>NW_027555625.1:221280780-231280780 GCF_003287225.1 Phascolarctos cinereus
ACACCTCTTCAGCTGCCTATTGGACATCTAAACTGGATGTCAAATAGACATCTTAAGCTTACCATGTCCAAAACTGAGTTCATTGTCTTTCTCCCCCAAACCCTCCTCTCTTCCTAACTTCCCTTTTATTTTCAAGGGCACCATCTTTATTTTAGTCACTCAGGCTCAAAACTCAAGTGTCATCCTTGATTCCTCATTCTCTCTCATTGTCTGTATCTGGTCAGTTGCCAAGACTTTTTATCTTAGCATCTCTTGTATACACCTCCTTCTCTCTTGTGACGCCATTGTGGTATAGGCCCTCATCACCTCAAGCACTACTATTGTTGTTATTGTTTAGTCATTCAATTGTGTCTGACTTGGTGACTCCATGAGCCATAGCATGCCAGGCCCTTCTGTCCTTCACTACCTCTCTAAGTCTGTCCAAGTTCATGTTTACTGTTTTCATGACACTATACATCTCATTCTCTGGCATCTCCTTTTCCTTTTCCTTTCAATCTTTTCCAACATCAGTCTTTTCCAATAAGTCCTGTGTTCTCATTATGTGGCCAAAGCATTTAAGCTTCATCTTCAGTTTTGGCCTTCCAATGAATAACCTGAATTAATTTCTCTAAGTATTGACTGATTTGATCTCCTTGCTATCCACTGGACTCTTAAAAGTCTTCTCCAGTGCCACAATTCAAAAGTGTCAATTCTGCAGCACTCAGCTTTCTGATTCCCACAGCCATACACTGCTACTGGAAAAACCATAGCTTTGACTTAAAACCTTTGCCAGCAAGGTGATGTCTCTGCTTTTTTAGTATGCTGTCCAGATTTGCCATAGCCTTCCTTCCAAGGAGCAAGCATCTTTTAACATCGTGGCTGCAGTTGCCTTCTGCAGTGATCTTTGAGCCCAAGAATATAAAATCTGACACTGCTTCCATTTCTTCTCCCTCAGTTTGCCAGGAAGTGACGGGACCAGTTGCCAAGATATTTTTGATGTTAAGCGTCAGGTCAGTTTTTTAAACCCTCATCAAGAGGCCTCTAAATTCTTCTTCACTTTCTGCCATCAGAGTGGTAGCGTCTGCATATCTGAGATTGTTGATATTTCTCCTGGCAACCTTAATTCTGGCTTTTGATTCATCCAGCCTGGCATTTCACATGATGTACTCTGCATATAAGTTAAATAAATAAGGTGACAATATACAGCTTTGTCATACTCCTTTTCCAATCTTAAGCAAAGCAGTACAATTGCAATAGCGAACTGGTTGGTCTCCCTGCTTTAAGTTTTCTCCCCTTGCAGTCCGTGACCAAATTATGGCCCCCACTCACGATCTCTACTGTCTCTCAGTGAACTCTGGGATCAAACATAAAATCCTGTTCAGCTTTCAAAGCCCTTTATAACATGATCCCTTCCTACCTTTCCAGTCTTCTTACACTTTACGCTTCTCCATATACTCTGAGATCCAGACACTGACTTCCTTGCATATAGGACACTCTGCATAAGACCCTAGGCATTTTCCTGGGCCATCTATCATGCCTGTACCTCTCTATTTCCATCATCATCTCCTCCTTATGGCTCCCCTGGCTTCCTTCTGCAAGAAGCCTCTCCTGGTCCTCCTTAATCATAGTGTTTTCCCTCTGAGACTTACCTGAATTTATCCTGTATATATCTTATTTGTACACAATTGTTTGCATGCTGTCTCCCCCATCAAACTGTGAACTCCTTAAGAAGTAGGACTATTCTTTGCCTTTCTTTGTATTTCCAGTGCTTAGTACAGTGTCTGGCATACAGTAGGCACTTAATAAATGTGTATTGACTTGCATTTTCCTTAGTTATGAGAACAGGCTGCTCTGGAAGGGCTAGTGCCTCCATATGTGCCTCAGAGGGAGCCAAATTTCAACAACCCAGCTGAAATTTCATTTTTTAAAAATTGAATTTAAATTAAAAGAATATTCTTGACTTAGACACCAAGAAGGGAGAGCATTTCCATACATAGCTGAACAAAAAAGGAGGATTCTGTGTTAAATCATGAATCTGTACTTCAGTTCAATTCAATCAGCAGTTATGAAGGCCTTCCTACATACGAAGCATGGTACTAGGTGCTGGAGATATAAAGAAAGAAACTAAACCATGCATGACCTCTGAAAGAACGTGGGACTGAGAATTCGAGGCCCTGATGTGGCACTAACCCCAGATCTCTCTTTCTTTTCTCCTTTGTGGAATGAGGTCGTTAAACAAGCTGTTCTCTAAGGTACCTTCTAGCTCTAATAGTCTGTGAGACATGGGCACCACCTGACTCTGCTTAATTGTAAATTTATAGATTATTTTTTGAGAACAAGCTGGCAATACACAGTAAACATTACAAAAATAATGATATTTCTCTCTCGGGCCCAAGTTTCTTTCTTTGTAAAATTAAGGGAGTTAGACTAGATGACCTCTAATATTCTTTCCAGCTCTTGCAGATTTTGAGGGTTCTGGGCAGAAGGAGGTCTTGGATTTCAGCCCTCTTTGGGCCCCTCCCCTCATTCTGTTTTCTGTAAGGCTTACAATTTTACAACCCACTCCACTTCCATCCCAACCTGGCGTCTTGTCAGGTGTGAAGAAAGAATTGACTTTAGGCCAAATTGTCAGGATAGGAAACAACTAAATATTCTGATTCTTTAGCAAGAAAGAGTGCAGCCTCTTTAGCTGTGGCCCTGTGGTATCCTAGGGTTTCTCTTCCTCTCTATGAGGGGGATGTATTCCTTTGTTGTAGACTCCAACTGAGGGTACCCTTCATGATGGAGCCTTGCATGGAAGGTGATCTTTGTTCTAGGTAAGAAAATCCCCATTTACAACTCTGCTGAAATATACCCAAAAAAATCATAGCCTCACTTTTTTTGTGTTAGTAAAGACTAGACTCAGGCAGCTAGGTGGCATAGTAGATAGATCACTGGGCCTGGAGTCAGGAAGACCTGAGTTCAAATCCGACCTCAGATACTAGCTATGTGATCCTGGGCAAGTCACTAAACCCTGCTTGCCTCAATTTCCTCATCTGTAAAAATGAGATGGAGAAGGAAATGGCAAACCACTCCAGTATCTTTGCCAAGAAAACCTCAAAGGTCATGAAGAGTCTGAAATGACTGAATGATAATAACAGCAACAAAGATGAGAAACAAAGTGAGTGTCCATCCATTGGGAAGTGTCTCACGGTAAGTGGTCTACACCACCAGAAGCACCATTGGAATCACGAAGGCCTCTGCATCGTACATCCTCCTGCCACCTGCTTCAGTGAGGTCATCCTTTTCCATTTTCACACCACTGTTGCCAAATGCAACAGGCTAGGCCTGCGTCAGACTGGAGTGAAATGAGACTCTTGAAGTTCGTCTAACATATAGCAAAAGGAGCCTTACCTAGCCATTGCAGGGGGAAGGCCATATCGTATTGAGGATGCAGCATTGATTTAGCTGAACACACCTTCCCTCTTTCTAGTTTTCCCTTGGTTATTTACCTCCTGATCAACACTGAGAGAACAGAGCTCCTCATGCCTTAGGAGGAAGCTAGGTGAAGCAGTGGATAAAGTGCTAGGCCTGGAGTCAGGAAGATCTGAGTTCAAATTCAGCCTCAGATGCTTGCTAGTTGTGTGACCCTAAACAAGTCAATTAATTGCTGTCTGTTTCAGTTTCTTCAGATGTTATGGGTATCATAGCAGCATCTCCCTCCCAGGGTTGTTGTGAGGATCAGATGGGATATTTGTAAAGCACTTAGCACAGTGTCCGGGCACTTAGTAGGTACTTCATAAATGATTCCTTCCTTCCCTATTTCTTCCTCCCTCCCGCCTTCTCCCTCTCTCCCTCAAAGTTCTGGCTGTTTTCCTACTCAAGTGTTCAGAAAGTTTGGCCAAGGGCCTGAATCTTAGTCCCTTAAGCCAATTAAACCTTGAGGACCATTTTAACACCTTTTAAGGGAAGTAGCTAGCCCAACCCAAATGGCCTGAGACAGAGATATTCCTCCTAATGCACTTGAGATTTACCACTGTAGGGAGCTTCTGTTAATACAGAATAGTACCTGCTCTGCAATTTGTATTCTTAGTGGCCTGGGACACCCAGGGGTTAAGTGACTGGCCCAGGTCAAAGGCCCGAGTCTTTGTGACTCCCAGGACTGTCCATCCACTCCGCTCCTGCCACCACCACCACCCATAGCTCATGCTTCTATAGCAGTGGATAAAATAACTTTCTTCAGCACAACCCCGTGAAGCAAGTTGCATAACTATTACCCCCATTTTACAAATGAGGAAACTGAGGCTCAGAACAAGGAAGTATCTTTCAAGAAGAGCCTTTTCCTGTACTTAATCCACTTTGAATATTGAATATCTTTCCAGAAGGAATCCCTTTTAATTAATCTCTTTTAGGGACATCTAGCCATCCCTAAGCTTTTAAAGAGATTTTCCCTGGCATCCTCTTTCAAGATATGAGTGTACTGGGCCAGAGAGTTTGAGAAAAGCCTGATCGCCTCTCTTCGGGGTCAACATTCTTCAGGACTGAACTGATTCACCTGAGCCCAGAGCCCAGATTCCTTAATGGCAGAGGCCGACCTCTCTTCGGGTCATGGATCTGGGCTAGACAAACCACTTCAGTCCACTGGAATAGGGTTTGGCTGCTCTGATAATCCCCATTGCTAAGTTAAAAAATGGACATGGAAAAATCAGGTCCCTTCCAGCCCTGAGTGTTAGGCTTCTAATAGTTTGGTACTGCTCTGCCCTGCCCTTTCTTCCCCCACCCATTCCTCCATGCTGCAGCTGCTGGGTCTTGGCCCTTTAATAGGGCCCCAGCTTAACAGAGCTGTGAAGTAGGCCAGAATTATTTTTAGCTTTCTACTACCTCCTTCCTTCCTACCACCTCCCTCCCTTTCTGGGACCCTCCTACCTCCCTCTCTGTCCTCCCTGCCCTAAGGTGCCCAGTATCAAGCCTTTCCCCAACTACTCAAGGGCTTGTTCTGCAAGACCCCTTCCAGGCAAAACATTACACCCTTCTCCATACTCAGAAAGCACTGGATTTCTCAGCCACCCAAATCAGGCTTTTTGTTAGGTCACACCTAGCTAATCTGATAAACTGATCTGGGCTCACTTGTTAGAGGGTGTCAAAGTGTTAAACTTTTTTAAAAACAGTTTTCAAAACACTTCTGAATCTCATATCTCATTTAATACTCTCCTCAAACCTCAAGGGGTATGATAGGCTCAGAGAAAGCAGTTAGGTGGCACAGTGGATAGGACATAGGACTTGGAGTCTGGAAGATCTGAATTCAAATCCTGCCTTAGACACTTTCTAGCTGTGTGACCCTGGGCAAGTCATTTAATTTTTCTGTGCCTCAATTTCCTCATCTGTAAAATGGGAACTATAATAGCATCAACCTCACGGAAGTATTGTGAGGGTCAAATGAAGTATTTGTATAGATCTTAACAAAACTTTTATTTCGCAACATGACTAACATAAAAGTATATTTTGCATGATTGCACATATGTAACCTATATCAAATTGCTTGCCTTCTCAATGAGGGCGGAGAGAAGGGAAGGAGAGAGTTTAGAACTCAAAATTTTTAAAAACTGAATGTTAAAAATTGTTTTTACGTGTAATTTGGGAAAAATGATATATTTTAAAAGATCTTTTTGTTTTTTATTTAGTATTTTATATTTCCTCAATTACATGTAATAATAATAAAAAAATATCTTAATAAAGCTTAAGTTGTTATTAAATGCTACCTGTTATAAGACATTACACATCTAGTAATGGTGGACCCCAGACTGGATCCTGAATCTTCTGATTCCTAGGGCCACCTCTTCCTAGGCATCATGGGCACATTTTAGCAGAATCCTTCTAAACACAAAATCTTCACCCAAAGAAGTTTCCTTGATAGTTTGATTCTAGCCCTGTAATCTGCAGGTGGTAGACAGATCTCTTGGTGGGGGTAAGGTAATGAATGGAAAATGAGTTTCAGGCTAATTTCTACCTGAAGATTTTTGGTCCGTTTCGTCTTGTGTACTTTATTTGTACTCCAAAGATGTTGACTTGCTGCCTTTTCTGTCTCTTTATGTTTGGCTGCCACCAGGCCACGTCTGAAAGATTGGGACATCTTTCTTTTCCCTTAGTGAACCAAGGGGTGTTCTAGACCAAGAAAGTTTAAAAACAAGTATTATTTATGCATTTGATTATATATCATAGTCATTTCTGGATATACTCTCCTCCCTCATTAAACCTTCTCTGGTACAAAGAAAAGCAGTTAAGCACAGCCATCCAGCCCTTCTAGATGTGCATGCAACATTCTATACCCATAGTCACTGACCTCTCTATCAAAAAGAGATCCATTGTTCCCTAGAACCAAGACTGGCCATTGCAATTACTCAGAACTCAGCTTCTTCTTAATGTTATTTGTGTTTACTATAAACCATCACTGACTCATTGACATCATTGAGTATATTGTTCTCCTGGTTCTGCTTACTTCACTCTGCATCAGTTTGTACAAGTCTTCCTATGTTTTCCTGAATCCTTCATGTTTTTCGTTTCTTATGGTACAGTATTATTCTGTGATAGTCATGTGCCACTGCTTTTTCAGCCATTCTCTAACTGATGGGCATCCAGATTTTTTGTTTCCAGATTTTTGCTACAACAGAAAGCATTGTCATGAATATTTTGGTATACAGGAGGCCTTTCTGTCTTTGATCCCTTTGGAGAATTGTGCCCAGTAATAGAATTGCTGAATTAAAGAATATGGTTTAGTGACTTTTATTGGATAATTACATATCGTTTCACAGAAAGGATTTATAGCTCTACCAATAGTGCATTAGTATGCCTGGCTTCTGGCAGTTCCTCCAACAACTATTTCCCATCATTAATTATCTTTGCCAATTTGCTGGTTTAGGGAGCAGAGTTGCTGTAATTGGCATTTTTCTTATCATAGGTGATTCGAAAAGATTTTTCGTATACATTTTGACATCACTCTCCTGATGTCATTGGTCCTCTTCAAGAACAAGGGGCAAACAACAACAGAATGGAAAAGAATGAATGCAGAGGATAAGGACTGAGACCAGATTCTTAGGAGCCTCAAGGTAATGCCTCTCCCCATGTAGTGTGGTCTTTCATTGGACACCATGAATGAAGGAGTTACTGAGATTCCCACAGAAGCAAATGAAGCAAAGAGAAAATAGCTGGCTTTTACAAGCCTTTTGCCTCTGTAGTCAATGAGAGAGCCTCCTCTTTGACATGTGGTTAGCTGACTGGAACCAGTTATAGAAAGTCTACACACATTTCAAAGTTTCACCAAGACATTTAACCTGGTGTCATCACAACCATCCTGAAAGCAGGCATCCTAGCTTCTCCATGGGGGAAGCTCATCACCTTATGGGGTCTGCACATGTGCCAGACCCTGGTTATATTTATACGTAACTAACATTTATATGGCACATACTATCTGCCAAGCCCTGTGCTTTGAACAAATTATCTCATTTGATCCTCACAACAACCCTGTGAGGTAGATGATATTATTGTCTCCATTTTACAAATGAAGAAACTAAGGCAAGCAGGTATAAAGTAACTTGGTAAGGGTCACACAGCTAGTAAGTGTTTGTGGCCAGATTTGAGCTCAAGTTTTCTTGACTCCAGGCTTAGTACTCTACCCACTGTGCCACCTAAAACTCACTAAATATATGTGTGTGTGTGTGTGTGTGTGTGTGTGTGTGTGTGTGTGTGTGTGTATATATATATATATATATATATATATATATATATATATATATATATATATATATATATATGGAAAAGTGCTGTGAATGTAAATAGATGTTTATACTTTATAGAAATATATTACATAGTGAGCATATATAGGATATATAAATATATAATATACAGTATATATAAATATATAATATATGGTACATATAAATATATAATATATGGTATGCATTACATAGAGAATATATTCTATTATGAGTATATACCATATATTTTATATATATATATTTATATTATGAGTAATATCCTATATATGTAAAATGTTCTGTACAAAATAAGTGTTATATTTATATTATATAAATATATATTATGTAGTGAGTATATGCATACACATATACATACATGTGTGCATACATAAATACACATATGTATGTGTATATACACATATACTATGTATATATGTATGTATGTGTATATGTGTGTATATATATGTAAATACATACTGTGTATATATTTATCTAGTGAGTATATGTACTATGGAGCCCCTAAGTGGCATAGTGGATGGAATTCCAGGCCTGGAGTCAGGAAGACCTAAGTTCAAATTCAGTCTCAGACATTTAGTAGCAGGGTGACCATGGGCAAATCACTTAATCCCTATTTGCCTCAGTTCCTCATCTGTAAAATGGAGACATGCTGGAGAAGGAAATGGTAAACTATTCTGGTATCTTTGCCAAGAAAACCTCCTGGACAAAGTCCAAGGAGTTGTGTAGAGTAAACATGACTGAACGATATGTGTGTGTGTTTGTGTATTGTTGTTTTTGGTCACGTCCAACATTTTGTAACCCCATTTTAGGGTTTTATGGCAAAGATACTGGAGTAGTTTGCCATTTCCTTCTCCAGCTTAAGTTATAGATGAGGAACTGAGGCAAATAGGGTTTAGTGACTTGCCCAGGGTTACACAGCTAGTAAGTGTCTGAGGCTGTATTTGAACTTAAGATGATGAGTCTTCCTAATTCCAAGCTCAGTGCTCTATCTACTGCACAACCTAGATGTCCTTTGTATATATTTATATAGTGAGTAGATAGAGTACATATGTATGTATGTATGTATACACACATATATAGAGAATATATATTTGTAATGAGTATTTATAAGTATAGGTATAATGTGTATATAGTTATGTAGGAAGTATATATAGCATACACATTTATATAGTGAGTATATATAGTATACGTATATATGTGTATAGCGAGTACACATAGATATTGTATATATATAAAGTTTATATTATATTATACAGTGAGTGTATGTAGTATACATAGTATGCATATTTTAAATGTGAGTATTGTAGTATATATAGTGTGTACATATTTTATTGAGTGTATATACTACATATGCATACATATGTATATGTGTCTTTATATACACACACGGAAAATGCTCTGTATATAAATAGGTATTTAATTTATATTATATAAAATATATATTATATAGTGAGCATATATAGTATATATGTAAATATATGAGTATATATAATACATATAGTGTGTATATATTTATATTGTGATTATATACTAAATAAATGTGTATATGTATTTGTATAGGTGCATATATATATGTATAAATGACCCACACAAATAAGTGTTTAATTTATATTATATATAAATATGTATTACATAGTGAGTATATATACAATTGTGTATATATTTATATAGTGAGTATATATAATGATATGTAGTATATACATATATATTTCTATAGGGAATATATAGAATACAGTTTATATATTTATATAGTGATTATAGTACATATATATTTTGTTGTAAACATATATATGTATGCATGTGTGTATATATACATGTACACGCACATGTATGCACTCTGTACACAAATAGGTATTTAATATACAAATATGGCTTCTCTCTTTGGGGGAAGTGAAGAAAGTGAGACCCACAGTGGTTGATTACTTCTCAAAGGGCACTTGAGGAAGCAAGTAGAAGACCCAGGATTTAAACTCAGGTCTTTGTGCTCAAGGAGATTCCATTCTACATAATGAACCTGGAAAATGAAATTCAAAATATATGTGCAGTAGATGTCTTCTGGAGCTCCAAAAGGGATTAAAGATGAAGAGGGTGGCCCCCTGGGTCCCCTCCCACCCCTCCACATGAGGCTGATCAAAGAGAGGTTGGCTCAAAATGCTCCCTTCTGGAGGCTTATACTGCTCAAAGGCTTATCTACATTAGTTTTAGGGTCATATAAATGATGGTATATGCTTATTTGCTCTACTATTCGTGGGAAACTTATTTTTTGTCTAAACATATGATTATAGTACATCTCTCTTGTTTGTGAGAAATCCAAATGGGGTAAGTGTCTTCCCTTACCCCTGTGTCATCTTGTCCTGCTGAAACAGGGATAATGTTTCTTGTCTCCTTCAAGGGTTCGAAATTTCTTCCCAAATTTCTATTCATTTGGACATTAACCACATAACAAGGGTGTCAGCAGCCACAGAATTTTTGTTCATAAACAAGAACAGATTGGAAGTAAACAACTGGACATATTGGGTTAGTAGCCAGAAGGGTAAGACTTTTGTCTCTTTTTCTGTTTCTTCCTCCTCTAATTAGTACAAGAAGCAGAGTGGGGCCTACAGTGAATGACCCATCATTTCCAATTAACACTGTCCTATAGCAGCAGCCCACCCAAGTCCCAGAGAAAAGGGATAAGAAAACAGGTATCTCGAAATGAGATTTAACCCTGTCTGATGCACTTCCTCCTGTGTGGCCTGCAAAATGGATGATCTCTTCCAGTTTCTGTCTCCCACAAATCTCTGAAGCCAAATTTAAAGAGAACTTAGCATCATAGATTTAGAGCTGGAAGGACCTTAGAGGGTCATTTGCCCAATGTTCTCATTTTCTAGGGGTCAAAATGGAAATTGAATCACAGAGACATTAAGCGATTTGTCCAGAGTCACAAAACTGGTAAGTATCTGAGGTGGGATTTTAATCCAAATCTTCCTGGATTGGATTGGAAGAACAGAATGTAGATAGCTGTTTCCTTGGAGTTTGGCTGAGAAAAGGAGGGGAATATAGGATGGTCACATAAGGGGATGATAGGCTGCAGTGAAGGTTTTTTGAGGATAATGGAAATCTGAGCACATAGGGAAGGAGACAGTGGATAAAGAAGGATTGAAAATTAGTGACAGGGGATGGTCCAAGGTATTCTAGGCTGGGCCTGACAGGTTAGCACCCTGGTAGTTTGGTTTGATATTGGAACAAAATAAGGAACCCGTAAGTCATTCAGCAGTTAACAAAAAGGAGATTTACTTAGCTATAACAGGAGAAGGATAGTCAATATGAATAGGCGTTGAGGACTCCTCAATTTAATTCATCTGAGAAAAGCTCATTTGTTTGGTTAACCCATCATGGTCCACCAGTCAGGCATCAGAGCACCTCTGGACCTCCTCCTGGCTGATTTTTATTCTGGCAATAAGGAAGTCAATCTGAGCCAGTCTCCAGGATGTCTTAATACCTTTTAGAGAAGAACCAGCCTAACTTGCATGGATGGGTGGGGAGCGGGGAGGGTTAGAATATTGCTGCTATTACACAAGGTGAAGCACCTGGAGGAAACAAGAGACTTTTTGAAGGAAAGAGGCCACCTCTTCTTTTAGGACTGAAGCAAAGGAGGAGTGAATGGGGAGGATGCTGAAGTCATTTGGAATATAGAATTAAGGAGAAAATAGAACTTTGGATGGATGGCTTCATTTTTTTTTCCATTGAAATAATTAGTGAGATCCTTTGCCTGGCATTTGGGTGGAGGTAGTGGGGAAAGGGGTGGAGGTGGTAGCTTGAAAAGAGAAGGCTTGAAAGAAATGATGAAGGAACTCTGCTTTTGGTTTCTTCAGGAGAAAGTTGTGAGATAGAGAGAGGAAGAGGAGAGAATGAGAACTGAGTAAGAATGAAAAGAAAATTAGTTAAATTGGAGAGCTTTGAACCATGAAAGTGGGTCAGAGGTTGACTTTGGGGAAAAGTTTGAAGAAATTTGGAAGAATTCAAGGAAAATTTGAAGAACAGTCTCTTGGCCCAGATAGTGGTCCAGATCCTACTTCTGAATTGAAAGAGAAGCGGTATCAAAGGACAGTTAAGGAGGACATAAAAGGATTAACCAGTATTAATGAAGATTGAAAAGGATTAGAGAGTAGGAATTGAAGAGGAACACAAGAGGATAAGGAGAAAGTAACTGGCAATAGTTCCTTTCACCCTCTGCCAGAGACCCGCACTCCATCTCCTGCCCTAGAGCCCTTCAGTCCTTTTTGGTGAGAGCAACTCATGTTAAGGCATCCAGAAACTCATCATGAGTTTTCCTTCTTTAGAGAAGCGGAGGACAACAAAAAATTTTAGTTATATTGGGAGAAAAATGAAGATCAAAGAAAGAATCAGACCTTTGGTGCGGATGAAACGTTAGCTGGCAAAAAAGATAAAGTGGAGCCGCTCGGTTTTCATCTTGCTTCTGTTTTCCCTGCCAAGGAGAATGACTTTGCACTGGGAATGTCAGAACAAATGTGATAAAGGGGAATTGGCACCCAAGATTAGTACTGAAATAGTGAGAGACTACTCATTTGCCCTTGATGAATTCTAGTTACCTGGTCCAGATGAATGACATTCTCTGATCTTGAAAAAGCAAACCAAACCAAATGCTGAGACATTATCGATAATATCCAATGATCATAGAAAACAGGAGAGGTACCACAAGACTGAAGAAGGCAAACGTCCTCATTGTCAAAAGGGGAAAGAGACAGTCATCTAGTGAGCTTGCATTTATTTCCTGGGAAGATTCTAGAACAGAAATTAAAGAGCTGATCGGTAAACTTCTAGAAAGGGAAGCTGTAATTACAGAGAACAAGGTCATGACAGACTATCCTTATTTCTCTTCCTTCCTTCTCTTTCTTTCTTTCTTTCTTTCTTTCTTTCTTTCTTTCTTTCTTTCTCTTTCTTTCTTTCTTTCTTTCTTTCTTTCTTTCTTTTTCTTCCTTCCTTCCTTCCTTCCTTCCTTCCTTCCTTCCTTCCTTCCTTCCTTCCTTCCTTCCTTCCTTCCTTCCTTCCTTCCTTCCTTCCTTCCTCCCTCCCTCCCTCCCCCTCCCTCCCTCTCTCTCTCTCTCTCTCTCTCTCTCTCTCCTCTCTCTCTCTCTCTCTCTCTCTCTCTCTCTCTCTCTCTCTCTCTCTCTCTCTCTCTCTTTCTGTCTTCCTTCCTTCCTTTCCTCCTTCCCTCCTTCCTTCTTTGCTTCTTTCTTTCTTGGCATTACCAGTCCAGCAGCACAGAATCACAGAATTTGAGTGTTTTAAGGGACCCCAGTGGTTCTCTAGTTCAGCTCATACATGGAAGGAATCCTCACTCTAACATCCCTGACAAGTGGTCATCTAAGTTCCATGAAGACCTCCAGTGGGGGAGAACACACTAGAAAATCCATTCCAATTTTTGGCAGCTTGAATTGTTAGGAAATTTTTCCCGAAGGCCAAGCCTAAATTGGCCTTTTTGCATATTCCACCAGTTGCTCTTAATTCTACCCCAAGGGGCTAAATAGAACAAGTTTAATCCCTTCTCCATAGGGCAACGAGGTGGTGCAGTGCACAGAGTGCTGGGCTTGGAGTCAGGAAGACTCATCTTTTTGAGTTTAAATCTAGCCTTCTTCACTTACTAGTTTGTGACCCTGGGCAAGTGACTTAACCCTGTTTTCCTCAGTTTCCTCATTTGTAAAATGAGCTGGAAAAGCAAATGGCAAACCACTCCAGTATTTTTGCCAAGATCACAGAGTTGGACACAACTGAACAACAACCTCTTCTCCATATGACAGCTCTTCAGATATTTGAAAATAGGTATCATATGATCCCAAAGCCTTTTTTTTTCTACAGGCTAAGTAGGCTCAATTCCTTCAACCAATCCACATCAATTCAAGACTCTTCAGCATCCTAGTTTCCATCCTCTGGACATTTGCCAGTTTCTCCATGTCCTTACAGTGCACAGAGATGAGCACAGTATTCAAGGTGAAGTCTGATGAGGTCAGAGTACAGTGGAACTATCACCCCCCCAATCTTGGGTGCATGTCAGATTATGTTTGGATTGCTTCTCCTCTATAACCTATTGTAGGATGAAGTGGTCACTTCCTTCAGGGATCTTATAATTTCCACTCCAGCAACCAGTTCCTCTCTGTTAGTGAGAATCTGTTTTAAAATGGTATTTGTTCTGGTCCCCTGCCTATCTCCTCCCCTTCTAATCAGTAAGTAATTTTAGCAGGAAAAAGATTGTGAAGGGGAACCTGGAAGTCATGTACAAACCATCTCAAAGATCAAAGGAGCACAATTTACAAATCGTATCACATGTTAACCTAAAGTTCATGTCTTAGTAGTATGTGCCCAATCGAGAAACCATCCAGGTGCTGCTCGTTAAGGCTGTGATATGTAAATTGAAGACAAAATCCAGACCACCACAAATCCAGACCAGCAGAACATCAAAAAGGTTCTGATGAGTTTGAGATAATGAATTTGAAGTTTTACTGATAACTTTGAGACGATTTGAATATGTTAATGAACAGTTAACATAACAGATTGTTTTCTAAAAAAAAAAAAGCCTATAAAAACGAAACCTAAAACTTCCACCTCCTTAGCTCTCTTCACTCCCCATCGGGTCCATGCTGCTGAGTGCTTCTAATCCATGGTCTTGTGAGTGATTCTTTATGCCTCTCCTCCTCCACATCTCCTTCCCCACGCTGCCTTCCTTCACCACCCCATTCTCTGTCCCCATGCTACCAACTGTCTCTGTAGCATTTTCACCACTTTCTCCATGCCTTATTAAACTGTGATTGCTGCCACATTTCCTACTGCCAATTGTGGTCTTTCTCAGCAAGTACCTAAAGAACTGAGCATGCCTGCCCACATTTCATAATTTAATAAATTAATTATCAATTCAGAATCAAATCCAGAGCAGAGTTTTCCCTCATTAGTTCCTTTTGAAGGATAACATTTTCACTAAGGCGAGCTACAAAGTTATTAGGTACTCTGCTCTTGGCAGAGAGAGTGCCAGTAGATGCTTAGGTAATTGAAGCCCCCATCACTGACGTATCATACCTCTGGGCCAGGCTTGTGATCTATTTCCCAAATGCTCATCTATTTTTCTTTTCCTGTCACTTGACCCTGTCTATGCTTTTAACATTTGCATCCATGACTTAGATAAAGGTATATATGGCATGCTCATTAAATCTGTAGATAATACAAAGCTGAGAGGGTTCACGAACCCAGTGGATGATAGAATTAGGATCCAAAAGGACCTTGGCAAGCTAGAGCACTCAGCTGAATCTAATAAGATGAAATTCAGTAGAGTTCGTTGCAAAGTCTTATACTTTGGTACAAAAAAATTCAACTTCACAAATCTAAGATGGGGGAGGTATAGATAGCTGCTAGTTGTTCTGTAAAAGATCTGGGTTTTTAGTGGACCTCAAGCTCAATATGAAGCAGTGGTGAGATGTAGCAGCCAGAAAAAGCTAATGCAATCTTGGGCTCCATTAAGAGGAGAAAAGCTTCCAAGAATAAAGAGGTAATAGTGTACTCTGCCCTCATCAGACATCACCTTGAAGACTGTATTCATGTCAGTGCACCATGGTTCAAAGGAGGATATTGAGAAACTGACAAATGTCTAGAGGAAGGCACCTGGATGGTGAAAGGCCTTGAACACATGGCATATGTGGATCAGGAGGAACCCAGCCTATCTAGCCTGTAGAAAAGAAGGCTCAGGGCCCATGTGATAGCTATCTTCAGGCATTTGAAAGGCTGACATGTGGAACAGGGATTCCATTTGCTTTGTTTGTTTAGTCATGGATCAGTTATGGATAGTGGAGGGGGAACATTTGTAGGTGATAATGGGATGAAGAGTATGACTATTCTTGCATGTGACTGAGGTGGTCAAGATCGTGGGAGGTGAGGTCAATGAAGTGGAAATAAGGGTATTTGATGGGACATCAACTTGTGAATTGAAGTTCCTAAGTATAAGAGAGGGAATAGGGTAGAGAGTAAGACATGTAGTAAACTCTTTGAGAAAGGAGAGAGAATGACCTGTGGGCTGATAGAAGGCAACCACTAGGATGTGATGTATGTATATATATGTTTATGTATATGTATATGTATTTATATATATATACACATACATATACATACCCACCCACACATTATATATGCAGATGAATGTATATACACACACACACACATGTATATATGGAGAGAGAGAAAGAGAGAGAGAGAGAGAGGTGGATAGAGTCAATGTGAACAGAAGTCAGGCTGCTGAATGACAGTAGAAGCAAAGGGAGAATCTGGAAGTGTCTGTGGAGCAAGAAGATTGCTTCCTGTTCTTTTTTGCCTAGTATATTAGAGATCATGAGTAATGGTACATTAGTGATAGAAAGAGTGATTAGTGATGTAGTGTCTTCTGGATGGAGACAGATTTCCTTGTTTTCAAGGATGAAAAGAACAAAAAAACCAGGTCTACCATGAATATCATTTTGTTACCAATAGATCAGGAGTTCTTTTTCTAACTAATTAATTAATTAATTTTGATTTTTCAACATCACTTCTATAAGCCTTTGACTTTAAAATTTTTCTCTCCCTTCCTCCCCACTACCCTCCCCAAAACAGTGCGCAATCTGATATAAGCTATATGTATACATTCCTATTAAACATATTTTCATATTAGTGATGTTGTAAGTAAGAATTAGAACCAATAGGAGGAACCACCAGAAAAAGGAAACAAAGCTCAACAGAAGGAAAAAAAATAGCAAATAGTATGCTTCGATCTGCATTCAAATTCCCTAATTCTGTCTTTGGATGTGGATAGCATTTTCCATGAGGCCTTTGGAGATGTCTTAGATCCCTGTATTGCTGGGAAGGATTAATTAAGTTTATCAATATTAGTCATTGTACAACGTGGCTGTTACTGTGCACAACATTCTCCTGGTTCTGCTCACTTCGCTCAGCATCAGACCATACAAGTCTTTCCAGGTTTTTCTGAAGTCAGCCTAGAACAGGAGTTCTGTAGGGCACAACGGAAGGGGAGGATGGCATGGAGAGGGAGGTGGGAGAGGTAGAGCTGACATGGTTGGGTATGAGCAGGTAGGGCACCTGAGAATCATAGATTCATAGACCTATAACTGGAAGAGGTCTCAGAGGCCGACTAGTCCAACCCCTTATTTCATATATGGGGAAACTAAGGCCCAGGGAGGTTAAATGACTTGCCTAAGGTCATGTAGGCAGCGTTGGAGGTGGGATTTGAACCTATGTCTTCAGACTTTAGAGCCAGTGCTCATTCCACTGTATCATGCCCCATCTTCAGGAAAGGGAAAGTGAAATGTTTTGGAGGCATAGGAAGCCCTTCAGATTTAAATGCAGGGATTTAATGAAAAAGAAACTTTTCTCATGCCTCTTTTCCCATCTTCCTTTCAGTGAGGTGCTCCCTCAGTCAGCTGGAGCTAGAGGAGTCTATGAGATAGGCTCGGAAGCTGATCTTTAGGAAGACAAAGAACTCTCCAGATCCACTTCTCAACCTCGACTTCAATCTCCTGGGTTCCAGACCTGGAAAATATGGTCTAAATGGCAAAACTCCACAAAATAACTCAGCAGCCCCAGTTTGAAGGCAGTTAGGTGGTGCAGTGGAGGGAGTGCTGGGGCTGGAGTCAGGAAGACTCATTTTCCTGAGTTCAAATCTGGCCTCAGACACTTTCTAGCTGCATGACCCTGGGCAAGTCACTTAACCTTGTTTGCCTCAGTTTTCTCATCTGTAAAATGAGATGGAGAAGGAAATGGCAAATGGCTTCAGTATCTTTGCCAAGAAAACCCCAAATGGGGTCATGAAGAGTCAGACATGACTGAAAAGATTCAATGGCAATGACCACAAAAGCCCCAGTTTGTATCCAACATTCAGAGAGGTCACCAAGATGAGAGAGGTAGTGTGATTTATCTATATTAGAACCTAGCTTAGTGTGAAGAGCCCTGGCTCAGGAGTTGGAGGACCTCAGTTCAAATCCTGCATCTGGTTCTTGCAACCCATGTGACCTTGGAGCAGGGGTGGGAACCTGCAGCTCCGAGCCCACTGCTGCCTTGTACTAATCACTTTGCTTCCCTGGCTCTCAATGTTATTATCTATAAAATGAGGTCTCCTCCAATTTCATCCATGAACCTGGCTTCCAATTCTGGTTTTGTCACTGTGTGACTTTGGGTAAGTTATATAACCTTCAGTCTGGTTCTCAATTTTCTCATCTGTGAAAATGAGGAGCTTAGACTAGATAATATCTAAGGCTCTTTTCCAGCCCCAACATTTGGTGATTGTAGGATTCTGTCTGCGGGAGAAAACTCCCATCCCATTCCTGGGCCTGAATAGAGTGACCTGGGGATGTTGCCAGCAGCTGGAATTGGGGGAAGGGAGGAGGGGAGGTTTTGAGTCAGAGGCAGTGAGGGTAGGCAGAGAGAGAGAGCAAGGGGTGGGGGCAACTGGGCCAGGTCCTTCTGAGGGGGCTGGGGGCTGGCTGACCCAGGCTACTCAGGAAGCTAGAAGGCCTGGTCAGAATGAGCTTTCTAGTTCTGATTTATAGAAGGAAAAATTGCTTTCTTGGCCTCTCAAAATTCTATGCCTCTCTGGGATTGGGTATTTGGAGGAAAGAGAGAAAGACTAGGCCCCTGGATACTTAAAAAAAATTATTTTTTGCTTACATAAAAAACAGGCTGCTTCCAGCTCTGCTGTAAAACCAGTTGGTGCTGCCAGGTCTTTTACCCCTCTGATTTACATGAAATGCCTTTGGGACCCTTGGGGGCCAGAATGGAGACCAAGGTTCCTAGCCTGGGCAGTTGCCCATTGGCTTGTCTCCAAGGATCTTCCCCCTGGAATTCTGACCCTTTCAGAGAAAACCCTGATTTATTTGCTATGATACATGAACATGGGTAGCTCCAGGATGCCCTTCTGCTGATCCCTGGGTATGTTAAAACCTTAAAGCAGGATCTCTGACCTGTGCTAATCCTAAACTGCATCCCTAAAGACCCTGGAATCCCTTGGGGCATGGGACTTGAAGCCAGCAGCCTCCGCTAGAAGCACACACCAGGGTCTTCCTCCATGTCTAACTGTCATTCATATGCTAGGACATCTTGGGCTTCTATTTGGAAGGAGAGGGGATGAATTCTTTTGGGCTTTTATTTTGAACTTGCTTTTAATCTTAGTTTTCTTGAACATCAATCAGAAATCATGTTATGCACCATTTGAAACTCATGAGATAATTTAACAAATATGAAAGCTAAATGAAGGTGAGAGTGGGATTTAGAGCTAGAGAGACCTTCTAAAGTCATCTAGTCCAATTTCATTTTATAGATGAGGAAACTAAAGCCCAGGGAGGTTAAATTAATTGTCCAAGATCACACAGTTAGTAAGTGTCCAAGGCAGTATTTGACCCTTGGATCCAGGGCTGTTAACCACCCATTCAATAATATTCCTTGTTTTATGACCTTATACAAAGTCTCTTTCCATATCAAGTGCTTACTTTCTTCCTATGTAAAATAAAAGAATTGGACCAGATTTGGAGTTCTTCACCTGAGGTCCATGGATCCTCCAAAGGGTATGTGAATAGATTTCAGAGGATCCATGAACTTGGATGGGAAAAAAAAAAGATTATATATTTATTTTTACTAACTTCCAACTGAAACTTAGCATTTCCTTTAATTACCAATCTAGGCAATAAAACATTCTGACAAGAAGCCCATAAGTTTTCCCAGCCTGCCAAAGGGATATATAACCTCAAAATGGTTAAGAGTCCCTGAGCCAGATGATTTCTAGGGTTCTTCCTAGCTCTGAGATGGTCTAATTCTGTGAGTAAGGGGGTTTCTTATTAGAGAATTGCCTAGGTTCCACAGCCTTTTAGGTCCCAGAGAAACTTGCTCTTTTGAAGAGGTTGCTGTGTGGGCACAACTCAGAAACTCCTCTGAATGCATGAAGATTAAAAATGAGCACTAGGAGTGGCTGGAAAATACATTGCAAGGCAGAGGGATAAATGGGGGGAAATGGCGTCAGCATTTAGACATGGCTAAAGATGCAGAAACAGCTGGAAGCTGGGGAGTAAGTGGTGGAGTTAAAATGGCTTATGCCTATTAGACCTTGCACTCCAGACAGCTACATGGAGTCTTCCAACTCCTAAATAGACCTTGCACCCTAGACATAGAGGAATTCTAGTATCTTCATGACTGTACTCCAGATAGGAGAGAGTGCTTCAGAGAGAGAATTCTGCTGCCAGTACTCACTGGCAATATATACAATTGATAGGTGGTGGTGCAGGAGGCAAATTCAGCAGGGAGTTGATTAGCTCTCCTTGGAGACACTTGAGGGTAGTAGGTTAGCCCAGAGTGGTTGCTCAGGTGCTGAAACCATCACTGGGAGATGCAGGGAGGGGACAACTGTTTCAAGAAAGGTTATATTTTATTGTAATTTGTCTGTTGTGTTCCTTGCATTTCTATTTTTGTTCTTTTCATACTACTGTGATATATGTCCTGTGATTAATATTGGCTTATCTGCAGGGGATTTAGAGGAGAAAAATGGTGGCTTAGAGCAGGGATTTGAGTAGCTATGAACCCCAACTGAGTAAAACAAACAAACAAACCCAGAAGTAATATATAAACAGTTGCTGTTTATGATTTAAATCAACCTCAGACTGTGGGACTGCCTAAGAGACAGTTATCATATGCACTCACTCCTTCCCCAAGTTTTCTAGTCTAAGTCTTCTTTTCTGGAGTTTAAATTCTCAGAAAGGTGGATAACTGAGTACCTCAACTTACCCATTGCTAGGAATACTGCTTAGCCTGGGAAGTCAGTCCCAGGGACTCTATATATACAACTTCATTTGGTAGACGCAGAGATGCTCAGCCTGGACTTATAAGGAAGGAAAAGGCTGGAACAAATTGCAGAAGATAGAAGAAATATTTCAAAGTTAGGAGGATAAGTGGTGCTGCCTTCACCTTTCTTTTTCCCTGGCTAAGAACAGGAGCTATTGTTATTGTTGTTCAGTTGTTTTTCAGTTGGGTCTGATTCTTTGTGACCCATTTGAGGTTTTCTTGGCAAAGATACTAGAATGATTTGCCATTTCCTTTTCCAGCTCATTTTACAGATGAGAAAGCTGAGGCAAATGAGGTTAAGTGACTAGCCCAGGTCACACAGCTAATAGTAAGTGTCTGAGGCCAGATTTGAACTCAGGAAGATGGGTCTTCCTGACTCCAGGCCCAGTGCTCTATCTTGAGAACAGGAACTAGCCAGTAGGAAATCCACACAGGATCTTCTGGTGGTCATGATGTGTTATTACAGGAACTTCTGCATTTTCTGAATAAAGCAGAGATCACTACCACTGGCTAACCTAGGAACCTAGAATCACAGCATCACAGTTTAGAGATGGAAAGGATCTTAAATGTCATTGAGTCCAGCCCCCTCATTTTACAATTAAGAAAGTAGAGCTCAGACCAAGGTTACAGAGGTAAGGTAAGTGACTGTCCCAAGAGGAATTCTGAAAGACAAAGTTCCCAGCACAACCCATTTATTAGCAAGGCTAGAAATTGCCAGTAATTGGGGTCAATGGCCTCTCAATGACCAAAGACTTCAAGTGAGGGCTGTCATAGTCTTTTATAGCAATTAACAAGATGACAGAGCAAATCTTGGGCAGACAGAGATGTGCCTTTTGATTGGCTAGAAAGTTAAAACCTCTCACATCAACTTGATATTACAACATTTGGACCTCACCTTGTGGAACCCCCTTTACATAGGCAAGACATGCAATTCAGGAAATGGGGGTGAAGGGTAAAGTTACAAGGGTGGAGGTTCAAGTTGCAAGAATAGAATCATGACACAAGTGACCTGAGGTTACCTGAGTAAACTTGCAAGGGTAGTGGAACAGCAAGGGGGAGGGGATATTAAATATAACTTGATTAAGTCTTAACAAAATAGAATTGAACATCAACAATCAAATCAAGCCTGATTAAAGTTAAAAATTATAGTAAAAATTATGTATGTCTGTCACTTCATAATGTTTAATAAAGCTGAAGTAATGATTACAGAAGCAAAAGTGCTGTGGATAAGAAATCTGAATCACCATGAACCATCATGAATTTCTTAGGAATCAATTTATCAAAGCTAAGTGGCAATTATGAGGCCTTGGGATAGGAGAGCTCAGTGACATGGCACTGGCCTCTTGATGGCCTCATGTGTAGTTTGGGCTAATATCTATGGGAATAGGGACTGAAGAAATTTTATCCCAAAGATTCTACTCTAATGGGACTAATTTGAGAGGCGATGATACCCAAACCATCAGGCTTAATCGTATAACAATTCACCCTTTGGTTTTTGGGACCACTCATGACTGACACATTGACAAACTCCATGGGGTTAGGGGGCAGTCCCCTTTGGTAAGTAGGCAGAGACAGCAGTGCGTGGGGAAAGAAAGAAAAGGAATGGGCAAGCATTAAGACTCCTTCCCAGTAACTCATTTCCAATATCTGTTCCATCAGTACATCATATCTTAGGATTCAGATGTCTCATGTAGTCATCTGGTTTCTGAAAACATCTCTTGGGCATTCTTGTATGGGCCTGTCCTTGGGGCAGCTCTGAAGGGAGGGACTTCTCCTAGCATATCTGCTTTTCTGGTCCAGGTTACTTGTAGAGATTCTTAGATGTTTCTGCTATAATCTTTTGCAAAATAGACCTCAATGCAATTTAGTACACCCTCTTAAATTTAGTTTTCCAATATCCAGCTCAAGCATCAGGAACCATAATTCACCCCAAACTTCAGAGAATTTAAGATTTTATATCTCATCTGCTGTTACTTAAACCTTGTACCTGATATGATCGTTGATATCCACAGACTTAAAGGAGAATCTATAAAGAAATCCATGAGGGCCTGACTTATAAGAGGAGCCCTTCTGGGTAAAGATTAATATTTATCAAAGTAGATATGTTAGTTAGAATGCATAAAAGGAAAACCTTCAGTTTTACTACTTATAACTGCCCTGTGATGTCAGTTAGCAAATTGTTATGCTGTTGAGAAATTAAAAAAAACCAAACAACTAAACATTTAAAAATATCACAGAAGGCAGGGTTCTGAAACTCTTTAAGTTAAGCTTTAAAGATAAATCTTCCACTCCTCTCAATTTTGAAAAATCTTATATTACATCTTTATCTAAACATAATTCCTCCCTTAGGAGGATATTATCAGTATGTCAGCTTGAAAGAATGAGGTATGTCAAAAACCCACTCATACATGAACACACAATTCTTAAGGGGGTGACAAGCTTGAAAACTCTTTTATTTAGTTGGTTAGGATATAGAATCGATATTACCTACTGGCATCTTAGTGTTTTTAATATGATCCTGTAGTAACTCAGATGTTTTAGTGTTTAATACTTAACAATAAAAGTTTACCCCAGCTGGCCAACTAATTTTAAGTATAATCAATCTTAATTCCCATCTTAGGAGGAAATTATCCCTACATTATCCAGAACAACAGGGCATGTATAGTGCAATTAGTGAAGAATAAGCTAAACATTAACCATCAAAGACAACAGTGTGGATGACATATTAGTTAAGTGCCTAATAGGTGGTACCTGGTGATAGAAACCCTAGCGAGGAGTTTCCAGACCTCAGGGATGTTATAGACAAGGGAAAGGGAGTCCTCAGGAATCTCCAGGGACAAAGGACCATCATGGAAGCATGAAATAGTGGTAAAATAACAGATTTAGGTATGAGGATAGAAGAATGCTTTACTGAGAGAGATCCAACAGTGATCCTAGCAAGTGATGGCAAGCAGAAGAACTTACTTATAAATACTCAGATGTTTCCATTTTAGTCAATATACTAATAGATTTAACACTGGTATAAATGGGTGCCATTGGTCACCTGCTTTGAGAATAGAAATTTGATGTGAAAAGGAAAAAAAAAGGGACATAGTGCCCTCAGGGGCACAGATTGACTTGACATAAACTATAATAGGGAAAAACTCCCTTAGCCCTATTTGATTCCTAGGCATGAGTGAAATTTAACAGGTAATCATGTAGCAAAGCTCCCTGTTTATTCACAGGGTATCATAGCCAGGCCCAGAGTTAACCCAGTGGGAAATTTTCCTGTTTAGAAAGGAAATTACACAATGGGGAAACTGAATCAAGAGGATCCTTCCTTTGTCCATGCTAAGGTCATCCCCTCAGCTTTCCCCAGAGACAGATGTCCACATGTAGCAGTTCACAGACTGCAGCACAGGGTATTTCCCTTGGATGGTGGATTTAATACGGGTGGTTTAATAATACCAGACAACCATGTCTGAAATCAAACTCAAAATAACATCAAATTACGGGCCCCAGAGATATTACCTCAAATAGCAAAATTTCACTATTTACAGCTTAGGGCTAGGAAATTATTGTAATAATAGTTAACAATATGTGTATATAAAGACATTTCATTTGTCCTTCACATACAAATTAAGAATAATCACATTCTGAACACATACAGTGAATACCTGATAATTGACTCAAAACCCCAGAAAAATGCTGACTACCATGAATTGCCAAACTAACAGGTAATGCCTATGAACCTCTAAGGCAAAATAAAATCTCTGAATCTAAAGTCTATTGTTACCAAGTTGGTTCAAAGATTTTAATTCATGCTAATTTTATTAACATGTACATTTTCATAATTTTCATAAGTGATAACCACATAATCTATCAGATAAAACTAACTGTTTACTATAAGAGAACCTAGCAAGTTTCCCCACTGTGATTGGGAGAGGTCCTAGCTTTTCAAACCACAACACGTGGTCTGCAGGGTTGATAAGTCCCCAGCCTAAGCAGAAACCAATAGGAACCCATAGATAAGGATAACTTAAAGAGGACTTCATTAATATCTCCCAACAGGAATTTGTTACTATCCATTTTAAAGCAAAATATATCCAATTAAATATTTAACAGTTTTTTAAAGTATTTTGACTATATTCTTTTAATAGCTTAATTCATAATCTAACAACATCTGGATTAAATTAGAAGTTACTTTTTTTAACAGCATTTCTGATACAGAGGTTTACCAAAGTTCATGATATAAGAAAAGATTTTAGAAGCACAATAATAACATATGTGATATCATATATTTAAAACATGAAACAAAACTCATTACTAGTTAGATGGCATCAATTCAGTTGAATGCATTTCCAACTTATCTTATGTAGAAAATCATTGGTCTTATCACTTTTGGTATTTTGCAGTAATCACATCTAAAACCCAGTGTAGAGTAATCCTGTATGGAGTAACTATATTCAGTTAAAGAATAATAATAATAATGGCAATAGCTAACATTTGTATAGTGCTTACCCCATACCAGGCACTGTATTAAACACTTAACAATCATGTGATCCTCACAACAACTGAGGAAGGTGGATGTCATTATTATTATTCCCTTTACAGATTAAGAAACTGAAATAAAGAGAGGGAAGCAACTTGTTTAAGGTCACACAGCTAATAAATTTCTCACAGCTAATAAATTTAACTCAAGTTTTCTGACCAATGTACTTTCTAGCATAATGCCTTAATGCTGAATAATGTATTAAGTTCTGATTTACTACAACTACCCTAATAGGAGAATGTATCTCACTGTAAGTGAGAGTACATCATGATTTAGTTCCAGAACAAATTTTGATCAAATCAAATCTGAATTTATAACCACTAATGGTAACATTTAAAATCTCCATTTTCCTAAAGGCCCACTGTTTTCAGTTAGCTCAGGTTCAAAATTTTCATGGTGGCACTATTTTTCTTTTTTTCCTTTAAAATCACCCAAAGAGTCAAATCAATTCCTTTTGTTTCCTCAACCTAACCCCACCCAGACAACCTTTAGAAGTTGGATAAAGGGCAAATCTTTCTTACCCTGAGGCTTTTCACTTGTAATCCCTAGGAAGGTCAAAGATAAAAGGGCACATAGCTAGGAAAAGCTATTTGATTAAAAATTTTTTTCTTTTTTTACAAAGCTTTAGCATAATTAGTTACATCAGACCGAAAACCCCAATATTTTCTTTACCAATCAGTTAGTTAACTAGCATTTTCTAGGCTCTTGCTAAGTGTCTTATTAGATAGGATAAAGAGAAGGGGGTGAGTTCCTGGACCTATTCAAAGTCCCAGGAGTTTTCTTTTGTAATCGTAAACTGATTGAGAAATGCACTTTATATATTTCTTTCATACTCTGAACTTCATTGAATTCAGGCCACAGAAAAAAAGAAATTAGTTTAATTTACCAGGACACAGGAAAATACAGATGATGCTTGCTGGCAGTCTTGCTGTCTGATTTTAAATTAGACAGACAAGACAGGTGGGGTGTTTTGTGACAGTTCTCTGGCATAAGGGAATCCCTCCTGGGAGTACAGAGAGTTCCCTTATTCCCCTTTCTATAACTGGGATCACAGTGCCATATCCCCCGCCAGCACAGGTGTGGCTGTCAGTAGGTTAAATCCTTGCCTGGATACTCAATTTATGTCTAAGGAAAAGCCTGTGAGCTAACCATAAGTGTCAGGGAAAATAATCCCATGAGATTTTGCAAACAGGCCCTGCACAGATGTAGTCTCTAAGATTGATCTCTGGCTCAAAAAGCAGAACTAACTGCTCTTGCTATCCTGCACGTTGGAAAAGCAGAACTTACTGTAAAAATGAGACTTAAGCAGTTAGAGATCTGATCTAAATTTCTAATTCTACTCTGGGATTTATGTCTGAGGGGGGCATGTAGTTTGGCTGAGCCCCTTGGCCCTTGCTTTCCCCTGAGGCTCAGGCAAGCTGGCCAAGTTGGGTCTTTGACTAATGATCTAAGTAAAACCCAAGAAACCTTTAGAGGGAGTCCCTCCTGGGGGTCCATGGTATTACATTTAATAACCCTGGACATCCAGGCTATTATCACAGTGCTATGCTCAAGACAGTCATGGATGACTTTTACTAACTGTAGTACCAGAACATTATGCCATGGCAGGTAGCCAGTTTATGAACCAAGTTGTTATGTAAGGGTAGGTTCAGAGACTGACAAACTGAAACCGAATGCAAGATAGACAGACAAACAAATGCTCTCTGATCCCAGCACGCAAAAGCACAGATAGATACACAGAAGCACTTGTTGGCAAAGTCCTCCTCCTTAACCCTTGGCAAAGTAAGAGTTAAGTCCTTATTAGCAGGAAGAGCTATTTGGCAAACTCATCCTGAAAGTCCCTTTTTCAGGCCAAATTTGGGATCTTTTAGTAGTTATAGTCTCATTATTTTAAGAGCTCCAGACTTTACTTTTGCTTTGTGCATGATCTCTGGATCTCAAGAACCTCTTATAAACTGGTATTTTTTTGGGTCCTTCCAGCTCTCCCAACAACAATGGCAGGGGAGGTGGGGAGAAGGCCTGCTTATTCTTTAACCCTTGTAGATGTTTTCTGGGACTTACATCCAGATCCTATCAGCCTCCAGACTACTGAGCAAGAGAGTCTAATTTTTTACCCTTGAAGAGAATTCCCCAAGCCTGCCTATTGCAGGTCTTATCTTGGCTCAGAAGAATTTGGATTGGATTTAAGGGAGAGGCCAACCTCAGGGGATGGAGGACAGTCCTCTGAAGAGAAGTCTCTTGGTGAATTCTTCCTGAGGTCTGTCACAAGGGATTAGAGTCCTGCACTTGAATCCCTTTATGGTTGCCAAGTGTCGAGAAAGAAATTCTGAGAGCCAAAGTCTGAGCGCAATCTGTTTATTAGCAAGGCTAGCAATTGCCAATAAATAGGGTCAATGGTTCGTCAATGACCAAAGACCCCAAGTGAGGACTGACAGGGTCTTTTATAGTTATTAATAAAATGTTTTCTGATTGGCTAGAAAATAAAAGCCTCTCACATTGATTTGATATTACAACAATTTGGACTTCCCAGTCTGAAACCCCTTAACCACAAACAAGACATGTGATTTGGGGAATGTGCGTGAGGGGTAAAGTTACAAGGGTGGAGGTACAAGTTGCAAGAGTACAATTGTGACCCAAGTGACCTGAAGTTACCACAGTAAACTTGCAAAGATAAGGAATAGCAATGGGGAATGTTAAGTCTAGCATGATTAAATCTTAACAAAATAGAATTAAAAATCAAATTTCAGTTTTGCATGACAAAACTGGGATTTGAACCCAGTTTCTCTGACTCCAAATACAATGCTTTTTCTGTTACATGATTCCTTCTCATTGATCTCAGAGGTAGATGGCAGCTTTTACTTCTTTTAGTCCAATCTGAATAGAAATTGCCTCTGTGATGTCCCTGACAAGTGGTTATTCAACTTCTACTTGAAGACCTCCAGTGAGGGAGAACAACAAAGCTAATCTGTAAAAACTAAATTGAAAAAACTTAAAAAATACATGCCTTCTCTTTCCCCACTTCCCTCTCTTCCTACTAGGAAATAAAGAAAAAAATAAAACCATTATCTAGTCAAGCAAAATAAAATCCTTATTGTCCATATATGTCCCAAATTATTTCTCTGTTGGGAGGTAGGTAGTGTGTTTCATCATGAGTTTTTTGGAACAGTGTTTGGGCATTGTGTTGATAAGAATTTCTAAGTCTTTAAAAGTTTGTTTTTACAATATGGTTGTTGTCATTTACATTGTTCTCCTGGTTCTGCTCACTTCACTCTTCATTAGTTCATATAAGTCTTCCTAGGTTTTTCTAAAACTGTCCCCTTCACAATTTTTTTTCAGCACAATAGTGTTCATCACATCCGTATTCCTTAACTTCTTCAATCATTCTCCAATTGATGAGTGTCCCTTAAGTTTCCAATTCCTTGCTGCTGCTATAAATATTTTTGTGCATATGGATCCCTTTTCTCTGTCTTTGATCTCTTTGGAGTATAGACCTAGTAGTGGTATCACAAGATCAAAGGGTATGAACAGTTGAATAACTTTTTGGCCATAGTTCCAAAGTGCTTTCCATAGTAGTTGGACCAGTCCACAGTTCTATTATCAGTGAGTTAATGTACCTGTTTTCTCACAGCTCCTCTGCATTAGTCATTTTCCCCTTTTTATAAATTTTGCCAATCTGAAGGATGTGAGGTGGAACCTTAGAGTTGTTTTAATTTGCATTTTTCTGATTATTAGTGATTTAGACCATTTTTCCCCCATAACGGTTATTTTGCTAACTTGGATTTCTTTCTCTGAAAACTGCCCAATAAACTGTAAGTTTTTCCTTATATCAAGCCTAAATCTGTCTTTATAACTTCTACCCTTTTCCTCTTAGCTTTAACCTCTGAGGCCAAACATAACAAATCCCTCTTCCACATGACAGGAAATTATCATACCACATAACCCACTTCTCCCATTTAAGCTAAATATGTCTTTTCCTTTAGTTAATTCTACTTCTCCCCAAACTGGACCAATCAGTAATTAGTATCCTCACTGTTCCTCCATCCTGCTCTCCATTGCCACTATGCTTAAAGAGTTCTTTCTCTCCCCTATTCTCTCCCTTCCTTTGAGGACCATCGCAAAGATCTTTGATTGTCTCAGTGCCCAGGGGTTTCAGAATTTCTGTATTTGCTGATATTTACATGTATTAAGTTCAACATAAACACTTATTAGGTGTCTTCTGTATGCAGAGCTTTGTTCTAGGCGCTGGGAGAGATAAAAAGTTTGAGATAAGCAGAGCTTATAGTTTTCCTAGTAGGATATATGATGTCTATGCAAATTACTATCATACAAAATAGAGCATGGAAAGTTCCTTAGGAGAAGGTGGGAAAGGACATTATTAATTGGGGAGAATCAGGGAGAGTTTCCTCTGGCTGGTGATATTTGAGCTACAGTTTGTTTTAAAGGATAGATAGGAATTCAACAGGCAGAGATATGTGTATATGCCTATGTTTGTGTAACTGTGCTCTGGCCTCACTCTCCCAGACTGAGGATGGCTACGTGATGCCCTCAGAGTTCTGTGGTACCCCTGAGGGACAGTAGGATGGCTTTCTTTATAATGCTATAGTCAGGTAGAATTCCTATTCAAATCTGACCTCAGACACTTACTAGTTATATAATTTTGGCTTAGTCACTTAACTTTTGTTTGCTTCAGTTTCCCCACCATAAAATGGGGATAATAGTATACTTACCTCATAGGGATGTTGTGAGGATCAAATGAGATAATATTTGTACAAAATGCTTAGCACGGTGCCGGGCACATAGTAGGTACTATGCAAATACTAGCCAGTAGTAGTGGTGGTAGTAGCAGTAGTAATAGTAGTAGTAGTAGTAGTAGTAGCAGTAGTAGTAGTAGTAGTAGTAGTAGTAGCCTTCATTCTGGTATGTTTCTCTTGCTGTTGGCTGCTAGCTATTGTGCCAGTTTCATTTGACCAATTAAAATCAATTAACTTTTACAAAGGGCTTTTTATTCAAAAATATAGCAGAAACAGAAATATAAGCATCTCCCCTCAACACCTAGGAATAGCTGGTTAGTCAATAAGCATTTATTAAGTGCTTACTGTGTACCAGGCACTGTTTTCAACATTAGGGATACAAAGAAAGGTGAAAGATAGTCCCTGCCCTTAAGGAACTTACAATTGAATCAGGGAGACACATATGTACAAACAAACTATTTCAGGTTAAATAGGAAATAATCAACAGAGGAAAGGCACCAGAATTAAGAGGGATTAAGAAAGCTTCCTGTAGAAGAGGAACACACTTCTCTGTATCTTGATTTCTGAAGAGAGTGAGCTCAGGCTTAACACAGTTTCTGCATAGCATTGGTCTCACCAAGTTCACTTTCAAATGCAGCAGAACTGGTGGGTTAACTGCAACTAGTCTGGATCCCAAAGATCATTCCTTGGGGCCTCCATGATGGACTGGATGGCTGCAAAACCCAGAATAGACACATGTCCCTGATATCTGGTGGCTTGCTCTCCTGACCTTTGGAAACTCAGAAGGTCGTAGTCACTTCCAATCTCTTTTCCCTAGAAGGGAAGAATGGACGTCAGGAGAAACAGCAGGGTCATGATTTCTCTGCCTCATGCCATCTCTGGGTAAAAAAAGGCCTGAGGTCCCTCCCTGATTTGGAGGCCTTCAGTAGCTCATCCTTCTCCAAAGTCAGCAAAGGGGATACTGGCTGAGAACTGAAGCTTCTGGCTCTCACCAGCTCTGCCTGTCCCTCACATAGGGCAGGGCCTTCATCACCAGTAAGGAGAGTCCCACACCAAAGGGCTTTGGTACAGGTGGAAACATTCCTATGCGTGCATCTTGGTAAGAGAGTGTGTGTTAAATTGTAATGGGCTTGAAGGGGAAAAGGGAAAAGCCTGGGGCAGGGGCATTGGAGTGGTTGGTTGTGTTTATGAAAACCTAGAGATGAGGAGCTGGCCTGATAAGCTCTATTGTGGTCTCTCTGTGATGTGCTGGCTTTCCCAATTGTGCCATGGCCCCTTTCCTCTAAGTAATTAGCTTCTTATTTCCTAGAAGCTATTTCCTTGCCCCTCCCAGCCCTTGACTGAATGTATTAAGAGAAAGGGGAGCTAAGGTTCTTTGGAGGATTTCTCTCCCTGCCTGGCTGGGAAGCCTCTGATTCTTTGTCCAGGCATAGTAAATGCCTTGCATTGGAATGACTCAACCATGGGTAAGTGGCTATTCAGAACCAATTTCCCTGTGGGCAGGAAAAGGCTCTGGGACCTGGTGGCATGGATTGGTGGGAATTGTAGTTGCTACAGACAATGTAAGTTCTTTGCACTGCTTTCCCCCCCATCCTCCAGAAAAGAAGGACCCTGAGTTTAAGGGACAAGTAGGACAGCAGCTGAACAGAGGCAGTCAGGGAAAAAAAAGCTCCTGCAAACATTTTGCAATGAGAATTCAGAGACTAGAATCTGGGCGTTGCAGGCTTGGCTCTAATGCCTTGACCTTTTATTAAAAAAAAAAATCTCTGATGGGTGTGGCCACTGCAGACTGAATGAAGCTGCTGCTGTTGTCCCTTTTGGAGATCTGTGAAAGGACTATGAGTGTTTGGATCCCTTCTTCACTTCCCTTGTGTCTGCAGTTGGCAAGCATTCCCTACACAATTTCTCCATTTCTTAAACTTTTCTTAATTCTTGATGTTTTCATTTATAGCTATTACTATATAGGTCACAAGTGCTATATGCCTGTTCTTAACAGTATACAGGGGGTTGCAATGAAGGGATCTAATGAATGCTTGTAGTACATAGAACTAAACTGGACACAGGCATGAAACAGTCCCAAACAGGGTTTTATACTGGCTTGGGGTCTCTGAGCAAAACTTCGGGTTTTGATTTTATCAGTAATTCTTATTAACTGCTAAATGGGAGAATAAATCAGGGAGTCATAGGATTATAGATTTAGAGTTGGAAGGGAGAGGAGAGGGGCATCAAGTCCGACGCCCTCATCTTTGCAGATGAGTAAACTGAGGAACAGTTAAGTGACTTACCCAAAGTTGCATAGTTTTGTTGTTTAGTGGATTAGTTGTGTCTGACTCTTTGCTTTCTTGTCAAAGATTCTGGAGTGGTTTGCCATTTCTTTCGGCACTCTTTTTACAGATGAGGAAACTGAGGCAAACAGGGTGAAGTGACTTGCCTAGGGTCACACAGCTAGTCAGTATTTGAAGCTGGATTAGAATTCAGGTCTTTCTGACTCTGGGGCTGGCACTCTATCCACCACACCACCTAGCTGCCCAGATTTTCCTAACTCTAAGTTCGGTACCCTATATGACACGCTGCTTATCTACAATTATGTCATTTGATCTTCATAACAACCCTAGAAGGTGGGTGCTATTATTATTCCCATTTTTCAGATGAGGAAACTGAGGCAAATAGAGGTTAAATGACTTGCTCAAGGTCACAAAGCTACTTAGTGTCCGAATCCAAATTTGAACTCAGGTCTTCCTGACTCTGGGCCAACCAGTCTATCCACGGTACTACCTAGCTGCCTTAAAAAGTACCAGAAACCTGGTACAGATGCTATTAAACCAGGTGCCTCAAAATTGACTTGGGACCATTTATCCCAGGCCAGTGGTTTTCCTTTTAGGAAGTTCTTGAGGTCAGTACTATTCTATAACAATACTGAAATATTATTTGACCATGAAAATATTCCTCCCTTTTCCAACTACATATCTGTTGAGGCTACATTTTCTTTGTATACTTCTGCAAGAACAACATATTACAATAGATTGAATGCAGAAGCAGGTATGAGAATCCAGTGGTCTTGTATCAAGCCATCCATTAAAGAAATTTGCAAAAATATGTAAAACAATGCCACCTTTCTCACTAAAATTTTTTTGTCTTGAAAATATAGTTATTTTTCCTGGGAAGACTTACATGATACAAAGTGAAATGAGCAGAACCAGGAAAACATTGTACACAGTAACAGCAATACTATGTGATGATCTGCTGTGAATAATTAATTAGCCATTCTCAGCAATACAATGATCTAAGACAATTCTGAAGAACTTATGGTGAAAGGTGCTGTCCATCTCCAGAGAAAGAGCTGGTGGAGCCTGAATGCTGATTGAAGAGACTTTTTTCTTTACTTTCTTTATTTTTCTTGTGTTTTTTTGGTCTGTGTTTTCTTTTGTAGCATGACTTACATGGAAATGTATTTTGCATGATTATGCATGTACAACCTAGGTCAAATTGCTTGCCTTCTCAATGAAGGGGGGTGGAGAAAGAGGGAGAAAATTTGAAAAAAGAATGTTAAAATTACTTTTACATGTAATTGGGGAAAATAAAATATTAAATTTAAAGAAAATGGTTATTTTTCATGAAATATTTATGTTAACATGTAATAGCTTTATTATTGTTATTTTTTTAATGAATTAATAAATATTTGGCAGTGGTTATTCTCCACATGTAGCATGTGGAAGTCATTGTGTGGCTCAAGGGAGGCAGAATAGACATCTCTAGCCTCTTCTTCCCCTGCCCTTTTCCAAGGTAAACTAATTCCTACCCAGGCGGGAAAGAAGGAAATGGGAGCCAGAAACTGACCACTCTGTTTTCCTCAGGGAGAAGGAGCACCAGAATTACGTCTATCTGCTCCCTTAAATATTATTTATCTAAGGGATGTGATTTTCAGGTTCAGGTTTTGCTGTTTCATTAATAGGAGAAACTGGACTCCAAGCTTTATAAACAAAGTTTGACTCTTTTTCTGCCTATTATCAGTTCCACAATGAACACATACATGTAACACTTAGCCAAGAAACCCATTTATGTAAATTGGTAGCAAAACAGAAATCAGAGAAAGTACACAAAAGAGAGTATATCCCAGACAATACAGAGTAAAGGAGCTGTCTCTTTCATTTGGAATGAGATGACTCAGCTCAACTAAGAGAGAAAATCCTACATCTCATCCAAAGGGAAGTTCCCTAAAGGCTCTAATGTAGCTAGCTGGGGATAGAAACATGATGGAAAATGGCAGTTCCTCTCATATCAGTTTCTTGGGATTGGCATCTTCCATCTTCTCTCTCAAAGCTAGAATCCGGAAGCTCCCTAAATCTAAAGAGAACTGAAGAGAACCAAAATGCTCCCCTCTGTCTTGTTCTCACTAACTCCACCCATCCACCACACCGGTGTGGGGCATTGATCTCTATTGGGGCATTGACTCTCATTAGAGAGTCCCATACCAATGGGATTTGGGACTGGGGTTACATAGACATTTTAAAAAGCTATCAGCTTTCATTTCTAATAAGGCAAATATCAGTAGATATAACTCATAAACAAAAGCTTTTTGGGATCCTCAATAATTTTAAAAGTGTAAAGGAGTCATGAGACCAATAACTTTGGGAATTATTGCCCTAAACAATTGGGTCATGAGTTCATAAACTTAAGAGGTAAGGCTGATTTAGTAAGAAGCAGAACATTTTTCTCTGAGGTCTATAGTTCAATCCCTACATTGTTCTTTTCTTCCAAAGCTGGTCTGTTGCTTGTTTCTGGTAGAGGGGCAAAGTAGAAATCTTGATTATGGGAGAGTCATACCCTAGGGCTGGCTAAGAAGGAGCTGGGGAAAGAGTCTGACATGCCAACAAAATCCCAAAGGTGGGGCGAAGGACTTCCTCTTCCTTTTGTTTTCATTTTCTGCCTACTGTATCCAGTCAATTTTGCCAGATAGCACTGCCTCCTGGTTACATGAGCAAATGAGCAGCTTTCTTTAAACAATGTGGAATGTCTAGACTGGTCCCTGGTGTTTCATGGCCTTTGAGGCTCATGGTGATTTGAGTGATTTCAGACACTCAGATATTATGCAGCCCTCACAGTTATTGACACTTCTCCTTGCCACAGCCAATCCCTTTATATGTGTACATGATCCCATGTCTTCCTGTATTCTCCAGCAGATTTCACCCTCAATCATTCTCCTCCCCTGCCCAAAGAATCTTCAGTTTCTCCCTGTCAACTGGTTCATTCCCTACTGCCTTCAAACATTGCCAAATCTTCCCCCATCCTTAAAAAAAAAAGCAACCCCTTCATTAGACCCTACCATTCCTTCAAGCTACTGTCCTTTAGAACATTTATAACTCTTTAGAACTCTATCAATTCAATGATACAATACAAGTCCAGGAGACTGAAGATGGAACATAATACCCTCTTCCTTTCTCAACCAAACTCTGAGAAAAATCTCTCTAATTTTTTTTTATACTTTGCGCTCACTTCTCAGCCTTTTGCAATCTGGCTTCCAATCTCACTTCTAACTGAAATTGCCTTCTCCAAAGTTACCAATGATCTCTTAATTGGCCGAATTTATGGTCTGTTTTCAATTCTAATCCTTCTCACCTCTCTGCTGTTGAACATCTCTTTCTTGGTTCTCTGATCTTTCAGAGTTTTTGTGGCACTACTCTCTCCTAGTTTGCTTATTACCTGTCTACCTTTTAATTTCCTTTGCAGTTTCACCATTCACATCAGTCTCCCTCACTATGGGTGTTCCCGAAGGTTCTGTCTAGGACTTTCTCCTCTCTCTCTGCATTCTCTCTTTGTTTCCTAATTAGTTTCCATGGATTTAGTTATCATTTCTATACAGATGACTTCCAGATCTACACCTAGGGACTCAGTCTCTCTCTCAGTCACACCTCCAATTATCTATTGGACATTTGAAACTAGATATCCCATAGACATCTTAAAGTCAACTAAAACTGAACTCATTATTTCCCCCTCTAAACCTTCCTTCTTCCAAACTTCTCAATTTTTTTTTTGTTGGAGACACCACAATCCTTTTAGTGTCTTAGATTGGTAATATCAGTATTATCCTGTACTTCTCACATTTGATCACCCTAGACATCTAGTCATTTACCAGATTTTGTTGTTTCTATCTTCAAAACATCTTTCTCATGTATCTCCTTCTCTTAGCCCTAACAGCTACCATCCTAAGTTCAGGTCTTCCTCACCTCTGGCCTAAAGTATTGCAAAATCTTCTCATTGGTCTCCCAGCTTCAGTTTTCTTTCCAGTCTATCCTCCATCTAGCTGCCAAAGGGTTTTTCTTTAAGCTTTTATCTGACCATATCATTTTGCTACTTAACAGACTCTAATTACTTCCTGTTGTCTCTAGGATAAAATATAAGCTCCTCTGCTTAACTTTTAAAGACCTATATAAACTGACCTCAAACTATTTTCCCAACCTTATTGGAAATAGCCAAACTGACCTACTTTCTGTTCCTCATTCACAACACTTCATTTCTGATCTCTGTGCCTTAGAAATGACTGTCCTGGAATGGGCTTCCTTCTTATCTCCACCTAATACCCAACAGATTCTTCCTCTTCATTTAAGATACAGCTTAGGCGCTAGCTTCTTTATGAAGCCTTGCCTGATTCCTCCAAATGCTGGTACTCTCACTCCTTCCCGAACTACCTTGTGTTTAACTACTTTGTATATCTTTGTATTTATTAACTTTATACTATATATGTCTTTATATGTACTTGTTGTCTCTTCTATTAGAATATAAGCCCCTTGTGGGGAAGAGTCCATGTCTAAACAAGTAATTGAGAAGGAGGAAATCCAATCTATTAACAATCATATGAAAAAATGCTCTTTATCACTAATAATTACAGAAATGCAAATTAAAGCAATTTTGAGGTCTCACCTCATGCCTGTCAGACTAAAAAGATGACAAAAGAAGAAAATGACAAATGTTGAAGGGGTTGTGGGAAAACAGGCAAATTAGTGTACTGTTGGCAGAGTTATGAATTGGTCTAGTCATTCTGAGAAGCCATTTGGAGATATGCACAAAAAATTACTGAGCTGTGTATACTCCTTGACCCAGCTATACCATTATGAGGCCTGTACCCCAAAGAGATAAAAAAGACAAGGTCCTAAACATGCAAAACACTTATAGAAACCCTTTACATAGTACCTCCAAATTGGAAACTAAGGGGCTGTCTTCCTGTTGGCGAATGGCTAGACAACGTAATTGTGATGGAGTATTATTGTGCCGTAAGGAATAGCAAAATAGTTTCAGAAGAAGCTGGGAAGACCTTTATGAACTGAACTTTATGAACTCTGCAGTGAAGGCAGCAGAACTAGGAGAAAAATTTACACAATGACAACAGCATTATAGAGAAAAACAACTTTGAAAGGCTTTAGAATTCTATCAATTCAATGATACAACATAAGTCCTGAAGACCTAAGATGGAACATAATATTCAACTTCTTCCAAAGAGATAATGAAATTAAAATGCAAAGAGAGACTTGAGGCATGACCATGTGAGGATCTGTTTTGCTGGTCTAGGAATGTTTATGATGAGTTTATTTTTCTTGTTTTGTTTGTTTTTGATTCAAAAGGAGAGACAGATTATTAGTACATGTAAAAATAAATAATAAAAAAAAGAAATTAAGTTACCAAAAGAACAGTAAACAATACCCTAATACAGCAGAAATTTGATTTTAGAAAGAATGTAAATTCATTGTATGCAGACACTGTATCATCCTTTGTACTTGTAGAGGAAGCTAGGTGGTACAGTGGATTGAATGCTGGGCCTGGAACCAGGAGAGACCCAAGTTCAAATTTGGCCTCAGACTCACACTAGCTGTGTAATCCTGGACAAGTCACCCAATTTCTTTCTGCCTCAGTTTCCACAACTGTAAAATGGGGATAATAATAGTGCTCACCTCCCAGAGTTGTTGTGAAGATCAAATGAGATAATACTCAACATGGTGACTGGCACATAGTAGGCACTTGATAAATATTTGTTGATTGATTGACCCAACTTGATGAAAAATCACAACTCATCACAGCCATTGTTCAAATGCTTTCAGAATCTTTGGCTCCTGTAGAAAAGAGGTTGAGGGAGATGTGGGTGGGGGTGGCTGCTGGAGAATGTAGTATACTTATGAAAGTGTTGTTATGGGTCATTCAAGACAACCAGAAACCTCTTTCTGTCACTTGTCCTCACTAAATTTAACTCCGTATTTGGGGTGAGAAAGCCATGATTTGAAAATCAATTTACTGAGGATATATTCTGGGAAGCTGAGACAGTGAAGGATGGAGCTAGGAGTGGCAGTGAGAGAGACACTGGACTTACTGTGATGGCAAAAGATCAATCATTCAGGGCTGGTCCCTGGGCTGTCTTGTCATTTAAATCTCTTGTTACTCTATGTGTTTTTGTCAATGTGCCCATGCTGAGAGTGGGAAATATGTCTGTTCCAAACAACCTCAGGGAAGTAAGGAGCAGCTCCCAAGATCCCTGTCTTCCTACCTCACAGATGATCACTAAGGCCCTATCAGTGACCTTCTTCTCTAGGGGCAGGAATGAGGTTGAGCCAGGTAAGAATGAATGAATGAATGAATGAATGAATGAAAAAAATTCATTGTATGCCAGCACTTATCTATATTGCCAGACAGAGAAACAGCAATTCACATTTATGTATGGTATAAGATAGGTAGGCCCACATGAGTTGTCTAAATGTAGAGATGTGCCTCATGGATGCTATGGATAGATGTGATCTGAGGCCTGGCCAGTCTCTACAGAGGGGAGGAAAGATAATGGCAATGATGGCTGCTGCTAGCACACCAGGTATAGGGGGAAGGCTGTTGTTGTTTGTTCTTCGTTCTTGAAGAGGACCATGACATCAGGGAGGTGATGACATGACATGCAAGTGAATTGGATTTAAGTGAGGGAGGGCTGTGCAAAGTCACCTGCCTCACTTTCTCCTCCGTAGCCATCTGGATCCAGTGGCCAGATATAAATCAGGACGACTGGAGATGGCCCTGAATGCAGCGGCAGACATTGGCCTTTTCAAGCTAAGGTCTTTAACAGGTCTCAGTTTGACTGAGGTGACTGCCCATTCAGTGATTAAGGCCAGGTAAGAAATGAGGCAGATAATGGCCTCTTTACTGAGTTAAAGGAAAAAAAAAATTCATCTGGGAGGGGAAGACCTTCAAGGTTTTCGGCCAAAACAGAAACAATTGCTACTTACATTCACCCTAAGCCAATCTGGCAGGCCACAAGTGTACTTCCAGACTGGGTTCTTTTTTTCTCCAGTCTCTGAGAAGGGTATCAAGCTAGAATGATACCTACCTGTCACACCTCAGATATCTGTCTGGTATAGGAGTATGAGTCTGGGTTTAGAAAGAAATCCATTTTCCTGGTCACTCTTAAATGGGGAGAGTGGCCCTTTACTTACCTCACCAGTTTAGTGTTTTCTTACCAAACACTAGTTACACAAAATACAGTCATAGATAGTAAATATTGAGTAAATCCATTTTCTTAGTCAAACAGCAAACAGAAAGCAGAGAAGTTATGCAGATCATATCCCAAAGAATACACAAGAGGGGCAACTAGGTGGTGCAGTGAACAGAGCTCTGGCCTTGGAGTCAGGAAGACCTGAGTTCAAATCCAGCCTCAGGCACTTAACATTTACTAGCTGTGTGACCCTGGGCAAGTCACTTAACCCCGATTGCCTCACCATAAAAAAAAATACACAAGAGTGAATGAGTTCTTTAGCTGGGAGGGAGTTAAGAACTCATTTCAAACAATGGGAGAAAGAACAATCTCATCCAAAGGAGGTCCATTCTGTCACCTCTAGAGATGAGGCTGGCTCCCCATGCGTGCCTGCCATTCCGAGGTCTTTTTCTTTCCTCTCTGCAGTGTCCTCCATCCACATGTCTCTGAAGAAGCTCTGGAATCCACTCAATTAGTCCCTTCAATAAGTTCTAACAAACTCAAGCATTCCCTCCACCAATCAGGAATCCTATCTCCTTCCATACTTGTCGCCTGCCGCTCCTCTCCTGCCTCACTTGGGTGGGAACCGAGTTGCAAGATCTTTAATGTTTGCAAATCACTTCCCATACGTTATCTCAAGGAAGCCTCACAAACCACTCTCTGGAGGAGGTGCTACTGATTATGTCCACTTTACAGATGAGGAAACTTCACTCAGGGAAGTAAGTGACTTGCCCAGGGTCTGATAGCTAGTAAATGTCTGAGAAGAGATTTGATATTTGAGATATCTAAGAAGAGATTTGGGCCTAGATATTCCTGACTCAAGTCCAGCACTCTATCTGTTATGCTCTACCACGTCCTAATGCTTAATAGCTTTCTGACATGATGACTGAGGGAACTTGTCTCAATACTCTCTCTAAAAGCAAAGGTGATATGGGTTAGTGATGGATTCAATGGTTAGAAACTTCACTAGTGGAGGCAGAAATAAAATAAAGGAAGTAGGAGAACTTTATTCCAGGAATGAATTTCCTCTGTGATTGTATCATATGGGTATCCCTCTGTTAGGTAAAGACTAAGAGGTGCTGGGAATGTGCTGGGTGCTTGATCCCAGGGCAGAAGAAGTACCAGGTGGAGTAAGTAACTCTTTGGCTGGATTGACCTTGAATTAAGTCTGTTCAGCACATGATTGTTTGCTTGGAGCAGCAATTCTTCCAGTGGTTCTCAAACTGTGGTCTGTAGACCCCTGGAGGTCCCTGAGACCCGTTCAGAGGATTCTCAAGGTCAAAACTACTTTGCTAATAATACTACATTGTTATTTGCCTATTAAAATACCTTTCAAACTATATAGCTCTGTGAGGCTGACTTTTCTTCAGATCTTTCAACCAAAATAACACATTACAACAGATTGAATGCAGAAGCAGATATGAAAATACAGCAATCCTATTAATCCAGACAGTAAAGAGGTTTGCAAAAAAGAGGTGAAATAATGCCACTGTTCTCACTATTTTTTTCTGTTTCAGAAAACATATTTTCATTAAAAGTTATGTTGACATGTAATTGATTTATTATTGTTATTTTTAAATGAATGAATAAATTTTTTTAAAGTTCACAACTTTTGGAAGTAGTCATTTCATGGTGTTGTTGGAAAATAAAACTCCTGAGAGACAATTTTCAGGTAATTAATAATCAATTAATTAGGCTAACTGCAGCCCATCTCCAGTCATCCTGATCTGTATCTTGCTCTGGGACCCAGATGGCTCACTCTGGAAAAGAGAGTGAGGCTGGTGACTTTGCACAGCCTTTCCTCACTTAAATCCAATTCACTTGCAAGTCATGGCATCACCTTCCTGATGTCCTGGTCCTCTTTGAGAACGAAGGACAAACAACAACAATAGGGTGTATATAACCAGAGGTATGCTGATAAAAGTTTAACAACTAGCTCTCCAAAACAAAACAAAAAAGTATGTGTGACAATTTTGAGTTCAATTTGCATCGTTAATATTTCCTCCATCACTTTCTTAAATCTAGAAATTGACAAAAAAAAATAAATCAAGTCCTAGGTTTCACCAATTTCCAAGGTGTAGATGCTCACACTGAAAATTTAACAATTAATCTGGCTTCATCACAGCCTTGGATATAATCCACACAAGCAAAAGCTCTTTGGAGTTCTCAATAATTATTAAGAGTATAAAGGGATCCTGAGATCAAAAAGTTTGAGGACTGTTGGCCTAGAGACCCCATTCAGCTCATATCACACCCTCCCCTATACCTTGAACAGACACCCAAAATAATTCATAGCAAAGCTCTTGGTTCAGGCTTTCCCTTCCTTAGGTTGTAGAATTCACTGGGTTGTGAATATGCTGGAAAATATATGAAAATGGCTGCGATGAAGTATGGGTATCTAGAGAATGCTAACTTCTCTTTTTATGTATACTTCAAAAAATCTTTCCCATAAGCCCACTAAGAATACACTCCACTGTACCAGAGCCCAGGGAGCCTTTGATATAAGTACTAATACACTCTCCCTGTTATGACTTCATTTCCTCATGCATACCCCACCAAGGGAGGAAAATGTTAGTTCCCTGTCTTTGTCCTTGCTGTCAGGTAATATCCTATGAGGCTTTCTCCTATGTGAAGAGGAACAAGGGGCAGATTGGACACTTCCTTGAATCCGCTGTATCAGTGATTAGAACCTATTGTCCATTTATTAGGCTTATCTGGTAAGAATGGGCAGAGAGTAGCCATGGAGACACAGTCTCTCATATTTTCCTTGTGGACAAGTTGAAGAGATGTGGGTTACATGATAGCAGTTGGGTGGTTTTGGAACTGATTGAATGAGTAAATCATTAATGGATCAATGTCAGCTTAGAGGGAAAGGCCTAGTGGAGAGCTCCAGGAAATCTGTCCTTGGCTCTGTGTGGTTTAATATTTTAATCAATGGCTTGGATAAAAACATAGATTCCGTGCTTATCATATTAGCATATGACATAAAGCTGGGAGGAATAGCTAACACATTGGATGACAAGAGTCAGTATCTAAAAAGATCTCAGTAAGCTAAAATGTTGGCATGAATCTAATAAGATGAAATTTAATGTGGATAAACCACATAATCTGAGTTGGAAGGGATCTCAGAGGCTATCTAGTCTAACTGATGGCTGAACTTGAATTCTCTCTAACAACATAACTGATGAATTTGTGTCCAGCTTTTGGAGAGAACTCTGGGGAGGAGGAGAAGAGATTGTGGAGATTTGGAGTGTTTTACAAGTGTGAAAAGATGGTCAAGGATGAAAATCTGGGAACCTGGAATTGGGGAGGACTGGAGGAGAAGAATACTTACAAGCTGTATGAATCCTTACAACCAGGAGAGGGAGAGGGAGAGGGAAAGAAGGAGAAGAAGAAAAGGTGAGGGAGAGGGGGTGAAGGAGATGGAGAGACAGAGAGGAAGAGGAAGAGAAAGATGGAGAATAGAGATCAAGAGAAAGAGAGAAAGAGAGGGAGAGAGAGAAGGAGGGAAAGAAGGAGGAAAGGGGGAGAGAGAGAGAGTAAAAAGAATAAGAATAAAAGAATGAAAACAAGATAGAGCAGTGGTAGTTGGGAGGGGGCTGACTCTCAAAGGAAGAACCAAAAGATGAGTCAGGAAAGGAGCAAGAGCCAAGGGAAGAAAAAGCCAGCTTTGCTCCATTTGCATTTCAATGAAGACCTGAGTTGGCCATTACTAACAGGCTTTTAGAAAGAATTCCTATAACCTTGTACCATCCTCCTGCTTGTTATTTTTATCTCTGGCCTGTTTCCCTGTATTTCCTGGCAGTAAAAAGCTGGAAAAAACTTGTAGAGGGGGATCAGTGCTCAGAAAAGACCAAGGCACCATGGTGCAACAGAACACACTGGCTTTGCGCTTTACTTCTTGTGTGACTTCAGGGGAGTGTCTGTACCTCTCTGGGTCTCCATTTCCTCATCTGTAAAATGGGAATGTTAGACCAGATGACATCTAAAGTCCTTTCCCAACTCTAAATCTATCCCTTAAGCTAAAGCCTTACTGACTGTGGCTTCTTCACATCTGAGGGGCCAAGATACCAAGCCTTCTGACCTAGGCAGCTAGATGGAGCAGTGGACAGAGTGGTTGGCCTGGAGTCAGGAAAGCCTGAGTTCAAATCTGGCCTCAGATACTTACCAGCTGTTTGATTCTGAGCAAGTCACTCTTAACCTCAATTTTCTCATTTGTAAAAAGGGGATAATAATAGCACCTACTTCCCGGGGTTGTTGTGAGGATCAAATGAGATAATAATTGTAAAGAGCTTAGCACAGTCCCTGGCACATAGTAAACTCTATAGAAATGTTACCTAGCATCATCATCATCAGCATCAGCATCATCATCAGCATCATCATTCTATAGACCCTTGTACTTTCCTCTAATCCCCAGTGACTGACTTTCCTTCTGCCACTCCCCTGTATAGGAGAGGTAGGGCGATTTAATTGAATCGATGTTGAATGGGGAGACACAGGTACTATTCAAATCGTTATGTGATCTTGGGCAAGTCACTTTATTCTTTGGGCCTCAGGCTCCTCATATATAAAATGAGATTGAACTAGATGACCACTGAGATCCCTTACAGCTTTAAATCTCTGACCTTGGAACTTTGCTTTTGTGCCCTTATCTTTTCCCTTTCTTGCCCGTACCATCACATGGTACATATTATAAGAGTGTATTCTCTAGGGTTCATTCATTCACAAAGAAAGAATAGGAAGCACATCCAAACAAAGAACTATGGAAGTCGAATTGCTATCACTTATTTTTACCTTCTGTTGAGTTTTGTTTCTTCTTTCTGATGGTTCCTCCTATTGGGTTTAACTTTTACTTACAACTTCACTAATGTAAAAATATGTTTAATAGGAATGTAAATGTAAAGCCTAGATCAGATTGTGCGCCATCTTGGGGAGGGTGGGGGAGAGGAAGGGGGAGAAAAATTGTCAACTCGAAAGCATATGGAAGTGATTGTTGATAAATCAAAATAAATTAACAAAATTTTTAAAAAAGAATAGGAAGCCCAGGTATTTAGGGGGCCAGGGAATGAGAAACACAAATAGAAGCGACTACTCAGTACAAACTGGGTAGTAAAAACTCTGCTAAGCTATTTTCTGGCTAAGGTTCTGCGGTCAACCTTGGGCCTATGCCTGGAGCTTAGGACTGGATGTTCTGTTTGAAGGACGGAAGTGTCTGTCTGCTATGTCTATTGTTAGAGTTGTATCCTTGACCAAAAATGACTATGTATTTGCTTTATATCCGTTTATCTGTGCATATGTTATCTTCCCCAATAGGATGTAAACTCTTCGAGGTGAGGGACTGTTGTTTTTGTCTTTATTTTCCTAGCACCTCGGACAGGGCCTGATACATAATAAGCTTTGAACTGAATTAAGTTAAACTGGCATTTGCCTGTGGATTGAATTCTGAGAAGTGATTGGGAACTTTTCTTTTTTAAAAAAGGGGGGCATTCTTAAGCTTACTTTCCCATCTCTAAAAAAAATTTGGAAGGCAGGATGGTACTGTGTGGAAATAGCAGTAAACTTGGCATCAGGGGAATGTCAGTCCAAACTCCCACTTTGTCCCTTACTACCTGTGTGACCTTGGGCACATTGCTTCATCTCTGTCCTCAGTTTCCTCATCTGTAAAATGAGGGAGTTAGATTAGATGACCTCAAAGTTGTCTTCCAGTTCTAGAACCATGATCTCATTTAAATATTTGCATTTCTTTGTGGGTCTGAGTAGGTTATAACACCTGACCACAGATGATTTATGTGAAAGATAGAGTCTAAAAACAAACATCAACTTATATGACAGGAAAATGAGGTGACCACATCTTGGAGTGAAAGTGAAGAATAACAGATGGACAGCTAAAGTAATGTACTGGTGCCCATGGAATACTAAAATGATAAGAAAAAAGGCATCCAGGATGTTGGGAGAATCCTCTATGGATTACGGCATCCTTCTATGTCATCTTGGAACCTGGACAGCTGTATTCTATCCTCCAATAGTCTTCAATAAATTCCAAGTGGATATGGTGTATTGGTCTCTGCTTTTACTTTTTACTGGTATGGTAAAAATGTTTAGTATGTAACTATGTATTTATAAAGCATTTGCTACTAAATGTTGAGCAATGATGGGGAGGCTGATCAGAATAAAAAGCATGGATTATAATCTGTACAAGGGGAGAGAGGACCCACATCAGTATCAAAAGATCTTAAGCATTTTCTTGTTCATCTCTTGGTGGAGGGAGGTGAAGTTAGATACCTATTTAGCTAAGTCTTATAGTTTTGGTACTATGATGCCATGAGTCTGCTGTGCTCTAAAGCAGGGTTTCTTAGCTTGGGGGCCATGAGATGGAAAAAATACACTTTTATTTCAACATAAGTGGCTTCCTTGATAATCCTATTTATTTTATGCATTTTAAAATATTATTCTGATAAGAAGTCTATAGCCTTTATAAGATTATGATAAAGAGGACTATAACATTAAAAAAGGATTAAGAACCATTCTCTAAGAAGACTTTATGATAAGCTGAGAATGAACCTGGGAGTGAATGGACCAGTGGCCTTAGTCCAGAGTGCCTGTGTAGATAAGTTGCATTTTCAATGTGAGTAAGTTCTAAACAAAAGATGTATTTCTTGGTTTGTGCCATAAGGCAAGCAGGTAAAATGTCCAATTATTCCTAAACCAGAGAAGATCAGGATAGCTAGGGTAAGCTGTAGCCATGTGTGGTGGAGGATTCAAACATAGACTAGCTTAGGATATCTGCTTTAGGACTAATGTTATAGTTGTTGTTGTTGGTTTGTTTGGTTTTTTGTGAGTGTCTTATGTGAGTATTGCAATCCATCTCTTGATTCAAAATGTCACTGGTGATATCCTGAATCTCTACCTATAGAATTAAATTTAAGTGATGACCTAAGCCCCTGAATGGGATTGAATACTTTTATTGCTTATTGAGTTTTGAAATTGCCAGTACAATGCCCATTTTGGGAGCTTTCCTTCCTCATTAGATGAAACACTTGTATTGTGTAATATGTTGTACTAATTTCTATTTGCAATTGGGCATTAATAGTTTTCTTTGAAGTGTACCATAGCCACTTTTAGTTTCTTGACTTACCCTTTAAAAATTCAATTTTCTTTTCTCTCTTTTGTAACTTTTGTGAGAAGCCTTACTGTGCAGCATTTGTCCTCTATTCTAAGATAATAACAGTTTCTTGGAGGACATTCTTAGGCGATTATGAGATCGTGAACTAGACAGTTATGAAATCATAGCCACCTTCCAAGATTGTTGTGCGTGTGCCAACACTGAGCTGCCCAAAAGTCCAATCAAGAATTCAGAAAGACTCTTCGTGAGTTCATCCATCTCTACCCTGGCCAAGCAGCACCCTCAAAATATTTAAGATCAGATTAACATGAGATTTTGCTGATAATCCCACTTAATATGAGAAAGAACAATCCAACCTCAAACGGCACCATTGCTGGAAATTCACTACTGCCTGTTCTTCCCAAATGTAGGAACTCAGTGCTATTGTAGAGAAATGAAGACTTATCGCAGGCCTAAGAGGAACATCAGAGGCAATAGCATTATGGCACCCTTCTATGTCATCTTAGAGCCTGGACAGCTACATTCTATCCCCCAATAGTCTTCAGTAAATCCTAAATGGATATGTTAGCTATGTACTGGTCTCTGCTTTTACTTTTTACTGGTATGGTAAAAACATTTAGTATGTAACTATCTATTTATAAAGCATTTGCTACTACATGTTGAGCAATAATAGGGGAGGCTAATCATCTTTCTGACCTCTGAAATTAGTCCCTGAATCCAGGACAACTAAGTAGACTTCTCTTTTAAAAATACTCCTGGTTACAATAGTCTGTTGTATTATTTATGAACTTTTATATATTCTTTCCATAGTTAATAAATCCTAGTAAAAGCTACCCAAGGATGATGAGTGGCAAAAAGTACTCAAGGATGATAGTGGCAGAGAAAAGGAGGCAAATAATTAATGTTCATATGTGACAAGTCTCTGAACTCAGAAAGCCAACTTTGTTCAGGGCCAGGAAGATCCAAATGGCTCATTCGGATTTCAGGAATTAGCTCTTCATCTAAAGCTACTTGCTTTGGATACCAGTACTGGCTCTGGATCATTGAAGGAAGGAAAGAAGGAAATAAACATTTATTAAATGCCTACTATGTGCCAAGCACTGTGCTAAGCACTTTACAAATATTAACTCATTTGATCCTCATAATTACCCTGTGAGGTAGCTACTATTTTTATCCTCATTTTTACAGTTGAGGAAACAGAGGCAGATAGAGGTTAAATCACTTGTCCAGGGTCACACAGCTAGTCATTATCTGCTGTCAGATTTGAACTTGGGGCTTCTTGACTCCAGGCCCAGTGTATTATGCATCGAATCATCTAGTTTAGTTCTGAAATTAATAACCTGGGCCAGGGGTGGGAAGCCTGTGGCCTCAAGGCCACATGTGGCCTTCTAGGTCCTTGGGTACAGCTTTTTGACTAAGTCCAAATTTTACAGAACAAATCCTTTTATTAAGGGGATTCTTTCTGTGAAGTTTGGATTCAATAGCCCAGGTCCTGGGCTATTGACTTTGACATCTGCTGTCAACAGCACTTCTATAGGATCGTAGATTTAGAGATTGAAAGGGGTCATCTAATCCACACTCCCATTTTACAGGTAAGGAAACTGAGGGATAAAAGGAGGAAATGATGTGCCCAAGGTCACATAGATAGTAATTAGAAGATCTGGGTTTTGAACCCAGGTCCACTGACTCCAAACCTGCCCACTGTGCCACTGTTTCTATGTGAAGACTCCTTTTGGATTTCAGCTGCAGATATCTCCCCCGGTTTTGGCCCCAACAGTGAGAACATTATCTCCCTGCCCTGCTTTATACATGGGGCCACAAAGGTGAGGGTGAGACTTTCCTGTCTGTAGCAGTAGCAAGGAAGGGAAGAAAAGGAAGGCACGGAGAGGATTTTCTGGCAGCGTTGTATTTTGGCATGGAAATGTTGTTCATAAGGTGAATGTTTTTTTAACCACAAAGCTTTCTGTTATTAAATATGTTGTTACATTTCAGTAAAAAACAAACAAAAAATGGAGAGGGAGAGGTGTGTCTTGAGGACAGCCTCAGACTGTGTGGGCCTAGTGGGGACAGGGAAGCCCTTTGAGGTATCTGAGAGGGGGAAGGGTCCTTCAAAGAACCAAGAGACCATATCCCCTGCTCCAGGACCTCAGAATTGGCTCTCTTTAACCAGGCCTTGCTGGAAGACTCCCTAAACTCAACCTTGTCCTTCCTCTTTTTCCCAAGTTCATCACCCGAGGGTAGGAGGCCAAGGAATCTTCTGCCATCCACAGACTAGAGATGGAGCACATGCAGCAGCAGGTCGCCTGTATAAACCCTCATCCTGCTCTTCCTTTCTCCTTTCCATATCCAAGGAGGCAGAAAGTGAATAAGCTGCCTGTGCTCTAGTGAGCTCTGTTTCTAGGAATACTCATCTTCTTGATTTTCTAGGGGAGAATCACCAGGGAAAGGGACCTGGAGAAGAACTATAGTCTGGACTACGAAGAGAAATCCCAAGGACATCTTGTCTCAGAGGAGATCAATATGACTAGGGCCACGACCAAAATGGAAGTAGGAGACTAAGCTTGTTCTATTTGGTGACCCCTGGTGGAGGCAGCAGGAGCAATGGCTGAAAGTTGTAAAGGGGCAAATTTGGGGTGGAGTTCAGGAAAATCTTCCTAACAAGGAAAGAGCTATCCGAGAATAGGACGGGCTGCCTCCAGGGGTGAGGGGGTTTTCCCCTTCTCTAAAAAGGCTTCAGAAGAGGCTGGAGTGCCACTTCTCTGATATGTGGTAGTGAAGATTCCTTCTCAAATACCAGCTGGATTAGATGGCTGCTCAGGTCCCTCCAAACTCTGATGTTCTATCACTCTATGACAATGATGGGGAATGGTGTTTGAAGTCTCCGTGGAGGATAATATCTCTGAGAAGAAGTAGCTAGGTGGTATAGGGGTTAGAGTGCTGGGCCTGGAGTTGGGAAGACTTGAGTTCAAATCTGTCCTCAGACACTTACCAGCTGTGTGACTCTGGACAAGTTGCTTACTCTCTGTTTGACTCAGTTTCCTCATGTGTAAAACGGGGATGATAATAATAGCACCTACCTCCCAGGATTGTGGTGAGGACCAAATGAAATCATAATTGTAAAGCACTAGCACAATGCCTGGCGCATAGTAGGTGCTAGAAAAATGTCAGCTGTTACTATTACCAGGAGTTTAGCTGAGATGAGAGGAAATAAAGACTAGACGCCCCAATCTCCATAAAGCTTAGCTAGGTCAGACCACCTGGTGGGAACACACATAGAACTTAGACGGTATTTGGGTTCAGAAAGGCACTTCAGGTGGTATGGTTAGAAAGAATCAGAAAAACCAAGTTCAGGTTATGTGTTCATGTCTCTGCCACTGGATAACCTGGCCCCAGTGGAGAAATCATTTCTCTTTGTTGTACTTAGTTTCATCATCTGTAAAGTGGGGAAAATAATCCTTATACAATCTCTGTAAAGAGATGGGACTGGACCTGTGATTTCCTTGGTTCAGAGAATGACCAATGAGGAAACTCCCTCTACCAGGGCCAATCAGCGCCTCTGTAATTTGCATAAGATACTCATTCTACCTGGGCCAATCAGCTTCTGTAACTTGCATAGGATACTAAGAGGTTAAGCGACTTTCTGAGAGTCACATAGCTATTGTATGTCAGGCATAGGACTCAACCAAGGTCTTCTTGGTTCCAAAACTGGCTCTCTAGCCTTTATCCTACACTGTCCCTTCAATATATATAATAGTATATGTAAAAGGGTTTACCATGACAAAGGAATAGGGATACGGATAGGAATTGGAGCTGCAATTTTAATGGTAGAGGGAACTCCCAGGGGAGAAAGTTCCTTCTATAGATACAGTGCATCATCACTTCAGTGTAGAGTCTTAGGAGTTGCCTAGAGCATTGAGATGGTGTTTAAATTACAGTTAGAAAGGCTACACAAATATGAGTCATTACTCTTTTTTTTTGGTGGGGGAGCTTTTTTTTTTTTTTCCCAGTGAGGCAATCAAGGTTAAGTGAGGCCCAGGGTCGCACAGCTAGGCAGTGTCAAATGTTGGAGGCTGGATTTGAACTTAAGTCCTCCTGACTCCAAGGCCTGAGCTCTATCCACTGCTCCACCTAGCTGTCCTCTGAGTCATTATTCTTCTGATCATGATTGTACCGTGGAGTCTTCTTCAGCAGCAAGGGGGGCAGGCCATATTACTTTGATGTAGAGTCAGTGTGCTTCGGTGAATTGGGACCAGGGAAGAATTGGGAGTCAGGAAGGTATGGGTCCTAATCCTGACTCAGATACTTATTAGATGTGAGACCCTGGGCAAGTCACTTTACCTCTACCTGTCTCATTTTCCTCCTCTATAAAATAAGGATAATAATGCCTACCTCCTAGAGTTGTGAGGATAAGATGAAATAGTATTTGTAAAGTGCTTTGCAAACTCTAAAGCCATATGTAAATGCTAGTTATTGTTATTGTCATCTTGTAAGGAAAAAAGCTGCTGGAGAGAAAAGAAGGGCATAAGGATGGAGCAGCTCAGCTTTGGGCTTTGGTAGGGCATCAGGGGATTAAGTAGCAGAATATTAGCACTACTTTTATCACTGAGTCCCTTAGTCACTTCCCCTAAAGCAGGGCATCAGAGCACTTCAGTGCAAGAGGAAGTCTTTGGTGGGTCATGGTGTCCTCACATTCCACACCACCCACCTTGCCAGTTGGAGACCAATTTGTGACATGGAGTGTGGAGGTACTTAATGACCTCAGTGTGGAGAAGACAGCTGGCATGTGGATGTGTATTGTTTATGTTTTCGGGTAGGGACTAAGGAGATGGACTATGGTCATAATGTCATAGGTTGTAAGAGGCTGGAAAACATTGTCAGAAGACTTGACCTGGTTTGAACTTGAGAGGTTGTCATCTGGAAGAATATTTAGATCTAACTTTATTTATTCTTTTTATGTTTATTCTTTATATACACATTGTCTCCCCTGATAGAATGTCAACTTCTTGAGAGTATGGGTGTTTCTTTTCTTTTTGTTTGTATCTCACAGGACGCACTTAATAACTGTTTGTTTGTTGATTGATTGACTCCAGAAGGCAGAACCAGGATGATGGGGGTAGAAGTTACATGGAGGCAGACCAGCTCAGTGTAATTAGGAAATGTCTAAGTAGTGAGATCTGTCAAAATAGGGAGTGGGCCACTTTATGAAGTAGTGAATTACTCATTGCTGGAAGTATTCAGGCTGAGGCCAGCAGATCACCTACCAGGATGTAGAAAAGATTTCTCTACCAGATAAGGTCAGATGGCCTCTGAGGGTCCCTCCCCCCTTTTATTTTGACTGGGCAATGGGGCTAAGTGATTTGCCCAGGGTCACACAGCTAGTAAGTGTCAAGTGTCTGGTCTGAGGCCAGATTTGAACTCAGGTCCTCCTGACTGCACTGCACCACATAGCTGCCCGTTGAGGGCCTTTCTAACTCAGAAATTCAATGATTATATTGGGAGGCAGTGTGATATTGTGGAAAGATCACTGACCCTCAAGGCAGAGGACTTGGGTTCAAATCACACCTCTGATGCTCACTGCTTGTAAACCTTAGATAAGTCACATAAGCCTTGGTTTCCTCATCTGTTAAGATGAGGGGGCTTGTTCTAGACGACCTCTAAGAGCCCTTTCATTTCTAAGTCTATGATCCTAATTCACTGGCCCTGGTTACTGTCTTCTCTGCCTGTCTCCATGTCTATCAGTGGAGAGGCAGATTGAATGGTAGTCCCTCCAGACATCCTTCTAAGGGATATATGGTGGAAAGAGTCAGTTGTCCTTGCTGTCAGAAGACCTGAGGCTGTGCAGTATCTTTTATGACCTGTATGACTTTAAGCACATTAGTTAACCTCTATGAGCTTTGTGTGGATCTGATCTGTTTTGGGCAAAGTACTTGTGAACTAAAAGTGCTCTAGATGTGAAAGGTACTAACATCTGAGAACTTCTGAGACTGAAGCTGCTTCAGGAGGCATCATGAGGTCTGTCTAGCTTTTCTCCACAGCCTACCTGGAGGTAGAAAGACCACCTTGGGAGGATACCTGGAAGTCACAGTAGTCTTACACTTGAAGTAGTTTCCCTGTTGGGTGTGAATGGAGGAGCAGGTTGAAGAATGTAAGAACTGCCTAACAACTTCGTAAGACTTGAGAACTTTGATCAATGTCATCACCATCCATGATTCCATATGACTAATGATGAAACAGGCAATCCACCTCCTGACAGAGATATACAATGCAGAATGAGATATACATTTTTGGACATGGCCAATGCAGAAATGTATTCTGTTTGATTATGCACATTTGTGACAAGGGCTCTCCTCCCCTTCCCACCTTAGGAGGCAGAGAGAGAGAAAATAAATGCTTATCAGTGGAAAATTAAATTACATTTTAAAAAAGTTAGGAATAACCCTGGGGTTTAGGAGTTGCCAGTGAGACAACCCAGCAGCTTGATCTAGGGTGTCTCATCCTGGCACAAGAGCAAATGGGGACAGCTGAGGAAACATGCCATGTTCCCACTCTCTCTCCTCTAGAGAGGATCTTCCTTGTTTCCTTGGTCACCCTGCTATGTTTTTTTTTTTAATGAGGTTGATTGTCAGGCAGCTCACCTCTGCCTTGGGAGTCCAGACAAGTGAGAAGAGGGGAAGATCCCAGATGGCAGGGATCTTGTCAGGTAAGCCCCACTGTTCACCATGCAGGAAAGGATGCTCAGTCAGGAGCATGCCAATGGATGAAACATACCATGAGAAAACCTGGGGATCCTGAGTCCTCAAAACAAGTGGGTTGTCTTGTGTTGGGTTAGATTAGTGGGCCTAAGGTAGTCAGCAAGAGAGCCCTGGGCTGTGGGGTGAGTGTGGGGTCATCCTGTTCCCTCTGCCAAACCTGACTGGAGGTCTAGCCTCCAGGGTAAAAGTGACACAAGTAGCCGGAGGCTGTCCCTGGTCTGAACGTACAGAATTTATTGGTTGCCATTCTTAGTGTGAAGATGGATAGGTAGGGAGAGTTGAGGGGATGCCTCTATGAGTCTCCAGCCTTCGGGAGGTCAGTGGTTTCAGAGGCTGGGAAGGGGACTAAGGGTGAGAATGGGGGGATTTTCCTATATGTATTGCATATTTAATTGGCAGTGTGCCTAGGGATAAGGCATCAGGGAAGCAGAGAGGCTACCTGCAAAAAGAGAGAAGTTTGAGGAGGGGGAGGTAAAGGGGGCAGGGGGATAGGAGAGAGGCACCATCACTTATCCATGTCTCTTTCATTCCTGGTTGAGGACCCTTGGCATTCTGCAGTTGCTCCCCTTCTCATCTGTTTTTCTTGTCCCATCATTTCCCTGAATTTGCCGGTCCTACGTATCTGGTCCTCCCTAGCGGAAAAGCGGGGTGCTCCACACGTCTGCTGTGCTGCTGGGAAGTAGTGGCAGCTTTCAAGGACCTGTGGGACAGGGCATCTCACAGAATGTACTATGCCCAGGATAGACACAGCCAGTCTTATAGATGAGACAAAGGGAGAGGCAGGAGTACTCAGGAGGGAAGGGTATCTCCCTGTGTAGCCCTCAGACACCCAATCCTTTCCTCACCATTTATTCTTGTGTCTCCTACAGGCATGTGGATAGCCAGCCTGGTAACAGTCACTACACACAGAGAGATTGATCCTTTGCACTGAGGAACGGGACAAAAGCTTTACCTTTCTCCTAAGCAAGGACCTGAGGGGCTCATGTGGACCACCTCCAACTTCCTGACTAATGCTTTCTTCCTGCCCCCCTCCACATCTGGAGGCACCTGTTGGTACTAGACTGTTGAGGCAGGGGGCTGTGGTCTCATTTTTGCCTCTTTTCCTTTCCCTGGGGCTCTGGTGCAGGCTGCTGTTGTAAGCAGACCAGTAGCCTCTTCCAACATATATGGTCAAAAACTTGAAAGAAATAAATCCTCAGCCTCTGACCATGGCCATCCGTACTAGATGTGCAGCCTGGGGCAAATCCTGCCTAATTTTTATCTAGAGGTCAATGTTGGTGACAATACACCCAGACTGGAGGCCTTGATCGTTGGAGTCAAGAGCTGCAACATTAGGAGTAGTGGTGGAGAGAGAGGTGGTGGAGAGAGAGGCTACCGCACAATCAAAAGGGAGAAAAAGATGCAGAAGGGGAGCACTCATGCTGAGGGTGTCTGCAGAAGAAAGGGAAGAACAAAGCTTCACTGCCAGGCAGGAGCCAGATTTATCCCAACTGCCCTGGGGAGGGGGGAGGGTCAGCAGCAGTCATGTGCTTACATACCGCTTGGATGTGAGTGCCTTGGGTCATTGCTGGTACCAGCAGACTGCTCCATCTCTGTCTCCTCCTACCTGCTGGTGCCCTGAGTCACCACATAGCTCTGCTGTCATTTGCTGAGATTCGTTCTATTCTAAGGTAAGGTACTGATTGGGATGACTACGTCGGAAAAAGCCTGCAGTATCTGGAGGCAGCAGGGAGGCCAGCCATGCTGGGGAGGTGCACACCCCCTCCCTGTTTGGCAGCTCTTCTCTCTGTTGAGCTTGAACAATTTTTCCTCCCCTGTCACTGGACAGACGGGCATCTATTCTGTACCTGAGGGAGCAGATGTGTCCACCTGGGCAAAGGCAGAGCCAAACTTTGCCTGCCACACAAAGGCTACAATCGACTGAATGATGAATCTGCCTCCTTCTCAGGTTTCCACTGCTATCCCTCCCATGGTCCCAGATCTCTGATTCCTGGAATCAAGATATCTCCTGGCTTGGTCCCATGTCCCTGCTCAGAAGCTGCTACAGCCTTTTCGGCTACATTGATTTGATCAGGAATTAGTGTGGGAAGTAGCTCAGTCCCAGGGAAAGAGGTCCTAGGCGGACTCCACTCTCCTGTTTCTGTTGTTCTCTGCTTTCCCCTTTCCCCTGTTTCCTTGATTGTAGATCAGCAGCTCTGCCTCTAGAATAGTTGGAAGACACTAAGGTCCCCTCACTGAGGGCTCCCCCACCACTATCAGCTTCACATGTGGATGTTCCAAAGGTCCCGTGCCTACAGAGGTGCTGCTCGGACCTGGGGAAGGGCCTCAGGAGCCTTGCTGACTGGCCAGTAGCTGCCTGCTCTTCAAAGGATAGCAGTGGTCAGGTCCCAGGGCCCCGAAACTGAATCACATCTTTGGGTTTTTGCTCCAGAATTGGTGACATGGGGATATAGGAGGTACATATAGGAGAGTGAGCAAAGAGATTCAGGAGAAATGGTTGGCTGAGTTAGCAAGGGACAGGCAGTGTATGGGTTTTGAGAAGGTATTGAAATGGGGATCACTACCCATTCCCACCTCCAAGGAAACACACTAACCCATTGCACTGTGAGAAATGGGACTGAGTTTTTCACTCAAAAACCTCAGCTTGGGTCTCAGACATAAGCACTGGAAGACATTCCCTTCGATTACTCTCTTTTCTGCCTCCTCTCTGCTGTATGTTCCTTCTTTGCAAAGCCATGCAAAAACAATATAAAACAAGGCCTGGGGTGGGGAGATTGTGAGGTGTAACTCAGAGCAGGACAGAGGTGACAGGGGAGCTGGGCAAACTGGAGAGTCTGAGGGGTGCGGCAAAAAGTCACTGGCCCAAGACAAGGAGGCAAGGAAGGACTTCACAGATAGGACAACTGTAGGACATTAATGCTGAGAGGTATAAATAGAGATGCAAACAAACACTTAACACAGAGAAGTCCCATTCCAGGAGGGTGGTAGTGAGGGAGGGGTAGGTGGATGGGCCTCTGAGAACAGCTGAGCCTCAAGGACCAGGCCCACAGCTCCTCAAATTTCCAAAGCTATCAAAGGTTTCCTCTTTGGACCCCTTCTGGTTCCCATCCCCCACCAATTTTCACATTTCTTGGAATTTTTCAGAGCATGGAGAGAGTACAGAAAGGTCTCGGATGCAAGAAGCCCCTAGGCATAGGCCCTAGGCCCTGGGCAGGCTGGTGGGGCAGTCACAGTTGGAGATCTTAGGAGAAGCCTAGATGCCCCCTACTCCAACACTGACTAATGGTGGGTGAGCAAACCTCTGGGCCAATGCCTGCCGATCCACCCAGACTGTGGGTACATAGATCCTATGGCCTCTTTGCCCACATAGAGACATGGAGCTTATTTCTTTAATAGATGATTTGAAGCAAACCTTTGTGGGTCCATCTTTTCCTACTGCTCCCTTACCCTCCCTCCCCACTTTCAAGGCCTGTGTGAGTGGGTTGGCTCCTTAGCCTGACCCACAACCAGCCCCCAGTCACACTGAGCTGCGGCGTTTCATGAGGCCACGGAATGTGGACAGGCTGTGCAGACCAGTGGAGACAGAACTGATGGCCGAGCGCTGGGCCGTGCAGAGGCAGCGGTGAGAAGGAGTGTCGACATAGCGGCCACCCCCGGGGGATGACTGGCTCTGCTCCACACAGGTGTCAGAAGTGGACAGGTCCCGGGGGATGATCATGGGGATGGAATATTGTAGCTTCTCCCGACTCTTGTACCACAGGCAGGAGCACATGGACTGGAAATGAAGCACCTCAGCATAGACATTGCGGAAACCTCCGCTCCCGGCGATGGTGGAGGATGCAGTGTCTGTGGTGTGGATGCTGCCTCCTGCCTGCCCGTTGCGGGTCAGTAGGGCCCGGTGCTCGGCGTCCCGCTTCTCATCCTCCGCGTTCATCGTCATGAAGCGTAGGACCACAAGGTTGAGGAAGGCTCCAATGACTGTCAGCCCCGTGAGGATGTACACGAAACTGAAGGCCACGTACTGGGGCTGAGTCTGCAGAGCCTGGTCCTTCTGCAGGGCCACATAGTCCCCAAAACCAATGGTGGTCAGGGTGATGAAGCAGTAATAATAGGCCTGGAAGAAAGTCCAGTGCTCATAGTAGGAGAAGGCAGCTGCTCCGATACATAAGGTACTGATGCAGGAGAAGAAGCCAATGATGACCATGTTGGCCATGGAGACATCCGACCGCCGCATCCCCAGCCCCTTCTTGGCTCTGTGCAGCAAATACTTCACAAAGGTGTTGATGCGTTCACCCAGGCTCTGGAACATAACTAGCGTGAGGGGGATGCCCAGCAGGGCGTAGAACATACAAAACACCTTCCCACCATCCGTGCTGGGGGCTGCGTGACCATAGCCTATAAGAAAAGAGAGAACAGACTGTGGTTTCTTCCTGTCTCTCCTGAGTCCTCCACTTTGCCCAACTTGAGCTGCCTGCTCCCCACCTGCACAGAGAAAGGAAATGGCTTGTGGATGGATGGAAGGAACAGAGGGAGGAAGGGGACAGTTTTATTCCATCTAGTGCTTTTTGTGGATGTGGTCTATTGAAATAAAAAGAGGGAAACTGAGGCCTGGAGAAGCTCCCAGAGGATTTTCCTTACTAGGATCCTCAATCTAAAAGGGACTTCAGAGGCTAGTTAATCCAACTCCCTCATTTTACAGGTGAGGATGCTGCCAGGGAGGTTCATAGGGTAATAGATTGGGAGCTAGAAGGGACATTTGAGGACATTTAATTCAACTACTTCATTCTACAGATGAGGAAACTGAGGCCCTAGAGAGGGGAAATGACCCCCCTCAGGTCACATAGTAGCAGAGCTAAGATTTGAGCTCAGTTCCTCTGCCTCAAATCACTTACTCTTTCTGCTTTACCACTCTTCCTCCTAACACTTAGAAGGAAGGTCCTTTTGGGAAATCCCTAAAAAAAAAAAAATTAACAAATGATACATCAGGAAAAGGTTCCGTGAGATTTGACAGGGACCTCAGATTTTCGGAGAAATGGGGAGAGGAGATTCGTGCTGCTGGAACTGGCTTCCTATAGTCTAGGAAATTCTCTCCCCTTCCCTCCCCCCATTAATAGCCTCCTCCCCCTACTTTAAGCACCGGTTCCAGGTTCTGTTCCCAGATGGGAGGTGACCATAGATTTCAGTCCTGGGGCAGGATCCCAGACTCTCACAAGACATTCTAGGTTCTGTAGGAAGCAGCTGGGCCCCCCTCCATCCCTAGCATTAAAGGCAGAGACCTCAGGAGGATTGGCTTGGGGCAGCCACAGCTGGGATGACAGCCAATCACAAATAGTCATAATCAAGAATTCTGCCTGACTCATGGGAAATTTGGGACTCTCTTCCAGGCTACTTCTTCCCAAGCCTTCCTTGATTTTCATGCTGTTTTTAAAGCCTGATCTTTGGCGTTTTAAGCCTCATTAAGAAGAAATGAAAATGCCGAAAATACCACCACCTCAGAGAAGCCTTCTCTGATCAGCTGAATTGAAGGGTCTCCTTGCACTTTGCTGAGACCCCTCCTATTCTACCCTGCTTTCTATTATACCCTGTACTGAGGCAGCTAGATGACATAGTGACTAGAGCACAGGAATTAGAGTCAGGAGTTCAAATCCTTAAACCCTCTCAAACTCAGTTTCCTCATCTGTAAAATGGGGATAATCATAGCACCTACCTCACAGGGTTGTGAGGCTCAAATGAGATAACATGTAAAGTGTTTTACAAATTTGAAAGGCCTATCCAGAGTGTTTCAAGGCTTTTGGAACATCCTGTTTAAATGTTCATTACTACTACTAATACTACTGCTACTGCTGCTGCTGCTACTACTACTTTGCTAGAACTTGAGCTCCTCAAGATCAGCATGATTCTCCCCTTCCCCTCTCACCTTTTCCTATCTCAGCCCAGAGAGCTAATGGGTCTTGTCCAATCAGCATCTTGTATCACTAGAATGAGGTGTAGTCCTTCCCCACTGGCCTTCTCCCAAAGGCATCTGAATCACAGTTAACATTTTCCCCAGTGCTGACCACAAAGCCTTACACATAGTGGGTACTTAATAAATATTTCAATCAGTCCATAAACAAACATTTTTCAAATGATTAATGAGTGCTAGTACCAGGAATCCAAAAGGCAAAGGTGAAACATTCCCTGCCCTCTAGGGGCTTCTACATTCTGAATAAGTGAATGATACTGCTAGGTCTCTAATCTTGGAGCTGGAAAGGGATCCTGAAGCTATCCATTTCACTTTTAGATAGTCTCGCTCCAGGAGATGGCTTTCCCCTCCCCATGCTTTATATGGGCCTTCAATTTGCCTCTCTGAAGATCTATTCATTGTTTCTAGTTCAGCCCTCTGGCACTAAGTCAAACACATCAGTCTTGTTCTACGTGAAAGCCTTGAAGGCAGCTATCAAGCTAACCCTTAATGAAAGAGCACGTGCCAGAGATCTTAGACTTAGAACTGGCACCTTAGAGGCCATCTAAGCATACCCCCTCATTTTGTAGATGAAGCAACTGAGGCACAGAGTGCTGGTGTTTTCACCAAGGTCACACTGGTTGGTAGGTGAAAGAGGAAGGATTTGAACCCGCTTTTGCTGACTCCAAGTTCAGTGTTCTTTTCCATCAGTGTACCACACTGCCAGAACCTTCTCTTCTCATGGCTAACCATCCACAGACCCTCATCTGGCACGATCTCTAGCCCTCCTAACTCTTTCATGGTCCTCATTCAAACATACTCCCGTGGATCTCTGGCATCCCTAAAGTGAGGCCACTAACTGTTACATTGTAGTCTCTTGACTTGTGGCCAGCCTGGCTTCTCTGGATCTGTGATCCTTGGGCAGCCTCTTGAATCTTAAACACCAAAAGGAGCCGGACAGCAGTCGCACCTGTGTGTTGGAGGGCCAAGGCAGTTGTGAAAAGCCTGTTTCAGCCATCCTGGACAGTCAGTGAAACAGGTGGCTGCTGTAGCTTCTCTTCCCTAGGTCTAGCCAAGCCCAGGAAAAGTTCAGTGTCTCTGATCTCCTTGTCTGGCTCACCTACAGCAGGGGAGAATGAGAACATATTGTGCCTACCAGCTCTTCGCCCTTTCAGCCAAACTACAGTTCACCTTGACAGCTGGGCTGAGCAAGACAGAAACTAAATGGCTCGTTCCTGCCCTTGGCCCTGGCCTTCCTCTTTGTTCTGGGCACCAGCACTGGGAGGGTTACGCATGTTCTGAGAGCTGGCAGCTAGCAATTCTGGTGTCTGAGGAGAATTCAACTGGAGGAAGAAAGAAGACCCCAGACCTCAAGACACAAGACCCTACTGGGGGAAAGACCCCATGATAACACTCAAGGATGCAAAAACAGAGAACAATATCTCTGGGAGGTAGGTGCTATTATTGTCATCCTCTTTTTATAATTGAGGAAACTGAGAAAGACAAAAGTTAAGTGACTTGCCTAAGGTCATGTAACTCGAAAGGATTTGAGGCCAGTTTTGAACTCAGATTTTCCTGACTCCACAGTCTATCCACTGAACTACCTAGCTGCCTCTAGGTAGAAGGAACATCTTCAAGAGGAGGTGTCCTAACTCAATAAATTGCAGATCTAAGAAATTCTTGCTAAGTACAAAACTCACCTGCTTCTATCTGCTAAAGGACTGCAAGTGTCATCATTGCCTTCTAATTTCATAATTCTAATTTCATGAAACAAAGCCCTGGTTATCCCACCATAGTTCATGCTGTGAAGAACCTATCTTCTTTCTATTTAAAAACCTGTGTCCTATCTAAATGTGTTTTAAAAAGTTAAATTCTGGTATTGGCTGAACTCGCACAGCACTTACAAGCGCTCAGTGATGCTGCTTTGTACTGTTAGTCATCTGCTTATGTGTATCTGGGTTCCCCAACTAGATGATTCCTGGGCAGTCCCAAGCTGCCTTGAGGCTTACAGGCCAAAGAGAGCTGGACAGCAACCAGACCCAGTAGTTATGAATGCTAGCTAGCTTACAATACTCCACATGCGTTTGATTTTCACAACACCCTCCTGAGGTAGGTAATGCAAATATTATTATTTCAGTTTTATAGATGAGACTGAAGCTAAGCAGTCAAACGAATAGCCTGAAGTTAATTAGTGGCAGAGCTAGACAGGAATCCAGGTCTTTCTACTACAGCAGACTATTTCTCAATACTTTTTGTGATGTAGGAAGTTCCAGACCCACCAAACATTTTCCCACCAGAGGCAAGTACAGTGAGAATAAAAGAGAAAGAGGTGCAATGGCCATCTTTAGGCTCATTTGAGAAATTAAACTCTACCACTGAGACCATGACATGGGTGAGCTAAAACAAAACCTATGGAGTTGTCCAAGCTGTGTCTTGGGAGCCTGCGGAGAGGCAGCAGGGGAAAACCCATACAGAGCAAGGTCCAGGCACTGGCTGACCTCCCACACCTGATAACTCTGGTATAGATAGACATGACTGACAGCTATTAGGCCTTGTTGGCCTCTGCAGTTTACCTGGGCTGCAGATGATGCTTTGGGCTGGTTTACTCTAGAAAGGGGACCGAGGAATCCTCCCCTTGGTCAGCAAGTCTGCAGCCATCTAACAGAAGTTGGCAGGGGTGAGAGTAAGAGTTGTGGGGGAAGAGATCCCTAGAGTTGTGGGGGAAGAGATCCCTAGAGAGGAAGAATTTCTGAAGGACTATGTCTAGATTCTCTGTCTCTGTCTCTGTCTTTGATGTTTAATTCTAGCTGTTTTATTCACAAGGTCTCTCTGGCTTACCACTTACTGAACATGTGCCTTCTTTCTTTTTTTATATATAATATTCTAAATTATCTTTTGAGAAACCAGAAGAGAATCCATTAGTGGGGGAAAGAGATACCATTCATAAGGAGCAAGTAAACTTTTCTGTTACTCCTTGGATTTTAACCCAAATCTTTGACCCTTGTATAGGGAGTCTAAGTGGGCAATGGAGGCCTCTTCTGGAAGATCCTGGTCATTCATTCGGCGATATTGTTTCAACAAACATTCATTAAGCTCCTACTGTGTATGAAGTATTTTCTAGGTGCTAGGAGAGATACTAAGTTTGATAAAACAGGATTACTGCCTTCATGAGGCTTACAGTCCAGTGTGTGTGTGTGTGTGCGTGTGTGTGTGTGTGTGTGTGTGAGAGAGAGAGAGAGAGAGAGAGAGAGAGAGAGAGAGAGAGAGAGAGAGAGATGGGGAGTAGGGGAAAGAGTCAGACATTTATACGTGTGTGTGTGTATGTGTGTATATATATATATATATATATATATATATATATATATGTATGTATGTATGTATGTATTATATATATAATACTCCAAGAGAAGTGCATTAGAAAATTGGAACTCAGAGCACCTAGGATGTTGTGTGTCATCATGTGCCACTACCACACAGTTTTTCTCTTCATTTCTTGTTGGTCATAAGAAGAGAGCAGGACTCTTAAAGGATCCAAGAGTGTCCTACCCACAATGTGACTTATTATAAGCTGTGAGCAGGTAAGTAAAGTTTTCTCTTGCTACAAAGAAATCAAAGACCGGATGGAACTTGCTTGCAAGAGTTCTTTGACGGAAATCTGTTCTGAAGCACATGAGAGCTCTGACTAAGGCTGAAAAGGATTTATTTCTGAGTAAGGAGAGTAAAGGAGAGTTAGAGCTTCTCAAGTCTATAGAAAAGCGGCAGTCATTGCTAGTTGAATATTCAAGAGAAAGATACCCAATTGTGCCTAGCTCATTTGTTTTTCTTTAAGTGTTTAAAATTGTGAATCGTGTGTTTAAAAATAGCCTTATTTAATATCTATACTACAGTTCTTTGCAGAACTCCCTAGAAGAGATGTATAACCATTCAAAAGAATTTGGTTGGAACATCTACTGGAGGAGGGAGGAGGGAGAAAAGAAAGGTAACAAACATTTATTAAGTGCTTACTATATATCAGGCCCTGTGCTCTGTGCATTTTCCAAATATTATCTCATTTGATCCTTGCAACAACCCTGAGAAATAGGTGCTATTATTATCCCCATTTTATAGTGAGAAAACTAAGGCAGACAGAGGTTAAGAGACCACTTGCTCAGGGTCACACAGTAAGTGTCTGAGGCTGGATTTGAACTGAGGTCTTCCTGACTCCAGGCCAGTGCTCTATGCATTGCATTACCATCCAAATTTTGCCATGAAGCAAGAGGGATAGTTTATAGAGTAGTCCATCTATTTAGGGCAGACAATGCAAATAGATGGTGGGTTGGACCCAGAATGAGAAAAGAGGAAAGGAATGGTTTGGTTTGCCTTCAGGAAATGGCACAACTCCTTTCACTATCCCAAACTTCTTCCATGAATAAAGGTCCATATTTTTAATATCAATATTCTGCTGGCATCATTCTATGGCTGAAAGTCAAAAATTCTCTAAAGAATTAAAGTGTATTGTAGAGGACAAAGGAAAGGTGAATGGTGGGGTGGATGTGAGCAGTCTGCAATATATAATCAACAAGGACCTTCAAAGAGGACCAGAAATTAAAGGATATAACCACAGAAATAGATGACAGGAAAAGAAGATGGGCATGTGCTTCACTGATATTCTTTAATTGTCAGGAGAAATCAAGGAATGCCCCCCAACACACTGGGTGAGCCTCCTGTGTCTAACTTAGGGGACACATGGACAAGGGCTGAACAAGATGGGCAGGCATGAATGGGTTGCAATCTGTATTACTGGAGCGAATACCCAAATCAAGGAGGTCATAGCTCTATTAGAGCCCTTTGAGCACTACTGTCCTTTAATAGTTATGCTGTGTTGATTCAGTATTTTCTATCTGAAAAAACAAAAACATCATCACAACAAGACATTGTCTCAGTCTCAGTTAACCACATCTTTGATGTCTGGACCTATTTTTTGTTGTTGTTCAGCCATTTCTCAGTCATATCCAACTCTTTGTGACCCCATTTAGGGTTTTCTTGGCAAAGATACTGGAGTTGTTTGCCATTTACTTCTCCAGCTCATTTTACAGATGAGGAAACTGAGGCCAATAGGGTTAAATGATTTGCCCAGGGTCACACAGGAAGTAAGTGTCTGGGGCCAGATTTGAACTCAGGAAGATGAGTCTTCCTGACTCCAGGCCCAGTACTCTATCCACTGTGCCACCTGGTTGCCCCTCCCCCCACACTCTAGAAACTAATGCCCCAGTGGTGGCAGCTTATTCAAATTTCAGGTGTAGCACCTAAGTTTCAATAAATTCTTATGGCTACTAGCCTTGCAAAGCCCAATTTTGTGAAGTGATAGTAAAGTCCTACCCGTGAGGCCTTTTCCATCTTTTCCAGGGCTAGCTCAACTCTAGGAAAATGGTTCTGTCTTATTAACTTTGTTTCTCTAGTTATTTCCTCCCACATATAGACGTATTATTTCTTTGCTCTTAGACTGGATGAACTTTAAGGATCTTTTTACCCTTAAGATCAAGATTCAAAGACCCCAGTTCATAGAATTTAGAGTTGAATAGGACCTTAAAGAGACCCCATCATTTCAGAGAGAACGCTGAGGCATGGAGAAGCTACAAGATATGTGCCTAAGATTGAACAGGTATAATGGAAGAAAGCTGGACTCTGAGCCTAGGGCCTCTTGTGCCAAATCCAGTGTATTTCCCATTATATCACAGTACGGTCCTGCAGCTGGCTCTGGTTCCTATGGCCCCTAACCCCAGCATCAGTCAGCTAGAAGGGCAGTGTCCCCTTTCCTAGAGAAAGGTTTATTAAGTAATGTCCATTTAGATTATCAGCTTGTCTACTTTTCAGCATCTTGTGTCTCAGGCTGGTCAGAAATTGGCAAGATGGATGAAATAAACAGGATGTACTCACCAGTAAGGCGACATAGTCTATTAACAGAGGAAAGAGGTTTTTTTGCCCTTGTCCTTGAATGTCAGATAATCAAAGTGTGTCCTTAAACATCCAGTGCTGGCACCCAAGGACAACAAGATGACATGTTTTCCTTTCTGTTTACTGTACCCCAGCTAATAGTCCTTCCTTTTACAAGAACTATCTCTCTCCTCTTCTATCCCAGTACAAACTGCTGTTGCCTTTATTCCTGCCTCCCATTCTCCCGTTGCTGTTTATTTCCCTATATGCCATATTAATTCTTGTATCATTTCTTAGTATTATTTCCTTTTGCTGCCACCATCATCATGCAATTCAATTGAACAAACAGTTATTAAGCACTTCCTATGTACCAGACACTGTGCTAAGTGCTTCTAACAGAGACAAAAATAATAATAGTCTCTGGGGAGATACAAGATGTACACAGATTAGCTAATGCACAGTCATTTGAAGAAAAAAATATTAACAAGTGGGTAGGATCAGGGAAGCCTTTGTGTGGGAGGAGGCACCTGTGTTGAGGATTTTTGACTGCAAAGGAAGTTAGGAATTCTAAGAGGAGGAGGTGAGGAAGACGCGGATTTCAGGCCACAGAGGTGGGAGATGGAATGTAAAATTCAGGCAACAGCTAGTATGCCAATTTGGCTGAAACGTAGTGTGTGAAAGGGAGTAATGTTTAAGAAGTCTGGAAAGGTAAATCAGAGCCACAATGGGGAAGGTTTTAAATTCAAGGTTGAGGATTTTGTACTTTATCTTAGAGGGAAGAGGGAGCCTTTAAAAACTGTTGAGCAAAGGAGTGACAAGACACCCTTATTAAGATTATCTTGACAGTCTATATAGATTTGGGGTATAGATTGGGGTGGGAGGGGGAGAAAGGAAATAGAGAAAACCATCAGGAGACCATTGCAGTAATCCAGGTGAGAGGTGATGAAGGACTGAACTAGGGAAGTGACTCTGAAAGTGGAGAAAGGGGGGCAAAAATGCAAGAGATGCTGTGAAGGCAGAGTCTACAACAATTGACAACTGATGGGATACAGGATGGGAGAGAGAGGGAAGAGTCAGGGATGGCTCAGAGTTTGCAAACTCTGGTGAATGATAGCGCTCCCTCATTCTATAAGGAAATTTGCTGGAGGGGCAGGTTTAGGAGCAGAAGATAATTAGAACTATTTTGGACATGCTGAATGAAATGACTAAGGACAGTCAGGGGAACCCGTCCATCAGGATGATGATGATGACAAATAACAGGACTGGAGTTCAGGAGATATATTAGTAGAGAGGTCTATATTTATATATAGCTCAACAAATTTGTCATCTATATAGAGCCATCCATATAGAGGTGATAATTAAACCCAGAGGAGATAATGAGATCACCCAGAGAGCTTGGAGAGACCCAGGACAGAACCCAGGATAGAGTTGTGAGGGGACATTCATGTTTAGGGGAAAGGAAATGAATGATGATTCAACACAGTGAATAAGGAGAGATCATATAGGTAGGAAGAAAATTGGGAGAGGGCAGTGCTATATAATCAGGAAGGATAGGATATTTCTGAAGAGGAAGTGGTCTGTAGAATCCAAAGCTGCAGAAAGGTCAAGAAGGATAAAGAAGGTGAAAAGACCATTGGATTTATCAGCTAAGAGATCACTGGTAATCTGTTAGAGAGTGGTTTCAGGAAAGGAGTGACATCAGAAACCAGTCTGAAAAGAATAGAGAAATAAGTGGGTGGTGAGAAAATAGTAGGCAGTGAGGGCAGACAATTTTCAGAATTTGGCAGCGAAAGGGAGAAGAGACACAGGATAGTAGCTGGAATGGATGGCAGAAGGGCAGAGGCATATATATATATATATATATATTTTTTTTTTCTTTCTTTTTTTTTCTTCAGTGAGGCAATTGGGGTTAAGTGACTTGCCCAAGGTCACACAGCTAGCACATGTCAAGTGTTTGGTCTGAGGCCGGATTTGAACTCAGGTCCTCCTGACTTCAGGACTGGTGCTCTAGCCACTGCACCACCTAGCTGCCCCGACATATATATTTTTCACTTAACAAGCATTCATTTTTTTTTCTCCCTCTTCCCTCCTTCCAACCTCTACATCAAAAAAAAAAAAAGACCAGGTATGTTTGTAGGCAGAAGGAAGGAACCAATAGAGAAAGAGATATTGAAGATAATAAGAATGCATAAGATAAACTCCCAAAATTAGATGAGATCATGGGCACAGGTAGAGAGGCTGGCCTTGGCCAAGAAACTGGAGCAAAAGAGAGAATAGGTTAGGGTATTATAGGATTTGAGATGTGAAGCAGAGGAGAAGAAAGGAGTGGATGGGATCTATTTTCTCAGGAGATGAGGGAAACAGAGAATAGATGGGGTGGGAAACCTGAGGAGAGAGGAAAAGCCTTAGAATGTCTGCTATCAGGAGTATGATAAAGCCAATCTGGGAAGTGCAAAAGTAGTAGGGCACAGGGGAGATTAGACAACATGAATTTATAATGGACCCATTTAGCTTAATTGCATGGTTTCTGGTAGCAGTGTTGAGCAACATCGAGTAGGATTGGAGAAGGTGGATGGTGGGGCTAACCTAGGGCTCAGATTGGCAAGATATGAGCTTCAATAGTACAAGAGGGCAAGGGATTCAAGGGTAAAGGACAGAGTAGTTGAAATGGCCAACCAAAGTGCTGAGGTTGTGAAGGGAGGAAAGTGGGGTCCAAGAAGATGAAACGGAAGAGGAGAAAGGGCTGGTGGGATTGGAGGTCACAGTAAACGTAAAGAATAGGTTCAACCAGGCTCTTTGACTCCAGAATCAGGGCTCTTTCCTCTTCACCACATTGCCTTTTATTATAAATGTGGAGTTAAGTTCAACGTATTGGTCTATGGTTATAACTGAGAAAGAGCCATACTAAGCCCATAGCCAGATTACTTTAGGAATCAGAGCCTGGAGTCTCAGGATACTTGTATGGCCCTCTGGACTTTTCAAAATGCTTTCCTGTGTATTAGCTCATTGAAGGCTCACAACATACCCAGGAAGGAAGGAGGCTTTGTCATAACTCACTGTGTGACCTTGGGCAGGTTCCATCTCTTCTCTAGAGCAAGCATTATTATGTTCATGTTACAGACAGAGAAACTGAAGCCGGGATAAGGGGAAAGCACTTGCCTAAACTTCCACAGCAAATTAATGGCAGGGCTAAAAATCTGAATAAAAGTACCTTGACTCTCAAAAAAAAAAAAGAATAGGTTCAAGAGGGGTGAAAGGGGGAAGAGAGGGAAGGACAAGAATTTATTATCAGTGTGGAGATTCTTAGATTTCTGGATCACAGAGACAGAACACACATGGTTGATAGCAAGATATAAGTTGTAGCGATTCCCATGGATAACTGAAGTAAAATGAAAATATAGATCAGCAGAGTGGAGGAAGTTGATGAACCAGGCTGCCAGGGAGTTTTCAGGGAACAGACTACCCTCCATCTTAGACCTGCACCCCCTTTGTGGAAATTACTTCTCAAATGTTTTGTATTTACTTATATGTGAATATGTTGTTTCTTCCCAATAGGATCCAATTTCCTTGAAGTGAAGGGTGTTTCATTTTTATCTTTTTGTCTTCAGTTCCTAGGATACTGCCTGGCACATAGTAAGTGTTTAACAAATGCTCATTGAGTTAAAGTATATGTTGAAATCCCTGAGTATGAAGTCAGGAGTTGTGGTGGAGAGGAAGACCATAAACCAGATGCTGAACTCTTTGAGCATGGAGGGAGAGTGACCTGGGGATCAGGAGGCAACTGTACCACATTTTGATCTTGGTAGACACCAAGGGCTGAGAGGCGCAGCAAAAAACTCCTTTCAGAGCCTTCATTTAAAGAAGCTTCCCAAATCAGCTATTTCTTCATTTCCCTCCCACCTGTACTCCTTTGGACTAGACTTCAACATAAGCGACAGGGACCTCTTCTCAGCATCCTTTTATGTGTGCTCCACCTTATTGGATTGTAAGCTCCTTAAGGGCAGGTACTTTCTTTCTTTCTTTCTTTCTTTCTTTCTTTCTTTCTTTCTTTCTTTCTTTCTTTCTTTCTTTCTTTCTTTCTTTCTTTCATATCCCCAGCACTTAGCATAGTGCCTGGAACATAGTGGGCACTTAATAAATGTTTATTGACTAACACTGTCATAGTTCTCAGTTTTTTATTGTGATCTGGAGGGGTGACATACAGGGTTGAAATGAATCTCAAAGAGAAGATATTGCTAAGTAATGCTCTCAGAGGATGGGTCTGGAAATGGCAGTGAGGAATAGGAAGCATGTTTCCTTCTCCTCCTCCAATGTGTTATATGAGAGAAGTACCTGGTATGGTACTCCTGGTATGGTACAGTGTGACCAGGGACGTAGTGTCTTCCAGAGGGAGCCAGATTTGCATGAATGCAGTAAGGTGGAAAGAGTGTGAAAAGAGGAGATTGAGGATGAGGAAAGTTACTTAGTAATGAAAAAGAGATTTCAGAGGGTACAGTGGAAGAATATAGGGACAGGAGGTATGGGTATAGTTAAAGTGGAGGGAGATGAGAAATTAGAGAGATGGTGGCAGTGGAGAGAAGATAGTGTTTGTTTTGGCAGAAACAATTATGCTTTCAATTATTTATCGGTGTAGGATTACAAAACACTTTATATACATTGTTCCATTTAATTCTCACTACAGCCTGTGAGGGCAGCTAGGTGGCACAGTAGATGGAACGCTAGACTTGGAATCAGAAAGATTCATCTTCATGAATTCAAATCCAGCCTTAGACATGCACTAGCTGTATGACCCTAGGAAAATCACTTGGTCCTATTTGCCTCAATTTCCACATCTGTAAAATGATCTGGAGAAGTATCTTTATCAGTATCTTTATCAAGAAAACCCCAAATGGGGTCACGGAGAGTTGGACATGACTGAAAAATGACTCAACAACAGTCCTGTGAGGTAGTTAGTGTAACCTAACTTTACAGATGAGATCGCTGAGGCTCAGAGAGATGAAATGAACTATGGAAGATGACACATTGATAAATACGAGTGCTGCACCTCAAACCTATGTCTTCAGATTCCACGTCCAGTGCTCTTTTCCCCTTCCCCATGCGTCCTCCAAGGACTTTCTGTCTGCTCCTCTTACTGTTGCCCACGGCGCCCCTCACACCTGGCCCTCACCCTCTGAGCCCATTCTGTGATTAACTCACCTTCAGCCCAACACTTGCCTTTGATCTCTTTACCCATCCTTTCCTTCTCTTGGCAGAGCCTCTGCGTGTGTGTGTGTTAAGCACAGACCTTGGCCCTGAGCCACTCTCTGGAGAAAATAACAGCTCTGCTGTCATTGCCTCTGGGATGACAAGGGAGAAAGAGCAAAAACATCTGCCCACTCCAGGGTACCTAATCCCTCAGAGGTGAACAGATGTAGGGTGTGAGGGGCGCCCCAAGTAGATACAGTGGGAGCTGGAGAGTCCAACCTTGTTAGCTAGCACTGCCAACAGACTCCTCAACTTTTGCTGAGAAGGCCTTGCCAAAAACCTCAGTTTCCCTCCAAGTATATTGGGAGGTTGTATCAACTTTGCTGACAGTATGCATAGGGCAAGAGAGATATGCAGCATTGATGACCAATAATCATCCCTGGTATTTGCACATTTCTTTATCATTCAGAAAGTACTTCCATAAACTATTCTCTTTTCTGATCGTCACAATAGCCTTGCAAGCCAGGAAAGTACTACTATCCTAACTTTATAGCTGAGGAAACAAGTTCAGAAGTTGGTTGATTTGCCCAAAGTCACACAGCTGGCCAATGACAGTAAGCTAGGACCCAGGTCTTCTTCTGACTCTTAGACTAGTGCTCTTCCCATTGCATCATGTTTCATGTCCTAAGGAGAAGTCCCTCTGATCCACTCCCAGAGCTTTTATCAAATGTCATGACTCTTGGTTGCTAAACATTCCAAGAAACAAGTTTTCAAATGCAGGCATCCCCAGACAAGAAACTGAGTCCTCAAAGTGGGACATTCTTTCCATTCAGGACCATAAATTGGGGCAGTGGCTGGGCATGAATCATAGGATCCTTCCCTTCAGCTACCTAAATATGTCTATTTCCAGCCCTGGGCCTCCTTCCCTTAGAGACCACTGTCTTCCTCCTCCCTTAGGCAGGATAGAAAGAAATAGTGGTGGCTGGATACAAAGATCCCCGCAGCGCCCCGCCCCCCCCTCCCCCGGGACATTCCACCAGCTGCCGGGCCTGGGATCTGGGTCAGGGTCAGAGTTCTACATTCCCTCCTTCTTGGACCCTTGCATGTCACTTGGGGAGAATCTGAGGGAGGGCCATGAGGAGTTGCTGACGTCCATTTGCTGCCTAGAATGACTCTAGTCAGAGCTGAGTGGTTCCCATGAGGACTCATGAACTTCTGAGAAGTCACTGGGAATGCGACAAATCCCACTCCACTGCCAGCAGGCCAGACACCTCCCTGGTCTCTCATCACAAAGGACTGGGATTTATGAGCTCAAGTCAAGTGAAGGGTGTCCATGGTCTTTGCTTGAGGAGCAGCTCCCAGGACATTCCACCAGATGCTTGGGTCAGGGATCACTCAGGGATCGGTGACCTTTCCCCAGCCCCTAGTCCTTCCTCCCTTCCTGCCTGCTGCAATATTCCACTGCGTGAAAAGCCCAGGGGGACTCTAACAAATCCTCCGTAAGAGCTGATCTTTGGAGTAGCTTCTCTACAGATTTCACCATCCTGAATCTTCATCTTTCACTCCAAGCTCCAGGAAATGATTCCCTGCTGCCTGGTTTGTCTAGCCTTCTGTTCCTTGACCTTAATACTCATTCTTGCTTCTTATGGATAGCAAAGACCATGGACACCCTTCACTTGACTTGAACTCATAAATCTAGATCTAGAGCTGGAAGGGACCCCAGAGGACAGCTAGTCCAGTCCTCTCCTTTTACAAATGATTTGCTCAAGGTCATCCTGGTAGGAAGTATTTGGAGGGGTATTTGAACCCACAGTCCCACACTGCAACTGTGCCTATAGCTAGGTCTCTGGACTGCCTTTCACAGACATCACCCATGATGTCATTGTTCTTCTTGAAAGGACCACCACCACCACCACCAACAATGACAACAATTCTAGGATTTATTTAAAGACTTGGTTATCTTGGCCTGACTTCCATTTACTACCTTGAACAAATCATTTCAATCTCTCTGGGATTCAGTTTCTTCACATGTATGTAAATAGTTGCCTACCTCCAAGGATTTGTGAGGACTAAGTGAGAACTTTAAATGCTAACAAAATATAAGGAATTGATGTTAGACAACAAAAATGGGCAGGTTACTTAGGTCTTCTAAGCCTCATTTTCTACATCCGCGAAATAAAGACAATATTAAAGTGAAGAGGCAAGATGGTACATTGGAAAGAGTGCTATATTTGGGGTCCAAAGTCCTGGGTTCAAACCCCTGGCTCTGTCACTTACTACCTGCGTGACCTTGGGTAAGATACTTAACTTCTCTGGCCCAAAATGTCCCAATCTTTAAAAAAGGGGAGGAATTGGCAATCTGTAAGGTCCCTTCCATTTCTAAATCCTAAGCCAACTGTAGCCCCATTCTGTCACAAGTATAAGGTATAGAGAAAGCTACTATCTATTGCTATCTTCCATGGGGTAAAGATGTATATATGGGGGAGACTCGGAAGATGGGCTGGAGATGGGGAAGAGTCACCTTGGAGAAAAAAAATAGAACTAGGTTTGAGAGGAGTCTGGCCCCTAGAGGGCAGAACTTGGAAATTGGAGAGGCACATTTCAATTCAGCGAAAACAAAAGCTTTCTAACAAAGTTGTCCAAAATTGAAATGGGAAGGTTAAGATTGCAAGCTCCTTGAGGGCAGGGCCTGTCTTTTGCCTCTTCTTGTATCCTGGTGCTTAGCACAGGGCCTGGCACTTAGTAGGTGCTTAATAAATGTTGATTCATTGATTAATAGGGGGTCCCATCCTGCCCCCCTCACTGGAGGTCAAGCAGAGACTGGATGATTGAGTATTCTGGTTGACACAAGTAACTCCAGGATAATCATAGCTGACATCTATCTACCATTTTGAGGTTGCCACCATCCAGATGTTGACCATATGGTGAAGGGATTTCTTGTTCTTAATTTGTTGATTCTGATTCTTTGACCCTCTCTCCCCTTCTGAGAAACACCTCTCTTAGTACTGGGCAGCTAGGTGGTGCCATGATGAGTGTTGGACCTGAAGTCAGAACGACCTGAGTTCAAATCCCGCCCCCCTCCAGATACTTACTGTGACTAGGCAAGTTACTTAATCTCCCACTCTGTTTCCTTATCTGGAAAATAGGGATAATAATAGCATCCACCTCCTAGGTTGTGGTGAAGATAAAATGGGATACTTGTAAAGCTAAGAAGTGCTATATAAGCACTAGCTGTTATTATTTAGTATTGTATATTGTAACTCCTTAACCGTAAGACAAATTTATAAAATGTAAACGTGAGCTTTAGATATGCTAATGTTTGTGTTCAAATCAGTTCAAAAAAAAAAACAGCTGTTAAGAAGTGGAGAGGGGATTAGCAGCTACCTGAAAGGCCAGAAGTTAGCTGGCTTTTGTGGACTGGGATGTGGGGTGTGAGACGTGATTGAGTGAAAATGGAACCTGATGAGAGTAAGTTAGGAAGGGGTGAGAGAAGTGGGCGCAGGGATGAGTCTGAATTGTCCTAGCTTTTGAGTCTGCAGGCACAGCTGAAAAGGGTACCAACTGACCAGAGGTGAGAAAAGACTTGTCACTGAAGGAAACATATAATAATAATAACTAGCAATTATGCAGTGCCTTAAGGGATGCTATTGTTGGGTCATTTTTCAGTCTTGTCTCACTCTTTGTGATCCCATTTGGGGTTTTCTTGGGCAAAGATACTGGAGTGGTTTGCCATTTCCTTCTCCAGCTCATTTTACAGAAAAGAAAACCAAGTCAAATAGGGTTTGTTCAGGGTCACACAGCTAGTAAGTGGCAAAAGCTGTATTTGAACTCAGGTCCTCCTGACTCCAATTTCAGTGGTTTATCCACCATGCCACCTACCTGTCTAATTTTTTAAAAAAATCTGAAATTTATTCTAGGAGATAGGAAGTTCTCAGGAAAGAAAGAAGCTGGTTGTGGGAGGCAAGAGTGTAGCTGGATGAGAAGCAGATTTGAAATAAAAGACCTGGTTTTGAGTGCTTATTCTGACACTGTGAGTCATTCAATTTCCTGAGTCTCAATTTTCTTATCTATAAGATGAGGATAACTGTATTTGCCATTGGAAGAACTACATGAAAATGTTATGATAACTTCCATTTATACAGGTGTGAAGCACAGGTGGTGGTAGGGAATGAAGCTTGAGGTGATTATAAATGCCACCTCAGGGCATTAAGCCAGGACTGAGGGCATTAACGTGCCCCCCCCCGCCAGACCCACATAAAGCAACAAAATAGCTCTGCACACTAGGTGGTTGACTGCCTCCATCTTGTCCAGGCAGACCCGCATGAGTGGCTGTGTGGTGTAGGGCACAGACCACTTAATTTGGCCTCAATATTATTGTTGTTCAGTTATTTCAGTCTTGTCCAACTCTGTGACCCCATATGGATGTTCTTGGCAAAAATACAGGAGTGGCTTGTCATTTCCTTCTCCAGCTCATTTTACAAATGAGGAAACTGAGGCAAACAGGGTGAAGTGACTTGTCCAGGGTCACACAGCTAGTAAATGTCTGAGGCTATGTTTGAACTCACGAAGATGAGTCTTTTTGACTCCAGTCCTGACACTCTAGTCACTGCGTTCTAATTCCATAGCTAACCCTTAATACCTGTGTAGCCAAACAAAAGGCAAGTCACTGACCTTTTAGAGTCACTTCTATAAAATAAGGGTGACGATATCTATGATCTGACAGAGTTGTTGTGAGGCTCAGATGGGATTGCAAACCTCAAAGCACTGTAAAACCACCAGCTATTGTTATATACAGAAGGCAGCTGGGACTAGAAGACCTGCCTTGTCATCTTACTTGTGACTGTACTAGATGGGAGATCCTTAGCAAGTTCCCCTTCTCTCCCTCACCCCCACTGTCTTAAGACCATAAATTACAGAGCAATTACCGTCTGTACTATTGAAGGGAACCCCCATACTGGGAGTTCCATTCACAAATGAAATCTTCAATCTGGGCTAAAAGACCCCATTTATACGAAGACAAGGCCCTTTTGAGAAGTAAAAGAGGAAAGACTTCCAAGTTCTTTCCAAAGAAAGAACTTCCAAGGACATAGCCTCTGGAAGAGAATTCCTTGAGTTCTATGGTGGCTACTGTTTTCCCTCCATGGTGAATCAGTCACAAATCAGCAAATAGCACCACGTGCCTATTATGTACCAGGTACTGGGGATATAAAAACAAAATGGAAACCGAGAAGCTTTTTTGTTTGGGAGGTGCTGCAGGACCATTCTGTCATTTTTTGTGCCTCCAGAGCTAAGCCCCTAGACCATATGCTTAGCTTGACTCCCCGAAGTTATGCCACTGCCTACATTCTTTCCCTGTAACCCCACCCCCCTTGGCTTTTGACCCCTTCCCTCCCATTCCCTGGGAAATCTTGGGCTAGTGATTGTTCTGGCTAGAAGAAAGGCCCAAGAGAACCAAAGCCTGATATTTCTTCCCCACCCCAGCCTCTGGGATTGACTGCTCAAAACCAGAGGCCTTCCCCTCCTCCTCCCTTTCCCACTTAACACAGTACCCCTTTCTCTGGCCTCTTCTATCCTCTTTACAATCTCATCTTTTATCTTCCTCAGCTCCACTCTCTGTCACACTGCCTGTTCCCCCCCTCTTTCTTCCCTTGCCCCCTTTCACTAACTGATCTCTCCTGTGTCTACAGGTGTCCTGAGTCCCAGGCTTCCAGGGCCTTAGGGTGTAGGCTAGCCCTTCCCCCCATCACCCACCCTCCCTAAGCCCATGTGGGGCTGCAGAGGGAGGGTGAGGGGATGGTGCTGGTGTCATGGAAAATCCCTCCAGCAGCCAAGGTCAGTGTTTGCAGACATAGTCTGGCCCTGGGCCAGGCCCAGCCTCTCTCCACCCAGCTCCTTCCAAGCCCTTTCTTTCCGCTGAGCTCAGAAAACCTCCCACTGGTCTGGGATTCACAATTTGCACTTGAGTCCTCAGGGCAATTTACAAGGCCAGTCCGCTTTGCCCAGGGAATGATGGGAAGGGATCTGAAAGCATGAAAATCAAACTCCAAACCTGGAGGAGACCTTAGAGATAAGCTTAGCCCACTTCTTTACAGGGGAGGAAACTGAGGCCTAGAAAGGTGTTGCTTGAGGTCACCCAGGCCGAGTTGAGATAAGAGCTCAGCCCAGCTTTCTTTCCAATAGACCTGTCCTGTTGTCTGCCTTTCCTGGTTTCAAATAAGATTCCAGCCTTCTAACTGGCTTCTCTGGCAAATCATCCACACCCTGACAGCCTGTGACTGATCAGCCCAGCTAGGTATTGTAATCTACTATTCTATCAGCAGTGGACAGCTGCCTTCAATGCTCTTTGACTTTTGTGCCCATCAGTCATTAGGGGATGCCCTGAAGCTTCCTTCCACTGTCTCTGGTTTGTGGGTGAAGCTTTTTTGTGTGGTATTTTGGGGAGTCCTATACACTAAAAATTAGGAGACAGGTAGTGCAGTGGATAGGGCACCTGGACTGGAGTCAGGAAGACCTGGGTTCAAATCAGGCCTCAAATACTAGCTGTGTGACCCTGGGCAAGCCACTTCACCCTGTTTGCCTCAGTTTCCTCTTCTGTAAAATGAGCTGGAAAAGGAAATGACAAACCACTCCAGTATCTTTGCTAAGAAAACCCTATACAGGATCATGAAGAGTCAGACGTGACTAAACATCAAACACTCCCCGGTTTAGTTGCAGCAAAGGCTGAATCCAAGGGCCTTAGGGTATGAGTTAAGGACTCTCTATAACTTCCAGGATCATATGTCAAGTCCTCTGGGTATTAGCTCTTCAACACCTGGCCTTTTCCCACCTTTTCAGTCTTCTCCCCTCTGGTACTTTAGGAGTCAGCTATAATGGCCTTCTTGCCGTTCCTCCAACATGAACCTCTGTACCCAGACTCTATACCTTTGTCCTCTTGTGTCCTCACACCTGGGATGCTCTGCCTCTTAGCTTCCCTGGCTTCCTTCAAGACTGTGCTCAAATCCCACCCTCCAGCGAGAAGCCTTCTGCGTTGAGATGACCTTTTATCTACTCTATATATCCTGTATGGTGCTAGTTAATTATATGTTGATTATATGTTATCTCCTGCATTAGTATGTAGGTTCTTTGAGGGAAAAGACAGCTCTTTTTGCCTTCCTTTCTAGCCCCAGCTCACACAGACACAGACACAGACACAGACACACACACACACACACACCCCTACAGTATATGTAGTTCTATATAGTATTTGTATGTATATAGTATATATATAGTGTGTGTATATATATATATAGTGTATATATATGTATGTGTATATATGTGTGTATGCATATATATATATAGTGTGTGTATATATAATATCTATGGTGTGTGTATAGTATACATAATGTGTATATATAGTGTGTATATGTATATATGTGTGCATATATATAGTATATATACAGTATGTATGTATGTGTCTATAGTGTATGTATAGTATATATAGTGTGTATATATAGTATGTGTATGTATGTGTATATATGTATGTGTATGTGTGTGTATATAATATCTATAGTGTGTGTATAGTATGCATGGTATGTGTGTGTGTATATATATATATATATATAGTGTGTGTGCATATATGTGTATGTGTGTGTGTGTGTGCATAGATATAAAAATCCCTTAATAAATGCTTGTCTATAGACAGGGTCAAGGCTGACCTGTAAGCTGGGAGGGAGGACACAAGTAAAATCAGGGGAAAAGGAGCACAGAGAATATAGGGGAGAGACTGGAGATGAGAGAGGCCCAGGGAGAAGTGGTAAGGGATTCTGAGGTGCTAGAGGGGGGCCTGGGATGGGCCAGGAGCCCAGAAAAATGGAGAGGGATGCAGAAGCTATGGGAAAGGCTCTGGAATGGAGGGGGCAGGGTCTCAGAGAAAGAGGGTGAACAGAGATGGGTGGAGGTAATGGAGAGGGGACTGGGGTACAAAGAAGATGGAGTTAGATCCCAGAGAACTGAAAAGGGATTCAAAGGATTGAGAAGGAGCCACTGACAGGCGGGAAGACCAAAGAGAGTGGGAGGGGGGAAAGGGGGGGAACCCGAGGCCCTGAGAGAGGTAAGGGGTGGATTTGGGAGGAGAGGGTACAATGAGCGTATGAGGTTTGCTCATCTCCAGCTACCAAGCATTTGTTTGTAGCAGCACTGGTATTGAAGGTTTGTGGGTGTCATGGTAAGCAGATTCTGTAAATACCCTGATGTCTGAGCAAGCTTCTCTCTCTGTACCCAACATAGATGAAGTGGGACAGGCAGCTCCAGCTCATAAGGGTTCCTTCCCTTCCAGCTTCTCCATCTTCAGGACTGCTCGTCCCGGGCACAGAAAATACTAATTAGGTCTGGACTGCAATAAAAAACAGTGGGGCAGGGTGAATTCTGCTCTCTGGGGAGCTCTGCTTGGTCACCCAGCGGGAACTCACAGTTCCATTTGGCTAGGAGGGTGAGGGGCTGCTACAGCCGGCTAGAATGAAACCTCCTGCCTCTGGACAGAAGGTGGGGCTGGACATCCTGAAGGCAGCAATCCCATTCTCCAGGGGATTCAATCAGGCCCCCTCAGAAGCAGCTTCTTTGTGAGTCACAATCCAGAACGAGGCAAGGGAGGGCTGCTAGCAGCCCTTCTGTCCAGGCAGGGCAGGGCCGGGGGCTGAGGGGAGTTGCAGCTCTCTTTAATATCCCTGCATGTGATACGGAAGTCAGCAGCATGCTAACAAAACACTTCAGAGGGATGCTAAATATTAAATCATCTTTTGTTGAAAACAGACCATGAGACCAAAAAGGAAGTTGACTTTCAGACAGAAAAGTGTGAGGTTAATGCAGTGCTTAGAGTAGTACCTGGCACATAGGAAGTGCTTAATAAATGCTTTTTGATTGATTGAGGAACATGGATCTGGATGTCCTTGCTCTGAAGTTGCCCATGTGGCTGGGTTCCCGGGCTAGCTGTGGTTTGGGAGCAGTCTTAGTAGTCGGATTTGGGTTAGATTTCTTGGGTCCATTCAAGGATTGCCACATTGAAGACCCACCCCGTGGGAACAGTAAGACTTCCCCAAATGCTTTGATCCAGAGTTAACCCTTCTATCTTTTCCCATTGGTTTTCATTCTCCCCAAAGAGGGAGTGGACAGGCCAGGTCCTTCCTCAGTTTCTTCCTCCATAAAATGAAGAGGTCAGATTAGAGTTTTGGATTTTGAGTCAGTGGAACTAGTTTAGGTCCTGACTCTGAGTGACCTTGGGCAAATCTCTTAATCTCTCTATGCCTTGGTTTCCTCATCTGTAAAATGAAGGAGATGTGGATTTAGATGGCTACTGAAGCCTCTTGGTACCCTAAATCTTTAATCCTGTGACCCCCTGCCCTGTCTTTTTAAGTCAACTTTTTTCTTCTTTTTTTGTCTTCTTTTTTTCTTAGGCAATTGGGGTTAAGTGACTTGCCCAGGGTCACACAGCTAGTAAGTATCAAGTGTTTGTTCTGAGGGCCAGATTTGAACTCCGGTCCTCCTGGCCGGTGCTCTATCCACTGCAACACCTAGCTGCCCCTTTAAGTCAACTTTTAAAATGGCTCCTGAATAGTCTTTAAAAAAAAAGTTTCATTGATACCTTTTGTTTTTTAAATCATTGTTGTTTTCAAACTCATCTGTCCCTCCCCATCACATCTCTTACCCCACTAAACTTTACCCCGTGACAAAAACAGTTCAGCAAAACCAACAGACACAGCAGCCCTGCTTTTTCTAATATAGAACATCTTTCTATAGAAGATCTTTCTAACTGCTGTGAGCTTGCAGATCTCACACCCAGTCTCTCTCCTGGCCCTCCTTCCTCCCACTAGATTTGGGGGACATGGATAGATTGGAGCCAAGTCTGGCCCAGGATGGGAAAGAGGTCTTCTCCAAGTACCAGATGCCCAATGAGGTGGAGGGAGAGTTTCAAGGCTGCTACTCTTCTTCCTGCTGAATTTTTGTTCTTGCTTGATTGGAATCCACTGTTGGCTGGGGGTGACGTAGTCTCTTTTCTCTTTATTCTTTTGACCTTCGCAATGTTCTATTTCAATAGTGGTTGGCTCCAAACTAATGCTAGCTGTCTGCTTGGCCCTGAATATAGTTACAAGCGTACACTATAGCTCTTCTGGTAGAGTGTAAACTCCTTGAGGGCAAGGGCTATTCCTTTTTTTTTGTTTGCATCTTCAGTGCCTAGTACAAAGCCTGGCACAAGTGTGCACTTAACAAATGTTTATTAATTGAATGGGAAGAGCTTATAAAACCTGCCTTCAATGCCCCTGCCTTCTACTCAATTCATTTAACATTGGTAGTCTATACCATGTGGTGCAGTGGAAATTGTGCTCAATCAGAGAACTGTGTTGGATTCCTGCCTCTGTTAGTTGCATGACTATGGACAAGTTACCTAACCTCTTTAGGCCTTAGCTCCTTATCTGTAAAATGAGTTTAACCTTTCAGCTCCAAATTTATGATATTATGATCCTAGTCTTAGCATTTATTAAGTGCTTTCTATGTCCTGGGCACTGTGCCAAGTACCAGGGATATATAGAGAGGCAAAAGACAGCCCCTGCCCTCAAGGAACTCACAACTTAATGGGGGAGACAACATGCAAGTAACTAATATCTATCCATCTATCTATCTATCTATCTATCTATCTATCTATCTATCTATCTAACTAATATCTATCTATCCACTTATCCATCTATCTAGCATATAGATATAATGGAATATGTAGAAGTAAAAACAAATATATTACATATATAATAAAATAATATAGATATATATAGAATATAATAAAATAATATACATACATATATACACACATATACCTATATATAGTTGTATTATTACCTGTCTTACATGGTACAGTGGTAGATACTTTGATGAATAAAACTCTTTTAAACCAGATCGGTGTAGGAGAGTTTTGGTTTTTTGTTTTTTTTTTGCAGGGGAGGGGGGCTGTCAGAGTGCAACACTCTCAACACTCAATATTCTCAACAGTCCTGTGTAGGCTGGAAATAACAGCTCTGGAGGGGTAGTGGTCACAGATACAGGACTCTTGCGGAGGCTGAGGCCACGCCTTTTCTTAGGGGCGGGGCCGTATTTTTGGGGACACACAGGTTGGTCAGCCCGGGAGCAGGTTGTTCTCTGGGGGAGTCCAACTCCGTTTCCTGGAAATAAGGAATGAGGAGAAACTGTGGGGAAGGAGAGCTGTTTGTAGCCCCACCTGGGGAGGGAAGTGGAGGATGTTTTTGGGGCAGCCATGGGGTGGGAGCCTTCTCTCTATGCCGGAGGAGTCTTAGCTCCCAAAAGGAGCACGGTGAGGGAGCATGAGGATAGGAAGAGGGAACCCCAGATATGAAAAAGGGGTTTTTTCTTTTCTCCAGGTCACTTTTGTTCCCTGCTCTTTTTCCTCTTCCTTTGTTCTCTCATCCCCTCTATTGTCTCAGCCTGCTGCATTGCCTTATCCCTAATCCCTTTACTCTTTCTCCTATCCCCTTACCTCTTCATCCCTTCATCCTCTTTCCACTGCCTCATCCTCTTTATTTTCTCATCAATAGATTGATCGTAGATCAATAGATCTATCAATAGATGCATTGTCACATCTACTCATTCCCTCATCTCTTATCTTCTTTGCCCCTCATGCCCTCATTCTTTGATGCTTTTATCCCCTCCATTCCCTCCTGCTTTCTATCTTTCCTCCCCTGCATTACCTTAAGCCTTCACTCCCTCATCCCCTCTCTCCCCAGCCTGTTAACAACATCAAGCTCCCTAGTACTGGTGAAGTTCCTTTGCTTGTTATTCTCCTCTGTCTCTCCCTTTCGGTCATGGGCAGTGGCCCAGACAGCCCTGTGTTGGCAGGGATTTGAGGAGCAGATGCCAGGAGATGTGAATGGAGGCTTTTCTTGTGATCAGTGCCCTCCCCAGGGCCCAGGAGCTCAGATGGTGTTGGCTGGCACTGTGCCTAGGATGCAAGGGACTCCAGGCAATAGGGATTCAAGCCTAGAGGCATCTGCCAGGACCTTCTCTCCCTCTGTGCCAGTACTAAAGGTTTGATCCTCTTTCTCCTAACATATTGCACTGAAGCACACACAACACACACACACACCACACACACACACACACACACACACACACGGCACAGCAACTTCTAAGTTCTTGGGCAGGGAGAACGCAGAGACTAGATGGACCAGGGATCACCCTCAGGTTAGACTGCTGCTTTTTGGACATCTCAAACTATACCTGCCATAGGTATTTCAACCTCAACATATCCAAGACAACTCACTCTCTTTTCTCCAAAACCCTTCCCTCTTCTATTATTGTCAAGGGTACCACCATCATTCTGGTCTTACGACCTAATCTGTTCTGGAGACCTAAATCATCCTCAACTCCACACTCTTGCTCAACCCACACATCCACTCTGTTGCCAATTTTTGTTGTTTCTACCTTTACTTAATCCTTCACTTACCTCCCTTCCTTTCCTTTTACACAGCTACCGTCCTACTTTAGGCCTTAATCAATCATATCTTGACTGAATTGTTGTATCAAACTTCTAAATGGGTTCCCTGCCTCAGCTCTCCCCATTCCAATCCATCCTCCACTCAGTTGCCAACTTGACTTTTTCTAAATCAAAGGCCTGAACAAGTTACACTACACCTCTTCTCCCTCAAGAAACTCCAGTGGCTCCCTATTATCTCCAGGATCAAATATAAAATCCTCTGCCATTTAAAGCTCTTCACAACCTGGTCCCTTCCTCCCTTTCCAGGCTTTTGACACTACTCTCCTCCATATACTCTTTGATCCAGCTCCATCGCCTACTTTCTATTCCTATAACACGATACCTCAGTACTCTAACTCTCATCTTCATACCTTTGCACTGCCTGTCCCCCATGCCTGGAATGCTCCGTCCCCTCACCTAACTCCTCATTCCCTTCGTGGCTTCCTTCAAGATTCAGTTTAAATTCTCCCTTCTGCAGGAGGCCTTTGCATGTCCTCTCATGTTACAAATGCCTTTTCTCTTGAGATTACTTTCCATTTACCCTGTATAGGTCTTGCAGGGAGAGAGTTCTTTAGGCATCTTCTCCCATTAAAATGCGAATTCCTTGGAGATAGTAACAGGTTTTTGTTTGTGCCTTTCTTTGCATCTCCGGCACTTAGCACAGTGACTGGCACATTAATACTAGATAAATGCTTTTTGACTAATACATCAAAGAATGCAGAAAACCCTAAAGAGCAACCCCTTCCTATCCTCCAAGTTCCCCCAAAAGGCAATGCCCTTTACATGGCCTAGAGGCTGGGGACCATGGACTCACCAAGTTAAACCCAAGGCCATGGTGTTCTGGAATCCAAATCACAGGAACAGAGATAACATAGGATGGAACCTTGAGGAGTCATCTAATCACTTCCCCACCAGCTGCCTGGGATGTGAGACTATGTCAAAATTATAGCAGTCAGAAGAGAATTTGGATTTTGAAGAATTTGTAACGTACGGTGGAAAGAGAGCTGACTTTAGTACTTGGGACCTGGGTGACCTTGAGTAAATTGCTAAATTCTTTGACCTTAGCTTCTCCATGATCTTCATCTGTGAAATTAGTTGCATTAGGTGACCTCTGGGGTTCCTTTCAGCTCTAACTCTACAATCTTGTGATAAGAACTCTTAGAGATCAAAGATTTTCCATAACTTCTCTCGGCACGTAGTAAGTACTTAATAATTGTTTATTAAGTGACTAACTGAATCTCACTAACAGGAAACTTCTGATGCGAATTAAAATCCCTTTGGCTTAAACCCTTTCTGTTCTGTCCTCAGTTGAGGTGGATGTTGGTTTGTCAACAGCCTATGTAGAACAACTCAACCCTTTATAAATGGAAAGACTACCACTTTTGCCTCTCATCAGATCCCATAGTATAATGAAAAAGAGTTAGGTGACGTGGGATTCAAATCTTCCAGGCACTTGCTAGCTGTAGGATCTTGGACAAATTTAATGTCTTAGAGCCTCAGTTTCTTGTCAAATGGTGGCAATACTACACTACTTGCCTCACAGAATAGTTGTGAAGAAAGTTCTCAGGATCAGAGGACCTGAGTTCAAAATCTACCTCTGTGTTTTACTACCAACATAACCTCGAGCAAATCCCTGGAACTCTAGGCTTCAGTTTGTTTGTCTGTAATAAGGAGATTGGACTAGATGTCCTTCCAGCCTTATATCTGGTTCATGGAAAAATAAGCTGCCATTCTATAAGCTTAGGCCTTAATTTTTAGCCTTTTAATTACCTTTGTGACCCTGGACTATTCATCCAAATTCTTCACATAACTATTTGGAGTTCAAAATTGGACCCTGGGGGGGCAGAGCCAAGATGGCAGAGTGAAAGCAGTGACTTGCTTGAGCTCTCCTCCAAACCCCTCCAAATACTCATAAAAAATGGCTCTAAACAAATTCTGAAGCAGCAGAACCCACAGAAAGACAGAGTGAAACAAATTTCCAGCCCAAGACAACCTGGGTGATTGATCAGAAAGGTGTATCGCGTCGGGCTGGGAGCACAGCGTGGGCGCGCAGGCCGCAGCAAACCTGGAGTAGGCCTCAGAGGACTGAATCGTGGGCAGCTGTGGAGGTTTCCAGACTCCTCAATCCACCAATGCCAAAGACAACTTAGAAGGTCAGTGGGAAAAGTCTGTTTCTGTCGGTGCTGAGAAAGGAAGGCGGGGTTTCAGCTCCATTCCCCAAGAGCGTGGCCTTGGGGGGGGGCAGCTGCTTCCCGAGCTTCTGGCCCACAGACTGAGGGGGAATCCAGTGGCTGATGAGAGAGGGACTGCAGGGATCTCTTTGCCACTGCTGAGGCAGGAATTTCTTGCTTTGCCCCTGTTTGGATCTGGGTCACAGTTCTGAGCGGCGGTGCTGGGGTGAGGAGGAATGCTGGTGTGGTGGAGTTTGGAGTGGCTGTGGAGAGGAACCCCTCCTCACAGTTACAGGACAGAAAGGAATACTTGTGGTCACAGGCCAGGAAAGGAGTAAACACCTCGCCCCTTATCATACCACCTTGGAAGAACTGAAAATTTACAGGTCCCTACAAGTATCTCTGAAAACAGCTGTACAAACCCCTGAAGCTTGGGACAGTACATCTCCACATTGGAAGCAGACTCTTACCTTAACAAAGAGTTTAAAACTCAAGTAATTGGCTGGGATCATGAGCAAGCAGCGCAAAAAGAGTCAGACTATATTATCTTACTTTGGTGAAAGAAGATCAAAATACAACCAGAAGAAGACAACAAAGTCAAAGCTCCTACATCCAAAGCCTCCAAGAAAAATATGAATCAGTCCCAGGCCTTGGAAGAGCTCAAAAGGGATTTTGAGAAGCAAGTAAGGGAAGTAGAGGAAAAACTGGGAAGAGAAATGAGAGTGATGCAAGAAAATCATGAAAAACAAGTCAACAGCTTGCTAAAGAAGACCCAAAAAAATACTGAAGAAAATAACACCTTAAAAAATAGCCTAACCCAAATGGCAAAAGAGGTCCAAAAAGCCAATGAGGAGAAAATGCCCTAAAAAGAAAATTGGCCAAATGGAAAAGGAAGTCCAAAAGATTACTGAAGAAAATACTTCCTTAAAAATTAGAATAGAGCAATTGGAAGATAGTGACTTTATGAGAAATCAAGACACAGTAAACAAATCCAAAAGAATGAAAAATTAGAAAACAATGTGAAATATCTCATTGGAAAAACAACTGACCTGGAAAATAGATCCAGGAGAGAGAATTTAAAAATTATTGGACTATCTGAAAGCCATGATCAAAAAAAGAGCCTAGACATCATCTTTCAAGAAATTATCAAGGAAAACTGCCCTGATATATTAGAACCAGAGGGCAAAATAGAAATTGAAAGAATCCACAGATCTCCTCCTGAAAGAGATCCCCAAAGGAAAACTCCTAGGAATATTGTAGCCAAATTCCAGAGTTCCCAGGTCAAGGAGAAAATATTACAAGCTGCCAGAAGGAAACAGTTCAAGTACTGTGGAAACACAATCAGGATAACACAAGATTTAGCAGCTTCTACATTAAAGGACCGCAGGGCATGGAATATAATATTCCGGAGGGCAAAGGAGATAGGATTACAACCAAGAATCACCTACCCAGCAAAACTGAGTATAATCCTTCAGGGGAAAAAATGGTCATTCAGTGAAATAGAGGACTTTCAAGCATTCTTGATGAAAAGACCAGAGCTGAATAGAAAATTTGACTTTCAAATACAGGACTCAGTGGAACATGAAGAGGTAAACAGGAAAGAGAAATCATAAGAGACCTATTAAGATTGAACTGTTTACATTCCTGCATGGAAAGATGATATTTATAACTCATGAGACCTTTGTCAGTATTAGGGTAGTTGGAGGAAAAATATTATATCTATGTATGTATATGTAGATAGATAGATAGAGGGCACAGGGTGAGTTGAAGATTAAGGGGTCATATCTGGAGAATAAAATTAAGGGATGAGAGAGGATTATACTCGGAAAGAAGAAAGGGAGAGGTAGAATGGGGTAAATTATCTCACAAAAAACAGAAAAGTCTCTTACAGTGGAGGGGAAAGGGGAAGGTGAGAGGGAATGAGTGAATCTTATTCTCATAGGATTTGGCTTAAGGAGGGAATAACATACACATTCAATTGGGTATGGAAATCTGTCTTACCCTACAGGAAAATAGGGGGAGAAGGGGACAAGAGAGCAGGGGGATGATAGAGAGGAGGGCAGATTGGGAAAGGGTAATCAGAAGTAAATACTTCTGAGGAGGGACAGGGTCAAAAGAAAGAATAGAATAAATGGGAGGGCAGGATAGGATTAAGGGAAATAGAGTTCGTTTTTCACAACATGTCTACTATGGATGTATTTTGCATAACTGCACATGTACAACCTATATTGAGTTGCTTGCTTTTTCAATGAGGGTGGGTGGGGAGGGAGGAAGAGAGAAAATTTGAAACCTAAAGTTTTAAAAACATATGCTTAAAAAAATGTTTTCACATGCTACTGAGAAATAAGAAATACAGGAAATGGGGTACAGAAGTCTATCCTGCCCTACAGGAAAATAGAAGGGGAAGGGGATAAGAGAAGGGGAGAGAAATAGAAGAGAGGACAGACTAGGGGGAGGGATATTCAGAATGCATGCCATCTTGGGGTGGGAGGAGGGGGAGATGGGGTAAAATTTGGAATCAAAACTTGTGGGAGTGAATGTTGAAAGCTAAAAATAAATAAATATATATTTTTTTGAAAAAATTGGACCCTGGATTCATCCACCACTGGATATATTGGGAGGATGACTTCATGGTTTCTATTTTATTCCATACAGCACTCCTAAACCTTGTACTGTGCTGACTTTTTACATAATCAAGCAACTCCGGTAACACCACTGCCAACTCTTGGACTGATTTCAATCAGTCAATGAAGCATTTATTGATTTGTTCAGCACCTAGTACATTTCCCAGCACCTAGTAGGTACTTAATATGGATGTTTGTTGATTGCCTGATTAAGTATCTTCCACCTCCTAGGAGCTGTTATGGGTACTGGGCATACAAAGAAAAAATGATCTTTGCCCTCAAAGACCTTACATTTTCCTTGAGGGGAAACACTATGTATACATAAGTGAATACAAAATATTTAAAAGTGACTCCAATTAATAGGTGGTGCTTGCAGCTGAGAGGATCAGGAAAATTCTCTTGCAGTAATTAGATAGTATTTGAACTGAGCTTTGAAGGAAACTAGGAATTCTAAGAGGCAGAGGCAAGGGAAGGGTGCATTCTAGGCCTGGGTACAACCAAAGGCGCAGAGATTGAAGATAGAATGTTACTTATGAAGAAGAACTAGGAGGCCAGTCTAGTTGGGGCTTACAAGGGGTGAATGGGAGTAAAGCATAAGAAGCCTGGATAGGTAGGCTGGGGCCAAATTGTGAAGGACTTGCTTTAAACATCAAACATACGAGTTAGTATTAGATCCTGGAGGTAATAGGGAGCCATGGGAGATTTTGAGCAGGAGAGTGTCCAGTCAGACCTGTGCTTTTAGGAATATCCCTCTGTCAGCTGTGTGGAAAATGAATTGAATAAGGGGGGAGACTGAAGGCAGAGAGAGAAATTAATAAGAGATTGCAATAGTTCAGGCAAGGGGTGATGAGGGCCTGATGATGCTGGTGGCTGGCCAAGGATGTGACTGATGTTTCGGAGGTAAAATTGATAAGACCTGGAAACTGATTGGATATGAGGGAGAGGGAAGAGTCCAGGATGGCGGCGCAGTTGAAACATGATGGTTTCTTAACCCTGTGATGAAAGAGATGGACGCTGTGACTGGTACAGCTGAAGTCCTCCTCAGCTGGAAGAAGCAAATTGTATTTGCTTTTAAATGTTGGTTACCAGCTCCATTTATCCTGGTCTCCAAGTCCAGCCCAAGAAGCAGAGAGAGGGAGGTGAAAAGCCATTATTCTGTGCCTCAGTTGTGGTCCATGACTGGTAAAGTAGGGGTGAACTGAGAATCTGAAGAAACCCTGGGGGCTGAGGGGTATGCACCGAAAGAGCTTAGCCCATCTGGAAGCCTTAGTAGGATGGCCTACTCAGGAAAGGGCACAGCTGAAGATGGGAAGAAGAACTGGAGGAAGGGAGTACCATGGTAATGATGATAACTAACATATAATACTTTAAGGTTTACAAAGCTCTTTATATTTATTATTGTATTTGGGCCTCACAACAATTCTGTGAAGTAGTTGCTATTATTAATCCCATTTTACAGATGATGAAACTGAGATTGAGAGAGGTCATGTGACTTGCTGGGGGTGAGGCAGGGTCGGCCACACAACTGGCTTGTCTGAGCCAGGGGCAAAGGCCTGATAGGCTGAAGTATCAACCCGCACAAAATATCATTTGTCCTTATACTACATATAGTTGGAACATATGGAAAGAAATTATTTAATTCATCAATGAGAAACAGCAGGATACTTAAATTATATTTTCCCCATCCATGGAGAGGGACAATTTAACTTGTCACCAATGAGAAACAATAGGATACTTAAATTATATATTTTCTCTCCACAGTCTATTTAATAGATGTTTAATAATGGAAAAGACATCTGGGACGAGTCATAACTGAAGAATTTCTACTCTGATCTCCATACTAAATATCTTTAAAAATGCAAATTACATATTACTAATTTCTTAAATCAACATAATTAGTTTTTACAAAGAAATATCAGCTTTTTGGGGAGGAATCTGGACCTGTGATTTCATTGCTGTAGGGAAGGACTGCTAACGAAATTCCTTCTGTTAATGCAGAGCAATCCCTGCCCTACAACCTTAGAGTGGATCTAAGGTACTAAGAGCCTGAGTGATCCGGCCAGGGCTAGTTCCTATTCCGGAGTGACCCAGCCAGACTCATCCTACCAGTATTTGTCTCAAACTCACATTTTCCAGTCTCCAAGACTCTCTTAAAACCACCCTGCCTCTTTTATAGCTAGCTAAAGCCAATAAAAGTTAAATAAAGGGTTGTTAAGTCAGGTAATGTTATGGATGAAATGTATCTTGCCCTAACCTAAGAATTTCCATTAATTCCAAATGAACATTTATTAAACATGTGCTAGCTTCTGAGGATACAAAAACAAGCAAATCTACCTACCCTCAAGGTACTTCCATTCTACTAGAGCTTTTACAAAATAGTATGCAAAGTAATTTGCAGAATTGAAGAGCGTTAGCAATTTGGGGGGATTCAGGAAGGCTTCACTGAGGAGGAGGCACCTGATGTGGGGTTCAGGAGAAGAAGAAGAAGAAGAAGAGAAGAAGAAGAAGAAGAAGAAGAAGAAGAAGAAGAAGAAGAAGAAGAAGAAGGAGAAGGAGGAGAAGGAGAAGAAGAAGAAGAAGAAGAAGAAGAAGAAGAAGAAGAAGAAGAAGAAGAAGGAGAGGAGGAGGAGGAGGAGGAGGAGGAAGAGAAGAAGGAGAAGGAGAGAAGAAGAAGAAGAAGAAGAAGAAGAAGAAGAAGAAGAAGAAGAAGAAGAAATACTACTACTACAACAACTGAATGCTTACTAGACTGGGCTAGTTCCTATTTCTGAGCTCTGCTTCTGGTCCTCTGGACTCTACTACAGTATCTCAGATGCTTTCGCACTCTAACTTCCCTCCGACCTTGCAATGCCCTTCTCCCATCGGTAGGTTCCTCCCAGGGTTTCCCTTTTTAGGAAGGATCCAGGTCAGACTTCTTTTTTTTTTTTAGGCAATGGGGTGAAGCAGCTTGCCCAGGGTCACACAGCTAGTAAGTATCAAGTGTCTGAGGCTGGATTTGAACTCAGGTCCTCCTGAACCCAGGGCCAGTGCTTTATCCACTGTGCCACCTAGCTGCCCCTAGATCAGACTTCTTTCATTCCTCTCTCACTCCACTTCTGACTCTGGACTTTGACACCATGTCCTAACATGGGTGCCTTCCCTTTCCTCCACTCCTTCCCCAACCCCTCCTTGTCCTTTCCATCTCTTCCAGGAACCTAGAAGTTCACTCTTATCTTCAGTCAGTCCTATCTGTGGACTCTTTCACTGATGTCTAAATATGTGCTCAGATCTATCCCACCTTTTTAAAAAGTTCACTTGACCCAATTGCTCCTTAAGCTATTATAGCCCCATCTTTCCCCTTGCTTTTACTTCCAAACTCCTAGAAAGATACCTCCATTTCCTAAGCATCTATTTGTTTCTCAATCTCTTGTAATGTAGCTTCTCACTCCATCATCAGACTGCAACTCTTTTCACCAAGTTTACCATCCACCATAACCCTTAAACCATTTAAAAAAAGATATAACAACAAATTGCCAGTGTACCCCAAATTTGCATTCGGGAAATTTGGTTTTATGGCACTGGACCTTCTTAAGTTTACTAGATGTCTCTCTATTTTGGCAGCTAGGAATTTCTCTGTATCTTTGCCCCAATTCCTTTCCAAAATTAACCTTTCTTCTCCTATCTTATTCCTTTTTCATGTCTTCTGGGATCTTACTCTATCTTCTTTATTCCACCCATAATACTCCATCTCTCTCCCTCTGCTAGATCCATTCACATTGGCTGCTGCCCCTTGGGTTGCCAATCTTATTTTTTTCCCTTCTCCAAGGGTATGGTTTCAGCATCTGATACAATGGATCACTTATAGCCTGAGGCTTCAAATAGTACTTTTACTAAAAATATATCCCAATGCTCTCAGATAGAAGCATTTCCCAAGATAGTTAAAAAGAAGTCTGGGAAGAAAAACAAACAGACAAAAGCCACTGGTAAGGAGATTAAAAGCAGTAGGCCATGAGGTTCTCTGAGATATCTGAAGTTTCCTGACCAAATTTCTTTTTTTTTGTCATTATTAATGGTTTTTTTAAATTTGGTATTTTATTTTTTCTCCAATTACTTGTAAAAAAACAATTTTTAACATTCATTTTTAAAACTTTGAGTTCCAAATTCTCTTCCTTCCTCCCTGCCCCCCTCCCCATTGAGAAGGCAAGCAATTTGCCTAGTTATACATGTGTAGTCATGCAAAACACTTCCATAATACCAACTAAAAACTGCCTTTTTTAATTCTTCTTGCCCAAAAGATCCATAATTGGGTCCCATATCAATGCACCTGGGGACAAAGGTAATCCAAACTGCTGTAGGTTTTCGGCACAATTTCTTTGTGTTAAACAGTGTTGTGGAATTGTGTGTATTAGGGATTTGGGAGTGGGTTGATTCATACCCCCTCTATTCTATTAATATTCCTACAACAATACCTTCCTTTGCCTGCTAAGCTTCTTTCCCATAAACTTGATCTTTCATTCCCCATCACATTAGTAGGAGGTAAGTATCTTGTAAGCATGGACTGTACCATATTTGTATTTACAGAGCATGGGTGGGTATTGGCCTATGTGGCTGATCCCTGAAGCATGCATGGATGCATCCTACCTGATTCTAGTGAGGCAGGATTCTTCTGAGCTGGTCACCAGAGCTGAGTGGACAAGGGTGGCAGGCCTAACTCCCACGCTTCCATGGTAGATATGAGTTCAGGGCCACCTCCGTCTGTCTATGTTCACTCTCTCCTCAGCTTAGGTGAATGAATATTTTCAGATGGAAGTATACAGGAATCCTTGGAAGTTCTGGAGATCCAGAGGTCCCATCAGAGGTGCCACTGGTAGTCAGAGATGGATACTGATAGTAACTATAGCCACTGGAGCAGCAAATGAAATACTTGGTATTCATTGGTATTTTTTAACTGTGTATTTGTATCTCATTGTGGGGGAAGGGAATAAGCATTTATATAGTGCCTACTAAGTGCCAGGCAGTGGGTAAGCACTTTTTACAAATATTGTCTCATTTGATCCTCATAGCAATCCTAGGAAAAAGGTGCTATTATTATCCCTATTTAGTAACTGAAGAAACTGAGGCAAACAAGTTAAATGACTTGCCCAACAAGCAATCAATTTGTCAACGGCAATTAGTCAATCAATAAACATTTAAAAAGTGACTACTATGTGCCAGGTAATGCGTTAAGTTCTGGAGAATACAAAAAGAAACAAAAGACAGTCCCTGACCTCAAGGAGTTTACAATCAAATAGAGGAATTTATAATCTAAGCGTCAGAAGCTGAATTTGAATTTGGGACTTCCTGGCCCAGCACTTCAAAACGTGTGCTACCAGCAGCTGCCATTCATTAGAATGTAAGCTCATTGGGGCAGATAAGGAGTGTTTGATTCTTTGTACTCATATCCCTACTTAGTACAGTGCCTGACACATAGTAGGTGCTTGATAAATATGTGGTGATTAATTGATCACCCCACTCATGCTTTGCCTTTTATAATCTGGCTTCCATTTTCAACACTTTACTAAATCTGTACCTCCAGTGGTACCAATGACCTCTTTATCCCTGAATCCATTGCTATTTAAAAAAAAAAAACAACCAAAACTTTTCATCTCCCTTGATCTCTCTGTAGCATTTAAAGCTATTGACCTGTTCTTCCCTCTTAAAAGCACTCTTCCCATGGCTTCTGTGTCCTCTCTCCTGGCTCACCTATGTCTTTAGTCACCTGCTTTTTCTTTTACTTGTTCACTTTCCTTCTCCTTTCCTCTCAATGTGGGCATACTCCATGGAACATTTCTTGGCTCTAGTCTCTTCTTAACTGACACTCTCTCCTTGGGAATCTCATCCATTTTCACAGCTTCTTCATTATTGCCTCTATGCAGATGACATCCCAATCTACACCTCCAACCTAATGCTTCCTGAGCTGTCGTCTGCATCCCCAGCTGCCTGCTAGACATTTCCACTTGGGTATCCCACCGTCTCTTCACATGCAACATGCTTAAAACTGAATGAGTTATTTTCCCCTTATAACAGGGGCAATAGTGGGGGCATAAGGGCAGTGCCCTTGATTGCTTCCATTACAACCTCACAATCCACCCTCTTGTCCATGTTCCAGGCTCACTGGCTGGAGTGGGCAAGCTTACATTACCACCACTTCCTTCCCTTGGCTCCCACCATGAGAGCTCAAGGAGATTCATGAAGGTCATTGTAGTTCAAAGAAGTTCCATAGCTGATGGAGGCTTGAAAGCCTAGCACCAGCTAGTCCTTAATCAGGTTTAAAAGTCACATGTGCCCATGAGGTGTTCAAATTTGACAAATTAAACCCATGCCTATTATCTTGCTCAACGTTTCGTCTATCTTCTGGAACAAAAGTCGTAAACCCTGAAATATATACCTTGACTCTTGTTAGACTCCTTCTTAGACCTGGTTTTAAATTCCTACTTTTGACCTTGCTTCCATTTTCAGCACCACCTCCCACCTCTGGCTTCTTCCAGTTTGTTTCTTGTTTGCTTGGCAACTGGTATAAGCTTATGTTTATTTATTAAAGTCACTTTTATTGATGCATTTTGTTTTTCTATCTCAATCACTTCTGGATATGGCCCTCTCTTCTCATCCTCTGTTCCTTCCCTTTTAACAAAGAAAAAAGTTAAGCAAAACCAACCAAATGAATGTGATCATGACCATGCCTGGCAGCATATTCAATATCCCATACTCATGGTCCCTCACCTCTCCATCAAAAAGAAAGGGGCGGGGAGATGCACTCTGACATCACTTCTTCAGGGCCAGGGTTGACCATTAAAATTCTGGCATTGACTTCTTGCACCATACTCACCACTTCATCTGAGTTGGAACATTCTTTAATAACCTTCCTTCCCTTTTCCTGGAGGGGAGGATACAATCAACAACTCATATGTCTGTAGTATTTCCTAACCTCTAGCAACTGGAGTAATCCAAATGGTATGTGCTGCCTCTGAAGGGGACAGATTCCTCCCTGGGGGTCTTCAAGCAAGGACTGAATAGGCACTTGTTGGGTGAATTATGGGAGGGGGAATCCTTGCATAGCTATGGATTGGTTGAGATGCATCTGAGGTCCTTCCCAGGCCTAGATCTATGATTCTATGATTCCATTCTCTCTCATCATCTTTTCCCTTCCATTCCCACTGCCATGGTGCCTAATTCAGCCCCATCACCTAGAGTGATACCACACAGAGTATAGCAATTCTCTTCTAAATGGTCTCCCTGCATCTAATCTCCCCTACTCTTAATTTATTTTTCAACCACTTTACACAAAGCCACCTAGGTAGCCCTCAATAAACACAGACTCGGCTAATAAATGTTTCCCTAAATTCCTTAGTTTGGCATTCAAAAGTCCCTAGAGTCTCACTCCATAAGCTTATAATACTTGATGGGCAGGAAGATTGCAGCAGAGGGTGCTGGGGTGGGGATAGGAGAAGAACATTATAGGAAACCCAAGACCACCTAAGCCCCTGACAGGATATTTGTTTATATGATTTCCCCATACCCCTACATGTAAGAATCCATTCAATAATTCCTGCCCCCCCAACCCCTGTAGCCCGGAATTTGGCCTTTCCTTGAACAGGTCCAGGGATAAGGACTTTACTACACTACAACGAAAGCAATGTTATTGCTGTTCAGTTGTTTTAGTGGTATCTGACTCCTCATGACCCTATTTTTTTTGTTTGTTTGTTTTTGTTTTTTTGGCAAAGATACTGGGCAGCTTTAATTGTTAGAATGGTCTTCCTTAAACTGACACAAAATTTGTCTCCCTGTAACTCCCACCCATTGGTCCTAATTTTGGCTCTAGAAAAAGTCTAATTCTTCTTCCCCATGACAACATATTTAAAGACACCCACCACATCACCTCTAAACATTCTCTTCTTCAGGCTAATCTTCTCTAGTTCCTTCAACTGGTCCTCCTTTGATATGGTTTTCAGACTCATCACCATCCCAGTTGCTGTCTTCTGGATACATTCCATCTTTTTAATGTCCTCAAAAGTGAAGTTTCCAGGACTAGACAAGACTTGAGATGTAGTCTTACCAGCATAGAACCCACTGGGACAATTCCTTTTCTTGTTTTCCATTCTGTTTCTATCAATGTAGTCCAAGTCTGTGTTAACTCCCAGGCAGGCAGGATGGTGGAATGAAAAGTGCTAGAGGCCTGGTTTTGAATCCTGACTCTGTTACTATCCCCATAATTTTTGGTGTGATCACTTACTCTCTCCAAGTCTTGGTTTTCTCATCTTCAAAGTGAAGGAGTTAGAATAGGCCATGTTTAAGGTTCCTTTCAGCTACCACCCAATGAATCTGAGAGTCGTATGTTTCATATGAAATTAAACTCCCATAGGATAGTCCTAGCTCTGCCACTAACTCAGCGTGTGATCTTTGAGCTTAGAGTCAAGAGAATTGGGTTCTAGCTCTAGTCCTGACACTTCCTGATTATGTAACCATGGGGTGTGTTACTTAATCCTCTAAACCATTTGTAGAAGGGAAAGTGGAACGGGGAAGTGGGCTGTATTAATAATTGTACCACCTACCTCACTGGATCATTGTGAAAAAAAGTATTTTATAAACCTTAAAGTATTATATACATGTTATTATTTGAGGCAAACTATTTTCCCTTTCTGAGCTTCAGTTTCCAAATCTGTAAAATGAGGGTGATTGGAACAAAATGGCTAGACTCCAACTCTTCTAACTTTAAAGTTGGATCCTGTGACTAAGTCACTAGAATGTTTGGAGGGAGAGACGTTGGAGCAAAGGTATGACAGTATGTGACTGGAGCTAATTCTAGGGGTGTGGGTATAGGAGTGGAGTAGCATTTTATATTGAGAAGATGCCAATATGGCAAAACCCAGGAGCAAGAGGAGGAAAGCATGGTGGGAAAGAATTTGGATGAAGTTTAATAGAGGCAGAAACTGGAGTATATTGTTCTAATATACTATAGACCACCTGGGCAGGAAGAAGAAAGAGATGAGGAATTTAGAAAACACATCATCACAAGCCTGGCACTGAGACATGACTGAGTAGTGATGGAAAGAAACTCCAACAATCTGGACATCTTCTGGAACCAATGAGGGGAACTGCTATTCTGAACCGATTCTAAATAATAACAAGGAACTGGTTCCTGATTTTAAAATGATGAGAACTTGGGTCAGGGGAAGAGGGAAGAAAGAGATCATTTCACTTTATAGAAAGAGAAAAACCAGTCACAGTCTGACACACAGTCTATTTATCATTGGATTGCATCAAAAGGAGGGTAGCCAGTGAGGTGAAGGTCCTTGAGATCATGCCATATGAGGAAAAGTGAAAGAACCAGGGATGTTTAGCTTGGAGAACAGAAGTGAGGCAGGGAGATGATATTTGTCCTCAAGTATTTGAAAGGCTGTCAGTCAGAAGAGGGATTATACTTGTTTTCCTTGGCCCCAAAGGGAAGGTCTAGGAGTGATGGATGGGTGGAAGCTGCAAAAAGGTATTAAGCCTGATGAAAGGAAAACTTCCTAACAATGAGAGCTATCCCAAAGTGGGAAAGGCTGCTTCAGAAGGAAGTGAAGTTTTCCCTTGCTAAAGGTCTCCAAACCAAGGTGAGATGACCACTAGTCAGAGATGCTGCAGAGAGGATTCTTGTCCCGGTATGGATTGGACAAGGGACTGTAAGGTCACTTCCAACTCTGAGATTGTGTCATTGCCCTGCCTATTCTCCAGAAACAACTGACAGGGGGACAACATGGTATGATAGAAAGAGACCTGACTTGGGACTCAGAGGACCTGGGTTCAGATCTTGCCTCTGTTATCTATGTGGCCAAGGAAACATCACTTAATTCAGTTTGCAAAGGCCCGTCTGTAAAATAGGGGGGTTGGACTAGATGAACTGTGAGATTTCTTCCAGTTCTAATTATGACCCTAATTCCAAAATGTGGCCAAAATTTTGCCTGGACCTCTGTAGATATGGAAAGTAGGGATCCCATCTGAAAAGGAGAGATTGTAAGCCAAGGGTAGGACTCTGGTCCCAGGCATTTTCTTGAGCTCTCAGAGTAAAATAAAGGACTTGGAATATTACCAGAGGTGAGGACTCCAGGGAGAGGACACTATTCTACTACTGCCATGATCTTTGTGCCTTATGCCAAGATGCCAACTTGGTCAATTTCTCTGTCTGTTAGCCTGATGTTACCAAGTAGACTACAGGTGGGTCAGACTGAAAGATGGAAAACGAGGGAGACAATTCCACCTTGTAGAGTTGAAGGTGAAGGAGGGACAACTGGGAAGAGACTAAGTGTGATACAGTGTTACCACAAGTATTAGAAAGAGTATTAGCTTTGGAGTCCAGAGGACCTGGGTTCAAATCTCAGCTCTGCCATTTACTACCTGTACAAGCTTGGGCAACTCACAAACTGTGGAACACATGGTAGTAGTGACTAGCCTTCTAAGCTCCCTTTCAGTTCTATATCCATGATCCTGTGATCTTTAACTTTGAGCAGAGGACCTCCTTGGATGCCGGACCTGGGGATATGTTTAGATGGGTTCCATGAGCTTGGTAAGAGGGTGATGGATGTGTGTGTGTGTCCCTCACTGGTCCCTAATTCCTTCCCTAGAGTCTTCTATGGGCTAGCCCCAAGATGTTGGGGGATAAGAACATGGGAGATGGAAAAGCAGACCTTAGAAAAGGAGATCCCTTGAACTTACCCCTCTTTTCTATTAGTCCAAACTGGATCTGGCACCTGTAAAGGGCAACCACGTGGCACTTTCACTTTAAAAATAAACCGGAGGAATAGGAGGCAGCTTAAAAATAAAGCAGCTGAAGGGGTTGGGGGTGGGTATGTGTGAGGAGTTAATTACTATTGCAAACCCTTTGTCAGCATCCTGGGGGCGGGGGAAGGTTAGACTCTCTCCAGTTTCCCAGAGATATGGCGCCTCCTCTCATTCAGCTACCAGGTGACCCAGGTAACGAGAGGGAGAGCAGTAGAGCTACTCTGGCAAGCCTGGGGAAGATGAGAAGTAGAGATGACATTCAGTGTGTGGGCTGGAGAGGAAGTCCCAGGTTAAAGGTCCCCTCCAAATGACACAGGACCTGTGAAGGGTTGGGCCAGGGAAGGACTGGTTAATGTTATAAACCTGAACACCAATCAAAAGAACTGAGCTGGGTGGATATTGCTTATCTCTGTGAATAATCTTTGCTTCCTGATTCCTTTCCCTTGTAGTAAAGCTTAGCCTGGCGCCACTGTGTGTATTGGCTTATATGCACAAAGGATGTGTGTGTGTGTGTGTGTGTGTGTGTGTGCGCGCGCCTGCTTGCACTTAGGGAGGAAGTGGGAATGGGTTTTGGGCAGATTAGCCAGGGAGGAGGAAGGTTGAAAAGCCAGGATCTCAAGAATACAACCCTGGGGGCAGCTAGGTAGAGTCAGGAGGACCTGAGTTCAAATCCAGTCTCACACCAGACACTTACTAGCTGTGTGACCCTGGGCAAGTCACTTAACCCCAATTGCCTTGCTGGGAAAAAAAAAAAGGATACAACCCTAGAAGAGTAAAAATCCCTTTCTTCGTAACAACTCACATGGAGGCAGCACCTTACAGTTTCAAAGCACTTTCCCTGAAGCAGCCTTGATGAGGTAGGTAGTGTATGTGTTATCCCCATTTCATAGATGAGGAAACTGAAACCCCCAGAGGTTAAATATGTTACTTGTTCAAAATTACATGGGTAGTAAGTAGCAGGGTGAGGGTTTGAACTCAGGCTTCAGCTCCAAATTGGGCAGTTTTTATCGCACTGTACTGCCTCTTGAGTTAAACTTAATTTATAATTATCAAGATTAGAGTTACCTAGTCTGAGACAGTGAGGTGGGTAGAGAGTGCTAAACCTGTAGTCAGGAAGACCTCAGTTAAGACCTTGCCTTGGATATTTACTTGCTGTGTGACCCTGGGCAAATCACTTAATCTTTCTAACCTCAGTTTCCTCATCTGTAAAATGGGGGATAGTTTCAGTGTTATTGTGAGGATCAAATGAAATAATAGCTGTAAAGCATTTTGCAAACCGTTTAAATTCTAGATAGTTATCCAATCAGGCATCAGGCAGCAACTTTTAGGAGTGCCCTAAGTAATGTTTATATCCTGACAGTTATATTTATCTTCCTTTTAACCTTTCCAAAACTCATGTTGCCTAGAAAGACATGTTGGGTAGAATGGGAAAGTTTCAAGAAAGAAGGGAGGAAAGAAGGAAGGAATGGAGGTAGGAAGGGAGGGAGGGAGAAGGGAAGGAAGAGAAGGAAGGAGGAAAGGAAGGAAAGGAAAGAGGGAGAAAGGGAGAGAAGTAGGGAAGGAAGGAAAGAAACAAGAATTTTTCAAGCTCCTACTATGTGCCCTGCACTGTGCTAAAGGGCTTTTACAAAGAAAGTTGTGGGTGGTGGTGCTAGAGGCATCTAGATAGTGATGTGGGTTTGGGGTACAGGAAGCTAGAAACTAAGGCATTGCAGGATATCAAATATAGACTAGTCCAGACTTTCAGCCAGAAAGAGTGGATGTAGCTGGGACCCTGTGCTTCCTTGGAATGGATCAGTCTGGGAGATCCAGCATTAATCACAAGGAGAATGACAGGATGTTGGGCCTGAAGTCAGGAATTCCTGGGTTCAAATCTGCCTCAACACTTGCTAGCTGTGTTACTTCAAGTAAGACACCCTACCTTTCTGGGTCTCGGTTTCCCCCTATATGAAATGAGGGGTGGGGGTTGGATTTTATGACCTCTAGGATTCCTTCCACTTTTGCAGGTGTGGTCCTGTCTCATGCCTCTTCGAAGTGACAGCTTTTCAAATACTTGAAGCTAGCGGAACAGGTTGGGCATGGCATGAAATGGGGCTGGAGATGCCCCGACAATTTCAGATACCTTCATGTCTTGGCTAAACCTTTGGCAAGTGTCCTTCATTAACATTACAAAAGGGGCCCTAGACCAGGTTGAGCTGTGGGTTAAAGACTGCAAAGTTGTAAGGGTGGAGAGGGCAGAGATTATGGCTATTGATAAAGGATGAAAGATCAAAAGACGGTTGACTGGGACCTGAGGGCAAGCTGAGGAGAAAGTGGAAGAAGGGAATGAAAGGGAAAAAAGGGAGAGTAGAGTGGAGAATATAAAGAAAAGAGCAACAAGGGAAAAGAGAGGAAATACCAAAGATTTAGAGCTGGAAAGGACTTTGGGAAGTCATGGAGTTTCCCCCTCCCATTTTGAGATAAGGAAACTGAGGCAAGAAGGGTCACACAACTAATAAATGTCTGGGGCAAGAATTGACCCCAGATCCTCCTAACTCCAGTGCCCTAAGGGAGTGAGAATGAGGAGAAAGGGAAAGGAGAAGGAGAAAGAGGACAATATGGATAGTGGAGAAAGGGGCAGGAGGAGAGGAAATACAAGAAGAGGAGAGGGACAAGGGAGATGGAGAAGGGAAGGAGAGGAGGGGAGAGGGGAGATTGTGAAAGGGGAAAGGGGACAAATGAGATGGGAAATGGAGGCAGAGGAATAGAGACAGTATGTGCAGATTTTTGAAAGTAGACTTGAAAGAGTTACTCAAAAAGTGATTCATGAAGCCCTGTAAGAAGGAGTTTCCACTTCTTGGTCCCAGTTGGCACTGAAAACCTCCATCTTATTGACACTGGCAGGCAAACCAGAAGACCCCAAGACTAACAGGCCAGTGGGAGGCAGTGACTCAGAGCTCATCATGTCCTGGACCCCTGCCTCTACCTTCTCATCATTTCAGTGGCATAGTGGGGCCGAGAGAGCCCTGGGCTAGTGTTTGTGAGGCCCTGGGGTTTGGGTGCCACATTTGTCATTGTATAACTGTAGGCGGCTCACTTCATTTTCTTGGCCTTTAGTTTCCTTCACATTGAAGGGCTTAGATGAGATGATTCTTAAGGACCTTATTGATTTCCACATTCGATAATCATTCTGATTCAGTCCTTCAAACCTCAGGGTTCCAGAAAGCAATAGTCTGTGGAATCCTAGGGACAGAAGCCTAGGATGGATTCAGGATTCCTGGGTCTGCTTTGGATACACCGTGTCCTATCCTGAATCAGTCAACTGGGGAAAAGGGCTTGGCCTCAAGCCTGTTTCCGGGGAAGTTAGACAGTTAACAGATGGCCCTGGGGTCACTTAGCTCTCATTACCCTTCCCCCACCCCAGCTTCTGCTTTCCCTTTCTGGAATTACCACAGGAGCCCCCCCTCTTGGAGAGATCAGCCTTCCCCCCCAGGAGATCTGCCTTTGTAGGGTAGGAGACTATAGAATCCCAGCTGTCCTAGAAGTAGGAGGGAGGGATGAGTTTTGATGGTTCTGATGACTTAGCGGGACCCTGGTCATAGTTAGAAACACTTCTTAAAAAACAAACAAGCAAACAAACAAACAAACAAAACAGAGGGATGACTTCTTCCAGAAGGAGGCCCTGGGCAGAGGACCTGAGTGCTTTTCTTAAGCCTGGATGCTTGGGTGGTGGTAGGGAGAGGGGAACAAAGGAGAAGTATCATAAATTTAGATTTAGTATTATAAATTTAGAGCTGTGAGGGATTAATATTCAAGCTCTGCTACTATGCTAGGAAGATAACGTTTATATAGGACTTCAAGGTTTGCAAAGCACTTTATAAGTTATCTCATTGGATAAGTCACTTAACTTCTCTGGGCCTCAGTTTCCTCATTTATAAAGTTAGGAGGTTAAGACTGGATAGCTCTAAGTTCCCTTTGAGCTTTAAATCCATGATCATATGACCTAGTCCAACCCCTTCTTTTTAAGGATGAGGAAACAGAAGTGTTAAGATTTGTCCAAGGTCACAGCAGTAATTAGAATTCTGTCCTCTGATGCTGGCTAAATCCAGCACTTTTTCCACTTGTAGGGTGGGTGGTGGTGGGTAGGGATGTTTTCTACCCCTGTCAGGGCCTACAAGGAGAGTGTAGGGTTAAGGACTGGGAGGCTTTAGGCCTGGCCTGAGTCTGCTTTTAGTTGGGTTAGGGGCAGGGTGGGTAATGGGAGTGAGGAAAGCTTCATTAAAGGTAAATCAGAGAATAGTGTAGTTCTGGCCCGGCTTGCAAAGGCCAAATCTTGTTTCTGTCTTCAGAACATCTCTTGTAAAAGTCCCCTTCTCTCCACCCACACAGCCACTTATCCACATTCAGGACCTTATCACCTCTCACCTAAACTATTGCAACAGCCTTCTGATTGGTTTCCTTGTTTCAGCTCTCTCATTAATCTCCCTAGTCCCTAATCAGGGCCAGCTAGCTGGAGAATGTAGTGCCAAGATGGAATGCCAGGCCTGCAGTAAGGAAGACTCATCTTCATGAGTTCAAATCTGGCCTCAGACACTTACTAGCTGTGTGACCCTGGGCAAGTCATTTAACCCTGTTGGCCTCGGTTTCCTCATTTGTAAAATGAGCTGGGGAAGAAAATGGCAAACCACTCCAGTATTTCTGCCAAGATAGCCCCAAATGGGGTCACGAAGAGTTAGGCACAACTGAAAAAGGACTGAACAATGAAATCCATTCTTAGCTGTCTAATTGAGTCTTCCTACAGTGTAGGTCTGGCCCAGTCATTTCTCCTTCCTCCTGCAATAAACTTCAATAGTTCTCTATTACTCCACGATTGAATCTAAAATACGATGCTTTATATTTAAAGCTCTTTATAACTTGGCCCCCTCCTACCTTTATAGCTTGCTCACATTTCATTCCCCTCCGTGCACTCTATGATTTAGCTACAATGGGCAATAGCTTACTTGCAGTTCCTCCAACTCAGTGCTCCATCACCCATCTCTCTGTGCTTTTGACTGGCCATCCCCCATCTGTGGAATGCCTTCTTTCCTCACTTCCACTTCTTAGTTTTCCTGGCTTCCTTCCAAGGCTCAGCTCAAATGCCACCTTCTACAGGAGGCCTTTCCCTGTCTCCCTGTCCCATCTCCATCTGCTAGTGCCTTTCCCTTTGAGATTTCCTTCCATTTATTCTGTACCTATCTTGTATAGACACAGAATGTATATAATGCGTGTAAATATATATAACAATATATAATAAGTAATATTATATAATAATATATAATATATAATATAACGATATATAATAAGTAATGTTATATAATAATATATAATATAACAATATATAATAAGCAATGTTATATAATAATATATAATATAACAATATATAATAAGCAATATTATATAATAATATATAATATAACAATATATAAGTAATATTATATAATAGTATGTAATATAACCATATATAATAAGTGATATTATGTAGTAATATATAATATAACAATATGTAAGTAATATTGTATAATATATAACATAACAATATATAATAAGTAATATTATATGATAATATATAATATAACAATATATAATAGGTAATATTATATAATAATATATAATATAATAATATAATTTCCATGTCAGTCTCCTCCTTTAGAATGTGAGCTAGTTGAGGGCAGGGGTTATTTTTGCCTTTCTTTGTATCCCCAGAACTTATCACAGTGGCTGGCACATAGAAATCATTTAAAAAATGTTTGTTGCCTGACTGATTGACTGGAGGGAGGCATCCAATTCAGCTCAGATTTGTGTAGTCCAGCTCAGACCTGCCCCACTCCCCCCAGCCCAGCCCAGCCATAGGATCTGGCCTTGGTAAATCTGATAGAAGAGGGAAGTGTACACAGAGCACCCAATAAAATGTGCTCATTTTCTAGATTTTTTTAAAATAGAAATTTGGGCATGGACCTTGATATGTACGAGAGATAGAAGAGGAGAGAACACAGAGGCTGGGGTAGGTGCCCAAGAAGTATGCTTGGCAATCCTCTCTGGGCAGGGGGAAGCATTCAGACCCTGACAGAGAGCAGGTGATCAAAGCAGACTTCAAAGCCAGAGAGCTGAGGGGAACGGCTGCGGCTAAAATATTGCTGGCCGTGGCCACACAGAGAGTCTAGACGTGCTTCACCCAAGCCTAGGCTCTCCCTGGCTTTTCCTAGGGTAGAAGTGAGAATAAGAGGTAGGATAAATGTTCATCAGGGCCCAGCCCTTGCTTTATTACAGAGCCTTGGAAGATCTGCTCAGGACCCTTCCTGTTTGCCCTTTATAATGGAAAATCTATGAATCAGAGCCATGGGGTGAGTGGGTCACACTGAACACTGCCTTGCCAAGTTTCTTTCCATTTGTTATGTTCCGAGTGAACAAGTCTCATGTCTCACATTAGGGGCCAAACAGAACTTCACCCTGCCTCCCTCCTGCCTCCCTTCCACCCTTTCCCAAGCTGAAGATGTAAAAGAGAGACAGACAATATGTGTAGAACTAAGAAAAGAGGCATTAAGGCAGGGGCGCGGTCACTAGTAGACCTCTGGAAGGGTGGTTGGGACTTAGCCCTTACTTTGAGCACTGCTAGGCTCCAGGATAACAAGAACCCAAGTAGCATGTAAGTTTCCTGTGGGCATCCAAGAAGGGTCTCTCCAGCTCCAGGACGCCCAGGGGCACTGTGGCAAGGGCACTAGAGAGTCCTTCGATGGCTTCCAGTGGGAAGGGCAGCCATGGCCTGGCAGCCTCTTTCCCCTGGGGAACTTAGGAGATCATATTTACATAGCTCTTTGTAGTTTACAAAGTCCTTTCCTCGGTAGCAACCCTGTGAGACCGTTGTGAGGAAGTGAACACACAAGGAAACTGAAAACTCTGTGTCCTGTTTGGGCTAGGGGTGGGTGGGTGGAAACTGCATCCCATTCAGATCACCCTGTCAGCTAGAGCTAATGCAGAGATCTCTCCACGTCACTGTTCACACTCAAGAAACTCCAGTGGCTCCCTATTGCCTGTAGGATCCAAGGCAGACCCCTCTGTTTGTCATTGGTAGCCCTTCACAGCCTGGCTCCAGCCTATCTCTCTGAACAATCTTCCATTACCTGTCTCTGTGACTTTGTATTGCTTGTCTGTCATGCCCAGCATGGGAGACAACTTCTCTCCTCACCTCCACCTTTTAGAATCTCTAGCTTTCTTCAAGAATCAGCTCAAAGAGCTGCTTCCTACATGAAGCCCTCCCGGATCCCTGTAGTTTTTAGGGTCCTTCCCTTCCCACGTTATTCCATGTACATGTTTTATATAGATTTTATATTGATCTGTGAACACAGTTTTATTCCTCCCCCAGTAGAATGTAAGCCCCTCAAGGGCAAGGGCTGTCTTTGCATACCCCAACATTTAGCACACAGCACTTGGCACATTCGTTGCTCTTCTTTAGTTGTTTTTCTGACTCTGTGACTGCATTTGGGGTTTTCTTGGCAAAGAAACTGGAGCAGTTTGCCACTTCCTTCTCCAGTTCATTTTACAAATGACGAATGGAGTTAAGTGACTTGCCTAGGGTCACCCAGCTAGACAGATTTGAACTCATGAAAATGAGTCTTCCTGATTCCAAGCCTAGTGCTAACTAAGACCTGGGAAAGACCTTAACTTAAAAAGGCCAAGGTCTCCTACTGCATCAGGGGCCATCTCCAATCATCCCAATCTATATCTTGTCACTGGGCCCAGATAGCTCTGGAGGAGGCAGTGAGGCTGGTGACTTTGCACAGCCCTCCCTCACTTAAATCCAACTCACTTGCAAATCATGACATCACCTTCCCAACGTCATGGTCCTCTTTGAGGATGAAGGACAAACAAACAACGTGAAGATGAGTCTTTCTGATTCCAAACCCAGTGTTTTATCCACCCTACCACCTGGCTACCATACTTGGAACTTAGTAAGTGCTTAATAAATGCTTATTGAATTCAAGGCTACCAGTTCTGATACCTGAAACCCATGAATTCGGAAGTACCTGGATCACTCTGTTGTGTTACCAGGGAGACAATTTGGTGTGGTGGAAAGAACACTGGCTCTGGAGTTGAAGAATGTGGGTTCAAATCCTGCCTGTGACACTTACTTACTTGCATGATTGTGAGTAAATAACTTAACTTTCAACAGCCACAATTTCCTTACATATGAAATGAGAGAGTTAAACTAGCCGGCCTCTGAGATCCTACCAGTTCTAGATCCATGATTCTCTAATTTATCATCCTAGGTTGGGGGTATGGAGGCGTTAGTAGCCCAGCAGCAGTCCCCTGCTTAACTCCACCTCTGGCATCCTCAATCTTTTTCCTATGGAGTAGATGTTCGCTGTACTTCCTTTAATAAATAGCTGTGGGCTTGAGTTTGGTGTTTGTGTATGTCTGTGAGCTGCCCACCCACTCTCCTGCTTCACAAACGAGACAGGATCAGTACTTTCCTTCAAGCCGAAGCCAGTCCTGTCTCCGGAAGATCGGAAGCTTAGATACTGTAATCATTCTGCTGAAAGGTCTACAGCCCTGGCCCCAGAACGGAAGGATCTCTCCTCCATTTTCTGTAGTTGGGCAGCTGTCTCTGGGCCTCTCCCATCTTCTGGGGGTAGCTGGAGCCTAGAAGGCCACAGCTGGAATGACTTTTTCTCAACATGTTTAATTTGATTCTTTCTGAATGAGAGTTATGATCAGGTAACCAGTACATTACCGAGCAGGGACACCGTGTCCACAGCCACGCCAGAGCGTTTAGAGCCAAGGTCCTCCTGAGATACCTGAGTATTCAAAATAGGGACTGAGGGATAGATAGACCTGAGGGCAGGAGTAGAGGTGTGTCCATGGAAAAAACACATGTAAATAACACTCAGTGTCACACACTTACTATTTAGACACATTTTCTCTGGATTGACTACACATGGTGACCTTCCGCCCAGAAGAAGAACCACCAAGAGGCAGGGGTGGGTCAGCATAGGGAGAAGAAAGGTTGGGGGGTAGGCTGGGGAGGAATAAGTCTTTGCCCCTGCTTCAATTCTGTTCCACCTCTGTAGGATGGCCAGAAGCATCAAATGAAGACCATGGCAGCTAGTGAATAGAGTGCTAGATCTGGAATTTGGAAGACTTAAGTTCAAACCCTGCCTCAGACATTTCCTTAGCTTTGTGATTCTGGGCATGTCATAAAATCTCTGTCTATCTCAGTTTCTTCATCCATATAATGGGGACAAATAGAGAGTGTTTCAACAGTCAGTGCATTTTTAAACTAATAAAGTTTAAAACTGTACTAAGATTTTTGGAACACCCTGTAATCACATCTACCCCACAGGATTATTATGAGGATTAAATGAGATAACATGAGAAAGCACTTTGCAAACCTAAAATTGACATGCTGAGTGTTATTTCTATTGGCACTATAGAGTTAGAGGTGGAAGGGACTTTAGAGGCTGTTGGATTTAGTCCAACTCCCTCAGTTTAATGATGGAAGAAACTGACTCGAAGAGGTGGGTGATGTGTCACCCAATTACCTCATACCTCGACTACTGCAATAACTTGCCGGCCCCTGTCCTAGCCTCGAGTGTTTCCTCCCCCAGCTGTCTCCCCACAGTGGGTGGCAGTATTTGAAGCCACCTCTTCCTTGTTCCAAATCCAGCACTTTAACCAATTAGACTCACCCGGCGCAGCCTCTCCAAGCATTGGTGTTTTTTTTTTTTCAATCCATCTGAGGCTAGACTGTGTCTGACTCCATTCCAGATGAAAAGTATCAGCAACGTTCTTGGGACAGTTTAGACTAGCCCCAGGTCAACTTTGAGGCTGAGGAACAAACCGGACCCTGGAACCAAACTGACAACCAGGTGTCCCCGAGACTCCTTGGATAAGGGAACTCCGTGGAGCTTTTGCAGATTAGGAGAGATAGGCTAGGTCAGACCCTGGCCCTGGGTATGCAGCGATTCTTAAACTTCTGAGTATCAGGACGCCAAAAAAGCTTTTGTTTGTGTGGTTTATAACTATTGCTATTTACCATATTAGAAATTAAAATGTCTTAGTATTATTATGAAAATAGTTTTGACCTCATAGACCATCTGAAAGGGTCTTGGGGTCTCCCAGGTCCAACCACATTTTAAGAAACATTGCTTCACATCACCAATGTGAAGATATGTTTAATAGGAATGTATATGTATAGCCTACATAAGCTTGCACGCCGTCTCGAGAAGGGAGGTGGGGAGGGAGGGGGAGAATAATTTAAAACTCGAAAGATTATGGAAGTGATTGTTGATGAATCAAAATAAATTAATTTTTAAAAAAGAAACATTGTTTTAAAGAGAGGAAAAAGGGCATATTTCCTTCAGAGTGGCATAACAGAGATAACACTGATTTCTTAGTAAATATGTGTCGCTAGATCATAGACTTACAGCTGGAAGAGACCTCAGAGCCCACCTAAGCAAATCCCCTCATTTTGTAGATTAGGGACAGAGGTACATGAGGTACAGAGAAGGTAAGAGACTCACCAAGGTCACATAGGCAGTAAGTAGCAGAGCTGAAATCTGAACCCGGGTCCTCTGACTCCAAATCCAGCCAGGGATCTGGGTTCTAATCCTGGTTCTGTTACTTTTCTGTGAAATGGGGATATTTGTGCCACCTACATCTTACTGGATGGTTGCAAAGACAATGCTGAATAGACCTTAAAGGGATATATAAATGCGATAGGATTCTTACCAAGTCCCAATGCTATAAACTTGTCTTCAGTCTCCTAATAATAATAATAATTAATAATAGTAATAATATTCAAAGAGCAAGCCAGGGAAGATCTTGACCAGCCTCTCCTGCAAAGCCCATTGTCAGGGTCATCTGGACTATCCTACTGCCTTTTCTTTTCCTCCTCCCCGACTCACGTCCTCTGCAAACATGTTCATGCCCTTCCCCACCCTGAGACCATTTCTAAAGCCAGACTCTATGCCAAAAGACAATGAGATAAAATGTAAAGAATGATGGATTTAGAGTTAGAGGTTGTGAGTTCAAATCCTACTTCTACTACTTACCTGTGAGACCTTGGGCAAGTCACTTAATCTTTTGGATCTTGGTTTTGTTATCTTTATCTTTATCCAAACCAGGAGGGGTTTGGACTCGATGACTGCTAAAGTTTCTTTTAACTCTAAAATTATCCTGTGACTGAGCTCATGGACTAAGAGCTCATGAAGCCTCTCTCCCCTTAGTCAAGAAATTAAGGAAATCCCAAACCCATGAGTCTAGAGGACAGGCAGGAAGTGCCTCCTCCCACTGTACCTTATGTGTTTTTCACAGGGAGGTGACATCAATAAAAACTCAGTGATGTAGGAGCAAGAGTACTGGCTGGGGAGGCAGAAGCCCTAGATTCTAGCTCTGACTCTGCCACTGACTCACTCTGTGACCTTGTCCTTGGGCAAGTTCTTTAGTCCTCAGTGTCCTCTTGCAAAAAGTAAAGGTAGCCAATGTTCTCTAAGCTTCTTTTCATCTATAATATTCTTTGACTCTATAGTCAATACTGGGGTATTTTCTTCTTCTTTCTAGTTTAGGTAACTGGGGAAAATAAAAAGTGTTTGCTCTTAGCATAGTGTTTGGCATACAATAGGCATTTAATAAATGCTTGCTGATTGTGCCTGAGAAAGCGGAGGATGGGGTGACCATGTTGGTGAGAGGGGAAGAATAGGGAGAGACAGGGCTGGGGAGAGACACAGACAGACAGACACAGAGACAAAGACAGAAAGACAGAAAGAGACAGACAGTGACACAGAGAGAAAGAGATAGAGAGACAGAGACAAAGAGAGACAGGGACAGAGAAAAAGAGAGAAAGAGAGAAAGGGAAGGAGAGAGGGAGGAGAGGAAATGACAGAGAGAAATAGACACAGATAAAGAGACAGAGACAGAGAGACAAAATGAGAGGCAGAGACAGAGGAGAGACAGAGACAAAGAAATATACAGAGAAAGAATAGGGAGAAAGAGGAGAGAAGAGGAGAAAGAAAGGAAGAGAAGAAAAGAGAAAAGAAGAGAGAATATCCCTCCTTCTCTTCGTCCTCCTCTGAGCAGCAGGTAGCGGTGGACTCCCACAGGACTAAGCAGGTCGGGGAGTCCTCATACTGAGGTCTGTGGTTCAGAAGACTTATTCACATCTTTGTTAGGGATGTGGTCCCTTCCAGCTCTACATCTGTCATCCTATGAATGCCAACTTTATCTCCTTCCTTTTAATAAAAATTTTGATTTTAATATTGTGAACATTGATAGAATATAAACTCCTTGAGGGCAAGGACTGTTTTATTTTTGTCATTGTATGACCAGAACCTATGACACACAGTAGGTGCTTAATCAATGCTTGATTGAATTTTGTTCACAAGTGGGGAATTGGTCTCACTATTCTGCAAGTACCTTCATACACCACCCCAGATTTCCTGAATGGGGGCTATGAGCCAAGAAAATGAGAAAATTTCCCAGAGTATACCATGGACTCCTTATGTCATGAGGGTATCTGACACAAAGATTACATTTCTGTGTCCCTCTAGCAAAGGCATACACTTACTGGATACCCTCCTTCTCCTTGTTCTTTCTTCCCTCCTCCCACTCCTCCCGTGGTATGGCTAAGCCTTCCACATTTACTTGAGTGACTGGGCAAAGCCCCTGCAATCTGGCTGGCTCTCCTACTCTCCCAGCCCCACCCTTCCACTCTAGTTCCAACTCTGGTCTCATTCTGGTTACAGCAGCAAATCTCTTGCCAGGACACTCTGGCTTAAGTATCAACTGGGAACCTGGCGTCTCCTCACTCTCTCGCTCCTGGCATTTTAGAACTCCCACTGTTCCACCCCAGCCTCAGGACAACTGCTGCAGCCTCATGAAACCAGAGCTGGCATCATAGATAGACTCTCAGCCACCCTGTCTGCTTTAGCTCTAGGAGGGTGTGAGTGGTGCCAGAGTGGGGTGGAGGTAGCAGAATGTGATGAAAAAATAACACTGGGTTTGGAATCAGGAGGCATTGGTTTGAATCTAGATTTGGCTACCTGTGTGACTGTGGGAAAGTCACTTCATTTCTCTGGTTAATCTATTTCCTGCTCCAGTTAACCTGTTTCCTCATCTGTAAAAAGAGGGGGTTGGCTTCATATGATTTCTAAGGTTCTCTCTAGCAGTCTTATGATCATATGGTAGCTGGCCAGGGGTAGGTGTGGAACAGAGCCCTGGGAACAAGAGCAGCTGTGGTGGGGACGACCGTGAAACACAAACCAGATGTCTCTGTGCCCAGGACCACTGGTGACAATTAGGGGTAACTCCTACTTTGGCTTACCCTGTTTCCCAGTAGCTTGGAGCCAGACTATTTCTCTTGTTCTGGTTTCTTAGAAGCTCACACAATTCTCACTAACGGTGCCTTTGAAATTGGGGCTGAGGGCCTGGATTTCCTCTTTATGTGTCTCCTCTGCCTGTACTAGAAGAGAGCAAGGGGCCAGCTGCAGCGTGCCCCTAAATGGGAAAGGGAAGGGAGAGGCCTGAGCTCAGCCAGAAGGACCTTAGTAAAATGGGAACACCACCAGGTGGGGAAAGGAGGCGGGGAAAGGAGCCTGGCAGAGCTCAGGCTGCATCTTCTGGGCATCAGAGGCAGATGCTGCATCTGGAAACAGTGAAGGATGCAGTCAGGTGGGTCCCTCCATGGGGGATGGTGACATTGGCTAGAAAGCCTGGAACAATCTCAGTGAGATGGTGGTGTCAGGTATCAGATGTAAGACCAACTCAAATCAGAGCTTGGCCCTCATGGTTTGGAGATCACAGACGGAATGGTAGACAACAGCATCACAGAATGCCAGAAAGGGTGGTGGGAGTTGTGGGATAGCATGGAAATTAGTCTGGTGTCTTCCTTCACTAAGGGCAGTGCAGTAGAGTGGGACTTGAAGCCACAAGAGCTGGGTTCATGTCTCAGCTCTACCTCTAACACTCTGTAAAACCTTGAACATGGACTGGGGCCTGTTCTATCTGTCAGATTCTATGACTGCTCTATCCCAGGGCTCTTGTTCCACAGATGTCATTGAAGCCAGGGGCCCAGAAGGGAAAAACTACAACTGGCCCTGGGGATTGGGGCCACTGTGGCAATCACAGCACCCCAGAAGTTCCTGGTCTGGTCCCTGCTTGGGACTGACCTGGGGGTTGGGCAGGGAAAAGAGCTTTGGTGTTTGGGGGAAAGTTTTTTTTTTTTGCTTTAAAATAAATCAACACGCAGATCTTCCACTTGAGCCGCCAGCTGAACTCCATTTTTAGTGACAATTTACTCTATATTCATCTGCACTTGTTTGTGTTTCCCTTGTGAGCATTTTAATGTCTCAGCCTGATGTTTCGCCTGTCTCCCTTTTGGGCTGGGGGCTGTGTCTCCTCTGACCGTTTGGTCCCTTTTTGAGTAGCAGCTTGGTGTGGTAGATAGAGCTCTGGATTTGGAGTCAGAGAACCTGGATTCAAATCCCAGCTCTACCACTGTCTCTCTTGGTGACTGTGGTCAAGTTCACCTCTGTAGACCTCAGTTCCTTCATCTGCAGAATGAAGGGATTGCAGTCGTTGACTCATTTCAGACTCTTCGTGACCCCGTTCGGGGTTTTTTTGACAAAGATATTGGAGCGGTTCGCCCTTCCCTTCTCCAGCTCATTTTACAGATGAGGAAACTGAGGCAAACAGGGTTAAGTAACTTGCCCAGGGTCACAGCTAGTAAGTATCTTAGACTAGATTTGAACTCAGGCTCTTTTGATTCCAGGCCCATTCCTCTATCCACTGCACTACCCAGCTGCCCATTGCCAACTAGCAGCCCATAGGGACGGTACTATGTGGCTACTAGGATTCCTTCCATCTTGTAATCTATTAGCCTTTTAACTGGCTTCCCTGACAACATTCTCTTTTCTTCAGTCCATCCTCCACACAGCTGTTAGAGTGAATTTCCTAAAGCACATGTCTGATCATGTCATTCTCCTACTCTAAATTCCAGTGACTTCTGGTTACCTGTGGGACCAAATATAAACTCTATTAAGAAAATCCCTCCTGACCTGGCCCTAACTCATTTTCTCAGCCTTATTACATATTACTACTGCTTGTGCCTATTTAATGTTTTTTATACACATAGACATGTATGTGTTTTTCTATAGCTATACATATATATGTTGTATATGAGAGAATGCAAGCTCCTTGAGGGCAGGGTCTGTTTCATTTTTGTCTTTGTCTCTCCAGCACCAAACACCAAGCCTAGTTGAACAGTAAGTGCTCAATAAATGCTTGTTGATTGGTTGATTGATCCTATAACACTCATACCACTATACAAGTGGACAGACTGGCGTGTTTTTTTTTTAAAGTGACAACTGGTGATACTCTATGTACCCATCCAGAAGAAGGTCTGAACAAGAGACAATGTGACACTGGGAACAGGACTTATAGTCAGGAGTTCTGGGTAAATCCACAGTTTGCCATTTAATCACTGAATCCAGACCTCTCGCATCTTGCAGTTTCTTGAGCTTTCAGTTGCTAAGCTGATGAGTGGCTAACACAGGTCTTGCTGTCCACCAGTCACAAGGTGGCTCACAAAACTTCCTAGCCTGTGAAATGGGGATGATCATAGGATAGGGCACCTTGTAGGAGCCACTTCACAGGACTGGGGATGGTAAAGCTCAAATGAAATAATGGAGCACTTTGCGAAACCTAAAAGTATGTCAACTATATTATGATTCTGATCCCTAAGGTTTTTGCTAGCCCTAAATCCTATGATCTCATCCATGATCCATTATTCCCCAGGGCCCTCCCAGCTTGACCCTGTTCTATGGTATTGAAGGGGAGAAAATGTAGAGATAGAAGCTGCACCCTAGTACCATCAATCTAGAGCTGGAAGGAACGTTCAGAGGTCATTTAATCCATACCTACATCGTACAGATGCAATAGCTGAAGCCCAGAGAAATCCTATAACTTGCCCAAGGTCACTCAGTTCTTAAAAGCAGAGCTTGGACGGGGACCCAGGTCTCCTGCCTCGTTGAGCAGTACTCTGACTGCTTGGCCACACTGCTTCAGCTGCTGATCATTGCAAGGTGGTTGTGAGGCAAGAACTTGGTAGACCTTCATGTACTAGAGCAATGGAAGCTGTTGTCTGTCTGTTGCATGACAAGATCCGACTGGAGGATCTCTAAGATTCTTCCTTGATCTAAAACTGCCGTGACTCTGGATAATAGATTAGCTAAACGCCCTCCTTCCCTCAGAAAAAGCTCATACAAAAAGGAAAGGGTCCCCCCCCCCACCCCATAGCCTGCCAGTCCCAAAAGAGGCTGGCCCCCTGTATATGCTAGAAATTGGGGGTCTCTGATTTTTCATAAAGCACACATCTGACCTGTGTTACTCCCTACCCCCTCTCTGTCCCCCAAGAAGAGTCAGTGGCTCCCTATTGCCTTTAGGCTCAAACAACAGTAATAGTTAACATTTCTATAGTGCTCTAAGGTTTGCCAAGCTCTTTACATATATGATCTCACTCAGTTCTCACAAAAACCCCCATGATGTAGGTGCTATTGTTATTATGTCCGTTTTATAAATAAGGAAAGTGAGGCTGAGAAAAGTTAAACGAATTGTCCAGCGTTACACAGCTAGTAAGCTGTCTGAAGTGGAATTTGAACTCATGTCTTCCTGAATCCCGCTTAGGCATTCGATCCACTAGATTACCTCCTTTTGGCATTTATATACTTTACAATCTGGTACTATACTATCTTTCCAAGGCAGGAAGCTTGGTATAATGGAAAGACGTTGGGATCCTGGTTTTAGCACGGTATCTGCCAGACTGAGCTCTGTAACTTTGGGCAATCAATTTATAAGAATTTATTAAGTGCCCATTATATGCCAGAGGCTACAGACACAAAATTGCAATGGTTTTTGCCTTCAGCCTAGCAGCTTCTCCTCTCTGTGCCTCAGTTTCTTCACGTACAAAATTGGGGGGTTGGGGCAAAGGATTTTTTAAAATTGTGAAATTGTGAATCATGAGTTTTGACCTAATGATTTCTGCATTCTAGCTGTTGATACATAGACACTACCTTCTGGGAGATTAATAACTCAGAAGTAATACAGTTAAGGTTCCCATCAATGAACATAGGTAAGGCCAAAGGGAAAGTTTTTCCTTGGAGGGTTTCTTTCTAGACTAAGACCCCATGAACAACTCAAAGAGTCGCTAACACAGATCTTGCTGTATCCACCAGTCACAAGGCCATCCATAAAAAACTTCATCTCACAATGCACGGGCCCAGGCTCTATCTGGGAGTGGTAGCATATGGAAAAGGCTGCTGGGGCCATCCAAGGGACACTCAGAAGGGAAAAAAGAAGGATCATTTTACATAGATCTGACTCCTGCTGTTTTGGAAGGTGGCCCACCCAGGCTGTCAAAGGGGCCCTGAAGCAGAAGCAGCTGCTGCCTCTGAGTTTTCTATCAGTCAAAAATTGAGCTCCCGGTTGGAAATGCCCAATAACAGTACCTTTGTCCCACTTCTAACCCTACCCCCGCCCCAACCCCCTACTCCCACACTAACCACTTGCAGGTACTCTGTGAGAGTTTGGCACAACATGGAAGTTCCAGATCAGACCTAAGATGGCAGGTGCAGTGGGCCTTGGTGATCAGAAAGGGAAAGGGGAGGAATAATTAAGGGGCTAAAGCTGAGAACTAAAGGATGAGAGGGGGAGCATGGGACAACCACGGTGCTGGCACATTGCCCTAATGCTGTTTGTCCTCTTACCAAAAGCATCATAAATTAATAATCACCAGAACCACATATTGTCTATCTCCCTCTGGCTGCTTTTAGTCTTTTACTTCCTGGAGTATAAGGTTCTTTTTGGAAAGTAATAAAGGGGTCTGGTTTCAGGGTATGTGTGAATGTCCATTGTTATCCCTGTCCCTCCTCATTATTATCATGTTAACTTCTTTGTCTTGAAATTACTTTTTATTTTTTAATATATGTTTTTATCTTTCTGAGTATATCTTCCCTCTACCATATCATGTGAGCTTCCTGAGGGACTGTTTTTATTTTCATTTTGCTATTGCTATTGCTTAACACAATACCTTGTACTTTATAGGCTATTAATAAAAGCTTGCTGAATTCAAGTGGGCATGTACTATATGCAAAGGCATAGGGCTACAAGTTTAGAGCTAGAAGAGACCTTTGTGGTCATCTAATCCAACTCTCTCATTTCATTCTATTTTTTTAAAGTTTCATTCATATTTTTTTTTTGTATCATAGTTTTTCCCAAATATACTTCCCCCCCCAATACTCAGTGAACTTTCTCTTGGAACAAAAATTTTTCAATGAGACTGCCACACATTAACCTTGGCCATCAGCATTTGCAATATAACACACTCATGGTCACCCACATCTCCAATAATAGGAAGGAGGTGCATTTTCTCACCCTGGGACCAAACATTAACCCCTTAATTTTACAAATGAAGAAACAGTGGCTCAAAGAAATAAAGTTACTTGCCCAAGATGACATAGGGAATAAGCTGCAGGACCCAATCCTACCTCAGATCTTCTGACTTTAAATCTAACATTCTTCCCGCTATACCACAGAGGCAACTAGGATTTGAGTGGGCAAAGAGGCATGAATCTGTTTTCAAGGAACTTATTGTATAGCTGGATGAACACAACATATAAATAACAATGCTGAATAGCATAAGCTAAGGGTCAAATGTCAATATGAGCTCTGTCATCCTTTTAGTCAACCAGATTTCCTACTTCAGAGCCATCCTTGACAATTTCCCTTAAGTCACCGGCTCTTTCTACAAAATATCCCACATCCATCCCATTCTCTCCATTCAGAGAGTCTCTACCCTGGTTCAGGCTTTCATAGCCTAATTGGTTTTCCTGCCTCCATTCCCTTTCCTTTCCAATCTTCTCCACAACCAGATAAATGGTTATTCCCAAAATGCAGACCTGAACATGTTACCCTCACCAATCTTCAAGGATACTCTACTGTCTCTAGGACAAAATGCAAGATCCTCAGCCTGGAATTTAAAGCCCTCCCCTAATATGTCTTCCATCTATATTTATATTCTTGTTACATATGATTCCCCTTCAGGCACTCTCCATTTCAGTCAAACTAACCTTCTAGGTGTTACTTGTTTATCACATTCTATCTCCAGTCTACATGCCTTAGCCAAGTAGTCTCCAATATTTGCCATATACTCCCGCTTCAAATCCCTAGATTTCTTCAAAGCACAGCCCTGGTTCCAACCTCCTATACTCAACTTTTCCTGAACCCTTCCATGCACTTTCTCTTTCTTCAAGGGAATTGGAACAGGACTTCTGATTTCATTGGTTTTGGAAACTCCCAGGAAACACTTTCTATACCAAAACCAAGTATTTCCTCTGCACCTTATAGTAAAAGAGAGTTTCCTAGGATACTGAGAAGTTAAGTGATTTGTCTAGGCTCACACAGCCAGCTTGTGCCAAAGACAGGACTTGAACCAAGATCTTCTGGAGTCAGAGGCTAGCTCTATCTATAACAACACACTCCTCTCCTTCCTCTTGAAATGATTTTATACATGGCTTCTCAAAAGTCTTAAGCTATTAAAGCTTAAAACTGCACCAACACTTATGAGACACCCTATATATACTTGGTATTGACTTACCGGTGTGCATATTCTATCTCCCTAGTAAAATGCAAGCTACTTGAGGCCAGGGTATGTGTGTATGTGTGTGTGTATGTATGTGTTTGTGTGTTTGTGTGTGTTTGTGTGTGTGTGTGTGTTTGCCTTTCTACTTCCAGAGGCAGTGTCTTGTACATAGTAATTACTTAATCAATATTTGTTAAATTAAAATGAAACAATACAGTTTATCTGGTACAGGCTGTAGCAGTCTAGAAGAGGTGATCCCAGTGAGTTGGAGAGGAGGGTAAGAAGGCTTCCTGGAAGATATGAGATTGATCTGGGCCTCCAAAGTAGAATAAGACTTAGAGATGCACAGAGGAAAGAAGGAGACATATCAGGCATAGGAATCAATATGAACTGGGGACAGTGGGCTGGGAATTTGCATGGCCATTTGGGCAAGCATTAAGTAGACTAGAATGGAGGATTTCTGAAGCAGAGTAAGAGAAAACAGCTTCACAGGATTGGCCTGGGTCAGATAGCAGATCTTGAGTGCCAGGATAAGGAGTTAAAACTTCATTGTCAGTAGACAGTGGGAAGCCACTGAAGGATTCTGAACAGGGCAGTGGTGCTTTAGAAAGATTAATCTGGCAGCCATATGCAGGATGGATTGGAAGGCAGAGGGAGGAATATTGGAGCCAGGGAGATATGCTAAGAAACTACTACTGCAGTATAGATGTGAGGGAATTGAAGGCTAGACTGGGTTAGGAACAGGGGTAATAAAAAAATAGGGGATTGAGGGGAGTATAAGAGACACTTCAAAAGAAGAATGGATAGGATGTATTAACTGATTATATCCGGAGGTGATTCAAAGACCTTTAACTGGATCCCTAGAACCAGTTGGCCAGGTGGTCTCCAATGTAGGTAGGGGTAGGAAGAAAGAAGGAAAATAATAAAAAGATGGGGATCTAGACCAACCTGGTCACATCAGTTCTGATGGAGGTGGCCTTCTCCCCAGATAACCTCTGGTCCAGTCATCCTAACCTATCCCACAATATCCAGCTATAACTGTGGAATGAGATTTATTTCCCGTATGACTACATTGGCTCTTGATGACATATCCCTAATCTTCAGAAAGAAGCAACTCCCCCCCCCACCCCAAATCAGGACTGCTGGCTCCCATTATGCAGGGGTAAATACTGGGGCACCAGGACTTGCCTGTGGTTCCTCAGCAGGCCAGGAGCTCAGTGAGAACAGAAAATAGACCAGTGATCAGCCTTTGAGTCCTACTAATTACCCACCATATTACACTACTCCTCTTTGATTTCAAGGAAAATACCTCAATCCCCTTCCCCAGTCCAAACCTGGGAAATGGGACGTGAGAGTTGGTGGGAGATCAACATCTGTCAGGGAAAGGATCTGTAAGAAAAGGTGAGAATGAGGGTGATGGAAGGAGAAACAGAGGTTCACCAGAGGTTCCTAGCTCCTGGGAAGGAACTGGAGGATTTATGAGAAAGAGGAGTGGCAGGAGTTATTTTCTCTAGCCTGGTTCCCCCTGGATGTTACAATGGAGCATAAACTCTTCCTCTAAGATATGAAGAAGGGAGCAGAAAGGCCGGCAGAAGGCTGGGCATGCAGTGGGAAAGGTGTGTGTTCCTCAGAGAGCCTCCCTGCCCACAGAGAAAACTCCCTTCTCTCTCTCCACAGTCCCCTGCACTATCCTGCAGGCTTGGCCCTGTTTAAGAACATTTTCCTGGAACCAGCCTCCCTAAGGGAGGAATGACTGTGGGTGTGGGTCTGTCAGTCTGCACTAGCTGAGAAGGGGAGAATTCTAATTATTCTTACAAGGTGATTCTCTTCTGGGACAGCAGGAAGGAAAGGAGAGTAGAGCTGGGCTGGGAATTCCAGCTCCAGGCAGTCAGTCCCAAGAGAGATTTAAAAAAAATTGCACACCCATTTCCCTTTCACATACATGCACACACTAATACAAATACAGTTACACACCCTTTAGCACATACAGAGTCCCACGCAGTCTCTTATTCTTACAGATGCGCTGGGTGCCATGTCTAAGATTTCAAAAGCCTTACAAGAAAACCTGTCACTTTGCTTTTTTAGTTACAGCTCCGACATTCACACACCTTCCGTAGCAATAAATAAATGAAACCCACGTTCACCCCCAGCTCCCAACACACACACACACATACACACACACAGAGTAACATATAGAGAAACAACCGCACAGTCACTCTGACACGCTCACTTTCACTCACACCCCCTAACGGTGGTACATACATTGGAATAGTGTCTTTCTCAAACAGAGGGACAGTTTTCCTCTTTTCTGCAACCCCAATTCCGGGCCTCATGAACTCCCTTGCTGGGCCTGAGCCAAGTTCAGGGAGGTTGAAAAGTGAGGCTCATGAAGTCGTCTAGCAGAGCTCAGAGCCCAGGAGCAGGATAGTCTTGCCCTGCTCCCTCGTCCCCGTTTTGCTTTTTGCTCTCCCAGCAGGCAGGGCTCCCTGAGAGCAGACTGGCAAACTACGAGTGCGCTAAAAGGGAAGGGTCTTAGTCTATGCAGAGGCGGCTGTTGAGGGAGGGACTCTCAGCTCTCCCTGCCAGGAACTAGAGGCTCCCTGCGTCCAGAAAGAACTGAACTACCATAGCGGTCCCGCTTTTTTGCCTCTTCTCACCTCGGCACTCAGTGCCTACATATGTTCTTGCTCTCGGCGCCACCTCTCCTCGTTCCTTGCTCGGTCTATTCTTTAGCACCCCATGACCCCAAGGTCCTCAGCCTAGCTCACCGTTCCCGTCCCCAGGGCCCTCTCTCCTTTCCTCCCTCCACTCCCTAGAGGCTAGCTCTCTGGTCTTTCTTGCCTTCCCTCGTGTCCGTGGCCGACCGCTCCCCTGGGGCCCCGTCCCACTCCGCCCCGTCCCCTCCCGGCTGGGTTACCGATGGTGGTGATGACGGTGATGGCGAAGTAGAAGGAGCCCGCGAAGCGCCACTGCACACCGGCCTTGTGTGGCTTGAGCAACAGGACCACGCGTTCCAGCTCCTCGTAGCCGCCCTGACTGAGGTTGTAGCGCGCCCGGAGCTCCAGCTGCTTTCGCTCCAGCCGCTGCCGGTCCGTGGTTTCGGGCTCCGACTCGAGCGCGTCGAACACAGCGGCGCCCACCAGCAGGTAGGTGAAGGTGCAGACGATCAGCGCCAGCGTGCGCACGTTCTGCCGCTTCATCGTCCCGCCCGAGCAGCGGACCTAGAGCCCTGGCCTCGCCGGGCTCCCCCGGCTCCAGCCGCCGCCACCACCACCACTGCCGCTGCCCCTGCTGCTGCTGCCGCTGCCCCGCAGGCGGCCTGGGGCATGGCTGCGCTAGGCTTCTCCAGCGCTGAGGGGACCAGTGGCTCCTCCGCTGCTGGGCTCGGCGATCTGTCTGTGGCTGCCGCCGCGGCCGCGTCGGAGCTGTCCCTTCAGCACCACCCACCCTCCCTTCTCGGCCCTGCCCCCCTAGCTCCCTGGCGGCCTGGCTCCCGCCAGCCCTCCCGTCCAGCCAAATAAGGACTGGGGAGACGCACAGAGGTAGGCGAGGGGGATGGGGGAAGCAGAGGGGAAAGAGAGAGGGATAAAAGGAGATAGAGATTGACTCGCCTTCACACACACATGCATTTATGAAAACACACACACACATTGGCATACACGGCCCTGTACACACAGAAGCCAGCACCAAAAAAAAAAACAACCCCAAAACAAAACCCTGTTCCTATAAAATTATTCTTCTCCCAGAGTCAGCAAATAATCTGAGACCCATTAGGTTGACAAGCAACCCTACAAAAGAACAAGCCTTTAGACACATTCTCCGCAAATCATGCTTCTTTTTCTACTCCAGGTCTCTTGGGCCTTTCTTGGTGGGAAGAGTGCATGTCCTGGTTACCAGGATGGCTGGTACAGAAGGGTCTGTGGAAGAAAGGACTGGTCTGGCTTCTGGGCAGAGCCAGGTTTGAAACTGGGTTAGATTCCAAGTTAACTTTGAACAGCAGGCTTGGCAACAGGCAGGAGAAACTCATGGCCAAGACTGTTCATCCTGAAAATGCCCCTGAAGAGTTTCTTGCCCTTCTCCTTCCCCTCAGTCTCAGTTTCTTCATCGGTCAAAGGGTGGTGGTGGCAAAATATATGTTCATAATGGGGGATGTAAGAAGGGGCAGGGAGGAAAAGGGTACATAACACTATGGCCTCCCCTTTTTCTTTTCTTGTGGCTGTGTGTTATAAGAATGACTGAGATACACTATACTGTAATGAAAAGACTCAGTTGGAGTTGGAGTCAGAGATTTTAACTACTGGATGTGCCAGTCTTTAACTTGCCATATGACCTTTAGCAAACTACTCTTTGAACTCTAATTTCCTCATCTGTAAAATGAGATATTTTGCAGATATAAAAAGGAGACAGCTTAGTATAGCTGATAGAGAACTAGCCTGGAAGTCAGAAAGATCTGGGCTTGAGGTATCCCTAGTAGGGATTCTACCTGCTAAGTACTTTAGAGGCAGTGCATTATGGTGGAAAGGATATATGCTTTGAAGTCAGAAGGCCTAAATTTGACTGATGGCTCTACTACTTACTCGTATGAGTTTGGGCAATTTACTTTTTCTCCTGGTGCCTCAGTTTCCTTATTTATAAAATGAGGGGTTTGGTCTAGGTGATACCTAAGAGTTTTTTCCACTCTAAACTATTACTACTCAGTAAGGGGAAAAGTTTACCTACTGACTCCAGTGACTTGCGGGTGTGGTGAAATATCTCTCTTGATCAACAATGCATCCTATTCCTAGCTATATCCTTTGACTGAAATTCCCAATATTTCCTTTTACATGACAAAGGGAACTTCTGTTTATAACTATTTTCTGGAAAGAATAACAAAAAAAATCTAGCATTAACATCTTCATGTGAATTAATTTCTCAGAGTATTCTCACCTAGGAGGTTTCTGGGCCCATAGTTAACCAAAGGGGGTAAAGAGGCATGGAAACAAAATTCTGTTATCTTCCCAATACCCCTAGTGTCAGCCCTGGATCTGGAAATTTGAGGAAAGCTCCTGGAAAGCTTATAGAGTAAATGTATAGAGGAGAAATCATCAGTTACTAGCTCCAAGTGGCTATGCAAGGGAAGTATTAGATGGGAGGGGAGAAAAAGGAACAAGCATTCACTTTTCAATCCTTTGAGTTAGGTACTCTAATTACCCTCATTTTGCATTTGAGGAAACTGAAGCAAACAGGTTAAGTGACTTGACTAAGGTCACTCATCTAGTAAGTGTCTGGGGCTGGATTTAAACTCAGGTCTTCTTGACTCCAGGCCCATTGCTCTCCCCACTAGGCCACTTAGCTGCCTCAGAGCACTAGAAAGTCAAAGTGGAGGTGAGAATATCAACTCTTACCCTGATCTCAGGTAACCCCACATCCCACTAATAGCACTGAGTGAAGAGGTATACCTTTCAGAAGGCTATATGTTTTGGCCCATGGAGCAGGGCAGACAGAGGCTACAGGGATCCTCATGGATTTCATAATAGAGGAAAGAATAGTAGATTTGGAGTCAGATGGTCTACATCCAAATCTAAGCTTTGCCTCTGTGATCGTAGAATATTGTATCGATTATGAATCATAGACTCTGAGGCCTAGAGGTCTTAGAGGGCATCTATCCACTTAGTGGATAGGGCCCTGGACTTGGAAGCAGGTAGATCTGGGTTCAAATTCATCTTCAGGCACTTATGAAGCCATCAGGTCTGACCCTCACATTTTACAGGTGAGCAAAATGAGGACCAGAGAATTGACTTGATTTGCCCCAAACCACACAGCTAAGTAAGTGCCAGAGCTGAGACTAGAACCCAGGACCAAGATTCATAGGACCTAGTAGTACTCTTGTTTCTATACCAAACTAGCTCTAACTAGGTGGAGCACAGGGACAAATGCAGAGAAGAACATCAAAGTTCTAGCTCCCTGACCATGACCCAGTGAGGTAAAAGTAAGGTGAGCCTGATATCCCTTGCACATATATCTCATTACCAGGGGACATACAAGGGAACTAGACTAGATGGAGGATTGAGAATTGAGGTCGTGTGGTATGGGGCAAGATTGAGAAGCAGAAGGTCTGGGTTTGTATTCTAAGTTCCATTACCATCAGGGTGATCTAGGGTAAGTTACTTCTGTCTGAAAGTTGGGTTCCTCATCTGTAGAAATAAGGAGGCTCAACTAGATGAGATGATCTTTAAGGTGCTGTCTCAATCTAATTGATACACAATGTTTCCAAAGTGTCTACTACTCAGGAACATTCCCACAAATGTAGGAATATCTCAGACTTAGATTTATTTAGGCAATCATATTTGGCTTCCCCCTTTTGCCAATGACTCAGCCAGAGGACATTTTCCAACCCTCCAACATGGAGGCAGTGCTTATCTCCTAGTTTACCAAGACCTCTGCTCATTTCCTTCCAGGATATGAAAAAGCATGATCCCATCCATGGGATGCAGAGGAATCCAAGGAGTGTACCAAACTGCACATGGAATTTTTTTTTGCATTCTTTCACAGAATTGGTTTCCTTACTGCATCACTCTCCAGAGGCCAGGCTTACCTGAAATTTGCAAAGAGTAGGAAATTGGTTTATAAGAAATTGGTGCAGCGGGAAAAGGCCATGAACTCATGGTTTCCATGTCATTTATGATTCACAGTGTTGCTCGGAGGAGAAAATGAGACATTATATGTGAAAGCACTTTGGCAGAGGAAAAAGCACTGTACAAGTGAAAATGTATTATTAACTTTTACGATGATCACATGAAGTATTAGGATACTGGCCAGGGATGACAGCTCCAAATGCAATCTAAGTTCCACTAGAGACCGGTGGGTGATCAACTAACTTCCTGGAATGGCCAGGAATAGTGCCCTCAGTAGATGCTTAGCATTCCACAGGTTCATCCTGGAAATTCTGGAAGTCTGAATTGGGACTCTTTGGGAAATTTCTTTCAGTTAATACTGCCTTCTCCTCTTTGGCTTTGTTACCTGTGGCTCAATGTGGAACAAACAGATACCCTTAGGTTGCCCCCTCCCCACCTCCTATCCCCATTCAGTCCCACTCTCTTGGGTCCTTTTCTTCCAAAGGTAATGTAATAGTAAAGGAAAAAGTACTCCATTGGGAGTCAGTAGAGTTGGATTATGTCCTTGGCTCTGTTATCAATTAGCTGTGTGACCTAGGTCAAGTAATTTCATCTAGGGTGTAGTTTATTTGGCTGTAAAGTGAGGAAACAAGACCAGATGACCTATAAGGTTTCTTCTAGCTACAAATATTGAAAAATTCTTCTTTACAGTTGTGCCTTTTGTCACAGGAACTGAGATGGCTTCTACTATGGACTGGACTATATGACTTTTGAGATCTTTTGTAATTCCAAGATTCTAGGATTCTGAGATCCTTACCATTGTTTGCCTCTTCTTAGCACTTCCAATGTAGACTTGAGTGCATAGGTAAGAGGACCAGACTTTCCAAATCAGGCCCTGTGCAGTGAAATAGACTCATTGTCTCTTTCCTTGGGTGATTATCACCTCAGGCCTGTGCTCAATGATGCAGGGCTCTCTCTGCTGTTCTATTATAGTCCAAAGGCAACTCTCTCCTTTTCTTTTAGATAGTGTAGCACTAGGATAGACTTGGACTTGAATTCAGAAAGACCTGAGTTCAGATCCTACCTCAGTCACTTACTAGCTGTGAGACCCTTGGAAAATTACTTAACCTCTCTCTATCTCAGGTTTCTTATTGAATAAAATAGAGATAATAAAAGCACCTACCTCTTAGGGCTTTTGTGAAGATAAAATAAGATAATATTTGCAAAGCACTTTGCAAACCTTAAAGCACTATACAAATGTTGTTACCCATCATCATCATCATCATCATCATCATCATCATCATCATCCTACACAGAAACTTCTTCCATTTCCTCAGGCCCCAGAGCATATATGTCATTGTACCACTGGGAGAAGACTCATTTTAACCGAGGCCTCTTCCAGATGATATCCTGGTCTCTGTTGTTTCAAACTAATCCATGACTATAACTGTAATGGTGGAAGTTTCAGGCTGGTGGGAGAAAGATTTTGGGGGCGGCAGGACTTTTCAGACCTCTCATGTCACCACTATTTAGTCTCTAGTCTCTAGGCTCTGTTAATGAGTATGAATGAATGAATTAAAAAGCATTGAGCACTTCACTTGCAGCAGACATTATGTTAAAGACAAGAGATATAAAAAACAAGACATAGCCTGACCTCAAAAAGCCTACATTTTAGCAGGGGAGGCAGCACATATAACAGAATGGTGGCCTGGAAGAGGTTGTCTTGTCAGGAAGTCAAAGAGATGATGATGATGATCACACACACACACACACACACACACACACACACACACACACACACACACATATATATATACGTTTACATATATATTATATATATATGTATATATGTTTATATGGGGGGAGGGGAGGGAGGGAAGTTGGAAGCAGGTAATATGCACCCACAATATAGCGTAAAATGGCTAGTGAGCCTGTCCCTTTGAGTGTATGTCCCAAAGCCAATGTCCAATACAGACACCAAAGAGATTCTCTCATGTTTCCCATCCCATGGAGACAGGAGAATTTTGATGGGAAAGCCAACCAACTTTCTATACTTTTTAGAGAGACAGAGGTCATTTTGTGGCACTCACTGTCCCAGCTCTTTTTGTTCACCTTCCTCATTCTCTACTCCTGAGTCTGAGGATTAACTTTAATTCTCTCAAAGCAGGGAAAGAAAGGTTTTGATAATTTGAAGATCTGGCATCTTAGGAAGAAAGAAGAAAGAGAAATGATTAAGGTTAATGTGGTAAGAGTAATCAATCTTATATTATGCTCACTGAATATAAAGAGTCAGGTTGAGTCCATGAATAGAAAGTGAGCCTTGAAGACTAGAAGACCTGAGTTCAAGCTCACCTTTGACACATCCTAGCTGTGTATGACTCTAGGTAAGGCATTTGATATTGCAGTACTTCTGGGTAATTCTCTAAGATTGTTAGTTGCATAAGAATTGTCCATCTGATTTCTCAGTGGGAATTTTCTCACCAGGAATTCTCCACACCAATTAAATTATAGTTTCCCTCAAAAAAAGGTCAACTTCAGAAGATCCATGATTTCATTAGTGAATGCTGAAGATCAAAAGCCCTCTATGTCTTAGTAGATGAATGTTCTTTCTGAGTTGCAATGACCCAAGTCATTTATCTCTTGGTGGCTGACTTTTTGGTAAGGAGCCTTTTCCATCTTAGCAAGGTTGCTCCTTAGGCCACAGATACACAACCCATTACCAAGATTGTACTTGAAACCTTTACATCTTCATAGTATCTGCCATGCTTGGGGCCTGTTAGTAATAACAACAGCATTAAATAACATTTATAGAGTGCTTCAAGGTTTGCAAAGCGCTTTACATGTTATCTCATTCACTCCTCACAATGACTCTGTTAGGTAGGTGCTGTTGTTGTTCCCTTTTACGAATGAAGATACGGGAGCTGAGAAAGGTAAGTAACTTGCTAGTCATGAAGCTAGTAAATGTTTGAGGCAGGATTAGAACCTAGGTCTTTGTGACGTGTTGGACAATTAGTAGGTGTTGTAGTTGATAGAACAGTGGCTTGGAATCAGAAAGATTCATCTTTCTGGGCAAGTGACTTAACCCTGGTGGCCTCAATTTCCTGGAAATTGAGCTGGAGGAGGGAATGGCAAACCGCTCCAGTAACTTTGCCAAGAAAATCCCAAGTGGTGTTGCAAAGAGTAGGATGACTGAACGACTTTCTGACTACAAGTTCAATATTCTGTACATTTTGCTACTGAACTACCTTAAGAACCCAGGGTCACCCTTTCTTTCTTGAAATGGCATTGGACAGTAGGACTTTGTGGAGTTTTATTATTATTAATTATAAGAATACGATCTATTAACCAACATTATTATTATGCTACCATAAACATTATTCTTTAAGGATATAATTAATAATCATCATTAAGACTATAATCAACAATAATCATAATTAATAATAATTATTGTTATCATTGATAATAACAAGAACAGCATTTAAAATCTGCAAAATGCTTTCCATACATTAGCTCATCTGAGCCTCCCAATAGCCCTTTAATGTAGGTAATAAGGACTATAAAAATCTCTCTTTTTCTTAGCATAGACACCTATCTTGTCAGGGGCTGGCTTTACCTCTTTTCTTTCCCTTTTAGAGATCTTGTGGGATACAGTCCAGAAGAATTTGCATAGTCCCACCCAGCTTCCTTGGAGGAAGATGAGAAGCAGAAAAAGCAAGTGGAGAAGTAGGAGTGCCTTCCAAACCTCAAGACTCTTTTGGGAGATGAGCCAGAAGCCATCCAGGTGCTACAGGAGGGAAGAGGGAAATAACTAGGGAATCACCACAATGTTAACCATTTAAATCAGACAAAAAAAGAAGTGTTCCTGCTGACCTACAAGAAACCATTTGTGTAAAGGGTGGGATCACGTGGTAGTAACATAAAAGTAGTTTTAAATATGCTGGAGGCAATTTATTCCTAAAGATGGGAAAGAACAGTCGAAGCTCCACTATAATCTCTTCACGGTCTAGTTGCTGGAGAACTGGCACTGCCTGCCAGAGGACTACCAAACATTGGAGAACAATGTTCAGAGGGGAAGGACTGGATAAAGAAAACACACATATTGGCCAAGCACTTTTCCCCTGACTGTAGCCCTATTCACAGTAGTAAGGTGGTCCACTTAAATGAGGTGTCTCTTGACTATGGATTTTGAAGTGTACCCATATCCTTCATGTGAGAAGGGCATCTCTGATACAAGACTTTCATATAATTTTATTATTGTTATGCCCTGGCAGTGGTGTCAAATTCAAATGGAAGTGGGGGGCCAATCTAACCATACATAAGGGTACTTTATTGGTCAGATACTGACTTAGAAAAACACATGTTCAGATTATCTAGGTTTTATGATATTTTTATTTATTTTGTTAAATATTTTCCAATTGCATTTCAATGCTGTTCAGGCTACACTTGGGAGTGTTGTGGTTCATATGCAGCTTGTGACTGAGTGTTTGAAACCTCTTCTCTAAGTGATCTCAAGGCATTGAGAATAAACTTATGATGTTCCAAGGTAATATGGACCCACTATCCTAAGAAAATCACCTTCACAAAGAAGTGGAAGAACTTTTGAAATCATCTGTTACAGGTGGATATAGGCAACCTGGAGAAGAGGATCAGATGCCAACTTGGTTCTGTTTGTAGTAGGATCATATTTCCAAAGACCTGAGCCATGGTTGGTTGAGAGAAGACGGGCACATTGTAGTTGGTCACAGTCCAGAGAAATAGAATTTCTAACTATCCCCAGTTGGTAATGTCACAATCTGATAGAGGTCAAACTACGTCAAAGGCACCTTCTCCTTCTGGTCTGAGCCAGGAGTCCTCATTTGGTTTGACTTGGCTTGGCTCATTTGGTAAAGCTTGAATCTGACTCAGGATTTCATGGAAACCAGTCATAGCATTTGCAGCTGCTCTAGGCCAGGAGTCATTTACCTTTTTGTGTCATGGTCTTCTTTGGCAGTCTAGTGAAGCCTATAGATGCCTTTCCAGAATAATGTTTTTAATTACATAAAATAAACTACATCAGATTACAAGAGAAATCAATTACTTTAAAACACAGTTACCAAAACACTTTTTTAAAAAGCTAAGTTCCTGGACCCTAGGTTAAGAATCCTTGATCAAGGCCAACTCCACTCATTATTTGCTGTTCTTGAGTTGTTTTTCAGTCGTGTCCAATTCTTCATGTCCCCATGTGAGGTTTTCTGGCAAAGATACTAGAGTGGTTTGCCATTTCCTGCTCCAGCTCATTTTATAGATGAGGAACTGAGGTAAACAGAGGTATGTGACTTGCCAAGGGTAATATGGCTAATAAGTTCCTGAGGCTGGATTTGAACTCACAAAGAGGAGTCTTCCTGACTTCAGCCCTGGCACTCTATTCACTCTGTCCTCTAGCTACCTCCCACTCATGACAGATGAGGCCTACAGAGATGAGATATCCTTTCCCAGTACTAGACAGGTAGCAAATGGCAATGCTGAGGTGCAAAACAAAATCATCTTACTCCGAATTTAGTGCTCTTTCTAGTACACCATCTGTGGACTAGACTGTAAGGTCCTTGAGAGAAGAGACTGTGCTCCTACATTTTGTGTCTGCTGTAGATTCCTGCAGAATGCCATTTATTATTTCATTTGTGTGTAACTAGGCATAGCCCTTCTCCCTAAGACTCTGGGGTCATGTAATCTAATCCTGACTACAGATCCCAAAGGATCAATTTCTCTCTTTTGGCTTATAATACAAATTAGGTATTAATCTGGAGCTTAGGTATTGCTCTGGTTCCCCAGATGTGAACGACATGGGCCTCAGCTCCTAAAGGAACATTCCACAGAGAAAGTAGAAAGTGAAAAAGATGAATAAAGTCCTATAAACAAATACAGAAAACATATCAATCAAAAAGTCTCAGGCTCCCAGAAGCAGATATGAAAAACACATTTAAAAAAAGCTTATAATAGTTTCCCTTGGGAGTAATTGAACTTGGGGTTGCTATCAGGGCAACCCCATGATATTCTGGTAAATCTCTTTCTGCCACAGAGTTCTATATGATTTCTAGAAAACTTGTCATGTCACTCTCTGGTTTAGGTCCTTCTCAGGAGGCAAACACACATTGGGACTGCTTCCCGTGAGGTCTTCCCTGTCCAGATATTTCAGTGTAATAGCAAAAGGCAAGTTTCAGACGCTTTGCTTCCCAAAGTTGTGTATGAAGCTTACTGTTCAGAAAATTTTCTGCTTTCTCAAGAAGAACAGGTCTCTGAATTCTTGATTTTTGGGATACCTTGAGGCAATCTCTCAGTCTGGTGCCATCCTAGGAATCTTCCTTCTATCTCTGGAATGCTGAATTCTGGAATCATGCTGCCTAAGAAATTGACATGTTCCCTCTTTTCTGCAGGAGGTTCAGAAACATTTTTTCAGAGGGGCAGCTAGGTGGCGAAGTGGATAGAGCACCGGCCCTGAAGTTAGGAGGACCTGAGTCCAAATCTGGCTTCAGACCAAACACTTGACACTAGCTGTGTGACCTTTGGCAAGTCACTTAACCCCAATTGCCTTTAAAAAAAAGAAAAGAAAAGAAAAGGAACATTTTTCAGAAATTCTCCTGATTCAACTGGACAAACACACGTCTGCTTTTGCCATATTTGTCTTCACAAATTCTGTCATTGACTGCTCCTGTTGTTGCATCTCTGAGGCTGAGAGATCCCACTCTTGGGGACTGTCCTCTTAAACCAGCATGTGTGTTTATATACACGTGTTTACCTCCACCATGTGCTTCTTCTGCTGCTCCAAATGGATGGGAGATGATCAAGGGGTAGGCATGAATGTCTGGGAGCCCAGTAGCAGCTGGAGTGAGAAGAATCTCAAAGTGGATGAGAGAAGAAATGCTTTTGACATGTAGGTATGGCTCAAGAGGAGAAAGTGAGGCTGGTGGCTTTGCACAGCCCTCCCTTACTTAAATCCAATTTACTTGCATGTCATGGCATCACCTCCTTAACGTCATGGTCCTTTTTGAGAATGAAGGACAAACAACAACAAGAACAGAGCATGACTTTTGACCCCATGACTGTCCAATTGTCCAGCGACTGGAAGTGTTAGTCACAGAGACTTGGACCTTGAGTTAGGGTAGTCTGAGAAGAACTGCAAACATTTTGTGAGTGAGTGAGGTTTTACTTGGCAAATCTCTTTAGGATAAAATTAACGGATTAGTCTGGGTTCATTAAAAAGATAACAGATTTCTGTGCTGCCTTCGAGAGTAGACATCATTTAACATTAATTAAATCAAACAGGAAAGGTACAGATTATAAGAAAGGACAATCTTGGCACTGGAGTTCCCAACACTATGCCGGGAACTAAGAGACCTAGCACCCCTTCAGGCACCTAATACTGAGAAAAAGGAATTATCAGGGCTTGTTGGCTTCCTTATGGCTGAGGCTGACAGCCTGGCTTCAGCCACACAGTTTGGCCACAAATTAGTGGCTCAGATAAATATCGTGGCAGATGTTCAGAGTTGAAAATAGGGGCCCTGAGGGCTGGGAATCAATATCACTGTAGCCCCACACTCTCAAGTTGGGGAGGATGACACAAAATGAAGCAAGCTTCTCTGCTGCTGCTAAGAATTCTGTCACCTGCCCTCCACTCTCTTCCCAACCCCCTCCAGATTTCTGTTGGTTCCTTCCTCTCCCTTTTCTCTTGGTTGGAGAAATTTGTAAGTTGGTGGTGGGAAAGGGGCAGGAGGTGGAGTAGCTTAGTCAATGCTACCGCTTTGGTCACTGAGAAGGCTTCTTGGTGGTGACCATGGGTGGTTAGCAAAGCAGGGATGGAAAATGATGTCCTTCAGTAATGGAAAGTATCATAGGAAGGGCCAGATTGGCCAGCTAACCAGAACCCCGGATTTCTACCTCTCCATTTCCTCCCCTTTGCCACATCTACCTCCCAGATCTTCTCCTAAGTGTTATGTAATAAAAAGAGCACTGGATTTGCTGTTAAAAGATCTGAGTTCAAGTGCTGACTCTGATAGAATGTGATCTTCTTGAGAGTAAGGACTTTTTCATTTTTTGTCTTTGTATTCCAGCACCCATCACCATGCCTGGTGCTTTATAAATGCTTATTGATTGATACTTCCCAGCTTTATTATTGGGAGGAAGTCCCTTAACCCCTCTGAACCTCAGTTTTCTCTTTAACAAGAGGGATAATATCTATGCTGCTGCCTCAAAAAGTTATTCTAATGAAAGTACTTCGTAAAACTGCAAAGCACTGAACTGTTTTTATTATTACTATGATATCCTTCTCCTGCTTCACCTCCAAATCCTGCCCATTCCTTGCAAGAGGTAATGTAAACTATAATTTCAATAGTGGGAATGCATATGACATGGCAGGAGAGGATACTGGAAAAGTGGAGAAAGCACTATGCTGGGAATTAGGAGATCTAGGTTCTAGATCTTACTGTGTCACAAAATAACTGTGTGGACCTAGTAATAATTACTGACTTTTCTTTTTCTAATGGATAGTTATTAATATCTTTTGTTTTTTACATAATCTAGGTTTTCTCTTATATCCTTCCCCCTTTCAGAAATGAATCCCTTATAATAAATAATTTAAAAATAAAATTAAGAAGAGAAAAAATAATATATCTAAAAATCTGATCCCTCTTTCCCCACTTCCTCCCATTTATGCAAAGGAACAGAGGATAGCATCTTCTCAGGTCTCTTTTTGGGGACCACACTTATTATTTGCAATTTCACAACATTGATTTTCAGTTGTGTGGTTGTTACTCTTTCTGTGTATGTTGTTGTGGTCATTGTGTAGATTGTTTTCTTGGCTCTGCTTACTTCAGGATGTATCAGTTCATATAAATCTTTCCATGTTCTTCTGCATTCATCATGCTCATCATCTCTTACAGCACAGTGATGTTCCATTACATTTATGTACCACCATTTGTTTAGCCATTTGTCAATAGATGGGCATTTACTCTGATTTCCATTCTCTGTTACCACAAAAAGTATTGCTATAAATATTTTGGTGTATATGGAACCTTTCTTTTCATCAATGAAGTCCTTGGGGTATATGCCTAGCAGTTAAATGTCTGGATCAAAGGATATGGACATTTGAGTCATTTTATTTGTGTAATTCCAAAATGTTTTCCAGAATGGTTATACTAATTCACAACTCCACTCACAATGTATCAACCCCTTCTAACAATCCTAACACTGACTCTGCCCAGCTTCTGTTATCTTTGTCAACTTTCTGGACAGAAGGGGAAACCCCAGGTTGTTTTTGATGTTCATTTCTCTTATTATTAGTGTTTTGGAGCATTCTTTCATATGGTCATTAATAGTTGCAATTCTTTTTGGAACTGTTCATATCCTTTAACTAATTCTGTCTTAGGGAACTGTCTTTGCTGACCTTTAATTAGCATGGTGCTTAACACATAATATCAGAGTTGAGCCCCACAACTTCCCAAGAATGTAGATATCAGAGGAATTATGACCTTCATTTTACAGATGAGGAATATGAGGCTCCTTAAGACTAATTAACTTGCCTCTGGCCCCACAGCTAATGAAAGGCAAAGGTAAGATTTGAACTCACGTTTCCTGACACCAAGTCAAGCACTTTAACCATCGTGTCATATTGGCATTCAGGTTTCCGTTCCTTTCACCACTCCTAGCTTTATTTCCTCATTTATAAAATAAAGCTGAAGATTGGAGCATAGGATTTGGAGCTGGAAGGGAGATGATCTCTTAAGGTTCTTTCCAGCTCCAATGTTATATGATATAAAGTAAAAATGGGTTAAATTTATATCATGCTTTATGGTTGTTAAAATACTTTTTTGTACCTTGTCTTATCTGAATCTCAAAACAGCTTTGCAAGGAGGTACAATAGGTATTATCACTCCCATTTTACAGATGAGAAAACTGAGGCTCAGAGAGGCCAAATGACTTGCCCTTGGCCACACAGCTAGCATGGGCTAACATGGGGTTTAAGTCCAAGTCTCTCCAGATTCTGAGGCGAATATTCCTTCCGTGACAACATACCTCCTCACCTTAATTTTCTGAGTTCTTTCATACTTTAAAGAAAAAAGAAACTGGTCAGGTGATTTCTTTGATGTAAGGAATTCCCCAGGAGGAAAATACCTTTTACTAATGCAGATCACCGTCCACTCTGCTGTTTACATAGTCTTAGAGAAAACACTGAGAAATCAAGTAATTTGCCCCAACTCACACAGCCAGTATGTGTCACCTGCAGGATTTGAACCTGGGTCTCCTGACTCAGAGGTTAGCTATTATTAAACTGTGCTGCTTCTCAAATTTTCTGAGCTCTCTACCAGTTTGTGAAGCTGTTTCCTACGCATGGGGAAATGCTGCAGTCCATATGTTACTCATCAGTGTTTTGGGCTCCAGTAAGTCAATCGGAAGTCAATAAACATTTATTAAGCACCTACGGTATGCTAGGCACTGTGCTAAGTGATAAGGATATAAAAAAAGGCAAAAAATAACCCCTGCCATCCAGAGCTTGAAGTCTAATGGAGGAGACAATGTACTAACAACTACATACGCACCAGATAAATACAGGATAAATTGGGGGTTGTTGTTGTTGTTTGTCCTTTCTGGAAGAGGACCAGGACCATCAGGAAGGTGATACCAGGACTCGAAAGTGAATTGGATTTGGGAGGGGAGGTAATCTTGGAGAGAAGGCACTAAGATAAAGATGGATTGAGACAAATGGGTGTGTTCTAGTAAATGTTAAAAACGGCTCTCCAGGGGAAAAAGGGATCTGCAGGACACACTTTAAAGTTTAATCTGCGTTATCATTCACACTTTCTTAAGTCTAGACAATCAACAAAACAATAGATTTGAAGGGATTTCTGATTTCCAAGGAGTGAAAGTTCACTCTGAAAAGAAGCTTCCGCAGACCAGGGCCTGAAACCTCCTCACCTGCTCCCGCTTCTGCCCCAGCACTTGGGCACCTTCTCATTCATAAGTTCTCCATACATACCCATGCAGAGACCGGGTGCCCCCATCCAAGGAAACGGTGCTAGGCCCTGCCTGCCTCGCCACAGGAAAATGGAGCCATCTCAGGCACTGAGCACTGATTCTATTAAGCAGGTAGCTCACTCCAGGCAACGCAATTATATCCATGCAGTAGTCAGAAGGGACAGCCAATGCAGTGTGATAGATGAGGCATCTAACCGAGTTCGAGCCTTCTGTGCTCCATTGAGAGTAGGCTCCCTACCCTTAAGGTTTGGGGGAAGTGGAGGAAAAGTGTCCCTTTTGCCCTTTATTTCTGCTTTTCTAATGACCACATCATCCTAGATCAAAGTAGAGATCTGAGAGACAGTAAGTTTGGGTCCTTTCCCTAGAATAAAGGGGGAACGGGGGAGTGGTTTGCTTCTCCGACACTTTCAGCCAAATGCGCTTTCCCCATGCTTCGTCCCTCATCAGTATGGAGCAAGTACTTTGGTGGCGAGACAAGGGTTGCCTGATTTTTTTAAACCTTGGAGTGAGATGTGTTTTTTATGCTGATGCTTCACTTGTATCTATTTCTTTTCTTCTCTTTTTTTAAAAAAAGCCTGTAAAACATGCTTTAAAAAGCAACCATTAACATTTCTGGTCATGTCTGTTCTTAACCTCAGTGTCTCTTGGGAAAGAGTAGGCTGCAGACCAGATCACTAGCCAAATGCCAACACAGAACAAAGAACTAGACTCTGAATATCAGAACTGGATGCAATCTTGCTGCTGCTATCAGCTAACAGTTATGAAGCGCTTCAAGGCTTGCAAAGCATGAATGCAACAATCCTGGGAGAGAAGTGCTATTATTATCCCCATTTTACAGATTAGGAAGCTGAGCTGGTAAGTAACTAGGGAGGATTTGAATTCCCAAATCTCTCATTCTATTCATTATGCCCTAGAGCAGGTATCAGTAAACTATGGCCAGGTATCCCATTTTGTGCTATATGAGACTAAAGAATGGTTTTTACATTTTAAAATACAACAAAATTTTATTTTAAAATGTAACCCCCCCAATTTTTTGGCTAGGCAATGGGATTAAGTGACTTGCCCAGGGTCACAAAGCTAGTAAGTGTTATGTATCTGAGGCCAGATTTGAACTCAGGTCCTCCTGAATCCAAGGGTGGTGCTCTTATCACTGCTCCACCTAGCTTCCCCAAAAACTGTTTTAAACTTGCTGGCTGAACAAAAATAGACAATTTAACCTACCAGTATATTTTGCTGACCCCTACCCTAGAGCAAAAGTTCTTATCCTAGTGTCTTTGGACCCACAAGAGGTCCTTAGATAAATTTCGGGGAGTCTATGAACTATTAGTACTAGTGTCTTCCCTCTATTGGTTATCTACAATTTATTATATATGTGTATATATATATATATGTATATATATATATGTATATATATATATATATGTATACACACACACACATACATACATACATATACCTAGTTGTTTGTGTGGGCAGCTGGGTGGCACAGAGGATAGAGCACCCATCTTAATGAGTTCAAATCTGGCTTCAGACAGTTACTAGCTGTGTGACCTTGGGCAAATCACTTAACCCTGTTTGCTTCAGTTTCCTCATCTGTAAAATGAGCTGGAGAAGGAAATGGTGAACCACTCCAGTATCTTTGCCAAGAAAACTCCGAATGGGGTCGTGAAGAATTGGACACCACTGAAACTACTCAACAACAATATTGTTTGTACATAGTTGTTTTCATGTTGTCTCCCCCATTAGATTTCGAGAAAAGATCTATCTTTTGCCTTCCTTTGTTTCCCAGGTGCTTGGCACATAATAGGTGCATGCTGAATGCTTATTGACTGAATGATTGACTGGATGGGAAAATTGCATCTCCATTTTCACAAATAGTTGGTTTCCTTTGTAATCCTGTCCTTTATTTTATGCATTTAAAAACATGATTTAGAGAAGGGGTTCATAGAAAAGGGCTTCACCAGATGATCACAGGGTTCCATGATACAAATAAGATTAAGAACCCTTACTCTGGGGTTCGACAACTCCATTTTACATAAGAAGAGACTGAAATTCAGATAAATTAAGTGATTTATTTAAGGTCATTCAACTAGTAAGTATTATCCGTCAGATTTAAACCCCAATCTCCCGGACTCTCAAATCTCTCCTTCTATCCAGTATGTCCTAGTGACCATCCAGTCCAATGCCCTCATTTTACATATGAGGAAACTGAGGCCCAGAAAGATGAAGTGATTAGCTCATGGTCACATAGGTAGTAACAGAGCTAAAACAAAAACTGATTCTCTCTGACTCAAATGACTTTGCTATTTCCATGATTCTGCAATTGGTTCTCTACCCAGAACTGCCACTAACCTTTGTGACTCTTGGGCAAGTCTCTCTCCCTCTCAACCTCCAATTCTCTATTGGTAAAAGGAAGGGGTTGGATTGGCTCTCCAAGACCCTTTTCTATAAAGAATCTAGGATTCTAAGCATCCTGCCCATTACTGCAAAAGGGGAGATGTGTGAGTTGTTTGTCCTTCGTTCTCGAAGAGGACCATGGCATCAGGAAAGTGCTGCCATGACATGCAAGTGAATCGGATTTAAGTAAGGGAGGGCTGTGCAAAGTCACCAGCATCACTTTCTCCTCCAGAGCCATCTGGGTCCACTGGTGAGAAAGAAAAAAGAAAGGAGAGAGAGAGACAGACAGACAGACAGAGAGACAGAGACAGAGAGACAAAGACAGAGAGACAGAAAGACACAGAGACAGAGACAGAGAGCGAGACAGAGACAGAGAGACAGAAAGACACAGAGAGAGACAGAGAGAGAGAGCGAGACAGAGAGAGAGAGAGAGAGAGACAGAGACAGAGAGAGAGAGACAGAGAGAGACAGAGAGAAGCTGTGTTGACTAACTGGCTAGTTCTAGCTCGGCTTTCTGCTCATAGAGTTGCTGTTTGTCCTTCATTCTCAAAGAGGACATGGCATCAGGCAGGCGATGCCATTCCACAACTCTCTTTCTCTCCAAAGGAAGATCTCCTTGATAAAATTCTATCAGACAGATGCTATTGGGGACCATAGGCCCCCAGGAAAGTGGGGATACAGAGAATAAGTGAAAGAGTAATTTTCCCGGCTTTTAATTTTTACAATTTGAGAATTTATCAGCAGATTTAATTTAAATTCTGTCCTACTGTTTATAGCCCACACTCATGTCTCAGTCTCAGAAAACATTGCAGAAGCCCCCAAACTGATGCACCTCCTTTTTTTTTTAAACTTTGTGTTAACAAAATGAGATTATCTTCCGCAGAACAGGCTGTCCTTCCCTTTATTCTTTCCCTGTAATTCAGGAATTGCTTGGTTCTCAGAACCATTGGAACTCAGAATCCAAGGGGACCTTAGAAGCTGTCTACTCCAAATCATGCCTGAGTAAGGTTCCCCTTTACATCATACTTATCAAATGGTTACCCAGCTGGACAAGGTCCAGTGAGGGAGAACCTCTCATCTCCACAAGTAGCCCATTATATGCTCTAATTTGTTAGGAAGTTTTTCTTAACCTTAAGCTTAAATTTGCTTTTTTCACCTTTCACTCATTTCTCTTAGTTTCGACCCCTGGGGCCAAGGCGAAGAAGTCTAATCAATTTTCTGCATGATAACCCTTCAAAAATTTGTATGTCTTTGCAGTAGCAGTTTGTAGGACCCAGGTTTGGGAGGACGGCATGGAGGGAGAGAATATCCAGAGTTCACTAGATGACTGTTGAGGGGCCCACAAGAGTCAGAATGGGGCCACCACAGATGCCAAAGGGGTGAAACCATCCTTCCTTTCCTATCTTTGCCTCAGGAAAAAAAAGGTATGATAGCTCATGGCTTTTGGGAGCCTTGGTTCCTTTGGTGGTCCGCACCCCTCCCCTCCTTGCTTCCTTTGGGAAGATGAAGATATGAACTCAACCATTAACACAGTAGCTGTGGCTAGGCTCCCAGAGGGATTGATCCTGTTACTCTAGCAGTGTGATAAGTAATTTGAGAGTCTCAATATTATGTTCTGTTCCAGTTCTATTTGGGCAATAAATGTACCTAAACTATCATCATTAGTGTCTTTTTCCTTTTAGTCATTCAAGGCTGGCATAGAGATGAAAATGTTAATGGGGAGATGAGTTTGACAATGTATGTTTGTAGATTTCCCACAATTTCCAGGGTGGGGACAAAGTATGAGTCAAAATTGCAATAGATTTATGAAATATTATGTACAAATAAAATGCTAGGTCGGGCCTAAATGACCCAGAGCAAGAGTAAAGGGAGGTGGGAGCAGCTGCAGTTTGGAAAACCTCCTGTTTTGCTAGATGGGTGGGGCAGATTGCCATACTTTGCTTGCCTACCTTTAACAATGGGAAGAGAGCCTTCATCTCATTGGGATCTACCCCTATCTCTCCATGTGGGATGGTCCTTGTTATTATTTCCAGGAGTAAAATGGTCAATAAGGACACCCATCTTGTATTTTTTTGCTTGAATAAATGTTCTACTTGTGGCTGGCAGTGTACCTTGTAGTCACTTAAAATGAATGTGTCTGGCTCTTTGTTCTCTGAATGCTCTGAATGGGAATGGTTTAAGTACATAACAGGAGAATGGAGGTATACTGAAAGCAGTATGGCTTGGTGAAAAGATCCTTGGAGTGGGGTCAAATGGATCTGTATTCTGATACCAGCTCTGCTACTTACTACCTGGCCTTCAGCAAGTCAATTTGCCTTTATAAACTTCAATTTCCTCATCTGGTAGGGAGGGAAAAACATTTATTAAGCACCTACTATGTGCCAGGTGCAATATTAAATGCTTTGCAAGCATTATCATATTTGATCCTCATTACAACCCTGGGAGGTAGGTGCTATTATTATCCCCATTTTATAAGTGAGGAAACTGAGACAGACAGAGGTTAAGTGACTTGCCTAGGGGCACATAGCTAGACAGGATTTGAATTCAGATGTTCCTGAGTTCAGTGTCCAGCACCCTATGGACCGTACCACTTAGATGTAAAATGAGGGGGTTTGATTGAGGTGATCCAACTGCAAAGGATTAGGTTCCAAATTCCACAGTCTGAAGATTTACCTGGAAGCCTTCTGCGAGGTGGATTGGAACAAAGAGCTAAGGGGTGGGGAAGACCATTAGAAGGCTAGAGCAAAAGCCCAGAAAAGAGGTGCTGAGACCTCAAATATAGAGACAAAGAGACTTTCACAAATTGTAAAGTAATATTAAAAATAGCTAGCATTTATACAGTGATTTTAAGATTCGTGAAACGCTTTATAAATATAATTTCATTTTATCTTCACAACAACCGTCAGGAGGTTAAGTGCTATCCTCATTTTGCAAATGAGGAAACTGAGGCAGAGGTTAAATGACTTGCTTGAGGTCACACAGCTAGTAAATGTCTCAGGCTGGATTTGAACTCAGGTCTATCCTGACTCTGGTCCAGCACTCTATCCACCATGACACCTACATGCCTACAGTGGAAAGGGCAATGAAAAAGGGAGAGGAGGAGGTAGATTGGAGCAAAAGAAGCAAGAAGGCTTGGCAACTGATGAGAGGTGGGGGATGGAGGTGAAATCAGTCCATGCAAGTCATTAAAGAACAGCATATCATCAACAGGAAAAGTGAAAAACAAATGTAGTTTGGATCTTCACAATCTCCCCTTCTCATTTCATTCTGCTCTGTGGCTACAGTGTGGTGTAGACTCAGCTTGTCTCTGCGTCTTGGAGCTCTAGGGTCTAGGGGGAAAGAATTACTAGGGGCAAGCTGCAAACTGCAGCGAATGGAAAAGTGAGCTGATCACACTTGAGGCAACTAACATAAAAAAGGAAAGTAACCATGACAAAGATGGGAAAAGTGATGTCACAGAGCAACCATTTGGGGCAGTGGAATGTGCTATAAGGTGAAGAATCTGAGAACAAATGGAAAATTAACTGTCAGACCCCGAGAGCTATCTCCCACCTCCCTACCTTGGCAAGGTGCTTCATTAGGCACCTGGTTGGACCTTCCGGGGGGGGGGGGTGTAGCAAATTACAGCCTAGGCAGGATTAACTGGCTTGGGGACCCTGGGCAAGTCACTTAATGTCCACTTTCTCCTCTATAAAATAAGGAGATTGCTTAGACTTGATAAGTGGGAAAGTCCTTTCCAGCTCTGATATTCTGCAATTGGACACTTATGCCCTTGAGATCTCCACAGTCTTGCCTTCTACCTCTCCTTTTTCCCCTTACATACACATAATTCCTTACCTTACTGTTGGATAAAGCACTAGAATTGGAGTCAGCGAGACTTGGGTTAGAATCTCAACTAGCTTTGGCCTGACTCTGGGCAAGTCTCTGTTCCTCAGTGTTTTCATCTATGAAATGGGGATCATAACTTCACAAGGGTGGCATGAGGATAAAATGAGATAACATATGTAAAGTGCTTTTCACATTTTAAGTTGAGTGTTAGCTATAACAAGACACTTGTTGAATTGAACTGAGTCTAGAGACAGCTCTAGAATAGAACACTAAATATGCCATCAGGTGACCTGGTTACCAGCTCTGCTGTGCCATTTTGGGCAAATGATTTAGCCTACTAATATCTAAAATGGGCTTAATATTTGCCTGACCTACCTCACAGGGTTATGGTAGAAATTAAGTGCAGAGATAGACATAATGACTTTTATAAATTGTAAAGTAATAATAGTAATTATTGTTGTTGAGTGGTATCTGACTCTTCGTGATTTCATTTGGGGTTTTCTTGGCAAAGATACTAGAGTGGTTTGCCATTTCCTTCTCCAGGTCACTTTACAGATGAGGAAACTGAGGTAAACAAAGTTAAGTGACTTGTGCGGGGTTACGTAACTAGTAAGCATCTGAGGCTGGATTTGAATTCAGGTCTTCCTAACTCTGTATTACCTAGCTGCCCTGTAATAATAATAATAGCTAGTATTTGTAGATTGCTTAAAGGTCTGCAAAGTGCTTTATAAATATCATCTCATTTTATCTTTACAACAAACCTGGGAGGTAAGTTCTATTATGAACTTCATTTTACAGATGAGGAAACAGAGACTAAGAGAAATTTAGTGACTTGCCCAGGGTCACACAGCAGAAAGTATTTGAGGCTGGGTTTGAACTCAGGTCTTCCTGATTCCAAGTCCAGTGCTCTCTATGTACATGCCTACAATTTATCAAGTAAATTGTAAATGTCAACTCTTATTATCATCTATTATCTCTGCCCTAAAAGCAACCTACTGTAATGGAACGAAGGCCACTTGAAGTCAGGAAGACATGGGTATACAAGTCCTGCCTCTGTCATTTGGTAGCTGGGTGACCATGGACAAATCATTAAATCTTTCAGTACTCTGAGGCAACTCTCTAAGTGTTCAAGTCATAAAAGATTTCTGAATATTTATCAACATCAGAACAGGGGGGCTGGAGTTAGAAGGCATCTCCGGTGCTGGCACCATCTAGACAAACTCACACCTGAAAGAAGAATCCCCACTGCAATCCACCCAACAAATTGTTACCTGCTCTTTCCTTGAATACCTCTGGCAAAGGGAATCTTATTGCCTCCAGAGATAACCCCTTTTACGTTAGGAGAACTCTAATTGTTAGGAATTTTTTCTTAACAATTAGGATAGTAGAGCCCTGAATCCAAATTCAAATCTGGTCTCAAACACTTATTATCTAATAACAACTAAGTTCAGGACATTTTGTTCATACTTAGATGTGGTGAAGTGGATAGAGTGCCAGCCTTGGAGTCGGGAAGACTTATTTTCATAAGTTCAAATCAGGCCTCAAATACTCACTAGCTGTGTGGCCCTGAGCAAGTCACTTCACTCTGTTTGCCTCAGTTTCCTCATCTGTAAAATGAGCTAGAGAAGGAAATGGCAAATCACTCCAGTATCTTTTCCAAGAAAATCCTTAATGGGGTCACAAAGAGTCAGACGCAACTGAAACAATTGAACAATAACAATAATATTGACCTTAAGGAAAGACATGGAAAACTGGAGCATCTCCAGAGCATGGCCACAAGAATGGTGAAGGGCCTTGAGTCCCAAACATATGAGGATCAGTTGAAAGAAGCAGGCGTGTTTAGCCTGGAGAAGAATAGTCTGAGGGAACTTGAGAGCCTTCTTCAGTTACATGAAGTACTGCATATATATATATATATATATACATATATATACAATATGTGTGTGTGTGTGTGTGTGTGTGTGTGTGTGTGTATGTGAGATTAGGCCTGTTCTGCTTGGCCCTGGAGGACAGAGCCAGGAGCATCTGGGAGAAGCTGCAATGAGAGAAATTTAGGCTTGGGGGGAGGGAAAAGGAGGGTGGGAGATGAGTACTAGCATTTATTAAGCACCTACTATGTGCCAGGCTCTGTGCTAAGTTCTTTATAAAGATTCCATTTGATTCTAACAACAATCCTATGAGGTTAGGTTTCGTTTTGAGTAGGCTTTCCTTTTTTTGAGTCAAGACTGATTTATTTAACTGATAGTGGGAACTCTCATGAGGAAACCCCTTCCTCAAATACAGCACTGCTCTGTCTCTCAGAATCCTAGAGTGTTGTCTGGCTTGGAGGGGTTAAATGACTTATCCAGACTGATACAGCCAGTGTACATCGGACGCTCAGCTTGAGCCTGGGTCTTCCTGACTCAGGTGCTGGCTCTCTCTCTACTACACCGTACTATTTCTTGAGGTAGGCACCAGCTAATTTTTATCCCCAATTTACAGGTTGGGAAAATAGAGGCTCAGGGAGGTTATAAATGACTTTCTTGGGGGTTACACAGCTAGTAAATGTCTGAGGCAGGATTCAAACCTGGTTCTATCTGACTTTTAACTGACCCAATGAGTAGTGGCATTTTTTGTTTGAAATAAAATCCCATAACTTCAAACCCTTTTTATTACAAGTGAAAATCTCTGCTTCACGACACAACGGCCTCTCTTTACCCTCTGGCTTATTTCTAGCAGTATGAGCTGAAGTAAGTTAAAGTAAGAAAAGTAGCTGGGCAGTTTTGTGGAATTGGTTGTAACTTACGGAGGGCTGGCCAGATTCTACAGAATGTATGGATCAGCTCAACAGTCTATCTTGAACTGTTCCTGTGAAATCTGATAAACCTGGGGGAGACCCAGCAATTGCATTTGCAGCTGAACTCTTAATCACCAGATCCTGGAGCAGAGATGACGCTTCCAAAGCAAAGGGCCAGAGGCAGCATGGCGCCGCAGCAGATAGGCAACTGGACGTGGCATCAGAAGAGCCTGAGCTTGAATCTTGCCGAAGATAATCTAGCCCCCTCAGCCTCATTTTCTCATCTGTAAAATGAAGATAATAATACATGTAAAGTGCTTTGCAAACCTTAACGTGCTATATACATGCTTGCTATTTGATTATTTTTAAAAGGTCCACCCCACTCACGTCTCCTCTGGTTGTCATCCTCATAATCATCCTTCTGAGGATTGTTATTATTGTCTTGTTCAACCTTCTTTTCTCCAGGCAAAATCTTTTCAGTTCCTTAAATTGCAAATTGTATTTTTAAATCCTCCATTATTTTGAAATGAGTCAATAAGCCTATACTCAACACCTGGACCAACAAACCTTACCACCATCCAAGGCAGAGAGTAGGGAGGAGGAGAGAGGTTATCAAGGAAGAAGCCTAGAAAACTGTCTAGAAATATCATTGCCAAGAAGGGGAAACTGAGGCATGAAGCTAGCCAGTGACTGAGCAGAGGACAGACTCTGGATATGTCATCTTCAAGTCCTATATAAGGGACTGAGAAGACTATAGGGGTAGACAACAGAAGGAAAAATATTATGTCTCCTCAGAATTTCAACTGGAATTGAGAATGCCAAATCTTCTTTGAATGAAACAGAAAAGGGATTAAGAGACAGAGAGAGAGAGAGAGAGAGAGAGAGAGAGAGAGAGAGAGAGAGAGAGAGAGAGAGAGAGATTAACCTGCTGAAACAGGACACTTCCACATAGAGATTAAATTCTTTCCTAAGCATTTTTTTCATTTTCATAAACATCTTAAAAATCTATCCTCACATCATAGGCTTCCTGGATTATGAATGTATGGATGGGTGGCTTTATTTCAAAGACACACATGTGCACGTGCACACGCACACATACTCATGTACACACAGAGACTCGAGAAGAGGAAGGCAGGTCTCTTGAGTGGAGGGGCTGCTGCTGGTTAAAGACAGAGAGGCCTAGAAAATCACTGATGTTTTTAGAGCTGAAGGAAACCTTGCGGATTATATCCTTTTCTCCCACTCCCTCTTCTTTTATTTACAGGAAATCAGGCTGGATGACTATTTGCTGGGTATATTGTAACAATGATTCCTTTTGTATATGAGTTAGACTAAATGGAAGCTGAGATCTCTTTCAATGCTGAGATTCTGTGAAATTAAAAAGGAAGTTGACTTATTTGAAATCAAACAGATGTTGGCAGAGCTAGGATTAGAACCCAGGGCTCCTGACTCTAGACCCAATGCTCTTTTAACTGTACTGTGCTCCAACCTTCATTCATTCATTTATTCATTCCAACCATCACTCATGAGCACTTACAATGTACAGAGCACCATGATATGTGCCAGGGGAGATAGAAAGACAGTCAATACTTGGTCCCAGCTCTTATAAAGCTTATAATCTAGCTGGAAGGGAAACAACATATGCTTAAATATTTTAAAAAACTATAAATTAGGGCATCAGGGGACAGGTTTATGAATTGATTATTGTCTATAATCTTTCTTGTCTGGCCTGACTTTTCTGCTAAGTCCCATCTCTGTCATTGTCCCAGACACCTGCCTTACTCCTATCCTACCATAGGCTTGGGTTTCTCAGCCTCTATCTCTGGCTTGTCTCATCAAACACTGGTCCGACCTCATCTTTAGCATTGGCCTTCCATCACTCCTAGGTCCCAGTCTGATTGGGAAAAGTCCCTGGACCTGACGTAGGACAAGTCCTGGGGCTCATGCTGGCTGCCCTGGGGTCTGACCAAGCACCCAGAACTATTTCTCTGAACCAGAGTCATAATTAAGAGTGCGGAGTCAATTCACTTGAATTTGGAGGGAAGGTTGGGGTGTCTTAAGGAATCACTTTTGGGTGTGATTGAAGTAGATTGGAGAAAGAGGTCATGGAAGTTGAAAGGAGGTTGAGGAACTAGGAGGCTAGAGTGTTCAAAGATGGCAAGGGTTGGGGCTGAGAAGACCATGGGCCAGTTACTGAACTTATTGGAGGACGAAGGAGAATGACCTGAGTGAGTATGGATGATAAATAAGGATCTCTCTATCTGGAGGGGATGGTGTGACCTTGAAAGGAGGGGAGGTGGTTGTGGAGTGATATAGTAGAAAGAGAATCTGGAAGGAGTAAGGAACAAGGAGTATGCCAGCCCCCGCCTCCCCTTCTGTGTGTCCAGGATGTGAGAGGAGCAGCCAGACTTGGAAAGAATGCTAAGTGATGTGGCGTCTTCAGGAGAGATTTGGCTTTAGTGAGCAAAGGAGGATGAAAGAAATGTGAGAGGAAGTGCTCTAGTACCATAGAATGGAAGCTAGGGAAGGAAGCTCAGAGATCAAATAGTCCTCCCTCCTCATTTTACAGATAACTGAGGCCCAGACAGGTGGAGTGACTTGTCCAAGGCCACACAGGTTATAAGTGGCAGATGGGGGTTTGAACTCAAGTCCCCTGGACTTCACTTCCAGTGCACTACAGCGAAGGTTCCAATAGGTATAGTGGAAGGGAAGGAGGAGGGAATGACCAGGGGAGGGCTAGGGCTGAGTCTACTGTGAGGGAGGGATGAAGGAGAGGGGTAGGTGGTTACAGAGGTCAGCATTGAGCTACCTTTGCATCCTCCCAGCTGATCCTTGACTCCTCATGTGGTGTGGGTTCCCAGACCATGGATGGAGGAGAGTTACATGCTTACCATCCCCAGAGGACTGTAATGGTCATAGGAACGTGGGGGCAGAGAGGAAAAGGGCTAGTGGGGAGGGGGCAGTGACTATACTGGTACTGGTGTGCGTGTGGGAGAGCAAAGGAGGGAAGCAGAGCTGATAGAGAAGAGGAAGATGTATAGGAGTCCCAATCTGCTACCTTGTCCCAGTAGTCCATACTGGTTCTGGCTATGTTCTCAATCTCTCTCATCCACTGTAGAAGAAAAGTTCCTTTGCAACTGTGTGTTAAGGTAGAAGACTACTATCCCATCATGGAACCCAGACCTTGGAGAGGCAACAATGCGGTGGAGAGAGTGCTGGTTTTGTAGTGACAGGATGATAGTGATGGTCTTGGGGACTCAGGGTCAGAAAGGGTATGGGTTAACGGGGGGGTTGAGGTGAGTAACCTGGTACTGGGGTGGAGCAGGGTGAAGGAGAAAAAGAGAAGGGGAGGAGGACAGCAGTTGGGTATAGTCACAGGAGCTGGGTTCAAATTTCAGCCCTTTTTCTTCTTGTGCAAATTTGGGCAAACCACTTAAATCTCTCTGGGTCTCAGTTTCCTCATCTGTAAAATAAGAGGGTAAGACTAGAGGACCTTCTGAGGTCCCCTTTTGCTCCAAATCTATGATGCTTATGATTTGGGATGCAGATGGATTCTGACAAATTACCGGGGTAACAGATGGTTAGTGCTTCAGGTACTGTGGAAAAAAAAGAGAAGCTTACTGAGATTCCAGCTTGGACAACACACCTCGCCCCCACCCCCAGTTTCCTCACAGAGAGTAAACAAGGTTTAAACAGTGTTCTGGCCAGCCAGGAAAGCACTGTCTAAACACACAGTGGGGCCTGCTGGTCTGGTTCTGGTTTTCTGGTTGTCACTACTTGGCCAGGTGAACCCATTGACACAGAACAGAAATTTTCCATTTGCATAGACCCCGGAGGCTTCACACTTTACTCTCTGTCTCTGATTCAGATCCAAGGCATTTTCAGTGCTTCTTGTAAATTCTACTTGCCAGTCTCTTCTCCCATCCCCCACTCTGACCCCCAACCACATCACCACTCCATCCCAATCCACTCAACTTTGCTTCAATCCTGCAAGTACCTCTTCAGCTCCAGTTATGTGCAGGGCACTGTCCTAGGCACACAGGGGAGCTAGGAGGTTAAATGAGACTTAGTCTCTCCAACTACACAAAATGGATAGTCTAAAAAAAAAGAAAGCCTCTTGTATGAATCTTAGTCCTGCTACTTAATCCCCAAGGCTGCAGAAGAAGAAAGGGCCCACAAAGGACTAATTCGTTACCAAGTGGGAGTGGCCAGCCTCTCCCTGCTTAGCTTAGCTAATTCTAAATAAGCAGATACAATCTGTTACTGGGACTATACTGGAAAACTCTCCGGCTTGGTAGGACCTGTCAGAGTTTGTGCAATGCTGGCATAGCCCTTGAGAATGGTGGTATAGTGGGTAGGGTGCTAGACTTGTAATCAGGAAGACCTGGGTTCAAATCCCACCTCAGATACCCACTAGCTATGTGACCCTAGGCAAGTCCCTTAACCTCTCTGGGCCCAAGTCTCCTCATCTGTAAATGAAGGGGTTGGATTCAGTAACCTCTAAGGTCTCTCTCAACTTTAAATCTGTGATCCTATGAATCTAGAGTCACTGCTGTTCCATAATGTCAACTTGGATAACCAATGGATAGCCTACATATTCCGTTGGTATCTTTGCTCTGTCAAGAGAAATCAGCAAAGGCCCTCAGTATGCTAGGTGGACCCTTAGTGGTGTATTTCCTGGAGCCCCCAGATAAGAGTGGCCCAGAAGGGATGGTCAGAGATGAGCTGCCATCTGCATCACTGCATCATTGAGCTCATAGGTGTATTGGAATATTTGAGCCTAGACTCCGAGAAAGAGTCCAGTAGGAAGGAAGAACTTAACAATCTAAGGCCTTGGGTCAGCTGCTTCACAGCTTACAGGTGTTATTTATCCTTCACTTTCTTTTTTTATTTATTAAGACTATTTTTTGACATATTGAATTAAAAAAATTTAAAACCGTTTTTATTTAAAGTTTTGAGTTCCAAATTTTATCTCTCCCTCCCTCCTCTCCCCCTCCCTGAAATAGTAAGCAATCAGATATAGGTTATACATGTGCAATTATGTAAAACCTTTCCATATTAGTCATTTTGTACAAGACTTGAATAAAAGAAAAAGAAAGAAAGTAAAAAATAGTATTCTTTAGTCTGTATTCAATCAATATCAGGTCTTTCTCTGGAGGCAGATTGTATGCTTCATCATTAGTCCTTTGGGATTGTCTTGGATCATTGTATGGCTGAGAATAGCTAAGTCATTCACACCCCTTCATTGAACAATATTGCTGTTAAGTTGCTGGGTACCATGTCCTCCTGATTCTGTTCACCTTGCATCAGTTCATGTAAGTGTTTCCAGGTTTTTCTGAAATCATCCTGTTCATCATTTCTTATAGCACAATAATATCCATTATAATCATATATCATAGCTTGTTTAGCCATTCCCCAGTTGATGGGCATCTCTTTGATTTCCAATTCTTAGCCACCACAAAAAGTTGTTATAAATATTTTTGTATATGTGGGTCCTTTCCCCATTTTTATGATCTATTTGGGATACAGACCTAGCAGTGGTATTGCTGGATCAAAGGGTATGCACAGTTTTATAGCCTTTTGGGCATAGTTCAAACTGCTTTTCAGAATATCCTTCATTTTCAAAGAGGACCAGTGACATCATGGAGTGATGTCTTGACTTGCTTATGAATTGGAATTAACTGAGGCAGAGTTGCACAAAGTGATTAGCCTCACTCTCTTCCAGAGTTATTAAAGTCCTGTGGCAAGACAAAAGTCAAGATGACTGGTGATGACGTGGGATGCAGGAGATGACCTTGGCATCTTTGATGTCTGGCCAAGCTCTAACTGCTCCATGGGGCCTACTTCAGCTGCCTTCACGGCCGTTTGTGACCATTGGAACAAATTGTCCTCATTTGCCCATTCTTACGGGGAAAGTCTTCACATACTTGGAGTGGACATCCCCCTAACTCACTAACAGGTTTGAGGCCTGTCAGTTTCTCTCAACCTGGCTTAGCCTGTCTGCAGAGATGGTTTGACTAGAGTGTGGCCACTGTGCATGCTACAGCTTCTTGGAGACACAGGTGAGAGCTGGGTGAAGGTGAACATCAAAGGTGGATGGTCAGCTCTCACATCAGAGGTGCTAGTCCTCCCTGCCCACCCCATATACCCCCAGCTTTCAGGTAGATCTCCAGGGATCCCCTCTGTCCCCTTTACCCAGTAATTTGCCCTATCAAGCCTTCCTCAACCCAGCTCCCACTCTTTTTCATGGAAGTTCTGGGCAGCAGTGGGGAGAAGAGGATCCTCCAATGATTTAATCCTATGTGTTGGCTCATTTCCTTTCATTTGGAGTACAGCAGTCCACGTTAGCTTTGTACTGTGCAAAGAGATACAGCAGGTAAGAGGGGGAAAAATCCTTCAATTTAAGGAAAAATGTTTACCACCCAGCACATTTACCTTAATACTTTCACAATCATTTATGGTCCAGGTAAAAGTGTTTGGAATGCATCTGGCCTTGCCATAAGCACTTAGAACTTCCCACCACAATGTTGTAGGCATTGGAAACCTATCAAATAGTCTCATCTACCAGACTATAAACTTTATGAGGACAGGCACCAGGCCTGATTTATTTCAGAAGCCCTGACAGCTCCTGGCATGGTGCCAAGAACACAGTAGACATCCAAAACTATTTGCTGAATGAGAACCAGCTGACAATTACCAAGTGGCTTAACGTTTATAAAACCCTGACATACGTGATCTCACTTGAGTCTCACAAAGGAGGCAGGGACCATGAGTAATAGTATCCCATTTTACCAATTACGAAATTAAGGATCAAGGAGGTTAAGTATGTTGTCCATGGTTACATAACCAATAAGTGTCTGAGGCAGATTTTGAACCCAGGTATTCCTGACTTTAAAGTTGATACTCCAACCACTATATTACGTTGTCTCTTCTTTGATTCAACAGTCCCCAAATGGAACTCAGAACATTTTTCTCTACAGCTGTTCAGTCATTTTCCAGCTGTGTCTGACTCTCTGTGATCCCATTTGTGGTTTTCTCAGCAAAGTTACTAGAGTAGCTTGCCATTTCCTTCTCCAGCTCATTTTTATAGATGAGGAAACTGAGGCAAACAGGGTTAAATGACCTGCCCAGGTTCACACAGCTAGTAAGTGTCTGAGGCTGGATTTGAACTAGATGAGTCTTCCTGATTCCCAGCCCAGTGCTCTATCCACTGTTCTACCTGGCTGCCTTTCTCTACACCTACCTCTCTTCCAAATTTTCCTAATTCTATTGAGGCTTCTACCATCCTCCCAGTCTCCCAGGTGCACAGTCTCAGAGTCCTCTTTAGCTCTTCTCTTCCCCCCTCATTCAGAAAGGAATCAGGATGACCTGCGTTCTAATCTGGCCTCAGATACTTACTAGCTGTGTGATCCTGGGCAAGTCATTTAATCTCTGATTTCCTCATCTGTAAAGTGGGAATAATAATAACATTTACTCCCAGGGTTGTCATGAGGATCCAATGAGATAATATTTGTGAAGTGCTTAACATAGTTCCTGGAACATAGTAAGCACTATATAAAATTTAGCTATTATTAGTATTATTTAATCGACAAATTCTATCTTGTCTTGTCAACAGCTCTCACTTTCTCCTCACTCATATAGTCTCTACCCTAGAACAGACCTTCATTTCCTCTTACCTGAACTGTTCCAGTAGCCTCCTGCCTGGTCTCCCTGCCTCGTCTCCCCCTGCTCCAGTTCATCTCCACACAGCTGTCACAATCATCTTCAGGCACAGGTCTAACCATGCCACCTTCCTACTTAAAACTTCTCCTTTAGTCAGGAGGACCTGAGTTCAAATCCAGCCTCAGGCACTTAACACCTACTAGTAGTGTGACCTTGGGCAAGTCATATAACCCTGATTGCCTCGCCAAAAAGCAGAAACAAAAACAAAAAAAGCCCCAAAACAAAAAACTTCTCCTTTGTAGTGGCTCCCTATTGTGTCTAGAATAAACTTCAAACTTCTCACTCTGTTCTAAGGACTTCCACAACATGAGTCCCATCTCCCTGTCTAGCCTTATTCCCCATTATTCATTCCCCTTCGTGTATCCTATGATCCAATCAAACTGGCCAGACTGCTTGACATTACCTGAGCATGTCGCCTCCTGTCCCCAGACATTCGCACACACCTAAATGCCTCAAAGGTTCTCTTTCCTCATGTTTACTTTTCAGAATCATCATTTCCTTTCATGACTCAGCCCAGGTGTCACCCACTCGTGGAAAGCTTCTCTGATCCCCTCCTCACCCTTCTCATCAATGCTTTCTCTCCTAAAAGATTCCCAGTGCCCTTTGACTGATTTTTCCTTGGTCCTCAACACTCCTCAGTCTGGTGGGATTTATCTACATTCAGGTTGTGTCAGCCCTGTAGAACATAAACTCCTTGAGGGCAAGGGTTGTTTTGTTTTGCTCTCTGTATCCCCAGTGTCTCTGGGATATAGTAGGAAGCTGGAGATGGTAGTGTACACAGTCCATTCTTTATATTTGTTGAATTTGAACCTTATTTCATATTTCTTCCTTTTGAAGACAATTCCAGTCATTCTAGTTTCTTAGCTAGTCCCAGGATGAACCATTCTAGCTGTGCATCTGTGCCTTTGTGCAAATGATTACCTGTATCTGGACTACCCTTTTGCCTTACCTCTGCTGCAGAGAATCTCTAGCTTCCTTCACAAAGGAGCTCTGGCACCAATTCTACATGGACCTTTCCTGGTCTTCCTATTTATCAGTACTCTCTATTTCTTGACAAACTTTAAAGTTCTGTATAAATGTTAACTATTATTATCCTAATCACTATTATAACTTACTATGTATTTTGTAGTTACTTAACTCATCTACTTTCCCTATGACCCCCATTAGAATGTGAGCTCACTGAGGTCAGGGACCATTTTGCTTTTATCTTTAGTATCTTCAATAGTGTTTAGTCCCTACTGGTATAGTGTCTAGGGGTGCTGGACTTAAAGTCAGGAAGACTTGAATTCGTTCCTGCCTCAGATATTAACTTAGCTAGGTTCCATTTAAGGTTAAATCATTTAACCTCTCTGGGCCACAGTTTTCTCATCTGCAAAATGATTATGTAAGATTAAATGACTCTATGATCACTTCCTATCAGTTCTTCTTATGATTCCCTTTCCCCCTCCTCACCAAAAAGAAAAGACAATCTTATGATCCCATGAATCTCCCCATCGGCTGAGAGAAATGATTATTAATAATCAATAATTTGGGGATATCCAGAGTTCTACCCTTTTTCTAAAGTCCTGATTTTTAAAAGTTTGTTCTCTTGAAGGACATTATTGATAATGATTGGACTAACTTTCTCATTCAGACCTCACCCAAGTAGAGTAGTCATTGTGTTCTGTTCAGGCTTGGGAGGGGCATACATTCTTTGAATAGATTGCCCAAGGTGGGGATGGTGGGATGGAGAGTGAGGGGAGAGTTGATCTGGGTATAGAGATAAGTCTCCATCTACGGGCGACACTATGGCACTCTCAGTCCCTCATTGAACACCTAGTCTTCAAAGGGTATATAAACTGTGAGCCCATCACCATGATTGTCTTTGTTCTAACAGTGAGTTAGCCAAATGACCATCCTTTTAGTAACAACATGTTGGCCTTATTAATGAAACGATTAAATTACCCAGAAACTATGTTTCTTGAACTTTTTAATCATCACATTGGCTCTTCTTATAGTAAAGGCTCAGGACGGTGATTTATGCTTTTCTCTGGGCCTCAGGCACCATTGCCTCTTTGGAAGCTCTAGTTCCCTTCAAAGCTCAGCTTAAGTACTAAGGGCCCTTCCTTGATTCTCTCAGTTGTTAACTCCTCCCCAGTGGGATTACTTTTGATTTTGAACTGAACCTGTAATTTCATTTGCATGGGAAATTCCTGATGAAGAAACTCCTAATATGACTGTAGATCATGTTTTAAATCAGTATCACTCTCCTTGCCCATTTGTAGTCTTAAAGAGTTGTCCAGGAGCCCAAGAAACTGACTAAATTGACCAGTTACCCAGTCAATGCTCTTTAGAGGCAGAATTTGAACCCAGATCTTCTTGAATCTGAACTCAGCTTTCCAACCAGTGTGCATTACTGCCTCTTGCTTTGTATTTACTTTGCATTTATTTTCATTGACTAATTTGCATCCATATTGAATTTCCCCATAGGATGTAAGTTTCTTAGGGAAAGGGTCTCTTTCATGTTTTCTTTTGTATCCCTAGCACCTAGAGTGGTGTCTTATGCACACTAGGTACTTAGGCTCATAGGCTCATAGTTTTAAAGTGGAAAAGGAACTTTGGGGTCACTTAGACCAGACCATTCATTTTATGGATGGGGAAACTGAGGCTCCAGAAGGGTAAGTAACTTGTATGAAGGTAAATGTAAAGAAGGTATGAGGAGAAATGCCTGCCTTCTTACCTCTTGGCAGCCTTTTCAACATAATGAGGAAAACGACCATATCCTTAATCTCTCAGTAAAGGAACCTAAAAATATGGTTCAACTTCACCTCTCTGAGACTGTTTACCCCTGGGAAAATGAGGGGTATGGATTAAACCACAGGATCCTAGGCTGAGATAGGGAAGGAATCTCAGTGATCACCTAGGCCCCTCGTTTTTCAGCGGAGAAATCGGCAGCCAGGAAAAGGACGGTGATTTGCCCACGATTTCACAGGTCCTAAGCGTCAGAGCCAGCCCGCTGAGTGATCCCCGAGGTCCTTTCCAGTCCTGGCATTTTATCTGATTCTCTAATTCTCTCACAGGGTGACTAGACCATGTGACAGCTTGCTATCACCATCAGCGGAGCTGTTACTGGAGGGCCCTAACACAAACCCTGATTTCTGAACAGAAATAAAATTCGGCTTGTTTCTATTTATGCCCCGTCGTTAGTACTGCACCTGCAGCTGGTTACAAATCCTGCTGCTTCGAGGATCCCTTCTCCCTCTAAATCTCTGATCCTTTGATCTTGCAGCATTTCTGGTGTCTTGCCCCTTCCTGCCTGCCCTTAGCCTTCGCTCTCGGCATCTCTCACCTACACCCAAGGCTGCTTCTCCTCACCACTCCTCCCCATCCCACCTGTGTTAAAACGATCTCTCCTTTGGTTTGGTCTCCATATGCTGCTTCAAAACCATTTTTTTTTTTACCAGCCCCCATCTTTGGCCAGCTTTTATCAGCTCCCAGTCGTTTTTTTTTGCTGTCACGTGGTTTATTCACCCTGCTTAGGATGATAGAATCCCAGAAATTCTAGGGCTGGAAGGGCTCTTGGGGATCATGTAATCTAATCCCATTAGTTTCCTGCTGAGGAAACTGGGGTGGAGAAAGGTGCAATGATTTATGTATGCAAGATCACACAGATAAGTGGCAAAGCTAGGACTGAAACTCAGGAAGGAAGGAAGGAAGGAAAGGAAAGGAATGAAGAAAGGAGGTATTTATTAAGTACTTACTATGTGCCAGACATTGTGCTAAGTACTTTAGAAATGTTATCTGATTTTATCCTCACAACAACCCTAGGAGGTAGATGTTATTATTATCCCCATTTTACAGTTGAGGAAACTGAGGCAGATAAAGATTAAGTAACTTGCCTGGGGTCACACAGCTATAAGTGTCTGAGGCTAGATTTGAATTCAGGTCTCCTGATTATAATGCCTGCAATCTTTACTGTTTTGAATAGTGCTCAGCATGGCCCTCTGAATAGTTGGAAGGATGAGATTCCTCACACGTGACATTTCGTCTCTTCTCTCCACGTCTCTGCAGAGGCTGTCTCTCATGCCTAGGATATACTGTCTCCTCTTCTCTTCCTCTTAGACATCTCTACCTTCCTTCAAAGTTCAGCTCAAACAACATTTCCTCTGTTGGACCTTGCCTGATCTTCCCAATTGCTAGTACCTCTATCCTTAAGTTACCATATATTTATTTTGTATGCATTCTGTACGGATGTATCTGTTTACATTTTGTTCCTCCAAATAGAATGTAAGCTCCTTGAGGGTAGAGACTGGTATTTTTTTGTCTTGGTCTCCCTAGTACTCAGTATAGTGTTTAGCACATAGTAGGTGCTTAATAAACTAGGTTGATAGAATTGATGAAGTAGCACATAGTGGAAAGAGTGTTAAATTTGGAGTCGGAAGACTTGGGTTTGAATATTAGCTCTGTCACTACATGACAGAGTATGAGTGAACTTGGGTAAATCACAATGTCTTTGGGCCTCAGATTCTTCACCTGTGCAATGGGAGGTTAAAACTAGTTAACCTGAAAAGTCCCAACATCTATGCTTCTATGATCCTTTGAAAATGGTGTTGGTTGTGGTAGCTGGTGGGTTTGACTTGTTACTGAGGATATCTCACCATTGTTAATAATAATCATGAATTTCCAAGGCCAAAAATATTCATGACTTTGGATGATTACCCAGGGTCACCTTCATGCCACGATAAGGAGCCAGAGTAGGACTTTTGTCCAGGGGAAAGACTCCGGCCTGCTAGATACCAATTATGAATATTCCAATAACGTTTTGAACAGCTAGGTGGTGCAGTGGATAGAGCACTGGGCTTGGAATCAGGAAGACTCATCTTCCTGAGTTCAGTTCTGGCCTCAGGCACTTACCAACTGTGTGACCTTGGGCAAGTCACTTAACTCTGTTTGCCTCAGTTTCCACACCTGTAAAATTAGCTGGAGAAGGAAATGGCAAACCATTCCAGTATCCCTGCCCAGAAAACCCCAAATGTGGTCATGAAGAGCCAGATACAACTGAAAAATGACTGAATAAAAGTAGTAAGCGCAGTGAAGATGTTAAAGATCTCAGAAACCAACAAAACTTTGACAGCAAATTTTCAATCTCCTTTTCAGATAGAAAGAATTATTAGCCAAGGGAAGTGATGGCTCAGAATAAAAACTCATTTGTAAAACACTCCGGCGAATGATGGCAGAAGACCACTGTGGAAAGCGGTAAAAGTAAAAAATAAGCCTAGAGAAAGCTTGGCATGAGACATGCCCTCACCCCCATCACATAATTCAAAGAGATTTTCCAAGATGAAACTGGCAGGAGGAGGACAATAAAGAGATGGGAGATCAAACTGCTGTGTCAGCATTTCTATGATGCTCTATTTTCATCATCAGTGACAAGAGCAGTACCATATTTAGATCTTAACACCTCAGTTCTCGATGTCCAAGGAAATCACAACAGCATTTAAGAAGATGAAGTCCGGAAGAGCAGCTGGACTAGAACAAACACACCTTGAGAAAATCTATGTAGAAGGTGATGTAATCTTAAAAACATTAAGGATTTGTTTTTACAAGATATTTCATGGGGGAGGGGAAGAAAGGTACCAAATTAATGGGAAAATCATAGCTTATAGTAGCCAAAAACAGTGAGTAAGGATATAAAACTGCTGACTCCTATGCCTGCTTTTTCATTTTTATAAAACATAAGAATGGTCTACATGCAAATGGAGGGTATCCTTGATGAAGATAGGAGAAGGGAACAGATAAGCTTTTGCAAACCATCTCCTATCGCAGACTACATGTTCACATTCATGTAATTGTCAGAAAGGTTCACAGAATGCAAGATTCTACTGTATTTATTTTTTGTTGATCACCAAAAAAAAATGCATTTGAGAAAATGGCAAGTAACAATGCAGGAAAAATAGCATTACAGAAGACTAGTAATTCACAAGACAGAGTATCCATGGAGAGAGCTGGAAATAAAATTGGTGGCCTAAGATGTCTATATATAAATATACAAATTATGGGTGATATGCGAAAGATTCTAATGCAAGGAAGCAAATTTAACCACATAGCTATTGCTGAGAATCATCTTGACTAACAGAAAGCCATGAAAGGAATGCCTCTGTAGCAGGCAGTGTAGTTAAGCTCTGCTTCTATTGCCCTCCCCCTTACCTGCCTAGCCAGTGGCTGAATGTCTCAGGGTGGCCTTACCCACAAAGCTTAGGCTGAAAGAGCCAAAGAATGTATGGGTGACTGGAGAGTAGGTGTGTGTGGGTGGGTGAAGGATGACCAAGCTGAGGTTGTGGGATTTTTGAAAAGGAAAAAGTATATAAGCAAGGAAAGAAAAGATAGGAGAATGCTGGGCACAAGAAGAGTCTTTTCTCATGCTTAGGTATAAACTTGAACCCAGCCTACAATGCCATTAGCGATAAGCAAACATCAAGGAATGACTAGGATCCCAAACAACCTGGCTGATGAGCAAGATATAGCAGAAAGCAGTCAGGAAGTAGGTTACTTTTAATGATATTACTCTGAGTAATAGAAAGTAGATGAGAGACAGCCTGGGTCCCGAGTCCCCCCAAACTGACTGGGCATTGACCTTAAAGGATATTTGGCTGATAGTGGAAGAGCTTTGAGGGAACCCTGCTTGACATCAATTTCTGGCAAAATTCCATTATTGAAGAACCTGTGAGCATTTAAATAGGGAAACAGAAATTATTAAGAACCAGCATGGCTTTCTCAAGTACCAGCCATGCCAGATTAATTTTTTGACATGGTAACTAGGCTTTTAGAGAACTGGAATGTTATAGACATAGCATACCTGGACTTCAACAGAGAATCTCACAGTTTTTCATGTTATTTTTGTGGACAAGATAAATAGAGGTGGGTTAGGTGATAGTACAGTTAGGTGGCTTTAGAACCAGTTAAATGACTCACCCAAAGGGAAGCTGCAGGGAGATTGGTAAAAGAGGGAAGGAAAAGCCATCCTAATGATTTGTTCAGTCATTTTTCAGTCATGTCCAACTCTTCATGACCCCATTTGGGGGTTTCTTGGCAAAGGCACTGGAGTGGTTTGCCATTTCTTTCTCCAGTTCATTTTACAGATGAGGAAACTGAGGCAAACAGAGCCCAGGGTTAAACAGTTAGTAAGCATCTGAGGCCGGATCTGAATTCAGGCCTGCCTGATACCAGGGCCTACACTCTATTCACTGTGTCCCCTAGATACTCCATCCTAACAATTAGAGCTATCCTCAAGTGAAATGAGCTTCCTCAAGAGGAAGTGAATTCCCTTTCATGAGGTTTTTTTTTATCTATCTATCTATCTATCTATTCATTCATTCATTTATTTGTGGGCATGTATGTATGTATTTTCATGAGATTTTTCAAACACAAGTTGGACAGTGTTGCAGCAGGAATTCATGTTCAAGTAAGGGTTAGATCAGATAATCTCTGAGGTCCCTTCCAATTCTGAGTTTCTGTGAATTTTTGTTTCTGCTCAATTCTTTATTTGACTTAGGGAAAAAGGTTTTGTCTTTCTTGCTGCTATTAACATTTTTTTTTCAAAATTGTTTCTAATTTCTCTTTTCACAGGCCTGGTGGCTTCCAAGGAGAGAAAACTTTGCACAAAAAGCATGCAAAGAAGCTTCTGGCATTTGCCCAACACTGTAGGCCTATGATATAAAGAACATCAAAGTGTGGAACTTAACAGTTTGGTTGGAGTGGCCTATGGACCTATTAGCGAAGGATGCCATAACCAGTATAATGTCTGTGGATTAAGTTCAATAGGAGGCCAGAGATCAATGTGGACTAGAGTTGACAGGGAGGGCTCTTTGGAGATGGGACTTGAACAGTGAATTTCTTGAAATCTCAGAGGTGGAAGGGATATCACCTTGATCCGAACCCACCACCTGTGTAATAATCTCCTTAATAGGATTTTGAATGCAGATTGAAGTACACTATTTGCTATTTTTTTTTCTTCTGTTGTCTTTTGTTTCCTCTTTCTGGTGGTTCCTCCTATTGGTTCTAATTCTTACTTACAACACCACTAATGTGAAAATATTTAATGGGAGTGTATATGTATAGCCTATATTGGAGAGGGAGAGGGGGAGAAAAATTTAAAACCCTAAAGCTTATGGAAGTGATTGTTGATAAATCAAAATAAATAAATTTTTTAAAAAAATAGTATCTGACTTCTGTTCTGCTAAAACCTTTACATTTGCTGCAGGATGGGAGCCTCCTGGGTTTCAGTGTCCTGGAAGGAGCACTGGACTTCAAATGAGGGAACTTGAGTTCTTGTCCTGCCTCCTCCCTGATTAGCTGGATGACTTTGGGCAAATACCTTAACATCACTGGGCGTCAGCTCACCCATTTGTACAATGAAGCAGTTAGATGGTCTCTACTTGGCCTTATATAGGCATGAACTGACTCCAGAAGATCTTTGGTAAGAAAACCCCAAGATGATTGCAGAAAAACTTGGGAAGACTCATACCAACTGATGCTGAGTGAAGTGAGCAGAACCAGGAGGAAAATTTCTTCAAGAACAATATTGTAAAGACAAACAACTTTAAAAGATGTAAGAATTCACGGGCAGCGAGGTGGTGCAGTGGATAGAGCACTGGTCCTGAAGTCAGGAGGACCTGAGTTCAAATCCGGGCTCAGACCAAACACTTGACACTAGCTGTGTGACCCTGTGCAAGTCACTTAACTCCATTTGCCTAAAAAAAAATGTAAGAATTCTGATTAGTGCAATGACCAACCATGATTCCAGAAGATCAATGATGATAAAGGTTACTACCTTGTGACAAAAAGGTGAAGGATTCAGGGTGCAGAATGAGACATACATTTTTGGACGTGGCCAATGTGCAAAGTTGTTTGCTCACCTGTGCGTAGTTGTTACTAGGGTTTTGCTTTTCTTTTACCCAAAGGAGGGAGGAAGGGAGGGAGAGAGAGAGAGAGAAAGAGAGAGACAGAGACAGAGAAAGAGACAGAGACAGAAACAGAGAACACTGAAAAACGTAAAATACGATAAAAGTTATTTTAAAAATTTGGAGCTGGGGGGCAGCTAGATGGCGCAGTGGATAGAGCACCGGCCCTGGAGTCAGGAGGACCTGGGTTCAGATCTGGCCTCAGACACATGATACTCACTAGCAGTGTGACCCTGGGCAAGCCATTTAACCCCAGTTGCCTGGTACCCCCCCAAAAAAGAATTGGAGCTGGAGGGAACTAGGACTAGTGAGAAGAAGTTCCTGGGAGTTTGATTTCACCTCAAAAATAAGGAGGCACTTTATAACAAATACAACTGTCCAAAAATGGAGCAAGCTGCCTCACAGCATAATGAGCTCCTTGTCTCTGAAAGTGTTCCCACAGAGTCAGGATCACTAATCATCCAGGATGTTGTAGAAGATATTCACGCTCTGGGTGGGAGGTTGAACTTGACAGCCACTAATTAAGCTCCCTTCTAACGCTAAGACTGTGTTCTATCCTCTTTCCTTTTTGTCCTCCAATTTCTGATGTTTTATCCCACAGAGGCGAAAGCTGATGGTCAGAAGAGCTCAAAAGGACAGACAGTTTTAGGACCTCTCTATCCCTTTCTGGGTGTTACTGTTGCCTCTTCCACCAGACCAGGGACCAGAGTCACAAGGTGGTGTGGACTCCACAGTTGACATGCTATGTACCCCCTTTAAAGGAAGTTAGGTGAGGGAGGGGCCTGACAACAAACTAAACAGGTTTTCTCATCGGTTAAGTCCATAAAAAGATCTCTCTCTCTCTCTCTCTCTCTCTCTCTCTCTCTCTCTCTCTCTCTCTCTCTCTGTCTCTCTCTGTCTCTCTCTCTGTCTCTCTCTCTCTGTCTCTCTCTGTCTCTCTCTGTCTCTCTCTCTCTCTGTCTCTCTCTCTCTCTCTCTCTCTCTCTCTCTCTCTCTCTCTCTCTTTTTGGAGTCTTATCACCTCTATGTTAGGAGCTGGGTGGCATTCTTCATCATGGTCCCCTGAAATCATGATTGGTTGTTGAGCTGTTCAGCATTCTTAAGTCTTTCCCAACTGGGAAAATCTCTGATTTTCCTTGTCTAGTCTTGTTATGACCAACAGGTTGTCTGTTCCCCGGCCACATCCCTTCCTCCAGCCAGGTACTGCTTGTTCCTGGTCTACCCCCTTTCTGTAAACCTTCCATGTCTCTATCTTCTCTGATGCCCAGAAGCTTCCAGACAAGAAGTTTCCCGTTTCCTGCTGATTGGTGCCTCCCTGAGTGTGACATGAGAGTCAGGAAGCCAGTCAGACCTACCTGAGAAGGATCCCTATCCTCCCTATTAAACACCTGAGCAGCCGCAATCCACATGCAGCCACGAGCCTCTTCAGTCTTCTTACATCTTGCTCCTAGATGGGTACTCTTTGATCCAGTGACACTAACTTCCTAGCTGTTCCACTAACAAGACACTCTGGGCATTGCCTCTGCCTGTCCCCATGCCTGGAATGATTTCCCTTCTCTGCTCTGACATCTGACCCTCTTGGCTTCCTTTAAATCCCCATTAAAATCTCACCTTCTACAGGAAGCCTTCCCCAACCCCTCTTAATTTTAGTGCCTTCTCTCTATTAATTATTTCTTATTTATTCTGTCTATGACTTGCTTTGTATATATTTGCTTACATGTTGTCTCCCCCATTAGATTGTAAACTCCTTCAGGGCACGGATTGGGGGTTTTTTGCCTCTTTTTCTATCCCTAGTTCTTGGCACAGTGCCTGGCACATAGTAGGTGCTTCACAAATATTTTTTGATTGATTGATAATCTCCAACATGAGACAGCCGCAGCCCTAGAACTGTTTGACCTGCCCAGAATCTTGGACCCAGGAGACAGGAAGAGAGGTGATCGTACTTGAGACTCTCTGCTGACACTCTCGGTTATATGGCTTCCCTGGCCTTTCCTAGACCCACTGAGGTGTTAGTCTCCATGGCAGTGTAGGTCCTGGGCCCAATATGACAGGCGCTGTCATGGAGCTATCCTAATTGCACTGTTTCCTTATTGTCTCTGCCTCCCATTCTCTTGGTTATCTCTAATTAAGCCATGTGGCCTTCCCTTTCATACTTTTCCTTATATACTCCAAATAAAAGGACCTGTTGCTTTCAGCCTTGACCGGCTTATCTGATTCTTCTGCAATGCCCTTTTTATTCCTAGCAACAGATTCTGATATCAAAGGACCTTAAATAGTTCCTATTAGCCCCAAGAAGTCTGTATTCTTAGGAGAATTTAAACTAGTATAAAGACTAAAGAAGGCTGTCTCTACCATCTGAACAGAACTCATATAGCTCTAACTAATCTTAGTTTATAATTGGGGAGAGAAGGGGACAGGGAGAGAGAGAGACACACACACAAACAGAGAGAGAGAGAGAGAGAGAGAGAGAGAGAGAGAGAGAGAGAGAGAGAGAGAGAGAGAGACAGACAGACAGACAGACAGACAGACAGACAGGCAGAGACAGAGAGATGGAGACAGAGAGACAGAGAGTCAGAGAGAGACAGAGACACAGAGAAAGAGACAGAGAGATAAAGAGAGACAGAGAGACAATGAGCAAGAGACACACAGAGAGAGACATAAAGAAAAATAAGGAGAGACAGAGAGTGAGCGAGAGACAGAGAGGCAAAGGGAGAGAGAGGAGAAAGAGAGGGAGGGAAGTAAAGAGAAACAGAGACATGGAGTCTGAGACAGACATAGAGAGGCAGAAAAAGAGACAATTAGTAATAATAACTAACATTTATAAAGCGCTTGCTATGTTCTAGGTACTCTACAAATATATCATTTGATTCTCACAATAATCCTGGGAGGTAAGTGCTATTAACGTCCTAATTTTATAAATGAGAAAACCAAGGCAAAAGAGGTTGAAACTTGCCAAGGGCCATACAGCTGGTAAATGTCTGAAGCCGTATTTGAGCTCAGGTCTCTCTGACTCCAGCCCCAGTGCTCTTTCCACCATGCCACCCAGTCTTTCCCAGAAGGAGAAGGAAATGAGGATGGAGCACAATCTTAGAGTTAGCAAGGAGCTTAATTAGAGGCTGTCAAGTTCAACCTCCCACCCAGTTCATGAATATCGTCTACAATATCCTGGATGATTAGTGATCCTGCTTCTGTCAGAGCACTTTTAGAGATGGGGAGCTCATTATGCTGTGAGACAGCTTGCTCCGTTTTTGGACAGTTGTATCTGTAATAAAGTTCCTCCTTAATTTTGAGGTGAAATAGAACTCCTGGTAATAGAGATAGATGGAGACAAACAAGAACACAAAGGTACAGATAATGACAGTGACAGAAAGCAACAGAGACAGGGATACTGGCAGATAGAAATAGGGATGGGGACAGGGAAAGACAAAGACATACAGAGACAGAGATGTATATACAGATAGGGACAGACAAGGAAGGAGAGGAGAGAGAGAGAGAGAGAGAGAGAGAGAACATACAGTATTTTCACTTACTGCTGGAAGCATCCCAGGGCCGCCCTGGAATATAAATGAAAGCACTCCATCATCTTAACCTGCCTCTAATGACTTCATCTAAAATTAAAGGGGGACTTTGTGGATGGCCAGCAGGAGGGAAAGAAGGAAATGCTTTGATTGGATGGGTCCTCTTCATTGAGAAGAAACAGCACAGAGGAAAGAGAACTAGTCCTGGAATCAAGAAACCTTGCTTCCAGTCCTAGCTCCAACACTTCCTAGCCAGGTGACCTTGGCCAGTCACTCAACTTTTCTGAGCCTCAATTTTCTAATCTGTAAAATGAGAGCAATAATGTTTACACCACCTACCTTCCAGGGTTGTGGTTGTGGAATGGAGGACAAGAGGGAGCAAGCAAAAGGAAGAAAGAGAGAGAGAAGGAAAGGGATAAGGTTCCCATCATTCCTTCTTTTCAGCACAGGAATGGGACCAGGCTTCCTACATTAGGCCTATCTGTCTTGGGTTTACACCTCCTTGTTGCTTCTGACAATGGGTCTCCTCACTGTGACACATTTCATCCCTCACCATTGCCTTCTTACTTCCTTTGCTCTCTCCGTCTCCTTCTCTCTCTTTTCTTGCTCAATAAAAGTAATATTTATAGGTTAAGCTGCAGCCTTTATGTTGTTCACATTTCCATTTTCTAGGAGAATTTCCCAGCTCTCTTGTCTGCCTACTTTACACAGGCCCACCTTTTTTTTTTTCCAGGTGTCACTTCATCCCCAGGAGATGTATTTAACAACTTGGGCCCCACAAATTTGGGAGGCACTGCCCAAGGCCATCCTGGCTCCAGCAGAGCTTGGGATCTGACTCCAGGAGGAAGCACAGCCTCCCAAGGCACTGCGTTAATGGAGCCCAGCCCCACTCAGTTGACTAGGCCCCTTTAACGCAGGGACAGACTCCCAGGATGATGCTGCATGGAAAGCCCTGAGACTGCTCTATAAGGGGAATGATATTTATCTATAATATTCCCTTTATAAAGAGAATTATTTACAAAGGGCACAACCCACTCTCCTGGAAGAACTCTCAGTTGTTGCTTTAAGCTAGGTTCCTGCCCCCCGACATACTTTCTTTTGGCTACTCTGCTCTTGACCTAGGTTGATGACTAAATTTGTTAGTTTCTCTTGTCAACCAGCCTTAGTTTCTACCTTGGAGTTGTCCTTCCTTGGTTTGCCCAATTTCATGAGGAGTCTCTGCTCCATCTTGCCCTGTCTTAGCCTTGCCTTTGGCATTGACCCCCAGTTCACCTGAGCAAACATCTATCCAAGCCCCACACCTATTGCCTAAAACACCTGGGCCCAGTTCTGAAACTAAATCGTGCTTCTGCATAATCAATAATTCAATCCAATCCAACAATCAGTCACCAAGTATTTATTAAGCACCTACTATGTGAAAGGCACTGGGGATACAGAGACAAAACAAAAAATAGCTAGGTAATATACACCAAAAACTATAGGTAAATACTAGAGATAAACAGATGCTACAGGTAAACAGATAAATATTCACATGATAATTTGAGGAGAGAGTAAGAGTTGTGAGAAGTAGGGGGGATCAAGAAAGTCTTCTTGTAAGAAGTGGCTCAGGGGCTAAACCTTAAAGGAAGCAAAGAACCACAGTGAGAAAGGATATTTCAGGCATTGGACAGAGACTTTGCAAAGGCACTAGGATGGGAGGTAGAACGTTGAATTCAGGGAATTGCAAATGGGCTGGCTAGAACGGGTTGGCTAGAATGCAGAACGTATGAAAGGGAGAGAAGGCTGCAAAGATGGATTGGCATCAGGCTAGGAAAGGCTTGAAATGTCAAGATGAGTAGTTTATATCTTATCTTCAAGGCAATAGGGAGTCACTGCAGGTCCTTGAGCAAGGAAGCAGCATGGTCAGATACGCTTTCAGAAGATTCTTTTGGCAGCTGTTTGGAGGACGGATTGGAGAGGGAAGAATCTTGAAACCAAGGCTCCAAATATCCACCTGCTGATCTGACCAATGCCTATCATTAGTGAAGGCCTGGCTCCCTCTTGCACCTTACCCTAGCATATATAGCCTCCTGAATTAGCTGTTTCACCAATAAGATAAGCGACATATTTTGCTAATTCTCCAGGCAGTCTTGCATTCATATATTAGAAATGTGATCCCTAGAAATTTATCTTCTCTTTCTGAGGCTGTCATAGACTTCACCCTTGAATGCCCTGCAGTGTGGTTTAGTGAAAATGGCACTGGATTTGATGCCCAAGGACCTAGGTTTAAATCCTGATTCGGCTGCTACCCGTATGACATTGATCAAGTCACTTCCTCTCTCTCAATAGTAGCCTAAGTTTCTTTCTCCATAAAATGAGAGAGTTGGACTGAATTGTTTCTAAGAGCCTTTCCAGCTCAAAATCCTGTGGTTGTCTGATTATAACCTCTCAGATTCAACTGCAGTGACATGCTGGTAAATGTTTAACAACCAGCTCCTCATGCCCTAACCAGTTTTTCATTACTTTGCATTGTTGATGTTTTTGCCATCATTTTCTTAAGCCAGACAATCAACAAAACAATAAGTCAAGCCCTGATTTGTAGCCTTTGCCTATTCTCAAAGTGCACATGCTGACACTGAAAATTTAACCACTGGCTCTCAAGAACCACTTTGAGCTACCTTTAGCACATTCCTCTTCCCCTGCCTCCTAGCTATTACCCGTGACTGCTGTGTGGGGTATTCAGGTACATATTCTTCAGGGTCTCCCTGGTTTGAGGTCAAAAAGTTCTAGCAAGTTTAACTGTGTCCTAAAGACTGGAGGGAAGAAATCCGAGCAAAGTCTAGAGCCTTCTAATCCAGGCTTCTACCCTAGACAAATGAAAGCCATGACTCTTTTGCTCTTCAGACCAGGGTGGTCCCAGGGAGGCCTCCACCTGAGGCAGTGTAGTGAATAAAATGGAATGCCTATCAGAAGACCTGTGTTTTAATCCTGGCTCTGCTGCTGTGTGTCACCCACTGAAGAACTTCAGCTTTCTGGGCTTCTGTTCCCTCACTGTAATAGAAGAAGACTATGGTTCCTTGCATTTCTGACATTCTGTTACTCTATTTTTCTAATTAATTTTCTAACTTTGATATAATTCTGCCAGAGAACCTAGTTTCAGAGAAGAATGGGTCAACAACAGTTATATTCTGGTCGGGATCTTATTTATTTTTTTTAATTTCAGGCAATTGAGATTAAGTGACTTGCCCATGGTCTCACACAGCTGTGACTTGCCCAGGGTCACACAGCTATGGGAACTTTTAAGTGTTTCTTTTTCCATGGGGTGCCCACTCTAGGGACTAAATAGAGGGAGTAGGAATCTATGCACCAAAGGGAGGGCATGTGAACTAAGCCTTGAAAGATGGGTAGGATTTGGACAAACAGGGGTAAGTGATTTGCACAGGGTCACAGAGCTAGTAAGTGTCTGAAGATGGATTTGAACTCAGGTCTTCCCGACTATAGGCCTGGTGCTCTATCCACTTCACCGCCTAGCTGCCCCCTTCATGCCCACCTAGATGGTGACTCACCTATGGCCACACAACTAGCATGTGTCAGAAGCAAGACTTGAACCCCTGCTTTCCTGACACTAAGGAGCTGTATTCACTGTCATGCTAACTCTTAGCTCATAGATAGGATGAGGTGAGTTTGACAGTTCAGTGACAAGAACACAGGTGTCCTGCTTCTCCATGGAGCTTCTCTTCTCTTCAAATTCTTAGCATCCCTCCTCCCCCTTTCTCAGCAGAGGACCTCCTTGCTCACTTTACTGAGAAAATGAAGGGAAAACTTGTTCCTTCTTCTGTCTCCATCCACTCACATGATCTGCATCCCACGAGTAAAATGCATTCCTTCCTCATCTTTACTGTTGAGAACCCTCTTCTTTTAAAGCTCATCTCATCTGCCCATCTCCCCAGCCTCCAGTTTCAAGGGCTTTCTTCCTCTTCAAATTACTGGGCATTATAGTTATTAGTATAGTTATTTGAGTATTTATTAGTCATATATTACATATTAGTATATTTATTATTTATATAGTTATCATATTTATCTGTGCCCATGTCATATACCCCTCAGTAGAATGTCAGCTTCTAGAGGGAGATTACAATTACATTTTATCTTCTTTGGCATATCCCTAGAATTGAGCACAATGCCTTGTATATATATGCAGTTGTCAGTTTAGGGAACTTCTGGCATGGGAACTCCCTATACAAACACATTGCAATCTGTCTCTAACTTAGTATGTCAGTCCAAGTGAGTTGCTTGAGGCACATAAAGATAAAACAACTTGCCACAGATAGTAAATATAGAGGTGAGATTTTATTTTTTTTAGCAATGTTTTAACATTTTTATTTAAAGTTTTGAGTTCAGAATTCTAGCTCTCCCTACCTCCCTTTTTCCCTTCCCTCTCCTTGAAAGGATAAGCAATTAGATATAGGTTATACAATAGCAATTATATAAAACATTTCCATGTTAGTCATTTTTGTACAAGAAGACTCGAATAAAAGAAAAAAAATGAAAGAAAGTGAAAAATATCATGCTTCGGTATGTCTTCCATCAATATCAGTTCCTTCTCTGGAGGCAGATGGTATGTGCTTCGTCATTAGTACTTTGGGATTGTCTTGGACCATTGTATGGCTGAGAATAGCGAAGTCATTCATAGTTCTTCATAGAACAACATTGCTATTACTGGGTACAACGTCCTCTTAGTGTTCACTTCACTATGCATCAGTTCACATAAATCTTTCCAAGTTTTTCTGAAACCATCCTGCTCATCATTTCTTATAGCACAATAATATTCTATTGCAATCATATACCACAGCTTGTTCAGTCATTCCCCAATTGATGGGCGTCCCCACAATGTCCAATTCTTAGCCACCACAGAAAGAGCTGCTATAAATATTTTTGTACAAATAGGTCCTTTTCCCTTTTTGTGGATGCCTTTGGTATATAGACCTAGCAGTGGTATTGTTGGATCAAAGAGCATGCACAGTTTTACAACCCTTTGGGCATAGTTTCAAATTGCTCTCCAGAATGTTGGATCAGTTCACAACTCCTAAGAGTGCTTTAGTGTCCTAGTTTTCCCACATTCCCTCCAACATCCAATGTTTTCTTTTTTTTTTTTTGTCACATTAGCCACTCTGATAGATTTGAGGTGGTATAGAGCAGGGCTTCTTAAACTTTTTCCACTCAGGATCCCTTCAGTGCTTCTTAAACTGTGAGGGCTCTGGTTTAAGAAGTGCTGATACAAGTGGGATTTTAAATCAGTTCTTTTTCACTCCTAGCCCATCATTTTATTATCTACCCCAGATTACCTCTACTGCCAGTATCTAGTAGACATTTAATGTTTATCGAATTAAATTCTAATTTCTGCTAAATGCTACATATCTCTATCTTTCCCACTATGCTTTACATTCCTTGAGGACAGGGATAGAGTCTTATTTATCTTATTCATTCCAGCTGGTCCATCTATGTGGGCTTTGAGCCGTGGTGTCAGGGTATCTAGAGTAATAAAGGTCCAGATCTGCAGAAATTATCAGCCCATTTAGATTTGTACCAAATGTTAATATTTCCATATACACACTGGCAGCCATATGAGAAGGTAACATAGTTTGCAAAACCCATGGACTTTCATTTTCAATTATGAGGAAAAAAGAAAGTGTAAGTCTTTCAGTGCCTCATGGTATGCTCTGTACCTTTTAGGAGCTCGAGAAATGAATGGACATGCTACTCTGGGACATTTCCCAGAATGCAAACAGGACAACAGTACACAAAATGGGTTTAAATTGTATCTCATGAAAGGTATATCCCAGGAAAAATAATATGGAGATATTGAGATGGCTTATCAAGGAAGGGCATGGAATATAATTCCTTATAGAACTATAAGCATATTGATAATATCCATTTGCATGAAATGGGTTGGGTTCAGCTCATCCTGGAGGTAGGGGATGTACTAGGTGACCCCTAGAAAGCCCTTTTAACCTCAGGAGTCTGTGGCCCTAAGCTTTAAGCAGCTGGTTTCATTCAGAATTTAGGGAAGGCCCACCAGTATCAATGCTGCTGTGTGCAAGGGCCTGATAAACTTGGGCACCAAAAAAATCTGGTTCTCTTCACTCTTGGCCCCTTTGTTCTTCATCCTAGATAGAATAGGCAGGAAGTAGAATGGAGTGTCACCATGGTAACCAGGCCAATCAGTGACCATACATTGGAGAGAGAAGGTTCCCACTAGTGTGTGGGGTGCTACAGTACTGACTTTGGGTGGAGAGCAAAGCCACAAGAGATAGCATGGGTCAGTGTGTAAGGCACCCCATGAGCTGGGAGGAATTGGAAGAATATCAGGTGGGTAGGGCTGGTAATGCTGTCCCTTGGACCACCTCCAGTCCATATGCCCAAAGTTCTAAAGAAATGCTAGTGAAGGAAAGATAAGCCTTGCCCATGCTTCTGATGCTCCATCATGGTTTTAGATGAATGATTTTCAAAATATGGTCTGGGGACCTCCAGGTATATCTAAGACCCTTTCAGGGGACCTGCAAAGACAAAAGTATTTTTATAATAATACTAAGGTGTTTTAATTTCTAATACAGTAAATATCATTAGATATATCTTACATAAACAAAAGCTCTTAGGAGCACCCTCAATAATTTTTAAGAGTATAAAGGGTCCTAGGACCAAAAAGTTTTAGAACCACCCATCTAGAATTGATCAGTCCCTTCAGTCCTGCCCCTCCTCTTCCCCATCCTCTTCACCTGATGCTTAAGACTCTCACAGGCTTGGCCTGATCCTTGCATCCAGTCCTCAGTTCTGTCCCATGTCATAGTTCAGTCCTCAGTACTGTCTTTAAAAAGGAGCCTGTCCCATTTCCAAGAGGAATGATTCCAAAATGATTATGTGAGAAAAGAAGCTGATGATTGCAACTCTACTTCCTTGGGCCCAACTGATCTTTCTGTTCTCCATTTTGTAAAAATGGGAACCTGGTCCTTCCCTCCATGATTCCTGGGATCCCATGACTCTGAGGTTGATGGCTCTATGGTTGATTGCAGGCGCTGACCTTTCTGACCAGGAATGAGATCTTATGGTAAGTGGATTCCCCATCTATTCTCAGAACAGATGCTCAGTTTGGGAGGATGCTCACAGCCCTTAGGCCTGGTTGGCATGACTTGGGTCAACTGTCCCTATTCATACCTTCTCTCTACTAATGTTGTTGACCAAGGGCAGAGTCAAAGAGTCAGTAAACATTTAATTAAGCACTGACTATGTGCCAGGCACTGTGCTAAGTGCTAGGGATACAAAGAAAGGCAAAAGATAGTCCTTGTCCTCAAGGAGCTCACAATCTAATGGGGGAAAGATGACACATAAGAAGAAGCTGAAAAGTGGTAGGGGAGGGGGTAGTAACCTGGCAAGGGGACATGATGAAGACCTGCATCCTGGATGGAAATAATCTGAGAAGGCTGATTTCCTCTTGTAGAATGAGCTTCTGGAGAACATGAAATACAGAAAAGTCTGTCTAGTCTCCCAACTAGCACCCTCTCAGCTTTCTTGCTTGGGTGCTGAGCCTCTTGTTCCACCTGCCAACCTGTTTCCTGCGGCCTTCCCGCCTTTGACCATCTATGTGGTTTGCCCATTGCTAGACACTTTACTCTGTCACCTGCTTGTGCCCTGGCCTACTCACCTGGCTACTCACCTGGTTCTAGATTCCCAAGGTCCACCTTGATCCTCAGCTACCTTCCTGGATCTGATACATGTCTTCCTCCTCCAATGCACTGTCTGATCAGTTGTAGTCTTAATTCTGTAATTAGCTCAGACCGCCCCATATGCTAACTGCTACTCAGTTTCCCTGAGCTGAACCAAACTGCCTATTGTCATGTCTGGCCCATCTGGCTCATGCTTTCACCAAGGTCTACGTCAGGGGTATCAAATTCAGACAGAAAGAGAACCACTAAACCATCCATGCTAGGTACATATTGACTTAGAAAACTGCTTATTAACATCATCTATGTTCTATTGAATTTTTATTTGTTTTGTTAAATATTTTCCAATTACTTTTTAATCTAGTTCTAGTGTCCTTGCTGCCTGGCAGTGTGTTTGACACCTCTGGTCTACACAATCTCTAGGTTGCTGGTCTGGGTTAAGAGGTGCTAAAATAATATCCATGGTGACATCAGGTTGGGTTAATAAGCAGCTAGGCAGATGAGAAAGAATGATGAAATAATATTTAATTTTGCTTTGTGATATTTCATAGAGCACTAGGTCTGGAGTCAGGAAGACCTAAGTTAAATCTGGCCTCGGACACTTACTAGCTCTGTGACTCTGGGAAAGTTACTGTTTGCCTCCGTTTCCTCATTTGTAAAATGAGGGGTAGAAGGAAATGGCAAACCACTCCAGTATCTTTGCCAAGAAAACCCCAAATGGGGTCACAGAGAGTTGGACACAACTGAAAAATGGTTGAATAATCAGAGATAAAAGGGATCTTGGAAGTAACCTTGTCCAACCATCTCCCAGTGGAGAAAACTGAGGGCCAGATAAGATGCGTGACTTGTCTAAAGTCACAGAGCAAGTTAGTGTCAAAGCTGGGCTCAGATCCAGGTCTCCTAACTTCCTGTCCCTGTATTCTTTCCATCATACCATGAGATAATATATATCAGTAGTTCTATCGCCTGTGGTCAGAGGAGTCAATTCAGCAAAGCTCCTGGGAATAGACACTGAAGTCTCCCTGATAGCTGCCTCTAGGTATCTGCTGCCCTCTAAACTAAAGCATCTTGGGCTTTCCTGATTAACATTGTCCTGATTGGCCAACTTCTATGGATTTATAGGGCTCCTGTCCGTGTGCTTTGGAAAAGACATCTCTGAGTAGGGAGCCTAGAGGATATCTAAGCACCCTGGAGTCTTGGGACCTGGGCCACCAGGCTCCTCTTCATCACTACCATTACCATCTAAAGTACGGCCTTGGAGTGTGGTAGTGTAGAGAGTGCTAGACTTGGAATCAGGAAGATCTGGGTTCAAAACCCACCCCTGCTACTTACTAGCTGTGAGAGCCTGGATGTCGTTTGGCCTCTCTGAGCTAGAGTTTCCTCATTTGTAAAATGAGTGGGTTGGATTAGGTAGTCTCCAAGGCCCCTTCCAGCTTTAAATCTATGATACTATGGTCAGAGAGACACCCAGGTCCCTCAGCCTTCCTGGATTCAGTTCAAATGAATTTAATTCAACACAAGTACCTTTTTTTTTTGGCTAGGCAATGGGGTTAAGTGACTTGCCCAGGGTCACACAGCTAGTAAATGTCAAGTGTCTGAGGCTGGATTTGACCTCAGGTTCTCCTGAGGGCCAGTGCTCTGTCCACTGAATAAGTACCTCTTAAACACACTATGTACCAGGTGCTATGCTAAAGCTAGGAATACAAGAAAATGTCAGAGTCCTTGCCCTCAGGGAGTTTACATTTTTGTGAATGCTGATTCTGTTTCCCCAGCCCAGAAAATGCTTTTTCCTTGTATCTCTATGCATTTGTCCAGGAGCAGCCTTTCTGCTTTTTAGAATCCTTTTCTTCCTTCAAAGCTCAGATTAGGTTATTTCCTATTCTATGGAGGCTTCCCTGATTCCCTCAGCTGAAAGTTTTCTTTCCCTCTGCAAATTTTTCTAGGGTACTTTGCATCTTTTCTTTGTTTCCATTTCTCTTTTCCTTGTGGTACACACACTGTGTACAAATCACATCCCCCACCCCCACCCCAACTCTGTTCTGTTGTGGTAACTAATAGCTAACATTAAGGTTTGTAAAGCACTTTGGCTATATGATGTTTTCTCCTGCAGCTAACACTATATCACAGTATCTAGCACCTAGCATGCTGCCCCTCACTTAGTAGATGTTTAATAAAAAATTTTTCAGGGAAATGTCCTGTCCCTGTTCGTAAAGGTATTCCAATGAACTGCCCATGGTATGTGCCAGTCAGTCAGTCAGGATTTGAACTCAGGTCTTCCCAACTCTAGTAATAGCCTCTTTATCCATTTCACTATGTATGCTTCTGTAATTATAATTATTACCAGAGGAAAAAAAGATCTAAGAATACCTACGTGGTGGTGAAAGGGCTCTTTGTTGCAGGGAGCTAGCTGGTCCTGGGCTAAAAGCTGGAAGCTAATGACACCTTTAGGGCTTGAGCATACCAGAGGGGATGGTGGGTAGGAAGGCTGCTAGGAGAAGCTTAGGGACTCTTGGTTATGGCCTGTTTCCCCGTCTGAGAGCAAGATGTGGAGGAAAGCTGCCGTCTGTGGCTGCTTGATTGATAATCAGCCTGGCTGGCTGAGCTTTTAAATCGTTGGGATTTTGGAGTCCATTAGCAATGACTACAGACCTTCATTTAGAATCCATTGATCCATATTTGGACACACAGAAAGATGTCTTATGGCAGGGAGAGAAGCATGCATTGTATCCAAGAGGCATTTCACTATTAATCCTCAAACATTATTCTCAGCCATTTGGGAATCACATTGTTTGTGTCAGGGTCCCATGACATGGTAGGGCTCAGGAGGCCTTGTCGAAAAGGGAACATAGTGCTGCAGAAAGGGCCCTTGATTTGGAATGAAAGGACCTGTGTCCTTATTTGGACTTTGATATTTACTTAGCTGCATGACTTTAGACAAGTCACATAACCCCTCTAGTTTCAGTTTTCATCATCTGTAAAATGAGTAGGTTGGGTTAGGTGAGCTACTAAGAAGTTGCATTTTTAGATGTATTAGAAGATGTATTTTTCTTCCCTTCATCATTTGTCTCTTTTTAACATTCATTTAAAAACTTTTTTATGAGTTCCAAATTTTCTCCCTCCCCCATTGAGAAGGCAAGAAATATGATATATATTATACATGTGAAGTCATGCAAAACCTGTTTCTATATCAGCCATGCTGCCAAAAAGAAAAACAAAAACAAGAAAACCTGCACTCAGAGTTATCAGTTCTCTCTTTGGAGGTGAATAGCATTTTTCACAATGAGTCCTTTGGAATTGCCTTGGATCATTATATTCATTAGAGTAGCTAAGTCTTTCACAACTGATCATCGTTACAATATTGCTGCTACTATGTACAATGGTCTCCTGGTTCTGCTTACTTCACTTTGCACCAGTTCATATAAGTTTTTTCCTGGTTTTTCTGAAAAAACTAACAAACAAACAAAAACAAACAAGCAAACGTCATTTCTCATCATTTCCTATAGCATAATAGTATTCCATCACAAACTTATACCACAACATGTTTAGCCAATTGATGGACATTCTCTCACTTTCCAATTCTTTTCCGTACTTGCAGATTTAAACTAATGATCCCTAAGAACCAAGGATCCCTGCTAAGGCTATGACAGTTGTTGTGTTCTCTGTGCCCAAGACCTCAGGCAGCTTTCAGAATAGGTCAGTGCACAAGACATCTCCAGGGACAAACAGGGGAACACAAATGCAGATGTGCAAAGAAGCAACCCAGGAACCCCAGAAACTCTGGAACTAGCAATTTGGTCTGCCCAAGGAGGTGACAAATATGGCTCTCCTGCTCTCTCCTTTTAATGCCACTATTCTGAAGTCACAGAACAAAGTAGACTTTGGGAATTTCAGGCTAAAGATTCGGTGCTTCCCTGATTTTAGCCTCAGAGAGGCAAAGAAACCCATGGCCTCAGTGGGCCTATTGGCGACAGGGCTGTCTTCTTGCTCTTCTAGTTCAACTCTGCTGTCTCCCTGATTGTACGGCTGCTTCAGTCCTGGAGGGGACTTCAAGTTGGTTTTAAGAGGCCTGATACCCGTGAACCTGGCTGCAAGCTAGGAGGAGAGGAAGCTTACTGAAAAAGTTGTTGACATTTTATATCCCTTCTCTTAATTGACTTGCACAAGAACCCAGAGCTACTAAGTAAAGCTGGGATCCAAATCCAGGTTTCTTAATGCCTAGGCCACTGTCCTGCTATAGACCCTGCAAGAAGATAAATTGGTTTTAGGTTGGTTCAGGAGAGATGCCAGTAAGCTAGCCAGTTTGGAGAGGTCCTATGGGGTGGCAGCAGCAGAGAAGAAACATTATTAATACCTACTGTGTGCCAGACATTGTGCTAAGCATGTCACAAATATGATTTCATTTGATCTTTACAACAACCCTGGGAAGTAAGTGCTATTATTATGCTATTTTACAACTGAGGAAATTGAGGCAGACAGCACCCAAGGTCACAAAGCTAGTAAATGCTTGAGGCTGGATTTGAATTCAGGTCTTCCTGACTCCAGGACCAGCATTCTAACTACCTCATTAACTAGCTGCCTCCCAGTTCCAGGAAGATAGATATATGGATTGAAGTGTGGGAGAGAAATATGTGATGAAGTAGAAAATGTATGTCCCTTAATTTCAAGGAATTTATTTGTCTTCAAAATGAGAATGCTATGTCACAGAATTTTTCTGAGGAAAATCATGTTATGAGCTAGATAAATTCTATTTAAATTGTTATCATTTCTTGTCATGTGTCTCATTCTTCTCATCTTCTTCAATGGCATTCAGATAGGAAAAGTCTGGGGGCAAACTTCTTTTCTGCTATTATTCCTTTATATGTAAAGTCTGGCAGACTATCAGTGATCAGCAATGTTTAGTGAGAGTGAGGCGCTGTCTTTCCAGCCTCTGATTGGTTGATCATACACCAATCAATTCATAACACCCCTGAACTAAAATCATTCTCCTTCACTTTGGAAACCACTGGTCTGCATGGTCAGAAGATGTCCAACACAACAAAAAGTGCAAGTTGGATCAAATGTGAAACAGATCTTAACATATCATTAATATAATAAATGACAAAACAGTTATGCCAAAGGAGTTGACAGAAACTCTGCTTCTCTTTGAAACTGGAAAGGAGGAGCAGATAAGACCTATAATTATTGGTTCAATAACTATTTGCTTCATAGTACCACACAAATTACTAGTAAAATATTTTATCAGCTTCTCAGAAATAAGACTGAAAAATTTTTTTTAAAAATTAAAAAAAAAAGAAAGAAGACTGACTCAACTTTTCTTAATAGAAGACCTGACATATTTACAACTAAAAGATGCCGGTGATCTGTCTTGCTCTGAGCCAATTATTTGTTCATATACTTTATATAAAGCATTCCCAACTCATGTCACTAAAAAAAATCTATAAATACTTAGAAGAAAGCACTATATTGACTGAGGAGCAAGAAGGTTGTGTCAAAAAAAAAATTTCCAGTTTCAAAAAGCAGCGTCACAATTTGGCACACTGAGGAAGCCTCAATGCACTGTCACATTTATATGGTCTTTGTTAATTATGGCAAAGCCTTTGGTCCAGTGTAGTGAGCATGGCTTCTCTATGTACTGTTGCTGTTGTTGCTCAGTCATTCAGTTGTGTTGGACTTTTTGTGACTTCCTGGACCATAGCAACACCAGGTCCTTCTATCTGCCATTATCTCCTGAAGTCTGTTCAAGCTCATGTTCATTGCTTCCATGACACTCTCGATTCACTGAAGGCATATGTAGAACAATTCTAGTAGCAGACAGGGTGTCAGGGATGACATGGATGTAATTCTGTTCCTGGGTAGTTTTGATTTCTTTTGCTTAGTTACTCTATTTGGAAGACTTTTCATTTTATGTAGTTTGGAAATTGTGACCATTTGGTACGATTCTAACAGATTGGGATATACATTGGAAACATTGTTCTTTTTATTAATTTGTATCAATCTGTGTTATTTTTTAGATGATTGTGGGCAACATTTCTATGCTAATGGTTCATTTCCTATGCAGGTTATTTGTTGAATTTTCAAAGACATTTTGAGGTATGTATTTTGTAGCATGGGGAATAAATGCTGGTTGGTTGCTTCCTTGATTAGTCATCCATTAGTTTATGAAAAACAGTGAGCTCTTGATGTATCATCGTAGTTACTAATTTGTGTTTTTCTAAGCATGTGGTAGGTGGTGAATCTTCTTCCTCTAGGTCTCTCTATTTTGGAAGCTTTTCATTCTACGTAGTTTAGAGATTATAAGTATTTGGTATGGCAACATTATTAAAATATAATTTATTATATTATTAACATACATTATTATTATTGAAACATTATGATTCGTTATAGCTGTGATGAGTCTCAGTTTCCTCATCTGTAAAATGGGGATAATAATCCCTGTCTACCTCACAGGATGAGTGTGAAGATGTCAAGTGAGATTTGAAAGCACTTTGTAAATTGAACAAATGTAAGGGAAGTTGGGTGACACAGTGAATAGAGCACAGGGCCTGGAGTCAGGATGACCTGATTTCAAATCTGGCTTTAGACACTAGCTGTGTGACCCTGGGCAAGTCACTTATCCCTGTTTGCCTCAGTTTCCTTATCTGTAAAATGAGCTGGAGAAGGAATGGCAAACCACTCCAGTATCTTTGCCAAGTAAACCTCAGATGGGGTCATGAAGAGTTGGACACAACTGTAAACCGATTGGATAACAAAAAGGAAGTGTTATTTACAAAGCTTTCCTTCTCAGAATTCTTCCCTCTTCCTAGCACAATGATGAACATACAGGAGACATTTGGAAAACAACCTGCTGATCAATTAACTGATCTTAGTTTGTTGGGTATAAATCTTTCCCAAGGAGTCCCTAAATTACATTGAATGTAATTTTTCCATTCAACAGCCTTTACTGATGTTTCATCGCCTACAAGATAAAAATCATATTCCTTAGTCTCAAACTTAAGGCCCCGACCAAACCTCCTACCTATTTTTCCAGCCTGACTTCATATTCATCTCTTTCTTGAACTCTGCATTCCAGCCAGATGGCCTGCTCCCCAAACCCAACTCCCCATCATCTTCCTTGTGCGTTTGCACAGGCTCTTCCCTGTGCCTGGAGTGCCCTCTTTCCTCATTGCCACCTCTTACAATCCTTCTCTTCCTTCAGGACTCAAAAGAGGTGCCCCATCTTCTATGAAGTCTTCCCTGATTCCCTAAGACATTAATGTTGCCTCCTGCCTCAGCTTTTCTTATACTATATTTATCTATGTACATGCTACATATCTCTCTCTTTTTTCCACTCTCTTTGCCCTGGCCCCCACAGTGGAATGTAAGCTCCTTGAGGGCAGGATCTGGTTCATTTCTCTCTCTCTCTCTCTCTCTCTCTCTCTCTCTCTCTCTCTCTCTCTCAAAAGCTAGGCTCAGGGCCTTACACATAAGCAGGCATTTATTAAATATTTGTTGAATTTGCTGATGTTGTTTGGACAGAAATAAACTTCTAAGGGCCTGGGAACATGAGAGAAATCCTTCTGCTCCTCAGTGGAACATAGGCTGATCTTGAAGCTGAGTGATGAAGAGATAGAGATTTTCTGGGACTTGGCTTAAGATCCGAGATGTTGAACTTACAGTGCTGCTGGTGAGGCAGGGCCTTCGGTAACTCCCCTTCCATTTCTTTTCTTCAGCATTCATGACACCTTCTGCAAGCTGTGTCCCAGGGGCAAATACTACAAGGAGGCCACCCTGACCATGGATCAAATCAGCTCTTTGCCAGCCTTGCGGGTGAGTTGGGGGACCTGGGTCAGGTCCCTCTGACCTGCTTGGAGAAGGGCAGAGTTGCAGACAGCTCTGGAGATGATGAAACTCTCTCAGGACAGACAGGTGTTTGCATTTACAGGGCCAGACTGCACAATTAAAAGAACAAAGTCCTCTGTTATCTCCTTGACATGCTGCTCCTTGCCTCTGAGTTCAGGGGGAATTTGTTCTTTTGATAAATATTTATTGAGTGCTTACTTTGTGCAGAGCATTGTCCCAAGAGCTGGGGATACAAATTCAGGTCCAACCCAGACCCTGCTCTCAAGGAGCTTACTATGTTTCATTTTGGTCCAGAGAGACCTGTGATTTCAAGGGTTTGGGGAACTCCTAGTGTGCAGACTTCCTCACCAATGCAGATTGACAACTCATCTGAAATTTATAGTTTTAGAGAGTTGTCTATGGGCATTGAAAGGTTAAGTGCCTTGTCCTTGGGTCACACAGCTTGTATGCATTAGTGGCAGGAATAGAACCGCAGATTGCATTTCTAAATTGTTAAGATGTCAGTTGTGGAGCAGTATAGTGCAATGGAAGAAACATTTAGTTTGGAGTTGTAGGACTTTTAATTCTGGCCCTACCATTTAAGACTTGGGCAAGTCATCTCCCCTCCCTGGGCCTCAGTTTCCCTATCTGTAAAGTGAGTGTTGGATTAAGTGACTCCCAAATTTCCTTCCAGCCCTAGGTCTATGATCCTAAATTCAAATGACAAACTAAGCTTCTTGGGGGCAGGGGTTGTTTCATTTTTGTCTTCGTATCCTAAGCACCTGAGCAGCTAGGTGGCGCAGTAGGTAGAGTACCAGCCCTGGAGTCAGGAGGGCACAAGTTCAAATACTGCCTCAGATACTAGCTGTGTGACCCTGGACAAGTCACTTAATCCTGTTTGACTCAGTTTCCTCATCTAAAAAATGAATTGGAGAAGGAAATGGAAAATCACTCCAGCATCTTTGCCAGGAAAACCCCACAAGGGGTCATGAAGAGTTGGACAGCACTGAAAACAGCTGAACAACAACAAATCCCAAGCACACGCCATAGGGCCTGGTACTTTTCCCTCTGGCCTAAACCTGTGATTTCATTTATGTAAAGAGCTCCCAGAGAGGAAACTCCATCGGCCAATGCAGATCAGCAGCTGTACTGAATTGGTCCTCTTCAAAAATGAAGGAGGAACAACAGTCTTAGAGAGTTGCTCTTGAGGTACAGATAGGTTTAAGTGACTTATTCAGTAATACAGCCACTCTAGCTAAGAAACAGGGCTTGACTTGAGGTCTTATACCATACTGTCTCTCTGGCACATAGTAAATAACAATAATAATGATGATGATGATGATGACTAGAATTTATATAGCAATTTAAGGTTTGCAAAGAGTCCTACAAATATTGCATTTGATCTTCACAACAAATCTGAGAGGCAAGTGCTATTATGATCTCCATTTTACAGATGGGAAAACTGAGGCAAACAGAGATTAATGAAGCTGAATTTTTATCTGACTTCAGGTCCTGTGTCTTATTGACTATACCATCTAGCTGTCTCTTAATAAACGTTAGTGTTGCATGGAATGTGTTATGTGTGGGTCTCAGTCAAGACATCTCTAACATCTTCTCCCTCCACCCTTTTCCAAGGGAGACTTTAATTCCCGCAAAGAGGGGAAGCAGAAATTTGAGGCCAGAAGCTGGCCACAACTCTGCTTTCCTCAAAGAGAGGGAGTACCAAACTAGAACTATACCTGTTTCCTTAAATTTTATGAATTCAGGGTATATGATCTTTAGATTGCTAAACTCCTGATCACTGCTTCTAAAAGGGGAAAGGAGGAGCCTAAACTTTATATACAAGGTTTAATAACTTCCTTCTCACCGAATAGCAGTTCCACAATGAACACACATAGTAAACAGCAAAGAAACACATTTATCCAAGTTGATAGCAAAACAGAAATCAGAGAAAGTATATATATATATATATATATATATATATATATATATATATATATATATATATATATATATATATGTATATATATGTATATATGTATATATATGTATATATATGTATATATATGTATATATATGTATATATATGTATATATGTATATATGTGTGTATATGTGTATATATGTACATACACACACACATACATATATATATATGAGACTACATAGCAGACAGTAGAGTGAAGGAGCTCTCCCATCAGGAGCAAGGTAACAGCTCAACCAAGAAAGAGAATCCCAGATCTTACCCTAGGGGAAATGCCCGGAAGTCTCTAGCATAGTAACCTGGGGACAGGGACATGATGGAGATTGTCATCAACTCTTATGTCAGCTTCTTTCTAGAGTCTTTTTCTCCCTTTAGTAACCTGAAGAGGGAGTGGCATTGAGAATCTTCTCTCTCAAATCTGGAACCAAATACAGCTGAAGTGATTCAAGAGCCCAAAGAGACTGAAAAGACCAGATCTCCCCAACTGTTGCTGACTCTACCCCACCCCTCATGCAGGCACAGCGTATTGAGCTCTACCAATGAGGATAAAGTCCTGTACCAATGGGATTTGAGATTTGGATTACATTCAGATAGTATTACCTCCAGATAGAGAGCTGGTGGAGTCAGAGTGCAGATTTTTTTTTTTAAACATGGCTAGTGCAGGAATTTGTTCTGCTTGGTTATTTGTGTTTGTAATTGGTTTTGTTTTTCTTGCCTTCTCAATGGGTGGGGAAGGAAGAGAAGGTAGGAAGGAGAGAATTCTAAACTGAAAATAAAAGCTGCATTTTAAAAATAAATATTAGGTTATTTATGATATAAGAGGGTTTTTCCCAAACCCTTACCCTAATTTATACTATATAACTAACAGCCTTATTTGTACCCTGATAGTGTTATCAAGTGGGAACATCTTTCTGATGCATTTCATACTAAAAAAATCAAAGGGGTAAATTAAATTTAAGCAGATCCTTAATCAGTTTGAGACTGGAGTGTTTTTGAGTTATTGAATAAAATAAGAAAGTCAAAAAGGAATTTTATTGGGGTTGGTTGAAAGAATTCAGGTTGGAATTTAGTCAAATTTTAGAAGACCTTTGAGAAAGCAGCCTCTGCCAGAGGGCAAGATTTGGACGTCCCATCAGAGCTAGTAGCTCCCAGGAAAGCGGTGAACCCAAGGACAAACCAGACACATCAAAGAAAACCAGCTTTAGGGAATGTGACCTCTTCAGGGTTGAGAGAAGTGCAACTTTCAATTCTATAAAGGCACCGACTGTTGAAGCCTATCAGAGAAAGAGAGCACAGAGAAACTTCTGTGCACCATAGGGAAACTTCATGAGGACTCCATAAAGAGAGAGGGGGAGAGAGAGAGAGAGAGAGAGAGAGAGAGAGAGAGAGAGAGAGAGAGAGAGAGAGAGAGAGAGAGAGAGAGACATTAAGTTCCAGGGACTGTGCTAAGCAGCGGAGGTAAAAATACAAGAAAGCAAAACATTCCATTCCCTCAAAGAGCTTACATTCTAATTTGTTGTTGTTCAATTGTTTTTTATAATGTATATAGAAGTGCTGGAATTGGGAGGGGGTAGGTATGATATGGTGTAGACATGGCCTAGAAGTGGTCTGTAGGCATGGTTAAAGATGAGATAAGACAGAAAGAAAAAAGAAATCTACCTCTTACAGCTGAGTATAAGGTTGCAGTGGAGAGGGGAGATAAAGGTGATGACTGCATGGTGGGAAAATGACTTGAGAAATCAGGAGGGAAAAAAGGACATCTATCTAATCAGGAGCTGGGAGTTCCCCCTTTGCCACTAAGCTTAGGTTCCCCTGGACTCTGCGCACATTTTGGAGAGAATGTGTCCTAGACCTTTAAGGTAAGGTTTTTGTACCGACTGTTCACATTATTAAAAACCCTTTTCTCGAAGTTAATTATATAGCTGCTGATAGTCAATGGAGAGCACATTAGATGTGGGCTCATAACCTAGTACTAGAAAACCATGTCTAATCTCTCAGGATTACCCCTAGAACCCTGAGGGGGAGAAGTAATGAGCCGCTTTTCGGGGACTCACCTACCAGTAATAGCGGTAGTTGGGGAAACAAGAGAGAGGGGTGGAGTGCTCTAAAATAGGTAAGACTCCCTAGGGGTCTCTAGAATCTCCTCGAGTAGTTGTGGCTATAGCACCAGTGTGAAGCAGGAAGGGGAACAAACATAAAACAGTTTTGTATGTGAAAAGTCCTTCAGGTGTGTACTGTGCCGCTATCTCCCAAGGTGATAGTTTCTGGAGCTTCTCACGTCTGGAAAGTTTTAATGGACTTGCTGGCTCTGGTTATGAGTCAGCAGTGTGATGTGGACTGCCAAAAAAGCTAACGTGCTCTCAGACTTCAATAATGGAAATATAATACCCAGAATGAGGGAGGCAATGGTCCTGCAGGATTTTGTCCTGGTCAGACCACACCTAGGATGTTGTGCTCCATTTGAGAACGCTGACAAGCTAGAGTATTTAGCAGGGGGTAAGCAGTATTTCGGGCGGGGGCTTAAAAACCGCATCATACAAAGATACATTGAAGAAATCAGGGAATTTTAACTTGAACAAAAGACTTGGGGAAGGGAAGAGCTCAAATCATCAGAGCCCTAATGTTAACCATGGCAGAGAAATATAGGAGGTACAAAAATTCATTGCATGCATTCTTTTCAGCAGCTGGAAATCTCTATTGCAGGGGTCAGCCAGACAGTAAATATTTTGGACTTTGCAGGCCAAGAAGCAAAATTAAAGCTATTATATAGGTACTTATAACAAGAGAAAAAACAAATTTCCACAAATTCTTATTGATGAAATTCAAAATATAACAACAACAATCCTAATAATAAAAGTATAATTTTATATATAATTTTTCTTTTATTTTGGAATAACATTTTACTTAATTGGGATCCAAAGTTAGTGTTTCCTATTAGCAAAATTGATTAAAATTGTTCATCTGTTAATGCTGATATGGAATAAGATTTTATGTATTTCATCTTTGAAATTGTCTTGTTACATGGATGGGTACTACCAGATACTGATATCAGTCCATAAGCAGGTGATTTTAACTGAATATATATATAATTTGGAAGGCATTTGTGTATTTCCATAATTCTATAATTCTTCTCTTGATATTTTCCTTTTAGCATGTCATTACATTGCAGATTAGTCACTTCGCACTGAAGGTTAGGTGGAAGCTCTTTAATTGCAGTTAACTGGATTTTGGAATGTGGACATTTCTTTTGCACTTGTATTGAGAGCAGAAAAAACTGCTGGAACTGTAGTTTGAACTTGGAACATATATGCACTGCAAATTTGTATGGGAATGGAAGTCTTACTTCTTGTAACTTTTGACAGCACGAGACGCATACAAAGCAGCTTGACACAACTTGTAACTGATACAGTGGGTACGCATTGGCAGTGAAAATAAAACGTTGAAGTTCAGGAATAGGTGTAGCACTCTAAATGCTGCTGAGTTATAATTGCATCACTGTGATTTGTAATGCACTGAGCAGTACCACGTATGGTCTCTTTTGCAACTACTCAGCTCTGCCGTTGCAGGATGAAAGCAACCATAGATAATACATAAATGAATGCATGTATTATCATCTCTGTTAATGATTCCCAGATCTATTTATCTAATCCTAATCTCTTTCCTGGCCACTAGTCTTGAATCTCCAACTTCCTATTGGACATCTCAAACTTGAAAACTAAATCTTCTTCCTCCAGGCCTTCTCCTCCTCCTGGTTTTCCTATGACTGTTGAGAGTACTACCATCCTCCTGGTCATCCAGGCTCACAATCTAGGTGTTATCCTCAACTCTTCATTCTCGTTGTCCATATCTAATCTGTTGCCAAGTCCTGTCAATTCTACCTTCACAACATTTCTTGTATGTGCCCACTTCTCGCCTCTGCCACCACCACTACTGTAGGCTGGGGCTTCATCACTTTGGGCTTAATCTGGGCTATTTCAGTAGCCTGATGGTTAGTCTTCCTGCCTCAAGTCTCTCTTCACTCCATTCCATTCTCCATTTAGCTGTCAAAGTCATCTTCCTAAAAAGCAGATCTGACCCTCAGTCAGCACCAATGGCTCCCTACTACTTCCTAGATCAAATACAAAATACTTTGCTTGACATGCATTATAACCTGGTTTTTCCTCTTTTTTTTCAGTCTTCTTATTCCTTACACCTCCCATATATTCTGCAATCCAGTGACACTGGCCTCCTAGACGTCTAACGTCATCTCCCAATTCTGAGCATTTTCACTGGCTGTCCCCCATGCCTGGTATTCTGTTCCTCCTCATCTCCATCTCCTGCCCTCCCTGGCTTCCTCCATGTCCTAGCTAAAATCCTACCTTCTACAAAGAAGCCTTTCCTGGTCCCCTTAACACCAGCACTTTCCCTCTGTTGATTATTTCCAATTTGTCCTGTATCTAGCTTTTTTGTACATGGTTGTTTACACACTGTCTCTCTCACTAGGCCATGTGGTCCTTGAGAGTAGGGACCGTTTTTTGCTTTTCTTTGGATTCCCAGCACAAAGTGTTAAGACACAATGAATAACACATAGTAGGCACTTAATAACTACTTGTGGGCTGACATACTTTATTAAGCCTTCCTGGATTCCCCCAAGTTGAAGTGTTATCTCTTTTCTCAGAACTCTTATTGCCCTTTCTTTGCTCTCTTAAGCACTTATTTTATTTACTTTTACATTTTGATTAGGTGTGGGCCCTAGACTATGACAAATATGTCATTAATCTTTGATCTCTTAGACCACCTAGCACCATGCTTAAGAGCTCAATAAATGTGTTTGTTGAACTGAATTAGGAAAGTTGAGTTGAAATCTGCCTTCCAGTAACTGCCATCCATTGGTCCTCACTGGACCCTCTGGAGCCACAGAGAATGAGTCTGATCCCTCTTACACTTGACAGGCCTTCAAATATTAAATTTAACCCATCCTTTCATCCTATTGAAATCTTCCTGGATTCTGATTTTATCAACAAATATATTAGCTATCCTTCCCAGCTTGGTGACATATGAAAATTTGATAAGCACGCCATCTACATTTTAATTCAAGTCACTAGTGAAAATGTTGACTGAAACAGGCCTGAGGACAGAAGCATAAGACTAAAGACCTCTCTGCAACTCAAAAATGGAAAGGAGCAATGCTTTTGTCAGCATAAGGAGCTCCCTTCACTTAACTGAGGCCCAGCTGAAGTCTTGGACTTGGGCAGTAAGTTCCAGAAAGTTTCCTGAAGCAAAGTCCTGAAGCAACAAGGAGGTCACACTGGTTGTAAAGAGCAGTCCAGGAATTGCTCTCATGTCTTCTGACTCTAAACCTAGCATGCCTTCTGCATCATCATCCTACTCATTCAACTAATTAAAATGCAGCTTGTTGCATTGCCATCTAGCCCATATTTCTTGTCCACAAGGGTACCGTGGAAGGCCAAAGATACCTGGATCTACCAGTCCAATGCTGTCAAAAAAGGAAACAACTGTCATGACTTGTTTAAAGTGAATCCATGCTGGCTCCAAGTGATCCCCACTTCATTTGCCCTTAAATTACCCATTTAATAGGAGCAGGAATGACACGGTGGAAAGAGTACTGGATTTGGACTCAAAGGACTTATGTCAAAACCTACTCCTTATATGACCTTCTGTGGGTCACTTAGTCTCTCTGAGCCTTAAATTCCTCATCTGTAAAATAAGGGTGTTGGATTAAGTGATCTCTAAGTTCCCTTCTAGCTCTAATGTCCTGTAATTGCATAATTAATACAATTATGTAATTGTATAATTATACAACAGCTAGACGCTTGGCTGTCATTAGGTGAAATCTATCTTCCAATTTTTCTTAGGCTTAAATCCTTCTTAGTGTTTTTACTAGTTAGTTCAGTCCAAGGTTCATTGCCTGTAATAGACAAGAGACAAGCCAATTAAGAGCCAAATAGCTTAGCTTTCTCTCTGTCTATTCTTCTGTTGGCACAATACCATACACTTTTGAGCTAATGCTGTATTAACTTGACATTGTGTCTGCCTCTATGTTTTTCCTCAATTTAAATTAGGTTCTCAGGGGCAATTTTGGAATCATTTAAAAATTTGAGTCATGTACACTTTTTTATCTGGGGTTATCCTATCTTTCCCTTGTTCTTCATATTATGTTAATAGTCATACCTTGGATTTCACAGCATTCCCTTGTGGATTCCAGATGCCAGAGAGACAGGTACCCTTCATCTGTACACCTGAGAGATGGGAGATAATTTTACATTTCATGTGATTTAACACCTAGACAAAATTCACAAGATTCGAGAGGTTATATATTTTCAAGGATCTGCATGTCAGAGACTCTCCAGTGCCACTAAGGGAATGGATAAGCTTTGGAGAATTTCTCCTTTCTCATCTCATTCATTGCCCAGGCTCAGACAATCAGTATAACTGCATTATCTGACAACACCAAATATATTTTGTCACCAACTCTCCTAGCAAGCATATGGCCCCAAGCACTCAGAGAATGAATAGCTTTATTTACAAGTCAAAGGAAAGAAATATAGCTCACACTCAAGCCACAAAGAATGACACTTCACCATGAGTAACCTTCTTCTCAGTTACTCTCAGTATTACCTTGAGTCAGGCTCAGGTCTTCCTCTAGTAATCTAATTGCCTTCAGTTCTCAGTCTGAGTCTCCTACTGAGGCTCACTTATCACCAGTGTTCTCCTTCACTGTTCTATTGGCCGTTCTACAGATAGCTCATCACTCTGCCTTGAAGTTCCCTCTATAGCTTCCAGCAGACTGAGGCAGATGTTCTCCATATCACTGCTCCTTCATTCCCTCCTTCCATATAGCATCGCTTTGTCAGCAGATCTACAGCAAATGCGGTGGGTCATTCGTTGCTCCCCATTGCCACCTCTTGTGGCAGCCTCTTTAACCGTCTGGCTAGTGAAATCTCTTCCCACAGCTTTGTCTGGTTGCATTAGAGGAGGGGCCCCAGGGCTCCATTGTTTTCTCCAAGGCATTTATCATCCTTGCATCCAGTTCTAACACAATGCCAGACAAAGGGCTCTGGATTTCTCTCTTGTGCTACAGTTTTGCAGATTTCTTGCCTCATGGAAGTTTGCCAGCAAACAAGAACACATAGCTTCTCTGATCTTCCAAACAGGACTCCATCTCCAAGGTCAGGGTGAATTTCACAGTTCTGTGCCCTCTTTCTCCTAGCATCCAGGCAGTGGACTTCCACCTATGCCAGTAGTATTACGGAGCTTAAGAGATCCCTACTACCTTCCTCCCCTCCCCTTCCCCCTTCCCCAACCCCAACTGTTCCTCTGGGGCTAGCTGAAAATGGTCATTCAAGTTGCTTGGAGCTGCTTCTAGAGATGTCCAGGGAGGGGAGAAGTTAAGTACTCCTTACCCACCCCCTCCCTGGGAAGGAGAAAAATGTAGTCCCCATATGGCCATTCTGGCTCTGCTTGCTGAAATGAGTTTTGTGGGAGTGAATATTTACATGGACTGAGAAATAAAAAACATTTATGGCCGGGAGTCATTCCTATATAAAGTAGATACATGTCTGGTTTAACAGAGAAATTGTGGATTTTAACTTCCTGTCTTTTTAGGATCATGCAATTTTAGAGCTGCGAGGGAATTCAGGGGTCACTGAATCCAACTCTTCTTTTTGTAGATAAGGAAAATGAGAAATGTAGAAGTAGACTGGGTTTGCCCAGGTTTGCTAGAGAAATATGGGAGAAACAAATGATGAGGAACCGTGTCTTATAACTCCGATAGCATTATTCTTTGCATCATACTGAGTTGCCTTCTCTCTGACACATCTCCTTCAATTTCCCTTTAGTCCTTCATTGGTCCTTACCCCTTCCTTTTTCTCTTTCTCTCTCTCCCCCTCTCTTTCTTCATTGAGAGCCATATTTGTTCTTCAAATCACAGTCCTCACATTTCCCTATCCCAGGGACATCTTAGGGCTAGTGTCCTGCGTGCTTTACAATTTTTTTGATTAGACTCATCTATGGCCATGCCCACTTCTTCTCTGGCTTCATCTTCTTTTCCTAAGCTGAATTTTATAATCCAAGTATGTCTCATACTAAGGGTGAGTACCTGGAACAACCCCCCACCCCCATCTCCATCCCCACTCCTTTTGCATCTGGTTCCTCAGTTTTGCCCTCTGTGGTCTACACAGGCATTTCTAAAATCTAGTCACTTCTGCGTTAGGCCCTGGGAAGCTTCCTAGCCTGGCTCAGGACAGCCGAAGAATCAGTGTACCAATGGTTTAGTCTCTGCCATCTCTGGAAAGAGGCACAGCCCTTCCCCCCAGTGCAGCCTGGAAGAGCTATGCATGACTCACACTTTAAAATGATTGCAAGATTGCTCCTAGGATTTTAATTAAAAGTGGGGAAGTGCACTGATAAAGATATGATACCAGGTTAGCCAATGATGATACTGAAGGGCTTTCCTATTTTTCATTCCCGTCTGTGCAAGAGAATGGAATTAGAGTCCTTTCCATCTCTGCCTGCAGTCCATGCCCTATCGGTGGCATAGTGGGTCCACAGAGGAAACAGAGACAAGGGCAGAAAGAAGAGGAAGATATGTAATCTCAGAGCACAGAGAAGCTGGGAGCCAACAGCAGAAAGGGGACGACGTCAGCTGTCACAATGGCTAACATTTATATGGCACTTGAAGCACTGTGTTGTTTTGGAGGGTAGAAGATAGCATGGATCTCATTATTCTTCCATTCAGTGTGAGAAGACTGGAGTTGGGAAGGGGCCTTAAGAGGCCACCTAATCCAACTTCATTTACAGATTTAAAACAAAACAAAACAAAACTGAGACCCAGAGAGAGAAAGTGACTTTGTTGTTCCATCAGGTCCAACTCTTCATGACCCCCTTTGGGGTTTTCTTGGCAAAGATACTGGAGCAGTTTGCCTTTTCCTTCTCCTCATTTTATAGATGAGAAAACCAAGGCAAATAGGGTTAAGTGACTTGCCCAGGGTCACACAGCTAGTAAGTATCTAAGGCTGGATTTGAACTCAGGTCTTCCTGACTCCAGGCGTGGCAATCAATGCATTGTGCCACCTACCTGCCCAGCAAAAGTGACTTAGAATCCTAGGTTTAGGGCTGGAAGGGACTTTCAGAGGCCATCTAGTAGTAATCCCTCATTTTACAGACGAGGAAACTGAGACCCAAAGAGGTGTAGATGTGACCAAGGTCACTAGTTGAGTTGGTATTCATAACCAAGTCCTTGGACTCCAACCCAATGAAACAGAAGCTCCTTAAGGTCAGGAGTGATCTCATTTTTTTATGTACCCCCAGCACCTAACACAGTGCTTGCCATTCAGTAGGTGCTTAATAAATGCTTGTTGAATTGAATCTGAGCAAAAAACATTTTTGAATCCTATAAGAGTATTTCCCCATTGTTCATGGGATCATAGATTTAGAGTTAGAAGGGACCTTAGAATCCATCTCGTAAAAATGCTTCATTTTACAGAGGAAGAAATTGAAACCCCAAGAGGATTATAATTATGAGTTCAGAGGAACTGAAATTCATAAATTTGGCAGTCATCAGGTCCAACTCTTTCATTTTACAGATGAGGAAACTGAAGCCCAGAGGGGTTAGGTGACTTGACCAAGATCACACAGATTGTTATGTGACAGAGTCAGGATCCATCATGCCTCATTATCAGTCTCCCTCTAAATAGGAGCTTCTTGACCTTTTTTAGTAGCATATGCCCTTTTGGCAATCTTGTTGTCTATGGACCCTTTTGCCCTCTTGCAGGATAATATTTATATATTAATATATATATATATATATATATATAATAAAATACATAAGATTGCAAGGGAAACCAATTATATTATATACAGATATCAAAACTTATTTTTTTAAAAAACAAGTTGACAGACCCCAGACTAAAAGAACCCATGAAGTACATCATCCAATGCTCCCTCTGACTCCAAGCATGTTGCCTCCCACATGGAAAATACATATTATTCTATATTATTCTTTGTTCAGTGCTGTTTACAGTGGGCAGGGGGGAAGGGACATATAGACAACCTAGTCCATGCTCTGGGGGAGCTTAACAGCTTACAGCTGGTTATTGTGCTACTACTTGCATCATAAAATCCGAGGCGATAAAGAATGTCTATTGCCCAGAGTATGAATATGCAGGTAGACAGATGACCCATGGGGCTTATTTACCAGTATGTATATCTTGGTCAGACTCTACAAACCAGTGATGAGTTTGGCCCAAAACTGAACCCAAAGGGTGACTAGATTGTATTGCCCTTGGGAAGCTGAGAATTCTTTTAATGACCCCAAACTTCTCCCTGAAACAAAGGCCCATCTTTTAAATTATTTAGTATTCTTCTGGCAATGCAGTATGGCTGTGAGTCATGGAACATCACTGTCACCAAAGAGTCAATGTTGAGGATCACACAAGGACAATGGAGTGGGCACACAGTGGGCATGAGCAGGCTGCAGTGCATTACAAATGAGGAAGTACTAAGAAGAAAGATGTCACTATAGAAGGTATGTGAGTGAAAGAAAAGAGAGGCTGACCATGCGAAATATAACCCAGAGACAACTCTATAGGTATCCTCACAATGTCAAGAGAATGCTTGAAGGGGCCCAGGCATGGTTGTTGTTGTTGTTGTTGGCCCTTTGTTTTCAAAGAGGACCAATGACATCGTGGGCTGATGTCTTGACTTGCACACGAATTGGATTTAAGTGAGGCAGGGTTGCACAAAGTCATCAGCCTCACTCTCTCTCCCAGAGTCATCGAGGTCCAGTGGCAGGACAACAGTCAGGATGACTGGTGATGGCCTGGGATGCGCAGATGACCTTGGAGTCCTTGATGTCAGACCAAGCTCTAAGCACTCCACAGCGCCTGCTTCAGCAGTCTTCGTGGCAATTGGAACAAATTGTTCTCATCTGCCCATTCCACCAGGGGAAGTCTTCACATGTTTGGGTAGACATACCCCTAAGTCGCTGATGGCTTTGAGGCCTGTCAGTTACCCTCAACCTGGTTTAGCCCATCTTTGAAGACGGTTTTACTGGGGTATGGCTGTTCTATGTGCAACAGTTTCTTGGAGCCACAGGTGAGAGTTGTGTGAAAGGTAGTCCCCTATAGCAAACTTAAAGAAAGACATAATTGGCGCAGCTAGGTGGCACAGTGGTTAGGGCACTGGCCCTGAAGTCAGGAGGACCTGAGTTCAAATCCGTCCTCAGACCAAATACTTGACACTTACTAGCTGTGCGACCCTGGGCAAGCCACTTAACCCCAATTGCCTAAAAAAAAAAAGACACAATTAAGCATATAGAGCATATAGAATAGGTAGTCTTGGATGGGTTATTGGATGGCTCTGCATTGTTAGATGGAATACTAACATGAATGAATGAAAAAGGATTACATGTTTACTTACGTACCAGGAGCTGTGGTAATCACTGTAGCTATTGTAATTTGGGAGACAACCCATATAGGGGAGTGATGGCCAGAGAAGGATATTTTAGTCTTAGTCCAAGGGATGGCAAATTGATCCATGGGAAAATCTTTTGAACTACCTTTTCCAGAAACAAGGTAGTGTTCACCAGATTCTATGGCTAAGAAACAGAAAGTGGAGGGAGGAACACATGGCTGGAGAGATGTGAAGCACAGGCCAGTCTTGGGATCGTTAGATGCAATGGACTGGGCGAGTTTGTCCTCATTCACTCGATCATCAACCAACGATACTCAGTCCCAGGGCAAGAGCTCCACAGTTGAGTGGATGAATTTTCCCAGGCACTGGGGACACGACTTCTGGAGGACCAATCTAGAGGCTGTAATTCCAGGTCAGGAAAAGCACCACTTCTCCTTGGTAATTCCTCATTTGTAATGCATTGCAGCCTGCTCATGTCCACCATGTGCCCACTCCATTGCCCTTGTGTGATCATTGACTCTTTGGTGACAGTGATGTTCCATGACTCACAGCTACTGCATTGCCAGAAGAATACAAAATAATTTAAAAGATGGGTCTTTGTTTCAGGGAGAAGTTTGGGGTCATTAAAAGAATTCTTAATCTCCCAAGGACAACTGCAGCGAGATGGCCTGGAGTGGATGGATATTTGTGATGTGATCACAGGTCTATCGGAGTTTTGTTGTATCATCATAACTCAAATTCTCTCAGCTTGGTGAGCTCCAATGTGTTGCTGTTGTTGTTCAGTCGTTTCTGAGTCTTTGTGACCCCATTTGGGATTTTCTTGGCAAAGATACTGGAGTGGTTTGCCATTTCCTTCTCCCGCTCATTTTACAGATGAGGAAACTGAGGCAAACAAGGTTAAGTGACTTGCCCAGGGTCACACAACTAGTAAGTGTCTGAGACCAGATTTGAACTTGGGTTCTTCTGACTCCAGGCCTGGCACCCTATCCACTGTGCCACCTAGTTTTCCTCTTACAGATTTTAAGGAAAGACTGTTGTCCAGGAGGAATTGTTTCCAGGCTAGTGTGGGCTAACTGCACTTGGATGACCATTTCCAGCTGCTCTTTACTTCTTGTTGGGGTAAGGCAGGGAGCATGATACCAGGTCTAAAGGGATGAGAATAAGTTTAAATCAATGAATAAGGATTTATTATACACCCATTCCGTGCCATATCATATATCCCGGAAGTTACCAAAACAAAACAAAAAGGTACCTAAATGAGACTTCAATAAAAGCTGAAGACCTACAGAGGCTAAAAGACTGAGATGTACAAAGGTAAAGGGAAAAGCTTTCAGACGCAATATTCTTCGCCTTAGAAAGAATGGAGCACAGATAGGTGACATAGAGGACAGCGCACCGGGCTTGGAATCAGGAAGATTCATCCTCTTAAGATGTTTGTCCCTGGTTTTCTAAGAAGACCAATGAAATCACAGGATAAAGACTTCATGAGTTCAAATCTGGCCTCAGATACTTACTAGCTGTGTGACCCCGGGCAAGTCACTTAACCCTGTTTGCCTCAGTTCCTCATTGGTAAAATGAGCTGGAGAAGGAAATGGCAAAATACTCCAGTATCTTTGCCAAGAAAATCCTAAAAGGGATCACAAAGAGTCAGACAAGACTGAAAAATGAAAGAAACAACAACAAGAACAAGAAAAAATGGAAACCTTAAATATCTTAATTGCATATGAAGAGGCCAGAGAGACAGTAAATGTTCCTCTAGGCCACAGACTGGATAAAGGCATCCAGAGATGTGGCCAATCTTCAGTATTCACACCTTGTCCTCAGCCAATCTGCATAATGTTCCCAAAGGAGTATGGGAGTTGAAAAATACTGATCTACCTAAGGGACATGAAGCTATTCTGAGAGGGAAGGGGCTTTTGAGCAGGAAGAATTCATGGAAGAATAGATCTGCATCATTACCCTCTCCTCCTAGGAGAGATTAATAACTCCGGGACTGAGCATCTCAGGGAATCAGAGAGAAGAATTCTCTTCCTGGCCTAAACTAAGGGTCATTTCTCCGTCTGAAAGAGCTTTTGTAGTATTCCAGCTGAAAAAAGTGTAGTACTTCTTAGCTCTATCATCATTTCATGCATTCCCTATGCGTGCTCTAATACCATGGGTATTAATACTAATATCTAATATTTTGGGTTCCCTTATGGAATAGCTGGTCCTGCTGTTAGGTAAAATTATTTGTAAATTATTAGTCTTGCTATGCCATTTCAGTAAATGGGGACTCAACCATCCAATGGCAATGTGAATTGGGTGAATGAGCCCTAAGGGGTTACATTACATAAGTGTGTGATGTGCAATATACATAAAATAAATACGAGTCATTATCAAAATCCATATATATGTGTGCTGTACAAATTTAGTTATGTAATTAATTACATTAAACTTCAATTATAATAACTAATTGATCCAAGCTGGGGAACGTGGCACCTGGCGAAGTCAGTTTCACAGTGGAGTTAGTTTCACTAGAGCCCATTAGCCTCATAGGTCATGCATGCTAGTTCATTAGGCAAAACATTTTTTTTTTTGCCACACTTGTCAAGAAGGCAACATAGATATTAGGTATTTGGGTCACATGATGTCTATTGGGAAAGCAGAGAGGAGGGAACAGTTCCCAAAAGCCTTGACTTCCTCTTGGAAGTCTTACTGGTACTTACGATAGCTAATAATAGCTAGCATTTATATAGTGCTTACGATATGCCAGGCACTGTGGCACATCATTTACAATTTACAATCATTGCCTCATTTACAATCATTATCTCATTTGATCCTCAGAACAATCCTGGGAAGTAGGTGCTATTATTATTCCCATTTTACAGATGACGAAATTAAGGCAAACAAGTTCAGTGACTCACCCAGGATCACATAGCTAGTAAGTGTCTGAAACTGGATTTGAACTCAGGTCTTCCTGACTCCGGGTCCAGTACCATTTCCATTGCACCAATTAGTGGGCAGGGGCCCTATCTTAGTCATCTTTGTAATGTCTCTCACTCCCTAGTGTTGCACATGACTGGTAGTCAGCATTTACTTGTTGAGTTTGTCAAACTGAGCAAGTTTAGGCACAGAGGTAAAGAGAAGTATTAACATGTTAGCAAAGTGCAAAGAAGTGCCCTGTTATCCAGGATGTGCTGGTAAGTGTTTAACAATTGGCTCTCTCAAAAAAAAAAAGTACACATACACATAACTTTTAAGTTTAATCTGTATTACAAACTTTTTCTTCATCACTTTCTAAAATCTAGACAATTAACAAAACAATATATCAAGCCCTGATACGTAGCAATTGTTGATTTCTATGGTATAAATGGTTACCCTGGAAATTTTGCAATTAGCTTTCAAGCACCTATTGGAGCTGGCTCTAGCTCACTCCTATTGTCATCCATTTCAAAGTGTGAGAAAGTTTTTCTAATTGAATTATAAGAGGAGCTTGGCATTGACTGACTAAAGATTGGCCACATCCCTTCATGTATTTAAAAAGATAAGCCTGACAAGTATTTAAGACAGTTTCAAAATAGTGGAATAGTGTTTGTATCAGGGAACAGCTTTGTGAAGTATGAACCCTACCAAAAAGTGTAAGAATGAGATTTTCACATACATGCACACAGAATGTAAAATGGCCATTATGTGCTGAGTCTGGAGCACACAAAACAGGAGCAGAAAACATTTCCAGGAACGGGACCCAATGGAAGCAGAGAAGAGAGACAATAATAGATTTAAGGGAGAATTAGCCGTTGCAATTGGGAGCTGTCTTGCAGAGAGGATAAGACCCAGGGAGCTGAGATTAAGGATCTGTCTAACAGAGACACAAGACAGGGTGAGAAACCTGCAGCCTCGAGGCCACATGTGGCAGGCCACAGCTTCCCCACTCCTGCACTAGACCCATGGGGGAGCAACGTGAGGATACCACAAAAAAAGACAGTGGGAACTTCCAGTACTGGAGGCATGAGTTTTCTGAAGGCTTGGCCACATATTCTCTACGTGTATGCCTGACTACTTACGAACTGGTAGTGTGTGGCTACTCTAACTACTAATGTGCTATGTACTTATAGGAACATGTGTCCCAGGGTTTTTTTGGCTAATATTGTATAATTACTGTTCTTACTATGCCATCTTAGTAAATACCTTTACTCTGAGTTAATTGTGTCTACTGGCTGACTACTAAAGACAAGCTTACTGGTGGGAGCTGGTATAGAATAATCCTTAGATCATGGTCACTCCCTGGGAAACCAAATTATAAGCATATGAGTACCAGGTTGGAGAGGTAATCCAGAGCATGTACTTTATATGTAAGATACATACAAAATAATTTCAAGATAACATGAGGGGGAAGGCACTAGCAGCTGAAGAAATCAAGAAAAGCTTCCTACAGAAGATGAAGGTGGAGCTGAGGCTTGAAGGAAACCAGGGATTCTAAGAGATTTTGGATGGTTCCAAAATCTTAGTCTTTAGCCCCAACCTCTCACCTGAGTTCCAAGCTATATTCCCCATCACTGACTGGCTACTTCCACCTGCAAGCCCCTTTCCTGTTACCTTCCAATCCTATATGCCATAAATTAGGCAATTAATCTATTTGTATTCATATATTTTGATATAGATATATAATGTAGTCATAAAATATACTATGTGTATATATGTACATATCTATCTATCTATATACATTCATATATATAACAAATGAGCCAACGAACTAATCAGGCTCCTCTTTTCTCTATCCCTCGGGAACACCATTTCACAAAGCAGGGGCTAAATCAGAACAAGGTTCATTCGTCAGTCTGTCCTGACTAGCATCTGCAGTTGCTGGCCAAAGGAAGTAGGCCTAAGGCCCCTCTGTTCCTTCCTAAGAACTGAGGCTTTTCAGGAGATAGTGACTCACACTACCCAGAACATAGCTTTGGAAAATGCTTAGAAAATAGGGCTCCAGGGAGGTTTGGGCAATGATGTCACTTAGCTCTTAGTGACCTATTAGTCTGGGAAGAAAACTCTCTTTTTTTTTTTTTAACTTGGTTTCACTCATGAAGAAATGTCTTTATTTAACATGGGACGTAAACACTGAGAAGCTGTTTACCTGTCAGCCTGTTAGAAGAAACCTGAGCCACAAGAACCAAGGCGATAAAGAAATTTGTGGGTTGGAATGGTCAATGAAGTGACACGGTCTGCTCTCAGTACTGAGATTTGTTTTTTTTTTATCCTTTTTCTATTTGGTCTTAAGTGTTAATTCACTTGTTTCTGGGTTGTTGTAAATAGTTATCTTCATTTGTGTACACACTGGTGAGTGGGGAGTGTTACAGCCCTAAAGTACCTTAAGTTTCCATGGCCAAATCTTCCCAAGCCTAGATTTGTTTACTTGGTATACTGATCCCCTCCCCCTTCTCCCCCCAAAAGGTACCACTACTCGCTAATGTCAACAACTAGAGCAGACTGCTCAATCTGGGGGTGGTATGTCTTCAGTGGCAGTGATGGGTATCATTCTTAGACTCAGGGACCAGCAGAAGTAACTGGGATTGGGAGCTTACCCAATCTAGTCACCTCATTTCACAGATGAGAAAACTGAAGGTGACAGAGGTGAGGTCTTCAGCCCAAGGTCAGGTAGCTTTGTGAGTAGTACTGCTGGGATGAGAACTCAGACCTCCAGATTCCTCCTGGTCCAGAGGGTCTTTCTACCATACTAGTTTTCTTTCCTTTCCTTCACTGTCCTGATCCCTTCTCTCTACCTCTCCACCCTTCTGACCCTGACCATTCCATTTCTTTCTTTTTCTTTGTTTCTTTGTTTCTTTCTTTGTTTCTTCCTTCCTTCCTTCCTTCCTTCCTTCCTTCCTTCCTTCCTTCCTTCCTTCCTTCCTTCTTCCTTCTCTCTCTCTCTCTCTCTCTCTCTCTCTCTCTCTCTCTCTCTCTCTCTCTCTCTCTCTTTCTCTCTCGCTCTCGCTCTCGCTCTTTCTTTCTTTCTTTTTTCTTATCAAGTTTGAGAGTTGGAAAGGATTTCAGAGACCATCTAGTCCAACCCATTCCTGAACAAGTATCCCTTCCACAAAATACTGTACAAATGGTGATCCAGCTCTTGCTTAAAGTTCTCCAGGGATGGGAAACTAGTTACTTTCTAAGGCATCCTATTCCACTTTGGGGATAGCTCTATTTGGCAGGAATTCACTTCCTCTACTTCTTCACCTCTCACTTACTTCTTAGCCTTTTTCAATATGGTTTCTGACCCTGTATCACTGAATTGAAACTTCTCTCCAAGGTCATCAGTTTAACTTCTAAATCGAATGGTTTTATCTTAACCCTTACCTTTCTTGGCATTGCTACTTATTTTAGTTAATCATGTAATTGTAAAGATGTGGTCTATGGTTTGTGAAAATCTACTTCTACTCATCTAATCCCCTCATCAAAGATGCCCTCAAATAAAGATTTCATGTAGATGGGAGAGTAGGCATGTGGGGCAGTAGATACTGGTGTTATCTTGGTTGTAGTTTTGCTTAGTGAAAAGGGCCAGGATTTTTTCTACACCTTTTTCCGACACCCTGACAAGGGATTCCTCAATGCCCTCAAAATTGTTAACTCCAGCATGGCCCTACATGGTCTAGTCTAGCTGCATTTCCCGTGATTTCTTCAGTGCCGTTTCTACTACACCTAGCAGCACACCTGAGACATATTTAGAGTCCAACTACTTTTGATCCATTGACCTTGATGGTTAAAAGAGTTAGCTGTAAAAATCTTTCCAAATCATCTCTCTGGCCTGCTCCCTTGAGTTCACTTTCCTTCACCTCAGCCCTCTTTTCAGTGTCTTTTTATGTGTAGTCTTCCCCTACTAGAATGTAAGCTCCTTAAGGTCAGGGAGTATCTTTTCAATAGATTGTAAACTTCTTGCTATTAGATTGTAAGCTCCTCGAGGACAGGGATTGTCTTTTGTCTCTTTGTATCCCCAGTGCCTGGCACATAGTAGGCACTTAATAAATATTTATTGAGTGATTGATTTTTTGCTTATATCTGTATTCTTAGCTAGCATTCTGCCTAGCCCGTAGTAAGCACTTAAAACTGCTTTATCTAATTATAGTCTAAACTGAAGTTTCCCTAGGCTTCTGACTCTCTCTTCTAGGTGGCTTATCCAAGGTCATCCAGTAAAGCAGACTGGGAATCAGGAAATCTAAATCCTGGCTTTGTCACAAAGTAACCGGGTGACTTTAGACAAGGCCCTTTACTATCAAGGGCCTCAGTTTCTTCATTTGTAAAACAAGTGTTGCGGTTTGGGTGGGCGGGGAAGGTCAGAGTCAGAGACTCTGCCCACCCAAGGATGCCAAAAACTGTTGCAGTTTCATGATGTGTTGTGGTTGGAACCTTCTCAAAGAATTCAGAGTCAGACCACCTCTAATTTTTGTGTGTGTGTGATTGGCACCTCTAATGGAGCTGGCTAAGTTCCAAGAGGAACCAGAAACTTTAGTGAAAGCAAGACATATTTTCATAAGGTAAAGATGCAATTATGTAACAGAAATTATGAATATTAAAAAGGCAGGAGGGGTCTGTTAAGGGATGAGGTAATAGGGAAGGGGTCCCACCCTCAGTGGAACTACAAATGCAATTTCTTACAATGGATACAGAAAGACCTATTTGGGTGGGTGTGTGTGTATGATAATGATATTACAATAAGCCTCTCTACCTCATAAGTTTACCTTAAGGACAGCTTTTGCTATTACTGCACAGGTGCCAAATTAGAGAAAGTCCCTTCTAGTGTTTTGGGATCCACATCCTGCTCAAGCATCCTGATGGTGCTGCTTTCTGATTGGCTGAGTATTGTGGTCCTGTCTGAAACTAGATGGATGTGGTTGTGGTTGAGCTTGGACATAACCTGCTATTTCTGTGGGAAATATGAGGAATGGGTCTGGGGTGGTGGCTAGCTAGAAGCAGTGGCTAGGATCCCATCAGATGGATGTGCCTGCTGTTTCCGTGAGAAATACGAGTTCGTGAACACACCTGTTGTTCTAGTGATCAGTGAGGCATACATGAAGAAGTTAAGATATTGAGTCCAGGGGAAGGGGGCAGTGGCTAGGTAGGGGCAGTACACCTGCTGTTCAGTGGGGCCTGTAAGGGAGTTAGAATATTGGGACTGGGGGCAGCTTCATTAGGATTCCATCATAGGGATTGGACAAAATGATCAATAAAATCCCTTCCGGTTCTAACATTCTATGATTCACCAAACATCCAGTGGGGTAGAAAAGTACAAGAATTTCTGTGCGTGCTGGAGAGCTAGTTAATTTTCTGTTTGGGGTGCATTTCTTCACAAAAATCTTAGAATTCTTTGAAACATTTCCCCCTTTATTTTTCTAGGGGAAAATCCCACAGAAATTTAGAAAGTAATTTGAATCCATTCCTACAATAGGAGTCAGGAATTAACAAGCATTTATTAAGCACCTACTGTGTGATCGGCCCTGAGCTAGGTCGGGGCTTCAAAGACAAAAACAAGACAGTCACTGCCTTAAAAGAACTTACATGCTATGGAGGCAACAACTTGTCCACATATAAAGAGATACAAAATACAAATAAAATAGCTGTCATTCACATTGTATGTTAAGACTGTCAAGGTTTGAGCCTTGTGGAAGATCTGAGTGATTGAGTGTTATTTTTTTGAACTACAAGCCAGGTGACATTTATTTGTTTGTTTTTTTTTGTTTGTTGGGAGGCAATGGGGTTAAGTAACTTGCCCAGGGTCATACAGCTAGTAAGTGTCGGAGGTCAGATTTTCTCATTTTAATTCTTTTCCATTTTATAGATGAAGAAACTGATTATCAGAGAAATAAGAGTGACAGGTTCACACATTTGTAAGGGTTGGAAACAACTGGAACCCAAGTCTCTCCTGACCACACTATACTCTTTCTACAGGCTGGTATCTCTTAGCCCTTAGGGACTGCTTTGACCCATTATCGGCCCAGAGTATAGGGGTTCTGGTCACTAAGTTCAGTACTAAGTGGGACCATCCCTATCTCAAGCATTTATTTACATTTCTGTGGAAGAGAAAGTAAGTTTCCTGAGGGCAGGGATTGTCTGCTTTTTTTGTTTTTATTTTATCTCTGTATCTCTTAGGACTTACCATAGTCACAGGATAGAAAGTGCTTAATGAATTCTTTTGAATTGAATGAAATAGAATGCATGAGCTCTTTCTTATGAGAACTTCCTTCACTAAGTCATTTGGGTGTCTGTGGCCTTGGGACCACAGGGCAGTAGGTCACACAGCAGCCAGGACTCATCTTGAGTGGTGCTGCTCCTTCTCTGGGGAGTCTTACCATTTACACGCCCCTTCTCCTTCCCCTACAAGCTCTTTTCATGGGAATAGATTCTTTCTTTTCTTTCTTTTTTTTTTCCATCTCACCCTTTGTAACTCCAACCTCAAATGGAAAAGACACCTCATTGAACACACTGAAAGGACAAAGGGATCAGTGAGTGACTGCCTGGCTTCATCTCTGAAGCTCAGCCAAATCAAAGACTCCCACACGGACACCTCATGCCCACCCTGCCCTCCTCTCTGCCAAAAGGCTGGAGTAAATAGCTTAGCCTTTTATTTTGACCTTCAGGTCAGGGCCATTGCGTCCAAATCGAAGCGTGTTTGTAGTACAGAGCTTATGTAGTTGGGTTATTTATTAAAGGCACCGTTCCTCTCCCAAATGACGGAATGTTCAGAGCCATGAGATTGTAACTCCATATACAGACTGTTCTGTGGGGCTCAAGACAGCTGACTTCCCAATGGATCCCCACCCTGCTCCAGGCCTTCATGCCCCAAACTCAGAGAATGCCCCGAATGGGAGGTGGGGGCAGGCAGTGTGGGAAGGCTGGTGCTGTTTCCAACTTGCACAGTCCTAGGGAGGGAACATTTAGTCAGCTGGCCCACATTCAGCGTTTGCATGCCTCATTAGACCTTTCCTTGATAACTTCATCTATTACGAGGACCCAAAATATTCCCAAAATCCTTATTTAGAAATTCAGCCAAGGGTTAAGAGGTAGGAGATTTCAGTAAAACCTGCTTGAAGTCAATACTGAGAGATACCCCCCCACTCCCACCCCCACCTCACCCCCCCAGCCCTGGAGGACTCAGCACCCTCTGGCATAAGTAACTGGGGCTGATAGGACCTCAGCCTGAGAAGCTCAGGCAAGAAAATCTTGTTTGCGTTTGCTTGTTTGTTTGTAATACTCAGTCCCAGGAAAAGAGGTGAGGGGCAGGGCCTGTTTAGCTAGAAGTGAAAGGGGTTGAGGAAAGGTGATGTCAGTCATCCACAGAGAGGATGGAGGACTAAGTAGGGGGCTTGGCAGAACAGTCCTTCGGAGGATAGGATGAAGGACCAAGGCAGACCAGGAGACACTGAGGCCAGATATCAGAAACGCTTCTGGTTTACGATTAGTGACCCACAGACACATGGAACCAATTTGGGAGGAAAGTAATCCCTCCAAGAAAACCCTCCAAGAAAACCAAGTACACATTTTTCCATCACTAACAGGTACCATATCTCAAATAAGGCTTACCCTCCTCTAATCTCCACTCTGACCTTGCCTGAAATTCTTCACTGGGTCACAGATGTTTCCTCACTTGGAGGTTCATTTGAGTTGACAAAAACTCCTTTAGAACACATATTCTTAAGTTGCTAAAGGGGAAAGCTATCAGTCATTCATACTTTAGTGTGAAACCCACCGGAGGAATAGGAGTTTTAGATGGTAGGGGAAGGGAGAGTGGAGAGGGAAGGATACAGATGGAAAAACATTTTGGAACTTTGGATGGAGAACAGGTCTAGAGAGAACCCCATAGAGGAAGGACTTTGGCTAACCAGAGGACAACATGAGGGTAGTGGGTGGGTGTGGATAAGAGTTGGAAAGTGAGGAGAGGACCAAGAAAGGGGAAGGTGAGACATTTCCAATGACAAACTGATTTCTTCCCTGGTTTTAGCTCTTGACCCCTCCCTCCTAGAGAGCAGATGTGAAGAATTTACACTCTCAGCGTCTTCAGGGAACCTTGGGGCAGTGTCAACCACCAAGACTTTTCTGACCAAAGGCCACATGAGAAGGGCAACCCCAGATTCAGGAGTTCAGTGTGTCCAGGGAGGCGAAGGGAGAGGTGGAAACTAAAGCTGGGTTTTTTTTTTTTTTGGTTAGGCAATGGGGTTAAGTGACTTGCCCAGGGTCACACAGCTAGTAAGTGCTGTGTGTCTGAGGCCGGATTTGAACTCATTTGTCCTCTTGAGTACAGGGCCAGTGCTCTATCCACTGCTCCACCTAGCTGCCCCCCCTTTTTTTAGATGCAAAATAGGAACCTTGCTTTAGTTGGGGCTAAAAATCTATGGATGGAGATATTTAACCCAGTTTGATCTAAAGTTCTAGAGTCATGTTCTGGGCTGAATCAGCTCTCCTGGGGCTGTTCTAGATTGGAAAATCCAGAGCTCCTTAAACTTTCCTGGTCTGGGACCAAACTGGGAGGAAAAACAAAACCTCGAAGCAGTGGCGATTCATATCAATATGTCTTTTTTTTTGGGGGGGGGTGTTAGGCAATGGGGTTAAATTACTTGCCCAGGGTCACACAGCTAGTAAATGTTATGTGTCTGAGGCCGGATTTGAACTTAGGTCCTCCTGAATCCAGGGCCAGTGCTCTATCCACTGTGCCATCTAGCTGCCCCATAGCAATACATCTTAATCTCTTCTGCTTGCATATTCTTTTCTGTATTTCACGAAGGTACCTGAGAAACAGGTGGACTGGTGGTTTTCTTATTAGACATTTTCAAGTCCTGGATAAAACCGTCTTATTGTATTGCATCATTTCTGTGAGATTTTAGGAATCAAAGCCAGAGATGTATTGGTAAATGTTTAACAACTGGCTTTCTGAAAGAAAAAAAAAATGTATCCTTGATGCACTTTGAAATTTAATCTGAATGACTAACATTTTCTCCATCATTTTCTTAAGTGTAGAAAATCACCAAAATGATAAATCAAGCCCAAATTTGTAGTCTTTGCAGATTTCCAAGGAATAACACAGAACATTTTACCATCGGCTCTCACAAGCCCATTTGAGCTGGCTCCAGCAGACTGCAGAATCCAACCCTATGCAAAGATAAATTCTGAGTTTCTGCGGATTGTGCTGCTCCATTAAATGATAAAAAGAGGTGCTGGGGGGAGGGAGATGGTTGTTTTACCCCCCACCCTCTCCATTCCCAAACCTAATTTTAAGGCTAGAGACGGTATGAGATTTGAGGAGAGGAAAGGTAGAGGGACCTGTGTGGCTGGTACAAGCTTTTGGGGAAAGATAAGTAAATAAAAAGCCTGAGCCTTTTAGCTGCCTCCAGGCAATCAGCCCTTCCAAGCCTGGTGCCTGGAGGGTCAATTCCAATCATGTCTTTTCTGATCACTTCATTTATGCCCCCAGAGACCTTGGCTTAAAAATAGAAAAATAAACACTGTTAAGATAGCTTCCTGCACTCCTCACTACCCTGCCCGCCCAGCTCAGCAGAAGCCTTACTTTTCTTTGTCCACGCATTCTCCCAGCCCTCCCTATGAAGTCCAGACCCCATTGCTGGTTCCCCACAGGCAGCCTTTTGCAGAGGAAGGTATTGTCCCCTTGAAATATCTTCCACATTGCTATTCAGAGGATCCATCGATCCAGATCTGGAAGGCGCTTTGGGGACATCTAGTCTGGCCTCATTTTTCAGAGGAAGCAAGTAAGACCTAAGAAGTGAAGTGATTTGGGGGCAGCTACATGTCGTAGTGGAGAGAGCATCAGCCCTGGAGGCAGGAGGACCTGAGTTCAAATCTGGCCTCACACATATAACACTTAGTAGCTGTGTGACTCTGGGCAAGTAACCTAACCCCAATTGCCTCGCCACAAAAAAAAAAAAGTGTAGTGATTTGCCAAGGTAACACTGGGTAGTAAGCAAGAGAGGTGGGTTTCGTATCCAGGTCTAGAATCTATACTGCCATTCATTTCAGAGCAGCAAGCATTTATTGATGATGCTACTATGTACAAGGTACCGTGTTAGAAGCCTGATGGATACAAAGATGAATCGAATCACAACTGTTCCATTCAACAAGCATTTGTAAAGAGCTTACTCCCTGATAGGCACAGTGCTAGCTGGGCACTGGAAAATAAAGTTTAAAAAAAATAGTAACTTTTATTTTTATAGCACCTTTCAAAGTTCGTAAAGCACTTGACATAAATTATCTGGTTTGATCATTAGAATGATCCTTAGAGGTAATCAACCAGTCCAACAAGAAACAGACATTTGCTAAGTGTCTTCTATGTGTTAGGCACTGTTTGAAGGCAAAAATGAAAATGTATAAGTGTATAGAGAATAATTACAGCATAAGTCCTAGAGTTTCCATTTTACAGATGGATGATCAGAGTGTCAGAGCTGGCAAGTCTCCTATTCCATCTCCCTCCTTTCCAGATGAGGAAGTGAGGCCGAGAGGGTAAGTGAGTTTTCTGAGGTCACATGTAGACAGTAGTAGAGTCAAGATTTGAACCCAGGTCCTTTGACAACAGAACTAATATTCTTTCTATTGTACGATATGACAAAATTCTCCGGGAGTCTGTAATAATACAGAGATGGGGGAAAACAGCAGTTTATCATTCTGAGAGCTCACTGAACCCTTCAATTAGTTAGTAAGCCCTGAGCAACAGTCTCATTTTTGTTGTTCAGTCATGTCTGATTCTCTGTGACCCCTTTTCGAGGAGTTTCCTTGGTAAAGATACTGGAGTGGTTTCTCCAACTCAATTTACTGATGAGAAAACTAAGGCAAACCGTGTTAAGTCACTTGCCCAGGGTCACACAGCTAGTAAACATCTAAGACCACATTTGAACTCAGTTCTTCCTGACTCTAGGTCTGGTGTTCTATTCACTGTGCCACCTAGCTGCCCTTGCTACAGAATAGGTGCCTAATAAATGCTTGTTGATTGATGGAGAAAGGTTATGGGGCTTGTCCAGGCTCTCATAGCCAATAAATATCCGAGGAGGCCTTTTAATCCAACTCTTCCTGGCCCCAAGTCCATCATCCTGTCCAATGTGCCATGGAGCCTCTCTCCAAAGGCAACTCATATTTATAGGGACAGGGACTGGTCTTGCCATCTCATTGGTATGAGGCACTCCTAACAAGAAAACTCTCTACCAAGGAAGCATCTTGACAGTTTAAAGTCTTAGAGCTGACTAGAAAACTAACAGAGGTTAAATGTCATCCTCACGATCATAGAGTGAGCTTTCATCAAAGTCAGGATGTGCACTGAAGATTTTCTTGTCTCTGAGGCCAATTCTCTATCCTCTCTACCATGATGCTTCTCAACTCACACTTAATTTTAAGGTTTAGAAAGGTTTTGCTCATTACAGTCCTGTGGTGAAGGCATTGAAGTAGTTTTAACCCTATTTGACAGTTGGGAAAACTGAACGTCAGACAGTTTAAGTGACTTATCCAGGATCTCACAGATAATAAATGTTATGGCAGCTTGGTGGTGCAATGGATAGAGTGCTCGGCTTGGAATCAGGAAGACTCATGTTTCTAAGTTCAAGTCTGGCCTCAGACATTTACTAGTCGTGTGACCCTGGGCAAGTCATTTAATCCTGTCTGCCTCAGTTTCCTTATCTGTAAAATGAGTTGGAGAAGGAAATGGCAAAACAACAACAACAAAAATGGCCATGCTTCCAACCTAAGTTTCTGATTCTAGCACTAGTGTCCTTCCAACTTTACTATATTCCTGCTGCCATCAAGAAGTTTCATGGGGGAGGTATGAAGAGGGTTGATCTGGAGAGTCCCTGATCAATTCAGTTTGAGAATCAACCAGCCAGATTACAGGATGAGAGCTTTAGTTTGGAGTCAGCAGACGGGTTGGCTCCTCGTGAACTATGGGCATGCCCAGTGGGACTTTTCTGATTGGATTTTTAGGCACTGGGTGGGCCTGGCTCCAAGATGATTGGCTGGCTGAGATTCAGGAGTCTATGGCATTTATCATTAGTGTATACACCCATGGGATTTTATTATCATTATTTTAAAAGACAAACATTTATTAAATGCTCAACCATAAAGAATTATTTTTTCACCAAGGCAAGGAAATTACATTTTTATTTTTTAAATGAACATTTTACTTTACCTTAGCGTCATCCTGGACTCCTCTCTGGCACTCATTCCACATAGCTAATTTCTTGCCAACTTCACGGCATTTCTGACCACTGCTTTGGTTCAGGTCCTGATGATCTCATGTCTGAACTGCTGCCATGGCTGCCTGGTTGGTCTCCCTGTTTTAAGTCTCTCCTCACTCCATTCCATCCTATACTCAGCTGCCAAGGGTTTTTTCTAAGTGCATGTCTGACCATGTCCCTCCTCTACTCATTTAACTCCAGTGGCTCCCTACGGCCTTCAGGACTGAATACCAAATCCTCTGTTTGACTTATAAGTACATCATAACCTGGCCTCTTCCTACTTTTCCAGTCTTCTGACATCTTACTCCCTCATACCCGGGCCCGGTCTGTAAGATCGTTGTTGTTGTTCAGTCATGTCCGATTCTTCATGACTCTATTCGGGGTTTTCTTGGCAAAGATGCTGGAGTGGTTTGTCATTTCCTTTTTCAGATACTTTTACAGATGAGGAAACTGAGGCAAACAGGGTTAAGTGACTTGCCTAGGGTCACGCAGCTAGTAAGTGTCTGAGGCTAGATATGAACTCAGGTGTTCCTGACCTCAGCCTTGGTGCTCCATCCATTGAGCCACCCATATTACGTACTATTTACTCTGTATACATCTGGTATGTAGCTAGATACATGTTATCTTCCTCATTAGAGTATTAGCTCCTTGAGGGTAGGGACTATATCTTTGCCTTTCTTTGTATCCCCAGCATGTAGCACACAGTAAGCATTTAATAAATACTTATTAATTGACTTATTTAAACAACACAAACTTCAAAAAGAGAGATAAAATTTCAAATTTTTGCTGTGGTGTTAACCAGAAACATACAAAGATACAGTCAACTCTAGGCCTATAGATTAAGAACTGGAAGGGGACTTGAATCCAACCACTCTATTTTATAATTGAAGAAACTGAGACCCAGGAGGTAGAATGACTTGTCCAAGGTCACACATTGAGTATCTGAAGCAGAATCTCATCTTATATCTTCCTGACCCTTTAGTCCAGAAATTTATCCACTAAGCCTTCAAGCTGTCTCTCATTACATCCTTGTAATTAACTGACACAGTCAATTCTTGTTTAATGTACAGATCACGAGTGAGTTGAGATGCTTTGGGGACATTTTGCTTCTTTTGTTTTTCACATGTGCTAGTTTTGACAGGGCTGTCTCACACAGTTTGTAATGAGGGAAAGGAAAGAGATTTGAATTAGCATTTACATAGCCCCTACCGTGTTCTAAGCGCAAAACTATTAGCAAATATTATTTCATTTGATCCTCACAACAATGCTGAGAGATTGGTACTATTGTTATTCCCAGTTTACAATTAAGGAGACTGAGGTAAACAGAGCTTAAGTGACTTACCCAGGGTCACAAGTTAGAAAGGTCTGAGGTCAAATTTGAACTCAGGGCTTCCTGATTCCAGGCCCAGGGCTCTACTATAAGGCAACAAAGTATTGAAGGGTAAAAGACCTAGAAAATGGGAGACAAATCCAAATCCTTAGCCAACTGAGCCGCTCTCTGGTGGTATAGGTAGCGGGTTACTAGGAGTAGTTTGTCTAACCCTTAGCTAATCAGGCTTCAGCTTCCAGTTTCTCAAGGGGTAATATAAATCTGTTGGCAGTGATCCTCATAATATCCTTGCCAATATCTAGGTTCAGCATTTCTCTGCTGAAGCTACAATTTTACAAGTCTCCTGTTTAAATTGTTATTCAATGTCAGTCCAGGAATGGATACAATGAAATGAAATCTCTTCTGCTTTTCTTTACAACAAAGGGGTGCTGGGACTCAAATTCGTCATCATTGCAAGGTGATTTTTTTTTCTTCTTAACTGGAGGAGTCAATATATCTTTTTCCTATACACAATTTGACACTGTCATTTAAAATAGATTAAAAATATTATTATAGGGCAGCTTCTCTCTGCAGCCAAAGTGACACAAGATTTTCTGCCCTTGTCATTGATGTGACCAAGTTGAGATGTGGAGCATGGAGAGCCCTATTCCCTTTTACCATCATCTGGAGAACAGGATGCATCACGTGAAGAGCAAACATGAACTTGAATGAGTTTAGTTCCTGGCTACAGTCCCTGGGTTTTATTTTAGGGTCAGTGAGAAAGTTGTTTCCTGAATCTCTTGTAAAGCTTATAAAATGATGGAATAGTTTTGTTTTACAGTAAGTCGCTTTCTCTTCTGAATGCTTACCTTGCATTTGAGAGTGACTTGCAATTCTTCATCTGGGATCCTACTTCTTGTGAGATTCCATTATTTTATGTCATGCAGAACTCCGCTCCATGAAGGCATAAAAGTCTGAGTGATACACTAATAAATAAATGGATGAATGAATGAACACATATCTACTAGGACAAGGTTCAAATAACATCTACAGAAATGCACACTTTGTTTTTGTTGTTCGTCCTTCATTTTTGACAAGGACCAATGACATCATGGGGTGATGTCTTGACTTGCACATGAATTGGATTTAAGTGAGACAGAGTTGCACAAAGTTGTCAGCCTCGCTCTCTCTTCCAGAGTCATCAAAGCTCAGCGGCAAGACAAAAGTCAGGATGACTGGCAATGAGCTGGGATGCAAGAGATGACCTTGGCATCTTTGATGTCTTGACCAAGCTCTAACTGCTCCATGGGGCCTGCTTCAGCCACTTTCATGACTGTTGGAACAAATTGTTCTCATCTCCCACTCCACCAGGGAAATTCTTGTGGGTTTGAGACCTGTTGATTACCCTCAAATGCTTTAGCCCATCTACTGAGACAGTTTTACCAGAGTGTGGCCACTGTGCATGTCATAGCTTCTTGAAACTATAGGAGAGAGTTGAGTGACAGGTAGACACCAAAGGTGGATGATCAGCCCTGAAAAGGGCTTGGCAAGCCCTCACACCAGAGGTGCTAGTCTTCCCTGAATACCCCATGCACCCTTTCTTTACATTTAATTTGAATTCTTGCAACACATTCAGATATAGTAGATGAGCCATCAAAATAGGCAGTTACCATTGATAACTGGTCCATTTTAAGAATATCATGGACATTATTTAAGTGATCAAAAATTAACTATGCATCAATTGTCAATAGTATATGAATGGACACATCAACAGACATCATTATCAAAATATAGTGATGCCCCAGTTGACCCCTATTCATGGTGGTCAGAAGTGATTGAGAACATTTGTCCACTATCATTTGAGGCATAACCTTATGCAAGACTACAGTCAAATCACTTTGAAGCTGATGGCTTGGGTGGCATTGGGAAGAGTTGGGTGCACCTATTCTGACATGGTGGGATCATCTTTTTGAAGCACTTTGTCAAGATTTAGACATAAATCTTTCTGGTTTGCACAATTTCATTAGATTAAAATGCTGGTCTCTATTATCTACAGGTTCTTATCCTATATTGAAAGAAAACTGTCATCTTAGATTTAGATAGAAAAACATCAGCTCTTTTTTTTAACCAAACACAGAAAAATGTCAGTCAGTTACTCCATGGGTTGTGGTTAACATTCTCATTGTTCTTTAGGCAGATATTCCAGCTTGCTCTCATGTAGCAGTGCAGCAACAGGTTTCCCTTCATTAAAACTTGACCAAGAATAACAGATTAGCCCATGAGAATTCAACAGTTGCTGGTTTTTTAAACTGTTAGTCGGTCCTATTCTAGTTTCTGAATCCCTTACCAAAATGCTGATTCAGTGGGATCATTGTTTGTAGGTAGCATCATTAAAAGAGAAGAAACATCAGTAAAAGCAAAATCCTAAATCCTTTCATGGGCTATATACTTGAAATCAAATGTTGCCTCAAACACTGACTAAGCTGTATCATTCTGGGTAAGACACTTTCTTCTAGCCTCAGTTTCCTCATTTGTAAAGTGGGGATAATAATAGTACCTACCTCACTGGGTTGTTGTGAGTATTAAATAATATAACATATGTAAAGTGCATGACAAATTAAAGTACTATATGAATTCTAGTTATAATTACTATTCTAACTACCTATACATTTCACATCAAACAGACTAAAAGTGTGTGTTTTTTCCCCCCTATTTTGCTTCTAGGAAACATGCTTCATCTAAGATGGTTAGGACTTCTAGATAATGGAGAAGGGCATTCTAGTCCATTTTTAAAGACTGTCACAGACTGGATTATCAGATGGGACATTTGATGGCTTTTAACAGGTAGCACAGTGGATAGAGTACTGGGATAGAGACAGGAAGACGAGTTCAAATCGAGCCTCAGGCATTTATTAGCTATGTAACCCTGGGCAAGTCACTTAACCTCTATCTGCCTCACTTTCTTCAACTATAAAATGGGGATAATACTAGCAGCTACTGCTTCCTAGGGATGTCCTGAGGATCAAATGAGATAATTGTAGAGTGCTTAGCACAGTGCTTGGTACGTAGCTAGGCACTTAATAAATATATGTTCCCTTCCTTATTTTTAACAGGAACTACAATTACTTGAACAAGAGACAGGGGTTTTTTTGGCTTTTTTTTTTTGGACATTATTCAGTTTATCTTATACACTGGTACTGGCAGCAGCATTATCTTCATGTAAATTCTTAATCAAAGGAGTCCAAAGTATTCACACTTCTGTCAGCACATTCATTATAATTCACTTTATCTGTTATTCTTCTTATCTTACCAAAAAATGATCCATATTTAAAAATTAACAGGTGATATCACAGAATTGAGACAAAATGTGATGCCATGGCTCATTATGCCATTTCAGTAGAGTACATGATGCAAAGATTGTAAATGCTCCTCTCTGCTAGGTAGCCTGGACTTGGCCACTTTTATAGGTAAAAGAATTCTCCAGAATAGTAGTCAGAGAAGGTAAGGTAGTGTCAGATCATAGAGGGCTTTGAATACCAAGCAAAGAATTTTAAACTCTATTTGTCATACAATTAGGATTTGGTGAAGATTTTTTTTTGCACTTAAGAGTATTTTTCCCCCAATTACATGTAAGGATAGTTTCCAACATTTGTTTTTGTAAAATCTTGAATTCCAAATTTCCCACTCTTTCCCCACCTCCCTCCGCAAGACTGCAAACAATCCGATATAGGCTATGTATGCACAATCATGTTAAATATATTTCCACATTAGTCATATTGTGAAAGAAGAATCAGAACAAAAGGGAAAACCATGAGAAAGAAAAAACAAAAACAAAAAAAGTAAAAATCAACTTCAATCTACATTCAGATTCTATAGCTCTTTCTCTAGATGTGGGCAGTATTTTCCATCATGAGTTTTTTAGAATTGTTTTGGCTCATTGTATTGCTGAGAAGAGCTAAGTCTATCATAGCTGATCATTGTACAATGTTGCTGTTACTGTGTACGATGTTCTCTTGGGTCTGCTCACTTTACTCAGTATCAGTTCATAGAAGTCTTCCCAGGTTCTTCTGAAATCTGCCTGCTCATTGTTTCTTATACATCAATAGTATTCCATTACATTCACATGCCACAACTTGTGCAGCCTAGCAAAGATCTTTGAGCAAAGGATTGACATACCTAGATTTATGCACAAAAAAGATTCATCTGGCAGAGGTATGAAGGATAGATATGAGTGGGGAGAGAGGAAGCAAGAAGACTTGCTAAGAAGCTAATATAGTAATCCCAGGCTCCATATTCCCTTGATCATCCTCTCTGGGACCCACAGCTCTTCGGGGTGAGGATGAGAGGTGTAATCTGTGACAAACTAATGGATTCAAACACCTTGTTGGTGCTAGAACCTGTCTCAGATGTTTTGGGTTGACTGACTACCAACACTGTCTCTCAGCTTAATATTTTGGGATAGTTTAAATAGCATTGGCTTTGGAATAAAAGAAACTGGGTTCAAATCTTGGCTCTACCACTTCCTATTTGTGTGACTCTGGACAAGTTAATTTATCTCTTTGGGCCTCAGTTTTCTCATCTGTAAAACTGGAGTGGTGGTGGAGGGATTGAAAGAAGTGATCTTTCAGTGATCTTTTCTTCTAGTCTTAAGTCTACGATCCTATGGTCTCTGAAGTTCTCATCTCTCTCTGAAGCTCCCTCACTCCTTAAGCAATAGATTGAACAATTATTGTGTTAGGGACTGTGTTGGGGAGTTGGAGGATGTCTCAGTCTGTCTTATTTGTTTCTGTTATCAAAAATAATGAGAAAACTCACCTTCTGGTTCCTGAAACATTTATTACGGGTAGGAAGAGGGAGAGAAAGAAAGGAGAGAGGTAGAAAGAGAGGGAGAGAAAGAGCAAGGGGAAGAGGGAGGAAGAGAGAGAAGAGAAGAGAAGAGGAGAGGAGAGGAGAGGAGAGGAGAGGAGAGGAGAGGAGAGGAGAGAGAAGAGAGAGAGAGAGAGAGAGAGAGAGAGAGAGAGAGAGAGAGAGAGAGAGAGAGAGAGAGAGAGAGAGAGAGTGCTACCCAAGTAGCGTTAAGAAGCTATTAGCATCTCAAAGGTGGGCATATAGTAAAAACAAGTGTACTGCCCATGCAGTGTTGGGAAGTTATTAGTACTGCAAAAATAGGCTCATGGTAAAACAAATATACCAACCATATGGTTCTCAGAAGCAGTCGGCACCGCAAAGATGGGCTACAGGAAAACAAGAAGTGCACATATGTGGTACTGGAAGGATACCGCTCTTCGGGGGGGGGTGCTCTTGAGTTAGGCACAAGATGGTATCTCTGTAGGATGGGCCTTTGCTGAGAAGATGTGGCAGAGTACAGCCCAAAGAATGCTGTATTTGGAATGAGGATTCGAGTTTAAATTCCATCCCAGTCATTCAGTACCTGAATGACCTTGGAGAAGCTACTTAAATACTTTGGGCTTCAGTTTCCTCATATGTAAAAATTAGCAAGTTAATAAATATTAATTAAATGCCTGCTATGTGTCATGAGCAGCTAGGTGGTACAGTGGCTAGAATTCTACACCGGGAGTAAGGAGGACCTGAGTTCAAATCTGGCCTCAGACACTTACTAGCTGTGTGACCCTGGGCGAGTCACTTCACCCTGTTTGCCTCAGTTTCCTCATCTGCAAAATGAGCTGGAGAAGGAAATGGCACACCACTCCATTACCTTCACCAAGAAAACCCCAAAAGGGATCATGAAGGGTCAGACATGACTGAACCACGACAACAGCAGCAGCAACAAATGTACCATGCAAGGACAGCGAGGTGGAGCAGTGGCTAGAGTGCTGGGCCTGCAGTCAGAAAGACCTGGGTTCAAATCTGGCCTCAGACACTTATTAGCCATGTGAGCCTGGGTAAATCACTTTGTGCCTCAGTTTCCTTATCTATGAGGAAATTATGAGCTGTAGAGGAAAATGGCAAGACACACTAGTGTCTTTGCCAAGAAAACCCCAAATGGGATCACGAATGACGGAACAGTAATAATCACATGTGCCATGCACTGGGCGAAGCATTAGGGATAAAAATAAAGGCAAAAGACAGTCCTGGCCCTTGAGAAGCTCACAATCTAGTGGGGGAGACAACCCAGAAACAACTAGCTCTGACTAAGCCATATACAGAACAAATCGGAAATAATCAATGGAGGGAAGATGCTATAATTGAGGGGGCTCAGCAAAGGCTTCCTATAGAAGGTGGAAATGTTACCTGAGACTTGAAGGAAGATCAGGGAGTCAAGAGGCAGAGATGAAGGAGAGAATTCCAGTCATGGGAGATGGCCAGGGAAGATGTCCTGAGACAGATGGAGGGTCTTGTTTAAAGGACAATACAGAGGGGTGGCTATGCGGGGAGACCCCCAAGATCCCTTTCAGCTCTAAATCTGTGAACCTATGAATTCTTGCAAGACAGTCCTGGACACCCAACTCACCTATCTTTGGACACAAAGTCAGCTTTGGATTCAAGTTTGGGTTCAAGGCCCAGCTCTATACATAGGTCTATGACTGCACTGGTGCTAATCCCAGTCTTGTTCTTTCTTACCTGTGCAAACTTGGGCAGGTCACTTAACCTCTCTGAGTTCTGTTTTATCCAGCTTTTCAACTAAAAATGGAGGGGGTTGCAAAAGATGATGCCCAAGGTCCCTTTCAGATAGATCTGTGAAGTACCTGCCTGAAGTGCCTCAGAAATTACCTTTCATTTATGCTATTTCTAACTCGTATGTATAATTTTTTTGTATGTGGTCTCACTCCTGGAGGGCAAGGCATGTCTTTCTTCATAACCTTCATGTTTAGCCCAGTGCTTGGCACACAGTAAGCACTTAATAAATGTCTGTTTTCTTTTCTTTTTTTTTTTAGGCAATTTTGGGTAGGCAATGGGGTTAAGCGACTTGCCCAAGGTCACACAGCTAGTAAGTGTTATGTGTCTGAGGTCAGATTTGAACTCAGGTCCTCCTGAATCCAAGGCTGGTGCTCTATCCACTGCGGCACCTAGCTGCCCCTAAATGTTTGTTTTTTGACTGACTGACTATGATCCCACCATCACTGACTGACTGGCTTCACTCAGCTGAGTTTTGGTAGTTCCCCTGGAAGCCACGGCAATTGTTTCTTTCAAACATCAAAATGACCCATTTATTAAAACAGTTCAATCCCTGACTTATAGAAAATCCTTATTAGGGAAATGATGGGTTAGGCAGCTGACTGAACTTGCAGTGGTAGGCCCCAGACAAGTGATATGGGAATATGGTCAATGGGCAAGAAAGAGAAGGAGAGAATTCCTGCCTTTGACCAGCTTGAATACTACAAACCCAAAAGCAATAAGCTCTATATGCTAAGCATTGAATATGCCCCAAACCTAGATTTTTGCCCACCCAATTTGGAGTAAAAGGAAGAGCTAGAAGATATGGCCCCTTTCTGTTGCAGAATCCAATGCAGACTCATTTTTCTCCAACTTTCCCTCAGCTCTGCCCACGTTGCCCATGTGACCCACCAGTTTCTTCATGTGTAAGAGGAAAGGGTGGGACTAGATGACCTCTAAAATCCCTCCCAGCTCCAACATTCCATGGTTTGTCCTGATCCTGTGACTAACCTCCCAAGAACTCCTCTTGAGTTTGCTTGGAAGGCTGCTGTTGCCCAGCAATGGGGTGTCAATCAAACTTCACTTGACGGCTTTGCTGACCCAGGGCCACTTTTGTTCAACTGGCCTTTGGGGAGGCTCCTGCCCCTTTCCTTGGAGCCATTCCAAGCATTTGGCATGCCCTATCTCCTTCCCACTGGGAGAGAGCAGAGATCATCTATTTTTTTTTTTAACAAGATGGCAAATGAGGCCCACAGAAGGGGGTTGTTCAGGCTTACACAAGTCAGCTCTTACGCTGGAAATGAAATCTGAGGGATCTCAGTTCCCATTCCCTCTGGGTGGGACAGCTGCTCTGGGCATCTAGTGAGGATTATAGAGTATACTCTTTTCCCTACCCCCAGGCCCTATATACAGTAACATTCCACTCATGTTCAATGAGATTCGGTTGGAAAGTTCTCACACAAAGGAATGGAAAAGAAACCAGCAGACACTACTGGTCAGTAAGCAGCAAAAATCAAAGAATTAGAGAAGCACAGAATCAACAAGCATATTGTTTATTGCATTCCTACTGTGTGCCAGATACTATGCTAGGGTCTGGACACATAAAGATAGAACCAAACCAAACCAATCCCTGCCCTCAAGGAGCTTATAGTCTAGCCAGGAGAGACAATGTTTATAGATACACAAATATGTGTAAATGCATATGTATGTATGTGTATAGAGGCATATATATGAATGTATATATATGTGTGTGTGTGTGTGTGTGGTGTATGAAAGCAGCTAAGTAGTATAGTGAATAGAGCACCAGGCCTGGAGTCAGGAAGACCTGAGTTCAAATCTGACCTCAGATACTTACTAGCTGTTTGACCCTGGGCCAGTCACTTAACCTTGTTTGCCTCGTTTTCTTCACCTATAAAATGAGTTGGAGAAAGAATTGGCAAACCACTCTAGCATCTCTGCAGGAAAATCCCAAATGGGATTACGAAGAGTCAGACATGACTGAAAAGGCTGAATAACAACAAAATGTGTGTGTGTGTGTGTGTGTGTGTGTATTCATAGGTATATAGAATGCATACAAAATAGATGCCAGGTAATCTTGAGAAGTCACCAGCAAATGAGGAGATCTTACAACTCAAAGGAATCTCATGAGGTCATCTAGTCCAGCACTCTGCCTTCAATCAAGGAAAGTAAAATGGCCTCTCTGTGAAAATGAAAAGGGCATTTGGTCTGCACTAATGAACTAACTGTCTCATTGTCTTATAAATCATCAGACCTGCCCCCACTGAGGCCTTCCCTGTATTCCTGATATTATGTTTTGTCCCTGATGCCTTCCTCCTAATTACTCATCAGTTCCCCACCCTGTAACCCTGTACTTACATGATGTCGTTCCCAAAGCAGACCAATAGGGAAGCAGTGGACACATATAACCTGGGTTACATGCAAAATATACAGTGCAGAAGACGGAGCTATACGGTCAGAGTTCAAATCCTGCTCTTGCCCTCTTATTACCTGTTCAACCTTGAGGAAGTCACCTAAACTCCCTGCGCCTTTTTTTCCCTCACATATTAAGTGAATGGGTTGGACTACTTGTGGTAGCAGAGAATCGGATACAAAATAGTTGTCTATTGATCGGGGGAATGGCTAACCAAATGATGGTACCCAAATGTAATAGCACATATTGCCCTCTAAGAAATGATGACCACGAAGGATTCAGAGAAATATAGGAAGACATATATGAGCAGATGCAGAAGGCAGTAAGCAGAAGCAGGAAAAACATACACACAACAATTACAGCACTATAATGGGAAACAACAGGAAAAGAAACTGAATGTTATGTAATTATAATGACCAAGCTTGGCCCAAGAGAAGAGACAGGGGAAAAAAAATACACCTCCTTCCTTTCCTTGAAGAAGAGGGAGACTAGGAATGTGGATTGCTGTAGATATTGTCGGATTTGGATGGTGTGCTGTGAATTTTGTTGAACTGCTTTTTTCCTTCTCTCGTTTTTTTTTTTTTGTTGTTGTTGGTTTGTTTGTTTGTTTTTTGGCGAGGCAATGGGGTGAAGTCACTCGCCCAGGGTCACACAGATAGTAAGTGTCAAGTGTCTGAGGCTGTATTTGAACTCAGGTCTTCCTGAACCCAGAACCAGTGCTCTATCTACTGCACCACCAAGCTGCCACCTTTTCCCTCTCTTTAAAAAAAATTCTTTGTTCATAGGGTCATAATAGAAGCAGTTTGGGGATGCAGGTGAAGGGTTGGTGAACAGGAGCAACATTTATTCCCTCTTGAGGATGAGGCTGCATGTTCCCAACTCCTTCCTTCAGGCTTTCTCTCTAGTCACCACTCTCCAATCCAGTCCTCTGAGGAAGAAGTTTCCTTAAATCTGCTAGGGAGCTGAGGAAGGAAGCTACCTGAAGTAACCAGCATCAGAGGAGCCAGCCCTTCCCCCACAGGCAGCATTGTGGGCTCAGTTATGACTAGGCTTCTTTTGGTCGAGATGCTGGTCTTTCTGCTTGGGGGGAAGTTATAAAATATGAATGAATAATATCTCTTTTCTATCTAGCTCTGCGCCCTCATGCTGAAAATGTCCCCAGTTATGAAAATCTCTCTCTCTCTCTCTCTGTCTCTTTTTCTGTCTGTCTGCGCGCACACACACACACACACACACACACACACACACACACTCACACACACACACACACACCCTCCATCTTCATCATCATCATCATCATCATTCATTTCCCTCCCTCTCAGGGACATTCTTATAGCCTCCCAGGGCATACAAACACATCAGTACAGTCATTAACCACCATGGTCTTACAGAAACCCGTTTCTTTTAAAGCAAGTGGCAAAACAGAAAGCAAATGGATTCTTAATGAACAAAGACTGAAAAAGCAGATTTGACCCTCCCTAGAGAGAAAACTAAAGGTGTGGGAAAGAGTCAGAGGATGAGAGTGTAGCATTCGCTGGCTTTGTCTCTGAAATACAATTAGACAGTGACTGCATCATTCTGTCTAGCTGATCATACTGCTTCATTATCAGAATCTTTACCTTCTCCCCTATCTCTGTGTCTTGACTGAAGGTTCTTGGGTGCACAGGCTGAGGCTAGCATAGGTGCCAGCCTTTGTCTCCCCATACCAATGTGGCTCTCTCTCTTTCTCCATTGGGGTAGCCCTGACATTTCTCCTGAGGTCCTGAAGTGCTCCCTTCAGAGAGCTTGCTCACTTCTCAACTCTCAAGAGATTTCCAGACTCTCTCCTCTGCTTTGGGACAAAGGGAACAGAAGTTGTCTTTTCAGACACAACCCCTTTGTTCCGTGAGTCAAAGGACATTGGAGATTTTTGTCCTGACCCATAGGCATCCATATCTCCAGTGTCTAGTCCAATCCCTTAAGTTAAGAAGCCTGCTGTAATAGGATCATAGATTCCGAGGTGACAAGGACATTAGAGACCATATAATAAAACCCCTTCATTTTTCAGAAAAAGAAACCAAGGGGCTGTGACTTGCCCAAGGTCACAAGGTTACTCCATAGCAAATGCTGTTTAAAAGAGCACATCATACCACATTGCTTCATGTTTCAAGGGATGAATTAATTGGTTGGGAAGGTAGAGGGATACAATCCCTCAACCCCAATCAAAAAAAAAATTGGGGGAGGGTAGACTAGATGACCTCCACGTTCTCTTCTAGCTTAGATCTATAATCCTATCCCAGGTGCCTAATGGTATTTTTTAAATTGGCCATACTTTTTCACTTGCCCGGACCCCCCCAATTCAATACAGCTATTGTCCATCTGGTCTTCTTGCAGATTAGATCTGCCTGTCCACTGAGATCAGGGCACCAGGGCCTGTCCATTTACCTCAGGACAAGAAATATAAGAACAAGCTGATAGGTCAGTCCCACCTGTTGGTGTCCCTCACTTCTGGATATCTGAGTGCCTCAGTTTAATGATGGTTCCCAGTTTACAGACACTGACTATACTATGGACTGAACTTGAAGTGTGATTTTCTGACAGGATCCTTGGACTGTGGGACACCCTCACTGTGACTGTGAATGACCTGTCATTTTTTCCCTTACTGTGTGAGTTTCAAGTGCTTTGTTTGGGATGAAAGGATTTCATTCAGGGCTGTTTTGTAATCTGTATTTCCTGGAATCTGGGATCCTATTGTAGGCCCCTGATAGTTTACATGTATTGTTGAGGAGTTGTGGTCCTCAGAGGATGGTTAACAGAGTCACTAGGGGTCCATGATGTCATATGGCTCACAGACATCTGGAAACTTCTGTTTGTTTTTGTGAAGGACAATGATTATAGTGTCAATAGGTCTAGGTCTAGAATCTTCTATCTTTTGTGGCCACCCCTAATCCAAAATCTTTCTCTTATATATAAGGAGCCTGAAGCCTAAGGTAGTAAGCACCTGAAGTAGGTTTGAACCTAGATCCTTTGATTTCAGAGCTATTGCTATTTTTAATGTACCATGCTGCCTCCACTTAATTCTAAAAATTAGAATTTTTTTTTTAAAGAGAGGGGAAAAGTGGCAGCTAGGTGGCGCAGTGGATAGAGCACTGGCCCTGGATTGAGGAGCAAATGCGGCATCAGACACTTGACACTTACTAACTGTGTGACCCTGGGCAGGTCACTTTGCCCCATTGCCTCGCCAAAACCCCCCCAAAAAACATAAGACCAGGCTTATGTTAGAAATATTTAAACAACTGAATGGATACAAAGGGTGTTCACAGATTATGGAAGGCCTTAAAATTGAGGGAGAGGATTCTAGAAATGATAAGTAATTAGAGACAGTATGGCATAATGGATAAGGACGATTTCTGGCTCAATACTATCTGAGCCTGGAGAAAAGGGATGAGACTATTTTAACAACCCTAGAAAGTCCTAGAGAGAGGATAGGGCTAACAGGATAAACCCAGGGCCCTGAAGATGAAAGCTCTCAGGCTGGTTTTGGATGCTTTTTTCAAGGTTCTGGAGGGCCTTGGTCTGGAGCTAAGATGGGTATGTGTGAGGTTGGGGGGAGAGAGATGGTAGAGGCCTTTGATCCTATGTCCTATGTCTTGCCTTCCTGGATTTCTCCTCCAGTCTTGGACTCTTCTCAGCCCCTTATCCTGATCCTGAATCCAAAAAAATCAGACCTTTACTGACTGACTCAAGCATTACCAGGCTTCAGCTTACCCACCTGCTCTGGTCGTGCCCTGGATCAGCAGGCTGGTTCTCTAGTTGGGTTTCCAACAGCGAGTAACATGATGCAATCAGTGTTTAAGGAAGATTACTGTGGCAGCAGGGGGATTAAAGGAAGGAGCATCTGGAGTCAGAGAAACCTGTTAGGAAGCTATTCCAATAATCCAGGTTTTAGGTGATGACGACATGAGCTAGAATGCTGGGAGTAGGGATGGAAATGAATGGATATATGTGGGACTCACGCATTTTTTTATTCGTTCATTTAACAAATGGGTGTTGGACACCAACTATATCAGTGCACTCTGCTGGATACTACAGAGGCTATAAAAGAGGGCTTGCAGACTAGCAGACTCATTTTATATATTTCTGTGCTAAGATATTTGCTGTCTCTTATTAGATTTGGGTTTGCAAAGCTAGCCCTGCAGAAACTAGTTATTTCCTCCAAAGGGTTATGACTGCGATTTGAGTTACCACTATGGTGTGGTTCCTAGCTAGCCAGGTATGGATAATGGAGAAGAGCAAGAACATAGGTCAAAGACCAGTAAATTGTGTGTGTGTGTGTGTGTGTGTGTGTTTTTCATAAAAATGTAGCTCCCTATTAAATAATAAAATATCAGCTAAATATTAATTGGTAACGAGATAAATCGCTAGGTATAATTGGGCAGCTCCTTATACTAAAGTTCAACTGTTATTTACTGCTGATCTCTTAACAGCTAAATCTAATGGTCTTTTCTCAGTTCTAATCCTTCTTGGCCTCTCTGCTGCGTTTGACACTATTTACCATCCTCTCCTCATGGATTCTCTCTCCTCTCTAGCACTGCTCTTTCCTGGTTCACTTCTTACCTCTCTGACCATTCCTTGTCAGTCTTCTTTGCAGGCTCATCATCTGCAGCATGCTAAGTATTCTCAAAGCTTCTGTCCTGGGTCCCCCTTCCCTTCCCTTCCCTTTGGAAGGTGGGCTGCCAACTGTATCAATAGCTCATAGATTTAAAGCTCAAAGGACCTCGGAGGTCATCTAATACAATGCCTGCATTTTAGAGATGAGGAAACGGAGGTCCTGGGAGATGAATTGACCTGCCTAGAGTTACACAGATAATACGTCACTGGTGCAGAATTCAAACTCCAGTCCTCTGACTCCAAATCCAGCCCTTTTACCACAAGCCCATGTAAATGGCTTAGCAAAACAGCCTGGTGGTTGGGTTCTTTGCACCAGGGTTGCAACTGGCTATTTTGAGCAAAGCTTGGTAAACTTGGAATTGATAACAGGAATTCAGAGCTGAGATCTGAGGACAGGCAAGGGCAGATTTACAGGCCAGGACAGGAGACAGCTGGAGAAAAAGGCTGGAGGTGTCTCTTAAAACAGGCAAATAGGGTCAGATTGAGAGAAGTTGTAGTCAGGAATCAACATGGGGCAGATGGTGAAGCAAATAGAGGAGATTAAGTCAATAGGGTGGTTAGGATCCTGGAAGAGAGGGATCCTGGTTCTACTAGAAAAGTCTCTCCAGTTTATCAGCTGCAGTATCCTATGACAAGGGAAAGATACTATATCCCTGAAAGGCCTCTGCTGGGGCCTCAATGAGTGCAGTCCTTGGCACTTGGACATGATCTGGCTCATCTCTTGAGATAAGGGCCAGAGGCCCAGTTACAGGGCCTTTTCTGAGAGTCCTAACTGGCCCAATATAAAAATCTCTTCAACATTCAAACCAAATATTCGTCCAGCCTATGACACACTTCCAGTGTCAGGAAGGTCATTGTCTTACAAGGCAGCCCATTTTATTTTGGGGCAGTCTGGTGGTAGTGGATAGAGAGCTAGACCTGGAGTCAGGAAGACCTGGGTTCGAATCCTGCCACTTAAGAACCGCAAGACTTTGGGCAAGCCACTAACCCTTCCTGAGTCCAAGTTTGTTCAGCTATAAAATAGAGGTAGTGATGCCTAATCACATATGCAAAGCCCTATATGAATGCATGCTGTGATTATATTGAGTTGAAATATGCTCTCCTGTAACCGTACCCATAACTATTAGTTCTGCCCTCTGAGGCTGAGCTGAACAAATCTAATATCTCTCATCTACCTGACGGCCCTTCAAATATTTGAACACAGGAAGGGAACCTGTACTGGAGCCAATTTTCAGTATGAATATTTACACCTCGGAAATTGGCAAAAGCTAGAAATCAGGGCTTGATTTAATGTTTTGTTATTGTCTAGACTTAAGAAAGTGATGGAAAAAATTTTAATGATGCAGATTCAACTTAAAAGTATGTCGTGTGTAAATTGTTTTTGAAGAGCCAGTTGTTAAATATTTACCAGCACACTCTTGAAACAAAGGTCACCTTCCCCATCCACCCTGCCCCTGTCCACCAGTGATCTCTTCTTCTGGCCTAATATTTAGGAACTTAATAAGATATAAGGAGGATGAGGAATTACAGATGACGCCAGGTTTCAGCTGTGTGTAACTGGAAGGATAGAGGTGCCCTTGACAGAAATAGGGAGATTCAAAAGAGGGGTGGGTTTGGGAGGGAGAGATAATGTAATAAGAAATCTGCAATGCAGATCACAGCCCATGCAGGCCTTGTCATCTGGTGTGACTCACTCTGTCTTATTAAAAATGACTAGGGAGAGGTGGAGGTGGGGCCCACACGGACCACTGCTCCACAGAAGGCTGAGCCTGAGTGGTGATCTGGTGGGCAGGGTGCAGATTTGCTGAGGGTGGAGGGGCTCTTATAAATACTCTGAGGGACCTACTTCAAGTGAAGGAGAGAAGTTCAGAGCTTGCACAGCTATGGGTAGGGGGACCAGGAGCAGAAGGGGTTAGGGTTGGGCAATGTGAGTTAATGGCGTGATGTGGCTTTATTGGAGACAAACTGGGATTTGTTATTGTGGGGAGATTGGCATGGGATCTATAATCCCAGTCTTTGATTAATGGTTAATCATGCTCCCTTTGGGCCCCCACTGCTTTAAGACATTATCTTCTTTAGAATTCAGTGATTTGGGAGCAGCTAGGTGGAGCAGTGGATAGAGCACAGGCCCTGAAGTTAGGAGGACCTGAGTTCAAATCCGGCCTCAGACCAAATACTTGACACTTACTAGCTGTGTGACCCTGGGCAAGTCACTTAACCCCAGTTGCCTAAAAAAAAAAATCAGTGATTTATAGTGAATAATTATTTTTTGTGGTAACGAAAGCAAAAAACACAACAACAACAACCAAACCCAAAACAAATGAACAAACCTAGAAAGAAAAGTGGGTATCCATTGATTTGAGAATGTCTGAACAAAGTGAGGTACACAAATGTAATGTGATATTAGCTATTTAGAAACAAATATGAGAAATTCAGAGAAGCATGGGAAGAACTATATGAATTGACAGAATGAAATAAACAGAAGTTGGAGAACAATTTACACAATGACTATGACAATATAAACACTGGAAGGCAGTCAGAGAATAAATGGGTAAGTAGTTTTCCTTCCTCTCTGTAGAAAAGTTGGGAATTACAGATGTGTAATGTTATATCACTGGGTAGCTAGGTGGTGCAGTAGACAGAATGCTAGGCCTTGAGTCAGGAAGACTCCTTTTTCCTGAGTTCAAATCCAGCCTCAGACACTTACTAGCTGTGTGACCCTAAGTCATTTAACCTTGTTTACCTCAATTTCCTCCTCTGTAAAATGAGCTGGAGAAGGAAATGACAAACCACTCCAGTATCTCTGCCAAGAAAACCCCAAATGAGATGATGAAGAGTTGGACACAACTGAAACAAGTGAATAATAATGACAACAACATGTTGTATCCACTGTCAGACTTGGTTGCTATGTTAGTTGGTTCTCCTTAACTAATTGTTTTTTCTAGGGTTCAAGGGATGGTCCAGTCGAGGTATGGATGGGTAGAGGAGGAATATTTGGAAATGGCTATAATATAAAATCAAAAGGCATCAATAAAGTCCTCTTAAGAAATTAAATGTACAAATTGAAGTACCTGCTATTTGGCAGATTCCCGAATAAGCCTTCTCCATTACACCCCAGTTGCTCAGGGTATGTGCTCTAAAGGAGATACCAAGCAGCCTGGAATAAAGCCAGTTCTGGGAAATAATCACATTTGCTCAACAACAGGAAAAGAAAACATTAGAACCAGGAAAGGAGTCAGATTAAGAATTTGCTGGGCAGAAATTAAAATTAGTCCCCAGTCCCTTGGTCAGTTTGCAGTCATTTATTAAGTCCAGCCACCATGTTGTGTTGGGGATAGGAAAAAAGGCAAAAACACTCCCTGCCCTCAGGGAGCTCACATTCTAAGACAAAGTGCAGATAGATCGTGTCTCAACCCACTGGGTTTTGGAGCTTTTTCTGTATTTGGCCTTGGGCAAGTCACTTAGGGCTCTTTGGACTTCAGTTTCCCACTCTATAAAATGAGGAAGCTGGAATAGATTATTTACTTCTAAGGTCTCTTCTTGAATGCTCTGATCTAAGAACTGTTAGACTTCCATCTGGCCTGGAAGGTAACTTTTCCTGGGACACTCACAGCTTCTGGCTTTGATGTTGGCTTGTTAAGTACACCAAGTCCCCAGCTAGAGAGTTCCCAAAGTCTGCAAGGCAGTTGTTTGGTCTTCAGAACACATTTTTCCATAGAAACAATGTTCGAAGGATGGTGAAGCTCCCCAGGCCACTTAGAAGCCACTTCATCCATAATGCAGCTGAGAAACTGCACATTTACAAGGAAGAACTGGAGAAAATAATATTATGGCAATGCTAGTAACTGACTAGAACACAAAACCAAACTGGAATATGAAGTTCATGTTCAGTGATGGCGCTTGAAGAAATACAGGCTTAATAGAGGGAGAATGGATTAGGAGATAAAGTGGAGTCTTAGGTAGAGATGCTCAAAGTGCCTTCAGGTCACTTTCTTCTTCTTTTTTGTAATTTTGTTAAATTCAATATACCTTAAAAATTATGCATAATTTAGAGTGTATAGTTATATGTACTGTAGTGGCTTACCTGGTATTTTTATTGATGGTTTCACTAAGTTCAGAAATTTTTAAAAATTAATATGTCCCTACACCTTCCCTCTTCCACTGAGTATATAAAAATAACAAACCCCCAAAACAGATTCTTCAATCTATTCCTGCTTAGTATGCCTCTTTTTGCACATTAAATTCATTGCCTGTCTGCCATCATTCCTTTGGACTTCTACTTTATTAGAATTCTAAAGTCTGCAAAGCCGTTTTTCTCTATAATGTTATCAGCACATACCGATGGCATCACACTCAAATAGAAAGGGTGGGGGCAGGGCACCGATCCCTACAAAATGATCTCTGTAGGTCACATACCGACATTTAAAATGTTGTTGTTCAGTCTTTTTTTCCAGTCCTGTCTAATTCTTCCTGACTCCATTTGGGGTGTTCTTGGCAGACAGTGGAGTGGTTTGCCATTTCCTTCTCCAGCTCATTTTACAAATGTGGAAACTGAGGCAAATAAGGCTTAGTGAGTAAGTATCTGAGGCTAGATTTGAACTCATCAGGAAGATGAGCATTCTTGACTCTACTCCATGTGCTTTAATTACTGCACTACCTAACAGCCCTTTTAAAATGTAATGTTATGTATGTTTTGTTGAATATTTATTTATTTTATTAAATATTTCTCAATTAGATTTTAATCTGGTCCTGTACTTGGGAATGTTGAAGGCTGTGTGTGCCTTCAGGAAATATGTTGATAGCTCTGGTGTATACAGGATATCTCTCTCATGGTTCTGCTCTCTTCACTCTGCATAAGCTCCAAGTAGCTCTCCCAGTCTCCTTTAAAACTGTCCATTTTATTATGTCTTATAGCACTATAATAATATTCCATGATATTCATATGTCATAATTTGTTTAGCTATTTCCTAATAGGAGGAAACTCTCCTCCCCTTTCTGTCTCTCATCCCGCCCCCCACAACCAATTTCCAATTTTGCATGCTTATAAATCTTTTCTCTCTTTCTTTGGTTTCTTTAGGTGATATCTAATAGTGATATAGTTGAGTCAAACGGGATGCACAGTTTGTTAACTTTCTGAGCATAGCTCCAAATTGCTTTCTAAAACAGCCCAGGGGTGGGGAACTTGTGGCCTTGAGGCCACATGTGGCCCTCTAGGTCCTCAAGTGCGGCCTTTTGACTGGGTCTAATTTTTACAGAACAAATCCTTTCCTTAAGGGGATTTGTTCTGTGAAGTTTGGATTCAGTCAAAGAGCTGCACTTGAGGACCTAGAGGACCACATGTGGCCTAAAGGCTGCAGGTTCCCCACCCCTGCTGGCCCAATTCACAACTCCACCAATAGTACACTAGTGTGCCTGTACCCACAGCCCCTCCAACATTCGTCATTTTCCTCTTTTGTCATCTTTGCCAGTCTGATAAATGTGAGATGGAACTTCAAAGTTGCTACAATTTGCAGTTTTCTAATTGTTAGTGATTTTAGAGCATTTTTTATGTGATTTTTGATAGCTTAGATTTCTTCTTTTGAAAGCTGCCTATTCACATTTCAGAACACTTTGTTTAAACAAACAAAAAAGGATCTGAAATGTTTGTTCTTTTCAAGGCAATCAGGGTTAAGTGACTCACCCAGGGTTACAGAGATAGTTAGTGTCAAGTGTCTGAGGCCAAATGTAAACTCATTCCTCCTGACACCAGGATCCTGTTCTATTCACTGGGCCACTTAGCTGCTCTGCATTTCAGATCACTTTCAAGGTTTCTTTTGAAGTCCATAAGTTTAGTGCTGGAAAGGACATCCAAGGTCATAGGATCAGAGAATCTTAACTCTAGAGCTGAAAAAGACCTCAGAGACTAATCCCTTCATTGTATAGATAAGGAAACTGAGGCCCAGAAGGTAAGTGGCTTGCCCAAGGTCACCCAGGTTCTATGTATCAAAGCTAGGATTTGAACCAGGGCCTCCTGACTCTATCCCCAAAGTCCTTTCCATTGTACCACACTTTAAAAGTGAGTCTTGGGCATGCAGAACCTTTCCCATGTCTATCAGGGGAATTCAGTACAATGTTTGAGGACAACTGAGAAACCCAATAAAAATTGCATAGTTCTGAATACTTAAATAATTCAGGGAACTGTCATTTTGCTATCGTGAGCATTCCTTCCAGAAAGACAGAAGGTAACCTCTCTGAGCTTTAAGAGATGATTTTTTCAGAGTTACTCTTGCTGGAAAATCCATCACCTTGCGGCCAGCCTGGTGACAAGTCTCTACATGCTCCATCGGTTTGGTTGTCAGACAGCTGACGTACAGCATGATGCTACTGGCTCCTTCACATGATTGATTTCATGTATAAATGTAGGCTTTTCTTTTCATTCTAGCACTTTCCCTTTGTTGATTATTTCCAATTTATCCTGTCCGTAGCTTGTTTGTGCATGGTTGCCTCTCCTGTTAGATTATGAGCTCTTTGACAGCCAAGACTGTCTTTTGTCTTTCTTTGTACTTTCAGTACTTAGCACCGTGCTTGACACATAATAGGTGCTTCATAAGTATTTATTGACTGACTGGTTGACTTTGCCACCATTGTATCATCACTAGATGAACTACTGTTCAATTATCATTCTTGGTTAGAATAATTCTTTCCTTAAAAATAACAAATGGAATGAAGAATAGGATTAGAGAGAGGGTAGGGAGGGAGGAGAGATTTTTCTTTTCCCTGAGGAAAATGTAGGATTTGGGAAAGAAAAGGAAAGAGGGATTTGAGAATGTATAAATGTAAGAGAAAAGTGGCCCGAGATAGGATAAACTTAGTAGGGTGAATAGCTAAACAAAGAAGATAAGAGAGATTATAACATGTACACAGCTTCTCTAAGAAGGAAAAAAAAAGATAGCAATACATGGGTGGGGAACTTGTGGCCTCAAGGCTACATGTGGCCCTCTAGGTCCTCAGTGCAGCCCTTTGACTGAATCCAAACTTCACAGAACAAACCCTTAATCTTTAATAAAAGGATTTGTTCTGTAAAACTTGGTTTCAGTCAAAAAGCCACACCAAGGACCTAGAGGGCCACATGTGGCCTCAAGGCTGCAGGCTCCCCGCTCCTGGAACCATTAGACAGTTACCCTAGTCAGCCACCAGGAGGCACAATTGGTCTAGACCCCACCCCACCCACTCCCATCCCCCAATCTATGTGATTTTTAAGGAAAGAATTATTCTAACCTTGGCTGATAATTGAAAAGTAGTTCTATTGATGCTACAACCATATCAAGATCAACCAGTCTTATTAAGCACTTACTATGTGTCAAACATGGTGCTAAGCACTAAAAATACAAAGAAAAGCAAAAGAGAGCCCTGGGTCTTAAAGAGCTCATGATCTAACAGGAGAGACAACATGCAAGCAGCTACGTACAAACAAGCTGTGGACAGGATAAATTGGAAATAATCAACAGAGGGAAAATGTTAGAATGAGAAGAAAACCCTACATTTATGAATGAAATCGGTTACGTGAAGGAGCCGGTAGCATCATACTCTATGTCAGCTGTATGACAACCAAACCGATGAAGCATGTAGAGACTTGTCACCAGGCTGGCCACGAGGTGGTTTGGTCCCAGTACATGACAAGCTGCCAAGGAAGGGAAAAGGATGCATACAAATGTCTGGAAATAGCTTATTCCCATCATGAGCTGGGTGTTTATAAGTTTGGCGTGCTTATACTATGCTCTCCTGTTACTAAAATGAAGTAATAGACCCACTGGAAACTCACTCCTTTAATTCTTAGTTGGTTTTTAGGGGTCTAATATAGAATTAAAAATAATGTGGTCCCCAAATCAGTCAAGAAACATTAAGTGCTCACTGTGTGCTAGGCACTATGTTAAGTACTAAAAATACAAAACCAAAACAAAACAAAACCCTAGCTCCTGTGTTTAAAGACCTTACATACTAAGAGGAGGGATAATATACCCAGATAGGTATATAACAGGTTTATATGGAGTGGCTAGCTGGTAGATGGTGACCTCATAGGGAAAGGCACAAGTAGCTGTCATGGGGAAAGATGTGCAGAAAGTGATATTTGAGTCAAGGCTTGAAGAAGTCATATATAATAAGAGGTGGAAAGGAAAAGAAAGCACCAAGGTTTCATCTCTATTAGAAGTTAGCAATTGCTGGTACTAACAGAATTTAGAGCTCAAAGTAATCTTAGAAAACAGCTTGTACAATCTTCTCTTATTTCTATCTCGCAGCATCAGGCCAGCTGTGCTAAGTTGCTGGTGTGATAGACAGAACTATTAACACTCATACGTTTCAAAGAAGCAAGGCAGGGTGAGGGGCCCAGCTCCATGCTGCTTATGAGTAACATTTTGACATGGGAGTTTCAAGTTTCTAGTTTCACCGGTGCCTAGAAAAACTGGAGGAGAGAGACGGAAAGGGAGGAACACCAGACTTCTATGGACAGGAAAAGCCCCCTAAGCTGAGAGGCCATGCTCTTAATTTCATTGTCTTTGACAGCTGCCTGTCCCTTGATTTCCTCACCCCCTAACCCATCAGTTTCCAATTCTTGTTGAAGACTCTCTAGTATTCCCCATTGCCACCACCCTTTTTTACATTCTCCTTACTTTTCAACTGGAGAGAAGTAATAGACTCCTAACAGGTTTTCCTTTCTCTAGCTCCTCTTTCCTTCCAAACTAAACTGCACGTTGCCACAAGATTTATATTCCTAATACACACATCTGATCGTAGCACTCACCTGCCTGGAAAATTTCAATGGCTTCCTTTGTCCATCAAAGAAAGTCCAAACTTCTTAGCCCAATCACTACCAATAAACAAGCATTCACTGAGGACCTACTATGTGCCAGGCACTATTCCAGGCACTGGAGATATAAAGACAAAAAGGAGGCAGACTCTGCTCTCAAGGAGCCTGCATTCTATCAGAGGACACACACACACACACACACACACACACACACACACACACACACACACTGTTGTTCTCCAGGACCGATGACATCATGAGGGTGATGTTTTGATTTGCATGTGAAATGGATTTAAGTGAGGTAGAGTGGCATTAAGTTGGTAGCCTCGCTTTGTCTCCAGGGTCATCAGATGGCCCAGGATGCAGCAGATGACCTTGGTCTTTCCAAATTAAAGTCTTTCCCCAGGTCTCGGTTTGTCTGAGGCAATGCCCACTCAGTGACTAAGAGCTAGATAAGAATTGAGACAGAAGATGTCCTAATACATACACAAAATATAAACAAAATAAACATAAGGTAGTTTTAGTGGAGGAAGCAAATGGACACTCAACCTCTGCTTTCCATCTGCATGGAGGAGGACCCCCAAACCTTCAGAGGTAAGCCATCAACTTATAGAAAGCTCCAATTGTTAGGAAGTTTTTTTTGAAATTGAGCCTAAATTTGACCCTTTGAACTGCTACTCACTGCTCCTAGTTCTATCCCCTGAGGCCAATCAGAACAAGTATGAACCCTCTTCCATGTGATGGGATGAATGAATCCCATAGGCCCCAGGAATAAGAGGCTGCCATGATGGCCTAGAGGAAAGGGCCTTCATAGGTCAGCAGTTGGAGCTTACAAATCAGCAAACATGAGTTCCAACTGCCAGTGCTTCCTGAATCTTTTCGAGGCATCATGGCTTTTCAGTCAGAGGCCCAGCGCTCAGAACCCATTGCTGCTACTCTGAGGACCTGTGTTACCTGGGGCAAGTCACTCAATCTCTCAGGGCCTCAGTTTCCATATCTATAAAATGAAGGAGTTGGAATAAATGACCCCCAAGGTCCCATCTACTTCTAAATCCTAGGACATAGTAAAATATCAGGGCTTCTGAGAAGTTGGTTTTCTTTAGCCTGCAGTCTGGAAAAAATGCTTTTGTGTGTGATTCTGAGCCAGGTTCTGGGCCCCATTATTCCTTGGCTGTTTAATAATATTTAGCATTTTTACTGTTTTCCTCCACTCTTTGTTCCATTAGTGATGCCTCAGAAGGCCTCCAGGCAGGACACATCCTTAGATGGTCCCTGCCAGCCCATCTGTCACACAGGAGACAGTTCCAGTGTAGCCTTTCTGTTTTTAGACTCCAGGAAGGTTGAACATTTAAAATACATAGTCTGTCTATTTTTTATAAACAGTTGGCAGGAAGGACTCCTCCAGGGGCTTAGCCAAGAGAGATAGTGCATTAACTTAAACGGATTTGATTTCTTTTGATTAAAATTTCAGGGCCCTCTGCCCTGGGAAGGACATATGAAGGCTTGCATAGAAGCTTCCCTAGGGGATTTAGAATCGTAGACTAATAGAATGCTGGAGATGGAAGGGGCCTCTGAGATCTCCAAGTCCGATGTCCTTATTCTTAAGGCTCCAGGTAGCTGAGTCCCAGAGAAATCAGATGACTCAAGTCATACAGAGAGTTAGTGGCAGACTTGGAATTAGAACCCAGGTCTCTTAACTTTCAGGTCAATGCTCTTTCTTAGGCCATCCTAGGAGTTTCAGGGCCTAGATCAGGATCAAGCCATAACCTTCTTTTCTATGCCAGTCCCCATCCCTTTCCCCCAGTCACTCCCTCATCCCATTTATATTTTCAAATAGGGAAAACCAGTTTAAAATGAGCACAGAAGGACTGTGGGAATGGGAGGAGTTATCACAAAAGGAAGTAGAGCAATAGTCCTACTTCTTCTGTCATCTTTGCTTGGTGACAATCTGGGCAACGTTATGGGTAGTTTGTATGTATGTCCTCAGGTTTTTTAAAGCCCCAACTCCAGCACGTAGAGATGGAAATCCTCTAGTTTAGGGGTTCTTAACATTTTTGTGTGTCATGGGCCCTTCAGACAGTCTAGTGAAGCCTGCAGACCCCTTCTCAGAATCATGTTTTTAGATGCATAAAGTCCATAAGATTGCAAAAGAAATTAATTAGGTTGAAATAAATATGTAGCTTTTCCCCCCATCCAGGGTCACAGACCTGGGGTTGAGAACCCCTCATTTCATCCCCCTCATTTTACAAATAAGGAAATCAGTAGGATGAAGTATAAACATGCTGCAGTGGAGAGAACAAAGGGAACTGGATTTGAAGCCTGGGTTTGAACTCTTTCCCTATTCTGGCACTGACAAATGGACTCTGGGAAAGTTAGCTCCCTCTTCTGTGAATTGGGGATGTTAAGCATGACCCAGCTAGAATCATCCAAGTCCATGGTGGCCAAGTCAAACAGAAATGGGGCCACTCAACCATATTCAAGGATCCCCTTGGGGGCATATTGATTAGAAAACCATGTATCAACATTATCTATGTTCTAGTGCATTTTTATTTATTTCATTAAATATTTTCCCATTGCATTTTACTCTGATTCTGGCCTCATTGAGGAGTGTTGTTGGCCAAGTGTTTATCAGCTCTGTTCTAAGCCAAGATTCAAACCGAGGGCTCTTTCTAGCGTACCAGTTAATCCCTCTCAAGTGTGGCCGTTACCTAACATCAGAGAACGGCCAGGGGCATACGGCCAAGGGCAGTAATTTTCAGTACCCTAAGACGGTGTGCAGTCTAGTTTATTTTTTAATTCTGTGTGAAATCTTGTTTCTGGAAGAACTAAGTGGTCGGAGATTTCAGTCCTACACTGCCACCTTCTGGCAGAGTTGACCTATGCTCAAACTGTCTCAGCCTTGTAGGCTCTGAGGATGAAAGGATTTCTCTTTGTCTGAAAAGCTGGAATCAGCTCCTTTCTGGGACTTGATCCCCTCTTTGGGAGAAGTTGCTGTCTTCAGTTGAGAAAAACTTTGTCATGATTTCTGAAACTACTGTAGGTCACTTGGATGGGTTATTTGTATAATTCCCTAGGGAGGCAGTGTGGTTGTGGACAGATCACTGGCTCTAGAGTCAGATGTTTTGTTGCTCAGTCATTTTTCAGTTGTGTGCAAATTCTTTGTGGTCCATTTTGGGGTTTTCTTGGTGAAGGTAATGGAGCAGTTTGTCATTTCCTTCTCCAGCTCATTTTATAGATGAGGAAACTAAGGCAAACAGGGTTAAGTGATTTGCCCAGGGTCAGAAAGCTAGTAAGTGTCTGAGTCCGGATTTGAACTCAGGTCTTCCTGACCCCAGTCCTGTAGCTCTATCCACTGTGTCACCTAGATACCCTAGAGTCAGACGATATGGGTTCAAATCCTTCCTCTGACACAACTTGTGTTATAACTTTAGGCAAGTCACTTACTCTCCCTGGGTTTCAGTTTCTTCATCTATAAAGTGCAGAGATTGGGTTCTCTGAGCACTGAAACCTCTTCTGGGTTTAGTTCCGTTATCTCCACCTATATGTATTTCCTTCTCCAGTTCATTTTACAGATGAGGAAATTGAGGCAAATATGGCTAAGTGACTTGCCCAGCGTCACACTGCTAGTCAGTGTCTGAGTCTGGATTTGAACTCAGGGAGATGAGTCTTCCAGGCACTGTATCCATTGAACCACTTAGCTGCCCCCAAATGTTATTAGATTATTAGATTCCATCTTGTTAGATTTGATTCAACATTCTAGCTTGTCAAGATCTTTTTGGATCCAGTCATCCAATGTGTCAGCTATACTTTCCAGTTTTGTGTCATCTGCAAATCTGACAATCTTGTTGTCTGTGTCTTTATCCATGTCACTGATCAGATGTTAAATAACATTGGGTTAGGCACAGGTCTGTGGTATGCTCCACTGCAGACCTCTGCCTAAACTGACATAGAACCATTAATGACAATTCTTTGGGCTTGTCCACTTAACTAGTCCAAATCCAAGTAACTTGTCCTATCCTACATTCCTTATGTCCCCATCATTTCCATAAGAATAGCATAAGGCTTTAAAATGCTTTGCTACAATCTAGTTATGCTACACAGCACTCCTTAGATCTACCAGTCTAGTAACCTTGTGCAGAAAGGAATTGAGATGAGTCTGGCTACTCTTCATGAAGCCAGAGTGGTTCTCTGTGATCACCAAATACTTCCTTTTCTAAATGTTCACCACCACACTTTAATAATTTGGCCGTGATTTTTTTTTTCCAGATACCGGTCTCTAGCCTATTGTTTTCAGCCTCCATTCTCTTCCCTCTTTCAATGAATGGTATATAACACCTGCCATTTTCCATAGTCTTTCAAGTATTACTGGCTTAGCAGCTCCATCCACCAGTTCTTTAAGGACCCAAAAATGTAGCTCAGTCTTGGGGATTTGAACTTGTCAAGTACAGCCTGGTACTCTCGTACAATCTCCTCATTTGTCTTATAAATATCAGCTTCCTCTTACTCTCTTTTGTTCTATCTTTTCCAGTCCAAAGATCATTTTTCCTAGGCATAGAATATAGAAGCAAACACGGGCTGTGCAGCTCAACCTTCTCTCTGTGGTCCATACAAGAGTCTTTTCCCTTCTTTAATTTTCATTTCCTCCTTCACAATATGGCTTTTTCAAATTCCCATTTTGTTGTTGTTCTTATCTTTCGGTGCCAATCTCAGCTCATGCTGAGCTTCTGTCCTCCTAATGCTACTCTTACACGACTGTACCACACCAAGCATTTGTATTCATTTTCCATCCCCTGTCCTTGGTCGGTTAGTTAGTTCTTTGTGCAGCCAGATTGCTTCCCATCCTTCCTGAGCTGATTTCCTCTAAGAATTTGGGACTTTACCTATCCTTTCTCTGAAACATTTGAAACCTACTCCCTCAAAGTCTAACCTGCATGTCAGACAATGGTTGACTTTCCTTTCCTTAGTTATCGTAAATCTGAAGATGGAATAGTTGTTTTTACTCTAGCAACTTCTTCTTTGTTACTCTAGGGAGATTTTGGTGCTGGTCAAAATGTTTCTGGTAGATATGCGTAATAAAGGCAGAAACATAAAGCAAAGCCAGAGACCAATAGTCCTGTTAGCTTCACCAAGCCGATGAGAATTACATTCAAAATAGACATTTCCTTCATTGGTTCCTCCAACTTTTAAAAATGAGATTACCATTAATAAATCAGGGAGTTATTAGCTGTTCTGCACTGGTCAGAAAAAGGGCCCCAGCAAATGCTGAGGTAATTGAAGTCACCTATCACGTTAAGAGAGGCAATGTGGTGTAAGATGATAGAAACCAATTTTGGAACCGGGAAGACCTGGATTCAAGTTTCACCTCTGACTGTCTGGGTGAATCACTTAATTTATCAGTGCTCTAGGCAACTCGCTAACACTGTAAGTTGCAGAGAAGATGCTGACCTGCATTGGTAGAGATAATTTCCTTATCTGGGAGTGCCTTATGCCAGTGAAATCCTAGGTCTGGCTTCTCTCCCTATCCTCACTATAGAAGGTTGAGGCCAGAATTATGATCTGTTTCCCTAACTCTTCATCTCTTTCCCCTTTCTGTGCCGGTGGTCTACAACATACTGTAATAACAACATTGTTGTTCTTTCTGCCTCTGTTGATCTTTGCCCTGTTGTTCTTTACCATGCTTCCCACTTCTGGTTCCTGGATTTCCTCATGTGAGTATTTTCCCCATCTGCAATGCCATTCATCCCCTCTGATTCCCCTTAAATATCTCATTCCATTCTAATATGTTATACTCTTCCACAATCATAGTCCATTCATCAAGTCTAAGGAATGCTTTCAAGCTATCTTTGTGTTAGGATCCACGAGTCTGCTAACGCACCTGTCTTCTTAACTTCCTTTCTTCACGTTTGCAATGTCAGAGTCATCCTCCATTCTTTACTCACTTTTACTTCCTCCAGATCTGATCCAGTGCCAAGTCTTGGGTATCTTATTGCCACCATGTCTCTCATAGACCTCTCCTCTTCATTCTTGCCACAATCATTCTTTCACACTTTATAAAGGGATAAGTAGAAGTATTTCTTTAAATTTTTAATGTATTAACATCTTGTCTCTGTTACCTTCTACTTTTGTGAGGTCATCCACTGGACTCTTTGTATCCTAATTGAATCGATTCCATTTGTGCAAAAGTCTTTCAATTTGATGGAATCATAGCATTCTAGAATTACCTCTATGTCTTGTTTGAGAAATTTCTCCTTAGCTATAGTTGTGGAATAGTCTTCCTTCCTTCTCCTTTAATTGTTTTTGTGACAGATTCTCTTATATTTAAGTTGTATAATCCCTTATTAAGCTGCATCGATTTAGAGATTACTATAATACATAGATGGTGTAAGTAAGATGTTGATCTAAACTTAATTCTACCAAACTGGGGTTTCCAAGTATCCCAGCAGTTCTTGTTCAATAGGGAGTCCTTGTCCTGGTAGGTTATGTTCTTGGCCTCATCAAACACTAGACTACTGTGTTTGATGGTAGGGATGTCCTGATTAGCTCCTCATGTTGCCCCGTCCCCACCATATGTATTTCTAAACATTTGTGAATATCTTGCATTCTCTTCCTTCCTTTAATAGAACACAAGTATGCTAAAAATTTTCTTGATATGTAATTGTGGGAAAAAATAAAATACTATTTAAAGCAAAAATCAAACAAACAAACAAAAAATAGAACATAAGTGCTTATAGGGCAAGGACTACCTCTCTTATGCCTTTGTATCCCCAGTACCTAGTACAGTGACTGACACATAGGAGAGATGCTTAATAAATGCTTGTTGGTCAATTAATTTATAAAATTAATGCCATATCAGTCAAACTATCATATAATTACTTTGTAGAACTAGAAAAAGTAATAATATAAACTTCATTGAGAGGAAAAGAAAGATCAAAATTCTCAATGGATATAAAGAAAAATGTTAGGAATAAAGGGAGGCCTTTATTACAGCATCTTAAATTATAGAATAAAGCAGTAATCATTAAAACCATTTGCTACTGGTTAAAAAATAGGAATGCCGATCAGTGGAGCAGACTAGGAAAGCAAAACTCACAAAGCAATTCAAACATAATAGTCTAGTCTTTGATAAGCCCAAGAACACAGACTACCAGGACAAGGATTCTCTATTCAACAGAAATACTGGGAAAACCAGAAACCAGTTTGGCAGAAATACAATAATTTATAATATTGCGATAACCTCTAAATGGATATGCAATTTAAATATGAAAGTACATGTCATCAAAACAATTAAGTAAGAATGAAAGGACATACCTTTCATAACCATGGCTAAGGGGGGAGAACTCTCAAATAAATTGGAGAGGTGGTCATAAAAGATGAAATTGAATATTTTGATTACATAAAATTAAAAGATTTTTGTGCAAACAAAATCAGTGCAGCTGAAATAAGAAGAGAAGCTCTTGACTGAGAAGGGAAAGTCTTCACAACAAATATCTGTGACAAAAGTCTGATATCTAAAGTACAAATATATGAGAAGAAGAGCCAGTCCTCAATAGATAAATTGCCAAAAGAGATGAATAGGTAGTTTGATAAAGAAGAAATGTAAGCTATCAATGATTCTATAAGAACTGCTCCAAATCACTAACAGTAGGAGATGCAAATTTAAAGCAACTGAGATGTTGCCTCACATCCAGCAGATGGCCAAAACCAAACGAAAAAACCCCAATTGTTGAAGGGATTGTGGAAAGGGAAATATACTAATGCATTATGGTGGAACTATGATTTGGTACAACCATTCTAGAATATAATTTGGAATTATGCTAGAAAAGCACTCAATAGTTCATACTTTTTGACACGATGATATCGCTACTGGGTATATGTCTCAAGGAGGTCAAGAACAGAGAAAAAAGTAGCATAAATACAAAAATATTTACAGCTATAATTGGCCCAATGCTCTGAGAACCATTGCAGAAGCTATGTTATATTGTATTTGTAATTATATTATACGTAATATAATTCTATATATTATATGGAATTATGTATAATATACTTTTATGTATTATAGAATACATTAGAAATATATTATGCATTATATATGTAATATAGAATACACATACATTGCATCATTCTATTATGTTATTACATATATTCTATATATAGAATATAATTATGTGTAATACAGAATTATAGAAATATTTAATGTAATTAGAATTATATATTATATAGATAATTTTATTATACTGTAGAATTATATATTATATATTGAGAACTAGGGAAATAAGCATTCATTAAGTTCCTACTACATACCAAGCACTGTACCAGGCACTTTACAAATATTATCTCATCTGATCCTCATAACTCTGCAAGCTATTGGTGCTATTATTATCCCCTATTATTATTATGTGACATGTTGTTATATTATTATATAAAATATTGTGCAATAAGAATTATGAATATGAAGACTTCATAGGAATATGGGAAGACATATGAATTGATGTAGAATGAAGTAAGCAGGATCAGGTGAACAAATAGCAATAATGTAAATGAAATAACAGTAATAAGAAGGCAAACTCCTAGTGGTTCTTAGGACTAATCCTGGTGCTGGAGAACAGATAATGAAACACATGGCCTTGTCCTCAAGAGAAAGGTGGGGTACTTCAGGGATAGAATATTATATACATAGCTAGAGTTACTGTATCTGTTGTTTTTTGCTCAACTGTTTATTCTTTGTTATAAAAGGAGGTTCAATGCTGTGTGTGTGTGTGTGTGTGTGTGTGTGTGTGTGTGTGTGTGTGTGTGTTGGAATAATCTGGAAATGACTATGATATAAAACCAGTCCCCACTCTTGAGGAGCTCACAGTCTAATGGGGAAGCCATCATGTGAACAATTATGTACAAACAAGAAGTCAAAGGTATCAATTAAACTTATTTTTAAGGAAGCTCAGACCGTGGACACGGGTAGTGAACACCAGACTGTGGACAGTGGACATCACCTTCTTCCTCCTTGCCCAGCAGGTTAACCCCTTCAGAGACAGAATCTGCAGAGTGTTCTCCCATGATGATGTCTTCTCATTTGAAGATGTTTTGGGAATGGCTTCTGTATTCAGTGCCCAGGCCTGCCCCAGCTTGAAGATTGAGTATGCCTTCCGCATCTATGGTAAGATACGTTGAGGGTCACGGTACTCAGGGAATAAAAATAAATAAGACTTCGGGGGTTGGAGGGATGATCCCATGCTTCTCTCCGCTTCCTCTCCTGAACAATCTCACCCCCACGGTTTCAGCTAGGAATGTGCTAGAGCTAGCTTGAACTGGCTCCTTGATAAAGGTGATTGTTAAATTTTTGTGAGCACTTATACCTTGGAAATTGTCTACAAGTCAGAGCTTCATTTGTTTTGTTGATTGTCTAGACTTAAGAAAGGGATGGAAAAAATGATCTTAATGCATGTTAAACTTAAAAGTGTATGGTGTATACAATTTTTTGGAGATCCCAGTGTAACACATTTACTAGTACATCCCTAGCCATAGGAGAATAGATGGACACCTCCTGTCCAGAAAAAAGGGCAGAGCTGATTTGATCACGGTTCATGGTTCCAAAACTGACAAGGAATGCTGATGAGGAAGGGTTACTTGGTCTCTAGTGAGGGTGGCCAATCGTTTGTGGAGGAGGTGGCTGGAGGCAGGGGAGGAACAGGGTGCCTCAGACTTTCCTTAATAAGATCTGAAAAGGGACCCAAATCTGTACTTGTGGGAAAAAGGTCAAGTTAGAAAGGAGAAGCTCACCAGGGAAGGGTAGGTCAACCTAGTGGGGGGGAATGAGGTCTGCAGCTTGCTGCCTGAAACCAAGAAAGGGCAAAACTGACTGAGGTGTTTTGCTTTTTTTTTTTTTTGGTGAGGCAATTGGGGTTAAGTGACTTGCCCAGGGTCACACAACTGGTAAGTGTTATGTGTCTGAGACTGCATTTGAACTCGGGTTCTCCTGACTCCAAGGCCAGAGCTCTATCCACTACACCACCTAGCTGCCCCTTGAGGTGTTTTTTTTTTTAACAAAGTAAGTCAAGAAACACCCAACAAATTCCAAGAGGAAATGTATTTCTTAGGAGGTAATTTTTTTTTCTTTTGACAATAATTCCTTACACTTACCTTAGCATAATGACACTACATGAAATTTTCACCTTGAAAATAAAAAGAAAAGTGGATACTGATTAGGAAACTTCTACCTTATGATTTGAGAGGCAGGGGTAGAATAGGGGAAGGGTTTGAACCTGTGATTTCACAGTGTTTGGTAATATCACAGATGCAGATCTGTGCCTGTCCTGTAAATTTTAAGCATCTAAAAGAGCAAGTAGCCTGGGGCAGTTAGTTAACAAGCCATATTAAGCACCTACTATTTGCCAGGCTCTGTGCTAAGTGCTGGGGATACAAAGAAAGGCAAAAAATAGTCCCTGCACTCAAGGAACTCAGTCTAATGGGGGAGACAACACGCAAGTAGTTACGTACAAACAAGATAAATTGGTGATAATCTTAGAGGGGGAGGCATAACATAAAGAAGGCTTCTTTCAGAAGGTAGAATTTTAGTTGAGATTTTAAGGAAGCCAAGAGACGAAGATGAGGAGGGAGGGAATTTCAGTTATGGGGGAATAGCCAATGAAAATGCTTAAAATTGGGGCAGCTAGGTGGAGGAGTAGATAGAGCTCCAGCCTTGGAGTCAGGAGGACCTGAGTTCAAACCTGGCTTCAGACACACTTACTAGCTGTGTGACCCTAGGTCACTTAACCCCAACTGCCTAAGCAAAAAATTTAAAAAAAAATTTAATTTTTTAAAAAAGAAAATGCTTAAAATTGGGAGATGAAGTATCTTCTACAAGGAACAGCAAGGAGGAAGAGAATAAGTGACTTGCTCAGAGTCACTCAATCAGTCCCAGGAAGAACAAGGACTTGCTGATTTTGAGGCCAGCTTTCTATCTGCAAGGTCAACCCTCCACTAACTTAGAGAAAAAGACTATAAAATAACTTTTCCTGGGAGCTGTGTAGCAAGCTTATACATAATTGCAGGTCTAGGAGGAGAAAACTGATCACTGAAAAAAAAACCAAAACTTCCTAACAGGGGTGGTTGGATGTTCCAGGTGAGGAGGCCCAGGTACTGAGGTTTGGAAGTTTGGGAGCGAGGAACAGGGCTTGAAGGTGAGTGGGGCATTATTGCTGGTAGGAGGAGATGCTGCCATGTCAGTCTGGTTACCATAGCTGGGGAAGGCTAGTCCTAGAGCTGGTTCCTACCACTCTCTCAAACAATTGATACTTTTCTCCTGTTTTTCTTCATAGTCCGGTGTCCATAGAAATAGCAAACATCTGGTTGGTGTCCATCATAAGAATGAATCCCTCCTGAATGTCCTTTTCTTTCTTTTTTCCCTTCTTCTTTAGCATAGTATAGTGGAAAAAACCTCTGGGGATCTGGGCTCAAATCCAAGCCCTGACACTTATTAGCCATGTGACTCTGAGTATATCACTTTATATGGCTGGGCCACCATTTCCTTATCTCTAAAATGGGAATAATAATACTTGTATTACCTACAAGAGAGGCAGCTTGGTATCATGGGTAGAGAATTAACCTGGGAATCAGGAATGGGGATGGGAGGAAGTGGTGGGGAAGTGGGATTCAAGTGCCACATTTGATACCTACTGGCAGTATACCCCTGGGCAAATCACTTAACTTCTCAGTGTTCCTGCCCACTCTCTAAAATTCTATGTTGCAGAGTATGCACTGATCTGCATCTATGATAGAGTTTTTTTTCCTAAGTATTCCGTATAATCAAAGGTCCAGACTATATCCTCTCACATATCTCACAAAGTGGTTGATAAGTCATTGTTCAGTGCCAAGACCATCCCTTTGATAAGAATTGGCTTCTTTCTAAGTTAATTTTGGTTTTCTTCATATCTCTTCCTTACTCAGGAAACTACAGTGGTTTCCTATTGTCTCTAGGATAAAATATGAACTCCTCTGTTTGGTTTCTAAAGCCCTCCACGGTCTGGCTCCAGTCTATCTTTTAAGACATATTCAAGGCTAATTATCCTTTTTAAACATTGTAGGTGCTAGGCAGACTAGCCAATTTACTTTTTCCCCTACATGACATTCTACCTCCCATCTTGGTGCATTTATGCAGTACCCAGGCCTCAAATGGTTTGTTGTTCTCACCTCCATCTCTTGGCATCCTCAGCTCCCTTGAAGACTCAGCTCAGGTGCCATTTCTTATTCCACTCCCTTCCAGTTGTTAGTATCCTCCTCATCAATTACTTTATATTTACATTGTTGGTGTTGGTATTCAGTCAGTTTTTAGTCACGTCCAATCTTCATGACCCCATTTAGGGCTTTCTTGGCAAAGATACTGGAGGGGTTTGCCATTTCCTTCTCCAGCTCATTTTATAGGAACTGAGGCAAACAGGGTTAAGTGACTTGCCCAGGGTCACACAGCTAGTAAGTGTCTGAGGCCAGATTTGAACTCGGGGAGATGAGTCTTCCTGACTCTAGGCCTGGAGCGCTAACCACTACATCACCTAGCTGCCTAAGCTGGTATAACTGGCTTTTAATGGTGTGAGGTAAAGAGGAAGATCTTCCCCTATCCATCCCTTTCAACTTCTTCATTACATTTAAGAATTGCCTCTTCTCAGCAGATATTAATGAGAATGGCTTCATTGATGAGGATGACCTCAAATGCATCATCCAGAGACTGCTAAACACTACTAATGTGGGTGACGAGTTGCTAAATAATCTGACTAAACATGTATGTACCTGATGGGAGGGGGTCAAGGGAGGAAGGGTGAAATGTGATCTTCCCTTCACCACTGGTGGGGCCCACAGGGCTTAGGAGAGGTGCAGCAAGTGTAACCTTCACTGATTCAGTCCCTCAAATAAGTGGCTAGGAAAGCAAGGGAGAGAGAGAGATTGCTCTGTACCATCCAAACTCTCCCTCATGATGGCCAAGTGCATGTATTTGCAAAAGGCTGACTTTACATGGGGATCAAACATGTGGCCTTGGTCTAAGTAACTGGGTATCATAGCTAAGTAAGCTACATTCACTAGGCCATTTTCTTGTTCTCACTCACTGCCCTGCCCTGCCCTTTTTGAGGAACTCGGGGGGAAGTTCCCTGAAGGGTCACGGCAAATGTTCCAAGTTTTAACTCCAGGCCACATGGTAAGTCTTTGCTATTTATAGTTTTAGGGTTCTCAATTGGATCATACTGAGGGATGGCCAAGAGAAATCATAAGGTCTTAGGTCTAGAATTAGAAGAAATTTAATAGGTCATCTAGTCCAAACCCCTCATTTTATAGACGAGAAAACTGAGGCCCAGGGAAGTTAAGTGACTTGCCCAAGGTGACGAGGGTTGTGTGTGGGATTTCTGACTCCAGAACCAGTGCCCTTTCCACTGTACCTTTAGGGCTAGCTCATCTTGCCTCTAGAGTATTTCAGGGCCTTGAGGGAAGACTTGGCCAGGCCTTTGACACATAAATGGCAGCCCAGCATTTAATGATAACAATCCCACTGCTGGATTTGGGGCATTTCCCCCCTTCCTAAGAGGAAGGACATCCCATTCACACTGGACTTGAGTGTTCCATGACTCCATTTCTCTTGGGCTCTAGTTTACTATCTTCCCTGTCAATTTTATGAAAAGAAATCAAAGTTGTAACTAGAGTAGAGTAATTAAGGCTCTTCCCCAAGGTACTGAAATGTAGAGTATGCTGGAAGCATTTATATTCCTTCAGCAACTGGATAGAAACAGCTGAACTAAGCCCCTAGTTAGCAAGAATACTTTCTTTTTTTTTTTTTAGATAGGAAGTGTCCAATCAAGCAAGTAGCATTGATTAAGCACCTACTACCAGGTGGAGTGGAGTGTACTTCCTCCTCCCCTTGTCCCCACTTAACTATATTCCAAATGAAATCTCCTTCCCTATTTCTTTTCTCCCTCCTTGGAAACAGCTTGGAGTCTATGCTGCTCTTCCCTTTCCCCCCATCCCACTCCCTGGAATTAAAAACACAATTGCATTTGTTTTTATTGTCCTGTGTATGGAAATTGCTAGTTACAACTCTGTAGTTGTCATATCCTTCCCCCACCCACCAATGGCAAAATCCAGTTCCATGGCAGGGACTGTGTGCCTCTGTGTGTTGGGGGCATGAAGGAGAATTAATATAGGGAAACATGCATGGGGAAAGAGTACAGGTATGCCCTGACCCTAAGCCTTCTCCATGAAGCTATCTGGGAGCCCTCCCAGCCAGAGAAGGAGGATATAGCTGGCAGAAGAACCAGACCACACCAAATCTTTGGAGGGCATAGGAATAGAGAGCTCATTACTTTGTAGAGTTGCTTACTTAAAAAAAAATAAATCTAACCCACTTCTCGACCTCCAAATGGCACTGTACCTTCTAGGGACTATCAGGGTAAGGCTCCCTGGGGCCTCTAGCCCAGCTTGGCTGTTGTAAACAGCATGAGGTTACCAAAATTCACACCCGAGGTGAGAGGGAAATGGTCAGGGTTACTTAGCAGATGGCTTACTGGATGACCCTGGGGAATTCCTGAGCAAAGGGCCAAAGCCAGGGGGTACCTCAATGCCTTTTCCCTTACCCTTTCTCTATCTTATTGTTTGTTCTATCTCTTGGATGCCTCATTTCTTCTTTCTCCATTGCAGATATTGGGAGAATCAGACATGGACAATGACCACATGCTATCTTTCTCAGAGTTTGAACATGCCATGTCCAAATCCCCAGATTTCATGAAGTAAGGAACTTTCCCCAGTAGCAGCTACAAAAGGGGGGGGGGAAGGAGAGAAAAAGGAGAGGGGAAGAGAAGAGGGGAGGTTACAAAGCAGAAAGTCAGGCACCTCTAGTCTCTCTTTGGCCAAGAGAAAGAGCTACCTAAGTCTTTTGAGGATGGTATTTAGTCTTTAGATTGCTGAGTAGATTCTATGAGTGTCACAAAGACTCATCCTTTTTCCTGGGATTAAAAAAAAATGTTGAATTAGGCATCTTATAAAGGCACAGAAGGGGAGGACAAGTAAATAGAAAATCATTGATTAGAGGAGAATGGAAACTGGACCTCTCAAGATGAACTCCACTTTGTTCTACCAATGGAATACACATAGTCCAAGCAGAGATCATGGAAGATAGTTAATGCATCTGTCCAGTTTCTCATGGGTCCTTGTCCCACTAGGCCCTTCTCCTTCATTTTTATCCCGTACAACCATACCATGAAATCACCTCATCTACCTCCATCCAATAGGATGCAGAGAAGGTCCCTTGGTCTATCAATAAGCACTCACTAGGTGCCAGCAGCTGTGCTAGGGGATATGAAGAAAGGTCTTCATACACACTCTCTGCCCTCAAGAGGCTCATATTCTAATGAAAGAAACAATATGCAAAAAAATTGTCCATACCAAAGATATGGTATGAATGGAAGGCAATCTCAGGGAGAAGGCACTAGCAGTGGGAGGAAGCAGGTGGAATTTGAGTTGAGTTTACAGGAAGCCTGAGAAGGTAGGAGTTAGAGGTAAAGAGGGATAACATCCCAAGCAAAAGAGCCATCAGAGAAAGGCCCAGAGTCAGAATATGGAATACTGTGTTCAAGGAAAAGTAAGAAGCTCGATGTGGCTGCATCATGGAGTATGTAGAGGCAGACAAAACATAAGATAATTGGAAAGGTAGGAAGAGAACTGGTTTTGAAGGACTTTAAAAGCCAAACAGGATTTTATATTTGATCCAGCAGATACTAGGGAGCTCATGGAGTTTATTGACTGGGGGGAGTGGTGACAGTCAGACCCAAGCTTCAGGAAAATCACTTTGATGGCTGAATAGAGAATGGACTGGAATGAGGTGAGACTTGGGGCAGGGAGACCAATTAGAAGACTGTGATGATAGTAAGGCATGAGGTAATGAGGGCCTGTGCCAGGGTAGAGTGGAGATATCAAGGCCTCCTATGAGATTATAGAGACAGAAGTTATAATGTAGACACAGGGCAGGACTTAGAACGCATAGGATGATAGATTTAGAGCTATCTAGTTCAACCTTCTTTATAGAGGGGCAAATTGAGGCCCTGATCACTTAAGCGACTTGCCCAGGGTCACACAGGTAACTAAGTGGAAGAGCCATGACTTGACCCCAGGTCCTTTGATTCCACATTCAGCTTTCTTTCCACTGTACCATGTTGACTCCTGAGTTTTTAGGTCCCAGCTGAGCCTAGAAAGATAGAAGAAACAATGAGGAAAACAGCCTAGCTTTCTAGCTGTGTGACCCTGAGCAAATCACTTAACTTCTCTGGACCTTACTTTCCTCATTTGTAAAATGGGAAAGGTTGTACCTCATCAGAAAAGTCCCTCCCTGTTCAAACATCCTGGGATCCAGGTGTGTATTTGTCCAGGTGGCAGCCCGGTGTAGCGGAAACAGTCCTAGATCTAGAGACTAAGGAGCTGAGTTTGAATCTTAGCCCTGCCATTAACCATTCTGCTCTCCACAGCAGTTGTTCCAAACCTTCTTGTCTTTCCTCACCCTCCCATAGCACTCGCTTTCCCTACCCCCACCCTATATTCCTTCACTCCAATCTTAGAAGAAGAGGTAGGCTTTCTCCTTGACAGGAGCACCCCCCTCCCAATGTACCCTTGATCTCATCACTGCCATCTTCTCCAGCAGTTTGCTCCTACTTTCATACCCACTGTACCTCCTATCTTCGATCTCTCCCCATCTACTAACTCCTTTCCTTCTACCTATAAACACACTAGTGTCTCCCCCGTTCTTTAAAAATAAATCCTCACTTCATCCTACTATCCCTGGTAGCTCTTGTCCTATAACTCTTCTCCCCTTCTCAGCTAAACTTCTTGAGAAAGGCACTCACACAAAGTGCCTCCATTTTCTAGACTCTTACTTTATTCTAAACTCTGTGCAATGTGACTTATGATCTCATTCAATTGAAACTGCCCCTTTCCAAAGTGACCAGTGATACCCTCATTGCCAAATCCAGTGGCCTTTTCTCAGTTTTTATCCTTTTTGGTTTGTCCCTCTACTGCATTTGGCATTGTTGAAGACCTTCCCCTAGATACTAAGTTTTTGTGGTTCCCTTTTATCCTTTTAAATACTCCTTTTCAATATCCTTTGATGGTTCTTCATTCATGTCACACATACACACACACACACACACACACCCAGGTTCTATTCTTGGGTTATATTTTTTCCTCTATACTTTCTCATTAAGTGATCTCCCTGGTGCTTAGAATAGGACCTGGCACATAGTAAGTGCTTAATAAATGTTTGTTGAGCAACTGACTGATGGATTGACTACTAATTAGCTTGTGACTTTGAGAAAATCACTTTATCTTTCTGGGCCTCAGTTTCCTCATCAGTAAAATGAAGGGAAAGGTTATGTATATCAGTGATGACTGCAATCCTTTGAAAAGGAGTTGGGGCCTCCAGAGGGATACAACATGATCAGAGAGAATTGGAAACCACAGATATTCTATCAGACCAACCCCATTAGAACAAGCAGAATTTCCTGTAGCATCCAGCACCTCCTGAATATTCTGTTCTTCTTCTAGTTCCTTTCGGATTAATTGCTGGGACCTCTGACAGTGAAGCTGCCTTGCTGAGAACAACCTAGCCAAATGGTCTTCTGGCTGTTACATGGGAGAGCTCTAGAATCCTGTTCATTCCCTCTGATCTCCAGATGTTAAGGGTGGGATATGGTTACATGTGTATCTCTGCTTTATTTAAGAGAATAAAGTTATAGGCAGGTATTTTCCTTACCCTTCTGGCTCATTGTTCCTTGAACTTAGGCAGTGACCATATTGGGATATAAAAAAGGGCTGAACAGAATGAGTAGACTCAGTTAAGTTGTATGTAACATCCCTCTTGGCCACACTGTCCATCAAGTTTACAGACTATAGTAAGGTTGTCAGTGCTTGGGAGGACATTTTACAAGATGATAATTTTTGAGAACTGGTCTTGACCTAGTGGAATGTTCAACAAGAAGAAATGTTAAGCTATATGTAGCATCCTCTCAGGTATAATCAGGTCCAGTAGGCTGTTTCGGAGCCTATTAATTTAAGTCACAGATGAGTTCTTGCTGATGTGGAGACATTCAAATCCAATAGAAAAAGTATCTAATCAGGTCCCAGCAAGCCAGCAGCAAGCCAGCGGTAGATCCTAAGCCCTAGTGCAGTGGAACAGGTAAATATCAACACCAGGACCCCCCACATGCCTCGGCATTGCTAGGGGAACAGGGCATATTCCAGCTCTGAGAACCGTCACGTACTTCAATGTAACCCTGGGCATACAGGTAACCTCCAGTGGCCAGACCACTACATGTTTCAGGGTAGCCCCCAGGGAAACTGAGGCCCGCCGGCCTCAGTAAACACCAGACACCACTCAGCACCAGGTAAGCTGCCAGATCCCTGTGGCCTCCGGCAGCACCAGCCACCCCCCCCCTCCACTCCCTCAGTGCAGCGCCAGACACAAGGGTCCCCCGTGTGCCTCAGGGCAATGCCAGTATAGCACCAGGTAAAAAGCCAGGGCCTGCAGCCCCTGGCACAAGGAGCCTGACACAGTGCTCCTCCCACCCTAGGAGCAGAGCTCAGATTTAAAAGAAAGGGAAAAGGCCAAAAAAGATAAGAAAACAAAACAAAAGAATCTGACCATAGAAAGTTATTTTGGTGACAGGGAAGAACAAGACACAAACTCAGAAGAGGACAGCAAAGGCAAAACTCCTATGGGCAAAACCACAAAGAAAAATGGAAAATGGTCTCAAGCCCAGAAAGAACGCATGAAAGAACTCAAAAAGGAGTTTAAAAATCATGTAAGAGATGTAGAAGAAAAACTGGGAAGAGAAATGAGAGTGATGAAAGAGAATTATGAAAAAAGAATCAACAGCTTGGAAAAAGAAAACAACTGCATAAAAAGTACAACTGGTCAAATGGAAAAGGAGAAACAAAAATCCACTGAAGAAAACAACTCCTTAAAAAGTACAATTGGCCAGAGGCAGCTAGGTGGCACAGTGGATAGAGTACCGGCCCTGAAGTCAGGAGGACCTGAGTTCAAATCCGGGCTCAGACCAAACACTTGACACTTACTAGCTGTGTGACCCTGGGCAAGTCACTTAACCACAATTGCCTCACACACACACAAAAAGTACAATTGGCCAAATGGAAAAGAAAGCACAAAAAGTAACCAAGGAAAACAACTCCTTAAAAGTTAGAATTGGGCAAATGGAAGCTAATGACTCTGTGAGACATCAAGAACCAATTAAACAAATTCAAAAGAATGAAAAAATAGAAGAAAACATAAAATACCTCATTGGAAAAATAACTGACCTGGAAAATAAATCCAGGAGAGATAACATCAGAATCATTGGACTATCTGAAAGCCATAATCAAAAGGAGGACCTGGACAGCATCTTCCCAGAAATTATCTAGGAAAACTGCCCCGATATCCTGGAATCAGAGAGCAAAATTGGCATTGAAAGAATCCACCAATCACCTCGGGAAAGAAATCCCAAAATAAAAACTCCAAGGAACATTATAGCCAAATTAGGCTATTAGGTCAAGGAAAAAAATATAGCAAGTGGCCAGAAAGAAAGAATTCAAATATCGGAAAACCACAATCAGGATTACACAGGACTTAGCAGCTGCAACATTAAAGATCGGAGGTCGTGGAACATGATATTCTGGAAGGCAAAAGAGCTAGGACTACAATGAAGAATCACCCACCCAGTGAAATTAAGCATAATATTTCAAGGAAAATGGTCATTCAATGAAACAGAAGAATTTCAAGCTTTCATAAGGAGAAAACCAGAATTGAACAAAAAATTTCGTCTCCAATATTCAAGAACCAAGAGAAGCCTAAAAAGTTAAAAATAGAAAAGAAAACATAAAAGGTTCAGTGGAGCTGAACTGTTTACATTCCTACATGGGAAAATGATACTTGTAATTCTTAAAAATGTACCACTACTAGTACAGCTAGATGGACTATGCATAGATGGAGAGTACAGGTATAAGTTGAATTTGAGGGAATTACATTAAAAAATTAAGGGATGAGAAAGAGGAGTACACTGGGTGCAGAAGGAAGGCAGAGGTAGAATGAGATAAATTATTTCACATGAAGAGGCATGAAAGACCTGTAACAGTGGAGAGAAAAATGGGAGGGTAGGTGACAGGCATTATTTGACCCTTATTCTCATCACTATTGGCTCAAAGATGGAATAATATACACAATCAGTTGGATACAGAAATCTATCTTACATGACAGGGAAGTAGGAGAGGAGGAGATTAAGTAAAGGGTGGAGAGACACAGAAGGGACGGCAGATTGGGGGAGGTGGTAGACAGAAGCAAAACACTGGTAAGGAGGGAAAGGGTGAAAGGAGAGAGGGATAAACAGGAGGAAAAATAAGATGGAGGGAAATACACAGTTATTAATCATAACTGTGAATATGAATGGGATGACTTCTCCCATAAAATGGAAGCAGATAGCAAAGTGGATCAGAAAACAGAATACTACAATATATTGTTTACAAGAACACATTTGAAGCAGAGATACACACAGAGTAAAGGAGGTAAAGTTCTAGAGCAGAATCTATTATGCTTCAACTGAAGTTTAAAAAAGGGGTAGCAATACTGATCCCAGACAAAGCAAAAACAAGAATAGACCTAATTAAAAGAGGTAAGGAAGGAAACTGCATCTTGCTAAAAGGTACCATAGACAATGAAGCAATATCAATACTAAACATATATACACCAAGTGGTATAGCATCCAAATTCTTAAAGGAGAAGTTAATCGAGTTATAGGTTCATAACCAGAGATATAAAGAGCATTATGAAATGTAAAATAGATAATTTTGATTATATTAAATTAGAATAGCTTTTGCACAAAGCCAATGCAGCCAAGATTAGAAGGAAAGCAGAAAGCTGGGAAACAATCTTTACAGCAAGTGTTTCTGATAAAGGCCTCATTTCTCAAATATATAGAGAACTGAGTCAAATGTATAAGAATACAAGCTATTCCCCTATTGATAAATGGTCAAAGGATATGAAAAGGCAGTTTTCAGATGAAGAAATCAAAGCTATCTATAGGCATATGAAGAAGTACTCTAAATCACTTCTTTTGCAAGGCAATTGGGGCTAACTGACTTGCTCAGAGTCACACAGCTAGTAAGTGCTATATGGATTTGAACCTAGGTTCTCCTGACTCCAGGGCAGGTGCTCTATCCACTGCACCACCTACCTACCCCTCTAAATAATTTTTGATTAGAGAAATGCAAATTAAAACCACTCTGAAGTACCACTTCATACCTGTTGGGTTGGCTAACATGACAAAAAAGGAAAATGATAAATATTGGAAAGGATGTGGGAAAATTGGGACACTAATGAACTGTTGGGGAAGTTGTGAATTGATCCAAACATCTGGAGAGCAATTTGGAGCTATGTCCGAAGGGCAACCAAACTGTGCATACCCTTTGATCTAGCAATACCACTACTAGGTCTGTATCCCAAAGAATCATAAAAAAGGGAAAAGGACCTACATGTGCAAAAATATTTATAGCAGTTCTTTTTGTGATGGCTAAGAATTGGAAATTGAGGGGATGCCCATCAATTGGGAAATGGCTGAACAAGCTGTGGTATATGAATGTAACAGAATGCTGTTGTGCAATAAGAAATGATGAGCAAGCAGACTTCAGAAAAACCTGGAAAGACTTGTATGAACTGATGCAGAGTGAAATGAGCAGAACCAGGAAAACATTGTACATAGTATCAGCAACATTGTGTGATGATCACCTATGAATGACTCAGCTCTTCTCAGTAACACAATGACCTGAGACAAGTACAAAGGACTCATGAAGGAAAATACTACCTACATCCAGATAAAGAACTGATGGAGTCTGAATGCAGATCGAAGCATGCTTTTTCCACCTTATTCTTTTTCCTTTTGATCTATTTCTTCTTTCACAGATGTGACTAATATGGAAATATGTTTTACTTGATAGCACCTGTATCAAATTGCCTTCCATTTTTGGAAGAGGGGAAGGCAGAGAGGGTGGGAGAAAAATTTGGAACTCAAAATCTTATAAAAAATGAATGCTAAAAATTGCCTTGCTGTGTAATTGGGGAAAAATAAAATACTACTAAAAAAAGAAAAAGTATATAATTAAAACATGGAAAAAACCATAGATAATAAGGGAGTGAATCAAGTAGCAAAACATTCTCTACTGATGTTATCATCCGATTCCCCTTCAGTTTCTCTAACTTTTGAACATGGTGGAAGGATATAGTCACTTTGTGCTGATAGGCCAAGGTGCACACTTCCATACACTGGGTTCTGTTTCTTGAAGTCTTTCCCACAGGGCTGGCCAAAGGAAAGCGAGACATTTGCTTTTATGGTCTAGATGGGACATAAAAGGTTAAAACACCAAGTACACTATTATGTGTGGTCTCCCCTCACTGAAGTTCAGGACCTTACCATTCCTTCACCTACTTCCCCCATGGATTTTTTAAACCTCTTGACATGTAGAACCTCTTTGGATCTAATCAACATTGGAGGTTTATACATAGTACTTTGTTTGGGGGATGGCGAGGTGGAAACAGAGAAATATGGTGGAAAGAACACTAACTTTGGAGTCAGGGGACCTGAGTCTAATGATAACTACATGACCTTAGGCAAGTCACAATCACCCTGAGCCTCAGTTTCCTCATCTATAAAATAAAGGGATAGGATTAGATTCTGTTTGATTGCCCTTCCAGCACCAGATGTGTGATCCTATGATCTGGGACACTCTCTCAGTCTTAAGCCATGTGGGAAATGTAATCTTTTGGACAAATCCCTTTCCTGTATAGTAATTGTAGGAAATAAGCTGGGGATCACTGTGTAGGCAAGTCCTCCATTCATTGTTACACGTCTGTTCCAAATTTGAGTTTCAAGGGCTGTTTGGAACTAGATATGATTTTCCTATCATTAGTGATGAGGCTTTAAATGAGTGTCTTTCCCCCAAAGGCCTATGTTCCAAGAGGATATCTGGTATAGCAAACAGCAGAATTGGAATCAGGTACCTTTATTCATGTCTGAGATCTACAACTAACTAGCTTTGTGACCCTCAGTAAATAATTTCCCTCCTCCCCTGAACCTTAGTTTCCTCCTCTGTAAAACGAGGGGATTAAAAACAACTCAAATAGCTGATTCCAAGGCCATAAAGCCATATTGTCATTGATCAATAGTTCTGATAATTTCAGCTTCAGTTCTAGGCCGTGAGAGCAGGGGGAGGAGATCATATTATGAAAATGTAAGGCAGGAGAAGAAGCCATGTTGGTTAGAAAGAGCTTGCTTTAGCAGAGAGAAGAAAAAGATGCAGAAGTGAGGGGGAGTGGAGGGAGAAGCCATGTGTTAGTATAGCTGCTACATTGCTCTGGGCCATTGGAACAGGTGGCATAGGAGGGAAGTAGAAAGAAATTTCTCCTTGCCTTTCCTAGGGGCAGACTTCCATTTCCTGTGCCTTTGGTATTCTACCATCCAGAAATAGGATGACAGGGGTTTTGCCCTAGGGCACAAATAATTTTAAATGATAATTTTTAAAAATAACATTTTATTCTCCCCTCAATTACGTGTAAAAAACAATTTTCTCCATTCATTTTTTAAAAATTTGAGTTCCAAATTCTCTCTCTCTCCCTCCCTCCTCTTCCCTCTCCCTAAGACAATAAGCAATCTGATAGAGAACATACATACATAATCATGTAAAACATATTTATTAATCATTTTGTGGAAGAAAACTCGAACAAAAAAAAGAAAGTGAAAAAATAGTATGCTTTGGTCTACATTCAGATGTCATCAGATCTTTTTCTGGAGGCAGATAGCATTTTTCATCTTGAGGCCTTTGGGATTGTCTTGGATCATTGTCTTGCTGAGAATAGCTAAGTCATTCACAGCTGATCATTGTACAGTATTGCTATTATCGTATACAATGTTCTCCTGGTTCTGCTCACTTCACTCTGTATCAGTTCATGTAAATCTTTCCGGGTTTTTCTGGAAGCATCTTGCTCCTCATTTCTTATAGTACAATAGTATTCCCTCACAATCATATGCTACAATTTGTTCAGCCATTCCCAATTGATGGGCACCCCCTCAATGTCCAATTTGCCACACAGAAGAGCTGCTATAAATATTTTTGTAGAAGTAGGTCCTTCCCTCCCCCTTTTTTTTATCTTCTTGGGTTACAGAACTAGTAGTGTTATTAAATAATAATTTTTAAAGAAAATTTCAAATTTTTTACATTATAGGAGTGTATCCTTTACTTAGCAAGAATAATTTGTTAAAATAGCAAACTACCAGGACAGATAAGCCCCTCCTTGCCTAGCCTCCAACTATTCCCTCTCCTCTTCACTCCATCAGCATTCATAACCTTGGCCTTACAGTTTTACAGGACCTCTTTGCTCAAGGTGGTCCACCTGTCATAAGGTCACCACTCTTTCAGCCAAACTGAATTTTTCTTAATTATTTTTTTCATTTTTTTTGGGGGGGGGAGGTTAGGCAATGGGGTTAAGTGACTTGCCCAGGGTCACACAGCTAGTAAGTGTTAGGTGTCTGAGGCCAGATTTGAACTCAGGTCTTCCTGAATCCAGGGCCAGTGCTCTATACACTGCGCCACCTAGATGCCCCTATTTTTTTTGCATTTTTCAGCTCCAAATCTATGATTCTGTGTAATTAGGATCCCTCCTATCCTCTCGATAAAAGACTCCCTTTGGTGTACACACAGACACACACCTACACAGACACTGACACCCCCCTACACGCACACACATTCACACACACTGCCCCCCCCAACACACACACACAGGACAGCTGAGCTCAATGAAGTGTTAGGGAAAAAACCTTTCTGATTGAATTCATTCACATAGATGTGTGAATGACAGACAGCCCCTTCACACAGAGGCTGGTTAGCTCAAATGAGTCCCTAATTGGAATTTAAGGAAGTATAACCAGAGTAAAGAATAAATATTCTGGAAGCGTTTTTTCGGGGTGGTGGTGGTTGGTATTTTGGATATGTAGGGATACCAGTAGGTAGGCCACCTACCTCTTCCTCACTCCCTACGTTACTCCTCTAGGCTCTTCCTGCTTTTCACAGCTTCCTCTACTTCTGAACCTACAGGACTCTCTCTCTAAAGGCTCCCAAAAGTCCGAGCTTCCATGGCTAGAGAGGCAGGAGGGGCAAGGAGGACTTTGTGTCTATTTTGTTCTTGGTGCTTATAAATAAGGAATGTTTGGCCCTGACAAGCCTAGGGCTACAAAGCACCTCAAATGAAAGGGGTGAAAATCTCATAAGTGGGCAAAATGTGAGCTTAAAGATCAGAGATCTGGAAAATATATGGCAAGAAAACATAAGGTATAACCACATTGGTTAAAAAGAGCTTGCCTTAGGAGGAAGAAAAGGCTGTAGAAGTGGAGGGAGGAGAAGAGAAATGGAGAGAGGAAGGAGGAAAAAAGAGGAAGGAGGGGAAAAGAGGAAAATACTATATATTAGTATAGCTACTACATTGCTCTAAATTGTAAAAAAAAAACAAACCTGCCATGAGCAAAAAGTACTGTAGCAGAGTGGGGGTAAGGAATGATTCCTTCCCTTCACTGGGTCTGTACTCCCTTCTCTGTAAAATGAGGAAGTCAGGAAACTGAAGCCTGTGTAATTACAAAATGACTAAGCTTGTCCTCAATGACAACCAGGCCTCTTTTCCTTCTTTGAAAAGTTGGGGAACTGTGGGTATGGAACATTGTAAATACTGTCAGATTAAGTTGATATGTTGGCTAGTTTTTCTAAATTGCCTTTTTTTCTCTTAAAATTTTATTTTTTGGTTGTTGTTAGAAGAGATGACTCTCTGAATGGGAGAGGGAAGGGGAAAATTGAGAAATGCATATTAATGCACCGTTGGTGGAGTTGTGATTTGGTCTAGCCATTATGAAAGGCAATTTTGGAATTATGGCACCAAAGTGACTAAACCATACATGCCATTTGACCCAGTGATGCCACTACTAGGCTTATACCCTAAAGAGATGAAACAGAGGGGAAAGACCCAAATGTACAAAAATATTTATGGTGGCTATTTTTATAGAGGCAAAGAAATGGAAACCAGGAGACGTGTTCATCAATTTAGAAATGGCTGAAAAATTATGATATGTGAATGTGATGGATTATTATTGCCCCAGAATAAATGAGAAAAAGAACTATTTCACTGAAGTCTTGGGAAGACCTATATGAACTGATACAAAGTGAAGTCAGCAGAATCAGAAACAGTTTACATAGTAACAACAACTTTATGCAGCATTTGGGGCTACTTTTCTAATTTGTACTTACCCTGATAAGGCAAGTACTCAGAGGGAAGATACTATATCCCCTTAGGGCTCTCTAGAGTTGGCTGTCAAATCTTGTGTAATCCTGACTGTGGCACCACGATATTTGAATTTCTAGATGCTTGTAATATTTTCTCCTTGACCTAGGAGCTCTAGAATTTGGCTATTCACGGGAGTTTTCATTTTGTGTTCTCTTTCAGGAGGAGATTAGTGGATTCTTTCAACTTCTATTTTACTCTCTGGTTCTAGAATATGAGGGCACTTTGATAATTTTTTGAAAGATTTTGTCTAGATTTTTTTTTATCATGGCTTTAAGGTAGTCCAATAATTCTTAAATTATCTCTCCTCAATCTATTTGCAGGTCAGTTATTTTTCCAATGAGATATTTTTCTATTTTTTCATTCTTTTGATTTTGTTTTATTGTTTCTTGATGTCTCATGGAGTAATTAGCTTCCACTTGCCCAATTCTCTCTCTCTCTTTTTTTTTGGGTGAAGTGACTTGCCCAGGGTCATACAGCAAGTACATTTCAAGTGTCTGAGGCCGGATTTAGACTCAGGTCCTCCTTACTCCAAGGCTGGAGTTCTATCTACTGCACCACTTAGATGCCTCTCAAGTCTAATTTTTAAGTAACTATTTCCTTCTGTGAACTTCTGTACCTCTTTTTCCATTTGGCCAATTCTGCTTTTTAAGGAGTTCTTTTCTTCAGAGGATTTTTTGTGCCCCTTTTACCATTTGGTCTATTCTATTTTTTAATATTTTCTTCAGTATTTTTTTATGTGCACCTTCTTTATCAAGTTGTTGACTCTTTTTGCATGATTTTCTTGTATCACTCTCATTTGCTTTCCCAATTTTTCTTCTACTTCTTTTATTTAAAATTTTTTTTGAGCTTTTCCAGGATTTATTCTTGTTCCTGAGACCAATTCACATTTTTCTTTGAAGCTTTGGAGATAGCAGTTTTGACTTTTTCTTCTTCTGAGTTTGCATTTTGATCTTCCCTGTCACCATACTAACTTTCTATGGTCATGGAAAAATAGTTTGTCTCCATCCTTTTGCGGGTTCTGCCATGCCAGAATTCATTTTAAGGTGCTATTTTAAAGTTGTTTGGAGGGGAATTTTGGAGAGCTCAAGAGAGTCCTTGCTTTTTCTCCACCATCTTGGCTCCACCCTCCAAAATATTAAGTTCTTTTTCCTTTTGCAGCTAGGCAATGGGATTAAGTGACTTGCCCAGGGTCACACAGCTAGTGAGTGTTATATGTGTGATGCCGGATTTGAACTCAGGTCCACTGCACCACCTAGCTGCCCTCAAAATGTTAATTTCAAAGAGAAGTATTCTCACTTGATAAGTTTAAAAGGGCTTAGCATCTCATCACTTACTTTATTTTTAAGTCTTTTTTTAGGTAATTGGGATTAAGTGACTTGCCCAGGGTCACACAGCTAATAAATGTCAATGTTTGGTCTGAGGCTAGATTTGAACTCAGGTCCTCCTGACTTCAGGGCCGGTGCTCTATCCACTGTGCCACCTAGCTGCCCTCATAACTTACTTTAAATGAGATGACTGGGTTCATTTGCTCAACTCTGCCCCTATAATTGTAAATAAAAACAATTTTGAAAGACTTAAGAACTATGATCAATGTATTAACCCAGAACTCCAGAGGGTCAGGACTGATGATGGAGAATTGTACTCCTTCTTGATGAAGAGGTGATAGACTCAAGATACAGAAAGAGATATCCATTTTTTGTTATGACCAGTGTTGGGATTTGTGTTGCTTAACCATACATATTTGTTACAAGGTTTTTGTTTTTCAATTTCATCTTGGATGGTGGGAAGACAGTAATTGGGAGTAAGAAGGGGAAGGAGACTATTGGTAGTATTGGGGGGGGGAAGAAGAAAAATAAGTAAAGGGGATCATTGAAGCATTTTTTCTTTAAAGTAGAGAGGAGAACAAATGGAAATCCAGAAAGGATTACAGACAAGTATGACGACTTTGAAAGTTACATGTTTAATATTTTATATTCTTAAATTAAAAACAAGCTATATATAATAAGAAATTCACAGTTTCATGCATGGTCCCCCTTTTCTGTTCTACTTGGAATATGGAAATACTCTTATTTTTTTAGAATTAATTCTTTTTGATAAAATAGATAACTTTGACTATGTGAAACTGAAAAGCTTCTCCATGGACAAATTTAATGCACCTAGGGTAAGAAAGGGAAGTGGTCAAATGGGAAAAAAAAAAACACTTGTATCAAATTTCTCTGAAAAGGGTTTGGTATCTAAGATATATAAACATTTAACATGCATACATACACGTACACACACATATATGTATGTATAATATGAGTAAAACTATTCCCCAATAAATAAGTGGTCAAAGGATATGAATGAAAACTTCTCAAAAGAATTATAAACTATTATAACTATATGAAAGAATGCTCCAAATCAGTATTAGTAAGATAAACGCAAATCAAAACAATTCTGAAGTCTCAATCCATACACTACAAATTGGCAAAGATACCAAAAGATGGGAATAGTCAGGTATTGAAGGGGTTGCAGGAAGATGGACACCCCAGTGCATTGTTGTAAAGGGGATCAATGAAGCATTTTTCTTTAAAGTACAGAAGAGAACAAATGGAAACCCAGCAGGAAAACTGTAAATCAGTACTACTAGTTTGGAAAGTAATTTCAAATTTATACAAATAAAGTGATCAAAATGTACATATCTTTTGACAGAGCTTCCACTACTAGCTTTATACCTAGGGAGGCTATTGATAAGAAGAAAGTTCCCATATGTACCAAAATATTTATAACAGCCCTTTCTGTGACAGCAAAGGATTGGAAATAAAGTAGATGCCTACTGAATGGAGAATGGCTAAACAAATTGTGGTACATGAATATAATAGAATATTACTGTGCCATAAGAAATTATGAATATGATGAATGTGGAGAGGCATGGAAAAATCTACATGAACTAACTGAGGGTAAGTGAAGTAAGCAGAGCCAAGGAAACAATGCACACAGTGACTACAACAATATAAGCAGATAGAACAACCACACCAAAAAAAAAAAATCAAAAGTGAATGTTGCTAAATTATAATAAAGAATGAGCATGGCTCAAAAGAATATACAAGAAAGATATCCCCACTCCTTCACAGAAGTGGGAGGTCCACAAACCTTGTACACTGCACATATTTTCAGACTTTTTTCAATTCATTGGTCAGTTTTGCTGATTCCCCCTCCTCTTTTTTCTCTTAAAAAATATAATTTATTATTTGAGATGGCAGGGAGTACTAGGGAAAATTATAGTCATGTAAAAAGTTATATCAATAAAATTATATTTTAAAAGAAATTAATGTGACATAAAAGAAAGATAATTTTTTTAAAAAGAAAATGTTACTATGGATTAGGGGAAATGAATGTGTGGATGGGAGAAGGAAGATAGCAAAATGAGATTTCCCCATAAAATGACAGGGTCGGGCTAGACAGCCTTTAAGATGGATGACCTTTCAATTTTTATCTTTAAGTATATTCAAGATTGCACTTGAACAAAACACTGGGGCCATGACAGGAACAAAATTTAGAGACAATCTTTCCTATCCCTTCAGCAAAAACTGTCTTTGGCTGGCTCATAGTTGTTAGGTATTAGGAGAAAAGCTTTCAGGTTACATTAATTCATGCAGATTGTGTGAATGACTGGCAGTCCCTTAACCTTCCCAAAGGCAGGTTTCAAGAGGCAGAACAAAGGCTAGGGAGGACAACCAGGACGTCCCCACCGGGTGACAGTTCCTCAGGGCAATCTTCCATTTGGTGGTCCCATAAAGCAGCAACACAAGGGCCCCATTATCAATGCTGCTCTCCACTCTGCTTCTCTGAAGGTGAATTCGGTCAGGGAATTGTGAGAATCAGTACTAGCGCCATTGTTTTGCAACAACTCGTTGCATGGGATTGCATATTCTTAACATCAGTGGATGTTATGTTTTATATAAAGCAGCAAGGTGGCTAGAGCATTGGATTTGGAGTCAGGAAGACTTGCCTTTTCACAGAGGTGGGGAACCTGCTGCCTCCAGGCCACATGTGACCTTCTAGGTCCTTGGGTGTGGCCTTTCGACTAAATTCAAGTTTTACCGAACAAAGCCTTTTATTAAGGGGATTTGTTCTGTGGAGTTCCGATTCAGTCAAAGGGCTGCGCTTGAGGATGTAGAGGGCCACATGTGGCCTCGAGGCTACAGGCTCCCCACCTCTGCACCTAGTATGAGTGATTCATAATAAATAAACTCACAAGAGACTGACTGGTAAATCAGGGCACCAGTTTATTCACGTATTAGAGAAAACCCACTTAGTGTGATAAGTAGCAACAGCTTTTTCTTCCCCAGTTTTTCTTTTTCCATTCAAATTCCCCTACCTCACAGTTGTGTCTAACACAGAGCTGACACAGACAGGAAAATCAGCATTTCACAGGAAGGTTTTGTTCACCAGGTTTGCCAGGTTGCTGGCCTGCTCTGAGCTACCAAGGACATCCTGGGTATGTAGGTTGGTCCCTAACTTAGATAGCCCCAGACCTCTCTTAGGAGCCTGGGAGGAGTTTCAAGGAAAAGAGCATTCTTCGGTATGCAAATAGGTTCTTGGATATTCAGAACTGTAACTAACAATTTTGCCCCAGTCTCCCACTCTCTCAGCCCACCCCCAGAAGCAAGTAGCAAGAAAGGCACCTGGGTGCATAATACATGATGGCCCTCACAGTCAGCCTTATAATTCATTTGCAAATTACACAAGAAGCAATCAAAACCAATTCAGTTGAGTGGGAGGGCTGAGTTACTATAGTGTCTTTTAACTACCGAAGGCCTGCTCGTGTTGATTTTAAGCTCTAAAAATGTTGGCACCCAGAGTCAAAATACCAGTCACCCCAGAGTGGTTCTGGTTCTGGGGATGTATACACCTTTCCCCTGCTCATTGTAACTGATTTAGACAAGGTTCTACATATAAATGCCTGTATGGTCAAATGCTGATAGACTATAACGACAGGCTAGTAAAATATAGATTCTTCTCCTAGTACTACTCACTTTCCATCTCCCTTTCCTTCCCACACACCTATCTCTAGGCAATGGCCTAATCCTTTCATTTGCCCTGGGAGACCATGAACATTTCCCTAATTGTATGATCTAGTTCTTTTACACTTAAAGTATAACTAGTGGCTAAGAAATCTTCCCTACTAGTCTCTCTCCACTCTTAAATTCTATTATCTAATTCTAGAGTATCTGTTTGATCTGGTGCTGAAGCAAATGGAAGGGCTCTTTTGGGTGTGAGTAATCTGCCAATGGAAGTTTAGAATCCTAGCCCTCCCAGGAATTCTTCTCTGCTCCACACAGGCTCAGTGGAGGGATCTCAGAGCATCAGGAGGAAATCAATGCATTTTTTTTTTATTAGTCCTGTACCTTCGTAGAATGTTAAAGGCAGAAGGGACCTCAGAAACTATCTAGTCCTCACCCCCCCTTTTTTTTTTACAGAAAAGGAAACGGAAGTCGAAAGCAGTTAAATGACTTCCCTAAGGTCAAACAAGTAATAAATGTCTGAGGCAGGATTTAAACCAGGGCCAGTGTTCTTTCTGCTGTATCCACTGCCCCGATTCTCATCTCATGTGTTTTCTACCATACCATGTCTTGAAACAGTGAGATAGGAAAAAGACCTTAAAAGTCAACACAGAAATTCCATTCTATAAAATTCCTGTCCAAAGCATAAATTCTATTCCATGAAATCCCTGTCAATTAGTCATATAACCTTTGCTTAAATACTTTCAGTTATGTGGAATTCCCTATCCAATAAGGCAGCTCATTCCATTCCTACCCTGCTCTCAGCATTAGGATGGTCTTCCTTTCGGTGAGCTGAAATTTAAATCATCCTCTTTGACCAGTGGGTCCCATTTCTGCCTTTTAGAACCACACAGAATAAGTCAAATGCCTCTTCTGAAGGATAACCCTTTGAATAGATGAAGATGGGTAGTATATGTGTCCCTCCACTTAGCTTCTCTAAGCCAACCCCACCCCCACCAGTTTCTTCAACTGATCATCGTATGACACAGCTTCCAGACCCTTCAGCATCCTAGTTACTGTTCTCTAGATCTGCTTTAGGTCATCAGTGTCCCTCTGTCCTCCACCAAATACAACACTCCAGATAGGACTTGATGAGGGCATCCTGAACCCTGTTGCCAGCAGCTTAGGTCATACCTAACCTGTGCATGGCTAAGAGACCCGTGATGCTCCTGCCATGAAATCCCATTGGCATGGAAGAGAGGAAGGAGAAACTATTATAAACATTTTATTATGAACCAGACTATCCAGGTCCCTGGCACCAAGATCCCGCTTACTTCAGTTAGCTGGCCTCAAGCTCTGTACTCAAAGTAAGAATCTCTCACATTTCTATCTTTTGCGGAGACCCTTTCCCCAGAGGGGAATGTTTGGTATGTCTTCAGGTTCTCAGGGGCCATTCTAAACAGGTGCCACTTTTTTTTCAGGGACAGCGGTGGTCTGTGGAAAAAAGGAGAAGGGAAATGAGGACAGGTCTGGGCAGTTTGCTAAGCAAAGAGAGAGAGAGAGATTTTTGCCATGAAACTACCAAGTGAGAAGGACCCTTCTAATCCATTCTTCAGACAGTCTGGATGCCAGACTCATCATTAGACTATCTTTTTAGATGAATCTGAGTCTGAGCCATTCGACCCAGGCTTTGCTGCACTAACACTTAGAATCACAGTATTTTGGAGCAGTATTTTGAGGTGAGGTGATTTGCCCAAGGGCATACAACTAGTTATTAATAGAACAAGGACTAGAGAAGTCACAGCTCCTGAATGTCAGGTCGGGGGACCTCTCTTCTGCCCCTCCACAACTCCATTCCATCCTCCTTGTAGTTGTGTGAGGCAGGGAGCATAGCCAAGAGCTGTGATAAAAAAGCAGGTTGAGTGGAAGTCTTGTGTAACTCACTCCATGGAGAGCTCATCTGGTGATCTGGAGTTCGGTTGGGAGATCATGTTCGAGTGATTTCCTGCACACCCCAGAGGAGACCCCACAGTTTTCCAAATGTACACTCATTCACACTCACTGTTCCCCAGAGTCTTCCAAAAACACACAGTCAGAAACAAACAAGAAGAGGATGGCAGCACACTGAGTGCAATGAGGTAGGGATAGGGGTGTGCTGGTAGATGTTTAACAACCAACTCTCTGAGGGAAAAAATGTCTATATAACCCTTTTAAGTTTTATCCAAATCATTTGCATTTTTCTATCACTTTCTTAAGTCTTGACAACCAATGAAACAAAACAAAACAAAAAAGCTCTGATTTGTAACATTTGCCAATTTCTGAGGTGTAAATGCTTACACTGAAAATTTAACTATCAGGAAAATTTAACTATCAGGAGCTAGTAAAAGCTCACTCCAGCACCCCACTGACTAGGGGTCAGAAGACCTGGAATCTTTATCTAGGTTACTGGATCACTTCTTTGCTGTGTGATCCAGGGCAAATCACTCAATCACTTTCCTAACCTGATTTTATGTACTCATCAGTAAAATGGTAATAAAAATAACATGTATATCATTGACCTCACAAAGTTGTGAGAGCCAAATGAGACAGCACATGTAATTGTGCTTTGAAAATTAAAGACCCAGACACAGGGAAGGTGACACTATGTAGGCAGCGGGTGGCTTAGTGGATAGAGTGCTACACTTGGAGTCTGGAAGACCTGAGCTGAGATCTGGCCTCAGATACTTATTAACTGTGTGTCCCTGGGCAAGTTATTTAGCTGCGATTTGCCTCACTCAGTTGTAAAATGGGGATAATAATAGCATCTACCTCGCAGAATTATTGTGAAAATTATATAATAGGCGCTATATAAATGCTCATTATCCCCCCCCACCACCCTTTATAGCCACATACTTTTTTTTTTGAGGCAATTGGAGTTAAGTGACTTGCCCAGAGTCACACAGCTAGTATGCTTTATGTGTCTGAGACCAGATTTGAATTCAGGTATTCCTGACTCCAGGGCCAGTGCTGTATCTACTGCACCACCCTGCTGCCCCTGACATATGCTTTTTTATCATTGTCCTCAAAACCACAGGTCCTATGAGGCAAGATGTTTTCAGTATGGCCGCAACAGGTAGCTTTGTGGATTGCTTCTCAGCTTCCCACCCCTGCCTACCAGTCAGAGGGTCCATTGGGCACAAACTCCCTACAATGGACAGTGTTTTAAATAAGTATACATATGTGTATGTATATATGTGGTGTGTATTTGCTTAATGCAGCAAAAATTCTCTATGAGTAATAACAATTAGGATAGGTCCCACTTCCTGGCCTTCAACACAAACCTTCCTATGTCTTATTCTTTCTTTAGCTTCAGTAACTAATTGTTTCCTAGTTCTCTCTCTTATGAAAACATTTTTGGCTAAACCAAATGTCTAGCTGGTCTCACCACGAGGGGGCACTCAATACCTGAAAATTCAGCTGACTTCTGAGATTTAGTGAAATAAAGGGGAATAAAGTCTCATCTCCACCTTCCACCCCACCACCCACAACAATTGCCTGTTCTCTCCTGGTGACATTAAGCTCACACTTCCAGGAGGGAAGGGGCAGGGAGTAAACACAGTTTCTATCAGAATGTTCTAAGGAACCCAGACATCTCAGAAATGTTACCTATCCCCCATTTATCTGTCCCCACCCTCCCTCCACCCTATACCCCACCCATACCCTCCCCCACCTGGAAAAGTATGGAATATGAGACACACAACAGGAAATGGAATTGGAGTATGCTGGCCACAGCCCCACACCTTACATGGGAGCAGATGACATTGCTCAGCCTTCAGGAATGATCCCTATAGGCCTCTAGCTCAGTGGACCCTTTTGGGGATGACTGAGCGGTATTGTCCTGGGTAGTTGGTTTATTTAGGTAAGGACCAACAAACCTCTTTAAGGCCTTGGAGATTAGTTTAAATTCTGGACCATTTCCGGGTTCTGAGTGCTGCTCCTAAAATCCAGAAAAGTAAACACAAGTGTCAGCAGAACAAGGACAAAAACGGGGGGGTGGGGGGGAGCTCAAGCTGAGGACAGTGAAAATGGTGCCTACATAGAGCCATACTGAGCCTAGGGTACTTCGGACAATGATTCAGGGAAGCAGCAATTGGGGGAGGGACTGGGGGGAGGGGAGCAGGGAAGTGAGGAGCAGAGAGGAGAAAGGAGTATGCCAGAAACTTAGAGAAATATGCGTTCTGCCCATAAATCCCTGCACCATTACCCAGCTAAGGTCAGGACAGTACTTCCAAACATAAATTTTGGCCACCCTGTCAGTTTTCCTTTACTTCTCATTTCTGCCTCTTAAAATCCCCTGTTTTATTCAAGATCCAGTTCAAAAATGAGCCTTTTTCTCATTTCCACAATTGTCAGTACTTCTTGCCCCCTGAAATTAGTTTGTATTTGCTTTATGTATGTTTTTATAGCAACTTATGTGTGTATATGTTGTTTTACCCTAGTAGAAAGTAAGCTCCTTGAGGACATTTTTCTATTTTCCTCCCCTTTATCTAGCTCAACCCCTTTTGCAGAGTAGGTATTTACATAAATGTTGAATGGAATAGGAATGAGGATGGAATGGAATTCCTCAAGGCCCTTAATGATCATTCTATCCAGATTTCATCCCATTACAAATGTTGGGGGAGATTTGTTAGGCCCTAAGTGGTTCATGAAGAGTTGGACGTGACTGAAACGCCTCCACGACAGGACAGCCTAATGGAAAGGTCCTTGGATCTGGAGTCAGAGGATCTGGGTTCAAATCATGGATAATCTTAACCAATCATTCTCCCTCTCTAGGCCTCATCTCCTCACCAGTAAAATTGAAGGTGGTGGAGGAGGAGGGTTGAACTAGAAAAGCTTTAAGGTTTTGTTTCTTTTTAACCTGGGTCAGCCTCACCCTCACCATCATCCTTCCTTGGCCTTAGGAGAAACAAAGAAGAGAAACATAAGAAAACCTGTTCCCAGGAGGGGACTTAGATTGTTGAATGAGGTGTTTTCATCTCCTTGGCTTGCCCAGTGAGTTATTCACTATCAAGGTCTATGCATCTGACTACCACCATTGCCTGACTCCTTGAAGTTGGAGTGGGGGAATACTGAGGGAAAAGTTGAGAGCCATGGACTCAGTGTTTTCCAGCTGAGAAGGATCTTAAAGGTCATTTAAGCCAATCTCTTCACATTATGACTGAGGAAGTCGAGACCCAATGAGGTAAAATATCTTGTCCAATGTCACATAGCTGACAGAACAGCTTATTCAGACCCAACTCTTCTGACTCCAAGAACAGGGGTCTTTCTTCCCCTATGTATACCAGGAAAGTCCAGAAGAGTCCAGTGGTGTGGAAGGAGGCCGAGCCCCAGATGAAGAACCCCTGATCCTGACCTGAACCCATCTTGAACTGAGGTTGATTCAACCATTCCCAAACCTCAGTGAAGGACTCAATTAGCCTAGGGAGACATGTCAGCATCCACCCTTGCCCCCTATCAGTCCCCTTCCCTCTTCAATCTTAACCTATCCTTTCTAGCCCAACTCTACCACACCTTCACTGACTCACTCATTTCCACCACTTTTTCGCCTCAGTCAACCATGAATTTGCCCCAGCTAAAAGCTGTTTTAGCAGCAATCTGGGTGAACTTTATGCCCTCATCATGTATCATTTTGCATTGTAATTACTCATTTGTGCATCATGATCTTACCTCTGACATAACTTTTCCTAACTGAGTCAATCTTGGCAGAGGGGCAAGGAGACACCTCCCAGCCAAAGTGCAGAGCTCAGAAAGGGAGTTTCTGGAAAGCTATGGATTGGGAAAGTAGAAATAGAAGAGAAGCTCCATAAAGACAGAAGTGTTCTGAAGACAGGAGGCCAACTGAGAGCCATAGAGAAGCCAGACCTGACCCAGGCCAGAGGACACAGATAAAGGCTTCCCTCCCCATAGTCCAAGGCTGAGGATCAGTTGTCTCAGCTTCCTTCAGACTTGAGAAAAAGCAGAGCCAGAAATAGTAGGAGGTATGAGAGTAGCCCAAGACAGAGAGTAAGCAAGACCTCCCCCTGACACACAGTGTCAGAGGCTAGAACGCTATGGTCTGGCTGGATGTCCCTGGGCATGGTACTCTAACCCACAGTGCCCTCAGACAACTTGCTAAAACTATAAACTATCTGGAAGGTGCCCATCTGTATTGGGTACAGGGAATTTCTTGCAGAACTTACCATAACTTTGAAATTATGGGTCTGGGGCATAGGGTCTGTGAGAAAAGCTTTGCTTTGCAGCAAAGATCCCAACACGTTCTGCAGTAGCCTAGGAGATTTAGGGCAATGGGGTACAGTATTCACTAGACTATAAAGTTGGTGAGGGCAGGGATCTGTTTAATGTAAATGTTACATCTCCCCCAGCACCATAGTGCTGTGTAAACTGTAGGTCTTTAAAAATGTTTTTGGCTATGAAGCTTGCCTCCATCCCCTCAACATAGAGGTGGCTGCTTGTGAGGAAGGAATAAGGCAAATGTTAGATACAGTCAGTTTGTTCATTATGAGAGGGTTCTATAGAGGTGTGTGAGTGTGTGTGTGTGTGTGTGTGTGTGTGTGAGTGCATACATACGTATGGGTGGCTGTGGGTGGGTGGATGGGTGGGGAGACATTCAGAAGTGGTAAGGATGTTTTAAAAAGCAGCAGTACTATGTATATATATATACATATTATATATATATATATATATATGTATATATGTATATATGTATGTATATTTTAAAGAGAAGAAAAATCATGGACATTGCCCACTGTAAGGCTTCCCCTAGATGCTGCCCTCCACCAGCACTAGTTAGTAAGATCTGTGACTTAGAGCACTTTTGGAGAGACAGAAACATAGACCTCCTTGCGCCATGGCATCAGGGAAACTCAAGAAGCCTGAACTCCTCTCTTGAATACCCATTGGACTCTCTTCCCCTGAAGGACTAAAACCTCCTGCCTTTATCCTGAACCTTCTCTATCTCTCAGCTTCATTTCCTGTCCCTCAGAATTGTGAGATAGAGTGTCCCCAAGAAGCATCTTAGATGGAATGAGTGGGGTGGGGTAGGCTGGAGAGGAGTGGTACTCACAGATCAGTAGGCAGAGGATAACGATCCTTCTCCTTCACAGGCAGCACAAAGTAAGGGACTCGGTTCACGGTGCTCGTCTTGTCTCGGTAATGTTCTCGGTGCATCTGTACCAGCTATAGCTCAAACCAAGGAAGGTGGTGGCAGACAGGTCAGTCAGTGGGCCGCTATGGCCTACAGGCACTCACATTTCTGTGCCCTTGTGCCTGGGGGATCCTCACCTGGAGGTCCCACCATTTGTACTCTTTGATGTCCCTAGATGGGGGACATCTTTCTGATGTCAACGTCTTTCTGAACTGGGAATCATCTGGACCTGAGTCTGGGGAAAGACAAGGTCTTTCCCAAGGGAGCTTCCTTCCTGGTCACCGTCATCCTACTTCAGGTGCATTCTGTTTTGGGGAATTTCTGATAGTAATGGCCCCCCACACTGACCCTTACACAGAGTTAATTTAGATGGCCATCCCCTCCCCTTCAACTCAAAGAATATTATTCTCCAGGGAATAGGAGAGACATAAGTGTATATATTATTGTTACCTTGGTTGAGAGAGCTATTTATGGGGAGAGAAGAAAGGACAGGAGTTTCTGAAGCATCCTTCCCTTAGGATAGCAGAGAGAGACTCTAGTGAGTACACTAGCTGTATTTCCCAACCCAGGGCCTTCTTGTTCCACAGTGATGGATTGCTTGGTCCTTTCTATAGGATTCACATTAACTATGATACGTAGGGGCAGGGGGACATATTGGAGGCCCTTAACTAATGGGAACTTAGGGCAAGGACTTAAGAACAAGGAAAGTAACAGGAAGAAAATGTGTGGGTTGTCACAGCCAAATTCTAGAGCTCAGCCATTCCTAATTTAGAGGGTCTTTGGTAGACCCAGGACAATTTCTGAGGGGAATTCTGGGGTCTTGGTTCATATCTGAGCCCCAAATCCCATCTATATGAGGCCTGAACTTCCAATGTTACTCAAGAACTGGGAGAGCTTATTGGATGACGAACACCCTCGATGTCTTTCCCACGGAGAAGAATTCAATTCTAGCCTAGTCCTTGGCCAGGCCAGACCCAGGAAACCTTATCCAGATAGTCCTCAGGAAGGCCAGATTGTCCTTAGGTCTTCCAAGTCTTCAAGAAGATCAGGTTAGTTCCATGGTCAAGCTGGGAGTTCAGGCCTATTTTAGAGTGGACCTAGGGTTCTGGTTTGCACCAGGATTCCTGAGGTCACCTCAATGTGTAGCTTATTATCAAGGATTCTCTAGAAATAATGTAGGGCAGAGATTACTCCCAGAGCAGACCTGGGATTGGATCAGAATTGAACTGGAATTTGAGTAAGGCAGCATTTACCTGGATCTCTCTAAGTTGAATTTCTCTATGTAAGAATCCTGGGAGTTTGGGTCTTCTTGGAATGATGCTGAACATAGGGCCTGAGGAATGCAGAGGGGTTGCAGAAGCAGGTCCAGGCTACTTTATTGGGGCCTGCATGAACCACCCCAGCCCTGGGAATATGCCCAGTATATGACTCCAGTAGAAAAAATAAGACTATAGGGTGAATATCACCGGGGCTGGGCAGAGCTCAAGTCAAGTCCCTTCATATGTGATCCTTTGCCCTAGAGACCTTTAAGCTACTTCCCACCCACCTAAAGGGATGGGCTCTTCTACTATACAAGAAGCCCTGATTTGATTATAGCAAATGCCATGTTCTTTAAGGGTGAGATATACCTGAGGCCAGGGGGTTTAGTTCTGATTGCTTAGGTCCATCTATTGACTTACATACTTTTCTCTGTTTCCACGAGTCCTTCAATAAAGCCTATGTCAGCAAACTCACCAAGAATAGGCCCTATTTTGTCCAGTTTGGAGACAAGAGGTTAATGGACAATAGAAAGTATGACCTCTCAGGGGATGTTTCTTAACTCCAGAATGACCCCATCCATACCATATCATGTCAGCAGAGGAAATATACCATTCAACAGGCCATTATAGGGGCCTTGGGACGCACCCCCCTCCCCGAAGAAGTTTCCCCCAGTCTCTGGAAAGCTATTAAGTTTCTTTAGGGAGGAAGGAAGGTAGAAAACACAAACTCCTCAACCCTCTTCCCACTGATCCCTCTCATCCTGCCAGGCTACTAGACTCAGCCTAGGCTCACAGATCCAGAAGCATCTGGAACCCCAAAGGATAACTCTGAGGAAATGAGTTCCTCCTCCCAAACACCACAATGTGGAGCAAAATTCACCCCAGTCAGGCTAGGAGTTCATAAACTGAGAGCTGGATGGGGCCTGCCTTAGAGGCCATCTGATCTACTCTCCTCACTTTGCTCATGAGGAAAGTGAGGCCCAGAATTGGTGAAGTTACTTGAATAAAGTCACTCAGACCCAGGATTCGAACCCAGGTCTTCTATTTCCAAACCCAGTGCCCTTTCGGGGTGCTAGTAGTCACACCTTTCTCCCTAATGGATTCCCAACTCACCTGGTAGAATTGCTTGAGCTCTGCAGATCTGTTGCAGTCAAGGTTATAGCGCGTGTAGGTGGGTGTATGCAGCCAGCGGTCCCAGGCATGGGAGCAATAACCCAGCGCCAGGTTGGGATTTCGAGAGAAAAGTGTTGGGAACTGGCCACCTCTCCTATAGGAACTATAGCTAGTATCCGTGGCTGAATTTCGGCAATCTTGGAAATACTTATGGGTGGCATTGCCATAGGTGTCCCCAAAGGAGAAGGCCACATTTGGAACATGACCCTGATACCTAAAGAAGACACGAAAACAATGAGGTGATTCCTGGGACAACAGAAGCGGTGTGGTGTCATGGAAAGTAAAAGGATCTGGGTTTCAATTCTAGCTGTACCACTTTAAGACCTGTGAGACCTTGAGCAAGTCATTTAACTTCTAGTTTGCTCATCTGTAGGAGGAGGGGGTTGGACTACATGCCCTCTAAAGTCTCCTTCACCTCTAGATCTATGATTCCATGAGAAGGAAGAATCCTGACTCTTCTAGATAGAGGTAGACGAGAGGTGTTAAATACACAGGAAGCTATACGTGGTCTACAACACTCTCAAGTACAGTCTAAACAAGATTAAAATGTAATTGGGAAATATTTAACAAAAAGAAATAAAAATACAATAAAACATAAATAATGTTAATATGTGGGTTTTTAAGTCAATCTGTGGCCTGTAGGGATCCTTCTATACAGTCTAGTGGCCCAGACAACTGGCTAAGTTAGCTTGAGGAGTCCCTTCAAGGCTTTCTAGGGTAGCCTGAACAGCTGTTCTTTTTTTTTTTTATGTATGAGGCAATTGGGGTTAAGTGACTTGCCCAGAGTCACACAGCTAGTGAATGTTATTTGTCTAAGGGCAGATTTGAACTCAGGTCCTCCTGACTGGTACTCTATCCATGTACCACCTAGCTGCCCCTGAACAGCTGTTCTTTTAGGTAGGAGAGAAAGTAGAGGGAGCCTTGGGATTTTCTTAGCAGTAGGTCTTACCCCAACCCCTCCAAGGAAAGGCTCCAGAAACCCTAAGTTGATCCATCAATTGATCAAAAAAGTATTTATTAAGCACCTACTGTAGCATATGCCAAGCACTATAAAGACACTGAAAATATCTAAAGACAAAAATAAAACAGTCCCTGGTCTTAAGGAGTTTTGTTTCTATTGATGGAGACAACATGTACGAATATCTAAAATACGTGCAGAGCAAACACAAAATAGGGGAAGAGGGGAAGCACCAGTAGTGAGGGGGATCAGAAACAGTCTCATGTAGAAGGTGGGGCTTGATCTGAGCTTCAAAAGAAAGTAGGGATTCTAGAAGGTGGAGGTGGGGAGTGGGTGCCGTTGAGGCATGGTAGATGGCTAGGACAAAGGCACGGAGATAGGAGATAAAGCGTCACATGTGGGAAACAGCAAGAAAGCCAATATGGCTGGACAGAATGAAGAGAGTGTCGAGTGGTGTAATGTATAAGGTAGGTTACAGCTCGCTCAACAAAGCATTTAAAATTAAAACCTTGATAGCATTGCTACTCAAGAGCCACTGGAATTTCTTGAGCAGGGGAGTGACAGTCAAACCCATGCTTTAGGGAACATCGTTTGGGGAGTTGTGTGAAGGATGGATTGGAAAGAGGACCAAAGAAGTCATTGCATTAGTCCAGATGACAGGTGATGAGTGCCTGAACCAGAGTTGTGTCTGGCTGAGATGCAAGAGGTATAGAGGTAGAATTAACAAGACTTGGCAAATGATTGGACATGTAGGGTGAGGCATAGCAAGCAATGGAGGATGGCTCCACAGCTGTGTACTTGGACAACTGGAAGGATGGTGTTGCCTTCAACTGAAATGGTTAAGTTTGGAAGAATGGTAGGTTTGGGGGAAAAGAGGGAAGGCAAGGAAGGGAGCATTTGTATAGAACCTACTATGCCAAGCACTTCACAAATATTATCTTGCTTGATCCTCACAACAACCCTGTGAGGTAGTCTTATCCTCATGTTACAGTTGAGAAAACCGAACAAATAGAAGTTAAGAAGTTGCCCAGGGTCACACAGCTAGTGTTGGAGGCTGTATCTGAACTCAGTCCTTCCTGACTCCAGACCCATCACTATCCACTATGCCACCTAGCTGCCTCCCTAAAAAATAATGAGTTTTGTTCAGGTTTGAGATGTCTACAGGACACATGGTTCAGAATGTCCAATCGGTAATTTTGGGCGTGGGATTAGAGCACAGGATAGAGAACAACATGCATAAAAATAGTCATAGAACCCATAGGAGCCGAAGAGGTCATCAAGTAATAGAGTATAAGAACACTGACAAATCGCATAATTTTCCTAAATCTCACTTTCTGCATCTGTAAAATAGGGATGATAGTAGCAGAACAAATGAGAAAATGTGTGGAAAGTACTTCACAAATCCTGAAGTACTATGTAAACGTGAGCTATTATTATTTACTGTCTTGGAAGCCAATCCAAAATTAAACCTAGGTACAACTGTACGTTACCTACGAAGCCTTATCTAATACCATTCAGTCTTCACATTCCAATCTAGTGCCTTCTGTAGCAAATCCTGGATCAAGCCTAATACATGACATGGTTTATACACCTAAGTATTCTCAGTTGCATCTTGTCCTAGTTCCTTAATTTGTTGTCATTCCAGATCATCATCATCCCACTTTCCCTTCTGTCACTTAGTGTCATATCACTCTTAGGTCTGTGAATGCCTCATTAGGTGAAAGCCAGATTTTATCAGCACTACTTACTGGAGTCATTTTTGTACAAATCAGTTAGCCTGGGAGATCTTTTGAGGTCAGGATATGTGGTATTTCCTAAGAGTTTTGTTTCATTTCTTTGACTCCTTTTAGAGGTCGGAATTCTGATGTGGAAAACCATTTACCTCAAGAGACAGAAAGTTACAGGGGTGGAAACGCCTCTCTGCCTTCTCCGTTCCATGGATTCCTAAAACCCCACCTTCTACAGAAATTCCTTCCTGATCCCCCTTCATTCTAGTGCCCTCCCTCTTCTAGTTCTTTCTAATTTATCCTGTCTAGAAGCTTGTTTGCATTTTTGTCTCTCCCATTAGACTGTGAGCTCCTAGAGAGCAGAGATTGTCTTTCACCTTTCCCCAGAGCTTAGCACAGCACCTGACACATAGTAGATGCTTGATAAATGTTCATTAATTGGCTGACTAACAGGCTGAGCTACTTCTCAATCCCTAACCTTTCTTCTGGCTGCTTTGCCAACTGCACTTCAATGACTTCTCTTTCTTATATAAACATTTACTAAGTAATTGCATTAAACAATTTACAAATATTAAATAATGAATTGTTAAAACATGTATTTAATTTCTTAAAATGTAATCCTATTTTAGGGAAAAATAGAAGAGTATAGAGAAAGGGTGCAGAAGAGGATTCAGGACAGAGTCTCAGGATCTACCTCCAGTTAAGATCTTCCTATTCCTCCCTTTTGTTAATGCAAAGAATAAGTAATAATGATGATAGCTAACATTTATTTGATGCTTTTAGGCTTGTTTGCAAAGAGTTTCACAAAGATTATCTCATTTTATCCTCACAAAACCTTGGGAAGAAGATATTATAATTATCCTCATTCTATAGATGAGGAAATTAAAGCAGACAGAGGTTAAGTGACTTGCCCATAGGCACACAGCTAGTATCTGAGGCTGCATTTGAATACAGGTCTTCTTGACTCTAGGTCCAATGCTTTATCTACTGTACCACTCAGTGGTAGAAACACAGGAGTATGTATTTAATAAATGCTTCTTAATTGATTAATGGTTCACGTCAACTTCAAAGGTCTCTAGTGAAGTGCCTCAGGACTCCATCCTTGGCCCTATTCTGTTTAAAAAATTTGTGGTGACTTGGACAAAAGTATAGACCAGTGGTTCCCATTTAATGGTTTGAAAACATTTGGGGGGTTTGGGAGGAAAGTCCAAGGGGTTTTCAAGGTAAAAATTCTTTAATGATACCCTCAGCAGTAAATAATTGCCCAATTATGTTACATATGTGTGCATGTATTTCCTCTCTGACAACAAGCATGTGTATGTTTGAAGCAGTACATCTTTGTTTCTGCAGCAAAATTATCATAATCATGTACACAATGAATTTGAGATTCTGGTATTTGTGCATTGACTCACTTTGGTGTTCTTGCAGTTCCTCAGCCTGTCATCAAATTGTTTCCAAATTGTCACAGGGGTTCAACATTCTCTTGCAAACCCGTTTCCAATAGATGCTTATGCATGTGTCTAACCTCTTTGCATTACGTACACTGCACCAGAGCAGTTCCTTTGTTCCCCCACTGGTAGCCTGTAATCATACTTCATCAGTTTTATAACCACATGATCAAGATGTTATTGTTTGCATTCTTGCAGCACAAAGACAGACTCTTTGAAAGCCACAATTTCTGGACATGTGCATTATAAGCCATTCCAAAATCATCATAGACCATTACACACATTCTGCAGAAACAAATGTTATATTGCTTTTCATTAGTGTCGTCTGTTTTCTGATTTAAACTTGTTCTCCCCTTATACTGCTTGTCTTCTATCTGGCAGATTTTCAAAGTAACTGGTTGGCAACATTGGCCAGTAATTAGCAGAGTTTCCCTGAGATTGTAGGGGGTGTGCAGGTGATAGAAGAGAAGAAAGGCATAACTGAAGAGGGCCTTTCTTTACAAAGATTATCTTGTATGTAAACATTGTCTAAAATGAAACAATATATGCAATTGAACCTTAAGCATGCACTTTAAGGTTCCACATTTTGGTGAGTGTAACTCTGCTTTTAAGGCAACTTACTGGCACAGTAGATAAAAATTTGGGGCCTGAAGTAAAGAAGAACATCTTCTAGAGTTCAAAACTGACCTCAGACACTTACTAGCAGCGTGACCCTGGGCAAGTCATTTAACCCTGTTTGCCTCAGTTTCTCATCTGTAAAATGAGATGGAAGAAAATAGCAAACCACTCCAGTATCTTTGCCAAGAGAACCCAAATGGGGTCATGAAGAGTGGAACATGACTGAAAAACAATTAAACAACAACTTTGCTTTTGAGCAGGCATAGTTTGCCTAACACTTGGTATTTCCCCTACCTACCATGTGGGTGCGGTAGCCTCCTTTGGTTGGCTATCTGTGTCTTTAAAACTTGTTTTAGAGAGAAGAGTTATCTGGAGGTATTAAGAGGTTAAATGACTTGCCCAGTGCCACATAGATAGATATGCCTAAGAAGTGGGTTTTGCCAATGCAGCTAAAATAAGAAAAGAAGCAGGTAAATGGGGGGGGAGGGGATATTTACAGTAAGTTATTTTTTCTGATAAAAATTCTAAGATATATAGGGAATCGATTAAAATGTATAAGGATAAGAGCCATTCCCCAACTGATAGTTCCTGAAGCAGCGCACATTCCACTTTTGGACAGCTCTGATTGCTAGGAAGTTGTGTTCTTCTACTGAGCCAAAATCTTCCTCTCTGCAGCTTCCATTCTTTGCAACTAACTTTATCCCTCAGGGAGCAAACAAACCAACTCTAATCCTTCTTCCCAGTGACAGCCCTCTCAAATACTAGAAGACAGCTATAACGTCTTTTCCACATGTCTTCACCAGGCTGAACAATTCTCTCTTTAAACTAATTGATCCTCAAAATATCACAAGGTCCCAATCCACAGGCCTTTTTCCCATTTTCTCTTGTCTCCCTGGTGCTTTTGACACTGTTGACCTGGCTGTTTTAAGCCTCCACTTTTTCTCAAACACCCCCTCCCTTGTTCCTGGCAAATTATTTCATTTCCTATTTTGATGAAAAAGACTGAAGCTATCCCAGCAAGAACTATTGATTCACTCTTGTTCACCTCAGTAAATCCTTATGTCTATATATTAACTTTCATCCTTTTCTCTGGTGTCAGGGGAAGAATTATCCTGGAACTTGTACTGTCTTTAAAAAAGGAAAAAATAAATGTCATTATTAATTCAACAATCATGGGCAAACACAAACTTTTCAGTTTATAAAGAATAAGAATGTGGGTTGTATAAGAAACCATGAACTGTTAGGCATAGACTTATTATTTTATTTTTTGACACAGCCTAAATCTTTATTGTAATTTCTTTATTACAGTTTCTCTAGTTGGGTTTAATAGAAACTCAGTAACATGGTATCATCTCTAATTTGCCCTTAATAAGAGACTTCTCCAAATCAACCCTGATTTTCCTTTTTTTTTGGCAGTTGGGGTTAAGAGACTTGCCAGGGTCACACAGCTACTAAGTGTCATGTATCTGAGACCGAATTTGAACTCAGATCCTCCTGACTCCAAGGCCAGAGCAATTCCTCTATTTCTCATTTCTTAGCTTCCACTGGCTCCAGTGTATCCATCTACAAACACACAGAAATTCCCTTTCTTGAAAAAAAAACAAGCCAACAATCCTTGAAGGTCCCTTCTAGCTACCAACCTATTTCCTCCTTTCCTAGCCAAAGACCTTTAATGACTAGTCAAAACCCACTGCCTCTGTTTCCTCTGCCTTTCTCCATAATTTCCTAGAAACTTATTGTTGCCTCTATAATTACAAAAACACCCTTTCTTGAAAGTCACCAAGTACCTCCTCATTGCCAGATTCCAATGTCTCCTCTCAGTCTTCAATCTTTTTGACCTTACAAGGACACATCTTCCTTTTTTGAAACTAATTAGAGGCTAGATTTAAACACAGGTCTTCATTTCTCACACTCTACTTACTATGATACAAACTGTAGACCAACGACATTGACCAGGCTAAGAAGTCTGGAGGCCAGGGTATTGGCAGGGCTGAGGGATTGGGCTGGTGATGACTAGGAGCCATTATTGAATTTATTGAGGGAGGTAGGAGAGTGGCCTAGATATCCCAAGATGACATCAACAAAGATGTGGATAGGGTAGAGTGAATGTGAAAGTAGGAGAGGTGGCTGCTGGAATGATGGTGGCAGAGGGAGGGTTGGAAAGTGAAAGTAGGGAGCTAGGAGTACCCTAATATCTACTGTTGGCCATGTGTGTTGGAGAGTGGGGGGAAGAAAGAGAAGCAGCCCTTGGAGAGAATTCTTAGCTGTTTTTAGGATCTTAGTGAGCACCAGAAGATAGAAGAAGAGAAAAAGGGAGAGATCCAGGGTGAAGGAAACAATTAAGGTTAACAATTAAGAAAGAGGGTAGCTAGGTGGCACAGTAGATAGATTGTCAGCCCTGGAGTCAGGCAGACCTGAGTTCAAATCTAGCCTCAGACACTTACTAGCCGTGTGACCCTGGCAAGCCACTTAACCCTGATTGCTTCAAAAAAATTTAGGAGAGCTCTGGAAGGTACAGTAGAAAGGGCAGGCAGAAGAGGACAGGACCTGGAAAGGGCTGTAGCTGAGAGAAATTTAGATAAGAGTGTGGAGAGAGATATAAGGGGGAAGGGATTTTAATTTAATTTTGTGTATATATATATATATACATATATATATATACACACACACACACATATGCATACATACATATATATACACACACACACACATATGCATACATACATATATATACACACACACACACATATGCATACATACATATATACACACACACACACATATGCATACATACATATATACATATACATATATATATATATATATATATATATATATATTTGCTTTTTGGTGAAGCAATCAGGGTTAAGTGACTTGCCCAGGGTCACACAGCTAGTGTCAAGCATCTGAGGCTGGATTTGAACTCAGGTCCTCCTGACTCCAAGGCCAGAGCTCTATACACTATGCCACCTAGCTGCCCCTGAGGAAGGGATTTTAAAGGCAGAAAGAATACAGGTAGGTGGGCCCTAGATGAGACAAACTAACTACAGGTTCAGTCATTGGGGGGAATTGAGGTGGCCCATCTTATCTCCCTTCTCCCCTGACCTCTTCTGACAGCAACCTCCATCTCTCTCCAAGGGCCTGCTTTCCCACCTACCCCTCACCCAGTTAGTTAGGAGTGCAGCTGGCAGAAAACTAGAAGACAAGAGGCCTAAGAAGAATGGTCTCTGGAGCACAGCAGGAAGTGGAACACCCTACTTAGTCCTCAGTGTCAGCCTAAGCCCTGACTGCCCCATCCTAGGTACTCTTCTGCCAGACCTCCCCCTATGTCTACCCCAGATCTGTAGTCCAGGCCTGAAATCTCTCCCTTGCTTCTGACTGGGTTAATCCTACCACAAAAGGCTAGAGAACCAGAAATAGAAATTTAATCTAAAGCACCAATTCTTTCTCTGCCTCCCCAAGGGAGTGGGGAGATGGGAGTTGGGATGGGGCTGGGCAATGAACAAGGTCAGCAAAGATGTAGAAAGACCAGAAGTTATCTCACTCTTGTCCTAGGTCTTCTCTGACCCATGAGCTTTTCCTCACTTATTCCAGAGCTCCTCTAATAATTCATCATTTTCCCCAGTGGGATTTAGGCTTCCTCCAGAGAAAGGTACAATAGAAATTCGAGGTACTATTAATATTCTTCTTGTAGCCACCCCCAAACTCTGTTCTGTTCCTCCTCTGCACATTGCTTTCCCACTCATCGAATGGCAGAATATTTGCATCCAAATTGAAGCCTTCTCTCCTCCACCCTCCTCCCAGGACTCTGCCTGACTTCCCTTCTGGGTTGCTGTGAGAGCATCTCTCTAGCTCTCACACATGTGAGTGTGTTTCTGGTAGAGATGCATATCTGGGCCCCTGCTGCATGCCCAGCTCTGACCAGGGGGTGCAGCCCTAGAGGGGCTGTATAACCTTCTTGGAAGGTATTCCTTAGAGGGCACTCAGGGAAGGTTTGGTCCTTCAGAAGACAAAGGCTAGCTTGGTTTGCTGATTTATTGTTGATTATACTGAGCACAGTTCATGGGATTACAGATTTAGATTTGGAAGATGTTTCAGAGGTCATTGGTCCCAACCCACTCATTTTAAAAATGAGGAAACTGTGGCCTAGAGGGGGAAGTGACTGACCCAAAGCAATATAGCTAGTGGACAAAGAGAATATTTGAACCCAGGTCCTCTGACCCCTCCCAATATAACAACCTTTCCATTCTACTACAATGGAGTACGATGGGTTATATAGCAGGACCTCAAACATTCTATAAGCATTTGTATCCAGCTCTCAGTTGCCCCTCTTCTGCTCCTCCCCCAAAGTATACACACAGAGAAAATGCATGGCACCAGAGAGGAAAATCTTTGCTGCTGTTGGTTCAGCAGATCAGGAGTGGGGCTTTGCTGTTCAAGGGGAGAAATCTCCCCCCCTTCCCTCTTAATAGCACCAGCTCCTCCCTGAGCTAATATCTAACATTCATTACTGTTACCACGAGCCATCAGGGACACCGATTGAAGCTTTATTAACTAATTAACTTGTTCATCTTCAGCAGTTCCTTCACCTCCTCCCCTCCCCAACGGCCCACCCTTCTCATTCCTATGCTTATTGCTGAGAACAAATAGAAAAGCAATTTTTAGGCAGTCATTTAGATAAAATGGTGAGGGTGGAATGGACCCAAAAGGAGCAGAATGAGGGGACTGAGCCTTAGGACCTCAGAGTGGGAAGGCATCTGAGTGCTCTCATCAAGTGTGATCTTCTACTCATTCCATTCCATTCCATTAAGCTGGCAAGCAAAGAGAGCTGGCGCCTGGGTCAAGAATATGGAGAGTCAAGTCATACCTCTAAGATCTCATACTGCCTAGAACCCTCAGCAGGTCTCTTCATCCATAAGTGCTGCACCAGACAATTCCCTAAGACTATCTACATGCCAAAGAAAGTGACAACGTGCACAGGAGAGGGGGGTTGGAGTTCTTTATCAGTGAAATGATAAGTCAAGTCCCTATTCTGTCCCTTTTATAAGGTGCTGTTCTAGGCGCTGGGATACAAGGACAAAAACCAAAAGAATCCCTATTTTCAAAAAACTTACCTTCTGCTGGGGGAAAACAATATGTATATGCAGGTAGATTGGAGAAAAAATTACATGTTTTTTTGACTAGACCTGTGATTTTTCAGCAGGAGGTGGTGTTGTACAATGGAAAGAGCCCTGCCTCTAGAATCAGAGGATCTGGTTCTGATACCAAATCCATGGAAAATAAACCCAAAGGAACTTTGGGGGAGGGAGGCGCTCTAACTACTGTGGGACTCCTTGTATGACAGAGCACTTGAGTAAAGGGAGCTTCCTACAGATTCAAAGAGGCAGGAGGGAGGGGGGAGCATCACAGGCATGAGTCACAGCCTGAGCAAAGGCATGAAGTTGGGAATGAATAAATGAAAAGCATTTGTTTAAGCATTTACTGGGTGCCAGATACTCTGCTGGCCCATAGTTATGGGAGGTGGGAGATGGGAGACAAAAGGTTGTATATAGGGAAAAGCAAATAGGTCAGTATGACAGGAGCAGTAATTCATAAGCAGCCTGGAAAGCTGATGTGGAGCCAGGCAACAAAGGGCTTTAACTGCCAAACAGAAAAGTTTATATTTAGTCCTACAGGTAATGGGGAGTTATTGATGTTTCTTTAGCAGAAGAATAGGATGGACAGAACTGGGCTTTAGAAATATCAATATGGGCTCTGTTTGGAGGATGTATGGCAAAGGGGAGGAAACAGAGGCAAGGAAACCAAACAGAAACCTATTGCAATAGTCTAGGTGAGAGGTAATTAGGACTCCAACCACAGAAGGGACTACGTTTGCATGTAGTAGAGCAATGTTCTGATGCACAATCCATACAATTCCTCTAGAAGGTACTGGAGGACATGGGTTGTAGTCTTGGCATCTCCAGTGCCTAAGAAGCATGGTACCTGGCACACCGATCAACTGAATTCAATTGGAGTTGCTCCCCAAGTCCAGAATGCAGTGAAGAGGTATTGTCAATTTACATATATCGTCTAAAAGGAGTGAATGAGCAGAGGTGAAAGTGGCTTGAGAAATGCACCTCTTAAGATGAATTTGAGAACTACACTATCGCCTACCCTTTTATTTTTTTATTTTATTTTATTTTTATTTTTTTGGCTAGGTAATGGGGTTAAGTGAGTTGCCCAGGGTCACACAGCTAGTAAGTGTTATATGTCTGAGGATGGATTTGAACTCAGGTCCTCCTGAATCCAGGGCCGGTGCTCTATCCACTGCACCACCTACCCTTTTAGAAGAAACAGGACAAGGAGGGGAAAAAAAAGTCTTTGTGCTGTTCCAAATAATTCTAGCCTGCTTTGTAGCTCTAAGTCTGGAAGTCAGCACTCCTGAAAAGCCAGAAGCCAGTGTGTATGCCTATGTGAGTCAAAAGATGGTTGCTGGGCACCCAACAATGGTTGCAATTGTAAAGAGCAATGACTTTGGGCAAGTCATTTGACCTGCCTTGAACTGGATCAAACTATTAGTTAAAGCTTCATGCCTAGACCACTTCAAAAGCTTTTTACTAATGCCTCTAGTAGAAAATTTTCCATTTCCAATCTATCCTTCATATTTCTAGCAGATCAATCTTCCTAAAACACCATTTTCATCATGTCGCCCCTTGTTCAAAAACCTACAATGGCTCCCCATCACACACAGGTTCAAGTCCAAACTCGAGGAAAGTATAGTGGATTTGGAACCAGAGGGTCTGTTTCAAATTCTTGATTCTGCCAACTACTGCCTGTGTGACCTTGGGCAAGTCAATCACCTCCTTTTGAACTTCAGGATCTTTTTCTGTAAAATGTCAGGGTTGGACTAGGTGGACTCTGAGGACCCTTCGATTTTAAGTTTATGACATGAGACTCTAAATGGACATTCATTGGGTCATGGATTTAGATCTGGAAGGGATGTCAGAGGCTATTTCAAATCCTTCTTTTTACAGAAAGGGAAACTTAGGCTCAGAGATTTGCCCAAAAGTACAGCTAATAAGTGTCAGAGTAAGGATTTGAACCCAGTTCTCTGACTCTAAATCCTGCATTCTTTCTGTACTACTCTTCCCCCTTTTCAAGAAAATCAGATTTTGTCATGTCATGCCTAGAATGGGCTGGGGATCATGATGCTACCCTTGGACCAGGTCTGGCACAGAGGTCCTCAGATCTTTGTCCCCAGATGCATATACAGGCTGATAATGTGAAATGCTAAGCTAAGGGAGTAGGTGAGGACAGCAGTAGGGACCTTAGAGCAGGAGGTTCCCATGGCAGCAAGTAGGAGGAAGGTAGGAGGAGAACTGGGCAAGTGTTTGATCTGAAGCCCTGCCTGGGTGAAAATGGAAGAGAGAAAAGATAGGCAGATCCTTTAAAAAAAAAAATCTAACACATAAACATAAGGCCACTTGTCTAAAAAGGCTTGTAAAGTCTTGCAAGACTTTTACGGACAACTGAGTCCAATTCTGTAAAAGTGTTCAGATTACATAAAAGTACACAAGGACCCCACACTCCTCGCCCTCTGTATAGGTCCCTCTACTGCACCATACTTCACCATCTCTGTGTTTACTCTTTGGGTCTCAGTTTCCTCTTACGTAAAGTAAGTGATTTTGGATGAGGCAACTTCCAAGATCCCTCCTCCCCCAGTTGTAACATTTCAGGTTTTCCTATGATTCTCTGTGTCTAGGATGTGAATGTTACCAAGCTTGTTATGGTAGGGGCCCCTCCTACTCCTAGAAGATCTCAAGGATCAATGAATAACTGCAACAAACCAAGGCTAAAAAGTATGGGAAAGCTGGGACTGGGAAAGAGCATGATCTGTCCCCTGAAGAATGGTCCTCGTTAGCTCCTTTTCCATCTATGGACAAGCAAGGTTTTTGTCACTTTCCATATATCTCACCCCTTTACAGTTGAAAGTGATTTCTTTCAATTACCCTTCCCTCCCAACCCGAGGAGAGTTGGCTGGTGTTGCCCTAGGGTGCCAGCCCCAGGAACCCTATTTGTTTTCTACCTCCTGGCTCCAGCTCTTGGGGCAGGCTGAGAGAATCAGCCCCCTGTCCTGTCACTAGTGTGTGTCCTGAATAATAATTACCATGATGATGATAACGATAACTACTACTATTACTATTACTACTACCACCCCCATTACCCTCCCCCCCATCATTAATAGGGTGCTTTAACAAAGAGCATTCCATACAATATCTCATTGGAATCTCATAACAGTCCTGGGTGGTAGGTACTGGGATAGGTGTAACTATCTCCGTTTTACAGATAAGGAAACTGAGGCTCGGAGATGTTAACAGACCTGCCTGCCCTTGGTTGCACAGCAAGCATCAGAGGCAGGATTTGATCCTCGGTCTTCCTGGGGTGCAGCCTTCTGTAGGGTGCTGCCCGGAGGCTTCTGATTTTGTGCCACATATATCTGTCCCTATCTCTCTGCCCTAGGCCCACCCCCAGGACCGGCTCCGGGACTTCTCTACTAGCAGCTGTGGGTCTGGAGAAGCGCAGAGCCCCTTGGCTTACCCAGGCATGAGGCTGGGCGGGCACGTAGGTGGCATTGTTGCCGGTAAGCAGGGTGCCCGCGCTGCGGGAGGCCATGGCTCGAGGCGAAGGCGAAGGTAGTTCGCAGGAACAGCAGGCAGGCAGAGGACTGCGGGGAGCAGTAGAGGCCTAGAGGCCACCTGGAGGCTCGTGCTCCAGGTTTCTGCGCGAGCCTGAGACTGAGGAAGCGCGTCGCTCCCTCCCTCCCTCTCTGCTGTCCGGATGATCTAAGCGACCTAGTAAACAGCGCACCCGTCACCGGGCAACGACGGCGCTTGGGTCCTTGGCAACCCAAGCCGGCGTCCAGCCCCGAACCGGACCAGCAAAATGCATGCCTGCCGGGGGGAGGAAGGCGTCTTGTTCCACAGCTCCTGCTGTCTTTCCCGCTCGTCCCAGCCGTAATGTGTTTTGCACCCGACTATCCAGGATCTTTCCTGGAAAGAGTACTGCATTTGGAATCAGAGGACCTGGGTTCGAAATCTGGGTTCCTGTATAGATGGCACACTCATCAGATTTGCAGATGACCCAAAGCTGGCCAGAACAGCTAACACACTCTATGACCAAAGGATATAAAAGGATCTCGACCTACTAGCCAACTGTGTTGGATATAATAATATGAAATTCAATAAAGGGAAATGTGAAAGTGTTTTCAGCATCACAAGTATAAGATGAGGGAGCCATGGGTGGATAAGGGTTCTGAAAATGATCTTGGAGTTTTAGCGGACTACAAGTTCAATATGAGTCATTAGTGTAATGTGACAGCTGAAAAAAGGTAAGAAGAACTTAGATGACATTAAACAGAGTATGTTTTCCAGGAATAGAGAGGTGATTGCTCCCATTGTACTCTGTCCTAATCAAAACGCATTTAGCATATTGTGCTCAGTTCTGGGCATCAGAGTATAAGGAGGGCATTGATAAGATGAAGAGAGCTTACAAGATGGTCCAGTGATAAGTGAAGGTTGCTTGAAGGAATTTTTAGTTTTTAGAAAAAAAGAAGATTCAGGAGGGACAGATATCTACAAGTACTTGAAGCTCTGTTATGTGGGGGCCGAATCACTTGTTCTGTTTTGCCCCAGAGGGCAGAACCCAAAGTAATGAGTAAAAGTTACAAAGGTGTAAATTTAGATTTGATGTTGGGAAAAATTCTTTAGTAATTGGAGTTGCCCCAAAGCGGCATGGGCTGCCTTGAGTGACAGGTGGTGGGGTCCCCCTCCTTAGAGGTCTTCAAGAAGATACTAGACAGCTGCATATAGAGCATGTTATATACCCCTTTGCTCTATGGGTTTGGGTTAGATAGCCACTGAAGTAAATCTCTTTTAACTCTCCCATCTGTGATTCTGTGATACTTCAGTATTGTTTTGAGGAAAGCACGATGTACAACTTAAAGCAATGGGAAGATGTGAGTGGTTATTGTAATTACAATATTCATGATAAACACTTACGAGGGACAGGCTTCATCTGTTCCTTTCTCAGAATGTACTCGGCAAGAGAAGCTGGACTAGTATTTATCTAATCCAGTGTCCAGATACAATATGACTAGGTTGGAAATCACGGAGTTGTCCTGGAGAGAGCACCTAGTCACAATATTTACAGTAAAAATATAGGATCATAGCTAGATCTAAAAGGGATCCTAGAAGCCATCTAGACCAGCAGTGCTAGAAGTGTGGTTGGGGGGGCAGGGGGTCCTTGAGACCCTTTCAGGGGTCTGAGATCAAAACTGTTTTCATAATACTAAGATGTTTTCATTTCTAATAGCATAAATATCCATAGACAAAAATTATTTGGCAGGGTCCTCAATAATATTTAAGAGACTAAATAACCACTGAAGTAGGCTAACCCCTCATTTTATAGCTGAGGGAGCTGAAGCCCAGTATGGTTGAGAGACTAGTCCAAAGTCACATTAAGAGTCAAAAGCTGGGATTCGAACCCGGATCCTCTAGCTCCAAATCTAGGTGTCCTTCTTTGTGTTAGTGGGGGGAGGGTTATGTTGTGTCCTTAATAGATCAGTTAAGGATCATGCACTTAACCTTTTCTCTTCCTCTCCAATCAGGCATCCTTCTCTGGTCTCTAGCTCACCCTGTCTTTTCCTCTTCCTCTTCCTCTTTGCTGTAATCACTCAGGGATATATCTGGGAGCACTACGCCATGTGGGGATTCCTGATAGCTGTGTTGAAGTATTTGGAGCACTGGCACGTGGATTTGCTCTCTTACCTCGGCCCCAGGGCACAGAACCAGGAGCAATGGGTAGCAGCAGCAAAGAAGGAGCAGAAAAACTTGTGAATGATTTGAGCCGTACCAAAGCAGAACGCAGCTAGGTGGTGCCACAGTGCACAGAGCACTGGGCTTGGAATCAGAAGACTCATCTTCTGGAGTTCAAATCTGGCCTCAGACGCTTACTATCTATGCGAGTCTGAGCAAGTCACTTAACCCTGTTTGCCTTAGTATCCTCATCTGTTAAATGAGCTGGAGAAGGAAATGGTAAACCACTCCAGTATTTCTGCCAGGAAAATCCCGAAGGCGGTCAAGAAGGCAGGACGTGACCGAAATGACTACACAACAGTACCAAAAAGCAGAACGCAGCATGGCACATCGAAAGAACCAGGGGCTCCAGAGTCAGAGGACCTGGGTTCAGATTCCACTTTTCAGACTTACTACATGTGTACAAGTTACTTAATCCATCTAGGCCCCAGTTTCCTCATCTGTGCAATGAAGGGGTTGGAGTCCCTATGAATCTGTGAATGTGCTCCCTTGAAAGGTGGTGAGTTTCCCATCCTTGGAGGTCTTTAAGCACAGGATAGATGCCATTTTGGGGGATGCTTTAGTGGGGATAACTATTTGGGTAGAAGTTTGACTCATAAGGCCGTAGCATTCTATTTCAGTTCTGAGATTCTGCTCCTCTGTGATCTTGGTTCCTAGCCTGACATGTTCTATCTACAGCCAATTATCCACATTTTCAGTTGCTCTTGTGCTGAAGCTAGCAATTCTGGTGACTTTGGTAGACAACATAATGTGTGCTTTAGGACAAGCTTCGCCAGCGCCACCTAGGAACCAACTCTTTAAGGTGAATTCAGTTTAATTTGGAGGGAGACCTCGGGAAGAATCCTCAGAACACATGGTCCTGTGGGAAGAGAGACAGAGACCCCATGGACTATACAAGGCAGATGCTGGTAAGGCTGCCCAGGGAAAGGAAGCAAGGTAGGGTGAGACTGGAGAGCTATCCATTCATCTTTGGGTGGGTGAGGGGTGAGGAGGGCGTAACCTCTCTTTGAAACTAATTATTCTTTCTAGCTATGTATGAAGTTCAGTTGTTTCTACTTTCAGAAATAGCACAAGTACTGTTAAAATCCTTTCAGCAACATGGGGCAAAACCCCAGCTACTCTATCCTAGTTTCAGCCTTTATGTGCCCTGTGGTTATTTCTTAGGTTCCATTAATACAAAACTCCTGCACAAGGCCCCAATTTTCATTCTCTCAGCTGCAATATTTTCACTACTCTCTCCCCTATTGTTCTCTATATAATTTCCTTATCTTGTTTCCCAGCCCTTCAAACTTCTACACAAAAGAAGGTGGAGAGTGAAGGTTGGGGATTTGGGCAAGATCCAGAAAGGTTTTTTTTTTTAATGAGCAAAATGTGTCAAAGTATGCATATACACCTGTGCATTTGAGCACAGTTGTTGCTTCTTGTGTGTTAGTTTTGTTGTTCAGTCTTGCCCCTTGCATATGAACGCACAGAATCATCATCTGTCTTGGAATTTGAGCTTCACGAATGCCTTTTACTAACTTCTGTATTAACTCCTTGGTGTTATGTTCTGCTCACAGTGGGTTCCACTAGATATGATTTGCTAACAGTGGTGATTGATAATGAAGAAAAGTTCTAATTTTTGCATAGAAAACTCTCCAACAAATATTTCTCAGGCATGACAACCATGAAATTGGAAGACTGTGAACAATTAGAGAATGATTTCTGAATGAAACAGAAAAGCAAAAGAGGAATACAGATGCATAATGTGGTATACTAGATAGAACTCTGGACCCAGAGTCAGGAAGGTATGGCTTCACATTCTACCCCAACCACTTCCTAGCTGCATATGTACCCCCAAGCAATCATTTACCTTCTCTGTATCTAAGTTTCCTCATCTATAAAGTGAAGTAATTGAATCCAGTGTCTTCTAAGGTCCCTTCCATCTATGGTCCTATAATCCTGGCTCTTAGAAAGTTTTCCCAGACACCAAGCCTAAATTTGCTCCCCCCCCCAATCCCTCTTGATTCTAATGCTTCCCCTCTCTTGATTATTTCCTATTTATCCTGCATATAGCTTGTTTGTACACAGTTATTTACATTCTTTCTCCTCCATTAGATTGTGGGCTCCCAAAGAACAGAGTCTGTCTTTTGCCTTTCTTTGTATCCCCAGCACTTAACACAATGCCTGGAACATGTTAAGTGCTTAATAAATGTTTATTGACTGACTGACTTCACAACTTCCCACCCCTTAGTGGTTTCTGGTTTAGTCCTATCTGGCCAAAGAGAGCAAATCTTAAGCATCTTCCATGAGGTAACCCTTTAGATATTTGAACGAAGCAATCTGGAATGGCTGAATGAGGCAATGCCCTTACCTGTTATTGAGTGGTTACAGTGCTTGCAAAAGTGGGAGGAGAAAGGGGAGAAGGAACAGAGCAGGGTGAGCTAGAGAACTGAGAGAGGAAAAGTTAAATGCATGATCCATGAAGTGGTACAGTAGAAGCCTTTAACATTGGAGTCAGTGAACCTGATCACTGGCTAATTGGTCACTGACATTAGGTTACAGTGGACCTACCTCAGCTATTTACTACCTGTGTGACTTTGGGGACAACATTTACCATCCCTGGGTCCCAGCTTCTTCATCTATCAGTTAATGGGGATACTTTAAAGGGATGTATAGCTCTCTTCAAATATCTGAAGAGCTACCATTTGGGAGAGGGATTATATGTGTACTACTTGGCCCTAGAGCCCAAGAAGCAATTGGTGGGAGTTAGGGAGAAACAGAATTAGGCTCAATATAAGGAAAATCTTCCTAACAATTATTTATACAGAAGTTAAAAGGGGGGTTAGAGGGTTCCCCTTCAAAGGATGCCTTCAAGCAAAAGCTGGATGACCACATATCAGTTATGTTATAGTGAGAATTCTTATTCAGGGGTAGGTCAGACTAGATGATTCATAAAGTTCCTTCCAATTCTCAGATTCTATGAGTTACTTTATCACATCATTCAATGCAGAGTATCCAAATCTACAAATGAGTAAAGTTAGCAGAGCTGTGTCTTGGGTCAGGTTTCAGAAGTCTAAACAAACCAGAAAGGCTTACTTAGAAGATTAGCCCCCAGGGATCCATTAGGAATCAGTTGGAATATCTCTTCACCTTAGACAATGAAGACTGCAAACTGAGAACCATCTGGTAGTGATCTATCTTCCCACAGGTCCACGGGTGTCTGCTAGAATGACAGAATTTATTTATATTTGTATACAGTCCAACTTAAACCTGGCTAGGCATTTCCCATTGCCAAATTCCAAGCACATGGTTATCTAGCCTCTGCTTGAAGAACTAAAGTCAGGAGGAACTCACCACCTCCTAAGACAACTCATTCCACTTTTGGATAGTTCTAAATTTTAAGGGGTATTTCCTTATGTAAGGGTGGTAGTTTCCATCTCCATACCCGAATTAGTGTAATCACAGAAGGCCCAGATATCTCCATTGAAGCAAGCAAGTATTTCTTATATACAAAGCGCTATGAGTTAGTTGTACACAATATGATAAGATGATCAATTGTGAATGACTTAGCTCTTTGCAGCAATACAATGATCTAGGACAATTCCAAAGGACCCATGAGGAAAAATGCTATTCACGTCCAGAGAAAAAACTTATGGAGTCTGAATGAAGATTGAAGTATACTATTTTCACTTTTGTGTGCATGTGTGTGTTTTCTTTTGGTCTGTTTCTTCTTTCACAATATGACTAATATGGAAATATGTTTTATATGATTGCACATATAGAACCTATACCAAATTGCTTACTATTTTAGGAAGGAGGAGGTGAGGAAGGAAGGGGGAAACTCAAAATTTTAAAAAATGAATGTTAAAATTTGTTTTTACATGTAATTGGAAAAATAAAGTATTATTAAAAAATTTCTAAATCACATGCAGTATACTCAAGAGGTGTATAATAGATTTTTAGAATGATTTCCATTCAAAATGGAATTATTCAATTTCATTTCAGTCATAATGTATTATTTGCTATGTGGTGACTAATAAATGTAAACATTTTGGTGCAAAAAAACCCCGAAGCACTATGAGAAGCGCTAGGGATACGTATAGAAAAACTCAGTCTTCATCTCAAGGAGTTTACATTCTAAAAGTGGAGACAATAGTTAAGAAAGACTTCAGCTTCAAGTCAGATGGAAAAGTCCCATAGTCCTTGGGGGTCAGTGGCAAAGCAGATATTAACATTTCTTTAGTGTTATTTCTCCTGATAAAATGATAGCTGTTTCTATCTATTCCACTGATCCACCACTCTATTTCCTAGCCAGTATCAGACTGTTTTCATTATTACCACATTGTAATATAGTTTGAAATATGGCACTGTTAGACTGCTTTCTTTCACCTTTTTTCATAGATTCTCTTGATATCCTTGACCTTTTGTTCTTCCAGATCAATTTTGTTATTATTTTTTCTGGCACTATAAAATAATTCTTTGATATTTTGATTGGTATGACCACTGAATTAACTTAGGTAGGATTGTCATTTTTATTATATTGGCTTGGCCTATCCATGAGCAATTAATATTTCTCGAGTTTGTTTAGATCTGTCTTTATTTTTCTGAAAAGGGGTTTGTGTTTGTGTTCATACAGTCCCTGGGTTTTTCTTAACAGGAAGACTTCTCAGACTCTTAATTTTGTTAGCAGTTATTTTCAATAGAATTTCTCTTTCTGTCTCTTCCTACTGGACTTTGTTGGTAGTAGATAGAAGTGCTGATGATTTATGTGGGTTTATTTTATATCCTGCAATATTGCTAAAATTAATTGTTTCAGCTAGTTTTTTAGTTGATTCTCTATGGTTGTCTAAGTCTACCATCATATTATCCACAAAGAGTGATAGTTTGCCTATTTTTCTTCCTTCAGTTTCTTTTTCTTATCTTATAACTATAGCTAGCATTTCTAGTACAATATTGAATAATAGTGGTGATAATGGACACCCTTGTTTCACCCCTGACCTTACTGGGAAGGCTTTAAGTTTAACTTTATGACAGATAATACTTACTCTAGATTTTAGATAGACACTGCCTGTTATTTTAAGAATGTCTGCATTTATTCCTAAGCTTTCCAGTATTTTTAGTTGGAAGGGGCATTGTATTTTATCAAAAGCTTTTTCTGCATCTATTGCTATAATTACATGGTTATTGTTTTTATTATTGATATGGTCAATTGTGCTTACAGTTTTCCTAATATTGAACCAGCCCTGCATTTCTGGTATAAATCCTACCTGGTTACAGTGTATTATCTTTGTGATATATTGCTGTAATGTCCGCAGTGGTATTTTGTTCACAATTTTGAATCAATATTCATTGCTCTATAGTTTTCTTTCTCTGTTTTTGCTCTCCCTGGTTTTGGTATCATAACCATATTTGTGCTATAAAAGGAATTTGGCAGGAATCTTTTGTCTCCTTCTCAAATAGTTTATACAATATTGTGATTAATTGTTCCTTAAATGTTTGGTAGAATTCACTTGTAAATCCATCTGGTCATGGGGATTTTTCTTAGGGAGCTAATTTATGGCTTGTTCCATTTCTAAGATAGGGTTATTTAAATATGCTATTCCCTCTTCTGTTAATCTGGGCAATTTATATTTTTATAAATATCCATCCATTTCACTTAGATTGTCAGTTTTACTGGCGTATGATTCTTTTATATCATCTTTAGTACGTGTCTCCAACCTCTCTCATTCTGAGCTTCAGCACTTCTGACAGGATTGTGTCCCTCTATTTTATTCATCTTCAGTTAACTGCCCTTGAAGGCACATCTCTCCCCATCTTTTAAAAATAAAAGTTGGTTGACAAGTACCCTGTACATCCACTTAATCTGTTTAGACAGTTCCCCTTTTCTTCCACTACAGAATTTTTGTATTCTATGGTCAGAATTGCATTGTTGAAGGCATTACACTGAACTCCCCTATAGTATTTTAGACCATGGGTTCTTACCTGTCCTTCCTTTGAACTCTGAACTCTACTCTACCAAAATTACATAAAACCCCCATCTCCTTTCTAAACATTCCCTGTGCCTGTAAAACTGTGCCCAGTTTTTCATCTCTATTCATCATGAACCCTAAGGTAGAGTGGTCCCTTCCTCCCAAGGTTCACTTCTTTGGGAATGAGTTTCTATTTTTTTTGGTTAGAATCAGGTCCATCAAAGCAGTCCCAATTAATTATATTAATCACCTTTTAGTTAGGGATATTTCCTAAGGAGATATAGTAAGAATAGTTGGTATAAAATATCCCCCCAAAACTCTGTGGCATACTCTCCCACAAAATATATAGAGAGAGGCCAGGGTAAAGTGGGCTTAACTGTTAAGCACATGCGGCACCTAGAAGTCACTTTTCTTGATACCTCAAAATGTTTCCTTTAGGTCTACTATGACTTTCTGCTGGGCTCCTTATAGAGTCCTGAAGCTGCCTTTCCCCAGTGTGAGTAATTTTTCCCCACTTCCTGATGTAGTCATTGCCATCAACTGAGAAGAGAGACTAATCAGCATAAGACAGATTAAAAGGGAACCCAGGGGGGCTGGGGACAAAGTCACAGTAAATCTAGCCCAGATCTGTGGGAACAGATCCCTGCCAAAATGAATTGTCCAGTAATAAGATATACAGGCTTATTTTTTAAACAAGGAATGCTGATGGTCGATCAATCAATCAATCAATAAGTATTTATTATGCACCTACTATGTGCCAGACATTGTGTTAAGTGCTTGGGATACAGGTCTAAAGAGTAAAACAATCACTACTGAAAGGAGGTTTCATTCTAATGAATGACAACTACATGTATATACACACACACACACACACACACACACACATATATGTGTATATATGTACACATATATAAGTACATGTATATACATATGGCATAAATATAAAATAATTAAGTACAAATATTTACAAAATAGTTAAATGTAATATGCTCACGCCTCATCAGCACCCTCTGCCCCTCTGCCCTTTTAAGGAAGGGGTCCAAGCTAGCCATCTTTTTCTTTTCCAACGAGCTATACTCCTTTGACTTCTCCATCATGCCCCAAACCAGGTACCTTCTCTTCTCTTCTCTGTTCTCCTTCCTTTTGCATTGTCTTCCCTCAATAGATTGTAAGCTCCTTGAGGGCAGGGACTATCTTTTTTTAAAAATTGTGTTTCAGCGCTTGGCACAGTGAAGGGCACATAGTAGGCACTTAATAAATGTTTGTTGACTGATATCCACTGATGATAGTGAAAGGCACTAGATGATAATGAGTAAGAGCCTAGACTTGGATTCAGGAAGATCTGAGTTCAAATTCTGCCTAAGACTCTTACTAGCAGTCTGTTACTTAACTTCTCTCAGCCTTAGTTTACTCACTTATAAAATAGCACCCACATCACAGGTTGTTGTGAGGCTCAACTAAGATAATATACGCACACTGTTAAAGGGCTGTATAAATGCTAGCCATATCATGAAGGTAGTTAGGGAGTGAGCCTGTACAGTAGTAGCTGAACAGGGATCAGAAAAGGTCTCTTGCAAAAGTTGGTGCTTAAGCTTCTTGAAAAGCCTGTAGAGCCCACAACTCTTTAAACCTGGATCCTGTCTCTAACAGAATCCATGAGATATTTCCCATTAGACTTTGAAAAATATAGAGCATTGGCTAAAGAAAAATCACTGTTATGAAATTCCCCCTACATAATTTGCTCTAAAAGGGAAGATGCTTGTGGAAGCCACAAGAGGCTTCCCTGCAACAATTCTGTTCAATTCAGTAAATGGTTATTAAGCATCTTGAATGTACAAGGCAGCCTCTTAGGGAGATACAAAGATAGAGAAGACATAATAAGACAAGTACACAAATCACTACAAAAAAATGAGAGCAAGGAAGTCTGAGCACCACTTCAGGGAAGGTCAGAGAACAAGAGCATGTCCACTTGAAGGGAGCTGGGGCAGGGGGGAGACAGGGAAGGAATATTGGAGGGCAAGTGGGCATGAGTCAATAATTAACAAGCATTTATTAATTTACTACTATGTGCCAAGGTCTGTGCTAGGTACTAGGGACAGAAAGATCAAAAAACTCAGTCTTCAAGGGGCTTACACTCTATCAGGAGGAATAATGTATGCAAATATAAATAAATACAAAATATATACAATATAAACATGAAGTAACCCCCCTACCCAAGAATGAACAAAGGTGGAGGGGGTGAGAGGAAAAAGATCCATATGAGGTTAGTGGTTAATACTCCAGCCCATGATTCAGTAACTTCCTATTTTAACTAATTATTCTTGTTAACTAGGTACTTAGCTCTTTGTTTCTGTATGTAGAAAGATTACGGTGGAGAAAGGGGGTACCCTCTGAATTTGGCACCTTGGGACAAAGCCCCAGTCATTCTGCTCTACCGCAGTTACCAACACCTAGTTATAGCATATCTTTCACTTGGATTCTTCACATTGTACTGGAAAGAAACTCCTAACCTTTCTGTGAGGTCTTCCTCATTTTAACCCTGCCCTACCTTGCCAGCCTTGTCCCCTTCTCTTCCTTTTCAATGTACTCTTCCTCCAGATGAACTGGACCATCCCCTGTTCTCTGAATATAGCCCAGTCTTTCCCACCCCTCTGCCTGGACTCCTGCTGTTATTCTTTCCTAAATGTCAAATTCAAGATTATCCTTTAAGGTTTGTCTTTTTTGTTTAGTCATTTCAGTCATGTCCAACTCTTCATCACTCCGTTCGGGGTTTTCTTAGCAAGGGTACTGGAGTAGTTTGCTATTTCCTTCTCCAGCTCATTTAATAGATGAGAAAACTGAGGCAAACTGGGTTAAGTGACTTGCCCAGGGTCACACAGCTAGTAAGTTTCTGAGGCTGGATTTGAACTCAGGTCTTCCTGACTCCGGGCCCTACACTCTATGCACTGTACCACCTAGGTGCCCTCAGGCTCATCTTCAATACTACCTTATCCATGAAGTTTTCCCTGGACTTCCTTAGCTCTCACCTTTACATTCCTATCCTTTGTACCTTTATTTTTGCTCTTCTACATTCCTTCTACTAGATTATAAAGCTCCACAAGAGCAGGACAAGACTGTCTTGTTTTCCTTGGCATACCCAACATCATCTGGGATAGTGCATTCTATGAGGAAGGAAGGAAGGGAGGAAGGGAGGAAGGGAGGAAGGAAGGAAGGAAGGAAGGAAGGAAGGAAGGAAGGAAGAAGGAAAAGGAAGGAAGGAAGGAAGGAAGGAAGGAAGGAAGGAAGGAAGAGTATTTATTGGGAACACAGCTTGGAGGAAGTAATTAAGGGAGACCAATCCCTAGGGGAGAGAGAAAGAGAGAGAGAGAGAGAGAGAGAGAGAGAGAGAGAGAGAGAGAGAGAGAGAGAGAGAGAGAGATCTAACACTGAGGTATTTTGCTAGATATCTATCTATCTGTATCTAGTTGAGGGCCCAGATAAAAAAAAATATATTTAGAAATACAGATCCCACAAAACAACTTTCCAGAGAAGAGAAGCATTATAGTGGGAAACCAATTATGTAATGAGTCACAGTAGTAGAGAGATTGGGGGACAAATAAGAGTGGTCTAACAACACTTCTCACCACGTTGCTACTTGTTAAGTGTTGAATATATGCATATTGATGGATTGATTGTTTACTTCCATATAATGTAGGAGTATTTCCAGGGTTGGAATGTATGTCCCTATGTTCATGAGCCACTTGAGTCTGTGCAGAGCAGAATTGACTGGTTCCTGGATGGCCATGGGTTACAACATATCCCAAAAATTAGGAAAAGCTGGTCCCCATAGGTAACCAACAATCAATTCAGCAAATGTTTATTCATCACCTATGTGTGTAAAAAAACCAAACCATTGAATAAGTATTTGTTGAGTTGCATTTGCCATCATTAGGCATGTATACCCTCATCATATGCTCTGCTTTGATTCAATTTCACAAACATTTCTTTAAAAGCTGCTATATGCCAGGCACTATGCTAGACAGTGGGCTACAAAGACCAAAAATATCAAAGTCCCTCCTCTTAGGGAATTTACATTCTGTGGGGAAAACAATGCAAACACATCAGTAAATATCAATAGGTTTTAATAAATGCTATCTAGGTAAGTTCACTGAGCATCATTGTTATTGTTCATCCATTGTTCTCAAAGAGGACCAATGACATCATGAGGGTGATGTCTTGACCTGCCTATGAACTGGATTCAAGTGAGGCATTAATTTCTTCTCTCAAGTCCCTCACCTAAGAGTAAGAAGCAAAGCTTTGAGATCATCTTGCTTGATCCCTAGTTATTTGCTAGAAACCCCTGGAGTAGAATCTACACATTGCCCAATATGGAGGGAGGTACTATAAAGTCGGTGGAAAATCTTCCCGAGTAAAGTCTGATACATCCTGGTACCATCTGTACCCATCTGAGGCTCATTGGGCCTCATATTAGCTCCAGGAATGAGTGTGAGACACTCACACCGAGCATCACTGAACACAGCTGCAATGAGAATTACTCTGAAAACATGGTTCTGACAGCTTAGCCCTATGTGAACCCATTTCATCGACATGCCTGTTTTTCACAGATTAAGAGAACTGGAATTTGCCTTTTCACGCATATAAGTAACTTGCTCTTTGGGCACAGAAATAATTTGTGCTGTCTTCTTTCTGCTCCCCTTTTAATTTCACCTCTTGCTCCTAACTGATATCTCTCCTGGCAGACCAAAAGAATAAGGCTTCCTTAAAAGGAGTGGAAGGGGTGGCTGGAAGGACCAGCAGCTGCTGGAGCCATAAGATTCTGAGAGAAGACACCTGAAGCTAAGCAACGCTTTATCTGGGAGAAGGCAGCTCGTGAAAAATTCATTCACAGACTCTGTGCTAGCTGCACGGTCCTCCCATGCATGCATGCGTGCACACATGACACTTGCATACACACACACACAGAGCACACTCTTGGAATGGTAGCTCTGGATTGACAACTCTGAGCTGGAGAGGGGGAGGAGGCTTCTCTGCTGATGAGTAGCACTGAAGAACAGCAGCTCCTGTTTCCTGGGTCTCTGTGGGCAGCATCGAGGGTGAAGGAGGAGGAGGCAGAGGGAAGAAGCAGAGTGTGAGAGGCAGGCGGGCTGCATCGCATCAACAGCCCCTCAGTGGCACTGGCCCATTACCTGCCCACCCTAGACGTGACCCTGACTGTCCAGTATGGCTCTCATAGTTCATCTGAAGACCATCACAGAGCTGAAAGGCAAGGGCGACCGCATCGCCAAAGTGACTTTCCGAGGTATGGACCAGTCCTACTTGCTTTCCGAGAGATGGGTTTGTAGGGGGGTCCCTTCCTCACTTTGAAATATCAGCCGAGCTAAAGGATGTCTGGATGGGCATTTGCAGGACTCAAAAGGGTAACTAGGGATGGGGGTGGAGGGCAGAGGAAAAGTTCTCTGCAGAGCCCTGTGAAATGGGGGTTTGAATTGTATAATGACAACTGCCCCTACCTAGGCTGGCCCTTTGGATTTCTTGGGCAATGAGAGTTCTCCCTGTTTCTATGCCTCTTTGTCTGTGTTGTTCCCTCCCTTATCTTTCTGCCTTTTTTTATCTACCTCTCCTTACATTTGTGACTCTACATTTGCTTATTCCTGAGTTGGGTGAGAATTCATCTGATTTCAGGGGGCTTTGGAGAGGAAAGAAGAATTCTGTTCTCTGGAGAAGGTGGCAGTTGGGAGGAGGGTAGCATAGTCTTCCAGTAGACTAATACTGAATAGAACTGGCCATAGGGAGCAGCTTCTTGTAAGATTCCAGCCCCTTAGGTCCAGAGTCTAGTTTTATAGTTCTGCCCTCATCTCCCTCCCTCCTCCTATTTCCTTACACAGGATTCAGGATCTGATCCCAAATGGTCACAGACCTTCAAGCCATACCCCAGATCACCCCCAAACTGAAGAACCACAAGGAGGCCAGGGGTGAGCCTGTACCTAGGCTCAGAGTTCAGACATAGAGCATCTTGACCAGCCTTCAGATAGGTGGGGCCTATAGCATGGTGCATATGTCTATGTGCTTCTTTTAGCCCTATTTATGATTCTCACCCTTGCTCCCTCTCTGTGTCTCCCTTGGGACACCATTGTCCTCATTCTGACCCCCTCTTCTATCTTTGTTCCATGACAGCTTTTTCTCTTATCTCAGCTTCTCTTGTCTCTGCCCACTGCCTATCCTTTTGCCTTAGGACAGGTCCATGGTGTCCTTTGTCCAAAGGCCAGATGCCATATCCCACCCTCTCCAGACAGTGATCATGGTGGCAGAGGGACAGAGTTGGACTTGGTGTCAGGAAACCCCTGCATTCAAATCCTGTCTCAGATACTTACTTAGCTGTGTGACACAATCTTTGTTTGCCTCCATTTCCTCATCTGTAAAATGGTGATTATAATAGTACCAACCTCACTGGGTTGTTGTGAGGCTCATATGGAATAATATATGTAAAACATCTTGAAAACCCTAAATTGTCATAGAAATGCTAGCTATTATTGTTGTTGTTATTATGATTATTAGGATGTCAGTGGGAAACCACCTCTACTAAGTGGGTATTCGAGCAGGAGAGAAATGTAGGGAGAAAGCGCATGCCCTACTCTGCTTTCAGACAGAAGACTCATACATGACAGGAGTATTTTGAGATTCAGAAATGTTTCCAGAGTCTGCTTTCTGAAGCTGTCCTGCACCAAGGATGAGCAAACACTGAGGATGGAGGAGCTGAGTTTCCTTTCTCCTCCTTTGTAACATATCAGTAGGAACTCCATGGGGATGATAAGCTACTTGGAGGAAGAGATTGCAGAAGAGCTGCTTTACCTCTCCCTGCCCTCCCCAGCCCTTACCCTTCCCAAAGGTCTGGAACTCTTAAGGCCCACCAGCTCCTGGTGACAGCCCTGCTCACTTCATTCGGGGCTCAGGAGAGATGGCTGTTGCTGCTGCTGGTGGGGGGGGGGGTTGGGTTCCTGCATGCCTATAGTTTGCCTCCCCTACCTCTTCCCAGGAATTGGGGGACAGAAGTCATCGGTTGTACTGAGGGTGCAAGCACTCTCTCTGGAGGACAGGCTTCCCTTTCCTGGCACAACTGCACCCAACTGAAGCCAGTGGTTCAAACTAAAGCCATGGCACCCAACCCCCTAAGTGGTTCAAACTTAGCCATGGCACCATGAAAATGAAGTCATGCCAAGTGCTTAGGGAACCTTCTGAGTCCTCCCCTCACTCCTGGTAAGCTCCACCCCAGGCTGGCCCCTCTCTGTTCCGTCCCCTGGTGGGCTCCCCAGGAATGACTTCCTTGTCTTCCCCAGGAGGTCTTCTCCCCTTATCCTTCCTCACATTTGACCCAGGCACTAGGATTCCTAGGTGTGTCTCTGAACAGCAGCTGAGTCATTAGCAAAATGACAATTAGTAAAGAGAAGAGTCAGGGCCGGTAGGATATGAGAAACTAGATGGGTATATTGTTGACCTTCTTGGAACTGTCCGTGGTGTACTTTTCCCGGCAGCACTCTCTGCGTGGTGCTTGCAGAAATGACAAAAAAAAAAATTCCATATTTTTTTTCCATTCTTATCAAACTGAATTCTATACTAAGAGATAACAGTGTTTGGATGTTGCACTATTCTTAGCCCAAATAATAAAAAAAAACCTTACGTTTCTTGTTACATTTCAGATGTAAGGTTTATAAAACTCTATTGAAAACAACCAAAAAAAGATGATGATGCAAGTATTTTTGCCCCCATTTTATAGATGATGAAATTGAGGCTGAAAGGCAGTATGGTGTATACCAGAGGTGTCAAATACATAGCCTACAGGCCTATGCCACTCATAACAGTCCCAAGTGAGGTCTGAACCAGACTAAAATATAATTGGAAAATAAATAACAAAATAAGTAAAAATACAACAAAACAGAGCGTATTAAATGTGGTTTTCTAAGTCAACACGTGGCCCTCAGGGATCCTTTATGTACAGTTTAGCACCCCCATTTCTATTTGAGTTGGACACCACTGGTGTGTTCAGCCTGTCCAGAATCCATAACTTGTACTGTCAAAGTCAGGATTCCAACTCAGACCTCTCCTGATTACAGAATTACACTGTGTCACATGGCTTTTAATTTGGGGATTGTGTTTATGTTTAAATGGTATCACCAAGGTTATGTAAATCAGTTTCATTTTGCAGGCAGATAGTTTAAGGTAAAGTGAGAAAAGGATGATTTGAGTTGCACCTGGAGTCATGAAAGAAGATAAAAGGAATATAAGCCCTTTGAGAGCAAAGACTACTTCATTTTTGTTGTTGTGGCATCAGGCCTAGTACAGTGCCTAAAATAATAACTGTTTAATAAAGGTTGAATTGAACTGATAAGGAGAGGAGAAGAAGGACCGATCTCTGAACCCAGTCCCTTCTCTGCCAGGTCTGACCATTTCCCCATGATGTATTGGCTTTCCCCACACACCCCATCTCCCTGATATCTCTTCCTTAGTCTGGGACCTCGGACTCTCCAAGAGCGGATGAGGGAGACAGCTACAGCTGGTTGCTGAGTTAGCTAATAATAACAATAACAGCAACAACAGCTAGCATTGATACAGTACTTTAAGGTTTGCAAAGCACTTACAAAGATCTCATTTTGTCTTTATAACTACCCTAGTGGGTAGGGGGATATTATTATATAACCCAATTTTGCAGGTGATGAAGCTGAGGAAGACAGAGGTTAAGTAACTTGCCCAGGTTCACACAGCTAGTAAATGTATAAAGCTGGATTTGAACTCAAGTCTTTCTGACTCCAGGTCTAGTGTTCTATCCACTGTTGTTGCCTCCAGCCGAGTCACAGTGGTGAAAAAGAAGTGGAAAACAAAAAAACAAAACCTCAGAAGAGCTGAGGTATATCTCATCAGAGATCCTGGGTGTACAAGACAGCAACTTGCTCCTTTGGGTCACTCACTACATGTAACCACATTCCAGTAGAAGGGAGCAAATCCGTTGCCACATGCCTGTCTGGTTTTACCCAAACCCTTGGAGTCTAGACTAGTCTTAAGTAGGTTTAGGGGTTTCCTGGTCAATTGCTCCCTTTGTGGCAGTAGTAGTGGCCCTCAGCCAAGCCAAACCTGTTTGATGTGTGGCATTGGACCAGCTGGACAGGTGGCCATTGGGGTTCCTTTCAACTCTCAGATTCTGTGTGGATTCTTCTGGGCTGATGCTCCACTGTGGGAGGATCTTCTCTCTTCTGTCACCAGCTGCTCTGTGTTCCAGTGGCTGGCTTCAGTGTGACTTATCTCTTCCTTCAACCAGAAGAGTGGAGGATAGGGACCTCTTATGGCTTTGGGGAACCACATTGGGAGCCACTCAAAGCAATAAAGTTGGCACATTTTCTACCTGCTAATAATGGATGAAGATTTTACAGCTCATTGTTTCCCATGCTTCCCAATCTCTGGGTCTTTGTTCCCTCTGCTCTGAGTTCTTGAAATGCCCATTTCCTCTCTGCCTGCTGAATTCCTACCCATCCTCTAAAGCCTAAGCCCAATGCTACTTCCTTGTGGAAGCCTCCTTTTACCACTCCCTGCTTCAATAATCATATTCCTCCCTCAGACATCCCATAGTATTTTGTATGCAGCCCTGTAATTAACGTATCAGAATGAATGAATGAAATTAATTTAAGGAGGCAGATAGATGGCACAGTGAATAGAGAGCAGGTCCTGGAGTCAGGAAGATTCATTTTCCTGAGTTCAGATCCAGCCTCAGACACTTACTGGCTGTGTGACCCTGGGCAAGTCACTTAACTCTGTTTGCATCAGTTTCCTCATCTGTAAAATAAGCTGAAGAAGGAAATGGCAAACCGCTCCAGTATCTTTGTCAAGAAAACTCCAAATGGGGTCACAAAGAGTGGGATATGACCAAAATGACTAAACAACAAAACCAAAAATTAAATACAAACTAGAGTGGGAAGGAGGGCACTAGTATTGAGGGCATCAGGAACAGTTTCAAATAGAAGAGGTTGCATCCTGAAGAAAGGGAGGGATTCTATGAGGCAGAGATGAGACGGGAGTGCATTCCAGGCATGGGGGATGGCCACTGCAAAGGCATAGAAATGAGAGGTGGAGCATCATGTGTGAGGACCAGAGAGAACACCAGTTTGTCTGTACCAAAGGTTACCAAAGTGCCCTCTGGAGGGGTGCTGGACCGATCCAGAGGGGCAGTAGTAGCCTCAGGTGCAATTGGGGAGGCATTGAATAAAAATAAGGGGGCAGTGGAAGCATAAAGAAAAAAAAGAAGATAAGAAAACGTTGCAAAACCATTCATACATGTTTCGTCTGTTGTGTAACAGAGTTAAAGTCATAGTGATTACATCATTTTCCAAATAAGCACACAAAATGCAAGTTATAACCCATCAGTGGTGAAGTCCCCCAACAAGTCTTATCAAGCAAGTATGGTCAGGTGAGCGTGTCATGTGTCATCAGGAAGTCCAGCATGCATCGGCAGGAATATGTGCATGTAATAACTTGTTTACAATATGATACTATACAGTTACTTGACACAATATTGCATCATCAAAATTTCAATGCAGGAAAAAACTCACAAATTCATAATAATTTATTAAATTTAAGATGCATCATTTTAAATATATATGTATATATATTTTGAAATGATGCAAGTGTCAGAAAAGACCATCAAAGGTTCAGGGGGGAGCTGAGTCATTTTTTTTAACGGGGGTGGTAGGCCAAATAAATTTGGGAACCTCTGGTCTGGACAGTAGGGTGAAGGAAGGGGAGTTCTGTATAATGAGGTTGGAAATATAGGCTGGGACCAAGTTGTAAAGGGCATTGAAAGCCAAATAGAATAGTTCATATTTTATCCTGACCTGCCTAGAGGCAATAGGGCTAATGGCTAAGAAGAAGCTGATGCTCAGAGAGGGTGGAGTAACTTTGCCCAATGTTATGCAGCTAGTAGATGGCATATCATAGACCTGAATCTGAACTTGGACTCCGAGTCCAAGAATATTTCTACTATGTTGTTCAATTGGCCAGGAGGCCTCTAAAGGTCTAGGAAATCATATTATAATTCTGATCAGTAACATTGCTATAAGACAAATGGATAAACCTACTTGGATACTTGGACAGATCTCTGATAATCATTGGTTTTTGGTGTTTTATCCGCTGGTATAGACTGAAGCCCCCTTCCCCGCACCCTCTTTCCCTGCTGCTCAGACAGCAGCACAGAGACAGAACTATAACAAAACACTAGCTCAGCCTGTGTACCATCTTCCTTCCAATAATCCCCCAGATGGCCAATGCCTCGTGCCCACCCTGTAACATCTTGTCCATCAGATTTCACCCTATTTTTGTCTTTTGTTCTGGCCTATTGTTCCCTAGTCCAACAACCAGAGCTGTGACTAGGAATTTTATTCCCTTACAATTGGAGGAAAAAAAGAGGCAATCACATTGGGAAGGATTGTGAGGTGAATCAAGGTGAACGGATGGCTGTTGCTTCAGGAAGGAAGTACACTTCCCCTAGATGTTAGCTCCCTGGAAAAAAGCCCTATTAGCCCTATGAGAGCTATGTCTCCATTTTTGTCTCCATTTTTGTCAATATCCATTAAGATTCTGTGTCCCCATTGGACTTCTTTGGTTATCTTCAGCATTGGACTCTGAGTACATTTGCAGTTTAGGGAAAAAAGGTTCAAATATCTGAAGCTAACATAGACTTCCCTCCCCACTTCGCTTTTCTATTCTGATCCTGTGCAGTACCAGGAAGATAAAGGGAAGCCTTATGCACTCAAGCTAACTGGGCTTTGGGAAACATCAATAGTAATAATAATGCATTATTTACATGTTTTTTTAAACTATACAAAGTACATTATATACATTATGTCCTTTTAGCCTTACCTGTGGGTTAATTCGAGGTAAGTAGGTTAATCCCCATTTCACAGATGAGGAAAGGGAAGACCTCACAGAAGTCAAGGGACTTGCCCATGTGAATAGAGCACTGGGCTCAAAAGTCAGGAAGAGCTGGATGCAAGTCTTGCCTCAGATGTTCACTAGCTGCATGATCCTGAGCAAGACATTCAGCCTCTCTGGGCCTCAGTGCTCTCATCTATAAAATGAGATAGTGGTTGATCATGATGACCTCTAAGGTCCCTCTTAGCTTTAAACCCATGATCCTAGTGTCAGAGGCAAGATTCGAACTCATCTTCCTGATCCAGCTTCCAGTACCCTATCTATTCTGCTATGCTGCTATAAGGTTAGATCATTACACAGCAAAACTTCTTGATATAAGTTGGGATAATTCAGCATGATTCAACATGCATTACTAAGACCTTTCTAATAATAATAATAGCTAGCATTGATATAGTGATTTAAAGCTGTCAGAGTGTTTTATACATGCTAACTCATTTGACCTTTGCAATAGCCCTTTGAGGAAGATGCAAGGTAGGAGGATTATTATCCCCACTTTACAGATGAGGAAACTGAGAATAAAATCAGTTAAGTGGAATATTTAAGAAAGAAGAGACTATTGGTTGGGCAAGGTGACCCTCAAGGTCCCTTCAAATTCTGAGTCTATGGCTCTATGATCTTCCTTGCTATGAGGACCCTACATCAGCTGCTGTAGCCTGAGATTTGATAGCAGCCCCACCAAACTGGGCAGTCAACCAGGATGCCCAATGTCCTTTTCACATAAACTATCAAGTCTCCTCGTTTGAGTCCTGTACTTGTGCAGCTGACTTTTTAAACCTGATTGTTCTTGCTAGACTCACTCTGACAGCGAGCACCTGAATTGTAAAAAGCCATGCTTGAACATGGGGAAGAGATGGCCTCAACTGGACATCAGGACTCCTGGACGAGTGTAAAGAGAGCTGAACTCAATGTCAGTTGGTGTCCAGCTCGAGTTCCAATACTTCCTAGCAGTATGGCTATGGGGAAGTTGTTTCATAAGCTCCAAATCTCAATTTCTCCATCTGTAAAATTGGAATAACACTTACCTTAAAACGTGGCTGGGAAGAAAGCATGTTGGAAACCTCAAAGGACAATTAAATTGTGAGTTACCAGTACTGGTATCTGTGATTTATATAACAAGGCAGAGCTTTCTTGTGTCCTGAGTTTCCCTCCATACCTTATATATACCATATACCTCCATATTTTTGATGTAGTAGGAAGTTTTCCATGAAGTATGAGTAGTACCATAGTATTAGGAGTGACTGCAGGGCTAAGAACCTTAGCAGGTATTAGAATCATGGATTGTCTGCCTGGGAGAGAACTTGAAGATCATTTACTCTAATCTCCTCATTTTACAAGTGAGAGAACTGAGGATGGGAGGGGATAAGTGACTTAGGGTCGATCACAGGATTAAATTGAGAGCTGGAATGGGCCTTCTACACCAAAGGATTCCAGACTTGGAGTCTACAGTAGAGACCTAAGCTCAAACCTTGCCTTTCAACATCCCAGAATGTGAGAGTTGAAAAGGACAGCTAGTCCAACCCAGCAGCCCTGTGATCTCACTGCTGTAGGAAGCACCCATTAAAGATGTCCTGCCTCTATCAATAACCACAATGACAGCAACAATAATTATAACCAACATTGAGATAACACTTTTAGGTTTGCAAAACACTTTAATAATAGTGATAACTAGCATTATACAGTGCTTTACAAATATTATCTCAATCTATCCTTATAACAACCTTGAGAGGAAGGTGCTAGTATTATCTCCATTTTACAAATGAGGAAACTAAGGGTAATAAAGGTTAAGTGACTTGCCCAGGGTCATACATCTAGCAAGTGTTTGAGGCAGCATTCAAACTCAGCTCTTTCTTACTTAAAGTCCAGTGCTTTATCTACTGCACCGCCTAACTGCCTCTCTCTGTCTCTCTCTCTGTCTCTCTGTCCCTCTGTGTCTCTTTCTCTTTCTCTTCCTTCTCTTTCTCTCTCCTCTCCTCTCTCTCTCTATATATACATATATACACACATACATATATGTATGTATGTATAGATATCTAAGAATGTCAGGATAATGTCAACATTACTCTGGGCTCCAGAGAGGCTGAATTCACTTTCTTTGCTAACATGACAGAGGAAAAGCCTCCCCCTCTGCAGCCACCTTTGCAGCCTGAACGGGTCCAGACCGACTCTCTACATCTGTCTAGAACTCTAACGCAGTCAGCCACTCTCTCTCCGCTGGTTTCTGCTTGCAGGGGAGGAGAGGAAGGGCGGAGCCCCCGCCCAGCAGGGCCGATGGGAGAAGCAGCAGTTAATGTTAGCTTGATTAAAAGAGCCTCTGATGAGGTCGCGCTTCCCTGCTGGGCTGGTTTGCCCCGCTGTTGGCAGTCTGCCCGCTCATCCTCTGTGCAGCAATTTCTACCATCCACAAGTAACCGTGCTTTCCTCCTTCTACGTGCCCCCACTTCAGAAACTCCTTCACTCAGGGACCACCCCCACCCCAAAGCTCTTCTTCCCCCAGCTCCCACACTCTCCTCCCTCCGCCTCTACCCCTCATCTCACCACAGGCTCGTTCTCTCTCTCTCTCTCTCTCTCTCTCTCTCTCTCTCTCTCTCTCTCTCTCTCTCTCTGTCTGTCTGTCTCTCTCTCTCTCTCTCTGTCTCTCTCTGTCTCTCTGTCTGTCTGTCTGTCTCTCTCTCTCTGTCTCTGTCTCTCTGTCTCTGTCTCTCTCTCTCTCTCTCTCTCTCTCTCTCTCTCACACACACACACACACACACACACACACACACACACACACCCATGAATGCATACAAATATTTCTCTATACCAGCAATTAGGGGTGTGTCTAGGCTGGAACAAACCAACGCGAACAAGGCACAGAGGGAAGGCAGAGAGCTCTGACAATCCCCTAAGATCCCACTTTGACGAAGGCCAATTATAAGGACATGAGAATGGCTCTTAAAAAAGCCCTCTGCCTCACATGCTTTCATAACAAGGTAATTGCTGGAAGAGTGCTAAATACAGCTATGTAAATAATCTCCAAACATCAATATCTGGGGCGCATTTCTCAACAATGCAAGTACTGCTTTGGAAAGTGCTGGGCTCTGCCATGGGTTCTGTAACCTATTGTTATTAAGGACAGCTTGGCCCAGTGGAAGAGCTCTGACTGTAGGCCAGGGGTTCTTAACTTGGGGTCCACAGTTCCAGGATAGATTTCAGCGAGTCTGTAAACTTGGATAAGGAAAATAAATACATCATTAGTTTCACTAATCTTTGGTTTCCTTGGCAATCGCATGTATTTTATTTTATGCTTTTAAAAACATGATTCTGAGAAGGCATCCATGACACATAAAAAGATTAACTCCTGATGTTTAGTCAGAAGACCTGGGTTCAAATCTTATCTCTGACACTATCTGTGAAATCTTAGGCACATTTCTTAACCTTCTTGGGTCTCAGTTTCCTCATCTGTAAAATGAAAAGATTTGACCAGCTGCCTCTGAGTCTGCTTCCTGAGCCTATGAGCCTTGGACTGAAAGTCAGGGAATCTAGGTCCAATGGAACCCAACAAGCCATTTATTAAGTGCCTACTACATACAAAGACTAGCTGCTGGAGACATAAAGAAAAAAAATAGAAAGCTCCTGCCCTCAAGGAGCTTACACTCTAGTGTGTATTTTGGGGTGGGGTGGGGTGGAGTATCTGATAAGTATATATGATAAGTACTTGTATGTAACAGTCTGAGAGGGCTGTTACATTCATAACATATACAACAAATTACATCCATTCATTACATTCATAACATATATACACATTTTGAAAGGAAAAGGGTGCTAAAAGCTTGGGGGAAGGAGGGTCCTTTTGCAGGAAGTGGTGCCTGATATGTGCTTTGAAGGTGACAGGATTCTAAGACATAGAAGGTGGATTGGAAATATACAAGTTGGAAATAATCAACAAAGGGAAGCCGTAAGAGGGACTGGGAAAGGTTTCTTATAGAAAATGGGATTTTAGCTGGGACTTGAAGAAAGCCTAGGAAACCAGGAAGCAACGAGGAGGGAGAGAATTCTGACATGCCGTTCAATCAGAGAATACGCTCAAAGCCAAGAAATTCAGTGTCTTGTTTGTGGAACAGCAAGGAGGTCACTATCACTGGATTAGAGAGTACCTTGCAGTGGAGGTAAAAGACTAGAAAGATGGAGGTGTTAGTTTATGAATGGCTTTGAACACTAAGCAGTGGATTTTGTATTTGATCCTAGAGGTGACAGGGAATTACTGGAGTTTGAGTATGAAGTGTGAACTGGGAGGACTTGTGCTTTAAGCAAATCTTTTTGATGGCTGAGTGGAGGATGGACTGGAGGGGAAGAGACTTATGGTGGGCATTAACCTGTAAGCTACTGCAATAATCCAGCAGTGAGGTTGATAAGGGCCTTTACTAAGGTGGTAGCAGTCTCAGAGAAGATAAGGAGGTATGTTCAAGAGATGTTGCGAAGGTGAAACAGACTGATCTTTGCAACTGATTGGATTAGGGAAGTGAGAGATGGTGAGGAGTCAAGGGTGACATCTAGGTTATGGGTTGTTGAACTGGGAAGATGGTGGTGCCCTAGGTAGTAACAGATATATTTGCAAGTGGGGACTATTTAGGAGGAAAGATAAACATGTTGGGCTTAAGCTGTCTACTGGACATCCAGTTTGAGATGTCTGAAAGGCAGTTGAAGATGTGAGATTGGAGATCAGCAAGAGAGGTTAGGGCAGGATAGGTAGATATGAGAATCATCATCATAGAGGTGATAATGAAATTCACAGGAGCTGATGAAATCACCAAATGAGGTAGTATAGTGGGAGAAGAGGGCCCAGGACAGAGCTCTGTGGGACACAGTTAGTAGTGATGACCTGAATGAAGATCCAGCAAAGCAGACCAAGAAGGAGTGTAGATATGAGGAAAAGTAGGAGAGAGTGGTATCCTGAAAACCTAGAAAGAAAAAAGTATAAAGAAGGCAGTAGAGAGGTCAAGAAGAATGAGGATTGAGAAAAGGTAATTAGATTGGCCATTAGGAGATCATTAGTAACTTTGGAGATATTTTCAGCTGAATAATGAGGCAGGAAGCCAAATTGTAGGGAGTAAAGAAGAAATTGAGAGGAGAAGAAATGGAAACACCTATTGTAGTCTTCTCAATGAGTTTAACCACAAAGGGCAGAAGAAATATAGGACTACAGTGAGGATGGAAGGATCAAGTGAGGGTTTTTTGAAGATTGGGGAAACATGAGAATGTTTGTAGGCAGTAGGGAAGGAGCCAGTAGAAGACATGAGAGGAGATGATAAAGGGGGCAATCTATTAGAGAAGATGGGATATGGATTTAAAGGAAGGACATGTTTGAGAGGAAATATGAGTTATGTTTTAGATATATTGAGTTTGAGATGCCTACATGACATCTAGGTGGAGATGCCCAGAAGGCATAGATATGTTGTTCAGAAGTGAAATTAAGCCTAGATACAGAGATCCGAGAATCATCTATACAGAAATGATAGCTGAACCCATGGGAACTGATGAGATCACCAAGTGAGAGGAACTGCAAAGCTGCTGCTCTCCTAAATCTTGGAAATAGGATTGACATAGACCCGTGAGTTCTAGAACTTGGACAGCCTAAGTCTTTCCTTGAGCAGACAAAGGAGTACACAGAACAACTCTCATAGGATATTATACTTAATACTTTCCTCTATACCGTTGCCGATGCAGAAATTTCTGTCGTCACCACCATGGCTCCCTCATGGCACAGGAGCGTGGAACACCCGGATCCAGTACAAAGGGGAATGCTGGGGCGGGGTGGAGTGGCTGCTTCCCTATCTCAGTCATCTGAACAAGCCCTTTGACCAACTGCAAGTAACCCGTTATAGAATCCCAGAATCTCAGAGTTGAGGGGGACCACTGGAACCATCTAGTGACCAGGGGTGGGGAGCCTTCAGCCTGGAGGCCACAAGTGGCCCCCTAGGTCCCCGAGTTTGGCCCTTTGACTGAATCCAAACTTCACAGACCAAATCCCCTTCATAAAAGGATTTGTTCTGTAAAGCTTGGACTCAGTCAAAAGGCTGCACCCAAGGACCTAGAAGGCCACGTGTGGCCTTGAGGCCGAAGGTTCCCCACCCTTGATCTAGTCTAACCCATATATGAAAGGAATCGCTACTATAAATACCTAAAAAGTAGTCATTCATCCTCTGCTGGAAGACTTCTAAGGGGTAAGAACCCATTACCTCTCAAGGAAGCCCAGCCAATGGAACAGGGGAGGTGGAATGGGGCCTCCATCACATATCCTCACAACTCTTTCTTTCGATCATAGCTGCCACTCTGTTGCTGCAGTGCCACATCACATTAGGTTTATATATGTATATACACACATGTGTATATGTGTATATATGTATATAGGTATACATACATACACATGCACATACATGCATATCACATTAGGTTATATATATATGTATGTATGTATGTATATGTATATGTGTGTGTGTGTATATATATATGTATGTATGTATATGTATATGTGTGTGTGTGTGCGTATATATATACACACACACACACACACACACATATAATCAAGCACTTTCAAGGGGCAGAGGGCACTAACAACTTCCAGGATCAATCAAGCAATCCCAGAGTATTTATTAAGCACCTACTATGTGCCATGCCCCAGGGATACAAAGGAACAATCACTACTCGTAAGAAGTTTACATTCTAGGATTAGAAAAGCCCTCATGTACAAGGTAGCACCTGAGCTTCACCTTGAAGAAAGCTAGGCATTCATTCTAGGAAGCAAGGGTGTGGAGAGAGTATATATCAGCAATGATGGAAAACCGATACATGGGAAACTTTTGTGACAAATATGCATATTCAAAAAAAGCAAATTCTTTCATTGGCCCTGCCCAAAAATGTTACTTTGCATTCTATACTTTGAGTCTATCACTTCATTGTTTGGGGGTGACGAACGCGCTTTAAATAACTGCATTTCCAGCAGAACGCCATGATGGATAGTGAAAAGGGTGCTAAAATCGGAATAAGATGACATGAGTAGGGAGATATGTCATCTGTGAGAAACGGCCAGGAGTATGCTGGTAAATGTTTAACAACCAGCTCCTCTGAAGGAAATACACACACACACACACACACACACACACACACACACACACACACCCCTTTTAAGCTTAATCTGCATTATTAACATTTTCTCCATCGGTTTCTTAAGTCTAGACGACCAACAAAACAATAGCTCGAGCCCCAAGTTGTGATGTTTGCTGATTTCCAGATGTAAATGCTCACACTGAAATTTGATGATTGGCTGGTTCCAGCACACCCCTAGAAACAGCTAGAGAGTTGGTATGATTCAAATGGAGAATCCATAAAGGGGAATAAAATGGAAACCAGATTTATAGGGCTTTAAATGCCAGGTTGAAGATTGTTTGTTTTATCCTCGAGGCAGTAAGAAGCCACTGAAGATTTTCTGAGTATAGGAATGCCATGGTTAGATCTGTGTTTTAGGAATATCATGTTGGCAGCTGTGTGGAGGATGTGTTGGGGATTGAAGAGATTGGAAGCAGAGAGACCAGTTAAAAGGATATTGCCATCGTCCAGATTTGGGGGGGGGGTGAGAGTCTACATTAGGGTAGTAGCTACGTGAATGAAGATAAAGAGACAGATGTTATAAAGGAGAAAAGATCTGATAACTACTTGGCTGTGGGGGATGTAGGAGGGGGAAAGAATAGAGAGTGACTCTGAAACTGAGAACCTAGGTCATTGGAAGAATAGTGGAAATAATGAATAATGTGAAGAATAATGTGCTGGATATGGAGTATGGATACCTAGGTTCAAACCCAGGTTATGAAATTAGATGGATTTGTCAGATACCTTATCTGTAAAATGGGGAGAATAATATCTGAGCTACCTAGCTCACAGGGCTGTTGTGGGGAAAGTACTTTGTAAATTATTAAACTACACACACACACACACACACACACACACACACACACACACACACACACACAGGTTATTGTTCTAACTCAACATGCTGGAAGCCTTCCCTTGTTCTCAGGATCTGAGAGCACCAAAATTCCACAAGACAGAGAGTTGGATGAGATCCAGCAGCAGATAGCCACAGTCAACCAGATTAATTTGAAGACAGCTTGACAACCAGATGAAACACAGTTTGGTTTCAGCCCCTGAGGAAAAGTGAACCAGCTATTCAGCCAAATCTGTAGTTTCTATCTTTCCTTCCAACAGTTAGATCATGACCTCTCAGAGCAGAAAAATTGATTCAAACAGTTTTTTTTTAATCTCCCCCTTTCTGACTCCAGCCTGGATGAGTCTGCCCCTAGAAGATGTTTAAACTCTTTTAATTTTGATTGTTTTTTTAAAAGTACAAAGGCTCTCTTACTCTGTTTTAGGGTTTAAGAAATCATTTTCCTACCTGTGACTTTTAAAAGCTAAAGTTTTCAAGAAAGACAAAAAAAAAAGATTTCTTAATCCTGACTCATAGTAAGTACTTCATAAGTGCTTATTGCCTTAATTATTTTAACCTACTTGAGAATGTAAATGGGGTTATTTTCAAAGCCATGCCTCATTGTAGCACAAAACTCTGCAGGCATGCTTCGTTTTAGGTAATAGATGTGTTTCTTTTTTTTTTTTTAAAGCACGTATTTTCTCTCCCTCTTACTTCTTCCCATCCCCAACTAACAACAAAAAGAAAAGAATAAAACTCTCGTGACAAATATGTATATTCAAGAAAAACAAGTGCCATCATTGACCCTGCCCAAAAATGTTATGTTACATTCTACACCTTGAGTCCATCACTTCATTGTTTTGGGGGGTGAAAAGCATGCTTCAGAAGCATGCATTTCCAATAGAATGCCACAATGGATAGGGAAAAGGGTGCAGGAATTACATGAGATGATATGGGTTCAAATTTTGCTTCTCTTATTTGCTACCTGTGGAACTTTGGGTAAAACACTTTCCTTCTCTGGGTCTGTTTCCTCATCTGCAAGATGACAAGGCTGGCCTCAATGACTGCTAAGGTCCCTTCTAGCTCAAAATTATGATGCCATGATCCTTGAGGGCAGGGATCATTTGTTATGTTCTTTGTATTCCTTAAAATCGAGCACAGTACCTGCATGTAATCAGTTCTTAATAAATGCTTAGTAAATTGAATAAAGTTTCCTTTAAAGTTGCCTTTAAAATAGGTTTTTGTATTATAAACCCTACTTTGCCATTAACTTTCACTGTAAGATTCAAGCCTAAGATATAATCAAATCATACTTAAGAATGTGGAAGACATTTTAAACAAGTGTAAAAGAAAATTATAATTTTCTAATCAAGTACTAAAAATAATGTTCTAGGTAAATTTACAAATGTGAATGCAAAGTAGCTCAATCGTACCTACAAAGGAAGAACAATGACTGTCACTGAATAGAGCTCAGAAAACTAAAGAGACCCCCAGCAAATGTTAATGCTACAAAAAATGGGACAGCTCCCAACTCCTGCTTGTTGCTTAGGTGCTGCCATTTCCTAGGGTTTTGTGGGGGCTGTTGGCTTTCAGACACAAACAATGTAATCTAGGTTGGAGGAGACTCAATGATATAGCAGAGACAGCTATTCCAAAAGCCAGAGGCATTTGAACAAGTAACCATGGAACAGAGTGACCTTGGGAGAATCTCAACTTCAGGTCATCCAGAAGCAAAGCGTAGGGTGTGGTAGGTGTAAATAGGCTACAGCATGTTACAAATGCTGATGAATGTGAACAGTGATGTAAAAGACATTGTTAAGGACAGGTTTGACTAGAAAAAGAGATGGGCCAGTCAGTTAATCAAAAAGCATTTACTAAGAATCTACTATGTGTCTGGCATTGGGCTAAGTTTAAGGGTTACAAGGAAATGCAAAAGATGGTCTTGCCCTCAAGGAGCTTACAATCTAATGGGGGAGACAACAGGCAAACAACTGTGTGCAAAAAACTATCTACAGAATGAGAGCCAAATGTAAGCCCTTTGAAAACAAGGTCAGTTTTTGGTTTTGTCTTTGTATCCCAAGCACCTAGCACAAAGCTTGGTACATAGTAGGGTTTTAGTAAGTGGGTAACACAAATGCTTCTCTGGCACCCTTAAAACATAAAAAAAAAAAAGCAGAGAAAGTCCTCCAGCACATTGGGTGGGTCCTCTGTAGAGGATTTCTAGAAGCGTGTTTGAAAAATCAACCGTGATGAGGAATAGATAAAATACCCACACCAATGATAGCTGACAACTAACATTTCTACAGTGCCTTAAGGTCTGCAGTATTTTGCCTAGGTAGACTCATCGTGGCATGCTCAACTCTTTCCAGTCTCTTTATTTCCCTGAGCAGGGCTGGCTTGGTCACAGCCACTCAAGATGTCAGAATGGGTAGTATCCTCACAGGATCATCTATCTGGCTACAATTCAAACTGTCAGAGTTTTAGGAGTAACCCTTGTGTGTTTGTGAGGGGGGAGGGAACTTTTTAACTACTCACCACTGTAGGTCCTAAGGTTCCATCAGCCCCTTTCCTAATTACACAAAAATCAGTCGTAATGACACTAGTGATTCTCAAACATGAAAAAATAATAAATTGTAAGACAAAAGAAAGAATAAGGATAACCTTTATTCAATAGAAGTAGGAATGATATAAATGTAAATGAGTCTACTCATAAATCCGAGTCCTATCAATGCATGTCTTTGGGGGAGAGTAGTTATGAACTCACAGAAACCTATCTGGGAGGTACATACATGAGTAGGAAAAGCCATATGCCTGGGACTCCTCACAACTCCAGATGTCACCCCTTGATATCTTTAACCTATTTAGAAAATATTCTGAACCATGTGTCAGCAGATGGGCAAAACAACTCTGCTATCTGCTCTCCTCTGGTCCTCACTGATCACCTACTGGACAAAACCCATCCCATCTCTCTATTCTCTGCCACTGGAGCCTGAAGAGCTAGGAGAAGAAGGGTCAGATCGGTGGCTTAGGCACTCCTCCCATGCTGGTGTGACTAAGGTATTCAGAAAAAAATAATTTTTTAACAGAAGGGTTCCCCACCCCTCCTTAGGTGATTAAGATATTGTTCTCCAAAAGAATGTTGATGTTGTCAGTAACACAGATGTTATTTTAACTCTTCAACTTTTTGCATTCTTTAATCTCTTACTGTGTAGGCAGACATTTGAATACATAATTTTGAAAATATATTATAGACATTCTATGATTTTCCAGCAAACTTTGGTTAGAGACTTGCTACTAAAGGTTTAAAAGGATTTCTGATAAACTCAAAACCAGAGAATGCCCGTGAACCTGTAATACTTTCATCACTCAAAGAAAACTTGTTCAGTGCCTTTGTTGTGTTGATTAGAAGACTTAATTGCAATTTTGATATTAAAGTTTTTACATGCAGAGAAAGCAGGATATAAAGTAGCCATAGTACACAATATTCATTCTGATGACCTAATTAGCATGAGATCCTTCAGGCTGTAGATGGAAGATAGAGTAATCCTGCTTTTCTCTAGCCAATTAGTTCTCAGAAAAACAATGCCTTTCTCCCAATTAGCACAGTGCCCAGCAAAACAGCCACAAAACTCATCAGACAGATTTGAACAACTCCAATCAATTTCTGTAGTCTATCTTCTATAAGCAACTCCTTTCATCACCTCCTGTGTCTTCTGTCCCCAACTCCTTCTGCTCTCAGCTTTCTCTCCATCTTCATCTCTCACCCATCCTAATTACCCATCCCATGCCTCAAACAGGTGAAGTCATCATAGGCAGCACTCCATCTCTAATTTGCAATGATATGAAACTCAGAAAAATCCATCTTTTTTGTCGGGGTCAGCAGGACCCCAGCACTCTTTACATAATCTTCCTATAGTCCCCAAGAAATTATTTAATTTGTGGTTTATTAATTATAGCCTTCAAAACTTTGAAGACAGTAACATGTAAATGAGCTGATAAACCACAATGCATTGTAACCATCTTTAACTCAGCTTTCTGTCTTCAGGCAGGTCCCCTAAGTCCATTTATCTGAGAGACAGTTTTCTTTCCGGTCCTCAAAACAGTCTGTGTCTCTCCACAAAGGTTTTATCTGAGAGGCTTTGTCTTTTCCTCAAGCTGATTTTATCAATGTTCCTAATACAAATGTTTTTCCCCTGCTTCTGTTAGCATTTTACACATCCATTATATCATCATGTCTTCATCTACCCTCCGAGGTAGATGTTATAGATATTTTTATCCACATTTTACAAATGAGGAATTCAAAAAGAGAGAGATGTTAAGTCACTTGGCCAAGGTCACACAGGTAGTAAGGTTCCAAGGCAGGATATGGACTCAAACCTTTCTGACCCTAGGACCAGCGCTCTATCCACTATACCCTGCTGTCTCTGTCATCAATGGAATGACAGTTCCATCCAAGTGTCTAAGTATGTGAACAAATGGGAGGCAAGTTTTCTTGAACAGACACAACAATCAATGGAGAACATCTGTTGAAACACATGGCTTATGGGTCACAGATCACAGTCACAGAATTCCAGGATCTCAGAGTTAGATTGTCAAACCAGTGCCTGATTAGTAGTAACCTATACAACAGCCTCACTTAAAGACCTCCAATAATGGAAAATCTACAAAAATCAACTCATCCATTTCCAAAATTATTCACTCCTTCCTGGGCTTGGATTCAAGAGACCTAGGTTCAAATCCTGCCTATGAGGTTTATTAACATTGGGGAAATCACACTGGGGTGACACCAGGGGAGTCACAACCTCTGAGCCTCAGTTTCCTCACCTGTAAAGTGGTATCATATTTGCACTACATATTTCACAGAGATGTCATGAGGTAAGTGCTTTGTAAACCCTAAGGTACTGTGCAAGTTCTTCTTATTGAACACTCAAATACCTTCTTCAAAGATTCCAATCCACTCATTTTACAAAGGAGGATACTGAGGCCAAGAGAGATGAAGTGACCCACCTAAAGTCAAGATATGAATCCAAGTTTTCTGACTTAAATACAACACTCTTTCCACTCCAAAATTAAACCTTGCTCATTTAAAGTAATTAAGGGAAAAATAAGTATCAATTAATGAAAAGTCTAAATTATATACTTTAAAAATAAAGGCATTTATTTTTCATTTCATTTCATTCATCATTTATTTTATAGTGACAGATGGATGGATAGATGCATGGACAGGCAGATGGACAGGTGAACAGAGAGCCAGACAGGTGGATAGATAGATAGATAGATAGATAGATAGATAGATAGATAGATAGATAGATAGATAGATAGATAGATAGATAGATAGATAGATAGATGGATAAATGGATGGATGGATGGATGGATGGATGGATGGATGGATGGATGGATGGATGGATGGATGGATGGATGGATGGATGGATGGATAGGCAAACAGACAAACAGACAGATGATAGATAGAGAATGACAAGAAAACAATTATTAAGCACTTGATATGTACCAGGGTTAGGCCAATGGAGGTTTTTGCATTACCTTTCTTTTTTTTTTTGAATGTGACAGTTAAGTGACTTGCCCAAAGTCACACAGCTAGTGAGTGCTATGTACCTGAGGTCAGATTTGAACTCAGGTCCTCCTGAATCCAGGGCCGGTGCTCTATCCACTGTGCCACCTAGCTGCCTCTGCGTTATCCTTTTAAAATGCTTTCCCCAGTCCCTTGTACTAAAGAGTCTCAGGAAAGGTCTATGTGGTACAGTTCATGATTAATTAAATCCAATAATTAACATTCTTCCCTCTCTAGGAAATTTTAACTCTTGTTGTACTGGGACAAAACAAAACTCTGGACTCCAGTTCTGATCCAGAGTTATAGCTTCTTCTCTTCCCAAGCTAGGAAAAATATAACTCCCAATGTCTTCAGTGACTTCAGCCCCCATCTGAAAGGCAAACGGTTCAGGTCTCTGGAATGAATATTACATTCATTGTTAATACACAGAATAAAAGCGAACACTTTTGGCAAATGGAGTCAATGAGACAGATTCCTTGGAGAAATTGTGAAGCGGGGGGCAAATGTCTTGAGTGGCCCCTTCTCTCTTTTTGGTGTCCTTTAGAAGGAAGATAACAAGTACCTACTGTGTGACAAGCACTGTACTAAGTGCTAGGGATACAAAGAGAGGTGAAAGACAGTTCCTGATCACCATGCCGTTCTCCCTCCCTTTGAGAACACACTTCAAGTCATACCTGGGCAAAGAATGCTGGATTTGGAGCCCTGGCGCTCCTACCTACTAACTGAAAAATCATTCAGTCTCTTTGGGCTTCTGCCTGCTCCGTCAAAAATTGGGGATCATATTTTTGCCATTTCCCTCAGGGTACTGTTGTGAGAAAACTGCTTTGCAAAGGAGGTAGCACAGGATTGTGTGAAAAGCATTGGAAGCTGAATATCTGCGTTGGAATCCAAGCTCAAGGAAAGGAGGGAGGGAAGAAGGAAGGAAGGAAGGAAGGAAGGAAGCAAGGAAGGAAGGAAGGAAAGAAAGAAGGAAGGGAAGGGAAGGAGGGGGAAGGGAGGAAACAAGGATTATTAAGCACCTATTTTGCACCAGGCATTATTAATCAATTTACAAATATTATCTTATTTGACCCTCACAATGACCCTGGGAGGTAAGTATTATCTTTACTCCATTTTAGAGGTGAGGAAGCTGAGGCAGACAGAGATTGAGTGACTGATCTTTACCTCATTCGAAATAAGACAGTGAAACATTCCTATAGTTTATTTCTTCTACATGTTTTCCTGCCTGTCTCTGGGTGCAAATTGACATCAAAGCCAATAATGTCCTCCCAAATCAGTGCCTTTTTTTTTTTGGCAATGTACTACTTTTTATTCAGCTAGGCATGCCTGGGTATAAGGACATCATTTCCTAAGCCCTTTGGCCCTGCCTCAACCTTCACCTTTATAGTCAAGCTGCGAGGGCCCTTAGAGATCATGTAGTCCAACACCCTCTTTTAACAAATGAGGAAACTGAGGCACAGAAGGGGAATTGATTCACACAAGGTTATGTGGCAAATGAAACATTCAAGAGAAATCTTCATGCACATTTTAAAATGCCATAGAAACAGGTCTCTTGTTTGTACTGGTATAAATCTGTCAGGCTCTTCAGGAAAACAAACAAACAAACAAACCCTGGATTTAGAATCTGAGGGAAGACCTGAGTTTGAATCTCAGCTCTGCCAAGTCATTTCACCTCTATGTGCCTCAGTTTATTCATCTGCAAAATGACCACAGTGAGACAGAAATCAGAGGTGTCAAACTCCCTTGCCACAAGAGGCCAGCAAAACTCCCTCTTCTTATGTGCTGCCAGAGACATTGAAATGTAATTGGGAAATGTCTGACAAAATAAATAAAAATAAACTACAACATAATAATGTTATTTTCTAAGGCAATATGTAGCCAAACAGTAGCCAGCCTGTTTCTATCTGAGTTTGACATCATTGGAATAGGTGATCTTTTAAGGTACCTTCCAGCTCTCTGAACTGCCCTAAACAAGTCCTTAGATAACACATCTAATCCATCACCAAACCTTGTACTCAAACTTGCTGAATACATGTTGCATTGAATTGTTGACAATGACAGCATTATAATGTCCTTTCTTTGAACTTGGTCTCAACTCACTAGCCTTGACCCTTCTAGCAACCAGGATCTGCCCTAGTGAGGTGTCCCTGGCAGCCAAGGACAAAGGCAAGGCCTTTTACTTTTGTTGTCTTAGCCTCAGTTTCCATATCTGTAAAATGGGAATAACAATAGCTTCTCCCTCACAGGGTTGTTAGGTAAGAGCTAGGTACAGTGGAGAGAGTGCCAGCCCTGGAGTCAGGAAGATTCATCATTGTGAGTTCAAATGTGGCCTCAGACACTCACTAGCTGTGTGAACCTGGGCTAGTCACTTAATCCTGTTTGCCTCAGTTTCCTCATCTGTAAAATTAGCTGGAGAAGGAAATGGCCAATCACTCCAGTATCTGCTAAGAAAACTCCAAATGGGGTCAGGAAGGCTCGGATATGACAATAAAGGCTTGTTGTATAAAGACCTTCACAAACCTTAAACCATTTAAATGCTAACCATTAATGTTATTATTTGAATCATATATTCACTCAGCCCGATATCATGCAAAGTACATTGAGCTATGAGAATCATGGTACCTGCTCAGACTAACTGTGATTTTAGATGTGTCTTTTCCTTTCTGGGCCTGTTTTCTCATCTGTAAAAATGGGACAGGGGTAGGATTACATGATCTCTAAGGTTCCTTCCAGATATTAATCTGTGGTGGTGTGGTCCCTAAATCCATAATAGACTCTCCTCTGGGTTCAAATCCTGCCTTTAATGTTTATGATGTCAGTGACCTGGGACTCTCCCACCCCTGAGCCTGAATTTCCTCATCTATAAAAGAGGGAAGCAAAGTAGAACTTTAAGTTTCCTTCTGGATCTACAATTCCAACAATATTTTCCTTTAAGAGTGTGTGTATACAGCATCAAGTCTTAATTATCTTTGTTAATAGAGGAAAACATTAGTGCAGATAATGATAAATGCAAAATGATGGTTACTCCACCAAGGACTTTCCTCTCTGGGTCAGTAGCATGTGAGTCCTAAGGAAAAGGAGTCCAACTAACTCTTAACCGTGTAAATTAAATTATAAATGATAAAACAAATAATAATGATCATGCCACTTATATAGCACATTTTTTGGAGACTTAATCTTCTTATCTTGCCCAGGCCAGAAGAGCAGGAGTCACTCATGAGCCCAATCCCACTGCTAATGGGCATGAAAGTTCTGACCTAGTCTATTTTTGACCTGAGACAATTTTGCTACTCCTTAGGCCACCCAGTGGCTCCTTTCTGGGTGCAGAAGGGGTTAGGAGAAGGCTTGCTGTGTCGGTGCTGAAATTAGTGCAGATACCTAATCATCTCTTACCCTACTGCAGCTCAGAACTCCCAAACTCCAGCCTCAATTTCCCCAGTAGCTAGGATGATATGTATGTGCTATCATGGCCAGCTACTCTTATATAGCATTTGAAGGTCTGTACAGCCTCACATCTGAGCCTCACAACAACTCTGTGAAGTAGGTATTAAAAGAATTATCCACATTTTACAAATAAAGAAATTAAGACTCCCAAGAGGTCACATGATTTGCCCTGGGTCTGAGTCCAATCTCTGCCACTTAGTACCTACATAACCTTAGGCAGGTCACGACTCCCTTCAGTCTCAGTTTCTCCATCTGTAAAATGAATAGTGGATTGTATGACCTTTAAGCAGGAGTATGCTGAACCAGCTCATACTAGCTCTCTAGAGCTGATTGTTAAATTTTCAGTGTGAGCATTTACTTTCACCTTAAAAACCAGCAAATGCTACCAATTGGGGCTTGATTTATTATTTTGTTAATTATCTAGGATTAAGGATGTGATGGAGAAAATGTTGATGTTATAGATTAAATTTTAAAATGTGTCCTGCTTACATTTTTTTTGGAGAACCAATTGTTAAATTTTTGCCACCTTTAAGGTATTCATGTTCTACCCTGGTTAGACCGTATCTTTAGCATTGTATTCAGTTCTTGAAGTCACAGTTTAGGAAGGAAATGGTTAAGCTGGAGAACAACCAGAGGAAGGCAACCAGGATATCATAAGCCTGGAGTCTACTTTACATAAAGATTGGTTAATGGGCGTGGTGATGTTTAGCATGGAGAAGACTGGAGGGGAAAAGAAGGAGAGAGCACCAGGACACCGTAGCTACCTTCAAGTAAAAGGGCTGTCCTTGTGGAAGACAGGTTAGATTGGTTCTCTTTCGTTCCAGAGGGTAGAACCAGGAATAGTGGATGACCATTGTTCTTCATTCTTTTCAATCATGTCCAACTACCTGCAACCCCATTTGGAGTTTTCTTGGCAAATATATTGGAGTGGTTTGCCATTTCCTTTTCCAGCTCGTTTTACAGATGAGGAAACTGAGGCAAACAGGGTAAAGTGACTTGCCCAGGATCACACAGCTAGTCAGTGTCTGAGGTCAGATTTGAACTCAGGTTCTTCTGACTCCAGGGCTGGCACTCTATCCATTGCATTGCTTAGCTGCCCAGATGACAGTTACAAAGAGGGAAATTTAGCTTTAACTTTAGGAAGAACTTGCTAACAATTAGAGCTGTCCAAAAGTAGAAAATGGGCTGCATTGGGAAGTCATGAACTCCCCAATCTTGGAGGATCTCTAGACTAAAGAATCTGGACCAAAACCAGGCAGGTATTTTGCAGCTGGGGTTTCTTGGGGTACAGGTAGGCCTAGATGGTGCTGAGCTCCCTTCTGTCTCCATTTCTGGGACTCTGGGGTTCTTTTCCTGAGCTAATAACTATGAAATAAAAGGAGGGCCCAAGGTCTTGCAATCCTCAACAAAGAACATCACCAACATAAGGCTTATAGGAAAGGGCTTACTCCACCTTCTTCTCCACCTGGCCCTTTTTTCTCATAGCACTAAACTAGTATGGAGGAGGGCATTAAATAGAAAATGAACATTACTTTGGGAAGATGTAGAAGGGAATTAAGGGATTTTGTGTATTATAGCAGGCTCAGCCTATGGAAGGAGGGGAAGAAAGTCAAATACTGGCTCTTGATGAGCTGGGCCCCAGAAGTCTTGAATAATTTGCTAGAGGTTATTCAAATGATGATTATTTGGCCTTATGACCATGAGCACGTGACTTTAACCTTTCTGAGTCTAGATTTCTTCATCTGTAAAATGGGAATAATAGCTATTGTACCCACCTTACAGAGCTGTTGTGAGGTTCAAATAAAATAATCTATGTAACATACTTTACAAACGTTAAGGGACTCTATAAATGTCATCATAATCATCATTAACATTAGTGATGATGATAAGATAAGATAAGATTTTAGTGATAATGATAGAAAGGTAAGACATTGGAGCTATAAGGGATCTTACTTAGCATTTGTATAGTCCAATAGCTTCAAATGGTAGATGAGGAATGAAATGACTTGTGTAAGGTTACAGAATAAATTAATGGTAGAATTTGTGACATTTGACCCAAATGAGAGGAGGAGACTTGAGTGGGCAGGAAAAGTTGGGCATGAGCACTATAACGATAACCTGTATTTGTTAGAGAGAGTGAAAATGTTGTAAACTCAGGGGAAAAAGGGTCCAGGGAACAGGCAACTTACATTGTAAGCCTAACACAGCGAGACCTCCACCTGGCTGAGAGCAAAAATGGAGTCAGCTCTGTCAAGAACCTGCTCACCAAGACATGGAAACCATAGCAGGGAGGGAGAGGTGCTACCTCTAATGGGACTGGAAAAGAAAAGGTTCAAGGTACAGACCAGCTAGACTGGAGGCCAGTCCTCCCCCCCACCCTGCCCCACACACCAAGGAGTTCTTTAACCTCCTGCCTGGGAATGAGCAAGATTCCACTAGTGACTAACTTTAGGAGAAGAATGTAAATTCCATTTAATTTAACACGTATTGATTAGCATCTGCATATGAGACACTGCATTCAATTCAACACTTATTAAGTACCAACTGCATATGAGGCACTGTGTGAAGCTCTGGGGATATGGGGACCAATAATGAAGAGTCCCTACTTTCAAGAAGCTTTGTTGTGGGGTGGGGGGGGGAGAGGGGAGGGAGACACAATATGTACTCCAGTGAATAGATGCAAAGTAAATGCGAAGTAATTTTAAGAGGGAAAGAGTGCCAGTTGCTGGAGGGATTAAGAAAGGCCCCATATAAGAGGAAGCATCTGAAGTGTGCGTGGAAAGAACCTAGGGACTATTAGAAGTGGAAGAAAAGAGGGAGCATATGCCAGAAATGAGGGACAGCTTGTGCATGGAGGTGAGAATGGCATTTGTGGGGAATAGCTAATAGAGCAGCTGAACTAGAACGGAGAGTGCGTGGAGGGCAATAATATGGAATAAGACTAGAAAGGTTGGGGGGTAGTCTGCGAAGGGCTGCAGAAGCTAAACGGAGGAGTTTGTATTTTATAGTAGAGGCAATAAGAGGCTGCTAAAGGCTCCCCTCCCCCTCCCTCCACTGAGGGGGTGGGGGACAGTGGAGATGGAGGGAAGGTAAGAGAATAAGCATTGATATAGTGCCTACCACGTGCTAGGTGCTGTGCTGTTTTTGTTGGGCTTTTTTTCCTTTTGAGTATTTCGCTTGATCCTCACAAATAATCATGGAAGGTAAATGCTCTTATTATCTGCATTTTATAGTCGAGGAAAATGAGGCAAGCAGAAGGTAAGTGATTTGTCACACAGATTCACACAGCTCATAATTGCCTGAGGTGGAGTCTTCCTGACTCCAGGCTCGGTGCTATTTATTGTACCCCCTAGCTGCTAGAAGGAAAGAAGTGACATGGCCAGATCTGTGTTTTAGGCATAATCAGCTGGGCAGCTGTATGGAGGCTGGGTCACACAGGGAAGAGACTGGAGGCAGGCAGAACGATTAGGAGGCCACTTCAATAATGCATTGGAAAGGTGGTGAGGGCTTGAATTAGGGAGGAAAGCTATGTGGGTGAAGAGATGGGGACCTATAGAAGTTATCATTGGGAGAATATCAGTAAGAATTCAAAACTGATTAGATATGAGTGTCATGGGAGAAGGAATAGTCAAGAAGGATCCCACGTCAAGGATGAACCTGGGGACTAGGTCACATTAACTTTGTGGCCGCCATGTCCTGCTGAGAGAGGTCATGGGACACCGAGGTTAAGGGAGAAGAACTTCAAGTTAAAGAAAGCCTGAGTTCTAATCTCACCTTTAACATGCAATACTTGATGATGGACAAGTCACATGACCTCCCCGACCCTTGGTTTCTTCGTCTGTAAAATGAAGACAAAAACACCTGTAGTGGTGACCTCAGTTTAAGACCTTATTGTAGGACTCAAACGAGATAAAGTATTTAAAGCACTTTGCAAGCTTTCTATAAATGTTAAATATTTAAATGATTATTATTTATTTATACTGAGTTTGTAGCCCACTAAACACAGCCTCCCCTCCCCAACTTTTCATTTGAACTACAGTCCAGCGAAACCTCTCCACTCATCGTAATATTAAAGTTGATCTTTTGACAATGTGAATTTGTTGCGGACTCAGGCAAAATGAATTGTGATTTCCTCCATTCTTCAACGGCCTGGGAGTAGATACAGAGAAAGCAGATGGTGGGAGAGATCCCAGGATGGAAGGTTATCAGAGAATGAACAGCGAAAAGAAAGGCAGGCAAGGGATTCAAGGATGAGGGAAAGTGACTTTTTGAGTTGATTACCAATAGAGTCAAGACTTCGGAGGAACGCTGATGTCTTCAAAACCAGAAAACTGGTGCTTGATTGGAAGAACAGGGAGGGATTGAGGGACCAGAGGCCACAATGTCAATGAAAAGCCTCACAGGTGAGGTGCAAAACCAGGAGACTGCTACCAGAAAGGAGAATTACGACATTTTTTAATGTTTCATTTCATAAATTGATTTTAATTACATTACATAATAATACCACAGTTTATTTTACATATGCGTGAAGATATATGAAACAATGAAAATGAACATGGGGTTGGAAAACGAACTCTATCCGAAAGCAGGGGCCAAGAAAGAAGTGGAGCAAATGGGGACTGAGGGGAGCAGGGGAGAGAGGATGCCATTTACAAGGCGATTCCTGGTCAATGTTCATCCAACTGTATTTGCAAGTAGACAAGGGGTTCAGTTTCTCTCCTTGTCCTGAGCCGGGGTTGGGGAGTTCGGGCTGATCAGTAGATGCCGCTCACCAGGAGGCAGGCTGCTCACCTGACTGCCTGCACAAAGCTGTCACTGAGTGGTTGCTGTTATTTTTTTTTTTTTTGCCAAAGGGAGTTTGAGGAGGTGGTGGGGAGGAAAATAAAACAGTTCCCTTCCCTCCCACACCACCTGAAAAAAACCCTCAAATCCTAGAAATACACCCTCCTCTCAGAGGTACTCTGGACAGGCTGACAAGGAGGTCACCCTCAACGAACCTGGTCTCCGTGATCACATTGTCTGTTAAGATATTTGCTGGCATCATCTGGGACTCTGGCGCTGCCTCTGTCACGACTTCCACATGTTTGTGGAATTAGGACTCACAAAGCTGTTGTTGTCTTGAATGTGGAATATTTTGGGGGTGACACTATAGTCTAATATGTGACCAGCTGGAGTAGAGGTGAAGGTCATAGGAGCTGAGGTTGATAAACAGAGTGGTGGGATCATCAGTGTGCATGCTGAAATCCTGAAGGAGGAGGGCAAAGTGTAGAGACAATGTAAACCCTGAACTGGACTCATGGAGGAGGGATCCATAAAGGTCTTGGAAGAGGGGGATATTATTAAATGGGGTGAACTTCATGGGAGGAAAGGTAACTGAGGAATGGAGTCTGGGAGTGGCTGTGAGGAGCAAGGACTAGGTCTGTCTTCTCATGCCTGTAAACATGAGAGGAAGAACAGTCAACATTGGAGAGAGGCTATAGAGCATGAAGCTGTTTGTTGCCACAGAACAGATTCCAGAGGAGTTGGGCAATGGAGAATAGGAACCTGGGAAACAAAAGATTGGCTGGGATAGGGATGAGCAAGAGAAACAACAGGGGAAAGAGATTTTCACTTTTCACCTTTTCAAACAGTGATTCTGAATCTCACATCTTTAGAATGTGTGCCAAATATAAACATTTTGTACATAACATTTTAAATATTAATGGTAACTAATGGCCCTTATTCAAATGATATGGAACTTATATATCTCTGTCCAGATATATAAAATGATTCTGACTTTCATGCCTTCTCTTTTTCTCTCCCTCAGGACACTCCTTCTACTCAAGAGTGCTGGAGAACTGTGAGGATGAAGCTGAATTTGATGAGGTAAACACCTCTCTCCTGGCTCCCTGACTGGTTGAAGCCTCATTCCCCAAAGAGCTTTCTTTTCTGTGTCTCCCTTCCCTAAAGGTTAAACAAAACAGGGGAATGCCATCTGCCTGACATGAATGCATGGACTCCAAGCTCCCTCATGCCTGATTTTTAGAACCACTGAGCACCCAGGGTGTAAAATCCAGGGAGGCAGCCATGGAGGGGAGGCAAGGGACTCTAGATTTCTACATTGCCCTTGGGAGACAACTTGGAGTCTCTGAATTCTTTTTCTCTTCCACTTGATGCACAGAGCAACATGGCATTCTTTACAGGAGACAGGACAATAAGATCTGGATCTTTTTCTCCACTATACAGGAAAAGACCCCTCTTCCTAGAAGGCTGTGGTTTGTTTCCCCATAGGCCTTGGCCAGGGCACTGAGCTATAGCCATGGCCAGCCCAGGCCAGTGCAGAATGTCCAACACAAATGATATGGTTGATCCCAACATAGTTAATTTCCAGCCCTCTCTTGGTCTCAGTTTACTCTGTCACTAAAGTGGACTCACAGAGAAGTGTCTTTAAGTAGTTCCTCAGAGGACATCAATCCCTTCCTCATCCCTGCCCTCTGAAAACAGCACTTTTATTATTTTATTAAATGTTAAACAACTTTTATTATCTAATAGTAAGTAGGAAGAGATTGCTTTCCACTATTTTTCTTTCTTTTTAAAAATATTTTATCAACCATAGGATGACAGATTTAAAGCTGGAAGGGACCAGAGAGGCCATCAGCTCTAATTACCTAACTTTACAGATTAAAACTGAGGCACAGAGACAGTAAGTGACTTGCCCAAAGTCACACAGCTAACAAATGCTTAAGGCATGATTCGACCTCAGATCTTCCCGTGTCCAAGCCCAATGCTCTATCCCCTATACTACTTAACTGCTTTTTTTCCTTTTTACAACCATATCACTTCCCAGTGACTTTCTTCAATCCCCACAAAATAACCCTCCCCCTGTTCCAAATAAGAAAAGTCCAAACAAACAGACATATTAACTAAATCTACAAATGTATGTCTCACTCCACATCTACAGCCTACTACTTTTCTTCTGACAGGTGAGAGGTCTGCATCACCATAAATCCTCAGAAATAATGAATTTAGAGTTCTGAAGTCTTTGGATGTGGTTTTCCTTTACATTAATTTGACCAGTGCATGAATTATTCTACTGGTACAATTGATTTCATTGCAAACTCCCATTTTCTAGTGTCCCTAAGCCCATCTCATCAAAGATGACTTGGCCACCTTGCATGTTGTTTCCAATCAGATCAAACATCTCATAAGAACCTGCTCCTTCTCATCTCTGAATTGGGCAAATGGCCATTTATACCTCAGGTAAAGAAAAGTGAAATTACAGTCTCTGTACTCTGCTCCTATCCAGTCATTTCTGGAGAGTGCTGAGTTCAGTTCTGGGTGATTCATTCTAGGAAGGAAATTGGCAAGCTGCTGTGCATCCAGAAGATGGTAACCAGCATGGTGAGACTAGAGACCATGTTGTGTGAGGACCAGTTGAAAGAAATGGCAATGTTTAAGCAGGAGAAGAAAAGATTTAAGAACACGTAGACCTTCTTCGAGTATCTGAAAGGCTATCTTGTGGAAGGGGTTCTTTTTCAATCAATCAATAAGTGACTACTATGTGTCAGGCTTCCTGCTACCTCTAGGATAAAACAGACAGTTGTCAACCTGACATTGAAAGCATTTATTAAGCAGTTACTATGTGCTAAACAAGAAAGAGACAACAATTGTCAACCTGGCATTTCAAGCATTTATTAAGCACCCACTATGTACCATCAAAAAAAGACAAAAGACAGTCCCTGCCCTCAAAGAGTTCTAAGTAAACATAGATATACTTTATAAATAAGTAATATCCACATGTTGAAGGTGTGTGCTCATTTTTTTTAATTGATAGCAATGCACAATCAAAAAAGTTTCAGACCACTGTTCTAATGGATAAAGAGTTTGCTTTGGGGGGGGGGGAGGGAGGCAATCATGGTTAAATGACTTGCCCAGGGTCACATAGCTTGTGAGTGTTATGTGTCTGAGGCCAGATTTGAACTCAGGTCCTCCTGACCCCAGGGCCTGTGCTCTATCCACTGCACCACCTAGCCACCCCTAAACAATCATTTTTTTAAATTTTGAGTTCTAAATTCTCTCCCTCCCTCCCACCCCTTCCCCTCCTTGAGAAGGAAAGGGATTTGATATCAGTCATACATGTGAGGTCATGCTAAACTTACTTCCATATTAGCCATGTTGCAAAAGAAAACGTGAACAAAATAAAACAACAAAGATAAAGAAAATTGCATGTTTTGATCTGCGCTCAGAATTCATCAGTTCTCTCTCTTGAGGTGCAGAGCATTTTTCCTGATGGTTCTTTGGAATTGTCTTGGATCATTGTCTTGATCAGAGTAGCAAAGTCTTTCACAGTTGATCATCCTTATAATATTGCATAATATGAAGATCTTAAGGCTCTATATAAATCCTAGCTGGCTGTACATTACTAATTTTCTTCAGTGGATCCATGTTTTCATTCCTCCATTCAAAAAGCATTTATTTAGCACCTACTGTATGTTTGGCACTGTGCTAGATACTGGGGATATGGTGACAAAAACTGACCCTTCAATGTGGGTACAGACCCTTCCAGAGGAACAGATTACAACCCATCCGGGCCTTCTCATCCTTTACAACTCATGGCTATGTCTTCTCACACGTCCTTCATAGTGAGTTCACCCAAGTAACTGGAGGCCTTCCTCTATGGCATGTGATATTATGTGAGCAACAGTTATGCTCTTGGGCTGGCTGTCCATTATCTTCACTTTCATTACAACTGACCCATCACATTTTCTTATGATACATCTTTTTTATTTCACTTCTTGTGCGCAAGTCATCGTTGGCGATACTCTGTAGCCTATTTAGGCCTCACCACCCATCTTTCCATTGCCTTTTGGGCCAGCCACAATTCTGATTCTTGAGAGAATATGGTATTCCATGACTCATAGTCATATAGGATTGCTAAAAAAAAAAAAAAGTTTAAAGGATGGATTTTTGTTTCCAGGAGCACCTTGGGATTAATGAAAACATTCTGCAGCTTACCAAATGCAGTCTAGTCCTCTTCCTATTGAATTCTGGGTGCAGCTCATTATCTGTCTGAAGTATCTGTCCAAGATATAAAGGGCCACTCACCCAGCTGCCTAGCATAGTCTAGACAAGAGGTATTTTTTTAACTACTTAATTTTGGGGGGTGGGGTAGGCAATGGAGTTAAGTGACTTGCCCAGGGTCACACAGCTAGTTAGTGTCAAGTGCCTGAGGCCGGATTTGAACTCAAGTCCTCCTGATTCCAGGCCCAGTGCTCTATCCACTGCACCACCTAGCTGCCCCAATCCACTTAATTTTTCCTGTGTGAGTTGTTAGTACAAACTCTTTTCAGTGATTTTGGATCTTGGTTAGTAGTTTTTTTTAGTATTCCAGGGTTTGGTAAAAATAGTACAATACTGTACACCCACTAGAGCATTTGGAAGACCCCAGCATATTTGTACTCTGTGGTGGATATCATCTATAATGATGGCAGACACCTTTAGCAAGCATCCCTTTTCCTTATCGTGATGAATATTGATAATAATAGGATTGTTTAACAAAGTCAGCTCTGTATTTGTATCTATCAAGGAATCTTACATCATCTTAACACATTTATGGGAACTACTTTGCTGGAGAAGATCTTTTAGGAAAGCATTTTGTTTTGCTGAATCAGATGCTTTTAATTTTTGTTCTTTTCTTTATTTTTATTTTTTGTGAAATTTTTTGTAATCTACTTAACAACAATCAGAGGAACCTTGAATTCTTTGTGTCTTTCATTTAATTACGTAACTGTGAAAGTATGATCTGCTGTGGAATTTTTTTGTGAAAACCTGTCTGTTCTCCTATTTTCATCAAGCATACCCCCAACAGATGTGTACATTCTCCTGAAGACTTTATAGGGCTGAGTTATTAAATTATTAATATTCTCATGATCACTTTTTTTCACTATATAAACTTGGTCTGGTCCTGCTGCTTTTCCCATTTTCTTTGGCTTTCATGCCATTTTCTCGTCATCGTATGGCACACCAGGGGATGAGATTATAAGAGGCCAAATGTGGTGTCTCTTCAGTCCCTGATAAAGAAAATAATCTGTTATAGAAATGCTGACAGATCTATTGCATTTCTTATCTGTTTATTTTCTTCCTTTTCATCCTTAGCTGTTCATGAGATGATTTAATTTAATTGGGTCTCACGTAAAAGTTTTTGCAAATTTGCTTTTCCCTCAAACACTTCTCACTGTTCTATGAGGACATACTACACATGAATCATACCTCATCTGTCTCTGTAAACTTTTACAAATTAGTTTGTATTCTAAGTGTATTCTACTTAGAATACAAACTAATTTGCAAAACTTTAGTGGCTTTTGCTTGCCATCTCTTTTCTTGGCAAGGGGAAGGAAACAAGGATCTACTATGTCCCAGACACTGTGCTAAGCCCTTGTCAATATGACCTTGTTTGATCCTCACAACAACCTTGTGAGGTGGGTGCTGTTATTATCCCCATTTTACAGTTGAGGAAACTGAGGCAGACAGAGGTAAAGGGACTTGCCCAGAGTCACACAGCTACTAAGCGTTTGAGGCCAGATTTGAAATCAGATCTTCCTGACTCCAGGCCCAGTGCTCTATCCACCAAGCACCTAGCTTCTTCTAGGTAAGGAAAACACCTTTGCTGATTAAGGAAGTTTCTGGACTCCTTTCTTTGATTTTCTCATTGTGGTAGTCATTTTATACAAGTTAAATTTCCATAGGATATGGCGATAGTCCATGCCAACGTCATTTCCTTATCCTTTTTCCATTTTGGGGGGAATCCATAGTTGTTTAAATAGCTCATTAGAATCTGTTGTAATTGGATGATATAGCTGCTCCTTGTCTTTATCTTTCTAATTTGGTATTGATTTTGATCTTTTTCACAAGACGTCTACAGTCTGACTGTATATAGCTGACTTGAAAAGACTCCTACATCAGTAACCATTCATTTCTTGTGTGTTAAGATATAGTTAATTTCATTTTCTGTGATGTTTTTCAGGGCTTGTTACATCTCCCAACTCTTATCTTGAAAAAAAAGTATTCATGAAAGTGAGACATCTGTATAATCTTCAGCTTTTGGGCACTTTCATTTCCTAAACCTGAGCCATATTTTCCTACATAAATGTGTGTGTGTGTGTGTGTGTGTGTGTGTTGTGTGTGTGTGTGTGTGCGATAGAAAGACACAGAGAGAGATGGGAAAAGAGAGAATGAGAAAGAGAGAGAGAGGAGGAGGAGACAGAAAGTAGAGAGAAATAGAAAAGGAAAGGAGAGAGGGAGGGAGAGGGAGACAGAAGAGAGAGAAAAAGACAAAGAGAGGAGAGACAGAGACAGAGAGAGACTTTCCTTGCTACTTTGCTCAGAGGTGTTGACTTAGGTGGGAGGATCTTATGAATTCTTCATAGAATTTCTCTCCATCCTCATCTTCTACAATAGATGCTGATAAATAAACCTCAATTATTTTCATGTTGGTCTTTTTATTTATGCACATCATGAACACCCCAAGACAAGATGACCAGGAATGCTTTGAAATGACGTCTTTCTTGCCTTTTGATCATCCAATAAAACCCACTCTGCCAACTTCTTAATTTGCCCTATGAACCATCCTCGGTAGAGTGTAAGCTCTCTTTTTTCTATCCCTATCCCTCTGAGATGGTACCTGACATGTAGTAGGTATTTACTTGTTTATTTACTTGGCTGGTTGATTAATTAATTTATCCTCTTTAGCTACAATTTCTTATCTTATGGTTTTGATACAAGCCAAAAAATATATTACCATATCAGTACAGTTCCTTCCCTAGAATGGTATCTCACTAGGCATTGGATAATGGGTCTTATGTTTAAAGAACTGCTTGTTAAATTAGTCATTGTAGACGGTCTAAAAACTATATTATTGTTAGCACCTGTTACCCCCTTTTCTATCACTCTGCCACCATCTCTGCAAAAGCAGAAGGGGGCAGCATGGGACTAAGGATTTTGTATTTTTCTTTATTTCATGAGTTATCATGACTGAAGAATTCATCACCTAGTAAATAGCCTACTGCGATCTGCTGGATATTTAACTAGATTGGTCCCCACACAATACTTGGGACCATACTTGAAGACTTACCAAAATAGAAGAAACAGCTAGAGCTTAGGCTCCATTGGCATAGATTTCACTAACTGAGGGTCGCTTCAGCTCTAAGATAAAGCATCAGGTTAGGAACTTTGCAAAGTCCTCCATATATTTGGTTCAGACCTCTGATTTCATTGGTGTTGGGAACTACTGGCCAGAAAACTAGCTCCCTCTTCCGCACAGATTGGAAACTGCCTTGTGCTTTATAGTCTTATGCACCAGTTTATTCATTCAACATTATGGGCCTACTGTGTTAAAGGTAATGTTCAAGAGCCAAGGGGAGATATAAAAATAAATAATATATAGGCCCTGCCCTCAAGGAACTTATAGTCTACACAACCTGTCTCCTTTCTCCCTAGCTGGCCATAGCCTTCACTAGGAGCTGGTTGGTAATAACCATTTAGAGCCATCACCGTCACCATCACTAGTCATGATTCTCCTTTTATTCTCTATTCTTTTGTTTTTATCCTCTATTATTGTATTAGAATAGGAGAATGTTCTCCTAGTCTAAAATTCTTTCAGCATTTTCACAAGAGAGAGCCTCTGGCTTCATGCGCAGTTAATCTTCCCAAAACATTTTGCTGGTAATAGGCTTCTGTTCTGTGTACCGTCAGATACCAGCACTGACTCCCTCCCCTTTTGCACGTACAGCTCGGCCACTAGGCATCTCTCGGGGCTGTCTGAGAAAGAGCTGAGGCTTCTCTTCAATACATGTCAGCACCTATCATTTGTGGTCATGCCTTGCTCATGTGTGCAACATGCTGCTGGGTCTAGGAGAGTTGGTGAGTATGGCCAGGGCTGCTGTGGCTCCTTGTTATTAGTTACACTTTGAGATACCTGAGCCATAGGTATGAATGTCTATTAAATTTAATTACTGTGTGCATGTCTGTCCTTAACATCGCCTGCATATGGATGGAGTTGGGAAGAAGGCCTCTCACACTAAGAAGACGTATCCTCAGATCCTTCATGATCACCCAGTACAGTAGAAAGGGGGTCAGCTGCAGCAGTATAATAATAATGCCATTCGTACAGTGCTTTTAGGCTTATAATGTACTTTCCTCACAAGAGTTTATGAAGTAGGTGATGGAAGATTGTTATTCCTATCTTATAGGTAAAGAATAGAATGTAAGCTCCTTGAGGGCAGGGACTATTTCTTCATTTTTGTCTTTGCAATCCCAGCATCTGAGATTATAGCATCTGGCCTGGCATGTAGTAGGCACCTAATAAACACTTGGTGAATGAATGAGGAAGCAGAATCTCAGAGACATTAGGTGACCTGCTCAGGATCACACATCTCACAAATATCAGAGTTGGGACACAAACTCAGATTTTTTGGCTCCAAGTTCAATGTTCTTTCTACTACACAATAGTACTGTATGTGGAAGGATTATAGAGGTGACAGATGGAGGAAAAGGAAGATAATAATGCCTATGTACTCCCTCCATTCAGTCATCTGGAGGCAATAGAGTATAGTGGATAGAGGACTGGGATTTGGGGGAGCTGGGTACCAGTCTTGGCTCTGCCACTAACTTGGTATATACCCTTGGGCAAGTCACTTAACCCATTGAGGTCTTAGTTTCCAAATCTGTAAAATGAGGTATTTGACCCAGGCAATCTCTAGGGTCCCTTTCAGCTTTAATATGCTATGATCTGTAGCTTCCTTTAAGATCTCCGGGATAGCTCAAGCATGGCCCAGACTGAGAGAAGAGGAGAAATGGAGGAGAAGAGGGGAAAGAGGAAGGGAGGAAGAGAAGAAAAGGAAGAAAAGGATGATAGCACAGTGCTTGGAAGCCTGATCTCTGTCTGTCTGTCTTCTCTACCCTAGACACTCTTACAACATCAGGTTTCAGAAAAACACAGTAATCAAAAGAAGCACGTCTCCTTGAGGCTTCCTACACAGCCCCATTTGGAGAGAAGTAAACGTGTTCTGGTGTTCTGCTCTAAGCACAACATTCTAAGAAAGTCATTGATGCCAGGCATAGTAAAGCACACCTGTGAGAGGAGTGGTGATAGTAGTGCCAAGGTTGGCGGATCACTTGAGCTCAGGAGTTCTGAACTGTGGTGGGCTAAGCCAATCAGGCGTCCACACTAGGTCTAGCTCCAAAATCATGAGCCCCCAGGAGATAATCAAGTGTGATTCAACATCTCCTTTTATAAATCTCAGAGCACCATATTTGCTGTCTCTAAAGCTTGTTGCTGGGCATGGCTGGCCATCAAGAGCCCTGAGCTGTAGCATGGCTTCAGAGATTCAGGAATCACTCCCGTGCCCCTGCCAGGGATTTGGGTTGGAACAAGAATAAGCCTGAGAAGCCCACTAATGTTCTTGTCCAGATCCCACTTATCTCAGCTAAGATGTTAGTTCAAGAGACTTCTGGGGAAGAGAAAAGAGAAATTTGGGGGTGGGTCATTTGTAGGGCTCATTGGGGACCTTAATTGCCTTCAGGGAGGACATTCAACATATATTCTACAGTCCCTACAGTTTACAAAAGAATCTAACCCTCTCCTCACCAACCCCTATCTAGTCTAACTTTTTATGTTACAAATAAGGAAACTGAGTTTGAGAGAGACAAGATGATTTGCCCAAAGTCACAGGGGCGGTAAGGAGCAGAGAAGGAATCTGAACCCAGGTCTTCTGGCTCTAAATCCAGGGTCTTTTCCACTACCCCACACTGCCTGTCCTGGTCTACTCAAAGGCTCCCTGTACAGTTCATTCGCTGCTATGTATTGGCCCTTGAAATACCATGAAATCTAGTGATATTATAAGAAGCAACATGAATGCCTGCTGTTCAGAGACGGGCAGGAAAAGACAACTGGAATGGAATGGAATGGTAAGCCAGGGATGGGGATATGAGTTTTATACCTCAACAATTTACCAACCTCCCTGACTTCAAAAGATTAAGAAAAGGATGGGAGAGTTTCCCTCCAAAGCTGACAGTATTGGAAATGCATGCTGTCCCACCAGCTGCCTACAACTCTGGATCTCCCTGCCTCACACCCAAAGAGACAAGTTTATGAATAATGGTTGAAGAGAACGTGTTATAGTGGAAAGACCATTGGATTTGCTGTTAGGAGACATAGAATTTAATCCAAGCACCGGGATTTACCAGCTATGGGACCATGGGCAAGTCTTTTAACTTCTCTAGGTCTCAGTTTCCTCATCTGTAAAATAAGAACAATAATATTTGCACTGCCTACACCATAGGTTATTATGAGGAGAATGTTTTGTAAACTTTAACGTGTTATAAAATTGTGAGATATCTTTTTAAGAAAATAGCCTGACTATGCCTAGGTATTTTTTAACCTGAGAAATTGTAGCTATGAAAGTATGTCCAAGCACTAGTCCAGAACCAACATAACTCTATGTCTCTAGCTCCTACTCACCTGAAGTGATAACTACAATAGCAGCATTTGCAAGGATGTGTGTGTGTGTGTGTGTGTGTGTGTGTGTGTGTGTGTGAGAGAGAGAGAGAGAGAGAGAGAGAGAGAGAGAGAGAGAGAGAGAGAGAAGAGAGAGGGAGAGTATCCTTAAGGTTTAGCTGCAACCATGGTACCCCCTAAAAACCTGAAACACCTCATCTTCCAGGAGATATGGCCTTGAATGAAATCATGATTAACGATCTGGGCACCATGAAGCTCAAGAGGGTTCAAGTTCTTGATCTGTTATTAACCATCTGTATGACCTTGGTCAAGACTCTTCATACAACAGGTGATGTTTGATATCCCTTCCAATTCTAGTATTCCATGACTCTTGTAAAAAAAAAAGTTCCAACTCTCCATGTCTTTGTAGGACACAGGAAAACAACACTTCACCTTCTACCTTGTGAAGTCTCCTCAGTTCTAGATCTCCTTCTTAGGCATTTAGGTCTTCTCTGGAGAGGGTTTAGAATTTAAGCTCTGGGCTGGCCCTAGAATTGAGCTGTCCTCTAAAAAGTCCTTTGGATAAGGAGAAATTAGTACTGTATCCACTGTTGGATCTAGTTAGGAAGACCAGATTTGAATCTCACCTCAGACACTTATTAATTCTGGGTAAGACACTTAACATCCCTCAGTTTCTTATCTGAAAAAAAAATGGGGGTGGCAGTAATACCTCAGAGATGTTGTGAGGGTTAAATGAGGCATGCTTGTAGAGGGTGTTGCAAACTTTAATGTGTTATATGAATATGAACTATAATTATTGTCTCTTAGGTTGAGAAGAAAGTTTTTTGCCTTATTTTAATAAGATCAGAAAAGAAGGTTGTTTCCTTTATCTTTATTCTAAAGCCCTTTAAAACTTCCAGAAATAATTCATTCTAAGAATTTTGCCAGCCTGAGAACTTTGTGAAGGTCAGAGGGAGATGGGGTTCTTTTCTCCAATGATGCAGTCAGTGGAAGCTGGAGGCCAGAGTTGGGAACCTGAGTAGGGAAGGACCAGATGGGGTGGAAAGACAGTGTTCAATGAACAATGCAGAAACTAGAGCCTCTGGCTTAGTATTACCTTTCTGAGAGGCTGAAACCTAAGATCCATAGTTTGACCTATGCCCTCTAGTCCAAGCTGTGACACTGGAGGAGAGAGGGGGCCAGTGTATATGTATGTGTGTATGTATTTATGTGTGTGCATGTGCACATGTGCTTGAATCTGCTCTATGTTAGATGTAATTTATGTTCCAAGCATAAAATGTAAGCTCTTTATGGACAAGAGATATTTCTCAATGTTTAACAAATGCTTATTGACTGGCTAATTGGTGGGTTGATAATAACAAAGGAGATCTTTTAGAACCCACTCATGATAAGTTCTGGGCTGGAGATGGAAGGAATACTGCCCCCACTAAACCATATAGGTCACCTTCTAACATGACCCTGCATTGACAATGAGAAAACTGATTTCACTGCCTCCATCTCTCTTATCTGCTCTTTATACTTATTTATTTCCATATTGCCTTCTCCATTAGAATGAAAGCTCATGAAAAGCAGGGACTGTTTTTCCTTCTTGGTATTGCCAGTGTTTAGTACTGTGGCTAGCACATAGCAAGTGCCTGATAAATGCTCATTGATTAATTGATTACCAGGAATAGAGAAGAACTCATTCGTGTTAGCTATCCAACACCATTTTTAGACTTCTGCAGAAAAGACATGGCCAGCTCAATTAGAGTTGCCTAGCCCCCTAACCTATTGCTACAGATTAACATTAGATTCCAATGGGTCATGTTCTTATCTTGTAGTGTACATATATGGAACGTTGGATTCCAGTCTATTCTAAGAAACTTTAAGATCACGAAATCCTAGATCTAGATCTGGAAGGGACCTCAGTGGCCTCCTGGTCCAAGCCCTTCATTTTACAGTTGAGGAAACTGAGGCCCAGGGAAGTCAAATGACTTTTCCAAGGTCACATGGGTAGTGTCAGAGGTGAGCTTTGACCTAGGTCCCCTGACCCTGGATCCACTGCTCCTTCCACTGTACCATTCATTCGACAATCATTTATTAAGCACCTGTTATGTGCATGGCACTGTAACCAGCCGCTACAGATATGGAGACAAAGCAAAAGACAGTTGCCGCCTTCAAGATTCTCACATCCAACTGGACGAATAAAACGTGTGCACAGATAAGTAAGGTCCACTTAAAGAATATAAGACCTGCCATGCTGAGCCAGGTCCACAGTGAGTTCATTCAGTCCAAGGTTCTGTCTCTGGCATGATCCCTAAGGGATGTGTTATGGAAGGATTACTTACTTGTCCTCTCTGTTGGTACCCTTAAGTGATTGGACTGGTCCCCCTGAATGTCCCTTTTTTCTTCTTCAAAAGACTTGGGGACAGTCATTTAGAGCCTAGTCTAAGCAGCAGCAGTGTCCTGGGAAGCCACAGAGGACCACACACAGCAGAACACCAGCCGGAGCTGCTTTGCTGGCCTAGTGCAATGCTACTCTTACCATCAAGCTGAAGACTATCCAGGTCAGCCATCCATCCTGCCCCAGGGAAACCTTACACGAAGTCAGAGATCAGACTGGCAGATAGGGAAATAAACTCTGCTACGTTGGACCACATTAAGGAATTCCGTGATAAATGAGGACCTAGCAAACTGGGTCACAGCTGCCTGCTTCCTGCTGCTCACTTGATCTTCCATGTGCCCTGGAGATGAATGTCTTGTGCTTCTATTTGCATCTCAGAAGATATCCTGCTTTGCCTTGATCCAGTTTCTGGGTTCTCACTTACCAGTACTTCCCTGGAAATGGAAACTATAATCCTGTACTCAGAAAACAAATTGTACCTATGAAAGTATGGCCAGGCACCGGTCCAGAACCAGCATGACTCCGTGTCTCTATTTACTTGAAGTGACAACTAAAATAGCATCATTTATGAAGATGTGTGTGTGTGTGTGTATGCACGTGTGTGTGGGTTTTGGGGAAAGGCAGCAATAATGAAGTGTGAAGTCTTGTCCTCACCCCTGACAACAGTCAGCTGTAACCACTCCTGAGAATGAACTGAGGTGTGGCTCTAGTCACCCTTATGCCTCTTTCTCTCCTCTCTGCTACTCTGTTTTCAGCTCCATTGCTACCCTCCAGACTAAAAAAAAAAAAAGGAGTAGGGGAGGTAGGAGTTCAGAGGAATTTACCATTCAGTCATCCAATAAGCATTAAATACTTGCTACGTACATATAGCACTGTGCTAAGCACAAGGCGTACAAAGAAAAGAAGCACATTTTTTAAGTCCCTGTCCTCAAGGAGATTACATTCTATTGGAAAAGACAACATGTACGTAGTCACATGCAAGATACAGACAGTATAGATGGAAAGTAGCCTTAAACAGGAAGGCACTAACAGCTAATGATACTAGGAAAGGTTTCCATAGTGTTTGAGTTGAATCTTGAAGAAAACCAGAGATTCTAAGATTCCACAGGATCTAACTTGTATGCTGGAAAAAAAGGAGTCGTTATTAGGAAAAAGGAGGCTGGGTGGGGGATGGGAAAGAATGGACTAATATCTCATAAGCACTGTTCTTCAAAGAATGGAAGAGTCAAGAAATTCTTGGATTTGTTTTAAAACTTCACCAGAGCTGGAAGAGCTCCCAGAAGGTGATGATGTTTAGTAACTAGTGGTTATCTAGTCTCTACATGAAGATCTGCAAGGAATCTATCCTCTCCTAAACCAGACAGCTCGTTCCACTTTGGGACAACATTCATTATTTAGAAGTTTTTCCTTATATCAAGCTGAAATCAGTGTCTCTGCAATCTATATCCATCGCTCTGTGTTCTGCCCTCTGGGATGAAATATAGCAAGCTGAATTCTTTTTCTAAATGAAAGAGGCCTTACATACTTGAAGAAAGATATCTTTCTTAAAGTTTTGTTTTGTTGTGTTTTGGGTTTTGCCTTCCAGGCTAAATATCTCCAATTCATTCAACTGATCCTCATATGTCATGGTCTCCAGGTTGACCACCCTTGTTACTCTCCCCTGAATACTCTTCAGATTGCCAACATCCTTCATAAAATGTGATACCCAGAAATTAAGCACAGTACTCCAGAGGTGATTTGACCAGGGAAAGAAAAATCAGACTATCCTTTCTTCATAGTGGACCTAATGAAGCTCAAAATCCCACTGGGAGTTTTAGTTGCACTATCACACTGTTGATAGGAACTATCATTCTACCAATATTCCTACCACCCTTTACTTATGTAGTTGATTATTAGAGTGCATTACAATATTTTACATTTACTAAATTTTGCCTTCTTCAAATCAGCCTATTGTTCTAGCCTACCAAGATCTTTTCATGTACTGATTTTGTCAATCAAAGTGTTAGCTACCTTTCTCATCATTTTGTCCTCTGAAAATCTAAAAATCATGTTACCTAAGCCTCTATAAAAATTAATATATTGTATTATATCATATTGTATTATATTATATTGATTGTGTGATGTGATATTATGTTATATTGTAGCATATCATATTACATCATATCACATCTCATCAAATCACATAATACCATATATCACATCACATCACAGTATAGTATAGAATAGTATATAGCATTGTGTAATATACTACAATAATATTAGCATAGTACGGTATAATGTTGGAGAGAACACTAATACAAACTTCCTTCCAAGTTGATATTGGCCAGTTAACAATGACTACTTTGACATCCAGGCGGTCATTCAGTTCCAGATCCAGTTAATTGTGCTGTCATCTGGCCCATATCATTGTACCTTGTTCAAAAGGAGCTCATAAGAAGTTATGTCAAATGTCCTTCTGAAGTCCAGGCATACTAAGTCTTTGGAATTCTCTTGATCTAGTAGTCTAAAAACCCTCTTTAAAAATGAAACTGAGATGCATATGGCATAATCTGTTCTTCATGAATCAATGTTTATACTTAGTCTAGGTGGTGAAGTGGATAGAGCACCAGGCCTGGAGTCAGAAGGACCTGAGTTCAAATCCAGCCTTATTAGCTGTGTGACCCTGGGCAAGTCACTGAACCCTGCTTGCCTCACTTTCCTCATCTGTAAAATGAGCTGGAGAAGGGAATGGCAAACCTCTCCAATATCTTCTCCAAGAAAACCCCAAATAAGGCCATGAAGAGTTAGACATGACTGAACAAGACTGAACAAGAAAAACAAACTGACAAACTGGAACGTATCCAGGGGGGATAACTAGGATGGTGAAGGGTCTTGGAAGTAGTTTACTGAAGGATTAAAGGAACTTCAGATGTCTAGCCTAGAAAAGACCTTGGGGAGATAGTGGAATGGAATCTTGTCCAGAGTGGACAAGATGGCCCCCGAAACCCCTGAGAGTCAGTTATTTTATAATTGTATGATTATTGTTTTCAAATAACTATTGGGATTTCTTTGAAAAACTGTCATGTGACTTTTCCCTATTCCCACCAGTTGTTAACGCCCTTTGCCTCTCCCCAATTTTTTAACTTTATAGCTACCTTGTATATATTTTGTATTCGCTTCTCTGTGTACGCATTATCTCCTTCCTGTAAAACGTCAGTTCCTTAAAGGCAGGAACTACTTTATTTTTATCTTTTAGCATCCAACACTGCGTCTGGCACATTGTTGTTTAGTCATGTTCAAGGGTTCCTGACCCCATTGGGGGTTTTCTTGGCAGAGATAACCATAGTGACTTGCCATTTCCTACTCCAGCTCATTTTACAGACGAGGAAACTGAAGCAAACAGGGCTAAGTGACTTCCCAGGGTGACATAGCTAGTAAGCATCTGAGGCTGGATTTGAACTCAGGAAGATGAGTTCTCTTGACTCCAGGCTCAGCGTTCTATCCACTACACCACCTAGCTGCCTGAGCTGTGTCTGGCACAAAGTAAACACAATAAATAAATGCTTGTTCGATGATTAGATGTGTTCTACTTGTCACCAAAATGAGGAGTAAAAACCCATGGATTAAAGGGCAAATTTATATCATCAAAATGAAGATACTTAATTACAGCTATATAATGGATAGTGGAATGGACTGCCTCTTTAGGTTACGAGAAGTTTGTAGCATGAAGGGTTTAAGTAGGGAATGGATGACCACTTTTAGGGGATATTATAGAGAAATTCCTACAACAGGTATGGGGTTGAAGCTTCATTTCAAAAAGCATTTATTAAGCACCTTCCATGTGCCAGGCACTGTGCTAAGTGCTCAGGATGCAAAAACAAAAGTGGGAAAGTCTCTAACCTCAAGGAGCTCATATTCTAGGGGCAGGGGAAAATACAATTTGTACACAAGCAAGCACACACAAAATTTAAATGAAATGATATGCTTTTCCCCCAAATGACAAGTCTTTGTTTTCTCTCTTTTACTTTCTCTAATTGAAAGAAGAAAAAACAAATTTTAAGTGAGAGAGAGTGCTAACAACTACAGGGAAGGAAGAAATAAGAAAGGCCTTAGATGTCCTCTGAGTTCCTATCTAGGGAAAAAGGAAGAATTGCTTCTTTCTTCAATCTCTGGAGAGATTCCTAGTTTATAAACATGCCTTCAATACAGCCCTTTACGTATGTTCCCTACTTTAGATTCTGTGATTTTACAGAAGATAGAGTCCTCTCAAAATGCCCTTAGAAGTTGCTTTCCTATTTATTTAATTAAATGAAGCAACCTAAATCCCTCAGGCCTTTACTGATTTCACTGAACCATTTTCTCAATCTACCAATCCAACCTAAGCCTCTCCCTCTTCCCTAGCTGGGATTGTCAGCTGCATCCTGTCCTCAGTGCTTTTCAGATGAAGTAAATATGTAAGCTGCAGTCAGCACTCTGCCCCTCTTTATGACTGTGATGGTCTGATATAGAAAAACTGGTCTCCTTCCAAAGCTCTGGATTCATGAGTACACAGGGTTTTTTCCTTCTTTTTTTGTTAGTTTTTTTTTCCCTGAGGCAGCTGGCTTAGCTTTTCCTGAGGTATGTCTTATTTCCCCATCGAATGATAAAATCAGCTTCATTAAGGAAACTGCAGATTCTGTAGATGAGAGCCTTGCCTTAAGAACATAAAGAGCAGGAATTGAAGAAGCTGCGTAATGAAGCCTGACCCATTGGGGGAAGGCCTGTTTACAAATTGTCCAGGCTTGAATACTCAGATCTTATAATTTTCCTTCCCAAATTCATAATGTATCTCCCTTCTTGCCAAAAAGCCATCAAGACTGCCTTCACTGAACTATCTTCATTTTTGCAATTTCTTGTTTTTCCATTTCTTACTGCTTTCTAACCTGGCTACTCTGGGTGAATGATGGGGAGTTCAGGAGGCCTGCTAAGACATGATTTGTCTCTGGGTCCTGGTCCATGTTCTGCTACTAATCAGTTATGTGATTTGGGGCAAGTCGCTTAACCTCAAGAGGCATCATGATACAGAAGAAAGAGCTCTGGTTCCAAAGTTCCTTGACCTAGGTTCAAATTCTCCTATGTTTACTACTTGTATGACATTGGGTAAGCTAGGTGGCAGGTGGACAGAGTGCTGAGCCTGGAGTCAGAAAGATTCTTCTTCCTCAGTTCAAATCTGACCTCAGACACTTAATAGCTAGGTGACCCTGAGCAAGTCACTTACCCCTGTTTGCCTCAGTTCCTTATCTGTAAAATGAGCTGGAGAAGGAAATAACAAACCACTCCAATGTCTTTGCCAAGAAAATCCTAAATGGGGTCATGGAGAGTTAGACATGACTGAACAACAAGAAATCAAACTCTTAGTCTCAGTTTCCTCAACCGTAAAAGGGGATGGGGGTGGGGGTGGGGGTGGGGTGGAAGGGGGATCCAGTTGAGCTCCAAGGTCTCTTCCAGCTCCAGATGTATAATCCTACCTTTTGTGATTCAGGGCATAGGATGGTAGTAAGGGTACAGACTCTAGATTCAGAGGACTTGGGTTCAAATCCCACTTCTAACATTTACTATTGGGGCAGCTAGGTGGCACAGTGGATAGAGTACCGGCCCTGAAGTCAGGAGGACCTCAGTTCAAATCCGGCCTCAGACCAAACACTTGGCACTTACTAGCTATGTGACCCTGGGCAAGTCACTTAACCCCAGTTGCCTTAAAAAAAAGAGATTTACTATTTGTGTGACCTTGTTTGTCATTGTTATTGACCTTGAGCAAGTCACAACTTACTTAAACTCAGTTTCCCTCATTTACAAAACAGGAAAATTAAAAAATAATTTTAAATGAGGGAGTAGAGAAATGGAGTAAATAATCTCTAAGATTCTTTTTTTTAAGCTTTTTGGTGAGGCAATCTGGGTTAAGCGACTTGCCCAGGGTTACCCAGCTAGTAAGTGTCAAGTGTTCGAGGCCAGATTCGAACTCAGGTCCTCCTGACTCCAAGGCCAGAGCTCTATCCACTGGGCCACCTAGTTGCCCCCCCAAGATTCTTTTCTCCTTTTAATCTTCTTGATTCTATTACTCTACAAGCTTGTTTGGGGGTCTCAAGTGGTCGGGGCCCACCTCAGTTTCATCTACTCCAAGAAATGGCTTTGAATAAGGATGAACAAGGAAGCCCAAACAGTCTATTCACACAACTTGTCTCTATCTAGTGACTTCATTTGGTCCAAATTACCAGGCATATTCATAGCCTGGGATACCCAAGACACTTTCCCCCTAAAAGACTAGGCATGTAGAAGTGCATTAACCTTCCCTGGGATACCACATTCACTTCCAAACCCATCCCTGAACATACTTCCTTCCTCAACACTAAAAAAAATTACTATTCCATGTAGATTTTGGTCAGGGGAGTTCACTGATCAACCTGATTAATTTATAAGCAGGTGAGCTTCTGCTTGGGATTTTGATTTCATCTCCTTATGAGGGGTATGGACGTGCCCATGTCCACATTTGTCTCAATTGTAGAATAATTAGAAGAGAATTGCTATAAGAGGAATCAACTCATTGTGCTGGGGTCAAACGTTTTTTGGTCTTTCACTTCACATTTTCTGTGCTAATATGAGATCTGAAGGTGGGCAGGAAGCCCATGTATATGAATAGCCTCACTCCCATATACTTCAATCGCTACTAATAATTCAATGTATTCTCACCCACACGACCAGAAAGGAGAGTGCCTGAAATCTATATTCTGGAATCTAACCTTCAAGAGAAAGATGGGAGAATTCTTGGGCAGTACTAGAGTCTTAAGGAAAAGAGGATTATACATGTGGTCCCCAAAACTGGAAGAGTAGTAAAGGATTAATCCAAATATGGAGGAGTAAAAGTTCTAGACTTTGCCCTGTGATGCCACCATAAGTCATTCGGACAGTGTTGGTCCCAGAGGAAGAGAAGTTGCTGCTCTATCATACCCAAGCTCATTTTCCTTCCAGGAGATTCAGAATGGTCTAAGTAGTACCGTAAGACTACATGCTTGTTTGGGTCTCTGAGGCGAACTGATCTGTTAAGGTGGGGCTCCACACAAGCAAGCCTAGGTTTATATATCTTCTGAAGAAAGTCTAAGCCATAGGCCAGCATTGAATCTATAAGCCTGAATAGGCCTCAAGGTAAAGGTAGAATTTTCAGAGAGGGACAATTGTTTTGATTGTTTACAAGCCACTGTGAACCTTTTATATGTTGTCTGCTTTTTCCATGGGATGAAATAATATCCTATGCACAACAGACAATCTTACTCTGAGTGTTTATAAAGGCATTAAAGAGCCTTCTACTTTCATATGTGGAGACTGATACATGAGGTATATTCTGAGATTTCTGAGATTCCTCATAGTAAACTTATAATGGGAGGGTTACAAAGTAAGTCACAGAAATAATATTGTTTTGAGGCAGCTGCCCCTAAGATAAGACTTCTTCCATGTAAGCTCAGGAGATAGATTAAAGACATACACACCATAGAGTCCCTAGGACATGTTCCTTTTCATCTTTCCAAGACACCCTTCCCTATAATGCTTGTTCTAGACTACTTTCTCTCTCTCTCTTCTTCTAGACCTTCCGATGGCCAGTTGGCAGTAACATCGATGGCAGTGAGATGCTAGAGATCCAAGTATTCAACTACAGCAAAGTCTTCAGCAATAAGTAAGTGCATTCACACATTGGAAAGCCAAGACCTATTATTGCATTCTGGGAGCCATGTGGGAAATGATCAAAACGCTACCTTGCCTGATGGGCTCTACTATCCCTTGGGGTTTAGAATCTGGGATGCCAGAATCTCTGGGCCAATAGCTTTCTTTTCTAACAGAGTGATTACCCCTGGCAAAATTATCAAGTAGTTGTTTCTTCATATGATTTCTCAGGCTTAACTACAACCTGGTTCTGTTATAATCAAGGTATGCTGCTAAATGTTTAAGAATTCCCTTTCTGGGAGGGAAAATATATGCAGGACACACTTTTAATTTGAATTTGTATTATTAAACATTTTTTTCTATTACTTTCTTTTTTCCCCATTTTTAGGCAATTGGGGTTAAGTGACTTGCCCAGGGTCACACAGCTAGTAAGTGCCAAGTGTTTGGTCTGAGGCCGGATTTGAACTGAGGTCCTCCTGACTTCAGGGCCGGTGCTCTATCCACTGCGCCACCTAGCTGCCCCTTATTACTTTCTTAAGTCTGGATAATCAATGAAACAATTAAGCAAGCCTAAATCTGTAGTGTTCCTCAATTTCCAAGATGTAAATGCTCGCACTAAAATTTAACAATGGGCTCTTGCAAGCCAGTCTCCAGCACATCCACAGCGGGAGTTGTCCTTTTCTCTGTGTGGGAGATGTTTGCTGTCCTTCCGAAAACTCCTGTCATCCCACCCCACCCCCAAAAGCTTCCCTTAACTGAATTAGGACAAATAATTCAGAGATACCTTCTCTCTGAGCAGCTTAATAAATGCTTATCAGCAATAACTGATCAGCTGATAGATTAAACTTGGCTCATTCACTTCAGAGATCCCCTCTCTGACTACTTTAATTAAAACAAAGGCACACCATTAACTAACTAATTAAGTCAAGTCATGACTGAAATGCTGTGTCTATGTGAGAGAGAGAGAAATGGAGACAGAGACAGAGAGAGAGAGAGAGAGACAGAGTGACAGAGAGGCATACAGACACAGACACACACACACACACACAGACACACACACACACACACACAGAAAGAGATAGAGAGAAATGTTCCAAATCACTTCCTCAGAGATGTTTGGATGAAAAGGAAAGAGCCCTGAGTTTTGTAGTTAGAGGAACTGCATTGAAATCCAGATTCCAGCACTTATCTACACAACCTTGAAGAATCAATTCATTTCCCTAGACCTCAGTTTCCTTGTCTCTAAAAAGAGGGTGTCGGATCAGATGGCCTTTCAAAGTCTCTTCCTGCTCTGATTCTCTGCTCTTAAAAAAGTTAATTTTTTGGGGGGGGCAGTGCTGATGTTGCAGTGGAGACCCGAATTCAAATCCGGCTTCAGACACATAACACTTATTAGCTGTGTGACCCTGGGCAAGTCGCTTAACTCCATTGCCTAGCCAAAAAAAAAAAGTTAAATTTTTAATGACAATTAAACTCATCATAAAAATAAAACACTGTAAAGTCTGAGAGGTGGTATTGCATAATGGAAAGAGCAGGGGATTAACAGAATATTAAAGGAAAAGAAATGGAGAATGATATAGAGGCTATGAAAGCCCAGATTGTTCAACTACTTATATTCAGAAGTCCATAAGATCCATAGGATCATAGGTACAGAGCTGGAAGTCCAGCCCCATCATTTTATAACTACAGAAAGTAAGGCTCAGGATGATTAAATGACTTGCCAAGGATCACACAATCAGTATGTGTCAGAGGCAGGATCTGAATTCAGGTCTTCCTAACTTTCTGACCTGAGTTCAAATCCTGCCTTGGACACTTACTAGTTTTGTGACCTGGAGAAGTCACTTAACCTCACTCAGCCTCAGTTTCCTCATACATAAAAATGGGGATAAAAATAGCACCTACCCCTAATTTCAAGGATCAGATGAGATCATTTTGTGAAGCACTTTACAAATTTTAAATCGATATATAAATGTTGACTATTATTATTATTATTATTATTATTATTATTATTACCCCATATTCAGTACTCTATCCACTACACCACTATCCATTTTTTAAAACAATGCCTAGTCTTTAAAAGTAAAACTAGCTGCCATAAAAGCTTAAATAATTGAATGTGGAACTTCATCATTCATTCTAAAATGTCATCAAGATGGAAGATACACAGGGACAAAGAAGTACATGTCCTCCTTTAGCAGGGTACTTTATGTTCCAGACCTTCGCTACCATTTCCCCTCCACTGGGACCAACCAGAGGAGGCCGTGGGCGATAAGAGAATCAAAGGGGAAATAAGGAGGGAGTCTTCATGGGAGAAAGGGTTGTCCACACATATCGTAAGGTTAGCTGGTAAACATCTAAGGGGAGAACTCTCCAGTTTGCTGTGGGGAGCAAGGGAGCAGGAGGGAAGGAAGAGAAGAATTCTTCCTAGAACTGATCCCTAGTAAGAAAAGAGAAGACATTGTCTCACTTCACACTCTCAAGGCCCCATTGTGGGAGTTGTGTCTGGGCCAACACAGTCTAGGCCTGTGGCAAGGCGGTGGCAGAGGGGTGGGGAAGTAGTAGATACAAGAGAAGTAACCACATGAGGGCAGATAGGTGGAGCAGTGGATAGAGAACAGGGCCTGGAGTCAGGAAGACCTGAGTTCAAATCCAACCTCGGACACTTATTAGCTATGTGACCCTGGGCAAGTCACTTAACCTTGTTTGCCTCAGCTTTCTTAACTGTAAAATAAGCTAGAGAAGGAAATGGCAAACCACTCCAGTATCTTTGCCAAGAAAACCCCAAATAGGGTCAGACACAACTGAACAACAAAACTACACGATGGCTAGGTGTACCCTAAAACCCCTGCTTGACTTCAGGCCTGTGGTTTGACCTGAGGAGCTAGGAAACAGGACACAGCCCCTTTCACGTTTTCCCTCAAACTCTCATCTCCAATCCCCAAACCCGATTGATGTGCCGGCTGAGCTGCAGGACTCTTCACTCCTCTAACCCTGGGTGTAGCAACTACCAACAATACCCAGAACCACTTAGAGGAATGAGAAGAGAGTAGAGCCTTGGTATCAAACTTGATAGAAATGGATCCCAGTCAGCCCTATACTGACTTGGAAAGCCACAAATTGGCATTATCCATGTTGTACTGTATTTTTATTTATTTTGTTAAACATTTCTCAATTATATTTTAATCTGGTTTAGCCTTTCTCTGGAGTTTTGCATGCCACCCCTTCAACCCCCCTCCTCACCTCTGCCCTTCTCAACTTTGACTCTTCTGGAGTAGAGAAGATGGGGGAGGAGGCAGAGGGCAGACTGAGGAATAGGAAGCAGAAGCCTCTCCAGGATGTGTGACTGGTCCTGCTAAGCACATATAGAGAAACTGAGAAAAACCTCAATAAGAAGAGTCTTGAGTCCCTAATTGCAGGGTAGTGAGGAGAAAAGCAGAGCAGGGACAATGGTCATACAATGGGCAGGACAGGTTTCTTGGAGGGCTGGCTTTGGTGCAGATTCAACATGAACAATTTCATCAAAGAAAAAGTGAGTGTGGGGCAGGAGAGCAGGGATGGATTTGGAGTCTAGGCTAGAACAGAGTTTGGGTCCTGCTTCTGCTCAGTAACAGAAGCAGGTATTTATGTAAATCTTTGAAGTTTGCAAAGAACTTCATGAATATAACTAGTCTTTGGAGCTCTGGTCTCAGAGAGATGCCCAACATGCCCTTGGCCTTGTGGATTGAAGGAGTTTGTGGGAAGAGGACCAGGGAAAGCACCAAACAGGAGCCATTACAAACTGTGAGGGGTTGAACCAGCATGAAGCAGGGTGATGTGCAGGAGGAGGGCAGTGTCCAGTTCTGGGACTCCAGGACTGCAGATCCCTGGCTCTGTTCCCCTCTGCTCCTCTTTGTTGGCATCTGGTGGCAGCACGGCAGCACTCGGCACCTCTCTCATCCCTGTGGCCTGACTGCTGGTCACCTCCCTCTTCTCTGCTTCCTCCTGGCTGGACCCCTGGCAGTTCTCGATAACCACTCTTTGATGTCTTCCCTTGTATCAACCCTCTTCTCACAAGCCACATTAAGCCTCAAGATCAAAGGCATTCTGGGTACTTACTCCTAGGGCAAGTCCAAGGCCATCAGAGCCAGGGGGATGTTGGGTAAGTCACCCACCACAGGTAGTTCCCTGGCTCCTGCTCCATGGCCAAGCCTTGCTGGGCAGAGACTGAAAGATGGTTGCACATAAATTATTATCTCACTTGAGCCTCACACCAAGCCTGCAAGCTGGGCACTACAAGATTAATTATCCCCATATTATAGATGAGGAAATTGAGGCTAAGAAAATCAAAATGACTTGCTTAAGATAATACAGCTAGCAAATATCAGAGGGTGAACCCAAGTTGGCCTGAGTAGTGGAATAGAAAGTGCTCTGATTCTGGAAGCAGAGATTTTTGTTGTTGTTCAGTCATTTCAGTTGTGTCTGACTTTTGTGACCACATTTGGGGTGCTCTTGGCAGAGATACTAGAGTGTTTGCCATTTCCTTCTCCAGCTCATTTTACAGATGAAGAACAGGGGCAAACAGGGTTAAGTGACTTGGCCAAGGTCACACAGCTAGTAAGTGTCTGAGGCCACATTTGAACTCATGAAGAGCAGTCTTCCTGACTCCAGGCTTGGCACTGTATCCACTGTGCCACCTAGCTGCCCATCTGGAGCCAGAGGATCTGGGTTCAAATTTTACTCCTGATTCCAGTAGCTGTGTGATCTTGGGCAAGACACTTAACTGTTCTAAGCTTATTTCTTAGCTGCAAGATGGCGGGGTAGAGAGAGAAAAAGGAGAAAGGGTGGACTGGATGATCCCCAAAGCACCTTCCAGTTCCTAACCTAGGATCCTCAAGTTTAGTGGTCTAGCCACCACAAAATGCTGTGAGTTCATCTTCCTCTGGGAGCTCAGTTCCCTCATCTGTACAATGGGGACAGTAATAATACCTGTAGTATCTCATTGGCTTTGGTGTGAGGCTCGAATGACACAATGAATGTAAAATGATTTCTAAACATTAAATCACTATATAAATGTCAGTTATGATAATTCATTACTATACATAGGGCACGTGCTGGCCTCATGAGGAAATACAGTATAGCTAATTCATGGCCCCTGCCCTCTCAGAGCTTACAATCTAGTAAAGAAGGAAGACCCAAATATCAGACAATACAAAATATTACACGATAAGTGCATTTTAAAAGTTCCAAGAATGAAATGCCTTGGAGATGTCTGAGGCGCTCCAGTATCCCTCCTCCCCACTCCAGGCTGCCAATGGTGCCTAAATAATGCAAGGGCTCCAGGAGTTTGGCGATCATACCCAACCTGGCCCAAGATACCTGAAGCCCTCTCCCAGGGGAAAGTGCTTGAATTATTCAAGGCTGTCACAGTGCCTGGTAGGGGCTTCTTTGTGGCTGCTCTGCCCTCCCACCTGCTGCCTCAGGCTTCACTTATTGCAGGGCTAATTAGCTGGGAATCCAATCTAGGTCACACTAGACTGTCCAGTCCTCCCTCCAGATAGGGAGCTCCATGTAGGATATTATGGTCCAGCCTCTGGACTCCAAACTAAAGTAAGGGTCAGGTGGGTTTGGAGGACACCCATGGCAGTGTCCCCAACATTGCCACAGCCTCACTACAAAATTGGGGATTGCTGGAATAAAGCCATCAAGTCAGGGCACTAGAAAGGTATCCTAAAGTAACAAGATAATTCTGGATTTCAAGAACAATAATTAATAATTATAACATTTATATAGCACTGTAAGCTTTGAAAGCTTTGAAAGCTTTGTAAGCATTGTAAGTATAACATATACTATCTTAATTATTCCAACTTCCAATCCCTCCTGTTATCTCTCTCGCTGGTATATATGTCCATCACTGTTCCTTGCTGTCTTTTCTTCCTCTCTTCCTTTCTCTTGGAATAAGAAGAAGCTGGTTCTAGTCCCAGTTTTGCCACTTACTAGCTAAATGACATTAGAAAAGTCATTCAATCTGAGTCTCAGTATTCTCATCTGTAAAATGGGAATAATGCCCACTCCAACAGCTCATAAGGTTGTTGTAAGGATCAAATGAGGTCATACATGACAAAGTTCTTTGTAAATTGGCAAGTGCTGTCCAAGTGAGCTGCTAGTAGTTCTTCCTTAGCAAAGCCCATATCTACATGTTTAAGTACTCAGAATCTTAGAATAGCAGAGTTCTTAGTCTTAGCAATCACCTGGTCTAGCCCCTTCGTTTAATGGAGGAAATTAAGTTCCTTGCCCAAAAGCCAAAAAGTAGCAGTAGGCTCAAACCCAAGTCCTCAGATTTTTCTTTATGCCATATTGCCTCAACAGTCCTTCCACTACCACTTTGAAAGTGGCATTTTCTAGATAGTTAGTTTTCCAAAGGTTATATTTCCTTCCACCCATCTTTCCTAGGTTTTCCCAATAACTACACCATACTCCTAACTCTGTTAATGAAGCCCCAACCCCAACAAATATGAATACCAAGTTCCCCTCATAGCCTTTCCTTCACTGGTGGATCTGGTATCTGGTTAATCAATTTGGAGGGGAGGGACCTATCTGGATTTACTAAGAGTGCTTATTAAACTAGAACCTGGAAAAAATAAAGAAAGTACAACCTGAAGTGAGGGAGGGAAGAGAGTCTAGAATAATATTTTCTAAAGGCTAGTTCCCCTAGGACCACTGTAATTGTTTACATCTACACACCTGTAACTCTTCCTCAGACTCAGCCTTTTGAGGGTTAATAGTATTTTCTTCCCAATAACATATTGAGATAAGTAGTGCAAATATTATCACCGCCATTTTCCAGGTGAGGATAATGAGGCTCAGAGCTTTCAGTGACGTTGCTCAGTTGTTATAGTTGTATCTGACTCTTCCTGGCCCCATTTAGGGTTTTCTTGGCAAAGATACTGGAGTGGTTTGCCATTTCCTTTTCCAGCTCATTTTATAGATGAGGAAACTGAGGCGAACAGAGTTAAGTGACTTGCCTAGAGTCACACAGCTAGTGAGTGTCTAAAGTCAGATTTGAACTCAGGAAGATGACACTTTATCCACTATGCCACTTAGCTGCCTTTCAGTGATTCACCCGGAGTCATGGAGAGCTAGAAAATGGTAGGTAGCATTTAAACCCAGGTTTTCTGATTACAAGATGCCAGTACTCTTTCCACCATACCATGTTGCTTCTAATTGTAAACAGACACACTCTTTTATGTCCGTACTACTCTCTACTGGCTTCCTAGGGTGGTGACTGAATCCTTAGGAGTCTTATCGACTATAATGCTTTCATTTGTTCTCTCTCAACCACCCCTGCCCCATTTGATAGAAATGTGCCAGGTACCCTGGGGACATAATGGAGGCTTGCTACCTGCGTTACCTTAGTCAAGTTGCTTTACCTACACAGATAGGTATGTAAGTGTCCTTATCTGTAAAATGAGAAGATTAGACTAGCTGGCCTCAAGGAGCCCTTCCAGCCTTCAATCTATGACTCTATGACAGATACACTGCCCAGGGGCAGCTTTCCCAGAGCAGGTGAACATGCACACACAACATAATGCCACACCATCTGTAATACAAATGAATGTGTGCTCAAACTCAAGTCCTCCAATTTTCTTTATTCCACGTTGCCTCAAAAGTCCTTACATTACCACTTTGCAGGTGGCATTTTCCAGATATTCAGCTTTCTTTGCCCATATGTCCACCCACCTTTCCTAGGTTTCCCCAATGCCCACACCAGTTACTATAAACATGAATTGAATTTGGTGCTCTCAAAAATCTCTCCCTGTTTGAAATCCTATGATCCTTTGATCCCAGGAATTTATTTCTCAAAGAATGAAGGACCTCTGAGCATGTGCAGGGAAACAGCTCTATGCTGTCCCCTTGTGGTGTCTGCCTGCATCTCACCATCCCTGCCTTGTCCATCTCTGACCACTACCTGTATTTCTGGTTTCCTCCAGGGAAGGGTCTTTCTGATAGATGATCTTCTAGGGCAAGTAGATCCTACTCCTCTGCAGCTATATGACATTTTATTTGGAGTGTGAGCACATGTTCTACATTAGGAAGTAAAGCTTCTGACCCGGTCACCACTCAGTTGTGGCAATAATATTCAATTACCGGGTTCTCAAAAGTGAAAAACTTAAATTTTAAAAAATCTTTTCGCATCAAAATTTTATGTCAATATATTCCTTTAATTATAATAATTCCCATTTCTGTAGCACTTTGCCATTTAAAAAGCACTTCCCTCATAGCAGTCTTGTCAGGTAGGCACAAGTCTCATTATCTCCATTTTTTCAGATGAAAAAGCCTGAGATGCAGAGAGGTTGTGATTTGCCCAAGGCCACACAGCTTAGCAAGTGGTAGAAGCAATATGCAAACTGAGGTCTTCCTTCTGAGTCCAGCTCTCTATCCACTATGCCACATTGTCTCTCTTGGTATCCTTGCTTTACATATGAGGAAAATGAAGTAAAAACAGATGGACCAACTTGTCTGTTGTCATACCATTAGTGTTGAGGGCCAGGCCTCAAACCCAGGCCTTCTGATTTCAAATCCAGGACTTATTTTCTATGGACACTGCTCCTTTCCAAAAGGAAACCTTCAAATTGAAAAATGATTTCTCTTATAGAGTCATATGAGGTGGGGAGTGGGGTGGGGAGGTAAATGTGGGGAAAGTGGTCTTGGAGGCATCCCTCCAAAATGGATTATGCCTACACTCCCTGACTCCTAGGAACTTTTTAATACAGGTGAAAGTACTTTAAAGAAATGCTAAATGCAGCCTTGAAGGGGATGTCAATCAACCAATACTCATTGAATTGAATTGAATGAAATTGAACATCACTTGGCACTGTGCTTACATGTTAGAGGCAGCTGATGACACAATGGAGTGAGCACTGGGCCTGGAGGCAGGAAGATCTGAGTTCAAATCTGACCTCAGACACCTTAGCTCTGTGACCCTGGACAAGTCACTTAACCTCTGTTTGCCTCATTTTCCTCAACTGTAAAATAGCAATAGTAACAGCACACCTTCCTCCCAGGATTATTGTGAGGATCAAATGAGATCTTTGTAAAGCACTTCTCACAGTGCCTGGCTTCTTTCTCTTTCCAGGCAATAGATAGAGCACTGGACTCAGAGTCAAACAGACCAGTGTTTGAATCCTACCTCTGATAGTAACTAGTTCTAGGACCATGGACAGTTCATTTAACCTCTAAGTTCGTTTCCTAATCTGTATGATGGAGGAGAATAAAACCCCTTGCACCTTATCTTGCAGACTTCTTGTGTGACTCTAGGTCGTTGCTTTAGAGCAGGAACATCATCTAGTCCCATGTTTTCATTTAAAGATGAGGAAACTGAGTGCTAAGGTTCAATAGAGATGATGACACATACACAAGCCTCAGCACCACCGCTGGTGCTGAGTCCTTGGCACAGCTGTCCCCAACTACTCACTCAGGACAGGATCATAGTGACCACAAAGTCCAACTAGTTCAACATTCTCATTGTACAGAGGAAGAAACTGAGGCCCAGGGAAATGAAATTACCTACCCAAAGTCATATAGGTGTCAGAAATGGGATTTGAACCCAAGTCCTCTGACTCCAAAATCAGTGCTTTTACTGGACCAGGAGCCTCTCTGTGCCTCAATACCTCCCTCACATTTAGTTTCAGGATTTTCTCCACCAAAGATTCACCTCTACATTGGATATACCCCAGATGTGCTGGGGTTTGGGGGGAGTGGGTCATGTGTTTTTTGTCATCCACCCATCACACCATCTCTAGCCATCCCTTTCCAGTAGACCTGGCCATCCTTTAGGACACTGCCTGCTCCTCCCCTTTTGGTCTCTCCTGTTAGTTAATTTCATTCCAATAAGATACAACCACTTTGAAATCATCTAGAGTTTCCAGAGCCCCTTTCTTCCAGGAGAGGGCAATTCTTCTCATTCATTCTCTTCACAAAACTAAAAGAAAAAAATGTGGTCCATACTTCCCCCAGAACCGTCTAGTTCCTGTAGCCCCCAGGCTTTGTATCCAGGACCCTTGGTCACTATTCAATCCTCTTACTGTCTCTAGGATCATTGGGACCTTCCGCATGGTACTGCAGCAGGTGGTAGAGGAGGGCTACCTAGAAGTGACGGATACTCTGATAGATGACAACAATGCCACCATCAAGGTATGTGCCCTCCTACTGGCTGTCCTTTTTTCATTTGCGGGTCATGGCTAGATAAAATAAAAACAATCACGGGAGTTTCCTAATTTACATGTGTTACTCCATTGGTAAAATGAGGGTATTAGATTAAATCAATCATTCAATAAGCATTTACTGGTGACAATCCCAGAGGGCATGCCATGCCCATCTTCTCATCCTGTGCAATTCTAGGTGGCACAGTAGATAGAGCATCGGGACTGGACTGGAGTCAGGAAAACCTGAGTTCCAATCCAGCCTCAGATAATTACTGGGACCCTGGACAAGCTTAACTCCATTTGCCTCAGTTTCTTCATCTGTAAAATGGGGATAGTAATAGTATTTCCAAGCACATAGTAAGTACTATATAAATATTATTATTATTATTATTATATCTTCTCATAAATCCTCCATAGAGGATCTACCTAATGCTCTACTCTAAAACAGAGGTCTTAGCTCTTTTTATGTTATGGACCCCTTGGGCAGTCTAGTGAAGCCCATGGAACCCTTCTTAGAAGAATATTTTTAAATGCACAAAATGCATAAGATTACAAAGGAAATAAATTATACAGAAATAAAGATGTAATTTTCCCCCTTTGTTCAACTTTATAGACTCCCTGAAATCTGTCGGGGGATCCTAAGTTAAACACCACTGCTCAAGGTCTTTTAGGACCATAACAGAGCCAGAAGAAACCTTTAATATCATCTAGTCAAACCCCTTCATTTTTCTAGATGAGCCCCAGAGAGGTTAAGATCTATGCCCACAGTTAATCAGGTAGTAAGTGGCAGATATTGACCAGGCTAGTTAATATCACAGAATTGGAGCATTAAAAGGGTCATCAATAGCCAATCTAGACACAAGAAAGGAAGGTCTGTGGCTCCAGATGTAGCCCTCTTTCTACTGTATTGCACCAGTACAGCTTTGGGCTGTCCACTTCTGCTGTCTCTTGCTCTACCACCTTACTTTCTGGTCATCTGTTTCCTTGGTGGTGTCATTTACCCACTTCTTGCGTGCAAGAAATGTTGGAGTATTATGAACTGATGATGTAGCGAAAACCCGCAAAACAGATAAAAAAAAATTTAATTCAAAAGGCATCTTAAGTGACTAGCCTGTGCCCAGCAAGGGGGCAGCCTGACATAGTGAAGCTGGCTTTAGAGTTAAGAAAACCTGGGTTGAAATTCTGACTTTGACATCTACTGGTTGTGGGTCTCTGAGCAAGTCATTTAACATCTCAATTATCATTCATCTCTAAGTTTAGATATGGCTGTATTACTCATTCACCTAAGATCAGGAAAGAACAGATACAAAGGAGACAGCTAAAAACCCAGGCTCAGGCTTGCCTAGGCAGGATATATACTTTAGCTGACGTGTGTTCACAGGTGTATGGCATGGGGGAAAGGGGCAATGGGGAGAGGAAGGAGTGCACCCTCCTCACAGGAAATCTTAGAGTTATATGATGCCACTTGGAGGGTTGAAGGAAGAGGGTGAGACAGAAGGGCATCCCACTCCCACTCTGTTGTCAAAGAGTTGGGGAAAGACCAAGGGACCACTTGGGGTTTGCTGCATCATACCAGAGTCAAGTTCTTTCAGCACTGAATTACATATGGCCCTTGAGTCCCAAGAAGTGTCAGGGGAGCTCCAAGCACGTACTTCCAGGGATGACCCCCCTATAGACCAAATCCACCTCTGCAACTCTAGGATGATAATCAACTCTTCTGGAAGACATATAGGCCTACTTGCTCCTTACTGCCACTTCCCCCTGCTGCTACATCAATATACTTTCCTCCTTTAAGGCTCCATCCAGATAGGTCACCCTATCCAGATCTTGGTAAGAGTGTCCCAGGATGTCCCCCATGCCACTTTTTTTCTCTCTCAAGGAGTTCAGTACTTGACTGAGTCTCCCTCTCCACTCCAAATTCTGTCCTCATACTTTAGGTCTTCCATTATACATAGTAGTATCCCCTCAGGCACCCTGGTTTCCCAGTTAACCCCATTTCCTCACTCTCCATGACATGCATCTTCACTCCCATATCCTTTGCTTTTGCCATCATGCTGGAAGTGGTCCTACCTAGATGAACACTCCTCGGTCTCCTTTGCTGGGTCATCATTGACATCCTACCTTCTAACCATAGGTGTCCCCCAAGGCTCCATCTTTTCTCTTCTCTCTTTGTCTCTCTGTCTCTCTGTCTGTCTCTGTCTCTGTCTTCTCTCTCTCTCTCTCTCTCTCTCTCTCTCTCTCTCTCTCTCACACACACACACACACACACACACACACACACACACACACACACACCTCATCCCACATTTCCCAGTTTTACATCAGCTATTGCCTCTTGAAGATCCACACCTGTATATTCCATAGTCATCTCAAAATCATGGAGTCTCAGGGCAGCTAGGTGGTGCAGTGGATGGAGCATCAGCCCTGGATTCAGGAGGACCTGAGTTCAAATTCAGCCTCAGACACATAACACTAGCTGTATGACCCTGGGCAAGTCACTTAACCCCATTGCCTAGCCAAAAAAATAAAATAAAATAAAAAAATCACAGTCTAAAACAGAACTCATCATCTTCCTCCCTCAACCTTTTTATTATCTAAACTTTTCTATTTCTCTAGAAGGTGCCAACGTTCTTCCTAGGTTCATACCATGGGAAACATCCTTAACTCTCCCCTTTCCCTCAGTCTCCATATCCAAATGGTTGATAAATCTTTTCAATTATACCCCTGCAACTTCTCTAGTACCCTTCTCTTCTCTCACACAGCCATCATCCTAGTTCAGGCATTCATTATGTCCTTCCCCATATTGTTGCCCCTGCCTCCTAGTTAGACTCCCCATTTCCCATTTGCTTCCCCTCCAATCCAACCTCCACACAATTGCCAAATAATTTTCCTAAAGCACAAGTGATGCTATGGTTTCCATGTGATTAGGAAACTTCAAAAGTTCCCTATTGCCTTTGGGATTAAATACAAACTTCTCAGCAAGGCATTTCATCAATCTGGCTCTGATATTCCTTTCTAGGATCATTACATGTAAGTCCCTTTCACAAACTCTGTGTTCTAGAAAAACTGACCTATTGCTGTTCCCTGAAACCAACACTCCATCTTCCACTTCAGTGCCTTTGTGTAGGCCTGGAATGTACTCCCTCTTCAACTCCACCTTTCATCCTCCTAGCTTTTGTCAAGGCTCAGCTCATGATCCATCTCCTATAGGAAGTCTTTTCAGATCCCCTAAGCTATGAATTCTTGTTCTCTCTTCAAATTCTCCTGCATATACTTATTTGTTTACCTGTTGTACCTCCTTCTTCCTCCCCCTATACCCCCCAGTAAAATGTAGCTCTCTGAGGGAAGGGACTGCTTTTGTCTCTGCAACCCCAGCACCTAGCACAATAGCAACAGTGTACTTCACACAAAGTTGACATTGAATAAATGCTTTTTGATGAGATTGGATTCTGATCCCAAGTTGCATGCTATTTCCAGTAAGACATATTATTTCTCTCTCCTTTTTTATTATTCCTTTGCCCCCAGACCTCAACCTGAACCTCTGACCTGGGCACTTGGCCGAGTAAGGGGACAGGGGAACAGAGAAGGTAGGAGTCACCCCAAAGATATTTCTTTAATTCCCTATTGATCGTTTTGAGAATCCTTCAGCCCCATGCATGAGCCTAAAGGGACAAATAGCCATCTTATAAAGGAACTAAGGGCAATTAAGTAATACTTCAGCACCTCAATTGAAAGAAAAGGTATCTAGGGTAATCCCTCATTGCATTGCTAAATGATGAATGAAACTGAAGCACAGAGAATATGGTTAGTAGGAAAAGAACACAGAATTAAGATTTATAATTCTTAAGGCCATAGGCAATGCTCATTCTATGATTTCCTCCTTCTCAGAGGCAGCGTGGATTACTAGAATGAATGGAAGATGGATGGATGGATGGATGGATGGATGGATGGATGGATGGATGGATAGATGAATTTGAAAAAGCCAAATCTTGGACTTTCTTCTTCAACTGACACCATTCATCTCTGCAAACTGAAGGGTTAATACACAGAAAAAGGGTTAGATTTGTCCTATTTGGCTCCTAAGGCAGCATAACTAGGACCAATGAATAGTAACTACAAGGAAGCAGATCTGGGCCCAATGTAAGGGAGGAGTTCTTGTCAATGAGACCAGCATCATAAAGCACTGAATTCCTTACTACTGGACATGTTCAAGCTGAGGCTGGATGCTATTGGGAAAAGAACCATAGACTCAGATTTAGAACTGTGAAGGGACTTTAGAGGCCACTGAGTCCAAGCCCTTCATTTTAAAGATGAGAAAATTGACGCTGAGAGAGGTTAAGTGACTTGCCCAAGGTCACATGTCCAGTAAATGTCTGAGGTGGGACACAAACTCAAGCCTCCCTAAATCCAAGTCCAGCACTGTACCCATTGCAAGGCCTGACTATCTCCCATTGTCCCCATAACCACCCAGTTCTATCCACCCCAGGTTCCTAAGAGGTGATCTCTAAAGTTCTATGATGCTAAGATCCGTGAAGCTTTCTTGTGGTTTCTCCCTTTAGAGGCAACACGGAGCAGTGGCTAGAGTGCCGGAGTTTGAATCAGGGAGACCTGACTTCAAATTCTGACTCGGATACTTACCAGTCATGTGACCCTGGGCAACTGTCAGACAACATCTCTAGGACTTACTTAATAAGTGAGAGGCAGCTAGCTAAAGTCTTGAGCTTAGAGTCAGAACAACTTGAGCTCAAATATGGCCTCAGGTATTTACTAGCTGTGTCATCCGAGCAAGTCATTTAACTTCTATTTGCCTCAGTTTCCCCATCTATAAAATGGAGATAATAATAGCATCTATCTCCCAAGGTGGTTGTGAGGACAAAGTGAGACAACACTTCTAAAAGGTTTCATGAAACTTAAATCACTATATAAATGCTAGCTTTTATTATTATTATTAAGACATAAGAGGTTGTAATCTTACGGAAGAAGTTCCTACACCCAAGACCCTTCCCATATTGCTTTTTAGATGAAGGGTTGGTAAGTATCTAATACTGATTTTCAAGGTTGGCCTAAGGGGAGTTCATGCAGTCATTAAACCAGAATTTATGGGTAGCTGATTTTTAAAAACCATAGTTGGAATCTGAGCAATGGAGAAGACATCCATTTCAATTTCCAAGATGCCTCAGCCCTCTAAGGCATATCATGAGGGGACCACAGCTTCTGTCTCTTCCACTGCTGCTTCTCTCAGCTTCCAAGTATTCACATTCTGTCTCTACTCTCTCATTTATAGACCAGCATATGTGTGGAGGTCCAGTACCAGGCAGCTGATGGGACCGTGGGCTCCTGGAATGAAGGCGAATTCCTTGGGAATGACTCTCTACAAGGGGAAGAGAAGGCCAGCCAGGAGACAGATGGTCTGCTCCCAGGTTCCCACCGCGGTTCCCGTCAGCCTGGGGAGAAGAGTTTTAGGAGGTAATAAGAAGGCAGCTGGGCTATGCTGGGGGCTTTCCAGTATGTGCATTGGGTGGCTCCATCCTGGTCACCCAAATGGTGCCAAGAATTGGGCCCCCACACCAATCACCTTCCCTGGAGGAGGCACATGCTGATGTCTGTGTCTCCATCAGTAGCATCTCTGCTCCAAACCTCTCTGCCTTGTGGATAGGAGAGATCCTGGGTTCTGGATGTCCTCAGATGCCCTCAGGCTCTTGTATAGCATATAGGCTTACAGGCAGCAAGTCATTATGGACAGAGTACTGGACTTGGGATTCAAACACTTCCCTTAGAGTCCTGGCTCTGTTTATAAGCTGTATAACCTTGGGTGGATTACCATCTTTGAATCAGCCATATCTATAAAATGGGAATATTAATACCCACCTAAACTATCACCCCAGGGCTGTTGCAAGGCTCAGATGAGGTAATGTAAGCAAAGTGTTTTTGCAAGCTAAACAGCTATATAAATATTAGTTTTTGTTAGAGGTGCTTGAGAAAAGATAAACAAGAAGAGCAAGGCAGTCTGGCATTGATCCGCCCCTACCCTCTGGCAATTTCAGTCTTCAGAAGTCAACTGAGAATCATGTGCCTCATATGAAGTAAATTGGCCTAGAGAGGGCAGGGGTCTCATGAGAAAGAGTTAACTTTCTCCTCTACCCTGAGTTTAGGAGACATTCTAGATTTGGGTGTCTAATGTGAAAAGTTAGGCACTAGGTCCTAAGTGAGCCCACTAGCCACAACAGGAATAGCTGAGCGTAACTGATGGTTTCCAGAATTGGGATAAGCCTTTGAGAGACCATTGCTTCTGGCTCCTTCCCGGGCAGGACCATCCCTCAGGCATTTCCTGTCCATTCAGGAATGGAAAGCTCGCCTAAACCCTGATGAACCCTGCTTGTGGCAGGAAAGTGAAGGTGCCTGGGGCAACCCTGACAAAGTTTTCAAAAATCATTCACCTCATTGAAAAAAAAAATCCTCCTCTCCCTGGACAAATCTACAGGGCCCCTTCCTAGTCATCTCATTTACTTCTGTTCTCCTTATACCACCAGGCTAAGATCCAGTCTGATCCCACAAGCATTTATTACATGCCTACTATGGGTCAGGCATTGGTGCTAAGCCCTAAACATACAAAGACAAAACAAAAAACAGGACCTGCCTTCAAGGAACTTACATTCTAAGAGAATGAAGGCCTCTGCCTACAGTGAATAAGCAGTGATTTCCCAGAAGAAGAAGAAGAAAAAATCCTATAAAATCAAATTTTAAAAATTAACTAGAGAGAAAATGACCACACAAAACTCTTCATTAGGAACAGGCCCAATATCCACTAGGACCAGCCCTGGGCCCATGGTGTGTACTTTCTATTATCAGACCAACCTGGGGCTCTGCTTCCCTTTTACTAACATTCAGAATTTCCTCCTTTTAAAAGCAATACAGAAGTTGAGAGAAGAATGGATGCTAGGATGGGCATGATGGGACAGAGAACCCTAGCAGTGAGTGAGGAGACGGCGTTTTAATTGTAACCTCACTCCTGCTCAAATGGAGAGTGGTTTTCCCTAAAGGACAGTCCTACAGCCTGCAGGCTGTGTATGAAGATGTGACTCCTGAATGGCTGAGAGGCCACTGAGCTGAAGACACTGTGCACCCATGTAAGTGGGCAATGGCTTCAGAGACACTGCAAAGACATCTGTATTCTCTCAAACTATTCCTCTGAAGTCTCTCCAAATTCTCAGCCCATTTATGCAGAGCCTTTGGTTCAGAGGCCACTTAGCCAACCAGGAGTCACATCTCCCTCTTCATATGCAGTGCATGGGTCACAGAGTGATACTTCAAGGAAAATTGCTTCAGACTTGGGTGGGAATAGGGCTACCAACTTTAGTCAGCAGTGACCTCTTCTAAGAAAGTCAGGCTGTTAGCTGATTGATCACTTGCCACTGTGTTAGTTGGAAGGCAAAGGGCAAGCGCAAAGGTCAGAAGTATCTGAGGAGACCCCCAAGGAATCACAGCTGTCTGGTAACCAGAGCAGCCCCAAGTAACTGGCAAAGCCCCAACTAGCCTCAACTTTCCTTCAGGGAAAGGAAAAAACTAGCTGCACAGCTTTCTTCTTTAAAGCACAGTGTTCACAAAAACAGCACTTAGAAATCTTGGGATTCTGCCCTAAAAGCTAGAATAAGGGGAGTGAAAAAACCTACCTTAGTCCACTCTCTGAGGTGATGAGACATGAAGGGAAGTTATCTTGCATCTTTTGAGCCTCAGCTTCTACATCTGAAAACTGGCTCCCTATGTAGCCAGGGGGTACACTTTTAAACTCCCTGGACCTCGGTTTCCTCAGCTGTACAATGATGATCTTTAATGTCTCTTCCAGGTCTAGACCTCTGATCCTGTGATCTTATGGCAACTTAGTGGAATCTCTAAGGGGCCACCAAAAGAATATCTTATTCTTCAAATATTATGAATCAATCAATCAATTAATCAATTAATGTTTATTAAGTGCCTACTGTGTACCAGGCACATTTGAAGGCATAAGAACCTGAGGTATAATGGTTAAAAACCCAGAGTAATTAGGTACAAGTAAATTCCCAGAGTAGTAGTAGGCCACTTGATGGAAAGAGTCCACTATTTAGACCTAGGTTCAAATACTGGCTCTATTTTACTACTTGTATGACCTTAGGCAAGTCACTTAAGCTCCATGGGCTTCAGTTTATTATCTGTAAAATGAGTACATTAGACCAGATGGACTCTGAGGGCCTATTAAGCTTTAAATCTATGATCCTGGGACTTTCTGTTATGTTTTTTTCAAAGGAGGAAGTATTCCCTGCATTAACTAGGCAGTGAGTTAATCCAAGCCTGATTGGTACCTAAGCACCACTTAATTTTATTCAAAGACCAACTATTCTTACAAGGCGAGAGAAACTGGCCAAATGGATTCAAATCTTGGCTTTGATACTTACACCTTATGTGACTTTGGGTAACTCATCTGCCCTATCTGGGCCTCAGTTTCCACAGTTGTAAAATGGATACAGATGAAATAGATGATCTCTAAGGTCCCCTCTAATTCTAAATGCTCTGATCCTAAATGTCACCTAAAAGATCCTTGGGGGAAATGGTCTTAGTGAATACTTAAGGGTGGCTTGTAATGAGCACAGGGAATGACTGTAAGTAAGCAGGTATTTCTAAAATTTTCTCTGGCCTCAAAAAACAGGTTTCAATTCATTTTAAACATTCTCCTTAGAATCAGGTCTAACTTACTTCGCCAACCTTTGCTTTGTAGACCAAATCATCTGAAACAAATTCTAACTGAGGAACATCTAGAAGAGTTAATGTGATTATCTCCAAGGCCATATTCTTCTCCCTCTGCTTCCCTCCCTTCCATACCACCCTATCTCTAAGACAACAAGGGGCCTGGAATAGGGAGATGATGAAGGATGCTCGTTGTTGCTACAGCAGAAGCAGCAAAGGCTATTACAGTGGGGTTAAGGTTAGAGATTGAAGCAACACAAGCCTGAGTACATTCTCGACTATGCTTTGGGCTCTTCCTAAACCCTGGTCATCCCTTCATCCACTGTAAACCAAAGAGGAGTGATCACTTGTAAGGCTGGACAGTAGGGCCAAGAAGGGAAACATAATATGGTACAGTGGAAAGAGCCCAGGATTTGTAGTCAGGGGGCCTGGGTTCAAATCCTGGCTCTCTGCAACCAGCCACCTGTGTGACTCTAGTCAAGTCATTTCCTTTCTCTGGGCTTCCATTTCCTTATCTATAAAATGATGAGCTGGACTAGTCGACCTCTGAGGTCTTTTCCAGCTCTGAAACTACGATCTTGTGAAATAGGCTGAGAAAAGTTCATCTGAGGATTTAATGACCATCTATACATTTATAAAGAGTCGTTCCCAAATGATATCCACTTCCACCAAAGGGAAAACATGAACTGGGGTTTCAGATTGGGTGTGAGAACTTCTGGAAGGTAGGATGGCTTGGTAGAATGAGACAGTCTGAGACTGAGCTGAGCTCTAGTCCTCATTCTGCCATTAACTGCTCTGTGATATTGAACAAGTCATGTAACCATTCTTGGCTTTACTAAATGGAGATTTGGGGGGAAGTGACCTCTAAGATCCTTCTAAGTTCTGACATTCTTTGATTTTAAGTGTCCTAGGAGGACTAAAGAATCCACTGGTGGGCTTACAAAAACCCTCCTCTTGGAGGCCTTTAAGAGTAGGACAAAAGCATTCTCTCTAGGACAATTTTAACGTCATCCAGTTGAGGAGAAGGAGAATGAACTCTGTACCAATTCCTCCCTTGGTCCTTTGGGGGAGGGGGGAAGCGGAAGGAGATGATAGGGAAGGTGTCTAGGTGAGAGATGAAAAGCAAAGTTCGCCATGTACCTCAGCACAAGTTTCCAGGGTGGTAAGAGTGGGCGGTCTAGGGTGTGGGAGATGGAAAAGAGCCTCTGGCCCTCATAGACAGGTCAAAGGCAAAACTTCAACCTGCCCCCCTTCCATCTTCATGTGGCCACTCCCAGGTCAGAAGAAGAGGAGGAGGAAGAGGACTTTTATCACAGTGAGAACAATCTGAAACAGGGTGACAACAACAGCCAGTGCTCCCTGACCTCCAGGTATCACCGCCACAGCCTCAGGATGTGTGTGTGTGTGGTGTGTGTGTGTGTGTGTGTGTGTGTGTGTGAGTGTGTGTGTGTGTGTGTGTGTGAGTGTGTGTGTGTGGGTATGTGCACACCTGTGGGGAAGTCAGTACTGGGTTTGGAGTTGAAGGCCCTGAGCCCAAATCTTGGCTTTTCTATTACTACCTGTTTGATTTGGGGCAAGTCACTTGCCCATTCTGGGCCTTGGCTCCTCATCTGTAAAATGGGGCAATTGGATCAGATGACCTCTGAGGTCCCTTTCCACTCTAAGCTGATGACCCTATGACCCTAGGTCTTTGAAGGCCCCTTGCAGCTCTCCATCTGTGCTCCTATGACCTACCTAAGAGTAGGACTTACTACTTACTCCTACTTAAATCATTTCCCCTCTCTATGCCCCAGTTTTCTCATCTGTAAAATGAGGGATTTGGACTAAACAGCCTCTCAGATCCCTTCCAGCCTTAAATCTATAGTCTGTCCTTATTTGGCAGTGCTACAAGGGGACTTAGCACTGACACCATTCTCCTCCTCCACATGCCTCCCCCATTCCCAACACCCTGAGAACACCCTTTGCTGTGGAAGTGAGGGAGAGGCCAGGACAGGCTCTTCCCAGCATTCTCCTCACTGCCAATTCCCCAAAGACCTTGCTAGGGACCTGGAGAAACTTCATCTTCAAGGTCACTTCTAAACTGGGATAAAGGTCTTTAAAAAAGAGGAAGCAGTCAGAGCAGAAGGATTCAAGGGAGAGCAATGAGGGAAATAACACTGTTCTGGTGAGAGGAACTGGGAGAGCTGAGTTACCATGGTGAGATTTTCCTGGAGTCTGATTTGTGCTCTCCTATTGCGGCCAAGGAGAACTGAGGCCACTGGGCTACAGGTTCCTGGCAAAGTGAAGTGGGCAAGGTTGGAGATTTCCAGCGCTATGGGTTCCACTAAGGTACTTGGAAGAAACTGGAGAATTCATGTCAATTCAATAAGCAGAGATTAAGCACCTATCATATATCAGGCAGCCTGATGTGGCAGAGAGATCCAGCCTTAGAGTCAGGGAGCCCTCTGGTACTTTCTGGATAAGTCACTTAAGCTCTCAGACCCCCAGATAACTCTCTAAGACCATAAGCAGCAGAATAATTGCTGATCTGCAATGACTGAAGGGAATTTGTTCCCTAAGAGTTCCTTATACCAATAATATCACAGGCCTGGTCCAAAAAAAAGAAAAAGTGCCAGGCACTGTACTGGGAATACCAAGGCAGAAACAGGATAATTTCTGTCCTCAAAGAGTTTATATTCTACTTAGGGAAAACAATGAATATATAGAAAAATAAATCCAAAACATGTAAAAAAAATTAATGGGGGGCAGAGACAAGGGCTAAAAATTGAGGAGAATCATAAAAGGACTCTTGTGGAAGAAACCAGACTCATTAGAGTTCTGGGATCTTGGGGGATAAGTCAGTTTCTGCGTCCACGAAGGACTTTACTTGGATGGAGGAAGTTCTAGGGCCTGGGAAGAGCAAAGAAGGCATTGGCTCAAATTAATATGAGGAAGCTGAGATTCTGGAGAAGAGTTTGTAACCAAGAATCTGGTCCAAAGAATGGGAGAAATGAGAACACATCTGGTCCTCATCTTTGGACGTGTACCCTTGAAACCCTGGAATCTTGATTCTAGACCCTGCCTGGCTTTCTATATCTTTGTCTCTTCCCTTCATTCCTGAAAAAACTGTTGGGGAATGGGGATTGATCTGTTCCAGTCCTCCCCATTCACCTTGGGAATCCAAAGACCTTATAGCTTTTCTTTAAAACTGATATTATTTAAATGAGATAAGAAGAGCTGAGTTCAAATCCTGGCTCTGATATTTGCTACCTGTGTGATTTGCTGTAGAGCAAATCATTCTACTTCTCTATCCTTCAATTTCTCTTCTTAAAAAGTGGGTATGATGGAGGCACACATTCTTACTGGGAGGGTCAGTAAAACCTGGGGGAGAAGGGGGGAAGTAAGCCCTCAAGAGATGTGGGGAAACCTGTGTCTTCACCAGTGTAATAGATCTCGTTGTGATCTTACCTTCTTTTAGCTTGGACAGTGAGACAAGACTAATATGGTGAGTTCCTGTCGGGGCATCTCTTTTACCTCCTCATCCAAGGTTATGCAGGGAGAACAGATAACTAGCCAGAGACACTGAGGTCCTTTTTGAACTTGGGGTCCTGTTGAGACAAGTCTGAGAAAATCCTTCTGTCTCTGTCATCCTAAACATTGATCACGACCTCAAGGGCTTCATCATCCCTGTGGTTTTGTTATCCAGACCTGTCCCTGGAATTATTCAGCCAAATCTTACCAAAGTTGAAACTGGCAATGTATTTGCCATGGAACCAGCAGATCACAGAACTTATGGTTGCAGGGACAGGGTGGGTTCAGGCACTGGTTTTCTTACTTCTAGGAGACATAATACTATATAAATCTAGAAACCCTACTCCCTCCCTCCACCACTTCAAGCTGACCCAATCCAACCAAGCTAGGTGCTAGGGATCCAAAGGTAATCTAAGAAATTGTCCCTGCCATCAAAAAGCTTACATTTACTGGGGGCATACAACAAAGAGATAAACCTATTCTAGGATGCAGCTTGTCATAGTGGATAAAGGGCTGGCCTTAGAATCAGGAAGATCTGAGTTCAAGTCCTACCTATGATACATCCTATGTGACCCTGGATCATTCACAACCTCCCCCAGACAATTCTCTAAGATTATAAGTTGCAGAACAGGGGTCCACCTGCATTGCTAGGAAGTTTCTTCATTGGGACCTCAAGGTCCCAATATCAATCCTATCCCTATACCAATTAAATCGGAGGTATGAATCCATAGACCCACCCCACCCCCAAAATGAGAAACACTTTCACAAGAAACCATTTGCCTTCCTAGCACTATCTGGTTCTTGACCCCACTTTGCCCAAACTCTGGTCCCAGATTTCTCCTCAATCTCTCCTCTCCTCAGTAGTTACCCAGCATCACTAAATATTACTGGAGTTCTCCTTCTGGGCACCACTCACTCTCTTCTAGTCCTCAAGGCCTATTTTACTCATTCATTTATTTAATAGATATTAATGCTAGTACACCCCAACTTTCCTCTGAATGTCTCTTCCTCTATTTCTAGTCCTTTCCCTAAAAGCAGGAGATGTCTTGCTCTTCCTGTCTCCTCCTGTAATCCTTATAGCCAATGAATTGATGGTTCTCCAAATCCTAGGAAATATCCAATATCTAGGTCCCCAAACTGTCCCTGAAACTTCCTCTTCCCACCATCTACTTTACCCACTTAATCCCATCACTAACACACTGCTAATATAAATTGGGACAAGACTTTTTCCAGATTTCTAGTGGAGGTGGAGGGTCACACCCTAATATTGTCCACCTTCACTCAAATGCATTTGGAAGTGTCCCCAAATATGTGGGAGCTTCTATTGAACAAAAGAATATACACTCTGGTACAAAGGTCTGATGATTGACAACAGAAGGCTCTGGAAACTTGGCCTGCTAGAGATGGTCCTTTCAGCTTCTCCCTTCAAACTATGACCAAATCTGAGGTCCTATCAAATTCTTCCTCCATAAAGCTTGCTCATATACACGCATCCACATATGTAAATACACATAAATACATGCGCGCACACACACACACACACACACACACACACACACACACACACACACACACACACTGCACTTCAGTGCCTGGCTGTGGGTGTTATTAATTTCTGGGTCAATTACAAATACTCATATCTCAGGGGTGTTTAAGTCATATCACTCCTATATCAAACAGGGAGCTGGTCAGGATCCAAAGCTTTAATCTTGGTTGAGTTCTAGAAGACTGAAGTCTTGAATTTCTTCTTCCTTATATCCCATCACTCCTAACTTCATCTGTTGACCTTTGTCCTCCCATGCCAGCCACTCTTTCTTGACTTATTCTTTCTGTTGCCACTCTGACCCTCTTTTCCCAGGGTGCCAGAGGCAAAGGGGCTTCTGTTATCCCTACCCAATGGCAATACCCATGGGGCCCTGGCTTCCTCACTGACCCCGGGGTGGGAAATGAAAAGGGATATAGTTTGTCCTTGACTACCTGGCCTTCTTACTAATGATCCTTCTATTCCAGTGGGGACCCTGCAGAAGTCAGGTACCTTGCTCCTCTTCCTGGGGCCAGAGAAAGGTTGGGTATAACTGCATGGGGGGTGGAGGAGGAGTGGGGAGTGTTCTCACAGAGGGTGTGTGTGTGTGTGTGTGTGTGTGTGTGTGCAGTGGTGATGTGCCTAAGCATGTGTGCACAGGCATGTGTGCAAAATGAGTTTTTAAAATATAGCAGGAGCCATGAGAATCCCCACCATTAGAAGAGAATGTGTTGTTTTTTTCTTCAATCTGACTTCCCAACATCATACACTTTGTTCTGTGCTGAAACTTCCTGAAGGAGATGAGGGCTTCCAGAGTTATGCCCTAACTGTAAAGTAATTTGGGACCTCGAATCTAATATCTTCAGTCACTTCCCCTAAAATAGGATAATTTCACACCCAGGTGCATTTTGACCCCAATTTTCAGCCAGGACTAAGGATGGTCCATAGTTGGACCTAGAAGAAAACAATCCAAGAGACGCAGAAGCAGAAAGAGATCACCTGGTACAGTGGAAAAGGCATGGCCTCAGAGTCAAAGGGTCTAGGCTGAGATGCCATCTCTGACATTTGCTACCCATGTGACCTTGGGAAAGTAACTTAAACTTGTGGGTAAAAATGTGGGAAGGGGGTGAGTGGACTAGATGGTCTTGAGACCATCGAGATAAATCCCTGCTAGCTCTGCATCTACCATACTAAATGTATGATCTTGGGAAAGTCATTTAACTTCCCAGGGCCTCAATTTCCTCATATGTAATATGAAGGGTTTGAACCAGATGACCTCTGAGTTCCCTCCAACCTATAACATAGAAAGAAACCAGAAAGGCTAGCTGCAGAGACAGAGAGGGAGCAAGATAGATGGGATAGCTTTCCAAAGCACATCCTGAAATCCCCCTTATATATCTTGTTCCTGGGACACAGACTTCCTCTGGGTGAAGGGGGTGTGACTCTGCAATGGTCCCCAGCTCTAGTATGGCTCATGGGACACCAGAATCAGGAGGAGGATGGCAATGGGGTAAGGTTCAACCACAGCTCAGGACACTGAATTCTTATCTGAGAATAACCAGCCCAGCTTGGGATATGGGGAAGGAGGTATAAAACAAGCAGAAGCTATGGGGAGGGAAGGTCTGAATTTGAATTCAGGTTGGCTCAGTATCTCACTGAATAATCCAGGGCTCATTCAGCAACCATCCTTTCTGGTCTCTTGACTCCAAGACTTCATTCTTCCTCCCCATCTGTTATCATACTTAAAAAGTGTTTTTCTGTTTCTGCCTGTGTGTACTTGCTTTGCCAGCTATGAAGCCTTGTGCGTATGTGTCTGTGAAGGGGAAAACTATGTGTTGGGGGAAAAGGGAAAGGATTGTATGTGGTGTTACCAGGTTTGGGGTGACAATGGGGTGTTGGTATGAACTGTGTGTCTTGGGGTATTCCATGTGCCTGAGGACCAATATTTGCACTTTCATTCTTACTTGGTACTATCCTCCTATTTCTCTGTGATTTCAGAACAAAACCCAAAGGGAAAGAGAAAAAGCATCATATTTTATCATTCAGGTACCCTAACCCCAACTTCTTTCCCCCACTTTGACCTCTCCATAAGGGGATGCCATTTACCATTTGTGTTCCTTTATTGGAACACCTGGTAGATGTTCACCACTTTCAGGGGCTCTTTTTACTCAGGCTAGGTGTTTCCATGCCCAAGACTGTACCCACAGAGGTTATAGGACTGGATGAATTTTTCCCTTCTGTGGTCTTACCAGCCATTACTGAGCTGGGCCAAGAGAATTCATGGAAAGTTCTGACCCTGATTAGTGTTGACAGCAGCCATCCAATTAAACACTAGTCACAAGCCTGGTTAATATCCAGTAATTTGAAGACCAAACAAACTTGCCCTGTTAATGTTAACATTAGCCACCTAATGGTGACATTGGCCAGAGTTTGACCTTCAGCAATAACACAAACACATGACACCTGAGGTTTTGTGCTAAGGCAGAATCTGAAGTAGAGAAAAGGGGAACGACAATGAAGCCCTCTTTCTTCTTCCTCTCCTCCCCATTGCTTTAACCTCCCTGCTCTCAGAGCACAGAAGCAATATGATGACTATACCAAAAATTTTTTCTGGATTGAAAGCCCAGGTCCCTAAAGACAAACTGGCACATCACCTTGCCCTGAGTCTGGCAAGTTCTGGGCATTTGAATAAAAGCTGTCCCCACTCCTTTCCCCAGCAGAGACTTCCTCTGGGGGTCTGTTACTGAGCTCCCACTCTAGCTGAGCTCCTACAGGACACAAATAAAGGGGAGGTTAAGTATTCCATTCATTTATGTGAAGCAATGTGCATGTGGGAATGTGAAGGAAGGGCAGATTGGTATGGGATCCAAGCAATAACTGACATAGCCCCAGGTCCACCATTAAGTACACCGGCTTCTTGCATGGAGAACTGGGACTACTGCAGTCTGATACCTCATGGTACGTGTTGGGGAAATTTAGCTCCCAGATCACCTGCAAGCCAAGAGTGGTGAAAGGATGTGAGGAGAAGATCTGGAATAAGCACCAAGAACTTCGAACAATTACTTGATGTGTGACCCAGGGCAAGTCACTTAATTTCTCCATGCCTTAGTTTCCTTATTTAAAAAAAATAGGATTGGACTCCAGAGCCTCTAAGGCCCCTTACAGCTCTAAATCTATGATCCTATGACCCTATGACCTGGAAGGATGTTCTAGCTGCCTTGGGAAATCTTATCCCAGAGAAATACCACTAGCTCCTACCCAAAGAAATTTCCTGGTTCTCCAGGGATTATCATTTGGGCAGCTGCATCCCACTCCTCTCTCCTCCCAAATCCCATTTATTTGAGCTATGTTGAAGTCGACTACCCCTTCCCCCTGTATTTCCAAAGCTGTCCCTGGGGTAACTGCCTCCCCATTCTTCTAGTAGAGATGACTCTACATATCAGTCCTGACTGTAAGTAAGACTGTAAGTCCTTCCACATCTACCAACATAGAAAAGGAATGTGGAAGTGTGGAAAGGGATAACATGTTTCAGAGGCAGGGAGGTCCCTGGGAAGAGCTGGGCTTGGGGAAAGACCATGTACTATGGTTCCAAACAGTCTCTAATCTGTATGTCGGCATATGTCCGTGCTTGCATGTGTTGATGCACGTATGCGTACTCATCTCCTTGTTTCTTCCTTGGCTCAGCAAAGGCAAAGAGAAGACAAAGGGTGGAAAAGATGGAGAGCACAAGTAGGTGACCTTGGCGCGTGGTAGAACCCATTGAGTGCCTCACTGTACAGCACCCCTGCTCACGAGGCTCGATGAGGAAGGGGCTGTGGTTTAGAGCAGGGCTTCCCTATCCTGCTAATTGATGAGGAGGGCTTTCTTGTTCCTCTCACCTCAGATGGGTTCATAAGCTGGCATATCCAGGTATAAGGGCAATGGGGTAGGGGAATAGGTCTTCATAGATATACATATCTGCTGGCACAGACCAGGAAGGGGTGTTATAATCAGGGATGACTCAGGACTTTGAGATGGAAATACCAAGTGCTGGAATAGACCAAAGTGTCAAGGACAGCTGCCTTCATTCTCAGCTCTTTTATGAAAGATCTTTTCTCTTTCTGTGCCTTTTCCCTACTTCCTTGACTTTCCCTTTGAATGAAAGACTGTCATGTGTGGAGAAGGGGTTAGATTTCTGTTTGGTCCTAGAAAGAAGAGCTAGGAACAAGGGATAGAGGTTTCAGGGAGGCTGATTCGAATGAATGCGTGCATGCGTGCATGAATGAATGAAAAGGCATTTCTTAAGTGTTTACTATATGCCAGGAACCGTGTTATGTGACAAAGATACCAATTCAAAACATGAAATAAGGGGGGGCAGCTAGGTGGCACAGTGGATAGAGCACCAGCCCTGGAGTCAGGAGGGCCTGAGTTCAAATTCAGCCTCAGACACATAACACTCACTAGCTGTGTGACTCTGGGCAAGTCACAACCCCAATTGCCTCACCAAAACAAAAAAAAAAACCATGAAATAGTCCCTCTTTTCATGGAATTTACTTTTTAATAGAGGGAGATAGACAGGGGTTGTGGTGGCCAGGGAAAAGGGAATTTTCATCTGAGCAATCACAAGGGATGGTGAGTGGAAGCATAGCCAATCCCAATGCCCTTTCCAGAAGCAATGGTACCATTGATTGGATTACTGTATTCTCAGAGCAAGGAGTGGAGGGAAAGGGTGGCAGCATGAATGCTGTGGCAGGACAGATGGCAGATGGCCTGGGTAGATGGCTTATCAGAGTGTCTGGTTTAGTGCTAAGGGACTGGTTCAGGTGGGAAGGAATGGGGTGACTTGGTGAATGACCATCCACCAGGCTTGATATCAGAAAAAAAAACACTGAAGCCCTACCCTGGGGCATTTTTGTAGTGTGGAGATGATAATTAAGTTCTCAAAACATATGCTAGCAGGGCTTGAGCTCAGTCCTACCAAGCAACAAAGGTTTCTAGTACAGCAAATCAGTCAATTGGCATTTATTCCATGGTGGACACCATGCTAAGCACTGGAAATTTGGAAATTGAAGACAACCCTGCTCTCAAGGAGCTTCCATACTAATGGTGGAGAGAAAAAACATAGATAATTTATATATATAGCGTGTGTGTGTGTGTGTGTGTGTGTATGTGTATATATATACACACACACATATATATGTACATACATATATATATATATATACACACATATGTATGTACACATAATACATACACATCTGTACAAAGTAACCTTAGAAAGGAGAGTTACTTTCCTTACCATCACCTGCTGGGGACACCAGGGAAATCTTCCTATAGAGGTGGCCTATGATCTGAGTCTCAAAGGAAGCTCTTTTTCAAGAGTTAGAACAATACAACATACAGAAATATGAAGGAAGGCAAATTCCGACATGTCTGAAGTTACTGCATGGGAAACGATGACTGGGTATCTATCTTTTAAAAAAATCTTGGGCAGGTAGGTGGTGCAGCGAATAGAGCTCAGGCCTTGGAGTCAGGAGGACCTGAGTTCAAATCCAGCCTCTGACACTTAACACTTACTAGTTGTGTGACCCTGGGCAAGTCACTTAACCCCAATTGCCTCACCAAAAAAAAAACTCCACTAAGGTTGAGTGAGAGGAAGTGGGTTAAAATCACAGCAAGGGAGCCAAATTAGGCACAACTTCTCACCCAGCTGCACTCATTTTGGATTCCCTTGATTTCTCCTCGTGCTCCTAATTAACTTGTTATTAGGAAATCTCATCTTGCAAGATCCAATCAGCCTTGTTATTCTCACCTCATCAGGTCTCTGTGCCTCATTTTGCAGCCATAAACTCCTCCCATTGGGGGTAAGTTCCTTGAGGGCAGGGACTATTTTTTCTTTTATTTTCTTTTTAGTCTTTTTTAATCTTTTCTTTTTTCATTTGTTTTCCCAGCCCTTAGCTCAGCACCTAGTACAATATAGGTGCTTAATAAATGCTTATTGATTCTTGACAGAAGAAAGAGCTTGCTCATTCAAAGCCACAGATTCTTAATCTTTTATGCATACTCCTTTGTGCCCCTTTGTCAGTCTGGCAACCTCTATGGATCCCTTGTCAGAAAAATGTAGGGCTTTTCAACTTATAATTGAAGGAAATGCTAAATTCATTCAGAGGCTAATGAAAATTAAGGTGTAATTTTTCCCCCTCCAAGTTCTTGGACCCCTTGACATCTATCCACATACCCCTTGAGGGGGCAGGGTCCACGAACTCCAGGTGAAGAACTCCTGCTTTAAGCATTGTGAAAACCTAAGTCATAGACACCAGAAACTTTTCTTTGGAACTTCCTGAACATCAGTCATCAAAGATACCTAATAAGAGTCTTCCATCAGCTCCCCTCCTCACCTTGAGGTGACTGATTAACCATCAATTAATCAAAAAGCATTTCTTAAGCACCTATTCTCTGCCAGGCACTATGCTAGGAACTAGGGATAGGAGGACAAAAGTGAAAACAGTCCCTGTCTTCTACAGTCTAGCCAGTGAAGATGACATGTACATATATAGTTACATATAGATACTTCTACAAAGTTACATATAGCCATTAGACACAAAGTGGTGAGGGATGGGTTAGGCTTTTCAGTGGCTTCTGGATTGGACTACCTTTGTTCAACCCAGATGCATATGTGGTGTATCAGAGAATATTTAATTCAACTCCACGTGCATTAATTAAGCACCTCTTCTGTGCTAGGCACTGGGGATACAAAGACCAAAGTGAAGCAATCCTTTCCAAAAAAGTCTTCAAAACTTGGAGTGCTTTTTCACTCTTTTCTCTACTTTAGTCTTTAACAATATAAAACCAATAGCCAAATTCTGTCAAAGGTACAGTGGATGGAGAGTCAGGAAAACCTGAGTTCAAGTCCTACCTCAGACACTTACTTAGTTTTATGACCCTAGGCAAGTCATTTAACTTCTCTGTGCCTCAGTTTCCTTACCTGTAAAATGGAGATAATAATAACACCTAACCCACATTATTGTTGTAAGGATCAAATGAACTAACATATAGAAAACCTTAAAGATCTACATAGGTGACACAGTGGATAGAGCACCGGCCCTGAAGTCAGGAGGACCTGAATTCAAATCTGGCCTCAGACACATAGCACTTACTAGCTGTGTGACCCTGGGCAAGTCACTTAACCCCATTGCCTAGCCAAAAAAAAAAAGATCTATATAAATGCCAGCTATTATTACCTCTATAAAAGCTCTTGTTCATTCCTCCTTCCTTTTTTTTCTCATTACACATGCCCTAGTTCTTAACCTATTGGTACCATAGGAAAAGCACTGGCTCTAGAGAGAAGAAGACTTGGGTTCAAATGCTGACACTGACGCTTATCTAAGCAAGTTACTTCAACTTTCTTGGCCCTAATTTCTTCATCTGTAAATTGAGGGGAGGATGGGGAGGTGGACCAGAAAGACTCTCAGGTCCTGCTCAGCTTGAGACCTATGATGACACCCTTCCTATTGTTATTGCCTCCTGATGGGTCTCTACCTTTGATTTCATCTTTTTCCAGTCTTCTGTTAACTTTCCAAATGTACAAGTCTGATCATGACACCCTTCCTGTCCTAAACCTTCCTTGGCTCTTCATTAATTTTAGGAAATAATAGAGACTCCGTAGCCTATCCTTCATACTAGAGTCCAGGGGTGGGTAGCCTGCATCCTTGAGGCCACAGGTGGCCTTCTAGATCCCTAAGTTCGGCCTTCTGACTGAATCCGTTCTGTAAAATTTGGATTCAGTCAAAAGGCCGCACTTAGGGATCTAGAAGGCCACCTGTGGCCTCAAGGATGCAGGCTACCCACCCCTGGATGAGGCTGACCATAGAACTGGAGCCGGAAGGAACCTCAGAGGTTCTTCAAAGTCCCCCACCATGGTCCTCAGACCATACTTGAGCTTATTTAGATGCCTGAAACATGATCTAACTGACCTTTCCAAACCTAATGTCACACTACAAGGCTTGATGTCAAGAAAAGCTTCTGAAAAATTAGACCTTTCCAAAAGGAGGTAGTGAGTTCCCCATCATTAAAGGTGTTTAAGCAAAGGCAGGATGGCCCCTTTTGGAGCAGTTGTAGAAGAGATTCTTGTTCTGGGATGAGTTAGAGTATATGGCCTCTGACTCCCTTGCACGTCTAAAATTCTTCGATTTTCCGAATTTGCATTCGAGATTGGCCTTTTTTTCCAGACAGGCCTATCTGTGAATGGTTCAATCAACCTCAGCCAAATGAGGGGAAAACAGTCAATGAAAATTTAATAGGCTTTGAAAAGGGGCTATTAATGATACATCAGTAAAGTTGCTGCACCTGTGGATAAATGAACAAAAGGCTAAGCTCTGCAAATTACCTGTGAGGTACTCAGGCTTTGAAAAGTTGGCTACAGTAAGAAATTAAGACAAAGTTAACAGCTGGAGCCTCTAGGAGGTGCAGTAGATAGAGTGCCAGACCTGGAGTCAGAAGAACCTGAGTTCAAATCCAGCCTCACTACCTTTGTGACCTTGGACAAGTCACAACCTCTATGTACCTCAATTTCCTCATCTGTAAAATGAGGACAATAATAGCATAATAATAGCACCTACCTTCCAGGGTTGTTGTGAGAATCAAATGAAGTAATAATTATAAAGTACTTAGCATAGCGCCTGGCACACAGTATATTATTAGATTTATGTTCTCATTGATATGGAAATTCTTTCCAAAGATACAAATCACAACCCATCCATGCCTGCCACAGGTTCTATAACAATATAACTCACTTTCTATGATAATATATGTATGTGTAGATACATATATACATATAGACACATACAGATACATACACACAAATATGTGTAAATCTCCTTGAGTAACCCCAGTTTGGGCAGCTAGGTGGTGCAGTGGATAGAGCTCCAGGCCTGGAGTCAGGAAGACCTGAGTTCAAATCCAGCCTTAGACATTTACTAGCTGTATGACTGTGGACAAGTCACTTAATCCTGTTTGCCTCATCCGTAAAATGAGTTAGGGAAGGAAATGGTACACTGCTCCAGTATCTTTCCCAAGAAAACCCCAAATGGGATCACAAAGAGTTGGACAACAACAACAAAATCCACGTTCAAACCTAATTTCCCCCTTTCCTTCCGCCTGGTAACAGAGACCTCCTTGACTCTTCCCTCCCCCTCAGGCCCACAACAGCTCTCTACTGTGTCTCTCTACTCACAAAACCACCCAGAATAATTCAAGCCAGGCCCCCATTACCTCCTACCTGGGCAATTGAATCAGCTTCCTTATTGATCTCCTGTTTCTTTTCTGTCCAAACCATATTCCACATAACTGCTCAAATAATATTCTTAAAACACAAGTTTGACTCTCCTCCTCAAGAATCTCCAGTGGCTCCCTATTGTCTTTAGATAAAATATAAACTCCTTTGTTTGGCTTTTAAAACTCTTCCCAGTCTGACTAAAGCCTCCCTTTCCAGACTTGTATCACACTAACCCCTCTCATCCGCTCCAAGCTTTAGCCAAATCAGCCTAACTGCCATTCCCTTTATACAACATTGCATTTCCCACGTGGGCTTTTGCCTAGATTTGTGCTGTACCTGTCATGCTCTCCTTCCCTACCTCTGAGGCTTGGGATCCTTGCCCCTTTCAAGGCTCAGTCACAAGCTCCTTTCTCCTCGAGGTCCTTTCCACCTCCTCTCCCCACCCTTATCCTGCCCTCGCCTTTCCCCACACTGGCTACCTTACATTTACTCTGTAGATACTTTGTGTTTCCTTGTCTGTGTATATGTTATTATCTCCCCAGTAGAAGGTAAGCACCTCAGGGGCAGGAACTGCTTTTTGACTTTGCATCCCCAGTGTGGAGGTAGCTGGGTGGCTCAGTGGATAGAGCACTGGGCCTAGAGTCAGGAAGACTCAAGTTCAAATCCTGCCTCAGATACTTACTAGCTTTGTGGCCATGAACAAAGTCACTTAATCTCTGTTTGCCTCACTCCACTGGAGAAGGAAATGGCAAACCCCTCCAGTATCCTTGCCAAGAAAAACCCGATAAACAGTATGGTCTACCAGGTCACAAAAAGCCAGGTATGACTGATCAACAACAATGAACAATCTCCAGTATATCCCCAAAGCTAGAACAGTTCTTTGCACATAGTGGGTGTTTAAATCTTTGTAGAACTGAATTGGATTGTAGCACTTTGTTGACTCAAATTATTTCAGAATATATTCATCATATATATACATATATATTTATGAAAATGTAAAATAATTACATATTTTAAATTCTATACCAGAAACTATAGAATTAAAAGAGAATGCTAGATTATTGAAAGAAAATAATAGTTACAGTCAACAAATATGTTTTTCTTTTTCTTTTTTTGAGACTGAGTCTCCTAGACTGGAAATATATTGACTACACATAGCCCAATCTCACTCTTGTTTGGGTAGAAGCTTTCACTTATTCTGTTTCTGACTGAGGCAGGTGCCTTTCCTCAGGCAACCTGGTTCTTTCTTCATCCTGTCCCACCCACTTTGCCATATTGGTGCTAGACTTAGTGTGGATACTCAATCAATTAGCTCTTAACCCTGCTGCATCTCAGCACTCTGAAGCTCCAGCAATCTACCAGCCTCAACCTCCCCAAGAATAAGAATTATTTGTCTGTGCCCCCATAAATGACAACAAACATGAGTTTGATTTCTGTGCCCTGCAGAGAAATACACATCTAAGTTATAATAATAGCTTCTACTTCTATAGTTCTTTACAATTTTCAAAGCATTTTTGCAAGTATTGTCTCATTCTCCATCAACATGCCTGTGAAGTAGGTGGGGCAAAGATTAAATTATGAATTTAATTGTTCATTTAACTTTGTAGCCCTGAAGGGCAGGGGCACCTTATTGCCATCCCTTTTTCCCTACCACCCTCCCTCCCCATCCTGAGTAAGAGTTGCCTTATGAAATATCAATGTACTGTCCTAGGTAAGAGATAGTTTCTGATCTTCTTGGTGCCTTTATAGGGCAAATAAGAGTAGTTGAAGATCTGTGAACAAATAAAATATTTATTCCTAAAGAACTCCCCTTCCATCTCTATTTTTCATTTCCTGGTTCCCCCGTTATTGAGTATCTCCACTAGAACCCAACTTTTCTTTTCTTTTTTTTCTGTTAAGCAGTGGGGTTAAGTGACTTGCCCAGGGTCACACAGCTAGTAAGTGTTATATATCTGAGGCTGGATTTGAACTCAGGTCCTCCTGAATCCAGGGCCAGTGATCTATCCACTGGGCCACCTAGCTGCCCTACCAACTTTTCTTGAAAAAGAAAAAAATCACAATATTTCATTGGGATTTAAAAAAAAAAATCAGAACGGATTCAGAACAATTAAATAAACATTAGTCCTAAATGTAGCCATCTTGCACAACGGTGATGAAAATTAACAAAATAAATTCTAATACTCAAAAGCAGGGGTGAGGAACCTGAGGCCTGGAGGCCACATTTGGCCCTCTAGGTCCTCAAGTGCGGCCCTTTGACAGAATCCAGACTTCACAGAAGATAATAGATATGGCTCAGGTGCAACAAGTGCTTCTTTATGTACAACTAATACACATCAGAACCTACACTAGGTTTTTCTAAAACTTGTTTTCATCTCCATAGCTAAGAGAAAACCTGATTATTTTCAGGTCTTCAGATGGGCTCAAACTACGCATTGGTATTGTCTCAGAAACGAAGAAGGGTCATGTTAAACCTTGACGCTGGTAGAGCTGACTACCAGGGAAGAAGGGCATTATCCAGTAATTGTGGTAATAAAATCCAAATCTTCATTCATTAGTTTGTTCCCATATTTACACATTCTAAAGAATACGCACATAGACTTAAAGATGGAAAGGTCTTTGGACATCACCTACTCCAAGCCCCTCATTTTGCAGATGAGGAAACAAGCTCAGAGCAGGGAAGAAACTTGCCCAAAGTCAAACAGTTATTAAGTGACAAGATTAGGATTTGAACCCAAATCCTCTGAGTCCAAATAAAGGGCTCATTCCACTGCTGCTTTGTGGTATGGCCACTGATCCTACAGAAGAGAGGAGGTAACAAGCTTTTTCCCTTGTTGTACCCACCTGTGTGAAACCAACTTTCCTAAGCTGTGATCCTAACAGTAGTACCTAACAGTACCTGAGTAATTGCACTCACTGGTGACCTTCCCTCCCACTTGGGATCTGGCAGCAGCAAATATTAAGCACCCGCAAGAGCCAGGCCAGCCATTCCCTTTGAAGTTGGGTGATTCTAGACTAGAGTCTGGTTTTTTCCCACCGTTACCACATGACTTTCCAACTTGATGTACTTTCATCCTAGAAGACTCTGGCTGGGAGAAAGGATTGTGGTAGGGTTGGCAGACATGGGATGGAAAGTTGGAATACATTGGTGCCTGCATCTATGCTCTAGAGTCCAGAGTGGTTGGGTGGGAGGTAGGAGAAGGAGTGTCAGTCTTTCTCCTGTAACACTGAACCATTAGGGAAGAAGCAATTCCCAGAATTAGCCAAAAAGCAGTACAGTAGCCATACACAGCTACACATTCCCAGTGTACCTGGAAACGTGGAGTTCATTAGAGACCCTAGAAGGCTCCCGGAGAATTCAGAAGAGCTGGCTACTGCCACTCCATGCAATGAATTACACAGGTTAATTGTTCATGAGATCATAGATTTATAGCTAGAAGCAGTCTTGGAGTTAATCTGGTTCCCCCTCCTCCATTTTACAGATGAGAAAAGCGAGACCCTGAGTGAAGTGACTTGCTCAGAATTAAAGGTAGTTGGTAGTCAGCTTCCAACTCAGTTTCTCTTACTCCAAAACCAGCTCTTTCCACCGTACCCTCTTTCTCTGTTTGTTGGAGGCAAACACCTTTGGAAAACATACATTTCCTGGTTTTATGACTCCATTGCCAATGATGGTCACAGTTTTGGTTTTGATTTTTAAATAAAAATGTCTCTACGGGTACATTTGTCAAAGAAACTTATGAGTCAGAAAAGAGTCCTATCCCCCCCCTCCCCGAGTGGAAATTGGTCCAAAAAGGAGAGATCTTGAGAGCATTTTTAAAAAGACATCATTTAGTAGTGCAAGGAAGCCTGGAATTTCTACTATGTAAGCCTTATGGGCATAGACTCTCTCCCTCCACTCCCTTCACTCCCCGCCATTAGCGCCACTACTGCTGGGCTAACCCAAGCTTCAGTAATCACTAGAGATGGAGCTGTGGAATCCATCCTGGCTTCTTTCCAAGTCCTGAGGGCCCAGTGTGGCATAAGAGAAAGCTTGGCATGAGCAGGGCTTGAAATCCTGGTGGATCCATTTCCTGGAGGAAGTTATCTTCTCCCCTCTCAAAGGAGCTAATATAAAATCATTATATAAAATCATTTATTTTTACTGGACCACCGAGCCCAAGGCAAGTCTTTTGGATTTTCCAGGAACTAAATCCAATTGTGTGGACTCCCAGTCAGACCCAACTTATTTTTCATATCAGTGAATAGTATCTTAGCATAGTCTCAACACCTCTGTCGGTAGATACGTGTAAATGGCAGATGTGCCTATCACAGTTGAAGACCAAAGGTCCATACAAGGAACAACTGCTAACAAATTCAACAATTAGGATCATGTTTATGCTTTTTGAGCAGCATAGCATAGTGGGTAGAGTACTGGACTTGGGGTCAGAGAAGATCTGGGTTTAAATCACACCTCTGACACTTACTAGATGTATGACCCTGGGGAAGTGACTTAACCTCTCTGGGCCTCAGTCTCTTCATCTTTAAAATGAAGAGTTTGGACTCAGTATTCTCTAAGGTCCCTTCCAGATCTACATCTATGATCTTATGATTCATTATCCAACACAACCATTATCCTATTTGAAGTGAGGTTTCCTTAACTTATCATAATTATTAGTGGAAAGAACAGGTTTGATTTTCCAAGTCTCTAGAGATTTCACTGATCTTATATTTCCTAGGAAGGCCCAACCCAGCATGGATTTTCACATAACATTTGACCAAAAAAAGGTATGGTATCTTATTTAATTGAACTGAGGTTCATCCCTAAAACGGAATGACTAAGAGCATGCCAATTAGAATTTGTCAGGGGTTATTCTTGCTCGTGGTCATTAACCAAGTTTGGAATTTAGATCTCTATGTCTTTAGACAGACACACACCTACATTGCTAGAAATAGATTCATGTGCGAAAGCTATGGGAGTTTTAAAGGACACGAGAAGTCAGCAGAGTGATTCGGAAGCCAAGAGAAAGGAGGTAATCATAGCTTGCATTTATAAAGACAAAATATTCAGAACAACAGGTGTGGGGTGGGAGGGGTGATAATCCTACAATATTCTGCCCTCTAGTCTGACCATATCTAGGTTATGGTACTCAATTTGGGGTGCCACTTTTTTTTAGGCAATTGGGGTTAAGTGACTTGTCCAGGGTCTCACAGCTAGGGGTGCCACAGTTTAGAAGGGCCACTAGCATATAAGCATTCCAGATAAGGGGAGACTTGAGGCCAAGTTACGTGAGAATTATTTGAAGAAACTGAGGGTGTCTAGCCCAGAGAAGAGGAGTCTTATGCTAGTTATTTTTTAAATACTTGAAGTGCTGTTATTGGAAGAGAGTCTGACTTTAATTTCTTGGCTCTGGAAGGAGGAACTAGGAGCTATGGGTAGAAGTAAGAGAGAGGAAGATTTTGTTCAACATTAATGGGAAAACTTCCTAACCATTAAAGCTGTCCAAAAATGGAATGGGCTGCCTCAGGGTAGTGAGCTCCCTGTCACTGGAAGTGTTCAAACAGAAGCAAGATGATTACTTGTTGGAGATGCTGCAGACAGGATTCATTACTTGGGTAGAGGTTAGGCTGGATGACCTCCAAGATCTGTTTCAACTCCAGGGTTCTAAGAGTTCATGACCAAAAAAAAAACCCCTTCCCATTTACAAAGAGACTGAATGAGTGCTTCCTAAATTCAGCAAAGAATTTGAAGTCTTTTAAACCCATTGTGATCTTTGGCTCTGACTTTAGCTAAAAGAGAATCAACAAATCCCTGCCTAAGTGACCATCCCAAGAGTTCTGATGCCTTTCCAAGTCATGAGTTCTCAACACTCATCACTTCTTGAAGGGCAGGGACCATTTCTTGCCTATATGTGTATCTGCCTCCACTTTCTCTAGCACAATACCTTTAACGTGGTTGGTGAACATAAAGTTTTGTTGATGAATATTTAATGTTTCTTCTTATGGGTTCATTTTAATTTATTTTGCTTATTAGGAGGGCAAAGGTCATTTAACTTTGACATTACCAAGAGTCTCTTTCAAAAGGTGTTGATGCCTCTGCTAGATTTGGAAGGTCCTAGTTCTTCAAACTTAGATGCCACGAACTATTCAGAATGACATCTCTCTTCAAATGGATGAGGTTTAGCATATGGGCTAAAAGTATACCTCTAACTATATTGTGTGAGCTCAGGCTCGGAGACTTCTCCCTTGCATGTTAACGATCAGGACTGTTGGGATGGGACCTCAGCTTTTTGAGAACTATAAACCCGTGCAATTAAGTCAATATGCCAAGGAACATTCAGTCAATCAGCAAACATTTTTTGAGCACCTACTTTGTGACAGTCACTGTACTGCTAGGACCTGAGAATATGAAAACTTAAAAAAAAAAAGAGAGAGAGAGAGAGACTGCTCTCAGGGATCTTATATTCTACTGAGAGAAACATCATGTACATAAAGTAGACAGTTTCCTTAGAAGTGGTACATACTTCTTCCTGTGGAGAGAAAAAAAGTTTAAGAAGAATGTCGAATCCACTGGGTTTTATATTACTGAGCTTCTCTCTTCTTCCCTTTTACTGGTTCTTTTCTTCTTTTCTCAGATGCCAAGATAGTGGGATTTTTTGAGAATAGCAGAATTAAATAATGAGCGGGAAAGAAGAAAAGAAAAAACCTCTCAGGTCTATTCTAATCAGGACCCTGTATGGAGTCTCCCTCTCTAGTGCCCGGTACTCCAGCCTACCTGCATTAACATCCCTTTTCCCCTATTAGGTTCATTTTTTATTTATTTATGGTAGACACAACAATTTCTCACTTTCTTGTCCAAGGATCAACTTGGGAGGAAGGGATGGGCTAACTGACTTGGGTTCTGGTTTATCGGTTCTGTGTACCAAGGTTCACTTCCTTTAGTTTCGAAAGCCTTCTGCAAGCAAACAAAAGGAAGCTTGACACAGTGCCTAGCACATAGTAAAGGCTTAATAAATGCTTGTTGGAGGATGGATGGACGGTGGATTGATTGATGTACATATGTTCCCAGGGGACAGCTAGGTGGCACAGTGGATAGCGTGCCAGGCCTGGAGTCAGGAAGCTTTATCTTCCTGAGTTCAAATCTGGCCTCAGACACTTAAGAGCCATGTGACCCTGGGCACGTCACTTGCCCTGATTGCCTCACTTTTCTCATCTGTAAAATGATCTGGAGAAGGAAATGGCAAAAACCACTCTAGTATCTTTGCCAAGAAAACTCCAAGAGAAAAAGAAAAGAAAACTCGAAATGGGGTCACAAAGAGTTGGGCACAACTGAAACAACTAAACAGCAGCAACAACAAAAATGCTGCCAGCTATAGGTGCCACTTACAAGGAAGTTCTCTCTCTTCTGCCCCCATTCCCCTTCCCACTTCTGCTCCCAGATAGCTACACATACATACATACAAACACACACAAATACAAATTATCCAATAAGGAAAGCATAGAGTGGTAGAAATGGAACTTCATTGGATAGATGGCAGAAAACTTCCTCTTTGTTCGAAAGGAAGGTGAGCTCCACCCTACTGAGCAGGGTCCACATGAGTCAAGTGCCCTTCCTTCTTGGTATCCCAAGATTCCTAATTGAGGATGACTCCATGGGAGCCTGGCCAGGCAGCCTCCTAACCTATCCCCATCCAGAGGCTGCAGAATGATAGGGCCACACCCTATCCAGCCTCCTGGGGGAAAGTAGGAGGGAGAATGGGAAGTGGAGGCAGCTCAAATATCCTTCTCATTCAGTATTGATGGTGTAATGGAATACTGCACTTTGCCTCTCCTACCTCCCATTCCTCCTCCTGGCGCCAGGGCCATTGAGTTGGCTGCTAGCAACAAAGGAACATCAGAACCTGTGCCCACAATCCAGGGAATTCAACCCCCTTCACTTGGGGGAGCAAAGCCTAATCAAGCAGGAAGACGAGGTAGGAACCACCTAGACCCTTAGTGTTCCCATCCTAGGTGCCATCTCAAAACTGGTGATGAGGAGAGAAGACAGATTTGGGGACAGAATCACTTCATGCCCCCACAGAAACTAAGGAGAAGCCTAGAGGCAAAGGGATTAGAGAAAGGTACACATAGTTAGACCTCCATGAGCCAAGGCTGACTGTGGGTGGAATGCATGTTTCTCCTAGCAGTCATCTATCTTGACCGCTCTGTCATTCCAAGTGACTCTGCCATTTTTCAATCCTTCCGTTCACTCTTCTTCCTTCCTTTCCCCTGCAGAGATGGGAGTTGGGGGACACTAGTGACTCAGAGCTCCGAAGAATGATGGGGGCAGAGGAAGAAGGGTTTTTTAGGTTGCTCTATGTGGGGCCAATCAGCATAGAGAGCTTAGTTTCAAGTTTGGCTCCAGGTAGAAGATCGATATTTGCTGGTGGGCTTGGTTCTCTTTTTGCTGGAGTCCTTGCATGGGTGCAACTCCATCCTAGGAGATGTAAAGAGGGACTGGGGGGACAATCGCCCCAATGGCTTAGCTGGGTGAATTCTCAGTGGGGGACATTTAGCGCCAAATTTCTGTAGACTCAGGTCCTCTTGAGTGAAGAAGATTTGGGGAGGAAGGGGAAGATGGAAGGAGATGGAAGGAGAGATAAGAGTGCAAGAGAGACTATAAGAATGACCTAATCATTTGTTTTCTCTCATGCGTTTCTGCTTGTCTCTTTATTCTTTTCCATCTCCAACTCCATCTGTGCTTGGGGCCTCCTCTCAGAGCTGGAAGGAGTGTGTTCTCTGCCATGAAACTTGGCAAGAGTCGACCCCACAAGGAAGAGCAACAGAGACAAGGTAAGGATGCTTACCCTTGCTTTCCTCTCCTTCTAGCCCCTATCCCTCAGATCACTGTCCCCCACCCCACCAGGCTGGGCACAACTCCACCCAAACCCCAAGTTTTACCCTCTGGGATTGGCCCCATACAAACTCAACGGAGGAGAATCATTATCCCCATTGGCTGAGTTTTTTCAAAATCCTCATGAGACATACAGTCCTCGAGGAACAGGGCAGACAATGCTAGAAGAATGGGGAACTAGGACTGCATTTCCTTAGAGTGGAAGAACATACCTAGTCTCTTACAAAGTAAACAGACAGCTCCATCCCCTTCATTGACACTGCTGGATTTGCCAGTTTTTATAATACAGATTTCATGTAATCAGCCCTTCTTCCTCTGTTCCCTCAAGGGTCCTTTTCTTCCTCCCAACTTCAATGAGATGCGAAAAGCATTAAATTTAAGAAACCAAAAAGTAGCACTGAAAAGCTGGATTTGGTTTCTTCTTTTAAGTATTTAATCAAATGTTGCAGCATGACCATATTTGGATGTTGTGCCCCCCAGTAGAATGTGAGCTTCTTGAGACCAGGGGCTCTCCATTTTTTCTTTTGGTATCCCCAAAGCTTGGTGCATAATGAGGGCTTAATAAATATTTTTTCACTCATTGGTTTCCCATTGGCCTGTGAGGTCTATTGGGAAGGATAGGGAGAAGTATACATGGTGCAAACAGTAAATGCCTCCATTCATTCTTTAATTCCTCTACAGTTGGAGGTTATGCCTGACTCACTGGCAGTGGGGGGGGGGGTGTCTACAATGCTCAGTTAATTTTTTAAACTGAACCTTCCATGTAAAATTCATGAGCAGTAGAATGACTTAAAATGAAGGCAAGAACTGCTTTCATTCTTGTCTTTGTACTCCCAGAAGAATCCAAGATTCTCCAATGTCAAGGACTGCTTGGTTTTGTATTTTATATTCTCAGAGCCTACCTCAGTGCCTAGCTCACTGTCAGTCCTTAATGAATGCTTGTTGATTTGAATTTCTGTGAAAATCCCGAGTTGGGGATTCTTTTTCAGAGCCTCCCAAACACTTATTCTGTTTGGCTCCATAGGGAACAACTAGGAATGATGATTGGAAATTGTTGGGTATATCATAGCGGGGATTCTTTTTGGATATGAATTGGACTAGATGGACTGGCTGGTGAGGTTCCAACTCTGAAATCCTGAAGATTTAGTTTCAGTGTCGGGGGAAAGCCTTTCCTCCTAAAAATCAGAGTTGTACAAAGGTAGAATGAACGTGCTTTCCAAGTGAAGACTAGATAACAACTTGTAAAAAATATTGTAGAGGACTGTTAGTACAGATTGCATTAGATGGCCTCCAAAGTCCTTGTTGCCTCTGAGAGTCTGGGATTCTATGAATCTTCCCAGGGCAGCACAGTATTCCTTCTTTGTTACGTTCTTATGCTCCCTGCTACGAGTCACAGTTGCAAGGAAATCTCCCAGGAGCAGCATTAAGAGGGACAATCATTCATATTTCCTGTGAATAGAAAAACAGTGTGGTATAGTGGATAAAGAAATAGTTCCAGAGCCAAAAAGACCTGAGTTCAAGTCTTGCCTCTGATACATGGCAAGTCACTTAACCTGAGTACTGAGCAACTCTCTAAAACTCTATGTGTGGGGCAGTTAGGTGGCTCAGTGGATAGAGCTCTGGCCTTGGAGTCAAGAGGACCTGAGTTCAACTCCGGCCTCAGACACATGATACTCACTAGCTGTGTGACCCTGGGCAAGTCACTTAACCCCAATTGCCTTGCCAAAAAAAAAAAAACCTCTATGTGACTCAGAAGGTGACAGCCTGCATTAGGGGAGGGAGTTTCCTCCTCTGGGCATTCTCTGCACCATAAAATCACAGATCTAGTCCCTGTCTCCTACAAAAAACAAAGTTTGGGAAAGGGATCTGGAGTGGATTATTGCTAACAGATAATCCAGGGAAAAGAAGGAAATGAACTCCAAACACTGGAAGCACTGGAGGGATCTGGGAAAGAAAAAGAACCATTAGACATGACTGAAAATCAGAGGGGACAGGAATGGGTTAAGTAGGCAGAGTAGGTGTGGCAAGGTGAAGCTCCCTTTCTATGGCTATCATTGGGAGATGCTTCAGAGCCTCTAGACAGTCCCTCTGCTTCCCAGTATGACTGATTCCAGGTCCACAGGTAGCTCCTCAGCATAGTAATTCCCCTTCCCAGGCAAAGCCAGTCCAATCCATCCTCCCTCCACACCGCTGACAGTGATTTTCCTAAAGTTCATGTCTGTTCACGTCATTCTCCTACTCACCAAACTCCAGTGGCTCCTGATTACCTCCAGGATCAAATATAAACTACTCTGACATTTTGGGAAGCTGTTGGACAGGATGCAAGGATAATTCTCACCTAGGGTAGGGAAAGTGAGTCCCAAGTTAGGAAGGGAGCAGACATGATCCAGGCCAGGTCAATAAGTAGAATTCAGATTCCAGAGAATCTGCCAAAGATCAGGAATTCAAAATGCAGAGTGCCATGAAGTTGATATTTTGTCTAACTGAAATTGCTTCCCCAAAGCTGAAATCATTTTATTAGAGATCTACATGTCTCACATACAACTAGCACTGGCACTCTATGTGGCAATTAGACAGTGCCCACCGTACCCTTTCTTGACCTAGTCAACCCCCCACTAGACCTTAGGACCAAACTCTAGCCCTCTCTACAGTACACTACCTTGGACCAGTGGTTTCATGGGGTAGCATAAGTGTATACTAGCTCTGGGTCCATTGTATGGTAACTCCCATGTCCTCTCTATGTAAGGCCTATGACCTTACAAATCTATTAGGATAAAGAACTATCAAGTCCATAAGCCAATGATATCCTTAACAGCATATTCTTCCTGCCCATCAATTAACGAATCAATAAGTATCTGTTGAGTACTTACTACTGTAGGTGCTAGCTGAGGGGTGGAGAACCTGCAGCCTCCAGGCCACATGTGGTTTTCTAAGTCCTTGGGTATGGCCTTTTACAGAACAAATCCTTTTATTAAGGAGATTTGTTCTGTGAAGTTTGCAAAGGGTTGCACTTGAGGACCTAGAGGGCCACATGTTCCCCACCCTTGTGCTAGTCAGTGTGCTAAGTGCTAGGGATACAAAAAAAAAAAAAACAGAAACAGTCCCTATCCTCAAAAAGCTTACATTATTCTAATGGAGGAGCCAACATATACAATACATTGGTACATACAAGATAAATTCAGAGTACAAGTAAGGTCACTTTAGAGGGGAAGGCACTAGAATCTGGGGGATCAGGCAAGACCTCCTATAGGAGATGAATCTTGAATTAAGTCATAAAAGAAGCCAGAGGCCCCAAGAGGATGGAGTTAGGAGAGAGAGCAGGCCAGACATGGGGGACAGCTATTAGAAAGGCAAAGAAATGGGGAGTGGAACATTGTGTGTAAAGAACAGAAAGCAGGCCAGTATGACTGGATCATAGAGTTAAAATGTGTAAAAAGACCAGAAATGCAGGAAGGAGGCAGCTTGTGAAGAGCTTTAAATGCCAAAGGAATTTATAGTGGATCCCAGAGGCAACAGAGAATTATTGAAGTGTATTAATTAAGCTGGTAAAATGATCAGCCCCGAGGCTTAGGGAAATCATTTTAGCATCTATGTAGAGGATACATTGAACAGGGGAGAGACCTGAGCCAGGGAGACCAGTGAGAAGGTTATTTGATTGTCCAGGCCAGAAGTAAGGAGTGCTAAGCTAGGATGACAGTTGTGTGAGTAGAGAGATGGGGGCTTATGCAAAAAAATGTTGTGGAGAAAGAAATTACAAGATTTGCTAACTGATTAAATATGTGGGGTGAACAGGAGTGAGAAATCTAGTGTGACACTGAGGTTGTAAACTGGGTGACTGGAAGGACAGTGGTGCATTGGACAATAATAGAAGAGTCTGGAAGAGAGGAAGGTTTTAGGGGGAAAGACAATTATTTATGATTTGTATGTGTAGAGCTTGAGATGCCCGTGAAACATCCAGTTTGAAATGTCCATTAGGCATTTGATGATGTGTGCCTGGAGCTCAGAAGAGAAACTAGGTCTGGTTATGTAGACCTGGGAATCTTCTGCATAGGGATAATAATTGAACCCACAAGCTGATAAGGTATAGGGTATAGGAATGAGCATAAGGCATAGGGTATAGGAATGACAGGGTATAGGAAGGAAAGAGGGCCCCAGATAGAGACTTGGGCAAGATGTGGATGAAGATCCAGCAAAAAGAGATGAGATGGAGCAGTGAGGCAGGTAGGAGGAGAACCAGGAGAAAGCAGAGCCATAAGAACCTAGGAAAGAAGGAGTATCCCATAGGAGGAAGTTGTCAGTAGTGTCGAAGGCTACAGAGAGATGAAGAAGGATGAGCACTGAGATGCAGAGTGTTTAAAAGTGAGAGTAGAGGAAGGGGAGACAGTGCAGACAGCTTTTTAAAGGAGTGTAGCTGATAAGAGAAGGAGAAATAAAGAATGACCAGTAGTAGATAGGATCTAATGAGGGGCTTTTATAGGAATGGAAATGACATGGCAACTGGGAAGAAGTCAAAAGATAGAGACAAATTGGAGATTGGAGGTATGATAATGGGAGCAGTCTGCTTGGGGAATAAAAGGAGAGAATTATATCAAGAGTTCATGTAAATGGATTGGCCTCTTCAAGGAAAAAGGCCATCTCTTTGTCAGAGAGTAGAGTGAAGGAAGAGATATTAGGGAAAGATATTTGAATGATATGATTTGATGAGGAAGGAAGAAAAGGGACTTTTTGGCAAATGACTCTAACTTTTGGTGAACTCTAGGGCAAAGTCTGCACCTCAGAAGGTGGGTGTGAAGGAGTCATCTTGAAGACTTGAGGAGAGAAAAGAAGGTTAAACTGTGACTGGTGAACAGAACAGGGAATTGAAGAGAAATGGAAAAAATTGACAGGCTGCAATGTGGGTCCAGTTGATATTAGCATAAATTTCTAGTCACCTCAGTACAGTTTCATATTTTCCTCTAGGACAAGTAGATGACATTGTTATAACAGAATTCCATGGCACGGATGCTGTGGAAAGATGAATCTTTGCCTGAGAGACTGGGAAGAGAATGGTCCAGAAATGAGAAGAGCTGGGTGACAAGGAAGGCCATAGAGGCGGAAAACTTCTTTCAGGCACAGGCTTTGGCCTCAATGGGAAATACAGTTCAAAGGAACCTCAGTGGTCATGTAGTCCAACCCTCTTCAACAGCATAACACCCCATGAGCAATGAGTGGCTGACCACACAGAGAGTCAGTGCCATGTGGAGATGGGTCATGCAAATCTCTGTAACAAAACAAGGAGTTCACCTAGTATTGTAGAACTGAATAATCTTGGTTAGGATGTCTAAGACCATAAGGATGGCATTATGCCCCTGCAATGGGAGTAAGCCTGTGATGAGATCTAATTTTTATGGCAACTCAAAGTCCTTAGCCCAGGTATAGACTTCATGTGACTCAACATCCCAGCAGTAGCAGCCACCAGAAATGCTGGTGATGGAAAGTCTTAAATAGGCCCCAGGGACTCAGCACCTGGCTGTTATTGCACAGACAGGGAGCTCTGCCCATCAGATCTAGCCTGGAAGGATGAATATATGCAAGAAGAGGTTTAGGAGTCCACCCAAGACCAACCTGGGTGTGAATGCCACACCAGCTCAGAGGACAGATCATTAGGCTTGAGTGCAGGTGTCCCATTAACTAACAGAGCTGGTCAAAATTCTGTGATTGTGGGGCAGCTAGGTGGCACAGCGATAGAGTACCGGCCCTGGAGTCAGGAGGACCTGAGTTCAAATCCAGCCTCGGACACTTGAGCTGTGTGATCCTAGGCAAGTCACTTAACCCCAATTGCCTCACTAAAAGAGAGAGAGAGAGAGAGAGAGAGAGAGAGAGAGAGAGAGAGAGAGAGAGAGAGAGAGAGAGAGAGAGAGAGAGGGAGGGAGAAAGAATGTTTCAAAATTCTGTGACTGAAAGGTTTGTAGAGGAGCTTGTCAGGGTGATTGATCTATCAAGTGGCCAAATTCAAGTTTCCAAAATTGCCCATCTGCCCACAAATTGCAATGTTGGGAAATCCAATCAATAAGCACTTACTAAGTGCTTCCTGTGTTCCAGGTACTAGGAATACAAAGAAAAAATTAAGACAGCTACTGCTTTCAAGAACTTTATATTCTGTTGGGGGAGACAACATGTACATATATAAGTCTATATAAGATATTTACAAGGCAATTCGGAGGGAGGCCGGCACTAGCTTCTGGGAATTGGGAAGGCTTCCTGTGGAAGGTGGGGCTTGAGCTGAGCTTTGAAAGAGAATAAGGGATGGAGTGGGACTAAGTGAAGAAGGGGTGCATTCCAGGCATGAGGAAAACCAGTGAAAAGGCATGAAGTTGGAGGTGGAGAGTCATGTGTAAGAAGCAAAATGAAGCCCAGCCTGGCTGATGCATAGAGTGCATGAGGGGGAGTAGTGAGAAATAAGGCTGGAAAGGTAAGCTGAGGCCAGTGAAGGGTTTCAAATGTTCAACAGAAGAGTTTATCCTTGATTTAAAGGCAATAGGGAGACATTGGAGTTTATAGATCAGGTCAGTGAAAGGATTATAGGTGATGGCAAAATCAATGCAATTGATTGACTCGCCAGGTGATCTGGAGGTCCTCTAAGAACAGCGTGGGCAATGATGGTGGACTGTGTCCCAGTGGGTTGCTGCCATCATGCTTCATATGTACCTTTGGTTGTAAGTATCTCCACTCAGATGGCAAAATTCTTTTTTGCTCGGGTCACCTTGAGGGAAAAGTACATGCAGGGTTAGGGCATAGAGGAGAAGTCTCTGTGGTGCGTGAGAGGATAGTGTCTACATGTATCAGTCTCCTGGTTTCAGACCTGTTTCAACAGCTCTGGATCCATCAAGATAGGGGATGAGGTAAGGCATTTCTTCTAGAAAGGGCTCTCCTTCTCAGGCATCCTTTGGGAAGCCTTGGCACTTTTTAGTTAAGACAAATGAAAAACAACATCCAGAGGGAGAACCTAGGGATAAAGCAGCAGCTATGTACAAAACAGATTGTTGCTGGTCTGTCGTGGGACCCTCTAGGGTAATATGGCCTCGATTTTGCGTGGATCCATTCCTATCACCCCAACATTATCATGCATCTCGGGTACTCCATGTACTCTCAGACTAGGATTTCTCTGACTTGGCAATTAGCGGATCCTTTCATAGGCCCCAGAGGGCGTCTTGGACCAGTTTGCCAAGCTGGATAGGATTCTAGAATTAAACCAGAGTAACATCAGGTTAAACCATTACTGCTCCATTCTAGTAAATCTTGAAACATGGGATTGATTTGTCAGCCTCTGGAAGACTGAAAGGGCATTGGACACCCTAAATACCATTTTTTTACACGGTAGGTCTATTGATCACCCTAGATCCAGACCAGACCACGTAAGTCATAATATTATTTGTAAATACCACTATCTCTTCTATTGATCACCCTAGATCCAGACCAGACCACGTAAGTCATAATATTGTTTGTAAATACCACTATCTCTGACCAGTGATTCATTAGATAAGGTATTAATAGTGGCAGTGAAAAGAACAGCAGATTTACATGTTAGGGACCTGGATTCTAATCATGTCTTTGCCTCTTAGTATCTATGTGACCTTGAACAACATTGTGGATAGTGCAATAGACTTGAAATCAAAAAGACCTGGGCTCAAATCAGGCCTCAGATACTTACTAGTTGTGTGGTCCTGGGCAAGCTGGTTAACTTTTCTATGCCTCAGTTTTCCCATCTGTAAAATGAGAAGGTTGGACTCAATGATCTCTTAGATCTTTTCCAGCTTTAAAAACTATGATTGTATGACCCCAAGGTATTTAATTCAATTGAATAAACACTCATAAAGTTCCTGCTTTGTGCCAGGCACTGTGCTAAGAGCTGAGGATGGGAAGGCAAAAATGAATCAGTCCGCATCATCAGGGACCTTACTTTTTATTAGGATGGAAATAATGTGCAAAGCAAATTAAATACAAGACCCATGCAAAGAAATTTCCAGGAAGAGGGTAGAGGTCTAATATGAAGGGCAATTAGTTAACAACAAAATGGGAGTTCCATTAACTTTTCTGGGGCTCAGTTTCTTCAGCTGTAAAAATAATCAGGTTGGATAGGTCTCTTCTAACTCTAAATCAATGACCCTAGAGGCAAGGGAAATCACTCCAAGATGGCGTTGGTGTTCCAGGCCCTAGAACTGTGACTGAGCCTTTGTGCCTCAGTTTTCTTATTAATGAATAGCACCAGGGCTCCAGCAGGGGAAGAGGAAAGGTGAACAAACTCCTTCTTCTGGTTCTTTGCCTATGGCTCCCACAGGGACATCCCATCAAGAGCAGGGTCATGCCAGACTAAGCTTATTTCCTTTTTTGACAGAATTTCTAAACCAGGAAATAAGGGAAATGCTGAGGAAATAAGTTACCTGAATTTTCTCCAAGCTTTTGGTAAAATTATCTTATATTATTCTCATACAAAAGATAGATACATATTAGACAATAATACAATTAAATGGATTCAGAACTGGTTGGATGGAGAGATTCAAAGAGCAGTTATTAATAGTTCCTGTCACTATGGCAGGAAGTCTCCAGTGGAGTGCCCCAGGGATCTGTGCTTGACCACGGACTAACATTTTTGTCAATGATTTGGATCAAAATGGAGATGGTATGTTCATCATATCTGCAGATAATACAAAGCTGATAGAGAAACCTAACCAAGTATGTGACAAAGCCAGGATCCAAAAGGATCTAGAGCCATGGTATCAAACTCAAATAGAAGTGGGGGTCACTAAACTATACGTAAGAAACTTGAGGGCCGCATATAGACTTAGAAAGCCATGTATTAATGTTATCTATCTTCTATTGTATTTTTATTTATTTTGGTAAACATTTCCCAATTACATTTTAATCTGGCTCTGGTATGGTCTGGTTATAAGCTGGTTTGCAGGCCATGTGTTTGACACCTCTGTTTCAGAGCTTTAGGCTGAATTTAATAAATGGAATTCAATAGAGATAAATATCAAGCCTTGACCTCTAGCACAAAACAGCAACTTCCCAAGCATAAGATGGGGAAGGCAACGATAGACAGCAATTGTTTTGAAAAAGGTCTGGGGCCTTAATAGACTGCAAGCTCAATATAAGACAGCAGTTGATATGGAAGCTGAAAAACAAGCTAATATTATCTTGGTCTTCGTTAAGAAGGGCATAATTTATAGGAATACAGAGATGGTAGATAGTACCATTGTATTCTGCTCTCATCAGACCTCATCTGGAGTGTTTTGTTCAGTTCTGGGTTTCATAGTTTAGGTATGGCATCAATGAGTTGGAAGGTATCTAGAGATGGACAACCAGGACAATACAGGGCCATGAGTCCATGACATATGGCAATCAGCTGAAGAAACAGGGTATGTTTAGTCTAGAGAAGAGAAAACTTAGGGGAGACATGAAAGCAGTCTTCATGTGTTTGAAAGACAGTCATAGGGACAAAGGGTCAAACTTGTTTGGTTTGGCTCCAGGTGGCAAAACTAGAAGCCATGGATGGATGTTGCAAAAGTGACAAGTTCTTCCTAAGAATTAGAGTTCTCTCAAAGCGGAAAAGGCTGCCTAGAGTGGGGATGGATTCCTCTCCTTGGAGGTCTGCAAGCAGAGGCTGGATCACCACTTGTCAAGTGTTTTATAATGGAGATTCCTTTGATGTATCTACATTGGACTAGATGGCCATTGACTCTCAAACTCTTTGATCCTGTCATCGCTAGTGTGGTGGATAAATGATTCTGGCTGACTTGGAAATGAGGTTCCCACAAACTGAATAACCTACATGGGGACTACATTTCTGCCTTTACTATACTAAATCAATTATCAGTTAACAAGCACTTATTAAACCCATCCCAGTCATCTTGATTTTGGACAGGGAATTCTGGTGTGAGATCCAGTTAAGTACTGGAGGTGACATATGGATGGCTGGGTAGAGTCAAGAGTATAATGGAAGCCAACCTTCCTCAAATCCCATGTGGTAGCTGGATCATTCTCTGCCAGAGAACCAATCTTGGATGCTGTTGGGATCGATAAGAACAGATTCAGTCTAGGCTAAGCACTTGAAGGATTTCCCTAGTTAGAGCACAAAGGCTTGTTCTTCTGGATCATTAGTGCAGATCAGAGAGAGCACCTACCCCTCATTTTAACTACCACAGTGGTAGCATGGCATCTATGGTGGTCATACAATCATACTGTACATTTAAAGCTAGAAAGGACCTTAGAGACAAATTATTCCAACCTCATTATTTTATAGAAGATGAAACTGGGGTTCAGAAAGAAGTGATGCCTGAAGTCACATGGGTAGTACATGACAAAGCAAGAATTTTAGCTCAGGCCCTGAGACTCTTTCACCTGTACCACACTGAATCCCTGCCCTTTCTCTGGATCAGTACCATATTGGTAAAATTTGGGGTGATTCCTAAATTCACAATAGCTTGGGCCTTTACAACCTGAAAAGTCAAGAAGAGATGGGCCATAAGAAAGAAGATGGGGCAGGGCCAGTCTAGACTGGGATGGAGGCCAAGTGAGGGACCACTTCTTGGTGGCAGGCAGGTTTGCCCTTTGATAGCTCCCTAGGTAGAATTACATGATGATGTGGAGGAGACAGAGAGGAAGTAGGTACATTACTCCCAAACTGCACTGGTTTCCAAACATTCTATCAGTCAACCAGCTCCCAGTGGGTAGGTTATTCTTTGGTATTTTTCCAGCACATATTTGCCCTTTGATAGCTCCCTAGGTAGAATTACATGATGATGTGGAGGAGACAGAGAGGAAGTAGGTACATTACTCCCAAACTGCACTGGTTTCCAAACATTCTATCAGTCAACCAGCTCCCAGTGGGTAGGTTATTCTTTGGTATTTTTCCAGCACATAATGGTAGCAATGGCAAGTAATTGCTGGATTCAAGACAAAAAAAAAACCTAAAAAAATGTTGAAGAATACAGTAGGAAATGCCAGAAGGCTGGCCATGACCTGACTCAAAATATGTGCATATTGCTGTATGGGTATCTGCATGTCAGCTAATTCATCCCTGATGGGCACGGCCACACACTTCAAAAATTGGTCAAACTGATCTAATTCAATTCAACATAGATTGGTCCAAATGATCCAATTCAAAAAACATAGATTGGTCTAACTGACAAAATTCAATTCAATAAATATCTCTGTACCTGGCAATGTGTTCCATTCAAAAAAATCTAAGAGGGTACTAGAGAGAATATCTGCTTCCACAGGCTTTAGGGCAAATCATTTCATTGGCCCATTTCATGGCTTGAAGGATTCTGGGAGGGAGACACACAAACCTCTGCCCACCAGCAGCCATGCCCTCCAGTTCCCTGTTACACAAGCATAATTCCCTGCCCTCAAAGAGCTTACATTCTACTGGAAGTATACAGCTTTTCCATGAATAAATAAATACAAAATACATAGAAATAAATGCAAAATGATTATAGGATCACAGATTCAGAGCTGTAAGGTCATAAAGTCTAACCCTGTAAATTCAAAATGTAGAACCTGAGACCCAAAGAGGTCATGGCCTGCCCAAGGTCACCCAAGTAACAAGTGGCAGAGCTGTGATTCAAACCCAGGTGCTAAATCCAGGCCTCTTCCCACTGGACTTTCAGAAGGAAGGGCACTAATAACCAAAGATCTCTTGAAGGAGGTGACATTTCTTTTTTTAACAACATTTTTTTCCAATTACATGTAAAGATGATTTTTAACATTCATTTAAAAAAATTTTTGAGTTCCAAATTTTTCTCCTTTCCTGCCTCCCTAAAATGTCAAGCAACTTGATATAGGTTATATACGTGAAATCATGTAAAACATATTTCCATATTAATCATGTTGTGAAAGAAGAAACAGACCAAGAAGAAATATAAGCTACATAAAAAAAGAAAGTGAAAATAGCACTTTATAGCAGCTCTTTTTGTGGTGGCAAAGAATTGGAAACTGAGAGGATGCCCATCAATTGGGGAGTGGCTGAGCAAGTTGTGGTGTATGAATGTAATGGAATACTATTGTGCTATAAGAAATGATGAACAGGCTGACTTCAGAAAACCTGGAAAGACTTATATGGTCTGATACTGAGTGAAGTGAGCAGAACCAGAGGACTTTGTACACAATAACAGCACGTTATGCGATGACTAATATTGTTAAACTGAACCTCTCAGCATTAAAGGATCTAAGACATCTCCAGAGGCCTCGAGATGGAAAATGCTGTCCACATCCAAAGAAAGAACTATGGAAGTTGAATTGCTATCACTCATTTTTACCTTTGGTTGAGTTTTGTTTCATCTTTCTGATGGTTCCTCCTATTGGTTGTAATTTTACTTACAACTCACTAATGAAAATATGTTTAATAGGAGTGTAAATGTAAAGCCTATATCAGACCGTGTGCCGTCTTGGAGAGGGTGGGGGGGGGGAGGATGGGGGAGAAAAATTTTCAACTCAAAAGCATATGGAAGGGGCAGCTAGGTGGTGCAGAGGACACAGCACCAGCCCTGAAGTCAGGAGTACCTGAGTTCAAATCCGGCCTCAGACCAAACACTTGACACTTACTAGCTGTGTGACCCTGGGCAAGTCACTTAACCCCAATTGCCTAAAAATGGAAAAAAACAAAAAAAAACAAACAAAAAAACCAAAGCAAATGGAAGTGATTGTTGATAAATCAAAATAAATTAATAAAATTTTAAAAAATACAAAAAAAATGATACTGGGGTGCTAAAAAAATAAATAAATAAAAACAAGTAGGCTTTAATCTGCAGCCAGACTTCACCAATTCTTTCTCTGGATGTAGATAGCATTTTCCATCATGAGTCCTTTGAAACTGACTTGGATTTTCTATTGCTGAGAAGAGCTGAGTAATTCATAGTTGATCATCACACAGTTAATGTTACTGGGTACAATGTTCTCCTGGTTTTGCTCATTTCACTTTGCTTCAGTTTGTGTAAATCTTTCCAAATCTGCCTTCTCATCATTTCTTATAGCACAATAGTATCCCATTACATTTATATACCACAACTTGTTCAGGCATTCCCCAATTGATGGGCATCCCCTCAGTTTCCAATTCTTTGCCACCACAATAAGAGCTGCTGTAAATATTTTGTCCATGTAGGTTCCTTTCCTTTTTCATGACCCCTTTGGGACACAGATATAATAGTGGTAATGCTGGATCAAAGGCTCTGTCTGCACAGTTTGATTGCCCTTTGGGCATAGTTCCAAATTGCTCAAGAATTTTACATTCATTGAATCTTGAAGGGAGCTGGGGATTCCAAGAGGAGGAGGTGACAAAGTGGATCATTTTAGGCATAGGGGACAGCCCATATCAAGACATAGAGGTGGTCTTACCTATCAGACTGGCTAATACTACAGAAAAGGAAAACGATAGATGTTGGAGGGAAAAATTGGGACACTAACTGTTGGTGGTGTTATGAATTGATCTAACCATTCTGGAGAGCAATTTGGAACTATGCCCAAAGGGCTATAAGACTGTGCATGCCCTTTGATCCAGTAATACCACTACTAAGAAAGAGCAAGACAGCAAGATAGCAAGAGGGCGTGAGGGAGAACAAAATGTAGTCAGCCTGGAAAGCAGCCTGGCATCAGACTGTAAAGGGCTTTAAATGCCAAGCAAAGGAGTTTGTATTTTATCCTAGAGACAACAGGGAGTCTAGATATTTTTGTATGTACCTGTAGTCACCATTAGAATTTAAGCTCATTTGAGTGGAGAATGCTTCATTCTTCGAACTTGTATCCACAGTGCCTAGCACAGTGCCAGGCCCACAGAAGACTCTTAATAAATGTTGTTGTTACTAAGTCTTTTTTTCAGTTGTGTCTAACTCTTTGTGACCCTATTTGGGGTTTTCTTGGCAGAGATAACCATAGTGATTTGCCATTTCCTTCTCCAGCTCATTTTATAGATGAGGAAACTGAGGCAAACAGGGTTAAGTGACATGCCCAGGGTCACACAGTTAGTAAGTGTCTGAGGTCAGATTTGAACTCAAGAAGATGAGTCTTCTTGACCCCAGGCCCAGTACTCTGTCCATTGCACCACCTAGCTGTTCTCTTAATAAATACTCTTTGATTAATTGATTGATAGATTTGGGGGAAGTTGATGCTGGTTGGAATGAAATACTCTCTTTCTAGTTGACTCTTCAGAATCAGCCCTCTCTTTCTTTCATTTGATAAGCAATGACTATTGTAAGAAATCCCAGACATCCTAGAATTCCTGCCTCCTAACCATCCTAGTTCTTCCACCAGATGAGCCAGCTGTACTTGAGATGGAGGACCTTGACCGCCTGGCCATTCACCTTGGGGATGGCCTGGACCCAGACTCTATTTCCTTGGCCTCTGTCACTGCACTTACTACCAATGTCTCCAATAAGAGGTAAGAGGAGAATCACCCCTCTGGCCCATGAACCTCAATCACCAGCAGGCAATAGACTTTGCCAGGCTTTACCAAGACTTGGGGTGGTGAGGAACCAAGTGCCTGGGCCCCGTTGACCCCATTTCTCATGCCGCTCACCATGGTTCAATGGAAAGAGTGTTGGAGTGGAGGCAAAGGACCTCTGTTTAAATCCCAGCTCTGCCATTTGATATCTATGACCTTGCTAAAGTTATGCAACCTCTCTTGGCCTTAGTTTTCACATCTGCAAAATCTGGGGATTGGACTAAATGTCTTCTAAGATCTCATCTACGTCTGAAGCTATGATCATCTTTTATTTATTTTCAACTCTGTCCCTATCCACAACCCATTTTCTATGGGAGGGTAGAACAAAGTTGGCTGTAGAGCTCACAGCTCAGACCCTATGAGCCTCCAGAGCTTTTATCAGGCTCCCTTCCCTCTCTAGACCAAGCCAAACCACTGAGGAGTGTGCATTTCCTTCCCTCAGGTCCAAGCCTGACATCAAGATGGAGCCGAGTGCTGGACGGCCCATGGATTACCAGGTAGGTTGGAATTTGAACTCAAATGCTGCTCAGACCTGGATTCTCGTGAGTTCATCCAGCTCCATAGGTTCACAGGCTATGTGCAGGGTCATAGTAATGTCCTTATGATCTGGCAGTGAGAGGAGGAGTTGGGAGAAAGGGACGCATTTGTCGATATAAATTGTCATGACCGTTTGCTATTTTTTTAATCTGCTTTAACTGCCTAAATGGAGGTAGGAAAAATTGGTCCTGTCACATGCTGACCTAGAAAAGGACTGGAAATGTTTGACTAGTGGTTAAGGTAGATTTGTTGTTGTTGAATCATTTCAGTTGTGTCTGACTCTTCATGACCTTATTTGGGGTTTTCTTGGCAAAGATACTGGAGTGGTTTGCCATTTCCTTCTCTAGTTTATTTTACAGATGAGGAACTTGAGGCAAGCAGGGTTAGCTAGGTAAACTAGTAAGTGCCTGTGGCCAGATTAGAAGTCTGGAATGTGAGTTTTCCTGACTCTAGTCCTGTCGCTCTATCCACTGTGCCACCTAGCCACCAGATAAGGTAGATGTCTACCAAATAGTTGTAGTGATCTTGAGCAAGCCAGCACTCCAGGTCTCAATTCCCTCATCTGTAAAAGGAGCTCTTGGTTCTGGAGCTGGCTTTACTGCTAATGAGCTCTGTGACCTTGGGAAGGCCATCCTTTTACTCTGGGCCTCAGTTTCCCCATCTGTAAAATGAAAAGACTGATTCAAGGAATTCTAAGGTCCCTCCCAGCTCTAAAATTCTACAATTTTGTGACTTAGGCCTCAGTGTCTTCATCTATAATACTTACCAACAGCTGCCTCATACTAGTTTAGTGAGGATCTAAGGAGACCCTGTCTTCCTTGAAATAACCCCATGGGATGGGTAGTAGTAGCTACATTATCATGATACATGATACAGAAAAGGGAACTGAGGCTCAGTTCATTTTCTGAAGTAAGAGGAGTCCATGCTCAAGGAACTTATTTAATTTATTTAACTAATATTTATTGATTTCAAAACAATGATCCAGTGAGGACATGTGTACTTCTGGGGCATAGCCACCCTGGTTCCATTCACCCTGATCTGGGGGTTTGCCTCACACCAAGCACACACCAAGTCCAATCAGGAGTTGGTCAGCCCTGCCAGGATAGCAAACTGACCATGAGGAAGGCATTCTGCTCTTCTCAATTCAAGGGAAGTCAGGAAGGGAGCAGTTAGATTTATTCACTTCCTTAGGCCAAACCTGTGCTTTCTTCGGTGTTAAGAATGCTCCCCTCTGCATGGGAAAATCAATCATTATTCTGCAATTTAAGGAGTTGTCTAAGGCACTGAGATGTGCAGCAATCTTTCTAGAGTCACACAGGACAGGATTTGTCAGAGAATGGACTCGAACCCAGGTCTTCCTGACTCCATGGCCAGCTCTCTAGTCATGACTCCATCCACCTCTATTTCTTTATGCTTGAAATTCAGTAAGATAGCCAAGCATGCTTTACAAATGGACCCAACCGATCCAGGGTAAGAAGACCCTACATACCTATGACTGTACCAATCAGAAGTCAACCTGTGCCCAAGCTGGTAAAATCTCTTTGGTAGCTTATGATTATATCCTACAGATTCATTGTCACTCCAGTTGTTGATGTGTCATTGAAAAAGGCATTCAGCCAGCCTGCTTCAAAAGCAAAGCAGCTTGCCCATGTCCATCTATCATGGAGAAAGCCTAGAGTCATTGTTACCTTTGTCTGATGCCAACTTTATAATGACTTTTACTATCTGTTCAAATATGGCTCCTAGAGTGCAAGGTCTTGGCACTTTACTGGGCGAGAAAGATTTGCTCGTGGCTTTTTTTTTTTTGCTCTTGCAATCAGGGTTGAGTGACTTGCCCAGGGTCACACAGCTAGGAAGTATCAGGTATCTGAGGTCATATTTGAACTCAGGTCCTCCTGACTGTAAGGCCAGAGCTCTATCCACCTAGCTGCCCCTGCTCATGGCTTCTTTCAAGCTACTCTCGGAACTGTACAAAAGGACTATAACATGACGTGAATTTATTTAAAAAAAAAACAGCAACATATTTTATTTCTTTTAGTTCTTCCAAAGTTGAAAATATCAAGACCTATTGCTAAGGAGAAAAAAACAAAACAAAACAAAAATCATGTCTCTCTCTCTCTCTCTCTCTCTCTCTCTCTCTCTCTCTCTCTCTCTCTCTCTCTCTCTCTGTCTCCCTATCTCTCTCCCCCTGCCTTCAGTCTCTCTCTCTGTCTCTCCTCTCTCTCCTGTCTCTCTCTGTCTCTCTCTCTGTGTCTGTCTCTCTCTGTCTCTGTCTCTCTGTCTCTGTCTCTATCTCTCTCTCTCTCCCCCTCTCCCCACCCAAAGTCCTGGGATGCAAAACAATCTGTTCTGGGACAGGTGAGTGCAGGAGGCTAGGAGGGAAGATGGCAAACAAAAACCCCTCCCGAATACTAAAAAACAAACTAACAAAAACAAACCCTGTTCAACAGAAACTGTGATAAAAACAGGACAATGCAAGACAAGTAAAAATGAAGAACAGTGGAGGGGGAAAAAAGGAAAGCAGCTTGACCAAGTCCATGATCCTAGGATTAAAGGATGACTATCCTACCACCTATCAGATAGAATTGTTGCAAGATAAATACTTTGTTACTTCAATTAAATTCATCAAATGCCAACCAAGTGCAAGGCACAGAGATAAAAAATAACAAAGTGCCTGCCCTTAAGCTGTTTATAATCTGATAGGATGGATAAGATACACAAACAAATCAGTTAGATGCAACTAGTGAGAGAAAATAGCAATCAACAAACATTTAAGAAGTATATATCATGTGCCAGACACTGCTGGGGATAACAATAATAATGTCTTATGGTTTGCAAAAAAATTAGAAATAATATCTTATTGGACCCTCAACCCTGGGAGGCAGGTGCTATTATTAGCCCCTTTATAGTTGAAGAAACTGAGGCAGGCAGAGGTTAGTGACTTGAGCAGGGTCACACAGTTAGTAAGTGTCTGAGGCTGCATTTGACCTCAGGCTTTCCTGGCTCCAGGCCCAGCACTCTAGCCACTACATTATGAGACTTAGTAAGAAATGGCTATTTTCTCTAGGCTGGAGCTCAGAGGTCAGTTCCGTAGGTCACTTAATTTGCCCTGCATTTATAGCAACTAAGTGCTTAGCAGGGCAGCTAGGTAGCTCAGTGGATAGAGCCTCAAGCCTGGAGTCAGGAAGACTCATCTTCCTGAGTTCAACTCTGGCCTCAGCCACTTACTAGCTATGTGACCCTAGGTGTCACTTAACCCCATTTGCCTCAGTTTCCTCATCTGTAAAATGAGCTGGAGAAGGAAATGACAAACCTCTCCAGTCTCTTTGCCAAGAAGAATCCCAAATGAGGTCATGAAGAGTCACACATGACTGAAAATGACTGAATAACAACAAGGTACTTAGTAAGTATTAGCTGAATTAAATTGAATTGAATTCTTGAGTCTCCCTAGTGTCAAGAGAACATTTTATACACTGTACCCTCACCTTCATGATCTGCCCTTTCTCAATGCCTTTCTGGTCTTCCTCCAGGTCAGCATCACAGTCATCGAAGCTCGTCAGCTTGTGGGGCTGAACATGGACCCTGTAGTATGTGTGGAGGTGGGAGATGACAAGAAGTACACCTCCATGAAGGAGTCAACCAACTGCCCCTATTACAATGAGGTCAGTGACTCTGTGGCCCCAAGATTTTGGGGGGACACTGGAAGAGGGTCCTTTCCTGCCATATAGAAGTCTTGACTCCCTGCTCCCAGGAGGGGGCTCCCTTATCAAACTTACAGAGAACCTCATGAGATGGAATGTCTCATACAACCAAGGAGCCTTAGGATACTGGCTGGCAGTCTTTTATAGAGTGATATACAGAGATATATATATATATTGACATATATATTTAAATAGATATAGATGTTGCTATATATTCATGAACCATAGTCCTACATAGCCCCTAGGTCTTCCACAGATCACAGCAGTCACTGCCAGTCCAATCAATCACTCTGTGACGGCTTAGCTCAAAGGTCAGTTGTCCTACCCTCCAGCCTCCCAGGTCCATACCCTTTGCTCTACTGGGATGTGCTGTGCCAGGTTTGTTCCTCTCTTCTAAGGAATAACTATATGGTTGCTTTTAAAGATGTTTTCTGAAGTTGTCTGAACCTCTTTTCAGTCCCTCTGGGAAACTGAAGTCTTATGGGCTAGGGTAGGGAAGTGAAAATCAGTAAGGACTCTATTCCCTCCAGCCATTTGGATTCCCTGCAGGCAACTGGCCTCCTAGCTAGGCCTTAAGACTCATAGAAGGAAGTAGAGTGATACCGTTGATGGAATTCATGCTTCAAGCAATGAAGAAGCCTGTATTTACTATGTGCCAGGAAATGTACTAAGTGCAGGAGGTAAAAAGACCTCCCCTCCCCAAAAAACTCATCCCTTTCCATCAGGGAACTTCTATTCCATGGGGGAGATAAGATGTATATATCTAAGTACAAACAGAATATTTTTAAAGTTTTCATTTTATTTCATTTGTCAATTCAAAAGTATTTATTTTTTCTCTATCCAACCCCTTCTCCAATTTAAAAGAAGGGGGGGAAAGCTCTTGTAACAATGGCTGTTCATCCATATTTCTCTCATCTTGTACTTGTAAAGCTGATTTTTTTAACTCAAGTAAAAACTTTATATTTATTTTCTATTAAATCTCATCTTACCAGATTCAGCTCCATTCTCTAAACCATCAAGATTGTTTTTTGGATCCTAACTATGCAATCCAGTATATTAGCTAGCTCTCTCAGCTTTATTTCATCTGCAAATGTGATGAGTAACCTATCTTATCTTTATTTTTAATTTTTTTCAGTTAGCAAGTTTTCATTTTCTCTTCCTCCTGTCTACCCCTCTCAAATTAGAAAAATAAAAGCCTTGTAACAAATATGCATAGCCAAGCCAAAACAAGTCCCTGCACTGTCCATGTCAAAAAATGTATGTCTCATTCTACATACAGGAGATAGATAGCCTGCTTCATCACTGGCCCTCCAGAATCTGGTTGGGTATTGAAATGATCAGAGCTTTAAATCATTCAAAGTTCCTTGTCTCTAGAGTGTTGTTATTGTTTTATAGATTGTCCTCCTGGTTCTGCTCATTTCACTGTGTACCAGTTCATACAAGGGTTTCAAGATTTCTCTGAAGCCCATCCTTTCATCATTTCTTGCAAAATGACAATATTCCATTATATTCACATACAATAATTTGTTCTAACATCCCCTAATTGACGAGCATCTCCTTAACTTTCAGTTCTTCACCATTCTAAAAACAACTAACTGCTACAAATATTTTTGCACATGAGTCCTTTTTCTTTTTCCTTTGGAGTTCAGGTCTACTGTTAATATCATTTAGTCAAAAAGTATATGTACTTTTGTGACTTTGGAGGCATATTTCCAAGTTGTTTTCTAGAATGTCTTGAAATTCACAGTACCACCAACAATGCCTCAACATGCCCATTTTATCTATGCCTTTAACAAGTCATTGATACAGAGAACAAATGGCAGAACAAGGATTTGAACCCAAATCCTTTGACCACAAATCCAAAGTACACTACACTGTACTAGTGAAATATAATTAAAAAGCATGTTGCATAGATTAAACCACTATAGAAATGCAAGCTTGTAGTAGTAGTAGTAGTAGTAGTAGTAGTAGTAGTAGTAGCAGCAGCAGCAGTAGTAGTAGCAGTAGTAGTAAGGGACACATCTTTGATCGTGGAAAAGTCCCTGACCAACTTAAGGGTCTGGTTTTCCTTAAGAGACTCCAAGACAGAAACCCATAATGGTCTCCTGGTACTTAAGGAGCATCTCCCCCCAAATATGGAGCAAAATGCAAAGGCTTACTTTTACCAGGTAGACATCTACAACAACAACAACAATAACAGTAACCAGCATTTGTATAAGGCTTAAAGTTTTGCAAAATGCTTTACTATCTCATTTAACCCCCCCCAAGCAACCTTGTGAGGCAGTGTTATTATTATCTCCATTTTATAGATGAGAACCCTGAGGTTGGGAGAGTTGAATTTACTTGCCCAAGGTCATATGGCTTAGAAAGGGTCTGAGGAGAGATTTGGACTGAGGTCCTCCTAACATGTCTAGCACTCCATTCCCTATGCCAAGCCGATCACTACATAAGTCTGGGGCCCACATTTTCTTCAACATTCTAATATACCAAAGATCTGTCATTTTTCCCCATGTGAGTTAAAACCCCTTTGTAAACCATCTTCAAGATTGGCTATAACCAAAAAATGTATATCCTTGTGGCCAACTTTGGGTTGAGCCTCTCAGTACTCGCAACTCAGAGCTCACCTAAGGCTAGTCACCAGATAACACAGGCTGATACTGAGCCCAAACTTGAAGATTTTCTATCTTGGAACACCCTAACACAGCTGGCTTTCCACTGGTTCCACAGCCTTTGAGAACCCAGCCTTACCTCAACAGCAAGAACCTATAGAACAGGACTTTGGCCAAAGGAAATCCTAGATTTGTTTCCACCAAATTCTTCCATTTCTTTTATCCTTATGTATGTCTTGCCTGAGATCCTGACTAGAAAGCCCATTGTTTTCCACTAACCCAAATACTCTAGCTCTGTGTTTCTTCCTTGTCTTTTTCCTATAAAGTATCCTTCCTTTAGCTCAAAACATTCTAACCACTATGCGAACTTTCTTTCTTGTTCCTTTAAACAATTGTGTTCCTGGGAGTGAGCTCTCCATTCCTCACGTGCTCACCCTCGGTGGGTTCCCCATTGTCACAGACTCTATGTGGGCTCCTCAAAACATTCCCAAAAAATACATGTAGATTCAGCTCAATTCAGCAAAAATTGATTAAGCAAAGTTTATTTTAATTTGATTTAGTTTGGGGTTTGGGTCCAGATCTGATTTTACCAACGTGGGCAAGCATTTTCTGTTATGGAAACTGTTGCCACCAATGGCCAGCTCAGCTTGAATTGTGTGAGGCACTGAGGAGTTAACTGACTTTTCAGGGTGACAGAGCTAGTCTGTGTCAGGATTTGAACTCAGACTATCCTGACCCTAAGCTAATTCTATCCATCATGCCACAAAGACCAAAAGATGAAACTGCGGCCCATGAACAGTTTTTACATTCTGGAGGAGTGGGAGACAGAAAGGAGAAATAGAGTAGAAGGAAAAGATACAACAAATACACAAGTAAATAACAGGTTTTTGGGATTTAGGTCAACCTTATCCCATCATTGACACTTTTCTACATCCTCACTCTAATGTGTGTAGATGTAGGAAACCAAGGCCTTTTTTAGTGTTGTTGCTTTACACAAATCACAATCACATCTCTATTGTCAAGGTCAGGAACCCAACATCGAACCAGGGAAATGTAGTTTGAGATTTATTCAATCAACAAACACTTATTAACACTTCCTATGGATCAGGTGGAAGCTAGGTGCTAAGTGCTAGGAATACAAAAACAAAAGCAGAAATAGTCCTTGTCCTCAAGAAGTTTATATTGCAATGGGGGAGATAAACAGTACACAGGCACGTAAGGCATATAAAAGATAAAATGCATATATGATCAATTAATGTGCATGTATTAAGTGCCAACTATGAACCAGGCACCATGCAAGGTTCTGGGTCCATAAAAACAAAAGCAAAACAGGGTCTACACCCAAGAAGCTTACATTCTACCTTATCTCTGTCTCTGTATCTGTCTCTCAAACTTCTCTGTGTGTGTGTGTGTGTGTGTGTGTGTGTGATCTCTCTGTCCCCGTGTCTCTGTCTCTGCTACTGATCACCATGGATATTAGGTATAACTGTGATGTTGTTATCAACCCTTGCTGCTCTTCATGCCCCCAACTTACACGAAGACCACTTCTCTCTAGCTCCTGGGGCCACACTTCCCCCCTCCCACTCTAGGCCCTGCCTGCCCTGGTCCCAGGCTCAGAGACAAGGGATGGGTTCTACTGGCACTGGCAGTACCTCTAGGCCCCTGGAGCTGTTGGCACAAGGGAGTAATGAATGCTGATTGCTCCTGATTGTCATCACTGAGGCGGCTAGTTCTAACATACCCATCTCTCAAGGTTGCAAATCAGGCTTCTAGTGTGTCCTGGGTTTCACAGCATCCTACTCCCACCAGCACTGGCCCAGCCCTAGTGGCAGAGTGCCAGATATCCTTTCCAATTAGTGGCTCCTGTCAAGCAAAGGGTCCCCCTACTCAAGGAAGAACCAGGCTCTGTCCTCTCCTTTGTCCTAATTCCATGGCTAAGGGGAAGTGGCAGGATCTCCTGCCATCACCCAGAGTCACGCTGGGGGTACAGCCAGGCACTGGCAGCTTGGTGACATGTAGGCCTGGGTCCTTCCCTCCCCCAGTACTTTGTCTTCGACTTCCACGTCTCTCCTGATGTCATGTTCGACAAGATCATCAAGATCTCGGTGAGTATTGGAAACAGCCCTGAGTGGGCACAGCTGAGAGAGCAGGGGATGCCAGCAAGACTTCCGAGGGCAGCCTCTGCTCTGCCAATATCCCCCCCACCTGATGGCCTCTTTCACTCTCCCCAAATTCATTTAGACGGCTCCCAATGACTCACTGCACTCAGGTTGAAGAGTCAAGCTGGCCACTCAATTTCCCAAATCCCCAGAAAAGACTGATGCACTCACTGCCCCCATCCCAGTTAACCCAACTCCATCCCCTGCGGGTGGACAGCCCCATGCCTACTCTGACTGGTGGCTGCTGATTCTGCCCGGAAGGTGATTCACTCCAAGAACCTCCTACGCAGTGGAACCCTCGTGGGGTCTTTCAAGCTGGACGTGGGAACTGTTTACTTGCAGCCGGGTGAGTAGAGTGGTCACCAAATTGCCCAGTGTCTAAACAGGGAGCCTGCTGAGTAATCAGATACAAGACAGTGTAATGCAATTCACCAAAGCTTAACTGAGCACCTATTATGGGAGTGCTGGGGGGCAGGGCTGCTAGGGAAGCGGGATTCAAAGAGGAAATGCAACGCAACCCTGCCCTTATTGAGTTTATTATTGAAGACTGGGGCCGGAACAACAGACAAGCCAAAAGGGCCCTTTGAGGCCATGTAGGCTCATTTTACAGAGAAGGAAACTGAGGGCCAGATCAGTGAAGTCACTTGCCCAATATCTCACAGCTGGCACATAGCAGAAGCAGAATGCTTTTCTCACTACATAACACTGCTCCCCCCAGAACTATCATAAGACTTAGCGCTGGGGCTCAATTAGGCCAACTCCCTCCCATTTACAGAGGAAAAAACAAAAGCTCAGAGAGGTTAGTTGATTTGCCTAAAGTCACACAGGAGCATCAGGATTCCAGCCTAAATCAGCCAGCTCCAAATCCAGCACCCTTTCTGGTGCAGATCACTGCCTCCAGCGCACTTGCATAGAGCCCAAGGCTGAGTGGGATTAAATGCAAAGAAGAGATCTGGATAAATCACTATGTGAGATTTGAGGCAGAAGAAATCATTTTCATCTGTGCCAAACAGGGAAGGCTTCATGGAAGAGGTGTTGCCAACTAAACTGAGCCTTTAAGGAAAAAAAGGACTTCAACAGGTGGTGATATGGAAGGAGTCGATTCTAGACTTTCATAAGCAGGAGCACACAGAACCAGCTGAGTAGCCACAGGGGAACAGCAAGGCTGGGGCTAGAGGTGCTTCTTAGGGAACCAGAATTTAGAGGCACTGACAGTGCTTTTCATTCCCTCAGCAGCATAGAAATGCCCTATGTCAGTACCTGGTTAGCAAGAACAATTAGTTAAAATAGGAAGTTACTAAATGTCACTTAATTGGGGGAGGAGAGATTGACAAACACATATTAAGCATCTACTGAGTTGCAGAGCAGGTGCTGCCCATGAGAGAGTTTCCTCAGTATAGGGAGTTCCCTAAACCAATGAAATCAAAACACAAAAGATTCGGAGGCATAAAGAAGACAGAGCTGGTGTTGGAGTCTGGATTCAAGTGTCACCTCAGACTCTGCAACATGTAGAAAAGATCCTGGTTTGTTTTGGTAGAGAAAGCTGTTTGTTCGTTTGCTTTGTTTTGTTTTTTTAATCCAGGAGTTTTTTCTTCTATCAGTGAAATCACAGGCCTGGTCCTAATCTCTAATCTCTGTGTATGAAGTCCTGGGGATAAGAGGATGAGGACTATTTCACTGGTATAGGGAAAAACTCCCAAACAAGGAAACTTTTTTCTATCAAAGTAAATTAGCGCATTCTCTGCAATTCACAGCTTGGAGAGTTGCCAAGAGATCTGAAGGGTTAAGTCATTTGCCCAGAGTTACACAGCCAGTATGTCAGAGGCAGGTCTTCCTGGCTCTGAGGCCAATACCCTATCCACTGTGCAACACTGATCACAGGCATTGGTAATACAAGGACAAGTATGATGTGGTCCCTGCCCTCTAGAAGCTCTCCTTCCAGGCCTAGCTTGTCTGCCCCAGCTGTAAAGGGGATGACCTCCCCTACTGTATCCTTAGAGGCGGCTTGATAGTGCCACAGTGCATACAGTGCTGGGCCTAGAGTCAGGAAGACTCATCTTGCTGAGTTCAAATCTGGCCTCAGACACTTACTAGCTGTGTGACCCTGGGCAAGTCACTTCACCCTGTTTGCCTCAGTTTCCTCACATATAAAACGAGCTGGAGAAAGAAATGGCAAACCATTCCAGCATCTTTGCCAAGAAAGCCCTAAATGAGTCACAGAGTCAGACATGACTAAAATGACTGAATAACCAACCAAACTATCATCCTTGAAGTAATTAAGGTTTCTCTCTCTCCCATCATGCCTCATCTTTACTCAAGTGAATTTGTCTTTAAAATTGATTTGAGGGCATCTTTCACCTTCTCACTCTGGGGTCTTTGCCCTAGGGGTCCAGGTCTTCCCTAGGGTGTCAAAATTGTCCGTTAAAACTCATTGCACGATCTGTACCATAAACTATACAAGCCTTCAATGCCCCCCTAAATGCTTCTACATTGCATATAGCATAATTAGAGAAGTAACAGGATGCATAATAGGTAGTAGAAATATTAATAGCTAGCTTTAGGGCGGCTGGGTGGCATAGTGGATAAGAGTTCCAGGCCTGGAATCAGAAAATCCTGAGTTCAAATCTGCCCTCGGACACTTACTAGCTGTGCGACCCTGGGCAAGTCACTTCACCCTAGTTGCTTCAGTTTCTTCACCTTGTAAAATGAGCTGGAGAAGGAAATGGAAAATCACTCTAGTATCTTGGCCAAGAAAACCCCAAATGGAATCACGAAAAGTCAGAGACAGCTGAAACAACTGAACAACAACAGTGTAAAAAGCTTAAGATTTGCAAAACCACTTTATATAAATATCATCTCAGGGTTTATTTTTGTTTATCACAACAACCCTAGGAGGTAGGTGCTATTATTATTGCCATTTTATAGATGAGGAAATGTTTGCAGGCAAAATGACTTTCCCAGGACTACACAGCTATTCAATGTCCAAGACCGTATTTGCACTCAGGTATTCCTGACTCTGGGTCCGGTGCACTAACCACTGAAGGACCCAGCTGCTTTCTAGCTCCATGGAGCACCTAGTCCTTGCTGCGGTTCTCTGCACACAGCCAATGTGGGCCAGCTGACAAGGAGCCAGATACCCACAGCTTGATTTATGACTGTTTGCCCACACCCTGCTGAGGGGATGCAGAGATACAAGATGAAGAGCTGTTTCAGTAATATTCCGGCGCTTTAAGGCGGCTCACAACAGGCCAGTGAGTGCACACTCCTTGGTGAAAGGTACCTGGTACTCAGCAAGGCCCAGGCAGCCCAGTAAATGTATCAACAGGGAAGGAGGAAGAGAAATATACATGATACACTCAAATTAATAAGTAACCAACAACAGGGCTCAGTGAGCAAGAACTAACAAAGTAACCAAGCTTGGCACACGTCCACGCACTTGTACTTAGGTCTCAATGATTAGTCATGCATCCTTAGCTCCGATGTAGGAGACAGTATATTGGACTTGCAGTCAGATGACCGGGGTTTGGATCATGCTGATGCTGCTGTGTGGCCTTGAACAAATCACTTGGCCTCTCTGAGAGCCTCGTTTTTCTACTCTACAAAATGAGATTGGACTAAAGGATACCTAAGGTTCTTTCTAGTTCTAAATCTATTATCCTGTAAATTCAATGAGCACTTAGAGCTTCAAAGAAAAGGTAGGTGCCCGGGGTAGCTAGGTGGCCTAGTGGATAGAGCTCTGGCCTTGAGTCAAGAAGACTTGAGTTCAAATCTGGCCTCAGATACTTGACACTTACTAGCTGTGTGACCATGGGCAAGTCGCTTAACCCCGACTGCCTCACAAAAAAAAAATGTAGGTGCCCTCCTACAAAGTTAGGGTCCCCATGGGTATCTCCGACTCCAGCTTTGCAAACACCGTTTGGAGTTGTATCTTCTCAGGGATCAATGTACCCTTAAATTGTGATGGTTGGCAGAGTAAGTAATGTGCTTGGGTGCCCCATGTAGGCTTAAAGCTTAGGCAAAAGAAGGGAAAAAACATAGATGAGTAGGAAAAGTACCTACAGTGGGGAATGATGAAAAGAAATGACAACTGGCCAACATCTGCTGTGTGCAGAGAACCACAGAAGGGACTAGGTACTTAATCTATGCAGCTAGATGGTAGCTGGGTTGCTCAATGGATGGAGCACTGGACCTGGAATTGTTCTCCCATATGACAAGGGGTCATATCCAGTCTGACCCCTTGTCAAGTATCTGATAAACCCTATGACATAGTTTAACAAGGTACAGTAGAAAGAATAACAAACTTGTAGTCAAAAGACCTGGTTTCAAGTTCTCACTTTGCTGTTGACTAGCTGTGTGATTCTAGACAAATCACTTTAACTTTTGTAAGCCTCATAGTCATCATCTGGAAAACAGAGTAATGATATTACTTACATCACAGGTTTGTTAGGAGGAAAGAACAAAGTACTTGGTAAATGTGAACTACTGTACTCAATGCTAGTCACATCTATACAACTTGATGAGTAGCTGAGAATCTGTTTCATCACAGCGACGGTTGGCCAGGGTCACTTTTTAATCAGGTGTCACTCAGGGGCTTGAATGTCTAGATTATCTTCCCTCCCCTGTATTTGATGCTGATACAACCGTTTAAGGATCCAGATGACATTATAGAAGATAATAATAAAAGCCATTCCTTTACTGAAGGCTTTCCCCTCCACAATGAAACAAACAGGCAAGACAAATATTGTTGTTGTTGTTTTAGACATGTCAGTCATGTCTGATACTTCATGACTCCATCTGGGGTTTTCTTGGCAAAGATATCAGAGTGGTTTGCCATTTCCTTCTCCAGCTCATTTTACAGATGAAGAAACTGAGGCAAATAGGGTTAAATGATTTGCCTAGGGTCACACAGTTAGTGTCTGAGGCTACATTTGAACTCAGGTCTTCCTGACTCCAGGCCTGGCACTCCATCCACTTCACTACCTAGCTTCCCCCAAGTATTGTTATACCCATTTTAAAGATAAGCAAATGCTGAAAGAGTTACTTGCCCAGGATCTAATGGCTCATCATAGAGCCAGAGATTAAGCCCAGATATCCCGACTAATTTCTGTGCCCTTGCAACTACACTCATTGACTGACATCTAGATAAGAGGCTGTCTAAGCCTCACAGATATAGAAAAGGTTACGTGCTAAATTTGATCTGGGTTAGTTTACTATTTCTCCATCAGTCAGAAGATAAGGAACAAATATGAAGTCTCACATTTGGATTAAAAAGCCTTGCGAAGATCTAAAGTGAATAAGATAAATGAAGGAATATTAACTTCAGTTGGATTTTTCTCTAGCCTGTGTCTACATGATCCCAATGCAACCAGCTGACAAATCAATTAAATAATAAATTAATTAGTCAAACCAATTGTTTGATTAAGTTAACCTAAAAGCCTAGCGTGGACACCAATTTGAATTTTACTCAGGCTTCCATCTGTGTGTATTTTTTATAATTTGTATCATTGCGTCAACAAACATGCCCTTTAAAAAAATTAAGCACTATAAACAAAACATACACACACACACATGCATGATCAGCTTCACAAGTATAAGATAGAGAAGGAATGGCTGGTAACAGTTATTCGTATGAAAAAGATCTGGGAGTCACAGTGGACCACACTTTCAAAATAACTCAGAAGATTATAGTATCACAGATACATTTAGGATTGAAGTCATCTAGTCTAACCCTTTCATTTACAAATTAGGAAAATGAGACCCAAAGAGTTGGATAAGTAACATACCCAAGTGAAATGATTCTCATTTCAGGTACACATAGCTGTCAAATGCTACCCAAAGTCACACAGGTGGTAAATGGCAGAGCCAGGATTTGAAGCCAGGTCCTCAAACTCCAAATTCAGTATTTTTTCCACTGTACAAGTTAACATTGTGATATGGTAATATAAAAAAATCTAATATTATTTTAGGCTGCTTTAGGAAAGGCAAAGTGTCCAGGACTAGGGAAGTGACAGTCCTGCTGTACTCCACCCTGGTCAGACCACATTGTGTTACATTCTGGGCATCACATTTTAAGAAAGACTTTGATAAGCTAGAGAATGTCCAGAAATGGATAACAGAAGTCAGTAAACCTGCATTTACCATGTGCTTTCTATATCCTGCACTGCACAGAGTACCAGGGATACAAAGAAAGGCAAAAAACAGTCCTTGACCTCCGGGAGCATATATTCTAAGGGGCACAACAACATGTAAATAACCAGTTATACAGAAGATGTATACAGAGTTGTTGTTATTGTTTAGTTGTGTTCAGCTCTTTATTTAGCCTTCAGGAGGTAATCAGTGGATTCTTTCCATTTTTATTTTATTCTTTGTTTCTAGAATATCAAGGCAATTTTCCTTGATAATTTCTTGAAAGATGATGTCTAGGCTCTTTTTTTTTTAATCATGACTTTCAGGTAGTCCAATAATTTTTAAATTACCTCTACTGGGAGCAGCTAGGTGGCACAGTGGATAGAACTCCGGCCTTAGAGTCAGGAGGACCTAAGTTCAAATCCAGCCTCAGACACTTGACACTTACTAGCTGTGTGACTTGAGTTCAAATCCAACCTCAGACACTTGACACTTACTAGCTGTGTGACCCTAGGCAAGTCACTTAATTCCAATTGCCTCGCCAAAAAAAATGCAAAAAACCCAAACAAACAAAAATTTTCTCTCCTGGATCTACTTTCCATATCAGTTGTTTTGCCAATGAGATATTTCATGCTGTCTTCTATTTTTTTTTTCATTCTTTTGGTTTTGTTTTATTGTTTCTTGATTTCTCATAAAGTCATTAGTTTCCATTTGCTCCATTCTAATTTTTAAGGAATTTATTTTCTCCAGTGAGCTTTTGTACCTCCTTTTCCATTTGGCCAATACTACTTTTTAAGAGGTTTTTTTTTTCTTCAGTGAATTTTTGTGCCTCCTTTTCCATTTGGCCAACTCTGCTTTCCAAGTCATTCTTCTCCTCTTTGGCTTCTTGTACTTCTTTTACCATTTGGCCTACTCTGTTTTTTAAGGTGTTATTTTCTTTAGTATTTCTTTGTTTTCTTTTACCAAGCTTTTGACTTGTTTTTCGTGATTTTCTTGCATCACTCTCATTTCTCTTCCCAATTTTTCCTCTACCTCTCTTCCTTGATTTTCAAAATCCTTTTTGAGCTCTTCCATGGCCCGAGACCAATTCACATTTTTCTTGGAGGCTTTGGATGTAGGAGCTTTGATTTTGTTATCTTCTTCTGAGTGTGTGTTTTGATCTTTCTCTGGTCAGATTTTTTCCCCTGTTGTTTGCTCATTTATCCAGTCTCTGTCTTAGCTTTTAACTCTGTTAAAGTAGGGCTCTGCTTCCAGGGTGGAGATGCACTGCCCCACATTTCAAGGGGGTTTGTGCAGTTGTTCTCAAAGATAAGGACCTGAATGTTTTCAGTTCTTCCAAGGTGGTATGATCTAAGGAAAGGTGCATTTACCACTCTCCTGGCCTGTGCTCTGGTCTGTGAGTGACCACAAGCTCTCTTTCCTGCTCTGGAACTGTGACAAGGGTCCCTGCTCCACTGTGGCCACAAGCTCTGGTGTGCTAGTGCTCCTCCTTGCCCTGGAACTGCCACTCAGGACTGTGACCCAAATCTAAGTGTGGGCAAAGCAACAGAGTCTTGCCCCCAGTGCTAGCAAAGAGACCCCTGTAATCTCTGCCCTTATCATCTGTGGGCTAAAAGCTCTGGAAGCAGCCACTGCTGATTCAGTGGCTCCTAAGACCTACTCCTGCTTTGCTGGGACCAGGTCTGTGTACTGGTGCAGCCTGCACTGGACTGTGATCCACTCTCACTCAGGTGCAACAGACCTTTATTTCACCCTATCCTTTTGAGGGTTCTACTGCTTCAAGAATTGTTTTATGACATTATTTAAATGTGTTTGGAGGTGTTTGGGGGAGAGCTCAGGCAAGTCACTGACTTTTCTCCACCATCTTGGCTCCAACCTCCTGGGAAAGAGCAATTTCATTTGAATGATGAGATCAGGAGCCAGATTGCAGAGGGTTTAGAAGACAATGAGAGATGAGGAGGTAGAGGCGAACATGGGATTTAGAGCCCATGTAGAGGGGCTTGTCTTGGCAAGGAGAAGAGCCAACTCTTTATCTGAGATTAGAATGAGGGAGGATGATGAAGGACCTTGAGAAAGCACTAGATGAGGATCAGATGAGTAGAAGGAAATAGGCAATTTAGCCTAAGGAAGAGCAAATGTATGGCAGGGCCTATGAACTGCCTCAAGTATTCTGAAGGGTAGTCATACAGAAAAGGGATTTGACCAATTATTCTCCTTAGTCTCAGAAGGCAAAGCTCACAGCAATGGGAGGAAGTTGAAAAGAGACAATTATAGGCTAAGCATCAGGAAGAGCTTCCTAAAAATTAGAGCTATCCCAAAGAAGAATGGGCTGTTTTGGGACGTAGTGGGTTCCACCCCCATGAAGGTCTTCAAGCAAAGGCTGGAAAATTACTTGTCTGTTATATTGTAGAAGAGATTCTCATTATGGGTATGGGTTAAGTTAATTCAAAGCCTAGAAGACAAATGTCCTTTGAGAGCCATTTCAACCTTGAGACTCTGTGAGTCAATGTGATGTTGTACTCCCTGGGGAAACAGAATTCATTAGCATCTTTTGCCTGTGTGACCAATGAAGATTCTGGGTTCTGTTCAAGGTTTTCCCAGTGGAGATTGATACTACGACCTTAGGGGTTTTTTTTTTAGGCTTAGTGAAAATAGGTAACATCAAGCTGGCACTGGCTGGCCATCATCCCTGATGGAGTTTCTCTATTCAGAGAGTATTGGTTATTCCAAGAAGTGTAGCTCTTTACAGGGTGAATGGCTGATAATCAGCTCTCAAAAAAAAAAATAACGTATCCCAAACACTTTAAAGCTTAATCCACACTACTAACATTTTCTCCATCACTTTTTGTAAGTCTAGGAATCAGCAAAACAATAAATCAAGCCCTGATTTGTAGCACTTACCAATTTCTAAGGTGTAAATGCTCACCCTGAAAATTTAGCAATTGCTTCTCATGAGACAACTCTAGCTGGCTCTAGCACACAACTGGCTTTTAGGCTTTCCAATTTTAAGAAATCTACCACCTTCCCTCCAGGGTTTAGCATCCTTACCAAATCCTGCAGTGAAATCTGGCCCACAGCCAGCTTGATCTTAGATAATGAGTTACCTAAAACCCATCTGTCTTGATTTGGGGGAAGGGGGGAAGGGAGGTGGTAGTCCCTGGTGACAGTGATAGAATACAGTTCAGTTTGAGAGATGCACACAGAATCCATAAAACTGCCTTCAATTTCTCTGGCCAGGTCTGGACACATGGAGGCAAATACTGGGATGCCATTCAAAATCCACCATAAAATTATAGGAGCATAGATTTAAAGCTGGAGGAGACTCTGAGACCACCTAAGACCATTATTTTATGTCTGAGGACTGTTGAGGTTAAGTGACATGCCCAAGTTCACAAAGGCAAGTGAGTGACAACAGCAGGATTTGAACACAGGTCCTTTCTGCAATCCTTTCTCGAAATTGAGTCCCACTGGCTGCTCTCAGCTTAAATCATTCAAATCTCAGATCAATCCTTGGTTCTAATATAAATCAACAGTCCCTTCCCTCAAAGAGCCAACTAGAGCCATCCTACTAGAGGGATAGAAGGCAACATGGTACAGTGGGAATAACACTGAATTTAGAGTCAGAAGACTTAGATTTGAATCCTGGTTTTGCCATTTACTTCCTGTGTGACCTTGGGCAAGTCATGTAACATCTCTGGGCCTCAGTTTCTCTATCTGTAAAATGAGGGGGTTGGACTAGATGGTTCTCTAAAGTTCCTTCTAAGTCTTAATCTGTTATTTTATCAAGTATGGGATCCTTAACCTCTCTGAGACTCAGTTTCTTAGCCTATTTTAAATCAGTAAGAGGCATATGCATAGTCAAGCAATGCAGCAACTTTTCCTAGACATCCCCACTGCTCCTAATTTTTCATTGCATTCTGAGCTTCCACAAGACAAAAGTTACTTTCTCTGTAATGTATAGTTTTACATTCATTTTCACCACATTAAGTCGGAGACAGTTGGTCATGAGTAAAACAGACAAGTTTGAGAGAACTTTAGTTGGTTAAGCAGTCAATTATCAGAACCACAAGTAGGGGGTGGAGCTAGGGTTTTTCCCTAAGGCATTGAGGTTTAAAGAGCTCTGCCAACATGTGTACTTAGCAGTGGCATGACTTGCCCAGGGTCACACTGCTGGTAAATGTCAAGTGTTTGGTTTGAGGCCGGATTTGAACTCAGGTCCTCCTGACTCTATCCACTGCGCCACCTAGCTACCCCCAGAGAGAATCTTGATACCAGATTTTAAAATGTAATGAAGTTCACTTTAAAGATATTTTTATTGAGAGTTCAAAACAGGGAATTAAAGTAAGCTAATACTGACTATATATATTTGTAATGGGTTTTTTTTTAAATCAATGGGTAGGGGAAGGGAGGATAGCGAGCATTAGAAATGAATATAAAATTTAATTTTAAAATTATAAATGGGGGCAGGTAGGTGGCACAATGGATAGAGTACCGGCCCTGAAGTCAGGAGGACCTGAGTTCAAATGTGGCCTCAGACCAAACACTTGACACTTACTAGCTGTGTGACTGTGGGCAAGTCACTTAACCCCAATTGCCTTAAAAAAATTATTATAAATGAAAAAAAGATCAAAGTAAGCCAAGGAAAAGACCTCTCTTTATTGGATCAATAGGCAATAAGTTTTTTAAAAAAGAAATTAACCTCCCAAAAATATTTATTTAAAATGAAAGGGGCAACTAGATGGCGCAGTGGATAGAGCACCGGCCCTGGATTCATGAGGACCTGAGTTCAAATCCGGCCTCAGATACATAACACATACTAGCTGTGTGACCCTGGGCAAGTCACTTAACCCCATTGCCTAGCCAAAAGAATAAATAAATGAATGAATGAATGAATAAGTTAAATGAAATAGTTTTATTAATTTAATTGTCTTAGATAGTACTGATTTCCTTACATCTGGGGTGTCCCAAAAGTCTTAGTGCCATTTTAACCTTTAGTATATATGCTATAATCATAGCTATTTTATTATTATTAGTTACTCTATTATCATATTAATATACTTACACATACCAATATAATTATTTCAATCACTTCAAGGCACATAAGGCAGCAACCTCCTCCAGCACAGAAATCCCAGGGAGTTGGTCACAGAGCCAGCACGTGTCACAGGCAGGGTTTGAACCTGGGTCTTCTTGACTCTCAGTCTAGCGTTCTCCTAATCCAATTTGTCTCTCATTAAACTCTCTTTGTTTTGTCTGGACCTGATTTTTGTCATGCAGACAAGCAATGTAGAAATGTCCCCCCTTTTTATGGGCAGCTCTTCTATAAATTACGTTTTAGAGAGATGCCCAGGATACTAATAGCCTGTGAAGACACAGATAGTATGTGTCACAGGTAAAACTTACATGGGACACTTCCTAACTCCAGGCAAACCTTCTCTTAGAGAGCAATGTAGTGAGTTAAAATCATTGATTCCAAAATAATAACATCAGTAAAACAATCTCAGTTTATTAGATTTTTAAGCCTTGAGCCATGGTTTTTCTCTGCACCTAGACAGGTGTTGTTAATCGATTAGTCATGCCCAACTCCAACTCCTCATGACCCCATTTGGGGTTTCCTTGGCAAAGATACTGGAGTGGTTTGCCATTACCTTCTACAGCTCATTTTACAGATGAGGAAATTGAGGCAAACAGGGTTAAGTGACTTGCCCAGGGTCACATAGTTAGGAAGTTCTGAAGCCAGATTTGAACTCAGAAAAAAGAATTTTCCTGGTGCTATCCACTGTGCCACCTAGCTGCTCCTCCCAGAGAGGTTATTATCTGCCAATGTGGAGATTGGCTGACCTATTTGCAAATAGGCTTGTTTCCATATGTGTACATTAACATAGACCTATGGACATATGTTGGGAAGGAAGATAATTAGACAGCAACAGTCAAGTCAATAAGCATTTATTAAGTATCTGCTATGTACCAGGCACTGTGCTAAACATTAGGTATACAAAGAAAGGCAAAACTAGTCCCTGCCTTTGAGAAGCTCACAAACTTATATTTGTCATCTGCAAACAATTGTGTACAAATAATGTACAGGAAATACTGGAAATAATCTCAGAAGGAAGGCACTAAAGTATTGGAAGCATTGATTTTCAGGTCCTTGTACACACTCCAGAGGTATAGGATGAGTTTAGAGGGGTCAGCTACAGCTCCCAGCAATACTACAGAGATTGTCTTCAGATGAACAGGGAAGATTATGTGATTCTGGCATGGTGAGGTATGTTGACCACGTCCCCTAAGTTTTCCAATACCTACGGAATAGCTACATAAATGTGAAGCATAGCAACAAAATAATGAAACTAATTCTCTTCTGTGGTTCATAAAGTGGCCCCGGAAGCAGCTCCATAAAAAGTCATTCCAAGGATGCGTTCAACAACCACAGCATGAAAGCACTTACGTGGCGCTATGGATAGCATGATGGGTGTGGAGTCAGGAAGACCTGAGTTCAAATCCATGCCTCAGATGCTTACTAACTGTGTGATCCTGGACAAGTCATTTAACCTTGATCTGCCTCAGTTTCCTCAGCTGTAAAATGTGGATAAAAATAGCACCTACCTTCTGAGATTGTTATGAGGATAAAATGAGATAATATTTGCAAAGTGCTTTGCAAGATTTAAAATGCTATATAAATGCTAGCTATTATTAAGGGGATGACAATTAATCAGGTATATGGATTTTATGTTTGACTATTTTTTTAAATCCCTTTACTTTACAGTCATACTTCCTCTATCCTGGTAATTTGGCTGACATTCCCAGCTCTGAATGAACTCAACTTGAATTATAGTAAAGAGAATAGATAGGGGCTTAGGAGTATGAACCAGTAGCCATCCTTAAGCTAATAACCTCTGCTTGCTCCAGGAGCTTATAGCATTTTCCCTAAAAGGGCTTTGCCCTCCCCTTCGCCCCTCCTCCCAGAAGAAGGGTAAGTTGGAATTCTAAGAAACAGGAGCAACATCAAGACCCGTTACCTCCATCTGCAGAACACCAGTTCCATCACAAGTGGGCTATCCTGTCAGACCCAGATGACATCTCAGCTGGGCTGAAGGGCTATGTCAAGTGTGACATTGCTGTGGTGGGCAAGGGAGACAACATCAAGACCCCCCACAAGGCCAATGAAACCGAAGAGGATGACATTGAGGGGTGAGGACTCCCATCTCATCCCAATCCCAGGGGTTTCCTGATCTAGCCCTTCCCTTCCTACTGCCTCTGCTTTAGCAGAAATACATTTGCCCCTAGAATGGCAGCCCCATATGGCCCCAGGGTATCAACCCATCTTGCCTCCCATACCATCCCATCTACATCAGCAGTCTCACATAGCCACTGTCTGTTCATGAGGATACAGACCTTTTTTTCAGAAGCCTCAACCAAGCTTCCAGAGGTGGCCCATGGCACGCACTGCTTGTCCTCCTCATTCTAGGCTTCCTTTTCTATTTGAGTGGGAATAGAAGAGGAAGAGAAGGAAGAACACATGAGCCTGGGGATTTTACTCCATCGTCCCATAGGCAGAGGGCAGAAATCTGAAGGCAAACAGAAATAAAGAGGGTAGCTATTTGGCATACAGATTCCTAAATCTGAGAACAATGAAGGAAACTAGTAGGGCTGAGAAGGGGTGAAGTACATTTGAGTCCTGGGTCCAGCGGGTCAAAGAATCTGGAACAAGGTAGGCAGAATAAAGACACAGGTCCTAGTTGAGGGGGGAAGGGGAGCCTGGCTGCAATGCCCCCAGCTGGATGTGCCGGCAGGAACTTACTGCTCCCCGATGGGGTGCCCGCCGAGCGCCAGTGGGCCCGTTTCTATGTGAAGATATACCGGGCAGAGGGGCTGCCCCGCATGAACACGAGCCTCATGGCCAACGTGAAAAAGGCATTCATCGGTGAAAATAAGGACCTCGTCGACCCCTACGTCCAAGTCTTCTTTGCTGGCCAAAAGGTACCCGGGGTGGGGATGTTCAAGGCATCAGTGGTTCAGTCAGTGATTAAACATTTATTAAGCATTTGCTGTGTGCCAGATACTGTGCTAAGTGCTGGGGATAGAAAGAAAAGCAAAACAGGGCCCCCTGCCTTTAAGAAGCTTATAGTCTAATAGAGGAGACAAGATGCAAACAACTATGCATAGACAAACTACATACAGTGGCATATAAAGGTAGCCTCAGAGAGGTAACCTGAGAAGGAAAGATGCTAATAGTTGGGGGTGAGGAGAGATGGGAAACAGAAGTTTGAAGCTTAGGTGATAGGTTTAGCAGGGGACCTAGTGGTTAGAGGAAGGCAGATGGAAAGCAAGGTCTTATCTTTCGTTCCATGGACTTAGAACCTCTCTCTAGAGTGAGGGTTCTTAATCCAGGGTCTATGAACTTGGTAGATATAGATAGATATAACTATAGAGACAGAGACAGAGACAGAGATAGAGACAGAGATGTCTGTGTATGTTTTGATAACCACATTTCAATATAATTCATTTCCTCTGGTATCCCATTCATTTTACTTTTTGCATTTAAAAACATTATTCTGAGAAAGGGTCAATAGTCTTCATCAAACTGCCAAAGGCGGCCATGACATGAGAAAAGGTTTTAAAAATTCCTGCTGTAGAGCTAGGACTGAGAAGCAATAAAATCAAGAGTCTGAGAGGCTAGAGAAATGAGAACATCAAGAGGAATAGAGATTGGAAAAGTAGGGCCTGAGGATACAAAAACCCACAGGGCAGATTATGAACTCATTGGACCCTCAACATTCAATTCAATTCAAGAACTTATTAAGTTCCTGCTCTGTTTCAGGCAGTGTACTAGGTGGTAGGGATACAAAGCTGACAACAACAACAAAAGGAAACAGTCCCAGCTGGACTTGGCAAAGATCTCAAAACACCACAGGAGTCAGATCCCCTAACTTAAGAGAGTGGGGAGACCACAGCGGCCAGAGAAGGGAGAATCAGGATAAAAATTGGGGGGTGGATGAGTTTTACATGAGGTATATTCTCCTCCTTTCTCTGACCCACCATCATTCCCCCATCTGGACAGGGTAAGACATCTGTGCAGAAGAGCAGTTATGAGCCCTTGTGGAATGAACAAATCATCTTCACAGACCTGTTCCCCCCACTCTGCAAACGCATGAAGGTGCAGATCCGGGACTCAGACAAGGTCAATGATGTAGCCATTGGAACCCATTTCATTGACCTGAGAAAGATTTCCAATGACGGAGACAAAGGTCAGCGGCAAAGACTGGGAGAGGCTGATGTCAGATAAGGAGCAGGGAGGAGGGAAGTAGATGAAATCCTTGAGGTAAATGGAAAGTCACAGCCAAGAGCTGTCATGGCAAAGTTAGCAGGGTGGATCCCTTATGGTGAAAAGGTTTTGCCAGCAAAACCTGAAACATATATACATTATATATATATATATATATATATATATATATATATATATACACATACATATTATATATAATATATACATATATATGTATGTATATGTATATATATATACATTTATAGATAGATAAATGAATGGATGATTAAATAAATAATTTTTAAACATAATAAAGGAAGTAAAAACCAATGTTGAGAGGTCAAGGAATAGAGTGACTTTCAAGCCACTCAGAAGTGGCTGGAGCCCACCTAACTACCCTCAACCCCTACCCCCCTGCAATCCAGATAACAGACAGGAGAACTCACTTGGAAGACAAATTAGACTAGATGACCCTTAGGTCTCTCTCAATTCTAAGATTCTTTTGTTCTATGAAGACACCTTAGAAAATACCATCCCCACCCACACCACTCTCAGTTTATCTTCATCTCGTACATTTGTGGGGAGTTTGGGGATCCAGACCAATGATTTCTTTGGTATAGGGAATTTTCTATGAGGAAAATATGATCTTATAAACTCCTTCTACAAATGCAAATGGCAACTTTTGCAACATAATTTTACAGAGTTGCCTAGGGGCACTGAGAGGTTAAATGATTTGCCCAAGGTCCTTCAGTAAATGTGTCAGAGGCAGCGAATATGTCAGGCCCTGAACCCAGGTCCTTCCTGACTCTGAATCTATCAGATTCTACTTACTATGAGGCCAGATCTCTACCCATTATATCACACTCCCTCTTATCTAATAGCTTATCCTTCAGAATGTAAGTTCCTTGAGGGCAGGGCTCCAATTTCATTAGCTTACAGGCCACCCTGCTGCCATACAACAGAGAGCTTTACTGAACACTGTTTGAATCCCCCTGCCCCGTTTCCCAAAGAGAAGTCCAAGAAAGTCCTTTCACATATGAAAATTCCAAATCCTGCCCTCTCTAAGTCAGTCAATCAATAAACCATATCAACCAATCAACAATCCTTTAAGTACCTACTATGTATCAGGCACATCTTGTCATAAGATTATGTATTCAGAGCTGAAAGGGGGATCATAGGATCATAGATTTAGGGCTGGAAGGGACCTTAGAGACTTTCTAGTCCAACCCCTTCATTCTACAAATGAAGAAACTAAGACCCAGGAAAGTTAAGTGATTTGCCCCAAGTAGTAAGTGACAGGGCTGGAATAGGCCCTCAGACTCCAGGACCAGTGCTCTTCCCACTATATCGCTCTGTCTTTACAAAGAATAACCTCCCACTTCCTGGGTGAACTCTTCTCCTTTGTATAGAGGCCAGAGGAGGCTAGGGAGTTGGAAGGATGAAGTGAGAGGGGGAACAGCAAGCCCCACCCTGGACTGAGCCTCTTTCCCAATTGGGCTTTATGGAAAATTTCCCTTCCTGCTCTTCTCCAGACCCTTGCTTCTCCTGTTTCAGGCTTCCTGCCCACTCTGGGCCCAGCCTGGGTGAATATGTATGGTTCCACTCGAAACTACACCCTGCTAGATGAGCACCAGGACCTGAATGAGGGGCTGGGTGAAGGTGTGTCCTTCCGAGCCCGCCTGATGCTGGGTCTAGCTGTGGAAATACTGGACACCTCCAACCCTGAGCTCACCAGCTCGACTGAGGTGCAGGTGGAACAAGCCACGCCGGTTGCTGATGTGAGTCTAGTTACTTGACCATGCCTCTAGGTTGGAATTCCACTATATCCTAAAGTCTCATTCTGTTCAGTCCCACCTCAACCAAGTCTCTCACTCTTTTCATGTCCTAGAGATGGGACTTTACCCACTCAGCATCCCAAGCTCTACTTCTTGTACATTTTAGTCTAGCAGGGCTATGTGTTAACCACCCACTGGGTCTTAGGGTATGTCTAGGTCAGAGTTACATGCCATTTTGTCCAAGACTAGCACAATATCAGTCCCCAAGGGTCTCCCCTCCTGGAGCCCCAGTGCCAGTCCCCTGAATCATGCCAGGGCCTCCAGATGGAGAACTGGCATCCCTCTGCCAGATGACTCTTCCAGTCCTGAGCTTTATCTATCCTCTGCCCAGAGACCATTGAGAATACTGCTCATCTCAATAAGGTGGTAGCTAGATGCTGACAAATCCAAGTGGGAGTTTCTCAACAGAAACCCTGAGCCCTACCTTGCCACTCACTCCTGTCTCTTATGAGCCGTAGTGGTCTCTGTTGATCTGGAGAAAGAACTCAGCCCTAAAACTCTGTAAACCTTGGAGGTCAAGGTAGGAACCTCAGAATCCTGTCTGCCAAGTTTTAGAGGTTAAAGGGAAATATCCCCAGTGTGAAGGCTCTTCCCATAAGAAGCTAGAGGGAGATGCCCTGGTCCCAGAACCTCTCTGCTCAGGCTGTGACTCAGCGGTCCCTCACCCTACCTCCTTACCAGAGCTGCACAGGGAAAATGGAAGAATTCTTTCTCTTTGGGGCTTTCCTGGAGGCCTCCATGATCGACCGGAAGAATGGAGACAAGCCTATCACCTTTGAAGTCACCATAGGTCAGTGCGGCACCCACGGTAGGTTCAATAGCTACTGACCCCCTATCTCAGAACCCTACACACTAATCCAAGCCCCTTGTCATTCTGTCTTCTTCCCACTCCTTTACATACACTTACACACTCATAAAAACATACCCAAAAGGTAAAGGAGTCTGGTTCTCCAGATGAACAGGAGAGCTGAGTCATCACTAGAACACCAGGAAGGGAAAGAATTTCTTTCCCTTTTAAAAAGGTTGAGATCCTAGTCAAAGGTGGGTACATGATTGCATAGATATAGGGACATCTCAGACTGGAATTGAGCTTTGGCCTTTGGGATGGGCTTTTGGGGAGAATTGGGAATGTTGTTAGTATTTGGGAGTGAGGGAGAGAGAGAAAAGAGAAGAAAAAAGAGGAGAGAGAGCAAGTGGGAAGCAGAGAGAAGGAAAAGCAGGCTCACATTCTCATTCAATGCTGCTCTGCTACGAAACTGATGAAACCACTCACCTAGCTTCCTTTCTTCCCTCTCTCCTCTTCTCCCCACCTCTTCTCTCTCTTTCCTCCCTAAATCCCAAAGTAATAGACAGCTGGGAAGATAGGAGCCTTGGTCTGGAGTGATGATAGCCATCCGTGGAACAATTTCAGTACCTTCTCTTCCCCTCACATAAAGGAAGCAATCACAGTGTCCTCATTCTGCTCCCAGGGAACTATGGCAACCAGGTAGATGGGATGTCTCGACCACAACGTCCAAGGAAGAAGGAGAGTGGGGATGAGGAAGAAGTGGACCTGATCCAAAACTCCAGTGATGATGAAGGAGACGAGGGTGGAGATCTGGTGTCCGTCTCCTCCTCACCTCCAATGCGGCCCCAAATCACAGACAGGTAAGACCTAGGTCAGGGGAGTAGAAAGGAGAAGAAGAGGGTAGTAGGGGGCTAGATGTTAGTGGTAGGAGGGTACACTGTGCACAGGCTTCTTATTGACCACTTGCCAACCCTATGCCCTCTGTATTTATCCCATTCACACCCCAGAACCAACCTATCCCACACCAGGGCTACCCTGCCTTCACCCTGCTTCTTACTGGCACAGCAGATTAGACCATCCTACCTCCTTTCCATCCTTCCTCTCAGCCTCCTCCTCAGCTCATCCCCTTACTTCTGCCCCACACCCCAGAAACTATTTCCATCTGCCCTACTTGGACCGCAAGCCCTGTATCTACATCAAGAGCTGGTGGCAGGACCAGCGTCGCCGCCTCTACAATGCCAATATCATGGACCGTATTGCAGACAAGCTGGTCAGTGCATTTGATGGTGGGCAGGGAGGGAAGTTGGAAGGGAAGTGGAAAAAAGACCAATGTGGCAGTCAGGTGACCCAAGTTCTAGTCCTAACTGCCTCTGGGGGATCTTGGGCAAGTCACCTCCACTTTTCTCTTAATCAATAAAATGATAGGATTGGACTAGATGCTTTCCACGGCCCTTTCAGCTTTGAGATTCTTTGATCTTCTTTCTGAAACACCCTAACTAAAACAGTGTAATTACAACACCCTGATGCCACCATACCCTGACAGGGATGGCAAGACAGGTCACTGGATTCACAGAGATGCCTCTAGTCCCATCCTATCCTTCCATTACCCAAAGCAGGAAGAAAGTACTAAATGGAGAAGCATTTGGAACTGGTATGGGGAGACCATCCCGCCTTGATACCTTCGGATATCAGAACAATAGAAAGCCTCACCAGGGAGGGGAGCTCAGTCAATACTGTTGTGAAACACAACAGACACTAGCTTGGGATCCACAATTTTGATTCATTCACTTAAAAACACATCTCAACTTATCTTGCCATCTAGTTGGCAAAGATGTGAAAGGTATAAAGACTATAACTTAAACTTCTTGTCCTGCTTTCTCCTCTAAACTCCCTTGCCCAGGAGGAGGGTCTGAATGACGTACAAGAGATGATCAAGACAGAGAAGTCTTACCCAGAGCGTCGTCTCCGAGGTGTTCTGGAAGAGCTCAGCTGTGGCTGCTAGTGAGACAAGGAACAGGGAGAAGGGGGAGTACATTTAGGGGTGAGGGAGTCAAAGGAGGGGAAATGGGAAATGGGGATGAGTTGGGGAAGTCAAGTGAAGAGGAATGGGAAAGAAGCTGGTAGGAGTGGGGATAGGTACAGAGGACAAGGCTGGGCAACATGACACTGGGATGAGGCATGGAAAGATAGACAGTGAGACATCCATATAGACCCAAGATAGACATGGGCAGTAGGAATGGGATGAGTTCCAAGAAGGTTCACTCAGACCCAGGTCCTGGCTTTGTTTCTTGCAGTCGATTTCTCTCACTTGCTGACAAGGACCAGAGCCAATTATCTCGGACAAGGCTTGACAGGGAGAGACTCAAGTCCTGCATGAGGGAGCTGGTGAGGGCAGGAAACTGTCCAAGGTCTGGGGAAGTGAAGGGGTGGAGTGGGGCATGAGCAAGTAAGGAGAAGGGTCTGGGGAGGGGGAAATGGGAAGGCTTGGGAGAAAAGCTAAGAAGGAACTGGACCTGATGACTGGTCAGGATGTAAAAAGAAAAAACTCTGAGGGCATCAGACCCAGGGGAGAGGGAGAAACTAATGAATGGGGGGTAGGGGGGGAATAGGCTGCAGTTGTAAGGGTGTCAGGCCCCAACTAGGTCCTGCAGGCTCAGAGAGGGATCCTGTCCATCTCTGGCATTCTCACACCTGCCCCTTCCCAGGATCATTCCCACAGGTACAGGAGTCTCTACCTGAACTCACCATGAGGCTGCCTTAACCTTTCCCAGACTCTTCCTGATCTTTTCCCATTGTGCCTCTCCCCCTCCCTGGCCTCTGGGGCCCCTCTTGTCCTCTGCCTGTCTTTTGACACACACAGGAGAGCATGGGGCAGCAGGCAAAGGCGCTGAGGGCTCAGGTGAAGAGGCACACTGTGCGGGACAAGTTGAAGCTGGTACAGAACTTCCTCCAGAAGCTTCGATTTCTGTCAGATGAGGTAAAGGATATGGGGAGTCCATTAGACAAGTATTGAAGGTATTCCTAGCCTAATAGTGCCCTAGGTCCTGGACAAGGTGTAAGATCCAACAAATATCATTCTCACCCTCTAGGAAGAGTCACAATGGGAGTAAATGATAGACCTGGAAAATTGTGTGACTTTGGGCAAGTTAAAATTAACTTCCCTGGGCCTCAGTTTCCTCTTCTGTTAAATGAAGAAATTAGACTAAATGACCTCTAAGGTCCCTTCCAGCTCCAAAATCATGATCCCATGAATCCAGAGAGCTTATAGTCAAGTTGGAAAGATAAGACGTACATAGTAGCAGAAGTAACAAAACTAATATTTCTTAACCAATACCAGAATTTATACATTTATGCATTCACATGAATATTATTAATTTCAAAGTAGTTATCTGGGGATGCTCTCTCAGGAAGCAGATTCTAGGCAGGAAGGGAGTTCCAGAATTCATCATCCCCTAACCCTCCCCTGATCTGGGATATTACTTCTTTTTCTACTCTTTTTACTTGACTGTGTTACTTCACCTTCTCTGGCCAGTTTGCCCAAATGTTGAGCAGCAGCCCTTTCTTTTTTTTTCTTTTATTTTAATAACAAATTTATTTTATTTTCAATTCACGAAACAAAACAAGCATTTCCATAATACAGTATAATACAAATGATGATTGCATATTAAACTACAAATGTGCCATGTACAACTTGCTATTCCCTCCAAATATACAGCAAAGTTATAATGTAAATTTCTTTTTTTGTCCTTTTTTTCTTCCCCCTCCACCCTCTACCCTAAAGATGACTACCATTAGACACAAATAGGTATATATACATATATATGTATGTATGTATGTATGTAAAATTATTCTATACATACTTCTATTTATCAGTTCTTTTTCTAGATGCCCGTCCTTTCTAACCTCTCTCCTGATGTCACCAGACCATATTCAATCCTGGCAGAGACACCCCCTCACCTTTATTCTCCATAGTGCACTCCTAAGAGACTAGACTTTTGGAAACGACTTTAGCAGCACTTAAGCACAATTTGACCTCAGGTGATAGAATGAAAAGCAGTGGGTAGAAAGACAAATTTAGACACGTTTGACCAAATTTAGATAAAAAGACAAATTTAGGCATGATGTCAGGATTAGAATGATCCCAAAGTGAAACTTGCTGCCTCGAGAGGTGGTGGGCGGACCCCTCCATTAGAAGTCTTTGAGTAGAGGCTGGAGATATAGTTGTCATGGATGTACTAGAGAGGATTCTTTTTCAAATATGGGTTGGAATAAATGGATGCTGTGATCCCTTTCAAGTCTGAGATTCTGAAATTCGTGAAATAAGTCAAGACTGTGAGTTCCTTGAGGTCAGGGACTGTTTGTTGCCTTCTTTTGTACACTCACAGTACTTAGTACAGTGTCTGGCACATAGCAGGTGCTTAATAAATCCTTATTAATTTGACTTGAAAATAAAACACACTTACGGAGAACTGAATTGTCATGGAATAAAGTGGGGAAATTACGTTCTGAAACATCCCTAAACTATCAATTCTTGGAATAATATAGGATCATAGATTAAGAGCTGACCACTGACCACTCAGTGGATCAAAAGGACCACCAAGGCTATCTAGCCCAACTGTCTCTCATCTTACAGAAGAAGAAACTAAGCGCTAAAGAGGTCAGTGCCTTGCCTGGAGTCACATATGCAGCAAGAGGCAAGAATGGGATTGACTAGTTGGCATTCCTGAACTAATTGGCATTGCTCCCATCAACCTTGCCGGAACATGTACCTCCAATATCATTATATTATTCGTAATCTTTTCCGTTTCAAAACTGGTCCCCTCCCACCAACTTTCAGGGCCAGCCTCCTATGAGCCATAAGTCCTTTACATTAGCAAAGCTCCATGCACCAACTTAAGGAAAAGGTTGCTTGGCGCACATACCATGGGTTCAGTCCATTCATGCTGCTATCCCTCAAAACATCTTTGCAGTCCCTCTTTGAGAACTGCCTTCAGTTCCCAAAAGAGGACATTTTGTTTAGATCATGTACAAGCCCTACAAAAAAACTGGACTTGTTGCTTTAAATCAAATGTTCTTAAACCTGGGTGTGTAGATTTGGGGTTTTTTTTAATATTTTGATAACTATTTTAATATCATTGGTTTCCTTTGTAATTCTATGCATTTATTTTATATATTTATAAACATTGTCATGAGAAGCAGTCGATTCAGGAAGACTCATCTTCCTCAGTTCAAATCTGGCCTCAGACACTTAATGACTGTCTGACCCTGGGCAAGTCACTTGACCCTCTTTACCTCAGTTTCCTCATTTGTAAAATGAGCTGGAGAAGGAAATGGCAACCACTCCAGTATCAGGTTTTACCAGACTGATGAGGGGTACATGACACAAAAAAGGTCAAGGACTCCACCTTTAGAGGTAGTCACACCTCATTTCTGACCAAAGAAAAATGTTAATTCTCCAATTCTTTCCACACTGAGGGAAATGGAAGGGAAATGGAATAGGATTGTCCTTAAGGGTCTTTCCTTATTCATCAAAGTTAACTTTTTCAACTCTAACATTCTAGGACTCTGGAATCCTCCCTGGATTATCTTGGTCCAAACTTAGGTCAAGTATTCTATCCATCAGGCAAGAATTAACAAGCATTTATTAAGCCATTTTTATGGGCCAGGCAATGTGCTAAGTGCCAGAGTTACAAATCAGTCCCTGCTCTCAAGAAGTTCACATTTTTATGGGAAGAGACAATGTGCACATAAAATGGTGCATCCAAGATACATAGAGAGGAGACAGGACTCTCCTGGCTTCCTTCCATTTCCCATAGCCCCAAGCAGGTGCTGTCTTCCTTTTTCCCCATCTGTCTCTTTCCAGCCCTGCCTCCCACCAATCATGACTTGCTCCCCACCTATTTCCCCACTCCAAGCCTAGATACATACTCATACATACACACTCTGTCCTATCTCACACTTTCCAACTCAAGACCCCATGTATGCTTCTCTCAACCCAGCCCCAACACAGCATCCCGGACGTCTTCATCTGGATGATGAGCAGTAACAAGCGAATTGCCTACGCTCGGGTGCCCTCCAAAGACGTGCTGTTCTCTATTGTGGAGGAGGAAGCTGGGAAGGACTGCGCCAAAGTCAAGACCCTATTCCTCAAGGTGCTGGGTGGGATTCAGGGGAGATGGGAAGGAGTGGGGCTGAGCCAAAACTCTAGTCTTTCCTAAGTAGTTCTGCATGGCTAATGACCACCACCATCCCACTCCCACTCCACCCCCCAATCAATCAATTAACACTTACTGCGTGCCAAGCATAGTGCTAGGCCTTGGGAAAATAAATATTGAGACAGACCCCTTTCTCAGGAAACTTATAATCTAAGCTCATGCACACACATTCTCCATGGGACCTCAGCTCTGATAGAAAGGAAAGAACAAGAATTGGAAAATCTGGAATCTTAGAATTCTGAAATCTGAAAATTTTATAGCTTTGCTAGAAGAGTCAAAGAATGGAAACAGGAAAAGGTGGGGGAGATGTGGAAAGGATGTAGCATACTAGACTATGATTGCATTAAATGAATTGGGTAGCAGAATGCTTGGGCCCTGACCTCCCTGGTCCTGGCCCATTTCTTTACACTGTGACTCAATAGCAAGGTAGATAAGTTTAGTGGATAGAGCACTGAACTTGGAGTCAGGAAGCCCTAAGTTCAAATCTGGCCTGAGGCACTTAGTAGCTATGTGACCTTGGGCAAGTGACTTAACTTCTACTAGCCTCAGTTTCCTCACCTGTAAAATGGAGATAACAATAATATCACCTACCTCATAGAGCTGTTAAGGTTCAAATAAGGTAATATATAAATGCTTCGCAAATCTTAAAGCCCTATGGCGAATGTGATGATGAGGATGATGATGATGATAATGATGATGATGATGAAGATGCTATCTTCTGCCTACCTAATCTACAAGTTCAGGGGATGTGCAATAAAAGGAGAAATTAGTGGATGAGTTACGGGAAGGGATTTTGTCTCTCCCCACTTCCTGGCCTCTCTTCTCCTCCTATTCCCCACCCCATCTGGTGCCTTCTAGGATTCCAGGCTAAAGGGCACTGGAGAGGGAAAGGGAATGGGTGGCCAAGGCCCTGGTTATCCCCCTCAGTCACATATTCTTCATTATCCTCAGCTGCCAGGAAAGAGAGGCTTTGGCTCAGCTGGCTGGACAGTACAGGCCAAGCTGGAGCTATACCTGTGGCTGGGTCTCACCAAGCAGCGGAAAGACTTCCTGTGTGGCCTGCCCTGTGGCTTTGAGGAGGTCAAGGCAGCCCAGGGCCTGGGCCTACAATCCTTCCCCCCCATCAGTCTCTGCTATACCAGTGAGTGTGTCCCCTGAAGGGCCTCTGTGGGTGACTTCCTCCCAGTTCATTAGACCTCCTACACCTGTGCATGGCGCGTTCCCAGGGATGGTTCAGCTCAGTTTCCAGTAGATCCATCGGACAGATCCCTGTCCAGCTCAGCCTGTTCTTCCAGAGCGGGTGAAGCCTTGTGCCCCCATCCCTTCCCCCCATCACTACCCCCACTATAATTCATCCAAACTCCTCACCAAAAGGAGGGCGGTGTCCAGACCTGTGGAGTTGGATAGAGCTGAACTAAGGTGAGAGGGAAGAGAAAGACCAGCGCCACAGTCCTGGACATTCCCATGGGGAGGGGGGAAACACTTGGGACCCTGTGAGCCTCAGGACCTTGCCCGTCTGTCCCTCCATCCCCATCTAGAGAAGCAGGAATTCCAGCTCAGGGCCCACATGTATCAGGCTCGAAGCCTCTTTGCTGCGGATAGCAGTGGCCTCTCAGACCCCTTCGCCAGAGTCTTCTTCATCACCCAGAGTCAGTGCACAGAGGTGAGATCTCTGAGAAGGGATTCTCCCTGGGAGGATAAAGGAGACAGCAAGCCAGCTCCAAAAGAGTAGAGGGATGTGAGATCCAAAGGCAGGATGTAACATGTTTAGTCTAGGGATATAAGCTCACACATCAACTAGTTCCTTTGGGGGGATTGGGGAGGGGCAGGGAGAGAGGAGCCTTGCAGATAGCTACAGGCCCAGGACCTGCACTTATTCTTGTGTTAATAACCATTAATTTTCACTGGAGTTCATTGGCTTAGGGAGGGAAACTCTAAAATTCAGCTCTGAATCTTCACAGAACCTGAAATTCAAGAGTAGGTAGCTATGGCTTTCTTCCAAGTGGGTCCCCATTGATTTCCTGATATTATTCCCCTTACTTTCACCCCTGTGTTTCAGGTTTTAAATGAGACTCTGTGCCCAACCTGGGACCAGATGTTGGTATTTGACAACCTGGAGCTATATGGAGAGGCCCATGAGCTGCGAGATGACCCCCCCATCATTGTCATTGAAATATATGACCAGGACACTATGGTATATGATGTGGAAGGAGGGGAAGATGATCAGGGGCCCCTTTGGCATCACCTCTTCATCTCCCTTCCTCATCCCCTACTACAGCTATCAAACACCACCAAATATCCTGGTATGGCTCCTGCCACACCCCTAGAGTTGGATTGTGGTTCATTCCAAAGCAGGCACTTTGGTGTTTGTTCAGTCGCCCTGTTTTCAAGACATCTAGCAGCCTTAACTTCCAACACCACAATCTCTGAAGTTCTTACCTACCCACACTGAAAGAAGGAATCCCTGTGCTGGATGCTCCTTCATGGCCCACTCCCATACTTAGGGAAATGGAAGGGAAATGGAATAGGATTGTCCTTAAGGGTCTTTCCTAGTCCAGGTCAGAGGTTCCCTCCATTTCCTCCTGTGAAAAATTAAGGGATTGAACTAGATGACCTCTAAAGTCCCTTTCAGCTCTAAATCTCTGACCCCATGATCCTCTATCTCACCCCACCTTTCTGAGTATAGAGACATACCTAATTTGGGCCAGACATGTCCAGAACCCTCAAGGATGATGTGGTATAAAGAACACTAAAATTGGCCCTAATTTTAAAATTCCAGTTCTGTCTCTTTGACCTTGGGCAAGTCATTTAACCTCAGACTCAGTTCCCTTATCTGTAAAATGGGAATGATACCACCTCTGACAACCCTGCAAGTTCATTGGAAGAGTCAAACAAGATAATTTATAAAGTACTTCATAAACCCTGAAATGTCATGTCCTTTTCAGCTATTCAGGGAACCCTAGAGGTGGGCATCCTGCTAAGATCATCCCAGGAAATGCCCCCAATGCCTCCCTTCATTATCCATGCATGTGCCTAGACCATCCATGCATAGGCCTTAGACCAGGCGTGGGGGAACCTATGGCCTCAAAGCCACACATAGACCTCTAGGTCCTCAAGTGTGGCTCTTTAACTGAATCCAAACTTCACAGAACAAATTCCCTTAATAAAAGGATTTGTTCTGTGAAGGACCTAGAGAGCCACATGGGGCCTTGAGGCCACAGGTTCTACACCAAATCTGACCCTTCACCCACAGGAGTCTCTGAGAAAGACAGGTCATTTAGGAGTTGGCACAATGGGAAAGGAAATCTTAGATGAAGCCCTCTGGGAGATGGGGTGGGCAGCCAAAGGCACACCTTTCTTCAGGCCCACGCTTGAGGATCCAATATCCCCTTCACTCTCTCCTCTCCCCAGGGGAAGGCGGACTTCATGGGCCGGACCTTTGCCAAGCCAGTAGTGAAGATGGCAGATGAGGATTACTGCCCACCCCGATTCCCTCCCCAGCTTGAGTATTACCAGATCTACCGAGGCAATGCCACAGCTGGGGACCTGCTGGCTGCCTTTGAACTGCTGCAGGTGAGGAGGAGCCCAGGCAGAGAGAGAAGACTGCAAGGGACCAAGGCTTCAGAGGAAGTTGAGGTGTTGGAGGGAACATAGCCCAGCACCCCCAGAGCGCAAAGTGCCCTGGCTCTCTACGGAATCCTGACTTTGGGGCCTGATATGGGCCCCAGACTTAGAGGGCCACTGAAGGCAGAAGATTTAGGCTTAAGTTTGAGCAGTAATTTCAGAAGGAGCCTTCTTAACTTTGTTTATCAGAAAATAAAGGCATTTCTCATAGAGAAAGGTCCTCCTCTTGTCCTAGCCGCCATCCAAGGGGACCAGGGGTGAGTGCACTCTGTTTCGTCCCAGGGCACCAAAATCCAAAGGAGTGTGCATAGCACTCTCCCTTTCAGAGGCATTCACACAGTCAAGCTTAGCATGGAGCAGGCAAGAACAATTAGTGAAAGGGGAGGCTGCCTCCTCCCACCAACTGGCCTCGTTCTGGCTGAACCCTTCCCCGCCAGCCCTACCCTGACTCCACCACTGCCTGAAGCAGCCTTCCCAGAAGCAGCCTCCAGTGACTCTAGGGTAACCACATGTACACATGTATTAGTATAGTTCACAGGCACATACATGCACACATATGTACACTCTCATACAGTATACTTTACAACACACCTGTGTGTTATTATATGTTTATACAAATTACATGTGTGTAATATATACTTACATATGCACACTTACACAACACATTTACAATATACATGTGTACACATTATACATGGTCATTTGTATGTACACATGCAAGTATATAGTATACTTCCACATAATTATGTAAACACACATAAGCACTGTATGCGTGTCCATGCATAGTTACATGTTCAACTGCACATAGTATGCCTATATACCTATTCACACATGTATACATGTGCATGTACACAGGTACAAGTGTACATATACACACATATATTCATACATATCTACATACATACACAGATACACGTGCACGTATATGGGTACATAGCTACATGTACACATACACAAATAAAATTACATGTATGTAATGTGTGTGATACTGTACGACCTACACGGAACATAGATAATGCAGACACTTATTATGTGGAATACATATACCTACACACATGTACTATACAACAACATATATTCATACACATGTATGCTACCCACACTACACATATACACACCCACACTTTCTCATACATGTACATTATTCACATATACACAATGAAATGTGTTTAATCTATCTACATTACACACGCATGCACATGCATATCCACACCTACAAACACTCATACATGTATCCATGTGTAATGTGTTTGTATATATGAGCACATGTACACACATACATAAGCCACATGCATGCGCATATATGTGTACTGTATGTATACACCCATGCATGTACATAATATACCCATGCATGTGCACGTGTGTATACACACGTACCAACTAATAACTTACATGAGGATCCATGTAATTTTTGTTGCCCTAGGGGCATGTTTTCCCCTTTGCCCCAGACACACAGTTATTTGCTAGTTATTGCTCTGGCTTCATCTATGTGCCTGTGGTCCATGTCTCCATGTCTGTAGATTGGACCAGCAGGGAAGGCTGACCTACCTCCCATTAATGGCCCTGTGGACACGGATCGAGGCCCCATCATGCCTGTGCCCCTCGGCATTCGGCCTGTGCTCAGCAAATACCGCATTGAGGTAACAGGAGCCCCCTTCTCATTCCTGGCAGGACCAGGCACCCTGGACTTTAATTGCTCAGTCCTCCTGACAATGCCTCTCCCCAGGTATCCTTCACCAACACTTGATGTGCCTCTCTGAGCCTCACTACCTCCCTTCCTTTCTCCCTGTTGCTCAGTAATGGTCATATTCAGTCATAGCCCTTATATTCCTTACCATTCCAGTTTGCAAAGTCCCAATTTCCCAATTTTTCTCAGTGGGTCTCCCTGACTTTATCATGGACCTTTTAGAGATGCTTTCTCCCAACAGCACAAATATAAGGCTCAAAAACCTGGGGTCACAAAGCCCTTCAGAACCCTCTTTACCTCTCAAGCCCACATTCTATGGGTCAAACTGGCCTCATTACTGTTCTTCTTATATAGCATTCCATTTCCCACCACCATACTTTTGAAGGGGCTCTTCCTCACATCTGGAACGTACTCCTTCCTCACCTTTGTCTCTTAGAATTCCAGCTTCTTTTAAGGTTCAGTTCTAGCACCATCTTTTCTATCTGAAGCCTAATGTCACTAACATGGTGTCAGAAATGGGATGCAAGGGGCAGCTAGGTGGCGCAGTGGATAGAGCACTGGCCCTGAAGTCAAGAGGACCTGAGTTCAAATCCAGCCTCAGACCAAACACTTGACACTTACTAACTGTGTGACCCTGGGCAAGTCACTTAACCCCAATTGCCTAAAAAAGAAAGAAAAAAAAAAGAAATGGAATACAAACCCAGGTGTTCTGACTCAGATCAGTGCCTTTCACTCTGTACTATCCTATCCATTTTTTCTATTTCTATGTACACATGATAGAATTATGCTAACTGGTCCGTAAGGCCCCTTGAAAGCCTGACATGTTCTGGGTCTGTGGCTTTCTCTTCCTTTTGCATCCAAGTACAAGCTGTTGTGTAATGCACAGGTGTCAAACACATCTCCAACAATATTCCAGAGTATTACCTGAACCAGATAAAAATATATTGGGAAATATTTGGCAAAATAAATAAAAGTATAATAAAGCATAGATAAAGTTAAATTTGTAGTTTTCCAAGTAAACACGCACAGGCAAAAATCCCTGTTTCTATCTGAGTCTGACACCACTGTCCTAATTAGAATCTGGAGGAAATTCAAGCAGAAGGAAAGAGACCAAGGGAAATTAATGTCTATATACATAAATATTATCTTCCCTGGCTAGATTGTAAGCTCCTTGAGGGCAAGAGCAGTCTCAATTTGGTCTTTGTATCCCTGTGCCTGGAATCCAGTACAGAGCACATTCATTCACTCACCTCATTAGACTCCAGCATTAGTGTACCTGAAATCATTCCACCATATTTCCCATTGGTTTATTTCCCTTGGCCTCTTTCCCTCAACTTGGATTTTCTCCTACTTGTACCTGGGTAGGTAGGTGCAAGGAAGAGGAAGCCACAGAATCACAGAGACCACAGTATGTCAGGTCTGTGTAGAGCCATAGACACCATCTAGTCCAATCCCTTATTTCATAGATAAGAAAACAAGTGCAGAGAAGAGGAGCACACATATCCAGTATCACTCAGCAGGAGAACAGAGCCTCAAGTCCAGTTTTTCCTGCTCCAAATCCAGTGTTGTTTTCATTTGAGCTGTGCTTCCCAGGGAATTCTGCCTCACTGTCCCTACCCAATGCCACCATTTGGTCCAGATGCTACCTCCATTTGCCCTATGTCCTTCCTCCTCCCAGTGAGTCTTCTCCCTTCCCAGGTGCTCTTCTGGGGTCTCCGGGACCTGAAACGAGTGAATCTGGCCCAGGTGGACCGGCCTCGAGTGGATATTGAATGTGCAGGCCGAGGGGTGCAGTCATCTTTGATCCACAACTATAAGAAGAACCCCAATTTCAACACCCTTGTCAAGTGGTTTGAAGTAGTGAGTGGGAGCTCAGAGCCACTGGTCAGGGGAGTAGGAGGAGTGAAGGGATGTTGAATAGAGAAAGAGATCCACATGGAATTGGGATCTGGAAGGGACCTGAGAGTCCAACCCCCTAATTTGACAGATGAGGAAGCTGAAACCTAGAGAGATGATGTGACTGCCAAGGTTGAACAGGGAATAAACTATCAGAGGCAAGATTTGAACTCAGGTCTTCCTGTTTCCAAGTCCAGTGCTCTATCCACTGTGCTGCCTAGACCCTAGATGGAGCCAGGGGGTGAGAAGGGGAGTGTTCCCAGCTTCCTTCTCCAAGCTCTCAGCTCCCTTCCCATTCTCACACAGGACCTTCCAGAGAATGAGCTGCTGCACCCTCCACTTAATATCAGGGTAGTAGACTGTCGAGCTTTTGGCCGATACACCCTAGTGGGCTCTCATGCTGTCAGCTCCCTTCGTCGGTTCATCTATAGGCCCCCTGATCGCTTTTCCCCCAACTGGAACACCACAGGTACCAATCACCCTCAACCACAATCCTATCTACTCTACCTACCAACTAGAATATTTGCTCAAGCCCAGAGCCCCTTTTGTCCTTCTCTCTTTCTCTCTAGCCAATTGACCACCCTAATTCCAGAATCCTAACTACTGAAAGCTGTGGCCTAGGAGTTGAGGGGGACTGGAGGTGGATGATAGAAGGGAGAAGAATGAATTCTGGGGACACAGGATGAACACAGGATAGTCAGCATTTGGAAATTATAGGGAGTTTAGAGAACCTGTCCCTAGCTCTGTCCTAACTTACCTTTCTCCTCTTTCCACCTTAGTGCCACCTCCTCTAGTCCTGCAGTGGGCTCTTAGCCCATTTCTCCGATTTCTGTTCCCTACCGCTCTTTGACACTTCCTCTTTGGACCTCCTCAAACCCTGGTCCATCCGTCCTCCTGCCTTTTATTGCTGTCACTGTTTTCTCCCTTTTCTGTCTTTCTATCCATTTGCTACTCCAGTTGGGCTGTACAGGGGGGGCCGGGTGCTGTCCAACGGGGGTCCCTGCTACCATCCTACAGGGGAGATTGTGATCAACATGGAACCCGAAGCTCCGGTCAAGAAACTGGAGACCATGGTGAAGCTAGATGCGGTAAGACCCTCTGGACCCAGGAACATCCAGCTTGGCTCTGTGGGTGTCTGTGAGTGCATGTGCATGTGTATGTGTTTTCCAGCAATTGCTATGTTTGTCCAAAATACAGGCAGTAGTTACACACACATGTACACACACACACACACACACAGGTGCGCACATCTAGCTTACACAAACTGACTACAACCTATAGTTATGATTATTTTCCAGTATTTCACCTATACCTATTTTTTCCTTTAAAAAGATCACTTTAGGAATATAACCTATAATCAGGGGTGACTCATATTCAGACCAACAGGATTTATGATAAGCCTTCAACGATACCTTCTTTTACGTGGTCCAACAGTATAGTAAGACACCAAGCAGTACCGTGTGGAACATCCCCAGTGAAGGATTACATGATAATAGTCCAAAAATAATAATCCTAAACCACCTACTGTGTGTACAGGTGTTCATGGGGGTGAGGACAATTTTATCCTAATACCCAGATACTAGAATTTAAAGCAGGACCAGAAGCACTGGGAGCCTGGGGGAGGAAGCATTGTTCTATTTGAGGATACCCAAACAGACCCCATCTGTAAGTGCCCAGCTCCCTCCCCACATATACATCCCTTGATTCCTACCAGTCACTCATAAGGTAGCAAGGGTAGGGAGTCTGAGGATATGTTAACACCTGTTTGTGCTCTAGGATTACTGGAGAATCAACACATATTCACTATCCTAAGACTGCTGCCTGGAACTTTCTTCTCATATAGAGTCAGCACAGAGGGGAAGGAAATCTTTCTTGCATCATTAGACCAACTAGTAATGATATAACAACCAACTGAACCCATCACTGGCTGGCCTTGTATTGACTGACAACCCAGCTTGCCAATTTTTTTGTTCAGTCGTTTTTCAGGCATGTCCAACTCTTCATGACCCCATTTGGGGTTTTCTTGGCAGATACTGGAGTGGTTTGCCATTCCCTTCTCCAGCTCATTTTAGAGTGACTTGCCTAGGGTCACACAGCTAGTAAGTGTCTGAAACTGCATTTGAACTCAGGAAGATGAGTCTTCTTGACTTTAGGTCTGGCACTCTATCCACTACATCACCAGCTTCTCTACTAAGCAGTTACTTGTCCACTATGTACAAGGCATTGCAGGAAATATAAAGATGAAAAAAATACACACACACACACACACACACACACACATATATGTATATATATATCAACGCACTTATAATCTGTTAGTCTGATACAGCTAGGTGGTGAAGTGGATAGAGTTACAAGCCTGGAGTCAGTCAAGAAGATCAGAGTTCAAATCCAGCCTCAGACACTTACTAGCTGTATGACCCATGGCAAGTCACTTAACTCTGTTTTCCTCAGTTTCCTCATCTGTAAAATGATCTGGAGAAGGAAATGGCAAACCACTCCAGCATCTTTGCCAAGAAAACCCCAAATGGGGTCATGAAGAATCAGACATTACTGAAATGACTGAACAACAACAAGAAGTCTGATGCATCTGGTAGATCATACAAGTTACAGGTTATGGAGAATGAGATTTTGACTCAATATATGGAAGACCTTCCTAACAATTAGAACTGTCCAGACAGAATGGTCTTCCTCACAGCCTTTCCATGGGCAAACCCCAATGTCTTCATATTTCTCTCTTCTCCATCCTTTCACAAACTTCAGCTATCCCAAGTAGGTATCTATCTTTGCTAGGGTTTTCAGAACAACTTTACTAGCAAGTAAAGAGAGATGGGAAATAACAGAAACCAAAATTCCAGAACTGTCACATTATGGAACATGGGAATCTAAGCCTAAAGTGTCCCTAGTCCCATAAATGGCTGGTATAACTTCTGAAGTTAACTAGCCCATTTACCATCTAGTTAGTCTCAAGACCTGAGCCAATCAGAATGAATGTAAATAACAATTGCTTCTGTTTTGGCCAGATACCCTGAGGGGTTTTTTTTAGTGGTGATCTATTTTTTTTAAGAGGCCATTCTTTGCCTCATTTTTATTAAGCCTTAATCACTGAATGGGCGCTGCCTCAGTCAAACTGAGACCTGTTAAAGACCTTAGCTTGAAAAGGCCAAGGTCCCCCACTGCAATCTGGGCCATCTCCTGTCATCCTGATCCATATCTGGCCACTAGACCCACATGGCTCCAGAGGAGAAAGTGAGGCTGGTGCCTTTGCACAGCCCTGCCTCACTTATATCCAATTCACTTGCATGTCATGGCATCACCTGCCTGATGCCATGGTCCTCTTCGAGAATAAAGGATAAACAGCAGCAAGTCTCATGACCAAGTCTCAGTACAGGGTCAGGCCAGTAGCCACAGTGCCTGGAGAAAAGATATTGTCCATATCCTCCACCAAACAAGGATATTCATTTTCATTTCAAAGCTGATAACCCTTCTAGCCCCTCCCAGCAAATTTCCTGGGTCAGCTTTTTCCTTCAGCATCCTTCCTCCATATTTGCAAGGCTCCACCCACTTTGTCAAGTCATCATTTATATTGCCTCCCCACCCCCATCAGGAACTAGTTCAAAGGATTCTAGATAAAGAATTGGAAAGGACCTCAGAAGCCATTGAGTCCCCTCTCATTTCATAAACAAGGAAACTAAGGCCCGGAGAGAAGAATTAATTTGAAGCCATAGGATCACAGATTTTGAAGCTGGAAGAGACCTGGGGCCATCTAGTCCAACCCCTTCATTTTACAGAGGAGGAAACTGAGGCCCAGGGAATTGATTTCCCAAATGTCAAACAGGTAGAGGGGTCTGTCATTGGGGATGTACATGGGAAGCCCTATGCAAAATCACAATGTCCTATGCAGATTATGAGGTCATTCATTAGCCCACTGGGGAAATAAACCACCACTTACACATCTTCTGTTTCAGCTGTATACATGTGAAATACAGCAAGTTCTTGACAGTCCCTGGTAGGGAAGAAGAGAGAACATAAAGATAATTTTTTTTTGAAAATCATCCTGTTCTGTTTATTTTGAGGTTGTTATTTTTTAATTTCTATTTCCAATTCTGAATTCTCTCCCTCCCTCCAACCCCTCCCCCACTCAAGAAATATGATACCCATTATCCAGATGAAGTCAGAGCATATAGATAATTGAAACCTGATAGTCACCTGAAGTCCACCTCCATTTAATCCTTCATTTCCCTTTTTTCCCTACCAAACCAGGTCAGATGAAACTTAATTTAGAAACAGCTGAAAAGGAAACTATTTACAAGTCCCTAAAACAACATACCATTGTTGATACAAAATGCATTGTCTCTGCAACTCTGTTTGCAAAGCAGCATCCTGGTATGTAGCCACCCCCCAAGAACTGTGTGCAAACACCTTACTGTCCACTCTCTCACTCCTGTGATCTGTCTGTGCCTCCACTACTGCCCTCAGCTTTGTGTCCCAAGTGGGTAACTTTGTCTTTGCTTCCCATGGCATGCCTCCCAGAGCTCTGATGCTGTCGTCAAGGTGGACGTGGTGAGTTTGGGCCCTGGAGGGTTCCAGAGCAAAGCACCAAAGAACTAAAGCTTGTGGGATGAGGGCTCTGGAAAGCATAGGGGTATGGAATAGAGGGAAATAGCTCTTATACAGGTATCTGGGCAATCTCAGCCTGAGGAGCAGGGGTTGGATATGGTGGGCCCCCATCCCCTAAACACCTGAGCCCCTAGAAGTCCTAGTATTACTACATAGACTTGGTGTCTTCCTGGCCTGGAATGATCCGGTACATAAGATGATGTATGGTCTAGCTAGCCCATGGGCTGGCAGAGACACTGCAGGGAGAGATGCTACAGAAGGAAAGAAGAGAAAACTATACCCTGAGGCTCTGGTTAGCCTGGATCCAAACTTGGAGTCAGAAAGACCTGAATTCAAATCCTGCCTTAGACATTTACAACTGTGTGACCCTGAACAGGTCTCTTAACCCCTCTGGGCTCAGTTTCCTCACCTGTAAAAAGTAGGGGGTTGGCCTCAATGGCCTCTGAGTTTCCTTCCAGCCCAGCATCCAGTGCTCACAGCAGATGTTTATTCATCAATGCTGGCTTACTGACAGATTGACTAGATCTAGGATCCTCTAATTTCCCTCACCACCTGCAGACAGAGGAGGAGAAGGACAAGAAGAAGAAGAAGAAGAAAGGAACCACAGAGGAGCCAGAGGAGGAGGAGCCAGATGAAAGCATGTTGGACTGGTGGTCTAAATATTTTGCATCTATTGACACCATGAAAGAGGTGAGAGACTCTAGGAGAGGGGTGGGGCAACAAGAGCAGGAGTGAGATGGATGGGTAGGTGAGACTGGCCTCAACTGGCCTACCCCTAGGTCAATGACCTCCTTGATACTCTGTCCTAACCACTGAGCTTGTCATCTCCTAACCCAACTTGCTCTTTCTCATCTCAGCACATAGTTCTTTCTGTTCCATGTCATATTTTCCATACCAATTGATGTTCTTTTGAGGTGGGAGTGGCATTTAAGAACCTGTGATTTGGGAACAGTTAGATGGTACAGGAGATAGAGCACTGGCCCTGGAGTCAGGAGAAGCTGAGTTCAAATCTGGCCTAAGACACTTACTAGCTGTGTGACCCTGGGCAAGTCACTTAACCCTGTTTGCCTCAGCTTCCTCATCTTTAAAATGGGCTAGAGAAGGAAATCGCAAACCACTCCAGTATCTTGCTAAGAAAACCCCAAATGGGGTCATGGAAAGTGGAACACAGCTGAAATAACTCAACAATAACCTGCTGCCACCAGATGGATGATGATGCTTTGGTCATGGTGTTGTAATAGCTCTTGTAATTCAGACTTACAGGCTTCTCCTAGGAAAAAAGACTGATAAAAATGCAAAAACTTATTTTTACCCAATTATGCTTTTTCAGAAGTCTGTAAAATGACACTGTCCATGGTGGGCACTCTCCTCTCATGCCCAGTGCCCATGCATATATTTCCTTCTGCAGGAAATCTCTCAGTCCCCTAAATGCTGCCAACTTTTGAACTGAGAAAATCCACTCTCAAGATCTCTACTCTGACCCCAAATGCAAGCACATGAAACTCCCATTTACCTGTGCCCCAAGGCAGCTGTTTCCTGTTCCTATGCATGGGTACTGGTTTCCCTCTCCCCCAGAATGGACATCTATTATGCTGGGTTTTACTCTGTCTTTGGAAGAGGGGAAAATGAAAATGAATTCCAAGATGAGTTGGTCTCGCAGCTCACTTTTATAAACCATTGAGAGCACCAAGTGTTCTAACAAGAATCTGTCCTCCTGAGTCTTCATAAGCCAGTCGCCTCTCATTCCATCCCATCTTCTCCAGCAGATTGTTCCATCTCTCATTCCTACTCTCTTACTGATTGCTTCCCTACTTGATACAAATATCCATGGCTTCCTGATCTTCAATAAACTCACTTGATTTATCCATCCCTTCTCACTAACAATTGTCCCATATCTCTCCCCTCTTTTGTGGCTAAACTCCTTGAGAAGGTCCTCTACAACTGGTCCTTCCCCTTCCTCTTCTCTCATTCTCTTCTTAACTCTTTGCAGTCTGGCTTCCAACATCACCAATCAAAAGTTACAGAATGTTCTCTTACTTGCTAAATCTATTAGCCTTTTCCTAACCCCCCTCCTTGTTGATCTCTCTGCGGTCTGACACAATCATCCTCTTCTTAATACTCTCTTCTCTGTTTTCACTACACCTCAATCTTTTTCTTGGATCTTCTTCACCCAGGTCACACTCACTAATCATGGGGGTTCCCTAATGATCTATCCTAGGCCCTCTTCTCTTCTTCTTCTGTGCTATTTCCCTCCATGATCTTAGCAACTCCCATGAATTTAACTATTATCTCTATGCTGATGATTTCCAGATCTACTTATCCAGCCCTAACCTTTCTATTGACCTCCAGCATCACATTCCCATCTTAAACTCAACATGTCCAAAAATGAACTCATTATTCTACCCCCTTCCCCAAGAGCTTCCCTCTTCCTAACTTCCCTATGACTATTTAAGGCATCACCACCCTCCCAGTCACCCAGGCTCACAAGGTGTCATCCTAGACTCCTCATTTTCTCTTCCCTGCTATTATCTATCCAATATGTGGCCAAGTCATGTCATTTCTATCTTTATAACATCTCTCCCTTATATGCTCCCCTTTTCCCTTTGACATTGTCACTACGCTGGTGTAGACTCTCATCATCTTACTTCTAGACTATTACAACAGTCTGTTGATTGATTCCCCACTCTAGTCTATCCTCCATTCAGCTATCAAATTGATGTTCCTAAAAAGAAAGTTTGACTGGGTCACTTCATATTAAACAAATCCCAGTGACTCCTTATCACATTCAGGATCAAATATAAAATCTTTCATTTGGCATTCAGTGCCCTCCTACTTTTTCAGCCTTCTTACACCTTATTCCCCCCACTCATATGTATTCGATCCAGTGACACCGACCTCCTTATTGTCCTTCCTGTCCGACACTCCATTTCCTCATTCTATAGCTTTTCACGGACTGTCCTCCATGCCTGTATCGCCTGTGTTCCTTAAGTCCCAGCTAAAATTCCACCTTCTATTTCTTTCCTGATTCCCTGTAATGCTTTCCTTTTGTTGATTATCCTGCACATGTGTGCATACATATATCTCACTTGTACTTAACTGTTTGTCTGTCATCTCCCCCATTCAATTGTTAGTTCCTTGAGAGTAGGTACTAGTTTTTTGTCTTTCTTCATATTCTCAATGCTTAAAATAGTGCCTGGCACATAGTAAGTGCTTAATAAATGCTTATTGACTGATTGACCAACCATGCAGAAGCCATTCTCTTTGGAATCAAATCCATTCATTTCTGTGTCCCTTCATTTTTCTTTCCTACCTTTCTCTCTCTTTTGCTCTCCCAGAGAGGATAGCCTCATCTTAGAGACCAATCCCAAGGACATAGCTCAAGTGTCTGAATTAGCTATGAGCTTATCAGTGACAAAACAAAATTCTCATCAATGGGTAACAGAAGACCTAGAAGGGGAATTCACACTATGCTTAGCAAATTCTTATTTTGTCAAGGACACAAGAAGGAAGAAAGACTGACCTATACTCTTAAAGCATGCCTGGGCACACCTGATACAAATGTTTATGAAACGAAATGGGATGACAAGATTAAACCTCTGAACTTGATCTGAGACTGAACACGTGAACTAACAGATAATAAATGCACTTGACTGACTAGAAGAGACTTCAACAGAGCCAGGGGAAAGTACTACCACAGAGAATTTCCCTCCTCAACTCCCACTTACATCTGTCCCATCTTTTGACAGCAACTTAAACATCAAGAGGCAGCAGCAGTTGACCCTGAGGACAAGGAGGAGATGGACACCACTGAGGGTGAGGCATCTGGGATCCCAAATCTCCTCCTCTTCAAACAACCCTCACTTACCCCTCCCCCCCCAACTCCAGCCCCAGCTGTGACCAGTTGCTTCCTTCCAGTTCCCCAGCCTCAGCCTTAAGGGCTCTTACAGGTACACAAAAATGTGCACACACAAGGGGTGGCTAGGTGATGCAGTAGATAGAACACTGGCCCTGTAGTCAGGAGGACTTGAGTTCAAATCTGACCTCAGACACCTGAAACTTACTAGCTGTATGACCCTGGGCAAGTCACTTAACCCTGATTGCCTCAAAAAACATATGCACACACATTCACACCCCTTCTATGTCCAGAAGGACAACATTAGCCATGAAATTCTTTAATTAGATGTCTCCAGACACAAGTTAAGCAGACCTGGTATCTATCCCAGGGAAAAGCTTCAGCCCCAGATAGTCAACAATGATGCCAAGGGAAATCCAGATGTTAGAACCAGAAGAGACCTTGGAGATCATCTGCTCCAGGTCCATTACTTCACAGATGTGGAAGATGAGGCCCCAAACTGATGAATGATTTGCCCAAGGTCATACAGGGAGGTATTGGCAGAGATAAAAATAGAATTCAGGTTCCCAGGCTCAATTTAATTCAACAAGCATTTATTGAGCACTTACTATATTGGAACACTGTGTTGCCAGATTAAAAAAAAAAGCACTTCCTGTTGGGGCAGCTAGGTGGTACAGTAGATAGAGCACTGGCTTTGGTATCAGGAGAACCTGCGTTCAAATCTGCCTCAGATACTTACTTGCTGTGTGATCCTAGGTAAGTAACTTAACCCCAATTGCCTAAAAAAAAAAAACCTACTTTCTGCCCTCCAGAAACTTATATCCCACTAAACTCCCAACCAACCATTTAATCAATTAGTTCACTAATTTTTGGATGAAACCTATGATTTTAGTGGATTAGGGAACTTCCACTAAGGACACTTCCTTTAAGAATACCAATCAACATCAGCAGTTTATCATTTTAGAGACTCGCCTCAGGCAATGACAGGTTAAGTAACTTGTCCAGCCGTGCCAAAAACAAGCCTTGAACCAAGGTCTTTCTGACTCCAAAGTCAGTTCTCTATCTACTAGTTGTTAATTAATACCTTACAATTAGATAGTACTTCATGCAATAGTTCAGCTAATGTTCCATTTAATCTTCTTAATAACCTCACTGATGGAAAGGAACATATTAATTATCAACATACTACAGATAAACTGAGACTCAGACTGGTGACGCAGAATGATGAAGCAACTTGTCCCACAGTGATGTTGGCAGGGATGCTAGACAACAGGTCTCCTGAGTCCTAGCACTGGGCTCCTATGCTGTCATGCTGCTGAGTACAATCCTCATTGAACGGCTTTTCTTCTCTTTCCTGGCAGGCCCAAAAGGACACATGAAAGCCAAGGAGAAGGCAAAGGGAGCCAAGGAAGAGAAGAAGAAGAAAGTTCAGAACCAAGGACAGGGTCAGGGTTCTGATGTCCCAGAGAAAAAGAAGCCCAAGATAGATGAACTCAAGGTGAAGGCCCCTTGTAACCAGAGAGAGGAGGGTGGGGCAGAGTGGTAAAGGGGCAGTGCTGGAGGGACGGAGGACAAAATACCTGATACCTGATCAAGCAACCACTCCCTTCCCTGAACGATGGTAGGTCCTTTTGCCCAGGGCCTGCGGCAAAAATGTGGGGATCTATAGGGGGGGAAGGCAGTTTCCCCTTCATGATGTGCTTTGTGGCTCCAGGTGTACCCCCAAGGAGCTGGAATCAGAGTTTGACAACTTTGAGGACTGGCTGCACACTTTCAACCTGCTTCGAGGCAAGATTGGCGATGATGAGGACAGCTCCACAGAGGAGGAGCGCATAGTGGGCAGGTTCAAGGTCAGAGAATGAGGGCTCCAGGTTCTGTTCCCCAAAGTGGAGCCTCACCCAAGATACTTGTCCAGCCTAGCCACTGTCACACATACACACCTCAGCCCCCAACCTCCAGGTGCCTACCCCAAGCTTCATCTCTAATGCATTTCCCTCTGTCTTCTCCACCAGGGCTCTCTCTGTGTATACAAGGTGCCTCTCCCAGAGGACATATCCCGGGAAGCTGGTTATGACCCCACCTATGGCATGTTCCAGGGCATTCCAAGCAATGACCCCATCAATGTCCTTGTCCGGGTTTATGTGGTTCGAGTAAGTCTTTTCCTGGCCTCTTATCTGGTCCTTCTTTATCAGAGCAATAACAGAAAGTTATATAGTAACATACTGCATATTACTATATAGCAATATAGTAACCTTAGAATATATCTGACACAGCCCCTTCACTTTAGAAATGAGGACACAGAGATCCAGAGAGGCTAAGGTAATATAGCTAGTCTGTGAGAGTTAGGACTAGAGCCCAGGTCTCCTGACTCCCAGTCCTGGGCTCTGGACACTTTGGGCCTGATGGGCATAACCAAGTGGCCACCTGGGTCTTTATTGCCTCTTCTGAAATTAGAGATGAGAACAGTAATCAGGATCAGCCAATTATCTCTGGGGGTAGCTGGGGGCAGGGGTCCTTCCCAGTATTGTCTGCCAAACTCTTAAAAGAAAAGAAAAAAAAGGAAAATAGAATTCTGGGTCTCACTTTTCTATGGGGATGCTTCATGAGGTCTGCTTTGGATAGAAGGCTGAGAACTTATTTCATGGCACCTTCTCTCCTCCCTGACTTGGGAAGTCCCTTACTGCTCCTAGAGAGCAGGGAGCAAAAGAAGATACAGAAGGAAGAGGGAATGGTTTAGGGAACTGGAACCTGGAACAAGGGAGATAGAATAAGGTGGTTATATGGAGTTATCTTGTCCTGGATGCCAGCTAGGATCCAGAATCACCACCCCTCCCTATAGGCCACAGACCTGCACCCTGCTGACATCAATGGCAAAGCTGACCCCTATATTGCCATCCGTCTGGGGAAGACAGACATCCGGGATAAAGAGAACTATATCTCCAAGCAGCTTAATCCCGTCTTTGGAAAGTAAGGCCTCTAGTACTCACTTTTCCCCTATCCACCATCCCCTCTACCCAATGACCTCCTCAGCCATGACTTCCCCTAGCCTAGTGACTTCCCAGCATAGTAATACCCCTAGGCACAATTATTCCCAACCCAGTGACCTTTCTCAGACCAGTGACCTCCCCCAGCTTATAGTCCTTGCATCTTCCCTTCATTCCATTCACCTCCTGACTCCACCAGCAGGTCCTTTGACATTGAAGCCTCTTTCCCCATGGAGTCCATGTTGACTGTGGCTGTGTATGATTGGGATCTGGTTGGCACCGATGACCTCATTGGAGAGACCAAGATCGACTTGGAGAATCGATACTACAGCAAGCACCGGGCCACTTGTGGCATTGCCCAGACCTATTCCATGTATGCCCTGGGGTGTGGTTTGGGGAGAAGATAATTTAGCTGGAGAAGAGAAGAGATACTGGACTGAAACTGGTGGGAGGTCAGAGAAGGATCAGGCTTGGGGCAGGGAGCAAGATGGACTGGCAGCAGCTTTATTTTAAAACCAAACTGATGATGGTGGTGATTTGGGCTCAGTGATCCTTAAATTTCTTGCTGTGGGTCCAGCCTTGGTCCAAACATGCTCCCTGGGTACCTTTTGAGTCTACAGCAGGGGTCCTTAACCTTTGTGTGTGTGTTATAGACCCCTTTGGCAGTCTGGTGAAACCTAGAAGCCCCATCTCAGAATAATGTTTTTAAATGTAAAAAATACATAAGATTACAAATGAAAGCAACTCCATTGACATACAGTTATCAAAATATTTTAAAAATCAACTTCATGGAGGCAGCTAAGTGGAACAGTAGATAGAGTACCAGCCCTGGAGTCAGGAGGACTTGAGTTCAAATTCAACCTCAGACATTTACTAGCTGTGTGACCCTGGGCAAGTCACTTAACCCCAATTGCCTTAAAAAAAAAAAAGAAAGAAAAAAAGGCTGCTCATGGATCTTAAGTTAAAAATGCCTTGTCTGTGGGCTCCTGGTTAAACTGCTCCATCTTAGACCCTAGTCCCACAAGGAAATGACTATTTGCAGGTCTGCAGGCTGCATGATTGGGAGGGAACAGAAGATCCATTTGGAAGACGTTGGAAGAAGAGGAATCTTTAAGGGGATGTAAAAATTGGACTGGAGCAGGATGGAGTGGGGCAGGGGAATAATAGAGGGGGTGGGAAACTAGCATCAAGAGTCAGTGAAAACAGATGGAGAAGAAGGTCTAGAAAGGATAATGAAGACTGGGCACATGAGGACAGGGCTCAATGAAGGGTCAACCCCCACCCAACATAGTGTCCTCGAGTGTTCTTTCCCCCAAGCAAATGGGAGGCAGAGTTGAAGAATACTTCCTCAGCAAGGGATAAGGGTTAATATAAACTGCAACTGCTGTAGGAAATAGGACTCCAAGCACCTATGTTCCCAGTCCTGCTCTTGGTTGCAGCTTCAGAGTCCTCACAGCTCCCTCAACCCCAGGCGCAGTCCTATAGCATCCCTCTATCCTGCTCCTTATCCCATGGAACCCCTGTGTATTTTCACCTGCAGACATGGCTACAATATTTGGCGGGATCCCATGAAGCCATCACAGATCCTATCTCAGCTCTGCAAGGAAGGAAAAGTAGATGGGCCTCACTTTGGGCCTCCTGGGCGTGTCAAGGTGGCCAACCGTGTCTTTACTGGCCCTTCTGAAATTGAGGATGAAAATGGTAATTGGGGTCAGCCTGTAGAAATCATGGGTCATGGGCCCTTTCCAACACTGCCTGCCAGCCTCTCCTCAAAAGGATGGAAAGGGGGAAAAAAGGAAAGGAAGATAGAAATCTGGGGTCTGCTTTTCCATGGGGAAATTCCATTAGACCTGCCTTGGAGAGAAGTCTGAGACTTCCTTCTAAGCCCAGTTCATGCCGCTTTCTCATTTCCCTTACTTAGATGTGCTTCGGTATCCCCAAACTTCAAACATCCATGTTTTCAGTGGTAATATTTTAGCACTCTCTTCATCAAAGCTAATAACAATCCTCCATTCATTCATTCATTCATTCATTTGTCCCAATGAACCTGTGTGCCTACTACATGCTGGACACTATCCTAAGTACTGGGGATACAAAAACAAAAGTCTCTGCTCTCAAGGGGCTTACCTTCCACTGGGGACATTGGGAAGAGGAGAAGAATAAGAACCAAAATAAATAAATACACGGAGTGAGAGAAACATGACCAGGAGGAACAGGAAAGACCTCTTGATCTTTACCCTAAAGGAAGACACGGTCTCCAAGAGATGGAGGTAGAAAAGGAGAGCATTTCAGAAAGGAGGAATGGCCTTTTCAAAAGCAGGAAGGCTGGAGAGGGAATGTCATGAAAGATTATAGCAATTAGGCCCATTTGCCTAAAAGTCAGAGTGTGTGAGGGTGAGTAATGTATATTCTGGTAATTAAGATGAGTTGGAGCATGATTTTAAGGAACTTTAAATGCCAGGCAGAAGAGTTTGGATTTTATTCTAGTTGGTAGATGGTCATTTCTAGGTGCTGTGGCCAAAAGAATTCATCGCTCAGTGGCCAGCTTTCTCAATAAGATTTATTAAATACTATGTGCCAGGCACCGGACTAAGCTGTAGGGATACAAAGAAAGGCACAGAATAATGGTCCTTGCCTTCAAGGGACTCATATTCAAATAAAGAAAACTGCAAATGCCTATGTATATTCAAGATAGATATGGCATAGATGAAGGGTAATTTCAAAGGGAAGGTAATAGGAGCTGGGGAACTACAAAGGACTTCCTGAAGAAAGTGGAAGTTTTCAAGGAAGCCAGGAATTGGAGGTGAGAAGGGAGAAACAATTTAGGGTTAGAATATGTCCCCTTCCTCCACATAAATATACTACTGGGCATTTCTACTCTGTCACCCATAGGAAAAAGGAAAAGGGAAGACGTCACTGCCACAGATTAAGAATTGCTAATCCCAAACCTGCCTTCCTATTAGGGACATATAACTACATTGAGAGTAGGGAAGAAGGGGCAACAGACATGAGATGGGCAGTGGGATTAGGAGAGTCTCAGCTGCTTTCTGAATCTGAGCCAAATGATGCTTCTTGACACTAGAAAGTGTCATGGGCAGGAGGCTCCCTGATGCATATGCCATGATTGCAACCCCGGTGATTGGGAGGATGGTGGCATTCTCAACAGAAGTATAGAAGTTCAGAAGAGGGGTAGATTTGCAGGGGGAGGAAAATAATTTATTCTGTTTTGGACATCTAATTCAAGATGTCTGATAGGTCATTGGTGATAAGGTTCTGAAGCTCAGGAAAGAGCCTAGGGCTGGATATATGGACCTGGGAGTCATCTGCATAGAAATAATTAAGCCCGTGGGAATTGATAAGGTCACCAAGAGAAGGTCTAGAGAAAGAAGAAAAGAAGGCCTAAGACATAACTTCAGGGAATACCCACAATTAGTGGATGTGACATGGATGATGAAGGGAAACTGAGTGGTCAGCCAGACAGACTTTCCCCAAAAAAGCATTTTGTATCCATTATGTGTAGATGCAAATATATACATATATGTATAGACATATTATGAGGACCTTAAAAGCAGGGACAGTTTCAATTTTGTCCTTGTATCCCCAGCACCCGGCACAGTGTCTGGCACATAGTAGGCTTGTGAACTGATGTGGATTCACTGAAACACTAAGAACACTCTTTTCTCAATCCCACACCCCAGGCTCTCCCACTTAAGATAAATAGACTCCCTGGCCTCCATCCCTAAAGATCCCTTCCTTCCTGTCTTATATTAACAGTAGCTACTCAACTCAGTACCCGCTCTGTCCCCACATTAGAGGAAATTCTAGGAGAACCCTGCATGTCTCTGAGTCCTATTCTCTCAGATCTGCTTTATCTATCATCTTTCTATTCTCTAACATACTCCTCCAGCTACTTCATGGCCCCCACGCCTTGGCATCATGATCTCATGTTGTGCCTAGAGACAGCATGGAAACAGAGGACCTAGGCTCAAATGCTGGTTTTGCCCCTTACTACCTGTGTGACTTTAAAAAAAAAGTCACTGAGCCCCTCTGGGTCTGTCTCCTTACCTGTAAAACGAGAGGTTTGGACAAGATGACTCTCAGGGTCCCTTCCAGCCCTAAAGCTATGACCTGTCTCCTTATAGGTCAGAGGAAGACCAGTGATGAGCATGTGGCATTGGCTGCCTTACGACACTGGGAGGACATCCCCCGGGTAGGCTGTCCTCTGGTACCTGAACACGTGGAGACCCGACCTCTGCTCAACCCTGACAAGCCAGGCATTGAGCAGGTGAGGACAGTGAGGTCAGGGCAAAGGGTATGAAGCTCAAAGGATAAGAGCAGAATCTTTGGAAGCTTGGATAGAGAAAGGAGCATAGAGAAGGTGAGGGGGGCCCTGTGGGAAAGGGTTAGAGATGGAAGTGGGAGGGGATGGTTAGGAATAGGGGATATATTTCCTTCATCCCATCCATCTATCAATCTTCCTTTGTCCCTGGGTTGTGGAGCCCTAAGCTTTCTGAAGCTTCTATAGAACTGTAATTAAGGCAGGGTATCTGGGGCTTTGTCTCAAGGTGTCAAAACTTGACAGGGTGCACTTCTTACCCCTTGAAATATAGAAACTCCCATCCCCCTACCTTTTGGCCACCCCACAGCAAGAAGTTTGACTTCCCTCCATCACCCTCCCCCAGTATGCCACACTCAGTCCCTGAACCTGCTGCCACCATCAGACACAGCTTTGCACAACTCTCGCCTTTCCTTCCCACAACTATTTATGTCTGGTGTTAAATAAGTCTAGTAACAGTTCTATAATACAGAGAGAAGGAAGGGATAGGAAAAAGAAATGAGGGGCAGGATTGGTGCTATGGGTGTAGGAGTGGAGGCAGGTTCTGAGAGAAGTTTAGGGTCTATCAAAGCAACAGAAAAAGGCAGAGGCCACAATATCTGTTTCTTCTCCAGGGACGTCTGGAGCTGTGGGTGGATATGTTCCCCATGGATATGCCTGCTCCTGGGACACCTTTGGACATCTCACCCCGAAAGCCCAAGAAGTGAGCTTCCTAGGACCCTCTGGCTCTTCTTTCTTTCTTCCAGACTCAGCAACGCTGGTCTTTCCTACTTCAAGGTTCTCATACATACACCAGAAAATCCCAGCCTGATTTCAGTCAGCCAGCACCTACTGAGCTCTCAGGTCTTGGTGGTGCTTGTGTGTGGGCCTCAAAGGGAAATACACATTGATCAGTCAACAAATATCTACTCAGCACCAACTGTTCTACAAAGCCCTAGGCAAGTCACGTAGAAAACAGTCTTAGCCCTGGAGAAACTTAGAACTGCAACAACAGACGCTGGCCGGACACCATTTTATGTGCACAGAAACACTAAAGACAGAAACTTGATCACATTTACCTGTAACTTCACATAACACAAGTGTGGGTCTGGTGCCACAGAAAGAAAAAAAAAGATAGGGAATTTCCTGGACCATTGCAAGTCAGGTCAGGCTAATTTGGAGTAATTTCTGCAAAAGATGAGTCTTTAGAAATGTTCAGAAGGAAAGGATGGAGACCACCAGAACATAAAGAAAGGTATTTTAGAGGGAGGAAATGACATTTGCAATCTTGGAGACACAAAAGGGCTAAATATGTACAGGGGATGTTTATCTGGGTGAAATGGAAAGAATGATTTATCAGGCTGGAGCAGTTCCCCAGATCCTGAAAGAATTCCTGAAAAGTGAGTAATAGACTCTAAGACCATTCTAGGTAAAAGGAATTCAGCCTGACTCTTTCATTTACATAAGAAACTGAGTCTGAGAGAGGTATGATACATAGTTTCCAAATCTCGGGGAAAGGGTTGGGGGGAAAGACTGTGAACTAACAGGAGTTAGTATGAATTAACTCCTTAAGAAAGAAAAGAGAATGATGTAGGGCTGATAACTGCCACCAAGATCTGACTAGGATGTCATAGAGTAGGGGAGAAAACCTGAAAGGAAAGCAAAGTTACCCACTGATGGCAGAAGAGGAAGAGTCTGGATATAACAAGAAGTAAGGAATAGGACTGTTCACTTCCTGGGCCATTGTGTTGGAGGGATCAGAGATGGAGCCAGTACTGGAAACACTGACCAAGGATCCAGGATCTTCTGCAGAAAAGGGGCAGGGGGTTTTGTCAGGGGTAGGACTCAGGTTTTGTGAGTTAAAGAAGATGCAAGGAGTATAAGATGAAGAGATCAAGAACTGTCTTTATTTCCTTCTATGTCTTCCCAGAGCACCATTGCATACTGACTGACCTATTGAACATGGGGTTGCTATTGCGTATAAGTCCTGCTGCTCTACCCAGTCCTCCTCTGCCCTGTCTATTTTCCTTTCCATAGGTTTCCTCCTCAATTTTAATACAACCTTCTCACCTCTGTTCTCCCAGTTCCTCATCTCAGAATATCAGATTTTTATTCTCATACTTACTTCTTTATCCAGAAAAAGTACCATATGGGAAACAGGAGAGTTCTAACCCGGACTTCATCACTTACTAACACTACGACCTTGGACAAGAAGTTAACTTCCCTGAGCCTCAGTTTATCTATCTTACAATGGGAATAATAATCTCTGTCATTACAAAGTTGCTGCAAAGATTTGTACGATAATGGACATATAAACCATAGAGCACTTTATAAATGGAAGGGATTATTATTATTATTACCTCATTTTCAGCTTATTCAATAGAGTTCAGATAGAAACATCTCTAAGTGTCTATGCTGCTATTATTCTTTCATATTTAATAGTCTATGACTCCTGTACAGGTAAATAAAATAACTGCTTTTGTAGCTGGATAAAAGTATTAGGATGTAAGCTCATCCTCTGCAGGTTCATTGAAAGCAGCCTTGGTACCACTCCAGAGCAGACAGAACAGCAGGGATCATGGAGACATACCTCACCTTCTTCCAAAGTGATTTTGATCTACTCTGTTAGGTCTCTATATTTTGAAAGCTTCCATGTAGCTTGGAAATTATGAGTATTTCTTATATCAACATCTATTTAAAACTTTGTTCTTAAGTTTTTATGAATGTCACAACCAAACACAGCAGTTCAACAGTCTGTGGTAATGGTCCAGGTACAGTAGTCTAGCTATTCAGGATATTTGGAGATCTATCTATACATGAAGCACGAGGACTTGCTGTCTTTCAGTCCTTGAGAGGGAGTGAGCTTCTGGCATGTATCTCTAGCCCTTGGATCATGTCTTGCTAAATATTTAGTTGGCACTAAGTTTCTATAGACTGCGGCAATGATGTGCAATTTCTACCATTTCCTTACATAATCTACATTAATCACTAAACCCATATTCCCTAAGGATGGCCCTTTTATAATTTCAATTGACAGTGATCTGATCCTGAACTACCATCAAAAACCCCTCCATTTCCACAATCAAGTCTACATGAATCAGCCATTTGTTCAATGTTCTTTTTTTTTCTTTTTGGTGAGGCAATCAGGGTTAAGTGACTTGCCCAGGGTCACACAGCTAGTAAGTGTCAAGTGTCTGAGCCCAGATTTGAACCCAGGTCCTCCTGACTCCAAAGCCGGACCTCTATTCACTGTGCCACCTAGCTGCCCCTCAATGTTCTTTGATAATACATTGTTGGCTAAATTTATGTGCATGTTGCCCTTTGAGGGCCTTGTGATTCCATTCTTGGATCTTAACCACTTTATAGGCCCCATGTGGAGATAAACCACTTTCATATATGTGTGTGTATGTGTATATATATGTATATAGATATACAAAGGCCTATATCTTATTAATCCAATGGCTTGTACTTGTTATCAAGCTTTCACTCTTGCTTGAAGTGATATCTACTTATTTCAAAAGTATTTCTGCAGGTTTGTGAACTGTTTATCATGTATGTATCTAGTAATAGGAAGAGGAGGAGAAAGTATCGAGCGTGCAGCTTGTCAGTGTGATGGACAGCTGGGCTTAGAGACAGGAAGACCTGAAATCAAGTAATACCTATGACATACACACACAAGCTGGGTGACCCTGGGCAAATTACTTAAACTCTAGGTTCCCTGAACAACTCTCTAAGACTGTAATTTATGCAGAAGACACCAATCTGCGTTGCCAGAGGGAGGTTATTCATCTAGGAGTTCCCTATAATAATGAAATTAGCCTCCATCACTGCTGCTGCTATTTGTTATTATTAATTACTATTATTACTCAGGTATGAGCTGCGAGTCATTGTATGGAACACAGATGAAGTGGTGCTAGAGGATGATGACTTTTTTACAGGGGAAAAATCCAGTGACATCTTCGTGCGGGGGTGAGCAGGGGCACAGTGAGCTTGGAAGGCTTAAGGATGGCTTTGAAGGAGAAAGCCTTTTGTCTGGTTAGCTGGGGAGGGGAAGGGAGGACAGAAGGGTCAGGGCATCCCTATTAGGGGAGGGGAAAATAGAAGGCACACAATATGCACTTTGGGACCTTAGGAACCACTGAGCCAACCTCCAAAGGCTAAGGGAGCATGCCAGGGAAAAGGGGGCCAGGGAAACTGAAAAGTTGGGGCAGAGGTGAGGCCGGGATGTGTACATGGGCAGCAGGGTCTAAGAGCTTCCATAATGACCTCCCCACAGGTGGCTGAAGGGGCAGCAAGAAGACAAACAAGATACTGATGTTCACTATCATTCCCTGACTGGCGAGGGGAACTTTAACTGGCGCTACCTGTTCCCCTTCGACTACCTGGCAGCCGAGGAGAAGATCGTCATCTCCAAGAAGGAGTCCATGTTCTCTTGGGATGAGACAGAGTACAAGATCCCTGCTCGGCTCACCTTGCAGATCTGGGACGCAGACCACTTCTCTGCTGATGACTTCTTGGGTGCGACCAGAGAGGAGCAAGACAGAGGGGGCCACCCAGAGGAGAGGAAAACTGGGGGATAAAGGAAAAGGCAGGGGGGGTGAGGGATAGAGGAAAAGAGGTGGATTCTAGAGAGAGAAGAAGGAGATTGAGATTCTGTGAGAGATACAAGAGGGATCTGGAGACCCGGAACAGAGGAATTGGGATGAAAAAGGGCTCAAATTCTCTGGACAGTTTCCACCCTAGAAAAGTGGAATGGGGTACCTGGCAGGAAGATACACTGAATACCTCAATGCTCTCCATGCAACAGGTGCCATTGAGCTGGACCTGAACAGGTTCCCCCGAGGCGCCAAGACGGCCAAGCAGTGCTCCATGGAGATGGCCACTGGGGAGGTGGAGGTACCCTTGGTCTCCATCTTCAAACAGAAGCGTGTCAAAGGCTGGTGGCCCTTGTTGGCCCGGAATGAGAATGATGAGTTTGAGCTTACGGTGAGCACTTCATCTTTAGACACAATAAGGATAGAAGTGGAAGACAGACAGGGAAAGAAGCGCCTATTACGTGCCAGGCATCGTGCTAAGTGTTGGGGATACAAAAAGAGGCAAGACAGTCCTTGCTTTCAAGCAGTTTACAGTCTAATGGGGGAAGACAACATGCAAACATATATAAAGCAAGTTGTGTATAGGATAAATAGTAAATAATTAACAGAGGGAAGGCACTGGAACTAAAGGGGATTAAGGAAGGCTTCTTGTAGAAATCGGGATTTTAGCTGGGACTTAAAGAAGTCAAGGAGCTCATTAGTCAGAGCAGAGAAGAGATTCCAGGAACAGGACACATCCAGAGAAAATGCCCAGAGATGAGATGGAGTGTCTTGTTCATGGAAAAGCCAGGAGGCCACTAGAGGGGAGAACAATAGAACTGGGGGGTTGGGTGGGTCCTAACAAATTAGGACTTTATAGTGCTGAGAGCTGGGTACATGTAACTAATTGTAAGGATCATGGCACAACTCTCCCTCTTCCTAGGAAAAGGTGGGGACCAGGAAGGTTGAGGGAATAGTGGTGAGCATGACTACAGTTCTGGACCTCTTGGCTGAACTAGGCAGTGTCTGTGAAATTGTGTATCTCTCTAGGGAAAAGTGGAGGCAGAGTTGCATCTATTAACTGCTGAGGAGGCGGAGAAGAACCCTGTGGGCTTAGCACGAAATGAACCAGACCCTTTGGAGAAACCTAAGTAAGTTCAGATTTCTTTGCCCTCCTTGCTCTTCTCTTCCCCTTCAACCCTTCCCAGCCCTTCATCCCAATCTCCCATCCCAGTAGAGGATTCCTAAATATATTACCTTCTTCTCCCAGAACACCACTTTCTGGCCCACTTTCTAGATGCTTCAATTCTGTTAATATTCTGAGACTTCAAAATGCCCCAGGCCTGAAAGATTCTAGGATAAGTGTGAGGGTGGGGTGGAGTAGTATAGGATGATGGAAAAAGCTCTGGACCTGGAGTTGGGGGACCTAGGTTTAAATCCCAGCTCTTCAATCCCTATCACTTGTGTGACCTTGGCCAAGTCACTTAATGCCTCTTGGCCTCAGCTTCTTTATCTGTAAAATGAGGATGAAATGCTAAAACCCCTTCCAGCTCTAATCTATGATCATAAGACAGGAGGCACAGGAGGAGCCATTGAAGGTTTTGGGCTCCAGTCTCTAACAGGTTCACTCTTGCTCTGGGCAGCCAGCAGGACAGGAAGACAGCTTAGGAGGGATTAAATATTAATTTATTCTTATTCCTCTCGAGTGGGTTGCTGATAATGGGAGCTCCAACTCCTATGGCTTCCCCTAATTAATTACTCTTCTCAAATGGGTGGGGGAGAATAAGGGTACCAACTCCTGGCATCCCCTAAATCTCGATGCGGGCCAGTTGAGATAAGCACAGACAGTCACAAATCTCGACAAGCCTTGATGGGGGCTGATCAAGGCATGCACAGCATTCCAGCTAGTCTGCTTCCCCCTACGCCTCCGTGGGGACTGGTTAATGCGACCACTGCACTACACTGTCACATTTCCAAAATCCCCACTCACTGACCAGTGCTCTATAGAGAAGCACACAAAGAAGGCATCTAGCCAGCAATAGCCTAACAAGTTTACGTTAACTTTAGCAATATCATGCTGACTTAGGCCTGAGCAAACATAGTAAGCTGCTTACATTTTCTCATCCCTGTATCTCACTGCCCAGTCACAGTAGAAACTGTTTAGAATGTGAAAACCTGGCAACTAGAGAGTGTTTTGGCCATGGATCCTGGGAATTAGTATGTGGGATCCTGGAATTATTATCTAAAAAAGAATAACAAAATCTACCTTACTTGTAATGATCTCATTGTCCTAAGACCAAATAGTCTTAGGGCCAGTTCCTAAAAGAGAGTGACCAGACCAGAAACAACCTAGGATCAAGAAAGTTCTAGCAGCAAGTTCTTTCCTAGTCCTCATCCCCCTATTTGTTCCTCTCCTATGTCTAGGACAGACTCTCCACAAAACTCCCATCCTCCCCTCTCCTTTTTCAGGCCAGGTGCCCTCCTCAGGTGTTCAGTGTTCCTTATCTCTCCCTCTCCCACCTCTCTAAACCTGATCTCAGGAAAGAAGCTAAAAAAACTCATATTCAGATAAAAATGACTGATTAAGTTACAATCTATTGCTTTTTTCAGAACATATAAATTTTTCAAGATATAAAGACCATTTGGTTTAAGGCAAAATGATACCCTACAGAATTTTGGCCATCACTCACCATGACCAAAGTCAGGGGATGCCTCTGGGGTCTGCCTTTCCTATATCTTTGCGCTCTCTCTCTCTCTCTCTCTCTCTCTCTCTCTCTCTCTCTCTCTCTCTCTCTCTCTCTCTCTCTCTCTCTCTCTCTCTCTCTCTCTCTCTTTCATGCCCTCCTACTCCTGCCTTCCCTTTCCCTGCATTCTTTTCTCGCCAATCCTGCCCTTCATCTTCTGTTTCCTCTTGTCACCCCAGCCGGCCGGACACCAGCTTCATCTGGTTTTTAAATCCTCTCAAGTCTGCTCGTTACTTCCTGTGGCACACGTATCGTTGGTTTCTGCTGAAGATCCTGCTGCTGGTGCTTCTTCTCCTCCTCATTGGCCTCTTTCTCTACTCTGTGCCTGGCTACCTGGTCAAGAAGATCATTGGTGCCTAAGCGTGCTTTAGTCCTCAATGGTCTGGTACTTCTCCCCTTTGCTGCCTTCTCCAAGGACTCCACTGCTGAAAAAAGCAACCCTCCTTTCCTTTTCTTCCTCTCTTCCCTTTTTTTCCCTTCCCTTATCTTTCCTTTCCTTGTGGGAAGAGGGAGAATTCTCCAAAGAAATTGTAAACACAATCTTTATCAGCAGATTGGAACACAAAAGGGGAAAAGGGCTACCCCAGGGACAGCTAGCAAATCCCAAATAGAACCTAAGAACCCACGCTCCCAGCCTAGAATTTACTCCCTCTGTGATAGGTTCAGTGAAATTCAATCTAAACATTTGTTGTTTCTTCCATTTTTAACTTCAAAAAACTTCAACTCAGATTTATTAAGTGCCTGTTATGTACAAAGCACTTGAATTACAAAAATAAAACTGTCCTGCCCTGAAGAAGCTTACAGTTTACTATATACAACAAGCACACAGATACGTAAATACAAAGTAATTTCAAGAGTGGGGAAGCATCAACAACTGGGGAGACCGGGAGAGGTTTCATACAGCTCATAGCACCAGAACTGGGCTTTGAAGGAAGCCAGGGGTTTTACAAGGCAGAGGTAAAGAGGGAGTGCATTCCAGACTTGTGAGACCAGAGGTGGGAGGTAGGAAATATAATGTCTTGTGCGGCTTGCTAGGTGCTGGCAGTACAAAAGTGAAAAACCAAGTGGTCCCTCCCTAGGAGAATGACGTGAACACAGATAATCATACAAATTAGAATGTAAACTTACTAGCTGTGTGACCCTGGGCAAGTCACTTAACCCCATTGCCTAGACCAAAAAACAAACAAAAAACCAAACAGATTAGAATGTAATTCAGTGCATAGAAGGAGTCAGGCATCAGAAGACTAAGGAGGGAGGGAGGGAATAATTTCTAGTTTATGGAGTATCAATTGATTCATGACTTTGAGGATGAAAAAGTTTTCATCCAATGATGTGGAGGAACATGCAGGGTAGCCTACAGGGGCAGGAGAGGGCAGGCCAGGTTTGGATAATGTCAGGTAGTACCATCTGGAGTAATAAAAACAATAACTTGAATTTATAGCAAGCTTTAGGATATGGGCAGCACTTTGCATACGTTATCTAATTTGGGCTTTGCAACAACCTTCTGAGATAAGTGCTATCATTACAAGCTGTTTAGACAAAAAGACTTAGTGCCTTTCAAAGCCACAGCCATACAACTAAGAAATGTCTGAAGCAAGACTCGAACCTGTATCTTCCTGCCTCCAGGTCCAGTGTTTCCAACACTACCGCACACAGTCTCTTGACAGATGCAGCGCCCAATGGCCAAATTACAAGAGCAGCTGGTTGGGTAGGCACGCATTGGTTACTCTGTTAAACATCCCAACTCAAATCTTTTTCCTCTCCCCAGCCGGCCAGATACTGCCTTTGTCTGGTTCCTCAACCCTCTGAAGTCCATCAAGTACCTCATTTGCACCCGATACAAGTGGCTCATTATCAAGATTGTGCTGGCCCTGCTGGGGCTGCTCATGCTCGCCCTCTTTCTCTACAGCCTCCCTGGCTACATGGTCAAGAAGCTGCTGGGGGCCTGAACGCCCCGCTCCCACTCTTCTGGGCCCAGCTGCTTCTGTGTTTGGAATTTCTGTGATTTGAACTGTTTGTCTTCTGCCCTGGGCGCCCATGGGGTGGCCCAGTAAGTAGCAAACTGAGCTCCGTGGGCTCTCCAGGAAGCCCTAGGTTTCAGAGGCCTCACCTCCCTCATTTGGTTCCTAAATTTCTCATTCTGACTCCAGGGCTACCACTCCCCTCAGTCCAGATCCAAGTAGTGAGGCTGCCAGAGCAAGGGTTGGTCGTAAACTAGGTGCCCCCTCTCCCCCCCCACCCCCCATACACTTTGCCAAGGTTTACACTTGGTAATGGAAATCCCCAATTGGGTTACAATCTCCTAACCCTTCCAGTGCCCTAACCAGTAAGGTTTGCATAACACCAACAGAAAATCATGGTGAACCCTAGGCTATAGAATAACATCACAGGAAGATGCAAACCAAGATACACAGGGCCACACCAAACACTCCACCTACCTCCTCCACCCCAAATAATCCCATTGCAGGAACACATTCCAATAAGAGCACAGGGGACCTCTGTCCTCCAGAAATGGGACAGATATCTCTGCCCTGCTCCCAATTCCCTTGAATTGCTACTTTTGCCCTAGTTCCTCTCGGCTTTGCTCTGGGGCTCGGGCATGGCTGGCTGTCTCCCAAAGGAGAAAAGGTCTCTCCCTATTTCCCACGGGATACACCCAGCTTTGCCAAGGATCCATTGTGGACCATAGAACCCTGTTCTCCCGGAGATTTTTAACCATCCTCACGTGAGTTCCTATGCCTGCACACTCTTCTCAGTGGGTGTACATCCCTGGCTGTCATTCTGTCTGCACACTCAGCCCCACCTGATGCTCCCTCTGCCTGGGCCCAGTCCCCCTGCAGCTCTGGGCTTGGAGTATGACAAGAATGGCTTCAGGCCCAGGGTCCCCTCCCTCTTTCCGAACCCCACCCCCTCCATTGTCTGTCTCACCGCTGCCTGCTCTTCTAAGTTATATTCTCCCTGCATGGAGATGGTGCAGAAAGCACTTCTCCCTTCCTGTTTGGGTTGTGTTCCTGTTGGGTTTTTCATCTTTGGATGTTGTTTTCTCTCTGAATAAAAGAAACCAAATATCTGAGCTGCCTGGTTCCTCAGAGATAAGAGTGTGTTTGAGGAGGCTGGAGGGACAGTGGGAGGGTAAGCATTTATTAAGCGCCTGCTGTGTGTCAGGCACTGCCCTAAGTGTTTTACAAATATTTCATTTGATCTTCACAACCACCCTGGGAAGCAGATACTATTATTATGACCACTTTACAGTTGAGGAAACTGAGGCAGACCATGGTGAAGTGGCTTGCCCAGAGTTGCACAGCTAGTGTCTGGAGCTAGGCTCGAACTCGTCTTCTTGACTCCAGACCCAGTGCCCTATCCCCTGTGCCCACCTAGTTGCCTCTACAAGACTTCGTAAGTTAAACACACAATAGGCAGCTGTGGTAAGTTGTTCCCTGTGAAACACCTCTCCCTCCATATCTCTCAGTCCCCCTTGCCTGCAATTGTCGCCAAGCCCCGACAAGGCAATACAGAATCTTTCCCCTTTCTTTTTCTCTCCCAGCCTGGTATAACTCTGACTTGACTTGCCCCCTCCTTTTCTAGCCAGGTAAGCCAGCCTTTTTCAGTTTCAAATGAGATAAAATCATGGTTTTTTAAAAAATCATACTACAGAATTAAAGAGAAAGAGGAAATAAATTTAAATAAAGCATAAAACTTCTAAGAAATAAGTTACATGGCCATGAAAATGTATTTTTTCCATTTTTTAAAATCAATTTATTTTTAGTTTTCAACAATCACTTTCATAAGCCTTTGAGTTTTAAATTTTCTCCCACTCCCTCCCCAAGACAGCATGCAATCTGATATAAGCTCTACATATACATTCCTATCAAACGTATTTTCACATTAGTCCTGCTGTAAAGAAGAATTAGAACCAATAGGAGGAACCACAAAAAAGAGAAAACAAAACAAAACAGAAGAAAAAAATAGCAAGTAGTATGCTTCCATCTGCATTCAAACTCCATAGTTCTTTCTTTGGATGTGGATAGCATTTTCCATCATGAGACCTTTGGAGATGTCTTGGATCCTTGCATTGCTGAGAAGGGCTAAGTCTATCAAAGTTAGTCATCGCACAATGGGGTTGTTACTGTGTACAATGTTCTCCTGGTTCTGCTCACTTCACCCAGTATCAGTTCATGTAAATCTTTCCAGGTTTTTCTGAAGTCTGCATGCTCATCATTTCTTATAGCACAATAGTATTCCATTACATTCATATACCACAACTTGCTTGGCCATTCCCCAATTGATGAACATCCCCTCAATTTCCAATTCTTGGCCACCACAAAAAGAGATGCTATAAATATTTTTGTACATGTGGGTCCTTTTCCCATTTTTATGATCTCTTTGGGCTACAGCCTTAGAAGTGCTATTGCTGGGTCAAAGGGCATGCACATTTTTATAGCCCTTTGGGCATAGTTCCAAATTGCTCTCCAGAATGGTTGGATCAGTTCACAATTCTACCCACAATGCATTAGTGTTCCAATTTTCCCACATCATCTCCAACATTTATCATTTTCCTATTTTGTCATGTTAGCCAATCTGATAGGTGTGACATGGTATCTCAGAGTTGTTTTGATTTGCATTTCTCTAATCAATAGTGATTTAGAGCATTTTTTTTCATATGACTATAGATAGCTTTAATTTCTTCATCTGAAAACTGCCTGATAAAAATGTACTTCTGTTGATCTCTTGGACAAGCCCCTCTATCTGCAACACTCCCCTGCTCTTCCCTCATATCTCCCACCTTGGTAAGGAAGAGGGTAGCAGGTGTGAGGAAGCTGGGAGCTCACCTCATTTATAAGAACAGTCAGAGGTTTAGAGTAATAGACAAAGCAAGAAACCTGGGGAGGGACAGTCTCACTTCCAACACTGGCTCCTTTCTAGAGTGGTACACAGAAATAAAAAAGGAAATAAACCAGTGAAACACCCACCCTGGCACCAAAGCCTTTAGGTCCCAAGGTTTTTTGACTTGATCAGCCCGCATACTGAGAGCCCTAAATTCAAGGTTGGTCACCCCTAGGAGTGTCAGAACTAATAGCCAGATGGACAAATCATTTGAGACTCACTTCTATAAAAGGCACCAGTTATCAACACTGGGACATAGTCAACAATATGGACTCTGATGTGAGGGTAGAAAGGTTTGGGGGTGGGGAAAGATAAAATTATCCTTAATCTAAAAGATTAAGTTTCCAGGATCAATTTGAACAAGACCTTAAGGCAAGACCTACAAAACTACCCCAGAACCCCTGAATCATATGAATTGCCCAAATTCCCAGAGTGCTTTGTACCAGATGTCCAGGGTTCTGCCACAAATGTATCTATGGGCCTGTGTTAGAACTGGGCTGGTCTCCAACGATAGGAGAAAATGCCAAGGGTCAAGGCTACTTTTGTCCAGGGGCAACTGGTATTTGATTTGTCCCCACAGTTGAAGATTCCAGGGTTTGCTTATCCTGTATGGACGCAGAAGGCTAAGGTGCAGGGTAGGGATTGACTTATGAAACTAGACTTTGCTTCTTTAGAGAGTCAGCCATAGTTTTTAAAGACTTTTATTGCAACTGCAACCAATGAATTCATTATGCACAGTGACTTGTTTCAATGTGCAACAAGTTGCAAGGAAGAGCTGCAGAAAGTTTAAAGTACTAGCTCTGTGATGGTTCCCAGAGAAGCAGGGCCCCAGTGCCAGCCCAGGATTCATCCACTGTACCAACCCGAGGCCCTTCCTATTTCATGGGTCCTTGAAATACCTGGGTGGGAGGCACTTGTAATTCAATGTTTATCTGGGGAAAAAAGAGAGAGAGAGAAACAAAGGCTGGGCTATTTGTCCTTAATGGACTCTTCTCAGATTCTCTTACTATCATCTTGGCACCAGAAGGTGCACATCAGCGAGGCCTGACATTGCTTGGGTTGCCCATTTCCAGGACATGCCCCACCTCCTTTAGCCTCCATTTCTGTTTTTAGACATGGGAGCGCCAGGTTTAGAAGCCCCTCGGGGCATGATCCTTCACTCTACCAAGGCTTTCTCTTTGGAAGACAACACTCTTCCTTTGGCTGTAGCTAAATCCTCTTGCAGACTCAGCCTCCAGAAAAGTTGTGAACCTTACCTTTCTTTCCAGGGTGCTTATCTCCCTTCCTCCCTTCCCTGTTCCTGCTTCTCAGAGGACGTGCTGGTGGAAAAATAACTCACACAGACACCCAAACGTATGACCAAGTGGGCTGGATTCACTAACTCAAAGCTATCCTAACCCTCCTAAGCCAGCAATGCCACTGTCACAGTTAAAAGAGGAAAAACCAATGGAGTAAAAATCTGTTGTGAGCAGGAGAGGCTTCCCTTGGAGGGGTTCAGGAAGAGGTTTCTGCTGCTGCTTGGTTCAAGCACTGCCTGGGCAGTGAGAGCTGCCTTCAGAGACAAAGAGATCCCCTTCACTAGAAATCTTCAGTGGACACAGCACAGGGCCCAGAGGCAGGAAGGTATGAGTTCAAATCTGGCCTCAGATTTTGCCTCAGTTTCCTCATCTGTGAAATGAGCTAGAGAAGGAAATGGCAAACCACTGCGGTATCTTTGCCAAGACCCAAACGGGGTCACAAAAAGTCAGACACAACTGAAACAAGTGAACGAGCGATGTTTGAGCAGGGGCCACTTCTTAGGAGATATTGTAGATAGGATTCATGCTCTGGATGAGATGACCTCTGAGGCCCCTGCCCAGATCTGAGTGTCTCATGATTCTATGCCGGTTTGGTCAACAATCAGCAGACATCAATATATAGAGATAGCTGGAGAGTTTGAGAATATGTGTTCCTGCCAAGCTTTTCCTTGGCAGCCTGGTAATCCTGGATTGATGATTCTTCAATAGTTCCTAATGGACTATACTACTGGCAAGAATGATTTCCCTCTGATGAAGAAAACCAAAACACACTGACATCAAGGGAGACATCATCACCATCACCATCACCACCATCATCACCATCACCATCACCACCACCATCATCATCATCATCATCACCATCACCATCACCACCATCATCACCATCACCACCATCAATCATCATCATCACCACCATCACCATCACCACCATCATCACCATCACCATCACCACCATTATCATCATCATCACCATCATCACCATCACCATCATCATCATCACCATCACCACCGTCACCATCACCACTACCATCATCATCATCATCTAGCATTTACAAAGCTTTAAGATTTGCAAAGTGCTTTCCATATGTGAGCCCATTGGATCTAACAGAATGGAATTTAATCTATTTTAAGAAGGAGAGGAGGAAGTCAGTCAACTATTCATTGATCACCTACAAGTGTTAGGCACTGTGCTCCAGCCAGGGATACAAAGACAAAAATAAAAAAAGTCCCTGCCCTCAAGGAGTTTACATTCTATCTGGGGAAACAAAATGTTCAGGTATAAATAAGTATATACAAAATAAATACAATCTATGTTGGGGGGGAGGCAGTGCCACCAAATGGGGCTGGGAGGAGTAGGTCAGGAAAAAACTCCTATAGGAGGCTGAGCATCCAAGGGGGTCAAGGAGTCTAAGAGGCCTCATGAGGAGAGAGTCATGCAATGCTCATTCCATGCTTCCCAAGACAAGGATGAATGTTGTGTGGCTCCATCAGACCTTCAAGCTCCCTTCCCTCAAAGGCTTCCTCTTCCTCAGGTCACACCTCCCACCCACTTCCTGCCTCCCTCCTCCGGCACCCTTGGACCAGTAGTCTCCCCCACTTTGGCCCCCATGCCCCAGCTTACCCTGGAATTGATGTACTGCTGCAGCAGCATCTGCAGCTCTGTATTCTGCTGCTCAAGGAACTCATTCTCACTCAGCAGCTTGGCCCGCTTGGTAAGGATGTTGCTTTCTCAACAAAAAGGGAAAACCAATTAACGGTCTGTTCAGCAACTAAATGGTGCAGTAGGTAGAACACTAGACTTGGATTCGGAAAGCCCTGACTTCAAATTAGGCCTCAAACACTTGTTAGATGTGCCACTCTAGGCTAGTTACTTAACCTCTGACTGCCTCAGTTTCCTCATCTATAAAATGGGGATGATAATAATAGCACCTCAGAACTGTTGGAAGGATCAAATGAGATATCTGTAAAGCACTTTCAAAATTCAAAGCACTATATCAATGCTATTATTATTGTGCTATTATTATTTTATTATTATCCCCAAACTCCTCTCTTCTCCAATATAGAGTCTGGTGGGCTTTATCTGGATGGTTTTCAGACCATGAGAGGGGAAGGGTTCTACCCAGAGGCAGAATTCCATCTATTGAGTACACAGAACAGTGCTTTGAGGGCCTCACTTGCTCCTGAGAGCCACAGGCATCACCCAGCCACCACCATTCTGGCTTTCCTAAGCCAGCAAAATTCAAAGGCAAGTGACTACATGTCACTGGCAAGGAATCTGAAAAAAGAAACAAGAGGACTGAACAAGATGCAATGACTGAGCAAGTGCCGTCTTCCACTGTACCACCAGAGGCTCCCCTTCCCATTTAAATTCAGCATTTTCATCCAAAACCTCCTTAAAACTGAAGAGCCAGAAAATGTGATGACTAGACTATCCATCTCCAGGTCTTAATTTCATTTTCTTCAAAAACTGGATACTGCTAAGGTGGGAGGAGATTCCTTACTGCCCTATCACTTTATTCCCCACAATACATGTACTCACTGGTATTTCTGGAGGGCATCTATTAGCGCATCCCATAGCTTCTGTCTAGAGAGAGGGATGATGAAACATAGGGCATCCCAGTATTCTGAGTCCTTTGAGATGTCTTGTGACTCTCTCGTGTCACCACTTTTAATGGTACTGGAGCTTCCCTGAAGGATGAAGAGAACTGGTTCCCACCTCATAGTACCCAGATCCTGAGTAGTACCAAGCCCCTAGCCCTGTACAGCAGGAAGTAAGATCCTTTTACTTCTTGCCACCCATAGCCTTCTCATTTAAGTACATTACTGTATAGGAAAAAAATGATGGGAGACAATGGACATTTCTTGGAGAATACTGCTGTTAATTTTTCCTGGGTATTAATGTACTTTTTCTATCTACGAATATATCATCAGCGTCCAGTTCACCAATTTGTTATTTTATTTAACCAGTTTGCTGCTCATAGCCAAGGTGACTAAACAGATTACTAGAGCATCTTAGAGCCCCAGACCACTGGCTGCCAATCCTCCTGAAGATTCTTTAGTGGTTGGCTGGGACCACAGCCAGATGTTCACAGCTAGCAAAAGGAAAAAGCAAGGGAGAGATTGTTGGGATATTTGAAACTGCCCACAGCAGTAGATGATTCTCTCTTCCTTGCAGGGATCATCTACGGGATCTGTTAGCCACAAAGAGGACAGAAATGGAGCTATAGAAATTCCTAGACATTCCTGTAGATATTTCCTACAGATATTCTTCATTTCCCTCTTCCTCTTCAAGGGCTGCTCATATTCCCACTCCTGAGACAATACATTCTTCCTCTATGCCACAGGACACATGGTTCCAGGCATTAAAATCACCATTCTACCCTATTCTCTTTTTTAAAAAGGTTTATAATTATTGTAATTATATATTATTATATAAGAATTGCTCTGGCCCACTCCTTGAATCCTTTTTCCCATTCAACATCTATAGCTAGATCCTGATTAGTGTAAACAATGAATCCCATGAAGTAATCTCATTCTTACAATTTTCATTACATATTTCCACTGGGATGGAACCAATTATCCACATTTTATGTGTAACTTTGAAGCTCTAATATACAGATTTGAATAATGCAACCATTTGACAAGATCCGTTATTCATACTAACCAGGAACTGGGTATAGCCAGATGATCTACTCTACCCACAACCCAGGTAGGCTGCTTCTCACCCTATTTCAAGGCGCCTGAGCCCACCTGAGTTTCTGCTGACTAATAACAAAAGCCTCCAGGGCCTTGAGGACGTCATTAGGATGGATGAGCTCAGAACAGAGGCGGCGTTGGTCTTGGCAGTCACCTGGGACACTGCTTTCCTTCCTGATACTGCTGTTGCCTTCAGTATCGGAAACTGGAGTCAGGGCCTCTTGGCTCTGTAGATCACAGGATACAAAGTACCAAAGGGAAGGTGGGATGTTACCACAACTGAAGATATGTGTCTTTGGGAAGGAAGAAGGAACGAGAGTGAAAGAAGAGAGGAGAGACTGTGGAGAGGCGGGCTGAGAGAGAGGGAAGAGGGGGTTGCAGGGAGAGAAGGATGAGAAACAAGCTACATAAAGCCACACTCAAGTACCAGCTGTTTTTACAGCATCAGTGATGGTGGCTTAAGCAGTCCATTCGAGCACACCTCCACACAAGTGACGCTCATCCAGAGCTAGTTCAACCCTAGCCTCTGACATATACATATATGGCTTACATCCATCCAGAAAAATTCAAGCACCTGAAGCAACTACTTATGGATCCTGGACCAAATCTACTTTCACAAATGCCTCCAGAGCCCCTCCTCTGAGCCCCAAAGCTCACTTTGGTGGCCAAAGCAACACTTCACTTTTCAATCGTTGAAGGCCATGCTGAATGTACCCAGATTCCAGTCTTACCAGCTAAAAGACATGCAGTCAGTCTCATTGGCTGAGTGAAAAAATGATAACTAATCTTGGCTCCAATCCCCCAATGCTATTAATGGACTTTTTTTTTTAAACCAAGGCCAGTAATAACTAATAGATTCTACCCAGGGCTAAGAGCAGCCCAATCCCCTCTAGGCTCTCCTGCCTTTTCTAGCTACTACTGATTATGAAGAGGCCCATCTAGTAATTAGTCGGCCCAATAATGATTTGAGGCACACTCAGTTTCTTGCATCTGGGCCCTTCAACATTAGATCTCTTTTTTAAAAAAAATAATTAAAAAGCTTTACAACATATCCCTTTGAAACTTCATGTTGGGCTGTTTGACAATGTGTGTGTGTGTGTGTGTGTGTGTGTATAAATATATATGTGTGTGTATATGTGTGTGTGTGTACATATGTATACATATATACATATAAAAATCACTTTGCTTCTCCTCAAAAGAATGGCTATAGGACAAATGAGATTGAAAAGACTAGAAGAAGACAAGGAACTTAATGGAGCAAGACAAAACAGTGAGTTTTAAAACAAGTTCCACCACTCGTTACTAGCAGCAGTGTGACCCAGGTATATTTAGCAGATGGAGCTTAGATTTTTCCTCCTGTAGAATGAGAATAGCACCTGTTCAGAGATATTGTAGACATTAATCACTAAAGAAAAGCTAACTCCTTCACAAAAAAAAAAAATCGAGAGAGAAATGACTACATTTTCTACTTAGCTTAACAATCTATTGATGGAATACAGACCTGACTAAATCTGCATCCTTTCAGCAGAGACTGCAAACCATTCCCCTTGCTTTCTGTTTCTTCTTACCTGGAAAGAGGATGCCCTTCTGGCTCGAAAGTCGAGGAAGAATTGCACCAGTGCATAAACATCATCTTCATTTTCGATCCCAAGGGCCTAAAGGGAAACAGAGCCAAAGAGTCCCTGGAATGTCCTGTTCAGATGCCAAGGAATATTGGCCTACTTCCAGAATGCAAAGTTGAAATCTTCCTCGCATAAGCTACCAAGCTCTACCTGAAACCCCACAGTACTAAGTGGCATTAGGAGAGGACAACGTCTCTTCTTTCAAGGAATACCCTTGGCCAATTGGGATTAGTTGCAATAACATAAATACAAAACATAAAAATCTTTATGAAAAACATAAAGACCTGTGCAATCAACATTAGCACTTCAAAAAATGAGTGAGCTTGGAAAGAATAAAGGATGAAGTGAGACAAAAAAAAAAAAAGAAAAAAGAAGTGGCCAGAGGCCATATAATTTAGTGGAAAGAATACTGGACTTTGGGTCAGGAGACCTAGGCTCAAGTTGTGTTCCACTACTAAGAGGCCGTACAACCCTGGGTCTCACCTCTGGGCCTCAGCTGCTTCATTTGTGAAGGGGGGAGGGAAGGGAAGAGAGATAAATGAGATGCTCTCTAAGGTCCCGTTCAGATTTAACACTCTACAAAATTCATTACTCCTGGAGTAACTAGAGATGGGCAGCGCTATTCTGCCCTACTGGAGGGCTTGCCCTCCTAGGTGCTTACTTTATGGATGCCAAGGGCAACATGAATCCAGGCCCTAATAGACAAAGACAGCTAGCTGGGCTGGACCAGCAGGACATTCCTGAAGGACTACAATGACCAAGAAGAACAGAGGATACAGTGTGCAACATTGAGATAGGAGGCAGGCCAAAAGAATGAATATGGGGTGGGGAGAAGAAGCTATGATCACAGCAGGAATCAGAAATACTTCGAAGACTATTAGAGATTGGGAGAGCTTTAGGGTCATTTAGTTGAGTGCAGAGAAATAAAGGAGAAAGATCCATTGGGGAACCCTGGGAAGGCCCTGTACCCACTCACTCTAGGGCCTAACAGGAGCATCAGAAAGGACATAGGATGCTCCTTTCCCTCTGATTTAGGCTTCTAGTTATTTTCATTAAATTCCCAAGAGTGTCTCAGAACTCACAGCAAAGACGGAGTCTAGCTTCAGTAGACAGCTTTCATTCCTCTCAAGGGGATAGAGAAGGTTCAGCAACTTACTCTCTATCAGAAAACCCTGTGGGGGGGAAAAATAAAAGCAGATCTGAACATCTGAGGCCAGCTTTGTTGTCAAAAATCAGGCTCTGGTCACCTCCGCCTAATCGTCGAGGGAGGCAAAGTTCCAAGAAGTTGAATCCCTTGGGAAAGGACTGGGGAAGTAGAACACCTGGAAGTGGCCCAGTGCCTTGGGTCTGGTGTTTCTCTATCGGGGTACGTGGATGCCCATCGCCAAGGCCACACAGTCAGCTTACAGAGACAGGGCTGGGAAAGAGTGCCCTCTGGAAGGTGACTTAGGAGTAAGGAGATACCGTGCCAGCCTCTCACTCTCATGACCAACAGTAGCTTGTCCTGGTAGTAGTGAGGGATTAAAATGACAGTCACTGATGCTCAGTCAAAAGAAAATCAATTCACATACTTTTCTGGGCTGGGGAACTGAAGGCTTTTGACCCTTGCTCCAATTCTTAAAGCCAACTTTGGTCTTTGAATAGTCAACACTCAAAGCCATGTGAGCCAAGCAAGAAAAACTCCATGCTGTGTAGTGGTCCTGCTGAACTTCAGATTTGATTAAAATCAGTGCATGCTTTATTCTATCATTTGTTTCCTCTACTCCGTGGCATAAACCACCCCCCAATCCTCTGGAATACTCCTTCGCTGGCTCGGCCTCCATATCACACCTCCTAACTACAGGTGTTCCCAAGGCTTTGTCCTGGGCTGTCTCCTCTTTTCTCTCTATACATTCTCACTTAGTGATCTCATCAGCTCCCATACACTGGCTTTGCTATCATCTCTATGGAGATGATTCCCAGATCTTTATATCAAACTCCAATCTATTGCTGTTTCCAGGCTCTCCCTCTACTACTATCATTCAGTAATCTCTCCTCCTTTGAGGATCATTCAATCCATCCAATTAATACAGTCAAGGTACCAATAGCTGTGGTCTACTGACCTCCAGGACACTCCTTCCTTCCTCAATGAGTTTTATGCCTGGCTCACTGTCTTTCTCCCTTCTCCAACTCCTGCCCTCATACTACATACTCATACAACATATGTACTGATGATACTCCTTCCAACAGCTCTTCTTCTCACCTAGTTCCTTAACTTAATCATTTCCCATGATCTATTCCTCCACCTCACCACAGCTACACATAGAGATATGGTGATATCCTTGATTTTCCCATCATCAACAAGTGTTCCAAATCCATTTTCATGAACTGTGAAATTCTATTATCTAAGCATAATCTGTTGGTCCAGGGTTGGGGAACCCAAGGCCTTGACACCACACATGGCCTCAGAGCCACAGGTTCCCCACCCCTATAGTTGGTCTTTTCACCTCTCCCTCTGCCTTGCAACTCCAAACCCTGTTCTCCATCCTTACTGTGACCTCTTATCCTTCTACCCTTCAGTTCTATTCCACACTATCAGCCCTGTACTGGTTACACTCTCTTCCCTTTCCCATCTTGACTCCTTGGTGAGCCAGCTCAACTCTACATTGTCCTCTCTTCTCAATTCCTTTGTCCATTTTATCCTGTTAAAGATTTCTCTGTGCCAAGACCCAGACTTTGCTTCTATTTATTTGCTGCTGAAAGAAGCTGGGACAAATCACACCACCAACCAACTAGGTCCACTACAAATCAAAGTCACATGATCATAACTGAGCCCTCACTGCAGCAAAGCAATCCTCTGCCAGCTCCCTAATCAATTCACAGTAGCTTTTTCCAAACCTTTTCATCTCTCCTCTAACTTCCCACAGCCACCCTCCCCTTGGGCAGAGAACCTTGCCTCATATTTCACTAATAAAATTGAGGCCACTGGCAGACAGCTCTCTTTTCTCCCCTGCTCCTCATCTCACACTACTCATCTGCCTTCTGCCACTAGCTCCTCCTTCACTCACCTCATATGAAGAGGTAGCCCTTGTCCTTGCCAAGGCAAATCCATCTATATGCTCCCTTGATCCCATTCCACCCAGTCTTCTCCAGAAGTCTGCTCCCCCCTATCATCCCTAGTCTCTAGTTTTCAATCATTTCCTGTCTGCTGGTGCTTCCCTCTCCATCTCCAGCCGTCCTGATCTATATCTGGCCACTGGATCCAGATGGCTCTGCAGGAGAAAGTGAGGCTAGTGACTTTGCACACCACTCAAATCCAATTCCTCATTGGAAATTAGGATTCCAAATCCAAATCAAATTCCAAATCCTCTCTCATTCAAATCCAGTTCATTTGCAACTCATGACATCATCTTCCTGATGTCAAGGTCCTCTTTGAGAACAAAAGGCAAACCACGCAACCGCAAACATACTCCTATCTCTCCATCCTCCTAAAAGCTTCACTTGATCTGTCCATCCCTAACTATTGTGCCATATCCCCCTCCCTTGTGTGGTTGAACTCCTTGAGGCTTTCTACAATAGGTGCCTCTATTTCATTTCTCTCACTAAATTATTATCTTCTCAACTCTGTACAGTCTGGCTTCTGACTTCATCATTCAACTGCAATTGCTCTCTCCAAAGTTACCAGTGATCTCTTGATTGCCGAATCTAATGGCCTTTTCTCAATCCTCATGCTTCTAGACTTCTCTGAAACCTTCAGCACTGTTGATCACCCTCTTCTTGATATTCTTTTCTATCTAGGTTTTCATAACACTTCTCTCTGCTGCTTCTCCTCCTGACTGCTCCTTCTTTGTCTCCTTTGTTGGACCCTCATCCCTGCCACACAGTGGCACATAATAGGTGCTTAATAAATGCTGGTTATCTGACTCCCTTGAGCTTCAATCTCTCATCACCAATTTCCCACTGGACATTTCAAACCTTTGCCATATAGCATCTCCAACTCAACAGGTCCAAAGCAGAACTCATCATTTCCCCCCAAAATCTCCCCTTCTTCCAAACTTCCCTATTCCTGTCAAGAGAATCATCAATCTCCATGGTTAGTATTAACCTCCCTGTCATCCTAGATAGACTCCTCACTCACTCTCACCCCACATAGCCAATCGATTGCCAAATCATCTTGTTTCAAACTCCACAGCTCTTCTCCCATCCATTCCCTTCTCTCCACTCCAGCTGCTGCCACCTTGGTCCTGGTTCTCTCTTCACCTCTTTTTGCCTTTACTATTGCAATTGCATTCTAATTGGCCTCCCTACCTTGTCTCTCTGCCTTCCGATCCATCCTTCAAACATGTGCCAAAGTAACATGCACTAAGTATGGATTGGATCATGTTACTCCCCTAAGTCAATAAACTGCAGTGGTTCTACATTGCCTCTAGGATCACACACAACCTTTTCTGTTTGGCTTATAAAACCTTTCACAGCCTGGCCTCAATCTCCCTTTCCATCCACTATGTATTACACCTCTTCAGGCATGCTAACTCCAGCCAAATGGGCCTTCTCTCTCCATACACAGGACTCCATCTCCCATCTCCATGACTTTACACTAACCATTCCCCCATGCCAAGAATGCTTTCCCTCTTTGCCTCTTTTCTTCATTCCTCTTCAGGCTGCACTCCTGCCTTTCTCTCCTCTTGAATTTCCTCTATAATGCCCCTGCACAAGGTTCCTTTTTATTTCCACCCATCCCCTTTGCAATTTCCTTTTATGTGTTGTATTCATTCCTCCTTTAGGATGCACGCTTCTTGGAGGCAGGGACTGTCTGCTTATATTTGTATTTCCAGTGCTTAGCACAGAGCACGGTGCATAACGCTTGCTGACTTGCAGACCTCTGCCTCACAGATCCCCTCCCTTCTTCAAGGCACAGTGATAACACCTTCTACACCTTCTAAATGAAGCTTTTCCTGATCCCCCAACTGCTAGTTCCCTCCTCTCTTTTATTTAATCATTTTGTGTTTATTCTGTCTATGCTCAAATTTGTATGTGTTGTGTCATTTCCCTGCCCCCACCCCCTCCTCATAGAAGCTCCTTGAGGGCAGAGTCTGTTTCATTTTTTTGTCTTTGTCTCCCTAGTACCTAGCACAAAGCCTAACTCATGGTTGATGCTTAAAAAAACACTTGCTGATTGACTGACTCTATGAAATCTAGGTACAACCCAGCCAACTCAACCTACAAAGCTGCCGGCTCAGGAATGTCCAACAGAGGCACATAGCTTTGCAGCAGTTGGAGCCATGGCGATTCCTGTTACTGCCCTTTCCTCTCGGAAACAGCCGTGACTTTTGGGGGAATTGGCTCCAGACGGGGACTGTGCCTCTACAGGTCACTAAGGAAGGCAGCGTTTGCCAGCTTGCCTGTAATGACTCAGAGCCTTTCCATAAACTTGCTTTGCACGTCAGTAGTCTTTACAGCCCCATTTGGCTTGGCTGGGTAGCACACATACTCCCGATCCCTTGCCAGACCATTTTGGGTCTAGGAAGAGATGGGAAAATTCACAATTACAGAGGAAAAAAATCCTGCTTCTTTCTAAGCAGGTCCTCACTCCTCCTCTGTGTCTATCATACCCTCAGGACAAGTTCCCCAAGACTGAACTCACCGACTCATCACACATAATCTCCAGTATGAGTTTGACAGTCTTTGCAGATAAGTGTTTTGGCAGGGACAGTCTGGGTTTTTGGTCTTTCAAGCTTGATTTTCGGCTTTCATCTTCCTCCTCTTCTTTAGCAAAAAAAAAAAATCAAAAGTAGATGAGAACAAGAGAAAGAGGGGGGAGAAAATGAAATAATTTTGCCCCCTTTTTTTTTTTGGCAAATTGACTTTTGGAAACTGTGAGAAAGCACCATCACCTTCTTATACTAAAGATGATAATGGGGGTGGTGGTAATAATGATGATAATGATGATGATGGTGATACTGATGATGACTGACATTTATGTAGAACTTTAAGGTTTGCAAAAATGTTCTACACCCAGCTTATAGAGCCAATTGTTAAATTTTCAGTGTGAGCATTTATGCCTTAGAAATCAGCAAATGCTACAAATCAGGGTTTGATTTATTGTTTTGTTGATTGTCTGGACTTAAGAATGCGGGAGAAAACCTTAATAATGTGGATTAAACTTTAAAATGTGTCAGGAATACATTTGTTTTCCAGAGAGCTGGTTATTAAACCAGAACATTCCAGTTTATACCCATTATCTTATTTGAACCTCAGAACAATCCAATGAAGTAGATTAACTACAGATGATAGCACCCCCATTTTACAGAGAGGGAAACTAAGGCTTTAAAAACTAAGTGACTGGTTCTAGAGGCAGAGGATTTGGGGTTCAAATATCTCTTCTGACACATCGGTCAATCAGTTAATAAACATTTTTTAAGTGCCTCCTATGTGCCAGGTGCTACACTAAGTACTGGGAATACCTACTATGTGTGTATGACCTGGCTAAGCTATTTAGCTCACTGACCCACAGTTTCCACATCTGTAAAATGGGAGGCTTTGACTGCATGGCCTATGATGTCCCTTCTCTGATCCATAGTTATGCAGGTCAAATTTAAACTTGAGTCTTCCTGACTCTAGGCCTAGCACTCTATCTTGCTCTACCTTGATGCTTCAACTGGAGAAGGGGTCTTAGGATGATGATTCCCAGAGAAAGAGAGAAAGAGACAGAGACAGAGAGACAGAGAGGAAGAAGTCATCAAAGCACTTTTTTTAAATTCACAGAACAAACTGGGGAAATTGAGTGGGAAACACAATTAGGATAGCTTTGAAACTACGTTGAATTTATTATGGACTTTTAAAAATAAAAGCTATAAGTAATAGAAAGATATGGTTTCATATATAATCCTCTATTTCTTTGTATATGGAACTGTTTGTGTTTGTTAGTATATAAAGTTCAGAACAATAAAAAATAAAAACATGTGTTTAAAAAAAAATACACCACAGAGAAAGGCTTTTTTTCTTTTTCTTTTTTTTTCTTTTTTTTTTTTTGGTCAGACCTGTGATTTTCACTGATGTAGAGAATTTCATATGAGGAAACACCCTCTAGCAACACAGACAGGAACCAGCTCTGTGACTTGTAGTCCCAAAGTGTTGGCCAGGGAACCAAGAAGTTAAGTGACTGACCCAGGGTTACACATCCAGATTGAACTTCCTGGCCCTGGGGGGTGGCTCTCCACCCAGCAGGGCCCCACACAGTGAGAGGAGCAGATAGGGGTTAATTCAGTCTCTTGCTCACCTGTCATCAGCAGCAGCTCGTGGACTAACTCTGTTGCTGACTTCTTCTTGAAATGAGAGATAGGCCCCACATTCTTCATGAACCAGTAGTCAGGCCTGGTCCAGGGAAGCCCGAGCTGCTGTAACTGGATGATTTTGTCCACGTCAAGGGCTATGTCCATTAAAGCTTTTGCCTCCTCCTCATTAATTATCCATACCTCCTGAAACTGCTTGTCATTGATAATTGCAAAATGCCTGTGAAGGGAGAGCCATGGAACATGTCATGCTGACTCAAAGGCAGAGGTGTCCTGGTAAATATTTAACTTAACAAGAGGCTCTGGAGAGGAGAGGGGAATGTTTGAAACACACATTTTTAGGTTTAATTTGCCTTCCTAATATCTCCATCACTTTCTTTTTTTTTTCTTTTTGGTATTTTATTTTTCCCCCAGTTACACGCAAAAAAAAATTTTAACATTTGTTTTTAAATCTTTTGAGTTCCAAATTTTTTCCCTTCCTCCCTCCCCATCTCCCTGCATTGAGAAGGTAAGCAACTTGATATGTTATTCATGTGTAAGCATGCAAAACACTTCCATAATAGTCATGTTGTGAAAGACTAAATATATTTCCCTCCATCCTGTCCCGTCCCCTCATTTATTCTATTCTCTCCTTTCACTCTGTCCCTCCTCAAAAGTGTTTATTTCTGATTACACTCTTCCCCAATCTGCTCTCCCTTCTATCACCCTCCCTCTCATATCCCCTTCCCCCCTACTTTCCTGTAGGGTAAGATAGATTTCTATATCCAATTAAGCATGTATGTTATTCCCTCTTTAAGCCAATTCTGATGTGAGTAAGGTTCACTCATTCTCTTTCCCCTTTCCCTCCACTGTAAAAGCTTTTTCTTATCTGTTTTATGTGAGATAATTTACCCCACTCTACCTCTCCCTTTCTCTTTCTCCCAGTACATTCCTCTCTCACCCTTTAATTTTATTTTTTAGATATTATCCTTTCATATTCAACTCGCACCTGTGCCCCTCTGTTTGTATATACTCTTTCTAGCTACCCTAATAATGAGATACTATCTTTCCATGTAGGAATATAAACAGGTGAACTTTAATAACGATTTTTCTTTCCCGTTTACTTTTTCATGCTTCTCTTGAGTTTTATATTTGAAATCAAATTTTCTTTTTAGCTCTGATCTTTTCTCAAGAATGCATTAAATTCCTCTACCTCATTGAGTGCCAATTTTTTCCTGTCATGGATTAAACTCAGTTTTGCTGGGTAGGTGATTCTTGGTTTTAATCCTAGCTCCTTTGACCTCTGGAATATCATATTCCAAGCCCTCCAATCTTTAATGTAGAAGCTGCTAAATCTTGTGCTATCCTTATGGTGGTTCCACAATACTTGAATTGTTTCTTTCTGGCTGCTTGCAATATTTTCTCTTTGATGTGGGAACTCTAAAATTTGGCGATAATATTCCTGGCAGTTTTCATTTTTGGATCTCTTTCAGGAGGTGATCGATGGATTCTATCCATTTTTATTTTACCCTCTGGTTCTAGAATATCAGGGCAGTTTTCCTTGATAATTTCTTGAAAGATGATGTCTAGGCTCTTCTTTTGATCGTGGCTTTCAGACAGTCCAATAATTTTTAAATTATCTCTCCTGGATTTATTTTCCAGGTCAGTTATTTTTCCAATGAGATAGTTCACATTGTCTTCTTTTTTTTTTCTTCAATCTTTTGGTTTTGTTTTATAATTTCTTGATTTCTCATGGAGTCATTAGCTTCCATTTGCTCCATTCTAATTTTTAAGTAATTATTTTCCTCAGTGGGTTTTTGGACCTCCTTTTCCATTTGGCCAATTCTGCTTTTTAAAGCATTTTTCTCCTCATTGGCTTTTTGGACTTCTTTTGCCATTTGATCTAGTCTATTTTTAAGGTGTTATTTTCTTCAGTATTTTTTGGGTCTCCTTTAGCAAGCTGTTGACTCGTTTTTCATGACTTTCTTGAATCACTCTCATTTCTCTTCCCAATTTTTCCTCTACTTCTCTTACTTGCTTCTCAAAATCTTTTATGAGCTCTTCCATGGCCTGGGACTGATTCATATTTTTCTTGGAGGCTTTGGATGTAGGAGCTTTAACTTTGTTGTCTTCTTCTGAGTATATGTTTTGATTTTCCTTGTTACCAAAGTAAGTGGCCTGCTCAGGACTGCGCTCTTCTCTCAGCCTAGTGCAACAGATCTTTCCTGTTAACCTTCCAGGTTGTTTTGGGCTGGAAATTTGTTTCACTTTGTCTTTTTGTGGTTCTGCTGCTCTAGAATTTGTGTAGAGTCATTTCTTAAAGGTATTTGGAGGAGTTTGGGGGAGAGCTCAGGCAAATTCCTGCCTTTGCTCTGCCACCTTGGCTCCACCCCCACCCCATTACTTTCTTAAGTCTAGACCAGGGGTGGGGAATCTGTGGCCTCAAGGTCACATATGGCCTTCTAGGTTCTTGGGTGCAGCCTTTTGACTGAGTCCAAGTTTTACAGAACAAATCCTTTTATTAAGGAAATTTATTCTATGAAGTTTGGATTCAGTCAAAGGGCTACACTTGAGGACATAGAAGGCCACATGTGGCCCCGAGGTCACAGATTCTCTACCCCCTGGACAATCAAGAAAATAATAAATCAAGCTCTGATTTTTATTTTGCTGATTTCTGAGGCATAAAGGCTCACAATGAAAATTTAATAATTGGTTCTCACTGCTATGAGCTGACTCTAGAGCGTCCCCGTACACTGGGTATTGGCTGTAGTCTGGTAACTATGGCAGTCCCTAAGTCAGTCAACTCCTCACTTGCTAAATGCTAAACTGCTCCCTAAGAAAGGGACAGTTCCTACTAAAGGAAAAAAAGAGGGCTCAGAACTCTTCCATGACCTCCCAAAAACCTAGTGCAATCCGAGATTGCTGATTTGAAGATTGAAAGACTTGCAACTACCTCCTCTCTTCAGGACTCCCTCCCCCACAGCTCAGATTTCTGAAGTACCTCATGGTTTTCTGCAAATCCCTGAATTGCATCACAATATGCTTGTAGTCTGCAGTCAGGGTTACATTGTCTTCATGGTATTGCTTTATCTGCTTTGCCATTTTCATTCTCAGGTTGTTCAGCACATCATGCAACCTGCCCGGGAGGAGAAAGAGAAGAATTTGGAAGATATGCAGAGGCACAATTCAAATTATTGACCTGCATGAGCAGGCAGTGGGCAGGAAATGGCAGAGGAAGGATTTGAATACAGATACTCTCTGAAAGCAACTCCTGGGGATAAAAAGTCATCTCCTTGACTCTTTTCAGCTTAAATTATTCATATCTAGGATCTAGCTTTGGCTCTAATAAAAATGAAACCATTCTTGTCTTCAAAGAACTTACCTCCTACTGGAAGGATGGGAAGCAGCATAGTACAGTGGAAACTGCCCTGAATGTCATTTACTACCTTTCCAACACTGGGCAAGTCACACTCCCCACAACAGCTATTCCAAGCCTTCTCTTTTCAAGCCTCCTAAACCAATCCCATCCCAGCCTTCACAGCTGAGGACCTCCCCTTATACTCTACTGAGAAAATAGAGGCCATTCACTGTTAAATTCCTGTCACCTATCACCATCACTCCCTGATCTCATCCTCCCTGAACGTATTCCCTAACTCTCTACTCCTTTACCCCAACAGCTGATGAAAAGGTGACCCTTCTCCTCACCAAGGCCAATCCCTTCTACATGTACCCTTGATTCTATCTTCTCATATAGTCTCCAGCAAATTACCCCCTTAATCAGTCTCCCCTCTGTTATCTTCAATCTCTTTTAGCTTCTTATGTTCCCTCCAAGTGTATTTCTCTTCCCTTCTCATTCCATTCTTTTGTTTTGTTTTTTAACTTTTTAACTTTTTATTTATTTTAAACTTAAATACAAAAGGAAAAAAGAAAAAAAAGAACATTTCCATATACACAGCAGAACATAAGAGGATTCAATGTAAAACAATAAATTTCCATTTCATGAGAACCTATGTAATAAATCCTACATGTTGTTTTCAAAGCAACTCAGCTTTCCTGTGTTTCCTTCTAGGTTTTCTTTTGTTCTCTGCTATGCACTTTTTTTTCTCCCCCTCATCCCCTCCACCCTAGAGGAGGCTACAATTAAATGTGAATACACACACACACACACACATCTATAAACATACACATTATATATGCATATACACACATATACATAAGACCACACTATGCATATTTCTATTTGTCATTTCTTTCTCTGAAGGTGGATAGCATCTTCCTTCATAAGTTCAAGTCTTTCCTTGTTTTTCTAAATTAACCAGCTCATCATTTCTCATATCAGAGCAGTATTCCATCACAATCATACACCACAGCTTGTTTAGCCATTCTCCAATTGAAAAGCATCTATCATTTTAACCAATCTGACAGGTATAGGATGATATCTCAAAGTTATTTTAATTTCTCTAATCAATAGTGATTTAAAGCATTTTCTCATACAATTATATATAGTCTTGATTTCATCAAAAAACTCTCTGTTCATATCCTTTGACCACTCAAGTGGGCATTTAAAAAAAAATAAGTTTTTATCAATGTCTTTGTTTTTTACATCACTATAGTTTCTTCCAGTATCCCTTCCCTCCCACAGCTCCATTCCATGTAACAAATAGTATTTTTTGTGCATACCCTTTGACCCAGCAATAGCACTTCTAGGGCTATATTTCAAAGAGATCATACATATGGGAAAAGGACCCACATGTACAAAAATATTTATAGCAGCTCTTTATGTGGTGGCAAAGAATCGGAAATTGAGAGGATGCCCATCAATTGGGGAATGGCTGAACAAGCTGTGGCATATGAATGTAATGGAATACTATTGTGCTATAAGAAATGATGAACAGGCTGACTTCAGAAAAACCTGGAAAGACTTGTATGATCTGATGCTGAGTGAAGTGAACAGAACCATGAGAACGTTGCACACAATAACAGCCACGTTGTGAGATAACTAATATTGATAAACTTAACCCTTCCCAGCAATACGAGGATCTAAGACATCTCCAAAGGCCTCATGATGGAAAATGCTATCCACATCCAAAGAAAGAACTATGAAATTTGAATGCAGATTGAAGCACACTATTTGCTATTTTTTTCTCTTCTGTTGAGTTTTGTTTCCTCTTTCTGGTGGTTCCTCCTATTGGTTCTAATTCTTACTTACAACATCACTAATGTGAAAATATGTTTAATAGGAATGTATATGTATAGCCTATATCAGATTGAGCGTGGTCTTGGGGAGGGTGGTGGGGAGGAAGGGGGAGAAAAATTTTAAACTCAAAAGCATATAGAAGTGATTGTTGATAAATCAAAATAAATTAACTTAAAAAACAGTATTTTTAAAGACAAGAAAAAAAGAAAGAGGAAAGTGAAAAGGGATATGAACAGGAGATATTGAAATATGAAAGGGATATTGAAAAAAGTCTGAAAATATGTGTAATGTACAACACTTGACCACCTACTTCTGCAAAGGGGTGGAGTCAGCATGTCTTTTCATATCTCTTCTTTTTGAGCTATTTTTATTCTTTATAATTTTGCAACATTCATTTTTAATCCTTTTTTGTGGTTGTCCTTTCCATGCACATTTTTGTAGTCATTGCATATTGTTTTCTTACAAAAATAAAAATAAAGTCAACATTTAAAAAAATTAAAAAGTCAAAATTAAATTATATATTGTCTTCTTGGTTCTTCTTACCTCACCCTGCATCAGTTCATGGAGATCTTCCTATCCTTTTCTGTTTTCATCACAATTATCATTTCTTAAAACACAGTAATACCATTCTTTTAGGATCATCAAAACAAACAGAATCACTTGTAGGATATCTGTCTAATAAGGCTTCCTCTGTGATCCTAGATAAAGATAGGGTTTTGAGAGGACATATCATGTATCATCTCTCCATTTTACAGTGTAAAAGTTTTGTGTTTCTTCTTATGTTTCCTTGGACTCCTGTGCACGCAGCTCTGCTTTTGTTTTTGTTTTTTTCAATCAGGATGCTTGGAAGTTTTCTACTTCATTAAAGATCCACTTTTCCTCAGAAGGAAATCACTCAGCTTTTTGTGTAAGTTATTTCTAGCACTAAGACCATATCTTTTGCCTTTTGGAACATCATATTCTAAGCTCTCAGTTTCTTTTATAGTGGTGGCTGCTAAATCATATATGATCCTGACTGTGACTCTTTGGAACTTGAACCTTGTTCTTTCTGGCAGCTTGTGGCAAGTTTTCTTTGACCTGGAAGCTCTAGATTTTGGCTACACTGTTCCTTGGGGTTTTCATTTCAGGTGGAGTCCTTCTATTTCCACTTTGCCTTCTAAGAGATTTGGGCAATTTTCTTTTAAAATTTCATGAAATATGATATCTAAACTCTTTTGTTCATAGTCCAATAATTCTTACCTGATTTTTTTTTAGGCAATTGAGGTTAAGTGACTTGCCCAGGGTCACACAGGTAGTAAGTGTCAAGTGTTTGGTCTGAGGCTGGATTTGAACTCAAGTCCTCCTGACTTCAGTGCCAGTGCTCTATCCAGTCTGCTCCTAGCTGCCCCCATAGTCCAGTAATTCTTAAATTATCTCTCTTCAATGTGATTTCCAGGTCGATTGTTTTTGTTATGAGATACCTTTCATTTTCTTTTCTTGTCTTTTCTTTTCATTTCATTTTAATATTTCTTGTTGTCTCATGTAGTCACTATGTTCTATTTGTATCATTCTGACTCTCAGGGGATTTGTTGTTTGAGCAAGATTTTGTACCTTTTTGTACCAAACTGTTAAATTCCCTTTCCAATTCCTTCTTCCATTAACTCTTATCTTCTTTTCGAATTATTTTCTTCTAGTACTCTAATTTCACTTATAAAAACATTTTAATTCCCTTTTAAATTCTTCCTTCATCTCTTCCAGGGGATTCTCGCTGAACTTGTGCCCAAACTTTGCTTTTCCTTAAGGCTTTGCTTACAAATGTTCTGGAGTAATTTTCTTCTTCTGTGTTTGAGTGTACTTGTCACCTTAATAACTTTTTCTGTCGGGATTCTCGTTTTGTTTGCAGCCTACCTCCTGACTTCAGACCTGATGTTGACTTTGGGCTCCGTGCACTTCTGAGCTGACTTTGTGTCCTCTAGATTCCTCCTGCTGCTTTTCTGGGGACATTGAGTATTGTATCATTTCAGGGCATCTGGGACAGCTTAGGCAAACTTTCAGTGCTTCCAAGATAGTCCCATACAGGGCAAATTCAATTGCTGCCCTCCTAGTCTAAGTCCTGAGAGTCTCCAACATACCCACGGCCCTGCCCTGGCTGCTCCAACAGATCCATGGTGGGCCAACCGCCATCATCAGTCAGCTGGAGAACTTCTGGGTTCTCTGAAGTTACAATGCAGGCTTTAGATTAGTCTCAGGCTGGAACTGAGATCTCCCTCTGCTCCTGGGGTCAAAGTCACACTGCTGCTGCTGCTGCTTGCTTGCTTCTATGCTCTATGCTCAGTACGTCTGCAATCCCTCCTAACCCTGGAAAACCATCCCTAGAAGCAAATACCCTCCTCAGTCAACCTTGGATGTGACCTAGAACTGAGTAGTAAGCAATAAAGCTGCCAGTTGGCACCAATTCCCGCACCCTGGTCAAGTTTAGGCCTCTCTTTATAGTGGAATGATCTACATGGTCATTACTGGCTAGGGCCTGACCCCAGTGTCCACAGACTTCTTATGCTGACCTAGGCTAAAAAAAAGACTGACTTTTTTTCTTTTATTTCCCCACCAGGACTTGGTCTGGCATGTTCTCTAGACCTATAATTGTGTAATACCTATAACTGAAGGAGTTGGAGGGTAGAGCTCAGCTATAACAAATGCTGCCATCTTGGCTCTATCTCCTCCCAGAGATATCTCAAACTCAACTTGTCTAAAACAGAACTCATTATCTTCTTCCCAAAACCCACCACTTCTGAACTTGCCTATTACTAGTGACAGCACCGCTATCCTTCCAGACACCTAGATTCCCAATCCTGGTATCGTAGCTTTGATTCCTCATTCTCACTAACCCTATGTATGCAATCCATTCCCAAATTGTGCTATGTCTATCTCCTCGTCTCTCCACATCTATGTTCCCCTTCTCTCCACTCACATACCTACCATTCTAAATATCTTTATCATTTCTTCCCTGGACTGTTGACTATTGAAAGAGCCTCCTAATTAGTTTCTCCGCTTCAAGTCTTTCCCCATTCAAATCTATCTTCTACTTAGCTGCCAATGTAATTTTCCTAAAAGTACAAGTCTAACTACCCTACTTAATAAACTCTAGTAGCTCCCCATTACTTCAAGGATCATAAGTAGACTCCTCTGTTTGGCAATTAAAGCCCTCCATAACCTGGCCTTATTACGCATTACTCTCTTTCACACACACTGCACTCCAGTCAAAATGGCCCTGATATTCTTCTATGCAATCCTCTCTATTCTAATCTCTGTACCACTGCATTGGCTTTCCTCCATGCCTATAATTCACTTCCTCCACACCTCTGTCCCTTAGCCTCTCTAATTTCCTTCACAACTCACTTTAACTATCATGAACCCTTTTCCTGATACACACCCCATAGCTGCTCATACTTTCTTCCCTCAAATTATCTTATATGTATTTAAAGGGAGTTACAATTTAGCTAATAGAGACAATATGTAACTTGGTAGATGAGAAAGGGAAGAGGAGAGAGGGAGAGGGAAGGGGAAGGGGATGAAAAGAGAGGGAGAGAGGAAGGAAGGGAGAAGAGGGGGAGAGAGAGAGGAAGAGAAAGAAAGAGAGAAAGAGAAAGAGAGAGAGAGAGAGAGAGAGAGAGAGAGAGAGAGAGAGAGAGAGAGAGAGAGAGAGAGAGAGGAGGGAGGGAGAATGAATATAAGAGAATGTACTCTCTTCCTTGGCTAGATTGTAAGCTCCTTGAGGGTAGAGATGTTCATTTTTGTCTTTTTATCCATCCCCAGTCCCTAGCAAAGTGTATGACACATAACAAGCATTTAATAAATATGTATTGATTGACTGACTCTTTTCATCTAAAAAACCTGCCTGGAAGATACTGAATACTAGACCAGGAGAAGGAAAGGGCATCCTCCTTGCTCCATGCTGCCTTGGCCAGATCCTCTCTCTGCCATAATCATTCAGAAATATCCTCTATCTCTCCTCCTTTGAGATTCATTCCATCTGTCTATGTAGTCCAGATCCTTATCTCTGTAATTTACCAGCCTCCAAGCCTTATTCAAGGAGTTCAGTGTCTGCCTCCCAGTATGACCTCATACATGGAGACTTCAAGATACTTGTTGGTACCCTGATCTCACAGTTCATCATCCTCTTTAACTCCTGTGACCTAGAGGTTAATCTCAATTTCATATCCTTGGAAAGGTCATACTTGAGATCTCACTATCACCCAGAACTGTGCCAGTTCCAGTATTCTGAACATTAACATTCCCTCCTCTTATCTCTGTCCCTGCCCTTTCTTTTCTCTCTCTGCCCCTCTCTACTTGAACTCGGGATCCTACCCCTGGGACCTCAGCTCTGATAGGTGAACTTTTACCTTATCTTGACCACAATAAGGTCACCATGTTACAATATGTACACTCAGTCTTTTTCCCTCCCTCTTTCTAATCCTAGCTCTCCTAGATGTACTATCTTCTCCTTTTAAAATAGAAGCTCTTGAGGGCAAGGAGTGCCTCACTTTTATATTTATATCCCCAGTGCTTGGCCCAGAGTAAGCACTTAATAAATGCTTTTTCATTCATTTATTCTTCACCGAAACCTTCAGTATCTCCATCTCTCCTTATCTTTCCAAGTCACTACCTCTGCTCTGATTTGACTCTTCAATGTCTTGCTTCTATAGATGATTAGTTCAATTACGCTGCCCTTCACCGTTGATTCACTTACCCCTTGCTTTTCACATCCTGCCAATCTTTAACTCTGCATCATCCACACAATCTATCTTCTCCAACCACACTTGAGCTGCTGAGTGCTGTTGGCAGTTATACTACCATGCCAATTAGATTTCTGCAAATTCATTTCATTAAAGCTCCACTAGGCTCAACAAAAAACTTTTTTGCTTTTCTTGATTAAACCTCTATTTTTTCCTTGATTGAACTCTATCTCATTCTTTTTTTAAATTAACTTATTTTTAGTTTTCAACGTTCACTTCCACAAGATTTTGAGTTCCAAATTTTCTCCCCATCTCTCTCCTCCCCCCACCCCAAGATTGTGTGAATTCTGGATATCCCTTCCCTCAATCTACCTTCCCTTCTATCAACCCTCCCTTCTCTTATTCTCTTCTTTTTTATTTTCCTATAGGGCAGGATAGATTTCTATGCCTCATTGCCTGTATATCTTATTTCCCAGTTGCATATAAAAACTCTCTCATTCTTTTGTTTGTTTGTTTGTTTTGTTTTGTTTTTTGTTTGTTTTTGGCTAAGCAATGGGGTTAAGTGACTTGCCCAAAGTCACACAGCTAGTAAGTGTTATGCGTCTGAAGCTGGATTTGAACTCAGGTCCTCCTGAATCCAGGGCTGGTGCTGTATCCACTGTGCCACCGAGCTGCCCCTCTCTCTCATTCTTGCCAGTAGCAGCTCCAAATCTTTCCTTCCCCAGCACCCAAAATCTCACCCATCATTTTCTCTCTCAGAAAACATCCTTAAGTTTGTACTTTGTGGAGAAAATAGAGGCCACAGGCTCCTTCTCTCTTTCTCCACATCTCAAAACCCTTTTATGTATTCCCCCACTCTCCTCCATTTTACTCCTGTCCCTTGGTCAAGGCTGTCCTCTCTGCTTATGCCCAGCCTCTCCCCTTCCTTCCAACAGCCTGCTCCATTGATCCCTCTCTTTCATCTTCTCCCTTTCTACCACTGCCTGTCTTGCTGTTGTCTACAAATATGATCAGATCTACTTCTCTCCTTTAAAACCTTCACTTGACGTTGCCAAACACTCAAGCTATTGTCCTATAGAAAGAAAGAAGGAAGGATAGAAGAAAGGAAGGAAGGAAAAAAGGAGGAAGGAAGGAAGGAAGGAAGGAAGGAAGGAAGGAAGGAAGGAAGGAAGGAAGGAAGGAAAGGGGGGGAGGGAGGGAGGGAGGGAGAGGGAAAGAGGTCAAAGTGTCAAATGTGACAGAGAGGCAAAGGAGAAAAGATCCCCTAAGATAGATACATCATTCTATCTTACCGGTTGATCCTTCGTTTCTGCTGGGACTTAATGATTGTGTTTTCTTCATCTCTTTTCATTAGAACTTGGAAATTGTACTCTAGTTTTTCCTGGTTTAGCTGATAAGTTGCTTTCATCTGCTGGAGCTGCTGCTCTAGTATCTGTTTAAAAATTGAACACATTCTAGGAGGCTAGAGTTTGCAGAAGGCTAGGGGAGAGAGGAGAAGCACCCTGTAGCCTCTAAGGTGGCATGTGTATACACACACACACACACACACACACACACACACACCAGAGGGATACTTTCAGCTATGAATAGCTTCCTCCAAATCCTCAGAAAAGCTAGTACTATAGGCAAGAAGTCAGTGACCCCATGAAGCTTCCCACAATGTCAACATTTTTCATTAATATGTAACAGAGAAACCTATGATCAAAGCACAGTTCACTCTGGTACATAATAGCAGACTGCTCGGAAATACTACCAGCCCAGCCAGAAACGTCCACTATCATTCAGAGAAGGGGTTAGCCCCGCAAACAAGAACTTGTGAAATGTCCCTTCTGAGGTCTCAGAATATTGATCTTTCTGTGATACAACAGCAGCTTTGGCCTTTATCAAATCTTGTGCTCCTTTCAATATAAGACCAAATCAAGGCAACCACCTTTACAGTTTTTTAAGGGCCCAGCTGCACTGACTTGTTCCTTCACGCCTCCTCAGAGGAGGTAAGTAGAGCAGGGGAATCACGAAGTCCTGGGAAATGCAGAGGCAGCACCTACGTGCACCCTGTTGAAGGGAAAAGAGCATTTGGCCCGGTCTGCCACCCTTCAGGGCCACCCTCCCTGAGCTTCCTTCTCTTCCTGTTTTTAGGAAGACATGAGCCACTTGCTGAGCAAGTCAGCAGAGGTAAGGCAGGCACAGGAAGGGTTAAAAGCAAGGCCACGCCGTGACCAGGCCAGCCCTGATAGATAACTAGCTTGTAGGGAATTCGGAGCTGATTGTACTAACAAGTCAGAAAAATAAAGGCTGCGGAAAAGAATAAATTCCCTGTTGTTGACATTAAAATCTGGTTATGCAGCAAGTAGTTCAGACTCCAGCTTCAAATATGGAGCCCACATCTGCTCCTTAATTAGTGTGCAAGATAGCATCTAGGGCACTAATAGATCATTAGTGTGGCCTCAGTCCCTCTTTTTATTTCAGCTCCTTAGCCAGGGTCAAATTCTTATTCAGCTCTCCTAAGTGAATTCTTAGGAGATATAGTGGCGTGACAATATCAATCAAGCAACAAGCATTTATTAAGCTCTTCCTGTGTGCCAGGCGCTGGGAATATAAACTCACAAGTGAAACGCTCTCTGCCCTCAAGAAGCTTGCATTCTAATGGGGCGGACAATCTACTTTCACGTGGACATATACCAAGGGTGTGCCAGAGCCAGCTTGAACTGGGCTGGGAGGCAGGAAGACCCGAGTGCAAGTCTGGTCTCAGATACTTGCTAGCTGTGTGATCCTGGCCAAGGCACCTCATTTCTGCTTGCCTGTTTCCGAATCTGTAAAATGGGAATAATAATAGCAACCCCACCCCCTACCCCAACCTGGGTTGTTGTGAGGATCAAATAAGTTAATATTTGGAAAGCACTTGGCACAGTTATTGGCAAATAATATGTACTATGTAAATGTTAGCTAGAATAATTATCACTATTATTAGTAGTAGTACAAGCTGGTTGTTAAATTTTCAATATGAGCATTTACACCTCAGAAATCAGCAAAAGCCATAAATCAGGGCTTGATTTGTTGTTTTGCCAATTGTCTAGAGTCTAGACTTTAAAAAGTGATGGAGAAAAATGTTAATAGGGCAGATGAAACTTAAAACTGTGTTGTGTTTTTCAGAGAGCCTGTTGTTCAGCATTGACCAGCATATCCTAGATATACACAAAATGCAAAGCAAATACAAGATAACATCAGAGGCAAAAGCACCTGCAATCGGGGACAGCAGGAAAGGCCTCATGGAGAAGGTGGAGTATTGAATGATCTTAAAGAAAACAGGAGGCAGCAAGGTGGCAGAGCAGACAGAGGTCTGGATTCAGAGGACTCAAGAAGAGCTGAGTTTGAAACCTACCCCAGACATTTATAACTACGTGACCTTTGGCAAGTCACTTACAGCCTGAGTTTCCCCCAGGGTTGTCATCAGGATCAGCTGAGCTAACATATGTAAATAAAGTGTTTTGCAAATCTTAAATCGGTTAAATAAATACTAGCTATTATTAAGGCTTTTATTTTATTAAGTGTATAGAAACAGTACAACTAGGTGCTTTGTTTTCTCAGATCCATGTTTATTATAGTTGTTATATTACTAGCTCACAGAAGAATGACTGTGGACATTATATTACTAGCTTGTTATATTACTTACATTACTAGTTGCTTATATTATTAGTTATATTACTAGCCCACAGATGAAGATTGACTATGGATGTACTAGAACTCATCATTTTTTTCTGAGTCAGCCAAGGCAGAGAATTGGACTATGAGTACCCAAGCAGGTCTCACAGCCATGATCTTTTCCCCCCAAAAAAAGGAACGTGGCTGAAAAAGTTACAGCCTCACATGTGATTTGAGAGGACAAAGAATAAATGCAAGTTGGTTCAGATTTGAAAGATGAAGGAGGGAAAGAGAACTACTGACCTAGGGGATTGATGAAGGCATAGTTAGTGTCAGGGCACAGTGACCAAGCTGAGATTGGAGGGTCCTGGGAACAATCAGTGCAAGCTAAGCAGGTACTAGCCATTGTCCTGACTAATGACTGCATTCTTTCCCATGAGAACACACGTCCCCATGATTTCTTCAGATGAGTAATAGTGAGTCTGCCCAAGTGACAGTACTCACTCTAGAGGCACAGCAAAATAAGCCAGACTTTGGGTTCTGATTTCCCATGAGCAGCACTACTACAATCACCATGGACAGACAGAATTCACAGCAGCCAAAGCAGCAGGACACTTCACTTATGTGGCCTCTGTTAGCTACTGGTCATTATCTGCACCAATGCCCACACATTGGTTAAAAAACCATCACGACTTTCTGCATCAATAACCCAGTCCTGAATTGCCTCTTTGGTCTCACCAAGAATTATTCCCCACAAATAAGCCACAAAGTAGATTTAGATAAGAGTTTTATCAAGAGAATTTTAGTTGACCTATTTTCTAAGTCTGCATTTGCCATCTGATCATCTGTAGATTTTTTTTTTGGCTGGGTTGTATTTTATGTTCATGATTTTTCATATGAATTTATGTCAAATCAGGCATCCCTCCTTCCCGTACTCATGCAATTGCTTTCTCTCAAATTCAGGACTCATTTATCCCTATTGAATTTCATCTTGCTGGTTTCGAGGGCTGATGCTGTCATCCCAGGCATGAGCTGGCTTCAGGCCACTTGCAGGTTGCATGAGTATGTTTTCCTGATCCAGCTCTTTACAAGAGGATGTGGGCCCTATTATTACTAATTGACCTCCACCATCCCCCATCCCCACTTCCCTGGCATATTACGGGTCGTCAGTAGATAACAAGCAATCTGAGCTCCTCTAGAGAGAAAGACCGAATGGACCATGGTTCCCCTCCCCCTCTCGCCTAACCTGCACATCCAGCTCCAGCTTGATCTTGATGGAGTTGTACTCTTCTGAATCCCAAACCCTCTGCTGGTTTAACTGCTTCTCATAATCTTCCACCCTCTTCATGTGGCTCATCAGATACTCCAGCTGAGGTCAAAAGGAGGCAACAACAAAAGTCTTAGCAACTGTAATTTTTCCAATACTTCATTACAAGTGACCTGAATAAAGCCTAAAAAGAATTTAATATTTCACACAATTTTTGCAGGAGATGCAACTTAGGATCAGAAGCACCCTCCCTACCGCCCCCCACTTTGGAGTGGGGAGGCAGCATCCTGCAGAGAGCACCAGATACAACGTCAGGGCACCCAGGTTCAAATCCCAATGCTGATTTCCTGGCTGTGCTATTCAACTTTCTGAATCTGCTTTGTCCTCTGAAAAAATGGGGATTACAATTCTTGCATGAGCCATTTCATTGAGTTGTCATGAGAGGAATGCTTTCTAAACCTCTGGGAGCACGTGAATTACACTGTGGGCTCCATGAAGCCGCACTCGCTCATTAGTTCTTACTCCCTGAATTCGGGGGAACACCATCACCAGCACAAACACCTCTTTGGCTCTGGATGATATTATGTGCTCTATACCCCCCTCTCTTCTTCCTTCACATCTGTGAAATGAAAAGGAAAACACTGATCTGGGCTTCTCAAAATTTTCTACGACTGAGAGCCCATGTCCATACTCTTAAACTGCCTGCTTTGCCTCAAGTAGTTCGTGGTTAGTGCAGAGGGTTCAGTATTGGGTGAAACAATGGCGGTGAAGCCACATAGCAAGAGTAGCACTTGGCAGTCCTGACCACTGGTGAGCAAGCAATAATGCCCAACCTCACAGGCAAGAGAACCAAGAGTGGATCCCAGTAAAAAACTGGTCGGTCAAGCAGCAAGCACTTATTCCATGCTCACTGTGAGCCAGGCACTGTGCTAACCACCAGAGAGGCAAAGAAAAGCAAAAACACAGGTCTCTGCGCTCAGAGCGCACCCACTCTAATGGGCAAAGACAATATGCAAACCCCCAAGTATGACATGGCCATCATATCCAACAGTCTAAAGCATTCATGAGATTCAAAGGGCATCTAGCCACGCTTGTTCATTCACCCCTTCATCCTTTACCTCCTTGGAATCGTGAACGTTCATCTCACGTTCCCATTTCTTCTTATTGCTGATCAGTAGCTCTTGTCGCTCCTGCTCAAATGCTTTCTGTAACCAAAAGAGGACCAGGGTCTTGGGCCTGCTTTGGCTGGGCATGAGCTCCATAGTTCGGGGAACAATCTATTATCACTTCTTACAAAGACCGACACTCCTCTACACAAAGTGCAAAGCCCCTGGCTCTAAGCTGGCAGCCCTAGTTATCAAATTTTAAGGAGCTGGCTATTTATTGAAGGAGTCAAATGGACAAAGATCGGCCATCCCTCAGGAGAGGTAAGTGATCTCACTCCTAAGGCTCAGTACCAGTGGCAGTTGAAAGAGTAGTTAGGGAGCAAGAGAACCCAACCTCTGGAAACTAAAAGGAAGCCAATCATGTAGCCCAGGGACCACATCTACCCTTTAGGACCAGATGAAGCACACAGACTGGAGGGAAATGGCCCCTTTCATGCCCATGAAGCAGAGGCAGATCTCAGTGGATAAACCTAAGGAGAAGCCTAAGAATACAAAACAGAGAAAGCCTGGATTTAGCAGTGAGATTCCATCAGCTTCTAGGCATGCTTCCCCAGGGTAAGGGCTGTTGGAGACATCCTGTGCGCCCAGGATCCTGGGCCCATTCTTATTATTCTTCCACATCTTGATCAGATTACTAGCTGCATGACCCTGGGCAAGTCACTTAACAGCTGTCTGCCTCAGTTTCCTCATCTGTAAAATGAGGATAATAATAGCACCTACTTCCCAGGGTTGTTGTGAGGATCAAATGAGATAATAATTGTAAAGCACTTAGCACAGTATTGGGCACATAGGAAGCGTTATATAGATGTTAGCTATTATTATTATCATTACTGGATTCAGCAAAAGTACTAAAAACCTCCCACCACTTTCTTTCTTTTTTCCTCCCATAAAGAAATCTGGTGGTTCATTTATCTCTGATGAAAAGCAAATTATATCAAAAGAACCAAGGTCAGAACACCAAGATGTTTGGGATGTCTCCCGAGCACATTAGGACAGCCACAAAGTCCTCAGAGCAGCCTCCAAATGACAAAGTAGGCGACCTTCACAATGGAGACTAGAAGTGGTCTCTGCATCCTCCTACAGCTGTCTTTGCTACCTCAATATGATTGAGCTCCTGACGGAAGGTCTTTATTAAATTCTTGACTTGTTCTTCCATCCTCTCCAGCAGCAGAGTAATGTCATCACCCTGTTTCTTCAGGTCCTTCACATACTGGTCATCTTTTCCTTTTAACTCCTGGAAAGAGAAGATGAAAACTGTCAGCCCCAAGGAGACGTGGTACCAAACAGGGTCCATCTAGCACATTTCTTTAAAAACACCTAAAAATTATAAAGTTTGAATGATAACGAAGCTTCAAAATAGCCAAGAATCATGGAAAAGCCTCAGTCAGAGAGAACATCCGTCACTGGAGGATGTGAGACGGGGACTAGTCTCCTCAATGTAATTTGTTAGTAAAATTCTGCTTTATCTGACCATAGACTGGAGCTATTTAAGTAAACACATTCCCTCACCACCACTCCAAAAAATAATAATAAAAATCAGGTTAACTGAGAAAATTTCTCATGCACCAATAGAGGTATGATATTTCTGTATAACATATCTGTTGCTGAATTTTGAATGTTCTGTTCCTAATGTAAGAGAGAATAAGTCTAGCTCAAAATTCATTTTCTGTGGCCTTTCTTTTCTAACAAAGAGCTAATCTTGATGGAAAAGTGTTTTTTCCCCCTTCTCAAAAAATCAAAGAATGTATTCAATTAGGAAGAAACTGAAGAGTGCATGTAGTCCAGGGTCCTTAACCTAGAGTTCATGAACTTGTGCCTTTAATGTTTAATAATTTTATTTCAATGTAACTGGATTCCTATGTATTTCATTTCCTACATTTAAAAATATCACTTGCAGAAGGGGTCTGTAGGTGTCACTAGGCTGCCAAAGGCTTTGGTCTATTATGCAAAAATGGTAAAGAACCTCCCTGCTCTAATCTAACTTCTATGAAATGCAGAAGTTTCTGCCAAAGCCTTCCTAGCAGATCTGATCTCTACTAGAATACCCAAAGTAACAGGGAGCTGAACACCTCCCTCTAACTTTGACATTGTTCTTTCTGAAGTTAAGACAAAACCTTAAGAAGCCTAAATATAGGAAACAATAATAATAACACCCTACAGATCATCATTGTGATTAGTACTAGGACAGACACGGCATCTGTCCTAATGACCCTTTCTGTCCAGAAGAGAGAGAGTTTTTTTTAGCAAATACATACATAGCTATAATATACAAAATTATATAATAAACACCTGAGGAGGAAGATAATTATCAAACGGGGGCTTCAGGAAAATCTTCATAGAAGAGGTAACATTTGAGTTGAGGAAGGATGGGGATTTAATAGGCAAAGAGGGGAAGAGGGCATTATGTGCATAAGTTGCAGCAAGAGTCAAAGTAAGAAAATATAATGTATATTCAGTAGGGGCAGAGGATAGACCAATATGCCTGAAACAGAGTGTATGGAGGGGAGTGATGTGACATAAAGCTTGAAAGGCAGGGTAGTACAAGATTAAGGGCCTTGGATGCCAAGTGAAAGAATGTGAATTTTAATAGGCAGACAAAAGGAAACTACTGAAGATTTTTGAGTAGAAAATCACCATGCCCAGACCTATGTATGGGAAGAGAGCAGAAAGAACCAAGAAGGGGCTATTACAATAGTCCAGGGCAGTAGTATTAAAGTTAAAGTGGTGGTTGTGGGGGTAGAGAGGATATAGATGAGAGTTGTTGTGAAGGTGGTAGCTGATTGGCTACGACGGGGAAGGGGATGGAGAGAGAAGAGCTGAAAATAACCCTAAGGTGAAAAACACAGGAGAGCTTCTGGTGGTACCAAAGAGAGAAACAGTGAAGTCAGAAGGAAGAGGCAGGTAGAGGTAAAATAGTCTGTTCAGCTTGAGGTACTATAGGGACAATCTAGGAAGGGTGACAATGAGAAATGGGAGTCTAGAGTCCAAAAGGAAAGCCAGACAGATAACAGTAACAAAACCATAAGCAGGCAAGCTATAAATTCTACTTAGGCCTCTATTCTTGACTTACTGTGCATCAGTGGTAAAGTCAAGTCAAGTCAAGTCAACAAGCACTTATTTATAGTGTTTACTATGGACCAGGCACTGTGCTAAGCTCTGACTGAGGATTCAAAGCAAGGGAAAATAGCCCTTGAGGAGTTCCAGGTTTAATGGGGCAGCAGACAACCTGCAGACAACTGTGCGTATATAAGACATATACAGCGGTCAAATCATCTCCCTTCTTGAAAGGCAGTTTTCATCAGGCTAAAATAAAAATGGGATAATGGTAACTTACTCAGTGTCTAAGTATGGCAGAGTGAATTTCTAGATAGAAAATATTGGTGTCTGAAGAAAAATTCTAAATTCTGCAGAATTAGCAGGCACAGAAGCAAGGAACTATGGATATTGAATACTGCAGATGTCAGACTTTTTCAATGGGTTAGTTTGCTGCACTGAGGTTTTTTCCCTCTTTTTTAGGGCTGCATTGGGAAATGTAGATACAAAAACTAAGTATATCAATACATATATGGCTTGTTTGTTTGTTTTTAAAGAAAAGAATTAGCAAACAGAAGTAGGGGGTCCATATACTTCTTGGTATTTTTTTAAATGAAATTAAGCTGACAAGAGTAAATGCTAAACACTCAACAATCTAACCTGTGGAAGCTAAGCGGCACAGGGGATAAAGTGCTGGATCTGGGGCCAGGAAATCTGAGTTCAAACTTGAGCTCCTCTTGCCTCAGGAGCATAGTAGGTATGTGACTCTAGGCAAATCAATTAAACTCATTCAGCCTCAATTTCCTCATCTGAAAAATGGAAATAATAATAAGACCCTCTTGACAGGGTTATTGTGAGAATCAAATGAAATAACATCTGTAAAGTGCTTTGCAAATCTTAAAGCATTATATAAATTCTACCTATTACTAAGAAGAACAACAATAAACTTCCAGGGGCAGAGCTGAAATGTTGGAATAGCAAAAGCACTCATGGGGCAGCTAGATGGCGCAGTAGACACAGCACTGGCCCTGGAGTCAGGAGGACCTGAGTTCAAATCCGGCCTCAGACACATGATACTCAGTAGCTATGTGACCCAGGACAAGTCACTTAACCCCAATTGCCTTGCCAAAAAAAAAAAGAAAAGAAAAAACACTCAGCTTAGCTCTCTCAAGATTCCCCTCAAAACAACTTTAAGATAATGCCTCAAATTGAATTCTAGAGTGTCAGAGCCAACAAAAGGTCAGAATGAGACATTCTTCCAGCCCAAAACAACACAGGAGGTTGGAAAAAGATCTGTGACATGGGGGTAGGAGGCTGACTTGGTGCCCAAAGGGTGGGCCGAGGGCCAGTGGTAGGACTAGAAGCAAGAGCACATTTGAGGGCTTTCAAGACAGATACAGTAAGGGGACCTGGCAACCGGTCAGAAAGAGTTTACAGGGAACCCCTGTGCTAGCATGAGAAATAGGACTAGATGCTAAAGGCAACTCCATTGCCTATACCCACTCCTGGGTCATAGTTCAAGGGTAGACAGGGGTACTTTTGATCAAGAAGAAGTGGAAACCCTGAGAGGCAGTACCACTTCCCATCCCAAGGGATTAGTGACCATGAGGAAAAGCATTGTTTCAGGTGTCAAGGGAGGGGGTGCCCTTCTGGGGTAAGAACCGGAGTTCAGACCAAGAGAGTAGTGACCACACCTCTCCCCAGATCACATCACCTTGGAAGCACTGAAAACTTCCAAAGCCCTAGAAGTAGTTCTGAAAACAGCAAAAAAACCTGAAGCTTTAGGGGGCCCATTCCCCTTCCACACCAGGAACAGAACTCAACATTAACATAAAATTCCAAATCAAGAAATAGGGTGGAAAAATAAGAAGGGCAGATTTTTAAAAAGGCAGTGGTTAGATGCAAAATAGACTTTAGAGGAAGGACAGGATCAAAAGAAAGAAAGATAAACAGAAGAAAATAGGATGAAGGGAAATGCATAGTTAGTAATCACAACTGTGAGTGTGAATGGGATAAATTCACCCATAAAATGGAAGCAGATAGCAGAACAGATTAGAAGCCACAAGAAACACTTTGAAACAAAGAGTCACACATAGATTTGAAATAAGGGGCTGGGGCAGGATCTATTATGTTTCAGCTGAAGTAAAAAAGGTGGGGTAGTAATTATGATCTCAGACAAAGCAAAAACAAAAACAGGCCTAATTAAAAGGGATAAGCAGGAAAACTACATCTTGCTAAAAAAAAAGAAGAAGAACCATAGACAATGAAGAAAAAAACAATACTGAACACGTATATGCTAAATCACATAGCATCAAATTCTTAACAGAAAAGTTAAATGAATCACAGGAGGAAACACACAGTAAAACCATACTAGTGGGGGACCTCAACTTTCCCCTCTCAGCGTTAGATAAATCTAACCATGAAATAAATAAGAAAGAAGTCAAGGAGGTGAATAGAATTTTAGAAAAGTAAGATAACAGACTTCTGGAGAAAATTGAATGCAAATAGAAAGAAGCATATCTTTTTCCCAGATGTACATGGCACCTTCACAAAAAAAATGAGCATGCATTAGGGCATAAAAACCTCACAACCAAATGCATAAAAGCAGAAATGTTAAATATGCCCTTTTCAGACCATAATGCAATAAAAATTACATTTAATAAAGGACTATGTAAGCACAGATTAAAAGTTAATTGGGTGCTCACTTCGAAGAGCAGCACATATACTAAAGTTGGAATGATAAAGAGAAGATTAGCATGGCCCCAGTGCAAGGATGAAACACAAATTCATGAAGTGTTCCATATTTTTGGAATAGCTGAACAAGTTGTAGTATATGATTGTGATGGAATACTAATGTGCTATAAGAAATGATGAGCAGAATGCTTTCAGAAAAACCTGGAAAGACCTACATGAGCCAATGCAGAGTGAAATGTACTGTGGTACAAAGTAATAGCAATATTATTTGATGATGAGCCATGACAGCTGTTCTCAGCAATACAATGATCCAAAACAATTCCAAATGATGAAAAATGCCATCCAACTCCAGAGAAAGAATTGATGGAGTCCGAATGTATATCAAAGCACACTTTTAAAAACTGTCTTTGAGGCAACTAGGTGGCACAATGGAGAGAACACCAGCCCTGGACTCAGGAAGACCTGAGTTCAAATCCGGCCTCAGACGCATAACACTCACTAGCTATGGGCAAGTCACTTAACCCCACTGCCTAGCAAAAAAAAAAAAACACCCAAACCTTTCTTTATTTTTATTGGTGGGAGAGGGTTTGGTCTGTGTTTTCTTTCACAATATGACTAATATGGAAATATGTTTTTCATGACTATACATGTATAACTTATATCAGACTGCTTGCATTCTCAGTAAGGAGGAGGAGAAGAAAGGAGGGAGAGAATTTTGAACTTGATTTTTAAATAAGAATGTTAAAAACTGTTTTTACAAGTAATTGGAAAATTTTTTTTCAATTTCAAATGAAAAAAATGGGAAATTAAATAACCTAATCCTAAAGAATGAGTGGGTCAAAGGACAAATAATAGAAACAATCAATAGTTTCATTAAAGAGAATGACAATAATGAAACAGCATTAAAAATTTGTGTGATGCAGCCAAAGCAATATGTAGGAGGAAATTTATATCTCTAAAACATGTACATCAATAAAAGAGAGAATGAGGATCAATGAACTGGGCACACAGCTAGAAAAAGAAAACAAACATGGCTAATATGGAAATATGTTTTGCATGACTTCACACATATAATCCATATCTAATTGCTTGACTTCTCAAGGAGGGGGGATGGTGGGAAGGAGGGAAAGAATTTGGAACTCAAAAAATGTTTAAGTGATTGTTAAAAAACTTCCTACATGCAAATGGAAAATACTTAATGAAATAATTTTTAAAAAGAGTAATGATTTTCTTCTTCCAAGTCAGCACCATGCCCCACCCTGATCCCACCCTAGTTTTTGCAACATTAAATTTTTACCTGTTGTAAATCACTAATAAGCTTGTTCTTCTCCTCTATCAGCATAGCGCATTGACACTGTTGTCCATCGAGTAGGCTCCATAGCTCCTGGGGAATCCTCTTCATCTTACTGTCTCCCCACTTTGCAGTGATGTCATAAAACTTTTCCTGACTGGTCTTGATTTCATTCTCCAGCTTCTCCACTCTGTAAACACAAACCTTTCACTCCAAGACAATGGCTACATATTCTGATACATCAGTTGGGGCTCTTTAGAGACTTGTTTGGATTTGTTGAACCAGTGAAGGAAGGGGAGAGGGAGAAGGTCTTGATTATTAGCAGAACAGTAGAAATTAGAGGTATGGAGGCCAGAGTACGCATGATATGGCTGAGAGATAAGAAAAAATCCCAGGAACCTAATGCTACTCATGAAGATACTTGTCTTACCTCCTCAATATGACTGTCAGCTTCTAATTCTCACCAATAAAAATTAAACAATTAGGGGCAGCTAGGTGGCAGAGTGGATAGAGCTCCAGGGCCTGGGAGTCAGGAAGACCTGAGTTCAAATCCGACCTCAGACACTTGACCCTTACTAGCTGTGTGACCCTGGGCAAGTCACTTAACCCCAATTGCCTAGCCCCCCCCAAAAAAAAAAATTAAACAGTTTCAGAAATAGAAATGATGATAACCATGAAGGAAAGTAATCATTTTCTCACAATTATGAAATAATGATGATGATGATGATGATAGATAACATTTATGTGGTACTTACTATGTGGCAAGCACTGTATTAAAGTGATTGATCCTCACAACAACCCTGGAAGATAGGTGCTATTATTATCCCTATTTTACAGATGTGGACACTGGGGCAAACAAAATTTAAGTTACTTCTCAGGGTCACACAGCTAGTAAGTATACTAAGTATACTTATATACTTATACTTGGCCAGATTTGAACTCATGTTCCAGACTTCAGGCCTGGTGCTCTATCCTGCCACAGTGTAATATGAACCCTAGGTTTAGGGAGGGCAAGTTTTTAGGCATCAGAGAAAAGGTAAGTAGGATCCAATGGTCTATATTTCTAAAGAGGAAAAAGGAAGCTACAAAAATGGAGTTCTAAAGATACAAAGAAAAACAATTCCAAGGAGCAGGAAAAAGGGGAATTACATAAGGAGGGTGATATGGTTAAACAACTTAGGTTGAAAAAAGACGTGTAAAGAAGATGGAGGCAAGAACAGATGATGTAGAACAAATATAAAGGCTCATAATGATTCTGTTAAAAAAAAAGTGTCAGTAATGCTAAAGATCAGAAGCACAGCAAAAATGGATGTTTTAGCTATATCAGGAAGAAGAAAAGGATCAAGGAAAGGATAAGGAATGGCACACCAGTACATAGGACAGCAGTCATAGGTGATAGAGAAAAGGTCAAACTACTCAACTGCAGAATGATGCTTGTACTGAAAGGAGCAGCACAAAAATGAGTAATCCAAGATAAATAAAGAGGTAAGAAAGTAACTAGTTGCCTTTCATGAGCTCAAGACACCAGACCAGATGAATTATAGTCCCTGAGGTTCCACAAGAAATAGATGTGATTGCTGATTTGAAATGTGAAGAACAGAAGAGATGTCACCATAAAGGAGAAGGACAAATATCCTGATCTTTAAAGGGGGGAGGCATTGGGAGAAAAGGTGGCATTTATAAAGCTACGTGGCATAGTGGATAGAGCACAGCCCTGAAGTCAGGAGGACCTGAGTTCAAATTCAGCCTCAGACCAAACACTTGACACCTACTAGCTGTGTGACCCTGGGCAAGTCACTTAACCCCAATTGCCTAAAAAAAAAAGAAAGAAAGAAAAAATAAATTATTGGACAATGAGATTGACTTGGATTCCTGGTAGAATTGAAAAAGGTGTCATTTAAGGGATGATTAATGAGTATCTAAGAAAGGAAGCAATAATCACAAAGGGCCAACATGGCTTCATCAAGGGTAAGCTATGCCAAACCAATCTCATATAGGGTTACTATACTGGTAGAACAGGGGTATGCTATAGAGTAAGTTAAAATGACTAGTAAAAACATTTGACAAAGTCTCTTCTACTTTCCTTTCGGAAAAGATGGAGAAATATGGCCTACACAATGGTAAAATTAGAAGAATTCAGAACTAATTCAATGTCTGAACCCAAAAAGTATTTCTTAATGGTTTAATACCAATTTAAAGAGAGATCCCTAGTGGAATGTGTCAAAGATTAGTCCTTGATCCTGTGCTAATATTTTTAACAATGACTTGGATGCAGGCATAAATGAAATACTTAGCAAATTGTAGATAACTCAAAGTGAGGAGGGATAACTACCATGACACAGCCAGGCTCAAAGAAGACCTCAAGAAGTTAGAATGGTAGGCCAAATTTCGTTAGATGAAATTTGAAAGGGATAAATGTAAAATCCTGTACTTTAAAAAAAATAAATCATCTTCACAAGCAGGTATGACTAGATAGCAGTAAATCTTTAAAAGATCTGGGAGTTCTGGTGGACCATAAGCTCAGTGAGTCAAAATTGCAATATGACAACCAACAGGCCTTTATATTGATCTCAGAGGACAATGGTAAGACAGCTAATGTGTGCTAAGAGACAAGACTTGAACTCAGATCTTCCTAATTCCAAGGTCAGTCCTCTATCCACTGTAGCATGCTACCTCTCAGGGAAGCACAAAACATGTGCCTAATACTTTTTGAATTTGTTCTCTTCTAAAAATATAAAGCTACTTCCAGGCCTACTGGTAATTCCTAACAAACTAACATCAGGCAGGAGTTGGAAGACAAACACATTGGGTTAAGTCCTGACGATAAAAATGTTAAAGAATTCGGTGACCTTGAGAAGAGAGAAACATGTCTGTGCTCACAAGGCACCAGGGCAGCGGAGTTCCTTACCTCTGACGCTTTGCTTCATCTTCATCTACCCTCCTGTGAGTCTCCCTGATATCAGCAGCAATTTGGATGTTTGTCACCAGCTCAGTGCCACAGAGCAGCAGCTTAGACAACCTCTGGAAACAGAAAATACAAGAGATACAACCAGACTTCCAGAATACAGTTCACACACGAACTGCAGCTGCCTCAAGAGGGCACATTTCAGCTTGGATAACTAAGGAAAGATCCAAAAATGGACTGAGCTAATCCCAAAAGTAACAAAGCCCTTTCCCCCCATCCCCAAAAGGGACGTTTGAATGAACATCTGCCGGGGCTGTCTGAAAAGGGCTGGATGCTTCTGGTAGGAGCTGGCCTAGACATCTCCAAGGATTTTCTCAGCTCTGAAATTTTGTGGTTCTAGATTCAGTAGAGAATGGGAAAAGCTCCTTCTCTATTTCCTCAAGAGATGAAGAACAACTGTGAGGCTTTTATAACTAATCTTTATGTAGCAGAGGCAGCAGGGCATAGTGGATAGAGAGCCAGCCTTGAAGCTCAGAAGGCCTCAGTTCAAGTATACATACTTGATACATACTGGCTGGGTGACTCAGAGCAAGTCAGTGATCGAGGCAACTCTCTAAGATTATAAATTACAGAAAGGTGCCGATCTGCCATGGTGAGGGCAATTCTTCACCCAGGAGTCCCTCGTGCCAAAGAAATCAATGGTCTAGTCCACATCCCCTTTCTAGTTAGTATAAATCTCTCCAAACCAGTAGAAAGAGACCAAAGGATCCTAGATTTAGAGTTGGAGAGGCAATAGACACCGTTGAGTTCAACCTCTTTACCTTACAAATGAAAATCTAAAGATCAGAGATACTGAGTGATTTGTCCAGGGTCACACAGCCAATATGTGTCAGAGGGAGGACTTGAACTCAGGTCTCTTGGCTCCAAAGGCAGTACTCTCTTCATTACAGGAAAGAGAAGGAAGAGACAGAACAGTACAGCACTTCTAAATACTCCAACTCAAGCCTGCTATGGCAGGATTTCTTTACCTTTTAGTTTCACAGGTGTAAAAAAGATATGAAAAAGAAGCACTCTAGCCTTTATGCACACAGTAGTCACTTCATTCAATTCCATGATTTTTTGACAGTGTTCTCTTTCTCACTCAAATAATTTCAGCCCCACAGTTCCTAAAACAACACAGCTCAAAGCCAATTGTGGGGGGGGGAAAGCACCTCTAGGCACCAGCAGCTCACCATTAAGGCAAGCAGCATTCTTGGCACGCCACTCTACACTGCCAAAAAGCCTTGTAGAATTAGAATCACGAACTAGGTGGAAAAGCGGTATCAGTGAAAAGGATCCAATTCTATGGGCCACAGACTCGGTCAAGGGGCAATGACCAGTTTATGATACATTAGTATTAACAGCACTGTTCTGAGTCCTACTTTCACCTCTCTGAAAAGGCTTTTATCCCACACTACACCTAGAATTTCACCCTTCATTGCCCACTTATAAACTCTGACCACGGAACATGATATCATGCACCACTCCCTCCTCCTCTGTCTGACAAAGATGTGACCCCTTCTTCTCACCGCCAAGGGCAACCAACCCCTCTACTTGTATTCTTGACCCCATCCTCTCCAGGCTCTTCTAGCAGACTGCCCATATTGTCATCCCTACTCCTAATTTTCAATCTCTAGCTCCTAGTTCTTTTCCTGCTGCCAAACACTCCCTATATCTCTCTCATCCTTGAAAAACCCTCACTCAATCCATCCATCCTTGCTGCCTATCTTCTTACATCTCTCTTCTCTTTTGTGGCTAAATTCCTTGAGAAAGCCATCTACATTCAGTGCCTTCACTTTCCCTCCTCTCACTCTATTCTAAACTCTCTGCAATCCAGCTTCCCAACCCATCATTCAACAGAAACTTCCCAAGTCAAAGTTACCAGTGAGCTCTTAATTGCCACATCTATGGTCTTTTCTCAGCTTTCATCCTTTTCGACCTCTTCAGCACTCAACACCATTGACTACCTTCTCTTCTTGGGCATTTTTTCTTCTCTGGGTTTTTGTGACACTGCTCTCTCCTGATTCTCCTGCCTATCTGACTACTCCTCAGTGTGCTCTGCTAGATTATCATCCATATCCCAACCACCCCCCTCAATCTAGGTATCCCCTCAGGCTCTCCTTAGATCTTCCCTTTTCTCTCTATAATCTCTCACTTGGTGCTCTCATCAGCTCCTATGGGTTTAATTCTCATTTCTACATTAGTGACTCCCAGATCTATATATCCAGCCCCAGTATGAGCTCCATGTTTGCATTACCAGCTGCCTATTATATATTCCAAATTGGTTCTTCTGTATATAAGACATACTCAACATATCCAAAATAGAACTCCACCCCCTACTTCCCTGAAGAAAAATGAAACCTGCCCCTCTTCTGCGCTTCCCTATTACTGGTGAGGACACCACCCAGGTTCAGACCTTAGTATCATCCTGTACTCCTTCCACACCCCATTTATTTAACCTTTGGCCAAACCTTATCATTTCTATCTTTACATCTTTCCCTTTCATCTCCTTCTCCTTATACACCCCACTTCAGGCACCCATCATCTCTCACCTGGACAACTGCCATAGCCTCATAATTGGTCTCCCTGTCTCAAGTATTACCCTACTCCCATCTATTCTCCACATAGCTGTCAAAGCAATTTTCCTGATGTGTAGGTTTAATCATGTCACTCTCCTACTCAATAAACTCCAGTGGTTCTTGATTACCTCTAGGATCAAAGATAAACTCCTCTTCTATTTGGCTTTTAAAGCCCTTTCCAACCTTGCCCCAACCTACCTGTTTCAATCTTATTGCACAATACTTCCTTTTGACACACTTGGAAGCCTAGTCAAAATGGTCTCCTTAATGTTCCTTATGCAAGACACTCGATCTCCTGACTCTGACCTTTGCACTGGCTGTTCCTGTGGCATATGCTACCTACTCACCTTCACTTCTTAGGATCCTGAGCTTCCTTTGAGACTTTGCTCAAGTATCGCCTTCTACATGAAGACTTTCCCAATCCCCCCAGCTGCTAGCGTTCATCCCACCAAAATCACCTCATATCAATTTCGTGTGTGTGATTGTGTAGGAAAGCATACTTGCGTATGCCTACATACATGTCTGTTGCCTCCCCTTCTGAATGTAAGCTTCTTTCAGGAGAGAGAGAATTTTACTTTTGTCTTTGTGTCTCTAGAACTTAGAAGTGCCGGGCGTATAGAAGGTGCTTAATAAATGCTTCCTGACAACAACAACAACAACGACTGAATGCTGGACAACAAGCTATGTTAAGTACTACTGAGGATAAAAAGAAGTCTAAGACAGAGTACCTGTCCTCATTGGACTTACAATCTCAATGAGAGATAAGACATACAGTACCACACAAAAAGTGAGATGATAAGTAGTGTGTGATTCCAGATCAATGGTAATGACAAGTGGTACTGATTAGTAGTAAAGGAGTTCAGGAGAGGGAGAATGGATGGGGAACTAAGACCTGAAATAGGATCTAATGCAATGGAGAGGATTTGGAAGGATAAAGAGGAGGGGAAAGAACATTCCAGGTAAGATACATAGTTTGAGCAAAGATTCAGAAACAGACATAAACGGGCCATATTTGGGAAAGTGAGCAGAATGGTGGAAAATAAAGACAGACATGGAGTTTGAAGGCTGTATTATTAAGAACCTTGAATATCAGGTTAGAAGTTTTGGTCTTTATTTGAGAGGCAAGAAGAAGCTTTTGAAAAAAAATCTTTTTGAGTACAGGAATAATAAAGTACTGTATTGAGAGACTATGGGAATTCTTTCACTTAAGAGCTCTCAGACTAGAAAAGCTCTAGTCTGGTATTAAGTGTAGTTCTGCCTGAAGACAGAGAAATGGAATAAGTTGTCTATAGAGGTCCCTCTCAGTCCTATAGTTTTGTGAAAAAAGAGAGCTATTAAGAATCCAAGAGTGGCAGCTGGGTAGCGCAGTGGATAGAGCACCAGCCCTTGGATTCAGGAGGACCTGAGTTCAAATGTGGCCTCAGATTTGACATAACACTTACTAGTTGTGTGACCCTGGGCAAGTCACTTAACCCCAATTGCCTTAAAAAAAAAAAAGAATCCAAGAAGAGGCTAGGCTTGGTGGCCTTACAGAACTCTCCTAAATCCTATCCTTTTGCTAACCAGTCCATACCAGTCTGCTTTCTTCTTTCTGTTTGAAGCTCTTGGACTGGTCTTCCTCACTTTCCTTCTTTCGATCTAGAGATTCTCCAAGTGCTTCCCTAGAATGGGAAAAATGAAGAGGGAGAAACAAAATCATTGTTCTGCAATGACAAGGGACTCTATTTCAAAGGAGAAACTGAAAATTCTATGGCCCTTGACAGATGCAAGAAAATGCATTTGTCTTTTAAATTTGTAGTAAATTGGAATCATCTCACATGCTGGTCTCTTCCATTTCCACTGAAAAAGACCTAGGTTCAAATCCCCACTCTGACACTTACTGTGTGACTAGGGACCAAGTCATTAAAACTCTATTTCTTCAACAGTAAAATGTGGATAATAATATATTTAGTACCTACTTTACAGAGTTGCTGTGAACCTGGAGTATAAGATATGTAAAGCATTTGCCAAATTTTAAAGCAATATGTAAATATTAGCTACTACTGCCATTATCTTATTCTAAAGACTGTAACAAAAAAAAAGTATCCCAGGAATACTAATTCCGGGAATGAAATTCCAGAAGACCAAAAAAATCACAAAGAAGTAAGCAATAAAGGAAACAAGACAGTAAACAATAATCTTTAGTTTCTTGTATAGATGATGACAGCATTTATATAGTGCTTTAAGGGAAAGTATTTTATATATGTTCTCATTTGATCCTTGAGGTAGGCACTCTCATTATCTCCATTTTATAGTAAGACAAACTAAGTCTCAGAGAAATTAAGTGATTTGCCCAGGGGCACACATCTAGGATTTTTCCTGACTCCATGTTCAGTGTTCTACCCACTGCACTACCTCACCGCACAAACATTCATATTTAAACTCTTTAAGTGCAAAATATTTCTAAATCTCAGAGTTGTGGGGGGAGAGGGACCTCAGAGGCCTTCTAGCTCAACCTATACCTTATAAATCCCCTGCATCATCAGTAACAAGTAACCCTATGACCTCTTTGTTAAGGACCTCTGATGGGGAAGGAAGGACAGGGAGAAGTGCCCCCTGAGGTGGCCCATTCCACTTTACTCTTTTACGGAATGTTCTTACTTTTCCAGTCCTCTCATATTTTGCTCCTGTACTATTGGTACACTGGCCTACCTGCTATTCCTTCCACCTGACCCTCTACTTTCCAACTCTCTTCCTTTGTATTGGCTATCTCTGATGCAGAGACAGGTAGACGGACGGACAGACGGATGGACGGATGAAGAGATAGACAGCATTACCAGACATTTAGACATTTCAAAGTGGATGTCCCATCTAAACTCAACATGTCCAAAGGAGAACTCATTCTTCTCCCCAAACCCCATCCCTTTTCCAGACTTCCCTATTACAATTAAGGGCACCACCATCTCTTCAGTCACCCAGGTTCACAACCATGGTGTCATCCTCAACCTCTTACTCTCCCACATCCCACAGATCCAACCTAGTGCCAAATCTTGCCATAGTTACTTCTACCAACCATCTCATATTCATCCCATTCTCTCCCCTCACACAGCCACCACCCTGGTTCTGGCCCTCATCACCTCTCCCCTGGATTATGATAACATCCTCCTAACTGGCCTCCCTGCCTCAGGTTTCTCTACACTCCAATTCATCCTCCATATGTCAGAGTCATTTCCTAAAGCATAGGTCTGCCAATGTCACTACCCTACTCAACAAATTCCAGCGACTACCTATTACTCCTATATCAAAAATAAAGTACTCTTCGCAGTTTGAGCCCAGTTACCTTTCCAGCCTTCTTACCTACTATTTCCCTTTCATGAAGTCTATAGTCTCATCAGTCTGGCCTTCTTGCTGTTCTTCACACACAAATCCACACCATATTTCCCATCTTCAGACCTTTGCATTTGCTATCCTATCAGCCTAGAATGTATTCCCTCCAAATTGAAGGGATTCCCATCAACTGGAGAATGGCTGAAAGACTGGCATACGATTGTGATGTGCCTTCCCTCTGAGATGACTCACCTTCCATTAGCTTTGTATATATCTTATAGGCACACAGTTGTTCACGTGTTGTCTCTCCCATTAAGATATGGCCTCCTCGAGGGCAGGAACTGTTTTTTACCTTTCTTTTTATCCCCAACACTAAGTAGAATACTTGGCACATAGTAAGTGCTTAATAAATGCTGGTGGAATTTAATTGTCCAGTGTGTAAAATGTCTCCCCCTTCTCTTTGTCTTTGGGAATTCCTACCTATTCTTAGTGGAAACCATGATATATTCGGAGTCAAAAGACCTAGGTTCAAAATTCAGCTTTGCCAACTGCTACCCATGCGACCTTAGGAAAGTCTCTTTACTTTCCTGGACCCTCAGTTTCCTGAGGGATTTGGACTAGGTATTCCCTGAGGTCTCTTTCAGCTTTATATCTGTGAGCCTTACAGACCTTAAAGCCCAATACAAATGCCACTTCTCCATGAATACTTCTTGGGGCTCCCAATCGATAAGTATCTTTTCCTTTGGGCATAACATTTTGTTTTGCAATTGTCTGACGTATTTATTGGTTAATACTGTATTACAGTTATCTGTATTGTCTTCTTCCCTACATGGATTATAATCACAGCTTAAGAGCTGGACACCATGGCTCTCCTAATGCAACCAAAGAATGGAATTCACTTTTTTAGCTACTATGTCATGACAGGAAGTCATATTGACCTTGTCCTATACTGAGCCTATCTAATAGGAGCTCAATAAGGCATTTAATAATAGCCAATGATTACGTGTTTTACAATGTGCAAAGAGCCTTAAATATATCCTCTTATCTGATCCTCACAGTCATGGGTGGTTTATTATCCCCATTTTACAGATGAGGAACCTGAAATTGAGAGGATCACATAGCTAGTTAAATTCATGAGATAGGATTTGAACTCAGGATTTCTTGCCTCCAATCCAGTGTGCTATACTACATAGCTATCTCATAATAAATACTTCTTGAATTCTCTAACATATTGACAAATGAAGCAATGAGATCATCACCACAGCAGCAATTCACCATCAGCAATACATCCAGGAGGCAAAGGTGCAAATTCTAGGCACAATTAAAGACCATAACCCCACATACCAACCACTCCTGAGGTAAAGTTCTGTTGTGTGACCCTCCTAAATAGGATATCTTTTCAGCGTTGCTCCAGACAAAAACAAGGGAGGCATGAGCCTGCCTGTTTTAAGTTTTCCCTAAAAAACACCACAGTCCTGTCCAGCATCTTTGCTGACACAGGGCACAATTTCTGAGGAAGGGTTTGGTTTTTAATTTTTCTCCAGGTTTGGAAGGGAACTGCAGTTATCTTCAACCTTCTTACTGACTGACTGGTTAAAGTAATTAGTTACAAAGGCCTTTGAGTCTCCAGTTTCTTAAGGACTAACTGTGCTCAGTGGACTAGAATGTGCTTTGAGAGCAATATAAAAATAAATGAGTAAGTCTTTGCCCCACCCCATCCTCTGGGCACATTTTGAAATGGAGAGGGGGGAAAGAGGGACAGGCATTTCAGCTTGAGCAAAAGCATGGCCAGGGATGCTTTCATTTACTAGAACTGAAAGTAAGAACAAGTCCTTTTTCTTAATCAGACTCATGGCACCTGTTAGAAAGTTAGGTGTAGTAACCACCTGGGATTTAGAATGTCTGTCTACCGCCCTTGTTAATTTTCCTTTCCCTCTCTTAGATGTGTATTGCAGTTCTGGGCCCGGGAAGCAAGAGGGCTCAGTTCGAATCCCACCTCTGACACAATCTGGCTGTGTGACTCTGGGCAAGTCACTTAACCTCTCCAAGCAGCTCTCTAAGACTATAACTGCAGATCACATGCTGATCTGCATTGGAGGAGGGCGTTTCAGCACTGGGAACTCCCTACAGTGATGAAATCACAGAACCAGTCCAGTGCTTTTGTCTCACCTAGGACCCCCTTCCTGACCCCGAGCTGGCCCTATCTATGCCCGCCAGTCCCGGCTGCTCCCTTACAGTCTCCGCGCTTCCAGGCGTGCCGCGATGCGGAGGCGCCGAGCCTGGATCCTCTCCTGAGGATCATCCGAGTTCACGGACGGCTCCTTAACGCGAGGGACTAAAGTCTCCTCCTCTTCCTCTTCCACGAGCAAGCTGTTCATGGCCACCGCTCCTAACCTCTAGCCTCCTCAGTCCGGTCTCAGCGTCTACATTCCAGCCCCCGTTGCTAGGAACGCGTAACCAGGGCGATGAGTCTGGCTGCGCGCGCAACTGCTCGCCGGGTTCCACCCCCTTCTCCCTCTTCCCTAGTACCTGGTTTGAGCCTTCCTTCTGCCTTAACCTGTCCACATCACCTACTGCTATATTCTAGTGCGATTCCCTGCAGGGCTCTGTCACGTTATTAATAATAAAAACATTAATAATGACATTAATATTCCAGACCTCATTTCACCTTTGTGGGAGAACTCCAGGTGGGGAAATCTCCTCAGCAACTTAACTGCAACTGATAGGTGGCTTATCACACTCACACTGCTAGTATGTGTCAGAGGCAAGATGTAGATTTTTTCTGATTCTAGAACCAACCCCTTTAGCCACTATGCAACACTTTCTCTGACTAATAGTAACATATTTCTACAGAGTTTTGAAGTTTGGAAAGCAACGGGTCATGAGAATGAATGACCATTTGTTATGCACCGGGCACTGAGCTATGTACTGAAGATACAAATATGAAAATGAGACAGGCCCTCCCTTCAAGGAGTTTACGTTCTACAACAGTGCCAGGTACTTAGTAAGCACTTAATAATTGCTTTCTCTATCTAATGGGGGAAACATCATTTACAGTGGAGAAGAGTTTTGATCTGGGAATCAAGAATAGAGCCATAGGATAATTTACTGTACTACCCTTTCCCAAGGTAGTATTAATTTTACTATTGTTCCTAGAGGAAGAAGTAAAAGGGAGAAGGGTACCATGTACAGAGACAGGGCAGATAGCAAGGTGTCTGAGTAGATATCTGTGAAGCATAGTCTAGGGTGCTTAGATAAAATAGATTAGGTGAATTCACCAGTCAGGGCAGCTCAGACACTGGGTGGAGTTTCGGGTTAAGTGACTAGACTAGGGTCACACAGTTATTGTATCCAAGGTGGGATTTGAACTCAGATCACTTATTGCAAGTCCAATACCCACTAATATTTGTGATTTTTGCTTTCCCAGCAAGGCCACTAGAATGCAGAGTCTTTATAAGGAAGTAGGGAGTGTGGTGTCTTGCATGCAGAAGGTACTTAACAAATGTTTAATTGGATCTCTTAATTACCAAATCTGATAGCCTTTTCCCAATCCTTATTCTCTTTGACCTTTTACAATACTCTGCTCTTTTGACCACTATCTTCTCCTGGGTACTTCTCTCTCTTGGTTCTCCTACCTGTCTAATTGTTCCTTCTCAGTCTCATTCGCTGGATCATTATCCATAGCATTCCCTTTACAGAGGTGTAACCCAAAGCCATCCTAGAGCCTTGTCTCTCTCTAGTCTAGCTCTAACCTCTTTCTCTCTTCCTCTGACTGAATCAGTTCACATAACTATAAATTATCATCTCTTAACTGATTACTCTCTGGTCAATACATCCCAGATCTAGCCTCTCTCCTGAGCTCATCTTGAATTACCAAAGGCATAGTGCAAATTTCCAACTTGATGTCCTGTAGACATCTCAACCTCTAAATATCAAAATATGAACTAGTTCTCTTTCTCCAGAAACTCACCACTCTTCTGAACTTCCTATTTCTGTTAAGAGCACCACCCATCCTTCCAATCACCCAGGTGCACAAATAGAAGTCATCAACTCTTCAGTCTCATTCACCCTAAATATCCACTTAGTTGCCAAATATTGTTATTTCTACCTCCCTAACCTCTCTCATACTTCTTCCCTCACACAGTTACCATCCTAGTTCATTCAGGCCCTCATCAGCTCTCACCTGGCCTATCACATCGTCCTCCTAATTGTTTTCCCTGCCTCAGCTCTCTCTAACCCAATATTCCCACAGCTACCAAACTGATTTTCCTAAAGTGTCAAGCTAACCATGTAACTCCCCTATTCAATAAACTCTAATGTATTTTCATTACCTTCAGAATTAAATGTAAACTCTGCCATTTGGCATTTAAACCCCATAATCCAACCCCGACCTGCTTTTCCATTCATGAACACTGCAACCTAGCTATTCTGGCCTACTTGACCTTCTTCATACACAAATACTCCACCCCCTAGCCCCATGTCTTGGCATTGGTTACTCATTACTCACGCCTGGAATGTACCTCCTCCTCATGTCCACCTCTTAGACTCTCGAGTATCCTTCAAGGTTCAGCTCAAGTGCTTGTATGAAGTGTTACCTGGCCAGCTTCTAGTGCCTTGCCCCAAAAATCACTACAGAGATATATAGATACATATATAGTTGGGGTTTTCTTGGCAAAGATACTGGAGTGGTTTGCCATTTCCTTCTCCAGCTCATTTTAGAGATGAGGAAACTGAGGCAAACAGAGTTAAATGACTTTCCCAGAGTCATGCAGTTAGTGTCTAAGGCCAGACTTGAACCCATGAAGATGAGTCTTCCTGATTCCAAGCCCAGTGCTATATCCACTTTGCCCCCCGCCTCCCCATCAGATACTTACTAGCCGTGTGACCCTGGACAAGGGTTTGCCTCAATTCCTCATATAAACTACACACACACCCCTATATAGTACCTATTCTATAAATGTTATTTCCCCTGGCTAGACTCCTGAGGGGCAGAGATTATTATTCATTTTCCTTCTATAACCAGCACCAAACATAGTGCCTAACATATAGTAAGTGCTTAATACTTTTATTTTTTTTTATTTAATTGCCTGTTTCCCTCATTATAAAATGAAGTCAATCTAGATGACCTTTAGGGCTCCTTCCAGCCTTATGGCCTATGCCCTATGATCCAAAGAAACCATAGCAACCCACCATTTTACTTCTTAATCAGCCCCTCTGGACTTTGGAGAAAGGGAAAAAGAAAAAGGAAGACCAGAGAGGAAGAAAAGAAACAGGTAGGAAAAACAGTTTTCAGGGGTACAGTACTGAAAAGTGTATTAAACAGAAGGCTGCCTAGTCCCACACAAAGCACTGTGACCTGACAATGGGAGCAGAATAAGAAGCAAAAGCGGCAAAGATGCAAATTTGACTCGATGTGAGGAAAAACATAACAATTAGAGCTATCCACAAATGAAATCGGCTGCCCTGCAAAATAGCGGGTTCTCTTTTACTTGAAATCCATAGGAAGGGGAAGTCTAAGATCTCTTGCCAGATATGTTGCAGAGAGGATTCTTATCCAACTATGGGCTATACTAAATGGTCTGTAGGGCCCCTTCCAATTCTGAGATTCTGGGAATCAAATCAGATTGTTTAACATTAGCACTCGACCTATGAACAACCTTGTATATAAAAGTGGTTGTTGATGGCCCACTCGTTGCTGGAAGCCGTGTAGTTGGTGACTGAGCAAAGCTGCCATTTTCACTCAGTATTTTGAATCCCCCACCATGACCTTGTTCTGTCAGTAAATATTTACTACGTACCAACTGTGTGGCAAGCACTGTGCTAAGTTCTGGGGACAAAAGACAGTCTCTGTTCTCAAGGATCTCACAGTCTAATGGGAGAGACAACAAGCAAACAACTGCGTACAAGCACACTACATACAGGGGAAAACAAAAGGGAAGGAACTAGAATTAAGGGGGATCAGGAAAAGCTTCCTGTAGAAGATGGGATTTTAGCATGGATTTAAAGGAAGCTTCAGGAAAGCCTCCAGAAGGCAGAGCTGAGGAAGGAGAGAATCCCAGGCTTGGGGACAGCCAGCAAAAATGCCCAGAGCTAGGAGATGGAGAAGGAACAGCAAGGCGGCTAGTGTCACTGAATTACAGAGTATGTGGGAGGTATAACATATAAGAAGACCATAAAGGCAGGGGGAGGGCCCAGGTTATAAAGGGCTTTAAATGCCAGAGGATTTTGTATTTGATCCTGAAGGTGACAGAGAGCCAATGAGTTTACTACATAAGGGTTGGGAAGGAAGAGGAGGGGAAGTAGATAAGATTGTCAGAACTGAATTTTAGGAAGATCACTTAGGAAGATCACAGCTGAGCAAAAGATTGATTAGAACGAGGAGAGACCTGAGGCAGGGACACCAACCAACAGGCTAGTGCAATGGCTCGGGCCTGAAGTGTCAAAGGCCTGTCCCAAGGTGAAGGCAATGTCAGCGACAAGAAGGGGGAGTATATAAAATGTGTTATGAAGGTAAAATTGACAGGCCTTGGTAATAGACTGGATAAGGGGAGTGAATGTGAGGAGAGTAACAACTAGGTTTCAAGCCTGGGTGACTGAGAGGATGGCGGTATCCTCAACAGTAACGGGGAAATTAAAAGGAGAGCATTTAGGAAAAAAGATCATGAATTCCATTTTGAACATGTTGAATTTAAGATGTCTATGTAACATCCAGTCTGAGACCTCCTGCTACCAGGAAAATTGTTATACTGGCCCTCAGTGTTGGAACCCCTCATGTCTTCCAACTCCTGACCACTAGTGCTGGCATCCCAAGTTGAATTCTGACCACAACTGATCATATAAAGTGTTGAAAATACTGATTAGTTTTTATAGTACTATAGTTCACCCACATTATGGATTAATGAAGCTTTTATAGGAAAGCAAGAGACAAATATTTATCAAGTACCTATTATGTGTCAGGTACTATACTAAGTACATTACAAATATCTCATTTGATCCTCAAAACAACTTTGGGAGGAAGGTGATATTATTATTCCATTTCACACTGAGAAAACTGAGACAGGCAGAGGTTAAGTGATTTGCCCAGAGCCACATAGCTAGTAAGTTTCTGAGGTAGGATTTGAAACCAGATCTTTCTCACACCAGATCCAGTGCTCTACACTATGCCACCTCAGAGGCATGACACAGGAACCTAATTATCATCATTTAAAACACTTTCTAAGGGAAAATATTTTTCAAATCCTAAACAATGGATTTCTTTTTTTAAAAATCCCTTTTGTAAAATAAGGGCTTCTTTTACAGTACATACTGTATTGGTAGTACCAGTAATGAGACTTGGAAAACACCCTAATGTTCTGTCTTCTTTTATAAAGCTACAAAATTATGAATCTTTACTCTAGAGCTGGTAATACTTGTTCTGATATAACAGGTGAGTTTTTAGTCTTATTCTCCTCCACCAACCTTTCCGCCCCCAAAAAACCAAAAAGACAGTCTAGGAACAATTAAAGGGATTCAAAAATTTATTCTTCACTTCTTTTTACAATAAATATTTACCAGTAATAGCACTCAAAGGTTCTGAATCAAAACCTATCAAATTGTGAATTCCCAACATAGCAGCAAAAATTAACATGAATCCTGATGCAAAGGCAAAGATCTCATAATCTAGTGACAGATACAGTCAATTCCTGATTATCTGAGCTAATTAAGTACAGTGAGAGAGACAATCCAAAAATCATTTTATGTTTGGTTTTAGGATATATTTTCAAATATAGGTATGTCAGGCATTTTAAAAATTCACAACATTTTGAACTATCTAATTAGTCACATCGAGAAGCTGTCTCAGAAAGAACTATCTCCATCCTTTCTCTGACCAAGTCTTCCCTGTTCCTTATGTCATACTGAGAATGGATACCATCAACATTCTGATACAGGTCCAAGCTATGCTTTGACAAAATAACTTTCTTTATCTCTTAGCTAGCTATCATACCCACACATATAAAATCGGGAGTTCTGACTTATTTAAAAAAGGCAACTGAGATGAACTGAATTGGAGGTGACAGATCACAAGTTTTCTTAGTGTTACAAGCAGATTATGAACAAGAGGAGAGAGTTTAAGCTAATACTAACAATCAAGAGTTGACTCTTATGTGTCTATACAGTATATACATACACACATACATGTATGTATATATACATGTCACATATATACAGTGTATATATTTAACTGCATATACATATATTTAATCATTAAATACACATACTTCACATAAAACTAGATATTTTTCAGTGCTACAATATTTACTCAGGATATAGTAGGTCTTGGCCAAGGCCAATTATATAACATGCCCTTAAAAAAAATCTTTTATTTTAGAGAGAGAAAACATACATTTTCATCCATTTGAATTTCATTTCCTTCTCTAATAAATTATAGTTATTTTAAACCTATTGATTCTTCACAGTATGTATTTTTCCAGGCATAGTGGAAAAAAAAAAAGACAAAGACTTATGAATTGGGACTGCTGCAGAAAGTCCCTGGTACCTGAATCAGTTACAGAAAGATTAATCTATTTGATCATCATTCCAGCCCAATTTTGTTTCTACAGCACAAAACCTCACTAAAAGTCTATCCAATATTTCGTACATAGGTGCATAATGCATTTGTTCTTTATTTCTGCAAACAAAAGAGAAGTATACTTCTTGGCAATTATTCATGTCTTTGGCTAAATGAGTGAATACAAGAACTTTAAAACCCAGGTTTGAAACTGGGGGTCTATCATCAAACCCCAATTTCTTGGCACATTTCCAAATGAACAAGTTATTGTCCTATGAAATGCCACCTTTGAAGGGCATGTTGCCCAATTAAATAAGCATAAAATGTCAGTGTGTTAGGTGACATTATTAAAAGTCACAGAGATTATGGTACTGCTTGGATATAGCAAATGAAACAGATTTATACTATAGGATTAATTTTCATAATTAAATACTCTCTAAAAACCTGGTTAGTACTATCAAGTACCAACTAAACCTGTTCTAGGTCAAGCATTATTATTTATTTAAAAGTGCTTGGCAAGAAATTAAGAAATCATAATCATGGGCATTCAGAGCAAATTGCTTTTTTTCCATAACTGCTAACTAAAACTTGATATAATGTCCCCACCCAGATTAGCTACCATGATTCAAAAACTAAAACCCAGGTACATAGGGCATCTTTGCCTGCTAGTCACCCATTGAAAAGACTTTAATAGTGCCTAATTTTAACTTAGCATTTTGTAACTGCATAGGCATGGTTAAATCTGCACCTGAAAAATGTATCTGGTTCATCATGTTGTATTAAAAACGGTTCTGTGAGTGACAGAATCATGTAGGGGAACCCTAGCCAGAACTGAATCTTTCATTTGTGTTCAATTTGACTTTAATGCAACCCTACTTTTATCTCCCTCCTATTAACTCGCAGCCTAGACAAAGTCAAATACTAAAGGGTGGGGAGAAATCACATAGATTACATCATTTAAAAGGGGAAATCAGATAATTTAACTAAACTTTCTAAAAAAATAGAGAATTACTCACATTTGATTGTGACACAGATTGATCAACATTTTTCAATTTTAAAAGGGCCCATTTTAAGTGCATATGTCAGAGTGTTTCAAATGCAGCACCCAGATCAAAATTCATCCTGTCGGTTCCAGGGTTTTTGTCTGATAGTTAATGAAATTAATACATTTACAGAATGCTTTGATAAAGGTCAACTACAATACATGATGGAACTAAGCTACTTACTCAAATTTAGAAATTTCCCACATAATGGGAATTCTTATGTTAATAACAATATAACAATAATAATAGCTAGTATTTATATAATGCTTTAAGGTATGCAGATCACTTTACATATCATCACATTTGATCCTCGCAACAACCCTGTGAGGTAGGTGCTATTACTTTCCCCATTTTACAGATGAGGAAACTGAGACTCAGAGGTGAAGAGACTTACCCAAGGTCATATGGCTTAGCACCTGAGGCAGGATTTGAACTCAGGTCTTCCTGGCTCCATGACCAAGACTTTATTCATTATACCACCTTACAGTGCTGGAGCCTAGAGCCAAAATTAAGTTAAAAGTTGGTTTAAAGCCCTATCTCAGAGTGATTCAAGACTTCTACATAAGTTTTTTGTTTAATTGTGCACCCAAAGTCCAGACAAATTCCAACCTCCTCCAGGCTTCCTCCATTGACTCTGTAACCATTATTCCAGTTCACCACAAAAGACTAAAAATGGTCCCACTGTCACCAATTGGTCAAAGAGGTGGCAATTCAGAGATGGCAAAGTAATACCATAAGAAGAATGTCAACTGTCCTAGGTGTTGCCTCAATAAAAAGCACAGGTTAGGTAACAGAAAAAGTAATGGTGAGACTTCTAGTTTGAATATTTAGAAGGGTCTTTGGCTCACAAACCCTAAGCTGCTTTTCTGATTTTCCTCAAAACACATTAATTCTATGTCTGTTTTGAAAGCAAGAGGCAGGCTCCCTGATATTACGATTAAAGGAAAGCATTCTTTTAGAATCAAAGGAACTTTCAGATGTAGATGGCAATGGATTGGTACTATCTCCCCTTCAGTTTCTAAGAAAGTAGCATGACTATTATTTCTTCATTTCACCTCATTAAATGACAGCATAGGGCTCTCTGATACGGCAGAAATTCAAATGTCGACAGTTAACAAAGAAAACTTTGACTATTCATTGAAACTCTGGAAAATATGATTCACAGAAAAATAATTTAAACCAACCACAAGAATGCATATAAAGGCATAAAATTTAAAAGAAAATTAGGACCTCCTCTCAATAAGATCCATAATCATTCAAATGAGATCAGCCCACCAACCCATCAAGGAAAAACCAAGCTGATAAAGAAACTATTTTGCCCGGATTATGGCACACAGTTGGACAGTTCACTCATTGAGTTAGTTCATCAGAAAGTTTCTCTTGGAAGAAACAATGCACTGGGCCTAGTGTTGAATAGAAAGAGGAAAGACAGAATGGATTGTATTTGGTAAATTTTGCAGCATTTTAACTTATTCCAAACTTTTCAACATCACTATTCTCCCTGTGATACCACACACCTACAAATCATAGAACACCATAAGAATCAAAGAATCAAAATTGTAGGTGACTCAAAATGCAATGGAAAAATATATGGTGGGTTTAAGTAGGCTATTGCACAAAATAATTTTAAATATATGTCAAAAGAAAATATATTTATTTGGAAGCCTTCTATTCAGCTATCCCTAAGATATTAATATTCTGTACCCACCAGCACATTAGTACTAGCATCTATTTCTCTTAGTAAAATCCTGAAAGTTTAACAGAATAAGGAAACAAAAAACAGTGTTATGAACATTTTACCTCTCTATTATGTTAAAGGGACAATAAAAAAAAAAAGTAGCACTAGGGTAATATACTCAGCAAAACAGAAGCAAAGTATGGAAGCAAAGTAATTTCATCTTTCCACTATACTCCCCTTGATATACATGTTAAAGTTTCAAGTACAGGAGATTGTTTCTTCCTTAACATTGTTTTCCACAAGTCCAAAAGTTAGCCTGTCATATAGAATACAAGTCTGAAAAGAAATTTCCAACAGGTCAACATGACCTTACTTAGCAGAAACAAAATATATTCTGTCTCACACAAAGTTTCTGGTTAGGCTAAGGCACTCTATTCTGAAAGGTTCAGAAAACATGCAAAAATATATAATTAGTTTCATAAAGGTAGTTCCATTTAAAATTTAGGGAAAGGAAGTTTGAGTTTATCCAATATCACCCACAAAACTGAAAATGTCTCTTAAACACTGGGATTGTTCAAATGGTTGATCTGAAATACGAAGATTGTAGAGAAATTCTGTCTCAGTTGTCTTAATAAATAGGGCTTTTGAGATCCTGTTCCTACCAAAGAGAATGTCTATCTCAAGCAAAGAAAAGAAGTCATGGTATTAGGGATGTGCAAATTCACTCTATTCTCCAAAAGTCAAATTACCCCAGTCTCTCATCTTATAACTTCTTTCTTTCATCTCACAAATTCCAATGAAACGACTTGTGAAATAACTCCTTTACCACTATAAGAGAAAACATTAAAGCAAGTGCAAAAAACAATTTTCACACTTGGTACAAAAGAAATGTATGTAAAACACATTGGAAATAAAACATCCAAAACATCCCACGACCCTTAAATGAAAAAAGGAAAGGAACTCAACCGCTAACTTATACAATGTATTCTGAAAAATAGGAGAAGGCTTCTGGACCAAATCATCACGTTAAAAAAAAATACACACCAGCTCTGCTTCTTATAATAAATGTATTATTTTGATTAACTTCAAGTAACATTTTTCTCAACAACAATGATATATGAAACTAACAAGGTTAAATTCTCTATTTCTACTTCCTCTGTATAAAGTCAACAAAATAAAAATGATTAAAGTAATAAATGCTGAAAGGTATCCCCTCCTTTCCCCTCCCTACAAATTCACACCATATCCAGTTCAGTTTTAAAGATGACACAGAACAAAATAAAACCAAAAAACGTTAGAAGTTACATTCACTTAATTGGCACTTCCTTTGATTCCCATGATAGCCTTTTAAAAAACACAGACTCAGTAGCAACATTTTCCTGCATCGATTTTTCTATTTGTGATATACATTTACTTCTTCTGACCAGAGGAAGTCACAGAATACACAATACATAAATCCCACAAACACATTTTTTAAAATTTAAAGGAACCATCAGCTGGCTCCTAGACTTCACATTTTTAATAACCTGTGTGACAATGATTAGAATTTACCAATTTAAAAAATTAAATATTACAGTTATTTTTTCAAAGTAGCAGATTTTAAACCTCAAAAGGAAGACACTGCAACTAAGCTTATGGTCAAACATTCATTGATAAATAATGGTTTCTCAAGTTTAAATACATATGAACATGGTTGTGCTTATTCTCTCCAAGTGCAGCCTGTCCATAAAAAGGGTTTAAGACACACTCTTCATTCAAGCACAAACTGCATTCAGTAGAAAAAAGTAAAAAAAAAATTAGCATGTAACTCTCACCACCACCAAACTAAAATATGATGAAATTAAAGGATAAAAAAAGTAAAAAATAATCACACCTGTGAAAAAGATGTGACCTATGAAACAATTATAATAAAGGTGAAGGAATTTTTTTTTATTTTCAAAAATAAACTTTTTAAGTTACTGCAAGCTATCATAAGGAGAATGTATGCTCAATAAGGCAAATGTGTCATGTTTTTTCCAAGTTGGGAAACCAGGAAAAATGAAAAACTGAATTCATGGCCAAACTTTCCCAGACTCTTCCCCAACCCTATCCCCACCCCCCAAAAAAGAGAAAAAAAAAATTCAAGAATGGCCTAGAATTTACATGACAGGTCTCAGAAGAATAATCACATCCTAAAATTGATATACTTCCCAATCCCAAAGTGACTTTCTCTTAAAAGATATTTTATCTACATTCCTCACAAAAAGTAATTGTACCACTAGACTGAGAATGTCAAATGTACCCTTACAATTGTGGCTGACAAGAGCTCATCCTGTAAAACTATTTGAACAACATGTAATTGGAGGGGGAAAATTCAAAATAAGCCATACTAATGAATTATAACTAAAACCCCACAGAATACTTTAATATAAAACAAAAATGGTAAAACCATTTGCCAAGCTCTACTTCAGAATAAAGAGTGCTAGGATATCAGGCAATCAAATTCATGTCAGATTTCTCAGCATGTGATGCCAAAGGCATTTCCATGGAAAAGAGAAGCCAGTATTTGGCAGTCATAAAAGTGACTTAGGGTTAGATTCTTCTGTGGTATTTGGGCATCTTCTACTGAAGGTGACTTGCTTTTGTGGCTTATCTCTCCCTGGGTAGGTAGAAAGAGGATATCGATAGTCTCGACAGATAGGTAAGACCTATTAACAAATCACCAAATAGGAAAATACATTGTGTTCTTATGAATGTTGTCAGTGTTCCTAAACCACCTTCTCTATTTTAAAATCAAACCAAGACAAAAACATAACCTGTATGAACCAAAAAAGCAAGGCTTATGAAGCTGAAATCACTTGGGATATTATGCTGGTCTAATGTACACTGTTTAACCAAAAAGGTCATCTGGTTCTCCTCTCCCCCACAAAATACACATATAATGATAAATGGGAGTGATACAGACAAGAATTAAAGGAGTCCAGATTATATATATATATGCTTCATCCCTGTCATTCATGTACCACATACATTTAGTCCCCATTTCTGTCAAGTGGATAAGTTGCATTCTATGGTGATGATTGGAGTATTTACAAGCATCTTATTTACAGTACTTCCGTAGACTGCAGGCCAATTTTCTCTTCTTCCACTTCTAGTCAATCTGAGCTTGGTTTTCTTAATGAAAAGGGCAGAATCTTAAAGTGGTTACTCAACTGGTTTACCTGTGGAAAAAACATCATGATATGACACACTGACAACTAAGTACTTTATTTCCAAAAAGTTACAAAGAATCTGCCCTCTGAAGATATGAACTGCACCTTTCTTCGATTATCAAAGTTCTTGAAAGACACCTGGACTTGAACCTAGTTTTAAGTTACACAATTATTCTCTTAGGTCCTAAATTGCCTACTGCCCCCTCCTTTTACTAGAAATTAGAAGAGATGATAAGAGCCAAACTACTAAATGACCAAGCAGGAATATTTAACGAGGTTGAAAAGGCATTTCTGTAGAATTACAGTAGTAAATACTACTAGGGCTCCACAAAGGGTATCTGACTTGGTATTCACCACCGTAATTGCATAGGAATGCCCTATCAACTTCATCATTGTATTCCTACTTGGTCAGTTAGTAGTTTAGTTTGCTCCAAAGTCCATAAGACCAGAAAAGATCCCAGGCTAAAATTCATTCTCTAAAACTCCCTGACCTGAATTAGAGGAGTAGACTGACCTAAGGAAAATTGAGAATACTCTATTTCCTATCATACCTCTAGGTAACCATCCCTGACCCTTAAAAAATGGTCTAGGGCCACCACCAAGAATCTTTAAAGATAAAATAGACCATATAATTTTAAGAACCACTGAGAAGTAGGCAACAATTTATTTCCATGCTAATCTTTAAATAATAGAATGGAAACTTTAAATAATTTTACGCATATATATATATATATGTATGTGTATATGTATATATATAAATATACACACAAATATATATATATATATGTATGTGTATATGTATATATATAAATATACACACAAACTACACACACACACACACACACACACACACACACAGAGTCTTCCTTACTCCAGACCCAGTGCACTATCCACTTGTACCATGTAGCTTTCTAATTAAGTGCTGATCTAGTTGAAAATATACTTTAAAATTTATTTATTGTAAACATTTAGGCGCTAGGCTATGTTTTAGTCAGTTTTATAGTAGTTGCTTATAAAAACATTTTTATTTTTCATGCAACTCCAAGTGAAAGCTAGTTTCAAAATGCTAATTAGGATTACTATAGTGTGAACATAACCACCCCATAACTAGCCTCTTTTGCAAATTCAGATTTATTTTACTTAGGTGTTCTTCATTGAAGAACATGTATGGTATTTCATAGTACCTTTAACTCTAGTGTTTTATGAAACTCAACATTTGAACTTCAGAATTTTCCCTGAAAAGTCAGTTATTAAACTGAAGCTCTAAATTAAAGATTTTTTAATATCTCAATGACTCCAGTGAAATCATACTTCACCAGAAATCTTGAAATAAAACCAGTCAACAAGAATTTATTAACCACTTACTGTGTAGCTGGCTCTTTGCTGGACAAAGGGGATATAAAGAAAAGCAAAAACAGGATCTTTACCCTCAAGAAGCTCACATTTTAACAGGAGAAAGGACATGAAAAACACCTATGTACATGTAAGATACATATATAATATAACAGGGGTACTTTCCAAGAGAAGGCACTGGAGGGGTAGGATGTTGGGGGGGGGAGAAGAGGAGAGGAGAGAAGGACCTGGGAAATGCCCCTTGCAGAAAGTGCTAAAGAGCAGTGAGAATGGACAAAAGGCAAAGGATCACTGAAGATCCACAGGATTATCAGAATTCCCTGATAAGTAAAAGATACCCCCCCAGCAAATGTACCCATTAGCTTGAAACCCCACTTAAAGAGGAATAAGGCAGGTAGCATTTCTATTCTAACACCTGCCTGTAGTACAGCTTGAAAACAGTAAAGGCAGGGTAAAAAAAAGGGAAATGTCTCTACATTTTCCAGCAATATTTTTATTGAAAATCAGAAGTACTATTTCCTCATAAGAATTTTTGATCTCACTAAAAAAAAAATCAATCCCAGTTACTATGACAACCACATACTTCAAGGATTGATATTTTTCAGTGTCAATACCACAAGCCAACGACTGCAGATGCTAACTGCTTTATGACTTAATAGATGGTCTCTGAGAATGACTATGGCTTAAACACCAATCATCTTGTCACCAAGTGAGTAAGGAGCTGTTCTAACCTTCCTTGGGCTGAGTCTATGGTCAACGGACATATATTCTGACACCAAGACCATCCCCAAAGTTAATTCAGACAGACAGGGTTGCATGTGAACTAAAGCCATAGCTTTCAATAGTTCCTTCCATATGACAAGGTAGGGTGTTAATGGAAGATAGAGCTAAACGGCTTATGACATTTAAAGAATTTCAGATGAGGCCTTACTGCACCTCTCTATTGCTCATATGCACCTCTATGTAAATCTTCTTTTTTTCTAAATAATTTTTTTTAAAGCATAACCAAATCTTCCAAAAGATCACTCACCACTTGTATTCCATAATGGACATGTGCCAAAGTAATAATAATGCTGAGTAGGTACAGAACAATGGGTTCTGCATGAGGAAGTAATTGTAAGTACACCAAAAGAACCACAAGGGCCAGTGGTACAAGCAACAAATTCAAAGTCTGGCATCTTGTGTTGCTCATCTGACACACAATAAGGCGACACTGAAAAGACAGGAGAAAAACAATTCAATCAGACATGCACTTCCAATACTAATCACTATTACTTGAACATGCATTTTTACATTATCTAAGATCTATAAAGAGAAAAATGTATTTCCCCCAGAATACAGCCTGATTTTCACTAGTTTTAGGGTTGCTTTGTTTAGTTTTTCCAGTAATTTCCTCATATAGCCCTTCATCATTGAAACTTGCCTTGAAACAAACCAAAGAAAACTCAACCCCCTGCAACTGATATGGCAACAATGTCTGAAATATACATTTCATTTCATATCCATAATTCTCACTTCTCTCCTGAGAGGAAGGAGGTACAGTGGATGAATTCTATAGATGATGCATATTCCAAATGGTTAAGAGTTTGGGGAAATGGAGCTTGGATCAAGCCAACCTTTTTTTGTGGAGGGGAGAGGGGCAGCAAAGCAATCAGGGTTAAGTGACTAAGTGACTTGCCAGGGTCACACAGCTAGTTAGTGTCAAGTGTCTGAGAGGCTATATTTGAATTCAGGTCCTCTTGACTCCAGGGCTGGTGCTCTACCCACTACGCCACCTCGCAGCCCCTCAAGCCAACCTTTTCCAGAGGACCATGGAGGAAGAGTCAGAGAGGACCTCAAAGATCACTCAGACTAATTCCTTCCTTTTTTGGAAGAGGAAACTAATGATTAGAGGGATTAAGTGACTTGTTCGAGGACACACAAGTTGTTAAGTGGCAGAGAATCCAAATCTAGCTCTTTACCCACTGCACCATGCTACTTTCATTCTCTTACACAACATCCAGTAATGTGCCATGTTTCAAATCATTACTAATGAAGAGACATGATTACTATATATCCTGCAGATTTTAGTCTATTATTTTTAATACAGAAAGTGGAGGTTTTAAATAACCACAAGTTATATTCCCAAAGAACCACTGTTTCATATTCTAAATATCGCTGTTATTATAAGCAGAGAATTCCATAGAATCATGAGGTTCTTTTTGCTAATCACCAGAATGCTAATCTTGAGATTGAGTTGCTTTATTGTGACTGGAAAAAAAAAAGATCAAGGAGAAAATGATACATAGATATAACTATTGAATTTAAGACTTAAGTAGGAAATCATATAATCCAAGGAAGTTTTTCCTTTAAGAGAGAAGACAATGGGGAGAACTACAGAAGAGAGTACCACTAATAGTTATGTGACTTCGGACAAGTAAACTCACCTCTCTGGTTCCTCACTGGGAAAAATTAATGAGTCATATTAAATGATCTCTAAGCTTCCTTCTAGTACTAACATGCTATGGCTTAGTCTGTGTTGCTCCAGAAGATAAAACTAAGTGGTAGCTCTAAGGAGACAGATTTCAGCTCAAAATAACAAAGAATTTTCCTGTAGACATTTACCCATTTACTTTAATTTTTGTATTTTTAACAAACATATTTACAGCAATGCCATGCAATTTTCTTAAATTTTTTTATATTCATTGTGATCTGCCCTTTCTCATTCTTAATTGTAGTATCAGATTTTCCCGGAACCTTTTAAAACGAGGTTTATTAATGGTTTACCAATGCTATTGTTCTTAAAAAAAAAAGCCCTCTCTTTTATCACTTCATTCTTCTTGTTTTTAATTTGTTAATTTCTGATTTGGTTGTGATTACTTCCCTTGTTCTGTTTTTTTCTAGTGTGTTACTTTGTTCCTTTTCTAATCACTTTAAATGTTGATTCTCTTTTTCTCTCATTAATATAAATCAGGTCTATAGCTGTACCTATGAAAACTGCTTTGCTTACATCTCAAATCTTTTTGCAGTACTTATTATGTTTCTGCTCTCTGCTAGATAATTTATTATTTTTATAATTTCTTCTAAACAAATAATTTTTAGTTTTCACATAATCATAAGCTTCAAATATATTTTATTATTTATAATTGTATTGAATCATTATCTATTAATATGAAATTTGTCTTTAAAAAATTTATCTAGGGTTTCTTTGTAACTAAGTACATGATGAATTTTTGTGAATGTTCAGTGTTTATTCCCTGTTTTTTTCCATGAAGTTGGGGAGATTTATCTGGTAGGAAAGGGGAGGCACAACAGTGGGCTCAGGGAAATATGTTTTCAAGAAGATAGTAACAAAGAGAAGCAGAGATTAGTAAAAAGTTCAACTCATTTCCCTTTTCTCTTCCTCACTTATACAACCCAAATAGCATAATATCATGTACTTTATTTTAGGGCTTATCTATTAACATATAGAGCAACCAGAGAAAGCATTTGTTACAACTAGATCACTAAACTAATACAACTCTATCTGCTGACATACTGGTCTGTAATCATACATGTTAAAATGAGTTTTTAACCTATAGCTAGAATAAGATATAAACATGAACTCGAATATAATTCTACCACATCTACAAATAATTCTACATAACAAAAGTTATGTGACAACTTCAAACCAAAACCTTCATAATTAAGCATGAACAGTTGAGTTAACATTCAATAACATTAGCCAGTAGCTAATATTTATTATCATTTCAAGGTCTGTAAAACATTTTATATGTTATCTCATTTGATGCTCACAACAACCTTATGAGGTAGGGGCTATTATCCCCTTTTTATAGATCTGGGTGATTTGTCTGGCCAGTCACACAGCCACTAAGTGTCTGAAGCAGGATTTGAATTAGAGTCTTTCTGACTCCAAGTCAGCACTCTTTCCTTTATACCACCTAGGTGCCTAAGTGAAGTTGGACCACAGGATTAATAATGTTAACCTAGCAAGAAGGACCTCAACATTGCCCTGTATATGGTTAAGGAGATATACCAAAAGAAAAACCCTCAAAATTTTGTTCCAGTTCCCACTTATTCTAACTCTCTTGGTTTCAACTGCCTGTAAAAATGAGGAAATTTTCATTTTCTTCTGGTTGACCAAGAAGTTCTAAAATCAAAAGTTTTTTCTCAAAGATCTGTTTACTCTTGTACCTGCTACTTTCTATAGCTAATCAAACGCTAATATTCCCCTCATGTTATCATGATTTAGATGAAGAATAATTTCTCACTGTGATGTTGGTAAAAGCTGTTCCAACCATGTAGTAGAAGAGTCTAGGATGTGTCTCTAAAATATCTGATGGTGAGCAGAGGATCCAACTTGTACTCAGAATGAAAAGCAAACACGGAGAAACAAAGGGCAGCATTGTTTCATAGATGGAACTGTGCTTCAAGGTATTATTTCTGTATGCCCTGGAAATCAAAAAACATTATTACAAATTAATTTATTCATTCAACAAATGCCATCCATTACCTTATATTTGTATAACACTTGACAGTTCTCCAAGTGCTTTCACAAACATCTTATTTCATCTTCAACAACTCTCATCTCCACTTATCAAACAAAAAGAGGGGCAGAAAGTTTCAAGTGCTTTGTCTAAGGCCATAGAGCTAGTAAGCAGCAGCCCAAGACAAGCACATAAGGCTTCTGACTCCTAGTTCAATGTTCTAACATATTACTGAAAAAATCTATTAAATGCCTACTACATGCAAAGTACTGTACTAGGAGAAGTACAAGATGCTGCAAAGATAAAATTAGGAATCTCTGAATTTAATTAATTTAGCAGAGAAAATAAGAGATGTATACAAAGAAATTTGACATGTGCTGTTAAAGAGAGCATGGTATAGTGAATAGAGGCATGGCCTTCAATCATGAAGATATGGTTTCAAGTCTTGCCTCTGACACATAATAGCTGTGGGACTACAGGCAAATCATTTAACCTTTCAGAATTCCCAGGCAATTCTCTATGCATATAAAATTTATAAGCAAGTTGCTAATCTGCATCTGTGGAGGGTGTTTCTACAGCAAGAGTTTCTTACACAGATGAACTCAATTGGTCTAGCTTTTTTTTTTAATTAAAGAGCTACAAAGTATTTGCAAGACTTAGAGGAGAAATAATTCTGAGCTAAAATGATAACAAAAGACTTCGTAAAGGAGGCAGCATTTGAGCTTAAAGGAATAGGTGGAGGTTTGGACCAGATACATTCCCTTCCAGACCTATTTCCTACTATCATCCCATGATCTTGAAAAGAAGTTGGGGCAAAGGCATTCCAGACAAAGGGAAGTGAAGAAATCACAGCACAGAGGGAGAAAAGTCTATTCAAGGAACTACAAGCTATCCAGTTTGGCTAGAGTACAGCATAGGTTTAAGGCTATAGTGAGAAATAAAGTTAAAAGGAAAGATCTGGACCATACTAGGGAGGGCTTTGAATGCCAGACTAAAGAATATGAACTTTGGGGCAACTAGATGACGCAGGGGATAGAGCACTCGGTGCTGGAGTTGGGAGGACTTGAGTTCAAATACGACCTCAGACACATAATACTTACTAGCTATGTGATCCTGGCAAGTCACTTAATCCCACTGCCTAGCAAAAAAACAAAAACAAAAAAAATGAACTTTTTTTTTTAAAAGGCAACTGGGGTGAAGTGACTTGCCCAGGGTCACACAGCTACTAAGTGTCAAGTGCTCTATCCATTGTGCAACCTACCTGCCCCAAAAATATGAACTTTGACAGGCAATGGTGAACTACTAGAAGTTTTTTAAAAAGGAAGTACCATAGTCAGAACTGTGCTTTAGAAAGATAAGTCACATTATAGTGGGAAAGATGACTGGTTGGGGAGAGGAGGTTTAGACTAAAGACTGAAAGCGAGGGGCTGAGCCAAGATGGCCGAGTGAAAGCAGTGAATTGCTTGAGCTCTCCCCCAAATCTCTTCAAATACTCATAAAAAATGGCTCTAAACAAATTCTGAAGCAGCAGAACACACAAAAAGACAGAGTGAAACAAATTTCCAGCCCAAGACAACCTGGATGATGATCAGAAAGGTGTATCGCGCCGGGCTGGGAGCGCAGTGCCGTGCAGCGTGGGCCTGCGCAGCAAACCTGGAGCAGACCTCGGAGGACTGAATCGCGGGCAGCTGTGGAGGTTTCCAGACTCCTCAATCCACCAATGCCAAAGACAACTTAGAAGGTCAGTGGGAAAGTCTGTTTCTGTCGGTGGTCAGAGAGGAAGGCGGGGTTTCAGCTCCATTCCCCAAGAGCTTGGTGCTGGGGGGGCCAGCGGCTTCCTGAGCTTCGGCCCACAGACTGAGGGGGAACCCAGTGGCTGATCAGAGAGGGATTGCAGGGATCTCTTTGCCAGTGCTGAGGCAGGAATCTCTTGCTTTGCCTGTGTGTGGATCTGGGTCACAGTTCTGGGCGGTGGTGCTGGGGTGAGGAGGAACGCTGGCGTGGTGGAGCTTGTAGTGGCTGTGGAAAGGAAACCCTCCTCACAGTTACGGGACAGAAAGGAATACCTGTTGTCACAGGCCAGGAAAGGAGTAAACACCTCGCCCCTTATCATACCACCTTGGAAGAACTGAAAATTTACAGGGCCCTACAAGTATCTCTGAAAACAGCTACACAAACCCCTGAAGCTTGGGACAGTACACTCTCCACATTGGAAGCAGACTCTTACCTTAACAAAGAGTTTAAAACTCAAGTAATTGGCTGGGATCATGAGCAAGCAGCGCAAAAAGAGTCAGACTATATTATCTTACTTTGGTGAAAAAGAAGATCAAAATATACAACCAGAAGAAGACAACAAAGTCAAAGCTCCTACATCCAAAGCCTCCAAGAAAAATATGAATCAGTCCCAGGCCTTGGAAGAGCTCAAAAGGGATTTTGAGAAGCAAGTAAGGGAAGTAGAGGAAAAACTGGGAAGAGAAATGAGAGTGATGCAAGAAAATCATGAAAAACAAGTCAACAGCTTGCTAAAGGAGACCCAAAAAAATACTGAAGAAAATAACACCTTAAAAAATAGCCTAACCCAAATGGCAAAAGAGGTCCAAAAAGCCAATGAGGAGAAAAATGCCCTAAAAAGAAAAATTGGCCAAATGGAAAAGGAAGTCCAAAAGATTACTGAAGAAAATACTTCCTTAAAAATTAGAATAGAGCAATTGGAAGCTAGTGACTTTATGAGAAATCAAGACACTGTAAAACAAATCCAAAAGAATGAAAAATTAGAAAACAATGTGAAATATCTCATTGGAAAAACAACTGACCTGGAAAATAGATCCAGGAGAGAGAATTTAAAAATTATTGGACTATCTGAAAGCCATGATCAAAAAAAGAGCCTAGACATCATCTTTCAAGAAATTATCAAGGAAAACTGCCCTGATATATAGAACCAGAGGGCAAAATAGAAATTGAAAGAATCCACAGATCTCCTCCTGAAAGAGATCCCCAAAGGAAAACTCCTAGGAATATTGTAGCCAAATTCCAGAGTTCCCAGGTCAAGGAGAAAATATTACAAGCTGCCAGAAGGAAACAATTCAAGTACTGTGGAAACACAATCAGGATAACACAAGATTTAGCAGCTTCTACATTAAAGGACCACAGGGCATGGAATATAATATTCCGGAGGGCAAAGGAGATAGGATTACAACCAAGAATCACCTACCCAGCAAAACTGAGTATAATCCTTCAGGGGAAAAAATGGTCATTCAGTGAAATAGAGGACTTTCAAGCATTCCTGATGAAAAGACCAGAGCTGAACAGAAAATGTGACTTTCAAATACAGGACTCCAGTGGAACATGAAGAGGTAAACAGGAAAGAGAAATCATAAGAGACTTATTAAGATTGAACTGTTTACATTCCTGCATGGAAAGATGATATCTGTAACTCATGAGAACTTTGTCAGTATTAGGGTAGTTGAAGGAAAAAAACTGTATGTATGTATATATAGATAGATAGATAGAGGGCACAGGGTGAGTTGAAGATTAAGGGGTCATATCTGGAGAATAAAATTAAGGGATGAGAGAGGATGATACTCAGAGAAGAAAGGGAGAGGTAGAATGGGGTAAATTATCTCACAAAAAAAAAAAAGAAAAGAAAAGTCTCTCACAGTGGAGGGGAAACAGGGGAAGGTGAGAGGGAATGAGGGAATCTTATTCTCATAGGATTTGGCTTAAGGAGAGAATAACAAAACACATTCAATTGGATATGGAAATCTGTCTTACCCTACAGGAAAATAGGGGGAGAAGGGGACAAGAGAGCAGAGGGGTGATAGAGAGGAGGGCAGATTGGGAAAGAGGGTAATCAGGAGCAAATACTTCTGAGGAGGGACAGGGTCAAAAGAAAGAATAGAATAAATGGGAGGGCAGGATAGGATTAAGGGAAATAGAGTTAGTTTTTCACAACACGACTACTATGGAAGTGTTTTGCATAACTACACATGTATAACCTATATTGAGTTGCTTGCCTTTTCAATAAGGGTGGGTGGGGAGGGAGGAAGGAAGAAAATTTGGAACTCAAAGTTTTAAAAACACATGTTTTAGGGGTACAGAAGTCTATCCTGCTCTACAGGAAAATAGAAGGGGAAGGGGATAAGAGAAGGGAGGGGGGAGAGATAGAAGAGAAGACAGACCAGGGGAAGGGGTATTCAGAATGCATGCCATCTTAGGGTGGGGGAAGGGGTGAGAAATCTGGAACTCAAAAACTTGTGGAAGTGAATATTGAAAACTAAAAATAAATAAAATTTATATTAAAAAAAACAAAAACAAAAACATAAAGACTGAAAGCAAGGAGACTAGTTAGCATGCCACTGAGGAATACTGAAATAATCTAGGATAGATAAGAACTAAAACTGTGGTGGAGGTATTAGGAATGAAAGTGTTATAGTAACAGTAATGTTAAAAAAAAAAGGTCCTGAATAAAGCAGTAATTTTAAATATTTTCATTCAAACATTCAGTAAGAATAAGTTTGTACCAAACAGTACAGGATAAGGAATTCATCAAATGTAAGAACATATAAAGATCTGTATTTCCAAGAGAACCAGTCTCCACCTTTCCTCCACCCAGAACTCCAGATTTCTACTTTACTTAGTAGAGTCCCTCAGCCGGGCAAGGGCTGGTGGACAAGCTGGGCACTCCTTTGACCTCAGCAGATCTCTAAACAGATCAAAGTAGGCATTTCCTCTACAACCTCATCCTATATAATTTTTGTCCATGTCTTTCCCTATTTTATCCAGAGAACCCAAACACACTGGAGGCCTTCCTCCAATTTTCGTAATATTTCAGAAACATCAACTATCACACACAGGCTTGTTCCATATGTTTTCTCTCATCATTGCTCTCTGCCTGGCCCACTTCCTTTTTCAGTCATATATGTGCGTTCAATAAGGTCTCATGCCAATTCTTTTTATAAATCATGACTGGCAGCAGCTACAACTTCTCCATGCCCACTAAATACCTTTCCATTATTTATCATTTTGATGATTCTAACATTGAACTGTCCCAAGAATTACAACTGTATAACACTTTAGGGGAAATACTGGTGCTAAAAAGATTGATTTTTGCAATAAGCAGTCTGGAATAACTAAAAAACAATGTAAAATTTCCCAAATGTATTCCACCTCAATTCTGGGCCCATGTCATTGTCCACCTATAGCACCTATCCAAAATGTGAATACAGACAGATTATCTCATTGGACTGCCTGTTAAGTTACATGTAATAGTCTAGGACTAGGCAAACAGTTCTCAAAGTGTGGTCTCTAGGGACCCAAGGGATTCCCTGAGACTCTTTTGGGGGTCCATGAAGTTAAACTACTTTCATAATAGTACTAAAATGTTTTAGTTTATAATATAATAAATATCAATAGATATAGCTCACATAAACAAAAACTCTTGGGGTGGGTCCTCAATAAATTTTAAGAGTGTAAAGACATCTTAAGACCAAGAATTTTGACAACTGTTGGTCTAGGCAATGTGTTTTTTATCCGATATTTTTCTATTATTAAACTAATCTCTTTTGCATTGCTATAGATTTCATTAAGACAACTACAGTATTCCTGGGTAAGAGACAATTAGCATCCAGAAAAATCTCAACATCAGTAGAGAATCCCTATTTTGTATTTTGCAAAGGACATCTTCCAAGACACTAGAAAATACTGATTAGTAAATAAGTATCTGTATTTTAGACTTCATTTGTTGTTACTATTCAAAAGATTTTGAGCAAAGTTCTTCCCTTGGCCATAATTGTTGGAGTCTCATGCAATTTTAAAGTGCTCGTGAGAAGCAACTTTTTCAAATAAAGCCTTCATCTTGTTCTAACAAACCAAATGCTCCCAAAAAAAAAATAAATAAATAAATAAATAAATAAAGCAAATATAGCAGGATTTTATATTCTTTTATCCCTTTGAAGAAATGGTCTGCTATGAAAAAAGCCCATGAGTCCCTTCTTAAATTTTCACTAAAGAACATCCCTTCTTAGACACAACTCAAAAAAGATTTTAGAGATCAAAAAGTAGGCATAAGTCAATAGTTAATAGTCTGACAGATTAATGCAAAGGAAATACAATTCACAAACTTTAAGGAGTTCTACAAACATGTTTATTTTCCACATAAAGGTATTACATAAAGGAAACACAATATATAGTGGATACAGTACTGGAAGACCTGTGTTCCAGTCCTCTCTTAGAGTCGTACTTGCTATGTGACTCTGGACAAGTTGCTTTAGCTTCTCTGAGAGCCTCAGTTTCCTTTTATAAAAGAGGAATAGTAATAGCACCTATCTCAGGTTTGCTCTGAGGATCAAATGAGATTGTGTGTGTGTGTGTGTGTGTGTGTGTGTGTGTGTGTGTGTGTGTGGAGGGAGAGAGTGAGAGGGAGAGAGAGAGTGCTTTACAAACTTTTAAGTGTTATATAAATCTCAGGCATCTTTTATGAAAAATAGGGAATAAAGATTATAGTTAATAACCAATTCTGATGAGGTAGAATTCAAAAACTATTCCATTCTATTAACTTGTTGAATCATAGGGGGAAAAAAAGACCTTTGTGGCCAAAATAAAGATCAAATTTTTTTCCAACTGATCAACTATTTAAATCATGGATATCCTTTTCACCTAAGATTTGAAAAAATACAGCAAGCAAACAGCAAGCTAAGAAATAGACTAAATGGGCATTCCTTTCTTTGGAAATTCTTGATCAACAGGCAACACAATACAATAGAAAGGGAACTGGATTTGGAGTCAGAGGACCTGGGTTCAAATTTTGCCTCTGCTCCTTACCACCTATGTGACTTTAGGGCAAAATGTGAGGCTTGTAACTTGGAGTAGGTGTCCAAGGTCCCTTTTAGCTCTAAATCCATGATCCTATAATTCCTCATCAAATTAATAAAGACAAAACATGACAAAGAAAAACCATCTTTCAGTTTATTAACGGCACTAAATACATCTTATCTTATTTGAGGCCTCCTTTTCAATGCTTCTGAAAAAGAAGTTTCTCCTTAAGCTACAGCTACTAGTGGTATCAGTAAATATTTAGCATGGATAGTGTTATGTTTAAAGCCATGCCTCCAAAGCTAAATGCTTCAATAGACTGGAAGGATTACGAACATGCCCAACCCAACAGAGATACATCCAAACACCCCCAAAAAACTTCTCCAAGATTGGTAAGTAGACTTCTGCTACCAAAGATAGCAAAGTATTTTTATGAGGGACCCTCTAAAGGCGTTTACTAATGTGGCAACATTGTATGAAGTTAAAGATCGAGAAAAAAAAACTGTTTCACATCAAGAAGGCCTGGTTCCATACAGGTAAAGTGTCAACGTCTGATATGAAGAAATTTGAGAACATTTCTTCAGCTCTGGGTCTTAAAGTTCTAAAATTTGTCATGATAGTACAAAAAGTATGGAGAAGAAAAAGCATTAGACTGAGAACCAGAAGACCTGGATTTCAGTCCTGCCTGTGGCACTAACATCCTTAGGTAACAGTCTTGGAGAATGTAACATCCTCGGGGAAGTCATGTAATCTTTCCGGATCTTGAGGAATCCATCTGGAAGGTAGACTACATGATTTCTAAAGTTGCATGAAGCTCTAAGAGGTCTATGAGGCATAAATTTCTACCTTTTCACTATCTAAACTATAAAGGAAGAGCTAGAAGGTAGTCTTTGTCTTGAATCTTCTTTGATGTCTACACTCTCAGCATCAAATAACCTGCAAATGATACCAGTGCCTCACAAAAATTTAACTGGTATGACAAAACAAACTTAGTACTACCTTTCATTCTTTCCCACTTTTCCATTCCTAATTCCTATATCACCCTCCCCCCCAGTAAACTGAATCACAGGATTTAAAGTTGGACATCATCTAGTACAACCTTCTTTATTTTACAGATAAGGGCATCCAAAGCCCAGTTAAGTTAATTGACTTGCCTGTGGTCACAAAAACAGTGAGCATCAGAGAAGGATTTGGACCCAGATCATATTCCAAATCCACACATCCCTCTCCTTTCTCTACAGAAAAAAAAGCTTTGTTGGAGTAACCCAAGGCTAGCAGTCTTCCATCTTCAATCCATTATGGTAATAAGATATTTCTAAAACCTGCTTTATTAAACATACTATCAATCCCAGGTGTGCCCAAATTTGCCTAGAAAAATCAAAACAGGTCACAGCAATGTTATAAATGATTCCTCTCTAAAGGTTTAGTTTGACCAAAGACTAATAATGAGAACACCAAGAAATAAAAAATGATTTTGGATAAAAGGCAAGAGGAGAACTAGAGGAGCTTAATATTGACTCCAGGCAAGCCACATAACCTCTCTAGGCCTGAGTCCCACTCTCCATCTATCAAGCATTAAAGTTGGACTAAATGACCTCTAAGGTCCATTCTATTTGCATGGTTCTATGAAATAACTGTCAGCCTTGCCATAAGCCTCTTAAAAAGCAGTAGGGCAAGATTTATTAAAAGGTAGGGGGAAATCATGTCCTCTTTCTTTTTTCTCAGGATATTTTTAGGGCTTCAATCAAAATATAGTTCTCACATGTTTTTCAAAGTGGCTATAAGTCCCACGAAGAAAAAACATTTTTTTGAACTAAGTCTGTGATTTAATTCTTAGAAGGAGTTCCTGGTGAGGAACTTATTTCAGCAATGCAGATCAGTACCTTCTTTACACTTTATAGTCTCATACTACTCTCCTACATCAAGAGAGCTGCCTGGGCCTCTGAGAGGTTAAGTGACTTGTCCTGGGTTGGTCACACAGCAAGTAAGCATCAGAAACAGGACATAAACCTATGTCTTCCTGACTCCAAGGTCAACTTTCTATTCATCATGTCAAGCTTCCTCTTCTCAAAGAAAAGGATAATAAATGCGAATTTATTTAAGTAGCTCTATACAAATAACCTTAAAATCCCTTTCCCCTCAATTTATATATTTTTTAAAAACTTACTTGAAAAAGTTATATAAACTCATTGGCAGAGTCACACACGCTGCACATCCTAAAAGGGAAAGATATTTTAAGTTATAAATTTTCATTCAAGTCTGACAACAGCAGCAGCTGAACAAGTTTACATCATTAATTTCAAATAAACAAATCTTTTTATATTACTGTTATGTACAAAGCAGTCACTGAAAGTCAGTCACTGAAAGAAGGACAAAGTTAAATAGAACATGATTCCTGCTTACAATTTACTCACTTCAAGAAGCTCTGATTTCATTTGTAAAGACTCCTTCCACTGACAAAGGATGCAACTGTCTCTGGGCCTTAGTAAATTGTTTCATGAGTTACTATGGCCAAAATAAATTCATTACTCAGTGGTTAACCTCTAAATTTGGCTAGGCTAGCTCCTGCACAGATATCATTCCTTCCCCTGGTCCTTATTCAAAATCTTTCCACCTTGGTAGGATCTGTGAGTTTGTACTCTCCAGCCATAATCTTCAAAAACCCAGAGTCTTATCCATGCCATGTTGAGGAAAACACTTCTGAATAATAGTTTAGAAATGAGAAAAAAGAAAAAGTTTTGTAAATAAGATCCTCCTCTACTTACACACATGCCTGGGTATCACCTGCCCTGAAAAAACTTCCCTCAACCCCAATTCCCCTTCTAGCTCTACTCCAATTTCTCTCCTTCCTTCAATGCCAAACTTTATAAAGGGAGTCTACACACTTGTTTCCAACACTCCCTCAAATACTCCCAGCCTTATTTATAATATAAAACTTAAATTGGCAAAATACACCATTCAAGTGGAAAGGTGGTAAGTTAGGGCATGTTGCTCATCAAGCCACAGTTCTGCCACCAACCACCACTGCTTGTCAACGTGCCTGCCTTTGAACCAATATTCTTCCCTATTACCCACGCTCTTCCTTCCACCACAAACTGGTGGCAAAAGTATTACGAAAGGCCAAAGAGCTAGGAAGATGAGTAGTGACCAGAGACAGACTTAGCTACTCTGAGGGATTATGACTTACACCCAATTCTTTTATGGCCCCACAGTGCTAGGCACAGAACAGGTGTTCACCAAGTGCTTTAAAAATTATTTTTGGATTGAGAATATGAAGAACCACTGCCTGATTAGTCAGCGATTCCCCTTTACTTCCTTCACATGATAGATAACAAAGTGAAAACATTGACAATGTTATAAAAATATTGCTATCGTCTGATATAGAATGTAAGCAGAGGGACTATATTTTTAATGCTGGTATAAGGGACAAAAAAGGCTTAACAAACAAAGCACCAAGACAAAGAAAATCCAAAACCAACATCATAAGATCACCGGCTCATAGGTTTGCAGCTGGAAGGGGGTTCCTTCAGAAGTCCTCCAGTACTACTCCCTCACTTTACAGATGGAAAAACTGAATTTCAGGACAGCTGAGTGGCATGCGTGTGATGACAGAGCTGCAAGGAAGCACAGCAAACTCGGTCCTGTGACTTCAAGTCCTGAATTCTTTTCACTGGACAGCACTCCTTCTCCAAACGTTTTAGCTTAGAAGTCAGATATTTCAAAAGCTCACAATGAAAAATGCTACTCACTTTCTAAAAATCATGTAGGCATAAATCATCACCGATATGAGCATGCTTTATGTTCCCTCATTTACCAACACATTTCAAAGAATATTACTAGACAAATCAAATGTCACTACCAATAAAAGTTTCAGTTCCTTGGCAAATGACTTTTTTTTTCTACTAAAGGTCAATAACTCAGAAAAATATCAATTGGAAACCATCTAAGTAAAAAGCAATCTAAATTAGTTTTTGTTTTGTTTTGTTTTGGTAAAGCAATTGGGGTTAAGTGACTTGCCCAAGGTCACACAGCTAGTAAGTGTCAAGTGTCTGGTCTGAGACTGGGATTTGAACTCGGGTCCTCCTGACTCCAGGCCTGGTGCTCTATCCACTGCACCACCTAGCTGCCCCCTAAATTAGTTTTTAAAGTAAAAATATGTAATTCCATTAATCTTTAAAAATTAAGGAGGTTTTAATTTTAATTAAAATAAAATATGCAACATAAAACCATTCAACAAATAGTAAAAAATATGTGGTCTTCCCAAAAGGAGCAGAGAGGAGAAGGTCAGGAATAAACCAAAAACCTAGAACATGTACTAAAATATATCTCAAAGAACACTGCTAGAAAGATTCTCATCTTACAGCCCTTAGGACACCAGAGCTAAAGACATTAAAGTACTTTTGCATTTTCACCAACATAAACAGAATCATGGGGATTTTCTTAAGGGCCTAAGAAATATGTCAAAATTCTTAGTAATAATGTAGTCTAGAAGCACGGAAATAGGAACCATGACATGGTGAGGCACCAGTGCATAACAAATCAGAATAACAACAAAATACCACAAATGCATTTCAAAATGGGACCATAAATAAGTAATTTAAATTGTTCTTCAAGGCCAGCTAAAAGAATGCATGGAACTCAACTGATAGAAATTTTATCAAAAAGACAGGGCATCTAAAGAAGTATCAATTATGTTATTATCTGAATGCATCGTAGTTACATTTCCCTAAACTAAAATTTGGAACACATGATCTGCAATGGATTTTATTTTTGCTTTATTTATAAATGCAGTATGATATTTGTAGAAATATCATAACCAACTTTTATCACTGTGTTACCACCCACATCAAATATACACAAATGGACAAAGTAAGATGGTCTAGCCTGAGTACATTTTCAGGATAATCATAAAGGTTCTTTATGTGAGTGACTCTCAATCCAGTGATTTATATTTTTACTATTACATTTATTTGACTGGATTCATTAGTTACTATTTGCCAAAATGTTGGTATTTCTAAAACATTTTGATGATTTATAGGTATGACTAGACAGAACAACTGAAATTCCATATTTATATATAACATCCTTTCCATTAACATATAGGCACTATTCATAGTAGGAGAAAAGCTTCACACTTAAGTACATCTAATTATAAAACTGGCAGATGTACTCTCCAGTACAAATTGATACTCTAAACTGCTATCAATAGGAGGACAGGTGTATAGCAATGGATGGCAGGGAGGTGGGAGGAGATAAGGCAAAAGAGAGGCAAAAGGATGATGAACAGCCCCACTGGACCAGAGATAGTCTTCACTATGGGGAAATAAGAGCTAACATTTGCCCTATTCATCCTAACCAACATCTCCTTACCCTCCACTAACCCTTAAGCCCCTTCTTTCCATAATTAAGCCATTAAGGAGGAGTGTCTGGCCCATAAATCATGTGGTGTACAAATGACTAGCTATTTGAGGATGTGTTGGTTAAGAGTGAGGGCAGGGACTTAAAATTAACCTATACAAGTTACTTATAAAGGTAACGTGACTACAGACCTCTCCTTGGATGATACCTAATGCAGCTAATATTCTGAAATGTGGTTCACAGGCTAAAGGATCTTATATTGTTATTTTTAAAATTTAATACAGATCTCCAATAAGACGAAATGCTTAATTCACACTGATTTAGTTCATGGAGAAAAAGGCAAACAGTTGGAACATCATCCTGTTAAAATTATCCAGTCACCACAAGTACCCAAAAATGTTTTGTCAAAGAATAGATTATAGAAAAAGTCATATGTTTTCAGGGTAGCCAGCCGTACATAACAAAAAATGTATTTTTTTTCAGAATGTGTTTTGGTTATTTTGGGGCAAGGAACCAAGAAAATACTCAAAAGACATGTCTTTCTACCTCTTAAGTATTCAAAGTGCACTTTTAGGTAGCATAAGCAGTCAAAATTCAGAAAGGTAGAGAAGAAAAAAGAAAAAAGCATGAGTGTGATACTTAGAAAGGAACAGGCAGCTGAATTTTAGAAGAAATATACAATAAAAATCTCTAAAATATCTTTAGAGTTAGTAGTGCAAATAAGTGTGGCCTTAAAGTTCAATACCAGAACAAATCTAGCCCCCATCTAAATCCTCTTTCAGCAATGAAAATGAGGGTTAAAAAAAAAAATAGATTAACTACTTTCAAACTAATCTAGTTTTAGTCAAGGATTTAAATTAATCTGTTTTTGAACTTTAAATACAAAGATTCGTTGTTTTTGTGTTGGTGGTGGTGGTTCTTTTAAATAATGAGGCTAAGATTCTGTGAAAACTCTGTCCAAATCTGTATAACCCATTTTTCTAAGACATTTTGCTAACTTCTGTCCTTACTAACAGCAACTGTATTAATATGACAATCTGGGATGTACAATTAAAAACACTGGGTTTTGACAAAGAGGTGGTGGTTAAGATAGGCTTTAACATGGAGCTTCTTACCAATAATCATTGCAGTGAATAGGTCTCTATATAAGAAATTAAACAGGAAAGGTTCATACCAGGCCTCAACTCCCACAACAGCAGTCACTATGTAGACAACAGAAATAGTCTGAAAGGAAAATGCACACAAAAACAGAGAGAGAAATTAACGGCTGGAAAGCTTGCAAGTTAGGTTTGTTTTCTGTATTACAAATCTAATTAAAAAGCTTTATTAAAATAAAAGCTGCACTATAAACCTTAAAATGTTCCAAAGTTTCGTTTTTCCTTAAAACCATTTCTAAATCCAACATGGCATATATAAAGCTTTTACTCTCCATATAATGCAACAACTGACAGCTATCTATGAAACCTCCATAATATAAATGACTACAATATAAGATGGTAATTTCTATTTCCAACCAATTCTCCCCAAAAATATACTCCTACGTCCTTGTTGGAGTTTTAGGTGGGGACAGGTAGAATGACAGATCAAAAAGCTAGAATTCAAAAGGCAGAGTGAATTCAAAGCAAGCTTATGGTAAGAAAAGTTTGAAAAAAAGCTTTCTGCTCAATGAAGGGATCAGGGATGTGTAAAAAAGACAATACAGATATAGGCAAAACCAACTTGAATCACATCATCCATATGGTAAAAGGAATGACAAGGGTTTAAAAATGTTTAGCAGCAAATATGGTAATATGTTTTGCATGACTGAACATGTAAAACCTATACCAAATTGTTTAGGAGATGAGGGAGGAAGAGAGAAAATGTGGAACTCAAAATTCTTTAAAAATTAATGTTAAAAATTGTCTTTACGTGTAACTGGGGTAGGGGAATAAAGTATTACTTTAAAAAAATGTTTAGCAGCAACATTCAAGAAAGTAAGGCAAAACATCAACTTACCACCTGGCTAATGTCATATCCCCACGGCAAGAAGAGAATTCCCGTATTATACTTTTCCCAATGGGACAGGATGAAAGAAAACAAAACTACCCATAAGAGGGCATATAAAACAAAAACACTGACACCCGTTGCTCCCCGTCCAAAGATGGAATATACAGTCACTACAAAGTAAACGCACGACCAACTATCTAGTCCATGATCAAATAATTCTCCTAAAGGGGTGCTGGAGTTGGTTCTACGAGCTTGTTTTCCATCAACACCATCTGGAACAGAAACAGAAATAAATAAAAATTTTCACAGCAGACAGAAATCCTTCATTATGAATCACTAAAAAAAATCAGACAAATTGCTAAGAGATTAATAACTTATGAATACATTTCCAACTAGGATAAAAATTTAACCATTAATGTTTAGGATTAAAACATTTATTAGCTCAAATAATGAAATTTGTCATTTATGGTTAAAAAGCTTAATCTAAAATTAAACAAACATATTAACAACTAAATCTGAAGAAAAAACCAATCTTTCACAAAAAATGCTGCCTAGTACTCAGACACCACCAGCTTAACCAGCAATTCTCACAAAGGTATTAGATACATATGAACTAAATCATAGAATGTATTATTTATACTTCCACGACTATATGAAAACCATGAATTGGTCTAAAGGCTTCCAATTTTCTTACCCCTTACTGTCCCTAGGCTAAGTGTTACTTTCTTGCAGCTCCTCATATACGCCACATATCCCTGCCAGTGGCTTTGCACTAGTTATCCCCCATGCCTAGAATGCACTCTCTCCTCACTTCCTTGTCCCAAAATCCCTAGTTTCTTTCAAGGCTCAGCATAAGCGCCATCTTCGCTACATGAATCTTTTCCCTCCAATATCACCTTTGAGCACATTTTGTATATATACATCCAAGCCATAAGTTTCTTGGGTACAGGGACTGTTTTATTTTTGTCTTCTGATCCCCATCAGATGGCACACAGAAGGTACTTAATAAATGCCTACCAGAGTTTTAGCTTTAATGAAGAAAGAAAAATGATTTCCTATTAGCCCATCAAATTACCAATCCAAATAGCAGAGGACATTTGAAGGACTATGTTGATACTTTGCCTTCACATTTTTTAATCTGTAAACAGATGTTCTTATAGTACTAAAAAGGCAGTTTATTCTCTTATATCAAATCTTTCCTTGGCAATCATTTTTCCCTATTTATTGACTTAGCAATCTATTTTCAGCCCAACCCTTATCCAAATTACTACAAATGCAGAACTAGTGAAGCAGGTATTAACAAAGTTTTCCATACTTTCTTGCTAGATCCCATGGCAATTAACAAGTAGACAGACATCTCAAGAGGCATCATGATTCCTTTAGAAACAGTCAGTGCTCACTAAATAAGTGTTAAATAAATATCATTTCTGCTGGGAGTCAGAGCCACAAGTTTTTTCTTCCTTATTCTTCAATGGTCTGAATTCTGGTTGGTAATAAGTTATTTGGGCAAGATCTGGGGCCCTATTTACTACTAACATTAAAATACTGGAGCCTGGGTACAGGAAAAGATGAATTAAGTGTAATTAATTTATGGAATAGTTAATTCACTGAAGGAAAAAAATGTGGTTTCCCTTAATGAAAGAGAATAACTGTCCTGTCCCATTGTATGCTAATTTAAGAGACCCAAAATCTTACCTAGAGTGTAAGCAACGAAGTTAAGGATGCCCACTACAATCCAAACCCAGCCCGGTACGTGCTTCTGACCAGATGCTGAAAAGCAAAAGACATGCTCTTTAAGACGTAACAACTCTTACCACAGCAAACACTTTCAATAAGAATTGCTTCCATTAGTGAATTAAAGTAAAAATAATGTCAAGATCATATAATGAATATCCAACGAAGTAAATTTAAAATACTTGTAATTAGAACTTCCTGAGCTACTGAGAGGTTAATAAACTTGCCCAGGCAGTATATGTCAAAGACAGAACTTGAACCCAGGTCTTCCTGACTCTGAGGCCAGTTCTCTATCCACTGTATCACACTGCATTTATTATCCAAAACCACTAGTTCCACTTTGCCCTAAAAACTGCTTATCTTGGGATGGAAAAAAAAAAACCTAACATGCACATAAAGTGTAAAGACTCTCTAAAGTTCATCTAAAGCCAATCTATTTGGGAACAGGGCTTTATTGCTTATGTGAAAATGGCAAATGTTTATTGACCATCCTCTTTCCAATCACAATACTTTATTAATAAACCAAAAATATTTTCATTTTAATGGAGAGGGCAAAACATTTTCACTTTGAATATTTGGATCTTCACAAGTTAAGGCAAATGGAAATGTTCTGGCTTCACTTTTTCTTTCTTTCTTTCTTTCTTTCTTTCTTTCTTTTTTAAAGTAGAATGGAAAGAGCACTGGACTTAGTTCTAGTCCCACATCTCTCACTAGCTATGTGACTTGTGGAAGGTAAATTAAATCTGCTAGGTCTCAATTTCCCCATCTATAAAAGTAAAGCATTTTGGGAAAACAGAAATGAAGTATGCCTCCCTACCCTTAGCAAAAAAGCAGAGTGTTACAACCACTATCATATTCAGTCACTATTATCCATTTTTGCATAGCTGGTTTTTGACACAAGAAGGTTCAGTGCTTGGGGGGAAGGAAAGCATGGAAATTTCCCAAAATGGCTGTAATATAAACCTAAGAGGCACTAATTTAAAAAGTTTTAAATAATAGCATAGAGTACCTAATGAGTACCAACTTACATTTGTATAGAAATTTAAACTTTCAAAGTACTTACATCATCACATTTCATCTTCACGACACTCTGAGTTAGTCAAGACTAGTATTATTTTCTCCAATTTACAAATGTGAGAACAGTCTCATAAAGTGCTAATGACTTGCCCAAGGTCACAGAATAATAAAGTAGGTTCTGAATCCTAGTCCAGCAATCATTTGACCATGCCATGATGCCTCCCCTAAATGATCTCTAATGGTCCTTCCAGCTCTGAGATTCTATGAAATATAAAACCTAATCTCTTCTTAAACATAAATTACAGTAAATTATATAGGGCATGGTATAGGAACAATCAATTCTAGTTACTAAAATATTCTGGTTCCTGGAGAGATAACCATGGATTATCAATTTTCAAAGAATGAGAATAAAATACATTCAACAATAAAATTATATTCAACAGATTTTAATCTTTTTTTTCCCCTGATTATTCAGGTAATATGTTGGGATATTATAGTAGTACCTCGAGGTCATATTAGTGATTATAAATTATCACTCCATTACACACTGCAAAAGTAATTATTGACAGAGTTCCAGACATTAATCAAGAATTTTAAGTGTTCTTAGTTGTCTGAATCTCTACTATTCAATTAAACTGTTGAAAATTAGTTTTGTGATCACTGATTATCTACACCCTAATGAACAGTCATTACAAAATAATTATCTCATAACACAACATAATAAGTGCATTAAACTCTGACACATGATTTATCATTAAAAATAAAAAGCTACATCTTAAATGGAACCAAAAAATAAGCACATTTGTAGAGATTTGCGAAGGGTTTTTTAGGTGGTTTACTGGTTTCTTTTTTAAAAAGAGGTAACTTAAATTTAGACTCCAAGACAGTCTTACCTGATGCAAAAAAGTCAGGATCAAAGTAGGCCATAAGTAAAAAATTGAATATAAGCAACAGAAAGCCTGATAGGGTAATCAAATTCGGAGCCAGCCATGTAGGGAAAATCTATTTTAATTTAAAAAAAAGTCAGAGTAAAAAGTTATACAGTGTATATACATCATATGCTAATTTAAGATTATATTGTTATTTCAATCTTCGTTTCCTATCACTCTTCTCAATATGCTTTCATGCACTCAGTAAATCAAAAGTGATTATGACTCCAAAAGATATGGTTAAGAGGTGGGGCACAAGAAAGAGAGAAAAAATTATCCTCATTTTACATTTATGTAAACTTTCCATTGGACTCAAGATACTTTGGTAAATATGCCCACTGTTCTAATGAATACCTACAAAGACAGGTAGAATATTTTTCCTCTCAATCAAAGAAACATTTCTATAATGAAGCACAAAAATATGTCCCACAATTATGAAAGGTATATTTACTTTCTTAATTGTATATGAAATTTCTCTATTAGAAAACATGGAAATATAACCTTGCAGGTCACCCCACAAGCACAAATCCGAAGAAAATTACGTAACAAGGCACAATTTCAAAGGATTGTGACTTACAGGAAAAGTAAGTCCTGTGCATCAATTACAGATGGGGTATTTATTATCAAGTAAATATCGCAGAGAAATTCTGAAATGAATAGGCAAAACATCAACTATTAATGTCATGTAGGTATAAGACAGGATAAGACTGCTTGTCTGTACATCTACACACAGTTTACTATTTTCAGCCATATTTTCATTCTAAAATTGGAATAAGAACGGCAGTGAGGGTATTGAATATGTGACTATCTGGATCCTGAGAGTGCTGAGATATTTAAAGACCTTAAAGGTGGGGAGAAGGGACTTCAAAGGAAGAAATATCAATGTCATTTATAAGGAGAAAACTAAAATGGTAGAAATGAAAGCCAATGTGATTTGTAAAATAACTGGAAAATAGAGTCAAGTCAAGTAAACAAGAATGTTACAACATCTTCAGCCACCATTTCGCAGCACTGCTTGCACTTTCATTCATATCCCATGAATCACTGGGCACATTAAAGGAGTCATAATACTCTTTGCTCCCCATTGTCACTTCAGACTAGCTTAGCAAATGAAGTTAGTCCTTGACAATGAGCATTAAAATTATTGATTACCTAAATTTTACCATTGATAATCTTTCTTTAATATTTAAGAATGAATAAGCAGTTGGATTGGTAGAAGCCTTTAAATTTTTTACAGCATGATCCTCATCATCCCATTTTAGAAAGTAAAAAACAAAAAAGAAAAAAAATCTAATACCCAAGCCCTCTTTGGCTTTTGTCTTGTAGTCACTGTCACCAATAAAATGATATAGTCTTGTTCCAGCATTATGGTAATTCTCAAAAAGCTGGTTATTAGGGAATTTTTATTGTAAAGTTGTTTTTCAGTCATGTCCAACTCCTTGTGACCCCATTTGGGGTTTTCTTAATAAAGATATTGGAGTGGTTTGCCACTTCCTTCTCCAGTTCATTTTACAGATGAGGAAACTGAGGCAAACAGGTTTAAGTGACTTGCCAGGTGTCACAAAACTAGTAAGTGTCTGAGGCCAGATTTGAATTCAGGTTTTCCTGACTCTAAGCCCGATGCTCTAGCCACTGCATCACCTAGCTGCCCAAATAGAAAAGAATACAGCAAGTTAAATCAGGATGTGAAGATCAACTCATTCCAGAGTACACTCACAGCTGTCAATAAATTGAGAGCTATGCAGTGTTTCCAGGACCCTTAAGGATCTTAACACTAAGATTAAAAAATGAGTGACTAAATGTTAAAGATCATTATCAATTTAATAAGTAAAACAAAAGCAGCTAAGATATAGAAATACATATATTTTCTATCATCTCACAAGTAATCAAATTTTTAAGTTTCCCAAGTATCACTTCTTTTGCTGGAACAGATATAGCCTAGTAAAAGCTACAGCACAGATTAGAAACATAAGATAGTCTTACCTTTACTATAGTATTCCAAAATGGGTGCATAACATACAAAGAGAGCGGATTGGTATCCACAGCCCTGTACTGTAAGAAAAAAATGATTAAAACTTTCAGAAGTTTATCCCTCTATCTATTCTGAATGTTAGGTTGAATATTACTCAATTCTAATGTCATCCCAAATTGAGTAGCATTTTGTAAATAAAAAGATAGAACAAAATGAGCAAAAGAATGGCTTTATGTTTATTTTAAATGATTTACTATTCTTTTTTCTACCTCAAAAAGCCTGGTAGAGAAGGGCATTGAAGTTACTAACAGAAAATGTCCGACTAGGTTAGGTCAATATGATTTGGTTCTATCAAATCATCTCTGATGCCAATACTTCTGCTTTCTATGGCACCTCCCATGACAACCCAGACATTAACCACAAGTCTTGGCTTGCAACCCTCCATTTCAATCTGGGCCAGAATTAGGCATGAAAGGGTTGGGGGGGAGGGGGGGGAGTATAACAGATGGAGAAAGAAGCAAAAAACTTTTTATTTCCATTAATGTCATAAATACCAATACTCTAAATTTCCTGCACAATAACCAAACCAGATTTCCTTTCATTTCACTCTCTACTTATTTGTGTACATAATCATATATACACAATATAAAAAATTTGATGTCTATTATATATTTAGTTATATATTTTCTCACCTATTTTAAGCTGAAAGTTAGAGGTGATAGTCCATGTCCATTTTTTTTTTTTTTGCTTTTGGGTGAGGCAATTGGGTTTAAGTGACTTGCCCAGGGTCACACAGCTAGTAAGTGTCAAGTGTCTGAGGCCAAATTTGAACTCAGGTCCTCCTGACTCCAAGGCCAGAGCTCTATCTACTGCCACCTAGCTGCCCCTCATGTCAATTCTTTATATGTAACTCAATTATTTAGTAAAATGGAATATGTACACTTAAAAAGTGTCCTCCCTAAGTCTTTGCACCAAAAAAAATTTAATATAATTAAAATTAGAAGGGAAACAATAAACTAGGGACAAAACTTTTGCAGTAATCTTTTCTGATGATGGTGTGATATACAAAACATTCAAAGAATTGATGCAAATATAAAAGAATAACAACCATTCCAATAGAAACAGAGAGTCAATATATACTTGATATATATAAAACAGATGGTCAAAACACATATACAGGCAGTTTTCAAAAGGAAGAAACCTAAACTATCAACAGCTATCAGAAAAAAAGACTCAAAATCATTAAGAATTAGACAAGTAGAAAAATTAAAATAATACCTAGGTGTTACCTCACATCTATCAGATTGGCAAAGATCACAAAAAAGAAAAATGGCGATTGTTGGACAGGCCATGGGAAGATATATACATTAGTGTGCTAGTCGTGGAATTGTGAATTAGTCCATCCAATCTGGAAAGCAACTTGGAAATATGCCCCCAAAGTCACTTATCTACATGTTTCCTTTGACCCAGAAACGCAACTATTAGGGCTGCATTCTAAAAGAGATCAAAGAGCCAAAGGCCCATTTGTACAAAAATATAGTAGTATTTTTTGTTGTAGTAAAGAACTGGAAACTAAGGAGGTAACCATCAATTAGAGAATGGCTGGACAAATTATGGCTTATGAAGGTAACAGAATTCTGTACAGACATTTCTTGCTTTACATAAGTGGACTGGGGCCCAAACCCATGGTGGCGGCTGGCACACAGTTCAAGGATATGTGGGGGTCAGAGACAGAGAAGAAAGAGCAGGAGGAGGAACATGCAGTGGCCAGAGCCAGCCCCATGGGCTCTTGGACAGAACCGAAAAGAAGAACACACAGAAGGCAGACATGTGGAGGCTGGACAGACATAGAATGGAGAGGACAGGTGACACAGAGGGGCTGGGGATAAGGGGGCAGGAGCAGAGAGATAAGAGGGGGAGAGAGAGGAAGGGGGAGAAGGGGAGGGCAGGAGGGAAGGAGGGGGAGAGAGAGAGAGTACTGCGCACCCACAGTACTGTACGGTAAAGTTAACAGGTGGGGGGTTTTTTTGGAATTGCAGATTTCTTTCAGAAATCTTTATGCATAGCCAAATTTGTATAAGAAAAATTTATGCAAAGTGAGAACTGTCTGTATTGCTGTAAGAAATGTAGAAAAGAACCATTTCAGAGAAATTAGACTTGTATATACACTCTTTAAGTGCACGTTTTATTTTACTAAGTGAGTAGAATCAGGAGAACAATTTATACAGTAACAGCAATACTGTAAAGAAAAACAACTTTGAAAGACTTAAGAACTCTGATCAATATAATAACCAATAATTCTAATAAATATAATAATCAATAACAACTCAACAGGAATGAGGACGAAGTAAGCAATCCATCTCCTGACAGAGAGATTCCAGGTGAAAGAGGAACTAGCAACAGAGTCAGGGAAAAAAACAGAAAGTAGAGTCAGTGACATATTTTTTAAACGCACATAAAAGAACAAAAAGAAGGCCTAAAGGAAACATAGCAGGACAGCTTTGAAAGTCACATTTTAAATTTATTATATGCTTTTTCAAAAAGCAATCAGCATATAACAGAAATTCATGTTTTCACAATATACATATTACCCTCTTTTTCTGTTCTACTTTGTATATGAAACTATATCATCTCGTCAGCTGTTCCTTAGTACATGAATCAGGAAGTTTAAATGGGTGATCTGGCAATACATCCATATGGAAAAAAGTGACTAAGGATTACAGCCTGATAGAATGGGAAAAGACTTGGCGTCAGGAAAGGTTGGTTCTTTTTTCTAACCCCTCTGCTCTTTACTAGCAGTGTAAATAAACTGGGGCAAACCATTAAACTTCTTAGAGCCTCAAGCTTCCTTATCTGTAAAATGAAGATAAGCAAAACTTAAATTACCCATCTCTCACAGGGTTATTGTGATAAAAAGTATTTATTAATTGCCCGCCAAGTGCAAGCCACAGTGCTAGACCCTCAGGAACACAAAGACCAAAATTACAAAAGTTCCAGGGGTGGGAGGGTGGGAGGAACAGGGTAGGGTATGATACATAGGTACACATATAAAACTAATTTGAAGAGACAGAGAACACTAACCCCACCTCCTTGGGAAAATCAGGAAAGGCTTGGGAATAGCCACCTGTGCAGGACGATATTGGGAATAGAGAGATTTTAAAGGGCACAGCAGAGGGAACTTCATTGAATAGCTAGTGTCCAAATTTGTCTTAAATACATAGTGTACAAATGTAAGTACTATGAAATAAATCTAGAAAGGTAGTTTGAAGCCAAAATGAGGAAGACTTTAGATGCCAGGCTGACCCTCCCCAAAAGATAAATGATGAAAGGACATCAATCAAGTAACAAACATTTATCGAGGCTATGTACCACTCACTATGCTAATCACCAGGAACATAAATACAAGCAAAGAAAAAGCCAGTCTACCTTCAAAGAGTTTACATTTTAAGGGGGAAGACAACACATAAGAGGAAGCTGAAAATGGGGTGGGGGGAGGTACTAAGATGGCAGCATGGTGGCAAAGTCCACAGAGCCAGAAGCAGAGTTGGCAAGGTAGTGAAGGATAGCCAGCCTGGGGCCTCCTCCAAAAATAGAGGCTCCAGAAGAAACACCAATGAGAGAAAGGAGCCACAGAAGCAGAGAGAGAGGGCAGCTGAAGCATGGTGGCAAAGTCTAAAGGGGGAAGCATGGCTGGGCTGGTCCTTCCTCAAAAATGGATGTTTGGAGGAACAAAGCAATGGAAGAAGGGGGCCTCAAGGCTGGAGAGAGAAGGTAGTTGAAGCATAGTGGCAAAGTCCTGTAGCAACTGAGGGGACCAAAAAAGATTTCCCATAAGAGTATACCCTTGTACTAAGTTTTTAAAAGCCATGATTCTACGAGTCAGAGGTGAAGAGGGAGAGCTTTCCAGTTGTGGGGGACAGCCAGTTGCACTGCTGACAGCATACAAATAGGGAAGTAGGCCAGTATAACCAGGTGCACAGGAGGAAGTAATATGTAAGAATGCTGTGAAAACAGCGGGAGGGAGAGAGGAGAGAAGGAAGGAGAAAGGTTAGAGGGACGGGGAGGAGAGAGAATACATGTACACTGACTCCCTTGTTTGGGAGAGAGAGAGTGAGACAGAGAGAGAGTGAGAAAAAAAAAAGAGAGAGAGAGAGACAGAGCCTAAAGGTAATAAGAAGGCATTGGAGTTCACTGAGTATAGAAGTTAGAAGGCTGAGTGAAGGGATACACTGCCATTAATAATGACGCAAAACAATGATTCATTTTTAAACCTCACCCTGGAGGATGCTTCCATCACCATTCCCCAGAAGACTTCTCACCCTGGAAGATCCATCTGTCCCTGTGGCCCCTTCCTCTGGTCAGTTCTTCCTTTAACTTCCATTTTTAAGGAAGTATCCAGGCAGGCATATTCACTCCTTCATTCCTCAGAGTCACGAAAACCAAGAGAGTTTCCAGAAGAACAAGGTAATCAAGAATGTCAAATGCTGAAAGTCAAGAAGGATGAAGATTGAGAAAAGATTGAGAAAATTAGATCTGGCAATTAAGAGAATGCTGGTAACTTTGGAGAGAGAAGTTTCAACTGAATGAGGTCAGAAGCCAGAGGGCAGAGAATTGAGAAAAAGGAGAAGAAAGGGAAAAGGGAAGGGATAGAGAGGAAAGGAGAGAAAAAAGAAGGGAGGGTATGTGGAGGTATCAAGTAAAGCCAGCTTTTTTAAGGACAAGACTGGTATAAGACAACAGCCAGAGGGTAGAGTAGGATCTTGTGAGTTTCTGGATTTTGTTTTTATTTTTAAAGGATAAGGGAGACATGGGTAGCAACTGGGAAGGAACCATTACATAGAGAGAGACTGAAGACCAAAAAGTGAATAGAGATAAGAGCGGAGCCACTCTCTAAAAAAGAGGGGCAAGAATGACATGTAGAATACAAGAAGAGGGGTTGGCAAACAGAAGAACTCCCCTTCATCAGCGACAGAAGTGAAGGAAATAGTGGAGAGTGAAATGAATTGAATTGTCAAGCTATATATATATATGTGATATTGTTTACACAGTATGTAAATGTGTGACATTCTTTCAACCAGACCCACGCTACCATTGAAAGCTTGATGAGCTTAGTTTAGGGGAAGCTGAATTGCTACAAGGTATAAACGAGCTCTGATGGCTCATCATGAAGTTGAGGTAATCCTAAGTTCTCAAAAACTAAACCAGCACTGTGTATGCTCATTATTATTATTTTTCGGTCTAGATCTGTGTTTTATTTGATGTAAAGGACTCCAAGAGAAGAAACTTCCACTACCCACGAAGATCTATAACTGTTACACAACTTACAGTTTAGTGAGTTGCCTGAAGAACTGAGCTGTTAATTGACTTAAGGTCCCACTTTTTTCCAATAAAAATGTCTCCTCCAATTTAAAAAAAAACACATTACTACTACCACCTCACTGCTCAAAATGTCATCAGCTTATAACAGGAATGGGGAACCTCTGCTCCCCATCAAAGTTAGATTTTGTCCAGTGTCACTGGTACTGTGACTAAGAAAATAAACATGTTATTCTGCTATTCAAAAACCTTCAGTGGCTCCCCATTGCTCTCTTCAAAGCTACTAAATGATCTCCAATTATTGGAGATTTTATCACCAAATCCAATGGCCTTTTCTCAGTCCTCATTCTTTTCTACCTCTCTACAGCCTCTTACTCTTGTCAATCACTCTCTTCTCCTTGAAACTGTCTCCTCCTAGGTTTTTGTAACACTACTCACTTCTAATTCTCCTCATACCTGTCTGTTCCTTCTCTGTACCTTCATCCACTTCATATCTGCTAACTTTGGGGTTCCCCCCTCTCTCCTGGGCCCTGAAGACTCTCCCCTTTTCCTAAATTCTATATTACCAAAGAGGGTACCACCAACCTCCCAAGTCACAGAGGCTCACTCACAACCTGGCAATCACCCTCCACTCTTCACTCTTTTTCATCCAATCACTGGTCAAGTCCTATTGATGTTACCTTCATATCACTTGCATATTCCCACTTCTTTCTCCTCTGATGCCGAGACTACCTTGGTGCAGGCAATCTCTCATCACCTCATGGCTGGACTATTGAAACAGTCGCTGACTGGTCTCCCTGCCTCAAGTCTCTCTACTGGTCCATCTTTCCCTTCAGCTGCCAAATTGATCTTCCTAAATTGCAGGTCTGACCACATCACCCAACTCCCCTCCCCTTCCTCCATCAGTTCCTGTGGCTCCTTCTTTCCTCTAGATAAAGTATAAAAATCCTTTCTTTGGCTTTCAAAGCCATTCATCACCTAGCCCCCTTCTTACTTTGCAACATGTTACTCTTCTCCATATACTCTATGATACAGTGCCACTGGCCTCCTTGTTATTCCTCAAACATGATGCTCTTCCAACTCTAAGCATTTTTACTTGCTGATTGACCTGTCTAGTAGAGCTAGGATCAAGAACTGGACCCGAGATTTCATTAGCAAAAACAACTCCCCAGTGAGCAAACCCCCTACCAATAGAGTTGTCTCTGGCACTGAGGTTAAGTAGGTTGCTCAGGATCACAGCCAAGATGAGTCAAAGTCAATACTTAAGCCTAGGTCTTCCTGGTTCAAAGCTGGCTATCCACTACACCATGCTACTTCTCATAGTATGCATTTAATAAGTCTGGCTTATAGTAAGCACTTAATAAGTGTTTTTTCTTTCATTCATATATAGCCTATAGGTATATACATATTACATATGCCACATGTGTGTACATTGTATATATGTCACACATATCACATTAAATACATACAGGGTATCCCCAAAATCTTACACCACTAAAACCTAAAATTGCACTAAAATTTTGGGGACAGTCTATATATATATTTTGCCTTCCCCAAAGAATGTAAGCTCTTTGAATAGGCTGCAAAGCAGCTAAGGGGCACAATGGATTGAGTGCTAGGCTTGGAATCAGGAAGACCTGAGTTCAAATCTAGCCTCAGACTTTTACTAGCTGTGTAACCCTGGGCAAGTACCTCACCTCTGTCTGCCTGAGTTTCCTCAAGTGTAAAATAAGGATAATAACAGACCCTATCAAACAAGGCTATTGTGAAGATCAAATGAGATATTTGTAAAGTTATTAGCAAGATGCCTAACACAGAGAAGCTGCTTAATAAATGCTTGTTCCCTCGCCTTCCCCTTCTTCCTCCCTTCAATGTAGTGATTTTTTTCATTTCTGTCTTTGTATCCCCCATGTCTAGCACAGCACCTGGTGAACACAGTTAGTACTTTATAAATGCTGATGGACTGAAGTCAAGGAAAGTCGCCTTGAACACACAAAATACTGTAAATCTTTGAATAGGGATAGGTTGTGGGAAAAGAAGGAGAACGGAGAAGGAAATAAGGATCAGGCTGGGAACTCACAAGTAAACCAAGTCTTTGGATAGAAAAATCTTCTGTAACATAAAACATGAGAGAGATCCTTTGCCCAGGATGATCTCTATATCCAGGAGTCACTCCCTCCTGGGTAGACTGTCAGATTAACTGAAAAGAAAAAAAAACAAACAAGGCCATATTCTGTTCATCCTGTCATTAAACCACTGGATGTGTTCATCATATTTTAAGCTAAAGAGAAGCACTATATAAACCTAAGCAGAAAGCTCACTGTTATCCCACATTCTACTAGAAGTCTCTATTAGCCAACAATCTTGAAATATTTTTTTAATCAGATCACAAAATGTGGGAGTTGGAAGGAACCTCACTGGCCATCTAGCCCAATCTATTCACCAAAAAATATCCATACTCTGACATATCTATGCCAAATGGTCACACAGCCTCTGCTTAAAAATCTCCAAGGAGAGGAATCCTACCACTTCCCAAGATATTTAATCAAATAAATATTAAATCATGGTCAAAATATTAGTGCTTTGAATATTTTTTTATATTTTAATCCATTTTTGGCATGCTGTTAACTTCATTTTAGCACACTCACACAAAAAAATTACAAATGAATGAGAATTGGAAGATGAGTCAAGAAAGAAAAGACACCAAAAGATAAAACCCCTTTTAAAAATTATTATATCTTCATGACTATGCCCACATGCCTCAATATCATCTTTGAAAATAAGAACTGAAATCCTTTACATAAGCCAGATCATATCATTCTTTAATCGTGTAAGAGAATTTATTGTTATACTGTAAGATTTCTTACTTGCTATATAGTTGCATTCTCATAATGTCCTCTGTTATTTTCCCTTCTCAAACTGTGGAAGATACTCAGTTTTTCTTCTCCAAATACTTGTGGAATTATTGAGGGAAGTGCTAAAACCCCAATATGTAAAGACACTGGAGCCTACAGCAACAAGGAAGACTCAGGAGCATTACCATTAAACGCTCAGCATTTCTGAATATTTAATATTTGGTTCTGTGCTTCAGAAATAATTGCTGATTTTAGAGCCTCCTTGAATAAGAAGTGACACATTTTCAATCCCTTAGTTGAGCAACAAATTAATACATTCCTTTTTTCTATAAGTAGTGATAGCTTCAACTATCTTTTATGTTTACAAATATTACTCTCCAGCCCTGACTTCTTTCCAGGTTCCAGATATGAATTCCAAATAGTTCTATATTTCAAACTCAATACATTCAAAACCAAAACTAATCTTCCCCACCAAACCTCCTCCCCTGATTTCTCTATTTTTGTTAATACCACTACTTATCCTCCTAATCACTAAAAGTCTCAGTTATCTTTGATCACCCCCTTACCCCTCAACATTAAATCAGTCCCTAAATCTTATAGTTTCTACCTCTATACTATCTCTTTCCAGAATTTGTTGGAATTATCCCCTACTCTCCATCCTTACTGCCACTATCTTAATTCAAGGCTTCATTACTGCTCACTTGGAATACTGCAATATTCTAACTCATCAGCTGCCTCCATTCTCCTACCACACCCCAAACACAGCCAACATATTATTGCCAAATAAATCCTCCTACAGTTTTGATCACATCATTCCTTTGCTCAACATTCCTCAATGGCTCTCTAATAACTCCCAAAGTCTCTACTCCTTCATCTAATATCCAAGATCTTCCATCACTTAGTCTCACTTATCTTTACTGCCTTATTATCTTCTCTTTCCCTAGGTGGCACAGTGGATAAAGCACTGAGCCTGGAAGGTCAGGAAGATCCGTATTCAAATCCTACCTCAGATACTTACTGGCTGTGTGACTCTGGGCAAGTCACTTAACTTCTGCCTCAGTTGCTTCAACTGTAAAATAGGGATAATAACAGAAATTACCTCACAGAATTGTCGAGGATCAAATGAGATAATATTTCTAATACACTTAGCCCAGTGCTATAGAACATGCTTAAATGCTTGTTCCTTTCCCTTTATTTCATCCCCTTCCCCACTACTGTCTTTTCAAACCCTATGAACCAATCAAGCAGGTCTATTCAATGTGGTTTTCCAACACACCCAACTCTTTCCAACTTTCATTCATATTATTATTACCCTCTGCCTTCCAGTTCCAGTTCTGCTTATTCAACTCCTATCTTTCTTCAAGGTTCAGCTTAAAAGGTAACTCCACCATGAGGCCTTCCTTGAGTCTCTCAAAAGTAATCTCTCCCTCCTCTGAAAAAGCCACAGTACATGTAACAGCTACATGTGTGTCTTATCTCTCCTACTAGACTGTAAGCTCTATGAGAGCAGGAAATATATTTTATTCTTCTTTGTATGCCTTAAAAGCCCTAACTTTACACATAGAATAAATGAATGAAATGGTCACTATCCAACCTACTCTCTTTGTTGGGGTATTTGAAGGATGGACTATTTTACAAGTCAGTTTTTCATTTTCTATGGAGAGGAAGAGCATAAGAAAAATCAACTAGAGCTTTCAACCAATATTCCCCCCAGTACCTGCTATGTGAAAAGCACTACGCCAACAATTGAAAATACAAAAAAATAACAATAATAATAACTCACTGCCTCTGAAATAATGGCATAGAATAATGACATCACATTAGAGATTGGAAATGAGAACTTGATCTCAAAACATCTTTTATCAAAGACCTTTATGGACTGCACCCAAGGAGAGCAAAGATAGCATGAGTCAGAGAGCAAAATGTTTCTTATCAGTGCAGAGTGAAACAAATACCTCTGCCAGCTAGGCAATGTCAGGGGCAAAGGTACAGACGTAGTCAGGAGACAGTACTCTCCACAAAGGAGATTTTCTCCCTCCCCCTCTGCCCAATTACTTTCTTATTCTTGATTCCACCCCTAAGATGTACTTGCTCCTGGGTCAGTATTCAAAGTACGCTATATGTTAATCAGAGAAGGTAATTCAAAGACAAAAATGAAACAGCCCTTGCATGCAATAACCTGTCTACTGGGAGGAAACAACATGTACATAAGTAAATACAAAAGATAAACAAAGTAATTGGAGGGACCTGGGAAAAGCCTCAAGTAGGAAGTGGCTCTTGAGTTGGGCTCTGAAAGGAACAAGGGAGTCTAGAGGCACAGATGGTAGGGGGAGGGAGCTCCCTATGCAAAGCTGTGAGAGATGAAATGCTGTTACAGGGATAGCAGCAGTCCCGCTTAACTAGGATGCAGTGAGTGAAGGGCAGGTGAGAGCAATTAGCATGAAAAGGTGGAGTAGGGCTGGACAATAAAGGGCTTTCAAGGCCAGACAGTCTGTACTCTATCCCAAAGGCAGAGCTTCCTGAGCAAGAAAGCAAGACATAGTCATGCCATTCTTTGTAAAGGGTGCATAAAAAGGGAAGCAACTCGAGGCAGGGAGACCTAGTAGGAAACTAGTGCAACAGTCCTGGTAAGAGGTGATAAGATGGTGTCTGTGGAGGAAAAAAAAGGATCATTTGTGAGAGATATTGGAATGGAAGCATCTACAAGACTGGTCAAACTGCCTGGATAAGGGGTATGATGGAAAGTACAAATATGATATAGTCATGTGGAAAAATATTCTAAATCTCTACTTATAAGAGAAATGCAATTAGAACAACTATGAGGTACCACTTCACACCTATCAGAAATGACATATGCTGGAGGGGATGAGGGAAAAATAGGTACACTAATGAACTACTGGTAGAGCAGTAAACTGGTCCAATCATTCTGGAGAACAACTTGGAACTATGCCCAAAGGGCTATAATCTGCGCCTATCCTTTGACCCAGCAATACCACTACTAGGTCTGTATTCCAAAGAGATTAAAGAAGAAGGAAGAGGATCTATATGTACAAAAATATTGACAGCAGCTCTTTTTGTGGTGGCAAAAAGTAGAAATTGAGGGGATGCTCGTCAACTGGGGGATGGTTGAACAAGTTCTGGAACATGATTGTGATGGAGTCCTATTGTGCTATAAGAAATGATGAGGGGGCTGGTTTCAGAAAAACATGGCAAGAACCACGTGAACTAATGCAAAATAAAGTGAGAACTGGGAGATCATTGTGCACAGTAACAACAACATTGTAATGATCATCAACAGTGAAAGACTTGGCTACTCTGATCAATACAATGATCTAAGACAATTCCAAAGGACCCATGATAAAAAAAAAAATGCTATCCACCTCTGGAGAGACAACTCATGAACTCTGAGTGCAAATTGTAATATAATTTTCTCACTTTATTTTTCTTGCTTGTTTTTGAAACATGACTAATATGAAAATACAATTTGTATAATTTCACACATATAATTGATATTATATTGTTTGCCTTCTGAGTGGGAAGGAGAGGAAGGAAGAGAATTTGGAACTCAAAATGTAAAAAGAAAAGAACACTAAAAAATAAATAATTATTAGGAAAAATGTTTTAAAATAATTTTTTTAAAGGGTACAGAGATAAACCGAGAATGACTTCAAAGTTGACAATCTGATTCACTGGTAGGATGGTGTACTCAACAGACATAGGAAAGATGAGGTAAACGGATTTTGGGAAGGAGATAATGAGTTCTGTTGTGTGCCTACCACCGAGCAGGTACTTAATAAATGAATGATTTTGAACATGTGAAGCTTAAGGTGCCTACAGACAAACAACTGAAAATGTCTAATAAGCCCAGGGTTGGATACACTGTTCTGTAAGTCATCTGCATAAAGATGATTGAACCCACGAAGACTGAAATCATGGGGAAAGATGATATGGAGAAATGAAAAGACCCCAGGACAAAGCTTTGAGGAATACCTGTAGTTATGAGATAGGACATAAATGACAATCCAGCAAAGGAAACTGAAAGAAAGAAACTGACAGTAATATAAAAGAGATCAGTCACAAGGGAAGGGTGAATGTTCAGACTACAACATGTAACTAGAAAAGCAGCCCAATTTATTAGTCTATTGTATCCATGTTTACATGAACATGAGAGGCAGCATCATGCAATAAAGATATCTGAAACATTCAGTCTATAGACTGTAACACTCCTGAAGGCAGCCAGAATCAGATTTAAATGTAACTGGAAAATATTTAATAAAATAAATAAGTATACAATAGAACTTAGATGATGATAATACATGGCTGTCTTAAGTCACTATGCAGCCAGCAGGAATCCATATGTATGGAGTTTCTATTTGAGTTTGACATCATTGGTACAGAAGATAGAGACCTGGCCTTAGAATCAGGAAGATCTGGGTTTAATTCCTACTTAGAATAATACAGGTTAGCTTTCCAATCTACAGATCTATATCAAAGGAGCGAGTTACTGTTTTTAAAAAAAAACTGATATAGTAGCTATATATTTTTATACCTATGAATGTATGAACGCACACATGCAATTGTACATATGCATGTGTGTAGATACAAGCAACAGCTCCAGGGAACAATCACCCAGGACTAAGTTCAAAGACTGGGTGAGATCACATTAATGAAATACTTCCAATTATTACAAACTACTTGCTGCTACAAAATCCACTTTTTAATATTTTTCTAGTACTGTTATATGGCTATGAACTATGAAACACTGTTACCCTGGAAGAATCAAAATTGCAATTAACTCAAAGACCAAATGAATTGCATTTTGTAGATCCAAGCAGGCAGCATCATATTACCAAGGAGGACTTGAACACAAGTGGCTGAAAATACCTCTCAAGGATACGTATGGGAACAGCCAGACCCCTCCCTTTATTCATGATCAGAAGCTTTGGTGGTCACACCACAATATGAACCCAAAAACTTCTGACAAAGACCAACAGCATGCCTGCTGGGCAGATATTCTTTCCCACCAACACAGCAGCCTCTTAGTCTAGTTGACAAATCCTCTACTGTGAACCCATAAAACCCTGAACGTGACCACTTTCAACTGCAACAGCTGGAAAATGGTGAAAGGATATGTTACTGTATGAATCCTGAAAATGGTGACTAAAATGAATGCCACCAAAAGACCAGTGTCTCTTCCAGTTTAAAGTCTCAAAGCTGTCCAAGTGTTTGGTAGCAAGGTCAAGATCAAAGACTTTGAGTATACCTCAACCTAACTACAAAGCAAAACTCCTAAAATACTTGTCAAGCAGTTGGGAAAAAATAAAAACAACAGTGGAGAAGATAAAGGAAATAGCTCTGGCAGCTACAAAGAAGGCCAAGGCAAATATCAAGAAGAAACGGCAGCAACATTATATCTAAAGCAGCAACCTTTCCACTTTCCCCTACACCAGGATCCTGCTGCCTTCCCCCAAGATATTAAAAGAACCAGAGGAAGAGGCAAAGGAGAAAGGGAGGATTCTATATGGAGAATTTATGGAGACACAGGACAAGAATCACAATGGAAGAGAATATATGAAGGGGACCCAATCTGCACTATAACTATGAGATCACAGATCCATCTAAGTACCTAAGGGGACAAATGAAAACTTACATTAGTTTGGTTTTTTACACGTGACCATTGACTTGAGTTTTTATGTAAGTTAATAACTATTCAGTCATTCAATAAGCATTTAATGAATTATCTATTATGTGCAAGACACTATGCTAGAATATCCCTGCCCTCAAAGAGCTTACATTCTACTGGGAGGAGAAACAATACCTACAGAGATGAGTCAATATGAAACATATACAAAGTACTTTTGGGGATAAAGGTTGAGGGAGATCACTAACAACTGGGACAGAGATGGTTTTTCCTATTCACACATACACATCCCACTCCCAGAGCCAGGCAACAGTATCTTATTTGTTTGAGTCCTATTGCCACTACCTTAGTTCAGAAACATAACTCTTCCCACCTGCTTAAGAAGCAATAGCCTGAATGGTTCTTCCTGCCTTTCCCCTTCTAGTCAATCCTGCACATCTAACAGAAGAAAGGAAGGTGGAGAGGCGCAGGGGTGGGGTGGGGAAGGGAAATGACGATACAGCATCACACCAACGATACCTGAAGATAGGAACGAGTGTGGTGTAGGGGGAAAAAAAGTTCTGGATCAAAACAAAAGGTAAAATAAGAATAAGTAAGGTTGAATCTTATTGTGGAGGATTTTGAAAATCAGGACATGAACCCTACCCTCTACCCATCTCTTCTGTATATGCCTTATTCACTCTCACCTCAAACTTTGCTCATATTGTTCCCTCCTACCTAGAATACCATCTCCCCACCAAATACTATCCCTATGAGGACAAACTCAATTCCCAACCTCTTCTCTATAAGGAACTACTCTCATCTTTTCACTATTTTTTATTTCAATGGACCATTCATTCAACACTGGCAAAACATTTGGCCTAGCCCAACAGAAAGGTAACACGGCTAAAACCAAAGTACATCTCAGCCTACCACAAAGTGAAGCTCCTTCCAAAAATACATGTCAAACAGTAATAGTTATTTTTTTAGGGTCTTTCCCTACTGGAGGGCTTTTCCAAAGGGAAAAATAAATCCCAGAGGAAAAGAACACACTGCTTTCCCCATATCGACACATGCCCACCATCTACTGGAAAAAAGAGGTCAATGCAGGCTTTTGCCACAAAAACCAGTGTTGGAAATGTTGAAAAGCTGGTGATGGGCTTGGGGGATACAAAGATAAATGAGGGTGTGGGGGAAGGGTAGAGTAATCTCTGTCCTCAAAGAGCTTACATAGTACTGAAAAAAACACAACATTTAAATAAATAAATAAATATATCCTTGAGGAGGGAGAAAGCACTGACAACTAGGAATAGCTTCTAGAACAGTGCAGCTATTGGATTCCTTAAGCACATATCAAGCAGTAAACAAACAAAAAACAACCCTACCTTTCTACAGAGAAGTATAATGAGGAAGGGAGTGATGGGGCACAGGAGAAATCCATGTAAAGTGTTTTAGGAAAATTCAAAGTAGAGTACACTTTCAGCTTAGGAAAGAGTGCATTCCAGGCACCAGCAAAGTCCGGCACAAACACAGGGAAGCACTGAAGATGGTCTATTATGGAAGGGCCAGGTTTTGAGGGGTTTGTTTTGTTTGATGGGGAGGGAATATTTTCTCGCTTGGCTAGAAGGTAGCATGCCTAACATGAAATAAGACTGGAAAGGTAAGACTGTAATCTGATGGTTGAAAATTTTATTCTAGAAGCAACAGAAAGCCACTGACGGTTTTGAAGTAGGGGAGTGACACTAACAGATTTATGCCTTGAGAAGATTATTTAATAAAAGAAAGATATAGGTAGGAAACACAATCAAGAATTTAATAAAATAGTTATGTGAATTGCAGTATGTTGCAAAGACATTAAAATCTAACATTTTTTGTATTTCCCATAACACCTAACATAATGACTTGCATATATACAGTAGGTGTTCAATAAATATTTGTTCATTAATATCCAAGTGCAATGGCATCATTTAAAATTTCTGGACACCAAGCCAAAAAGAGCCAGTTCACTTATAAGGCAAAATAGACAGATCTACAACAGAGAGCCATCACCTGCTTTCATGTGGCCTGTTGAACATTAAGAGTTTAAGGCATTATGGTACCCAACATCTTTCTCATGTAATCAGGTATGGAAAATGTTTCTATGAGGACCATTTCTCTGTTATTGGAATTAAATCACAAACTAAATAGCAAGTTGTTATCCCCACTAGACCTTTTAAGAATACATTCCTGGCTAGGAAACAAGAGAATTAGTAAAATTGTAATCCTAGTCTCATTGAATGCTGGAAAACAATTTTGTGATATAATAGGAAAAAAACAATGAAATTAAGAGTCAGAAGAGTTGGTTTTAAATCCTGTCACTTGGTCTCTCTAAGCTTTATTTTTCTCATCTGTAAAATGGCAATAATAACATGATGCAGAGGACAGAACACTGGCCATGGAGAAAAATGTGGTTTCAAATCCTGTCTCAGTCACTTACTAGCCATGTGATCCCGTGACTTTCAGTTTCCCTATGTGTAAAATGGGAGAGGTAGAAAATAACACCTATTTCATAGATCTGTTGTGATCAAACGACAGCATGTATAAAGTACTATACCACCTTAAAGGTTAGATAAATATGAGTTATTATTACATCTCCCGCCAGAATACTGTGAGGATCAAATTAGTCCATGTATATCAGCAATTCTCAAACTTCTTGATCTCAGGACCCTTTTACATGCTTAAAAATGATTGTGGTGCCCTCCAAAAAAGTTTTTGTTTATATGAGTTATCTCTGTTAATACTTACCATAGTAGAAATTAAAATGTCTTAGTGTTATTATGAAAATAGTTTGGACCTAGCAGACTCCCTCATGACACAATCTGAGAACTGCTAATGTCTATGAAATCATTTTACAACCATAAAACTCCCTCTATATAAACATCAATTTATTTCCCCACTTTTATTACAGGAACAAAAACTTTCACTTTAAAACAAGGTGTAGGGGCAGCTAGGTAGTGCAGTAGATAGAGCACCTGCCCTGGAGTCAGGAAGATCTGAGTTCAAATCAAGCCTCAGACACATACCTCCTAGCTATGTGACTCTGGGCAAGTCACTTAACCCCAATAGCCTCACTTAAAAAAAAAACAAAAAAAAAGTGTAGGTACAACAAAGAGATCCCCTAAAACTTGTAGCATGTAGACAGCAATTGAGGTTTCAGTTCATTATCTGTCTCCCCCAACAAGAAGTTGGCATCTCCCCTAAAGCTTTTACAATTATCTTAATCTCTCCATCATTCTATATACTATGTGTCATTTATAAATTAAAATGTAGAAGATGTAGAAGCTGAAGGAGTTGGGATCTGACTATTTCCTAGGGAGTTATCTGAGACACATAGATCTAGAGTCAGAAGCAAGGCTTTGAATTCAAAGGTCTTCCTAGCTCTAGAATGAGCACTTCATCCATTGGACCACACTGACTCTAATGTAGATATTCCTAACGTTTTTTGTGTCATGAACGGCCCTTTTGACACTCTGGTGAAGCCTAAAGACCATTTCTCAGAATAATAATGTGTTGGGTATTTTTTTAATTTATAATTAAGGACATGTTAAATTTCAGTTAGAGATTAGTGAAAATAAAGATGTGATTTCCCTAATCTAAGTTCCTGAAATATATCCATGGGCCCTAAGATCCTCTGCTTTATTAGATCAATTATAATAATAAGTTGGTTCTAATATTAACAAAGGCTGACACTTACATAGCACTTTCATAATTATATATAGGTATACTGTGCTTTTAAAATGTGTATATGGGCAACTAGGTGGCTAGAGCTCTAGCCTTGGAGTCAGGAGGACCTGAGTTCAAATCTGGCATCAGACACTTGACACTTACTAGTTGTGTGACCTTGGGCAAGTCACTTAACCCCAACTGCCGAGCCAAAAAAAAGAAAAAAAAATGTGTATAACACTTTCCATACATTCTCTAATTTGAATCTCACAATGGCCCTGTGATGCAGATACTACAAGATTTATTCACATTTTACAGATGAAGAAACTGAAGTTCAGAAAATAATATTTACATATGACCACAAGGAAATAGGGTCTTAACTCAGAGACTCCTAAATCCAGTGCTCTATCCACAGCACTTAATATACCTTATCTCTCTTGAGCCTAACAATAACTCATTAAGTAACAACAGCAGCTAGTATCATTCCCACCTGATCCCCACGTGAGGAAACTAAGGCTCAGAGTTAAGTAACTAGCTCATAGTCCTATAGCTAATAAGCTCAAAGTTGGTATGTGAGCCCAAATCTTCCTGATTCTATTCACTACAATGTCTCTTTCTGCTTCAGATGATTTTATCTTTAGATTGGTTGTACTCTCAACAACCATGAGTATTTACTGATTACCAAAGGGGCAAATAAACTGTTACTAATAAATGTTAGCTTATACATTCCACTGATTAGAGATGGTGGTACTGGCAAAAGAATACAAAAACTCCTCTAACCTGCATGTCAACATGTCATATATCTTCTCTGTTTCCTTATTCAATGGTAACTCAGGTAGGCAAAGACTTGAAGTTTATTTAAGTTTTCCTTTCACATATTGCTAGCTTTATCTCATCCTTCTCTTTATTAGTAGTGCTAATAGCTCCAGTCATCTGTTTAGCCCCCTCTTCCCCCTGGTCCCATGGAATATTCCAACAGGATCTGCTGTTGAGGAGGGAATATTGTTTCTTAGGGAATACTGAAATGTACTATAAATGGACTATCTCCTTTGTTCATTATCTAAATGAGTAGAAGGCCATTGACCAGATTGGGTCAACAATATATGAATTTTGGTATTCCAAAGGCAAAGAAATGACTTTTGATTTTCTATTCTGAATGATCCAGTCTTTTTCTTTCATTTGCAGAAGTCAACTGAAAATTAAAGATACTAAGTTTCTAGTCCTCTACCAAGATACAAACCAAAGTTACTATGTTCTTGATAAACTTAATCTGCTGAAAGGCATCATCTTTTAAAAATAAATGTACCCCCACCATCCACTGAAGTCCTATTCCTATGGCTCATCATGGCATGGTGAAGATGGTCCTAGATTCTCAAAGGCCTTAACCAATGGTATATAAACTCTGTAAAATCCTACCAAACTGGAAACTATTTCTATAACCTGAGGACCAGCCTAATAATTCAGAAAGGCTCATGACAGGCAGGTTGCAAGACAATCCAAAGGCTTTCTACAAAGTTAAATACCTATACTGATACTGATCAGCATCAGGGGAGGGAGCATCTAGGCCAACAAAATCATAGATTCTTGACGAGTTCAAATATATTGGCTAGTATTTTAAGTAACACACCAAAAGTCATATATACTCTTAGAGTTAAAATAATGCTGCTCACCACCAAGTATTAAGTTGCTTGATTATGAATCACCATAACAGCAGAAGATAAAGGAAATAATGCTATAGAAATACAAGCCCTCTCTACAGAATAGATTTACTTTCTTTCTTTGAAAAAGAATGATACAAGGAGGCAACTAGGTGGTGGCAGCAGATAGAACACCGGCCCTGAAGTCAGGAGGACTTGAGTTCAAATTTGGCCTCAGACCAAACACTTGACACTCACTAAGCTGTGTGACCCTAGGCAAGTCATTTAACCCAAACTGCCTTTAAAAAAAATGATACAAAGTGGAAATGGTTCACAATCAATTGAAACTATGCCATTCCTAAGTTAAATTTGCTATACCATAAAAAGAAAAACTTCACCCTCAATAGGTTGGAAAATTCTAAACTATTCAGATTAAAAAAAAGTCTTCACATTTGTACCTTCCTAGTTAACTATAAGAAGTCAGGAGAAAAAAAAGACTGTTGAAATATCTAAATCTCCTATTCTAATCCTTGAAGTTACATGAAATCCCATAGACAACTTTTTTTAGTACTTCAATATTTCAAGGACCCATGATGTTATTACATGGGTATCCCCTCCAAAATTGAATGCAACCCCTTTTTTACCTTAACAATCTTCATGAATAGCTTTGACTGAAAAACATTCACCACCTAGAGGCCAACCTTGATGTGGAACCTCAGAGTACCTCGTGGCTAAGATCGTGTATTAGCTACAAACAATAAATTAGTAAACAATACAGTTCATCATCCTGCCTATTCTTTTCATCACTGCTGGAATAGTCTTAGAGAACCCAGCATTTGCCCAATACCACTAATAAGATACTAGATCAGTCTGTTAGTGAAGGTCATTTTTGTTTATAGTTTATCAAAAGCACTAATATTTGTGTAGAGTCACCAGATGCTTCCTTCAGCTTTAAAAGTTAATTTACATTAAAGCTTCTTTACTATAGAATGGTAATCATGACTCCATTCATTAGGTATACTCTTTTCATTAGTCACTCTGTGTGGTTGTTATGCTTCAATTGCTGATATCTGACAGAAAATATAAAAATTATGAAGCCCAATCTTTTCTTGTGTTAGTCAGACCAGGCATAGTAATGCTATTTCTAATAGCACATATTTCCCCCGTAAGGGTCCCCATACTCCTACGTAGAATTATCTGAATGTAATCCTGAGAAAGACAACTGCAGATATTTCCCTCTTCTATATCACTTAACTAATGAATTCTCTCTCTCCCAGAGCCTATGTGACCCTTGAGAAGCCACTTAACCTCTCAATATCAAAAGCAACTCTCAAGAATTCTACAAGTTGCAAAACAGGTGCCAATTTGTACTGTTAGAAGTTTCCTTATCTGGTGTTCCCTATACCACTGAAATAACAGGTCTGGTTTCCCCCCCAAAATTAAATAATATATGTAACATATATGCAGATTATATATATATATATATATATATATATATATATATATATACACACACACACACACACACACACACACACACACACACACACACACACATATCTACACATATACTTTGACTTTACTGAACTCACTGTAACAAAAGCATAGAAACGCCACCTTGGAGAACATTGACCTATTGCTAAATTGAACTTTGCTTGCCAGGTCGGATATCAGTTAGGAAACTAAAGAGAGGGAGGTTGAGAGAAAAATCACGTCAAAATTTCTGGTGAATGCAGAAAACTCAGTCAAGTTTGTTTTTAAGTAAACAATAGATAATGCATTAATGGAAAGGATGTGCTGTAAATGAAATGTATATCTTGCTAAAAACTTGTATTTAAAAAAGAAAACGAGGAGGGGGAAGGGAGGAATTTTTCTGTCAGTCACCAACACACAAGGTTTGTCAGCTTTGTGCCAGAACAGAGATCAGCAAAGAGGTGGGGATTAAGCTAAACACAAGAGACCTGGATTAAGAATTTCCTGCCAATGAGAGTTTTTAAACACTGGCACAAGTTGCCAAAGAGACTGTGGAATCTGTTTCCCCAAATATGTCTTAAAAACAAGACAGATTCTCAAGTTTCTAACACAGGTTAGGTTCAGGTCTGATCAAAACAGAGGAATGAACTAGATGAACTCTCATGGTCCTTCCAGTTCTAGTGTTTCAAAGTAATATAACCTTGCTTCCATCTGCAATTTTCAATGTACCCTTATAGAAGAGAAAGCAACCAAATGCTTCCAGATCAATGGGGGAGCGGGCAGTATATGGCAAAACGTAAGCTCGTTGATAATTCATTTTTGTCATCGTTTTCCCAAAACAACACCTGGTACAAGTCATTGTTGAACTGAACTGAATTAGGGCTGCCGTCATGAATTCTGAATTTCTTGTCAGACCACAACAGCATTACTTTCAGAAAATGATCATTCTAAAAGCACGAGTACTATCAATTTGTACCGTATTTCAGCTGAGCTGCACTAGAAAATTGACACCAGCAGAGAAAGTTGGGGCTATCCATGAGAAATGTGCGAAATCTCTGAAGCTGACTGCTACGGGACAGGGGTGTAGGGAAAGGAAGCAACCTTCCCCCTCCACGCCGCCCCGCCACCTGGGGCGAGCGTCCTCTAATGCAATGTGCGGGAGGGTGGGACACAGCCCCGGGGTCCCTCCTGGCTCTACATTTAGGGTCCCACAACAGCGGAGCAGGGAATTCCCACCTGCTCGTCTGCACTACCCACCAGCTCAGAACAGGGGGCAAAGAGGAGCCAGACCTGGTAAGGGACAGCTCCTTTCGCTACCCTCCAGTCCAGTTCTTCCATGTGACAGATGAGGAAACTGAGGCCCCCAGAGGGGAAATGATTTGCCCCAGGCAACAAGGGGAGCACGGGACCTCTGCGTCCACACCCAGCGATCTTTCCGCCGCCACACAGACGGACAGGTGGAGGGAGGTGTCAATGGCCGTCGCTACTCTCCGGGCAGGCGTCCCAGGCGCCCCGTCCGAGAGCCGGCTCCGGGCTGGAGGGAGCCAGACGTGGTCTGATCCCCTCGGGGGCGGCCGCCCGCCCTTATCCCGCCCAGTCCCGGGGCCAGTGAGCGCGAGGATGGAGGGAGGATGAAGGGAGGATGAAGGGAGGGAGGATGGAGTCCCCGCTACCTTGTACTTATCGAAGCCGGCCAGCTGCTCCGCAGTCACGTATTCGTAACGGAAGGCCATGATGACAGGGAGGAGGAAGCGGAGGAGGAGGAGGAGGCACCGACGGCCACCGCGGCAGCCTCAGAAACAGGGAGGACCCGGCACCAGCCCGGGCTCGACGTGAGTGCTAAAGGCTGAGGGAATGTGGAAGCTCCAAGCTCCACCCCCCACCCCCCCCGCCCGACCCCACTACACTCCAGCGCATGCGCGGCCTGCCCCGGGGCGCACGCGCGGCCGGCTCCAGGCCATGATACGTCAGCACGCAAACGGACATCGGCCGGCCTTTATTACAACTTCAGTCCACCTCGTTCACTGGAACGAAGGAAGGACAAATCGGCTGACACTGAAACACGCGAAATCCCGCCCTTAGCGTCCTCGCTGCCGCCTCATTTGTGGAAAAACTTGATTGGAGGAAAGGAGTGGGGGGAAGGGGAGTGGGGGAAATAGAAGGAGGAGAAAAGGCGAAAGTTCACCTTGGGTCAGTTTAGTTCAGTTCCCGGCAAGCTCTAGGGCTGCGCAGGTCTCTCGACTTGGGGCCGAGGTGAGGAGGGAGGGACCCTGGAGCGACTCAGAAGCCGGGCTGCCTCCGTGACGTAGCACCGGAGGCCGTACGCGAGCCGCACGTGTCGCGATTGATCGTTTGAAGCACGTGGTGCCTGCTTTGAGAGGCGGGGAGGAGCGGAGGTTGTTACTAGAGACCCAGATGGACGGGGCAGGGCGCTGGGTTTGGCCACCTCTTTCTGCTTATCTTGCTAGTCCTGGCTCTTGGAGCAGTTGCAAAGTCTTTGTGATTCTAACTCCTCATCTAGTTAGCCCTAGTTCTTTTTCTTCATTAGCCTCTCACCTAGACTCTTGTAATACCCTCCTTCTTCCAAACACACCCGTCTCCAATCCATCCTCCCCGTAGCTGCCAAAATCATCTAGACTCTGATCATTTATTTTTCAAACTGCAAAATACATAGCTATCATTGTCATGCTTTGTTAGGGACGATATGGAATTAGAACATAAAACTCTATTGTGTTTTAACATATCACATGCTATTTAAGCCCGTTTTGAGTTGCAAACATTAGTTTTTTCTTTACATAGGTGAGATAGCTGCATAAAAATTGAGCACTTAGTCATAGTCTTTAAAGACCAAGTGCATATGAGGGGTTGGGGGGCGGCCTTTGGTGACGTGCTGTAGCTATGGTTCTGCCTAAGTTTTGGACTGAAATTTACAACCTGACTTTGCAATATTTTTTCTTGATGTAGTGCTTTTTAATCATGGGTGAAATCTGGTTACAGAATTCTCAATTCCTGCAATAGGTATTTTCTGCTGACAGAGGTGTATTGTCAAGAGAGTGGTCAATGAAGAAGAGGTGGCAAGGGAAGGAAAATGAACAGTCTTCAAAGTTCTGCTACCAGCTTTGTGAGTTCACTTCTACAATGCTTCTAATTGCTCCTATATCTCCACCTGAGAAAGAATCAAAATTAAGACGTTAACACATTGATCCATTATTATGTCTTCAATATGTTTTATACAGGTGCTCCAGTAAGCTACCTGTTAACACTGTATTAGGAAGCAAAGCCAAGATGGCTAAATATCAGGAAGAGTACAGTGAACTCCTACCCTCAAACTCTTCTGAACAGATCTAGAAAATGCACCAGACTGAATCTAGATCAGGGAAATCTTAAGAAAAAAGTGACAGTGAGTCATTTTCCTAGCCCAGGTTAGCATAGGGAGACAAGCAGAGAAGTCAGTGAACACTGGGGTAAAAGTATGGGGAAGAGTATTATGTACGGGGGACTTCAGGAGGCTGTGCACCTGAACAAAAAAAGCTATACTAGGGCACCATAACCTTGTGCAGGCTGCATGACAGATGCCAGCTGGCTCTGTCACTCACTACCCAGATACAGGTCCTAGGCTGACTGAGGAAAGGACCTGAGCCCAAGGGTGGCATTCTGGGTAAGGAGTGTTGCTGTATACAGAGAGGAGCAATTTCAGAAGCAACAACGAAGAGACTTAGAGTAACTTGTAGTCCAGTGTGAAAGCTGCAAAAGAATAAGCAGGGTAGGAATCCCAGAACAAAAGGAAGCTTGCAGCTTGCCACTCCTGACTAGCAGAGCTTCCCAGCTGTCTTACAGTGGCTGAGTCCAGCAGCTACTGTTGCTCAGAACCAAACCTAGGTCAGAAACCTTCAGAGCTCAGACCAGGTGGGCATTGGTCAAACTTTCAACTGGATCAGACCACTTTGGAAGCACTGAAAGCTTTGGGGTCCCTTGAGCTGTCCCAGATCCTGGAATAACACAACATTCAGTATCCCAAGAAAGCAACATTATCACTAGCCCAAATTTTTCTCCAGAAGTGTGAAGAGAGCCTAGCCCTAGTATCAAGTCCTAAGTGAGGAAGTAGGCTAGAAGAATAAACAAACAAAAAAGAATCCCACTACAAAGAATTATTATGATGACAAGGACACTCAAAACACAAATCCAGAGGAAAGAGAATGACTCTAAAATATATACAAATAAAACTTTAAAGAAAAACACGACTTGGGCACAAATTCAACTAGAATTCTTGGAAGAAATGAAACAAGAATTTTTAAAAGTTTAAAATGGTTTTTTTTTGCTGAGGTTTATTTTGAACACAAAAATTTTTATTAGCATAAAAAATACGTCTCATATCCAACATTAAAACCAGGTTATATGTATGCGTGTAGGTTCTTTTCAATTATTACTGAATACTCTTATCTCTCAGCTATGCTTTAAAGAATCTGCACTTACGTAAACATAACTTACCAAAGAAATGAAACTTGCAGATGTAGTAGTGTATAGCTACTGAACACACTAAAAAGTTAGAGATGGGAAATTACAATTATATCTTGCTGCATTGAATATTTCTGTAAGAACCTTAGAAATAACAGGAAATGTGGACAAAACATTTCATTAGAAATGAGGTAATTCGTATGAAAATGTTTTTAGAAGCAAATAACACTAATGTTAAAATGTTGAGATAAGAATATTTAGTGTTTTTATAAATGCTAACACTAGAGAAAAAGTAGAAAAGAAGTGAGAGCTACAGAAGAAAGAATTGGAAAGAGAATTATCACAATAGGTACAAAACTTGCCCAAGGGGGAAAAAAACTCCCTGAATTAAAAATCAACCAGATAGAAGCTAATGACTCTGAGACAAAAAACATTAAAATCAAAAGACTGAAAAAAGAAAATGTAAGAGCTCTTACAGCAAAAATACCTGATCTAGGAAACAGATTAAAGGGAAAACACTTAAGTCTCATTGGACTACCTGAAAGCTGTGAACAAAAAAGGAACCTGGACATCATATTTCAAGAAATCTTACTTAAAAAGACATACTCTTTGCCCTCAAAGACAACAATCCAGGAAGGATTTTTTAAAAGCACTTCACAACTTAGACCCTTCTTACCTTTTTTTTTTAATTTAGTATTTTACTTTTCCCCAGTTACATGAAAAAACAATTTTTAACATTCGTTTTTAAAACTTTGAGTTCCAAATTCTCTCCTTTCCTCCCTCTCTCCCCCCCACATTGAGAAGGCAAGCAATTCCATATAGGTTATACATGTATAGTAAGCTAAAACATATTCGTAATAGTCATGTTGTGAAAGAAAACATAGATAATAAAAAAGTCAATAAAAACAAAATTTAAAAAGTGTGCTTCCATCTGTATTCAGACACCAACAGTTCGTTCTCTAGGGATGGATAGCATTTTTCATCCTAAGTCCTTCAGAGTTGTCTTGGATCATTGTATTGCTGAGAATAAGTCATTCACAGTTGATCCTCTTACAATATTGCTGTTACTTTGTGCATAGTTTCTTAGTACACATTTCACTTTGCATCAGCTCATGCAAGTCTTTCCAGGTTTTTCTGAGAGCGTGAGCATCATTTCTATGAGTACAATGGTATTCCATCATAATCACATAACACAACTTGTTCAGCCATTCTCAGGGCCCTATTTTTTTTAATATAAATTTATTTATTTTTAGTTTTCAACATTCCCTTCCACAAGTTTTTGAGTTACAAATTTTCACCCCTCTCCCCTCCCCCCACCCCAAGATGTCATGCATTCTGAATATCCCTTCCCCTCCTCTGTCCTCTCTTCTATCTCTCTCCCCTTCTCTTATCCCCTTCCCCTTCTATTTTCCTGTAGGGCAGGATAGACTTCTGTACCCCATTTCCTGTATTTCTTATTTCCCAGTAGCATGTGAAAACATTTTTTTAAACACATGTTTTTAAAACTTTAGGTTTCAAATTTTCTCTCTTCCTCCCTCCCCACCCGCCCTCATTGAAAAGGCAAGCACCTCAATATAGGTTGTACATGTGCAGTTATGCAAAACACGTCCATAGTAGACATGTTGTGAAAAACTAACTCTATTTCCCTTAATCCTATCCTGCCTCCCATTTATTCTGTTCTTTCTTTTGACCCTGTCCCTCCTCAGAAGTATTTACTTCTGATTACCCCTTTCCCAATCTGCCCTCCTCTCTATCATCCCCCTGCTCTCTTGTCCCCTTCTCCCCCTATTTTCCTGTAGGGTAAGACAGATTTCCATACCCAATTGAATGTGTATGTTATTCCCTCCTTAAGCCAAATCCTATGAGAATAAGATTCACTCATTCCCTCTCACCTTCCCCTTTCCCCTCCACTGTAGAGACTTTTCTGTTTTTTTTTTGTGAGATAATTTACCCCATTCTACCTCTCCCTTTCTTCTTCTCTGAGTATAATCCTCTCTCATCCCTTAATTTTATTCTCCAGATATGACCCCTTAATCTTCAACTCACCCTGTGCCCTCTATCTACCTACCTGTATATACATACATATAACTTCTTTCCTTCAACTACCCTAATACTGACAAAGGTTCATGAGTTATAAATATCATCTTTCCATGCAGGAATGTAAACAGTTCAATCTTAATAAGTCTCTTATGATTTCTCTTTCCTGTTTACCTCTTCATGTTCCACTGAGTCCTGTATTTGAAAGTCAAATTTTCTATTCAGCTCTGGTCTTTTCATCAAGAATGCTTGAAAGTCCTCTATTTCACTGAATGACCATTTTTTCCCCTGAAGGATTATACTCAGTTTTGCTGGGTAGGTGATTCTTGGTTGTAATCCTATCTCCTTTGCCCTCTGGAATATTATATTCCATGCCCTGTGGTCCTTTAATGTAGAAGCTGCTAAATCTTGTGTTATCCTGATTGTGTTTCCACAGTACTTGAATGTTTCCTTCTGGCAGCTTGTAATATTTTCTCCTTGACCTGGGAACTCTGGAATTTGGCTATAATATTCCTAGGAGTTTTCCTTTGGGGATCTCTTTCAGGAGGAGATCTGTGGATTCTTTCAATTTCTATTTTGCCCTCTGGTTCTAATATATCAGGGCAGTTTTCCTTGATAATTTCTTGAAAGATGATGTCTAGGCTCTTTTTTTGATCATGGCTTTCAGATAGTCCAATAATTTTTAAATTCTCTCTCCTGGATCTATTTTCCAGGTCAGTTGTTTTTCCAATGAGATATTTCACATTGTTTTCTAATTTTTCATTCTTTTGGATTTGTTTACTGTGTCTGATTTCTCATAAAGTCACTAGCTTCCAATTGCTCTATTCTAATTTTTAAGGAAGTATTTTCTTCAGTAATCTTTTGGACTTCCTTTTCCATTTGGCCAATTTTTCTTTTTAGGGCATTTTCTCCTCATTGGCTTTTTGGACCTCTTTTGCCATTTGGGTTAGGCTATTTTTTAAGGTGTTATTTTCTTCAGTATTTTTTTGGGTCTCCTTTAGCAAGCTGTTGACTTGTTTTTCATGATTTTCTTGCATCACTCTCATTTCTCTTCCCAGTTTTTCCTCTACTTCCCTTACTTGCTTCTCAAAATCCCTTTTGAGCTCTTCCAAGGCCTGGGACTGATTCATATTTTTCTTGGAGGCTTTGGATGTAGGAGCTTTGACTTTGTTGTCTTCTTCTGGTTGTATATTTTGATCTTCTTTTTCACCAAAGTAAGATAATATAGTCTGACTCTTTTTGCGCTGCTTGCTTATGATCCCAGCCAATTACTTGAGTTTTAAACTCTTTGTTAAGGTAAGAGTCTGCTTCCAATGTGGAGAGTGTACTGTCCCAAGCTTGGGGTTTGTACAGCTGTTTTCAGAGATACTTGTAGGGACCTGTAAATTTTCAGTTCTTCCAAGGTGGTATGATAAGGGGCGAGGTGTTTACTCCTTTCCTGGCCTGTGACCACAAGTATTCCTTTCTGTCCTGTAACTGTGAGGAGGGTTCCTCTCCACAGCCACTACAAGCTCCACACGCCAGCGTCCTCCTCACCCCAGCACTGCCGCCAGAACTGTGACCCAGATCCACACACAGGGCAAAGCAAGAGATTCCTGCCTCAGCATTGGCAAAGAGATCCCTGCAATCCCTCTCTGATCAGCCACTGGATTCCCCCTCAGTCTGTGGGCCAGAAGCTCAGGAAGCAGCTGCCCCCCCAGCACCAAGCTCTTGGGGAATGGAGCTGAAACCCCGCCTTCCTTCTGACACCGACAGAAACAGACTTTTCCCACTGACCTTCTAAGTTGTCTTTGGCATTGGTGGATTGAGGAGTCTGGAAACTGCCACAGCTGCCCATGATTCAGTCCTCTGAGGCTTGCTCCAGGTTCTCAGTGGCCTGTGCGCCCACGCTGTGCTGCGCTGCGCTCCCAGCCCGGCGTGATACACCTTTCTGATCAATCATCCAGGTTGTCTTGGGCTGGAAATTTGTTTCACTCTTTTTGTGGATTCTGCTGCTTCAGAATTTGTTTAGAGCCATTTTTTATGAGTATTTGCCGAGGTTTGGAGGAGAACTCAAGCAAGTCACTGCTTTCACTCTGCCATCTTGGCTCCACCCTCCCTTCTTACCTTTCTGGTATGCGTTATTTCTCTCTGTTGCAATAGTAGCCTTTTTGCTATTACTTGAACACACTCCTTTCTGTGAACCCCATGCCTATTTGGTGACTCTCCCCTTGCACCTGGAATACTCTCCCTCCTCATTTCAACCTCCTGACTCTCCTGTCCCCCCAGGCTTTTTTTAAAGTGTCTGTTCAAATCCTGCCTTCTTCAAGAGGACCTTCCTGTTGGTCTCCCCATTTTCCGAGTTGGTCTCTTCCCTCCTTCCCCCCATCTCTGCCCTCTGCTAAGGCCTTCTCTCTGCCATTACCTCCAGATTATCCTGTATGTATCATGTACACATAGTAGTTTGCATATTGTCTCCTCCCATTCTAATGTGAGTTCCTTGAGGGCATGGACTGAATTTTCTTTGTTTATGCCTAGCACTTTAGCATAGTGCCATAGAGGTAAGTAGGTAGCACTTAACAAATGCTTGTTGATTGACTTACCTCAATCAGTGATCCTCTCTCATTTTTGGGTAGACTGCTACCAGCTTCAGCATTATATTTACTAACACCTTTAGTTTAGAATATAGTCACTGAAAGTTAATGATGAGCCAAGAACCTGCAGAGGCAGCTCAGAAATTAATAGGACACTCAGGTCCCCTATGATAAAAGATAAGAATAAGGTCAAAGGTATAGTAGCTTGTGTGGACACTGTATTCATGTTTGCAAATGACTGTAATTATTATCTCTGTAGTGATCACTATCTCTGTGTGTGGTTGTTATTGAAAGGGGCCATGTTTACAGATCTGACAGTAAAAATTTACCCTGTGCAAAGTTTGTTTTTTGTACCTCTGAGTTTCACTGAGTGGCCCTGACTTTGGGACTGGAAGACCTATAGATATAAGATCTGTCATAAATGAAAACCTGTGACAAGTCTCACATTATCTTCCCTATAACTACTGAGGCAGGAATGGAAGCCAAATAAAAACTTTGCAAAAGATTCCTCCAACTTTGTAGAGAGAGAGCCCTGTACTGGGACCCCATATTGGCTAGTTTTATTTATTTGACCAACATTCTTTTTATGTCATTTTCAACAGGCACCTACTAGATGAACACTGGGGGGGAGGAGTGCGCACAATTTGGTGTATTCTGAAGCTTTGGAATAGTCAAGGTTGGGAGGAGATGTCAGGTTATCAAGGAAGAATAACAAGTAGGGAAAGGGGATATTCTTTGGGAATCCTGGAAAACACTGGAAGGGAGGGTGTGGTAGCAGCTATCTTAGAGATAAAATTCAACAGATTCCATTCAGCTTAATTCAGTGAACATTTAGTTCCTTACTATGTGCCAATCACTGTTCTAGGTGCTATACTAAGGGGGAATATTAACAAGGAGCTTCCTTACTGCTGGGGAATGAGAGGATAAAGGAACAACATATACCCAGATAAGTATAGGACAAATGTGATGAAGGTTGAATTGGCTTTTATAGGCCATCTCAAGGAGCAAGTTCCTGGGAAACTTCCAAGGACATGTTGACTCAATCTTTGGGACCTTTGGGAATGATCAGTTTCCCAGCTGTTCGTAGCCATGGGGCGGCTTAGTATTGAAAGGACTTGGAATTTTGGTATAACATGTCAAAAACCCTGGTTGGTCCCTTACATTGTAACAGTATTGGTGTGGACTACTGTGTCAGGAGAGACCTCTCATTCTTCATTCTTTCAGGTGGCATCATATAACTTTTATTTCTCTTTTTCTTTTTTTTCTATTCCAAATATTAAGAGAAATATGGTTGATGGTCAGAGATCCAGTTATGAGCAGCAAGCCAGTTGTTTCAGGAAAATTACTTCACTGGGTGTTAGATATACTATACTTCTACTTGTAAATGCCTCTCCTCTTCTCATTGCAGATGGGAAGTATCTACCAATCCCTTAGGCAAGAACAAAGTTCCAACTATACAGCTTTCTTGGCCACATTTTCCTTTTTGTCCTTTTTGCCTCTTTTGTCTTTTCCACCCTTTTTCAACTGCCATCTTGAGAACAGGAAAAGAGAGGACAACATAGAAATATAAGATTTCCAGTGAGGGCTAGGGCATAGGCTGGCCCTTCCTCAAGGAGCATGGACTCAGCTAGACTAGCTTAATACCTTGATCCTAGTTGCTTTTTCTGTTATACAAAGAAAACTGAGGAATAAAGAAGACACTAGCAAGGTGAAGAGATCAGGGAAGGCTTCGGAGGTCAAAATCTACCTGTAAAATTTCTGCAAAAAAAAAAGTGGTTTTTTTCCCTTTCAAAAATCTACCTATAGATTCTTATCTGTTGATTAACTTATAGATAATTTTATAAGCACAGAACTACTAACTGCTGTGCCCAGATCTGTACCAGATCTGTATACTTGGTCCCTGAGCTTGAGGAGTTTATAATCTGACTGGGAAAACCAAACAGAAAAATGTGAAACAGTAGGCAAAAGTGGCAGTATTCCAGAAAGTTTAGAAATATTGAAGGCACAAACAAATCTTACACCTGGGCTCAAATGATTCCTGACTTAGAGACAGGAAAAGAGAAATAGAATCAATAGGTATACATCTGAATGGAGAAATGTCCCCCTCAGGAACTGCTGTTACATAACCAGTCTTATTTAAGATGTGTGTAAAAAATTTAGAGAGTGTGCAAATAATTCCAAGTATACAGATGACACTAAGTTATTTTGTAGAGATAAATCGAAATCAATGAGGGTAAGTTGCAGGCAAATCCTTTGAAAAGGGGCTGAAAATAGCAGAATGAATTCTGTTGCTTTGTTGAAAAAAAAAGTAAAATGTACTTATAGGAAAAGAACCAAAACTATACTTAAAGGATCATGGGCTTCACATATCAGCCTGATTTGCTGCTATAAACAAGAAGACCCAATACTCAGTTTAAGGAAGTATATGAGAAATTGAGAAAACTACTATAACTTTTTTTTAAAAATTATTCTTTAAGAGAGCGGAATAGCAGGAAGAAATGTAGCCCAGCTCCTCCAAAAAGTTCTAGAAAATATACCAGCCCAAGTCGTGATCAGGAAATCATGAAAAAAAAAAGTCACAAGTCATTTTTCCAGCCCAAGTTGGCATAGGGAGACAGAGAGGTTTGTGGAACCTGAGTATGGAATCTGATCAGGAGCTTATGGGGCAGAGCATTGTCATACTCAGGGAAAAAAGAATAGTCTGAGCCCAAAAGCAAAAAAAGTTCCAAGCTCATATTAGGGCATCATGACCTCAGGCAGCATCCAGGAACAGGTGCCGACTGGCAGCTCTGTCACTACTGTCTTCCAGGTCACAGATCTAAGGCAGACTAGGAGGGGATTGGTGCCCAGGAGTTGCATTCTGGAGTAAGGAGCAATTGCAGACCCTAGGCTATGTACTAAGCTAGGAACAAGTTCAGAAACAAGCAGGAGCTCTGCTGAGTAGAGTCTCAGCTCCAGCCAACAGCCCAGTTGGAAACTTACCATAGTATAATCAGGGCAGCTAGGTGGCGCAGTGGATAGAGCACAGCCCTTGGAGTCAGGAGAACCTGAGTTCAAATCAAGCCTCAGATACTTGACACACTAGCTGTGTGACCCTTGGCAAGTCACTTAACCATGATTGCCTCACCAAAAAAAAAAAAAGGGGGGGATAATCAGAGTAGAAATCCCAGACCAAAGGGAAGGTGATAGATCTACTGCTTTGAATCTGCAGAACTTCCTAACTGGCTGATAGTGGCTGAATCCAGCAACAGTCTACTGGGATATCCAAGCAGGGACAAATCAATAGAAGTGTTTTACAGACCCAAACCCAGATCAGCAACTTGCAGAACTCAGACCAGTAAAACAGTGATGAGACTTTGCCCTGGATCATACTACTTTGGGAGCACTCAAACTGTTTCTGAAATACCAAAATAACACAATATTCAAATATTCAATATCCACAAGAAGGAAACAGAAGAACTGAACAGGACAAAAGTTTAGTCTAAACATCTCCCCAGCCCCTACTCCCAAAGTGTGAAGCCCTAATATAAAATCAAGAACTAAACTGGAAGAATAAGCAAACAAAAGAAGAATCCCACCATAAAGTGCTTTTGTGGTGACAGGGATGCCCAAGACACAACCCCAGGAGAGAATTACTCCAAAATGTCTACAAGGAAAGCCCCAAGGGATAATGCAACTTAGACACAACTCCAACCCTAATTCCTGGAAGAGATGAAGCAAGAGTTTTGGGTTTGTTTGGTTTTTAAACTAAAAATGATTTTTAAAAACCAAATAGGAGTGTTAGAGGGAAAAAATAGGAAAATAAATGAGAGCCATGAAAGAAAGATTTGGAAAAACATTAACAATTTGGCACAGGAAGTACAAAAACTTGCCCAAGAAAAAAATTTCCTGAAAATTAGAATCAACCAGATAGAAACTAATGATTTCATGAGACAAGAAATATTAAAAACAAAAGTCAAAAGACTGAAAAAAATTGGTAGGAAATGTAAGGTATCACATAGCAAAATAACTGACCTGGAAAACAGATAAAGGTGACATAATTTAAGAATCAATGGTCTACCTGAAAGCCATGAACAAAAAAAAAAGAAAAGAAAAGAAAGAGCCTAGATATCATATTTCAACAAATCTTAAAAGAAAACTGCACAAATCTTTTAGAAACAGATAGCAAAGTAGAAAGAGAACCCACCAGATATCTCCTAAAAGAAACCCCAAACAAGAGAGCAGGGGGGTGATAGAGAGGAGGGCAGATTGGGAAAGGGGTTAATCAGAAGTAAATACTTCTGAGGAGAGACAGGATCAAAAGAAAGAATAGAATAAATGGGAGGGCAGGATAGGATTAAGGGAAATAGAGTTAGTTTTTCACATGTCTACTATGGATGTGTTTTGCATAACTGCACATGTACAACTTATATTGAGGTGCTTGCCTTTTCAATGAGGGCGAGTGGGGAGGGAGGAAGAGAGAAAATTTGAAACCTAAAGTTTTAAAAACATATGTTTAAAAAAATGTTTTCACATGCTACTGGGAAATAAGAAATACAGGAAATGGGGTACAGAAGTCTATCCTGCCCTACAGGAAAATAGAAGGGGAAGGGGATAAGAGAAGGGGAGAGAGATAGAAGAGAGGACAGAGTAGGGGAAGGGATATTCAGAATGCATGACATCTTGCGGTGGGGGGAGGGGGGGAGATGGGGTGAAAATTTGTAACTCAAAAACTTGTGGAAGGGAATGTTGAAAACTAAAAATAAATAAATTTATATTTTAAAAAAAAAGAATAAAAGAAACCCCAAAATGAAAACTCCAAGAAACATTATAGCCAAAATCCAGAGCCTTTAACTCAAAGAAAAAAAATACTGAAAACAGATAGGGTCTGCAAAATATTGAAAGAAAGCAGTCAAGTACTGAGGAACCACAGTCAGGATCATACAAAATTTAGAAGTTAACCACTAAAAAAATGTGGAGAGCTTGAAACAGAATATTCCAGAAGCCAAAAGACCTAGGCCTATAGCCAAGAATAACTTATTCAACAAAACTGAGTATAATCCTAAAGGGGGAGAAATGGGCCTTTAATAAAATATAGAACATCTAAGCATTACTATTGAAAAGCTCTACTCCAAAGCTGAGTAGAAAATTTTAAAATACAAACACAATAGTCAGGAGTCAAGAGAAGCATAAAGAGATAAACATGAGCCAGCAATTATAAAGGACTAAACAAGAATGAACTGTTTGCATTCTAATATGAGGAAATGGTATTTGTCCCCTCAGATCTCTATCATTATCAGGGATCATAGAGGAGTATAATTAAACAGTGTGCCTGGGAGTATTTCTGTTATGCAATAATGATCTTAAAAGAAGAATAGAGGGGCAGCTAGGTGGCACAGTGGGTAGAGCACCAGTCCTGGAGTCAGGAGGACCTAAACTCAAATACAGTCTCAGACCAGACACTTGACACTTACCAGCTATGTGACCCTGGGCAAGTCACTTAACCCCAATTACCTCACCAAAAAAAAAAATGGAAAGGGAGAATAAGAGAAATATACTGGGGGAGACGGGAAAAGAGGAAAACTGGGGGAAATTTTTGGAATGCACAAGTAGAAATCTATAGAAACAGGGTGGGTAGAAGGAAATGGGCAACACTTGAAAGTCACTCTGAACTCATCAAACACACACATATATATACACATACATTATACACACATACACACACACAGAGTTGGATACAGAAATACATTTCACTAATCAGGGAAGAAGGGGGGATAAGAAAGAAGGTAGATTAAAGGGGGGATTAGTCTTAAGCAAAATAAACTCTTTAAAAGGATTGGGAAACAAAAAGAAAAGCATAAGAAAATAGAATTCAGGGAAATACACAATTAAAAATCATAGCTGTAAATGTGAATGGGATGAACTCATCCATAAAGCAGAAAGATAATAGCAAAAGTGATTAGAATGCAGAATTCAACAATGAGTTGTACAAGAAACACACTGGGAACAGGAAGATGCACACAATGTTAAAATAAAAGGCTAAAACATAAGCTATTATGCTTTAGCTGAAGTAAAAAAAAAAAAGAGGTGGCAATGATTACCTTAGACAAAACAACAGCAAAAATAGACCCATTAAAAGAGATAAACAGAGAGACTATATTTTGCTTTAAAATACCACAGACAATGAATTAATATTAGTACTAAATATATATGTACCAAATGCATCTAAATTCTTAAAGGAAAAGTTAAGTTATAGGGAGAAATAGACAAAACTATAATAGTACAAATAGGACTGAATTTAACCCTCTCAAACATAGATAAATCTGAAAAAAAATTAAATGAGGGACTTGAATAGAATTTTGGAAAAGTTAGGTAAGCTAGACCTTTAGAGATTATTGAATGGGGATAGAGGGGAGTGTACCTATTTTAGCTGCATATAGCACCTTCACAAAAATTAACTGTGTATTAGAGCATAAAAACGTCTCAAAAACATACAGGAAACCAGACATATCAAATGCATATTTTATAGACTACAATACAATAAAAATATTCAACAAAGGGGCTTTGAAGTGAAGATTAAAAATTTATTGGAGACTAAATGATTTAATCCTAAAGAATGTAGAGATTGAAGAACAAATCAAAGAAAGCATAGAGTTGATGAACCTAAAGATCCTAGCTATTGGGGCAAGAATTCATTATTCAACAAAAAAATTTTCAGAAAAAAGTAGAAAACAGTTTTGCAGAAATTAGGTATAGACTAACATCTCACACTACATTTGAAGACAAGCTCCAAATGGATGCATGATTTAGATGTAAAGAATGACATCATGAACGAATTCAAGGAGCGTGTAAAATCAAAGCTGTGCATGGAGAAAGAAGTTTTGACCAAACAAGAGATAGAGTGAATCACAGAAAGCAAAATGGAATTTTTTATTATATAAAAGTAAATAGTTGTTGTAAAAATAAGACCAGCTGAAATTGGAAGAGGGAATTGGAGAGGAAAATTGGAGGGAAAATCTTTGCAGCAAGTTTCTTTGATGTAGATCTCATATCTAAGATATATAAAGAACTAATTCAAATTTATAAGAAAGAGCTATTTTCCAGTTGATAAATGTTCAAAGGATTTTTATAGTCAGTTTTCTGAGAAAGAAATCCAACCTGTCTAGGTCCTCAAGTGCAGCCCTTTGGCTGAATCCAAACATCACAGAACAAATCCCCTTAATAAAAGGATTTTTCTTCTGTAAAACTTGGACTCAGTCAAAAGGCCACACTCAAAAACCTAGAAGGCCACATGTGGCCTTGAGGCTGCAGGTTCCCCACCCCTAGTGTAGAGGATGGTTTCAGAGAAACCTGGGAAAACTTGGATGAATTGTTGAAGAGTGAAATGAGCAGAATCTGGAGAACAATATGTGTAGGAACAGACTCTTAGGAACTCTAATCAACAAAATGATCAACCATAACTCCAGAAGAATCAAGATGAAACAAGCTACTCATCTCCTAATAGAAAAGTAATGGACTCAAATATTTGTAATACTATTATTTCTATTTCCTTATTATTGGGGGGAGAGAGGTAGGAGGGAGAGAACATGGACCTAAAAATAGTATAAAATTTTTATTCTTAAAAAGTATTCTGTTAAGTTAAAATTGTGTGAAGTATTCAGCAAGAAAAACGGCAAAAATATTTTAAGAAAGAGGTTGTTAAAAGCCTGTCAGAGGCTTATAGCAGAGGAGTCAAGATAAAGCATGATATCCATCACCTAATAGAGAAGTAGTGGACTCAGAGTACAGAATTTTTTTGGGTAAAAACCTAAACTTGCAAAGGAAAAGTTTGGTTTTTTTAACTCTAGCCTCCTACACTGAACCCTTTCCCCAAAGCTGTGTCTTCATGATCAGAAGTTTTCTCAGTAACTAGATATTCTCTTATCTACATTACCTATCACAAAGCCTACTTAGGCGTCAGCTTGTCTTTGTTCCTGCTCTCAGGCTACAGAACATTGTTGGAGGAAGACAAAAACCTGGCCCATTATAAATAATATAGTTCAAGTTCCTGATACTCACTGATCACCAATCCATTTATTCATCTCTCTGTCTCCTGAGTTTCTTTCAAACAGTAGTTGCTCCAGATCTTTACTACTTTTATTAAGCCCACTAGTCCTCCCTCATTTTCTATCCACCTCCCCATCCCCATGATTTAGTGCAGTTTTTCTCAATTTACAGAATTTTTCCTAAACTGTAAAGAAATGAGCAAGCTCTACTGTTCATGTTAATTCTTTATACATACTTTCCAGGAAATGTCTCACCAATTGAGTGACTTTGTTTTTAGTTAGCACCCACACTAGGAAACAAAAATGCCCACACACAAAAAGTATGGGTCAAAATGAGATTTGCTGAAAGACATTCTTTATAGCCAACTGTAAAGTGAACCAATCCACTAATAAAATGAATTGCAACTTAAACCAACTCTGACAGTCTACCTCACACCTATCCGATTGGCAAAGATGGAAAAAGAAGAAAATGGCTACTGTTGAAGGATCTGTGGGAAAATTGGCACATTAATACAGCTCTAATGGTAGATCTGTGACTTGGTCCAACTTCTGAAAAGTAATTTGAAACTATATACACACAAAAATTCCTAAACTATGCACACCATTTGATCTAGCCAATATCAATACTATGTATATGTCCCCACAGAGGTCAAAAATATAGGGAAAGGATCCATATTTACAAAAATATTTATAATAGTACATTTTATTATAACTAAGCCTGGGAACAAATCAAATGCCCATCATTTGGGTAATAACTAAACAAATTATGGGATATGAATGTGTAGTAAGTGCATTCTAGCTCACTCTGTCAGAGCTGGGCTGGTTGCATCTTGGTGTTCTTCAGGGTTGGGAGTATTTTTTTTTTATTAATTTCTATTGATTTATCAATAGTCACTTCCATAGGTTTTTGAGTTTTAAATTTTTCTCCCTCTCCCTCCCCCTCCTCCAGACGGCTCTCAATCTGATATGGGCTATACATATACATTCCTATTAAACATGTTCACATTACTGATGTTGTAAGAAAGAAATAGAACCAATAGGAGGAACCATCAGAAAGAGGAAACAAAACAAAACAGAAGAAAAAAAATAGCAAATAGTATGCTTCAATCTGCATTCAACTCCATAGTCCTTTCTTTGGATGTGGATAGCATTTTCTATCATGAGGCCTTTGAAGATGTCTTAGATCCTTGCATTACTGAGAAGGGCTAAGTCTATCAAAGTTAGTCATCGCACAATGGGGCTGTTACTGTGTACAATGTTCTCCTGGTTCTGCTCACTTCACTCAGCATCAGTCCATACAAGTCTTTCCAGGTTTTTCTGAAGTCTTCCTATTCATCATTTCTTATAGTACAATAGTATTCCATTACATTCATATACCACAACTTGTTCAGCCATTCCCCAATTGATGGGTCAATGACTATACTAATCTACTATTTGATAAACCCAAAGACCCCAGCTTCTGGGATAAGAACTCACTATTTGATAAAAAAAAAAACTGGAAGAGTATGGCAGAAATTAGGCATAGACCAAAATCTCACACCATATACCAAAATAAAGTCAAAATGGGTTCATGATTTAGATATAAAGGCTGATACTATAAGCAAACTGAGAAAGCAAGGAATAGTTTATCTATCAGATTTATGGAGAACAGAAGAATTCATGACCAAACAGGAGATAGAGAACATTATGAAATGCAAAATAGAAAATTTTGATTACATTAAATTGAAAAGTTTTTGCACAAACAAAGCCAATGCAACCAAGATGAGAAGGAAAGTAGAAAATTGGGAAAGAATTTTTACAACCAGTGTCTCTGATAAGGGCCTCATTTCTAAAATATATAGAGAATTAAGACAAATTTATAAGAATACAAGTCATTCCCCAATTGATAAATGGCCAAAGGATATGAACAGGCAGTTCTCAGATAAAGAAATTAAAGCCATCTATAGTCATATGAAAAAATGCTCTAAATCACTATTGATTAGAGAAATGCAAATCAAAAAAATTCTGAGATACCACATCATACCTATCAGATTGGCCAACATGACAAAACAGGAAAATGATAAATGTTGGAGAAGATGCGGGAAAATTGGAACACTAATGCATTGTTGGTAGAGTTGTGAAATGATCCAATCATTTTGGAGAGCAATTTGGAACTATGTCCATAGGGCTATGAAAATGTGCATACCCTTTGCCCCAGCACTTCTAGGGCTGTATCCCAAAGAGATCATACAAATGGGAAATGGACCCACATGTACAAAAATATTTATAGTAGCTCTTTTTGTGGTGGCAAAGAATTGGAAATTGAGTATTTCATCTCTAATGCTATTGACCTGAATCTCTACTGGTTGTATTCCCCAGCCCTACTGATAACCAACTGAGAGTTGTGCCCTAATTCCATTTAATGACTTAATATCAATTAGCTTTTACAAAGTGTTATTTATTTCAAAGATATAAAAAGCGCAGTGGATAGAGCACCAGCCCTGAAGTCAGGAGGACCTGAGTTCAAATCCGGCCTCAGACCAAACACTTGACACTAACTACTAGCTGTGTGACCCTGGGCAAGTCACTTAACCCCAACTGCCAAAAAAAAAAGATATAAAAGAACAAAACAAACATTTCTGCAAAACACCTCAGGGACACACTCTCCCCTGTCCCACATCAGTGTCTGGGGAGAGTTATGGAGATGAGGCATAGCTGCCAGATGTGTCCTTGCTCCACTATAACTGGACTAGGTCCTGAATGTCATTTGTTGCTCCTTAGGGCATTTATGTGGGGCTGGCTGCAAAACTCACATACTGGGGTGCCAAGACATCTGAAGATTCATCCTCTTCCATGTGACAAAACTGTCAAATACTGCCAGTCCCCATTACAAATGTGATAAAATATTACGGAACTATAAGAAATTGTAAATATAATGGATTGAAAGAAACATGGAAAGACTTGTATGAATTGATGCACAGTAAAGTGAGCATAACCAGGAGAAAAATTTAGACAAATTCCACAAAAAGTAAAAGAATACTAAAGAACTCTGATCAATGCAATGACCAATCATGGCTTCAAAATATTAGTAATGAAGCATGTTCCCCATATCTTGGCAGAGAGGTAATGGTCCAAAATGAGACATGCTTTTTTAGACAAAGCCAATGTGCTGAATTGTTTTGCTTGACTATGCTTATTTGTAACAAGAAGGTGGGGAGGAGGGAGGGAGAAACAGGAGGGGAGAAAGTGACAGTGATGAAAAAAAGAAGAAAAATAAAAAGGCTTCAATGAAACATTTTTAAAGTACACAGAAGAGAGCAAAAGGAAGTTCAGAAGGTGATACTGCCCTACTGGTCAGTTTTGTTACTACCACTGTTAAATTTAACAAACTTCTGAAACAAATATAGGTATTCACAGTTTCATATGCAATCAACTGTTTTGTTCTTTGAGTGTATTTGTATCTGCTGATATTAAGTAAGAATAAAAGAAAAAAATTTCCAAGAGAATATTACTGTGATATAAAAATAAAAGGTATAAATAAAAATCATATTAAAACAAAAAAGAAAAATGGTGAAACAAAAATCCTGAGTATTACATTTTATAAAGTGTTAAAAGAAAATTTCCTGGATATGTTAGAATCAGGTAGCAAAGGAGAGTTACAGAGGGAAATTTAGGTGATAAAAACAAAAATATATCAATAAAAATATTTTAGAAGGGATTCAGAGAGCAAAAATATAAATGGGTAGAATCTATAAGACAACACCAAAAAGGAATACCAGATTTAATTCACAAATAAAAGTGGTTGACAAGTTGCAGAGTTTCAGAAATGCTAAATGTAGCTTGAAAAAATAGATCACATAACAAGAAACACCAGTCAGAATCACTTAAGATTCAGAATCAAGGATAAATGAAAGGAAGAAAAATAGGACTATGATAATGAAAGACAAATGACTTGTACCCAAAAATAATGGATCCTCCAAATATAAGTATGATTCTACAGAAAAAAAAGAATTTTAATAGTAAAAGAAAAAATGGGGAATTATGAATTAGATGATTATATAACTAGATAGTTACAAAATTGATTGAATGAATAGAATTAAATTGTCAAATTGGCAGGAGGTTTACAGTGGAGTGCCATAATAATGTGTGCCATAACTGTGTGCTGTTTAACATGTTAATGACTTAGATTGACATATCAATCAAACTAAAAAAAATTATTTAATAGAGCTATAAGAAATAGTAACAAAATTCATTTGGAAGAAAATAAAGTCAAGAATATCAAGGGAACCAATGAAAAAAAATGTGAAGGAAGGTGGCCTAGACATATGAGATCTCAAACTATAATATGAGGCAGTAATCATCATAACAATCTGGTACTGGCTAAGAACTAATGTAGTGGATTAGTGGGATAGGTTACCCAATACATAGTAGTATATGACCACAGTAATCTAGTGTTTGATAAAAGCAGAGATCCAAGTTTTGGGGAACAAGAATTCACTATTGAACAAAAACTGCCAAGAAAACTGGAAAACAGTTTGTCAGAAACTAGGTATACACCAATATCTCACACCATATATCAAGATAAGGTCAAAATGAGTACACAATTTAGACATAAAGGGTGATATCATAAACAAATTAGGAAGATAAGGAATAGTTTACCTGTCAGATCTATAGATAAGGGAAGAATTTATGACTAAACAAGAGATAAAAAACATTCTGAAATACAAGATGGAAAATGTTGATTACATTAAATTAAAACATTTTTGCACAAACAAAACCAATGCAGCCAAGATTAGAAAGACAAGGAGAAAAAAAAATTTTACAGCAAATTTCTCTTGATAAAAACTTCATTTCTCAAATATATGGAGAACTTAGTCAAATTATAAGAATACAAGTCATTCTCCAATTGATAAATGCTCAAAGGATGTGAACGGGCAGTTTTCAGATGAAGAAATCAAAACTACCTATATATAAAACTGCTCTATCACTATTGATTAGAGAAATGTAAATTAAAACAACTCTGAGGTACCACCTCACACCTATCAGATTGGCTAATATGACAGAAAAGGAAAATGTAAAGTGTTGGAGAAGATTTAGAAAAATTGGGACACTAATGTACTGTTGGTGGAGTTATGAACTGATCCAACAATTCTGGAGAGTAATTTGAAACTATGGCCAAAGGGCTATAAAACTGTGCATACCTTTTGACCCAGTAATACTTCTACTAGTTCTTTATCCCAAAGAGATTTTTTTTTAAAAGTAAAGGACTTGTATGTACAAAAATATTTATAGCAGTAGTTTTTATGGTAGCAAAGAATTGAAAATTAAAGGGCTGCTCATCAATTGGGGAATGGCTGAACAAGTTATAGTATATAATTGTGATGGAATACTATTGTGCTATAAGAAATGACAAGCAGGTTGATTTCATAAAAACCTGGGAAGACTTATATGAACTGATGCAAAGTGAAGTGAGCAGAAACAGAACACTGTTAACAATAACAGCAATATTGTACAATGATCAACTATGAATAACTTAGCTATTCTCAGCAACACAATGATACAAGACAATTCCAAAGGACTTATGATGAAAAATGCTATCTACCTCCAGAGAAAGAACTGATGAGGTCTGAATGCAGATCAAAGCATACTTTTTTTTACTTTCTCTATGTTTCTTGGGTTTTTTTTTTAGCCTGTTTTGTTTCATAACATGGCTATCATGGAAATATGTTTTGCATGGCTGCAAACCTTTATCAAATTGCTTGCTTTCTCAAGGAGGGGAAAGCCAAGGGAGAGAGGGAAAGAATTTGGAAATCAAAAATTTTTTTTAATGAATGTTAATATTGTTATTATATACAATTGGGGAAAAAATAAAATATAAAAAATTAAATTACTTAGATTAAGGCATAGATGGCATGCTCCTTAAAATGGCAAATAATATCAAGATAGTAGGGATAGCTAGCACTCTGGATGATAGTCAGGAATAAAAGAAATATTGGCAGTCTCTAGAGCACTGAACTAACTATAACAAGAAATTCATTAGGGATAAATGTAAAGTTGCAAGTATCCAGGTTCAAAAAAGAAAAAATCAGCTTCACTGGTACAGAATAGGGGCAGCATGATTAGATACCAGCTCTGAAAAAGACAAAAGGTTGTTAGTGGTCTGCAAGCCCAATGTGAGTCAGCAATGGGATGTGGCAGCCAGAACAAACTATTTTGATCTCAGCGCGAAATGAGAGGCTTATCTTCCAAGAACAGGGAGATGATAGGTTCACTGTCCTTTGCCATAGTCAGACTACCTCAGGGGTATGGTGTTCAGACCTGTGCATCACAAATTAAGAATATTGATCAGCTGGAGAGCTTCAAGAGAAAAGCAACCAGGAGAGTGAAGGGCCTTGCTTACATGTCATATGAGGATCCATTGAAGGAACTGGGGATGTTAAGCATGAAGAACGCAGAGGAGATATGCTAGCTATCTTTAAGTATTTGAAGGGCTGTCATGTAAGAGGAATTAGAATCATTCCATCCCCCCCAGAGAGCACAGCCAGTAGCAATGGGTAGAAAATTCAAAGAGCCAATTTGGGCCTGATAAAAGGAAAACCTTTTTATTTATTGGAGCTATGCAGAAGAAGAAAGGGCTTTCTCAGGAAGTAGTGGGTTCCACATCCTCGGAGGTTTTTAAAAAGAGGATAGATTGCCACTTGTTGAAAAGATTATAGTGAGGATTCCTTTTGGGATCAGGCTGAATGGATTATATTAAGTTCCCTTCTAACTCTTGAATTCTGTAATTCTGTGATCCAGAATCCTTCAAAATCCATCTCAAGTCCAGTTTCAATCAGGAAACCTTCTCCAAGTTCTTCAACCAAGAATGATTTTTCCATTCTCAGAATTTCTATAGTCTTCTTTTAAAAAAAAAAGGTTTTTTTTCACATTTTCCAATTAAACATAAAACCAATTTTTAACATTCTCTTTTTAAAATTTTGAGTTCCAAATTCCTTCCCTTCCTCTCTTCCCCTTTCATTGAAATGGCAAGCAATTTGATATAAATTATACATGTGCAGTCATGCAAAACATTTCCATATTAGTCATGTTTTGAAAGAAAACACAGACCAAAAAAACCCTAGAAAAACAAAGTAAAAAAAAGTTTGCTTTTATCTTCATTCAGACTCCATCTGTTCTTTTTCTGGAGGTGGATAGCATAATCTTTCAGAATTATCTTGTATCATTGTATTGCTGAGAATAGCTAAGTCATTCATTGCAAAATATTGCTGTGACTATGTACAATGTTCTGGTTCTGTTTATTTCACTTTGTATCAGTTCATTCACATAAGTTTTCCCAGGTTTTTCTGAAATCAGTCCACTCATCATTTCTTATAGCATACTAGTATTCATCACAATTATATGCTACAACTTGTTCAACCACTCCCCAGTTAATGGGCATACCCTCAATTTTCAATTCTTTGCCATCACAAAAAGAGTTGCTATAAACATTTTTGTACATATAAGTCCTTTTCCTTTCTTTTTTAAAAAATCTCTTTGGGAGATAGACCTAGTAGTGGTATTGCTGGGTCAAAGGATATGCAGCTTTATGGCCCTTTGGGCATAGTTTCAAATTGCTCTCCAAAATGGTTGGATTAGTTCACAACTCTGCCTACATTGCATTAGTGTCCCAATTTTTCCACATCTTTTTCATTTTTCTTTTCTGTCTATCTGATAGATGTGAGATGGTACCTCAGAGTTGTCAATTTGCATTTCTCTAATCAATAGTGATTTAAAGTGGGGTTTTTTTTCACATGACTATTGAAAGCTTTGATTTCTTCATCTGAAAACTGCCTGTTTATATTTTGACAATTTATCATTTAGGGAATGACTTGCATTCTTATAAATTTGACTAAATTCTCTATATATTTGAGAAGTTATGTGTTTATCAAGAGAAACTTGCTGTAATTTTTTTTCACACTTTATTTCCCTCCATCCTATTTTTCCCACTGTTTATCCTCTCTCTCTCTCTCTCTCTCCTTTCACACTGTCCTTCCTCAAAGGTGTTTTGCTTCTGACCACTGACTCCCCCAATCCACCCTCCCTTCTATCAACTCCTCCTTCTCTTTTCCCCCACCCCTCCTACTTTTTCTAGGGTAAGATAGATGTCTATACCCAACTGAGTGTGTATGTTATTCCCTCTTTGGGACAATTCCAATGAGAGTAAGGTTCAAGTGTTATCTGCCAGCACCCCACAATTTCCCCATGACTGTAAAAGCTCTTTCTTGCCTCTTTTATGTGAAATAATCCACCCCATCATACCTCTCCCTTTCCCCTTCTCCCCATGGCCCCCTGTTTCTCACACCTTAATATTTTTATATCATCCATCATAGTCAACTCACATCCACTCCCTCTATCTATGTATATTCCTTCTAACTGTCCTAATAATGATACAGTTCTTAGGAGTTACAAGTATCATCTTCCCACATAGGTATGTAAACAGTATAACCTTATTGAATCCCTTCTGTCTTCCCTTTCCTGTTTACCTTTTTATGCTTCTCTTGAATCTTATATTTAAAAATCCAATTTTCTGTTTACCTCTGGTCTTTTCATCAGGAATACTTGAAAGTCCTCTATTTCATTAAATACCCATTTTTTCTTTTGAAGGATTGTACCCATTTTTGCTGGGTAGGTGATTCTTGGTTGTAATCCTAGGTCTTTTGCCCTCTGGAATATCATATTCCAAGTCCTCTGATCCTTTAATGTTGAAGCTGCTAAATCTTGTGTAATCCTGACCGTGACTCCATGACATTTGAATTATCCCTTCTGGCTGCTTGCAAATATTTTCTCCTTGATCTGGGAGCTCTGGAATTTGGCTATAATATCCCTGGGAGTTTTCATTTTGGAATCTTTTTAGGAAGTGAACAGTGGATTCTTTCAATTTCTATTTTTCTCTCTAGTTCTAGGATATCAGGGCAGTTTTCACTAACAATTTCTTGAAATATAATGTGCAGGCTCTTTTGTTTGATCATGGCTTTCAGGTAGTCCAATAATTCCTGATTATCTTAATCTGTAATTTAATAATTCTTAAATTATCTTTCCTTGATTTATTTTCCAAACTAGTTATTTTTCTAATGAGATATTTCACATTTTCTTCTATTTTTTATGCTTTTGATTTTGTTTTGTTGTTACTTGATGTCTTGTGGAATCATTAGCGTGCATTTGCCCAATTCTAATTTTTAAGGAATGATTTTCTTCAGTGAGCTTTTGTACCTCCTTTTCCATTTGGCCAATTCTGCTTTTTAAGGAGTTCTCTTCAGTGGATTTTGGTGCCTCTTTTCCCATTTGGCCAACTCTGTTTTTAAGATGTTATTTTCTTTGGTATTTTTTTTTTTGCATCCTTTACCAAGCTGTTGGCTCTTTTTTCATTATTTCCTTGCACCATTCTCATTTATTTTCCAAATTCTTCCTCTACCTCTTTTGTTTGAGTTTTAAAATCCTTTTTAGAGCTCTTCTAGGAATCCTTTTTAGGCCTAACACCAATTCATATTTTTCTTTGAGACTTTGAATGTAGCTATTTAACTTTGTTGTCTTCTTCTGAGTTTGTTTTGAGTTTCCCTGTCACCATAGTAACTTTATGTGGTCAGGTTCCTTTTGTTGTTGTTATTTTTTTGCTCATTTTTCTAGCCTATTTTTTGACTTGTAACTTTATATTAAAGTTGGGCTTTGCTCCTGAGATGGAGGGGCACTGTACCAAGCTTCAGGTTTTTTGTGCAGTTGTTTTCAGAACTAGTTCTGGAGGTCTGTAAGTTTTCAGTGCTTTCAAGGTGGTATGATCTAAGGAGAGGTGTGGTCACTGCTCTCCTGACCTGTGGTCTTGTCTGTGAGCAACCACAAGCACTCTTTTCTGCCTTGGAACTATAACTGGGGTTCCTGCCCTGCAATCCCAAGTTCTGGTGTACTAGTGCTCCTCCTCACCCTGGAACTGCAACCTGGGCCTGCATCTTGGATCCTCACAAAGGCAATGCAACAGAGTCCTGCTCCTAGTCCTAGTGAAGGGTCCCCTGTAATCTCCTTCTGACCAGTTGTCTGACCCCCTTATGATCTATGGGCTGGGAGCTCCAAAAGTTATTACTGCAAATTTAGCTGCCTCCAAGGCCTGCTGCTGGCTTGCTGAGGCTCAGCCTGCATTGGACTGTGCTCCACTCTCACTCCAATGAGACAGACTTTTTCTGCTGACCTTCTAAGTTGTCTTGGGCTGGAAAATTGTTTCACTCCATCCTTTTGTTGGTTCTGCTGCTCCAGAATTCATTTTGAGGCATTATTTTAAAGTTGTTTGGAGGGGAATTTGGAAGCGCTCAGGTGAGTCCCTGCCTTTTCTCTGCCATCTTGGCTCTTCTCCCTAGTCCAATGTGACAATCTTCAACACAGAATTTAACACTGGATTGTAGACCATATAATGCTGTAATATGAGACTACTTCCACAAGTCCTTGAGTAAACAGTATCATTATATTTGAGTCACAGAATCATCGAATCTCCTAGTTAGAATGGACCTTAGAAGGCATCTCTTCTTACCCATATCTGAACAATAGTCTCTACAATATAACAAGCCATCATTCAATTTCTTCTTAAGACCTCTAGGGAAGGGGAACCCATTAAGTCCTAAGAAACATACTCCCCTTTTGGAAAGTTCTAATTGTTATGATGCTATTTCCTCATGTTGAGCCTAAATCTGCATCTCTGTAAATTTTATTGATTCCTTTTAATTCTTTTCTCTGTAGCCAAGCTAGTTAGTTGGGCTGGGTAGGTGTTGAGAGCTTAGGCTATGTGGATTTGCACACATTTATCCTAGACTTCCAATGAGTCAATGAGTCAGCTATGTCTGGTCATTCCAATAAGGTGTTAATTTGAAATAATCTCCAGTCTCCATTCATTAAACATCATCAGTGCATATTTTTTGGGTGCTTACTATATGCAAAGCGTCATGCTAGAACTGAGGTAGAAACAAAAATAATTACCACAAGGTCTTTATCTTCAAATCTTATTCTACTTTTTTTTCCCCTAATACCCATATTCTTCACAGTTCTCTTTTCTAAGATTGAATAAGAATATCCTTTACAGTATGGTCAGAGTTTCCCTTACTGGTTCTGGTGTATTTCATAGGAGCTTAGGGGCTGGCTTCCAACCATATTTGGTCATTGTTGAGATGCTGGCTCTGTGAGAAGATGAAGAGTCTCCTACCTGGCTGCTGAATCTAAGGAAGTGATAATTTAGTAATACAAAAGGGATAAGCCATCTATGGTTCTCTTCTTTTCTATCTGTGAGTTTGGCAGGATTATATTAAACTGCTTTTCATGATGTGTGGGAGATAGGTAGTTTATGCTACATGCCTGACCTCCATGTGGCCATGAGCATATGATTGCTAAATACATTTTCTGCCTAAGCAAGCCTCAATCTTGTGCTTGTTCTTTACTGAGGTTAGGTGAAAAAGTACCTATCCTGAGATTAATGCATTTAGGATTGGAGATGACTTTGTGAGTTCAAAAGTTCTGGCACTCCTGTGTCTTGCAGCAAGGGTAGATTCTGCATCAGAGAGATCAGCCACTAATAAGAAGCGGATTGGCCCAAACCTCGCCATTTTACCAACAAAGCTGCAAGGACAGTACTGAGCTAAATCAAAATGTAAGATGCCTAATAAGAAATACTGCAAACCGCTTTATGATCTAATGATGTTATGTAACAGCCTCCCAGCATGTAGCAGTTGTTATAAATTGTTACTAAATCCTTCTAAATTCATTCTGTTAATGCTTACTCAAGAGTATTCTGTGTTTAGAATTCCTTTTAAAGGGAAGAATAAATTAACTGTCCCATATCTGATTGATCTTTTACATTGAGTACCTCTTTTACTTTCCCCATAGCTTAAGCTTTAAGCAATCTTTCTGCACAGTTTTAAAGTACGATACTTAAGGAGCTAAAGTGTGTGTGAAAGAGTAGCCCAATCCCACTAATTAAAGACAGGTTCCCCCAGTACTGAATTCAGTTAGAGCCACAGGCATAAGTACAGGCCAGGAGGGATGAATGCCCAGGGCCTGTTCCCATGTGGTCTACTGGAGCTAAGATGGGCAACTGTGAGTATGTTCTACAGGAAGCTCTTGTTACATGAAAAGCTGTCCAAAGTATTTCTTTTTCATTCCCTCTCCCAATAAATTATTGAATTAAATGATGCTGTGGTTACTATTATAGAGCATAGAGCGTAGCATACTGATTTAGATCTTTTAAGGCCCCAATAACTGCAGTTCCTTGGGTCCTTTGGTGGATGCGTTTTTACAAGTGTATCTGACTTTGCAATGAAAAATCTCAAATCAAAAACAGGGAAATGTTCTCATATGTTCAAAAACAATTGCAGTAGCACCTTTTGTAGTAGCAAATTACTAGGAAGAAAGTAGGTGTCCATTAAGTGAGGAATAGCTGAATAAATTGTGGTATATTAATGTAATAAATTATTCTGCCATTAAGAAATTATTGTGACTCTAGGTATAGCACAGTGGAGGTTTTAATAAGGAATATATTTCTTTCCAAATGTATCATCACAAATATACAAACTTACTCCCCCTAACACATGGAAGGCCTTATTCACCTTCTCTCCTGCCCCACCTCAGTCTCTAGTGAAGGGAAGGGAAGGGAAGGGAAGGGAAGGGAAGGGAAGGGAAGGGAAGGGAAGGGAAGGGAAGGGAAGGGAAGGGAAGGGAAGGGAAGGGAAGGGAAGGGAAGGGAAGGGAAGGGAAGGGAAGGGAAGGGAAGGGAATTAGGTATCTTGCTTAGCTCCCATAGAGCACAGTCCCAGTTTCAAGTCCAAAAGCCCCCTCAGGCTCAAGTCCCAGGCATTCTGGCTTCTCAGAGCTTCCATGTTGCCCTGACTGGTTGTGCCTGCAATCCTGCCCCAATGTCTCCATGACTCAAACTCCCAGACCTGTGAAGATCATGTCCAGTACCTGAAACTTAAGATAAATAACACAAAGCAGAAACAAATACTGTCTGGTCCATTTTGCAGAGCCAGGGTAAAAGAGTGAGAAGGCAAGTCCCTTCTCCCTCTTAACAGATCAGATCATTCTGTCCACCTTGGGTACAGAAGGAGGATGGTGGAAAGAGAGAGACCGGCTTGGTTTCACGAGTTCTAAAGATGTAGGCAGCTAATCAAAGGAGACTACCCTACCCATAGTAGGGATGCAAAGGACACCCAGGCAGGCAAACTAAGTATGTTCAAAAACCAGACTACACGGGGCAGCTAGGTGGCTCAGTGGATAGAGCACCAGCCCTGGAGTCAGGAGGATCTGAGTTCAAATCCAGCCTCAGACACTTGACACTTACTAGCTGTCTGACTCTGGGCAAGTTATTTAACCCCAATTGCATCTCCAAAACAAACAAACAAACAAACAGATTACACAAATAATTGAAAGAAACTTATAAACATTTGGATGAACTAATGGAGATTAAAATAAGCAAAACCAAGGAATAATTTCTACAATGAACATAATAATGTAAAGGAAAAAAGCAATGAACGCCTTCCAAGCTATGTCCTCTGCTGTGATCATAGATGATTTCAAAGGCATGATGCTAGAGCATGCCTCCCACATCATAGCAAACAGGTGGTAGACTATAGGTGCAGAATGAAACATACCTTTTGTTTTACTTGACTGTACTGGTTTGGATTCTATTGGTGGGAGAGTAGAGAGCAAAGTCAAAGTCATTGGGGAGTAACAGTGATATAACAAAATAAAAAGAATTAATAAAACATTTAAAAGTAAAAAAAAAAACCTCCAAAAGTTCATGTTTAGTTTCATTTGAGAGAAAAAAAAAGCTTGACATTGACATGAGTCATCTTCTTTAAAGAGACTATATGTCTCATGAGATTCGTGTATATCAGGTCTGCACAACCTGTGGCCCATAGGCCCTCTTATGGCCCTAGGGCTACTTGCCACAGGCCAAAGGATTTCAGGAGGCCAGCAAAAACTGTCGAGGAAAACACCCTTTGTATGGGGGGTGGGGGGGTGGGGATTGGTTGAGCAGGCCTGATGTATAGCCACGAAAATGCACACATTAATTCAAGAAGAAGATTTTGTCACCATTTTTGGTCGTACAAATAAAAAACCAGATGTGGTCAAAAAAATATGCATAGGCTCTATGTCTGTTTTTTTTGTTTGTTTGTTTTTGTTTTGTTTTATTTTGAGACTGGGTTTTCTATATCCACCAAACTGAAAAGACAGTGGCCACTCACAGGCCTGATCCCACTACTCAGAATTAGAGCTTTGGCCTACTCTGTTTCCAACCTGGTTCTGTTAACAGCCTTGGTGCCCACCCTTATTCCTTCCTAGGGACTCACCCTATTGGTGCTGGGCTTAGCGTGGACACCCACTAGGCTTTTATCCCTACTGAAACTTGGAATTCATGAGCACAAGTGATCTACCAGCCTTAGCCTCCACAACAGCAGGAATTTCAGGTGTATACCACTACCTCTGGCCAAAGATTTTCTCCTTTATTATGAATTTAACAAACGTGAACATTTCAACATACAAAGAAAAAATAAAAAGAAGATTGTATATGAAACTTTGAGCTATTACATAGTTTGTAGTTTGTTTTTTTAAGTTTTTGTTTTGTTTTATTTCATTTCATTTTGAAGGCAGGTGGAGTGTAGGGGATAAAGCACTGGGGCTGGAATCAGGGATACCTGAATTCAAATACATCCTTAGACGCTTACTAGCTATGTGACCCTAGGCAGGTCACTTAAGCTCTGTTTGCCTCAGTTTTCTCAACTGTAAAATGAGGAAAATAACAGCATCTGCCTTTTAGGGTTGTTGTGAGGATCAAATGAGATAATATTTGAAAAATGCTTAGTAGAATGCCTGGCACATAGTAGGTGCTATATAAATGATTAGTTCCTTTCCCTCCTCCCTTTTAAGTATATATTAAATGTAATACCAGAATAACAAAACTGCCTTGCTTTTCTTCATCTGCTTCTGTTTTCTTCTGTTTTTTTAACATTTAGTTGATGCTCTTTTTTTGCATCATTCTCATTATCCTTCCATATCTCTCCCCAATAATATTCTCCCACACGCAAATAGAAATCCTTCCTTCTCATAATAAGTATAGCTAAGAGAAATACATTCACACATTGGCAGTATCTGGAAATACGTCTCATTTCTGCATTTCTAGTCCATCATCTCTCTTTCAAGTGGTAGGAAACGTGCTTTATCAGTCTTCTGAAGTCATGATTGGTCATTGCACTGATCTTAAATATTTCAAAATTTCTTTCAAGTTCTTAAATCTTTCAATCAAAATTGTTTTCCTTTACATTGGTGCAATTATTGTATAAATTGTTCTTTTGGTTCTGTTTGCTTCATTCTTCATCAGTTTATACTACCCTTGGTTTGTCATAGGTCCTAGGCACCATGCCAATTGTGACCATAAGATACTATAACCCTGTAGTAGTGAAAGCACCTGAGAAGGAGTCAGGAGACGATGTTTGAACCTTACTAATGGTCTTGCATAAGCTACTTGCACAAGGTCAGTGGAGCTGTTGTAAATAATCTAGTGTCTTACCCACAGAGAGTTACCATCCCCATCTTGTGGTCTTTTATAACATTACCATTAAGGATGTTTACAGTTAAGCTTCCTTTTTCTCATTATAGACTTAAATAGGTTTTAATTGTATAGGAAGGGCTGCCCAGTAAACACAAAATAAGAAAATTTGCTGTAGGACTAATGAAACTAAGTTTAGGACTATTAGACCAGAAATTTTCCAACCTTGGATTAACTAAAGAAAAATTTGGAGAAAAAGACAGCCCATTTTGGCCCTGTAGCCTGTTCTTTCTTGTCATCTTAGTCCCACAGAAGTGAGCAAACTGAAGTTCCGAGGTAGAAAAAGAACAGTTAGAATTTTCCCAGGATTCTCCCTCTGTTTGAGTTTGGTGATATGGAAGCTAATATGAACCTTAAAAGCAGGATGTCCCCTTGCCTTATCCCTGCCCACAATTACTACAGGACTCCACTTGACAGCCGTAAGAATAGGCCAGATAAGGTGGCATACACCTGTAATCTCTTCCACTTGTGGAGGCTGGTGGATCACTTGAGCGCTGGAGTTCTGAGCTGCTGTAGTCTACAAGCCCGCTGTGTGTCCCTGGTAAGTCTGGTACCAAGTTCATGAGACCCTGGGAATAGGGGGTCACTAGGCTCACTACAAAGGGGTGAACCAGTCCAAGACATAAATAGAACATTTCAGAGAGTCTGGATCATCAGTAGTGGAATCAGGTCCATGAGTGGCTGCAGCACTTCTAGCCTAGGCAAGATAGGGGGACCAAATCAATAAAGACATAGATGATAGACAGACAGAATGACAGATAAATAGATAGCTATAAATAAATGAGGGGCAGCTAGATGGCACAGTGGAAAGAGCACTGGGCCTGGAATCAGAAAGACTCATCTTCTTGAGTTCAAATCTGGCAGGAGTGACCCTGGGCAAGTCATTTAACCCTGTTTGCCTCACTTTCCTCATTCATAAAATAATCTGTAAAAGGAAATGGCAAAGCACTCCAGTATCTTTGCCAAGAAAACCCCAAATGGAGCCATGAAGAATCAAGTGAGAGAAATGGTTCATTAAGGACCTCTATTCAAATTCTAATCAGTATCAGGCAGTCCATTATGATTTTATAAGTGGTAATGATTGTTAGTAATTATTTTAGTATATTTATCTAGTGCTACATATCTAGTCAATCACTTAATAATAGGTATAAGAATAAGAATGTATTAATCCCTACTTTGTATAAGTTACATAGGAATGTAGGCTCTAATAGAAGGGGCCTATAATAGGCCTCAAACTTTAACATAATGTTCATTACTTGTTTACCAGCTATGGAGCCTACTTACTCAACCATAAGAATGCTGACAAAGATATCTCCATCCTGTTTTGCTCAAATTTCATGACCAAGCATGGGTGGTGTCATGGTATAGAAATTCCCCTTGATATGTTCTTGGAATGTATGTATAGCTTTTACCATCTCCTCCTGCCTAACCTAAGGAGAAGCCCATCTGTCTTATGACTATCTAGTCAGTGGAAATATTCCTTGCTTCATCTAACTCATGACCCTGCTGACAGATCATTTTTGTTTATTTTAGCTTATGTGTTATATGTCAACCAATGGGATTCTGTGTTATGCCATGCCTCTTTTGTATATTTGAGTATCGAACTCTATAACTACAAGGTCCTTGAAGAAGGGGACATCTCAGACCATCAGGAAGATCTAAGGTCCACTTCCTTATTGGGGACCAGGGACCCTTTAATAAAGTGCCATTGGCTCAGAGCTCTGCCTCAGTCTCTCTTATTGTAGGTTGGACAATTTTAATCCCCACACAGACACAACTGAAATAACTGAACACACATATGTAAATGAATGAATGAATGAACAAACAAATGAAGATTTAAGCTAGAGAGTATTGGCATTCCTTCTGGAATTATTCAATGCTATTTCCTACAGAAGGGTAGACCCAAGATGGTAGAATAAGGCAGAAACTCACCTGAGCTCTCCAAATATTCCTCCAAACAACTTTAAAATAATGCCTCAAAACAAATTCTGGAATGGCAGAACCAACAAAAGGATGGGGTGAAATAACTTTCCAGCCCAAGACAATTTAGAAAGTAGACAGGAAAGGTCTGTCTCACTGAAATAAGAGTGGAGTACAGTCCAGCACAGGCAGCCTGGGCCAAGCCAGTAGTAGGCTGTGTCTCAGCAAGCCAGCAGCTAGGCCTTGCCCCCAACACAAGCCAGCAGTGAAGCAAGACCCCCACCCTGGTGGAAGCCAGAAGCAAGGCCCTGCCCCCCTCAAACCCCTCCCCAGTGCAAGCCAGCAGCAGGCTTTACCCCAGCAAGCCAGTGCAAGCTTTGGGGACAACTTAATCAATAGCAGTGACTCCCAGAGCTCTCAGCCCATAGACTATAAGAGGACCAGACAACTAGTCAGAAGACTACGGGGGACACTTTACTGGCACTGGGTGCAGGATTCTGTTGCATTGCCCAAACAAGGATCCAGGTCACAGACCTGGGTCACTGTCCCAGAGTGAGTAGGAGCACACCAGAGCTTGCAGCCAGAGGAGGATGAGATCCTGGTCACAGGCCCAGGGCAGAAAATAGTACCTGGGTCACTCATAGACCATAGTGCAAGCCAGGAGAGCAGTGACCATACCTCTCCTTAGATCATACCACCTTGAAAGAACTGAAAATTTACAGACTCCCAGAACTAGCTCTAAAAACAGCACAAAAAACCCTGAAGCTGGGGACAGTGCTCCCTCCACCCCAGGAGCAGAGACCAATTTTAACATAAAATTAAAAGTTGAGAAATAAGCTGGAAAAAAAATGAGCAAACAAACAAAAAACCCTGACCATAGAAAGTTACTATGGTGACAGGAAAGATTAAAACACAAATTCAGAAGACAATAATGTCAAAACGGCTACATGTGAAGCCTCAAAGAAAAATGTGAATTGATATCAGGCCTAAAAAGAACTCTTGCTAGAGCTCAAAAAGGATTTTTAAAATCAGGGAGTTAGAAGGAAAATTGGGAAAAGAAATAAGAGTGGTGCAAGAGGATCATGAAAAAAGAGTCAACAGCTTGGTAAAGGTAGCATAAAAAATGGGAAAAGATGTACAAATATTCACTGAAAAAACCCAACTCCCTAAAAAGTAGAATTGGCCAAATTGAAAAGGAGGTTCAAAAGCTCACTGAAGGAAATAATTCCTTAAAAATTAGAGTTGGGCAAGTGAAAGCTAATGACTCTATGAGACATTAAGAAACAATGAGATAATCAAAAGAATTTTTAAAAAATAGAAGACAATGTGAAATATCTCATTGGAAAAACAACTGACCTGGAAAATAGATCAAATAGAAATAATTCAAGAATCATTGAACTACCTGAAAGCCATGATAAAAAAAAAATTCTAGACATCATCTTTTAAGAAATTATCAGGGAAAACTGCACTGATATTCTAGAACCAGAGGGTAAAAATCGAAAGAATGCACCACTCACCTCCTAAAAGAGATCTCAAAATGAAAATTCCCTGGAATATTATATCCAAATTCTAGAGATCCCAAATCAAAGAGAAAATATTTGCAAGCAGCTAGAAGAAAACCATTCAAATATCATGGATCCACAGTCAGGATTACACAAGATTTAGCAACTTCTACCTTAAAGGATCAAAGGGCTTGGAATATGGTGTTCTGGAGGGCAAAAGAGCTAGATTTACAACCAAAATCATCTACCCAGCAAAATTGAGTATAATCCTTCAAGAGAAAAAATAGACATTTAATGAAATATAGGACTTTCAAGCATTCCTGATAAAAAGACCAGAACTGAACAGAAATTTTGATTTCCAAATACAAGACTAAGAGAAACATAAAAAGGGAAACAGGAAAGGGAAAACAAGGTATTCAGTGAAGTTAACTATTTACATTTTTACATGGGAAAATGATATTTGTAGGGGGGCAGCTCGGTGATGTAGTGGATAGAGCACAGGCCCTGAAGTCAGGAGAACCTGAGTTCAAATCCAGCCCCAGACACAGAATACTCACTAGCTGTGTGACTCTGGGCAAGTCACTTAACCCCAACTGCCTCACCAAAAAAAAATATTTATAACTCTTAAGAACTTTATCATTATTAGGGAAGTTAGAAGGAACATAAATAGACAAAAGTCATAAGTGTGAGTTGACTATGAAGGGATGGTATCCAAAACAAAAATTAAGGGATGAGAAAGAGGAAGGCATTAGGAAAAGGGGGAAGGGAGAAGTATAACATAAAAGAGGCAAGAAAGAGCTTTTACAGTGGAGGGGAAGAGAGGCAGGTAAGCAAAGCTTGAACTTTACTCTCATCAGAATTGGCTCAAAGAGGGAATAACATTTATGCTAAATTGGGTATAGAAATCTATCTTAACCTACAGGAAAGTAGGAAGGTAAGGGGATAAGAGAAGAAGTGGGACTGATAAAAGGGATAGCAGATTCGGGGAGGCAGTAGTCAGAAACAAAACACTTGTGAAAAGGGACAGGGTGAAAGAAGAGAGAGAACGATAAACAGGGTAAAATAGGATAGAGGGAAATACACAGCTAGTAATCATAACTGTGAATGTGAATGGGATGAACTCACCCATAAAATGGAAGTGAATAGTAGAGTGGATTAAAAACCAGAATCCTACAAAATGTTATTTGCAAGAAACACATGTGAAACACAGACACACACAGAGTAAAGGTAAAAGGCTGGAGCAGAATATATTATGCTTCAGCTGAAGTTAAAAAAAAAAAGGAAGAGTAGCAATCATGATCTCATATAAAGCAAAAGCAAAAATAGATCTAATTAAAAGTGATAAGGAAGGAAACTACATCTTGCTAAAAGATACAATAGACCAACAGACAGTGAAGTGATATCAATACTAAACATTTGCACCAAACAGTATAGCATCTAAATTTTTAAAGAAGTTAAATGAGTTACAGGAAGAAATAGTAAAACTCTACTAGTGAGGGACTTCAATTTTGCCCTCTCAGAACTAGATAAATGTAATCGAAAAATAAACAAAAAAGAAGGTAAAGAGGTAAATGGAATTTTGGAAAAATTAGATATGATAAGACCTCTGGACAAAATTCAATGGGAATAGAAAGAAATATACCTTTTTCTCAGTGGAACATAGAATCTAAACAAAAACTGACCATGTATTAGGGCATAAAAACTTCACAACCAAATGCAGAAAAACAGAAATGTTAAATACATTCTTTTCAGATCATAATGCAATAAAAATTAGATTCAATAAAGGGCCATGGAAAGATAGTTTTAAAATCATTTGGAAACTAAACAAGATAATCCTAAAGAATGAGTGGGTCAAAGAATAAATCATGGATACAATCAATAATTTCATTAAAGAAAATGACAACAATGAGACAACATACCAAAATTTATGGGATGCAGCCAAAACAGTACTTAAGGGGGAAACTTGTATCTCTAAATGCTTACATCAATAAAATAGAGAAAGAACAGATCAATGAATTGGGCATGCAACTAAAAAAAAAACTAGAAAAAGAACAAATTTAAAATGCACAATTAAACACCAAATTAGAAATCCTGAAAAATCAAGGACAGATTAATAAAATTGAAACCAAAAAAAAATCATTGAATTGATAAACAAAACTAGAAGCTAGTTCTATGGGAAAAAATCAATAAAATGGATGAACCATTTGATTTCAAAAAGGAAAGAAAAAAACCAAATTACCGGTATCAAAAATGAAAAGAGTGAACTCACCATAAATCATGATGAAACTAAAGCAATTATTAGGAGCTATTTTGCCCAACGATATGCCAATAAATCTGGCTAAGTGAAACGAATAACTATTTACGAACATATAAATTGCTCAGACTAACAGAAGAGGAAATAGAATATTTAAATAACCCCATCTTAGAAAAAGAAATTAAACAAGCCATCAATGTACTCCCTAAGAAAAAATCCCCAGGGCCAGATGGATTCACAAGTGAATTCTCCCAAACATTTAAAGAATAATTAATCCCAATACTATATAAACTATTTGGAAAAATAGGCAAAGAAGGAGTCCCACTAAATTCCTTTTATAACATAAATATGGTGCTGATACTTAAACCAAGAAGAGTCAAAACAGAAAGAAAACTGTAGCCCAATTTCCCTAATGAATATCTAAGCACAATTTTTAAATAAAATACTAGCAAGAACATTACAGCAATATATTACAAGGATCATACACTATGACTAAGTGGAATTTGTACCAGGAACGCAGAACTAGTTCAATATTAGGAAAACTATCAGCATAATTGACCATATAGATTAAAAAAAAAAGACAACAGCAAAAAATTATATGATTATCTCAATAAATGCAGAAAAAGTTTTGACAAAATATAACACCCATTCCTATTAAAACACTAGAGAGTGAGAAAAGAAAAACATTAGGGAACATAGGAATAAATGGAGCTTTCCTTAAATAAAACCATTATTTATAATGCAATAAGCTAGAAGCCTTCCCAATAAGATCAGAGGTGAAGTAAGGATGCCCATTCTCACTACTATTATTCAATATTGTCCCAGAAATGTTAGCTATAACAATAAGAGAAGAAAAAAGAAATTGAAGGAATTAGAACAGGCAATGAGGAAACAAAACTATCATTCTTTGCATATGATATGATAATATACTTAGAGAATCAAATTAATTGAAATAATTAACAACTTTAGCAAAGTTGCAGGATATAAAATAGTCACATAAATCATCAGCATTTGTATACAGTACCAGCTAAGTATAGCAGCAAGAGATACAAAGAGAAATTTAGATCAACTCTGAGTGACTTAGCTATTCTCAGCAATACAATGATCCAAGACAATTCCAAAGGACTCATGATGAAAAATGCTATCCACCTCCAGAGAAAGAAATGATGAATTCTGAATACAGATCAAAGCATACTATTTTTCATTTTATTTTTTTCATATTTTTGGTCTGTTTTCTTTCATAACATGACTAATATGGGAATATGTTTTGCATGATTGCACATGGATAACCTGTATCAAATTACCTACTGTCTCTAAGAGGAGGGAAGGAAAGGAAGGAGGTAGAGAAGCTGGAACTCAAAATTTTGAAAAATGAATGCTAAAAATTGTTTTTGCATGCAATTGGAAAAAAATATTATTTTAAAAACAATGCTATTTCTTTCATAATTAGATCAAAGATTTCCTTATGTGAATCCATTTGGCATCTCAATGTAGATAAAAACTTATATAATCCTATTTAAATAACTGTTCTTTTTCTGCCACCTCACATGTTCTTGGTCATAGAAATTTTAGGTCAAATGTTTTCTATATCAGAGCTCCATGCCACAAAAATATCCCCTGTGCACACACCTCCTATCACTTAGGTACACAAGATTAACTAGGACAAAAGAGTAATAGTGTAAAGGTTTCTGTCACAGAGAACAACAGCCTTTTCTCTCCTTTTCTCATACATGGCATTCCTACTCACCAAAGTCTTAATAGCAACTGAGAGAAATAGTAATTGCCTTAGATACCCTAAAGGTCATCTGGTCCAATCCAGAAACAAAGCATAAGTTCCTTCTATAATATTGTATACATGCAGTGATCCATCTATTGATCCATCTATGATCTACATGATCAGTAAGGTCATCCACTATCTCAGGAAGCAGTCTTTGGACAGTTTTAATTGTTAGGAAGTCCTTCCATATAATGGATAAAAATTTACCTCCCTTGTAACCCTTCTACCTACTTGTCCTACTTCTTCTTCTGGGACCATATGGAATAAGACTAATCCCCATTCCATATGATAATCCCTCAAGTATTTGTGAGGTGGCTATTGTAGTAGGTATCACCCCCATTTTACAGATTAGAAAACTGAAACTCGGTTACTAACTTAACATTCAACATCTAAAAAAGTGGCAGAATTCTCAATTCTCTGATTCTAGTCCAATATACTTTATGCTATATTAACTCAATTTAATTCAACAAACATTTATTAAGCTTCTACTATGTACTAGGCTTCTACTATGTGCCAGACAGGCCCTAGGGATACAAAAGCAACAATAAAACAGTACTTGTATTCAAAGAGTTTAAACTTTACTATATTAATACTCTTCAAGATACAGATCACAACTACTTTAGACAGTACCATATTTTCTCTAAATTATAGAACATTAACATAATGTAATAAAATTATCATAATTATGATCTTTGTGTGTAATCCTTATTAGTACTAAGGTCCCAGGTTCCCAATGCTGGCTCAAAATTGGTCAGCAAATATTCTATAACCCAAAAGTACAGTGCCCATAGTGGATTTCAAGGAAAGAGTACTTCCTTTGCAAGAACATGAATCAATCAATCACAAGGATTAATTAAGTACCCCAGCACTGTGCTAGCTGCTGGGGATACAAAGTTGAAAGTGAATCCCTACACTTAAGGAATTATATCAGAGGAGGCAAACATACACACATGCAGGGGTAATATAGGTTATATAGAACTTGGGAAGATATTCTTTGGCAAGGTAAAATGTGAAATGTCTAGTTAACAGTATTTCAAAACTCTATGATGCCCTGATGAGGCTTAAAATATTAACCTCATAACTAATCACAGCTATAGTTATAAGTTAAGTTACTGACTGCTGTTCTAATCATTCTATTAATGCACGCTATGATTCTTCTAGGTTTAACATTGCTTTCTATGTAGGAATAAATTACCTATCTGTGTATCTCTTTTACTTTCTCTCTTGGGGATATCCAGTCACAACCCATGACTATTTCCATAATTCGCAACTTCCTCCAAAATAATTGTATAGGAGTTAATTAGCAAAACAAAAAATGTGAGAATGAGATACCTGTCATAATTAGAGGTTGGGCTTGAGATGAAACCCAGGCAAAACCATAATGGCTGGGTAAAGGACGGGGAGAGGTGAGTGTCACCAGCCCTGGTCAAATCAACCAAGCAGAACCTCTGCTTAATATGGAGCCCTCATCTGATTTTTGAGGGGTTGACTAAAACCGTGAGTAGTTAATCCCTTTTGGGAGTCCCATTCTTATTTAGAGATCATCTGACTTTATTTTCTTTCTTTTTGAACTAATTCTGCTTGTCCTATTATTCATTGAGGTGAATTCTATTTATATTGCCCTTTGAATTGGCAGGGATCCCTAGAGAAATTTTGGCATGTCCTATGTAAGGACTCCTGGAGATGTTTTGTCCAGACCTCCATTTAGATTATTCTATGTACTAAAGGGAATCATGGGACAATTTTCATCCAGAACAGGTTAGTTTCTCACCTCCTAGAATTAGATAGGTATTTATAGAAGCAATACAAAATAGATAATAAGGTAATTTGGAAAAGGAGAAATAAGGCACTAGTTGCTAGAGTAGAAGTTCTTAATCTATAGTCTGTGAATTTGTTTTTTAAAATATTTTTATAACTGAATTTCACTATAGGTTTTGCTAATTGGTTTCCCTTGTAATATTGTATAATTTATTTTATGCTTTTAAAAACATTATTCTGAGAAAGGGTATGTACATGGACTTTATGAGATAGCCACAGGGATTCATGATACAAACAGGTTTAAGAACTAAGGTTTAAGCTAGAGGAATTAGAAAAGGCTTCATGTAGAAGGTAATAGTTGAGTTGAGCTTTAAAGAAAACTAGGGATTCCAGAAGGCAGGGATTAAGAGGGAGTTATTCATCCCAGGTAGGGGGGGACAGCCAGCCAGTGCAAAGTCAGAAGGACAAGAGATATGGTATTGTGTTTGAGGTACAGTAAAAAGGCTAATTTGGTTTGACTACAGACTTAGTGAAGGGGAGTAATGCATAATAAAGCTGGAAAGGTAAGTTGGAGTCAAGTTGTGAAGAGTTTATGAATTCCAAGCAAAGGAGTTTACATTTGATTCTAGAAGTAATAGGGAACCACTAAAGAGAACAGGAGAGGGAGAAGATGAAACCTGAGCTCTAACAAAATTACTTTGGCAGTTTGGGGAAGCTTAATTAAAGAGGGAAGAGACTTGAGGTAGGGCGATGAATTAGGAAACTACTGGAATAGTCCAGATTAAAAGTGATGAGAGCTACTCTTCCCCTTGACCCGTCCTAGGTAATCATTTAAAATGGTGAGGTACTCTCTTGATCCAGAGAACCCCACAAAATCATGCAAGTCAAGGGGATCAAATCTCCGGGTCCACTTCAAGAACACCTGTGAAACAGCCCAAGCTATCAAGGGAATGCATATCTGAAAAGCTACCAAGTATTTGAAAGATGTCACATTGAAGAAACAAATGTGTTCCCTTCAGGCGATATAATGGTGGAGTTGGCAGGTATGCCCAGGCTAAGCAGTGGGGTTGGACACAGGGTCATTAGCCCAAAAAGAGTGTTGAATTCTTGCTGCATATGCTTAAAAATGCAGAGAGTAACGCAGAACTGAAGGGTTTGGCTGTGGATTCTTTTGTCATTGAGCACATCCAGGTTAACAAGCCTCCCAAAATTTGATGGCATACTTACAAGGTTCATGGTCGAATCAACCTGATTTGGTTTAGGGGTTCAGGGGTCCTGGGACCCCAAAATCACAACATGCAAGTCCTGTTGGTAAGAATTCAACCCAAGGTTTCTCTCAGCTAAAGAAAAGGTTTATTACAACATCCATCATATTGGGCAGACTCTAAAGGAGTCAGAACATAGGTGAGCAGTGGCTAGATTTTAAGAATCAGAGCCATGGCTAGATTATAAGAATCTAAGCAGTGGCTAGATTTTAGGATTCTGAGCATCTTAATGGAGAAAAGGTGGACTTTATATACAGAAAGCCTGTGGGAGGGATCTAGGAGTGGCCAAGTACTTTGAGGTGATGGGAGGAGGGGCCTAAGAAGATCTGGATGGGAGTGGCTAGTAAACTGTGGTGAACAGAACTCCTGGGACCTGGACAATGGATCCTAGCTAGGATTAAGGGTGGGAAATGGCCAGGAGCCATAGGGAGGTAAAACAATGGAGGGGAGATTGGGTGTAGCCACAGTGAAAGGCCAGTTGATGGGATTATAGCCTCAGGTGAACACCAGGTGAATGCCCATCAAACCCATACATGAGTTCTCCTTGCCATGTTGAGATGATACTTACTGAAAAGGAACAAATCCTTCCTAAACCAGAAAAAGAGGTTGCTCAAAAGAAAAAGATATCTGGGAAGAAACTAAAGAAACAAAAGCTTATGGCATGGGAGTAAATATGACATTAGAAAGCAAATAAAAGTGAAATGAAAACATTTGTTACAGTAAATATTTTTGAAGTAAAAAAAAAAAAGCGATGAGAGCCTGAACCAGGGTGGTGGCTGGGTGAGTGGAGAAAAGAATATAAGTGAGAGATATTGTGAAGGTGGAAAGGACACTTGGCACCTGATTGAATAAGTGGGATGAGGAACGAAAACTCTGAGGTCAAAAATCTGAGTGTGAGAGATGATCTCTCAGAAGTGAAGCCTCCTCAGGGGATCAATGGTTCTTGTTAATATTTCTTGATTGAAACCCTCCTCTGCTCAAACCCTGTTTTTTTAAATGCTCAGCAGAAAGAAAAGCTCTGCCCCAAACCTGAACTGGTTGCCCTTTGAAAAGCTTCCCACGTTTTCTTGTCTCTGGGATAAGGGGGAAGGGAGTTAGGGAGGGGAAATTACAGTAAATTTTGGTTTCCTAGGAATTACCTGACTCATGAGAATTCGGCCCTAAACCTCCTTCTGATCACCACACCACTGCTGTGTCAGCATTAGGTATACTAAATAAGGACATGTATGTTTGGATTGGCTATACCCTGTTTCCTTGTTGTCTTTGAATTTTTGTAAGCCCGCCTCCCCACTAATGGGATAGGAAGACTTTTCGAACTAAGAATGTAAACCCACCTCTCAACCAATGGGAGTAAGGGATAGTGGTAAGTGGAGGTTTGTTTGCATTAGGGTATATAATCTCATTTCACTTTCTGTGCCTTGCCTCTCTCCTCCTGGAAGTGTACCAGAGGAGCAGACGCCACTTCTCTCGAGATTGTAATAAAAAGTAACTTTTGCTTCCGCCTTGAGAAGTCTCTGAGTTTAATTTGGGTTAGGGTCACTGTCCCACACATCTATAAAATACGAAATGGTTCAACTGGATGACTTCTAAGGTGACTTCCAGCTTTAAATTTATGATCCTGTAATGGGGGACTGGCCAATAAGCTGGGCCTTATAGAGTATTCAGCTGGTTTCTTCAGTATTTTACGATTTTCAGGAATGAAATGTCACTAAGAAATGTATTTGAAAGGTATGGCATTCCTATTTGAGGTGGGACTAGTGGCCAGATTGCCATTCACTAACATATATGATCATTCACACTATCTCTTTCTCTCCCTCCTTGGCAGCCATGTATGAACAGTCACCAATCCTTTTGGGTTTGGGGAGTATACTCCTCATATCTCTCATACGAAATCCTTACACAAACTAAGTTTGGACCCATCTGGTTTAAGTCCCGGCCATCTTCTCTCAATGTTTATTCTCCCAAATATTGGGAAGGAGTGAAAAATAAAAATATTAGATAAAGATACAAACAAAGCTTGAGACAGAAGTGCAAATTATTAGGCAAACCAAATGCAACTACCAGAGACCAAACACCCGGTGTATATTTCCAAAGCAAACTTCCCTATTCAGATCATAAGTTCCCCAAAGATTATTTTCCTAAACCAATAAACCTTAGACCCAGATACCTGGCTGGCTGAACAGATGCTGAGTTGAATTGAAGCCTTTTGTTTAAGAAATGAAGTACTGAGGGGCAGCTAGGTGGAACTGGCCCTGAAGTCAGGAGAACCTGAGTTCAAATCTGGCCTCAGACCAAACACTTGACACTTACTAGCTGTGTGACCCTGGGCAAGTCACTTAACCCCAATTGCCTTAAAAAAATAATAAAAACAAGAATTGAAGTACTGAGCCTCATTGATCAGGGATAATATAAGTGAGGAAAAGTATGAGTTTCAGTTTTGAGCCTGGAAAAGCGGTCAGTGTAGACTGTGACAGAAAAGCTCCGTGTATCTTATGACCTATTCCTTAAGTTTTAGCAAGAGTGGGGTTGGGATGAAAGGGTATTTTATCACTAGCAGTAATGGCTGAAAAGTTAGTGTCCTAAGAGATAGGCAGTCAATTTTGCCATCACATGATAGTTGTAATGTATTAAACTAAACATCTTATATATTTGAGCCTCAAGACAACTATGGAAAAGATGGAGAGAGATGGATTGGGTGATAAAATAATCAAATTTGTTTAGACCTGTACAGATGAGCTGACTCAAAGAGATGTTAATAGTTAAATGACAATTTTGCAAGTGGTCTGCCACAGAATAATCAAGATGCATTTGGCCCTGTGCCATTTAACAATTTTATCAATGACCTGATTAAAGATATAGATTATATGTACATCATATCTGAAGATGACAAAAGTAGGAGAGATAGCTAATGTATTAGATGACAGAGTCAGGATCCAAAACCTTCTTGACAGGCTAGAACATTGAGGCAAATCTGGTAAGGTGAAATTCAATATGGATAAGTGTAAGGTCTTGCATTTGGATACAGAAAATAAACCTTGCAAATATAGAAGAGGTGTGATTAGACAACAGTTGTTCTGAAAAAGATCTGGGGGTTTTAGTGGTCTGCAAGCCCAATATGGATCAGCATTGTGATTTCAAAGCCAAAAAAACACAACTAATGTGACATTGGGGAGAGAGGCAAAGCTAGTTTTGCTTGACTATATGCATTCTTATAAGGTGTTTTTTTTTCTCCAGCTAGGGGAGGCGGAAGAAAGAAAATAGATTTTTGTTCATTGAGAAAATAAAATTAAGATTTTTAAAATAAGGTGTGTAGCTTCCAGGAACACAGAAATAATAGTCCTTCTGTACTTTGCCCTTGTCAGACCACTTCTTGAATATTATGTTCAGTTCTAGATACAAAGAGGGACATTAATAAGATGGAGAGTATCCAGAAGAGAGAAACCATGATGGACTCAAGGGCCCTGAGTCCATGTCAAATGAGGATTGTTTGAAGGAATCATGTTTAGCCCTAGAAAAGATAAGATTTGAGGGGAACATTATTTCTATCTTCAAGGCTGACAGATGGAAGATTAGACTTGTTCTGTTTGTTACCAGAGGGCAGAACCAGAAGCCAGTGGATGTTGCAAAGAGGACAATTGAGGCTTGATTTTAGGAAAAACTTCCTAATAAATAAAGGCATCTAAATTGGCTTCCTTGAGAAGGAAGGTCCTCCTTTCTCTAGAGAGAGTCAAGAAAAGAGAGCCATTTATCAAGGATGTGGTGAGTGGGCATTTCTTATGGGCATAGAATACACATGGCTGATGAGGTATCCATAATAACTATCAGTTCTCCAACTTTGTAATTGCATAACTCCCTTTCTTTTCATATACTGTGCAAAATTAGCCATTGAGACAGTCTGAGTGACCCCCATGTTTTAACCTTGCTCAACCCTTGGGTACTCATCCAACCTGCAGTAGAGGTCAAGGTCCATTTAGGATGAATCCCCTCTCCTGAGGACTACTCCTAAGTGAAGGCTAATGTAATGGGGAGGAGCTAAGGTGACACTAATCCCACCTCTTCATTGAAAGATCTACCAATAAAGAGTGTCTTACCCTTAATATAAAAAATTATTTTACTCCTGTCTTTAAAAGTAGATTGCAGCAGTTGGAATTTGGCCTGTCCCATTTCAACTGCTTGATACCTTGGTGTGCTAGTCGGCTCCTAGTGTCTTATTTCTTGAGTTTGCCTTCAATTGACCAGGGCAAGACTTGAACCAGAATTTTCTTTACACAATTTTGGTGACCATCAAGGGATCCTTCACTCCCATGGCTATCACTGGGTGAGCCCACCAGCCAACAGTGCAGCGAACACTCAAATTTTTGTCTGATTGTGGGTTGGAGTGGACTTTCTCAGTGGTTAGTCAGCTATCAAGTGGTTAGAGAATTAAATTTCCTAAATTCAAGAAGGATAAGGAGAACGAGGTCCCAAACAAAAATTTTGAGTCTTTCTCATTTGTGCCCAAAGAAGAGGAGCACAGAAGAGGCGGGGTGAGGAATGGTCTTATCGAGCAGGAGAGTATTGCCAAAAGGCAAGAGGGTACTAGTATTCATATAGGACTGGGAAGGAGCAGGTCTCCTGTTGACTCCCACTTAGACAAGCTGTTAAAAGCCTGGGACTATTTTCCTGGGACAAGAAAAGCCTGCCAGTTTATATCTGCACCTCAAAGGGCAGAGCTCAGTTTGGATAATTGTGGAAACAAATTTGGCCAGATAAATATGGGATCTTTGATTATTACCAGCTGTACATGTTAAAAACTAGACTTGAAAAACTAGAGCCAAGGAGGAAAAAAAAAAAGATACCATGGCCTGCTTAAGAAACCACTTTTACAGGGAATAATCAGAGAAGAAGGAAGTAAAGATTTGGCCTGCCCCAGGAAAGAGGTGGATGAAGGCTGAGAGGTAGGCTGTATAGGGCTTCTGCTTCAGAAGTTCTTTAGTGTGTACAAGGTCTTTTTACCTTAGAGAACTTTGGAGGGGAACACCTCATCACCCACAAGAAAAAAAAAACTGCTGTGAGACACCCTCCTCCCCAGAAAGGGAGCTTACAAGGGTGGAGTCTAAAAATAGCTCCCCCAGCTGTGGGCAATATTAAGCAGGGAATCTCACTGACTTTTGATTAGGCTTTCAGTGGGAGATAAGGAGAAAACATTTTGAGATTTCTTCCTTTCTGTCTTCACAACCCTGGCCAGATAGGAGATTACAGAGATAAAGATAGACAAGAAAAGGAAGGAAATCTTTTCCCCAGTTTGTTGAAATTTATGACATTACAAAATTAATTGGAGACTAAAAATTGTAACTGAAATGTACTATCTTCACTACAAATTTCCAAATTATGATAATTGCTAAAACACTTAAGTGGATGTTGGAGGTTTGCAGCTAGGAATAAGATTAGTTGCAAACAGCATGCAACTTTCTCTCCTGCCTGGAAGGTGATAGATGTATTTGTTCAAGTAGAAGTTGATTTTACCTACTTAGAAAATAAGCAGAACTGAGGCTAGTGTGAAATGATTCAATGAAATTCAATTGTTTAGTAGCAAAGTCATCTAAATTGAAATAGGGTAAGCAGTGAAATGTTAGACTAGAATGTGATTAAGAAATAAGATGAGATGGATTTAAGAAAATAGTGTAGGTAAACAGAAATGAGACATCAATGTAAAAGGAAGGGTTAATTTCAAAGTTGGTAGGCTTTAATCAAAGTGCATTGGAGAGATATAAAAGGAAAAAGAAGAGAAAAAGTTTAAAAAGAGGTTTGAGAAGGCTTTACAAGCATAAAGAAAGTCAGCATTCCTTAAAAGAGTTTACTTTCTAATGAGGGAGACAATGAACGTAAATGAGTATATAGAGGATATAGACAGTTTAGATGCAATGCAGCCTTAGAGTCAGGTAGCTAGGTGGCTCAGTGGATAGAGTGCTGGGCCTGAAGTTGAAAAGACTTATCTTCCTGAGTTCAAATCTGACAGCAGGTACCTACTAGCTGTGTGGCCCTGGGTGAGTCACTTAACTCTGCCTCAGTCTGCTCATCTGTAAAATAAACTGGAAAAGGAAATGGCAAACTACTCCAGTATCTTTGCCAAGAAGACCCCAAATGGGGTCAGGAAGAGCCAGATAGGACTGAACTACAAGCCTTAGAGTCAACAAGCATTTATTGAGTCAACAAGCATTTGTTAAACACTTAGAACATGCCAGGCGCTGTGCTAATCATAGGGGATATATATACAAGCAAAGAAAAAGCCAGTCTGCCTTCAAAGGGCTTGCATTCTAATGAAGGAAGACAACACATAAGAGGAAGCTGAAAATAAGGTTGAGGGAGGTACCAAGGTAGTGAAGTCCAGAGAGTCAAAAGCAGAGTTGGCAAGGGAATGAAAGATGGCCAGCTGGGGCCTCCCCCAAAATGGAGGCCCAGAAGGAACTCACCCCTAGAGGAAAGGGACCATAGAAGCAGAAGGAGAAGGCAGTTGAAGTATGGGGGCAAAGTCTGGAGATTGAAGCCTGCTTGATTCTTGACAAAGATACTGGAGTGGTTTGCCATTTCCTTCTCTAACTCATTTTACATGCGAGGAATTTGACACAAACAGGGTTAAGTGACTTGCCCAGAGTCACACAACTAGTAAGTGAAGATGAACTCAGGAAGATGAGCCTTCCTGACTCCAGGCCTGGTACTCTATCCACTGTACCACCTAGCTGCCCTTTTCCTATGTAGCTCTATGAAAATGGATTTCTACTTAGTTTGGGATTTTTTACTATGAGACAATTCCCTGCCTAAGCCTCTAGATTGAATTCTTGGGGGTACTCCTCTCCCATTCAAGCTTATTTAAGACAATGCCTTCCCTCTCCATCCCACTCCTGGTGTCTTCTTTCCCTCCTGGCCTATGGATTACCACTAATCTCAGCCACAAGTCTTCTCTCACTTCTTAGTCTGCATTGCAAAAGGTGGAGAGGACCTCACAACCCACAACCCTACTGTATCTGAGGCTTATTTTTTATTCTTATTTCTAATGGGTCATACCCCATATACCCCCCAACAGAAGTCCTTGTCATGATCACCACAAAGAAAGAGACCAATTTAGCCAGTTAATGCTTTTTGTATGAACACTCAGTTCCACCTCAGAAGCCAGTCAAAAGCTTCTTCTTCACCACACAGTAAGAGACATAAACTAAGCACAGAACACCTGTATGTGTTCTGAAAGGGAGAGCCAGGTCCCTCTATTCTATGTCATCACAAACTTCCAGAAGCAAGAACCAAATCTGTATAGTTGATGGCATCAAGCAAAGAATGTTGCCTATGCTTCTGAGAACTGGGACCCCATTAGACTTCTCTATGTGTCCTATTCCAAGAATCCTCATTGACCAAGATTGCTTTGGATGTAATGTGCCCATATTCTTCCCATTCTACACCAGTACCTATTGCTCTTACCTCTCTCTACCCTGTCCAATATCTGGCATCTCAGGGATTACTTCACAAATCCCAGGGATTTCTATAGGGACAGAAATGTCTACATTACTCCTCCAGAGAACTTAGTTGTGCTTTTTTTTAATTTAAAAAAATCATAATAGACAAGAATAGATAGATTCAAACATATTTGAATAAAGAGATTTTACAGGTAGGTCACTCAGTAGATTGAATGTCAGACCTGAGCTCAAATCTGGCCTCAGATACTTACTAACTATGTGACCCTGAGGAAATCATTTAACCTCTGTCTGCTTTGATTTCCTCATCTGTAAAATGGGGATGATAATAATAGAACCTACCTCCCACGGTTTGTTGTGAGGATGAAATGAGATAATATTTGTAAATCACTTTGCAAAACTTAAAACTCTATAATTGCTACCGATAGTTATTATTATTTACAGAAAAAAGCACTGCTTCTAGAATAAAAAAGAGAAGCCATAGGGAAAGGGGGTCTGAATGTTTGCCAGAAATATTTCTGACAAGAATCTGACCTTCAGAATTTACAAGAAATGTATACAAATTTATTAGCATAACTTTTGTCCTAAGTAATAACCCCCAAAATATTCAAATTATCTAATGAGCAAAAATGCAAATTAAAACACCTGAGATTCCATCTTGTTTCTGTTTCACTGACAGTGATAGTTCCTTTTTCTCCTTCCAAGCCATACTTGCTTCCTAAAGCATGCTAATGTACAATGTCCCTCAGAATGGAACAGAGCAAGTTTCATCTAGAGTTCCTGGATCAGAAGAGGGCGGTATCAACCTTTATGTTTAGAAGTAAACCAGGTACAACTCCCCAGACAAACTTTGCTCTTCCTATGCCTTCTTACTCCCACTTCCTGTCTTCCTAAAGTCTTGCCTTCACCCACCTTTTCATCTCACTACTGGACTTTACTCAAAACTTGCTGCTATTGTATGCTTAGTCAGTGCCCTGACTTCCAGATGCCTTCCAATCCATACACTCCTTAGTACCTTCCCAGGCCATTGTCCTTTCTGGCTTCACTTTCTTTCCTTCTGCTTCTTGATCCTATAATTAACCAGTTTAACTCTACTTTATCCTCTACTATCTTATCTCTTGTCTCCTTGTCCAGCTGCTTCTTGTATTTTGCCAAACTACAATCCTGAATTATTTCCCACTATCTGCCTCCTCAGTTCCTACTCACTTGCTACTAAGTGGAGTTGTAGAAAGATTCATTGTGCTGAGTGGGTTGACTCTACTGTGTAAGGGTAGTGGTTAAAGTTAGTCACTGAGTCTGATACTTCAGTAAGGTTTTATATCTCTTGTTCTAAGTTATTAATTCTCCTACCAAGTCTTTCATCCAGAACTCTCATTTCTTTTCCAATACTTTCCTCTAGTGCAGTAATATCAAACTTAAATAGGAATTGATCCCTGAAGCCACATACTGACTCAGAAAATTACAAATTGACATTATATTGTACTGTACTTTTGTTTATTTTATTAAACATTACCCAATTACAAAACTTATTCAGTTTTACAGGCAGAACATTTGACACCTCTACCTAGAAGTGTCATTTCATTTATAATTTCGTTTTTAAACTCTTTTAAAAGTTCTTCTTTCATTTTTTCAAGGAATTCTAGTTGAACTTGTGGCCAAGTTACATTTTCTCTTTGAGGCTAAGCTTATAGATGTTTGGGAGTTATTCTTTTCTTCTGAATTTGTCTTTTGGGTATCCCTGGCTTCATGATAACTCTTTATTGTCAGTGTCTTATTTTATTTCCTCGTTCTTCTAGCCTTACTTCCTGATATGGGACCTTGTGTTAGGGCAAGGCTCTGCATACTTCTGGAGAGAGTACTGGGGCTTGATCTGTATTGTGTGGGGTCCTGTACTTCAAGGATCTCAGGGATGGCTCAGTCTGGGAAGCTGCAAACTTTCAGCAAGCTCTGGTTGCTGATGTTCTGGTCTGAGCTTTCAGATTCCCAACCCTGGCTTGGCAACACAACTGTAGACTTCCACCTTGTTGGAGCTCCCATAGACAATTGCTGGCTCCAAACTTGGCAGGTTCAGTGTGACAAATGTGTAGCCTTATCTATGGTCAACTCAAGTCCAGTCAACAAGCATTTATTAAGTGCCTACTATATGCCTGGAACTATTCTGCATACTGAGAATACAAAGAAAGACAAAAGACAGTCCCTGCTCTCTATGAGCTCACAGTCTAATGGGGACGATAACATGCAAACAGTTCTGTTCAAAAAGATAGATAAATACCCAATTTGTCATAAACGTATTTACATATATGATATTTTAAACTGTTAAAGATTGTTGTTTCATTTCTTCTATGTATCTATTTATCAGTCTCTCCCACTCTCTTCAAACGTGATAAATTGGAAATAATCAACAAAGGGAAATTACTAGCATTAAAAGTACACAGTCCAGGCTACTAGTTCACAGGTGCTCAGATTCCTTAAAAGTCTGGCCAAAAAGGCAGAACTTTAATAAGCCTTGTCTTTGGCTAAAAGAAGGCTTGGGTCAAATTCTTTCAGGCAGGACCCAAATGTCGTGATCTTAGGGTTCCAGCACCCCTAACCTCTAGACCTCATCATTTCCATTAAGATTCTGAGATTCCTAAAATCTAGCCACTGCTCTGATTCTTATAATCTAGCCACTGCTCAGATTTTCACAATCTAGCCAATAGCTCACAGGTACTAAGATTCCTTAAGAGTCTAGCTAATATGGTGAATCTTCAATAAACCTTGTTTTTGGCTGAAAAAAAATAAAAGAGTACACAGTCCAGAGTGTCTACCCTTGTTACTTTTACAGGATGAATCAAACAAGCTGATCCCTGGTCCATAGTTGCCTACTTGGTTACTTACCTATGAGGTAAATTTGAAGTCTTGGGCTGGAAAAACAGCTCACTGTGTTCTCTCCTTGGATTTTACAATCCCTACTTGGTCTGAAGTTCTGGGAGAGAGTTGAACTGTTTGAATCTTTGTTGTTTTGATTCAATTAAGTCAATCAATTTATCATCTCACTCCTCCCACCATGAAGAAACTAACAAGATGCTGTGCCCTGATACCTTTGTCAAATAAGAAAACACCTATTGAATCAATCAATGTAATATAAAAGTTAATTTGACTATAAAATAGCTAAATAGAACTGGGGCATAGAGGACCACAAAGATTGAGAGAACACAATTGCCTGGGACTTGAGCTAATGACAGATTACACAATACCTCCTTCCCCCAAAGGTACTGGAGAACCCTGGGAAAGTGGTAGAATGTATGCTCCCTGGCCTTCAGGTATTGGAGGCCAGGATAGTAATTGCTACAGATAACTTTGGAAAAAGCAGTTTCAGTTGAATGATGAGGTTGAAAGCAAGGTTGGAAACCAGTTGTAAAGGAATGATAAATTGTGAGAGGAGAGTAAATGGAAGCAACAAGTATAGATAGGTTGTTCTAAGAGTTTGGCTATGAAAGGGAGGAGACATCTAGGATGATAGCTATGCTTAGTATGCTAAGATCTTATGAGAATTTCTAAAGGATTGGGGAGATGTGAACACATTTGTAGGTGTCAGGGAAGAAACCATAGGAAGACACCTAATATTAAATATTAGATAAATAGGCAGGTAGATAGGTAAATGAACAATATTACCTGGACTTCTGATGATGTGCAAAATAATCAGGGGCTTTCTGCTGGTGAAGATGGGAGATGATGGGACTAAGCTATACTTATACAGCAGCAATCATCGTTTGAGTGATCATTTGATCAACCATTTGATTCTAGGAAAGTATGTTGAGGAGGTCTAGGAGAGTTGAGAATATAGCCTGATGAAGAATGAAGACATAACTGGCATTGGTGCCACACTTATAAGAGAGATTCTGAGAGGAACCAGCAAATCAAAGGGAGAGTCTGTGGGACAGAGGGTGCTACTAATGTGTTAGTGTGTGAAATCCAGGGATGGAGGAAGCTTTCAGGATGAAGAGGTTTTGGGAGCATTATAAAGAAAGCCTGGAACAGTAAAGAGTACAATCTGGAGAGGAGAAAAATACTTTAAATGCTTTTTTAGGTAACTTAGAATAGAATACAAGATAGAAAAGAAAAAAATGAGGCTTAATGAGCAGATATTCTCACCTCCCATCTCTCACCCTATAGCTACCCAAACTTGCAGAAAACATTTGTAGGGTGTCCTTTCAGTGCTGCTCTCTACACTCACTTATCACCATAAGTTAGTTGAACAGGAAAAACAAGCACTTTAAAGAGTACTCTCCCAGCATTCTTCTTCAGCACTGGATGCCAGCACAAACACCTGCAGCAATGGAGGGGAGGAGACAGCTCATCCAGGTTTGATCCCAGTAGCCTCAGAGCCTGAAAGATGTCTAATCTCACCATATTTTCTGTGAAACTTTAAAATCTTGCAACTGTGTCTTCTCAGGATAGAAACTCCAGCTGAGAATCAGATTAAATGAAGCTTCCTTTGTACCTTTTTCTGTTACCCCACAGGTATATTTTAGGGGGCTTGGGACAGCTAGGTGGCACAGCAGATAGAGCCCTAGGCCTAGAGTCAGGAAGACTCATCTTCCTGAGTTTAAATCTGGCCTCAGACACTTCCTAGCTGTGTGACCCTGGGCAAGTCACTTAATCCTGGTTGTCTCAGTTTCTTCATCTGTAAAATGAGCTGGAGAAGGAAATGGCAAACCATTCTAGTATCTCTGACAAGACAACCTCAAATGAGATGATGAAGAGTTAATTGGACATGACTGAAAACGACTGAACAACAACAAATTCTGTTTGACCAAGTAGAATGTTAACTCCAAACTGTGTTTGATCACGAAAAAAAAAATTTCCCTTGTTTTTCTGTAAATGTTAATTCAAAATGTCTTGTGTTAAAAACATATGGGTGGGGGGAACAGCTAGGTGGCACAGCCTTAAAGTCAGGAGGACCTTAATCCCAATTGCCTAAAAAGCAAAAACACAAAAACAAAAACATATCTAGGGAGCTGAAGGGACTCTATTGGTCAGGACATCTCTCTCTCAAGAAGGACAATGCTTGAATTTAGATTAATGTTAAATTAATTTTAAAAATTGTAATAGATTTGTGCCTAAAAGACAGAGTACAGTATTAATCTTTCTTAGCCAACATTCATATGCTGGCTCTGTGATTCTGGGAAATTCATTTAACCTCTCAGCGCCCCAAGCAACTTTCTAAGATTTTAAATAATGACCTTCAAAATGTTCAAGGAAGGTTCTCCCTCGGAAGGCCCTACTCAGGGGCCTACTGGAGTCAGTTTACTGCAGAGCCGGTTGTTACATTTTCAAGGTAAACATTTACACCTGTGGAAATTAGAAAATTTACAAATCAGGGCTTGATTAGTCATTTTATTGACTATTTAGACCAAAGGTGGGGAACTTGTGGCCTTGAGGCCTGGTCTAGACTCAAGACAGTGATTGAGAAAGTGTTAATAATGCAGATTAAATTTAAATGTGTGGTTTTTGTTTAGTTGGTTTTGTTTTATTTTTTTTGCAGAGGTGAAATACTGATGAAATCCCAGGTCTAGTCCAAAGTATTTTTGTATCTACTTGTTGCTTACCCCAAGTAGAATATAAGTTCCTGGATAGCAGGGACTGTTTTCATTTTTGTCATAAACTTATATAAATTTCCAAAATGGACTGGCAAGTAAATGGTTAGCAGGAAGGAAAGGTTCAGTAAGTAGAGTTTACCAGAGGAAGTGACACTCACAACAAATGTCTCTAGCCAAATGGATGGGTGTCTGGTATGTAATGAGTAAATAAATTTTGAATTGAGTTGAATTGAACTGAATGTTAACTGTTCCGAGTCCTAAAAGTGTTGAGGTTTAGAAGTTTAGGGGTACTGGGACTCCAAAATAGCAACACACAGGTCCTATCCAAATGAATTCAACCCAAGCCTTCTTTCAGCCAAAGACAAAGTTTATTAAAGATCTACCATATTGGCTAGACTCTTAAGGAATCTGAACATTTGTGACGCTCATATTGACAAGTGGGCTAGAGTGAATCTTAGCACCTTAAAGGTGGCCAAGATGGACCTTATGTACAGAAAGACTGTGGGAGGGATCTAGGAGTGGCCAAGTAGTCTGAGTATACTGAGATTACTGTGATCCTCTAGGAAGGATCTGGAAGGAAGTGGCCAGTAAGCTGGGGTGACCATGAGGTAACAGAGAAGGACAGGAGAAATGCCAGGGACCTAGACCACAAGTCCAAGGGAGAAAGGTGGCAAGGTAACAGACAATGAAGGGCTGGGTGGGTCAGAGGTAACAGAATTGGGATATCGAGCCTAGTCACAATGAAAGGCAAGTTGAGTGGATTATAGCCTCAGGCAAATGCTAGAGACATCCTTGATCAAGTGGGAAAATTCAAGGAGTTCAAGGTGGGGGTTTCCAGAGCCTGTACCCCCCTCAAACAATTCTTCTGGGATAAGGGGCAAAGGTCTTGGCTTGGGCCCATACCCAATCAGAAGTAAGCTGGACCAGAGCTCTCAACTTGTACCCACAGGCTTCAGGTGGGAAAAGTAGAGAGATCACTCCCTTCCCCCATCCATTTGACTGGATACATTTGTGGTGTGTGGCACTTCCCTTTCTAAGTCTCATCCCTGTTCCTTCCATTCTTTCATCATCCCCTCCCATCCTATTGATGCACTGACTGCTGGCAGCCCTTTTTGGAAATTTCCATAAGACAACCAACAGGAGAAATCCTCTTAGCCATTCCATTGCCAATCTTTCCCATTGCTACCCTGATGGCTAGCCTGCTGCTTCTGGCCATCAACTTCCACCTGATGGGTCCCCAGGCTATCAGAGCATCTCAAACTGTGAGTATCACTGAAAGCTTGGGGTAGCTTCTTTCTTCCAGGGTTGCCCTTGGCCTGAGGAGAAAAGGAGGATCTGGAAAGGATGGCATACTCTGTGGAAGCAGATTGTGAGGAAAGAGTATTTTATGTGCTTTGTCAAGAGGGAAATAGGGTTTGGGTAGGTAGAGGATGAAAAAAAAGGTTACTTGAGAAGAAGTAGCGTCTAAGCAGAGACCAGGTTTGGTGTAGGATTCCCAGACATCCTATTTGTCTGTCTGTCTACCTATCCATCTGTCTGTTGTCTGTCTATATATCTATATCTACTTGTAGATAAAGAGGTTTGACCTACATTTTAGATACTGTCTCCTTTTCTATTGTATTGAGAGAGAAATAAAATATCACATGAAGCTTTCACAGATTTAGAACTGGTAGGGACCTAAGAGATAAATCATCTAATCCTACCCACTCATTTTACATATGAGGAAATTGGCCAAGAGAAATTAAATGGCTTATCCAAGGTTACTCACCTTAGAGGTGTCAGAGCTGAGATTTAAAATCTGACAGGTACTATAAATCACTTCTATGTTGTTAATAAAATATTTCTTTCATATTTCTACCCTGTACCCTAACTGTCATCAGAAAAGACTTTATATTTTCTAGAATAAATGTGACAGAAGGGAGGAAGCCCACTGGAAATGTAGTTGAGTCTGAAGCAAAACAGCAAGGTCTTCTCCTAGAAAGATAATAGGGCCTGACTGGGAGTGATGAATAGGAGATATAAAGGTATATGTAAGAAGGAAGGCCAGCTGGGAAGGTGAAGGAAAGGAGAAAAACTGAGTTTTTAAGCTTTAAGTTTTGCAAAGCATATATTTCATTTGCTCCTCAAAATAACCCTGTGAGGTAGGTGTTATTGTTATGCCCCATTTTACAGATGCAGACACTGAATTGTCTGGGGTCCTACAGCTAGGGAGTATGTTATGCAAGATTGGAACCTTATTCCAGTGTTCTACTGCTCCCTAAGGGTTACAGAAATAAACAGAATGATTTTGTTATTATTACCTTGTAAAAATTAATACACTTTAAAAAAAACAGATTGTAAATAATAGAAGGTTACAATAACACATTCTTTGAACTCATACTTGTTTGTGTATCTGAATATTTGTTTTGCGGATGGGTGTGAAGTACATAAGTATTTTTTTCTTAAACAGAAAGAAATAACACAAGAGGGAAGGTAGGCTAGAAGTTTGACTATTTAAGTTCTCCCGTCCTTGCTGACTGTTGTCAATCAACAAACATTTACTAAATGCCTACTCTGTGCTAGGCACTATGCTTAGTGCTGGATTAGAAAGGTAAAATTCAATAGTCCCTGCCCTCCAGGAGTTTCTGTTCTATCTATTTGGCAGACAGATTTTAGCAGGTACCAGGCTGGTCAGTCCCCCAGGCTCTATCCAATTTCTACTGGGAGGCCAAAACTCCTGGAATCTAGCCACCACCTGGAAGCTCAGAAATACGTAAATGTAGGAAGGGACTAAACAAAGTGTGTTGACTTTCCCAAATTTGCATAATCCCTCCTTCCAGAGGAAGGTTGACCTCACCACAAGTAATCTTGTCTTCTACTCACAATCATTTTCAGGCCCGGAGAGGAGGTTAGAAAAGTTCCAGGATGAAGAAAACTGGAGGGGAATCAGCCGGGGTGGAGGTCTTAGAAGGGTGAAGTCCCTGGGACACAGCCAGAGATTGTTTAGGTCCCGGGGAAACCTTGCCTTCTTAGAGTTCTCCTTTGTGCTCTATTGCAGGAAACTTGTAGTTTGGCAACAGAGGGACAAGCCAGGTGGCCCACAAACCAACCAGGGCAAGCAGCTGGTGAGCTAATCCCAAGGGGACCTCAGTTTGAGCAAAGGGAGGGAGGAGGAGCTAAGACCACGGATAGACACAGGAAGAAATGTCTATCTGGTTGACTTCTAGGGCAGAGGAATGAAGCCCCTGTTGCCATTGGTGCCAAATCCTTGTAGATGAGTGTAGGAATTAAGAGGGCAGCCAGGTCAGAGGCAACCCTCATTCTGCACCCTGGATTCTATAGCCACCTCTATTCTTCTAGAAACAACTCCTTTTACTGCCTATGTGCAAATGGAAGTCCTAGAAAAGACCTGGGACCTATCCTCCTTTAGGAACCCAGCTCTTCCCCTATCCCTGAGAGATCTGATTGCCATCAGTCTTACCACAGGTAAGAAGGAGGTAGGACAATGCTCTCAACCTTTCAATTCTCAGTGCCTTTTGTGGGAAGGGGGTTAAGAGGTGGAGTGGGCAGCTAGCAGCCACATTCCTCAGTCCTCATGAAGCCAGCTAAAGTGCTGGTGACAATCCCTAGGAGAATGAGGCTAGGACTACTTGTCAAGACATAGACTAGGTAAGTGCTTTTATTTTTTTCAAAGTATGCATGGGCTTCCCTACTTCCCCACCCCCTTCACCCAGGCCTACTATAGACTCTTGGGAAACAGAGAAAGAAATTAAGACAGTCCCTGCCATTAAAGAGCTTGTATTTTGCTGGAGGGTGGTAGGAGGAAGGCAGATAAAGTGCACACAAGGAGTAAATTTAAAACATATACAAAATGGGACTTGGGAGAAGTGATTACAATGGTCTGGGGAGGGGGAAGTGGGGATAGATCAGAAAAGAACTTGTGTCTTTCCTGGTGGTAACTTGAACTGAGCCTTAAATGGGGTCAGGGGTTTTGCAGGTCAGAGATGAGGAGAGAGAGCATTGCAGGTAGTGTCCTTTCTAGATGCTGATTCAAACCCAGATCACATACTTTACCTACCCTTTCCTGCTATGTATGATTCAGGGATCACGCCCACTCATTGATCTTGGCTTCCTCCTCTGTAATGATACATAAAGTCATATCTTCAGCTATTCTCTTAATTGTTTGGTTGTGAATGACCCTGTTATTCTGTGACTTAGGTGCTCTTTCTGGGTGGCTCTCAGTAGCTGGCTCCAGGGCATAAGGTGGTGACTGGGCCTTGGTTTTCTTGGTCAATTTGCCTATTTCATGCTTTCTACAGTATGTGTTGCAAAACATGGTGGGGTCTTCAACTGTTTCTGTCTCCCTGGGCATGGATGGAACGCCAGCATGTACCACCATCACGATCCCTGCTATCACTTGTATCCCGACTCCTGTAACTGCATCATCTTCCATCGTCCTAACACTGCATACTGCCAGTTGCAGCCACCTGGTGAGGAGGGTCTGGTATTGATTATGGTTAAGTGACTGACCAAGAGGAGGATCTGTGGCCATGTCAATGGTATGCATTGGGCAGGCCAGCCAAGCCCCCTTCCATTGGAGGGACGGCCCCAAGTCCTGATCAGAGAATGTAAGCTTCTTGAGGAAAGAAACTGACTTTCTTTTCTATGTGTATCCCTAGTGCTTAACATACAGTAATTGCTTAATAAATGCCTATTGACTGATTGAGTAAGATAGAGCTGGTCAGAACATTTATGCCAAAGGGGCAAGATGGGAGATGGCAAAGAGACTGTAGAGGAGCCAGTGCAGAACTAATCAAGGCAAACAGCGAAAGGGAACAGCAGGTATGAGACCAGATGACTTCTGTGCCCCCTGTGTCTCCCTCCTCATTCCTCTGAATCAGTGTAGCAAGGCAATTCTGCCCTCTAATCTGATCTGAATCTTTCATCCTTATAAGCCCTTTGAAAATCCCAGACTCCTGGCAATAAAGGAAGATTCTAGCCCTTTTAATTAGAGGGTGTCAGAATGGTAGTACTTTATAAATGTCCTTGTAAACACAGGTCTTGGGCTTATGGCTCAAAGTCATGAGACCTCTGGGCAGAAATGGACAGGATGGGAGTCTTTGCCGGCCTGCTAGCCCAAATCTGTTCCAGAGGAGGAAACTTCAGGGCAATATTCCTTATTCCTTATCACTAAAGCCACAGGTAGCTTTGATGGGGCTCTGTAAACTCAGTCACACCCAGTCAAACACAGGAAATTTGTAAGGGCAAAGAGATCTATCCAGATTTGTGCAGGCATCCTTTTTCTGAACTCCTAGGGACTACTGAAACAACAGCAAAATAGGAACCTTAACTTTGGACAAGCCAGTCAAATTCCCTTCCTTTGGAGGGAGGGAGCAGGCCCACAGAGTTGGAGTCAAGATCAGAGAGAGTAAGCCAGAGTTGACCAGAACACCCATTTCCAAGGGACAAGAGGAGAGGTGGAAAATAGAAACTGTAGTGGTTCCAAATGCTGAGCATCCAGCATGGGACCCATCAAGTTGGTTCAGGGCAAAGCAAAAGCCCTGGAGAGTAAGGGAGAGTGAGGTGGTTTTGAGAGTACAGTGTAGACTCCTTCCCTCCCTCCTCCTGTCCCCATACCCTTCAGAAGAAAAAATAAAACATCCTGATAATTTATTTGGTAGAACCTTGGTTAGAAGGCTCTGGAAAACAAGCTGTTGTATCCTAAAAGGCAAGAGCTATTTCATTTTTTTTTCCCTTTGTATCTCCAGCGCCTGATACAGAAGAGGCACTTGAATAAATGCTTTCTTGATTGTTTGACTGATTGATTGATGGTGGAGAAGTAGCAGCAGAAGCACCAAGTTTATTCTGAAAATTTCTTCTTTTCCTCCTGACTTTCTTCTGTTTTGGCTTATTCACTAGCACCTGGGAACCTGAGCCTGAATTCAGCACTGCCCAGTCCTGGCAGCACCCTGACCTTGACCGTGCTCCTTAGCCATACAGCCACTCAGCTGAGCTGGTACCTGCAGTCAGTGAGGGAACAGACCCTAGTGGCACTGCAGTCTGGAACTCAGGTGGCCTTTAGCACCACGAGGGACCGGGCTGTTCTCACCATCACCAATGTCTCCCAAGATTGGGCAGGTAGCTTCCGCCTTCTCTTCTTCCTACTTCTTTTCTTCCTTGGCCTGATTATTGAGCCAGGAGGCTTGAAAACAAAGAGGGAAGGTAATAAATATGTGCAAGTACATGGGGTATAATTACATGGAGATTGTGGGAAAGATGATCTCTGTTTCAAGTAAGGACAAACAAAGCAAGAAAAAGGGAGCTGAAACTGGAACAAGCGTTTCCTATTATTTGATAGTTAGAAAGGCATTTGGGGAAGTTGAAGGTAGGGTAGTAAAGGGGCAGGGAGAAAAGATAGAAAGGAACCATGGACCTAGAACCCAAAGGCTTGGGTTCTAGTCATTCTGGTATAGTGGAAATCCCAGCCCTGTTATTTGCTTGGACAAGTCACTTCACCTCCTCATGTATAAGATGAGGATTTGGGATTAGATGATTTCTGAGGTTCCTTCCAGCTGTAAATCCTAGGGCAAGAGGCTGCATGGTTCAGTGGAAAGTCTGCTCGAGTTGGAGTCAGAGAGCCTTGGTATGAATCATGTCTCTGCACTCATAACCTGTATACTTGGGCAAGTTGCTTTATATATTCTGGCGCTATTTCCTCATCTGTAAAATTCAGTGGCGAGGGCCGGGGCGGGGGGGGGGGGGGGGGGTTGGTGGTTGACTAGATGACCTTGAGGATCCCTTCCAGCTCTGAATCAATGACCTTTTGATCCTAATCCTAGATCTACCACTATATTACTTTGGGCAAATCACTTAATCTCTGAGCCGTAGTTTCTTCTTCTGTGGAATGGTTATAATAATTTTTGCATTGTCCTTCATAGGATTTCACAGATGAAATGAGTACCCTATATAAAATACTTTGTAAGTTTAAAGTGCTATGTAAATGTAAACTATTTTTATTATTATTCTGAAGATATTAGAAGGACAGCTAGGTGATGGCAATGGATAGAGCACTGGGTTTGGAGTCAGGAGGACTCATTTTCCTGAGTTCAAGTCCAGCCTCAGACACATACTGTCTGTGTTACTCTGGGCAAGTCACTTAACTCTATTTGCCCCAGTTTCCTCATCTGTAAAATGAGCTGGAGAAGGAAATGGCAAACCACTCCAGTAACTTTCTCAAGAAAACCTCAAAATGAGATCTCAAAGAGTCAGACATGACTGAGACAACCAAACAATAACAGCAACAAAAGATATTAGATCTCTACATCAGATTCGTGTTTATGGAAAAGGGAATGCCCTCTAAAGGGCTATTCAGTCTTCAATTTTATAATTCTATGATTCTTCTTGCTAAAGTTTCTTCTTAAAATGAATCAACAATCATATATACCTACTATATACTACATATTGTGTTAGAGTCTATAGTAAGTCTTATCATACTTGAATGAGTGATTCACACTTATGCCCTTCTCTCCCCCATATTTATATCTGACCCTATTCCTTGTAACAAAGAAATACAGTTAAGCCAAATCAACTGGGGCAGTTAGGTGGTGCAATGGATAGAGTGCTGCATCTGGAGTCAGAAACTCATCTTCCTGAGTTCAAATCTGGCCTCAGACATTTACTAGCTGTGTGACCTTGGGCAAGTCACTGAATCCTGTTTGCCTCAGTTTCCTCCTCTGTAAAATGAGCTGGAGAAGGAAATGACAAATCACTCCAGTATCCTTGCCAAGAAAACCCCAAATGGGGTCAGGAAGAGTGAGACACAACTGAAAACAACGACTGAACAACGCCAACAGGTGCATTTCATCATCCTTTCCCCAGGCCAAGTTTCCATCTTCTGGGCCAGCACTAGGATACCACAGTAGGAGAACGGGGTAAAAGGTTGGGGGAGAGGGAGGGAGGAGTTCTGAGCTACCAGGGTGTGTGCTACCGACTGGCAAGGCCAGAAGTAATGGAGGGAAGCAGGGGAGAGTCGGTATATGCCCGCAGGCCAGTATGTATGCCGCTTCGTGTCCCGGGGTTTCCTGTGGGAGCTGCATCAGCTGGTGGAAGTACCCCTGCAGGCCGATGATGTGCTTCGACCCCCAAGGCAGCTCTCTGTTTCCTGCAATGCTTCCTCTGGCTTCCAGTTAAGATGCTGCTTCCCCAGAACAACTCTGAACTACACTGCCTCCTGGAGCTCTCAATCCCTGCCTGGTACAGGTGTGAGGGGTTGGGGGGATGTAGTCTCTTCTGTGACTCTTGCTTTATTTCTCTATGTGATGCTCCATAAAGATAGGCTGTTAGTCGTGCTCTGTTGGAGCAAGCTGGCAGGAGATGGGGAGAAGAAGCTTGAAGTCTGACTGACCCCTTTCATCTTTTGTGACCCTGATGACAAGTGTTAACTGGCTTTTCCTTGCTAAGATGTAAGGACTCTATGAGGATTCCTTGAAAATTCAATTTAATATCTTCCCTTATAACAAAGAAAGCTAACCAAGCAAGATAGACCAATCTAGCTGTGTCTCTCCATATCGCACACTTTTGGTATCCATGATCACCTGCCCTCTGGATTCAATATCACTCATTGCATTTATCCCAAGTTTAAGTGTCTTTTTATATGCTTTTCATTTTCACTATTGTGACCATTGTGTCTGTGTATATACATACCCATACATATACATATATCTATACACCCACACCCATTGTTCTGGCTCTGTTTACCAGGCTCTGCCCAAGTTCATACAAAACTTCTCTTGTTTCCCTATCAATTGAAACTCCTTATCTTCATCGCTTCTTATTACACAATACTATTCCATCATATTTTTATGTCATGGTTTGCTCAATCATCCCCCAAATGATAGAAATTCCCTTTGTTTCCATTTTTTGTTTGCTACTAGAAAAAGTCTTGCTATGAATACTTTCACTAATATGGGACTTAAAAAAAATCATTGATTTTCATGGGTGACATGCCCTGCGGTAGGATTGTTGGATCAAAGGGTATGAAGTTTGAAGATTTTTCTCACATAATTCCAAATTGTTTTCCAGAATGATTACATCAATTCACAACTTTATCAGTGGTGCATCAACTTTCCCCCTTCTGTCAGCATACCCTTAGCCTGCTTTACACATACATAGAGAGATGCCATGGCATAATGGGAGAAGAGATTGCTGGACTTGGATCTAGGAAGACCTGGGTTCAGTCCTACTTGTGCTTATTAGCTCTGTGACATTGGACAAGTCATTCCTATCAGATAAATTTTCCTCATCAGTAAAATGAGGAGATTGGATGAGATGGCCTCTACTTCCTCTTCTAGCTCTAAGCTTGTGATTCTACTCAGGTCCTGGGCAGTTGGCATTCATGCCAATTGCCCAAATTCTAGTGACAGAGTTCTTTTCTCTTGTTATTCTCTAGCATTCTTGTCCAGGACCTCTGAGACAGAGTGTCTCACTCTAGTTGTACCAAGCTGCCCTGAGAATGATACCAAGTACACCTGTAAGCTGGAGAGCCCTGGACTGGACCTTGTGAGCATCCCTATCTCCGTCTCCATTATCCAGGGTAGGAAGATTTTCCCCAGACTCTCGTCTTATCTTCATCACCATGATTCAGGGTAGGCAGTCTTGTCTAGGATCTGTCCAGCTTACCTAATGCCTAATGAATGGTGACCTTTGCTTGGAAGGGTTCTAGGTCTTCCTTATCCCCAGATAGATCTAGGTCTGTTTGCTCTATCCCAGAGCAGAGACAGACTTAGAATTGCTCAAAGATACTCCTTGCTCAAGTGCATGGGATTTAGACTTAGACCCAATTGTAGGAAATTTCACCACCAAGAAGAAGAAAGAGCTCTTGTAAAACCACTGAATGTGTTGTGTTTATCCCTTCAGATGGAGATACTACTTGTCCCCAGGACTCTTTGGGCGGTGACTGGAAGGTCACTAAAGCTGGATATGTGGCCCAGATCCCATGTCCTTTGAACAGGATGGGAATGGTGGAGAGGCACTGTGGGGCCAAAGGCAACTGGGGACCCATCAGCAGCAGCTGCACTGATGTGAGGCTAGTGGCCTTGTTTCACAGAGCCCAGGTGAATCTTTTGAAGCACTTTTAATGTCCTAGGCTAAGCTAAATCCGCCTCCTGAGTCAAGAGGTGTACGACTGTGCAGAGAGAGAGGCATAGGACCTAGGGAGCTTGTTTTCAGAGTCTTTATGCCAAGACCCTTCCCCAGTGCTTTCTCTCCCTTCCCCTGAGGTCCCTTTCCTTTTTTCTGATGCAGCTGCTGTTGGCAGGCCAAGGTGAGCCAAGGAGGAAGGTGCCGCTGCTCATAGCACATTTGCGGAAGGAGGTAGCAGCTGTGAGTTCCCCTTCTGACTTGTTAGCACTGTTGGGTACTGTGAAGATCTTGGCCCAGGTGGTGACCAGGGACCACATAGAACTTAACCGCAAGGCCTTGGAGGTGAGCACAATCTCAGGAGTCCCAGCACCCAAGGGGTCAGCAGGTGGGAGAAATGCTGTAGGACTAGTTGTTTGTTTTGTCTGGTTTTTTTTGCCTCCTCTTGGCAATCTCTGTCCTTTTGGGCAAGCCCTCGGGCTTGTAGGTACTAGTTCTTCCTAGTAACCCATGTGTGTCTTCTGGCCTGCCCATTTTCTTGCAACACACCTGCAACAGTGCTTCTGAGCTGGGGATGGGGGACATGATGTTCTGGAGAGGTAGAACTGGATGAAAGCTAGGAGGGCTGAGGTCTCTGCCGCATGTGCATGGACACAAAGATATGTAGGTGTTCATTTCCATATGTAGACACATGAACATGGACCCTCACAAACACATAAAAGAAGATATACAAATTTACTCACACGTGCCAGTATACATGCATGTACAATTGTAATCATACAGGATCAAATGGATATGCATAGGGCAGAGATATATATGTACATGTCAGGAATTATCCAGCTGATCATGCACACTCATGGCACATGCATACATGGCACAAAAGTAAACAGAATCTATGAAACTTATAACACATAAGAACACACACAAATACATATATATCACATGTACGTACATAGACACTCTTCCCCCAATTCATGCATATTCATGCAGATGTTGACTCATACCATTGACCCCTATGCATAATTATTGATTCCACAGACCCTAGGATATGTCAGGAGGGAGGGAGCAGAAGAGAGACCCTTTGAAAATGACACAAGAGATGTCAAGCAATGGGATGTCTAGCCTGTAGATGGGACTTGGAAGTAGACTCTATAACCAGTGTATGACAGTAAATGCCTTGTGTAACTTGCTGGATAGCTGACTTAGCTGACTTCCTCTTGCACACATCTGTCCTTTCTCTACTTTTGATTTTCTTTGGGGAGAGGGACCCAAGAAAAGTTGCACACTCCGGGCGGAGTCCATGGGCTCTCTCTCCAACTGGGGCTGATCTCTGTGTTGGATGGCTGCAGGATTTTCTGATGGCCACAAATGACCTCTTGGAGTTGGATCCCAATACTATCTGGGTCCCAGCCCAGGCCCAGGTGCCCTCAGTGAGTTCAGCAATCCTGCAGAGTGTGGAGAGCCTGGGTCAAAGCCTGTGTTCCAGTGACCACCCCTTCTATCTCACCTTGCCCAATGTGCAACTACAGACTCAGCTTCTTGGACCTATGACCCCAGAGGACTACAGTGTCTCATTCACTCATACCCCCATCAGGGCAAAAATCCCCCACCATGCACTGGCGCAACTGGCTTGGGAGACTGGCCGTGTCAGTATCACCAGTACGGTACTGAATAAATTGGGCCATATCCTACCCATGAACTATGGGCAGGGGTTAAGTGACTTACTCTATACCACTCCTGACTTGGTTCTCTCCAACTCCATCAAAGACGGTAATCAGACTGTAACCAAAGTGGAGATCATTATGGATTTTGTGGGTACAGAGGGTACTCCCACTTGTGTCTTCTGGGACCACAACCTCTTCCAGGGTGCAGGCGCTTGGTCAAAGGAGGGCTGTGAGGCCAGAGTGGGTGACACCAGCAGCACCACTCAGTGTATCTGCTTGCACTTAACCTCCTTTTCTGTCCTTATGTCCCGCCATTCTGTCCCAGACAACCCAACTTTGACATTGCTCAGCCAAGTGGGCTTGGGGGCCTCAATATTGTCACTGCTGTTATGCCTGGGAGTATACAGAGTTGTATGGAGGGCTGTAGTCCAGAATAAGATATCTTACTTTCGACACGTGGCCTTACTCAATGTGGTACTCTGCTTGCTTGCTGCTGACACCTTCTTTCTTGGGACATCACTGTTACCCGTAGGCCCCCACAGCCCGCTTTGCCTAGCTGCTGCCTTCTTTCCCCATTTTTTCTACTTAGCTGCTTTCTTCTGGATGCTGGCCCAAGCCCTGGTGCTAGCTCATCAGCTTCTCTTCGTCTTTCACCAGCTGTCTAAACACTATGTACTACCCATCATGTTTCTCTTGGGCTACCTGTGCCCGTTGGTGTTCGCAGGTACAACGTTGGGCCTGTACCTCCCTGAGGGACAATATTTGAGGGAGGATGCATGCTGGTTGGATGGGAAGGGTGGAGCAATCTATACTTTTGTGGGGCCAGTGATAGTCATCGTAGGGGTAAACTGGCTGGTGCTGGCGATGGCTGTGGTGAAACTGCTGAGGCCCTCATTGTCTGAGGGGCCCCAGATTGAGAAGCGGCAGGCCCTTGTGGGTGTGATCAAGGCACTGTTCATCCTTATGCCCATCTTCGGTCTGACTTGGGTGCTGGGCTTGGCCACTTTGATGGACGGAGGCAACGAGATCCCTCACTACCTGTTCACAGTTCTTAATACCTCCCAGGTAGGTGACAAAGTCCTGGTTATTCTTATTGCCCATGACCACCCGGCAAAGTGATGCTTAACTAGTTGATAGCAATCATTTTTCCATGGCCCATTTGCTTGGCACTAATCAGCTTCCTAGCTTCAGTTTTAATCCCTCTTTCCTTCTTCCCTCCTTTCCCCTACCTGGTAAGATTCCCAAGGAACTGTAAGTTCAGAGATTCCAATTTTATTTTATTTTATTTTTTATTTTTTGGCTAGGCAATGGGATTAAGTGACTTGCCCACGGTCACACAGCTGAGGAGATTCTAACTTTAGATAGTGCTCTCTAGGGAGCTTGCCATAAGGGCAGAGTCCTAGGAACCATTACAGCTGGGCTCTATCCCCAGATTTATTGTAGTCAAGGTTGGTTCCTTCCCTCCTTTGAATCACTTTCCCCATCTACAAAAGAGCAAGAATAATAATCCCTTCCTTGGGGATATTGAAGGAGGTGTGAATGAGATGATGATTAGCATTTGCATTAACATTTACTTAAGCACTTACTCAGTTCCAGATACCAAAGAAGATAATTTCTAACCCCCCTAAAATTGTCAGTACTTCAGATTCTTTTGCTATGCCCTACATAAATATACCTTCACTAAAGACCTACTCCAGTGACTCATGATACGGTGAATCATAGGATAATTTGTTATAGGATCATAGAGTTAAAGGGACCTCGGGCTAGTATCCAGCTCAACCCTCTCATTTTACAGATGAGGACACAGATTAATAAGGTGATTTGCCCAAGATGACATAGACAGTAAGCATCTGAGGCAGAATGTGAGGGTGCTTCTGGGCTCAATGGCAGAGTTCAAGCTGGAAAGGCTTCCAATATATTTCAGGAGATGAACTGTCATCTGAAGATGAGCTTAGCTAAATCACCGCGAAGTTGGATACCAGGTTTTGAATTATTTTGGTCACAGTAACTCATGAATAACACCCACTAAGGTGTGGAGGGGTTGTCATCTGCATTACTGGAGATTCGTGCCCGTGGATCTCTCATGAAGTACTGAAAGAAGAATACGGATACAACAATATTCAAAATAAAGACTATGAAGTTGCCAGTAATTTTCTCTATATGACACAGGACTAAGCTAGACAAATATTCCAGTGGAGGCGTCTTCGGGCTTGATTTAGGCAGGTGGGACAGAGGTTAGGTGTATGGGAGGACAACCAGGGAAAGACGAAATGACAGGATTTCCAATCAGTGGCAAAAAAATAAAAAGGTGTAGTAGGCAATTCTGCTCACTGGGCAAATTTTGTATTCATACCCTCTTCCTAAGAGGAGGGTCCTCACCAGTGCATTTCCCCTGTCTCTACTCTCAGGGGATCTTCATCCTACTCTTCGGCTGTCTTATGGATAAGAAGGTGAGTGCTTGCCCACCCTCTGGGCCATAAGGACATGCCAGTCCTACCAACACGCGCTTCTCTTTCCTTTGCAGGTACAGGAAGCATTACTCAAACACTTCTGCTGTATTGTGCCTGCTGTCTCCACTGTCTCCCTGGTGAGTTGGCAGCATCCCCCTCCCCAGCAGAGACAGTCCCTAGACAAGCCAGGAGGTAGAGTTAGGGCCCAAGTTCAAATTCTGTGGGCTAGGTTTAGGATACTTCCTTCAAAATGATGCTTTTATTTAACACACATATAAAGAAGCAGTGTGCACTGGCCCTGAAGTCAGAAGGACCCGATTTCAAATCCAGCTCAGGCACTTATTAGCTGTGTGATCTTGGGCAAGTCACCTAACCCTGACTGTGTCCAAAAAAAAAGCGGGGGGGGGGGAGAGGAGAACAAGCAGTGTAGCTTAGTGGAGAGTCAGCTTGCCTCAGAGCCAGGAACTTGGGTTCAAGTCTGGCTTCTGAAGCATAGTGGCTGGATGAGTCTGGGCAAACCACTCAACCTCCCAGTGCTCTGGGAAACTCAGGAAGAGGCAGAGAAGGTGTCAACCCATGTGGATTGTAATGGAGTTTCCTCATCTGAGAGTTCCCTATACCAGTGAAATCAGTAGCCCAGGCCTATTTAAGTACCACTTTGATGTTTCCTGGAGGCAAAGACCCTGGGTCGACTCTGGTAGGTCCTACTAAATGTGGAAAGGCTTCAGGTAAGAAGCAGACTAAGGGTGAGGACGATCATCCACAGAAGGCTGGCCACCAGGTGGTTGGTGCTTTTGGTCACAACTTCTGAAAATAGCACTATGGCATGGAAGGATTGTGATTTGCATGGGAAAGCCTTTCGACACCTACCTCAAAAAATCACAAATCTTGTCTTCTTCTTGATAAGTGCATAAGATTCCATTTATTATCCAAAGAATAAGGTGAAAATTAGAGAGTCAGAATATCTGGATTCCTGATTATGACTCAGGTTCACATCACTCTTCTGGGCCTCTTTCCCCCCAAGCTACCCTTTGGGGTAAGTAGGTGGTATAGGCACACAAAGATGTATAGGTGTAGACAGGGCTTTGCAAACTATAGAACTAGAAAAGATGTAAATTATTCTGGATGTGCTTGAGAACAATGCTTTAGAGACCTCTGCAGCAAAAGAAAAAGAGGGTAGGTACATAGACTCCTCTGTGTATGGGGACAGCTAACCAGGCAAACCTCTCTCAGTAATTGTGTTCCTTTGCTCCACAGCAGGCCACAAATGGTATGAATGACTTGGAATCCAGCAAATGAAGACCAGAGAATGCTAGGTACGAATTAAACTCTTTCTTGGGGACTACATGAGACAAGGGCTTCAGAAAGGTGGTTTGGGGACAGAGAGGAACTTTTCAGCTTGAACAAATGTGGCCCTCTGACCGAGGTCAGCACTCACACCAGAGGGGCAAAAAACCCTTTACATAAGAGAACACAGGCTTTTCCTGGGTGACCTCTTCTACAAAGGAGTGGCTGGGCCTATCACAGCATTTAGGCTGCTGGCAACTAGAGCACCTCCAGCTCTTGTCTTGGGAGAAGACAGTGGGATCATGTGGCTAGGACATGAATTCCCTCTAAAAATCCTTCCTTATGTTACAAAAGCCTCATGGCTTCCATAAATTATCCTGGGAGGCCCTAAGCAAAATTACCTTTTTTGTTGTTCACTTGTGTCTGACTCTCTGTGACCCCATTTGGGATTTTCTTGGCAAAGATACTGTAGTGGTTTACCATTTCTTTCTCCAGCTCAGTTTACAAATGAGGAAACTGAGGCAAAGTTAAGTGACTTGCCCAGGATTACACACACACCTAGTAAGTGTCCGAGGACAAGTTTGAATTCAGGAAAATTAGTCTTCCTGATTCCAAGCCCAGCTGTCTATCCCCTGTGCTGGACCTTTTTCAATCTTTGTTAAAAGAGATAGCTCACTGATTAGGGGCAAGTAGGAGGAATATATTCAGAAATAAAAAATAACATAAAAATAGAAAATTAATCTCAGGATTAGACCTGTCTTTTCATTGATATAAGGAACTTTGGATGAACAAACTGCTACCAAATAGTTGCAGAACTACACCTGCTAAGAGAGTGGTCTAGTCACACAGCCAATCTATATCAGAGGTAAACTTGAACCCAGAGGACCTGGAGTTAGGAAGACTCATCTTCCTGAATTCAAATCTGGCCTCAGACACTAGCTGTGTGACCCAAGACAAGTAACATAACCCCATTTGCCTTAGTTTTCTCATCTGTAAAATGAGCTGGAGAAGGAAATGGCAAACCACTCCAGTATCTTTGCCGGGAAAATCCTGAATAGGGTCACAAAGAGTCGGACACAACTGAAAACAACTCAACAAAATAGAGAGAAAAAAAAAACAGTTCAGCAACAGTGTCTAACAGTATCTATAGTATTCCACAACCTTAGTCTTCCACTTCTGCAAAGAGAGGAGGGAGGTTCATTTTCTGCAGCAACAGGCATTTATTAAATTCCTACAGTGTCAGGCTTTGTGCTAGACAAAAACTAAATATTTGGCCCCTGTTCTCAAGGTGATTACATTCTACTGGTAGGAAAAAAGGTACACACAGAAAATTAAATACATAGCAATGTACTTTAAAAAATGGGTAGGAGCACCAATTCCTGGGGAATCAGTCTAGAGTACCTGTAGGACATGGCACTTGAACTGAGTTTTGCAGGAATCAGATTCTGATTTTGGTCTTAAGTCTTATCCTCAACTTCTGTGAGTGGGAAGAGTCTGGAAATGAAGCCTTCAAGAAAGTTTCCATTACAATTAGCCACTCTCAGAAGCTTTCCAGGTTGTATCAGAATTTCATGGGTTGATATAGCTAAAGCCTTAGTAAACAGGTCTTCCCTGCCATAAAATTCACAGCAACAGACCACAAAGTCCAAAAACAGTTAGTCAAGCTGCTGCTGCCTATTTTAACTGATGCAACTATCTAGATATATGTGTAAATTATTAGCAAAATTATGGCTTCAATCTTTCCTCCAAATAGCTAGTGAGCTGATTTCTTTTTCTATTCCAGTTTTGAAGAGATTTGGCCTGACCGAGATTCTGTTCTCACACACACTGCTGGTACATGTGGCTGATTTACTGTTTCTTTTTGCCATTCCAAAAAAATGAAATCAGCAACTTCAAACTTGCCTTTAGACCTCTTTTTAAAAATGGAAGCTTTACAGATGTTTCATGTATTAAATATATACAAGTTGCAGAACAGAAACCAAATTTTATGAGCACAGCTTATAAATATAAAAAATAAAATTTTAAATACCTGTAGGAGGTATGAAGAGTGACTATATTAAGAGTATTAAGAGTGAAATTATAAAAAACTTAAAAAGAGGACAACAGAAAGTTGGATCCTGATGTGGGACTGGCATAACTTCTTTAAAAAAAATAGTTTTATTTGTGGATTTTGTTTTTACATCATTTAACCTCCTTCTTTACTGCCCCATCCCTCCACAGTTTGAAACCAACAGGTGGATCAGTAGATTTATATTGTGTGACTGGGCACATACACTCCAATTCTTCTCCCCCTCCCCCACAAAAAATATGTAACCAGTGCAAACCTTTCCAGCAAAATCACAATTTTTATTTTATTCACTTTATTTGTCCTCCATTATGCATCCCAATGGATAAAAGGCACCAGGCACTACAGGGACTCTTATCTTGTAACAAAGGAAAAGACTTAAGGGAAAACATGGGATATAGTGATCTCCTCTGACACTATATGCAACATTCTTCCCTACAGACTGACGTGATTTTTGTAAAAGTCCTCGTGGATTCTCAGATGCGAGGGAGCTATAATCCATGAGGTGCAGAATGGTGTTCTGGAAGAAGCATTTTTTAGAGTGAGCTACGTGGAAAGGGACAAGGCTGGGGATAATCCAGAATAATCTTACCCTTTTACATAAAGAGGGATCTTATTGTTAGGGGAAACACTTTTTTCCCCAGGGAAATTTATTTACAGCTTTTAATGATTTGCTGAAAAGCCCTAGAAATGGGGCCCCAGAAATATCTGCACATGGATTAGAACATCTTGCAAATGGAGGGTACTGTCTTATATAGACCCTCTGTTCCTTTCTGTCCTGTTGACAATCTAGTCATCCATCCAGTCCTAACAGTCAGCCCCACCACTTTCAACCCTCAGTTTGCAAACAACAAATAACAGATTTACATTGTGTATATCTGAGTATACATACTCCCATTCTTTTTCCCCAAAAACTACATGTAACCAGTACAAACCTTTCCAGCAAAACCCACTATTTTTTACTTGACCCATTTTATATATCTTCTGTCATGTAACCCAATAGACAAAAGACATGGGGCCCCTACAATGGTGCTTTTGCTCACTTTTGGTTCCACAACTTAGATGACTAACATCGTTCAAAGGGTATTGAAAATTATTTTACAGGTCTTAAAAAAAAACCTAGGAGAAATTTTGAGAAATCAGAAACTAGAATTATTATTTTCATTTATTAATTACCATATAGGTTTCTGATATTGTAAATAATAAGACTAGCTCTATGAATCCCAAAAACATTTATCAGGAAGCTTGAAAGGCTAGAGCAAAACAAAGATACTAACCACCTGAAACTGAAAAACCATTTACTGCTGCTATACCGCAACTTTAGCAGAGATGTCAAACATGTAGTCAGCAGCCTGAACAAGGTTAAAATGTAACTGGGAAATATTTAACAAATTAAAAACACAATAGAACGTGGATAATGTCACTATGTGGTTTTCTAGGTCAGTATGCAGTCAACAGGGATGTTTATGTACAGTTCAGTGGTCCACATTTCTGTTTTAGCTGGACAGTCACTGACCTATAGCAATGAGATAACCTAACACTATTTGCATGGTTCTGTAGGGTGGGTGCTGTCTTATCTATAGTTAATTATCTCTTAGGCAGTCCTCAGCTAAGATTTCAGCCCTGTTGCCTTACAACTCAAGTCTGGTTTCTGGAGATGCAGTCTATTTAAATGGTATCTTAAGACCAACTGTCACATAAACCAAAGATTTCTGAGCCAAGAGGGTGCTGGTAGATGTTTAACAACCAGCTCTCCAGAAAAACAATGTGCCCCAAACACCCTTTTAGTGTAACCCGCATTACCGATATTTTCTCCATCACTTAATTCTAGACAATCAGCAGAACAACAGATCAAGTCCTGATTGTATAGCATTTTCTGAGTTCCAAAGTGTAAATGCTCACCTTGAAAATACAACTATCAGTGGCGAGCTAGCTGGAGGTGGCTCAGCACCCCACTGCCTCTGGCTGAGGGTTCTCACAAGGTCATTCAGAGTTAAGTGTTTTAACATATAGTCTTTCTACAGTCTTTGGCAGTACTGGATTGGTCATAGTCCAAACCATGCTCACAGAAGTGGGGGCAGAGGGTGGGCAGAAAGCCTAAGTGAACTCCTAGCTTTAGACTTCACAGACAATCAAGAAGGACAATGCCTGGTTGGGATTCCCTCATCGGCTAAACTGAATATTTGAATGTTTTAAGTACAGCAGCAGAATGAATGAATATGCGTTGAGCACCACAGGTTGGCTTAATGCATCTATTTAACAGTCATACATAAGAGTTAGACATACTGATAGAAGTTACTATCTGAGGTTTTAGAACATGAGGTTTTGGAATTTCTGCCTAGGGAGAATTACTATTGTACTAAGGATACTCCCTTACAAGTTTCTGGAAGAAGTTGATCCTTGGCTACAAAAGTTGGCACTTTGCTATAAACATTGGAGTGATGATTGATTTAAATTCTCTTTTTCCCTAAAAATGGCTCACTTCTTTTCAGAATTTTTTTTAATTTCCATCTCCAGAAGTTTTCTTCTTCCATTTCCTCTCAAGTCTTCTTCCCTTCCTACCAAGAACATTTTGATTTCTGTCTAGATGTTAGATTTCATTGGTATGGGGAAACAACTCCCTCTGCTGACACAGACTGACACCATGGCTGCTGCTTAGCCTTACAGTTGCCTGTGCCACTAGGAGATGACGTGACTCAGGAGTGTAGACTTAGAGGTGGAAGGGGCCTCAGCAGTCATCTACTTCAGCCCTCTCATTTCACATACAAGGAGACTGAAGCTCTGAAAAGTTACTGACTTGGCCACAGTCACGTGGATAGTTAAGCAGAAGAGGTGGGACGTATTAAAGCTTAATAGTCCAGGCTCAGACCCCTAAATGAACAATGGATACAGACTGAAAGGCTTGGGGATAACTCTTACTGCCCAAGGAAAAGTTAGATGTCACTGTAAAGTGCCACGCCTCTGGTGAAATATGATGGGACCTGGAGAAACATCTGGAGAGAAGCAAATAAAATTGACAAGCTGATCGGGAGACTGACGTATGAGGACTGATCAAAAAGACTAGGGTTCTTTAGTTTGGAAAAATGACTAATTAAGAGGGAGACAGAACCAAAGCTCATAAAATCATACATAACATGAACATAAACCTGTCAACTGATTAAGTGATAATGAGAATGAGGGGCCACCCTTTGAACCCTGAGTGAAGCAAGTTTAGAAATAAAAGTACTATTCCAAATACCTAGTTGTGCAAGACAGGTATAATTAAAGCTGGTAAGTAGTAGAACTTAACTTTGTGGGGAAAAAAAAATCCCATAACTAACCTGAGTGAGTTCCCTGCAAAGGTCACAACAGAGATGGAAGTCAAACACCTGGCAGGAATACATCTGTTACATTCCTACATAAACACAGAGGGCCGGTAGAGTCGGATTTAAAGTTCTTTTTCAACTTTGGAACTCTATGAAAGTTAACTTTTGAAGAAGACATATGCCCCAATAAAAATGGTAATTTGTGCTCCTTTTATATTTTTATTCTATTTATAGAATGCTTTTCAACCTAAAAATCTCATATGTAGAAAGAAGCATGCGAACAAGGCCCCAGGTAAAGGATGTGGTCGGAATGACCCACTCTGCCCAGCCTACCTGGTGGATAATCTTGACTGCCAACCACTAGGATCTTACCAAGACAAACTAAAAGGCAGCAGAGCAGTTTCCTTTCTCAAAGCACTTTTTCTTTAGTGTATTAAAAAGGAAAAATAGGCCAGAGGATCTCAGGAATATCGGTCCAAGTTCAGAGTTTTCCAACATTTCATTAAACATTTGGCCAAGATACCTCTGTCTTAAAGGGTGAAATTATTTTACTTTAGGCTAAAAATCCATAAGCAAACTGCTTAGAAGAAACCACTGGTGCTTACTCCTCTGATTCTTATGGTTGATTTAAATGAACAGGAGATGCCTATTAGTTAACTAGAGACATGATTATACTTAACAAGAACCACACACCTACACCCCAACACATACCCTATAAAAAAGCATCCAATCTCTAATACTTCCTTAGTTTATTAAGTTGGGCAAACAGGGATGATGTTTCCATATTTAAACATTCACTGATGTTTCTCAGTGCAGTTTAGACTTTACATCATCCTTTCATTATTAAATTAGAGTAGGTACTTGGTTTGTAAAATTTTATTTAGAATGGAACCATATTTACCTGTATGTTATTAGCAAAATAAAATTCTGAAAGAGATTTTGAGAATGTAACACAGATGATTTCAAATCTTAGTTATCTATTCCCTAAAATTACAACCACTCGTTTAGTTTCTAATGAAACTGACAAAAAGAATTTTAAAAAGGAAAAAAGATCTCTTTGGAAGCATTATATTGTCAGGTTAAGAAATCCTTGAAAGAGTTACAAGCCATGATAACTGAACAGCTCAGAACACTCATGAGGCTTAATTAGGAGATATTTAACAAAAGGCTATAAATCTTGCTTTCCTAAGAGAGGCACACAAGTATAGATGACTTTGTATTAGTGCGCTGAAATGGCATTGCCTAGCACAGGACTCTCACAGATCCTTCAGGGACTCTCTAGTCCTCTTACTTGGGGTAAGCTTCCACAACCATAGCATGGCCCTGAAAAGAAGAAAGGAGTGTTGTCAAGTAACAGTTATATAATTGTTATTATTACTATTATTATCACTTATATTATCAATAATCACATATTAATAAATAGCTAGCATTTTTATATAGCACCTACTATGTGCTAGGCACTGTGCTACACACTTTACAAACATTATTTCATTTGCAACACACAACAACCTTGGAAGTTAGGTGTTATCATTATCCTCATTTTACAGTTGAGGAAACTGAGGTAGGCAGAGGTTAAGTGACTTGCCCAGCATCAGAGGCTGCATTTGAACTCAGGTCTTCCTGATTCTGGGTCCAGCACTCTATCCACTGAGCTATCTCACTGCCAATGAAGGCAGTGAAGGGAAAGGAATCTAGCCAGTACACCAAAGAGCTTCTCTGTTTGTTTTCTTTTTCTTTTTTTTTTTTGGTGAGGCACTTGAGGTTAAGTGACTTGCCTAGGGTCACACAGTTAGTGTCAAGTGTCTGAGGATGGATTAGAACTCAGGTAATCCTACTCCAGGGCTGGTGTTCTATCGACTGCATCACCTAGCTGCCCCAAGCTTCTCTGTTTGAATAGCCTCAAGTCTATCTAAGGCACGTGAAGGCAATTGGTTGTTCAGGATTAGGTTGCAAGAAATCTTACAGTCCGTCCATCTTTGAGACAATCATACATCAGTTAGTCCATCTGTAGCGGCAGGGTCACCAACGGCTTTCTAGTGACCAGAGGACCTTTTGAAGTCCCTTCCAGTTCTAGAGCTGTGACCCTAGAGCCCCAGAGGATGGATACTGACTGAGGATTAGTCACCTAGATTCCTCTGTGGCTTTAAGAAAGCTTCTCCTTAACATTCTGAAGAAATTTTGTGGATCTTGTAGTAAAACCTGAAAGCCAGGGGTGGGGGATCTGTAGCCTTGGGTCTTTGGGTGCAGCCTTTTGACTGAGTCCAAGTTTTACAGAACACGTCCTTTTATTAAGGAGTTTTGTTTTGTGAAGTTTGGATTCAGTCAAAGGGCTGCACCTGAGGACCTAGAGTCTATCTTCAGACATGAATAGGTCACCATCTCCCATACCCTGGCCCAAGAAAAAAAACTGCCACTGAAAGTCCTTTGCTTAACCCTACTGCCACACAGCCTACTTGTCTTCTTTTCCATTCACTGCCAAACTTCTTGGACTGAAAGCCTATACCTGTTATCTCCACAGCCTCACCACCCATCCATTCCTTAACAATAAAATCTGGTTTTTGATACCATCACTCCTGAAATAATTATCTTTAAGATCAATACAAGATTCAGTGGCTTTTTCTCAGGCTTTGTCTTCAGTAATCCGTAACTGATTATCATCCTTACTCTGGAAAATCTCTCCTTTACACTCCATTATCATCTACTCACCTGGTTCTGTCTTCCTACCTTTCTTCCTTCCTATCATTCTTTCTTAGCCTAGCACCTCTCTTTCTACACCCTAAAATGCAGATATTCTCCAAATCATAATTATTAGCCTTCTTTGGTCTTTATATTCTCAGTGACACTTTGTTTCAAATATTTCCTCCATGCACACCCCCAAATGTGTATCTCACCACGCCTTACACAGTACCTTCCTCACAGTAGGCACTCTATAAGTAGTGAATGAATCTCTCTACCCTTGGACCTGTTTCCTAAGCTCCAGTTGCACATTTCCAAATGCCTACTAAACATTTCCATACGGATGTGCCATCATCTGAAACTCACAAGTGCAAAAAACCAATCTCTATCGTCTAGTAGGTTCTCCACACCCTATTTTTAATTTTAACGTCATTCAAGGCCTCTATGTTCCAAATCTCAGAATCTTAATTCCTTTTTCTCCCTTGACATTCATGGGTAATCATCACCAAATATTATCCAAATTTCTTTCTCAGCCTTTCTCACTTATCCCTTCTTTTAAATCCCCGCTGACAATACCCCATGTCAAGGCTCATGACTATATTATTGCAACAGAGTACCTAGTTTCTCTGCTCTCAGGTTCTCCCCTTTCCAATACATTCTGCATACCACTGTTAGAGTAATACAACTAGAACACTCTTTTCTTCAAGTAGCTCTTCTGTTCAAAAGTCTTTATTGGTTCCCTAATCCCTATTAAAAAAGTCCACACTTCTGAGTCTGAGATTTTAAGGCTCTCCACCACCTGGCCTTGCTCTACCTATCTTTTCACCATATCTTATCACAAACCCTCTTCTCCAGCCAGAGCTTTCCTAGTGTAACCTTCAAATACGTCACATACTGTCCTCATCAGGGCCTTTTCTCCTGTTATTCCCTTTCTTTCCCCCCCTTGCCCAGACGAAACCTGCCCACCCTTTAAAGCCCATATCATGTCCCACCTTCTCTAAGTAGCCCTCCTTGAACACTCCAGCACATACTGGTCTTTACTCACCTTTGATTCCCCTACAGAATACATCTGTACTACTCTTTCTGCCCTCATTCTCATGATCTGTAATGTTACATAAATTTTCATGTGCATTATATTGTAAGATTCTTGTGGGAAAGAATCATGCATTATATTTCTTAAACCTTCTGACAGGTCTAAACATATATTAGGTGGTCAAAACCACACACCAGTTACCAAAGGTGTTAATCTATCTGGAGTACTCTTTACAAAGAATTGTCGTTCTATCCTCACAATTTCCTTTGGTTAGCATTGATGCTGAAAAATGCAGGGTGACTATAACAGTCACTGTTTTGAAAAGGAGTCTATGATACAGGAGAAAAACACAAGATTCAGAGTTAAATGACCTGGGTCTGAATTCCCATTTGCCACTTACTATCTTTGAGATCATGGGCAAGATACTTAGCCATTCTGGGACTCAGTTTCTTCATCTGCACAAGGGGGGATGATATTTCCACTACTCACCTCAAATGGCCTGTTGTGAGCAAAGTATTTTGCAAACCCTTAAGTCTTATGTATAAGTATTAGTTGATTTTTCAGGTGAAATTATACAGGTTTAAAGACCTTTTCAATCATGTTGTTTCCAACTCAGTGGTATATCTGCAATTTCTCCTCTTTCAGAGTCATTAGGAATGTACATTAAATGCTTTCACAAATTTTACTTCCTTAGTTTAATGCACCATTCACAAAGAACAGCCATTTGCTGCCTATCAATTACCAGAAATCTGTTATCAACCTCACATAGAAATTTTTTTTCAAGGCGGGGGTAGGGTATCCAACAATTTAAAATCTTTAAAAATGTAGTCTGCTGTCCAGGGAAGGTTACTGTAAGTGAGAAGAACGTAACAAGATCTTTTCAGGCCAGTAAGAAAACAAGGAATCCAGTTAGCTTTTCTTTTTACCACAAGAAGGTCTTCGCCAGGCCATCTCTGCAGTGAGTCAGTAAAGCAGGGTAGGAAACCCATCAGAACAAAACAATTTTCTCTGCATTTATGTCCTCAATAACAAATTAGCCAGAGGCAAATTAATTCTCTAGTTAGGCAATTAAGATGAAGTTCAATTTTCTAGAAAAATGCTACATCTTCTGAAGCAGTTTTATGGACAAGGCACCTTTCTTAGAAATAGCTAACAAGGGGGCAGCTAGGTGGCAAAGTGGACAGAGCACCAGCCCTGGAGTCAGGAGGACCTGAGTTCAAATTCGTCTCAGACTAGACACTTGACACTTACCAGCTGCCTGACCCTGGGCAAGTCACTTAACCCCAATTGCCTCAACAACAACAAAGCTAACAAGATCAGGATGAATTTTATGAGAAAAGAGAGCACAAAAAGGGTTTCTTCTACCTCCCAGTTGCCTAAATACTATTTAGCGAGGACAAAGCCTTCTGAAATGGTCACAACTGAAAAGAAGAGGTGTCCCATGACGCCAACCATTCCAGAAGGTGCTGTTTTCAGTTCCTTTCCAATAGAAGGAAATGAATGCTAAGAGGAGCCTGCGCTGTTGGTCTAACTTACCTGTCCTCCTGCTGCACAGGCAGCCACTAATCCATACTGACCACCGCTTTTCCGTAACCTGTTGGCAGCTGCCATAACCAGACGACAACCAGTGGCACCAAAGGGATGTCCAAGAGACAGGGATCCACCCCAGGTATTAAACTTCTCCAAAGGAGGTGCACCAACCTAATGCCCACAGAAACAAAAGAACAAACATAACATGAGGCAGATGTAGGGAAAGGGGCTTGGCCAGGCTTGTAGCAATAGGAAAGCCTGGAATTTACGGACTACAAGGGGCTCTGGAAGCATCACAATCAACTGGTAGTCATGTTAGTGTGGTAGAAAGAGTGCTGATTGTGGTGTCACATACCTAGAGTCTGAATTTTGTCTATCACTTAGTATCTACCTGTGGGACCTTGGGTAAGTCTCTTAGTTCTGTTTCCTCATTTGTAAATAAAGAGTTTGGATTAGATGACCTCTAAGGTACCGTTCTAACTCCAGGTTTATGTACGACTCTATGACTTTATTGTAAAGCAAATACCTCCTAGGGTAACCATCAAGCTAATGAAAAGCAGTGGTCAAATACCTTTCATCAGTTAAAAAGAGAAAGAATAACCAAAATATAACAAATGTGACTTTGTGCTTTTGCTGAAGAATTTGAAAGTTAATATAACTATCATAAGGCCTCAGAAAAATATATTTAAGTTAGTAGAAAATTTCTCTTTGAATAGGTGTTTGCATGTAATTCTACTCCAATGTTCACATACATTAGAAACTCAAACACACTCAAACACACATTTAATTTCAAAACTTACCTTGGATTTCCTACCCATGTAGTTTTGTGCAAACCAATCTGAATCCAGCGCTTTGAAGTTAGCCAAAATCTGACTCTAGGAAGAAAAATAATTTAGCAAGGAATAAGTTTGTTAATGCCAAGTATCTTACTAAAACCAAAATGTGGCCCAAACATTGTTTTTGGTATGGTTTTAAATGACTTTAAAGGTAAGGATGCTGACTTTTTTCTGGGGAAAACACTTTAGCTTCTGTGAAAGGTTCTGAGAAGCATTCTAACCCAAAGTGCTTTTCACCACTCTTCAGGCCATTTGTCTGAATTTCTTCCAATACAGTGGGTTAGTGGCCTCAGAGAGCAAACAAGTGTATTACTTTTGCTTTTAGTCACTTTGCAAATCACTGCTAAGTGTCTCCAAGACATATACAAAGAAATGTTCGTACGGCATAAAGCCAATGTTTAAAGCCTTTTTCATTCTACACCAAAGGTAAACCAGGATCCATAGGCTCATCTAATTCCTTCTCCTCTTCCCTGTTTAAAAGCAAAAATATGGAAGTGAGAAGGAAAATTAGTACTTCCAGCATTTTTATATAATCACATTTCTTTAAAAAGACTTACTGAGGGGTAGGTAGGTGGCCTACCTCCAGCCTTAGAGTCAGGAGGACTTGAGTTCAAATCCAGCCTCAGAGACTTGACATTTACTAGTTGTGTGACCTTGGGCAAGTCATTTAATCCCAATTGCCAAAGCAAAAAAATAAAAAGAAAAATAAATAAAAAGAAAAAGAAAAAGACTTACTGAGAAAGCTTCATGAAATTCAAAAACGTCAATATCATTCAATGTTAAGCCTGCTTTTTCTAGCACTTTAGGGGTTGCATACGCTGGCCTGAAAAGAAAAAGATAGTGTCAACATTTCAACTTGAAAGGCAGCTTAGTATAGCGGGAAAGCACTGGACTAAGTCAGTTCAAATTCTGCCCAAGATACTTATCAGCTTTGTAACTATGGGCATATCCCTTCACCTTTCTGTGCCTCAGTCTCCTCATCTGTAAAATGAGGAGGCTGGACTTACATGGCCTCTAAAGTCCCTTCCAGGTCTCTATCTACGATCCTGTTTTCCAAGGCTGATTATACAGCAGTCCTCCTCACATAAGCTATGTTCTGGCCAAACTGAGTTTCTTGTCGTTCCTTGTGTAGAACAGTCTTCTCCTGCCTCCATGCCTTTGCCCAGGCTGTTCCTTGCACTTGAGTTGCTCTTATTTGCTCTTACCTCTCAGGACTCCTAGGTCTCTTCAAAGCTTAGGTCAAATGCCACATCCTATAAGAAGTCTATTCTGCTCCTCTAATTGTTAATGTTCTACTCCCTCACTGTTTTTTTATATATCTTTATTATATGCATATATACACATATCTCCTAAATCTATTTATTTTATATATATTCTAAATCTACTTATCTGTGAACATGCTGTTTGCTCTCTTCCCTCATCCTATCCCGAGTAGAATACAAACCCTCTGAAGGAGGGACTTCCTCACTTTTATATTTGTATCCTCAGAGCTTAGTACAGTTGCTCATGGTTATCACTTGCTATTACCTGAGTGATCAGAACTCCATGATGTCCAGAATCTACTTCACATGACATCCTCTCAAATGTTACAGCGAGATTTCCATTAGGCATTACATTCCCCTCCTTTTTTCTGTTCCCCACCATAATACCTGAGCCTGCCAATTAGAATCCTGGAGGTGCAAGGGGGAAATCTGTGAACACTTCCATTACTGTGCTGCTTGCTGCTTTGGGAAGACAACTGATCATATGTTATCCCCAAACTGTACATTTTATAGTCAGGGTGGTCCAAACACTCAGTTTAAGAAGATCCCCTACCTACCAATGGTTGTGGAGGCCACATACCAGCTCCCTTTCTCCTCTAGGTCACCCCTACCCTGAACCACCCAAACAACCGGACTGTCATTAGCCATTTGGTGTTTGATGTGGGCAAAATCATCCTTGCTGTTTCCTTCCACCGCTTCCTGCTCTCCCTTTTCTTTCTTTAAAAACTGGAACTGATGTAGGGAGCTCCCAGTGAAGTACTTCCTCTCCCAATGAGCATGTGCCCCTTTTCTGCAGCATCTAGTCTAAGGGCATTGCCCCCAAGGTCCCTGGGAGAATGTGACAGAGGCAAGACACAAAGCAGGGCCTTCCTGCCTCGGAGGCTGGCCCTCTCTCTGTCACACCCTGATGCTCTCCTCCTCCTTTCCTGGGTCAGTTAATTTCAACCCAGGACAAGGTTCTCCTGTGTCTACCCACATTTCTTTAGCCCTGTTCCTCCTCTTTCACTTTCTACTCTTGCATGGGCTCCCAGGAAGGATATTTCCTTCACCTCTGCCTGCTTTTGCTTTAGAGCCCCAAATCATGCAAGTCATGGCTCTTCAGCCTCAGAAAAGGGTTAGTAAAGACAAATTGTAAATTTAAAAATTAAATGAGATACATAAAGAAGTAATACTTGAAAAATGCTCCAACATCTCCTTCAAAAATGTATTAGTCTCCAGCTGAATCTCCTTTTTGTACAATTAGGCTTATTTTTCTTCAAGCACCACATATATACACATATGTATGGCTTTATTTAATGACTTGTATTGAATTTGTTTTGGTTAATTATTTACTTTTGTTTTGTTTAATGAATTGTATTGATAGTTCATTGGAAATGTCCAACATTTTATTAAAGATCCTACCTACTTCACAAGGATCAAAGATGATAATATAAGTGAAAAAACAGTATAAATTATCAAGTGCTATGCACATATATAGAGGGCAGTGAACACATCCTAATAGTGTGACCCCTGGGCCAGGGATGGGGAACCTGCAGCCTGGAGGCCACATGTGGCCCTGTAGGTCCTCAAGTGCTGTCCTTTGACTGAACCCAAACCTCACAGAACAAATCCCCTTGATAAAAAGATTTGTTCTATAAAACCTGGACTCAGTCAAAAGGCTGAGAACCCAAGGACCTAGAAGGCCACATGTGGCCTCAAGGTCACAGGTTCCCCACCCCTGTCCTGGACGAATAACTTAACCGCTCAATGCCCCAGGTTTGTCTGTAAGGCTAGAAATTATAGACAAGTCACCAATCTCCACTAATGGGGGAGTTCCCCACAATGACAGAGAATTCCTACATGTTGGTAAAATCACAAAACCAAACCACCCTGCTCCTCCCCCAGTTATATGGTGGAAGCATGGGTGTAAGAACATGACTTGTAGCACCATGGTTAATGTAAACAGCAAAAAGCAGCTCTATCCCATGAAGGTGACCATAGGCCACCCCTGGCACTACAGCTTCTTAGTTCTGTTTCTATATACTATATAGCCTGGCCTAAGGGTGGTATGGGGGCCTATCATTCCGTTCTCCCGCCACCAAGGACCGGTCTTGTGAGTAAGCTTCTCCCCATGAAATCTATTTACTTCCATGCTGGTGTGGACTGTCCCTCTTTCTTCAGTAGCAGTATTCTCTGAGAGATAGGATCACCCCTCAGGGTAGTCTGATACCCTACAATTGGCAGTATCAGGGCAGAACAGATCTGCCACCTCACACACCCAAAACGTATATATGGAATTATTATTCAATCAATAAATCAACAAACAGGCACCTATTATATATGTCCTACATATCAAGCACCATGTTAGGTGCTAGAGTTACAAAGACAAAAATGAAAAAGATACTTCCCTCAAAGAGCTCATATTCCACCAGGAGGAAGACTTCTCTCCCTCTCCCTTTCTCTCTCTCTCACACTTGAGATAAATAGATAAATACAAGGCAATTTGGGAGAGAGGCAAACACAGCCTCCAGGAGGGAGGGATAACAGAAAAGGCCTCATACACATGGTGAACTGTATATTAAACTTTAAAGAAAATAGGGATTGTAAAAGGCAAAGGTGAGGAGGGAATTCATTCCAGATATGGGGGAACAACATGTACAAAAGCAGAGAGACTGGAGAGGAAATGTCACATGTGAGGAGCAGCAAAAAATCAGTTTGGCCTATAGTCTATGGAGTATACGAATGGAGATGATGTGTATAGTTTTCAGCCAGGTTGTAAAGGCTTTTAGATACTATATGGATAACCCAAACGGCAAAAAAGGTCCAAAAAGCCAATAAGGAGAAGAATGCCCTAAAAAGCAAAATTGGACAAATGGAAAAGGAAGTCAAAAAGCTCACTGAAGAAAATACTTCCTTAAAAATCAGAATAGAGCAATTGGAAGATAGTGACTTTATGAGAAATCAAGACACTGTAAAACAAATCCAAAAAAATGAAAAAATAGAAGACAATGTGAAATATCTCACTGGAAAAACAACTGACCTGGAAAATAGATCCAGGAGAGAGCATTTAAAAATTACTGGACTATCTGAAAGCCATGATCAAAAAAAGAGCCTAGACGTCATCTTTCAAGAAATTATCAAGGAAAACTGTCTGATATAGTAGAACCAGAGGGCAAAACAGAAATTGAAAGAATCCACAGATCTCCTCCTGAAAGAGATCCCCAAAGGAAAACTCCTAGGAATATTGTAGCCAAATTCCAGAGTTCCCAGGTCAAGGAGAAAATATTGCAAGCAGCCAGAAAGAAACAATTCAAGTATGGTGGAAATGCAATCAGGATAATACAAGATTTAGCAGCTTCTACATTAAGGGACTGCAGGGCATAGAATATAATATTCTGGGGGCAAAGGAGAGGATACAACCAAGAATCACCTACCCAGCAAAACTGAGTATAATCCTTCAGGGGAAAAAATGGTCATTCAGTGAAATAGAGGACTTTCAAGCATTCTTGATGAAAAGACCAGAGCTGAATAGAAAATTTGACTTTCAAATACAAGACTCAAGTGGAACATGAAGAGGTAAACAGGAAAGAGAAATCATAAGAGACTTATTAAGGTTGAACTGTTTACATTCCTGCATGGAAAGATGATATTTATAACTCATGAGACCTTTGTCAGTATTACGGTAGTTGGAGGGAAAAATTATATATATATGTATATATAGATAGATAGATAGATAGAGGGCACAGGGTGAGTTGAAGATGAAGGGGACATATCTGAAGAATAAAATTAAGGGTGAAGAGGATTATACTGGGAAAAGAGAAAGGGAGAGGTAGAATGGGGTAAATTATCTCACAAAAAAAGAAAAGAAAAGTCTTATAGTGGAGGGGAAAGGGGAAGGGAGAGGGAATGAGTGAATCTTATTCTCATAGGATTTGGCTTAAGGAGGGAATAACATACACATCAATTGGGTATGGAAATCTGTCTTACTACAGGAAAATAGGGAGAAGGGGACAAGAGAGCAGGGGATGATAGAGAGGAGGGCAGATTGGGAAAGGGGTAATCAGAAGCAAACTTCTGAGGAGGGACAGGGTCAAAAGAAAGAATAGAATAAATGGGGGCAGGATAGGATTAAGGGAAATAGAGTTAGTTTTTCACAACATGTCTACTATGGAAGTGTTTTGCATAACTGCACATGTATACCTATATTGAGTTGCTTGCCTTTTCAATGAGGGTGGGTAGGGAGGGAGAAAGGGAGAAAATTTGAAACTCAAAAGTTTTAAAAACACATGTTTAAAAAAAATGTTTTCACATGCAACTGGAAAATAAGAAATATAAGAAATGGGGTATAGAAATCTATCCTGCCCTACAGGAAAGTAGAAGGGAAAAGGGGGAAGAGAAGGGAGGGCAGACTAGCGGAAGAGATATTCAGAATGCATGCCATCTTGGGCGGGGGGAGTGGCACGATGGAGTGAAAATTTGGAACTCAAAATCTTATAGAAGTAAATGTTGGAAACTAAAAATAAATAAATTTTTAAAAAATAAAAAAACAAAAAAATTAGAAAAAAATGTTAAAAATAAAAAAAATTTAAAAAAATAAATGCTATACAGAGGAGTTTGTATTTAATTATAGAGGTAATGGGGAGCCACTGAAGGTTCTTTAAATAGGGGTAGGGGTTGACATGGCAGACCTATATAGTCTGGAAGTATTTATTTGGCAGCAATATGGAGGATGGATTAGAGAAGGGGAAGACTGGAGAGAGGAGACCAATAGGGAAAGCCAGTCAAGGTGATAAGGATGTGAACTAGGGTGGTGACTGAGAGGAGAGAGAATCAAGGAACACTGGAATTGTGAGATCATGATTACTATTATTATACAATTAGTACCTAAATAGGTCATTTCTTTTTTTTCTTTCTAGGCAATTGGAGTTAAGTGACTTGGCCAGGGTCACACAGCTAGTAAGTGTCAAGTGTTTGGTCTGAGGCCAGATTTGAACTCAGGTCCTCCTGATTTCAAGGCTGGTGCTCTATCCACTGTGCCACCTGCTGCCCCTAAATAGGTCATTTCTTGAACTTAGAATCTGGCCATGTCACACATTCCTAACTAAATCCAAAGGTGATATTGCCACTTACCCCAGTAAAAGTTGATCTTTTGGATCTTGAGACACATACACAAAATCCCTAGGCAGAAAAACACTGTTAGTTCCAGCAATTAAAATGCAAATAGTAGATGACACAGTTCAACATTTCACTTTACCTTAAGTATGCTTTTGGTTTATAGCCCAAGGCCAAAGCTTTTTCTTCTGACATAATCAACATTGCTGAAGCTCCATCAGTCTGAAATAGTAAGCAGAAAGACAGTCCAATTCTTGGTCTCAATACTGAATGATTAGGTCACTTAAATGGGCTCCCTCAGCTCAATTGTTTATCTTGTTTCCGAATCAGGCAAATGATTCATATTGTGCCTACAGAACACTGAGAACTAGTTTATTCTCTGAATAGTGCTGTGCTAATTCCACTTGATAACTCACTTATCTAGTTTCATCCACCACTAAATTACAACCTAAGAACATTTTATAACCTTTTATCTGGGAGCTGGGTTAACAAAGAACAAAAGATGTCCAAAAAGATTTTGTTTCATCCATTAAAGACTTTTTAAAAAGCATGCCTTCTTTCACACATCAGATCAAAGCTCTGTGCTTTTGGTACAGAACACCGGGAATCTCATAACTCAACCCACAGCAGTGGTCCCTCCAGCAGCCCGAACCTTTTCCACATAGCTTAGGGTCTTTCTTTGAAACTGTCCTCTGCCCCTGTGTCTTCTAAGCAGTTTTTTTTCTCACTTCTAGGCTCTGCAGTGGTAGGAAGCAGTGATGATGGGAGTAGCAAGAACAGCTGAAGTAAGTCAGAAGCAGGAAGCAGAGGCTATTGCATGCATGGGTGCTCTTGAAGATGGCCCTGAGCTTTTAATCTGACATGCAATAACATCAGGATGCCAAAATGCCTACCTACATGGAGTCCTTACAGCACTTCAAATAAAACAGCTGCAGATGACAAGAGTTCAAATGGAAATGTCTCTCCATTATAAATTGTTCAAAAGTCAAAATATGCATCCTAGAGGATATCCCGGGTCACATTTTTATAGCTCACTGTTGAATACTATCTAGTCACATTACCATAAATTCAAAAGAACAGGCCACATTCTTTTGCCATACTACATTTCTGTTTATCAAATATTCCTTCAAATAAGCAGGCTGTTGGCTAGGGAATAGTAATTTTTTGGTGCTAGATATTCATTGTACATTGGAATTTGAAATGGAATTTGTCCCTTAAGCTTCCAAACTAAGTCCCTTGCTCGTCTGCAGTTTTACATAACACCAGAACTATCATACTCCTCCAAGGGCCCAGAAAACGCAGCTTTGGATTTGAAATCCCACACACATACAATCCGAACCTTTTCTCTTCCCTGTATCAAACCACACCATTTTGCAACCAGTGTGTACCTCCATGGGTCTGTGTGCTTATTATAAGAAATCTAAGGGGTTTTTTGAGGAGAGAGAATCTTTCATCTAACTCTGTTGTCCTCAACACCCAGCAGGCACTCAAAGTGAGAAGGCTGGCACAGAGTACATTAATTGAGATCAATGTGGCTCTCCAGCAGGCGACTTTGAGTTGGGAAATCTCGAAAGCAGATCACTGGCTAAGAGCTGTGAGAGACCTTTTCAAAGGCTATCTAGTCCAAGTCTCTCCTTTCACAGAAACTGAGAGAGCTAAAGTCATAAGGTCATACAAAATCAGAATTTGAACCCAGGTCTTCAGAAAAACCAAGCACTGCATACTATACTATCTCTCCACTAGGCAAACAGTTCCCTTGCTTATTAGATTAGAGGTATGGTGAGAATTTGATGCCCATTAGGCAGAAAGGGGAAAAAAAAAAAGAACAGTTTCAGGAGAGGGTAAAATTGTCAGGTTGATTCGTGGAGGCAAGTCCAATGACTTAAAATAAAGGGGCTACTTTAGGTAGGCCACCGCAGGTGGTGCTGAGAGCAGTGATTGCTCTGAGGTCCTTTGGAAGGATGGAAATCGTTTGGAAGCAGAGAAAACTAGACGTTGCATGAGTTAGGCTGCTCTGTGGCTGCAAATTATAATAAGGAAAGAGCAGCTAGCTCTGGATAAATTTCTGGCCCTTGGACCCATCCACCTTCCCACCCAATTTCTTACAGAAAATCTATAGCAGAGGAGTTTTTGATGGGATTTGGAACCCAAGAATCTGCTTCTGACAAATGGTAGACTGCGGGCAAGGAGGGGCAGAACACGTTTCCACATTTTCAGTTGGAGTAATTCTGAGGACAAGAGAAACTAAGTATTCTTTGACTCAGCAAAATTCCATTTGGGATCCTTCTCCTGAACTAAGGAATGTCTCTGTGGACTCCCCTCTACTTTCCTACCACTTCTGGGGCTGCTGAGGCAGCACTTGTTTCTTCTCAGAACTGCCTCCATTTCTATTTGGGTGATCACCTGAGAGACGAAAACTTTTGTTGTGTAGCAAATTAGTATAAAACTGCAATAAGTCTGAATCCACAGTTACATTTCTAATGAAGTTAGCTGAAGTGAAAATAACGATAACCAAAATTGAAGACTGAACTAAAAATTTAAAGGCAGTTTAGGGACGCTAAAAACACCTCACTTAAAAGGCAATAGTACTCCTACTCAATTTCTTCCAATAAAATGGAGAAATGTGGGCTAAACGAGCACAGTGAGGCAGAATCAGTGTGTCGAATAATGAGTATTGATTAATGGATCACTGTCAGCCTAGATCAAGAGTTCTTGACCTTGTCTCCATGAACTTGTTTTGTTTTTTAAAATATTCTGATAACCTCATCTCAATATAACTTGCTTCCTCAGTAACCTACGTATTTTATTTCATGCATTTTAAAAACAATATTCTGAGGAGTCAATAGGCTTCATCAGACTACCACAAGGGTACATGACACAAAAGGTTAAATGCCCCTGGACTAAGTAAGGTGCTGACAGCAAACTGCAGGGCTTGGTGACTGATTCCACCTTATGGAAAATTTTCAGCTGTAATTTGAACAAAGACAAGTTTAATAAATAGGCAAATGCAATAAAGTTAAGAGGACAGCTAATACGTTGAGTTACAATTAGGATTCAAAGTGATCTCATTAGGTTGTTGTAATGGCTTACAAATAAGAATACAACATTTTAACAGGGATGTATGTATTCAATAGAGCAAGGATTCTTAATTTTTGTTGTGTCATACACCACTTTGGAAGGCTGTTGAAGCTTATGGATCCCTTCTCAGAATAATGTTTTTATTGTTTTTAAACTTTTTTTTGGAATAATTTTAAAAGTATAAAGGACACAGGATTACGAAGAAAATCAATAATATTAAAACACAGTTATCAAATTTTTTTTGCCTTTTTGGTGAGGCAATTGAGGTTAAGTGACTTGCCCAGGGCCACACATCTAGCAAGTGTCATGTGTCTGAGGTCAGATTTGAACTCAAGTCCTCCTGACTGCAAGGCTGGAGCTTCGATCCACTGCGCCACCTAGCTGCCTCCCCTTTTTTTTCCAAAATATTTTTTAAAACCAATTTCACCAACCTCAGGTTAAGATTCCCTGATCTAGAATTACTACAATATAGTGGACGGAGAGCTAGGCTTGATGCCACAGATTTGGGTTCACATTTTACTTCTGACACTTACTAGCTCTGGGACCCTAGCTTTTTTGTGCCTCAGGTAATTCCTTAAATCAGAGATGATTGTTAAGCCATCCACTTTGATGGAAGGAGTTCCCAAAGCAGAATCTCCCACAATGAGACCCATCAAGTAAATGTATTCATACAACACCTATGCTGAACACTGGTTCAAAAAATCAGCGACCTAAGTATTGCACGGGGGAAGGCTTGGCCTGAAGGCAGTTAATGCATACAACACCTGGGAGTTTTTGTTATGTGACAAGAGTGTATCAGATGTTAAATTTGCTAACGCATTCAACCTGTATTAACAGTGTCCAGATGAGAGGAGGAAATTGTTGTACTAACTCTAGAACACTTGTATCTAGTTCTAGGCATTATATATTAAGAAGGTGATTGACAAACTGGAGTAAATATGAAAATCATATTATGTGAAGATGGCCTTTATTAAAGAAGCTGGGGCATTTAACTTGAAAGAGAAAAGGCTTAGGAAGGTGACTGACACCTTCAAAAATATGAATGGGGGTCCCAGTGAAGTTAGAGCAAACTTGTTTTGTGTTGTTCTAGGGGACAAAATTAGGACTGGGAGGTGAAAGCTGCAAGGAGGCAAATTCTGACTTCCTGCTCAGAGTTTCTATGATTCGGTAATAAAATGATCTTGATAATGACCTCAAATGTGTCTATATTTTGTACAGTACTGCTTTCCTAAGCCTTCACTGTACCATGAGCACGTGTGCACGTTTCAGTTCCATTTGAGATCCCTACCAGTCAAAAAGTACAAGAAATATCAACAAACACACATCGCGTGGTTACCAGAAAAGACGAGTTAGCAGCCGTGACTGTGCCATATGGTTTAATGAATGCAGGTTTCAGTTTTGCCATTTGTTCCATGGAGGAAGGACGAATGCCATTATCTTTGGAAACTGTATCTTTTCCTGTTTTTTTAAAAAAAAAGTATTTTTAACTTAAAGGAACACTAAGCATCAGATGCCATTTTGTAGACGAGAGCTTCAAAAATCACAAAAATATGAAATTTAGGCCAGGCTTAGCCAATTAACACGAGGATTTTTGTTAGACCTTAAGAATGAACCTATTTCAAAAAGAAAATAAAACACCAGGATGTTTGTGGAGAAACCTAAATTACTAAAGAAAAAAAAGTTCTGTTTCTTTTAAAGTTTGGATTATTAGGAATATAATTACTAATTCCACCACCTAAATCAGCAATCAACAAAGAGAGGACGTGCATCTGATATGTAAATAAATAGATAACAATTTATATAGCACTATGTGCTGGGCACTGTTCAGCATTTTGTAAGTATTATCTAACCTGATCCTCAACCCTGGGAGGTAGCTGATATTATTAACCCCCTTTCATAGATAAAGAAACTAAGGCAAACAGAGGTTAAGTGACTTGCCCAGGTTCACACAGCCAGTAACTGTCCAAAGCTGGATTTGAAGTCACATCTTCCTGACTCCAGGTCTGTGCCATATAGTCTGTTAGCCTAACAACACCATCAATAATACCACCTTATATTTATATAACGTAGATGCTTTCAAACAGTTGCTTGATCTCAAGAACCCTGTGAGATAAGTATGATAAGAATTATTCTGATTTACAGATGAGAGGTTAAGTACTTCAACAACATAAAGAGAATTTTGACAGAGCCAAAATTCAAACTCTGGTTTTCCAAATCTAGGACCATGCTCATTTCATTACACTACCTCCAGGAACACAGAAGGAAACAAGCATTGTAAATGTGGAAGGGATAAATTAATAATGGGTTCTTATAATCCCAAAATCACGGAGAAAGACTGAAACGAAATAGAGCTCTTCAGGTTTAAGATGCCGAGACTAGGAATTTCTGGTGGGATCAATATTTGATGTACTTCAAAAGGAAGAGTCTGTAACTAAAAATAAATTAACAAAAAAGAAAAGAAAAGAAAAGAAAACTTAGACATGACAGATCTCTAGTGATTACTGAATGAGAATGGAAAGCAATTTAGATACTCCTTATTTATACACCTACAAAAAACTGACCGTGTTCTAGGACAAAAAACTCACAAAAATGCATAAAAGCAGAAATACTAAACACATGACCTACTGATAACAATGAAATAGAGATTATATTAAATTAAAAAAAGGAGAGGGGGTGGTCTAGGTTGAGGAAAGGACTTGGGATTCTGCAGCTAGTTCTCATTCTGCATTCTCCTGTAAGAGAAAAGTCAAGTTGTGTTCACCTGGAACTGTGAAGGAGATAACGTCAGTGAGGAGTCCTTGGTCCTGGGCTTGCTTGGCCAGAGTGTGGGAACGGAGGGCATACTCATCCTGCTCCGTGCGGGAAACAGCGAATGCGGCAGCCAGTCTGTCAGCAGAATGGCCCATCGTCTCACTGGTTGAGAACTCAGCCACTGCAGGAAGCTGGGAAGAGAAGAATGGTGAGAGCGAGGAACTCTGATGACCATCTGACAGCAGCCACATAGCAACTGGTGGGGAAGAGTCCCACAACATGACTTTTGTTTATCTCTTTGAAGGACTATAATCTAAAGGTTTTGTTGGTTGTGTTTTATAACTGAAGAAACAGGAAGCTCTCTGAAAATCACAGAGTACATATGCTAAGAGTTTCTATGACAACCCAAACCAGCACCTGAACAATGAAGATCCTCAGCGTCTACTAATTTTTTTTTGCATGTTAAACTAAATAATTAAGCTTTTACTGTGGCCAACAAGATCTTCCTTCATGAGTGTTTAGCACACTCAAAGTCCAACCTTTATATTACTTCAAAGAAACTTACTTGACAATCAGAGGTCTCTCCAGAGAAGTTAAAAATCTCACCTCTGGTGCTAAGAAATTCAGTCTGAATTTAGAAGCTAGAGACAGTCGCTGACCCAGGGTCTTGGCCTTGTTAAGCTCAAACATCAGTTTCCTCATCTTCCTAGAATGTCGAATAGGGACATCTGACATTAACTCCACACCACCTGCCACAACCACATCATACTGGCCAGAAGCAATCAAACCAAAACCTACAGGAAAGGGTTAATAATGAGGGCATAAGATTCTTGTTCATAATGTATCATGATGCATTTAAATTTTTTTTAATCTGAACCTAAACAACAAATAATATGAGCATTTCCTTATATAAAGAAAACAGAAAAAGAGGATTATACATAAAAACTGTTAACCACTATGTACAGCTTGAGTTTCCTTTTAAATATATAATAAATGCAACATGGACCTTTCAAAGCTGTACTGCCTGTCTATGTTTCTTTCTATTTTCTTCTGTGCATCTGAAAAAAATGGTGTAATGAAATTCTTTTGTTTATGGAGACCCTGTTACCCTTCTTCCTCTTACCGATGCCCAAAATTGAAAAAAAAAAAAAAGAAAAATAAAATCCCTGTAACAAATATGCACAGTCAAGCAAAACAAATTTGCACAATGGCCATGCCAAAAAGTAGTTGCCTCGTTCTAGTCCATCACCTCTCTAGAAGGTAGTATATTTCAACATCAGCTGTCTGGATTGTCCATGGTCACTGAAACTGCTTACCAGGATATCAGAGGATCAGCACAGTAGAAAATGTATAATTAAATGTATTCTCTTTTTACAGAGCCAGCCAAGGTAATATTAAAAATACAAAATAAATTCAACACACTAGCAAAAAATGTGCTTCATGTGCACATGAGAAAAGCCTCCACAATCATCCAATTATTGATCAATCTCCCTGCCTCTAGACAATATTGAACTTAATGTATGCCAAATCAGACAAATGGATGCCTATCCTACACAAAAATCTCCATGGAAGATGATCTACAACTTTAGGACAAACAGGTGGCCGACATTTACTATGTGAGCAGATTTTTGTAGTTGGTGGACCTCGGTTCAAATTCTGCCACTGCTACTTACTAGCAAGCCATAAGATTTAGTACTGAATGGAAACCTAGATAATAATAGATGACATTTATACAACACTTTAAGGTTTACAAAGTGCTTTACATACATTATTTAGTGAAAACACTGAGGCCCAGAGAGGTGGCCCTTACAACCTTGACCAAAATTACACAAGTAGTAAGCTGTAGAAACAGGAGTCAAAGCTAGGTTTCCCAACTCTACATCATTTTGCCTTTGTAGGCCTGAGTTCCTTTCATCTAGAAAAGGAAGGGATTCAATAAGATATTCTTTAGTCCTTTCCAGCTCTAAATTCTATGATCCTTATCCGGAACCAAGCAGCCAATGGTGTACTCTCTTTTACAGGGTCAGCTTAAGTGTGGTCACTAAGACCCAGTGAAAAGAAACTAAGCCATATTACTGCTAACTCTTCTCAATAGTGAACTAGCTTTTTTCCAGTTTCTCCATGGCTTTAGCTCTGGCTTTTGGGGTTTAGGGCCTTCCCATTTGTGCACCCTGCCACCTGGCCTTCTCCTTTTAGTATTCTGACCCAGGCCTAGTCCATTCATATTTTGGTCCTGACTTGTCTGCTCCCTTAGCTGACTGATTTGGCTTCTTCCCTACCTTCCTACTTATAAAGGCCTGAATAAATTAGCAGCCTTAACTGCCCTGATTTCTTTTTAGTTTTAGCTCTTCCCCGTTATCTACCTGCCTCATCTTTCCACGAGTACTAAAGAATATTCATTAGGTAACCTTGTGTGAATGGTAGCACTGTGCTTAGTGCTTAGAGACCAAAAATGCTAAGTGAATATTTCCTTATTTCTCAATCTCCTTATCTACCTCTCTAAAAGACTGTGGGAATCTTAAAAAGGTCAATGTCTGCCACTGTAATGCCAGAAATGTATTTTTGCTGCTTCTCCTTCACTGAGAATAACCCCAGCAGTAGTAATATCCATAGACCCTAAGCCTCTTTACTATGTAAACACATTTGACATTAATAAAATCTTTGCTCTTAACAAGATATGTTCAGCTTTATCATTAAATATTTATTTGACTTGCACTACGTTCAAGAAAGATGCTAAGCTGGGATACAACCAAACCACTATTTACTTGGGAAGTCACGTAGATCACTTATCTCATCATTTGCTCTGAAGCTCTATCCCTCAGGAAACTCTGAGAGCTTTTGAAAAGCATTAATAACTGCCAAAGACACAATTGTTCAGATAGCACTATATCCAGGACAAGCCATTTTTCATTTGTGACAAAAATGCTCTTGGAATGATCTGGTCAAGTTTTCTGTAAACACATCTCTTTCTCATTATTGTATGAGATGTCTTTGCTTATACTGCTCATCTTAAACCATCCTCTACCATACGATTTTACCAACGTATTTATATTCTAAATTGCTGTTATCCTTAGCTCAGATTTCTCTCTACTTAGCAAAGAAATCAAGCATTTTCTAGCTACAGAGGTTTTTAGGTTCTTTCAGTCTTCTTGTGCTTAATTTACTTCTGTTACACTTTCTTAGGAAATTTTAGTAGTTTGTTGATGTATGTACTTTTCCTATTTTCCTTTTAATCAGGTTTCCCTCTTACTAACTCCATTAGTGTGGATAACTCCTGGTTAACTACCCAAAACTATTTCTACAAACATAGATTGCAACTATTCTGTGATTTATAATCTTCATGACTCGCCTTGGGCCACAGATCCAATTATGGGTAAGATGGCAGTCCTTGAACCCAGTTCTTTCTAACTCCCAAGGTAGCTCTCCCATCCATATATGGAAATAGACAGACAGACATAGAAATCTCTATATTTAAATTTAGGGATTAAAAAAAGGAATAGAAAGAAAAGGAATAAAAACTAAAGTAGAATCATCTAAAGGATAAATTTAATTTGAAAATATTAGTGTTATAGATTTTGTTTCTTAACCTATCAGATTCTGAAATCTTAGGCAAATCATTTAATTTCTCTTTAAAAAAGCTACCTACCCCCTGATCAAGGAACTAAGACAAGGCTTTTAATTTTGAAATTATCAGCTAAAAATTATGGAACTTGAAAGTGAGCATACCTGTTGTCATGGCTTGGTTGGAAGAGATGCAAGCCATAGTGACAGTATGAGAAGGAATCTTGTCTGAGAAGCCAGCTCCCAGTGCAGCCTTTGAAAAACATAAGAATAATTACTTATAAAGAAAGAACCTGACACTGTTCTTTTTTTTTTACTTTTCTTTTTTTTTGTGATTAATTTATTTTTAGTTTTCAATATTCACTTCTATAAGATTTTGAGTTTTAAATTTTCTCCCCCTCCCTCTCTTCTCCTCTTCCCAAGATGGTATGCAATCTGATATAGGCTCTCCTTAAACATTCATATTAAACATTTTCACATTAGTCATGATGTAAATAAAAATTAGAACTAATAAGAGGAACCATGAGAAAGAAGAAACAAAACAAAACAACAAAAGGAAAAGAGAGCAAATAGTATGCTTCCATCTGCATTCAGACTCTCCATAGTTCTTTCTCTGGATTTGGATAGCATTTTCCATCCTGAGTCTTTTGCAGTTGTTAGTCATTGCACAATGTGGCTGTTAACTGTGTACAATGTTCTCCTGAGAACCTGACACCATTAACCACTCTCTTCTCCTCTTGGATACTCACTCTTCTTTAGGTTCTCAGGACACTACTCTCTCTGTTCTTCTCCTATCTAACTCTCCTTTTCTGGGTCATACATAATCCATGTCACGTTCCATTAACTACTGGGGAACCCCCAAAGTTCAGGCCTGGGCCCTCTTCTTTTTTCTCTCTACATTCTCTCTACTGGTGAACTCATCACATCCCAGGAGTTTCATTACCATTTCAGGAAAATTATTCCCAGATCCACACATCCAGCCAAATTCTTTCCCATTACCTCTGTTTCAAGATAGATGTCCTATAAACATCTCAAACTTAACATGTTCAAAACAGAATTTATTATCTTTTCCACAAAACCCAGGCCTTTTCTGAATTTCCCTATTTCTGTGGAGGACACTACCACCCTTCCAATCACCCAGGTTTGCAACCTAAGAGTCATCCTCAACTTCTCTCTCTTCCCACACAGGCAAACAGTGGTCAATTCTTATTGTTTCTACATTTACAATATCACTTATATGTATTCCTTTCTGTCCTTTCATGCCCTTATTCAGGCCCTCATCACCTCTTGTTTGGACTATTGATATAGTCTCCTCCTGCATCAAGTCTCTCCAATCTCAAATCCAACCCTTTAAGCATCTGCTATATGCCAGGAACTGTGCTAAGTCTCAGAGAAACAAAGAGAAAATGAAACAATCCCCGCCTTCAAGGAGATTCCCCATTCTAGGAGCAAAGACAATACATACATGTGTGCACACACACGTATGTATGTATGTATGTATGTATATACGGATCTAAAAATATATTAAAATAAAGGGAGCATGGGAGAGGAATAAGGTTTCATGCAGAAGATGACCATCGAATTGGATTTCAAAACAAAAGTTTCCCACACCAGCTAAAGGAATCTTCCTCAAGTAGAGACCTATCACATCACCCCCTACTCAATACTTCCTTTGTTGTTGGATTGTTTCAGTCATGTCCAACTCTTCATGACTCCATTTGGAGTTTTCACGGCAAAGATACTAGAGCAGTTTACCATTTCCTTCTCCAGCTCATTTTATAGATGAAGAAAATGAAGCAAACAGGGTTAAAGTGACCTGCCCAGGGTCACATAGCTAGTTAAGTGTCTGAGGCAGTATTTGAACTCAGGTCTTCCTGACTCCAGGCCCAGCACTCTATCCAGTGCACTACCTGCTGCCCCCTAGTGGTTCTTTATTGTCTTTAGAATAAGATAAGTGTAAGTCTGATAATAATATATAATATATTAATGATATAATAATAAGACAGAATAAGTCTAGAACAAGTCTGGTCCTGAACTACTTTTCTAGGCTTATAAATAATTCCTCTTCCCATCCTCTCTGAGGTCCAATCAAACAGCCTTGCTGTGACTTACACACGACACTACCTCTCCTAACTCTCTCCCTTTGCACTGATTGGCCATCACATTTAAAATGGAGTCCCTCCTCACCTCTGATTTCCTTCAAAACAAACAAACAAACAAATAAATAAATAAAATTCTTGATTTCCTTTAAAAATTCGCTCAAGTAGGGGCAGCTAGGTGGCGCTGTGGATAGAGCACTGACCCTGGATTCAGGAGGACCTGAGTTCAAATCTGGCCTCAGACACATAACACTTACTAGCTGTGTGACCCTGGGCAAGTCACTTAACCCCAATGCCTAAAAAAATAAATAAATAAATTAGCTCAAGTACCACCTTCCTCATGAAGTCTTTCCTGAGTCCCTCTCACCCATCTCCTAGTGCCCTCCCCACAAACATTATCTTGTATTTACTCTTTCTATTTTCTCTATATTTATATACCTCCATGGTGTCTCCCCCAACATAAAAGAAGCTCCTTAGGGGCAGGAACCGTTTCATTTTTGTCTTTGTCTTCTCCAGTGCCTGGCTCAGTGTTTGGCACACAGTGTCGAAACCTGTTTGCTTCTTATGCAATAGTATTTAATAAATACTCATTGAATACCTGTCATTTGTCTATGAGTCATTTGAATATTTAATAAGCATTGTAGCTGAAAAGATGAATCAATACTCTAATCTATGGCATATAGCCCACTTGGCTGAAAGGAGTTTGTGAGCCAGCTTTGGAAAAGACTGAAATGATATAATAATAATAATAATGAGCTGGAGAAGGAAATTTGAAATATAAAACCTGAACAACATAGTCTCCATTATAGCAAGTGAAATGCTGATTGCAGGAGATAAGTAAGCAGCAACAGAAATTCAAAGTTCTGTTCTCTTGAGTTTCCAATAACAAAACATAGTGGCACCATGCCAACTAGTATAAAGTTGAAACATGTTAGGAAGTTAAAATTAGACTCCTGAGAATTTCCCTCATGTAAGTGTCATCTGCTTGTGGAACCATGTGAATAGGCTAAAATAACCCATCACCTAATACTGCCAAGGGATGATAGGCAAAAAAGCAAGTTGGGATGTGATTCTTTTTGCCACTTGTTGAAATGCCTCCTGAAACTGCAAACTTGGGTTAATTATAGGAATTGTTACATAGGGCATTACCAAGGGTATCTACAATCTATTACCTAAAGTCACCCCTTTTTATGACCTCTATCCTTCCATCATAAAAGGCAGACAAAATATTTTCCACATCAGCTGAGATGTTAGGTAATGTTGCTTGTTCCTTTTAAAGTCAACATTCAACCCTGTAATGTACACTAAAAGGACAGAAAACTAAAAGTATGATTTGGGTTGGTCAGATCAAAGTAAGCAATTAACTAACCTTTAAAAGTTTGTGCAAAAGCCTACGAGCTTCATATAATCAAAGTTATTTATTTTATCTTGTGTAATGGTCTCTGTCTCTTGTTTGATTAAAAATATATCTCCTACTCCACAGCTGTGAAAAGTATATGATCTGCTTCTGTTCTAATTTTTTTAATGGTATGATTTTTAATAATAAATCATGTATTCATTTCGACTGTATTGTGGAATATGATGTTAAGGTGTTGGTCTAAGCCTAATTTCTGCTAGATTACTTTCCAGTTTTCCGAACAGTTTTAACTTTCCTAAGTCATTTAGGTATTCCACTTTATCACATTCTGAGTTATTGAGATCTATTGTTTCTGATTCTCCCTTGTTCAGTCTGTTCCATTGATCTACCTCTCTATTTTTCAACCAATCACAGATAGTTTTGATGACTGCTGCTTTATAATATAGTTTGAAATTTGAAAGGCTACTTTATCCTCCCTTCCTAGATCTTTTACTTTTCCAAATAAACTTTGTTATTATATTATTTTGTCAAGTTCTATAGAACATCCCTTTGACAATGTGACTGGTATAGCATTAAAACTATAAATTAACTTTGGAAATAGTCATTTTTATTACATTGGCACATCTTAATCATGAGCCCTGGATATCCTCTAGCTATTTAGATAGTTCTATATTTCTTTAGGGAACACTTGGCAACTAAATCCATATCAGTACTGTGTGCTTTGGCAGATTGCTCCTCAGATATTTTATACATTTTGTAGTTATTTGGAATTAGCTCTCCCTTTTTTATTATTGCTTCTTAGATGTGTTATATAAAAACACTGATTTTTGAGAGTTTATTTTGTAGCACGCAACTTTGCTGAAGCTATTAGTCATTTTAATGAGTTTCTTTGCTAATTCCCTAGCATTTCCTAAGAAAATTAACATGTCATCAACAAATAGGGATAGTTTTATCTCCTCTTTACCTATTTTTGTCCTGTTACCATTGCTAGCATTTCTAGAATTTTATCAAATAACAGTGGGAAAAATGGGCATTCTTGCTTTTACTCCTATATTTGCCGGGAAAATTTCTAGGGAATCTCCACTGGATATGATACTTGCTTTTTTAGATAAATATTTTTCATGATATTTTTTAAAAAGGTCCCTCTATGCCTATACTTTATAGGTTTTTTGGCATAAATGGGTACTATACTTTTGTCAAAGGCTTTTTCTGCAAATATTGAGATAAACATGTAGTTTTAGAATTTTTTGTTTTAACATGATTAATTATATTAATCATTTTCCTTATGTTGAATCCTCCTTGCATCCTTGGTATAAACCCAACTTGGTCATGATGAATGATTTCTTGGATGAATCACTATAATCTGTCCGAAAGGATTTTATTTACAATTTTGAATCAGTATTCATTAACAGTATGAGTCTACAGTTCTCTTTCTGTGCTTTATCCTTCCTACTTTAGGTAGGAAGACTATATTTGTCTCACAAAAGTACAGGATATGGTGCTTTCTTTCTCAATTTTTGATAACAATGAGCAATGAAACTAATTGGTCTTTAAAATTTTGATAGAATTCTCCAGTGAATCTATCTGGACAAAGATATATTTTCTTTGGTAGTTCCTTTACAAGTAGTTCTATTTCTTTTTCTCAGATTGGATTATATAAGATCTCTATTTGGTGTTCTATTAGTTTGGGTGTTTTATATTTTTGAATATCCATTACAAGTTGCATGTCACCTCTATCTCCTTCCTTGCTCAGGTTTCGTTAGAATAGTACTGTGGTTCAGAGTATCAATATATATTAGGGATTTTAAGAATCAAAATTATTATTTAATATTTGACATTATTTTATTTTCAAGTTAAATGAACTATGTAAACCTTTTAAAAATATGAAAACCAGTCAACTGAAAATCCTATGAAACTTACTAGCTATACAGCTTTGTTTTACTTACCTCTCGAGCAACATTACTTGTTTTCACTTCCTGGATAACTGTACCATAGACAATATAATCAACACTATCCTTTGGGATACTGGTTCGATGTAACAAGCCCCTGAAAAGAAAAAAAAAATCAAAAATGTGTATTCTATTCTTAAAGTAATCCTTAGTTCAACCATATGAATAGGGGATACAGGATAGGAAGGACCAAGTGGCACTTTTCCCAAATGGTAAAAATTTCTTCCTGAGATAATGTCTCTGACTATGGGAAATAAGGGAGAATATTCTTGTGCTGGCTAACATTTCGAACAAAATGTTCAACAGAATATAAATTCTGGGAACTGAATATTTAAATGAAAATGATAATAAATTCTATTAAGCAGTTGGGTAGCATATATCTGTAAAATTACAAATGGAAGTTTATGCCTAAATTTAAATAATGGCCACAAAGATAAATATGTGTACGTATGTTTGTGTGTGTGTGTATATGTGTGTATACGCACAAACATAAATTCTGCTAGATTTCTCTGTCATACTAACTCAATATTAAAGGAAAGCATGTTGTTATATACTGTTCCATAATCCAAAAGTACAGATATTCTTTACTTAACAAAACAGATGGAATGCCAAAAAGTATTTGTAAATAGAATTTCTAGTAACTCCTATTTTCCTAATGAATGTTCACAAAAACTGGAGATCTATTTACTGGCCTCAAATGTTATACTATAACTTTTTTTTTTTGCAGCAATTGGGGTTAAGTGAATTGCCCAGAATCACACAGCTAGTAAGTATGAGGCTGGATTTGAACTCAGATCCTTGTTATTACAGGGTCCGTGCTCTATCTACTGTACCACCTACCTGCCCTATCCTATAAACTTTTAAATTCACCCAAATGAAAAAAGTTAACCTCCTGACAGTATTACTGAGAATTATTTGTGTATGTGAACGATTTCTACCTGCCCATTGTATGATTATTTATAGCTCTTGGTCATAAGGAATATTTTGTTGAAACTAAATAAAGATCAAAATGACAATGCTTTGTATACTTATTAGATCCCCAGGCTTACAATAGCTCTTTGATCTCTCTGGGATTCTTGACCCATAGGATAGAAATGTATACGATGAATATAATGTATACAATATTTGCTGGGATATATTTATATACATCTAGCTAAATTATACATATTAAAGCTAATAAATGCTATTATAATTCAGAGAAGGAAGAGGTCACATTGGGTTGAAATGTTCACAAAAAGACCCGTGAAGCAGATGGCATTTACACTGGCTTTTGAAAAGTTACTATCTGTATAGTTTGTTAAAGTTTCTGTAACTACAATAATTCTTCCTACTGTTTACAAGATATACCAAAGTGGTGATTATCTAGAAACATCATCAGATTAGCAAATTTGTGTTTTGTTTGAACATCCTCATTTAAAGAGAATACTGATCCAAACACTTCATGATACCTCATGCTTGGTATCTTTCTTAGTTAAAACAGTTCAAGAATACTGAGAATCTACTTTGTGAACACACTGAAGGGGAGTCTGCCAAGCCTCACAAAGGGCAGTTATGTATCAGATCTTCTGTTGGTTGAGTTAGCTATAGTATAGGAGAGCTATGCACTCCAGTGAGTTCCTGAAGCACAACAGTACTTATGACACAGCTGACATATGGAGATGCACAGTATGGGATAACTCCTCTATCTCACAAACATTTCTGTGAGTTCTGGGCAAGGGTTTATTTATATTAAATTTGCAACTTAATTTACTAAATGAAAAAATAACAGAATATCCTAAAAGCTAAAAGTTTTCAATTCAATTGAGAAATTTATTAACTACGCGCAACTACCATACAATGGGAATGTAAGGATTAAAAACAAAATGTTCCCTGCCCTCAAGGAGCTTATTATCTTATTGGGGTATGGGCAATGAACAGAGAATAGGACATCTGCACAGACAGGGAGAGGACAGAGAATGCCTAAGGAGAAGTCAATACAAGGTGACTTAAAGGAGAGAGCATTAATCATGGGGATTAGGAAAGGCTTTTCACAGAAGACGGTATTTTGGCCAAGTTTTGAAGGGAACCAAGGATACCAAAAGGTGGAGAGGAGGAGGCAAGAAAGACATATAGGCATGGGGAACAAATAATGCACAGGCATGGAATCTGAGATAGAATGTCAAATGCAAGGGACAGCAAGGCTAGTCTGGCTGAAATATAGAGTGGATAAAAAGGAGGAATGTGAAGTAAGTCTGGAAAGATAAGCCATATGTAGATTATAAGAGGCTTTCAATGCCAAAGTGAATAAGGTGAACTTTACACTACAGGGAATAGGCCTTTGAACATTTGTGATCAGGGTAGTCACATAGCTGGACCTGTGCTTTAGGAAGATTATTTTGGTAGATGTATGGAGAAAGGACTGGAAAGGGGAAAGACTAGAAACAAGAAGGCCAATTAGGAGGCTATTGCTAGAGTCCAGTCAAAAGGCAACAAGGATTGGAAATAGGGTAGCAGCTGTGAGTAGTAAAGGAGAAGGAGCAGGATGTTGTGAAGGAAAAATCAATAGACCTTTGAAATGGATTGCATAGAAACTGAAGAACTGACTTTTTAGATACAGTCATTTTAAAACTATACTATATATGTGGCATTCTTGTTAAAGGGACAAAGCAAAATGGCAAGTTTGAAAAAGAGAAATAAGGAAGGAAGGGTTGGAGGGAGGATGGAAAGATCAAATGAATGAACAAAGAGGTTCTACTTACTTAAGTGCTGCTCTGGCCAAATCATGTGGCATCAGATCTTTGTATCTGGGGATAATAAAATACACTAATTTAACACCAAGATCTTTCACTTCAAGAAGATCAAGAGGAGAGCTCACATTTATACAGCCCTCTCCAGCTTACGAAGCCTTCCCACCCAATGCCATCAGGGAGGCACCATATATATTATTTATCTTCATTTTACTGCTGAGGAAACTAGGGTGAAGTGATGTGATAAGCTAAGCTCCAGAAAACTTCAACTGGTACTGAACACTTACATAAAGAATTAACAAAAACATGGCTGTATGCAGTACCTTCTCCCCCCCACCCCCACCCCCCACCACTACCCCAGGTTGCCTCTGCCCTAGGTCCTGCTCCCCTGATTGGTTGGTCCCTGGACAGTGCACCATTTCATGAGGGGTTCCAGTCATGTTAATTTCACTCTATCTCTTGACCAACAGCTCTGCCCCCTAGGAACAGGGCCTGGCACAGAATAAGCACAAAATAAATGTACTTTGTATCAATATTATTAAGCACGAAACACTAAAAATTCTCTAAGGGTAGTCTCAACCTTTGCAGACAAGGCTCTGTGTTAATTTAAGTTTGTAATGGGAGACTCAATGGCTATGAATTTCTTGAAATCATCCTTTGGATCAGAGAGCAACCAATAACTGTAACTTTCAAAGCTAACCTCATCCTTTCATTCTTAATCGTAGAAGAATTTGACAAACTCTTAAGCGTACCAATATTAAAGTGCCAAAACTATTTGTCTGTTTAGAATTGTGTAACCTTTATTACTCTATTCCACTCACTGACACAAACACACAATACACACCAGGTTAATCGGATTCATCTTCTCTTTAGTCTTCTTAAGTCTATTCCTAAATGCTTTTGCTGGACAATTCTCTACCTCTATTTTGGATCTAACATTCTCAACAACCAGCCACTTGCAATGAATGGCAATTTATTTCCAGGCAAGCAGGAAAAGAAGCCAATATAATTTATTCTGATCTTTATATTTCCTCCAGGGGGTGGGGTGCGTGGGTAAGAGCTGCATAAATATTTTTACACAGGTAAAGTCTGTGCACTTCTCAAATCCCTATCTTTGATATGTGCTTTTGGAAAACTCATTCATTATTTCAACCAAAACAAAGTAAAGCAGGCAGTTCTTCCCCTAATCCTAGCCTCCAGCCTGCAGCTAATCTCTCACAGGAGGTGTTAAATTGAGTTCTAGTCTCTGATCCCTTTATCAGAAGTGAACACCTAAGGAAGGAATGAAAAAAGAAACAATTTCATTGGTGAAAGAAAATTAGTTACTCCCAGAGGACTTTAAATAGCTAAACTTTGAGGAAGTGGTCAAAGCTTAGAGCAGTGCTAGAGTGAGGCCCCTCGGCAGAGGTAGTGGAGGAGAGAACTTTTTTCTCCTCTCCCCCACCATCTCCCATTAGTGAAGGCATCTTAGCAGTGGAGAATTAGATGCCTAATTCATCCTTCAATTCCTCCTCAATCAAGGACTTGAACTAAATTGTGAAATAAAAGTCTACCAATCTGCTGAAACCAAAGCAAATCCAAAGCAAATGTTAACTTTTGGTGAACCCTGAATTGAACCAAAGTTTAAAAAAGCAATCCCCTGGCCTGACCCCTACCTGAAGTTAAAGAACCATCTGAACAAGACCTATCCGGGCATAAAGTCCTTAGGGAGGGGCAACTGAGAATGTGTGGTATCTATCTCTCCCCACTGTCCAAAGGCCCAGGACTGAAAGAAGGAAGCCATCTCTTGCCAGAGCCGCATCAGGGTTTGTGGCAGTACAAGGTAGAAATTGTTGCTAGAAATTATTCTTGCTAGAACTTAGTGTGATGTTATATATAGTGCTTACATGGTTACGCTAAGTGCTATTGTTCAGATACAATTTTGGTGAAACAGACTTCCATGGGCTACCCTAGAAACTTTACTATTCACAACATTGTTTCTAAAGGAAAATGAAATCAACTTCACGTTTGACTTCTCAAAGCTTATAACACAAGACACTTATAAAACAGGGACTTCCTACCCCCAAACCAGAACAAAACCTGATAAATTACTCTTTTAACTGAATCTGAACAGACTTGTATTAGTTTAGATCTCTTCTACTCTGCACAGATTTTTATCTGCTCTCTTCTGACCTAACTAGGCCTTTTACTGAAAAGGAGCAGAAACAGCAAGGTGAATAATCATTTGACTCAATACAATCCAGCCAAATCCCATGTGTTTAGACCAAGAGGGAGCCAGATACTGAAAGGTTCAGACCATTTCTGAATCTCCTCTACTGATCAAAAACTTCAGGCAGCCTAGGACAGTCTTCAGCCCACAATGCCCCTGGAGCCACCTTGAGTCCAAGATCAGTGGCCCAAACTAATCTGGTCTCTTCAGAGCTAGTTAGACAGCTAAGGCTGAGGTTCCACAATCTAAAGGCTCAGTTGAAGCCAGTATAATTTTAGATAGGAAGTGAGTCAAAGTGCTCTTCAATTTGTTACATTTCACTCTGGCTTCCAACATTCTGGAAGATTTCTGTCTCAGGTGACCTACAGAATGTCAGAATCCTATTCTTTCTAAGCTATTTGAGAATTACTCTGTTCCAATTAAAATGAAGACATCAGTCCACCACCACCAACAACCATTTGTGGCTGTCTTAGAAAAAGGAAGTAACATGATAATTTCATACTTACGAAGTGCCAGACAGCAGAAAGGGAATTCGCACCCCGTCCACCACCACAACATTCTTTACATTGGGCTTGGTTAAGGTCTTCTTACTTTGGGTCTGTACAGCTTTAAGATAAAATTCAACAAACAATCAACTAAAAAACAAATTAACAGTCTTTCCCAAGAGTTTTGAAGGGTAATCCAGGAATGAATCATTCAACAAGCATTTATTAAGCACCTATTATGTGCCAACACATTCTGACAGGTGCAAGAGATACAAAGATGAAAGTGAAACATACCCAACCCTCAAAGAATGTACATTCCATCTAGGGCAGGGGTGGGGAACCTGTGGCCTCAAGGCTACATGTGGCCCTCTAGATCCTCAAGTGCAGCCCTTTGACTGAATTCAAATTGTTCTGTGAAGACCCACCCCAGTCTAGGGAGACAACATATAAGTATACACAAAACAGATGCAAGGAAATTATTTTTTGGCAGGGGTAGGGGTGGGGAAGGCAACAGCATATTGAGGATATTAAGTGGCACCTGAGCCGAGTTGTGGAAACAACTCGAAATGATTCTAAGAGTTGAAGATAAAGAGGGAGGGCATCTCAGGAGATGACAGACAAAACCAAGGAGATGAGAGAGTACACAAGGAACATCAAAAAAGATTAGTTTGGCTGAACTGCAGAATGGGCAACTCAATCAGTCAGTCTGACAAACATTTATTAAGACCTACTATGTGCCAAGTACTGTGGTAGGGATAGAAGTACAGTGAATGAAAAAAGAAGCATAAGGAGTATAATGCTGAAAAGGTAGATTAGGGCCAGGTCGCAAAGGGCTTTAATTGTCAAACACAAGTTTATATTTGATCCTATAAGCAACTGCAATTCACTGGAGTTTAAGTAGAGGCAGGGCCTTCTTGCCTTTTTATATGAGTATCCTCAGCACTTAGCATAGTGCCTGTTACGTAACAGATGCATTAATAAATGTTTATTGACTGTTAATTAACTAAAATAGCAGGCTAGGAAATTGGCTTAAATACCTATTGCTGTATTGATAATAATTCTAAATAAAATTCAATGCTGAAGAATGAGAATGCACCTGGAAACACAGCTAATAGCAGTAGGCAGGTATTCTTGCTGGGAGATGGAGATGTTTATTTTTATTCAGTGCTCTAGTTTCTACCTCTTATAAAGCAATCTATGCTCACTCTTTCTATTGGAATGCTATTATTGATAGCTTCCATTTATATCCCCCTTCATTTCCAAATGTATCTTTCTCTACTCCCTAGTGTATCATCTTCAGAGACAAAGGATATAGAAAAGAGAGAAAAAAGCAGGTCAATTCCATGTTTCACACACAGGACTGCCCCTTCGCAAAGAAGAAATGAAGGTAGAAAAGACATTGCCATTCTGTCTATTACTCTCCTTGTGTGCTAACGTGGCAGAGAAGTCTGACAAAAGTCCAGAAGGCTATACTGGGGTGTACATGCACAAACTGTACTTTGATTTTTGGCTGGAGTCATTATTTGCAAAAGCCTGGAATTCTTTCTGGATTGTCTCAGACAGTTATTATCATTGTAAAGTTGTTGCAATGAAAGAGAAATAAGAAGCTCAGGGTCAATACAAAAAGAAATCACAGAATCCAATGTCAGCCTGCTTTCTTTACGGCTCTAGGAAAAGTTCAGCCTCCTCCGTTTGACATTGAAAACCCTTCACATTTTCGCTCTAGTCTTTCCAGGCTAACTGCCCACTGCTTTCCCTCTTATACTCTTATTCACCCTCTAGTCAAATTGCCTTTCCTGCAGGCCTGCAATGCTCTCTGTCTTTACCTCACTACATCTTAGAACTTTGTTGTTGTTTAGTAATTTTCCAGAACATCCAACTCTTCATGACTCCTTTTGGGGTTCTGGGTTTTTGTTGTTGTTGTTGTTTGTTGGTTTGTTTTAAGGCAATTGGGTTAAGTGACTTGCCCAGGGTCACACAGCTAGTGTCAAGTGTTTGTTCTGAGGCCAGATTTGAACTCAGGTCCTCCTGACTTCAAGACCAGTGCTCTATCCACTGCACCACCTAGCTGCCCCTGGGGTTTTCTTGGCAAAGGTACTGGAATGGTTTGACATTTGCTTCTCCATTTCATTTTAAGATAAGGAAACTGAGGCAACTGGGATTAAGTGATTTCCTCAGGGTCACACAGCCAGTAAGTGTCTGAGGCTCCATCTAAGCTTAAATCTTCCTGACTTCTAGCCTGGCACTCCATCCACTGGGCCACCTGGCTGCCCCCTTGGAACTACTGTTTCCCTTCAAATAAGGCTCAGATGCAGAGCCACTACCTACTGGAGACCCTTAAATTGGACTCTGGTCCAATTTGTTACCACTCTGTACCCAAGAAAATGGAAAGTTCCTGAGGATATGGATTGTTTCCTCTTTAAGTATCCCCAGAGCTATCAAACACAAAGGGTGCTTAATAAACATTTGTTAAATGGAAACTGAATTGAATAACAACTGGCTAGATGTGTGATCCAGAGAAGTCACTTAACCTCTCCCAGACTATAAATTATAAATAGGCTGCTCCTATAGAGAGGTTCCCACATTGACAAAATCACAGGACTTTGACATGTTGGCATAATTTAAATGAAACCTAAGAAATCTAGTCCAACTGAAGAGGTCTAGGACTTTTGGGGTGCTGGGACCTCAAGATCACAGTACCAGGCCCTGCTGAATGAATTCAACTCAAATCTTCAGCCAGAGGAAAAGTTTATTAGCGATAAATCACATTGACCAGGTGACACCCATAAAGACAAGCGGGCATGACTGGTTCTCAGCCTTGTGGGCCTGAGATTCTCAGCCTCTGAATGGGGGCTAGGGTGGATCTTAAATACTAAAGTGACTTTGGATGGTCAGAGAAGGGGGTTGGGAAAAGGGTATAGGTAAAAACTCTTAATTGAGGAGGTCGGAGAGATTGAATGGACAATGGGAATAGACAATGGAGGGAACAGGAAGGCAGAAGTCTGAAAGGCATCTGCACAAAACCAAGGTGGGGCCAGGACTTTCAAAAGGAGATAAGAGGAGTCGGTAAGGAAGGCCTTTCTGGGGCCTATAGACAAAAGGGAGCCAGATCTGAATAAGACTGAAAGGTAAGGCTAAGGCTTTCAAAGGGAGATGAGGGGAATCAGGAAATTTGAAGGTTTAAGGGTTTTCTGGGTCTGGTAGACCAACAGGAGCCAGATTCTATTCGGGCAAGGGTTGAAGGTGCATCTGAATAAGATCTAAAGGTAAGCTAGGGCTTTCAAGGGGAGATAAGAGCTGGGGTCTGTAGACAAGTGGGAGCCAGATTCCCTTTGGGTCAAAGGCAAAAATCTTGTCTTGGGCCCTGCCCCCATCACAACCTCCTTGTTTTTACAGATGAGGAAACAGAAGCCAAGAGAGCTGAGTGACTTGACTAATGTCACATAGCTAGAAATCTGAAGGTGAAAATTTTCTGTGTTTTCAGAAATGTTTTATTAAAAAAAGACATTTATCTGGGAGAGCCATTAGCAATATTAATAATAACTGGCATTTATATAGAATTGTAGGGTTTGTAAAATGCCTCATATACATTATTAATAGGAAGGCAAATTCATGATAGCAGATAGTGAAGAGCAATGGGGAAGTGAAGGAATGTAGAAAAAACACTGGCTCTGGAGTTAAAGGCCGTAAGGCTGTAAGTAAATCACTGTCCTCTCTGAAGCTGTTTCCTCATCTGTAAAAATGAAGGGGAAGGACCACAAGATCTTTTAGGGCCCTTCCAGCTCTAAATCTATGATTATATGATTTATGAAATCAACTAATATTGATGAGGGCGGGGCCCAAGCCAAGATCTTCACCCTTTGCCTCAAAGGGAATCTGACTCACAGGCCCCAGACCCTCATCTCCCTTTGAAAGCCTTAGCTTTACCTTTTAATCTTATTAGATTAAAGGCCCTAAAAGCCTTAGGCTCCCTCTTGTCTACAGGCCCCAGAAAGGCCTTCCTTTGTCTCCTTTTGAAAGTCCTAGCCCCACCTTGATTTTGTGCTGATGCCTTTCAAACTTCTGCTTTCCTGTTCCTCCATTATCTATTTCCATTGTCTATTCAATCTCGCTGACCTCCCCAATTAGAATTGTTACCTACACCCTTTACCCAACCCCCTTCTCTGGCCACCCAAAGTTACTTTAGTATTTAAGATCCACCTCGGACCTCATTTAGATGCTGAGAATCTCAGGCCCACAAGGCTGAGAACCTCTCATGCCCGCTCATCCTTATGGGCATCACCCGGCCTATATGATTTACCACTAATAAACTTTTCCTCTGGCTGAAGAAGATTTGAGTTGAATTCTTTCAGACAGGGCCCAGTACCGTGATCTTGGGGTCCCAGCACCCCAAAACCCCTAGACCTCTTCAATATCACTATAATTCTACCTTCACTAAGAAACCTTCAGATGATTAAATCTGGCTTTTTAGGTATCTCGTTATTTGTAAGGGAGTATCCTGAATGTGGGACATATGTATTCCAGTAACTAGGCAATCAGGAAACGGTTTCCTGATTAAAACAAATAAATCAGTTTTTAGGTATAAATCAGGCTCATACAAGATTTGGATGGTATAAGCCAATTATATCAGGACTTGGCCACATGTGGACAGATCAGCTGGTCTAGAATCATCAAGGTTCTAGACACTGGACCATGAGGATGTCCCCAAGATGCTTTAGTATGGGGTACTGAAAAAAGCATTGGACTTGGGAGTCTTTAGACCTGGGTTCATGACCTGGTTCTGCCAATGGGCAAGTCACCTCAGCTCTAAGCCTTAGCTTCTATAAAATGGGGACAACACTTCACTGCCTCTCAAAACGTTTTCAAGTAAGGAGGGAGCTTTATAAAGTGTTAAGTGCCTTAGTACTGTAAGCTACTGTCATAACACAAATCAGATTCCCCCTTCTCATCATAATACAACTGAACCCAGTTAGATACTATATATGCACAACTAAATAATAACAATTTGATGATTTTCTTCACAGAGGTATGATGATAAATAAGCTGCCCCTCCCCAACCCATTTTACAATTCAATATTTAGAATCCCCCAAAATGCATGCAAATGACTACTATACCTGTTGACAGCGGTTGGGAGGAATAGCTCAGTGGTCTTAGGGCTGAAACAAAAAAATAATTATGAATTTATTTTTTAAATGGAAAAATAGTTTCTAATTTTTAGATCTTAAGGTTTTTGTTTTGTTTTGTTTTTTAGAGAAGTAAAAATTTAACTTACAGAATTTGTTGGCCCAGGTTGATGTCACAGGTAGATTTCTGAAAGTGCAAGTCAATATGGAAGTCATTTTGAAGTCTAAAAAAAAAGAAACAAAAAGATCACCTAAATTACTTGCATGTTTTATAGCTAGCTCTATAAAATACAATGAATGTATAATATTTTAAATCTAATTTATCACTTAATAAATGGCAAAATATTCTCTCTTCTAAGGCCAAGATGAACTTCTGGTACTGGTCAGGGTTAGAGACTATTCCTTCCACCTCTGGCTGAATATGAAGGCATTCTTAATTTTAAGCTCCTGTTGTACACTTTTCAAACCTAGAAGAATTTATAAGATAGGGCGGTACTGGCAAGTACTAAGCAGAACTTAATGTACTCATTAGACATTTTAAAGTACACAAACAAAAGAAGAGGTTCTAAATCTGTTCAGAAGCTTTTAGCAGGGTATCAAGAGATTCTTCAGGCAGGCACAGAAGAAATACAATGGAAGGTGGAGATGAAAGGTGAATTTTTTAATAAGACCTGTGATTTCACTAGTATAGGGAACTCCTGATGAGGAAACACTCTCTGCCAATGCAGATCAGTAACTGCTTCTTAAGGTATGTCAGGAAGCCCCACTGGAAGCCAGGCCTTCTGATTTTGAGGCTTGCTCTTTATGTACAACAGTCATGTTGCCATGCTGATAGAGAAAGGGCGAGGAAAAAAGACAGGTAGAGTAGGTGTGGGGTAAAAATCCTGGCATAAGTATAAATCTAAAATTTATGCAACATTCTTAATTCTCCTTATATCTAGCTCTATAATCCCTGATGCCACAAATTAGCTACCTCTTAATCATGCCCTGGGCTTTCATTTCCATTAATTCCAATCTCTGCTATAGGAACATTTCATAATAGAAGTCAATGAAACTTATTTGTTCCTGTAAGAGGCACAAAGCAAACACTGCACACATATTTATTGATCTATTCCATAACTTTCAAAAGATTACCTAAATAACTTGAAAAAAACCCAAGGACAGTTTAGTTCCTTGCACCTGAGAGAAAAGATAGTCATCTCTTGGGGCATTTTTGTTTTTTGTTTTTTTTTAGATAAAAGCTATGCCACTTACCACTTATCATTAGCCCTCGAAATAACTATTTTAAGAACCTTCCCCATGCCTCTCCCCTACCACAGCAAATGGTGGTTTTGCACACAAACCTTATTTAGGTTGTGGTCAAGAGGGTCTTTCTTTAAAACCAAGAAATTGAAATATTCCTTAATGTTGCAAAGTATCCTAATAAAATAAGGTCATTTACCTATCTGAGAAAGCTTCTGCTAATAACACCTTAAGGTTATGATTTCAAATATAACAGATTTGAAAAAATGTTTCCTAACCAACTGGCTTTGCATTAGTACAAAATATCTATCAGTCTTTCCCTTTCTAAGTTCTGTCCTTTTCCCTCTATTTCCTGAATAATTAGGCAGAGAAATATAATTCTCATTTTATATCCAACTTCCACAAATGTCCATGAATTCACCCTTCTTACCCACTTCCCCTTATAAATCCTCCATAAGGCTCCACTTGCTAGAGGGTTTTTTTAAATCTCTGGATATCATGTACATTTGAATAGAATGCATGAGCTGCCCATTAGACTCTTTACCATAAAGACAAGCCCATTTCCTTATCTCAAACATCTCTTCACCTCTCCAATGCTATCTTTTCTAACACAAGATCCTGTTACACAGTTCTTCTATATGGTAAAAAAATGTAGCATATTTATGTCCACCATGTATCTGTCCATTTCTCTTTGGGCAAAAGCTGTGATATATTCCTTGACTCACAGCCAGACACCACAGCCAGAATACTGGCTATGTTAAAAAGACAGATCTCTGTTTCAAATTAATGCTTGGAGGTCACTAAAAGCACTGCCCAAAATGTAATCTAATCTAGCCCATGGCCTTTCTTTGATTGATTTCAGCCCAATTCCATTTTCATATTCAAAGCCTAAGATACAGATACTGATAAGTTAACTCTATCTGTATCCCCACTAAATGCTTCTTGTAATCTGAATAACAGGCACTCTTTTCTACTTGGTATTTCCTACATGAATAATTATGTGAAGCTCTTTTTGAGTGATTAAAGATTTTATTTAGAAGGGGCCAAACACAATCCAGAGCCAGAAGACCTCACCACCTACTGTTTGTGTCACAGAGCTCTTGGGCAATCTTCTCAGAATATTTTTAAATGCATAAAATTAAGTATAAAGATTACAAAGGAAACAATTATATTGAAATACAGTTGTCAAGATACATTTTTAAATTAAACATGATGATATCTCCCCCTCCCATGGTCTTTCTGTATATAAGGGCCTTCTTGTCTCCATTAAGGTGCTCAGATTTCTTATAATTTAGCCAATAGCTCAGTAATGTTCAGATTCCTTAAGAGTCTGGCCAATACAGTGGATGTTCTGATAAACCTTGTTTTTGGCTGAAAGAAGTCTTTGGTTGAATTCTTTCAAGCAAGACCCACATATTGTGATTTTGGGGTCCAAGCAATCCTAAACCTCAACACCAATAAGTATCAATCTGATGGCTCTACTGTCACAGAAAAGGTAGTTTTGTTAAAGAGATTGTGACAATTTTATCCACCTCATTTTTCATTTTTTGGTATTTACTTTCCTAGTTTTGATGGGATACAGGCCCAAGCTGAGACCTTTGTCCCTTACCCCAAAAAGAATTTGGGTCCCATTTGTCTAAGGGATTCTCTTTGAATTCTCTCACTTGATCAAGGAGATCTCTGGCATTCCCCTGAGGCTATAGTCCTATCAAATGGCCTTTCATTTTCCCCTATGCCCAATCTCTCTATTCTCTGTAGCCCTTAACTTAGCCCAGCCCTCCACTGTCTATTACCTCCCAATGGCCCCTGACTACTTCCCACCCTTCTAGACCCTATTCTTGACCTCCCAGTCACTCCTATCAAGATCCTTCCTAGATGCCGCTCACTGCCTTTCTGTATATAAAATCCACCTTTGTCCCCATTAAGGTGCTCAGATTCTGTAAGAACTTAGCCAATAGTTCACAAACGTTCAGATTCCTTAAGAGTTGGCCAATGTGGCAGATCTTTAATAAACCTTCTCTCTGGATGAAAGAAGGCTTGGGTCGAATTCTTTAAGACAGGACCCATGTCTTTTGCCCTGGATATTTTGGGGTCCCAGCACCCCTAAACCTCTAGACCTCAACAGTTTCATCCTCAAAAGTTCTCAGGATGATCTAGGTTAACCGGGTTTCTTGTCAAGCTTTTTATAAATTTATGTGACCCTCCACTACTTGTCCCAAAATATTCAATAGTACTCCCCCATAAATTTTTACAAATGAATTTATATTCTAAACTGGAAAGCCCTAGGCTGCCTTATCTTTTCAAGCCACAAGGAGATTTAAGTATCTTTAGGCTGAGTACTTATCTACTAAACTACCTTGAGGCAATATGGTACAGATGCTAGAATGCTGGGCTTAAAGTGGAGAAGACCTGGGCTCAAATCCCACCTCAGACACTTACTAGGGATGTGAGACCCTAAAAAAATCAGACCTCTTCATGCCTCAAGAAACCCCGTAAGACTGAATGGGATGTCCCAGTGAAGACTTCTCAGTGTAATTAAGGTAATGAGTTCAGAAGGTAGTGTGAGAAATGAACTCTCAGAAGTGAAGGTCCCTCAAAGGGTCAAATAATTCTTGATTACTACTTTCAAAATCCTCCCCCACTCAGACCCTGTTTTTAAGCACTTAACAGAAAGAATAAGCCCTGCCCCACCCCCAACCTGAGCCCTTTGTCCTTGGCTTTGAATTTCGCCTGGAATGGGATAAGAAGAAACTTTCAAGCTTAGAATGTAAGCCCACCCCCAGTCAAGGGGGTAAGGGATAGCGGTGGGTGGAGATTTGCTTTTATAAGGTGCCCCCCCCTTAGGCGGGGTCTCTCTCTCTCTCTCTCTCTCTCTCTCTCTCTCTCTCTCTCTCTCTCTCTCTCTCTCTCTCTCTCTCTCTCCCCCCCCATGTATATCAGAGGAGCAGACAGCCATCTCAAGAAATTGTAATAAAGGTAACCTTTGCTTTCCACTTTAAGAAGTCTCTGAGTTTAATTTGGGTTGGGGTCGCTGTCCCACACAAGACTTATCTACCAAAATCATAAAGAAGTGGCCAAATTGGTGAAAGTAGTTACTCATAAAAAGGAAAGTCACTGAGATCAAACTTTCTTATGAATGGGATGTCCCAGTAAAGACTTCTCAGTGTAACTAAAGTTTGGGATAAGACTATTCTAAATCTGGTAATAAGTTCAGGAGGTAGGATAGGGTTAAGTACAGATTTCTCTAAGTCCCCTTTTCTCCCAGTGCCACATTAGTAGTTAAAGTTTGCTAAGTCTGAAACCTCCACCCTGCACTTAGCTATAAGCTATATATTTCTGTCAGAGTGACCTGGCTAATGTCTAGCTTGACTGCACATTTTTAATTGCTTCTTTGACATTATCTCAGCAAACTAAGAAATATAGAGATGTATACTATTTCCTTTGATGTATGCTAGAGTTTTGAGTAATGAACAGTTGGTGGGAGGGGACTTTACCCACTGGGGCTATTTAACTTGGTTCTTAGCTCCTGTACTCTGTCTCCCCTCATCAGATCATACTGGTGGAGGGACACCCAAATCTCGAGACTTGAAATAATAATAATAAAAAACTAACTTTCTGTTTCTCCTAGAATACCTCTGTGTTTTATTTTTTTAAATTTAAGTGGCATCCCACACGGTTAGGATATGGTGATGTTGATAGTTTCTTAATTTTTCAACATCAATAGGTCATTTAAAGAGGTAATGATAATCCCTCTATGTGCCAGGTACAGTTAAGTGCTTTGCAAATATTATCTCATTTGATCCTCAAAGCAACCCTGCAAGATAGTTGCTCCATTTTACCTCAAAGGAAAATGAGGCAAACAGAAGTGTCTTGCCCAAGGTCATACCTTTCTGAGTCCAGATGTGAACTCAGATTTTCCTGACTTCAGGCCCATCACTCTATACATTGTACAACTTTGCTACATATGACTGGAGTTGTTTTAATTGTTTGTAGTAGCTTATTTTTATTCTTCATTCTAAATTGCTATCTATTTTTATGTTTGCTCTAATAGTTCTATAGTTATTGATTCAGAAATGATTCTCATAGGTAAGCAGTTTCCTCTCTGTTAATGTAATAGTTAATTTCATCTTTTGTAATATTATTCGGTGGTTCACAAATCTATTGTTTAAGAAAATACTTAAGAAAGATAGGCATGGGGCATCTGTGTAGTCTACAAGTCACTGAACTCTTGATTCTTAAACCTAAGCCACATTTTTCAGCATTTCTGTCATTATCCACTATGCCCAGTTTTACACTGAGATCACTAAATATGAAAGTATATATTGATTTAATTTGGAGGTCTTATCAAGTTTTTAACAGAATATCTTATCATCAGATATCAATGCATAATCTGCAATATTCATGGTGATCTTTTCACAAATGCTTATCCTGACTCCCATATAAGTAAGTAGTTCAGGAAATGTTCCTCATTGCCAAACCAACTCTGCCAGTTCCTTTATTTCTTGCCCAAGAAGAACCTGTAAGCCATTCTTTCACTTAGCTGCCATTCTTTCACTTAGCTGCAATCTCCCAGATTTCAGGCTTCATTTATAACTCATCTATCAAGATTAAGTTGATTCAGTTCTTGCCAGCAGCATCTGTACCCATTAGGCACTAGACAAGGATCTCACATTTAGAGTTCCAACAACTAAGTTAATGTTTGTAAACTGTCTAAAAATTGTTCGTTATTAGCACCCTTTGCAATTATCACTATAGAAATCAAGTCAAATCAAGATAATAAGAATTTATTAATATGCCATGCACTGTGCTAAACCTTGGGAGTACAAATATAAGCCAAAAGAAAGACCAGTCCTTGCCCTCAAGGAGCTTACATTCTAATGGGGGAACACAATATATAAGCGGAGCTGAAAAAGGAGTGTGGAGGAAGATACCCTTGGCAGAGAAGTCCAGAAAGTCAAGAGCAGAGTCAGGAGATGAGTGAACATGACTGGCCTGGGCTCTTACTCAAAACAGAGATTCTATGAGACCTCACTAATCAGAGGAAGGGGCCAGAAGAGCAGAGGTTCTTCCAGGGTGAGAAGGCTGATAGGACTTGGTGAAGTCCACAGTCAGGAATGGAATGGAAGAATGAAGGTTATTTTGTATTTTTTTTGTTTCATGAGTTGTCACGGCCAAATTATTTATTATTTAGTGGCCAACCTACTACTGATAAGATTCCCTCTCTACATTTGGCTGGGCTGGTGCTCAGGAAACAGGTAATCTGTCACTAGGGCCCTACTCAAAGCCCCTTCTGTCATGGTGGAATCTACTAGACAGGATTCAGCTAACAATACCCTCAAGAACCTGGGGTTACACTCATGGCCAAGATGAGGCATCAGATTTATGACAGATATTTCTATATCAAAACATCCATAAATTTCTATGAAATCTGAACTATAAATAATGGAAAGAAGATTTTATTAAGTGTAAAGTCCACCAATTTGGAATTATGCTTAAAAAATTAATGTCCACACCCTTTGATCTTGAGACCCCACTGTTAGACATATACCCCATGGAGATCAAAGAAAAAAATTAAGGTCCTATATCAAAATACTTATAGTAGCACTTTTTTGTAGTGGTAAAGATCTGGAAACAATGTAGATGCCCACTGACTGGGAAATGGACAAATATGGTGCATGAATGCAATGAAATATTATTGCACTATAAGAAATGATGACTATGAATTCAGAGAAACAGGAGGAAATTTATGCAAACTGATAGTGAAGTAAGCATTACAAAGAAAATAAAAGATATGATGACTAAAACAATAAACTGTTAAGAACATCAACAAAAAAAGAACAGAAGAGAATGCAATTATAATGGCCAAGCTTGGCCCTACAGAAGAAGTGAGAAAAGTATTTCTTTGTCTTTAATGAACTTACTGGAGGGAAGGAGGAAAGGGAATGATCATGAATAGGGAATGTTGAAAATTCTTTCAGACTTGGCTGATGTGCTGAGTAATCTTGCTTAATTGGGCTTTTTTTCCTCTCTATTTTAATTTTTATTATCAGGAATGACTCAATGGGTAGGGCAGGGATATGTGATAGAAGGAGAAAAGGTACAGATATAAATAAGACAAAAAAATTAAGGCTCACCATTGGATTTCTTTACACGACCCTATACATCCTAGCTAATCTAGTCTCCCAAGGACCTAGATATTTAGGGTCCATAAGGGTGGGGGGGAGGGGGAGTAGGGAAGAAGAATTGAGAAGGGAACAACTATTTATTAATTGCCAATATGTCCCAGACACTGAGCTAGGCACTTTACAAATATTATATCAATTGATCCTAACAACAACCCTGGGAGGTGGGTGCTACAGTTAAGGTAACTGAGGCAAAGAGAGACTAAGTGACTTGCCCAAGGTCACACAGCTAATAAATTTCTGAAGCTGGATTTGAACTCAAATCTTCCTGAATCCAGGCCACTAGGTCACCTAGCTTCCTCTAAGTGGTGAGAGGGGCAGGGAAAAGGGCATTTTGTAGGTACATGTGGAATTTCAAAAAGATGCAAAAAGATGATATGGTACTTAGATTATCAGGAAAAGGAAAAAAGTGAGAGACGGGAAGGGCTAAACAAAAGTCCAACACATTTTGAAATTTTGCCTAGGGGAACCTGATGGTTGATGTGGAGGAGACAATCTTCACAACCTGTGTGTTCTGGGGGAAATCTCGAAAAAAGTTACCTCAAAGGTAAAAAAAAAAAGGAACAACAAGGTTGTACAAATAGAGCCAGACCTTTAGTTTTGTATTTTATTCAACAAAAGGATATCTATTGATTCTGTCCTGAATAAGACCTCTACTAGAGACCTCCTTCCCCCATCAAGATAGTCTGATAAGATTAATTAACTGGAAAATATACCAAATGGAACAAATCTAATCTTTTCAACTTTTGAGACCCAAGGTGAAAAGTTCTTCCCCAAATCACCTGACATCCTGTCTCTACGACTCAATCTTCCAAATAAGGGCAGTGGCTGAGCACCTCATAAGTTCATTTTGATGCTGGTGATGTCACACAGAAGAGATGTAAAACCCTAAAAATGTACTTCTCCTTTGTTCCTAAGCATGGCTATCTACCTGGCAACTGCCCATCAGCTGATGCTAATAAAATTTTTTATCTTCTATCCTTGCCTCTTGATTTATTGAGCTCATAGGCACCAAGGTGGGAAAAATTACTCTCAAAGAGGATCTCAGGACCTCTGGGTTGAGGAATTCCTCAACACTGGTATAGGTAGCCAATGCCTAAATTTGGAAATCAAGATTTACTTGGATCAATGGAAAGTACAGTCTAGTTTCTTCTAGTCTATAGTCACAAGTCTAGCTTCTTCTAATGCAGGTTCAATATCACAAACTACTACCATCTGCACTCATTTCCCCAGGAAGAAAAAGAAAAGAGAAGAAGAAAGGGGAGAGAGACATTAATTTGCCTGGGAAGAATAATAATTGATAGCTAACAATATTGATAGCTAACATCTACACTGCATTTTAAGGTTTACCTTCCATATCTATTATGACTGAGTACTAATTCTTTTGCTAAAAAGAGACCTGCCCTTCTCCCCTTCACCCTTTATACTACCATAAGAAACAAAAATAACATTTGGCTCTATTCCAGCCTAATCCTTCTAGAAAGCCCTCACTTTCACAACTCCACATGTACCTACAAAATGCCCTTTTCCCTGCCCCTCTCACCACTTAGAGGCACCCAGGTGGCTAGGATAGAACACTGGGGTTTGGGTTAAATAAAGCATTCCAATTCTGCCATGGTTTTCACACTTGAGGGTAGAGGCCTAGGGGAGTAGATCTTCAACATTATCGGTGAGTAAAACTCAAGTGTGGGAAACCTGTTTCTGCTGAGGGAATCATTCCAGTCACTCAGATTCATAACCTTAGAGTCAACCCCTCACTTTTCAACTCTCCTTTATCTTTCATATCCAATTAGTTTCTAGCTCTTGTCAATTCTACTTCCATAGCATCTATTTCCTGTATTCACACGGCCACTGCCCATTCTAGGCCCTCATAACCTCTTCCCTGGAAGACTACAAATTTGATTTCCCTGCCTCAAACCTGTCTTCAGCACTGCTGCCAAAGAGCTATCCTTAAAGCCCAAGTCTGATCACATCACTCTCCTGCTGAAGAGCTCCAGTTGTTCCCTCTTGCCTCTAAGGTAAAACTCAAATGTTTTTGTTTGGCTTTTAAAGCCCTTCACAACCTATCTCCAATTTACCTTCCAGCTTTATTACACAATTACTTTCCTTCTACATTCTCTGGCCCAACCAATCTGGCCTGGCTATTGTTCATATACTACACTCCATCTCCAGTTTTGTTGTTGTTCAGTCATATCTGACTCTTCATGATCCCAAGGGCTACAGCACACCAATACTGTTCATGAGGTTTCCTTGGCAAAGGTACTGGAATGGTTTGCCATTTCCTTCTCTAGTGGGTTGACATTAAGTGACTTGCCCAAGGTCACACAGCTAGTAAAGGTCAAACACTATGTACAGGCATACCTCATTTTACTGTGCTTCACTTTGTTGTACTTTGCAAATACTTTGTTTTTTTCTTTTTTTACAAATTGAAGGTTTGTGACAACCCTGCATCAAGCAATACTGTCAGTGCCACTTTTCCAACACATCGTGTCTCTGTGTCACATTTTGGTAATTCTTGCAATATTACAAATTTTTCATTATTACTATATCTGTTATGATCTGTGATCAGCAATCTTTGAAGTTATTATTGTAATTGTTTTAGGGTACTCATAAATTGCACCTGATAATCATTTAAGAGCAATTGAGCTCCAATAAGGGCCAAAAACCTGAATTAACCTTTTTCTCTCTGAGTGAACTAAAAACACCCCTTCCTGTGTCAGCAAATTCCAGGATCAGATGGAACTGACCAGCATTCTTGCTGTTCGTTATCACTGGGCCCAGGATGTCTGGGACCAGATACTCTCTTGAATAATGGGACTTTTCTTATCTTGAGTTTCTATTGACACTTTGGCATTCTTATGTTAAACAAACATATGGAGGCTGTATTTTTCTGTAACACAGACATCCTGAGTCTGATCACTCTAAATGTATAAAAGTTCTCTCATTTGCTCAATCTCGGAGCCAGAATCACTGGCTCCCATGTTAACATGATTCGCTAGCTAAAAGGGAATAAACTATATAATCATGTATCACCTAACTTGTTTGCCTTCTTTAACCAAACTTTCAGGTTAACAGTAATGGTGCCGTGACTCGGATTGGAACTGAAGGAATGGGAGAAAACTCCAGCCCACCCCGGCAACGCTTTAGTGGCTCAGGTGCCTCAGGATCCATTTTTTCCTGGAGTCCTAACCTTGACGGGGTCAGGTAAGTTTCTCCTACTCCCCTGCCTCAGAGATAAGCATCTCAATAAGGGGACTGAAAAAGAGAAGAGAATGCTGGAGAATTGTAGGGAAAATTTAAATCAGCCTTCCCTATCTGGCAAAAGGAGGAGAGGGGCAGTTAACTCAGACTAGCAGTGATGGTCTGCTATCAGCCCTATGCCCCTGGGTATCTTGCAGCCCACCCTTCTAGGCAAGACCTGGGACTAACATCCAGGTTCAGTACATTCTACCCAGCCTGCCCCAGCAGCTGCAAACCGCGCACCAGCCTCAGTAAATTATGCAGCTGTGGGGAGGAGAGAAGTAGACAGGTCAGAACTATGATAAGATTCCATATGCCCTGCCACCAAGAATTATCACCACTGGCAAAGCCCTGGCATCAGCCAGCCAACCCCTGGAAGGCCTGGCAATAGCATTATGAGGTGAGAAGCCAACTTGTACTCTTGGTAAGCCCCATACTTCTCTGTTCCAGTTTCGGAATTTATGGCAAGTTATTTTATCTCTGTTTGCCCTGATTCCTGATTTGTAAAAGGAAAAATAATAATGGTTGTTGTTATGGGATCAAAACGATATAATGATTGCAAAGTGCTTAACACAATGACATATGTTAGACAACATTATTATTATCTCTCTAACTTAACGTAATTGTTCCATACCTGATAACTTTGAAGTGGTTTTTAAATACCATGAGTAATAAGATCAATAATTTCTACGCGTGATAATCTGGAAATGCAACTGAAGTCATCTGAAGTTTATTGTTTGTGTTGTCAGTATGTTTCTAAATTGTATTGTATTTCTAAAACTTTCTTAGATTGTAAAATTTGAGAGATCATTGTGAGATAGAAATGGTACATATGGTTTAGTCTTTTAAAAGGATGTGATAAAATTGGATAATTTGAAAACTGTTAACATTTAATGAGGTATATTTGGTTGTAAGCAGGTAATTAATTGGTTCCATTTCAAGTTTTAAATACCTGATAATTGTTTATGGTATAGTTATATTTCTGAGATTTTTTTAATATGGTGTAATCTGGTAAACAAATTGTATCAGCTATACCGTTGGGAAAAAAAAAGCAATTTCTCTTATAATCCAGAGATGTTTGATCAAGAATTGTCACCCCTCCCAAAATAATATAGGGGAGAATGAATGGGTTAGAATAAACTTCCAAGTTTTATTTGCTTTTAAGAGGAAGTTTCACCTAAAATTCTTATCAAATCTGTGTAAAAGTTTCCTGTGTTGTGAAATTCCTGAGTGAGAATCCTTGAGATATGTTAATTTGGAGATTTATGGATTACCACATTCACGATCTTTGTGAGATTCCAGAATGTAATAGTTTTTCCTAACTTCCAGTGATATATTTAAAGACAAAGGAAAGAAAAAATACTGAGTAAATTTTTAAAGGCTTGATAATATTTTTTATTGTGATAAGGCTAATTTAAATGGGTATGTTCTTTATGCATTATAAAAACTGAATTTTTTTCTCCATTACAAATATCTTTTTGACTAAGGAACTTTGTGATATCTAGGAATTCTGTAACAACTAGGAATTTAGTTTGTTATAGTACTTTGGGAAGTTATTTATGTTACTTAAGGATATTTTACACCAACTTAGTTTTAATGAATTCCAATTTTAAAGGTTTATTTTTACTTTAAGGTGGAAAGGAAAGATATCTATCACTTTAAAAATTTCTAACAAATGTTCTTCATAAAAGTTTAGTGATTATTCTTCTTAACATCAGGACAAATTTTAAATTGTTTTTAAAGAAGGAAAATACTTTCAGAAGATATCTTGTTGATTTTTTTTTGAGGCCTACAAAATTTTCATTTGCAAGATAACTTACTGCTAAATTATTGTAATGAGCTGTAAAGCAGAAGAGATCTTGCTGTTTTGATCCGAATCTGTAGTCACTTCATGGCCTAAGCAAGAGTTAAATTAGTGTTTGAACTTATATGTATAAGGTTCAAATACTGAAATATCTCATTCTTTCAGAGTGAGTATAATTAGAGAATAAACAAGCTTGTGAACAAGGACATAAATCCATCAACTTCTGAGGTTAAAGTTAGTAACCTCTTTGTTTTGTTTAAGGATTAGGACTCCAGTGCAGTTATGTTAGTGAAAAGTAGTAATTTATGAGCTCTTTTGTGTTAACTTAATGGGAAATCTAATATTATTATCAATCTGGAATTCGAACATGTGCAGAAATTTATACAAACTTCTGAAGACTCACCTAAAGTTGTTCCCATTGTTTAAAGGAATTATGAGAGCAGTAGTATTTTTCTGTGATCAGTCTCTTACTGTTACAAATGTGAGATTAAATTCTTATTATCTAGGATATGTGACTTTATGGGACAGAAATTTACTATTGTTTTGAGCTTTGATTACCAGGATAATTGTCTGAGTTGTCATGAAGCCAATAGTAGGATGGCACGTGCTGCAGGCTGAGAACTGATAAAGGTGGATGTCTGTTTCTGGGAAGAGTTTTGAGGATGACCTTGGACACAGCCTAGGTAGGATCTTCCTGACTCTATTTCCCAATTGTACTATTTCCTTTCTGAAAAGGAAAATTCCCCACCTAATTAATCCTAAACCCTGCTTTTAACATCCAGTGACTACATGATTGGCTATCAGATATGACTCATGCCTGGAATCAAATAGAGCTGAGGAAGTTCTTTCCTTCTGATATGATATGTGACCTTGTCTTTCTGGAACATCTCTGAGTTATCATAATATGATGCAAGTATGAATAGCTTACAATTTTAACTTACATCCATGGCCAAGTAATAATAACATAGGAATATCATCCTCCTAAGGAGGAAATGTTTAGACAAAATAATAAGACAAAGATGTAATGTGATAGATGTGTAATTAAATAGGATAGCAAATTTTGAGAAAAACAACAGGATTAGGGTGATTCCTAAAGGGCAAGGAGAGCTTATTTTATGGTTGGATCTTCACATTTTAAACAATTCTTATACCAGGTACAGGATGTAGTTAAGAACAGAAGCAGCAGATGATATCAAAATTGAAGAACCAAATTTAAGTGACTACACTAATTCAAACTAAGTCAAAATTATCTGGGAACTTCTAAATATAAACCAGAGAAACAGAACTCCTTTTTTGAACTGCCTATGAATTAACCTATTGTATGAGCAAGGAATTTAATGTTAATTAACATTGGTAATAATGATTGTATTGCTTTGTATGATTCATGTTTAAGTTTTCTTGGTTATCTTGGTTACATGTAAATCTCTCTTCTCAAAACTAGTCTATTGTGAACCCTCTAAGTAATTTAATCTGTGCCTGACTTAATGTAATTATGTGATTTTGTGAATTATGAGAAAACTTTGTTGCATTGTTGAACCTAGCCCTATGTGGCTGGGAAACTGAACCATCTCTATAGGTGCCTTTAACTAAAGACTTATGTTATTTTCTCTCAATTATCAACTCGTACATCTTCTATGAGCCTCTATCAGGTCTATGTGACTACTCCCATAGTTGCCAACTTCTGGATATGGACTCTGGGATCATCTGAAGATGCCTGCTCCAAGTGGACATCTCTTTCCATCCCCTGAGGAAGAGGAAAGCTTTTCCCACATCTTTCTTGGTCTACAGGTGAAGCCTTTGGCTTACCTTTGACCAAAAGGAGGAAATGATAATCATTTAACATCAATTGAGCTCCAATAAGGGCCAAAAACCTAAATTAACCTTTTTCTCTCTGAGTGAACTAAAAACACCCCTTCCTGTGTCAGCAAATTCCAGGATCAGATGGAACTGACCAGCATTCCTGCTGTTTGTTATCACTGGGCCCAGGATGTCTGGGACCAGATACTCTCTTGAATAATGGGACTTTTCTTATCTTGAGTTTCTATTGACACTTTGGCATTCTTATGTTAAACAAACATATGGAGGCTGTATTTTTCTGTAACACAGACATCCTGAGTCTGATCACTCTAAACTGTATAAAAGTTCTCTCATTTTGCTCAATCTCGGAGTCAGAATCACATCTGGCTCCCATGTTAACATGATTCGCTAGCTAAAAGGGAATAAACTATATAATCATGTATCACCTAACTTGTTTGCCTTCTCTAACCAAACTTTCAGGTTAACACACCCATGTAAGATGGCAAACTTAATGGTTGTATGTGTTCTAGCTGCTCCACCGACATCCCTCTCCCTTTCCTCAGGCCTTCCTATTCCCTGAGATACAATATTGAAATTAGGCTAGTTAATAATGCTACAATGGCCTCAAAGTGTTCAAGTGAAAGGAAGAATCATTTGATGTGGCAAATTTCATTGTTGTCTTATTTCCTTAAAATAAGCCACCCCAACATTCAGCAACCACCACCCTGATAGGTCAGCAGCCACTGATAGATATGGAGGCAAGACCCTCACCAGCAGAAAGATTACCAGTCACTGAAGATTCAGATGGTTAGCATTTTTTAGCAATAAAACATTTCTTAATTAAGGCATGTACATTTTTTTAGACACAATACTATTGCACATTTAATAAACTACAGTATAGTGTAAACATAACTTTTATACGTTACTAGGAAACCAAAAAAAATTGCTGTGACTCTTGTTATTGCAATATTCACTTTATTGTGGTGATCTGGAACTGCATTTGTATCCTGTATCACAAAGAAGCCTTTCTTGATCTTCCTCAACTCCTAGTCTTTTCTCACCTAGAAACCATTTTGTACTTTGCATTTACTTATATGTATACTTGTTGTTCTCCTCAACAGACCATAAGCTAAGTGAGGGCAGGGACAGTTTCATTCGAGTATTTATATTCCTAGGGCCTAGCAAAGTATCTGCCACTTAGTGCTTAATAAATGCTGATTGACTGATATTCCCAAAACACAGGTCTGACCAACTTCACTCTCCTATCCCAGAAGCTTAGTGGCTTCCTATTGCCTCTAGGATAAACCATAATTCCTCTGAATAGCTTTTAAACCCTTCACAATCTTGCTTCAGCCTTTTCCAAGTTGACTACAAATCACTTCCTTTCACAGAAGCTACATTCTAGCCAAACTGGACTACTGGCTGGTACTTACAGAGGACATTTCATTCTTTTGTGCCTTTGTATATTCATGCCTGGAATGGATTCCTTCCTGACCTTGCCTCTTAAGAGTCCCTAGCTTCCTTCAAAGCTCAAATATAATTTCTTACACAAAAATCTTTCCTGATTTCCTCTGTTGAAAGCGACTCCCCCCCCCCGCCAATTTATATTTATATACACACACATACATACATATACATATATGTAAATACAAAATATGTATAAAACAATTTATAGATACAATTTATATATATAATAATGAAGTGATTATATCTGTATATTAATTTATATATGTATATATACATACCCACACATATACATACATATGTATACATAAAATATTTTTCCCCAGCTAGAGGACAGAGGGCCTGAATCTGGAAGACTCATATTTCTGAGTTCAAATCTGGCCTCCGCCATATACTGGCTTGGTGATCTTGGGCAAGTCACTTAACCCTGTTTGCTTCAGTTTACTCATCTGTAAAATGAGCTCTAGAAGGAATCGGCAAACCACTCTAGTATCTTTGCCAAGAAAACCCCAAATAGGGTCACAATGAGTCAAAGGACTGAATTGACTGAACAACAAAAGAAGGTAAATTCCAGAAGGACCTGCAAGACACTTTGTTTTGTTTTGGTTTTTTGTTATTTAAACTTTTCTTACCTCGGCATTCTTAGCACCTAGAACAATAGCCTGGCACACAGTTGGCGATTAATGCTAATTAAAGGAATCAATTAAACTCTCACCACTTCAATTTATAATCTTAGAAGCAGCCAAAGAGCACAAAGGAGCTGTCACTTGCCCCAAAAGGCCTATCAGATCTCAGCGTTTCTTAACTCCAAGGTTCGCTGCCTACCTAAGTTTGCCATGTTGCCTCTTGTCTACAATCTAGCCAAGCAAAATGAGGTTAAGGCCAAGTAAGATCCTTTAAGTAACACTGCTTCTATTCCTCTCATTCCTTTCCACAAAGGGGGGTTGGAAGCAGTCTATGCCAATTGGACTCAGAAATTCTCCTTCAGAATGTCTTTTCCAAGTCTGATGAACAATGTATTCCCAACAGAGGTGGTCTGGAAATCAAGAAAAATGGCTCCGCTTGCCTGTTCATCATCAACCAAATTTAAAGATAAAATAAACAACGTCCTGACCTTAATAATAATGGTTAAAATTTATATGGCAGTTTAATGCACTTTACACATATTATCTCACTTAATTCTCATAACAACCCTGTGAGTTTGATACCATTATTTTCTCATTTTATAGATGAAGAAATTGAGGCTGAATGAAGTTAATGACTTTCCAAGGGTCACAAAGCTACTAAGATCTGAGGAAGAACTCCCACTCAAGTCTTACTGACTCTAAACCATGCTCTCTATCCAGCATGCTAACTGCCTCAAGAAGCTGACAATACAACTGAGGAGATGGGACACATATAAGTAACAGGAAGGCAGCATGGACTACTAAAGGAGACTCAGGGAGAGAGAGAGATGACTATGAGGTTTAGCACAGTCCAGGAAAGTTTTCTGAAGTTTTGGCTTCAGACTTGGCCTTAAAGATAATAAATAGACCAGTCTGCAGGCTTCATGAGCTCGGGCGCTCAGACTAATGTAAATTTTGTATCTCTCCAAAGTAAGCAGCCTAGTGCTCTATAGACAGTAAACGTTTAACACATGTTTGCTGAATTTCTTCCAAATCCCACCTATGACTTCTTTCTCACCTTTGCTCTCGAACTCATAGCTCCCTTCAGGGCACTGTTCAAATGCCACTTCCTACAGGAAGCCTTTCCTTATCCCACAGTTATTATACACTCCTGCCCCACCCCACTCTGTATTTAAATGGTATACATTCTGTATTTACCTACCTGTGCAGCTGTTGCTTTTCCCCCATAGACTTTAAGCTTCTTGAGAGCAGAAACTTTTCATTTTTATCTCTGTATCCCCAGTTCTGGGCACACAGCAAAGCACTTAACAAAAGCTTATTGGATTAAGTTTTGTGATCTCAGGCTCAGGTAACAGTCTCTGAGAACCTCACCTTCACAGATTCACAGAATCTCAGAATTTACCTGAAAGGTTTAGTCCAACCTGTACCCAAGCAAGTCAATGTCAATGACAAAGTGTCACCAATCTACCTGAATATGTCTGGTAATGGGAAACTCATTACTCTGGAGGTATCTCATTTCGATTTGGGCATATATCCTTTGAAATTTTTTTACATATGTTATTTTTATTTTTTCCCCTCAATTCCATGTTACTTTAACTTTCGTTTCTTAAAATTTTGAGTTCCAAATTCTTACTCTCCCTCCCTTTTCCCCTCCTTGAGAAGGCATGCAATTTGATATACGTTATACATGTTCAGTCATGCAAAATATTTCCACATTAGCCAAAAAAGCTCTGTATTGAGCTTAAACTTATCTTAGCAACTTTTACCCATTACTTCCAGGTTTCAACCTCCAGGACCTAACCCCTCTCTTCAATAGGACAACCCTTCAAATTACTTGACACTCAAGTAGTTAAAAAAAAGTCTCTTCTCCAGACTAGATATTCCAAATTCCTTCAACTCATCCCTATGTGGTATTTTCCAATAACATCATCAACTGGGTCAAGTTATGGACAAAGCTTTGCCTCCTCAATTTCCTTCCTAAAATTCAGCGAACATATGCTGTTTGCATTTTGGGTTATAAAACTGAAGTACTTGCACCTGATGTACAATCCATCAAATTGAGGTACCAGCTCTGCCTACTTGGGGAGGGTCCTCTAAAGATAACAAGAAATAGTAACTAGATAGAACTTCAGAGATTATCTATCTAGTCTCTGGAGGCAAAATGACTTGCCCAGAACTCTCTATCCGACCTCAGCTACCTCTACTAATGTACCAAAAAGCATTTTTAGGACCATATAAGGAGTAACTGCTTCCTCTCATTTCCTCTTCGATTTCCAGAAACCACCAACCACTTTTTTCCTGATCCCACTTTACATTTTTCCTCCCTCAAAATCTCAGAACTAGCTATTCACAGGACCAAGCCCCATTCTACTGGACTGATAATGTGACAAATGTCACAAGGCCTCACTCACTGCGGGGTAGTCTGGGTCTAAGGCACACAATACTTATCCCTCTGAAAGTCGATCATCCTGCTCTAAGTACCTTCTGCCGAAGCAAGCAAATAACGCTTGGGCTCAACTGGTGACTCCGATCTACCCGATTACTAAATGCTTATAGAAAGAAAAAAAGCTAGCAGCAGCTGATTCAAAACAGGCTTGACAAATTCCTGGGTTTTTCATCTGCGTTCTAAAAGGCGCTGGACCTGGAAGTCCAAAGCCCTGGGTTCGAGACTCCGTTCTGACACTGACAGCTACTGGCTTTGGGCCCTACTTTCAACACATGTGTCGTAGAACACCGAGTAAATTTACACAGAGAAAGAAATAAATAGTAATAGTCGTAAAGTCTACCCCCATGGTGTTGCCTCAAGTGCTTTGTAAAATGCCAAGTGTGTGGTAAGGGTTTCTAGGATTCGGAGACGCCAGGCTAGAGCAAAGATTGGAACCGGAAGGGCCGCCGTGAAGGGTCATCCAGTTCAATCCCTTCATTTTACAGACAGGCAAACTAAGGCCTCGAGAGGACTAAGGTCCAATCCCCTCGTTCTACAGATTCGTAAACCGAGGCTCATCGCGATTAAGTCCAACCTCTTCGTTTTGCAAATAGGAAAACTGAGGCTCAGAGAGAGAAAACGACTCTCCCGCGATCACGAGTCACCCCATTTTTGCGCCCCAGTCCCAGACACCTGTCCACACCCCGTCCCCAAGTATCTCGAATCAGGGCAGGGCTGGCCGGGGGCCAAGCCAGGGCCAGGGAGGCAGCGGTGAAGGCAGAGGCCCGGGTCGGATGGGTTCGGGGGTAAGCGCCCTCCCTCCTAGCTCACCTCAGTTCTAGACTGCGCGACCTTCAGCCCGATAGCGATCCCGGGAACTAGAGCCCAATTTGAGTGACAAGACACCGAAGGCTATAAATGACCCCGCCCCGCCCGCCCCTTCTTCCCTCCATCGGTTCCGGTACTTCGCCCCTACCTTCCCTCCCGCTCCCTCTCCACCCCAGCCTACCCGTCCTCGGGCTGTCCCTGCCTTCGCCTGACAGAAACTCGCCGCAGCCCCGCCCCTATGTAAAGGGGCGTCGTCTGCTCTTGAGACTAGAAAGGGAGGCTCTTCCGCCCGCGTCCGCCTGAGCAGAGGACCGGCGGGGCCTGCGGAAGCTTCTTCCCGCGCCTCAGTTCCCTTCCGGCAGTGTGCTGGGCAGGCCTGAGAGGGCAGCATCCCTGGCAGCAAGGACCCCTGCTTCGCCACTGCCCGACTCCCGGCGCAAGCTCGCATTCGCCCTCTCCGGTCCAAGATGGTGGCCTCCGGGGCAATTGGAGGCCTCCGCCGCCTGACGGCTTCCCGAGCCAGCCGCTTCACTGGTGAGAGTGCGGGGAGAGGGAGGGAGCTGGCCGCCCGAAGCTGGGGGCGACCAAAGGCCCCCTGGGGGTGGGTGGCGGGTGCTGACCGCTCCTCCGGACCCCGCCCCCCGGGCGGGCTCCCGAGCCCGGCGGGCCGACAGCCCTCGAGGCGTCCGGGCCCGGCGCGCCCTCGTGTCTCCTTTGGCGCCCGGCCGGCAGCGGCTCGCGTTCCACTCTTCCTTGATTCTGCATCCAGAGAGCTGGAAGGGACCTCCGGGTTCACCTCACACCCTGCAGCCCCCACGAAAGCCGAGGCTGCTGGAGAGGAATCGACTTGGCCAAGGTCACGGGCAGAGTCAGAGTTAGAAGCCGAGTACCCCGAGCCCAGCCTCGGCGAGCGCTCTCTTCACTGCTGCCACCCGGACCCGCTCCTCCCCCATCCTTCCCTCATCCCTGCGCTTCAGGTGTCAGAAGGCCCCTTTCGTTTCTTATTTCCACCTTTGTTACCTTCAGAGCTAGTCTAGCTCTGAACTTGGGTTCAGATCCCACCTCTGACGCTTTCTAGCCGGTATGGCAATGGGAAAGTTCTTTGAGCCTGCTGTGACTCATCAATAAAATGGGGGAAAAGAATAGCTACTATCTCGTCGAATTAAATGAGATAATAAACTTTGCAAACTTTAGAAAGCTACATACAAATTAACTGTTGTTTAAAGTACTCTTTAACGAAGAGTATAGTACAGAACTTGTACTATCAATTAGTTTAAAAATACCTCATGTGAGAAATAATTTTTGTCGGTAGACAGTGTTGGTTGATTATAATTTTCAACTTGTTTTCAGGATTTAAACTATTTTTGCAGCAGGTAAGATTTATCCTGGTATAGTGAATAGGGAGCTGGACTTGAAAACTCTTTTCAAATCCTGCTTCTGACACATAGTAGCTGTGTGACCCTGGGTAAATCCTAAACTTCTAGTACACCGGGCTGCTAGGATTGTAAATTGCAGGAAAGGTTGTCAGGCATTGGTAGAAAGGGTTTCCTATATTAATAAAATCACAGGTCCAGAGTCTCTACTGTTCTTGCAGCAGTAATGGATAATGGGCCAATTTTGGATTACTTTGATTTAAGTTCAATTCAGCACGAATTTTTATTTAGCTATTATATGCCAGGAAGACCAGGGTTCCAGTGTTGCTTCTGACTGCTCTAAGGCACCTCAATTAAGACTGTAAATTACAAGCTGGTAGCCAATTTGAATTGCATTGTGTTGGGAATTTCTGAGGGAGTAGAGGAAATTGCAGTTCTGACCCAAAAAAAAAATCGATTTCTGGAGTAACTTTGCTGTAACAGTATTAATGTGGGTGAGCTGACTTCTAAGTTTGGACTAGGGGACTTTTCTTACCTGTTTAATTTCATGTGACTGGGACTGTATAAGTAAATATTCAGTTGGAACTCAAGTCTTCTGACTAGTGTTAGAGCATAGGAATCAGATGATCTAAAGTCCAGTCTGCTTTGCCGCAAACTAGGTGATCTTGAGCCAATCTTTCTTTCCAAGTTTTTGGATTTTGTTTCACCATGTGTTCCAGTCCTCCATTTTAGTGTTGATCTCTGAGACCCTTTACAGCTTTAACGTTCTATGATTCCATATTCTTTATCATTTAAAAATTGTTTCCATTTGTGCTGATGTTGAGAGGCCTAGCATAGAGGCATTTAAGTAATGTAAGTAGATAAGATGTTTGTCTTAGAGTCAAGAGGATCCCAGTTTGAAACCTGTCCCAGATCTGGGCAAGTTGCTTAACTAACCTCTGTCAGCCTCAGTTTCTTCATCTGTAAAATGGTGATAATATGGGGACATACATCACAGCTTTTTTATGAGGGTCAAATGAGATAATATATGTAAAGTGCTTTGCAGATTTTAAAGTTGTGTATACATGTTAACTCTTATTAAAAGTGGAGAGAGGGCTAGTGGTGGAGATTGGAAGACCTGGGTTCAAGTTCTAGTTCTGACATACTGGCTATGTGACCCTAAGCAAGTCACTTAACCTTTCACTGCTCCCAGGCAGATCTCTGAATTATAAATTACAGATGAATTGGTAAAAGTTTCCACCTCTAGAGTTCACCACATGAATGAAGTCAAACGTCTCGGCCAAAAAAACTGGGATTGTAATTACAGAAAAACATGTACCTGAATTGCACAGAATGGGAAGGCAAGTATTAATTGATCTCTTTTTGGGGAGTATCTACGCTAATGAGGTCGTTAATCCAGTGTGATCTTAGGATATTTTAAGGTTTTTAATATAGCCACAGATTTTGACTAATTGAAGGTTATGGTTGGAGATTTTTTTTTCTGCCTTTGTGTATGGAATGTAATTTCTGCCTTAAATTGCCTGAACCCAAGCCTAATAACTTATCAACCTATTTAAAGATAAGAGATTGACCTCTCACTTTTAGGGGCTAATGACTTTTATTACCTTTGTGTAAATTTGAGGCTGAATGGCTGACTAGTGAATCTGATCTAGCCAAAATTCACTTTTTAACATTGAATTCTTAACCCTTTATTTTCTGTAGCAATGGGGGAAAACGTTATTACCTCTAATATAGCTTTCTAATTATGTAGGTGTTAAATGAATTAAAATTGTTTTTGTAGATTGAAGGCGTTTTCCGGGTAGAATAGATATTTTTACTAGCCCTCTTCCCTTTTAACTTAGAAAGTTAATCCCATTCCTCTCTTCCCCCCCCCCCCCGTTAGAAAATGATTAAAGCTTTCATTTTCAAAATACTGGTTTCAACATAATCTGTTCTTCTTTTGGAACCCTAGTTAGTGGAAGACATATGTATATTTTCATAAGGCTTGGAGCTATTTGATTAAGTTTGCTGGCGAGTTTAGAATGTAGGGCAAAGGTTAAGCTCTCAAGTAGCAGCCAAACTGGAATGTAGGCCAAGGTTTACTGAAGCTGCTAGCTGTGAAATTACTTAAGTTAATTGGAAAATGGTACTGATTCTTGTTGAAAACAACCTGGCAGTTACTCTGTGGTTTTAGTAGTTGACATTGGTTAAACATATTGTGTAACTAGTCTGGGAATTTTCTCTAAATACTATCCCACCTGCTATTCCCATTTCAGATTTTTTCCCATTTGCTCTAAAACATTCTATAAATTAAAGCAGTTAAATTACTAGTGAGGAAATAGGTTTTAATTAAAAATAAAAATAGATATTTCTATGCAGAAACAGATATTTCCTGGTCAACTTTGATAAATGTAAAAGTTCTATTTTGCTTGTCCTTAGGCCTTGTGTGGTTTGGTAGGACTTTGAAAGTTCATTTGAAAAGGCATCGAGGTGGCCCAGTGGATAGAGCACCGGCCCTGGAGTCAGGAGGACCAGACTTCAAATCTGGCCTCAGACACTTGACACTTACTAGCTGTGTGACCCTGGGCAAGTCACTTAACCCCAATTGCCTCACCAAAAAGCCCAAAAAAAAAAGTTCAAGTTGTGAGTGGCTTTTAATATCCAACAAAGGGAGTTTGTATTTTATCCTAAAGAAAATAGGGAGCAATTGAAGTTTGTTGAACAGGGGAGTGATGTGGCCAGGCCTATACTTTTAGGAATATCACTTAGGCAGTTATATGGAGGATGGATTAGAGAATTAGAAGGCGATTGTTATAGTCTGTGTGGTGAGGGCTTACACTAAGGTTATGGCCTTGTAAGTAGAGAAAAAGGGATCTGTGCAAAAGATGTTATAGAAGTAGAATTAACACGACTTGCAAGTGATAGGCTGTGTGGAACAAGGGAAGGAGGATTCAGTAATAACACCAAAGTTTCCCACTTGGGTGACTAGATAAATGGTAGTGCCCATGATAGAAACATGGCAGGTTTGGTGGAAAATATGAGGTCTGTTTTTGACATGCTGAGTTTGAGATGCCTATAGGACATCTAGTTTGAAATATCCAATAAGCTTTTGGTAATTCATTCAGAATTGGAACTCCTCTCGTCGGGTATTAAAAGTCACACTTTCTTTACATTTTACAGCTCCTTAAAGTCATCATCGCTTCTCTTTACTTCAGTCTCTGATGAATAAGTAGCTCTTCTCACCCAGGATAAATGAGTCTACATTTACCCATAATCCCATTCCCTCCAGTCTTCTCTAGCAGATTGCCACCATAATCGTTCCCTCTCTGATCTTTAGTCTGCTGGTTTCTTTATTGCTGCTTTTCAAAAAATTCTTACTATCCTATCTCCTTAAGCTGTTATCACATATCTTTAGCTATATTCCAGCCACTTTTTCTCCTTTCATTTCTCAACACTTTATAAATCTGGCTTCCCACCTCACCCACCATTTAAATAAATAGTTATTTCCAAAGTTAACAATGATCCCTTAATGACCAAATCCAAGAGCCTTTTCCCAATCCTTATCTTTCTTGACCTCTTTGCAATGCCTTCTGGCTTTTTGTGCTACTCTGTCCTGATTCTCATCCTCCACTTTCTTCTCTATCTCCTTTGTCAAATCATAACCATTGTCAAGACCCTTAACTATGGGTAAACCCTAAGGCTGTCTCAGGCCTTTTCCTCTTCTCTCTTTGTACTCTTACTTGGTGAACTTACTAACTCCCATAGGCTTAATTATCTCTGTGAAGATGACTCTTGGGCTATATAGCCAATCCTACTCTTTTCTAAGTTCCAGTCCAACATCACCAGCTGCCTTTTGGATATATCCAATTGTATATCTGAACTTCAGTATGTCTAGAACTTTCAGTTCTTCAAACCATTCTTTCAAACTTCTCTATTACTGTCCTTCCAGTCTTTTGACTCTTTGCACTCCATCATTCAATATATTCTATCAGTAGCTAAATCTCGTGTCCACTTCCACATCTACTCTTTAATCTGCCCGTTTCTAACCACTTCTAACTACTTAATAATACCCTTAGTTTAGACCTTTATTACCTATTGTCTGGACTATTACAATAATTGGTCTCTCTGCCTCAAACTTCCCTTACACTAATTCATCCTTTGGACAGTTGTTGAAGTGATTTTTCCCAAGGGGAAAATCCCTGTCACTCTCCCAATCAAGAAATTACAGTAGTTTTCTATTTTCCTGGGTTCAATTATAGGTTCTTTGAAATTTAAGCCCATCTCATCCTGCCCTCAATTTACCTTTCCAGTCTTATTCTACATTATACCTTTTTATGTTCTGTGGACCAGCTAACCACTTTTCTGTTGTTCATGCATGACATTATATCTCTCGCCTTCATACTTCAGCACAAATTGTCTTATTCCCCCTCCCCCCACCCCAACCAAGGCCTGGAATGCCCTTTTTCATCTCCAAGAAGATAGACCCCCAGTCTCCTACATTGAGCCTTTACACACACACACACACACACATCCAAAAATTACCTTGTGTCCACTTTGCATAAAGAAATATACATTTTGGGAAAAAAACCACAATAAAATAAACTGTTGACTAACATGTTTTTTTTTAAAGAAAGAAAGAAATCCAAATGACCAGTTAAAATTAAAAGGGTGAATTCACAACCAATAAAAAGGAAATAAGAACAGTTGTTAAGAGCTCTTTTGCCCAACTATATGCCAATAAAACTGATGATCTAAGTGAAATTGATGAGTATTTACAAAAATATAAATTGTCCAAATTAACAGAACAGGAAATAGGATATTTAAACAACTGTCATAGGAAAAAAATTGAACCAGCCATAAATAAGCTTTTTTCCTTAGGAAAAAAAAAAGATCAAGACTACATGGATTTAGGATCAAATTCTGCCATGCATTTAAAGAACAGTTAATCCCAATGCTATATAAGCTATTTGAAAAAATAGGTAAAAAGGAGTCTCATCAGATTCCTTCTTTGACACAGATATAACATGGATGCCTAAACTAGGGAGAGCCAAAACAAAGAAAGAAAATTATTGGCCCAATTTTCCTAATGAATATTAATATAAAAATTTTAACTAAAATAAGTAGCAAAAAAATTACAACAATATATTACAAAGTCATACATTATGATTACACTGGATATATACCAGGAATGAAGAACTGATTCAGTATTGGGAAAACCATAAGCATAATTGACCATATCAGTAACAAAAACAAAAAAATCATGTGGTTATTTCAATATGTTAAGAATAATTTTTGGCAAAATGCATCACTCATTCCTGTTAAAAACACTAGAAAGCAGGAAGAAAAATGTCCTTAAAATAAGTGGTATTTATCTGAAACCAAGAGCAAGCATTATCTGTACCTGGGATAAGCCAGAAGCCTTTCCAATAAGATCAAGGGTGAAGCAAGTATGTCCATCATCACAATTATTATTCAGTATTATACTAGAAATGCTAGCTATAGCAAGACAAGAAAAAGAAATTGAAAGAATAAGCATAGGCAGTAAGGAAACAAGCCTAATACTTTTTGTAAATGTTAGTGAGGGTTTACTTACAGAACCCTAGAGAGTCAGCTGGAAATCTAATCCAAACAACTAACTTAATCAAGGTTGAGGATATAATTTTTGTATATTGCCCAGAAAAAAAACCAGCAAGAAGAGATAGAGAATGCATTTAAAATAATTACACAGTATAAAATACGTGAGAGTCCATCTACCAAAACACACCTAGGAATTATACCAACATAATCACAAAACACTTCACACAGATATAGATCTAAATACCCAGAGGAATATTTGTTCATGGATAGGCTGAGTTAATACAATAAAAATGACAGTACTACCTAAATCAATTTATTATTCAGTGCCATACTAATCAAACTACCAAGGAATTAATTTATAAAGCTAGAAAAAATAATAACAATTCATCTGGAGGAACAAATTGTCAGGAAAAATAATGGAATCAATTTTTTAAAATACTAAGAAAGGGAGTCTAGGAATACCAGGTCTCCATACTATTCTGCAAAACTGTAATCATCAGAACAGTCTAATACTGGATAAGAAATAAAGTGGTTGATCAATGGAACAGATTAGGTATATAATATACAGGAGCAATTGAGGACAGTAATCTAGTGTTTGATAAACCCCAAAATCCCAGAGACTGGGGTAAGAACTTATTAATTGGCAACAGTTGTTGGGAAAACTGGAAAGTAATCTGGCAAAAACTAGTTAATAGGCCATACCAGTATATTAACAGTATACTAACATGAGCTCAAAATGGGTATATGATTTAAACACAAGGGGTAATATAATCAGATTAGTGGAGCTTGGAAGAGATTACCTATCACATCTGTGGATAGGGAAAGAGTTCATAACTAAATAAGAGATAGAGAGGTTCACAAGAAGTTAAATGGATAATTTTGATTACATAAAATTTAAAAGATTTTACGCAAAAGTAATTCAGCTAAAATTAAAAGCAGAAAACAGGAAAAATCCTTTTTTTTTTTTTGGACTAGGCATTGGGGTTAAGTGCCTTGCCCAGGGTCACACAGCTAGTAAGCCTTAGGTTTCTAAGGCCGGATTTGGACTCAGGTCCTCCTGACTCTAGGGCCAGTGCTCTATCCACTGTGCCACCTCACTGTCCTCAGGAAAAATCTTTGTAGCAATTTTTTCTAATAAAGATCTCATTTCTAAAGTATTTAAGGACCTGAGCAGCCAACTCTATAAAAATAAAAGGGATTCCCCAATTGATAAGTGATCAAAGGATTTGAACGGACAATTTTCAGAGAAACAAATCAAAACTGTCAATAATCATGCAAAAATAATGCTCTAAGTCACTAACAATTAGAGGAATACAGATTAAAACAACTCCAAAGTATTACCTCACACTCATTAGATTGGCTAAGATAACAGAAAAGGAGAATGATAAATGCTGGGAGGTATATGGGGTTAATACACACTAAGGCACTTGTGGTTGGAGCCATAAAGTAATCCAAGCATTTTGGAAAACAATTTGGAATCCAAAAAGCTACTAAGCTGTGCATTCCCTTTAACACAGCAATGTCACTACTAGGTTTATTCCCTAAAGTGATCAAAGAAAAATGAAAAGGACTCACATGTACAAAAATATTTATAGTAGCTCTTTTTGTGGTGGCAAAGAATTGAAAACTGAAGAGATGCCCATCAATTGGGAAGTGACTGAACAAATTATGATAAATAAATGTGGTGGAATACTATTGCACTGTAAGAAATGATGAAGGGGTGGGGGTGGCTAGGTGCTGCAGTGGCTAGAGCACTGACCCTGGATTGAGGAGGACCTGAGTTCAAATCCAGCCTCAGACACATAACACTTACCAGCTATGTGACCCTGGTTGCTTAACCCCCATTGCCCAAACCAAAAAAAAAAAAGAAAAGGATATGATGAAAGGGATCATTTCAGAAAAACTTGGACTTATATGAATTGATGGAAATTAAAGAGAAGAACCAAGAGAACAGTTTACACAGTAACAGTAATATTGTTTTTTGTTTGTTTTTAAGGCAATTGGGGTTAAGTGACTTGCCCAGGGTCACACAGCTCCTAAGTGTCAAGTGTTTGGTCTGAGGCCGGATTTTAACTCAGGTACTCCTGACTTCAGGGCTGGTATTATATCCACTGTGCCACCTAGCTGCCCCCTGTAACCACTAATATTCTAAAAGTAATGAACTCTGGAAGACTTAGTTTTGCATGACTTTGTATTTATAATGGATTTTGTATTTCTTTTTTTTCCTTTATCTTTTATTTGTTTCAATTACATGTAAAGACAATTTTTAACATTCATTTTTTTTAATTGAGTTCCAAATTTTTCTTCCCTCTCCTCCCTCCCTAAAATAGTGAGCAACTTGATATGGGTTATATATGTGCAATCATATAAAACATTTCCATATTAGTCATGTTCTGAAAGAAGAAACAGATGAAAAGGACTGTCTGTTTCCTCTTGTAACTCATTTAACTTTTCCTTTAGAAATCTGGATGCTATTCCATGTGGTACATATATGTTTAGTATTGATATTATTTCATTTATCTATGGTACCTTTTAGCAAGTTGTAATTTCCTTTCGTGTCTCTTTTAATTAGGTCTATTTTTGCTTTTGCATTTAGATCATGATTGCTACCCCTGCTTTTTTTACTTTAGCTGACGCATAATATTCTGCTCCAGCCTTTTACCTTCACTCTGTGTGTGTCACTCTGCTTCAAATGTGTTTCTTATAAACAGTGTATTCTAGGATTCTGGTTTTTAATCCACTCTGCTATCCACTTCTGTTTTGTGGGAAATACACTGTGTATTTCCCTCCATCCTGTTTTTCCCATTTATATTTCTCTCTTTCTCCCCCTCTCCCTCCTTCTCTCCCTCACCTTTAACCCTGTCCCTACTCACCAGTGTTTTGCTTCTGACCACCACTTCCCTCAATCTTCCCTCCCTTCTATCAACGCCATCTTTTTTTGTCCCCCTCCCCTCCTACTTTTCTGTAGAGTAAAATAGATTTCCATATGCAACTAAGTGTGTGTTATTCCCTCTTTGAGCCAAATCTGATGAGAGTAAGGTTCAAGCAATGCTCACCACCACCCCCTTTTTTTTCCCTCCACTGTAATGGGTCTTTTGAGTCTCTTCGTGTAATATAATTTATCTCATTCTGCCTCTCCCTTCCCTCTTCTCCCAGTGTAATCCTCTTTCTCACCCCTTAATTTTTAATATCATCCCATCAAAGTCAACTTATACCCAGACCTTTTGTCTATGTATACTCCTAACTGCGCTAATAGAGATACAGTTCTTAAGAGTTACAAGTATCATCTTCCCATGTAAGGATGTAAATAGTTTAACCTTACTGAATAACTTGTGTTTTTCCTTTCTTATTTACCTTTTTATGCTTCTCTTGAGTCTTGTATTTGAAAATCGAATTTTCTGTTTAGCTCTGGTCTTTTTATCAGGAATATTTGAAAGTCATCTATTTCATTGAATGTCCATTCCCTCCTCTTCCCCCTTCCCCCCGAAAGATTATGCTTAGTTTTGCTGTGTAGTTAGTTCTTGGTTGTAATCCTAGCTCCTTTGCCCTCTGGAATATCATTCCAAGCCCTCTGATCGTTTAAGGTAGAAGCTACTAAGTCCTGACTGTGACTCCTTGATGTATGAATTTTTTTTTTCTGGCTGTAGTATTTTCTCTTTGAACTGAGAGTTCTGGAATTAGGTTATAATATTCCTGGGAGTTTTAATTTGGGGTTTTTCTTTCAGGAGGTGATTGGTGGAATCTTTCAATTACTGTTTTACCCTCTGATTCTAGGATATCAGGGCAGTTTTCCTTGAGAATTTTTTGAAAGATGATGTTTAGGCTCTTTTTCTAATCATGGATTTCAGGTAGTCCAGTCATTCTTAAATGATCTCTCCTGGATCTGTTTTCTAGGTCAGTTGTTTTTCCAATGAGGTATTTTACATTTTCTTCTATTTTTTTCATTCTTTTTATTTTGTTTGATTAATACTTGATGTCTCATAGAGTCATTAGCTTCCACTTGCCCAATTCTAATTTTTAAATAATTTTCTTCAGTTAGCTTTTGTACCTCTCTTTTCATTTGACCAATTCTACTTTTTAAGGAGTTGTTTTCTTTTTCTTTTTTTTTTTGGTTCTTTTTCCAAGCTGTTGACTCTTTTTTCATGATTCTCTTTTATAACTCTCATTTCTTTTCCTAATCTTTCTTCAAACACCTCTCTTATTCGATTTTCAAAATCTTTCTTGAGTTCTTCTGGAACGACTTTTTGAGTCTGAGACCAATTCATATTTCTCTTTGAGGCTTCACATGTAAGTGTTTTGACATCATTGTCCTTTTCTGAGTTGGTGTTTTGATCATCCCTGTGGCCATAGTAGCCTTTTATGATCAGGGCTTTTTTGTTTGTTTTTTGCTAGTTTTCCAACCTGTTTTGTGACTTTAAAGTTGAGCTGTGCTCCTGGGGCACAGGGAGAGGAGGGGGCACTGTCGCACCTCAGCCTGCCAGGCCAGGCCACTTGCCTGTTTCTCAGGAGGCCTCACAGTGGCCCACTGTGCCACTGGCCTATTAAGCCTGGACATCGGACCTCGGTTGTTGATCTGTGCTGGGGCTAGGAGCCTTCCATGGGCTTGCCCAGACGCTGCCTGCGCTCCCTTTTGCCCAAGTGAGACAAACCTCTCTGTAGTCCTAGAAAATTGTTTCACCCTGTCATTCTGTGGGTTCTGTTGCTCCAGAATTCATTTTGAGATGTGATTTAAAATTGTTTCAAGTGAAATTAGAGGGAGTTCAAGCAACTTCTGCTTTTTTCTGTCATCTTGGCTCTGCCTCTCTGGGTTTTGTATTTCTTGCGTTCTCAGTGGAAGGGGGAGGAGGTCATAGGGGCAGGGAGAGAATTTGGAACTTAAAATTGAATATTTTTAAAAAATAATAAATATACATGTTTCTTCTGGCAAGCTTCTTGAGCGCAAGGACTGTTTCTCTTTTGTCTTTGCCTCGTCAGAGCCTATCATAATACCTAGCTATGAGAGTAGCTTAATAAAATGCTTGTTGGTTTTTTGATTGAAGCAGCTAAAGAGGTGAGGATACTCATTAGTAGACTTACAGTTGTTCTGCCAACTGCTTATGGAAGCTTATGCTAGGGTATTGGAAGTAGGGCTAAAGAGGAGAGAAGGGTGTTAAATGCTGGGATGAAATCAACAAGACTGGGTAACTTTTTTTTTTTTGCGAGGCAGTTGGGGTTAAGTGACTTGCCCAGGGTCACAAGACTGTGTAACTTATTCCATGCTAAAAGTTAGAGAGAGAGAAGAGTCAAAGATAAACCCAGGGTTTCAGACATTCAGTCCTATTATGTCTGGTTATTATCACAGAGAAATCATAAAGTCAGAAGTAGTAGTATTTGGTCAACAGATAAGCTTGATTTTGGACATGTTCAGTTTGAAGTGTCAATATTGACAAGGGAGGAAAACATGCTGATCGTGTAAAAGAACAAGATCAATACAAATTTATTTAAAAAAAAAAAGAATGCGTAACAAAATGAGAGGCTAGAACAGAATTTAATTTATATCAGGTAAATAAAAACAGGCCTTACAGGCTATCAAATATCTACTCAGGATTTCTCATGCTGATTCTGTACTCTTTGCCAGCATACTCCCCCTGCCTATGCCTCATCCCACCATTCTTTGGCAACTAACACCAGAACTCGGCTCTTTTCCCATGCTGCTCCTTGTGCAGAGAATGCTGAGGTATAGGAAAAGGAGAGGCTTGTGAGCTGTGCTGCCTATGTCAGCCAGAGAACTAAAGAAGAGAAGAAATTGGGACAGGAGACCGATGTGTATGAGATACTCCATCACACCTAAAGGAAAATGACTGGCATGTAGCTGGAACCAGTTCTTTCCCTCCACAAGAAATCTCTTGGGTAAGGGACTGAATTTGGTGAAAAGTGAATTTGACATAATGGAATGAAGCTGAGACAACTGGACCTCAGGTCCAGCCCTCCAGGGATCCACCATCAAAAGGGAAAGAGATAGAAAGTGAGCCATAGGGGGAAAATTATTAAAGATCTCAGAGAAAGAAAACTCTGTTTAAAACCTTGAGCACAAGTAGGTAAATCGCAGGGAAAATACTGACAACAGAAAGGAAGCTAACCTCTTAGACATGTAAATGAGTACAAATGTCCCTGAATAAATATTATAAAACAAAGGAAAATAAGCACTTGAAGAAGGTGGAGAACACTAGGGATGCCCAAGAAAGCACAGAGCCACAATAAGTACCTTAGAAACTTTAATTCAGTTAACAGTACACAAACTAAAGAAGGAATAAATAAGTATGAGCACCATGAATCAAAGAATAAATGGTTCAAGAGAGAAATAAGAATTTTGAGAGTAGAATTTGTGGTCTACATAGCAGAATAGAAAATTTTAAATTGACAGGAGTCTCTTCAAGAAACAAAAGAGGGAATAACTGATTAGTAGTACAAATACTCATAAATAAAGGACAGTCTGAAGAAGAAGAAAAGTAAAAAGCAATTACTTTTTAAATTTTTAAAAATTTTTTTTAGGCAGTTGGGGTTAAGTGAGTTGCCCAGGGTCACACAGCTAGTAAGTGTCAAGTGTTTGGTCTGAGGCCGGATTTGAACTCAGGTCCTCCTGACTTCAGGACTGGTGCTCTATCCACTGCGCCACCTAGCTGCCCAGCAATTACTCTTTTAAAATATTAAATTAAATTTTAAAAATTAAAAGAACACATGATTTCAAAGCAAGTAAAACATACTGTTCTGAAGCAGATTCATAGAGGCAACTTAAAGCATAAATAAATAGTAATTTATTAAATAATAATTAAATTATTTAAGTTAAATAGCAAAAATGTTTAGAAAACTAGAAAAAGAAAGACATGAATAATAGGGTTAAAAACAAAATAATAACAGAAGTACCATTTGATAGATTTCTTTCTAAGAACACACAAGAAGAAAAGGGTGAAAGTGGAACTTACACAGAAGTAATAGTGAAAGAATGTGCTTCCAACCTGATTAAAAAGAAAAGGGCAGAAAATGAAATTAAAAAAATATAAACAATAAGATGAAATCACAACAAAACCAGAAAAAAATAATTATTAGAACCTTTTTTGCACAGCTTTAGGCTAATAACGTTGAGAATAGAAAAGAGAGAAATATCTTCAAAAGTATAAAATACCTCAAAATAACAGAAGAACAAAAGATTTTAAGTAGCTCAGTTTCAAGTGTAATGAATTCCCAAGAGAATTCTATCCTACTTTTAATGAAAGTTACTACCAGTATTACACAAAATGTTCTCAGAAATTGAGAAAGTACACTTTACCAGATTCTTTTGAGACTAATAAAGTCCTAATACCTAACCAGGAAGGATAAAGCAAAGAACTAGAACTATAAACCTTTATTATTAATGAATATCAATTAAAAAATATTGGACCACAATTCATACAAGAAATTACTCATTATAATCAAGTTGGATTTATACCAAGGTTGTAAGGATGTTTCAACATTAGGAAAATAGTATAATCATTAGAAACAAAAGCATCCCAAACCACATTATTATTTCATTAGATGTGGGAAAAGCCTTTGACAAAGTGCAACATTCATTTATACTTTAAAAAAAAAACCAAAGCAACCTACAAAATACAGGCATGGAGGAGCCCTTTTTAATATCATAAAAAGTTTTTATCAGACACCAAAAGGAAATATCATATGCATTGGAGATAGACTAGAAACTTTCCCAGTAAATACAGGAGTAAAGGAAGAATGTCCATTTGTCCTACTGCTACTTGACATATTTGTGGACATTCTAGCGATAGCAGTAAGACAAGAAAAAAATCAAAGGAGTAAAGCTAAGCAAAGAGGAGCTAAAACTATCCCTTTTTGCTGATGAAATGATAGTTGAGAAAATCCTAGAGTAGGGGTGGAAAACCATAGTCTCAAGTCCACAAGTTCCCCACTCCTGTTGTACGGAATCAGCAAAGATAATAATTGAGGCAATTAGTGGTCTCCACAGAATTGAAGGCTACAAAATAAATCCATAAAAATCAACAGCATTTCTATATAACAATCCAAGAGGCAATGATAGAAAGGGGACTCTTATTTCAAATAACTACAAAACACATAAAATATTCAGGGATGAAGCTACCAGAGCACACTAAATTTTTTTATACATTAAATTATAAAATGTCCCTTAAAAAAATAAAAAACTTATTAACTACAAGAATATTAGCGCTCTTTCTTGTGTCATGCACATATACTAAAAATGTCAACACTACAAAAGTTAATTTTTAGGTTTAGCTGTGAAAGACATTTTACAGAACAATTAAAATTTAAACAGAATTAATTTGAGAAAATAACTCCCTTTTTGATAGTTGATGTGAAAACTGGAAAGCAGTTTGGCGGTTGGCTTAGGACCAACATCTTACACCATATTCTATGATAAATTCTAAATGGATACATGACTTTAATAATAAAGATCAAACCATTAGGAAAAATTAGATGAGAAACATATAATATACTTTTCACAAACTATGAGGAGATATATTCTTAACCAAATGAAGTAGAGGCAATTACAAAAGGTAAAGTAGATAACTTTGATTACATGGAATTGAAAAGCTACACAACAAAATTAAGTGGCTAGCATGAGACAGGAATCAGTCCAATAGGAAAAAAATTTTACATCGTAATTATCAGATGAGAGTGTAGCATCAAGGATACTAGCAGATACATGTAAAACCGAAAGGCCTTCCCTGATAGAGAAGTGGTCCAAGGATGTGAACAAACAGTTCCCAAAAGAACTATAAACTGTTAAGAGTTGTGTGAAAAATGTTCAAAATCACTGATAAGAGAAATTTAAATCTAAACAACACAGAAATTGTACTTGGCACCCTGAAAATTGACAAAGATAATAAAAGTTTAAAATAGTCAATGTTAAAAGGGTTGTGGGCACACTGGTACATTGTTAGTGAAGCAGTGAATCAATATAACCATTTTGAAAGACAATTTGGAATTATATAAAATTACTAAAATGTCCATATCCTTTGACTCAGAGATTAAGCTATTAGGCTTTCTACCCTAATGAGGTCTCCAATAAGAAGACTCCATAAACACCAAAATAGAGCAGCACTTTTTTATGGTAGCAAAGAATTGGAAACAGTAAGTTCCCATCAGTTAGAGAGGGCTGAACAAATTGTGGTATGTGTACATAGTAGAATATTACCATTCTATAAGAAACGAAGAATATGATGAATGTAGAGAAGCATGGAAAAATTTTCATAATCTGATGCAGTGTGATGTAAGTAGAGCCAAGAAGACAATATCAGAATGATTACAGTGAAATAAGTGGAAAAGACAATCACAAATCTATCAAAAGTGAATTTTGCAAAATTGTAAAGAGCAAGTGTGACTCCAGAGAAGAGATATGAGAAGATACCTCATTCCATTTCTTTGCAAAGGGATAAGGTACCCAGATGTGGTGAATTACATATGTTTTCATACTTTTTCATTGTATTAATTGGTTTGGATTTTTTTATCTTTTCCCCCTTTTCTTATTTCTTCTTTAAAAATGTTGCTTATTATATGAGCTGGTTTCCTGGTAGGGAAAGGGGGAAGAGATGCTGAAAGAAATTCTGGTGATGTAAAAAGTGAAAAATGAGCCAAATTTTATTTTAAAAAATTAAATGTCTTGGCTTCAGGGAAACAGGCATGCTCTTACATTGTTGGTAGAATTATAGATTGGTATGTGCTTTTGGAGAACAGACTAGCATTTATTGAAAGTCACAGAAATGATTATTCTCCTTAATCCAACAACCCTAGGTCTGAGAATATTCCCTAAAGATAATATTTAAAGACAGGAAGGGTAGACAACATAAAATACTTAGAAGTCTACCTGCCAAGATAAACTGAGGAACTATATGAACACAATTACAACACATTTCACACAAATAGTCGGATGTAAACAATTGGAAAAATATTTATTGCTCATGGGTAGATTGAGCCAATAATAATAAAAATGCCAATTCTACCTAAATTATTATACTTATTCAATGTCATCCCAGTCAAACTACCAAAAAAGTTTTTTATAGCACTAGAAAAAATAACAATTCATCTGTAAGAACAAAAGATGAAGAATATCAAGGAAATCATTGGGGGGAAAATGTGAAGGAAGGTGGCCTAACTGTACCAGATCTCAAACTGTATTATAAAGTGGTAATGAAAAACAATCACACTAAGAAATAGAGTGGTGGATCAGTGGAACAGATTATGTTATTACATAATCTGTATACATGCATAGTAGTAAATGACCATAGTAATTTAGTGTTTGATAAACCCAAAGATCCAACCTTTTGGGAAAAGAACTCACCATTTGGATAATGTTAGAAAAGATGTGGGAAAATTGGAAAACTAACGTATTGCTGGTGGAGTTGTGAATTGATCCAACCATTCTGGAGAGCAATTTGGAATTATGCCCATGGGGCTATAAAACTGCAGAACATTTGATCCAGCAATAGTGCTTCTAGTGCTATATCCCAAAAAGATCATAAGAAGAGGGAAAAGGACCCACATGTACAAAAATATTTATAGCAGCTCTTTTTGTGATACCGTAAGCAAATTAGGGGGCATGGAATAGTTTACCTGTCAGATCTATAGATAAGGGAAGAAATGAGGACCAAACGAGATAGAGAGCATTACAAAATGCAAAATGGATAATTTTGATTGTATTAAAAAGGTTCTGCACAAACAAAACTAATGCAACCAAAATCAGAAGGAAAACAGAAAGCTGGGGGAAAATTTTATACCGAGTATCTCTCATAAAGAGAACTGAGTCAGATTATAAAAATACAAATCATTCTCCAATGAACAGGCAGTTTTCAGATGAAGAAATCAAAGCTATCCATAGTCATGTGAAAAAAAATGCTCTACGTCACTGATTAGAGAAATACAAATTAAAATAACTCTAAGGCACTACCCTCATACCTAGCAGATTGGCTAATATGACAGAAAAGGAAGATGACAAATGTTGGAGGGAATGTGGGAAGATTGGGACGGACATCAGTGCACTGTTGGAGTTACGAACTGATCCAACCATTCAGGAGAGCAATTTCCAGCTATGCCCAAAGGGCTGTAAAACTGCATACACTTTGATCCAGCAATCCCGCTACTAGGTCTGTATCACAAAGAGATCCAAAAAAGGGAGGGGGAGAAGGACCTATTTGCACATAAGTATTTGTAGCAGTTCTTTTTGTGGTAGCAAAGAATTAGAAATTGAAGGGAGGCCCAACAGTTGGGAAATGGCTGAACAAGTTGTGGTGTATGATTGTAATGGAATACTACTGTGCTATAAGAAATTATGAGTAGGATGCTTTCAGAAAAACCTGGAAGGACTTACATGAACTGATGCAGAGTGAAGTGAGCAGAACCAAGAGAACATTATACACAGGCACAACAACATTGTATGATGAAGGATTGTGAATGACTTCACTGTTCTCAGCAATGCAGTGATCCAAGAAAATTCCAAAGGATTCATGATGAAAAATGCTTTCTACTGCCAGAGAAAGAACTGATGGAGTCTGAATGCAGACCAAAGCATACTGTTTTTCACTTTTTTTTTTGTTCAAGTTTTCTTCCACACACTTACTAATATGGAAATGCTTTACATTATTGCACATGTACAACCAATATCAGATTGCTTGCCAGAGGAGGAGAGGGAGGTGGAGAATTTGGAGCTCAAATTTAAAAAAAATTTTTCAATATTTATTTTGTTTTCAACATTCACTCCATAAACTTTTGAGTTTTAAATTTTTCTCCCCCTCTCTCCCTTCTTTTCTCCCCAAGACGGCATGCAGTCTGATATAGGCTCTACATATATATCCTGTGAAATATATTTTCACATTAGTCATGTTGTAAAGAAGAATTAGAACCAATAGGAGGAACCACAAGAAAGAAGAAACAAAACAGAAGGGAAAAAAAGAGCAACTAGTGTGCTTCAGTCTGCATTCAAACGCCATAGTTTTCTCTAAATGTGGATAGCATTTTCCATCATGAGCCTTTTGGAGATGTCTTAGATTGCATTGCTGAGAAGAGCTAAGTCTATCAAAGTTAGTCATTGCACAATGTTGCTGTTACTGTGTACAATATTCTCCTCGTTCTGTTCACTTCACTCGGCATCAGTCCATACAAGTCTTTCCAGGTTTTTCTGAAGTCTGCCTGCTCATCATTTCTTATAGCACAATAGTATTCCATTATATTCATATACCACAACCTGTTCAGCCATTCCCCAATTGATGGACATCCCCTCAATTTCCAATTCTTTGCCACCACAAAAAGAGCTGCCATGAATATTTTTTGTACATGTGGGTCCTTTTCCCATTCTTGTGATCTCTTTGGGATACAGCCTTAGAAGTGTTATTGCTGGGTCAAAGGGTATGCACATTTTTATAGCCCTATGGGCATAGTTCCAAATTGTTGTCCAAAATAGTTGCATCAATTCACAACTCCACCAACAATATATTAATGTTCCAGTTTTCCTGCATCTTCTCCAACATTTATCATTTTCCTGTTTGGTCATGTTAGCCAACCTGATAGGTGTGATGTGGTATCTCAGAGTTGTTTTGATTAGCATTTCTCTAATCAGTAGTGATTTAGAGCATTTTTTCATATGACTGTATTTCTTCATCTGAAAACTGCCTGCTCATATCCTTTGACCATTTATCAATTGGGGAATGACTTGTATTCTTATAAATTTGACTTAGTTCTCTATAGAACTCAAAATTTTTTTAAAAGAATGTTGAAAATTGTTTTTACGTGTAATTGGGGGAAAAATATTTTTAAAAAGATAGAAAGGACCCATGTTTACAAAAATATTCATAGCTGCTATATTCATAATAGCAAAAAAACTAGAAACTATGTATTCCATTAATTGGAAAAATAGTTCAGTGATGATGATATGTTAACATCATGGAATGTTATACTATTATTAAAACAGCAGGCGAGAAGAATAGAAGGATATATGGGGAGTGATGTAAAACAAAGTCAAAAGAAGTCACATTGACCACAACCATATTTATACAAAATTATATAAGTACAGAGAACAGAATGAAGTACTGAAAAAATTGTTGTTAGTGTTTTGTAAAAATTGATGTTATTTTCACATCATTTCAATTTTAATATCTTATTTGAGGATTTATGCTACTTTGAATATTTGGGTATTTGAAAATAATAAACTATTTACAGTAAAACAAATTTTGAGGAATAAAATGTTTTGTTTAATTGTAGCCATATTGCTGTTTGAGATAATCTTTCACATCTCATCAATAGATGAACACATGACTTGGGCATAGTTGTGAGAGATTTTTTTGCTGTTGTGAGATTATAGGTTCGGGACCAAACTGATCGATAACAAAAGATTAACATATTCATTTCAGCTGCCAAGTCATCAGATTTGCCAGTGGATACAGCTCTGAGAAAACTTAATATAAAATTAGATTTGATGTACCTTCTGTCTACATTGTACTTTCTATCTGTGTACCTTTGATCTACCGTCTAGCTATCTGTAAACCCAGAAATTTTTCTCTTGAGTTTTTCAAAGGGTTTCATTTTGATTTTTTGTTTTTGTTGTTGTTGTTCTCAATAGGTTATACCTGCCGCAATTTTGCCCAGTCCTCTGCTTTGTTATGTAAGTTTATAGCCTTGATTGAAATACTTCACATTTTTAATTAGTTTAGTAACAATATTGTTTGCAAATAAATCTTCCATTTGCTTTTAGCCAGAACCCATGTCAACTATGCAGTCAAAGGAGATGTGGCAGTTGTGCGAATTAACTCACCTAATTCAAAGGTATTTATTTAATTTGTTGTTTTAAGAATTCTGTGCTTTTCATCATTTATGGCATTTTTAAAAATTGCTCTGGGCTTATATACTGTAAAGAAGTGTCTCAGAAAATAATCCATGCTCTGATAGTAATTAGATATCATAACAAATAGACTCTTAATCTTGAAGGTTAACCTGGCTTTTGACAGGTTGCCCAAGGAGAGCAAAGAGTCAGAAGCAGAAATCCTGTCTTTGCATTCCTTCCACCTGACTTTAAGTGTCAGTTTAATTTCAAGGATACCGAAGACCAGCCTTCTGGTACAAAGGAGAAGAGTAAAATGAATTGTTTTTAGTTTGAATTCGCTGAAAATATTTACCATCCCTTCCCAGGAAGGATGATTGAAAGAAATTGAAAGCAGATTATTTTCCTAAAGATGTCTTATAGTTAGAAATATTATAGTTTTGACATAAATTATCATTTGTACTAATCAGGTTGGGTTAAATGTGCTTAGCCCTTGTATATTTCAAAAGACCACAGCTACACATTGTAGCTTCTCTGTTAGGTGTTGTTTTCTGCTAACTAGAACTCTCCCTTCCCCCCCCCCAAACTCCAGCAAAGCATGTTGCATTAATTTAGCCTTCTACAAAGGATAGCTGATTCAAATGCTTAATATTTCTGAAATTTAGTAGCTTCCTAGGCAATGCAAGATACTGAACAAGGCAGTTGATATATGCAATAGAGTAAAGCAATAGTTACCCTCTAATTTTCAATTTCCCACAATTTGCCTTGTTCTTTTTGGCCTTAGAATATATATTGATTCCTCCTCCCTCATGGACCAAGCTCTTTGAATATAATCCTCAATTCCTTCTTTGGGTATTCTAATTTTTAAAGAGAGAGAGAAAGAGCTAATAATTTGCTTTTTAGGAAAAATGCATAAACTAAAGCAGAAAGCTTTTTGATTTTATATATAAGCAGTGTGTTTAGAGAGAAAGTGTGCTCTTTCCTTTTTCCAAGGCGTGGTGGTTTTTTCCTTTGTCTCTCCTGTCATCGAAATGTTATCTCATTTTGAATTAAAACTTGATCTCGTTAGATCTGAGGCATCTGTAATGTAATGGAAATTATATTGGAATTGGAATCAAAAGACAGTCTGTTACTGTAGTGGAATTTGTCATCATAGACAGATCACTTACCCTTTCTGGGCTTATTTCCTCATCTGTTTAAAGAAATGGAGATAATAAACCTACATTATCTACCTCATGGTTGTAATAATCAGAAAATATTATATAAATGCTGGCTATTTATTATTGTTATTCTTACTTGTTATTATTACTTGACAGGTAAACACTTTGAATAAAGAGTTGCACTCAGATTTTGAACAAGTGATGAATGAAATATGGGCTAGTGATACAATCAAAAGTGCAGTCATTATCTCTACAAAGCCAGGTTGCTTTATTGCTGGTGCTGATGTCAAGTAAGTGTGTCATTTTAGCTAGTGAAGTGTGGAGGGGGGTGTGGGTGTGTATGAGAGAGTATATAGGTGTTGTTGTCCAAAACAAAATAGAGGGAAAACCTGATTCTCTTTTAAAATAAATTTTTATTTATATCTTGATTTCACATCATTCATGTTTCCCTTAATACAAGAAGTTCCCTCCCATTCCCAGAGAACAATTCCTCATAACATGGAATAAAGACTACTCAACTCAAATGGATCTATGATTTAATTAATTGGGGAGTTCCCTCCGATGATACAGATTGCTGCAATCCATCCATGCCTAACCATCCTGCACAATTCTTGCCAATATTCTCCTATAAGTTGGCATTCAAGGGTCTGCCCAGCTATGAATCTTCCTCATTTAGAGGCCTTCCTTTTTTTCTCCTGACATTGTGAGAATACCAGTATAATACTGTGACTGTCTACCTGTCACCTCTTCCTCTTTCCCTGTAACCCACCTATCTTCTCTTCCTAACATACAGTTCCTTGACGACAACTTTTATTCTTGTTCTTCAGAGTTCCTCATTTTTCATCTGTTGTAGTCTGCTTACAACCATGAAACAGAAAAGTAACAAAGAATTTAAAAGAGGGAGAAAAACAGTTCAGCAAAGCAAACCAACACATGAAAAGTTTGCCATGCAAAATGTTCTATTCTCATAGTCCCTCACCTCTACAAAGGCGAGGAGGTGCATTAAATGTGCACATTAAATGTGTCTCTTCTTTGGACCCAAATTTGGTCATTATAATTTCAGAGTGTTTAGTTTCAGTTATTTTGTTCTTGTTCTTTCCATTTATATTGTTGTCATTATTGTTGTTTTCCTCATTCCACTTATTTCACTTTACATCGGTTCATATAAGTTTTCCCATGCTTCTCTATGTTATTCATATTCATTGTTTTTAATAGCACAGTAATATTCCATTAAATTTATGTATCACAATTTATTTAGCCATCACCCTGTTGGCACCAGCTTTGTACCAATTCTTTGTTACTACAAAAAGTGCTACTATAAATATTTTGGTAACTATGGATATTTCTGTCTTTGACATCTTCAGGATAGTTGTTGGATATCTGGGTCGAAAGGCATCAACATTTTGTTTTCTTAGTATTCAAAATTGTTTTCCAGAATGCAGTGTATTAGCGGGCCCATCCTTCTAAAGCCTTCCAGTGTTCATTCCCATTTTTTGTCATCTTGAGCAAATAAGTTGTGGTATGATGTAGGGGTGGTATACATTAATGAAAATAAAACCAATAGAGGAGGCAGTAGTTTTATTTTTATACTTTCTTGTACGCTACAGCATGATAGCTGCTTGCAAGACTGCTGAGGAGGTAACTCAGTTATCACAAGAGGGACAACAAATGTTTCAGAAACTTGAGAAGTCTCCAAAGCCTGTTGTGGCTGCCATCAGTGGGTCCTGCCTGGGAGGAGGACTTGAGGTACAATTTTATACCAAAGTTACTAAAACTTTATAAAACAGTGGAGGGAGGATGAGACCTATTGGCAGCATATACTTAGAGTAGCTAATGGATTCGAAGAAGTTGCAACCATTTAAAAATATCTACTTAGTCTTTAAATGTACAGATAATGGGACAGCTAAATGGGGAGAGAGAATCTCTTGCTTGTTCAGTTTTTACAGAGGTTCTGGCCTCAGCTTTGCCACTAGTTCACTGTGTAACTTTGGACAAATCATTTAAACTCTTTGGGCTTTGGTTTTTTCATTAGTAAAATAAGAGGATTGGGCTAGATTATCTCTTAAGATCCCTTGCAGCCCTAAAATTCTATAATGAATTCTATGACCACTTACTCTGTGTTTAGTATTATCCTTAGTTAGGGATATAGAGATATGACGTTTTACCTTAAAGAGCTTACTATTTAGTTGAAACAAGCTACATAAAGAACAATATAAGGAATTGTATGATTAAGTGACATGTGACTAGTACATATAGTAAATACTCATGAATTAAGGGGAGAGTCCACTACGGGCTGGAGTAGAAAGGAATAATTAATGATTGAATAAATAAGGCTTACATTTGTCCTTGAAGATGGGATCTGGCTACCCACAAAAGAATAAATAGGGTATTCCAGGCAGGCGGCATAGCATGGGCAAAAGCAGGAATGAGCAAGATTTAAGCAATGGGTAACCCTGCATATATAATAATTTCTAGTAGAGGTATCATATAGTGAATAATGTAGGAGATATAGTGGATTTGAAAACTATTTTAGAAAGCCTTGAATACCAGGCTAAAGAACTTAGACTTGGTTATGTTGGCATGTTCCTGCCTCAAGGAGTTTTGAGAGCCCCACCTATTTTGACTGTTGACATATTTTCTAACTCCTTTCTTCTCTGTATTTGAAGCTTGCCATTGCGTGTCAATTCAGAATAGCAACAAAAGACAAAAAGACAGTATTGGCGTCCCCTGAAGTGTTACTGGGATTATTGCCAGGAGCAGGGGGCACTCAAAGGCTCCCAAAGATGGTAAGCTAAGATTCTTACAAACCATACTCATATGCAAGAGAAGCTATGTGCCTATCTGGCATTTTATGCTTTAGCTTCCCCCTGTGTAGAAGTCATGTTCTGAGAGAAAACTTTGAAGTTTAAAGCTTCCCTGGGTATATATGGATGAATTATTCCTAGTCAGGTCTAATCTATTGTTCTCTTAACTGCATTTTATACTATTGTTACTTAACTCAATCTTAAGATATGATTTTATTATAAAAATTCTGTCTCTAAGTTTAGTCTAACTGCCATGTTCTATAGATTGTTTAAAACCTGGGTCATTGGTGGGGAGCTGCAGAGTGGGCCTGGTGGTAAATGTTCCCATCTGGGAATCATCCCCTAAGGAGTACAAATACCGCAGCAGGTAGCAACTGGAAAAGAGGCCTAGTGTCAGGAAGCCCAAGCTATTGTGGGAGTCTTATAGATAAGAGAGTGACTGAGACCACGTTCCAAAATATTAGAGTTGGGTATTTAAATGGGGCTGATCTATGAGCATTCTGATATAATGCTATCATGGTGTCCACTAACATGGAGAGTGATAAATTAGCAATCAGAAATTGTATTACTTCCATACCAAAGGGATACATTTCAGTCAAGTGGGCTATAAACTGGAGTTTGATGACTTCGATTGACACCTTTTGTTTTTACCCTACAGTCCTAATAAATGTCCTCCTGAAACTCTGCCTTATGACAACCAAAACAAAAAAGCAGAATAAAGTGACTGCATGTGATAGCACATACAGCATTCCATACCATACTTGTAGTGCTTCCCCTCTCTACCAAGAGCACTGAAATGTATTTCATCATCTTTTCTCTGAGAGGTTTGACATTACAATCAATCAGATCTCAATAACTTTTTAGTGTCATTTTTTGTGTACATTATTGTAGTGGCAGGTTAAATTTTTGTATATTAAATAATACTTTCCAACAGGGAGCATTCCTGTGGTATCCCCTATACAGATCTCTGGTCTAGAACACGCTAGTGATTTTTATCTTATTTCAGTTTTCCAGGCCACTATCTGATCTTCCAGAATGTTCCCCATTGGGAATCATCATAGCACGGCCATATATTTAGAACTAGAAGGGACTCGGCTTGGAAATTTCAGGCTCACAAGTTGATAAAACAGAGAACTGAATTCCCATTGCTAATGTTCTAGGCAATATTTTAGATTAGTTCCCAATCTGTTGATGTCATAATTCTGAAATTCCATTTGTTGACTTACTGTGTTTTAAATTAAGAGTTGAAAAAAGTAGTTTGCTCCAATTAGTGCCCCCAGAAGAACTTAAAAATTTAACCACTTGTCAATATAACATAGGTTGAATACAATGGAAAAGGTTTTTTCCACATTGTTGAAGCATATATTCTTTCTGATAATAGGCATTTAACTACAAAAATAGTCTTCATTATTTAGTTGTGTTTATCTTTTTTATAGTAGGGCAGCTAGGTGGTGCAGTGGATAAAGTGCTAGGCCTGAAGTCAGGGATTCATCTTCTGAGTTCATATTGGGCCTCAGACACTTACTAGGTGTGTGTGACCCTGGACAAGTCACTTAACCCTGTTTCTTCATCTGTAAAATGAGCTGGAGAAGGAAATGTTAAACCTCTCCAGTATCTTTGCCGAGAAAATGACTGGGTAACAAGTCATGGCCGACTCATGACCCCACTAAACTCGGCCTCCTTTCCAGTTGCTACCTGCTGCGGGATTTTTACTCCTTAGGGGATGATTCTCAGATGGGAACATTTACCACCAGGCCTACTCTGTAGCTCCCCAGACACAACTGAAATGGATGAACAACAACCTTTTAATAGTATGGTGCCATGTAGACTATTGGGAAGCAACTGATGTGTCAAAATAATGTATTAAAAAATTGAGACAATATAGTATTTTCTACTCTGTAAGCAATATAAAATCCAGCTTGATTAAATGACAGGCAGCAGTTTCTTTTTCAGGATATAATATAGACATTGCTTGCCTATGCTCCCTGACTCTTAGGTTGGGATTCCTGCTGCCTTTGACATGATGCTGACTGGTAGAAATATTCATGCAGACAGAGCGAAGAAAATGGGTCTGGTTGACCAGTTGGTGGAGCCTCTAGGTAAGAATTCAGAATATCCCAAAGATGTACTTTATGTGCTTAATTGTCAGGCAAGCCTAGGAGTAAGACCTCTGTTAGTTTTCTCTGACCCAGGGAATCCTGCCTTTTGTTAATAGTATGTGACCTGTAGAAGCAAGGGACTATTATGGGAAAGCCCCATCTGGACCCCTCAGGGAATAAGCCATTTTGGACAGCAAGGTTATTTCATGTATGAGATTTACTCCTTTAAGCTCAGAATTTTATTATTTTAATCATTTTGAGTGAAAATCTTTCTAAAAATACATTGCACACTTCTCTGCCTCCTTAAATGGAAAATCAGAACTTTTCTTGTTATTAGAATATCATTTATCGTGCTGTGCTGTAATACAGTTACATTCTCAAACCGTTGATGCTTCTGAGGCTGTTTGACTCTCCACTAAGTGAACCTAAACTGTTGTGCTTTAGGGTTCTTCTAGCTGCTTTTCATAGTTCTTCTGTCTTGCTTGTGTCAGTGTGTTTGGTTCCAGGAGCCCAGTCTCATCTTTCATACCTACAACTTTTTCACAAATTCAGTATAATAGAAATAGAATGGAAATACAACCAGCATTTGCCCCAAGTCTTTCATAGAAGGTCAAATGCCTATGTTTGGTGACTTACATTATTTCAACATTCATTCAATGAGGATTTTGTTTTAATTTTTAGTTTATCATTGCCTTTTGCTTTTAATACCAAAGTTATTTCCCTTTGAGTCATTCCTCACATCAAATACCTCCTTAAAGAAAAACACTAAACAAAACTGACACAGTGACTTAAGTCTAATAGTATATACCATATTCTGCATTCCATAGTCTCCTACCTCTCTACTGAGAGAAGAGTGTTTCATTATCAGTTTTCAGTGAACTTTATCAACTACCTACAGCTTTCAGTGCACTATTCTAGGGAATGCAAAAAGTTGAGATAAGACAGAATTCCTGCCATCATCAAGTTTCTAGGTAAATAGGAGGATGAGACAAATGCAGGTATAATACAATATTACATTACAATGCTTTAGAGAGTTGCAATAAAAAAAAAGTCTTGGAGAAAGTCATAGTTGACTAAGAAATTACAAAGGGCTACAAATATGAGATGATGTTTGCTTTAAAAGGGTGGATGGGGGCATCTAGGTGGTACAGTGGATAGAGCTCTGGCCTTGGAGTCAGAACGATCTGAGTTCATGTCCAGCCTCAGACATTTACTAGCTGTGTGACCCTGGGCAAGTCACTTAACCCCAATTGCCTCACCAAAAAAAGAGAAGTAAAAAGGATGGATAGGAATTTAACTGCAGAAGTAAAAGAGGGGAGAGTATTCTAGGAATAAGGAACAGTGTTAACAAAGAATGGTGGGAGATTGTAGGTATACAGGTAACAGAGAGGATAGAGTGTATAGAAGGAAATAGATAAATCTGGAAAGGTGCAGTAAATAAAGCCAAGTTGTATAGGGCTTTAATTATCAGTCAAGTTGAGTGCTTTGAACTTTACCTGGTTGGTGTGAATGGATTTGCACTCCTTGCATTTCCCTTTTCTTGTAACATTTCAGAAGTCCATGTAACTTTTTTGGATCCTCTTCCTGTTAGAGGTGAAAATGAAAGATTTGACTTTAAGCAAAGTACACTATTGACAGATCTGATAAATGTATTAAAACAGTCTGAGGCTTTGTCATCTTATCTTGATAAGTTCTTAGTAAGATTGCTAAAATTGGTTCTCCTTCAGAGACTTGATCTATCATTTTGCGTGTACTAGTTATGTTTAACTGTTATGTTAATGTTTTCAGGACCAGGTGTGAAACTACCAGAAGAACGAACAGTTGAATACCTAGAAGAAGTAGCAGTCACTTTTGCAAAAGGACTGGCTGATAAGAAGATCTCTGGGAAGAAGGAAAAGGGGCTGGTTGATAGTGAGTATGTCTATTAGAGAAGTCAAAATCAGAGCTGCTACTCTGGGCCCTGAGCGTGAACAGCTGCCATTTTGGCATGGAAGAATTTATGCAGTAGTAATTAGTGAAGTCTTTGAGGAGTAGTTTTTACTTCTACTAACAAAAAAGGAGATTTAAGAGGGGTGAAAACTTAATTTTGAAGTTACATTATGTGCCTCACTCCATTTACTTTAAGTTTAATGTTAAATATAAACTGAAGTGTTGCTTGAATGTTAAAAAAAAAAAGACAGCTGTTCTGAACTACTGAGACTCTTATCATTTATAGAGGTTACAGAAAAAAACTGCTAAGAAAGTTTGGTTCTTCCCAGTTAAAGTCTGAAAACATTTTGCCTTGCAGAGTTAACAGGATATGCCATGACTTTTCCATTTGTGAGGCAACTGATCTACAAAAAAGTTGAAGAGAAAGTACAGAAACAAACCAAAGGTCTTTATCCAGCTCCTCTGAAAATAATTGATGTGAGTTTCTTATCCTACAAACATTTACTAAATGCCTGCTATGTATAACAGAAGTGTTAAACTTGATCGGGGCAGTCCTACGAAACTCCCCAGTGTAGCCAGAACTTGATTAAAATGTAAATTGGGGGACAGCTAGATAGAGCACTGGCCCTGGAGTCAGGAGGACCTGAGTTCAAATCTGGTCTGAGACACATAACCCTTACTATCTGTGTGACCCTGGTCAAGTCACTTAACCCCATTGCCTAGCCAAAAAAACAACAACAAACAAAATATAAATTGGGAAATATTTACCAAAATAAATAAAACTTTAATACAACATAGTGTTAATTTTTGGTTTTCTAAGTCAATATGCAGCCATAGAGATCCCTTTCAATTTGAGTTTGACACCACTGATGTACAAAATAGTGGAGATACAAAGACAAAGCAGTCCTTGCCTTCAAGAAACCCATCTTCTGCTGGGGGTCTACAACGCATACATCATTGGCTTTCAGATTGTGTACTACAGCACAGTTTCTCTAGGTGTGCCACAAATTGTTTGGAACTTACACTTGCAAATTGCATGTACATGCATGAATTTCCAGACACTCATCTAGATTGCCAGCTTAACAGGATTCCTCACAGCCAAAAAGTTCATGCAGTGCCATAAACAAAAAAAGTTTGAGAACCACTGATGTGCCCAGATAAGTAAGTGCAAAGTATTTCAAAGTATAATACTATCTCTGTTGTATTATAGTTTTATTTATTTTGTTAAACATTTCCCAATTTACTAGTAATTGGGTGGGTGGAGAGGAAATTAGGAAAGTGGATAATTTTCATCTAAGCTGTGCTTAGAAGGAAGTTGGAGATCTGAAAGGGATAGGTAAAGAGGGCATACATTCCAGGAATGGGAGACCTCCTGACATAGAAGATAGAATGTGATGTATGCCGACAAGAGCTTGCTGTCTGCTTTGACTGGGACAGAAAGTGTGAGAAGGGGAGTAATATGATATAAAACTGAACAGTAGGTGGGCTCCATATTGTAGAGGATTCTAAATGCCAGGCTGAAAATGTTGCTCTTAGTCATAGAGATCATAAGAAACCACTGAAGTTCTTTGACTAGGAGTGTAACATTATTGGAACTGTGTTTTAGGAATATCAGTTTGGTGTCTATGTCGAAGATTAATTGGAGAAAGTAGAAACTAGAAGCAGGAAGACTAGTTAGGCTTTTTCAGTAGTCTTGGCTAGAGGTGATAAAGAAATCAGCAAGACTTGGCAACCAATTGGATATGAGGGTAACAGAGAGAGAAAGTCAAGGATGTCTCTCATGGTTATGAACATGGGTGACTGGCAGGATGAAGCATGAAAAGGGAATCAGTTTTGAGGAAAATATCCCCGTTTCCCTGCCTATTATCAAGCTATCTAGGAAGGAAAGGAGTAAATATTTGTGTAGAGCCTTCTTTACTATATATATTATACTGCCAGATCCTGTGCTAAGCCCTTTTTACAAATATCTCATTTGGTCCTTACAAGAACCTTCTGAGATAAGTGCTGTTATTGTCAATTGAGGAAGCTGAGGCAGACAGAGGTTAAGTGACTTGCCTCAGGTCATACAGCTAGTAAATGTCTGCAGCCACATTTGAACTCAGTCTTCCTGACTCCAGGCTCAGCACTCTGTCTACCTAGCTGCTTCTAAGGGGTTATAGATTTTTAAAAATGAAAGTCAAAGTGATGAAAAAGTTTGTTTTGTCAGATTTAAAAGAATACCTTTAAGGGTTAATAAGTCATACTTCTGAATTAATGGGACCAGAGTTACTGATTATCATCGTAGAATTGCACACTTGGAGAGGGTTTCAACAACCATTTGGTCCAAGTTATATCCAGAAAAAATATCCATTATCATAGCCCCTGCTTGAAGACCTTCAAGGAAGAGGGAACTCATCACCTCTCAAGGTATCCTATTCCACTTGTGAGCAACTCTGATTGTTGAAAGTTCCCTGGCACTAAGCTTAAAGTTCCCTCCAAAACTTCCATCCATTGGTATTGATTCTGCTTCTCTAGGACCAAGCAGAACAAATTGAATCTCTCTTCCATATTACAGCCATTCAAATACTTGAACACAGAAATCACGTCCTGTTACTCTCCCCCCTGTATAGCTCCTCCCTTCTTTAGGCCACACATCCCTGATTATTTCACCTCATCCTTTTATCATATGGAGTCATCTTCACTATCCTAGCAGCCTTTCTCTGGATACTTTGTGACTTATCAATATCCTCCTAAACTGTAGCTCTCAGAATTGAACTTTGTACTCCAGGTGTGGTCTGACCAGGGTGTAGGAGATTTCACCTCAATGCAACCCAATCTTACATTACCTTTTTTGCCTGCCACATTACACTACTGATTTATTAAGTTATTATATCTGCCAAAGCTCAGATCTTTTTCAGACAAACTGCTTTAAAATCATACCTCCCCAATCCTGTACTTGTGGGGGTTTTTTGTCCCCAAGTTTAAGACTTTAAAATGATAATTGTTGAATATCATCTTATTAGACCCAGCACAAAGTTCGGAACTGTCATGATCTTTCTGGATCTTAAATCTATTATTTAGTGTGTTAACTGGCTCTCCTAGTTTTTTGTCATCTGCTAATATGTTGGCCATATCATTGCTATCTTTATCCAAGTCATTGCTAAGAATGTTAGATAGCATGGAACCAAGCACAGATGTCTGGCACTCCATGAACTATCTCGTGACAAGTTGACACAGATTTACTTTGTTAAAATCAAGGTAAACTCTATTTACAGCATTTCCATGATCTACCAGTTTAGTAACATTGTCAAAAAACAAAGTGAAGTTAGCTGGGCATGATCATCTGTTTGTCATTAAATATGTATGTTTGTTTTTACATCAGTCATGTTTTTCAATATGTCCCCCCACTCCCAAAGGGCATCTCTTATGACAAAGAATTTTTTTAAATGGAGGGGGAAAAACCAGTTTATTCTGTCACATAATATTATGTTCCATACACAGTTTCCCAACTCTACAAAAAGCAGAAGGCTGCGTTCTCATTTTAGAGCCAAACTTGGTCTGTTTGTTTAATCATTTCATAGTTGGTAGGCGTCTATTTTGTTTTCAGTTCTTGCTGCTCCAAAACTTGCTGCTATAAATATTTTGGTATATATGGGATCTTTCTTTTTATCACTGACCCCTCAGGGAATATGTCTCTAGCAGTAGAGTCTCTTGGTATGGACATTTTAGTCACTTTTCTCAGCATGGTTCCAAATTGCTTTCCAGAACTGTTATACAAATTTATAGTTCCACAAGCTTCATATTAGCCTTCCTCTTTTTCCACAAGTACCATACCATTGACTATTCTCATCTTTTCTCATCTTGCCAGTTTGCTGGATATAAGGTGAAATTTTTAAAAAAATTTACATTTTTCTTATTAGTGAATTAGAATATTCTTTCATATGGCTGTTAATGGTTTGCAATTCTATTAAGAACTATTTGTTCATATCCTTTGGCTACTTATCCATTGGTATGATCTGTTCTGGATGAAGCAACACTGTTCCTTTTTTAATGACCACTTCCATATCTGTATGTTCACCAGCCAGATATTTAAGAATCCATTCTAGAATTTTCCCAGCAGTCAAAAACAGTAGTTTGTAGTTTGCTGACTCAGTGGTCTGTAGTTTGCAGACTTCCCTTTTCTGTCATTGGGACATTTGTCCTCGAGATTTTTGCAATGATTCTCTGGGATCCCTGATAGCAGCTCAGCTGCAGTGCTTTTAGTACCTGAGGACGTAATTCTCTGTGCGATTCTGTGATTCCTGTACAGTATCCTTGACAATTGACCTGAATCTAACCTCTAAAGATCTCTAGGGATGGGGATTATCTTCTGAGGCAGCCTAATTCACTTTTTTTCTGTTTTTTCTTTTTTTGTGAGACAATCGGTGTTCAGTGACTTGCTCAGGGTCACACAGCTGGTAAGTGTCAAGTGTCTGAGGCCAGATTTGAACTCAGGTCCCCCTGACTCCAAGGCTGAGCTTTATCCACTGCACTGCCTGGCTGCCCCAGCCTAATTCACTTTTTGAGCAGCTAGTTATTAGGAATTTTTTCCCCCTTTTTTTGAGCATCAAATCTTTTCTTATGCAATTTTTACAAACCATTGCTTCTAGTTCTGTTCTCTAGAGCCAGGCTTTCACATGACAGCACTTCGTATATATGAAGGTAACTATCATGAACACTTCCTCCCATTCTTTTCTTTACCTCAGTTTTTCTCCATCTATGTGAAAATCAGAATAATAATATTTGTTTACCACTGCTCGGTCTGTATCCCAAAGAGATAAAAGAAAAAGGGAAAGGACAGAAATGTTTATAACACCTTTTTGTGGTTGGCAAAGAATTGGCATTTGAGGGGATGGCTGGAACAAGTTGTGGCATATGATTGAGATGGAACACTATTGTGCTGTAAGAGAGGAGAAGGGAGATGGTTTCGGAAAAACCTGAGAAGACCTATATGAATTGATATAAAGTATAGTGAGGAGAACCAAAAAGAGCATTGTACACAGTTACAGCAATATTGTAACCTGTGAAAGACTTAACACTTTGATCAATACAGTAATCCAAGACAGTTTCAAAGAACTCATGATGAAAAATACTGTTCATCTCCTGATGAAGCCTGAGTGCAAATTGAAGTCTAATTTTTTTACTTGCTTTTTTTCTTGCTTTTTTTTTTTTGCAACATGGCTAGTAATAGAAATATGTTCTGCATGATTTTACATATAATTGATATATTTCTTGCCTTCTCAATAGAAAGTCTGGAGAAAGGAGAGAATTTGGAACTCAAAAAAATTTTATATGAATTTTAAAACAAATAATAAATTTTTAGAAAATAACAGTATTTCCATGTTTCTACTTCATTCTATTATTTTGGTGTACATGAGATGATATATGGTAAGTTATTTTGAGTTCATTAAGAAAATGCTACATAAATTTATGGCATCAAGTTAAACCCTTCAGTCAGTAAAGACAGTGGTAAAGAGAGAGAGAAAATTGATTCATCACTTTATGGACTTCAGCTAATCAGTTGAAAAAATTGTTAAACCTAAGGTTCTTTGTTAGGTATTATAGAAGATATAAGAAGTTTTAAGGTAGAAAAGACATGAACTTTTTTTAAAAGAGTATTTAATTTTTCCCAATTACATGTAAAATCAATTTTTAACATTCATTTTTTATAAAATTTTGAGTTCCAAATTTTCTTCCCCCTGTACCTTCCCCCCTCCCTAAGATGGGAAGCAATTTGATATAGGTCATATATTGCAATCATGTAAAACCTATTTCTGTATTAGGAAAAGACATAAACTTTTAAAAAGTTAATTAACAATAGAAGAAATAACACAGAATATTCTGATGTACTCAGATCACTGAAACAGAAGCACAATTACATGCTACTATTGAATAAGAACTGAAAACAGAAGTCTGAGCCTACTGTTCTTTTGGTTATTCTTAGGTGTAAGTAGAAACTTAAGAAGTGGAAAGAATCATTAAATACCATGCATTCTTTCCTTACTTAAGCCCTGGTTTAAGGCTTCCCAGTGTGGGCAGAGGCCATCTTACCACATGGGCTATGACATAATCAGGTGGTAGCTTCAGAGAGTTCACACTTTCATTCAGTTTTATTATACCTTAAATTTTTATTTTATTTCATTTTTGTAACACTTTAAAATTGTAACACTGAATAAGTGCTACTATTATATCTTTTAGGTGGTGAAGACTGGAATTGAACATGGGAGTGAAGCTGGCTACCTCTCTGAATCCCAGGTAAAAGCAAATATGTAGAACTATTCCTTCTTCCTGTCCATTTAGGAAACTCCACTTCTTAATAATTGTGGTTCAGTATAAAGCCAAGGAAACACACTATGCATGAGCTCAGTAGGTTGTTTGTTTCTTTCCAACTGTTAACATATTAATTCATGTCTTTGGGTACCCTTCTACTACGTAGTAGGTGGCTTAGGTGTTTAAAGATTTGGAATGTTGGAAGGTAGGAAGTCAACATTGCTTTCTAATCGCAATACAAAATTCATTTACAATATCAATAGCAAAAACCATAGCAGTTACAAGAAAAGCAGCAGGAAAATTACATATAAGAATTACTCATTGTAAAAAATAGTAGTTCCCAACTTATTTGATAAAAAACTTTTAGATCTACGGAATTATTACAGGTGTTCTGCGCATCTGTGTGCATCAAACATTGACATTTTGAGTCACCTGAACCTGTTATTTCCTTGGTATGGGAAATTCCCTCTACAAATACAGATAAGCAAATATTTTGCACATTGTGATTTTTTTTAGTGGCACTTGGAGGCACTGAAAAGTTGTTAGACTTACCCTGGTCTTTGTAACTGAGTCCAGTTCTCTAACCACTAATTCATCCTGCCTCTTGATTGAGAAGTTACTGTGAAATTAACACAAAGTTACTATGAATTCAATAATACTTTTTTATGAATTTTTATTTGATTAACCAATAGATACTAATAGTACAACTCTTATCATAGAGACTCATGACATTGTTGACATTTTTAAAATGTCTTCATATTTAAAAAGTTAAGAACTAATGGTATGGGGGCAGCTAGGTGGCACAATGGATAGATCACTGGCCCTGGGGAGTCAGGAGGACCTGAGTTTAAATCTGGCCTCAGACACTTGACACTAGCTGTGTGATCCTGGGCAAGTCACTTAACCCCAGTTGCCTCACCAAAAAACAAACAAAAAAAACACTAATGGTATGTAATTCAGTGTAGTCAAATCAAAGAACAAATCATTTCTGATCAACAGAATCCATATAACCTAAATATATTCCTTTTCGTTTCCTTCACTTTTTAGAAATTTGGTGAACTTGCGATGACTAGAGAATGTAAGGCTTTAATTGGTCTCTACAATGGTCAGGTTCTTTGCAAGAAGAATAAATTTGGAGCTCCACAGAAGCCTGTTACGTGAGTCAGACCCTAGACTGGCAAAGATACAAAATTGTGTAGGGAGCAACAACTCTGTAGTGAATTCTTGGTTTTTAATGCTTTCTTTGCCTTTTTCCTCTATTCCTACTAAAACTATTGGCTTTAAATTGCTGTTCTTTCTTGGTTTTTGTTGTTTTTTTTCATACCTTTCTTATTACTTCTGCAAAGGCCCTTCCTTGTCTACAGTTTCACTGGATATAGGAATCTTCAAAAAATATGGTCTGTAGCATGCCTTCCTCTTTTCTCCCTATGTCATACATACCTACATACATTCTTACATAGTCTGTATATCTATGTACTTATGTACACATTCACATGTGTTCCGCTTAATGAGCCTATCCTCTCTGTGTGCCATTTAAAACAAAACAAAAAATTATAAAAGCCTAGTTGCACTCAGATATTGAGTTCAAATTCTCTGAGTTCATAATCTAAAACCGATACATTTTTTTCTATACCTATACTCTCCTCAGCCATTCAGTTCTGTGTGCTTCCCAAATGTCTTACTTTCAGATCCTCTGCCTTGAGAGTATATCAGCTAAAGAGGAAGACAAACTAATGTTTGTGAAAAATATATATATATATAAGTTGTAAAAAATTTTCAAACTGGCTAAGACTTAAAAGATCCTAGCAAACAGGACCTGTTTCAAAATAGAATATACAGCTTTGATCCACACAAAAATTAAGTCTTCTCATTATACTCAGCAATTGATAATTTAGTAATTACAAGACCAGAAAAAATCTTGTCATATAAAGATTAGTATTCATATTCATACTACATAATCTGTTCTGTGACTATTTCCTTTTCAGTTTATCATTTATTCCAGTTTGGAAAGACAATGTAGTATAGTTCAGAGACTACTCGATTTAGAATTATAGGTCCTGGGTTTGAGTTATAACTTTGCTACTTACCTGTGTAGCCTTGGGCAAGAAACTTAACTTCTCTTTGGTTTTACTTTCCTCCTTTGTAAAATGAGGGGGTTAGATTAGATGAGGTATCTCTAAGGTCCTTTTAACCCTAAATAGTCCCCTGGGTCTGAGCTTCCAGAGAAAAAGCCCTTTTAGAAAGTCAGAAATATGGCTTATTGAAAAACTTTATGCCTTCTAAAATGTTGAGAATTTGTATGCTCCTTGAGAACCAAATGCAAACAAGCTTTCTCATTAGCAGAGAAATTTATCTTGGTAATTGCCACAGTTTTTAATGCCCCTTAACATTTAACTACATTTCAAGGATAAAAAAGGATGATAAGAAGATGCATTTTAGGGGGGTAATGCAGCTGGATAGATAGAGTAAAGCCTGTATTTTGCTTAAGTCAGACAGAGATTGAGGAACAGTTAAATAAATTCTGGTACCTAAACATAATGGAATATAACTCACATAAGAAATAATAAATATGAAGACTACAGAGAAGCATGAAAGATTTATATAAACTGATACAGAATTCATTAAGCAGAATCAGAAAAAAACAATATACACAATGATTATAGCAATTAGATGGAAGAAACAGAAAGAAACTGATAATGACCAAATTTGGCTCCAAAGAGATAAGAAAATGGATTCTTCCACCTGTCTTTGCAGAGGTGAAAAATGGCATATTCTGTTACACTAAGTTGATGTATTGGTTGATTTTAATGAAATGCAATTTTTTCCTTATTTCATATAAGTAATGATTCTATGAGTAGAGTAGGAGGACAGATATATTTGGAAATTATATCAATAAAAAAATTTTAGGTAGAGGAGGTTTTGCTTGACATGATAGGCAGTTGTGAACCCATTATATGTTCTTGATCAGGGGGAGGACATAATGAAGGCCATCGTATTAATAAGATTAATTTGACAATGACAGGGAGCTTTAATTGGAAAGGAAGACCAGTAAGGATTCTCTTGTAATAATTCAGGTTTGAAATGATGAGAGCCTGTACTGGGTTTCATTGGGAATGGAAAAGGGGAAATTTTCATAGAAATTTTTATTGACCACCAAATGTTACATTTAGAACATTTTTAAAAGTCCATGAAATAAGGAAAAATATACTGTCCGTAACACTGTTACTTGGAGATACATTACCAGGGGGAGGGAACCTTATCGGTACTGTTATTCTCAATCAGCAAAGATGTATTAGGCACCTACTATGTGCCGGGCATTAGAGATACAAGTGCAAAGAATGGAAGAATCCCTACTTTCAATGATCCTGTATTCTAATGGGGAAGACAAGAAGTATATATAAAAAGATATACCACATAAATATAAAATTAATAAATAGTTATGTGTGTGTGACATGTTATGTATATATGTACATTGCATATACATGTATATAAATATATGTTTATACACATACAAAGTAGTTTAATACAGGGTACATGAAGGGCAGTAACAGTTGGGAAAGTCAGGAAAGGCTTCATGCAGAATATGGGTGTCTTGAAGAAGAGGGACTCTGAGGCAGAGGCAAAGAGATTGTGCATTCTAGGCATTGAAGTGGCCAATATAAAGGCCTAAATACAAAAGCTAGAGTGTCATGAGTGAGCAGCATAAAGAAAACCAGTATTATGTGGGTTACAGAGTGAAAGGGCAGAAGGAATACTTTCCAATGAGACTGAAGAGGTAGGATGGTGCCAGGTTATGCCAGGCATTAGAAGTGAAACAGGTGTTTATATTTCATTAGAGAGAAAATAGGATGCCATCAGAGTTGATTAAGTAGGGTCAGATCTGTGATTAAGGAAAATTACTCTGTCAGCAGTATGTGGAATGGACTGAAGTGGTAAGAGACTGGAGGCAGGAAACCAGTTAGGAGTCTGTTGCAATAATCTAGACAAGAGGTCGTGAGGATCTGAACTAAGGTGTAGTTTTGTAAATAGAAAGGGTCAGATGCAAATAATATTGTGAAGGGAGAATGAAGGCTCCAGGATGATACTGAAATTATGAACCTGATACAGTTGAACGATGGTGGACTTTGACAGGAAAGGGAAACTTTGGCAGTTTAAAGAGAAAGATGAGTTCAGTTTTAGACATGTTCAGTTTAAGATGTCTCTGAGATAACCAGTTTGAAATATCCAATAGACAGTTGGTATTATTCATCTGTGAAATTCAGGGGAGACCCAGGGGCTGGAGGTATAAATCTGGGAGTCATCAGCATAGAGATGGCTGGTTAAACCTATGAGCTGATGAGGTTAGCAAGAAAGAATATAGAGGAAAGGTTGCTAATCTTTTCTATGTCATAGACTCCTTTTGCTGTCTGAAACCTGTGGAACCCTCCTCAGAATAATTTTTTAAAAGTTGATCATTGAAAGAAATGCTAAATGTCAGTTACAAGTTAGTAGAAATATATAATTTTTTTCCCACGTAAGTTCAGTGACACCCTGAAATCTATGCACAGATCCGTTGGTGGTTCCATGGACCCCAGAGTTAAGAACCACTGGTGTGGAAGAACTAGGTAGAATCTTGAGTAATTCACAAAATTAAGGCTTTAATGTTAATATTGAGCCATCAAAGGAGGCTGAGAAGGAGCCATCAGACCAGTAGGAGGCAAACCAGGAGAGAGCGGTCTCAAGAAAACCCAGAGAGGAGAGAATGCCCAGGAGGAGTGGTCAGCAGGGTCAAATGTAGCAGATATTTCAAGAATGATTAGAACTTGTGAAGAGACTATCAGATTTGGCAGTTAGGAGACTACTTGTAACTTTGGAGAGAATAGTTTTAATTGAGTGATGAGGTCAGAAGCCAGAGGACAAAGGGTGGAAGAGTGAGTGAGAGGGGAGAGAGTACAGGAAGCAAGTGTAGAAAACTTGTACAAACAGTTTGACTGAGAAAAGGAGGTTAGGTACAGGACAATAGCTTGTGGGTCTAGTGAAAGGTTTTTTTTTTTAAGGATAGGGGAAATTGGGGCCTTTTTGAAGACAGGAAAAGAACCAGTTGATAGAGAGAGGACGACGATTCGAGAAAGAGAAATGATTGAGGATGCAATCTGCTGGAGAAGACAGAAGGGAATCTAGTGTACATATGGAGGGGTTGGCCTTGGCAAGGACAAGGGACACTTTTTTGTCAGAGATTAGAGGAAAGCAGAAAAGTGATAAAGTCAGGGGCTTTTCAGATGAGAGAAGAGGGAGATCATATTGGATGGCCTTAATTTTTTCAATTAAATAGAGGCATTGTCCTCAGCTGAGAGAGAGGGGATGAGGGTTGTGCAGGACTTCAGAAAAGAAGAGAAAATTTGGAGTAGCTGCTGTGGGCGGTAAAATAGGAAATCAGTTAGGGAGGAAAAAAAGGACCGCCTTACTGCAGTGAGTGCTCAATTGAGGTGGGATAATATGAATTTGTAATGTCTCCAGTCAGCACAGTTGAGGGATTTTCTCCAACTTTTATTGGCTGCTTGTGAATAGAAATGGAGGAGGTAAATGATGGGAGTAATTCGGGGCTAAGCTCTAGAAAAGCAGCAGTAAGACAAAGGGGCAAGGGATTCAAGAGTAGAGGACAGTATAGAGTTGAAATAGCTAACTGTTGGGTTGCCACTGGCGAGGTTGTGATCAAATAGATTGGGGGTATGCCGATTTCTAATTCGAGAAGCGGAATGCTTCCTGTAATGTCAAGATCTAGTGTGTGACCGTCCCTGTGTGTTGCTGATGTGGAGTCTGGTACTTAAAGGACTCTAAGGAAATAGGAGGTTAGGGAGTTTAAGAGACCATTTACATAAATATTAATCTCCTAGCATGAGAGAAAAAGAGAGGAAGATGATGACCCAGACGTCGAACTCCATGAGGAAGGAGGAATGACTTGAGGGTTAACATAGTATAGCTACAATAATATTGATTGAGTAGAGGATATTAATTGTGTGCATTTCAAAAGAGGAAAGGTTATTGTGTGAAGCAGGCAAAGGGAGAGTCTGAAAGTAACAGCGAGTATTCCAATTCCCTCTCCAGAACCAGTGCAATAATAGATGGTCAGAGTGATTAGAGAAGGAACACCTAGTGTAGTAGAGGATAACCAGGAGATGAAGTGTTATCAGAGGTGAGCTAGATCTCTGTGAGGTCTAAGACATGGATAAAATGTGGAAGAAAGAGGTCTACAATGAAGGGCAATTTGTTCAGTATGGAACAGAAATTCTAGAGAGCACAGTATGAAGGGTGGGCAGGGTTAGACTGGGCCTCGGTTGAGGAGGATGGGGATGAGACAAATGAGGAGACAGGAGACAGTTTTCTGCTGAATGATTGATGATTAATTATTACAGGGATAGAGAGAGAAGTAGATGCCATAGGGATAATAGTGGGTGATAGATGAAACACTGTCTCCAAGGAGTACAGCAGAGAAAGTTGAGCAGGATTTAGTCTGTTCTTCACCTGGGAGGCTATAGTCAGGAGGGAAGGGTGAAACATCCAGAGGATGGTGGGAGGTAGTCCCCTGGCTAGGTACCTTGGGCAGGTGACTTAACCTCTCCTTGGCTTTAGTTTTCTCATACGTAAAATCAGGGGTTGGAGTAAATGACTTAGTCATGTGAACACTACCAGTCTCTGCTTGACAGTCAGGCCTAGGCCTGGTTTCAGCCTAGATCTGCCAGGTACGCGTATCTCTACTCTCCTCTGATGTAGGCTGCTGAAATCAGAAGGCATACAAAGAACTTATAGCTAAATGAAAAGATAGCTTGAGGAAGTAGATAAAGGAATTGGTGGTTAGTTTTATTATGGGTTCAAAGACAACAAGAAACATCATTTCGTGAAATTCTTATGTGTATTACCTTGTGGGGTGCGAAAGCATCATGAAGGTATTTGCAATTTATATGTTAACTTTTGTTAGAGAGGATGAAATAGAGAACTCAAGTACCTCCCCTCCAAAGGTCAGCATTGCATTGGTGCTCAGTGACTGAAGCACTGAAGACAGGCTTTAGGGGAAGACAGCAAAAACATAGTACAGAATTAGGAAATGAAAGAGACCGGTATTTTGTTGAATCCTCCCACTTATGCAGATACTTTTTTCTAGAAGTTTGGAAAGGCAAAAGATGTGGTAAACACCAAGCGGCATTACAAAATATAAAATTGACTATATTTTAACAGATGTGGAACTAATTTCGGAGTCAGCTGTTTTTATCAGTCCATCCTTTAAAGGAAAGGTCAAAATGACCAAGTACAAAAGACAAAAATGAAAAGACACCATTAGAGCTCCAACCTGACTTATTCAAGCAGACTTTGATGCCAAAAATGAGTAATAAAAAAAAACCATTGCCATTGATTTCCATTATTTCCTATTGAAGTTTGATATAAAGCATTTACCACAAGGAGGCCAACTAAGCCCAGAAACTGTCTCACTTAGTAAATATTTGATCTGCTAGTCAAGCAGAAAGAAGTGTCATCCAAGTACAATGCCAGTTTGAGCTATAGATTCATTTGAGAAAAGTTACAGAGCAGTGTTGGAAGATGAGGCACGCCCAATGAAACAGCCAAAAGCTGATTGAGTAGAAACAAGTCTGAAGAAGCTTGGCTGGAGGCCCAGTCATGCTATATTATCCCTAGAGGCCTAGACCATTTCTACATAAATCTGGGCAGAGATTATCAAATAGATGAAAAATGGAACAGATCTGCCAATAATTTCATTACCTTTGACATTGGAACCTATCAGGTTTGAATTCTTTTACCTTAATACCCAGTGTATAGTATAAAGACTTAGAAATGTCACTAAAGAAGACAAAGATTTGAAGAGCAGTCGGAGAAACCGGAGCATACACAGATCTCTGCTGGAAGTGATTCAGTTTTGAAAGTATTGGAGAATTGAAGCAGAGGGGGGAAACTGATGCAGGGTGAAGGAAGCTGAATCAGAAAATCAATATTTACAGTTACTAAAATAATATGAACAAATAGAACACTAAACTGAAACCAAGCACTGAATAAGTGTGATAACCAGTCTTAGCCACTTGTTTGTATTCAACAGTTTCTCAGTTGGTTACAATGAAAATCCATTTCTTCCTGATTATCACAATTGAACCCAAAATCATTTTTCTTGCATGGTATTGTTCTTATGTCTGTATTTCATGTTTATTTTTGAGAATTTATTAATTTAAGTAAAATTTTTAAATGTAAGAATTTACCAGTCATTAAAAATATATTTACAGGTATACTTAATTGTATGAACAAATAAGTCACTTAATTTTTGTTCTTGCTTTATTTAGCTCCCAGCTTGCCTATTAGCTAAGATACCTATCTTATGAATTATGTTTGAAGTAAACAAAAGTTGAGATTGGCAGTTCAAATCACTGTCCTCTTGTCTTAGGCAGCTATCTATTCTTGGAGCTGGGCTTATGGGAGCTGGCATTGCCCAAGTTTCTGTGGATAAAGGGCTAAAGACCATACTCAAAGATACTTCAGTCGCGGGGTTAGGACGAGGACAGCAGCAAATTTTCAAAGGGTAAGTCTAAACAATATAGGCTTGTGACTGTCTGCATTGTCTTGCCTGAAAAAAAATTAATTTCTGTATGGGGAAAAAAGAAACTCCTCATTTTCCAGTATCTTATTTACCTGAATTTAGTTCATAGAAAATATGATAACTACATAATTAACCCAAATTCTCTTTGACTTTTAGTAATATTACCTCTTTTCTTTTACCTCGTTATGTTAGGAATGGTGATATGATTTTGCTGTCTGCCAAAAGGAGAAATTGTTATGTCTATATTGTCTATCTTAGCTACTCATTTTCAAAAATACCACTTACCTTTCCCTTTAGCATCAGACTCTAAGATCATTAGTTCTAATTGGACTGCTATGAGAATGGTACAGTGTTAATAGGGTAAGGCTATGTATTCCTTCTAGCTTACATTATATATTTGTGGAGAAAAAAACCACTCAGAGATGAAATAATACAATAAGGATGGGGCTATGTTTGGATTTCGTGGACCCAAGATTTTCTAGGCTAGTATTTAAGCTCTATAGAGTGGTAGAACGACAGTTGTAGTATCTGAAATATCACTGAATAGACATTTATTCCAGGATTTAAGAGCTGCCATTATTGCATTATCTCAGAAATTAATGATTCCCTTCATGTAGAGTGCAAAATAATTGGGCACGGACATTTTGCAAATCTCAAAACACAGAGCTTGTTCTGTTCCTCCTGGACAAGCAGTCCACATTTATGTGATTAAGAACATAGTCCTTAACTAAGTGAATTGTTATTTTAATTAAAAATAACAAGTGAGTTTAATATTCATTTATAGCTAAGAAACTTATGTATTGCTGTTATTGCTCTTAACAAGCTTACACTTGGTGGCAGAGTATGTTTTCTACCAAATATTGGCAGATGAAGAGTTGAAGGAAAGAACCTTAGACCTAGATTTAGGACATATACATTCTAGGCCTAGTTTTCTCGGTATCTGGCTACGTTACCCCAGGAAGAACACCTCCCTCCTGTGGACCTCAGTTTCCCTACCTATAAAGTGATAGGGTTGATTGAGACAATTTCCAAGGTCCCTTTTGGTCTAAATCCCATGAACTTTTAAGTTCTCTGAAATGAGAACTTTGCCATGGGATCATCTTTCAGGTCCTACTTATTCTTGATCTAGTTTTTAATTCTTACATACAGCTATAAAATTGTTGTGTACGGTCACCCTTACATCCTACTTTCCTTGAGACAAAACTGCCTCTGTCACCTACAAGTTTTCCTTCTCTTCTCTGACCCATTAGCTTTCCTCTAGTGCAGTGTTGCTAGCTCTGTTTATTCAGGTATCCTTGTCCTCTCTTGGAAGCAGGTCTTTACTAATTGGGACAGTGTGAGGATTAAGATTATAGCAACTAGTGGTTTTTTTACACTTGGGCAGCCTTTCCCTCTTAGCAAGACGTTACACGAAAAAGCATTTTAGAACTGTTGAGATTTGAACCCTGCCTGAGACCTCAATTAACAGTTTAACGAGCTAGCTTTCAGAGCTTAAGTTTACACCTGGTCCAGTGAATTAGAAAAGGGGCTTCAGTTGGTCTCTTTATTAAAATGAAGAAGTAGGTTCGATGGAAAGAATGCTAAAATTGGAGTCATAGCACATGGATTCGTTTCACTTAACTTCTTTGGGTTTCAGTTTAAAATGAAGTTAGACTTGACAAGAGATCTTGAAGATCTCTACTAGCTCTAAATCTGATCCTATAAAAATCCTTTGCTAGGAAAGTTGGGTCAGCCAAGTAGGTTTACTGTCTTCTTTGGAAGAATAAAGCAGAGTCCATGGAAGTATTAGCATTAAAGCAGAAATATATATTCAGCTCCTTGAAACTGACCCTGAAATAGTCAGTAAATATGTATTAAGCATTCAGAGGTCTGCTAGGTATCATGGGAGAATTAAAAAATAAGTGTAAGGTATGTTTCCTTCCTGCTTACATGGAGCTTACAACTAATGGAAAAGAGACAAACTCTTGAAACTATTACAAAAGTATTTATGAGAACTGTGTTCTAAAGAAGTTTGGTGATTCAGGTATTATATGAATAGGTATGCCTTAAGAAAGAGTATTATTTTTCCACTTCTAAATTATCTCCAAATTTTAAAATAATTTTAATGTACTTGACTATGTGTTGATAGTATATTATTTTTATATGTTTATATATATCTGTGCATGTATTAATATGTGAAGTAATATGAATTTGTGTGTACATAGACATTTTTAGATATATATACATAAATACATATATACATATACATAAAATTATATTTATATATGTTACAAATTGATATATATATGTGTGTGTGTGTGTGTGTGTGTGTGTGTGTGTGTCTGTGTGTCTGTGTATTAGTTACAGTAATTATTTGAAGGCAGCACAGTAGCAGAAGTGATACAGCACTAGACTTGGAATCAGGAAGACCTGAGTTCAAATCCTGGCTCAGATACAAACTATGTGACCCTGTGCACAGTTACTTGGCCTCTGTCAGCCTCTGTTTATTCCTCTATAAAATGGGAGTCAATAGCACCTACCTCACAAGTTTGTTTTAAGTATTAGATGATATAGTGGATGTAAAGTGCTTTGCAAACCTTAAAGCACATATAACTGTTAGCTATTATTGTTATGAAAATAGGATGGCTTTTCTGTGGCACCAAAATTTTCCCATCACCTTTTATTCTGGGAGCATTCCATTACCTTAGCATACACTTCCAGGTTCCCTCAATATAATTCAAGCCCAAAACTGTTTTCAGGTTAAATTAGTTTTATGGAAATGTTTAATTAAAGAGTATATTAAGTATCAAATTCTGTTCATTCTTGTGTTTTTAATACCCATTGTAGGCCACCTTCCCCTTAATAAAATTGTACTTTTTTAGTGTACCACAGCTACAAAAAGCTTTTTCTCATATTGTTATTTTGGTACTATGCCAGTTTCCTTTCACAAAAAGTACTTAGGCTCTCTTGTAATTGATGCTGTTTCTCTGTAGTACTCTAACTGATGATATATTTTCTCAGGTTGGATGATAAAGTGAAGAAGAAAAGCCTGACATCATTTGAAAGAGATTCCATTTACAGCAGTCTCACTGGGCAACTTGATTATCAGGGATTTGAAAAGTCTGACATGGTTATTGAAGCCGTTTTTGAGGACCTTCGCATTAAGCATGCAGTTCTAAAGGAGGTTGAATCGGTAAGTTATCAGCTTTCTTTTCAGGGTACCTGGTATATAGTGTATTGTAGGAAGCAAACGTCCTAACTCTTATTTAGTAGAAAGGGATCTGGGAAAATTCCAGCGTTTTAACAGAATTATTTAGGAACAAGCATTCTAAGTATAGGTTTCAAGTAGAACAGCTTCTGTTATGTATATACAATGTGTAGTTCTAAGTCTTGAAGAAGAAATAAAAACGGTTGATCCATTATGCATATTTCATCATAAAATCCTACCCGTTGTCTCATTCATGGGAAAATTCAGCCACTTAAAGGGCAAACACAGCCACAGATTTTGAGATTCTCAAGTAATTGTAAAAATCAGCTGTGCTTCCTCAATGCTTTACAGCATAAAAAGTAGATGGGAGCAATTTAAGCAGATTTCTCAATCAACATCAATCTACTAATTCCATGGAAATGTTGGACCATTCTTGCTTCGTAATGTAATAGACAGTCACTATAAATCACTAAAGAAGATAGCAACATGGTGAAAGCAGTTCTTGGTTGAGAGTAGCTTTGTTATCATTGTTGAAGATAGATTAAGATAATCCTTTAGTCCAGGTAAGAACCTAGAAGTCTGTAGAATTGGGAGAGTGGATTCAGGAAATGGTGTGAACAAAGAAGTGACAAAGTTTGGCAATAAGCTATCTAGACATAGATAGGTATGTAGGTATATAGATATAGATATATATTGGACAGAAATTACTTTCCATTAGGGGCAGCTAGGTGGCGCAGTGCATAGAGTACCGGCGCTGGATTCGGGAGGACCTGAGTTCAAATACGACCTCAGACACATAACACTAACTAGCTGTGTGACCCTGGGCAAGTCACTTAACCCTACTGCCTAAACCAAAAATAAATAAATAAATAAAAATTTAAAAAAAAAAATTACTTTCCATTAATAATAGCAATTAATCAGAAGTTATTCTCACTATTTTGTTTTGGAAGACATGGCTTTGATGAAAAGGAGTTGTGGGTCTAAAGATGAACAACTGTTTTGGTTATGTTTAGTTTGTGTTGCTGTTAAGACATTCAGGTCTAGATAGTTTTTTTATTAGACTAAGAAATAAAGTTCAAGGAAAGTTAGGAAGGTTTTTGTATTGTCTGTAAATGACAGTTGAAACTAAGAAAGTGGATGTTACCAGAATCCTTAGAGAAGAGGACCAAGGATAGAGTATTGGGGATTCCTCTGATCTCTTCTGTACTGGCATTCTCATATATTCTCTGTTTGTCTGTCTGTCTGTCTCTCTTTGTGTATGTGTGTATATGTGTATATATATGTGTGTGTGTGTATGTATATGTATATATACACCCATATACATATACACACACCCCCATCTTTCTCTCCCTCTTCCCCTTCCCCCCATGTCTGTCTATCTCTCTCTTCCTCTTCTTCCTCCCTCCCATTCCCAACAACTTCCAAGTAACATCTAAAGAAGATAACCAGAAAGCACAGTGCTCTGGAAACGGAATCCGGGGAAAACGTGGTGTCAGAAACTTTGAGAAAGTGTGCAGGCCTGAAATGGAGAAATGCCTTTTTAATTCTGGTAGTGCTGAAGTCATTTGAGCCGATGTCTTCTGTGGACTGGAGTTTAACACAAGGCAGAATTTATGGAAGAATTGCTCATAATGAAATGTAGAATGAACTAGGACCAAGGGGCAGAGGTTGCAGAGAGGTAGATTTTGATTCCATAGAAGGAAACACTTCCTAACTGCTCTGACTGTACAAAAATGGCCTCTGTTGTTACGGGAAGCAGCTGGAATTCTTCAGGTAGATTGTGGACAACCGCTTGTTTGAGCTGTTGTAGAGGGGATTTATACATCTGATAGTGGTTGGACTAGATGATCCCTGGAGTCCGTATATGCAAGATGATGTGTTTTTGTAATTTGAATAGCTCTTCCCCTTTTCCTGCTGGAATTTAAAACACCCATCTACTAGTCTTTTTCTTACTTCCTACCACATACTCAGCAAGGTGGCAACACTGGCCACCTTGCTATTCCTCGTACAAGATATTTCATTTCCTGACACCAGGTCTTTTCACTGGCTGTTCCCATTCCTGGACTATTCTTCCACCTCATCTCTGCCTCCTACCTTCCCTGGCTTCCTTCCAGCCTCAACTAAAATTCTGTCTTCCTTTCTTGATCCTCTTAATGCTGGCTAGAGGTTTCCCCCCTGTTGTTTATCTCCAATTTATTCTGTATGTAGCTTCGTACATAGTTGTTTTCATGTCGTTTCCACCATTAGACTGTGAGCTTCTTTGCTTTTCTTTGTATCCCCATTGTTTAGCCTAGTGCCTGGACCATAATAGATTCTTTTTTTTTTTCTCTTTGTGAGGCAGTTGGGGTTAAGTGACTTGCCCAGGGTCACACAGCTAGTATCAAGTGATAAAGTGTCTGAGGCCTGATTTGAACTCAGGTCCTCCTGACTCCAGAGCCAGTGCTCTACCCACTGTCCCACCTAGCTGCCCCAATAATAGACTCTTAATAAGTGCTTGTTTACTGACTGTAATACTAAGTTGCAGTCTGGATATCTGGGGCCTGAAAAAAGGTTTAGTTGGTGGCACATGTTTCTATTTTTAAAAGAAACAATGATACGAGGCTTGGGGAGATAATAGAATCTGGTGGGGGCAGGGCAGTATAAAGAAATCTCTTCACATAAAAAAGAATGGGAATAAAGATGGGTAGAACTAAAAAACTAATAGCAAGCTTCTCACTTTCCTGTACACTAGGAATCTGAGGAAACAACAAAGCTGTGAAACTTTGTGCAAAGTGAGAGAGAGAGTGCCTACTTTGTACAGGAGAAGGACCAGAAGCTACTAAGTATTATATCCCAGCATATTTCTGGAATATAATACTATGTAGCTCCAAAAGAGCAACTTCTCATCCACATCGATACCTCTACATCTACGATTTATCTAGATGTTTTATGTTGCTGTAAAAGAACTGAGCCCTTCTTGAAATGCCCCTGCACGTCCAGAAGTACAGGTTACTGTTGAGGATAGTGATGGCACTTCTCCCTTCTGTCTGAGAAGCTGCCTTCATTTAATGACCATAACAGTTTCTTACTAGGCATCCCTCCCCCAACTCCTGTCTTCCTTCTCTGACCAGTACTGTATGCCTTTACTCCTGGTGGCAGCTGAGTATTCAGAATATAATTTGTTCCCTTCATAGTCCTATGTATTTTGTTTTTATGCATTTAAAATAAATAGGTTCATTTTATGCATTTATTCTGAGAAGGGGTTCCATAGGCTTCACCACACAGCAGTAAAGTGCCCTTGCTCTATAAAAAGAACCATAAGAGTTTTATACAGATCCAGCAGTTCAGTTCCTCTCTGCCTCTTTGGATTTTTCTTCATCTTTGTTTTTTCCTGAGACATTTCTGCCTCTCTCTCTCTTTTTTTTTTTTTCAAGGACAGGTCATTCTGCGTGGTGCAGTGAAAAGAACACTGAATTCATTGGGAAAAGACTCGAGTTTGAGTCCCACCTCTGCCGCTTACTATGTGACCTTAGGCAGGTTGCTTAATCTCTCTGGGCCTATCTATAAAATAAAGAGGTTGCACTAGATGATGTCCAAAGTCCCTTTCAGCTCTATCTGTCTGATTTTATGATCCTTGGAGACTTGGATGGACATTCTTCCAGCCCTTTCACCCCTTTTAGTGTAGAGACCAGTTGGTACTTTGTGCATATGTAATTGACCCCAGCAGAAACACAAACCTGGCATAGTCTCTGCAGATTACTGCAATAGATCCCTGTCCCTGTCCTCGCCAGAAAGCAGAAATTCTCAGGTCTGTTGCCCTTGCTGCTCGTGCTTTTGGCTAGCTATGCAGTAATGTACTTGAGTGCTGTTCTAGGCCTGCTCCTGAAAGCTCTGGAGCTCTTTAATGATAATTGCTCTCATTTTCTGATTCCTATCTTCTGCTGTTGTATACAAGGTCTTATTTAGAAATTCAGTTTCCAATCATTCTCTCTTTGTTCCTCATCTCAGTCACATGGGGCACCAGACATAATCTTTCGACTTGGCCTTGCAGAGATCTGCTTCCATCTGATTCAGCCAATTAGTCAGCTAGTTATAGATCAAACAGAATTAGATAAGTAATTTTCATCTTACTCAAATATTTGTCTCAGTGTTACTACCATGCCTAACTCTTGGCTATCCTACTCTTATGAAGTTGATTTTTCTTTTATCTTAAATATAGCAATTACATTTCTACCTGTTGAATTTCATTATCTCATTTTCAGCCTATTATTTTAGCCTCTAAAGCATTTTGGATCTTTGGATTTTTTCTTGAAGCTTGATCTGGTCACCTAGAGTACTATCCGTCCCTCCTAGAAATTTATTATTTTCAAAACTGATAAAATGGCTTATTACATTTTCATCCAAGTCATTGATAAAAGTGTTGAACATGAGAGGGTTGGGCAGTTGCAAAACACTGAAATTCTTCTAGAGAAGACTGTCTGGCTCGACAGAACTGTTGACATTGTTGATTCTGCTGTTTATGTGATTGGGTGATTCCTGTATACCCTTCTGCTTTGTGATATAAAGTCCCCTAGCTGAAGTTTACTGATTGCCACTATTCTCCAGTTTGGGGAGAATGGTTTCCCCCTCACCATCACACTCTTAATTATTGGCCTTTAGAGTGTGTACTATTCTTCTATCCAGTATTTAAGAGAACATACTCTTTCTTTCTTTAATTGTATGTACTTTCCCTTTCCCCCTAGACTGACTACAAATTTTCCCCTTGTCTGAGTCCAGGAGACCACCATATGCAGTTAGATTTGATTTTTAGAAGTAGTTACCAAGAAAATAAACTTAAACTGTTGAATCAGTAATTGTTGGTTGTACATCTAGCTGTGATTCCATCTTACAGTGTGGTCATCTGTCCCATATTGAGCCATCTGACCCCAGGGATATTCTGGGAATTTTTGTCAGATGCTGTGTTCAAAAAACAAGATATAACTTTCATTATAATCAACAGACAAATTGATTGAGCATAGTATCTGTCTAAGGCACTGTTGTCCTGATCTGCCATTCTGGTTGTTATCAAAAAAGGATGAGATTAGTTTGGTGTCATTGATTTTCAGTGAATCCGGGTTGATTCCAGTGATCACTACTGATTTTTTTTTCTGAATGCCCACAAACCATGTTTAATATTTAAAAGGATATTATAGAGCTAGTGAAATGATAATTATTATAATTTACAATATAAATGATAACTCATATCAGGACAATATGGAATGAACAACTGGATTGAACTTTATTGATTAGCTTTGCTTTGGACTCTTTTTTTTTTTTTTTAGGCAGTTGGGGTTAAGTGACTTGCCCAGGGTCACATAGCTAGTAAGTGTCAAGTGTTTGGTCTGAGACTGGATTTGAACTCAGGTCCTCCTGACTTCAGAGCCGGTGCTCTATCCACTGCACCACCTACCTGTCCCTGCTTTGGACTCTTTAGGGGCACATTGATGTGTATTCTTAATGCCTTTTGTTTTGTTTTGTCAGGTGGTTCCAGCTCATTGTATCTTTGCTAGTAACACATCAGCTCTCCCAATCAGTGAAATTGCTTCTGTTAGCAAAAGACCTGAAAAGGTAAGTTTTGCCCTTCTTAAGCTTCTAGTTAGATTTTGTAGAGTTTAATAATAAAAATTGTGAAAACATCTTACTACTTAGAACTTTCTGTAGAAGACAGAAAATGGGTGGTCTTTGAGTTACGAGTTTCCAAAAGGGTAGGAATTATTGGTTGGTAACAGTGAGGTGTGATGTAAATCTTTCCAAAAGGGCTGAAGCTCAGACCTCAAAAGGCACAGTATGTACTTTCTTTGTACATTGTTGGGTTTTGTATAGTCATTATTTGCATGTATATCTTATTTCCCCTACTAGTATTGTTATTATGCTCTGAGGGTAGTCGTCTTACTCCTTTTTGTATTTCTTGTGGAGCGTAGCACAGTGTTCTCCACATACTGGGCACTTAATAAATATATGACTCGAGCTTAAGATAAAATTTTACATATGTAACATTGTTTAGTTTGTTAAAACACTTTACCTAACAAAATTATAGTTGATGTATAATGCTTTATGAGTTACAAAGCAATTTATATGCATTCTTCTTTGGTCTTCAGGGCCCTCCTGAGACATGGATTTAATTATGTCTTTGTAGATGGCTCCTATAACTAAATACTCAACTTTTATAGTCCTGAACACCCAGTTCCATATGACAGACTGCTAGACATGCCACCAAAAATGTTACATCAGTATTTCATACTCAGCATGTCCAAAAGAAAATTTGTTTTTGTGTCCATCTAAACCTTTCCTCCTCCAGACGTATTTGTGTTGAGGCACCACTATCCTAAAGGTCACTCAGGTGTGTAATCTCCAAGTGATCCTTGATTCTTCCCTCCCCCTTTCCTTCACCATTTGCCTTGTTTTGTCATTTCTGCCTCCACAGGAGTTCTCGAATCTCTCTCTTTCTCTCCCCTCACACAACCACTACCTTAGTTCATGCTTTTGTTAGCCTTCTCATTGGTCGCCCTACTTCTAGTCTCTCATCTTTCCAATGCATCTTCTGCAGAGGTGCCAAAGTAGTCTTCCTAAAGTTTAATCTATCCATGTTACTTTTCTATTCAAGAAACTTCAGTGACTCCCCCTTGCCTCTAGGGTAAGAACTAGAGACTCAGCCTGGCATTCAAAGCCCTCTATAATTTGTTTCCAAACTTTCTAGACTTATTTCACATTTCACATTCTCCATCCTATACTCTGTGCTTCAGCCAGACTAGTCTGTTAGCTATTCTCAAAACTCAGCATCCAATCTGTGGTCTCTCTGTGCTTATATAAGCTGTCTTTTTCATGCTTGGAAGTCATTCTCTCCTCATTTCATTTAAAATCTTGAAGGCTCGGCTCAAATGCCGACTCTCATAAAAAATCTTTCCTGATCCTATCACTTGCCTCAGTTGTTTGTTTTCTTTGTTTTTATATTACCTTATTTTTATTTATATGCATACATGTCATATGCCTCCAATAGATTATAAGGTCCTTGATAACAGGTCCTTTGTACACCTTTGTATCCCTAGCCCAGTGCCTTTAAATCCACAGTGAATACTGAATAAATATTTGTTCCTTTGAAGTGTAATTGTTATCCCAGTTTTATGGGTGAAGAAACTAAGATTCAGAGAGGCTCAGTGACTTTAGTTTGGGGTTAAGCAGTAAGTGGCAGAACCAGTACATAATCCCAAATTTTCTGACTTCAGAAAATTCTGTCCCCTGTGTTCTTTCCCCTGCCTTCCAGTTACTTCTGGTTATAGAAATGAAAGGCCATTTATATCCTAACACGTGGAGAATCATTTCGTTTACAAAACTTCACTTAGTAGGGAAACACCAGTGATATGCTAAGAGTTTCCTGACTTACATGCCTGTTATTGAATTGGACAGGCCTCCAAACAAGGAGATGGGCTGAGTACTGTCCTCAGTAAAGCAACAATAATCCAGGACTGGTTTGGTGGAGGAAGAAAAATTACTTTATCGGGATGGCTAGAAAGGTCGATGTGAAGAGAGGGAGAGAATGGGATGGGTAGTGAAGCTTTCTTTGTACATTTAGAGTAGCATGCAAGAAAATAGTGTTAACCAAAGTGAGTGGCAACAACTAAGACATGACTATGCAGAAGAAACAAGGAGGTTGGGGAAGAAAAGCAAAGTTTCAGAAAATCCAATGAAGAAAAGAATTGAGGAAAATTGGTAAAAGATTGGGAAAATAGTTGGCTATTTTGAGACTGTAGCTATATAGACATAGAACTTCAGCCTTTGACAGAAATAAGGTCAGTTCACATTTGGAGAATTCCCAATCTTCATTTTTCTACTTTGGGGTATTTTGAGCTTTTGCAGTGTAAACTAATCAAGATAGAGCTACTTATTTAATAATCTCATCTGTCTATCTATCTATCTAAGGCTAGGTAGTGGGGCTAAGTGACTTGCCCAGGGTCACACAGCTAATAAGTGTTATGTATCTGAGGCAAGATTTGAACTCGGGTCCTCCTGAATCCAGGGCTGGTGCTGTATACCACCTAGCTGCCCCTATAATCTCACCTATTTAGAAGTCACTAACAACCAAGAAATAGGCCCCACCAAAAAGTAAGTTTTTAAGCAGCCATGTAAAAAAAAATCTATACTTTGCTCTTGAGAGGCTCTTACTTTGAGTCTATTTGATCGTTTTTTGGACAGGCTAGCAAATTTAAGTATCTGTTTTCCTAGCTTAAAGTTGATGAGAAGCACTGATTAGGAAGGGTTTTGGAATTGTTACAGGCAGCTAGGTGGCACAGTGAATAGAGCACCAGGAAGACCTGTGTTTAAATCCAACCTTAGACATTTAATACCTGTGTGACCTTGGGCAAGTCACTTAACCCTGTTTGCCTCAGTTTCATCATCTGTAAAATTAGCTGGACAGGAAATGGCAAACCACTCCAGTAGTTTTGCCAAGAAAACTCCAAATAGGGTCATAGAGAGTAGGACATAACTGAAATGACTAAACAACAAAAGGGCACTGCTACAGGTTAAACATACCGACAGCTTGGAGAAGTGAGAGCTGACTGTAAAATAAGAAACAAATTAAATGCAAGGTCTGCAGCCATTTTAAGGTAATGACAGATAGCTCTAACCTCTGAATGCCTCATTACTTTTATGTCACAGAACAAATAATCGATGTTAATCTTAATGATTCTTGAGTCATCAAGAAATAATTGAATTAACGTCCATTGCCCCTTGCTTATGAGGACAAAGGAAGATATGATGAATTTTACATAATCTCAAACAAAAATGATTAAAATGAAAACACTTTGGCACTTAAAGGAGGTAGCTTTAGTTAACTAGAAATACTACTTTTGTGGAACATCCTGTGATGCTGGACAAATACACTATTGTTGTGTGGTCTTTGTATTACAGCTTGAGTGGGGGGGGGGGAACCTATCAGAACTTGAGTTAGATTCTAAACTAAGTGATAGGCCATCTGAAAAGCCAGAGAGTAGAGCAGTGTAAATATGAATGCTGCTCTTGGATATCTGTGTCCCTTATTCGTCTGAAGGATTTCACTTAAGTGTAAGATAAGCTCCTTGAGGCCAGGTGCTATTTTTCTTCGTATCCTTAGCACTTTGAACAGTTCCTGGGACATAGTACTTAATAAATACTTTTTTAATTAATTATATGGGAGGATCTTTTTGTGTAGATAATCATGCTCATTTGCCTCCTGTTTCTTTGAAGAGTATTCCCATAGGTGGCCTAAGTATACTGCTTCTGTGGCATTCCACAGTCTACTAATCTGGTTACTGTTAAGAAAAGGAAATTAGCTTAGCGTGACCAATAGGTAAAGCTGTGGCAGCTTAATGCTCACTGCTTTCCTTTCAAATGCTCACAAACCATTTCTCAAATAATGTATTTGAGAATTTTGACAAGAATCAGTCAAGCTTACCAGACTACAGTCTGCAGACCACTTTCTTTACTTTCTTGAAAAATGGGGATTTTCAAAAATTAACATTTTAGTTTAATAAACAAAAATTGATTTTGTCTCCCTTCTGCTTCACCCCAACTATTGGAAAAGGTGGGTGTAGGGGATGGAGGAAGAGACAGAAAAGAAAAACAAAGCCCTGATAACAAATACAAATAGCCAGGCAAAACAAATTGGGGTATTTGTTCTTCTCTGATGCTTCAGCACCTCTCCCATTTCCCCATATTTTTCAGAGATCACCGATAGCAATGTAGTAATCTCATCTTCCTATTCTTTCATTATCCTTGGATATAGTTAATCAGGACCTGGTAATATAAACTCACTGAGGATAGCTAGCTATGCCTTTTCTTTGTTCCTAGAAGCAGTTCTTCAGTTCAACAAAATTAAATGCATACTATGTGCAAAGTACTTTGGCTACTACAGATCCTAGCTATATAGAGAAGGAACCTCAGAGACCCATTTAACCCAACCATCTCATTTTTCAGGTGAGAAAACTTATGCCAAAGGAGGTTCAGTTGCCCAAGGTCACATAGATAGTGTTAGATGGGATTTAAATCCAGGTTCCCTTAATTTAAGAGTCAGTGCTTTCTACTGTACCATGATATCTCTATCCTCCATGTTTCTTCTTGCTGCTGATCTCCAGATAGCTCCTGTAGTTCTCTTTCACTCCTAGAGACTAAATTTATGTAGCAGACAGGAAAAATAAGGCACAAGTACATAATATAAAAGACACAGTACACACATATAGAAACAGAATCCAGTCTACAAGTGAAAAATCCAGTTATCTAGTTAGTTTCTTTGTTGTTCTTCTTCAAATCTACCCTGTCATTTTCCCTCACCTTGCAAGTAGCCTCTCTGTTCTAGTTATACAGCTTAATTTATCTAGTAAATAGAAACACACACAGTGGAAATGATGATAGCTATGCCCCCTAGAACCTCTCCCCCTTTGTTTCAAATTGCTGCCAATCTACAGATAGCTCCCTCTGGCTTCCAGGTTCTATGATGTGACTCCGCTGCTCAGATCCCTACAGTGACTCTCTCCATCTTGCCTCCCAACTACAATTCATACTTCTTTATTTGACATTCACAGTTGTTTTACCCAGCTTTCCTAACCTCATCTCATCCTGTGTAATCATAACAATCTTATAATGAGTAATCTCTACCTATTCCATATTGTAACCTAACTTACCTCTCTTGCCATATACTTCCTGAATTTGTTTATACTGTTAGTCTATCTAATCTCTTTCTTTTTCTGTTTCTTCCATTTTAATCTCTGCCAGTCCTTGAAGCCCTGACTCAAATAGTGCTCCCTTCAGGAAGCCTTACCAGGTATCTTTATGCTGACCTCTCCCCTCTTCCAGTTTGATGACTTTTCCGTTCTAAATCCTTACATAGCACTTGATCCTTTTCTTAAGTGTTTATCATTTACTTTGTGTACTCACTTGCATCTTAATTTCCCAGCAAGGCTTTAAGCTCCTTGAGGGCAGAGCCTGAATCCTTTCTATCTTTTTTATCTTCCTCAGTGCCAGGCATCAAGTGTTATATGTCATAGGTACTCAGTGAATGTTTGTTGAACTGAGTTGGAATGAGAGCTTGTTTTTCAAATACTTTGAAGAAAAGTAAAAGCTAAGTTTTGGGGTTGAGGATACCTCACACAGTACTTATGAAGTAGTTTGTGTATTCAGTTCAACAAACGTTTATTTGCTGAGTGCTTATTAAGTACAAAGCACTCTGCTAGGTACTTAGGGGGATGTAGAAGAACAAATGCAGTTCCCTGCCTTCCAGGAATCTATAGATTAAGATATGAATACAAATATAATGAAATGACACAATATAGAACGTATCAATGCTTGGGGAGTTCAAAGGAAGGGAGAGATTACATCTGGCTATAAGAAAAAAAAGAAGGCGACATGGTTGGATCTTGAAATATGAGTAGGCAGGGATTTCAGTTTTCAGTATTTTAGTTGGCAAGGATGTGGACAGGAGGGAATTACAGGCATAAAGAATAGGGAAAGTGAGGCAGCTAGATGGTGCAGTGGATAGAGCTCCAGCCTTGGAGTCAGGAGGACCTGAGTTCAAAGTCACTTAATCCCGATTGCCTCACCAAAAAGCAAAAAAAAAAAATCAGGGAAAGCAAAGATACAGTGCTGAGAACATATGGTATGTTCAGGTAGCAGCAAGTAATACTGGTGTGGCCCTAGGCACATAAGGCATATTAAGGAGAATAGTTTGATATAAGGCTAGAAAGATAGGTGGAACTAGACCACGGAAGGCCAAGAATGCCAAGGTGATTTTGGAATTTTATTTGGTTGGCCTTTGTCCAGGATTTTGAGGGACATTTTCAGAAACTAGAGAAGTGATCTGTCTCTTCCCTTTGTTTCCCCAACATTTATTAGTTTTCAATATAGATGGTTATATAGTAAGCCTCTGGACCCACAAGGGAAGTAAAAGAATAGCCTAACTTCAGTTTTCCAGTGAGATTTATTGAATGTTATTGTCTGGGCCTGTTCTATGTCTTTTTTTTTCCTTAATTAATTTTTAGTTTTCAACATTTGCTTTTATAAGATTTTGACTTCTAAATTTCTTCCCCTCCTCTTAGCTCCTCCTTACACCAATAGCCCCTGTGCCCATGCAAGTTCCAGTGTGTAGATAGATGGCTCTTATTTCTCTGGCATTTGCTTAAGGTTTTTTAAAAAATTATTATTATTCAGATTATAGTTGTCAGAAGACAGGTTTAACAAGCAAAAGTTACAAATACCTTCACTAAGTGTAAGCGGGAAACTGAGCCAATAAAGGAACCTTAAACAAAGGTCCTGGGAACTGTTGGGTAAGAGGAACACAATATTCCTCTTCCAATTTGGAGCATTTCAGATAAGGGAACAATGGGGAAATCGGGGTTTGTTTCCCTGCAATAAACAAAGTCCTCTCTGAAAAGGGTTTATCCTTATCTTAGAATATATATATAACCGTCTAGTACTGCATAAATGGAAAGGAGCTTCCTGGAAGAAAGGACAAAGATTTCATATGCTCAAGAGGGTTTTATTAATATTAGCTTTTATTTTCATAAAGGAAAGATATCTCTTGCTGATATAAATACTAAATTATAGGCATGTGTTTGATTCGTCTCATCAAATGAGTTAAGGAAGGCACAATCTACCTGACCCAAGGCCTCCCAGAACAACAGTACAGAGTCACTGAAGGATTTTGAATGAGGAATTGATTTGGTCAGACTTATGTTTTAGAATGATAAATCTAACAACAGTATATAGTGTGTCTTGGATATTAGAAGTGGGAGAACAGTTAGTAGGCTATGAGAATAACAAAGATAAGAGGTAATGAAGGCTAGAACTAGAGTTACTACGAGAATGGAGAGGAAGGCAAAGAGTGTAAGAGATTAAAAAAAGTAGAATCAGTTGCACTTATTTGATATAGGGGTTAAGGAGTAAAAATGACTGAAATTTTGAGTATAGCTGATTGTGTTAAAGGTGATGCCTTTAACAGAAATCATGTTTCAGTTTTGGATGAATGAGGTTGAAATATACAGAGTAACCTGGATATTTGAGTTCTAGAGCTAAAAAGAGAAGTTCAGGTTAGAAGAATAGATATGGTAGTCCTCATAGAGGGACTGGGTAAAGTCATAGAGTAGGGTAAGATCACTAGAGTTTAGAGAAAATGTAGTCAAGAATAGAGACTTGGGGAAATGCCTGTCTTAAAAGAGGGCAAGGGGGGAAGACCCAGTAAAAGAGACATAGAAGTAATCAGAGAGAAAGGAAAACCAGGTAAGGATAGCTTCACAGAAGTCAGGATATACCTTATGGCTAAAAAAGATAAGGGCCCACAATAGAGAAGAAATCAAAGATTTTTTTGAATCAAAGATCTTTTAAAGTTCTATAACAAAGCATAATTTCAGTTTAATAGAACAGTTAAAGGCACTGTGCTAGGTGCTGGTGATACAAAGATTTTTTTAAATGACAGTTCCTTGCTCTCTGGAAGTTATGCTCTACTGAGTAAGAGGTATATATAAGAGGTGATCTATCAGGGGCAAAGGTGAGATCTAGACTTGAAGAAAATTTGAGGAAGTAGAAATGACCTGCAGCTGGGAAGATTAGGGAATATTTCATGGGTAAGGGGCATGGACCTGAGCTGCGCCTTGAAAGAAAATAAGAATTTTAAGAACCAGAGGTGAAAAGAGTACATCCTAGGCATAGGAAACTTCCTGTGTAAAGCAGGAAAAGCCTGGTTGACTTTGGAGAATAACTATCAGTCCAGTTTATCCTAAATATTGAGTGAAGGGAATGATTTTAAATAGGGCTGGACAAGTAGGTTGAAGTCAAATTATAGGAACTCTTCAGTTTTAGGTTAAGCAGTTTGTATATTATTTTAGAGACAGGAGGGAGTCACTGAAGGTTTTTTGAGGAGGGTGATGTATATGTGACATGGGCAGACCTGTGGCTTAGGAAGTTGGTAGCTCTGTGAAAGATGGGTTGGACAGAGGAGAACCTGAATTTAGAGAGAACAGTTAGGAAACAATTACAATAATCGAGGCCTAAACTAGGATAGTGACAGTGTGAATGAAGAAAAGAGAACAGATATGAAAAATTTCATGGAGGTAGAATTCATCTAACGATTTGGTAGTTAATGGGTCAGTGGGGGCAAAGGGTAAAAGAATAATAGCATATGTATGTGACATTTTAATATTTTCGAAGTGCTTCACATACATACCTAATGTAAGCCTCACAGTAACCCTGTGAGGAAGGTACTATAGATATTATATCCGCATTTTGCAGATGAAGAAACTGAGGCTTAGAAAAGTTGAATGATTTGCCTAAGATCACACAGCTGGCAAGTGGCGAAAGTCAAATTAGAAATCAGGTCTTCTTGTACTACAAGGTCAGAAGGCCCTATTTATTTTGAAGAGAATTCAGTTCATTTTGGACATGTTGAGTTTGAGCTGGTATTGGAACATACCATAAACAGGCAAGTTTGCTGTATGAGAATGGCCTTCCAGGTCAGATTGTTCAGATTTAAGAGTTATTTACATAGAAGTGATCATTGAACCCATGGGAGGGGTTGAGATCAACAAGGGAAGTTGAGAGAAAGACAGACCAGCTAAGGAGCAGTCAGGGTAAAATGAGAATCAGTGGATAGAGTGATGAAAGCTGAGGAAGAAGAGTCTACCTAGAAGGAAGGGTTGGTCAGTAGTGCTGAAAAGGTCAAAGAGGATCTTAAATAATCGCTTTAGAACTGGATGAGACGTGGAGGTCTTAAGGGTAAAGGAGGATCATAGATTTAGAAAGGGAAGGAACCCTAGAGCCATCTAGTCCAACTCCCTCTTTTTACAGATGAGGAAATTGAGTCCTAAAGACATTAAGTGGCTTGTCCAGTCACACAGCTACTAAGTAGAGAGAAGAAACCAGGTTCTCTCACTCTTGGTCTAGTGTTCCTTCGACTGTACCATGAGGAATGATGAAAGCAATTAAGAGGTTACCCTTGCAAAAGCAGTTTCAGTAGACTGGTGGTATTAGAATCTGGACTGCAAGGAATTGAGATGAAAGAGGTAACATAGAGTGGAAAAGACCATTGGATTTGGACTTAGGGTACTTGGGTTCAAATCTTACCTCTCTCATTTACTATCTGTTGTAACTTTGAACAGATTAAACTCTTTGGGCCCCAGTTTCTTCAGAATAGGGTCTAGAACTACTTAGTGCTCTAAAATCCTTTCTAACTAGCAAGACACAGAAGGGAAGACAGCAAGTGTAAATGCCTCTGTGTAGAAGTATGATAACAAAAGGACCCACATGTACAAAAATATTTATAGCAGCTCTTTTTGTGGTGGCAAAGAATTGGAAATTGAGGGAATGCCCATCAGTTGGGGAATGGCTGAACAAGTTGTGGTATATGAATGTAATGGAATACTACTGTGCTGTAAGAAATGATGAACAGGCTGACTTCAGAAAAACCTGGAAAGACTTGTATGGTCTAATGCTGAGTGAAGTGAGCAGAATCAGGAGAACATTGTACACAGTAACAGCCACATTATGGGATGACTGACTTTGATAGACTTGGCTCTTCACAGCAACTTAAGAATCTAAGATAACTACAAAAGATTCATGGTGGAAATTGCTGTCCACACCCAGAGAAAGAAATATGGGGTCTGAATGCAGATGGAAGCTTACTATTTGCTCTCCTTTTCCTTTGTTTTGTTTTATTGCTTCATTCTCATGGTTCCTCTCATTAGTTCTGATTGTTCTTTACATCATGACTAATGGGAAAATATGCTTAACATGAATGTATATATAGAGCCTATGTCAGATTGTACACTGTCTCAGGAAAGGGGGGAAGAAATGGGTGGGGGAGAAAATTTAAAACTTAAAATGTTATAAAAGTGAATGTTGAAAGCTAAAAATAAATAAATTTTAAAAAAATAACAAAAGGGATGAGTGGATGATGGGAAAAAGGGATAAAAGCCTAAAGGGATTTTTTTACAAATAGGAATTACAGTCAGGTCCTCCTGACTTCAGGGCCGGTGCTCTATCCATTGTGCCACCTAACTGCCCCTTTGAGGATTTTTTCTTAAGGTTTTTTGTTTGTTTGTTTTGGGTTTTGGTGGGTGGGGTGAGAGGCTATGGAGTGCCTAGTCAAGGGGCAGTAGTGGAGGGAGAAAGCACAGTACTGTACAATAAAGTTAACATAGATGTTTTTTGGAATGCAGATGCCTTTCAGAATTTTTACATAAAGTCAAATTTGTGTAATGTGAATTTACATAAAGTGAGAACAGTCTATATACCAGTATGTTTTGAGTAGCCAGGAAAGGGGCCCTTTTAGGAGAGATTAAAGAGGAGATATTCCATCTCCTGGCTCTTGACATTCATAGATGTTGTCCCCAATCCTGGCAGATGGCCTACCAGGAAAAACTTAATAGAGTAAGGGGGCCCCAGATTCTAATGAGAATGTGGGTTTAAAGAAGCCTCTGTTTTAGTATCTTCCTTGTTTGGCCTTCTTGGTTGATTTCATTGGGGCTGGGAGGGCCAAAGACTACAGTGGCCAAGAGGGTCCTGAGATGAAGATGCCCTCTGTGGGTGGTGTCTTCCAGGTAGAATCCCATCAGTCTGCTATAGTAGGTGAGGGTTGGCCCTAAGGTGACGGAGGCCTCTGTAGTTTCCATTTCTATTTCCCTGTCCTTCAGTTGACTCCAGTGGGAGAAGGAAGCAGCAATGCCTGTGGTAGCTTGAAGTTTAAAATTTAAATAAGCCTCTGTGGGGCATTTTGTGCCTTATTCATCATGTCGGATGTTTCTTCCTGTGATACAGATCACAATCCATCCGTCCCTACCAATCTCATGTAACTCTTGTCTTTGTCCTCCCATTAAGTTTGTCAGGAGATCATCCAACATGTGAAGGGCCTTCCTTACTTTTTCCATACATCTCTAGGATGCCTAAAGAGCACTAGTAGTGATCACTGGAATCAACCTGGATTCACTGAGAATGAGTGACCCCTCCTCCATTGCCTCACTTATCAACACTTAAACTGTTCTTTAAGCTTTGAGGCAAAGTTCTTGGTATAAAATGTAATTTTAGTTGTAAAATGAAAGGGACTGCTGTCCTGAATGAAACCTCCTTAACATAATGTAAGCTTTAGTGATAGATGTGTTAACAAAGCCCTAATTAATAATTTTCTAACTATTCTGGCTCTGATAGTAATTCTAGTGCTGGCCTTTGGAGGTGACTTCTGTATTAACTATTAATGGGAACAAAATGCCCCTTACTGAAGCAAGACCTGGGTGAGGAAGGACTATACCTTATTTCAACCGTATTTCTGCAAACATACTAAAATTTTCACTAAGGAGCACACATATCCATATGCAAGCTATTTGCCACGTTAATCATCTTCAGCTGTCTTGGGTGTTGCTTTTAATTTCCCTAAGTACCAATGCATTTATTGCTTTTTATGCCCCACTTTAGGTCATTGGAATGCACTACTTTTCTCCCGTGGACAAGATGCAGCTACTAGAGATCATCACAACAGAAAAAACTTCCAAGGACACAGTTGCCTCTGCAGTTTCAGTTGGTCTCAAGCAGGGGAAAGTGATCATTGTGGTTAAGGTAACAGGATTTCATATAACTGCATGTTCTGGAAAGGTATCATGTGACCCTTTCCTTCAACTCACAATAGATAATAAAAATAATGATAATTATTATTATCATCATTAATAATCATGTCTTACATGCATACATCACTTTATAGTTTGCCAACCACTTTCACATCCTTCTTCTCATATGGTCGTCATAACAACCCTTTGGGGTAGGCAGAGCGCTATTATCCCTATTGACAGATAAAGAAACTGGAGTTCAGAGGTTGAGAATTTCCCAAAGTCATACAACTAGTAAGTGATAGAATGTGATTAGATTCTAGGGCTTCTGACTTTTAGTCCTATGTTCTTTCCATTATGATATCCTGCCCTTCTTTGCAAATATGAATAACCAGAAGAGTAAGCCTTCTTTGGTATCATTTCTTCCCCCTTGGCTGTCATCATCACCTAGTCTTCTGTTCCCCTTCTAGGTATTTGTCAGATAGGTAATTAATAGTACCATGCCTGAGGAGCAAAACTAAAGTCAAGTTCTTCCCCAGAACAGGGCTTACTACTGCCCTGCTTTTCTTGGAGAATGTCTCTGTTTTTACAGTTTAGTTTTAAAGCCAATTTGACATTAAGAGCAAAGGACATCTTAAATTTTAAAATGATTCCTGAGTTAGGGGCAGTTAGTTATTTAATACTTCAGTAATATCAGCTGCCAGGGTACTATTGAATTTTTCTGTTCTTTCATTTGGCAGGATGGACCAGGCTTCTATACTACCAGGTGTCTTGCACCCATGATGTCTGAAGTCATCCGAATTCTACAGGTTGGTGTTACCTATTAAAACATTTCTAGGATAAACTTTTTATTCCCTTAACTAGTCCTGCAGAACTTCAAACCTAATCCTAATCCTTATTGTATTGATACAGACATAGTGGAACATAAGCTCCCTTTCCATGGCTCTTTTTGTACCATTGCATTTGCCTTGGGTAATGGGAGGTCCACATCCTAAACTAGGAGAAATTGGGCTTCAGAGATTACTCTGTGTCCACTGCAGAGAAATAGGCCTTTGGGTGTAGGGCACTTTTTGTCTGAGGTGATTCCTCACCTGACTAGTCCAGAGGCTTCTTCCCTGGTGGTTGTACGTGGTATGAATTGGTAGGTAGAGAGATGAGCCTACTAACATATTCTAGGCACTTAACTGGTCATTGAGTTTTGTGGCATTGTTTCTGTGCCCTCTTTTCTCCTCCAGTGGATTTCAGCCAGTGCTAAGACTCCAAAAAGAGGGCAGGAAGGACAACTTTTTTCCCTTTCCAAAGGCTGCGTGCCCATCAGGCCTGTGGCCTCAGTTGTGCTTTGTGCCCTCTGTTCTCTCCATGATGCACATTGATTGTCATGATAGCTCCTTTCTTTCTTTTACAGGAAGGTACTGAGCCCAAGACGCTGGACACCTTGACTACAAGCTTTGGCTTTCCTGTGGGTGCTGCCACACTTGTAGATGAAGTTGGTGTTGATGTAGCTCAGCATGTATCAGAAGAACTGGGCAAAGCCTTTGGGGAACGCTTTGGTGGTGGAAACCAAGAACTGCTGAAACAAATGGTTAACAGAGGTTTCTTGGGTGAGTTGCTCAGCTAACCGTAAGTTTCCCAAGCAGTCTTAAGATAAAGGAATTACAGGGGACCTAAATGGAATAGATGGGTTGTTAAAGATGGAATCAAAGATTGGGTAAAATTCGAAAAATGGTTCCATGAGAAGCTGTATTTGGTGGTAACTCAAAATCATCTTTTGTCTACCTAGCCAAGGGGCAGGCTGCTGTACTAAACCATAATGCCTTGAAGTAGTTGGATAAATGTTTGATTTGCCATCATCTGATGCATTTACATGCACATTTACATTGTGAATGCTTCTGTAATCCAGCATGAAAAAGAGGTCTCTTTAAGCTTTGTTTAAATTCTCTAGGCATACATGTAAGGACTTAAAGACTAGGACATGACTGAGGCACACTGGATCTGAGGGCCACTGGACAAGTGACTTGTACTGGTGAAGTTAACAAAACAGCTGCAGAACCAGGAAGAGGACCTTGCTATCTGAGGGGCCAACTCTTTGCTTTGAGATATTAAAGTATTAGAAAATCCTAAAGGCTTCACTAATCATCTAGTTATTTTGTTCTAAGTATCTACAAACATCTTAAAATCTTTCTTCTTTCACTAGCTGCTATTCCCTAAGAAGAGATTTCAGCTTTCCTTGGTTAGAAATAACAAATTCAAAAATGGAAAATTAGAATCTCTAACATAGGTACCCTCTAGAATGAAATTCAAATTTTATATTTCTTATGTACTTAACATGCTCGATTTTGTATTATCTGTATGTCTCCTCTCCCCTTCTAGATTATTTTTATATATTCCTCGGCACCTAGAACACTGCTTGGCAAATAGGCACATAAGAAATGGTGAACCTTCATCATCTAGTCTTCTCAGGAGGCTAGTAGGACAAGGATTCATGTAATAGCCTGATAATTTAGTGATTCTCTTTCTTTCTGTCTCCTCCAGGTCGCAAGTCTGGAAAGGGTTTTTACATCTACCAGCCAGGAGTGAAAAGCAAGAATTTGAATTCTGGCATGAATGAAATTCTGACAAGTCTGAAGATGTCTCCTCGGTCTGAAGTGTAAGTTAGTTGTGGTGCCAGGGTGAAAATGTATTTCTCTAGCAGGGAAAAGAATCACTTTTTTCTGTGATCTCCCAGTGCTTAACAGTACACTTTTCAAACACTGTCCTATGCGTTCTTATTTGGTCTCCGTGTCAGTCAGGAGGGTTTGATATCAATACATTCAACTATTGCAGAGCCAAGTTAAGATTTGTGCTCTAGCACACTACTCCAGTACAGGTAGAAGGATTGATTCCACTATCCCATTCCTAGGAATGATAAACCAACCTTTGCATTGATACTGTGAATAACTGGCCGTTGGTCAACAAAGAATTCTTTATAGTGTTTTAGGCATTTACGGACCCCTCTGCTGTGACCTGCTTTCCTATTCCCAGTAGAGGGCCTTATACAGAGCAAGTAGGATTCCTGAACAAGTCCTCTCAAGTTAGAAACCTGGAGTTATGTTCAGGCCCTGAAGAAACTAGTTGAGCACCAACCCTTTGATGAATGTTTGAATTTAATTTAAATTCAGTTATCATTCATTACTTGCATGTAGCCATCTTTTCATCCCTTTGGATGGGATATTCTTCAACCTAATTGTCTTTCTTGTTGGCAGCTCCACCCCAGAAGAGATCCAGTACCGATTAGTAACAAGATTTGTGAATGAGGCAGTCATGTGCCTACAAGAAGGGATCCTGGCTTCCCCTGAAGAGGGAGACATTGGGGCAGTCTTTGGTCTTGGCTTCCCACCTTGTCTTGGAGGTTTGTCCATCTTGAAGATTGATGTTGCTGTAATCTAAATGTTTATCTTGCTCTTTGCCTCAATATCTGATATCTGTTTTCTATTTAGGTCCCTTCCGTTTCTCAGATCTGTATGGTGCCCAGAAGTTGGTGGACCGGATGAAGAAATATGAGGAAATCTATGGAAAGCAGTTCACCCCTTGCCAACTATTAATTGACCATGCAAACAACCCTAGCAAAAAGTTTTATCATTGAACAGGCACGGTCTTACCTTGTGCAGGACATACACTTAACCCCCAGCTGGAGGTAGTGCTATCTCCAAATGCAGAGTGTCTAGATTTATCTGGGTAACCCGGTGGGAAAACACATTCAGCCTTTGCTGTCTAGCTCCTGGTTAAAGTGCCTTACAGTGTAACCAACACTTGGTGGCTCCCAGTTCCACCAGCTGTGAATTGGGTATATTGCACTTCACTTTGAAAGATGGAACTCACTGTGCTCTAGATTCTAAACCCAAGTTGGTCCACACAGCTGGAGCCACCTTTCCTGCCAGTAGCAGGACTGATTGACTTCTGCCAGAATGACTTACATCTAACAATAAAACCAAACTTCATAAGCCCCCCCACTTTTCTTTTCTCTTTGTTGAACCTCCCCTTTTGAACAGCTGCTTTCTGGAACCAGCAGACACAGAATATTTCACTTTAAAGAAGGGTAAGATCCAGAAAATCCCTCAAATCTTCCATCAGTACCTTGAGGAAAAGTCCACGCAGATAGAAAGTGGAACTTCATGGCCATTCCTTTTAATGAGTCCAAGGGTATGTAAATCTGAGTCTGTCAGTGAGTGTTGTCTGTACCTCAGGCTTTCCCAGCTTCGTCCCTGGCTCCTCACAGAACCGTGCTCCCCTGCTGCAGCTCTATTTATTGCTGCTCTAGAGAACTAAGGGACAAGGGGGGAGACAGAATGAGGAGGGGAAAGAATGGAGCTCTTCTCAGCCCCAACCACCGTCTCCTCCATTATCCTTCTCCACACTTGATCACACCATACCACTGAATTTCTCTACCCCTCTGCCTCCTTGAAACAAGGAATCCCGGTGAGCACTGGTGAGACGCAGGTTTTGAATGCAGGCCTGGAGATGGCCTCAATGTCATCCAAGAACCAGGCTGGCTGAGTTTGGAGAAGCTAGTCACCAGATTGCCCACATGGGGATGGACTCTTTGATCCCAACAACCCTTAGAGAGGGGATGCAGTCTGTACCAGTGGAAGAAGCCCCAGCCCCAGTTAAATCTGATCTTCTTTGTGCTGAAGGGAGGTACAAGTGCTTTTGGGCCTCACATATAGAGGGAATCCCAATTAACTGTTTCTTATCAAACTTGTATTTCATGCCAGTGGGTAACCTGTTCTAGGGCTATAGCTTTGGCCAGAGAAAGGCCCTTAGGATTCCAAGATTAGAGGATCCTAGATTTAGAGCCAGAAGGGATCTGAGAAATCTACTCTAACTCCTTCATTATATGTATGAAGAAACTGAAACCTAGAAAAGTTAACTTGCCCAAGCTTATAGGCTTTGAACCCAGGACCTCTTGACTCCATGGACGCAATGCTTTTTGACCCGTTTTAGTCTTTGCTGAAGGACCCTGTACTAGCTCATTAGGTTTTATGGGAGATACCCTTACTTTGTAGGGGAAACTGTTAGGAAGCCGTTTAAATTGCAGAATGGGTTTTAATACTGGCTGAATCTAGTCCCAGCTACTGGGACTTGAGGTCTCAAATCCTAGGAATCCTGAATTATAATTTTCAGACTTCCAGCAGGTGGCAGAAAAGAAGTGGCCGCCCATACCTCTTGGACGTGGGAATAAAGGCTCTATCATGGGGAGCCTGAAAGCTCCTGCCCCAACTCAGAAGTGAAAGCCTGGGACTGACAAGTGCCCTCTGTTTATTTAGAGCCAGTGAGCATGCTCACAGGCTTTAATATCCACAGCTAGGAAATGGAACTCTGGCACTTGCTAACATCAAGCCCTACCTATCCCTTTGTCCTTGTATTCAGAACAGTGGGGTAGATACAGAAATGGGCTGGGGAGGACCTTCCATAAGTAAATAACAGCTCTGGGTCAGTTAACAGGGAATCCTGGGTACCACAAGTCTGGGCCCTTGCCCCAGGCACCAACAGAGGGGTACATTACACACTATTTCTCTGTCCCTTAAAGGAGCAGAAAGAAAATATGCTTAACCTCCAGGCCTAGCACACATAACGCAGTTCAGCTTGCACCCTTCTGCAGTATCCGTGGTATTTATTTCATTGATCCATTAGAATTCCTTAACAGGAGCCAACTCTCTCAACTATAACATTCCTGCTATCCACTATTTGGGCTCCTTTCCCAAGAGGCAAGGCCCTTGGCATGGCTAGGAGCAGGAACAGGACCCAGACCCTTTAAAATACGAAGAAATAAATATCTAGGCAGCCTGATGAGGTAAGATTATAAGCTGGTCTCCATAGGTAGTTGGCTGGCATATGACCCAAAACATGAGAGAGAAGTGATTCCTTTGGGGGCTTGGTGGGGCTGGTTGAGAAAAGTGCATGCATGTATCCAGAGCTGCATTCTTATGTTTTGTATTATAGATGAGAACACTGAAATTCCTATGAATGAAGACCCTCCTCCATGTTAATGCACTGCAACACTCAGTAAGGCTTATAGATCTAGAGCTTAAAGGGCCTTTAAAAGTTGCCTAATCCAACGTCCTTGTTCTATAAATGAGGAATTTAAGGCCCAGAGAAGTTGTTACTTAATGTCAAACAGGTAGAAAGTAGAACCAGGATGATTCCAAGTTCAATATTCTGTCCCTTCTATACCAAGAGGTCTACGAACCCTGAAGTCAAGGTACTAACACTTTTTTCCTGAGCTTCTATGGCTTCATAAGTCTTCCCCCCTTCTACCCTTTTGTCCCGGGTTGGAGACATCAGACAAGGTATTTATGAGGTGGCTACAAGTGATAGAAATCTCACCAATATCTACAGTAAGGACTTCCTGGCTGAGAGAAGGAAACGCTGTAATAAATAGGATCTAGCTATGAAGAGAAGGCAGGAGTAGTATTAATTGGAAGAAACCTGGACTTGAATCTCAAGCATTGAAAGGGATGCTAGAGGTCACATCATCCAGCCTGACTAAATGACTAGTTCCTAGGGTAGCTTGGCTCTCGAACCATCCACAGAAGGGGGTTCATCCAGGAAGTGCCCTTAAATCTTGTCTTCCCAATTATATTACAAGCAACCAGAGTACAGGAACCTTGGCCAAGAGCCCTCCTCTACAAGCTGGAGTTTCGTCATTTGTAAAAGAGGGGGATGGACTAGATGACCTATAGGGTCCTTTCGAGCTCTTGTCAATCAACCTGTGTTCCTACAGTTGTGCTCAGTAATTATCGTTGACAAGACAGTGACTAGAGAAGGGGGCATGGGGTGCAAACAATGCACAGGGGACAGGCTCTCAGTTTGCTTGACCCTTAGTGTGTCCAGTTAATGAGTTAAGGGTGGAGGAGGAAGAGGAAGAAAGGCAGGAAAATGGGGGCTTTTGGGAATAGCTCGGTTCTCAGGCCGAGTACCAAGAAGTACCTTGGGAAGCCTGGAGTTTGGATAATGGAAGAGGTCCCCCCAGAGGTGGGAAAGGATCTGGGAAACCTATTACATCACTCTATTGAGCAGGAGAGGGCAGAGCCATGCTGGTCCTGCCCATTTGTGTTAATACCATTTGTAGCTTCTCCATGTGAAGTCTCTAAAGGAAAGAAATTGTGTTACAGTTCCAGTGGTAGAACCCACGACCAGCTCCGTGGAGCTTGGGTTGACTGTGGAGCACTAGATCTTTGTGGCACTGCCTCATTAGAATCTGGGTCCCCTGGGGGTCCAGTATCAGGAGCAGCTTTATGGAGAGCTCCTTTCATGCCCCTAAGAGGCCCAAAAACATTCTTACTGTCTGGCCTTAGGACAGGCTGCTCAGATCTTGGGCCTCCAACCCTTGATGAACTGCATGATCTTCTTGACCTGCAGCTTGGTGAGGTGGAAGTCATCAGCCAGGATGTCCTCACTGAGCTGCACAAAGATGCTGCCATCTATGCGCTCCCTAGAGAAGAAGCTCACCACATCCTCCGAGAGGCCAATGAAGCGCAGACTCCGAGAGACCTCCTCCAGCGAGAGCGCAGATAGATCAGCTGGGGGTTGCCAAGGGGTGTTGTCCCTGCCAACCCGGCCCACCACCCCTTCCCGTGGGTTAATAGGAGGCACATCCAGGCGCCCCTGGGTGAGGTAGAGCCGTGCTCCACCTCCCTCTGGTACCTGTAAGACAGTAGGGGACAATGGGGTGGGCATCCGCCGAAGCATCAGGCCATCTGGCTCAAAGGCCTTGGTGGGACAGAGGGGTGACAAGGGCCCAGGCCTGCCCACTCCTCTAGGCTCCTGATACTGTAGCAGCTCTGGTTCTGGGGAGCTGCCCTGCCTCACTTCAAAGGGGTCAAAAGGTTCCAGGGCTGTTTCCTGCCATTCAGAGGAAGAAGAGGAGGATGTGGGGCAGGAGGGGGAACCAGATGAGTAGGCCTGACTGGAGGAGACAGGGCCTGGAGAATAAGTAGGGCTTGAGGATGAAATGGGGCCAGGGGTAGAAGTGGGACCAGAGGAAGAAGAGGATGATGATGAGGCAGGACCTGAGGAATATGAGGGCCCAGCAAATGGATTGAGGGCCCCAAATGGAGCAAAGCGTTTCTGAGGGTGTGAAGGCTTAGGAGGAGGGGGACAACTGTGGTATGTCTTGTTGGGGGTCTCTCCCCCAAGTAGTGGTGTAGATCGACTGTTTCCAGGTTCAGGGTAGGCCCAGGAGGCCTGGCTGGGCTGTGTTGTAGAGGGGAGGGGGCCATGAAGTGGGCGACTGGAGCAGTCACCCACCTTGCAATCACCCCAGGTACAGGGGTAACAGTATAGAGAGTATGAATCTGGGGATGGGGAGCAGCTGCCACTCCGAGAGCCAGATCTGAGGGATTAGGGGGAGAGGAAAAAACAGACAGCAGAGGCAAGACAAGGTAGAGATACAGACAGAGAGAAGAGGAGAGTAAATGGTCAGTATATTCTTGCATGACTCAACTGCCCGTTAAATAAGGTCTCATTGATGTGATCCCAGACACATTAACTCCCCCACCCCCAGAGGAGAACTTAGAACCCCGGTGGATTTATTTGCCGTTCATTTCCAAGACCCGCCTTGGGTCAGAGCATTTATGTCCTGTCCAGCTCACAGGTATTCATGGAACCTTAGAGCTGGAAGGGACATTAGAGACCATAGGATCCTAAATTTAGAGCCAAAAGGGATCTTAGAGGTCATCTAGTCCAACCTCTTCATTTTATAGAGGAAGATCTAAGGGTCAGAGAGGATCGTTGCCGTGCACATGGTCATGCAGCTACTTCATGACTAGAACAGGACCAGAACCCAGGTCTCCTGATTCCCAGTTCAGTGCTCTATCCACTCTTCCATACCACCCTGGCTGTCCATGGATCTTTGCCCAAAGAACCAAATGACCCAAAGGAAATGCCTCCCCTTGAGTGAGGCTTCCCTAGGAGGGGTCCAGGAGCCCAAAGAAGGAAGGAGACCAGAGCCATAACCTGGACAGGGAGAATGGGCTTTTGCCCCCAGGGGTTAACATAGAGAGTACTTTCTCCCTGGAGGACCTGCTTCCTTGCTATAAAACTCAAGAGGCTCAAGGCAAGCTCCTCCCAAAATAACTTCACCCATGGTAGGCCTGTCCTCTACACAGCCACACATTCCCTTCCCTCTCCCTAAATTTGTCCCAAGCTCAGTTTCAACTAGTAATAGCTTTGAAGGGCGCTCACCCATCATGTAGGCCAGAAGAGTAATAGGAGAGGACAGGACTGGGGGAGTGAGCAGGCTGAAGCTTGGGAAAGCGTGGTGGGACAGGAGGACTGCCTGGGAGCCGGCCGCCCCTTGGTGGTACTGGTGGAGCATTAAGTAGGCGACACTCTTCCTTGACCTGGAAACAGAAAGTCCTAGAAATCAGGAAGGATGATACCAGGCAGGATGCTACCCAGGCCCAAGTGCTTGAACACATTGGACAGCTGCTGGCCTCGCCCTGAGGCCCAAACCACATAGTATCATTAGGGATCGTCCTAAGGGACATCTGGAACTGCTCTGTAGAGCGTACCAATGATGAACATGGATGTACAAAGTCACCCGTCACCAAAGCCTAACCTATCTCCTTCTAGTCCCCTCCCCAGTGCTCAATTCCCCCAGCCGCCATAGCCCAGAGTCCCCTAGTAGCTGCAAACCAAAATCTGCTTTAAAGCAACAGAGAATTATTCACAAAATAATTTTTCGTAAAAGCAACTAGGTGGCACTAGACCTGGAGTCTGCAAGATCAGAGTTCAAATTCTGTCTGAAACATTTACTAGCTGTGTGATCCTGGGCAAGTCACATAACCACAGTTTGCCTCAGTTTCATCTGTAAAACGAGGGTAATAATTGTACTTGCCTTCCAGGGTTGATGTGAAGATCAAATCAGTTGATATTCATCAGGTATTTTGCAAACCTTAAAGCACTATTTAAATGCCAGCTTTTATCATCATCATCATCATCATCATCATCATCAAAGAAGACCAGCAACACAGATAGATTAGGAGGAAAGAGAAGGAAAAGAATGGAGGGGCAGGAGGTGGGGGGAAGGGGCTAACCCAAATTCTCCTAGGCCCAGACCCTAATAAATGTGGCTTTCTGCAAACACAGTCCTCTGGCATCCCAATACCACCTTATTCACCTCCCCACAGTCCTTTCCTCTGCTTTCTCCCTATCTCTCTCACCCTCAGGTTGTTTTTCTTAAATACACATCCGGAAACATATCCTCTCTCATACCTACTTATTCACACACACACACACACACACACACACACACACACACACACACACACACACACACACACACACACACCCCCCTACTTTCTGTAGTAGTAATAACTCATTTATATAAGCCCTTTAAAAGAGTTACAAAGCACTTTCTCTATAATCACCCCATAAGAGAAGTAGTTGCAAAGATCCTCATATCCCATTTTACAGATGAGGCAACTAAGGCTGAGGTATAAAGTGACCTGCTCAAAGTTATACAGCTACTGAATGTCAAGGTCAACACACACACACACACACACACACACACACACCCCTACCTACTCACTTACTGATACCCTCCTATTTATACATATACTCTTCTGCCAAGCACACACATGCATGCACCCATCTACCATTCCCTTCTGTTCCCCTTGACCGCAGTCAAGATTCTTGATGACCTGGGCCCCATATGCCAAGGGCTCCCCTTACTGTTGACAAGCCCTTTTTGTTGGCTAAAGAAGAAACCTAGGCAGAGGCCAAGGACTCCAGGGTTCCAGGGGGTAACAAGAAGGGAGGGGAGGCTCTTCGAGAATGAGTAAGAAAAGTCTCGGAATTCTAGGGTTATCTCAAAGAACAGTTTCCCTATCACCATCCTTGTAGGGTGGTGGGTAAGTGGGTTAGATTTGAAGTCAGAGGACCTGAGTTCAAACTCTATCTCTGAAACTTACTAGTAGTGTGACCTTAGCAAAGTCACTTACTCTCTGGGCCTCAGTGTCCTCATCTCTGAAATGATGGGAGTTGAAATAAATCAACTCCAAGATCTCTTCCCCCTCTAATTGTATGATTCTATTATCCTAGGATTCTTTCTGCCCTATGACCTCAAGAGCCATCTATACTGGTTGAGATATTTCTGACTCTTCATGATCCCATTTGGGGCTTTCTTGGCAAAGATCCTGGAGTGGTTTGTCATTGCTTTCTCCAGCTCATTTTACAAATGAGGAGACTGAGGTAAACTGAGGTCACACAGCTAGTAAGTGTCTGAGGCCAGATTTGAAATCACAAAGATGAGTCCTCCTGACTCCAGGCCCAGCAAGCACTCCATCCATTGCACCACCTAGCTGTCCACCTATACTTACTGCCTCTGATTTGGGAGGGACAGGCGGTGGGGGAACCTCTGCCTCCAGATGAGCAGTCCCAGCAAAAGAGATGAGGTCTGGCTGTCTAAGTCCTGCAGGTGGTTGCCTGCTTCTGTCCCTGCCCCCACCCTCTGGGTGGCTGTCAGTTGCCTGGTGCGTCCACAGCTCCTCATAGGGGATCTCCACTGGAGGGGCAGGTTCTGACAGGCTGGCCCAATCTGGACTCATATATTCCTGCTCCCCCTCCCCAGCAGGGGGGTAAAGGCAGAGGGAGAGCCGGGGCAGTGCCTCGGGCCTGGGGCCCTGCAAACAGAGCCTTGCCCTCCGGGGGCTGGCACATTCCTCTGCCAGGTCTCCAGGGGCTTCCCGGACTGCTTTGGAGTACTCGTCTGGGTCGAAGCGCTCGTGGCAGTAGGAAGCACTGTCTCTCACCAGCTGTTCCACCTGGGGATCACCAACCAGCAGCCCCTGGGGCAGGGTGAATCGGGGCATGTCCGTGAGCAGCAGGAAATGCAAGGGTGTGGGGCCCTCCCTGCGTAAGGCCAGTCCCAGCACCACCGTCTTGGAGATGATGCTGACTAGCTTGTAGCAGTGGCCCTCGCGCACCGGGTGCAGGTCATATGGGTTGCAGGGGGGCCGGCTGGGCACAAGCACGTTGACGGGCAGCCGGACCCTCTCGATGATGGCCCGCACCGTGTGCTCGCCCTCCTGCATCTGCAGCTCCAGGGGGCTGCGGGTACTGAACCGGCCCCGGCACTGAAAGGGCAGGCTCAGGCTCTCATTGGTGCGGTGGTTCATACAGATGAGGCACGGCATCTTGCCTTTAATGGGCTTGATGGTGCCTGCTGCTCCACTAGTGCCCAGGCCACCGCCGATGCTCCCCATCCCTGCCAGGGACCCTGCCAAGGACCCAGCCCGGCCCAGTTTTCGGAGGATGGTGGTGAATCGGGAACGTTCCTTCGGGGTCTTCCCACAAAGGATTTCAGCCTGGCCCATGAGGGTGAGCTCATCACCCGCATGCAGGGTGAAGTTGTAGACCTCACTGTCCTCACTGAACTCCCCGGACACCACCTGGTGGGCAAAGACAAGACGATGAAAAGAAGGCAGAGTTTCCTGGGGTGCTTTGGGGAGAGCAGCCTGTCTGCCACCCAGGATACTCAGAGATCAGGGGAACTATGCAAACCCTGGGAGCACCTCCTTCCCCTACCCCTTCCTCTCAAAGGTCCCCTCCAGCAGGACTCTCTCCCCCTCCCCCCCCAGTCACCCATATACGCAAAGCTGCCAATTGGTCCTACTCCGGAAGGATAGAGAAAAATAGAATTGATTAAAATTATAAGCAGAATTTTAAAATCTGAAACTAGGGGGAAAAATTCAGCATTTTTGCATTAGGAAAAGCTTCAACAAGAATTACTCTGGGCCTTGGTTAAAGCAAGAGGTATAATTTTTTCTGGAGATCAAGGTAGGCATATTGACCCAGGGATGGTTTAGGTAAAGGCTACACTGGGATACATCTCAGCGACCTCCAGAAAAGCCATCTAGCCCAAGAGAAGGTTTAGAGGTGGGATGGGGGTTGTCATATCTGTCAAGTGGAACTGGAATTAGGCTTATTCTGCCTGGCCACAGAGGTAGAACTAGGTGTGATGGGCAATTGTTGTATTGGAGCAGATTTAGGCTCGATGTCAGGAAGAGTTGCCTAACAACGAGAGTTGTCCTGAGTGGAATGGGCCACCTCGGGAAGGGATGGGTTTGCCCTGCCTGGAGTCCTTAATTCCACTTGCAGGGGATGCCATGAGGGGATTCCTGCTCAGGTATGGATTCAGGTATGGACGCACAGGACTATGACTCCTAACGTCCATTCCAACCCAGGAATTCTCACAAGTTATTTCTATGGAAAAAGATCCCAAACTCTTCCTGTCTCACTTCTTTCTAAAGAAGTCCTCCCGAATCCATCCCACTGAAACATGAGGGCATGTCTTCGTCTTCAGTGGAAATGGAGAGCTAGGTGCTCTCTTCCTCTTGTCAAAGGAAGCTCGACTATGGCTGAGGCTTCTACCTGGCAGAACATAGGGGACACTTGGGGGACGTTGTCTGCTAGGGAGCTGACCTTGACGCTGAAGGTGATGGCCTCCATCACAAAGATGCGGTCGGGAAAGACGCTAGCTACCTCCTCAATGCTGCTGAAATACTGTACCGGCTCCCGAACATCTCGAGGCTGCTCCAGCAGCTTGAACTTCCCTGTGGGAGGGGCAGGAAGATGAGTCTGGTCCCATTTCCCCTGGGGTCCTATCTCCTGTGAAGAGTGTCCTCAGACCCCAACATCCTCAGGGTGCCAACTTCTGTGCACATCTTCCACTCCAGGTCACACTATCTGGGAGGCCTGGATGCTCCCAGGTAGACTCCAAACAGGGCTCCCCTGCACCCAGACACCTCATGGGCCATCATTGTGTGGTTGGCTTAGCAAAAAGCCCAGGCACAGGAGCTCTGAACAGCCAGCCGCTCCTGAGTTACACACGGATAGCTTGTGAGTGAGCAGCCGTGCCAAGCAGTCAGGAGCACCAGAAACGGCCTGAAAGTCTTGGAGACCTGGGTTCTAGTCCCAGCTCTGCACCTCCCAGACTTGGGGAAACCCTTTCAATTGTCTGAGTTGTGGCTTCCTCACCTGTAAAGGAGAGGATACTTTGGACTCTATCAATCAACAAACATTTATTAAGCAACTACTATGTGCCAGGCATTGTACAAGGTCCTAAGGATATAGAGACAAATGGTGAAACAGTCCCTGCCTTTAAGAAGAGACAGCATGTATATATGTATACGTGTATGTGTACACACACACATACATACTTATAGCTATATGTGTGTACACATGTGGGCATGCATATTCATATATACACATAAATGTACATGTTTGTATTTTATATATGCATTTTGATTTTATATATATAAATACATGTAGTGTGTTCTAAAAGTCTTAGTGCAGTTTTAAGCTTTAATAGCTTAAAAACTGCACTAAGACTTGTGGGACACTGTGTGTGTGTTTACATATATATATGTGTTTGTTTATTTAGGCATATTTACATATGTGCCTATCCATCTCTTTTTTGTTCAGTCAAGTCCAACTCTTCATGACCCCATTTGGGGTTTTCTTGGCAAAGATACTGGATTCATCATTTCCTTTCCAACTCATCTTATATATAAAGAAACTGAGGCAAACAGGGCTAAGTGACTTGCCCAGGGTCACACAGCTATAAAGTATCTAAGGCTAGATTTGAGCTTAGGTCTTCCTGACTCTAGGCCTAGTGCAACTGTGGTACCTAGCTGCCCCTGATAGGACCTAGTGAGGTTTATTTTTTTGACTTAAGTATGTGTCTAGGTAGCAGGGAAGGAACCAGCAGACAGGGAGAAAGTGAATATTTGGGAGGTGAGATGATTAAGAAGACAATCTTCTAGGGGAAAAAAAAAAGGGAAAAAAATGTATAAACATTTTAAAACCCATAGTGGCTGTATTTTAATGGAGAAAAACTGAGAACAGCCTGTATGCTCAATGATTCAGGAACACCTGAATTAGGTTCTTCTCAGTGCAGAGGACCAGAAAAAATAACAAACTGGGAAAAAAGGGAAAGAAAGAATGGAAATATCTACTGACTGTAAGAATGTAAAAAAAAACAGTGGCACTGGCAGAAAAGCAACTAGGGGAGAACATAGCAAATACCCAGTTAATGCTGTTATTATCACAATTTAGAAGCTGACCTTTACCTAGCACTTTGAGATTTGTAAAATGGCATATATGTGCGTGTGTGTGTATCATTTGATTGTCTCTAGCCTGTGAGGTAGGTGCTACATTATTCTCATTTACAGATGGGGAAACTGAGGCTTAGAGAGGTGAGTGATGTGCCCAGCTGGTGTCAATGGCTTTGACTTCAGGATTGGTGAGTTCAAATCCATAGGATTCAAGCTGAGGGCTTCCTAACTCCATATCCATCACTCAAACCCTACGCAACCTAGCTGTCTCAGAGTGCTCCACCAAGCCATGAGTCAAGGACCATATCTTTCTAACCTTGGCGTCTAACATCATCTTGTACATGGAGATGCTTAATTCACGTAACCCAAGCTCCCAGCACAAGACTTGGCACATGGCGCATGGTTGTGATTATGGTGCCTATGGACTATTTGTGCTCTACCCATGGCAGAGCCTTCTAAGCTTGTATTGGTCCGATCAGCCACAGTCGGACACACTGTACCTTGACCCCAACCCAGTGCTGTCATTTTGGTCCTCTTCAAGAGCAAAGGACAACCACCAAACATTTGGGGATGATGGTGATATTCACACCATAGACACAGACCCATGAGATTTCACTGACGCAGCATGGACAATTTCTACCAATGGCTTTGTGGAATCAGCTTCATCAGGACCACGGCCACCCTTTGCCTTCTTCTATGCTCTCCTAGACTCTGAGTTCCCTGGCCAGGAGCACATAACTGAGAACTGCCTTGGGGAGGAAGGGATAACAGAAAGCACATCCCAAACCCTGTACCAGCAGCCCGGTGGCACAGTAAATGGAGTGCCTGGTCCGGAATCAGGAAGTTGTCATTGTTCAGCCGTTTCACTCCTGTGACTCTTCATCAACCCTTTGCAGGGTTAAATTGGCAAAGATGCTGGACTGATTTGCCAATTCCTTTTCCAGTTCATTTTATAGATGAGGAAACTGAGGCAAATAGGGTTAAGTGATCTGTTCAGGGTCACACAGCTAGTGAGTGTCTAAGGCTTAGACTTAACCTCTGTTTGCCTCAGTTTCCTCATCAGTAAGATGGAAATAATAATAACACCTACCTTCCAAGGTTGTTGTAAGGAGCTTAGCATAATGCCTGGCATGTAGTCAAGTGCTGTGTAAATGTTTATTATTATTATTATTAGTCAAACTACGGCCCTCCTGGGAAGAAAGAGAAGCTTTGCACTAGCCCCAGAGGACAGACAGACATGGCTAAGGGTGAAGAGGATTCCAGTGCTTAACAGATGATGAGGAGCTGGGAGCAGATGGTCTGAGCTCACCTACTCAGACTAGTGGTCTCCTCACCCTGGGGTCAGAGCAACCCCCACACATACCCAAACCCAGAGGGAGAGAGGGTGAGAAGTCTACCCCCTGACCAGCAAGGGGCCAGGAAGAATTCATTCCATTATCGCCAGCCAAGCTGGGACGGGCCAAAGCCAGAGTACCAGACAGGGGAGGTTCAGGCCGACTCAGGGAAGCTAGGGGAGAGGATGTGGTCAGGAGAATCAATGTAACCACGGTGCCCGATCCACTCCTTCCTCTCCCTGGCCCAGAGTCCAGCTGCTCCATCAGCTGAGCTGGTGGAAGGAGGAGGAGGTGTTTCCTGTCCTTGGGGCACAAAGTAGAAGACCCTAACGTCTCCCCTTGCCCCCCGACCCCAGCCCAGCTGCTTGTCTGTGTGTCCCTCTCCTCTTCCCACCTCTGTCCAGCTGCAAACCACTCCCCCTCCCCCAAGCCCTCGCCAGAAGGAGCTATTCTGACCAGGGGTCTGCGCCTGGACGCAGAGATACCAATCCATATCCCTTGAGGGATGTCTGTGCCACTCACAAGCTACTTGTCAGAAACTGCCCAGTCACTCATTAATCAGCCCTCACATTTTTCTTGTGCTTTCATGCAGATATGTTTCTGCCTTATTTGATCGAGAGTTCCACGACGGTCTCATTCCTTCTCTGTATCCCTCGCTTCACCTAACCCAGAGCCAGCACATAGATGGAGCACTGGGCTTTTCGTCAGTAAGACCCGAGTTCAAATCTTAACTCAGACACTTCCTAGCTGTGTGACCCTGGGCAAATCACTTAACCTCTGCCTCAATTTCCTTATCTGTAAAGTAGGGATAATAATGTCTACCTCCCAAGGTTATTGTGAGGATATAATGAGATATTTTGCAAATCTTAAAGTGCCATTTAAATGTTAGGTATTGTTGTTGTTGTTGTTGTTATTACTACTACTAGATGCTGAGTAAAAGTTTTCTGAATGAATGGATGGATTCTGCTTGGTAGAAAAATCAGCCTCATGCCCCATGACTATAGAACGTTAGTGCTAGAAAGGACCTCAGAAATCTACTCTAATCCTCTCATATAAGGAAACTGAGGTCAGAGAAGATAAGTTACTTCCTCAAAGTCAAATAAAGGTACACAGCTGGTGATAGAGTGTTCTCGACTGCCAATCTCCCATTCCCAAGCTACAGCTTACCCCTACGGAGCCAACCACCAATCCCCATAGTCTAGTAAAAAAGAGATGCCTCCCACCCAACCTCAATCAAAAGGGTCCCTGGTCTCCTCTGTCCCCTGCCAAACCTCTCCTTTTCTCTTTCCTTTCCTCCTGTGTGGTGAGGAAAGCTGGGCAGCCCAGGTCCCTGCTCCCCTCTCCGAGCTCCATCTCTCATTATTAATTCATTGGAAGGAATCAGTGTCCGGCTGACCACACTTAGTGCTTCATTATCCCCTCCCTGACTGCTATAGGGATCCCCTCCCCCACCCTCTCATCTCAGACTTCCTCCCTGCCTTGCCTGCCGGCCTCCCTCCCCCACACCGTGTCAGGCATCAGCACCCAACTTTGGAGGCCTGGATCCTGGGCTCCCAGCTTGTCATAAGCTACTGCAAGCCTTCCCTACTCAGATCACCACCCCAAAGCATTGTGGTCATCTCAAGGGGAAGAGGGAGGGAGCAGGAGGAAGGGGGAGGAAAAGAGAGGGAGGAGGAGGGAGAAGCAGCTGGCCAACCAGGGATGGAGAGAAGGAACAGGAGGAAGTGTACCCTGGATGAGAGTGTTCTGTTCTCTGGTCCCTTGGGAGACTCAAGGCTTGGCAGACCTAACTGTAAGAGGGCGGAATCCCTGAACTTGGATAGCAGCTGAGAGGAACCATCCCAGCAGAGGCTGCAGACCTGAGATTCCCCACCTCAGGCCAATCTAGACACCAGCAGAGTGACCAGCAGAGGAATAGATAGAGCCTAGCTCTGGGAGCCCCTCACTCAGAGGCCTCAGGACGGGTCCTGGGGTCAGAAAGGGAGTACTGTTCCTGAAACTATGGAGCCTACACAATGTCAGAGCTAGGAGGAAACTTGGAGATCACCTAGTTCAATCCCATTTTACAGATGAGGAAACTGAGGCACAGAGAGGTGGAACTATTTGCTCAAGGTCATATACTCACTTGGTGGAGTCAGGACTAATAATAACTCGAACTTCTATGGTATGAATATAAAGAATCGTTCTGATTGGAGGACAGAGCAATGAGCTCCATTCAAGGCGGGTGCCCAGGCCCAGCCATCTCTGTATTACCCACACTCCTTTGAACTTCTCCATCATGCCCCAGGTACTTGCTTGTCCTTTCTCCCCTGTGTTCTTTGTGTGTGTTGTCTTCCCTGACGACACACTCTGAGAGCAGAGATTGTCTTTCTTTTTCATACTTAGTGCCCTAGTGTTTGGTACATTTCCTGGAACATAGTAGGCACCTAAACATGTTTATTAATTATTGAATATTGTCACCATTTTATAGAGGAAAAAAACTGAAGCTTTGAGAGGTTCAGTGATTTATTCAAAATCTCCCCTTGAGGGACATCCAAGGCAGGATTTGAACCCAAGTTCTCCTGACTCAAAATCAAATGTCCTTACCACTATACTAGTATCTCTCAAAGCTAGAGCTTCTCCAAGAATTTAACAAGTAACTAACTAGTCTGGAGTGATGCAGTAGATAGGGCGCTGGGCCTGGGGTCAGCAGGATCCAAGCTCAAATCTGGCCTCAGACCCTTACTAGCTGTGTGACCCTGGGCAAGTCACTTAACCCTATTTGCCTCAATTTCCTCATCTGGGAAACGAGCTGGAGAAAGAAATGGCAAACCAGTCTAGTATCTTTGCCAAAAAAACCCCAAATTGGGTCCCAATGATTTGAATATGACTGAACAATGAAATAACAAGCCTGACTCCCCACTGGGGCAGCTGCAATGGTATACTTGGTCAGGATGGGCTTTTAAGTGGCTGCTACTTGTACAAGTCAATCAGCTACACTAAAAAACAAGGTGCCAGGGTGTCCCCTTTGGTAACACCTATCCCTTGTCATCCTGAAACAAGAAGTGGGTTCCTGCATTCAGCAGTGCCTGGGGGATTGCCTTCACTCAGCCCCTTGGGAGGACCCCTGGAAACTTAGTCTGTCCAGGAGGCTATCTAGCAGGCCAGAGTCTGTGTCCAGCTGCAGTCCACAGAGCCCCCAGGAAAATGGCACAAGGAAAAAGAGAAAATGCCAAGGGGAATGGAAGTAGCCTATGGCAAGGTCCTCAGAACACAGATCCTCTAACTACTCATAGCCCTTTTCAAATAAGTGACTGAAGGAAGGGCCCTGCCTCCAGCCCAGAAGACCAGATTGGAGCGGGGCTCTGCCACTCACTAGCCTTGAACAAGTCACTCAGCTTTTCTGGGCTTCAGTTTCATTTGTAAAATACAGAGTTTGGACCAGATGGCCTCCAAGGTCTCTTCTAGCCCTAAGCCCACGATTCTGGGTTCTTAGCATTCTGTGGCCCCCTTCAGTGGCAAGATGGGAGCCTGAAGGTTCATCCCTTCCCAGCCTCAGCTTCCCATTCATCTTCCTCCCAGCCACCCCAGCTGGCATCCTCCTGCAACTCTGCAGGCCCCCAGGCCCTACCTGGATACTGCAGCGGGATATCGATCTTGGGCCCAATGACGTAGTGCCCTTCCTCCAGGCTGTGGGCTGTCACCGTTGTCCACTGGCGGCAGGAGTGGATGAGCAGGACATCCTGTTGGCTTACCCCCTCCACATACTCCCCTGGGCCAGCAAGGAGAGAGAGAGAAGGAACAGACACAGTAAACAGTGATATTAACTCCCACACTCCCATAGGAGGGTCTCAGCTTGAGCTTCCCCAGGGGCAGAACACTCAAAGGCCCTGCCCTCGGCTGGGCATTCAAGCATAACCTCTCAGCCGAGGGGTCGGCTTCCCACCCCACAACCCCCTTCCCCCCACCATCCACTGTCCAGTCAGTCATGTTCCGAAGTGCGCAGAGAGCAGAAAGGCCACCAACAGAAACAGGCTGGATTCATGTAGCAACTCAGAGCCATCGATAGCTGTGGCTTTCTGCATTTCAGAAGGGGCCCTTCCCAGTAAGGGAGCTATCCCTCCCTTCCTCTGGGCCCATCTACTAACCAGCATCCTCAGCCACTCACCAGTTTGAGATCTCTGGGAAGTGTTGAATGAGATGAGCTGTTGGGACATCCCTTCTCACCCCTTCTGAATTAACCTGACCTGTGATTTCATCAGTATTTCATCAGGACATCCCAAGGAGGAACTTCTTCTACAGCTACTTTCTTCTTGGTAACATGATCTTAGGAAGTTACTTGGGGCACTTTGGAGGTTGTGATTTGCTCAGGGTCACATGGCTTTTATGTAAGAAGAGGTAAGACTTGAACCCAGGCCTTCCTGGTTCCAATGCCAACTCCATCTATGGTGCCATGCTGCCTCAGAGGTATCAGCCTCAAATTGTATCCTATGGCTAGTGACAGGTGCTTTGAATTCCCATTCAATGCGTGCATTCCTTCAACAGCTCATCTCCCATTCACCCCTGAATCCTAAGAAAGGACACTCCCCAACTTCATCAGGAACATAAGATTTAGACTTGGAAGGAGCCTTCAAGAACACCTAATCCAACTCATTTATTTTACAGATGAGGAAGGCAAGTCCTGAATCCCAGGGAAGGAAATGAACTGATTTCCTTACAGGCAGTAAATAGCATTCAGTATTTCAACTCTGGTATTGGACTTTAAATCTAGAGCCCAGCAAGCCCTTGAGGAAGAAACTCCTTCTCCCAAGACCCCCGGCTCCCTCCTCATCTCTCCCATTTTTCCTGGCCAGGAAGACACCAATAATGGGGGAGGGGAGGAGGGAACAAAATAAGAGGAAAAGAGGGAGGGAGGAAGGGAGGAAAGGAGACATTGGCCAAAGGTTGTTAAGAAAAGAGGAGTATAGGGAGGGGTTTGGACTGGATGGGTTCTCTAACCCCAGCAACTGTTACCAGGGCAGCAGAAGGGGCCTAGAATTTTCAATCTGAAGGGCTTCTCGTGGCAGCCATGGGCATGGTGGGGGTGGGGAGGAGAAGGGGACAGCCTCCTGATTGCTTCCTTGCCAGGAACCAAAAGGCTCTATCGGTTCCCCTTTTACGCCCTCCCCAAAAGGATAACTACTACCCAGCTAAATCCTGCATCATTTGGGACTTAAGTAGTATGGCAGGACCACCCTACACGGTGAGAGCTTGCCTGGGATGGGACAACCTTAAAGGAATGGTCCAAGAATTTAATCATAGTTCCCTGCCCCCATCCAACTGCACAGCCAGGCTGGGTACCGTGAAAAGAACAAGGGACTGGTGGTCAGAAGTCCTGGTTTGAATCCCAGTTCTGTCATCTCTCACCTGTGTGACCTTGTTCAGATCAACTTCCTCATTATCAATAAACAGGTGGGACTCTTCCTAGTTCCGAGGCCCCTTCTAGCTCTTCATTCCATGATTCTAGCCCTCCCCGGGAGGTTCCAGCTTCGTCGTCTGCCTGGGGCAGAGCATCTTTCCCCAGAGCCACACGCAGACGTCTCATCGTCTCATCGGTAGGTAGACGCCTGCTCACTCTGACCCACAGGCCCACTGGTCCTATGACACTTTTACCTACACCTGACCTGCTGATGTGCGCTGCTGTGGGCATACACAGAGGTCAAGAGGGTCACAGAGCTGGTCATTTAGTCTAACCCCTTTGTTTTATAGATAAGGAAAATAAAGCCCAAGTGTTTTGCCCAAGGCCACACAGGAAGTAAGCTTCAGAAGTAGCATTTGAACCCAGGACCTCTGACTCTACAGCCAATGCTCTTTCCACTGTACCGACTGTCTTGTACCTGAAACTCCAGTTCCCACCTACTGACACCCTCCCGGGACACACATGGCACACACAACTTCCCATTCCCTCCCTCTTTCCCACCTTTCTCAGCCTCATCTCCAAGTCCTTGGGTAGGGCCGTCCTTAGCACTGAACAGTGTGGGTTGAGGGGAGGGGCTGGTGGGCCTCTCTGCCCCATTAGCATTCCGGGAAGCAAGTGTGCCAAGGCTGGCCAAACCCCTATTCTTCTCTAATACAAAACCCCCAGCCAGGCAGCCAGGCCCCATCCCCACTTCCCCTCCCCCTCCTCACCCCAGCCAGGCAGCCGGAACTCCCCTCTCAGGCAGGCATCCATCCCCTCCTATTCCTCCTTCTACTAAGCAGTTCCCCCCTCTCACCTCCCCAGGTTGGACTGGGGTGTGTTGGGCCACCAGGAGAAGGGGAGGGAAGGGCATGGGAGACATGGGAAGGGGGAGGGAACACTGGAGTAACATAGGATGAGAGAGGCACAGGTGACTTCAAACTGATTGTTGGGAGAAGAGGGTCAGGGATGGATCCAGCGAAGAAAGGGATGGGCCTGGGAAAGTGAGAAGGGTCTGAGGAGCGGGGGTGGAGAGGAGAGAGGGCAGGCAGAGAAAGGTGACAGGACAGAGATACGAACGGACAAAGGGAGGATGAGGGGGACAGGAGGGATCAGAGGAAGGATGAAGAGAAGAAGAGAGGGGCCCTGCTGGAAGCAGGGACGCAGAGCTCAGGACTGTGCTCAGAAAGAGTGCAAAACTTTCCCAGGACCCTACAAAGCCTAGCAGAACAGTGCAGCCCACCGCCCTCCTCCCCAGGCCCCACATGCTTCAGGTCACCCTCAGACACCTCTTCCTGCCTCCTTGCCTTTCGTCTCTCTCCCCCCTCCCTACTCTCCCTCGTTCCTCGACTCTGGCGCCCTTCGGTCACTCCCGGATTTGCTCCTGTTCCAGCATCCTGGTCCTGGCTCACCTGGTCCCCAGGACTCCCCCCCCCGCCCCTCCTCTCCTCTCCCCTACCTGGCCCCAGGCAGGCGAGAGTGGGCAGACGACAGCGGCTGATGATGAGGTCCAAGGGGAAAGCCCCCATACTCCAATGGAGACCAGCTAGCCCGGCTGACAGTTTCTCCATAGCATTGCTCCAAAGGCTCAAGTCCAGGGGAGCAAGGGAAACGGGGACCAGCTGGGGGCTCAGACAGCACAGTCGCAGGGGCTGCCCGACGTTCTTCTCTTCACCCACGACCCCAGCTCTGGGAGGCCAGGGCCAGCCAGCATCACCATGCTCCCCCTACTCTCACTGCCAGCTCGGAGCCTAGCCAGCACCTCCTCTAGCCCCCTTGCTACTCAGAAACCCCACCATCCCTTTGGGCCCCTCTTCTCCCCTCCCTTAATTACCCTCCTCCTGACCCAAGCCCCACCTCCCCTTCCCAAGGCCAGCCCTCTCCTCTACCCCACCCCCTCCTCCATCTCTCCCTCCCAGCTTCCCTTCAATCTTCCCCCTTAGTTTACTCTCTCCATTATTCCATCCCTCCATTCCCCCTCCCTCTTTCCTCATCCTTTCTCTTTAACCCTTCTCACTTCATCCTATCCCTCTGCTTCTTTCTCTCATTCTACTTTCCTTCTTCCTGCCTTCGTCCTCTAGTTCCTTTTTCTAAACCCTCCCCTACCAAGCCTGGGAATACCTCCCCAGTCTTTCCTTGCCCCTTTCTCCTTCCCCTTTTAGCCCCCTCCTCCCTTTCTCTTGACATTCGGGCTTCACTCTCCAGTTTCTTCTCTCATTTATTTTCTCTCCTTTTCTCTCTTTCTCCTCCCTCATCCACCTCTGCACTGTTTCTCAGGTGTCTCTCCTTGTCCTATTTCTCCCACCACCCCCAATTTAGATGCAGCAGAAATCAAGCTCCAAAGACATCAGGGAGAGCCTTGAAGGTACAAAGAATAGGACCGTAGGATTTAGACCTGGAAAGGACCGAACAAATCCAATTCAATTTGAGAAAATGTATTTAGTTAGTGCCTTCTCTGTTCAAGGGTCTGTTCTAGGTTCTGGGGGATACAAAAAGAGGTGAAAGCCTGCTTTCAACGAACTGGTGTTCTACTGGCAGGTAACAAATTCAACAAGCAAATAGGTAAGTAAATTCAAAGACATTTTTAATAGGGAAAGAGCATTAACAACTGGGGAGAGCTAGGAAGACTTTGGAGAAAGCAGCAAGTGCATAGAACTTGGGAAAAAAATCAGAGATTTAGAGGGGAAGGGACCTTAGAGGATGTCTAATCCAATCCCTTCGTTTTATAGATGAAGTTGTTGCTGTCCTTCGTGCTCAAATGGGACTCTGATATCAGAGGGGGCATGCCAGGAAATGCAAGTGAATTGGATTTAAGTGAGGGAGGGCTGTGCTAAGTCACCAGCCTCACTATCTCCTCTGGAGCCATCTGGGTCCAGTGGCAAGGTGCAGATCAGGATGACTGGAGATGAGGCTCAGGTCAGAGATTAGCAAGGGTTACGTAGCTAATATGTGTCAGAGGAGAGATTTGAATCCAGGTCTATGACTGATTTCTTCCATTGTTCTGCCTACTGCACCAAGGTAAGGATCTGGAACAGATGGGGGGGGCGGAATTTGTTCTAGGCCTGGGGAACCAACAGCTTTAGCAAATTGAATAGAATAAATGAAGTAATTACTAATGTGGAGGTGGGTAGAGGAGAGGGCTGGCCTTGGAAGGGAAGGTGGGGCTCGGGTCAGGAGGAGGATAATTAAGGTAGGGAAGGAGAGTGGCCCAAAGGGATAGTGGGGTCTCTGAGCAGGAAGGGGCTAGAGGTGCTAGCTGGGCTCACAGCTGGGAACTGAAGCCAGGGAGAGCTTGGAGCTAGATTCTGAGTGAGATTTGTGAGAGTTTCAAACACCAAGCTGAGGAGTTTTTATCCTAGAGGCAGTGGGGAGTCATTGAAGGATTTTGAGCAGGGAAGTGATATGATCAGACCTGTACTTTAAGATTGCTCTGGCAGCTAGGTGGAGAATTACAGAGTGGGGCAAAGGTAGGAGAGTAGTTAGGAGAAAGAGGGGTAGTCAACAAGCAAGAATGTTTGGGAGCTTTCCCACTGACATTTTAGAGCAGGGGTTCTGAACCAGGAACCATGAAGGTGAAATTTTTTTTTCAATAAATATCTTTTAATATAATTGGTTTCCCCTATGTATTTTATTTTATGCATTTAAAAACATTATTCTGAGAAGGGGTGCTTAGGCTTGACCAGATTGCCAAAGGGGTCCATGACACAGACAGGACCCTAGTTTTAGTGGGTCTTTTTGGTGAACAACTAGGTTCTCTAAAGTTGGTTGTGTGTGTCCTATGTAAGTGCTAAGTAAATGGTGCTGTTAAGTCTTATAGAATTAGAAAGTAGGACATCTAGGCTACCCCAGATAAGAATAGGGAGAAAGCCTCAGCTAGAATTGGAAACTCTGTCTTCAGAGAATTTCTGCTGTCTATTACCTGGTCTGATCAAATGAAGATGGTCTGGTGAGTAGAAGACTAAACTGGAAACTGGAAAACACAGGTTCTTGCCTTGACTTTTCCCTGTGTGATCATGGGTAAGTTTTAAGTCATGCCTCAGTTTCATTTTCTGTAACACTGATAAAATATTCTGACTCCTGGCAGTATGGATGAAACAACATTAATATATTCGTTAAGCATGTATTTTCAGATTTTAAATTGCAGAATCCAATAGGAATTCCAGTTAGAAAGTAGGATGTAATGGGTTGAATGACTGTTCTCTGATGCCTCTACATTTTCTCATGCCTTGCAGTACATAGAGAGAACTATGACTTCCTTATTATTTAAGGACTTGCATTTATAGGGTGCTTTGCAATTCCAAAGCATTCATTCAGTCATCTTGGATTCCCACAAGACTGTGAGATGAGCAGCACAAATATTATTGTCTCCATTTCCCAGATGAGCCTCAGGAAAGTGAGACTCAGAGTGAAGTAACCTATAGGAACTAAAGGGATGCTGAAAGGGACTTTACAGGTTTATGTATTCCAGTTCCTTCATTTATTTGGTAGATCAGACAGCTGAGACCCCAATCATAACTTGTTCCCTATCTACAAAGCCCTATTCTTTGTTATGCGCTTCCCTAAAAACTATAAAAAGGGTAGCTATTCCCCACCTTGGAGTCTTGGCTTTGCTGGGGAAGCTGAGATCCTATTTATTGGTAAATTCATGCTTTACTAATAAATTGACAGTGTTTGGAACTCTGGCTCAGTCTGCCATAATTAACTGTTTATAGCATCCTCTTAGCCACTAGTAGAGAGCACCCCAGATACACTGGTTCTTTTGACTTTATATCCAGCACTTTTCCCTCTGTACCATACCTGTTTACCAGATCTCAATTGCTGTTCCCAAACCAAAGTCTTTTCTATGCTTCTGCCACCAAGAAACCTCCATTTTGCCAAATCTGTCACCAGTCTTGTCTTAGATAATCAGGCCCAGAAAACTGAAATTTCTTTTCAGTTATGTCTAGAAGAACCATGTGAAGGGCCAGGAATGCTTGGGAAGTCAGAAGCTAGGAGGCAAAGGGAGAGAGAATAGGTAAATTGAACCAAAGGAAGAAAAGGGGTGAAGAGGCCATCTTTCCCATAGGCTCTCCATTCATTCTCTTGGGGTTCAGCTATGACTGCAGGGGATGCCTGAGGATCAAAGTAGCACTATTTCCCTTTTTTATTTGTATTTTATTTTTTCTCAATTACATGTAAACAAAAATGTTTAAATTCACTTTTTAAAATTTTGAGTTACAAATTCTCTCCTCTCCCCACCCTTGAGAAGTCAAGCAATTGATACAGATTATACATGTGCAGTCATGCAAAACATTTCATATTAGCTATGTTGCAAAAGAAAACACAGACCAAAAAACTAAGGAATAATAGTTTTAAAAGTATAAAGTAGCACTATTGAAGAAGCTTTTTTTTAAAGCTTGTTATTTTTTCTTCTCTGATGTGGCCTTTAGGGAAATGGGAAGAGATGTGAACCAGGATGAAGAAGGACAAAAAAAAGGATAACTGTGAGGAGAGAGAGAGGGGGAAAGAGAAAGAGAGAGACAGAGACAGAGAGACAGAGAGAGACAGAGAGAGACAGAGAGACAGAGAGAGGACCTAGAAAAGAGGGAACAAGAGAGGATGCTCCTGTCCCCACTCCTCAGTTTTCAGTTGGTGTTAAGTCAGAGAAGGCTCAGAATATACTCACAAGGTGATCATAAGGTGGTAAAACAATTGTTGACATGCCCAGGTGGAAGGAAGCCCTAAGGAGATGGGAGGCAGTCAAGGCTTGGAGTGGTCCTTGTGTAGAGGGAAGCCAGGGATTTCTCTGTCCTCCTCCAGCCCCCCAGGCAGAATGTCCAGCCATGGAGCACAATATCCCATCCCAGTCCAAGAATTCTGAGACATTGTGAGCTGAGAGCTGCCTGTGGAGGAGATTACCTGCAGGAGGGACAGAGTGTGGGGGGGAGAAGTTCTCTCTTCCCCTTCTCATCCTCCCCCCTCCCATATGGCTTTAAAGGGAGACTTCTGGGCCAGGAGGAGGAGGCACTGCATCCATCTGAGAGCACAGAGACACACATTCCAAATCGGATATAAATACAGACAGCAGAGGGATGAAGCCATTTCAAGGATTCATTTCTCTCTGTTTCCTACCCCACCATGCCACAAGCAGCCTCCTTATTCTGGAAGTTCACTCCACTCCTGCTACCCATGCTTTAATTTCTTTACTCCTGAATTGCCAGACTTTGCCCTCCTTCCCTCCCTCTTCTCTCTCCATCCCCTGCTTTTCAGCTTCCTATCTCCCCCATTAGATTGCAAGCTCCTTGAGGGCAGGGGCCATCTTTGGCTTTTTTTGTATTGTCATTGCTTAGCACAGCACTTGGCACACAGTTGACACTTAGCAAATGTTTATTGATTGATTGTAATGGCCTTAATAAATGTTTTGTTGTTGTTGTTGTTGATTTCAAAGAGTGTGACTTCTAGCCATGAGAGGCTGGCTGTGGAGAGGATACCCTGGGAGCCCCTCACAAGGGCATGATCCACCATGGATGCTGCAGCTAAGGAGAGCTAGCTGCACAAGGACTCTATGAAGAAAGGACTTCCTGGCCCTACAATACCACCAGAAGTTGTGAGTTGCCTTTGACACTCATGTATCCTATGATACAAATGAGGCACACTCATGTGCCTCACTACCATTGCACTCTTAAATTGGAGCCCACTCTTCCCATGGTCACTGTGTATATTTGTGGGAGAGAGTACATTCCAGGTTCATGAAGGAAGCTCTGTAGTAATTTTTCTTACTATACCATTTTAGTAAATGCTTTTGTAAAAGCTAATTGTGTCTTCCGGAATGCCACTTAATAGGATACACACCTGTGGGGCTCATGAGTTATAAGAGTAGGAGTGGCCACCCACAGAGTTACCCCTCAAATACAATACCCTCTGGAGATCCAACCTACAAGTTCAAGTGCAAGTTGGGGGAGTAGTCCAAAGAGGCTGCTCCATGAGAATCAAGGATCAAATAAGATAATATTTGTAATGCACTTATCATAGTGCCTGGCACATTGTAGGAGCCTAAATGCTTAGGCTTAATTAAACTCCAATGCTTCATTGGTCCTAGTTTTACCAATATGGATTCTTCCTTCCTAGATTTAGATCTAACACCCAATATTTTGTAGATAGTTACCCAGGTTCAAGATCGTCGAGTTATCCTTGACTCCCTCTCCCCTCTATATCTACTCAGTTCTCAAGTCTTATACCTCTTCTATCCAATTTCTTTTCTCTAATCACACAGCCACTAACTTAGTGTCACCACTGGTGCTTGGACTTAGCCTCCTCATTGTTTTTCTTGCCATAACTATCTCCCCTCTCCAATCCATCTGCCAGCAGCCAAAGAGACTTTCCTAAAGCGCATCATTCCCAAGCTCAATAACCGCCTGTGTCTCCCTATTTCCTCCAGACTCAAGTATAAACTTCCCTGGCATTTATAGATCTCTATAACCAGGCCCCAATTTACCTTCCCAGCCTTATTATATATCACTCCCCTGCATGCAATCTTCAGTCCAGCCAAATTGACTTTTTTGCTCTTCCTCACACATAACATTCCATCTCTCATCCCCATATCTTTGCACAAACTCTCCAATATCCAGAATGTTTTAATGATAATATTTGCCATCTATATAACATTTTAAGGTTTGTAAAATGCTTTACAAATATTCTCTCATTTGCTCTTTTTTGTTGTTTGTTTGTTTTATTTACTTTTTCATTTTGCTAGGCAATGGGCTTAAGTGACTTGCCCAGGGTCACACAGCTAGTCAGTGTTATGTGTCTGAGGCCGGATTTGAAGGCTCTTGCCTCCAGGGTCGGTGCTCTATCCACTGTGCCACCTAGCTGCCCCTCTCTCATTTGATCTCCACGACAACCCTGTGAGGTAGATGCTCTTATGATTCCCATTTTACAGCTGAGGAAACTGAGGCTGAGGAAGATTGAGCTACTTACCCAGAGACACACCACTAGTATGTGTCTATGTGGGATTTGAACTCAGATCTTCATCACTCCCAAGTCCAGTGCTGTTCCTTGCTCTTAGACACTCCCACCCACCTTCCTTTAAAACTCAACCCAGGTGCTATCGAGGCCTTTCCCAATTCACCCAGTGGTTTATGCTTCTCCCTGACAGTTACCAGGTATTTACTCCACGTCTATTTGATGTGTGCGCGTTGCTTCCTTCGAGGAATACCAGCTCCTCCAGGCCATCGTTTCCTTTTCATCTTTTTCTCATCGGGGCCCGGCCAGTCCCGGTACCTGGCAGGCACTTAGTAAATGCTTGCCGATTGAGTTCCTGAGCTGCTGCAGCCAAAATATTAATCATCTGGCAGCCAGCTTTCTGGGCATGGAGACCTACAACCGTTGCTAGATTAGTTCTCAGACAGGAGACAGTCCATCACTGGGCTCACATGCAAAGCCTTCGAGGCAGCTAAGTGGCCCAGTGGGTAGAGCGCTGGGCGTGGAGTTAGGAAGACCCGAGTTCAAATCTCACCTCAGACACTGACTAGCTGTGTGACCCTGAGCAAGTCACTGAACCCTGTTTGCCTCAATTTCCTCATCTTTAAAAAACGAGCTAGAGAAGGTAATTGCAAAACCATCCCAGTATCTCTGCCAAGAAAACCCCAAACGGGGTCAGGAAGAGCCAGACACAATGGAACAAGAAGTCTTAAACCAATAGGCATTTCTCTATTAAGTCAATATGTATTTATTAAATACTTAGAATATGCCAGGCACTGTGCTAATTACTGGGGATAGACACAGCTATAGATATAGATATCTGTACACGTATACATACACAGATACACACACGTACACAATCTCTCTCTCGTACGTATGTGTGTGTATTTCATTGTTGTTCAGTCATTTTGGTTGTGTCTGAGGAATTTGAACTTGGGTCTTCTTGACTCCAAGCCTGGAACTCTATCCACTGAACCACCTAGCTACTCACATATCACATTATTGTCATTAGTCTATTGATTTAATCTCCTCAGGGAGGAAGGTAGGGAGGAAGCAAGTTATTATTCATAGAAGTATTTCCTATAGTGGCTAGAACTGTGTCCTGCATAGTCATTGCTCAATTCAGTTCAACATTTGTTAAATGCTTACCGTTTTTTTTTTCCATTTAATTCTAAAATTTTTCGGTTGTTTTTCAGTCAAGTCCTACTTGTCATGAGCCCATTTAGAGTTTCCTTGGAAAAGATGCTAGAGAGTTTTGCCATTTACTTCTCCAGCTCATTTTATCGATGAGCAAACTGAGGCAAAGAGAGTTAAATGACTTGCTCAGAGTCACGCAGATAGTAAGTGCCTGAGGCTGGATTTGAACTCAGGTGTCCCGTCTCCTGACTTGGAGCTCTACGCACTTCACCACCTAGTTGCCTAATTCTGAATTTTAAAAGCGCCAAGTAAAATGAGTATTTCTGTGATTTTACAGGAAACTGCAAGTCTCCATTGTATATGGTTTGCCTTTCTTTTTAAGTATATAATAAATTCAACACATCATTTGTAAAGCTATAGTATTCCTATACATTTCACCTTCCCATCTCTCTACCTCTCAAAAGTGCAACAACATTTAAAAAGAAAAACTTGTAACAAACATGCATAGTTGAACAGAAACGAATTTGTGCATTCACCATGTCAAAAAATGTACATGTTGGGGCAGCTAGGTGGAGCAGTGGACGGAGCTCCAGCATTGGAGTCAGGAGACCTGAGTTCAAATCCCGGCCTCAGACACTTGACACTTACTAGCTCTGTGACCCTGGGCAAGTCACTTAACCCCAACTGCCTCACCAAAAAGAAAAAAAAATGTATGTTCATTCTGTACATTGAGTCCACGCCCAGTCCATAGGAGTATGTACAGTGTGCTCTGACTGACGCAATGTCCCATAGCGAAGTCTGATGAACTTGCCTCCAGGTATGCATAAAAGAGGTCCTGATCTCTACTTTTTCTGTTTTGTTTTATTTTGGGTTTTTGTTGTTGTTTGTTTTTTTGGTTTTTTTGGTGAGGCAATCGGAGTTAAGTGACTTGCCCAGGGTCACACAGCTAGTTAAGTGTCAAGTGTCTGAGGCCAGATTTGAGCTCAGGTCCTCCTGACTCCAAGGCCCAAGCTCAATCTACTGCACCATCTAGCTGCCTCCCTGATGTCTACTTTAAAGCACACGCAGGTATTCTATGACTGTGCCCTGTTTGCTTACTGTGTGGTGAAGAGGGGCCTTTTGTTTGGTGGCTGACCCGAAGTAGGTGTGCCTACAAAAGGACCTAACTGGGCATTTCTCCCTGGCTGTGTCTGACCTGCTGTAACCCTCTGGGTCAGAGAAGTTAGCTGTCTCGCCCAGAGCCTCCATGAGCGCATGAACACAGTCCCTCGGAGCCTATGGCCACAAGCCAGTGTCTAGGTAGAGTTGCCTTCTGTTTACACCTTCTTTCCTTTGGTGCAGGGTCTTGTGAGATTTCAGAAGGTAGAAGGAACAGAGTTTAAGTGGCAAGAGTCCACATCAGAGTTTGCTGACTGCTGAGGCCCGTGTGCCAGTACGGCCCTGAGCAGCAGTCTGCTTGACCCAGCCCAGCAATGAATGGCTGAGAACAGCACGTCCTCCTGCAAGGCAGAGACTTGTCTAGCACTGACAGCATTCAAAAATGGACTTGGTGAGGACAAATGACTTGTAAGGTGTAGCACAGGGAGTGTGTTCCTGACAATGAGAGAAATGCTTTGTAACTTCTGTTCTTCTGATATCTTCTCAGTAAATACCCCTTTGTAAAAGCTAATCATGTTAATTGGTTAAATTGATAATAGGGCATTAATCACTGGGTTAATCAGTGATATAAATGAAATATCAACTGGCACTAGTGATTGATATTGGGGGGGGGAAGACACTGGAATAGGAGCTTGAACCAACCCCCAACCCCACCAGGGTACCCCTAGAATCCTGAGGGGAAGATGTAGATAGCTGCCCTCTGGGATCCAAATTGCCAGTATGAATGAGAATCGGGATAAGGACGCCACACACACACCCTGAGTTTTTGAAGGCTGCCGGTCTATTACTTCTCTCTCAGGGATAGGGAGATGATTTTCAATTGGTCTTCTGCAGTCCTAGTTGGTCGTTTCATTGATCAGAATTCTTAAATCTTTCAAAGTTGTTTTTCTCTGCAATCTTGTTGTTATGGTATAAATTGTTCTCAGCCTTCCGTTCACTTCCTTCTATATCAGTTCATCCAACCGTCCCGAGATTTCACTGAAAGTCGTTTCCTATGGGGCGATAGTCCAATCCTATCCATACACTACACTCTGTTCAGTCACTCCCTGATTGATGAGCACCCTTTTAGTTTCTAGATCTTTGCCATTACAAGGGCTGCTGTAAATATTTTTTTGCACTTGGGTTCTTTTCCTCTTTCTTTATCTCATTGAGATATAGGCCTTGTAGTAAGTAGCATTTCTGGTCAAAAAAAAAAAAGCCCAGTTTAGTGACTTTGGGGCATAGTTCTGAGCTGCTTTCCAGAATGGCTGGACCATTTTCCTACTCCACCAAAAAGCACCTACTGTGTTCAAGAAAATGTTCTAGGCATTACAGTTACAAAGATGAAAACCAATATATCTCCTGCCTCCAAGGAGTTTGCATCCTAGTGGAGAGGAGAGGCGTGCACATGAATTAAAATACAAGTTAGAATATGATCAAGTGGATGGAATGAGGCAAAGAACATGCCAGAAGTTCAAGAAACGAGGGATCCTATCCAGCTGGAAAATTACAGAATTAAAGAATTTCTGAATTGGGAGAGAATTGAGGAATCACCTAGCCCAACCCATACATGAAAGGAATCCCCGCTAGAACATACCCAACAACCTTGGCTGGAAGATTTCATTTCTCAGGGCAGGCCACCAGGGCCCCTTTGGGATGGCTCCGATTATTAGAAAACTTCTCTTGACATCAAACCTAAATTAGCCTCTTTGCCATGTCCACCCATCACGCTTGGTTCTTCCCTCTGGGACCACGCAGAAGAAACTAATCCCCCCTCCATATTATATCCTTTCAAATACTGAAACACACTAATCACATCCCCTGAGGTTGGTTTGGTTGTTTTCTCCTCCAGGCTAACCATTCCTGATTCTTTGGACTAATCCCCCCATGGAGATGAAGGAAGACTTTGTAGAGGATATGACAACTGAACTGGACCTTGAAGGATTTCAACAGACTTGTAATTCTGGGCAAGGCTTAGGGGGTGGTGTCAGTATTTTAAGCATGAGACAGGAGAGGTCAGGATGAGATGGAAGAAATGACTGATAGTCTACTTTGATGGGAATGGGGAGTTTATAAAGAAGAGTAGTATAATATAAGATTAAAGAGGTACCTACCTGAAGTTAGATTATATGAGAGGGGCCTTGATGCCAGGCTAAAGAGCTTAAGTTTTATCCTAAAATTGAAGTCCTTTTAGAAGTGGAGTGACACATTCAGAGCCACCCTCTAGGACTGCTATTTAGATACGAATGGGAAAGATGGACTATAAAGGGGAGAAACTGGAAGTAGGCAGAGCTGTTGGGAAGTTAATTGTAAAACTCTACATGAGGGATGGTAAGAGGCTGAACTAAAGTGGAATAAAGAGAAGGGCACCAGTGGGAAGAGGTGTCCTGGAGGTGGTATTTCCAGAATTAGGCATCTGATTGAATGTGGGTGTACTTGGATCTTCCCCAAGAAGGCTGAGTGGCAGCCAGAGTACTTTCTTTGGGGACTGGAGGCTGCCTTTTCCTCTAGCTTTCCTCTAGAGCAGATGTTTCCAAACTTTTTTGACTTACTGTCCCCTTTTAGAAAAAAATTAGTGACTCACTGGAAATCTACTTTCTTTAATCCTTTAGTGTTTTTTTTTAAAAAATTACATCTTTTCAAAAAATATGATTTTTTTAAATGATGCATCTTAAATTTAATAATTTATTATAAATTTGTGGGTTTTTTCCTGCATTGAAGTTTTGATGATGCAATATTACATCATATAACTGTATAGTATTGTGTTATAAACAAGTCATTACACACACATATTCCTGCTGGACTTCCTGACAATGAGCAACATGCTTGCCAGTCAACACTTGTTTGTTAAGATCTGTTGACAGACTTGACCGTTGATTGGTTATAACTTTCGTTTTATGTGTTTATTTAGAAAATAATGTAATGACTGTGACTTTAACTCTGTCACACAACAGATGAAACATGTACTAACAGTTTTTCAAAATTTTCTTTTCTTCTCTTCTTTCCTTACATTTTTACCACCCCCTTATTTTTATTCAATGCCCCCCCAATTGCACCTGAGGCTACTACAGCCCCCCTGAATCATTCCAGCACTCCCAACGATCCCACTTTGGGATTCTATGCTCTAGAGGATCCATCATCCCCAGAACCTGTTCTGCCTAAGCACAGGTTGGTGCCTCCTTCCAGCTTTCCCCTTCCTTTCCTTACCTGTCTAATCAGAGGTTCTCCCCTTTATCCTTCTCCTTCCCCTTCACACTATCCTTTGTCCAAGATTCCCAGGGCCTGGGGGTCCAGAGTCATCACATTATAGATTATTAGAGCCTGGAAAGACCTTAGACATTATCTAGTTCATTGATTTAATTCAAACAAATATTAATTGATCATCTAATTTTGGAAAACACAAAGAATAATAATGTGACACATGTATGGACTATACACACAACCTTGTGGATTTCTCATATGATACAGCATCAGAGTAGTGTAAACAGCCTATATATTTGTATATATAGTGTAAACAGCCAACATATTTGCTGCCTTCCTTAAGCTTACAGAAAGGCAGGGTGCCACTCTATTAGTCAGCCAGTTAGGGACAGTGCCAAGTACATAGAAAGCACTATAAAAATATTAGCTATTATTATTAATTTGCCCACCCGGTGATGCCACCGGGCTAGTGGTCTCATTAAGATCTCTGTTGCTTGTACAAGATTTCCCACCACCTCCAAAACCAACTCATGCCATCTAGCTGCCCAGACCTTTACCTATCCCCCAAAGCCCTGGATTTTGAGTCAGAAAAAGGAAGGTCAATCTTTATGGTCTTCCTATTTCCCTGAGAACATTTCTTCTCCCTTCCCCTCCCCGGCTCTGGGATCCTATGCCCTGACCTCATTCTACCACTCTTTCCTCCTCCTACAGACCTGGCCCAAGGTCCCAGGGGGAGAGAGGTATCAAGTTGCTCTCTCCCTCCCCAGGCCAAGTGCCAGGTGTCAAGGACACAGACCTCACTTCCAAGCCCTGCCTGTGGTGGTAGGTCAGCCCCCTAGCTCCCCACCCCTCTGACCTCATACTTTCCAGCCTTCACTTCCAGTTGGAGGCTCCCCAGCCCTGTGATTTTCTTATGCTACGGATGACCTTTTCCAGATGTCCTACACCTGCCACACTCAGGCCTTCTGGCCAAGGCTGTTGTTAATGCACCCCACAATCAGCCCAATCTTGACCTCAAGGCTTAAGATAAAGTGTCTCAGCAGCCCACCCCAGGCCTAACCCCCACCTCATCCCAAATTCTGCCATCCGCAGTTTCCTGATGTCTCTGCTCTGGGCAGGTTGTTGTATCTATTATGCACATTACCTGATGAGCATAGGGGTTGGGAAGAGGAACTATTCTGGCAATGAAAGAAAGATGAGAAATAGAATCATGGATTGGTAACAAGGTACAGCAGAGAAAGGACTGGATTTGGACTCAGAGGACCTGGGTTCCAATTCGGTTTCTGCTGCCTATGAGCTTTGTGACCTTGGGCAAGTCATTTCCCTTCTCTTAGCCTCAGTTTCTTCATCTGTAAAATGAGAGGGTAAGAGTAGATGACCCAGTTTTCATTCCATCATCCTAAGTCTAAGGTTATGATCCAAATATGATTTTACAATAGAGACACTGTCGTAACATGGCCTAAGTAAAGGCCTGAGGACCAGTTTTTATAGAAATGATTGTTAACAAGATAGTAGCTGATTGGTACCTTCTCTGAAACTTATAATTGTAGACAATTGGCTAGAACACAGAGAGGTCACACAGGGTCGCATAGCCTGTATGTGCTAGAGGCCAAGGACTTGACCCCAGGTCTTCTCATTCTGAGGCCAGCTCTTAGAGGGGATACACTATGCCATCCTACTCTCACAGTAGGGGCTTAAGGCCAAACTTCTATACTGTTGCTGTTCTTCAGTTGTTTTCAGTACTATCTAACTCTTGGCGACCCCATTTGGGGTTTTCTTGGCAAAGATACTGGAGTGGCTCACTATCTCCTTCTCTAGCTCGATTTACAGATGAGGAAACTGAGGCAAAGGGTGTTAAGTGATTTGCCCAGGGTCATACAACTAGTAAGTGTTTGAAGCCAGAAAGATGAGTCATCCTGACTCCAGGCCTGGCACTCTACCCACTGTGCCACCTAGCTGCCCCTAATTATATATAATTGACCCCAAACAAGATAGGACAGTTGAGAGACTACAGGTACAGGTACATTATTAGGCAAGAGTCACTGTATTGGTTGCTTTTGCTGAACTGTTTTTCTTTTTTTTTTTCCCCTAAAGGAGGGCTTATTCTGGGAGGGGAATATTAAAATAACTGTGGTATAAAAATAAAAGGCATCAATACATTTTTAAAAAATTCATTCTTAATCAATTATAAATGAAATCATCCTGTCTATCACACAGAGTAAAGCTTTAGAATCGGTAGGAATTCCTCAAGCACAGCAATAAGTAATAGATGACATGCAATTGTACCATCAATGCTTTGCTGCCTGGTCACCTAGGCAACGCAATAGCTTACTCAAGCTCCCTAGACATCTAAGGACTTCCAAGATGGATGGAGGTTGTTCCACTAGAAGGGCCGACCCTCTTTCTCTGAGAGAGGAGCTGTGGGACCAGATCTTCCTGGGGACAATGTAGGCTCCTTTGTGACTGTCTTTAGTGAGTACTTTAAGTAATAATAATGAAGGCCAGGGAAGGGAACAAGTTATTTATTAAGTACCTACTATGTGTCGGCACTGTGCTAAGCGCTTTACAATTAATGTCTCATTTGATCCCTTTAGAAACCCTGGGAGGTAGTTGCTGTGATGATCCTCATTTTACCATTGGGGAAACTAAGGCAAGCAGAGGCTAAGTGACTTGTCCAGGATCACACAGCTAGTAAGTGTCTGAGGCCGGATTTGAATTTACGTCTATCCTGAGTCCGGGCCACAGAGCTTTCGCCGCTGTGCCACCTAGCTGATTGAAACTTCCTAATGACTAAAGCTGTCCAGAACTGAAATGGGCTGACTCAAGAGGTAGTGAGTTCCCTAACTGGATATCTCCAAGTAGGCATTATGTGACCACTAGTCATCCATGTTAGAGAAGGGATTTCTGTTTAACTATGAGTGAGACCAGACAGTCTCTGAGGTCCTTTCCAACTCTGAGAGTCTATGATCCAGCCAGAAAGGCCTTCTTGTTGTTCCTTACACTCTATATCCTCCATCTCCCTGCTCCTAGCCTTTGCCCAGGCTGTGCCTTCCATTCTTGGAATGCATGCCACCCTCACTTCCCCTTCTTAGAATCCCTTGTTTCCTTCAAACTCTACTCAAGTGACACCTTCTTCATGAAGCCCTTCGTAATCTCCCCAGCCTCTAATGTCCTTCCCACCCCCACCCCCCAACAAGTCAAGTCAACAAGCATTTATTATATCATTACTATGTTCCAGACACTGTGCTAAGCACTAGGGATACAAAGAATGTCAAAATGGTCCCCTGCCCTCAAAGAGCTTCCAGTCTAATCAGGAAAGCCAGTGTCTCAGACATACAAACAGCTGTATACATATAAGATTGTATACAGGGGAAACTGGAGGTCATTTCAAAGGGATTAAGGGGGATCAGGGAAGGCTTCTTACAGAAGGTGAAATTGTAACTGAAACTTGAAGGAAGCCAGGAAGAGCAGAAGATGGAGATGAAGAGGCATGGAGACAGCCAGTGAAAATGCCTAGAGTCAGGAGATGGAGTATCTTGTGTGAGGAATAGCAAAGATACCAGTGTCATTGGCTCTAAGAGTAATGGAGAGAATTGAGGTGTAAGAAGATTACAAAGGTAAGAAGGGGCCGGGTTATGAAGGGCTTTAAAATCCAAAGAGAGGATGCCATTTTTGATCCTAGGGGTAACAGGGAGCCCCTGGAGTTTATTGAGTGTGTGTGTGTGGGTCAGGATTGTGCTTTATAGTAAATTTAATTTGGCAATGTGGAGGATTGACTGGAGTGGGGAGACACTTGTGACAGGCAGCCCCCCAGAAGGCGATTGCAATTGTCCAGGTGTTAGGTGATGAGGGCCTGCACTAGAGTGGAGCAGCATCAGAGGAGAGAAGGGGGCACACATGAAAAATAATCAATAGAATTTGGCGACAGATTGGATACGGGGGGTGAAAAATTGTTGTTTTTTGTCCATCCTTTGTTCTAGAAGAAGACCAATAAGATCGTGGCGCTGTCTTGACTTGCGTGTGACTTAGATTGAAGTGAGGCAGAGCTGCCCAGAGTAGTCAGCCTCCCTCAGGAGGTGGTAGTTCAGAGTCAAGGATGACCCCTAGGTTGAGAGCCCGAGGAAATGGAAGGATAGTGTTGTCCGCTACAGCGATAGGGTAGACAAGAGGGCATGGAGGGTTTGGAGGGAAGGATGAATCCAGTTTTGAACATGTTGGTGTCTACAGGACATTCAGTTCAAGATGTCCAATAGGCAGTTGGAGATTGGAGACTGGAAGTCAAGAGATAGGTTGGGCTGGACAAATCAATCTGAGAATCATCTTCATGGAGATGATAACTAAGTCCAAGGGAATTGATGTGATTTCCAAGTAAAATATTATATAGAGAAAAAGAAGGAGGGAACCCCGTGGGATACCTACCATCAGTGGGCATGATCAGTTAGAAGATTTGTTTTGTATTTCATTTTTATTTATGTACTCATCTCCTTCAATAGAATGTAAGCAACTTGAAGACAAGGATTTTTTCATTTTTTCCCTTGTATTTCCAGTGCCTGGTACAGTGCCTGATCCACAGCAGGTGCTTAATAAATGCTTGTTGATTGATTGATTGAAATGCCATGGGTATAACCCTTAGACAATCACTGGAGCTGGGGACCATAGGCAGCTGCCTAAGGCACATTCATGGTGTTTGAGAGTGGGTCCCTTTTTAAAAAACGCGTATTTTTAATGTCAGAAAATACCAATCTCGCTAATGTACAGGTACTATAATGAAGGCTGAAAGCCTCCAGAAGTCAGTAACACCCAGGGCCTGAGATGAGACAAGTGGCTTGGGCCAGTCCTGATGCCCAGGTGTACTTACGCACTACAGTTCCTGCCCTGTGCTAGTCCTGTACTCAGGACTCTGGAGGGACAAAAAGGTATAAGATAAGGCTCTTCTTTAATATGGAATATGCTTTGCATGATTTCACATGTACAATTGATATCATATTGCTTGCCTTCTCAGTGGTTTGGGAAGGAGGGGGGATGGGAAGAGGGAGAGAATTTGGAGTTCAAAATTTAAAAAGAAAAGAACTTTAAACATAAATAGATATTTTTTAAAAACACAAGGAATAAAAGATAAGGCCCCTGTTCTCACTCGTTCTTAAGGAACTTATAATCTAGTAATAGGAAAAGGCATAAGTCACACCTCATAATCACTGACTTTGACGCCATATTTCTGAGACACATTCTTGAATGTTGGCAAGAAGTATTATAGTTCATCTCATGAAGTTATTGGTTGTTAAGTTGTTTCAGTTATGTCCCACTCTTGGTGACCCCATTTGGGGTTTTCTTGGCAAAGATACTGAAATGGTTCACCATTTCCTTCTCCAGCTCATTTTACAGATGAGGAAACTGAGGCAAATAGGGTTAAGTGACCTGTCCAAGGTCACACAGCTAGTAAGTATCTGAGGCTGGATTTTAACTCAGGTCTTCCTGAATCAAAGATGACAAAAGAGGGGAATAATAAATGTTGGAGGGGATGGTACAAAGACAGGTCCATGAATGATTGTTGGTGGAGATGGGAATTAATACAACTATTCTGGAAAGTATCTGGAATTATGCAAATAAAGTAACTAAAATGTCCCTCCCCTTTCACCCAGAGTTTCCACAGCTAGACACATTCCCCAAGAAAGCATTACTGACTAAAAAGTAAGGTTCCCTATGCACGAAAATATTTATAGCAGCACTTTTTGTGGTAGCAAAAAACTGGAAACAAAGCCGGTGCCCATCTGATTGGGAAATGGCTTAACGAGTTGTAGTCCATGGATGTCATAGGATGTTATTGTTCTATAAGAAACAAACGACATAATGGATATGAAGAAACATGTAAAGATAGACATCCATGACCTGATGCAGAGTGAAGTGAGCAGGGCCAAGACACACAATGACAACAGTAGAAACAGGAAGCATAGCTGTGAATAAATAAATAGAGAGATAGAAAAATAGATAAATGAATAAAAAGATAATATTACAAAAGTACCAACAAGCATGAATCTAAAGAAGTGAAAGAAGAATACACATCCACCCCACCCCTTTTTTCCGGAGCTGGGAGTTCCCAAGTATGCACACTGCACTAATTTTCAGACCTTTTTGATGCACTGATCAGTTGTGTTGATTTCTTTCCTTGTCCTCTTTTTCTTTAATATTATTTGTTATATGGCATAGGTTTCTGGGAGGGGGTGGTAAGCTGAGGGAAATTATGGTGATGTAAAACAACAAATAACATCAATAAAAACTCATTTTTTAAAAAACAAGGTTAACCCCCAAGAAGAGATATATGAAGATGCCCTTCTACCCCTTCCTTTTAGAAGTGGTGGTAGGAAGTGGGGGTTGGATCTATGGGCGTATGGCATTGCATATAATATTTTTTGAGTTTATTTTTTAATTTAATTTTTAAATTTTAATTTAATTTTAATATTTAAAAATTTAATTTCCTTAAATTTTGGAGTTTTATTTTTTAAATTTAAAAATAAAAATTTAATTTAATTGAAATTAATTCAATTTTTTTTTTTTTAGTTTTCACCATTCATTTCCATGAGATTTTGAGTTCCAAATTTTCTGTCCATTTCTCCCCTCCCGCTACCCTAAGAAGGCATGTAATTTGATATGGGCTGTACATATACATTCATATTAAACCTATTTTCACATTAGTCATATTATAAAGAAGAATTAGAACCAATGGGCGAAACAAGAAAGAAGAAACAAACAAAAAGAGAGAGAGAACAAATAATGCATATTATTTTTTTTGTATGTATTAATCAGTTTTGCTGAGGATTATTTTTTTCTATTTTAAAATTCTTGTTCTAAGGAATGGCTCTCTGAGAGAAGGGAAAGGATTCAGGGAAATATCTAGGCAACATATAAATAAAAAAAAATCAATAAAAATCTTTTTTTAAAAAGAAAGGAAAAAAGGAAAGGCCACTAGATTTGGTTCGGACAGCATGAAAATAGCAGTTTTAATAGAGCGGTGGGAGTGAGTGTCAAATTGCGGAGAGTAAAGATGTAGTTTGGAGAGGAGACAGTTTCTATTGACATGCGGACCCTGTTTTTCAAACCTGATATCAGGTCACACAGTCTGATAAGAGTTACTCCACAGGTCAAGCCTCACTAAAAGTATATTTTATTTTCTTAAAATCTGGGATCTCATCAATGACAGTGTTCTTTCCAACAACGCAGAGCCCAATCTATTCATGTCTGCTCAACCTGGGCTGTTCTTGCTCATGTCCGCCCTACAGATTTTTGGTGTTGGGTTGGGTTTTTTCCCCCCAAGACTGTAATAAATATGCTTCAAAGGAGGCCTCGAAAGTTTTATCATTACTATTATTATTATTGGGGGGGGGGCTAGGCAATGGGGTTAAGTGACTTGCCCAAGGTCATTAGTAAGTGTTATATGTCTGAGGCCGGATTTGAACTCAGGGCTGGTGCTCTATCCACTGTGCCGCCTAGCTGCCCCACAAAAGTTTTATTATTAAGGAAAGAGAGTGATTCTTGGAGTCACGAAGACCCAGGTTTAAGTCCTACCTGTAACACCTACTGGCATAATTGAGTATTTCTTAAGTGTCTACTATGTGCCAGGCACTGTACTAGGAGGTGGGGATGCAAAAATAAAAGTGAAACTGTCTTTGCCTTGAACTTACATTTTATCAGGGAAGGCAACATGTACATATACGAGTAGCACGGGGTCCAGGCTCTTTCTGTCAACTCCCACTTTCACTGACAGGTTTAGTTCCCAAAGGTTGGTTATTTTTCCCCTCAAAGTCCTATGGGTAACCCTGAAGGTTTGGGAATGTCTTACTAATGTTATCGTTCTCAAGTCTCAACCAGTATACTCTTCCCCACTGATTATCAGTTCATATCAACTAGCTAGATGGAGTTAATTAGCTTTATTTTTAATTTAATTTTTTTACTTAACAGAAATCTATTTTATCTTCCTTCCACTTCCTACCCCCCCCCACCATTGGGGGGAAATACTTAACAAATATACATTCAAGCAAAACAAATTCCCATATTTGCCATGTCCAAAAATATATTTCTCATTATGCTCTCAGAGGCCATCTGTTGTGAGAGGTAGATAGCATGTTTCCCCACTGGTCCTCTGGAGTCATGGTTGATTATCATGTTCTTAAGTCTTTCAAGGTGGTTGTTCTTTACACTGTGGCAGTTATTACATAAATTATTTCCCTAGTTCTCACTTCACTTTGCATCAGTTCATACAAGTCTTCTTGGGTTTCTCTGAAAATACTTTTCTTCATTCCGTATAGTATTCCATTACATCCCCAGTTGATGGGTAATCCTTTAGTTACCAATTCTTTGCCACCATTAAAAAAGCTGCTATACTGTTGTACATATGGGTTCTTTCCCTTTTTCTTTGATCTCATTGGGTTATCAGTCAGTTGCAGGGTATGCCCGGTGTAGTAACTTTGGAGGCATAGTTTCACAGCTCCACTAACAGTGCATTAAAGTGCCTGGTTTCCCATAGATCTTCCAACATTTGTTATTTTCCTTTTTTGCCTTCTTTTGCCAATAAGAGGAAGCTAGGTGGCACAGTAGAGTAGATACAGCAATGAGCCTGTAATCAGGAAGACCTGAGCTCAAAAACAGCTTCAGACACTAGCTGTCTGACATTAGGCAAGTCACTCAGCCTTTGTTTGCCTCGGTTTCCTCAAATGTAAAATGGTGTTAATTATAGCATCTACTTCCTGGGGTTGTTGTGAGGATCAAATGATATAATAATTGTAAAGTGCCTGGCACAAAGTAGGTGCTCTGTAAATGCTATCTATTGTTATTATTATTATTATTATTATTAGTAGTAGTAGTAGTAGTAGTAGTAGTAGTAGTAGTAGTAGTAGTAGTAGTAGTAATAGTAATGTGATGGGTGTGAGGTGGAAACTCAGAGTTGCTTTAATTTGCATTTCTCTAAGAACTAGTGATTTTGGAACATTTTCATATGGTGATTGACAGCTTCTTCCTCAGGAAATTTCCTGCTTATTATTTTGGAGTTAATAGTTTTTAGAAATGTATATTTTAGGGGCAGCTAGATGGCGCAGTGGATAGAACACCAGCCCTGGACTCAGGAAGACCTGAGATCAAATCTGGCCTCAGATTCTTGACACTTACTAGCTGTGTCACCCTGGGCAAGTCACTATACCCCATTGCCTCGAAGAAAGAAAGAAAGGAAGAAAGGAAGAAAGAAAGAAAGAAAGAAAGAAAGAAAGAAAGAAATCCTTTTACTTTGTTGGCATAGTAAGAAGAGTTATTACAAAACACCTCCCCCCCCAAAAAAAAACATCTAGATCATGCTCTCCCATCAATACACATAGAATCCAGAGGAAGGTGAGACAACTTAGAGAATACATAGGGCAGTGGGATAATCTCAGAGCTTCTAGATGCTGGAAGCCCTTTTCTCTCCTTCATGGAGTCCTCATGAGGAGGTTTCCTTTATGCAGGCTATAATTCTGGGATGTTAGTAGAGCCCCAAAGTTGCCTTTCTCCAGGTTGTCCCTGGAGATCCCAAGGCAGATGAAGCCATCAGCCTCTGATGCTCTGGAGACCCTGTTGGGAGATCCATCTTGCAGCCTTCCAAAGGTCATCAGGACATCCTCTGGTGGGGAGGATGGGAGGGGAAAGTGGAGAAAGGGAGAGGATGGAGACAGTGGTTCTCACTTTCCTGCCCCAGTGATTTCCTCTCTGGCTAGGACTGCCTCCACTACTAGTCTGGCTCAGCACTGGTGTGCTGGATTCTAAACTTCATCTGAGCACCACAGGCCAGGGCTTACCCTTCACCCAATAACTCCTATGTTGTGTTGACTCGTTTCATCCAAAGGCTGAGAGCGTTCAGTTCCACCAGAACGGACTAAGGGCTTGTCATGCCTAGTCTAATGCCTCTGGTTCATTGAGTAGATTGATGTGCTCTCTTCTGATAAAGGCTTCAGAGTGCAGAGCATCATGACAGTTATTTTACGTGGGGTGATTAAGTTCGCTCCTATCCTTATGTAGACAGAGTCAAAATGGACACAAAATCCTTCTGAGCTGTCAGTCACACTTTGTGGCTCAGTTCCTCCCAGCCAGTGACATTTATTTGGGAGTCTGCGACCGTGGAACAGATAATTGCTCTGGTGAAGCTAACTGACCCTTACTGGGCTTCAAGCGTGAAAGGCAAGTACTGAATTGAGAGGGACAGATAGGAAGAAAACAAGCATTTGTTAAGTACCTACTGTTACCAGGCTGGGCAGTTAGATGGTGAAGTGAACAGAGTTCTGAGCCTATATTATCTTCCTCAGTTCAAATATGGCCCCAGATACTTACTAGTTGTGTGACCCTGGGTACTTAACCCTGTTTGCCTCAGTTTCCTCATCTGTAAAATGAGCTGGAGAAGGAAATGGCAAACCACTGCAGCATCTTTGCCAAGAAAACCTTAAATTGGGTCACAAAGAGTTAGGCAAGATTGAAAAACAAAATGTACCAGACACTGCGTCAAACACTCTACAAATATTATCTCATTTGATCCCTGCAATAACGCTGGGAGGTAGGTACTATTATAATACCCAGTTGAGGAAACTAAGGTTATGTGGTTTGCCCAGAGTCAGCTAATAAGTACCTGAGGCTGCATTTGAACTCTGGTCTTCCTGTCTCCAGGTTTCATGCTTTGTCAATTGCACCATTTAAGCTACCTCAGTTTTCAGAATTTACCTGGGAAAGTGGCAGGCGGGAGATCTGGTTCTAGGTGTCCTTACTTCACATGCCCCATACTCAGGCCCTGGATGGGGGAGCAGCCAGAAAAGCAATCCCACCACCAGCAGCACAGAGCGAGAAAGGCTGCTGCCTCCCTCCCCTTGGGCTGTGGCAGGTGGGGAGATCATGAAAAATCAGCCTGCCACACCCCTGCTGAAAGCTGCATTGCCCACCTCTAGGTATGAGGCTACTATGCAATGGCTGGGCTTCCCAACTGTGTCTCCTTCCGTGTTCTCTGGGCCTGAGTAGGGGTGGAGTTTAGGGCTTTGGCCAACCGGGAAAACAGAATCTGCCCAAAGACGCCAGGTGTGTGATGGAGGTGCAGTTTCCAGATATGGTCACAAGGGAGCAGTGTGAATCTATATACAAATGAGCCCATTGTCATGAAGATTCTGGGATGAATTTTAAAAGGTGTATGGGTTGGGAGCTACTTTTCTGGTCACCCTCCTTTGGATGTTTTCCAACTTATCAATAGCCTTTTAAAAATGTGATGTCCAGAAGTGAGCAAGGTTCCATATGTGATCTGATCAAGAAAGAGGAAACAATCACTTCGCATGTCTTAGACACCGTGCTTCTCTCACTGGTTGAATGGGGCTGGCACCTCTGATGTGAGGGCCTGCCAAAGCCTTTTCAGGGCTGCTCATCCACCTTTGGTGTCTACCTGGCACTCCGCTCTCACCTGTGGCTCCAAAAAGCCACATGTAGCATGCACAGTGGCCACACCCTAGTAAAACCATCTCAGCACATGGGCTGAACCAGGCTGAGGGTAACCAACGGGCCTCCAACCCATCGGTGAGTTAGGAGGTGTCTAGCCCACGCATGGGAAGACTTACGCCAGCGGAATAGGCAGATGAGAACAATTTGTCCCGACAGCCATAAAGGTGGCTACCACTGGACTTCAATGACTCAGGAAGAGAGAAGGAGGCTGATGACTTTATGCAGCTCTGCCTCACTTAAATCCAATTTACACAGGAGTCAAGATATCACCCCATGATGTCACTGGTCTTCTTCGAAAATGAGGGACAGAGCACTGGCCCTGGATTCAGGAGGACCTGAGTTCAAATCTGGCCTCAGACACATAACACTTACTAGCTGTATGACCCTGGGCAAGTCACTTAACCCCATTGCCTAGCCAAAAAGAGAAAATGAAGGCCAAACAACAACAGTAACAACAGCTACTGACCATGTGTGGGATGGGAATCTGTGTCACACCTGGGACCATCCTGCCATAGTAAGTAGCCCTTTGACACATATACTACTTGGTGTAAATGTCTGTCACATATGGGATGGTGCACTCCTTGGTTTCCCATTTATGTTAAACAAGAATGACGAGAGATTTTTTCAAATTCTTTGATAAAATCTACATTTTCTCATTCTTCTATCTTTTGATGGCATTCAGACAGAAACCGTCTAAGTGCATCATTATCCTGATCTTATTCTTTTCTATTTAACCCACTTCAGACTACTGTGCAGGGGCATAAAAGATCTATCTATTGTAATTCAATAAGAGTATTTCTGTCAAGTCTTGGGACAACCTCAGTGACCTACAGGACAACAGGGCTGATATAGCTTATCCTGTTCTCACATAATACTAATTCCTTCTGCTTCCTATATTTTGAAAGCTTTTCATTTCATGTAGCTTAGACATTATGAATGTTTGATAAGGTAACATTTATTAAAAATGTTATCCATGGTCCAGGCAACACCTCTGATTGTAGTGATTCTCCTGTTCTGGTACAGTTTATTAGCTGAATTCTCAAGGATATTTTGGGTCTTATATTTATGGTATAAGGGACTTGTCTGTTCATTTTTCATTATCTTTCTAAGGTAATGAACCTGTGGGGTACAATTCTAGCCTTAATAATGTATAGGTATCAGCTAGGTTATCAGTTGGGCAGCTCTTTGGCACAGCGGATAGAGCACCGGGCCTGGAGTCAGGAAGACCTGAGTTCAAATCTGTCCTTAGACACTTACTAGCTACGTGACCCTGGGCAAGTCACTTTGCCTCAGTTTCCTTATCAGGAAAATGAACTGGAGAAGGAAATGACAAACCACTCCAGTATCTTTGCCAAGAAAATCCCAAAGTGGAGTCACAAAGAATTGTATATGACTGAAAAATGACTGTTCCCTGAGGTATCAGCAGATAATAGAGTTTTGCATTCTAAAGCTATCGGTAGTCTCCATCACTCATTTTCTACCATTTCATTGCTTAATGGATCAACAAGTCCAGCCCATTAAGGGGAAATTTTTCCATAATATCTAGTGACAAAGACTGATCTTGGATCACCAGCACAGACTCTTCCATTTCTATAAACAACTGTGCATGATTCAGCCACTGGTCTTACTCTTCTTTGTCAACATCTTGTTGCTTGAGTTCCTGTAGGTGTCTTACACGTAGTGCTTTCTGGTTCCAGGCCTGGATTTGTCCATGTTATTGGTTCCTTACAAAGATAAACCCTCTTTAGTTATATCAGACAAATCCGGTGGTGGTATATACCTGTTGTCCCCCTTTACCATCAGATTCTGTAGTGAGGTCTCCTTGTTCCAAAAGTATTCCTGACATTTAAAAAAATCTCTTGGTCAAATGCCCTGAGAGCATCTATTGATTTTCATCCTCCCTTGTGATGAAGGAAGTATTCATCTTTCTAAAGATTCCTGGGCTAATAATGACACCTGCAGGCTTACTGCTGTGTGGGTTTTTGATTGGATGCCTTCTAGAGACATTTTTGTCTATTTCACATGCCCAGACTTTATCATTATTCTGTCATTCTTCTTATCTTGTTTGATGGAGTTCAGATAAAAACAGTCCTAAAACAAGTTGCTATCTACTATCCTAGTGGTAGGTGTAGACAATATTGCACCGGTGGATGAAATAACTGCTATCTATTGTAGACAATATTGCACTGATGGATGAAATAACTGCTATCTATAGTTGGACAAAAGCATGAAGATAGAGGCTTTTCTTGTATAAGTTCACTGAAAGCCATCTCAGTCCAACTCCAGTGACAGGATGGCAGGGATGATGAGCAGTGTTATTGTTGTTGTTCAGCAGTCATTTTCAGTTGTGTCCAACTCTTTGTGACCCCATTTGGGGTTTTCTTGGCAGAAATACTGGAACAGTTTACTATTTCCTTTTCCAACTCATTTTCCAGATGAGGAAACTGAGGCAAACAAGGTCAAGTGACTTGCCCAGGGTCATACAGCTACTAAGTGTCTGAGGCCAGATTTGAACTCAGGAAGAGGAGTCTTCCTGTCTGCAGGCCCAGCCCTCTACCCACTGGGCCATGTAGCTGCCCAGCGAGCTGCCCCTCATCATTAGCTGGGTTGCACCAAGGCCGCTGTCTGACTTCTACTTCTGCTAGATCTCAGTGTTTAAAGGCCTTTCCTTTGACGAAGCTTGGAGATCGTGAGTTTTCACATGGTGTCATGTACTAAAAACATCATTCTTAAGTTTTTAAAGATCAGTGTTATATCCAGGTAATTGTGGGTGGAAAGTTCAGTTTGTGATAATGTTCCAGTTCTTGTTCAGTTTTTTTGGCTGAGTTCTCAAGGATATTTTGAGAATGTTGAAAGGGCTGTGAGAAAACAGCGCATTCATGCCATTGGTGGAGTTGTGAATTGATCCAGTCGTTCTGGAAAATAATTTGGGACTGTGTTCCAAAAGTTATTAAATTGTGCATTCACTTTGACCCAGCAATACTATTAACAGACCTACACTCTAGAGATATCAAAGAAGAGGAAAAAGATGCATGTGTACAGGGTATTTTGAGGTCTATATTTGCAGTGCAATAGAGAAGACCAGACTAGGCTCAGGATGGGTTGATACTGCAGGTTTGAGACTGAAACAGAGCTAGACATTTGTACTTCATTCAACAGTGAACCAAAGGAGGTTTACTTAGCCATAAAAAGGGAAGGCCATTTAGAGTAAGGGTGGCCTATCATAGAAGATAAACTGTTGATTCAGCTGAGCATAGATTTTCAGTGCTGGCATCATGCTTTATAGCACGGTAGTCACTAGATTGTCTTGGGAGGTATTCAGCAGGTAGTCCATTTTTGTAGAATGTAATGACGCAGTTTCTGTTTCATTGCATAATCTATATTTATCACAAAGTCCAAACTCCTTAATAATAAACCTTCTGTAATTTCTGGTGGTGAATACTTGCTCCTGAATTGCCATCATGAATCCCTTTATTTCTACAAACATACCTGTATGACTAGCCATTTGTTCAATGCTTCTTTGGTGAAGTGTATTGTTGGCTGAGTTCACGCAGATGTCATGAACTTAGGGCTTTTGACTCCGTTCTTGGATCTTAGCCATTTTCTAGTCTCTATCCAGAGGAATATGATGTTCAGTTATTATCACTCAGTGGAATGAGGTCTGCTTTTTCTAAAACAATTTCTTTAGGTTTTTTACCTCAATTATATATCGTGTGCTCTGAAGATGCCTATCAATCCTTTCCCTCCTGTTTTGTTGAGGAAGTGATAATTTTTCTATAGCATGAGGTGATAGGACTGTTTTATTAATATTGTATAGGTTTTCATTAGTTAGTTTTTCATTATCTTTCTTTTATGTTCCACTTCAAAGTCCTGAAATTGTATATTAGGAGCTGTATTGTTCCAGTTATTTGCTTCAAACATGTTTTTTGCATTGAGTTTTGATTTCAGTATTTAGTCAGTTTTTCTCCTTGGTAGGTTTCTGTCCAATGTGTTTTATCTGAAGGAGACTTAAGATATCTGTAGGTATCACCTTTGTCCATTGGTTCACTATCTTTCTTTGATGTACAATAAGAATTTGACATTCATTGAATCCAATGACATTTTAATACTGTTGTTGAAAGATTATATGTCATGAAGAAGCTATTTAATTATCTTTTGGTGAAACTATTTAGCTTGATGTCAGTCATTTGTAGCACAGTACTGAAGACCAATTCTTTCTGGACAGAAGGTTCTCAACACCTGGAGACAGAATTCTTGGGAGATGAAGCAACTGAGTGAGGTTTTTTTAATTAATTTATTTTGATTTATCAAAAATCACTTCCATAAGCTTTTGAGTTTTAAATTTTTCTCCCCCTCCCTCCCCACCTCCCTCCCCAAGACAGTGTGCAATCTGATATAGGCTATACATATACATTCCTATTAAACATATTTTCACATTAGTGATGTTGTAAGGAGGAATTAGAACCAGTAGGAGGAAGCACCAGAAAGAGGAAACAAAACACAACAGGAGAAAAAAAATAGCAAATAGTATGCTTCAGTCTGCATTCTAACTCCATAGTTCTTTCTCTGGATGTGGATTCTATTATGAGGCCTTTGGAGATGTCTTAGATCCTTGCATTGCAGAGAAGGGCTAAGTCTATCAGTTAGTCATCACACAATGTGGCTGTTACTGTGTACACTTCACTCAGCATTAGTTCATACAACTCTTTCTGGGTTTTTCTGAAATCTGCCTGTTCATCATTTCTTCTAGCACAATAGTATTCCATTATATTCATATACTACAACTTGTTCAGTCATTCCCCAATTGATGGGCATTCCTTCAGTTTCTAATTCTTTGCCACCACAAAAAGAGATGTTATAAATATTTTTGTACATGTGGGTCCTTTTCCAATTTGTATGATCTCTTTGGGATATAGCCCTAGAAGTGGTATTGCTGGGTCAAAGGGTATGCACAGTTTTATAGCCCTTTGGGCACAGCTCCAAATTGCTCTCCAAAATGGATCATTTCACAACTACACCAACAATGCATTAGTGCTCCAATATTCCCACATCTCCAACATTTATCACTTTCCTGTTTTGTCATGTTGGTCAATCTGATAGGTGTGACGTGGTACCTCAGAATTGTTTTGATTTGTATTTCTCTAATCAATAGTGATTTGGAGCATTTTTTCATATGACTATAGATGGCTTTAATTTCTTCATCTGAGAACTCTCTGTTCATATCCTTTGACCATTTATCAATTGGGGAATGACTTCTAGTGGGTTTTAAAGGAAAAATATTGATTCCCCCCTTCCTCCTCTCAGTGGAGGGGAAACATTATAAGAAGTAGAACCCATGTGCCAAATGAGATGACAGCATAGAATTTGGAAGAAAAGTTTGCAGTGAGAGATTGAAGCCAAAAAGACAGCAGGAACATTTATTGCCACTTTGCTGATGCAGCTATTCCAAGAAGCCTAAACCATGCTTATATTCCCAGGGCAGAGATAAGAGACTATGATTGCTTAGGTTTTCTAGGAAAGATGGTGACCTTTTCTCCCCTCCCCTCTCATATTTTCTCTGTTTCTGTTTCTCTCTCTCTCTGTCTCTCTCCACCCCTGTACCCCTCTCCAGCTCAGATTGAGTTCCTGTTCCAAAATTTTCCTGCTCTTTAAGGTCCATTTATACTTTCCATCCCAATTAATATCATTGCCAGCTTAGCTAATGATATGATCAACCATAACTGCTCTGGTTTGAGTGCTTCAATATTAGTGAGAGATGAGTTGCAAAAGAGAAGGGAACACTGGCTTATACATTATACAGAAGGAGATAAGTGAGCATAGAGTAGAAGCCCTCTCCTCCTAAATTTTTACTTGAACAATCTGGTTGGGGGGTCAGAAGATAAATGAGAGAAAATCTCATTGATATTGATTCCCTATTTTATAAACTTCCTAAAGCAAAGCAAACGTGGATCTAGGTTTTCTTTCCTAGGAGCTAAACATAGCAGGTGGCTATCTGGTTTGTAGGGGAGAGGGGAATGGGCATTGTTGAGTCAACAATAATTACAGTGGGATCTTGTCTGCTCAGCATCTTTTACTCAGTCGTGTGGTAGTAAAGATGTATTCTACTGTGCAGTATTGCTTATGAATCTTGAGTTGATTCAGCTGAGTGAAGTTTCTTCCTAAGTAGCCCATTATTTTCCACCAGCCTAATCAGAGAGCACCTGCAGCTCCTAATGGCTTTTTTGTATTCAGACAACTAGGACATCATATAAACAGCTTGAGCCTTCAGTCCTCTAAGCCAACCAAATCTCAAGGATAGCCTCAATACTTTTTACGGAAAAACTATCCTAACTTGCATGGGGGCAGGTGTTAGGAAATGGTATTCCTCAGGTACTCTCCATTTCAGCAAAACTGGCCAACTTGAAGTTATCCCTACTTGAAGATATCCCATTGTCTAGGGCCATGACTTTGCACAGGCTGATTCCATGCCTGGAAGTTCTATTCCCTTTTTATTTTTGCCCCTTGGAATCCTTAACTCCCTTCAAGGGCTAGTTCCAGTACCACTCCTTACAAGAGACCTTTACTTATTCCCCTACTTGTTACACTCCACTGTCTCCACACACCAAAATTACTTTGCACTTATTTTATATCTTTTTTTTTTTGCATTTTCTTAACTGTATACATTGTGTTTTCCCCCAATAGAATGTAAATTCTAAATAGTCTTTTGTGGTAGCAAAGAACTGAAAATAAATTAAATGTCTATTGATTGGGAAATGACTAAACAAATTTGGGTGCACGAATTAATTAATATTACAACATTGTAATAAGCAATGAATATGTAAAATTCACGGAAGCATAGGAAAACCAATCTGAACCGATATAGAATTAAGTACTCTGAGCCAGAAAAAATCATAAGCACAATTATTATAAAATTGTAAATAGAAAGAACAACACCAAAAAGGAACCATATTGTATAATTATAATGACCAAGAAGTTAGGCCCTGGAAAAGACTTGTGAAAATTTTGTTGCAGATGGAGGAGACTACGAGTGTAGAATTTTGTATATGTTGCCAGACTAAATATACATGTTGGTTGTTTTTGTTGAACTGATTTTTCCCCCCTCTTTTTTTATCCTTTGTTATGAATAGAAGCTTACTATGTAAGGAAGAACCAAAAAAAAATGGAAATGAAGATAATATAAAAGATCTATCTATATTTTTTCCTTTTTGAAAATTTATATTTAATGTTCATTTAAAAATATGAGTTCTAAATTCTCTTTTTCTTGCCCTTGCCCCACCCATTGAGAAGGCAAGCAATATCTCAATTATACATATGAATTCATGCAAAACATATTTCTATGTTAGCCATGTTGAAAAAAATAACAATAAAAATCAAGAAACATAAAGAAGACAACATAAGTATGCTTCAATCTGTACTCAGAGTCCATCAGTTCTTTTTCTGGAGGAGTATGATAGCATTTTTTCATCATAAATCCTTTGGAATTGTCTTAGATCATTGTATTGCTGAAAATAGTTGTCATTCACAGTTGATCACTGTACAATATTGCTGTTACTGTGTACAATGTTCTCCTGGTTCTCCTCACTACACTTTGCATTAGTTCATGTAAGTCTTCCCAGGTTTTTCTGAAACTATCTTGCTCATCATTTCTTATAGTATAATAATATTTCATCACAATTATATACCACAACTTGTTCAGTCATTCCCCAATTGATGGGCATCCCCTCAATTTCCAATTTTTTGCCACCACAAAAAAGAGCAGTTATAAATATTTTTGTACATTATAAAACTTTTTGCCTTTCTTTGATCTCTTTGGTATACAGACCTAGTAGTAATATTGCTGGGTCAAAAGAGTATGCAAAGTTTTACAGCCCTTTGGGCACAGTTCCAAATTGTTCTCCAGAATGTTTAGATGAGTTCACAATTCTACTGACAGTGCATTAGTGTCCCAATTTTTCCACATCCCCTCCAGCATATATCATTTTCTTTTTCTGTCATGTTAGTCAATCTGATAAGTATGAGGTGGTATCTCAGAATTGTTTTAATTTGCATTTCTCTAATCGATAGTGATTTAGATCCTTTTTTCATGTGACTACTAATAGCTTTGATTTCTTATGAAAACTGCCTGTTCATATACTTTGATCATTTATCAATTAAGGAATAGCTTTTATTTTTTATAATTTTGTCCAATTCCCTATATATTTGAGAAATGAGGCCCTTTCTAGAGAAAACTGCTGTAAAAATTCTTTCCCAGTTTCCTGCTTTTTTTCTCATTTTGACCGATTGGTTTTGTTTGTGCAAAACCTTATTAACTAGGGGCAGCTAGGTGGCGCAGTGGCTAGAGCTCCAGCCTTGGAGTCAGGAGGACCTGAGTTCAAATCTCAGACACTTACCACTTGCTAGCTGAGTGATCCTGGGCAAGTCACTTAGCCCCGATTGCCTAAGCAAAACAAACAAACCAACAAAAACCTTATTAATTTCATGTAATCAAAGTTACCCATTATACTTCCTGTGATCATCTTTATCTCTTGTTTGGTAACAAACTCTCTTTGGTAAGTAACAAACCTATTGATCTAACAGGTAAATTTTCCCATGCTCCCCAATTTACTTATAATATTACTGTTGATGTCAAATCATTTACCCATTTTCATCCTATTTTAGTGAGATGTTGTTCTATGCCTAATTTTTGCCAAATTGCTTTCCAGTTCTCCCAGCAATTTTTGGCATATGGTGAGTTCTTGCTCTAAAAGCTTGGATTTTGGGTTTGTCAAATACTAGATTACTATGACGATTTACTAGTGTGTATTGTATACCTAATCTATTCCACTGACTCACTACTCTATTTCGTTGCTAATACCAGATTTTTTTTTTGATGATCACCACTTTGTAATAGTTTGAAATTTAGTATGTCTAGACTGCCTTCCTTCACTTTTTTTTTATTGATTCCCTTAATATTCTTGACCTTTTGTTCTTCCAGATGAATTTTATTTTTTTCTAGATCTATAAAGTAATTCTTTGGTAGTTTGATTGGTAAAGTAATTTAGGTAGAACTGTCATTTTTATTACATTAGTTTGGCCCACCCATATGCAATTAATATTTTTTTCCAATTGTTTATATCTGTCTTTGTGTGGGAAATGTCTTGTAATTGTGTTCATATAGTCCTTGGGTTTGTCTTGGTAGCTAAGAATCTATCTATATTTTCAAGAGGATATAAGCTCATTGAGGGCAGGGACTGTTTTGTTTTTGTCTTTGTATATTCAGTACTTTGCACAATGCCCTGTACATAGTAGGAATTTAATAAATGCTTGTTGAATTGAATTTTGTTCTCATTATGTCGATTTATATCTGTTAAATTTCAGTATAACTTTGTAATTGGTATTATATCTTTTCCTCTATTGATTTTTTTTGTGTCAATAATTTGGTCAGGATGGAATGATTTTGATTAAACACTGTATCTTTTTCTCATTTTTAATCTTTCTTCTAGCTTTCTATTAATTTTAATCTTTGCTCTAACAAGTCGGTAGTCTGAGTGCACACAGATGATAAAGGAATGACTCCCACATGTAATGAGTCATTTCATTTTTGTTAAAATATAATCAACTTTATTTTTTATAATGTTATTTGGTGCTTACCTATCTGGAATCTTCTGATTTCTTTTCTCAAAGAAACTATTCTGGGTGAATAATTGTTTGACTTTTTGTGGTCTAAGAGTCCTTGGCTTCTCAAATTTCTTATTCCTAGGTTATATTTTCTTCTGTTTTTTTAGTATATGAATCTATTTTATTTAAAAATTTTTAATTAACAAAAATCTATTTTCTTTCTTTCATTCTCTCCCATGCAGAAAAAGAAAAGGGGGGAAAAACTCCTTATAACAAATATACAGTCAAGTGAAAAAAATTACCATATAACCACATCAAAAAAAAAAATCTGTCTCATTCTGCTGCCTGAATCAACCTCCTCAATGTCAGAAGGTGGGGTAACATGCTTTGTTATTAATCTTCTGGAGTCATGTTGAGCCATATTTTCCATGTATTTCATTTTTTGTTTCCTTGCCTATCCCCACACTTTTTGTTCATATAATCAAACATCAAAGTATATGTTGATTTAATTTGGAGGGTCTTATCAAGTCCCTTCCAGAATTCCTCTACCTCTTCATTCTCTGTGACATCATATCAATAATAATTTTCACAGTGGTCTATTTAAATATTTATCATGCAGTATGAGATTACCAAACATCCCATAACATGGTGTCTCTTACTGCCTTTGCATTCACAATAAAAGCATTATCTGCCAACTCCTTTATCTTTTCCACCAAGAACCTGAAAGCCATTCTTTTACTCTGCTCTGGCTTCCTTCTGTCTTCTGGTTTCTGTTAATAGTGAGAATATCAAGATGGATATGATTTAATTCCTCTAGTAGTATGTATAAATAGTATCCCACTTATTGGTCATTGGAAAAGATCTCAGAGTACTAACAGCTGAGCCACTGTTGTCGATGATCTACAAACAGCACCCCTTTCTATCATCTTGTTACTGTCACTGAAAAAGCTGAAGGTGACCACAGAGGACTGAGAATCATTTTGTCTTTTTTCATGGGTTGCCAGGGTCAAAAAATTCCTCACCAAGTATCAGCCTACTGGTAATGATCTTCATGCTTAGCTAGGCTGGTGCTTAGAAACCAGACAGCCTCTCACTAGAACCATACTTGAAGCCTTTCCAGCATAGTTGAACTTGCAGGGTCATCTCCATGCCATGAATATGTGGCATCAGGGTAGGGTGCTGAGGAGATTACTAGAGTAATGTGCATGGTCTGGAATGACTTGTTCTTGAAGTCATACTGGCTCTTTGTGATTCCTGCTTTCTTTTCTAGACACTTGCTAGCTATATATCTTCCTTCCTTCCTTCTTTTCTTTTTTGAAGGTAATAGGGGTGAAGTGATTTGCCCAGGGTCACACAGTTAGTAAGTGTCTTAGGCTGGATTTGAACTCAGGTCCTCCTGACTCCAGTGCCAGTGCTCGGTGTCACCTAGTGGCTACTTACATCTTTAATCATGTCCTAGAATTTTACCAGAAATCAAAGTGAGGCTCATTGCTGCAGATTTCAGGGACTTTGTTGAACTTTTTGATTTTTAAAAATCTGGACAGTTGCCCTTCTCCAGTCCTCTGGTATCTCTTTGACTCTTCACATCTTTCAGAAGTCATTGATCTTGCTTCAGCAATTACATTTACTAGTTCCCTCAGTACTTTGGGATGAATTTCATCTGACTTGACTCTTCTACTTTCTACTTGATTTGTTTTAAATTCCTATTAGCTTTTCTTGTCTTTCCCTGGCAAAGAAAAGAGAAAAATTGAATCTGGCTTTTTCTCCAGCAGTGAACATTTCATCACCCTGAGCAGTGGTCCTCTCTATTCTTTGACCCTCTTTCTCCCAATGTAACTTTAAAAAACAACCACTCTAAAAAAGGCCTTTTGTTGTCATCAATTTTCCTCATGAGCCTCAGCCCATTCTGAGCTTAAGCAACCCAGGCCCTATTCTTACAGATCCAAGCTATTCTCCTGTATTCATCTATTATTCTTTCATAATCTACTTGTGATTCCAGTTTCTGTACATGTCTTTAAAAAAAAAATCTTAAGTCATTTTCTTGTTTATCCACATTGATCTCTTTGGACAATTCTCCCTCTGCAATTGTTTCTCTTAGTGGTTTCATAATCTCCTTCTTGAGAGCTTCCCATCCCTCTTGCCTAGACTGACTTCCCTCATAATTTTAGTCTATAAAGATTACACATATCCCTTCTCTAAACTCTTTGAAATCTACTTTCCTACTATCTCTTCTACCACCAAATCTAAGATGAAATGGTCATTTCTTCTCAAAATTCCCATCTCTTCCACTCTAGCATTTCCCCCCTTCTCACTGGTCAGAATTGGGTCTAGAATTGCAGCTCCCACACTGGCTTCTCTTATTGAAGGATGAAATTGTCATTAAGGCAAGGTCAGGAATAGTTATGTATTATGTTTTTGGCAAACAGGTCTAATAGATTGTGAGATGGTGATAGAGAGGAAGGAATGCTGAATCTGGAGCCATAGGATATGGCTGTAAGTATTCCAGCTCTGCCTATGTGACATTGAGCCAGTCACATTACCATTCTGGGCCTCAGTTTCCTTAGCAGCAAAATGAAGCAGTTGGACGCAATGTACCACTGACCTCTCTTTTGGCCCTAAAAATTTTGAAGCTATGTTCAGAACATTTGAAACTCTTCTACTACTCTGAAATACCTCTGAACTAGGCTTGTGATCAACCTTTCTTAAACCTGAGAAGATGCATCAAGTCTCCTTTCTTTACAAAGTTGAAAACTCTGATATGTTGGCTTTGTTGAACTGTCCCCCTCCCCCCCACACTTTAAATAAATTCTTTTATTCTATATCATTTCTCTTTTCTGTCCAAATGTTTTGGAAGATTAATTTTGTAGGATAATTGTGTTTCTAGCTCTCTTGACTTCACCCAAATGTTCACCACGCTGTCTGTCCTCTGATTCCTAGAATCCTTCATTTGAGTATATTTTCTTTATATCCATTGCTTCTCTGTCCCCTTTCTTTTACCTATCCTGTTTCTTATGAATAAGACATGCTGTTCCAGAGCCATGGGTTCTCATCTCATCAGATCTTAATGAAGCAATACCCATGCCAAATCTCCCTTCTCCCTTTAGGATCATTAACATTCATTTTGCTGCCCATACACAGTTATAGGATGATGGATCTGGAGCTGGGAGTAATCTGAGACTACATATATATGTACCTCCTCATTTAACAGGTGAAGAGACTGAGGCTTAAATAGGTTAAGGAACTTGCCCAAGGTCACACAGGTTGTAAGCATCAGAGGCTGGATTACATTTGTATACAGACATCCAAGGACAAGGGTTTTAATTGCTGGCTCTTTTCTTGGATTTTATGTTATTTTTCTGGCCATCTCTACTGTTATTTTCATTCCAACATTGTAGCACTTCTTTTTGTTGCCTAGCTTGGCGGTTATATGAAGGCTTTGCTTCCCCCTGCCCCTTCCTTTTGTTTAATAACATCTTTAAGAAATTCTTATTATTAGATTTAGAGCTGAAAAGGACCTCAGAGTATCCAGTCCAATCTTTCCCTTTTGGAGATGAAGTGGTTTTTTGCCCAGTAGCAAAGCTGGTATCATAATCTCTTTACACTTTTTCATTCCGTGACTAGTTCCAATCTTTCCACAAATCCTGCATGATCTATCCAATGCATAGGCGTTCTTTTAATGTTTCCTGGGCAGCAGAACAACACTTGGAACTTATATCCCACCTTCTTTTCTGCTTATGTTTTGATAGTGTCTTTAAAGTCATTTCTTGCACTTGTACTTAAGCCTACCTAACAGTAGTAATAGCTAACATTTTAAGTGTTTGAAGGTTAGTCAAGCACTTTTTCCTCTCACTTTATTCTCACCACAGTCTTGTGACATGGATCCATGTTACAGGTGAATGACCTGAGGCTGAAAAATTGTGATTTGCCCAGGATCACACGGTTAGTTAAGTGCAGGATTCGGATCTAGGTCTGGCATTCTATCCATTACACCCACCTAGCTACCTGTTCTATTGCCATTTGGGTCTTCTGCAGTGCACTCTTCTGATACTGGGATATTCACATACATCACAGAGCATGACTAAATTGAAAAATGGGCTTCCAATGGGAAGCTGTTTGGGATCACTGAAAGTGTGTTGTTTCCCAAATGCAATTCATCCAGTTTCCTTCCTCCTCAATTTTGAGTCCCACTCATCCATCTGCAGTGCTTGTTCAAGATACATGTACAGATGGGTGAGACCAATTCAATAGGCTGCCTATCCTACACACACACAGTCAAATTATTTTACAAGGTGATTGAATGTCAGATGAGTTGTACAAACATTAAGTACACTCAGTGGATTAACACCTAGTACAGTGTCCTGTACATAATGAACACTTAATAAATGTTGGGTAAAATGGAGTTCAATGGTGGAGAAAAATCTCAGGTGGCCTCACGGAAGAGGTGAGACTTAAATTGGACCTCAAGAGAATTAGAATCTAGTCTAATTCAACAAGTCTACTTACTCTATGTCTGAGGCACTGGGGTAGGCAATTACAAAACAAAGATAAAACAAAAAAGTCTCCATCTTGAAGAAGCATACTTACACTATAGAATTTGCCTGAACTAGTTAACCATGGAGCTGGGAAGAAAAGAGGTGAGCCAGGAACACGTCATCCAACAATAGAGTCCCATTTCCATAACTCCTACATAAGAGAATCTACTCAATGCACAAAAAACGTTCTTTTGGTCCTTTCAATGTTTCAAGGACTTGGGTGACAATCCCACCTCCTTTTCTGGCCATACGTATTTTGATGTCTTTCATGTCATTTCTTTCTATTATATTTGGTGATGAAAGACAAGTCACTTAATTTCCTCATCGGTAAAATAAGAAGGTAACTGCTAAGGTTCCTCCTACATCTGAAGTTTTACGATTTTGTGGAGGACAATGAATAGATTAATTTGACCAAGGAAGAAAGTCATGTGGGAGAATATGTAGAAAGGTCTTTTTGGGACATAAGCCTTGAATGCCTAGTTGAAAAGCTTGGGGTTTTTCATGAAGGCCAGGGGCCACTCACCTTTTTCCATGAGGCTCTTGTTTTGATTTGCCTTTTGAGTAGCTGGGTTTATAGAAAAGTTACTAGTGGTATGTACTAGTTTCTGAATACCCAAGTGGTAACCATTGGGTTAATTCTCCTCTCACAATCCTAAGGGAATGGAGGGGGAATGCTGATACATTGCTCCAAAGATACTTATTTATTGGAGACTACCATTCAATAGGACAGTGGGGAGGTACTGAAGGTTTCTGGGCAGAGGATGAATTGTTTCGGAGACGACTGTCACTGGAGTGTACAGTAGAGCTGGAGTTTACAAATATCCAAGTGTGAGGTGTTGAGGGCTCAGACTAAAGTAGGGGCAGGAGGGAAATGAGGAAAGAGTAAAAGAACAGATTTTGAACTATGGTGACTAGCAGGAAAAATGCAATTTAGTGAAAGCTTTAATTGAAACAGGCTCTGGCTTAAAAGAATTAGGTTGAAAACTTCTCAACTAGATTGGAAGTCATGAGTAAGTGCTACCCCAGAAATCTAACCTGTAGCCAAGGAGTTAGGGTTTAAGGCACTATCTACCTCCATCCTGATCCTTCAGGGACTTCAACTTTATCCCTGTCATATTGACTGTAGAGAAAAAGAGCCAGGAGCCTAGATTGAGTTTATGAAGGGAGACAAATAATGTTAACTACATAGGAGTTAGCAACCTGGAAGTTCGAAAGATGGTGTACAGGGTGTCCTCCAGTGGAAATTTGGGGAGCATTTGCACCTAAGCTTAAGGCAGCAGCCTCTGCTACATTTGAAAGAATCTAAGCATATCAGAACTAGAATAAATGGACCTTAAAGATCATGTATTCAGTTTACAAATGAGGAAAATGGGGAACTAAAATTCTGACCCGACTTCCTAGTCCAATGTTCTCGATACTATACTCCATTGTCTCTTTTCTCTTCATCGGGCTCACCCAGTCCAAGCCAACTGCTGTAGAGAAATATCAACATCAGTAAATGCTAGTACCCTTCCAATGTAGAACATGAGCTCCTCTCCAGCCTGCCATACATGTATGTGCAGTTGGGGCTGCGTATAACTATGGGAGGGGGAAAAACACACAGAGGAAATAGTGGGAGAAACACAATAGAAATCTGGGTTAGGCATTACTTGCCTGGGGAATTTTTTTGGTGAGACACCAAAGTTACACAAGTCACATTAGTTCCATGCCCAAATTTTCCTTGTTCTCTAAAACGTGCTGTCCTCCTAGTACTAATGTGGCACTGTTTCATACACTCAAAACAAGTTGCTTTCAGATAGCTTAGCCAAATAAGCCATAAGGACACCAACACCTCACAGATTTATACCCTATCCTAGATTCCACTGCCAATAAAGGCCAGGTCCTACATCAACTGAAACCTAGATTACAGCAGCTTCCCAGCTCTATCCTATTCTAAATGTATTTCATAACAATAACTCATTCATGTAACTCTTTAACACTGGGCTTAAGTGTTTTGCCATTTGAGCTTCTCAATAGCCCTAAAGCGATAGGTACTCTTTTGTAGAGAAAATCAGGAGCCAGGTGAAGTGACTTGCCCAAAATCCACTCAGCTACTGTGAGGGATGAACAATTTGATCCCATGTATTACCAACTCAAAAGTCCCACACGATTTGCTGTTCCATCCCATATAAGTGACTGGCTATTATTTCTAGGAGGCTCCGATTCCTTTTTTTTGGACTCCACAGAGTCTAAAGTGGCTTTCAAGGTTCCCTATAAAAACAATTCACTCAGGTAGTTTTCTGGCTCTATGGAGTATCTCTCACACTATCTTTTTGGGCAAGATGCAGAGAAGTGGACTACATGAAAATGGGGAAATTTAACTGATTAGAATTGGGATTAATCAATAGATGATGTCATTCTACCTCTATGCCCCAAGAACTTGTGCCCTGTTGTGTTTAACATATAATTAATGACTTGAGAAAAGGCATAGATGACATGCTAATAATAAAAGCTGCAGTATGACCCAAAGTTGGAAGGGATAGCTAACATGGCCAAGTTCCACAATAACCTCTATGAGTCAGAATATGCTACCAAATCTAAATAGGAATGCCTTTGTTTTAAAAACAAAAATTTTCTTTAAAAAGTCACAAATACAGGAGAGACAATGTTTTTTAGGAATCTCCTGCTACACTGGTCAGACTACAACTGGAGTATAATGCTCACTTTGGGGAACATTTTAGTGGAATGAAAAAAGAATGGCCTGTGAGTTTAGCATCAGTTGGCCAATTTTTCCATGAATTTATAACCTGAGGTAGTGAATTCTTATGATAGTTTTTCGAGCCCGAAAGGCCCTGAGACAGCTCATCCTGATGAGGAAACAAGCCCTGAAAGGTTCTGACTTTCCAAAGATCAAAAAGGAAAGGACCAGAGTTTTGGTTTCAACTCTAAACCTGGTGCTTTTTCCCACTACAACACAATCAATGCATCACTAAAGGTTTTCTGGATGACCATTTCTTTGGACTACTACAGATATAGATAAGACTAGATCAAGGTTCTTTCTGAGATGCTATGAATTTTATGAGGTTGGACATATCATTCAGGAGCTTTGATATCTCCTCTAGTAGTTTTGTAAGAACCAACAGAAAATCACCTAATCTTTTACATTCAACTTGTTTCAAACTAATTTATTAGTTTTAAGATGAAGGTTTTCCATTTCTTAAGGAATCTATACCATGTTCTCTATAAATAAATGAAGGCCAAACCAGAGTTCAAAATCAAGTTTTTGTTTTTATATGAACAGAAGTAGACCATCTAGAAATATTTCAGTTTATTTAAATTGTTAAGTAGAATATGAAACCGAATCTGTAGCTAGTGCTGTACTAGAGGATGGACAAATGGGTTGGTGTTTGATGAAAACAGCATCTACACAGGAGCCCAATAGACTTACAGAAAAGGGGCTAAGCCCTAATATTAAGCAAATAAAAGCTCATGTTTTAAACAAAGATTATACAAAAATTGATTTATACTCCATTTTCCCTTTTTCGATATTTAGAAAGTGCAGATTTAACAAAAGGTAGCCACATCCTGCCTATTTACAATGCCGATTATAATTATTATGCAAACAACAAAACTGTCAGTCTATCACCCAAAATCCCAGTGTTTTATTTCTCACCTTAAGTCACCCAATTAAGCAGGTTTAACCAAGTAAAGATGGCAAAAAAAGAAAGAAAAGCAACCTCCCTACCCCCACTTCCCACAAAGCAAAAAACAAAAAACCATAAAACAACTTTACATGCCAGAGAAAAGGGAAACAAAAAATTCAAATGAAATTACTATGCTGACAGCAGGTCAAACCTAGAGCTTGGAGAAGGGCTTTATACTGCTCATTCAGTATTATAATTTAAAAAAAATAATAAAGAATATTTGGCAAGGCTGTTTTTAGTAGGAAGTATGATTAAATTGAGAGGAAAAAAAGACACAAAGACCTATGAGGCTCAGAAAGGTACATTTTAGGGTGCTACTTAAAAAATCCATGAATTTTCGTGGCAGAAATCCTCCCTTGTTTGCATGAGCCAAGAAGGCATTAACATGCTGTTCACGAAAAGGCAAGACTCATTTCAATGGGAGCTGCTGTCCTAAACTCAGCCTCTGCTAGAAATGAATCATGCTATTCAATAATTTCAACAAAGGTATCATCTTAGGATGCCAGCAGCAGAAGGAACTTAACTTGTGCTATTCTAATAAGCAAAGCAGCAAACCAACTGGAAACATAAGAAAAAATAGGAGCAGGGCTAAAGATGGCTAATGACCTTATATTTACATGAAGTACTTTTTGCTGTCAGTTTTCCAATCCATGTTAATTTTCCAAAAGATTTTACAATTAAAAGAGATAAAACTAATTGCAATTGAGTTTCTGAATCTTAAGGTAAATAATCTTAACACTGGAAAAAATGTTTTGGGGAGGCCAAAGCTTAATACAATTGGCAATTTGTGATGTTCAATTTGACCCTTGCCCTATTTAAAAAAAAAAAAAGCTCACAAACCTTTTTCTGGGCTACCAACCTGCTAGAGGAGTTGCCAAAATGGAGACTGTGTAAATTTAGGCTAACTGATACATTGGGGAACTGAATACTCTATACACATAATTAGAAAGACAAACCACATCACCCTCCATTGAAACACTAGTGCATGCAAATAACTCTTCCGTTCTCAACGGATACATAGGAGAACAAGGAGAGGAAGAAGTTAGGGAAAGTAAGGTAGGGGAAGGAGAGGGAAATAAGGAGAGTTGGGAGAGAGCAGATAAGGGAAAGACACCAGTGAACTGACATTTGCTAGTGGGAAGTAGTTAGTAGGTATATTTGAGAGTTTATCTTGCAAGTTAAATCAGTGCTTTGTGTTAAACTTAGCAAACATTGGCTTGCCCCCCCCTCCTTTTTTTAATTAAAAAAAAAATTCATACCATGAAGGGAAAAAAAAAAGCAAATAAAGCACTATGCAGGCAATGAGGTGGGATGGGGTAAGTGGCCAAGGAGAAGTAAAGATATCAGGAGCAGTTTTGAATCGAAAGGCCACTTTATAAGGAGACTCAGCAAATGAAAGTTACCGTTTCTGTATTATCTGTTGTCTTCAATTCACTACATTGACAATCACAGCCAAGCAAACCACAAAAATTTCATATTTAAAAATGGTTACATTTGGATATGTCTCCTGCACATGCGTCCACCAGAACAAAAGGAAAAAAGAAACAAAAAACAAAAAAGTTTCTTTCCACATAAGGCACAGGACAAAATTAACCCCATTTAAACGTTCAAGGTGGAAATGAGAGTGTTTTCCTGTTTTTTTCTTTTCTTTTGCTAATGCATGTCTACAGATTATAGGGACTCAAGCACATTATCCATAACAGAAATTTCACTGTTGTACAAAATAAAACTGTTAATTCTAACTTTTATTCTTATACAATTTGCTGAATAGATCGAAATGATTGCTATAGGTTTTAATGTTGATAAGAACTGGACTATAATACAACCAAAACATAGTGGTGAGCTGAGCAAGTACATTTAAAAATGAAGTCACGGACATGATTCTTCTATACACTTTGTTTGGAGAAAATTATATAGTCAGCAAGCAGTCATAAGATGGGAGAACAAAGAGAGGGCAGATAGTTGTTAAGATGTGGAAAAAAAATGTTTGTTTAGGTTAAAAACGGACAGAGTGGTTTATTTTGCAGCAAGAAGAGAAACGGTTGGTGGATGGCAATTGATGAAATAGGAGAACGCTCAGCAACATTTGCTCTTCCAGCCTGTCACTCCTCCTCCGCTGTTGATATCTACATTTTCACTGTTGGGCTCTTTTACAGGGGTCTGGAATAAACATACACGAGAAATTAACTGATGACAAAAATGCCAACAGAAGCAAAATTAATGTCAACAGAACTATTTCCGAAAACGTAAACTTTTTCAGTAAGATGACACCATAGTTTAAATAAGTATATATAACAGCAAATGCAAACCTAGTGGGGTAAAGCACTGAATCAGGCAGCTTGGGTACTTTATTTTAAGAAAGGTCTGGAAGACTAAAGACTAGATCACTCACCTAGCTGACTCTACCAAAAGTCTTTGAAATCCCCCTCCTCTATGAAGAATACTTGAACTGATTAGTAGACAAAGGAATGGCATTTTTTAGCCATCCCACTGAATACCTATTGTTATTTTCTACCCAGGACTGTTGTGAGGAAAATTTTGTGAACTTTAGTTATAGAAATGTGATTTTGTGCTGATCAGTATTTTTTACTACCTTCATATCCTTTCCTGTATCTGTCCCAGTCTGTGCTATATCTTCAATTATAAGCTCCTTAAGAGACAGGAATCACATCAGTGTAGTGGCCTATGATCCCCCAATACCTGACAGTCCTGAACGATAACCTCAAAACAGGTTAAATAGGTTACATCCCAAAAAGTTATGAATCAATTGTTCCTACGTGAATGTGCATTTAGAGTGCTAAACAACAGTCACTGGTGGTTAGGCCCCCAATTAAAATAGAAAAATCTTAGTCTAAAGCAGCTAAAATTCACTTTCTACTTCTTCCTCGAAATAACCTGCCTAATGCCATCTCTTCACCCATGATGGATATAGGAAATACCTTCTTCCTATCACCAACGAGAAACTATCCCTGTTCTATGTATAGGTATTTTAAAGTTTGAAATTCTTAATCCTCATGGCCTGCCTTTTCTTTTATTTGCTTTCTATCACAGAGCTCCTGAGCACTTGTTTTCTAAAAGGAAAAGTGCATCTTGACTGGAACAAAAGTTTTAAAATGAGTTGTGACAAAGGTCAGACATTTACCCTGATTTCACTGCACCATTCTAATGCCCCACTCCTCTAAGATCCCAAGACAAAGCAGCCGGTCTGTCAATGGCTGACAGCAGCCAGGCAATACTGAGGCTGCAGGGACCCTAAGCAGTTGCTGCTACACATGAAGTGGGGCCAACTGTATAGAATATTCTCATACATATAATGAAATTTATTTTTAAAAATTTTCATTAAATAACAAAAGACTCTGCCCTTGGGAGGTTTACATTCTCCTAAGGAGAGGGGATCTATGACCTATACACAGCACACAGATAAATTCACATCCATGTGAATTTGAGGAAGGAAAAAAGACTAATAAAGGAGAGGGGGGCAGGACTCAGGATAGGCTTCTTTCGGGAGGTGGCAGGTACCAAGGCCAAACTTAAAGTAACCTAGAGATGCTGAAAGATGGAGGTGAGCATGGAGAGCAGCTGAAGCATGAGACCCAGTTTATGCAAACGCAGGGAATGCCAAGTGCTGGGAGCAGCAAGGTGAGTCTGTGATTTGGGGATTTGAAAAGGATATGTGTTTGAAAGGGATTAATTTTTATAAGCCTGGAGGGCTGAGGCTAGACTGTGAAGGGCTTTAAACACCAATGTGAGTTGTCTGTAGAGCCATCTGAGGGTCACTGAGCAGGGGAGGGACAAAGTTAAGAGTCCTCCTTTAGGAAGACCGACAGCAGCATGGAGAATGGATAGTGGTACCTAGAGGTGTCACTCTTCTCCCACCCCCTAAAATAAGAGGCTAGCTCCTTCCTGCCCTCCGCTAAATGAAAATACAGCTGAAGCAGCAAAAGCCATATATGTATAGAGATAAATGAAACATGGAAGTGACATGGAGAGGAGAGAAAAGGAAAGGAGAGAATGGAAAGGGGAGAAGAGAAAGTGGCCTGGGACAGAACTTCAGAAGATTCCCAAGATCATAGGGCAACAAGTCACTCTATGGGCCTCAGTTTCTTTAATAAGATATAAGTCTGAACTAGGTAACTTCCACCTCTAACACTGATTATGACACCAATTCCATAACCCTCAGAAAAAAAAAAGTATCAACATTTTGTATGCATAAATCACCAAAAAACCCTTCACTTTATATTTTGGTCAGTCTCAATATAATAAAGGTAAACCTCACAAAAGTCACTTTATTGGAAGTATTTCGAATAACAGAATATTTTTTAAAGGGGCCAAATATTCAAATGAGTTACTTTTTCATATTAAGAAAAAAAAACACCTCAAAACTCACCTTTCGAAGTATGTCTTCTGCTAATGTGAGGAATGCCTTCTCAATGTTTATATTTGCTTTTGCACTAGTCTCAAAAAATCTAATACCATGCTCCCTTGCAATCTAAAACAGAAAAAAGCAAAATGACCATCATAGAAAGAACAATCTAGCATAAACTTTCCACTGACAGGTCTACAATGAGCAATTTTATAAAGGTGATAATATTTAGGGTTGGACCAAGGGGAAATTGCTCTTTTAGGATAACATTATAAAAAGGCCAAAGACAGAATGACATAACTATATTTCAGCTCTACTGAGAAGTGAACTTATGAAAGGACCAGAGTGACATTTTTCCTTTTTTGGTTTTGCTGTCATATGCTTCTAGTGTTCCTAGCCATGATTAGATAGAATTATGTGGAAAAAATTAAGGTGCCTACTAAACTACTAGTTTGCACAAGTGTCTGATACATGGTAGGGGCTTAATAAATGCTTGTTGATTGATTGCCCGGTTTCTCAAGTCATTAGTTTAGTGAGTGCACAACTATTAAATATTTCTGACCCTTTTACATTCTATGAATCCAAAATTAAGTTATATTTGGTATCAGATTCCAACAATACAGACCCAAACTAGAATACACCCTTCTAATGTAGAATAAGAGTTTGAAACTAAATTTTAATGAGCATTAAATATTCCTTCATTCAACAAATGAATATTAAATGCCTATTTTATACAATGACTTAAAATTGGCCCATAATTTCTTTTCATATATGACTTGGATATTGAGTGAGGAATGGCTATTTTGAAGTGAGTGGCATTTTTTCTACTCTAATTTACGTTATAAAGCAGAGTAAAGTTGATCATCTCAAACTCCAGTTAACTTTATATTAATAATTGCTGCCCTATGGCACAAACCAAAGCATTGAGTGGGATGAGTAGTCTCAAACACATCTTCAGTCACAAAGATATCATATGTATATGTCAACAGCTTGGCATCATCTATTGCAACTATTGTAATAACAAATGAAAGCACATTTTCTGACACTGTGCCAGTAACATCTTCTCCATACAAGATAGTGGGGGATGATATTGTATTCCTTAAAGTCTGGAAGATATATTGGGAAAACAGAAGACTTGAGAGTTAAGGCAAGTACTTAGCCAAGTACAGGCAACCATGACTAACTGAGCAGTGATCAGTGAGTTTTTGATCGAAATGACTATGGCATATTTGTTCTTTCCCCTGAATCTAGTCTGGTATCAACAGCTTTTGTACATAATCCTGTTCTTAGCATTCTGAAATTAGCATCTATATTTTTCCATCTTGTACATAATTAAATATCTTCTATATAGTTGGCCCCTATATTCCAGTATCCTTTTTATATGTCTTATTACCTTGCACTAGTATAATAGTTTTTTATGCATCCATCAAGCTGACAAGAGGATGGAGAGGAAGAAATCTACCCTTCCTATTGGACTAGAGATCACCTGTAAACATAAGATATAAAATGGAGTTAACACAAAGACCCGTAGGTCAGGACTGAGATCCACTTGCAGACTGACCAACTGCCACTCCAAAAAAAATCTGATTTAGCTCATCCTGGTCCTTCATAGCTACATGATACTAAAAAAGGGTGGCAGCGGAAACAAAAGGAAACAAGCTACCTCTGTCCTGTTCTCTGGCTAGACAAGATGTGGGACACTCAGTGAAACAAACATGTTTCACTTAGCTATGTGGCTGATGTGAAGAAATTCTCTTGACTATCTGCATTAAATGAGTCTACCTTTGTAGTATGTGCTAAAATTTGCTGAAAAAACTCTGAAAGAAAAATGAGATAACATTAATTTCATTCAGGAGTCATTACCTGTTCTCCTTTTGATTTAGGTACAACTCTTTTATCTTCCATGTCACACTTGTTTCCTAACAGCATCCTTTCCACATCTTCATTGGCATGCTACAAGAGAACAAAACTTTACTTTTCTGAAATATATTTTCCAAGTTTTCTTTTTTAAAGGCAATTGGGGTTAAGTGACTTGCCCAGGGTCACACAGCTAGTGCATATCAAGTATTTGGTTTGAGACTGGATTTGACTCCTGACTTCAGGGCCGATGCTCTATCTACTGTGCCATCTAGCTGCCCCCAATATTTTCCAAGTTTTGACACACACACATTAATCTTTTTCAAAATAATTATAACAGCTTAAGTTTAATGTGTTTGTTAATATGCTAATATTTAATTTATACAGCACTTACCTCACTGGAGCCTCACAACAAACCTGAAATAGGTGTACAAATATTATCATGCCTGCCCACCAGACAGATGAACAAACAAACTCTCAGAAGTTAAATGACTTATTTGAGGTCACATGTGATGACCTCTTTTGCATGTCATTTTCTTTCAATTAGAAGAGGTCGTCCTGGAACTGGTTGCACTTAAATAATAGAAGCTATAAGGCTATAATTTTAAGTTGTCAAAATTCCTCTTATCTAAAAACAAACAAAAAACCTATAAGAATATCCCTGGTAAACACAGTAGGCACTTAATATTTACTGACTGATATACTGACTGATGAAGTAGAAAAAAGGTTGAACCTGGTGTCAGAAAACCTACATGTTTCCCTATTCCCTGTATTGCCAATATCTGTACTACCTATCTCACCGGGCTATTGTAAGGATAAAGTGAAAAAATACATGCAAAGTACTTTGTAAATCTTAAAGTATTATACATAAATCATGATAGAGTAGAAAGCTGAATTTCCAGTCAGAAGATAATAAATGACAGCCAGAATTTGAACTATCTGGATCCTGTTGGTCAAGTCTCTTAAACTCCCTGGACCTCAGTTTCCACATCTGTAAAATGAGGGGGTCAGACTAGATAACCTTTAATTTGTAAAGCTATTACTCACCCCTTCTTTCAGCTCTAGATCTATGATACTATAAATGGGAATCTCTATTACTTTCTAGATATTACTACCAAAACATGCCACAGTGCAGAAACTAGGGCTGAATTCAGCTGCCATCTTGAAGACTGTCTTAATCTCAAGCTTTTAATTTTGCAGATTAGAAAACTGAGGTCCAGAGTGATTTAAATGACTCACTTGCTTGTCAACAGAGGCAGAGAGTTGGCAAAGCCAGTCCTTTGACTCCAAATCTAGTGTTCTGGACAGAAGTAAAAACCCCATACAAAAACATCAAAACCCATATTTAGGGAGTGTTAATTTTCCCATTCCACATATAACACACACACACACAAATATTTCTGTATACAAGTAAAACATAAAAGGATTATTGTATATGAAACTGCAAATCTCCTTTATACACAGTTTGCTTTCGTTTTGTGTGTTTTACATTTACAAAGGCTTTTTTCACAATATCCTCCCAAGTGGTAGATAATGCAAATATTGCTCCCATTTTAAAGATGAGGAATATAATGCTCAGAATTCAAGAATTATGCCTATCCTTAGAAGATTCAGAATTTGAATGCTTCAAGCGCTACTTAGAATTAATGTAGCTTCAATCAACCTTTCCTTGGAAACATTTTCAAATCATTAAATAGAAAAAAGGGAAGACAACAAGGTAGATGAGCCGAAAGGAAAGGCTACCAAGAGGTGTTCCCAATTTTGGCAGAGATGTAGTCTATCACCACAAAACACTGGCAAAACAAGCAGGATGTGAAAGGAACAAGATTGGGGGGGGAGGGGGGACCGCCCTCTTGTCACAGGCAAGTACAAGTATCCTTTACTTAACAGAATTCTGATGTGAAAGGATTAAATAATTAAGCCACATTTATATTAAGGAAAAATGCCTTCTCTCTCCTTACAGAATTTGGGAGTTCCATACTATAATCTTATTCCTGCTAACATCATTAAATGGAATATGCCAATCTATTCCTAACATAGTATAGCTAACCTTGAGGTGAACTAATACTGTGGATGTGACACCATGAGGAACACAGAGACAAGCCAGTAAAATGCTGATGATTGAGGAATATTGAGAAGTTACTTAACAACTATATTCCAGCAGACAGAGATGAGCCTTCACTGTTAAACAAAGATGACTACTTCAGTCCTTAACTCAATAATGTGTCATCTCCTTTTCACAGACAGCACTGGAAAGTATACAGGGACATGGACTGACTGTTGTGTGTAACTAAAGACATTCAAATGAATCAAAGCAAATTCAAGTGATGAGAAAGGTGCAAAAAAGTAAAAGAATTACACTGGATGTTGAGTTGTAAATGTTAAAGGCAATCTTTGGCTGATGGGAGAAAAACAAATAGCTAAATTGCTAAAGTCTCATTTTTAGGGGAAAACTAATTAAGACAAATGAAACACATAACTACACTACCAGAGTTGGAAGTACTATATTTCTTTCATATTTTGCTTTGTAAAACTGACAGCCCAGCATTATTCAATCAGAAAGCTGTAGCCATTACTGCATTTTCTTTATAGTAGCACAACGCAACATCACAAGTCATGCACGATACTATTCACAAGGTACTCAGCTAGATAAAATGTGTTGTGACACTGTGAGGAAATAAATTATGATTCTTGTTTAAATTCCACATCAAGACAGTAGTGCTTTGTAATGTTTCTACTGAATAACACAGAGCTTCCTTTTATCTCACTGATTAAGGCATTCTCCAAATGGCCAGTATGGTAGTTATTCAGCTTATGAGTATGTCCTAACCTGTCCTTGGAGCATGAACCTTGCCTATTGGTACGAGCAAAAGATATGAATTGCCAATTGTGTTAATTTATTTTCCATATCCATGACCTATTTGTTCCCACAGCCAAAATCTTAAATTTTTCTTGGCTTGGTTTTAATTGTTTACAACATAGGAATCTTAAGCGTCATATTCCAATATCCAGCTATCACTTCCTCTCCTCAATGCAAGTAAGTACCACGGGCCTACCACCAGTGGGTTTCCAGTGACACAATTTTATTCTGAAGTTTAGGGCACAAAGCCACAAGGACTAGATTTGGATGCCATTGTAATACGACCTCAACTCCCAAGTTTTTACTATATTATGGGGCCTTTTTGCATATGTCCTGGGGGTTCTCAGCCACTGCAAGGGGATGTCTAGTTCCTCAAACAGTCAAAATTTAAAATTTCCTACTAAGGGTGACTTTGAGTTAGTTTACAAGCACAGGCACTGGAACTATGACTGCAAGGTACTTCTTGAGACTCTGGTCTTCCCCTATTGCTAAATGATCATTCACTTGTTCCCTGGGACATTGTTCCTATTTCTCAAAGGGTAAGTATCTATGGATATAGGTATACACAGACTTATAAGAGTACGTAGGTGATAGTGGATGGGAGAAAGTAAAAGGATGAGAAGGTGGGGGCTAGATGGAAGAACACAATTAAACGTACAACCAGTAGATGAATAAAAAAAGGATCAAAGTAACCATAGGCTTCTAGTTCCAACAGAATTTTTTTAGTGATAGTTTATTTGCCAATTGGCATCTTTAAAAAACAAATACATCTGATTAACCGGAGTCTTCAAATTCAGTTTTAGGATGTGTGTAATTATGGGAAGATTAACTCCACTAATATGGAATTCAAGATAGTATATGTTTATATTTCAGAAATCTATGACTTCACTGGTGTATACACTTTCCTTCCACTAGGAAATCACAGTTCTCTTCCCACTTAGTAGGTAGTCTTCAGGAGTTGCTGTTGAGACACTCTCTATCAAATCACCATTGCTGAGCTTCTCTGAAATAAAACTACCCTAATCTTCACCTAATAGACAAAGTCCATTGCTAGGCCTGTTCTTAAAACCGTGGTATGACTTGTTTGATTTGATTCTTCCAATCAGTAAAACTAAAACAAAGGCAACTGTTTTTCAAGGCAAATTAGCTGAACCTTTGAAATTGGGCTCTTAGCATTTTAGGGGAAAAAAATTATTTTTTAAGAGAAATTTTAGAAAGCACCTGTGATGTAAATGGCATGATCACAGGGCAGGAACCAACATAATCTCATGCTTGTCTCTTATACCTGTGTGAAAATGAGAATGCTAAAGGCCCAGATTTCCATTTGCCTTTTATTTTCAAAGTTAACCAGTTAACTAAAACAAAAACAAAAACAAAAAAACAGGCATGACTCAAACTCTCATAAGCTAGAAAACATAATTTGTGTTGGCTGAATTTTTAAATGTTTACTGTACACACTGGAAGAAGTTTGGTTGACCTAGGTAAAATTAAGTGTGGAGGCCACTAAATAAGCTATTTTCTATGTGTCTTTGATATATATCTGTTTAGAAAACCCAACAGAGTCAAACCCAGCAAAGAATACAAAGAGTCAAAAGGAATAATTTCTTGGTTCCATGTACTCTATGCTGAATAAATTAAGTTAAATTGCAAAAATTAACATCTCCAAGAAGATTAATTACATTGAAAAAAATCTATTTTTTCAAAAAACAATATACTTGGGTTCTCTCAACTTCCAGGCTAATACCTCTGGAAACACTAGACCCAGCTCCTTTAGTCTGCTTTTACTCCCTTCAATCAATCTTTCAGCCTAAAATCTGCATCACTGATTCAGTCTAGACAGCATTTAAATCTTAGATGGTAACAAAGATGTTATGAAAAATTTGTGGCCTGATGCTCCACAGCCTATGTAGAAATTAAATGGAAACATAATGAATTCTTGTCTTTAACACACAGATTATTTTATAAAACATTTTATGCCCAATACATATTACTGTTATATTTCTCTAACTGAGTAGACTACTTGACTTCTAAGTTTTCTAAACACTTTGAGAAAATGGGAATATTCTTATCTCATCAAAATGTGAACTTACTGTGCAGTGCACTCAAGCTTATATTTTTTGTACTATATACTTCTTCATTCAGTAAGAATCTGTTTAGAGAGAATACTTTAAAAGTATGTAAAGATGCCTAGTTAGTCAATAAACATTTAATAAGTGCCTACTGTGTACTAAGAACTGCACATACAAAGAAAAGCAAAAAACAGTCCCTGTTCTGAAGGAGCTCACAGTCTAATGTAGGAGACTCTAATGGAAGAAAGTCTAATAACAGATGGCACCAACATGTAAAAAATTTAAGTACAAACAAGATACATACAGGATAAACTGGAAGAGAGGGGAGGCATGAAAATTAAAGGGGATCAAGAAAAGCTTTCTAGAGAAGGAAGAATTTTAACTGGACTTGAAGCAAGCCAGCGGACAAAGATGAGGAGGGAGAACACTATCAAATGGGAGACAGCCAGTGAAAACACCCCAAATCAGAAAAGTATTTTATTCAACAAACAGCAAGGAGGTCAGTGTCACTGATTTGAAGAACACCTGTGGGGAGTGTTAAGAAGATGGGAGAGACAGGCAAGTTATGAAAGACTTTGAGTGCCACATAGAAGATTTTATATTTTGATTCTAGAGGTGAAAGGAAGCTATTGAGTTAACTGAGTAGGGGAGGTTGACAAAGTCAGACCTATGCTATAGGAGGATGCCTAGGGGAGAGACTTCTGTCAGGCAAAAGAATCAGCAGACTGTTGCAATAGTCCAGGTTTGAGGTGAGAAGGGCCTGTACCACCATGCAGGGCAATATCAAAGGAGAGAAGAGAGCGTATTTGAGAAAGGTTACAAAGGTAAAACTGACAGGTCTTGGCAAGAGATTAGATATGAGGACTGAGAGAAAGTGAGGACTTGAGGATAACATGTAGGTTGTGAGCTTGTGTGATTAAGAGGATGACAGTACTCTCAAATACTAATGAGAAAGTTAAGAAGAGAAGAGGGTTTGGGGAAAAAGATAATGAGTTCAATTTTGGACATGTTTAGTTTAAGTTGTCTACAGGACATCTAATTCAATTATGTTCAATTACAACATCTAGTGCAACATGTCTACCTCCAGTTAGAGATATAAAACTCGATCTAGGTCAGCAGAAAATTTAGGGATGGATAAGCACTTTGACAATCATTAAGCACAAAGTAAGTGTAGAGGTAATCACTGAATCCATAGGAGCTGATGAAAACACAAAGTGAAATAGTATACAGAAGAGAACCCTGAGGGACATCCACTGTTAAGTGGGAATGAAGATCCAGCAAAGGAGACTGAGGAGTAGAACCAGGAAAGAGATATGTCATGAAAACCTAGAGAGAAGAGAGTATCTAGGAGAAGTGGGTTACTGATAATTACAAAATTTGTATTAACTTTGGAGAGAGAATTTTCTGTTGAATGATGAAGTCAGAAGACAGACTATCCAGAGTTATGCAGAGTGAGAAGAAAAGTGGAGACACCATTGTAGATGGCCTTCTCAAGGAGTTTAGCCAGAGAAGGGTGGAGAGATAAAGGACAACAGCTAGCAGGGACAGATGAATCAAGTGAGGCTTTTTTGAGGATGGGGAAGACACGAGCTTGTTTGTAGAAAGCAGGGAAGCAGCCAGTAGAAAGGGAAGAGATTGAAGGTAAGTGAGAGTGGCAATGACAGAGGACATAATCTGTATGAAAATATGGATGGAATGGGAATCTTGTCCATGCAGAGGGGTTTAACTTGACAAGGAGAAGGGCTACATCAAGTAAGGCAGGGATGAAGCAAAAGATAATGGCACAAGGTATCTACCTGGGTGATGTGAGATGAAGACGAGGAAGCTCTCAGAGAATTGTATAAGTTATTTTTTAGTAAAATACAAAGCAAGATTTTTAGATAAGAAAGGAGGAGACTGGAAGAGATACAAGAGGAATCATGGGAAGCCTGAGGAGGGATAAAAAGGTTTGGAGGAATTGCTGTGGTGAGTAGGAGAGTGAATCAATTAGGGAGGTATAAAAGGATTGCCTTGTAGCAATGGGGCTCAGATACGATTACACAACATAAATTCATAGTGGACCCAATCACTATGGTTTCATGATTTTTCTCTAGCTTTTTCAGTATTACATGTGTAGAAGCAAAGGCAGTGGACAGCAGGAGCGATCCAAGTGTGAGGTATTGCAGGGCAAGTTCAGCAATATGAAAAGGGAGCAAGGGACTCAAGTGAAGACTAATAGTATACAGCTGAACTGGTTCATTAAGAGGTCAAAATGGTGAAAGAAGGATTGGGGGGGAGGATGATAGCCTGAGGGGTTATAGGACTGGAGGTCACAGTGAGCAAGGCAGAGGGAGAGTTGAAATGACAAGACTGTCAGAGTTCATCAAAGTTATAATACAACTATTCATAACTAATATGAGGGAATCAAGGGGATTAGGACAGCAAGTGGTTAACTGTAGGAATTGAGTGAACCACACTGACTCCATCTTCTGACTGAATTCTGGAGCTAGTTCAGTTCCTTTTCTATTCAATTATGGGGCTAGTCCAAATTCTGTCTTGCGAGAAAAGTTTATTCAATTGTGGGAATTGGGAGAAAACCTTATTGCATTGTTTGAACTTAGCCCTGAATGGCTGAGAAACTGGACTATCTCTATCTACTGTTTAGAGACACTTATCCAAGGACCTAGGTTATGAAGACCAGAAATCCAGTCAGAACCGAACAATCCATAGGTCTTATTTGAAAACTGGCCCCATACTGATCAATTATTGTTTCCATGATTGTTTATAGACGCTTAGGGGAGTGGGACACCTCCTTTTCTGATTTCAGGGAATTTCCCTTGTTCACTCTCCCCCTTCCAACCTGGAAAGTTCCCAATCTTCCATCCAATTAGAAATCAGATTACCTAATGTTGTACTGTTTCCATTTAATTAATTGGTCTTATTTGATTAAGTGTTTTTGATATATAAAATTTCTCTCTCCCTGTATTTGGGTTCCAGCTCTAAGCAGAGGAAGGGGATTGGTCAGGCAATTGGCATGCATCGCTTAATAAATTGCTTGTAAGATTGAACCTTTGTTTCTTTTTTTTAAATTCTTCAAAATATTTATTTATTTATTTTCCCCGAACCTTTGTTTCTTCAATCATTTCATCTTTCACTTGTCACAAACAGTAGTGGTAGACAATAAGTATTAACAAATAGGTAAAGCTGGCGTTTCAAAGCAGTAAGGCAATAACATCTCTTTTTCCTTGTTGCTATACTTTAGTAAAACATACAATTGAGCTTTATTATAAAAGAGCATGGAACTTCACAGTAACTAAGTTTCTCTTCAATGAGGATCAAGACAAATTCACCTTACTGTCCACGCATTATTCTAATGATCTATCGACATACTCACAAAACCTCAATGATTAAATAAGTTTTTAAAAAGATGGAATACTCTCATAACATAGCTGGACAATATTATTGTGGTCTAAGAGATTCAGAGACCCCTCCAAGACTGGAGTATAGGACAGGGTCATCTGGAATGAATTCACAGACTCGAGCACTCTTTAAGTCAAGGTGGCAAAGATTTATTGTTATGCTATACAGCAGGGCAGAGGTCCTTAAGGAATTCTGCCATGGTGGCCAGAGCTCCTTAGGGAACTTGCAACCTAACAGGAATGATGCTAAAACTTATATAGAAAAAGTAGTGAATTATGTGCCATGTATGCGAATTAGGTGATAACATGACAACTACATCATTCACTACTGGAAACTGGGGACGGGGGTTTCCTAAGGGGTATATTTTTGGTCTCTTATGTCTGTAATATGATAGTTTCAGGAATTGGTGTCTACAGCTTGACCTGTGGATTGTATATAATAACTGCAGGCATGGGTACTTGATAGTTCTGCTGGTACAAGATAGTCCTGTTCATACAAGGGAAATTCTACAGAGGTCAGTTTGTTCTTATAACAGGGAGAGATAGTTTGCCTCACTGGGCCCACTCATGAATCAGAGGTAGGGTCCTTGGACTGGAGAGAAACTGTCAGGGATAGTGTCTTGAGGCTAGGGAGAAATATGATCTTGGAAGTGGGGTCTGAGTACAAGCACCCCATCAATACCACATAAGGCCTAGAAAAGATCAGCCTGATCAGAATTCTTCCCAACCAAAAACATGAATTCATGAAGGAATCAAATACTACTGTTTTAGTCTTACCTCATCTATGTTTCTAAGCCATTTGCTGATGTTTTCAAAACTTTTACCATTGGTGATGTCGTACACTAGCATGATTCCCATAGCTCCTCTGTAGTAGGAGGTAGTGATGGTGTGAAATCGCTCTTGTCCTGCTGTATCCCTGGGAATAAACACTCATAATTAATATATTATGCATTTAAGGAGTAACAGAGAATTTTACACAATATATATAAATTGGGCATTCCTAAGCTAATATGTAAGTAGCAATGCAGAAATCACCACTCTCAGTACTTTACTTTGGCCATCACGGGGAAGGAAGGTAGGGAAGAGTTTAGGATTATCTCCAAGTCAACTCCTTAGAGTTTGTTCATTGACAGAGTCCTGGTACAGGTGTTTTTGTCATCTGACTAGGATGAGGTACCTACAGCACAGAACTACCTTATAATCTAATAGTCAACCTGCTTAAAGTCATCTGCAATGTACTTATTCAATGCAAATAAAAACTTTAAAAAGCTCAACTATAGCAGAGTACAACAGCTGTAGTGTAGGAGGATTAGAGGATCCACAATTCAATTATCTTTAAAGTAATAACTATTTAGGAAAAACATCTTCTAAAATGCCCTACATGTACACACCCACAAACCACTTTCTGCATATTATACACAATTAGCAAATTATACACACAATTCTATGCCTATCTGTGACTAAATTCTTCACCAAGAAAACACGGCCAATATGTATCATGAAGCTAAACGTGAATCTAAAGTACCTGTAAACTATCTTTCTCTTGTCTACCTCAACCTTCCAGATATGGTTCCCATTAACCCTCCAAAGGACTCTTCATTTCTAAATAACCCTCCATTTCCAAATGATCCTATCCCTATGATCCATATACTGTTCTGTGAATCTTTTTTTGGTGGCCATCTGCAAACTGTTGGGAAAAGAATTGTTTACCTATAACCTATTAAAGCTTAAAAAAGCGAATCCTCCCTCTCTACTGCCTCCAAGCCAGATAAATTATGTTTTTAGGTCTTACGCACAGCACTGTGATCAAGCCTGAAGACACAACTAGTTTTTGGCTAAAGGCAAGTAGTATCTATTCCAGATTTTAGGAGACAGTATCTCACACAGCTTATAGAAAGGAAGGGTAGGATCCCATGACCTAAGTTTCTATAGGGGAAGCTGGCTCAGAAGAATGGTATGTTCAAGAATGAAATTCTGAAGGCAATCACAATATGATTCCGATAAAGAAGAACAGTAGGATCTGTCAAAAGAGAAATAGAACTGCATAGCATTGTACCATACTAAGAGTGCAGACTGGAGTCTGAAGACTCCAGTATAAATCCCAGCTTGGACACTTCCTCTTATGATCCTGAACAAGTTATTTAATGCTGCTGAAGCTGGTTTTTTTCTTTTATAAAATGAGGAGTGTGGACTAGGTGATCTCTGAGGTCCTCTCCAACCAAAAGATTCTGTGAAATCAAATGCTTCTTTTGAGTGAAAGGCAGATATTTGAATTGTGATCAAGCCCTACAATAAATTCCGAACAGCTCTTAGATTCACCATAATTCAAGGCTTCAATGCAATTAGAAACATTAAGTGTTTACTATGTTCAAGACACTGTATTAGAGATATAAGATAACATATATTTCAAGGTGGCTAATCTGACTACATCAGTTATGAAAGAGACAGACTGAACTGTGAACCTATGCAATATAAGCAAGTTTCTGAAATGGAAAGAATTAAGATCAGATATTTCAAATATATAAAATGTTTCATTAAACAAGATTATTTTTGATAAGTTACCTAGAAAATGAAATTCTACTAAATTATATATTTTTTTCTACTCCAAGTTCGCTATGTACCCTAAGTCCAATTCACAGCTAAATAAGAATTGTCTCTACAACCTATCTGATATGAAGTCCCTGTCTATAGACCTCCAAGGGAGCAAACCAAATACTACTTAAAGCAGTCCTTTTCACTTTGGAATACACAGTTCTAATTGTTAGGAAGTTTTTCCTTATAATAAGCCTACATGTCTCTCTTTTAAACTTCCACCCATTCACCCTATCTCTGCCCTCTTGGACCAAAGAGAACAAATCTCACCTTTGTCCCAGATGATGTTCACTCAAATATTTCAATAGAATTACCATGTTCTCCCTTAAGCATTTTCTTCTCCAAGCTAAACTCATTATTGCTCAACTGATCCTAACTTGGCATAAACTCAAGGACCTCCATGAATACCTGGCTGCCCTTCTCCAGATTCTTTCCATTTTATCTACATCATTCTGAAAATGCAGGGCCCACAAATGAACACAATACTTCCGATACTGTTTGAGCAAGATAGCACATATTGGGACTAGTCTTTTCCTAATCCAGTTTAAGAAAACATTAGCTTTCAGGCGATTCCTGATCACAGTACTGACTTGATAAAAACATCTATAGATTATCTGCTTTATCAGATTTGAAAATGACACCAAGCTGGGAAAGATAATTGACATGCTAGATGAGAGAATCAGTACACAAAAATACCTGGACAGAGTAGACTATTATGGGCCAAATCTAGTAAGACTGACTTCAGTAGGTATAAGCGTAATGTCTCATAGTTGGTTTCAAGACATAAAGTTTACAAGGAGACTTGGCTAGCTATACTACCCTGTACTTGTAAATTTGCTACCAATCCCTTAGTCTACTTTGCTTCCTATATTGTCCACTTTGTCCTATTTTTTCCACCAATTTAGTCTACTTTGTCTTCCTATTCACCCCAGCAACAAGACTAGATTTTTTTTTTGCATGAAAGGAAAGCTGTAGGTTGGACTAAATTATGATATATAACAAGTTTGATCTTTCTGCATTGCATCCAGCAGGCCTTAGCCTACTCAACTTTGAAGGAGGACGTGAGAAGCTAAAGAAAGTGTAGTAGAAGCTTTTAAAAATGACCTGAAGTAGGCCTTCCTATCCAGTAATTTCTAACTGATGGAGTGAAGTCTCATCCATTTGAGTAGTAGACTACAGAAAGACATACTTCACTTGATGCAGAGTTAAATCAAAGTTATTGCATAATTTGAGATTACTGTTTTAGGAAAAGACACTACTTGAAAAATATAAAAAGTTGATATCTTGTTCACTGACAACATTCATTTGGGAAATGATCGCACTTATGTGTACATGTTACTTAGCCCGTTAGAATATAAGCTCCTTGAGGGCAAGGACTATATCACTTTTGTCTTCATATTTCCAATGCTTAGCACAGTGCTTGGCAAATAGCAGGCACTTAATAAATGCCTACTGACTGATAACAACATTTCAACCAAACGAATGAACAATTTTACCTGTGGTGCTTAGTTAGCATTGCTTGGGTTTAAGACATCTTATTCACAGACGACAAATATCTTAAATGCAAGGTCTTGACACTTATATAATTATACTGAACTTCTAGCCAAAGAACTGGGCCTTCTTAGCTATCGTTATGTTTTATGCCAGTAAAGTCAAATAATTATTTCATTCAGTAGGGCAAGAGAATTTCACTATGAAATGGAATGCAAATCATTAACAGGACAGCTTGAATCAAATTCTAGTCAGGGTTTATATGTTTGTTTTTAAGTGGGGTTTTGGTTAAAGCTTTTTAGAAAAAAAAATGCTATAACACTGGCTTAAATCTGATTAGATCTCAGATAGCATGGAAAAGATATTACAATTATAAATCACGTGATCAGGTAACAGGGATTCCTGGCTAATAATATAGAGTAAATGGATATCTCATTTTCAAAGAAGTAAACCTCTACAAAGTGGGCAACTATGTTATTCACTGACAAACTGTCATCTACTGACAACTTGAGTCCAGAGCATGAAGAGGCCTACTAGGAAGCATGTCACAGAAGAAAATTAAAAAGGCTAGGGATGTTTAGCCTAAAGATGACAGAGATTAATGGAAAGGCATGACAGATATCTTAAATTTAATGGGACATGGGGCAGCTAGGTGATACAATGGTCAGAGCTCCAGCCTGTGAGTCAAGGAGGACCTGAGTTCAAACCTGTCCTCAGGCACTTGACACTTACTAGCAGTGTGACCCTAGGCAAGTCACTTAACCTCGACTGTCTCACCAAAAAGCCAAAAAAAAATTTTTTTTTAAATTAAAAAAAAAAATTTTATGGGCTGTTCTCTAGAAGAGGAGGTAGATTTCTTCTGAGTTATCTCTGAAGACAGAAATATGTAGAAGCCATAAAGTCACCTCTATCTGTTAATACCTACACTTCAAAGTGCACTCTTCTCAAGCTAACCACCTTTATTTCCCTTCTCCTCCCCTTTACTGCTAAAATTCATTTAAATTGGGTGTTCTTAAACTGCGGTCCACAAGCTTATTTTTTAATATTTCAATAAGTATATTTCAACACAATTGCATTTCCTTTCTAATCCTATGTATCTTATTTTATTCATGTAAAAAACATTATTCTGTGAAGAGTCTACAGGCTTTTGCAAGATTGCCAAAAGGTGTCCATGACACAAAAAAGGTTAAGACCCCAGTCTAGTTCAGGGAAGAGGGGCAGAGGGATGAAGATGAATGATTAAAAGTAGCCTGGAGGCTGTTTTTGTGGTGGCCAAGAATTGGAAATGGAGGAGATGCCCATCAATTGGGGAATGGCTGAACAAGCTGTGGTATATAAATGTAATGCTATACTACTGTGCTATAAGAAATGCAGATTTCAGAAAAACCTGGAAAGACTTACATGAACTGATGCTGAGTGAAGTGAGCAGAACCAGGAGAACATGGTACACAGTAACAGCAACATTGTGCAATGACCAATTTTGATAGACTTGGCTCTTCTTAGCAAGACAATGATATAAGACATCTCCAAAGGCCTCATGACAGAAAATGCTATCCACATCCAGAGAAAGAACTATGGAGTCTGAATGTAGATCAAAGCACACTATTTGTACTTTTTTTTTCCTCTCATGGTTTTTTCCTTTTGTTCTGATTCTTCTTTCACAACAAGCCTAACGTGCAAACTTGTCTAATATGATTATACATGTATAACCTATAACAGACGGCTTGCCACCTTGAGGAGGGAGAAAAGAATTGGAAATCAATATCTTATAAAAGGATAAACTGCTTACATCATGGGTCATAGAGGGAGTCCAATTTAGACAAGGCCTGGGAGTGGTTCTATTATGTCTTGATGAACTTAAGATTGGAAAGAGATGGGGAATACAATGGGGGAGGGGGAAGACAAAGAAAAAGGAAGGTTAGGGAAACTTATCTCACTTAATCTAAGTGTACAAGTTGATATTTTTACAAACAAAAAGGTGGAGAAGGTGGGAGGAAGGAGGAAGCAGCTGAAACTTGAATCTCACTCTCATCAGAATTAGTCAAAAGAAAGAAGACTACACAGAAACACAAACACACACTCTCTCTCACCAGAAAAACAGGAGGGAAAGTAGGAGTGGTATTAAAGGAAGAATAGAATAAGGAATGGATGAATCCTAAGCAAAACAAAGTGTGCTAAGCAAAACAAAAATATTTATAACTGGTTTTGAGATGAGAAAGAATGGGAATCTGAGGGAGTGCCCGTAAGTTGGAGAACAGAAGAAGAGGTTATAGTACATATAAATGTGATGGAATATTATTGTGCTAGACTCTTACCAGTATAATGACCAACCAGGATCCCAAAGTACTGATGATGAAAGATGTACCACCCTCTGAGAGGTGAAGGACTCTCAGAATGCAACAAAAACTTTTTGGACACAGCCGATGTGGAAATTGGTTTTGACTGACCATACATATCTGTAATGTACTTTATTTTTCTTGCGTTCTCAATTGGGGAAGGGGGGGGTTGGAGGGGGGGGAGAGGGAGAGAGAGAGAGAGAGAGAGAGAGAGAGAGAGAGAGAGAGAGAGAGAGAGAGAGAGAGAGAGAGAGAGAGAGAGAGAGAGAGAGAGAGAGAGAAGTCTGTATCTCAAAACTGTTTCTCAAAACTGAACTCAACCCTTAGTCTCTGGCCAAGTGGCTTTCATACACAGTACTTTACAGGTGGGTGAGCTAGATGCACAACATGCAAAAAATTACATATACAATGTAAACGGAATGGAAAATGATTTGTCATTAGCTTGATGGGAGGTTGGAGGGGTAGTAGATGGGCTGGAAAAGTCCTCCTACAGAAGCTGGGATTTGGGTAGAATATTGAAGGAAAACAGGGAAGTAAGGATGCAGAGGTGAGCAGGGAGACCATTCCAGGCATGGGGGAAAGCCAGTGAAAAGGTACGTGACAGAATGCCATAAGAGAGAACAGCTAGGCCAATGTTGTGGACACTAGAGTACATGAAGGCAGAAGCCAGGTAGGAAGGGGCCAGATCCTAGAAGTAAAAGGAAGCCAGTGGAGTTTACTGGGAGGTGGGGACACAGGGGTTGTTAGTATATAGTACAGAGAGAATAGTATAGAGATAGTACAGAGAGAGAAATATTTTATTTCTTTTCAGCAGCAGGTGGCAATAAAGAACACTCCAGCCTCTAACTGGTAAATCAATCTTGAATGAGCAGGTCCTATTTGGACCCATCCATGCCCTCTGTGGTCTGGATGCCACTGCTATTTTAGATAGTAGGGCTAGGAATAGGCCACACCCTCTGGTAAAGTCATAGGTTTCTTTTGCCTCTTGTCCCAGTGTGGGTATTGGTTTTAGCCTATCTTTGGATTCTCCTTGCACAATCCTCAATCTGAAGTTAACTCTGTGACCTGCTGTGGCCCTGACAGGCCCCAACTGGTCTCAAGCCTCATTGAAATCTCTCTAGTTCCTGCATCTGATTACTGAACTGGGAGAAGCACTGGAGGACAGCCATCACTTGGCCTTGATTTCTGCCTCCCTATGCAGGGACCTACTAAGGGTTGATCCTGTTCCCAGGCCTATCTCATACAAAGTTTACAAGAGGTCATGCTGGCTAATTGCTACTACCTTCTCCTTCCCCTGAGAGCCTGCAGGTTCTTTCTGCCTTCTTTGCAGTCCTGGATTTTGATCTTCTTGAATGCTATTCCGTCTGGTGCCTTTTCAGTTCTTTATTGGGTGTTCAAGAGAGCTGAATTCCTCTAGGCCTTTTATGTCAACATATTGACCAAAAGTTCTATACATAATTTTAAAAAGTGCATCGGACATTCCCTATAATGTTCTCTTAAAAACAAACAAAAAAACCAACACATTGTTCTGTGCTTGTACCCAGACTTTATTTAAAAATTTTCCCTTGTGGATTAGAGGGCTCCCATTAGAAAAAGAATACCCATTCTTGCATTAAATGGTTATCAACAATACTTATAAAAACACAGGAATCTAATTATCAGTTAAAATACAGATTGGACAAGTTAACAGTAATCACTGGTCAAGTAGAGTTTAATACAACAGCTAAAAATTGTGACATGATAAAATTAGTGTTGAAATTTGCTGAAATTTACAGATGAAATTTGGTTAATAATTCATAAAAGGAACAAGTCATGTCCTAAAATTCATACAGAAGCTAAGCACATCCTTTCAATATTTATTTGGCTCTAACAAAATACACATTGTTTTATATTAATAATGCGTAATTTATCTCCAAAGCGTCAATGAATAGGGGATTTTTTTGTTTTTAATTTTTATAATGCAACACAGACTCTCCTTTTGCTAAGACTTCTCTCTTGGGGGAACAGGTGGCAGTGGTGGGCCAAGTTCTCAGTTGTTTACTCCTACATTTTGAGGTCCTTTAAAAGGAGATATACATTAAACTATAGTAAGGTATTATGACACAATGGAAGGATCCGATTATCAAGATTTAGAAGTGGAAGCATACATGTTTTCTCAAATCAATGGACACCAATAGCATAATCACAGTGTATCTAGTATGACTGTAACTTGCCCTAGGTTCCAAAGGTAAACAACAACGTCAAGACTGGAACCCAGGTCAACTTCTCCAAAGATAGCACCACTTTAACTACTACTTTGTGTGTGTTGGAGGTCAGAGGCAGAGGGAGGGGGCAAGGTGATGAGTCTGTGAATTGCCTGATATTAAAAAGAGGTCTTACTACTAAAAAATACTAGGAACCATTCACTGCCTAGGATAAAAATAATTTCTAAGTTAATGATTACTGGAGTTAAGCACTGAAGTGGAAGAGGGGAGAGGGTTGGAATGTCTTACAACAGACTTCATGAAGGGAGCAATGTATAATCAGCCTAAAAAGTAAAGGAATCAGATCATGAAGGAATTTAACTGTCAGTGAGGAGCCTGTATTTTATTCTAACGGCAATAGGGAACCACTAAAGCTTCCTGAGCTGAGAAGTGAAGTGTTCATATTTGTACTTGAGGAATATTAATTTAGTAGCTGTACAGAGACTGAACTGGAGAGGTTACACTACCAGCAGACTACTCAGGAGGCTTCTGCAATAGTCCAGACAAGAGGTAAAGAGGACTTGGAGTATTTTGGTTGTGGTGTAAGTAGAGAAAAGGTAAAAGGTAGAATCAACAAATGATTAGATACATAGGTTAAGAGTAAAGACTTGAGAACAACATTAGGTTGTAACAATGGGTGACTAGAATAATGTTGGTACCCTCAAGGGAAACAGGGTAATCAGGAGGAGGGGTGGGTTTAAGGGCAAGGATAAAGTTTTTCTGGACATGCTTAGTTTGAAACACCTAACATCCAAGGGGAGTTGTCTAGCAGGCAATTGGAGAGACAAAAATGGAGCTTAAGAGAGAAACAATGGCTGGATTTGTAAATGTGTAAAGCAACTTCAATGAGAGGAGAATTGAATCCAAGAAGCTGACAAAATGAGATGAAAGAAAGAAGAGAGGACAAGGATAAAGCCATGGGATATAGACACACAATAGGGAAGGGCAGAAATGACAATCCTACAAAGGAAACTGAGCAAGGAACAGTCAGATAAATAAGAGAAACAGGAAAAAAGCAACATCATCAAAGTAAAAGAGGGTATCCAGGAAGAGAAGATGATTGACAATATCAAATGTGTCATATAGGTCAAGAAAGATGAGAACAGGACTAAAGATCATTTGGTTTAGTAACAAAGTGATTGCTATCACTGATGACTTTGAAGAGTTGTTGGAAGACACAATGTAAGATCTTGAGAAATAAGTGGGAGGTGAAACCATGGACAACTAGGCTTTGTTAGTGAAAGAGGAAAGATATAGCATGGTAAACTGGAATGGGTGATGGGAGGTCTGAGTGAAGGTTTTTGTTTAAGGATGGGAGAAAGCTGGGCAGGTTTGAATGCATTAGGAAATGAGTCAGCAAATTAGATAAAGCTGTAAATTAGAGAATTATCATCTAAAGCTAGATCCATATAGGCATAGCCTTCATCTTGTACCAGATTTATATTTATCACTATGGATCATGCCTTCTTTCTCAGACTGACAGTTCTTGAATTATTCAAAGCTTATATCAGTCAGTCAATAAGCATTTATTAAGCACCTACTATATGCCAAGCACACTCTGAAACACTGGGGATACCAAAAACAAAAAACAGAAAACAAAAAACCAAAACCAAAAACCGTAAATAACAATCCCTAGACCCAAGGAGCTCACAACCTAAGTTTATACAAGCTTTTATGAGAGGTAGCATGACCTAGTGTTGAGACAGTCAGACTCTCTTGAAGTCAGAAATCAATCAAATATTTATTAAGCATTGTTAAGCATGTCCCAGGCACTGTGTTAGGTGCTGAATATAGGGCAAAGAGCGCAGTTAGGGTTAGGGTTAGAAATGACTAGATGTTATGAAGGAAGGAAAAAAGAAAACGATGAATGAGTTTTCACATTTGGCTGACTGAAAAAAATGTTGGTGTCACTAAAAAGAAATGGAAAAGTTGGGAAAGGGGAAGTAGAATGAGACATGCTATGATGTGATGGTATTTCCAAGTTGAACTATCTTTATGTGACTTTTAGGTGACTTGCCCAGGGTCACACAGCTAGTAAGTGTTATGTGTCTAAGGCCGGATTTGAACTCAGGTCCTCCTGCATCTAGGGCCAGTGCTCTATCCACTGTGCCACCTAGCTGCCCCCAAGTTGAACTACCTTAAGAAGCAGCTAAATATATATGATTTGGATATAGGTGAGAAAGACAAAGACAAATAATATAGAAGATTTAAAAATCATAAGCAGGGGTATGCTGGAGACTATTGAGAGCCTACTGTCATATTTTCAGTGTGGATGGGGAAAAATGTTAGTAATGCAGATTAAACTTAAAAGTATGTCATGTGTAAACCTCTCCCAATAGAGCTGGCTGTTAAACATTTACCAACATACTACCGTATAAGACATTTCCCCCGCCAACTTGTACACACAATGCTGAAGCCACGATATGGGCTTAGTTCAGAAAAGCATACCAAAAAAAGAGCCTCAAAGGGCTTTGAGTTAATTAAAGAACTAGTTAGTGAAAATATTTGACTGAGCTTTGGGGTATGATGAGCAATATAAAGTACTAAGGAGGAGAAAAAAGAGGCTAAAAATGTTAAGTGAGAAGAAACAGTAAGGTGGAAGCAAAATAAGGTAAATATACTACCTAATAAGTCAAATAAGCAACAGTTATTTATTAAGTGCCTCCTACGTTTTAGGCACTGAGGATACGAACACAAAAAGTAAAACAATTACTACTCACAAATAGAATTTTAAAGAGATGGTCAAGAATGGAGAAGCCTTAAAGAAGTCACTGCATTTGGCAAGAAGGTAAACAACAAAGTCATTTAAAAATGTACTTTGAGAAGAATGGCTAGGACAGAATCCAGATTCTAAATGTAAGTGATAGAGAAAACAGGAGCTGTGTTCAACAAGTATGGCAGCAAAAGGAGGGAAACAGATGGGTAGACAGAAAGGGCAAAAGGGTTAAGCAATAACTGCATTTAAAATACACACATACATATGTATATTCTTTAATTTGGATTTTTCACAAATTCTAGCTATTTTTCTCTTGCCAGTTAATCCATATTACTGTACAACAAATATTTCTTTGCAACACACAAGATAATTGAAAAACTACTTTATCTAAGGTTGACGGATAACTGTTCTCTCTTTCTTTCAGACATGGAATTGTATCAAACCACCCCCCCAAAAAATCTGAGTTTGTAGTTATCTTTCTTAAAATACAGTGCCAAACTGGAGATAATTACTTTCTGTGCCAGGGTATGAGCATTGTTTACTTCCACTTAGAGCTTCAAGGAATGAAATACTATCTAACCTCTTGACAATTTTAGAAATTTTTCCAGCTAAACTTATTTGTCTATTGGGGAATGCAAATTTGAAGTAAAAGCAGAAACTTGCCTCAACTTCAAGAAATTAGAAAGGACTGAAAAGCTAACATAAAACGTTGATATGTTGAAAACCTGGGTTTACAAATTATACAAATCATGATATTATTATAATAATTATATTATTATTATTTTAAAGAGATTTTATCAAAAGGGAAAAACCAAGAAAGGCTAAAATTGATCAGTAATGTAAAGGCATCTTTTCAGTAATTTGTGATATAGGATAATTGGGGATGAAAGCTCTTAAGTGTGAACTTTCTTTTGCATGTTAAATAATAAAAAATGATTACTAAATTGGTTGTCTTATTTTCAAAGTGACCTTAATTTATAAACTGTGATTTGTTCAGAACCACAACCACACCGTAAGCTTATTATTAACAAGGCTTTGGAGTCGGAAACTAGACAATAGCCAAATAAGAAATAAAGTTAATATCTGGAGAAAAGGAAAAAGAGGATGATTGTGTAACATCTGTGGAGAGCTTACTGGTTTTTTCCCAATAGTTTTCTTTATAGTATATAAGTGTATTTTTTATTCCTTCTGTGATAAACAGAAAGGTTGAATTGTATTTAGTCCTTAAGAAGACTACAGAGAGAGACCAAGCTTTCTTTTCTTTTCTTTTTTCTTTTTGGCTAGGCAATGGGGTTAAGTGACTTGCCCAGGGTCACACAGCTAGCAAGTATCATGGGTCTGAGTCCAGATTTGAACTCAGATCCTCCTGACTCTAAGGCCAGAGCTCCACGCATTGTGCCACCTACCTGCCCCCAAGCTTTCTTTTATGAGTGATCAAGCTTCTACTAAAGCTGAAAACACAGGGATAAAATGTTCTTCCAAAAAAGTCATGTTAATATTTATTTCTAATAATCAGTTGATTTATAGTTTCCTGTAAAAGATTCCCTTGTCATTTTATATATAGAAGATACTTTAATTCTATTCTTTGAAAACCATCAAAAACTATCACTCACATTGAATACTGGGGTCAATAATTCACCAAAACTGATGGTATCTACATATGAAGTAGCATTTTCACTAACTCTTTTCAAATATAGATCACTAACATTCACAGGGAAAAAATATCAGCATCACTTACCAAATTTGTAGCTTGATCTTTTTTCCTTGTAATTCAACTGTTTTGATCTTAAAGTCAATTCCTACAACAGAGAAAACAAGGAAACTTTTAATAGTGATTTCATAATATGTAATTACAATTAAATTTGCATACAATTTTTTTTCAAGTTTCTGGCTACAGAATCATCTCTCTGAGAAAATACACCCAATTTTTAATAAGCAACAATAAGGCTAAAATTAGAAGATGGTTTCAGATAAGAAGTATTTAATGACAGAGGATAGTTACCCACTTTTAAAAAAGTCTGAACTTAAAATGGACATTTCTATATGCACAGAACAGAAAAAGTAGATTGTACATGTAACTATAGGTCTCTATTATGTGCAACTGGCTTTTCTTATCAAGCATATATGTTCAACTTATAATTTTCAAAGCTGTCCTGTTTGTCTGCGTTCCTTTCTAGTCTTCATGTTTCTCTCTCTGCCTTTTTTAAAAAAAAATTAAAAACAGGCTACCATACATTTTATTTAAGTATTGCACTGCCTTAAAATGATGGCTAAATGTTAATTAAAATATTGAAATAAATAGTTTTCTCCTTAAAACACAAAAAGCTAATATTTTGTTGGCACCAAAACATTATTTGGAAATAAACATACAAGCAAAGGAATCCACTATGTCACTTCAACTCTTCTCTTACCAGACTTTTCTACTATATAACTCTGCAAAGTATCATATAAATATGAGTTAGTCTTATTTTACAAATTACTTTCCTACCAATACCTAGGTGAGAAAAGCAGTACAAGTGGAATAGTACTTATTTTCAGCAGAGGAATTTGAAGTTCAGAGAACTTAAACGACTTTAACATGGACATGTACCCGATAAAAGCCAGAGAAGGGAAACTGATTTCCTGACTCCCAAGTCCAGTGTTCTATCCCATTCAACTTAGTATTCAGAGAAAGAGCCATTCACCTCTTTGTGGTTAACAATAGACAGACAGACAGACAGACAGATAGACAGATAAACAGATAGATAGATGCGTAAATAGTCCTATATCTATATTTCTCTCTCTATATGTGTGTGTATGTATACATATAGACATATATGTGTATATATACAACATGTATGTATCTGTGTACCTCTCCAGTTGACTGTGAAGAAAAAAATCCCCAAAGAATGGAGAAAGAACATAACAAAAAGTTAACTTTTTCAAATATTCATACAATTGATATTTCATTCACTCACTGAAAGTCAAGGTGGAGGTGGCATTCTGGGGTAAAGAGAGATGGGACTAAACTTTAGGGTTAAATATCTGACAGTATCTAAGGCACAAGACAAAAGCAACTAAATGTTTATCTTTATCTTAGTATTTTAAGCTTCTTCTCCATAAATATTTTAATTTAAGCTTAACTCCATAGAATTACAGAATTGTAGTATTTTAAAACCATATATCCTGTGTTGTGGAATTAATATGAGGACATCAATCTCATTGGGCTCTGGAGCATAAACAGAAAAGATGAACCCATACTGTTTCATGAAAGCTAGTTTGAGAAAGGCCTGTTAAAAAATGTCCATATAATTGAATGCATAATTCAGATTTAATTGTAGTAACTGCCAAAAAAAATCTCACCTGGTGAGACCACAAGGAAAGTAATAGAGGCTTCTAGGGATAATACTGAGACGAAATGGTCAATCAGCATAAGAGCTCCAGCTATTCTTAGAACCGTGGATTCTTATATCCATGACAGGTCTCACAAGTAATTTTTTTCCCAGCTCCCCTTATAACAATTATAATAAATATTTATATAGCAATTTAAGTTGTGCAATATTACTTATGTTTCCTCATTTGATCCTCACAACAACACTGTGAGCTCCCTGCCATTACTATTCCCATTTGACAGATGAGGAAACTGACGCTGCAAGAGTTTACATCACTGGCCTAGTGTGACATAGCTAGTAAACATCAGAAGACAGGATTTGAACTCACAATCTTCCTGAGTTGCAACTCTATCAATCTAGCTACTGTCATTAATAAATTCTCACTGATTGATTATTCATTTATACAGTACTTTAATTTTTTATGAAACTTTAGCATTTTGCAAAACACAAAATGCATAGTCTCATTTCAACCTCCCAACAACACACTGACATAAGTACTACAGGTAAAATAACCCCATGTTATAAATGAGGAAACTGAGGCTTAGAAAGCTAAAGTGATTTCCCCACCAGAAGCATTAGTATAATTACTCATATTAATATGGCTTCTTGATGCACATAGTTTAAGCACTATTATAATGATTTTCACATAATCAATCAACCAACAAGTACTTCCTAAGCACCTGCTATATTTCAGGCACCATGCTAGGTGTTGGGGATACAAATGCAAAGAGTTAGTTAACCTCTATTTGCCTCAATTTCCTCATTTGTTAAAAATAAATAAATTAGAATAATAATAGCACATATTCTCCAGGGTTCTTGTGAGGATCAAATAAGAGAATTTTTAAAAAAGTTTTATTTTATTTTTAAAAATATATCTAATTCATCAAGTCAAAGTAGCTCTTTTTTTCCCACACTGTGAAAAACTGAATATATCTCCCTTCATCCTATCCTGCCACCCCCCATTTAGTCTATTCTCTCTTTAGACCTTGTCCCTCCTTAGAAGTGTTTGCTTCTGATTACCCCTCCCCCAATCTGCCCTCCCCATCAACCCCCTGCTCTCCTGTCCCCTTCCCCTCCTATTTTCCTGTATGGCAAGACAGATTTTCATATCCAATTGAGTGTGTATGTTATTCCCTCCTTAAGCCAAATCTGATGAGAATAAGATTCACTCATTCCCTCTCACCTTCCCTTGTTTCCCCTCCATTGCAAAAGCCTTTTCTTGTCTGTTTTATGTGAGATCATTTACCCTAGTCTACCTCTCCCTTTCTCCTCCCAATACAATCCTCTCTCACCACTTAATTTTATTCTCCAGGTATCACCCCTTCACCTTCAACTCACCCTGTGCCCTCTATTTGTCTATCTATCTATCTATCCATATACACATACATATAATTTTTTCCCTCTAACTACCCCAATACTGACGTAGGTCTCATGAGTTACAAACATCATCTTTACACACAGGAATGTAAACAGTTCAACCTTAATAAGTCTCTTATGATTTCTCTTTCCTGTTTACCTCTTTATATTTCACTTGAGTCTTGTATTTGAAAATCAAATTTTCTATTCAGCTCTGGTCTTTTTATCAAGAATGCTTGAAAGTCCTCTATTTCACTGAATGCCTATTTTTTTCCCCTGAAGGATTATACTCAGTTTTGCTGGGTAGGTGATTCTTGGTTGTAATCCCATCTCCTTTGCCCTCCAGAATATTCTATTCCAAGCCCTCCAGTTCCTCAATGTAGAAGCTGCTAAATCTTGTGTTATCCTGATTGTGTTTCCACAATACTTGAATTGTTTCTTTTTGGCTGCTTGTAATATTTTCTCCTTGACCTGGGAACTCTAGAATTTGGCTACAATATTCCTAGGAGTTTTCCTTTGGGGATCTCTTTCAGGAGGAGATCGGTGGATTCTTTGCATTTCTATTTTGCCCTCCAATTCTAAAATATCAGGGTAGTTTTCCTTGATAATTTCTTGAAAGATGATGTCTAGGCTCTTTTTTTGATCATGACTTTCAAGTAGTCCAATAAATTTTAAATTATCTCTCCTGGATCTATTTTCCAGGTCAGTTGTTTTTCCAAGGAGATCTTTCACACTGTTTTCTATTTTTTCATTCTTTTGGTTTTGTTTTCACAATGTCTTGATTTCTCATAAAGTCACTCGCTTCCAATTGCTCCATTCTAATTTTTAAGGAAGTATTTTCTTCGGTGAGCTTTTGGACTTCCTTTTCCATTTGGCCAATTTTGCTTTTTAAGGCATTCTTCTCCTTATTGGCTTTTTGGACTATTTTTTAAGGTGTTATTTTCCTTCAGTATTTTTTGGGGTCTCCTTGTTTTTCATGATTTTCTTGTATCACTCTCATTTCTCTTGCCAGTTTTTCCTCTACTTCTCTTACTTGCTTCTCAAAATCCTTTTTGAGCACTTCCATGGCCTGGGACCAATTCATATTTTTCTTGGAGGCTTTGGATATAGGAGCTTTGACTCTGTTTTCTTCTGGTTGTATGTTTTGATCTTCTTTGTCACCAAAGAAAGATTCTATGGTCTTTTTTTGCACCTTTGTTTGCTCATGATCCCAGCCAATTACTTGAATTTTAAACTCTTTGTTAAGAGCCAATTACTTGAATTTTAAACTCTTTGTTAAGATAGCTGTCTACTTCCAGTGTGGAAAATGTATCATCCCAAGGTTTAGGGGTTTGTACAGCTGTTTTCAGAGATACTTCTAGGGACCTGTAAATTTTCAACTCTTCCAAGGTGGTATGCTAAGAAGTGAGGTGTTTACTCCTTTCCTGGCCTGTGCTCTGGTCTAGGAGTGACCACAAGCACTCCTTTCTGCCTTGGAACTGTGAGGAGAATTTACTCTTCACTACCACACCAGCGTTCCTCCTCACCCCAGGACTGCCACCCAGAACTGTGACCCAGATCTAAGCATGGGCAAAGCAAGAGATTCCTGTCTCAGCACCAGCAAAGAGATCCCTACAATTCCCCTCTGATCAGCCACTCGATTCCCCCTCAGTCTCCGGGCTGGAAGCTCCAGAAGCAGCCACCACCCCAAGGCTGCACTCAGGGACTGGGGCTTGGACCGAGCTTCTCTCTCACCACAGTCACAGACTTTTCCTAGTGACCTTCTAAGTTGTCTTTGGCATTCATGGGTTGAGAAGTCTGGAAACTGCCATAGCTGCCCACGATTCAGTCCTTTGAGGCCTGTTTTGCCTGTAGGCCCAAGCCAAACTGTGCTCCTCTCCCTGCCTGGTGCAACAGACCTTCCCTATCAACCATCCAGGTTGTCCTGGGCTGGAAATTTGTTTCACTTTGTCTTTTTGTGGGTTCTGATGCTTTAGAATTTGTTTAGAGCCATATTTTACAGGTAGAGGGGTTTGGGGGAGAGCTCAAGCAAGTCATTGCTTTTACTCCACCATCTTGGCTCTGCCTGACTCTCTCTCTGCTTTTTAAGGTGCCTCAACAACCCTTCTTCTTTTTGGCACCCTATCCACATCTTTATCTTCCTACTTCCTCACTGCAGGAAAAAATGTAACAAATATATTTTGTCAAGCAAAATAAATTCCCACATTGGCAGAGTCTGAAAATGTATGTCTTTTTTTTTTTTGGTATCTTAAATGCATTACCTCCCCAAAGTGTGTCTTCTGAAATTATAATTAACCTGTGCATTGCTCAAAGTTCTCAAGTCTTTCAAAATTTTTTTTTAAAATGCTGTTATTGTATCAATTGTTCTCCTGAATCTACTAATTTTACTCTACATCGGTTCACAGAGGCTTCCCCCCCCCAATTTATCTGAAGCTTCATTTCGTTCTTTTTTTTTTTCCAGCCGAAGACAAGGTTTATTAGAATATCCATCATATTGGGCCGACTCTTAAGGAGTCTGAACATTAGTAAGCTATTGGCTAGATTTTAAGAATCTGAGCAGTGGCTAGATTATAGAATCTAAGCATCTTAATGGAGACATGATGGACCTTATATACAGAAAGACTGTGGGAAGATCTAGGAGTGGCCAAGTAGTCTATGAGGTAATAGAACTCCAGGGGTGGCCAAGGAAGAATGGAGCTTAGATAGGATTAAGGGTGGGAAGTGGCCTGGGGTCATAGGGAGGTATGGCATTACAGCCTCAGGAGACTGACAGAGATTTGGCCATGTGGGAAGTCCAGGGTTTTTCCTTTTTGGGGTCTAGATCCCATCCTCATCATGCCCCCCTCAAACAAATGTGACCCAAATTCTTTTGGTGTAAGGGGCAAAGTTCTCATCTTATGAAACTGCTTCCTGCTGGCAAGAGGCTTAGAGCTGTCCCTGCCTCGAGGGGGTCCCAAAGAGGAGGTTGACTATAACTGAGCACAGGCTGCATCCAGGGAACAACAGACATTGGCTGGTACTCGCTGTTTGCTACCAACTGTAGGTAAATGGCCCGTAGTCTGGAAGACATAAATCTTGAGCAGGATGTGCTGAATCTGGGTGATGCTTCCAGGCAAAGGTTGCCCTAGGGCCCAAGGCCATTGCCAGGGGGGCCCACAATGTAGCTGCTGCCTCTCTCCCCTTCTTCTTTTCCCAGGTGGGGGAGGGCAAAATCAAAGGTGAGGGGTAAAGGGTGAAACTCTCTTCTCCTTCCAGTCTTGGCTGGAGAAGAACTTGGGGTTAGGCAGCTTCCCCATACGGGCCACCAAAATGATGTGGTTTAGGGGTCCTGGGACCCCAAAATCACAACATGCAGGTCCTATCTGAAAGAATTCAACCCAAGACTTCTTTCAGCCAAAGACAAGGTTTATTAGAACATCTATCATATTGGTCAGACTCTTAAGGAGTCTGAACATGGGTAAGCAGTGGCTAGATTAGAAGAATCTCAGCGTGAAGCTTATTTGTTACTGGGAAATAGCATTCCATCACAATCATAAATCATAATTAGTCATTCCCCAATAGAAGTGGATCCCACCTGAGTTTTCGGTTCTTTGCCTCTTCAACAAAAATTGCTATAAATAATTTTGTACATACGGATTCTCTTCCTGTTTTTCATCTCCTTGGTATTTAGTGGTACAATTGTGATTTGGGAGGAACAGTTGCAAATTGCTTTCAAGAACAGCGAGACCAGCTACACCATCAGTGCACTGGTATGCTTGTTTTCTCATGGCCCCCTCCATCATTTGCCTATTATTGTTTTTGGTTATGTTTGCCAATCTGATGGGTGAGAGATAGAACCTCAGAGTTGCTTTATTTTGTATTTCTCTAGTTATTACTGATTTGGAACACTGCTTCACATTTGTTCAGATTTTTCCCTTTGAAAACTGCTTCTTCACATCGTTTGACCATATATCTATGTGACAGTTGTCCCCCTTTTCCAGAGAAGGCTAAAAATACTACTGGAAAAAAAAATGGAAAGATGAGATGAGAATAAAAAGTAGTAGATACTGTGTAAAGATTTGTTACAGTCTGGAAAACTTATCCCCCCCCCTCACTTTTTCTCTATCCAACAAATTACCTAGTCATGCTCTCTCCTACTTAGTACATTCTTCCTGTTTTTTTTACCCTGTCTCGAATAACAGGGCTGCCATGACTTAGAGAGCTGACCCCAAAGTTTTCTGAGCTTCCCTGAAGGCATGGACCTTAAAATCCCAGTGTGAGTGTGATGTGACCACATGCCAAGTCCTGAAAGCATCTCTGTACAGACCACTCCCTTATGTGTTACCTTCCTCATTACAACATAAGCTCCTTGAGGGCTTTTGTATTAGTATCCTCACCACTTACCACAGTGTTTGGCATATAATCAAGAGTTTGATAAATAATTATATTCACTCACTGCCAAAAGACCACTCTGTCAGAGGCTGCCAGATAACCATCTCTGGTTATATATTTCCTCCTCACTCTTTCCCAGAACCCTTACAAAAGTGTCAATCCTGGTACCAGTGTGAGAGGCTCACTGTATTGGACTTGTACTCTTTTCCTTGTGTGTCTCCAATTAAGGGAATGAGCCTTCCCTCAAACATATCAAAGGACCTATTAGTTTCAGCATTAACTAGTTTGTCTGATTTTCTGGGAAGTCCTGTTAGTTTCAAGCAACAAACCTTGAGGTACGAGGCAAAAAATTTTTCACAGTAAGGAGAAAAAGCCCCCCCCACACAAAGTCTGTTACAAACATTTTTGCCAGAGTTAAAGTCCACAAACGCATGGAATTTGAGGACTAGAAGGGATCTTAGAGATCTCTGTTCATAGGATCATAAATTTTGATATGGAAGGAAGATAAGCAGAAGTCATCTAATTTCAATCTCTTTGTTTTAAAGATAAGGGAATTAAGCCCAGAAGTTAAATGATTTGCCCCCAAGATTATAGCATGTATGTATGTAACAGCAGAGCCAAGATGTTAGTTCAGATTTTGTAGTTCACAGCCTCCTAAGGACTAGGATGAAAGTGACTTGCATTAGTTCACCTAACAACTCAGTGGATGAATCGGTACAAGTGTCCAGACAGTCTCTCATTAGGTAATATACACAACATTTCTTTTCCAGCTAATAAAAATATTTCAATGACTACAAATAGTTACTCAAAAAGCAAGTCAAATAACATTTACATTATTATTATTTTATTAATTTGTTCTTTAACTTAACAACTACATGTTCTAATTTACAGATGACACAAAACTGCTAAACCTCTACAAAGTATAAGTGTAGGGAGATGTCTTTCATATATCATTAAAAATAACTAAAAATCAAAAGTAAGCATTACATATGCAATGGAAGCGCTAGAAGTGTTCCCGATAAAAACAAGAGTAAACAAAAGATGCCCCCTTCTCACTATTATTTAATAGTCCTAGAAATGCTAGCAATAGTGATAAGACAAAAGAAAGAAATTAAAGCTGTAAAGACAGCCAAAGGGACAAACTATCCCTATTAGCTGAGGACAAGATGCTTTTAATTAAAAAACTGAGAGAACTAGCAAGAAACAATAAATTCATCAAAGCTGCATGCTATAAAATAAGCCTGCAAAACCCAACAGCGCTCCCATACAATAACAATGAAATCTGAGACAATAATGGAAAGGGTAATAGCATTCAAATTAGTCCAAAACTCATAAAAAAAATGGGAAGCGATCTACCAAAACACATTTAATATTTGGGTAGATTCAATTAGAGTGTTACTTTAAGAAATAAAGAACTTAAACTGGCCAGGATAATGCTCATGGTTAGGTCATGTCAATATAATAATACTATGAAAGAACTTACATATTTAGTGCTAAGCCAAATAGAAAGTTAGATAAAATAGTAACAAAATTCATTTGGAGAAATAAAAGAAATTATGAAAAAAGATAGGCATGAAGGGGCACTAGCACTGCAGATTCCAAATTATATTATAAAGTAACAATCATTAAAAACTATTTGGTATTGGTTAGAAATACAAAAGTTTGTCAATGAAACAGAATAGCCAAAGAGACTAATAAACTCAATAGCCTAGTGTTTGATAAACCCTAAAACATAAATTACCTAGGTCATAACTCCTTACTTGATAAGACTTGCTGAGAAAACTGGAAAACAGTCTGGCAGATATTAGGTTTAAACCAACATCTTATATTCTTACACCGTACCATAGTCCATAGTGTATTAAAAATGTGTATGTGACCTGAATATTACAAATCATAACCTAAAAAATTAGAAAGTCAGATGCCTTTGTAACAGCCACGGATAGATGAACTCTTAACCAAACAAGGGACAGCAATGAGGCAATTACAAAAGATAAAATAGATAATTTTGATTATCTTTATGTCCAAGATATAAGACGACTAAAGAAGTATCTAAGACTAAAAAATATTCCCCAATAAGAACAGTGGCCAAAAGTTATGAACAGGCATTTCTCAAAAGAATTTCAAACTATAAACCACATGAAAGAATATTCCAAGTTACTAACAGAAAAGAAATGGAAAATCAACATAATCCTGAATTTTTACTTCAGAAAACTGGCAAAGGTGACAACAGAGGGAATAGGGAATGTTGTGCAAAGATAGGCATGCTAATGCATTATTAGTGGAGCTATAAATTAATGCCACAAACCTGGAAAGCAATTTGGAATTACGCAAATAGTGGCTAAAAACTGCTTACCCTTTGGCCTAGACATTCCTAGGTATGTATTTTTAGGAGGGTATTGACAAAAAGAAAGGCTCCATATACATTAAATTATTTATAGATGCATTTTTTTGAGGTAGCAAACTAGAAACAAAACAGAGGCCCATCATTTAGGAAACTGCTAAATAAACTGTACTAACCAGGAAAATAATATACACAATTATAATAAAGCAAATGAAAAAACCACCACAAAACAAAAACTGAACATTGTGAAATTAAAAAGAACAGATTTGGACCCACAGAAGAGATATACACGTCCCTCGATTCCTTTGCAGAGAGGTGTGGGGGCAGAGGAGGCATGGCATCATGGGCATACTATATAATGTAATATTTTAATTAGTTTTGCTGTGATTTTTTTTAACTTTTCTTTGTTTTCCTTTCTTTTCTCCAAATTTTTGTCATAAGGGAGGTTCTCTGGGAAGGAAATGGGAGAAATTCAAGTGATATAAAAATAAAAGATATCAATAATAATCTATTTAAAAAACTGATGGGTTAGAAGCTCATATCACTGAGGAACTAGAAATGTCCTCCATGTGATGTTCTATCTTTGGATTTTCTGTCTCTTTCTCGTTCTCTGGTGTAATACAGATTTATTACACTTTGATGATTTTGTTTCCCTCTTTTTCTTTTATCAGGAATGATGAGGTGATATTAGTCCCACCATCCTATGCTCCAATCAGACTTCATCTGGATAAAGATTAAAACCACGTAAAATCTCATCACATTCAGTGTTCCCTTTTCACCACTTTGTGTTTCATTGATTCCTCTCATCCAACAATAACTAACCCAAAACAATTTCAGAGTAATCTTTCCTGAAGCTCAGTAATTTTTTTTCCTCCAAAAATGCAAGAGCTCCATCTACTGGCTGAAATAAATGCAGGCAAACCTGTACAAATCTAACAAACAGAGCAGGACAGCAAGGAAGATGTGGAACAAAACTCCCCCTGAAATCTTACTAAATTTTTAGTGGTGTGAAATGATGCCCCTGGATTCCTAAAGTTTATGCCAGCACAACAAAAGTGCCAGAAGGTCCTACCGGGCTCAAAAGGCTTTTCCTAATGGGCCAGATAAATAGAATGTCATCTGAGGCTCATCACCAGAGATTTGTGAAACCCCAGGATACTGGATTTTTAATAGCAGGAGCAACTCATGGAATCATCTAAGGCACAGATTCTTAAATTGGGGAATCTGCAAACAGATTTCAAGAAGTTTATGCACTCTAGGAAAAAATTATTCTCACTGCAATATAACTGATTTCCTTCCTAATCCTAAACACTATTCCAAAAGAAAGTCCATGGGCTTAATGAAACTGCCAAAGGAGACACATAACACAAAAAAGTTTAGAACCCTTATCTAAGGTATAGAGGCAGCTAGGTGGTATAGTTGGTAAAGCACTGGACTTGGAGTCAGGAAAATCTCAGTTCAAATCTAGCTTCAGACTCTAGCTGTATAGGAACCTTTTGATCTGTCTGCCTTAGTTTCTCCATATGTAAAATGAAGATAATAATAGCACTTACCTCCCAGGGTTTTTGTGAGGATCAAATGAGATCATGTTGCTTACATTAGTCACATGAAATATTGGCAAACTTTAGGGCACCATATAAATGCAAGCTATTATTATTTTTATTATTTATTTATTGTTGGAAAAGCTAATTATATCAATGAAATTATACACCCCTTAAAGGAAAAGGAGAAAATTCATATTCCAACAGTTTCCCTGAACATACACAGTGAAAAATGGGGGCTACCTACAAAATTAATTTCACGGATCAACCAAATTATTTGGTTGAAATGGAATTTAGTTTCATGGTTACCAATAAGTGGCATAAAGTACATCATGGACATGAGACTGGAGGAGAGCATGTGAACAGTAAGAGATAATAGAAAGAAAGCAATTCAACACTTGGGCTTGAAAGGAAAGCCTGTAGAGCCTTGAGGGCATGGACAAGGATTGTACAGGATGAGAAGGCATGGATAAGTTATGACTTCCACTGATGGAAGAAATATCCACACCACTGGCTATGGACTTGAGAAGCAAGCATGTTATATACTACACAAAGGAACAGTGGACTAGGAGAAAATGGTTAAAATGAACACAGTACTAGAAACCATATCCCCAAGTCCAGAATGTCAAAAGCTTTTCTCTAGCTATCAAAAGTGGGTTTGGAATGGGGTGGTTGCTCTGAACCCAGCAAAGCAAGGAGAAAGGTATTCTGTTTCTTATTTGGCCCTTGTTTGGTTGAGGTGTCTAATATGCTAAATACTGTGAAGAGATGAAGAGTAATAAATACTAACCCACCTCTCCACACCTAAAAACAGAAACAGCACTCCAAGTTAACTGAGCAGAGACCAAGTATTACTTGGTAGACTTGCATGATTGCAGCTGCATTAATAATGCCCTTCTTTGCAATATGCTGAACTCATAACAGGGAGGGGAGCAAGGATCAGGAAGGGGCCCATGCTCTATCTATTCCCACTTAAGAAATCTCTGATATTGAAAAAAATCAAAAGTTGCTTTTCAGTTCAAAAACAGGAAACCTCGCCATGATTTTGCTACATGAACAAGGACCAGGGAAAATACTCATTTGGATGGGGTTTTTTTTTTTGTTGGTGGTTGCTTTTGGTGTATATAAAATTTATTTTAACAAAATCAATAAGCCCATTCTATGGCCAGCTGTGAAAACATGACAACTCTGGCAAAAAAAACATTATCTACAATGGTATACACTAGGGTGAAATTTTATTTGTAAAACAGCCCTACTGAAAAGGACACCACAGATTATTCTAATATGGCATTAAGTTTTTAATTGGATACAAACTGTTAAGAAACTGTGATTGTACACGTATAACCTATACCAGATTGCTTCCAATCTTGGGGAGAGGGGAGAAGAGGGAGGGAGAAAAAAGTCTGGAACTCAAAAATCTTATAAAAGTGAATGATGAAAACTTTCTTTACATTAATTGAAAAAAATACTATTAAAAAAACTGTAATCCTGATTCTGTTAAACTCTGGTAGTCCAAGAACAAAAGGAGTTCTATCTTTTCATCCTTCTGACTTTGTTTTGTTTCTTGAAGTCTCATCACAGAATCATAAGCTTCTACTTGCCCAATTCTAATTTTCAAAGCTTTTTTTTTTTTTTTGGTGAGGCAACCAGGGTTAAGTGACTTGCCCAGGGTCACATAGCTAGTGTCAAGTATCTGAGGCCAGATTTGAACTCAGGTACTCCTGACTCCAAGGCCAGAGCTCTATCCACTGTGCCACCTAGCTGCCCCCCAATTCTAATTTTTAAGGAATGACTTTCCTCAGTGAGCTTTTGTGTTTCTTTTTCCATTTGGCCAATTCTGCTTTTTATGGAGTTTTTTTCTTCAGTGAATTTCTATACCTCTTTTACTACTTGGCCAATCCTGTTTGTTTGTTGTTTTTTTTAAGTTGTTACTTTCTTCAGTATTTTTTGTGCCTCTTTTACAAGCTATTGACTTTTTTAAAATTTTCTTGCATCACTGATTTTTCCAATTTTCCTCTACCATTCTTATCTCTAACTCTTTTGGAATTCTTGCTGGGCTTGTGTCTGATTAGCATTTTTTCCTTTGAGGCTTTGGTTGGTGTTTTCACATTGTTTTCTTCTTAGTACCTCTTGATCTTTCTTGCCACATTAGTAGCCTTTTATGATCAAGTTCTTTTTTTTGTTATTTGCTTATTTTTCCAGCCTATTTCTTCACTTTGAATTTTATGTCAGTTGGGCTCTGCGCACGTGGTGGTAGGGAGGCACTGAAGCAAGCTTCAGGCTTTTACATGCTGCTGTTTTCAGAGCTGGTTCTGAGCTGCTTCCAAGGTGAAGTGATGTGGGGAAAGGTGTGGTTACTGCTTTCCTGGTCTGCACTCTGGTCTTCACCTAGGACGGAACCTTGTTTTCTCCTGCGGCCTCAAGCACTAGCACTCCTCTCAGCCCTAGAACCGTGACCAGATCCCCTGCTCTCCTGCAGCTACAAGTGCTATTGCTTCTCTTGGCCCTGTAACTGTGATCAGGTCACCTGCTCTCCTGCAGCAAGCACTAGTGCTTCCTTCTGCCTTGGAACTGCAACCAAGGCCCCTGCTACCTTGTGACCAACCGTAAGTGCTCCTCTCTGCCCTGTAACTTCAATACAGAATTATATATGGGCAACAGAGTTGCCAATCAGTGACAGTTGCACTTGGTGACAGCAAAGGGTCCTCCTGTAATCTTTTTTTTTGGGGGGAGGGAGGTGCTAGGCAATGGAGTTAAGTGGCTTGCCCAGGGTCATGCAGCTTGTAAGTGTCAAGTGTATGAGGCCATATTTGAACTCAGGTCCCTCCTGACTCCAGGGCCGGTGCTCTATCTACTGTGCCACCTAGCTGTCCCCTTCCTGTATTCTCTTTGTGACCAACTGCCCAACTGCCTTATGGTCTCTGGGCAGAGAGCTCCCGAAGCTGCTGCTGCCATTGCTGCCTCCAAGGCCTTTCACAGCTGGTGCTGCTGCAGTATGCACTCCACGCCAGACTGGTGTCCACTGGCACTCACTGCAGTGTCACTAACCTCTCTTGTCAGCCTAAGTTGTCTTAGGTGGGAAAAATGTCTCACCTTGAACATTTATTGGCACTGTAGCTCCAAAATTTGATTTGAGGCATTATTTTATAGTTGTTTAGAGCATAATGTTGGGAGATTTCAGCTGGGTCGCCGCCTGTACTCTGCCATCTTGGGTCTGCTCCCTTTCTAGTTTTTTTTACATCTTCCTCTTTGCAATATACTCTTTAATCCAGTGACACTGGCTTCCTGGCTGATCCATGTAGAAGACACTCCATCTCTTGGCTTATGGCATTTTCTCTGGCTGTACTCCATGCCTGGAATATTCTCTCTCCTTAACTCTGCCAACTAGTTTCCCTGGCTTCCTTCAAGTCCCAACGTGGGCAATACTGCCCCCTGGAGAGCACTATTAGTTTGAAATGATGTAAATTAAAAACAAAACTGTTAAAGGGGTGCTGAGTAATTTTTTTTAAAAGGGGAGGTAGGCCAAGTAAGTTTGGGAACCTCTGTTCTACAGAAGTCTTTCCCAAGCCCTCTTAAAGATAGTGCCTTCCCACATGATTATCTAAATGAGAAAGAGGGGACCCCAGCTCTCCCTGCAGCAGGAGGAAAGGAGTATGGGTACATGGATGGGGGGAGCCAGGAGTCCTCCCCTGACCAAACACTGAGGTCATTTGTTGGGGGGGGGAGATAAGGAGAGGTATACCCAGAAGCTGTGTGTGGGTCAGCCTCTGGGCCCCCATTCACCCCTTGAGATACTGTGACCCTGGTCTCTATCTTGTTTGGTTGCAGATTCTTTCCTTGCTCTCCTAATCTGTTCATGCTATCATTTGTTATGTCTAAATCCTGTTCTCATTTTGACCTTATTTTGGTGAACGGTGGAAGATTGGTCTATACCTAATGTCTGCTATAGTGTTTTCCAGTTTTCCCAGCAATGTTTGTCAAATAGCGAGTTCTTGTCCCCCTACTCTAAACCCCTCTCTCCTGCCCTTGCCCCATCCTTTTGACCATTTATAAATTGAGAAATGACTTATTTTTGTAAATTGGCCTTAGTTCTATACTCAATGTATATTTGAGAAATGAGGCCTTTATCAGAGCAACTTGCTGTAAAGTTTTTGATATAACTTCAATATCCTTTTAACAAAATGTTGTTTCCCTGATTATCCCTTTTAACTGGGTCTATTTTTGCGTTTGATTTGTCTGAGATCATGACTACTACCCCTGCCTTTTTTTTTTAGTTCAGATGAAGCATATTAAATTCTGCTACAGACCTTTAATTTAAAAAAAAATAGTACCTTCCCTTTAGATTACCTCCAATTTACCATACCTCTTTTATGTACAGAGTTATCTGTATGTTGTCTTCCCCAATTAGACTGTGAACATCTTGAGGGCAGGAACTGTTTTGGCCTTTCTTTGTATCCCTTGGGGGGAGAGGGGGAACCTGCGGCCCTGAGGCCATATGTAGCCTTCTAGATCCTCAAGTGTGCCCTCTGACTGAATCCAAACATCAAAGAATAACAGAAGGCCACATGTAGCCTCAGGTTCCCCATCCCTGCAAACCTTAGTACAGGACCTAGAACAGATTCTACTGCTGCACATAAACCAAAGAAACCAATGACAAAAGGGGTAGGGGGTGGGTGTGTGTGTGTGTGTGTACATCCCACCCCACACTCCCAACTGATTCATAGCAACACTTTAACTAAATAAATACACATTGACAGAGGGATGGCAAAATGAATTGTGGCATAGTGGATAGAGCACCAGCCTTGGGGTCAGGAGGACCTGAGTTCAAATCTAGCCTCACATACTTGCCACTTACTAGCTGTGTGACCCTGGGCAAGTCACTTAACCCCACTGCCTAGCCACCCTTCCCCTCAAAAAATAAAGACAAGAAGAATTCAGAGAAACATGGGAAGACTTACGATGAACTGATACAGAATAAAGCAGAACCAAAAAAAGAGTATACCCAATGACAAGAACATAAATAGAAAGAATCATAGCCCAAAAGTCCATATAAACAAAATTATCAAACTTGGCCCCCGTGAAGAACTGAGAAAATTTACCTTCCTTCCTTCCTTCCTTCGCAGAAGTGGAAGACTATGTAAGTGGAATATTTAATATTGTCAAGATACAACTGATGGTTGTTTTTACTGAAATTCTCCCTTCCTTTTAATAAAAAGCATTAATAAGATTAAGAAAAATACACAGTGATCATCATCTAATTCCCAATTTACTCTACCCCAATCTGCAAGGATAGAGTAATACAATTTGAAAACAGTTTCAACAAATGTACTAACCTCTAAAACTAGAAAACATCCTGCTTGGCAAATTAGGACTATAAGTACATCTTAAGGATGAAATGTGAACATTTGTCCTTTTCTAGTCATTCAAGAGTGTGCTAACCTCAACAGAAGTGAATGCAGCATTAAGAACTTTAAAATTTACAGATTCTGATTATGGCCTTGGGTCTGCTAATAGTCAATCCTTAACATTCACACTTAACTTTCGCAACTTTCAAGCATTCCTGTGATTTTCGTAACCTTATTTTCACTTCTGCATTGCAATTGTGCACATTCATAGCTATGTGCAGTACAGGCATGATGTACTCAAGTCTGTAGAGTGGCTGGTATCTACTAGATGCTTCCCTGTTGTAAAGAGCTGTCTGTGCAGTGAATAAAGTCCCAGCAACTTCTTCCTTGGTTTTTAGAGGGTTGCCAAGGTGGAGAGGTCCAAAGCAGTACTCTATACCTTACAATGCCCTCACACTATCATCTGACCCAGCATGACTCGGGTTAAAAAATATTTTAGTTATAAGAATTTTATTTGCTATTACAGTATTTATGGATTTCATGTGTTACAAATAGAAAACATTATCAGAAATAAATGTTTTTTTTAATTGAGATGTTAGCACAATGAGAAAAAATATTTTTTATTTTACTAATTTTATTGTGTGTACTGCATTTTATGGGTTATTTCATGGTTACTGTTAAGAAAAGTGCATATTATCAGAATTAATGTTTTGTTATAAAAACTGTAGGCATAAGAGTGTATTTTCAGCAATCCCTAGCAAAAAATTACAGTTTTTGGTGGTCTTGGGAACTTAACCCCCTATTTTCCTAGGTTCATCATCACCATTTGCATTTTTGACTTTTGCACCATTTTCTAGGTATGTTATCTCTGCAAACGCTGAGGACTGACTGAACTAAGTCACTCTGTATGAGGCAGTTACCTCAGGTGTAAAATGAGAATTGGACTAGATGATTCTAAAGACCCTTCCACCTATGATTCTGATACTACTCTACCTTTTCAATTATATCTATTAGTCCCTTCCATGAACAATCCATATGCCAAAATGTACACTCTCTGCTTCAAGGCACTGAGTTCTCAATAAGTCTTTGCTTAGACAACAACTCTACAACAATTTCAGAGGAACTCATGATGAAAAATGCTATCTGCCTCCAGAGAACAGATGCACTCTTGAATGCAGACTGACACATGTTTTTCATTTTCTTTATTTTTCTTGCTTCCCCCCAATAACATGGCTAACATGAAATATGTTTTGCATAACTCCACATATATATATAATGGGTACTGTATTTCTTGCCTTTTCAATGTGAGGGGGAGAATTTGGAATTGAAAATAAATTTTTAAAAACAATTTTTAAATGCCTCTAATTCTATTTTATCCTATGAACTTCCATGAAATTGATGTAGACAGCAGTCTGGAATTTGTATTCACGTTGCTTAGTGGAACAGCATAAAAGGTAACAACAATCTAAATTAGGGCTATACAGTTATCATAGCTGTAACATTATACACTACAAAGAAGTTAATAAAAAGAAAACTGTGCTACTGACTCCTTCACATCAAAGAAAATTGGAAGTTAGTTGTTTACGCATTACTTCCTATTATTCAATGACCAGCTTCTGGAATTTAGAATCAAGAGATTCAACAAAATTCAGATTAACAATTCTATTTGTCATTTGAGAAAGGCAGCATATATCTCATTTTCTCAGAAAATTTCACCCTAGAAGATTAAAGTATTAAATTGACAGTAATAGTCTAGGCAAACAATTAAGCACACAGAAAATCAATTTGAAAAGCATGGTTAACTGTTGGTGTGTGCATAATTCAAAACAGCAAGTAAAACTATAGAAACTGTTTTTATCTAACTTTGAAATGTCTGTTAATAGCCTCGTATATATCCGTCTGAGCTTGGGGAACCTTTTTAAGTCTGATCTTGTAAGAGCTAAGCTAGAACTGGTTCCAGATGACTTGGTGTTAAAATTCTGGTTATGAGGGCCCTTCCAGCTCCAAATCTATGACAATCTGTACTCCAGCATGCTACGTAACCCTGCTGCACAAATAAACTTTGTAAAGCTATATCAAATGACATTTAACACATTCATTCTTTTCCTATTCACATACAAGCCCTCAGGCTGTGTATTTACACAGTTTGCCTGTAATTGAGCAAGATCACTGCTTGTGTAAATTGTGCTTTAACATCTTTATTTTCAAGTGATCAATATAGTCATGGTAAATCTCTTCTACCTTCAGTTAAACACTGGAATTGATTGTTATTTCCTAATATGAAAAACCGAAGGCACTGAAACCAAGTATCTTTGACATTTGGTTTCTTCCCTGAGTAAGCACTGAACCAGAACTAGCTGAGAAACATTTAAGTGTCAAAGATGTGGATCACAGTTCCAAGGGCTGGTCAGCCTAGTGACACTGTCGTTGCAAGGCAGAAAGAAAAAAGTAAGACTAGCTAAATAAAGATGAATGTTTAACAATCACCGCCAATCTAATGACTTTTGTGTTGCTAATCTTATTTAAGTTTACTATTACTTCCCCTAAACAATATACTCTTATTTTTAGTGCAACTATTTTTACATTTATCATCTCACTTATAGTTTGATTACAATATGGGTCTAGGGAATCAAGTTAACAAACCTATATTAGGTACCTACTATGTTCCAGCCACTGTGTTAAAGTGATGGAAATATAAAGAAAGTCAAAAACAATCCCTACCTCTCAATAAGCTCAGTCTAATGGGAGACAGAGCAAACATACCAACAGCTACATACAGACAAGATTATTACAGGATAAATTAGAGATAATCTCAGAGGGAAGACACTAAGATTAAAGGGACACAAAAAATGCTTCTTGTAGTGGCTGAGCCTTCAAAGAAGTCAAGGAAGCCAAGGGGTAGAGATGAGGAGAGAGAAAGAGAGAGCTCCAGGCATTAGAGAAACAGTAAGAAGGCCAGTGTCGGTGGACTGCTGAATACACGGAAGGGAGTAAAGTATAAGAAGACTGGAAAAGTGGAAGGGGCCAGGTTATGAAGGGCTATATTACGTTTAGTCAGTGCACAGAAATTCCATCCCACTTTTTTTCTTACAGCAAGCTTGTTTACAGGTACTTCAGTTATGAGTCACTACTGAAGTATTTGGTTACTACCTATCCAACAAAGGAAGGAAGAAAATAATTTCCCCCCTATAATCTGCTCAAAAGCTATAAATGTATACTCAATTAAGACAAATAAAATTTAAAGGGGAAAAAAATTTTTTTTGCTTTTTTAGGAATTCATATCAAATTGTTCCTACACTGGTCTGAAGACAAATGAGTTTCTTTGATTTAAACACAGTGCATACTATCTCTCCTTGCCATGACAGCTCTGAAAAAAGACAATGCAAGTGAAGTGTAAAGAATGCTAGACTATAGTCAAGAGAGAGCCAGCTCAAATCCAACCTATACCAGTGTGTGTGTGAACATGTGTAAGGTATTTAACCTCTGAGCCTCAGCTTCCCACCAATAAAGTAGAGATATTAGCTTTAGTATTGTATGTCACAGGATTATGAAGAACAATTGTAATAAATATGTAAAATGCTTTGTAGATCTTAAATCAAAAGTCAATTATGATTATTAGTGAGAACTGCCAAAGAACTTCTTTAATCTTGGTCATTTTTTATGTTAGTAGCAGCAACAGTTCAGAGAAAACCAGGCCCTGGGGTTACAAGGGTAAGTAAACTGTTGGGGGTGGGGTGTGGGGGGTGGGGCGTGGAAGAGAAGGGGAGAAATCATCCAGAGATCACATGAGTAATTTTCTGATTCAATAAAACAAGGGTTTGGATCTGGATTTGTAATTGATTATCTTAAACACAGAGTCTGGTTTTCTGATCTGCCACACAAGCAGAAAACCTGAAAAGAACTCTGCTGTCCACAATAAATGACTCTACTCTCTTTCTTCTCACTCTCTTCCCGAATCTTTAACAGCACAGATGTCAAACTGATCCCCGTAAAACCCCCAAGTGTAGCACAAACCACATTAAAGTGTAATCAGGAAATGTTTAACAAAATAAATGAAAACATAATGCAACATAGATAATGTTAATTTGTTGCTCTTTAAAACAATCCACAGCAAGTAGGGAATACATTTCTATTTGAGTCCAACAGCAAGCCCTACAGCATGGCTTCCTGACCTCATTATTCATCATAAAATGCTTTCATCAAAGTTACCAATCATTTCTCAACTGTTAAATCTAATAGCTTTTCTCAGTTCTCATCCTTCTTGACCACTCTACAGGCTTTGACATTCCTCTTTTTCTTGGTAGTCTCTTCTTCCTAGTTTTTCACTGCACTAATCTCTCCTGGTTCTCCTACTACCTATAACACCACATCAGTCCCTTTTGATAGATCTTCATCCAGGTCAAGTGCACCCAAAGAGTTCTGTCCTGGCCCTCTTCTCTTCTCTCCCCCTATATTTATTTCACTTGGTCATCGACTCCCATGGATTCAATTATCACTTCTATGCTGATGATTTTCAAATGTATGTATGCAGCTCTAACTTTTCTGCTGACCTCCAACTTTTCTGCTGACCTCCAGTCTCATTATCTCCAAATAGAGATGGACATCAAGAATTCCTAGTAGACATCTTAAACTCAACATGTCCCAAAATTACTCATTATCATTCTCCCCCAACCCTCTCTTCTAACTTCCCTATTACTGTTGAGGATATCACAATCATCCTTCAAGTCAGCCAGGTTCACAACCTAAGTATCATCCTTGCTAGACGCCTCACTTTCTCTAGACTCCCATATCCAATCATTGCCAAGGCTTGTCAACTTTACCTTTATAACCTCTCTCCTCGGATCCTGTCAAGCTCCTTGGTGCTGGTCCTTATCACCTCAAACCTGGATTACAGCAATGGCTGGCTGGTACTTGGCTAGTCACTATTCTCTCTCTGCCACCCTCTACTCAGCTGTCAAAGAGACCTTCCTAAAGTTCGGGTCTAGGACATCTTCTAAGTCACATGAGCAACAAGATAGAGGACTAGACATTTTCTCTGATCTCCACAAACTCTCCAAAAAAGAAATTATGCACCAAAGATAAAGCAATTTCATCTCCATGTTCTCAAACACCCAAATCCAAAAGGGAAAAAAATTTACCCCAAAACAAAAACCCATGAACTGAAGTTTACTGACCCTGAAACTCACTCAGCATCCCTCTCTCACTTCCCATGCTACTGACACCAAGGTTGAATTTTGTTGTTCAGTTGTTTCAGTCATATCTGACTCTCTGTGACCTCATTTGGAGTTTCCTTGGCAAAGATACTGGAGTAGTTTGCCATTTACTTCTCCAGCTCATTTTACAGATGAGGACACTGAGGTAAACAGGGTTAAGTGACTTGCCCAGGGTCACCCACCTCATGTGTAAAGCCAGATTTGAACTCAGAAAGTTAAGTTCTCCTGACTCCAAGACGGGCACTATATCCACTGTGTCACCTAGCTTCCCCCAAGGCTTTATTAGCAAAATATGACAATACTCACACCTTTGTGATCTGCTTCTCTTCTAATTTGTCATAATATGAGCTTTAATACTGAGGTCACACATCCATTTGGAATGTATGTGGAGTATAATATAAGTTGCTGGGCAAAGGCCAATTTCTGCTGGGCTGCTTTTCAGTTCTCCTGGCAGTTTTTTATCAAATAGGAAGTTCTGTCCTCAGTAATTGATGTTTTCTACTTTATCTAAAACTGATTTCTGAATCTCTCTTGTGCACTCTATTACATTACTCTATTTCTGTTCTTTAACTAATCCACCTGGTTGTGATGACTACTGCTTTTGAGGTGTGGAAGTGCTAGTCCCCTTTTGTCCTTACTTCTTTCCATCATTTCCCTTGATATCCTAGATCTTTTGTTTTTCCAAATGAATTTTGTTATTATTTTGTCAAGTTCTGTAAATTTGGTGTAACATTAAAAGTATAAATCAATTTCGGTAAAATCACAATTGTTTTCATTATTAATACAGCCTCACTATAAGCACTGAATATTCCTCTACCTGTTTAAGTTTTTCTTTAAGGAGAACTTTGTAACTGAATCTACATATATATGTCTTTTGTGTGCTCTGGGAAGCTGATCTCCAGATATTTTATGCATTTTGTAGTTTTCTTTTTCTTTTTTTTGGGGGGGGTAAGGCAATCAGGGTTAAATGACTTGCCCAGGGTCACACAACTGGTAAGTGTTAAGTGTCTGAGGCTGGATTTGAACTCAGATCCTCCTGACTCCACGGACAGAGCTCTATTCACTGTGCCACCCAGCTGCCCCCATTTTGTAGTTATTTGGAATGAGATTTCCCTTTCTGTTGTTGCTTCTTAGTTTTGGGTTTGTTTTTTTTAAAGGGAGGAAGAAAAAAAATTGGAACTCAAAATCTTATAAAAGTGAATGTTGAAAACTATCTTTACATGTAATTGGAAGAAATAAAATACTATTAAGTGGGGGGGAGAAACAAGTTTCTGCAGACAACATTAATGCAGCTAGATTAAGAAGGGAAGTGGCTGAATGGGATGAAAAATTATCAAATTGATAAGAGTTTAGTATCTAAAAGATGTACAGAGAGAAAGGGGGAAAAAAGAGAGGGAGAGTGAGCGAGAAAGAAATGGTCAAAAAATATGAACAAATAGTTCTCAAAAGAACTGTAAAACATTCACAACCACATGAAAAAATTCTCCAAATCACTAATAAGAGAAACGCAAAACAAAACAACACTGGTTTCACTTCACACCCTACAAACTGGCAAAAATAACAAAATGTCAACAGTCAATGTTGAAGGGATTATGGAAACACAGTTATACTAATACATTGTTGGTGGAGCTGTGAAATCATACAACCATTTTGGAAAACAATCTGGAATTATGCAAATAAAGTGACTAAAAAAGTGAGCCAGAAACTCCATTACTGAGCTTGTACCCCAAGGAAGTCATCAATAAGGAAAAAGTCCCCATACACTCTAAAATAATTATAGCAGTACTTTTTTGAGATAGCTAAGAACTGGAAACAAAGTGGATGTCCATCAAATGAAGAATAGCTAAACAAACTGTAGTACATGAAGGTAATAGAATATTACTGTGCTATAAAGAAATGATGTGTGTGATGAATACAGAGAAGCATGGAGAAATTTCTACAAACTGATAGAGAGTGAAGTAGGCAGTCAAGAAAACAATACATACAGGAACTATTACAATGTAAATGGAAAGAACACAATGAAAAATCAAAAGTAAATGTAATAAAATTATAAAGATCAAGTGAGAATTAAATGAAGACAGATGAGAAGACACATATCCCCAACCCACCCTTCAGCAGGTGGGACGCTTACCAGTGTTAGACATTACACATACTTTCATATTTTTCCAATTTATCTATCAGCTATGCTGATTTTCCCCCTCTCCAAAAAACACAATTTGTCATATGGGATGGCTCTCTGAGAGAGGGAACTGGAGGGGAAATGACCTTGTCTCTGTCACTCTCTCTCTCTCTCTCTCTCTCTCTCTCTCTCTCTCTCTCTCTCAATTCCAATGGCACCCCACCACCTCCAGGACAAATATAAAATCCTCTGTGGGACATTCAAATTCCATCATAATTTGGCTTCGTACACCTTATACCTCCCCGCCTCTCCAAATACTTTTGCGATCCAAGTGACATTGGGTGCCTTGATGTTCGTTGAATATGCCACTCTACCTTCTGAATGAGCATTTTCACTGGCCATTCCCAATGCTGGAATGCTCTTCCTCCTCATCTCCATCTCTTGGCTTCCCTCGACTTCTTTCAAGTCTCAGCTAAAAATCTTACCTTCTACAGGAAGGCCTTTCCTAATCCCCCCTGCCTTCCTTCTCTTGATTACTTTCAATTTTTCCTGCATATATCTTATATGTAGACAGTTGTTTGCATATTTGGTGTCTCCCCCATTTAGACTGTGAGTTAGTTCCTTAAGAGCAGGGACTGTCTTTTGCCTTTCTTCGTATCCCTAGCAGTTAACATAGTCTCTGGTGCTTAATAAAAGTTTATTAACTAACTCAAATCATTCTTTCAATCAGTTCAGTAATTTCTTTTTATTAAGAATTTACTAATCAATGAATAAAGATTTATTTGGGGGGGAGCAAAAAAAAACAACACAAGAAAACAAAACAAAAAACAACAGACCACCACCAAAAACAAAAAGCAAAAACCTAACCACAAAAAAGATATAGGACACCTGGGCTTTCTCCAGGCTTTAAGGAAAAATTTTGGTGTCTACATTTAACTGATTTTTGTCTAAAAAAACAATCTCCAAATAGTGGTTAGTCTACTTATTTAGAGAAGTGATGATTATCAATGTAACAACTTGATAATAAATTCTGGTTCCAAAAAGACAGAATTACCATATCAAATGGGAAATAGCTACTAAGTATATATTAATGTGTATGCCTGATTTCTATTAATGTATGCAAAAGATCATATGAATCATTTGATTAGCTAGTTCATAAAAAGTAAGGTATGTGTAGGGAGAATACAAACACACAGAACATAGAATATAAAAAGCAAAATCTTCCTTCAAGTCAGTATTAGGATTCTTACCTACCATTTTTATTATGCTTGGAGGACAACCTAGTTTCCCCAGGAAAAGCTACTTTCCCTTCTCTGGGCCTCAGTCTTCTCACATGTAAAATAAGCTGGGTGAACTTATTTCCCAACTTGATGTCCAAGGGGTTCATCTCATTAAGTGAACTGAGTATAATAAATAAAACTCTACAAATTAAGTGTCATACACATATGCACTACTTTTTAAAATATACATGTAGATTCTGTTGTGCTCAATAAAATATGAAGTGACTTGTAAGTCTTACTGAATTCATAACTTTTAACAGATGATAACAAATACAATCAATATCATTTGGAGGTCTGAAAAATCTGATGTTACAAATTAATCTTTCCACTCAAAAGGACTGGGAACAGGCTAATCAGAGGTTTTTAACCTGGGATCCATAGACCCTCAAAGAATGGACCTGGGAAAAAAATTACATCTTTATTTTCACTAACCTCTAACTGAAATTTAGCATTTCCTTCAGTTATTTAAAAACACTGGTCTGAGAAGGGGTAGATAAGCTTCACCAGACTGCCAAAGGGGCTCATAACACAAAGAAGGTCAAGAACCCTTGGCTAGATGATCGATCCCTTTTGGTCCCTTCTAACTTTAACATTCTATGGTACTTACTCTACCCAAGCATATTTTCAAAATAATGACTACTAATGAGAAATATAACATAATGCATAAAAGCAATGTCAAACTATATTAGTGATTTTAATCACAACCTACCAGGTTGACAACCAAGTTTTATTAAAAGGATTAAGAGAAGCGTAACAGCCAAAAAAAGATATGAGGAGAAAGATGTACTGAGAAAAATGCTAAATCCAAACATGGATAAAAGTCAATCTGGATTAATGAAGATTATTTAATGAGTATTACATTACACTGTGATTTAAGCTAGACATCATCTTTCATTACTGCTCTGTCCTTGGTCCTATTCCCTTCTGACCTTACTCTACACAATCTTCAAACCCTCCTTTCTTCCCAAGTCCACAAATGTGTTCCTTTCTCTTAAAAAGTGAGGGGGGAAAAATCAAGCATCTTCCTTCTTTTAGCCCTAACAAACCCGAAAGATAGTATTCTCTCTTCATTCCCTTAATGGTCAACAAAAGAGTAGACTATGTTCAATGCCTCCATTTTCTCTTTGCCCACTAAAACTCAGTATCTTACAATCTAGCTTTTGTTCCCAAAACTGCCAAGAGATAATTAACGACAACTTCATCACCAAATTTAGTGGCCCCTTTTCAGTCTTTGTAAAGTAATGAATAGAGAGCCAGCCTTGAAACCTGGCAGACCTGAGTTCAAGTCTCACTTCTGACACAAACTATCTGTGTAACCCTGGGCAAGTCTCTCAACCTCTCAGTGGTCTATCCAACTTAAGGTGCCAACCTGCATTGAGTGAGGGAGTTTCCTTACCTGGGAGCTCTCTATACTAATGAAACCACAAGTCTAGTCTTTATCTCTATCCTCCTTATCTTTGTAAATTGTTTAAATTTAAAATATTAAATACTATTATTATGAAATATATTAAATTTAAAATACCTTTAAAATTGTTTCGAGTCTCTTGCCTTGCCTGGACTCTATGACCTTATGATATATTCTAGTCTACTTCTACCTTTCTGTTTCTTTGTCTCTTTCATTAGCTCTTTTAAAATTAAATTCAAAACAATACTTACTGAAATAGCCTTACTCAAGTCGCTCCACAAGCAAAGTATCCTCTAGCCAGCAATTAAAGGCAATTTTTCCTAGAGTGGAGAAGCTCTGCCCACTCAAGACTCAAAGGCCCTCCCCTATTCACTAAACTCCAGGGTTTCTCCATTATTTCCAAGATTAAATTATAAAGCTGTATTCCTTTAAAGCTCTCAGTAACCTTCTTCTATCCAGGATTCTTACACCTTATCCCATACACACTATGACCTAGCCACACTGCTCTACTCATAGTCCCTTGTATAGGATATTCCATCTCCTGAATCCATCTTTGCAAAAGTTACCATACCCACCTCCCCAACCTCACCAAATTGGAATGCTTTCTCCCCTCACTTTGGCCTTAGCTTGTTTGGCTTGGCACCCTTCAGCTCAAATCTAATCTTCTACAAAAGGCTTTTCCCCAGTGTTCCTACCCTCTCATTACCCTACTTCTACTATCTATAGATCTGATATGTTAGTAGTTATTTTGTCTCTCCCATTAGGATATGAGCTCCTAAACAGACAGTTACTTGCTTTTCTTTGTACATTTAGGGCTTAGCAAAGCACCTGGCACATAGCAAAGCCTCTATGTTTGCTGACTAAGCTTTTTTAAAAGAGCCTACCGTATGAAGAGTGGGCAGCTAGATGGCGCAGTGCACAGTGCATCTGAACTCAGGAAGATGAGTCTTCCTGACTCCAGGCCTGGCACTCTATCCACTTCGCCACCTAGCTGCCAAGAATTTGCTTATCATGAGCAATTTTTTGTTTGCCTCAGTTTCCTCACACATAAAATGAGCTGGAGAAGGAAACGGCAAACCACCCAATCATCTTTGCCAAGAAAACACCAAATGGGTCTCAGAGACTCGGACACAACTAAAATGACTGAACAACAATATAGAGAGCACTGAGCTAGGCACTACTTAAAAATAAATAAGGCCTAGTGGAAGACTAAAACCAACGCTGATCACTAAGAGCATTCATTCATCAAGAGGAGGTCATGCCACACAAACGGATGGAATCCTAATAAAGCAGCCCCCAGACTCAATATAGCCACTGCGCCTCCAGATCCAATTCATATATTTGAACAGGTGTGTCCTTGTACTAAACCACAACCACACCATCTATTTAGCCCACAACTGAACCACAATACCTACCTATCCATCTTGACCACACAGGATCACAATATCTAACCAATCAGAATGTCTGGCCATCAAACTATAGAAGGGACCCCTCCCCATTATCTAATCCCTTAACAAACCCCTCCTGCCTTTTTAATATTCCTAATTTCTGTTGTGTAATCAGCATCATTACACTATAAATTTGCCTGTGTTGTCTTACTAAGCTGCTGGTTCCTCTGGAACTTAGCCCACTTCTCAGGGGCGTCAATCCTCAATAAATGCCAGAACTTCGACCAGAGGTGGTCGGTCTGAATTCTTTGAGACAGTGCCGCCACAACACACCATGAAACTGCAACATAAACCACGTTTCCTTTCCGGACAGTGGTTAACAGATTGGTAGATAAGGGAAATGCTATAGATTCAGTTAACTTAGATTTCAACAAACTAAACGACAAAGTCTCTCATACTATTCTTGTGCATGAACAGGGAGAGAGGGGGTTAGACAATAACAGCAGAACTAGAAAGATTTAGAACTTGCTGAAATGGCTAAATGGCCATATTCATACAATGCTGTTATTCAGTCATTTCAGTCGAGTCTGACTCTTCATGACCCCATTTTGTTGTTTTCTTGGCAAAGATACTGGAGTGGTTTTCCATTTCCTTCTCTAGCTCACTTTACAGATGAGGAAACTGAGGCAAACAGGGTTAAGTGACTTGCCCAGGATCACACTGCTATTAAGTATCTGAGGCTGGACTTGAATTCAGGTCCTTCCTAACTCTAGGCCTGGCACTCTACCCACTGTGGCCCCATAGAACAGTCCATCACGAACAGCTCTGACCTGTTCAATAATTTTATCAAGGACCTGGATAAAGGCAAATGCAGTGTTCACATCCATCAAATCTACAGGTACCATGAAATTGGGAGGGATAGCTAATACACAGTATGAGATTTAACAGGGATGAATGTAAAGTCTTACAAGTGAAATCAAACAATCAATTTCACAAGAAGTAGATAGGGAAGGAGGGTTGGATAACAGTTTATAACAGTTCACCTGAAAAACAAACCAGGGATTTTAGTAGACTGGAAGAATAATACGAGTGAACAATATGATATGGGAACTAAAAAAAAAAAGTTAGTTTCTAAGACTGAGGTGATAATCCCACTGTACTTTGGCCTAGTCATATTTTTGGCAAGACACTGATAGGCCACTAATGGTATAGGCCTTCCCCCCCCCCCCATGAAACAAAAAGAACTGGGAAACTGCCTGGAGAAAACCCAGGAGGAATATGACAGTTAAGTATATGACAGGCTTAGAATGCATTAGGGATAGACTTGTTCTACTTGGCAACATAAGACAGAACTGTAAGGAACAGGTATTAAGTTGCAAAGAGAAAAATTTAGATTTGATGTTAATAATTTTTTCCTTACTGTTACAATTATGAGCTATTTGGAGGAATGGCTGGTTTCTCCTCACTAGAAGTCTTCAAGGAAAGACCTAAATGACCCCACTTGTCAGGAATGTTATAGAGGAGATTCTTGATCAATATGAGTTGCAGTACATGGTCTCTAAGAAGCACCTTCCAAAGCAGATTCTCTTTTTCAATTTGGGCATCCTCAAAGACTCTATTCTTGGCTACGTGCTGTTCTCTCTACTTTTTCTCTTGGAGATTTTTAACATACTAGTTTCAACAATCAGTTCTATACAATTTTCAAATTTATATTTTTCTCCTCAGGATCCATGTCCTATATTTCAAGGACCTACTAGAGCATCTCCATGCATTACACTTCAAACAGCATATTCCAAACCGAATTCACCTTTCCCATTATGAAAGATCCAACTGCCTAAAGCATCTAAACTCACTGAGATCAGTTACCAGTTGAAGGTATCAGGTTCATCCTTGGATCCAATCCAGGGCTTTCACCACTTTATAAACCTTCACTCTATTAATCCCTAATTGTAGGTACCAAGCTTCCTGGAACCTTCCTGGTCCTCTGGGTCTTTTTAACTCCCTACATTCAGTGGGAGGGAAGAAGAAAAGGGGAAGAAGTAGCAGCAGCAGCAGCAGCAGCAGCAGCAGCAGCAGTGATTATGATGACAGCATTTGTATAATGCTTTAAGGTTTGCAATGGCTTTACAAATATTACATCATTTGATCCTCACAAAAACCTAGAAGGTAAGGCTTTTTTTTAAACCATCATTTTACAGATAAGGAGACTAAAGCAAATAGAGGTTAAGTGACTTGCCCAGAGTCAGTGTAGTTTAGTAGAAAAAGTGCTAGACTTGGGAGTCAGGAAGGACTTAGTTCCAAATCTTGACGTATGTAACCCTGGGAAAGTTATCTAACCTCTCTGAGGCTTAGCTTCCTCATGTGTAAAATGAGGATAACAATGACAAAAAGAGAGTTACAAAAACAAAACAAAAACAATGCCTGCACTCAAAGATCTTATATTATTCCATATACTGCTTATTGGGGTAGAATTTCTAGGGTTTAGTTATAAGGGGGAAGGGAATAAATAAATTCATAACAAAATATAGTAAAGTTATTAGGAGTATATACATAAAACAAAATTATACCACTGAAGATGGCATGGTACTTAAGCAATTTTAAAAAATTTTTATATATTTGTTTGTTTTTTAAGTTTTCAACATTCACTTCCATAAAATTTTGAGTACTAAATTTTCTCCCTCTCTCTCCACTCTCCCCTCCCTGAGACCGTGTGCAATCTGATCCATGTATAATCATATTAAACATTTCCACATTAATCACGTGGTAAAGAAGAATTAGAACCCATAAGAGGAACCACAAAAAAGAAGGAAAAAAAAGAGCAAATAGTATGCTTTGATCTGCATTCAAACTTCATAGTTCTTTCTCTGGACGTGGATAGCATTTTCCATCATGAGACTTTTGGACATGTCTTAGATCCTTGCCTATCAAAGGTAGTCATCGCACAATGTTGCTGTTACTGTTCTCCTGATTCTGCTCACTTCACTCAGCATCAGTACATGTAAGTCTTTCCAGGTTTTTCTGAAAAAAAGTGGTATTCACATACCACAACTTGTTCAATCTTTCCCCAACTGATGGGCATCCCCTCAATTTCCAATTCTTTGCCACCACAAAAAGAGCTGCTATAAATATTTTTGTACATGTGGGTTCTTTTCCCATTTGTATGATGTCTCTGGGATGTAGTCCTAGGAGTGCTATTGCTGGGTCAAAGGGTATGAACAGTTTGCTCTCCAGAATGGCTGGATCAGTTCACAACTCCACCAACAATGCATTAATATTCCAATTTTCCCACATCTTCTCCAACATTTATCATTTTCCTGTTTTGTCACGTTGGTCAATCTGATAGGTGTGATGTGGTACCTAAGCTTTTCTAACTTGAAAGTTCTTTGGGCCAAAAGTCTTCCTAGCTTTCAGATGTTCAGCTTCTCTTAGTTTCTCAAAAGTAAATGGTATCTTATTTGGCAAGACATATGTGCATACTGATTTGGAATTTGTCAGGCATCAAACTTACTGATCTATTCTACAACCCACATGTAACTCTTAAAAAAATCAGCAAGTTTCCCGATTACACAGCAATCTTTTCAGCGTTCCATGCAAGTTCCTAACCACTGGCTAGCTATCTTTCCCTTCTCCCATATTCTGTCAATAAACATTTTTTTTAAAAGAAGTAATTAAACTTTATTTGTACAGTTTTGTTTTCCTTTTTTTCTTGCAAAACAAATTTATTGATCCCCTTTGCTTATATATCATCTTCACTGATAATTCTATCCCTCCCCACTTCCCTACTCTTGACCTTTCCCTCATTACAAAGATTAAAAAAGAAAAAAGCAGGTCAGCAAAACCAACCAAGACAATGACCATCCATACAGCACATGAATTATTCCACAGCCAAACCTCCACACCTCTGAAATCAAGAGAAACATTTTTTCTCAGTTCCTTTGGGCCCTGCTTGGTCATTATAATTATAGTCTCATTCTATATTCCTTTTTTTTTTAATTTTATTTATTTTTAGTTTTCAACAATGACTTCCAAAAGTTTTTGAGTTTTAAATTTTCACCCCCTCCTTCTCTGTCTCCAAGACGGCATGAAATCTAATATAAGCTCTACATGTATATTCCTATTAAACAAATTTTCACATTAGTCATGTTGTAAAGAAGAACTGGAACCACAAGAAAGAAGAAACAAAAGAGAAGGGGAAAAAAAGAGCAAATAGTATGCTTCAATCTGCATCACACAATGTGGCTGTTACTGTGTACAATGTTCTTCTGGTTCTGTTTACTTCACTCAGCATCAGTCTATACAAGTTTTTCCAGGTTTTTCTGAAGTCTGTCTGCTCATCATTTCTTTTTTTTTTTAATTAATTTATTTTGAATTATCAACAATCACTTCCATAAGCTTTTGAGTTTTAAATCATTTTCTCCCTCTGTCCCCGTCTTCCTCCCCAAGACAAGCGTGCAATCTGATATAGGCTATACATATACATTCTTATTAAACATATTTTCATATTAGTGATGTTGTAAGTAAGAATTAGAATAGGAGGAACTACCAGAAAGAGGGAACAAAACACAACAGAAGAAAAAAAATAGCAAATAGTGTGCTTTGATCTGCATTCAAACTCCACAGTTCTTTCTTTGGATGTGGACAGCATTTTCCATCATGAGGCCTTTGGAGATGTCTTAACCCTTCTCAGCAATACAAGGATCTAAGTCTATCAATATTAGTCATTTACTTCACTCAGCATCAGACCATACAAGTCTTTCCAGGTTTTTCTGAAGTCAGCCTCTTCATCATTTCTTATAGCACAATAGTATTCCATTACATTCATATACCACAACTTGTTCAGCCATTCCCCAATTGACAGGTATCCCCTCAATTTCTAATTCTTTGCCATCACAAAAAGAGTTGCTATAAAAATTTTTGTACATGTGGGTCCTTTACCCATTTTTATGATCTTTTTGGGATACAGACCTAGAAGTGGTATAGCTTAAATTTATTTTTAGTGCTTTGCAAAGCACTAGTATAGTTCACAAAGTTTTCAAAGTGATTTACAAATACTATTAAATTTAATCTTCACAAGAACCCTGGGAAGTAGGTATTATTACAATCCCCATTTTATAGAAGAGGAAACTGAAGGAGACAGATGTTAAATGACTCAGCCGGGATCATACAGTTAGGAGAAGTAGCTGAAACAGTATTTGAATTCAGGTCTTCCTAACTCCAGGACCAACACTTTCCAATCTACCACCTAGCTGTAGTAAGTAGCATATCCTCCTCCAAAGATGAGGGGCAATCTTTTTTGGAGAAGAAAATAAAAAATCATTAAGAAATCAAGAAACTCATCACAGGTGGGCCGAGGAAAAACAAGATCTCTGTTACATTGTTAGTAGGACTATATGCTGAAAAGCTTTTTGGAGGACAATATAGCAACACACAAAGCTGTCAAGCTGACCAAACTCTTTCACCAAGTGATCTTACAACAGCTAGAACCTTTCACTAAAGCAATCATTAAAAGGAAAAATGGAATGAATGGATAAATAACGGCGTGTTCGTGCAACAGAAAGAATAAGAAAGAACAGGAGTTATAGAGAGAAATAGAAGTGATGAAAAAGATAAATAACAGCAGAAGCAATGCAGTGTACATTATTAAAGGAAGTAGAACTCCATAAAAAATTGAACTGCAAAGAAATGAAATGTTTTTTCCCACTTTCATCAAATTTTAAGTTACTTTTTATAAAATGTATATTAATTTCCTTAGCAAAAATAGATAGGAGTTCAAGTACCAAGGAAACATAGGCTCACACACAACCAGGCAGTTTCTACTATAAATGAGATCTTAGAGTACAATATTCCAAAAGGCAAAAGACACAGGCTTACACTCAAAAAATAATTTATCCTGTAAAACTGAACATAACTTTAAACCATTTCTGAGGATGAGGATGGTATAGGAACTCTGAGACAAAAACAAGAATCATGAGTAATCTAGAAAGGTACTGTGTGATGATGTAGAATCAACATTGTAACAGAGGGAGAAAAATCAAGTGTTCTATAAGAATCTTGAAGTCTTCAAAGAGTATTGAGGGAGTTAATGAAGAAAAAGAGGGGGTAGTAATTAGACCTGGGGGCAGACTGATTCTCTTCTGAGGTTTTTAAAAAGGGGAAAAATAAGGGAGGGTAAAAGGAATACACCAGTGTAGAGAAGTGGAAGAAGGGAGTAGAACTTGATTATTTCTCATAATTAGAGTCCGTGAAAAGAACATACAAAACATGGAGAAAGGGGTGGGTAGAACAGGTATCAGATGAATCCCACTAATTCATAAAGGGCAAAGGAAGGCTGAACACACACAGAATTCAGTGTAACAACACGTCAAACTCAATGGTAGACAAGCAGAGACAGGGAGAAGGAATGTTAAGAGGGCAAAAAATATAGGTGGAAATAGTCACAAGCAAAACAAATTTTCTAATCTTTAAGGGAATCAAAAAGAAAAGGGGGAAAGAAAAAAGAAGAGAGCTGGAATCTAAGATGTCCACCAACTGGAAATGTCTTTTACAACTATCACTTCAATATTCCCACACTATCAGGTCCTCATCATCTCAGGCCTAGAACATTACAAGAAATACCTAGGAGGTTCCCTCTCCTACAGTTATCCATTCTCCACACTACCACATCTTTCCTAAAATACTGCTTCCATCAAAACTACCCAAGGACATTAAGTTTTAAAGTAAGGCACTGCATAAGCTGTTCCCATCCTACCTACCTAAACTCTTTTCTTTGTTTGGAAATATTAACCCTCTACTCTGACCTCCTGTCCCTTACAGATTCAATTTAATCCCAAGCACAGTCCTAGGAATTGGCAATACAAAAACAAAAACAGAACAGAATAGTGCCTGACTTCAAGGACCCCAACTGACTGTGGGGAAAACAAAAATACCAACTGCAGACCAAGTAATTTTTTTCCCTTTTTTTTTTTTGGACAGGGAGAAGGGATTAGGGAAGTAGAGACCACCAACTAGAGGGATCAGGAAAAGTCATGCAGGGGGTGGAACCTGAGTTCCCTGAAGGGAGGTAGGGATTCCAAAAAGTAGAGATGAGTAGGGCGAGTATGCCAGGTAAGAAAGGCAAAAGATGAGAATAGCAATTTTACAGTTTGCCTGGAATGCAGAATGTGTAGAGGGAATTAATGGGTAGGAGTTAATGAGTAATCAGTCTGAAAAGGCAGAACACCAAATGGTTAAAGACATTAAATGTCAACCAGATGAGTCTGTATTTTATCCTAGAGAAAATAGGGAGCTATTGAAGCTTTTTGTGAAAGGGAGTGACATGGAACATATACTGTCCACCTTACTAGGGAGGCCCTCCTCTGCTTATTCCAATCTTGTCTATTTTTTATGAAGGAGGTAGCACTTGGGCTAGACTTTAGCCCATAGACTTAAAGCTAGAGGGACCTTAAAGGCCACTTCATCCAATCCTCCTCATTTTATAGATTAGGAAACTGAGGCCCAGAGAAGTTAAATGACTTGTCAATGGTCTCATGCCTTAGAGGTAAGATTTAAACCTTTCTTCCTGTCTCCAAATATACCTTAAATTAAGACCCCATTCACTCTCTCAAACTTTGGAGATTACAGTTATTTATAGATAATATATTAATATCAGCCAATTTGTTCATGAAATACAAACTAAATACCAAATAAAAACAAAAGTTCTATTTACAATGCATAAGCTCTTCTTAAAATGAAACACTTACAGTAGCTAAGATGAAAACTAAAAAGCCACATTATACTAATCACCACATCATACTAATCAAACATCCACATCACATTATTGTATGGTTTTTATAGTTAGTAACAACACCTTGAATTCATTTGGTATGAATCCCTCTCCATCCCCAGAGCAGCCAGTTCCTTGCTAGATTCTGTCCTTTCTGCAGCAAGGACTTCTTTGTAGTTCCATGGAGTGAAAACTCACAAGCAACAACACAACATCCTCCCCTCTTCTTTGCCTTTTACAAAATGACTGCATGTTGTAATGGTGTTTGCTCAGTGTTTGCTTCAGCAGGTTCTAATTACTACCACCACCCTCTTGGGGGAATGACTCACAGCAGACACAGCTAACTAAAATTAAACAGGGTTAGCACAATTAGACATAAAACAAATAGATGTCTTAACATGTCCCATTTCATTGATGGGAAAAACAGGTACAAAGAGGATAGATACATGATGCGCATAAATAGCATTTTTTTTGATTCAGAATTGGGTTTAGAACCTACTTTGTTACTGTGTGACCATGGCACAGGCCACAGACTAGGACCAGAACCCAAATTTCTAGTTTAGTACATTTTCCGTGAAAATACATCCTACACTACTTATGAGAGCTCTTAGCTTCTCTGCACGAGTGTTCCAACCTGAAATGAGTTTGTTCAAGGTATAGTGAAAAGGAGTCTTAGGCACCCAACTCTAAAATGCCTGAACTCCATATAGCTGGGACTTCTTATGTTCCTAGATGACTAGGAAGTTTGTGTCAGGGAAGCTGAGGACCATCAGGTCCCTAGGGGCAACTTTGTCTTCATTTAGATAAAGATTTCCAAAATTATGGGTGGGAGGAGAAGGGTTACTTTCTTACCAAAGTTAAATTCACTTTTTAAAGTCACTGAGTTTTGTATATTTAAATGGTTTTGTTTCTGGTTACTAAGAGTAGAATAATACAAAAAAAAAGAAAGAAAACTATAATGTCTCCTATCTCGCCTTTCCTCCCTCCCCCAATAGTCAAAACAAGATTGAAAGTTAAATAATTTGCCAAAACTGTCAGAAAAAGATCCAACCTCTCCTCTCATCCCCTGCAATTTCAAGACACATTGCAAGTATGCTGTAGAATTTTTTAATTTTGAAGAGCAAATAACATTCTCATCTGTTCTATTGTTATTGGCAAGGGTGATGGATGACAGGTGGATAGCCATAGTTAACAATGATGTCCTGCCAACGTGTGGACAAAATGAAAGTTTCCAGCATGTGAAGTGAGAGGATATTGACTAAAGTTGCATTGGATGGGCAGATACAGATGGGTTTTGATATCTACTGTTGGAGGGAAATCCTGAAGAAATCAGATAGATCTAAGAGTCAACAACTTTCTACACTACTCCAGCTGAAAGGAATGGAGAAGGGGGAAAAAACCCACAGTGGAAAATGTTCCTTCCCCCTTCCTCATTGCATCTTTTGGTTCAAACTGTTTAACTTAAATTAAGGTTGGCTTAGATTGTGAGATTTAAAATAACAGGAATCTCTCTATATAGATATAGGTTTCTCTAATAGATTTATTATATATAGATTGTTTTAACTTATAACTAATTTTTCTGAGACAATACAACAGACAAAGCCATTTGTAATTTTTCAAAATTCAACCTGCCCAGAAAGGGATTATCATTCATAGCCCTCTGTATGCCAAATTATAAAATCTGGCTGATGCCAAATTTCAAGTAACACTAGAACACTTTCTAAGAATAGACATGGAATTCTCAAAATGGAAATTTTGCAAAACGGAGGAAGACTTTTTCAGATACTATATAATTTTCTTTCTAACTTAGAAGTTGTTGAACTTTACATTTTACAATACGAGCTCCGCCCTGCCCCCCCCCCCAAAATCATTCCAAGAAATTTTTATGTTAACTCTGGGGAAAAAATGCCAATTTAAAACATGACAAGCCATATCTAGTTGTCACCAGAACATTCATGTTCTACCATAAATATGGCTACATATACAACTCAGACTAGAAAGTTCTTCTTCCCCTGATGCTGGAGTGTAAAGAATCAAAGAGAATAGGTAGGGTACAAGGATTCCATGGTCATCCTGGTACCTTTATCCTTCAATCTTTCTTACTGATCTCATCAACTTCCATGAGGCTTAATGGTTACTTCTACACAAATTACTCTAAAAACTAAATATTTAGCCCTATTCTCTCTTCTAAATTCCAGTACCACATCACCAACTACCTGCCCCCTACACATCTCCTACTAGATGTGCCTGCCACAAGCATTTCAAAGTCAACATGTCCAAAACTCATCTCATTCTCTCCCCCTCTAAATCCACTCCCTACCCTGCCCCATTCTCCTAACTTCCCTTTTTCTGTCAAGGGTACTCACCATCCTTCTAGTCAACCAAGTTCATAACCATGGAATCATTTTCAACTCTTCCTTCTCCCCTTAACTCCCCATACCCAAACAGCTGCCTCTTGGTATCAATTCTACTTCCGTAACATACATCTCCACTTACAAAACTACTGCCCAAACTCAGACCCTTATCAGCTCTTTTCTTGACTATTGCAAGAGCCTACTTAATTAATTGGTCTCCCTATCTCCAGCCTTCCTTTAATCCATTCTACATACAGCTGCCAAACGATAATCCTAAAGCAGCTTCTTAACATGCTTCTAGCCAGCCTTCCCACCCTAACTGAAGTACCAGTAGCTACCACTTGCCCGAAAGGTAAATACAAACTCCCATATTTAGCTTTTAAAGCCCTTTACAATCTGGCTCCTACCTTTCCGAATTTTAATGCACATTACTGACTTTTAGGAACTCTACATTCCAACTAAACTTTCCTGTTTGATGTTCTGAGTGCACAACATTCCATCTCCTACCTTGATGCCTTTGCAAAAGCTGCACCCCCCCCAAAAAAAACCCCTGGAAATGCCCTCTCCCTTCTGCAGTAGAATTTATAATTTCCTTCAAAACTCTGTTCATTTGCCACTTCCAATAAAAGGGCAATCCTGATCCCAAGTTCTTAGTATCCATTCCCAACTTTGTCTCCCCTTACCTCAATAACATGTAAGTTCACTGAGGTTAAAGACCTTTGTTTTCTTTATCTCCAGAGCCTAACAGAGGACCTGACAGAGTGGGGACTTAATCACCATCCAATAAAATAAACTGCATCAATCATCATAATCTCTGTTCCTTCTGGCTCCAATAAATACCTGCAGATCTAAAGCTATCTATACACTCATTGGGTGATACAAAAAAGAGCAAGGAACAAACAGCCTCTGCCAATGACACATCAGTGATGTCTGCAAGTTCTGTTCTTATAAACTGACACTTTTCAAGCACTGGAGTCAGAAGACCTACATTCAAATCTTGCCTACATGGCTTCTGAGGTCCCCTCCAACTCTAGATCAACGCTCCTATGATCCTACCCGAATCTCTACATTAGTTAAGAGTACGCCAACAGATACCACAGATGGTGCAAACTACTAATCATGACCCTTTTTCAATAGCCCTGTCTGCTTATAGGCAAGATAGTCTTTGACAGATAAGTACAGACAGAAGTTTTAGAGGCACAATCAAACACTGAATGTGAAGAGCTCTTTTAAAAAGTTTTTTTAAAACCTGGGAAGACTTGTATGGTCTGATGCTGAGTGAAGTGAGCAGAACCAGGAGAACATTGTACACAGTAACACCCATATTGTGCGATGACTAATATTTGATAAGACTTAACCCTTCTCAGCAATACAAAGATCTAAGACATCTCCAAATGCCTCATGAATCCACATCCAAAGACAGAACTATGGAATTTGAATGTAGATCGAAGCATACTATTTGCTATTTTCTTCTTCTGTTGCATTTTGTTTCCTCTTTCTGGCGGTTCCTCCTATTGGTTCTAATTCTTACTTGCAGCAATGCTAATGTGAAAATATGTTTAATAAGAATGTATATGTATAGCCTATATCAGATTGCATGCTGTCTTGAGGAAGGAAGTGGGGGGGAAGGGGAGAAAAATTTTAAACTCAAAAGCTTATAGAAGTGATCATTGATAATTCAAAAAAAAATTAACTTAAAAAAAAGTTTTTTAAGGGGCAGCTAAGTGGCACAGTGGACAGAGCACCAGCCCTGGAGTGAGGAGGACCTGAGTTTAAATTAGTCCTCAGACACTTGACACTTACTAGCTGTGTGACCCTGGGCAAGTCACTTAACCCCAATTACCTCATCAAAAAAAAAATTAACACAAATTTTGGACTCCCAGGATAGTAACGATACCATCAGTATCCACTGACTAAAAACACAAAAATACATAATGATAAAGTTACCATGAATCCAATAATGCCTTGAAATGCATTTATATTTCATTTTCAGAGAAGTCCTACTCAAGATGCTTATGAGAAGAATTTTTTTTTGGTGAGGCAATTGGGGTTAAGTGTTGCCCAGAGTCACATAGGAGAAGAACTTTTAAAAAGACCACCATAAAGATAACTGCAGAATGGGAGAGTTACAGAAATTCTACCAAGAACTCAAGACTCCCCAAGTTATATAAACATAAATTTTAATACTCCATGATTTCAATGAAAAAGTAGCCATAGAAAAGGATTAATCTATTCTTGTTCATGTCTAATAAGTCTTCCACGGAGGATCCTCCCAATGTACTAGGGGACCTCCTCTAGATCATTTTAGACTGCATAGATTCCAACTGGGTTTCAATATGTACCATCTGAAGGAATACCAACACTGATAAAATCAGAATACAACCCCAAGCACCTACAAAAGCCAGACACTTGGGATACCAAAAAAAAAAAAAGGCAGTCCCCACCCTAAAGGAGCTTACATTCTATGGGGGAGATTCAACTCATATGAGTAAATGCAAAATAATTTCAAGGGAAAGTCCCAACTACTATGAGAACCAAGAAAAGACTTCTTGTAGAAGGTGGCATTTGAATTGTTCCTTGAAAGAAAGCTAAGGGTACCTCTACTGATAGAGATGAGGAAGGAGAGTATTCCAGGCACAGAAGACAGCCTGTAAAAAGCTGGGGACTTGGGAAATGAAATTTCTTGTACAGAGTGGGGGAAAAAACAGCAGGTAGGCTGAAACACAGAGTCTGTGAGGGGGAATAATAGGCAGTAAGTCTGGAAACGGGCTAGAGCAAGATTGAGAAAGGCTCTAAATGACAAAGGAGTTTTGGTACTTATTCATGAATGTAGCAGTGAGGCACTGAAGCTTCTTGAGCAAGGGTCTATCAAACCTGTGCTTTTGTAAAATCACTTTAGCACACTGTGGATGGCAGACTGGGAATAGAAGAGGGTGGATTCAGGGAGACAAATCAGGAGGCTATTATAATAGCCAATTCTCTTCAGCATTGACTTACACAACTTGGGCTATATTGCCTGCATTTATTTAACATGTTCTCTATAATAGGAATTTCTGATGTCTTCCTCATATATATCTTTATCCGTGCTAGTCTTCTGACCATTTCCTAAAAAGGAAGTTCTGTTCTAGCTAGTACTTTGCCTTTACCATTGGTCACTGCCACCAGATGTTTGTTTATTGATGTTTCTTTTAGGCAGCATATCAAGCACAACAATTTAGGCTCTGTCTGAGTCTCTACCAAAAATTCACGTTCCATCACTCTACAATCACTAGTGAATCAAGTTGGGACATCAGTAAAGCATGTAATACAGTGCCTGGAACAGAGAAGTCACTTAACAAAAGCTCACTCTATTCCTTTCCTAATACTGTTCTCATAAAGAGAGGCATGTTTTTAAATTCATTTTTAACTCTAAAGGCTGTATTCTACTGTAAAAACTTCAATGGGGGAAAAAAACCTAGTGCACAAATATACCATGTCACTTCTGACCTGTGATATCTTACCACCTTTTCCTAACTCTGACCTATCATGATTTATTCTTAGTTTTAAGTGGCTGTCTCCAATAACCCCACTCAAAGAAGGAATTTCTGGTGTGGAAAACTCATTCTACTAAGCAGATTATAGTCTCCTCTCTAACCAACACTCTTAGCAAGTTGCCTAGGTAACAGACAAGTTAAGTAATTTGCCAAGGGTCACACTGCTAGTATTTTGTCAGAAAAACTCAGGTCTTCCTGACTCTAAACCTAGTTCTCCATCCACTACGAACCAACCCCCCCCCCCATATCAAAGCTCTCAACCAGTTGACCAGGGAGGTGATGTAGAACTCAGATCTGGACAGTCCAGTTCTATCATCCCTAACATTCTCTCCTAGGATGCCAGAGAGGGGGGGCCCTTAAGATCTGGTGTTTAGAATCTCAAAGATCCAAGAAGGCAGAGGTCAGAACAAGAACCCAGGGGACCCATGGCAAGACCAAGCAGAGCCAACCATCCTAAAGAAAATATTCTAAACTGGTCTACAGAAGTTTGGGCACGGGGAAACAAGCAGAATTTATTAAATGCCTACTATCTGCCAAGCACTATACTAGGCATTAGAGATACAAATACAAAAGTGAAATAATCCTTGTTTTTAAGTAGCTTACATTCAGCAAGTGAAAGTCAAAAAGATGACAGATGAAAGGAAAAGTCTAAATAGCATGTGCTAAATTCAATAACAACTTACCTGTTCATGATTGTTTCTTGAGATTACTACACAACTCAATTCTTGCATTGTAAACATCTAACTGCACCACAAAGGCTCAAAGCAAACACTGTGAAAATTAATATCAATCAGAAAGAAGTAAAAATAATAAAGCCATGGTTGTCAGGAAGCTGGCTTTGGAAGAGAACTTCCATATGGGACTCAGTTAAAGAAACCTGGGATATTTAGCTGGAGAAGAGATTTAGGAGCATCATAATAGCCGTCTTCAAGTCTTATCCTTTCACATATCGGACTTTCAAATATAGTATGATGGGCACAGCTGCCTTCATAGAACATTAGAAATCATTCTTTGGGAAAGGGAAACAGAAGTGGTAACAATGCACAACAGTTTGTTTTAATGCATATTCATTCATTAAGTTTCAGAAATTCAGAGGGTATTTAGTTTAATTTCCACTTGAACCAGAACATCTTCTACAACAAATCCCCACCAAGTGGTCATCCAGCTTTTGATCAAACAATTCTAGAGAGAACAAACTATTGTTGAGGTATTCTACCTCTGGAATGGCTGTACTTGTTAAGAAGTTTTTCTTTCCAAAAAGCCTAAATCTACCTTTTAACTTCGTCTGATTACTTTCAGTACTGCCACTTTATCTCACGGCTGAACAAGTATTTGAAAGATTATCATGTGAACAAAGGACGAAAAAAAGATGCCCCAAAAGGGCTTTAAAAACATACTCCTTAACAAAATGTTCTTAGTTTTCTTCTCTAAACGCTGCTTTTTTCTCAGCTGTAGCATTCCTAACACTATTGTTACAGAGCTATGCCATGTTATTTTATCAAACTTTGTTACTAGCCCTTGCTTCTAATTTCTGTGTAGGGCCCCTCCAACTCTAAAAATAGATAATTCCACCGTGACTCCTAGTCTGTAGGACCTAGAGATGAGAACCTAGATGTTATTCATATCAACAAGAAAAAAATAAGAGTGCTCTGATGCCAGGTACTCTGTTCCCCATCCCTTTTTTTCTTTTAGTTTTTGTATGTTCTGTTGTAATAAGTAATTTGGAAGTTCTAGTGGTTTTAAAATTCAGTTATTAGCATAAATTCCAAATAAGGAAGAGTGAGGGGAAGTGAGGGGAGTTGAAGGTTAACTAAAGGAATGCAATAAACCCATTCAAAGCTCAGCTTTGCTCTCCTTTCCCAGCCCACCAGGCAAATAGTAGCCACCAAGTCTTTCACTATATAGTAATTGTTACATATTATTAGAAAAAGTATTTGTTCTAATAAGTGTATGTTAAACTGAATTGAATTACAGGATTATTGTTTAAATAGATGTCACTGTACCCAGACGAACAAAGCTCTGTTTGTATAAGCCATGGAGGCATGTGGAAAATAACTCACACAGAATCTTTATTTGAAATGTCACTTCTCATAATAGGAATTTACCTTCAAATAAGTAAACAAAGGAAGCTAATCTTTCATGCTGGTATTCATGATGTATCTACGCTATGCTGGAGAATACTTAAAAGTATGAAGTAATTTATATGGCGTGAGAGGCAATTTGGGAGAAGAAAAAATAAATGTTAGGTGGACATGAAATGGTACTTACAAGTATTTGGACTGAAGAGTAAGAAAATGGTAAGTCTTCCTGTTTAGAATAAATGCTGTGAATTGCTATCTCTCGTAAGTAGCACACAGCCCGAGTTCTCCTCCCCATCTTCCCATGTAGGTCCCAAAATACAGATATCTGGGTTCAAACCCTAACTCTGCTACTTACCAGCTCTGACAACTCACAACCTAAGTCTCATGTGCATTTCTAATATATTAAAAATGAAATATACTTTAATAAACCATCTAATTAAATGCAACTTAACTTGGAACACAAAGTTAAAAACAAATTTTGCCTAAAGGAGTTTAAAAGTCAGGGATAAGACATACAAATATACAGGGATTAATGTACACAAATAAATAGATACAAGGACATGCTTCTAAGAACCTCAAAGGTCCCCTAATCCAACCTGTATTTCAACACTAGTTGCCTCCATAATATCTTGACAAGTAATCAGTCAATAAACAAGCATCTATTAAGATTTTATAGATGATCCTGAGGTAAAAAAGGGAACCACTGTAGCTTTTTGCAGGAGTGAAGAAAAGTGACAGACTTATACTTTAGAAATATCATTTTGGTAGTTGAATGGAGGAAGGACAGATTAGAGAGGAGAGCTCTGAAGCACTGAAACCAATTAGAAGACAATTTCAGTAGTCCAGGCTAAGGCACTGAGGGTTTTGACCAGGGATGGTGGTTGTAAGTGTAGAGGAAACATACCCGAAAAATGTGAAGGTCAAAGCAACAAGACTTGACAACAGATTGAATATGTCACTTGAGCATAAAGAGTTGAGAATGACACCAAAGTTGGAAGCTGAATGACTAAGAAAATGGGGATGACCTTGGCAGTAACAGGAAAGTCAGGAAGGGGAAGGAGTTTTGGAAGGAGATAAGAATTCTGTTTTGGACATCCTTAGTTTGAAGAAGCCTATGGAACAGTTTGAAATGTCCAAAAGCTAATTAGGTGATGCAGGATGGTGCTGAGAAAAGAGATAGGATACAGAGATCTGTGAAGCATCTCTACAGAGATGATAAAGGAATCTGTAAGAGCAGATGAGATCACCAAACGAGACTGTATAGAGTAAGAAGAAAATAAGGCCCAAGATAAGAATATTAGGGGACATTCACAGTCAGTAAGCATAACCTAAATTGAAGATTCTTTTCCTCTCCCCAAAGAGGAGAAAGAACAATTACAAAGACAAGAAGAGAACAATAAGTAAGCCAATGTCACAAAAACCTAGAAAGGAAAGTATCTACAAGATAAGTATTTGAGAGTGGTATCAGAAGCCCACTAGATTTGGCAATTAAGAGATCACTGGTGAGGCAGCTAGGTGGCGCAATAGATTGAGCACTGGCCCTGAAGTCAGGAGGACCCCAGTTCAAATCCAGCCTCAGACCAAACACTTGACACTTACTAGCTATGTGACCCTGGGCAAGTCACTTAATCCCAATTGCCTAAAAAAAAAGAGCTCACTGGTGACTTTGGAAAAGAGTTGCATTTGAATGATGATGAGGTCAAAAGTCAAACTGCCAAAGGTTTAGAAGTTAGAGGACAGCAAGTGGAGGCACAGCTGTAGATCACTTTCTCAAGGAGTTTAGTCAAGGGGAGTTGAGTTACAGGACAATAACTAGAAGGGATGGTCAGAACAAGTGAGAGTTTTTAAAGATATGGAAAATATTAGTATGTTTGTAAGCACCAACAAAGCAACCAGCAGACAGAGATTCGAGATTAGAGAGAAGCTGTGAAAGATATAGGGGATACTCTGCTGGAAAAGATGAGAGGGGATGGGATCAAGGTTATACATAGACGGTCTGGCCTTGGTAAAGAGAAGGCCACATATTCATGTGAGACAGAGGAAGGAGGAGATAGTGGCGACAGGTGTCTAAGTGATGTGAGATCAGGAAGCTCATGGCAAATGGCCTCAATTTTGGGGTTGAAGTATGAGGCAGACCTTAACAGAGAGGGGGGGTGCTGTGGGAGGCTTAAGGAAACGTGAGAATGTTTGAAAGAGACACTATGGTGAAGCAGTAAATCTATTAGGGAGGTAAAAAAGAATTACCCTTTTTCAGTGAGGGCCAGTAGAGCCTTTACACACATATAACAAACACATGCATCACATACATATATATATATAATCTGTAGTCTAAACATAATTTCAAGATTTTCTCCAGCTCTATTTAACAACACGTGAATAGAAACAAGGGAAGAGGACTGTGGGAATAATCCGAAATTGAGGTTTGTCATGGAGTGAAATTGAGGTTTGTCATGGAGTAACTGGCAATAGGACAAGGGATCAAGGGTAGATCTGCAGTGAGTCACTGGAGTGGCAGATATGGAGGAGAACAACCAGGGCTGGGGAATGAGGGTTGTTCATCAGCATCTGGAATGAGTGACTATAAGGGGATGGGAGTATGCTAACCACTGAAATAGGCAGGTGATTTGACTTTTCAAGTTCCACCCTCAAGATCCAACTTTGTGGCATCAGGAGATCTACCTCAGAGCAGGTAGCAGTAGGTAGGAGATAGGGTGGCAGGAGGTGGGTCTGGCCTTTGGAACACAACAGAAAGGCTCTTAGAGACAGAGGTTATGAGACAGATGACTGGTTCTTAAACTGATACAGGGCTTGCTAGGCAAGGGAAAACGAGAGGCTAGGAGGTGGGTGGTCAGATTTAAGGTTGATTTAGGGCTCAATGCAAAGGCTTTGGCACAAAAACAGAGGGTAGAGGCTGGATGACAGGGTGACACAAGGCCCATTTAATTTTCATTTGAAAAATTCCAGTCATGGAAAACCCATTTTGTCTCCTGAGACAGCTCATTCCAATAGTTAGGAAGTTTGTCTTTCCATAGAGCCAAAACATGCCTGGTTTACAACTTTCACTAACTGCTCCTATTTCTGCCCTCTAGAGATAAACAGAAGTCTAATTTCTTCCATATGACAGCCTTTGGGATCCAGAAATCTTGCTCTACCCCCCTTCTCATCTCTGTACAAATCACCCCCAGTTCTTTCAAATGTTTGTATAGCATGACTATACACTATATATACATACTATATGTTCTCATTCTCTCTCTCTCTCTCTCTCTCTCTCACACACACACACACACACACACACACACACACACACACACACACACACACTTTCCTCTAGAGGCACTGCAATTAAAGTCAATTCTCTTAAAACACAGAACCTAAAAAATGAACACAATATTCCAGATGTGGTCTAGCCAAAACAGAGTAAAGAGACTATCCCCTCACTTGTCCTGGATACTATACTTCTTTTGTGTCATTTCAATGCCTCATCATAGTAGTGACCTAGGCTTCTCAAACACAATACAGTCTGGCAGGTCCTAAACCAAGCTAGAAAAGGCTTCAAGTACAGTTACTCACTCCATCAGTATGTCTGTCATCAGAAGACCAGTTCAAAGAGACTCATCACCAGGTTGGCTACACGGTAATCTGTCTCAACCACCGCTGCTCCTGCTGTGTTTTGTTGAATTATAAACAGTTTCTGCTCTCAATGAACTTACAGTCTAACATATGGGGAGTGAGTACATATTAGGAAAATTCAGATACCAAGTGGATGGCAAATCCTTTGAAGACCCAGCAGCAAACGGCAAAGTGGTTCTTAGGGTGCATCAAAAGAGTAAACAGAATTATTCAATGTCTAAAAGAAGTAGTAGCAGAGTTGAAGACTTTGTGGTAACATTTGAGAAACAAGAGAAGAATGTCTAGTCCTAAGATAATGTGCAACAATCCAGGCAGAATACAATCAGGAAAAAAAAAGGGGACATTATGTCAACATGTGAACATAATAGGAACGAAGAAGAAATACTGGTAAGGTAGTGATAGCAACTAGCAGACAAAACAGATAAAGCAAAAGACGTTAAGACAGAAAAAAATGACACATTCTAACTTCCATTTAGGCAGGTTTATTTGAGATGTGCAATTTGAGCAAAGTAGAATTCATGAAAGGGTTTATAAGAAATGAAAAAAAAAGCTACTTTATTATTAACTTTCAATAATGGTGGGAAATCCAAAAGATGCTATCCCATCTACAGATGACTGGTTTATTATGTCATGTTAGCTTTTCTCTTTATCATTTGCTTTTTTAGAGAACATCACCTTTTGGATTTCCCAACAATACTGCCTGTTTATACAGCCTTTACTTGAAACCACAAAGACAGAAAAATATACCCAGCAAAGTCCCATTGGTAACACTCAGAATCAGAAGATGAAAGGAGAAAGAACCCATCTAAGGTCCCTAAAGAAACAGTAAGAGCAAGTCGAGAAGAGAATCTCTCAGAATGAATAAAACAAGTGGTTTTAGGCACATAAAGATGAAGAAGTCTTCAATTTCTCTTTAGGTCCTTCAGTTAAAAACAGATAAGTATGGAATGCTGCTTATACAGTGGCCTCAGTTGCTTTACTTGTTGTTGGTTTTACTGAATTGCTGTTTTCTCTTTTATTCTGTGTTAAGGCTCTCTAGGTGGGTAGGTGGGGATGGTAGACATATTTGGAAATAAAGGTAAATTAATGAAGAATTTTAAAAAATACTTGTTAGAATTCTTTTTACTAGCTAATTTCAATCTTTTATATTCTAAATGGAAAAAAATGCCACTTAAGTATTGGTTTTAAGTTCTGTCTGCCACATGTTATCTATACAACCTTCAATAAGTTATCTGAGTTTCAGTTTCTTTACCTAAAAAATAGGGATGAGAATACTTAAAACTATCTACCTTATACACAAGATTATTGTGATGCTCAGATAAAATATGCAAAGCAGTTAGTAGTTATAAAGTATCACATAAAGGTCAGCTATTATCATATTTCATATTCTTTTGATGATGAGAACTCATAAAATAAAAGGAGATTCAACTGATCAATTAAATGATTAATGAAAAGATTTTCCCTAAACTTGTATTTGTGGTTCCTTACTTCATTAGAAACAAAAACACATATACCATCATATAAAGTAAACTTCCAAAGACACATATTTGAGGGGCAGCTAGGTGGTGCAGTGGATAGAGCACCGGCCCTGAAGTCAGGAAGACCTGAGTTCAAATTCGGTCTCCAACCAAACACTTGACACTTACTAGCTGTGTAACTCTGGGCAAGTCACTTAACCCCAACTGCCTAAAAACAAAACAAAATGAACAAACAAAAAAAAGAGACACATATTTGCTAATTATACAAGCAAATTACAAGGATATTTTTAAAGGGAACCAAATGCTATTTAAATAGACAAAGTTACTTTGTTATGTTTATAAGTAAATTAACTAATTCAATCTATACCAAGAAATGAGTCAAACTGCAAAACTATGCCACAGTGGGTGTTAAAATCTGTGAATAAGTAAGTACATGATGATGCTGTAACAGAAATAATGTCATTTGAGAAAGGTACATTAAAGGAGAAAGACTTAATGGTAAACTTCACATAATGTTCAAATTGTTAAGTCAATAATTATTCAAACTAAGGCCAAAGTTCAATTAGCAAACAAGACCTTTCAACACCAGAGGGAAAATAAATTAAATTCATCTCACTTGTCCCCATCTGTTTAAAAAAAATTCATAGAAACTGAAGAGATTTTAAAAGCATTTTATATTTTGTAAAATATCTCCATTTGAAACTCTCACTGAATTATGAAATTTTAAGCTCATCAAATGACAGATCTGTAAAATAGCTTTTATTCACTAATATTCATGTAAAGCAAAAAGGGAAAAGGGAGTCACAATCAAACAAATGGGCATATCTTAAACAAAGGGGAGAATACCATGGTTGAAAAGAATACTACATTCTTGAGAATCCATGGAGTTCTGGTCTTATGGGTACATAGAAAGACGTGTTCTTGTGGGAAGAATACAAATGTATAAGCATCAAAGTCACCATTGTCCACCGTAACTACTGCTTAGCAAGAGGGTTCAATAAACTGTATTGTCAAAGTTGATGATAGACCTAGAACAGCCAGTTTATTGGGGGTGAATGGGGGGAAGTGGGGAGAGAGACACTGTACTTCATGCTGGTTCCTGAGGCAAACTGAAAATCAACATTCATAATCAGATACTTCTTCTCTTACTTGAATCTAATAAGGCTATTTGCTCAGAACAGCCATCTAAGAAAGATTCCAAGTGACACATTTGTCCCTAGATCAAGACTACAAGGGCATTTTAAAATTACTTCAAATCACAAACTAGGTAATATAATAAACTTGTTAATTTTAAAATAGTTATTAAGCTAGGGATAGGTATTGGACCTGTGATTTCACTATTACACATATGGAAGTGAAGGATGAGAAAACCTTCTCTACTAAGGAAGATCAGTACCTTCTCTGTGACTTGAAGTCTTCGAGAGTTACCCAGGCTTCTTAATCTTTTTTCCACTTGAGTTTGTTGGGGCTGAGTGTGCACAATGGCATGCACAGTGCAAAGTGTGTATGTCATGTATTCAGAACCAAGGCTCAGTAAAGTTGCAATGCAACACAAGCATTTGATTTTTAATTAATTTTTGGTTGTTTCGTGTCCAGAAACATTTTATTGTTGCCAAATATGGGTCTTCACCCACAGTTTAAGAAGAGCTGACCGTGGTGTCAAACTCAACAGAAATGGGACTACTAAATCATACACAAGGGTCCCTGAGGACTGCATGTTTAAAAATGTAATATGTTACGTTTTACTGTATTTTTAATGTATCTTTTTAATATTTCCCAATTACATTTTAAACTAAATCAGGCAGCGCTCAGGAGTGTTGAATGTCCAATCAACTTGCAATTATGAAACTGATAACAAAATTAATGATCACGTACACTATACTTTGAAATGCTTCATTTTTTTCCTTTATACTTTTTGCACTCTAAACATACACTTACTGCCATCAACCTGTAATTTAAAAATTGCAATACACGAACCAAAGCAAATAATCCAATTCATAAATCATAAAATAGTAGCATAACAAAAGAAATCATCACCTTTAAAAGTCCTCTTTGGAACTTATTATTGACACTAGTTGTGTGATTCCAGGCAAGGTTGTCTGCCTCAGTTCCCTCAACTAAAAAATATGATAATAACGGGCACCTACCTCAGCACTGTTGTAAGGATCAAATGAGATATCTGTAAAGTGCTTATTAGCACAATGCCTAGCACACAGTAGGCAGTATATAAATGCTTATTTTCTCCCCACCCCCTATTATTTAAAAGTATAAAAACTCCAAACTAGGTCTGACCCAGGAGCCCCCCAGCTCAGTCTTCTGTTGGCCAAGAGTGGTCCCAAGGGAAATGACAAAAAAGGACGTGCTTTCTTCTCCTCACACTGACCTCAAAAGTTTAATTTATGTATCAATTTCTCTCTCATAAGTTTGGCTAAACACTTTCTAAATCTATTTATTTCTTCTGGTAATATCTCTTGGGATAATGAGTTCCACAAACTTGACACACACCTACAGGAAGTAGTATTTCTTTTATTTGCCCTAAACTTGTCTATATCAAGTTTTCAAAGGTTATCTGTCCATCTTATTTAAGGATTTGGTGAACAAGTCTTTTCACCTTATCCATTTCATTCATTACTTTATAGAATTCAATCATATGATCTTTTCCCTCCAAATTGTCAGATCTGATAGTCTCTTCTATGTTCTAATTCTTCTCAACCTATCTATTGTATTTCACACTATTAACCCCTCTGTTCTCCTGAATACTCTCTCCACTTTGTTAACATTCTGTCTAATCACCCCTTACTCTCTTTTGCTGAATTTTCATTCACACCACACCCCCTTAAGTGTAGGGGTTCCCTAAGGTTATATCCTGGGCTCTCCTCTCTTCTAATTTGCCTTTCCTGGTAACGTTATCAAATCCCTTGGGTTTAACTATCCTCTCTATGCAGATCTACATATTCATCCTAACGTCTCCTCCAAGCTTCAGTCCTACCAACCGTCTATTGGACACTTCCAACTAGAAGTTCCAGAGACATCCAAAACTCAATCTATCTAAAATTAAACTCATACTCACCAGACCTTCCCCACCCTCTTCCAAACTTCCTTATTTCTTCTGAAGTATTCACTGTCCTTCCAGTGTCTAAGGTTCATAACATCAGCATTATACTCATTCATTCTCCTTCACCTCAAGTTGCTAAATCTTGCCATTTCTACCTTTACAACTCTCTCACATCTGACTCCTTCTCTCCACTCATACAGCTACCACATTTAGCTCAGGCTCTTGTCAGCTCTCACCTACATTATTACAACAACCTCCTAATTGGTCCCCCTGCCTCAAGTCTATGCCAGTCCATTCTATACACTGCTGGCAAAGTAATTTTCATTAGGCATAACTCTGACCAGGCAAAGATGTGATCCTGCTACAGAAATAATTTCAATGTCTTCTCATTGTCTCTAGGATAAAATATAAACTCCTCTATTTAGCTTTTTAAAATTCTTAAAGATGGGGGGGAGCTAGGTGGCGCAGTGGATAGAGCACCGACTCTGAAGTCAGGAGGACCTGAGTTCAAATTCGGCCTCAGACCAAACACTTGACATTTACTAGCTGTGTGACCCTGGGCAAGTCATTTAACCCCAACTGCCTAAAACAAACAAATAAATAAATCCTTAAAAGTGTTTAAATACTCTTAGCTAAACAGTAATGACAATACATAGTTTTAATACAGTGGTTTTGTGACAGCTATTTCACAGGTTCATTGTTTACTTCAGTCCTAGAGCTATTTTAATGGAAGCTAAAGTTGCAAGAAGACCAGGCTCTGGATAAAAGAAAGAGTACTAAGTGTTTACTATGTGCCAGGCAGTGTTAAGTACAAGGGATAAAAATAGACAGTCTCTGCTTTCAAGGAGTATATAGTTTAATGGAGAAAGCTAACAAGTAGTGAGGGGAGTGAGGACAGAGGGGAACTAACAGTAGCACGGTTTGGAAGCAGGCTGAAAGGACCTGGTAACCTGGTTCCAGGACAGGAAAGGCAAGCTCCTCTACCAGAGCCCAGGACCCCAGTCAGTCTCAGTTCCAGTAGGGGGGTGGGGGGTGGGGGGCAGGCACATGTTTTAGAAATGATCTGGAAGAGCAGCACTGCAGTTGTACTTGTCCAGTTCCACGACTTTTCTAAACGTACTTACACGAACCAAAACTGAACATAGTTTCCCAGATAGAATACTACTACTTTGGGATTCCCTAGCTCATTTTAAGGTTTGGCTCAAGTGTCTTTCTCTTCAAGGACCTTTGGTGATTCCTCCAATTGTTAGCCCTACCTCCCCCAATCGCTGGGTATTTATATTCTATTTATCCTGCAGTTTTTAATCTAGTTTTTGCTTTTCTTTATATCTTGTTTCTTTGAAGTGGTTTAGCAATGGTGAGGATTTAATGAATATTTGTTGAGTATGAAAATGTTAATTTGAATGGCAACTTAAAAGTTTAACACTAATGTTTAGAACAAAAATTGGGGGGAAAAAAGACAACCCAGAGACAGAGCTATATTTTCTACTTTATTAAATTATTCTTTTTTTGAAGTTTTTAAAAATATAGCTTATGAATAGCTACATCTTATGGAAAATAATCCAACTCAACGACTCACATAAATCGTGTATGTCATAAAGGTGAATTTTACACCAACTTGGATGCTTTTCTCTGAATTTCACAACCACAACCATATACTAAGCCATAAATATCCATCTACACATCCTAATACTTACTCCAATAAGACATCATTAAAATTATATCTTATTTAAGCCTGCCCAAATCATGAATAACAATTTACTATTTGTAAGACTACATTAAAAAAAAAAAAAGACGACTTAGCTGTATGGTAATGAGAAGTCTGGAGCAAATTCTGGAGCAAAATTAGTGCTATGTATGGGGTAACTTAATACCCAATTGGAAGCACGTAATAAACACTCCCAATTAAGAGGTTTCCACAACTAGCAAAAATCAAAATTGTGCTGGGCACTACAACATAATATTCTACAGAGTAATGCAATATACGGCTAACTCAATGTAAAACTTCACTCATCCCTTTATATATAGATTATGAATCTGCTTAAGTTTGTTGTATATATTATACGCCAAAGACTGTAGCTTAATACAGTCCCATATCACACAAAAGAGACTGATTTAACAACAGAAGGACTTGAGTTTGAGAATGCTTCAAAAGATTAAGATGCATCAATTGACACATTGTACAATTTTTTATCCATAAAGCAAAGAAAATAAAGTAGGATGAAAAATATTATTTCAAAGCAAATGTTTGTGTCAATTTGTGTGCTTTATCCTTCTAGTATTAATAAACATATAAAAACTTACACAAATGTTGCTACTTTCAAAGAAATCATCTTAGGTTATAGACTTATTTCAATAATACCATCATTGTTTGATGCATTTTTGGATCTGCTTTCAGAATCTACTATCCATTATTTTGAATAAGAGGCAACCTAAAACAGTCGACAGAGTAACTGGGCTTGAAGACAGAAAGACTTGATTTCAAATTCCTCCACTGAAAATTAATAGCTGAGGCATAGATCAAAATCTTACACCATATATCAAAATAAAGTCAAAATGGGTTCATGATTTAGATATAAAGGCTGATACTATAAGCAAAGAGGGAGAGCAGTTTACCTGTCAGATTTATGGAGAACAGAAGAATTTACGACCAAACAAGAGATAGAGAACATTATGAAATGCAAAACGGGTAATTTTGATTACATTAAATTGAAAAGGTTTTGCACAAACAAAGCCAATGCAACCAAGATTAAGAAGGAAAGCAGAAAACTGGGAAAGAACTTTTACAACCAGTGTCTCTGATAAGGGCCTCATTTCTAAACTATATAGAGAGAGAACTAAGTCAAATTTATAAGAATATAAGTCATTCCCCAATTGATAAATGGTCAAAGTACATGAACAGGCAGTTTTCAGATTAAGAAATTAAAGTTATCTATAGTCGCATGAAAAAATGCTCTAAATCCCTATTGATTAAAGAAATGCAAATCAAAATAACTCTGAGGTACCACATCACACCTATCAAACTGGCTAACATGACAAAACAGGAAAATGAGAAATGCTGAAGAAGATGTGGAAAATTGGAACATTAATGCACTGCTGATGGAATTGTGAACTGATCCAACCATTTTGGAGAGCAATTTGGAACTATGCCCAAAGGGCTATAAAGATGTGCATACCCTTGGACCCAGCAAGAACACTTCTAGGGTTATATCCCAAAGAGATCATAAAAAATGGGAAAAGGACCCACATGTACAAAAATATTCATACCAGCTCTTTCTGTGGTAGCAAAGAATTGGAAATTGAGGGAATGTCCATCAATTGGGGAATTAAGTTGTGGATATGAAATGGAATGGAATACTATTGTCCTATAAGAAATGATGAGCAGGCTGACTTCAGAAAACCCAGAAAGACTTGTATGGACTGATGCTGAATGAAGTGAACACAAGCAGTAGAAAGAACACTGTACATAGTAACAGCCATATTGTGCAATGACTGACTTCAGACTTAGCCCTTCTCAGCAATGCAAGAACCTAAGACATTTCCAAAAGTCTCATGATGGAAAATGCTATCCACACCCAGAGAAAGAACTATGGAGTTTGAATGCAGATAGAAGCATACTATTTGCTCTTTTTTTTTTTTCCTGTTTTGTTTCTTCTTTCTTATGGTTCCTCCTATGGGTTCCAATTGTTCTTTACAACATGACTAATGTGAAAATATGTTTAATAGGAATGTATATGTAGAGCCTATATCAGATTGCACACTATCTTGGGAAGGGAGGTGGGGAGGGAGGGGAAGAAATTTTAAAACTCAAAAGCTTATGGAAGTGATTGTTGAAAATTAAAAATAAATTAAATTTTTTAAAAAATACTAGCTGAAAAAACCTAGGGCCAAATTACTTAACCTCAGTTTTTTCATCCACATCCAAAAGTGTGGATAAGTGTAATATTTCTACCTCCTAGAGTTGTTGTAAGATTCCAAAGAAATAGTGTATATAAGATGGTTTTTAACTTTAAAAATATAACTACATCCTAGATAATAGCAAATACTTTTCCCTTAAGGATGCATAGATTTGGTTTTGTTTTTAAAAAAATGAAAAATAAAGACATTCACAATGAAGTTGAATGAATAAACATTGCATAAAATGCCAGACTTTTCCAATACTTTTTGTTGGTTTTACTAATTTTTGGTCTTCATCTTAAAAAAAAAAACTTCTTTGTCATAACAGATAGCATTCAGGGGAGGGACACGGGAAAGTCTAAATTATGAGAGGAAAGACATAAAAAGACTTAAAAGTTTAGTGAATAAAGCAGGTAAATAATCTGGGTAATGCCATTTTAGGTCACAGGCAACGTGACAAAAAAGCATATTGTAAGCCAGAACACTGACTTCTTCACCATGACAATCACTGTGCCAAAAGTTCATTCCTCCTGACACAGAATCTCTCATAATCTTGGCTGAATTTCTTTCTGACTGACTGCTTAACCTTGTAGGATGAACTCTCCATACACAAATGCACGGATACCACAAAAAGAAATCATCTTTTACATTCATGATTCATTGTTTTATAAGGTCTTGAGAAGTCAACATTTTCCACTGCAGACTCTTCGCACTTTACTTCTGAATCATACTAGAAAATAAGTGTTTTATCACTAGTCACTTTTCTTGAAAATCATGTTGTTTGTCCACATGTTAGCCCTAAACAAATATCTTCAATTTTACTTGTTACTTAAATTGTATGGTACATTCTTTGCTGAAGTGTTTAAGTATCTTCACAACTGTCTATTTAAACAAGCTATTTAATAATCGACAACTTTCACACATTATAGCCCTCTCTCTTAATGTGTAATGCTAATCAAAAAGTGGCTTGATGATAGTTCCATCACTTTTTTTTAAAAAATGACTCTCCCCACCCTCTCCTAGTCTCAGGCTCAAGTGATAAAAGTCACCCAAAATTTGACATTTATTCATCAATCTAAGAGCAATTCATTTTTATGCCAATACGAAATAACACATTTCCAAACAGACCGGCAAACCAGTCTACAACCTGGTCAACAACCACAGGATGAAACATTTTACAAAATTGTTCCTGATATCAGTACATTCCTGCTACCACAAAGAAAAAAAAAAGGCAATAATTACTTCATAGAAACACGTTTCACAATCCTTACCAACATGATCCCTAAACGGAAAAGATTCCTAATTTCATAAACTTCCCTCTAGAATCCAGATGTGCATTTGCAAGTCAGTAGAGAAATATTTAATATTCTGCACTAAGATAGGACACGTCCATTGAAGGAATGACATAAGATTCTTACATTTTTAAAGGTAAAAATTACCATGAGAATCATTACAGATAGCTTCTCATTTGACTGTGAGTGGAATTACAGAAGAATGAGACCAAGTTATCACCTCATTCCTTTACATTAGGGGTATCATAGCAAAAAAAACTGGAATAAAAAATCAGGTAACATAGGGTTTCTTTTGATTCTGTCTGATTCTAGGGAAGTCACCTCACCTCTTCGACCTGTCTGCTTACCTTCTTAAGAGAGATGTGAGATGATAGTACATAATCTCTAAAGCCCCTGCAGATAATGGCTGTGATCCAGCAGGCATACACAAAACTAAAATTTACACACATCCACATGGAGCTCCCAGAAGAAAGTGCAGGGTCAGAAAGACTAAGGAATGGGAAAAGAAAAATGCTTCAAATACTGACTTCCCTAATCAGTAACATCTCTGGATCGTACACTAAAGAGAACTATTGATTTAGCTCCCTTCCTTTATTTAAAAAAAAAAGCCATATTCATAGGTGGAGAGAGATCATTTCCAGTTCTTTCCTCCCTTCTCTTATTGAGTGAAAAGTACGTGGATTCTGGAAGCCTCCAGAGTATTTTTGTCAGTACTTAGCTAAATGCAATACTTGGGAGTAACTAACTCTTGCCTTGACAAAATATGTATCCTAAGGGAATAGAAAGCATTCTACCTTAAGACCTTACTACTGCCCAATATACCCCTGAAAACTTGCAAGGTTTTTTGGACTAGTAAATCAGGCAGCTTGATGTAGTAGCCAGAAAACTAGTCTTGAAATCAGAAAGACTTGAGTTCAAGTGCCACATGAGATTCCCACCAGCTATATGACCCTAGGTAAGTCACAACTTCTCAGTGCTCCAGACAACTCTTGGAGTTTCAGGTGCGGATCTAAATTAAATTAGTTCATCCCTAAACCAATCTTCTGAATTCCCATTACTAATTGCCAATGATCTTGTAAGTTCCTGTTGCTAGTTTAAAAAAAAAAGCAGCAACTACCACCACCACCTTCTACAAGTTAGTAGATGGTCTTCATGGAGTGCTTAAGAGAAAAATTCTCACCCTGTAGCCAACTTCAAATCTCTGACAACAGACACTGCCACCTGTCCAGGCCTGTACTCACATTCAAAGCCTTTCCAGTCTGGCAGAAGGTGTCAGGGCTTGTGGTCTGCTGCCTGGCATGGACTTTGAGAACCCAGGGTCACCTCCAAGATGAAACAGCAGAGTTGGACTTTGGTGATCTGAATCTATTGAGGGAATGACCACACTCAAGAAATAACAAATCCTTGAAATACTGAGGCATTGAATAATAATAAATAGCTGACACTTCCATAAAGCTTTAAAGTTTATAAAGCCCCTTACAACAACCCAACAAGATTGGCACACCAGTTATTTTCTTCACTTTACAAACAAGAAAACTAAGGTTCAGAGAGGTGATTTGTCCATGGTCACACAACCAGTACCTGCTAGAGGCAGAATTCCATCCCAAACTTCTCTGGTCTCAGCATACTTTTCACAATTCCACACTAACCCTGAATTTTTTACTCAACAGATGTCACTCTATACTACTGTCAATTATTTTTTTTCCAAAGACTTTTAACCAAGATCAATGTTGTTCTAATTCTACTAAAAATAATTTCAAAAAACCTGAAGAACATAATCTAGAACTTACATATTTCTTCAGTCTACTGTTACTACATCAGGCTTGCCATCACTTTGATACTAGTTAGTATAGTATGTCTTTTTATATATCTGCAAGTCTGTTTTTAATTGACTGAAAAACCATTAATATCACACAAAATTTATATTCAAAGATGCAGGTACAGAATAGAAAAGTGATGAATAAAATGCCTAATTTGGTGGTTTTGTGTGCATTATATATATTTACTCTAAATATTTTCACTATTTTCAAATGCAGAGGTAAAATCAAAAAAGTAGTTTACATTCTCCCAAATAAAAGAGATTCTCTGCCTTACTTGAGCACTCTGGAACTCCTACAATAGAGACATTTCTAGATAATCTTACTCTACCCTTATCACTTCATCTACCAAGTAATCAACCCTCCAAATTTCACGATTATTACTACACTTAGAAAATGAGTAAAACCTGGGCTACTGATGAAATAAAAATCTGCAATCTACCTCTTAAAATTCTTATTTATGACTTAAGCTCCGAAAATGCAACTTTTTAGATGAGTTATACATGCAAATCTTCCAAATGTGTGCAAAATTTCAAGCTTAAACTAAGTAAAATGAGTATAGCTAAGTGTATATGGTGGTCAGTGTCCATTTTATATCTCAAAATGGCAATTACCTCGTAAAAATTAAATATTGTTCAAAAGCAGTAATCAAATAGATATGTGCTTGTGTGCATGTCATCCAATGTATAATACATCATATGTTCTGCTATTTCCAATAGCAGAAAGGTTTCATAAATGAAATTAAAAATCAATTTCTCTATTCTAATCCATACCTTCTAAAAAGCAGGCTAAGGCATTATTTAACCTTTAATGAAAATAAACATGTAATATTCTGGATTTAAAGATATTTTAGGGAAAGGCAAACTTAAGTTGTAGAATACATTATTTAATGCTATTCTTCTAAATGGAAGATAACACTGACACATTTCCATGAAGACGTAAGAACATATCTGAAAGTACTGCATTAAGAGAAACAACATAGTAAAAAAAACCACTGGCTTTAAGACCAAGGAGTGCTGGGTTTGAATCTTACCTAATACGACCCTGGAGAAAGTATCTGACATATCTGAACCTTAGCTCCCTCATTTATAAAACTGAGAGTTGCTTAGAAAGTACTTTCTAAACCTTAATGTAAAACATAAATGTATCCTTTTATTATAATTATTAAAAAGGGCATATGTTTTGAAGTGTTCTTTCAGTAGTAACAACAGATCCTCAGAATGTTGATATTCTTTAACCCTTCACTAGTTTTCCTTCTTACCAATGACATGGCAGGATCCAAGTAAGATGTGACCCAAGGAACACATGTAAACAAGCTAACTGGCCCAGGAAGGAACCAAATCTCATCTTGTTACCCTTATTTCTCTAACCAATTAAGCTAACCAGCTACAGCTGGAAATGGAACACATTTGGCACAAGTTTAATGCCAATTACTTCGTACACAAGCAAGCAATGATTTTAAGGGCAAGGATGGGTGTGTAAATGTCCATACATCTATATAACATGCCTAATACTGTATCAATAATCAAGAAACAATGATCATGATGGTAAAAAATAAATTATGAATAAAATGATAACATAGCTTAATTTAGTTTATATCACAGTCCAGGTAAAGTGGGGTTCACAGGATAAATTATTTCTCAATCACCAGGAATTTTAGTATGTGTTAAAAATCGTTTAAAGTCAGTTTACATTTTTGACAACGTCCAGGGTGACTTTTTTTTCTCTAGAAGCACATCAAAGCTAAATTTAAGGAAACCTAGGGTGCCAACTATTTACATCTAAACACGAGTTTCTCAAACAATTTGTGCCAAGTTGGGCCACAAACACCACTAATTCTTCCAACCAAATCAGAAGATACTTTACCAGAAGTAGGGAGTCTCCTGTTTTGGAGACAATTATACTTTGATAATGTTTTCACCATCCTGACAAGGATACCAGTCAATTCTGAAACATGAGGTGAAGAGACACTTTTAAAAGAAAACGTTTTTATAAAGACACTTTAAGCACAATAAGTCAAAGCACAAAGAGTAAGAAAACTGCTTCACCGTCAAAGCTTTAAAAGGAAAAGAATAAATGGAAGAAGGGATTAATGTCATCAGAGCACTTTAAAGTCTGGTTACAGTCCAGTCCCAAACAAGTCCCAGAGACTTGGAATAATAACTCAAAGGCTTTCTCTGTGCTGCAGGCTTTGCTTTTTCCACCACTAGCTCAAATTACTCTTCGTTTCAACCCTAAAATTACTCAAAATCATTCGCCTAAAAAAACAGCAGCTGGGATCTCTTCTTTTGTCCCATGGTTTATATACCGAGGCCCTGACAGACTCAATGGGATCCAACCACCAAAACGCAGTCACCACGTACATCCTTGCGGTCGTAACTGCAGATCCACATCCCAAAACCAAACTAAAACCGGGGGAGAGAAGAAAAAAAAAGATGCCAGCATCCTCTCTCACTAAGATAGTATTCTAACTTTTCCTTAAATGCCTCAAGAGGAGCAGAAGACTGGGAGGCGAAAGACCGGATGGGAGATAAGGGCAGACACCGCCCCCAAAAAATTCAAAGAGCAACTTCGACTGGGGCTGGGCCGGGCTCGGGAGTCCCGGAAACAAAGGCCACGGCACCCGAGGGGCGAGCTGGGGGTCCGGGTCGGAAGGCCCCCGGGAGTCCCCGCCCGAGGCTTACCCACCTATGGTGGAGATAAAGGTGGTGTTGAAGGCATCGTCCGAGAAGCGAAAGAGGACGCAGGTCTTCCCCACTCCCGAGTCCCCGATCAGGAGCAGCTTGAAAAGCAGGTCATACGTCTTCTTCGCCATCGGGAGGAGCAGCAGCTCCGGCTCTCGCCGCCGGCGGCCCCGCGGGATCGATCTCTCCTCTCACCCCCACGGGCTCCTTCCTCACTAGGGTTCCGGGCTACTCGGCCCCGGCAGGCGCGGGGCAGGGTGGAGGGGAAGGGGCGCGCTCGAGGGAGGGGCTCCAGGGGCGGAGACGACGGCCGAGCGCCCTGGCACGGGAGGCTCCTACGGGCGGCTCGCTCCGGCGCCTCCGGGGGGCAGCAGCGGCGGCTCTGCGGCCTCTCCCGTTCGCCTGACTCGGTTCCGGGGAGTCGGTCGGGACAAAATGGCTTCCCCTCCCCCCTCAGGGCTGTTCGGCCGGGACGCTCCCACGGCGGGCAGGCGGGTTTGGAGCGTGGGTGAGCGAGCGGGGAGGAAGAGGAGTCTCTGCTGGCGCGGGGCGGCAGCTGCGGGGCGATTGCTGGCGAGGACGCGACGGCGGCAGGGGACCCCAGAGCCTAGCAGCCCTCAGCTACATAGCCACAGGAAGCTGAACCGCCCCGGCCCAAACCACCTTTTTCCCCCGTGCCCTCTCACGCCGGCGTGCCCGCGCACGCACGCACGTACGAGCGTAAGCTTGCCCCTCCTCCTCCTCGGCGCACCCGGGGCGCAGTCTAAAGCCCGAGAAGTCGGGAAGGCTGGCGCGCCTATCTAAAATGCCTAGACCTGACAAGGAGATGCGCGCAGGCGCTCCTCCGCCGGCTTCTGATTGGTGCGGAGAAAAAAGGCAGGCCGAGGTTTAGGAGTGCCGGAGTGGGTGGAGTAGCCCGATGGGGACTGGGCAAGCGCAGATGTTCTCGCTAGACATCCTTCCCCTCCACCCTGGACCCTCCTATTAGAACTAGAGTTGTAGAAAGGAGAGATGAGCGGGACTTAGGAGGACTTGACCCAGGCGGCCCGGGCGTAGCGACCGGACAGTCAAGCCTTTGTGTGCCTAATAAATACGCGAGAACTCAGGACTCTCAGGACTGTCATCCCCAGGAATAGACCATTCGGTGTCGGCGTCCACGGCGCGCAAGGCACGCTCACTTAATTGATTTCGAGCTTTTGCTAAACTCCGAGACAGCCCCGGAGCGCACGGAACGGCCGGGGCGGTGGAGGAAGGAGCGAGAATCCCGCCCCGCCCCCGAGTTTGCTTTAGGTAATAGGTAAAAGGGAGCTGGAATATGAAAGTGAAAAACTGGCCACGCTGGTTCAGGAAGAGATGATGTCATCTGCCCGTCTGCTTGTCAGGGCGAGGAAAGGAGGACAGAGGGCCGCCAGCCGGGCGCTAGAGGGGAGGGGCGTCCGCGGCGCACAGCAGCCGGTGGGAGGAGGGGGGAGGGGACCTCCGCCCCCACCTCCCACTCTCCCCCTCCCCTCCTCCAGCCGCCGCATTCCTAGAGAGCCAGCCGCTCCGCAGACCTCCCCGCGTCCCAGGGGGCGGAGCCGGCCCTACGGCTGCCCACGCCCGCGCTCTCGTCTATCTTTCTTCCTACCTCCTTCGTTTCTTTTTAACTCTCTCATTCACACCCTGTTTATGAAGCACCAACTGTGTGTCGGGCTCTATGCCCGGCCCTAGAGGAGGCTCAAAGACATGACGTTGTCCGTCTCTTGCCCTCTTCTTTCTTGTTTCACATTTAGCACATAACGCTTAACATGTTTTTTCATTCATGCCTTCATCTCACAGCCCTTTCCTATATATATGTGTGTATATATATATATATATATATATATATATTTTCTCTACAGCTGCGGTCTTCATTCATTTTTCATACCTCCATATTTGACCTCCACCCCTCACCTCTCCTGGCACCTGAACTCCTAGCTGCCTCTCCATCCTGTCCACACACACTTTCCTTCTTACAATAAAAAATACCGCCAGTGGCTCTGTAGGAACCTTCTCAGCCCTTGCTTCATTGTAGCCTAGGTACACCCAAGATGAGCCAGAGGAGAGAGTGGTTTGAACGGGAACAGGAAGCTGGGGAAGACCAGTTCAGCTTGATATAGCAGGAACTGTGAAATATTGGGGAAGGAGCAAAACGGGAATTAATGAAGCGAACTTAAATATTCTGAATAGAATCTGTATCTAGTTAGTAGTCGACTGAAGTTAATAGTTCTGGAAACCTTGGTAATAGGATTATTATTCTCTTTTCCTCTTCTGACTCCTCTCACTTACCATCCCCAACCCTCATTCACCTTCCAGCTCTAACTTTGAGAATACTAGTCACATTTCCCTCTATTAGAAAGTAAACTTCTCTTACTAGCTGTGTGACCCTGGGCAAGTCACTTAACCCCAACTGGCTAAAAAAAAAAAAGAAAGTAAATTCCTTAAAGACTGGAACTATCTCACTTGCTTTTATTTGCATCCCCATTTCTTGAGTTCAGTGCCTTGGAAACAGTAATACTTAATAAAAGATCTACTTCATTCTAGAAGAGTCCCATCCTTCTCTACCCACCTCTCCCTTCTATTCTCATCTCAGATCCTTGTTCTTCCTTCCTTCTTCTATAGTCTTCTTTGATTCGATCCTGCTTCAATTTGGAGTTTATTAGTATCATCATGATCATTTTCTCATTCACTCAGCCACCATCCAGTTTACGTGCCTACTGTGTGCAAGGGATCAACCCACCACTAAAGTCTTATTTCAGTGCCTCCTGGCATAGAAATGACCCTAAATTCTGTAAGACTGTGCCAGCAGAGCACAAGCCCTGACAGATCTTACCAGGCTGGAAAGACTTTAAATACAGGCCCAGCAACTGAAGGTGTATACTCCAGGGACTGGTAACTTAGGAGAGGCTACTTATCAGGTTGCTGCCTGGAGGATGATGATTTTTTTTTTTTTAGCTATAGCAACTCTGAAAGAATCTTAAAGGGTTGAGAAATCATGTGTTTTCACACGGGAGAAATCACTAATCCTTGAAGTATGCTCATGACAAGTCTTGTCAACTTTACCTCCAACAGCGTCATATCGTTTTCTCCATTCACAAGGCCACCACCCTAATTCAGTTCCTCCTCACCTCTCACCCAGCCTATTTTAATAGCCTCCAAATTGATCTCCTTGATTCACTCAATTCAATAAGCACTTACTATGTGCCAGCCGCTGTACTAGGTTGAGACTATACAAACAAAAATGAGAGGGTCCTTACCCTCAAGGAGCTTATTTTTTGTAATACAGTAGGACATGAACATAGGTAAATAAACGTAAGATACATAAAAAGTATTTTCTGAAAGGGTAAACTAAGGACTGGGACAGCTAAGAGATGCAGTGGATAGGGCACTAGGCCTGGAATCAGGAGGACTTCTGAACTGAATTCAAATCCAACTTCAGACACTTACTAGCTGTGTGACCTTGGGCAAGTCACTTAACCTCTATTTACCTCAATTTAAAAATGGGAATAATAATCAAATCTACCTCAGGGTTGTTTTGAGGTTCAAATCAGAAAATATTTGTAAAGTGCTTAGAGCAATGCCTGGCGCATAGAACATGCTATATAAATGTTAGCTATTATTATTATTAAGTGGAGGAATCAATAAAGGCTTCAAGAAATTCCAAGAGGAAGAGGCAAAGAGAAAGAACAGTCTAGGCGTGGAGAAAAGCCTATGTGTGTAGCATATAGAATGCGCAAAGTGGGATAATATGTTAGTAGCCTATAAAGTTAGGGTGGAGGCAAATTGTGAAAGACTTTCAATGCAAAGCAGAGGAGTTTAAATTGTATCATTCAGACAATAGGGAGCCACTGGAGCTTCTTGAACAAGAGAGTGAAGTGGTCAAAACTACTGCTGTAGGAATGTCATTTTGACAGCTGAATGATGATGGATTACAGAAGGGAAACCTGAGGTGAGGAGTTTAGGTCGAAGGCTATTGTAATAGACTAGGTGAGAGGTGATGAGAGTCTGAACTAGGTTGGTTGTAGCATGAGTAGAAAGATGGATACAAAAGATAGGGAAGTAGAATGAACCAAAATTGGCAACTCTTAGATATAGGAGAACGAAGGTGAGGAATCAGTGACGCCTTATTAAGTGCTTCATTGTGGCACGTATGAGGATGCAATGACAAAATTGAAATAACATCTGCCCTGCAGGAGGTCCTAAGGCAAGGGTTCCCAACTTGGGGTACTGCATACTTGAGAAACTTGCCAAAGGTATTCAGGGCATATTTTAAATAATTATATTCTATTGAAATATTCCAAAAGTGTTAATGTTAGTTTAAAAAATACATTGTGGTTTGGAGGGAGAAGGTGAGAATAGAGTAGGAGATGGAGGGAGTTTTATAGGGCATTTCAAAAATTTGAGACAGTTGAAGGAATAATTCCTGCTGACTAAAACCAAATGAATGAGCTTTGGATATGAAATCCTTTTCATACTGAGCTAAAAAAGAAATAGTTACAATGACCCAGTAAAAGGTGAACTAATTTATCTCTGAATAACCAGAAACTCAAAATTGATTTTTAGTCCATAAAAGTTATAGAACTTTTGGTTTATTCTTGGTGTATCCCATTCTTGTTAAACATTCTCATAAGGCTTTAATTCTGTGTATTATAACGTCTCTGTGACTCAGAATTCTAAATCCTGTTCTTGATTAAATCTAAAACAAGAAACAAACTGTAGGTATACATGATATGTAGGTATCTTTTCAAAACTATATTGATAATAAAACTGTTCGTTGACAAGAAACACAATCAGGAGTCTCACTAATTTATTTGTGTTCTGATAAACATTAAATAACTTTATGGTACTAAAATGTTATGTATTGAATAAAATTTTTTATAAAAATGAATTTAATTTGTTATAATCTTATTTCTTACATGCATATGCATGATAAACTCTAGAATTAATTTCCTTTCATCTTTAATAGGGAGTACAATCCCCTCAGCCTATCAGATTGGCTAATATGACAAAAAAAAGAAAATTATTAATGTTGAAGAAGATGTAGGAAAATTAGAACACTAATGTGCTGTTAGCAGAGTTGTCAACTGATCCAACCATTCTGGAGAGCAATTTGAATCTATGTACAAAAGGCTATAAAGCTCTTGCATACTTTTTGACCCAGCAATACCACTACTAGGTCTTTATCCCAAAGAAATCATTAACAAGTGGAAAGGACCCACATGTACAAAAATATTTATAGCAGCTCTTTTTGTGGTGGCAAAGAATTGGAAATTGAGAGGATTCCCATTAACTGGGGAATGGCTGAACAACTTGTGGCATAAGAATGTAATGGAATACTATTGTGCTGTAAGAAATGACGAACAGGCTGACTTCAGAAAAACCTGGAAAGACTTGTATGGTCTGATGCTGAGAGAAGTGAGCAGAACCAAGAGAACATTGTAGGCAATAATAGCTACATTTTGCAATGACTAATATTGATAAACTTAACCCTTCCCAGCAATATGAGGATCTAAGACATCCCCAAAGGCCTCATGATGGAAAATGCTATCCACATCCAAAAAAAGAACTATGGAGTTTGAATGCAGATCGAAGCATACTACTTGCTATTTTTTTTCTTCTGTTGTGTTTTGTTTCCTCTTTCCGGTGGTTCGTCCTATTAGTTCTAATCCTTACTTACAACATCGCTAATGTGAAAATATGTTTAATAAGAATGTATACTTATAGCCTATATCAGATTGCATACTATCTTGGGAAGGGAGGTGGGGAGGGAGAGGGAGAAAAATTTAAAACTCAAAAGCTTATGGAAGTGATTGTTGATAATTCAAAATAAATTGATTTTAAAAAAGCTTTTGGAATTTGAGCAATATTTGGAGAGATACAGTATTTGTCATCTAGTAGTCAGAAATTATGTGTTTAAGGGGACGGGTACATAACTATGTTTTGTTTATATTTCTTGGGAAATAATAATATAGATTCTTTGTTATTTTAAGAAAAAAAAAGAAAATTAAATCCGTGGTCACTGAGGAGGTTACCAAGAGATAGATAGTGCAGAGAGAAAAAAAGGCCAAAGATAGAACCTTTGGGGAGACTTTGTTAGTGTACATGACATGGATGACAAATCAGCAAAAGAGACTGGGAGGAAGAGAACAAGAGAGAACAATGTCTTGAAAGCCAAAATAGGAAAAAGTGGTCAGTGACACTGGTCAACAGTGTCAAATACTGGTAGCATCTCTTTAGAGATAAGAAGAATGAGGACTGAGAAAAAGCCATCAGGTTTGGCAATTAAACAATCATGAGAGAGGAAGCATGACGTTATATAGAGAGCTCAACTAGAAGTCAGAATGACCTGGTTTAAGTTCAAACACTGACACATACATACCCGGCGGAGTTACTCAAGGCAATCCCTCAGTGTCTCAGTTAATTAGCCAGGACGGTAAATTGCAGAAAGGTATTTGATCTGCATTGAGGAGGGTCTTTCCTCACCCGGGAGCTCCATACAAAGATGAAAACTTGGGTCTGGAAGTCAGGGCAGAGGGAGAAGAAGTAGAAGGCAAGATAAGAGGGTGGGGGAGGTAGGCGTGGAAAGATTAACTAGAAAAGTGAAAGTTTGGAATAGCCTCTGGGGAATGAGTTAGAGAATTAATTTGTTGTTTTTCAGTTCTTCCTAACTCTATGGACCACATTATGCCATTACTGTCCACGGGGTTTTCTTGGCAAAGATAGCGAAATGGTTTACCGCTTCCTTCTTCAGCGGATTAAGGCAAATAGAGGTTAAGTGACTTGCTCAGAGTTACACAGCTAGTGAATGTGTGAGGCTGGAGTTGAACTCGGGTCTTCCTGACTCCAGGTCCAGCACTCTGTCGGCTGAGCCACCTAGCTGCCTCCAGAAAATCAATCAGGAGAGTAAAAGGATTCCTTTGGTGCTGTAAGAGCTCAGTGGTGATCAGATAATATAAATTTGTAGTAGACCCCATCCAACTCCTTTCAGCAGCACCTAAGTAGAAGTAGAGCCAAGATGGATGGACTTTGCAGAATTGGAGTTCCATGCTTGAAATGCTGTCCCTCCTCCCCTCTGCCTACTGACCTCCCTGCTCCCTTTAAGTCCCAGCTAAAATCTCACCTTTTACAGGATGCCTTCCCCAACCCCTCTTAATTCCAGTGCTTTCACTCTGCAAATCATTTATTTATTCTGTCTATAGCTTGTTTTGTATATATTTGTTTGCATTTTGTCTCCTCCATTAAATTGTAAGCTCCTTGAGGGCAGAGTATGTCGTTTGCCTCTTTGTGTATCCCCAGCACTTAGCACAATGCCTGGCACATAGTAGGTGCTTAATAAATGTTTATTGAATTAAATTAAGTTTGGCACCACATAAGCAGCAAGGGATTCAAGGGAGCTGAGTTGATTAACTATGGGGTTGAGGTTGGGAAGGGAGGAGAGTGAAGTCAGAGCAGGCATGATGACCTGAGAAAGTAGTGAGGAATATAAAGATTGGAGATCAAAGTGAGAATGGAGAAAAGTGATAGGAGGCATTGCAAGAGAAGGAAAGGTTTTGATTAAAGAAGCAAATTTCAGAGTTTTTGCATGAGGAAGTGGAGCAATTGTACATAAAAATCAGATCAAGAGTGTGACCATTCCTGTGTCTATGTAGCTGGGAGAGAACAGAAGAATAGGTCATGGGAATTGAGGTTGGGAAAGTTGGAGCTTGGGTGTTTGAGGCAACATCAACATGTATTTTGGAGTCACTCCAGAATCACAGTAGGAGTTGAGGGGGGAGGTGTTCTAAAACGAGCCAAACTCCTTGAGAAAGGAGGGAAATGAACTAGGAGCTAGTGGATAAAAGCCACCTCAAAAGAGACTAAATTTCAAGAAGACTGTTGTTTCACTTCATCACTCCATTCTGTCAAGATTATTTTGAGCCCTGATTTTGTTAGAGATAGGGTAAAAGTTGAGAGCCTCAGACTGAAGCTGTCAGGCAGAGTGGATAGGGTTTGGTTCAGAGCTAGCTCATTACCAGGGAGGGTGTGTGTGTGTGTGTGTGTGTGTGTGTGTGTGTGTGTGTGTGTGTGTGTGTGTGTCTGTGTGTGTGCTGCTGGGAGAAGAGAAGAGGGACCTGAAACATGACTTGTGATGGGAGAAATTTAAAAATTATCCTGAATGAGGATCTAAGGTATGAAATAGTCAGAAACTCAGTGGGAAAAGGAGGCAGGGGATGTGAGCACAGCTGGCAAGATATTTATCCCTTCAGACAAAGCCATTGTCTGCTTTTATGTACCTGCCTGTTCTCTGGAAATGCTGTGCAGCTGTAGCAACCTCTGGACCCACTTAGTTGTGCTTTTCAGTTTTGTGTCATCCAAACATTTGATACGTATCTTTTTTACTTTTTCATTCAAAGCATTGATAAACATATTGTATAACACAGAACCAGGAACTGTGGTACTGCATTAGAGAACTGCCTTCAGATTGATGTTAATCCATGAATCAATGTTTTTTGAGTATGGTTATTCAACCAGCTAACCAACTTCCTTTAAGGCTCAGCTTATCTCAGCCATCTCCTATGGGAAACCTTCCCTGTTCACCCTGCTTCTCTATTCTCTCTCAGATAGTCATATCTGATAACCATATGTATGTAGAGAATGTGGATCTGGAAAGTTCCTGTTTAAACTAGGGAGTTTGCCTAAGCAACTGAAAATAGTATATAAAAGAGTTAGTTAAGCAACTTGATAACAAAGGTTAAAAGCATTTCTTCAAAAACCTGACAACATTATAAGGCATTGGCCATTGGATGAAGGCAACTGATGGAAACCAAGGACATTCTAGTAATTGACTGAGAATAAGCCTACCTCTTGTGTCTTTAAAAAGCAAACTGGTCCCATTTAGAAGTCAGTCAGCTTGACCAATCAACTTTTAGGAGTCAGCTCTAAGCTTCTGAGGACATACTTGTGCCTTTTACAGAGTATAAGAGACTGAAGAGTATTTTACTAACTCCTCTTTCCTCCATCATTATCAGTAGCATCCTGCGGCAGAAGCACATGGTTATAGGAGATGTGCTTACATGCAGTTTGAGAGGGAGATTCAAGATAATTGCTTCCTGAGCCCTAGATTTCTGTTTAGAGAATGTTAAGAAGAGAGAAAATTTGGCATGTGGAGCTGGGAAACTTGCTCAAGAGATGCCAGGCCTGAGATCCAAGATTCTGAAGAAACAAAAATGGGGAGGCTTCCAGATGATCCTAGTGTGGATTCTGGTTCTTTTGAAAAGGGTATAGTTGTATCTTGGGCAAAGATCGCAGGTCAGCTAGAAGCTGAGATGGTCAGAGAGTATAACCAACAGATAGATCAGTAAGCCCAGCTGAACAACATATTTAGCAGAAAATAAACCCAATAGGCCCAGCAAGCTAATATAATGTGGTAGGGGGAATATCTATCAGGGTCCCTGTCATAAAGAGTAGGCTAATTGTTTGCTCTAAAAAAAAAAAAGCTGGGAAGCTATCCCTGCTATTTGATTGGCCTAAGGAACTGGAATTGTTGACAGTATGGACACTAAAGCATAAAAAGGACAGCCCATGAGGAGTTGGTCTCTCTCCTGTTTGATGGATGTCCTGTTGCTAAGGTCACCATATCCATCTGACCCAACACACCCTATTGACTAGACACATTTCCATTTGGACTCTAGGGGTCTACATATATCTGAACCAGTAGTGTATCCTTATTGAGTAGCCTTTCTATACTACCTTTAAGTAAACTCCTTTTTCATTAAGTGTTGGTTAATCTACAAGTGTTTCATTTCTTTCCAGTCTTGAACCTGAACCACCTGACAAGCCTGAGATAGCCACAACATATGGCCAATCAAAGCATCTTGCCCAGAGACAAGAGTCTTAGTCATCACAAGAGGACAAAAACAGCCTTACGGTGTTGAAGGTATAAGTTTCAATTCACGTATGGTCACTACATATAGATCCTTCGTGTGCAATCTCTGTACTTCCTTACTGGTGGTTTTGAAAGAAAATGCAACCTAAATTTATGGAAGGGGGAATACAGCTATCTTACAATTGTAAATTTTAAATGCCAGCCCAGTAAATACCTTTTCTTTGAGTAAATTTTGTCATAATTAAAAGGAAAACACATTAGTAAGGGCTAAAGAAGTATAGTTTTAGGAATATAGACTTACAAGAACCTTGAACCTGAGGGAGCCTTCCTTTTGATTTCAGAGAAGCCCACAGGATACTCCATGTTCTTAACTTTTTACATGTTGTATCTGCCTGACAGAATGTAAGTTCCTTAAGGGCAGGAACAGCACATATCATAACACTTTGCACACAGTAGGTATGTAATAAATGCTTATTGGTTTAGATTGGCTCTCCTATCTTTCATATGCTGCCCAAAGCCCGGCTAAGAGATAATGTTCATTCATTATAGGAATTAGAGCTGTAAGAAAACACAGATCATTTATAGGTTAGAGCCCAAGGTTTCTAGAAAAATGAATGCATGACTACCAATCATGCCCCAGACCTATTTAGAAAGCATCAGAATGCACTCTAATTGCTATTGTTAAAGGTATACCAGAATTACCAGAAAGATATACGCTGTTTTGGTTAGCAGAGTATATTAATGAGAGAAAAGAGAGATTAAGAAGAGTGGGTCTGCATAGGAGAAAGAAAGATGCAGTGAGTATAGATGGAAAATGAGGTTCATGTTAAGTGTCCAAGAGTTTGGAGCCCCGGAAGTTTAGATGTGAGAGAAAAGATTGAATTGTGACCACTAACAAGAGGGAGTTGTATTGTGTTTTCATGTCTTAGTCGTTGGGCAGTGATGATGAAAAGCCTAGTTAGAGACTTTTATCATAAAAGCAGTTTTCTGAGTTAGCTCTATTCTCCATTTGAGAGGAAAGCAGCCTTGGAGGATGGAGTCTAGCTAGGGGATGAATGAGGGATCTAAAACAATGTAGATCAGAGATATCAAACAGGATATTCCCAAATGTTGCCAGAACCAGATTAAAGTGTAATTGGGAAATACTGAACAAAATAAATAAAAATACGATAGAATATAGATAATGTTAATGTGTGTTTTCATAGTCAATATGCACCCACAAGGATGTGGTTTAGTAGCCCCTGTTTCTATTTGACTGTAGCAACACTGGCCTAGATCAATACCCTCATTTTACAGATGAGGCAATTGAGGTACAGAGAGAACTAAATGTTTTGCTCAAGATTACAAAGTAGGAAGTAGCAGAGCCATTATTCAAACATAAGTCCTTTGGCCCTAAATCTGGTGCTGAGAGGGAAGGAGATTTAGCTGTCTCTTACAGTTCTGTCAGACAGCCATCTCTCCTCATCTTGCATGCTGTAAATGTGCCAAATGAATTACAAGAAAAGAATAAGATTAGAAAGGCAGCCAAATCCTCCACTCCAAAAAAAAAAAAATGTTACCCTTGGAAAAGGGAATATATGGAGTGTGTATGGGGTGTGTGTGTGTGTGTGTGTACATGCTATCTTTATGCCTGTCTGTATGGGGTGTTCAGGGAGCACTAGCATCTCTGGTGTGAGGACTTGCCAAGCCCTTTTCGGGGCTGCTCATCCACCTTTGGCGTCCACCTCTTATCCAACTCTCATCCCTGGCTCCAAGAAGCTGTAGAATGCACAGCTGCCACACCCCGTCTCAGCAGGTGGGCTAAACCAAGTTGAGGGGAAGGGATAGACCTCAAACCTGACAACTTAAATCCAGTTCACAGGTGATGCACCTCACGATGTCATTGGTCCTCTTCCAAAATGAAGGATGAACAAACTGGAGAAAATGCAGTCAGTAATCCAAAATATTGTAAAATCCCAAATCCTCTTTGCTTTGTGTTGGGATATTGAAATAATGTTGACGTGTAGCATATTTGCTTTCCTAATTACTTTTTGATTAGGCTAGTGCAAAGTTCATTTTCTTACCAACACACACCAATTACAGCAAACGGGTGGTATTCTTGAAAGCATGCATCATAACATGGAAGAGTCAGTATGGGATTAAAGATTTGCTGTGGAAAATAATAAAAACTGACTATATTCCATTTGCATACTAGGTATAGTACGTTCCTTTAGTGTGCTAGTTCTTAGAAGGTCTGTGATAAGTTAATATTTCCTTCACTGGCTAGCATAGTTTGAGTGCTCAGTACATATTTGATGGTTCCTCTTCACAACCATCATAAGAGTTTACATGTATATCTTTTTACTGTTTACAAAGTGGCTTCCTAATACCTAGAGCTTGCTACCTCTTTTCAACCTACCTCTAATAATTATGTTAAAAATCTTTACCATCAATGAAGCCACAAAACATTCTGTGAACAAGGAGATCATATCTGGCAGATGAATAACTGAGGTATGGAGTAGAAAGGGACTGTTTCAAAATTATTTATTAAGCTAGAAGCTGAACTTTCTTCTTCAAAACCTTATGTTCCATTTGGGGACAAGATTGTTTTTATCATTGTTTGCCCTTTTTTGAGGACCGAGGACATCACGAGGTGATGGCTTGACTTGTGCATGAATTGGATTTGTCAGCCTCACTTTCTTTTCCAGAGTCATTTTAGTCCAGTAGCAAGACAAAATTCAGGACAACTAGTGATGGCCGGCAATGTTGTGAGTGACCTTAGCCTTTCTAAATTGAGGCTTTTCCCAGGTCCCAGTTTGTCTGAGGCAATGCCCATTCAATAAGAGCTAGGTAAGAGTTGAGACCAAAAAATGGCCTAATTTATCATCACAAAAATATCAGTCTGAGAAGGAAAGACCCTCAAAGTTTTTGGCCAGAACTGAAAACAATTGCTATTTACATTCAGTCTACCCCTGTAAGATACAAAAATGTACTCAACTTGGAAGGGAGGAAGGGACCTGGTTATGGAGGGCTATATAAGCCAAAGAGAGGATTTTATATTTAATCCTGTAATATAGGGAACTACTGGATTTTGTCAAACACGGGGGAAGAGTGACCTAGTCAGATATGTGTCTTAGGAAGATCAGTTTAACAGATGATAGATTGGAGTAGGGAGAGACTTGAGAACAACTAGCCCATTGTAGTAGTTCAGCCATGTGGTAATGGGGCCTGCCCCGGGGTGATAGAAATGACAGAAGAGAGAAGGGGGCATCTGCAAAAGATGTTATGTATGTAGAAACTACAGGACTTGACAATGGGTTGGATGTGGGGGGTGAGAGAGTTGAGTCTAGGATGACACATAGGTTGCAAGCTTGGGTGACTGGGAGAATGGAAGATGGAAAGGATATGGGGGAAAATAATGACTTCACTTTTAGACTTGTTGAGTTTAAGATGTCTTAAGGATATCTAGTTTTAGATATGTAACAGGCAGTCGGAGATGTGACTGGAGTTTGGGAGAGAGGTTGATTTTAGAGAAAGACCAGGGATGGCCATACGGATCTGGGACTCAGCTGCATGAATGTAATAGTTCAAACTACAAAGTAGGTGAAATTTTAAAGCAAGAAAAGAGAGAAAAGAGAGGAAGTCCAAGGACAGAACTTCAGAGAATGCCTGCATATTAGAAGTAAGAAGGGGAAAAAAAGGCTATAGAAAGGGGAACAAAGGAGTCAGTAAGAAGAAAACCAAAGATTGCAGTGTAATAGAAGCCAAGGGAGGAGAGAGTTTCAAGTACCTAGGTGACTATATTTCTTTAAATCTTGCTCTAAGGTATATAATCTATTTATATAGTACTTATGCTTTTATATTGTTGTTATTGTTCAGTTGTTTCAGTAGCATCTGACTCTTCATGACCCCATTTGGGGCTTTCTTGGCCAAGATGCTGGAGTGGTCTGCCATTTCCTTCTCCAGCTTATTTTATGGATGAGAAAACTGAGGCAAACAGGATTAAGTGAATTGCCTAGGGTCACACAGCCAGTAAGTGTCTGAGGTCAGATTTGAACTCAGGAAGATGAGACTTCCTGATTCCAAGCCCAGTGCTGTGTCTACTGTGCCACCTAGCTGTCTGTGCTTTTATAATGAAAAAAATCATTTTAATGGGAAAATTACAAAATAGACATAGGGACTGGACCTGTGATTTCACTGGAATAGGTAACTACCTGAATGAGGAAATTCTCTCTTCTAATATAGGTCCACACTTTCTCTACAATTAATAGTCTTTAGAGGGGGGCGGAGCCAAGATGGCAGAGTAAAAGCAGTGACTTGCTTGAGCTCTCCTCCAAACCCCTCCAAATACTCGTAAAAAATGGCTACATTATAGGAAAAGACACAAAATCCTATCACAGCAGAGGGAAGGGGGGGGAGCATTGTTTGAACCTTACTCTCATCAGATTAGGCTCAAGAAGGGCATAATATAATCAGTTAAGTATAGAAATCTAACTTGCCCTATAGGCAGTGGGAGGGAAAAGGGGAAAGAAAAGGGAGGGGGGAAAGAAGGGAGGGAAGCAGCAATAAGAATAAAGGGGAAGAAAAGGGAAAGGGATAATAAAAGGGGGAAGGGATTGAAGGAGGCGGTGGTCAAAAGCAAAACACTAGTGAAGGGGAGAAAGGAAAAAGGAGAAAGAAAAGAATAAATAGGGGGAAAAAAGGATGGAGAAAAAGACCCAGATAGTAATCATAACTGTGAATGTGAATGGGATGAACTCTCCCATAAAATGGAAACATATTGCAGAATGGATTAAAAACCATAATCCTACAATATGTTGTTTACAGGAAACACATTTGAAAAAGAGTGACACATACAGGGTAAAGGTAAAAGGCTGGAGCAGAATATATTATGCGTCAGCTGAAGTAAAAAAAGCAGGGGTAGCAATCCTGATCTCAGACAAAGCAAAAGCAAAATAGATCTAATCAAAAGAGATAAGGAAGGAAACTACATCCTGCTAAAAGGCACCATAGACAATGAAGTAATATCATTACTAAATATATATGCACCAAATGGTATAGCACCCAAATTCTTACAGGAGAAGTGCAGGGAGTTACAGGAAGAAATAGACAGCAAAACTATACTAGTGGGGACCTGAACCTCCCCTCTCGGCACTAGATAAGTCTAACCACAAAATAAACAAGAAAGAAGTTAAGGAGGTGAATAGAACATTAGAAAAGTTAGGTATGATAGACCTCTGGAGAAAAGTGAATGGGGATAGAAAGGAATATACTTTTTTCTCGTCAGTACATGGCACATACACAAAAATTGACCATGTACTAGGGCATAAAAACCTCACAATCCAATGCAGAAAGGCAGAAATATTAAATGCATCCTTTTCAGATCATGATGCAATAAAAATTATATGTAATAAAGGGCCATGGAAAGATAGACTAAAAAATAATTGGAAACTAAATAATCTAATCCTAAAAAATGATTGGGTCAAACAACAAATCATAGAAACAATCAATAATTTCATTCAAGAGAATGACAATAATGAGACAACATACCAAAACCTATGGGATGCAGCGAAAGCAGTTCTTAGGGGAAGTTTTATATCTCTAAATGCTTACATAAATAAAATAGAAAAAGAGGAGATTAATGAATTGGGCATACAACTAAAAAAACTAGAAAAAGAACAAATTAAAAATCCTCAACTAAACACCAAATTAGAAATATTGAAAACCAAAGGAAAAATTAATAAAATTGAAATTAAGAAAACTATTGAACTAATAAATAAAACTAAGAGCTGGTTTTATGAAAAAACAATAAAATAGATAACCTTTGGTTAATTTAATTAAAAAAAGAAAGAAGAAAACCAAATTACTAGTATCAAGAATGAAAGGAAAGCTACCGCCAAGGAAAAGGAAATTAAAACAATAATTAGGAATTATTTTGCCCAACTATATGCCAACAAATTTGACAATCTTAGTGAAATGGATACATATTTACAAAAATATAAATTGCCCAGATTAACCAAGAGGAAGTAAAATACTTAAATAACCCCATCTCAGAAAAAGAAATTGAACAAGCCATTGATGAACTCCCTAGGAAAAAATCTCCAGGGCCAGATGGATTTACATGAATTCTATCAAACATTTAAAGAACAATTAATTCCAATACTATATAGACTATTTGGGAAAATAGGTGAAGAAGGAGTCTTACCAAATTCTTTTTATGATACAAATATGGTGTTGATACCTAAACCAGGAAGAGTCAAAATAGAGAAAGAAAATTATAGACCAATTTCTCTAATGAATATAGATGCAAAAATTTTAAACAAAATTAGCAAAGTAGATTCAGCAACTTATCACAAGAATAATACACTATGACCAGGTAGGATTTATACCAGGAATGCAGGGTTGGTTCAATATTAGGAAAACTATCAGCATCATTGAGCATATCAACAACAAAACCAACAGAAACCACATGATCATCTCAATAGATGCAGAAAAAGCTTTTGATAAAATACAACACCCATTCCTATTAAAAACACTAGAAAGCATAGGTATAAATGGAGTCTTCCTTAAAATAATAAATAGCATATATCTAAAACCTTCAGCAAGCATTATATGTAATGGGGACAGGCTAGAAGCATTTCCAATAAGATGGGGTGAAACAAGGATGTCCATTATCACCACTGTTATTCAATATTGTACTGGAAACTTAGCTTTAGCAATAAGAGAAGAAAAAGAAATTGAAGGCATTAGAATAGGCAAAGAAGAAACAAAGCTATCACTCTTTGCAGATGACATGATGATATACTTAGAGAATCCTAGAGAATCAAGTAAAAAACTACTTGAAATAATAAACAACTTTAGCAAAGTTGCAGGCTATAAAATAAACCCACATAAATCATCAGCATTTCTATATATTACCAACAAAGCCCAACAGCAAGAGATAGAAAGAGAAATCCCATTTAAACTTACTGTAGACATTATAAAATATTTAGGAGTCTACCTCCCGAAACAAACCCAGGAACTCTATGAACACAATTACAAAACACTTTTCACACAAATAAAATCAGATCTAAATAATTGGAAAAACATCAGTTGCTCATGGGTAGGCCGAGCTAATATAATAAAAATGACAATCCTACCTAAGCTAATTTACTTATTCAGTGCCATACCAATCAAACTACCAAAAAATTATTTTATAGAGTTAGAAAAAATAATAACAAGATTCATTTGGAAAAACAAAAGGTCCAGAATATCAAAGGAACTAATGAAAAGAAATGCAGGGGAAGGTGGCCTAGCAATTCCAGATCTTAAATTGTATTATAAAGCAGCAATCATCAAAACTGCTTGGTACTGGCTAAGAAATAGGGAGGTGGATCAGTGGAATAGGTTAAATATGCAAGACACAGTAGTCAATGACTATAGTAATCTATTATTTGATAAACCCAAAGACCCCAGCTTCTGGGATAAGAACCCACTCTTTGAAAAAAACTGCTGGGAAAACTGGAAAAGAGTATGGCAGAAACTAGGCATAGACCCAAATCTCACACCATATACCAAAATAAAGTCAAAATGGGTTCATGACTTAGATATAAAGGCTGATACCATAAGTAAACTGGGAGAACAAGGAATAGTTTACCTATCAGATCTATGGAGAACAGAAGAATTCATGACCAAACAGGAGATAGAGAACATTATGAAAAGCAAAATGGATAATTTTGATTACATTAAATTGAAAAGTTTTTGCACAAACAAAGCCAATGCAACTAAGATTAGAAGGAAGGTAGAAAATTGGGAAAGAATTTTTACAACCAGTCTTCTGATAAAGGCCTCATTTCTAAAATATATAGAGAATTAAGACAAATTTATAAGAACACAAGCCATTCCCCAATTGATAAATGGTCAAAGGATATGAACAGACAGTTCTCAGATGAAGAAATTAAAGCCATCTATAGTCATATGAAAAAATGCTCTAAATCATTATTGATTAGAGAAATGCAAATCAAAACAACTCTGAGGTACCACATCACACCTATCAGATTGGCCAACATGACAAAACAGGAAAATGATAAATGTTGGAGAGATGTGGGAAAATTGGAACACTAATACATTGTTGGTGGAGTTGTGAAATGATCCAACCATTTTGGAGAACAATTTGGAACTATGCCCAAAGGGCTACAAAAATGTGCATACCCTTTGATCCAGCAATAGCACTTCTAGGGCTATATCCCAAAGAGATCAAACAAATGGGAAAAGGACCCACATGTACAAAAATATTCATAGCAGCTCTTTTTGTGGTGGCAAAGAATTGGAAATTGAGAGGATGCCCATCAATTGGGGAATGGCTGAGCAAGTTGTGGTATATGAATGTAATGGAATACTATTGTGCTATAAGAAATGATGAACAGGCTGACTTCAGAAAAACCTGGAAAGACTTATATGGTCTGATGCTGAGTGAAGTGAGCAGAACCAAGAGGACTTTGTACACAATAACAGCCACGTTATACAATGACTAAGAATGTTAAACTGAACCCTTTTCAGCATTATGAGGATCTAAGACATCTCCAGAGGCCTCAGGATGGAAAATGCTGTCCACATCCAAAGAAAGAACTATGGAAGTCGAATCGCTATCACTTATTTTTACCTTCTGTTGAGTTTTGTTTCATCTTTCTGATGGTTCCTCCTATTGGTTTTAATTTTTACTTACAACTTCACTAATGTGAAAATATGTTTAATGGGTATGTAAATGTAAAACCTATGTCAGATTGTGTGCCGTCTTGGGGAGGGTGGGGGGGGGAGAAAAAGGGAGAAAAAATTTTCAACTCAAAAGCATATGGAAAAAAAAAATTAAAAAAAAAAAGAATAGCACGAGAGGCTTTATCAAGTGCTTTACTAAAATAAATGGAATGATGTAAAAAAAAATAGTCTTTAGAGAATTGCTTAGAATATTTAGAGTTTAATTAACTTCTTGAGGGTCACGACAGTATGTGTCAGAGATTGGACTTGAACCTAGGTCTGTCTGGCTTTGATGCCATCTCTCTATCCACTATACAACACAACATCTTATAATTGAGTGAAAAGTTATAATTGAATGGGAAAGGATACCTCGTACATTTTTTTTAATCTTCTCTAGGACCTATCCCAGTGCTTTGCCTCTAGTGAATGAATGTATGAATGAGTGAATGAAAAAGCATTTAGTAGTCTATGTGCCTATGTGCCAGGCAAGATGCTAAGCATGAGAGATATAAATATAAAAAGAGAGGCAGCATTTGCCCTCCAGGAGCTTACATTCAAATAGTAGAAGACGACATATATAGGGGAGTGGTGGCTAGGGAAAGAAAGATAGATAAAAATGGGGCAAAGAGGGGAGAGGTTACATGCTATGACAGGCAGATGGCAAGCTGGTTTAGGTGGTCTGGGCGGATGGTTGGATGGGAGGTGAAAGTGAACGAAGTATGGTCTGGTAAATAGCACCAATCGATAGGTTTAGAAGACTAAGACTACTAGTTTGTCCTCCCTTGGTCACCAATCACCTGGGTTGGACCCTAGAGCAGGAGTTCCAAAAGTGAGTGGACTCACTTCTCTAGGGATGTGGGGCATGAGTTCTAGAGGTCCAGCTAGGTTGAGTGCTAGCCAGTGCTTAGGAACTATTTGCTGAATTAAATTGGATTGTTGACTTCTATAGGTATATTTCAATGCCCTCAAAGCCTCCTTGTAAGAGGTCATATGATGTGACAGTGTCATTAGGATTCTCCCACAGTTCCTTTAGTGAGAGACAACAAGTTGTAATTGGCAAAGCACTGAATTGTGGGATAGAAGATCTGGGTTCAAGTCCAAGCTCTATTGGCTCTCTGCCTCTCAGTTACCTCATCTATAAAACAGGGATGATGCTACTTCCTCTACCAATCTCATAGTACTATTGTAAGGACAGCACTTTGTAAACTACAAAGTAACACTATGTAAATGTGAGTTAATCCTCTCTCCAAGTTACCTAACTGCTCATACAATGATTTAGTAATGAGGCCAGCATATCTATCCTCAAGTCACTTTATCAGGCTGGGCTTATGTCAGTCTTGAGTCTTAATGAATTCTCATGCTTAAAAGAGTAAAGGGTAGAGCTACCATGCAGAACTTTTCATGGGACCCAGATTTCCCAAACCCTAAATTACCTCTGGATTTAGAGCCGTTGTGTGGGACTGTTGTCTGAGATGCTCCATCCCAGGTTCTCAAGTCCTTCTCAAGTCCCTCTCAATTTCATCCTCCACACAGCTGCCATGTGCATAATCCTGTCATTCTTCTATTCAGACTTCTAGGATAACACCAAATCCTCAGTCCTCCAAAATATGACTCCCATCTATCTTTTCTATCTTCTTTCATATGTTTCTCATTCATATGCTCTCTATTCTCATCAAACTGGCCTAACTATTCCCTCTAAAACACCTGACTGTCTCCTGTCTCCCTGCTTTTATCCAAATGGCCCCCCCATTTCTAGAACCGAGTCCTTTATCCTCTTTGTTTTATAGATGCTCAAGCTCCCTTCAGAACACAGTTCAAGTGTCAACATCTATAGTTGTTAGTTCTCTCTCCCTCTCAGAAATACTTTGTCCCTGGGTTCATGTCCTCCCAGGGGAAGGAGGTGGCGACTTAACCCATTAGCATTCTCAGTAACTGTCCTAGACTGTAAGTTGCAGAGATGGCATTGATCTGCATTGGTAAAGGGAGGGAGTCTCCTCATTTGGGAGTTTCCTTTACCAATGAAATCATAGGTCCAGACCCAACCTCTAACCTACTTGGTTGTACTTTGCAATTCCTTCTCTGCATAGATGTCACATCTCCCCAATAGTATATAAGCTCCTTGAGGATCAAATTATTTTGTTTTGTCTTCATATCCATAGTACTTGTTAGGCAGTAGGCCCTTAACGAATGCTTGTTGAATTAACTTAAATTGGTAGGGCAGAGTCCCAGAATAATGCTGTGTCAGAGATGTAGCCCTTGGCTCTCTCAGAAAGGCTTTATCATCCTAGATTCTGCCTAATAACAGACTGGCCCCACCCAGTGGAGCAGTACAGTCACACAAAATGCCCAAGGGCAAGGGGGAGCAATGACATCATCAGCTAGTTCCCAGAACCATCTTCAAAGCTCAGCCCAAGTGCTGCCTCCCATTGAAGCCTGTTCTGATACCTTCCCCACTTTCCCAGCGCTAGTGCCTCCCCTTGCCAGGCCCTATCACATACACCCAGCTGGCTGGCATTAGTCTGTTTATATTTTGCACTTACTCATATGTGTATATTTTCCCCCTAATAGAATATAATCTCCTCTAGGTTCCAGACTATTTCCTTTTCTTGGTTTGTTTTGCTTCTCCAGAGCCTAGCACAGTGACAGGAACATGGTAGGTAACAAATACTTTCAGACTGATTCATTAGGTTCTACATTTCTGAAGAGTAACAGGAAGTTTGTTTTTCTTTCTGATGGGAAAAAATGTAATTTAAAAAATAAACTTAGGATAGTGCATCTGTGATGGAGTTCTTTATCTTGGGTACATATTTTACCAAGAGGAAAAATTGTGAAAGGAATATTACCAGTTGGACATATCAACCTGGAAGGATCCAGGCTTCTGGTATACCAAATGCTTATTGTCTGTTATGAACCTGATGGTCATTCACGTTAATGAGGATAATTCACTTCTTTCTACTGGTGCTTCCAGGTCTCCAAGGCAGTCTTAATTTCAAGCAGCTACCATTTCATTACTGCATTGTCTCTTTACCTACGTCAGTTGGCTTCCATGATGGGGAGGTTGAGAAGGGCCCATCTCAATCAAACAGTTTTTCTTTAAGGATGAATTTCTAGAGATGTTTAACACTGCCCCCTCCCATCTCCTCCACCCCTACCCCAATCATAGGTAGGAATGTTGGACCTATGGGAAAAGGCAAATGGATGATCCTTGGTTGGGAGGAGGCAATTTTAATGGAGGTCTAAAAGAACCTCAAGGGATTGTACATCCTGCAAATATACTGGAAAAAAAGAGGGAGGAGCAGCCCTTCCATCCCTGAAAGGATGATCACAGTGGCGTTTGGACCTTCAGAGGGGAGGCATCTCAGTGAAATGAATACCAGGCTTGGGAGTCAGAGGACCTGGGTTCAGATGATAGTTCTGCTGTTGTGTGACCTTGGACAAGTCACATCAGCTCTCTTGGCCTCAGTGTTCTCATTGGGAAATGAGGGGGTGGACCAGATGGTTTCTAAAGTCCCTTCCAGCCAAGCCTATGAACCTATGATCCTGTGAAGTGACCCCTGAAACTCCTGCAGCTGCTCCATGAATAAAATTAATGCCAGGCCTTCTAACCCAGGGATTCTTAAACCTTTCTGAGTCATGGATCCCTTTTGGAGTCTGGTAAAGACTATGGACCACTTCTCAGAATAATGTTTTTAAAAGCATAAAATAAAATACGTAGGATTTCTAAGAAACCAATTATGTTGAAATACAGTTATCAAAGTATTACCAGAAAAGCAAGTTCCCAGTCCCCAGGATAAAAACACCTGATCCAGAGAGATTAAAGCAGGGCAACTTCAGGGGTAGGAAGAGGAGAGAAATCCATAGGTAGATAGTGAGGTTCCCCAACCCTTCCCAAAGCTAGTTGGGCAGAGTCTCAGAAGAATGCCAAGCCAGTGAAGCAGCCCTCCCTCAGCTGTCTCAGAAAAGCTGTATCAGCTTGGGCTCAGGCTGACCACACCCAGTGGGGGCAGTACCAAGCTTAGCCACAGCATACAAGATGCCCAAGGGCTGGGGGGAACACTGACACTGTTGGAGTGTTGTCTTCCCTGGGGAGACAGATGGTGACGCACCCAGAGAAGAAGCTTTCAGGGAAACCCCAGGATCTGACCATGATCTTCCCCAGACCCTAGAGGTTTACAAAGGTCTCAGCCACCTCCCCAAGCCAAACAGAAACACTCCACAATAGCTAGGCTGCTTGCTTCCAACTTCTGGCAAGGAAAGTTTCATTCCTACACCTCCCTAAATTCCCATCCTTGCTACACCCTGGGACACCTATAATTTTTTTCGCCAAACTTGTGATTTTATCAGTATAAAGAACTTCCCATGTGGAAATTCCCTCAGCTGAAGTAGATCAGCAACTCCTCTGGAACTTACAGCCTTGGAGAGTCAGCATGTGTCAGGGGAAGAGCCTAAAGCTAAGTCTCTCTGACCCTGATGCTGGCCCTCCAGTCACTAAGCCACACTGCTAGGAACACCAAAAATGGCAGCAGAAGTGGCCAGCAACTTCAGGCTGCTCTGGGTAAAGTCTAACAGGCTGACAGGCTTGCAGTCTCCCAGCTGCTCCTGTGTTAGATACTATAACAAAAGAGAGTCTGACTCTCTCCCTCACTACCTGTGTGACCTTGGGTATTCCACTTAACTTTCCTGGGCCTCAATTTCCTCCTCTATAAAATGAAGACATAGAACTAGATGGTCTAAGACAGAGGTCCCTTCCAGCTGTAGATAACAATCTTAGGAGACACAAAGACTCATATTTGTTTCTGCATTTTACATAACACAGTCTGGAACCAGTTGAAAGAGGGGGACTTTTTTTTATTCTGGAGACTTTTCAAAAAGATGATTGGTACACAATCTATCACTATCTATTCTAGGGTCCATCCAAAAGCAGCTTGTTGCTTCCCTTCCTCTAACCCCAGACTCAGAGACCAAGGTTTGAGAAAGCAAAGGTTGGAACCCCTTCAAGAACAGGTAACAAGTGTTTGTCAGCCCCGACAGCAAACACTGCATTCATTAAACTTATTAAGCACCTGCTGTGTACAGAGCACTGTGCTCAGCCCAGGGATAAGATGATGAATTACACACAGTCATTGCCCTTGAGGAGTTTAAAATCTACTAGAAATCACTCAACAGTTTATATGACACTTTAATGTTTACAAAGCACTTTCTTTATAACTGTCTTTGGAGGTAGATATTGAAAGTGTTGTTATTCTCATTTCATAGAGAAAATGGGTTTAGGGAAGTTATATGACTTGCCTGAGATCAAACAGGTACAAAATGTCAAAGATATTTTGGAGGTCTCTTCTGTCTCCAAGTACAGCACTTCTTACCACTATCCCATGTTGTACTTAGTAGGCATGATAAGGTATGAAGACTTAAAAATATGTTAAGCCCTGCTGCTGATTGCTTATTGAGAATCAGAGGGCCTATGTTCCAGTCCTTTCTCTGACACATTCTATGTAATGGCTTGTAAGTAAGTCACTTAACCTCTCAGTGCCCCAGGTAACTCATTAACATTGTAAAATGCAGAGTAAATGTTGATCTGCCTTGGTAGAATTTGCTGGGGCAGCTAGGATAGAGCCACCCTGACTAGAGTCAGGAAAACCCAAGTTCAAATCTAGCCTCCGACACTTACTAGCAGTGTCCTTCTGGGCAAGTCACTTAACCTCAGTTTTTTCATTTGTAAAATGAGGATAATAGCAACAACTACCTCCCAGGGTTGTTGTGGGCATCAAATGAGAAAATAATCACGAAGTGCTTGTCACAGTTCCTGGCATATAATAGGCACTATATAAATGTTACCTATTGTTATTATTAGGAGTTTTCTCACTAGGAGTTCCCTTTACTAATGAAATCTCAGGTCCAATTCTCCTCCCACTTAAAACAGAATATATCAAGAACACAAGAGGAGTAGAAGGTGCTATGAGATCATATGAGGGAGAGACCATTTCCATCTGGGAAAGATCAGAAAAAGGAATAGGAATGAGCAGAGCTCATCCAGTGTCTCAAATTCATCCCATTTCTAAAAGGGCAAGCTTGATATAGGGTGGAGGAGGAAAGGGAAGCTGACTCAGGGCACAAGAGAATCAGGTTACGCAAAGACAGCTGTTCTCTGGGTGTTTTTAGAAGGCTTTGGCTCCCGAACTTCCATTCTCCAGTCCTGTTTTTACGTCCCATTCCAAAGCTAATTACATTCTGGAAACAAGCAAAGTGAATCAAGACATTGCCCCACCCTATAGGGTAGAAAGTATTAATATCAGTTAGATGACTTTTGCTAATCATTTACCTTAGTTATTGTCATGAACCAGAGACAACTGTTATTATTATTAAAGGAATAGAATTGACTTTAAACCCAAGAAGAGCTGGATTCAAATTCTGCTATGTGACTCTAAGTGCTCTAAACAAACTCTGTAAGACTTGGAGTTGCAGAAAATGTGCTGACCTACATTGGTAAAGAGAGTTTCCTCACCCAGTACAAGTCTGGTCTATGTCCCTATACATTATGCAGAAGAGGACTCAGAAAAAAATTGTTTCGGCCTATCAAATTTAATATAGACTTTAAAAACAACTGTCAACAGAATCTCACAATTTCATGTGCCATCCCCTTTTTCTTGTACTTTGTATGTTGAAATGTTTATTGATGATTGTTAATTTCATAATAAAATAAAATTGTGATTATAAGATGAGAAGCAACATGTTGTAATAGATTTAGGAATATGTAGGTTCAAATCCTATTTCTAATTGAGCATTAGCTGTATAAGGAAGGGCAGATTAATCACTGTCTTGGTGCTCCAGGCAGTGCTCTAAGGTTCTAAGTTTTGGCTGAATTGCTAATATACATCAGTGGAATTAGTTTCCACAGACAGTCTTCTACAAAGATGAAATAATAGTCTAGATCAAAAAATGGGAGTGGGGGTGAGAATGATCCTGATGTCCCTGGGCCCAAAGGAACACAGGAAGCCTGATGAAGTAGAAAGAGAAAAGCAATGAACTGGATTTAACTTCTACCTTTGTTCCTCACTAAGAGGTTAAGGAGATAAAGTCACAGTCTTTCTGAACCTCCGTTTCTATGTGTGTAAAGTGGTATTAATGCTTACTACTTTATATTTAAGAATCTGTTGTGAGAATGAAAATGAGATAATAGAGGTAAAGCCCTTTGTAAACCTTGAAGCCTATGTAAATGTCAGCTTCTATTATTATCCCACTATAATTGGCTCTGGACAGTAGAAAATCTAGGTCTGACTGGGATCCAGATGGGGGACTCTGGATTGGACTCTGGATCTTAGGCATCTCAAATATAGTAAGGAAGGAGTCCTAGTAGGCAAAAGGGCAAAGACTCAACCTGAAAGAGAGAGAAGCCAGGAAGAAAGCCAGCCAGGCAGGATTCTGTTGAGGCACGACAGCTTTGAGCTGGGAGAAGAAGCCTGTGATAAAGGAATGTATCCTCCTCTACCCTGAGTAACTCCCAGGAAATCTTCAGATAATTTCACAATTGTGGGTATAAGATGTATAGACAGGCACAGGAAAGTTGCAGCAAAGGCAGCAAACTTACCTCTTCCATACCCTACTCTAGATTTACATACCTCTTCCACTGTGCTCTATGGAATGCCTGTTCCATAGCTAACAAACTTGTTTTCTTCTTAATCCTTTTCCTACTCCTTCCATGTTCTGATGATACTCACTGAGATCTGGCTTCCTTCTGATCATGTGGCATCCGTGGCCACCTTTTCCAGTATTGATTGTATTTTCACTGGTCATGGTGGAAGAGATGGAATGCTCCTTGCACCCCATTGCTAATTCCAGATTCTCTCTCTACTACCATCACTTGGTAACCTTTTCTCTTTTGAGGTTCATACAATCCATTTGTTATCCAATCAATATTTTGGTAGCTATTATCTATAGATCCCCCAGAACCTTCTTCTTCCTTCCTCCATGAGTTCAGTGCCTGACTCATAGTCTTTTCTTTCCAACTCCTGCTTTTATGCTAGGTGACTTCAGTATAGATAATGATACTCCTTCAAATACAAATAACTTCTAACTTCTTCGATTTACTCATTTCCTATGACCTGCTCCCCCACTTCACTTTAATTACACATAGAGATAGACATACTCTTAATATTACCATCATTCATGAGTATTCCACCTGCATGTTCATGAACTCTGAAATTCTTTTGTCTGATCATAATCTTGTATCATTTCATCTTTCTCTCTGCCTTTTGATCCCTAGCCCTATTCTTCATCCTCACTGTTACCTTCAATTCCTCCAACCCTCAAGTCTTTTCTAGATCATCTAGCTACACTGTCCTCTCTTCCCTATCTTGACTCCTTGGGGAACCAATTCAATTATATGCTATCATCTATCCTTGAGTCCCTTCCCACCTTATTCCATTACCTAGCATGCCTTGCCAAGAAACTTGGATCACTTCCACCCTCTTCTGCCTTTGTTCCTATTCACATACTACCAAATGGATCTGGAGAAAATCATGAAACCATGCTGACCAGGTCCACTACAAATGTTGGATAATCTCAACTTGAGCCTCACTGCAGAAAAAAAAAAAAAGCCTTTTCCACCACCCTAATCAACTATCTCATTTACCACAAATGACTTTCCCAAACATTTTCATCCCTCCTCAAACTCCCTAATACTATCCTCTCAGCTGACAACCTTTCCTCATACTTCATTGAAAAAAACCTTTCCTCATACTTCATTGAAAAAATTGAGGACATTCACTGAGAGCTCCCTCTTCTTCCCTCCTTTTCCTCTCACATCCCTCACAAGTGTCTTTCCCCATTATTTCTTACCTCACCCATGTTTTACATGAAGATGTGGCCTTTCTCCTTGCAAGGCTTGACCACCAGCCTTAATCCCAACATAGTGATGTCATTTTGGTCCTCTTTGAGAACAAAGGACAAGAACCAATATGCACAAGTGATCTTATTCAATCCCATCTTCTCTAGCAGATTGCTGCTTCTTTCATCCCCTCTCTCGTGAATCTTCAGTCCCTGCTGTCTGCTGGTTGGCTACCTCCCTGCCTCCTTCAAACATGTCTCCCTCATTCTTAAAAAATCCTCACTTAATCTGATCATCCTCATTAGCTCTCATCCTATATTTCTTCTCCTGTTAATGGCAAAACTCCTTGAAAAAACTGTCTACAATCACTTCCTCCACTTATTTTCCTCTCACTGTCTTTTAAACTTACAACAATATGGCTTCTGACTTCATCATTCCACTGAAATTGCTTTCTCCAAAGTTATGAATGATCTCTTAATTGCCAAATCTAATAGAGCTTTCTCAGTTCTCATCCTTCTTGACCTCTCTACAGCATTTGATACCATCAGCCACCATCTCCTCCTTGATGTTCTCTTCTCTCAAGGTTTTAATGACATTACACTCTCTGAATTCTCTTCCTACATGGCAAACAGTTCCTTTTCTGGCTCCTTTTCTTAATCTTAATCCAGATGAAGCCAGCTAACTTTGAGTGTCCCCTAAGGCTCTGTCCTAGGCCTTCTGTTCTCCCTCTATACTCTTTCACTTGATGAACTCATTAGCCCTCATAGATACAATTTTCATCTCTCTGCTAATAATTCTCAGATCTTTTTATCCAGTCCTAATGTCTCTTCTGACCTCCAGTATAGCATTTCCAATTACTTATTGGACATCTCAAACTGGATGTCTTGTAGATATCTTAAATTCATTATCTTTTCACCAAAACTTTTCCTTCTTCTAAACTTCCTTATTACAAGGGCACCATCGTCCTCCCAGTCACCAGGCTTTCAAATCAGGCTTTCAACTTTTCACTCTTTCACTCCCCTCCATATCCAATCTGTTGCCAGGTTCTGTCAACTCTTCTTTCACAGAATTTCATATATATGTATATGTATGTATATATGTATATGTATATATATGTATATATATATGTATGTATGTATGTATGTATGTATGTATGTATGTATATATGTATATATGCCCCATTATTTCCTCTGACACAGCCACCAACCTGGTACAGGTTACCCCTTAACTCACACCTGGAGTACTGCAATAGCCTTCTGGTTGGTCTGCTATACCTCAGGTTTCTCCCCACTCTAGGCCATGCTCCACTCTGCTGCCAAAATGATCTTCCTAGGGGCAGCTAGGTGGCACAGTGGATAGAGCACCGGCCCTGAAGTCAGGAGGACCTGAGTTCAAATCCTGCCTCAGACCAAACACTTGACACTTACTAGCCGTGTAACCTTGGGCAAGTCACTTAGCCCCACTTGCCTAAAAATTAAAAAAAAAAAGACAAAATGATCTTCCTAAAGTACAGATTTGACCATGTCACCCTTCTACTCAACAAATTTTTGATGACTCCCTATTACCTCTAGGATCAAATATAAAGATATCTTCAAAAAGGCATGAATTAGCTTTGGCTCTCCCTTGGTTGCATTAAGGTCTGGAGAGCACAGTCACTGCTTCACCCATATTATCCAGTGAGAAACTATACTTTAAAGGTAAAATCCCAGTAGGTCTTCCCTATTAAGGCCATATGGCCTTATTTACTTGTTCTTTTCTACTCTAGTTATGATGAGTGAAGTCTATGACTTGGTCAAGAGAGCAAACCACTAGAATCCTGGAGTTACAATCCAGGCTGGGTATTGGCACTAGCCCAGTGTCCTGAGGAACAAGGGATGGCTTTTGGAGGACCTTCAAGACTCATGCCGGCACAAACTACACAGAGGACTTCCCCAGAAGCCACACTTCCTTTGGGACATGAATTTGGTAGGACTAGTGCTGAGTGGCGACTGAAGTTACCAATCTAACCCCCACCCAGAGACCAGGATGGTGAAGAGCATTATACCCCCAAGGTAGTGGGAAAAATATTTGTACATTTGTTCTTTGCATGTATTCAAATTAAATATCCCTTTGTAAAAGTCAGTTGATGCTAAGTGGTTAAAGAGGTCCCTGAAACCTTCAGGGTGTCCTAGCACCTTGAGGAGGAGATGTAATCAACCTGGCTCTGAGACTAGGAGTTGAGATGTCATTTTCTTTGCGTATCATCTTCCCCATTAGAATATGAGCTCAATGGGGCAGCTAGCTGGCGCAGTGGATAGGGCACTGGCCCTGGAGTCAGGAAGACCCAAATTCAAATCCAGCCTCAGGCACATAACACGCATTAGCTATGTGACCTTGGGCAAGTCACTTAACCCTGTTGCCTAGCCAAAAAAAAAAAAAGAATATGAGCTCCTTGAGGATAGTAATTGTATTTGCCTTTTTTTGTATCCACAGTACTTAGCGTAGTTCCTGGTACATGGTAAAAATGTAAAAATGCTTGTTGACTTGGTTTGATAAAGGCTAGATAAATGTGAGCATGTCTAGCTCCTTAGCTACTTCCAGATTGGCTGCCTACTTGTGCCCAACATGAATTTCTTTATTATCTTTGCAGTCACCAACATGAAGCTTGATCCTCTGTTATTCTACAGTTTATTGCAATACCTTAAGGATTAGCAACTTGATCACCACAATAACCCTGTGGGCTGTCATATTTTCCCATTTTACAGAGAAGTTAACTAAGATTTAGAAAGGTGAAGTAATTTGCTCTAGGTCATACATCTAGCCAGTAGCAGAGCCAAGATATAACCCAATTTTTGCTCCTTGTTTTATGCCTGGCTTGATATGAATAACCAGAGAATAGCTGGATAAATTTGTATCAGTGGTTGTATCTGTCATGGACTTTTGTTTGTTCATAACAACTAAATGGGAGTTACCTTTTTGGGGATGCATTTGAGGCTATATTTTGTTCTACTGAGTTAAATGCTTTTTGTGTGTGTAATTTACACATCCACACGAGTGCTCTAAATGTGGTTCACAGTCAGGTAGCATGTACAGATGTACCTGGAATCTGCCCTTTCCTCTCATAGGGAGATTGCAATTTCCATTTTGAGAGAAACTGGTGAGGAGTCATAGTTGGGTGCTTGCTCTTTCTCTCACCTGTCTCCTAGAGGGGTTACCAGACTAGAACTATGTCTGTCCTGCTAAATCTTGGTAGTCTAGCTTTCAACAGATTTGATACAAAAGCCTCTTATTTGGTTGCTAACCTTTAGCTTCAACTCACCAATTTGACTCCTTCCCACCAAATGCTAGTTGCACAAAAGACTATCACAAATGACATGTAATGAGTAAACCAATTTATTCAAGCAAAACAATAAATAGAAGTGAGAGAAGTTCTACAAATTTTAATATACCAGAAAACTCATTGGAGTGAATAATCTCTTATTCTGAGAGCAAGATATCTTAGTTTCAACCAAGAGAAAGGTCCCAATCTCATCTAAAATAAACCTTCCTTGCATCCTTCCTTCTTTCCTTTCTCTCTCTGTCTCTCTCTGTCTCCGTCTCTCTTTGTCTCTCTCTCTGTCTCTCTGTCTCTCTCTGTCTGTCTCTCTCTCTCTGTGTCTCTGTCTCTCTGTAAACAGAAAGAGAGGCAAACAGAAAGTCAGGGACATGTTGAGGAATTGGCATCCCTTCCAGGTCTGCAGCTTTCAAAGTCTTTCTACATGTTTCTCTGGAAGAGTGTTTGGACTACATATGTTGTTCTTCCAAGAAGCTCTGGCACCAACTCTTCCTGTCACAATGGTCCACAGCATTGCTTCATCATTATCTACCATTTAGGAGTCTCCATAGCACCAGGCTGCCTCTCCCTGACTCCACTTCAATAAGAGCCAGGTTACATTTCTTCCTTGGGGCAAACTTTTAAAAGTCTCTTGCAAAAATCAGCTAGTACAAGCTGGAGACTTAGAACTATGTAGCATAAACACAAACATCAGCATTTAAAAATAACAAGAGTGACTTTCCTGGCATCCTGAGTAATCAATCTATAGTACCCTTGAAAACAAAATAAAACAAATGTGTCTTAACAGTGTCAACAATTACTGAGTTCATTCTAAGAAAGCCAAACAAAATTAGGCTGCATGTGCATGTTTATTTCTCCCAAAGCTGGAGGAACATGCATATAGACATAGCATGGGAGCTCATTGTGGAAACGAGCCCAAAGACAGATAGACAAAGGGGACCTTATATCTTTGGAGTAATTCCCTCTCACCTCTCCCTCCCTTCCTGGTTCAGAATTCCTATGTCAGCCAAAATTATGGTCTCCGTATGTGTTAACCACAATATGACAAAGGAATTTGTTAATTGGATAGATTGTAAATACAGAAAGATAGAAGTGTCAAAGTGTCTATTGAAATTATAGTTCCATCTTTGTCCAAAGGGCTATAAAACTGTGAGTATTTGACCCAGCAATACCACTTCTAGGTCTGTTCCCCAAAGAAAATAGGAAAAGGACCCACATGTACAAAAATATTTATAGCAGCTCTTTTTGTGGTGGCCAAGAATTGGAAATTGAGGGATGCCCATCAACTGGGGAATGGCTGAGTAAGTTGTGGTATATGAATGTAATAGAATGCTATTGTGCTATAAGAAATGATGAGCAAGCAGGCTTCAGAAAAATCTGGAAAGACTTATATGAACTGATGTGAGGTGAAGTGAGCAGAACCAGGAGAACGTTGTACACAGTAACAGCCACGTTGCGTGATGACTAATATTGATAGACTTGGCTCTTCTCAGCAATGTAAGGATCTAAGAGATTTCCAAAGGTCTCATGATGGAAAATGCTCTCCACATCCAGAGAAAGAACCATGGAATCTGAATGCAGATTGAAGCATGCTATTTGCTCTTTTCTTTTGTTTTGTTTGGTTTCTTCTTTCTCGTGGCTCCTCTCATTGGTTCTAATACTTCTTTACAACATGACTAATGTGAAAATTTTTTTTTAAATGTAAAAAATAGAAATTATAGTTCCAGGATGTCTGTGTTTCTTTTATCATTAATGTGACTATCTATCTATCTACCTCATAACATAGCATAACATGTGTCCAGAAAATACCAAGATAAGAAAAAAAATCCCATTATTCAAGATAGTATACAGTTCAGAGCATCCTGCCCTGGATAGTCATAAACAAAAGAATGCCTCTGATTAGCTTCATCTGGCCTTGTAGTTGCTGACATAGGAAGGGGCATTTTGGGTTCACTCAGAGAGCAAAGCAAAGCATGTCTGTTATGCCAGAGAATGCAAGGCATTATGGTAGGCTAAGCTCAGAGTGGCCAAAATGTCTCTCCTGACTGGCCAATCCAGTTTTAGGCCTTTCTCAGGTCTTAGAGATTCAAAATGGTTTTGGGAGGGGCTCACAACAGTAAATGCAATAAGTTTGGCAGAAATTAGGCATAGAGCAACATCTCACACCATGTACCAAAAATAAGGTCAAAATTGATAAATGATTTTGACATAAAGGGTAATATCATAAACAAATTAGGGAAGCTTAGAAAAATGTTACTTGTCAGATCTATGGATAAGGTAAGAGTTTTTGACCAAACGAAAGATAGAGGGGATCATGGGAAGTAAAATTAAAAATTTGGATTACATGAAACTAAAAAATTTTTGTACAAACAAAACTAATGCAGCCAAATTTAGAAGGAAAGCAGGAAACTGGGAAAAAATTTTGCATAAAACTTTCTCTAATAAAGGCCTATTTCTCAAATATATAGGGAACTGAGTCAAATTTATAAAAATAAGAGCCATTCCCCAGTTGATAAATGGCCAAAGGATATGAACAGGCAGTTTTCAAGAGAAGAAATCAAAGTAATCGATAGCCATATGAAAAGAAACACTCTAAATCACTATTGATCAGGAAAATGCGAATTAAAATAATTCTAAGGTATCACCTTACACCTATCAGATTGGTTGACATGACAGAAAAGGAAAATGACAAATGCTGGTGGGATGTCAAAAAATTGAGACACTAATGCACTGCTGGTGAAGTTGTGAACTGGTCCAAACATTCTGGAGAAAATTTTAGAACTATTCCCAAAGGGCTATAAAGATGTGTATACTCTTTGACCCATAATAAAAAATACAGCTTACCTATAAGCATTAGCATATGCACAAGACAATTGACAAAAAGAAATTACTATGTCATAAATATAACACAGCACATAGTCAAATGAATATATATCAGCAAAATAAGAAATAAGTACAGTAATGCATAGATCATCCTCATAAACTTTATAGAGATGTGAAAGTGGATATATATTGTCAGTAATTGCTCATTCTTTCCTGCTTCTTCCCATTTGCCACTTTTTGGGGTAAGTGAAGGAGGGGGCAATAATTCCTTTAGTGATTTTCCTCCCACTACTTTGTAATCTTATCCTTTTTGAAATATCCTGAAAATCACTCTGTACGTATGTGCCTTCAAAATTGTGTCACCTCCTGCATGGATTCCTTCCATGTATACTTGGTCAAATCTATCTGTTCTTCCCAACTTTCTTTTTTAAATTATTATTTATATTTCTTCACATAGTATATCAGATACTGAGGTAGTAGAGTCCAAATGTGGTGCACTGTCATCAATATGCAAACATCACTATGGAAATGCTGACAGATATGTTTCATATCATGTTTAGTTATCGTCATGATCTCAACCATAATCCATGGCACAGAACTGACACTCGGGGTTTACATAGACTGGTTTTGATCTGGGGGAGTAGGGGTCCTAAAAAAATTCTCCCAGGCACAAGCTCCTGAGGCTTCCCTAAGATGTATCAGAATTTTGACTCATGTCTAGAACTCTTAAAAAAGGAAAATGGCTCTCAATTCTGTCTTTGATTAACAAGATATCAGTAATACAGGAAAGGCTTTATTTAACCCAACAAAAAAATGCAAAGGATTCATATCCAAACCTATAAACAGGACAACTCTCCTTTCCTTTAGTGGGCTTTCCCCTCCCATGCAGTCTTCTAGTCTTCTATCGTTGCCCTGAGTGGAGCCCCCATGAGGAGAAAGAACTTGGGATGTTTAGAGTCAAAGAACTTGCCCCTCTGATGAGTTTCACTTCTCAGAGACCTATAATATAGGATCATAGGATCATAGTTTTAGAGTTGGAAGACATCTTAGAGGCCATCAATGAGGAAACTGAAACTGAGAGAGGTTAAGGGATTTGCCCAAGGTCACACAGCTAATAAGTCTTCTTGACTCCATATCTATCACTCTATTAACTTGGGCCACCTTAGTCTTCCAAATTGATAGTAATACCCTAGGTTGGTCCCCTTCCCCAACAAGGAGAAAGTCCTCAGTCAATGTCAGAGTTAGCTTCTACACACCATGGCTCTGTTCATTTCTGTTTCTTGACTTTAGCAGCGACTTAGCCCATGAACAAAATGGGCCTAAGAATTGCTCCATCATTTTGCTACTGCTATTTTTCTATGGCTGGCTGACATACCTGAAGCACATGGATAGACCAAGAAAACTCTTGTCCTCTCCACTGCCTCCTATGTCTTTTGGCATCTGGATTCATGCTAAGTACCACCTCTGCTGGGAGGCCATGAAGATGTGCAGACCTCTCTTTAGGGAACTAAGTCTCTGTACAATCCTTCTCTTTCGTTTCTTTACAGCTCTCCAGTGTTCAGCTTTTCTCTGTGCCTCCTTGTATTTTTAATTTAATTTAATTTAAAATTATTTTCAGTTCCAAATTCTCTCTCTGATCCCTCCCTCACCCAGTGAGAAGGCAAGAAATATAATACTCGTTATACATACCAAGTCATATTTCTCTATTAGCCATGTTGCAAAAATTAAAAAGCAAAAAAAATGTGAAAGAAAATATGCTTCAATCTGCCCTCAGAATTCATCAGTTCTCTCTCTGGAGGTAGGTAGCATTTGTTTCATCACAAGTCCTTGGGATATTCGTGGATCACTGTGTTGATCAGAGTAGCTAAGTCATTCATAGTTGATCATTATTACAATATTGTTGTTATTGTGTACGGTGTTCTCCTAGGTCTGCTTACTCCTCATTGCATCATTTCATGTTTTCCCAGGTTTTTCTGAAGCCACCCATCTCTTCATTTCTTACATCACAACAGTATTCCATCACCATCATAACAACTTGTTCTGCCATTCCCCAATTGATGGGCATCCCCTCAATGTCCAACTCTTTGCCAACTCAGTGCCCCTTTTTAAAAGCCAACTCCAGTGGTAATTTGGGAGCTCCCTGTAAATTAATTATCAACAACCAATCATCACTAAAGATGTATCAATGGGACAAAAAGAATTTAAGACAAGGCAAAGAATTCACACTTTAGTAAGGAGACATCTTCAGTGCTAGAACAAAGGTAACATTAAGATCCCAGGACAATGTCTGGGCTTAGGCATTGCATATCTGGAGCTAATCTGGATTTGGTGTCTCATAATAAACCTTTGGCTTCCCCTGCTGCTTTTCACTGCTTTGTGACTTATCCTCTTCCAAAATGTTTTGCAAACAGCCCTTTGGCAGAAAGATTAAGTGCTTCCTGGTTAAGCTGGGCTCAACCTGGGCTCTTCAGTCTTCCTTGTTATGGTTGTTTTACAGTGGTTAAATTTTCTAGGAAATGGTGATGGTTAGAGTCAATATCTTTACTTTTATCCATCTCCTATTTTCAGAGTCAACAGTCGTTTAAGTCAGATTGGAGTTTAAAAAATTGTATTTAGTGTCTTTTTTTTTCTTCACCTCCATCCTTTCTTCTAATTTCATGCTAATTTTTACCTTTACTCTAGCCAGTCAATATAACTGCACAGGGACGGCTGATTTAGAAAGAATTGCCACATTGATAAGTCATTTCTTGTTAAAATATAATCAATTTCAGTTTTGTGATGTTGTGCAGTCCTCATTACATACAGCCAAAAGAAAACATACAGGCGTGAAATTTCTCATTTTGTTAACCTCTTTTTCTCTTTCACCAAAATGTAAAAATAGCTCTCACTTTGTAGTGAAATTTGTGGTTTTATTTCCTATTTTACTCATTTGCATTTATTTATGTTATTCAGTTAGTAATAATAAAAAATTTAGAGAAAGAATATATGTTTGAACTGGTTGACATTTTTAAATAATAATGATAACAACAGCAATAACAATGCTGGATTATCTTTGGGGAATTTCCTTACCTAATGAGCCCCAATTTTTCCCTGAAACAAAGGCCCATCTTTTTTTTTTTAAACAGTATTCTTCCAGGGATGCCATATGATTCTGAGTCATGGCATGCCACAATCTGTGAAGAACTGAAGTTATCCAGAAGTCAATGGTTCTATGTATGAAAGGCATGAGTAAGCTACAACAAGTGACCAGCTGACAGTTGTGCAAGAGAAGCAGTGTAGAGCCATGGTCTCCAAATACTGATTGATAAAAATGTTTGAGCACCTCCACCAATATTTGCATATTTATTTATACACTAAATATGTACTACTGCACTAATTGTACTACTGCTATGCTAATACTTATGAAAATTATAAAATGTAGACAAAAATACATTTTTAAAAAGGATGAGATAAAGAAGAAATAATATTTGATCTTAGAATTACTAGAACACCACTGGGGTTAACTGAAATGGGGGGGGAGGGTAACATGGTCAGACCTGTTTTAGGAAAATTGCTTTGGTAGCTGTGTGAAGCAGAGGTTGGAGAGGGGAAAGATCTGAGGCAAAGAGATGATTAGGAGACTATTTCATTAGTCCAAAGGAGAGATGGCAGAGGCCTTAACTTTCATGGTGGCTATATGAGTAGAGAGAATGGAACATATATGAGAGATATTGTGAAGGTGGCAATGATGAGATTTCAAGAAAGGAAGAGAACAAGAACCTACTATGTGCCAGCACTGTGCTAAGAAATGTTATCTCATTTGAACCTCACAACAACACTGGGAGTTAGGGTCTATTATTACTCCCATTTTAGAGTTTAGAAAACAGAGGCAGACAGAGGTTAAGTAACTTCTCCAGGGTCACATAGCTATTAAGTATCTAAGGCTAGATTTAAACTCAGGTCTTCTGGACTACAGACCAGTGCTCTGTTCACTATGCAACCTAGCTACCTCTATTACCAGCTGCTGGCAACTAATTTGATATGTGGGGTGAGTGAGTAAATGAGAGTGAGGAGTAAAGGATGACACTAAGATTTCAGATCTCGGTGTCTAGAAGGATGATGATGTCCTCAGAAGAAATAGGAAAGTTCTAAGGAGGGTTCAGTTTAGAGTGAAAAGTAATATGATGAGATCTGTGATGCAGCTCACAACCAATTTGTGCCTTCTCATTCCATATGTTATTCTGTCCTACCATAAGTGAAAAGAGGAAAGCAGGATAGAGTGTTTATTTTTGGCCACTGCCCCTGAATGCAGAATCCATACAACCAAGGGAAGTCTGACACAACTAGGAGGTGATGGAGGAGGGGGATAGAGTGTGGCTACATTTGTGTAGGGAAGTTATTTTTCAGTGCAGTTGCTAGTGTGGGTGTCCAAGTTCAGAGTAGGTTATAATTGCCGTGCAATTGAGGGCCGATGGGAAAAGAGAAAGTTCGGGAACTTGTACAGCTACTGGAGGCCAGAGACAGAAAGTGTCAGATTTGGGAAGTATTGGGTCACATGGGTGAAGGAGGTAGTATGATTGTGTTGGAGATGTGCCCCATAATCAACTATAATGGGGAAAGAAGGAGATGACCTATTTTCCCATCTTTTGATTGGTTGACCATTTATGGGGGTGAGGGGCCAAGACACCCACTCTGGAAATCACTCATGAAGTGAAAACACATGAGACATAAATGATCGGAAAAGAAGGTGGGCCAGCCATGTGTGGAGAGTGAGAAATCACCAGTGGACAAGAAATATAGAGGCAGGCCCCCAGCACTTTGGATGGACCCTGGGAGGACATAAACAAGATTCCCACAGCCAGAGAAGGCGTGGATGGATTGCAAATTGCATCAGTGGAAGGAATACCTACATTGATGAGATTATAGCTTTATCAAAGTATTAAAGAAATAAGGTAATGATAATAAGGACAAACATATGTAACCCAGGCTTCTGTAGGCATGCCCAGTTCTCCTAACATGGAGATATGCTTGAGGAGCCCTTTGAACAAGTTCAGTTTCCCTAACATGGAGCCAGCTATGTAACCTACCACGTGGGTGAGTAGCTTCCTTTAAAAATTGGCTGACTTTGTCCTTAAAACAGTCAAGACTGGGGCAGCTAGGTGGTGAAGTAGAAAGAGCACCAGCCCTGGAGTTGGGAGACCCTGAGTTTCAAATTCGGCCTCAAGACACTTGACGCTGGCTGTGTGACCCCTGAGCAAATTACTTAACCCCAATTGCCTCACCTAAAAAAAAAAATTCAAGATTGAGAGCCATTCACTTTTTCCCCAATCACATTATCTTTTCTGTTTTGTCTAGAGGGTGAAAATACTAATTCACTTACAGTGAACTGAATTGGAGAGAGGTTCAGTTTCTTTTCCTAAAACCCTCTCTTTTACCCTGATTCCAGTAAACGGGCTGGGAATGTTTGTTTCTGTTCTGTGTTGTTAGTCCTCTTCAGTTTCAGGTACTAGAGGTGTTCTTCTTAGTACCCGGAAGTTGGAGCCACGATGACCTTAGAGCTATGACTGCAAACAGGATGATGCAGCCAGTCAGCCCTTCACCAAAGCATGAATCAGAGGAGGTATTTGGAACTAGGACTGTGCTATACAGGTGGGGGCTGAAGCCATGTGTGAGAGCCTCGACTCCTCAAATACCCTTAAGGGTAATGGAGAGGCCTGGGGGTGGGGTGAAATATAACCTACCTAGCATTCAGGTAGCCGGCACCGGGGTGGTCTGTGTTACACATACAAAAAAAAAAAAAGCAGAGATATATGGACTGTGTCATATGCACGGACTAAAAAGCATTGATTAATGTATCTAATGCCCTCAATTTGAACAGAAGCTCTGTGAGGGCAGGGAAAAGGTGATGGATTAGAAGTAAAACAACAACAACAAACCCATGCATTCATGACGATAACAAACCCTTGTATTCTCTGACAGTGTCAGTGTGTTGATTATTTTGCCTAACCGCGTCATTCATTTTTTCATTGCCTATGGCCCTTAGCATACAGTAGACACTTGATAAACATTTATTGAATGAATGAATGATTTACTCTTCTCCTAGAATTCCTACGGATTTCCCAGCTACTAGTTGCATGGACTTTGGATATCCCGGAGTCGGCCCTCTCACATGTAGAAGCAAACTAAGTGCTCCTCCACACTCCTTTTTTAGAAATATGAAAACTTCTTTCTCAGTACCCTGGTCTCAAGCCCTTGCATTAATCTGAATGAGCAGCCTTATCAGTATTTAACTGTTATTGAGTCTGTTATTTTAGCTCTGAACCTTTGCTTAATCTTGACTATGAAATTTTATCTGTTTGAAAATATTTTAAATTATAACTTCAAAATCGTTTGTTAGAGAGGTTTTAGCAATGTAAGGGAAACTGCCTACATTTGGACCTCTCTCCCTCTCCCTCTCTCTCTCAGCAGAAATATTTAGAATTGATTGAATCTATACTAATAAAAATTGTTTCTGATAGGCTTGTACCTAAAACTCTAAGTATATAATTTTTCTCACAGTTAAATAGAATTTTCACCCACAAGTGTTATATACTTCTGATTTGTATACTCCAATTAGTTGCCAAAGTGATGTTCCTAAAGCACTAGGTCTTATCATGTAAAACTCCACCCCCGCCCCCACCCCCCTGAAAAACTCCAGTGGCCACCTATTGCCTCTAGGATAAAATCCAAATTCCTCTGCTTGGCATTTAAACTCTCCACAAAGGCTCCAGCCTACCTTTCCAGGACTCTTCATGTACTGTATGCTGTAGCCAAATGGACTTATTACTACTCATACAAAATATTCCATTCCCATCTCTGTTCCTTTGAAATGGCTGTTCCCCCCGCCCCCCAAGCCAAAGATGCACCCTCTCCTTGCCTCCATCCCCTAGAATCCGTTGTTATTGTTGTTATTCAGGTGTGTTTGATTCTTTGTGACCCCATTTTGGGGTTTTCTTGGCAAAGATACTAGAGTGGTTTGCCATTTCCTTCTCTAGCCCATTTTACAGATAAGGAAACTGAGAGTTGTGTGACTCGCTTAGGATCACACAGCTACTAAGTGTCTGAGGTTAGATTTCAACTCAGGTCTTTCTGACTCCAGGCCAGCCATTCTAACCACTTCGCCACCTAGCAGTCCTAACTCCCTACCAAGTCCAGCCCAAGCATCAATTCCTTCATGAGGCCTTTCTTGATGCTCCCAGCTGCTAGTGCCCCCCCACCACTACCATCCTAAATTACCTTGTTTTTACTTTTTACATAGTGTGTATTTACTTATCTGTGCATGTGTTGTCTTGCCTAGCAGCATATAAGCAGTCTCTCTGTTCATATCACCTGGATATGAACCGGAAACCTCTTGATCTGCAGTCAAATGCTCTACCACTGAGCTATGTCCATCTCTACACCTCTGGTGTGAAGACTCACTAAGCCCTTCTCAGGGCTGCATCCACCTTTGGCGTTCACCTGTCACCTGGCTCTCACCTGTGACTCCAAGAAGCTGTAGTTCATACCCCAGTAAAACCACCTTTTACTACAGGCTAAGTTTGGGGGTAACCAAAAGGCCTCAAACCGATCAGTGAGTTAGGGAGATGTCTACCCCAAGTATGTGAAGACTCCCTCTGGTAGAATGGGCAGTTGAGAACAATTTGTTCCAAAGGCCTTGAAGGCGGCTGAAGCGGGCTCTGCAGAGCTTGGTCAGACATGGAACACAACCAAATCATCCATTGCATCCTGGGGTCATTGCCAGTTGTCTTGACTTTTGTCTTGCCACTGGACTTTGATGAATCAGAAAGATAGGGTGAGGCTCAAGTCAAGACATTACCCCAAGATGTCAATGGCCCTCTTCAAACTGTAAGAACGAACAATAACAACATAGTACCTGCACTTATTGGTTAATTGATTCTTGCCAGCTTGTTGCCAGCTTCTGACTCACTGATATTTAAACCTTGGGTGTATATCCCTGCTTCCCCAGATGTGATCTCTTGCCCTGTCCACTCGGCTTACTGCTTGCTGCCCAGTATTTAAAGCCAGGACCTCTGACTTCCAAGTCTATGATTTTTCTGGAGTACCATGCTACCTTCTTAAATTAAATGAATTCAATTTAATTCAATGCATTAAACAATTATAAATTAGGCACCTAATATATAAAGGACCCTATGGTTAAAGGAATAGGCTTGGAATGGGGAAATTCTAGGCATAATGAATGATGAGCAAAAACATGGAGATGGGACAGCAAATTGTCCGATATTACTGAAGCATAGAATAGGTAGAAGGGATTACTTTTAGATAGATGTAGGAATAGAAAGAGCCGTTAGATGGAGAAGCGAATAGAGCACTGGGCCTGAAATCAGAAAGACTCATCTTCCTGAGTTCAAATCTGGGCTCAGACACTTACTAGCTATGTGACCCTGGGCAAGTCACTTAATCCTGTTTGCCTCAGTTTTCTCATCTGTAAAATGAGCTGGAGAAGGAAATGGCAAGCCGCTCCACTATATTTGCCAAGAAAACCCTAAAGGGGGTCACGAAGAGTTGAACAAGACTGAACAACAACAAAAGGAATAGAAAGTAATGCCAGATTAGAAAAGTCCTCAAATGGCAAGGTGAAATGACTTATACATTACTGCTTCAGATAATCTTAATGAGAGCGCCAGCATCTGTCCCATTCTGAAATTACCTGGAGGCCACAGATTAAAGTAGGGGAAGTCAGATGGGGGAACTAACCGAACACCCATTGCTTCCTTATTATCAGTCTAACTGACACACTTATTGCTACTGAATCCTAGTTTTAAAATCCCATTCATTCCTACATTCACAGACAGCTTTGTTTGCTTTCAATTATGGGCTCTCCTCTTGTTTATTTCCGATGCTAATACCTCATACCACCAACCATTTCAGCAGTCCACTGCCACTTGGGAGAGTTAGAAGATGCTAAGGAGCATTTAATCCACTCCAGAGACTGCCAAGCCTACATATAACTGCACCACTGATTGCTACTGGACCCCAAGTGATTTCCTGAAGGCTGGTGACCAGGCAACTGGATTTGGCTTTCAGTTCAGAACCTTCATACCAGTCAACACTCTGAAAAGGAATCATTCAGTAAGTCCAATGGCAAGGATCCTGGGCTCACTCCAGATTCCGTGATACCCTCCAGTGATGGCTGTCAAGAGAAGATTATGGCAAAGGAGGCATTGTAATTCAGTGAAAACAGCATTGACTTTGGAGTCAGAGGACCTGAAATCAAATTCTACCACTGATCCTTACCATGAGCAAGTCACTTAAACTTCCTCGGCCTCAATTTCCTCATCTGTAAAATTAGGGTGTTGGACTACATGGCAGCTGAGGCCTCTAGATCTATGATTTTGACTCCCAATATTACTGAAGACGATTTTAATTCTTGGGAAAGCTATGGGTCAAAGGAATAAGTATACATGGGAATTAACCTCCATACTCCCATATAAGCCCTGGACCTGTGGCTTGGGAAAAACATCCTGTGGGGATCATTGTATGAGCCCATCACTAGGACAAGTGTAGAGGACTTGGCTGCATTGTTGGTAACTGGCAGTGTTACTTGGGCAGCTACATGGTGCTGTGGATCCAGTGCCAGGCCTACAGTCAGGAAGACTCATTTTCCTGCGTTCAAATCTGGCCTCGGGCACTTATGACCCTGGGCAGGTCACTTAACCCTGTTTGCCTCAGTGTCCTCATCTCTAAAATGACCTGAAGAAGGAAATGGCAAGCCATTCTATATCTCTACCAAGAAAACCCCAAATGGGGTCACAAAGAGTTGGACATGACTGAAAAATAACTAAAACAACAACTATGCTGCTTACATATAAGAACAGCCCACAAACAATGAGATACTTGGTGTGAGAATTAAGCCACTAAAATAACTAAAGCCCAAGTGTGGAGCTCCATCTGAGGTTTCCCTGAACCTTGCCTCTACTTAGTTACTATCATATTCTCTGTAGCTCTCTGTATACTCCAAATCTGTCTTCCAGTTTTCCTTCTGGACAGAGTTTCATGGATGATGCTGCCTGACAAAAAAAAAAAAAGAGCAATTTAAAAATCTCTACCACCCCTTAATTGGCCAATGCCCTGCAAACTGGTCCACTGCAGCATGGGAGCAGTTCCACTCATGCCAATTTTTTTTTGTTCTTCCTGTTGTGGCCAGTTCTCTCCTCTTTTTCTCCTCCCCACTATCGCTCACCATAGTGATGCCAGACTTAATGAGGACACCTGATCAGTTTCAGGCCAGCTGCAGCTCAGAACTCCCTAGCTCAAGACATCCCCCCCTCCTCATCTTCCCCAATAGTAGGGATTACAGGTTTATGCCACTACACTCAGCCACCCATGCCAATCAACACTCTCCACTTCTCCAAAACAAACACATTTACTTTTTCATCAAGACAAAACATAACTATTTCCAGGTCATGATCCCAAAAACTTGCTGTCTTATTGTCAAGGGACTTAATATTTGGCTTTTCAAAAGCAGTTTTAATATTCGATGCTGGAAGAAAATCTTTAGTCATCAAAATGCAGGCAAACACTTACCATCATCAGTAATGTGCTCTCTTTCTGAAGAAATATGACTCTATTGACCCATCATCAAAAAGACCAGATGCTATGAGCTGTTTTACCAGGAATGGGCAAGATCAATCCACACTCTCTTGCCTGAGTGTGAAGAAACTATGTGGTAAAGAGGGGGAGTACAGACCTAAGTCTTGGATTTGAGTCCCTGTTCTGTCTCTTAATGCTGGTGTGACCTTTCTTATCCGTCAGAAAAGGGGCTGGGGGATTCGACTAGATCTCTGAGGTTCCTTCCAGCTCTGCCATTCTGTGATTCTGATTCCCTTTGGCATGCATGCTGGATGAGCAAAACTGTAAATAACAGGATATAACCTGGCCGTTGCCTTAGGGCATCAAATTGGGAAGGAGTGCATTTCTCCTCTAGAGTAAGGGTGTCTCAGTCCCCACATTTCATCTCAAAGACCTAAGGGGACAACCCAATGGGGAGAGCCAGAATAGTACAAAAGAAAATGGAGGCTCTGGATTCAATTTATACTGCCAACAATGGCTCCCTGTGTGATACTGGGGAAGTCTCTTCAGTTATCTGGCCTCAGTTTTTTCCTCTATAAAATCAGAGGGTTGGACTAAGAAGCCATTTCTACCTCTATGATCCTTTATTAACTCATCACATTCAGTGACCTGATGACCCCTGGGAGGGCACCTCCAAGGTCCCATCAGCATAATGCCCCTCCTTCAAGGTCTACCTTCCTTCAACAAACATATCATGGTCATGAGTCAGACTCTCAGACATGAGTCAGGGAGGTAAAAGGGAGGTATTGCCAGAGTTATGGTACTTGTTGTGGAAATGTCCTCTTCAGCACCACTGACCCTGCCCCCAATTAAATTGCCCCAGGTGTAATATTTCTGCTTACACTCAGTGGAAAAAGATGGTGCACAGAAACTATGAGTGTTTCTATCCTTAGATCTGTGATATCCAGACAAAGACGTAGAAAAACAAGAAAGATGGTGGGTGGGACTCATTGTTGAGCAGACAGTTTGACTCAGATGTCCTCAGAGGCCTACTTGCCACCTCTTAGACTTAAGAAAGCAAGAGCTTCATATTCCTTTGTCTCTCCCTACTCCAAGGCCAACAGGGCATCTGCCAAATTGAGGACAAGGTGGAACCCTAGTCAGGATGCAGAATTGGTGAGCAAACTTCTGGTTATCTCAATTATGTAACTTTAGTCCCAATGACCATCACCCCCATTTCAGTCTACTTTCAGCTTCCTGTACCTGGAGGCAGCATGGTACAATGAAAGGATCACTAATTTTTGAGTCAAATTTTGGTTCAAATTCTGTCTCTTCCACACATTTGGACCTGACAGGTTTCTTTGTTTTCGTTTTTGGCATAGGGCTGGGAGAATTAGTGGTTAAAGGGAGAAGAAAAGGGGAATAAGCATTTATTATGTACCTGCCATGTGCCAGGTACTGTGCTAAGTGCTGTACAGATATTATCTCGATCTTCATAACAACTCTGTTATGATCCCCATTTTATAATGGAAGCAGATAGAGGTTAAATACCTTGCCCAGAGTCACACAGCTAGTAAGTGTCTGAGGCTGGATTTGAACTCAGGTCTTCCTAACTCCAGGGCCAGCACTCTTTTCACTGTACCACCTAGCTGCTAGCTCAGCAGCAATGTAAACGTTCTCTAAATGTTACCTCCTCTTATTGCAGACAGCAGGAGGGGACATTAGGTTACTAGTTGGTACCTCATAGGATGGGGTATGCACTGATGCATCTCAAGTCCTTTTTTCTTTTTTAACACGGGGTTTCTTTTCCCATGTGTTGTCCAGGCTTAATTGGAGTTATACTCCTATGAGCTTGGACAATAACTCCAGTTCCTTGTGCTCACTCTTCCTTCCCTTCCCCCCACCCTCGCCTTTTGTACATCAACTCTCAGAGACATAAAGACCCTTTGTCCCTTTAAACCTTAGAATCTAATCTGTTCGTACAACAACAGAAGTAAAAAATCAGTTTTCTTCTAAAATTAACAACAGATTCTGCCTTGGTGACTTACTACTTGAGTGACCGTGTTATTGGTGATCCTTCATTTTTGAAGAGGATCAGTGATATCTTAACTTTCCTGTGAATTGGATTGAAGTGAGACAGAGTTGTACAGAGTCATCAGCCTCACTCTGTTCCAGAGTCATCAAAGTCCAGTGGCAGGACAAAAGTCAAGATGACTGGTAATGGCCCAGAATGCAGTGAATGACCTTGGCATCTTTCATGTCTGACCAAGCTCTAAGCTTTCCACAGAACCTGCTTCAGACACATTCTTGGCCATTGGAACAAATTGTTCTCATCCACCCATTTTGCAGGGGGAAGTCTTCACATGCTTGGGGTAGACACTCACTGACGGGTCTGAGGGCTGTCGATTACCCTCACCCTGGTTTAGCCCATCTGCGGAGACAGTTTACCAGGGTGTGGTCGCTGATCATGCTATAGCTTCTTGGAGCACAGGTGAGAGCAGGGTGGTAGGTGGATACGAAAGGTGGCTGAGCAGCCCTGAAAAGGGTTTGGCATGTCCTCATGCCAGGGGTGCTAGTCCTCCCTGAATAGTCATAAGCAAGACTGGGGTACGCAGTTTCCTCATCTGTAAAATGAAGGGGTTAGAGCAGGGGTGGGGAACTTGAGGCCTCCAGGCCTAAGTGGCCTTCTAGGTCCTCAAGTGCGGCCCTTTGACTGAATCTGATACTCAAATGAATAGAGATAGAGGCCAGATTATAGTGGATTAAGGTTGAAATAGAAGATCTGGAAATGGAGGCTGAAGGTGTAGAGGTGTGGCCTTTTCACTGAGTCCGAGTTTTACAGAACAAATCCTTTTATTAAGAGGATTTGTTCTGTGAAGTTTGGATTCAGTCAAAGGGCTGCTCTTGAGGACCTAGAGGGCCACATGGGGCCTCCAGGCCTCAGGTTCCCCACCCCTGGGTTAGACTAACTAACCTCTAAGACACCTTTCAGCTCTATCCCTACGATCCTATGAAAGGCACTCTTGTTGCAACCTCAGCTTATTTCCTCACAACAGGCAGGACTGGGCAAACCTGAAAGGAAAACCCTACCCCATATTTCCTGGAAGAGGAATCATTGTGATTCTAATCCCTTACATATGGCTCCTTACAGTTACAAAGCATTTTCATATTTAATCCCCTGTGAAGTAGGAAATGCAAGTATTTACAGGTAGAGAAATTGAGATTGAGAGAGGACAAGGGACTACTTACTTAGATGTGGAATTTGAACCCAAGTCTTCTGAATCCAAGGCCAGGGTTCTTTCTATTATTTCATGTTGATTTAAGGTTGCTGAAGCAGAGTGGATAGAGACATGGTCTCACTCTCTCAGTCCTCTAGCAACTCTCTGAGACTCAAAGTTGAAGGGAGGGTACTGACTTGCATTAGTAGAATTTCCTCACCTGAGAGTTCTCTATAATAATGGTCCAGTCCACAGGTTCCCAAACTTATTTAGCCTACCGCCTCCTTTTCTTTTTTCTTCCTTTATTTTTTTTTGGGGGGGGGGGCTAGGCAATGGGGTTTAGTGATTTGTCCAGGGTCACACAGCTAGTAAGTGTCAAGTATCTAAAGTCAAATTTGAACTCAGGTCCTCCTGACTCCAAGGCGTGAGCTCTATCCACTGCACCACCTCGCTGCCCCTGTACCGCCTTAGTGCCCCCCTGGAAATCTACTTTCTTTAACCCTTTAACGTTTTTTTTGAAATTTGCATCATTTCAAAAAAACAAAATATATTTTTTAAAAATGAGGCATCTAAAATTTAATAATTTATTGTGGATTTGTGGGGGTTTTCCTGCATTAAAATTTTGATGATGCAATATCACATCATGTGACCATGTAGTATTATATTGTAAACAAAAGTCATTACATGCACACATTCCTGCTGCTGCATGCTGGACTTCCCAACAATGCCAACACTTGCTTGTTAAGACCTATTGGCGGACCTGACCTCTGATGGGTTACAACTTGCATTTTGTGTGTTTATTTTGAAAATAATGTAATCACTACAACTAACTTTTACACAACAGATGAAAAATGTATGAATGGTTTTTCAAAATTTTCTTCTGTTCTCTTCTTTCCCTATGCTTCCATTGCCCCCTTATTTTTATTCAACACCCCCCAATTGCCCCTGAGGCTACTACCACCCCCCCAATTGCTCCAGCATCCCCCAGGGGTGGTATCACCCACTTTGGGAAACTCTGGTCCAGTCCCTATCTGTATACCTTCAAGGCCAGCTCTAAAGATCAGAATTTCAGAGTTCTGAGGGACTTCAAAGGGTAGCTACTCCAACCCATATCTGAACAGAAATCTTACAACATTCCATAACATTTAGTCATCCAACTAGTGATTGGGAACTTTCTACCTCTCATTTCTACTTTTTTTCGACCGTTTTTACTTTTGTTATTGTTGTTTAGGAGTCTTCAGTCACGTCTGACCCTTCATGACCCCATTTGGGGTTTTCTTGGCAAGGATGCCGAAGTGCTTTGCCATTTCCTTCTCTAGCTCATTTTACAGATGAGGAAACTGATACCAACAGGGTTAAGTGACTTGCCCAGGAACACATACCTATTAAGTGTCTGAGGCCAGCTCTTAATTCACGAAGACGAGTCTTCCTGACTCTAGTCCTGGCACTCTATCCACTGCACCACCTAACTGCCTGTTCAAAGGAGAGGAGGCTAAAAAAATGAGATCAAAATTTCAGTTCTAGACCAGGTAAGTGGTGCAGTGGATAAAGCACCGGCCCTGAAGTCGGGAGGATCTGAGTTCAAATCCGGCCTCAGACCAAACACTTGACACTTAATAACTGTGTGACCCTGGGCAAGTCATGTAACCCCAACTGTCCCCCCCCCAAAAAAAAGTTCAGTTCCCAGTGTTACCATTTAAAAAGATGATTGATAAGCTGGAGCATAGCATGTCTGGAAGTTGGACAAGCAGGATGGTCAAAAGACTTGAATCCATGTCATCTGAGGATCAGTTAAATAAACTGGGGATATTTAACCCAGAGCAGAAAAGGCTTAGAGAGGATCATAATAGCTGTCTCCAGGGAAGGGACTGTGGAAGAAGAATTATATTTGTTTTGTTTGGCCACAGAGGACAAAACCAGAAGCAATGGGTGGAAGTAATAGAGGTGCATTTAGTCTAGCTATCAGGAAAGGACTTCTTAAAAGTGGAAAGGGCTGCTCCAAGACGTGATAGGATCCCTCTCACTGGATATTTTTCAAGCAAAAGTTAGATGGCTAGTTGTCTGGTATGTAGTGGAGAGGACTCCTTTTTGGGGATGTGTTGTATTAATAGTCATAAAGATCTTTCCAACTTTGGCTATATTTTGTATCAACTTCTATGTTGTATCCCCAAAAGAATGTAAACTCCTTGAGGTCAGGGACTATTTGATTTGTCTCCCTAGTGTCTAGCCCAGTGCTTAATACAGAGAAGACACTTAATAATTTCTTGTTCTTTGATTCATTGAAATTCTGTGATTATTGTGGAAATGAGGTTCCAAAGGGAAGAGTTCCCTTTACCTCAAAAACATCTTGATCCCCTTTCTGCCATTGTGCCTGAAATTCCACCATTAGAAATATAGTCCTGGGGCAGCTAGGTGGTGAAGTGGAAAGAGCACCGGCTCTGGATTCAGGAAGACCTGAGTTCAAATATGGCCTCAGACACATAATACTCACTAGCTGTGTGACTCTGGCAAGTCACTTAACTCCAATTGCCTCACCAAAAAAAAAAAAAGAAATGTAGTCCTTTGGGTTGAAATATTGTGTCACCAAATTTATCTTTCAAATAAGTATTTATTGATCACCTAACCATGTAATTGTACAAGGTTCTGGGGCAGGGGTGGAGGACCTTCAGCCTCGAGGTCACATGTGGCCCTCTAGGTCTTCAAGTGTGGCCTTTCGATTGAATTCAAACTTCACAGAACAAATCTGATTTGACCCCATATGGGGTCATGACCCACGTTTAAGAAGTGCTATGGAGGATGCAGAAGAAGTCTTCAATGCAATTTGTCCTTTGAGAGCAAACCCAGAACTGAAAAATGTTTTAGAGAAAAGTTTTTTAAATTATCTGGCAGAGGGGAGATCTGAAATAGGTGACTTGCTCCCCCAAGCCACTATTAATACATTATATAGAATTCAAACAAAGGAGCAAGGGAACAAGAGCTGAATGGCCGGCACACAGGCAGTTGCCTGGTAAAGCCTGTAGGTTATTTGAGATGTATGATGAGAGAAACTCCTTGTGTTCCTTGCATCGATCTACTCCCTGGAAGGTTCTTTTTGAGTCAGTATAACCTAGATATACTGAGCTGAGCATTGAACAAATCCGCTCTCTATCCGAGCCACAAGTCCGCTCTCTCAGCTTTGTGGGGCCAGGGTCAAACAAAGCAACAAAGTTTTCCCACAAGTTCCTACCTTGGTGGAGCTTTTGAAAGATAGTTTAGGGTTAAGTGCTGAAGAATGTGATATGAGCTATGAGAACTGCAGGAATTAAGGAAGGAGAGCAATGAGGCAGGACTGGGTAAACCTGAAAGGGAAACTCTACCCCAGCCTCTCCTACACTGGGATCTTAGTAATACTAAGGCTTTGCTATTATTTTGTACCTTACAGTTACCAAGCACTTTCATATTCATCATCTCTTTTGAGCTTCCCAACAATTTCCCCTCTCCCCATCCCAAGGTAGTGTCTAGTTTACATATGAGGAACCAGAGATTCAGAGAGGTTGAGGTGCTTGCTAAAGGTCACATAGCTAACAAATAGTTGGTTTATCTGGGACCTGAATTCAGGTCATAGATCACAGATTTACCCCTACAAGAGACTTCAGAGATTACCTTGTCCAATCATCTCATTTTATAGATGAAGGAAGGTGGGTTCCAATCTCTGATCTCCCACTTACTATCTGTGTAACTTTGGTTAAGTCACTTGACTTCTCTGGGCCTCAGTGTCCTCATCTGTGAAATCAGAGGCCTGGACTAGATAATCTCCAAGGTCTTTTCTAGCTCTAAATCTATGATCCTATGACCTTGTAACAGTAACTAGGAGGGGCACTTCAGTCAGAGGATGAGAGATCAGGTTTTTCTCAGACAGCCAGGAAGGCATGGAACGCAGGGTACAGGCTGAGGACAGCTGAAGAAGGAGAGCAGCTTCAAAGAGCTTTCTGATCTTGAAACTAGATGAATATGAAGAAGATTGGATATTTCCCCCCTGCTGAACTTTGAGAAAGATCATTTTAAACTCGTTTCTCCCATTACCTACTCATTACTTACTACTCTCTTTGTCATGGCTTTGCAATCTTGTTTCTGCCCTGGGTGTTCTACTGAGTCTCTTGTCTCTGAGCTCAGTGACTTAACAGCTAAATCCCTAGCCCTTTCAGAGTCATCCTCCTTGATCTCTTAGCAGCATTTGACATTCTTAAGCACATTGTATTCCTTGTAATATCTTTCAAGATACTACTTTGTTCTTATTCTTCTCCTGTCTGTCCCTTTTTTTTCCTCAGCATCTTTCCCTGTTTCATCAATAATAGACTTTACAGGTGAAATTGGGATCACTAGTTCAATCTCTCATTTTATAGATTAGGTGATAGAAGCCCAGAAGGGTGCATAAATTGGTCAAGATCCACAGCTGGTATGTGCCAGAGCAGGAATCTGAACTGAAGTCCTCTCTCTCTCTCTCCTCTCTCTCTCTCTCTCTCTCTCTCTCTCTCTCTCTCTCTCTCTCTCTCTCTCTCTCTCTTTTTAATCTGATGTTCTTTCCATGATTCTACATTGCAGCTTATCTTCTACTTCCTACTCACTAAGCATGAGTATTCCCCAAGACGCCACCCTCAGTGCTTTTTTTCCTACACTCTGTTCTTAGTCAAGCTCACGTACTCGTGGTTTTATTTATCATCTCTATGCAGATGTCTTTGAAGTCTATATATATTCAGCTCTGATCTCTCTCCTGAGCTCCAGTTTCACATTTCTTACTGGTAGAGGAATGTTTCTGCCTGAATGTCCCATTTGTACCTCAAACTCAGCAGGTCAAAAATATAATATATCATCTTTGCCCTTAAATCTTCCCCTTCTCCTAATCTCCTTATTTCTGTTAGTGATACCACCATTTTTCTAGTCACCCAGAGTCAAAACCTCAGTTATCTTTGACTCTTCACTTTCCCTCATCTACCACGTACTAATATAGTTGGAAAGTCCTGTTGTTTCTATTTCCATAATTTCTTTCCCATCTGTCCTGTCCTCTTCATTATTATTGCTACCACCCTAGTTCAAGCCTATGTCACCTTTAATGTGGAATGTTGATTCCTCTCTCCAATAAATCTAATACACAGCTGCCAAAATAATCTGATTGTGCCAGAGGTCTGATCATAGCATCCCTGCTCAAAAACCTTCAGTGGCTCCCTATTGCCTACGGGATAGGGGATCACCTTCTCCCCTTAATGGATGCTTTCAGTACAGTTTCATTTTGCCTACAGTACAACACAGACACAGCACTGCTCATTGGAGAGCACCTTGGAGAATGAGGGTTCTTGGTGCCTGATACCTAGTTCCTGGATGCAGATATTTTCCAACCCAGGCAGCATGGAGTTACTTGAGGAATCTATCAGATGAGACCTGGGCCAGAGGGATATATTTGTCATATATGACATCAATATCCCAGCATCTACTATGGACAATTGATAACATTCTATTCCCATTGGGAGACCAAGGGGTTAATCTTTAAAGGAATACATCTTCAATTTCCTTGTATAGGTCATCAGGGGCTGAGGTGTTCTTGGTCTAAATATAGTTGTTACACTGTCACTCATGATCAAAACAAATCATTATAGAAAGACTGAAAAATCTTTCATTTTCTACCTATGTATTGTCCTCATCAATGAATGTAAGTACTATTATTTTGGGATGCTGTGAGTTAACGAGCCTGAAAAAAGCAGAGTGGAAGAAGGAAATCACTTCAATCACAAAACAGAATGATGAAATTCAGAGGCAGTAGTGAAGATGTTATACAAGTTTATTTCCTTTTTAAAAAGACTTGTTGTTGCTTTTTTGTTTTCGTATAGTTTTTTCATTCAACTACACCAAATCTTTTAGACACCTGCTCTCTTTAATCTTGAATGATAGCGAGATTTTTTCCTCTAGCCAAAATGCAGAACTAAAATTAGATGGGTTTCCTATTGATTAAAATACATATTAAAAAGTAAAAATACAAGTCAGATGGGTAGAAAATAATGATCTTGCCTCCTTTGGTTCCCTTTCGTTCTTATTCTCCATTTCCTTGACAAGCCGGAGAAGGGAATTGGGAATTTCTAACCCTAAATCAGTTAGGTATATGGAACAAACACCTCTGATCTCAGCCCCAGACAGACCCTGAAGAATGAAGGGCTTAACCCTAGCATGGAGCATTCTTCCTGACTTCTGTTTGCTGGGTGTGGTCTGGCTATGAGACAGCCAGACAGCTAAAGAACTGTCAATTTTCCTTTAGCAGGGAGAGGCTTCTAGTCACTATACCCTAGCAACTCAGATGCTTGGAAGGACACCCTAAAGAAGGGAAATGCAGAAGTTGGTAGCAGGAAGAACTGCCCAGCAGAGACAATGAGACAAGTGGACTTATTACCTAGTAGGTGAACAGCAGAAACATGACAGGACACACAGACGCAGACCTAGCAGAGAACGACATCCATTAAAGATCTGGCCCAGAGCAACTTGGCAGGTCCAGAAGACATTGGCAGAGGGCAGCTAGGTGGCGAAGTGGATAGAACACTGGCCCTGGAGTCAGGAGGACCTGAGTTCAAATCTGGCCTCAGATACTTAATACTCACTAGCTGTGTGACCCTGGGTAAGTTACTTAACCCCGATTGCCTTGCCAAAAAACACAAAAAACCAAAAAAAACCCAAACAAACAAAAAAGCCTCCCCAAAAAACAGAAGACATTGGCAGCCATAAAACATCAAAGATATTAGTCACTCCTCCCCATGTATTCACTGGCTATACACATTACATTTACCTTTGGCTTTCCATACATGTGCCCTGGCCACATGTACTCCCTATGTATTTGCTCCTCCATATATGTTCTCTGGCTATACATGGTCCCTGTATATGTGACCTTCTAGGCATGTACCCTGGCTACACATTTTCCTTACAGGCTTATTCCTCATATGTCCCAAGTATTCCCAATGATGCTGTGTATATTTGTGGGACAGAATGATCTAGACTTATGGGGAGAAATATCCTACTGCTCCTTTGCTAACTATACTATTTCATTAATGCCTTTTCTCTGAAATAATATCATCCGCTGGCTAACTAGGTAAAAAAAAAACAGTTGCATCAGTGGGAGCTTATGAACTATGATATTGGATAAATATGGGCCTATAATGGCACTTTAAACCTAGGGCAGCTATTCCTGGGGTTCCCATGTGTGTGAGAGGAATGGCCCAAGGACCACATAACAAAGAAGGACATTTAAGCAAAGCCAGTAAATACAGTAGCCATGTCCGACATCATACACTACATTCTACATCCACAGTACCTCCTAAAATGAGAGGACAGAGGTGTGTTTCATCATCAGTTCTCTGGGGCTGAAATTGGTCATTGCAACCAATCAGTGTTCAGCTGCCTTTTTAATGTTGTTTTTGTTTACATGACTTCGCTATCAGGTTTATTTCTCCTTTGGCTCTATTCTCTTTACTCTGCTTCAGTTCCTATGGTCTTCCCAAGTTTCTGTGAACTCTTCATATTTATTTGTTATGATGTCTTTTCTCTTTTCTCCATACAGGTGAGAACATTTTCCATTTTACTTAATATTGCTTCTAAAATTCTTTTCCCTGTATAATTTAAATCCTCATGCTCTGTTTTCTGAGGAGAGAACCAAGCTTTTTTCTCATTCTCTGTGTGTTCTCTCTACTTGCTCTTTTCTTCTTCATTAAATATTAAGAAGTCTTCCACTGAGTTGCTCCTCCAGCACCTCCTCATGATATGAAGGTAACCCTGTATTCTGAAAGGCTATGTCAGTAGAATACAGGTTCTAACAGGTCCTGTCAAACTGGAATGACTTCAAGAACAATACCAATGATAAACTATGCCTGTCATCCAAGAATCAGCCCAGTTAACTTTGGAAAGACCAATTGACAGGTTCAGTGCAAAGTAATGAATGTTTTGTCCACAGCAATTCTTGAAGGCTGTCTCCTAGGGCACAGGGGTCATGTTCTGCTTTGGTATACAGAACACCCTCATGAAATACCTGATTATTAGAGTAGAGTATTAGGCTTCTCCTCTCCTCTTCTCTCCTCTCCTGTCCTCTCCGCAGTGGAACATAGAATGATTATAGATTACTGCCTTCGTGTGCCAAGTAATTCAATTCCGGGCCCTTCCTTTCCTCTCTTTTCTTGTACTTAAAAGATCCAGGAAATTGCAAGGGAGAAAACCCCAAGCCCTTTCAAAATATGGGTTATAGTTAGGTTGTTTTCAAATATACTTTACCCATTCTTTTGAGGAATTTAAATAGTAAAGCCTTTGTTGACTTTCAACCATTTTTTCTCCTCTTTTCAATCCCTTCAAGGGGTGTAAGGTGTTTGCATTGCGGTATTACCATTGCTCACTTTGGATGTGTGAAGGTGGGAAAATCATTTCAAACCTTTAAGTGCCACAGACAAGTCTATTCTAGGACAGTAAGTCATACAACAGCTGCCAATCTGCACTGGTAGAGGGAATTTTCCCCTTGGGAGTTCCTTTTACCAATGAAGTCACAGTTTCTAGGGCAAAAAGGACATTCTTACTACCACTTGGGAGCTGACATGGGCTGTACAGGGGCTTGTTAAGGTGACACGAGATGATGCCTATTCCCCTGCTTGTTAACAACAGGAGATGTCTGTTGTATGTATGTGCAACTCTCTAAGACTGTAAGTTTCAGAGAGGGCGCTGATATGTATTGGTAAATGAGTTCCTTGTACCAGTGAAATCCCAGGTCCAGGTCCTACCTCAATCCTTATCTCTATGCACACCTGTCTATGTGTATGCATATACATATACTTACATTAAGAGAAATGTACATATATCATCTATGAAAATACAATTTCTATACTCAAATATTCTAATGATCTGTGATCTCATCAATTCGGTTCCTTCCAATGACACAGATTGCCATCCATCCATGCCTGCCTATTCTCTGCAACTTGACTACAGCCTGTGTCCTCCCCAAAGTTCATTCAAGATGAGAGAGGTCTTCCCTAATTTCTCCTCCATTATAGGCTACTGGTAGAACACCGTGGGGGCAGCTAGGTTGTGCAGTGGATAAAGTGCCAGCCCTGGAGTTAGGAAGACCTGAATTCAAATCTGGCCTGAGACACTTACTAGCTGTGTGATCCTGGGCAACTCACTTAACCCTATTTGCCTCAGTTCCTCATCCATCAAATGAGCTAGAGAAGGAAATGGCAAACCACTCTAGTATCTTGGCCAAGAAAACCCCAAATGGGGTCAGGGAGAGTTGGATGTGACTAATTGTCTAAACTACAATAACGAGAAGGGCATGGCAGTTTGCTCTTGCCAAATGACCAGCCAATCTTCTCTTTCTTTCATACGATTCTTTGATGACATTTTTTATTCTTGTTCTTCTTTAAAGTTCCTCCTTGATCCTATGTTGTAGTTTGTTCACGTCCGACATTTATCACTCCGTTTCTCTCTGTAAAGTTTTTAGTTCTTCAGAGGAAATGGTGTTACATACTATACGACCGTACAGTAAAAAATGGTAAAATGTTGATATTGAAGAGATAGACTTTGCTTTTATGAGAAGCTTTGGGTCAATAAAAGAGCTTTGCAGTTTTCTGAAAACAATCCATCCCATTCTCCTCCTATTCATTCTGGGCACAACTCACTGTTTATCTGCACTGTCTGTCCTGGATATACATACTGTTGGATAAGTTCTAATCAGTAGTTTTTAACCTGGTGTTCTTTGGGATCTATAAATAGATCTCAGGAGGTTCATGAAATTAGATTGAAAAACATTGCATCTTTGTTTCAACGTAATTAGTGTTCTTTGCAATCCTATTTTATTATATTTTATCTTATACATTTAAAAACATTATTCTGAGAAGGAGCCCATAGTTTTCAACAGACTCCCTAAGTTCTCCATGACACAAACTAGGTTAAGAACTCCTGCTCTATAGGATGTTCAACCAAATGAATGTTGAAATCTGGTCAGCAGACGTATTTCATCTACTTGGTCTTTTCTGTGTGGATGAATATGCCAAACTCCTTTGAATAATTATGTTTCTCTTCTAGGAGACACTACAGTATTATCGGGTTTGATGTAAGCAGCACAATGTCATCCTCAAAAAAAAAAAAAAAGAGCATTTGGAGGACCTCACCACCCCCAGGGAATTTCTCTTCTGCTTTAACTCTGCACCGGATCTCCCAAATCAGAGTAGAGAATACATTGACAAACATAGATCTTTCTCTTTTGTGTTCTGGTTGATATTTATTGTCATAGGGTAATTGAAAAGGATTATTTCTATTGTGATATCTCCCAAGAAGTCTTGATGTATGAATTGGAGGCACCTTGCTATAAAAGCACTTGGAAAGTGGTGTTTTGTCCTTCCTTCAGACGTGCTTTATTTTAAAAACCTCTTCAAAATCAACAAGCAACAAACACAATGAGATCTTACAATTTTCATGCCTTTAGTTGATTTTGAAATAGTAGATACATAGTTCATTGTTGAATATCACAGAAACACAGAATGTGAGCCAGAAGAGACCTCAGTAGGCATCTAGCTCAACCTATATACCAAAGGAATTCCCATGAAGACACATCTGACAGGGGCAGCTAGGTGGTGAAGTAGAAAGAGCATCTGCCCTGGGGTTTAGGCGGACCTGAGTTCAAATCTAACCTCAGACACTTACTACCTATGTGCCCCTGGGCAAGTCACTTAACCCCAATTACCTCCAAAAACCAAAAAAAAGAAAACATACCTCACAAGGGGTTGTTCAGCCTCCTTGAAGACCTCCCAGGAGAGGGAATTCACCACCTCTCAAGCAACTCCATTTTTGGACTGCTGTAATCATTGGGAAGTTTTTCCTGACACAGAGGCCTAAATTAGCCTTTGAACTTCTCCTCGCTCTTCCTTCTAGTTTTGTCCTCTGGAGCCAGACAGAATGAGTATAATCCCTCCTTCACACGGGAGGCTGTTCTATCCCCCTAAGTCTTATCCTCTCCAAGCTAACCATACCCAGCTCCTACCGAACCTTCTATCATAAGCTCAAGGTCCCTTACAATCCTGGCTGCCCTCAGCTTATCAACGTCCTTCTATCAGATGAAGTCTGATAAGGACAGAGCACAGCAGGACCCCACCACCACCACCACCACCATCACACACACACACACACTCTGGAAGCTTACACCTTTTATTGCAGCCCAAGATCAAATTAGCTCTTTTTGGCTTTCTCATCACACTGCTGAATTATTGCAGCTTGCAGTTCACTAAAGCATGCATATCTTTTTCAGAACAAATGCTATCTATCCACGTGTCTCCCATCTTATACTTTTGAAGGTTTGGGTTTTTTGGTCCCCAAATGCAAGACTTTACATTTATTCTTATTGAAGTGCATCTCCTTGTGAAGTGAGCAGAACCAAGAGGACTTTGTACACAATAACAGCCGCATTATGCAATGACTAAGATTGTTAAACTGAACCCTTCTCAGCATTACAAGGATCTAAGACATCCCCAGAGGCCTCAGGATGGAAAATGCTGTCCACATCCAAAGAAAGAACTATGAAAGTCGAATCACTATCACTTATTTTTACCTTCTGTTGAGTTTTGTTTCATCTTTCTGATGGTTCCTCCTATTGGTTTTAATTTTTAATTATAACTTCATTAATGTGAAAATATGTTTAATGGGTATGTAAATGTAAAGCCTATATCAGATTGTGTGCAGTCTTGGGGAGGGTGGGGGAGAGGAAGGGGGAGAAAATTTTTCAACTCAAAAGCATATGGAAGTGATTGTTGATAAATCAAAATAAATTAATAAAAAAATAAAATAATAAAGTGCTCTGCAAACTTTAAAGCCATATAGAAATAACAGCTTATTATTATTGTTATTGTTATTTGTTTGCAAGGGAAGGTTCTATTGGGGAAGTCAATAGGAAATGACATTAAAAAAAGAATATTGCATCAATAAAACATTTAAAAAATGAAATTGAAAAAAAAAAAAAGAAATGCATCTCATTATATTCAGCCCTGTACTCTAGCATCTCAATATCCTTTCTTGTATCCTCTGTTAACCACTGTGTTGCTCTCTCTCCCAGCTTCATGTCATCTGCAAACTGGATGTCTTTATTCAAGTCACTGATAAAAAATGTTAAAGAACACAGGGCATGGAGCAGCTAGATGGCGCAGTGGCTTAAGCACTGGCTGTGGAGTCAGGAGGACCAGAGTTCAAATCTGGTCTCAGACACTTACTAGTTGTGTGACCTTGGGCAAGTCACTTAACCCCAATTGCTTGAAAGAAAGAAAATTAAAAAATAAACAACACAGGGCCAAGCACTGATCTCTAGAGCACCCCACTGGAGACCTGCCATTGTCATCAAACTATTAACAACTATTTTTTGAGTCTAGTCTTCCAACCAGTTCTGAATCCATCTGATTGTGTTATCTCCTACTCCTTATCTCTCTATCTTCTCCACAAAAAATAACCGGAGATACTTTTTCAAAAGTTTTGCTAAAATTTAGGTAAGCTATATGTCCAGCATTCCCCTCATCTATTAGTTTAATAATCTTGTCAAAACAGGAAATGAAATTAGTCTGGTTGTCTTTTTTTTGTTGAAGCTATGTAACCTCTGTTTCCTTTTTTCAGATGGTCACTCACCATTTCTTTAATGATCCTCTCCAGAATTTCTCCAGGAATTGGAATCAAGCCCACTGGACTAGAGTTCACAGACTCTATTCTCTTCTCTTTTTTTGAAAATTGGGACATTTGACCTTCTCCAATATTGCAGTACCTCCATAATCTTTAGGATATCACTGACAGTGGCTCAGTAATCATGTCTTCCAGTTCTTTCAAGACCCAAGGACAGTTCATCTCAAGCCAGGTGACTCTATCCCTTTGAAATTTGCTTTTTTCAAAATCTTGAGTACCGTCAGACTATAACCAGATTTCCTCTCCTCTGTTATAAAGTCTATGGCAGCTAGGTGGTACAGCGGATAGAGTACCAGGCCTGGAGTCAGGAAGACTCATCTTCCTAAGTCCAAATTTGGACTCAGATACTTACTAGCTGTGTGATCCTGGGCAAGTTACCTAATGCTGTTTACCTCAATTTCCTGACCTGTAAAATTAGCTGGAGAAGTAAATGGCAAACCACTCCAGTATCTTTGCCAAGAAAACCCCAAATGGGGTCACAGAGAGTCAGACACAACTGAAATGACTGAATAGCAATAACAACATTATAAACTCTAAGATGGTGTGGCCAGTTCACCCCCCACCCTATGGTTGTCATCACTTCCACCCCAGCAACTATTCCCTATTAGTAAAATTTATATCTACAATAGGATTTCCCCTCATTGGTTACTCCATCTTTTGAAGGATGAACTTGTAACTAAGACAAGTTAAGAAGTCCTTAGCTGGCTCACCTCCTGATAGAGAGGTGATGAACTACTCAGAGTACAGACTGAGACATGGTTTTTTTGGACATGGCCCATGTGGGAATTTGTTTTGCTTGACTATACATATTGGTAATAGAGGTGTTTTGTTTTGCTTCATTTTGTTTCGCTTCTGGGGGTGGGAAGTGGAAGGAGGAAAGATGGGAGGTTGGGAAGGCAAATCTTTATTTAAAAATAAGACAAAATTTAATTTAGAAAAGGTTATCAACTACTTTGCTTTTGTTACGGAAAGCTCTCTAGTAGGTGTCTGGATAATCAAATTCTTCCATTATTACTATATATAATATAGTGCCTCTGTGTCAGACTTGTGGTCTGTTTCATAAACTCCTCATCTCCTTCCTCTTTCTGTCCAGCTGGTATATAATATACTCAAATGACAAAAATTACTTCTCCATCACATTTTCCCTCTTTAGTTCCTGGATTTCTTCATACAAGTATACTTTCTTTAATGATGCACTTAGCTGATGGAAGGGAAAGGAAATAAGCATTTATATAATACCTACTGCATACCAGGCACTGTGCTAAGCACTTTGTAAACATCACATTTGATCCTCACAACAATCTTAAAAGGTAGGTGCTATTATTATCCCCATTTTACAGTTGATGATAGAGCACTGGGCCTGGAGTGAGAAAGATCTGAGTTCAAATCTAGCTTCAGATACGTATTAGCTATATGAGCCTGAGCAAGTCACTTCACCCCTATTTGCCTCAGTTTTCTCATCTCTAAAAATGGAGATAATAGCACCTTCCTCTCAGGGGTGTTGCAAAGGTCAAATGAGATAATATTTGTAAAGTTATTTACAAACTTAAAGCACTATTTAAATGCCAGCTATTATTACTGCTAATTAAATTATAATTATTATTATACACACTACTCCCCCAACCCATATTTTGCCATCCTGTTTCTTTTGAATAAGGTATACCTATCTAGGGCCATAGTGTAGTCATTGACTTCATTCCACCAAATCTCAGGGACTCCTATGAGGTCCCATTTGTCCCCTAGCTTTACGATCTCTAACTTCTTATTTGTGAACTTTGAGTATTATTGTACAGACATTTGAGACTGGATTTTACTAACAGCTCCTTTCTTGGATTTTTTTGTATCCTGTAAATATCTGAGTGTCTCCATTGTTATTCTTCTTCCTCCCTTCCTCGGCTATTCTTTATACTATCTGGCTTTGGAAATATGCATAGGCAAAAGAGGAAAGAGGAAAAGGACCCATCTGCACAAAAATATTTATAGCAGCATTTTTTTTTGTTATGGTAAAGAAAGAGAAATAAAATGAGCATACATTAATTGGGAAATGGCACCTTCAGTAATGCAGTGGATAGAGGACTAGACTTGAAGTCAGAAAGACATGAGCTCAAATGCTGCCTCAGACACATACCAGCTCTGTGACCTTGGACAAGTCATTTAACCAATGTCTGCCTCAGTTTCCTCAACTGTAAAATGAGAATCATAAAGCACCTACTTCGAAGGGTTGTTGTGAGGATGAATTGAATTAATGTCTGTAACGCACTTTGTGACCTTAGCGCTATGTAATTGTTAGCTATTGTTACTATTGATGTCTGGACAAATTATGGTATAGGAATAGATGGAATGGTACACAGTAAGAAATGACAAAAGGAATTAATTTAGAAAAATTTAAAAGAAGAATTAGCAGCAGAGCCCAGTACTCTTTACCCTCAGTCCAATGATACTTTCAGCATGCCATGGTGAAAACTCTTTACCACCAGAGTCACTTCCCGCTGCAGTAACATACATCCAGAGTTAGTTTGGGTTCATGGGTCATAGAGCTAGACTTGGAAAGGACCTTATCAGTCACTTAATTCAACAATATCATTTTATAGATAAAGAAACTAAAGTCTAGAGGTGGAAGTGGTTTTCTCCATGTTCATGCACTTTCCAAACCAGGATTGGAATTCAGGTCTGCTGTCAATAACAATTTTTCCACTGAACCGTGCTGCTCTCTCTCAAGGATAACATTGTTTTACAGGATTATTATCTGCCACTGTTTCCAAAGAACCCAAAGTGTGGTTACAATCCATGACATTGTAAGCTGCTTGAGGGCAAAGACTGTCTTTTGCCTCATTTTGTATCCCTAGCACTTAGCACAGTGCCTGGCACACAATAGATGTTTAATAAATGTTTATTAAATGAATGAATGGTTGCCTTAAGACAGTTACCTATAATATGCCATTTCAGCTCATCCCTATCATTTCCTCAGCTTGTTAGACTGGATGATCTTCCAGATGCCTGCTTAATACCTCAGGTTTTGGCTCAAGATAAATGTTTTACCGGCTAAAAACCAGGTCACTGTACAATTCTCTCTGTAGGCACCAGAGCAAGAAGCCTGGTCGACATTAGGATAAAAACAAAGGGCTAAGCCAAGGTGTGTCTAGCCCATCCAAACAGCTGGTAAGTACCCTGTGGTAGTATTACTCATAAAGCTGATGAATAGCTTTAGCCAGACTTGCCTTCCTTTTCTTTTTTGCTCCAGAAGAAAAATAAAGAGAGAGAGAGAGAAAGAGAGAGAGAGAGAAAGAGAGAGAAAGAGAGAGAGAGAGAGAGAGAGAGAGAGAGAGAGAGAGAGAGAGAGAGAGAGAGAGAGAGAGAGAAGGAAGAAGGAAGGAAGGAAGGAAGGAAGGAAGGAAGGAAGGAAGGAAGGAAGGAAGGAAGGAAGGAAGGAAGGAAGGAAGGAAGGAAGGAAGGAAGGAGAGGTCTGGGACCTTCCCTAGTCAGAGCTACTGGATACTGTTTGCCTTTTATGTTTCAGATAACTGGAGCTCTGTTTGAAAGCTCTGTTCTGGTTGAGTTTCCAAGCCAGGCAGAATATGGATTCCTGGGCAGTCTGTGCCCTGCTGTGACTGGCTACATCCTGCTGAACTTGGAGCTCTAGGGCTTCTTCTAGGGGTGCCGACCATGAGAACAGGGTGAGAATTCAGCAAAGGAGGCTTCAATCCAATTCAATTCAATTAAACTTTTATTAATTATCTACCATGGGCAAAGCACATAGGGAAAGGCAGTGTGGAAGAGTGGATAGAAAGTCAGCCTTGGAGTCAGGAAGACTTGGGTTCTGTTCTCTAAAACTATAAACTGTAGAAGAATAACCACTGACCTGAATTCCCTATCTCTCTGAAATCACAGGTCTGGGCCCAAACCAACCAACCAAAACTATGCAGAGCACTGTGCTGGATGTAAGATAGCAGAAGTCATGCAACCTACAAGACGAAGAACTAGATGGTTTTTCTGGTCCTCAATATTTTTCAAAACTCTCCAAAATAATAATCATGCAAAAAGAGATCAAGTCATTATAGTGGTCTCCACTAGCTAAGTTACGAAGAACCCTAACAAGGTAACAACCTAATTAATCAGGCTAATCCATGGTTCCTAATATGGTCACTCAATTCCTCTCCACCTCTAATAGCCCCCCATGCTTTGGCAAATCAGCACAATGGGACCCACAGGCTTATACCCTAGAATCTACTCAGCAATTCCCTTTTTGATTCCTCCGTCTTAGCCAGAACACCAACTGCCCTCACCCCTCCCTTCTGCGGCAATGGGGCAACAGAACTCAATTCTGTTGAGCAATATTGCAAAACAAAGGAAATTGAATCCACAGCAATGAAAATGCAGCACCATGTGAATCCCCAAGGAAGCATGGAAATACATGCTTCAGGATGGTTCACAAGAGAAATGAGAATCTTAAGAGAAGTTAGAAAGTTAGAAAGAAACAAATACTGCTAGACAAAATTTGTCATCTTCGCAGCAAAAATAATTAGCAGTCTAGAAAAACTTGAATTCACAGCAGTGAGTCTCCACAGAAGAGAGAACAACAGACTAGGAATTTGACAAATGCTACAAATCAAGACTAGATGTATTGTTTTATTGATTGTCTAGACTTAAAAAGGTGTTAATGATGTATATTATACTCAAAAGTATGTCTTATGTACATTTTTTTCCAGAGAGGCAATTGTTAAACATTGATTTGCATACCCCCACCTAATAGTAAATTAATTTTTTTTGGTGGGACTAAACTGCAGAATGTGAGTGTGCATTAAAAAAAAAAGGAGAGGGGTGGAAGATCTATGTGTGATATACTCTAATCAAGTCAATGATAAATAATGAAGGGAAACTAACTTCTGTGGTCTCTCAAGAAGAGAAGCTATAAGAAAATGGGCAAGGTAGCAAAAGGAGGGTCTGAGATGGAAAGAGAGGAAATCTTAATTTAGGGGTAGGAGGGTGTCCCAAAGAAGAGTACTTACTAGGGAGAAGGGGAAGAGAGATTCTGTAGCAGGATGTGGGGATATTAAGTGTTTATAATCTACAGGGATTTGTTGCTTACAGAGACCTCTACCCAATAGGTTGTTGTGCCTCCATGGACAGAATCTTGCCCAGAGAGATCTGGGGGCACCTGACATCCAGAAGGACTAGAGGACATGGACCTAGAGAGCAAATCTCATGACAAGTGAGGGGAGAAAATGATCAAAGCGATAGCAGGCTGTATTAGTGGATTGTACTATCAGGGACACGGGAAAACTCTGACCCTGGGGCAATAGTTGTATTCATTTGGGGCAGCTAGATGGTGCAGTGGATAGAGCACCGGCCCTGAAGTCAGGAGGACCTGAGTTCAAATCTGGCCTCAGGCCAAACACTTGACACTTACTAGCTGTGTGACCCTGGGCAAGTCACTTAACTCCAATTGCCTAAAAAAAACAACAACCAAAAACTTCTATCCTTTTTGTCTCCTGCAGGAATTGCTACTTATAAGAGAGAAGGCTCATAAGCTATGGTTTTAAGTGGATATAGATCCACAGAGAGGGGGTCAGTAAGTAGTTCATTTTGTCTGGGGCATCTCATACCACAGGAGAGAAGTAAAAGAGATAGACCCAGGAAAGGAAAGGGAATGCTAGATTGTGGGAAGTCTTCAATGCTAGGGCCAGGATTTTGGAGGACACAATAGGGCACCATTACAGAGTTGGGTCATGAATAGACCTATGCATAGGGGAGATTCATCTGGCCTTCTCATGTGCCCAACGGAGCCGTGTCTATCTCCTGTGTTATGAAGTTACTCACTTTAGCCTTGTGTGCCTGCTTCCCAAACCCATCATAAGAAGAGACTCAGCCTCCTGGGAACATACGGGGCAGGAGTGTGAGTCAGAGCTGGCAGCTTGTCCTCACTGCACGGCTGGTTGGCACACAGAATTAGACTAGGCCAGGAGGCAGCTCAACAGAGGGAGAGCTGCTTGCCTTGAGCGATGCCAGCCCAGCCCTGCTCCCTCCTCCTTTGGCTCTGGTCCTCAGAGCTGTAACTAGCTCAGGGAAAATAACAACAACTAATATTTATGTAGCACCTCCTCTGTGCCAAAGCACTGTGCTGAACACTCTACAGGGATTGTCTCATTTGGTCCTCACGACAACCCTGGGAGGTAGGTGCTATTATTATCCCCATTTTACAGATGAGGTAACTGAGGAAGGCTGAGCTTCCAGGGCCGTGTAGCTAGTAAGTCTTTGAGGTTGGATATGAACTCAGGTCTTCCTAAATCCAGGAAATAACTTTGTCCCAGGGTGCTGACATCCAAATGGGGAATGGGCAAAGAACTGTGCTTCCTTCTCAGGAAGGGGCCCCCTGTAGCAACCACTCGACCCAAACTTTGCCTTGAGGTTCTTGGGCACTTATTTCTGTGCAGCATGACCCCCAGTAGGCTACCAGAGCTAGAACTCCATCACGACTGAGCCAGTTGCTGGCCTCTTTCTCCCTCTTGTCTCAGCTTTTTCTCTTAATGATACTTTGACTTTATATAGCTCTTAAATTTTTTCAAAGTGCTTCTGCACACAGTATCTCATTTGATTTTGAAGCAACCAGAACAATTATTATTATCTCTATTTTGCAGATGACAAAACTGAGGCTCTGAAAGGTTAAGTGATCTACCTAAGGCCACATAGCTTCAGGATAGAAAGAGTCTTTCCACTATATCCTTGCCTTCCCTTTCAATTCAATTCTACAGCAATTTAATTCAATCAGTATTTATTAAGTTCCTACTCTATATGCAAGGTATTGTTGTTCAGTCATTTTACAGTGGTGTCTGACTCTTCATGACCCTATTTGGGGTTTCTTCGAAGAGATATTGGGAGTGGTTTGCCATTTCTTTCTCTAGCTCATTTTACAGATGAGGAAACTGAGGCAGAGTTAAGTGACTTGCCCAGGGTCACACAGTTAGTAAATGTCTGAGGCCAGATTTGAACTCAAGAAGATGTCTTCCTGACTCCAGGTCCAGAGCTCTGCCTAGCTAGGAAAGGCACTGGGGAAACAAAGGCAGAATTAAAACAGTCCCTGCCCTGGAGTAGCTTAAATTCTATTTGGTAAACAACAATGGTCTTCAGATAAGTAAATAAAAAACACCCAAAATAATTTCACGGGCAGAGATTGGGGTAGGGGAATGGAGCATAAAGTGGAGTGGGGTTAGAAAAGGCTTCTAGTTGGACCTTGAGCTTGAACTTGAACTAGATCTTGAAGAATTAGGCTCCAAGAGGTGAAAGTGAGAAGGAAGAGCATTCTAGACAATCCATGCCTCTCTTTGCCCGCCTTCCTCCATACTTTTCCTTATCAGTGTGTCAGTCCCCCACCCTCTTTGTACTGTAAATTCCTGGTAGTAAAGTCTGAGTTTTCTTTCTGGATTATTGACTAACTGGATGAGCTGTTCTGCCTTGCAGCCGGTCTTCAAAGAAGCTGGCTTGGCTTGCTTTGTGGACTACTGTGGTTAATAAGCAAGCTTTTATTGAGATCCAAATATGAGCAAGAGAACCGGATAGATGTTGTAATTAACAGCTGTACACGCATACAGTGCTTTGTAATTTACCACAGCTAGGGGAGGGGGGGGAGAGTACAAGTATTATCATCTCCATCTTACAGATGATGAAACTGAGGTTCAGAAAAGTGAGGTGATTTAGGGTCATAGGATTTAGAGCTGGTGGGAAACTTAGAAATCATCTATTCAAACCCTCTCATTTTGCACATGAGGAAACAGACGTGGAGCAGTTAACAAATTTATCTAAGGTCACACAATCAGTGGCAAACTGGGATTAAAACTCAGGTCTTCCTATTCCAAATCTAGTCTTCTTTCCACTAAACAATGGGTGCCAGGTTCACATTGCTTAAAAGGTCAGAGTTGGGGCTTATGCTGAGGTTTTCTGAGTTTACATTGAGTGCTCATGTATAAGGTATCCCAAAAGTCTTAGGGCATAAATTTTAACAGTTTACTGCCCTAAGACTTTTGAGACACTGTGTATATCCTACTCCTCCTCCCACATAGTGCCCTATGTGAGGTATAACCAACTGTGACAGTATTCTTAACATGTGAACACAATATATACTGTTTCATGAAACTAGTAACTTTTTTTTTGAGTACCTAACATATGGCCTACACTGTGGGTTAGCACAAATACATTTAAGATGCAATCTCTGCTTGTAAGAAGCTCGAAGGGTCAGGTAGGTGGCAAAGTGAATAGAGCCCTGGGCCTGGAATCAGAAAGATTCATTTTTATGAGTTCAAATCTAGCCTCAGAAACTTACTAGCTGTGTGACCCTGGGCAAGTCACCAAACCCCCTTTGCTTCAGTTTCAGTAAAATGAGCTGAAGAAGGCAATGGCTTCAGTATCTTTGCCAAGAAAACCCCAAATGGGGTCACGAAGAGTCAAATGTGACTGAAACGACTGAACAACAATGGAGATGCAGGCCTCAATGACCCTGGAATATGATTCAAAAAACAGAAATAAGTATTAGCTAGCTGGGGCTACTGTGTATTCCAAAGAGCTTGGTGGTTGGGGTGAAGAATCTAATTCTAAAGGAAAAGAATGCCCATTTCAACCAATCAAGGCTTAAAGAAAAAGAATTCTTATGGAAGGAAAAGTGTAAGAAACACTCTTTTTCTTTCATTCCTGGGTATGTTGGGCTTTTGTCTTTTTCTTTTTTGTCCAGAGGGAGCTCCAGATGAGGACTCCCTATTTGGCATCTCAGAGTGTTTCCTGGGACATGAAGAAGCAAGACAACCTGGTTAGCCATACAGCTATGACATAACAAATGGCGGGACTTGAATCCAGGTCAGCCTGACTCTGAAGCTAGCTCTCTATCTATAATGCCACACTCTTTCTAACAGAGGTATAGCCATAAGAGGTGAGAGAGACTGATATAGAGACAGGGAGACAGAGACACAGAGACAGAGATAGAGATGGAGAGACAAAGAGAAACAAAGAGACAGAGAGGCAGAGAGACAGAGACAGAGAGATCCACAGCCCACTCATTCTCCAATAAAAAGTGATAGCTTTTCCATTTCAGGATTTCAGTTGAAGCCAGAAGCTGGAAGTAGAGAGGACACATCCACAGTTATGTGCCTCCTGTAGCCATACCTGATAATAGTAAACAATGTCGATGAGGCAGGCAGAGTAATGCTAAGCAGCAGCCACAAAAAGCCAGCAAAGATTAAAGGCACCAGCAATTTGAGTCTCATAGAAAATACAGGTGGCAGCTAAGTGCTACAGCGGATAAGAGTGCCAGGTCTGAAGTCAGGAAGACTCATCTTCCTGAGTTCAAATCTGGTCTTAGATACTTACTAGCTGCGTGACCTTGGGCAAGTCACTTAACCCTGTTTGCCTCAGTTTCCTCATCTATAAAATGATCTTGAGAAGGAAATACAAACCATTCCAGTATCTCTACCAAGAAAACCCCAAACGGGGTCACAAAAAGTTGTACACAACTAAAAAATGACTAAAAAAAAATCATACAACATTAGAGACTGAAAGGGAGAAGGGCTAAAGGAGCAGCGCGATGGCATCACCAGGAGGCAGCAATAGCCCTCCAATTTCAGAGACGTAAGGTGCTCTTCCACCTCATTGTCCTAGACGTGTTTCCCCTGCCTGGGTGCCCCTCAACAAATGCTCCATATTCTTCCCCACTGATAATGTGTGTGTGTGTCTATGGGAAAGTGGGCCCCATTTTTTGAAGGGGGAGAAGGGAAATGTTTTATCACTACTTTTCTTACTATGCAATGTCATTAAATGATTTTGCTTTGAATTGTTTCATCTGGCTGCCTCGTAAAGGTGAAAAACATTGGTTGGGTCTCATCATAAAAGTTATAGTTTTGAGCAGCTGTAAGCCTGCAGAGTAATGTAAGACTGGAGTAGCCTTGTTTGGGGGATCCATGTATGAGCTGGGCAATGTCCCCAGGGACTGCACTTATCTAGATACATGCTGTATTCATCTAGTAGAATATAAGTTCCTGGAGGTCCAGGATGATTTTATTTTTTGTCTTTGTATCCTGTGCACAGTAGATACTTCATAAATGTTCGTTGAACTGAATTAAATTGTCTAGTTAACAGGAATAAGATACAGGCACAGGAAAAGCTAAAAAGCATTTTAAGACAATAGTGCATCAATATCACAAAGGGACCCACAATAAATTGTCAAAACAATGTTAATAGGCAATGGATTATGTTAGAAGAAGCAGTGAGCATTGGGGGTTGGATTGATCTAGGAATCAATGAACAAGCATTTATTAAGTCCTTTCTCTGTCGGGCACTGTGTTAAGACCCAGGGAAGGGGTAGAATGGACATAAGGATTTGGATGGGCAGGAGGAAGGCAGGAGAGCATTTCAAATGAAAGATGGTGTAAGCAAACACCTGGAGGCAGGAAAGTAAAAGGAATGTCCAGGGCATAGTGAATCACCTTGTCTAGAACAGAGAATAGGGTAGTGAAAGATATAACTATGCTGGACTTAGAGAAGACCACTAAATTTGTCAACTGGGAGGGTCCCAGTGACTTTTGAAAGTATTATTTCAGAAGAGCAGTTGGGAAAGAAACCGCATTGAACAAGGTTAAGGAGAAAGCGGGTGGTGAGAATGTGGGAGGAATAAGGGAAGCAGTTTGGTACAGTCGAAAGATTGTTGGATTTGGAGTCCATAGGACGTGGGCTGAAATCCCAGCTCTGACACCTGATACTCGTGTGACCTTAAGTAAGTCACTTAACCTCTCAGGGCCTCAGTTTCCTCATCTGTAAAATAAGGGGATTGGACTAGATGACCTCTAAGGTCCTTTCTATCTTTGAATTTATGATCAATGACCCTATGGTGGTATGAGGTATGTACAACATATCAGGGTCATGAAACTGTAACCACTGAATTGAAGAATGGAACACAAGTTCATGGAACAATTACAGGTGTGGATGTCAGTATGGATACACATCTTAGAGCCGTGAAAATGACCCTGAAGAACAGAGAGCCAGGGCAGCTAGGTGGTGCAGTGGATAGAGCACTGGCCCTGAAGTCAGGAGGACCTGAGTTTAAATCTGGCCTCAGACCAAACACTTGACACTTACTAGCTGTGTGACCCTGGGCAAGTCACTTAACTCCAATCGCCTAAAAAAAAGAAAAAAGAAAAAGAAAGAGCAAAGAGCCCATACAATTGGAAACACTGAGTATCCGAGGAAATAACATTCAGTACTGCATCCTCCCAGACAGCTTATCTCTGGATGCTCTACTTATGGATGTTGAAGCAGAGGTGAAATCTGAGAAAAGGGAAGCTGTCCCAGGAAGAGGCTGAGGTCGGGGTGGAGGACAAGGACGGCTGTGGCAGAGGAAGAGAGGGTCCCAGAGCATAACTTCTTCCAGAATATTGTTGTGCAATTCCACAAAAGTCAGAACATTTTTGTACAGGTTTTGTTTATGATGTCAGTTTTTAATAAACCCAAATGTGGGGGGGAGGGGTGGAATTCTGTGAAAAAGTTGAAGGAAAATAGTAAATAAAAAAGTAAAATGTAAATAAAAAATAGCAAATAAAATAGTCAATAAAATAGGTGGAGGGGGTAGGAAACAGGAAAGTGATGGTTAACCCAAACATATCAAAGATAAAGTGGTAAGAAGCCAGTGGAGAATGCTGGCTCGAAGATGTTAAAGAGAGAAAGGGTAATTAAAGAAGCCAGAGGAGGCAAGAGGGGTCAAAGGGTTTAGCTTTGAGAGAAGAGACACATCTTCTGTATCAGGAGGGAAGAAGAAAGGAAAGAAAGAAAGAAAGAAAGAAAGAAAGAAAGAAAGAAAGAAAGAAAGAAAGAAAGAAAGAAAGAAAGAAAGAAAGAAAGAAAGAAAGAAAGAAAGAAAGAAAGAAAGAAAGAGAAAGAGAGGAAGAGAGAGAGAAAGAGAGAGAGAGAGAGAAAGAGAGAAAGAAAGAGAGAGAGAGAAAGAAAGAGAGAAAGAGAGAAAGGAAGAAAAGAGAGAAGAGAGAAGAGAGAAAGAGAGAAAGAAAGAAAGGAAGAAGGAAGGAAGGAAGGAAGGAAGAAGGAAGGAAGGAAGGAAGGAAGGAAGGAAGGAAGGAAGGAAGGAAGAAGGAAGGAAGGAAATACTTATTAAGTACCTATTCTTTACAAAGCATGATCTCTGAGGACATAAAAAGTAGAACACAGTATCCCTCAAAGAACCCGAACCCAACTTTGCAGACTAATTTTACAATGCTCCCCCAATGCATACTATGTGAGCCTGTCTGCTTTTCACTGTACACAACATTCCATCTTCCATATTTGTGCCTTTGCCTAGACTCCATCCCATGCTTGGCATGCTCTCCCTCCTCATCTCCATCCCTGAGAATCCCTACCTCTCCTCAGTCTTGACTCAGGTGACACTTCAAGACTAGTTGTTAGTGTTCTCATCACTAAAAAAATATGTACTTTGTATGTGTTTTGCGTTTATTTAATCTCTGAATATGGTTTACTTCCCCAGTAGCAATGTAAGCTCTTTGAGGGCACGAACCACTTTGTGTTTTGGTGTTTGTACCTAGCATAGTCCCTGTCACATAGCAAGCACTTGGTAAATGCTTGTTGAAGTAAATAATACTGATTTTTAAAATATATGCTCTACATAAGGCATCTGTGGTACAGGAGTTATAGAACTGCCTTCACAGTCAGGAAGACTTGGATTCAAATTCCAACGATGATACATACTAGTTGTGTGATCCTGGGACTTACACTTGTCAGTGCCCCCAGGCAGCTCTCAAAGACTATAAACTGCAGAGAAGGTTTTGGTAGAGGTCCGGGTCTGGAGTCAGGAAGACTCATCTTCCCAAGTTCAAACCGTGGGCAAGTCGCTTGACCTTGTTTGCCTCAGTTCCTCAACTGTAAAATGAGCTGAAGAAGGAAATGGCAAATCATTCCAGTATCTTTGCCAAAAAAAACCCCAAATAGGGTCACGAAGAGTCAGACTCAACTGAAGAGTCAGACACAATTGAACAACAACTGAACTTATCAGCACTGAAAGAGGAAGTTCCTGACTAGGAGCTCCATGGACTGATGAAATTACAAATCCGCTCTCTATATAGCTATCTCTATATCTGTGCCTATGCCTGTGTCTACATGCATACATGAAACAGAAAGAGGTGCTGGTAAATGTTTAACAACTGGATCTCTGGGGGAAAACGTACACATGATATACTTTTAAGTTTACCCTGCATTGTTAACATTTTCTCCATCACTTTCTTAACTCTAAATTATCAACAAAAAGGTAGATTAAGCCCTGGTTTGTAATATTTGCCTATTTCCCAGGTATAAATGCTCCTACTGAAAGTTTAGCAGATAGCTCCTGTACAAGCAGGCTCCAGCACAATACAATGTATGGAAATACATATATGCGTGTGCATATCATTTCACTTGATCCTCACAACAACTCTATAAAGTATGTGTGTATGTTTATAAATATATGGACCCACACACATGTACATAATATGTACATGTACATAACACACACACATATGGATGTGTGTATAGAGGTAGTCATATACACATTTTTCTTTTTACTTGCTGCCTCAAATCCTCTTGTACCTGAAATGTATAGCTTTGTTAAAGGCATTGCAAAACTAAGAGAAGGGGCGAAAACGGAAATTTTTGCTGGCCACAATCCAGGAGACACTGAATTAGACAATTTTCTAGCCCTGTTAGTTTGCCTTAGTGATTCTAGGATAGGGTTATATCTCCCTCTCCTGACAAAAACTGGTATTGCAACATGAACAAATTTCATTCAGCTGATTTCTCTGCATCTGAAAATGGTGTAGGAACTCCTGGTTCGATCTATCAGCAGTCTGACATCCCTTCTTCCTCGGGCTTGCACTAACAAAGAAAGCTGATTTAGGAACCCTCTGTGCAAACCAGGCTTTTACAGTTAAAGAATTAAAGGCAAAGTCCTGCAAAGGGGCATTTTAATCAATCAAAAAGTTTTTAGTGCATTTAAACACTGGGCCAGGCACTGTGAGGGGTACAGGGGATCTACAGATAAAAAACAAAGCAGTTTCTGTCCTAGAGAAGCTCATATTCTTTATAAAGTTGGAGGCAACATGTGTGTATATCCAGACCTATCATCAGCAGGGTTGCTCTTCCCTTTTGCCCTCCCCACCCAGATCCTTTCTCCCTAACCCTAGGCCATATCAGAACTCATGGGCTGCTTGACTGCCACAAGTTTGGTTGAGACAGGAATCACCAGCTCTATTCATTCAGGCAAAATGTAGGCCCACCAGGTACTCTCTGCCCTGCATCTATGATCTGAAGACTACCATTTGACTTATTGATGCAGCCAAAGGACAGCTGGGCCCAGAAGTGTGCTGGGAAATATTTAACAACTAGCTCCCCCAAAAAAATGTACCCATGAAATACCTTTAAGTTTAATTGGCATTTAAAAATTTTTTCTCCATCACTTTCTTAGGTCTAGACATCAACAAAACGATAAATCAAACTCCGATTTGTAACATTTGATGATCTTCCAGTTGCAGATTTAACAATCTCGGGAGGCAATACAAGCTGGCTCCAGAACATCCCTGTCTGGGCCTTACCATCCACCCTACCGCTGAACCACTGGGACTTCTGTTTCTTCCATCCATCCTGTTACTAAAACTTCTTTTATATATTATCTTCTCCACCTTAAGATCAGAAATTACCCAAATTTTTCTACTTGTATCCTCGGTAGGGATTTCTTTGGGGGGGGGGTAAGGTTTAGTGAGGCACTAGTAGCTGTGGGGATCAGGAAAATCTTAATGTAAAAAGAGACAATGGGAGCTAAATTTGGAAAAAAATCTGAGAATTCTAAGAATTTGCCGTGAAGAGGGAATGTGTTCTAAGTAAGTAGGCAGTACAGTAGGTAGTAGACGGTCTTGGAACTAGAAAAACCTGAGATCAAATCCTACTTAAAATACTTAGTAGCTGGGTGACCCTGAGCAACTCACAGTCTCTCTGAGCTTTCATTTCTCCATCTGTAAAATGGGGATAATAATAACATCCATCTTACAAGTTTAACACTGCCCACCCTGGCCTCCCATTTCCTAAAGGCTAGGGATGTTATATTTCACCCTCCCCCAAGCTTCTCTGATGCCCTTAAGAGCGATTGGGGGATGTCTAGATTCTCTGATGCTGGCTCCAGCCTCAACCGATGATGCTCCCTCAGGTGTAGAGGGCGGTCCACTGAACTCCAGTTCCGTTTAATCATTAACAGTCAATTAGCTTTCACAAAACAAGATTTACTTCAAAAGGTATAACAACAAATATACAAACTTCCTTCCCCAACATGTGGGAGGTATAATCTTCTACTTCATACCACCTCAGTGTCTGGGGAGGTAAAGGGAATTGGGTTCATAGATTAGCTCAGTTCCTATACAGCAGAATCCTAAATTCCGAGTCCAAACCCCCCATAAGCTCAAGTCCCAGGCTTCCTGGACTCTAGAGGCTTCTCTGCCAGGCTGGCTGGCTGTAACATCCCAAGGTCATCATGGCTCAAACTCTTGGGTCTGGTGAGGTTCACTGAAATCAGGGAATCACCTGAAACTGAAAAGGCAAACAAAACAGAACAGAAACAGAAACACTCCAGGCCCATTTCTCAGGGCTCGGGTAAAAGGAGAAGGGTAAGGTATCGCCCCTTCCAGATTCCATTCATAGGGCCTGAGCTGTGGGTGAACCTTTAGACTCAACAGAAAAGAGAGCACAGGAAAGAGACTGTCCCAATCCCAGTTTTTAAAGACATAGCCTGCTCTTCACCCAATCAAAGGAAACAACTCTCATCTACATGGCAGGAGAATACAACATGTAGGAGAATTGCCTCCATGTTAGGTGATCTGGGCTTATTAAAAGCCTCATTCCACAGGTTTGTTGTGAAGATCCAAGGAAAAAACATGAGTAATGCACTATACACATCTAAAAGCACTATATAAATATTAACTACCAACATCATTCTAAGCATGGGGAATAGCCAGTGCAAAGCCATAGAGACTAGGAATAGCACATCCTTTGTGAGAAACATTAAGAAGACCAGTTTGGCTGGACCAAAGCACGTGTGAAGGAGAGTACTGTATGAGAAGGCTGGAAAGGCAGGTTGAAGCCAGGTGTTGAAGGGTTTTAAATGCCAAACAGAGGAGTTAGTGTAACAGGACCCAATGGCCCAATTGGACTACAGTGCCTTCTCTCCCTATGGGGCTGAAGCTCTGGGCTTCTGTAGATCAGGTTCAGTGCTAGAGGAGCCTGTTCTGTAAAGGGAGGGGTCAGGCTCTTTTCTCATTCTCTGACTCTAAATCAGGGCATATAGGGTGGGCTGGGAGGACCAGCACTTCTGGTGTGAGCCCTTTGCAGGGCTGCTCATCCACCTCATCACGTCCCCCACCACCCAACTCTCACCTGTGCTCGAAGCTGTCGCATGAACAGCAGCCACACCCCAGTAACACTGTCTCAGCAGACAGGCTAATTCAGGGTGAGGGTAACCCACAAGCCTCCAACCATCACTGAGTTAGGGGGGTGTCTACTGGAAGCATGCAATGACTCGCCCCTGTGAAACGGGGGGATGAGAATGATTTATTCCAACGGCCACGAGGGCTGCTGAAGCAGGTGCTGTGGAGTGCCTAGAGCCTGGTCAGACGCGGAAGACAGTAAGGTCATCCACTGCATTGTGGGCCATCACCAGGCATCCTGACTTTTATCTTGCCACCTGTCTTTAATGATTCTGGAAGAGAGAGGCTGCCTTTGTTCAACTCTGCCTCACTTAGATCTAATTCACAAGTAAGTCAAGACATCGTCCTCATGATTTCATTGGTCCTCTGAAAAAAATGAAGGAAGAACAAAAACAGCAATGACTCTGAGTCCCCACCCCAGACCTTGGGGTAAATTGGGTAAATTGCTTAAATCCAAGAACAGACTTATATCTAGGATCTCCCTAAAATGGATGATTAAGATATATCAAGTAGAATGGCACTCAGCGCAAAAGTAGATCAGGCATAGAGCACCTATTTATTTCTTTGCCCACAAAAGAAATACTTAAAACACAAAAGACTCCTAAGTGTGCTTTGAGAAAGTCTTAAAAGTGACAGAGCAACTATTAAGAGGCAACTGGTGGCAGAGCCAGGCCAGGAGTCAGGAAGATCTTGAGTTAAAATCCTCAAACGTTAACTAGCTGTGTGATCCTGGGCAAGTCACTCAACCTCTGCCTCAGTTTCCTCAACTATAAAATGGGGATAATAATAGCACCTCCCTCACAGAGTTGTCGTGAGGATGAAATGAGATAATATTTGCATCAGCACCTGGCACATAGCATGTACTACATAAAATGCTTTTCTCTTCCTCCCTGATAATTCCCATGACACTCTCCTAGGTGGTCGGTACTTAAAAGGTTAAACCACAAAATACTGTGAGACTGCTAAATAGCCACCTCCTCTTCACCTCAGCTTCGTGCTGAACAAACAATTCCCTCAAAGTCCATGGCTTCTGGGGAGCCTGGACGCTCAGGTCTCATCCAAAGCAGCTGCAGAGGACACCTTGCGAAGTGTAGTCAGCACCAACTGAGGGAACGAGGAGCTTCCAACTTGCTGAACTTCCAAGGCGGAAACTTCCATCTCAGGACTGCTCTTCAATCACCTAGCTCAGGGAAGAAGACTCCCAGCACTCAAGGTGCCAAAGTGCCAGCTTAGGCTCGCCCGAGCAGTTGCTGTTATTCAGTTGTTTCGGTCGAGTCTGCCCCTTCCTGCCCCCATTTGAGGTTTTCTTGACAAAGATACTGGAGGGGTTTGCCATTTCCTTCTCCAGCTCATTTTACAGATGAGAAGACTGAGGCAAACAGGGTTAAGCGACTTGCCCAGGGATTTGAACTCAGGTCTTTCTGATATCCAGGCCCAGTTTTCTATGCACTGCACCACTTCTTTGCCCTAAGCAGTACATATGCTAAAAGAATAAATTTCCAGTCTATCCCATCACAGGAAGTCAAGGAGAGTTATTTCTTTTTTATTGCTATTGTTTTTGTATTTATTTAATGTTTTATTTTCCCCAATTGCACATAAAAACAATTTTTAACATTTGATTTTTTAAATTTTGAGTTCTAAATTCCTTCCCTTCCTTCTTCCCTACCTTCCTCATTGAGAAGACAAGCAATTGGATATAGATTATAGATGTATAGTCATGCAAAACACTTCCATATTAGTCATGTGAAAGAAAAAGGATTTTTTTAAATGAAGTTTAGAAAAACGTATGGGAAAAAAAGGGGCAGCTAGGTGATGCAGTGGATAGCACACTGGCCCTGGAGTCAGGAGAACCTGAGTTCAAATCCAACCTCAGACACATAACACTTACTACCTGTGTGACCCTGGGCAAGTCACTTAACCCCATTGCTTAGCACCCCCCCCAAAAAAAAAGTATGAGAGAGCTATTTCAAAGAAGAAAAAACTTGAAGATACCTTTCCCTTTGAAGTCTCCCGATTAGGTGTCTCTTCCTGCCCCAGTGGCCAGTCCTTTTTGATGCCCCAATCTATCATGAGAGGGGCAGGCACGGGCAATTTTGCATGCTCTTTAGCAAGGACCCAACACCCTCGTCCCATCCTCCACCTGGCAGGAGCACATTCTCCAATGAGACCTCTACTTCAGGAGGAGGTGGCCTTTAAAAGGAACTTTGCTTTCCTTCTCATTTCTAGGAAAAAGAGGCCTTTAGTCTAAGCTGCTTTGATTCCCACCTGACTCAAACCCAAGTGGAAGGACTCAGGTTTATTCCCCCTGCCTCCTCTGTGCATATGCTTACCTAGTGCTGGCTATTCTGTGCATGTATCCCTGACTTTTCATACTTTTTCTTTCTTTGAAAGAAATATGGAGGTTTACTCTCCAAAGAGGGGCAGTGGCCATCTGCTACTGATCCTTGGTGAGGGTAGAAGGCAGCAGCTTTTTAGAGGCTGGGTCTGGACGCCAGTTAGGGAAGATAGGCAGGTTCAAACCTCAGTTTACAGTTTAGTCATACTTCCCAGTATAGATAGCATAGAGTAACCAAGTGAATATTAAAGCCAGAAGATGTGGGTTTAAGCCAGGGGTGTGCTGGTAAATTTTTAACAACCAGTTCTCAAAACCAAAAAGTACTCATAACACATTTTTTGAGTTTAATCTGTAGTATTAACATTATCACTACTTAAGTCTAGAAAATCAAGAAAGCAATAAATAAAGCCCTGCTTGGTATTTGCTGATTTTGAGGTATAAATGTTCACATTGAAAATTTAACAATCACCCTGCACCCCTGTCCCCACCCATTGAGAAAGCAAGAAATGTGATATCAATTATATAATTGAAATCAGGCAAAACATATTTCCTTATTAGCCATGTCACAAAAAAGCGAGAGAAATAAAAAAAAGCAAAAAAATTACGCTTCCATTTGCTCTCAGGCTCCACCCGTTTTTTTACTCTGGAGGTGAATAGTATTTTTCACCATAAGTCCTATTTTTTTTTCCAAATAGTTTGTGTAATATTGGCATTATTTGTTCACTGGATGTTTGGTAGAATTCAACAATAACAAAAAATTTAACAATTGGCTCTTGCCAGCTTGTATGAAGTATTAAATCCTAAGAAGGCTATTTAGTAACAGATAACTTTGAGCAAGTTACTTAATCTTGAGAGTCACAGTTCCCTCATCTATAAAATGGGGATAATAATGCCTACAGTACTTACTTTGTGAGGTTATTATGAGAATCAAATGAGTGATGCATGCGAAGCTCTCAAAAAGTCTTAAGTGCTCTTCCAGTATAAGCTATTTTTACAAATTAATGATTTGTACTTACATAGCAGGTTTAAAGTTTACACCTATACTTTCTGTATACACAGTACTTTCTGGATAATTCAGTAAAGTATTAAAAAAAGTGCTTATCTCTAGAAATGCTGACATAGCAAATGTGCATCTAGTCTATATAAGTCTTATATAAGGCTTGCTAGAGATATGTCTGTACAGTATTACAGGATGAACAAAATTCTGAACATACCAACTGCCTGTAATAGAGGGACATAATAATAACCGACATTTATATAGTACTTCTCATACATCATTTTCTGCCTGGCGCAATAGTAAATGCTTAATAAGTGCTTTTTCATTCATTCCTCACAACAACCCCATGCAGTAGGTACTACAGGTACTACTTCCATTTTACATATGAGGAAACTGAGACTCAGTGAGGTTAATTGACTTGCCCAGGATCACACAGCTAGTAAGTGTCAGAACCAGGATTTGGGCCCAGTTCCTGACTCTAAAACCAGAACTATCCATGAGTCAATCAGTGAGCAAACATTTAAGTACTTATTGTGTGTCTGGCATTTTGCTAATAGCAAAGGTTACAAAGAAAGGCAAAAGTATCATCCTGGACCTCAAGGAACTCACATTCCAATGGGGAGATGACAGCATCATCATCATAATATCAACATTTATATGGTGCTTACAGTATATCAAGCGCTTTATAATGATCACATTTTATCCTCACAACTATCCTGGGAAACAGGTGCTATTATTATTTCCATTTTGCAGATGAGGAAACTGAGGCAAATAGAGTTTAAGTAACTTGACCAGGGTCACACAGCTAGTGTGTCTGAGGTTGAATTTGAGCTCAAATCTTCCTAACTCCTGGCCCAGTGTACTGCAACATAATTAATTCATGTGACCTGAGTTCAACTCCTAGGTCTACTACTCTTTCCGCTTGTGACCTTGGAAGTCATCTCATCTATGTAGTCCTCAGCTTTCTCATATGCAAAATGATGGAGTTGGACTAGATGACCTCTAAAGTTGCTTCCAGCTCTAGACCTTTGATCCTGAGCTAGGGTCTGATATACACCTGTATGTCAAGAGATAAAGGACTTCCCCAAACTGCCTTCCCAGCAAAGCTATTTTTACTTCAGTTCCAAGGCCAAATGAGAAAGTCATGCTTTCTGCTTCTATCAGATATATTTCCTGGGGAAAAATATTGACTGACCTTGGTTTCCTGTTGAAAAATACAAGACACATTATTGCTTGCTAAGAATGCAAATTAAAGCAGAAGATACAAGTATTTTTTTTTCCTTAGTGACTTGAATTGAAAGCAGAAGTGTTAATAAGCCTTAATTAGTGAATGTGCTCATTTTTCTTCTAGGCTGGATTTCTGGGTTCTCTCTTTAACCTCTACTAAAACCAAACTCCAATGCTTTTTTGTGCTCTACAGGTGACTGTGCCTTTTTTATTTATTTTAATTAATTAATTAATTAATGTCCTAAAATGTTTATAGCAGCTCTCTTTGTGGTAGCAAACAACTGCAAATTGCAGGGATGCCCATCAAGTGAGGAATGGCTGAACAAGTTGTGGTATATGACTGTGATGGAATACTAGTGTGCTATAAGAAATGATGAGCTCAACAGTCTTCGGAAAACATGGAAAGACCATGCCTTCTTTTAAAAAAAATGAATATACATTTTCTTTTTTGTTATTGACTTATCAATCATTAACAAATAACCATTTTAATATACAAAGAACCAAAGGGAAGACTACACATGTGCCCATGAACTTTGGTTATGCGTGGTTCTTAAAAATGTATACTTACTTTAATATAGTAGTAACCAAATTGCCCTGTTTGCCTCACCTTCTGAATTTCTTTTGGTTTTCTCCTGTACATTTTTTTTCATTTTTTTCCCTGTATATCTTAAAATGTGTTATTAGTGAGCTTTTCATTCTTTCCCCCCTAATCATTAACTCATCCCTCTCCCCTACCCTAAATGGCTGTTTTTAATACATAAGAATAGTAAAGCAAAACAAATCAGAGGTCATTTCTGAGAATGTATGTCTCCTTCTGGAGCTCTAGGTCATCACCTCTCTGCCAAGAGGCTGAAGACATGCTTCATCATCAGTCTTATAAATTTATGATTTGGTTGTGCATTTTTTAAAAAGCTAAACCAAGGACACAAAGTCCTGGATGCAATCACTAAGCTAGAAGCACTTTGAGTATAGGCTCCATGTCAGACTGTGTTTCTGTCACCTGATGACCAGCCTTGGTGAGTGCAGGGAGACTCACAGACCAAGCGCTAGGCACCAGCTTTGGGGACTGTAATAACTCATGAAGAGTATGAATGGTTGGGATCTCCTTTGGTTACTGGAGTACCTGAATAGATGAAATCTCGGATCATTTGAAGAAGTAAAGAGGTATCTTTTTGGTTTGTTTTTTTTTCTTTTTTTAGGCAATTGGGATTAAGTGACTTGCCCAGGGTCACACAGCTAGTAAGTGTCAAGTGTTTGGTCTGAGGCTGGATTTGAACTCAGATCCTCCTGACTTCAGGGCCAGTGCTCTATCCACTGCACCACCTAGCTGCCCCAGTAAAGAGGGATCTTAAAGTGATATATAAACGCAGGCTATTATTATTGTTATAATGTTAGATAATGCTATTATCTAAAGATTAGCTCATCACAGGTACTTTATAGTGAACCTAGGGGAAGCCCAACTTCCCAGGGCCACTTTGGTCCCTCTGCAAAACAGACCTGAATCAACTTGGTCTATTCTGGGGATTCTTTGACTCGGTCAAGTAACAGTGGAGCTATTGGACCAGTACTGAAGTGGCACAGTAGACAGAGTGCTGGGCCTGGAGTCAGGAAGGCCCAAGTTCAAATTTGACTTTAGATACTTTAGACACTTAACCCTATTTGCCTCAGTTTCCTCAACTGTAAAATGAGCTGCAGAAGGAAATAGCAAACCACTCCAGCATCCTTACCAAGAAAACCCCGAATGGGGTCAGGAAGAGTCAGACATAACTAAACAAAAAGAAAAAAAAAAAGACCAGTAGGAATCATCATACCTAGCAGGGAGTTCAGATAATTTGTTAAAGAGTGTGACCTCTCACAGCAGAGAAAAGCTATGGATTCAAGAGAATTCACCCTGGCTGTCAGGAATAGAGCTGTGAAGAAAAGCAGGCCGAGGGAGTCCAGCTGAACAATCTGATGAGCAGAGATGATGCATGTAGGAGAAAATAAACACGAGGACACCAGGAGAACATAAAGAGCTACAGGATCATAAAATTAGAGCTGGAAGGGATTGTAGAGGCAACTCACTCATTGTATTAATGAAGAAACAGGCTGAGAAGTTAACATGACTCTCTCACATTCACACAGTTAACATCTGAGGTAGAAGTTTAATTCAGGTTTTCTTGAGTTTATGGAAGGGATATTTAGTTATTCTTGTTCCTATGAACTTCTCAGTAAATGCATTTGAAAAGTGCTGCCCCCCCTTTTTTGTGAATATTCTTTTATTAAAAGGGATAGAAAAGGACATTGCTGTGAGAAACCGAGAAAATCAGCTTGAGGCAAAATATAGGTGGGTTTTGGGGTTTTTTTTGACCTGTTGGGTTTTCTTTTTCATTTAAAATAATTTGAGTTCCAAATTCTTTCCTTCCCTCTACCCTCTCCTTCACTCATTGAGAAGGCAAGTAATATGATACCCATTATACATGTGCAGTCACACAAAATATATTTCTATATTAGCTATGTTGCAAAAAAAAATTTTTTAAGTGAAAAAATGCTTCAATCTGCACTCAGAGCTCATTGCTGTTCTCTTAGATAGCATTTTCATCATGAGTCCTCTGGAACAGTTGTAGATCATTGTATTGATAAAAGTAGCTAAGTCTTTCACAGTTGATTATCATTCCAATACTGCTGTTACTGTATAAAATGTTCCCTAGTTCTGCTCACTTCATTTTGTATCAGCTTATTAGGACTATTGTATAATCACTATTTATGTTATCTCTGACAGAAATGTGGATTTAGACTTTCTCAACCTAAATTAGAGATGGGTTACTACACTTAAGGAGGCCCTGATCTGAAGTATCAGAAGCCACTTGAGAAGCTAGCTGAACTCAAGCCAGTGAGAGAAGTTATTTACAAAAGACACCACAGAGAAGCCAAAGGAGCTCAGAAATCAGGAGAAGAGAAGCTGAGAGGCTACAGAAAGCAAAGGAGCTGGGATATTGATAGGAGCTGAGCACAGCTAATACCAGCTGAAGACAGGAAGGCTTTACAGGTGACGCAGGGAGCTGATCTGATTGGAGAAAAGCTTTGCTGCTAGCAGCTGACTGGCCAAAAGAAAAAGAGCAACATACCATACTGAGTGAAAATATGGCTGAGGAAAGGCTGACTTGCTCATTAGCATCATCTATAGCTTGAGAATAGGGAAACCCCTCAAATATTTGCCTATATTGACCTTGAGTGCCCTCTATGTCTTCAGAGACAAAAACCTTTCAAAGGCAATAGAAGAATAAAGGAAACTGCTTTTCACTGAAAGAATGTCACAGTCTCTTAGCATCTAGTCAAGGAAGAACATTTGGGGAGCTCTGAAGACCTCAGGCTTAAGGCTACTGTTAACCCTGCTTTAGTGGCCCAAGAGTAGCAAACAAAGGAGCTTTGTCTATCAGGAGAGCAAAGAGGTTCAGAAGAGAAACAGGTGAAGTATGGTTCAGCTTGGCTCCTCAAGAGATCATAGGCATGTAGACCTTCATTCCAACATCATGAGATTCCCTGAATACATGGGCTTCCCCAGTCATGTGCCACATTGCTAGGTTTCTGTAAGTTTGTACCTACTCTCCTCCCACCCACCCAAGGACATTGTGAATTGGTAGGACAATGTGACCTAGGTTTATGGATGGATTGTTATGTTTTGATAATTGTTGCTTTTGCCTTCTTATGAGTAAATGTTATGTTACAGCTATGAGTGCTTTTGGCTTTTCAGGTAGTAAATAATTCATGACTAAGTGTTAATAGGGAGTATCAGGGTACACTGACTAAAGGAGCTGAGATGCCATTACTAAACTAGGGCGCAAGAATCAAAGGCTTGGCTGCTTATTTTACTATAGGGATTCTTTTCTTGCCCCTGGGTACTTTTCTGTTATGGGTGCTTTGGAAAGGATTTATCCTTTTTGCAGCATTTTATGCCTCGTAGAACATTGCTTCACTCAAGAATATTCTTTCTTATGGGACCAATGAAGCAGCTGAAACGTATATTTAAGCCCACTTGACTGGTCTCCACACTGGGAAGCTGTTGCATCTCATATTCACTCTGTGCTCTGCCTTCTGGTGGCACAACAAGGGACTTGCCCTCATTTTCTGCATTTTGCAGTCTTTGGCCTTGATGTGGTACATGAAACCTTCCCTTTATATCACTTGCAAGGGATGCTGTGAAGAAATGTTTTGCTTGTGTGCCTGGCATAATAGGCAAAAAGGCACCTTTGAAAAGCCTAGGCAAGTACAAAAGACTGATTTTTGGTGATTTTATAAATGTTTTCCTAATTCTGTCTTACAAACTTATGCCTTTCTAGCTTGCAGCAAGGTGTTGCTTGCATTTTAAAAACTGATGGTTGTTTTAGTAAGCAACGATAAATATTCGCAAACCAAAGTGTTCATCCTACCATGTCAGTTTGTGTGTTCTGCTTAATAATGATATTAATAAAGGAGTGTAAATAGCAATTGTTTCTGTTCTGACCAGAAACTCTGAGAGTCTTCCCCTCCCATGTTGATTTTTTCATGAAGGCAAATTAGGCTTTCTTTTGCCTCAATTCTTACCTAGCCTTTCATTACTGAATAGGCGTTGCCTCAGACAAACTGAGACCTGGGAAAGACCACTGCATCCAGGGCCATCGTTAGTTATCTTGACCTATGTCTTGTCACTGGACTCTGATGACTCTGGAGGAGAGAGTGAAGCTGAAGATTCTGCACAGCCCTGCCTCACTTAAATCCAATTGACTTGCAAGTCAAGATATCACCCTGCTGATGTCACTGGCCCTCTTTGAGAACAAAGGATGAACAATAATAACAGCTAACATTTATATAGCACTTACTATGTGCTAGGCACTAATAAGCCCTTTATAATTATTATCTAATTTGATTCATGCAAATAGAATAGTAGTTGATGTTATTAACCCTATTTAACAGATGAGGAAACTAAGACAAATAAAATTTATGTGATTTGCCCAGGATTATACAACTAGTTAGCTCTAAGGCTGGATTTGAACTCAGGTCTTCCTGAGGACCTGAGTATGGCATTCTTTCCTCTGTACCACCTAGCTACTAAGGTTTTAAAGAGCAGAATGTTACTAATGCATGTTTGGTGGATATTTTTCAGGATTGTTCATGAATAAAAACCAAACTCTGCAGCTCTATAATTTCCCAAAATGGTACCAAACAACCCTAGAAGTAATCTCGGAGGGGATTTCTTACTTAGGTGTCCTAGTGTACACCTAGGATTTTGGATCTTCCTAGAAGGTCTAGGTCACTGTAAACGCTCTAATACTCAAGGCAGTGGAGAATATCACCACTATTTAAAATGTAGGGCAGCTAGGTAGTACAATGGATAGAGCATTGGCTCTGTAGGCAGGAGGACCTGAGTTCAAATCTGGCATCAGACACTTGACACTAGCTGTGTGACCCTTGGCAAGTCACTTAACCCCATTGCCCAGCCAAAAAATAAAATAAAATATAGTACAGATTTATTTAGTAGGGCATCAGCCATTTTTCCAGGTTCGGTAAAGTACAGAGTTGTTCCAGGATCCCACCAGAAGAATGAAATTAGAAACAAGCACCAGTCACCTTATTTATTCATTTATATGCAGAGCACATCATGCGAAATTCTAGGCTGGATGAATCAAAAGCCAGAATTAAAGTTGCCCAGAGAAATATCAACAATCTCAGATATGTAGACAATACCACTCTGATGGCAGAAAGTAAAGAAGAATTAATGAGCTTCTTGATGAGGGTGAAAGAAGAGAGTATAAAAGCTGGCTTGAAGCTTAATATAAAAAAAAAAACAATAAGTAAGATCTGTAACTGGTCCCAAGACTTCCGGCTAAGAGAGGGAGAAGAAACGGAAGCAATTTCAGATTTTATATTCTTAGGCTCAAAGATCATTGTAGACTATGACTGAAGCCACAAAATTAAAAGACAGTTGCTCCTTGGAAGGAAAGCTATGGCAAATCTGGACAACACACTGAAAAGCAGAGACATCACCTTGCTGACAAAGGTCTGCATAGTCAAAGCTATGGTTTTTCCAGGAGCAACATATGGCTGTGAGAATTGGACTATAAGGAATTGGACTATAAGGAGAATTGGATTATAAAGGAAAAAATTGACACTTTCAAATTATGGTGCTAGAGAAGACTTTTGAGAGTCCCTTGGACATCAAGGAGACCCAATCAGCCAATACTTAAAAAAAATAATTCATACTGTTCACTGGAGGGTCAAATACTGAAGCTGAAGCTTAAATAATTTGTTGACATAATGAAAAGATGGGACTCATTAGAAAAGACTGTGATGTTGGGGAAAATTGAAGGCAAAAGGAAAAGTGGATAGTAGAGGATGAGCTAGATAGAAAGTGCCAGGGAAACAACAAACTTGAACTTGGACAGACTTTGAGAGATAGTGGAGAATAGAAGGGCCTTGTGTGCTGTGGTCCATGGGGTGGGACACGAAGAGTTGGACAAGACTGAATGACTGAACAACTATTTTAAAAACAAAAATGATATGTGACTTTTTATCCCATAAGATAAGTCAACAAGCATTTATTAGGTGCTTACTTACTATGTGCCAGGCATGATGCTAAGTACTTTACAAATATTATCTCATTTGATCCTAACAACTACCCTAGGAGGTAGGTGCTATTATTGTCCCCATTTTACAGTTGAGGAAACTGAGGTAGACAGAGGCTAAGTGACTTACTCAGGGTCACAAAGATAGTAAATATCTGAGGTCAGATTTAAACTCAGGTCTTTCTGTAGCTTGTATCTGTATTCTTACAAATCCAAATGCCTCCCTTGAGCATACTTTTCATTTACAGGTACAGTAGCATTTCTTAGCCGCTCCTTTATCCTCTTTTGGTTTCCTACATAACTTTTGCCAAGGCTAAATTGAGGGAAAAAATGAATAAACAACTTAAGCAAAAAAAAAGCATTAATAATGTCTTTGTGACTACTTTGTATGAATGGGAAGCATACCAGTGGGGGCTCAAAAGAGACAGTTGCCATTTAGATGTGTATTTTCCCCACCCCAGGTTTATCTCTAGGACTCTGGGAATGAGTTGTAGCCACATGCGTGCCCCTTGTGGGGAACTACCCGACCTGCTAGAATAGATGCAGGTTGGTGGGGTGGTGGTGCTGGTGGTGGTATGAATAAGCCAGCCCTAGCCCAGGAAGAGAGAGAATAAGAAAGTAAAGAAGAGTGAAAATTAATGCCATGTTCTCTATACTTGCCATGAAAACACAAGTAAGAAACAAAAGGGAAAAAAAGACAAGCGCAAAGAAATGGCATCAATAGTTCTGACTGCTACAGAGGGGTAAGGGAGTATGGGAGCGGAATAAAACCATTGGCTTTTGCCAGAAATAAGTCAAGCCAGTGAGGGGCAGGGTCTTCATGTGGCAAAATTGTGAAGCAGACATATTTGTCTTTGATGGGCTCTTGGACCCCAATATTTCCTACTTTCCTTCTGAGTCCAGTCATCTCCTTGGAGTCTATCCCATATCCTGTTTCTTCCAGCCTATCACCTTTCCATACATCACACAGCTGCCAAATTGATATTCCTGCAGCATAGGTCTGGTGATTGTCACTCCCTTGCCAAAGAAGCACTAGTGACTCCTGGTTGTCAACTAGGATACAATCCAAACTTCTCTGTTTGGCATTTAATGCCCTTCACAACCTAATTCCAGCTTCCCTTTCCAGACTTCTTACACATTACTCTCTATCATGCACTCTTCCTATGCAACCAAATTGAACTGCTTGCTCCTTCTCAAACCTGACACTCCATCTCCTGACTTTTGCACAGATGCACTCTGTCCCTGGACTGCACTCCCTCCCCATGTCTGTCTCTTGGGATACAGAGTCTCCTTCAAAATCCTTCTCAAATTCCCCATTTCTTCCTGAGGCCTTTTCTGATTCCCCCCTGTTTCAGTTGCTACTTCTTTATATCCTTCCTAAAATATAAATTATATTTATGCTTTATACTCGTTCTGTCTACTCGTATGTACCTAAGTTGGAACCCTCAATAGAATGTTGGCTTCTTAAGGGCAGGGGCTGATTTGGTTTTGTCTTTGATTCCCCATCACCTAGCACAGAGCTTGGCATGCAGCAGCTGCTTAATAAGTGCTTGTTGAATGATTCATTGTCAATGGCAAGTCACTTCACCCTGTTTGCCTCAGTTTCCTCATCTGTCAAATGAGCTAGAGAAGGAAATGGCAAACTACTCCAGTATCTCTGCCAAGAAAACCCCAAATGGAGTCATGATGAGTGGTACAGGAATGAAAACAACTGAACGACAGCAAAGAATAGATTAAGTTGTTGGCTGGTGGTAGCCAAAGAATTATCACTGTTATGGTGTTTGCATTTTAATAAGGCAATCTTGACCATGGAAAAGTCTTTTAGACCTGAAAGCATGAATCTCTTGTGGTAGACTTTCAGCCACAAGTGGGGGAAGCTTTTGGAAGCACGGGATCCCTTCTTTGATCCTTTCAAATCTCACCATATAGGTTACCTGTTCTCCCTGCCTCTAAGACAGACCCTAGTGATAAGAAGCGAAGTCCAACTGCAGAGACCTGGTGAGGAAATGGAGGGAGTAGCCATGGATCATCTTGGCAAGGAATTTCACAGTGAAAGGAAAATGATAGCGAAGAAAAGCTAAACAGACTATATTTCTATAAGGTTTTATAATTTCACAAAGTACTTCTCTCACAAAAATCCTGTGAGGTAGGCAAGTGAGTAGTATTGACCCATTTTGCAGATGAGGCAATAAAAGCTCACAAAGATTGTGACTTACCTGGGGAGGCTGGGAGTCACACAACTACTCAGGTTTGAATCCAGATCTTCTGATTCTAGTTTTAGAACTCTTTCCATTATGCATCTCTTGAGGGACCAACTGGGTCAAAGGATCCTCAGACTAGAACTGGAAGATATCTCATAGGCTATCTAATTCAACTCTCTTATTTTACAGTTAAGGAAACTGAGGCTAAAAGAGGTGAAGTAATTTGCACAAGGGTCACTCAGGCAGTAAGCATCAGAGGCAGGATTTGAATCTGGTTCCTCTGAATCCTAAGCCAGTGGGACCAGACCACCACAGTTTTTTTTTCCCTATCCAGAGGATAGCTGAATATTTGGCAGAGGTGACGAAACCAATGGAGAGGGAGAGAGCCTAGATTTTTAGACCCAGAAGGGTCTTTAGAAATCTAGCCCAGAAGTTCTTGACCTTTCTTGTATCATGGACTTCTTTAGCAGGCTGATGAAGCCTATGGACTCCTCAGAATGTTTTCAAATGTATAAAATAAAATACATAGAATTACAACAAAAACCAATTATATGGAAATATAGCTATCAAGGTTTCTTTTATAAATAAGTCTAGACCCCAGATTAAGAACCCCTCATCTAAACCAGCTCCCTTATTTCACATATGAAAAAAACGAGGCCTTGACAGGTTAAAAGTCCCAGCCTACATTACACAGCAAATTAATAGCAGAAAGAATTAAACTCCAGGCGTCCTGATTTCTAACCCAACGCCCTTTCCACCTTACTATTTCTCTTGATAATTGAAGATGCTAGAGAGGGAGGGGTTACATGGGTGAGCTGAAGCCCTCAGGAGGCAGGAAAGAATGAGACAGACTCAGTGGATTAGCCTCCTTGGTCCCAAAGCCTCTAGTCCCACTGGAGACTGAACCCTGGAAATCCGGGGCCCTTCAGACTCCCCAGCGAGGCATCCAAGCCTGGAACTAGGACCCCTAACCTGCCCGAATTCGGTTAACAAAGGCAGGACTACAACTCCCAGCATTCCGCGAGCCCAGCCCTGCTGGGGTGAGGGTGGATAGTGTCAGGCTCTGGCGTGGAAATGATAGAAGCCACCGGGCAGGCAGGATTTCTGCAATGAGAGGTGCCCGTTGTTTATTTAGAAGAGCAGGGGGCCAGCAGTGGCGCCGGGAGGAGATGCTTGACCATTTATTTCTCCTCTAGCCAGTCCCAGACTGTCTCTGCTCCCCCTCCCCCATCCCTTTACCCCACCCCGAGCGAGTGGGAGAGCTACGGCAGCGGCGGCAGCATCACTCCCTCCAGCCGCCGCTGCTCCGCCCCATCCCTGTCTGTTTTTCTCTCTCATTCTCCGTTGGCGGCGGCGGCAGAGGCAGCGGCAGCGGCAGCAGCAGAAACGCTGCAATGAATGATCCTCCACCCTGGGGAGAGAACTGTAGGTGAGCGTCTCTGCACACAGAAGGGCCATGAAGGACCCAGGACCCCAGCTGTCCAGGACCCCCGACTCTCCCAGCCCACTGCCATAGAATATTGGAGAGGAGCAGGAGGAGGAGGAGACCAGATCCCTGCTGCCCACCCCCATCCTATTTTCCTCTTTCTTTATCTCATTGTTGCTGTTTACAACCCAGGGTCCCTTCTCCCCAGTATGGGCCGGGCTCTAGGGGCTGCCTCCTGGCAAGCGATGCGGCTCCTGTCGCTGTTACTGCTGCTCCTGCCACTGCCTGGTCATTCTGCCTAATCCTCGTCCCCAGCTCAGGGTGGTGCAAGCGAAGAGCAGAGAGCTTTGGAGGCCAGGACTGCAGCAGCCGGCGGCCAGGCGGGCGGAGCGGCAGCCACCACCCCAGCCAGCATCCCTCCCCTCACCTCTGGAAGCTGCATGCACGTTGAGGAGCAGCCCCACTGGGCCGGGACAGCCCAGTGGATCCAGACTTAAGGGCAGGCAGACAGCCCAGGCTGCTTGAGTGAGGGAGGATCAGGAGGTGAGGGTGGGATAGGGACCTGGGGTGGGGGGAAAGGGAGTACTGTGAGCTGCAGAATGGCCAATAAAGCCAAGCCCAGCGAGGCCCTGAAGGTGGTGGCCCGGTGCCGCCCCATGAGTAGGAAAGAAGAGGCTGCTGGCCATGAGCAGATTCTGGAGATGGATGTGAAGCTGGGCCAGGTGACCCTCAGGAACCCTCGGGCTACCCCAGGGGAGCTGCCCAAGACTTTTACCTTTGACGCTGTATACGATGCCAGCTCTAAGCAGGCTGACCTATACGATGAGACAGTGCGCCCACTCATAGACTCGGTGTTGCAGGGTTTCAATGGCACTGTTCTTGCTTATGGCCAGACCGGCACCGGCAAGACCTATACCATGCAGGGCACCTGGGCTGAGCCGGAGCAGCGAGGGGTCATCCCCAGCGCCTTTGAGCACATCTTCACTCACATCTCCCGTTCCCAGAACCAGCAGTACCTGGTTCGGGCCTCTTATCTGGAGATCTACCAGGAGGAGATCCGGGACCTGCTCTCCAAGGAGCCAGGCAAGAGACTGGAGCTGAAAGAGAACCCAGAGACTGGGGTCTACATCAAGGATCTCTCCTCCTTTGTCACCAAGAATGTCAAAGAAATAGAACACGTAATGAATCTGGGCAACCAGGCCAGGGCTGTGGGCAGTACCCACATGAACGAGGTCAGCTCCCGTTCCCATGCCATATTTGTCATTACAGTGGAGTGCAGTGAGCAGGGTTCTGATGGCCAAGAACACATCCGGGTGGGAAAGCTCAATCTGGTAGACCTGGCTGGCAGTGAGCGGCAGGGCAAAGCAGGCACCAACACATCTGGAGTGGCAGCTACCCAGCCTTCAGGGGGAGGGGGTGGCACCGGAGAAAGGCCCAAAGAAGCATCAAAAATCAATCTCTCCCTTTCTGCTCTGGGTAATGTGATCTCAGCTCTGGTGGACGGCAGAAGCACCCACATCCCCTACCGGGACTCCAAGCTGACTCGGCTGCTTCAGGACTCTCTTGGGGGCAATGCCAAGACCATCATGGTGGCCACCCTGGGCCCAGCCTCACACAGCTACGATGAGAGCCTGTCCACTCTACGCTTTGCCAACAGGGCTAAGAATATTAAGAACAAGCCTCGGGTGAATGAAGATCCCAAGGACACGCTCCTACGGGAGTTCCAGGAGGAGATTGCCCGCCTGAAGGCTCAGCTAGAGAAGCGTGGGCTGCTGGGTAAGCGCCGGAGAAGCAGCCGCAGGAAGAAGTCAGTGGCCATTGAGGGGTACCCAGAGGGTTCCGTAACTGAGGCCTGGGTTGCTGAAGAGGAAGATGACAACAACAATAACAACAGACCACCCCAGCCTACTCCAGAGGTCCCTCTGGAGAAGAATATGGAGAACTATCTGCAGGAACAGAAGGAAAGACTGGAGGAGGAAAAGGCAGCTATACAAGATGACCACAGCCTGGTCAATGAGGAGAAGCAGAAATTATTGGAGGAGAAGGAGAAGATGATTGAGGACCTGAGGCGGGAGCAGCAAGCCACAGAGCTCCTGGCCACCAAATACAAGGTAAGACATTGGGTGGGGGGCACCCTTAGGTTCTCCTATGAGCTCATAAGCTTACTGAGCCTTCTAATCTTAGACCTAAAAGGTACCTTAGAGACAAACTACTCCAGGGGTTCTTAACCCTTCTTGTGTCTTGGACACCTTTAGCAGTCCAGTAAAACCTATGGACTCCCTTTTAAGAATAATGTCTGTTGCCTCTATTCATAATTGAAGGAAATGCTAAATTTCAGTTAGAGGTTAGTGAAAATAAAGATGTATTCCCCGCCCCCCAGCCAAGCTCACAGACCCCCTGAAATCTATCCAGGGAACTCAGGTTAAAAACTGCTGATCTGGTCCAACCCTCTCATTTTACAGATGGAGAAACTGAGTCCCAGGGACCTAAAATGACTTGCCCAACATGACATAGCTAGTTAGTGACTGGGTCTGGACCCAAGACTCCCAACTCCCAGTTCTTTCGTCACCATTCTGTGACATCCACTTATGGAAAAATTACTCATGGAGGAATGGTCACTTCCTTTGGGACCATAGGATAGTGCTTATCAGTAGAATAGGTTGGAAACCCCTCACTTCTTTCTCCTTCCTCTCTCCCTCCCTCGCATGTACTGCTTACTTGGCAGATGCTCCATTAATATACAGATGTTTCCTTACAGGCCCATAAGCTAATGCACAGTTACCCCTAAGGGTTAATCTGACCCTGCTGCCCATGTAGTCAGACACTTTGAAAAGCTAGACAGGATCTTTGACCTCAGAGGGACCCTGATTTCTCTTTCCTGTATCACCTGCAGTGCCTCTCTTCCTTTCTATACAGCTCCAGACCTGATACCCTTTTCTTTCTGAGGAGTAAGCTTCCATGAGGAAAGAGGAATTCCTGAATGCTATGATATGAGGGAAGCCTCACTATGGACCCATGCACTCTGGGCTGGAATTCCAGGGTACAGTGGTCTGTGTCAGTGGGAGAAGGGTAAAGGAAGACCTTCAGGTGATGATGACCTGAGAAACAAACTGATTGCCCAAATCCTAAATCTAGCCACAAATATCCAGTTCCAAGCCCAGTAAGACCTGATCCCTGTGCCCTAGGGAGGTCATGGATCAGGCTATCAGCCAAGTGAGCAGTCCTCAGCAGGGTGTGTGAGCTTTAAGGTCACACAACAAGGGTCATCGATGAATGACACAGCCACAGCAGGCCCCAGACAGGGACGATAAAGAAAGGCAATGAGGGAATGAGAGGAAGAAGAGAAGAGTAAAAGAGGAGAAGTAAGGGGAGATGGACATGGGCATCTGCTGGGGAATAGTGGATAGTGGATCACCAAGAATTGGGCAGCTCATCAATGGAGGGGTTAGAGTGCTGGCCTTGCAGTCAGAATTATCTGATTCCAAATCCTGCCTTTGACACTTAGCCGCTGTGTGGATCTGGGCAACTCATTCACTCTCTCAGCCTCAGTTTCCTTATCTGTAAAATGGAGATAATAATAGCACCTGTATTAGAGGGTTGTGGTAAAGATCAAATGAGATAATATTTTTAAAATTCTTTGCAAACCTTAAAGCACTATATAAATGCTAGCTATTATTGTTGTCGTCGTTGGTACCACTTGGTGTGGCTAGTACCTTTGATTCCTGTGAGAGATGAAGGCAGGGGTGGGGCTGAGGGCCACCTTAGGAATCCGGAGGCCTTAAGAGCATTTGTTTTTAGGAGGCATCATGAAGATTGTCCCTGGACTGTCTTCAGGGTAGCAAGCTCCTGGTGAGGAACTTCCTTTATCAGCTCAGATTACCACCCCCTCTGTAATTAGTAGTCAAGAGAGATACTTTGAGACACGAGAGGTGAAGTTGTTTGCTCATGTGACAGTATAGTCACATAGCCAGCCTATATGTGTCCAAGATCAGACCTGAACCTAGGGCTTTCATATGTACCTCTAATTGGGAGGCTTCCTAGAGCTGCAAGAATAAGGGGAGCCTGGGATGTTGCACAGAGCAGATCCTGCCCTGGTCAGACCACATCTGGAGTTTTGTGTTAGGTGCTGGTTTCTAGGCCTGCTGTTAACACCACACACTCACTTAGAGGGTAAGAGGGAGCAAGAAAGTGGGGAGGGAAGCCAACCCCTAGCTGGTAGTGACCAATTTAAACTAATTATTTTTGCTAACTGGGTTAGCTTTGTAATTGTCAGGAGGCAAGGCCCTGGCTGCTCCCACCTTGGCTGTGGCTCTGCTGAGCACCGTATTTTAGGATGGACATTGCTAAACCGAAGAGGGAACCAGAATGGTGAAGGGCCTTGTGAAGATCCCTTGAAGGATTTGGGGATGAAGGATTTGGGCCTGCAGAGAAGACTTAGGGAAACACTATATTCACATATTTGAAAGCCTGTCATGTGGAAGAGGTATTAAATGTGCTCTTATTAGAGGACATTCCCAGAACAATGGGTGGAAGTTGCAGAGACAGATTTCGGCTCGATGTCAGACAAAACTTCCTGACACTTAGAGCTGGCTAAACATGAAATGGGCTCACTCTGGAGGTAGTGATATTCCCCTTACTGGAGGTCTTCGAGACAGGGCTGAATGCCCTGTGTTGCAGTGGCAAGTTTGGTCAGGTCTGAGTTAGACCGGATGGCCTCTGAAGGCCTTTCCAGCTGTGAGATTCTCTGACTCTGTGTTCCCTGACCCAAAGTTTTTCACTATTATCAATTCCATAATAGGAAACATCAGACAGGAATGAATTTCAACCTTGAAACCAATAAAACCCTCACTGATGGTGGTGTGGAATTGTGCTTCTTGGGTGTCTAGGTCTGGTGGTCTCTTAGAACCATCATTGTCATCATCATCGACTTCATCATCACATCATTATAAGATTTAGACTCTACTTTATTCTTATCCAGATGTAGTCAAGTAGTCTATAGTTACATCAAATCCCACTTACTCTTCATCTCTTTAGAATGAACCATTTGAAACAAATACACAAACAAAATTTTAAATAATTGAACATAAGTGCATTAAAATGTGTATAGTCCCTTTTCCAAATAATAACCAGGGATCCCTGTTTGTTTATATATCCCCCTCTGAAGTCTATTTCTGTATTTTTCCAGTTTTTGTCACTGTGGTTATTGTTATTTGCATAGCCATACACATTGTGTACATTGTTTTCCCATCTTGCTTTCTTTGAGCTATTGTGCTTTATATATGTCGTCTTGTACTTCCTAATAGCTTTTATATTTTATAATTCCTTAAGGGGTACTAATCTTCCATTTTCAGCTTGTACCACAATTTGGTCGGCCTTTCCCCAGTTTTCCTTATTTTTTTTTCTTTTTTGTTATTACAAATAAAGCTGTTGAACCAGAGTTTTTGAACCAGAGGGGACCTTAGACATCATCTAGTCTTATCTCCTCATTTTACAGGTGAGGAAAGTGAGGGAGGCCTAGAGAGAGGGAGTTGATTTGCTCAGTGTTGTCCAGCTTGTTTGTAACCAAGCTGGGATTAGAATGTAGGTCTCTTTAATTCTCATTGACTGTTGTAGCATCTCACCCTGCAGGGCAGAAGGGAGGGTACAAGAAGAGTTCCAGCCACTTATTTTGAAATTTGTGGAGACTCGTTCCTTCACTGAGGGTTTCTGGTCTTACACAGTTGAAAATAAAATGGGATAAAATAAAATGAAATGAAATAAAGTCATATATGGCACTGGGATACCTATTCTTGCCTGTCCTGGCACACTTGGAAACTCAACATGAGGTACCTTGTCAATCATTGGTGGAGAAGAAAGATGTATTTATGTTTATGTATTTGTATTTCTACAAAGAGCAGTTAGAGCTACCTGCTAGGTTGTTATGAGCAATGGCCTTGGAGAATCCTGTGCAGGGTATACAGTATACCTCTCACTATTAAAGAAAGGGAAGCCTTCATTAGCCATCTCCAAAACAGATAGGCCTTTCTAGGGAGGCCATAAGGACTGAGATAGCTGGGCTCTAAAGCACAGGTGCATCAAGAGCTGGGGGCAAGTTGAGCCTGTGTACAAGCAGCATTCATTTCTGCTTCGTAGACCTCTGTCCCTTCCTTCCAACCTTTCAAAGGAAGTCTTTGTATCCCCAGCACCTAGCGCAGTACCTTGTACACAGACCAGGAATCATGATGATATACCATTTCCATTGTTAGTAAATGACTGGACCCTTTCTGTATGGGATCGTGGAAAGCCAGGCAATTTGGGATAGAGTGGGGTATGAGAAAGCGGGTATGATTCCTGGAATCTTAGAACGGGAAGGAACCTTAGAGACCTCTGGGCCCAGTCTCTTCATTTTAGAGGTGAAAAAACTAAAATTTAAAGAGATTAAAGTGAATTGATCAATCACATGACATTGACTTTGCATGTATAATAGGTATCCTATTTGACTTTTCAATGGTTGGAGGAAGGGCAGGAAGGAGAAAGAGAATTTGAAACTGAAAATTAAAAATTTTTTTAAAAAAGATCCCATGATAAGTTAGTGGCAGAGCTAAGACTGAAGCATGGGGTACAGTGAAGGGGGAAAAAGCCTGAGTCAAGTTAGAAGACCTGGGTTCAAATCCTAACGATGACTCTACCTGTGAGACCTTGGACAAGTCCCTTCATTTATCTGGGTCTCAGTTTCCTCATGTATAAAATGAGAAGGTTGGACTAAATGGTCTCCACGGTCCCATCTAGCTCTATATCTATGACCCTATGGCTATAGAGCTCCCGTTGCCCCATCTAGGACTCTTTCCGTGGTGTGGGGTAAGTTTTCTTCTCATCCATTTTATTGATTCACTGGGTGCCTTCTCTTCTCCATGCTTCAGGCAATTGTCTGCTTAATGGAGAGGAGAGCTCTGACACAGCTCCCCAGGGATGGAGGTGACATCATTGTTATATCCAGGACTTTTAGGCCTACAGCAAAGATGGAGGTGCCCAGGAAGTTTCAGGATGAGAATAATTCTATGCACCGTGTCTGTGGCTCAAAACCTTCTCCACTTCTCGTCACCTCCTCCCAACTGCACAGAGCTAAGAATTGGACATAGCTTCGTCATTAGTGCATTATGAGAACTAGCTAAATGAGAACTAGAATTAGTGTTAATAGGCCTCCCATATCTCTATGACTTTCTACCTGTGGGTTTTTGTTGTTGAGTCATTTCAGTCATGCCTGACTCTTCCTGACCCCATTTGGGGTTTTCTTGGCAAAGATACTAAAGTGCTTTACCATTTCCTTCTCTGGCTCATTTTACAGATGAAGAAACTGAGGCAAACAGAGTTAAGTGACTTGCCCAGGGTCACACAGCTAGTAAGTGTCTGAAGCCAGATTTGAACTTGGGAAGATGAATCTTCCTCACTCCAGGTCCAGCACTCTATCCACTGTACCACCTACGTGTCCGAACTACCTGTGTGACCTTGGGGCAAATCACTTAACTGCTCTGAATCTCACTTTCACCATCTCTAAGTTGAAGGAATCACATTAGATGACTTGGAAGGCCATTTTATGGTATTACAAAACCAACTGTATAGCTTGGAGAGATCTGCAGAGAGTGGGGAGGAAGGGATGTGAACAAGAGAATGAGGATAGAGGTAATAATGATCTCAGTGTTGGATCTACCTTGTTAAATTTGAAATATTAAAACAAACAAACTAGACATGGTAGAGTTGGATGACTTCACATGCAGTCTTCTTTCTTTTCTCCTTTGTATAGAGAAATGCTCATGTTTGTTGACATCTGTGAAGTTTATCATCATTGCCATCATAATAGAAAGAAAAATTTCAAAATACCAGCCCTACCTACTTCCCAGGGGTCTTATAAGGATCAGATAAGATGATAAATGTGTTTATACTTTGAAGAAAGTTAAAAGCACCTCATGAATGGAAGGTATTATCAATAGTAGTAGTATCGTCACCATCTTGCCACCCAGGGCTCCCAGGATCCCCAGAATTATGACTTTGGTCTATCAGGTGTCATCTCAGTGCCCTAGGCTGCCCAATGCCTGTGTGTTTTTCAGAGTTCTGAGTCATTGCCACAGGCGTCTGAGACCCAGAGCTGGAGTTTCCTTCCAATCAGGGTTGGGGAACCTGCAGCCTCAAGGCCACATGTGGGAATCCAAAGTTGGATTCAGTCAAAGGGCCACACTGGAGGTCCTAGAGGGCCATATGTAGCCTCGAGGCCACAGGTTCCCCACCCTTGAGCTAAGCCCTCTCTCTACCCTCAGGCTTATCCTTTCTCTCCCCTCTCTCTTTTCTCTTCTTTCCCATCCCACCACAGCGTGTCTTGTGGAGGAGAAGTATGCTGGCTCTAAGTTCAGAGGAGCTGAGGTCAAATCCCACCTCTAACATTTACTTCTCATGTGTGACTTTCAGCACATTGTTTCATATCTCTGGGACTCAGTTTCCTCATCCATCAAATAAGAGAATTGGACTAGATGACCTTTGGTGACCCTTCCAGATCTAGATCCATGGTCCTGCCAGCAGCTAAGCTAACCTAGATTCTTTTCACTCTCTGGCTCCCTCATTTACCCTTACTCTGCTTGGGACAAGATTGGTCTTGCCAGATTCTCTCTGTGTTCCTCATAGTGCCCATGGTGACGTGTTTTTGTGTTTTTGTTTTTGTATCTATTTGTAACCTTGGATGCCCAGCTTTTGCCAGCAAGTATTTACTGAGTGTTCCTGGTGCTATACCTAGGATGGATTGGGAGGCTAATGTAGAATATAAGAATTTCTTCCTTGCAACCTTATGTTAGAGGTGGGGGTGTGCTGGAGGATTGTTAAATTTTCTGTATGAGCATTTAGACCTCAGAAATCAGCAAACCAGAGCTTGTTTTATTGATTTGCTGATTGGCTAGACTTAAGAAAGTGATGGATAAAATATTTATATTGCAGATTAAACTTAAACATATGCTTGTGTACATTTTTTTGGGGAGAGCCAGTTGTTAAACATAACCAGCGCACCATTGGTTAGAGCTCAGATTGTTGATTGAAGGGAAGTGGAGCAAGGATAAGAGATTATTGGTAGGTTGATTGGGACGAGCTGTTCAGTTAGAGAGAGGAAAAGGACATGTTTGTGAGAGGAGAATGCTGAAGATAGTGAAATATGTAGGCCTGAATGGAGGAAGGAGACAAAGGCACAGGAGGCAGAAATCACAGGCAGGATTAGGTCCCCAACGGATCAGTTTGGGAAAAGAGTAGGGAGTGCTGGATAGAGCCTCAGTCCTCCCACCACCGTGGCAAGTGGGAGGAAATGGAATATCTTGAAGAAGTAACCTAGGAAACAAAAGGAAAAATAAGATGAAAGCAATGCCTCAGAACCTTCAAGAGAAACAGGGTGGTAGACTATATTGACCTGTCTCTATTCCTATCAATGGCTCCTCTTCTTCCACCTTCATGAGAAAAGGGAGGATTACCCAAGGCTCAGTCCTTGTCTCTGTATCTTTGATCTCTCTTTACCTTCTCATCCTTTAAGTGGGCCATTTCCAAATTGTGCAGCTTCGGTCCTGACTTCTCTCCTGACCATGGAGGAAACAGTCCTGGATTTGGAGTTAGAGAGACTTAGTTCAATTCCTGGGCTTCTTTCTTATTACCTGGGATTACCTTTGACAAGTTATATAACAGCTCTGGACCTCAATATCCTCATTTGTGAAATAAAAGAGTTGAACTAGCTGGCCTTTAGCTCTACACAGCTCTTCTAGCACTAAATCAACGATGCTCTGATTTCTCATTCCCACCTGAGTTCCTAGGTGGCTCAGTGGATAGAGACAGCACTGTACCTGGAATCAAGAAGACCCGCGTTAAAATCTGGCCACAGATACTTACTAGCTGTGTGACCCTAGGCAAGTCATTTAAGCTCTTTTTGCCTCAACTTCCTCATCTGTAAAATGGGGATAATCATAGTATTTACCTCCCAGGAGTGTAGTGAGGATCAAATGAGATAATAATTGTAAGGTACTTAGCACAGTCCCTGGAACATAGTAAGCACTATAGAAATGTTAGCTATTATTATTATTATTACTACTACTGTTATTAGTGTTGCCTGCAACTCTATGTTTCAAGTTGAACTCATCATCTTCCCCCAATTAAATTAAAAAAACCTAACCCAAAAAACCCAACTCACTCCAAAAACCCTCCTCTCCTGATTTTCCTATTTCTATTGGCGATATCAGTTTTCCCTTTGTCATCCAGACTTAAAATGATTGAGTCATCTGTAATTCCTCCCTCTTCCTCCACACGTGAATTAATCACGAGGTTCCAATCTCTTGTTTCTTAACTCCCTTTCTGTTCCCACTGCTACCACCCTAGTCTAGGACCTCATCTAGTCCAGGCCGCTGAATGGCCCTTGCTGGTTATGGGGGAGTGTTGCTGTTTACAATAGATTTTTGTTGTTGTTGTTATTCAGTCGTTTCAGTCATGTATGACTCTCTGTGATCCTATTTGGGGTTTTCTTGGCAGAGATACTGGAGTAGTTTGCCATTTCCTTCTCCAGCTTATTTTAGAGATGAGGAAACTGAGGCAAATAGGGTTAAGTAACTTGCCCAAAGTGGCAGTGTGTGAGGCTGAATTGGAACTCAGGTCTTCCTGACTTCAGGCCTAGCACTCTGTCCACTGTGCTACCTTAACATCCTCCTCCTGTTTAGACTCCTAACCTCCAGCTTTGGCTCCCTCCAATCCATCCATCCTACAAGAAGGCATCAAACTGATCTTTCCAAAATGCTGTTTCTATTCTGCCGCTCCCCTGTTCAAAACCCTTCATTGCCTCTTCAGTTCAGTTCTACAGTACTGGTGAGAAGCAGCTAGGAAGCTCATTGGGTAGAGTACTAGTCTTGGAATCAGGAAGACAGGAGTTTAAATCCAGCTGTAGACACTTCCTAGCTGTGTGACCCTGGGCAAGTCGCTTAATCTCTGTTTGCCTCAGTGTGAGAAACTGTAAAATGAGGATAATAACAGCACTTACCTTCAAGGCTTGTTGTAAGGATTAAATGAGATAATATGTATGAAGTGCTTAATATAGTGCCTGGCATGTAGCAGTCACTATATATAAATGCTTATCCTCTTCCTTTCCCTGATTATTGTGTACTTAATTCAATTTAACAGACCTTTATTAAGCACCTATTGTGGGCAGAGGACAGCTAGGTGGCACAGGAGATAGAGTACTGGGCCAGAAGTCAAGAAGACTCATCTTCCTGAGTTCAAATCTAGTGTCAGACACTTACTAGCTTGTGTGACCCTGGGCAAATCACTTAATGTTTACCTTAGTTTCCTCTTCTTCAAAATGATCTGCAGAAGGAAGTGGCAAACCACTGCAGTGTCTTTGACAAGAAAACCCTCCGGGGGTCATCAGGTATCAGACATGACTGAAAAACAACATATTGTGGGCAGAAGCACTGTTTTAGGTGATAAAGGTGATAAAAAGATTTAACCAAAGGCATTTGGTCACCCATTTGTGGGAGCTGTAAAATTGAATGTTAACTACAAGTGTGAATAACACAACCTTCAAATGAACAGCTGACACTGTATTTTTCCAAACAGAACCAGGGTACTTCATCTTGTTTGTGCCATGGGCCCTTTAGTGGTGTGATAAAACCTATGGATCCCTTCTCAAAATAATGTGTTACTAAAGGAAATGCTAAATTTCAGTTGGAGGTCAGTGAAAATAAATATATAATTTTTACCCATCCAAGTTCCCGACCCCCTCCTTCCCTGAAATCTATTGATGGGGCTATTTGGGGGTCTCTGAGAAGCTACCACAAGATGGGAAATCATTAGGATATAAGGGGAGGAGAATTGGCTCTGCAGTCAAGAAATCTGATTCCTCTTTTGAATGTGAGCTCTGCCGCTTACCTTTATCATCTTGGAAAAGTCATTTTCCTTCTCTGAGGCTCTGTTGCTTCCTTTGCAAAATAAGGAGTGTTTGGTTTGGATGGTCTAGAGGTCTTTTCCAGCTCTGTATAATAATTAAAGGGGAACAGTAATCCACAGTGTACTTGGATGATGGGCTTAATTCTATCTGTTACTACCAAGGGAAAAAGATTAGGAGTCATTATATATGGTATTGTTCCCTGGAGACATTGGTCCATTGTGCTGGGTTAGCTTAAAGGGCAAAAAGGAAAAAAAAACCTGAATGTTTTGGAAACCAAAATAGATTAAGATTTTCCTCTCCTTTCTGTTAACCCTGGAATCCAGCATTTTGTCTGCAGCTCTTCTTGTACACCGCGCGCGCCCCCCCCCCGCCCCAAAAGACAAAATGAAAACCAACTAAAACAATCCAGGGCAGGGATTGTTAACCTTTTCTTGTGTTAGGACTCCTTTAGCAGTCTGGTGAGTGTTTTAAATAACTGAAGGAAATGTTCAATTTCAGTTAGGGGTCAATGAAAATAAGCATGTAGTTTTCGCTCAACTAAGTTTATGAACCCTTGATAAGGTGGCTCAATCAATAAATAAGCATTTATTAATAATAATTTATTAATAATAATTTTAATAATTAATTTAATGATTGATCATAATTTATTGATAATAATAGAGAAACAGTATGGTGTAGGGGCTCACATGTTGACATCTTGAACACCCGGGTTCAAATCCTGCCACAGACACTTATTAGCTGTTTGACCCAGGGCAAGTCATATAACCTCTTTTTTTTTTTCAGTTTTCTCATCTGTAAAATGCGGGGCTCAGACCTGGTGGCCTCAAAAGTCCCTTCTCTCTCCAAGTCTTTGATCTTGTAATTCTATGGGCCAGTGCTGGAGATACAGAGACAAAAATGAAATAGCCCTTGTTCTCAAGAAGCTTATAATAGGGGAGACAACCTGTACATATAAAAGCAAATACATGACATAATAGAAATCAAATGCAAAATTGCCTTGGAGAGGAAGCCACTAGCATTTCACTTACAAAGTGAAAGTTGGGAGGGGATCAGTCAATCAACAAGCATTTATTAAGTATCTACTACGTACTAGGTATCATGCTAAGTGCTAGAGAAACAAATGTAAAAATAAGATAGTCTTTTCCCTCAAGGAGCTTTTATTCTATTGAAGTCAATAGTATCATGATGGGCATGGGTAATGTATAGTTGCTAGTGCCGCCCCTTCCAAGGTTACCATGTATCTACTTTGTGTATATTTTGTATACACCCATATAAAGGATAGCTTTCCACCTTCCACATCCATTAACAAGATGCTCTATGTCCTGATACCTTTAATAGGTTGGAACACCTTTTTGAGTTATGGAATCAGTCAATGGACATAATATGTAAATGTTTATAACCTGAAGGGTGAACTTCTTTGATTGGGTCAAGAAGTGGAGCCAACACAACAAGTTATGCACATCTCTAGGAATTTTAACTAGCAGAAGAATTTTAGTAGTTCTTAAATCCAAGAGGTCCAACCCAGCAGTTAAAGACTTTAGTTTAAGGGTAGCTAGGTGTGGCAGTAGATAGAGCACCGGCCCTGAAGTCAGGAGGACCTGAGTTCAAATGGGGCCTCAGACCAAACACTTGACACTTATTAGCTGTTTGACCCTGGGCAAGTCACTTAACCCCAATTGCCTAAAAAAAAAAGACTTTAGTTTGTGAGAGGGAAACAACCTTGGTAAGGGGAGGAGTTGGAGAGTTTTTTTCTCTTCCCTTCTACTCCCCTCAATCCATTGACCATGATATTAGAGAGAATGGACTAGAAGTTGACAATATACCCATCGGGGAGCAGAGAAAGATAGATTGAGGGCAAACACTGATAAATAGAGATCCAGAATGGTAGCTCCCTTAGGGGGAAGCAGTTTCAAGGAGTGTGGTACCTTGTGGAAAGAATGGTGGCTACAGGCTCTAAAAAGGCACACGAACAAGTTATACCTTTGGAGAAGTTCATGAGGACTTCACAAAGAAAGGAAAGAGCTTCCAATGCTAGGATTTACAAGGTGCCCTTTGCCACATGTGTTCCCTAGGTGTGTGATTCACTATCTTCTAACTTCCTTTAAGCCCCTTTTCCCAGGAAATGTGTGGGGCAAGAGCATGCCCCAGGTTTGGGGGAGATATTTTGTTCCAACTGTTCTTACTATACCATCTAAGTGAATACATTAGCTAAAGCTAATTGAAGCTACTGTTTGATTGTCCCTGGAAGTAACCAGGTAGGGGCTCATGAGCAACAATACTAGAAACCTCAACATCTTAAAGTATTAAGCTACTCTTTGGGGACCCAGCCTACCAATTTTTTTTTTTAGGCAATTGGGGTTAAGTGACTTGCCCAGGGTCACACAGCTAATAAGTGTCAAGTGTTTGGTCTGAGGTCAATTTGAACTCAGGTCCTCCTGACTTCAGGGCTGGTGCTCTATCCATTGCGCCACCTGGCTGCCCCCCAGCCTACCAATTTGAGTGGGAATTAGGAACACAGCCTCAGGAAGGGTGCTATACCTCTACATAGTGCTCCATCATGTTGTCTCCCCCATTAAAATGTGATGTCCTTGAGGTGAGAACTGTTTTGCTTTTGTCTTTACATCTCCAGTGCTTAGCACAATGCCTGGAAGATAGTAGGCACTTAAATACTTAATGATGACTGCTTGATATCCTGGAGTGCTAGAAAGAGGAAACTTCTTACAGTTTAAAATGTGTGGTTTGGGGACAAATTTCAGCCATACCACTTTCGATAAACTTATCAAATTCATTATTCATAAGATGCAGCTTGGCATAGTGAAAGGAGTGTTAGATTTGAAAGTAGTTGACTTGCGTTTGAGTCCTGGCTGTACTCTCTACTCTCTACTAACTGCAGGGCAGTGGGCAAGTCACTTAGCCTTCTTTGAGCCTCAGTTTTGTAATCCGCAAAATAGGGAGCAAATATCCCACAGTAAATTAGTTACTAAGATGGGAAATTTTATACTCACGAATATTAATTCAGGAGATGGGAACAGAAACTAGGAAGAACGGAGGGGAGGGAAGTATACAAAGGTTTTAAGAAGTCAGGCCTTTAGGAGCAAAAATGTTATGGAGGGATCTTAGACATCGTTAAGACCAGCTGTTCTCACAGTGTGGTTTGTGGACCCTTGAAGCTGAAAACTATTTTCATAATAATATTAAGATGTTATTTGCCAAAATGCACCTCCCTTTTCTAATCATATATCTGTGTGAGACTGGATTCTCTTCACATCTTTCAACCAAACAACATATTACAACAGATTGAAGGGAGAAGCAGATATGAGAATCCAGTCATCTTCTATTAAGTCAGACATTGAAGAAATTTGCAAAAAGTACATAAAATAATGCCGCTCTTTCTCGCAAATGTTTTTTGTTTTGGAAAATATAGCAATTTTCCATAAAATATGTCATTTATGTTATTGTAATAGGTTTACTATTGATCTCTTATATGAATAAATAAATAGTAATATAAACAAAGTAAATAATTTTGTGGATATGGTAAATATCAATGCATACAATCCACAGAAACAAGAGCTCTTTGGGATCCTCAATAATTTTTAAGAGTATAAAAGGTTCTCAGACCAAAAATTTAGAGAACTGCTGACCAACCATCTCATTTTACAGATGCTGAGCCCTTGAGGCCCAGAGGAATTATAGGACTTGCCCACACACATAGAGCTTAGATTAGAGGTCCTCTGACTCCAGATGCAGCAAAACCTCCTAGGTCCATTGTTAGGAGGGCCCTAAACATACTTTCTTCTATTTCTCTCATTAGTTCTTCTGCTTCTATCCCCAGCCTAAAGTAGTGCTCTCCAGAAATCCTCCTAATTACTGAGATAAACAAATTCCTCGTCTCTGGTTCTTCTGATTAGCAGACTCATTTCAGACAGTATGGTGTCCCAGGTCTGGTTCTCCTAAGCTTCTGTCTCTTCTCTGGCTCCAGACTTCATGGAAGGCTCTGGCAGTCTCTTATATCTTATTCCCTGAGAGTTCGTCCCTCCAATTGAATCCAGTCCAACCCAACCCAACCCAACAAGCATTTACTAAGGGCCTGCTCTATGCCAGGCAGTCTGCTGAGCACTGAGGATTTAATGACACAAGTGAAATGGTCCCTACCTTTAAAGAATTTGCATTCTACATTTGTTGTTCAGTCATTTCTTCAGTTGTGTCTGACTCTTCATGACCCAGTTTGGGGTTTTCTTGGCAAAGATATTGGAATGGTTTGCCATTTTCTTATCTAGCTAATTTTACAAAGAAACTGAAGCAAAACAGGGTTAAGTGACTTGCCCAGGGTGACACAGCTTGTAAATGTGGGAGGCCAGACTTGAACCCAGGAAGATGACTCCTGGCCCAGTGCTCTATCTACTGTGCCACCTAGCTGCCCTTAAATTCTACTAGTAGAACTTATATCCCCATTCCTTTTACTCAATGTTTTCTCATCTCCAGACACACTGGGCTCAAAGCCTTTCTTTTCCCCTCTTGTTTAAGGGCTTTCCTGTCCTAAAGTCTGAGCACTATTTAGCCTTGCTTCCCCAGGATCCCTTTTCTTACTTAACACTCACCTCTAGGTAACTAACCCATACAAAGGTATTGATTTGCAGAGTATCTTCAGGCCAACAAGAACACAAACTACCAAAGAGGAATACGGTCATTAAGGCCCAGTTTCCAAATGCCGCATACCTCTGCCTACTGACCTCTCTGGCTTCCTTTAAGTCCCAACTAAAATCCCTTCTTTTACTGAAAGCCTTTTCCAGCCCAAGTCCAGCTCCTTCCCTCTGTTAATTATTTCCAATTTATCCTGTATATAGTTTGTACATATTTGCTTTCATGTTATTTCCCCCATTAGATTGTAAGCTTCTTGAGGGCAGAGACTATCTTTTGCCTCTTTTACATCCCCAGCACTTAGCAAAGTGCCTGGCACATATTAGGTGCTTAATAAATGTTTATTAATTGATTGATTATATTTGAGCAGTCAATTTTATAACAACTTACTCAGGATTCAGCATCAGGTTCTTCATCTGTAAAGCGGGAGTGATAATTGCATCCACCTCCCAGGGTTGTTGTGAGAATCAAATGAGATAATGGATGAAAAGTGCCTTAAAGGAAATTATATAAATGTGAACTGCTAATAGTGTTACTATCACCACCACCACCATCTTGTCCAAACCTCTCATATGCAGATGAGGATTAGGCTGCCAGACAGAGCCATAATGGATAAAGTGTTAGACTTGGAGTCAGGAAGACATGGATTCAAATCCTGCCCTAGATGTTTACTCACTACATGATCTTAGGCAAGTCATTTAACTTGTCTCAGCCTCAGTTTCTTCAACTGTAAAATTAAGATAGCAAGAGTACCCATCTCCCAGGGCAAGTCACTTAACCTCTCTTGGCCTCAATTTCCTCATCTGTAAAATGGGCATAATAAAAGTATTCATCTCTTTGGACTGTTGTGAGTTTCAAATGAGATAATCTGTAAAGCGTTTTGACACCTTAAAGAACTATGTAAATATGGGCTATTTTGAGGACACTGAAGCCCAGAAAGGGAAAGAGACTTATCCAAGGCCATATGACAGGGCTTGATCCACCTTTCATCTAGCAGCACAGTTCCTTTTTAATCCTTCATGTGATTCACTTGGTGTAATACGTGCATTATCTATCATATTGCTTTTAGTTATTTCCAGCTCCTGGCTATTCCAATAAGATGAATTGGCAATGATAATGCACTTACTGTACTCTGAGTGCAGGGACCGACGGGATCTGGCAGAGAGCCATGAATGGGTCGGTAGGTCTGTGGTCTAGCCAGCCAGGCCTGGTGAGCTTCGTGTGCCTGCGCCTGGAGCCAACAGGCCTTCGGGGCGGCAGAAGCAGGGTGGGAAATCATAGATCAGAGGAGAAATAGTGCTTCTTTACAGTGCCCAAAGCACTTGGTTTAGCAGAGGGAAGTACATCTCTCTGACGATGGGGCTAGCAGAGGACAATCTCTAGGCTAGAGCATTCCAAAAGCATCCTGGATTTATTCCAATCAGTGTAATTAGACTCTTTGATTTCCAGCAGAATCTGAATCCCTGAGCATTCACTGGATGTATCTATTCACCCAGAGAATCAATTTTCACCCACTGTTGTCCATTTTGTTCTCTCTCGCTGGAGTTGGGGTGGGGGTGGGGGTCCATCTTCTTTGTACTCAGCAGAACAGGATGATTTGCCCAGTAAAGATGTTTCTGCTTTCTTCTGCTCCAGATAACAGTCTACAGTCTCTCCCCCTTCCCAGCTTCCATGGCTAGAGAGCCAGAGACAGGACTGTGTAGGATGTGCTTGATTAATAGGCCTCACTGGGAGCTCTTCTCTCCTGAGATACTTAGCTCATTTCTGCCCTTCTGAAGTTGGAAAAGGATGATGCAAAATCCCAGCTTATGATGTCATCCCAGGCACCGCCTCCATTCAAACATATATTTATCAACATATTGGGTTCATGTGGCTAATGGAATGGGCCAGTGGATATAGTTTATTTAGAATTTCATTAAGGGGCAGCTAGGTGGCGCAGTGGATAGAGCACCAGCCCTGAAGTCAGGAGGACCTGAGTTCAAATCTGGCCTCAGACCAAACACTTGACACTTACTAGCTGTGTGACCCTGGGCACGTCACTTAACCCCAATTGCCTTAAAAAAAAAAAAAAGAATTTCATTAAATTCCATAAGTTAAGACGTTAAGAAAAGAAATTACTAGGGAGTTATTATGGCATTTAGAGGAAATTATTTCAAGACAAGAAATGAAAAATATAGACAAACAAACAGTTCTGTGGTTGAAGAAATATAAGAGCATTCTCCCCAAGCATTGTTATAAGAGTAAAGTTGGCAAATCACTTAATCTTTCTAAATCCTCATCTGTAGAATTAGGGGATTGGACTGGGATGCCTAAGATCATTTGAGGGTTAAAATTTGATGTGACTGGCTAGAGTCAAGAGAATCTAATTTCAAATCTGGCCTCAGATATTTATTGGCTGTATGAACCTGGGCAAGTCACTTGACCCTGATTGCCTCAAAAAAAAAGTTTTTTGATGTGACTATAATTCAATTAATTTTTTTTTGGGGGGGTGAGGCAATTGGGATTAAGTGACTTGCCCAGGGTCACACAGCTAGTGAGTGTTATGTGTCTGAGGCTGGATTGAAACTCAAGTCCTCCTGATTCCAGGGCCAGTGCTCTATCCACTGCGCCACCTAGCTGCCCCTATAATTCAATTTAGAAGCAGCACAGACGCCTCAAAAAATAGGCTAGAACTAGTGGGAAAACAGTGTAGTACAGTAAAAAGAGCATCTCATCTGGAAATCAGGAGAACTGAGGCCCAGCTCAGCCACTAACTAGCTGTGTGACTTTTGGGCAAGTCATTTACCTCTCTGGACCTCAGTTTCCTCATCTGTAAAATGAGAGAATTGGACTAGATCACCTCAAAGGTCCCTTCTGGCTCAAACCTTCTGTTGTCCTTCCGACTAATGTCTGTGACTCTGGCACTGGGGAAACGTTTTAAGATGGAACCATAAATGAAAAAAAAATGAAGTATGAGGCAGGAAGGTAAGGCTTACAAACCATTATCCACTAGGCTCTTACTTCTCCACTGGCAGGAAGAGAGGAGAGTTTTTCTTCCCATTTTGATCTGGAGGAAATTGAGGCGGGGTGAGGTATTGAGTCTTCTGGCAGTTCCAAGTATGTCAAAACTGGGACTTGAGCCCAGATCACCTGACTCTCGTTCTCATGTTTTCCTCACCCTGACAATATTTCTTCAACGGTGAGAGACATTTTTGTCTCATGGAATACAAAGTGATCCCTGCTGTGCTTTTAACCTGAGCCTTCAGAGAGAAGGCTAAATCTGATCCTAATTTATATTCCCCAGGGCCCAAGTTCATTGTTTTCCTGTGTATGTTTCTTTCTTTTCCTTTCCACCTCTCGAATCTCCAGTCTCAGAAAAGCTATGGAGGGAGAAATAATAATAACTGACATTTATTTGGCACTTTAAAGTTTGCAAATCACCTTGCACATATTATCTCATTTACTTCTCATAACCCACTGTGAAGCAGATACTGCTAAGCCCATTTTACAGATGAGGAAACTGAAGCTCAGAAAGGTTCAGTGACCTGCCCATGGCCATAAAGCTACTCTGGGGCTGGCATTCTAAGCTCTCACCCTGAGAGGGTGTGAGTAGCTGAGATTCCAAATAGAATGAACCAAGGCTGGAAATGAGCTAGACTTTATAAGGCTTTTGGATTTAGTACCTATTTGTTATTTGTTGTTTTGTTTTGTTTTTTTTGTTTTGTTTTGAATGAGTGAGGAGTGTCACACTATCACGCTTCCTTTTCCATCAGATCTTGGGGTTGGAGTTTAAGAACATTCAGGCTGAAAAACAAATCGCTGGTCTCTTGCTCCCTGTATCCCATTAGCTATTAGAGAATCAGACTTTTAGAATTCAAAAAAGGATCTTAGAGATCTACCCCCTCATGCTTTACAGATGAGGAAACTGAGGCGTGGGGAGAATTAAGCTCCATAACCCTCTTCATTCCAGATCCAGGTATTTTGTCACAGAGTCAATTCAGGCCCCTTGAGTTCCAATCCAATCATGGGATCTTGGGTCTAGAGCTGGGAGGGATTTTGGAGGATATCTAATCTCATTTTACAGGTAAAACTGAATTGAAGTGAAGTGAATTAAGCAAGGTCTTACAAGCAGTTAACATCTGAGGCAGAATTTTGAGAGATTTTCTCTTTATGTGATCTTACCTAATCTTAGTTTCTTGTTTCAGACTGCTCTCTGGTTGAGGCCTTTGAACTTGTGTCATTCTAGGAACCATCCTGACAGCCACCCAATAACCCTCAGCAATACCCTCCCTGTCTACTTTAGATTTTTAGATTTTTTTCCTAGAATTCTTCTACTCGTTGTTTTCTTTGTTTGTTTTTGCCAGACCGATGAGTTAATTGTCCGAGAACTTTCCATTCGGAAACTTCCTGTACCGTGAAGGTCAGCATCTCCTCTGCTCAGTATTAGAGAATTGTCAATTGCCTCTAGGATAAAACAAAACTTTTTCCTTTGGCATTTAAAGCTGTTCACCACCTGGCCCCATGCTATCTTTTCGGTCCTACTGTAAATCAGTCCCCTTCCAGTTGTACCTAATTCAGCCAAACTGGCCTCCTTACAGTTCTCCTCATACACAGCATTCCATCTCCCATTTTCATGCCTTGCTTTGGCTGTACCTCATGCCGCAAAGACACAGCCTTCTCACCTCAGCCTCATAGAATCCTTTGTTTCCTTGAGATTCCATTCAAGTACCATCTTGTCCATGAAGCCTTTCTTGAAGCCTTCTCTACCTCCCCATCCACAATCCCCCCTTTCCTTCCTCAAAACGCTGTATTTTTTTTAGATGTGTTCTGTATATACTTATATATGTACATATTATCTCCCATGAGAGAATGTAAGGTCTTTGAAAGCAGGAACTGTTTAATTTCTCTTTGTATCTCCAGCACTAGGGGATAGTGCTAGGTAGTGAACTGCTAAGTGAACTACTCCTGGTCGGAAAGGTAATATGAATGAGAAGTAGAGCTTGAATTCCCTGATTCCTATCCACTTTATCCACGATGCCATACTGTTCATATACGTTTTTCTCTCTTCCTTTTCTATCCACTTTATCCACTATGGCATACTGCTCATATATGTTTTTTATCTCTTCACTTCTCTCCCTTCTCTTCTGTTTTTTCTCTTCTCTCTTCTTGAATCTCCTTTTTTCTCTCCCTAATTCCCTTTCACCACCCCATTTTTTTTACTCTCTCTCCTTTCTCTCTCTTTCCACCCCCTTTCCTTCACTCTCTCTCCTTTTCTCCTTTCTTTACTCTCCCATTCTGTCCTTCTTCCCTTCCTCCCTCCATGCCTCTTTCCTCTCTCTTTCTAAATCTGTGTTATTTGTACAGAGTTAAATTCATTCTGGTGGAGATATGGCCGGCTTTCAATTCAGCACTGTTGATAAATGTGTTGATTTTTGCCAAATACCTTGGTTACTGGCATAGTTGATTAGGCAAACTAATTAGAATGCTAATCCCCCATAGCTAGAGCTGCAAGGTGTGAATCAATCTCAGATTCTGTAAGAATCCTAAATTTAGGGTTTTCATCTGTATCTACCAGAGTTTCTAATTCTGAAGGTTTGAAACCAATGTTTAGAGTAGCAGATGGGCATGTTAAGAATATTAATGATTTGTCCAAAGATGCCATCATCCCCAAAGTAATCCTAGCTACTCTGGCACTTTTTTTTTTTTTGCTTCAGGGGAAGTTGTTGGTGTCATGACTCTGGGCTCTGGCTAACCTGGGAAATTATTTCAGTGACTGCATAATTATTTGAGAAGCAGAAGGTCAAGAGTGGGGGGTAGTTTCCACCAGTTTTCTTACAGCTTCCCCAGGAGTGACCTCAGCACTGAGCTCTTACCTATTATTTATTTCTTCCCCACTTGAGGGACAGATGTAGAGTACCCCCAAACTTCACCATCTCTTTCTGTGCATACCCAGCAGCTCCCTGCAAGCTTTTTAATCATGCTGGAGTCCTTTAGAACCCTGTCATATCCATAGCCTCCTCCCACCTGTCCTCTTTTGCCAGTAGACAATGGGAGCATTGACTTAAAGAAATGAAGGCAGTGGATATCTTTTTCCAAGAAACTAAGCACTTAAGATTTCCAGCTCTCTCTCTCTGAACAATACTCTCCTCTAACTCCCACTCCTAACTCCCAAGCTGGAGGCATGGTCAGAACAGATGGCCTGTTGACCACCATCTTCCCTTTCTCCTGTGTATGCCATGGTTTAAGGATATAAACCTTTGAAGAGGAGAAGGAGGTCAAGTCATTTGCACATAATTAGTTATTAACGATGTGAAATAGTTTTGTGCAAGGGCAGGAAGATGTAAGAAATGTTATAATGGGTTAGTTTCATCTTCCCCCCAGCCCAATGTTCTGTCTGGTGGGGGCACAAAGGTTTAATCTGTGGAAGGGATGTTACCCTGGCCAAAGAATTAGTTGCTGAGTGACCACCCTCCTGGTAATGAGTGTCTTTGTGCTTAGCTAGGCTGATCCCCAGTTAGCAGTCCCAGAATATCTCCAGGATTACACTCATGATATTGTCTTAGAAGATTAGGTATTACCCTGTCCCTTTGACTCAGCATCCCAAACTTCCCTTACTAGCTTCAGGGTGAATTTCTTTAAATATTTATTTACTGAATGCGTTTCTATTATGACTGAACTCAGTGCTACCTCTTAGACTAACAAATCCCAGAAATTTGCTACCTGCCAAATAAAGTAGCATGTCCTTTTGTTTGTCCTGCAGTTCCTTCTTTAAAACTTCAAGGGGAGTCAGAAGGTGGTGTAGTAGATAGAGCACTAGGCCTGGAGTCAGACCAGAAAGACCAGAGTTTGAATTTGACCTTAGACACTTGCTAGCAGTGTGACCCTGGGCAAGTCGCTTAGGGGCAGCTAGGTGGCACAGTGGATAGACTACTGGCCCTGCAGTCAGGAGGACCTGATGTGGCCTCAGACACATGATACTCACTAGCTGTGTGACCCTGGGCAAGTCACTTAACCCCATTGCCTAGCCCAAAAAAACCCCAAAACCTTCAGGGGGACTTCCCCAATTTTCATGTTCAAAGATTTGATGAGAATGCCCATTTTTACCTTGCCCATGCCATGCATGATTCTATAGACTACAGTCCCTTTTAGTTTCCACACTGATGGAATCACAAATGTCCCTGACATGGTGATCCCCTTTTGGACCTTTCTTTCTAGACCAAAGAGGTCTACCATTTAAGGTCAGTCACCTGTGCTGCCACCTTGATCATTTTAGTTGCTCTTTCCATTTTGTATGTTTTAGTAATAACAGCTGACATTTATAGGGCATATTTAAGTTTATAAAGTACTTTACACATATGTGGTAGTCAAATGTGATAATATATGCACTTTGTAAAACTTAAAGCTCTATAGAAGTATATGAACTATTATTATCTCATTTAAACCTCACAACAAGTCTGTGAACTGTTATCTGCATTTTACATATGAGAAAACCGTTTCTCGCAGAGATTAGATGATTTGCCCACTGTTACAGAACTAGTAAATAGCAGAGGATTTTATATTTGATACTAGAGCTAAGGAGCCAATGGAGTTTATCAAGGAGGGAGATGACATGGGCAAAGCTATGCTTTAGGAAAACCATTTTGGTGACTTTGTGGAAAATGCATTGCAGTGAATAAAGACTTGAGGCAGGGAAGTGAATAGGAGGCTGTTGCAGTAGTCCAGGTCAGAGGTGATGAGGGCCATGTGAGTGGAGAGAAGGTGACATAGCAGAGAGATGTTGTGGAGATATAGAGAAAAAGATTGGACATGTGGGATGACTGAAAATAAGGAATCAAGGATGGCACCAAACTTGTGATCTTGGGTAATGAGGATAGTGGTGATCTCAATAGTAAAGAGAAATTCAAAAGAGGAGTAGGTTTGGGGGGAAAGATAATTAGTTCTGTTTCACACATGTTGACTTTGAGATGCTTAACCAGACATCCAGTATGAAATGGCCAATAGGCAGTTGGAGCTTAGGAGTGAGACTAGGGTAAAATATGTAGATCTGAGAATCATTTGCGTAGAGATGGCAATTGAACACATGGGAACTGATGAGATCACCAAGTGAGAGAGTGTAGGAAGCCTATGCTGATATCTAGCCTAAATTAGATTGATTCTTTGTAATTTCTATTTGTTGTTCCTGGTGCTTCCCTCTGAGGTCAAACAGAACTAATCTCATGTTTCAACATGACAGCCCTTCATATTCTTGAATGTGACTATTATGACTCTCCTGAGTTTTATCTTCTCCAGGCTAAGTTACCAATGGTTACTAGAACTGATACTCCACATGTGTTCTGATCAAGACCAAGGCTAAAGGGGCTATCACTTCCTTATTCCTGGAAGCCATGCCTCTTAATTAAGTCCAAGCCCACATTCCTTTACTTAGCTGCCACATCACATTGTTGGCTCATGCTGAACTCATGTTCCGCTAAACCTCCCTAGATATTTTTATTTTATTTTATTTTTATAGTTTTTTTGTTTTCAGTTCCAAATTCTCTCCCTCTCTCCACCCCACCCCCAACATTGAGGAGGAAATCGATATGATCCCATTATACATATAAAGTCATGTAAAACATATTTTCACATTACCCATATTGCAAAAGAAGGGAGGAAGAAAGGAAAGAAAAGAAAGAAAGAAAGGAAGGAAGGAAGGAAGGAAGGAAGGAAGGAAGGAAGGAAGGAAGGAAGAAAGAAGGAAAGAAAGAAAGAAAGAAAGAAAGAAAGAAAGAAAGAAAGAAAGAAAGAAAGAAAGAAAGAAAGAAAGAAAGAAAGAAAGAAAAGAAGGAAACAAACAAACAAACAAACAAAGAAAAAGAAAAAAATATGCTTTGATCTACACTCAGAGTTTATCAGTTTTCTCTCTGGATGTGGATATCATTTTTTCATCATGAATCCTTTGGAATTGTTGTGGATCATTGTATTGATAGCTAAGAGTAGATAAGTCTTTCACAATTGATCATTGTTACAGAATTGCTGTTACTGTGTATGGCTTCTTTCACTTTGTATCAGCTCATGTAAGTCATCCTAAGTTTTTCTGAAGCCGTCCCCTTCATCATTTCTCACGGCAAAATAGTATTCCATCACAATCATATACCACAACTTGTTCAGCCATTCCCCAATTGATGAGTATTCCCTCTGTTTCCAGTTCTTTGCCACCACAAAAACAGCTGCTAATCAATATTTTTGTACGTATGGGTCTTTTTCCTTTTCCTTTGATCTCTTTGAGATACCCAAATCTTTTTTTTAGACCAACTGCTACTATCTAGCCATGACACCCGCATTCTATACCTGCAAAGTTGATTTTCTAAATCCAAACATAGAACTTTGTTTATTGCTACTGAATTTCATCTTGTTAAATTCAGCCCAGTGTTTTAGCCTGTCAAGATCTCTTTGGATCCTGACTATGTATTATTTAATCCCTCCTAGCTTCGGGTCATCTGCATTTGTGTTATTTCATTTGATCCTCACAACTCTGTAAGGTAGGTGTTAGCTTGCAATTCCTAGACAGTAAATAACTTAAAAGCCCATCATTTTACATATAGTTTAACTTACTGTCTTCTGAATACTTTACCTAAAACTGATCAAGATTGCAGCTCATCTGTCACATTTTGTCCATCCATAGAGTCTTGTGAAATCCTTCATTTTAGTCTCTGGAAAGGATTAGTATCATTTTTGAATGTGAACATTTCCCTGTGTTCTCTTTCCCAGATAATTTATAAAAATTTTAAGACCAGTTCTCCTGCCTATCCTTGGATGTCCTTAACATTTATTATCCACAGAGAAATATACTTCCTAATCCAAAACGAAAGGTCCCCTCACTCCTAACCCAACCATGTTACATTTAAAAATTTTTAAATAACCTTTGGTGTAGAGTTTTGCCAGAGGCTTTTTAGAAATCTAAATGAGTTATTTCTATTGGTTATCCCACACATTTATTTACCCTTTTAAAAGAAATTTATCAGATAAAATTAATCAGGCCCAATTCCCCCTTGTTGAAAAAATATTGCTTCTTTCCCAGTGGATTTAAAAAACAAAACAAAACTGACTTTTTTTGGCATAGGAAACTCCTGATGAGCAAATTCCCTTTACCAATGTAGCTTGGCAACTACTCTGTGACTTATAGCCTCACCAAGTTGCCCAAGATGAGCAAATGAGATGTTAAGTGACTTGCCCAGGGTCACACAGCCAGTATGTATCAGAAGCAGGACTTGAATACAGGTCATTCTGATTCTGGATACAGCTTTCCATCCCCTATCGATGGTGTTAAACTTAAATAGAAAGAAAGGGAAAGGGATTGTTGCAGGATGCACATTGACTTAGAAAACCACAAATTAATATTATTAATATTGTATTATATTTTTACTTATTTTGTTAAATATTTCCCAAATATATTTTAATCTAGTCTCAAGTTTGACACCTCTGTATTCCATCACACTGTTTCTCTTGGCATAACCCAGGCCTGCACAACCTGCGGCCAGTTGGCTTATGGCCTGGGGTGGCACATCAAAGGATTTCAGGGACCGTAAAAAGTGTAAAGAATGTTTTCTTCTGCATTTTTCCCAGGCTGCCAGAAACCCTTAGGCAGGCCACAAGCAGCTTGCAGGCCATTCGGGTCACAGGTTTTGCAGGCCTGGCATAATCAATGGGTTTTATTTGTTTACACGTTTAGTGATCCTATCCTTTATTTTTTATTCTCCATTCTCCACTGTTCTCTTATTTTCCTGCCAGAATATCAACTCTGGTTGACACCTTTATTCTTTTTTACTAAATCCTTTCAAAAGCTTTTAGCTCAATAATTCACTTGATTGTTTGTAGAATTTATTTTTCATTGGAATGGTTAAGTTTAACTTGGAGTTTGATGTATAGGTTATTGGGTTTTTTCCCCCTGGAGATCTGTGGATTATTTCCATTCATGCTATATATTCTATATTCAGAAGTTCTGGGAAGTTTTCTTATATTATTTCCTGTATTGTGGTGTTCAATTTTTAAAAATTGTTATACCTGTGATCCTTAGGCTTTTCTTTATTCATCCTATCTTGAAGATCAATGACTTTTGCTTATAGAGAGATGATGTGCTCTTTTAACATTATTGTCCTTTTCCTCTCTTCTTCCAGATTATCTTTTACTTCAATATATTCGTATTGTTCTCTCTTTGGCTCCTGTGGAGAAACTCACCACTGTGAATTCAGGTTTTCTATTCTGCTAATTATTTCTGCTCTTCAGATACTAAATTCTTATATTTGTTCTTTCTAACATCTTCTCTCAAGAATTTCAATTCTCCTTTGAACATTTCTGGAGAATCCTGTTGTGATCCCATACTCTCTTGGGATTTCACAGGTTGCTGTTTTCATTGAATATTGATTCAGTTTCCTTTATCTTACAATGTTTATTTAGAGATGCTTATAATCTTTTAGATCCCTTAATACTAATCCTCTTCTCTAATTTAAATATTCTTTCTATTGACTTATTTGCTTGTTCTCTAGATTCTTAATTAAATTTTCTTCATCTTAAAATTTGTGGTGATTTTAGCCTTTTTCTCCTATATTCTTCTGTCACTGTCTGACTCCTCTTTCCTTATGACTAGGAATAGGAGGAGCTAGGCAAGCCTTCTACAATGCTGGGGAATTTAGTTGGTCCCTGACCCAAGTAGCTTCTGATGATACAGTCCTGGCCCTAGCTGGATTCCAATCCCCTTTCCTTTAGGGCTGTTATAGCTACTCACCTTGGCTTCCTGTTTCACTTCAATTCTGTCCTCTAACTCTCTAGCTGGGCTAACCTAACATCTGTCATTTTTTACAGAGTTGGGGGGCGGGGTGATAGGATGGGCAGTCTGGGTAGAGTTTCCAGAGTCTTGGGGGTCTCTAACCTAGGGACTACTCAAGTTAGAAAGAAACCCATTTCTCTCTTCTCATACTGCTCTCCCTCCTCCCTATGTGGCGGAGCACAGTTGATGTCTGCTACTTGTTATAATGGATGGTAGGGGAAAGTCAGGGAGGAGGTGCATCCTGGCAGAATCTCTTCAACAGGAAGAAGATCTCGGAGTGGGTGCCAAAGCACAGACTCGTAGGTTAGTTTATGTCTCCTGCCAGTGTATACCGGTAGGGGAGGGGTGCTGAGTGAATTCGGATTAATGTTCTCTACTACTAATTCTGAGGCAGTTACCTTACTGGGCTTTTTACTTTTCTTCTCCTGTGTATTCAGCTATAATTGCTGTGCCTATGTCACATAATGCCTCTTTGAGGATTTTTTGGTTTCATTTATTTATTTTTTTGAGAATTATTAGGACTGGAGAACATGTCTAGCCATCCATTTTGCTGGTTGTGCGACCTGGCTCCTCTGCTCAGTAAATTTCACTCAACGATGACAACAGCAATAATAGCTAGCATTTATATGATGCCTACTATGTACCAGGCACTGTGCTAAGTGCTTTTACAGATATTACCTCATCTGATCCTCCCAACAACCTTGGGATGTGGGTGCTATTCTTATCCCCATTTGACAGTTGAGGAAACTGAAACAAAGAAAAAAAAAGTTAAGTGACTTGTTCAAGGTTACATAGGCAGTAAGTTTCTAAGACTGGATTTGAACTCAGGTCTTCCTGACTCCCAGCTCAACATTCTATCTACTGCATCACTAGCTTCATCATTCTACTTTTTATAAGGTGGGGAGAGATGCTGAAAAATAAAGCAGTTATACAACTTAAAGGAGCACAATGTCTTTTTACATTTTTAAAAATTAAACATTTATTTTCTTCCTCTCCCATTAATCCACATTGAACAAAAAGAAGAAAAGAAAAAGAAAACCTCTGTAACAAGTCTGCATAGTCAAGCAAATCTCTGCATTAGCTATGTCTAAAAATTATATCTTATTCTGTATCTTGAGTCTATCACATTTGTCAGGAGGTAGATAGCATATTTCATCTTCATTCATCTGGAATTATTGTATATTAATTGCATTTATCAGATTTCTCAAGTCTTTCAAAACACTTATATCATATTGCTAATGTATAAATTGTTCTCCTAGGTCTGCTTGCTATACTCTGTATCAGTTCATATGAATCTTCCCAGTTTTCTCTAAAACTATTCATTTTTTCATTTCTTTGGTATAATAATATTCCATTATATTCATATACCATAATTTGTTTAGCCCAATAGGTGGGCAATCTCTCGGTTTTCAGCTTTTTGCTACTACAGAAAGAATGAACACAATATCTTAAATTGGATATTTTAACTTATATCCTATACCCTACACCCTCATCCAAGGTATCGGTCATATGTGCCAGGCACTGTGCCATACAAAGAATGAAGCAATCCCTACTCATGATGAGATCACATTCTAATGGGAAAGACAAGTACATATAAAAACACATGCAGCATAGGCATAAAGTTAATAAATAAATGTGTGTGTGTGTGTGTGTGTGTGTGTACATGTATATGTATGATACAAGTTAAATACAAGGTATTCTGGGAGGGAGGTCACTAGTAGTTGGTGAGATCAGTCAGGGTTCATTCAGAAGGTGATGCTTGAGTTGCTTCTCTTAGGTAAAAGTTAGCAATGGAGTGTGTTCTTGGCATGCAGGATGATTGGTGGTAAAGTATGGAGATAGGCAATAGAGTGTAGTGAGTGAGGAACAGATCAAAGGCCAATTTGGGGGGGATACTATGCACTGAGGCTGGGGCCATATTGCACAGGCTTTAAAAGTGAAATAGGGATGTTATAAGAAATGATGAACAGGCAGACTTCAGAAAAACCTGGAAAGACTTGTATGGTTTGGTGCTGAGTAAAGTGAGCAGAACCAAGAGAATGTTGTACACAGCAACAGCCACATTGTGCGATGACTAATATTGATAGACTTAACCCTTCCCAGCAATACAAGGATCTAAGACTCTCCAAAGGCCTTGTGATGGAAAATGCTATCCACATCCATAGAAAGAACTATGGAGTTTGAATGCAGATCGAAGCATACTATTTGCTGGGTTTTTTTTTTCTGTTGTGTTTTGTTTCCTCTTTCTGGTAGTTCCTCCTATTGGTTCTAATTCTTACTTACAATATCACTAATGTGAAAATGTGTTCAATAGGAATGTATATGTATAGCCTATATCAGATTGTGTGCCATTTTGGGGAGGGAGGTGGAGAGGGAGGGGGAGAAAAATTTAAAACTCAAAAGCTTATGGAAGTGATTGTTGATAAATCAGAATAAATTCATTAAAAAAGTGAAATAGGGGAGTTTATATTTCATTTCAGAAGCAATTGGAGTTGGTTGAATAGGAGAATCACATGGCCAGATCTTCATTTAAGGAAAATTAAATAGGCAACAGTGTGTAGGATGGGTTGGGGTGGTGAGAAGCATGAGGCTGGGGGACCAGTTGAAATTGTGTTAATAATCTAAGCAAGTGATGAGGGCCTGAACTAAGGCTATGTGAATGGAAAGAAGGGGTCAGATATAAGAGATATTGTGAAGGTAGAAGCAACAAGATTTAGCAACTGATTAGATAAGTGGGGTGAGAGTGAGAAAGTGCGGAATCAAGAACAATGCTGTGATTATGAACTGAGGCAATGAAAGGATGCTCATGCCTTCAACAACAATAGGAATATTTAGAAGAGGAGAGGGTCTGGGGAAAAGATAACAAATTCAGTTTTATATATGTGGAGTTTAAGATGTCTCTAGTATATCCTATTTGAAATGGGGGCGATATTGGGGCTAGATGTGTAGATGTTGGTGTCACCTGAACAGAGGTGAGAGTTAAAACCATGGGTACTGATGTGGTTGCTGAGAGAGAGAGAGAGAGAGAGAGAGAGAGAGAGAGAGAGAGAGACAGAGACAGAGACAGAGAGAGAATGAATGAATGAATTGAGTAGAGGGCCAATATCAGAACCTTGGAAACATCCACAGTTAAGGAGTGTGATATGGATAATGAGCAAGCAAAGGAGACTGACAAGGAGTGTTCATACTGCTAGGAATCAAATCAGGAGAAGGAGGATTGTGAAAACCCAGAGAAAAGAGGGTGTCTAGGAGGACAAAGTGGTCAGGAGTACCAAACATAGCAGAGAGGTTGAGAAAGATTAGTATTAAGAAAAGACCATCAGATTTAGCCATTAAGAGATCATTGCTAACTATGAAGAGTATAGTTTCAGTTGAGTGATTAGATCAAAGGCCAGAAGGAGGGTTGAGCTATGAATAAGAGGAGAGGAAAGTGGAGATGGCAATTATAACTTTTTTAATAGTATTTTATTTTTTCCTATTACATGTAAAAACAAATTTTGGCATTCATTTTTTATAAAATTTTGAGTTCCAAATTTCCTCCCTTCCTCCCTTCCTAAGACAAGAAGCAATTTGCTATAGGTTATCAATCATGTAAGACATATTTCCATATTGTTGTTTGTCCTTCATTCTCTAAGAGGATGATGACATCAGGAAGGTGATGTGACTTGCAAGTGAATTGGATTTAAGTGAGGGAGGACTGTGCAAAGTCACCAGCCTCACTCTGTCCTCCAGAGCCATCTGTGTCCAGTGACCAGAGACAGATCAGGATGACTGGACACGGCCCCGGATGCAGTGGGAGGCCTCAGCCTTTCTAACCTAACATTTTTCCCAGGTCTTAGTTCATGAGTTCAAATGCAACCTCAGATACATACTAGTTGTGTGACCCTGGGCAAGTCACGTAAACCCTGTTTGCCTTAGTTTCCTCACCTGTAAAGTGAGTTGGAGAAGGAAATCCAAACCACTCCAGTGTCTTTGCCAAGAAAACCTCAGAAGGGGTCACCATGAGTCGGACAGGACCAACATGACCGAACAACACAGAGTGTTGTTAGAAAGTGGGACAATCAGGAGAGGCCTCCTGCTCGGGGTGGCACTTGAGCTCATCACTGGTCTTTGGTCCTATTACTTCCTTTCTCTGTGTCTCAGTGTTCTCATCTGGACTAGATGAATTAAGTCCTCTTCTAACTCTGAATCTATGACCTGTGATCACATGACCGTAGAGTCTTTGCCCTTCACCTCAGCTCTTCTCTCTCCTCCCACATTATACACTGGAAGATAAACACTCTTCATTCTTTCCTAAGCCAAGAAGTCCCTTTCTGCCACTTCCAATCATTAAGCAAACTAGTTAGGAGCTGGATAATGATAATAATAGCTGCATTTATAGAGTGCTCTAAGGCTTGCAAAGTGCACTGCATTCATCAGCTCCTTTGAGCCAGATAGGAAGCCAAGAGGCCCCAGTGCTGGTCTCCTAATCGAGATTGTTATTTTCCCTAACTCCAGCCGGGACCATCAGCTTCAGAACAGAACGCTGTTGACAGCACTCCCCCTTTTCCTTCTTCTTATTCTACCTCCATCATCTGCCCTCTATGGTAGAGGTGCACTGGCCAGGCACCCTACTTTTGCTGTACAATGGGAGGTACACAGACCAGGTGCCCTGCCCTCCCCCAAGGGTCTCCTCTCAGCCTTACTTGGGGAACAAGGAGAACCTTTGTGAGAAGCAGAAGAGTCTAGGAAGAGATGAGGGAGGAGACAGATGTTGGATCCCACTGAGGAGCCAGAGGCACAAGGCCTAGGATGGGATTTGGTATAAGTGTTGCAGGGGCCATGCAGTAGAGGAAACAAGAAACCATCAGCTTATTGCCAAGGTCTTTTGGATTCTTACCCACTTCCTTCTCTCTCTCTCTCTCTCTCTCTCTCTCTCTCTCTCTCTCTCTCTCTCTCTCTCTCTCTCTCTCTCTCTCTCTTCCTCCCTCCTAGGCAATGGAGAGCAAGCTGTTGATTGGAGGCCGAAATATCATGGATCATACCAATGAGCAACAAAAAATGTTGGAGCTTAAAAGGCAGGAGATTGCTGAGCAGGTAAGGATGCTATCCTTCTGGGCCAATTGGCTGTGGCCAAAAGGTTTGGAGTGAGAGAACCTGGGTTTAAGTGATCAGACAGCTAGCTAGGTGGTGTAGTGGATAGAGCGCTGGTAGGGGAGATGTGAATTCAAATTCAGCCACAAACACTTCCTAGCTGTGTGACACTTGGGCAAGTCACTTAACATTTGTCTCCATAACTGTAAAATGGGGTCTTGAGTTGTTGTGAGGATCAAATGAGATAATACTTGTAAAGAGCTTACCACAGTGCCTGGCATATAGCAGGCGCTTAATAAATACTTGTTGCCTTCCTTCCTTCAAATCTCACTTCTGTTTCCTGTGCTACCTTAGTTCCTCATCTGTAAAATGAGGAAATTGGATTAGACAGCCTCTAAGGCCCTTTCCAACTCTAAATCTAAGATCCCAGGACATTAAATCAGGCTTCCCTGTGGAGAGTAAAATTATCTCTAAGGAAACCCTGCGAGCACCTAGAACCCCACCCCCTTTGCTCTCTCCCTTGGCAGGAGGGAATGAAGGTGAGGAGAGCATAAGAAATGTCATGCAGTCAGCCTGAGTCCTTCCAGTCCAACAGTCTGTCTCTGACAGCAGTGGATGGTGGGAAGGCAGGGTAATTGCTTTCCATGACATCAGCTTTGGAAGGTCAAGAACAATCCAGACTAGATTACCCATCCCTAAATCATAAAAGTTGAAATATATTTAGGTAGGAGAGATGACACTGAGATCATGCCTGTAATTTACCCCGGCTTTTCTCCATTCCTGCAGATCCATGTGGAGGCTGGGACTGGGATCTCAGCAGAGAGATGTGAAAAAGGGCTCAGTAACTGTGATAACAAACGACCTTGTCCCAGTAGGGGAAGCTGAGGAGGGGAAAGGTCACATTTGGGGTTAGGATGAATGGGAACATCAGGTCTATGAGGAAATCACAGAGGATACGAAGTAGCTGGGAGACAGATACTGTCTCTTGAGCTCAGGACCCTGCTCTTTTTCTTTCTGATAGCTATATATATTTTTTATAATTAGGCAGTTAGGGTTAAGTGACTTGCCCAAGGTCACACAGCTAGTGTCAAGTGCTTAGTCTGAGGCTGGATTTGAACTCAGGTCCTCCTGACTTCAGGGCTGGTGCTCTTTCCACTGCACCACCTAGCTGTCCCCTCCTTTTTTTCTTTCATTCATGCATTCTTTTAACAAGAATTTATTAAACACCTACTGTATTCTAGGTGGGAGGCAAAGTGACATAGTAGATACAGAGCTGGCCCCTAAATCAGAAAACCTTAAGTTCACATCCCACTTCTGACACATCCCAGCTGTCACTTCACCACCAAGTACCCCAGGAAACTCACCAAGACTATATATACGTTGCAGAGCAGGTACAGATCTTCACTGGTAAAGGTAGTTTTCTTATTAGAAGTGTCCCAGACCAATGAAATCACAGTTCCAACTTATTTTTAAAATGCACTTAGGGATACGGGAATGAAAGCATAATAGTCATTGTCCTCAAGGAGCTTGGAGGAGTAGGAAGAACAAGATGTGCATACAATTAAGTATAATGTAATGTCAGTAGGGAAGGACATCAGAAGGAGGGGGAATCAGAAGAGGCATCCTCTACGAGGAGACATGTGAACTGATTGTTGCTTATGAGGCCCTATGTCAGTCAATCCACCAGAAAACATCTATGCAGTGAAATAATAGCCACTCTCAAGGAGTTGATTTCCTATGAATCAGGAAATCTAGCTGGCTCCTGTGGTAGGAGCAATAGCTGAGCCTCTCCTCCCCTGCAAGTTTTCCAGAAAAGGTACTGAGCCCATCTTTACATCTTTGGTGGATTCAGACTGTTAACATCACTTTCTGGTCGCCCGAGTACAAAACATTCGTGGGAGTCTTCTGATGCTTGGCTGCCATACACGTCAGAGGAAAGGGAGCTCCCTCAGCTGAATTAACTTGAGATGTCCTCAAAGCCCATCCTTATTGAACATCCTTTTCTTGCTAAGTAAATCTCCTTTTGTTAACTGTGGATTGACATGTGAGCATCTCTTTTTGTTCCATTATCTAATCTATGCCACCAGGGGACCGGCTTGAGTCAAGCCCAGAACAACTCCTTAGATACCCACCCTCCTCCTCTTCATATACTTATTGTGCTAAATATCCTCTTCACTGTTTTGTCCTAGAAACGCAAAGAGCGTGAAATGCAACAGGAGATGTTGTTGAGGGATGAAGAGACCATGGAACTCCGGGGAACCTATACCTCTCTGCAACAGGAGGTTGAAGTCAAAACAAAAAAACTCAAGAAGGTGAGTCCCAAGGGTTGGTAAGGGGACTAGGGAAGCTTTGTGGTGCAGTAGGTAAGAGTGCTAGGCCTGCTGTGTGACCCTGGGCAAGTCACTTAACCTTGTTTGCCTCAATTTCCTTATCTGTAAAATGAACTAGAGAAGGAAATTGCAAACCTTCTCCAATATCTTTGCCAAGAAAACTCCAAATAGGGTCACAAAGAGTCCCACACTTAACTGAAAACAACTGAACAACAGCAAAGAGATTCTGAGAGGTAGAAGAAAGGAGAGAGTGCCTGGGACACTGGGCATGAGAGACAGCCTATACCAGGGGCCCTGTGACTGAATCCAAATCCAAATCCTCTAGGAATTTCTGTGAAGTTTGGATTCAGTCAAAGGGCAGTATTTGAGGACGTAGAGGGCCACAAGTTCCCCCCTCTGGCCTACACAAAGGTAGTTTGGCTGTCTAAAGGCCTCCCCTCCGCAGTTTTGTGTGAGTACATATATGTGGGTTTTTTTTCTCCTCTACACTTCTAATTAAGCTATTGGGGTCCAGGAGAGTGAAGTTTACCAGTCTATATAAGTAGGTGTTGTTCCCCTGAGCCAGCCAAGAGATGGGGAAGCTTTTTCATTCCTAATCTCAAAGTCTTGTCATTGTTCAATAGTGTCTGACCCTTTGTGACCCTGTGACCATAGCATGCCAATACTGTCCAAGTCTTAGATAAAGATAAATTCTCTTCTTTACTGTGTCATTCCCAAGTAATTACTTGGGTGTTGTCAGACTACACCTAGAGGGAGGGAGGGAAAGAGAAGTAACAGACCCAGGGTGGGTCTGGGGGTGGGGTGGGTTCCAGAAACTGGAAAAGGGAGAACAAGAGACTCTCTTCAATGATGGGAAGTTCACTCACATCAGCAAGACAGCAGGTGCTCTAACAGAGCTTGTGAGTGGGTGCAGAGCTTCTGTTAGGGCCTGGCCAGGATGTGAGGCTAGAGTCCAGCCATTGGGCAGATGAGCCTCCCAGAAGTTCCCAGGGTCCTGAACAAAGGTCTTCCACTGTGGTAGTTAACCATGCACACCCTTTCCTTAGCATCTGGACATCTTCTCTGAATGCTCTCCATTCTGTTGCTGATGAGAAAGGGGGAAACATGGTTAAAATACCTACTCACTAGGTGACACAGTAGGTAGAGCACCGGCCCTGAAGTCAGGAGGACCTGAGTTCAAATCCAGTCTCACACCAAATACTGGACACTTACTAACTGTGTGACCTTGGACAAGTCACTTAACCCCAATTGCCTAAAAACAAAACAAAATACAAAGTCTATCTCTTGTCTAGCTCTACGCTAAGCTGCAGGCAGTGAAGGCAGAAATCCAAGACCAGCACGATGAGTACATCCGTGTGCGGCAAGACCTGGAGGAAGCACAGAATGAACAGACCCGGGAACTCAAGCTCAAGTGAGAGGCATCTCTCCCCTTCCTACCTTGTCATTTCTGCCCACTTAGAAACTCTCTAGCCCCTCTCTCACTCCCTGTTCCTTTGCATTGAGGCTTTTTGTTACCGGGCTCCCTTGCCAGGATTTCCCCATTGCAGCACTGACCATTCCCGCATGTAGCACTGGATTGAGAGAACTCATGAAATTAAGCAGGGGCTCTTCTGATCACCTCTGCTACACTTAAGTCTCATCTTCCCTAAGACTAAGGCTGGAGAGTCAGGGCTTGGCATGGCATGGAGTAGAATGGTGTGTTCCCTAAGGACAGAATAGAGGTCAGATAGGCCTAAAGCTGAAAAGTCAGGAGACTTTGAGGATTTCTTCCTCCTAGTTACCAAAAACCCTACTATGCATTAGCCCACACTAGGTGCTTTCCAGTTTCAACTGCTAGACCTTGTTGTTTGGTTCTAGAGATGTTGAATTCAGCTGTTTTGTCTGGTTTTTACCAATGCCTACTTTCCTTCTGTTTTCCTCCACTAACCTCCCCATTTTGGCTTTTGGTATATGCCTATTATATATTCTCCAATCCATCCTTTATCACCTATACCATGCTCACTTTTTCTCTTGTCCCTCCTGCCTCCCATTCCCATTCCCAGATACCTGATCATTGAAAACTTCATCCCTCCCGAGGAGAAGAATAAGATCATGAATCGTCTTTACCTGGACTGTGAGGAGGAGCAATGGAAGTTCCAACCCCTGGTGCCAGCTGGAGTGTAAGTATACACTTACACAGGGAGCAGAGGTGGGGCTCTGGAGGCTCATCTACTAGGCAGGGTCAATCAAGAGGTCCGTGCTTATGATGGAAGACTGAAAGAAGAGATAGAGCTGTCTGTGGCCCGAATGCTGAGTAGAAGGTTGATTTTTTTCAAGTTCTGATATAGAGAATCTCTAGGAGGAGAGTAGATATCTAAAAGGAAAGAATTGGTGGGCAGTATGATATAGTAGATAGGGCTCTGGAAGACTTGGGTTCAAATCCTGTCTTGGACACTCAGTAGCTTTGTGAAGTTGAGTGAGTCACTTAACTCCCTGGGCCTCCCTTTCCTCAAATGGAAAATGAAGGGGTCTGATAGCCTCTAAGTTGTTTTTTTTTTTTCTTCTGGCTCTTATATCTATGATCCTATGAGTTCCAGAAAGATGAGATGGCTTAGAAAACCAGAAGTACTATTGGGGAAGGAGGGTGTCCTGTGAGTAGGTGAAAATACCAGCACTTCTGGTAGGTCCTTTCTTTGGTACAGCTTAGAGGAGAGATTTGACCATATCTCTCTCTTCATCCTTTAGGTATAGACTCTGTATTCCTGTGAGTTGAGTGTAGCACTCCCTCTGCTGGTACTTATGTAGAATACACCTCCCTATTTGTGCTAGACGGACCACACCCAGTCCTGTTATAATGCCAAGGAATTGCTAATTCACTTTCAAAATTCTGCTTAAAGAGGTCCAAAGGCCATAGCTCTGCCTCTATCCCAGAAAGAACCAGATCTAAGGGCAGGCAATGTAGGCGGTCACATAGAGTGGAACATGCAGAGGACATAATGAAGGACACATTTTAAAAAAATTATTTTGCTATCTTTTGTTTTTATATTGCCTTCATTTTTCAACATATCCTCCACCCAGAAAGCAAGCCCTCATGATAAAGAATAAAAAAGAGATTTTTAAAAAATCTGTTCAGCAAAAAATATTTTCCCCAAAAACCATATCAATTGAGTGTTCCACACCCAGTTTCTTACCTCCCTCTGGGGACGCTTTTAAATATTACTTAAGATCGTATGGTTATACCTGGAAGAAACATCAGAGGCCTTCTAGTCCAATGCCTTCATTTTATAGATGAGGAAATTGACGTCCAAAGATGACCAGCAACTTGCCCAAAGTCACACAGGTATGTCTGGGATTGGAATCCAGGTCTCTGAACACCAAATCCCATGTTTTTTTCTCTCTAGACCATGCTTTTTTGTGATGTTAGTTCTTCAGTATTTCAAGCATCCCTGTTTTCATTGGTGTATGTCTTCCATTGACACATCTCAGTCCCTTTCTGCCTTAGTTTTTTTTTTACAAACTCACATATTTTTAATGCCAGAAAATGCCATTGGCAGCAGCATGTAGGATGAGTCTATGGTGTGAATTCACACATGGTATGGTTAAAAATCAAAGCCTCCAATGGGCTCCAAGGGATGGCGTGTTGAGGAAAATCTTCACAGCTCACCCAAGGTACACAAATGCTTTGTCATCACTTTGCTAGGGAGGTACAACCACCAATGAGGTGCTCAGGAAATGAAACTGAATTGAGTCAGAGAACGTGGGTTTGACTCCCAGCTTAGCTGTATGACTTTGGGCAAATCATTTAACCTGGTCCTCTGTGGCTCATATGTTTGGGGCGGGGGGAGGGTGTAAAAAAAAAGGAGAGCTTTATATCTTCGATGATCTCCAGATCTGACATCAGAATCCCTGCAACTGGAATAGGAAGAGAGTGAGAGACATTGTCGCCTTCTCATGTAAAACTCAGGGAGTTCCTTTTTCCATCATTTAGGTTAAGAATAGTCACACCCTTCATTTACGTAATCTGAGATGGTGACCCTGACCTTGATCAGAGTTAAAGAGGTTGCCGCAAAGAGTCTTCATTTGTTTTTGTAAATTCAGTTTCCAAGGCAGTTAATTCCCTGAAATTTAGGTCTGCTGCCACCAGGTGGTGGTAGGATGCCTTGCTCATATGAGCTACAGTAGGTGGGGTGTTTTTCTTGAGATGCATATGGTAGTTCAGAATCAGCAATAAAAAGTTGAGGAGATCCTAGACGTCATCTGGTTCCCAGACTTATAACCAGCTTTATTAATGACAAGATTATTCATTTTAAAAAAGCTAGACTGAAAAACTAAACTCATCTTAAAACAGGTAGGACTTTTAGAACAGTTTTTGGAAAAAGGAAAGATTCGCTAGGATATAATTGGGAATCTTTACATATAATCTCTTAAATGTTACCATTCCTAGTACTTTTTCTCTTTTATTCATAGGATCATAGGTTTAGAGTGGGAAAGTACCTCAGAAAGCATCTACTCCAACTTTCTTATTGTATGATTCATGAAAGTAAAGCCCATAACCCGAGTTTGGGGGGCAGCTAGGTGGTGTAGTGGATAGAGCACCGGCCCTGGATTCGGGAGAACCTGAGTTCAAATCTGGCCTCAGACACATAACACTTACTAGCTGTGTGACCCTGGGCAAGTCACTTAACCACCATTGCCCCCCCCCCAAAAAAAAAGGAAGAAAAGAAAAAAGAAAGTGAGGCCCAGAGATGTTAAGTTACTTGCTCAGGTGGGATTCAAACCCAGGGCTTCCAATTCCAAATTCAGCACTTCTTCCTCTGCACCATACTGCTGCCTGCCTTTTGTTCTTACCTTGAATAAGATAACGTATCTGGAAAACTTTGCAAACCTCAAAGCACTGTATAAATGAATTATTATCATTATTATTGCTATTTTTGTTGTCCCTAACTTTAAAAAGATATTTAATGGCAATGGAAAGAGTCCTGGAAGAGGTGTCAGGAGACTTGGGTCTCCTTGGTTCTACCACTAACAAAGGTCACACAGACTTGGAGACAATGATTTCATTTCTCTGGACCTCAGTTTGCTCAACTGAAAAATGAGGCAGTTGAACTAGATGACCTACAAAGTTACTTCCAGTTGTGGCATTCTGTGATTCTACTTAACTTTCCGAACGTCCCTCAAAGAAACGTGCTAGTCAACTCCAGCTTTGTTTGGGTCCAATAGCTTGGAGAATCTCCGAGTTGGAAGGAAACTCTAAGATCGTTTCGTCTAGCCCATACCTGAATTGGAATCTCCTTTATGACTTCTCTAACAAATGGTTATCCAGGACATCTGGGGAATAGGAAGGGGAAGCACCTCCTAAGGTGCCCCTTCCATTTATGAATAATTGTAATTATATCAGACTGCCTGTCTGTAACTTCCAAGATAGAACCACTCCTGGTTCTGACTGTCATCTGGGGTCAACAGAATAAATCTGATCCCTCTTTCCTGTGTTTTCACATACCTGAAGATATCTAGTATATTCTCCCTAAGTTGTCTCTTCTCCAGGCTAAACATTCCCATTTTCTTCAACTAATTCTCATACCATAAGGTCCTCTTGCCATTGTGGTCACCTTCCTCTGCACATGCTCCTCTAGCTTATCAACTTTCTTCCTAAAAGGTGGTACCAAAGGTACAAAATTCCACATGGGGTCTGACTAGGACAGAGTAGGGTAGGAATATCACTTCCTGAGACCTTGCCTCTTGAATTCAAGTATAGGGCTTTACATTTATGCCTACTAAATTTATTCAATACCCATTTTCTTATATGCATACCATGATATATAATAGGTGCTGAGAATACAAAGATAAAAACGAAGTAGTTCTTGCCCTCAAGAAGCTTATAGTCTAGTATACAGACACACATGTATATATGTGTGTATATATATATATATATATATATAATATGCACATATGTGTGTGTATAAAATATGTAGATATAGATAAGCAAATGCTAAGTGTATACAAAAATAATACAAAGCAATTTCAAGGAGAGACTATTAGTGACTAGCAGGAGCCAGGAAAGGCTTGATATAGGAGATAGCACCAGAGCTAGGTCTTGAAGAAGCTTAGGGATTCCAGAAGATCAGCATTAAGAGGGATTGTGTTCCAGGCATGGGAGCACAGGGATGGGAAACTGAATATAATGTATATAGTATTTTACTTTTTCCAATTACATGCACAGATAATTCTCAATATTCTTTTTTTAATAAGATTTTGGGCTCCAAATTTTTCTCTCTCCTTCCCTCCCTCCTCAAGATGGCAAGCAATCTGATATGTTATATTTGTCCAATCATGTAAAACACATTTCCACCTTAGTCATGTTGTGCAAGAAGAAACAGAACAAAAGGAAAAAACCATGAAAAAAAATAAAGTGAAAATAGTATGCTTTGATCTGCATTCAGACTCCATTGTTCTTTCTCTGGATGTGGATAGCATTTTCTATCATGAGTCTTTTAGAGTTGTCTTAGATCAGGAAATTGAATATCATGTATAGGGAACAGCTAGGAGGCTAGTTTAACTAGAATAGAGAGTGTGTTAAAGGGAAAAATATGTAGTAGGATTCGAAAGGTGAGTTGGAAGGAGCTAGATAGTGGACAAATTTCATGGAAGACTATGGATGATGGATTTTATCCTAGATGTAATAGAGAGTCAATGAAGATTTTTGATCAGGGGAGTGAAGTGGTCAGATCTGTGTTTTTGAAATATCAATTTGTGGAGGAAAAACTAGAGAAAGGACAAACAGGAAGCAGGAAATCTGGTCCAGCTGCAGTAGTCCAGTCAAGAAGGAAGAAAGGCTTGACCTAGAGCAGAGGCTATGTGAATGGAGAGAAGAGGACGGATGCAAGAGATGATTCAGAGATAGATTCTAAATTTGGCAACTGATTAGATATGGATGTAGAAGAAGGAGGAGGAGGAGCAGGAGGAGGAGGAAGGTATTATTTGAAGGTTAGGAACTTGGTTGACTGGAAGCATGATGGTACCATTAACATAAAGAGGGAAGTTTGGAGGAGAATTGGATATGAGGAAAAATTTAATGGATTCACTTTTGTGTGTGTTGAGTGTAAGATGTTTATGGGACATCCAAGTGGAGATGCCCAGCAGACAGTTGGTAATGCAGGACTAAAGTTCAGGAAAAAATATTAGAACTGCATGTAGATTTGGGAGTCATTTGCAAGGAGATGATAATTAAATCCCATGGGAACTAATGAGATCACCAAGGAAGAGAAGAAGACTCAAGATGGAGACTTGGGTGATGCCCACGTTTTATGGGCAAGAAAAGGACGAGATTGGAGGCCCTTGATAAATGCTTGTTTATTGATAGATTGATCAGCAAAGAAGACAGAGAAGAATCAGTCAAATATTCAGGAGGAGAAGCAAGAGAGAGAAGCACCACAGAAGCCAAAGGAGAGAACATTCAAAGGGATGCAGTGGTTGACAGTGTCAGGAGAGAGTTAGGGGCTGTTGGTATAGAATTTTCCATACAAATTCAGGCACCAAATTAGTTGGTTTTGCACAATTGTTCTTTCTTGCCTAGCCTTTAATAGGTTTTGCCATAGACGAACTGAGACCTGGGAAAGACCTTAGCTTAAAAAGGCCAAGGTCTCCCACTGCATCCTGGACCATTGCCAGTTGTCCTGATTTATGTCTTTCTACTAGATCCCAATGACTCTGGAGGAGAGAGTAATGACTCTGCACAGCTCTGCCTCACTTAAATCAATTCACTTGCAAGTCAAGACTTCACCCTCCTGATGTCATTGGTTCTTTCTGAGAGCGAAGGATGAACAACAACAATCTTTGTTACAAGGGAGGACTCGATGCTGATGTGAATATGGAGAGTGGAAGGAGGGGACAAATCCAGAAATGATCACGATGTAAAAACAAAACCTTGGATTGTTGGAAGGAACTTAATGGAGGGGGAGAAAAGGGCTGCGGAGAGGTCAGATAGAATGAGGACTGAGGAAAGGTCACTGGAGTTGGCAGTTAAGAGCCTGCCTGTTACCTTGGAGAAAGCAGTTTCAGCAAAGGCTGAGCTCAGAAGGCAGATTGCTAAGGGTTGAGAAATGAGTGGAGGTAAGGAACTGTAAGCTGGGAGAAAGGGAAAACACCCTTTCTAGGAGTTTGGCTGTGAAAAAGAGAAGAGCTATAGGACAATAGATTAGACACAACCAGTCCTTCTTGCCTGTTAAGACCTTTGGGGACGCTGACTGTCTCTCATGTGTAAGATGCTATCTTCCACAGCCTGCTTCGAAAAGTTAATTTGTCAGAGATTTCAACTGTGCTTAAGTAGTATCACCTTTTCTCCAGATGTGCAACATATTCCTGCTGGGAGCCAGAAACCCCTAGGCATCTCCCTGACCAATCGTTAGAGGCCTCTGTACCTTACATTACCTCTTTTGTTTGTTTGGGGTTTTTCCATATCTTAAAGAAGCCACTCCTGAGCTTCCAGCATCCAACTTAAATTAGAGGCTATGCTAACATTTACTCTCCAATTCATGTTACATTTCTTGCCTTCAGTTTCCTTCTCTTTATAATAAAAGAGTTAGGCTATATTTTCTGTAAGGCCCCTTCCAACTTGACATTATTGTGAATTACATGCCACGTTAAGGAGGAAAGTATTAGTCTTTCCTGCTATTTTTTTTTCATTACTTAAGTAATTCACATTTACAACATTTACAAACATTTACTGTTTTACTGATCTCTCTTAGCAAACCCCACCCCCACTCCCACCCCCAGCAAGGGCTTGGCCCCAGAAAAATTCTGTCCTCCAACAAGCTATTTTACTAATTTTGGAATCTGTCCCCTTCAATAACCTTGCATTATATTTGGTGTGTCCTTAGGCATACCTGGTTTAGTGTGGTTACAGATTAATGTGTAACAATATGTCTATGAACAGAAACTATGCAAGATAAAAGCGTTGGGGTAAAAGATATCAAAATAAATAGGATGAATCAATAGGGGAAATACTTCTCTTTATTACATTTGGCTTTAAGGCAATTAAAAAAGTATTTATTAAGTACCTACTGTATGCAAGGCATTGGGGATAGAAAGACTAAAATGAAATAGTCCCTGCTGTTAATGAGTTTAAATTTTACTGAAGGAATACAACATGTACTCAAATAATTAAACGCTCAGTCAATAAGCATTTATTAACTGTCTGTCACATGCCAGACACCATGCTAGGCACAGAGACTAAAATTAAACAGTTTTGGCTTTGAAGGACATTACATTACACATGCTTTTCTTGGGGAAAGGGGGCAGGGCATGTGATTTCATTGGTATAAGGAGTTCTAAAGAAAAGCTACCTCTGCAAAGACAGATTTGTCACGTATAGTCTTGAAATTTTTCCTGGTCCCTGAGAGTGAAGTGATTTGCCCAGGATCACATAGACAATATGTGTCAGAGAAGGGGTGGGGAATCTGAGGCCTCGAGGCCACATGTAGCCCTCTAGGTCCTCAAGTGCCATCCTTTGAGTGAATCCAAGCAAAGTTTGTGTCAGAGGCAGGCCTTGAACCCAGCTCTTGGGGCCTACAAGGGCTGCTCTCTATTCCTTACACTACACTATCTCTCTGTATATGATAAATACAAGGTAATTTGATAAGGAAAGCATAAGCAAATTCAAGAAGGAAAGAATGGTAAGAAATAGGGGACTCAGGAAGGGCCCAATATGGGAGGTGGCAAATTTTGTTTGTCAAAACAAGGTGTCAAAAACCTATGGAGAAAAAAAAATTCACCTTAAAAATGGGAATATTGAGAAACAGTTGACTTTAACAAGGCTTACTAATAAATCCAAGCAAAATAATTATATAGTGGGAAAAGCTGTGAACTAGGAGTCAGAAGGCTTGATTTCTAACTAGTTGTATGATTGTGGAAAATTCATGTTACGTTTCTTGCCCTCAGTCTCCTTCTTTATAAAATAAAAGAGTTAGGCTACATTTTCTGCAAGGCCCCTTCCAACTTGACCTTATTGTGAATTACATGCCATATTAAGGAGGAAAGTATTAGTCTTTCCTAATATTTTTTTCATTACTTAAGTAATTGACAAGTATTTAATAAATAGCAAGGGCCCTTTTGGCTTCTAAAATACATCAGGTATCTATGATTCCATCCATGTTGGTTGTTCTTCAATTCCCATGCAGATTACAATTATCCCCTGTAGCAGTAGAAGTTTTAATCACTTGTTAGTTAATGAGTTGCTGTCCTCAAAAAAAAATCAACTCCCAGTGATGGCCACATACTGACTTAGAAAACACATTTGTGTATTTATTTTTTATGAATATATCAACATATTAAAATCAGATGGGAACTCCATTTTAATCTGGTTTGGGCCACACCCTGATGATGAGTCTTTCTGAACTTGGGCTGGTGGTGAGATGTCAGACTCTTGGTCTGGCCCTGTTATAACCTGCTACAGTTTGTTCTTTGCTGATGTAATTTTGGGTAATAATCTATAGCTGACACGTATATATAGCAAAGGGCTTTACATAGAATCAGAGATCTAAAAGTGGAAGGGACCCCCTAAGACTACCTAGTCTGCCTTTCATTTTACAGCTAAGGAAATTGAGGCCCGAAGAAAGTATGTGACTTCCCCAAGGTCACAAAGGTAGTCATTTTCAGAGGCTAAATCTTAACCCAGGGCTTTTGACTCCAGAGCTGGTGCTTTTTTGGGTACAGTACATAAATTATCCCTTTTGCTCCTGATGACATCCGTATTAGATAGTTGCTTTTATTATCCCCATTTTACAGATGAAGAAACTGACACTCAGAGAGAATGGAAGTTAGAAAAAGTTACCTGAGGTAGAAGTTGACAACTAGTAAGTACAAGAGAAAAGATCTGAAACCCAGATCTTCCTCATTCCTAGTCTAGCAGTCTAACCACTAAAAAATTTTTCTGTCCACAGAAGGGCTTCAAGCTGCAGAATTATTACATGTTGTTAGTGCAAATGTTGGAGATTTCAGTTTGTATTGGGCCACTGTATTATGCCAACAAGAACAGTGCAGATCATTTAAAGGTGAAAAAAAAAAGATAGCATTTGGAAATATGTGCCCTCTTGTTTAAATAGGGTTTTCTCAGTTAGGAAATGGTTTCATATTCACTTGGTTCTCAAAATAACCCTGTGAGGTACTTAGTGCAAGTATTATTGTTCCCATTTTATAGATGAGACAACCAGTTTGCTGGAGATCATAAAAGTAGTAGGGAGTCAGGGTGCAGATCCAGTTCTGCTTACTCTAAGTTTTCTCTCTTTGTGCCCCTGTACTTCATACATATTAAGAGCTTTATGTTCCTCTTAATAGAATAATAGGATTATTATTAATATATAATTAATATAACATATTGCATATTATATAATATATTTATATATAATATAATATAGGATCATGGAATATTACATGTAAATAAAGTTTGCATTGAGAGGCAACAAAACTTTTTTGTAACCTCATGGTTAATGATATCATCATATGATCAAATGTAAAGGACACATTCCTCCTCTCTTTCAGAGGAAAATATAAAAATGGCATAGGATAATTTTCTTTTTTTGGAGGGTTGGGGGAATTTGGGTGTTCTGGAAGGGATGAGGCTCAGAGACTTGCCCACAGTCACATACAGCTTAGTCAAGTGTCTGAGACAGGACTTGAACCCAGATCTTCCTGAACCCAAGTTCAGCACTTTATATTCACTACCCCTTGCTGCCTCTTACAACTAATTTGGGTTTGGGTTTTTTTGGTTTGTTTTTTGGGGGGCTTGGGGGAGGCAATTAAGGTTAAGTGACTTGCTCAGGGTTATACAGCTAGTAATTGTCTGAGACCAGATTTGAACTCAGGTCCTCCTGACTCCAAAACCCATGCTTCATCCCTGTGCCACTTAGCTGCCCCCTCACAATTATTTTTAAAGAACTTTATATGTGTCATATCATTTGATCCCCACAATTTTAGAAATGAGGAAACCAAAGCCAGCAGAAGTTAATTGGTTTGTCCAGTACTGTTTGTTTTCTAGTATGTCAGCTCCCTAGAATTGCCCTCCTACCTTCTGCCCCATCACACGCAGTAAACCTGATATGTGCTGACAGCAGATGCTTTTCCAAGTACTTCTGCTTATTGTTATTCAGTCGTGTCTGACTCTCAGTGACCCCATTTGGGGTTTCCTTGGCAGAGATACTGGAGCGGTTTGCCATTTCCTTCTCCAGCTCATTTGACAGATGAGGAAATTGAGGCAAACAGGGTTAAGTGACTTGCCCAGGGTCACACAGCTAGTGGTTGAGGCCAGTTTTGAACTCAGGAAGATGAGTCTTCCTGACTTTGGGCCTGATGCTCCATCTACTGCACCACCTAGCTGTCTTTGCAGTAGCTCCTTTTCTTCAAAGCGTCCACTCTAACCTCACTGTCAGGCGCTTACCATTGCACCACAATGATCTCATTATATTATTATTGTATGCTCAAGAATTCCATTTAAAACCATCTCCAGCCATGACTTGATGTAATATAAAGAGTCCTGGCCTTCTCAAAGAGTCAGATGGGCAGGGTTCGAATCTCTGCTCTTCTTTCTTGTGTAGCTTTGGGCGGGGCATTAATCTCCTTAGGGCACAGTTTTCTCATTTGTAAAATAGGGGGCGGGACAAACTAGAGGAACCACTCAACATATAAAAGGATGCCTGTGGACCACATATTGACTTAGAGAACCATGCAGTTTATGTATTTCCCTTTTTATTATTATTATTATTATTATTATTATATAATAATAATAATAATAATAATAATAATAATAATAATAATAATAATAATACAGCAACACATTAACATCCGCTAGGAACTACCTTTTAATCTGGCCTGGAACTAAGAATGTGAAATAATGATGGAAAGGCAAATTGGATCTGGATTGTGCAGGGCTTTAAATGCCAGGATGAGGAATTTGTATTCTATTTGGAGGGGAATAGGGAGCCACTGGAAATTTGGGGGTGGGGGGGTGAATGCTCAAAGCCTGTGTGTAGTTTTCAAACCTTGCCTGAGGTATGCAAATGTCTTGTCCTGCCACTGGATTAGACATTTGGATAGATGGAATAAATTGAATAATGGTGCTTGGCACCTGGATGGTACTTAATGAATGCTAGAAGTAACAAATATGAGCAAAGGCAAACCAGGAAGAAGTCTGAATTTGTGGTGCTGGGTACAAGTGACTGGAGGAGAACTCTGTTTAAAACCATCTCTAGCCATGATTTGATATAATGGAAAGAGTGCTGGTCCTCTGAAGGGGTCACATGAGCTGGGTTCAAATCTCTGCTCTTCCTCCTTTTGTGACTTTGGGCAAGTCACTTAACCTTTGTTAGGTCACAGTTTTCTTATTTGTAAAATAGGGGTTGGAATAAACTTTACACTTTCAAATAGAGATTAGGGCCACTACATAAGGATCCCTGTGGGCCACATATTGACTTAGAAAATGACATATATTTATATATAAGTTTTTTTAATTAACACATTAAAATCAGATAGGAACCCCATTTTAATCTGGTTCTGGGTCACACTCCAGAGTATTGCGGGCTACATGCAGCCCCAGGCCTTGTGTTTGACATCTCTGAATTAGGAGAAAAATGACACAGTGCTGAGAGCTGAATGGCAGCTTGGATGGTAAACATCCAGAGACAGGTGAAGGGGAAGACGCAGCAATGGTGAGATATAGCCTATAATAGGACAGCCTTCAGCCATTGAGATGGAGCATAAAAGATGGATTTAAGTGTTAGTAAAGATTACAGGATCGTAGATTTAGAGCTAGAAAGTACCTTAGATGCCTGTTCCAACCCTCTTCTTTGACAAGTAAGGAAACTGAGGCTCATAGGTAAAGTGACTTGGGCTGATCACAGAACTTCTAAGGGTGAGAAATATGATTTGCACATAGGTCTTCCTGATTCCAGCTCCACCACTCTAACTGTTATACCACACAGCTGTCAAGATATGGTCATTTGGGCCCTTGGGATTCCCTGCAGATGTGGATATAGCCGGAGCAATCTAGCCTCTATAGGGAGGATGACCTCTGTTCTGGGCAATCAGCCATAAGTCATACTTCTTGCTTAGATAAAGACCGAGGAGAACAGAACCCAGGTAGGAGAGATTGGCTGTCACAAAGGTCTTGTGTACTCTTTGCAAGGCAGAATTCTCTGAACTCTCCTAGAATATCCGTGGCACCTTTCATTGGCTCATTCTGCCAGCAGACACTTGACCTGCAGCACTGTTTACCAGATCGGATGATGTCATGAGACAGAAAAAACATAACACATTCCCTGCCCCCCCACCCCCCTGCTGCCAAGAGCCTTGTGTCAATTTGCATGCCCTGTAGTTGACATTCACACAACCATCCTGCCTGGCAGCTGTTAGGGTCTCTCTATATTATCCTTAATTGCCTCAAAATTGCCTTGAACCTTATAAAGGATGGGTGACTGCCTGGTCCTAACCGGGTCTCCCTGACCCATCAAAGACCACACTGACCCTTTGTCCCCCTTTTCTATAATCTTTAGTAACCCAGTACATTATACCAGCCAGCTACTAATTATGATTCATGTTCTAAGGAGAGCTCCACCAGTCAGACGTTTTTATCATTACCACCTGTGTTATTTATAATGTTAACAATAATACTTGGCATTTGTATTGTATCCTTTTTTTAACTAGTGGGGCTTGGAGTCAGGAAGACCCCAGTTTGAATTCTTCCTCAGGCATTCTGACACTAGCTTTGTGACCCTGGGCAAGTCACCCTTATTTTCCTTGTCTGTAATCTGGAGATAATAATAGTGACTACCCCACGAGGCTGTTAGGAGGATAAAATGAGATACCACATGTGAGGTGCTTTGCAAGCCCTAAAACACTCTAGAAATGGGTTGTTGTTGTTGTTGAGCTGTTCCAGTCATGTCCAACTCTTCATGACCCGATTTGGGGTTTTCTTGGCAAAGATACCAGAGTGGTTTGCCATTTCCTTCTCCAGGTCATTTAACAGACAAAAAAACGAGAGGCAAACAGGGTTAAGTAACTTGCCCAGGGTCACACAGCTGGTAAGTGTCTGAGGTCAAATTTGAATTCAAGTCTTCCTGACCCCAGGGCCAGCATGCTATCCACTGCCCCATATTAATGTGAGCTACTATTATCTTATTCTTTTCAGAACATCATCATATCTTTTATTATATTCTCTCTTCAGAAAAATCCTATGGGTTGTGTAGGGCAGATATCACAGCCCCCATTCTTCAGATGAGGAAACAGAGGCCCAGAGAGGTCATAATTTAACTTGAAGTCACACAGCTAGTTAGTGCACCAGATGACTTATCAGGCTCCAACTTGGGCTATAAATCTTATTACTGATGTTTAATGGTTTTTCTCCTTCACTATCAATAAAACATAAATAGTACCTATGTATCACTTTATAGTTTATTAAACATTTTCACACACATTGTCTCATTTGATTCTCTTGACAGCTCTGTGTGGATACATAGTGAGGGTAGAATTTTCCCATTTTACATAGGGGAAAACTGAGGCACACAGAAGATAAAGGGCTTGCTCAAGACTATAAGACTAATAAGTAGTAAAATCAGGAACTGAATCGAGGTCTTCTGACTTGAAGACCACCATGACTCTACCACACAACATTCAGGAAATGATGGATGCAAATGAATAATTTTTCCCTCAACAAATATTTATCAAGCACCTCTTATATATAAGGTATAATGCAATTTACAGAGTGTACAAAGTTTGAAAATGGCACAGACCCTTCCCTTGAGGAGTTTCCATTGTAGTGGGAAGTGTGAAATGTACAAAGATAAATGTAGTGCCTGAGGCATCCCCCCAACTCATTGGATGGGTCCCCCAAAGAAGGCCACCTCAGATTCAATGCACTCTGTGGATCTATGTATCCACTAAAACCATGGCTCATTAGCCCCCATTGATGTGTTTATCTTTAATCATCAACCAGAGAGCACAATTAGTTCAAAGCAAAGGCATTTAATGAAAGGGTATAGTAGAAAAATATAAATAAAATATTTTCCTCATATAGCTCAGGTATCCTTCCACAGATATACAAATCAGCAGTAGGAAGGACGGACATACAGAACACACAAGTAGAGAGGTGTACACATAGGAAATACTTGGCTAGAAATGTGGGTGGACATGCACACACACACACACACACACACACACACACACACGAGGGCATGTGTTTGGCCAGGATGTACGCTTAGATGGACACAGAGGGAACACAAGTGGTCAAGGGCACACACGTATGGAGGAACAACCCATGCCTCCCAGGTCGTGGGACCTTTGACGTCTTCTAGTAATGTTCTCGTGCTGCTTCTGCTGGACTTGTTCCCAGATGGTCGGTCTCTGCTGGAGGTGCTGGCTCCTTCCTAATAGTCATGTGTTATCAGGGCTTCTCTCTGCTTCTGGCTTCTGTTTTCTGACTTCAGCTGAAAATCCTTAACTATAGTACTCTCTCTTCTTCATGAGACAAGTGGGTTCTGCCATGTTTTTAGTTACAAGCTAGAAGCATTTTATATAGCCATTTCAGAAAAGCTGCTGCCTTCACTTCAGCCATACAGCCAGCCTAGAAAAAGCCTTTCTCAGCAATTTTCCCTTAGGAGTTGTTTATCTGTTCTCTTTCAGATTCTTGGCTAGAAGACCTCTGTGTCCTCAGCAAGCCATTTCCCCCTCACACACCAAGTCCATTAATTGGTGGGGTTTGGGGGGTTTTTTGTCTTGGTTATTGTTTTTAGCTCCAAATCCATTTCCCTCTTGCATGTAGGTGAGAGAAAGATTGAACCCAGTGAGTAGGGCTTTTGTCTCTCCAATCTGCCCAGCTACATTCTGAAGCTTTCATATGTAGATATAATCAGTCAAAGTCTGAGAGCTCTTTCTCTCTCTCATAAATATGATACCAGGTAGGAAGTGCTGGGGGCAGAGGAAGAGATCCAGACGAAGTGCTCTAGGAAAATTTGAGGTAGGAACAAACTTTCAAATGGGTGCAGGGTAGAGTTCCCAAAAGAGGTAGCACCAGAATTGAGACTGTTTTGTCTTTTCACCTGACTCCTCCTTTCTGTTTTTTTCCCTTTTTCTTCCCTATTTTCGTGCTTTTTTTTTTGCTTCTTCCTGTTACTTTCCCTTCTTCTGCCTTTGTCTTTCAATCCCTTTCTCTCCTCCAATATTGCCCCTTTCTAAGGCAGCATAGAAAATTTACTCCCCTCCTGCAAAGGAAACAGATGCATGCTTTCTCCACCCCTTAAGGGATTGTTATTCTTTGTCTTTCTAGCCAGTTTTCCTCAGAATGAATGTAAATAGCAATTGTTTCTATTTTGGCTAGAAACCCTGAGGGTCTTCTCCTCCCAGATGGATTTTATTTTTTTTGACCAAAGAGGCCTTTCTCTACTTCATTTCTCATTAAGCCTTAATCACTGAACGGGCGTTGCCTCAGTCAAACTGAGACTTGTTAGAGACCTTAGCTTAAAAAGGTCGAGGTCCTCCACTGTATCCCCGGCCATCTCCAGTTGTCCTGATCTGTATCTGGCCACTGGATCGAGATGGCTCCAGAGGAGAAAGTGAGGCTGGTGACTTTGCACAGCCTTACCTCACTTAAATCCAATTCACTTGCATGTCATGGCATCACCTCCCTGATCATGGTCTTCTTCAAGAATGAAGGACAAACAACAACATTTCTCTAGTAAAGTAGAATGGTAGGTAGAAATTTGGGCTTGAAGTCAGAGAGATCTGAATTCAAATTCTCTCTCAAATACTCCCTAACCTGTGTGGCTAAAAGCAAGTCATTTAACCTCCCTGAATTTCCAGTTCCTCCCTAGGACTTAAATCAAAGTTATCAATGGGCTGTCATCTGCACTGGTAAAGAGCACTCCAACACCAGACACTTCCTACACTGATGAAAAAGGTAGAGCCTTCACATGCTTGAGTACTAGCACAGTGCTTCCAGGGAGTAGGCGTTTAATAATTGCTTGTTGGATTAAAGCAGGACTCAGAGAGATCTTTTACTTCTGTTTCATTCCTTTCACTTCAAGTGAAAGTGCCCTTTAACTTCAAGATGGCACTGACTGCATTTTTTCCCCTCTGTGCCAGCTAAAGAAGCAAAAATACTTTCCCCAGTTGCTTCCGCTATTCACTCTTCCTGTCACTGCCCCAAATCCTTCAGAGGGAGAAGCCAAAGTCATCCATTACCCAAGTCCATACTCCATGACATAGCTCAGTCAATGCCAAGGGAATCACTGGGAACCGCCCTATTGGTGGAGACCAGAGCTCCTAGCACATGATTGGCTGGTTGATAGTTGCATAATTTTCCATTACTTTCCCACTGCAGAAATAGAAGCATTGTTGATGCCTTCCAGGGCTGCCTATTCAGTTACTTAAGGACTGCGTAGCCAGTGAGTGAATAATCCAGGCCATTGCTTCTGGGTCTTCTTCCAGATGCCAACCTTTTGACTATTTCATTGCTAACTGGTATCATCTTTTAAAGGTAAACAAAGGTCATAGGATATAGGGCAATGCCAGACTTTAGAGTCACTATCACAGAGCTAGGCCATAGAGGCCATTTACTCCAACTCTGTCATTTTTCAGATGAAGAAAGTAAAGCCAAGGAGGTTAAGTGACAGTCCTAAGGTCACATAGGTAGTAAGTCGTGTTTGTAGTCTAACCACCTTGTTTTACCACTCAGAGACCTGAGTGGTAAAGGGACTTGGCCAAGATCACAAAAGTATTAGGTAGTAGAACCAGGATTGTTTGACCCTAAATCCAATGCCCTTGCCATAGGCCGCAAAGTGGTACAGTGGCTGAAAGGCCAGACCTGGAGTTTAGGTAGACCTGAGTTCAACTCCGGACCTGGACACTAACTAGTTGCATGACCCTGGGCAAGTTACTTCTGTCAACTTCAGTTTCCTTATCTATACAATGGGGAGAATAATAGCTTTACCTCCCAGGATCATTGTGAGGCCAAATGAGATATTTGTAAAGTGCTTTGCAAACCTAAAAGTGTTATATAAATGCTAGATATTATTATTATTATTATTACTAAATATTGCTATTTAATGATTTCATATGTCTTCCCAATAAAACTGTAAATTCGTTCAGGGAAGGGACCATATGTATTTCTGTGTCCCCACTGTTCTTATTTTCCATAGCTGTTTAGTCATTTTTCAGTTGTGTCTGACCCTTTGTGACCTCATTTGGGGCTTTCTTCGCAAAGACACCAGATGCCATTTCTTCTCCAGCTTATTTTGTGGATGAAGAAACTGACGCAAACAGGGTTAAAGTGACTTGCCCGAGGTGACACAGCTAGTGTCTGAGGCCAGATTTGAACTCAGAAAGAGGCCTCCTCTTGACCTGGCACCACCTAGCTGCCCCCTTTACACATAGTGGGCCCTTAAATACTTTTTGAATTGGATTGAAGCCAGCTTCCTGTCAAAAGAGGCATGGAAGTTGGAAGTTCCATTTTCAGTGCCAAAGGATTCATCAAACCTCTCTTTGTCTATAATGTTAGCAATATTAACTTTATGACCATTTAAAAATGTAGAGTGTCAGCTCCTGGGGGGCAGTAACTCTCTCCTTTTTGTCTATTTTTTTTGGGGGGTTAGGCAATGAGTTTAAGTGACTTGCCCAGGGTCACACAGCTAGTAAATGTCAAGTTTCTGAGGTCAAATTTGAACTCAGGTCCTCCTGACTCCAAGGCTGGTGTGCTATCCACTGCTCCATCTCGCTGCCCTATCTCCTTTCTGTATCTGTAACCCTAATGCTTAGGAGAATACTTGGCACCCACCTGGTGGGTGATTATTAATAAATGCTTGTCGATTGACTGACAGCAGTGAGACCCCTCCCTGGGCTTCAAACCCACGCCCTCCAGATCCCAGTCCTGTGCCCTTTCTCCTCTACCATAAAAAGGCAGATTTACCAATACCATTACCCATTAGTTATCTTGCTGAAGGTCGGTAGGAGGAAGAGGGGGAAGGATGTGGAGCTGTTTAAAGAGGAGAAAACTGAGGAGACATGTTAAGTGTCTTAAAATATTTGAAGAACTGTCATGAGTAAGAGGTTTCAGACTTGTTCCATTTGGCACCAGAAAGTAGAACTAGGAGCATTTATAAAGAGATAAAAGTAAGCTTGATGTTGGGAAAAAATTCCTAACAATGAGAAAAGTCCCTAGATGGAATGGACTACCTCAAGAGGTGAAGGGGTCCCTCCTTGCAGGTCTTCAAACGAAGGCTAGACTCCTTGTCCCGTGTGTTGTAAGGGGTAGAATTTTGGGATGGGGGTTGAATGAGCTAGCTGCTGAAGTAAGTCTCTTACCCCTAGATACTAAAATTTTATAAATCTCTTGACCCATATGATATTGAATTTCAGTCACCTATGCTATCCTTGTTCCCCTTTAGCTAGGAAAATTGGGAACAGATGATACATATGAAACCGGCTGGGCCAAGTTCAGGTTAGTTTGAATGGACAGATAGCAGCAAAATGAGAAAGAGGAAATAACCGAGCCTGCAGGGCTGGAGGCCTGCTAGGCACATTAATGGCCACTTAATCCCTCGTGATGTCACCATTCCTTTGTGCACACAGGAAACTCATCCTGATACTATCTCTCCCTTACAGTAATAACAGCCAAATGAAGAAGCGGCCAACCTCAGCAGTGGGCTACAAGAGACCCATCAGCCAGTATGCCCGGGTTGCCATGGCAATGGGGTCCCACCCCAGATACAGGGTAAGAGATTAGGAGATGGAGGGGAAAGAAAAGATTTCCTAGGGAGGTATGATACTCAGACATCATTGACTACTTTATCCTACTCATCACTAGAGCAAGCTAGGGGCAGGGTACAACAAAGAGGATTTTGAGCAGGTGGGGGACCTTAGAGTTCATCTAGCCCAGCTCCCAGGGAGCTGAAGCTCAAAGAAGGGAAAGGATAGGTAGCAGAACTAGGATTTGAACCCAGGTCCTAAGATTCCAAATCCAGAGCTATTTCCATTTTAGGAAGAGGGACATTTATCAAGCCCAGTTCTCACAGATGTTCATTTAAAAAAAACACTTTTAAAAAACATTTTAGGGTCTTACTGAGTTGACAAGAGCACTCAGAGACTATAAAATTTGCCCAAAGTCATGTAGCTAGTATGTGGCAGGATACCACATACTAGGACTACAACCCAAGGCTTCCTGACTCTGAAGCTGGCTTTCTATCAACTATGCAATGCTGACTCTTATACACATTTTCATGTTAGGGAATTCTACCCTTCATGGCACAGAGGAATTTATTTTATGATATGCTTCACATACGACCATGAAGGCTTCAGGCTTCAGGCTTCAGCTGAGCAGTAACATATGGGTGTACATTTTTTAAAAATTCAATAAATATCTGGGCATGATGGCATATGCCTATAACTCCTGCTACCTGGGTGGTGGATCTCTTGGGCTCAGGAATTCTGAGCTGTAATGGGCTAATTCAGTTGGGGGTCCAGTCTGGCATCAGTAGGGTGAGCCCCTGGGAGCAGGGGGTCACCAGGTTGCCTAAGGAGGGGCAAACCAGCCTAGGTCAGAAACGAAACAAGTCAAAGTTCCCATACCAATCAGAGGAAGATCCAGCCTGCTAATGGTCCCTGCATTTCCATCCTAGGATAGAAGACCCAGTCTCAAAAATTAAAAAATAAATTCAATACATATTTTATTAATGCATTTTTATATCATCTGTAAATGATTTCCCAATGACTCCTTCCCAGCCCACTAGAACCCTCTCTTAACAATAAGAAAGTACAACTAAGGAAAATGTATCAATGCATTGGCCATGCTGACAATGTAGGGTCTGGCTTTAGACTCAAGGGAACGTAATTTCCAGACCTTGCTGCGGCAGCACAGCTGCCTTGTCCCAGATCTGTTGTCAGTATCAGCTGTGGGCAGAGAAGGCAATGGTGCCACGCACATCTGTACCCATGTCTGGTTTTACTTTCCCTGGGACAGGCAGAGAACATCCTCTTCTTGGAACTGGATGTGTCCCCTCCAGCTGTCTTTGAGGTTGAATTCTCTCATGACCAAGAACAGGATCCCCGAGCACTGCACATGGAGAGACTTATGCGTCTGGACAGCTTCCTTGAAAGACCTTCCACTGCTAAAGTCCGAAAGTCCAGGTCCTGGTCAGTATACCCAAAGGCCAGTCGGGGATGAATCTGATCTAGGGACTAGGAGGACCCAGTGGTCCATTGGGAGGTACAGATTCTGAGTATATTAGGCAAGGGACACATTGATGGGGAGTAAAGTAAAGGAGAATTAGGGATAGGCTAGACCTACTGACATGTTGCCTGTGCTCTTTTTCCACCTTCCCACCCACTTCTCCCACCAGGTGCCAGAGTCCTCAGCTGCTGCCCTCTTCCACCTCGCATGTCCCACTGGCCTCCAGTTCTCTGCGTCCCTCTACGATGCTGGCCCACGAGTGACAGCCTCCAAGGACCATGCGGCCTGGCCCCACAGACTCTGGGGATATGGGCAGTCAGCCTCAAATCATCTCATCTGCGGCTTTGTGTGTGTGCATGTGTGTGTGTGTGTGTGTGTGTGTGTGTATGTGTGTACACGTGTGTATGTGAGGGGGTGAGAATCTAGCACCGTCCCCCTGCCCTCAATTGTTAGCCTCCTTTATTTATTTAATGTTATTTATTCATGGAGCTCAGCTGGTATGGGGGAAATGACCTTCACTGAGGCCTCTGGGGCTGGCAGCAGTCACTGGGCAGCTTCCTTTCCCTCTTGCCAGTACCTCTCAGATGGGCCTCAGGCCAGTGCCCATATTGGCTGTCTCTTGAAGGGAAGGTGGCCGGTGTCTGAGAAAAAGTGTTCTTCACTACGCATCCCATGCTATGATTTCCATCTCCTTCTCATCCCGTGTGGCACTTAGAGACACCACCAGGCAACTTCTGATGGTGAAGACTGTTGGCTGTCCAGAGAGGAAAAGTTGCTTCCCAGCAATGGTGGTTCCAGAAGGCATAACCAGGGAGCCCTGAGGTGTTGCTGAGCTGCAAGGGCTGAAGCTTGAATTCTCTGGGGCCCAGGCAGCCCCTCTCAGCTTTTCTCTAGGACACTTCCAAGGACTCAAATAACCTCATTGCATCAGGTCACAACCTTCAGTTTTGATGCAGAGCCCTGGCTCTCTACAAACTGTTTCCTTCCTTCTCTCTCAACCCTTCACCTGGATTCTAGGGCCAGGGCTGGGGAAGGCAGTTGCTGCCATTTGCAAGCTCAAGTTGAAGATGCTTGCGGGGAGGGGACAGCGCTTGGTTCTCCATGTCTAAGAGGCAGTGTCTTGCCACAGCCGCCGAGGGGACCCAAGCTCTAAGCGGCAGGAGGGATCTGCACCAACCTGACTTTGAAAAAAAAAGCCAGCTCTTCATTCCCAGTGCTTCCCTCCATGTTTCAGCACAGGGATAGAGGTCCCAGGCACTCTCTTAATAGCATCACTTAATACTACTTATTGCTTCTGAATCCAAGTTCTTGGGGACATTGCCTTCTTGAAAATGAACCAATTCCTTTGCAGCTATTATGTGAATCAGCCCCTAGAATAGTAATTCCCAAAATTTGTTATATTGGTCGATGGTGTCTCATTTCAGAAGATGTACAGAATTCTAAAAAACAAAAAAACCTTTTAATTTTAATTGAATTTAATTTTTTAAAAAATACACACTTGAGGAGGAGGGGCAGAAATCATGAACTCAAATAAATGGTCATGACTTCCAAAAGGTTGGGAATCACTAGTTTAGGGATTTCCTTATATCTGCCTCCATTCTCATCCTCATCTAATTTCATGTGACTTCTTTTCATAAAAGCTTTCAGATTCTCTTGGTCACTCCACCCACAGAATGGAGATCCCCATCTATTGGAGGAAACCTGAGGCCCACAATACCAGATAGCCCTTGGTATGTTCAGGGGTGACACTGTTCCCTCACATAGCCCTCCTCCCCAGCCCCCAGAGAAATAGTACCTATCCACAATTCCTGTTCTTTTAGCTCTGAACTTTGCCTCTCTTCTTTGGCTCTGAGGTATTTTCCCTTCAAGCTTCCTTAAGGGACCCAGCCCTTGTGGACCTTCTACCTAGCTTGTTTCTGGTCACAAGCCCCTCTCCTTCAAGGGAAACAGTTACATATTGGAGCAGGAAAGGACTTGAATCAGAAAACTAAGCAAGAAGGTTTGACTTGGGCTGAGAAGGCAGCTGGCTGGAAGCTTCCCAGGTGTCATGGGAGGTAAGGGCTTATCTTGCTGACTACATCTCCCACTCTGCGAATAAAAGTCGGGAAAGCCTTCCCTCTCTTACTCAAGCCTTTGAAGGTGGAAGAAACAGAGCTATTGTCATCTTTTCACATTTGCTCAAGGGTGGGGACCTTATTTCTTCAGTTGCCTTCAATTGTTCACTCTCTGGTCATTTGGTCACTCAGTCTTATAGCACAATCCCTGACTTCCCCACCCCGCAGGTCTGAGGTTCTGGACCTGAGGTCATGAGAGGAGCTTCCCATCTGCCTGTCACCTATGTGTGTGTGCGTGTATGTGGATGTATGTGTTTACCTCACTAAGGGGACTCTTCACACTCAGTGTAAAATATCCTGGGGATAGGGCTAATGGGGGTGGCAAGGTCTCAGTCTCTCTCTTTTCCTTCTAATGGATCAGACATTGGATTAACAAAGTGCAGGCCTTGATTAGGACCAAATTTCTGTGCCTGTTGCTATGGTATTTATTTAGAACTCCAGCGTTAACCGTACGATGGCCCTCTTGTCACTCTATACATATGAATATACAGGACGTATTATAAATATATATATATAAATATTATCCTCTGTCTCCCCTGGCTTAGGATGGAGGCCTCTCTGTTGAGCTGTTGGGCACCTACCATTTGGTGCTGCCAGCAAGCCATCAGCCCTAGCCCTGTTCAGATGAACAAAGTCAACAATAAAGGAATGAGTATCGTTACTGAGGCTGCTGCTTGTCTTCCTTCCTGCTTTGTTTCTTTTATTTTCTCTCTCTTTTCTTCTTTCCTTCCCCTCCCTCTCCGTTCTCTTCTCTTCCCATATAGCAACTTGGAAATCCAACTCTGGTTCAGCACTAGTAAGGTAAAACACTCCCTGCTTGACCATGGAATCTTAGATGGGAAGAGGTCAAGAAGGCATCTTGACCACAGGGCATCTGCTCAACCCTCTGTGAGCAGCCTGTTGCCAGTCTCTTCATGGTCTGGGACACTGCCCTCAGTGTAGGTGCTGATGCTCATATCTACGGGGAGCTCTTAGACCCTGAAATGGGAGGTCTCCAGTCTAATGTTGCCACCAGACTTCTGCCATGTGCCCCCTTTCCGTGGTGTCCACACTTGTGGGTGTGGGGGTCGAGCAAGGTACATAGCTCTAAGTCCCATCTCTTCTTCAGCTCCAAGCAAATTTTCTGTCAGGGCCCAACTAGGGACTAGACTAGAGGTTCTTAACCTTTTTTGTGTTATGGGTGCCTTTGGCAGTCTGGTGAAGCCCATGGACCCCTTCTCAGAATGTTTTTAAATTCCAAAGACAAAATATGGAATTAGAAAGGAAACATATACTGAAATACAGTTTTCTAAAAGGCAAGGTCACAGACCCCATGTTAAGAACTCATGGATTAGACCATTGATACATAGAATCTGAGGGAGTGAAAAGAACATGGCTGTGGAGGCAGAGGCTCTGGGTTCAAATCCTACCATTGCCACTTACTACTTATATGACCTTCAGCAAGTCAGTTAACCTTTTTAGGCCTCATCTGTAAAATTGAATGGGCTGGACTAGATGTCCTCTTGGGTCCTTTCCAACTCTAGACCTATGGTCCTAGGTTCTACAGCCCCACTGATACCTGAACAAGAATCCTGTCAACAACATCCCAATTGGCCATTCAACTTTTGCCTAAAGTCCACTCTAGCATTAAAGAAAGCCACTCTTTCCTAAGGCAGCCCAGTCTATATTAGATAACTGTCAACAAAGAGTTTTTCTCCACATCAAGTAAAAATCTACTTGGCAACTCCTGCCTGGAGCTCCCCAGTTCTACACTTTGGGGCCCACAGGTGGGGAACCTGCAGTCTCGAGGCCATTATGTCCTCAAGTGTGGCCCTTTGAATCCAAACTTCACAGAACAAATCCCCTTAATAAAAGGATTTGCTCTGTAAAACTTGGACAAAAGGCCACACCCAAGGACCTGGAAGGCCACATGTGGCCTCAAGGCCTCAGGTTCTCCACCCCTGTGTCTGCGCCAAGCATAGCCAAGTTAAGTCTCTCTTTCACATAACAGTCCAAAGTGAGTAAGAATCAAAAGGCAAATGAAAAGTAGGTTCTCGTAAAAAAGGTTGGAGACTTTCCGCTCCAAGTGTAGCTTTGGGAGTGGGGTAGGCATGGAAGAGAGGTGGGGGGAGGTTGCTATTGAAGGTAGCTTTATAGCAAACCAGCTATTTGGATACCTGTCTATTTTCCTGGAGGGCTTGACCTGACCTTCCACCTCCCAACCTCCCTTTCCATCCTTAGCTCCCGGATCCAGGAGGAATCCTGAAACTGATCTGAAGAATGAGGCTGTGCTCTTGAAACAACTTGGGGAGGAGATGCTTAGAGACATCATTCTATCCAATCCCAATCCTGTGTTCTGTCGACTCAGCCTCACTTAAATCCAATTCATGTGCAGCACAAGACATGATGTCATCGGTTCTCTTCAAAAAAAACAGGACAAGCAGCTACAACAGCAACTCAGCCCAGATCCTCCCTTGCCCTCTCTCATCTTCCCTTCACTGCACCCTCTGCTCTCCTTGCACATTTTGCTTCTCTCCTTATTCATTGTGTATCAGTGCTTAAACCAGGAGGTTTAACTGTCTGCCCCTTGCACTCAGCATCTTTTGTCCCAAATTCTTGTTGTTGTTTGTCGTTTGTTCTCAAAGAGAACCAATGATATCAGGAGAGCAATGCCTTGACTTGCAAGTGAGTTGGATTTAAGTGAGGCAGAGGTACACAGTCATCAGCCTCACTCTCTTCTCCAGAGTCATCGGAGTCCAACAGCAAGACATAGGTCAAATGGCCCCAGATGTCCACATCATAATGCTGGGCACCAAAGACACTAGTGTTTCCACATGCTCCTTCTAGAAGTTCCATCCTTTTTGCTCACAATTTCCCTTTGTCTCACTACCAAAAAGCATTATTTTCCATGTGAGAAGAAATCAAGGTGTTAAAGGGAAAGTGACTTATTCCAACTTCCTTACTAAGCTAGTGGCAAAGTCAAGATAAAAAAAATCCAAGGCTTTTAGACACCCCCAAGACAGAAATCCAATTACAGCAAAATTTCTCTTCCATTCAAAGGGTATAGGTGATATTGGTGAATTCCTGGGGCTTTATGATAGCTGGGATTGTGTACAAAGGGGCTGAGAATTCAATGAAGAGTTCAGCAAACATTGATTAATCACCTACTTTGTGAAAGACACTATAGCTAATCACCTTGCCTGTGTTTTCTTAGTTTATAGAGCTATTTCCTATTTCCAGATTTAGTCCCAGCCAGGATCCTGACCTGTCACTTCTTTTAGTTTCTGAAAATGATAGGGTCTAGAACATCTATAAAACTATAGGTCTAGAACTGAAGGGGATCTCAGAGGCCTCACAACAACCCTGAAAGGTATTGTATATTCATTTTAAAGATGAGGAAACAGGCAGATGGATTCAATGACTTCCCAGGCATCACACATGTAATAAAGGGCTAAGGCTAGCTTTGAACTCAGATCTTCTAGATTCCAGCTGCAGGGTTCTAGCTACCGTGTTCTATCCTAGCTGTCTTCCAGGTGCTAGCCATTTGTGGCTTAAGTCAGGTTGCTACAGTAAATTTACTCATATTCATTACCAGTGTACAAATGTTATTCTAATGATTAGCTTCAAACAGATGTGGAAAAGCATGGAGGGAGCCTACCCAGGGTCTGGAGTTCACTATGCTGTAATAAATTGCTCATCTCCTAAAATCAGAACTCCCCCTGCCCCAGACTGCAATCTTTTTCTATTCTACCATGCCACGCATTTACCATACCTTCTGTCACGTAAACCTGTTCTATTAGAAGTCACAGGACTAAGGAGGCATGATATGGAAAGAGCCTTTCTTTAAGAGTCAGCAAACCTCACATTTTAATCCTGATAACTAGCTGTGTGTATCTCTTAGGAAGTAACTTCATCTCTGTGGACTTCATTTGCCTTATCTATAAAATGGGAGTAATAATACTGCCCCTATTTACCTCATAAGGATATTCAATCATGTAGTCAGTCAACAACCACTAAGTGCCTACAAGATATCTGGTTGAACAACGGATAAAGCACTGAGCTTGGCATCAGGAAGACCTGGCTTCAAATCCAGCCTCAGACAGTTATTAGTTGTGTGATGCCCAGGCAAGTCACTTAACCTCTGCCTCAGTTTCCTCAACTACAGAAATGGAGATAATAATCATACCTATCTTGCAGGGTTATCGTGAGGATCAGATGAGATAATATTCATAAAAAGCTCTTAGCACAGTGCTTAATAAATGTGTATTCCCTTTTCTTATTTCCCAATTATGTTCCAGGCACTATGGGAAGTTCTGGAGATGCAAAGACAAAAATTGTACAATTCTTCTCCTCAAGTAGCTTACATTCTATTGAATGAGACAACAAGGTCAGAGATGGAATGCCATGTGGGAGGAGCAGAAAGAAGGCTGGCCTGGCTGGGGTGGAGAGCATGGGGAGGGGCAATGTAGTAATGAAAATAGAAAAGATAAGTTGGGGCCAGATAGTGAACAACTTTCAAAGCCTAACAGAGGAGTTTATATTTGATCCTACCAGCAAAAGGGAGCCCCTGGACTTCATGGAGAAAAGGAGTGATGTGAATTCAGAGGGCAGTGACGCTCAATGTCAAAGAGACTTTCTTCTGAGGTCGGCAGAGCTTCTTATGTCCATGCAGATAACTAGGTGGGAGCTAGACTTTGCTCAGCCCACCATCTCTTTAAGCACTTTCTTCTTCATTCAGTTATGGATCCTTCCTATTTGATACAATATTCAGCACTCTCCAAAGAGTGCCTTATATTGGGGTTTCCACATATTCTCTTTATAAAGATGCCAAGCTTATGAGGTATTCCCTTCTTAGAGCAGCAACAATCCTGAGGTGGATGGGATTAAAGATAATATAAGTTAAAAATATTTACCTGGCTTTGCGCAGTTCATTTATTAAGACAGTTTTCTCTTTAGAGAAGGGATAGAGAACCTTTTTTTCTATTGCAAGTCATTGACTTCAGCTGGAGGGATGGAGCTCAGAGAATCAATTGGAAGACACATGTGAAAGATATGTTTTTGCTTTTGTTTTTCAGAGAGATATGTAAAATACTTTCTTCATCTTTTAAGCTAAAAGCAGAGAAAAAGCAACTTCATTCAATAAATACACTTCAATATGTGACTAATTAAGAGAGGCGGAGAGGAAGAATGAGAGATAAAAAGGAAGAAGGGAATGTGTGTGTATGTGTGTGTATACACACGTACATATGGAAGAGAGTGAGGGAATGGAGGAGGGAGAGAAATATTAAATACTTTAGTCATGGTTTAATAAGAACAGAGAAAACCACTCCATTCAATAAATACATCAGTTATAATGTTTATTGACTGAGTATAAAGTATATTTCAAGTCTACAGTTAAGAAAGAAAGAGGAAGAATGAGAGATGAAAAGGAAGAGTTATGTGTGTGTGTGTGTGTGTGTGTGTGTGTGTGTGTGTGTGTGCATTCATGCATACATATTTTGGTCAGTTTTATTTTAGTCGTGTCTGACTCTTCATCACCCTGTTTGGAATTTTCTGGGCAAAGATACTGGAGTGGTTTGCCATTTCCTTCTCCAGCTCGTTTTACAGATGAGGAAACTGAGACAAACAGGGTTAAGTGACTTGCCCAGGGTCACACAGCTAGTAAGTGTCTGAGGTCATATTTGAACTCAAGTCGTCTTGACTCCAGGACTGTCATGCTATCCACTGAGCCATATAGCTGCCCCCATGCATACATATACATACATGCATATTCACATATGGATAAAGAGAGAGGGAGATAGATCCAGTGACACACAGCTGAGAGGACACACACACTGCATAGAAAAATGCACAGGCATAGATAGACTCAAGTAGAAAGAGAATGTCTCTCTTGGAGAGAGACACTGAGAAGGCACATTGGGCTTTGTAGGAAGTGTGCTCACGTCTCACACAGCTGTTCACTGGGGCTGTGGTAATCAGTTCTCATTCCCTGCTACCATTCACTATGAAATGCCGAGGAGCTGTCCAGCCACTTCAAAGATTTCTTTCCACATTGATCAACAGCTTTTCTTGCTTTTATTTTCGAACTTCAAAGCTTGCTTTTGAAACAGATTTATTTACTCAGGGGATTCTAGAAGTTTTGCATAGATATTAAGGAATGATTCAGATTTTAGAAATGTATTTTTGTCCCCCAGTGGTTTCATACTTTAGACATAGGACTAAAAATCCATGAAGTAAAAGCCCAGTGGATGGAGAACACAGATCTGCGTACACACACACACAGACACACACACACACACACACACACACACACACACAAACACACGGATTAGTCCATCAGTACAAAGATCTTGGACATGCACTACAATTGGACAGACAGGTGAGTCTAGAATTGAATAGGAGGAGGAGAGTAAGCTAAATTGCATTTGGAAAATTGAATAGTCCTTTTAACGACTCTAAGCTGCTCCTTGCCACCACAGTCCATTTATGTAACATCAGTATAATCCTGGCAGTGCTAAATGGCTGAGAATAGTGGAAACCCAAGATCTCTGAAGAATCAAAATTACAAATGACTCAGATGGCTGTAAAAAGACCCATGTGGGTGTGGGAGGGTTGCAGAACATTCTCTACAATGACAATGTGGGGATGGGAAATCACATAAAAGACCACTCATTTCTTATCTTTGGGAACTTGGAAAAGTCATATAACTTCTCAGAAGACTCCATTTCCTCATCTATAAAATAAAGGTGTTGGACTAGATGGCCTGTAAGGTCCCTCCCAGCTCCAAATCTGGCATATAATAAGCACTTAACAAATGTTCTTTTTTCTTCCTTCCTCCCTCCATCTCCTTCTCTTTTTTCTTTTTCTCTTTTTGTTCCTTCCTTTTCACCTTCCCTCCTTTCCTCCTTCCCTTTATTCCTTCCCTCCTTCTTCCTTCCTTCTCTCTCTTCCCTCCCTCCCTCTTCTTTCCTTCCTTCCTTCTTTCTTTCCTTCCTTCCTTTCTTCTTCATTCCTGCCTCCCTTCCTATCATGTAGGGAGTCAGGGATAATAGTTAGAGTGGTATTAATAAAACTTAAAGAGATGCATCCCATGTAACGGTTTGATCTCTACAAATGATTTATGCAAGACCATGGAGGAGAATCACAGCAGACAAAAAGGTGTGGCCAGGTTGTGATCTGAATAGGTGCACAGAGTAACCACACTGATGAGCTCAGGGATTCATTGGTGTACTAGAATTAAACTTAGAGGAAGGGGTGTGTTGGTAAATGTTTTAACTGACTCCTACTCCCCCCCCCAAAAAATGTACTCAACATAATTTAAGTTTAAGCTGTATTATTAACATTTCCCCAACTGTTTCTTAAGTCTAGAAAATCAGCAGAATGATAAGTCAGTCTCTGATTTGTAGCATGTGCGGGTTTCTGATGTAAACGTTCACATTGAAAATTTAACAACTGGTTCTTGTAAGCTGCTTGGAGCTGGCTCCAGCACACCACAGCTTAGCTGAATTAGTTAGAGTGATAACAATGAACTATTGTACCTAGGCAAATTTAGTTGGAGCAGTAGGGTGGCAAGCAGTGGCACAGAGAAAATGATTGCAGATATAGTTGAATGAGGGCAGGGGGCTAGAGAGTCTAGCTCTCTGGAGGTTGTGAAATGCAGCAAGGGAGAGGCAGGCCCTGAGAGTGGGGCATCACAGTGATGGCACTGCGATGGGATTGTGATGGGATTGTGACCTAGGCACAGTGGGACAATGCAGCAGCTCAGGCCAGAGAAAGCCTATGAGTTGAAGTGTGGAGACAGAAATCATTACCAGGTGGAAGTGGGCCACTGCTAGATGAAAGCTCCCATTACTCTAGCTACAGCTCTGACTGAAAGGACCTTTTCCTTGCAAAAGTGGCCCCATACCTTTGTTCCCTGAGAGGGAGGAGCTGCCTCGTTCCTTTTTTTTTTTGTCGGCAATGGGGTTAAGTGACTTGCCCAGGGTCTCACAGCTAGTAAATGTCAAGTGTCTGAGGTAAATTTGAACTCAGGTCCTCCTGACTCTGGGGACGATGCTCTATCCACCATGCCACCTAGTTGCCCCCCCCTTTTTATCATTATTTCTTTTTTTTAGTTGCCTCATTTTGAAACCAGTAGTCTCTTCATTCCCCCACCCCTCAAATAAAATTCTATTTTAAAAAAAATCTGGGGGCAGCTACATGGTGCAGTGGATAGAATACTGGCCCTGGAGTCAGAAGGACCTGAGTTCAAATCCAGCCTCAAACACTTGATATTTACTAGCTATGTGACCCTGGGCAAGTCACTTAACCCCATTGCTTAGCCGCCTCCCCCCAAAAAAATCTGAGTGGGTCCTAGTGGAGATAATAGAAGAGAGGCAGTGTGGAGTAATGGACAGAGAGCTAGTTTCTAACCAAGAAGCCCTACCTCTGGCACAACACTGGTCGTATTTAATCTCTGTGTCTCAAGCACCTTTCTAAGACTACACATTGCAGAGAAAAACGTGCCAATCTGCTGATCCACATTGCTGGGGGCAGAGATCTTTGCCAGGAGCTTCCTATACTAATGAAAGGAGTATGGAGATAATAGACAGTAGGAACATTAAACAACTCCTAGGGGAAAAATAAAGCCCTCAGGAACAAAGAGGTGGGGAGCTGCATTGTACCAGAGAGGAGCAGCTCATTGTTCAAAGCACTTTCTCTCTTCACCTTTTCCCAGCAGTAAGAGCCCCCCCCTGAGACCCATCCCTGACTCCCAGAGAGAACTGGCTCCACCCCTAGTTAGCTGCAAGAGGGAAGTGGTACTCAGCCTAAACTGTTAAGATGCTTTAGACAATATGGGGGTGAGAGTGGAGAGTGGGAACAAGGTAGGGAGCAGGGACAGGCAGAAAAGAGCAATATAAGCTGAGGAACTGAAAGAGTTATCCAAAAATTCAAGGACAGACAGACACATGCACATGTGTGTACACACACATGCACATACATACACACACACACGCAAAGCCCTTTTCCCATAAATATCAAGATGATGGTAATAATAACCCACATTCACATATCTGCTTGTGATCTACAAAGCACTTTCTTTGCAACAACCCTGGGAGGAAGAAGATAATACAAATATTATTATCACCATTTTATGGGCAAATGGATCCTAACTGAGGATAAGAATTAGTCCTCATGTTTCAGTCATTTGTAGAGATCTGGCAAAATTAGAATCATATGATCATATAATGCATTAGCTAGAAGGGATTTTAGAGATCATCCACTAGTCCCACCCAGATACACTATAGGACTAGAGATGGGAAGGCACTGAGATATAGAGGAAAGAACTCTGAGCATGGAGTCATAAGACCTGTATTTGAATCCTTACTCTGCTATTTGCAATCTGTATGACCTTGGGCAAATCACTTAGCCTCCCTGGGTCTCAGTTTCCTCATTTATAAGATGAAGGGGGTGGGTGGGTTGGACTAGAGGACCTCTAACACCTCTTCCAGCTTTGAATCTATGATCCTTTAACCTGAAAAATGAAGGGGTTGGACTTAATAACCCTCAGGGCCCTTTTTCCCTATAGCTCTATGAGACGAGGATATAGCAAATGTATTCCAGGGTACATATCTAAGGGCTAGAAAACTCATAATTTTAGATTGTGCCTGCTTAGAGGTTGAAGATTATGCCTTTTAAATCTAAATTTTGTAGAGTTTTTAGTACAGCATTGCTCACAAAGAAGGTTGCTGCCTGATTGAGTAATTGTCTCTTCCCTCATCCCTTCTGCATTATCTCAATTTTAGAATTTTAATAAAGCCCTAAAGAAATTATTCTCTCTTCTGGGGGTTTCTAAAAGCTTTTAGATTGAATACATCAGGCCTGCTCCCAGCCTAATTCCCAGATCAGCACTAAACACACACGCATGCAGACACAGAACAAAACAACCTCCCACTCTTCAATCTTTCCTTCTGCCTCACTCCCACTAAACCAATTCTTTGTCCTTGCTATGACCTCCAGCTCCTCTCCCTGTTCTCCCCCCTTTTCTTTCCTTGAGTCCATTACCCCAATTCTGGTTTCATTTCCCTCACTATCTTGATGCTATTGTTAACAATTTCAACACATATATTATCAGTTTTCCTTGAATCCTTTGCCCCTGGGCCCGCCTTGACAAACCCCATCCTTGGTTATCCCCACCATTCTCCTTCTCCACTCCTACTCACAGGCTGCTGTAAAAAGTCAGGCAACTACATGACTGAGTTCACTGTAAATTTGTCATCTAATCTGGGCTTCTCAAGAGGCAGTATGTCATAATGGCCGGCTTCAGAGAAACAAAGAAGTGTTCAAAACCTTCCTCTGCCATATACTGTCTATATGACCCTGAGTAAGTTATTTAAATTCTCAGGACAGGACCCCCAGCAACTAATACTATGAGTTGCAGAGCAGACACAGATATGCCTTGGTGGAGGTAGTTTCCCCATGGGAGCCCAGTAGATTAATGAAATCACTGGTCTGGTTTAAAAAAAAAATCATACCTAGGCTCTCAACACTGCCCGGCAATCTTCTCTTCCTCCCCACCTTGGTACTCCTCAAATTCCCCCAACTTCTTCTTTCCCTTCCCTCTTTGCAGAGGAAATCACCACCTATTTTTCTTAGAAAATAGAAACCATATACTGTGGGCTTATCTTTCCTATTCTATGTCTCAAAATCTATCTTCATCATCATTCCTCATTCTCTCTTCCTTTGCTCCAGTCTCTGTTGAAGAGATGTCCCTTCTCCTTACCAAGAGCAACCTGTCCACTTATGCTCTTCTCCTACAGGAGCTTGTCCCATATATCATTCCCTCTCTGTCTCTCATGTTTAGCTTTTTGTTTTTATGCATTGGCTCTTTCCCCACCACCTACAGACATGCTCAGATCTCTTGTTTTCTTAAAAACAACTTTGAACCTGCTATTCTTTCAAGCTATCATAACTCTTCTCCTTTTTAGAGAAAAAAAATTCTAAGAAATGTCTGTCTCCACTTACTGCTGCATTGTCTCCTTCCCTTTTCAAGTCTCAAGCCTTTGCAATTTGGTTTCTGAAACCAGAATCCACATGACTGAAACTGCTTTCTGCAAGGTTACCACCACCACCATTCTATTCAGCTTCTTTGTGGATTTTGACACTGTTGACCACCCTTCCATTGTGGATACTCTGCCCACTTGCTTTGTATGACAGTATTCTCTCCCGGTTGTCCTTCTGCCTGTCTAAGCATTCCTTCTCAGTCTCCTTTGCAGAATCATCATCCTTTTCCTACCCACTGAGCATAAGCATTTACCAAGGCTCTATCCTGCACAGCCTTTTCATTTTTCTCTATATTCTCTCTCATCAACTCCAAGAGATTCCACTATCATCTCTATACAGATTATTCCAAAATCAATCAGTCTATCTATCTATCTATCTCTAATCTCCCTCCTGAACTCCAATTCCATATTAACAACTGCCTGCTGGACATCTTTGGCTGGATATCCCATAGGCATTTCAAACTCAATATGTCTGAAATAAAACTTGGTTCCTACTTAAACACACCCCTCCTCCAAACTTCCTATTTCTATTGATGGTACCACAATCATTTCAGTCATCTAGGTTCCCAGCCTTGAATTCCCACTCCTCCAGCCCTCATATCTAACCAGTAGTTAAGACTTTTCAGTTCTACCTCTACAATATTCTTTACTTCTGTCCCCTTCTTTCTACTAGAACAGCATCTATCTTAGTTTAGGTTCTTATCTCTTTTTCCTGTTAATAGCCTTCTAATTGGCTTTCTCATTTCCAGTCTCTCATCTCTCCAATCAATCCTCCTTCCATCTTCCAAATTAATATTCTTAAAACAGCACTGACCATGTCACCCCTACCCTACCGTGCACAAACTATGCACCCTAGGCTTTGACACCATTTAAATCATTCAGGAATATCTGTTCCACAGGAAGGTGCTTTTCTGCTGAACCTCACCATTCTCCAACTGGGCAAATCCTCTTTTCTTCTATTTTCAAACCAGTAAAACATTTACAAGTTCTTTTAACTTACAATTACCCTTAAAAGGACTTTGGAAATATGCTACATTCTTGATTTGAATAGTAGTTCCATTTAAACAAGAGAATTGCAAAGTTCATCAAGCTTGTTCTCCTTGGTGATTACAAGTTCAGCCAGTTCTTTACACATTGGGATGTGGTGCCATCCAATTATATCTTTAGTAAACAGAGCTTAGGGACCATCACCAGTCATCCTAACCTATTTCTTGCCACTGGACTCTGATGACTCTGGAGGAAAATGTGAGGCTGATGACTTTGCACAGCCCTGCCTTGCTTAAATCCAATTCATTTACAAGTCAAGATATCCTCTTGATGTCATTGGTCCCCTTCAAGAACAAAGGACAAACAACAAGTAAAGAGAACCTGAAATAATTCAGGTTGACTCTCTAGGTAAGGTAAATGAGCCTAGACAGTTCTTTACTCACCAGGATTCTAAGTTGTCCAATTAGATCTTAGCATCTCTTCCTATACAGCAAAGCAGCTACAAAACCTATCTTTCCCCTTTCTGCATTTTCCTCTCAACCTGGAATATGTGTATATATTGCAGACAACAGAGAGGAGGGTACACAAAAAGCAACAGACATTTATGAGAGACTTTGCCCCTCTTAAGGTCTAGATAGTGCTGAAGGACAATAACTAGGACTGAAGCCATCTTCCAATGAGATTTAGTCTTTACTCTGCCAATCAGGAACTAGCAGCTAAAGCCTTTTTGTCAATTGATTGCTTCTTCTTCTGGTTTCTTCTGGTTCCTTCAATTTTCTCATACAAAGCTGCATTTCAGGACCCTACTTAATCTTCCTCTCCTATCTCATCTTCAATCTCTTCAGCCTCAGTCTCAGCTTCCTATATCCCTCAGTGGTTTAAATCAGAGTCTTTTGGAACTCAGTGATTCCCCTTTTATTTACAAAGTAACAACTCACCAAAATTTCCCCTGTGAAATCCATAGTTATTATTTGGTCATTTCTTAGTCTCCAAATAGTTATGATTTTTCAATTTTTGAGTTTTGCCATCTTAAGTCTTAAAACAGTTACATGCAAATGAGCCATGAGATCACAATGCTCTGCAGCAATAAATCCTCAAAATGGTGAGTCCTCCATTTCAATCCATGTCCTTGAAACCATGTTTCTTCAAACTCATATATAAGGGTTTTTTTTTCTAAATAAAAGTTTCTCTTTAAATCATCAAACTATTCATGTACAAATAAGATATTGCCAGTTAACCCAGGATGAGCTCTAAGCTGAGAAGTGATTCCTCTGGACCAAAATGTCCCCAATTGAATTTGCCCCAGAACCAGAATTCATACTTAAGGCTCTCACTACACAGCTAGTGAAACCCAATGTAATTACAGAAATCAAGAAATTAATAGTGTAGTATAACTAATTTAGAGAATGGAGCTGCCAGAGCTCACATCTCAGGTTTCATTCCCATATGGATCAATTAACTTTACTCAGCTTCTGGCTGCAGACTACACCCTGGGACCCAGATTGTCATCTAAAAATTGCATTCCTTGCTCACAAGGAGAACTACTTAAGAGATTTTAGATGAATTTAACTTAAACGTTGAGTCTCTTCCTAGATTGTAAGCTCCTGAAGAGCAGAAAACACATCACTTTTTGTTAAACCAAAGTTCTTTTCTGCACTTTCTAAGCACATGTTCATTTATGAAAAATGCAATATCTTACATCCTTTACCAGTTGATGTAATTCTTTTTCTTTACACAAAAATAGTTTTTCTGGACCTTTCAACACTAAACTGTTCCATAGGAAGGGACAGTTTCTTATACTAACCTTATTCTATATTTCTCCCTTTCACACACTCTTCATTTCAGTCAAACTGACCTGATGGCTGCTCTCTGTACATAATATTCCATTTCTTCCCTTCATGTCTTTGACATTTGGTACCCCACATTTGCAATGAGCATTCTTCTGGACCACTGTTCTATCTTCTTTCCTCACTGTCAGTTCATAGAATCCCTACCTTCCTCCAAAACGCAATTCAAATGCTATTTCCTATACATGGCCATAAATCCAATATGAAAAGCCATGCCCATTTTTCTATCCATTCTCATGCAATTCAATTCAGTAAACATTTTTTAAGTCCCTACTATATACAAAACACTGTGCTGTACCAGGGGAAATATAAAGTTTGGATAAGATTCTCTGCTTCCTTTCATGTACTTTTTCAGATGGGGATCAAAAGGCAGTTAGGTGGTATAGTGGATAGAGGACTGGGTCTGGAAATAGGAAGACATGAATTCAAATCCAGCCTCAGATACTCACCAGGTATGTGAACCTTGGCAAGTTGCTTAACCTTTGTCTGCCTCAGTTTCCTCAACTATAAAATAGGGATTTTAATGACACCTACCATTGCTGGAGGATCAAATGAGATAATATTTGACACATAGTAGGCACTTAATAAACACATTCTCTTCTTCATCACTCCATGTAAAATCATTGCTACATTTACTTACATGAAACTTTAAGCTACCTGAAATAGCACAGGTTTCTTGGTAAATTCTTCTAAGAAAATCTCCTTCAGCCCCCAAATCCTCTTCCCTTGCCTACATTTCTGTGATATGTCACTGCTATCCTAGTTTTTAGGTAGACAAAGTGTTGTTGCATAGCAGAAAAACAATACTATTCTAGAATTCATGCTCTGAGATCTTTAGGAGGAAAGAGGAAGAGCAAAGGGATTTTATTTCTACCTTTTCTTCAGGTCAGGTAGTATTTTCAAATAGGAAAGACACATATTATATCCCATAATTAGAAGAAGTTACTGACCCATTGTCTGAACATCTTTGATTGTTTATTTATTTGTTTGCTTCTTTCTCTCCTTCCTTCATACTCTTCCCTTTCTCTCTTTATCCTTTTCATGTTTCTTTTCTTCCACCCTTTATTCTTTTCATTATGAACAATCCACTTCTCTAGGCACTTGGGGAAATTGATACAAAGACAGATGACATAGTTCCTGCCCTCCAGAAGCTTTCAATCTAGGAAGAGATTCAATGTTTAAGTTAAATCCATCTAAAAATCTCTGAAATAGTCCTTTATGAAGGTCTACAATTTTTAGATGACAATCTGGATCTCAGGGTGTAGTCTGCAGCTGGAAGCTAAGCTAAGTTAACTGGTCTATATGAAAATTAAACCTAAGACAAGGGCTCTAACAGCTCCATTCTCTAAATTAGTTATACTACACTATTAATTTCTTGACTCTTGTAATTACAATGGATTTCATTAGCTATGTAGTGAGAGCCTTAACTAGGAATTCTGGCCCTAGGGCAAATTCAGTTGGGGACATTTTGGCCCAGAGGAATCACTTCCCAGTCTAGAGCTCATCCTGCGCTAACTGGTAGCCATATTATCCCTCCTCCTGGACAGAATGTGGTACAGGGAAGCACATGCCCTGTCTACCTTTCCTGTCCAGCCTTGGAGGGCCCTCAGTTCTCCCCAGCAGAATGTATTGAAAGGCTTCTAAACAGCTCCCTTTCTGAGAGAACTCCTTTGTCTAGGGAAGAACTACCCCTATGTCCCCTACCTCAGGAATTTGACCCTTGTTTCTGAATGTCCCAGGGTCTCTAAGGGCCCTTCTTCTATGGATACATTATGATCAAGGGACTACTTCCCAGCCTGAAATTTGAATCTAGTCTACATAGAAGCTGTGTCAATCAATCAATAAACATTTGTTAAACACCTACTATGTGACAGGGATTGTACTAGAGGATACAAAAAGAAGAAAGAAACAATCCTTGCCCTCAAGAAGTCTACAATCCAGTGGGGGAGGCAACATGCAAACAAATCATGTACAAATAAACTATATACAGGATAGATAGGAAATAATTAACAGAGGGAAGGTGCTGAAATCAAGAGGAGATAAGGAAGCCTTCCTGTAGAAGGTGGGATTTTAGTTGGGGATAAAGGAAGCCAGGGAGATCAGTAGTTAGAGCAGAGGAGAGAAAGTGTTCAAGGCATGGAGGACAGCTAGAGAAAATGCCAGGAACCAAGAGATGGAGTGTCTAGTTCATGGAACAGCCAGGAGGCCAGTGTCACTGGATCAAAGGGAACGTGTTGGGGAGCAAGGTGTTGGAAGACTGGAAAGATGGATTATGAAGGGCTTTGATTGCCAAGCAGAGAATTTTTTACTTAATCTGGGAGGCAAAGGGGAGCCACTGGACTTCATTGAGTGTGTGTGACAGAGACAGAGGCAGACAGAGAGAGAGAGAGAGAGAGAGAGAGAGAGAGAGAGAGAGAGACAGAGAGAGGGAGATGGTTAGACTTATGCTTCAAGAAATTCACTTTGGGGGCAGCTAGGTGGCACAGTGGATAGAGCACCAGCCTTGGAGTCAGGAGGACCCGAGTTCAAATCTGATCTCAGACACGTAACACTTACTAGCTGTGTGACCCTGGGCAAGTCACTTAACCCCACTGCCTAACCAAAAAAAAAATTCACTTTGGTGGCTGAATGAAGGATGGTTTGGAATGGAGAAAGACTTGAGGAAGATAGAGCCTCCAGCAGGCTACTGCAATAGTCCAGATGTGAGGCAATGAGGGCCTGCACAAGAGTGGTGGCAGTGTCAGAGGAGATAAGGGGACATATATGAGAGATGTAGCAGAGGTGAAATTGACAGGCCTCGGCAACAGGCTGAATATGGGGGTAGGAGAAAGATAGTGAGGAGTCCAAGATAACTCCTTGGTTGCCAACCTAAGGGACTGGGAGGATGTTGTTGGATGTTCCTAGAGGAACAGTGTAAAAGCCAGCTTGAAGCTTGGCAGCAAAAAAACCCAAGATCTTGGCAACTGGTCCCATCACTTCCTAGAAAATAGAGGGAGAAGAAACAGTAGCAGCCTCAGATTTTACATTCCTGGGCTCAAAGATCATTGCAGATAGCAATTGCAGGCATGAGATTTAAAAAATGCTTGCTTCTTGGAAGGACAAATCTGGACAGCTTACTAAAAAGCAGAGGTATCCCCTTGCTAACAAAGATGGGTATAGTTAAAAGCTATGGTTTTTCCATTAGCAATGCATGGCTGTGAGAGTTGGACTTTAAGGAAAACTGAGAGCTGCAGAATCAATACTTTTGAATTATGGTGCTGGAGAAGACTTTTGAGAGTCCCTTGGACAGCAAAGATATTACATCAGTCAATACTTAAAGAAACTAATTCAGACCATTCACTGGAAGATCAAATACTGGAGCTGAAATTTAAATACTTTGGCCACATGATGAGAAGATGGGCCTTTTTGGAAAAGACCCTGATGTTGGGAAAGATTAAAGGTAGAAGGAAAGGGGAATGGCAGAGGATGAGATGGATAGATAATATTATGGAAGCAATGAACATGAATTTGGAGAGACTTTGGTAGGTAGTGGAGAATATAAAAGCCTGGCATGCTATGGTCCATGGGGTCACAAAAAATTAGACACAACTGAACAACAACAACAAAACTGGTCACACCTTCTGAGCCTATATAAAACCACTGAGCTAAATGGAATAGCAGAGTTGAATGCCTAGTAGGTAAGAAGGGGGAGTGTTCCAGTGAAACCCTTGAGAAAGAATCATTTGGGGAGGGGGAGGGGAAAAGGAGAAGAGGAAGGGGAGAGCTCAGCTCAGAACATTTCATTTTTCACTTGGCTGCACTACTCTGGGACTTGTTGGACTTTCTACCAAGCCCCAAGAAGCCTATACATCATTTTGTGAGATCCCATCAGCCTCGGTCCTCTACTTCTGATTGGAGGATGGAGCCTTGAACTACAAAATGTTCATTTAAGGAGAGAGCTCAGCTCAGAAGATCTCATTTCTCACCTGGCTACACTACTTTGGGACTTCTCTGCCTTCTCCACCTTGCCCCCAAGGCCAATATTTTCCCCTTCCCTTCCTCCCCTCCCCCCAGACAGCTTTTAAGCTTCTCTTTGTGTGTTGTCTTCCCCCCTTTAGAGTGAAAGCTCCTTGAGGGCATGGACTGTCCTTTTTTCATATTTGTATCTTTAGCACTTAACATGGTACCTGGCACATAATAGGCACTTAATAAATGTTTATTGACTGACAGAGCCTTGAATCTAGCCCTCAGTCTTGGTCTCCTTACCCCACCTTGGCCAGAGGAGCTTCATGAACTTTGAATGGTCTAGAAACTTTAAATTTTTTCAACAATACCCTACTAGCATGACAGGATAGTAACAGCTGGAGGGCATCATGAATAAAAAAGTAGATATAGGTTCCATAAGGAGCCCATTAGAAAAGTTCCACCATACTTAAGGGGACATCTTGACATTTCTATCAAAAGAACCTCCAGGGACTGTGAAGGATCCCTTTACCATGTGAGCTTTCTAAGTGCAAACCTGCTTTTCCTGGACTCTTTATATACTGGTGAGACAATGTGTCACAGACTTTTGGTGGGATGTTTTGCATCAACTCTTCCATCTATATCACTTTTGTAAATATCCCATTTTAAAATCTAATTAAGTCTGGCTCACTGATTTATATTAATTGTTGATCATGACATAAAAACACCAGTTCACGAACATTTAGAAAGATACACCCCCCCCAACTCCTTAGGGCTACACTTATAGAACCTTGCAGGGAGATGTAATAGTCACCTCCTTTGGACGCAATAGGCCAGTGTCAGGTTGGAAGACTAGCTTAAGAGAATGTACTATATTTAGGGCAGTCGCAATCCAAGAGCAGAAGACTTCTCTGGGATTTCCTACAGTCCCCTTCACCGGATACAGTAGGAGTCATATAGATAGCAGAAGTCATTCTAGGAAGGAAAGAAAAGCAAATGTCTCCCTATCCCTGTTCCTCAGCTAGAGGTCTAACTCAGGGGTAGTTTACCTGTGGGCCTAGTCCTGACCCTCAGGAGAATGAACAACACAGCATCCACCATCCCAGTGGGAGGGCAGCCCCGCCAGCTCAACCACAAATGAATAATGAATGAATGAGGTATTTATTAAACACTTACTGTGTGCAAAGCACTCTGCTAAGGCCTAGGGATTTCAAATGAAAAAGCAAAACAAACTCTTCTCTCAAGCTTTCTAATGGGGGAAGAAAACACACATGGAAAGTTTCAGCTGCAAGTCAGATGGCAAGGTCCCATGATCCTCATGGTACAGCAGCAAAGCAGATGGTAGTGATTCTTCTGCAAAGTCAATTGCACTGATCAAATCACATCTGTTCCTGGCAGTGCCAAAGACTTTGATAACAAGAACTTTCTTTCCTGGGTCTTTAATAGATGTGGCTGTAGCACCTGCAGAAGCATTTGCCATGTTGCATCATGTCAGGAATTGCTCCCCAGAATGATGGCTGTGAGCACTTGGATGGAAGAATTGCTTTTCCAATGACTCTTGAGTTCAGGGTCCTGGATTGTTTCCAGCAGGGTCTGAGGGAAGGTGGTGGTCAGGTGGTAGGAGTGGTTTGACTTGCCTGCCACATGTTGCCTCCTATCTCTTCCCCAGGGTGCCTTGCTGCTTTAGCTAGGCTTGTTTGCCTGCCCTGTGGGTGGCAGTTGATTGACAGTTGGCAAGGATAACTGGCCCCTTCTCCACAGTACTCACCTCCTCAGATTATGGCTGTGAGGGCTGGGATGGAAGCACTGTCTTGGAGGTGCTGCCACTCCCAGGGCTCCTCTGCTTATTTGACTGTTGATACCTCTTATCCATATACATAATGCTTACCAGTTTTTCTGACCCCATAATACTGCTGTTATCAATTCAACTAGCAGCTCAGGGTCCCAACACTCAAAGTAATCCTATTTTTCTTCCTTTTTTATTTTTAATAGTCATTTCAAAATATCAAGACACCTTGAACTCTAAGTTTACTGAATATTAAAAATACTTTGTGGAACTATCATACACCATGGAGATCACAGACAGAAATAAAGGTGTCATATATACCAAAATGTTCATAGCAATTCCTTTTATGGGGCAGAGATCTGGAAATAAAACATATGTCAATCAACTGGGGAACTACTTAAACATATGATGTATATTATTGTGCTATAAGAAAGAACGAATATGAAGAATTCAGAGAAATCTGAGAGGGCTTACATGTATGGATGTAGAGTGAAAAACAATATACATGATAAACACATTAAATGGAAAGGAAAAAGAAAATTAAAACTGAAGGTTTTAGCATGAGGTAGGTATGCTGGCTATTCCATGTGAGCCAATGCAAGACATGTAATCATAATGACCAAGAAGCATGGCACTGGAGAACAGTTGGGAAAATAATGCTTTCTTCCCTTCTTTAGATATGAGGGACTACAGGTATGGGATGTTGTTCATGCTATTAAACAAAAAACTTCTTTTTCTTTCTTTCTTTTTTTATTCCTTGTTGCATGGGATGTCTCACTGTGTAGGGAAGGGAAGAGAGATATATTCAGAAATAAAAGTTATGTGAAAACAAATGATACTACTGAAGTTGTTTTTAAAGAAAAAAACATTATGTATAGTATAGAGATGAAAGGTAAAGGTTAGAACTTGCTCACTTACTATACTACACTAAACTAAAGTTGATAGAATCAGTTTGCTCACTAATAATACAAGCAAAACTGAGACTTCTAATTTCATGATGAATTGGGAAAGCATAATAGATTTGGAAAACATAATATATTCAATTCTGAAACAAACAATTCAATCTTTAATAACCAAGAACTTTGCATATTTGGTTTAATCCAATTCAACATTAAACAAGATATCTTTTGATTTATATCACTTTATTTTCCCAATATATCCCTGTTTATTTTAATAAGTTATAAAGGAAATAGCCCAGATATCTTAGAATCAGAAGGCAAAGTAGAAATTAAAAGAATTCACTGGTCACTTGCTGAAAGAAACCCCAAAATAAAAACTCCTAGCAATATTATAGGCAAAATCCAGAACTCTCAGGTCAAGGAAAAAGTGCTGCAAGTAGCCAGGAAGAAATTATTCAAGTACTGAGGAGTCATACTCAGGATCACATAAGATTTAGTAGAGGGCTTGCAATATGATATTTGACAAAGCAAGGGGTCTAAGATTACATCCAAGAATAAACTATCCAGCAAAACTGAGTATAATCCTACAGGTGAAAAAAAATGGATATTTAAAGAAACAGAAGACTTTTAAACATTCCTGATGAAAATATCAGAAGTGAATAAAAAATCTGTCATTTGAACACAAGACTCAAGAGAAGCATAAAAAGGTAAACATGAGGAGAAATCATAAGGGACCAAACAAGGTTATTCTGTTTACATTCTTATATGGGAAAGGATACCATTACTAGGGCTCTTGGAGAGAATTTAATTAGACAGAAGACCTGGGTATGATTCTATTATGTTGGGATGATGACAAAAGAACGACAGAGTAGGGAAGAAAGGTGAACTAGGAGAGGGGGGAAAGGGTGAGGAAGAATGGTGAAAATTACCTCACACAAATGGGGCACACAAGGAAGAGTTTATACAATGGAGTGGGCAATGGGGAACAGTGGGCACCACTTGAACCTCACTTTCATCTAAACTGGTTCAAAGAAGGAAGAATATACATACACAGCTGGGTGGAGAAATCCATCTTACCCAACAATAAAATAGCAAGGAGAGCAGTTAAGAGAAAGGGGGTGGGGTAGAATAAGAAGGAGAGTAGATTAAGGGAGGGAATGGTCAGAATCAAGACAGGAAGGGTGCAAGGTGAAAAAAGAGGATAAGTATAAGAAAATAGGATGTAAGGAAATATACCAGAATCATAACTGTGAATATAAATGGGAAGAACTCACCCCCTAAATGGAGAGAATAGTAGAATGGATTAGAAATGGATTAGAAACCAGAATCCGACAATATGTTGCTTTAAGGAAACATACATAAAACAGAATAATACATATGGAGTTAAAATAAGGAGCTGGAGCAGAATGTATTCTGCTTCAGCTGAAGTAGATACAGAAAGGACCAAATAGTACTATAAAATAGTGAAATTTACTCCATTTTAAAAGACAAGAAAAGATTTGTTACTGATAGGAGTGTTATCTTTCAGTTAGCTGTATGTGCCAAGTCAAACAATCAATTTTAATATCAGGAGGAGAAAGCGAAAGAGGAGAAGGAGGAAGAAGAGAAGAAGGAAGGAAAGAAGGAAGAGGAGGAAGAAAAGGAGGAGGAGGGGAGATGATGATGATGAAGATGAAGAAGAGATATGGCATACAACTAAAAAAAATTTAGCCCTTAATTATTTAAAGTTATTGAAAATCAAAATGGAAAATGGACAACAGAAATTACGTCAATATCAACTGTAATAATTTCATCCAGAAATTTAACCAATGTAAATGAGCCTGCATCTCAGCCACTGCTGGGCTAGATTCATGAAAATCACTCCCAAAAGTCTTTGGTTGTTCCTTAGAGCTTCAATGTTACAGGGGCTGATTTGTAAAACTTGGACTCTGGAATGATAGAATACCAAAGGAGTTTCCACCCTTATACTTTGGAGTATCAATTCTGTTTTGACTGTAAACCCAAGCTCTGGAACGACAAGATGCATGGAACTCTCTGGATCTTTTGAACACACTCCCTTCACTGCTAGTTAACTAAGCTTCTGCTAGAGTACTGCGTCATCCTCTTTATAGGGGAGGGTGAAGCTGACAGGCCTTTTTGAATGATTCTGTAGCTAATCAAAGAGCCTCCTCTTTATCACATGGTAGCAACTGTACCTAGTTACAGAATGTCCAGGTGTGTTCTAGCCTTTTGAAGGCACTACTGTTACATGTCATCATGATTCTCCTGGAAGCAGTTCCTTAATGTCCTCCACATGGAGAAATAACATCTCAGGTAGTCTGGCCATGTGCCTGACCCCATTTTTTCCAACACTTGATAAGGCATAAAAAAGGGAAATGTATGTTTGCCAAAGTTATCTGCCACTGTGATGGAGGAGATCCAGCATGAGTTCAGGTTGAGGAGGATTTCCTTGTAGATAGTGATGTTTTCCCAGATGTTCCTGTTTGTGGATGATATTGTCCAGATTGTATCAAGCCCAGAACACTGTAGAATCTCCTAGAAGAGATCTGTAATTACTTAAATTAGTCAGACCTATTCATGTACAATAGAAAGACCAAGAGGATGAAGAATGTATACTGCCCAGATTTCAGAATGCATTAGAATTTCAGAATGCATAGGCTCTACCCTATGGATCTTGTCCAGCAGTGTAGTTATCTGGGACAGAGAGTACAGATGGAAAGTAAGCCAAGACTGAGTTGAAAAGGAAGAGTGAAAAGGACTGGATTGCTTTATGGAAATTTATTTATTTTTAGTTTTCAACATTTACTTCCACAAAATTTTGAGTTTCAAATTTTCATCTTGCTTCTCCCCCCACCCCAAGAAGATATGCATTCTGAATATCCCTTCCCCTAGTCTGCCCTTCCTTCTCTCTCCCCCCTTCTCTTATCCTCTTCCCCTTCTACTTTCCTGTAGGGCAGGATAGATTTCTGTATCCCATTTCCTGTATTTCTTATTTCCCAGTTGCATGTGAAAACATTTTTTTTTAACATGTGTTTTTAAAACTTTAGGTTCCAAATTTTCTCCCTTACTCCCTCCCCACCTAACCTCATTGAAAAAGCAAGCAACTCAATATAGGTTATATATGTGCAGTTATGCAAAACACTTCCATAGTAGTTATGTTCTGAAAAACTAACAATATTTCCCTTAATCCTATCCTGCCCTCCCATTTATTCTATTCTTTCTTTTGACCCTGTCCCTCCTCAGAAGTATTTACTTCTGATTACCCCTTTCCCAATCTGCCTCCTCTCTATCATCCCCCTGCTCTCTTGTCCCCTTCTCCCCCTATTTTCCTGTAGGGTAAGACAGATTTCCATACCCAATTGAATGTGTATGTTATTCCCTCCTTAAGCCAAATCCTATGAGAATAAGATTCACTCATTCCCTCTCACCTTCCCCGTTTCCCCTCCACTGTAAGAGACTTTTCTTTTCTGTTTTTTTTTGTGAGATAATTTACCCCATTCTACTCTCCCTTTCTTCTTCTCTGAGTATAATCCTCCTCATCCCTTAATTTTATTCTCCAGATATGACCCCTTAATCTTCAACTCACCCTGTGCCCTCTATCTATCTATCTATCTATACATACATATAATTTTTTTCCTCCAACTACCCTAATACTGACAAAGGTCTCATGAGTTATAAATATCATCTTTCCATGCAGGAATGTAAACAGTTCAATCTTAATAAGTCTCTTATGATTTCTCTTTCCTGTTTACCTCTTCATGTTCCACTTGAGTCCTGTATTTGAAAGTCAAATTTTCTATTCAGCTCTGGTCTTTTCATCAGAATGCTTGAAAGTCCTCTATTTCACTGAATGACCATTTTTTCCCCTGAAGGATTATACTCAGTTTTGCTGGGTAGGTGATTCTTGGTTGTAATCCTATCTCCTTTGCCCTCTGGAATATTATATTCCATGCCCTGCGGTCCTTTAATGTAGAAGCTGCTAAATCTTGTGTTATCCTGATTGTGTTTCCACAGTACTTGAATTTTCCTTCTGGCTTGTAATATTTTCTCCTTGACCTGGGAACTCTGGAATTTGGCTATAATATTCCTAGGAGTTTTCCTTTGGGGATCTCTTTCAGGAGGAGATCTGTGGATTCTTTCAATTTCTATTTTGCCCTCTGGTTCTAATATATCAGGGCAGTTTTCCTTGATAATTTCTTGAAAGATGATGTCTAGGCTCTTTTTTTGATCATGGCTTTCAGAGAGTCCAATAATTTTAAAATTCTCTCTCCTGGATCTATTTTCCAGGTCAGTTGTTTTTCCAATGAGATATTTCCCATTGTTTTCTAATTTTTCATTCTTTTGCATTTGTTTTACAGTGCCTTGATTTCTCATAAAGTTGCTAGCTTCCAATTGCTCTATTCTAATTTTTAAGTATTTTCTTCAGTAAACTTTTGGACTTCCTTTTCCATTTGGCCAATTTTGCTTTTTAGAGCATTCTTCTCCTCATTGGCTTTTTGGACCTCTTTTGCCATTTGGGTTAGGCTATTTTTTTAAGGTGTTATTTTCTCCAATATTTTTTTGGGTCTCCTTTAGCAAGCTGTTAACTTGTTTTTCATGATTTTCTTGCATCACTCTCATTCCTTTTGCAGTTTTTCCTCTACTTCTCTTACTTGCTTCTCAAAATCCTTTTTGAGCTCTTCCAAGGCCTGGGACTGATTCATATTTTTCTTGGAGGCTTTGGATGTAGGACTTTGACTTTGTTGTCTCCTTCTGGTTGTATGTTTTGATCTTCTTTGTTACCAAAAAAGATTCTATGGTCTGACACTTCTTGTGAGGTTTGCTCATGATCTCAGCCAATTATTTGAGTTATAAACTCTTTATTAAGGTAGATGTCTGCTTCCAAAGTGGAGAATGTACTGTCCTAAGCTTCAGGGGTTTGTATAGCTGTTTTCAGAGATACTTCTAGGGACCTGTACATTTTCAGTTCTTCCAAGATGGTACAATAAGGTTCAAAGTGTTTACTCCTTTCCTGGCCTGTGCTCTGGTCTATGAGTGACCACAAGTACTCTTTTCTGTTTTGGAACTGTGAGGAAGATTTCCTCTCTACCGCCACTACTAGCTCCACTACGCCAGCGCTCCTCCTTGCCCCAGGACCACCCCTCAGAACTGTGACCCAGATCCAAGCATGAGCAAAGCAAGATATTCCTGCCGCAGCACTGGCAAAGAGATCCCTGCAATCCCCCTCTGATCAGCCACCATATTCCCCCTCAGTCTGTGGGCTGGAAGTTCAGAAGGCAGCCACTGCCCCGGAGCCATGCTTGCTTGGGAAATGCAGCTGAGACCTAGCTTCTCTCTTACCGCAGAAACAGACTTCTCCCACTGACTTTCTAAGTTGTCTTTGGCGTTCATGAGTTGAGAAGTCTGGAAACCGCTACAGCTGCCCGTGATTCAGTCCTCTGAAGCCTGCTCCATGTTCACTGCAGCCTGCCTGCCCATGCCAAACTGCGCTCTTCTACCAGCATGGAGCGATATACCTTTCCAATCAACCATCCAGGTTGTCTTGGGCTAGAAATTTGTTTCACTCTGTCTTTTTGTGGATTCTAATGCTTTAGAATTTGTTTACAGCCATTTTTTATATGTATTTGGAGGGGTTTGGGGAGAGCTCAAGCAAGTCACTGCTTTCACTCCGCCATCTTGGCTCCGCTCTGCTTTATGGAAATTGTGAAAGTTTTTTTTACTGATTCAGACTTGACCAAGAAGCAAATGTCCATCTTTTTAATACTAACATTTTAGTAGTATTGCTATATGGCAGTAAAATATGGAACACCACTACTTACAAAGAACTAAAAATTAATAGCACACAGAGTGCAATGGAGAGGTATGTAGTACATGTTTGTAGGTTGTAACAAGTAACTAACAAAGACCTCTGAAGAATGTCATCATGAAATGGTATGACAGGAAGAAGTGGGCAGATTATGTGCTGAGAACAAGGGATGAAAGGTGGATCACCATACTCAAAATATCAGGAAAAAGCTATGAAGACCTCCAGCACATTATGTGGACTCCTTGTGGTGAATTTTGGAGAAAATGTGAATGTTAGTTGCTCAGGATGAGCAGATATGGATGGCTTTAGAGCTGATGACACTGCATGCTGTGGCAACAACTTCAATGTGACCTAGTCAAACAAATTGTTGATAATGAAAAATTTATAATGGAAAGAGATAAAGATATTGACCTTGATTATCACTGTTTCCTACAAATATTTAACCAATGTAAAGTAGGTATTACAATGAAGAGCTGAAGGAGTCCCAAGACTACGTTAGCCAGCAAACACTCAATCTTTTCACCAAAGAAAGAGACATTGAAGTCAAAGTCAGCAGCAGTTGAGAATGCAAATTCATCTGTAAAACACTATAGAGGGGGCAGCTAGGTGGAGCAGTGGAGCACTGACCTGGAGTCAGGAGGACCTGAGTTCAAATCCAGCCTCAGACATATATAACACCCACTAGCTGTGTGACTCTGGACAAGTCACTTAACCCCAACTGCCTCACTAAAAAAACAAAATAACAAAAACAAAAACAAAAACACTATAGAGGAGGAGGATTGAACATTATGAATGTTATTAGGTCATAAGACAGCAAAGAACAGTGAAAGTGAAAATAAGCTACAAAAAGCTTGGTATGAGACCCAGCTGAGACACATCATCCAAACAGCATCCATAGATGAAACTGGCAGAAAAACAACAAAAAGAGAGAAAATGGAACAGAAGTGAAAACATTTCCATAATGATTTCTTTTCAACACCAGTAACAATTAAACCATCACATTTAGATTTTCAAAATTCAGTTTCTGATATGCTATATGAGAAAGTAGAAATTACTCTAAGAAGAGAGAAGCTTTACTAGAGCTTACACAGTTTGAAAGCATTCAGGGATCATATTACAAGACAGTGCAGGAAGTTGAAAATACCAAAAAGATGGGGAAAATAAAAATGATATCACTACTCAAGAAAACAGACATTTTTTATCTGTTGACTTTTTTTATATGGATTATTAGAGAAATCTCTTTGAATATTAATGGATGTCATTGAAGAGCTCCTATGATGATCTCAGGCTTATTGGAATCAAAATAATGTCATCCTCAAAGAGGAATATCTGGAAAACATCACCACCTATAGGGATTCTCTCTATCATTTGGACACAGCAGTGACATCTTCCATGGTACTGGTGAGCATCTCTGGCAAGCATAAGTCTTCCTGTTTTATTATGGCTCACTTGATGTAAATAATCAAAGGATCTTTGAAGCGAATTAACTATATGGTTCCATTTAGCAAAGAGTCTTATATGATCTTAATATACACATGAGAAGCTGTATTTTGCTCTATTGCAGCAAATGCTTGTTTGTATCAATAACCTATATACAGTGGTATCTTTTGTTTTTTATATACTTTTCAGTCAGTTATGGGTCTATTAAGATTTGGTCTGCTGTGCAAAATCAAATTTGTAAAAGCCATCCTATTTCATTTTCATATTGTCATAAAGAATAACCTCAATATGTGTGTAGAGCATTCATGTAAATATTTAAGATGAGAAAATAGGCATATGAGTATTGCCTACACCAAAATATTTACAGCAGCACCTTTGTAGTAGCCAAGAACAAAGTAAATGCCCATCAATTTGGGAATGACTAAACTGTGGTGCATGAATGGAATATTACTGTGCCATTAGAAATGACAAATATGATGAATACAGAGAAGCCTGGTAAGACATACGTGAACTGAAGCAGAATGCAGCAAGCAAAGCCAAGAAAACAATATAATTAGTGACTATAACTATTTAAAAGGAAAGAACATCCATCACAAAACAATTGAAAATGAATGTCCCAGAATTCTGAAGAACAAGCATTACCCCAAAAATTATTAAATCAATCAGTAAACACTTATTAAGTACATACCACGTGCCAGGCTCTGAGCTAAGCACTGGGGATGTAAAGTCCTCATTTATAAAATTAGAGTTAGACAAGATGGCCCATGAAGACCCTTTCAGCCCTGTATCTGTGACTGCATGATTCTACAAAGTGACATTAGAAAACATATACATAAACATATGATCAGAAAAAGTGTTGGGCCAGTCATACGGCAAGAGAGATGAACAACAGATGGATGGTATGAATGCCACACTGCTCACAAAGTATAAAAAGATTGAAAGGAGGTTATTGAATTGGTTATGTGGTAGCCTCCCTCCCTCTCACTAAGTCCTCCGACTTGCACCTACTGTAATAAGTTGAGTCCCTGGGAGTAACAATGTGGATGACACAAACTCAAAATATTACAGTAGTGAGGCACTTATATAGGAAACCTGTGGCCAAGTAAACAGTTCTAGAACTATGGTTCTCAGTGTTCTTTCTCTTCTTTGCGGATTGTCCTCACAAAGTTTACTGAAGGACATGTTTTTAGTGTTGGGCAGGTGGTTCCACAGAGCTCTTTCAGAAAGGGCGGAGACCCTTAGCCTGGAATTTGCAGAAGTTTCTACAACTCTACTTCCTTGGCTGAGCTCTGAGGGGTTTTCACTTCCCAGGAAGCCAGTGCAGAGATGTATCACTTCTCTTTTGCTGAACATCTCTATCAGGCGGCAGATGGCAGTACAGAAAGGTAAAGCCTTTCCTTCTTTCCACTAGGCTCTGAAACCTTATCATTAGCCTACTTTACTGGTTCAAGTCTAGGTCTCTTTAGTGAAAAACTCCACTCTAATTTATGATGATCAACCAGTACATTTACCAAATTTTTATCTCTCTAGGCTATGGACATTTGCCTAATAATCACAAAAGGTTTTTTTTGGGGGGGCAATCAGAGTTCCCTAGCTATTTTTTTTAACGTTTAAATATTTATTTATTTTAGCTCCTTTCCTCCTTCACCTAAATGAAATTAGAAAAAATGGCCCTTGAAACAAATAAGCATAATCAAGCAAAAGAAATCCATGCATTTGCCATGTCTGAAAAGTGCCTCATTCTGCATATTGTGTCCCTCACCTTTCTATCAGGAGGTGAGGGACACATTCTTTGAAGTCAAGGTTGGTCATTACATTGTTCAGAGTTTTCAGGTCTTTAAAAATTGCTTTTCTTTGTAATGTGCCTACTGTGTAAATTTTTCTCCTGGTTTGGCTCACTTCACTTACCATTAGTTCATACTAATCTTCCTAGGTTTCTTTGAAACTTTCCCTTTTGTCATTTCTTATTTTACATGGCTTATTATATTTGTAGCTTCCTTTATGTTGAGCCAAACCTATATTTCTGGTATAAACCAAACTTCGTCTTGCTGTATAGTCATTATAACATATTGTTTGTAACCTACTTGCTAATATCTTATTTAAAATTTTTGCATCAATATTTAGCAGGGATATTGGTTTATAGTTTTATTTCTCTAATTTCTCTCTTTCTACTTTAGGTATTAAGACTATATTTATATTATAGAAATTACAGGGGCAGCTAGGTGGCACAGTGGATAGAGTACCACCCCTGAAGTCAGGAGGACCTCAGCTCAAATATGGCCTCAGACCAAACAGTTGACACTTATTAGTTGTGTGACCCTGGGCAAGTCACTTAACCCCAAATGCCTTAAAAAAAAGAAAAGAAAGTACAGGGAGTATAGATTTTGCCCATGTAGGTTATATGTGTCCCCATGGGTCTTTCTAGATGTAGCTCCCAGAGAGGCATGAATAGATATCTGTAGTCTTCTCTGACTACCCCTCTCCAAGGAAAATTTTTATTCCTGCCAGGAGGGAAACAGGAAATTGCGACCACAAGTTTGGTCACTCTTCTCTACTCAGAAAGGGAATATGAAGCTAGAATTTTATCTGTTTTCTCCCCTAAATATCATTAGTCTAGAGGAAATAACTTTTAGTTTCAAGTTGTACTCCTAATAATTATCTTTTTTTAAATAATTTTTAAATTTTATTTATTTTTACAGTTACATGTAAAGACAATTTTTAATATTCATTTAGATTTTTTTCTGAGATCCAAATTCTTTCCTTCTCTTCCTTCTTTCCTCTCTCTTTGAGAAAGCATGCAATTTGATATTGATTATACATGTGCAATGACACAAAACATATTTTCATATAAGCCATGTTGCAAAAGAAAACACAGACCTCACTCCCCACCACACACAAAAAACCTCCCAAGAAAAACAGAAAAGTATGCTTCAATCTGCATTCAGGCTCCATCAGTTCTTCCTTGGGAGATGGATAGCAGTTTTCATCATTAAGTCCTTTGGAATTGTCTTAGATTATTGTATTGCTGAGAATAGCTAAGTAATTCAGAGTTGATCATCAAACAATATTGCTGTTACTGTGTACAATGTTCTCTTGGTTTGGCTCACTTCACTTTGTATCAATTCATGTAAGTCTTACCAAATTTTCTGAAAACATCCTGTTCATCATTTCTTATGACACAATGCATACCACATCTTGTTCAGCCATTCTCCAATTGATGGACATCCCCCTAATTTCCAATTCTTTGCCATCAGAAAAGAGCTGCCAAGAATATTTTTGTACATATAGGTCCTTTTCCTTTTCCTCTTTTAAAAAAATCTCTTTGGGATACAGATCTAGTGGCTGTATTGCTGGGTGAAAGGTTATGTGCAGTTTTAGAGCCCTGTGGGTATAGTTCCAAATTGCTCTCCAGAATGGTTAGACCAGTTCACAACTCTACCAACAGTGCATTAGTGTCCCAATTTTTCCATATCCCCTCCAATGTTTGTTATTTTCTTTTTCTGTCATATTAGCCAATCTTCTAGGTATGAGGTAGTATCTCAGAGTGATTTTAATTTGTATTTCTCCAATCAATAGTGATTTAGAGCATTTTTTCATATGACTATAGATAGCTTTGATTTCTTCTTCTGAAAACTGTCCATTGATATCCTTTGACCATATCAATTGAGGAATGACTCATATTCTTATAAATTTGACTCTGTTCTCTATATATATGAGAAATGAGGCCTATATCACAGAAACTTGCTGGAAAATACGTCCCCCCAATTTTCTGCTTTCCTTCTAATCCTGGCTGCAGTGATTTCATTTGTGCAAAAACTTTTTTTTTGTGCAAAAACTTTTTAATCAATGTAATTAAAATCATCAATTTTACATTTCATAATGTTTTTAATTTCTTGTTTGGTCACAAACTCTTCCCTTATCCATAGATCTGACAGGTAAGATATTCCATGCTCCCCTGATTTGTTTATGATATTGGAAAGGGGTGTCCCAAGCCAAATTTAAAAGTCTTGAATTCTTTCCCATTAAATGCCACGTATACAAAGACATCATATAGTAAATAAACCCGTTTGTCCAAAACTCATAGCAACAGAAATCTGTGAAGTTATACAAAAAAGAATATACCAGACAATACACAGGCTGAATGAGCTCTCCCACAGGGAGCGAAATATCTCAGCTCAGTGAAGGGAGTCCTAGGTTTCACCCAAGGGGAAATTCCCCCTAAGTCACTAGGGTGCTAAGGTGGTTAAAATAGAATTACAGGTTACAGAGAATTTCCTCCTTTTCTAATTTTCTCAGATAGTTCATGTAATATTGGAATTAATTGTTTTACTTGTAATTTCAATTGATCCTAGAATTTTTTCCTTTGGGAGTTTCTTTATGGCTTGTGTGATTTCTTTTTCTCAGATTATGTTAAATTCTCTATTTCTTGTTCTGTTAACTTGGGTATTTTATATTTTGTAGATAATCAACCATTTCATTTACATGGTCAATTTTGTTGGTATACAGTTCAGCAAAAATAGTTTCTACAGAACCAAGAGAATGTTATACACAATAACAGCGATATTGTTTGATGAAGAACTGTGAATGACTAAGCTATTCTCAGCAATACAATAATCCAAGAAAATCTCAAAGGATTAATGATGAAGCATACTATCCACCTCTAAAGAAAGAACTGATATTGTTTAAATATAGACTGAAGCATGCTATTTTTCACTTTCTTTCTTTTTCTTTTATTCAAGTCTTTCTGTACAAAATGACTCATATGTAAATGTTTTACATAATTGCCATGTATAACCTATATCTGCTTACCATTTCAGGGAGAGGGGAAAGGAGGGGAGAGGAAGGAGAGAGGAATAGAATTTGGAACTCAAAAATTTTAAAAATGTTAAAAATTGTTTTAACATGTAATTGGAGGGAAATAAAATTCACTAATTTTAAAAGTAGTTTCTAATAATTTCCTCTATTTTATCATTATTCATTATCATTTCTTTTTTCATTTTCATTTTTGATACTGGCAATTTGCTTTTCCTCTCTCTTGTTTCATTAGACTAGCTAATGTTTTATCTACATTTATTAATGTAAAAAAGCTTCTTATTTTATCCATTAATTTAAAGACATTTTTACATTCTTTTTTATCTCTTTGATTTCAGAATTTCTATTTCTTGATTAATTTTTTTCACTTTATTGGTTTTCTAGTATTTTTTCTTAGTTGCATGACCAATTCATTAGTCTGTTCTTTATCTTATTTTTATTGATGAATGTGATTAAGATATATTTTTTTTCCTTCAGGATCAATTTGACTTCATCCCCATATTTTTGTTATGTTTTCACCATTTTCTTTGATGAACATCTCTATTGCTTTTATGATTTGTTCTCTGACTCATAATTTCATTAGGATCAAGTATTGAGTCTACAATAAATTTTAAGCCCTTCTTTAAAGACTCTTTATTGAATGCAATTTTTATTGTGTTGTAGTCAGTTAAAGATGCATAAGATATTTCTGCTTTTCCACATTTGTGTGAGATTAGTTAAATACATAGTCAATTTTTGTAAAGATGTGATGCATAACTAAGAAATATGCATATATTTTCCTGTTCCTATTCAGTAGTCATCAGTGATCTAGCATATCTAACTTCCCTGATCTCAGTTATAGGTTTTTACCTTTTCTTTCCTTCATTTTTAATCTTCCCTTAATTTTTTACTCTCCAAAGTTGGAATTCATTTTGCTTCTGACTAATCCCTCCTCATTATGTCCTCCCTCTTGACCTTCATTTTTCTTTCTCTCCCTGTTGAGTTTGATGTTTTTCTACAGTAAACTCTATGTGTTCATTTTAGTGTATCTGTTTGACCCTCCTTGTCCAATTCAAGTAAAAATGAGATTCATGTGACCCCCACCTCCCTCATTCCTTCCTTCGCATCTGTATAGTTTTTTTCTTGTGCATTCCAATTATGTGATAAGAAGTTCCACCCTGTTTCTTCTCTAGCATAATCCTTTTTAATTCCATTTTCTTTCTTCATTTAAGAAAATTGAAATAAAACAAAACATGCCTAGGTTCTCTGTTCTTACTTAACTCCCTCTATGACCTTTGAAGACATTAAGGTCCTGAAGGAACACTTTTTTATTTCCCTCTTTGTAGAATAAATATATTTCTTCATTGTATAATCCTTTTTATGTATTCTAACATATTTGGTTTTCTCTCTCCTCTTCTGCTTACATTTCAAAGGTTCTATTCAGCTCCATTCTTTTCATCAGGAATGTTTAGAATTAGAACTTCATTAAAGATAATTTTTTTCCCTTTTATACTTGATTTTTTAAGGCAAACTATCCTTGGTTGTATGCTACTTGTAAACTCTTCCTTCATTAATTGTGGTAGCTGACAAGTCTTATATGATTCTGACTGGTTCCTTGGTACTTGAACTTTTCTATGGCTATTCATATATTTTCCTTTAACCTGGAAGTTCTAGATTTTGGCTCCATCATCATAAGAGTTTTCTTTTGAGCATTTCTTTCAGGAGGTAATTGGTGAATTCTTCCAATTTTTACTTTGTGCTTTGGTTCTACTAATTTTTAGATGTTTTCATTTATGATTTGTTGCAGTATCCAGGTTTTTGCTATTGTTTTCAGGTAAATCAATTGATTTTCTTTTCAAAATAACTTTTCATTTTTGTATTTTTTTTACATCAGCACATTTTCACCATATCCTATTCCCTTTCTTTCTCAGAGAACCATGCCATATTTATTGCCTTTCTTATTTAAAAAATAATGAATATGCAGTTCATTAATCCTCTCCTTTTCTATTTTGTCAATATATATTGGTAGGAACATAATTTACCCCTGAGGAATGCTTTAATTGTACCCCAGCAATTTTAGTATATTGTTTCATCATTATTATTTTCTTTCACATTGTTATTATTTCTATGATTTGTTTTTTGACTCTCTCACTATTTAGAGATTCCCTAGTAAGTCTTCATTTGGGTCTATGTTTTTGTTTGTGTTCCCTGAACTGACTATTACTTTTACTGCACTATGATTTTTTTTTTATTATTTATGTCTTTTTACATTTATTTGCAGTATCTCTGTGCTTTAACGCATGGTAAATTTTTGTAAAAGTTCTATGTAGTGCTGAGAAATACACATATTCTTTATCTGTCCAATTTAAAAGATGCCATAAGTCTTTTAGTTCTAGTTTCTCTGGCAATTTATTCAATTCTATATTTTCCCTTTTGTTTATCTTTTTGTTAGACAAGTCCAGAACTGAGATAGGGGCATTGAAATCTATTGTTACTAGACACTAACATAGGGGCAGCTAGGTGGTGCAGCGGATAGAGCACCAGCCCTGAAGTCAGGAGTACTTGAGTTCAAATCTGACCTCAGACCAAACACTTGACACTTATTAGCTGTGTGACCCTGGGCAAGTCACTTAACCCCAGTTGCCTAACAATAAATAAATAAATAAATAAAATAGATACTAATGTACTATTGGGTTATTGTTTTTATCTTGTAACTGAATTAATTTTTCCCATATGAATTTAAATGCTAAAGCATTTGGGTCATATAAGTTTAAGTTTAATATTGACACTGGCTTGCTGTCTATGTTTCTTTTCAGCATAATGTAGTTTCCTTGTTTATCTGTTTATATTGTAAATGTTTTTGCTTTATCTGGTAGTATGATCTGAACTTCTGCTTTGTTTTTGTTTGTTTGTTTGTTTGTTTGTTTCACCAGATTTACTTCCAAATACAACATATCAGGTCAATGAATTAGAATTTCAGCTACTATTGGGCTACATCTAACAGATCATTCTTCAAGGCCTCTGCTGCTACCTTACCAATGCTTGGCCTTCTGCAAATGCTGGCATGGATTCCAGATCCCAAACTTCTGGTGCTTGGTATACCCACCTTCAAAATCTCACAAAATCAAAGCCATCTCCAAGATCCTTTCACCTCAAAGCAGGAAAGAATAGATACAACAGACAGAAGCAACATCAGGGCCATATTCTCACAGACTACTTAATGATTGATGGCCTGGGTAGGGAGAGAAAAGTCTGAAGGTTCTGTCCCATGGGAGGTTTATAGAAGTTCTTGCCTCCTCACTTGAGCCAATGGGAAAAAATAATGGGTTTTCTTTGGCTGATGAGTGCTTTTTAGCTAAACCCCATCTATTTTTTTTAATTTAATATTTTATTTTCCCCCAATTACATGTAAAAACAATTTTAACATTCTTTTTAAAAAATTTTTGATGAACCCCATTTCTGACTCAGCAGACAATTAAAAGTCTATCTCTTCACCAAGTGGTTAACAGACCAGAACCAATTACAGAATGTCTGCTCATGCTTCAAAGTCCATGTGGAGATTGCATCAGTGGCTCACTCTGTGGAAGCTCATAAGGTCTGACCTTGGCTAGGCCTCTATTTCAGATTAAAAAAAATAACAATAATAAGGGGAAGGTTTTTTTTTTTGGTTAAAGACAGTCCTTGAGTCCTTCCCTATTCTCTTTTTTCTCCAACTATCCCATTTTCTACATTAATCATTGCTGCATAATGCATACACTTAGAACATGTCCTTGTTACCATCTCCCTATTGATCTGAGGGACCTGAAACTTAGGGCAGCAACCATAATTGGAGAACGCAGTGCATATGACTCAAACAAGGAATGCCTTGGGATTGCATTAGCATTTCTATCTAGAAGTAGGATACCATCAGACAATGTACTTAAGCACTGGGTAGCAACAGCGTGGTGCTGGCGGTTTCTTCTACAAGTATAAACAAAGAAGGAGAAGGATTGAGGCAGGACATGTTTTGTCTAACTTAAAAAAAAATTGTTTTGACATCTTTTGTTTTTGTCACATACATTTCCCAATGTATCCCTCTTGTTCTTCCTTTGTTCTATATACCTTTATAAAAAAGAGTAAAAAGGGAAAAAAAAGTTGGTCAAAACTAACATATGGAAAAAGTCTGCCATTACATACGGTGTTCCACACCTACAGTACCCCATCCCTGCAAAGAAGAGAGTGGAAAGGAAGGACTTTCAATGCAGCAAGAAAATGGATCCATGGTAGTCTCTATTCAAGGTGTGCCTTTTGTTGCTGCATTTCTTTGTGCTCTACTGATATACTTTCTTTTCTTTTCTTAAAAAAAATTTTTTTTTTGCAAGACAATTGGGGTTAAGTGACTTGCCCAGGGTCACACAGCTAGTAAGTGTCAAGTGTCTGGTCTAAGATTGGATTTGAACTCAGGGCTGGTGCTCTTTCACTGCACCATCTAGCTGCCCCTACCAATATACTTTCATCTTCTCTCTCTCTCTCTCTCTCTCTCTCTCTCTCTCTCTCTCTCTCTCTCTCTCTCGGTGAGGCAATCAGGGTTAAGTGACTTGCCCAGGGTCACACAGCTAGTAAGTTTCACGTTTCTGAGGCTGGATTTGAACCCAGGTCCTCCTGACTCCAAGGCCAGACCTCTATCTACTGTGCCACCTAGCTGTCCCTACTTTCATCTCTCTTACACTTGTCCCAAACTAGCTACCTTCTGGACATCTCCTAGATTTTCCGTCGGCATCTCAAATACAAAATGTTCCAAATGGAACTCACTATCTTTTCACCTAAAACCACCCCTTTTCCTAACTTCTTTTTTTATTGAGAATATCACAATCCTGGTCACCAAGGTTTACAACTTTGGAATTCATTCAAGACTCTTTCCTCATTCCTGCCCCCACCCCCAACCAAGTTTCTAATTCTTGCTGATTTTACTTCCAAAACATTTTTTTGCATCCATCCCATTCTCTTTACTCACATGGCCACTACATAAGAGCAGGCCCTTACCACTTCTTGTCCGGACTATTGCTTTCTACTTGATCTCCCTTTCTTCTATCACTTCTCTCTTCAATTTATCCTTCACATAGCTACCAAACTTAAACTCTCTCTCCCATTAGAATGCCAGTTCCCAGATGGCAGAGACCATGTTTTTGCCTTTCTTTGTATCTTCTACTCAGCACAGTGTAGTAATGTAGCATGTAGTAAACTCTTAGTATTAACTCAAACTCAATAAGCATTAAGTAAATGGCTACTATGTGCCAAAAACTGTGCTAGATATTTGGAATACAAAGAAAAACAAAACTGTCCTCGCCTTCATAGAGTTTTATGGAGGTGGGTGGAGACAACATCTACACAGTGAAGTGAATACAAAATATACTCAAAACAAACACAAAATAATTTTAGAGTGAAGGAGTGGGTACTAACAAGGAGGAAAAGGGGCAACTAGGTGGCGCAGTGGGTAGAGCACCAGCTCGGAAGTCAGGAGGACCTGGGTTCAAATGTGACCTCAGACACATAACACTAGTTGTGTGACTCAGGTCAAGTCACTTAACCCTAATTGCCTCACTAAAAAACAAACAAACAAAACAAAAAAAAACCCCAAAAAACAAAACAAGGAGGAAAGACTTCTGGTTGGATTTGGCTCTTGATCCTAACCTTCAAGGGAGGTAGGCATTTCACACAGGTAACAGGCAATAATTATTAATTAAGAGTTTACTACATGTCATACACTGTACTAAGAGCATGGAATACAAAGATAAAAAAAAATGGTCCCTGCCCTCTGGGAGCTGATGTTCTAATGGGGGAGGCAACATAGACATAACATCCTAGATATAGAGAGTGGCTAGAAGGTGGTCTCAGGAAGGCACTTGCAGTCGGGGGCACTGAGAAAAGCACCCCGAAGAAGACGAGGTTTGAGCAGAGTGTTGAAGGAAGTCAGGAAAACTAAGAGGCAGTGGTAAGGAGGGAGAGAATTCCAGGCATGGGAGTCAGCTGCTAAAGGCACAGAGCATTGTGTGTGAGAAACTGAGAGTAGGCCAGGGTAGCCGGATCTTTGAATCCATGGAGGGGAGCAGAATGTTGAAAATTGGAAAGGTTGAAAGGGGCTGTTTGGGAAGAGCTTTAAATGTCAAACAGAGAGTTTTATATTTGATTCTGGAGGTAACAGGGATCCACTGGAGTCTGTTGAAGGGTGGTGGTATCTAGGGGTGTGTGGATGCCATATGCAAGTAGCTAGGTGGTACACTGGTTAGAGTGCTGGGCTCAGAGTCAGGAGGTCCTGAGTTCAAATACAGACAGATACTTACTAGCTGTGTGACCCTGGGTAAGTCCCTTAACCTCTGCTTGTTATAGTTTCCTTAACTGTAGAATGGGGTTAATGATAGCACCTACCTGCCAGGGTCGTTGTGTAAGATAATATTTGTAAAGAACTTAGCACAGTGCCTAGCAAATAGTGGACCCTTAATAAATACTTGTTTCCTTCCTTCCTACCTGTTTTAGGAAAATCACTTTGGCAACTGAGTGGAAGATGGACTAGAGTTATAAAAGACTCAAGGAAGGGAGATTCAGTAAGAGGCTATTTTGATAGTCCAGGTAAGAAATGGTAAGTGCCTGAAGTAGGATGGTAGTTATATGGATGGAGAGCAGGGGATGTTTGGAGAGATGGTGTGAAGGCAGAAATTAGAAGATCTAGCAATGCCCTGGAGATGTAGGATGAATGGGAATGAGAAGCTGAGGATAATACTAAGGTTGAGAACTTGAATGACTAGAAGAATCATGGTATCTTTTACAGCAATAAAACAGTTTAGAAGAGGAGTGGGCTGTGGGAATAAAGAGTTTTGTTTTAGACATGCTGTCTTTGAGATGCCTTCCAGACCCCTAATGTATATACTTACTAGACACCCAACATGAAGTGTTTATTAGACAGCTAGAACTCAAGAAAAAGCCTGGGGTTGGAAATAAAGATCTGAGAGTCATCTGCATAGAGATTATAATTTAACCTATGGGAGTTGATGACATCACCAAGTGAGAGAATATACAGATAAAAGAGGGCCTACTCAGAGTCTTGGGAAATATCCACAGTTAGTGGACATGGCATGGATGAAGAGCCAACAAAGGTAACTGAGAAAGAGCTGTAAGTTAGGAAGGAAAAGAGTTGAGTAAGAAGTGTCAGGAAAACATGGAGAGGACTAAGTATCCAGGAGGAGAGGATAGTCAAGTGTTATTTGCTGCAGAAAGGTCAAGAAGAATGAGGATTGAGAAAAGTCCACTATATTCGTCAATTAAGAGATCGTTGGTAACCTTGGAAATAGAAATTGCACTTGAATGATGAGGATGCAAGCCAGACTGCAAAGGGTTTAGAAGGCAATGAAAGGAGAGGAGGTAGAGGCAAATAGTGTAGTTGTTTTTCTTAAGGAATTTTGCTAAAGGGAGGAGATATAGGATGATTTTGGAAGGATGGGGGAGACAGGGGTGTGTTTGCTGGCAACAGACTGGGCCACTGCCCGTTGTCTTGACTCTTGTCTTGCCACTGGACTCTTATGTCTCTGGAGGAGAGACTGAGACTGATGACTTTGTGCAGCTCTGCCTCACTTAAATCTAATTCACAAGCAAGTCAACATATCATCCTCATGATGTCATTGGTGATATTCGAGAACGAAGGATGAACAACAATCTGTGAGTAGTAATAGCTGCACTATGGGCTTCCAACCTGCCAGTTCAAGTTGGTAAATGCTGCTATTTCTTCTTCTTCCTCTCCTTCTCCTTCTTCTTTTCTTCTTCTTCCTCTCCTCCTCCTTCTCCTCCTCCTCTTCCTCCTTCTCTTCCTCCTCCTCCTTCTCTCACCACATGTGGTCCTCTCTCCACTTGGGGCCCTTACATGTGGGTGCTCTGTCCAAAGGAATATAACTTTTGGTCACTTTTATTATTTTTTTTTAAAGTTGGGACAATTTACTCTTTGTCCTGCACGGTTTTCATTTATGATTTCTTGAAATTTGGCTCTGAACAAACAGGCTTTAAAAAAGCCAATTGTGATTGAAATGGAGCTACTTGACTGTGCCTTTAAACCCAAATCACTCTGCTTCCACAGAATGGCCAATAATAGGCCCCGAGTCCTTGTGATGCCATTGGTTCTCCTCAAGAATGAAGGAAAAACAACAATGTAGGCAGCAGGGAAGGAACCAGTAGAAAGGGAGAGATTAATGAAGAGAGAGAGGGAAGGGATAAGAGTGGGGATAATATGCTGGAGAAAATAGGAAGCGATGGAATTAAGGGTACAATTCAGGAGGCAGTTGTGAGGAGGGAGAGCATTCCAGGCATTTGAAAAGGCAAAAAGGTAGGGATGGACTGTTGTGATGAGGAACAGCAAATAGGCTTAAAGCACAGGTCTCATTAAGTCTTTGCCCTGTTCTAAAAGTTCAATGACTCCTTATTGTGTCTAGGGTAAAATAAAAATTCCTATAGCATTTAAAGCCCTTCACAACATGACTCTAATCTTCTCTCAAGACCAATGTAGTCTCTCTCTCTCTCTCTTTTTTGTAGTTAGGCAATTGGAGTTAAGTGACTTGCCCAGGGTCACACAGTTAGTAAGTGTTAAGTGTCTGAGACTGGATTTGAACTCAGGTCCCCCTGACTCCAAGGCCAGAGCTCTATTCACTGTGCCACCTAGCTACCCCTTCAAGACCAATGTAGTCTTGAGAGACTAAATGGCTGGACCCACAGGAGTAGGGCACTTGTCCTTCCCTGACCTGTGTCTAGACATACTGTTTGAACTCAATTCAGTCCTGGGGGAAACTTGCCTTTAATTTGGGGAATTAAGCTTCACATTGTCACACTTTTCAATTGGTTAAGTCCCCCACCCGTGTGTCCTGGGATGATTTTAGTTACAGCCAATGAAGTCTAGGGGCACTTCAAAAGGGAAGTAAAAACAATACTTAACAGATAATATGAATCAGGTATGGCATGGGCAATTTATTCCTACATACAGAAGAAATACTAAATACATAGAACCCCCAGGCATGCATTAATAGAACAGGATTTAGTAATTTGACGTAACTATTGGATAATCCACTGGGAAAATGATACTTAAAACTGTATCAGAACATAATGATGTTCTGGGATTGCATTCACATTGCATCTCTGTTCTGTACAGTCGCTCTACTCCAAAACTCAGCATCCTCTGAACTCCATGCTCAGCTGCTTCCATGGTCAATCACTCCTATCTGCACCTGCCACAGTCACAATTAAACGCTCTGGTAGACACCATAGAAGCTGTTTGAGTGGAGACCACCGCTATCATGCTCACAGACCTCTGGACTTTTGATCTCGCTGTGCTACCTCCTGCAGATATCCATGGCCAGGTTATTGCTTGGTCTGCTCACAGAAGGAAACACAGAAGAGGCAGAGGTGGCCAGGAGTCGAAGCACAAGCTCCTCCAGTTGTAACCCCCAGCTGTAGCTGCTGTGTCAGCAAGGTCACCATGACAGTGGAGTAGATAACTGGTCTTCCTGCCTCTCTTCCTGCAAGACTCCATCTTTCACGCTGTTTGCGTTACATTACTTTCCTGTAATCCAATCACGTTACTCTGATACTCCAAACTTTTCAGTGGCACCCCACTGTCTTTCAAATAAAATATAAACTTGTCAGTGTGATAGTCAAACCCCTTATTGTTGTTGTTTCAGTCATATCCAACTCTCCCAGACCCAGTTTGGGGTTTTCGTGGCAAAGTTATCAGAGCGGTTTGCCATTTCCTTCTCCAACCCATTTTACAGATGAGGAAACTGAGGCAAACAGGGTTAAGTGACTTGCCCAGTGTCACATAGCTAGGAAGTATAGAAATCAGCTCCTTCTAACTCCAGGCCAAGCGCTCTATCTAATGCACCACCTAGATGCCTGCCAATTCCCTTTATCCCTACCCTCAGCCCGCTGTAACCTTCCTTTCCAGCTTTATTTCACACTGTTCTCCTTCGGGCAGGCACTTCATACTGCCACTAACCTTTACTAGTCACCATTTGATGATGTTGTTTTGTCCTCACTTGTCCCCAAACAGCTGAACAGGCCTCATACTTGGAATGGAATTCTCCTAGTTCTGTGTTTTGAAATCCTTTTCTTCCTATGAGACCATAGGCCTTAGGCACAACTCCTCCATAATGTTTTCTGCGATCTCTCTATTCAGAAATGATCCATGCCCTTCTTTTTGACCTTTCCTATGCACAAAATCATTTGCAGGTAGCATGGTGTGGCATTAGCACTGGTTTTGGAGTCAGAAGGGCCAGATTCAAGTTCAAACTTCAAAACTTGTTAGTTGTGTGATCCTTAGGCAGGTCACCAGACCTTCTAAGCCTTAGTTTCCTGATCTGGAAAACTGGCAAAGTAATTGCACTGTCTACCTGGTTGTTATGAGCCAAGTGCTTTGTACACCTTGAACAGCTATATGACTGTGAGCTCACTTCGATTCTCTGATGGTTTGGTGACCTCATCAAAGTGAAAGGATAGAGCCAGATGATTTTTAAAGTCCTTTTGAGCTCTAAATACATAATTCTATGATACTTTGCTTTGGATATATGTGAGAGAACAGAGGCTAGAATGGGGTCTCCCAACCCTTCAAGTCAAAACTCATGTGTTCTCATCAGCTCTGTGTAAGAAAATTTGGTGTTATCAGTTAAGTCCTTTGATAGTGAATACCAACAAAACGTTCTAACTCATATCTGGGGTAGCTAATGCTTTACTCCTAATTTCTTTTACTACTAGTTTCTTTACACAGAAATTACTTTGTATCTATTTTGTATTTATATTTAGTTATCAATGGACATATTGTTTTCCCTAATGGTCTATAAACTCCTTGAGGGCAGAGATTGTTTCATTTTTAACTTTGTAACTGCACTTCTAGGACTGTTTGTCACATAATAGGTACTTTGTTACAAATAATAACCCATCCTGCATGTCTCTTGCCCATGCTTTCCTGTAAATATGCAGCAGGGAGTACCTCAACTTGCTACTTCCTCTGTTTTTTTTTTTAAATCATTGTGTGGTTATCAACAGTACATAAGATTATATATTTATTGATGGAAGGGACCTTAGAGGTCTTCTAGTCCAACTCCATCATTTTACAGATGAAGTGTCTGAGGTCCACAGAGGTTAAGTTACTTGCATATGGTTACACAGGTAGCAAGTGATCAAAGAACAATTTTAATCTGGATCCTTTGAGTTCAAAGCCAATGTTCTTGGCACTGTACTGCAATTAACCCTTGCTCTCCCTAAAGTGAAAGGTCAGCTTTTTTTCCAGGCATACATTTCTGACAACCTTTCAACCCATGAAATTATAAATTAACATAGCTTTTTTTGTCTCTTTTCCCAATAAACTGCACAAAATTCTTTGTGAGCAAAAAATGTATTTTATCTTTATATTACTAGTAACTACCACACAGTTGGCCATTAGACTTATTGACCATTAGATTGTAATTTAGTTTCAATGAAGTTGTACTGGGCCTAAAATATCAAACTCAAGTAATTTAGAAGCTGGTCTAAAAATGGAATTAATTACAGTGTTTTGTTAAATCTACTTCATTATTTGAACTCAAGAATGGGGATCTTTTCAAGCCTGGGCTAGTGGTGTTTTGGAAAGTGTGCTGCATTTACAGTCAGAGGTCCTGGATTTGAATCCCACCACCACCACCACTTAGGGTCAGAGGAAGCTAGATGCCTCAGGGGACAGAGCACTGGGCCTGGAGTCTGGAAGACCTGAGTGTAAATTTGACCTGACATGTACTAGCCTTGTGACCCTGGGCAAGTCACTTAACCTGTTTAGAATAAACTCCTCGGACAGTACAATTCACAAAGTCACAAAGAGTGATACGACTGAGCAATGAAACAGGTAGGGTCTTAGATTTAAAGCAGGAAAGGACCTTAACACTCTCGTGGTCTATCTCCCTCGTTTTACTTAGGAGGAAACTTTAAGCTTAGAGAGATTAAGTGGCTTACTTATGATAACACAGAGAGTGACAGTCCGAATTCGAACCCAGGTTTCCTAGGTCCAAATCTATCATCTTTTTTCACTGTTACCTCTGTGACCTTGGGCAAACTATTTCACCTCCCCAGGCCTCAGTTTCCTCATCTGTATACTAAAGGGAGTTGGCTTAGATTCTTGGGTTCCTTGCAGCTCTAAATCTACGGTTCTCTGATTGGGTCATTCTTCCCGGGCAGGAGCCATTGCTGTTACATGCTTTCTTATATTGGCCACGGCTCCTGCCACACGCTCAGCTACCCCAAAATATTTGCAGATTGACTAACTTCCGCAGACACATTTCCGGTTTCGGCGCGTGCGACGTAGGGTAGGACGCTGCTGTCCATAAGGCCGCGCAGCCAGGCGCATGCTCCAGAGCAGAGGTCGGGGGGTCGGCGAGGGGCGGGGACAGGAAAGGGGTGAGGTCCCTGCCGCCTTTTAGAGCTCTAAACGTGTAGCCCCCCTAGCTCCCCTTCCCCGCCTCCCCCCTCGGCGCCGGAACCGCGCGTGCGCGTGGGGGTCCTTACAGTAGGGGACGGGCCGCGCGGGAGTGGTCACATGACCGCGGCGGCCGTCTGTACAGTAAGAGTCCAATATGGCAGCAGCGGCGGCGGCAGCAGCGGCAGCGGCAGCGGCAGCAGCAGTGGCAACAGCAGCCAGAGGACCGGCCGCCCCCCTAGACCTCGGCGCGCGGCCCCTCTCGCTGCTGCTCCTCCTCCCTCGGCCTGGGCTCTCCTTCGGCTCTACTTCCCCTTTCTTTCCTCTTTCCCGGCACAGCGGGGAAAGCCGCGCAGGCGGGCGGGCGAGCGAGCGAGCGAGCTAGTGGTGAGAGGGCGGGCGGCCGGACCCCGGACACGGGAACTTCCCAGCCAATCTAAACCCCGACATGAGGGAAAAGGGCCGTAGGAAGAAGGGCAGGACCTGGGCGGAGGCCGCCAAGACGGTGAGAGGCGGGGAAGGAAGGACGGGGGAAGCCGGGCGGAGCCCAGGAGGGAGGGACTGGCTGCGGGGGGAGGGCGGCCACCGGCCAGAGGGACGCCCCGCACCGGCCGAGGGGCCTGGAAAACCGCGTGCGCCTCGGGGCGGCCGTTAGTGCGGGCACCCAGGCGCGTCGCCGGGACCCAGGCCTACGCTCGGGGAGCGGGGCCGGTGCTCTGGGCGCGGGCAGACGCGATCCCGTCCTGGTCGTGGGAAGAAGTTGGCGGCCGGCGCCTCCCACTCCGCCCCTTCTCGGGGTACGGGGCCGGGCATCCTGCGGGAAGCTGGCGGAGAAGCCTGGTGCTTACGTCCGGCCCCGGGACGCCGGGATGCGGCTGCTGGGCACCCGGTCGGGCCAGCGGCACCCAGCCTCGCCATGCCACGCCTGGGCCCCAGCTTAATTTCTGCTCGAGAAGCTGGCCCCGAGTCGCTGCTCTTTGTTTTGGGCTGTTATCTGAGCGGAAAGTGCGGGCGGTGTTTAGAAACGAAGTAACAGGTGGGACTTGGGGAGGATTTTTCTGTTTCCGTAGAGACCTGCCGTGATCTGGGCAGCGGTGCATGGTGGGACCTGTAGTTTACTCGGACTGCGCCTCTCTATTGAAAATGATGGGGGCCTAAAGGTTTGCTGCGGGAATTGCTGAAAGGAGCCAGAATTGAGTCTTGTTGACTTCACATTTAAAAATCTAGGTTTTCTTCACCCTAGAGGTGAATTAAGAGCATTGTAAGTCTTATTAGGGAAATACTGATGATAGCCTCCTCCAGTTCAAATAAAAATTCAAGGCGTGAGTATGTGGACATGAAACTTTAAGGGAAAGTGAAGTCCATTACATCACCATGGGTGTAACTGTAAATCAGCCCTTAGCATCGGTTCAGAATTAGGTAGTGAGAAAGAGGAGAGGTCAGGTACACCTTAACTTATAAATGTCAGCAAACATTCAGAAAGCACCTAGGAACATATAAAAGTGAAAATGGTATAGTAAAAAGATACCGCAGCAGCGTAGTACAGTACCAGGTACCTAGTAGGAAGCACAATAAATGTGTATTAATTGATAAGACATACACAGGCAATTTTGAAGAGAAGTATGAATGTACTATTTGCTGTTCCATTTACAAACTTGGTCCTGTTAAACACATTTCTACAGGAGTGGAAAAATACTTAATAAAAATGAAGACAATGCCATGCTATAACATTTGTAAATTACTTTCTTTGAAGTCGTGATTATGGTGATACTTTTTCTCCTAAAAGATAGAAAACAAAATTTGTGGAGCTCTTCTACAGATTTTTAAGAGAGGTTTTTTTTAAATAGCTATTTTCTACAAGACTCTTAAAATTCTTGTAATAACCTTACTTTTAAATGCCTACTGTACACACATAGTTGCTTGGGAGATTAAAAAAAAAGATTAGGGTATTATATTACAATAAAACCCATTTTCTCTTACTCTCTTGAATGGAAAGCTACATTTTAATTTATAAGTTAAAGGTGTCTCCTTTGCACCTTCTTAGTAGAAATGCATTGTGGCTTTGAGATGAAAGTGTTAATTTGCTAGGCATAAAGACTGTTGTATTTGAAAAATGTTATCTTCAGATGAATATTGAAGAAACAGTTCATTGATAGACTTTGACAAAAGGGGAGTTAACTAATAGAATAAGAATAGCTTTCTCATTCTCAAATGCAAAAATATTTAATCTGGCCTTTTATAAGTACATTTCATGCTAGAGTTAAAATAGAAAAAAATAGTAGTTAAGCTGTATAGTAAGACTAGACATAATTAGAGTGTAGGTCTGAGTCAGATTAGAATCCAAAGGGTTTAGCATTATTGAATCTTATGACTGTTATCTTAATTTGAATCTTACACATACATAATACCTAACTGATTTGATTCAACAAACATTTGTTAAGTACTATCTCTCTCTCCTCCATTGCTTAGCACTGTACCTTGCATGTATTCCTGCTGCGTTACTGGAGTACATTCAGGGCCCTAGTCTAGGCATGAAGGATGCAAAGATGGAAAGGACAGTCTCTGCCTTTAAGGAATTTATAGTCTACTTTGGGTAAGTGATGGCCACATCTATACATATAATACAAGGCAGAATGAGAGATTGCTTTATTGATCCTTACCTTTCTTACTTTCAGGCTCTTTGTTATGTCTTTTAGACATGATTACTAGTCTTTAAAAATTACCTCTTCAAAAAGAACTAGATTTCTCTATCATTTCTTCCCTTTTACTGTTTTTTTTTAAATAGCGTGGTATTCTTTGTACATAATGAGATTTTTGTACATTAGGTGCCAGAGTGCATTATTAAAATCCTATATTGAATGGAACTGAATCATAGAAGAAACATTAACAAAACCAAACTGGTATGTGTTAAAGCCCATCAGGGTTTAAGTTTCAGATCTAGCCGGGAAGCTTATGACAATTTCCTTCAGCCTTGAATCCACCTGTTCTGAGTTCTTTGTATCAATCATGATGCCATCCAGAAGGATGTGGTGTAGACTAATAACATGAGAAAAGAAAGCATTCTCCAGTTTGGCAGTTTTGCTCAGCTGTAGTTTCTCAAGAAGCATACAGATAACTAGTCCCTTTTACTAGTTGCCTACATTTCCTTACCACCTACTCATTCCTTAGTCCGCTATAGTTTTGCTTCCATTCTCATCACTCAAGTGAAAATGCTTTTTCAAAGTCATCACTGACTTCTTACTTCCTGATCATTGGCCTTTTCTCAGTCCTTTTCTTTGGCCCTCTGCAGTATTGGACACTGTGATTAAGCTTTCCCAATGGATAATTTTCTCCTTAGGCTTCTCTGATACTGCTTTCTTGTGGTTCTCCTTCTCTAGTTCATTGTCCTCTTCCTACCCCCTAAGTGTGGGTGTTGTTCAAAGTCTCTGTTCTGCTTCCTTTTTTCACTTTATTCCTTCCCCTTGGTGATTCCACCTGTTCACTTGTCACTTTTCTACAAGTGACATCCAAATCTCCCTTTTTCCTAATCATCAATTGTTTCAGTCTCTATTAGACTGCTGGACAACTTTCTGTGGGTGCCTCATTCCTTTAAATTCATTAAATTCCAAATTCCAATTCTAAATTCATTAACTCCATTAAATTCATGTCCAAACTGAATTCTTGTCTTTCCTTGCAAAGAACCTGCTGCTCCCTCCCAAATTTCCAGTTTTTGTTACTGCCACCAGTCTTTGTTGCTCAGGCTCAAAATCTTATCTTTTATTCCTGCTTTTCCCATAATCTGATGTTTAGTCTTTAGTCAAGTCGTATTGATTTTACCTTAACAATAGGTTTAGGATCAGTTTTTAATCACCCCACTATAATTACAACCACTCCCTAGACCATTGTAATAGTTTCCTAATTGGCCTTCCTGTTTCCACTCATTCTGTCACCTTTCCCATCCATCCTTCACATAGCTTCCAAAATATGATGATGTTGCTTCTTTATCCACTGGAATCAAATCTTCCAGTGGCTTTTTAATGCCTTCAGGAGTCTGGCATTTAAGGCCCTGTATAGTATGGCTCCCACTTTCTTTTCTAATTATCTTACACAGTTCTTTTTATATACTCCATTCAGCAAAACTAGACTACTTAGCTATTTCGTGAACTTGACATGCCATCTCCTGCTTCTGTACATGATCAGTTTTCCACCTCTGGAATAAATTCTCTGCCCGTAAAAAAAAAAATCCTTTTCCTTCAAGCCTTAGCTCAAGTGCTATCTGCTTAATGAGTTTTCCTGGTCCTTCCCCCATGCCCTAGCTGTTTTTTCTCTCTTCAGTTATTCCTAGAGCACATTGACTTGATCTCTTCTGTCACATTCTATCTTGCATTATATATTGTAGTAATTCAGATTTTTTTTAAAAAATCATGGTACAAGGAGAGTGATAGAACCTTAGGCCAGTTTTTTCTTTGTCAGCACTGGTAGCTAAATGCCAGAAATCAAAGATACAGAATTAGGAGATTTAGGACTGTCATGTCACTCTTCTGCTTAAGAATATTCACAAGTCCCAATTGTCTTCAGAGTAAAATTGAAAATTCTCTGTGGCATTGAAGGCCTACCAGTTTCCACTACCATTATTTTTTAGCCTTTTCAGGTTTTCCCTTTAATAACCTTGTAAACTTGTCTATTTCATCTCTTTTTCCCCCCCAAAAGGTTCACTTACGCTTTTCCAAACCTTTGATTACACATAGCTAAAATGTCCTTAGTCTTCAACTTTTGGATTTCTGCCCATACTTTATAATAAAACCCTACTGAAATGTTTTCTGCCTGGTTTCCTCATACTGTACATAACACTTTGCTTTCCTGTTTCTGATGAGCTTTTTATGTATTAGAAGTATTTGTTTGTCTCTGAGAGTGGAAGTTGTATCTTATCTAAACTTCCCATCCTCCCTTTCTTTTAATACTGTGCTCAGTATACAAGTACTAAATAAATGTGGAGGCAATCATCAAATAGTATGTTGTAGAGAGAAGCTATTCAGAAGAAATACTTAGACCAATTTAGAAAGAAGATATATAGAGAGCTAAACCTTTGATACTGAACTTTTGAAGCTTCAAGTGATAAGGAGTTGGTTTTTTAGAAAACTGAGATGGAAACAGAACTTTGAAAAATGATTTGACAACTGAAAGTAACTTAAAATCTCTTTCTAAAATACAATTATGCCCATCCTACCACCCCAAATCCTAAGTAAGCAAAGCTTAGGAAATTTTGAAGCTAAGAGCATGTGGGTTAGAAGATTTAAACGTACAAGTTTATGGGTATCAGAGTCTTTAAAAAGAAGAGAAGTTCAGTGTAGCCTTGCTATCTTACACACACATATGCATGTGAGTACACTCTTGCTCATCATTTTTTTCTTTTTTCCCTGGTCTTTAGTGCTTTGCTGGAAACTGCATTACAGACTGCGTTCTATCTATCCACAGGAACATTGTTATAACTAGGAGATTTTGTTGATCCTGACCAAATCATTTATTCATTCCCAGAGTCATAGAGTTTTTGAGTTGGAAGAGACCTCAGCAATCCAATCCAACTTGTGCCTGTAAAAGAACTCCTTCTACAACCTACCCAAATGGTGATTCCAGCCATTTCTTGAAGAACTCCAGTGAGGGCAAACCCACTGCCCCTGGAGGTAGTCTGTTCCACTTTTGTATATTGCTCATATTATTAAGATTTTTCCTCTTACACCATATCAAAATTTTGCCTTTTATGCCTTCCACCTATTGCTTCTAATTTTGCCCTTTGGTGCCAAATGGAGTAAGTCTAAACTCTCTTCTACGTGACAACCATTCAGATACTTGATACCTATCAATACTCTTCTGAGTCTTCTCCAGGGGAAGATGTTTCATGTCTTCAGTTGATCCTTATGTAATATCTTAAGATCCTTTACCATCCTGGTTGCCCTGTTATTCATTTTCCAGTTTATTAATTCCTTCCTAAAATGTAGTATTTAAAATGAAGCACCGTATCACTCTCATGTTGTTTGACAGGGAAGATTATAGCAGAACTCTCACCTTTTTTTCATGGTGAATTTCATTTAAGTCAGTAAGCCTTTATTAACGATCTACTATTTACCAAGTGTTGTTCTAGGAACTAAGGATACAAAGACAAAGCTATGTCTCTGAATGCAGGCCAAAATCATACTCTTTTTCTCTCATGTTATACTATTGACTTACTGAGCTTAACTGTCCATTAAAACTCTGAGATCTTTCAGACAAACAGCTATCAAATCATGCCTTTTTCATCTTGTACTTAGGAAATTGATTTTTTGAATCCAAGAGTAACATCTCACGTTTATTTTTAGTAAAATTTTGTCTTATCCAATTTGGGTTAGTATTCTAGCCTGTCAGGATCTTTTGGACACCAACTTTGTGTCATTTGAAAATTTGACAAGCATATAATCTTTGCTTTTATCCAGGTTATTGATAAAAATGTTCAACAGCCCAAGGCCAAGCATGGATCCCTGAGACTCTACTGGAACCCTTTGGATTTGACATTGAATGATTAATGGCTACTGTGACTCTAGACATTCAGTCAGTTCTGAAGTCCTGTGATTATTCTGTCTTCTAGCCCAAGACTCTATTTTTTTCCATTATAAATATGAGGGGATTTATCAAATGAATTGTTAAAATCTAATTAAGCTCTAACTGTTCTTTGATCTGCCAGTTTAGTAACCTTGACAAAAAAGAAAATGAAATTAGTTTGGTATGAGCCTTTTCCTAATACAGGCACAATAACTATAAAAAAAAATCACTTCTACCTTTTGTAGATTTTCACTAAACTGTTCTTTAGCACCTTCTAGAATTTTGCTAACAATTGAAGTAAAATTCATTGGTCTGTAGTTTGCTGAATATATCTTCTTCTCTTTTCTGAAACTTGGGACATTGGCCCTTCAGTCTTGTGTCACCTCTCTGGTTTCTGTTATCTTTAAAAGATCCTCATTGACAGTGGCTCCGCAGTCACACCTGCCAGTTCCTGTAGTAGTCAAAGATGTCATTCATCCTGACTAGGTGACTTTTCAGTAACCTAATGGAGCTACCATACTCTCCAGTATCTCCTTTCTTGAACATCAGGTGTCTCTTAGCTATATTTGTTTAGTACTTCCCAGTCCTGAGGTCTTCCTTCGAAGGCTAAAACAGAAACAAAATAAGATCTTGGTACTTTGTTTTATTCTGTTTCAGTTATCCTGTCCACCTTGAAGACCTTTGATTTTCTTCTCCCTGTTATGTAGCTTGGCCCCCCTCCCTGCTTTTCTTGTACTTAGGTTTCCTTGCCATCCTTAACCTATTGTTGGGGTTCTTTTGTCTAGTTTATTGGTAGTTTTAACACCTTTCCACTATTTTTACCGCTCTAAACCATGCTTTTTTTTAATTGATACCTTTTAAAATCTAGTCTTGTTTCCATCTTCTATACGTGTCTTTTAAAAGAATTTTTTTTATAAATATACTTTGTTTTTAATATCTCTTTCATTTCCCACTATACCTGCTTCCTTTCTTAGCCTGAGAATCATTCCTCATAATAAAGATTTTTTTTAAAAAAGCAGTTCAGCAAAAGAAACCAATGTTTCAGCTGAATCCGAGAGTGTGTGTAATCTTCCAATGCCCATGGTTCCTTATATCTGCAAAGAAAGGGAGGGAGGCATTGTTATATCTCCTTTTCAGAGCTCATATACAGGATTCAGTTTTTATTTTATCTTTTGGTCTTTTCATTTACATTGTGCCTGTGAATATTGTTTTCCTAGTTCTACTTTCTTTACTTTGCTTAATTCATATGTCTTCCTATGGATTCTTCATATTTGTCATTTATTGTGGCACAGTAATATTCTATTATATATTTGTACCACAACTTGTTTTGTCAAGCTCCAGTCAGTGAGTATCTACTTTGTTTCCAGTTCTTTACTATAACAAGTGGTGCTGTAGGTATTTTGGTATGTATAGGACGTTGTAAAAATCTTTGATCTCCTTAGATGTACAGGTCTTAAAATTCTAAGCTGGATGGTGAAGTTGCTGGGCATTGATTAATCTCTTAATACAGTTTCCGTTATTTTTCTTCCTTGGAATTATTTCTTTCTGTGCTTTCATAGTCATAGTTGTTTTTAAGAGCTTCCTGTCCTTTCTAGGCTGACTTGCCTTGTGGAATTTTAGCTTTTAGTTCACAGGATATCCTGCCTTTCCTTCTAAACCAGTAGACATGAAGAGATTGAAGATTAATGAGAGAGTAAGGATGAAGACAAGTCTGAGCTTTCAGTCCTGGAACTAACTGTGTCTGGAGGAAGATCTTGATACCTTTTCAGGAAAAAAAACCTACTTTAACTGGCGGTAGGGGTTAAGATATTGCTCTTACTGTACAGTCATTTTTCAGTCATGTTTGACTCTTTATGATCCCTTCTGGGGTTTTCTTGGCCAGGATACTGGAATGGGTTGCCATTTCTTTCTCCATCTCATTTTACAGATGCAGAAACTGAGGCAAACAGGATTAAGTGACTTGCCCAAGGTCACACAGCTAGTAAGTGTGTAAGGCCACATTTGAACTCAGGAAGGAGGCTGTCTGACTCCAGGTCCACCTCTTTACCTACTGTACAACCTAGTTGCCCTTCCTGCTATATAGGGGCTATTATTATCCTCAAATTATAGATGAAGAAACTGAACCTGAGACAGGTTACATGACTAGTAAGTGTCTGAGGTAGCATTTGAATTCAGATCTTCCTGTCTCCATGTCAGGTACACTCTCCACCATGCCTCCTACCTAATGGCACTCTTTTCCTATGACTGACAGTACCATTAAAACATTATTTTAAATTTCTCTATATTTAGGATAGCAGACTTTAATGCTTCAAGTTTTCTGAAATTTTCATAAATATACTATGTTCATTGCTTATATGAAAAGGCCAGGCACATGTAGAGCATATAAAAAAAAGTACCATAAATTTGACATATCTAAAGCAAAAATGTGCAATTATTACATTATCAACTGAGTGGATCTAGCATCTCATTAATATGAATATATTTCCATCTCTGCAGATTACCATATATCCAGGTCTCATCCTATGATTCTTGCCCCCATCTTCTCTTACATTCTTCATAGAGGATCTGTTTGTTTTTTGTCTTTGTATTTCAAGCATCTAGTACAAAGTCAATTGAAGATTACTTTTATAGTATTTACATTACATTACATTTGTAGTATTTACATTAATGAAACAATTAAATTTCTTCCCATTTCCTTGCAATTATGTATGATGTAGCTATGAAAATATTTTTTTCTTAAGTATTAACATTTACTATATTTTGTTTAGCTGAAATATTTCAGTTGTACAGTCAGTTACAAAAAATAATCACAAACCTTAATGGATCTGAGAGTTGTTTTTACAAATGTACAAAGTGTTAAGCTAAATAATATTTTAAATACAAAAATTACTCTTTTTTAAATAGTTTGGTAAACTTATATTTCTGTGGTTTGTGTACATACACACTAGTTTTTTCTGTAGGAAATCTTTACAACGTAGGAAACCTTTACAGAAGTTCCAATTTATAAGTTAAGCATAGTTAAAGGCAAGATCGTAACTGCCTTCTAAAATACTCCGTATACAACTTCAGTATTATAGAAATAATTACAAGAATCAGAAAATACTGTTTAGCAGTTATCTGCTTAGAAATATTAAACAAAATACAACATTTTCTGGAATAGCTTTTTGGTATTCGAGTTGGCCCTTTGGTACCAAAAGTAAGGACTGCCCACAAATAAAAACTTCAGTGCAGTTTCCCTTAGTGGTTAGCTATGATTAAGTTCCTTCTTTTGGCAGTGCAACATAGGATTATAAAGAAAGCTAAGGACCTGGGATTTATATTTCAAATCAGACTAGAAATTAAATCAAATGATCACAATAAAAAGATGCAGTTAACTATTTTACAATTAAATAATTTGACATATTGTGCTCTGGTTTTTTTTTTTAAGGCAATTGGGGTTAAGTGACTTGCCCAGGGTCACACAGCTAGTAAGTGTCAAGTGTTTGGTCTGAGGCCAGCTTTGAATTTAGGTCCTCCTGACCTAAGGGCTGGTGCTCTATCCACTGTGCAACCTAGCTGCCCCTCTGCCAATTATTGATGCATGATTCAGCCACATGGCAATTTTTGGATAAGTTAATTAAACATTATGTGAAATGCTTAAAAGATGCAAATAATTTGTTAGTTTAAATTTCATGATGCTCTTTAATTCAGGTGATAATTTATTTTGGTTCCTCTTCAAATTTCAAAGTGAACATCACATGCCCATAATTCAGCATCCTAAATCATATACACTTGTGCAACTGCAAAATCATGTGAGAGCATGTCTATATTATATCACAAAATTTTGGCAAATCAGTACAGTACTCTGTAATATAATGCAGTCGGGTTTATATTGGGAATTATATCACTGTAGTGATAGTGTTCACTACAAAATTTATCACTTAAGTACCAATTCAGCATGCCATAGTTTTTTAAAGCTAGTTACTTTTGTACAAATAAAAGGCTTGCATTTGGATTTCAAGTAATATACTTTCCTTTTTTCCAAAGAAAGTTATTACAGCAGGAAAACTGCTTGGGCAGTCATGCTAGAAAAGGTAGCTCTGCTTCATTTTGGAGTTGGTCCAAAACCAGGTAGAGTCTCATGAATTAAATTTTATAAAATTTAACCTTACGGAAATTTAGCATGCCAGTTTCTGGTCAAGTTATCCCTTTGAAATATCCTTAAACCTTCAAATATTGAAAACTTGATGTTGCATGGTATTTTTGGTTAATGTTCCAGTTGGTCTGTGTGTTGGGAAGCCCTGTACCTTTCCTTCTTTTTCCATCAAAAGTTGCAGCCTTTCTCCAGGCTAATTGAATACCTAATATAGAGATATGCCTCTTAAATATAAAATATGAATAAATATGTCACCAGCCTGGAGAGACCATGGTGGACCTATTAATGTTTTGTATAAATAGCCATTATCTTTTTAAAATTTTTTTATTTTAAGGCAGTTGGGCTTAAGTGACTTGCCCAGGGTCACACGGCTAGTGTCAAGTATTTGTTCTGAGGTGGGATTTGAACTCAGGTCCTCCTAACTTCAGGGCCAGTACTGTCTCCACTGTGCCACCTAGCTGCCCCCATTATCATTTTTCTACAAATTCTTGTGGCCATAAGTGTCCTTATACTTCCTCTTGCTGAAGCAGTCAACTCTTCAGTCTCAGCATTTAATTTGTTAATTACCTACTCCATTGCCTCACAGCTTTTATTAGCATTAGATGATATTGTACTTTTCATCAGTCCTTCTAGATAACTGCTAAGGCTTACTCCTTTCACAGTTTTTATGGCTTCTTGAGTCAAAATGATCTTTCCTGGTTCTTGAGGATGTGGTTTATATGTAAGTCTCCTACTGAAACCATATTTGTAAATGAAATATTAGTGGATTTAAGCTCCATTTTCTCCATGGAATGAAGTACAAAATGTTCCTGCATATATGTTTTGGTTCTTGCTGCATTGATAAGCGATTTCACAATAGAAGGCATTCCTCAGTCTTTGCTGAGAAGTCTGTGGCTGTACAATTTCCCAGTGGTATCTATGTGTCTGTCTAACACATCAGCTCCAACCATACTTGGATTCATAGGATTTGGATATTTCTGCATAGCAACTGTTATAACTATTTCCCATGGATGGTTGAAAACATGCTGTGATGTTCAAATCTTCATGGTGCCAGTGACCAGTATGATGTCTGGCTGGTGCTAAAGGACATTAGGGGAAAAGAGGTGATAACCACCTCTTTTCTACTTGCTGGCAACCTATGAAAATCTTTTGATAACTTTTTTCTTGTTGATGGCAACATTGTTAATATAATCTTAATGCAGGAATAATATATTAGGTCAAAAACGGTGACAATTTTTGTATATTTTAAATTTAACAGCATAGTTCCAACACTGTTCTGCTTGCTTGTCTCCGTCCCCTTTTGATCCCTTAAAAAAAGAAATTCATTGACACTTTTCCCCTTTATTTTCAGTATCATAATTTTTACATTTTAACTTTTTAAAAGTAAAATTTTTTTCAAAGATTTCTCTGTAGTATCCTCTCTCCTCCCTTATTGAGAAAGAAAAAACAAAATATAAAACACCTCTTAAAACATATATAGTCAAGCAAAACAAATTTCTGCATTGGCTATGTCCTCCCCCTCCCCCTAAAATAAGTCACAGTCGGCTTTCATAGTCCATCACCTCCCTATCAAGTAGGTAACATTTTACATTAGGAATCTTTTAATGGTAGTTGGTCACTGTGTTGATCAAAGTTCCTAAGGCTTTCAAAGTTGTATGTCTTTACAATATTGTTTTTGTGTTATAAACTATTTTCCTGGTTCTGTTTATTTCACTCTACTTTAATTGATAGAAGTCTTCCCAGGTTTTTCTGAAACTGTTGTTTTCATCATTTCATATAACAGGCTAGTATTTCATTACATTTCTGCATCAGTCATTTCCCAGTTGATCCGGCACCCCTTAGTTTGCCTTTGCAAAAAGAATTGTTATAAATATTTTTGTGCATATGCATCCTTCTTTCTTTGATCTTTTAGAGAGTATAGATGTAGTAATAGTATCTCTGGATCACAGGGGTATACACAGTTTAATAGTTTTTTGGCATAGTTCTCAGTTGCTTTCCAGAATCTATTAACCATTTATTAAGTACCTGCTATGTGCCAGGCACTGTGCTAGAATTCCAGAATGGCTGAATTACTTCACAGCTCCACCAACAGTGCATTAATGTACCTATTTTCCCATATCCCTTCCAGCATTTGTCATTTTCCGTTTTTGTCAACTTTGTCATACTAGTGGATGTTAGGTGTAACTTCAGAGTTGGTTTAATTTTGCATTTTTCTAATCGTCTAGAACATTAAAAAAAATAGCTATTCATAGCTTGGATTTCTCTTTCTGAAAACTAATTGTTCATATCCTTTGACCATTTATCAATTGGAATGGCTCATATTCTTTTTCTCTTTTTTTTCCAATTTATTTATTTATTTATTTTTAGTTTTCAACATTTACTTAATGGCTCATATTCTTACAAATTTAAAACAACTCTCCATATATTTTAGAAATGAGACCTTTAATCAATTTGTTGCGAAGATTTTGTTTCATTTACCTTTTAATTTTAATTGCATTGTTTTTGTTTCTGTAAAAACTTAATTTTTATATAGTCAGAATTGTTCATTTTACCTTCTGTTTTTTACTCACCTATTTAGGATTAAGTTATTTAGTCTCTCGTGAATTTTAATCTTTTTTTCAGTAAACTGTTATAATTTTTATTATTGTCTGTAAAAGATACTTTTGATATTTCCACCTTTCTACTCTAATACATGTTCAGTTTTCATGAAGTTGCCGCACACAGCTGAGACATATATATACCTAGTCATTAATCTCCACAATTTTGTCTTATCTAACTTTTCTAAAATTCTGTTCAAGTGCTTCATTTTTTTTTAATTTTTGGATTAAGTTTATCTAGGCCTGACAGGTAAATTGAGGTCCCTCACTATTATAATTTTATGGTCTTTTTCTCCCTGTAATTAATTTAACTTTTCCTTTAAGTATTTGGGTGCTATACTATTTGGTGCATATATTTTTGATATTAATTTGGTCTATGATGTCTTTCAGGAAAATGTAGTTTCCCTTTTTATCTTTTTTAATTAAGTCAGTTTTTGTCATTGTTTTGTCTCTGATCATAATTGTTTTTCTTTCTTCTTTCTTTCTTTCTTTCAAAGGCAATTGGGGTTAAGTGACTTTCCCAGGGTCACACAGCTAGTAAGTGTCAAGTGTTTGGTCTGAGACCGGATTTGAACTTGGGTCCTCCTGACTTCAGGGCTGGTGCTCTATCCACTTCACCACCTAGCTGCCCCTCTGATCATAATTGTTACCCCTGCCTTTTTAGGCTTTAGCTGAAGTATAATAAATTTTACTCTAACCCATTTTTTAAAACTCTTTTGTGTTTCTTTCTGTTCAAGTGTTTTTCTAATAAATAAACAGCATATTGTTGGATTTTAGTTTCTAATCCATTCTCATGTCTTCTTCTGTTTTATAGGTGAGTTCATCCCATTCACGTTCATAGTTATGCTTAATTTCCTTCCATCCTGTTCTATTATACAGTCAATTCTGCTATATTGCTTGTTTTGAAAACATGTTTTTTTCTAATGGGTTTAATATATTAGAGAATATTTTGAGCATAATGTAAATTTTTAGGTTGCTTATCTGTAATTTCTTCTGGGAGAAGCAGTGAGAGAGCACAGAAAACTGTACCACTTCACATTAATTTATAAGCTGCAGCCCTTCTGATAGTTTTCCCAGACTTCAGGACTTTTTCAAGGTAAGACACCCGATCTTCTGATGCAGTAGTTGCTGTGGGCAGAGGAAGGCTGGTCCACCTGTACCCTGTACCATGGCTGGAAGTTAATGGCCCACTGAGTCTCTGCCCTCCACTCTGCTGGGGCACAGGCCTAACAGCTCAAGGTGGAGGACATTGCCATTATTTATTGTAGTATTTATATATTTTTTAACCATTTAACATGTATAAAACTGTGCTAATTGTTTTTATTTTGGTTCCTATTTTTTTTTAATGCCACTGAAGTTTTTAAGTTTTGCCACTAACCCCATTTTTCATATAAGCCCTGTGGTTTTTATTACTTGATATCTCAGTGCTTTTTTTGAATGCATGTGTTGTGGTATAGCAGAACCGACTGTACTTTTCCTTTTCTTTTTCTTTGTAAAGAAGAAAGTGATGAGAGAGGAGTGAGTTCAGCATCAGTACTCTAGGTTTGGTATGATCTTCCATTTCCTAAGCCTTTTGATTTTTCCCCTCACCTAGAGTTCAATCTTAGCTTCTTATTGTATTTTTTTTCTTTTGAATCCCTTTTCAAAATCTGTCCTCCTTATTTCCCCCTTTCCCCTTCTGCATTTATAAAATAAGTAATCAAAATTTACAAGATGAATTATCAGCAGTAAAATTCGTGGATCCCAGATTAAGAAACCCTGATGTACAAAGTATTGCTTGAGCTAAATTTTTAAGGAAAGGAGGGATTTTAATATTAGAACAATGTTACAACTTGTTCTCAGAGAAGGTTTGAGTCACTGAGGGGTGAAGGTACTTGGCAGAGTCAGCACCAAGCCAGGATTTGTCAGAGGCAAGAAGGACTTAAATTGGGGTCATCCTGATTTCAGCTCCATGTCTTTTTCCACTGTACCCCCCTTGCCTCTCCTAGGTGTATTATAGCCACCTAGTTTTTGTCATCTATTTTTGCCATAGATAGTTTTCCCAATGTGTTTTTCCTTTTTTCCTTTTTTCAATTGTGCACTTTTAAAAAATCTTATTCTAGTCCAGCATATCTCTCATCCACAGTAATTCCTTCCATTTATTGAATCCAAAGAAGTTCATCTTCCCTTCACAATTGAGCTAAATATTGCATTTCACTTTCTCCCAACCGTTCTAGGATTAAAAAGAAAATGTTTATGCCCGTCAGCCGGCAGGGGCTGTGGTGTAGAATGTGGGTCAAAGTTCTTTCCTGACACATTGATGACTCTTTTTCCCAAGTACATTTTTTTCCCTCCAAGTACATTTGTGAAATAATAGCTCCTTTACCCAATTTTTATTTTCCAGAACTTTATCCAGCACTAATACTTCTGTATACATTTGATTGGATGGCTGGTATATTTATTCACTTCCAGTGGTCTGTTGCTCTAATTTTTGCCCAATAAGAGAGAATTTTGATAATAATGATTGATAGTGTGGTGTTTTTTGTTTTTCTATTTATTTATTTATTTTGGTGAGGCAGTTGGAGTTGAGTGACTTGCCCAGGGTCACACAGCTATCTAGTAAGTGTCTGAGGCCCTGTTTGAACTCAGGTCCTCCTGGCCAATGCTGTATCCACTGTGCCAGCTAGCTGCCCTGGTAGTATGTTTTAAGGAATAGGAACTGCGCCCCCTGCTCCCAAGTTAGCTTTTTCTTTCAGCGTTTCCTTTGTGTTTTTGTCTACTCTGTCCCTGGTTAAGAATTCTTTCCCTAGTCATAGCTGTTGAAAGCTACACTGGTATTATTGCCTTCTAAATTTTCTTATGGTCTGATCTTTTGAGTCTGAGTTTGCTATACATTTGAATCCTGTTGTAGCACATGGTACAGGTTGTTGGTCCTGGTACCATGGTTGTTGGGACCATTTGTATGAGATGATGATATGCTTCTAAGTCCTTTGTTACCTTTCCTTGCTTCCATCTATGTTTTTAAAAAATTTCATTTTGGGGTAGCTAGGTGGCGCAGTGGATAGAGTACCAGCCCTGGATTCAGGAGGACCTGAGTTCAAAATCAAGCCTCAGACACATAACACTTACTAGCTGTGTGACTCTGGGCAAGTCACGTAACCCCATTGCCTAGCCAAAAAAAAAAGTTTTTGTTTTGCTTCAAAATTTCCTCATTTCTTTCTTGGGGATATTCTATCCCCTCTTATCTTCCCAACCAATATTTAAGTTCCTTTGATTAAATTTCAAGCCTCAAAAATGCTTTGTGACCAAATTAATTTGAGGAAGACCAAACACTTTACATTATTCCTGTAATCATCTTATGTAATTGTACAAAAGTCTACTAATGGAGAGTAATTTTAACTATATATATGTTCCATATTGGTAATATTTTCATACTCTATCGTAAACTTCTCAAACCGTAAGAATCACATCATGTGTATCTTTCTAAAACCCTTACATAACTTGCATAATACTGTATTTACTGGATAAATGATTATGGATAAATGAATATAATAGATCACATTTATAAAACTTTAATATTTGCAAAGTGTGCATTATAACATTTGATCTACCCACAAATTTCTTTTTAATGCATGAATATTGGTAAGTGGGCTTGAGACAGCGTGTACTGCTTACTCCATTTCTTGAAAAATCTTCTTTTTGCCATGTTGCTGAGGATAACTCTTTTCCCCTTGGTTTTCCTTTTTAAATCTTGCTTTCCTTTGTTCTACCTTGGCTGAGGGCATACATATTCAATTCAAGGAAAATTAAACTCAGTCTAAACTTGCCTTCTTGAGTTATGTAAGTATTCTGCTGGTTTTTTTTTTAAAAACATTATTCTACTTTTTAATTCAGCATTTATTTTTTTCACCCTTTCCGAGGAAAACAAAAACATAATAATAATACTAGCTAGCATTTTATAGGCTTTAAAGTTTACAAAACACTTTACAAATATTACCTCATCTTGTCCTCACTACAATCCTGGAAAGGTAGGTGCTATTAATATTCTCATGTTACACTTGAAGAGACAGACAAAAGTTAAGTGATTTGTCCAGGGTCACACACCTGGTAAGTGTTGGAGGCCAGATTTGAACTCAGGTAATCTTGATTCCAGGTCCAGTGTTTAGTACTACTATACCACCTAGAGACATGAGTGTGATAAATATGCGTTAACCCCTTCCAAAAGTATGTTTCACTCTTAACTTGAATTCGTTACCCCTTTTGGGGTGAAGTTGCACAGTTCAGCATTGATCCTCTGAAGTCATGATTGCATTGATTAGAGTTTACTTTTAAGTTTATACAAACCCTTTTCAGATTTTTCTGAATCACCATTTTATAGTACAATAGATACAGTAAATTGTTCAGCCATGCCCCAATTGATGTACACTCCTTTAGATTCCTATAAATATTTTTGTATATATGGGTCCTTTTCTTCTTTCTTTGATGTCTTTCTGGTTTAGAACTAGTAGTGAACTCAGTGGGTCATGGGTATGCATATTTAGTGTCTTTGGGGGCATAATTCCAAATTGCTTTTCAGGATGAGTGTACCTATTCACAGCATCACAAACAGTGCATTGATATGTCAGTTTTTCTGCAGCCCCTCTTTCCTTTTTTGTCATCTTTGTCAATCTGATTGGTAAAAGGTGCAGTTTTATTTGCTTTAATTTGCATTTTCTAATAGTGAATCGGACCATTTAAAAAATGTTGCTGTTAATTAGCTTGAATTTTTTTTTCCTTTGAGAGGCTATCTTCATGTCCTTTGAGCATTTATAAATTGGGGAATGGCTTTTATTTATGTAAATTGGAATAAAAATTCCTTCTGTAGCTTGTAAATGAGACCTTTAAAAGAAAAATTTGCAAAGATTTTTTCCAAATTAACTGCTTCCCTGCTAATTTTAGCAGCATTAATTAAAAAAAAAGCCACTTGATTTTATGTAATCAAAATTGTCCATTTTATCTGTTGTGCTCTTTTTAGATTTAAATTTATTTCCTCTCCACCATTTTGCTTTCCCCATTACAAAAAAAAGAAAGAAACAAAATTTTTTAATAAATATGCAAAGTCCAAAGGAATTCCCTCATTGGCCATATTAAAAAAAATGTGTCAGTATGTTTTCTAAATCCATCATCTCTCTGTCAGGAGGTAGATAGCGTGAGTCCTCATGAGTCCTCTTGAAATCAGAGCTCTCAAGTCATTCAAAGTTTTGTTTATCTTTTCAGTGTTGTTTTTATTCTGTAAATTGTTCTTAGTTAACTCTTCATCAGTCAGTTCATACAGATCTCAGTAGAGCTTTCTCTGAAACCATCCCCTTCATCATTTCTTTCACCACAATAAGTAGTATTTCATTACATTTGTATGCTATAATTCATTCAGCTGTTGCCCAGTTGATGGACACTCCCATAATTTCTACTTCTTCACCACCACAAAAACTTGTGCTGTAAATATTTTTGTACATATGGGTCATTTTCCTCTTTTGATGTCTTTGGGGCATACAGATTTACTGGCATTTTGAATTCTTTAAAAAAAATTTCTTTTAAAGTAATTTTTGTTGATGCTTTTTGTTTTCACATCATAGTTATTGCTGGAGAGCTGTAATTTTTTTAGATGAATTAATTTTTATGAAACCTGTAGACGTGTGGCATCTGTAATGTAATTTTATAATTTCTCAGGGATGAAAAAAGACTTAAGACTTGTAGAAGTCCCAATTTTTTTTTCTTGACCACATTGTCTATTCTTAAAGAGAATGTACTGTTTATTGACATTACAGGTTTATAATAAGAAAAGTAAAGCCTGCGATCCTAAGGTTTTACTGAACTACACCATTTCCTGGGCATTCCAAAGTTGATGCAAGGCAAAGCATTGTAAAATTTACTTTGTTGGTCCTAGGACTTTCTCTTTTGCTAATTTCTAAAGCTTCTTGATCAATGAATCTTAATTTTGAACCTTTTGGATCTTCCTGTTCCTGGAGCCTCTTTACTTTTTTGAGTTCAGAGAGCTTCCATATGCTAATATTCCTGGTTGCATCTGCTACTGCCACTGTATTTAAGTGGATGGCTAGGTTTAAGAGTCTTTTTTTTCCTCCCTGTTGCTTCCTGTTGTCTCATGAAAAACAAAACAAAATGAAACCTACACTCCCTGAAGGGAAATGTTTTTGTCGTTCAGTTGTTTCACTTGTGTCCAACTCTTTGTTATTCTCTTTGGGGTTTTCTTGGCAGATACACTGGAGTGGTTTGGCATTTCCTTTTCCAGTTCACTTTACAGATAGGAAACTGAGGCAGACAGGATTAAGTGACTTGCCCAGGGTCACACAGCTAGTAATCCTCTGCAGTAGGGTTTGAACTCAGGTCCTTCTGACTTCAGGGCCTGGGCTCCATCCACTTTGCCATCTAACTCTGAAATATAAACAGGTAAATATAGCTCTTTTATCTTTAAAAAACAAATGAAAAACCCACCCAGTAATTTGGTCCATATACATATGATATTGCAAAGTTAAAAAAATTTTTTTTCATACAACTTATTTTTCTGAAAGGCTGGTAAGTAAAAGGTAGGAACTATAGGGAACTACATGAGAACTGGTTCAGGGCTGTTCTTATGGAGTGTTTCAAATATAAAATGATCCCCCTACTAGACTTTAAAGGCATGTACCTTGTTTTGTTCTTTTGAAAGAACCTTTCTTAACAGTATGACAATCTCTTCCATATTTCATTGGCATCTTTTTCTTGTTAGTTTAATTTTTGAGAACTGATAGTTTAAAAAAAATTTTTTTTTAGGGTTCCTCTGATAAAATAGCATTGGCAAAGGATAGGTTAATTAATTAATAAACATATTAAGTGCCTGTTATGTGTCAGGCACTGCTGAGTACTAGGGATGCAAAAAGATGCACAAAATAGTACCAGCCCTCAGGGAGCTTAGGATCTAATGGAGGAGACAACATGCAAACATATATACAACCAAGTTGTATACAAGGTAAATAGGAAATAATTAACAGAGGGAAGGCATGGAATTTTAAAAGTTTGAGGAAGGCTTCCTGTAGAAGGTAAGATTTTATTTGGGATTTAAAGAAGCCAGGGAGACTTCACTAGTCACTAGTTGGAGCAGAGGCAGGCGGAGAGAATTCTTGTGGTTAAGAGACGGGAGTGTCTTGTTTGTGGACCAGCCAGGAGGCCAGTCCCAGTGTTAATGGTCTGAGGAGTGCATTTCTGGGAGTAAGATATAAGAAAATTGGAGAGGTAGGAAGTAAATTATGAAGGGCTTTGAATGTCAAATGGAGCTTTTTGTATTTGTTCCTGGAGGCAGTAGGGAGCCACTGGAGTTTATTGAGTAGGGAGTGACATGATGAGATATGTGTTTTAGGAAAATCACTTTAGTGACCGGATGGAGGATGGCTTTGGAGTGGGAAAGATTTGAAGCAGGCAGGACCCATCAGACATACCCCTCTAGGTGTCAAAGGATACCATAAACCATGTAATTATAGTGCCTATTAAAATATTGATCCACTTTTATGGAAAAAACCTTTTTTAATTTATATCGACTACTGACATTTAACTCTTGGTGTTAGAGTGAATTGTCCTTAGAGTTCATGGTGTGGTATAAAACCACATGATGTGAAACTTTAACAAAATGCTTGCATGTATCATGTTGCTAAATAAAGCCACAACATAAAGACAGATATTTCATAAATGTTAATTTGTATATGGTAGTACTCAGTTATGTCTTCAACACGTATTTATTAAGGGCCTACCATGTGCCAGTTGCTAGGGATGAAAAGACCAAAAATAAAAGTCACTGACTTAAGTCAGTCAGAAAAGCATTTCTTGTGTCTCTTATGTTCAGACCCTGTTCTAACTGTTGGCGATACAAAGACAAAAATGAAATCATTTCTTGCCCTCAAGTAGCATTTTATGTTCACTCATGAGAGATGCTGTGTATATATGTAAGTATGTAGAAATGTATGTATCAACTAAATATGAGCCTGTAGGAGAGGGATCTGGATAGGCCTCATGTTAAAGGTGATAATTGAATTGAGTTGAACTCCTCTTTCAATTACTTTATGTCTCACTGGAAGGGGTCATAGAACATAGAACATTTTTTTAAACCATTTTAGAACATAGAGAAGTAAATACAAAGTACTGTTTAGAGGTGATCACTAACAATTTGAGGATAAAAAGCCTCTTGTAAGAGATGCTTTCTGAGCTGAGCCTCATAGGAAGCCATGTATTCTAAGTCAGAGGGAAAGGGAGTAGTGGCTGGAATGTAGAATATATAAGAGGATTAAGGTAAATTGGAATCTGATTGTGAAGAGCTTTAAATGTCATTCCCTGGAATTTAGATTTTATCTTAGAATCATCAGGGAGTTTACTGGAACCATTGGGTAGGGAAGTGGCATGATCAGAATTGTGCTTTAGGAATATCAGTTCACTGGCGTATGGAGTATGATTTCAGACCAGGGAGACTGGAATCCGGGAGATAAATTAGGAGGCTATTTCACCAGTTCAAGTGAGGGGTAATGAGTTCCTGAACTGAGTTGTTGGCCATGTGAGTGAAGAGAAAGGGATCACAATATAAGAGATATTATGAGGGTAGTAAAAAAGATAACTTGGATCCCTCTGATGGTCAATATCAAGCAAAGTATAAAACAGAAAAATATGTTGTCAGTATTTGCTGCTGTCTTGGAGGATGTTCAGTGCAGAGTCTGAACGGAAGAGAGATCCTCAGTAGATTTCAGTTCAGTAAGTTCATTAAGTGCCTACTATTTTTGCCAGGCTATGTTCTAGGTGCTGGGGAGACAAAAAGTAGTCCCTGCCCTTAAGGAGCTTAGATTTCTACTAGGGGAAACATGTTTACAGATAAGAAAACACAAAGTGATTTTGGTGGGGTGGATCCCTGACAGTTAGGGAACTCAGGACAGGCACTTAAACTGAGCCTCGTTTTTGGAGGAAAGAGAATGAATGACCCTTTGGACATGTTGAGTCTATGATCCCTGTGGGATATCCAGGTAAAGCTGTCCAGCAGGTAGTTGATGATGTAGGTTTGAAGCTCAGCAGAGTTAATTTAGAAAGCAGTTGATTTAGAGTTCATCTTCATAGGTGAGTTCAAAGAGATGATACTTGAACTCATAGGAGATGAGGACTTCACTGAAAAAGCATGTAGTTAGAAAAGAAGGTCCTGTACTGAGCCCCACGTCATACTCATACACAGGTTGTGGGATGTGGATTATAATTTTGCAAAGGGACAGAGGAAGATGGATTAGACAGGTATAAGGAGTAACCAAGGGAGATATATTTATGAAAATAGACATGGAGTTTGACCAGAGATGTCAGATACTGGAGAAAGTTCTATAGGGATGAAGATGGAACAATAGCTATTGGTGACCTTTGAGCTAGCAGTTTCAGTTGAAAACTGAGTCAAAAAAGACAAATTGCATACGTTTGAGGAGTGGGAGATTACCAGTGCAACAAGTGCAAGACAGCGTTTTCTAGGCTTTGGCTGTGAAATGGAGGATATGGAATGATACTTGAGGACCTGGTAGGGATCAAGTGAAGGAAGATCTGTACAGGTTTGGAGATAGCATGAAAGGATTCAATAGATAAGAAGAGATTGAAAGTTAGAGGGAGGATCTTAAAGGTACAAACTCATGGAAGAACTGTCCACCTTTTAAATCAGGATTAATGGCTGTATTTTATTTTATTTCCTTAATACTATTTTATTTTTTTCTAATTACATATAAAGATAGTTTTCAACATTCCTTTTTGTAAGATTTTGAATTCCAGATTTTTCTCCCTACCTTCCCTCTCTCCTCCCCAAGACAGCAAGCAGTCTGATATAGGTTATACATGTGCAGTCATATTAAACATATTTCCACGTTAGTTATTTTGTGAAAGAAGAATCAAGGGAACAAAAGGGAAAAACCATGAGAAAGACAGGAAAAAAAAAACAAAAAAAGGTGAAAATAATATGCTTCAATCTGCATTCAGACTTCATAGTTCTTTTTTTGGATGTGGTTATCATTTTCCATCACCAGTCTTTTGGAATTGTCTTGGATCATTGTATTGCTGAGAAGAGCTAAGTTTATCATAGTTGATCATCACACGATGTTGCTGTTACTGTGTACAATGTTCTCCTGATTCTGCTCATTTCACTCAGCGTTAGTTCATGTAAGTCTTTTTAGGTTTTTCTGAAATCCACCTGCTCACCATTTATTATAGCACAGTAGTATTCTATTACATTCATGTACTGCAACTTGTTCGGCCATTCCCCAGTTGATGGGCATCCCCTCAATTTCCAGTTCTTTGCCACTACAGAAAGATCTGCTGTAAATATTTTTGTACATGTGGGTCCTTTTCCCTTTTTTATGATCTCTTTGGGATACAGACCTAGCAGTGGTATTTAATGGCCATATTTTAAAGACTAAATATTTTCATCTTAAAAGCTAGGACAAGTACTTCAGATGTTTATGGATCTTATGTAATGTGGTTAAATAAGATTACTTTAATTGGCCAGATATGTTTAAAATAATATATCATGGAAGATGTCACTCCAACATGTAAATTGACTTGGATTTTTCTGTATAAAAATTAACTTTCTTTAGGTCATTTCCCCTAACAGTGGCAACCTTAGGCCATCTTCCATTATTTATTCAAGGCAGACAAATCTGAAGTAGGAACAGAATGCTATAAGCAGTCAGAAATGAAACAAACATGAAAAGCAGTGAGCCAGAATATTCTGAATGCTATAAAACAAAATGTGATATTGATATGAATAAAGGCTTCGCAAGACTTTTTTTTTCCCCTCCTAAGATTTAGGCCAGAAGGAAGAACACAATTGTTATGGTAACTAGCATCAGCCATTCTTCGAAGGAAATATTTTGATTTGCTATTTGACTTTGACAAAGCCCTCAATTGAAAACAAAAACAAAAACAAATCTTAGTGTAAAGTTGTGAATGACAACTCGGATCACTGTTATCTTTAATAACATTACTTTTGGGACTAGATTCCATTCGAACAAGTCAGTTGATCAGGAGTTAATCCCCAGCGTTATTCCCTAGAATTTTTATTAGGTTTGTTTTTGTTACAGTTCCTGTTCCATCAAGTGCCCCAACCTTACTGAGAAAAGGAATATAATAATAACAACAATAATAATTAATAATGATGATGATGATGATGATGACTTTGCCTTTTGGAAAACGTTCTACACGCAGTGAATATTATCACCCTATTAATGAAAACAGGAGAAAAAGTTTTCAAAGGAACTCAAGCCTTGTAAACAAAACCCTGAGGTTCTTTCAAAACTTAATATTTTATTTGTAATTTTGGTATAGCAGTCATTCAGAATACAACTGGCTCTCTGTTGTTGCTTAAATGCCATTTTCATCATGTTTATATTCAGAATAGCTTTGTACATCCATGATGGAGATGGCTTTTAGGAGGAAAGATTAGTTTGCAGCTAGCATGCAGGAGCAGGTTGGAGGAGGAAGCTGTTGGAATAATTTGGTCATGATGTGCTCAGTGCCTCCCTAGGCTATAATGGTTCCAGTAGCCACAGAGCAGGAATAGTTAAGAAAGAAAGAATTCCTGCTTTGCTGGTTATTCGCAATTAAGAACTTAGGAGGAGGCTTGGATTTAGCAAATTTCTCTTTTTAAAGTTACCCCTTGTAAGAGATATTCATAGTCAAGCACTACAATTTCCTCCTTGTTCAATTTTTTTTTTGTTGAGACTCTTAGATTTTTAAAAATTTATGATCATATTATATGAAGATACTGATGTTTTAACCTCATTGCCAAGATATATTGCCTTTTTTCTTTCTTTTTTGCCTTATGATTATATCTAGGATTTCTAAAACTGTAGCATATTCCACACCACTGTAGTCATGACATTGGGCAGTCTAGCTTTTACACACCATTTACTTGAACTATCACTTGAACTATCACAGTTTAAGAAGTGCTGAAGGGGTTGTGAGTGGAAAAAGTTTCAGAAGCGCTGGTCTATAATGCTTGCTCTCAAAGACTTTTTTTACTAGCATAATTTTAAATGAGTTTTTGTTATTGACGTGGTTTATTTTAATGCATGTTTTCCCATTTTTAAATTCTTGAATTTTTAGCATAAATCCTCAATCATCTGCATTTTTATTAACTATGTTTCTGTACTTGTTATTTTTTGCTATTTGTGCTTTGTCAGTAATTAGTGATATTGGCTTATAGTTTTCTTTTTCTAGGTTATCTTTGTCATTTGGAGACTCAAATTCACATTTACCTCGTCATGATAGAGAGCTCTTTTGATATTTTCTACATTTCACATGTAAGAGTGTATAAAATAGGAGAGGAGTTAAAATATATTGTGCTTGGAATTACACTCAGAAGGCTTTGTCTCTTTTAGAAGAAAAAGTATGGATAAAAAGTGGAAAAAGTAACAATAGTGTATTAAGAAAATTATTCTGAGGAAATTCAGAACTAGAGGGGAAGCATAATGGAAAATATTTATGAAAATCACCAGAGGTAGAGGAAGAAGTAATTACTTTTTATCTTAAGTATACTACAAATAATCTGAACAGAAAAAAGAAAGATGTTCAGGAAATAGGTAATAATCCTAGTAAAGACATATAATATAGTGCTGATGAAGAACTTTGGTAATTTAGATATTTGCTGGCTGCTGTTTTCCCAAAGCAGAATATTTGATTATTTCTTTGCTTATCTCAATGATAATTTCACCCCTCAAAAGTCAAAGGAACCCCAAAGGGAAAGTTCTATTCTGGACCTGACTTAACAAGGAAGAACTTTGTGCTGGAGTAGATGTTTTGGGATTAGTGATTACTTCATTATAGAATTTGTGATGGACAAGGAGAACAAAGTTGAATGTAGTCTGACATGGACGCAGCCTAGATTTTGAGAGAGCAAATTTCAAAGAGTTCAGAGGAAAAAATAGGTAGGATGCAGTGGCCTAAAATAATATAGTAGGAATCAATTCAGGAGAAACAGACTAAGATGCCCATGGGTAGAGAATGTCTAAACAAATTATGGTGCATGAATATGAAGAATATTGCTTTTACTGTAAGACACAATAGATGTGAATAAATCAGAGGATTAAAAGACTGAATAGAATGAAGTTAGCTTAAAACAAGAGAACAATTTAGACAATGACTACAACAGTGTAAATGGAAAGAAACCCTCTCTGCAAAACAGAACTGAAGATTGTTATTGAAATAACTACCATTGGTCTCAGAGAATAACAGAGAAAGATGCACTTCTGTCTTCCATCGCAGAAGCAGATTTGGTGTGGAATATTGCATATGGTATTTGATTAGGTTGAACTCAGTTGATGTGTTGATTGGTTTTTCTGAAATACTTCTGTACCCCCTGGTGCTCCCCTCACCCCCAATTTTACTCAGTGAGTAGGAAAAGGATATATATGTGGAGATGAATGTATTGTAAAAACACAAGATGAATAAAAGTAGCATGATTTTTTTTTCAGTTACTGTAGAGAGCTTAATATAAGACTCAATACGCAGGGAGAAATGATTACAGTAAAGAAGAAACATGGGAGTTGTTTAACAGGTTGTGGAGGCATAGGATACTCACCAACAATTTAGATATTTAAAAGCCACATATGAAAAATAGCAGGGACAAGAAACAAAGGATGAATACAAAACTTTCACAGTCCTTTAAGAAAAAGCGTCCAGAGTGCTAACCTTCAGAATAAATTGAAACTTCAAAAAAAGCTGAAGAAAGAAAGGATTTATAAAAGGCTCAGAGAAGGCTGAGGAGATTGAGCAGAGGCTATCTATAACCACAGACCAGAGAGAAGGTAGAACTCTTCAAATTTTTTTTCTTTTTCCATTGCTTAGAAGGACCATTTCACTGGAAAGGCCTGAATAAAAATGGGTAATAGGAAGCTGGTATCCAAGATAAATGAGGATAAAATGGGAGTCTTTAATGAACTTTATCTTCAGGTACTAAAAACACTAGCAGTTGTTGATTACTGAGCTGTTATTTTGAAACGCTTTGGATTGTAGAAATGCAGAGATGTACTGCTGGATTAGAGAAGGGCATATGTCCTGGTTTTCAAAAAGGATTATAAGTACATGGAGCATTCTTTAATGTCCTGCTGGACTTTACTTGAATTGGTCTCTATTTAGTCAGCAAGTCAAGTTGATAAGCATATCACAGTACCAGGCACTGTGCTGATGGGGGAGATGACATGCAAACTCTTATGTACAAACAAGCTATAAAACATAAATTGGAGTTAACCTCGGAGGGAAGCCCAAGAATTAAGCAGGATTGGAAACCAGTAGGCTTTTGGCTGAGACTTGAAGGAAACCAGGGAAACTTTTAAGTAGAAAGGGAGAATTCCAGGTTTGAGGGGCAGTTGGTGAAAATGCCTGGGGGTAAGGAGATGAAGAATCTTGTTTGAGGAACAGTGAGGATCCTAATGTCATTGAACCTAAGAGTATGTGGAAGGGAGCAAGTCAGAATAAGGTAGAAGTGACCAGATTATGAAGCAATTAAAAGCCAAACATAGAATTCTATATTTGATCTTAGCCATGGTAGAAAGCCACTGGAATTGAGTTGATTGAATTGGAGAGTGATATGGTCAGACCTGTTTTTAAGGAAAATCCATTTTAACAGCTGAATGGAGGATGGACTGGAATGGGGAGAGATTTGAGGCAGAGAGAACAACCAAAAGGCTACTGTGGTAGTCTAGTTTCAAGGTGATGAAGGCCAGCACGAGGGTAGTGGCAGTGTCACAAGAGAGAAGGGGGCACATGTGTTGTAAAGAGAAAATTGACAGGACTTGGCACCTGATTTGCTACAGGGAGTGAAAGTGAGGAGTTGAGTATTATACCTAGTTTGTGAACTTAGATGACTGGAGAAGGGTTGTGCCACTAATGGGGAATTTAAGAAGAAGGGAGGGTTTGGGGGGGAAATAAGGAGTTTAGTTTTAGACATGTTGAGTTTAAGGCATGTAAAGGATATCCATATCCAGTTTGAGATGCTCAATAGGGTGCTGAGATTTGAGACTGGAGATCAGAAAACTTACAGCTATTTAAATAGATCTGTCTGGATAAATAGATTGGAGAAATGAATGCATGAGAGCTGATGATGAGGGGGGGAAAGAGAAAATAGCCAAAGACAGGCACCCTCCACCCTGTTATTTAGATTTTTGATTTCTTATTTTTAAAAATTGTTAGATATTTCTTTAAATTCTTACGTTTTCAAATTTATTATCATGCTTTGCTTTGTAATTATATCATCCTCTTTCCCACCTCCTTCAGATAATTCATTACTCTAAAGTATTTTACATTTAGTTAGCTACTGGTGGGTTACTTTTTGTTGTTTCTTTTTTGTTTGTTTAAGGGTATGAATTGTTTTGAGTAATTTTTGTTTTTTGTTAACAGTCTTGAAATCCTAGGCAGCTAGGTGGTGCAGTGGATAGAGTGCTGAGCCAGGAATCATCTTCCTGAGTTCAAATTTGGCCTCAGACAAGTACTAGCTGTGTGACCCTGACTCTTAACCCTGTTTGCCTCAGTTTCCTTATCTGTAAAATGAGCTGGAGAAGGAAATGGCAAATGACTCCAGTTTCTTTGTCAAGAAAACCCAAAATGGGGTCATGAAGAGTCAGACACAACTAATTAAACAACAGTAGTAACTTGGAAGTCCTGGCTTCTGGTACCCCCCCCCCACCAATTAAACACATTTACACATTAGTGATGTTGTAAGGAAGAATTAGAACCAATAGGAGGAACCACTAGAAAGAGGAAACAAAACACAACAGAAAAAAACCCCCAGCAAATAGTATGCTTCAATCTGCCTTCAAACTCCATAGTTCTTTCTTTGGATGTGGATAGCATTTTCCAAGGGTTAAGTCTATCAACATCAACAATGTGGCTGTTACTAGTCCCGACTTCTTTTTAAGGGCTACTTTAAAGTATCTTTTTTTTTCTTTTGAGTTCTGTAAAGCCCATATGATTAATTAATATGTTTATCCATCTCTTATCTTCAAACATCATACTTAGTTCTGTTCTAGAAAATTTGTAACTTGTATTTTTGTATTTTTATATCACATTTCAGTTTTTCTCATTCCTTATATTTCTGAAAAAATTTGCTGATGATCTAGATTGATATCTCTTGATATTGATCTTTTTGCAGTTTGTAGGAGACCTTTGTAGTATATTGCAGTTTGATAGAAACGTGTCTAAAAGCTGAATTTTGAACTTGATTTACTTTGTTAGAGCTGAGTGGATTCTTTCTAGGTAAACTTATTTTTAATTCTTCTGGAAAGCATTCTTGAATGATTTCTTAGAATAATTCTCAGATTTCTTCCATTTAAATTTTCTGTTCTATAATACTGAAACTGCCACATTTAAACTTACCTCCTAGTTCTATCACATATACCAGCATGGTTTTAACTGTTAACCTTATTTTGTTGTTGTCTCCCTCCCTCCCCCTACTTTTCCACTCTTCACTTTTGTTAACAATTTTCTCTTTAGTTGTAATAAGCCTATTGTTGATTGCTTCTTTTGATATTTTCAAGTTACTATTATCTGTATTAATTTTTCCTCCTATTTCCCCTTTTGATCTTTTTTCCATCATCTTTTAATTTTAGCTTGAGGCCCTCATGATTTTTTAAAACTGTTGCAGGATCTTTTGTTTTCTCTTGCTTTATGTACCAGTGTTAATTCATTTTTAAAGGTCAATTATCTAATTTGAGTTTCTTCCAGTATGTCATGTTGTTTTTTGTTTTGTTAGTTTTTTCTTGATGCTTTTTTCTTTTTTACATTCTAGTCACTTGTTAATGACTTTCCCATGCATGCACATGCACATACACATGCACACACAGTTAAACAAGACAAATCAATAGAATGGCCATATCCAGAAAGATTTCATAGTGCTGATATCTTTCAGTGTTGCTTTTCTTTACATTGTTGTGGTTATCATGTATATTTTTTTAAATTCTGCTTACTTCATTCTACCTAAGTTCATACAAGTCTTTCCAAAGTTTCCTTGAATTCTAAATATTTGTCATTTATTATGGTTTAGTAATATTCTATCATTCACATGCCGTAAATTTCTTCAGCTATTTCCATTCATTTGCCTATTTTTCTTACAGTTTTTTGGTATTAGAGAAAGAGCCACCGTAAATATTTTTGCATATGTGGGACTTTTTCCTCTGTTTGTATTGCTACATGAAAAAGGTTACAGTTTTTTTAGTTTTAAAAGTATAATTTCATATTCTTTTCTGGAATAATTGAATCACTCCACCTCTTCATCAACAGTATGTCAGTTATGTCTATTTTCTTATAACTGCTCCAATATTGGCTGTTTTCATTTTTGCTATTTGTTTGTCTGTCTTATTATTAGTGATTTGGGGGCATTCTTTCATATGGCTGTTGATAAGTTACATTGATTTGTTTAAAAACTGTGTGTTCTTAGTCTCTGGCAAATATCCTTTGGATATAGTTTTTTCCCTCCCCAAGTGTATTTCTTCTGGTACTTTTATTGTTTCAGTTCTATAATGTTTACTTCTTTAAAATGTTTCATAGTCTTTTTTTCTTTTGATTGTGCTGTGTAAATTTCTAAAAATCTTTGATTGTTGGTTTGTTTGGTTTTTTTTAGGAGACTGTATGGAGGCTTGGTGTAGGTTCTCTTGAAACTTTTCACACCCTTCTGTACATTATTTTCCTAGAATTTTTTGAGTACATCTTGAATACACTATTTTGACAAGCCAGAAGGTGTTCTAAAACTTGGCTTTTCTTTGCAGGAACTGCTCAAAATATTTTGTGTTTTTTACATGACATTTTTTTCCCCCAGAAAGATTGTGTAATCTTGTTGGGAAACTAATTCTGTGTTTAACATATAGATCATATTCCTGGCTTCTGTTGGTGGTGATCATTATAGAAAAACCCCAGAATTTTGAGATTAAAATGGGTGTTTTTTGGATAAGTAATGTTTTGTTCCTGATCATTTGACAGTTTTTTCTGTTATAGTTTTGAATTGTAGTGGTGATATTCATGATTGAGTTGAATTTTGAGTTCTTCCTTGTTGGCATTCTACTTATTTTCTGTATCTGCAGTATATAATTTGTTTTCTTAATTACCTGTGAGAATTATTTCCATCTGAAAAAATGGGAAAAAGACAAGACTAACGCCGCTCATGTCATGTCATGCCACGCCATACCACCCACAGTAATGAGACCTAAAGAGCCCAGAAACCCACCTTACCTAGCACACACTTGATTTCCTTTACTGGAAGAGTAACATGACAGCCAGGAATAAGACTAGTTTAGAGTACAAATTCATTTATAAAAATCTCTTGAACAAGCATGGTACGGTGGGAACAGTGTTGGATTTGTAATTTAATACCTTGGTAAGCTTGGGCAAGTCATTTAACCTCTATGGGCCTCAGTTTTCTGTATATGTAGAACTATAAAATGAGAGTATTGGACCTGGTAACTTCAAAGGCCCTCTTCTCCTCTGTATTGATTCTTTTGTGACTGCCCTGTTCATGTTCTCCTGTCTTATGACTCATTACTCTGATAAGTTGCTGGTTCTTCATCTGTTTATACCCCCTAACTCCCACATTCCTCCCCAGGTTCTTCCTTTCTCTTTTTTTTTTCTCCTTGAGTGATCTTATCAGCACCTAATAGGTGCTTCCATAATGAGATAATGATCTGTTCTCATTTTTAATTACGATGGCAGCATTACATTTGGACTTTGAATATCTTAGTTCTTTATATGTGGGGCAATGTAGTGGCAATTGAGAAGTTCTTTCTTAAAAATTTTTTTTTCAATTGTATATTCTCTCTCTCCCTCCTTCTCTTCACATTGAGAAAACAAGAAAAACAAAACCCACCACAAATATATATAGTTATGTAGAACAGATTCCTGCTTTAGTTATGTTGAAAAAATAAAAACGGATAAAGAGGAAAATGCTTCAATTTGTTTCTTTGTTCATTAGCTCTTTCTGGCAGTGGAAAAACAGTGGTTGGTCATTTTGCTTTGAAATAGTGGTTGGTTTTTGAATTTGACATCACTGGTCTGTGGTATCTTCTACTTATATGTTTTAATTAGGTCTGTTTTTGCTTTTGTTTTGTCTGAGACTATTATTGCTGCCTTTGCCTTTTTTTACGTAAGTGGAAGTGTAATAGATTCTGCTCTAGCTCTTTAAGTGTATTATCTTTACCTCTATCTGTCTTTTCTGTTTCTGGTTTTCTTGTAAACAATATTGTATTCTGGTTTCTAATGTATTTTGCTATCCTCTTCTGTTTTATGGGTGAGTCCATCCCATTCACATTCACAGTTATGATTGCTAACTGTGTATTTCCCTCCATTCTATTTTCTTACAACTTATCTTTCTCTTTTTTCCTTCTTACAACCCTGGTTTGTTTCTTACTAATGTCTATCTTAATCCTTCCTCCCTCTCAATTCATCCTGCTCTTTTTGTTGTTGAGCCTTCATTTTTGAAGAGGACCAGTGACATTGTTGAGGTCAGGGGGTGTTAGGAACCCCGAAATTCAAGGGCAGAAGACACTGGTCCTGCCTCAAAGGAATTTGGTTCAAGCCTTCTTTCAGTCAGAGACAAGGTTTATTAAAACACTGGTTGGGGTGGATGAGATTTTAAGAATCTGTGCATTTGTGATGCTTATATTGACAACAGGGCCAGACTCAGCCTTTGATGGGGGCCAAGATGGACCTTATATACAGAACAACTGTGGGAAGATCTGGATGTGATCAAGGAGTGACCAATAGCTTGGGTGACTGGGAGGTAACAGAAGGATAAGGAAGGGCTAGATGCCCCAGGCAAATGCCAGGAACCTAGGCCATGTGGAAAAGTCTGGGGCCTTTTAGGGGTTCATCACTAGGGCCTCGTCAACACCATAAGAGTGATGTCTTGAGTTGTTCAGGAACTGGATTTAAGTGAGGTAAAGATGGGCAAATTCATCAGCCTCACTGTCTCCTGAGTCATTGAAGTCCAGTGGCAGGACAAAGGTCAAGAGGCCTGGTGGTGGTGGGGCAGAGCTTGACCTTGGCCTTTCTAAATTAAGGTCTTCCCATGTCATTGTCTGAGGCTATGCTCCCCTTCAGTGACTAAGGGCTAGATAAGAATTGAGACAAAAGATGGGTTTAGTTTACCATCACAAAGATATCTGGGAGGGAAAGAACCTCAGAGTTTCTGAATGAAATAGAAAACAATTGATATTTACACTCATTTTTTTTTTAAAGGCAGTTGGGGTTAAGCAACTTGCCCAGGGTCACACAGCTAGTATTTACACTCATTCTAAGCCAGGGGTGGGGAACCTGTAACCTCAAGTCCACTTGTGGCCTTCTAGGTCCTTGGGTGCAGCCTTTAGACTGAGTCGAAGTTTTACAGAACAAATCCTTTTATTAAGAGGATTTGTACTATGAAGTTTGGATTCAGTCAGAGGGCTGAACTTGAGGACCTAAAGGGGTACACTTGGCCTTGAGGGTCCCTGGTTTCCCACCCTTGTAAATCTAAACCATCAAAAGCTAAACAATGAACCACTGAGGCTTGGGTTGGGGCTGTTATTGGCCATTCAGTAAAAGCCAGAGTGATTTGGGTTTACAGGGTGGTCAAGTAGCACTGCTTAAACACCATGGCCCTTTTTAAGACCTGTCTTTTCAGAGCTATATTTCAAGAATTCAAAAATGAAAACTGCGTAGGACAAAAAGTAAATTGTCACAGCTTCTTAAAAAAAGCAAATGAAAGCAACAATCAACACAAACAGACAAATAAATAAAAATTAGAAGAAAAAGTAGATGCAGAAGAAGATAGCAGCATTCCCCAAGTTCTGCTCAGGTTGGCAGATTGGATCCCCAGAGGGCAGCTATTTCTACTCTCATATAACTTGGTAAAGAAAATTAATTAAGAACCTGGTTCACTCCTTCCCACAAATACACACAGCAACCATGGGGAGGAGTAAGTTAATAATAGTAAAGCACACATGTAAGAAATGTTTGACATGATTTAATTCAACACCTGTTCTAGAAGTCTTCCTATTAATGTCTAGAGACTTCATGCAGAAGCCTTCTTGTATATTCTCCAAACACACTTACATCTGTGTAAATAGGATGCTTGTGAATGATCAGTTGATCTTTATGAGGTCCAGAGGTTTAGGGGTGCTAGGACCCCAAGATCACGACACATGGGTCCTGCCTGAAAGAATTCAACCCAAGCCTTCTTTCAGCCAAAGACAAGGTTTATTAAAGAACTGACATATTGGCCAGACTCTTAAGGAATCTGAGCACCTGTGAGCTGTTGGCTAGAATGTAAAGATCTAAGCAGTGGCTAGATTATAAGAATCTGAGCACCTTGTTGGAGACAAGATGGACCTTATATACAGAAAGATTGTGGGAGGAATCTAGGAGTGGCCAAATAGTCTGCAGGGACTGTGAGGTAATAGAACTCCGGGGACCTGGGCACTTGGCCTAGGGAGAAATGGAGGGTAGCTAGGATTAAGGGTGGGAAATGGCCAGGGGCCATAGGGAGGTAAGACAATGGAGGGCTAGGCTAGGTTAAGGGTAACAGTGAATTGGGAGATTGCCTGTAGCCACAATGAAAGGCCAGTTGATGGGATGCCAGAGATTTGGCCCTGTGGGAAATTCCAGGGTTTTTCCTTTCTGGGGTCCAGATCCTAGCCCATCAATCTGAGTCTAGAAGAGTACTTTTTGTAGCTATTGTAGGTAGGGATTCCTGCTTAGAGGGGGCTGTAGTATATGGCTACGGAAATATCTTGCTGTTCTAATATTTTGCACTCTGAACGTTAAATGTATTATTATGTGTTTCAGTTCCTTTTTAGGCTTTATAAGTTTATTTGTGTCCCTTTCAAAATCCCAGTAAGAAATAGTTGACCTAGTCCAATTTTCTTACTTAATAGATTAAGTAGCTAGTGCTTCTTCTATTCCAAATCAAAGTGAATATTCAGTCCTACTGATGTGAATACAAACAGTACCCTAAGGGTTAAGAAGAATTTTGAGGGTTGCTTTTCCAGTACTTTGTGAGGCTTCTCCTGAGCTTGATTTCGTCCTAACATCCTTTTCCTCTTATCTTAAAATACCATAAAACTTATTAACCTGTACCAAAAGAATTGCTTTTGTCTCCCTTATCCAGTGTCTCCCTGCCCTTATCCTTAATCTTTAATCTGTGTCCCCCAACCCTGTCCTTAAATCTTTAACCCACCATAAAATCCTAAAAACTTTCCTGTGCTTAATCTTCAACCACCATAAACCCCTAAAGCTACATCATCATTCTGAATATCTACAGGCTGTATAGCTTTCTGTCTGTGTAAGCCTAGTTCTTCAAATATCAGTACCTTTTTATTCAGTCCTGTGGCTATCGGTCCGTGTGTGCTTTTCCTGTAAATAAAAGCAGCTCTTGATACCTAAAAGAATGTCAATCTAAGTGAATTCTTTCTCACACTCCAGAATCTGACCTCTGTACTACTTTTGTGAGGCCTGAAGCCCCTTGTAAAAAAATCTGTTTTAACAGTCTACCAGGAGCAAAACACTTTACCTGGATTCAGGAAGACCTGAGTTCAGATCCAGCCTCACACACTTACTAACCATGTGACCCTGGGCAGGTCACTTAACCCTCTTTGCCTCAGTTTTCCTCATCTGTAAAATGAGCTGGAGAAGGAAATGGCAAACCATTCTAGTACCTTTGCCAAGAAAACCCCAAATGGAATAATGAAAGAGTTAGACACAACTGAAACAGCTGAACGACAGCAGAAGCAGCTCTTCCCAATGAACAGTTTCATTTTTATTACAAAAAAGGGTTAGGGCTAATCCTAGTGAATGAAATTTTTTTTTCCTTTAATGATCCAGGGATATTCTGTGCTTCTGAAGCATCTAAGTCAGTTTCATATTGAATACACTTGAAAGAATAAAAGGATTAAAACCATTTATATAATTTAAGGGAAAATTAATTTGAAAGTATTTATCTTTTTAGGAAAATCATCCATTTTCCAGGATTTCTGAAAATGGCACACATTTATAGAATAGGTAATTAGAACAAATATATTTAAACTTCAGTGGAAGCTTCATGTGATTTTTCTTAGAATATAATGAAATCGTTTAAAAAATATGAAATCATTTTCTAAAACCTAAAGGTCACACTTAATAATCACTTATTGAGGGAGGAAAGGATTTTTTTTTCATAGACTAGAATTTTTATGCTAGTTACCATTGTTTAGATTCTCAATTCTATTTGGAGCCAAGGAGTAATGACCTATAGAAACATTTGCACAATATGAAACAAGAAAAAGTATTAAAAATGTTTTGTAAAAATTCAACAGAAATTATTTTTAGAGTCACTGTATACTAAATGCTTCCTTGAAGTGCTGGTTGTTGGGTAGTAAGGAGGTTTGGGGACTCTTTGAGGACAGGCTGGCTACTTGCATACAAAGAGAAATAAGATATATTTCTTAGCTTCCAGAAGCTTAAAATTCCGTATGGATATGTATTTTTTCTTCTCTCTATTACCTACAATCAGGCAAAAAAAATGCAAAAGCTAGGAGAAAGGACAGAAATAGTTTCTAGAAGTGTTGAGGTAAACTAAATGCATGGGTGGCAGGTGTATTTTTGGTTAAGGGGAATTAGGGATATTTTGGAATAAATCTCTAATCTTCTTTGGGGTGTGTGGTATTTATTTATTTTGAAGTAAATTTTATTTATGCCTTTTGCTTTTACTTGTCATTTCCAGATTCCCAACATCGAAATTGAACCTTTCCTTGTAACAAAGATAGTTAATCAAGAGCAGCTTCCTCAGACAAAGTTTGTAATGTTCTGCTCTCTTAGTCTTCTACATCTACAGAGAGAAAAGAGGAGGCATGTTTCTTTATATCCAGTATCAAGAGTGGCCATTGTGAGTCTTTGTTTTATCATGCCTTAAAAAAAATTCTGATCATTGATTGTACGAGTTTGCTTATATGTTTACATGTTATTCCCCCAACTAGACTGTGAGCTCCTTGAGAGCAGACTCATCTTTCTCTGTATCACCAGTGTTTAGCACAGTTCTTGGCAAATAGTAGGCACTTAATAATATTTATTGACTATCTTGTAATTCAAGACTTATTAAACGGCTAATTTGGAAGCTCTTAATTTGGATTTCATGGACACCTAAGGATTCTGTGAGTAGATTTTTAGGGGGCTTGTGATCTTGGATGAAGAAAAAATTATATCTTTATTTCAAAAGAATTGGTTTCCTTGATAATACCATGTGTTTTATGCTTTTAAAAACATTGTGAAGCCAGATCCATGATGCAAAAAAAGTTCTAAATAGTCTCCCTACTGTGAGACCCTTCCTATTCCAATCCAGCCTTCATTCAGCTGCCAAAGTGATCTTCCTAAAGCACAGGTCTGATCCTATTACCTATGTAGTCACTAAACTCTTCTGGCTCTCTCAACCTCTAGAGTCAAATATGAAGTGCTTGGTATTTAAAGTACTTGACAGCCTGGCTCCTTCCTACCTTTTCTTTCTTACACTTAACTTTCTTCCGCATACTCTATGATCCTGGTTCATGGCACATCAGGTCTTTCCATTGGCTATCCTCCACAAGCTAGAAGATTTTTCTTCCTCGCCTCTACGTTTTAGCCTCTCTGGCTTCCTTCAAGACTTTGCTTAAAGTTTCACTTCTGCAAGAGACCTGCAAGAGGTTCTAGATCTTCCTTCCCACTCTCAGAAATTATTTTCTGTGTACCCTGTAGATCTTTTATGAACCTAATTATTTATAATATTTTATTACATTCATATACCACAGTTTATTTAAATAATACATAATCAGTGGGCATATTCTTTGTATTCAGTTCTTTGTCACTATCTATTGAGATGACATGCAAGGCAATTAAGTTGTCTTTCAATCATGTCAAACTCTTCATGACTCCATTTGGGGTTTTCTTGGCAAAGATACTGGATTAGTTTGCCATTTTCTTCTCCAGCTCATTTTACAGATGAGGAAACTGAGGCCAACAGGGTAACTTGCCCAGGGTCGCACAGCTTGTAAATGTCTGAGACCAGATTTGAACTCAGGAAGATGAGTTTTCCTGACTCCAGGCCTGGCAGCTCTATCCACTGTACCAAGCTACCGCTAAGACACATCTTTCCACAAATCATATTCCTCAACTTCTCAGAGATAGTTAATGAGTAATAAATCATGAAGGTGACTAGGAAGAAGTTTGGCTAGTAACAAGATTTTTATTTATTTAAGCCCAGCTATTAAGGTAAATTTAACTTAACAATGGATTTTCAAGTGTAGAAATTCATATATTTCTATCCATGTGGAATAAAAAATTATGAATTTGTTAGATTGCCATATTATAATAAGAAATAGAATATTTGACTGGGACAGTGGGTAGGGTTGTAGAACCAAGGAAAGCTAGAAGTGTTTGTATATTTAGACTTAATACTGACAGCTGAAGCTAGGAAGCGGAATTATAAGAATTCAGAAATGTAAGCTGTATTTATAGCCACTTTTTTGGGGGGTGGGGGGGTTTGATTGAAATTTGGTTTATTTAGTCACTTAGATTTAAATTTCTAGTTAGGGATACTCAGTTTAATAAACTATTTACTTATGAAAGTATTTTAAAGTAGAATTTCATATTTTTCATAGTTAAAATGAAATCTTTTTTGGTTTCATGGTTTGGTATGGCCAAGAATTCTTCACCTAGTATATCTAAACTGGTTTGAACTTCTGTCTTTAAGACCAGTTTGTTCTCAGATAGTAAATAGCTTGTTACCCAGGTAGTAACTCACTCCTTTTCCTGTTTGGTAAATTGCCAAAATCTGTACTTTGCTGGTATAGCCTTTAAGAACCCTGGATTTTCTGTATCCCAAGATGAGCCAATGGAGTAAGACTTTAGTGGAAGGCCTGAACAGGACATAGCATATTCACAATGTTAACTTCTGTGCAAAAAAGATATCATCTGAAATATATAATTAGGAAAGAAGATGGGCTGATCACATTTCCAGAACTGAAAATAGAAGAAAACCTTCTGTTGCCCTGACCCATGCAAGTTTAGATGATGGCATCTGGTGTGATCCTATGGAGGATTCATGGGAAAATACAGACAAGAATTACAAGATAAGATGTGCATAGTCTTGGTCATAGTCATAGATTTAGAGTTTGAGGGATATTAGAGAGCATAACATCCAACCTGCTCATTTTACAAATGAGCAAACTGAGCCACAGAGAAGTTAAGCAATTTGTCCATGGTCACAAAGCTATTAAGTGTTTGAGGCACATTGGAACTCAGCTCTTCCTGACAAGTTCAACACTATCCACCTAAAAATGAAACCTGCAAACAACTGATTGATAAGATTATTTACTTAAGGTAATTGGAATTAATGGGTATTAAGCCATGTCATCTTCCTCTTTCTGTGTGCCTGTATTTGAGTCCTGTCTTTTGTCAAACTCCTGTGCCATTTATTGACTGGACACTCATTTTCATACTTTATTACCATTATAGGAGAGTTTATGATTAAATGTTTTGTGTATCTGGCAACTCTTGCAGCATTTCTCATACTGGTACGTACTTGGTTATTTAAATCTGTTTCAGCAATTCTGTTCAGTTCAACAAACACTTATTAAAGGTATGTTTTAGCTATGCTGAATCTTTCAGGTGTTTTGCTGACTGGTTGCCCGATTATGTTTTATCCTTTCTTTGAGGAAATAGACGTGGAGACATAGACCCTGCCCTCATTTGGAGAATAGACTAACAAGTGAAACTGATCTAGTTGATAATTTCTGATTTGCTGTTGATTTGTTTGATAAAGATTAGGAAAAAAGAATTCTAAGCTGGAGAAACTGCATTACATGGAGTGGCAGTTTGTGATGAGTTTTTTATTGTGTAGGGAATGATTGGAGTCAAGGAGAAAGTGGGAAGAGCCTTATAAAAGTAGGCTTATTTTGCTTCAGCAGTGGTATATAGAATTAGGTTTGGTGAGGTAAACTTATAGAAAACCCTAAAAGCCAAATCAAGTTATGTATTTTTTGACCAAGTAAGAAGAAAATGATGAAAGCATATTTTAGGAACATTAATCTAGAGTGCTATCACCTTATTTTTTCCTATGATTATAGCATTGTAAGTATGTTTCCACTGAATAAATTTTGTCTCCAGGATATAAGAAGTGAGTTTGGAGGGTTTAGTAAAACCTTAAAATAAGGTCTAGGGGCAGCTAGATGTTGCGGTGGATAGAGCATCGACCCTGAAGTCAGGAGGACCTGAGTTCAAATCCGCCTCAGACCAAACACTTGACACTTACTAGCTGTGTGACCCAGGGCAAGTCACTTAACCCCAGTTGCCTAAAAAGAAAAAGAAAAAATAGGGTGTAGCATTATTATGGACCTAGGGAATCATCTATTCTAATCCTCTTATTTTACAGATAAGGAAACAAAACCAGAGAAAGAAGGGAAGGAAGTTGGGCAAGGTCACCCTCTAGTAGAGCTGTTGTTTGAACTCAGGTTGGCTGGCTCTTTAGAATCAGTGTTTGATTTGCTTTTCTCTCCTACCAGATCACAATTAAAGGAAAGGAAAATATTTTTTAATAAAAAAGTTAATGATTAATGATCAAATAAAGAAAACAAGTACAAATAGCATATGGAAAGTTGATATCATAGTAGGGATTATGTTTACCTTGGGTTACATAGTTGAGAAAAGGAGATGGGCATTTAAGGTTATAAACCCTCCATTCAAGACTCTCTCTTTTTAAAATACTGGATTTTATCTTTCTAACTTATCGTTCCTTTTCTAAGTTGCACCTGTTGACTGTTTTGGCAAATAGTATCCTTTAAGATATTCATTCAAACCACTTTTTTTTTTTAAGCTGTGGTAATGGCAATGTGTTACTTTAACCTCCAGGGAGATTTACAAAGCTAAATAGGAAGGTTAGACTAGACCCTGACCCTGTAGATAAATTATTATTGATTTTGTTCAGTTTTGGACACCACAATTTAAGGACATTGACAAGCTAGAGAGAGTTCAAAACAGGGGAGCCAGGATGGTAAATTTCCTTGAGTCCCTTACCGTGAGGATTATGTGAAGGAACTTGGGATGTTTAGCTTGGAGAAGAGAAAAATTGAGGTGACATGTTTAACTGTATTACAGTATTTGAAAGGCTGTCTTGTGGAAGAGGGATTCTTTTGTTCTATTTGACTCCAGAGGACAAAACCACTTCTTGAAACTTAACTGAAGTATCAGTTAGAAAAACAAAAGTTAGGCTTGATGTCAGGAAAATCTTAATAACAGTTAGAACTGTCCAAAAGTGGAATGGGCCTGGTAGACTCCCCCTTCTTGGATGTCTTCAAGTAGAGGTTGCAGGACAACTTGAATATGTTGAAATGTGGAGATTCTTTTTCAAGTTTGAATTGGACTCTGCAGCCATTGAAGTCCCTTCCAGTTCTGTATCGTGTGCTTCTGTGAAAGGAGGGAAAACAAAGGTGGAGCAGTTTCTTAGGTTAGAAGCAGGTGAATAAGGAGCCGATGTAAGGAGAATTTGAAAAGAGCCTTATTAGGTAAGGGATGGGGAAGATGGGGAAAAGGTTTTTAGGAAAGAGAAGGAAACCTTTTCTGTTCTTGACTTATTCACTAGCATGATGTAGGAGAAAAGTTTTCAGTTAGTAGCAAGCATTTATTAAATGCTTACTCAGGCACTGCTAAAATTTGGGGAAAAAAAGAAAGCACAAACCCTACCCTTGAAGAGCTTACATTCTAATGGAGAGATAATATGCAGGAAATGTAGAGAAAACTGGAGTTCATATCCTCACTTAAGATACTTAGTAGTAGCTCTATGATTATGGGCAAGTCATTTCTCTGATTTGGCATTTGTCAAATGTGAATGCTATTACTGCATGGGAGAAAGAAGTGTCAAACAAATGAAAATAAGGTGAGAAAAGCACTGTACTGCTTTATAAATGCCCACCAACTTCTGTATCTTTATTCCACTTACATCATAGTGGTATATACTTGCTGCTTCCTGCATTCTTCCCTGCTAGTTCTTGTGAGATTGGACACAACTATGGTGTAGTTTGAAATACAGCTACAATCTTCTGTGTGTTGAAATGGAAAATTCAAAAGAATTGGTGAAATGGATTTAGAGTATAGGAATAGAGTTAGAATCCCAGATCTGCCACTTTATTAACCTGTGTGACCTTGGGCAAATTTCTTAATGTTTCTAGGCCTTGGCTTCCTCATCTGTAAAATGAGGGGACTGAACTAGATGACTTCAAACTCTTAAGTCTGTGATATTGTATTTCTTCTTCCCTTTTTTTTTTTGGTGAGGCAATCGGGGTTAAGTGACTTGCCCAAGGTCACACCGGATTTGAACTCAGGTCCTACTGACTCCAAGGCCAGAGCTTTATCCACTGAGCCACCTTGCTGCCCCTGTCCCATATTTCTTAAGATAACACATTTCTTGTTCCTTTCATACCCCTTGACACACTACAGTTGGCATATTCCTTACTCCTGACTGCCTCTTTGCCTCTTGAATCACTTGTAGCTGTCTCTGTGCTTAATTCATTCAGTTCTAGATCCTTGTTGCTGTCATATGTGAACTTCTTGGCTATTTTCCTTCCTCCCAAATAAATAAGTTTAGTATCTATAATTCAATGTGTTCCCCTTCACCCCACCCCCACCCTTGTCCTTTTGCACATCCTGGCCTTCTATTTGTTTTTAAACTTCTCAATTCCTATGACCTTCATCTTCAGTATATCTTAACCCTTCCCATGTGTAGCATAGGAACACTTTAGACACTCCCCTCCTAATTGAATTTGCTTCAGATGCTAAAATTACTAGTTATGACTCTGCCTGACCTTTAAAAAATCACAAGGTTTGGGTACAAATATCCTGTCATGTACAAAGCAATGAGATCACTGTGTCCTGAAACAGTATATACTGTTGTTGAAAGTTGCATCACTATTAAAGATGAGGGCCTCAAATGAGATGTCCCCTACCTACTTTTAATCATTTTTTATGAAAACAGCTATGTAAAGCACATTTCTCTCCTCTAAATTGGGGGAGGATTGCATGATTGATCAAGGATCTGTTGTCAGGTCATAGATGTGATCAATATATCAAAAGTGAAAATAAAATTGAGATCATTCAGAATAGTAAGTTAAGTTCCAATTAATATAAAGTATATATAGCTATGTTGTGCAGACTTCTTTTTAATGTGCTTTTTATAACTGATCTTGTTCAAGCCATTTAGCCCTTATAAACTTTCTGCATCCTTGTTTACAGTATGGGGATACTGCTTGCCTGACATGCTTTATGGAAAGATTTTGGGATTCAGATGAGATAATATATGTGAAACTGATTTGAAATAAAATAGAACTTAAGGCACCCACAAATGTGAGCTATTATTATAAATTTAAGATAAAACAAATTTGCTAGCTACAACAACCCACAAACATTTAGTAAATTGTGTTTATTATGTTAGAATGTTTATTGTGTTTAGAATGTTTTGTGTTAGAATGTGCTCAGAATGGCTTTTTAGGGATAATTTTAGATTGCCTAGGTCTCTCTATGAAAATTTATGCCATACAGTTGAAATTTGCCATTTGGGGGGGGGTCTGGGTAAAATTTTCTGTAGCATACAGATATTAATCACTGCATTGACTTTTGAAATGCCTGAAATTAATATGGTCATTTAGAAAAACTAATCAGAGCATTCTATACTTGATTAGCATGCCATAAAAAAATTTCAAGTTCTGGATTTAAAAGGAGCCTTTTAAATTCCTTTTTCAGAATTGTTAAAATCCAAGGCTGAATTTGTGCCTTTGCGTACCTTCCAATGAAGTGATAACTGCAATAAGAATTAAGGTACAAGTGTTAATTGGGCAAATGTAGAGCCCTGGAAGTAAGGATTGACCTATATATTTTCAGACAGCAGGAAAATGATTTCAGAGAGCCTTCTGTAGACAGTTTGAATGCCCTCAAAAGCAGTTAGTAATAGAAAGGGATTTGAAACTATATATTAATAATCTTACACAGGGCAATATTGAGAACTTTAATTAGCAATGATTGATAATGCCTTAGACTGTTTACAAAACAGTCTTTTGTTTTTGCAGTAACCCCTGTCATTGTGCACTTTGGTATACAAACACTGCCCTCATGTGGTTAAACCAAGACAAAGGCAGAAGCCAGTAGGGTAGCCTGGAAACCTATGGATAGTTAAAAAGTAGTTAATATGTCAACAGTTTATATGGCTCTACAGTTTTGCCCCAGTACATGGAGTTTGTCATTAAATTTGTTTCTCTTTTGGTTACTGTGTGTTTTTGTCTTCCCCAGGGTGTATGTTTTCTGCCCTTCTGTGAATCTTTAAAAGTTTTTTGTACTGTGTGTATAACGGTTTGGTGTTCTATGAATGTTTGTCTCTGTTTTGTTCTGGCCCTTTCCACAAATGTCTTTTTCTTTCACCTTGGATTGTATGTCTTCCCACATTCTCTGAGAGTTAGCCCCATTAGTTCATTTTGACTCTTCTATTTGTAAATTCCTCTTTATCTGTTATATTAAACTGTCAGTTCCTTGAGCTCTAGGACTGACTGCCTTATCAGTTTATTCTCCAGTGGTCAGTAAATAGCCACACAAGTGTAGGTTGAATTGAATCTAGCTCCATATTTTATACTATGAAATGTACCTCTTCAAAATAAAGTTTAGTTTTTGGCTGAACTGTCCTTGACTGTACAGTCAGTAAACATTTATTAAAGCAAGCACTGTGTTAAATGTGAGGTGGGAGCTGGGGTGCAAAAGATACAAAAAACCAGAACCTGCCCTCAAGGAGCTCACATCTAATGGGGGAGACAATTGGTAAACAAATATATACAAAGCAAGCTATATGCAGGATAAATAGGAAGTAATTAAGAGAGGGAAAGTACTGCAATTCAGAGAGGATGGAGAAGGCCTCCTGGAGAAGGTGAGATTTCATTTAGGACTTAGAGGAAGCCAGGAAGTTACTAGTCACAGTGGAGGAGTGAGAGCATTCTTGTCATGCAGCACAGCCAGAGAGAATGTCCAGGGTAGAGAGATGGAATATCTTTTTTGTGAAACAGTCAGGGTGCCTGTATTACTTCTTTTGATAGTACAAGTCAGGGAGTAAGGTGCAAGAAGACTGGAAAGGTAGGAAAGACCAGGTTATCAGGGATTCTGGATGTCGAACAAACAACAGAAAACAGCATTCTGTGTTTTCTCCTGGAGGCAATCTGAAACTTATTGAGGAGTGGGGAGTGACATGGTCGTGCCTGTGCTTTAGGAAAATCATTTTGGTCTCTGAGTGGAGAATGCATTGGAATGGGGAGAGACCCACCAGCAAGCTGTTTCAACAGTCCAAGCAGGAGGTGTTTTTTCAGTAGTAGGGTAGGAGAAGAAAGTCTCCTCAGAGAAGATGTGTGAAGTAGAATGGCATCTAAATAATCACTGGCTTTGAAAGGTAAAATAATATTGCAATATCGGCCCAAGAACTCAGACAGTCACCATTATTTGTGTCTAGGCTTTACCTCCCTTGGTACTGGCAAGTTATCTTTGAGCTTTAGCTTTTACCTGTAGGATCTAATATGAAGTCCTCTATGTGGCATTGAAAGCTCTTATGACCTGACCTACACCTTACCCCTCTCTCATTCTGACTTAGAGCTATTCTGGCCTGCACACAAAAATGAGAAAATATTTGTAAATGGCTTGGAGGGCCCAGCACACAGTAGGTGCTTAATAAAATCTCCCCCTCCACCTCCCCCTAGCTTCTCAAACAGGACACTTGTTTACTGCCATGTTTCCAGTGAATGCTGTGCACCCTCACCTCTCCCTCTTAGTTTCCTTGTCTTGTTTTAAGATTGTACCCCAAGCCCACCTTCTACAGAGGGCTTTTACCTGTCCTTCCAGTGCTCAGCACGGTGCATGGCACATAGTGCATAGTTAGATGCTTAATAAATGTTGGGTCTGATTATTAATGCTTTCCCTTTTCAGACTTTCATCTACTCTGCATAAGTCCTTTACATGCCTAGTTATTTACATGTTGTCTCCCCTATTAGAATGTGAACTCCTTTAGCACAGGGACTGTTCTTTGTTTTTTTTAGTATTGTGAGAGCTTATTGCAGTGTTTGGCACTGACTGAAAACGGAGATAAAGATACAAGGTTATTGTGACGAAAGCACTTTGGGAGTGTAAAATGCCGTGTATGTTTGCGTGAATAAGTGAATGAAAAAGCATTTATTAGGGGCAGCAACGTGACGCAGTGGATAGAGCGCTGGCCCTTAAGTCACTTGGCACTTACTAGCCATATGACCCTGGGCAAGTCACTTAACCCCAGTTACCTTGCACTGTCTCCCCCAACTACTTCTCCCCCCCCATGAGAAAGCATTTATTAAGCATTTACTTTGTCTCAAGCATTGTGTTAAGCATAGGAGATAACAAATAGAAAAATAGAGACTGGGACAGTCTCTCAAGAAAATTATGTTCATTTTATGGAAGACTACACAGCACATCTGTAGGTCAGATGGAGGGTTGGTGATGCTCACTGAAGTAATTGGTCTCATTGACTTCCATATCTTCCAGCCTGCCTGAGCAGTTATGGAGCCTGGGCCAAATGAATTGGGGGAGGGTATCCTGAGTGTTAGCAAATCTTGGTGGGGTAGTGTGCCCTCGGGGTATTTGGTCCTCTATAGATGAAGCAATTATAATCTTCTATTTGCTTTTAATTTTTTAAATAATGTCAGATTGTTGTGGAAATGGTCTGAGATTTAGACCTAAATTTGGTTTTTAGCATAGTGTTATCCAGTTTGTCCAAGTTAATGGTAATAACAACTAGTTTGTGGTAAGTTTTAAATTCTAGAAGTACTACATTCACTTTCCTCAAACTTTTTCCCCTTGATATTCTTGCCTATTTATTTTCCATTAAAGTTTATTTATGATTTTATGCAGTTTCACAAAGAAATGCATAGAATTTCAAGTATTACATTAAATCTATAAATTAATTTTAAAAGTATTATTTTTACTCTGCTGAAAAGATCAAACTATAAACAATTGAGTATCTCTTCAATTATTTAAATCTCAGTTTTAATGGAATTTTGTGGTTGTATTTATAAGAGTTACAACTATCAAATATTCTTTTTTTTTTTTGCTGTATGCAGGAATATAAATTAATTTCTTCTAAGAATGAGAATGATTTTTGTCACTTGATGTTGTATCTTATCAAACTTGTCCTAAATGTTTTTTGTTGAACCTGTTGGACTTTCTAGTCCAATATAAATCTATAAATATATTTTGCATTTTGATTTCCATTGTTAATCCCCCAATATCATTTTGCTTTCATTGTAATAGCTAATGTTTCTAATATGTAAAAGATGTTGAACCTATTTGCTCATTTTTAAATAATGTCACTCTGTTCAGATTGCTTGGAATTTATCATAGTATGAGGAGCTCAGTGCTTTTATAAAACATTCTTCTTGCTAATTTTTTATTGCTTTGCTTGCTAATTTTTATAGCAGCTCTTGTTGAATAATCTTTTGAAAAAGTACTATCCCTGGAAAACTTTTAATGTGTCTCTACTACATGTTTTGCTAGCTTTTAGTTTAAGACACTTTTCAGCATGTTAAAAAAAAGATTTGCCTGTGCCTGTACTTGGTGGGTTTTTTTATTTATTTTTATTAATTTATTTTGATTTATCAACAATCACTTTCATGTGTTTTTGAATTTAGAATTTACTTCCCCTTCCTCTCCACCACCCTCCCCAAGATGAGACACAATCTGATATAGGCGCTATATATAATACACACACACACACACACACACACACACACATTCTTATTAAACATATTTTCAGATTAGTGATGTTGTAAGTAAAAATTAGAACCAATAGGAGGAACCACCAGAAAGAGGAAACAAAACTCAACAGAAGAGAAAAAAAATAGCAAACAGTATGCATTGATCTGCATTCAAATTCCATAGTTTTTTCTTTGGATGTGGATAGTATTTTCCATCATGAGGCCTCTGGAGATGTCTTAGATCCTTGTATTGCTGGGAAGGGTTAACTTTATCAGTATTAGTCATTGCACAACGTGGCTGTTATTGTGTACAATGTTCTGTTGGTTCTGCTCACTTCACTCAGCATTAGACCATACAAGTCTTTCCAGGTTTTTCTGAAGTCAGCCTGTTCATCATTTCTTATAGCACAGTAGTATTCCATTACATTCATGTACCACAACTTGCTCAGCCATTCCCCAATTGATGAACATCCTCTCAATTTCTAATTCTTTCCCACCACATTCGTTGTTTAAAAGCGTAATTGATAGTTGTATTTTGTATGAAAGCACAGCTGTACTTTTTCTTTTTGCTTTTTGCTAGGCAATTGGGGTTAAGCGACTTGGCCCGGGTCGCACAGCTAGTAAATGTTGTGTGTTGTGTGTCTGAGACCAGATTTGAACTCAGGTCCTCCTGACTTCAAGGCCAGAGCTCTATATATTGCACCACCTAGCTGCCTCTACTTTTTATGTATTTATTGATATAATCGTATGTTTTGTGACATTTTTGTTTTTCATATAATTGTTGCTTTCTGAATGTTGAAACATCCTTGCATCCTAGTTATAAATCCAACTTGATCATAATGAATGTGCTTTTTTTCTTAACAATTTTCCCCCATATATTAAAATTTTTTTAATTATTATTTTTAATTGAGAGACAGCATAGAGGAGAGAATGGAGAACCAGCCTTGGAATCAAGAAGACCTGGGTTCAAGTCCTGCTTTTGATACATATTTTCTGTGATCCTGGGCAAATCATTTAACTTTATAGTAATCCAGGCCAGTAATGTGAAACACAAATAGAAATGGGGCCTGATAATCTATACATAAAAGATTCCTGTGGCCTGAATTATTGATTTAAAAAACCATGTTTTTATATGTGTTTATATATTACAATAACTATTATTATTATTAATTTATTTATTGGGAGTGTTATGGTTTGTGTACTTGACACCTCTGCTCTAGGCATTTCTCTTAAGACTGAGTAGCAGAGTATATACTGACAATAATAAAAAGATCTTCACCTTGAGTTGTCTATATCAGTGAATTCATAGGTGTAGTCCTTGTGCTTGTCCTTTTGCATCAATATACTGTAGTGATGTTGATTTATAGTTTCCTTCCTGGCTTTATCCTTTCCTGATTGAACTATTAAGAGTATTTTTGTCCTATTAAAAGAGCTTGGGAGAGTACTTTATTTTTCAGTTTTTGAATTGCTATAATATTAGTATTAATTGTTTTAAAGTTTGGTAGAATTATCCTATTTAATCTCCTCCTATGTAAATCCATATGAAGCAGGAATTATTTTCTAAATGATTCCTTCACAGCTAATTCAATTTCCTTTTCTATTTTGTGTTCTGAATAGTTTGGAACTATTTCAGGCAATTTTAAATTCTTGTTCCTTTAGTCATATATATATTTTATATAGTGTTTTTGGTTATTTTTATTGGGGGGTATGTGATTTTATTTTGCTCATTTTTATTTTATTAATTTGATTTTACTTTTAAATCAAGTTTGCTAAATATCAATTTTAATAGCCTTTTCAAAGAGCCAGCATTTAGGCTTCATTTCAGTTCTATGGTCTTTTGGGTTTCCAATTTATATATTTGTCCTGTAATTTTCAAGATTTCCATTCTTGTGCTCATTAGGATTTGTTAAGATTTTGAACTTTATTTATTCAAATAGGTATTAATTTCATGAATCTTCTTTCTGTTTTGATAATATAGTTTTCAGAGATATAATTTTAACTCTGAAGACTTTTAGCAGCATTACAGAAATTTTGGTTTGTTGTCTTGGCATTATTATTATTTTTCACGTAGTAATCAATGTTTCTGTGTTTTGTTCTTGGACCCATTATTTAGAATTTCATTATTAAGTCTGCAGTTAGGGCCACATCCCTTTTGTTTATCTTTCTATTACGTTTAGCTAGTTCTTTTAGAGGAATATTCAAATCTTCTATTATTCTTATTATCTTTGTCTTTTTGCAATTCAGTTAATTCCATTATAAATTTAGATTTTGTGCCATCTAAATTCATTGGTTAGTTCTTTATGTTTCCTTTAAGCATGATGTAATTCCCTTGTTTGTTAGTATTGCAAATTTTTATTTTTGCTTTGCCAGGCATGATTGCAGCTGTTTTGTTTTTTTGGGTTCACCTAGTGCATATTAAAGTTTATTTCAGTCTTTCAATTTGATTTTGTTGTATGCCTGTCCTTTTTAGATGTGTTTCTTGTAAGCAAAAGATTGTGGGATTTTGTTTTCCTTATCCATTTTCCCATTCTTTAGTTTTGTAGCAGTAATAATAGTAATAGTAGTAAATAGCATTTATATAATACTTTAAGATTTATAAATAACTTTGCATGTATATATTACGTTATCACATGAATGTGATAATTAAAATAACATCGTGAATGAGGTGCTATTTTATCCCCATTTTACGGAATAGTTGACTGAGGTAAGTCACATGGCTAGTACATAGTGAGGCAGGATTTGAACGAAGATATTCCTGACTCCATATCCATGGTGCCAGCCTTGCTTTAGTAGATTGTTTAGGCCTTCACATTCATAATTGTAAGAATTAAGTTTATGTTTTCTTCTTTTGCATGTGAAACAGAACAATCATGATGAATTGTGGATTTGTGACATAGGGTAATTTGTAATGTGAGGCAGTGCCTCTGCCTACACTCATGAATTGATCATTCAAAGAATTCAGAATGGTAGAAAAAAGAGATGGTGGGGCAAGATCTGTAAAGGTGATAATGTAGAGATTGGTTAGAATTGGTCATACTTCTTAGGTACTTAAATTTTAAACCCATGAGGAGCAAGAAGAAATTAAAGGTGGAATAAATAAATATATAGATTATGAATGAGAGAATAAGATTGCAGTCTAGACAGGAAGGAAAGAGAATTAGTGAAAAGAATAAAGTAAGTAGAAAAGGGTACGGGGGGAAAGAAGAAGTAAAAAAAATCAGGAACAGAGGTGAGAAATGGATTTTTAACTGCAAAGGGGAAGAGAAAGAAGGATGAAATAGTCAAATAAAAGAAATAAAAATGTCTAACTTCTAAAGTAGGGAAAAGGTTAACAAATAGCAAAGGGATATGAGTTGAGGGGAGAGAGCCAGTAGGTAACATCATAGTAGTTCAAGCAAAACTAATCCTAGAGATAAAGTACTGTCTTGGAGGAAGGGGAAATTAAAGGGAGAAAAATTAAAAACCAAAAAAACCTCCCCGAAAAAACCAAAACCAAAAAACTCTTCAACTTTAGGTTCTGCCTCCAGATGAATTTTTATCATTTTCCCTGTATTTTTAAGGCAGTAGTTTGCTGTGACCCTGACATTGATATAGGTAGTGTTGACAATTTTATTAATGGCATTACCCAATCATAAACAATATCTCCAATTATTTAGGTCTGTTGTTATTTTTAGAAAAAACTATAACTGTATATAGTTTCTGTTTGTCTTGGTAGGCATGCTCCCCAATATGCATTATGTATTCTATTCTTTGAATGGACTTTCTTCTCTCTTTTCCTCCTTGGTTTTATTTTTTTATTTTTTTTTCATATGCTTTTGAGTTGAAAATTTTCTCTCCCTTTTTCTCCCCCCCACCCTCCCCAAGACGGCGCACAATCTGACATAGGCTTTGCATTTACATACCCATTAAACATATTTTCACATTAGTGAAGTTGTAAGTAAAAATTAAAACCAATAGGAGGAACCGTCAGAAAGATGAAACAAAACTCAACAGAAGGTAAAAATAAGTGAGAGTGATTTGACTTCCATAGTTCTTTCTTTGGATGTGAACAGCATTTTCCATCCCGAGGCCTTTGGAGATGTCATAGATTCTCGTAATGCTGAGAAGGGTTCAATTTAATATTCTTAGTCATTGCATAACGTGGCTGCTATTGTGTATAAAGTCCTCTGGGTTCTGCTCACTTCACTCAGCATCAGACATATAAGTCTTTCCAGGTTTTTCTGAAGTCAGCCTGTTCATCATTTCTTATAGCACAATAGTAGTCCATTACATTCATATACCACAACTTGCTCAGCCATTCCCCCAGTTGATGGGCATCCTCTCAATTTCCAATTCTTTGCCACCACAAAAAGAGCTGCTATGTATATTTTTGTCCTTGTGGGTCCTTTTCCCATTTGTTTGATCTCTTTGGGATATAGCCCTAGAAGTGCTGGATCAAAGGGTATGCACATTTTTGTAGCCCTTTGGGCATAGTTCCAAATTGTTCTCCAAAATGGTTGGATCATTTCACAACTCCACCAACAATGTATTAGTGTTCCAATTTTCCCACATCCTCTCCACATTTATCATTTTCCTGTTTTGTCATGTTGGCCAATCTGATAGGTGTGATGTGGTACCTCAGAGTTGTTTTGATTTGCATTTCTCTAATCAATAATGATTTAGAGCATTTTTTCATATGACTATAGATGGCTTTCATTTCTTCATCTGAGAACTGCCTGTTCATATCCTTTGACCATTTATCAATTGGGGAATGGCTTGTGTTCTTATAAATTTGTCTTAATTCTCTATATATTTTAGAAATGAGGCCTTTATCAGAAGACTGGTTGTAAAAATTCTTTCCCAATTTTCTACCTTCCTTCTAATCTTAGTTGCATTGGCTTTGTTTGTGCAAAAACTTTTCAATTTAATGTAATCAAAATTATCCATTTTGCTTTTCATAATGTTCTCTATCTCCTGTTTGGTCATGAATTCTTCTGTTCTCCATAGATCTGATAGGTAAACTATTCCTTGTTCTCCCAGTTTACTTATGGTATCAGCCTTTATATCTAAGTCCTGAACCCATTTTGACTTTATTTTGGTATATGGTGTGAGATTTGGGTCTATGCCTAGTTTCTGCCATACTCTTTTCCAGTTTTCCCAGCAGTTTTTTTCAAAGAGTGGGTTCTTATCCCAGAAGCTGGGGTCTTTGGGTTTATCAAATAATAGATTACTATAGTCATTGACTACTGTGTCTTGCATATTTAACCTATTCCACTGATCCACCTCCCTATTTCTTAGCCAGTACCAAGCAGTTTTGATGATTGCTGCTTTATAATACAATTTAAGATCTGGAATTGCTAGGCCACCTTCCCCTGCATTTCTTTTCATTAGTTCCTTTGATATTCTGGACCTTTTGTTTTTCCAAATGAATCTTGTTATTATTTTTTCTAACTCTATAAAATAATTTTTTGGTAGTTTGATTGGTATGGCACTGAATAAGTAAATTAGCTTAGGTAGGATTGTCATTTTTATTATATTAGCTCGGCCTACCCATGAGCAACTGATGTTTTTCCAATTATTTAGATCTGATTTTATTTGTGTGAAAAGTGTTTTGTAATTGTGTTCATAGAGTTCCTGGGTTTGTTTCGGGAGGTAGACTCCTAAATATTTTATAATGTCTACAGTAAGTTTAAATGGGATTTCTCTTTCTATCTCTTGCTGTTGGGCTTTGTTGGTAATATATAGAAATGCTGATGATTTATGTGGGTTTATTTTATAGCCTGCAACTTTGCTAAAGTTGTTTATTATTTCAAGTAGTTTTTTACTTGATTCTCTAGGATTCTCTAAGTATATCATCATGTCATCTGCAAAGAGTGATAGCTTTGTTTCTTCTTTGCCTATTCTAATGCCTTCAATTTCTTTTTCTTCTCTTATTGCTAAAGCTAAGGTTTCCAGTACAATATTGAATAACAGTGGTGATAATGGACATCCTTGTTTCACCCCGATCTTATTGGAAATGCTTCTAGCCTGTCCCCATTACATATAATGCTTGCTGAAGGTTTTAGATAATGCTATTTATTATTTTAAGGAAGACTCCATTTATACCTATGCTTTCTAGTGTTTTTAATAGGAATGGGTGTTGTATTTTATCAAAAGCTTTTTCTGCATCTATTGAGATGATCATGTGGTTTCTGTTGGTTTTGTTGTTGATATGCTCAATGATGCTGATAGTTTTCCTAATATTGAACCAACCCTGCATTCCTGGTATAAATCCTACCTGGTCATAGTGTATTATTCTTGTGATAAGTTGCTGCAATCTACTTGCTAGTATTTTGTTTAAAATTTTTGCATCTATATTCATTAGAGAAATTGGTCTATAATTTTCTTTCTCTATTTTGACTCTTCCTGGTTTAGGTATCAACACCATATTTGTATCATAAAAAGAATTTGGTAAGACTCCTTCTTCACCTATTTTCCCAAATAGTCTATATAGTATTGGAATTAATTGTTCTTTAAATGTTTGATAGAATTCGCATGTAAATCCATCTGGCCCTGGAGATTTTTTCCTAGGGAGTTCATCAATGGCTTGTTCAATTTCTTTTTCTGAGATGGGGTTATTTAAGTATTTTACTTCCTCTTCGGTTAATCTGGGCAATTTATATTTTTGTAAATATGTATCCATTTCACTAAGATTGTCAAATTTGTTGGCATATAGTTGGGCAAAATAATTCCTAATTATTGTTTTAATTTCCTCTTCTTTGGCCTCTTTCATTCTTGATACTAGTAATTTGGTTTTCTTCTTTCTTTTTTTAATTAAATTAACCAAAGGCTTATCTATTTTATTGGTTTTTTCATAAAACCAGCTCTTAGTTTTATTTATTAGTTCAATAGTTTTCTTAATTTCAATTTTATTAATTTTTCCTTTGGTTTTCAATATTTCTAATTTGGTGTTTAGTTGAGGATTTTTAATTTGTTCTTTTTCTAGTTTTTTTAGTTGTATGCCCAATTCATTAATCTCCTCTTTTTCTATTTTATTTATGTAAGCATTTAGAGATATAAAACTTCCCCTAAGAACTGCTTTCGCTGCATCCCATAGGTTTTGGTATGTTGTCTCATTATTGTCATTCTCTTGAATGAAATTATTGATTGTTTCTATGATTTGTTGTTTGACCCAATCATTTTTTAGGATTAGATTATTTAGTTTCCAATTATTTTTTAGTCTATCTTTCCATGGCCCTTTATTACATATAATTTTTATTGCATCATGATCTGAAAAGGATGCATTTAATATTTCTGCCTTTCTGCATTGGATTGTGAGGTTTTTATGCCCTAGTACATGGTCAATTTTTGTGTATGTGCCATGTACTGCGAGAAAAAAGTATATTCCTTTCTATCCCCATTCAGTTTTCTCCAGAGGTCTATCATACCTAACTTTTCTAATGTTCTATTCACCTCCTTAACTTCTTTCTTGTTTATTTTGTGGTTAGACTTATCTAGTGCCGAGAGGGGGAGGTTCAGGTCCCCCACTAGTATAGTTTTGCTGTCTATTTCCCTGAACTTCTCCTGTAAGAATTTGGATGCTATACCATTTGGTGCATATATATTTAGTAATGATATTACTTCATTGTCTATGGTGCCTTTTAGCAGGATGTAGTTTCCTTCCTTACTCTTTTGATTAGATCTATTTTTGCTTTTGCTTTGTCTGAGATCAGGATTGCTACCCCTGCTTTTTTTACTTCAGCTGACGCATAATATATTCTGCTCCAGCCTTTTACCTTTACCCTGTATGTGTCACTCTTTTTCAAATGTGTTTCCTGTAAACAACATATTGTAGGATTATGGTTTTTAATCCATTCTGCAATCTTTTCCGTTTTATGGGAGAGTTCATCCCATTCACATTCACAGTTATGATTACTATCTGTGTCTTTTTCTCCATCCTTTTCCCCCTATTTATGCTTTTCTCCTTTTTCCTTTCTCCCCTTCACTAGTGTTTTGCTTTTGACCACCCTCCTTCAGTCCCTCCCCTTTTATTATCCCTTTCCCTTTTCTTCCCCTTTATCTTACTGCTTCTTCCCTCCCTTCTTTCCCCTTTTTCCCTCCTACTGCCTATAGGGCAAGTTAGATTTCTATACCTAACTGATTATATTATGCCCTTCTTGAGCCAAATCTGATGAGAGTAAGGTTCAAACAATGCTCCCCCCCCTTTCCCTCTGCTGTAATAGGATTTTGTGTCTTTTCCTGTAATGTAATTTACCCTTGTCTGCCTCCTCCTTTCTCAGTACATTTTCTAAGATCAGATTGATCCACTTATTTGGATCCATTTAACCCACTTGATTAGATTTTTTTTTATCATTACATCAAAGTCAACTAATATCCACCCTCTTTATGTATACTCCTTTAACAAGGTGTAATAACAATACAGTTCTCAAGGGTTGCAAGTCTCATATTCCCTTGTAGGGGTTTAAACAGCCCCCCCCCTTATTAACAACATATTGTATCCTTCTGTCCCATTTACCTTTTTAAGTCCTTCTTGAGTCCTGTACTTGAAGATCAAATTTTTTGTTGAGCTCTGGTCTTTTTATCAGGAAAGTTTGGAAGTCTCCTATTTCGTTGAATATCCACCTCCTCCCTTGAAAAATGATGCTCATTTTTGCTGGGTAATTGATCCTTGGCTGCATTCCAAGCTCCTTTGCCTTATGGAATATCATGTTCCATGCCCTGCGGTCTTTTAATGTAGAAGCTGCAAGGTCCTGTGTAATCCTGACTGTGGTTCCATGATATTTAAATTGTTTCTTTCTGGCTGCTTGCAGCACCTTCTCTTTCATCTGGTAATTTTGGAATTTTGCTATTATATTCTTGGCGTTGTCAATTTGGGATCTCTTTCAGGTGGTGATGGTGGATTCTTTCTATGGTTATTTTCCCTTCTGGTTCTAGGACTTCTGGGCAGTTTTCCTTTATGATTTCCTGAAAGATACTGTCCAGGCTCTTTTTTTCATCATGATTTTCAGGTAGTCCAATAATTTTTAAATTGTCTCTCCTGAGTCGATTTTCCAGGTCGGTTGTTTTACTGATGAGGTATTTTACATTTTCATCTATTTTTTCATTTTTTTGTTTCTGTTTGACTGATTCTTGCTCTCTCATAGAGACATTAGTTTCCATTTGTCCAATTCTAGTTTTTAACAGATTGTTTTCGTTTGTTAGTTCTTGTCCTTCCTTCTTCAACTGGCCAATTGTGTTTTTTAGGGACTTGTTTCTTCAGTACTCTTCTGTTAGTTTTTGTCCTTCCTTCTTCAATTGGCCAATTGTGTTTTTTAGGGACTTGTTTTCTTCAGTGTATTTTTTTTCCAATTGGCCAATTGTATTTTTGAAGGACTCTTTACCTCTCTCATTTGACTATTAAAATCCTTCTTGAGCTCTTCTAAGAAGGCTTTTTGGGCTTCAGACCAGTTCATATTCCCTTTTGTTGTTGCAGATGTGGGTTTGTTGACAATGTTGTCCTCTTCAGAATTTCTGTCTTGATCTTCACTCATAACATGAATCTATGGTACATTTCTTTTTACTCATGGTGTTTCTTTATTCCCTGGCCTTTAAAGAGATTGAGCTCTCTTGCTGGGGAACAGAGGGTACTGACCCAAGCTTCTTGTGTTGGGAGCCTAGGTCTTGGTCACTGGCTTTGTGCTGGGGCCTCTTATGCTGGGAATTGGAGGCTGTAGGTTTCTGGCAGCTTGTGTTGGGGTTGGGCTGGAATCAGCAAGGCTGGAACTTTCAGGCAATTCTAGGTTGCCTGCTTTTCCTTTCCTTTAGCTTTCTTCAGCTCCTTTTAGATGGTGCTGCAGGTGTTTATCTGCCTGGGGCCCCTGCAGTGTTGTCTCCCTCTTTCTGCTAATGCACGGAGATTCCTTTGAGTGGAGTGCCAGCACCTGGTGGTTTTCTGAGCTGGTTTCCACGTTCCCCCCCCACAGGCACTCGGAGGTCCAGGTGTTGGTGTTTGCCTGCTCTACCACCTGGGCTTCAGGATTTCTTCACAATTGGGGCTTCGGCTCCTACAGCTCACCTGGTGTTGGGTTGGAATCAGCAAGGCGGGCTTTAGGAAGCCTTTAGGTTGTTTTCTTCACCTCCTTTCAGATGAATGCAGGGTACTTATCGCTGGGGCCCCTTGTTTGCTGAGGCACTGGGAGACCCTTTGCTGGGCTACTGCACTGCTGCTCCTTGTCTTTCTTCTAGTTCAGGTGTTCCAGGGTTTTTTTTTTTCTGGGGTGATATTTTCTGGGTTTTCAGAGGTTGATAGGGGAGAGTGAGAGGACTACCTTTTCACTCCGCCATCTTGGCTCCCGGAAGCGGAAGTCCTCCTTGGTTTCATTGACAATGTTTAAAAAAGCTGATGATTTCTTTGCATTTAATTTATATGCTGCTACTTTGCTAAAGTTACTATTTCAATTAATTTTAAATTGAATTGCCAGTGACAGAGAGGCTTAGTGTCTTCAAGGTTGTGAACTTGTGAATTAGAGAAGTAGTGGTGATTTCAATGGAGAGAGAAGTTTGGAAGAGGAAAGTGTTCTAGAGAGAAATAAGAAACAGCTCTGTTGGACATGATGAGTTTCCTTCAGCTGCCTTTGTGACATCTAGGTGGTGATGTCTAATAGATAAGATAGTTGGCATTGCGTGACTGGACTACAGGAGAGAGATTAGGGCTGGGAATATAGATTTGGGAATTATCAATGTAGATTGATGATGATTGTTGGGACCTGACATTAGCAACAGAGCAAATGTGGAAAAAGCAGAGAGGAAGCCCTAGGACCGAATTTTAAGGAACGGGAAGGCACATGTACTTAGTGAATGGGGAGATGGAAGATACAGAAATGGAGACTGATTGAGATAGAACTATCAGGTAGTAGGAAAAACTAATAGCGTTGTTCTCATGCAAGAGAAGAGAATTCCCTACTGCGGAAAGGATGGTAGTAAAAAAACTGATTATAGCTCAGAAAGGAGGATGACTGAGAAAAGGCTGTTGGGTTTGGGAATATTAAATACAATTAAATTAAATGCTTAAAAGTATTAAAGAATTTTAAAAATGCTTCTTTGTGCATAATTTTTTGCTCTGACTTTATGCAGTTTCAATTTCTTATCTATTATTTTTCTAGCGTCCAGGATTCCTGTTTCTTGAGTATGAGTTACCAGCAGATGGTGCTCTTGCTGGTTATTATATCTGGGGCTGTCATCTACCAGATGCCAGTGTTGAGACTCCACAAACCTTTACTTTAAATACATTCCAGTCTTTTATATCTTTATATACATTCACTGTTTATGATAAATATTTAATCCTAGAACTTGTAGTTATAATTTCTAACTCCTAAGGGGAATAGAAATCTTTTCTGGAGTTAGGATATGCTCCTTCCTCCAAGTTGACACATTATAGCAGCTTTTAAAAACTCTATTTCCTTGATGTTTACACTGAGCTGGGAGAGAGATTTAGCTGTGGCATTCTCTAAAACTGCATGGCCACATGCGGTTTTGTTTCCTTGCTTGCCAGCCTGCAGCTGCTCTCAGTAGCTTATTTCTCTAAGGATGGTACTTTGCCCTCATTAGCTAAGACCAGTTGTCTAAGTCACAGCTATGGAAGTAGAGTTCTCTTTCTTTGTTGTCTTCCTATTCTGTGAGCTTTTACCTGTGTCGAAAGGGGGAGGCAATGATATTTGTGGAGACCTAGGCCCTCGATTTAAGTTGTGGTTTGATTCCTTTCAACTGCAACACTTTTCTAAACCTGATTATTTGACAATTTCAACACTTTCTGAATATTATAATAGTTTAATACAAGAGTGTTGTATTCTCCCAAAGCGGAAGGGGCTTTTAAAATTTGTTCTTTTTTCCCTATTGTCAAGAAATTTTTTCTAATGCATCATTTGAAAATGTTGCACAGCAAATGCAAGCTAATATCTTCATAATGGAAAATGCAAAAATTTTTCTCTTTGAAAAAAATCTACATTCATGTATGCAGAAAAACATGAATTATCTATTTTTGTTTGCTCAACAGCCAAAATATTTTGACAACTTTGGGTAGATTCCTTGCCCTTCTACACTTTTAAATATGAGTTGTACCTTATATGGTGGTGTCAACTTTTGTCCACTAAACCAGGGACAGATTCTCATCTAGGAGAAGCAGGCTGGATGCTTTTCCAGTTGTTGGTTCATGATAAGTTGTGAAGGCAGGAATGTGTAATATGTTTCAGCAGTAGTAAAAAGACTGGAGATGGCAGTGATAGAAATACTTCAGAATAAGACACTGCTGAGGAGGGAAAAATTTCATGGGAACCCTGAGTACTAGCAAGGCTTATGTAGATTTTGTTTTCCAGTTTCTTAATCTGAAATGTTTTCTAAGCAAAAAATGCACCAGGGTCAGAAACAAGCAAGCAGATTATGGTAAACATGAATTTATAACTCTTCTAAAGGATATTTATTATGGAAGAGGAATAGTTATGATGTGGTGGCTACCTATTGTTTTTGAGGTTGGAGGCTTTGTATATTGGGCACCACTGGTGGTACCATTGACACTTAGGAGAAAGTTCAGATTAAACAAACATTACTAAGTACCAGTTGTGGTATTAGAATCATAGCTGAATCTTATAGGCTTTAAGCTGTACTACAGTGAGTCCTCAAGAAAACTTTGTGAAATTGGTACTACACTTAGAGATGAGAATATTGAGGCTTAAGTGAATTATATCATTTTTGCTATTAATAAGTGACAGAGCTGAGTCTTTTGGCTCCAGAATTCAGAATTTTTTCCCCCACTACACAACAGAGTCGTCCCCCCCTTAAGCCTTTTGTTCTTTATTATAAAAATATCAATCATGAACTGCTTTGCTTACCTGTTAACTTCTGAATTTCCTTCTGTTCTCTTCTGTGTAAAATGTTTCATTGATGCTGTACTCTTTTTTTACTTTTGTTTGTATCATCTTCCCACTTCCTTCCCATATAGAAGTTTTCCCTTGTAGTAGACAAATATACTCATGCAAAACAAATTTATACATTGCCTGTGCCTGAAATTGTATGTCTCATTCTACAGTAGTCTAGTCTATGAATTCTCTGCCAGGAGTTAAGCAACATAATTCTGGTCTCCTGAAGTTATGATTGATAATGATGTTGATCAGTCATTCAGTCTTTCAAGTAATTTTCCTTACATTATTGCAGTCATTTTATAAATTGTTCTTCTGGTTCTGCTCACTTCACTTGGTATCATTTCACACAAGTCTTCCTAGTTTTCTGTGATACTGCTATCATCATTTCTTATGGCTCAGTAATATTCCATTATACAGCATGTCCCAAAAGTCTTATTGGTGTTTTAAGCTATTAAATCTTTTTTTTTAAAATTTATTAATTTATTTTGATTTATCAACAATCACTTCCATATGCTTTTGAGTTGAAAATTTTTCTCCCCCTTCCTCCCCCCCACCCTTCCCAAGATGGCACACAATCTGATATAGGCTTTACATTTACATACCCATTAAACATACTTTCACATTAGTGAAGTTGTAAGTAAAAATTAAAACCAATAGGAGGAACCATCAGAAAGATGAAAGAAAACTCAACAGAAGGTAAAAATAAGTGATAGCGATTCAACTTTCTTTGGATGTGGACAGCATTTTCCATCCCGAGGCCTCTGGAGATGTCTTAGATTCTTGTAATGCTGAGAAGGGTTCAGTTTAACATTCTTAGTCATTGCATAACGTGACTGTTATTGTCTACAAAGTCCCCTTGGTTCTGCTCACTTCACTCAGCATCAGACCATATAAGTCTTTCCAGGTTTTTCTGAAGTCAGCCTGTTCATCATTTCTTATAGCACAATAGTATTCCATTACATTCATATACCACAACTTGCTCAGCCATTCCCCAGTTGATGGGCATCCTCTCAATTTCCAATTCTTTGCCACCACAAAAAGAGCTGCTATGAATATTTTTGTACACGTGGGTCCTTTTCCCATTTGTTTGATCTCTTTGGGATATAGCCGTAGAAGTAAGCTATTAAATCTTAGTACACTGTATTCCTATACTATAATTTTTTAGCTGTTCCCTGCTTGGTGGCACCTACCTATTTTGTTTCCAGGTTTTTCTACAACAACATCTGTAGATGTTTTTAATGCACATTTGGGTCTTTTAAGACTCCTCTTTTTTTTTCTCCCATTATCAAGTTAGGAAGATGTGTTTGAGGCTAGAAGAAATGTTATTTTATTTTTGTAATACCATACCTATAGAGGGCTAATGATAGAAAAGTAGAGAGAGAACATTAGAGATCACCATAATAAATGTATATTAGTAAATATTGGGCCTAGATTTGGTATTTTCAGATTTGGTAATTTGTAGATGATGGTTTTTTTTTTAAATTAAAGATTTTAACTTAGGAATAGAGAACCATTTGAAGGTAATTGAATCCCCTAAGAAAAGTAAACATTTAGCAAGAACGATAAAGGACTGAAGACAGCGTTCTGAGGTGTATTATTCTCAGGAAGTTTGTTTTTTAAGAACACAGTGATGTGTCATATCAAATCAAGTGATAATTGTTCATTTATCTAAAGACTGGAAGGGATATTGAGGATAATTTGTTGATTCATAGTGTCAAAAACTTAATCTCCACTTTCCTACCTCCAATTCATATATCAGCCTTTTGGGAAGTAGTTGTGATTCCCCACTTTTCTAGAGATACTGCTCTCTTATGTTTATAAGCAATCCCTTAACTAAATGTTATGGCTTTTTCTTTGACTTGATTTTTCTGGGCTTTGTTGATCGCCTACCTCTTGGCAGAGAGAATAAAAGATGGAGAAGGGACTGGCTTTTCTTGATTTAAAGACTGAGCCCAGTTTCTTCATTTAAAAAACTGAAATTTTATTATCTTTTATTTCTCAATATTTATTTCCTTCTCTGCTCTTTCTGCCTTCCTCAGTTCCTCAGCCTCTTCTCTCACTTTCTCTCAGAGAAACATCTCTTGTAACAGAATAAAAAAGAGGGAAAAGGAGTGGCTAGGTGGCACAGTGGACAGAGAACTGGCCCTGGAGTCAGGAGGACCTGAGTTCAAATTCAGCCTCAGACACTTGACAATTCCTAGCTGTGTGATCCTGGGCAAGTCACTTAACCTCAATTGTCTCACCAAAACAAAAACAAAACAAAAAAGGGGGGAAAAAGCAATTCAGCAAAACTAACCATCACATAAAAGTCTCTTATATACAGTTTTCTGCACCTTGTGGCCCCCTACCTCTACAAAGAAACGCATCCTTCATAAGTTCAGAGAAGGAAAAAGTATTGATTGTTCAAGTTTGGAAAGCTAGTTAGTGTGGTAGAACCAGACTATTAGCATCTAAGTCTAGTTGATGTCTATAGGTGACTCTTTTTTGAAATTTATTTTTAAATTTTTTCCAATTAATTTTTTTCATTATTTTCCAATTAATGTAAAAATTATTAAACATTTATTTTTTAAAATATGAGTTCCAGAATTTTGAGTTTCAAATTCTCTCTTTCAAAACATATTTCCATATTAGCTAGGTTAAAAAAAAACCAAGAAAAATAAGTTTAAAAAAATATGCTTCAGTCTGCATCCAGAGTTCATCATTTCTCTCTCTGGAGGTGGATAGTAGTTTCCTTTGGAATTGTCTTAGATCATTGTCTTGATCAGAATAGCTAAGTCTTTCACAGTTGATTAGCCTTATATAATATTGCTGTTACTGTGTACAATGTTCTGGTTTTTCTCACTTCATTTTGCATGAGTTCTTTTAAATTTTCCTTGTTTTTCTGAAACTGTCCTGGTTGTCATTTTTTATAGCACCATCGAGTTCCATCCTGATCATATACCACTACTTGTTCAGCCATTCCCCAATTGATGGGTGTCCCCTCAGTGTCCATTTCTTTACCATCACAAAAAGAGCTACTATAAATACTTTTTTTTTTAAGAAAACAGCTCGGGGGCAGCTAGATGGCACAGTGGTTAGAGCACTGGCCCTGAAGGCAGGAGGACCTGAGTTCAAATCTGGCCACGGACACCATGATACACTAGCTGTGTGACCCTGGGCAAGTCACTTAACCCCAACTGCCTCACAAAAAACAAACAAACACAAAAGAAAAAACAAATAAAAGAAAACACCTCCTTTCCCCTTTTGGGGGAGATACGGACCTAGTAGTGGTATTATTGGGTCATAGTTTTAACCCTTTGGGCATAGTTCCTAGTTGTTCTTGAGAGTGGTTGGACCAGTTCATTAACTCCACCAACAGTCCCAGTTTCCCCTCCAACATTTGTCATTTTCCTTTTCTCTCATGTTAGGCAATCTGATAGGTATGAGGTGCTATGGATGATTCTTCCCTACAGCAATCCAATTATGTAACTATAGATCTTCTCTGCCACCCCCACCCCCAACCCCAAGAAGTCACACTCCATTTCTATTCTTGACCCAATGCCTGCTGTTAGATGTTCCGTCAAATACTGTTTCTACCACATGGTGTCCTTTGAACAGCCATATTGCGTTGTAGCATGTTTGCCAATGAACTATGTTTTTTCTACATTCTTGATAACTGAAATCAGATGCCTTTAAATTTGTTTTTAGAGCATTTGATATAAGATGTCCTTTTGTATCGCTATAGAGAAATGGTTTTAGAGATTCTAGCATTTTATGTCCATTAGGCTGGGGTCCTGAAACTCCTGTGGCTTTCTGGTAAAGGCTATGGACTCTTTCTCAGAATGCTGAATTATGGAATGCATGGAATTACAAAAGAAACCAATTATATTTGACAGTTATTAAAATATTTTGTATAAAAAAGAACGTGGTCCCTAGGTTAATAATTCCTACATTTGACCTCTCTAGTCTTAGTATTCTTTTTCCTCCTCCTACATGGTATTCCATCTTCTGTTTCTGTACCTTTGCACTGATCATTCTTATCACTCTGAATGCTTATTATTTCCTCTCTTTTGCCTAATAGAATGTGTTCTTTCCAGACTTAGCTTAGGTACCACATCTTTCTTTATGAAGTCATTCAAAGTGCTGTCAACTGCTAGTGTCCTCCCTCTTTAGCAATCTTATGTTTACTTATTTTATACTTTCTCTATATGTTTATTTTATGCATATGTCATTTCTACAATTGAAAATAAGTTCCTAAGAACAGAGACTGTCTTCCCCCCCCCCCATCTCTATCACCTAGCGTAGCGTTTGGCACCTAGCAGATACTTAATGCATAGTGGTTGGCTGATTTATTGATGTAACCATTCCAGTGAAACTGTTATTGTTCTGTACAGAATCTATTTCCCTGAGATTCATTTTGGAAACCTTGTGTGTTTAGTCTCTTATCTTGGTGCATGTAACACACGTGAAACTGATCAAACTTTCCGGTAGGGATGGTAGTGGTGGTGGCAGGTTTGTTTAATGCTTTAAGATTTTAGTAGTTCACAGAAACCATGTTTTGAGATTGTATATCAAAATGGGTTAGTACCATATAGTGGTACCTGCTTATTTTGGTACCGATGTTACTTTCATGACTGTAACCTGCCAACTATATAAAATAAAAGCAGTGTTTTTACCAACTGAAGAATAATTTTTCCTTTAAAGGTTATTTATAGGCTATGATGGCTACCAAAAAGAGTTATTTCTGTCTTTCTCTGGTGAGTCTTTTAGAAGGAACACTAGTGCAGTCATCCCATATGTATCGTCTGGGTAAAACTTTAAAGTTTTGTTACTGCTAACCAGACAAAAACAACATACAATACAGACATAGTGACCTCTAACAGTTATAGAATCAAATAGGATCATAGATTCAGAACTAGAAAGGACCTGGAGATCTGGTCCATCACTCTTAATTTTACGAATGCCAAAGCTGGGGCCCAGAGAGGTTAAGCTGTTTTCTCAAGGTCACTCCCAGGCGGAAGTAGCTGTTTGGATTTAAATCCAGTTTTTCTGTGGCCAAATTAAGTACTCTCTGTCACACCGTGTTAACAAATCTGTATTCTTTAAATGACCCAGACATGCAAGTATCATAGAAAAGCTACTCGTCAAAACTTCTTCCTGTCAAAGTATCAAAGATTGTAAATGTTTTTATCTCCTGTAAATTCATTGTTTTTTTTAAACTAATAAGGTTTTTAGACATGACTTTCATTTCTAAATATATTCTTCTCCACCTTTCCTACCCACCAATCTAACCCATGTAATAGAGAATAAAAGAGGAGAAAAATTTCAGCTAAGTTCTGAAATAAGCCAGGTTTGACAATATATGCACTGTACTATGACCATAGTTCCTATCTCTGGAAGGAAGGTGCGTGTTCTGGTCTCTTTTTCTGGGCCAGGCTTGGTCATTATAATTACATAGCATTTGGTTTCATTTCTAAATTAATTAATATGTTAATTGTTGGAGGTCACGTAGAACTCATTTTATATTTACTTCAGTTCATTTTAAAAGTCATGTGCCGTGCACCATGCTTTAGGGGTGTGGGTGGGTGTGCAGGTATACACATTGTGTTCTCTTCCTTCAATCACTCTGCTGCTGTTTTTGTTTGTCCTTTATTCTCAAAGAGTGCCAATGACATCAGCTTGGTTATGTCTTAAATTGCAAGTGAATATGATTTAAGCGAGTCAGAGCTGTCCAAAGTCATCAGTCCCCCTCTTTCCTTCTGAGTCATCTGAGTCCAGTGGCAAGATGTAGGTCAGGATGACTGATGATGGCCCCCTATAGGCGCTGGAGGAAGGACTTCTTTCACTTAGAACTTTCCTAGCAGTATCTTTCTTTCAGCAGTATTTTCTTCTGCTCTATCTTTGGTAGTTTATTGTGCTTATTATGTTGATATATGATATATGGCTAGTCTTTACTGTTTATAGAGCATAAAAAGAGATTCCAGGATACAAATCATGATATAGATAAGGATGGTGAATACATATAGTTTTTCTGGCCTCTTCTGAATTTACAGAATTAACTAGCTCCTACTCAGTACACCCTTTTTCTTTCTTTGAGGCTTTGCTTGTAGCTTTTTTCACATTGTTGTCTTCTCCTAAGTTTATGTTTAATCTTAACTGCCTCTGTATTAGCTTTCTGTGGTCAAGTTCTTTGTTGTTGTTTGCTCATTTCCCCGGTGTGTTTCTTCACTTTGAACTTTGTGTTAAAGTTGGGCTCTGCTCACTGGGCGTGGAGAGATACCGTGCCAAACTTCAGGATTTTTTGTGCTACTGTTTTCAGAGCTACTTCTGGGAGTCTGCAAGTTTTTGATACTTCCAACATGGTATTATCCTGGGAGAGGGGTGGTCACTGGTATTTACCCAGGTCCCCTGCAGCTGCTAGTGCTAGTGCTTCTTTTGGCCCTCCAACTATGACTAGGTCCCTTGCTCCCCTGTGACTGATGACATGCTCCTCTTGTTCCTTTAACTGTGATTGCTAATGGGCAATAGACTTGTAAGTCAGTGCCAGCTGCACCCAGGTACCAGCAGGGTCCCCTTTGATTTCTTTCTGACCAGTTGTCTGACCCCCTTACCATCTCTGGGCTGAGAGCTCTCATAGCTGCTGCTGCTGTTCTCCAAGGTCTGCTATTGGTGTTTTTGCCACTCTCTGGGCCTGCACTCACCCGTGTTGCTGACATTTTCTGTGGACTTCCTAGGTTGTCCTAGGCTGGAAAAATGTCTCTCTCTTACCTTTCCTTGGCTCTTTCAGTATTTCCTTTTTTGCTATGTCACCAGCTTATTTCTTTTCTTTTTTTGGGGGGGGGCAATTGGTGTTAAGTGACTTGCCCAGGGTCACACAGCTAGTGAGTGTCAAGTGTTTGGTCTGAGGCCAGATTTGAACTCAGGTCCTCCTGACTTCAGGGCTGGTGCTCTATCCACTGCACCACCTAGCTGCCCCTTAACTTATTACATTTTAAGTCACAATTATCTAAGATGTCTTTTACTCTTATTACTATAAAACCATTTAAAAATAAATTTTACCCTAATTCTCGTATGTTACCATTATTGGTCATATGTTGTAACCTACTCAAACTCATATTTCTTTCCTTTCTTCTTTCATTCAGTTATATGCAATTATGATTCTTTTAAAATCATGGTATCCTTTGCTTTCTACCTAGGTAGCATGAGCCAGGAGAATTGCACTGGTAAGAATTGAAGTATTCATCTAATTGTCCAAAAAAAATTAAAAGTGGCAAAAGTTCTCTGTATAGAATGTAGAGAAAAAATTCTCCTTATAGAACGTAGAGAGACAGAAGTGCTCATATTTTGCTGGTAGAATTGGAAATTGATACTCGTTTTGGGTAGTGGGCAGGAAGACAAAGCAGTAATCTCTCTGATTTAGGAAATCTCATCATTGTAGAGAATGGGAAAGAGCCTGCAGAAAATACTTAAAGGGTGGTTAGTGTAAATCCAGAAAAGACAAAGAGCATATTTGATTTCATCAGCAAGTCATGCTAGAGTAATTTTCTATTTTTGATAGGGTGGTAGATGTAATTTACCTCTATTTTTAGCCAAACATGTGACAAATGTGTCATGCAATTATCATGGAAAAGATGGAGATACGTGGTCAAAGTGATGCTTTGATGGATCTAGTACGATTTGAATGGCCATCTCCAAATATAGAGTGGTGTTATCTTTGACATCAGACTATTATTGATGGCTATTTTTTGTATCTTTACAGTCTGCTTTAGCATTCATTAGTTCAGTGATGTTCTAGATTTTATTACTCTTTCCTTGTTGATTTCTTGTTGATTAATTTATTTGCATATTTTGTCCCACCCTAGAGTGTAAGCATCTTGAAGGTAGAGATTGCTTTTCATTTTTGTGTCTCCAGTGCCTAATGTGTGCTGAGCAAAATTAAACTGAACTTGGAAAGCTACTCCCCAGTTGGGGTGACCCAAGAATTTGTGCTTGGTCCTGGAAGAGTTAACCTTTTAATATCAGCTATTTGGATCAAAACATGGACAACTACATTTAAATATAATTGATTTTCTTTGTAACACTATAATTTATTATGCATTTTAAAACAGTCTGAGAAGGGTCCATGGCCTTCACACACAACACACACACACACACACACACACACACACACACAACACACACACACACAATTAAAAACCTGCGCTGTAGAGACTGCTTTCTTATTTTCTTTTTCTAATTTTGATTTCTTTTGATATTTAAATTTTATCTTAGTGGTGAGGAAGTCCGCTAGGACAGATTTATATGGCTATACGTATTACCCATATTAATCTAGATTATTCAGTTTATTGAATTATATTTTATTTCATTGATGGTTTTAAAGGATTCTTAACTTTTTAATAGGTTTGGAAGGCATGACATTTGCCAAGGCTTGGTTGGATTTCTAACCAGAAAAAAAGCTATAATTGGACAGGATATTGACTTTCAATTCAGTAGGCATTTGCTGTGTGCCAGGCACCATGATCACTGTTTTGTTTTTTCTTCCAATTTCTTAGTTTGGAATTCACTGATTTTTGTTTTGTTTTTTAAATTCAAATGAACAGTTGGGTTTCTACTTTTGCCTTCTATACCATATTTTGTTGTGTTTGATGTTGAATGAGGAAAGGTGCTATAAGATCATTTATCATCCTTGGTTTTCCTTTTTAGTCCAACAAACATATTTGTTGGTAAAAAAAAAATTCTTCAGTTTATATTGAACAGAAATACAGTTAAATTGAGAAATAATTTATTATTACATGTTTTCTTCTCCCCAGGTCCTGGAGAAATATCCCAATACACCCATGAGCCATAAAGAAATTCTTCAAGTTATACAAAGGGAGGGATTAAAAGAAATCAGGTGAGTTATTTAGATAATGCCATTTAACTTGAACAAAGTATATAATAGTGTTTTCTAGGCATGGACTATGGATGGTCTTTTCAATGTTCCCTTACTCATCTTGTTGTTACAGATACCTCAGTAACTGGAGAAAACTGTTTTATTGAAGTACAGTAATGGTTATTTATGACAACTCTGAACAGTCAACAGAATATTATATTGTGTTTACTACAGTCTGTTCAGTATGGCAGAGAAGTCTGTAATGTATTTTTAAAAAACGAACTGTTAATGTATACCCCAGAGCTTCTTTCTCATGTAAGCCATCTTTTCTGTATAACTGATTTGTCAGGCCTGCTTCTAAAGAAATAAAATTTACCTTGGTTTTCATTTACTCTCAGTTTAAAAGTAATAAAAGCAGTCTGAAGTGCTGATTAACTTTCCTTCAAGTAGCATACGAATTCCTGGAAAATGATGTTTAAATTTTCATAGAATTAATATTTTAAAAGATTCTTATGACAAGTTTTTTTTTCCTTTTAAAGCAGTAACCCTTAATTTATGTGAATCTTCATAGATCAGAAAAACTTTTTGTACAGTTCGCTATTATGAAAAATACCAGTTTCAGACCTGGATAAATAAATGAGACAAGACAATAAATCTTACTGAATGAAACCATTTTCCTTCTTAATGGGGTTGTTTTCCTTATAGATTTAGGAGGAAGCAATAGATGTGATTGATCTTGATGTTGATGAAGCTTTTGTTTTAGTTCTCTATGACTTTATCAGATGATGGAGCATATGCTAGATCCGAGAATACTGACTTAAGCTTGTTACACTGTTTTCCCAAACAAATAGGAAAGGAGAAGAGAAATAAAAAGAATATAGGAAAGGTGACAAATATAGAGAAACTCAAGAGAAACAAAAAGATATAAGACAGTTATTTTGAAATATCGAAAATAGTTTTTCTGGTTAGTGACATTACTTCCGTGAATAGCTATTTCTGGTTTATACCATGCTGTTTTTCTGTTGGTTGAAGGGTCATCCTCAGAGAATAATTATGATTCATTTTACTATTGCCAGATCCCACACAGATAGTTCTGTGGAAAAGCAAAAGATTAAAGGGAGGATAGGATTTCTAGTTTTTTTAGATTTGTAGAAGCTGCCTTCTATAAGAAGGCAGAATTATTCAACTCTTCTTCCCCCCCCCCCTTCTCTACCAAAGATACGTTTCCTTTGTTCAAGGAGAGATATAGCAAAAATTTGGTACTGGAGCATAGAAATACCCAAGATAAGTAGGGGAAAGAAATCCAAGATATAAGTAGGGTTATTGTAAGAGAACCTCATTGCCTTTGAAGACTTCAGATACCCAGGTCCAGACAAACCACGTTGCAAAGTACTGAAAGAACTAACATTTATGATTACTGAGCTACTGTCAGTGACTTGTGAAAGAATTTGGAAAATGAGAGCAAAGAAGGTTAATTGTTGTCTACTTCCTGGATAGGGAGATAGGGAGAAAGAAATCTGCAAATCAGTGAACTTGATTTTTATACCTGGTGATTTAACATTTTTGGTTAATGACTAAAGGCACAGGTACGCAGAACAAGTAGAAGTTTTTAAGAGGCAAATTTAGACATTATTTAAAGGAAAAAATCCTAGCATTTAAAAAGCTGTCTGAAAGTGTAGTGGACTGCCTTCAGGTAACAAATCTTTCATACTAGATATTTTCAAGCAATTAACAACTTGTAGAGTCTCTTGTTTAGTTGTAGGTTGAATTAAGTGGTCCCCATGGTCTCTTCCAACACTGAGATTCTGTGATTTTCAGTGATGATCTCTAGATCTAGTAGTGTGACGTTTTTTAGAATGATTCACATGAAATACATTACTAGGTACATTATAAATTCCTGTTATCAAAGCTCTACTGAGCCCTTACTTGCAGAAACTTACTCTTTTTCCCCTGAATTGATTCCCAGTTTTTCTCCCCACAGAAGCTATACCAAACCTCCTCTTGCCTTTTCTAACCTTTACATATTTCTTTCTCCCCTTCTGTCAGCTGAGGACCTTACCTCTTACTTCAATGAAAAAAAAATTAAGGGCATTCAAGTGAACTCTCTTTGCACCCCTATTCTCTTCATCTCAGAACCCCTTGACATCGTCTTCCGCTCTCTTTTTCCAGATTGAATTGTCTCTGATGACAAAAAGAGCATTCTTGTCTGACACTGTGTATAATATCTTGTAGTAGTCTTTTAACTTTCAGTGATATATTTAGAGTTTGGTTTCTTTTGAGTGATCTGTTTCGTTGTCATTATTTTATATTTAATTTTACTTACATAGCTTTGCATCAGTCTTTACAAATCTTCCGTATTTCTCTGAATTCCTCCTATCTGTCATTTCTTTTTTCTTTTCTTTCTTTCTTTCTTTTTTTTTTATTTCTTAGGGACAGCTAGATGGATAGAGTGTCGGGCCTGGAGTCAGGTAGACTCATCTTCCTGAGTTCAAATCTGGCCTCAGATACTTATTAGTTGTGTGAACCTAGGCAAGTCACTTACCCCTGTTTGCTTCAGTTTCTTCATTAGTAGAATGAGCTGGACAAGAAATGGCAAACTACTCCAGTATCTTTGCCAAGAAAGCCTCAAATGGAGTCAGAAAGAGTCAGATATGACTGAAAACAACTGAACAACAACAGCAATTTCTTACTGCACAATAATATTCCATTACATTTATGCAACATAGTTTTTTCAATTGTTCCTTAATTTCTCTTTGACTTCCTTAAGATACACACACACACACACATGCGTGCGTGCTCGCAAGTACCCGAGAATAACATTTTTTGGTCAAAGGATATTGAAAATGGAGCTGTGTGTCTTGAAATCCACAATAATTGGACCACTTCGTGGTTCTACATAAACATACCCCGTAAATAAATGTGTGTATGTGTGTGTGTGTATGTCTGTCTGTCTGTCTCTCTCTCTCTCTCTCTCTCTCTCTCTCTCTCTCCCCCCATCTATCTCAATATCAGTGAGGAAGAGAAAGATCTTTGTGCCTGTTTTTTCATAGTAATTTCAAAACTGACTTTTCCTATCTTTCCCCGCAAGCCTCTGGTATCTTATTCACATGTCCATATTAAACTGTAATGTCCAGAACTGAACACAGTGCTCCAGATGGGTCTGATGAGAGCAGAGTACAGGACAATTATCACCATCCTGCTTTTGAAAGCTCTTTTAATGTAGTGCCAGATTTCATTAGCCTTTTTGGAAGCACATAATACTGCTGATTTGTGTTAAACATATACTTCACTAAACCCCCCAGATATTTTCTGCATTCAGAAACCCTCAGTAACACTTTAATGCCCATAGAATTAGCTTAAAATTTCCTTAGTCTGACATGCTAGTTTGCTATATAATCTAGTGTGTAATCAAAGAAGATTTCTTAGCTTTATGAGTTTAGGTTGCTGGAATAAAAGTGAGTATTAACAGAAATAGGCAAGTCAAGAGGAACAGCAGCCTTGGAGGGGTGTAGCATTTAAAATATAACAAAAGGGGAAACAGACCTTTATTTGAGCAATGTAACATTTCTTAACAGGGGCTTGCTGCCTGCCAATAAATGAAGTCAGTGGATTTCTTCCATTAATGTCAAAGACCCCAAGCAAAAGGACAGTTTCCCTTATAGAAGTTTTTGGGAATTACAGAACCAAGAACATAGCAGGGTAGATGAAACAAGGAATGGGGCAACATGATTGGTCACAAAGCTAAGGCACAAGGAACAACGTGACTGGTTAGAAGCTTGGTAATGATGGCTAGCAATGAGTGACTGCCCATGGGACTAAAATGTGCTTATTGTCTGAGTCTAGGTGTGAGATAGTGGGCTAGACAATTGGACACTAAACCAAACATATTTGCAAGATAGCTTGGTAGAAGAGCAGCTAGGTGCTGCAGTGGATAGAGCACGAGCCCTGAAGTCAGAAGGACCTGAGTTCAAATCCGGCCTGAGACCAAACACTTGACACTTACTAGCTGTGTGACCCTGGGCAAGTCACTTAACCCCAATTGCCTTAAAAAAAAAAAGATAGCTTGGTGGAGTAAAGATATCAAGCCTAAACTTCCTTGTGTTCACATGCATTGTCCAAGCCCAATTAAATTCCTTGAGGTAAGAAGAGCTGGATTTTCAAACTTGAACTCTGACGTTACAACACAGAAGCACTCACAGGACAAAATTAATTACTTCTAAATACGATCGATGAGAAAATGATACAAGATTAATCAGTCTTCTCAGGGAAGAGACATGCGTAAAAGAAAAGGGTTGTTTTAGACATTTTAAATTTTGCTTTATGTACTTACAATTAAAAAATTTGTGACTACTGTAGCATTAAGGGTGATAGTTCTTATCTTATCAAAATCTATTTTATATCAGTTTTATCATACCCTTGCAGAAGTAGAGGTAATGTGGCAGTTAGTTGGGAAACCCATGCAAATTAGCATAGGCACTGAGAACAGAATTATTTGATAAAATGTATTCAGCTCTAGTTTTGTGGTTTTAGCGCCATTGCTCTGTAGATGATATTGAAAGCTAGTGGTGAAAGAGTATAGAGCCACTACCATACTTTGCAAAACCACTCCTCGACTCAAGGTTGGGGTCCTTCAGGTAGAGCTCCACCCTTCTGCTATCCTTATAATTCACTCAGCTGTGGTTCAGTCACTGTGCTTCTCAGTTTTTCTAAGCTAGACTATGCTCTGCCTAGTTGGGAAGGATAAGAAGAAACTAAAAATTGGGCAAGATTAATAGACTGCCTAGGCAGAAACGAGAAACTAAAAAAGACTTGGGAACTGTTGCGCTCATTTGTAATTCAGAAAGTTGGCAATTGGTGCCTCCATTTGATATGAGTAACTAGATCTAGCAGAGCTTATTTGAATGCACGCTGCAGTCAACCTGCTTTTTTAAGGATTGTGTCAGTTGGTTAAGTATTTATTAAGGGTCTGTTTTTTCCTCCAGGCACTTCGCTAGGCAGTGGGGTTATAAATATCAGGAGTGAAACAATTCCTACTTGAAAAAGCTTATGTTCTAAAGGAAGAGACAACAGGGAAATGTTTACATATACATGGAAGAAATACAAATAAATATATAGAATGCGCAAGTTTATATTTGATTCTAGAGTTTATTGAGTAGAGGAGTGACATCAAATTTGTGCAGCAGTGTGGAAGATGTACTGAAGTACAGAAAGTGAGGGACACCAATTAAGAAGTTACTGAATTAATCTGGGGTGAGATGTGATATAGGCCTTGAACTAAGGTGGTAGTTTTGTGAGTGGAGAGACAGGGCCGGATGTGAAAGATATCGTGGATGTAGAAACTATAAGATTGACAACTGATTAGATATATGGAGTGAGGGGAAGTGAGGGGGTCTAAGATAATGCCAAGATTACAAATCTGGGCCACTAGAAGAATGGCCATACTTTTTCTTGAAATAGTGATTTGGGGGGGGGGGTTGGGGGAGAAAATGAGTTAAGTTTTAAGCATTATGATTTTAGATGATTCCAGAGTCATGGGCTTAAGTCTGTGAATCATCAACATAGAGATAGTATTTAAATCTGTAGATAACTAAGAGAAATAGTATACTGAGAGAAAAGTGGAGAGCCTAGAACAGAGAGTTGGGAGACTTAGTTGGGGTATCACCTAAATGATGAGGAGAGTGGGTAGACCAGTAGGAGAACTAGGAGAGTTTGATGCCATGAAAGGCTAGAAACTCGGAACAAGTGTCTAGGAAGACTGCAGTTCAAATCTGGCATTTGACACTTACTAGCTTTGTGGCCCTTTGCAAGTCACTTACCTCTTCTGCCTCAGTTTCCTTAACTATAAAGTGGGAAGAACAGTAATATTGTGAGGAACAAAAGAGATCATTTATATAAAGCATTTAGTTCGGTGCCTAGATTAATGAATGCTCATTTCCCCCCCAATCCTACCAACATATTTCATGTGATGTTACTTCCTTGGAACCATGCAACTCAGATATTTGATTACTTTTATCTAGAGAGAAAACAATATCCAAAGATGAAAAAACCAACAAGAATACAGATAACTTGAGAAGGATGAGAACTAGGGGGGGAAAAGAGACCATCAGATTTGGCAAATTGATCAATTGCATTTGAGCGATGAAACTGAAAGCTGATTACAGAGGTTTGAGGAAGGAATGAGAGGAGAGAAAGAGGAGGTAGCTAATGCAGACAACTTTTCTAGGAGGAGTTTGGCTAAGAAAGAGCAGATGTATGCAATGTGAGTTTAAGGGGATGGCAAGGTCTAGTGAAGATTCTTTTGGATGGGGCAGGGATGGTGGTGGTAGGAGATTGCATGATTAGCATGTGTTTGATGTATTTAGGTTTGCATTCTTAGCATCTAAGGGGCTATTTATTTCATCTTATCTGTTTTGGATATGCCCTCACCAGGTATGCCCTGGCTTTGGATAGATGGAGATAGCCTACTTAACTTTTGAATGGTTAAGCAGGTTACCAGACTTCCATACTAGTTATCTTTATAAAAAACTAAATTTTATTCTGAATTTAACATGTACCAAAAAAGAGACCATTTCCATATATGGAGTTTGAAAAAGAGGATTATATGTGAAACTATGAACCTCTTACTTATAACTTGCTTTATTTAACATTTCAAATACTATTTATTTTTTCTAATTACATGTAAAGACAGTTTTTAACATTTCATTTTTTATGAGATTTTGAGTTCCAAATTTTGTCGTGTTCCCCCCCCCCAACGGCAAGTAATCTGATAGAGGTTGTATGTGTGCAGTCTGCTTTTTAAAAAAAGTATCTTATAAATTGAGCAGTTACTTTCAAAGTTACCCTGCTTATCTGTTTAAAATACAAATTTTAAAGTAGAATTCTTTATTAAAACAACTGAGCATGAATATTAAAGTATATATCACTGAAGAAGATAGAGAAGCAAAGAAACAAACCGTTGCAGTTAACTTTCCCGCTAATATTTAAATTACAAATCACTTGCTTTATTGAATACTAATATAGGACATTACTTTAAACTATTTAATGCTCTTTTTAAATTCTAAATTCCATAACTTTGCATCAAAAGGGTTTCCTTGGTATTAATATGTAACCTTGATACTTCTCCAGCTCTTTTACCAGCCAGTGGCTTTAATACTTCCTAGTGATAGTATATATTTTGCTTGCCATCCATTTTCTTAGCTTCAGAATTCTCTGTACCTAGCTGCCAAGCTTTGGCTTGCTGGAGGAAGATGTGTTCTCAAGGGGAAAATTATTTCCTTTGCTCTCTTTTTTCTAACTTAGCATCTATAGGTAGAAGCATGGAAAGACATGGAAAGATGCTTGGCATCATGGTGTGATTTATGAGTGGTTTTTTAAAAAACTATTTAAAAAAAAGTAATTGTAAAGATTCTTAGCAGATTTATCGTCAAAATGCAACTAGATATTCATCGGACACATGTAGAGGTGATAATGATTTTTAAAAATACTTCACAGATATACAATACCTGTTATTAACTGATTAAAAGGCCTTATTTTTTCACCATTGTTTAACCTTGAAAAGAGTTGATAGTCATCAAGGGAAAAAGAAACCATTGCTGATTACTTTAAAATAGCCCCCAGAGATGACTAGTGTTCATTTCATCCATCTTCATTCTGCAACTGCAATATGAAATGTTCTTAACAACTTTCCCCCAATATTAGGTGGCACTTGAATTGGTTTTAAGGGTTTTTTTTTAAAGTGGTTCATAGAAAGTTATTGTTTAATTGCTAAGTTCTGTGATTTTTTTTGTGTGGCCTGTGTATGTTATTTCTCAAAAAATATTATTTTCTCCCATTTAAAAAAATAGTATCTTCAGATCACTGAGGTAGGGTGAAAGTAATGGTAACTTAAAGGGTGGTGGGTGTTACTGGGAGGGAGCAGAGGTTTGTTTTTTGATTAATGTTTTCTAAAAAGATTAAAGGACTGTTCTTTTTTTTTTTCCTCTCTCTCCTTTCCCTTGGTTTGCAATCCAATTCCAGAAGGTAAGAATTACTTTTATTCTAAAGGAATACTATGTTATCATAAAGCAAATTATTCAAGTTTAACTGAACTTAATCTGTAGATGTATGCATTTTTAAAATTTAAAAAAAAACACATAAAGCTCTAGAAAATGAAATTAATTTCTAAATATTGCTAAGTGTTTTTGTGCGTGAAATTAATCTACTGTTTTGAGTAGATTAAATAAAAAACTAAACTGCATGGGACTACTTGGTATCCTACAGAAGTAATTCTACAGTTATGTGAAATATAAGTATACATACTGCTGTATTGATATATGTTTGAGAGTATACATTTATGCCCAGTTCCATTTGGAATTTCAATACAGTTAAGCAAAGAAATATTTTTGCATAATATTGAGATAATTGCTTTGGTCTTTACCTATTTGAAAATATTGTGTGCATAGAGACTATGGTTTGCAATAGTTATGTAGAGCTGTGACAAATTTCAGGTACATATGGCCTTGATTGAGTCATAGTGTCCTTTTGTATCAATGTTTATGGTTTCCAGGTTCCCTTCCCAAGTTCCTTATGGGCAAAGACTCTTGCTAACTGAAGCATGGTGGTTTCAACTGCTTTCCACAGTCTTGTAGCTGCTACTAAAGTTAAGAAAAAAGGTTGATTCAGGGATTAAAAAAAAGAAAGTTAATTTTTGAAAACAGTTTTTTTGTTTTTTTGTTGTGTTTTGTTTTTTTGGCTAGGCAGTGGGGTTAAGTGACTTGCCCAGGGTCACACAGCTAGTAAGTGTTATGTGTCTGAGGCTGGATTTGAACTGAGGTCCTCCTGAATCCAAGGCTGGTGCTCTATCCACTGCGCCACCTAGCTGCCCCGAAAACAGAATTTTTTAAAGAAAAAGTTAGTGTATTAAGAGTGACCAAACTCACTTTGGTTCTCTGTCACACCCGTGTAACAGGACACAAGGACACACACATATATATCTCAATTAAGATTTTGTTCACAAATTCTGTTTTGTAGCCTGGGTCGTCAAAATGTATTAGAATCGAGATATAAGAGTGAAGGGCATAGTATCTCTTTCAGGTATTATTTCTCTTTTGAGGAAGACAACAATGGGGTGGGCTAGTGGATAGAAAAAGAAGGAAGTATAATATCAAGTAATGGCTATTTTACTTATTTTGATGTTAGATTTCTAGATGAGGGGTTCTTCGAGTCAGTATTATTTTTAAAAATATTTTGATAACTACATTTAAATATAATTAATTACTTTTGTAATTTTATTTTATGCATTTAAAAATAATATTCTGAGGAGTTCAAAGGTTTTCCTCTGCCCCCAAAGGTTAAGAACTAACCCATACCCAAAATGAATCTCATTTTAACATATTTGACAAGTAGCTGTCCAGCTTTTGTTTGTGAATCTCCAGTGAGGAGTCTTTGCCTGTCTTCTGGAGCCAGCTAATTTCACTTTTGGATAGCTCCAGTAGAGTAAGGAAGGGTTTTTAAAGTTTGTTTTGTTTTTACATTATTTCTAAATTTGCTTCTTTGCCCCTCCATCCTTATTATTACTTCTAGCTTGCTCTCTTGAAGCAAGACCAAACAAATCTTAATCCTCTTTCATATGGCAGCCTTTCAGATATTTGAAGATAACTGTCAGATGTCTTGAAAGCCCTTTTCTCACCTGGCTCTCCATCCACAATTCCTTTAAGCTGTCTTCATATGGTATGAGCTCAAGATCGTTCACTAACCTGGTTGTTCTTCTTTGGATACTCTCCATCTTATCAGCGTTCTTCATAAAAGGTAGCTCCCAGCCCTGAATATAGTATTCCAGATATGTTCTGACTAGGTCAAAGTATAGTGAGCCTTTTCACTTTTTATTTTCTCAAGCTCTGCCTCTCGGTATCATGTAAGGTAAAATTAGCTTTTTGGGTTGTCATATCCCACTGGTGACTCAGTGATCTTTTGGTACCTTAAATCCTCAGGTTTTATATAAATAAATTGTTCTTTAGGCATGTCACTCCTATCCTATACTTGTGAAATTAGTTTCTGAACCCAAGTGTAAGACTTTACAATCATACTAAATTTCATCTGACTCACTCTGGCCCAGTGTCAAGATCTCTTTTGATCCTGACTCTGGTATCTCTACTGGGTTAATAGTTCCTCCTAGCTTTGTGCCACCCACACATTTGATATGAATACAATTGATGCCTTTATTTAAGTAATTGATAAGAGTATTACACAGCTCAGGATCAAGTAGGGATCTTTCTGCTGAGGACCTTTTTTGTTTTGTTGTTGTTGTTGTTGTTGTTGTTGTTGTTGTTGTTGTTGTTGTTGTTGTTTTGGTCCCTGAGGCAGTCAGGGTTAAGTGACTTAACCCAGGTCACATCGCCAGTAGGTGTCAAGTATCTGAGACCAGATTTGGACTCAGGTCCTCCTGACTCCAGGTCGGGTGCTCTATCCACTGCGCCACCTAGCTGCCCCATGTGTAATCATTTTCCATAATGTTTCAGACATGACTGGTACTGACTTAGCAGTCATATCTTTCAGTTCTTCCAAGGATTAGTTGATCTGGTCTGAGTAACTTGGACTCCCCAGTGGCCCCCAGGTGCTCTTTCTCTTAAAAAATAAATAAAATTTTTTTTCCCAAATAACAAAAATTCTCACCTTCCCACCCTAACTCTGCTCCCCCAATTAAGAACAGAAGAAAAACCAAAATCTGTTACAAACATGTATAGTCAGTTAAAACAGATTTCCACCAAAAAAAAATTGTCTTTATTTTGCACCTCTCTTTCAGGGGGTGGGTAGTATGTTTCATATTAGTCCACTGGATTTTTGCTTGGTCATTACTCTGATCAGAGTTCCTAATTCTTTCCAAGTGATTTGCCTTTACCATATTGTTATTGTTGTATAAGTTATTCTCTTGACTTTACTCTGCATCAGTATATACAAGTCTTTCCAGGTTTCTCTGAAAACCCTCTCCATTATTTCTTATAACACAATCATATTCCATCACATTTATATACCACAACTTGTTCATCCATTCTTCAGTTTATGGGTCCCCCCTCAGATTGACATTCTTTGCCATCTCAAAAAAGTTATAACGTTTTGCTTAAGATCAATCCTTCCCTTAGTCTACCTTCTTTCTAATTCCTCCTCCTCCCTTCTCTTTTTTTGCTTCCTATTTCAGTACATAAATGTATTTCTGTATCCAGTGCTGCATTTGTATTCTTCTTTGGGCAGTTCAGATGAGTGGCATTGAAGTGTCAGCTGCTCTTCCCTAACCATTCCTCCTTGTTTATTTAGAATTATTTCCTGACCTTCTCATTCTCCATATTCTTCTTCCCCTCTTATTTCATTCTCTTAAGATCGTTAAGACATAATAAAAACCACTCCCAGGCTTTGTTTAATCTAATCTTTTCAGCAGGAGTGCTTGGAAGTCTTTTATCTCATTAAAGGTCCTTTTTTTCTTGTGTAGCATTATATTCAGTTTCACTGGGTAAGTTATTCTTGGCTGTAAGCCCATATGCTTTGCCTTATACGATATTGTATTCCAAATTCTCTGCTCTGTTATATTGATGGCTGCTAAATCATGTGTGATTCTGACTGTAGCTCCTTAGTACTTGGATTCTTGCCTTTTGCAGCATTTTTTCTTTGACCTGGAAGCTCAGAATTTTGGCTCCTGGGAGTTTTCATTTTGGAATTTCTTCCAGAAACTCTGACTGGTGGAGTCTTTTTCCACTTTGCCTGTGCTTCTAAGAGATCTGGCAGTTTTACGATTTTCTTGAGAAATTATGTCTAGGCTCTTTTTAAAGTCTGTGGTGTTCAGATAGTCTAATGATTCCCTCTGCCCCCAAATCTGTTTTCCAGGTTAGTTGTTTTTGTTATGAGATAACCATACATTTTCTTCTGTAGTTTCAGTTTTTGACTTTGTTTCCATATTTTTTGCCTCATGAAGTTTTATTGGCTTCTCTCTGGTCCATTTGTATTTTCAGGGAATTTGTCACTTGGGCAAGGTTTCATGCCTCTTGTGCCAAGCTATTAATTGCCTTTCCAATATTTTCTTTTATAGCTCTCATTTATTTTTTAGTACTTCCTGAGGCACTCTCACTTTTAAAAAACATTTTTAAAAAATTCTTTTAAACTCTTGCTTCATCTCTTCTAGAAGTTCTAATTGAGTTTATACCCAAGCTATATTTTATTCTGAGGCTTTGCTTGTAGAAGTTTTGAAGTTGCTTTCTTCTGAGGGTTTGTACCTTGAGCTTCCCTGCCAGCATAATAGTTTTTTATGGTAGGATTCTTTTTTTTTTTTGCTTTTGCTTCTAGCCTTCCTGACTTCAGACTTGATGTTAGTATTGACTGCCATACTTTTGAAGGGAAAACCTGGGCTTAGAAGATGAGAAAATGGAGGCAGCTGTCTGTAGATCATCCTTCTTAGGATGTAGAAGAGACTTAGGCTGTAAGAAGAGACACAGGATTTTTTAAAAATTAAATTTGGAAGAAATGATAGAGAATTTAAAAAAAAAATTAAAACTTGGGGAGATTTTGAGCGTGTTTGAAGATAAGGAAGTAGTCTGATAAAGAATGATGGAAGATGAGAGAGGATCTAATGGAAGGAACAAACTTTGAAATTGAAGAGAATGAAATGTGGAGCAGAGTGAAAGAATTATGCTAGTTAGGTAAAGAATTCAAAGGAGGGCTACAAATGTTTTTTGTCATGTTAAATTAATAACTTGATAATATTGAAAGCAGAAGTTTTAAACATTTTTACAATTTAATAAATTTAAACAATTTTTAATGACAGGTTAGCTTAATGTATGGTCTTCTTTTGTGTCCTTAAAAAGAAGTAATTTGAAGATTATCTAGAATTGGCCGTTGCCATGTTACATATGGTAAAAAGAGAGTGAAAAAAATGGTTCAAGGTAATAGCAAGAATAAAGTTAAAAGTAGTGATCAAAGTTTGGAATGAGAAGGAAAGCCAAAGTAAGAAATTATCTTGGTTTTTTACAATTACCTTATTGCCCTTAAAATTGATGAAATCCTCCCCAGATTTCAATCCTATACATTGTCTCTAGAGTTCATGTTAGACTAGCTTTCAGAGGGATTTAAAAAAATTGTCTTAAAGCAAAAACAATTCCTGCACTCAAGAAGTTTTCATTCTAATGGGGAAGACAACATCTATAAATCGCCGCATATAAGATAAGGTACAGAGTGTATAGAAGTAATGTTACAGAGGAAAGTAGTAGAAGGTAGCCTTTCGAGCTGACTAAAGGAAGCCAGGGATTCTGCAAGAAAGCTCTTGGGAGGGGAACACTAAAGTTTTCAGTATTTTAAAATTTGTACTATTTTTGAATTAAAATTTTTTCAAATAAAAGGAAATCCACTGAAATCTCTCCTTTTTCTTTTTCCACCCCTTCCCCTAATTAAAAAGAACAACAAAATCCTTGTAAAAAATATACGTAGTCTAGAAAAATTCCCACATTTGCTATGTCCAAAAAAGATTGAGACATAATCTGCATCCTGAATCCATCAGGTCTCTGTTAAGGGAGGATAGTATTTGGTCCTTGGGTTGTTCAGAGTACATTGATGAAAATGGAAGACTTGGTTCAACAAACGTTTATTATCTATCTTAATACATATGTAAGGCAATGTTTCTAGGCACTGAGGATCCTGGAACACATAGGAAACAAAACCTGCTTTAAAGGAGTTTATGTTCTTTTGATGGGAAAAATCAAAGCATTGATGGATATGAAGCAGAATTTGAAGTGTGTCTTCTCCATTATTGTGATAAAGATGGCTGGTTCAGAGTACAGTGAGCCTTGATTTTTTTTTTTAATTTAAGGAAGAGCTCTTGCTTGAGAAGTCTGTGGAATCTAAGATACACTCATGAATAGTGTTTCTTTGCCTGTATTTTATTGTGTGATAGTCCAGTAAATTTAAGTATTTCTACCACTGCTATCCTAGTTCGGATTCTGATTATATGTCCTGTTTGGCATTAAAACTCTTCATTACCTACTTTTCCTCTCCCTTTCAATTTTCCATTCTTGTCATACGTTCTCTATTCCCACTCCCAAGTGATCTAGTGATCCTGAATCTCTTGATGTTCCATGAAAAGACACTTCATCTGTGGATTGGGCATTTTCACTGGCTGTGTTCTTGGCCTGGCACTTGTGGGTACCCCTTACCTCACCCCCATGTCTGGAAGCTCTCTCTCCTTATCTCTGCCTTCTAGTTTCTCTGGCTTCCTTCAAATCTTAGCTAAAAATCCTATCTTCTGCAGGAAGCCTTTCCCAGTTAGTTACGCTTAATTCTTGTGTCTGTTCTCTGTCCATTATTTCCAATTTGTTGTGTCCTCCTTAGGTTTTTCAGAGGAGGGACTTTCTTTTACCTTTCTTTATATCCCTAGTGCTTATCGTGATGTCTAACATTGTAGGTGCTTAATAAATATTTACTGACTGACTGCCCAGGTGATGTGATGAGCTTTTATAAGAACCACGCAAGTGGTCTGTTTCCACTCTCTGCCCATCACAGATGGATGTATGTCCATCACAGTTCTCCCAAACTGATTATTTTATTCCTTTGCCAGAAAACTTTCAGTTATTACCAAAAGCTATCCAGTAAAAATTTCTCAGCATAGCATTCAAGGGTATTTGTAACCTAGCCTTGTTTCATACTATGTCTCTTCAAAATTTCCTGTATTTTAGGTAAACTGAATTACCACCTTTTGTCCTGCCCTCTCTGATCTTACATCATCCTTCACCCCTAAAATGAATATCTGCCTTGCTCCTATCATCAGCTGAAACCCATTCTTTCTTCAGGTTCTTGTTTAACAGTTGGTTTTCATCATGAAATATTCTCTGAAGTAATTTCTATTTCCTCAGATTTCTCATAGTACTTGCTTTGGATCTCTTTTCTATCTTTATTTTAATTTATCTAATAGTTATTTGTTTATTTATATTTTGGTCCCTTCTACATTTTAAGCTCATTCAGGGTAGGTATTATAACAGATTTTTTCTTTATGTCCTACTGCCTTGTGCCATGTTGAATTTTTAATGGCATCAGTTAGTATTTGTAGTTTCAACACAGGTAAAACTAGCCACCTGTCACTTCTTTGCACATATTTAAGTCATTACAAAACTTGTAAGGTTGCTGTTAACTTGATCAAATTGAATTTACATGGCCTGCCCTCTTGTTGTTTCCAGGAAATATGTCTGAAATTGGGCTGTCATCAGGTGGATGGTTAGATGTGTTTCAAATAGTGCAGTCTCTGCAGTCCCAGGCATAAGTTACTGACTGATAGCTGTGAGAGATAAAAATATCTATTCAGTTAATATGACTTTTCTACAAAACAATATACTTTAATTAAAATAATACAAAAACATATTGATTTCACCTCATTTTTAATAAGAAATTTATAAGAAATGTAGAAAACCTTTGGTGTCAAAGTCCCTCAGGCTGTCTCTCATTGGATATTGACAGTTTTTTTCACTACTAGCCTCTCACAATAAATAGCCTATTTTAGGGAAGGCCATAAATCAGCTTTGCCCTTTATCTCTTGTTGTTGAGAAAACGGCACATGGCTCCTTTCCCTTGGTCTGCTTAAGACTTTTCTTTCTCACCTTCTATTCTAGATATCGTTACCTGGGTAACAAAATTACTGTCTCATTGAAGCTGGTACTTTTCCCCTCTTGTTCCTCTATAGTTATTTTTTATCTTTCTCTTTTTTTAATGATGCTTCATCTACATAAGCAAAGATTTCTTTAGAACTCTCAATTTGGCTTTCTAATGGAATATTAATAGCTAGCATTTATATAGTGGCTTTAAGGTTTGCAAAGCGTTTTGCATATGTAACATGGATTTGCCCCCACTCTCAGAGGGTCAGGTTTGTTAGTTTTTACCTTGCCCATATTTTATCTCATATGTTCTCCACAACAACCCTGTGAAGTAGGTGCTCTCTTATCGTCTCCATTTTATAGATGGGAAAACTGAACAGCTGAACCAGACTACTTTTTCAAGGTGCACTATTTTTACCCCTGAATGAAAGATTATAACATTTTAAAGTATTTATGTGGTGGTTTCCCTATCAATAATGCTGAATTTTAGAATAATTGTATCAGGGGAGCATCTCTTTTTTGGGGGGTGGGGGTCTAGGCAGTGGGGTTAAGTGACTTGCCCAGGGTTACACAGCCAGTAAGTGTCAAGTATTGAATTCAGGTCCTCTTTAATTCAGGGCTGGTGCTCTATCCACTGCACCACCTAGCTGCCTCAGGGAGCATCTCTTCAAGTGATCTCTTCCACATAAATTCTCCCTTGATGGTACAGATTGTTACCATCTTTGCCTTCTTCTCAGCAATTCTTATCCAGCATAATAATAAAATAGAATATGTGATTTAACATATATAAAACAATACAGCAATCTAGACTCTTACCCCAAGCATTGGGAGATGGGGGTAGGGAAGAGAATGAAGATGCTAGTGAAAGATTTAAGGGGATATTCACTTGTATAGGATGAGGTTGGTATGAGTTGAATCTACATCATTACAGGAGGTACCTGTCCAATGAGATGACATCCATTGAAGTATCAAAGAAGTGGGGGGAAAGTACAGTGAAACTTTCAATATGAGAACAGTCATATGGGTGGCATCATTTCAGTGGCAAAAGTTCAGATGGGTAGAACTGCTTCCAGAAAGACTTCAGCAACCCGAGGTGATGTTCCTAAACCCAGTTGGAGCTTTGGACTAAACCAACATCATAAATCTCTGCAAAAGTCAAATATAGATCTAAATATATAGACATGGATATAAATTCCTACCAGGAAAAGTCTTAAAATTTGGAACTTCATACAGTCTTTTTAAAGGTTTGGCTTTGAATGGTGGCTTCATCATTTGACTCAAGTTTTATTTTTCAGATTCAGTGCTTAGGTTCCCTTATTCTCCTGTCTCCTCCTTCTGCTCGCTCACCTTTCACATCAATAACCATGTTCAACAGTTAGGTCTCCTTGCTTTATCTGATGGAAAAAGCTCTAGATTTGGAGTCAGAGGAATTGAATTTGAATCCTTATTTGAGTTCTTACTTCTTGGGTCACCTTAAACAATTCGTTTAATTTTTCTTGTCTTAGTTTCTTCATTTGTAAAATGCATGGGATTGACCTAGAATGTTTAAAGTCCTTTTTCTGCTTCCATCTTTGATCCTAAGATGGTTCTGTGACTTAATAACCTTATTTTTTTCTATTCTTCATCAATCACATACCAACTTGGTCTCTCTCTCTATACCACCTTATCACAAGGCATAGCAGCATCACTGATACTACTTTGTGAATTATCTTTAATTCCACATTCCTCTTCTCTCATACCAAAACTACCTTACTGGCTTTCATTTCCAGTTTCTTGATGCCAATGAGTCTAGTGTCCTCCACTGTCACCAGTACCACCAGTCTTGCCTCAGACACTTACTAGCTATTTGACTGTGTGAAAGTCATCCTTATCTATAAAATGGGGATAATAATACCACAGCGTTGTTAATGTAAATTATTATAATGCAAATGTTAGATAAGTGTGCTTATCAGCTAATCTCAGTTGAGCCTTCACAACAGCAAGTCAATCCTGGTACTCCATAACTGACTCCCTATTTCACAACTATTTGAAACCTTTTTTTCTTTCTTCAAACTTCTTCCTACTCTCTCTGCTGAGGACTTCATACTTCACTGAAAAAAATTGAGATTATTCATCAAGAGCTCTTCTTTATTTCAGATCATTCAGCTATATTCCCCTACCTCCTTCTTTACTCTGCCTTCACCTGAAGAGATAGCCCTTGTCTTCTGTGACAGATAAAGGGGTTGATCAACCCCCATACACATACCCTTGATCCCATCCTTTTCCATCTTCTCCAACAGATTACCTTTACATTCACGCCCTTCATGTTCTGTCCTTCTTGCCTACAAATATACCCAAATCTCAGTAATGCTTAAAAGCCCTCAGTTCCTGATGTGCCTGCCGCCGATTGTTCTGTTATCTTTCTTCTTCTCAGCTAAATTTCTTGAGAAAGCCATCTGCACTAGGTGCCTCAAACTCAATTTCTTTTCCTTTCACTCTCTGGTAAACTCTTGTAGTCTTGTTACCAATCTCTTCATCATTTGTGTCTTTGAATTGAGATTTGTTATTGTTGTTCCCCTTCCTCTTTTAAGACATTACAAGATTATTTTTGACTGATATATTTTAAGGCAGTCTATTCCCACATGTTCTGTTCCCTTCTTCCTAACCTCATCTGTATCCCAATCTCATTTGCAAACTCTTCCCTTGGTTTTAAAGTTTTGCTTGCCCTATTGATTGTTTTTTTTTTATTTATCTATTTCTTCTCTTTTAGTTAAGTGGCTAATTCAAATCCTCTCCCATACTGTTTTGGTTTGTTAGTTCCTTTTCTGCTTCTTTTTATAAAAATAATTTCCTTGTCTTCTCTTGCATTTGCCTTCTAACTCGTTTACCTGCCTCAAGTCTTTCCCCCTCCATTCCATATTCCATTTAATGGTCTGTGTTTTTTCCTGAAGTCAGCCTAGTGTTGACAGTGTCATTCTGTTATACAGTAAACTTTAATGGCTCCCCATTTCCTCCAGAATCAATTATAAAGTCCTTTGTCAGGAGTTTACATCTCTTCCCCAGCTTGACTCTTTGCCTACATTACCAACTCTAGTCTACCGCTGGACTTCATGCCTTTGCACTGGCCGTCCCCTATTCTTGGAATGCTTTTTCTCCCAACCTCTAATTCCTAGAAGAATCTATGTACTCCTTTTAGACTTAGCTTAAGCATTGCCTTCTCTAGGAGGCCTTCCCTGGTCCAGCTACTAGTACCATCCCCTCTAAGATTAATTTCCATATATTCTGTTTATCTTATGATCTGACTTTGTCTCTCCAATTAGAATATAAGCTGGTAGGCAGGGACTGTGCTTCTTCATAGTAAGCACTTAATAAATGTTTGTTATTTTCTGCTTCTTTCTATGCCCCTTATCTTTTTTTTTAACTTGCTTTCCAAAAAATAATACAGTTATATCCAGTTGTTTGATCTGTGTTGTGTTTATGCTATACTCTTTTGTTTCTGCTCTTATGGTAGTTTTACTAGAAGTCCCATAATGTGGACCTAACACACTGTGAGGGCTTGTTATTTTTGGTTCCTGCTTGACAGGCTTTTTTGTTTTCCATTGACTTCCCTTCTGGAAATTCTCTTTCCATAATTTCTACTCTTCTGTTCTCCTCTTTGGTCTCTGATTGTTCTGACTCTTCATCCTTAACTGCCCTCTAATAATGAATTTTCCAAGGCTAAGTTTGGAAACCTGTGGTCTTCTCTTTACTTACTTTTTCCTTTCAAAAGACTATGTACTCTTATGATTTTGCCTGTTATTTTTATAATGATGATGTCAGTCAGGTATATCTAGTCTATATCATTTCAATCTATTTGATGAGATGAGACTGACACATAATTGAAAACTAAATTGTGTCATAAAGGCTATAAATGCTTTTTAAATATTCAAAACATAGGGAAATGAGTGAGCACATAATTTCCCTCTTCATTCCCCCTTCATTCATTTGGGATGCTTTCCCTTTTTGTCTTAAGATTTCATTTTTAAAGATTTTGTATATTTCCTATGCTGACTTCTCTTCAATGTTTTTTTCATCATAGTATCCTACTCATCTTTCTTTTAAACCAGAGGTTCTTAATTTTTTTTGTGTGTATGATGGACTCTTTTTGCTGGTGAGGCCTAGGAGACCCCCTTTCAAAATAATGTTATCTATTTTTTGTAAGTTTGCAATGAAAGAAAATGCTATATTTCAGTTAGAAGTTAGTGAAAATAAAGATATAATTTGGGGGAGAGGGTTCATCCAAGTTCACAGACCCCTCCCCCTGGGGGGGTGTCTATGGAACCTGGATTAAAACCCTTTCATAACTCCATTTTCAAAATTACAGGTGCATGTCATACTATATACTTCAGCTTTCTTTTCTAACACAAACTCTAAATGGGGCTGGACATTGTCCCCCTAAGGTTCTTGTCATTGTCATTCCAGTATCAATTCCTCAATAGTCAGAATCAGATCTGGTTGAGAATTTTCCCTCATACTTTCCCTGCTTTTGAATGATTAAATTTTTATTAAGGCAAGTCAGGAAATCATTAGCTTCTCTGCTTCGGCAGAGAGAGGTCTAGAACGTGTCTTAATTAAAGTACCATATTCACCAGTCAATCAGTAAGCATTTGATAAGTGCCTATTATGTGCTGGACGTGGCCAAATGCTGGGGTTACAAAGAAAGGTAAAAGATAGTCCCTGTCCTCAAGGAGCTCTCAGTCTAATGGAGGATAAAACATGCAAGCAAGGTATAGACAGGATTAGTTAGAGAGAAATCAGCAGAGGGAAGGCATTAGAATTTAAGTAAGATCAGGAAAGGCTTCCAAATGTGGAAGTTGAGAATTTTGACCTGTTCTCAAACTTCTGTTTCATTATCTGTATCTTAAACTGTGGGTCACGATGGGTTCATGACCCATAGTTTAAGAAGCACTGAAGGGGTCTCCAGTGGAGAAAGTTTAAGAAGCCCTGAGCATGCTCTGATAATCAGTTTGTTTTATCTTAAGCAGTTATCCAGATACCCAGATCCCTTTCTTAGGTACTAACATAGGCAGCTATTTAGAATATTAGATTTTCTCTTTTGTATCCCTTGACTTAATGAGTAACAGGACCCTGCCATGTGTAAGGCCAACTCAGTATTGTTGTTGTTGAGTTGTTTCAGTTATGGCTGACTCTTTGTGACCACATTTTGTTTTTTGTTTTGTTTGTTTTGGCAAAGATGCTGGAGTGATTTGCCATTTCCTTCTCCAGCTCATTTTACAGATGAGGAATTGAGGCAAACAACGTCAAGTGACTTGTCCAGGGTCACACAGCTAGTATCTGAGGACAGATTTGAACTTGGGAAAATGAGTTTTCATGACTCCAGGCCCAGCTCTCTATCTGCTTCGCCACCTCGCTGCCCCTCAGTATTACTAAACATTATTTTTAAAAGGCATTCATCAAACTTTGAGGGAAATGAATGCCAACTAGCAGTGCTGATTTTTTTTTATTGCCTTCATTAGACTATCCTTTTAGAAAGCACTCCACTTTTCTTAAAAGTTGAGATGTTTTTTGACAGATTAAAAACAGATTGTGGTAAAAAAATTTTGTGAGCTGCTTTCCTCATCTATCATTAGTTTCCTTTTCTAGTAAGTATTTTCTCCTCTAACCTTTCAGAAGAAAAGTTTTAATAAATAGTAGTAGTAGATGATATTCTTATATTGGGAACAAAATTGGCATTTTTTCCTTTGCTGTTGGAACAGCTGGATGCTTTGGACTTTAGGCTTCTCATTTGTTTTTTCCTTGCTCTCTTCTGAGCACAGATGGCAGAACCTCAAGAGAGATGGTTGTGGGCAGGCACCCAGGATTGGGGTTCAGAGTGCTGTAAACCTGGATTGGAAAACTTGGCTTTGAGTCCTGCATCTGTCCTTTATTTGTCACATGATCTTTGCAAGTCATTGATTTTCTCAGAACCTCTGTTTTCAGTAAAATGGGAACAATAATAATTAAAATACCTATATCACAGTGTTGTAAAAATCAAATGAAAATATATATTCCCAGTGCTTTGTAATTGAAGTCTTTTATATCAATGCAGTCCATTGTTATTGTTGCAGCTGATTTATTTGCAAGGGTTTCTCTGCCAAAACCCAAATATGGAATTAGAGGGTTTTAGAACTGAAAGGGACCTCATAGATCATTTATTTAATTCAATCTTTTAAAGAAACGGAAGCCAATGAAGTTAAGTCATTTGCTAAAAGTCACTCAGTAAAATGTCAGAACAAGATTTTAACCCAGGTCATCACATTGTAAATCCTATGTTCTTTGCTATGAAAATTTAGGGATCCTCTTTCATACAATTAATTGTTTAGATATTTAAATTTGAAAATGGCAGTTTTCTTCTTCTCATGAAATTGCCTCAGCAGCCAGTTCACACCTTGATTCAGATGCAAATTACTTTAACAAGCATTCCTCAGCACTAATTTTGAGGAGTGGGAAGGAGACACTTTATATCAACCATAAGAAAACATTTTTCAAGAGGAGATTTAAATAGAAAACTTGATAGCCAAAGAAAGTGGTTTTATGATAGCCTTAATAGAGTTAGGTGGGGAAAATGTTTAGCTTGTTTTATGCAGCTGTAGGCTACTGTTTCTTTTACCAAAACATTTTTGGTACTTTTTCTTTGTCACCAAATAAACATTTATTAAACAATTGATCAACTGTGTCAAAGCCTGCAGAAAGGTTAAAAAAGATGAAGATTGAGATTTGGCAAGTAAGAGATCATTGGTAATGTTGGAGAAAGCAGTTTTGCTTGAATAATGCAATTAGAAACCAAAATGTATAGTTAGGAAGGGAGTGAGAAAGGAAAGGAAGGGAAGGTGCTTATTATAGGTGGCTTTCTCAAGTAATTGAGGCATAAAAGAAAGGAAAGAGAGAGAGATATAGGATGATAGATAGCTAGTGAAGGATGGACAGATCAAATGAGGGTTTTTTGAGGATGGGAGAGACATGAGCATGTTGTAGGCAGTAGGGAAGCAACCAGAAGGGAGAAAGTGAAGATAAGCAGAGGCCATAGAAGGAGCAGTATGCTGACAGCACAGAATGTGATTACTTGTACACATATATTAAAATTATGTATTTGTGTTGAATAAAGAAGATTAGCAAGCCAATTAGGGCATTTCTTAATATTAAAAAAATAGCTTTGCCTACGTTTTTCTTGAAGTACTGTGCAGGCATCAGAAAAATTTTATGGAAATCTTGGGAAATGGGAAAAGGCCTTTTTACATATAATGCCAATATCTATACAGCTATGAAAACTGACCTCCTTTGCGAATCTGTTATATAAATAATGATTGTAGATTGTTGGATTAAAAGATTGTAAGTAGTTTTAGATTTATTAAATAAGTTGTGAAAGTATCTTTGGAATGGAATCTAATCTTTACTTCTTTCTCCCCCCCCCCCCCCAGTGGAACATCTCCCCTTGCATGTCTGAATGCGATGCTGCACACCAACTCCAGAGGGGAAGAAGGAATTTTCTACAAGGTTCCAGGTAGAATGGGAGTATATACCCTAAAGGTAAATGTCTGTTGGAGAAACATTTTCTAGAAGTTTTTGCAATATTGAGGAACTGAACTTGAACTTTAAACGTTGAAAACTTATCTCTAGAGTTCCTAAGCAAGGTAACAGGAGTTCAGGTGCTCTTATCAGATGGACAGACAGATGTCAGCCTGTAAGAGCTTCATTGAGAGGTGGAACACATTGCTAGTTTTAGCCTTCCTTATCAATATGGTTTCCCTAAGACTAAATGAGGGTAATTGGTGCCAGTAAGTTGGTTACAAAATTGCCCAGTAATATGAAGTTGAATTGTTTAAAAAACAAAACAAAACAATGTTTTGCACTAAACTGCTACTAGTAAATAAAAGTTTAGTTTTTATTTGAAAACTGTATCAGAATATCAACTATATCAGATATCAACATAACTATATTAGATATCAACATAAGTTTGGGGAAGATCCCATTTTATTTTGAGTATTTTGGGGGGAGGGGCTAGGCAGTGGGGTTAAGTGACTTGCCTGGGGTCACACAGCTAGTAAGGATCCCATTTTGTTTTGAATAGACTCTAATATCTCAAGGCAAAATAGCAAATTAAATAAACTATTAGAATATATGCATATGTAAGTCTTAATATAATTAGTTTACATATTTTTCCTGAATATGTTGCTCTAGCAGGTAATTGAAAACAATGACTACTGTGTTACTTTTGAATTTTTTTTAACAGACATATATAAAATTGTGTGGATTACATGACTAGTTTTTTTCTGTCTGTTTGTCCTTCCCTTCCAGCCATCCAGAGTCCTCTTGCTGTTGACTCACTGAATAGATTTGTGGCAGCCTAGGGGAAGCCTCCTGTGTCACTTTACCCTTACTAACAAAGACTGTAAGCTCTTTGAGTGCAAGGACCTTGTTAATCTGCAAGCATCTATTGCTGCTGTGTGCCATACATTTTACTAGTAACTAGGGGTACAAGTAAGAAAGTAAGACTATCTCTGACTTCAAGGAGTTTACATTCTATTGGAATTCTGCTTGTTATTTCAACTTAGTATTTTTACCAAAGAGTTAGCATAGGTGTTTTGCACATATTAAGCTCTTAATGAATTTTTGTTGAATACCAAAAGTGGCTTGTCCTATGCAGCTCCCTGTACTGTAGACCATATTGTAGACTATAGGCATTAAATGGTGATTTATGGTTATATCTCTTACAGTCTCATTTTACCTATCCCACCCTCCCAAGGAATTCAACTCTAGACATTACCTAGTCTTCAAATTTTACCATTGGCAATTTTTTAAAAAGCACATTGGTGATCACAAAAGTAGAAAAATGAAATAAGGAAAAGTTTGAAGACTCTTACACCAGAGCCTTTCTGGTCTCCTCCCTTTCCTCTTTCCCCTTCGGGACTTACCTGGCTTGATTTTCATGTCTTCGCAGCATTGTACTTTCCCTGGTCTCACAAAATAATTAGTGATTATTATGATAATACAACGTTTTACCTTAATGTTTTGCCTTAACTCAAGTAATTAATTTAAAAATAAGAAAGTGCTTCTCATCAGGAGTTTCCTATCCTGATGAAATTAGTCTCCTCCTTCCCCCCTCCCCAGAAGGGAAAAACAAATTAATTTTTTTTTTCAAATCAAATAATTTTTAGGGCTTTAAAAAAAATTAACTTGGCTCTCTTTAACCCAGAATGAAGTTTTTCTCTAAAGATCAAAGAACCATTGTCATTTATCTGATTAGCTCTTGTGTTGCTCTCAACACTTCTCACCTGTTTCCAGTGGCAGTGGAGGGAAAAGATTAAAACCTAGTGGTAGCCTACAAAACAGATATTAGCCAACTTTGCCTTTCTCTTTTCTTTATTCTTGAAAAGATCATGCAAATCAATACTTTTTCCATGAGATGTTAATGTAGTTTTTATCCAGGCCCAGTACTCTTGTCATTTATCTCTCAGATATTTACCTACTTTCTAACAGTCACTTTGGTTAGAGCAGTCGGTAACCCTTAATATGTGATCTTCCCTTAACTGAAATCCTGGAGATCAAAGCTGTCCTCAGGACAGAATCATTCTCAAGTTGGTTTCTTACCTCTGTAGAATTGTGTAGCATCCATTTTTCTTCTGTACCAGAAGTCAACAGATTTTAACAGCTGAGAATTCATGAGTAAAGCACATTGTTTTATTTTGATGGGGAAAAACCTTAATTAACTGAAATTGTATGCCATAATCTGAATCTTCTTTTGCCATGTATGGTTCATAGCTTTCTATTTTATGACAGTTACTCAGATTGTAGGCTGAATGTCCAGTAAGAAATAGTATCTGAAAGGCACAGAGTTATAAATTGATGGCAAGGGTCACATCTCTGTGTGTGGTTCTTTATTTAGGACATGGTTGAACTTTTTCTTTTGATCAAAATTGAAGACAAAAATAATTTATTTCAATTTTTAAGGTTAGCATTACTAAAAGGGGTTAGTTATTCTTAGAAGAATGTGTGGAGGGGCTGAGTCATAAGTTTTTGAAGGATGAAAGGGATATAGGCATAGATTTGTGAAGATTATATCAAGTTAATGTTATGATAGATGGCTACAAGGTCTTAGAGATTAGAGTAAGATAATCAGGAATATAGATTTTCCTTATTAAAGCAGTGGGGATCATTTTGTACATAGGAAGTGACCTTAATAAGTAGCCACTTAAAATATTTTTTTCCCCTGGGTCACAGCTACCGAGAAATAGAATGCCATCACAGCTCTGGCAGTATCCTGTTTAAATGCCTTAGAGCTTTTTATAACATAAAACTGGTGACAAACTGTCTGTTGTCTGAGGACCAGCTAGCTAAATTTGCAAAAGGCTTATCCCCAGTTTGTCATTAGAATGATGGATTTTACCTCACAAACCATATACGAAGTTGTTAAGAAGCTTTGGACTCTGTGGGTGGAGGGGGTGGGTGTTGTCATTCAAGGGGCAGCAAGTGCCCAGACCTGTGAAATCAAGGAGCCTTTTGAAGTATTTGAAGTAAGGCTTATGATCCTGAAGTTCTTTGTATCTAATAAGAATGTTACTTTTTAACTTAAACCCATTTTTTCTTACTAGGGTATATTGTTTTTCTGTATCTTCACGATTTTGTAGTTGTATGTATAAGAATGCGAAAGATTAGCCTTGATTGAAACATTATGCTTTGGAAGTTGTATTATTAGCAATCAGAAAATGCAATTTTGTACCTCATGTTGTGATTGAGAATTTAGGGGCAGCTAGGTGTCTCAGTGAGTAGAGCTCCAGCCTTGGAGTCAGGAGGACCTGAGTTCAAATCCAGTCTCAGACATTTGACACTTACTAGCTGTGTGGCCCTGGGCAAGTCACTTAACCCCGATTGCCTAAACAAACAAACAAAAAAAGAATGAGAACTTAAACCAGTGTTCTAAATTAGCATAAGTTCCTAATTGCTCCCTATCTTATAAGAGTACCAATAATTTCATTGGTTTAGAGAGCTTTCTTAGGAGAGAAAACTACAACTATCAGTGTGAGTCAACACTTTCTCTGCAGTTTAGGGTCTTCTGGGAGTTGGATGGCAATAAGAGGTGAAGTGTCTTGCCTGGGCTAGTGTAGCAAAGGTAGGTGGGACTTCAATCCAGATCCTCCTAGCTTGGCGTCACATGACCTTCTGATAGAATCATACCTCTCTTATGTGGTAAATAACATGTTTAGTAGTCATTAACCCTAATTGACTTTTCATTTTCAGAAAGATGTTCCAGATGGTGTGAAAGAGTTATCAGAAGGTTCTGAAGAGAGCAGTGATGGCCAGTCAGACTCCCCAAGTTCTGAGAACAGCAGTAGCAGCAGTGACGGTGGGAGCAACAAGGAGGGCAGGAAGAGCAGGTGGAAGAGGAAAGGTAAAGCCATCCAGGTTCAGCTAAGCCCTGAAGGGCCTGGAGCAAAACTCTTGAGAAACGGTGTCTTTTAACCCTGCCTCCAAAACCCTCCAGTGTTCAGTTGTCATTGAACAACATGAAGCCAAACCATTTTCATTTTTTGGACTTCTGATTTATCAGTTCTTGGCAAATTATTCTCTGCTCCTTATGTTTCCTGACTCGTTAATAGTGTATAGCATAATCTATCTCATTTCTACTTTTCTTCTGAACTTTTTCATTTTTTGGACTTCTGATTTATCAGTTCTTGGCAAATTATTCTCTGCTCCTTATGTTTCCTGACTCGTTAATAGTGTATAGCATAATCTATCTCATTTCTACTTTTCTTCTGAACTTTGTTACCTGCCTTGGGGCTGAGCCAGAAGACTTTTTACATTGTCACCTCTTGGTGCTTTTAATTTAGCTTTTCTGTGATATTCTTTCATTAATTTAGAGTTGAATTTCCATTTTGCAAGGTGCCCCATCTCTTCCTCTGTAGCTGCTTGGTAAACATTTCTTAAAAGGGCCAGACCTTGTTTTTTTTTCCCCTGAACATTTTAGATACCTGCCTGAATATGGTTGAACAATTGCTAAACTGTTAATAGTGTTTCTTCACAAGGGCTAGCACAGAGTTTTCATACAGAGAGTACACTTTCCAGATCTCTCCTGACTTAGACCTGTGTCTTCAGATTTAAGTGAAAGTCTGACTTTGGATATGAGAGGCAAAAATACTGAGTGTCAGGTCAACAACACTGACTTTAAATTGATTACTCTTATACCACCTTATGCTGCCTTTTAAATTTGGAGTTCTGTAGAAATACTGATCTCAGTACTTCAGAAGTGAGGTGTTATGAAAAAGAGCGCTAGGCTTGTAGTCAGAATGCCTAAACTCAAAATCTAAGTCTTTTACTTTCTAGCCTCTCTGAGTCTGTTTTCTCACTTAAAAAAAAAAAAGGTACTACCTGCCTCTCTGTTTTGAGGGTCAAATGAGATAATGTACACAATAGCTGTTTATATTTGTTTAGTGATTTATGCTTTACATTTATGCACTACATATATGTAAGCTATTGTTGTTAGGACTTTGAGATTTATACGTTATAGTCAGTTATCAGTGTTAAAGTTGGATCCAGGTTTTCACTTTGAACGATTTCCTGTTCTGATCATTGATTCAGTTGAGGACAAAGGTTGCAAAACAACTTATAACTAAGCAGAACAGCAGTCAAGAACTTGAAAAAATAAATTGCTGGAGATTTGCTGTTATTGACATTCTTAGTTATGCCCTCCTTATTTATTTAGCACTCTTCCTTTGATTCAGTAATGCTATTCTTTCTATTCCTCTTTCTCTGCTCCTTCTCAATTTCTCCTGGCTGCTTATCTTTTTGCATTCTCTGAGATAATGACCCTAGTCCTTTTATCTTTTCCCTATACCTTCTCCCTTCCTATTCTCAATTTCTTACTTTTCATTATCATCTTTATGTAAATGATTCCCAGATCTGACCAATCCCAGGAGAAAGAGGCACTGGGGAGTCTGAAAGGCCTCATTTCAAATTCAGCAACCATCTGACCTTGGACAAGGCACTTAATCACTTAATGAGGATCATAATGCCATCTACCTCACAAGGGTTGGTATGGAGCTCAAGCGAGATAATGTACACAAAGTAACTTGCAAACCTTAAAGCATTAGATTCCTGTCTGAAGATTCTGAAGATAGATCTTCTGCCTGAATGCCTTGCTGCTACCTCACCTCTAACTTGTTGAAAATTAAACTCCTTATTTTCTGTCTCAAACCTGCCCTACTGTTTAACTTCCATGTTTTTCTATTGGTAACACTGATTTTTTTGATTTCACACCAAAAACTAAATAAGATCATGATCTCTTCCTTTTTGAATCTCTCAGGGGGCGCTGGCCTCTCCTATATGTATTTTTCTTATTCCCCAATAAGATTGGGAGCTACTGTATCTTATTTCATCTTTGTATCAGCATTTAACTCTAAATGCACACAGTAATTTAATAAATGTTTGCATTGAAATAGAAGTCTGAATTCATATTTGAATTAGGACTATCTCTGCTTCTTTATAACTAATAAATACTTGACTGAATTTCTAGAACATTAAGACACATCTGTATTCAGATGTAAACATAAAAATGTATTCTAAAGTTGGATACAAGTGGTTTTAAAATTATCCGTGATTTGGCACTATGTAGACCAGTGCTTCCCTGTTAATGTAGATAATTAAAGGTTGGCAACAGTTTCCTCCAAAGCCAGGATTTTAAACTTTTTTGTGTTATAGACTCCTTTGGCAGTCTGAAGCCTATAGACCCTTTCTCTGGATATTTTAGAATGCATAATTGCAAAGGTTATAAAAAATGTGTAAGTTTTTTTTTTTTGCATCTAAATAACAGGATAAAGTGCTTTCTGTAGGGAAGCAAGTAGAGTATGGTGGGCTTACTTGGCAGATGAGGATTTAAAAAGTAAATATGATTTGTACCCTACAGTGAAAAAACCCACAAATTTAGTTGGAGAAAAGACAACTTCTTTGTCTTGCCTTAAAACTCCTATCAGAAGCCTTGCATATAAAGTATTTCAAGATAATTTGAGGAAGTGGAGAGTACTAATGAAGAATTTAGAAAGGTTTTCCGTATGAGGCCCCCAAAGTTGAATCTTAAAGGAAGATAAGTATTTTAAGAGACCAAACTGAGGAGGGGAGTGCATTCCAAGTAAAGGGAAGGCACCTAAGTAGGAACATTCTAGGAACATCAAGCTAGTGTGTAAAGAGGGATTACGTGTATGACATAAGCCTTGAGAGGTCACCTTGAGCCAGATTGAGCAATGTTTTAAATGCCAAGCTGAGGAGTTGGTATTTTGTCATAGAGACCAAATAGTATGAAAAATACTCACTTTGTACTGACAGACTTTTTAAAAGCATATAATTTTGGTCACTGGAGTATTGCAAGTTGTTCCTTAAAGGGTATGCATGTTATTGAAATTTTTAAATTTATTGATACCTTTTTTTAATATTCACATCCATATTCCAGTGTAACTTTCTCTAGAGCAAACTCTTACAACAAATAATTAAAAAAAGAAAAACTGAGCAAAACTAGCCAACATTTCAAGAGTCTGATATATTAAGTGTTCCACATTTATATTCCTCCCAACTTCTGCAAAGAAGACAAAGGTTCCTTCTCAATTTTTTTCTTTGGGGCCAATTGGGAAATAGCTAAATAAATTGCGGCACATAAATATAATAGAATATTACAGCTCTACGAGGAGAGATGAATGTGATGAATACAGAAATGCGTGATAAGACATGAAATGATGCAAAGTGAAGTAAGCAGAGCCAGGAAAACAATTTACACAATTATTACAGCAAGCTAATCAGTGAATCATGATTTGTATCAGTTAAATCAGTAAACATGTATTAAGTGTCTACTGTGTGCCAGACACTGCTAAGCATTGAGGATACAAAATAAACAAAAGACAGTCCTTGCCCTCAAAGAGCTTGTAATTTAATGGGGAAATGACTTGTAAGGAAATGTATACAAAGCAAGCTATAGACAGGATAAATAGGAAATAATTAACAGAGAAAAAAGCACTAGAATTAAGAAGGATTGAGAAAGGCTTCCTGTAGAAGTTGGGACTTAAAGGAAGCTAGGGATGTCAGTAGGAGGAGGAAAGGCATTCTGGGTGTGGGGGACTGCCAGAGAAAATGTCCAGAGCTGAAAGATGGAGTGTCTCATCAGGGAATAAGATATAAGAAGATGGAAAGGTAGGAAGGGGCTAAGTTTTGAAGGACTTTGAATGCCTAACAACATTTTGTATTTGCACCTGGACTCAATAAGAAACCACTGGAATTTATTGGGGGGGAGGGGAAGGGAGGGTGACATCAAATCTGCATTTAGGAAAATCACTTTCATGGCTAAATAGAAGATTGACTGGAGTGGGGAGAGACTAGAAGCAGGTAGACCCACCCACCAGCAGACTATTGCAGTAATCTAAGCATGAGATGATAAAGGCCTGCAATAGTGGCAGGGTGGGTTGGCATATTTGAGAGATGTTGTAAAGGTGAAATTGGCAGGCTTTGGAAACAACTTGGAGATGGGAGATTGAGAGTTTGTAAGGAGTCCAGGATGACTCCTAGGTTGTGAGCCCAAGGGACTAGTGGGATGGTGTTGCCCTTATAGTAATAGGGAAAATAGGTGGTGGGAGTGGAAGGTTTTAGAGGGAAGGATAATGATTTTAGTTTTGGGTAGATTGAGTTTAAGATGATGTCTGCTGGTCTCATTCAGTTCTAAATGTCTGAAAAAAACTTGGGGATACAAGATTGGAGGTCAGCTGAGAGATTGGGGCAGGAAAGGTAGATTTGAGAATCATCAGCATGGAGATGGTAATTAAATCCATGGGATCTGATGAGGACACCAAGTGAGGTAGTATGGAGGGAGAAGAGAAGAGGGCTCAGGACAGAATTCTGTGGGACACCTGCAGTTAAAGGATGTGATCTGGAAGAGGATCCAGCAGTGGAGACTGAGGAGTAGTCACATAGGGAGGAGAACCAGGAGAGAGTAGTGTCCTGAAAATCTAGAGAGAAAATTTCAGAGAGTAGAGAGTTTTCAGTGTATCAAAGAATGCAGAGAGGTCAAGGAAAATGAAGATTGTGAAAAGGCCATTGGATTTGGCAACTAAGAGATCATTGTTAACCTTGGAGAGGGCTGTTTGAAACTATGAAATTAAAAGGACCAAGGCTGTCCCCAAAGAAGAGAGTTGAGAAGGCAGCTTCCCCTTCTTTGCAGAGGTTGGGAAGAATATGGGTGTGGAACACTTAATATTACTGACTTGTTTTCCAGCTAAGCTATGTATGCTGTTTTATTAAGTGAATTTTTTTTTAGCATAAAACTTAAATGAGTATAGATAATATAGTAAATCTGTACCTGTTTTGTAGTGCCTAAGTTAAGCCTAACTTTTTGGCCTTATGTATCCTGGTCAGTCATCTAACGGGCAGATATGATACTTAAGGAGAATTAATTTATTGAAGAGAGAAGTGCTTGGTGTGCCTTACTCTAATGATCTAACCCTTTAAAAATGCATGAAAGTATAATATAATGCTCCTTTTAATACCTTGGCACCATTCATTTCTCAGTTTTATTTGAAGATTGACCAAACCCCAGAACTGGTTATCTTCTTTGCCATTTCCATCTTTGTACAGGTAGCCAGATCTTCTTTTTAGCACCTTTGTCAGCCATTATTGGTCCTGTTTGATCAGGTCTCTTAGGTTCAAGTATTTGCCATTTCTGCAACAATGTCTGTCTAGCTTCTTTGCCTGTGATTTGGTGGCCCTCAATGCCTCTCCTATTCCTAACCTACAGAGATCATTTGTCATTTAGGCAGCCAGTTGACACAGTGGATAGATAGGAAGTTCCAGAGATAGGAAGACTTGAGTTCAAGAGATGAATGGTGCCCAGGTATTAAAGGAGGATGATGTTATACTTTCATATTTAAAGGGTTAGAACTTTACATTAGAGTAAGGCACACCAAGCACTTCTCTCCTTGATAAATTAATTCCTCATAGGTATCATATCTGCCCTTTAGATGCCTGACTAGGGTACTTAAGGCCAAAAACTTAGGCTTAATTCAGGCACTACAAAACAGTCATACTAACTTGGTGGCTCTGGTCAAGTCACTTAACCTCTGTTTACCTCAGCTTCCTGAACTGTAAAATGGGTATAATAACTGTACCTATCTTGTGGGGTTATTGTAAGGATCAAATAAGATAAAATTTATAAACTACTCAGCACAGTTCCTGGGACATTTTTGTTGTTGTTCATTTGTTGCAGTCATGTCTGACTTTTCCTGACCCCATTTGGGGTTTTCTTGGCAAAGATACTGGGATGGTTGGCTGTTTCTTTCTCCAGCTCATTTCATAGATGAGAAAACTGAGGCAGTCAGGGTGAAGTGACTTGCTCAGGGTTACACAGCCAGTAAGTGTCTGAAGCCCACTACTTGGTGGTGCTCTGGGCTCTATTTGCTCATGGCCAGACCCTTGTCATCCTGGCAGTTGAATGAAATTAAACTTAGACTGGATTCTGCCTGTGGGCTGTATAGTCATCCTTCAAAAGGCTTATTTACCACTTAAAAGAAGTGAACTTGAAATCTGGATTTGGTGCCATTAAGTGTCCTTTAATAATGTGAGCTACTAGGTTTAGAAAATGTAAGAGTTCCTCATCTCATATCTCACAAGGGACCATGATATTTCTAAACATTTTCTTTAAATAAAATTATTACTTGACATTAATGTAAGGCTGTTACAGATTATTACTAATATTATTTGGTTTATAATTGTAATTGAGGAGATGGCAGCTGGACCTGTGACTTCATTGTTATTGGGGACCCCTGAATAAGGAAGCTTTCTCTTCCAGTGCAGATTGGCATCGTCTTCTCTGCAATTTGTGCTATTAGAGAGTTGCCTAAAGCACTGAGAGGGTTACATAGCCTCTGTATGTCAGGGGTAGGACCTAAACCCAGATCTTCTTGGCTTTGAGGCCAGCTTTCTATCAGCTATACCTGCCATGTAATTTTTAATTGTAATTTTGTTATAAATTATTATGAAGATTAGTATTAAGTGAGGTGTAGAGTAGGGAGGTGAATGTTAAGTTGTCTAGTAAAGATTGATAATGGAAGAGGGATTCCACCAAGAATTAGGTTAGGTCTTCTAGATATTCTTGTTTGTGGATAATATTTTACTGAATACATCAAGCCCTGGAACAATGCAGTGGTTCCTAAATGGTATGCATAGTTATTTAAGAGTTTGGCCTAATTATCAACACAGCAAAAACCAAGTGGGTAAAGAATGTTTATTTATCAGACTTTGATATACTGTTGAAAGTATAATCCTTAGAGATGGTCCAGACTCAGCATATTTATCATGAACCAACATATGCATAGATAACAATTTAATAGGAAGAGGACAGAGTTCTGTATTGCCCTTGGGAAATGATGCTTTGTTTTTAATGGTCCCATGTTTCTCCCTGAACCATAGGGGAGTTTTTAATTTATTTATTTAGAATTATTTAAAAATTTATTTTGTTATATATTTCCCAATTACATGTAAAAAAATTTTTAACTATCATTTTTTAAAAAATTTGAGTTCCATATCTTTTCCCTGGCTCCCACCCTTCCCTTCTCCTTGAGAAAGCAAGCAATTTGATTTTGATTATAAATAAAATAAAACAATAAAAACAAAGTTGAAAAAAATTATATTTCTTTCTGTCTTTCTTTCTTGCAATTGGGGTTAAGTGACTTGCCCAGAGTCACACAGCTAGTGAGTGTTATGTGTCTGAGGACAGGTTTGAATTCAGGTCCTCCTGACTCCAGGGCTGGTGCTCTATGTACTGCCCCAAAAAAATTGTGTTTCAGTTTGCCTTCGGGATTCACTTCTTGAGTCAGGAGGACCTGAGTTCAAATGTGGCACTCAGACACGTAACACTTACTAGCTGTGTGACTTTTGGCAAGTCACTTAACCACAATTGCCTGACAAAACACAACAAAAACAAAATTCACTTCTCTCTCTGGGGGGTGGATAGCATTTTCATTGTGGGACCTTTGGAATCGTCTTGGATCATTGTCTTGATCATAGCAGCTAAGTCTTTCACAACTGATAATCATTATAGTATTGCTGTTACTGTGTACAATGTTTTTCTGGCTCTGCTTGCTTCACTTTGCATGAGTTCATATCAGTTTTGTCAGATTTTTCTGAAAGCATCCTGCTCATCATTTGTTATAGCATAATAGTATTTTATCACCATCATATACCACAATCTGTTCAGCCGTTCCCTAGTTGATGGGCATCCCCTCAATGTCCATTTCTTTGCTACCGCAAAAAGAACTACTGCAGATGCTTTTTTTTTTTTTTGAACAAATAGGCCCTTTCCTTTGATCTTTTCGGGATACAGACCTAGTAGTGGTGTTGTGGAGTCAGAGGATATGCAGTTTTGCAGCCATTTGGATGTAGTTCTAAATTGTTCTCCAGAATGGTTGGACTAGCACACAACTCCACCAGCAGTGCACTGATGTCCCAATTTCCCCGCATTCTCTTCATTCCTTGTCACTTTTCTTTTCTGTTGTCTTAGCCAATCTGCCAGGTGTGGGTGTGGTGCTATCTCAGAGTTGTTTAAATGTGCATTTCTCTAATCAGTAGTGACTTAGAGCATTTTTATGTAACTCTGTTACATAAAAAAGCTGTCAATATAGCTTTGATTTCGGCTTCTGAAAACTGCTTGTTCATGTCTTTTGACCATTTCTCAGCTGGATAATGACTATGATTTATAAATTTGGCTTGGTTCCTTATATGTTAGAGAAATGAAGCTTTTGTCAGAGAAACTTCCTGTAAACTCCTCCTCCTCCCCTCCTCCCCTGCCCCCTTGCTGCTTTCCTTCTAATTTTGGCAATATTAGTTTTATTTGTGCAAAGCCTTTTAATTTTCTTTAATCAGAATTATCTGTTTTACTTCCTATAATCCCTTCTGTCTCTTGTTTGGACATAAACTCTTCCTTTGTTCATAGACCTGACATTTTTCCCACACTCCCCTAATTTACTTATATTGCTTTAATTTACTTATATTGCTTTTTACATCTAAATCATTTAACCATTTTGGCCGTCTCTTGATAGACAGTATGAGGTGTTGGTCTATGCCTAGTTTCTGCCAAACTGCATTCCAATTTTCCCAGAATTTTTTGTCAGGTGTTGAGTTATTAATCCAAATGCTTAGATTTTGGAGTGTGTTGAGCACTAGATTACTGTGGTTATTTACTACTATGTGTTGGGTATTGAATCTATTTGACTGATAACGCGGTTTCTTAGCCAGATTTTTTGATAATTAGAGTTTTATAATATAGTTTAAAATCTGGAACTGCTAGGCCATCTTTCTTAAATTTTTTTTTTCATTAATTTCCTTAATGTTCTTGACCTTTTGTTCTTCTGGATGAATTTTGTTGCTATTTTTTCTAGCTCCGTACAATCATTCTTGGGTTGTTCGATTGGTATGGCATTGAATAAGTTAATTAACTTAGGTAGAATTGTCAGACAATTTTTATTATAACCCATGAGCAATTAATATTTCTCCAGTTGTTCAACTCTGTCTTTATTCATGTGAAAAGTGTTTTGTCATTGTGTTCATGCAGTCCCTTGGTTTGTCTTGGCAGATAGACTCCTAAGTAGTTTATGTTGTCTGAAGTTATTTTAAATGGAATGTTTCTTTCTCTCCCTGCTGGATTTTGTTAGTAGTGTATAGAAATGCTGATGATTTATGTGGGTTTCTTTTATATCTTTCAACTTACTAAAATTGTTAATTGTTTCAACTGGTTTTTTAATTGATTCTTTAGGGGAGTGATCTTTTTAAAACTTCTTCCCACAGAACAATGCCTTATGAGAAAGAAGGAAAAAAAGAAGGGAAAAGATAATCAATGGAATTAAACCACTTCTCAAAAAAACCTTGCATTATATGTGATGTTCAGCATCTACATAGTCTCCCATTTCTGCAGAGGAGAAGGGGGGGATATAATCTCATATCTTTCTCTTGATTCCAGGCTTGGGTCATTATAATTTTGCAGAATTCAGTTTTGACGATTTTATATTTCTTTCTACTTCCCTTCTTGTCATTGTGTATATTATTTACTTTTTTCTACTAACCTTATTTTGCATCTGTCCACGTAAGTCCTTCTTTATAGTATTCGTATTCAGCATTTATTCATTTATTTATTTTTAGGCAGTTGGGGTTAAGTGACTTGCCCAGGGTCACACAGCTAGTAAGTGTCAAGTGTTTGGTCTGAGGTTGGATTTGAATTCAGGTGCTCCTACAGGGCTGGTGCTCTATCCACCGTGCCACCTAGCTGCCCCATATTCAACATTTCTTAAGGGTATCGTTTACTATCCTACTGCATTTAAGTATCACAGTTTGTTTGGCCAGTCCCTATTTGATGGGCCCCCACTTTGTTTCAAATTCTTTGATGCTAAAGCTAGTGCTGCTGTAAATACTGTATTGTATCTGAGGCATCTCTCTATCTGTCTCTGTCTCTGTCTCTCATTGATTTCTTTAGGACCCAAGTCTTTTGGTGAAACCTCTGACTTAAAATTATATTCATTTGAGTCAACTTTGTTTGCACTATTCCAAATTGATTTCCAGAATGATTATACTAATTCACAGCTTTTCATTAGCTGTACTGCTCTTTTTCCATAACCCCTCCATCATTGTCTATTTTCATCTTTTGTCACGTGTGGAAGGCCCATCTTTTTAACTGTAGTATGCTTTTGATTATAAATGACTGCAAACATGAAAAATTATAGTTTATGAAGAATTAAATTTTCAAGTCACCCAATGGGGGGTTCATTGTGGATAACGTATTACCAGTGAGCAGTTGAAGAAGAGAAGCATCCTAAAGATTTTCATTACAAAGTGTTGTAATTAAAATCAAAGATAGGCTGATTGGTCATATGGTAAGACTTGACCAAGATTTGTTTGGGGATCCAGGAATTTGTTTGAATCCATTGTTACAAACCATTGTTCAAACAAATAGAAAGCATTCATTAAGTACTTACTATTTGCTAGTTTCTGGGGATACAAAAACAGAAATAAAACGATCTCTCCCTTCATGGAGTTTACATTCTGTAGGGGGAGACAAACATACATACATAGTTATTTTCAGAGCAGAGACTGATATTTGTCACTGTAATAATGCTTTATTGTACAAATAAAGTGGCATACAAGTATGAGTTTGGAATTTGTTGAGGTTGATTGGCTGATGTACACCCAAGATGAGCACAATCTAGGAATGCCCAGTACTTTTTGAGAACTACAGAAATAAGTCAATGATCTGCTGAAGTAAATATGACATCAGATGCCAGCTATAATATAGATAATAAGATTTGAGTTTTAAGTGTGGCCCATGACCTAATCTCATTAATATTTAGTCACTGTGTGTGTGTGTATATATATATTTATATATATGTATATCTGATGTTAGGAGTCATTTGGAAGATAATATGCACCAGAAAAGAGCATGAATGTTTCCTACTCTTTCATCTTTATTAATACTGAAACTGGAAACAGCTTATGTCTGTATTGTGTGCATGTGAATGCATTTGTTGTTCTATATAATTCTGAGAAATCTCTTAGCCGCAAGTGAGAGAAGTGATAATATGTGGTATGCCGATGACTTTGGGCCAAATTTCAGTAGGATTAACTTCCTTTTGAGGAATCACAAGTGGCCTGCAAGTATCAGTAAAGGTTGAGCAAACTTGCTATATGCTCCTTTTTCTCAAGGGCTTTGACTCTCAATCTGAGATGACTTTATTTCATGCCCATAGTAAAACAGGAAGCACATTCAAGATAGCATCAAAACCCACTTCCTTATATGTACAAAATAAAAACCTCTGACAGTAGCAAAACTGATGCTTTTCTTTTAAAATGGGTAGAAACATAGTCTTCATGGGTTTTCCTTTCCACCAATTAGAAGCAGAGACAAGTCCTTTGAAAATGAAAACTCAGCCATAAAATTAATTTATTAATTTAGCCAAACACTGAAAAGCCTCAGAAGTCTGTAGCATTAATTGCTAATTTTCAGAGCCGGAAACAATGTTCAGAGAGAAGCTATGTGAAATTTCAAGCCAAGGTAAGGTATAATGATCCAAACAAGTCATTTGCTTCTGCCTGTGGAGATAAACCCACTCGTGTAGACTTTGGTCTGGGCACTTTTTATTCAATTAGCACATTTACATAAAGGGTGTGTGTTTGTGGTGTAATGAAGCTTAAATATTGCAAAATGAAATAGCTGTAAAAAATTTCCTCCTTTAATGTGGCACACATTTTTTCAGTTTTTAGATGATTTGAAAGATGCAGCTGATCATCTTAAATAGTCCCATTTCTCCTAGGTGTTTAATTGTGACCCCTGGGAGCACAAAGCTTAAATTCTTCAGTCTTTTTTTACTCGAGCTTATTATTCATTAGATAATAAGTATTAGGTACTAGTAATTAGAATGATTAGATTCTAGGCTTAGAAAAAAATGTTATGTCTAAAGTTAAGTGAAATACCACAGATAGTTATGTGTTAAGTGAAGGAACAAAAAAAATTGCATAAATAAATAGTGATGCCCTGATTAAAAAGTTCTCTGGAAACAAAACTCTTTAATAAAACTGGCTTGGGTTTGGAGGTTAAGGTTCTTCTCAAGTTGGTAAGGATGGATAAGGAGGCAGCAGTGTTTTCTCAGTTCTAATTTTCTTGACTATGAGCCAGGGATTCAGCAGACTGAATACAGCCTATTCATCTGGGAGTGAGGAAAGGGACAACCAAGTTCTGACTTTGAGTGACCGGAGTCATTATTTATTTATTTATTATCTCCTTCCTCTGTGGACGGAGGCAGTCAGGGAACATCATCTTGCCTTCCTGGATAGAAAGGAGGTAAGAAGGTCCTGTTGTAAAGATTGGCAGAGAAGGAATTTGTGTTCTACCTACGGTAATGAGATTTGTTTATTAAGTATATTTTTAGAATTCTTTCTCTTTAATAGAAGTAACAGTGTATATAGAAGATTGAACTGCTTTTAGAAATAGAATTCATTTCTGATCAGATTTGGTTTATAAATAAATGTTGAAATTCTGCTATGATTGGTTTTAACAGTACTGGTTTTTATTTCTAATAAGTGTTTAAAAATTGTAGATGAGTTTTAGGGAAACTGAGAACACCTTTAAGTGAAAAGTTTCAGAGTAAAGTATCATTAGAGTGACATAGTCTATTGCGAAGATTTTAATCCTGAACTCAATATTTATATGACTTTTTTATTATTTCCAGCAACTTGAACATTAGCTTCTCTTTAAAATATCCTGGTATCGAAGTAATGATTTTAATTTTTTTTACCGTGGATATTGAGCAAGCCTTTAATAAGGCACTGTTTTGTACAGAGCACTATGATAAATAATAACTTGTAATAATTAGCATTTATATAGCACAGCTTTTGTGCCTAGGTGACACAAAGATGAAATAAGTTGTAATCTGCCATTGTGAAATTTATAATTCTGTGTAAATCTTTTGAACATGGTGTTGATGTTACAAACTCTTTTAGTAAGTCTATTGCAATAATCTACTTATAAGATTTTTAAAAATTGGCAATATAGCACACATTGAACCAATTATCTTCTGAGTTAATACCCGAAGTATTGTAGAAACTTAGGTGATGTCACGTGCCCAGTACCTTAGTCATCAATTTAGCTGTTTTTGGTTTTCCTTTCTTTCCATGGTTGCTTGAAATTATCTGTTAGAGCCTCAGATTTATTTTTTACGCATAAGTTATTGAGGTATTTTTGTAATATTGTCAATTTTATCAGGTTATAGGAAGTTCCCTTGGTTATATCTATCACAGAATATCAGAAAACATTTTATTATTAATTATTTAAAGGAAAGTTCCATGGTAATTTTAAATTTATACTTAAAGTACTTTGGGTCCATACTGGAGGACTATTTAATAATATAGCATTGAGCAACATTATTCTGTCCACTAAAAACCGTTATAATACTGTCCCTAACACAGTGTGTGCTCTTCTAGCTTCTATATATCTTTTGAATTAATTAAAATGTATTAAATACTTACTGTGTGCCAAAATTGTGCTAAATGTTGGAGATACAAACAGAAGAGTGTGTGACTTTATGTGTGCTTAGTGCAGACAAAAAACATTTAGGAGGGCTCATCTGCAGGGCATTGACATCTTAGTAGGGCAGCAGTGAGGCAGATGGAGAGATGGTAAGGCCCAAGAGTTTTGAGAGTGCATTGGCAGAGCAGATGGTTAAGGCTTAGTCTGATAGTTTTCTGTCTTATCAGAAGGATTGCAGTTGGTGATTCTTATTTCTTCAAACTGTTGAGATAGCCGTGTCTGCTCTGTAAGGTACGGGGAGGCATCTGGGAAGCAAAGAGTAGGCTGGAGGATGCAAGTGGAATGGACATTCTAGGTTCGGTAGGGATAGGGATGGGGGTGGCAGAACATTCCTTAGCACCCCAGTGATATTTCTGGGGCCTGGAACAGGTGAGGAGACATATCAACCAACTCTTCTTAGAACATAACATTTTCTAGTCTTCACATGGTTATTTTAAAGTGCAAATGAATCTGGTCGTAATTCAGGTGTATACCAGTTATTTCTATTCAAATCCAATTTTAAGTTTCTGTATATGTGTCATTAGTTCTTTTAATCTGCAAAATATCAGTTTTTTAATCAGTTTGTTAATTTTCCTTCCACCAACCAACAACTATCTCTTACTCTTCATGGATTTTTTATGGCTAAAAAGTTAATCACTTGCTGATGTACCTTACATCTATTCAAATGCATCCCATCTTTACAGGTTTAATGCGGTCTAGCTCTCATCCAAAGAGATATATAGCAGGTTGGGATTATGTGTTTATGAATAGTCGCCCTTTCCCTCAATTTCAGTACTTTGCCACCAGCTTTTAATTGCCTTTATGTTTAATTCCTGGTACTGAGCATTCTGAGGATGATGAAGAAAAAAGACACAGTAATGTTGGTGTTGAATGCAAATTCAGTTAATGTGAAATGAATTATAAAATACCAGGTTGCATTAGCGTTGCAACACTGGATTAATTTTCCTCTTTCAAATTTTTTCTTTTTTCTTCTTGTAAATTTAGCCCTGGATGGTTGGTCTGCCACCTTTTTAGACCCAGTCCAGATATTTAGTTACAGTTAGTAACAGGATAGTAAAACATCTTTTTATGTATTTATGTGACAAAAGCAATTGAACAAAACCAGTCGACACATTCAGCTCATCTGACAATGTATACAACATAATGTACCTTAGTCTTTAGTCTTTCTACAAAGAAGGTTGTATTTACCTGTGTTTGTTACCTGGGACCAAGATTGGTCAGTATAATTAATCATGTGGCTGCCTTAGTATTTATTGATTTACATTATTTTAATCAGTTATGTGTATTGTTTTCCTTATTCTGTATGCTGTGCTCTGCATCAGTTCATAATTTTTCCCGTATTTCCCTGAATTATACATATCTGTTGTTTTTAATACTCAATTTTATTTGGATACCACGATTTCTTCAACCATTCTTCAGTTGTTGGGAAGGTGTACTGTCTTTCTAGTATTTTCTTATTTTAAAAAGTACTTCCATGAATATTTTGGCATGTGTGAAATCTATTTTTATTACTATTCGCATTACATACCCAGTAATAGGGATCACTAGACCAAAGGGTATGAATAGCTTTAACAACTTCTCATGTAATTCCAACCATTTTCTAGAACTTCACTAACAAGATATTAGCATTGTGGTGAAAGAACTAGAAACTGAGAGGTTGCCTATCTATTAGGGGATGGATGGTTGAACAAGTCATAGTATATGCTACGTTCTATTAGAAATGATGGAAGGGATAGTTTCAGAGAAATCTGGAAAGACTTCTGTGAACTGATGCAGAGTGAAACTGAGCAAAACCAAAAAACCTCCCTATTTATAGTTAGAACAATATTGTAAAAAAAAAAAGCTCAGAAAGATGTAGGAACTCTGTGATCAGTATAATAATCAGCTACAGTTCTGGAGGACTAGTGATGAAATATGCTGTCCACCTGCTTACAGAAAGGTGAAGTCTCAAGTGCAAAATGAGACTTTTTTTTTAAAGCAAATGGAAATGTGTTTTCATTGACATGTTTGTAACGGGTTTTGTTTTTCTTTCTTCTTCAGTTGAGGGGTTAGGAGGATGAAAAGGTAGATCATGGCTTCTAGAACACTGTTTTTGTTTTTTGTCATCTTTGCTACTCTGATATTGTATCTCATTTTAGCACTTCCTTTCCTAGCTTCCATAGAAATTTGTTGACAAATTCTCATAATCATTCTTGCTAAAAGGAAGTTTTAATTTATTTCCAACCCAATTTTACTGTCAGTAAATCAGTGTATAATTAGTGGCACTAAATTAGTTTTTGCACATCTACAAAGTTATTTACCTTTCTGGCTGTCTCATCTCTGTTACTTGAAGTTAATGGAAATAAATGCAAATAAAAACTTGTTTGGATGAAAATGATCAAGCAGTTGCTCCATTATTAAAAGGTTTGCTTTGGACTCACTGGTATATATGTATTCTGTCCTATATCCCCACTAAATGATATAGTTTTTTTCTTTGCATATACAGGATATGTTGTAATAATTTTCAGAAGTATTTATTTTGCTTCATTTGAATTAGATAAACAAAATTCCCTAATTCAGCCAATTTGGGCCTTAAATATTTAGTAAAAGATTATAAATGCTATTCCAGGTAGAGGTTAAAGAGAATTTGGATAAGTTGTTATAATAAGAGGGAAATTTCTATTTCTGAAAAATTAATCCATATCATGAATGTTCGATTCAAGCCAGAGTAATGCTGAGCTGTTGCAAGTCGTATGTAGTCTTTTGCCATGACATTTAGAGGTTTCTAGCTCAACTAAGGCTTCACCAGCCTACAAAGTGTGAGTCTCCTGGGTCAGGAGAAGTCTTTAACACATCCCTCTTTCTCTTCATCTTTGATTCTGCTACTGTTCTCAAAGGCTTCTGTTCTCCAATTCTTGTCCACCTTTCCTACAGTCATTATGCTGGCATTTTATAACTCATTTGCTCCAGTCCTTCAGTCATAAGTCCGCTGCTCACTGCTACATTTTACCTCTTGTACCTAGTCCTCCAGCTAGATAGAAAAATCCACTGCTGTCCTGTTTATTCATGAGCTCTCCCACCCTCCTTTCCTCAGAACCTTCCCTCTTTTACTATCCCAAGAAAGTTGTCCCTCACACTGGAATTTTTCCTGGAAACTTTTATTCTCATTGATTGCAGTGCCAGGAAGTTGCAGACACAATTTGTTAAACTTTGCAATAAACAAGACTTCTTGATGAATGATGAATGCCATTTTCTTCATTATTGTTTATATTAATCTGAATTTCTGAACCTTCACTGTAATTCTTACAACTTAATTATTTCACAATACTTTCCTCCTAGAATTCTCAGACGTTTAAAAATTATGCATTCATAAGAAGTGTCCTGTATACTGGAAATGCCTGTGCCTTATCCTGCCCCAAAGGCCTTTGTCCTGCTTTGCCTATCCTTACTCTTCAGCTATGAATATTGAGTACCAGGCATGTACAACAGCCACTTCAGAAATACTTCTTGTTTGACTGAATGTCCACTTGCAGCTGGGCATGCACAGAACAAACATCCTGCATATACTGCCGCCCCATCCCTTTTCCCCTCCAACTCCCCACCTCTGTTTAAAAAAAAAAAAGTAAAGCAAGCTGTTCTCTATGTTCATACATTTCTCTTTTGACATATCTTCCTTGAGGGCAGGGCAAGATTATTTTGGTTTCATTGTAGCTGAGCTTGTGTATCTAAGAAAGGAACATCAAACCTTATCTGCCCATGAGAACAATAATAGTAGAAAAGATACTGCTATGAAAACCAACCTAAGAAATGGCAAATGAAACCAATTAAGAATGATTGTAGAAGATGTGATGCTAATTGAGCAACACAGTAATGATGCTTTCTCTCAATGCTAATAATTACAGGCTGTGAACTTTGATTTTACTTGAATAAATTCAGCATTGTACAAACACAGAACTTTAAGTTAATAAGTCATTGTACAGTGATCAGTATGTACAGGAATGATACCTGGAAAATGCAAATGTATTTTGAAAACATGGTCGCCCCCTTTCATGAGAGGTTAGAGAAATGGATATTGGCATATTGTGTTATCAGCAAGTCTCATTTAAATTGCCATGTACGTAAGAATTCCCCATCTGAGATGACCTTCACTTTCAGACTTCAGATAGCATTTTGTTTTTACTTATTTAATGTACTTTATGGCATAATGTAAATTATAATTATCTTTGTATTTTATTCCTTTACTAGTCTAATATTCCTCTGAAGGTAGGTATAGTATTTCATCTAAATGTAATTTTTCAATGCCTAGCACAGTGCTTTGCATACAATAGGCATTCAGTTTGTTGGCTAATTGAATAAATGGATAGACACTTCCTTGCCTTAATGTTGACTCTTTTTTCTTTGACCAGACACTTACTAATAAAACAAGGCAGCCTTTTCCATTGTTCGACAGTGCTAGTTTAAAAATGATTGATATTGGGGGCAGCTAGGTGGTGCAGTGAATAGAGTTCTGTTCTTGGAATCAGGAGGATCTGAGTTCAAATGCAGCCTCAGACACTTAACACTTATTAGCTGTTTGTGACCCTGAGCAAGTCACTTAACCACAATCGCCTCACCAAAAAGCCAAAAAAAAAAAGAAAGAAAAAAGATTGATATTGACATGAAACTGACACTTAGTCATGAAAGTCATCTTTGTTAAATTGAATTTAATTGAAATAGCCTTGATTTTCTCCCCTGGGGCAACACAAGACACACACACACACACACACACAGTTATATATTTTGTATATATTATATACATGCATATGTGTGTATACACATATGTACACATAAATGTATGTGTATCTGTATCTATATAATAGTCCTTCGGGTAGCTAAAGACTGCTGTGATGTCTCACTTAAAGATTCCCAATTCTTCAGCCCTCTCTTCCCCTTCATCCCATCCCTCATTCCTGAACCAGTCCTGTTGCCAAGATGTACCAGTATTTGTTCTTACTCCATGTGACAACTTCTCAGATATTTAATTTTAGCCTGTCAAATAAGAAATCACGGATAAAATACTTGAAAACCTTAAAGCATTATATAAGTGACAACTTTTAGTAGTTATATCTCCATTAAATCTTATCCTGGCTAAACACATCCTTAAATCCATTAATAGATTCTTACAGGGCATGGTCTTCGTTCTGGTCCACTCTCCTCTAGTTATGTGCTGGCTTTCAGTGATTCAATAAAATATGCCCTGGATGAAATATGAGATCCCCCCACTGTGGTTTGACCAAGGAATAATGCAACAGAACATTTATTCCTCTCATTTTTTGAACCACGTGTTTCTTAATGCAGCTTAAAATAATGTTACATTTTTGGTTGCTATATCACACCATTGCCTTACATACTAAGTTTGCTGTCAAACTCAATATATGACATAACCCACCCCCATCTTTTTCACACAGAGTTGTCTAGCCACACCTCCCCCATAATGTAAGTGTCACTTATTAATCTGATTTTTCAAATTTGTGTAGAATTGAAGTTTTAATATAACTGCATTTGATGGATCATTTTAATCTGTTAGATCTTATTTATTAATCCCTATTCTTTCATCTGCCATGTTAACAAATCATTCCTTCTGGCTTCATTTTTTTATCTGACAGATTAGAGAAACATGGCATCTAAGTCATTGAGAGAAAAGCATTGGAACAGCAAAAAACCTTCACTGGTCCAGTACACTGGAGACCTCCCTCAAGGCGACTTTTAAATTTTTATTTTAAAAAGTGTTTTATTATTTTCCTTTACATTTAATTTATTCTGTTTTTTTCTCAATCACATGTAAACAAATTATTTTTTAAAATTTTGAGTTCCAAATTCCCTCCTTCCCTGCCTTCTTCCTTCACTGAGAAGGCAAGCAGTTTGATATAGGTTATGCATGTGCTGTCATGTAAAACACATTTCCATATTAGGGATATTGTGGAAGAAAACACTGACAAAAAATTCCACAAATCAAATAAAGTAAAAAAATAGTATGCTTTGACCTGCATTTAGATTCCATCAGTTCTTTCTCTGGAGGCAGATAACATTTTTCATTATAAGTCCTTTGAAATTGTCTTTGATCTTTGTAATACTTAGAAGAACTAAGTCATTCATAGTTGATCATCATACCATATTGCTGTTACTATGTACACTATTCTTCTGGTACTGCTTACTTCACTTTGCATCAGTTCATATAAATCTTTCCAGGTTTTTCTGAAATCATCCTGCTTGTTATTTCTTATACCCAGTAGTATTCCATGACAGTTATATACCACAACTTGTTCAGCCATTCCCCCTTTGAGGGATATCTCTTCAAATTCCAGTTCTTTGTTATCACAAATGTTTTTGGATGTATAGGTCTTATTCCCCTCTTTTTTTTTTTTAATCTTTTTTTGGGATGCAGACCTAGTAGTGGTATTGCAGGGTCAAAGGGTACATGCAGTTTTAATAGCCTTTTTAGCATATTTCCAAATTGTTCAGTAGAATGGTGGAATCAGTTCTCAATTTCACCAACAGCCCACCAGTGCCCCAGTTTTCCCACATCTCCTCCAACATTTGTCATTTTCCTTTTCTGTCATGTTAGTCAATATGATAAGTATGAGATGGTACCTCACAGTTGTTTTAATTCTCATTTCTCTAATCAGTAATTACTTTAAACATTTTTTCACATAAGTGCTTTGATTTCTTCTCTGAGAACTGTCTATTCTTATCCTTTGACCATTTATCAATTTGAAAATGACCTATATTATAATAAATTTGACTAAGTTTTCTGTATATTTGAAAAATGAGTCCTTTGTCAGTAAAACTTGCTGTAAAATCTGCCCCCCTCCCCAGTCTCCTGCTTTTCTTCTAATCTTGGCCAAGTTGGTTTTATTTGTGCAAGAACTTTTCAATTTAATGTAATAAAAATTATCCATTTTACATTCCGTGATTCCCTCTGTGTGATGTTTGGATATGAAATTTTTTTTTCTTTTTTTTTTTGGCAAGGCATTTGGGGTTAAGTGACTTGCCCAGAGTCACACAGCTAGTAAGTGTTATGTGTCTAAGGCCGGATTTGAACTCAGGTCCTCCTGACCCCAGGGTTGGTGTTCTATCCACTGCACCACCTAGCTGCCCACTATAAACTCTTATTCATAAATCTGACAGGTAAACTATTCCATGCTCCCCTAATTTGCTTATGATATCACCCTTTATATTTAAATCATGAACCCGTTTCAACTTTATCTCAGTATATGCTGTGAGATGTTGGTCTGTACCTAGTTTCTGCCAAACTACTTTTCAGTTTTCTTAGCAAATTTTGTCAGATAGTGACTTTCTTGTCCCAAAATCTTGGATCTTTGGCTTTATTTGACACTAGATTACTATGGTCATTTACTACTGTGTGTTGTATCCCTGATCCTTTCTACTGATCTATTGTATTTCTTAGTACAAGATGTTTGGATGATTACCACTTTGTAATATGATGCTGCTAAAATACCTTTCTTCACTTTTTTCCCCCCATTGATTCCCTTGATATTCTTGGCCAGATGTATTTTGTTACTCTTTTTTCCAGCTCTGTAAAATTATTCTTGGGTACTTTGATGGTATGGCACTGAATGAGTAAATAAATTTAGTTAGAATTGTCATTTTTATTATATTGACGTGGCCTTTCCTCTAGCAGTTATGTCTCTAATTGTTTAACACTTTCTATTTGTGTGAAAAGTGTTTTGCACATGTGCTTATATAGTTCTGGGGTTTTTTTGGCAGGTAGGCTACCGAGTAGTTTTTATTGTCTGCAGTTATTTGAAATGGAATTTCTCTTTCTATCTCTTGCTGCTGAACTTTGTTGGTAATATATAGAAATGCTGTTGACTTATGTGGCCTTATTTTATATCCTGCAACTCTGCTGAAGTTGTTAATTATTTCAGCTAGTTGATACTCTAGGATTCTCTAAGTATACTATCTTATTATCTGCACAGTGATAGTTTTGTTTCCTTTTTGCCTATTCTAATTCCTTGAATTTCTTTTTCTTGTCCTATTGCTGTAGCTAGCATTTCTAGAACAATATTGAATAATAATGGTGATAATGACATCCTTGCTTCACCTTTCAGCTTACTGGAAGGGCTTCTAGCTTACCCCCATTATAAATACTGTTTGCTGATGGTTTTAGATAGATAGTATTTGTAACTTTAAGAAAGGCTCCATTGATTCCTATGCTTTCTAGTGGTTTTAATAGGTATGAGAGTTGCATTTTGTCAAAAATGTTTTCTGCGTCTATTAGGATAATCGTGTGGTGTTTTTTTTAGTTAGTTTGTTTGTTTTGTTATTTATATGGTCAGTTAAGCTGATAGTTTCCCTAATACTGAACCAGCTCTGTATTCCTGGTATAAATCCCATCTGGTCATAATGCATGATCTTTGTTCTATATTGCTGTAATCTTCTTGCTAGTATTTTATTTAAATTTTTTGCATCCATATTTATAGAGAAATTGATCTATAGTTTTCTTTTTCTCTTTTTGTTCTTCCTGGTTTAGGTGTCAGCACCATATTTATATCATGAAAGCAATTTGGTAGGACTCCCTCTTTGCCTCTTTGTCTAAATACAACAAAATGCTTGGTAGAATTCACTTGTGAATCCATCTGGTCCTAGGGATTTTTTCTCAGGGACCTCATTGATATCTTATTCAATTTCTTGTTCTAAAACAGGATTATTTAAGTGTTTTATTTTCTCTTCTGTTAATCTGGGTAGTTTTTATTTTTATCAGTATTCATCCATTTCACTTAGATTGTCTTGACTGCTTCTTGATCCACTAATAATTATTCTTTTAGTCCATCTATTCAACTATTTTCTAATCTCCTTAAGTGTTTTGGTTGAATGACTTCCCTGTTATCTGACCTACCACTCCCCATCTAATCCACAGAGATAAGGTCAGAATCTTCCCCTGGCTGAACAATAAGATTAATTCTAAGACAATAAAACACCCACAGTCTGTGTCAGACCTGGTCACAAAACCTCTCTTCTTTGGCAAAACCTGAATTATCCTGTGCTTTGCTGCCATCCCATTTGAGTACCTATGCTCACCTCTGAACCACAGTTGGTTGTTGGAGAACTTGAGGGATAATTTCATCTTAATAACAATAGCTTCCTTTATAGAGTACAGCCCCTGTTATAGAGTAGGAATGACATAAAAGGGACTATTATTCTCATTTTATAGGTAACTTTTCTGAGGCAATAGCTTATTAAGTGACTTTCCCTAAGTAATAAAAGCCAGTGACATAGGTAAGATGGGAACTTTCATATATCATGACTTTCCCTTTAGTGCCCCATTTTCTTGTGCTTACGTTGGTTTCCTCAAGGCCCCTACTTTGAACTTTCCATCTTCTTCCATCATAGCAGCACTACATGTTCTCTGGCCTTATTTTAAAAAGCTTTTCCTTTCTTCTCTCCTCAACAAAACTCACTTTTGTGTACCCACTCTATCTGTTAGGTATCTGAGCTTATAGATTGAGTCATGCTTATTAAATTATTAAGGGAAAATGACAATACATTTTATTTAAACAAGAGCCTTGTTTCACAGCTGGACTCTGATAATCCTTTTGTAAAGTTGTCAACAATTCACTTAACTTCTCTGCTTTCGTTTCCTTAACTGTAGAGTGAAGGATTGGACTAGTTGGCCTCTGAGTTCATTTCTAGCTCTAGATCTGTGTGCCTTTTGGACACACAATACTTGAATAACTAATGGAAAGTATTTCCATCTCCATGGCATGCCGGTAAAGGAGATAATTTGAAATAGACAGTCGTTCCTTTTTGACGTACCTATTAGTTCACCATTCTCTATATGTGACTATTCCTGGCTACTTCCTTTCTGCTTAAACTTTGTCTTTTTTTTATTGTTGTTCAGTTGTTTCGGTTGTGTCTGGCTTTTTGTGTGACCCCTTTTGGGTATTTTTTTAGCAAAGATATTGTATTAGTTTGTCATTTCCTTCTCTAGCTCGTTTATGGGTGACGAAACCAAGATAAGCAAGGTTTAGTCACTTGCCCAGGGTCACATATCTAGTAAGTGTCAGAGGCCAGATTTGAATTCAGGAAGATGAGTCTTCTTGGCTACAGGTCTGGTGCTTTATCCACTAAGCCATCTAGCTGCTCTAACTTTATCTGCATTGATAAAAAGACATGAAAAAATAGTTCTCTTATTGGGGATTATTTTCTTATTTTTGTATTCTAGTATTTTGTTAATTTTCTTCCCTTCTACTTTCTACCTTTACAGCTTACTAGCATTACAATCAGAAGGTGTACATAAAATATAAAAGCATTAAATAATTAATCTAATTAATAAAATATTTCACAGAGGTTTAAATTTTTGACTAAAGGGAGTTTGGGGGGGGGAGGTATACTTTTTACCTATAGATTTCGGTGACTAATAGTATCCCTGAGTGGCCAAGGATAGTGAAAATAGCACTGGACCTTCGTTTGAATTCTGGGTCTGCCACTTACTAGCTTTGTGACCATGGTCACATCATTTATCCTTTCTAAACCTCATTTTCCTTACATCCAAAATTGAGATGATAATACTTGTCCAACCTTCCTCACAAGCACTTGTGAGGAAGAGCACTTTATAAAATAAAAGCATTGCATAATGATGAGTAGTGTGGGTGTATTTCCAGGTTGTCATGTAATTATTTCAGATAACTAAGTTTCATATATTGCTTTTGGGGGAGATTACATTGTGAAAGTATAGAACCCTTAGATTGTTTTGGGCATCAATCAGCTGCCTCTACTTGGAGTAAATGTTTCTGTTCAAGAATATAATAGGGCCCTGCTAGTAAAAAGAACATATTACAATAAGAAACTTAAGGAAAACTTAGAGAAAAGTAGCCTTACCTACAAGGTGCATCAGCACAGTATTTCTTCCTTTTTTTGTCTTATATTGAATGATTTCTTTTATTGTCATCTTCATTATTCATTTATCACTGTATTTTTTATTAAATGTGACGCACCTCAGAAGCCATTCAGTATGGGAGCATCCTGTTGACTACAGAAAAAAAGTTGAGTTAATACTCTAGAAACTGTAAAAATACCACTTACTCCCTCCTACACACATAGTTCTTCCCTGAAGAGATTATTCAACTTTGCCCTTTTAAAAAATTTTATTTTTTAAAGCCTGTAAAAGGGTGCTCTACACACACACACACACACACACACACACACACACACACACACACACACACACACACACACACACACGTCCTTATCATTATTTGGGTGTTTTCTAGGAAACAAAATAGGTTTTATATTTTGTTTTTCCCATCACAACTGTACTTTAAATCAGATGTTAAGCAAAAATTATATAATAATTATAACAACTAACATTTGGAAAATGCTTACTATGTGTCAGGCAGTATGTTAAGTGCTTTACAGTTATTATCTCATTTAGCCTCAGGACAGCTCTGAGAGGTAGGTGTTGTTTTTATCCCCATCTTACAGATGAGGAAATTGAGAGAAACAGAGATTAAGTGATTGCCCAGGGTCACACAGATAGTAATTATCCAATGTCAGATTTCATCTCAGGTCTTCCTGACTGCAGGCCCACTGCACCATAATAGTATATGTAGGGCCAGTGCAAGAAACTTACTTGAAACTGACTGATAAGAACCTAGTAGGTGTGGACTGATTAAGCTTCTTCATATCCCCTTACCTGCACATCAGGAATTGCCTTCTTTTTTTCCTCCCATTTTATATGCTGTCACTTAGTGATCTCATCAGCTCCCATGGGCTTAATTATCATCTCTAATTAGATGATTCCCAGATTTATATATCCAGCCCTAATCTTGCTCCTGAGTTAATGTCAGGTGTCACCAACTGCCACATCAAAAATTGCATGTTCTATAAACATTTCAAAAGCAGCTACTCTATAACTGGACTCATTATCTACCCCCCAGCCCCATAGTTTTTTTCCCTTTTTGCAGCTTCCCAGTTACTTTTGAAGACACCACCATCTTCCTAGTGACTCAGGCTTGTAACCTCAATGTCAACCCTTTACTTACATATCCAGTCTTTGTCTTTTTTTTTTCTTTCTTTCTTTCTTCCTTTCTTCCTTTCTTTCTTTCTTCCTTCCTTTCTTTCTTTCTTCCTTTCTTTCTTTCTTTCTTTCTTTCTTTCTTTCTTCTTTCTTTCTTTCTTTCTTTCTTTCTTTCTTTCTTTCTTTCTTTCTTTCTTTCTTTCTTTCTTTCTTTTTGCTTTTTGGTGAGGTGATCAGGGTTAAGTGACTTGCCCAGGGTCACACAGCTATTAAGTGTCAAGCATCTGAGGCCAGATTTGAACTCAGGGCCTCCTTACTCCAAGGCCAGAGCTCTATCCACTGTGCCACCTAGCTGTCCCCACATATTCAGTTTTTTGCCAGATCATGTCATTTTTACCTTAGTTGGTCTGAACAGTGTTGAGGACAGTATACTTGTCACCTTCCTAGTCCTGGATGCTATACCTTCCTGTGATCACTTCAGCTTATTTGATTTCCTTGTCACACTGTTAACATTCGGCTTCTGTTATTTTTGTTGTTGTTGTTCAGTTGTTCAGTCATGTCCAACTCTTAGTGACCCTGTGGACCATAGCAGGCCTGTACCATCCATGGTTTTTTTTTGGCAAAGTCACTACAGTCATTTGCCACTTCCTTCTCCGTTAGATTAAGGCAAACAGAGGTTAAGTGACTTGCCCAGGGTCACATAGCTAGTAACCATCTGAGACCCAGCTTCAAATTCAGGTCTTCCCAATTCCAGGCCTAGCTACCTAGCAGCCTCCATTTTGCTTGTAGTCCATTTTCTTAAGAAGCTGTAGCATTTGCAGTGTCCATATCCCAGCAAAACCATCTCAGCAGATGCGCCAAACCAGAATGAGGGTAACTGACAGGCCTCAAATCTGTTGTTAAGTTAGGGGGATGTCTCCCTCAAGTATGGGAAGACTTTTCTTGTCAGAATGATTGGACAGGAACAATTTGTTCCAAATGAAGATGCCTGAAGCAGGTGCTGTGGAACACTTAGAGCTTAGTCAAGATGCCAGGGTCATCTACTGCATCCAAGGCCATTGCTAGTCATCACTGGACTTTGATTACTCTGGAAAAAAGAGTAAGGTTGATGACTTTGTGCATCTCCAATTCATGCACAAGTCAAAACATTACCCTGTGATGTCATTGGTCCTCTTCAAGAACAAAGGACAGACAACATCTCTTGTTTAATTTCACACAGCCACTACCTTAGTTCTGACCCACATCACCTCTTGCCTAGAGTATTGTAATAAAACTCTTCTAACTGATCTCTCTCAAGTCTTTCCTCTCTCTAATCCATCATCCACTCAGTTGCCATTGTGATTTTTCTAGAGACTGATCTCCCTTTGCTCATTGAACTGCAATGGCTCTGTATTACCTCCAGGTTCAAATATATAAAGTCCTGGTTTGTTATGTATAGCTATTTGTAACCTATCCCCTTCCTAATTTTCCAGTCTTCTTATACTGTACTCCCCTCCTCGTGTACTCTGGTTTCAGCTATATTGGCCTACTTCTAGTTTCTAGACCTTGACGCTCCCTCTCCATTTACTCTACCTTATATTGGCTGTTCCCTTTGTCTGGAATGGTTTGTGCCCCTCACCTTCATTTCTTGGTTTCTGCAAAGCTTAAATCTTCTTTCTGTCGGAAGCCTTTCCTGGTCTCCTCGGATATTAGTTCCTTCCTCTTTAGTATAACCTTCTGTTTTAATTTTATGTGTACCTGGTTATTTATATGTGTCCTCATTTATCCTTCTTGAGGGCAGGGACTATTTTTGTTAATTTATTCCTGTTACTTTTAATAATTGCTTGTTGATTAGAGAAGAAGGTATTCTAGGTAGTAGGCACAGCATAGAAGAAAATGAGAGAGAAGCAAAAAACTTCTGAGCTGTATATGTATGTTTTCTGGAGCCATGAAGAAGCCTTCATATTGAGGATGCATGTTAAGTAGTAGTAGAAGATGAAAATGTTGTTATAAATTTAGCCTGTTTTAAGGTTTTATTTTGGAAAGTAGAGAAGTAAGGGGAGAACTTGGCTCCTTTTGTCATAAATTGTCTGAAAACATACCAAAAACTGGAAAGTAACATGGCAGAAATTGGTCATAGACAAATATCATACACCATTTACCAAGATACGGTCAAAATGGATACATGGCCTAGATAAAAAGAGAGAGATTACAAGAAAATATGAAGAACATGGAACATACTAGGTCTGATGACTTGGGATAGTCGAAGAATTTATGAATAAACAAGAGATAGAGAGCAGAGTAAAGTGTAAAATGTATAACTTCAATTACATTAAAATAAAGTTTTTGTACAGATAAACCAAATGTAACCAAGATCAGAAGGAAAGCAGAAAATTGGGAGGAAATTTATAGACAGTTTCTCAGATAAAGGTCTCACTTCTCAAATATATAAAGAACTTTGTAAAATCTATAAGAATGCAGGTCATTCCCCAATTGATGAATAGTCAAAGAATATGAACAGTCAGTTTTCACACGAAGAAATCAAAACAATTTATCATCTTATGAAAAAATGCTCTAGATCATTGGTTGGAGAAATGCAAATTAAAACAACCTTGAGATATCATTTTACACCTGTCAGATTGGCTAAAATGATTGAAGAGGAAAAGGACAAATGTTGGAGAGGATGTGGAAAAATTGGGACACTAATTCACTATTGGTGAAATTGTGAAATGATCCAACCATTTTGGAGAGCAATCTAGAATTATGCCCAATGAGTTATTAAAGTGCCTATACTGTTTGACTCAGCAATATCTTTAGTACGCCTATTTCCAAAGATGATTAGGGAAAAAGGAAAATAACTTATGTGTTCCAGAATATTTATAGCAGCTCTTTTTGTGTTGGTAAAGACCTGGAAATTGCATGGATGCTTGTCAATTGGGAAATGGCTGAACGAATTGCAGTATTTGATTATGATGGAATACTGCTGTGTTATAAGAAATGATGAGCTCATTGATTTTAGAAAAACATGAGTAGACTTATATGAAATAATGAAGAGCTAAATGAGCAGAACCAAGGGAACATTGTATATAGTAACAAAATATTATTTTAAGAACAACTTGGAATGACTAAATCATTTTGCTTATTATAAATACTCAACTACAAAGGACATATGAAGGAAGATGCTATCTGCATCCAGAAAAAGAACTGGTAAATAGAAGTATGTATAGATTGATTTTTACATATATGTATATACATATTTGTGTCTAGTAGCCATCTCTAGGGCTGGAGAAGGAAAAAAAAGTTTACATGATAATTTTATTATGTATTTAAAATGAATAGCAAGTTGTTCATAATAAAAGTTCTAGTTTCATGTGTAGTCATTTTTTTCTGCTATGTCATGGAAATGCTCATTTTATTTCATAAATTAAAAATAAATAGATTTTTAAAAAACTGATCAAAAATGGAAATAATTTTTGAGGTTGATCATCTTGTCTACCCTTTCATTTTACAGTTGAGGAAAATGAAGCCCAGAGAGGTTAGGTGACTTGACCAAAGTCTCATAGGTAGCAAGTAGGAGAACTAGGATTTGAACCTAGGTCTTCTGACTCCAAATCCTGGGCTCTCGCTTTTCAGATAGAAAAATTTTTATTCCAATATAAGCTGTTAATCTGTTTTGTTGTGTTTGTTCAGTCATGTCTTACTCATTGTGACACACCACTTGGGCTTTTATTCACAAAGATACTAGAGTGGTTTGCCATTTCCTTTCCCAGCTCGTTTTACAATAAGGAAACTGAGGCAAAAAGAGTGAAGTGACTTGTGTCACTTGTGTGGGGTCATACTCCTAAAAGTATCTGAGGCCATATTTGAACTCAAGTCTTTCCAATTCCAGGCCCAGTGAGTCACCTAGCTGCCCTCAGACAAACAATAAGCATTTATCAAATAAACACTCTGTGCTAGGCATTCTACTAAGCCCTGAGGCACAAAGAAAGACAAAAGCAGTTCTTGCACTCAAGGAGCTTACAATCTTGTGAAGTAGGAGTGCTTCCTTATTTGCAGAGATGGAAGACTGCTCGTATGGTGTTGTATATAGTGTATATGTATATTAGTATACTAACAGTATGCCATACTATTAGTCTTGAGGTCTTGATTAGTTTTGCTGAACTACTCTTCTTGTCATATCTGTGTTACAAAGGCTGACTGGATAGGGGCAGAGGAGACCTCTATTCATAAATGAAGGTGATGTAAAAATAAAAGATGTCAGTAAACTTAAATTTTAAATAAAAAAATGTTTTTGTCTAGACCTTGGCATCTGCTCTTTGGAAACTTGTCCCTTTTATGCTTATAGTTGTTAAAACTCAACCTAGTGTTTAAAGGTCTTAAACAGCAATAATTCAGAGGCCCTCAAGGTGGTGATGTGTTCTCATGAAATAAACAGTGTGCCCATTAAAATGGGATGAAGTATTCCTCAAAAGTAATAAATTATGTAGTGGATTGAAGCTGCCAGTGTCCACAGTACATACTGATGCTGAAATAATAGATTTTCCCATGCTGCTGAAAAGTCAAAAGATACTGGTAAAGACAGAAAAATGATATAATTTCCTTCCCTCTCCTCCTTTCTTTCTCTTCCCTCTCTTCCCATTCCTTATAATTCTCCCTCCCTTTTTGTTATGTGAGTCCTCTTTCCAGGGAAAAGGAGAACTTTAGTAGGGTAGGCTTGGCTTAATATGAAAACTTCTTCCACTAGTGCAGACTAGCCGTTTTGTGACTTGAATTCTTAGAGTTTTCTAAGAGATTGATTGTCAAAAGACATTACTATTAATGTATATTTTGTATTTTAGTCCAAGTAAGGCACAAGGCATTATTCTATACCAGTAAAATGTAATATGCCCAAAATATTAATATTTATATAAATCTATACATTTGGTTGAAGTTAACTATAGTTTTTACAGTTTTGTTTTGATGATATTAGGCATTTTTATGGTGGAAAATGTTATCTTTGAAATAAACATTCAGTTATTGAGATAGTTATATCATATACTGTATATGTATATACTAGTACCAAGAAGTACCTGATGTCAATCTGAGAATGTGAGAACAGCTAAATAGAAGTTATTTTTCTTTAAAATGAGAGGAAATGGTAATCTAGTGGAAACAGTGCAATCAGTTTTTCGTTACCAGTGCAAGGAATCCATTTTCTTTTCTGCTTGTAAGCTGTGTTCTTTTTTGCCTAAGAGAAACTCTTTAATTTATCTTTTTGTTACCATGTGTTCTGTATTAGAGCAGTCATAAACCATGACAGGTTAATAATTTCTTCCACTCCAAAATGAATTAAATTGTAGAACTAGAAGGCACTTAGCATCATCTAATCCCTCTCATTTTATAGATGAGGATACAGAAGCACAGAGGTAAAGTGACTTGTTTAGCATTCCAGAGCTAGTGAGTGGCAGAGCTGAGACTTTGAAATGGGAGCTAAGGCCACCTGAGTGATCTTGCCTTGATGTTTATCCTCTCTCCTCATCTCCTCCAGTTCCACTAGTTCTCTCTCCATTCCTTCATTGTTTGGTGGAATGGAAAGAGTGCTGGAGGTAGAGGGAGAGGAGCATCTGCAGCTTCCTCATCTCTAAAGTGGGGGCTTGGATCAGGTAATGCCCATCTTTTACCTCTGTACCTGCCCGCCAGCTGCCCCACTTCTCTTACTACATTACCTGGTTTCTCAAATAAATAAAGAGCCTCCAGTTCCATACCAATATTCCCTTCTAATATGCTCTCTGCCTCCTGCTACCACCACTACCACTGTTGAAACAGTTCACTTGAAGAGAGAGCCATGCCATCTTCTAAGTAGATTCAAGGGCCCTTTCTCTTTTTCTCCTTGACCTCTAACATTTAACATGGATAAGTACCCTTTCTCACCACCCCTCCCTTTCTCCAAATTTAACATCTTTTGTTTCTGTAACATAACAGAGCTGATTGAGTGGGTTTTGGCAAGTAGGAAATCGACTGGGTAAAGGGGATGTGATCCAGTAAGAGCATTCCAAAATTCAAGAACTTGGGGAATAAGCATTGCCTTATAATGGTGAAGTCCAAGCTGTGGTCATTCTGGTTTATAATAAATATAGATCAGCAGAATCAAGGAAGGAGAGGAAATGATGTTGAAGTCATTAAGAAGGGTGGTATGGGATGAAATGGAGAGCATAAATGGCCCTATAACATGTAGGCTGAAGGATCCCAGGAACAGTAGGTTGATACATGCTTCATATTGGTCTTCCTATCCATCATAGCAATAGGACTGAAAGGGATCTTCATTAGTATAGCATAGCGACAAAACTCTATATTTGGATTCAAGACCTAGGTTCTACACTGGCTCTGCTGCCTACTACCTATTTGATTCTGAACAAGGTATAACATTCTCCTCTGGTTCTAAATTGATTTCTTTTTCTGTAGATCCATTAATCTAATGTTATTTTAGAATTTCCATCCAGACAGTGCTGCAACTATTTTTCTTGACTATATCTTTGCAATTTTATAAATCTAGTTTGTAAGGCAAACTGCTTCATGTTCTCTAACTTCAGCTGAGCCTTTGCTGCTGCTCAGCAATGTTTTTATTCATTCCTGATTGACTCAGTGTATTAACAACAGTGGCTGTTCAAACTATTTCTACACTCCTCAAGCCCCCAGCCTTGGACCTTTCTTTTTCTACGAGCTTCCTCTGATAATGAGTTTTCTCTTGTTTTGCTTATAAAATTGAGGCCTTCTAGAGGGGATCTCCCTCTTCATTATCAATTCAGCAAACGTTTTATCCTTCTTCAGTTTATTTCATTTAAACAAACTTTTATTAAAGACTTGTGAAGTGGAGAACACTGTGCTAGACATTGGAGATATTACAGAGATTAAATGGGGTGTGATTCCTGCCCTCATAAACTTCCACTTCACTGAAGGATGAAAGAATATGACATTCCCATAAAAGATTTACTAGGCATGTAACTGTGCAGGACAAAGAGGCAGTTATTTACATTAGAAAGAGTGAAATTTGGATTTTAAAATCTTTGCTCTGCCTTCTGTGATCTTGGGCAATCAGCCAGTCGTATATGAGGCACTATGCCTTGTGGATACAAAGACAAAGTACAGTCAACAAAGACAGTACAACAGTCTCCACCCTTAAGGGCCTCAGTTTCCTTATAGGTAAAATATCATACTGGACTAGTAGCCAAAAGACACTGTAAGGTGTCTTTCAACTCAAACCTATGATTCCATCATCCTAGACACTGAGGGGTAGCAAAATGAAGCTTAAATAAAATAGACTACTCCCTCATAGGGAAAATATGCTGTAAATAATGCATAGCACAAAATAATGCATATGTGTGTAAGGTAGGTAGGAGCAAATAAAAGTAGTATGTTAGTGCTAGTACAGGAGAACTAAGGAACACTTCGTGGAAAAGAGAGCATTTAAGTGGAACTTCACACAGTAGATAAAAATTTAGTAGCCCTAGTGAGAGAAGATGAGATTACAGGCATATGGCAAAGGCATGGAAATGGGTGAGTAGGGATTATCTGAATTTATTAGGTAGTCAAGTTTCCATGTAATACAGGATATCAGAGATGGTTAGGAAGAGCACATGATAATATGGAAAAGGTAGGATGGCACTAGGATGTAGAAAGCTTTGAATGCCAACCTAATCAGTTTGAACTTAGTAGCCATTGAAGGATGCTAAATAGATGAACAAATTTACAGAAAGATGAGTCTGACAGGAGTTGTGAGTGGTCAAGGGGAGCAGGGCAAAGAAAGTAGAAGCTGGTAGATCAGTTAGGATAACCCTGCAATATTTCTCTGCAGGTGATGCTAATAAATTCTTATAGGGTGTGATACATTTAAAGGAGACATAGAAAATATTTTAGGGAAGGGTAAATATGGAGCCAGATTGTGAAGTATTTTAAATGCCAAACATAGGTGTGTGTATTTTGTTGTAGAGGTAATGGGGAGCCACAGGAGCTTCTTGAGCAGGTGAATGCTTGACCTGTGCTTTAGGAATATGAGCATGGCTGCTGTGTGCAATGTAGATTGGAGACAGATGAGGCTGGAAGCAGGAAAACAAGTTAGGAGACTACTGCTGTAGTAGAGTTGAGAGATGATGAGGGCCTGAATGGGTTAGTGGTTAGGTGAATATAGAGAAGGGAACATGTGAAAAATGTTAAGCAAATAGAATTGAAAAGATCTGGCAACTGTCTAGATGTGTTGGAGGTCATGAAGAGCTGAAGATGTATTTGAGGTTGCCATCCTGGATGACTTGAAGGATGGTGGTAACCTTGACAAAAAATAGAGAAGTTTGGGGAAGGGTGAGTTTGGAACAGGAGGAATGAGTTCTTTTTTGAACATATCAACTTTGAGATACCTAGAAGACCTCCTTTTTAAAAACATACAGGTAAAATAGTTAGGCGCTTAAATTATTTATTTATTTATCTATTTATCTATTTATTTATTTATTTATTGCAAAATACTGACAAACAGAAATCTCATTCCCATTATTATTTTAGTTGAATCATTGGTAACACCCCCCTGAATTAAGTTTGCTGGATGTTGTTATTTCCTTTTTCAAGGAAAGTATCTTAGAATTAATGGCAACTGCTTTTAGTTATATGGAGTGTTCCATTGAATTCATTTTAATTTACTTTATTTTACTTATTTTAACTTTAATTTACTTTATTTCATCTCATCTTGGACTTGTTATGAGAAAAATCACTTTTTTTCCCCCCAATAAAGAATTTCCTCAAAACTCTATTTGGGGGCTGCAGTTCACATTGACAATTCAAAGAAAAAAATAAGACTTTACCTGTGGAGATGATTCCCTTTACACTACAGATCCCACTGTGCCTCTGTGTTACACTTTGATGTTGAAAAGTTGGCTGTCATACTGTGTGTAGATCTTCGTTTTTGAATATTTGACCCTGCCTTTTAGCCAACTTAGCATATTCTAATCCATTTGCTTTGAAAGTTTGGGAATTTACCAAAAAGGGAGAGGGAGAATAGAAAGGAGTGCACATGCCCATTACTGGTGGCATTTTTATAGTCATGGCAGTTTTAATTTGATCATAATGCTTCCCTGTGATGTGTTAGCAGCCCTGGGACCTCAGGGATTGTTCTGACAGAGTGCAGACTCTAGTAGGCACTGCAGAAGTAGAAAGATGGTGAATATGAACTCAACCTATTGTAGAACTGTTTCAGGAGTAGCCTAGCTAAATTCAGGGAGGCTCATTCATTACGATATGATTGACCACCAGCTTATGAGTTTCTCAGCTGAAACAGCTCATGAATGCCATCTGCTAAAGTAAGGAAGTGCTACCATCTACCTTGGCTGAGTGTGTACCCACTGTGGTGATATAATGAAATAATTTTATTCTTTGCAATGTTACAAAGTATGGAGGGCTTCTGGAAGACCAAAGAAAGTCTTTTCCTTTGGATACTTAATTTAACAAAACATGCCTTAAGTTCCTACTAAATAGAAATCATTGTGTTCAGCACTGAGAGAATCAGAAAGTTTGAGTGCTGTGGGGTTTCTATAGTGTAGATAAAGGTATAATCCTTCACCTTGAAGACTGACCTCTTTCTGCTGTCACTAACTTCAGATGTTAGTAAAACTAAGAGACACATACACACACGTGCGCGCGCGCATGCCAGTTTTTTGCATTTTTTTCATCGAATGAATGAAAAATATTCATTAAGTACTTAGGATGTTCTAGGCACTATGCTAAGTGCTGAGGATTTTTCTACAAAAGAGAGACAGTTCCTGTCTGGAAAGAGATTACATTCTAATGTTGAAGACTTTATGTATACATACATGTATATACATATGTATGTACACATACAGTGCTAGTGTTTGGTATACTCCTGTTGGAGCAAGAAGTAGAAATTGGACTTGGAGAGGAGGAAGAGTAAATGAATTGGGGGCAGTAAGGTGGAAAATAGCCAGGATAAAGGTGAAGGCAAGGTTTCAGGAAGTGCAGATTCAAGTGGCTTATTTCCTCCTAGGTATGGACTCTGGTGGTCAAATTTGGAGGATAGAGCAGCAGCAGCAGCAAGAGCAATAGGACAGAAGGTGACCAGAGGAAGCTGAGGCAGTGTGGGCCTGAGTAGTACAGAGCTGAGTCCCTTAGCTCTGGGAGGCATGGTCTCTGGTGGTCTGGCTGGAAGAATGGACTGCCTAGAAAGACAAGATGGTCCCAGGAAGTGAAAAGCTGAATTACTTATGTATAGTAACATGAATGTATAACCCTGTGCATTGAATTGCAGGCAAGAATAATTTTCTTTCCCATTCTTATCAGTGTATTTTTGCCACTCCCACCTAAGCCTTTACTTCAGTAGAGAATTTTCCAAATTTTTTGTCTTTGAAAGAATCATAGCCAAAGTAGTATTGGGGGGAAGGGTGGGCAGGAGGGAGTGAGTTTTTAATCCCTAACCTTCTGCCCTACTTTTTTTTCTATACCTCTTCCCATTATTATCCCCTTTTGTCTCCTTTTCTCATTATTTTCCTTCCCATTGGGTATTTTCTCATAGAAAGATAGAAAAGGAGATATAGGAATAGGGTGCTTTTAAGTATCCTTATTCAATAGGAAGACATCCAGAATCAGGAAATATACTAGCACGGTTTATTTCACATCATTTCCCAAGATACTTTCTTTGTTCTTCATCCCATTTCTAAGACTTCTTAGTTCTACTTTCCTTTGGTGCCCATATTGATGATAATTCAAAACTAAATTAAACTATTTTGCCCACCAATATTCTCGAATTATCATAGGCAGAAGCTTTCACCTTTGGAAACACTTCACAGTTACTCAGGACCTAGGCTCAGAAAAACTCAAGGTGGTTTGCAGTTTATTTGTAGTAGGAGACTGTGACCACCACTTCTGTATCATGCCACATAGCTTTCATTAAACTAGTTATCCATCGTTTTGGGGACCAGTCCTGTGATTTCATTGGTTACAATCACAATCGGAAAAGGTCAAGGGGTGTGTGTGTGTGTGTGTGTGTGTGTGTGTGTGTGTGTGTGTGTGTGTGAGAGAGAGAGAGAGAATACACACACACACACACACACACACACACACATTTATTGGAAGTATCCCAAAGCCTCATTGAATTTTAAAGATGAAAGGGACCTTATAGATAATCCTTTCCAACTCTTTTATTTTATAGATGAAGAAAATGAGCTATAAAGTAGTTAAGTGACTTACCTAAGGTCACAGCTAGTTAGTGGTAGAGCCAGACCAGAATCCGGATCTCCCAGTCCACTGCTCTTTCTCTTTCCACCCATTGCCATCATTTTTTTAAAAATTCAATTTTATTTTATTTTTAGACTGTCATAACTCTTGATTGCAGCACCAAAACCACTTTAGGCTTATCTTAATAGGCTATGGTTAATGTGGTGACGCTAGGTTAGCATTCAGTGTTTTAGAACTTTAGTGAATTCATCCATCTTTAGTGAATTAAAGAATGCAAGTGAAGGAATGTATTGGAATTCAATACTTACTGAGTATTTTTGATGTGTGAGGCAGTATGCTTTCAACCCTTTCGTAGAAAGGACTGCTTGCTTGTTTTAGAACTTTCCCTAGGTAAAACACATGGGCCCAGTTTTATACCCATGGAACACAAAGGCATGATACCTCTTAATGCTTTCTAGAAATTGGGACTTGGTATCTCCCTTGACAACATTATTTTTGGTTTTCATTTTTCTTTATTTTTTCCCTAGTATCGTCTAGACTGTCACAGCCATCTTCCCCCCAGTCAAGCTGTCCATCTCCCTCCATCTCAGCTGGTAAAGTCATCTCTCCATCCCAGAAGCACAGCAAGAAGGCACTGAAACAGGTAATCAGGCTAGAGTGTGCTCATCAGAAGTGTAGATCCACATTCAACACCATGTGTCTGTTTTCATTCACCCTGAGAAATAATTAGTTAAGATACTTCAATTTGGGAAGGGTTGTGGGGTGGAGGGCAGTATACTTGGAAAATTTCAAATGACTTCTAAAAGCATTAAGACGAAAGCACAAAGAAAGATTAAAAACTGTTATATGCAAGTGGATAAATAATGTACCATCGCTAAACAAAATCAATAACCATTTATATCACACGTGCTTGGAATGACATCTGCCAGGGATAAAGTACAGTTGACTTTCTACTTGCCCCAGAACTTCGTTATTAAAGTTCAGTTTGGTTTTTAAACCAGAAACACTGTTTACCTTTGAAAGTTTTATGAAGGCTTTGAAGAACTTCAAATAATTTCCAATATTCTTAAATGTCAAAGCTCCTCCTTAGTCTATACCCATGGTCATTGATATGCCTTCTTTGCTGAATTATGAAATACAAATGCTTCTTTGAGGAGAAATGTAAGACCAGTTATTTTTCAAGGTTTGACAGTGAATCTGTAATGTGCATAGTAATCATGCAAGCAGTTTTATGTAGGATTAGTTTGATGCTTTGACCATTTCTTTTAGAATGGAAATCTGAATGGGAATGTTAGTACTTTCAAAAAAATTTTGCTGTCTTATGAGTTTCTTTTAGTGATAAGATTTTAATTTTTAAGAATTGCAATACAGGTAATTTGTGGGTTTGGAGTTTTTCAAGTCACAGAGAAAAAGGAGTTGATTGGAATTTTTGTTTAAGAGAACTTTGAAGCTCTTCTGACTCTATGCTTTGTTACATGACCATAGCAGAATGTAGTGGCATGGAAACATTTGATTCAGTTGCCATGGTTAGTCTGTATCGCTCAGTGAGCAACAAGGTTCTTGTCAGTCTGCAAATCTCAGAATATTTTTCAGCCTGTTAAAAAAGAAATGAGAGAAGCAGAATTGAACAAGTGGTAAAACTATTTTAATGCTAATATTTATTGAGTGCCTATTATGTGCAATGCACTAGATACAAAGATGAAACAAGATAATCTCTGTCCATACAGAGCAACTTCAACTTTCCATGGTTTCATTACCCTGCCTCACCTTTTTCTTATCCCAAAGTCTTCTTTTCCAGGTAAATCTAAATGAGATCTGAGCCTGACTTTCAGGCCTACTTTTCTCAGCAGGCAACTAAGAACAGGGAGATCAGGTTCTCTGGCCCTTACATCCTCTATGACAGGAGAACAACCAAGGGTAGGTTTTATGTGAGATCAGAAGCCTGTTCTGGAGTGAGAATTTGGTAGTCTGAGCTAGCCTGTTTTATGTACCTTTAGCCTAATGCACTTTGGGGAATAAAACTTAAGTTTATCGACTTAGAAAAGCCAGAATATAAAGTCTTAATATTCCTTTTTTGACTAAATGGAGGTAAGACTTTCCTACTTTATTTGAGCTTCTAGACTTTAATTCTTCTTATTTTTTTTATTTATTTTTTATTTTTAGGCAATTGGGGTTAAGTGACTTGCCCAGGGTTACACAGCTAGTAAGTGTCAAGTGTTTGGTCGGAGGCTGAATTTGAACTCAGGTCCTCCTGACTCCAGGGCCTGTGCTCCATCCACTGCGCCACCTAGCTGTCCTGCTTCTACACTTTCAAACTAGAAGTTTGTTCTTTAGGTAGCAATTATGAGAGTTTATAGAGACCTTTTAGTTTTTTGCTTTTGGGGTTTTCTTGGATTATAGTATATTAAAAATTCTGTAGACTGGGAATACTAAAAAAGTAAGCAAATACTCTGGAACAACCATAGGGAGCAAACCAGGGTGAGTATAAGTCAGTCAGCTTTCTTCATTACCCATGTAAAAATCTGTTTAGGAAAGAACTTAAGAGGTCTTCTGGTACAACTAACTGAGAATCCCTTCCATTGCTATAGAAGTGCTTGACCCCTTCAGGTGTTTGAAGAACTCTGGTGAGGGGAGCCCAGCAACCATGTGAACAACTGTTCTAGATTACTAATGATAGGAGGAATTCAAACTAAAGCATCTGGGAGTTTGACCTAATACTCTCTGATAGTGAAAGACAGAGCTGGTGTTAAAGGCCTTGGCTTTGGGATATTCTTCCGGTAGAATGTGAATCATAACCATTCTCTAAAACAACTAGAGGTAGATAAGAGCTATCACTAAACATTTCATATGCTTTGACCCATTGCTTGATCAGAATTCTTAAGTGTTTCAAAGTTCTTTTCCTTTATAATATTGTAGTCATATAAATTAATTATCTAGTTGTATTCACTTTTCTTTGGATCACTTCATAGAAGCCCTCCCAGGTTTCTCTGAATCAATTTTCATATTTTTGTAGCACAATAATATTTCATTACTTTTCATGTACAGTAATTTATTCAATTATTGTCCTTTGTTTCCAGTTTTTTGCTACAACAAAAAATGCTTCTATAAATATTTTTGTACATATGGATCCTTTCCCTATTTCTTTGATTTCTTTGGGTTATATTCTTTGATTCTCCACAGGTTTTTAAAGATTCAAACATTGTTGGAGCTAGAAGAGGCATTAAAGCCCATCTAGTCCAACGCCCTCATTTTATAGATGAAAAAACTGAGCCCCTTAGAGGTTCAATGTTCAGGTGATAGAGCTGTAACTTAAACTGAGGTCATCTGACTGCTCTCCTGTGTCCCTTCTGCTGTACACCTGTCTCTTGCTGATAATGACTCTGAAATCCGTCTGTCGATATTTTCAATATCTGGAACAGAGCTCATCTTGACCAGATTATGTGAACTTAAGGACAGCTAACTCTCTTGGAGTTTCCTTACTTATAATGAGTTTCAGTTCCCTTTTAGCCAGTTTTTTTCTGTCCTTTCCAAGTCAAAGAAACAAAAGAAGAGATAAAATAATTTCCATTATCATTGTTCCCTCTTTGCTGAGCACTTGTATGCTTCTTTGAGCTACCTCTTCTCACCAATATGTGTTGCCCCAAAATAAACAACCTCTTTGTTGTTCGTAGCATTTCTTTCCTGCTTCATGTCGTTCTATTCTTTAGCTGTTCTAATGCTACTTTTGGGAGATTATTCTCTGTTTCTATGGTCATCATCTGTTACCTATCTTTTCTTACATTTCTCTGTGTGTGTGTGTGTGTGTGTTTTAAGAAATCTAAGTTGGGGCAGCTAGATGCACCGGCCTTGGAGTCAGGAGGACCTGAGTCCTCAAACACATAACACTCATTAGCTGTGTGTCTTTGGACAAGTCACTTAACCCCAATTGCCTGACCAAAAAAAAAAGAGAGAAAGAAGGATATCTAAGTTAGTGACTTCACATTCGTCCAGTCAAAAAGCATTTATTAAGGACCCCTGTGTGCCAGGCACTGTAATAAGTGATGAGGATTCAAAGAGAGGCAGAAAAGAGTCCCTAATCTCAAGGAGCTCACAGTCTAATGAATCTTGTTTAGGTAGCTCCCCCTTTTCCCATCCTTCCCATACTTCCTTCCCTATAGAAGGTAAGTCCAGAGGATTCTTACCTTTCTCTCCTTGAACATCCCAATATCTAAGGTACACATCAGACAACTTACTTCCTCTAGGAGATGACAGGCTTGCCCTGGCTCCTGAGAGATTAAGTGACTTCTAGTCACACAGTCATTATGTGTAAGAGATGTTGCTTGTTTTCAGCTTTTCTTGACTTTGAGGCCAATTCACTCTCTGCTACACTATGGCTACCTCTCTGGTTTCATTTGTCTTCATCCCAGTGCTCTCTCTTCACCATGCTCTCCTCCACTCTGGTTTCCTGGATTTCTTCACCTCAGTATATCTTCTTAATGTACAATTCTGCTCTTCTCCATTAACCAACCTCTCTCCCTCCCTTTTTAATCTATCCTTTTGCTGTTGATGAAGTACATACACTTTTGTATTACATCATGGGCTATACCATGCCAAGTCATAGTGGTGCCTCTGAGGTCAAATTTACCTACTTTCCTTAGGATTTTTAGTTCATCTTGATTGTTGCAAATAAGTTATACTTTGTTTATGTTATGTCTGCGGTCTTAGTTTTTACTGCTGGCGTCTTCCTAGGATTTTGTCTCCTGTGAAATTCATAGAGCATTGACATATATTTAGCACTGGAAAGGACTTCACAGGTTAAGTAGTCTAATCTCCACATTTTGCAGATAAGGATACTGAGGCCTAAAGAGAGAACTTAAGTTGCCCACAGTACCACAGATTTGAACCCAGGTCTTCTGATTCCACTTCCATTGTTCTTTTTACTGTATTTGGCTGCCTTTCTGAATTTTTATACCATTCTTATAGACTAGCTGGAAAGGTAGGGTCAATGATAGCATAAATATGTTAGAGATGTTTGCATGATAGGACCCATACACAGAGCAGTCATTACTGTATTGATGTCAGCTTACAGAGCTGTCTTTAATAGGATGGGTCTTTGACCTTGTGCCATGTAATTGTTATTAATATCTTTGATAAAGGAATAGATGGCCCATTTATCAAATTCATTAATAATGATTTGCATATGGTACAAACCTGGGAATGATAGCTAACTTACTCGGTCGGGATAGAGGATGAGATCCAAAAAGATTTTGACCGACTAGAATATAGCCCAAATTAAATAAGGTGGGATTTTTGGATATCTGCTGTTCTTCTTTCTGTGTAATAGCTACCCTCTATAGTAAGCTCTTAACCTGGAGTCCTTAAACTTTTTTTAAAATGTTCTTATGGCTATATTTCATTATAATTGGTTTTCTTTGTAAAATCTTGTGTATTTTATGCATTTAAAAAATTTATTCTGGGAAAAAGATTCTATAGGCTTTACCAGGCTGTCAAGGAAATCTGTGATAATAAGGGTAAGAATCCCTCCTTTATAATACTTTGCATATACATATGTATGTGAGATGTCTGTGTCTGCATATAAATATAGACATAGCTGTTTAGGCAAGTACTCTTGTATTACATTTTTACCAGCCTTTGGACAAGCCCATCATTCCTCTATTTTAAAATATAATTCAGAAATAGAAATCCCATAGTGAGGACTTCTCTTTTTAACTCTCTGTTCACTTTGCAGATCTTCCTCTTCTCTCCTCACATCTTCTCCTTCAATACCTTCAATGGTGTTTATTTTCAAACCATTGGGTTACATCTCAAACATTCTCTCAAATTGTTTGTAGCTTTATCTCTTGAGTATCTTCAAACTAGAGACTTTTCTATATATGTTTGCATCTATACTTTATAAACAGTGTTCAAATAATTTTCTCTGTAAAGCAGATTGGAAGTTCAAAGTCTTATTTTTAATTCTAGCTTTGCTATTCATAAAAGTAAATTTGGGATAGAAAACTTATCTGAATCCAACTTTCTATTATATTGCATGTTGTTCATATTTCTGCCAACCAAAAATGTTAATATTGTTGAAGAACTTGGAATTTCAGGGATAAAATGAGATTTTGTATGTGGAAGTTCATTGAAACTAGATCACAATAGGGGCATAACTTTATTTCATGATTCATAGATATGTGCTAAAATATTTGCTGAATGAGTAATAGTTTCTTAGCTTTAAAACATAGTTATGTTTTGTGCTCTATTACCCCTTCATCTTTGGAAACTCTCTTGATAGTTAAGTGATGTTCTCTTTATAGGCTTTAAAGCAGCAGCAGCAAAAGAAACAACAGCAGCAACAGCAGCAGCAGCAATGTCGAACAAGCATGCCCATCTCCTCTAATCAGCATCTTCTGCTGAAGACAGTCAAAGCAGCTAGTGACCCTGTGCCCGCTAAACCTGGTAAGCAGACTGACATTATCTTCAGGGGATAGATAGAGTCTTTGTACCTTTTCTTCATATTACAGTGCCATTTTTCCATGTGCTGAGCCAAAATTTTATTATTTATGTTGATATATAATAAATCCCTTACTACCTTCCCCTCTTATTCCCTCTTCAGTTCCTCTTGTGCACCACCATGCACATACAACATAACCTCTATAGAAATCAAATGAGAAGAAAAGTATATGGAGAAAGCTCTTAGGTGTTAAACCTTGAAAAAAACTTAGGGAGACATCAAAGGAATTTGCACAGAATGATTCAGTTAATGCTGTTCTAATAATATATTGGAATCATCTATTTAGCAGGCCTAGGAAGTGACTGTCTTCGTAAAGACTGTTCATTTTTGTTTTATATACATTTATTTTTGAAGTTAGGCTCAGGCCTGATTGAAATTAAGCCCCTTTTATCTTGTACTCTTTGATTTAGTTCCATTTTTGTTTAAGCTGACAGTAAAAAGAAAAATAATAATAATAATAATAATAATAATAATAATAATAATTTTTCTTGGAATAAATTCTGCTATTGCATTCCCATGGGGAGATATGCCCAAGTCTTTTGGGCTATCAAAATAAAAACCGTGCTGTGTGTAGAAATTTTCTTTTCCCCTATAAAGTCCAGTTTGCTACTAATCATTAGGCTGATTATATGGGGTAACCAAGCTTGCTTTTGATGTTTTAAGAATCTTAACTGTAATGTGCAAGAAAGTATGTATATGTAAACAGTGTTGTCATGGCAACCCCAGAGAGTGGAGTGCCTAAATCACAATGTCTTCTTCATAGACAATTAGTATTTGTTTACTGATTTATTGAAATATGGTCATTAATTTCCCCTAGCTCTTCGGTGTGACTTTTATTTAAGTCTCTTTCTTTTTTCCAGCTGTGTGGGAAGGAAAGCAGTCAGATGGACAGTCAAGCAGTCCCCAGAATTCAAATTCTAGTTCCTCTTCTTCAGTTAAAGTTGAAAACCCCTTGCCAGGTTTGGGGAAGAAAGCATTCCAGAGATCTGACAGGCTTCATACAAGTGAGTTCTTTCATATTACAGACTTTGTCGATACTGACATTATGACTAACGGCTGAGTGGAATGTAGCAGCAAAACTCTTAGTTATCATATTTCATCATCTTATCTACCAGATTATCACGTGAGGTCCTCAAAAGACAAGATGTATTTTTTTTTATTATTCTCTCTTTCTCTAAGCCTCATTCATAATTCCTATCAAAAACAGAAATGTGATTATTTTGATTTTTTTTTTAATTTGCAAAGTCCATGATGGATTTTATCAGTCACTGTAATCTTTACTGAATTTTCACAGTCTTCTGCTTATTTATCAATTTTTTTTTCTGGATAGGTTTTATTCTAAAATTGAAGTAACAAAATTTGCCTTTCAGTTATGTACAAAATCCATATTCACACTTTATTTGAATATAACCTTTTTCATCTTTAGTGATTACATGGTATGTTATTTATTAGAGCATGAGGGATGGAAAAGACTTTCTATAAGCTTTATATATAAGTATATAGATATTTGAAGACTTTTTCTACTGTTATTAGGGACATGTGCCCTGTAATTATTTGGTTAAGGATTTGGAACTTTGGAAACTTAAGTAAATAAAAATAGGAAAAAGTAAAATCTTTATGATGTGAATGAAAGACATTGTCAGCTACTTGTGCTATACCAGATAGTCCACTTGTAGGGGCTTCTATTCTTTAGGAGATGATTGTATTGTGAGGAGCGTGGTAGAAAGGAAAAAGATGCTGACTTTAGCATTGAATGACCTGTAAAATCACTTACCAGCTTTGTGAGCATGGGTAAGTTACTTAACCTTTCAAGGGCCTCTTCTGCTAATAAAGAGATAAAACTTGTCTTCCTTAACTCCTAGGGTAATTATGAAGAAAGGGCTTTGTGAATAACATTGCGTATGAAGATTAATCAGAGCAGGAGATTCCAAGTACCTTAAGGCTAATAAGAAAATGAGAAAGGACCAGAATAAAATGTTCTCTATTTACAGATTTATTGTTCATATTCCTTGTAACATTTTTTTCAGGGCAACTGAAAAGGACTAAATGTGCTGAAATTGATGTTGAAACACCTGATTCTATCCTGGTTAACACCAATCTGAGGGCTCTAATTAACAAACACACATTTTCAGTCCTTCCTGGGGACTGCCAGCAGCGACTTTTGCTTTTGCTTCCAGAGGTGGATCGGCAGGTGAGTGAAGTGAGCTTAAAACTTCTGTTCCTTTTCTGTGGCATCTCTCTACAAACTCCTTCAGAATCTTGATGGAATTCTTTCTGTAGCTTTTGATGTAGCTCACTTGTAAGAAGGCAGTGAGGTGCAGTCAGAATGGGAAGCCTGGGACCTGAGTTCAATTCCCAGCTCTCACTACTCAGGTGACCTTGGGCAAGTCACTGAAACTCTGAATGTAAACTTCTTGATCTATAAAAATGAAAGTGTTGGGCTAGAAGAATTCCAGCACTAGGTTTATAATGCTGTGAGGTTAGCAAGCTCTTCTTAATTTCCCTGTATTAGCAACTTGTGAACCAGACAAACAGTGAAATTGTTTCTAACCTTCCAGGAACTTCTAGCCTACTGGCAAGGTACATTCTATACTCTTGTGACAAGTACAAATAAATAGTATTAGGAGAGAAAGAACACTTAACATTATACCCAGCCTGGCCTCAGCCTTGGATCAGTCCCAGTATTCATCACCTTTCACTCTCCTGTACATGTGCTGCTGAACAAAGGAGGAGAAAATCACACAACTATTCTGACCAGGTCCACTATAGATTTATGCTGTACATCCTCAACTGGGCCCTTGCTGCTGCTCGACAGTCTTTCTTCCTCTTTTATCAACTCACTGTCCCACTCTCCACAGTGGCTCTTCCAAACCGTTTCGTCTTCTCAAACTTCACTGACTTTCTCCTACTCTCTCAGCTAAGAACCTTGCCTTGTATTTTACAGAAAAAAATAAGGCTATTTGCCATGAACTCCTTCTTTTCCTCTCTTCACCTATCCCTCAGGTGCCTTCTGCCACTCTTTTCTTTCATCCCTGTCTCACACGATGAAGTGGCCTTACTTCTTACCATGGCTGTTACCTACTTGTTCATGTGATCTCATTCCATCCCATCTCTTCCAATAGATTGCTCCCTTTGTCATCACATTTTTTCAGTTATTTTTAATCTCTCTCTGTCTGCTGGCTCATTTCCTACTAATTACAAACATACCCATGTCTCCCCCTCCTGAAAAAACTCTTACTTGATCCTTCTATCACTTCTAACTATTATCCTAAATCTCTTCTGCCTTTTGTTAGCTATGCTACTTACAGTAGATGCATCCACTTTCTACTTTCTCTTGGTTTTCCTCCTACCTATCTGACTGCTCCTTCTCAGTCTCCTTTGCTTGGATCCTTTTTCAGATCACACCCTCTATCTATAGGTGTCCCTCAGTTTTGTGTCCTGAATCCTTTTCTCTTCTCCTTCTATAATACTTGGTGACCTCATCAGCTCCCATGGATTTAATTACCATCTCAATGCTAATAATTGTTTTTTTAAAATTATTTTTATTAATTTCATTAAATATTTCCTTATTACACATAATTTTTTTAATAATCATTTTAAAAATTTTGAGTTCCAAGTGCTCTCCTTCTCCTCACCCCTAATTGAGAAGGCAAGTAATTTGATAAAGATTATACATATGTGGTCATATAAAACATTTCCATATTAGCCATGTTGCAAAAGAAAACAGACCAAAAAACCAAGAATAATAAAGAAAGTGATTTAAGTACTCTATTTCTTCTTCTATTAATCTGGGCAGTTTATGTTTTTGTAAATATTCATCCATTTCACCTAGATTGTCAGTTTTACTGGCTTATAATTGGGCAAAATAACTCCTAATAATAGCTTTAATTTCATCTTCATTGGTGATACATTCACTTATTTTATTTTTGAAACAAGTACTTAGGGTTTTTTTTTTAGATCAAATTAACCAATAGTTTATCTATTTTTATCTCCCCTCCCCCCAATAGCTCCTAGTTTTATTAGTTCAATGGTGTTTTTTTTTTTTACTTTCAGTTTTATTAATCTCTTCTTTGATTTTTCAGGATTTCCATTTTGATGTTTAATTGAGGATTTCTAATTTATTGGTTTTGGGTTTTGTTTTAGATGCATGTCCAATTCATTGATCTGTTTTATTTCTTTTTTATTGATATATGCATTTAGAAATATAAATTTTCCTCTAAGTTCTGCTTTGGCTGCATCCCACAAATTTTGGAATGTTGTCTCATTGTTATCATTCTCTTTAATGAAATTATTGATTGTTCTATGATTTATTTTTTGACCTGCTTATTCTTTAGGATTAGTTTATGTAGTTTCCAATTAATTTTTAATCTGTGTTTCCAAGGTCCTTTTTATTAAACATAATTTTTATTGTAACATGGTCAGAAAGGGGTGCATTTAATATTTCTCCTTTTCTGAATTTGGTTGTGAGGTTTTTATGCTCTAATATGTAGCTATTTTGTACGAAGGTGCCATGTACAGCTGCAAAAAAGGTATTTCTTTCTATTCCTATTAAATTTTCTCTAGAGGTCTGTCATCTCTAACTTTTCTAAGATTCTGTTCATCTCCTTGACTTATTTATTCTATGTTTAGATGTAGCTAGCTCTGAAAGGAAATTTCCTTTACTGTCCATTTCCTTTAAGAATCTGGCTGCTATGCCATTTGGTGCATTTATGTTTAATATTGCTATTACTTCATTGTTTATGGTGCCTTGGAGCAAAATGTAGTTTCCCTGATTATCCCTTTTATTTAGGTGTGTTTTTGTTTTTGCTTTGTCTGAGATCATTATTGCTACTCTTGCCTTTTTTACTTCAGCATAATAGCTTCTGTTCCAGCCCCTTGCTTTCACTTTGTTATGTGTCTCTTTGTTTCAAGTATGTTTCTTGTAAACAACATATTGTTGAATTCTAATTTCTAATCCATTCTGCTATCTGTTTCTGTTTTATGGGTGAGCTCCTCCCATTCACATTCACAGCTATGATAACTAACTGTGCATTTCCTTCCATCCTATGTTCTTCTGGTTATCCTTCTCTCTCTTTCTCTTTCTCCAATTTAGATGTGAGGGAGGTTCAAGTATTGCCACCCCCACACCATTTCCTCCTCAACTATAAAAGTTCTTCCTTGCATATCTCTTTTATGTGAAGTAATTTCCCCATTCTTCCTCTCCCTTCCACTTCTCCCAGCATCTCTTTCTTCCTTATTTTTTTCTTATGTCATCCCAACATAATAGACTTACGCCTCATTCTATGTCAAATCCTCCTAACTGCCCTAATAATGATAAAGTTCTTAGAAGATAACATGTTTCATTTTCACATATTGAAAGGTAAACAGTTTAACCTTGTTGAGTTCCTTAGGATTTCACTTTCATTTTTACCTTTTTATGTTTCTCTTGATTCTTATATTTGAAAGTCATATTTTCTATTCAACTCCAGTCTTTTCATCAGGAATGCTTGAAAGCTCTCTATTTAATGAAATTAAATTAAAGGATTATACTCAGTTTTGCTGGGTAGGTTATGCTTGGTTGTAATCCTAGCTCCTTTGCCTTCTGGAATATTATATTCTAAGCCCTCCACTCCTATAATGGGGTAGCTGCTAGATCTTATATGATTCTGACTGTGGCTTCATGTTAATCTGAATAGTTGCTTTTGGGTTACTTGGAATATTTTCTCCTTGACCTAGGAGCTATGGAATTTGGCTGTGCTATTCCTGGGAATTTTTATTTTGGGATCTCTTTTCAGGTGGTGTTAATAGATTCTTTTGGTTTTTGTTTTACCCATCTGAGATATTGGGGCCAGTTTTCCTTTATAATTTCTTCAGATATGATATCTAGGCTTTTTCAGGTAACCTTAATAATTTTTAAATTTATCTCTCCTCAATCTATTTTCTGTGTCAGTTGATTGTTTTATTGCTTCTTGATGTCTCATGTCGTCATAACTTCCATTTCCCCCAGTTCTGATTCTTAAGGAATTATTTTCTTCAGTGAGCTTTTGTACTTCTTTTTCCATTTGGCCAATTTGCTTTTTTAATGTATTATTTTATTTAGTACTTTTTGTGCCTTTTTTTTTACTGAGCTGTTAATTATCTTTTCATAATTTTCTTCCTTTGCTTTCATTTCTTTACCTAATTTTTCCTTTACCACTTTTATTTGATTTTGGAGATCATTTTTTCAGCTCTTCTAGGAATTTGTGTTCGGGCTTGTGTCCAATTCACATTTTTTTTTCTTTGAGCTGTTTGACATAGTTGACTCCTGAGTTTGTCTCTTGATCTTCCCTTTCATCACAGTAGCTTTTATGGTCAGGTTCTTTTTTGTTGTTTGCTCATTTTCCCACCATATTTTTTATTTGGAACCGTATGTTAATGCTATAACTGCCATGGGGGTTGGGGAGTGAACCTCTGTCTCAGACTTCAGGCTCTTTCACAATGCTGTTTTCAGAGCTAGTTTTGAGGATTTGCAGGTTTTTGGTAGATTTGATAGATTGTTTTAATTTTTGTTTCCATCTAAGATACCGGGTTTTCTTTAATAATTTCTAAAGATGTGATATCTAGGCTTTCATCTTGGCTTTCAGGTAGCCTAATAATTCTTAAATTTATCTCTCCTCAATCTGTTTTTTTGTGTCAGTTGATTGTTTTATTGTTTCTTGATGTCTCATGGAGTCATTAACTTCCACTTTTCTCAATTTTAATTTTTAAGGAATTATTTTCTTTAGTGAGCTTTTGTCCCCTTTTTCCATTTGGCCAATTTGCTTTTTTAATGTATTATTTTGATTTGAGGTGTTTGATCTGGGCAGAAGTATGGTCACTGTTCTTTTGTTTTCAATCTGCTCCTTAGGAGACAAAATAATATGACCCTGATCTTTCGGGCCTAGAAGTGGAACTGCCCCTCCAGTCTTCTACTCTCACTTGACTGAAAGTGCTCCTCTCTGTCCATGGACTATGACCCAGAAGTGGGTATAGGCAGTGTAGTTGCCAAACAGATTCTGGTCCTGCCTCCAGTGCTAGCACATGGGTCCCGTCCACTGTAAACTATCTCTGTCCAGTTGCCAGGTCCCCTTACCATCTCTGGCTTGAGAGCTCCCAGAACTGCTACTGCTTCTGTCGCCACCACATAGTCCCACCATTGGTGTTTCATCCACGTGGGCTCCAGCCCAGACTCCTCCCCCTTTGTCACAGATCCCTCTCTCTAACTTCTTAAGTTGGCTGGAAGAATGTCTTACTCTAATGTTTTGTTGGCTTTGCCACTCCAAAATTCAGTTCAAGGCCTTATTTTAAAGTTGGTTGAAGGGGACTATTGGAAGAGCTCAGCTTTCTCTATTCCGACATCTTGGCTCTGCCATCAGAAAGTCCTAATGATTCTTTTATTTTTATTTTTAAAGTTAATTTAGTTTCAGTTTTCAGCATTCACTTCCATAAGATTTTGAGTTTTTAATTTTCTGTCCTTCCATCTCCTTCCCTCAGTCCTCATGATTCTTAAATCTACCTAATTTGCCTCAATCTCTTTGCTGACTTCCAATCTTGCATCTCCAACTGCTTTTTAGATATCTCAAATTGGATGACCAGTAGACACCTTAAATTCATTATTCCAAAATAGAACTCATTTTCTTTCCCCCTAAACCTCTCCCCACCCCTATCTTCCCAGGCTTTTAGGCTTGCAAACTAGGAGTTGTCTGTGGACTCCTTACTATTTCTCACCAAGAGCCCTCCCCCATCCAATCTGTGAAGATTGTTGATTTCACACCTTTCCAAAATCTCTCAAATGTGATCTCTTCTCTGACTCTGGTGCAGGCCCTTATTACCTTACACCTGGATTATTGCAGTAGCCTGCTTGTGGGTCTGCCGGCCTCAAGTCTCTTCCCGCTCTAGTGATTTATCAAATGCACATATCTGATCATGTCACCCCCTACTCAAACTCCAGTGGCTTCCCATTGCCTCTAGAATCAAATACAAAATGTTCTATTTGGCATTCAAAGCCCTTTAAAAACCTAGCCTCCTTCTACCTTTCTAGTCTTCTCAGGCCTTACTCCCCAGCATGCACTATTTGATCCAGTAACATTCATCCCCCGGCTGTTCCATGAAGAAGACACTCCATTTCTTGGCTCTGGGTGTTCTCTGGCTATGCCCCATACCTGGAAACCTCCCCCTTCTCCACTGTGACTACTAACCTTCCTGTTTTCTTTTAAGTCCAACTAAAATCCCACTTTGTGGGGCAGCTAGGTGGTGCAGTGGATAGAGCACCAGCCCTGGATTCAGGAGGACCTGAGTTCAAATCCGGCCTCAGACACATAACACTTACTAGCAGTGTGACCCTGGGCAAGTCACTTAACCCCAATTGCAAAAAAAAAATAGAGAGTGTGAGTGAGTGTCAGGTAGAAAATAAGGTATATGAGAGAGACTATATCTGGAAAGGTATGGTGGAACTCGGTTATGAGAGGCTTCGGTGCCAAATACAAGATTTTGTATTTTCTTTTAGAAGCAAAATGAAGCCATGGAAGCTTTTTGTTTTGGGGAGTGATGTGGTCAAACCTTTAGTTTCAGACTATTGATTTGGCAACTCTATGAAAAATGGATTAAAGAGGACATAGATAAGATGCAGGGAGACCAGTTAGAAGAGTGATGCATCAGTCTTGAGGAGTATCAGTGACCTGAACTTAGGATGATGATTATGTGAATGGACAGAAAGGAACAAATATGAGAGGTGCTATAGTGCTAAAATAGACAAGACTTGGTAGTTGATTGGATATGGAGGTGGGATGTGGTAAAGATTGAGAAGGACCCTGAAGTGTAAGCCTGAAGGATGATGGTACTGTAGTCAGAAATTGAGACATTAAGAAAAGGGGTAAGTTGGTGCCACAGCCGAGGTGAAAAGGGAGAGGGGGCACTCTGTGTGATTATGTGGAAAGGTTTCAAAATGTCAAGTTTGCCCATGGAACATCCTGGTGGATACATCCATCAGGCTGTTGGTGATGCAGTATCAGAGGTCAGGAAAAGGAAGATACAATATATGTATATTTGGGAGTCATCTATATCAAGATAATAATTGAACCCTTGGGAGCTGATATCCAAGAAATAAAGTATACGGAAAAAAGAGGGCCCAGGCCAGGTCTTTGGGGGAAGACCCACAGTTAGTTGGCAGGACATGCCTCCCCTTGCAGGATTATTATTACACGAAGGAGCCAAAGAAGGATTGTTTGGACAGGTGGGAGGAATACCTAGGGAGATTAGTATCATGAAATCCTAGGATGGAGAATACTTTGGTCCTTTTTAAGTCTAATTATTTTGGGAAAATTGCCAAGAGTAATAATATACTCTGATCTCTCTCAGAGGATGTTCCTTCTTCCCTTCTTGTTGCTAAGAAGAGTTCCAGCTTAACTTGAAAGGATTAGAAAGTCCAAGGATTCTAGAGCACTGTAAGTGCTGTTTGAAAATTGCTCACTGAAATGAATTTTAGGGATAATAATACTCCCTACTAGGTGCTGTGGTGCTATAAAACCCCTTCTGGGTATTTGGTGACAATCCTGTCTTAGTTATGGGTTGCACGCTTATCCAAAAAACTGTTTTACAGAGAACTTTCACAAGGTAGTAAGTACTAATATGGTAGTCAAAAGAAGTGGTGTAAGGTATCTCTGAAGAACTTTAATATTGACTGTGAGACATGGGAAACTGTCTAGCATGGTGTGCCTGCGTCAAAACAGGCTCTCTTCTCCATTAGCAAAGCAGAATTGTAGCAGCACAAAAGAAGTGTGAGCTGCACAAATCCAAAGCCACTTCCACTGAAAGTGTTCTGATCGACCGGCCTTATCGGCCGCAGCTGAACACACTGTGCCCGGACTCCAACATTATGATGCCATGTTCTTCTTCAAAAACTAAGGCCAAACAGCAGCAACAGCATAAGGCTGGCTTATTCACTCAGCTGAAGTAGCTATAATTGGAGCCATTTCGAGAGAAAGTGAATTCCGATGTGGCAGATTTGTACTTTCGTACCACTCTGTTTTAGTTTGCTTGCTCTCTCATAGAACCTTATATGTACTTTGGATTTCTGATGTAGCTCATTATTCAGAAAAGCATTTAAGTGTTACTATATGCTAAACACTATGCTTGGTGCTGGGTTTACGAAGATTGGCAGGGGAGAAGAAAGCAATCCCTGCTCTTAACTAAGAAGCTTAAATTCTATTGGAGGAGATGGTATATACATTTCTAAGCATGTACAGAATGTATGTGTGATTGGGTGTGCATATACACACATGTGTACAAATACATGCGTTGTGTGTGTACATACTTCCAGTATATGTGTACTAATTACAGAAGAAGAGCCCTAAAATTTGATGGGATTAGGAAAGTTTTCATGTAGAATATGATGCTTTCAGCTGCATCTTGAAGGAAATGAGGGATTTTATGGGGCAAAAGGAGAGAGTGCATTATAGGCATGGAATCTGTCTGTACAGATAATTTACATTTAGCAATAGGGAAACACTGCAGTTTATTGAGTGGTCAAGTTGATACTCAGAGCAATTATTTTGGCATCTCTGTTGATGGTGGTTTGAATGGGGAGAAATTTTAGACAGGAACAACTCCCCACATCTCTTAGAACCAGAAGACAGTGGAAATTGGAAACATCCATAGGTCACCTTCTAAAAGAAACTTCAAAATGAAAACTCACAGGAATGTCACAATAAAAATCTGGGGTTTATAGGTGAAAGAAAAAATAGTACAAGCAGGCAGAAAGAAATAATTCAAGAACTGAGGAGCTATAAGTCAGATTCGCACATGATTTAGCAGCTGCTTCTGTAAGGAAACAGAGAGCTTGTAACACCAGAAAGGCAGTCAAGAATAAGTTACCCAGCAAAATTTGAGTGTCGTGTACAGGGGAAAAATATATTTGCTAAAACCAGAGGATTTTCAAATCATTCCTTATAAAAAAAGAACAAAGTTGTATAGGAACTTTGAAACAGAAACACAAGAGTAAAGTGAAATATAAAAAGGTGTAAGCATGAACACACAATCCTAAGAGACTAAACAGGGATAAACTAGTTATATTCTATCATGGGGAAATGATAACATGCATCCCTTCTGATTCCTGTCGTCAAGGTTTTAAGAGGGAGCCTATCAGAAGACTTAGTAATGGTTCTATTATGTATTGATTATCTAAGAAGGGTGGAAAGAGGGAGGAAGATGGCACTAAGAGGAGGAAAGGAAGAGCAAGATGTAGAATATTATCTCCCATACACACCTATGTTAAAGTCTATACATACAAACAAGGATAATAGAGTGAAGGGAACTAACATTTGAAACTTGCTCTCATCAGAACTAATCAAAACAGGGAATCACACAGACACAAACATACACATACAGAAGTACATTTCACTCAATAAGGAACTAAGAGAGAAAGGGAAGAAGGAATAAGGGGGAATTAGAGGGAGAGTAGGTTAAAGGAGGAATTAGTCCTAAATAAGACATTCTGAGGTTAAACAAAAACATTGATGCCTTTGTTTGTGTGTGGTGGTAAAGAATTGGAAACTGAAGGTTTGCCCGTCTATTGGGGAATGGCTGAACAAGTTGTAGGGGGGAAAAAAGGTGATAAAATACTACTGTGCTATAAGAAATGATGATGAGGATGGCTTCAGAGAAGCCTTCTGTATAAAATGATAAAGCGTCAGGTGAACAGGACAAGAACAAATTAAACCATTTTTGAAAGACTTAGAAACTTTGATAAACATAATGACCAAACAGAATTCCAGAAGAATCAACATGCAGAAGAAATAGGTACACATGCATACATACATATGCATGAATATATGCACATACACATGTATATATACATATGTATATAAGCATGTATGTGTATAAACATGGCCACCGCAGAGTTTTGTTTGTTTGTTTGTTTTTTGCTTGATGGTACATGTTTGCAACAGGTTTTTTGTTGTTTATTCAAGGGAGAGTTAGTTAAAAAGCCAATTTATTGCTCATTGGTAAAAATAATTTTTAAAATTATTAATTTTTTAAAATGACAAACGCATGGGAATTGATAAATGTTTGTCAAGAGAGTATAAGAGAGAAGAAGAGAGAATCCAGGATATAGTCCTAGGGTGCACCCACAATATAAAGGGTATGATATTAATGATGACTCTGCAAAAGAGACTAAAAATTGGTCAGACAGGTCAGAGAAGTAGTATGAAAATCCACAGAGGAGAAGGTGGTCAGCAGTGGCCAATAGTCAGAATCTTAGATTTGGCAATTAAGAGATCATGGGTATCTTTGGAGAGCAGTTTCAGTTGAGTGAGCAGGTTAGAAGCCAGATTGCATGCAATTGTAAAAGGAATGAGAGGAAGGTAAATTGAAGCAACAAGTGTAGGTAGCTTTTTCTAGGAGTTTGGCTGAAAAGAAGTGAATCGAATCAAGATAATAACTTGAGACTTGGGCGTTGTTAGTAGGCAGCAGAGAGTTACCAATATATACATAAACATGGAAATTGGAAAAAGGGGGAGTAATTGAAAAGGCATTTTGCTGGAGAAGATAGAAAAGGCATTTTCTCTAGCAGTATGGATGGCAGCCCATATATACCAATTTTTACTTTTCATCTCTTACCCATGTCATCTTGTAAATCTGTCACAGAAGTTCTATTCAATTCTCCATGGGCCTTTCAGTAAATGTCTTGACATTGTATGGATATCAATAGAGCATGAAGAATATATGTCAATTATCCTCAGTCTCATTATATGACTAATTTTTTTGCAATAATTTTCTCCAAATTTTGTTTGGTAATATATTGCAGCCCACTCGTACTTACCATGTACCCCTCCATTGCCCTTTGGGTGATCAGCAACTTTAAAATGGTCTACAATTATGGTGTTATGACTCACAACTATACAACATTATTTGAAGGGTCTTAGTATTAAAAAGATGGTTCTTTGTTGCACAGAGAAACTTGGGGCCATCTTGTCCTCTTCTTCAATTCTGGGACTGACTCTGGCTTTTCCATTAATTGCATTGTCATATTCTGGACAATTGACATTGTTCATCCAACTCAACCCAAATACACATATAAGTACTTTAAAACATTAATTTAATTAAGTTGAATTAAACGTAATTACTCTGTCTTAGGTTGGTGCAGATGGTTTGATGAAGCTGAATGGTTCAGCCCTTAACAATGAATTTTTCACTTCAGCTGCTCAAGGCTGGAAGGAAAGATTATCAGAAGGTGAGTTTTTTCCATAATTTTTTTCTCCAAGAAATTAGTTCCTTAATGGGAAAGACATGAGTAGGCCAGTACTAGGACAGAGAGGAGCTTCTCCATACTCCAATTTTGGCTCTCTAGACAGTGGGGGAATTGGTTCTGAGTTGGGGGTTGGATGGCCTGACCTATATCTCTAAATCTAGGTAAAGATGCTTTGCATAACACCCTCCCTCCACAGTCATCTTTTGGAAGTTGGTAGAGACCTAGGAGACAATCAAAACTCAGATCAATATAATGACTAACTTCAGTACTAGAGGACTGATGATGAAATATGCCTCTCTCTTCTATGTAAAGAAGTGGTGGACAATGGAAGTAGAGTGAGCCATGCCTTGTTATAGTAGTCAAATATGTTCGTTCTTCTTAAGTGTATTTCTTTGTTAGATAGATGTCATTCTTGAGTTACAGACAAGAATTCAACAAATGCTTGTTGGGCACCTGTTATTATGTGCCAGGCCTCGTACTAAGTGAGAACTGGGAGTTGCAAATAATGTCATTTCTGGTTAATTTCTCTTTTTATATGTCATAGGTGAATTCACACCTGAAATGCAGGTGAGGATAAGACAAGAAATTGAAAAAGAGAAAAAAGTGGAGCCGTGGAAGGAACAATTCTTTGAGAGCTATTATGGGCAAAGGTAAGAAAAAGCATGTTTTTTTGTTGATAGCTAGAGTCTCTTAACTTTTCACAGAAGCTTAAGTGCACAGAGAGAAGACAATTTGCCCACAAATCCTTGAGAAAACTGACATTTGATGTCAGTTATATCAGAGTTGAAGCTCTTCTCACAAAGTTCATTCACTTATCTACTTCTTCAGTGTTATAGTTTCTCATGAAATCATAAAACCTCTTGCCTTAGTTGTCAGTCTTCCAGGGTAGAAGTTGCCTCAGTGGAGTCTTAAAACTTGCCTAAAATCTTCATAAGACATTGGCACATTGGCTTTAAGGTCTGCAAAATAATTTTCTATAATTCCAAAGTATGGTGATGATGATGGTGACTGCTATTAGCAGTGATAGAAACACAGGGAAAGTCTTGTTTTAACAGACTTGGAGAAAAATCATAATTATTACTATAGCCACAAATTCCTGTCCCCCTAAAATTTCAACATCATGTGCAGTAGCTTGTTTTAGAGTTTGTACTTAGAAAACCTTTGATATCACATCACAACCTATAGTTGTCCTCACACGCCTCTCCTGAGCCATCCGTGCAGTGGAAAGTCAGGAGGATATTATTCTAGTCTAGGGGAGTTATGCTACTGACATGCTTGGAGACTGTGGTTGAGCCAGCCCCCTTGATCTTTCTGGGCTTCAGTTTTCTCTTCCACAAAAAGAGGAATTGGACTAGATGATCTCTGAATTCCCTTCTAGCCCTAATATTCTCTGTTCTACTAGGATCGTCTGCATGATTTTCTCTCAGTTGTTAGCAGTTGAAAGTGTTATATCTGGACCATGTCTCTGGCAAATTAGCATGGTGACTTGACAGTTGTGCAAGAAGAGGCTTAGATATTCTATACAAGAACTACTTTTATAGCCTTTCAAGTTTATCATATCATATCCTTTCAAACTTTGTTATAAAAGAAGTCTGTTGTTATGTTGTGCAGAAAGGGTACTCTCAACTATTTGCAGCATGTGTATGTGTAGCACTGTGGGGCTTATTTATCCTGTTTTTAAGAAGAGACTCAAGAGGCACTGAAGCTATCTTTGTAGGGCTGTCTGCTTTAGGAGGATTCTGTGGAATTGCAGGCACCAGCAGATACCTGAGACACTTCCAGAGTGACTCATAGTCTTGAAGAAGGCTCAGGAGCAAGCTTCCAATTGTCTCCTAAGTGGGAGAGAGTGACTAGGAAGTCTGTTGTGGTCTAGAATCTTCCCCACGCTCTCTCTAATCCTGATTCTCCTCCCCCAACACACACACAACACACACACACACACACACACGTATGCCGTGTGCATGAGGTTTTAGGCTTTCCGCAAGTCTTCCTGGGATTTAAGCTAAAGATGCCCCATGGCCACTGTAGAAATGAGCACTTTGGATTTGAGCATTGCTATTAGCCAGAGCTTTGGTATCCTATAAATAGGTGGTAACTGACTATAGTATCACCATTAAAATAGACTTGATATCTCAATAAAATCTTTTTTCTTCCTTTCTTTAGTTCTGGGTTGAGCCTAGAGGATTCCAGGAAGCTAACTAGTGCTACCAGTGACCCCAAAATGAAGAAATCCCTGACTGAACAGCCAAAACCCACACCACCTTCAGATGAACCTCCCATCAAAACAGTGGTGGCAGCCCCTGAAGCAGAGTCTAAGCCAGTGCTACTGCTTTGCCCAGTAAGGAAAGAATCAGGAGTGAGCCCAGAAGAAGTACTGCCCGAACCCTCCAAATCCCCGGAGCCTTTAGTTTCCTCAACTAGCAGTGTCATTGAGCAAGACAGAACAGGCCCTATCCCAGGCCCAGAGGATGAGGACCCCTTAGGCCAAAGGAAGCCAGTAACCTCTGCTGAGCCAAAGCCTGAAAATGAAAATCATCTCACTATAGCTACTCCTATCATAAAGGAAAACAAAGGCACAGCTGTTTTGACTCCAAGCAAACCAAAGAGCCCAGGAATTGGAAAACCAATTATAAGACCAGTCATAGAAGCAAGTCCTCAGGAGAACACTGTGACAGTTGCCTCTCCCTCAGAGCACAGTGATCTGAACCCAGAAGGTCTCAAGAGGAAATCTTCACTCACTGAAGAAGAGACCCCGGTGAGCTGGGAGAAGAGGCCTCGCGTCCTTGAGAACCACCAGCACCAGCAGGCACTTCAAGCCTCTCAGCAGCCCTTTCCCATCAGAGGGGAAAGGGTCCAGGTTCGAAAAGTACCACCACTCAAGGTAAGGAAGGAAAGGAAGTGGTGGATAAGGAGGGGGGTTAATACTAGAGCCTGGACCTCCACTGAGACTTATTAAAGAGCTATTGTTTTGATGTTATTCCAAGCATTTACTCCTCAGATGGGGCTGAACATTTAATTACCAGATCATAATTTAACAGAAATTAGGTAACTGCCACCTAAGAGCAAAATTTGTAGCATAGAATAGATATTGAGAGTGGCCAAAAATGTGCTGGCTAGAGGAAATTGAGGCTCTGGAGGTGGATGTATAAATGCTGAGGAAAGTGGAGTTTTGGCAAGATGGAATGAACTCTGGTCATGGCTCTTGAATGCTGGTAAGCTTTGTTTATGTAATGTCAGTGGAAACTAAGTCACATTTCATTTGTTTTTCCCCCCAGATCCCGGTCTCCAGAATCTCCCACGTGCCATTTCCTACAGGACAGGTCTCTCCCAGGGTTCGTTTTCCAGCCTCTATCACTAGTCCCAACAGAAAAGGAGCCAGAACCCTTGCAGACATCAAAGCAAAAGCCCAGCTGGCCAAAGCCCAGAGGGCAGCTGCTGCCGCCCGCCGCTGCCGCAGCAGCAGCTGCCTCTGTTGGGGGGACCATCCCAGGTCCTGGCCCTGGAGGGGGAGGAGAAGGAGCTGCAGGAAGAGGAGGGGAGCCAGGATCAGGTGGAGCCAGTGAAACTGGAAAAGGGAACACACTGGAACTGGCAGGAACTGGAAGCAGGGGAGGTACGAGAGAGCTTTTATCCGATGGTTCAGAGACTCAATCCCAAGTTGAGACTAAGGCCCCAGGCCCGGCATCACCTCACAGTGTCTCTAGAGCACAACTACAGCAAGCCCCCCCCATACCATCCAGATCTACAGTCAGTGGAGCATGTCCAAGTAACCCCTCAACAGCCCTCACTAACCCACCCCCCACAACTTTAGAGAAGCTGAAGAATGAAGATCCAGACTCCTCTCTGGGGGACAGACAGAACGGTTCCCTATCGCCCTTCACAGGTTCCCACTAACTTCAAACAAGAGAAAGCACCTTCTCCTTCAGCAGGCTCAGCCCTGACCTCAGGGACCCCACCTGCTCAGGTTACAGCAGAATGCACAGTCGAGCCTAGAGCTAGTTCTAGAAAGGACATAATAAGCGTTGCAGCTGTAGTAGAGACAAGTCCTAGTGCTCCTATGGAGGTGGCTCCTTCCTCTTTGACAACTTTACCAATAGCAGCCACTTTAGAAAAGCCTTTGCCACCCCAGACCAGTGTTACTGCAGCACCTACTGTATCAGCTCCATCCTCTAGCACTTTGCCAACCTCTAGCCTTAAAGCTCAAGGAGCTTCCTCAAATACAAGCGGACCCACTGCACGTCCAAGCTCTAGTATTCCTGCTAATAACCCTTTGGTCACCCAGCTGCTCCAAGGCAAAGACGTTCCCTTGGAGCAGATACTGCCTAAGCCTCTCACCAAAGTAGAAATGAAAACTGTTCCTTTGGTTACGAAGGAGGAGAAAGGGACAGCAGTACCCAGGGACACCAGCATTACAGGAACTAGCGCCAGAGGGGAAGGTAGTGAGAGACAGTCTCATCTGTCTGTGCCTCAGTCAGAGAATATCCATCAGAGTAAGCAGTTACCCCAGGTCCCAAGGACCCTCCACCTCTTCTCAGGAAAGGACCTGAGGGACTCTAACATTGATCAGTATCCTTGCCAAGAAGGACTCAATAAGGCAACCCAAGAGCAGCTCCTCCAGACGCTCATTAAGAGGGTTCAGAGGCAGAACCTGCTGTCAGTCTTGCAGCCCACCCAGTTCAGCCTCACTCACTCAGGTTTCCAATTAGAGGACATCTCTACCAGCCAGAGGTTTATGCTGGGTTTTGCAGGCAGAAGGACATCCAAGCCTGCCATGTCAGGCCACTACTTACTCAACATTTCCACCTATGGCCGGGGTTCAGAGAGCTTTAAGAGAGCCCAGTCCATGAATTCTGAGGATCGTTTTTGTTTGAACAGTCCTCCTGAGGCCTTTAAAATGGAACACCAAGATTACAAAGGGGCGACAGCAGATGGCAGCAGCAGTAAAGATGAAGATGAGACTGATGAAGAGAGTACAGATGATGAAGAGGAACAGATTCTAGTGAAGGAGGAGCCCTCACCTTCCCAGGTTTCTGGCAAGTGTGAAGGAGGCCCAGGAGTCTATAGCAGAGATACCCTATCGACATATGACACTCTAACCAACAAGAATATGAAAGCTGAAGTACCAGTGATGGGTCATGCCACTGTCAGCAAAGAGAATTTCCACCTCTTTCCTACAGGTCAGGTATTTGACGGAAGCACCCTGGCCAGAGATTTCATTCAGGCAGCCCAGGAACGAATGGCCCATGCAATGAGGGGAAAGATGATAAATAGTAGCCCTGAGCTATATGGTACTCTTCCTCTCCCCACAGACAGCCCTACACATCAGCCTCTGCTCCTTCCACCACTGCAAACCCCAAAGCTTTATGGAAGCCCACCACGTCAGCTTGGGCCCAGCTATAGAGGCATGATCAATGTCTCTACTTCTTCTGATGTGGACCACAGCTCTGCTGTGTCAGGAATGCCTGACTGTAATCAGGTGTCTAGCAACATGGGGGATGTCATGTCCTTCTCGGTGACAGTCACCACCATCCCTGCTAGCCAGGCAATGAACCCCAGCAGCCATGGACAGACCCTCCCTGTGCAGGCCTTCCCTGAAGAAAACAGTGTGGAGGACTCGCCTTCCAAATGCTATTGCAGGTTGAAAGCCATGATCATGTGCAAAGGCTGTGGTGCCTTCTGCCATGATGATTGCATTGGCCCCTCCAAACTGTGTGTCTCCTGCCTTGTGGTCCGGTGAGAGACAGTGGAAGAGCAGAAAACCAGAGAGACCCTAGAGAAAAAAGTGGGTAGGCAAGTATATAGGGAGACACAAGTGTGTATAGGTCCTTCTTTTGGAATCACAGGAAGAAATATAACTAATTTCAATTGTCTTACTCAAGAGATAAATGTTACGTAATCAGGAATACAAAACACAGTTTTTACCTTTTAATGGAAGAGCACCTTGTTGTACAGTAAGTCTAAGTCAAGCGAGACTTTGTGAATTGTGACAAGTTTGCACTTATAAAATCATGTAAATATGTCACATTATTTTGTTTAAAAATTATTTTTCCAAGTGCTTAGGAGATAATGTATTACCGTGGACTCATTCTTTGTTTCCAGTTCACTGACTCAGAAAAGCTTGTTACCCTGGAAGAAGAGAGCCACTTCCCTCCCAGCCTCTCCCCTATGAGTCAGGCTAAGAAAAGAAGGTAGAGGGAAGGGCCAAAGGTAATGGCTCTCCATCCTAATGAAGGCCTTGAAATTCTGGTTGGAGAAATTACTTGGCCTCCTTGAAGAATTTGGGCACAGAGCATACTTAGTCCCTTTACATAAGGGAGGGGCTTGCTCAGTTTGGACATTGCTAAGGCATTAATTTCACAAAGAGCATCGCAAACCTTTTTTCCGCAGCTCTGACCTGCTTTTGCTCCTAGTCTCTCCCAGAAGCTGTGTGGCATCTGAGCACTATGCTTGTGGATACTTGCCATTCTCCCAACCCTATCCATGTGCCCTGAGAACAGGGCATTATAGGAAGGGTGCAGCAACTTGGGCCTGGCTGCCTACTATCTTGGGTAGGGCAGTGATTCCAGCAATAATAATGAGCGCTTAGTTACTCCTGGAGCTCTTGAGTAGTTTAGCAGCAGATATTTAGAAAAAAAAAGTCAGTAATACAACCTGGGCTATGTTTCCTTTTGGGTATGTTTGAAGTTGTGGGGGCGTGGAAGAGCAAAAACTTGCTCAGCTTTAACACTAGCCTTGAAATAGCCTCATCTTTCTTCAACCAGACGCTCAGTGCTAAGCAGATAGTACTTAGATAGGGTAAGTGAGCAATGCCACTGTTGCAGCTTCTGTTACACTCGTTTTGGCCTGACAGGACACTGTGGGGCATGTACTAGGCTAATAATTTATATATTTTTAAATTTATATGTGTGTATATATTTTTTAAAACACAAGTCAGGCACTTTTCATATTTTTGAAAATACCAAACCCTCAGTTTGTCTGTGTCTGCTCTAGAAAGCCTAAGAGTAATGATGTCTACGAATAAGCAAGGGAGAAACAGCAGATTCACCTGGGAGTACAGAACTAGGACAGAGGTCTGCACCCTGGCTAACTGGGATTGGAGGTTATCATTGGCCTAGGACAGCAACCAGAATTATTTAGTAAAGTTGGGGTGACCCTGATTTGCAAAAATGGTTATGTCGGGTACAAGGCCTAATTTGTGTAAAATAGAATTGTCAGTGCAGCTGACAAATACAACTAGTTACATTCAGGGCATGGCATTTCTGAAATCCAGAACATTTTAGAGCTTAAAAATTGAATTACATTCCAGAATAGGAGATAGCAAGAGATACCTATTTAGTGTTACTTGATCCTTTCCCATTTTACTCTTTTTCCCCCTTTGTCATTGTTTTCTTAAACTACACAATCTTGACACTCTCCCCCCCCCCGCCCCCGGCCCCCATTCCAAACTTTGTATAAGATTTACATCCCCATTAGTGGTCTCACCTACTTGTGGCCTGATGCAGTCATAGGACTATCTGAAACTCGTGCTCAAGCTGTCATAATATTCTTCCATTGTTGACCACTATGCACATACAGTCAAGAAGAGGAAAGACTGCAGGAATCCCAAGGTTGGAAGCAGCTACTCCAGTTAGCTCACACAGCAGGAGGTCGGGCTATGGGTGTGTTCTGCTCTGTTTCTACCTACAGGTAGCTTTGAGCAAGTTGAGGAGGTTGTAAGTGGAGAAGAATTTGGCCTGCTGGTGGGTAACTTCATTCTCTGTCTCTCTACTTCCTCATGCTAGTAGTCTAGGGGGCTCATCAGCATATGGTTCAAGGAAAGTTCTGGTTGATCCTTAAATTTAGGGATGGACAAATGATTTAGCTACAGAGGAAGGGAAACTTCAGGCCATCACAAGACCAATCTATATTGTCTCTTAATTCATATTGACTATGGTTTTAAAAATAAAAAGATTTTGAACATTATAACTCTTCACCAGATGCAGTAACATGTAAGTTAACTAAAGCAAGCTCCTAATTTTCAAAATTTGTTGACACAAAATCCCAAGAAATAGATTTGTACATTTCCCCCACTATGCAGTGTTTGAGTGCATTCCTGCCCTGTCTTCTCAGACTGTCGCAACTTATAAAAAGGATTAAGTCCATTTCTCTGTTGTTGAGGATCATATGTGAACTACAAGGAAGCCAGAGGGTGTTGGTCACATCCAATTTCACATTTTCCGTTGGAAAATAGCAATGCATTGTTCAAGTGGGAAGTCATGCCTTGCATATTAAACAACAAAAACAAAAAATACTTTTGAACTTGGTATTAGTCTTGAAAAATGAAGCAGTTGGAGATGAAAACCTATTGGAACATTATCAGTAGATACTGGTTTTCCCATATCTTCTGAGGGTTCTAATTTTGGTTTTAGTTTTTTACGTATATATATGTATTTTTTTTCCTATCTTCCTTCCTACTCAACTTGAAGTATTTTCAAGGAAAGTGCTAAGCGTTCTTATAGAATAGAGTTAAATTGCACTACTCCCGTTGACTTTAGTTGGGTGTTGCATCCCTAGTGGGCATGCTTCAGATACACCCCTCTCTGTCCTTCAGATGCCTTCCGGTACTGGTTCTTCTGCAGGGAAATAGCATTAATTATACAGTATCTCCCGGTCTTAATTATGTGTGTTCTGAATTGTTTGTTATAAAATGTTCTTGAATTTGAAATTGTGTAGTTATAAAAACCACACCATCTCGTTAATAAGAATTGAAAACCAAATAAACAGATGCCCCAGGTTCTCTGTCCTTCTCCCCCTCCATCCACGTGCTCAAGTTATTGATGCTCTTTGCTATCACATTGAGCATCCTTAGTAAGAGCTGGTAACATTTTCTGGAGGCTGACAGGTATTTTGAAGCTTATTTCTAAAATTTAAATAACCATCTAGGGAAAGACCAAATCTGCCAGGTAAGGTTTTTAATTAACACATTGTTAATCACCTGGCTTTAGCCATTAAAAATAACAGGTTAGTGATATTAAATGTCTAACTGGCTATCATTGCTTTTTACCACCTTCAGGACCATGAAAGAGCTCTCTGGTTAGGGTCTTACTGAATGTGGTTACCAAAATGGAGGGATCTTAAGGGACTCATGTTAACTGGATGTTTTGAAGGCTTCACTGACAGTGAGTAGCATCAGTATCCTGCTTGTGTCTGGCTCTCACATATAAGGTAAACCTTACCAGTTTTCCCATGATGCAAAAATAGAAAAGGTTTGGATTCTGCCCTATTACATAGCTCTACAAAGCACTTGGGTTAAAACTTGGCCCAGGGGGTAGGCTTCAGCTTGGGCATTTGAAGAGTCCAGAAAGACTTTGGGACACATGATAGGCAGGGATTTTTCCTACCTAAACCTGTTGGAGGGAAGCAACAGGGATATTTGCTAAGATTGAATTAATACCTTCAGAGATTCTTGGTTACTTTATTTTTATTAATCCTATACATTTGATACAAATATTGAAGATCAGTTTAAAAAAAAGCTTTCCAATAATATATTTTAAGTAATATATATTTTAATATCTGTAAAAAGTAAATTGACAGCAGAAGACTTGTGAATTTCTGATAACAGGGTATGTTGGGTTCGGGGCCTCTGCAGAGGCACCACTCTCCAAGGAAGTGACTGAAAGGCTCTCAGATTATTTCCATATAATGCAATAAGTAAAGGGGATAGTTCTGGGGTTTGTTTTTTATTTCAAAATAAATTTGACATTGTTTACCACAAGCTATTTTTTTCCTCCTGGCTATAAGGTTTGTACAAACTGGTTTAGTACATGCTAAACGTTAGTGTCTTTTGCCTTTTTAAAGGAATTATTAACATTGGAATTGAGGGTATGTACAGAGAAGTTGGTGTCGACACCATCCATATTTTTTCACAAATAATATAGAAAATCATTTTACATAAGAATTTTAAGTATTTGCAATAAATATATGTATATAGACTGTATGTACTTCATATATTCTCTTATTTTTCATTTTATTATTAAGTAAAAGATGGTAAAAATTAAAATAAAAACCTTTGAGCTGGTGAATTTTGAGGTCTGACCTGTATCTGAGTGAGTTGAATGAATGTTTTTCTGTTGCTTGACACTATTCCTGGGACAATACCCCTAATTGTAGGGGAACAGGGAAATGGGGAGATTAATAAAGAAAGCATCAGAATAGGTTTTATTTCTAAAATCTGGCACAGTTGTTTTTTAGCCCCTTGTTCAGCTTGTTTTGTTTCTTCGCATTCTGTGATAGGCATATAGAACTTTTTGTGGGCCCTCCAAAGATGAAGAGGTGAGGCCTCTTTGAAGAGTGGCTATTTTTCTACTTCAAAAGAAAGAATGATGATGAAAACTTTGTAAAGGAAAAAATACTGTTCTCTTCCACACTTGTTAGTAACCACTTAACAGAAGAGCTCCTCTTCCCCCACCTTATACCCTAGGATTGTGCAAGAAAATGTTCTCTAGTGAAGAGTATAATTTTTTTCCCCCTTTTTTTCAAGATTTACAGGTAAGTGTCCATTAGGGCAGTCTCTGTCAAACAGTCTTCAGGACTTTGGACAGGTCTAAGTTGAGTCAAGAGAGTCTTGCTGAGGAAAAGACACAGGCCACTGTCCAAGGATATATGCTGTACTACATTCATCACTTGGAACTAATTACAAGTTACATGGTGAATTTTCTAATCTCTAATTTTTTTAAAAGAAATTTATAAGGAACAGGTCTGGAAACAAATATTTGGTAGGATTAGAAGGAAAGAGCAGTATTTTATTCCCAGAATAATAGCTCACTAGCATTAATATACTGCTTTATATAGGTTTGCAAACCACTTTACGTGTATTTTATGAGAGCCTTCTGGAGGTCCTTGAGAGCTAGGAAGGTTTACTGATAAAGTTATCCCTACTAAAAAATTATACTTTGAGATTGTAAATATTTGGCATAGGTCCAGACTCTTCTTAGTATAAGCTGCCATGGGGCACTGAGAGGTTAAGCCACCCTAACTCAGTCTGCATTGCCTCTGACCATAGAGTATGGGGTGACTAAACACATGAACGTGTGTGCCATCCGCTTCTGAAAATTTAAAACGACTGTTCTGATGTGATTTCATAAGAATGTGATAGAAAATTAGAATGGGAGGAGACTATATACTTTGAAACTGACTTCTCATTTTGTTTCAGTAGTAAACTGTCCTGTTATCCCATAGCCATTATCATTTCTCTTCCACAAAATATTCTTTGGAACTTGGTCATCTAGGTACATAGTTATACCTTTAAAAATCTATCAGTTTTGTTTCTTGAAAATGGGAATGGGATCAGAAGAAGAAATTCAGAGTGCATAACAACACAGCAGGGGAACACTGTGAACTCATATTAAATCTGTGTTTGCTGAAGGTCCGCACATCTCTAAAGGAACTGATTGAATCTCAAGAAAACTGTCCTCAAATTCTTTATGTAAAATAAGGTATAAAACATTAAAATGAGTTCACACGAAATGAATAAGTCAATGATCATTGATTAAGATCCAATCACTTCCAATCGACACCCTTTTGGGAGTGCAGTTCCCATTCAATCAGCAGTTCTGTCTTTTTATCCCTAGTACCTTGATTACTGGCTTGAACATAGTAGGCACTTAACCTGTAGTTTATCTTTTTTTTTTTTTAAATCATCAAGTGGAGTACCTCGCATTCATGGTAAGGCAAAGTCTTGACTTAGTGACATTCCATTCTGTAGCCCAATGGGAAATTTGAAGAATGATTGTGTTACTTTGATGGTTGTGACCTCATCAGTTTGAGTACTCCTACCACTGGTTCTCATTGCACTCATCCATGCCTTTGTAGTTATGCCCTATCCTTCTATAAATTATTCATGGAGAATTTAACCTGTGTTCTTAAGGACTTATTTTAATATTTTGTTAACTACCAACAGTATTCATTATCTATAGGTAACCAACTTTTGGTGTGGACCTTATACAGAACATCCTACATGATGCCAGTAAACGCCTTTGGTGAGCATCTGTCTCCCTGCTTTCTTTTTCATTAGATATTTATATTCAGAAATTGTTTAAATAAAGTGGCTACGTCTATCAGGGGTTGTTTTTTTTAATCTTAATATACATGGGTAGCATTGAAGGAGAGCCTTTAAGGCTAATACTTAATCATGTTCTACTGAGTCAAATACTTTTTGTGTGCAATCAGTAATAGATCAGGACCTTGTCTATCTTTCAGACAGTTGTATGGTTATGAAGACATGGTCTGATATAAAATGATGTTCAAGAACCCTGTGTTTTCATTGAATATCTCCTCAATATGTGCGTAGACCATCATTACTAAGTTTATTTTAGAGATGAGGAAGTCACATGGGTCAGTAGTTGCTTCTAAGCAACTATTGGGAGAGGAGGAACGTAGAGACAATAACAGTATTGAAATATGAGAGAGGATTTGTCATTGTTACATGACTTTAGTGAAATATTAAATAGGACAGTGACTGCCAGTGTATTAAACAGCATTTAAGGACTAGAGGGATGGTGGTTTTGGTGAGTTGTACAAATATTAGTAAAACTTATTTGGGATTTGTCAAAAGATCTGGAATTGTTAATAGGTCTAGAAATCTTACAGACATAGGTAATATGCAGATCAGATGACAAGCTACCATTTTATGGTCTAAAGGTACAATGAGACAGCTGTTTCTTAGGTTCAGTGGGCTTTTTCCTTTCCATTGATGAAAAGATTTGCTATTTGCCTTTGCAGTTGTACTCTTTCTCATTGTATGCCTTAGAGGGGAGAAATGTTTTTACAACTCTGTTAGGATCTGTTTAGACCTGGTAGAAGTTGCTCTTTTCCCCTTTCTCCCACCTTTCCATTCATTACGATCTAAAGTCATGCGTTTGAATGAGATGTGGCTTAATTTTTTTAGAAATCAGAATTCTGATGCTTGGTGTTTTAGTTAACAGTGATTCTAGTATTTGTTTTGGTGATTTTGTGTAAACAGGACTAAGCAGGACTCCATGGGTTGTCTTTCAGCACTGCTTATGTTACTTGTGCTGTTCCTAACAATAATCTGTCTGCTACTCAGAATTGTGGCTTTGGATTTCAGGTTCTGTTCGGTTTTGGTTTTGCTTATACAATTAACAGATTTATGCTTATTCTCAATAAAGGGGGAAACAGAAAAATGAATATTCCTCTCTTGTGAGACTTGACTATTCTAATATTTGAGACATTTTATCAGATGAGATAAAGATTTACTTAGGCAGTGAATTCCAAATCTGGACTCTTCCCTCTCAACACCACACCCACTCATATCTCTAACATGGAATAGTGGAGAGAAAGCAAGAAGTAATGATCAAGTGTGATTTCAGGACACAGTGTTGGGTAGGCTCTGGGGGCCCTCCAGTTGGAAGAGTCAGATGATTTTCAGAAAATGGCAGAAAAAGACTGCACCTGAATCATCTTTGTTATTCCAGAACATAGAAGCCGCCATAGGGAAAGGGAAGATAAATTCCATATTTATTTGTTAAAAATTGAAAAAAAATTTTTTTTGGTAATCTCCAGGATGCTTTAAACTCCTTAAGAATCACCTGTGGTTTGTAATATACAGAGACAGGATTAATTCACTGTTAGTAGAATGAGCAAGTTTGTTGAGTCACTTCACCAGATTAGAGATGGATGTCTAATACAATGGCATTCAGTTGACCTGACCAGGATGTTGTTGACCAGGGCTATGGATTTTGCTTCTGACCTCACTAACACTGTTCTAAACAACTGCCTGCACTAATAGTTGCCCTAAACATACTCGATGTCATCTACCTTATTTAGCAACAAATAACACAAATGAGGCCTAAGTAATTGTTTTTCTATAGTTAAAATGATTTGGACACAGTGACTGTGAGGCAGAAAGTGGCTATATATTTATAGTTCATTTAGTCGAAGGATCTGGTTGGACACAAGGAAGAGATCTTGGGTAAGAGCGCGTGCGTGTACACGTGTGTATGTATGCCTGTCCGCATAAACACACACCTACAGGTTGTGGCTTCACCTGTCTCTGCCTCAGGTTCATGCAGTGTTTATACTGTGAATGAAGTTTAATATTTCTGGGATCAGCTTTTAAAAAAAAAAAATAGGAGTTGCACGTCATCATCGCCAATAGAGCATAGACATGTTAAACAGTCAGGACGCTTACCTTAAGTTGGCCGTTCTTTTCATTTTAGGTGTCCAGGTATCTCTTACCTGTAAGCACCACTGATGAGGTGTATAATTCTTTTGCACAAGCCTTAAAATGAGTGAAATCATGGATTTAGGTCCTCTTTTTATGGCTTTGGAGATAAGGGCCAATAGAAAGCACTCCCTGAGGGTTGGTCAGCATTAATATCACTATAGGGCAAGATTTTTGTCAGGTATTCATTAAGCTTCAAATGTTTGGGGAGGAGATCGCATCGAAGCTCCACTGACCGTGATCTTTTCATCTGGCCATGTCATGTTGTATCAGGCTCCAGCTTACCACCTTCACCAGCACTGAGAGACCAGAGGAAGGGGAGCGATTACCATATGTGTCCTTGTCACTTTAAAATCTTACTTGCCAGTAGGCCTTAGCACTTTGAAAAACAAATTCTGCCTTGTCGTTTCTTGTCACTACCATACCTACTCTTCTTACTACCTTACACCATTCCTGTTATTGTTCATGTAAAACTACCTGCTTCAGAATTGAATGTAAAATAGTATTTCTGCACATGGACAGAATGTGTATTTTATCTTAATGTTTCATTTTATGTTAAATAAAAGCATATAATTTTACTCTGGTGACTGCGCCTGCATCTTTCCAAAATACCTAAGGAGGCATGCTTCCCTCATAGTCAAGGTTATGGAAGAGGTCTCTATTCTGTTCCTCCTTTCTTGAGAAATAATGGCCGCTTTCTGTTAGGAGTTGTATTCAGAACATGAACATTCACTTGGGAACTGATGCAAAAAGAAGGGATAGTCCATTTGGAATTCTAGGGGCAACTACCTGATTCAGTAAGTGTGTCTCAGAGTAGCACATTTCAGCTCTTAGGTAAGAATGAGTGTGGGAAATCTTATTCATGTAGGAAGAATAAAACCATTAAAAACTCAAGGTAGGACCCAGAGAGATTGAAACTCATGACTACTGGTTTACCAGTCCAGAGTTCAAATCCTTGCACTACAAGACTGACCATCAAAACTTTAACCTTTCAGACCCTTCTTATGTCTTTATCTTTGCTTCCTCTGTTACTAGGTTTGAGACCTCTCTTCAACTAGGTTTTCCTTTAGTGGTGATTGACACACAAAAAAAATCTGTCTCTGAGCAAGACAGCTGGAAGTTAGAGGTTATGTCTAAATCCAGCCTGACAAACACAACTTTAAAATAGAAAAAGTGTGTCAAATAAAGTAAGGGGTTTTTTTTAAAGAAAAGAAAGAAAACACTTCTCCCTCCCCCCAAACTGTAGTTCATACAAGAAAAAAAAATGTCACATCACCAGCATACTATACCTACTAGGCCTGGAACCCTGTGTTCTTAGCTCTTCATGGCTGTGACGTTCTATATTACTTTTGAGAGCGTGGTCGCTGCAATGTAAATAGCAATTATTTCTGTTCTGGCCAAAAACCCTGAAGGTCTTCCCCACCCAAGTTGGTTTTTTTTTTCTTTGAGTGGGTCAGGCTATTTTTTGGTCTCATTCCTTACCTAGCCTTACTCACTGAGTGGGTGTTGCCTCAGACAAATTGAGACCTGGGAAAGACCTTGGCTTAAAAAAGCCAAGGTTTCCCACTGCATCTGGGCAATCTCTTGCTAACCTGATCTCTGTCTTGCCACTGGACCCAGATGGCTCTGGAGGAGTGAGGCTGGTGACTGACTGCACAGGCAGTAAATCCAATTCCCTTGCAAGTCGACATCACCTTCCTGATGTCATTGGTCCATGGTCCTCTTTGAGAATGGAGGACAAACAACTCTGCCGTACTTCATGGAGCGGAGGTTTTGTAAATTCACTCAGCCCCCAGTGGTCTAGACAGGAGAGAGTTGGTGACTTTGAATGGTGGAGGAGTCCAGGCATGTTCAGCCTACTCCAGCACTATTCTGGGCCAGAAGGGAAGGGGATACATTCTGGCAAGATGAATGAGAGGTTTACTTAAGCCCAGCTCCATGCCACCATTTCAGAACAAGTAATGTGTCAAGTAGCATAAAGGAATGACAACATGCAAACAACAAGAGAATACAAAAATAACAGAAAAGTTGATTTTTTAAAGATAAGAAAAAGACCCAATACAATCATTAAATACCACACTCCTCATGAAGGGAGACTTAACTATCGTGAGATCTCCTTAACTGAACAGCTTTAAGAAACTCCAGAATGGTTCAAAAGAGCAGTAAAAGACAAATGGGTAGAAATTAAAACAAAGGACAACTCAAAGAAGAAATCAAAAGGATAAGAGTAGAGTATATAGAGCCAATGATAAGAGAACCTCCTTAAAGCAACAAATTCTCTGAAAAAGAATGACCAACTTTAAACTTGAAAATGCAGATGTGGAAGAAAAGTTGACTTAATAAAGACAACAAAACCAGCACATGTCTTTTCTGTAAGGCAAGAGAATTAAACTTTAAGGTAAAATTGCAGTGCTGTAAGAATCATGGGTCTTCCAGAAGACCACAATCAAAATAATACTATACTTAAGAAAATCAGGAAAATTGGACCAAAATAACTGAAAACTGTGAAAGTGTGGATTGGTAGAAGCCACAATCCACTGATAAAAACTCCAAGATTAACTCACCAAATGAGTGTGGTCAAGCTTCACAATTTCAGTTTAAACTACAAATATTGCAGCCATCTGTAGTAGGAATCCCTTCCCATACAAAAGATGAAGAGTTTAAATCAAAGAATATTTGTAATTTAAGCAATCAAAGGATCCCTTGGTAGGAGCAGGAGAGGGATATACTAAGGAAATAAACATGATATAGAAACAAGATACCTATTTTTTTTAATGAAGCATTCAGCTGAATAAAAATTTAACAACCTCAAAATAAAGTTTAACAATCATTGAAGAAAGGTAAAATTGAAAATAAAAAGACTTGGACAAATAAAAGATACATGATAATAGAAAGCTATCCTCCAAGCCAGAAAGAGCCTATTTATTGATGTCAGAACATGAACCATGCCTACCTATTGATTTGTGTTTTAAGTTGTCTCCCAAAATGGAGAGATTACAGAAACCCATGGTTCAATACATTTCTTGGCTGAGAGGCTAAAGGAAATTTATGACCTAGCTACAAGTTCATTATCAAAATGTATAGGAATGGATGAGTGGCATGATCATTGGAAGGAGTACCCATATCAATGATGTTACAAATCTATTTGCATATTTGAGTCACTAGAAAAATTATATTCTACTGTACTTTTATGGAATTAGTGCTTTATCTAAACTGGATTGGTATGAAGCAGAGAATTATAGAACAGCATAATTTGTGAACATTGATTCAAAAATTTTAGGGAAGAGATTACAGAAATAGATGCCAAGAAATACCAATTATGACCAAATTGTATTATGTCAGGGAAGATACAACATTAAGAAAAAAAATCAACAGTTATATAAAAACCATACAAGTATATCAACATAGTTTTTTTTAAATGAAACTATGCATTTATGTTCGTAAAAAATCTAAAAAGATAGTTATTGAAGGAGAATTAGGATGTCAAATTATACACCTGAAATACAAAGCTCTCATTAATTTGCAATGGAAAAGTAACGCATGCTTTCCCATTAAGTTCAGGAGTAAAACAAAGATGCCCTCTTTTCCCATTATAATTTGATAATACTGAAAATGCTCATTACAGCTATAAAATAAAAAACAAGATAAAATTATTTGCAGGCAATATGAGTTTAAAAACTTACACAAATCGTTTAGTCATTCAGTTGTGTCCAATTCTTTATGACCTTAGGAACCATAGGATGCCAGGCCCTTCTATCCTCCACTATCTCCTTAAGTCTGTCCAATTTCATGTTCATTGTTCTATGACACTATATCCATCTCATCCTCTGTCACCCCCTTTTTCCTTTTGCTTTAAATCTTTCCCAACATCAGGGTCTTTTCCAATGAGTCCTGTCTTCTCTTTACGTGGCAAAAGTATTTAAGCTTCGGCTTCTGTATTTGACTTTACGGTGAATAGCCTGGACTAATTTAAATATTGACTGATCTGTTCTCTTTGCTGTCCAAGGGACTCTCAAAAGTTTTCTCCAGCACCACAGTTTGAAAGTACTGATTCTGCAGTGTTCAGCTTATCTTATAGTCCTGTTCTCACAGCCATACATTGTTACTGGCAAGACCATAGCTTGGACTCATAGACCTTTGTTGGCAGGGTGATATCTCTGCTTTTTAGTAAGCTGTCCAGATTTGCCATAGCTTTCCTTCTAAGGAGCAAGCGTCTTTTAATTTCATGGCTGCAGTTGCTGTCTGCAGTGATTTTTGAACCCAAGAATATAAAATCTGATGCAGTTTCTGTTTCTTCTCCCTCTATTTGCCAAGAAGTTGTGGAACCAGTTGCCAAGATCTTGTTTATTTTTTTTTCCCAGTGTTAAGCTTCAAGCCAGCTTTTACACTCCTCTTTCACCCTCATCATGAGGCTTCTTAATTCTTAATTTCATTTTCTGCCATCTGAGTGGTATCATCTCCATATCTGAGGTGGTTGATATTTCTCCTGGCAACCTTAATTCTGGCTTTTGATTCATCCAGTCTGGCATTTTGCATGATACGTACTCTGCATAATTTAAATAAATAAAGTGACAATATATAGCCTTGTCATACTCCTTTTCCAATCTTAAATCAATCAGTTCTATGTTCAGTTTTAACTGTTGCTTCTTGGCCCACATACAAGGTTCCTAAGGAGATAAGTAAGATGATGTCATACTCCCATCTCTTTGAGAACTTGACACATTTTGTGGTGAGCCACATACTCAAAGGCTTTAATGTAGTCAATGAAGCAAAAGTAGATATTTTTCTGGAACTCCCTTGCTTTCTCCATAATCCAGCAAATGTTGACAATTTGGTCTCTAGTGTACCGCCTCTTAAAAAACCAGCCCATGCTTCTGGTAATTCTCAGTTCACATATTGCTCAAGCGTAGCATGCAGAATCTTAAGTATAATCTTGCAGATGTGTGAAATGAGTTCAGTTGTTTGGTAATTTGAATATTCTTTGGCATTGTCCTTCTTTAGGATTGGGGCATAAACTGATTTTTTCCAATCCGCTGGCCACTGTTGAGTTTTCCAAATTTGCTGGCATACTGAGTGCACCACTTTAACAGCATCACCTTTTAGGATTTTAAATAGTCCAGCTGAGACTCCATCATCTCCACTAGCCTTATTGTTTGTGATGTTTCCTAAGTTCCCCTTGACTTAATTTTGCAGGATGTCTGGCTCTAGATCAGTAACCACACTGTTGCGGTTATCAGTAATGTTAAACTCTTTCTTATATAGTTATTTTGCATATTCTTGCCACCTCTTTTTAAGCTCTTCTACTTCTGATAAGTCCCTACCATTTTTGTCTTATCACACCCATTTTTGCATGAAATTCCCTTGATGATACTAATTTTCATGAGATCTTTTGTATTTTCCTTCTCTTTGCATTGCTCATTTAAGAAAACCTTCTCCCTCCTTTGTTGTTCACTGGGATTCTGCATTTATTTGGTTGGATATATCTTTCCCTTTCTCTTTTCCCTTTCACTTTCCTTCTTTCCTTAATTATTTGTAAAGCCTCAATCAGATAAACCATTTTGCTTTCTTGCTCTTCTTTTTCTTTGGAATGTTTTTTGTTGCTGCTTCCTATACGATATTGCAAACCTCTGTCCATAGTTCTCCAGGTACTCTACCAGATCTAATCCCTTAAAATCTATTCATCACCTCCATTTCATATAAGAGATGTTATTTAGGGCATACCTATATGATCTGGTGGTTTCCCCTACTTTCTTCAATTTATGTCTTAATTTTGGGTAATAGAAAGCTCATGATCTGAGCCACAGTCAGCTCCAGGTCTTCTTTTCACTGACTATATAGAGTTTCTCCACCTTGGTCTGCAAAGTATATGATTTCCATAATTGATCATCTGGTAATGTCCATGTGTAGACTTGCCTTTTGGGTTGTTGAAAAAGAGTGTTTGCTATGACTAGTTATCTTGATAAAACTCTATTAGTCTCTGTCCTGCTTCATTTTGTACTCCAAGTCCAAACTTGTCTGATATTCCAGTTATCTTTAGATTTTCTACTTTAGCATCCTAATCTCCTGTGATGAATGCATCATCTTTTTTTGGTGTTTTTTCTGGAAAATTTAGGTCTTTGTAAAACTGACCAACTTTGGTCTTGTCACCATCAGTAGTTGGAGCATAGACTTGTATTACTGTGATGCTGAATGGTTTGCCTTGAATTTGAACAGATACCACTGTCATTTTTTAGATTATACCCTAGTACTGCTTTTCTTTTTTGACTTTTATTGACTATAAGGGCTACTCCATTTCCTCTAAGGGATTCTTGCCTACAGTAGTATATGTAGTGATCACCAGAATTCACCCATTCCCATCCATTTAAATTCACTGACACCCAAGATGTCAAAGTTTAATCTTTCAATCTCCTATTTGACCACATCCAGCTTATCTTGGTTCATAAATCTTAAATTCCAAGTTGCTATGCAATATTGATCTTCATCACCAGATACATCTGCAGCTGAACTTCCTTTCAACTTTGGCCCAGCTGCTTTGTTAGTACTGAAACTACTTGCAGCTGTTCATCACTCTTCCCCAGTAGTGTTTTGGACACCCTCTGACCTGAGGGGCTCACCTTCAATGTCATCTCTTTCATCATTTTAGCGTTGTCCATGGGCTCTTCTTGGCAAAGATACTAGAGTGATTTGCTATTTCCTTCTCCAGTGGAACCCCTTTTGTCATAACTCTTCACTATGATCTTTCTTGGATAAACCTGCATGACATAGCTCATAATTTCCAGGAGGGACTCAAGAGAAAAAGGACAAAAAAGAGTTTTCACCAACAGATCAATATGGGAAAAGGAATAAAGAATAGTTCAGGGGTGATAGCCTAGGAAAGAATTGGAGGGTTGAGAGATTGGAGGTCATGATGTAAGTTTGATATGGAAAAGTAGAGGGAGAGATGGGATGAAAATAAATTGTGATCAAGTAAGGAAATCTGTTTGTGAACATGGAAGTGGTACATTTGTGGGTGGTGGCAAGGTCGAGGATTATCCCTGTGTGTGGCTGAGGTAGGATGAAGGATTAGGTCATAGGATATGAGTCAGTTGAGGAACTGGGAGGTTAGGATGTTAGAAGGAATATCAAGATGTATGTTAAAATCCCCTAGTATGAGGACAGGAGTTGGGAAAGACAGAAAGATTGTTAGCCATACGCTGAATTCATGGAGGAGAGGAATATCCTTAAGGTCACTAGACAACAGCTACTAGTTTTAATTGGGTGCTAGATGTGGATTGAGTGAACCTCAAAGGAGGAGAGATTACTGAGTGATAATGGTAGAGGGGGAGCCTGACAGGCAGTGAGGAGCAAGGAGTATTTCAACTCCTTCATCTTGATCAGTGAGTCAGGGAAATAATTGAAAGTGCAGCCGGCACTGAAAAGGGTTCCCAAGGAGGTTGTGTCATGAAGAGGGAGCCAGGTCTTAGTGAGAGGAAAGGAAAGTATTTAAGATGATGATATTTATACAATGTTTAATAAATAAATAATGAAATTGATATAATTCTTACTATGTTCCAGGTGCTATGCTAAGCACTTTACAATTATTATTTCATGTGATGCTCACAAGTCCTAGGAGATAGGTGCTATTGTTATCCCCATTTTACACGAGGAAACTGAGGCATACAAATGTTAAGTAACTTGTCCAGCTAGTAAGTGTCTGAGGCTGCATTTGAATTCAGGTCTTCCTGAGTCCAGACCTGGCGTTCTGTCCATTGTGCCATCTAAAGCAAGTTTGTTGCTTGTGGAGAAAGAATTCCAGAGAACACAGTAGAAGGGAAGTGTAGTTTTGGTGGGAGACATTGGGATTGAGGGGGAATGGGAATAAGGAATCAGGCAGTGGGGGATGGGGAATGGAGTTTGAGGGATGACCTATAGGGATTTAAAATGTTAATCATTAAGGGAAGATTTTAGATTGATTTTCAATGTCTATAGAGACTTGTCCTCAGGGTGGAGTCTTTTCAGAGCATTAAGTAGTTCAGGACCAGTACTTGGAGCAAAAGGAATGGTTTTACTCTCATTCCCCCAAGGCGGGAGACTAGACGGAAACTTAATGGAATGGCCATGGTATGCTAGGATGATTCTTTTACAAGGGAAGCTGGAAATCGGGCAGGAATGGTATGAGAAATGTATGGCCATTTCTCAGGGGTACTAAGATTGAGCCTTGGTTGGAAGCAGTAGGCGTTTCTGCTCACACTGGGAAGCTTCCCTCTTGTTTGCAAGTGCTGACACTTTTCTGGTGGGCTCCCTTTCCTATTGCTGGTGGGCTCCCTTTCCTATTGCTGGTGGGCTTCTGGATGAATTTTTATGCAGTTCTGACCTGTTCCTGAAGAGCTCTCTGGGATACTCAGAGACTAACTCGTTTAGGGGCAGGGTCACATACCTAGAATGCATTAGCAGTGGAAGTTGAACCTAGGTCTTGTCACAGATTTAGGGATGAAAGGTCATCTAGCTCTTCAGACTCTATGTATATATTGTTTTCCCTCAGTGTAATGAAAACAAGTCCCACAGTTGGTACTGAACAAATGCTTCTTGAATTTAATCTAATTGGGTATATGTCTCCTTTAATTCAGTCATTTTTATAGCTCAGCACCCATGGAGAAAAGGATTAATAGCTCTTTCCCTCCCTCTCTCCTCACCTCTCCTAGGGTGTGATCAGGCTTGAGGGAATCTGAAATTGGACTGTTTGCCCTTTGTTCTTTTGCCTGCTGGGGTTGGGGGTAGTAGGTGCACTGAGAAGTCAACTCTGTAATTATTCTAAATATAGGAAAAGGCTCCTGGCTCATGAGTTAATTATCCCACCATCAGGAGAATAAAGAGCAGGGGAGGGGTACAGAGTTTAATATACCATTCTCCTCAGCCCTCATTACTCAGCTTCACCTCCTGAGCTGGCCACCTGAAATACCTAGGAAGTTGAAGAGCTGGACTTTGTTGTATTAACAGGAGCAGCATTTAGAATTAGAGAAAGGGTTATAAACAGAGCCATAATTAGGGAAGGGCAATTAGTGCTTTGGCCCAGGGCACAGAAATTTAAAGATTCTGAAAATAGAAAACTGAACTTAGCCCCTAGATAGCAAGAATCTTCAGTTAAAATAGAAACCTACAAGATGTTCCCATTCTTCCATGTTCCTCCCTTACCTGTAGCATCCATCTTCTGATGTCCTGAAGTTTATACCCATGGGTTCTTGATGTCCTAGACTCTTTTCTTTCCCATGCCTCAACTGAATCTGTCTTAACAAGTCAATACAATAACAAGTTTTATTTCATGCTGTAGTCCCCGTGTACTCAAGTTGCTAATAATGACTAGTTAGAGATACTGTGGCCAACAGGGTATCCCTCAGTCCCTTGGATGCTCACCAAACAAATGCAAAGACAGGATGTAGAACAAATTGTGATACATGAACGTAATGCAATACTACTGTTCCGTAAGAAATGATGAAGGGAATGGTTTCAGAGAAACCTGGGAAGATTTGCATGAACTAGTGCAGAGTAAAGTGAACAGAACCAGGTGAACAACTTACATAACAGCACTGAAAAAACAAACATCTTTGAAAGACTTAAGAACTAGGAGCAGTGCAATGAGCAAACACTATTCCAAAGAACCTATGGTAAAGCATCCTGCCCCTGACAGGTAATGGGTACAGGATACAGAATAAGACACATAGTTTTTGGCCATAACCAATGTGGGAATTTGTGAGCTTGACTATGCATATTTTTTTTCAAGCATTTAATTTTTCTTTTCTTTTTGTCCCCCATGTATGTGTGAAGAGGTGTGAGAGAGGGGAAATAGATTTTTATTAATTGGAAAAATTAAATTACAAAAAAAATACTGTAGTTCTGGAAGAGGGGAAAGAGGAGACAACCTTAAACTAGTGAATCTTTTTTTAAAAAATTATTTTTTGTTTTCAACATTCATTTCCACAAGATTCTGAGTTCCAAATTTTCTCCCTATCTCTCCTCCCCTCTTTTTTTTTTTAATGGCTTCCCTTTATCTAAATCCTACCCATCTTTCAAGATTTCAAATTCAGTAACCACCTCCCTCATGAAATTTTTTTCTAGTAGCTGTAATTCAGTCAGTCTATAAATATTTATCAAATACCTGTCAATAAACATTTATGAAGTATCATGTGCCAAGCACTATGCTAAATACCATCAGGATCCTCTCTTTGCTCTGATCCTTGGCCTTGATCTGTGTGTCTACTTAGCCCTTCCTATGAATTTATCTTTTTACCCCGAACTAGTCAGTGCTTCTTAAACTGTGGGTCTGGGCCCCATATGGGATTGTGAAAAATTTGGCAACAGTAAAAGGTTTGTGAATATGCAACAACCAAAAATTAATTAAAATCAAATGCATAATGAATCCAAGGTGTTTCTGGCTGTACTTGCCCATGTAGCATTGAGCAACCTCACTGTAGCCTTGATTCTGAGCACAAAGCATGTGCACTTTGCACTGTGCATGCCATCATGCCATGCAATGCCAACAAACGCTTCCAAAACACGAAAAAGTTTAAGAAGCCCTGAACCAGGTGAAGAGCTTCTTGCTGAGCAGAGGATCACCAATTTGTCTTTTCTATGCCCCTGTTGTTGTTCAGTTGTTTCCTACTCTACATGGACGATGTCCTTGGAAATATCTGAGGCTGGATTTGAACTCAGAATTTCCTGACTCTAGGCCCAGCATTCCATGCACTTCACCTCCTAGCTGCCCAATTCTTCTCAAGCGTACATCACCCAGTATTCCCAGGTAGTTTCCCATCCAAGTACTAACCAGGCCAGATCTTGCTTATCTTCTGAGATCTGATGAGATCAGACATGTTCAGGGTGGTATGGCTATAGCCCTGCATATAGCAGATATCTTCATAGATTTTTGTTGAATAAATAGATGAACACACACAATCAGCACAAGCCTGAGGTAGTGGAATGAGCAAGAGCAGGCTATGGGGGGTCAACAAGATCTGGGTTCAAGTGTCTCCTCTGACACATTGGCTCAGTGAGACCCTGGGCAAGTTACAACATCCCAATGCCTTAGGCATTTCCATAAGAAATAAGTTGCCAGGTTGGTCAACATTGGTGAATGGAGTTTCTACAAAGAGTTCCCTACACTCATAACTTCACTGATCCAGCTCCATCCCGGCTATTCCCTCCCCCCAATGCATTCAGTGCATTAATTTTGGCAGTCTTATTTCAGGCAGAAGTTATGGGAAACAGACAAGAAAAGTGAGAAGAAAAATGCCATCTCCATTTCCAGTGTCCAGAATATCATTTATTCCAGTCAGCAAAGAAAGTATTTTTTTTCCCCATAGCCTTCTTCCTTTATTCCATAAGTATTTACTGAACATCATCTCTGGATGATGCACTAGGCTAAGAGCAGTGGTCAGAGCTCTGTGGAATCTTAAAGAGAAAAGGAAAAACTGGTGCAGTTGAAAGACTGAATTTGAAGTCACAAGACCTGAGTTCAAATCCTGATGCTACCATGTACTGCCTGGGCAAGTCATCTAACTTCTCAGAGATTCCGTTTCCTTTTGTATACAATGAGGTTGTTGGGCTAGAAGACCTTCAAGGTTGCATCCAGCTCTAGATCTATGATTCTCTTAATGAATCACTCAACTGATTTCAGAATCAGGAGTTTTCAAGGATAGACTATGTCAAAAGACAAAGGAGGATTTCAGAACCCTTCAAACATAAAGAAGCTCGGTAGTTGTTAAGCAAATAAGCCTTACCTGGCTTTTAATTTAGCCTTTAGCAATTAAAATTGGGAAGTATATGGAATGAGCACCATAAACTAGGGTAAGGTGTGACAGAGTGATGCAAGTCCCTGGACCAGAAAGAAAGGTCTAAGAAAAGGCCAAGTCTAGCTGGAAGGACCCTGCTTTTTGTTCTAAAGATCTTGGTGCCTAGGGCTCAGACTCTTGCTGGGAGGTGAGAAGCATCAGTAGCCAGAACTCTAGAGGAATAAGACTAGGATAAAGAAAAGGAAGCTTCAACTGGTTCCCAGGCCAAGATTTCTGACTTTTCTAAAAGAGCTAGGGAAAACCTGTGGGCTTTATTTAAGATGATGATCATAGGAAATGATGGACCTGACAGAATAGTATTTGGAGGAGGCTATACTTTCAGTAGAGTTTCATCTGGTGGAGCATTTGTCAGATTGAGACTATGTAAGCAATTGAATGATATCTAGCAGAGACTAAATGACTAGGAAGGGGAGTGGACCTACTGAAAGCAGTGTTGACTACGTCAGTGACCTTACAGTATCAGAGTTAGGAGTTACCCCCTCCATGCCTGTCCCTTTCCATAGTGTACTCTAGCCACATGTGTTCACTATGGGTGTGCCTCCCCACATACGTTCTGCATAACTATTCTCTCATCTATTATTATGAGAGACTATACCACAAGTTTATAGGTGAAAAGCCTTGTTGCTGTTTTTCTTAGTATATCATTTCACTGAATTCCTTTGCCTTCAACTAATTGTGTCGTCTGGCTGACTACTAGTAAGATAAACACATTGGTGGGGGCTTGTGCACTATGGTTTCAGAGTATGCAGACCTATAAAGTATCTTGATCCTGGTTTCGTCGTTCCTTGAAGAGCCCCTATGAGTCCTCCGTGAGTTAGAGGGTACCTCATGAACACTACCTGTGTTATTTGCTGCTAAATCTTTTGAGTTCCTTATAATATAGTATACTACAATACACATTTGTTAAATGCCTACTAACGTGCCAGTCGCTGTGCTAAGCGCTGGTTGTTCATTGGTTTCATGTCTGACCCTTCATGACCCTGTTTGGGGTTTTCTTGGCAAAGACACTGGAGTGATTTGCTGTTTCCTTCTCCAGCTCATTTTACAGATGAGGAAACTGAGGCAAACAGGGTGAAGTGACTTGGCCAGGATCACACAACTAGTGTCAGAGACCAGATTTGTACTCAGGAAGATGAGTCTTTCTGACTACAGGCCTGGCACTCTGGCCACTGTACCACCTAGCTGCCACCAAGCACTGAGAATATAAATAAATTTGCTTTCAAACAGGTTACAATCTGATAGGGGAAGAAGATACACAAAAGGAAGCTGAAAGGTGGGGAGGCACCAGAGAGTGCCTGGCTGGGGATGTGATGAGGATGGAGTGGAAACCAAGCAAAACAGCTGGTTTGAAATAAAGAGTTGGCTGGGAATTGAGCCAGAGGGCTCAACAAAGGTGGGGCTTTCGGAAGAGGGGATTTTGTTTGTTTTTTGTTTTTGCTTCACCTACAAGCCCTTTAGTCAAATAGGCAGATGCAGCTGAGGGCACTAATGAGGTATGAATACAAAGCGGAAGCAATCTATACGTGCTGATAAGCTTTTCTGGAGGGGAAGGACTGGATGGGTGGAGTCAAAACCAAGCTGAGCAGCTGGTGTGAAATGAATGTCCGTAAGGGCAAAGGCGTGGGAGCTAGGGGGGCGCTGTGGGTATAATGTGGGGCCTGGAGTCAGGAAGACTCATTCCCCTGAGTTCAATCTGGTCCCAGACGCTTAGTTGTGATCCTGGGCAAGTCACTTAACTGTTTGCCTCGATTTCCTCTTCTGTAAAATGAGCTGGAGAAGGAAATGGCAAGCCACTCCAATGTCTTTGCAAGAAAACCCCAAATGGAGCCATGAAGAGTCGGACACGACTGAACAACAGCAAAGGGCAAACATAGAGTCTAATTCATCTTCCTATTTCCCTCAGCCAGCTTCATGCAGGAAATTGAATTAAAACTGAACTTTCTGCATCTGCAATATTGGAAGTAAATTTGAAAGCGTGGGGAAACGAGTGCTTTAGAATCACTGGTGAGCTGTTAGTAGTGACAAGAGGTGAATCTAGATGCTACCGACCATTTTTTTAATGATGCTGATAGAGCTGATGTTTCTATAGTTTGAACCTCCATAACACAGGCATCTCTGATAGCAGTTCAGTAGCACTAAAATTTCTCATTCCTTGGCCATGTCACTTAAACTCTGTTTGCCTCAGTTTCCTCAACTGTACAATGAGGATAATAATAGCATCTACCTCACAATGTTGTGAAGATCAAATGAGATCATACTTGTAAAATGACTGGCACAGTGTGTGGCACAAAGGTGCTATATACATACATACAAACACACACACACATATATATAATTATAATTTTCATCATGATCAGCCAGGCATTATGCTAGGTACTGGGCATAAAAAGAAAAAAATCCAGCAATCCCCTGCCCATAAGGGATTAATGGGAAACAACCTGTACATAATAAATAAATGCAGTACAAAATATTCACTAAGTAAGCATAAAGTCATTTGGGATTGGGAGAGTCCCAGTAACCAGGTAGCATCAGGAAAGACTTCAGGTAGAAGATGGTACTTTGGCTGAGCTTTAAGGGAAGCTAGGGATTCTAAGAGGCCGAGGTGGGGCCTGAAAGCTATCTAGGTGGGGATACAGACAGCCCCAATCCCAGAGGTAGAAAATGAAATGCCATATTTAACTGGAACGACAAGTAGGCCAGTTTGGTTAGAAAATTGAGGGTGTCACGGGGAACAATATGCGGTACGATTGGAAAAAATAGGTTGGAATTAGATTATAAAGTGTTTTAAATGCCACACAGGGACGTTTACGTGATAAGTTAGCATTTGTGAGAGAGCCACTAGCTTCTACAGGTTGCTGAAAGACAAAACGCTACACTAGAAAAATAATGTTTTGTATGTATTTTCAGGTCACACAAACACATTTCGAAATCTAGTTGTATTTCTGTGCTCCATGAAAAAACACTCAAGTAAAGGCGAATCAAATGACAGAAAAGGTTTTTTAAAATTCATTAAGCCCCATAGAACTCTCCAGGCAAATGAAGGGAACACAGGGCTGCTTCCGTGGACTTGGAACTAACAGGACTCCAGAAAGAGTTACGGAGCCAGAAAGTGAGAGGAGAAGCCACTCCTCCCTCTATCCGCCAATGCCATGGACTTGGCTCAGCTCTCAACTAGTTATCAACTTAGTGAGCAATGTTTTTGTTTTTGTTTTTTAAATTGATTAATAAAAAAGGATACATTTTGTTGTTGTTTTTACATAGCTTTATTTCTCAGTACACCACTCCACACCATACCTTCTAACAACAGATACAAAACAGTTCCACAAAACTAACCAATGGATGAATCAAATCTGACAGCGAATGAGCGTATGCAATGTTCCATATCCATAATCTTTCGCCTTTGCAAAGAAAGGAGGTCCATTCTCGTATCTCTTCTTCAGGGTCAGGCTTGATCATTATAATTACACAGTATTCAGTTTCAGTTTTTCTCATCATTGTTGTTCTTTCTGCCAGGAATGTTTTTAATTAGCCATCATGCTGTCACCACTAGTGCTGATGGTGATTTAGAGCCAGGTCAGCAATGTCATACATAGAGGGCTGGAGGGTGCTGGATGCAGCTTCCTTCCCTCCAACCTCCCCTCAGCATTAGAAAAGGCCTGGCAAGAGTTTGAGGGCACAAAGGATCTGTTGCTGCACTGTTTCCTCCTAACAACCAAGTCACAGCATCAGCAGACAATACTGAATCCGGGAGAGAAGGAGGATAAGAGAGAGTGAGACTCCACAGAAGCCCAAATGTTTTAATGTGGATGAGGTGCAAACTCATTATCTTTCCCCTCAAGCTCTCTTTTCCTCCTTATTTCTGTCAAGGATGCCACTATTTCTCAAGTTCACTAACATTCACCATCTTGAATCTGTCCTAAAGTCTTCACTATCCCTCACCTTCCATAGCCAGTCAGTTGAGCTTTGTGGATTTCTCCACCTCAGCCTCTCTCATCCTTCCTTTTCTCATACCATATCTACCCTACTTCATGCCGTTATCACCCCTCTCCTGGACAATGGTAAGAACTTCCTAATTGGACTTCCTGGCTACAGCCTCTCCCCTCCCTGATCTGTGCTCTACACATTTGCCAAATTGTTATTCATCAATCACAGTTCTGAGTATGTTACTCCCCTGCTCAAGAAGCTTCTGTGCTTCCCCATTGCCTCTAGGAGAAAATCAAACTCCTCTGGCATTTAAAGCCCTTTAAAATCTGATTCCAACTTATCTTTCCAGGCTGATTATACATTACTCCCTCTTAATGTTCTAATCAAACAGGCTTCCTTGCCTTTTTTCATAACCGGTATTCCGTCAGCCATCTCCATGTGTTTACACAGGCTACTCCTTTGTTTGGATGATTTTCCCTTTCCCCCTCATCTTTTGAGACTTCTAATTCCCTTCAAGGCTCAATGTAAGTCCCCCCTTCCCCCCAGACTTTCTTGATTCTCCCAGTTGTGCCTCCCTCTGCCATTTTGACATATCATTTTGTCTTCCTTATTTATTCATCCTATATTTACTTATCTCTGTGTTTTATTCCCCAAGAAGAATCTAATCTCCTTGAGGGCAGGACACAAAAAAGTCTCACTTCTGCTGTTATCTCACCAATGCTTAGCAAAGTGCCTGGCGCAAAGTAGTCATTTAATAAATATTTGTTGACTTTGATTGGTGTGATATCATATTCCAACTCTGGCATCAGTAAATGTTTGAACCATTTTGTGTGTGATGTGCACTGGGCATCATCAAAATGCATGGTGAGGGCCTTTATTCCCTTTGCATTCCTGGGCAAATTCTTTCTGTTTCTTTGAATTTCTGAACTTGTGCCAGTGTGGTGTACCAGCAGCAATTTCTAGGATGGGATTTTGTCTAGAGCAGTTTTATAGCAATAAAGGAGTGCTATGGGAAAGACAGATCGTCCCTTGCTGTGGCATAGCACAAATCATCAGCATCACTGACCAGCATTTACCAAATCCCTATGGAAAGGGAAGCTGGAACAGTTAGTAAATTGTCATTGTTGTTATCATCATCAATAATAACAATAATGCTTACTCAATTCAACAACTAGTTGAATAGTTGTTGACTCTTTAACGTAGTTCGGAGTTTCACCTTCATATTCTGACTTTCTAGACCTTGATTCAGTGCTAGAAGAAATCTTGGCTGCCACCAAACTGTGGGACGGGAACTCAGGCCACTTCCCAGATAGATCAAAAGGAGGGTAGATGCCAATCTGATATTCTTGGAGAAGGTGAAAAGGTGGATTAGTCAGCAAAATGGTGACTATGTATAGATGTATTCAAAGTTTCATTGATGTCACTTGTTTTTAGATTACAGTCATGTCTTAATGTTCCTATCCTCATCCATCCATGAGCCCTCCCATGTCGAAGAGAAACAGTTGAGAAGAACCAAGTGACATAGCAATCATGTCTCACGGCACATGCAACATTCCGTACCTGAAATCCTACACCTTTCTGACAAAAGGAGGGAGGGGCATTTCTTCATGTATTCTCAGAATCAAGATTGGTCATTCTAATTAAAATTGTTATTTTCTCCCCCTATGTTGCTGTAGTCTTTGCATGTGTAACACCCCTCTATGAGTTCACTTGGGCAATCCCCACTCACCTAGATAGGTTGGGTACCCAGAGAATCGATAGCTACTACTGTCAAGATTCTAAGGGGAGAACACTGGCTTGATATCCTGCTAATACCAGCTCATGAATGCCCACCAATGTGCTTCCCTTTGACCATCAAGCAGTAGATTCAGTTCTTTAGGAAAGGCATTTAATATAACATATCAAATTACTTACCATTTTAGGGAGGGGGACGGGAGAGTGAGAAAATTTGGAACTCAAAATTTTATAAAAAATTAATATTAAAATTGTCTTTACATGTAATTGGAAAAAAATACTATTTTTTTAAAAAAGGAAAGGCATTTTCTAAAATATATCAAGAAGAGTAGTAACAAAAGTATTGCCTCATAAACCAGGGACACAATCTCCCACAAATACACACAGACTTTCTGGGGGGAGGAGTGGACTCAAATTTAAAATAGTGCAGTGGAGAGGGAGTATGTGTAGGGAGGCCATGTGGCCAGGTGACTCACAGCTCTAGCAGCAAGAACTGGATGGCTTTTTTTTCTCTGAAGGGTAAATCTGCTGTTGAGCTGGGGCAGTGACTTTTAGCTTGGGGCAGACAGAAGCCTCTTTCGTTTCCTCTGAGCCTCAGCTCCAACAATACTTATTGCTTCTAACTAGCATCTACCAGTTTTAACAGTCCTTCCTCTCTCAAAAGCACCTTCCCTTATATCCCTTTGCCTTAGTGTGATTAGATCCAATTCAGTGATTTCACTTCCCATACTCCTCTAGAACCTTGTGTAGATGAATGGCCAGGGGAAAAGCATGAATTCAATCTATGCTCCGGAGACAAGTTCATTGTTACACTGGCCTGTTTTAAGTAACAGAGTTATTCCAGCCTTAGTACCTTGGGAAATTTCTATTTTGCATCTGAAGACCTTCTTTTAACCCAGACAGACCTCTGGCTTTTGCTGTGGTCTCAACAACCACCTGTCCCACCTTACACATATTTTTCTCCAATTTTTGTTCATTTTCACTCTGTATTAAATCCTACATATATCTTCCCATGTTTCTTTGAAATAAGGATGACTATTTATTCCGCTGAACTGACTGGTAGAGGTGAGAGGGGCCCAAAGGAGGGATAAGCTAATGAAATGCCTTGGTCTTTGCCTGAATGAAAAGGTTTATTTTTTTCCTCTCTCTTATATCCTCCTCTGCAAGTCCTTACCCATTAATCCCAGCAATATTAGATACCCTTTCTTCTCTTTTGCTTCCCCCTACCTGCCTCTATCTTGCTTTTTTTCAGTATTTGGCCCCTTCCTATCTTTTGTCCTCTTTATTTCCATCACCATCTTCACACAATCTCATGCCTCTTTTCATTTTATTATGGTCAGTTCAATATATTTACTTAAGGGGAAAAACGACTTCAAAAACCTGTGAACCTGGGGCTGGGGCTGTCAAAGAATTAACTGTGCAGAACCAGAGCTAAGGAGGCTAACATGGCAGAAAAGCTAGGGGTCTCATGGCTACAAGGGGATATGGATGGTCTGCTGGGATTTTATAAGGATTTTCCAAGTGTATAAAAGACAACTTCTTTTCATTTGATTACCTTGTTTCCATACAATTATCAGACCAAATTTGGTGAAAAGAACAAATAATTGTGTGGGTTACTTCTAAGTAATCTAAGAAAGCTGTAGTTTCTCACCTCACTGCACACACAAAATGGAATGTGTTCATTGAATGTAGAGGAGAGAAAAGCTTCTGCACCCTTCTACATGTTTTCCCTGCAATGGCAGCATGTTTCAACCTGAGGCTGATATGTGGTTGTTAGATTTTTTTGCTTATAACTCTACAACCGAACTTAGTCCCCCTCCCATTTGATAATCATCATGCACTGAGAGATGATCCACATTAGGGGCCAGAGGGTTTTGTGTTAAATGGTCAATGTGCTGCCTCTTTCTGTTTTTCCAAGAAGACCCAGGAAAATGGTGACTTTCATTAGTATGCAAACATGTACTTCTGATCCCTGAATCAAGTTAGGTCAGAGCAGCTATGGAACAGGATGCTCTGTACCCTATTGAGTGAGCAGCAGAGAGGGAGCCTTACAAAGAAACTCAATGACATGGCAGAGATCAGAGGCAAAATTTGCAAAGCCAGAGCCAGTGCTATTCAGGGCAGAGAGGTGGAAAGGCTGCAGGAGGCACGATCTGGCTGCGTAGTGTGGCCAAAAGTCACTATGAATCACTAGAACAGAACTGAGCTAGCTGGACTCTAAGGTGAGAGAGGCTAGCATCACTAGAAGTAAGTTCAATCAGGCTAGGTGCGCAGTGGAAGAGTGCTGGGCCAGAAGTTAGGAAGATTTATCTTCTTGAGTTCAAATCTGGCCTCAGACACTTACTAGCCATGTGACCCCGGGCAAATCACTTAATCCTGTTTGCTTGAGTTTCCTCATCTGTAAAATGGGCCAGAGAAGGAAATGGCAAACCATTCTAGTATCTTTGCCAAGAAAACCCCAGATGGGGTCACAAAGAGTGGGACACAACTGAACAGAAATTAATGATGACAATCAGACCAGCATGAGTATAATAATAGTTTACACCTAGAGTTTACATACTACTTTGTGGCACATGGCTAATAAGTGACTGAGCCAAGACTTGAACCCCCCAAAACTAAAAAGGTCAGCCAGCACTCCTCCTTCTATTAGACCTGAACAAGACAAGGAAGACCCCAATGTTAAGCAGGCAAATGACAGGAAAGATTCAGACACTAGGGGCCTCAATACTAAGGAAAAGCTGAACAAGTTAAAGATCCTAGATGCCTTTTTCTTTTCTTTTCTTTCTTTCTTTCTTTCTTTCTTTCTTTCTTTCTTTCTTTCTTTTTTCTTTCTTTCTTTCTTTCTTTCTTTCTTTTTTTGCTGACTGGAGCCTTTTATTTTGGGCAACTGGAGGCTACAGGCTGGCCCCATCCCAGGAATTCTTTAGGCCTTAAAGGGTTTTGACTAGTTTGAGCAAGCCTGGCTCTCCCCAAGAGTGAGCAATCCTTCTCTAGCCTGGAGTATTTGGTCTGTCTCCAAAGACAAAGCCACACCCTCTGTGTGGATTTAGGATTCACCTCATGTTTATCTCATGGCCACTTGGGGTAGTATTTCTTAGTTCAGTTGAGGTGATCCCCATCTTCGGGTTATCTGAGCTCTCCTTAATGGCTCAGTCATCCCTGGGAACAGGGGCAGAAGCAATCCCTGATAGCAGGGATCTCGGCAGGAGGACATATATATTTTGATAAGCATTGAGGAAGGAGCTGATAAAGAGCGGAGGACAGCTAAAGTAATGTAATCTGGGTGAAGAGGGGAGAAGATAAGAAGGAAGGCTTAATTGAAGTGTCTAGCCACAAAAAACTGGACAGACACCTTTTACAATGAGACAGGATGGGAGAATGAGCAGATAAATCATTCCATAATACATTCTAAATGGATATGTGATGTTAATATTAAAGACTGGACTATTAAAAATTAGAAAAGAAGCATTTCACACACCTCTCATGGTATGGGGAGGAAATTTTTTTTTAATTTTAAAAATTCAATTTTATTTTCACTTCCTTAGTGAAGAATGCCCAAGGGAAAGGGAACAAATCATTACAGAATCTCAGAATTGAGATCAGATACCAGTTAGCCCAACTTGTACTTGACCAAGAGGCCTTTATTGTATGGATCATCCTCAGCAAGTAAATAACCTTCCCTTGAAGACCTCTAGTGAAACCCAATCCTCTTTGGCATGGTGCTAATTATGTTAAAGTTTTTCTGTTTGTTAAGCTGAAACCCTTCTCTTTGGAAAATCTACACATTGCTACAAGTGATATCTTCTAGAGAAAAACAAAACAACTCAAATTATTTTTCTACATGACAGCTTTTCGAATACATGGAGACACAAAAATTTCTCCCAAATCTGCTCTCTAGTGACTTAAACATCCCCAGTTTTTACAACTGATTCTCTTATAGCGCCCACTACAGTCCAATAGACATTCATTGACTGCCTACTATGCACAAGAAAGAAACAAAAACCTGCTCTTGCCCTCAGTAACTGCTTACATTCTGCAAGGTATGGTCATGAAGCTCCTCTCTATCTTATTTACTCTCTTCTCCTTGGTTGTTCTCTAGCTCACCGATGTCCTCCCTAAAATATATTGCTCAGAAGTTCATCCAGAGGAGGCTGTCATGCCACGATTGCAGCCATGTCTCTTATGATCGCTGAGAATTTCCAACACATTTTACAAGTGCTCAACACCAACATATATACATACATACATGAATGTGCATATGCATATATATGTATATCTATATGCAATTAGATGGCACAGTGGATAGAGCATTGGGCTCAGAATCAGGAAGACTCATCTTCATGAGTTCAAATCCAGCCCCAGACACTAACTGTGTAACCCTGGGCAAGTCACTTAACCCTGTTTGCCATAGTTTCTGTAAAATAAGCTGGAGAAGGAAATGGCAAACCACTCTAGTATCTTTGTCAAGAAAACCCCAAATGAAGTTATGAAGAGTTGGACATGACTGAAACAGCCAAAATACAACACACATAAGTATATATGTATGTATGTCTATATGAAGTAAACTAGTGTCCAGATCAAGTTTCTCCCTTGATGAAACATATGATCCCATTAGCTTTTTTTTTGGTTACTGTGTCGCACCATTAAATCGTATTGAACTTGAAGTTCACTAATTCCAGATTTTTTTTCACATGAACAGTGGTCTAGCCATGCCTCCTTCATTATGTACTTGCAAAATTTATTTTTTAACCTTACTGTAGAACTGTACAATTCTTTTGATCAAATTTCATATTTAGCCAATCATTTTAGGTTGTTGAGATCCTTTCCCATGCAATTGTCTAATATGTTAACTATCTCTCTCAGTTCTGTGCATTTTAAACATTTAATAAGCATGGTATCTATGCCTTCATCCATGCCATTGATAAAAATGTTGAGAATAGAGTAGGACCAAGGACAGATCCCTGAGGTATTAATTGGATATCTCTCTCCAAAATGAAATAGAGCCATTATTAATCCTCAGGACTAGTTGTCCAACCAGTTCTAAATCCATCTGTTATTTTGTCTTGCCCATTTCTGTCTAGTCCATAAGAACTTTCTCAAATGCTTTGCTTCAGCACTATATCAGTGACATTCATCTGTCAATTCAGTGACCGTGTCAAAAAGACCCAGAAGGGGAAACCCTAGATACCAGAACCATTTTGTTATTATTAGACAAATGTACGCTGGCTGGTTATAGCTTAACAGAAATGAAGATTCTGTTAATAATCATGAGCTGCAAATGAGATGTCATGCTTCAGACTGCCAAATGGGTCTAAGAAAAGACCCCATAGATGGTTGTTGATCATCCTCTTCTCCTTGATACTCTTCTCAAGCATGAATTTATAATTGGCTGCATCTTCACAAATTAAGGCAGGGTGAAGTAATGAAGAGAGAGAAAGAGAACTGAACTTAATTGAACTCGGTAAAACCTATGTTCAACTACTGCCTCAGACACTTAATAGATGTAAGTTGCTTCAGCTCCCAGAGCCTTAGTTCCCTTGTGTGTAAAATCAGGAGGTTGAAGGTGATGACCTCTAAAGAGTTTTACAACTCTAAATCTATGATCTTATGAAATCTGTGACTCAGCTGCCTTCTCATCCTGGAACATCCCCCTACTCCTTGGCCCCCTTTTCTCATTCTAGGTGCCTCCCTTTTGGGGATGGACCCAGACTGGCCATGCTTCATTCTCCTCCTACCTATGCTTTTGTTTCTCTCTTTCTAGACTTAACCAACCTTACCTTCCCCCACCCCTGCCAATACAGGTTTCTTCTCCCCACAAGACCCTCAGATCCCTTTTTATGTGTTGTTTTCCCCATTAGAATATGTTTCTTCAAAGCATCTATTGCTTTCTTTTTACCTGTATTTGTATCATTGGTACTTAGCACAGTGTCCACAACATTGTAAGTCCTCCATAAATGTTTGTTGCTAGCTACCTGTCATTCTCCAGTAATAAGCTGAAACCCAGAGGCAGGAACAGAGTTATGACACACATTTCTAGGACACTCTCTAGTTACAAAATGCTTTCTTCTCAGTTTTGTGAGGTAGGTAATGCATTTATTCACCTACAGTCACATGATCTTTAAGTGACAGTGCTGGGAAATGAACCCTGACTTCTGACTCTAAATCAAATGCTTTGTAAGGTTATTTTCTAATGCCCCTAAAGAAAACATGCAATGTAGGTAAGTCAGGATTAGGGATTGGAAGCATGGAACTGTTGTTTTTGTTGGTCCTTCCTTTTTGAAGAGGACCAATGACATCATGGGATAATGTCTTAACTTGCATGTGAATTGGATTTAAGTGAAGAAAATCTTCTTTAAAGACTTGAAGAAAGTCATCAGCCTCACTTTCTTAAAGTCCAGTGGCAAGACAAAAGTCAAGACAACTGGTAGTGGCCTGGGTTGCAGGGGATGATCTTGGCATCTTTGATGTCTGATCAAACTCTGAGTATTCCATAGCACCTTCTTCAGTGACCTTCATGGCCATTGGGACATTGGAATATTGGAAAAATTGTTCTCATATGCCCATTCTGCCAGGGGAAGTCTTCGAATGCTTAGGGTAGACATCCCTCTAACTCAATAACCTATCAGTTACCCTTAACCTGGTTTAGCCTGTCTGCAAAGGCTAAACTACTGGGTTGTGGCTGCTGTGCGTGTCACAGCTTCTTGGAGCCACAGGTGAGAGTTGGGTGAAGGTGGACACAAAAGGTGAATGAGCAGTCCTGAAAAGGGCTTGGCAAGCCCTCACACCAGCAGTGCTAGTCCTCCCTGAATACTCTACACCATGGAGCCAGGAAAAAGTTAAGGGGGTAAGGAATCTTACAACATTAGTTAAGGCTCTTCTTGTTGTCTAAAGCAAGCTAATGGACTTGAGAAACTGAAAAGCATTGAGTTTGGATTAAAATCCTCAAGGAAAAAATCTATTCAGTGGCTCTACAGGAATAGAAGAGGTAAGGACCTTATGAATAGATATGAGGAACTCCAAGTTCAAAGTCTTCTAGGTGAAGCTTCAACGTGGCTGTGTGGGATGAAGCGGAGTTGAAGAGTCAGGCTCATAAGTGTGACTCATTGGGATGGCTAAGTCAAAAACAATGTCCAGGAGCCATGGGCTGATGACCAGAGGTCCACTGCAAAGGTAGATGTACAAAAGCACTATGAAACCAACATGGGAGACTGAATCCTGAGGCTGAGAGGATTGTAACCTTGAGAGGGAGACCACTGATCAATTTTTATTTAGGCTTGCTATGTGACAGGGCAAGTGCTAAATATCGGCTATTAAAAAAATAGCCCCTTGCCCTAGGACAGGTAGGGTACACAGTTCAAAAAAATGAAGGTTGACAGTGGAAGGTATAAGTTAGAGGGTATAAGTCGAATTATAGAAGGCAGGCATAAGGGGATGCCCCTTACAGATTTTGACAATTTTTCTCTTTGAAAGGGAGAAAACAAAAAACCAATGTGTGCTTTCTGCATTTGAGAAAAACTAAGAAAGCAACCTGCAGAGACAAGGGACTTCCTCAGGGTAAAGTCATTTGCTATGTCCTATTTCCTAATGTCTAATTTGGTTATAACTGACACAAGTATTCTGAAGTTGATAACTGGGTAAACGTAGACAGAAGAAATATTTTGTTATTATTGGACAAATGTACATTACCTGGTTATGACAATAAAAATGAAGATTTTTGTTAAATCATCTTGTGTTATAAGTATGACCTTTCACTAGGGACCTTGCTTTGCACTAGTAAATGGGTCTAAGCAAAGACCCTGTAAGATAATTGTTTATCTCCTCCTTGATACTCTCTTCTCTCTCTGTTTTTGCAACACTCTTCTTTCCTAGTTTTCCTCCTATCTCACCACTCCCTCTCAATCTTTTTTGCTGGATCATCCTCCAGGACATTTCCCTTGTTTTGCACAGTGCCTGGCATACTCTAATTAATAAATGCTTGTTGTTATTGAGTGTTGGTGAAAGAAAAGCTTTACTACTTTTCTTTGAATTGCTACATGATGCCTAGAAGAGTTTACAGAAAGGTTTTACTACCTTTCTCTGTACTTCACCTACTACCTGGGAGGTAGAAACCTCTTAGTACTCAGCCAAAGGAGTGAAAATAGGAAAGTTCTGCAAATCTCAGGCCAAGGAGTTCTGCCTTTTCTGAGAGTGCACTACTCCCTTAGTGGTTAAAAAAAAATGGACCAGCCTATCAAAAGAGCCACTCATCCAACACAAGCAATATGCTTTCACATAATTAATTGGTGCAGACTGTTCTTTTTTTGGGGGGGGGGCTAGGCAGTGAGGTTAAGTGACTTGCCCAGGGTCACACAGCTGGTAAGTGTTATGTATCTGAGGCCAGATTTGAACTCAGCTCCTCCTGAATTCAGGGCCGGTGCTCTATCCACTGCATCACCTAGCTGCCTCGGTGCAGACTATTCTTAAGGAAAAGAAAAGATGTCAAGACCCCATCTCAGAGCTGCCAGTTGCCCTGGGTACATGGCTTCTCTACCCATGAGCCTCATTACATGGTATTTTAAGTCTATGTCCTTTCTCCTGCATAGACTCTGCATATATTAGTGAGACAACATACTTCAGGTCTGTGGGTTGAATGTTATGTTGCTATTGCTCTCTTTGTCTTCTGTTTAGTAAATGTTTGGATTAAGAGTTAATAGAGTCAAGGGGCTGATTTATTCAATGGGAAGCATACCATTGGAGGCATAGGAGCCAAAATGTTAATAGTAGGCGTGTTATTTAGCCCCTTGCCCCATCCCACCCCCCAAAGGGTTATCTGTAGAATGTTGAGAGAATGAGTTACTACTCTCTATTGGGTAGTAGTAATCATCCCCATTTGAGAAACTTCCAATCTGCCAATATGGGTACAGTTTGGGTATCAAGTTAACCTGAGAGAGTCTCAAGAAAAGTGGGATCATATACATGTCCCTGATATACAGAAATCCATTCTAAGCAATGGGGGTATACAGGAGGTAGGGCCCTATATAAGTAAGCAGGGCCACACTACTGGCACAATAAAGATCGAGGCTCTAGCTATTCATATCCCTAGTCTTACAATTAGGACAGGTGTGGGGAGGTAAGGGTTAACAGGTATGTACGGGGTAAGGGTTGGTGAGAGAGGGAAAGGTGTGCTTCAGAACTTCCCAATTGGTAAGAGCAGCTGCTTAAACAGAGGGGTTGGCTGACCTGACAGCATTTACTGCTATACCACTTATAACCTTCACATCACACAATAATTTTCCTAGTTCTGCTAGGACAGTGATGCATCAGCATTTTTACCCTCTGCATCTGTACCCACTGTTTCCTATAGGATTTGTTATATTCTTTTATATACCAAAGGCATTTCTTATTAGGATTTGACTAATATACTATTAATAACATTTTTCTTAATTTCTCCTGTCATACTATAACCCCTTCCTTACGTTTAGTTGATCTGTAAATTACAGTTTTTTTCTGTGATGATTACCTTTCCTGTTCTCTGGATAGCTTTCTGAAGGTCACCATAAAAATATTCTTTCTCCATGCAACTGAATCTTGTGATAGAGATATGGGTGCATGTAATAATTTTTGCCATGTAATTTTTTTTAAAGGTTTGTATAAATTCTCAGGTCATATCAGTATGTAGTTACTTTTGGAGCTTAATTTAATAGATTTAATAGAATCATTTTTTAAAAAGATATTTTCATAGAGAGCTGTATGCCCAATCAATGAATCTATTTCAGATGCTAAGACAGCTGAAAATGTTAAATGAATGCTATTTAGTCTATTTTTTTAGTTGTTGTGCAAGAGAATATCACCAGCAATAGTAATACTAATCACAAATTTCTGTTTGTAGGGATTTAAGAATGCATCTTTCAGATAATAAAAACCCTACCAGATCAGTTTGCCCTGAGCATCCCCTATACATGATACCAGAGGAGGAAGATAGAAGATATAACTAGAAAAAAGACGTCTCTATATCACATTTCCCACAACATATGTTCTCTTCTCTCCTTAATCCCTTATTTCTGAACACTGCCCCTTACTTCCCCACATGAAGGAGAAATCGGCTTCTGGTACTCCAAGAAATGATGTCTCAGATCCACACATTATAGTGCTGACTCACATTGAGCCTATGGTCCACTAAAACTCTAAGGTCTGCTTCAGACACACTTTTGCCTAGCCATACCTCCACAACTTTGTGCTTGTGAATTTGTTTTTTTTTTAACTCAGGCATAAGACTTTACTTTTATTCCTATTGAATTTCTTATTAGATCTAGTCTGGTGCTTTTGGCTGCCAAGATCTTCATGTATCCTGATTCCATCATCCAGTATGTTAGCTAGCTTTTCTAATTTTGTCATCTACAGACTTGATAAGCAAGAAAGAAAAGGGAAAGGTGGATTTGAGGTATGGATGTGTGCTTAATTTCATCAGTCAACAAACATTTATTAAGTACCTTTTATGTGCCAGGTCTTACGCTAAGCAACAGCCCTTGTCCAAAAGGACCTAATAGGAATAATAAAAAATACATTCTCCTGGAGTCTTGTGACTGATCAAAATTATCCTTAGAGTTGAAAAAGGAATAAAAGAAAAAAAACTCCCTACATATATTTTCCAAGTGTGATACCATAGAGTAGCAGGTACAACATTGGAATAAAAATATAATTTATAGAAGACAATAACCAAGAAGAAAGTAATTAACAAAACCTGCAGCCTCAGATGTGTATACCCAAATGCACAAACTATGGAGACATGATAAATGTCTTCAAATATTTGATAGATGGTTACATGGTCTAGAGGGATGATGCTTGACCTCCTTGGGTCCAATGGAAAGAGCAAAGAGCAATAGATGACAATTTCAGATAGGCAGATTTAGCCTTGATATATGGGAAATATTCCTAACAATTAGAGCTGTCTAGTAATGGAATAGGCTGCTCCAGAAGTGATGGGTTCTTCTTTACTGGAGGTCCACAAGCAGAGGTAGCATGGCTATTTGTCATGTATGTTGTAGAAGGGATTATTGTTCAGCTGATTGAACTGATTCCCTCTGGGGTCTCCTCCTCCTTTTAGGCTCTGTAACTTTAATTCATATCTAGTCTTCTGCTTTATTTATGTAGCACATACGCTAGGGCTACTGTTCTACCTCCTACTCTGATAAGTTGGGTATCCAGGGCATGACTACTATTTCTCCCTCAGGACACTAGGGCTAGCTCTGAGAGGTTAAAGAGTTCTTTATCTAATGCTGTAGTTCGTGAGCCCCAACCAGTGTACTTCCCTCCATGATTATCAGTTGATATTAATTAGGAGGAATTTACTGAAGTGGTGTAGTAAGACCATCTCCCCAAAAGTCTGTGACATATTCTCCTATTAGTACATACTGTGTCTAGGGAGAAATGAGCTCAACGTTAGAGGGAGACCATGTGGCAAAGGGATAACTCATAGCTCCTGAAAGTCCTTTTGCTGGTGCCCTTAAGATATTCCTTTTAGATATGGTACAGCTTTTCTTCTCAACCCTTGTAGAGCCTTCAATCTACTTTCTTCATTGTGTCTAGCCTCTTTTTGGCTCCCAAATGCATTCACCATTATCAAATAGTCCAGACATGCTAGGAATTCCAAAAGCTCATCAGATCCTCCTCCAACTAAGGGTTGGGAGGAGGCCATGGCTGAGGTGATCCTCCTCACCCCAAAATGGTTCTTTTCAAAGTCTTGGCTGGAATTCTCTCTTGGCTTGACAGTCATTCTAAATCTCCAGTTCCAACCAGCTTAATAGTGTTATATAATCCTCAGAGAGCATGACTAAGTACCTCAGCCAATCTGAATAAACTTGCCTTGGGAGATCTCCAGATCTGTTCACATCTAGTGAAAAAGTAGAACTGTGTTATGAGTTTATAAATGCATTAGAGTGTAGCATCTTATTAATTCAACTTAGGTGGGTAATTGTCTACATTGACATGAACTTCATCTCTCTTCTTACACACTTCTAAATGTAATAGAATCGTAGAATTTAAGAGCTGAAAGGGACCACAGAGGTCATCTAATCCAGTGCTTTTTTTTTGTTTCCTCATTGTATATTTTTATTCCTTACTATTTTCTTATCTTTTTTCATTTTTTATTAATTATTTTAGTTTTAGTTTTCAACATTCGTTTCCACAAGATTTTGAGTTCCAAATTTTCTTCCCATCTCACCTCTTCCCCCACCCCAAGACAGTGTGCATTCTGAATACCCCTTCCCTTAATCTGCCCTCCCTTCTATCACACCCCTCCCCTTCTCTCATCCCCTTCCCCTTCTATTTTCCTGTAGGGCAGGATAGATTTCTATATCCCATTGCCTGTATATCTTATTTCCCAGTTGCATGTAAAAACAATTTTTAACATTTGTTTTTAAAGCTTTGGGTTCCAGATTCTCTCCCTCCCTCCTTCCACACCCACTCTCATTGAGAAGGCAAGCAACTCGATACAAGTTATACATGTGTAGTCATGCAAAACACTTCCATAGTAGTCATGTTGTGAAAAACTAACTCTGTTTCCCTTAATCCTATCCCACCCCCTCATTTATTCTATGCTTTCTTTTGACCCTGTCCCTCCTTGGAAATGTTTGCTTCTGATTACCCCCTCCCCCAATCTGCCCTCCCTACTCTCTTGTCCCCTTCTCCCCCTATTTTCCTGTAGGGTAAGATAGATTTCCATACCAAATTAAGTGTGTATGTTTTTCCCTCTTTAACCCAAATCCAATGAGAATAAGATTCACTCATTCCCTCTAACCTTCCCCCGCTTCCCCTCTACTGTAAAAGCCTTTTCTTGTCTGTTTTATGTGAGATAATTTACCCCATTCTACCTCTCCCTCTCTCCTTTTCCCAGTATAATCCTCTCTCACCCCTTAATTTTATTTTTTAGATATCACCCCTTCATCTTCAACTTACCCTGTGCCCTTTTATCTATCTATCTATCTATCTATCTATCTATCTATCTATCTATCTATCTACATATTATTTTTTCTCTCCAAGTACCCTAATACTGACAAAGGTCTCATGAGTTACAAATATCACCTTTCCTTGCAGGAATGTAAACAATTCAATCTTAATAAGTCCCTTGTGATTTCTCTTTCCTATTTACCTCTTTGTGTTTCACTTGAGTCTTGTATTTGAAAGTCAAATTTTCTATTCAGCTCTGGTCTTTTCATCAAGAATACTTGAAAGTCCCCTATTTCACTGAATATCCATTTTTTTCCCCTGAAGGATTATACTCAGTTTTTTCTGGGTAGGTGATTCTTGGTTGTAATCCTATCTCCTTTGCCATCCAAAGGAAGTATTTTCTTCAGTGAGCTTTTGGACTTCCTTTTCCATTTGGCCAATTTTGCTTTTGAAGACATTCATTGGCTTTTTGGACCTCTTTTGCCATTTGGGTTAGTCTGTTTTTTCAGATGTTATTTTCTTCAGTATTTTTTTGGATCTCCCTTAGCAAGCTGTTGACTTTTCATGATTTTCTTGTATCATTCTCATTTCTCTTCCCAGTTTTTCCTCTACTTCTCTTACTTGCTTCTCAAAATCCTTTTTCAGCTCTTCTATGGCCTGGGACCAATTCATATTTTTCTTGGAGGCTTTGGATGTAGGAGCTTTAGCTTTGTTGTCTTCTTCTGGTTGTATGTTTTGATCTTCTTTATCACCAAAGTAAGATTCTATAGTCTGACTTTTTTTTTTGCACTGTTTGCTCATGATCCCAACCAATTATTTGACTTTTAAACTCTTTGTTAAGGTAGAGGTCTACTTCCAGTGTGGAGAATGTACTGTCCCAAGCTTCAGGGGTTTTGTGCAGCTGTTTTCAGAGATACTTCTAGAGACCTGTAAATTTTCAGTTCTTCTAAGGTTGTACAATCAAAGGTGAGGTGTTTACTCCTTTCCTGGCCTGTGCTCTGGTCTATGAGTGACCATAAGCACTCTTTTCTGCCTTGGAACCATGAGGAGGATTCTCTCTATACTGCCACTACAAGCTCCACCACACCAGGGCTCCTCCTTGCCCCATGACTGCTACCCAGAACTGTGACCCAGATTCAAGTACGGGCAAAACAAGAGGATTCTGCCTTATCACCAGCAAAGAAATCCCTGCAATCCCCTCTGATCAGCCACTCTATTCCCCCTCAGTCTGTGTGCAGAGAGCTCTTGAAGCAGCTGTGGCCTCAAGTCTGCACCAGGACTGGGACTGGGACAGAACTCCTCTCTCACTGTGATCCAACAGACATTTCCTACTGGCCTTCTAAGTTGTCTTTGGTGTTTGTGGGTTGAGAAGTCTGGAAATTGTCACAGCTTCCCCTGATTCAGTCCCCTGAGGCATGCTCCAGGTTTGCTGAAGCCTGGTCTTTATTGGCGCAGCCCACGCTGAACTGTGCTCCTCTCTCAACCTGGTGCAATAGACCCTTCTAATCAACCATCCAGGTTGTCTTGGGCTGGAAATTTGTTTCACTCTGTCTTTTTGTGGGTTCTGCTGCTCTAGAATTTGGTTAGAGCAATTTTTTACAGGTATTTGGAGGAGTTTGGGGGACAGCTCAAGCAAGTCATTACTTTTACTCCACCATCTTGGTTCCATCCCTCTTTCCAGTGCTTCTTAAACTATGGGTTGTGGCGAACCCATATGGGGTTGCAAAAAAGTTGGCAACAGTAAGAGGTTTATGAATATGAAATGACCAAAAATTAATTAAAAATGAAATGTGTAATGGAAGCAAGGTGTTTCTGGCAGCGCTTGCTGTTGCATTGATCAACTTCACTGCAACCATGGTTCTGAACACAAAGCACAAGCTCTTTGCACTGTGCATGCCCTCAGGATACGCCATGCCATCTAACACTGAGAAACATGAAAAGGGGTTGTGAGTGGAAAAAGTTTAAGAAGATCTAATCCAACCCATACTTAACAGAATGTTCACTATATCATACCTGACAGGTAATCATCTAGCCTCTTCTTGAGGCCTTCCCAGGAAGGGGAATCACTCAATGTACTTTAAAGTAGTCCCTTTCACTTTTGGATAGCTCTTGTTATTAGGAAGTTTTTCCTGACATCAAGACTAGATTGGCTTCTTAGGAATTTCCACTCATTCCACCTTTCTGTTTTTATCCATCCTAATTCAGTCTTAGAGGATGAGATAGTCTACTTGTTTGTCAAAGTTAACATGTACCCTTAGTATTAGTATTAGTATTAGTATTAGTATTAGTATTTTGGGCAGGCAATGGGGTTAAGTGACTTGCTCAGGGTCATACAGCTAGTAAGTGTCAAGTGTCTGAGGCTGGATTTGAACTCAGGTCCTCCTGACTTCAGGGCTGGTGCTCTATCCACTGCACCACCTAGCTGCCCCCGAAGATGGGGATTCTACCATCTAGCCAAATAGGACTACCAGTTCAGCTCTAAATACCTGCTTCAATGTTTTAACTTGTGTGGCTCCCTATGCCTGAAATGCTTTCTTTCTTTTTGTTGAGTTCTACCCATCCTTTATATCCCAGCTCAAATGCTACCTCTTCTTTCTTGATTCTCTCTCAGTGACTCTTTCCCCTTCATACCTCACGTAGCACTTAGCTTTGCAATTCTCTAATGCACTTATAATGTTGAATTCTCCTTACTATTTTCTTCCACAAAACAGAAAATTATTCTACTGATTAAGCTTTTTGTTGGAGAATCTTATCCTGGTTAATATTCCACCAGCTTGGTTTCACTGCATAGTAACACCACCTGCTTTAACAATTTCACTCTTTAGTAGCCATTCTTCCCCTCCTTCCCACCACCATCACCATCACCACCACAATTGCTCCCCTTGGGATATTTATAGGCTGTTATCCCAGATCCACCCCCATTACAGACTGTGGAGCCAAGTTGGACTTATTTCATGTCACTTTGTCATATCTCCCATGCAGATGAGTTGGTTTGCCATTGTAGAATAATCTATGGCACAAGACATGAATTGACCATCCTAGTCTATAGTTTTAATTTTTCTGTACAAAAAGCCAAATTTTGATCTCTGCTCCCTATATAGGTCAATCCTTATTGCTCTGTTGCTGCCAGTGAAACTTTTGTGAGCCTGCTGGTTTCACAGATACTAAATACTTGCTTATTCTCATCAAAGCTTACTGTAGCCTATAGCAGGATGAAGCTACTAGTTCTGGAAACATAATGGTATGGATTCATTTGCAGAGTTATCTAGAATATACTCATATAGATGTAAGCCATGATCTAGGACTCCCCAAGTTCTAGACTTCAAAAGACTGAATTTGATCTTGGAGGCTGACCCCAAAAGGGATAATTCCTTTTAGACTCATTATACTTTTACCAAGTACTTACTCTGAGAAATCTCCAAACATACGTTGTCTGAGTTTCTACAAACGTGAGTAACAGAGTCCCCATACACATAGCCAAGACAACAAATGAATGTCAGGTATAGGACAATTTCTACTTCATTCCACCAAAAATACAGAAGATTCAGAAGACTCACAGGAGCCCATAAACAGGAATAGAAAATTCATTAAGCACTCAGAGTAGTTTCTTGTGGAAGGAACTGAACTTTGGGTTGCAAGCAAGGTTGCACATCTACTATTCTGGTGAATTTCTTCTGCCATAGACCTTACACAATGCCTCCCAGACTCATAGAACTTTCTGTGGCCTGAACTTCCCCTAAAAGACTAAAACTTTGGGGCTGTTGAGTGGAAAGCCCCATTTCCATCAGAATCTTTACAACCTGAATTTCTGACAGAAATAGTGGACAGCAAAGACCAGGTTTTCTGCTACACCATCTTATGGATTTAATCCTTTTCTGCTCTCCAGCTACATGGACAACATGGGTGATCCTCTTCTTTCTCCAAATAGCATTAACTTATCTTTTCTCTCTCAAAGCCAGGTCCCTAAACTCTAGAACTGGAGGTTATTCTTGAGCCAATTCTCAAAGATAGCACTGCTAGATGGCTAGATTCTGATATCTGTGCTCTAGTCTGTTTTCTGAACAACAAAAAGGTGAAAAAGTATGGAGAGGGGTCTTCTTTTGGCTCTTTTATAGTCTAGCACAGAAAGACAGTTCCTTTGATAACAGTCCATCATCCGCAGAATCCTAGATAGCTAATCATAGTGAGCAAAACACCAAAGCACTGGAACCAAGTTGTCTTTTTCCTCTTAACAAGTTGTCAGCAGGCATGTCCATATTCTATAAGGAGAGAGGAATGTTCATCAAATTGTTTTCTTCTTTTTTGGCTAGGCAATGGGGTTAAGTGACTTGCCCAGAGTCACACAGCTAGTAAGTGTCAAGTGTCTGAGGCCAGATTTGAACTCAGGTCCTCCTGAATCCAGGACTGGTGCTGTATCCATGAATGTTCATCAAATTGATTGGGGAAGTCTCCTGATCAACCCACTCTCCTTGCATACTTAACTTAGTAAAGATTTCCTTCAACTATAAAAGGTTAATACAGTATTGATGTATGTCTGTATATGTGCATAAATAAATATTTCTATATGTAGAAATATTGTTGTTTTTCCTTTGTTTTTGAAGAGCACCAATGACATCATGGGGTGATGTCTTGACTTACATATGAATTGGATTTGTGAGGCAGAGTTGCACAAAGTCATCAGTCTCACTCTCTCTTCCTAAGTCATTGAAGTCCAGTGGCAAGACAAAAGTCAAGATGACTGGTGATGGCTTGAGATGCATTGGATGACCTTGGTGCCTTCAATGTCTGATGTACTCCACATCACCTGTTTGAGTTGCCTTCATGGCTGTTGGAGCAAATTGTTTTTATCCATCCATTCTGCCTGGGAAAGTCTTCACATCTCCCTAACTCACCAACAGCTTTTAGGTCTGTTGGTTACCCTCAATCAAGTTTAGCCCATTTGCCAAGGCAGTTTACTTAGGTGTGACCATTGTGTATGCTAACTCTCTGGGTCTCAATTTCCTCATCTCTAAAATTAGAGGCTTGGACTAAATGGCAGGTAAAGGCCTTTCCAGTTTTAATTCTATTAACTTATGTATCTGGCCAGTTGAAAAGCAGGGACTCAAACCTGGGTCTCCTGATTTCCAATATAACATTCCTTTTTATTTTATATCTCCTCTTTTTTATAACAAAAGCAGTAATGGCATTTTGTGGCCAAGAAGAATTAGGCAGGCTATATAATCCATTGTTCCCTATAATTTTTTTTAAAGATGTAAACAGATGATTATGCTACATGAACAACAAACTAATAAAGATGAGAATACAGAGGATAATGCAATAATCACAACTCATCACAAAGTTAATCTGACATTTAATGATGAACATAATCATTGTTGTGCTCCATAGCAATTAGATATAAATAGTAAGCACTTTATGTAAACAAGTAATTACTATGGTGTATTGCTATAACTTCATAGATGTATAAATTTGTAACATAGGTCCATTCTCTACAATTCACAAGCTTGTTTAACCACTAGGTGGCAGACTACTGCATTTGTCAGCATACAGTCTTGTTATCAGCTCAGTGGTCCATTTGCAAATGGGTGTTTGAAAAATGAAAAAGTACATTTTCTTAACTAAATTGGATAATATTAACAACATTTATAGCTAGTTCCTAACAAATTTAACAATAAGTACATATAGAATGATATTAAAATATTTCTCAACTATATCTGGTAGGAATATGTCCTTTGGGGTATAGTGGAAAGAACATTGGTCTTGGAGTTAGCAGACAGTTTCAGCTCCAGCACTTCCTGTGTGACCCTAGGTAAGTCATTTAACCTCTTTGAGCCTCAGTTTTCTCATATATAAAGTTATTATTTTAGAACTATGTTTATCTCATAGGATCTTTATGAATATAGCCCTTTTGCAAACCTTTAAGAATCTAGTTGTTCTCTGAAAATCTCCCAAAAGAGAGTTCTAATATTCACTTCTGTGGTCAGCTCCTTCAGCGTCTTTTCTGTAGAGGATACCTGCATTTCCTGCTACCTTGCTAAGCTTTGGAAATTGCCTTAACCTTAAAACTTTGCAAGCTTCTAGGTGGATGTGTTCATTAGCTAGTTAGAGCTGTTCCTCAAATTGTGCTGTCCATATGATCATTTGATTATAACCAGAAGAGCTCTAGCTTGAACTCAATGATGAAACTGCTTGCTGAACTCAAAGTTAACACAGTAATCAATCCAGATATTCTAGGATGGCTGATGTAAAGAGATTTCTCTCCTAGATTTCCCTAGAGTCAAGGCATCAGTGCAGAGTGTTATAAGTGCTATCACACAGAAGGTTATGCTGAACTGTTCTTTGTTACAAGTAGGAGTTCTATTGGAAGAGTAATAGGTATACTTCAATCAATAAACCAATATTTAAGCAACTGTTATGTGCCAGGCACTTGTTAGATGCTAGGGATAAAATTCAATATGTAAAACAACACCTATTCATGAGGAGCTCAATGATGAAAACAACAAGGATATATATAAGCATATACAGAAAAATATAAAGAGAAAAAATACAAATAAATACAAAATAGTTAAATACAAAGTAGTTTGAGAGGGACGGCACTAGCAGTTGGGGGGATCAGGAAAATTTTCTTGAGGAAGGTGCTTGAGCTGCATCTTGATGTAAGAGAGATTTTGTGAGGTAGAGGTGAAGGAGTACATTGTAGACATGGAAGACAGCCAGTGCAAAGCAATGGGGATGGGAGAAGGAGTGTCGTGTGAGGAACAAGGAGAATACCAGTTTAGCTAGATAATAAATTATAGGTGGGAGAATAGTATACAGTAAGGTTGGAAAAATTGGTGTGGAGGAATGTTGTAAAGAGCATTGAAACAGGAGTTTATATTTGATTCTAGAGGCAAAAGAAAGTCAACTGGATTTTATTGAATGAGAGAATGATAAGGTCTCAAAATATTCAAATGAATGTGAATTATCCCTGAAGGGGGTGCTTCCTTTAACTATGCAGACCCATTCATTCTTGAATATCTAATGAAACTTTTGTCCCTGTCCTTCATTAAGTTGGCCAAAGGGCACCCACCCAACCCGGGGATGGGGTGGTACTTCTTGGCTTTTTTTTTTTTTTACATCAACAGTATACCAATGTAACACATGGGCTGTCCACTGTTTATCCCTCATTCTCATCATGTCAACAGTCTTTCCTTTTTTCCTATTCTATATTTTTTTGATGATATCCTTTATTCTGGCTCTTCTTTGTAGTTCTTTTTTTTTTTTCTTTTTGGTGAGGCGATCGGGGTTAAGGACTTGCCCAGGGTCACACAGCTAGTAAGTGTTAAGTGTCTGAGGCTGGATTTGAGCTCAGGTCCTCCTGACTCTAAGGCCAGAGCTCTATTCACTATGCTACCTAGCTATCCCTTGTAGTTCTTTACTTGTTATATGCTGCAAACTGCTTACATACACCATTGCTTTCTAACAGATAAAGCATTTATTAAGCATTTGCTATGTGCTAGGCACTGTGCTAACCACTATAAATACAAATACAAGCAAAACCAATACAGTTCCCACCATCATGGAGCTTCCTTTCTAAAGGGGGGAAACAACACATAAAAGGGAGTCAGAAAGCACCAGTGAGAGGGTTACCCCTATGGAGGCAATTCTGAAAAGTCGGGAGTGGGGTTAAGAGAGAAGTGATCAAAGATGGCCTGGGAACTTCCTGAAATGGTGTTCCTGGGGAGGACCTTTCCAATCAGAGGAAAGAGCCACAGGCATCGGAGCTCCAGGGTGAAGTGGCTGTTGGAGCAGAGGTAGACAAGATAGGAATGTCAGGAGTGGAGCTAGAAGAGAAGTAAGCACGGAAGGCCTGGACATTTCCTGAAATGGTAGTCTTGGGCAAGAATTCACTCATTAGAGGAGAGAGTCACCAGGATGGAAGTATTTTTCAGGGTCACAAGGATGTAGTATGAAAGTGGAAAAATCCAGAGTCAGGAGCACAGCTATTAGAAAAACCTAACCCTCCACACAGGAAAAACCAAGTAGACGAAGATATCTAGATTATGACATGCAGTGAGGTTGAAGACACACAGTGCTTGTCCATCATTGAATATAGCTTTAAATAGAAGATATAATGGATACACACACACACACACACACAGATATATGCACATATATATGCCACAGAGGATATATGCTGTTATATAAGATGTGATATATGTAATTATATACACATATACATATATTATATATATATACACACATATATGTATCTAGACTTGTAATTATTGCTATTCTCTCACTTTTTATTTTGGCATTAATAAAGTTTGAGTTTTTTCCCATACCTTTGCTATCTTTCTCCTCCTTCAGACAGCTTATGAACTGATTCCTCAGTGGTTTCATGATTGCATCACCCTCAGCATAGCTCTCTTTCATGTCTGTTTGACTGAATCCCGCTTTTCTAATCTTTGTTCCTTTTAGTGCTATTTATATATCCTCTATAAAGACACCTGGGACTGTGATGATACAAACCAACTGTAATCACTTCATTGTTCTTGTTGATAAAGAATTGTATATCTGTAGATCTGTTCCATCTTTGTTGCCCTGTTTTGTTGTTAAATGTTCTTGGGACAACTTTGGTTAGATGAATGTCTTGTCAAGCTTTTTAAAGAATTTGTTTTACTTTCCACTGTTTTTCTCTGCTTTATGAAATAATACTGCTTGTAATCTTTCCCTATCCTCCATGAGAGTTTACAAATGAGTTTATATTCTAAATTATGTTGCTCTTGGCTAATATATCTTTCCACTTGGCAAATATATCAAGACTTTGTTGCTTAGGACATTTTTAAGGCTTTTTTGGTCTCTGGCAATTGATTTACATCAGTGAAACTTCTGGATGAAAATGTTGTATTTACTGCTTATGTCTTTTCTTCTGTCTATACTCTATACAAATTATTTATTTAAATAGGTCATGTTTGACTTAGTTTAATTAAACTGGAAGTACAGTGGTCATTAACAGGCCCAGTTCCGATACTGTTTGGCATGTAAGCCTTAATCTGTCCCATTTTTCCAACCTGGACCAATTAAGCCTTCTTTAGTCTGCCTGATGGCCCTCTTCCCCTAGTGGCTCACCATTTTTGTGCCACACTTAGAGTTAAATACCCAAGCTGTTTTAGCCTGTTGTAGCTCAGAATCCCTAAACCCAAGTGATCCATAAGCCTCAGCCTCTCCAGCAGCAGGAACCATAGGTATGCACCCCACAGCTGGCTTACTTCTCTAACTTGTACAAACTTTGATCTTTGATCTGACTAATGAATTGTCTATACAGGCAAATTATTCAAGAATGACTCCTGTGTCAGTAATGAGTCATTTCCTTTCTGTTAAAACAAAGTAGATTTCTTTCTTTTGTGTGTGTGTGATTGGTGCCATTTCTAATACCTTCTGATTCTCTTCTTGACAAAAGAATTCATGATATATGAATATGAAGTGTCTCTGTAGTTTAAAAATATTTAGCCTCTCTCATTCCTTATTTCTGATCCATGTTTTCCATTTTCCTTAAAGTAACTGAATATCAAAATATATGTTGATTTAGGTATTAGATCTTTGTAAATTTTCTCTACCTCTTAATCCATTGCAAGAGGAAGCAACATGGTACCACAGAAAGAGTTCTAGATTCAGTCAAGAACCGGGGTTTAAACCTTGGCTCTGCTATAAGCCACCTTTAGGATCTTGGGGGAGTCACTTCATTACTCAGAACTTCAATTTCTTCATCTGTAAAATGAAGAGGGCGAAATTAAGTGATCTATGAGGTCTATGCCAATTCAAAGTCTTTGTTCCTATTTTGGTGCAGAGACTTGCAATTATTTTCATGGTGGTCTTTTTAAAAATCTTTAAGCTATTGATGCTTAGAATTTCACCAAGACTTTTGAGATACTCAGCACAAGATGACTAAATGACTAAATGCCTCATGGAATTGTGTTTCTTATTGCCTTTAGATACATGATAAAAACCAAGTGCATTACTTATTTATCTCTCCAAAGAGAACTTGTGAGCATATTTCTATTTTCTGCTTTTGGTTATGGTCAGAGTTTCAAGACTGATACAATTCAGTTCATCTAATATTTCTACATGTTGGTCACTGGACAGGGACCTAACATTTAAAGGATCAATAATTGTGATAGAAAATCAAAAGCTAACAATACAATTTAAAAACAAAACAGAACAAAATCCGAACTTCTGGTTTTGCCTAATATTTTTCAGCTGTTCTTTGCCTCTTGCCTCCACAGGAGAACATTTCCTTGGAACCAGAGTGCTAAAGGTGCTCTGTCCTTCCTTCTGGAATCTATTCACAAGTAATTACTATTCACTTATATTCACACTAAAGTATAAATTATTAATGTTATTAATATCAGTTATACTAATATTGTTATTATTAGTAGTAATTACTTGTATGTTCATCTCTGCTTTTTTTGTTTTGTTTCATTTTAGGCAATTGGGGTTAAGTGACTTGCCCAGGGTCACACAGCTAATGTCAGGTGTTTGGTCTGAGGCCAGATTTGAACTCAGGTCCTCCTGACTTCAGGGCCAGTGTTCTATCCACTGCGCCACTTAGCTTCCCCTTATAGTCATCTCTGGTTGGCTTTTTCTCTAACCAGAGAATAACAGGCTTTATCTAAAAATAAAGGCTGTGGTGAGTACTTGTCTGGAATGTTGTGGGAGGGGATTCATGCTTGAGAAAATAGTTAGATGACCCTTAAAGGCCTTTATGGTTCTAAGACTCTGTGATTTTGTTAAAGAAATTTCAGGAATCACTGAGTAGATTGATGAGTGGTTTTGCTTGTTTCTGTTTCAGTTTCTCTGTGTGTGTGTGTGTGTCTGTGTGCATGTGTGTGTGTGTGTGTGTGTGTGTGTGTGTGTACATGTAGGAAGTCCATCTAAAATTGTGAGAGGTACCAGGCAGCTACCTGCTCTAACTTCAGGTAAGAATATCCCTAACAACAACTATAAATTCAGCAGACATAATAAAACCAATATACCATAGTGCCCAGCATGAGGCTGGCTGCCTACCTTTCTACTCACCAAAATATTTCAACTTGGGCTATCCAAACTTCGCAGAACAAGGATCTGAAGTGAACTGTGAAGTCCAAAATGTGAAGTTTGGATTCAGTCAAAGGGCCACACTTGAGGACATAGAGGGCCACATGTGGCCCCAAGGCCATAGATTCCCCAACCCTGCTCTAGGACATACTACAAAAAAAAAATAGATTCAATAGAGACTTTGAAGTACAATGCAGACAAATAGAATTCCGAATTTAGAGTCAAGATATGTACTTTTGAATTTTTATAACAACAAGCTGTGTAATCTTGTGCAAGTCACTTGATAACTCTGAGCCTCCATTTTTCCTCCTTAAAAATCAGGTAATAATTCAAGTTTGGTTTTTTCCCTAAGTCTTCTTTTATATAATTTTTACTAAAATATGAAGTTTTATTGATGCCTTTTGTTTTTATATCCCAGTTGTTTCCCAATAAATTCTCTCCTGCCATCATTGAACTTGCACTTGTAGCAGAGAAAAATAATTAAATAAAACCAATTAACAAAGTGACCGTATCTAACTAACAGTATATATATTATGTGCTTCTCCCCAGCCCTTTTGCTAGGTCATGGTATAGTAGATAAAGTGCTATGCTTGTAATGAGGAAGAATTAAGTTTATATCCACTCAGACACTTATTAGCTGTGAAAGCCTGGGCAAGCCACTTACCCACAAAGACTCAGTTTCCCCATCTGTAAAATGGGAATAATATAGCACTCAACTCACAGGGTTGTTATGAGGATCAAATGAGATAATATAATGGTTGTCCCAAAAGTATTAGTGAAGTTTCCAGCTTAAATAACTTCAGAAATGTAAAAGATACAAACTTAAAACTAGAAAGTTTAATTATGGAAGGTAGAGCCAAGATGGTGAAGTAAAGGCAAGGACTCACCTAACCTCTTTCACTTTCCCCTCCAAACATTAAAATAATGTCTCAAAATAAGTTCTAGAGTAGCAGATCCAATAAAAGGATGGGGTGAAACAATTTTCCAGCCTAAGATAACTGAGAGGTTTGGTAAGAAATGTCTGTCTTTCTCAGGTGAGAGTGGAGTGCAGTCAAACACAGTATAGCACAAGCTGTGACAGCACAGGCCATGCCCTAGCAAGCCAGCAGCAGGCCTTGGGGGGTAACTGAATCAGAGGCAGCTTTAAAAGCTCTCAGCCCCCAGATGGTAAGGAGGACAACTGGTCAGAAGGAGATTGCAGAGGACCCTTTGCTGGCACTGGGAGCAGGACTCTGTTCCATTGCCCATATGTAGTTTTGGATCACAATCCCAGGTTGAGGATGAGTACTAGCAGGAGCAGGGACCCTGGTCACACTTCCAGGGTGAAGAGAAATACTTGTAGTTACTCATAGACCAGGGCACCAGCCAAGAGAGCAGTGACCACACCTTTCCTTGGATCATAACACCTTGGAAGAACTGAAAACTTATAGATACCTAGAACTAGCTCTGAAGGTAGCAGCACAAAAACTCTGAACTTTGGAACAGTGCCCCCTCCATCCCAGGAGCAGAGTCCAACTTTAACATAAAGTCAAAAGTCAAGAAATAGGCTGGAAAAATAAGCAAACAACAAAAAAAGGACCCAACCATATAAAGTTACTAGGGTGACTGGGAAGATCAAAAATACAAACACAAAAGACAACAATGTCAAAATACACAGCTTCAAAGAAAAATGTGAATTGGTCTCAGGCTCAAAAAAATTATAGAAGAGCTCAAAAGGGATTTTAAAAATCAAATAAGAGAGCTAGAGGAAAAATAGAGAAAAGAAATGAGAGTGAGGCCAGAAAATAATGAGAAAAAAGTCAACAGCTTAGTAAAGGAGGCACAAAAAGAAAAGCCATTGAAGAAAATAGCACCTTAAAAAACAAAATAGGTCAAATAATAAAAGAGGCACAAAAATCCACTGAAGAGAACTCCTTAAAAAGCAGAATTGGTCAGATGAAAAAAGATGTACAGAAATTCACTGAAGAAAAGATCTTCCTAAAAAGTAGAATCGGCCAAATGGAAAAAAAGTTACAAAAGTTCACTGAAGAAAATAATTCTTTAAAAATTAGAAGTGGGCAAGGGGAAGCTAATGACTTTATGAGACATCAAGAAACAAAATAAAATCAAAAGAATAAAAAAATAGATGAAAATATTAAATATTTCATTGGAAAAAATGATTCACTTGGAAAATAGATCAAAGAGAGATAATTTAAGAATTATTGAACTACCTGAAAGCCATGATCAAAAAAAGAGCCTAGACATCATCTATCAAGAAATTATCAAGGAAAACTCTTCTGATATCCTAGAACCAGAGGGTAAAATAGAAATTGAAATAATCCACCGGTCATCTCCTGAAAGAGATCAAAAAATGAAAACTCGCAGGAGTAGTATAGTCAAATTCCCTGACCTCCCAGGTCAGGGAAAAAAATATTGCAAGCATCCAGAAAGAAATAATTCACTGTCTACATCCAAAGAAAGAACTGATGGAGTCTGAATGTACATTGAAGAACAATATTTTCATTTTTTTGTGATTTCTCCTTTTGTTCTATTTCTCCTTTCACAACGTGACTAATGCAGAAATATGTTTTACATGATTGCACATGTATAACCTATATCAGATTGCTTGCCATCTTGGGGAGGAGGGAGAAGAGGGAAAGAGGGAGAAAAATTTGGAACTCAAAATCTTTCAAAAAATGAATGTTAAAAATTGTCTTTACATGTAACTGGAAAATACAAATTACTATTAAATATTTTTTAAAAGAAAGAAACAATTCAAAAATCATGGAGCCACAGTCAGGATCACACAAAATTTATCATCTTCTACCTTAAAGGATAGGAGGACTTGGAATATGATATTCCAGAAGGCAAAAGATGTAGGAATACAACCAAGAATCACCTACCCAGGAAAACTGAGTATAATCCTTCAGGGGAAAATATGATATTTAATTATATCTAGGATTTTCAAGCATTCCTGATGAAAAGCTCAGAGCTAAATAGAAATTTTGACTTTCAAATACAAGAGAAGCATACAAAGGTAAACAGAAAAGAGAAGCCACAAAGTATTCAGTAAGGTTAAACTATTTACATTCCTATATGGGAAGATGACTCCTAAGAACTCTTTTTAACTCTTAAGAACTTTATCATTTTTTACGGCAGTTAGAAGGAGTATACATAGAAAAAGGGCATGGATGTAAGTTGACTATGATGGGATGATATCCCCAAAAAATAAAATGAAGGGGGAGAAAGAAGGATGCACTGGGAGAAGAGGGGAGAGGCAAAATGATCTCACATAAAAGAAGTGCAAACAAACTTTTACAGTAGAGGAGAACATGGTAGAATGGCAGCAATGCTTGAACCTTAATCTCATTAAAATAGGCTCAAAGAGGGAATAGCATAGACATTCTGTTGGGTATAGAAATCTGTTACCCTACAGGAAAGTAGGAGGGGAGGGGGATGAGGAAGAGGCACTGAAAGAAGGGAGGTCAGATTGGGGGAGGTGTTGGTCAGAAGCAAAATACTTTTGAAGAGGGACATGGTGAAAGGAGAGAAAGAAGGATAAACAGGAGAAAAGTAGAACAGAAGGAAATACATAGTAATCGTAACAGTGAATGTAAATGGAATTAATTACCATCAGCAAATTAGGGGAGTATGGAATAGTTTGCCTGTCAGATGTAACAATAAGGGAAGAATTTATGACCAAACAAGAGATAGAGAGCATTACAGGATGTAAAATGTGTAATTTTTATTACATTAAATTAAAAAGGTTTTGCACAAACAAAACTAATGCAGCCAAGATTACAAAGAAAGCAGGAAACCAAGAGGAAATGTTTACAGTAAGTTTTTCTGATAAAGTCCTCATTTCTCAAATATATAGAGAACTCAATCAAATTTATATGAATACAAATCATTCTCCAATTGATAAATAAAGGATATGAACAGACAGTTTTCATAAGAAATTAAAGCTACCTATAGTTATATGGGGAAAAAATGGTCTGATTGGAAAATTGAGAATTAAAACAGCTCTGAGGTACCATCTCACTATCTAGTGGATTGGCTAAAGGGAAATAACAAATGTTGGAGGGTATGTGGGAAAATTGGGACACTAAAGCACTGTTGGTATAGCTGTGAACCACTTCAAACATTCTGGAGAGCAATTTGAAACCATGCCCAAAGGGCTATAAAATTGTGCATATCCTTTGACCCAGCAATACCACTACTAGGTCTGTATCCCAAAAAGATCAAAGAAAAGGGAGAAGGACCTATTTGTACAAAAATATTGATAGCAGCTCTTTTTGTGACGACAAAAAATTGGAAATTGAGAGAATTCCCTTCAATTGAAGAATGACTGAACAAGTTGTGGTATATGATTGTGATGGAACACTATTGTGCTATAAGAAATGACAAGCAGGATGCCTTCAGAACAGTGTTCTTATTAATAGCAATATTATACAATAATCAACTGGGAATGACTTAGCTGACCTCACCAATACAAAAGACAATTACAAAGGACTTATGATGAAAAATGCTATCCACCTCCAGAGAAAGAAGTGATGGAGTCTGAATGCAGATTGAAGATTTTTTTAAAAATTTCTTTATTTTTTTGTGGGTTTTGGGTATTTTCTTTCATAACATTATTAATATGGAAATATGTTTTACATGACTGCATATGTATAACCCATATCAAATTGCTTGCCTTCTCAATGAGTGGTGGAAGGAGAGAGAGAATTATGAACTCGAACTTTAAAAAAAATAATGTTAAAATTGTTTTTAAATGTAATTGGAAAAAATACAATATTAAAATCTATAAAAAGAAAGTTTAATTATTTATATCTTTGTACTTATTTGCTTTCATGAATTTTGAATGATAAATTTTTAATTTTAATTTTAACAGCATAGTGAACCCTATCAGTATGTATTCCATGTGCTTCAATTTCTAGATGACATTCAGATCTATGGATCTATAGAGAAGGTCTCTCTTACTTGGCCACCTTAGTTACTTGTTCCATCTTCATTAGACCTTTTCTTGTGTGGTCATGTCAAAACTGTTGTGTGTGTATCAAATCTTCATTCTTTGGATGCTCTTAAGGCTAGGATCATGAAAACAATCCTTTCAGTTACTGAGCAGTGGCTGATAAAAGTTTTTACAAAGTTTGAAAACTGACCACAGCGATATATGGCACAAGATGGTGGTGACATTTAATTTTAATAGAAACATTAATATTTTAAAGTGTTAAGTAATTGACCCTTCACATGTTGCTTTTTGTAAGTTTGTAGCATTTATACTTCTGAAGTTATTAAAATGTAAAACTCCACTAAGACTTTTGGGACCCTCTATTTGCTTTGCAAACTTTAAAATATTATGTAAAAGGTAGCTATTACTATTTTTGTTGTTACTGTCAAGAAAAGGGAAGTTTGATTTATTATCTCTTCTCTGGGACCAAGCTTAGTCATCACAAATAATCAGTTTGGTGGTATTTTAGAGTTGTTTTCATTTATATTATTATAATTATTCTGTACATTCTATCTTACGAGGTTATTTTTTTGAGAAAAAACACTCTGTAAACTTTAAAAGCACTGTAACTGTGAACTATTTGAATCTATGACTTATAGTTCAGGGGTGTATGAAGTTGAGGTAGGTAGAACATATCTACAAATAACTATGATACAAGAGAAAGTGAGATAAATGTAAAGGAGTAAGTAGGTTGGGAGGTAGAGTGGGAAATATTAAAGTTATACTTAAGAGCCAATAAGTTATACTTGGAAAGGGGGATCAATTTCTTGTGGTCCTTAGGTAAAATGGGTGACAGAGATAAATAGCATGAGAATAAGAGGGTCAAGTCAAGCAGTTAACAAGTATTTTATTAGTATTTTTTACTTATGCTAAGCATAGGGGATAAGAAACACAAAAACCCAATCCCTGCCCTCAAGTAGCCCATATTCTAAGAGGGAGATAACATGCAAACAGCTGTGTACACACAAGATATATACAGAGTCATTGGGCGATAATCTCAGAAGGAAGGGGATATATCTATGTGTGATGGTGTGGAGAACGTGAAAAACCTCCTGAAGAAAGTGGGATTTGGACTTAGCTTTGAAGGAAGCCAGGGAAGCTAGGAGTTGGAGGTGAGGAGGTATACACAGGAGAGAGATTATAGAGGTATAATTAACAAGATGTTAAGAGTGATTAGATATACATAATGAAGGAAAAAGAAGGATTAAAGAAGTCTCCCACTTTATGAGCCTGGGTGACTAGGAGGAAGGTGATATACCATTAGCATAAATAGATAAGTTAGAGGAGGAGCTAAGTTTTGGAGGAAGGATGAGTACTTAGTTCAGTTTCGGGGGCATATTGAGTTTAAGGTGCTAGTATAGAGATAAGTAACTTGCTACTGACATCGAAGAGCATTGTTTCAATAGAGTGGCAGCACTAGAGAGCAGATTGTGAGGGTTTGAGGTTAACTTAGTGGAAGCTGAGTTCAGACTATGCTTTCTAATGTTTTTATAATGAAAGGAAGAAGAAGAGACGAGAGAGGAGGAAAGGAGAGAGGAAGATGGTTTGAAGGGTGGCAAAGTCAAGGTATAGGAGATGCAGAATGTTTGTAGGCTGGGCAGAAGGACCCAGTAGTAAGGGAGAGAATGAAGAGGCATGAACGGTGGGGCAAAGCCATAAAGGAGCTGAGAGGGAATAGTATGGAAAGAGTAACTTAGGTAAGGAGGAAAGCTGTCTCATCTTTTAAGACTGCAAGAAAAGAAGAGAAGATGGATGAAAATATTGAAAGGATTAGAGAAATACAGGATCCTTATGAGACAGATTCTGCATGTATTTCATAAAATTAAAGATTCTTCAACAGTAGGAATTTAAAAAAAAATCATTATATATATGTATATATTTAAATGAATAGCGCCAGTCAATTAAAACAGATAATCAAATAATCATACAACAGAAGAAAATCTTATGCAAACTCTTAGCATTTAATAAAGAAGGACCAAGTTAACAGGCAATAAACAAAAATGCATTTGTTCTGTGTCCCTTTCCCAGTCTATCTAAAATTCTTCTACTTTCAGTTTTGTCTTTTTAAATATCAAAATTACAGTCAAATATATATGTATGTGTATTACAATCTTGGTTCTGTTGATCTTTGCATCACTTTCATAATTTTTTTTGTTTGTTTTATTTGCTAGGCAATGGGGTTAAATGACTTGCCCAGGGTCACACAGCTAGTGTCAAGTGTCTGAGGCCGGATTTGAACTCAGGTCCTCCTGACTCCAGGGCCAGTACTCTATCTACTGTGCCACCTAGCTGCCCTTCTTAATGTTTTTTAATGGATAGAGTAAGGGACTTGAAATCAGGAACAAATGGATTAGAATCTCAACTCTGGCACTTATTAGCTATGTGACCAAAGTCAAGTCATTAAACCTCTCATTTTCTTAATCTGCAAAATGAGGATGGTATCTCTGCAAGACTGTTGTGAGGATCAAAAGAGATATACTATTTGTATAAAATACTTTATAAACATTAAAATTGCTATATAAATGCCTGCTATGCCCTTGTGTACTTTATATTTGTCATTTTTAATAGCACCATAATATTTTATTATAGCTCCTCCTGCAAGCTTGCAGGGACTAATTACATAGCTCCCTGGTAAGAGGCAAGTTCATGATCTCAGCAGGGTTGAGTCTGGACAGGCTGAGATCTTGCAGTCCTGTTGCTCACAGAATCTAGTGGAGCAGAGAACAAAGGTTCAGAGAGGAACAGAACACTGACCGGCTGTTTGAATTCAAGCAAGACAGCCATCATAGGCAGAGTGGGCATTAGCAGCTAGAGTGGGAGCAAAGCCAGAGCAATATTGGCCCTTTCCCCTCAGTAGTAAAGGGTCAGAGGGTGTATTTTGTTTTTTCCTCCTCTTCCCCCCTCCCCTAGTTCTATTTTTCTAGAGGAGATTTCCCCCTAGAGCTTTCTATTCCCTTTTCATAGACCTTTCATTGGACAATGGTGTTTTCTTGTTAAGCTTGATTCATTTAGAGAGAGTCCTTCAGTGTTTAGCTGAGTATGACAGTAAATGCTTCCCAATTATGTTAATTTTGGGGGTGGCAGGGGGGTGAAGCACATCTCTGAAGAGGCTTTTTTTTCTATTTTGCAGAGTATATAAGCCACTCCTGGCTTAGTGTTCAAGAGGATGACCTAGGAACATGTTTTACGGGCTGCTTATCCAGGGAAGGCCCCATCCCAAGATTAGCCCTTAGGCAGATCCAGGAGTCTACAGAGAATTTCTTTCTCACCCCTTACCTATTTGGTCACAAGACAAGCATTCTAATGCTCCACAGTGACAGAGTGAAAATGTATATAATAACTATTATTTTGAAAATGTTGCACACCAACATTCACAAATAACATATATATGTATATATATATATACACATGTATATAATGTACTTCACAAACAACATATATGTAAAATGTAAGGTTTTGTTATTGAGTTTATAGAATCAAATTGTAGAATATACATGCTATACATAACATTATATATGTATACACATGCATTTGTTATATTTGAATGATATAAACTCAATAACAAAACCTTACATTGTGTGTGTGTGTGTGTGTGTGTGTGTGTGTGTGTGTGTGTGTGTGTGATTTCATTGATATTGGCGGCTCCCACTGAGGAAACTCCATCTACCCATTTTAGCACCTTCTTTGCAACTTATAATCTTAAAAAGTTGTTAAGGGCAGTGAGAAGTGAAATGACTTGGCCAGGGCCAGTCACTGTGTGCCATATTCAAACCCATGCTTTTGTGGCTTTGAGGCTTCTATTCTACCCACTTTGCCATGCTTCCCCCCCCTCGATGCTCTCCTCTTCTGGCCACTCTCTCTTTTCTTTCTTTATTTTCCCTCCCTCTTTCTTTTTATATAAAGTAACAATGTTATATGTATACACAACACATATATAACTAAATCACAAAACCTTAAATTTATATTCCATTTCTGTGTACAATATTTCACTTGATCCTCCTGATAAATCTGCCAGGTAGGCTAGGCAGACATTATTATTTCTATTTTATAGCTGCAGAAACTAAAGGTCAGAAAGGTTAAATGAGTGCTGCCATGTAAGGTAGGGAGTATATGAGTTTTCTCAGGATCATTGCATATCTTTTATATTGGCTCTCACAGACCCTAATTTGAGTTGTGACCTGAAGTTGGAAACCTATTATACAAATCCCTAATAAATCTATAATATATATTGTGATAATGTTCTATATCTGAGCTTCAGTTTCCTCATCTATAAAATGATAGGGTAGGACTAGATGTGTATAAGCATTTATTAAATACTTACTTTATATCAGGCATGGTGCAAAGCACTGGGGATAAAATAAAGGCAAACACATAGTCCCTACTTTCATGGAACCCACATTCCAATGGGAGAGACAATATGCAAATGATGATGTGAGGGCTGTCCCCCACACGTAGCATAGGGGTATGGTGGTGTGGCTTAAAGAGAGGCAAAACAGATATCACTAGTCTCTTCTCCTCTACCCTGCTCCAAGAGAGACTATTTCCTTCCAGAAGGGGAAACAAGAAGTTGAGGCCAAAAGCTTGTCCACTCTCCTCTCTGCTCCCTTAAATATCATATTGATCTAAGGGGATGTGATTTTCAGGTTCATGTTAAGCTTCTGATCACTGTTTATAGGAAAAGGAAGACCCCAAATTTTATATCCAAGGCTTGACTCCCTTCCCACCAAACGCTAGTTCTTTCCTGAATTGTAATAGCTCAGGATCCATCATCTTTTAAGTGTAGTTTGAATTATTTTTCTTGTTTAAAAATTACCTTGTACTTGTACATACTGAGGCTTATCTGTCACTTTCCTGCCTGCCTATATAGCCTTGTGACATATTTCTGTAGTTTGTCCCTATTTCCTATCATTTCACTACCTGGAAGAATTATCTGTCAATTGGGGATTTATTGTATATTCTTTCACACTATTATAAAAGGTTTACTAGCAAGCATATTTCAGTTATTAGAGACAGTGTTAAGTGGAAAGAACACTGGATTTGGAGTCAGAAGATCTGGATCCAAATGCCAGCTTTGCCATTAACATATTGTATACTTTGCAGCAAGTCATTTGTCTGCCCAAGTCTCAGGTTGGATTAGATGACAGACTTTGAGGCCTCTTCCAGTTCTGATACTATACATGGCTCTAATTCTTTAAAAAACTTTAACTAGTCCTTCAGTTAGTTCTCATTCTATAAAATATTCCTTTGATTTACATGGTAACACATTTTAAAATTGGCCTTTGCTATGGAACTTTAAGGTTCAAAGTTTAAATAAATAGATGAGTCCATGGTACTTTTCATCCACAGGTTCATTTACATCATCAAGAACTCTAATAGGATGGTTTGGCATGATTTTCCTCTACAGAGAACATAGTGCTTTCCCCTAATAGGTTAAGCTTGTTCATCTGTTCAATGACTCTACCATTTATAGATTCCACCAGCTGTGTGATTAATTAGTTATACAAAGTAACATCTCTTTTATGACTATTGATGGTATTTCTGCTTGGCACAAATGAGTCAAAAGGTGAACACAAAAACCTGGATAGCCCTATAGTGTATGACAATTGTTGCTACTACATCCTTCTGCTGCCCTGTTCTTTTTCAGGCCCTCAGCAAAATCTCCCAACAGAGAAGCTCCTATTCACATACCAAGGTTTTACTATTTCTCTCTCTCAGGTGTTTTTGAGTACTAGTTCCAGCTCCTCTATAAAACTTTAACCAGTTACTCCAGCTCTTATTACTCTTTCCCTCCTTTAACTCCCTTAATATATTGTACCTTTTAATAAAGATCCTTAATCTTATCCTTGATTGCTTCTTATATAACTTTTTTTGGAGGGAGTGAGGCAATTGGGGTTAAGTGACTTGTCCAGGGTCACACAGCTAGTGAATGTTATGTGTTTGACGCCACATTTGAACTCAGGTCCTCCTGACTTCAGTGCTGGTGCTCTATCCACTGCGCCACCTAGCTGCCCCTATGTAACTTTTCATGTACTATCCCAAGAAGATTATAAGTTTCTGGAAGGCTTTTTATGCCTCTCAAACTTTTCTGCCTTTCTTTTCTAATGCCTTTCAATTCAAATCAATTCAATGAATATCTGTTATGGTGTTCCCTCTGCCTCCAATGCTCTCCATTCTCTAGCTATGCCTGTCAAAAATTCTAGCCATCCTTTAAAGCCTAACTGAAGTGCTGCCTCTTTCAGGAAGTCTTTCCCTCCCTTAAATTCTCACAATACTTTACATTTTTATAGCACTTGTAATATTTTACCTAGTATTAGTGTAGCCTTTTCTAAATTCTGGGATGGGGTGTGTCTTTATTTCAACTCCCACTCTCACTGGAAAGTGGGCTTCCTAGGGCAAGACTTTATGTTCCTTTCAGCATTCTAGGGATATTTCTGAAGGGTTTTGATGTCTCTCTAATGCTATTGGCCTGAGCCCCCATTCTGGTGTTTTCTCCCCAATGTAATCACCCTAGTAACATTTAACCAATTAATATCAATAAACTTTTACAAATGGATTTTTATAGAGAAGATATAGTAAGAACTGAAGTACAAATTTTCCCCCCTCAAGACCTAGGTCCATACTTCCCCTATGCCACCTCAGTCCCTGAGTAGTTGATACAAAGCATTCACCCAACCAGGTTTACTTCCAAAGGTGGCAAAACCTATGGATGAGTCATTCTTTTTTGGGTAACTTTGACCCACTGCTATGCTGGGTCAATCAAGTAATTCTGGGTTTCACTCATCACCAACCTGGTCTGCCCACAAATTCTGGCATAGATTCATATGACTAGACCTCTGGCTGCTTACTTTTTTTTTAAAAATCACTTTTCTATTTATTTCATTTTATTTATTTATTTTTACTTTTCAACATTCACTTCCATAAGATTTTGAGTTCTAAATTTCTCCCCATCCTTCTCCTTCCCCTCCCCAAGATGGCATGCAATCTGATATAAGCTATATATATACATTCATATTAAACATATTTTGAAGAATTAGAACCAATGGGAGAAACCATGAGAAGGAAGAAACAAACAAACAAAAAGAGAGCAAATAGCATGCTTTGATCTGCATTCAGACTCCATAGTTCTTTTTCTGAATGTGGACAGCATTTTCTATCATGAGTCTTTTGGAGTTGTCTTAGATATTGGCATTGCTGAGAAGAGCTAAGTCTATCAAAGGACAGAAGCAGCAGCAGGGCCATGTGCTTATGGCTTCATGTAGATCCAAGTGGGGAGAACAGGCCACTAGTGTTAGCTCTCTGTTTCCCAATCCAGAGGCTTACAATAGTCTGGGATTTCCCATTTACCATACTGAGCCAGGTAGGTAAGAATAAGATTAAGTAACTGAGGCCTTTTGTATTTATATTCAGTTCTGGTTCAGAACAACAAACTTTCCTCACCTGCCTGTAGACTGGAAAGTCACAGAATACACAAATGCCTGGAAGTCCATGTCGGGGGTGTTGCATCACACCAAGCATGTTATACATATTCACAAAGACTAGCTTTTCCTTGTCCAGTCCCTTATTACATTACTTATGTATCTTATCTCTCCTGTCAGACTATAGGCTCCTCAAGAGTAAGAGGTACACATTGTTGATGGTCAATATGCATTTTTTGAATAAATTAATGATTTGAATCAGTGGTTACTTATTTGGCAACCTCAACTTTCCCAGGAAATAAGTAAATAAGCCTTTGGTCAGCTAAAATAGATGCCCCCAAATCTAGGTGCTATTGCACATACTCATAAGAAACCCTTTCTCAATACCGCACCCCAACACAACTCTCCTCACTTAGGATATATTTACTTACATTCCACAAAATGCTAACAAATCTGTTTATCCTAGCCCACAATAGATTAGAAGCAGTAAATTAGAAAGTTAAAAGAGGTTGCTAGAGGCAGCCATATTGACAGCCTGAAACTGAGTGAGGAGAAAGAAAAAAACATAAAAAGCAGTGACAAAAATTTTAAAAATCAAGACAACATGGTAGTTGGGGAATGTGGGTCACTAAGCATCTGGCAAATTTTTCCATGCACCTCAAGTCATTCCAAAGTAAGTTCCCCAGCACTGGTAGTGTTTGATCTAAGCTTGAGTGACACATGTCTAGGATTGTATGAGATGATTTTTACATGTGGTGGGAAGTTGAACCAGATGACTTTTTAAGTCTTTTTCAACAGAATTAGTGTAACCATAGTGTTTCAGGATAAGACATGAATAGTTCATGATGGTCATTAAGCAAAAGCTAAATTGTGCATGTACCCTTTTGTTTAAAAAGGGAGGTAAAGATTTCTATTTCCTTTAAATACTCTGTCAAATCCATTAAGTTATCCATGTGGACATTTACTTCTCCCAGTGCAGATCACTATATGAATATCACTTTTTATATTGCACTATTCTTTTCCACATGTTAATACTTTAATAAATCTACAATCTCATTGATGTGGGTACTCCATTACAGTACAAGTTGCAATATATAATAAGAATTATAATTATGTATGTAGTTCTTAAGGTTTACAAAGCACTTAATATATATCTTATTTATTTATTTTTTTTTGCTTTGTCAGGCTGTCAGTATGGCTGCCTCTAGCAACCTCTTTCAACTTTCTAATTTACTGCTTCTAATCTATTGTGGGTTAGGATAAACAGAATTGTTAGCATTTTGTGGAATGTAAGGCAATTGGGGTTAAGTGACTTGCCTAGAGTCACACAGCTAGCAAGTGTCAAGTGTCTAAGGTCACATTTGAACTCAGGTCCTCCTGACTCCAAGATCAGAGCTCTATCCACTATGCCACCTAGCTGCCCCTCTTTTTTTTTTTTTGGTGAGGCAATTGGGGTTAAGTGACTTGCCCAGGGTCACACAGCTAGTGTCTGTGTCAAAAGTCTGAGGCTGTTTTTGAACTCAGGTCCTCTATTCACTGCGCCACCTAGCAGCCCCTATATTTATCTTATTGAAAGGTTACAACATTCTTCTGGGTGGGTAGGTGGTACAGTGGATAGAGTGCAGTGTCTGTGGTCAGGAAGACATAAGTTCAAATTTAGCCTCAGGCAGTGACTAGCTATGTAACACTAGGCAAGTCACTTAATTTTTGTTTGCCTCAGTTTCCTCATCTTTAAAAGGGGGATGATAATAATAGAACCTTCTGCCCAGGGTTGTTTTAAGGATCAAATGAGATAGTAATTGTAAAGCACTTAGCTCAGTGTCTGGCACAGAGTAAGTATTATATAAACATTTTTTAAAAATCCTTGAAAAATATCTCTAACATCTCTATGAGAGACAGTTAGATGGTGCAGGGGATAAGATGCTGAGCCTGGTATCAGGAAGACTTGAGTTCAGATCTGCCTTCAGACATAAGCAGTGTGACCCTGGGCAAATCATTTAACATCTGCCTCAGTTTTTTCATCTGAACAATAAGGATAATAATTGTACCTATTTCCTAGGGTTGTTGTGAAGATCAAATGAGATAATAATTGTGAAGCTATTGTACATACTCATAAGAACTCTCTTCTCATCAGGGTGCCTGACACAAGATAAATACAATATAAATGTTAGCTATTATTAATTATTGACTTAGCAGGTATGTCTTAGGGATTTGAGACTTAGAGAGGTTGCAACTTGCCTGTGATCATTCAGCTAGTAAATGCCAGAGGTAGAATTTGAATACATATCTTCCTGAGTCCAAGTCTATAAACATTGTGCTTATCATCATGAACTTTTGTCTAGTGTCCTCTCATAAATTCTCCACATCAGTTCTACCCAATATCCTGGGAGCCTTCTTCTAGGTCTCTTGGTATTTTGTGGGCTTTCTATTATTTATCTATTACTTATTTTACTTATTTGCTCATCTCCTTTTAAATCATACATCTCCTTATTGCTGTTCTTTAAAATCCTTCATAAAAACTCAAGTGCTTCACTATTAGCCTAGCGCAGGGGGGTTTAACCTTTTTTGGGGTCATGAATTCCTTTGGTGGTGTGCTGAAGTGTATGGAACCCTTCTCAGAATAATGTTGTTAAATGAATAAAATAAAATTCATAGGCTTATAAGAGAAACTAATTATATTGAAATATAGTTATAAAGATATTTTAAAGAATTCTCAGATTCATGTTAAGAATTCTTGGTCTAAAGACAATAGAGTATGCAAATTTCTCTGTTTAGCACTTAAAATATTTTCCAGTATTGTTTCTGATGACCTTCTTCAACTTATTACCATACTCTTTGATCCAGACATATTTCTTCTCCTATCTCTGTTCCTTTGTACAGGCTTTCTACAAAGCCTATAATATATTCCCTCCTCATCTCCACATACTGTAACCCCCAACTCCCTTCCAAGGTTAGCTCAAGTATTATCTTCTACATGAGACCTTTCTTAATGTCCCTAGTTAATCATGTGTCCCTGAAATTATTCTGTATTTAGTTTTTATATATTTTCTATTTTTTACATGTATATATATTGTTTCTCTCAATAGAATGTAAGGTACTTAAGGGAAGAGACTTTCATTTTTGTGTTTATATTCCTATACATAGCACACTGCCAACTACATGATAGGTGCTTAATAAAAGCTTCTTCTTGATTCTTCCCTGTAATTCTTTTGCTCTAAAGTCTCTGTCCTTGACCCAATGCTCATCTCCCAGATAAGACCCTCCCTCCACTCCTAACTTCCTCAGCCTAGTACTATTATCTCCTATCTCTTGACTAGACAACCCCAGCTATATCTCAACTTGCTCCTGCCTACTATAAGGTTTGTCTCCTCGGCCTCTGAGAACCCAATATTACCTGCCATGCCAATCTGCCATGAGGTTGGACCTTAAGGGAGGACCGTTAACAGCTTAATCACCTATTTCTCTTGAATGACCTCTGTTCAACCACTGATAAACTGCCTAGACTCATTCCTCAATGGTTAGCAGACTTGCACCTCTTCATACTATTCTTATTACAATGATTCTAAACCTCAATGTATAGACCCTATACATTCCCTAATCACTGCCTCCCTCACTCCCATCTTCCTCATCCAAATTCCCCTAAAGTCTGACTCCAGATCTGTTTATCTCTTCCATTGTGCTCTATACAATGCCTACTCCATAATTAATAAACTTACTTTTACATTAAACCTTTTCCTTTTTTACTTCTACCTTTTGGCCCTCACTGAGATATGGTTCCTCTATGAGGATATTGTTTCCCTTGTTGCCCTTTCTAATACTGACTGCATTTTCTCTTAAACCCACTTATTCATAGAATATGGTAGAGGGCTCAGAATACTCTTTGCTCCCTATGGCTACTTCCTTACTATTCCTCTACCATCACCATTCAGCAGTCTCTTCTCTTTTAAGATTCATGCTATCCACATTTATTGCCCAATCCACATCTTGATGACCATTATCTATTATGACTCCAGGACATTTTTCTTCCTTTATCAATGAGTTTAGTGATTGGCTATGGTTTTTCTCTTCATCTCAGCTCCTACTATCATATTAGGGGACTTCAATATATATATCTTGATTGTCCCTCAATTACCTTTACTTCCCAGTTTCTCAATCTACTCAGTTCCTATGCTTTGCTCTTCTGCTCCACTTCAACTACACACAAAGATGATTATGCTCTTGATCTGGCCATTTCCCACAAGTGTTCCTCTTTCATGTTGACAAATTCCAAAATTCCTTTATTTGATTACAACCTTTTATCATTCCATCTTTTAGTATTTATTACAACTCCCTGATACTGTTCTTCATCCTCATTGTGCTCTCCAGTCTCTCCTTCCTTCACTTTTTGAAAGGTCTTCACCCATTCACAGACTGCACTATCCTCCCTTTACTATCTTGACCCACTGGTGAATTAGTTCAAATTTATACTATCCTCTACACTCAATCTCTTTCCCCTTATCCTATCAACTATCATACTTACTCAAACCCTAACCTTGAAGTTACTTACCTATCTACCTCCTTTGTCCTTATTTATATGCTGCTAAATAGAGCTAGAGAAAATCACAAAAAACATGCTGATTACATCCACTACAAATTTATACTTCATAATTTCAATGGGGCCACCCTTACCACAAACAATTTGTAACTCGAATAGATTCAATATCTTGCTCATTACAACAGCTATGCCAAACTTTTTTTATCCTTCCTCAGGTCTCCCACTATAAATCCTTTTTCTACCATCCCAGCCAAGAAAATTCACCAAAACATACTCTAGTAAAAAAAAAAATGGGGTGAAAGTTCACTGAGAGCTTCCTCTTCTTCCTTCCTCTTCTCACATCACTCAAACATCTTTCCCCATTAACTCCTCCTTCACCCCAATCTCACAGAAAGATGTGGCCCTTCTCCTTGGCAAGGCAAACCTCACTAAATATACTTGATGCCATTCCTTCCTTGTTTTCTTCAAGAGACTGCCTCCAACTAACACCCTATTTTCTCTAAAATCTTCACCTCTCCTCCATCTACTGCCTTCTTCACTGGTGCCTACAAGCCCACCCATTTCTCCCTCATCTTTACTTTATCTGTCCATCTTCATTAGCTACTGGTCTATTTTTCTCTTCTTTTTGGCTAAACTTGAGAAAGACATCAACACTTGGCATTTTTTCCCCTTTCTTCCCACTCACCTGTCAACCCTCTACAATCTGGCTTTGGACCTCATTATTTAATTGAAAAAGATCTGTCTGAAGTTACCAATGATGTATTAATTGCTAAATATAAAAAATCCTGATCCTTCTTGACCTCTCTGCAATCTTTGATACTATTGATGACCTTTTATTTCTGGATTACCCTTTTTTTGTCTAGGTTTTCATGTTATTCTTCTCTCCTGATTCTCCTCCCACATCTTCTCCTTCATATCCTTTGCTTCATTTTCATCCAGGTCATACCCACTAAGTGTGGGCATCCTTCAAGTCTCTGCCCTGAGCCCTCTTCTAATTTCATTCTATACTTTCTTGCTTGATGATTACATCAATACCTATGGGTTCAATTAAGCAAATGGTTTCCAGATCTATATATCCATCCATAGTCTATCTCCTGAGCTCCAGTTCTTTATAATCAAATAGGGACAGCTTTGGACACCAGGAATTAGATGTTCTATAGGCACTTCAAAACCTAAACGTCCAAAACAAAACTCATTATTTTTTCCCCCAAACTCTTTCCTTTTTCCAACTTCCCTTTTTACTATTAAGGCCACCACTGTTCTCCCAGTATCTAAACTTTGGTGTTATCCTTCACTATCCACTCTCACTGACTCCACATAGCTAATCTGTTGCCAAATCTTATTTTTACCTTTACAATATTTCTTCCACATATCCTTTTCTTCTTCACTCATATAGCTTCTACTCTTGTACAAACCCTCATCACTTCTTGCCTAGCCTATTATCTTTAGCCTTCTAAATGGTTTACCTAACTCAAGTCTCTCCTCACTCTAATCCATCTTTTATTCAGCTGCTAAAGTGATTTTCCTAAAACACAGGTTTGTCATCCCTATACTCAATAAACTCGTGTGCCTCCCTTTTATTTCCAGGATCAAATGTAAAATCCTCTGTGGGCATTTAATGTCCTTCACAACAAAAGTAGGAAGACCTTTTCTACCTTTCCAGTCTTCTTACACTTCCCTTCCCTCTTTGCACCCTCTTCTAGTTAGACTAGCCTACTTGCTGATCCCTCACATGCTTTTGCTGCTCTCCTGACTTCATGAAGTTTTCATTGGAAATGTCTAGAATACTTTCCCTCCTCACCTCCAATTCCTAGGTCTTCTGACTTGAAAACTCAGCTCAAGTCTCCCTTTCTACAGGAGGTCTTTCCTATTTCTCTATTACTAGTCCCTTCCCTTTGAGAGATTATTTTCTATTTATACTCTATATATCATGTATGTATATAGTTATTTAAATGTTGTTTCTCCCATCAGCAACGGGATCCTTTAGAGGTAGGGCTGTGTTGTTTGTTGCCTTTCTTTGTATTTCCAGTGCTTAGCATGGTGCCTGGCACATTTAATACTATTAAATGCTTAATAGATGTGCATTTCTCCTCCTGGATCACTGCCTTGTCGGAGTGGAGGGGTTTGCTTAATTCAATGACACTATGAGCTATGCCATGCAGTATTATCCAAGATGGACAGGTCATAGTGAAGAGTTCTGACAAAAGGTGATACACTGGAGAATGAAACAGCAAACCACTCCAGTATCTTTGCCAAGAAAACCCCATGGACAATATGAAAATGATAAAAGAGATTATGACGCTGGAAGATAAGCCCTTCAGGTCAAAAGGTGTCCAACATGTTACTGGGGAAGAGAGTAGTACAATTACAAGTAGCTCCAGAAAGAAAGAAGCAGCTGGGCCAAAGCTGTAAGGAAGCTCAGCTGTGGATGTGTCTGGTGATGAAAGGAAAGTCTGATGCTGTAAAGATCAGTATTGCATAGCAACTTGGAATATAAGATCTATGATCCAAGGTGAGCAGGATGTGGTCAAACAGGAGATGGAAAGATTAAACATCAACATCTTAGGTGTCAGTGAACTTAAATGGATAGGAATGGGAGAATTTAGTTCAGGTAATCATTACATATACTACCGTGGGCAAGAATCCATTAGAACAAAGGGAGAAACTCTCATACTGAATAAAAGAGAAAAGCAGTACTGAGGTATAATCTAAAAAATGACAATGCTATCTGTTTGAATCCAAGGCAAACCATTCAACATCACAGGAATACAAGTTTAGGCTCCAACCTCTGAAGAGACCTAAGTTGCTCAGTTCTATGAAGACCTACAATATCTTCTAGAAATAACATCAAAAAATGTTGCATTCATCATAGGGGATTGGAATGCTAAAGTAAGAAATCAAAAGATAATTGGAATAACAGGCAAGCTTGGCATTGGAGTACAAAATGACATGGGGCAAAGACTAATAGAGTTTTGTCAAGATAACTAACTCACAGGTTATAGCAAATACTCTTTTTCAACAACCCAAAAGGCAACTCTACACAAGAACAACACAAGAACACCACCAAATGGTCAATATGTAAATCAATTTGATTATATACTTTGCAGTCCAAAGTGGAAAAGCTCTCTATGGTCAGTGAAAAGAAGACCTGGAGCTGACTGTGGCTCAGATCATGAGCTTCTTACTACAAAATTCAGACTTAAATTGAAAGTAGGGAAAATCAGACTACATATGTATGACCTAAATAACATCCCTTATGAAGTAGAGGTGATGAATAGATTTAAGGGATTAGATCTGGTAGAGTGCCTGAAGAACTATAGACAGGTTTGAATATGGTATAGGAAGCAGCAACAAAAAACATTCCAAAGAAAAAAAAGACCAAGAAAGTAAAATGGCTGTCTGATTAAGACTTTACAAATAGCTGAGGAAAGAAGGAAAGTGAAAGGTAAAGGAGAAAGGGAAAGATATACTCAACTGTATGAACGCAGAATTCCAGAGAATAGCAAGGAGAGATAAGAAGGTTTTCTTAAAGAAATAGAAGACAATAGCATGGAAAAGACAAAAGATCTCTTCAAGAAAATTAGAGATATCAAGGGAATGTTCATGCAAAAATGGGCATCATAAAAAACAAAAATGGTAGGGACTTAACAGAAGCAGAAGAACTTAAAAAGAGGTGGCAAGAATATGTGGAAGAATTTTACAAAAAAGATTTTAACATCACTGATAACCACAACAGTTACTAATCTAGAGCCATACATCCTGTAGAATTAAGTCAAGTGGGCCTTACGAAGCACTGCAAACAATAAGGCTTTAGTGGAAATGACTGAGTTCCAGCTGGGCTATTTAAAATCCTAAAAGATGTGTTTCACTCAATATGCCAGCAAATTTGGGAAACTCAACAGTGGCCACTGGATTGAAAAAAAATCAGTTTATATCCCAGTCCTAAAGAAGGACCATGCCAAGGAATGTTCAAATTACCAAACAATTGCATTCATTTAACACATCAGCAAGGTTATACTTAAGATTCTGAAAGCTAGGATTCAGCAATATGTGAACTGAGAATTACCAGAAGTGCAGGCTGGTTTTCCAAGAGGCAAGAGAACTAGAGACCAAATTGCCAACACTCACTGGATTATGGAGAAAACAAGGGAATTCCAGAAAAAAAACACATCTACTTCTGCTTCATTGACTACACTAAAGCCTTTGATTGAGAGTATAGCTCACCACAAAATGTGTGAAGTCCTCAAAGAGATGGGAATACCACATCATCTTACTTGTCTCCTGAGGAACCTGTATGCAGGCCAAGAAGCAACAGTTTGAACCAAACATGGAACAACAGAATGGTTTAAGATTGGGAAAGCGTACAAAAATGCTGTACATTGTTACCTTACACCATTGTTGACTTATAAGCAGAGTACATATCATGTGAAATGCCAGGCTGGATGAATCAAAAACCAGAATTAAGGTTACCAAGAGAAACAGCAACAATCTCAGATATGTAGATGATACTACTCTGATGGCAGAAAATGAAGAAGAATGAAGAAGACTACTGATGAGGGTGAAAGAGGAGAGTATAAAAGCTGGCTTGAAACAACATAAAATATCCCCAAGATCTTGGCAACTGTTCCTATCATTTCTGGCAAACAGAGGGAAAAGAAACAAAAGCAGTGTCAGATTTTATATTCTTGGGCTCAAAGATCACTGCAGACAGCAACTGCAGTTATGAAATTAAAAGATGCTTGCTCATTGGAAGAAAGGCAATGGCAAATCTGGACAGCTTACTAAAAAGCAGAGATATCATCTTGCCAACAAAGGTCCATATAATCAAAGCTATGGTTATTACAATAGCACTGTATGGTTGTGAGAGTTGGACTATAAGGAAAGCTAAGCACAATAGAATTGACAAGACTTTTGAGAGTCCCCTGGACAGCAAGTAGATCACTTAAAGTGTCCACAAAATTCTATCTTGGGGGAACCTGGACTCGGAAGAAAGGAATCTGGCTCTTTTAAAGGTGTAGTCTTTTGCTTGTTATGTCCCTATGCCAGAAACTTTGGGAAAATCAATTAAAGCTTAGGCTTAGTTCATGTGTACAATCTCCCCAAAAGGGATCGGACAGTTGCTAAATGTACAATGTAGCTTCGTTAGAGGACAGCCATTTATTTCCTCTCCACAAAAGAAATGCTCAAAATACAAAACTCATAAATGTATACTGTCAAAGATTTAAAATGTTACCATAACTCATGAAAATATGATACAGTAACTCATAACTCCCATTCTACCCTCTCAGGAGGTTGGAACTTAAAAAATTAAAACATGAAACATTTTGTGGAACTGCTAAACAATCATTTAATCTTCACCTTGGCTCTGCCCTCTTTGAAGAGCTTCTTAAAGGTACAATTCTCTTGCAAAACAAGCCAGGGCTTCAGTTTTTCCTCCTGTTGGTGGTCACCTTCTCTGAGAAAGGAGTAATTACAGAAAACTCCTGTTTGTCATCAGCTTCAACTATGAGATCCAAGATCTCTTGACCTGTCAGACTCCTGAGGATGCCTCCAAGCCTGGAAATGTCTATTTCAGGATTGCTATTTGGTCACTTATGCTAAGGGAAGGAAACAAAAAGCAAGAGGCAGCCAAGGCCTTGAGATTCCCACCCAGGCACCCTTAGACATGCTCTAGCTTCAATGAGGGAAGAGATTCTGATAAGTTGGGGGAGGAATGTGCCCCTCTTTCTCTAATGAGAAGAGAAAGCCTCAGAACATGCCATTCTTGGCAAACTGGAAAAGCAGTGCTCCAGAGGGCAGTCACTCTTTTTAAGGATTACTGAGGGGATGGCTCTTTCTGGCTCAGTGGCCAATTCTCTTTCGAAGCATACCTCTTCCCTTGCTGCCACCATTGGAACCAAAGTATTGTTATATATCCATGAATCCAGATTTCTCCCATGCTAAACCAGAGCATAAGCAACCCACTAAAAGTGGTCAGGAGAGCTCAGCTCGGTTTTATTCATAGTCTAAAGGGGCATGCTCTAGCTGGAGCATAAAAGTGATGGAAGTTTCGTGAATATAAAAGTATATAGGTATGCAGACTAGACCTGTGATTTCACGGGTAAAAGGGAACTCCCCGGGTGAGAAAACTCCTATCGATTCAGCTGAGTATCTTCTCTGCAATTCACAATCTCTTTTAAGAGAGCTGCCTAGTACACTAAGAAATTAAGTGACTTGCCCTGGGATATAAATCCACTCGAATGCGGGTGTCCCACGGCTTGAAGGCTGGGCTACATCGTCTCATTAATATGATTATAATATAACATAAATAATGTTATATTATTATAACATAATAACCATCACTTAGTGTGTTTTAAAGGAATTAAGCTTCAATTATCCGAAAAAGTCACATCTTCTAGTCTATGTAAAGATAAAAGTGGCCTCAGGCACAGGGATGTACCACCCTTTCAACGGTAATGACATTTACATAATAGCACGTTGGCTTCACAAAATTCTTTATCTCATGAGCTCCTCACCACCTCCTTCACAGATAAGGAAGCTGAGGATTCTCGTGGTTAAGTGAGGGGCGCGGCGCACAGTGAACGCAAATCTTCTGCTCCATCCACCAGACCTCCCCGCCTCCGCCGCGACCAGAACAGGTAGAAATAAGCCTCCTCACGGGGTGACATTCTCCTTCCCACCTTTGGGGCAGGCACTCTTGAGCTCCCACTGGCAAGGGGCTGGTATCCTCAAGGATGCCCCGCTTCCAGGTGGTATTTTTTGTCCTAAGGGCCTGGAGAATCGCCTGAGGAGAGACTTCTCCGGGGCCCCTCAGATCCCGGACCCCCAGGACGTCCCGCAGCCGACCGAGCTCCGCAGGGACTGAGGGGGGAAGGGCTCGTACGAACCGTTGTCAAGCTCCGTGCGCAAGGCCCCGCCCCCGCCCCGTGCCTGTTCTCGCGCGGGCGAGGCGGTGAGCCGCGCGCCGTCGTCACCCCCGCCCTCCCTGCTGCGCGCTTCCATCCCCCCAATACCCTTTCCCCCTTCCCCCTCCGTTTCAGCTCGGGTGCGCGCTCTGGGCTAGGGAAAGCGGCGCGAGCCGGGCGGCTGCTCACGTTCAGGCGCGGGGGCGGCTCCGGGGCCTGAGCGGGCGCTGCTGCTGCTGCCGCCGCCGCCGCCGCCGCCGCGGGCAGCGGACAGAGGAGGAGGAAGAAGAGGAGGAGGAGGAGGAGGAGTAGGCTCCAATTGCCGCCGCCGCCGGAGACCCCCCCCAACCCCCGGGAAGTGAGTACTACTGGGGGGCGGCGGCGGAGGAGGAGGCCGAGGGAGTGGGGTGAAGGCAGCCTGCTGTGTCCCTGAGGGAAGACAGCCCGGTAGCTTTGCAGCCTGCTGGGGTGCCTACGGGCGCGAGCTCCGATCGGGGAGCTGGCGGACCCTGGAGCCCGCCTGGACCGGCCCCTAGCGGGCGGGCTCAGCGCCGCGCGGGAGAGGGGCTGCTGTTAGTGCGGGGGACCCCGGGTCTGCATCGGGGCCCGAGGGGGAGGGGTGCCCGGCAGTGCCCCTGGAGAGCGTGCGGGGCCGGGACCGGGCCGGTGCTAACGGCGGTATGCCATGCCAGAAAGGCAGGACCTCGGGTGCCCGGTGCAGCTGCCGAGTCGCTGACCGGGGCTGACTATGAGGCTGGAGGGGGAGCGATCCCAGGGCAAACTGCAATATATGCTCAGCCTTGGGAAAGGGGAGGGTCCCCTCCTTTCCCACCCTCTCTGTCTCCGGCCCGCCCCGTGCCAGGTTTGCTGCTGCTCTTTGCCACCCGAGAACGCGGCGGCGCCGGGGACTCCATGGCGCATTCGTTCCGGAGAGCGGTGATGAGCCGGCGTGCTGTTGCCTGGAAGAAGCAGCTTCGAAAGAAGACAGTCTGCAGCGAGTTGCTGAAGGGGTGAATGGGGCAGGTCCTGGCAGAGGGCAGGTGAAGGAGGCAGGCCCTGGAAGAGGGAAGTGATTATTGGTCATCGAATCTTGGGAGAAAACAAGAGACTAGCAGTTAAAGCGACCCAGAGTTCTGAGCCCCTAAAAGGAAAATAGCTGTGGGGTTTGAGATCAGGTGTATGCCTCATTGTTAAGTTCCTTAGTCTGGCCTTGGAATCAGGCCCTCTGGCATGATCATTAACAAATATTTATTGAGTGCCTACTGCAGGTATAGGACACACAGTGCTAGGTAGGCATTGTAAAGGCCTCTTGAAGGGCCAGTAGTCTCTTTGGGGAGACAAGAAACATATTTAAGGGTGAACAATAAAGTGGCAGTGAGCTTTATAATTCATAACTTAGTTTCAGCCTGCTAATCTTCTTTGCTCCTTTACTTCTTTGTCTGGACATTTGGACCTTAAACTACGAGTTTGTGGGACAAAAGCACAAGGGTCAAATGAATAGCTGAGTGCAGTTTTGGGTTATCTTGGAAGACCTCGAATTCAATACTTGGGAGGTTGGTAAGAAACAAGAGCTAGGATTTCATTAGCTGCTCAGTTGGCTACCCTTTATTTAGGGTGAGCAGTGCAGAATCACCACTCCAGAATAAGGAGGACATATGGACTTTACACATGCAGGGTCATTCCAACCATGTCAGCTCCTCAGTGTGACCTTTCAAAACAGACTACTATGGGATACACTGTTTTCCTGTCTGCATCATGACACTTTTAAATGATTATTTTAAAGCTGTATCTAAGGAGTTTGTTTCTTTAGATTCTTAGAATGATCTGGTCTTTCCTTCCAGCATGTGCTGTGCTAGTTTCATGTTGTTGGAAGACATAGCTACTTTTACTTAAAGACCTGTGTCCTTTCAGTTTTATCATGACATTTATGATAGAAAAGTTATATGTTTTTTACTGGTTGTCGATTGTGAAGATGGGGGTTCTTCTACCTGTTCTGTTTCTTAGTTGGGTTTAGGGGTCTCAAGTTCCAGGCTGTTGTTTGACTTGCATTGGGTTGCACTGCCTGTTGGGTTACTTTGTCTGCCAAATTAAAACTTGACCTTTTATGAGTTCTGAGACAATTCTTAGTACCCATAGGTGGAATTGGCATTTAGAGTATAGTGTACTTGAGATAATACTGATATATTTCAAAAGATCAGAGTAGTTCCTCAGTTGGTGAGCATTTATTTCAGTAAGCACATACTATATGCCCAGCTGCTGTGCTAAGCATTAGGAATACAAAGAAAGGCAAAAAACAATAGATCTTGGGATACAAAGAGAGGCAAAAGCAATGATAGTAGTAAACACTACTGTTTGTGCTTTAGTGCTATTAAATTGCACATTCTGAAGTTTTCATGAAATTTACTTCAGGAGGAGATGCTGGCAGCATATTCTTGTTAACTGTTCTAAACGTGTTTTGTAAATTCTAGACATTTAAAATATATTGCCTACACAGGGAGTGAACATTTTCTGTTATGTGTGTGCTGCTACTCCTCTGAAACACAATTCCTGCCGGTAAAGGAGCTTTAGATGTCAACTTGCCTGCATTTAATATATGTCTAATGTGTGCCAGGTGGGGGAAATATAAATACAAAAATGAGTTACTTCAAGGAATTACATTCACTGGGTGTGAGGTTACAACCATATTTATAGATAAGTAAATACAACATAGATGCAAAATGTTGGGTTTGGAAGGAATTAACTGGGGGAATTAGGAGGGGCCACTTGAAGGAAGGAACAGTTGAGTTGAGTCTTGAAAGGAAGTGGGGGAGTTCCTAGAGGCAGAACTAAGGAGGAAGAACAAGAACTGACGATTGGATGGGGGGAGGGAGGGGAGAAAGAGAGGAGAGTGAAGAGTTGAGGATGACTCCTAGGTTGGGAACCTGGGTGAATGGAAGAATGGTGGTGCCCTTGACAGAATTAGGGAAGTTAAGAGGAAAGATAATCAGTTTTGGACATGTTGAGATTGAGATGCCGGTGAGAATTCAGATAAAAATCTCCAGTAGGTAGATGGAGATGTGGGACTGGAACTTAGAGGAGAGATGGGGGCTGTATATGTAGAATTGGGAATCATCTGCATAGAGATGACAATTGACTCAATGGGAGTTGATAAGATTACTGCAAATAATTTTTCTTAGGCACCGTACCTTGTTAGTAGTTGCACCAGGCCATAGACATAAGATGTGGAAGGACTTTAGAAATCATCTAGCTCAGTCTTCTCATTTTACAAGGTAAAGGTAAGGAAATTAAGTCCTAGAGAAGTTAAACAGTAGAATCACGACTAGAAGAGCCCAGGTCTACTAACTCTCAGTTCTTTAGTGCCCTTTCCAACACACCAAAACAGCACAAATACCTTTGAGGACATACAGTATTTACTATTCACAGCTTATATATTGGTTTGAGGGTTCAGCAAATGGAAAAGGTGTCAGAGAAATTTATGATGTGAAATGATTGAGAGTAAGGGATAACTAATGAACCACAATGCTCTATTGATACCCCACACAGTGTTAAGAGAACTACAGGAAGGCTTCCAGCATTTGGGGTAAATGTAGAGAAACTGGTTGCACAGGATAAGAGGGGAGGAATGATTTACCATCATTGGACGTAATATCTTTATTGATGGGGTCACAGATCAATTGAAGTATTCAAAATTCAGAGATTTGGTTTTGCACAAATATGGATAACTGAGTTGCAGGTACATGGCACATGATCCTCTTGTGTTCCTTATCTACAAAAATTTTACTTAAATTAGCAATTAGTATTTTGATTCTAATTTCTCTTAAAAACGTGATATGCAAGTCAGAGCCAAGTTCAAAATACCACCTATGTATAAGTTCTCTTTTCATTGAACTTTATGTCATCAGAGTTTAATCAAACCTTTTCTCACCTATGGGGCTGCCTCTGGACTTCTCAGTTGCACTTAGTTTGTTCAGTCTTGTTCCTATTTACTTATCATGCCTTTAATTGATTTCTTAACGCCTTCCTTTTAAAGGAGTAATCCTTGCTCTAACTTTCCCTTCTGGTGAGAAACCTTATTAGTGTTTATTCAGTCAAGGATCTTATCTCAATTTTATTACTTGGCCCTTACTAATCTTTTGCAGCTTCTTTCCAGGGATAGTTCTTAAAGGTACCTAGTCTTTTATTCCTGATCAAAACACCTGAACATAGCAATTTTTAAACAAACTTAATAGTAATTTCTTCATACCTTTCAAACTGAAGGTTGGAGAAGTTACTTGTCCTTTGTTCTGAAGAAGATAAATGACATTAAAGGGTGATGTCTTGGCTCATGCATGAATTGGATTGAAGTGAGACAGAGTTGTACAAAGTTGTCAGCCTCACTCTCTTCCAGAGTCATTGAAGTCCAGTGTCAAGACAAAAGTCTGGATGTCTGGCAACGACCCAGGATGCAGTAGATGACCTTGGAATTTTTGATATCTGCCCAAGTTCTAAGTGCTCCACAGCACCTGCTTCAGCTGCCTTCATGGCTGTTGGAACATTGTTCTCATCTGCCCATTCTGCTGGGGGCATCTTCATATGCTTAGGTGGGATCCCTCCCTCCCCTAACTTATCTACAGGTTGAGGCCTGCCAGTTACCCTCAACCTACTTTAGCCCATCTGCCTAGGCAATTTTACCAAGATGTGGCTGCTGTGCATGCTACAGCTTCTTTGAGTCACAGGTGAGAGTTGAGTACCAGATGGACACCAAAAGTGGAAAGCAGCCCTGGAAAGGGCTCAGCAATCCCTCACAACAGAGGTGTTATTTCTCCCTGAATGTCCCATATCTTAGAAGGAATATCCAGTGCTGAATGAAGTTGGTGGGCTATTAATGTTGAATTGAGAGCTTTAACCCTTCAATGTTACCCTTGTATATACCAGTTAGTAACTTCCCATTAATAATTTTCTCAGCTTTGAATTCTCAAAAACTAAGGCCAATTAAATATTTTTTAATTTTACTTTCTTTTTGATGACAATAGCATTCTGTATCCTTTGAAATCAAGTGTTTTTTTTAACAAGAAGATTATGACATATAAAATTGTTCTCTTTATTCAAGCAAACTAAGATACTTGTTGATCATGAGGGATGCTTTGGTGAGGCAAGATTGGTTTTTTTGTTGGGTGAAATTCAGTGTTTTGTGATATGTTATATACATTCATGTTTGTATTGCACAGGTAAGGGAATATCTGTCCTCTTTTAAACATGCCATTTCTTTGTTTTTTAATAGCCAAATATTTATTTATTTTTTCTTCTTATCTCCTCAACTCCTTTCCCCTATCCTTGAGAAAAAAGGAAAATGAAATCCTGTAACAAATATAGCCAAGGAAATAAAATTTCCATTTTTGGCTATGTCCAAAAATGTGTATCTTATTATTTTTTTTTTCTTTGGTTAGGCAGTGGGGTTAAGTGACTTGCACACAGTTAGAAAGTGTTATGTGTCTGAGGCCAGATTTGAACTCAGGTCCTCCTGACTCCAGGGCCGGTGCTCTATCCAGAGTGCCACCTAACTGCCCCTGAAGTATGTGTATCTTAATCTGCATATTAGTCCAATACCTCTAGGTCAGGACATGTGTAGAATTTTTCCTCATTGGTCCTTTCAAATCATAGTTGATCATTGTGCTGATCACAGTTCTTTAGTCTCTCAAAATTGTTCATTTTTACATTGTTGATGCTATAGTATAAATTATTTCTCCTAGTTCTTTTCATTTCACTATTAATTCATACACATCTCACCCGGTTCCTCTGAAATTGTTTCTTTAGTACCTTCTTATACAACAATGGTATTCCATTATACTTATATACTGTAATTCCCCAATGGACACATACCCTCCTATTTTCCAATTCTTTGCTAATACAATACGAGCATGTATCTTTGTATGTGATTGGAACTTTTCCTCTTTCTTTGATCTCTTTGGAGTATAAGTCTAGCAGTGGTATGTATGGATCAAAGGGTATGCAGAATTAGTAGCTCTTTGGGTATGGTTCCATGATTTTCAGAATAACTAGACCAGTTTATAGTTTCACCAACATGTATCAGTACGCCCAGTTTCCTCCAACATTTGTCATTTTCCTTTTTTTTTTTGGTCAACTTTACCAACTTGTTGAGTGTGAGGTGGAACCTCAGAGTTGCTTTAATTTGCAAATTCTTTTCTAATTAGTGATTTGGGACATTTTTTTTTCATATGGACATGGAAAACTTGGATTTCTTCCCTTGACAAGTGGCTCTTGTTCTTATAAATTTGAACCAGTTCTTTACATGTCTTGGAAATGAGACCTTTATCAGAGAAACTCACTACAAAGATTTTTCCCAGTTAACTATTTCCCTTCTACTCTTAGCTGCATTGGAATTTTTTTTTGTCATAGCCTTTTAATTTTATGTAATCAAAATTGTTCATTTTATCTTTTGTCATCCTCTCAATCCCTTGTTTGGTCATGAATTTTTCCCTCACCCATAAATCTGATGGGTAATTTCTTTCTTGTTCCTCTGATTTTTTTTTATGATGTGATCTTTCATATCCAGATCATGTATCCATTTGGAGCTTATTTGGGAAAAAAATCTTCTGATATCCTGCTTCAGGTTGCCTATCAGTAAAATGGGGAGAGAGGAAGTTAGTTGGTTCTTTTGGACTAGGTGACTTGTGTGGTCCCTTTGGACTCCAAAATTATGTGATTCTGTGATAAGTGTTTCTTTGGATGTGGTCAGGTGAAAGTAAAATTTTCACTCTCTAATAAATTACTGTAAGATAATAAGGATTCAGAAATAGGAAGCATTATACTCTATACTGAGCAGCAATTTTGAAATAAAAAGTGCCATAGTTATTATGGTAGAAAGAAAATGAAATGAAAACTGATTTGCCAACGGGGGGGGAAGGGAGAGAGAGAGAGAGAGAAATATTAATTGATTGTATGTGTTTTCCTTTCCTCTAGACTACTTAAAAGAGATTTTACACACATATTCTTACCTTGCTGTTGGGACAAGATCAAACATAGAAACACACAAGTAGGCCCATCTTTCCAAAATATTATTATGGGCGAAAATTATCTCTCATAAAGGAAATGGGGACAAGCACTGCAGAACTTTCTGTTCTTAATTTTTTCCCCTTTGGTCAGATGCTTTACTTATTATCCAGAAATTTTTTTTTTTGCTTGGGATTGAAATGCCTTCAGGTTAACTAAGCAAGGCAGGGTTAGCACAAGACAAAATTGTTGAAATATAAATTAGGGGATGGGGACATTTCTTCTGCATGCTCTCCATTTCCAATGGTTCCTTTTCCTTTCTGCTCACTTTATCTTTCCCATTTCTGGTGTCAAAAGAGTTCTCAGATCCTTAATCCACACTAAGGTATGAATAATTGACATACCTTAAAGTATTATTCTCTTTGAGTGGCATCTGCATTTTAATCAGGAGCAAGTGTCACAGCTGAATTTGAAGGTCAGTCTCAGTCAGCAGGTAGAACATTTTTTTTCCTGTAGGCTGGGGGTCAGGTATGGTAGGTAGAGTGTGGTAGAGTGGGGACTAAACCAGTAAGAAGAACCTTTATCTCTCTATTTGAAATCACAAATTACCTCTTCTTTCTTTAATACCAGTTCTGAAGGAAGGTCTTAGATTTAGAGCTGGACAGGACTTTAGCATTCTTTTGGTCCAACCCTTTCATTTTCTAGGTAAAATATCACTATTAAATATCTGTGTGACCCTGGGCAAGTCACTTAACCTCTATTTGCCTCAGTTCCTTCTTACCTAAAATGAGGAAAATAATAGTACTAACATTCCAAGGATGTTGTAAGGATCAAATGAGATAATAATTATAAAGTCCTTAGCACAGTGCCTGGCACATAGTAAGTAGTAAATAAATGTTAGCTATTATCTATCTACTAAGTACCTGTTGGGTTCTTCGAATGATATAAGGTGCTGGGTCAGACCTAGTTAGTATTTGGAGTGAAAAGCTCTTAGGAAAAGAGACAGTGTAGAAAAGTGATGTACAGGAATACATATTCTTCTTGTCTCCTTGTTTAATATTAAACCAAGTGGGATGATGGTAGATATCGAGGACACTAGAAATAACTGTTAAGCACTATTTCTTCAAATCTATTTAAGATATTGGGAGTGCGGGAAGAGTTCTTTTGTTGAAAAAGCCTGAAATAGGTTGCAAAAAAATCTGGCAAGGGTTAGACTAGTATAACAAATACTATGCACAATAATTTTCAGGTATTTTGATAGGCTATTCTGTGAAAGGACAATCTTTAGCTATTCTGAGCACATTTGCAAAGAAAGAATAATTTAATTGTTAAGAGAGCCCTAAAAAAGATAGAGTGACCAGAGTTAAAAAAACGAGAATAAAGTTAACCACCTTGTGTATTTGTTCTTCTCTCTTACCTGTTTTTGGGAAGAAAGCAACATGATGGAAGTAATAATGGATTCCAGTAAAGGGGAAGGTGATTTTAGTACTGACCTTTGATTAGGAAGGTAGTTTTCTATTGGAAATACTAGTTAGAGCAGAGTCCTGGCTGATAACAGAAGGAGCTCAGGCTATCAGCTATTCAGTTAAGGGGGCAATAGGAGAAAAGTTGTCAGTCTTGTCAGGAGGGCTGGGTGCAGGAGTGCCAGTAAATGTTTAACGGCTGGATCACTGGAAAAAAATGTAAGCAGACACTATTAAGTTCAATATGCATTATTAACATTTTCCATCACTTTTTAAAGTCTAGATAGTCAACAGTGCAATAATTCAAGCCTTGCTTTGTATTTGTCGATTTCCAAGTTGTAAATGCTCCTACTAACAATGAGCTGGAGAGCCTGTTTGAAATGGCTCCAGCACACCCCTGCTTGATTTGAGGTGTTTTCATGTTCACAAGGCTAGAAATTTCCAATAATTAGGTTTCTAATTCTGAAAAAAGATTTAAAGTGAATGAAAACTGTTTCTTAGTCCTGGAAAAGAAAAAAAAACTGAGGTAAGCCTTAATGTTTAAAAAAGTGCTCTATGGTGTCATGTTAATTTAATTCAATTCAAATATTACAATGCCTACTTTAACCCTTTTTAAAGTGCTGACTAGTACAAAGCATTGCTAAGTTCTAGAGATAATATAATGAGATTGTTTGGGAACTGTATGCAGGTCATACTTTTTCCTTTTACTTGACAGAGATCCTAGCTCTGTTACTTGCTATCTGTATAAACTTGGACAAGTCGCTTAATCTAGGCTTCAGTTTTCTCATCTTTAAAATGAGTGAGTTGGACCAGATGACATTTAATGTCACTTTCACTTTTAAATCTGTCGTTTTCTGAGATCAGCCTTGTTATTATTTTTGTAGTCTACCATATATACTTTTTTCTTACCAACGGCCTGGCCTATATTTGTAGAATTCTCCTAATTAATTACTTCAGGTCTCTTTCTTGTCCACTCTAACCTCCATAAAGCTACCAAAATAATATTCTTTGAGTATAGATCTGACTGTCAGTCCTTACTCACTAAGCTCCTGTGGTTTCTTGTTGAGCTAGAATTGGCATAGATTCTTCTGCTTGACATTTAAAGCTTTTCACATCCTGGCCCCATCCTATCTTCCTGAACTCTATGTCCAGTCATATTGGGTTTCTTGGTGTTCCTCACATGACACTCTTATCTCTGTGCTTTTGTACAGGCTTTCTTCCATGCCTAGAATGCACTTCCTCCTTACCTTTGCTTCTGAGAATCTGTGTTTTCCATCTGGCACAGTAATCCATGATTGATGGAACTATGGATTGGTTCAACCGTTGTGGAAAACTATTAGGAAATGTTTTAAGAAATTAACTAAAATGCTTATATTCTTTGAACCAGAGATCTCAGGCAACACCCCAAGGAGGTCAAAGTGAGGTTCCATATAGTCCGAAGTTGTAGTAGCAAATATTTGAGAACAAAGGAGATAACGCTTGGGGAATAGCTGAACAGATTGTGGTACATGAATATAATCGAATATTACTAAGCCATAAAAAATGAAGGGTATGAAGAATACAAAGAAGTATGATATAATGGGTAGGTCAATTGAAGACTTATCTAAGTGGAAGCAAAATGAGGTAAACGGAAAAAAGGAAATAACATAAGAATGACTTCAGCAATGTGATTGGAAAGAACAACAACAACAAAATAGAAACTGAACATTGCAGTTATAATGACCAAATCTGACCCTAAAGAGGAGATATGAAAAAGAACCTCCTTCCTTTCTCTGTAGAGATGGGAAACTATGGGTCTCAGATACTGCATATAATGTTGAATTTGGTTGTTGTGTGGGTTAATTTTATAGAATTGCGTTTTTTTCGTCTTTGTTATAAGGGATGGTTGTCTAAATAGAGATGGGAAGAGAGAGATACTGGGAAATGAAGATGGTATAAAAACAAATCAATAAGAATTAAAAAAATTAAAATTAGCAAAGACCTAGGAATAAATTATATGACCTTTGGGGAATGGCTGAAGAAATTGTGGTATTTCTAGCTTCTTTCAAGTCTCAACTCAAATACCATCATCTACCTAAGGCCTTTCTTGATTTTCCCTATCCCTCCAATTGCTAGTGCCTCTTCCCAAAACTAACTTGCATTTATTTTGTATATATTTAGTATATACTTATTTGATACAGACTTATATGTGTAAATGTTATACAAGTTTCTTCCTAAAGAATGTAAACTCTTGAGGGCAGTGATAGTTTCCTTTGCATTTTTGTATACCAAGTGCTCCTAGCACATAATAGATGATCAATAAATGCGTGTTGATTGATTGGATAAATGCAGTATTTAGGACATGGCTCCTGTATTTGTGGAATTCACAATTTAGCAAGGATGTACTGTCTTTATGTGTTTTTCTGTAATACCATCACAGAATGCTAAAATTATAAAGTATCTAAGAGGCCATTCAATAGAAACAAGAGTCCCCTCTACAAGCAAAAAGCAATCATCCAGTCCTTGCTTAAAGGCCTCCAGTGAGGGAGGAACTCGTCACATCTTGGGTAATCCATTTCACTTTTGAGTAGCCTTAACTGTTAGGAATTTTTTCCTTATAGGAAGCTGAAATTTGTCTCTTTGGAATTTCCTTCCATTGCTTTTAGATCTGTCCTCTGGGGCCAAATGGAACTACTCTATTCCTCTTCCACAAAGTAGCCTTTTAAAAACTTGAAGACAGCTATTTGGTCTCCATCAAGTCTTCTGTTTTTCTGTTTTCTCTTCTTTCATCCAACTATAAAATAATGTGTTTTACTACCTAGCCTTTCCTGAGTGGTTTGGTTGTTTAAATGCTGTCCTAGCATTATCCTAGGGCTGGCTCCCTGTGCTTTGATTAGGATTATTATGAATCCTTCAAGTTAACAGTTACCTCTGCACAGTCACACCCTATGGTTTGTGTGGCTCGTGGATATGCTAATCATCTACTCTGCTCTGCCTCAGCTTCTACACCCATATGATTGCCTGAATTAGTGAAGTTGCTCAGTTCCTTGCACCTGCTTCTTAGCATGTTCTTATGAATAAAGTTGGGTGAACCTTATCCTTAGTATGTTCATAGAATAGCTTTTTAGTAGGCTTTTCCATTTTTCAATACCAAGAACTGGGACTGGGATATTTTTCATTGATAGCACTTTTGAGTAAGGAAATCTCTATGTGACTGAAATGGCTGTCAGATATACTGCAGATTCTAACCAGGCATTTTCTTTTCCTATAGTTATTCAATGTGGCCATACATGACAAGCATGTCTAGTGCTGGATGATGTCATCACACTCTGCATTCAGATAGCATATCAGTTGACTAACTCTACCTGTGAAAGGAGCAATGGTGGGGGTTGGGGAAAGTATTCCTAAGAAGAAGCAACTTTCTAGGGATTTGTGGTTCTGATTTCCTGATGGAGATATCCACAGGATACTCTTAGAGGGTAAAAGCTAGTGCTACTGAGCTACCCCGGCCTGTTGTCAGATTCTGCTTTGTGTAGCCTCCAGACTCCATGACCTTGGGAAATACCTTACCCTACCATGTTAAGGGGTGGATTAAAACCTCAAAATGCTCAATTTTTATCCTTTGGATTCATTTGTGCTCTGATAGGAAAATGCTTTCAGTACTAGTCATAATCAATGGTGGGGCATCTTTAAGATTAAGTGCTAGATTTATAGAGGCTAGATGCATTCTTATTAGACTTAAGGCTGCCTTCATGAACATTGAAGAAATTGAGTATCTAAGTCCCTTTACCCATAAAACAGTCTTCAACCTTGTGATAGGCACTTCTAATTTTTCTTGAATTCATTAAGACTTCATTCTCTATTCTGAACCTTGAAGTTACTTGATTCTGATTCTATAAACCTATCTTTCTCTTATGTAGGAACATAACCTTCTTTTATTGTTCACTTTCGTTGCCTAAGGACTTATCTACTCCTGCACTCTTTCTTCCGATTTTCTCCGATTCCAGGAAATACTATTTGAGCAATGCCATCTACTTGTCCTAGTTCTTGGGGTCCCATTCAAGTGTTGATCCATATGGTGGAAGTATTGACCAATGACAATTTGTATTTATTGAAATGGTTACTATCCTTATAATTGAAAAAACATTAGAAAACAAAAACATGAATGAAGAGAAGTTGTATGGTGTGAAAGTCATGTTGGTTTTAGAGTGCCAAGATCTGAGTTTGAAGCTGGCTCTGCCACTTACTAGCTATATGTTCTGGGGCAAATCACTTAATCTCTTTGGGGCTCATTTTCCTTATTTATAAAATGAGAGGATTGGATTAGATCACTAAATTAACAAACATTTGAAAAATATCTTCTATGTGTTAGGAGCTGTCCTAGGTGCTAGGGGTACCAAGGCAAAAATGAAGTAGCCTCTACTCTCAAGGACTTTACTGTTTGATCTTAGATAATTTCTCTCTCTTGATATTATGAACATTCTTTAGCCTCAGGGTGGGGATTTTTGGTGGAGGGGGGAGAGGATAGTGATAGTTACAGCATTCCTTGAGGCCATTTCCAAGGGTCTTGTCTGATTATAGGATGTTAAGTACTTTTTGTTTTTATGTAATCAAATCCAAAATTTATCCCCTGCCCCATAGCATTGTTGTGAAGATCAGTTGAGATAATGTATTTAAAATGCCTTGAAAACTTTAAGGCTCTATATAAATGTTAGCTATTATTTGTTAACTTTTTTTACTCAATAGTTGAGATAAATATATTTTTATGTTTTCTAATTTTTAAATGGGAATGAAATGGGGAATGTCCTTCTAATTCTTCAATTCTTTTATTCTGTCAAAATCATTTAAAAGTGTCTTTGTATAGGTCTTGTATATGTCTTGGTAGGTTAAAATTCAAATATTTTATTATTTTTGTTATTCAACTGCATGGGATTGATTCCCAGGAATAGCATAACATTGTGAACTTCCTGTTTCTGTAGGGATTTCTTGGACCTCTTAGACTTCTGTATCTACCTATTTGTAATTTACTGTCCTCAAATAACTAGGCAGTTGATTGTGCAGTGACTAGAGCACTTGGCCAGGTGTCAGGAAGACCTGAATTCAAATCTGGCCTCAAATATTTAGTAGCTGTATAACTCTGGCCAAATCACTTAACTTCTGTTTGACTCAGTTTCCTCAACTGCAAAATGGGGATAATAATAGCACTATCTCATACGGTTGTTGTGAAGATGAAATGAGGTGATATTTGTAAGACTTGCTTAGCACAATATCTGACACGTAGTAGACACTATATAAATTCTTATTCCTTTCCCTTCAAGTTGTATTCCTTCTCTTGCTTCTGTATAACAACACTGGTATAATGTTACTATTAAAAGTATGAGTCTTTGCTTTCATGGGAAGATTGGGGTCACTGAAAGATCTTTGGACTTCTGGCCAAGAGAAGTGCTTTACTAAAGGCATGTCCAGCTCTGACAAATCTACTCTGGCAAAAGCCAGAAATTTACATCAGCTTGAATAATGATCAAGAATCCAAAGAGAAACTACAGTAAGTGACTTCTACTCCAGAACTTCAAAAGAAGTAAAAAGTCTATGAGCAGTAGGAAAGAGGGCTACCAACAAAGCTAGTGCAAATAAGCCAGCAGCCTCCCAGCACAAGATGCAGGTCAGAGACACTTGTAGCCCACAGAGTTCTGTTCAAAGGCAGCAAGAGTAGAAGGCTCCTCTTTGAAAGCGCCTGTGTGGAGACCTTGAAAGCCTTGGGGTGGGAGAGCAGAAGCAATGAATTCTGTGGCATCAGTCAGACTGGGATGCCCCAGGGGCTCCCAAGTGCTTGGCACACTATTCAGAGATGTTGTAGAAGACTCCACAAATCTAGGACTCTGTACCTTAAAGGTCTAGAGGTGGAGGTCAGTGCAGGAACCCAGAGGACCCAGAGTGAGATCACCCAAAATGGAAAAAGGGAGCAGATCCTGGCCCTCTAAATAGCTCTAATTCAGGAACTGAAGCTGGGGAAATGAGTAAAGCAATAGAAAGATTGGTCAGTATAAAAAACTGCAAGCAGAAACTCAAAGGTAAAAAAATGGATTTTCCACGGCTACTTGAACAGCTAGGAGAAATGAAGCAAGAGATAAAAAAAAAACGAAATAAAAGCTCTTGAGGAAATAATTGGAAGGAGAATAAGTAACTTAGAAGGGAAAGTAGGAAATCTTACCAAAGTAAAGGACTCCCTGAAAGCTACAATAGACCAAACAGAAGTCAGTGACTCCATAAGACAGCAAGAAGTATTAAAATAAAAAGACTGAAAAAATGGAAAAATATAAAATATCTGATATTAAAAACAGCTAAAAACAAGTGGAGAGATAATTTAAGAATTGCTAGACTCCCTGAAAACCATGATTAAAAAAAGCCCTAGATGCTATATTTTAAGAATTCATAAATGAATACTTCCCAAATCTATTAGAACTAGAGGCAAAATAGAGATAGACTCCATTGATCATTTCTTGAAATGAATCCCCAAAAGCAAAAATCCAGGAACGTCATAGTCAAAATCCAGCACTCACACATTTTGTGTATGTATGTATGTATGTATACATATGCACACATATAATTTGTCTATATCTGTATGTATATATATACATAACTGTGTATGTATGCATGTAAATCTGTAAATACATATTTATGTATATATAGTATATGTCTACATCTAAACATATACATTCTATCTGTCTCTCTGTCTCTCTGTCTCTGTCTCTCTCTCACTCTCACCCTTCCTACCTCCCCCTCTTTGCATCCCTCCCTCTCTCACGTCCCTGTTTATACATATATGCATACATCTACAAAGAAGTTCAAATAACAAGGAATGTAGTTAGAATTACGCATGACTTGGAAGTGTCTACTAAAAATCAGAGGAGATCAATATTCTGAAAACAAGAGACAGAGGTTTAAAACAAAAAATAACTTACCCTGCAAAGCTGAGTATCTGGGGGTTGGGAGTAGGAATGGATTTTTTGCTTTTTGGGTTTTTTTGGAAACTTTTCTTTCTTTTTTAAGGCAATTGGGGTTAAGTGACTTGCCCAGGGTCACACAGCTAGTAACTGTCAAGTGTTTGGTCTGGGGCTGGATTTGAACTCAAGTCCTCCTGACTTCAGAGCCTGTGCTCTATCCACTGCGCCACCTAGCTGCCCCCAGGAATGGATTTTTAGTAGAATAGAGGACTTTGAAGCTGGTAGAAAGTCCAGAGTTTAGTTGGAACTTTGAAATGCAAAAATGAGTCAGGAGAAACTTAGAAAAGTAAATTTTTTTGATCAGTTGGAAAGAACTGTATGATGATAAAATGTTAACATTATGATAAGGTAGATAAACAAATATCCCTTCAAAACTAATGTTTTCAAAGAATTTTGAGTGATTAAGAAAAACAGGACAGGTAGATTGGTTTTGTTCTGAGGGTTTTAAGAGGGAAAAGATAAGGGAGTATGAAAGGAATACACTAGTGTAGAAAGGAGGAAATAGGGATTGGAACTTGCCTTTTTCATAATTAGGGTACATGAGAAGAAGAGTATGTAAACATGGAGGAAGGAACAAGTATCAGGTAAAACTTTTATCTGAAATGGACAAAATAGGGTTGAAATCTCACACAGACACACAGTTTAGTGTAGAAATCCATCAAACAAAGCATGGAAACAAGGTGATATAGATATAGTTAGAAGGGAAGATAATATTAAAGAGGGGAATTGCCACATGCAAAACAAACTTTCTAATTCTGAAGTGGATTAAAAGGGAAAAAAGAAAAGAACTATAATCTAAAGTAGTGTCCATCAACTGAGGAATGATTGAACAAATTATTGTTATAGGAATGTAATAACAATATTATTGTGTTGTAAAAAAATGACAAAAAGGATAAGGTCAGAGAATCTGAGAAGACTTGTGTGAACTGGTGCAGAATACAGAGAGCAGAACCAGAATAATTTATACAAGGACAACAACATTATAAGGAAAAGCAACTTTGAAAAGCTTAAAACCTGTAATGAAGCCGGGTGTATAATTTCTGACAGAGAGGTGATGGTGTCAAGGTACAGAAAAAGACATACATTTTTGTACATGTCTATTGTGTGGATTTGTTTTGGTTGACTATACTATTTGTTAGGTTTTTTTCTTTTCTCTTTTTTAAATTGGTGGTGAGAGTTGGAGGGGAAGGAGGGATTAGTAATAGTTTTGTAGAAATAAAAAGAAGGCCATTGAAGCATTTAAAAATGTACACAAGGGAACAGATTATAGTCGATGTCCATACAATTTCCATTAATTACAATAATTGTTTAAATAATTCAGTATTGAATAAGACTTCAAATTAGCATATACTCTGATACTTGATGACATCATTACAAAACTTGGAAAAGATGAGGATGTGGAGAGGTGCACAGAAGGAAGCATAGACTAGCAGACAGTTTTGAAAGTAATGTATGTGATTATATACTTTAAAAAAACTAAATGGTCTGAAATGGAAATTAAGTGTCTCATATACAGTCCTTTTTTGTTCTGCTATGTATTTGGAAATATTTTTTCAGTGTTTAAGTTTAGAATACAGAAATGATATTTTTTTAAAAAGTACCTTTGCAGTTTGCCAAAGCCGGTCTGACCATCTATAAACTTGAATTTGGATTTAATACTCTAAATATTAGATCATCATCCAGTGATCAACAAGTGGACATATGTCTGGAGGACCTTATTCATATCAATCTTGACAGTCTTGCTATAAAGGAAACCAGAAGAAAGAAAGAAGCTGCAGATAAATGAAAAGGATGGCTTACAGGTAACTCTTTGGAGAAGCAAAGAAAGGGGGTTGGTAGATTGTATTTATTGTATATCCCAAATCAACAAGGGATATTATTTTATGGTCATCATATATTTCATTATTAGTGATAAGTATTTACAAAAGGAAAAACATTATGAAAATAATTTCAGCTTATACAACATGTTTGGTGGAGGAAGAAGTTGGAAAGAAATTCTTTGAAGAACTTGATGAAACCCTTCAGATCAGCATACACTCCGATGACCGGTGGTGACTTCAATGCAAAACTTGGAAAAGATGGGGATAGGAATAGGGAGAAATATATGGAAAAGTTTGGGTCAGGAGAAAGAAATGAGAGATGCCAAAGAGTTCTGGATTATAAAGCCTTGTGCTACAACATCATGAACACTTTAAAAAAAATTGATAGGGTCTAGACTGAGCAGCCATCAAATAGCATAAGGAAGAATGAAACCGACTACATTGTAACAGATAGGAAAAGCTTATAATTGGGGTGGGGGGGTGGGGATGAGGTTTTAGTTATTTCTGAGTCAGCCATCTGGCCCCGCCAAATCACTGATTTGCTAGAACTTGTATCAAAATTTATAATAAAAAAAAGATATGTATAATTGAACAACTCAATCCTAAATTGTTTAAACAAACATTGTAATTGACAGAAGTTATACTGGCAGCAATCATAGTTCTTTTATGCAGAAATTTAATCAGTATAATATAATTGCTATTACCAGAAGCCCCAAAGAGCTCAGAAAGCACTTTAGTCAGCAAACATATGATTTACTTGTTAAACAGAGAGAAACAGCTGCCAAAGGCAACACCAGGTTAAGATATAAACTCACTTTGAAAATCTTATAAAGAGTAATGGACAATTATGAACAGCATAATTTCATAAAACAGTGAGAGGCGGTGGAGGGTAAAACCAGTTTAAAAAAAAGTTTGTCAAATTATACAAGTAAACAGTCATCTTCAGGGCATTTAAGGACAAAAATGAAAGAGAACATCGAACAGAAGAATGGAAAATAGTAAACATTATTATAACAAACTCTTTTTTCTATCAAGGATAGTAGAACTGTTATATATGTACTATTAACATTAAAGTCTCGAATGTACCTACAGGGAAGTAGAAATGGCCACTAAATGGAGCAAAGAGTTATAAAAACAGAAATAACCTTATTTAATTTCTTGTAAACATCAGGTGAGGAATAAAAATGGGGGACCTGTGCTTGCCACTGAGATACAGGAGATTCATTGCAGAGTCCCAAGAGGGAGAGAGTTCCTGTAAATGATATCATTTCCATAAACTTCTGTTTGAGGATGATATTATATTGATTGCTTCAAGCCCTGGAACACTGAAGAGTCTTTTGGAAAGGATCAGAAACCACTCATAGAAATTTGGCCTAAACATCTATGCAGGAAAAACAAAGTGGATAAAACTATTGCTAGAATTACAATATACATTTAGATGGATACCAGATAGAGTTTGCCCAACAGAATGTTTTTCTGGGACAGATAGCACAGCTGGACAATGAGCTTGAAAGACAGGAGAGCCTACTTGGATTGTTTTTAGGAAATTGCACTTTTACTTATGCGAACCTTTTCATGAAAGCAAAGACCTCTCTTTTCAATTCTAACATTTTGCTAATGTTGTTAGATGGAAGTGAGATGCCATTGCATTCATAGAACTAATGATGACTGTCATATGGAGGGTAATGGAGAGGTACATAATGGGTGTGCAGGCTGCAAAAAACAACTGATGAGGAACTCTGAGGAAGAACAGGAGTAAAGGGCATTATTAAAGAATTGCGTAACAGGAAGAGAAGAACTGCTGGTCATGTGGCAAGAATGATGGATGAGAAAAGGTAGAATATTTCACTGATACTTACAGAGAGGAGGTCCTTCAGCACATTGGATAGACCACTTGTGATGAACCTATGGGGAAACATGGATAAGAATCATATGAGATAGGCAGGTGGGCTGGCATGGTTGTGTTACATAATCTTTATCACTGGAAGGGAGTCCTGAATCTATGAGGTCACAGATCTCTTTGAGTATTGAGGAGGGGGAAGAGAAAGGAGAAAGAAAAGATGTGCTAGCTATTGAAGTACCAGACAGGCTTTTCAAAATGAGGTTTGTACTAGGCAAAAAATGCAGGGGACATTGTTGTTGTTTGACTTTAGTTCTTGAAGAGGACCGTGACATTGGGAAGGTGATGTCATGACTCGCAAGTGAATTGGATTTAAGTGAGGCAGGGCTGTGCAAAGTCACCAGCCTCACTCTCTCCTCTGGAGCCATCTGGATCCAGTGGCAAGATATAGATCAGGATGACTGGAGATGCCCCCCCCAGTGCAGTGGGAGACCTTGGCCCTTTTAAGCAAAATCTTTCCAATGTCTCTGTCTGAAGCAGTGCCCATTCAGCGATTAAGGCTAGGTAAGACCAAAATGAGGCAAAGAATGTCCTCTTTTGCCAAGTCCAAAAAAAAAAGTTAATCTAGGAGAGGAAGACCCTCAGGGTTTTTGGCTAAAACAGAAACACTTGCTATTAACTCACTCTGAGCCATCAGAGCCCAAACAATAACCAAATGAAGCTTGGGCTGGGACCTCTTGTTGGCCAATTAATGAGAACCAGAGTGAACTGGGTTTAAGGCATGGTCCTTAAAAAAGAAATCTAGCGCACAAATCCCAAGATATCTTGTGAGGGTTCAACAATCAAAATTTATCTTCCTTTGGGCAGAGCACCTGCAGGTAAGGGTATGATTCCCTGGGTGGACAGAGGGAGAGAAGTGAGGAAGAGAAGGAGAGAAGGAAGGAAGGAGGGAGGAAGGGAAGGCAAAGGTGAGGATATTATTATTAAGCATTAATTAAGTTGTTATAACCTATCTTGAAAAAGACTTCTTTTGACTCTGATACCCTCTCGAGGTACCTAGTTTTTACTTTGTTTTCTCTTCTATTTCTTGTAAGAATGGCTTACTCTCTCTCTCCTTGAATGTAATTACCATCCACTGGCTCCTTAACTCCTTGCAATCTTTCTCCTCCTGCTAGCACAGCAACTCTATCAATTTTTTTTTGTGAGGCAATTGGGGTTAAGTGACTTTCCCAGAGTCACACAGCTAGTGAGTGTTACGTGACTGAGTCCGGATTTGAACTCAGGTCATCCTGACTCCGGGGCCAGTGCTCTATCCACTGTACCACCTTGCTGCCCACTATGTCTTGACTTCTAACTCTATACTCAAGTGGGGCTCTGCTTCCCAAGTGGAGGGTCCACTGTCCCAAGCTTTTTTTGTGCACCTCTTTTCAGAGGTAATTAAACATGGTTGGCAACAGTGGAACAGAAAAGGAGTTAGCAGCTTTCAGTGATTTGGTGTACAGCACTGCTTTTGCTCATCTGGGTCAGAAAACTCACAAACATCAAGACTGGTTTAATGAAAATGAAGGGGAAATTCAGAAGCTGTTAAATGAAAAACATGAACTCCACAGGGTTTACCAGCAGGGTAGTTCATCCATCTCTAAGAAGGCAGCATTTCATTTCAAAGACCTATGGTGTATCTCAACTACTTAGTGCTGATAGAGCTACATTGATTACTGACAAGGACGTGTTCCTAAAGAGATGGGCTTAACACTTCCACAGTGTACACAACAGACCGTCATCAATCAATCAGTGCTGAAGCTGTTGACTATTTACCTCAGGTTGAAGTCAATCCCTCCCTAGCTGAAGTTCTAACTGAAGAAGAGGCTTTGAATGCCATTAGGCTCCTTTTGTGTGGCAAAGCACCTGGTGCTGATTCTATTCCAGCTGAGATTTAGAAGTCCATTGCTCATACAAGAGCTGGGTTATATGGCAAGAGGAAGTTATCCTCCAGGAGTTCAAGGATGCCTCCATTGTCCAGCTCTATAAAGGTAAAGGAAATAGATTGTCCTGGGGCAATCATGGGGGCGGGGTGTCTCTCTCTTACTCCTTGCTGGCAAGATTCTTGCCAGAGTTCTCCTTAATAGGCTGATCCTTCACTTGGAAGATGGTCATCTACCTGAGAGCCAGTGTGGCTTCAGAAAGGGTTTAGGAATGGTCGATGTGGTGTTTGCTGCCTGACAACTCCGTGAGAAATGTGCAGGAGCAGAACAGAGGTCTGTACACAACATTTGTAGATCTGACCAAGTCGTGAGGGCTTATGGAAAATTATGTCAAAATTTGGTTGCCTGGAAGTTCATCAATATTGTATGTCAATTTCACAATGGCATGCTTGCCTGGGTTCTGGATGATGGACAATGCTGTCATGCTTTCCCAGATACCCATGGAGTGAAACAAAGCTGTGTGCTTGCTCCCAAGCTTTTTAGCAAGTTTTCAACCATGTTATCAAATGCCTTCAGTGAAGACAAACACAGCATCAAGGTCAGCTACCACACTAATGGTAAATTCTTCAACTTGAAAAGGCTACCAAGCCAAGACCAAAGTGGAGAGAGTGCTGGTGCATGATTTTCTGTTTGCAGATGATTGTGCACTCAGTGCAGCCTCTGAAGCTGACGTGCCAGAAAGTCTGGATCAGTTTTCTGCTGCTTGTGCTAATTTTGGCCTAACACTTAACACCAAGAAAACATAGGTGATCCATCAGCCAGCACCACACCATCCATATGTGGAATCATTGTTTACAGCAAATGGAGAAGTTTTGAATGCTGTAGATAAATTCACTTATCTTGGCAGTGTACTTTCCAGGGAGCCATACATTGATAATGAGGTTGACACAAGCATTGCCAGAGCTAGCTCAGTGTTTGACCAAACTGAAGGTCTACAGAGCCATTGTGCTGACATTGCTGTGTGCTTGTGAATCTTGGACGGTATACCAGCGACATGCCAGGAAACTGAATTGCTTCCATCTGAATTGTCTGAGAAGATTCTGATGATCACCTGGCAGGATAAGATACTAGAGACACTTAGGTCCTTTCCTGGACTAAACTGCTGAGCATTCAAACTCTGCTGCAGAGAGCATAACTCTGATGGACTGGTCACATTGTTCAAATGCCAAATGTATGCTTGCCAAAAAGCCTATTTTGTGGAGAACTCACACAGGGCAAGTGTTGACGTGGTGGTCAGAAGAAGTGATACAAGGACACTCTCAAGGTCTCTCTTATGAACTTTGGAATTGATTGTGTGACATGGGAGACACTGACACAGGACTGCCCTACATGGTATGCTCTCATTAGAGAAAGTGCTGTGCTCTATGAGCAAAGCAGAATTGAAGTAGCTCAAAAGAGATGTGAGATGTGCAAATTTAGAGAATCCACTCCAAATATTCACATGAACTCTTTGTGCCCGATCTGTAGAACATTCTGTGCTCATATTGGTCTGATCAGCCACAGTTGGACACACTAAAACTTGACTCTAACATAGTGATGTCGTCTGGTCTTCTTTGAGTATGAAGGACAACAACAACAATAGGCAATGCAATAAAGTCCTGCCCCTGGTGCCAGCAGAGGGACCCCTGTAAACCTCCTCTGATCCATTGTCTGCCCCCCCCCGCCATCATCGGTGGGCTGGGGGATCTGGAAACTACCACTGCTGCCACCGACTCAGTTGCCCAGAGGCCTGGTTTTCTGGGTTCTGGTCTGTGCTGGTACAGCCCTGGACTGTGATCCTCTCTCACCTGGTGCAACAGACCTTTCCTGCTGACCTTCTAAGTTGTTTTGGGCTGGAAAATTATTCTTCAATTGATAAGCATTTCTTCCTTTTAGTGTTATCTTCATGTGTTTTTATTCATTGTAGATATTATTCTCTGGGTTCTATCTATTTGACTGTTTATTGCTTCATACCATATACTAATTTTATATATGATTTTTAGAAATAACATTCATTTTTCATTACATTCATATGCCACAGTTTTTTTTTTCAGCTTGTTTATGGGCACCCACTTTGTTTATAATTATTTGTTACCACAAAAGTGCTGCTATAAATATTTTGGTTTATAGTTTATGGTGCCTTTGATTTATATATACTCACACATATACACATGTACACACATGTATACATACACGTAATGCATATATGCATACATGTACGTGCATATATACACATGTATATATGTGCATACATGCATTATATATACATATGTGTATATGCATATATTTATCTTTATTGGACCCTTCTCTGATATTCACATATTCCTAGACCTTAAAAAACTCTTTACTTGATCCTACCAGTCCTTCAAGGTAACATCTTGTGTGACCTTTTCACAATCAGTTTCCTAGAAAAAACTGTCTATACTTGTAGCTTCTACTTTTTCTCCTCTCCTGGACTTTGGTAATAACCTTCTTTTTAAAAACATATATTTTATTGATGCCTCTTGTCTTTTCAAGATAGTCATTCTCTTCTATCCCCCCATCCACATTGAACTGTCCCTTATTACAAAGAAAAACATTCAAGGAAAAAACATCTGCTGTAACCATATGTGACACTAATGTTCTGTCCTAGTAGTCATCCACCTCTTTGCTGTGAGAAAGGATATACCTTTCATTATCTCTTCTTCAGTACTTTCATTAGTTTTCCCATTAGTCAGTATTCAACTTTGTTTTATTGATCTTATAATTTATACTGTTGTGATTATTGTGTATTTTCTTACGGTAAGTTTATGTGCTTTTAGCAGTGTATGGGGTAGAAATCAGAGAGTTCAGAAATTAAAATGCTAAGCCAGAGACATCATATTTTATCCAGAGCAAAGTTATTAACCTTTTTTGTCATGCACCCTTTTGGCAGTCTGGTAAAAACCTATGAACTCCAACACAGAACAATGTATCAAATAAAATAAAATAAAATACCCAAGATTTCAAAGGAAAACAATTTTATCGTTATACACTTACCAAGATATTAACAAAACAAGTTCATGGACCCCCAGTTGGGAACCTTTACCCTAGAGAGAAAATGAAAGGGTATGGGAAGAGGCAGTGGATGGGGGTGTAAGTTCATCAGGTTTTGTTTCCACAAAACAAGGGGTGGAAGCCCCTAAATTGATTTACCCAGTATACAATTAGCCTGGGTAACACTGTCCTAATATTGGAGCCATAGCATTCTTTGTTCTTTCCTCCTTCAGTATCATGATTGAAGCCATCTGGGTGATCTGTGAATACCTATGATGTTGCAGCAGCTGGTAGTGGAAGCAATGAACTCATGGTACTACTGGAACTCCTGACTGGAACTCTCTTGCTTGTTTATTTCTTGCCTTTCATGAAGTTTCAGCTCTTTCCCTTCTTAGGATAACTCAGATAGTCATAGCCTCTAGGGACTTAGGTAGACAGACTTTGGGTAGTATATCTACAACAGCAAACACTGATTTTCAGTGTCCTGTTATGGTTCATTCTGTTTATTTTGGCTTGTATCAGTTAATATGGATCTTCCTCATGTCTTCAAATTCTTCATTTTTGTCAACGTTGCTACCAATAATATAATGTTATAAACATATATCATAGGTTTTTTTCCCCCCAGCCATTTCAGAATTAGTGGATACTCACTTTGTTCCATCCTGGGTCTCCAAAGGGTGCTGCTGTGAATATTTTGGTATATATTTAAAAATGAATGAATTAAGGTCTTATTAAATTCTTACTGTGTGCAAAGCACTGTATGTTAAGTGCTAGGAATAAAAATAGAAAAGTAAGACAGTCCTTGCTTTCAAGGAGCTCACATTTGAAAGGGAGACAACACATATGGAATGTTTTAGCTACAAGTGAGATGGAAAGTCCCATGGTCCGTAGGGTGCAGTGACAAAGCAAATTTTAATGCTGCTTCTTTAATGTAATTCCTACTGATAAAATGGAGGGAAGGGAATAAGCATTCATTAAGCATCTGCTGTGGGCTAGGTATTATACTAAATGTTTAATGCATACCTTATTTGATCCTTACAACAACCCTGTGAGGCAGATGTTATTATGAACTCTATTTTACAGTTGAGGAAACTGAGGCAAATAGGGTAAGTGACTTGCCCAGGGTTACACAGCTACTAAGTGTCTGAGGCTACATTTGAACTCAAGTCTTCCTGACTCTGGGCTCAATACCTAAACACTGCACTACTGAAATTTTAGTACTCCTTTTAAAAAACATTATCAAGCATTTATTTTTTTCTCCTTCCTATCCTTTACCTCCCTGGAAAAAAAAGTAAAAAAAATTTGCAACAAGTAAGTATAGCCAAGTAAAACCAATTCCCATACTGGATGTGTCCAGTAATTTGTGTCTCATTCTGTATTTTTAGATGCAGTAGATAACTGGGAACATACCAATCTTTATGACTTAGTAGAATTTGTCAGAGTATGTGTAAGGTCACTAGGAGTATAGAACTTTTGTGTGAGTTTTAAATGAAATGCTGTATATGAGAAAATACCTTGTAAATTGGATAATGATGATGATGATGATTATGATGATTATTGGATATAAAGATGATGAATGATTTTTTTTCCAACTTAGGTCTCCAACTTCTTATTTTTACCAACTCAATTTTAATATATGCACGAGTATTTTTTAAAGTTGACAGCAGTAGTATGATAAACATTTAGTTGAATTGTTAAGTTATATAGTATTTTATCTCTCTGTGTGTCTAGGATGATTGAGGAAAGTGGGAACAAGAGAAAGACCATGGCAGAGAAGAGGCAGCTGTTTATGGAAATGCGTAAGTTCTCAGTTCTTTTGTGTTCCATTTTATTTATGTGGGTATTTCTTTTATTTTTTCCAAATAAGTTGCTGGTTTTAATTAGCCAAAAGTTTTAAATTAACATTTTTAAAAATAGAAAAGTCAGAATTAAATTTCAGTTCTTTCAAGAGTGTTTTTATGAATTCTAAAAAGACATACTGAATTGATTTTTCGTCTATGATTATCTTAGCTGAGGAACTATAGCTTTTCTTCCTTTTAGAAAAATATTTATGGATGGTGTTGAATGTCAATCTGTCAGTCATACTGCAAACATTAACTACCTACTTTGCTCTAAGCACTGTTCTATAGTTTTTGAGCATACAAAGACAAAAATGAAATAACCCTTGCCCTCAATGGGCTTATATTTTGTGAGATGAGGGGAACAATATGTATGAAAACCTGTACATATAAGTAGGTACAAAATAAGGTAAATGTTAGTTAATTTTGAGGGGTGCTACTAGTAGCTGATGGGAACAGGAAAGGTCTCATTTAGAAGAGGGTATATGAGCTTAGCTATTTTTAAGAAATACATTATTGATATCTTTGTTTTTACATTGCCTAAATTTCCTCTTATACCTCTCTTCCTCCTCACATGAAAAGAGCTATCCCTTTTAACAAAGAATTTTTTAAAAGGAAAAAGAAAAAGAGGAAGAAGAGAAAGAAATCAGCAAAACCAGCTAATACATTGAAAAAAATACAGTGTTTCACACCCATGGATCTCCACTTCTAAAGAAATGAGGGAGAAAGTGTTTCTCATACCTCTTCTTTGGAGAGAAGTTTATAATTTTAAAATTTGTAACATTAATTTTTGATTATTTATGGTGTTTTTTTTTCATTTACATTGTAGTCACTGTGAATATTATTTTCTTGACTCTGCTTATTTCATTTTGCATCAGTTCATGTAAGTCTTTCCATGTTCTGTGGTCATCATATTTTTTGCCTCTTACAGCACAGTAATATTTCCTTACATTCTTATATCCTAGTTTCTTTGATCATTCCCTAATCAATGTTTGTGTGTTTTGTTTTGAGTTTTTGCTACCACAAAAAGTATTGAACTGAACTTTGAAAGGAATGTAGAGATTTTAAAAAGCAGAGGTGAGGATGGAATGCATTCCAGACATGGAGACAATCTGAGCAAAGTCTTGAAATATTACATTCCAGAAGCCAAAGGAGCTAGGATTACAACCAAGAATTTACTACCTAGCAAAACTGAGTATAGTCCTGAGTACAGTCTTTCAGGGGAAAAACTGGATATTTAATGAAATTTAGCACTTCCTAGCATTCATGATAAAAAGACCAGAGATTCATAGAAAATTTGACTTTCAAATACAAGACTCAAGAGGAGCATAAAAAGGCAGATATGAAAGAGGAATCATCAGAGACTCAATAAGGTTAAATTGTAAACATTCCTATACAGGAAGATGATAAATGTAACAACCAAGAATTTTCTTATTATTAGGGCAGTTAAAAGGAGTCTACATAGAGAAAGGGCATAAGTATGAGTTGATTTTTTGGGATGACCTAAAAAAAATTGATGGGTGAGAAAGAAGTGTGCACTGGGAGAAGGGGGAAGAGATAGGCAGAATGGGGAAAATTATCTCACATAAAAGAGGTGTACAAGGAAGAGCATTTACAGGGGAAGATGAGTGGTGGCGGGCAATGCTTGAACCTTATTCTTGTCAGAATTGGCTCAAAGAGGGAATAACATACAAAATTAGTTGGGTACAGAAATCCGTCTTATTCTCTGGGGAAGTATTAGGGGAAGGGGATCAGAGATTGATAAAAAGGAGGGCAGATTAAGGGTGGCAGTGGTAAAAAGCAAAACAGTTTTTAGAGGAGGGACAGGGTAAAAAGAGAGAGAGAGAGGGAAGGATAAGCAGAAGAAAGTAGGATGGAGGAAAATTCACAATAATCATAATTGTGAATGTGAATGGGATGAATTCACCCTTAAAATGGAAGCAGATGGCAGAATGGATTAGAAACCAGACTCCAAATATATATATACACATATATACACGTATATATATATATATATATACACATATATACATGTGTATATATATATATATACACACATATATACGTGTGTATATATACACGTATATATATGTGTGTATATATATTTTATTACAAGAAACACCCTTGAAACAGAGACACACAGAGTTAAAATAAAGGGCTCAAGCAGAATCTTATATACTTCAGACTGAAGTAAAAAAAAGGTAGAAGTAGCAGTCATGATCTTAGACAAAGCAAAGGCAAAAATAGACCTAATTAAAAGAGATAATCAGGGAAACTACATTTTGCCAAAAGGTACCATAGACAATGAAGTAATATCAATACAACATGTACCAAATAGCATAGCTTCCCAATTCTTAAAGGAAAAATTTAATGAGTTACAGGAGGAAATAGATACTAAAACTATACTATTTGGGGACCTTACCTTTTCCTTCTCAGAGCTAGATAAATCTAACCTTAAAATAAATAAGAAAGTAGTAAAGAGATAAACATAATTTTATAAAAGTTAGATATGATAGACCTCTGGAGAAAATCTAATGAGAATATAAAAGACTATACCTTTTCCTTAGCTGTACATGTCACCTCACAAAAATTGACCACATACTAGGGCATAAAACCCTCACAATCCAATGCAGAAAGGCAGAATATTAAATGCATTCTTTTCAGATCCTAATGCAATAAAAATTACATGTAATAAAGGGCCATGGAAAGACAGACTAAAAATTAATTGGAAGCTAAATAATCTAATCCTAAAGAATGAGTGGGTCAAACAACAAATCATAGAAACAATCAATAACTTCATCCAAGAGAATGAAAATGGTAAGACAACATATCAAAACTGATGGGATACAGTGAAAGTGGTTCTTAAGGGAAGTTTTATATCTCTAAATGCTTACTTGAATAAAATAGAGAAAGAGGAGATCAATGAATTGGGTATGCAACTAAAAAAGCTAGAAAAAGAACAAATGAAAAATCCCCAATTAAATATCAAATTAGAAATTCTAAAAACCAAAGGAGAGATTAATAAAATTGAAATTAAGAAAACTATTGAACTAATAAATAAAACTAAGAGCTTGTTCTATGAAAAAAACGATAAAATAGATAAACCTTTGGTTAATTTGATTAAAAAAAGAAGAAAGCCAAATTACCAGCATCAAAAATGAAAAAGGGTGAATTTACCACCAATGAAGAGAAAATCAAAACAATAATTAGGAGCTCTTTTGCCCAACTGTATGCCAATAAATTTGACAATCTTAGTGAAATGGATGAATATTTACAAGAATATAAATTGCCCAGATTAGCGGGAAGAGGAAATAAAATACTTAACCCCATTTCAGAAAAAGAAATTGAACAAGCCATCAATGAGCTCCCTAAGAAAAAATCTCCAGGTCCAGATGTATTTACAAGTGAATTCTATGAAACATTTAAAGCACAACTAATTCCAATACTATATAAGCTATTTGGGAAAATAGGTGAAGAAAGTGTCCTACTAAATTCTTTTTATGATACACATATGGTGCTGATACCTAAACCGGGAAGGACCAAAACAGAGAAAGAAAATTATAGACTAATTTCCCTAATGAATATAGATGTAAATTTTTTAAATAAAATGTTAGCAAAGAGTTTATAGCAACTTATCTCACGGATAATACACTATGTCCAGGTAGGATTTATACCAGGGATGCAAGACTGGTTCAGTATTAGGGATTATCAGTATATCAGCATAATTGACCACATCTCAACAACAAAACTACCAGAAATCATGTGATTATCTCAATAGATGCAGAAAAAGCATCTGACAAAATACAACACCCATTCCTATTAAAACACTAGAGAGCATAGGAATAAATGGGGTCTTCCTTAAAATGATATGTAGCATCTATCTAAAACCATCAACAAGCTTTATATGTAATGGAGATAAGCTAGAAGCATTTCCAGTGAGATCAGAGATAAAACAAGGATGTCCATTATCACCACTGTTATTCAATAGTGAAATGTAAGGACTTAGAATAGGCAAAGAAGAAACAAAGCTGTCACTCTTTGCAGATGATATGATGGTATAGAGAATGAAGTAAAAATTACTTGAAATAATAAACACATTTAGCAAAGTTGCAGGATATGAAATAAACTCACATAAATCATCAGCATTTCTATATATTACTAACAAAGCCCAATAACAATAGATAGAAAGAGAAATTCCATTTAAAGTTACTGTCAACACTATAAAATATTTGGGAGTCTGCCTGCCAAAACAAACTCAGGAACTATATGAACACAATTACAAAACACTTTTCACACAAATGAAGTCAGATCTAAATGATTGGAAAAATAACAGTTGTTTATGGGTAGGCTGAGCTAATACGATAAAAATGACAATTCTTTCTAAACTAATTTCCTTATTCAGTGCCATACCAATCAGACTACCAAAAATTATTTTATAGAGCTAGAAAAAACAGTAGTAAAATTCATCTGGAAGAACAAAGGTCCAGGATACCAAACGAACTAATGAAAAGAAATACAAGGGAAGGTGGTCTAGCTGTACTAAATCTTAAATTGTATTCTAAATTAGCAATCATCAAAACTACTTGGTACCAGCTAAGAAATAGAGTGGTTGATCAGTGGAATAGTTTAGGTATGCAAGACACAACAGTCAATGACTATAGTAATCTACTATTTGATAAATCTAAAGACTCCAGCTTCTATGGGAAGTACTTACTATTTAACAAAAACTGCTGGGAAAATTGGAAAATAGTATGGCAGAAACTACGCATAGATCAACATCTTATACCCTATACTAAGATGAAGTCAAAATGGGTACATAATTTAGATATAAAGACTGATAGTATAAGTAAATTGGGAGAGCAAGAAATAGTTTACCTGTCAGATTTATGGAGAATCAATCAATAATTTCATTAAAGGTAATGACAAACAATGAGACAACATTGTAAATTTCATGGGATGTAGCCAAAGCAGTCGTTAGGGGAAAATTTATGTCTCTGACTGTATATATCAATAAAAGAGAGAAAGAACAGATCAATGAATTTGGCATGCAACTAAAAAACCTAGAAAAAGAATAAATTAATAATCCTCAATTAAACACCAAAATGGAAACTTTGAAAATCAAAGGAGAAAGTAATAAAATTTGAAAATTAAAAAAAACAACATTGAACTAAAAATAAAATTTGGAACTGGAGCTGATTTTATGAAAAAAAAACCCAATCAAATAGATAAGCCATTCATTAATTTGATTTTTAAAAAAGAATAAAACCAAATTACCAGTATCAAAAATGAAAAGGTGAAGAATGAATGAAAATTAAATTAAAGCAATTATTAGGAGTTATTTTGCCCACTCATGTGACAGTGAAATTGACAATCTTAAGTGAAATGAATGAATGTTTACAAAAATATAAATCACTTAGATTAATCGAAGAGGAAATAGAATATTCAAATCATCCCATCTTAGAAAAAGAAATTGAACAAGTCATCATTAAGCTCCCTAAGAAAAAATTTTGACAACCAGATGGATTCACAAGTGAATTCTACCAAACATTTAGGGAATAATTAATCTTACTACATATATAAAATATTTGAAAAATAAGTAAAGAAAGAGTCCCACCAAATTCTTTTTATGATGCAAATATCAACCATTTAGAAAAATAGGTAAAGGAGTCCTAATTCTTTCAATGGCACAAATATAGGTTTGATACCTAAACTAGGGAGAACAAAAACAGAGAAAGAAAACTGTAGGCCAATTTCCCTAATGAATATTGATGTAAAATTTTAAAATAAACTATTAGCAAGGAAATTATAGCAATATATCACAAAGATCATACAGTATGACTAGGTGGGATTTATACTAGGAATGTAGGTCTGAATCAACATTAGGAAAACTATAAGCATAATTGACCTTATTAATAACAAAAACATAAAAAATGTCAATAAATGCAAAAAACTCCCTTTGACAAAATACAATACACATTCCTGTTTTAAAAAAAATACTAGAAAGCATAAGAATCGATGGAGCCTTTCTTAAAATAAGTAGTATCTATGTAAAACCAAGAACAAATATTATTTATAATGGGGATAAACTTGAAGCCTTCCCAGTAAGATCAGGAGTGAAGCAAGGACGTCCATTATCACAACTATTATTCAGTATTACACTAGAAATGCTAACTATAGTAATAAGACAAGAAAAAAAATTGAAGGAATAAAAATAGGCAATGAGAAAAAAACATCACTCTTTGCAGATGATATGATACTATACTCTGAGAACCCTAGGGAATCAGCTAAAAAACTAACTGCAACTATCAACAACTTTAGCAAAGTTGAAGGATAGAAAATGAACCCACATAAATCATCAACATTTCTATATGCTACCAACAAAACCCAGCAGGAAGAGTAGAAAGAGAAATTCCGTTTAAAATAATTCCAGACAATATGAAATATTTGTGAGTCTGCCTGCCAAGAGAAATTCAGGTACTATATGAACACAATTACAAAAGACTTTTCACATAAATAATGACATCTGAATGGAGAAATGTAAATTGCTCATGGGTAGGCTAAACCAGTATGATAAAAATGACAATTCTAACAAAATTAATTTACTTATTCACTGTCATACCAACCAGACCACCAAAATTTTATTTAATAGAGCTAGAAAAAAAGAATAAAATTCATCTACAAGAAAATAAGGTCAAGAATATCAAGGAATCAATGAAAAAAGATGTGAAGGAAGGTGGCCTAGCAGTACCAGATTTCAAGCTATGTTATAAAACAGTAATCATCAAAACAATCTGGTACTGACTAAGAAATAGAGTGGTGGATCAGTGGAATAGATTAGGTGCCAAATTCACAGTAGTAAATGATCATAAATAATCTTGTTTGATAAACCCAAAGATCTAAGCTTTGGGGGCAAGAACTCTCCATTTGACAAAAATTGCTAGGAAAACTGGAAAGCAGTTTGATAGAAACTAGGCATAGACTATCGTCCCATACTGTATACCAAAATAAGGTCCAAGTGGGTAAATGATTTAGACACAAAGGACGATAGATGATATCATGAGTAAATTAGGGGAGCATGGAAAAATATGTCTATTATCTAGATCTATGGATAAGATAAGAGTTTATCACCAAACAAGATAGAGAGGATCATGGGAAGTAAAATTTTGATCATATGAGATTAATTTTTTTTTGCATAATCAAAACCAATGCAACCAAAATTAGAAGGAAATCAGGAAACTGGAAAAAAATTACAGAAAAGTTCTCTGATAAAGCTTCATTTTTCAAATATATAGGGAACAGAACCAAATTTATAAAAAATAAGAGCTATTTCCCAATTGATAAATGGTCAGAGGATATGAATAGGCAGTTCTTAGAAGAAGAAATCAGAGCTAGCAATAGTCATGTGAAAAAATGCTCTAGGTCACTATTGATTAGAGAGATTCAAATTAAGGAACTCTGAGGTACCATCTCATGCCTAGTAGATTGGTTAATATGTCAGGAAAGGAAAATGATAAATGCTGGAGGGTATATAAAAAATAAGTAGACTAATATACTGTTGGTGGAGTAGTGAACTAGTCCAATTATTCTGAAGAACAATTTGCAGCTATGCTGAAAGAGCTAGAAAACTGTGCATACCCTTTGACCCAGTAATACCACTACTATGTCTATATCCCAAAGAAATCAAAGAAAAGGGAAAGGGACCTATTTTTACAAAAATATTTATTGAGGTTTTTTTTTTGTGGTGTCAAAGAATTGGAAATTGAGAGGATGCCCATCAGTTGGGGAATGGTTGAACAAGTTGTGGTGTATGATTGTGATGGAATACTACTGTGCTATAAAAAATGACAAGGGGGATGGTTTCAGAAAACCTGGGAAGACTTACATGAACTGATAAACAATGAAGTGAGTTTCCAAGTGAACATGGTACACAGTAAGAGTAATATTATAATTATGATCCACTGTGAAAGACTTAGCTATTCTGATTAAGACAACAATCTAAAACAGTTCCAATGGACCCATGAAAAACAATGATATCCACCTCTAGAGAGAGAAAGAACTGATGAACTCTGAGTACAGATTGAAGCAGTTTTTTCACTTTTTCTTTTTTGCATCATAACTAATATGGAAATATGTTTTGCATGACTTCACATGTAAGATTAATGTGATATTGCTTGCCTTCTCAATGGGTGGAGAAGGGGCCAGGGAGAAGGAGAGAGAATTTGGAACTCAAAATAAAAAAAAATGTTAAAAAAAGACAGCAACTGATTGGATATGTTAGGTCAGGGAAAGTGAAGAGTTGAAGAAATCTGCATGGGTAACTAGAAGGATGTTGGTACCCATGGCACTAATTAGGAAATTTCAAAGAGAGAAGCATGGAAAAGATGAATTCTGAATTGAATTTAAGATGTCTGTGGGCTAGACATTGAGAAATTTCCAGTAGGCAGTTAGTGATGTTGGGCTTGAGATTAGAATTGGATATATACACTTGGGAGTTGTCTGAGTAGAAATGAAAAGTAAACCTGTAGGACATAATCAAATCACCAAAAGAGAAAATGTAGAAAGAGAGAAGAAGCCGAAGACAGAGCTTAGAATACCCTCAGGAGGAGTGGCATAGATCATACGCTTTCAATAGAGGCTGAGCAGGGGTGGCCACGCTAGTTGGAGGAAAACCAAGTGAGAGCAGTGTCACACATTCTGGGAGGAAAGGGTGATCAACAGGGTCAAAATACTGCAGAGGAACAAAGAAGAATGAGGACTGAGTAATAGTCATTATATTTGGTGATTGAGGGACTGTTAACATGGACTGATTTTGAGCCAGAATACATATAAAATGTTAAGACAGCTCTGTTAACATTGTAGGGAGAGATAGGCTTAGAAGGTGGAAAACCACTACTTTGCGATTTCATGTTTTCATTAAAATATATTTGAAAGGAGTAATTAGGGAATATTACAGGGATTTTGGCTCATAACAGGAACTTTGTATAAACTGTGTCTTTCTAGGTGTGGCACTGGCTGCTTTCTAAGAGAATGTGTTCTTTTTCTTAGAGGAATCACGCATAGGCTAGATGATCATTTTAAGGGATATTGAAGGGCAGTGAAGTGGCTAAGTGGATAGATCACTGGCCCTGGAGTCAGGAGGACCTGGATTCAAATATGGCCTCAGACACTTACTTAGCTGTGTGACCCTGGGCAAGTCACTTAACCCTGATTGCCTCAAAAAAGGAAAAAGAAATAAATGCTTTAGATCTGTGATTTCATTAAAAAAATCGAGAGAATAAACTGATGGACTCTGAATGCAGATTGAAGAATACTATTTCAAGGACAGCTAGGTGGTACAGTGGGTGGAGCACTGGCCCTGAAGTCAGGAGAACCTGAGTTCAAATCTGGCCTCAGACCAAACACTTGACACTTACTAGCTGTGTGACCCTGGGCAAGTCACTTAACCCAATTGCCTAAAAAAAAAAAGAATAGTATTTCACTTTATTTTTTTGTGTGTTTTTTCCCTTTTGACCTGTTCTTCTTTTAGAACTGTTATTAGTGTGGAAATATGTTTTATGTCATTGCACACATATAACTTGTATGAAATTGCATACCTTTAGCAAAGGCTAGTAAAGTGGGGAGGGCAGAGAGAGAGAAAAATTCAGAACTCAAAATTTTATAAAAACGAATGCTAAAATTGTATTTACAATAATTGGAAAAATGCTATTTTAAAAAAGGGATATTGAAAGAAAGATTCCTATATTGTGTGAGATTTTGGAGTAAATGACCCCTAAGTTACCTTGACACTCACAATATTTTAATATTCAAAAGAACACACAATATGTCATTTTTTTGTGTGTTTTTAAATTCAGAACTTGTGTGCTTGTGTTTTTGAAGGGGTTTTCCATAGTAAGAATGGTACTTATAAGTGTATTGTATTTAGAATTTTGCTATTATCAGAATTATTGAAGGTGTTACATTTTAGGCTGCTAGACGGTGCAGAGGATAGAGTGTAGGCCTGGAGTCAGGAAGTCCTGAGTTTAAATTCAACCTAAGACACTTATTAACAATGTATTCCCAGGCAAGTCATTTAACCCCCATTTGTCTCAGTCTTCTCATCTGTAAAATAGGGATAATGATAGTATCTACTTCCCATAATTGTTGTGAGGATCAAATGAGATAATAATTGTAAATGACTTTACATGTTTCTGGCACATAGTACTATATACATTTTAGTTATTAATAATAATAATAATAATAAATCCCCATTAGGGTTAAGGGCAGAGTTAGCTAGCTGCTTGTAGACAGGGGCTTTTTTGCTTTCTCTTTGTATCCTCAACACTGAGCACAATGCCAGGCCCATAGTAATTGCTTAATACGTGCTTAGTGATTGATTATCAGTTCAACCAGGCATTGTGGTACAGTGAAATGAATACTGGATTTGGAGTTCTTGGATTATAACAAGTGGAATGGGCTGCCTTAGGAGGTAGTGATCTCATTTGAAGCTAAGCAAAGTGAAGGCTAGTTGATTGTTATTCTGGTTTATTAGGTATAGATTCTTTTTTAGTTATAGATTAGACTAGATGGAGCCCTTTCAATTCTCAAATTCTTTGATTTTGTGACATCACTTAACACCTTTGTGCCCCAGCTTTCTCATAAAACAAAAGGGTTAGAATAGATGATTTAAGGTCTTTAGCACTGTTCTTGGAACATAGTTGGTGTTTAGTGAATATTTGTTGATTGAGTCCAATTCCAAATTTATGAAAATGGGCACATATCGTTAAGAAGCATCACATCTATTTCTTGCTCAAGATTTTGGGTTGGGTTCATTTTTTTCCGGTGGAGACATAGTATTGTAGTAGATTGAGAGCTGTCCTTAGAATTAGGAAGATCTGGGTTCAAGTTCTGCTTCTGACATCTAGGCAGTTTGACCCTCATCAAATCACTTAACTACTCAGTATCTCAGACAGCTTTCAAAGATTCTCAAGTTGCACAACATATGGTGATCTATACTGGAAGAGGTAGTTATCTACTGAGAGTTCCCTAAACCACTGAATAAAAGACAAAATTTTAAAAAAAGAAAATTTTTTCTTCTGGTAAAAGAAAAATTTTTGTATCATGTTTATATTTATAAATGATACATTTGGAATTATAATTGTTAAATGTCCCCACCTTTTATACAGATGTAGTTTACAATATAGCTTTCATCAGATAAAACATTTCTCATAACAAAGGCCATTTCATACTGCAGTAAAAAAATGGAGACATCTTTGAGACCAACTGGTGATGTGAATGAATCTGACTTTGAACAAGTAGGAACTCCTTGCTGATGTAGAAATGATAGGAAGCTGGCGAATACATGATCTTGCTTTCTGCCTTAGAGTTTCTTGTAAATAAGGAAAGAAATGTTAGACTTAGAACCTAGGTTTGGGGAGAGGAGATCTTAAGGAGTTCCTTTGATAGCTAGGATCCTGTAATCTCAAATCCTACAGGGGAATTTGGCACTTGGAGAATGGGGGATGCTCCTAGGAACAAAATTATGAAAACATGAATACAAATCATTCCATTGGGGTAAACCAAACTGGTAGTGAGGTTCTTCTAACCTAACTAGGCTGGTCTTCAGACAGTAAGATATGGCTTAGGCAAAAAGGTTTTTTAGTTTGGTAGCTTCCATTGAAGCTTGCATTCTGGGGAAATACCTTGCCTTGGGGAATACCAAGGAAGAGCTATCTAAAGATAGTGTTGTTGATGCATAAGAAACTCTCCAATCAACTTAAACTTTAAAAAAGAACTTATATAGTAGATGGAACACAAGAATAAGTAACTGAGGATGAATACAAAACAACATGGTTCTCTAAGAAGAGTGTTATGAGTATTAAAGCTTAGAGAAGCCCACAGCTGGTGATAAATGTGAAGGCCAACTAAAAAAACTACTTTTTTTTTAAGTTTGAAGAAAGCAGAAGGTCATTGAAGGAATTGAACTGCTGCTTCAGATAGATGAAAGGATGATAATATTTGACAGAGGAAACTCTTTAACTCTTTTTAGCTTATATTTTCTCAAATGAGGAAAAATGACTAGGAATTATGCAATAAGTGATTAACCAAGAATTGAAACCCAGTGTAAGGAGGGGGGAGACAGGAAGAGAATAATTAGCTGTCCTGAGTGAGTTAGTCACCAGACCCCGACAAACTACATCCAAGTGAACTGAAAGAACATGTGGATGTGATTGCTGAATTGCCATCAGTAATCTCTGAAAAATGCTGGAAAATATGAGAATTGCTATAGGATAGGAGAAGGACATATGTTGTCCCAGTTTTCACAAAGGAGAAGATGGATTTTTTCAAACTGAAGGTTGGTGGGTTTAATTTCTGTTCCTGGTAAGGAGAAATGTCTTTTTAGTTTTGACGTATGAATTCCAGTGCTCAGTACAGTAGCTGGCACATATCAGGATTAATAAGTGCTTATTGACTTGACTTTCATCAATGTAGGGAGTTCCTGCTGAGAAATCCCTACAACTGGGCTTATTGGCAAAGGTTTTACATTTTATAGCCCTAGAGGGTTGCCTGGGGCACAGAGTTTAAATAATTTTCCCAGAATCATACACATACACACACACACACACACACACACACACACACAGACACAGAAAGAGAGAGAGGGAGAGAGAGAGAGAGAGAGAGAGGCAGGATTTGAACCCAGATTTAGCTGTGACTGAGACTGACTATCCACAATGCTGTGTTGCTATGGAAAAATTTTAGAATGCATTATTGGAGAAGGTGAGTATTTAGTACCTTCTTCACATATTATTGTTAGATTTACATAAGATAACACATTTAAGGTACTTTGCAGATTTTATAATATTGTTATTACTGTTTAGAAAGTGAAGTGGTGATAACTAAAAAGCTAATATAGATCTTATCAGATAGTAAGTTAATCATTATTGAAAAAAAGTGTTGGCCTAACCCATTGTGAGCTCAGCAAAGAGGAGATTCTTTGTCTGGAAAATGTAGGTGTCTCTTGAGTTCCCAAAAACTTAAATCAGGAGCTGTAACACAGGAGATATGACGTGTCAGTTTCCTTTATCCATACTTAAACTCCTAAAAGCAGTATTCACTAATCAATAAAGCAAATAAAGATGAGCTGCACTAGTAAGGATTCCCAGGACAAAGAGATAAGGAAACATAGGAATCCAAGTAAGCTGAATTTCAGGAAGATGATTACTTTATATATCAAGTAATTGGAACAGGTACTAGAAAACAAGGTTTCTTTTATTCATATAGATCATAAGATGGCTCTAGAAAAATAAGAAACCATTCTCTATGAGGATAAAAAGAAATTTCAATAATAAATATGAAGAAACTGATCTACTAATTATAACTCTAAATATCCAGCTTTTCACATATTTGCATTTGATTATACCTACGAAAACATGGGCTTTAATTGAGAGAAGTTTGTTTATTACCTGAATTGGAGCTGTTGTGGAAGAAAATGGATAAAATAGAAATTTCTTTTAGAAAAACATTTTGTAGATTTTTCTAAATTTGCAGTGTGTCCTATCTAAGTCCCATATGTTAGGGGCCTAAAGAATTGGAGTATTTTGCTCTGGAAAGCTTTGAACTAGAATTGATCAGATTTAATTATCTTTAATATGACATTTTAATATTCTGTAGTTCTCATGATCATATTTCAGTACTTCATGGATCTGTGTAGATTACACAATCTTTTTATGATTGAACATGGTCTTCTATGGTTGTTTTGCTCCCCTTCCCCCAGGCAGAATATGAATTCAATTCTGCTAGATTTCAAGTCCAGCAGTCTAGCCATCATTCCATACTATCTTGGTATTTGTTTTAGGAAAGACATTTATTTTTAGGTATTTGTTTTTTAGGAAAGTGTTTTATTAAAATGTAATTCTAGATATTGAAACTATTGACATTTATCTATTTGTGAGTTATTTGTTGCTCAAAGGAGTTTGCTTGATTTCTTTCCAAATTGCATTGTTTATGCAATTACAAAAAATAAAAGTTTTTTTTACTCTTTGGAACAATGCCATTTTTACAAACAAGTGTGAATAAAAAAAGTTAGGAGTTTATTCAAATGCATAAAAAATCATTCAAATACATGCAGAGAGTGATTTCAAGAAAACCAGTTAAGGGGAAAAACCAGTTCTGGGGTGGAAAATGTTGTGATTCTTGTTAGTAATGTAAATTCTGCATAGAAAATGGATTGAGAACCATTGGCTTTTTTCAATACAGAAATTACATCTATCATGGAATTAAAAATCCCTTTTTATACTTTTATTCTGGCAGTGATATGCTGAAGTGGCTATAGTAAAAACTAATTTTAAAATTCAAGTCATCAAACATTTATTAAATACTTTGTTTCATGTTACTCTGCTAACATTGGAAGAGATACAAAGTTTGTATAAAAGCTGGTTCCTGTACTCTTGGAATTTATAGTCTAGTATAAGGAAAAGACAAACACAGGTATGCAACATTACGTAAATTCATTAGAGATTTGTGAAATGATGTTCTCTATGAGGTAGAAAAGGAAAAGCCATTTTCTGCTGAAAGGATATGAGTATGCTTTCTCATGATGATAGTATTTAAATAGGGTTCTAAAGGATGACTAAGAATTGAGTACATGAAGAGAGAGGTCATTCTAGGTTTAGAGATCAATCAACAATCATGTATTAAGCACCTACTATATACTATGTATTAAGTACCTACTATGTACATTGTGCTGAAAAAGTATGAGCAATTCAGTTTAGCAACAAACTTTTTATTAAGCACCTACTGTGTGTGAGGCATTATACTAGGAATATAATAAAATAGAAAAAAAAGGAGATAGTTCTGTCCCTTAAGGAAAAAAAGTGATCTGTGGGGTAATCTTTGGAAGGAGCATTCAAGCACAAGCAGAGGGGTTAACCTTAACCAGGAGTTGGACCGCCTTATCCTCTTAGAGACTAGAACAAAGGAGAATAAGATGGGAAAAGAATATGGGAAGAGAGAGGAGGCAGTTTGTCTGACATGTAGAGTGCATGGAGAGTAATAATATAAGAGATTAGAAACATAAATTAGTACTAGATTATAGAAGGTCTTGAAAACTGGGCAGAAGAATTTGAATTTCACTCAGCAGTCAAAGGGAAGCATTTGTATCTTTTGAGTAGAGGATAACATGACCAGATTGGTGTGTAAGAAAGATTATTTTGGCAGCAGCTCATATATGGATGGTGGCATGTATATAGGGAGGGGAAGGAAGAGGGGAAATTAGAAAATGTATAAGTCATAATTAAGGCCTAAACTGGGTTGGTTGGTAGAGGTCAAGAAGAGATGTTTAAAATTTTATTTTATGTTACTAAATAAGTTTTTATTGAGGTATTCTGTTTCTCACATCATCATAGGTATCCCCAGTATCTTTTCCCCTCCTCATCCTAGACAGCCATCCCGTACAACAAACAATATTTTTTAAAGAAGAAAAATCAGCACAACTGATTGATAGGTTGAAAAAGTACCAAAGCATGTGCAATATGTAACAACTGTGGCCCCCTCACCTCTGTGAATAGGTGGGTTTGGGGTGTTTCCTCATACTGTTTCATTGGAGCTGTGGTTGAACTTTATAGTTTTGCTACATTCACTTTTGATTTTTTGGTGTGCGGTTGTTCTTTCCAATGACATTGTAAGTACCGTGTGTATTGTTTTCTTGTCTCTGCTTTCTTCACTATCAGTTCTTTTAGATTTTTCTATGCTTCCCTGTATTCTCACACCATTTCTTAAAACACAGTAATATTCCATTCCATTCGCATACCACAATTTGTGTAGCCATTCCCCAGTCACTGGGCATCTACTTTGTTTCCAATTCTTTGCTATTGCAAAAAGTGCTGCTATAAATATTTTGGTGAACATGGGGACTTTCTTGATGACTTCCTCAGAGTATAAGCTCAGTAATTACAGTATTTGGTTCAGAGTATATGGATACTTTAGTCACTTTATTTGCATAATTCCAAATTGCTTTCCAAAATGGTTATACCATTTCACAGCTATACCAACAATGTATTAGTATGCTTATCATTCCACAATGCCTGCAACACTAAATATTGCCATTTTTTGTTGTCTTTGCCAATTTGCAGGGTGTGAAGTGAAACTTCAGGATTGTATTGGTATGATTAATGACTTGGAGCATTCTTTCAATTGATTGTAAATACTTAGCAGTTCTTCTTTTGAAAACCCTTTGTGTCCTTTGACCACTTTTCTATTAGGGACTGGCTATTACACACACACACACACACGAACATATATATATATACACACACACACACATACATATTTAATAATTGTTTATATATCTGGAATACCAAACCCTTGTCAGAAAAATTTGATACAAAGATCTTTTTTTTCCCCATTTGGCTAGAGCAATGGTATCAAACTGAAATTGAAATGAATTCCTTTGGGTGGCATATTGACTTTTAAAAAACCAAATATTAATATTATCTATTTTGTATTATATTTTTATTTATTTTGTTAAAAATTTCTCAATTACATTTTAATCTGGTTTGGCCCATTCAGGAGTTTTTGAGAAATATTGTAGGGGTGGATTTAAAAGGACTTGATAACTGAGGACAGTTAGGTAGTGCAGTAGATACAGTGTCAGGCTTGGAATCAGGAAGACTCATCTTCCTGAGTTCAAATCCAGCTACAGACACTTACTGGCTGGTTGACCCTGGGCAAATCATTGAGTGCTGTTTGCCTCAGTTTCCTCATCTATCTGTAAAATGTAAAATGAGATGGAGAAGGAAATAGCAAAGCACTCCAGTATCTTTGCCAAGAAAAGCCCCAAAAGGGTCACAGAGAGTTGTTGGACACTAATGAAATGACTGGATAACATTTTTGTTTGAGATTTCTATTTGAAACCTTGAGATTAACTTTAATGGTTTGTTTCCCTTCAATCTCACAGCATTCAATATTGCGTGTTCAATATGTAACAACTGTGGCCCCCTCACCTCCATGAGTAGGTGGGTTTGGGAAGCAAATTTAGGCTTGGTGTCAGGGGAAAAAAAAGCTTTTCAGCAATTAGAGCTATCCAAAAGTATAATGGGCTCTCTCAGGAGTCTCTTCCCCCCTCCCCCCTCCCCCCCATGAAAGTCTGCAAGCCATGGCTGGGTGACTAATTGGTGTATATATTGAATATCTGTTTTTCTGAGTATCTGTTTTTTTGACTATGTATTAGGCTGATAGTCACCTAGGTCCTTTCTTTCTCTGAAATCCTGGGTTTCTTTGAAAAGAATGATATATACATATAAACATTTTGGTAGTAGACTTTAGTTCCAAGAAGATTAAGTGAAAGCACAGAGCTACCTTGTGGAAGACTTGAATTTGAATCCCAAGTTTCCTTGATTCATACAAACATTTGTTAAGTGCCTATTATGCATTTTCTAGTCCTTCAAGGAGTAGGTAAATAGAGTTGAAAAATGACATAATCTCTGTCTGTCCTTAGGAGGCTTAGAATATTTTAAAAAATTAACTTTTTTTTATTACATTGAACTGCAGAAACATCAACAAATAAGAGCATTTTAATATACAAAGAACAGAAAAAGAGGATTGTACATTAAACCTCATAATAATGACATATATATATATAGTAGTAATCCTTATAATATGCAGATTTCATTTTTAAAAGAAAAGTATACATTCACATTTATTTTAAAGCTATAGTGCACCTCTCTGTCTTCTTGTACATCTCTTTTTGTTCTCTTCTGAGTATTTTTTTAAAATGAGGTTGCAATCTAATAGGAGACTGTCCCTATACATAGTTATATACTAAGTATGATACGAGATAGAATGTGATAAGTGCAAAGGAGTGATCCAGGAAAAATGCTATAATAAAATTTTGAGGAGAAATCACCTTATGACCCTAAGTTTGGTGGGAAGATAGGAATGCTTTATGGAGGAGCTTGCACCTTAACTGAGCCTTGAAAAAAGAGAGATTTCAAAAGACCAAGTGCATGAAGGTCAGGAGGCAGCAAAGTACAAAAGGAACTAATTGGGGGCCATTTGTAATAGGCTGGGGCAGCTAGGTGACACAGTGGATAGAGTGCAGGGCCTAGAGTCAGGAAGATCCATCTTCCTGAGTTCAAATCTGGCTTATGACACTTATTAGCTGTGGGACCTAGAGCAAATCACTTAACTCTGTTTGCCTCAGTTTCCTTATCTGCGAAATGATCTGGAGAAGGAAATGGCAAACCACTCCAGTATTTTTGCCAAGAAAACCCCAAATGGGGTCATGAAGAGTCAGACATGACTGAAATGACTGAACAGCAACAAAAATAATAGTCTAAGTAGTTCCCTATATGAAATAGGAAGGCTTTTAAAACAGGAGAGTGACATGTTTAGACCTGTACATTAGGAAGCTTACTTTGACAACTAAGAGACAGATTGAGGAGGAGATAAATTAAAGGTGGCAAGACCAACTAGGAAGTTGTTACAATAGAAAAGGTAAGATAGGTCAGTGGTTGCAGTGTGAGGAAAGATAGATGTGAGAAATACTGTAAAGATAAAAATCAAGAGATTTTGACCACTGATTGGAGGTAGGGTGTAAATAATTTAATTCCACTAATATATTGAGCACCTACTAAGCAAAAATAAAAGAATCTCTGTCCTCAGTGAGCTTAAGCATGAAGGAAGCATCAAAGTGATTCTAAAGTTATTTGTCTCAATGACTGGAAAGATAATGTTTCTACTTTAATAGAAATAACATGTTGAAGGGAAGATGAGTTAAATTTTGCACAAGTTGAATGTGGAGGTGTTGGTTAAAATAGAAATGTCTAGGAAAATATTGGAAATATAGTACTCCTACTCCATACTTCAGTTATACATAAACACATACATAGAAACATATACAGATACACAGACACACACACATACTTCAATACTGATGTAATCCAAGATTTCACCTGCATAGGCACACCCTTCACCACTGTAGTTCGCTACTCTTTTCACCTTATTAGATCATCCTTGGATCCCAGACATATTTCAACACTTACTGATTACATGAAGCCTTGGTAGGACTTACTAGATTTTGTCACTTTCTGGTATAGTGTTTGCGAACCCAGGGTTACCTCCACTCTATGAAACATTACAGTAGGACTTTGTTAAAGGATTTGTATATGTATTTAATATATATGTTTTGTTTTTGATTGCCAGGTGCTCAGAATTTTGATGTCATCAGGCTATCAACATACCGGACAGCTTGCAAACTAAGATTTGTACAAAAAAGATGTAATGTAAGTTATTTCTACTTGTTTTTTTGACATTGTGAGATCATGCGTGAATCTTTTTAATGCCTAGTATTATAATGTAAGAAATTTTAATGTGCTAGCTGCATTATTCTTTATCTTTTATGTATTTATGCCTTATCTTTTCATTTGGATTATAAATTCCTTAAGCACAAGTTTGGGTTTCACATTCTTTTATATCTCCTACAGTGAACAGCATGACACTTTGCCCCACGATGGGTACTCAAGCACTATTTGTTAGTTGTTATTTTTATCATGTCAGCATACTTTAATGGGAGGGATGTATTTTTCCTGTATTTTTTTTGTAGTGAAATGCATTTGCCATATTTGCTCTGATTTTAAGACAGTAATTTTTTGGTATTTTTTGTCATCACTTTAATTTATCACTGTCATTTCCCAATATATCCTCCCAGAGAAACATACCTTATAACAAAAGAAAAAAAAGAAAAAATACTTCAGCAAAGCTAACCAACCAAAAAGTCTGACATATGCATTGTTGATCCTCCACTTTGCAAAGAAGTTGGGGAGCATGATTCTGTCCTGGGTCCTCTTTTCTTTTCCTTATATAGTATGGTCTTATCAGCTTCCATGGGTTCTACTATCATCTCTTTGCAAACGATATCCAACCCTACACTGTCTCCTGAGCTCTAGTCCTGCACGATAAATTGCCTTTTTGATCTTTCCAACTAAATTTATTATAGGCATCTCAGATTGAACATCTCCAATGGAGGACTTAGTATTCTTCGCAGTGCTCCCAAAGTGATCTGTAAAATAACTAGCTCACTACCTACCTGGTCTGAGCTCTGCAAATTCCTGATCTGGTTTTGAGTCCTTTTATTAAGGGGTTTTGTTCTGTGAAGTTTGGATTCAGTCAAAGGGCCACACTTGAGGACCTAGAGGACCACATATGGCCTCAAGATGTCAGGTTCCCCACTCCTGGGTCTATTCCTTGTTCTTTGGAGAGCCAGTGCCAGCAACCTTTAGGAACATAGTTAAAGTCCCTGAATGCCTCTTGCTCAGCTGCTAAGAGGGGGATGACCTTCCCAGGATAGTGTCAGATCTGGGACTTCTCCAGTGAATTCCTCATCAAAGTTATTGATGTCTGTTTGCCCTTTGATCTTAGTAATAAAGAGAAGTGGCAGCTGGTGGGTAAATAATGCACCCTAGTCCAGGGTCCTGAAGAATGTTGCTTCCTAACATCCTCAGCTTCCCACTCACCAAAGCCCAGACATCTCTTTGGGTTCTGTTAAGGTAGAATGTATTTCCTCCTCACTTTCTCTTGTAATAATACCTAGTTTACTTTAAAGTTCAACTTGGATTAGTCCATGGGGAAAAGACAGAAAATAGAAGTTGAATTTAGGTATCTGGATACTTCAAAGGGTTGAGGAAGCAGGGAGTAAACTGAAATGCTCTGTGGCAGTTTGATGCCCTGAATGCGCTCTCTAGTGGTGCGTTCCTTTTATAGCAGGCTTGCTTTGGACTGGTCTGTTCCTCAAAGGGAAAAAGCACTGTCACATTTTGGGATTTACATAGTGACAGAGCAGAAGTAATCCTGTATCACTCACCTTATATAACAGATAAAGGGTTCATTTCAGAGACTGATTCTGGATTTTCTGAGGAAATTCCATCCTCAGTGAAACACAAAGGATTTATAGACATTACAGGCAGAACTCAAGGGCAAGAGACATAATCAGTTGGTTGTAGACCTGGCATTGTAAACTAGTATGCACTATTCTTGAAGGGAGCACTCTATGAGATGTGATATGTGCTTGTAAGACTCATCAAACCTGCTAATTAATATTAATTAATTAATATTAAATTAACATTAATTAACATTAAATTAATATGAATTAATTAATATTAAATTAATATTTTTACTTTTCAACATTGAATAAATTTAGAACAAATATGTGTTGGAAGAAATCTGGAATGTTCCACTACAAATATAGGTAGACAGTTGTAGGATTTGGAGTCATAGTTTTTTATTCTCATTTTAGATGACACTGGATTTGTAAGAGAAGACAATATAGAAAATGAATAGTTAGTGATATAGATGCCATCACAGAAATATCTGGTTTTCCCTAAGATATAGCTTCTGATACCAGGAAGATGACTGAGGGAGAGAGTATAGATCTTGAAGACTGGAAGCAATATGCATATTTTGCAGGAAGCTTACTCACCTGACTAAGAAAGCTTTGAATTCTATTTAGAGGGATAAGTACTTTAAAAAAATCACAGAACCACATTCAAAGGAGGACAATGTATGATATAGAAAACTTTAGCATAAAAGTGGGATCCAGTAAGCCTTAGGTAAAAATAGCGAGAAAGATACTTGTAACAAATACTTATGGCTCCAAATACCCATTTTTAATACACTGGTATAAAGTAACAAAACTAAATTAAAATTTTAAACTGTGTAAAGAAGACATTATAGATATCACAGTACAGTATATTATACATACTATTAAAAGAATGTATTAAATGGAGGAATAAATTTGTGGTGGCGGCAGAATGTATGACTCCATGAGACACAAGAAATATTAAAACAAAGTCAAAAGACATATAGAAGAAAATCTAAGATAATAAATTTAAGAACAAATATGTGTTGGAAGAAATCTGGAATGTTCCACTACAGATGTAGGTAGACAGCTGTAGGATTTGGTGTTCAAAGAAAACTAGCTAGAAAAATCAATAGCTTTAGAATCAGAGGACCTGGGTTCAAGTCTTGTTTTTGATGCTTATTTCCTGTATGACCTTGGCAAGTCACTGAAGCTTTGTGGTCCTTTGTCACCTCAAAAAGAGCCATATATATATTTTACATGAAGTTTGTTTTTGCTTAGGATTAATCCTTCCATTAATCTATCCTCCTTCTAATTCCCCCTCTCCTTTTCTCCTTTTCCCTCCTATTTTCTTGTTGAGTGAAATATGTGTCTGTACCCAACTATGTTTGTATATTCTTCCTTTTTTTTTTCTTACCAGATGAGAATAAGGTTCAAATGTCAGTCACTCCCCTCCAGCTCTCTCTCCCTACCCCCATTTGTGTAGATGTCTTCCTGGGCACCATGATTATGTGAGATAATTTTCTTCAGCCTGCCTTGCCTCCTCTCTTCCCTCCCACCCAAGTGTGGTCTTCTTCTCTACTTCCATTCTTTTCATAAGATCATCAGAACATAACAGAACCACTATGAAATTTTATCTAATTGGACTCCTTCTATGATCCCAGTGGTGTTATGGTTAAGAGAGTATGCATGTATCATCTGCCCATACTTCAGTGTAAGTAGTTTATCCTTGTTTAATCTTTTGTCGTTCTTCATTCATGTTTACCTTTTTAATGTTTCTCTTTGCTGCTATGTTTGAACTTCAGAACTTCTATATAGCTCTGATTTTTTCATCAGGAATGCTTAGAAATCTTCTATTTTCTCCAAAATCCATTTTTTTCCTCCTGCAGTATTATATTCAGTTTTGCTGGTTAAGTTATTCTTGGCTGTAAGCCAATAGCCTTTGCCTTCTGGAATACTGTATTCCAAATTTTCTGGGTCTCTGTAATGGAAGTTGCTAAATCACGTGTGAACCTGACTGTGAATCCTTTGTATTTGAATTCTTTCTTTCTGGCTGTTTGCAGTATTTTTTCTTTGACTTTAAAGTCGATTTTGGCTTGGTGTTCCTGAGAATTTTCATTTTGGAGTTTCTTGCAGGAGGTAACCAGTAGATTTTTTAATGTCTTCTTTGCCTTCTTATTCTAGTAGATCTGGGTAGTTTTCTTACTTTTCTTGAAATAGGATTCCAGCTCTTTTCTGGGTCATGGCATTCAGATGACCCAATTATTCTTAATTTTTTTCTCCCAAACTTGTTTTCAGGGTTAGTTGGTTTGCTTTGAAATATCTTCCATTTTCTTCTATTTGTCTTTTGACTTTGTTTTAATATTTCTTGTGTCTCATGGAGTTGTTACCTAGGCAAAAATATGTTACATCATTTGTACTGTGAAGTTGGATGTCTAGGTTTATGTAATACTGTACAATTTTATATTGTGTTATTTAGTGATTATGGTGCCAAAACAAAACAGATTACATGCAAATAAAACAACACTGAGGTACCACATCACACCTATCAGATTGGTCAACATGACAAAACAGGAAAATGATAAATGTTGGAGAGGTTGTGGGAAAATTGGAACACTAATATATTATTGGTGGAGTTGTGAAATGATCCAACCATTTTGGAGAACAATTTGGAACTATGCCCAAAGGGCTAAAAAAATGTGCATACCCTTTGATCCAGCAATAGCACTTCTAGGGCTATATCCCAAAAAGATCAAACAAATGGGAAAAGACCCACATGTACAAAAATATTCATAGCAGCTCTTTTTGTGGTGGCAAAGAATTGGAAATTGAGAGGATGCCCATCAATTGGGGAATGGCTGAGCAAGTTGTGATATATGAATGTAATGAAATACTATTGTGCTATAAGGAATGATGAATAGGCTGACTTCAGAAAAACCTGGAAAGACGTATATGGTCTGATGCTGAGTGAAGTGAGCAGAACCAAGAGGACTTTGTACACAATAACAGCCACATTATGCGATGACTAATATTGTTAAACTGAACCCTTCTCAGCTTTACAAGGATCTAAGACATCTCCAGAGGCCTCGAGATGGAAAATGCTATCCACATCCAAAGAGTGAACTATGGAAGTCAAATCGTTATCACTTATTTTTACCTTCTGTTGAGTTTTGTTTCATCTTTCTGATGGTTCCTCTTATTGGTTTTAATTTTTACTTACAACTTCACTAATGTGAAAATATGTTTAATAGGAATGTATGTGTAAAACCTATATCAGATTGCGTGCTGTCTTGGGGAGGGTGATGGGGAGGAAGGGGGAGAAAAATTTTCAACTCAAAAGCATATGGAAGCGATTGTTGATAAATCAATAAATTAATAAAATTGGAAAAAAAAGAAAAAACAGATTACAAAGTGATTTTGTTATTGAAAGAGATATCTGGTCACGTGGATAGCTGGTTATGTTTACCTTGGAACTGATAGCTGTGTTTTTCCTTATACTTAAAAATTGAATAGGGATAAAGATTAGAAAAAGAATTGGACCTGTGATTTCACTGGGAATCCCCTCTATCAATGCAGATACTCACCTTTCAGTAACAACAATCTTGGGGATTTGTCTAGAGCACTGAAAGGTTAAGTTGCTTACTTAGGGTTGCATAGTCAGTCAGTACCTGAGACAAGACTTGAACTCAGATCTTCTTGGCTTCAAGATTGGCTCTCTATCTGCTAAGACAATTCAATGTGTAAATTATTTGTGATTATATAATTGGAATTTCATTCTGTACTCATTCCTGCCTAATAAATCACATTGCTTCATCTTACATTGCCATATATTATGTTTATATAGTGTTTTATAGTTTACAGAGTACTTTGTTATTTGACATTATCTTCTTTAATCCTTATGACAATTCTGTGAGATAGGCAGAACAATTACCTGAATCTCCACCCTGATACTTTATACCTATACTTGTATGATCTTGGCTGAGTCACTTAATTTCTTTGAACCACAGTTTTTCTTAAACTTTAAAATGAGAAGGTTGTATTATGTGACTTTGAAGCCCACTCCCAGAAATACTGAGAGGTTGTCAATTGACTACACAAGGTCTTTGACACCCAGTTCATTGTTTTTTCAATTATACCATTTTAGAGTCTGTAATACCCTGGCCAACAAGTTCATTAGTCTCCCCAATTTTCATAACCTGTATCATGTACTCTTGTCTCAGTTACTCATAGTGAAAGTCATACCTGTGATTTTACTATCACTTGTCATAGAAGTTTTTCACTTTTTTGGTCAAGAACTCTGGAGTCATTTTGACCTTAACTTCCTGTTCCTCCATCTTCCCCTGCCCTTCATGTCTAAATCTGTTTTTCATCCTCATCATAATTTCCAGTTATTCTACCCAACCTATCACCCCTGGCCTGATCTTACTTTCTTTTCTTTCTAATTTTGACCCTGTAGGTAATAATTTAATGAACCCACTTCTCTCATCTTGAAACCCTTGCTCCCTTAACTTCTCATTGTTCATGCCTTGCCAAACCCCAGCCCAGGGTGACCTTCACTACCTGCCTTCTGAATGCTTTTTATGTACTGCTTATTGGTTCTGGAAGAAGTAATACTGCCGTACTGATTGGGTTCCCTGTGGATTTATCCTATCTAATTTTAACTAGTATATGATAATCCCTTTATTTTTCCATGAGTGGCCTTTTCATTTATTCTCTTCAGAATGCTGTGCAAAACATTAACTTCTCTCCTTAAGCCCTGTGCCATTCCTTCTTCTTTCCTTTCCACAGAGGACTTTGCCTGATTTTGTAATTTCTTACTAGAAATTCTTATTCATTTGTCCTGAGCTACCTTTTCTATACCCCCAAATCCTGAAACCATTCCCCATTTTCTCTTCTGGTCCACACCAGCCCCACTAATGTACCCTGATCCCTCTTCCTAGGTCACCCTGTCAACTTTCAATCTCTGTCCCCTAATCCATTCTCACATAGCTACCACCTTGATGTTCCTAAAGTAGAAGTGGGACCCTGTCATTCTTCTGTTCTTCCCTTCCCCCAGACCCAAAAATTACTTTGTATTTCATTTTTATGTACCTTGTTTTGACTTATCTATATACATGTCATTTCCCCCAGTGGAATATAAGTAAACTTCAAGTACAGATGTTACTTTTTTTTTTCTGTATCTCCCAATACCTAGCATTGCCTTACATATAACATAGTAGCCTCTTAATAAGTGCTTGATGAATGAATGATTGGAACTATGTTTTCTCTGAATTTTTGGGAATCTGTTTTCCTGAAGTCCAAGATACAAATCTGATAGATATGAAACATGTTTTATGCTTTAAAATAGGTGATAGTTTATTTTTTTCTTCATTTTTAGTGCACCTTGTTGATATCTGGAACATGATTGAAGCCTTCCGAGACAATGGCCTTAACACACTGGACCATAACACTGAGATCAGTGTGTCCCGTCTGGAAACCATCATTTCATCCATCTACTACCAACTGAACAAGCGCCTGCCTTCTACTCACCAGATCAGTGTGGAACAGTCAATCAGCCTTCTCCTCAATTTCATGATTGCAGCATATGACAGGCTAGTACTCTATGTGATTGTGTGCTTCATTTTGATAATATTATGCTGATTTTCCTTTTCATAATTTGGCCTTGTCAAATATTGCTGACTGTAGAAACACAATTAAAAAGTAAGTGCCATTGTTTATGTACCTTTTCCAGTTATGAAACATAGGGAAAAATTCAGTCTTGTGACTTGATTCTCTCTAACAACATTACACATGGGTCAAAGCATTATATTGAATCTCTGCTCCCCTGCAGGAGCAAAAGTTTGGACTGACTTTTCCTGCTCTCTATTCTGTTACATTTAGGAAGTACAAGCCCATTTTAATGATAGCCTTTGAAAAATGTAATGAGAAAGGTAAACTTACTGTTTGAAAAAGGCCCTACAAAACAGCATTCCACAACTAAAAAAAATATTTTGTCCTCTACTTTTCATGGTAATAACAAAAAGTTGGCCGTTCTACAGGAGATAGAAATAATTTTAAAAAGGACAAAGTCTAACCATTAGAACCTAGAAAAAAAGAGGAATTTTTCCTTTCATTGCCTCACTTTCCTTCTTTGTAAAACCATTATGCAATATCATATGAATCTGTAAAATGATATAGTGGCTATTATATTTGATGATAAATATGGCATGGGCAAATTATTATGATGTTTAGTTTTTTTTTCACTGTTTGGGTAAGGTAACTTCCATTAAAATGCATATCATTTTGGTATGCTTTCCTGCTTTTTCCTGTCAAAAGACATACAGAAATTTGCTCTTTGAAAATAAAGAATTTAGATGCAATGTCAGCCAGATTATGCCAATGTCAGAACTGTTTTTCATTGTAAAGGACTCAGATTTGAATGATTCTCTAGGATTCATTTCATTCTAATTGATAACATGTGTTCTTAACCTAAGAAATTTTAGTTAAAATTGTTCTAAGGGAGGGATGTGAAACATTTTTGTATGTCACTGACCCATAGAACAAATCTAATGAGGACCCATGTAGTATAAAAAAGCAGCTTAAATTTTTGTTTTAAGATAAAGTAATATAAAATATTTTACTCACCTGTTTTTAAAGTTTATATCAGAAGAACATCACTCAGTAATTGTAACCATAATGAAAATTGTTCTTTGGTTCTGTATATATTATAGTTAATTAATGAGAAAAGATAGAAAGAGAAAAGGAAGAATAGGAATATATAAAATGAAAGAAAAAGGTTTACAGAGAGGAATACATGCCAGTGTATTGAGTGCTAGACCTGGAATCAGGAATTCAAATATGGCCTATCTGTGTAACCCGGAATAATTAAATTAGCACTTAACTTCTCTTTGTAAATTTGTAAACTTTCTTTCCTTAACTGTAAAATGGAAATACAAATTCCAGTCTACCTTGCCACGTTGTTGTGAGGGTCAAATGAGATAATATTTGCAGGAGCACCTGAATTCAAATCTGGCATCAGACATATAACACTTACTAGCTGTATGAGTCTGGGCAAGTCACTTAACCTCAATTGCCTCACGAAAAAAAAAAAGAAGATAATATTTATAGACATTTATAAACATGCCTGGCACATGGTAGGTGCTTTATAAATGATAGTTTTCATATAGTATATATAGGCAGAGGTTGATTTAAATTAGCCTCCTCAGTGCCAAATATTTATTCCTAAAGTACAGGCTGGGGCAGCTAGGTGGCATAGTGGGTAGAGTGCCTATCCTGAAGTCAGGAAGATTCAGCTTCCTGAATTCCAGTCTGGCCTTAGACATTTATTGCTGTGTGACCCTGTGTAAATCACTTAACTCTGTTTATGTCAGATTTCTTCATCTATAAAATGAGCTAGAGAAGGAAATGGCAAACTACTCCAGTACCATTGCCAGGAAAACCCCGAAAGGGATCATAAAGAGTGAACGTGACTGAAACAACTCAACGATAACAACAACAGAATGCAGGATTGGCATCTCTCTCTCATGATGAAGAATCTTTAGTAGACTCCTATGGGGGTAGCTTGGTGGCACAGTGGATAGAACACTGGTCTTGGAATCAGGAAGATTTGTTTTCATGAGTTCAAACCCAGTCTCAGACACTTACACAGTCTCACTAGCTGTGTGATCCTGGGCATTTAACCCTGTTTGCTTCAGTTTCTTTATCTGTAAAATGACTTAGAGAAAGAAATGGCAAACCACTGCAGTATCTTTGCCCAAAACACTTCAAATGGGGTCACAAAGAGTTAGACGTGACTGAAATGACTCCACAACAACAACAATGATTCTTTCTACAGTATTTGGTATTTGAAGCCCTTTACAACTTAGCTCCAACGCCAAACTGTATGCCAAATTCAGAGAACTTGTGTTCCAATCCTAGCTGTACCACTTATTACTTTTGTGACCTTGGATAAGCCACTTCATTATTCTGGTGTCTCAGTTTCCTTATCTTTAAAATAAGGAGTTTAGAATAGATGACCTCCTGAAATCCCTGTGAGCTCCATCTTCCTAGGATGATTTTACATTGCTTCCATCGTATGTTTCATGTTTCTGATAGACTGGCCAACATGCTGTTCTCCATAAATGACTTTCCATCTTTGCACAGATGTGTCTCCTGTCCTTGTAATTCCCTCTTCTTTCGCTTCTGCCTCTTGGAGTTTCTGAATCCCTTCAGTGTTCCACTTAAGTGCTAACTCTTATATGAGGCCTTTTCTGATTCCTTCCATTAACATTTCCCCTCTGAAATCATTTTGTAAATATTTTGTGTGGATTTATCTACGTAAATGTAATTTTTTTTCTTCAGCTGAATATAAGTTCCTTCAGGGCAGGGAATATTTGCATTTTGAATTCGTATTTGTGGTGTCTACCACAGTGCCTGGCACCTAGTAAGTGCTTAATAAATGCTTATTGAATTTAATTTAAGCTAGATGAAGAGAGGTAAGAAATCAGAAAAATGTTAAAAGAGAGGAGAAAGGGAAATGGATAGAGTAAGTAGATTTCGTGATGTGTTTGTGCATATGTTAGACCTGGTTTATTTGAACTATGGGCATCAGAATAAGCGGTATCATTTTAGTGACCATATGCATACTAACATAATTTCCTGCAATTTAACTTTAGCTTTTCTGTTTAAAGTTTTTTTTTGAAATTGAGGTCTATTTTCCCATGGAATTCTAAGTAATTTGAACATCTCAGGGAATGATTTGGATTATAGGACTTTAATTTTCACCCTTAGGGAACAAGATCAGTTATCTAGTATACATTGCTACCTTCATGCTACCTTCATCACTCTTTTGAAAAAACAAAACAACAAAACACAAAAGACAAACAAAACAAAACAAAACCCAAGATTCAGGCTGTCTCATTCCATAGTACTTGAAAATTATGATGTTGAAACAATATTTGTTTACTTGTTCAGAACCTTTTTGGTGATTCAGATCAAAGTTTTCATTCCAAATGGTTCCTGGTGTGTCTATAATAGGGACTTACTGATCTTTTTTGCTTACTCCCCAACCTCCAGAATAAATGGGTTAATATTCATTTAAAACTAATTTTGTTTCTTGTGTAGATTTTGTGTTCTTATGAGCTTTTAGCCTCATGAAGATCTAGTTACATGAAAAAGTATGCATATGTATTTAATATATTTTTACTAACTAATTTTTTCTTTTGTAACTATAGGGTTTGATTTTTTTTCCCTCAAACTCTCTGATATCTACAAAGAGGAATTATATCCACCATATCAAGCTCAAGGACACACTGACACCCTCCAAAAAATACATATCTCCCTTTTGTAAATTGCTTCTTTGCTGTCTATACAGTAATAAGACATCAAGTCAAAAGAAACAACGCCTCTATAGAGTAGTGAACAAGATATCAACCTTGAATGTTAGCACTGTTCAAATTAAATGAATGTTGCTGAATATAATACTTCCAAATGCAAAATGATTAAATTGAGTTGCAGCAAACCAAGAAATTATTCTTCCTTGGGCTCACTGCTATACCTTCATCTCAAGGAATTACAGATAAACATAAAAACCCTTCAAATAGGTTCCATTTAACACATAAAACCATGAATTGTAGTTAATTATGGCTTTAAAAATCTACATACTAATTTAATAATAATAACTGATATTTTTATGGCACATTAAAACTTAGAATGTACTTTTTTTTTTTGGCTAGGCAATGGGGTTAAGTGACTTGCCCAGGGTCACACAACTCATAAGTGTTATGTGACTGAGGCCAGATTTGAACTCAGATCCTCTTGACTCCAGGGCCGGTGCTCTATCCACTGCGCCACGTAGCTACCCCTAGAATGCACTTTAAAACGTTTTCTCATTTGATCCTTACAGTATCCCTGTGAGATAATTGTTACATTTGTTGTTGTTCTCATTTTACAGAAAAACTGAAGTTAGAGAGATTGTAATTTGCCCAGTGTCATACAGCTAGTAAATGCATTAGGTGTGACATACTCTTCTTGATTCAATTTTGTTAATGGCCCATTTTGAAGAGGTAAATTAAACTTTCCTAACCCATTAATACAACAAAACACTTTATCAGTGGAGGCAGAACTATTGTATCTGATGGAGGTTAAGCCTAGAATTAAGGGAAATAAATGATTACTGAGTTTGGAAGTTAGCCAAAAGCCTAATAGCTTGTCTCTTGAGATGTCACTAAATGATTGAACATAGTGGTTTCTGAAAGAGGTCATAGTCACAGATGAATATCGACCCATTTTTCAGGTGACTTAAGTTAGCCTGGAAGAATAGCTAATATTCCTGCTTTTTCTGAATGCAAAAGAAAATAGATATCTTTTAATATATGTGTTCTAAGAAAGTTGACTTTAAAACAACTTTGTATATTATTTCACCATTAAATTCCACTTAAAATGAACCTATGTCCTTATCATCAAAATATTGGTGTTTTATATTTAGCATGTTTTATATTTTTAAACATTTAAATAATTTAAAGGAAATATATTACAAAACAATTAGATTTTAAGAGTCTAAATATTTTAACATTGAAAACATAAATTTACTTGAATATATTACCTGCCACAGAATTACTTTCAGCAAAAATACATTTGGTAAAAGGAAATATATTACATTTCAAGTGTACTGTTTCTTGCCTGGAACTCAAAAGTATTTACACATAATTTTATTTTATAGCATCATAGGAATTAGAAGTAGAAAGGACCTTAGAGTCCATTTAGTCTAGTATAAATATTAGCTATCACCATCATCATCAGTTTGACTTTGAAAGAGAGAAGAGATATAGAGTGATTGATTAAAGAGATGGTAAGGTATAGTGTATTTGTTTACAGGATGGAGGAATCTTGGGCATGTTTATAAGCACGACAGAGGGACGCAGTAACTAAGAGCAGATTAAAGAATCAGATGAAGGTGGATGATTGTGGGGGCAATATGCTAAAAAAGATGGGAGGGGATAATATCAGAATCACCTCTTCATTAAAAACTAGAGTAAAGGAAAAGAGTATAGTACATAATGTCAAAAGCATGTGAGATATAGAGAAGAGTTTGTATCAAGTGAATTTTATTTTTTAATGAGTAAAAAAACCCTTTTATTAAGCACTTACTATGTGCAAAGTACTTTATGCTAAGTGCTGGGGATGCAGATGTTAAAGTAAGACAGTTCCTGCTGTCAAGGAACTTACATTCTAATGGGAGAGAGAACACATACTGGAACTTTGAGAAGCAAGCCAGATAAAAGAATTTGTGGTCTTTAGGGTATAGCAGCAAAGCAGATAGTAATGAATTTTCTTTGATGTCATTTCCACTGGTAGAGTCATATCCATTTCTCTTGTTGAACCATTTGACAATGCGAAAGTCATTGGTAGCAAGAATTTTCTTTTCTTGGTCTTCATTAGCTGTGACTTCTAAGGAAGCAGGACTATAGTGCCCACAGATGCTACCGTGAGGTCGTATTTCTATCCATAATGGTTGCTTCCTGAAATCATGGTATGGAGCCTGTGCTGGAAGCTGGACTAGTGGTGTGGGTGGATGCTGCCACTGCTAGCACACTGGTCCTTACCTTTCCACCAGTGGCAGTTGGTATGGTGGTATTGAAGAAAGTGGGCTTGTTTTCCTCAGTGATTGCTCCATTTTATGGATTTGGAGCCCAGGGTCAAAATGCAGTGGTCTGGAGGGCCCTGCTATTTCCAGTGTTCATGGTTTCAGGTTCTTAGGATTTTTTCCATTAGGATGTGAGGGTAGGTGGTTATGAAGCGCTTGTAGTGGTTTGACTTGCCTGGCACATGCTGCCCTTGTCTTTCCTGCAGGGGTTTCTACTAGAATAGTGTGTTTACCCCTTAGATTTAAAAATTTTCTTAGTAAAGTATAAGGCAAAGTCATCTGATGAAAGGGTAGTAGTATAGTAGATCTGAAGAAAGAATTATGGAATAGCCGTTTTGTAGGGAGAGGTATAGAAAATCAAAGAGAAATGAAAGAATTGCTTTGCTGTTGTGGTGAGGGCCTGGTTGAGATTTGACAACATTGAGAATGGACAAACAGTTGGCTTGATTACATGATTTCTTCCAGCTCTGTTTGGTAACATGTGAGGAAAGGAGGAGAATGTTGGGAGGGTTGGGTTTTGGCAAGTCAAGAGAGTTGATAGGATGAAGGAGCAAACTGTGGAGTACAGTGTAAATGTGAACTGGCTAATGTTTTAGAGTCCAGATTGGAAAGGGAAGAAAGTGAATTTAGAACCAGTATGATGACCTGGGAGAGTCCTGAGGAATTGAGAGATAGGAGGTTCCAGTGAAGATGAAGAACACCTTCAGAGAATGTGAGGCTTTTCTGTAATGAAACTAAACACAGAGGGATCCCATGTTGTTTAGTCAAAAGTATGATGACAGTAATATGGTGTGCTATTTTCCCTGTGACACCCTCATCAAGGATATCTGCAGTGTGTGTGTAGGGGATTCTCAAGAAAGCATTTTATAGATGGGAGAGTAGTAAAATAACTCTGTAGTTGTTGATTTTTTTTTCCTGGTTAGATTTTTGGTTTTTCTGTTTTGTGTTTTTTTTTTGTTTTTGGTATTAGTCAAGTCTGATTTTTTCATATCTTTGGTATCTTTGCATCATTCAGCTATCTTGTGACTTGATCCTTCAGCGTCTTTTACAGTTGTGTGACCTCTTGCACAAGTATTCTCTTTGTATATTTGGCCTAATCCATCTCTTTTTCCTATCTTTGTTCTCTTCAGTGGTGTTTCTACCTTCTATAAAATAAACACATCTGGGAGAGTGTTAGACTCCTCTAGGTTCCATTATCTTCCATTACTCAAATTAGCACTGTATTTCCATTGCACTGGAACCACTTAACCGTATTTGACATAATTACAAGTTTGAATCGTGTGAATCTGCATATATATGAGCTCTACAGAGGCTCCATTACTTGAACTAATCAGGACCTAGCTGCAATTTTCTTATCTTTTCATCCTTTGCAGCTGATGTTAGTACATGAGCTACAGTTATTTATCTAGTGGTCTTTTTGCAAATATTTATGAGCACTGAAATATGAAATAGTCAAATGCCCCATGCAATATTTTTTGTTGCCTTTGGACAGAAAATAAAACCAATTCTGTCAACTTATTTAATTCCTTCTCTATGGAGGGCCCATAAACCATCCTGTTTAGCTGCTTCTACTTTCTGTTTTCTGATTTCATTTAGAGTGAGAATGTCAAGATGCATAAAGTTCATTTCTTCGATTAACATATCCAATTATTTATTGGACAAAGATCTCTCATTTAAAGCCCAAGCTCAAGTTTATAGAGTCAGTCTGAGAACAGTAAGCTCTTTAGCACCCTTTGTTCTCTTGTTCTTCTTTCTCTTCAGAAGTGGAAGGGAGGGAACTCCTTGAGACTGAGGGTCATTTTGTATCTTTTTCTTTTTTTGGTTTCATGAGTTGAGATGGCCAAAGAAGTCATCACCAAGTGGCAAGCCTACTGGTAATGAACTTCAAATAAAATCAAGAAGTCACATTTTTATAATATAAAAATTTCAAAAATATTATGAAAATGAGATAACATACAGATTCTCAATTGATAAAATTCTTTATGATTTTCATATTTTCAATCCATAAAATAACTATATTAATATTATTAGTGAAATATGTGAACTTATTTTCAGATGCAATTTCTCTAAATATGTGGTGCCATTATGTTGTTACTTATATTTTTTAGCTACTAATTGATATTTTATCCTTACAGCAACATCAGAAAACCCCACTTTATGCAAATAAGTTCTTGGTAATAAATTTGTAATGCTTTGTTTGATAAACCAGGATTTTTTTTTATTCACCTGTAGCCAAAATGTAAGATTTTCAGGCTTAAATGCTTATTTCAGCATAATAGGTAACAGAAGATAAGTTCTTGTTCAGATAGAGTAAAACCAAATATATCATATTTGTCTGAGACAGGTTCTTCAGCCGTTCACATTTATAAATATTTAGACTTTCAAAATGAAATGAGAATTATTTCTGTAGACTTGCAAAAGAGTTAATAAACAGGTCTTTACTTCTGTTTCATTTAGCAGCAGATATTTAAATTTGGAAACATCAAGAATATTATTTTGTATATTTGTTACCAATAGCTCTAACACATTTAAGTTATTATTTGATTATTCTTTTTTTTCCAAATATTTATTTGATCATTCTTGATCAGAGTGTAAATTAGAAGACTTTACATTGATTTTTCAGGAGAATAGTTTTCTAAGAATAGTAACTACCTATTTCTGGAGGAAATTTTTGTTATGAAATGAATTTACTTTATTATTATGACAAAAGTTTTTAATTTCTCTTAGATCAGCTAGCATTAAGTGCTTTGGCTTGAGAAAGCTTTCTGTATTTTGTTTTCACAATTTTTAAAAGTCTGCTTTTTAATGGAATATTTTTATAAATCAGTTACTTATAACAATTTGAAAAACTACGTAGGTTTTCACTCATTTTTCTGCATAAATGATTATGACAGTGATTTTATTGTCATAATAAGGATATTACTGTCATAATAAGGATAAAGGATCACATGTAAACTAATACTTATAGGTCAGTGTTTTGGTTAGGAGGTGCTTTTAAAACACGTATATAGTGTGCCAGTAATTATGCTAAGCACTAGCAATATAAAGAAAATCAATCCTGATTATGCTCCTTCAGTGCGTAATCAGTGTATATGTTATCTCACATAGCAATTTCATTTAAAAATTTTGTCTATTGAAAATTTATCTTGATATGACATTACCACGAATGGATTTTTGAAATGAAAAAACCTTACCTAAGCTACCATTAGTTTCACCAATATATTATATATACATCTATAATAAACTGAGCATCTTTAATCATATCTTTCCTTTATTTTATTCAGTGCAGAGCAAACTAGGGAGCTTTTAGTTTCTTGATTAATTGATTCCAGATGTCTTTAGACATATGGGTAATTGACTTTCCTCACAATATTATCTGCATTTGAAGCTGTTATACATATCATTTGGTACGCATCATTTCAACTACAGTGGTAGTTGTAAGTAGCATCAACATTTCTCATATCGAATGAGGTTTTTTATACTTAGTTCTCTGTAAGCAACCTTCTTATGATGCAGGCAATCCTTTTGATATCACAAAATATGACTTGTGAAAAACTTAGTCTTTATTTATTGAAAATATCTAATTTTCTCAGGAAATTCTTTTGTTTCAGTAATGGTTGGGTTGTGGTCCTTCATTCTCAAAGAGGACGAAAATGACATCGTTATGTTGGGGTCAAGGTACAGTGTTCTAACTGTGGCTAATCAGACCAATATAACCTCAGAAGGTTCTACCACAGGTCAAGCATATATTTACTAATATATTTATACATTTTCTTTTTAGCGTTTTAATTGATTTTTGTCACCTTCATTTTTTAGTGCTTAGCACAGTGCATAAAGTACTTAATAAATGTTTATGGATTGATATTATTTACTGATTGACTATATCCCTTCCCATTCCTCTGACAAGGGAAACATCAAAGAATAAAAAAAAGTGAATTAAAAAAAAAGTGGTTCAGCAAAATTAACCAACACATTTACCAAACTTGGCAGTAGACTGCATGTACACTTAGATTTAGATCATAGATGTAGAGCTAGTTAGGACCTTAGTAAGCCGTGTGATCTATCCCCCTCATTTTATACATGAGGAAACTGACCCAGGGATTTGTGATTTGCTAAGAACACATGGAAAGTAAATGCTACAGACAGGATTTCAGGCTATCATTTCAGTTTAGAGGGTTTTATGCTTTCTGCAGCTAAAGCATTCCTATGAAGTTCTCTTATCCTGCCTTATCCGCTTTGTTGCCGGGTCCTAGAATTTTGCCTTCATAACATTTGCATATATACTCCATTCTCCCCTTTGACACACTACCACCCCAGTGGAAACCTTCATTATCTTCTGCCTTGGCTATTGCTGTACTTCACTGGCTGGTCTTCCTGCCTCAGGTCTCTTCTTGCTCCAGTCCATCTTCCGTTCCCCCTGCCAAACTGAACTTCCTTCAGCACAGATCTGACCATGCCACTCTGCTACTCAGTAAACTCTAGTAGCATCCTTTCACCTCCAGGATCAGACGTAAAATCTTCAGTTTGGCATTCAAGGCCCTTCGCAACCTATCCTTCTACATTTTCAGCTTCCTTATACCTTACTTCCCTAAACGTTCTCTGATCCAGCAACACTGGCCTCTATGTAGTTTCTTGTACAAGATACTCCATTTCCAAACTCTGGTCATTTTCATTGGCTGTCTCCCTCATTTCTACTTCCTGGCTTCCATGGTTTCTTTCAAGTTACAGATAAAATTCCATCCTCTATGAGAAGGCTTTCCTGACTCTTTTTAATGATGTTAATTCCTTCTGTTGATTACCTCCAATTTATCACGTATATATCTTGTTCACACATAGTTATTTTCATGTTGCATCCCTCTTTAGACTGTGACATCCTTGACAAAAGGGCCTGTCTTTTTACTTTCTTTGTATTCCCAGCACTTAGCACAATGCCTGGCATATAGTAGGTGTTTAATAAATGCTTTTTGACTATTTTTACTTTGTGTTCCTGCTTGTATGCTACTTAAGTTATTTTTGTTGTCTTTGTTTCTGTTCCAGCTGCTTGAGTGAATTTTATCTTCAAACCGGTTATGTAATTTTTCTGTCATGAAAGGATTATCATTTTACTTTTTAAAAAATTATAGATAATAACATTAGAGAGAATTTATTTAAATTTATTTGTTGGAAATTTGAAATAGTTAAAACAGTTCTTGAAAATCTAATAGTTCTTAAAACATTTCATTCTTTAAAAAGATGCAGTTTTTGGGAAACCATATATTATACTTAACAAAATTATTTTTTGCAAAATACATTTTTGATCATTTTTGTTTTTAACATTGTCTTCATTTTCCCCTGTATCCCTCCCCCTTACCCTTTCCATGGAATCAGTTCACATATCAAATAATTTTTTGAAAGAAAAGGGAAATTGGATGAAGAGGAAATAATGTGAAATTGATCAATAAAATAAAAAATTTGACATTATAAGCAACATTCCACTCCTCTACCTCTAGAAAGCAGCGGGAGGAGGTGTCTTTTTGTCTCCCTTTTTTGGAGCCAAACATATTTATGATCATTTTTGCAACATTCATTTTTGATTTTTGTGGTAGTTCTTGCCATCTATATTGTGTGATTGTATATTGTGTTTGCTTGTTGCTGTTTTCTTCTCTTACGCTTTATGTAAGTCTGTGCTTCTTTGTATTCCTCATCTTTGTTGTTTCTTACAGCACAATAATATTCCTGTATATTACCACAACATATTTGGCAATTAACCAACCTGTGGGAATCTGCTTTATTTCCAGTTCTTCGTTATTACAAATAGAGGCAGCTAAGTAGTACAGTGGTTAGGGTGCCAGGCCTGGACTCAGGAAGAAAGACCTAAGTTTAAATGCTGTCTATCTTCAAACGTTTACTAAGTATGTAAACCAGGGAGAGTCACTTGACTTCTTTCTGCCTGATTTTCTTCAATTGTAAAAATAGGGGTAATAATAACACTTATCACCCAGGGTTGTTGTGAGGATCAAATGAGATAATATTTGTCAAGTGTTTGGCACATAGTAGGCAATTCTTTTCCCCCTACAAGTACTGTTATAACTGTTTTGATGTATCTGGAGTCAGATTCCCTTAAAAATTTTTTTTAATGTACAAATAGGTACAAAAATTGCTATTTTCTGTCAATCCCCACTCCTCTTCCCATTAAGAGGAAGAGACAAGCATCCACCTGGTAACATATATGTATACATACATGCACACACACATGTAATATATATGTGTGTATGTGTATATATCTGTATATATGCGCATGTATGCACACATATACACATATTGCCTAGCAAAATAAATTTCGTAATTGGTAATGGCCAAAAAGTGTGTGTGTGTGTGTGTGTGTGTGTGTGTGTGTATATATATTTTTTTTTTGCTTTTAGGCAGTTGGGGTTAAATGACTTGCCCAGGGTCACACAGCTAGTAAGTGTCAAGTGTTTGATCTGAGGCCGGATTTGAACTCAGGTCTTTCTGACTTCAGGGCCGGTGCTCTATCCACTGTGCCACCTAGCTACCCCCAAAAAGTATATTTTTTGTTCTGCACCCTGAGTCTCTCACCTTTCTGTTATCATTGGTCTTCTGGAATCATGGTTAGTCATTATGTTGTCAATCAGATTGCTTAAGTCTTTCAAAACTGATTGTTTTTACAATGTTATTGTAAAATTTGTTGTCTTGGTTCTACTCACTTCCCTCCACACCAATTTGTTTAAGTTTTCTCAGGTTTCTCTGAAACCATTTTTTTTCATTATTTCTTAAAGCATAATAGTATTTCAAGTTAAGTCAATAAGCATTTATTAAATGCTAACTATCTACCAGGCACTGTGCTGTGTGCTGAGTCTGCAAATAGAAGCAAAAAGAAAGATAATCCTTGCTCTCAAGCAGTTTACTTTCTAATAGATGGGAGACAACATGAAAGAGCTGAAAAGCAGGCAAGTGTAGGAGGAAATGATGGTGAAGTTGGGAGTGTCAGAAGTAGAGCCAGGAGAGGATGTAGGATGCCTGGTCTATGCTCTTTCTCAAAATAGAGGATTCCAGGAAGAACATGATGGGAGACAACATGAAAGAGCTGAAAAGCAGGCAAGGGTAGGAGGAAATGATGGTGAAGTTGGGAGTGTCAGAAGTAGAGCCAGGAAAGGATGTAGGATGCCTAGTCTATGCTCTTTCTCAAAATAGAGGGTTCCAGGAAGAACTCATCAATTGAAAAAGGGGACAGTATGGGAAGATGGATGTTCCAAGGTTGGCAGGCCCCAGAGGTTGAGGGAACTTTCATTATATTCTTATGTGATTATTTAGTCACTTCCCAATGGGATGGGTACCCCATTAATTCCACTTCTTTGCTTCTACAAAAAGAGCTGCTATAAATATTTTTGTACGTATAGGGATTTTTCTTCTTTCTTTGATATATTTCACATATTTCTCTTGGTCAAAGGGTTTGCACAATTCAGTGTTTTTTGTAGTTATAGCATTATCCCAAATTCTTTCTAGAATGGCTGCGTGAATTCCTACCTTCACCAACTGCACATTAATATGCCTATTTTGCTGTAGCCCTTCAAATGCTGTTTTCCGTTTTTGTCAGCTTTGCCAATCTGGTAGGTGTGCAGTGGTACATTAGAGTTATTTCAATTTGCATTTTTGTATTTATTAGTAATCTTGAGCATTTTGTTTTATCCACTTCAAGCCTACTGCTTTTTCTACTTCAACATGCTACCCCTTAAAAGTGTTGCATCTTTTTAAAATTAAATTTTCTTTTTTCAATGAATGAAAATTTACTTTCTTTCCCTTCCAATTCCCCTACCTCATACTGAGAAAGCAAAAAAGACCAAAATCTTTGTTACATGCATGTATAGTCAAACAAAACAAATTCTTGCATTGGCCATGTCAAAAAAAGTCTAAATTTGTACACTGAGTCCATCTACTCTATGTCAGGAGATCAGTAGCATGTTTGATCATTCATTCGCTGCAATTGTGGTTAGTCATCATGTTGATTAGTGTTCCTAAAGGTGTTTGACTTACAATGTTGTAATTGTGTAATTGTTGTCCTGGTTCTATTCACTTTACTCTGTATCAGTTCATACAAGTCTTCCCAGGTTTCTCTGAAACCATCCTCCTCATCATTTCTCATAGCACAATAGTATTCCATTACATTCATGCTTCTTTGGCCAATTTCTAATTGATGGACATCCTCTTGATTTCCATTTTTTTGCCACTGCAAAAAGACCAGCTACAAATATTTTTATATAAATAGATCTTTTCTTTCTTATTCCTTTTGTTCTCTTGGGACTATAAATCTAGTAGTAGTATTGCTGAATCAAAGAGTATGAACAGTTTAATAGCTTTTTGGGTATAGTTCCAAATTGCTACCCAGAATGACGGTACCAGTTTATGGTTCTACTGACTGCATTAATGTATCTGTTTTCCCACAGCTCCTCAAGTATTTGTCATTTTTCCTTTTTTTTTTTTATCAGATATATTAATCTCATGTGTGTGAGGTGGAACTTCAAAGTTATTTGAGTGTGCATTTCTCTGATTATTAGTGATTTAGAACATTTTTTCATATGACTGTTGATAGTTTAGATTTCTTTTAAAAATTTCTTATTCCTAGTCTTTGACTGGGCAGCTAGGAGGCACAGTGAATACAGTGCAGGACCTGTAGTAAAAAAACCTCATCTTCTTGTGTTCAAATCTAGCCTCAAACATTTAGTAGCTATGTGACACTGGGCAAGTCACTTAACCCTATTTGCCTCAGTTTTCTCATCTGTAAAATGAGCTGGAGAAGGAAATGGCAAACCACTTCTATATCTTTGCTAAGAAAACCTCAAATGGGGTCACAAACAGTCAGACATGACTGCAAGATGATTGAACGTACACACACTCTTTGACCATTTATCTCAGTTAGAGAATGGCTCTTATTCTTATAAGTTTGGGTCATTTTTGGTACAGCTAGTTCTTAGTCAATGTGATCAACAAATCCATTGAAGTTGCTTTTTTTGTTTACACTATTTGAAGTTATAGTTATATGTAAAATATGGTAGTTGGTTCTAGCTCAATGGAAATATGCAATGGAATTTTTAAAAATTAAGTTTATGTTTTTTCGTGTAACATAACAGCAAAAGATTAGAGAAAGTATATTTCTGACTCAAGTTTATTACAAAGTAAAGTAGTTACAGAAAGCAAACTTAAAAAAAATTACTGGATATAATACCTAAGGATAAGCCTACACTAATGATATGACAAAAACATTGTTATTGTCATTTAAAATATTTTAGCATCATCAACTGGATTCTCTTTAAGTCTTTATACACATACTTGTAAGTACAGAAAGATTTATGTGCATCTTAGTGAATTTTTTATTTAGCATATCCACCTTCTAATATTTTCTTCAAGACATTAGGTTATTTGGTTGCCATGTCTTCATCTGCATTGTTCACTTCTCTGGTAATTTTAACACACATTTGAACTCACTTTTTAAAGCAATTGAACCATTCCTTATAATAAAAGTTTTTTCATTATCCATTTCATTTCCATTTTCTTTCACTACCTTAAATAAACTTAAAGCTTTTGTTTGAATGGTTACTCTGGCAAAAGGAATGCACTTTGATTGCAATCCTCAAACTATACCTTTAACACATTCTCCATTTCTGTCATTGTATCACAAGACAAATAACATTGTATCACAAAAACAAACCCCAAAAAGCTGATTCAACTTTGCCTTTTTATTTTGTTTTACCTGTATTTTATAATACTTTTACTTAGATTCAGGCAATTTGACATCTTGCTCTATTTCAGAGTCACTATGATCATATTCATGCTTATTAATTATGCAAATTTTGTTCTAATGTAATATCAAGCCTCTTTTTTTATGTTGGCAGTTTCCATCTGAAGTATTCTTCCTTTTGTCCATTAACAAAAAAGGACACAAATTATTTTTTAACCCAAATGTTGCTATATGGTATGCAGCAGTGCGTCACATCCACATGCTATGATAGGCAAATGCAGACTGATGATCTATGTTAAAACCCTGTATTAGTTCATGCAAATTGCATTAGTCAAATTTTGACACATTAAATGCACCCTGTTATGGATTTATAATTTATGCTAAATTTTCAAAATTTTATTTTTAATTTCCCATCTCTGTAGGCTGACTTTCCCTGGAAGATTTTAGTTCATGGACTCTTATCTATCCTTTCTTTAGTTCCTTTGAAATTTTACTTTCTGAAAATGTAGGGCACATATGTGACAGCACTTAGCATAGTGCCTGGCACATAGTGGATGCTTAATAAATGTTTATTGATTGATTGATTGACTATATCCAATATTCACAGAATCACAGAATTTCAGAATTGAGGTCTTAAGTAACCATTAGTGCAACCCATACTCTGAAAATAATCCCTTCTATAACATACCCCACAAAGGATCATCCATCCTTTGCCTGAAGACCTCTAGATAGGGGGTACCTCCTACCTCCCAAGGAAGCTCATTCTGCTTTTTTTTTTTTTTACGGGGCAATTGGGGTTAAGCAGCTTGCCCAGGGTCATACAGCTAGTGAGTATCATGTGTCTGAGGCTGGATTTGAACTCAGGTCCTCCTGACTCCAGGGCCGGTGCTCTATCCACTGCACCACCCCGCTGCCCCCCATTCTACTTTTATACAGCACAAAATGTCAAAAAGCTTTCCCTGACACAAAGTCTGAATTTGTCTCTTTGCTTCTTTCTCCTGTTCTTCCTATCTTTATCTTTTGAGGTTAACAGAAGAGTCTAATTTCCCTTCCATGTGAGAAGAAAACACATACAATTGGTCTAGCCATTCTGGAAAGCAATTTGTAATTATGCCAGAAAATACTACTGAACTCTTCAAACTCTTTTACTTAGCAATACCACTACTAGCCCTATAACCCCAAAGAGATTGAAGAAAGGAAAAGAACCCTATCATACAAAAATATTTCCAGCTACTCTTTTTGTAGTAGCAAAAATGAAAACTAAGACGGTGCTCACCTAGTGAGGGATGACTAAAGAAATTATGGTATAGGAATGCAGTGTAACATAATATGACATAAGGAATGACAAAATGGATAGTTTCAGAGAAAAAACTGAAAAGACTTATATGGATTGAAACAAAATGAAAACAATTTATAAAGTGATAATGTTATGAAGAAAAAGTAATTTTGATTGCATTAAATTAAAAAAAATTTGCACAAACAGAATTAATGTAGATAAAATTAGAATGGACACAGGTAATTGGGGGAAAAAATCTTCATATTAAGCTTATTGGATAAAGATCTCATATACAAGATATATAAGGAACTAATTAAAGTTTATAAGATCAAAGGCTATTCCCCAGTAAATAAATGGTGAAAGGATATGAATATGTAGTTTATAAAAGAAGAAATCTGGTGGCAGCTAGGTGGCACAGTGGATAGAGCACTGGTCTTGGAGTCAGGAGGACCTGAGTTCAAATTCAGCTTCAGACACTTGACACTTACTAGCTGTGTGACCCTGGGCAAGTCACTTAACCCCATTGCCTAGTCCTCCCTTCCCCCCAAAAAGAAGAAATCCAGACTATTAACAAACATTTTAAAAATGCTTCAAGCCACTGATAATTAGAGAAATGCAAAGTAAAGCATTTTTGATGTTGTACTTCACACTCATGGGAATGGCAAGGATGAGAAAATATGAAAACGATAGTTATTGGAAGGGTTCCAGGAAAACACACACTCTAGGGCCTATTAAGTATCCTTAGCTAGAAAGTCTGTATTGTATTTTAAGCCATGTTCCAAAAATCTAAATTTGATTTTTTGACCCCATCTACTCAATCAACTGTGTACCTTCCAGATCTTCTGAGTCCTTTGCTTCATATCAACAGCAATAATGATCATACATCGTGTATTCTTTTGGTTTCTAGCTTTTTACCCTAACACTCATTAATACTTTCTGCATGCCATCTAAGCCAACCTGTATGCAAAAGGAATACCTCCTATAACATGCCCAACAAGGCCTGCAAGGTAGGAGGACTCACCCACCTCTTGAGGCAGTCTCTTTTACTTTTAGACAGCTCTAATTATAATGAAGTTTTTCTTGATATCAAGCCTAAAATGTCCTTTTTGCAATTTCTATCCATTTCCCGGTTTTACCCACTGGGGACAAACAGAAAAAAAAATCTGATCTATCTTCTAATATCTGCCCTTTAAACACTTGAAAACAGCTACCATGTCCTCCTCGAATCTTCTCTTCTGTGGGCCAAATATTCCCAGTTTCTTTAATCCCTCCTTATATAATATGGGCTCAAAGTCCCCTTTCTAGTTGCTCTCCTCAGAATACTCTCTGACCTATCAATGGCCTTTTTAAACTATGGTGCCCAGAACTGAACACAATGTTCCATATGAAGTGTGACAGCGGCAGAATTATTGTGGGACTGTCACTTCTATTTCCTGAAGTTATATTCTTCTTAATTCAGCCCAAGACAGCATTTGTTTTTTAATCTGCTTCATGACACTTTTAATTCTTATTGAACTTCAGCTCACTAAAACCATTAGATTTTTTTTCAGGACTACTGCCCAATTATGCCATTAAAAAAAATGAAAGAGGGTCAAGTATATTATTACTAGCCAGTGAGCTTGATTGAGTTAATTCCTGAGAGAAGTCCATAAAAGATCATTTTTAAATGGTTATTGAACATTTAGATAAGGAAGCAGTTATTATGAAGAGCCAGAATGGCTTTATCCAAAACAGGTTATGCCAGGCTAACCTCACTCCCCTCTCTTCCCCTTTGACTTAATAAACTGGTAGAGTGAGTAATGCTGTAGATAATAGTTTTCTTATAGGGATCTTAAGAGGTCATTTAGTCTAACTCTCTTCATTTTACAATATAAGTAAATGAGACCCCAGAGAGATGACACAACTTACCCAGGGTCACAAAGGCAGTACGTGGTAGAACTGAGGTTTGAACCTAGATCCCTTGACTTTTAATCTAGTGCTCTTTACCCTGTACTCTTATTTAATTCAGTAAATTTAACCAACTTTAGTGGTGCTTCCTGTCAGTTAGGCAGTGGGATTATGAAGATAAAAATAACTTACCCAAGTCTATCTGATTCAAAGTCCATTGCTTTGTTTACTATATTATGATGTCACCCTAAGATTTTTAGTTAGGGTCAGCAGGAGAATGGTGGCAGCAGTAGGAGACTGGTTGAAGGGATGAGTCTTGTGGGAAAGATGCTGAGTTTGATTTTTACAGTATTGAGTTGGAAATATTTGTAGCACATTTTGTTGGAGATGAGCATGAGGCAGTTGGTGATGTGGAATTTTCATTATGGGGAAATATTTTAGTTAAAAATGTAGAGGGGATAATGAAGCAATGGCAACAAATACTTTTTGCCAAGTGACAGAATGTAATGAGGAGAGAAGGACACAAATGATAACTAATCATTGGTCGTAGAAGAATGAAAAACATAGAGAAAGTATTATAATGGAAACTGAGAGAGGAGAGATTATTTTAAAGTAGAGATTTGTTTTAGAAAAGTCAGGGAGGATGACAGCTGAGAAAAGGCTATCTTGGAGGAAACAGTTTAAATAGAATTCTGGGTATGGAAGTAAAGTTGCAGGAAACTGAGTGTATTAGGAAATGGAAATGTAGATTTCTTTTTAAGGACTTTAATTAAGTGCTTGTTGATTAGTGGGAATTTGGCATTGGGGTGTGTGTGTGTGTGTGTGTATGTAGAAATAGTAGATGATAATTTAATAATGATAGCTAGCATTTGTATTATTCCTACTATGTGCCAGGCATTGTGCTAAGCACTTTACAAATATCATCTCCTTTGATCCTTACAACTACCCTGGGAAGTAGGTGCTGTTATTTTCCTCATTTTGTAGTTGAGGAAACCAAGGCAAACAGAGGTCAGTTGACTTACCCGAGGACATGTAAGTGTCTGAAATGGGACTTTAATTTGGGTCTTCCTGACTCCAGGCTGAGCCGTCTTTCCACCATACCAAATAGCTGCCTTGAGGGCAAAGTAAAGTTAAGGTAGTGGTTGTTATATTAGCTTTTTTAGAATGGTGAAATCTAATATTTTTAGGCAGAAGGAATTGAGTTAACACAGGGAGAAATTGAAGATGCCAGGGAATGAGCAAGGTAATAATAGAATAAGGTTCCAGAGGAAACCTGAGATAATACGCTCATTTAATTTCTTTAGTCTTAATTTATTTAATTGCCAAAAATATATTAACATGGTCACTATCCCTTCTTTCCCACCCATATTCTCCAAAGCTGTTTTATAGATAAATGGAAGAATGTTGGTGCCCTTAATAGAAATAGTTACATGAGGAAGAGGGGTAAGTCAGGGTGGGTGGGGGATAATAAATTCTGTTTTTAGACATGTTGAGTTTAAGATGCCCATGATACAATCAAGTAGAAATGTCTAATAGTCAGTTGGAGATATGGGACTGAATCTCAGAAGAGGTTAGGGCTGGATGTATAGATTTGAAAGTTATATATATAGAGCTGATAGTTTAAGCCAAAGGAACTGATGAGCTGGGAGGGGGTGGGAGGGAAAAAGATAGGGGGGAGAAAGAGGAAGAAGAAGAAGAGGAGGAGGAGGAAGTGGTGGTCATTGTCGACAGTGTTAAATGCTGCAGGGGTTAGAATGGATGAAGACTAGAAGTGGCAGTAATGATATCCATCGGTAACCTTAGATAGAGCAATTTGGTTGAGACAGAAGCCAGATTGGTGACAGATTAGTGTGCATGAAACCATTCCAGCTAAGAGTGTGCCTTGACCATTCTTCACTTTCTTTGTTTGCCTTAGCTCTTTCATTATATTTTATTGTTAATCCTTTGAAGGCAATAAATAATGAAGAATTTAATGTATCATTAGTCCATATTCACACTCATTGCCATTAATATCCTTTTTGCTTTTCTACGCCAATAACATGTCATGTATACAAATTTCTTTATGACTAGGTTGAAATGCCTGTTCATCTGTCTATCTGTATAATGTCAAATGTGAATAATGCCCAAATGGTGCTTTTAAAGCAAGAGAGGTATTGTGGTATAGTAGATAGTGAGCTGATCTCAAAGCCAGGATGGTCTGGGTTCAAGTCTCATCTCTGATAAATACTGGTTGTATGACCCTGAAGTTATTTAACTTCTCAGTCCTCTAAGCCTCTAACCTCTCTGTCCTCCAAGACAGTAAGTTGCAGACCAGGTGCTTACTTGAATTGGTAGAGGGGAGTTTTCTTACCTGAGAGTTCCCTATAACAGTGAAACTACAGGTGTCCAGTCTCTCTTCATTAGCTGTTATGGCCTTTTAAAAAATTCACTATCAAATTACTTTTATTAATCTAAGTATTATTGTGTTAGTTTAGAAGAAGCCATGGCTCAGCTTGAGAATAATCCAGTGTTTCCAAGAATTCCAGAAAATACTTGAGTAATACTTGAACTTTGAGAAACTTCTATCACATGTGGATTGACAGCCCAATACAGATTAACTGGTTGTTTTTTCTTTATTAATTCAGTTTGTTTATTTGACTTAATGGCTCCAGGTAGCAATTATTTCTAATGTAATTTGTTTTGCAGTGAGGGCCGAGGAAAGTTGACGGTATTTTCAGTTAAAGCTATGTTAGCAACTATGTGTGGTGGAAAAATGCTGGACAAATTAAGATGTAAGTATTTTCTTCTTATTTCAAAGATTCTTTTATCAGACTAGGCCTTTGTACAGTCTGCAGTTAACTTTTAAAATGTTTGAGCTGATACATTTTATTTTTTCTGCCCTGTGTTCCTAGCTAGCTGCTCACTTCAGATGTGTTTGTAATTAATGTTGGCTAGTGTTCAGATGAAACATTTCTGACTAATTGACTTGATTAATTTTCGTTAACCAGTCTTTCATTTTGGAGGAGGAGGAAAGAGTCAGAGTCAATAGTGACATTTATTTTGTTGCCCCATCCTTAGTATGTTATACAATATCAAAAGATTTATAAAACAACAGGAAAGTATTGGTCTCTTGTATTTGGAGAAGAAATCTGATAACTGCTTTTTGCTTACTTTTCATTTCCCCATTCTTTATCAAGAGTATTTATTATATTTAAGCTGTTTATTATTTCACTATAGCTTAGGCACTTAGGTTCTGACAACTTGGTTTTTTTTCAGTCATTGCTACTTTTCCCTGTGGTAGCTCACTTTTGGCCATTTCATTATTTCTTAAGCCCTCCAGTAGAGCTTAGGGGAAAAGAGGAGATGAAATCCAAACCTAATTAATTTTACTTCTTTTTCTCTGGTAGATTCATAATAGGTGAGATTGAAACACCTGACTTACAAGTCAGTTTGATGTTAGGTGTGAGCCCCAATTGTCCATATCTTGTACTTTATCATGGTAGTGAATATTGCCTGCATTTGTGTTTTAATGAAAGATTTTGATCTGTAGGATCATCTCAATTATCTGAGAATTTTAAAAAAAAGGTTAGAATAGAATTACCCTTGACCACAAAAGGCTGAAAGCATTTGATGATAAAAATATAATTAAAATTTCCCTTTTCTGGTGATTTATAAGATGGCATCCATAGATATTGTATCTGAGGGCTAGAATTCATTTTGTATTCTCTCATGCCAAACTAGAGAAGTAGTAGAGAGAACTATAATGAAATGAGATAAATTTGAGGAGAAAAAGAAACTAAGTTGAGATTTCTTATGGAGGTGATTGAAAAGTGTAGTCTCCAGACTGCTAAAATTGCCAGTTTAATTAGGAGTAGCAAAAACTGAGAAATAGGGAATTGGTTGTATACTATGCATGATCAATTAATCAATGCACAAGTATTTATTAAGGGCTTGCTATGTGCTAAACAATTGGAAGCAACAGTAGCTTTCTCAGCTGGGAGGGCAGGAGGGAGGTTGATATAATGTGTGTGGGATATGATGTGTATGGTTTCTGTGAGTGATAAAATATTTTACATTTACAGAAAACAGGATTGGCAATCATTGTTAGTGGGGTATCATAATTACTCTAATTTCTTCATGTTACTGTTGGTTTGGGGAAGATGTGTATTTTTTTTTTTGGCAATTGGGGGTAAGTGACTTGCCTAGGGTCACACAGCTAGTAAGTGTCAAGTGTTTGCTCTGAGGTGGATTTGAACTCAGGTCCTTCTGACTTCAGGGCTGGTGCTCTATCTGCTGCACCACCTAGCTGCCCCCGAAGATGGGTATTCTTGTGTTCAGATTGTTGTACTTATGTGTATTGAGGTATATCGGGGTCCCTAAAACTCAGATGGTGACAATTTTCTTTAAATGGCCTCTAACGTAAACCTTATAGAAGAGCAAAATTAGCTAACAGGCAATGAATAAAACTCTACTGACTGGGGGATTTCTGATAGTGTAGCTTCTATCATGTGTGATGAGGTTAACCTCTTACATTATTTGTTTGAACATTGTGCCAGTTAAGTAAAAGCAGTAATGTGCTTTAGCGTTAATAAGGAGAGTCGATGTTATGGTTATTTTATCCTCACTATAACTCTGTTATGCCTCACATCTCCAGTGATACCAACAAATCACTTGATGAAAACTGTTTAGATAATTGAAACTTTCAGCATCTTTCTTTTTTTGGAGAAACATAGAACATAGTATCATAGATTTACAGCTTGAAGTGAATTTAGAGGCCATTGAGTCAAACTCTCATTTTATAGATAGGGAAACAGAGGCACAGAGTAACACATCTAGTTAGTGTCTGAGATGGGATTTGAACTCTGGTCTTCCTAACTCCAAATCCAGCCCTCTATCCACAACCCCACACTGCCTCTATGAAAGTTTGCTCTTCCTCCACAATTCTGTACTGATGTAGATCTACAGCATTTCTGGTTACCTAAATATTTGCTTTGACTGTAAAAAGACTAGGGGTTAGTTATAAATAAAAAATATTGAATTAGTGCAGAAAGCTAGACTTTTGCCTAAATGTTAGGAATTTTCCTGACTGAGGGCACTGAGTAATTGTGATTGTGTTCCTAACTTTTTGTTTAATATAAACTCCATAATACAACAGAACAAGGAACCCCATTGACCCGAGGAGCAATTATATTACTATTTTTTTAAAGGAGCTAATTGCTATAAGAGGTGGTGACTGATTAAATCTCCCAGTGTTAAGGAGATGAAGATGTGACCAACTGTACCTTCCAGCAACACCCACAATCACTAGGGTTACAAGCAATTCCTTTGTATTCAGTTTTTTGTTATGTTTTGCTCAGGGGAAATATACTTTATGGCTTGTATCTTTTTTTTTCTTAAAATATATTTTTTAAAAAGACAAAAAGCCTTTTGTTAGATTAACCATTTTAGATGGAAGATTTTCCAAAATGTATAACATCCATCCTTAACTTCCTAAACAGAGCATTTAAGTACTTAATGTCGTCAGGGACTACAGACAGGGACTAAATGCCTCTACAATTCTGCCTTTTTTTTTTAATACACAGAAAAGGAAAAGCAAGGTAATAGGAAGGAGAAAACACTAATTACTGGACTGATTAGAAAAGGCTTCGCAGATTAGGTGGTACCTCAACTGAACTCTAAAGGATTCTAAGAGGCAGAAATGAAGAAGGGGGTATATTCCAGGCATGGAATATGGGAGCTAGCTTTTAGTCTGTTCACATTTCCTCACCTCCCACCTCTTTTCCAGTATGCTTTTATGTATTATCTTCCTTCATTACAATGTAAGATCCTAGAGGACAAGTACTGTCTTGCTTGCTTGTATTTGTGCTTGTCTGCCCAACACTTAGAACAGTGCCTGGTACATAGTAAGTGCTTTATAAATATTTTGTCTCTTTCTTCCCTTTGTTCTACCTTTGAATCACTTTCACCCTTGTCATATCATTATTCACAGCTTGCCAATCCCTGGCCATCTCTCTCTCCTTCCTTCCTTGCCTTGCCAAGAGAACGCCCAATAGGCAATTGATAATACAACACTGGAATTCAAGAGAGAATGATTGGAAAAAATATTCATTAAGCTCTTATGTGCTAAGCACCGTACTGAATTCTGATGATACAAATAGAAATGAAAGACAGTTCCTTCTCTCAAGGAGTTTACGTTCTAATAGGGGAGAAGGCAAAAATAGGAGATTTTCAACTATGAGTCAGATGGAATGACTCTGGTTGTTAGGGTGTTGTAACAGATGCATTATCATCTTCTTTAATGTTCTTTCCACGGTTAAAGCTTTAACAACTTTTGATGTTGAACCCTTTGACAATGCTGGGGACTTTTCTGGGTCTTCTTTTGCTATATCTGCCGTGAAGGAAGGGGCTATAGTACCTGCAAGAGTGTAGTTGGCCTGTGGCATCTTAACAAGGGTACATTCACTGGATTATGATTGTAGGAACTAGACTGGAAACATGGGTGGTAGTCTATGGGGTGGGGGTAGAAGAGACACTGCTATTCTAGGATTCTTGCGCCCAGGGTCTTAGGCTCTTTCTATCAGAATTTGAAGGGAGGGTGCTGGTCAAGGTTGTAGCAATGGTTTGACTTCCCTGGTACATGCTCCTTTCTATCTGTCCTCAGGGTTCCTTGTTTGGTAAGCTAGGCTAGTTTACTGGCTCTGTGGGTAGCAGATGATGGGGACTTCCTTCAGCAGTTTTCATCCTGGAAGTAGGAACACAGAAGGTTTAACCTGTGGCCAGGGATTGGCAAGCTGTGAATAATGATATGACAAGGGTGAAAGTGATTCAAAGGTAGAACAAAGTATGCAGCTGAACTAGTCAGCTCTAAGGTTGAGACTGTAAGGAGCAGTGAAACTAGAGCTGGAGTGATGGACTGAGAGCAGAAACATATAGTGGGATTAAAGGTTGGAATGTGTACAAAGATCAAGTTCAGAAGGAATGATCCAAAAGGAAAGATAAAAGGATTGGAAATTGTGATCAGAGAACAGAATTTCATAGTTTGAGATCATGGAATTGGTACAGCAATTAGAAGGACTGATCCTTGTATGGGAGTTGAGGGAGTGACTGAACTGGGAGGCCAGAATACTTGAGAAGTTACTAACTAATGATGACAGACAGAGGCTGGAAGTAGCCGTGGGGAGCAAGGAATATACCAGCTCATTTTCCTGGCTCTGTTTGTCGGGAGACATGAGAGAAGGAGCAACCAGCTCTAAAGAAGACCAGGAATGTCTTCCAGAGTGAGTGCAAGAAGACATAGTGTGTGAAAGTAAGAGAAATAGGATGAAAGGAAGTTCAACCTGATGATTGAGTTTTTGGGACCAAGACTGAACACCTGGAGGACATAAGCTCCTTAGCTTCATCTATTTTAAGATGTACAAGGCATAAGACACACTCCATATATACTTTATATATGTACTGTGTACTTGGCTTCTTCTCTTAGCAGATCAGATAAAGGTAAGAATAAATTCAGATAAGAAAACTATTGAACAATCTTTTAAAAATTGTATCTGTAAAGTAAATGAGACTTAAGTAAGGATATTAGAGGATTCTCCTTTGAGTAAAGTATACGGACTTTATGACCTCTACATGTCCAGAGACTTATATTTTGGTTCCTTCTTAATTTTTGAGAATGTTGCAAGTAGTTCAGATTGTCTTATAAATGAAATGTCAATGTATTAATAAGTACCAGAGGGAAATATTAAATGATTATTTTTTGGTACTTTGATGATGTGCTTTTTTCCTACCATTTGTTCACACTTTCTGTTGTCTCCTATTCTTCAAATCTTTGATTCTGTTCTATGTAATATTTATCTTTAATTTTCTTATACCTTCAGATTCATATTTACTGTGCTCACTTATCCAGTTTTCTTCCTTTTCCTAATTTGGCCTTTTCTGATCACACTTGTACATTTCATTTTTCAATCCTTTCTTTTTTTAAAAAAAATTGTTCTTTCTATTCTTTTCTATATAATTTCCTTTAGTATCAAATAACCTTTCTGACTGTTGTCAAAGATTTGAGGTAATTTTTAATTAGTTTTTTTTCAGATTTCATCTAACATTTCGACCCTCAGATTTTACAGTGACTTGGTGCCAGTTCTGTGGATGTGATGGCTAAACAATTTGACAGCCTCAGGAATCAACATCTCTCTCTCTCTCTCTCTCTCTCTCTCTCTCTCTCTCTCTCTCTCTCTCTCTCTTTCTCATATATGTATATATATATATATATATGCATGTATGTGTATATGTACATATTCACACATGCATATATATGTATATGTGTATATGTTTTATATATTTTTATATGTGTGTATATATACATACATATATGTATATATACACATATACTTACACTAAATTCTGAGGGAGCATAGTTAGGACTCTATATACTTAGGATTTTTATCAAAATATAAAATTTTAAGTTATAGCACAGTGACTAAACTGAGAATATATATACCTCAAAGCAAATTCATGAAATAATTAACTATCTAGCAAAGTAAGTTCATTTACTTAAATGAAAATGCAAAGATGTAATTATTTACTTCTTCTGGTTCTGAAATATGATCTTTTAGAAATGTGCTTAGTCAGTCTGGGACTCAAATCCAACTGCCACTACCCATCAGAATATGGCAGGAAGCAATATAAAAGCAAAAGCACTGCATTTGAAATTTGGAGATATGAGAGAGCCCTCATTCTTCTACTAACAATCAGTGAAGCTTGGGTAATTCCCTTAATTTCTCTGAGCCTCACTTTTCTACTTTGTAAAATCTGAGGATTAGACTAGATTGGGGTTCTTTATCTGGGGTCCATAGATCCCAAGGGGTAGATGGATTGACTTTAAGAGGTTGTCTAGGAACTTGAGTGGGAAAAATACATCTCCATTCTTCTATTATTGATTTCATTTGTAATTCTTTTTATGTATTTAAAAATCTTCTTCTAAGAAGGAGTACATGACACAAAGAAAGGTCAAGAATCCTTGGACTAGATGATCCTAAGAGTCCCTTTCAGATCTGAGGTTTGATGGCTTAAGTCATAAAACAGTAATACTTAATAAAAACAGTAGCAACAGTTTTATGCATGTTAAATGGCTAAGAAATACATAAATAGTACAATAAAAAGTGGTGGTGTCTTTGGCTTCAGGCTGTTGCTGGGCCTGTGCCTTGGTTCCCACCATCTGGGAAAGATTGGGCAGGGGGTGGTGTTCATGGTTGTGGACCAGCCCTCCTCTGCTCACACAACTTCTACTCTACCAGAAAATATGCAATAAATATTCCTTGGAATTGACCAAAAGTTGTAAGTGGACATCTGAACTTAGTATGGGCTGTACCTGTGCTTGTGCTTCTGCTTGCCTTCCTTTGTGTTCACTCTGCTTTGGCATGATTCTGACAGTTGTTTTATGCACTTGTAGATTGGATGGAGTTGCCTTTAGCTCTTTTTCTTTGACTTTTAAAAAAATGTTTATTAATTTGTTTTGATTTATCAACAATCACTTCCATATGCTTTTGAGTTGAAAATTTTTCTCCTCCTTCTTCCCCACCATCCTTCCCAAGACGGCACACAATCTGATATAGGCTATGCATTGACATTTCTATTAAGCATATTTTCATGTTAGTGAAGTTGTAAGTAAAAATTAAAACCAATAGGAGGAACCATCAGAAAGAGGAAATAAAACTCAACAGAAGAGTGAAAAAAATGGTAGCGATTCAACTTCTGTAGTTCTTTCTTTGGATGTGGATAGCATTTTCCATCATGAGGCCTCTGGAGATGTCTTAGATCCTTGTCTTGCTGAGAAGGGTTAAGTTTATTAGTCATCACACAATGTGGCTGTTATTGTGTGCAGTGTTCTCTTGGTTCTGCTCACTTCACTCAGTATCAGACCATACAAGTCTTTCCAGGTTTTTCTGAAGTCAGCCTTTTCATCATTTCTTATAGCACAATAGTATTCCATTGCATTCATATACCACGCCTTTCTCAGCCATTCCCCAGTTGATGGGCATCCTCTCAATTTCTAATTCTTTGCCACCACAAAACAAGCTGCTATAAGTATTTTTGTATATGTGGGTCCTTTTCCCATTTGTATAATCTCTTTGGGATATAGCCCTAGAAGTGCTATTGCTGGGTCAAAGGATATGCACATTTTTATAACCCTTTGGGCATAGTTCCAAATTGTTCTCCAAAATGGTTGGATCATTTCACAAGTCCACCAATAATATATTAGTGTTCCAATTTTCCCACATCTTCTCCAACATTTATCATTTTCCTGTTTTGTCATGTTGGCCAATGTGGTAGGTGTGATGTGGTACCTCAGAGTTGTTTTGATTTGCATGTCTCTAATCAATAATGATTTAGAGCATTTTTTCATATGACTATAGATGGCTTTAATTTCTTCATCTGAGAACTGTCTGTTCATATTCTTAGACTATTTATCAATATGGCTTGTATTCTTATAAATTTGTCTTAATTCTCTATATATTTTAGAAATGAGGCCCTTATCAGAGAGACTGGTTGTAAAAATTCTTTCCTACCTTCCTTCTAATCTTAGTTGCATTGGCTTTGTTTGTGTAAAAACTTTTCAATTTAATGTAATCAAAGTTATCCATTTTGCTTATCATAATGTTCTCTATCTCCTGTTTGGTCATGAATTCTTCTGTTCTCCATAGATGTGATAGGTAAACTATTCCTTGTTCTCCCAGTTTGCTTATAGTATCAGCCTTTATATCTAAATCATAAACCCATTTTGACTTTATTTTGGTATATGGTGTGAGATTTGGGTCTATGTTTTCTTTGGCTTTTTAAAAAATTATTATAAAATATGTTACATTATATGTATTCCACTTCTCTAGACCCCCTGTCTCTGCAAAGGCATTGGGAAGATATCTTCCCTTATCTCTTCCTTTGGGGCCAAGTCTGTTCTTTGTAACTCTGAAACATTAATTTTCCTTTGTTTTGTAGTTGTTCTTTCCATTTACGTTGTTACAGTTATTGTGTATATCATTTTCCTGGTTCTGCTTACTTAACTTTGTATCAGTCCTTCCATATGTCTCTGTATTCATTATAGTTGTTATTTCTCATAGCACAGTAATACTCATTACATTCGCGTATCATGTTTTGTTTAGCCATTTCCTATTTGATGGGCAAAAGAGATGCAAATTTAAAAATTATTAATCAGCTTACATTCATGAAATTGGCAAGAATAATTAAAAGCAGTTAAATTTGATGCTGGCAAGGTTCTAGAGACAGGTACAATTGTTCGTTGCTAGTTTAATTGTAAACTAAAATCATTCTGGACAACATCTAGCAACATGCAGCAAAAATTATGAAAATGATTATATCATTCAACTCATGAATTCCATTGTTAGAAATATATCCTTAAAATGTTATAAAAAACAAAAAATGCTATTTAAAATTTTTATCATACCATCATATAAAGGAAGCAATCTAAATATCCAACCTTAGGGGAATGGTTACGTGAGTTATAATGTAATGTTATAATGTAGTCAAAACCAATAAAAATGAGGAATACAAAGAAATATTGCGTTATTTATTCAATAACGCAAAGCTTCAAAAAATCAAAATGCAGAAATTCAGCATATAATAACTATAACCATAGATATAAGAGGAAAAGTGCTAGAGAATTAATGGACAAAGAATATTGATGGACACTTAGGAATTGCTGAAAAATTATGATGTTGCTTTGTGCTTCAGTTAATTCAAATATAAATAGTTGCCAAGCATTTTAGTTGGCATGTTGATGTTCAGTCTTAATTTTTAAGAAAACATTTAAAATTTTAATTTTTAAATTTAAAATTTTTTTAAGAAAACATTTAATTTTAAATACCTACCCACATATATAGATCACTCTTTAACAGCTACTTATAATTCCATGAATTTTCTGAGGACATTCTAAAAATAAATTTAAAATTTATCTTATACATCATGCTCTTTCTGTTTTGTTCTTTTTTTTTTTCGGCAGTTTGGGGTTAAGTGACTTGCCCAAGGCCACACAGTTAGTAAGTGCTAAGTGTTTGGTCTGAGGTCAGATTTGAACTCAAGTCCTCCTGACTTCAGGGTCGGTGCTCTATGCACTGTGCCACCTAGCTGCCCCTCATCATGCACTTTCTACTGGAGCATACTTTTACTTTTCATGTTTTACATGATTTATACTAATACTGTACTAGAGGTTTTCATACAGTTATAGGAAGCATGCCAACCACAAAATGGATCTTATTACAAAAGTAAATTCCCCTCAGTTTGCTTTAAGGCAATATAAGAAAATCCTCAGTGACCCCAATCACTGTATGAAGTACATTTATCCTCTCATGACAGCTGCTATTCGGAAGCTAAGAGAAGAGGAGTGAGTACAGGGAACCAAAACAGAATGTCAAGTCAATAAATAGAACAGATGAAATTGAGAAAACAAAGATAACCCAGGTTTAGGGAAAAAAAACTGGTGAGAATGTTGCTGAGGTTAAGACAGAAACCATTGTACATGATAGAATAATCTAAAGTGAAGACAAGAGCTATCAGGTAACACATACAGTGATCCCTTTCACATCACAGAGGATAAGGGTTAGGTGGTTTGGTGTACCTCTATGCCTTCTTCCTTTCAATTCTTGAAAAATTTTATTTTCACACTTATTGACTCTTTCTCCAACAATCTTTAATTTCGCTCTGTCTCTTGTCCCATTCTTTTCAGGGAGACAGGATGGTGTGCCAGAAAAAGCACTAAATTTGGAGTTAGAAGTCTTAGTTTTAAATATCAGCTGTGTTATTTACTACTCCTAAAACATTGGGCAAGTCATTCAACCTCCCTCAACCTCTCTTTCTCCATTTGAAAAATTAGGGTGTTGTAGAAACAATAAATAAAACTAAAAGCTGGGTTCTTTGAAAAGACTAATAAAATGGATAAACCTTTAGCTAATTTGATTAAATAAGAAGAGAGCTGAAAATCAAATAAGAAAAATAGCAAATAAGCAAAGTATCACAACAAAATCAGAAGAAATAAGAATAATCAGAACATATTATGCACAGTTATATAATAACAAAATTGAGAACACGCAAAAAAAATGAGGAGTACCTTAAAAAATACAAAATACCCTCACTATCAGAAAACTTTTTTTTGTTATTTTGTCCAATATTTTGTGACTGCCTTTGGGTTTTGCATGGCAAAGATATTGGAGTTGTTTGCCATTTCTTTCTCCAGCTTATTTTATAGGTGAAGAAACTGAGGCAAGCAGGATTAAGTGACTTGCCTATGGTCACACAGCTAATAAGTGTCTGAGGCCAGATTTGAACTTATGAAGAGGAGTCTTCCTGACCGCAGGCCCAGTACTCTATCTACTGTGCCACCTAGCTGCCCACATAGAGTTATCAAATAACCCAGTATCAAAGTAGGAAATAGATCTAGCTATGAAGAAATTCCCCAAAGGAAAAACAAACAAACAAACCCAACAATTCCTGTTTCTGATGGATTTGCAGGAGAATTCTGTCAAACTTAAAAATTTTTTTTTTAATTTTTTGGGCAGTTGGGGTTAAGTGACTTGCCCAGGGTCACACAGCTAGTAAGTGTGAAGTGTTTGGTCTGAGGCCAGATTTGAACTCCGTTCCTACTGACTTCAGGGCCAGTACTCTATCCACTGCACCACTTAGCTGCCCCAAATTCTGTTAAACTTTAAAGAACAATTAGTACTTACAATTCACAAATTATTCTCAAGCATTGAGAAATAAAGTACCTTTCTACAATCTTTTTATAATACTAATGTAGTCCCAGTACCTAAACCAGGAAAAGATAAAACACAGAAGGTAAACTACAGGTCAGTATCATTAATGAATATTGACCCAAGAATTTTAAACAAAATTCTATCAAACAAACTATAGCAATTTATCTAAGAAATTGTATATCATAAAGTTCTCATTTCTAAAGTATGTAGAGAACTGAGTTGAATTTATAAGAATACAAGTCATTCCCCAATTGATAAATGGTCAAAGGATATGAACAGGCAGTTTTCAGAGGAAGAAATTAAAGCTATCGGTAGTCATATGAAAAATGCCCTAAATCACTATTGATTAGAGAAATGCAAATCAAAATGACTCTGAGATAACACATCACACCTGTCAGATTGGCTAGCATGACAAAACAGGAAAATGATAAACGTTGGAGAAGATGTGGGAAAATTGTAACACTAATGCATTGTTGGTAGAGTTGTGAAACTATGCCCAAAGGGCTATAAAATTGTGCATGTCTTTTGATCCAGAAATACCACTTCTAAGTCTGTATCCCAAAGAGATCATAAAACTGGGAAAAGGATTCAGAAGTACAACACTATTTATAGCAGCTCTTTTTGTGGTGGCAAAGAATTGGAAATTGAGAGGATGTCCATCAATTGGGGAATGGCTGAACAAGTTATGGTATATGAGTGTAATGAAATACTATTGTGCTATAAGAATGATGAGCAGGAAGACTTCAGAAAAACCTGGAAAGCCTTATATTAACTGATACTGAGTGAAATGAGCAGAACCAGGAGAACACTGTACACTGTAAAACCATATTGGGTGATGACTGACCTTGAAAGACTTAGCTCTTCTCAGCAATGCAAGGATCTAAGACAACTCCAAAAGACTCACAATGGACAATGCTGTCCACATCTAGAGAAAGAACTTTGGAGTCTGAATGCAGTGAAGCATACTATTTGCTCTCCTTCTCTTTTGTTGTTTTGTTTCTTCTTTCTTGTGGTTCCTCCCACTGGTTCTAATTCTTCTTTTCATCATGACTAATGTGAAAATAGGTTTAATATGAAAGTATAAGTAGAGCCTATGTCAGATTGCACGCTGTCTTGGGGAGGGGGGAGAAGGGGATGGAGGAGAAAATTGAAAACTCAAAATCTTATGGAAGTCAATGTTGAAAACAAAAAATAAATTAATTATATAAAAAAGAAATCATACATCATGATCAAGTGGGATTTATACCAGGGTTGCAAGAATATTCAACATTAGGAAAACAAGCAACATAATCATATTAAAAACCTAAACATTCAAAACCACATGATCATCTCAGTAAAAAACTTTTGGCAAAGTACAACATTCCTTTATTCTAAAAACCATACAAAGTATGGGCATAGAGGAACCTTTTTTTTAATATAAAAAGTATGTATCTGAAACCAAAAGCAAGAATCACATGCAATGGTGATAAGAGCCTTTCCATCAAATATAGGAGTGAAGCAAGGATGCCACTCTCCCCTCTATCATTTGATATAGTTTTGAAATGATAACAACAGCAATAAGATAAGAGAAAAAAATTAGAGGCACACAGGCAAAAAGGAGATAAAACTACCCCTATTTGCTGATATGATTTACATGGAAAATCCTAGGAAATTAGCAAAGATACTAATTGAGACAGTTAATAGCCTTCAGCAAAGTTGCAGGCTACACGCTATATCCTCAGAAATCAAAAACATTTCTATATAATAACAAAACCCAAGAAACAAATATATAAGGGGCAAACCTATTCCAGATAACTACAAAACACATAAAGTATCAGGAGAGTGGCTGACCAAAGCACACAAAGGACTTCTATGGATTCAATCATAAAGTGCTCTTTAAAAAAATGAAGAACAACTTTAAAAGCTAGAGGAATATTTAGCGACTTAAATAGCTAGCAGGATATTTTGTGCTCATGGCTACACCATACACCATGAAAAAGACTACTACCAAAATTAATTTGTGTTTTTAATACCGTATTAATTAAATTATCATAGTGACACTTTGTAAAACTTGATAAAATAATAACAAAATTCATTTGGAAAAAGCAAAATATCTGGAATATCCAGGGAAATGATGAAAAGAAGGGACAAAGAAAGTAGGGACAAAAGGGGAGTAACATTTCCAGACCTCATACTATGTTCTAAAGCTGCCATCATCAAAACCATCTGATATTGGTTAAAAAAATAAAGAGATCAGTGGATCCCAACAGACTGAACTGATGCAGAGTCAAGTAGGTAGAGCCAAGAGGCAATATATGGAAGAGTTACAACAATGTAAAGGGAAAGAACAACTACATATTAAAAAAAAATTAACATGTAACAAAATTATAAAGATCAAGCAAGACTTGAATGAAGATAAATGAGATAACATCCCATACCCACCCCTTTGTGGAAGTGTGAGGTCGACAGGTGTTAAATATCACACATATTTTTGGACTTTTTTCAATGTATTGATCAGTTTTGCTGATTTTCTCCCCCTCTCTAGAAAATATCACTTGTATTATGGCATGGCTCTCTGGAAGGGACAAGTAGAAGCGTACTTGGGATAACTGATAATTTAAGAAATAGAAGATATATCAATAAACACTTATTTAAAAAAAAGAAAAATTAGGTTTTGGACTAGATGACTTCTAAGATCTCTTCCACTTCTGTGATACTATAGACAGGTTTCCTTTTCTGAAAAACAAACAAAAAACCACCACCCAAAATTCATTACAAGCTATCAATATTTATATTTGACTTTAATACTTTAATCAGTTATTTAATGGATATAGGTGACTTTTCCTATTGACAGAGATTACAACTTATCCATCCTTTACTCAGCTGTGTTCCCAAACTTAGTGTCATCCTAAACTTTTCACTCTCACTTATCCCACATATCCATTTAGTTGCCAGATCTTACAGTTTCTATTTCTATCTCTTATATAATCCTTTTTTCTTTTTCTCCAGTTACAACAAGCACCCTGTTTCAGGCCCTCACTACCATTCACTTGTACTACTGTACTTGTGCAATATCTTCCTACATGGGTTTTCTGCCTCAAGCCTCTCCCCATTCTAATCCATCTTCTACACAGCTGTCTGTCAAAAGCACAGTTCAGATCAAGCTTCTCCCTTCTCCTCTAACTCCAAATTCCAGTGGCATCCCGTTGCTACCAGGATTAAGATCAAGTCTATTTAACATTTAAACTTTTCACAACCTGACCCCTTTCCACTTTTTTGGTTTTCTTAACCTCCCTTCTTTGAACTCTGTGATCCAAACACATGAGCTAGCTACTTCTGACTTCTTATAGGCTGGCTTTTTTATTTATGTCACTAGGATGCTAGTCAATGGCCCAAGCCTTAGTCCTCAGAACCATTTAAGCTAAAAGAAAATGTTTAATGTTTGCTATTTTTCTGACTTCTTCTTTAACCCATTTTTTGTTGAATAAAACTTCTGCTTCCATGTAGTTTTATACCTGTAACTATTTTAAAGTTCTTATTTTATTTCAATTTGATTTGAAATGTATTTTCTTCCTTTTAAATCTTATCTACATAAATTTTCTCTTTTTATAATCTGTTTTTCTGAACATTCCATTTGTACTTGAAAAAAATTGCATATTTCTATTTTGTTTTCTTGTCTTGTTAACCCCAAATTAAGTAGACAATTTAAATCTGTTTGCTTTAATTAAATTTTCTTATTCATTTTTTCCACATTCTGATAATGGAGTGTTGTGGCCCCTTACTATTATTATATTTCTGTCTGCTTCTGCTTAAATGCAGATTATTTTTTCTTTATGAACTTATCAAGTGGTTTAGTATATAGAAAATTGAGAACTAGTACATATTTGTCATTCATTATTTTCTTAGCTGTTGTATAATTTCATTATCTCTTGAATTTTTCCAATTTGCATTCTGTTTTATCCTATAGTGTTATTGCTATCCTTACTTTTTTCTTCAACTTGATGTTACATGATATACTTTAGAACAATTTATTACCATCTTTTTACATTAAAGGCATTTTCTGTAAACAACATGTTGATGGGTTTTGTTTCTTGATCCATTCTGTAACATTTTGCAGAATAATTTTGACCATTGATTTTTATTATTTTTTTATTTTTTTATTAGAGGCAACTAGGTGGTACAGTGGAGAGAGCAGTGGGTCTGGAGTCAGGAAGAGCTAAGTTCAAATTCAACCTCAGGCATTTCACTAGCTTTGTGACCTTAGGCAAGTCACTTAACCTCTGTTTTCTCCAATTTCCTCAGCTGTCAAAGTGGGAGAACAGCACCTATCTTGCAGGGTTGCTGTGAGGATCAATTAAGATAATATTTGTAAATGTTTATTCCCTTCCCTCTTTTTTCCCTGTATTTAAAACATTATTGATCTTTTGTTGTTTATGTCACTTCTTTTTCAATATCTCCTCTTTCTTTCTTACCTAGAAGAGCCATCCTTTGTACCAAAAAATACGAGAGAAACACACAGAAAAAGCATCTCACAAACTAACCAACAGATGAGTGGACTCTCATAGTATATACCATATTCCACACTCACAGTCACCTACCTCTTCAAAGAAGACAGGAGACTGTTTTTTTCTCATCTCTTCTTTAGTGTGAAGCTTGGTCATCATAATATCATAGCATTTAATTCAGTTGCTTTGTTGCATTTGATTGATCATCTCTGTCTCTTGTTTGGTCATGAACTCTTTCTTTATCCATAGATCTGACAGGTAAATTTTTCCCTATTTGCCTTATATACTTATGATGTCACCCTTTATGTCTAAATTATTTATCCATTTTGACTTCATCTTGGTATGAGAGGTTGGTTTATGCCTGGTTTCTGCCAAACTGCTTTCTACTTTTCCCAGCAATGTTATTTTCAAATGGTGAATACTTGCCCCCATGACTTGGATCTTTGGGTTTATCAAACACTAGATTACTATGGTCATTTACTACTGTGTATTGGGTACCTTATCTGTTCCAATGATTCATCAGTCTATTTCTTAGCCAGTACCAGATTGTTTTCATGATTACTGCTTTGCTATGTAGTTTGAAATCTGGTGCAGCTAGGCTGCTTCCTTCATGTTTTTTTTTTCATTGATTCCCTTGTTGTTCTTGACCTTTTGTTCTTCCGGATTAATTTTGTTATTTTTTTTCTAACTCTTTAACATTAAAAAAAACATATGACCTTTATTCAAGCAAAACTCATTGATCTTGAAGATGGGATGTGTTAAGGACTGTTAGTCATGCCAAATTAAAAAACCTAAACACCATAGTGTGAAATATAATACGTGAAAACTACCCAGAACTTCTGAATACAGAAGACAAAGCACAGATTTTAAAAAATGTACACATTGTTTCTAGGGAAAAAAAAACACTGAGACAGAGTGGTTAAACCTAACAGTTCCAGTTACAAACAAGTAATGTAAGCAGTATGCAAATTATTTTTGAATATAAAGGAATGGAGATTCTAGTAACAGAGGACTTCTCTGCCCCCAGAAATGGCAGAAGAAAGTGAAATAATATATTTTTAAAAGTAAAAGTGCTCAGAATACAACCTAAAATGACATATTCTCCAAATCTGAGCATAATCATCAATGTAAAAGGACAGTAAAAAAAGACAATAAAAGGCATTTGAAGCATTCCTACCAAAACAAAACAAAACAGGTGCGAATTTACTGTTTGACTTGGAAACATCTCAAAACTCAAGAAAGTAAATAACCATAAGCAAGGAATGAATTAGAAATGAAACAAATTACCCTATCAGTAGAGTGTTACAAGAAAAAATCCAGAATGAGGAGGACATCTATTGAGTTAAAGAAATGACAATAACAATCATGAGACTATTATGAGATTTCTTTCTAAAAGTACATATGCAAATAGACTCAGAAGTAGAATGTAAAGAAATGGGAGAAGTCATGGTAGAGGATCAGCCTTCAAACACCATATACTAAATCCTGTAATAGCCTCTTCAGGTAAATTCAGTGTATTATGTAGGATGAAGTTGCAGAATGGGAAGATACATAAAGAGAAAGGGGAGGTGGAGAAAAAGGGGAATGTGTAATGTACTCTGATCAAGTCCATGGGTAAACAATGATAGAAGAATAATTCCTAAAGTCTCTCAAGGATAGAGATTAAAAAAAAGTATTACTAGGCTTCAAACTTTTAATTCTTATACTTCCTTGAATTTTAAACCCCATTTATTAGTCCAGCTAGAGGAGCTTTTTGTCTTTGGGATTGTTATCTTCTTTCTTCCTCTTTTCTCTTTTTTGTTCTTATGACTTTTTCATGTTTGCTAAGTCCTTTTTTAATAGTGGATATATGGATTTTAATGTGTTTTACACTTTCTGTTGATTAGTGTAATGTACATTTTATTACAAATTATTTCTACTATAGTTAGAAAAGTTTCTAGATGTTAAATGTATATATTAACATCTGTACATTAAATCTTAACATAAGGCAACAACAGGCTTCAGGTATGTTATTATTTTCCTAAATAAATTATTCAGTCATTTCAATTTCCTTTTCTCCTGCTTGTTAGGAATATCTTTCATGTTGGCAGTTGTTAAGAAATTTTCCCATATTTTATTTATCTTTCAAGTGAGTTCTTCTGTGTGTGAATAATATAATCATGCTTACATGGCATATAAATTTGGAGTCTTGTCCCATATACATATTTATAAAATCTTGTATATTTTTGTACAGTTTTGATGTTTTTCCTCTAATTCATATTTCTTCCTGTGATTTAAAATTTTTTTAAAATTGATGACTAAATAATATTTTCTTGTATGTATTTTATGATTATATAACTTTGAGATTAAGCTTAGAATTTCTTCTTTCTGGTGTCTTGTATATTCTTTCTGCTTGTAGAAAGTTCCTTGATCAAAGCCATTAAGGAAAGATGTCCTCTAGTTACTTGTGTATTCTAGCTGTGGCAGCCAAATGGCACAGTGGATAGGATGCTGGACCTGGAGTCAGGATGCCCCTGGTTCAAATATGTCTTCTAGACCCTTACTAGCTGTGTGACCTGGGGCAAATTACTGAACTTCTGTCTGCCTGTTTCCTCATCTGTAAAGAGGAGGATAATAACAGCACCAAACTCCCTCTGATGTTGTAAGGATAAAATGAGATATTTGCTAAGCACTTAAAAAAACCTTGAAGCATTATGTAACTGTTAGCTGTTACTAAATGCAAGCTGTTATTTTCTTTTCTGAGGATCCTCTGAGATTCCTGTTAATCTGTTGTCTGTGCTTCTTGCTTTATCCTACAAATATATTATTTTGTCTTCCAAATTCATTAGTGACCTTTTCAATTCTATTACTAAATGAGTTTTTCCTTTAATTAACACTTTCTCTAGTTGTTGCTTTGTCTGTTGTAGTTTTTGAAAACTGCCTTGGATCATTTTTGGTCCCATCCATTGATGCTTCAACATGGATTTCTGGAGGAGCTCTTACACTTTGCAAAATATCTTTATTAAACTGTAGGTTTTCTTTAATGTACTGCACATTTTTTCCTATCCCACGATGGGAGTGTAAAAGAGCCTAGGTATGATTTGGAATTTTTGGACCAGGTTTAAGATTTTTGTCTACTTTTGGAGTTAGCAAGGGTTCAGGCAATGTTTATAATCTAATTATTAGGGAAAGGCCAAGGCAGAGTCCTCTTAGCTTGAGAAGTTGGTTCAAAGAATTTGAATTTGAAGTTTTCAATTGGTTCAACTTTAAAGAAGTTTTCAAATTGGTAAGGAAGTTGGCCCCACCTGCACTCCCCTACAAGTGGGAGCATGAGCCTTATTGTCAGTTTCTGGAAAACAGGGATAGGTGCTTCTAAGCCTGTATTCTCCAGTGCCTACTAACATGTGAGACTGGGCTGCAGGGAATGTGGTCTTCTGCCACTAGCCAAAAATACTGTGACTGAGAAGTGGGGATATCCAGCAGCTTTCAGCCTATTGCCATGTGATTTGGGGGAAATTGGGCCTAATGGATGAGAGTTCCCTTCATTTTTTCTTGAGCTTGGTTAAGGTGGGCCAGGAATTTCTTAGATTGTGGTCAGTTCAGAGCACATAAGTATTTTTATACTCAGGTCTGAATGTTCTGTGAACATGGAATGGTTTCCATGGGTTTGTATTAACTCAGGCTGACCTCTGGTTAGATCATCCTGGGGTCTCCTCTTTGTGTTGATCCATGGATCAGGCTTTTGGACTTGTTCTAGTACAGGAGGGAAGTTGGCAAAGGACTTTAGCAGCCACTATCCCTCTGATTCAATAGTGGGAGATAGGGACTAGATGCAGATGCCAGTGGAGGAAAGGACCAGGTCCAGGTCAGTGCTAGTTCTGAGGCTCTGGGATCCTGGATTTAGTGGGTCCCTAGACAGCAACTATATTGATAATCCCAGCCCATCTCTGTTTGGTTCTTGAGAATCTCATTTTTGTGTTTCTCTTCTTGCTACTTCCTTTATGTTCTCAATGGGATGACCTTTCATGTTTGAGAAAAGGATTTGGGAAGAGCTGATTGCTCTGCCTTTATTATGTTTGTTTGATTTAAGAGTTTATCCATCTGTGATCCATAGAACTTCCTGTTGGTATGAGTCTAATCCCTAAACTCCTATTCATTCAGTGAAGACATGGTTTCTAAATGTGTGGTTATTCTTCTTCCTCCACTTCCTCACCCTAGCCTCATTGTTTCTAAGGAGAATTCAATATTAACTCTTAAGTGGAAAAGGATTAACTAGCTGGCATCATAGAAGTCCAAATAGAAGGTAAAACAAATTTAGCAGAAAAATGTTACCTTGATTACCTGTCTACCCTTATGTGGAAGTGGCTAGGGAGAGGGGAAGGGAAGGGAATAACCATTTATATAGTACCTACTATGGACCAGGCACTGTACTAAGCACTGTTTTTTTTTTTTTTGCAAATGTTATCTCATTTGATCCTGACAACAATCCTCAAACTCACTCAATACTTATATGCCCTTGGAAGAGAGAGTGGTGGTCAACAATTAATAAGAAGAATTAATATTATAATGAGAAGTGGACCCATTCCAATGAGGGGCTAATCACTTTCACTACCAGGAACACCCCTCCCCTCCCCCCCAAAAAAAGCCTGAGTACAACACAAATGGCTTCCCCACTTGGGTGGAGTCTGAATAAGATTGAGGAGACAGTTGATCCAATCTCCTTATCAGCAATGTCCTTCAGATGCTGGCTTGCCCTAGTAGAGAATGAAGATATAGGAAGGGAAAAAACACTGGATCTCCCCAACAATTTGTTATTTAAGAGTCATTTCTCTCAGTAACCTTCCTATTTCAGTTTGGTGTACGTTGAACAGAAAATGGACATACACTGTCTTTACCCATTGCATCATACATAGTTAGTATATTTCTGTAGGCCCCAGTTTTCTTATCTATATAATAAAGGAGTTAGACTAGATATCAGTAAGGGCCTTCCAGCTCTAATATTTGTGCATCATATCCCTGGCACGCAGGTATCATTCCCTTTGAACACCCTTTACCAACATACACTAGTATTGGCACTTATGGCACTTTACTAGTTCTCAAGTATATGTATATATGTGCACAAAAGCATCTTTCATAAATGCAAAGAAAGATCAAGGTACATAGATATAGGTGACTCTTATGAGCACATTCATAAGATTAAATTGTTAGGTTGCATTCATGGCTGGAAAAAGGGTGAATGTTTGACACAGAGTGTGCCATCGGTTAAGTAACAGCAAGAAACAGTGAAAATAGATTATATCCTTTTCTGAAAATCACAGTTATTTTAAGGTACTTTCAAATTGTTAAGTAGTTCCAAGAGCTATGTAGTAGTTTATAGAAGGGTAATATAATATAACATGACATAACACAGCATGCTCTGACTTTTTTCATTCTGTTTTGTGCTTGTAGATATTTTCTCTCAGATGTCAGATTCCAATGGCTTAATGATATTTAATAAATTTGACCAGTTTCTGAAGGAAGTCTTGAAGCTCCCTACAGCTGTTTTTGAAGGCCCTTCTTTTGGGTACACAGAACATTCAGTACGAACATGTTTTCCACAGCAGGTAAGTACAATTGCTGTTATATAATATTCTTAGACTCTTAATGCTAGAGGGGATTTAATCCCCTTACTTTGGGGTAGATTTGACTACCTATCTACCCAGTTGCTTCTGAAATGGCTTCTAGAATACAAAGGACTTAGGGATGGAGCAAGGCAGGGTTGGGAGAACTGAAAAATAAAATTGGGTAAAGGGACCATTTTTTATGCATGTTTCTGAAAAAAAAAGTCATGAAACATGAAACATTTTAGGTTATGATGGGTAATTGCTTCATTCCCTCTAGAAGCAACTTCCTAAAACTTAATCTAAGTTTTATAAATGGGTTGTAATATATATTGGTAGAAGTTCCCCATGCTGATGAAACCACAAATCCTTTGTGTACAAATTTTATTGAAATATTTCATTTTTATATTTAAGATAAAGTGTTCATGCATGTCACTAGGCCTTTTCTCAAAAGATTAACTTAACTAGTAGAAGACAGGAGATGATTGTATTCAGCGGTTCATCTAAAAAACATTTTAATGAAATATAAATAAGCTTAGCGTGTGTCAACAAGGTGATAAAATAGCCAAAAAATGCTAATTTGATCTTAGACTACATTGAGAGATGTAGCATCCAGGGTTGGGTATGTGACAGTCCTGCTCTACTTGCACTTGTCAGATCACATCTAGAGTATTGTATTCTGTTCTTGGACCTACATTTTAAGGACCTTGACAAGCTGGGTAGTATTGAGAAGAGGATAACCAGCATGGTAAAAGGTGTTGAGATCATGTTTTAGGAGGATTATTTTAATGTAATTAAGGATATTTAGCCTTAAAAAAAAGACTTGGGAAGTAAGTAAATAGCTTTCTTTAAATATTTGGAAGGCTTTCATATAGAAGAGGGGTTAGATGTTTTCCTGGCCTCAAAAGGTACAACCAAAAGCAGTGGTCTTCCTTGCAGAAAGACAGATTTTAAATTTCATTTTTACTTTTTTTTTTTTTTAGAAAAACAGATTTTTGTAAGGAAAAAGCTTCTTAAGAATTAGAACTTTTGAAGAGTGGAATAGGAGATAGTAAGTTCAGTTTAATGTATTTCAAAGTATTTATTAAACCCTTCCTGTTTGCAAGTCACTGTGAGTTTTTCCTCACTAGATGTTTTTCTTTAAGTGAAGTCAAGGTAGCCAATGTTCGTATAAGTTATAGGAGAAATTCCTATATCAGGTGAAGCAGATGATGAAATTCCGTAGCAGTGGTAAAACAGAAGCAAATAACTTCATTTAGGATCTTTTCAGTTACATATGAAAGAGGTCAATGTTCACAGTTGCACATTGCCTGGAATAAGATGTCTTCCTGAAAATGACTGTTCCCTCTTTTAGTGTGGTCACTATTAAACAAGAGACAGCTTTCTTCATTTAGTTGACAAAAAGATGTCCTTAGTAGTCATTTAGTCCCTAAGCATTTATTAAGTCCTTATGGCATGCCAGGTATTGTGCTTAGGACTAGGGATACAATGAAAGGCAAAACGGTCCTCACCTTCCAGGAACTCACGTTCTGATAGACAAACAGGCAAATAACTGAGTGCATATAAGATATGAAGAGAGTAGATGGAATGCAGTCTCCACAAATAAGACACTGAGGTGAGTGGAATGACCAGGAAAAGCCTTCAAAATAAGGTATTATTGGAGGTCAGTCTTAAAAGAAGCTATGGAAATTAAAAGGTAGAGGTGAAAGGGGAAAGCATCACAGAAGATAGATTGTGTTAAGACTTAGAGATGAAGTGTTTTTTTTTCTCAATAGCAACAAGAAGGCCAGTATTCCTGGATAGCAGAGTACATGGAGGGGAATAATGTGTAAGAAGACTGAAAGGGTAGTAAGGAGCCAGGTCATGAAGAGATTTAAGTGGCAACGGATTTTGTATTTGGTCCCAAAGATAATAAGAAATACTGGATTTTATTGAGTAGGGGGTAATACAGGCAGATGACATGACAACATATTTGCTATAAAATATCATAAAATATGTTATGTTGGACTGAATAACATATAATGTAAGATAAGCAATTATCCCGATCATTGAAATAACTAACAATGAGTCATCACAGCAACATCAAAAGAACTTAAGTCATTTATCAGAGAAGATTATCCATCTCTTTGCTAACGGAGAATTATTTACAAAAAATACAAAATACTAAAATGTATAGAGGAAGTTTATAGTCTAAATAGATCAATCTCAGAGAAATCTTTAAGACTTGTGAAAAGATAGATTTACATGGATTTACAAATAAATGCTGGACTGTTTTGGAATATAGAGGAAAATGATATGTTATTCAGTTCCTTTTATGAGGCATATTTAATATTGATATGAAAACCAGACAAAGCCAAAGTGAGAAGAAATTATAGACCAATGTCATTAAGGTAAATCTACACTAAAATGTTAGAATATAGTTGTACATTTAAAAAAAAACAATCCAAATGACCAAAAGATCTTTAATTGGAATGCAGGAATGATTTATTACAGGGAAAACAGTCCCTACCAACCATAACAAGACAAAATAAAAGGCACACAGTTACATAACCTTTATTTGTGTTATAAATTCAAAACAGGAATAGAAAGCTTTTTCTTTTTCTTTTAAGAAGACTTTTTTTTCACAATGATTAAAAGTATATTCTAAGACTACTAGCTAATTCAACAGAGAAACACTATTTTCCAGTAGAAATATATATATATATATACTCTTTACGCTTGCTTTTCCTACGTGACATAGTTTTAGAAATCTTAAAGAATTTCTATAAGAATTGGAGGGAGAGGAGGGACGGAATTACTGGTCCTATGATTTCATTTGTATAGAGACATTTCCTGATGAGGTAGAAACCTCCACCTTGAGGCCATGCTTTATCTCACTCTTTGACTCACTCTGCAATTTTCTTTCATCTCACTAACTACCTTGCCATCAACTTTCTTGCTCTGCTTTTCTCTCCCTCTTTGCACCCCTCCCCCCCAGCTCTTCTTTATTTTCCACCTTCCCCTCCCTTATTAGAATGCAAGCTCCATTAGAATAAGGATTGTCTTATTTGCTTGTATTTGTATCCCTAGGGTTTATTAGCACAGGGCCTGATTTCTAGTAAGCACTTAATAAATGTTTTATCTCTCTAGCTGTTGACCTTATAGACTCTAAAGAATTTCATCCCAATTCACACTCACAAATAATGTGTCAAGCCTCCCCCCCCCCACATTCCCAAACAAATCTACCCCTCCTTTGGATTCTGGGGGTATCCTTGAGGGGTCAAGGTGATTTTTTTTTAATGCTGTCAGCTCACGTACACATTTTTTGGTGTGTTCTCCCCAGTGTTAATCACCAGTGATTAGAATTTCATTTAACCAGTTAACATCAATTAGGTTTCACAAAGGAATATTTATGGAGGAGATATAGCAAGACCAGTAATGTAAACTTTTCCTTAAACTGGGGAATGTTCTACCCCAAATCAGTCATCGATGATTAGAGCCCCAGTTACATTGAACCTAGTAACATCAATTAGCTTTTTTAAAAAAAATTTATTTTTAATTCAACTTTGTTTTCAATTCCAAAATCTCTCCCTTCTTCCTCTCCTTCCCCTTGAGGGGATTCCATTGAGAAGGCTAGAAAACACATACATTACAAATGTGTATAAGTCATGCAAAATAAACTTAGGCATTAACCATGTCCAAAAAAAAGAAAGAAAGAAAAAGAGAAGAAAACATGTCTCAATCTGTACTCTTGAGTTCATTAGCTCTTCTATCTGGAGGTAGATAACATGTTTCATCATGAGTTCTATGAGATTGTTATTCAGCTTTTAAAAGGGGATATTTACTGAGAAAATATAGCAAGAATGGAAGCATAAAATAACCCTTGAGCTGGTGTGTGTGTGTGGGGGGTTTCTCACCTATCACCTCAGTCCCTGGGAAGAATGGTCTCCTACATAAAACATTTGCTACCAACCACTCATCTCACCAGGTTCCTTTCCTTTTGCAGCATGGTAGCTGCATGAACTGGTGCTTTAACCACTGCTAGGCTCTTCAGGGCCTCTGCTCCTACCTCATCTGGGCTCCAGCATGGATTCCAGTGCCTTGACTTGAGGTCCCTCTTCTGACATTTTGAAACTCATAAGATCATAAGCATCACTAATACTTCTTTTCCTAAAAGCAAAAAAGAACCAACACAAGGAGGCAAAGAATAGAGGCCCTATTCATAGGCCACATGTTGGACTGGGCATGAAGGAAAATGCTCCATGGCTTTTCCTGAAAGAGGGGACAAGGCCATTCTCTCACCTGGAGCATCCTGACCACCAGAGAAGGAAAAGGAGCAAATTACTTGGTTAGTGCTCTATGTAAGCAGTTTCAGTTTGAGCTCAACAGGTAACACCTGTGCATGCTCTCAGTTAGGAAGCTGGACCCTCCCATTACAAATCAGCACACCTTTCTGAAGCAAGTCCCCCAGCCTCTTTTGGATGTGTTGGGCAACAGTAAATGCACACTGAGCCTGCTCTGAGTATGAGGCTCCTATTGGTCTGTCTACCAATGCAGATCAGTACCTTTCTGAAGCACTTTATCCTTAGAAGTTTGTTTTTTCTTCCTGTTTTTATTTTTTATTTTTAAACAGAAATACAGGATGAATACCTGGTGAAATAAATTCCCTGGCAGAGGGATAATCTCTAACAATGAGCCAGCAATTGGGACCCCACCCTTGAACTAGGAAGAAAGTTTCGTGGTCATTTTCCTTCTTTGTGGCTAGAATTGCCTGTGGTATTTGACTATACACTCATACTACCCACAAATGGACTCAAGGAAAGACCCATATCTGGGTTAACTAAAGATTTTTGTGAGAAGTAAAATTGTTGTTGTTTAGTCCTTTTCAGTTGTATGTGACTCTTTATGACACCATTTGGGGTTTTCTTGAGAAAGATAATGGAGTGGTTTGCCACTTCCTTCTCCAGCTCCTTTCACAGATGAGGGAAACAGGGTTAAATGACTTGTTCAGTATCACACAGCTAGTAGGTGTCTGAGGCCAGATTTGAATTTAGGTCTTCTTGACCCCAGGCCCAGCACTCTATCCATTGTGTCACCTAGTTGCCAGAAGAAGTAAAATTAGGTCAGTAAAAATACAATAGCAGAGTGATAAGCAGGTGCCCAGTGAATACATTATTGGACCTGGAATTAAGAAGACCTGCATTTGGACCCTATATTTTAAAAAATCGTTAAGTGTTAACTGTCCAGATCTGTTAGAACTAGAAGGCAAAATGAAGGTAGATTCAACTGATCACCTCCTAAGAGAACCCCAAAATGAAAGGTTCCTGAAATTTCATGGTAAAAATCTGCATCCTTTTCTAAAGAAAAAATACTGCAAGCATCCAAAAAGAAGCAGTTTAAGTACCAAGGAACCTCAATAAGGATCTCACAAGACTTGGCAGCTTCTACTATAAAGAGGTTCTATTATAAAGGAGATCTTGCAATACAATATTTCAAAGGCAAAGAATATAGGCTTATAATCAAGAATTAACTACCCCGCAATTTTGAGTATATTTACATGGGGGAAAATGGACCTTTAATATAACAAAGGGTTTCAGTCTGAAAAGGCTAGATCTGTGTAGAAACTGAAATGTAAACATGAATGAAGAGAAATCTATAAAGATAAAATTTATTTGAGCAGTTATAAGGGGTTGATGTAATAGTAACATTCTAATAGAAGGAAAAGAAACATATGTTCCTTCTGAAACTTGTCTTCAAGGTGTAGTGAGGTCCGGGGTTGAGGTATATTGTTACTTTTCTGAGGATTTTAAGATGGAAAAGAAAAAAGAGTATAAAAGGAATATGCAGGCGTAGAAAGAGGAAAAGGGTGAAATGATTAATTCTCATAATTGGGGTGCATAAGAAGTAAACAATCATGGAGGAGGGGGTGGGGGAACAGGCATAAGAAGAACCTCATTCTTATCTAAAATAGACAAAGGAGAATTGAACATGTGCACAATTAGGTGAAGAAATATATCAGACTCAACAAGGAAACAAACAGTAATGAGGGAAGGGAGTGAACATGGAAGAAATGCTGGAGGAGGAATGGTAGTAAGTAGAGCAAACTTCCTGATGTAGAAGAAGGGATTATAAAGAAAGAAAAGAAAAAAAATCCTAGAATCTAAGGGGGTGTGTCTGCTAATTGAGAAATGGCTAAGCAACGTGTGGAATATGAATACAGTGGAATATTATTATCGTACAAGAAATGATGAAGGGGACAGTTTCAGAGAAACCTAGAAAGACTTGTATGAACTAATGCCAAATGAAGTGAGCAGAACCAGGATAATAATTTATACAAGGGCAACAACATTGTAAAGAAAAATGATTTTGAAAAATTTAACTCTAACCAGTGCAATGACCAACTTTACATATCCAGAGGACCCTGTGACATGAAGCATATTATTCATTTCATAAAAGACAGGTGATGGACACAAGCGGCAAAAACAGGCATACCTTTTTAGATAAAACTGTTGCTTAACTATGATTGTTACCAATTTTTTTCATTTTCTTGTATTTTTAGTTGGGGGGGACATAGGAAGGAGGAGAGAGGGTTAGCAATAATTGTTCCAAAAAAGGAGGATCATCGAGATATTTATTTTTTAATACACAGGAGGGAATAGAATGAAGTTCAGAAGTAAGCACAAATAAGCAGGATAGTTTTGAAATTAGCAAGTAGAATTATTACATCCTTCAAAAGAAAAATCCCAAGCTGTATAAAATTGAGATTCATAGTTTCACATACAGTTCTATTGTTCTGCTGTGTGAAATGGTCTCTTTTTTGGTGTTTAAGTTCAGAAAAAAAATTAAATTAAAAATACAAGGTAATATATCTTTGCTAGACTTCTGGATAAGATGATGACATGAGAAATGCTTGAGGAGACCAGTTCTTCCACAAATACTCCAGCAATGATCTAAAATGCAGCAGAAGTTACAATGAATGGAAAAATAGTAGTAAGCTTGTTCATCCAGCCCAAGGCTTTACAAGTGTGCCAGCCTTCGGAGGTGAAGCAACCCAGAGAAGAGGAAGACCTGGGACTTAAAGCCCGTGGGTCTAGGCCATAGTCTATCCGAGGATCAGGGGACTGAGGTAACCCCTACAAATCACTCAGAGACAGGGCTGGGCAGTGCACAGATAGCTGAACCCTTCAGACACTTGGATTTGGAGCCCTCTGGGTCTTTGTCAGAGCCACAACAAGAGAAAAAGCCAATGTAGTGCCTGGACAACCTGTGTGTTGGAACCACATTAAAAGACAGGGTTACCCCAGCTTGTGGGCAGCCTGTGCACTGGTGGGCTCTCTGAGAGGCATGGAACCAGTGTTCCTATTGGAAACAACAGAAGAGACAACCTAACATAACTGCCAGAGAGCCTTAGTAGGGGAGGCTTTGCAGCAGGCCTGTTGGGAGAACCACATGGGAGAAAGTCAACTGCCAATTGTAGATTATTCACGGAGGAGCCATAGAAGAGCCAAAAATCCACTTTGGGACACAAGAAAATGCACTCAGAAGGCAGGGATGATGGCAAAGGGTAGAGCATAATCTTAACCACCCTTTCCAGACATTCAGTACGAGTGTATCTTGATGAGAGAGGGAATGGAATCAGTGTGGGCCCATCCCCATCCCAGATTCTAGTAAGAAGTGGCTTTGTCCTTATCATGAATTCTATTATTCAAATTTAGGGTAGAATTCTACTCAGGATGAGAGAGTTGTGATTATAGTTGTGTCATATTAATATACTTGCTGGAGATTTTCAACATCTGATTCTAACTAGAGTTGGGTACAGTGTTATGTTACAGAAGGCAAGCTTGTGGGAGTGGGGCCATACTCTGCTGTGACTATTCAAAGTTGCAGTCCAGACATTGAGGCTGGAGATATGAGTAGACAGAAAAAAAATTATGTAAGTAGCTAAAAAGAAAAAAAAGTTTACCAAGAAACCTTAGTCAGGATAATTTAAGACTGTACAACTATGTTAAAAAAAGAAAATCACAAAATACAATATTCCAAAAGACTAACAATACAGCCTTACAACCAGGAAAAACCTGACCTTCAAGACTGAGTGTAATCTTATGGGATGAGGGTGGGTGTGGCCTTTAGTAAAATAGAGGATTTTGAAACATTCCTAATAAAAAGACCAGACCTGAACTGAAAATTTCAAGTATAAACAGCAGTCAAGAGAAACTTAGAAAAATAAATACATTTAATCGATGAGAAGGAGCTAAATAACCACAAACTAAGTGTTTGTATATCTGTCATTTAAAAAAATATTTATTAAGGGTACTGTATCTAGTATGCTGAGAATTCAAAGACAAAAGTGGCACAGTCTCTGTCCTCAAGCTTTACATTTTGACAGGGAGACATGTGTATATACATGTTTTTACATAATATGTACAAATGAATACAAACTAGTTATGGGAAGGCTTACATTGGGAAAGGCTTCCTGCATATGTTGGTGCTTGTGCTGAGGCTTGAAGGAAATCAGGGTTTTCAAGAGATGCAGGTGAGGCAGAAGAGCTTTCCAAGAACTGGTGGACCATCAGTGCAAAGGCATACATACAAATGGGAGCCGATGTGTTGTATGTGCAGAAACCACAAGTGTACCAGAGTGGCTGGATCATAGATTATGTGGAGGGCATTAATATGTAAGAAAGCTGGAAGGATGGGTAAGATTGTGATGAGATTTAAATGTCAGAAACACAAGTCTAGATTTGATTCCTAGGTCGTAAAGTTATTTAAATGTCAAACACAGGAGTTTGCATTTGATTTCAAGCGTCTGGCTGCCTGCTGGGGACAAGACTTCTGCTTCGTACCTCTGTTTTCCATGGCCTCCTGGACTTTTTCCAGTGTAGGCCTGTCCCAAGACAAGATAGTTTCTACTTCCTACCCTTCTTCAAGACAGGCAAGACACCATTGCCTCCTAACTGAGCTCCCAAATTTCCTGCTCCTGGCTGCTGTGAGTCTGGTTTCCTGAGTCTTCATAGTACACAGTATCATTATCTGCCACAAGGCTGGGCCTCAGTGGAGGATCTCAGACATATTTCCTTCAAGGGACTGCTCTCCAACCATTGATACTTTGCCTGGACTTATTCCTCAATGGTTAGCATACTTCTACTCCCTTGTATATCCCAACTATTGATATACAAACCTCTAAGGTTTTACTCAATCCCCAACTGTCTGCTCTTTTATTTCCGTCGACCTCAATCCTACACCCCTAATGTTTTGCTCCAGATCTACCTACCCCTTCTACTTTCCCCTCTTGAATGCCTGCTTCAGGTTTAACAAACTTTTTTTTTCACCTTAAATCTCTGCCTTTCTCACTGGCATTGACTGATTAGCAGCTCTAGTACCCTTCTGCTAACACTGCTTCCCTCTCTGCCCTTGCTAGCACTGATTATAGTCTCTCATAACCTCTGACTGACTGGTTGAAGGGTGGGAATTGGAATTGTCCTTGCTTCCCATTGTCCTTTTCTGACTCTTATCACTTAGCAAGGTCTTCTTGGGGGTTCATGCTGTCCAAATTTATCATCTAATCAACGTTCTCCTTCCTTCCTCAGTGAGGGGGCTTCAGCATATATATTAATACTCCCTCAAATATCTTAAATTCCAAGTTCTTTCATCTGCTCAATTTCCATGAACTCCTCTTCTGTGTAACCTGAGATGCACACAGATATGGTTATTTGCTTCATTTTGCCATCACCTACAGAGTTTTTCCATTTCTGTTTCATGAAATCCAAATTCTTTAATCTGATAGTATTTTTTCATCTTTCCATTTTTACCTATACCTGTTGACCACTAACCCTGTTCTGCATCCTCACCATGACCTCCATTCTCTCCATCCTTCAGTTCTTTCCCAGACTATTGCCCCTTTACCCATTATGACTGTCTTCCCTTCTCCATCTTGACCCCTTGTTGAAACAACTCAACCCTATTACTCTTCTACCAATTATACTCTCTTCCCTTCTCTGTCTTGACTTCTCATTGAACCAACTCAACTATCTTCTACTCTTAAATCCTCTGTGTCCTTGTACTATCACTTATCACAACTTATAAACCCTAACCCTGGATTACTCTCTTCATCCACCTCCTTCAGTCCTTTTCACATGCGGCTGTCAGTAGCTAAAGGAAAGCATGAAGCTATGGCAGTTGGGTTCACTATAAATTTATGTTATCTGATCTCAACTGACTCTTTGCTTTAGTAAGGCAATCATTCTAGTCCTCCTAATCAGTTTGCTATCCCACTCTCTTCAGCTACTATTCCAAAGCTTTTTGTTTCTCTTCAGGTGTCCATTCTCATTACTTTCCCCACCCTTTCTGCTAAGGATCTTGCCTCTACTCCACTAAAAAAAATTGAAGCTATTTTCTGTAAGGTCTCCTCTCCCACATCACTCACACATCTTCCTGAGCTATTTTTTTCTTTTCTCCGATCTTGGATGAAGAGATGGCCCTTCTCTTTGCCAAGGCCAGCCCCTCTATATGGCACCTTGATCCCATTCCTTCTCATCTTCCCTAACAGATTACCTCCACTTTCATTCCTGTTCTTTTATATTTAGTCTCTCCCTATTTAATGGCTCCTTTCCTGCTGTCTACAAATGTGTCTCCCCTATTCTTAAAAAAAAAATAACCCTCACTTGATCAAACCATAGCCATTAGTCATCGTTCTCTTTGCACAGTTATTGAGTGAATAGGACATCTGGAATTGCTACTCATCACATCTCTTCGCAGACTTTCTCTCTAACATTTCTTTTCCTAGTCTGACCTTCCTGTTTTGTTTCCAGAACTATTGGCAATCTCTAGCTCCTCTGGTACATCAAAGCATGTGTGATCGAATTGCTGGAGGAGAGGTATAAAGTCTCAGTGTCTGCAGACCACATTTGGATGACTCATAATCCTCTCTTTACAACCATTTCCTTCACTTTCATCTATCTGAGTATCCCTAGCCTTCTTCAGGTTGGGAAAAAACAAACACTATAATATCGGACCTTTTGGTTAATCTAGCCATTCGACTAGGCAGTTTGAAATTATGCTAATAACATGACTAAAATCTCCATACCCTTTGATTTAGAGGTCCCTCTACTAGGCATAAACTCCGAGAAGATCAAAGATAAGAAGTTCCCCTATGCACCAGAATATTTGTAGGGCCACTTTTTGTAGTAGTAAAAAAATGTGATGCAAAATAAGATGTACATTTATTGGAAAATGTTCAACAAAGCTTGGTACTTGAATTTAATGGAATGTTATTGCACAGTAAAAAATGGTGTGCATGAAGACTCCAGAGAAATATAAGGAGACTTATAAGAACTAAGACCAAGTGAGGTAGAACCAGAAAACTGTGTGCAATGTCACTGTGGTGTGAGTAGAGAGAACATGAATAAAAAAGTTAGCTGAATGCTTTGCATTTTAGTATTCAAGCTTGCCCCAAAAGAGGAGAAAATACTTTTCTGTTCCTCCTTTGCTGAAGTGGGAGATGAAGGGTGTGGAGCATTGTATATACTGCTAGATTCAGTTGATGTGTCAGTTTTGTTGAACTTTTTTTTCTCTTAAATTTTTGTCTTTTGTTTTTATTATTATGAGGCATGGCTCTCTGGGGGGGGAGGTAGAGGTAAACACACACAGTACACACACACACACACACACACACACACACACACACACACACACACACACACACACACACACACCCCGATGTATAGAGCAAGGTGCTTTGAGTCAGGAAGATTCATTCTCTGGAGTTCAGATGTGGTTTCAGATATGAGCAACATGACCCTGGGCAAGTCCCTGAACCTTATTTGCCTGTGTTCCTCATCTGTAAAATAAGCTGTAGATAGAAATGGCAAACCACTCCAGTATCTTTGCCAAGAGAACCTTAAATGGAGTCATAAAGAGGTCAGACACAACTGAAATGGTCGAACAACTACACACACACACACACACACACACACACACACACACGGAAATGAAGATTATGTTACAAATATAGCAACAATTTCTTTTTTTTTTTAAAGAAAAAAATTCTTTCAGGGAGTGTTCCTGTGAATAGTCATCTTGGACAGGCAGACTGTGATCTCTAGAACTTGACTAAAGATTATCTTAACCTTCTCCCTTATGTAAAACATTTGCAATCACTATAAATTACATGGGGTACTCTGGACTGTCTATAGCTACATACAATACGCATTCATAAACTAACATATAACAGTCATAGGTAATTAGATTTAGATAGTGTAGACCAATCATGTAGACCTTATATAATATGACAGTGTCATATCAAAGTTGCATAGAGTAATCAGATGTTAGGTCACATGCTGAAATATAATTTATGTACATATAGCAAAGTTATATAATATAGCATAGAAGCATTCTATAAATCAAGCATAAGTTATATACAATATATACATTACATGGAACCAATCACCAATGGGTATCAATCCGCTACATTTGTAACCTCTCCCATCACTTCTGATGTATCATAAGGCAACCTATTTATTGACAGAGAATTGTAGAATCCCTGATGCCCAGTATCTCTTATTCCTGGTTTGTTTCTCCTTGTTTCTTCCTTCCGCTCCACGCTGGTGTCCCCAGCCTCCTTTTAGAGCTCCTACCTCCCACTACTGGGACAGGTGGAGAGTCTCCAATCCCAGGGCCTGTGGGATGAAGAAGAACAAGAGAAACTCCTTATATCTCAGGTAATAAAAGCAATCCATGCACTGCTAGGATATAAAGCCATGGTGGTTAACAGAAAGAAAGCCCTGACCTAGAGGCAGGAAGCCTGTGTTGTAATTTAGTAAATCAACAATCAATGGGAGAGGTCACAATATATTAAGCACCTGTTATGTGTGAAGCATTCTTCTAGGTGCTGAAGATGTAGGTACAAAGAATGAAATAATTTTAACTCATAATGAGTTTATATTTTCTAACTTGTTCTGTAACTGGTTCTGTCACTAACTTGCATACATTTCCTCTGTATGACTTTTCACTTCTATAAAATGCAGGTGAAAATGTGTGATCTTTTTATTATAAAATTGTTGTTAGGATCAAATGACACACACATACATATATATATACACACACAGATACATATACATACAGATATACACACTTTTTTCTGTTTTAACATGTTTATTACAACAGAGACAAGTTACATCTGACTAGGTTTTTTTCCCTCTTTCCCCTTCCACAACCATGTTCATTGGGCTATTTCCTTATATTTGAGCAATCACTGTACTTTCAGCATATGTACCCAACAGTGCTATAAGTACATTTTTACAGGGTACAAATGGAAATACATTTCAATAATTTATAAAAACAAGTGGGTTATGTGTATATATGGACATATGTACATACACATATACACATACATACATATAGGCATATATAATATATACGTACATATACATGGTGGTATTTTGTTTTTGTTATTGTAATTTCACATGTAGTAAAGATTTGAATTTAAGAAAATAATTTAAATCTTAAAAGCCTAGTACCTTGTAAATAGTAGGTTTTAGTAAATGTTTATTAAATTGAATTAAAAGTTTGTATTGGAGAGATATTTGGGAAAGAAAAAAATCTTTTCTGTTAAAGAAATTGTTTTCTGTTCTATTTACAGAAAAAGATAATGCTAAATATGTTTTTAGACACATTGATGGCTGATCCTCCTCCCCAGTGCCTTGTCTGGCTACCTCTCATGCACAGACTTGCCCATGTTGAAAATGGTAAGTAGACTATTTAATAATGTTTCTTTACTCTGTAGAAAATTGTATGTAATAAATATAAATAGGGTCTTAGGTATTATAATTGATGATCATAACTGACATTTGCAGTCATTTCATGATTTTAACTTTTTGGTTTCTATTTTGATGACTTTTCTTCTCAAGCTAAATCTGTAACTTTTAGGTACATTGCCACCAGGTGGTACTCAGGTACCATGGCTACAGAGGCACTTTTGTATGGGTTTACATGGAGTGGCTTTTTTCATGAGCCCACTTGATTTATCCATGGATTTTCCACTTGTTTTTGATGTCTGGGATGCCTTTCTTCCTTAAAGCAGTTGAACTTAAAATCAAATATACAAACATTTAATTGCTTTGCAGAGAATTTTTAAAGATATAAGTGCCTCAAGGACAATTTGGTACTGTTGATATTTAATTTTTTTTTTAACCAGTCACTGACTTTTCTTTTGTCAATCACTTTTATTCTTAGGTTGGAATCAGAAGTCTTTTCCAGCGATTTATCTTCAGTCTTTGAGTTTATTCCTCAAAGGTCCATTATGCCTTTTCTCAGATCTAGCAAGTGGTAGTTATTTCCTTAGCTAGGACGTTAGGCCTAAATCAAAGGAAGGCCTTTGTCTTCTCTACCTTGCTTTTTGCCCCCACTATTACTTCCATTCCTCTTGCCATTGAAAAACATGGAAGCCTCCTTCTCTGTTTTTTTTTTCCCACTAGAGAGATAGAAATCTTTTCTCTCTTTTTAAGTACTTAGATAAATGCTAATGTATTTAGTAGGCAATAAATGGAATCCCTACCTGTGGTTTCCTACCATTCTTTATCCCTAAGATTAGAGTTGTAAAAATGACTCAAGGGAATTTAAAAAAAATAATTAAGAGATATTCTAAGACATCATAAAACAAAGTGCTAAAGCTTAAACTAGTAAACTAACAGTTTAGCTTCTTAATTAGGGCTAGGTGTAGCTTGCTTTGTACACAGTATTACTTTGCTTTCCCAAGTGTTGCAGCTAGAAATGATGAGCTTTTCAAAACTTAGAATCCTTGAATCTTTTAAACAGATTAAACTCTTTGAATATTTTGTACAGATTTAAGTTGGTTTCATGACAATGTACTAACTTATTAATTTCTGCCCTCGGCAATACCTCTTTTAAAGTCTTCAGAATTTGTCATTTGTCTCATATCCAATTCAGTTACAGGGAAAAATATTTTAATCAAGTCATTCTGCTTTCAGTGTTCCTAGGTAAACACAAACAAATCGCAGCATTTTTATTAAGCTTTAGCACTTTGTTTTATGATGTCTTAGAATATCTCTTAATTATTTTTTTTAGATTCCCTTGAGTCATTTTTACAACTCTAATCTTAGGGATAAAGAATGGTAGGAAACCACAGACAGGGATTCCATGTATTGCCTACTAAATACATTAGCATTTATCTAAGTACTTAAAAGTTTTTCTATTATGTGAAACAATTCCCAAAACATGCTAACTCTTAGTGTTTTAAGATCTCAGAGTAGTGAATAGAATGCAGGAAGTCTAGGGTTCAAATCCCACCTCAGAAGTTTATTAACTCTGCAACTCTGGGTAAATCACTCCATCTCTTGGTTCCTCAGCCTTTTTATTTGTAAAATGAGAGTTACATTTTGTGTTTTCAGAGGTCTCTTCCAGCTCTAAATCTATTACATAATAATATAAATTTTTCACAGTATCCCTTCCTTCAAATCACATTATAAAGAATTTTAAAAGAAGAAGAAGAAAGTTCAGCAAAGCTAAAAATTGGATGTTATATGCAGTGTTTCACAATGTCCCCTGTCAATGGTCTTCCACCTCTACAAAGAAGTGAGGGGAGATTTATTTTCATGTCTCTTATTTGGGGCCAAGTCTGGTCATTATAATTTCATAGTACTACCTTTCAATTATTTTGTTGTTGTTCTTTACATTTACATTATTGTGATCATTGTGTATTGTTTTCCTGCTTTTGATAACTTCACTTTGAGGCAGTTCATAGAAGACTTTCCATATTTCTTTGTAGTATTTGTATTAACAATTTCTTACAGCTTAGTAATAACATTTTATTACTTTTATGGTCTACAATTTGTTTAACCATTACCCACCAATGAGCCTTTACTTTGTTTCCAGTTCTTTGCTTTCACAAATAGTGCTGCTATAAATTTTTTTGTGTATAAGGGAGAACTTTATTGTTTTGCTAACCTTCTTGGAACATATGCCTAACATTGTAAGCTCTGGGTTAAAGGATGTAATCAGTGAGATAATATTTGTAAAGTGCTTATCATTGTCTTTGGCACATAGTAGGCACTATGTAAATGTTATTGTTATCATTATTATTACACAGATATTTTAGTTACTCTGTGTGTAATTAAAAATTGCTTTCTCTAGGGTTGGACCAATTCACAGCTCCACTAACAATGTATTGAACTCTTAACATTTTGTAATTTCCCTCACCTGCTCTGTTCTTTTTTTTTATTTTTTTTTATTGGTGAGCCAATTACGGTTAAGTGGCTTGCACGGAGTCGCACAGCTAGTGACTGTTATTTTGTCTGAGGCCAGATTTGAACTCAAGTCCTCCTGACTCCAGGGCTGGTGCTCTATCTACTGCACTACCTAGCTGCCCCCACCTGCTCTATTCTTTTAGAAACTAGTTTTCCTAGAGAGAATCTAAATTCTAAACATGTGGAGATTAGATTGAATTATAATTCTGTTCAGCTTTGATTTGCATATGAGATATATTCTTGAAAAAGTTTGCAAAGCTCATGGTTGTATAACAAATTGTACTTTCCTGTTGTCTTCCATTGTGTGTACTTAGAGATATGATCTAACAGGAAAAAAAATTATATTAACAGTTAAATATTGAATCAGAACCTTGTGTCATAGTGAAGTATAGCTTAGTATGCAGGTATGTATTGCATATTATGATGTGAACTCACCACCCAATGAATTAATGGCACCTGAAACATATCCCAGTTTGAGAGAAAGCTGAGGGGGGACACCAGTAAAGTACATGAATCTTTTAGAACCCCTGGAGGTCTAGACTGGAGCAATCTTACTGAATAGGCACTATACTGTGGAAGGTGCCCTGTTCCTATATTTCTGTGCCCCATGATGTGGGGAGAAAGTAACAAGTGGCAGCAGAATCCCACCCTCCAAACCTCCCTGTAATTGCCCACTTGTTGGTGCAGAATATTTTTCTTGGTTTTGGTCATGAATATAATTTTCATTTGCAAACTACTTGTAGTATAGGTGTTCCCAATCTTCCTTTGTATAGAGCTGCTCACTTTTCCTCGGTCATAGTTGGGATATTCCTAGACAGCAACAGTAAATTTAAAAGTGCAATCTTATTTATTCCTTTCATCTTTTCCATTGCTCTCTTCTATGTTATTCTAGCTTTCTGAGACCTAAGTTTTAGCCTAAAGAAAGAAAACGTTTTATGAATCTATAATTTCATCAAATGTAGTAGAAGAATCAGGTATAAATCACTCACCCAAAGTTAGATATAATCATATGTCGTAAAATTGAATTAGCTTCTTATATTTTCCTGACCACAGAAATATGCCTTGGCTCTGAACTTGAATTTATGAGTTATGAATTTATGAATGTGGATTTTTAAGGAGTATTGAAAAGTAAGGAACATTTTAATTTTTGTACGTTAGCTTTAATTCTGTTCACAATTTTGAATGCTAACAATTGAATATGCAGTGTTCTTTGTTAAAAGCTAAGCACAAAATTGAGACTCTTGATTGAAACGTAGGTTAAGATTATTTTACAGAGAAGGTGAACAAGCCAGAAAATGTAATTTCATGCCTTTGAGAAGTTAAAGTACCCTATTTCTTGATATTTGAGTAGCGGCAGTAGTTTTGGCCTTTTTTTTCCTGCCTATGTGAATATGATTTCTTTTGAAAATAATATTTTGTATTTTACACTATAGACAGCTCCCAACAATCAAGTGTTATGGAGAAAAGAGGGGCTTCTGTTTTATAGGTGGGGAAAATTAGTGAGATAAAGAGAGATTAAGTCACTTGCCTAAAGTTGCACAGGTACTAACTTGTGAAGCAGTAATTAGTGCTTAGGGGCTCTTGACTCCCAAATTCCATTCTTCATTCACCACTAAAGATTTATGTTTTGATTTTTAGAAATTGTTTACTCAAGGACTTTCAGAGATCTAGAGAGGCCTGGGCCATTTCTAGCTTTATAGACCCCTAGATCAGGGAGGGTCGCCTTGAGGCCAGATGTAGCCTTCTAGATTCTTAAGTGCAGCCTTTTGATTGAATCTAAATTTTATTTGTTCTATAAAATTTGGATTCAGTCAAAAGGCCACACTTAAAGATCTAGAAGGCTGCATGTGGCCTCAAGGCTGAAGGTTCCCCACCTCTGCCCTAGGTATAATAACAATGACAATTATTATTATAAAAATGAAGATGCTTTTGGGTGCCCAATTTTGTTTTCATTTAAGATATAATTTGAAATGTATTTTAAAAATTTAACATGTTTTATGTACAAATGTACTAATACTATTTTGACTAAATCATTTAATATTAAAAAAAGGTGTTTTAGAGGGGAAAGACGACAGGGAACAACATAGCTGGCTTTCAGTTCTATTTTAGATTCAATCATTGATTTCTTTTGTTAGTTTCAACTCTTTCGTTCTGATTTCATTCACTTAAATAAAGAATGTTTTTCTCTTTTCTTTCCCCTACTCCACTTCTCTCCCCACCCTTTTTTACTTCCCTTCTTCAAGTCTTCCATCCTGTGGAGTGTTCATATTGCCGGTGTGAGAGTATGATGGGTTTCCGATATAGATGCCAGCAGTGCCACAACTACCAGCTCTGCCAAAACTGCTTTTGGCGGGGCCATGCCAATGGCCCTCACAGCAACCAACACCAGATGAAGGAACACTCCTCTTGGGTAACTTTGCCTTCTGTCTTTGCCTTGAGTCTTTGCTGAGCAAATGTCCAGAAACATACAACTTCTAAATGGACAGATATTGCTAATAGGTTAATAAGTGTTTGGCACATTAAATCTTCTCTCTGTAAAATGAGGACATTAGTTACCCTTTAGGTTCCCTGTCAGCACTGAAATCCCTTTATCTAATATAATAGTTAACTAGTATGCCCCTAGTTTATAAAATAGACTGCATCACTACTTGTCTCTAGAAAGATAGGTAATATGTGAAAACTCCAGATAAAAGGTGCATTTTCATATAAAGAAAGGTCACAGAATTTCAGAGTTGGAAGGAGACTCATTGGTCCTCTGGGCTGACCTAGACCTGAAAAAAAATTGCTTTTGCATTCCCCAGTCAATGTTTAGCTGAAGAAAGGAGATATAAAATCAATTTCTTTCTGGAACAAGGAGTATGAGGCATTTTTAAACTTTTCAAAATTGAGTCAGAAAGATGGCCCTCAAAATATTTGGACTTCTAATTTAATTCAACAAGCATAATTTCTAGCTTTGGATAAGCATTAAAACATTTTACAGTGTAAATTCTGATCAAGTTTTCTCTTTGTCTTATATAAAGTTGAAATTTTAAAAGAATTTAATAAATTAGGGAGATTTTTGCCTTCAGGCAAATGTAAAGGTACTGTACTCAGATATGTACAGTTCATATGAGAGCAAGGTTCTTAAATCTATGTGGCTTACCAGAACTCATCTAACAGGAATCCTCAGTTAACTGAATTTTTTTTTATTTACTTGAATGACAAATTAAGAAGAAAAATTTATGAGGCTCAGGGCTACTAGGATAGAATGTTGTATAGATTTTCAGGTATGATCATTCAATCAGATTCTTTTTAAAAATTGTTTTTCTTTGTCACAAAAGAGGGTTCATTCTGGAGGGTGGATGGAAAATGACTGTGATGTAAAGAAAAAGGGCATAAATAAGATACATTTTTAAAAAATCTAACTTCAGTAAAAACAAGGATAAAATATACTAAACTTCTAGAACATGCCCTAAAACCAATACAAGTTTTCCATACCTTCTTATAGCAATAGTAAGACCAGTCATAGTTATAGATTCTTTGAGGTGAAAGGGTCTTTTGATGCTCTATTTTCAGGGTTTTTTTTGTGGGTTTATGTTTTTTGAGGGAATCTGTGACTTCAGGGTTAGAAACACCAAAGAGGAGTTTTCCTTCATCAATGCAAATGAGCAAATTCTCTGCAGCTTCCTCTTAGAAAATTTCTTAGGGGCACTGAAAGGTTGTGTTGACTGTATGATAATCTTTAGAAATCTCTTAGTGCTGTGGAAATTGTGTTAAAAATTTTAACTAAGGTTCTACAAGATCCTAAATTACCAAAGAAATAATGTTTTATGTACTTAAGTTAGGAAGATGAATGCGTTTTACTTTTTAAAACTTTGTGATATTTTAGTTTGTTACAATACAACATTCCCAACAAACATTCACACTCTAATGAAATATACTCTGCATTCCCTGGTAAATAACTGCAGTTGATTTATCCAATGTGAATTGGAAAGTGGGTTGTGTCCTTTAAATTGACGGTAGTGATAATAATGAAAAATACAAATTAGAAAGATTTCTATCACCAAAGATTTGGGGGAATGGAGTGTTTTAGTTAATTTGTGCTTTAGAAGAAGGCTTGGTTCACTTTATTTTTAAGGTAATTAATTTTATGTATCATGACAGACTTCAGTTAAAAAAAAGACATGTAATACTCTATTCCTACTTTTCTGAGCTGTGTAGGAATTTATTAAAAAATATATGCACATATGTATGTATATGTATTTTTAATCAGTAAAAATCCACTTTATCTCTCTTCTTCCTCCAACTTCTCCAATTCTTCCTCACAAATTGAGAATGAAAGAAAACCAAACACATATTACAAACGTACAAAAAACAAATTTTTGCATTGGTCATATTCTAAAAATTATGTCTCTTCTGCCCTCTGAGTCATTCACCACTCCATTATGAGGTGGATAGCTTGCTTCATCATAAATCCTCTGGAATCATGGTTTGTCATTACACTGATCATAGTACCTAATTCTTTTAAAGTTGTTTGTCATGTTTTTTTCATTGTATAAATTGTTCTCCTGGTTCTGTTCACTGTATTCTGCATCAGTTCACCCAAGTCTTCCCAGGTTTCTCTGAAACTATGCCCTTCATCATTTCTAAAATCGTGTGTGTGTGTGTGTGTGTGTGTGTGTGTGTGTGTGTGTTCTTTCTTCCTTTGGCCAGGTCAAATAAGAGTGAGGTTCAAGTGTCAGCTGCTCCTGTCCCCACATCCTCCTCCTCCTTGTCTGTATAAATATCTACTTGTGCACTGAGATTACATGGGATAATTTTCCCTAAGCTTCCTTTCCCTTCTTCCCCTAGTATATTACTTTTCTCCTCTCTTCCCATTCTTCTGTGATCACAAACATATAACAACCATTCCTAGGTTTTTTCAGAGAGAACACATGAATCATATCCCCATAATTTTAATGTTAGCAGTTTTTCTTTGCTTAGTCCCTTATGATGGAGTATTCATGTTGAGCTTTTTATGTTTTTCTTCCCTCCTATGTCTACACAGCTCTGCACTTTTCATTAGGAAGGATTGGAAGTCTTCTAATTAAAGGTCCAATTTTCCCTTTGTATGATTATACTCAGTTTTGCTGGGTAGGGTGTTCTTGGCTATAAGCCTATGTATCTTTTGCCCTCTGGAATATAGTATTCTAAGCTTTCTGTGCCTTTATAAGTGGCTGCTGCTAGCTTGTGTGTGATCCTGTGTACATCTGGAGAGATGGTTTGGAATGGTCTTTCTGTTACTTGTTTGGAGGTATTATGTGTTGTGTTATTCCTGGATCTCAGGCTGAGAACTGTAAGTTTTCAGTACTCCACAAACACACGCATACACATTACTTAAATCATATTTTATTTTTTCCAATTACATGTAAAGATGATTTTTGACATTCAATTTTAATAAAATTTTGAGTTCCAAGTTTTCTTCCTTTCTCTCTTCCCTCCCCTGTCTCTGAGATTGTTAGCAACTAATATAGGTCATATATGTGCAATCATGTAAAACACATTTCCATATTAGTCATGTTGTGGAAGAAGAAACGGTTTGCAAAAAAATTATGGTTTGCGAAGGGAAAAAACCACGAAAAAAATAAAGTGAAAATAGTATGCTTTGATCTCCATTTAGACTCCATCAGTTCTTTCTTTGGAGGTGGATAGCATTTTCCATCATGAGTCAGAAGTGTGTTTAATTGTACCACTTTCTACTTCCTCTAAAGTATGCTCTGCTGATGTTCCACATTTTTTTCCAATTGATCTTATTTAGGGCCTGGCCTTCTTAGAGATGTCATCCTTCCTCATTGCCTTTCAGAGCACTTGGTTCAGCTGGTGTGTTTCCTCTAAGAGTTCTCAAATTCTAGTATTAGAAATAAAGCAGAAGAATTCCTCATGCACCCTGACTTGGATTATGTGCTTTTACTAACTTTTAGGACATGGCACATTATTAATTTCTAAAAGTGACTTTTCCCTATAAGGTGGTAGTTGAATGATGACTAAAGTTTTCTTTATTCTTTTCTTTATTGGCATTTGTTTCTTGGTGTTTTAGTTGCAAATTAAGTTTAACCTATTTCATTATTGGTTTCATTTCTACTTGTAACTTAAGAGTCATGAGGATTACAAATTTAAAAATCAGATCTTAGAGGCATTCTTAATATTAAAATTGATGCATAGTCATAGATATCTCATAGTTTTGGATTGTGGTATAGATGTATGTGAGGTTTATTGCAATTGTATTTGAATATGGTGTTCAAATTAATGTTTATTTTCTTTGTGTCTGCGTGACGTCTTAAGGTATACTCAGGTTTAGACTAAGTTTAGTGTTTTTAACTCTTGACAGTAAAGAAAAAAATAAAGTCTTTTTCTAGTGGAAAAGTGAGGACATGGGAAACCTGCTCTGAGTGAAAATATGCCTGACTAGTCTGAGGTCAAGAATCAGCATGCCCACAGTTCCAGTTCAGAAAGAAGTCACTTTGTCTGTTCTGTACAGGTGTTAGTTTTATGTGTTTATGATAGAAGAACTTGTGAGTTCATTTTGTCTATTCCTGTGTTATGTAGTACATTGTAGGTTTTGATGACTGCACTTTTTTGTCTAAGAGTTGCAATGTTAACTGTAACTAGCTGTTGGCTAGAGTTAATGAGTTACAGTGGAAGTAACACTGAATCTGGGATCAGAGGACCTAGGTTCAAGTCTTTGAGCTCTTATTTACTTGCTATGCCCTTAAGTGAGTCACAACTCCATAGCCTTCAGCTTTCTTATAAAGAAAATGAGGAGCTTTAGACTAGATAAACTAAAATACTTGTTCCAAAATTAAAATACTATCGTCTGTGATCCTAAAGTTGTTCTTTTCTATACTGAAATAAAATTTTTTAATAAATATGTGATATATAAAATCCAAATATATAAATTTTTTTTTCTCTCAAATTTTCTATGAGATTCAGAAGTTCTGTGGCTTGTTTTTGTTTCATTTTGTCCTGGAATTATAATATTTGCCATACCGAATTAAACCCAGGGTCTCTCCAACACAGTAATCCTTATTTGGTAATGATATGCTCATAATAGTAGTAACGATATGGGTTTGCAAAGTTAGCTTTCATGAGAAGATTTCTTTGTATTTAGCCCATAATATACATAGACTTCCACACGGTAAAAAAAATAGTTCCTGGTCTGTGACCCAGTGACACATGAGGAATGCTTAACAGAATCATCATCATTTTTTTAATGTGAAGTCTTGGTATATTAATTGGAAGGTACCTCAGAGGCCATGTAGTCCCATATATACCTGAAAGAAGTCCCCTCTGCTGGATCCCAGAGGCACCCTCTGCCTGAAAACTTCTGGTTTTTGGGACTCCAGTATGTCCCAAAACAGTCCATTCCACTCTGAGTCAGATCTAATTGCCATGTATAGAGCCAAAATTTACCTCTCTACAGTTTCTACTTATTGTTCCTACTTCTGTCTTCTGGAGCCAAATAAAGCAAACCTATTTGTTCTTTCACATAGCCCTGCTGGTATTGAAGACAGCTAAAATATTTACCTATGTCTTTTCTTCAGGCTGACTGTTCCCAGTTCCTTCACACACTATTCTTGGGCAAATTGGTTGATGAGTTCCCTGTGTATGTTTATACAGACAGCACTTCCTTTTCTTACTTCCTAGAATGACTTGTTTCTATGTTGTCAAAATTTCATTATTGAGAACATTCTATCCTTCTCATGTTGACTTCCCTTATATACAGTATTTTAAGTTAATATATAGTGTTTTAAGCTGTGACATCATATGGATGTTCTTCAAACTTAATTTTACCAAAATTGTGGGTGCAAAATCAGACTGGGTTTAGCTTTCCTCCTCTTTTGGTGGAATCTGTTCAAACCAAAGGATCCCTTCTTAGAATAATATTTTTAAATGCATAAAATAAAATATATAAGATTACAAAGGAAACTAATTCTACTAAAAACAATTTACAAATTATTTTTTTAAAAACAATAAATTCAGGGACCCTCTGGCCTGCAACATGGCCATCACCTAACAATTTTCCATGAGACATCCAACATCATTTAGTTCTCTGCTGGTGTGTCCAACCACAAAGCCAGTATACATATTCCTAGGATAGTTGACCAGGAAAAGAAGGACTAATTTAAAGACTTCTGCTGCTTTGCTATCCATGACCTTTATGCAACGACAGAGAAGCTCATCTATACAGGTCTTCTCAATGAGAAGAAAAACATTTTCAGTATAAAAACTAATTGGAGTACAGCTACCACTACCTTCTGTGTCTCCCACCCCATAACTCTTTCCTCATGTTGTTCTACACCTTACCTCTAATTTCTTCCAGAATTCCCTATTAAATATAACTTGGAGGGTGCAAAATACAATTTTTTTTTGTGTGCGCGTGTGCAGAAAGAAAAGGACCTCCTGTCCTAGAATTGGTAATAGAGGAGAGAAAAGCTCGGCATGATCTGACATACACCCAAGATTTTGGGAGAATAGATTTCAAATATTTCCAGGGAAAGATATTTGGAAACCCAGAAGTGAAAGAATTATGGAAAGCTGTGACCATAGACAAAATATTTCTTATTTCTCCTCCTTTACCTCTTTGTAGCAAAGGGAGGTAGATTTAGAGATTATCTAGTCCAATTCTTTCCTCTTAGAGATGGGCAGACCAAGGCCTAGAAGGTGGAATATACAATCCTTACCTCCATCGACTTACCTCTAGTTCATTTTTTTATCTTTTGCATTTTAGCTTCAAATCCCATAATTTGACTGAATCTGTTCTTTTCAAGGTTACCAGGTACCTGTTAATTGTGAAACTTGGTGGCTTTTTCTTAGCCCCCATCCTACTTGACCTCTCTGTTGCTTTTGACACTGTTTGACCTCACTCCTGGACACTTTCTCTTCCCTTGGTTTATATGATCCTGGTTTTTCTTTTGCTGGTTTAATCACACCTTTGCCTAATCATTGTCCATGTCCTATCTTTTTTTATAAGAAGGCTTTCCTGGACTCCACTCCCCCATGCCTTCAGCTACTAGCACCCTATCTTACAAAACTACTGTGTATATATTTTGTATATGTTTTTGTGGGTACATATTGTTTCTCTTGTCCTTAAGGGCAAGGACTCCTCTCCCCCATATTCAGTCCATTGTCAGATCTTGTCAGTTCAGTCTCCAAATATCTCCCAAATCTGTCCCATTCTAATTGGCCTTTTTGCTGTTGATTTCTTCCCTTTTCAGTCAGTACTTTCTCTCCATAGCTGCCAAAGCAACCTCCTTAAAGTATAAGTCTGACTGTTTTCTCACATACTTGTAATTTATCCATGACTCTCCATTGCCTGTGGGATAATATGGAAATTTCTCAGCTTGGTATTTAAAGCCTTTTGCAGTCTGGCTCCATTCTACCTTTCCAGAATTATTTCACATTTCTTCCCTTTACTCACTTGATCTGTGTGCTTTTTCCCTGAACGTGATATTGCATCTCTATTCCCCAAGCTTTTACCAAAGCTATCTGCCCCATATACCTGGGAATATAAGTCCTTCCTTCCTCATCTACTTAGAGTCTTTAGTTTCTATCAAGGCTTAACCCATGTTCCACTTCACATGAGAAACCTTTACTGATCCCTTTAATTGTTAGTGCTCTTTCCTTACTCAAATTGTCATGTATTTATTTATCTTTATAAATACCTGTACCTCACACCTAATATAACGCCTTTCATAGTAGGCACTTAATAATTTTATGTTGAATATTGAATCAAGTAGTGTCAGAATTTGAACCCAGGTTTCTTGATTACAAATTCAGTGCTCTTTTGACTATATCATACTAATTTATTTTCGGTGGATCTTTTCTGGGTCCATTATGTCTTTCTGAGATGGAGGAACCAGATCTATACAGGGTATTCCATGTAAAGTTATAACATAGATTTTGTAAGAATGTAATTTGTTTTATTTCATTGCTTATGGTGTCAAACACTCTGTTGGGCCTTTTGGCTACAGCAGTATATTTGAGTTGTTCAGGAAACCTTTTATGTTGATTCCCAGGTCTCTAGGTAATAGCCAGTGGCCAGGAGCCCATGAACCAACATAAAATTTGGATTATCAACAAGTATGACTTTGTTGTATATTAGACTTGTCCACATTATAACTTATTCGCCACTTTTTTGCTCTTTCACATGGCTTTGTAAGATATTCTGGCTAGTTAACACTACTGGGATTTTGTAACATGAAAGTGTTTTGGGTCTTCAGCAAAATTAAAGAATTTTTATTAAAAATAATAAGTGATTTTTGAGGCCTGGAGAGACTCACTGTTATACATTCCCACCCTCTATTTAATATCTTTAAACTAGTTAGTTCTTCTTTGATGACTAAACTCTTAAAATGACTTGATTCTTTTTGAAGAATCAGATTGTTATTTTGATATTATTGCTTGCTCCTTGAAACCTTGAGTATACACTTTTTTAGAAAGGTAAGTATTGTATTTAATAGAAACTTTATTTATTTATTTGTTTATGTATGTATGTATGTATTTTGCAAGGTGATTGGGATTAAGTGACTTGCCCAGGGTCACACAGCTAAGTAACTGTCTGAGACTGGATTTGAACTCAGGTCCCCTCCTGACTCCAGAGCCAGTGCTTTATCCTCTGAGCCACCTAGCTGCCCCAGAAGTTTTATTTTTTAATGGAATTTTGGCCCATTCCAATAAGTTATTCAAGAAGGACATATTTACTATATTTTGGTATATTCTTTTTTTCATAGTGGGACAATATTTATTGAAAAGACTTCATGTTTTAATTTTGAATTTCTGTTATATAGATGCTGATAATATTTGGGGGTAGAAGGAACTTTGCAGATCATTTAGTTCAACTTCTTTATTTTGCAAATGAGGAAATCATGAGACATAGATGAAAGAGGTTTGTCTAAGGTCACAAAGTGAGGGTCAGTTAGTGGTAAGTCTGGGGCTGCGTCCTAAGTTTCCTGACTCTCAGTCCAGGCCTATTTCCATAACAATGAACTATAATGCCCACATTTTAGATGGCTTAGCAAGTTCAGACTGCCAGAAAAGTGTATGTGGTATTGTACTGGAAGTGCTACTGATAATTTGATTCTGGTGACTTGTGCTGTAGTATTTAGGAATATGAGAAATTCAAGTAATTAAAAATACTTTTAGCCCTCTCTTTATATATTTTAAACATTATATGTGTATATGTTACATTTATATATAAATATATATGCATGTATTTTTTTCTTGGCACAATTAAAATGACTTTAGGTAATATGTATATTCAATACCGGTATGGTGCTTTTAAATTTATTTTTCAAGTTGGCTTTTATACTTTGCCTCCAGCTTATTCAGACGCCTAGCCTGCATTTGCTTTTGTCTGAAGACCTTTTGTGTTTCTGCCTGACAGAAATTCTTAGACCATTTCATATCTCTTCCCAGCAGATGGCAGTCTCCTCCATTCAGCAAACTTAACTGGCTTCATTCTTTTTGGTAGCAGTAATTTATTTTGGTTTAACAACCTACAGTAATATAATAGTATATTGACACATTTTACATACTCTAAGAAACAATTTACACCAGCTCAATGGAGTCGTTTGGATGTTTGGTGACCATTTAAGCCAGTGTCTAGTGGAACCATGGAAAGAGCAATGGATCTAGATTCAGAAGATTGGGTTCAGATTCTGGCCCTGCCAACCACTTTTGTGCCCCTGAGCAAATCATCTGCTCTAGGCCTCAATCAGCCTCCTTCCCTATAAAACAAAGGGTCCGACAAGATGATCTTTGAGGTCCCTTCCAGCTGTAAATCTATAATCCTATGAAAGAAGTTGTGTGAATGGGTTAATGGTCTTATCTAGACCTTGTACTTAACAAGAATTTGGTAACTTATTCTTGTCAAGAGCAGCATATCATGTTCTTGTAGCTGGACATTCACCATTTGCTTCATCTCCCCTAAATTCTATCAAGTAATATGGGTCCATTGTGTCTCTAGTTCATCATTGTGTTGCCTGGTACTAATTGTCTATCCAACAGCTCTCACTGAAGGACCACTATGTACCTAACACATCATTAAACACTTGGGGTTACAGAGGGAAACATAAGAAATAACTCTTACCCTCAAGGGGTTTGCAGATTTTTGAGGAAGACTTATACACTTGAATTGATTAAACAGAAAGACATATTTCAGTACTTAGAAGGTCTCTGTTTTTTTTTCATCTTGGGTGCTTCGTCCACTAGCACAGGCCACAGCCCCTCTGTAATGTAATGAATGATCCTCCATGAGTTATTATGACAAAACAAACTCATCCCATGAGGTTCAGCCTTCTGGTGATGAGCTTCAATGAAGCTAGTCCTCACATGATAGAAAGTCAGATGGCCTATCTTGAAAGGAACTTCCAGTCTTTATGTCCTTCGGATGTATCTTTTTAGAATCTTTAGGGTAGGAGTACCTTTTTTTTGTCTTTAGCTCCTTTGGCAATCTGGTGAAGTCTGTGGACCCCTTTTCAGAACAGTGTTTTTAAGTACATAAAATAAAAACCGTAGGATTACAAAGGAAACCAAAGATTTTTTTCTTTCCAGGTTCATGGACCCCTGACATTTATACATGTACAGTGGACTGCAGGTTCAAACCCCTGCTTTAGGGTCACCTCCATTCCACTATGAGGCTTAAAGGAGGGCATAAATAGAGTGAAAAACAAGATAATATATCATGTCAGATTATATAGAATAGTGAAAAAGGAGTTAAGAAAAGGATCAGTGTTATCTATATTAGGGTGAATATAAGTGGAGATAGGTATGAGGTTATGGCATGGTATGACCTAGGGGCCAGTAAGGAGAGTTTTTCACCAATTATTCAGTTTTCAACAATCAAGCATTTATTGTGTCCACTACATTCTAGGCACTGTGCTGAATGTTAAGGATACAAAGACAAAAATGGAATATGCCCTGCCCTCAAGGAGCATACATTTTATCAGGAGAGACAAAATGTACCCATGTAAGTGCAAACAAAATATACAGATTAAGTGTAAGGTAAATTATTTTTCTCCTAGCACCATCTCACTAAGGATTATGATTACGGGTGATGGTACTTGAAAATGATAGCTGTGGAATGCTGTTGAATTCTGGCTTTGTCCTTGGGAACTCACTACCTTTTAATTGGCTTGTTCTTCACAGAGAATTGTTTATTTTTATTCCCATTTGCTGTTATTTATCTCTTCTGCTGCCAAGGTCCAGAATAGATTTCTTTAATTAATCTTAAAAATAAATATCAAATTTTTACAGATCTAGCATGTGGCTCTGAAATCCTGTCTAACTAGCCAAAGAATGGTGTGGAGCCCCCTGCCCTGTTACCTCTCCTGCTTTTGTGGCCTGAACCCCAAACTGATCGTCAGAACCAATGTTCCTGCTACTTATGGAATTCTAGAACTTTATTTTCTGGAGTGAGGATGGTAGGGGGAAGTACAGATGGTTAGTATAGAGTCTATTCATCTGGAAGATTATCTCTCCCTTGTTGTAAAGCCCCATGCACTTTCCTCACCCCCACATCCAGCTGCTTCCACCACATCCTAAGAGATTCATATGGTGTACTGTGAAGTAAACAAAATTAACATTTATTTCTCTTACAGCAGAAGTTATTACTTGCCCTGGGCTGTTTGTAAGATTGCTTTAAAATTGAGGCAATTGGGTAAAGATTATGGAGTGGTTTGGGGGTTAGAAAGGTTCTTCACACCCATGTGACCTCCATTTTATATCTGCTTGCAGAGAGGAGTTTCAGTTGTGCTTAAAGTTTTTTGGAAATAGAGCATCTTTGGATAGAGAAGTTAGTAACTTGTTTACTTCAGCGGGGAGTATTTTTGATCTTTTGTCTTTATGGAGAAAGTATCTCCCCATAGACAACTTAGTATCCCATAGCTTGCTGACTTACACATTTTAGCTCATCAGTTTTACAAATACATACTTCTCAGAGAATGCTAGACTTCCTAATTCTTTTCCAGGGAACTGTGGATCTCAAGAGGAAACCAGAAGAAAAGAAGAAGAAACTTCTGACCCTGGGTTTGCCCCTCCATAGTTTGGTTGATCCTAGGGCCATCAGGGGATTCTAATCCAGTTTAATGGTTTAAAGCAAAGTAGAATTTGCAGGATTCTTCTCATAAGTGGTGGGATATTCCCAAGGAGACCTTGACCTTGTTAAACCAGTCAGAAGTACTCTAGACTGGAAGCCAGTCTCCAGAGTTAGATCACTAAGAGCCCTAGATCACTAAAAGCCTCTCTTGCTCAGGATCCTTGAGATTTCTGAGCTTCTCCAGGTACTAGAAGGATTGCTGGTGAGCCTAATGGCACTTGTCAGCAGGTTGTTGGAAACACTTAAGTCTTGGTCATTTCAGCAGCTGAATATTAACACAATCCATATCATGTGACATTTGTTTTATTTTTTTGAATTATTTTCTTCTTGTTGTCATGTCCAGATGCATAAACTTTGATTCCAAAAACAGAATATTTGAAGTATTTCCAACTATTCAAGAGATGGAGACCTAACAAAGGAAGAATTGGTATGTAGATGATAAGCAGTGAAACTTTGACAGTAAGGAGATGACATGGATGACTTACTCCAAGCAGTTATTCAAAAGAACAATTTCCTTTGAGCAATTCATCACTTTTCCAAAAACCTTCCCACTTCTTTAGATCTCTTTTGAGCCTGACAGGTGGCCACCAGAGCTAATATGAGGAATGCACATCTAATTTCCATGTGTAGGAAAGGGTGGGATTTGAGGGAATGTGTTTCTTCTCCTCTGTTTTTATGGTGTTTTTAGTAACCCCCTGAGATGTGGCTTTATTAAATGGAGATATTTGCCTGTTTTTATATTAATCATAATACATTACAAGCAAAAATAGCGTGCTATATAAAACCTACAGTACTATAGAAATGTAAGTTATTCTGTCTGAGTGACTTGTGACTAATCCTTTTTACACATACTACAAATGTGGGATACAGCTGTTTTTCTGAATAAACTGAAAATGTAATGAATATATATGTATCTCTATGGATATACACTAATTTAGAAAAAAGTAATAAGTATTCAGCCATGTAACATTTCTCTTTCTGTTATCTGATGGGAGTTGAAATTTTAGCCCACAGTTAAGTGGTGGTCATATTAGTCTCCAGGGTAGGAGCACCTAATTTATCAACTCCAATATTGGAGCTCTAGCAGTGGGGCTAAGAGCTCCTGAGATGGCAGCAGTGATAGTGACATTCATGGAGGAGGTGAAGCAGTAACATTATCAATGGCAGCAAACTCCTCCATTGCTGGCTCATTCATACTTATGAGGAGTTGGCAAATAAATAAATAAATAAATAATAAATTAAAAAGATCTGTTCTGCGAAGTTTGGATTCAGTCAAAAGGCCGCACTTGAAGACGTACAGGTCCTCATGTGGCCTTGAGGCTGCAGGTTTCCCACCCCTGATCTAGTCCAACCATTGTTTGTTATCTTTTGGGGTCAAGGTCTAGTGTGCCTGGCTCTGGCTGATCAGACCATTGTAATCTTGGAAGGATCTACCACAAGTTTGGGCACAAATAATCCATATGACCATTTGGAGTGGAGATATCTCTAAATTTATACAGCTCATGTTTCTTTTGAGCTATTACAATTCTGCTTTGCTCTTAGAGCTCAGCACCTCCTTTGATGTGGGTAATGCATGCTGGGCAGTCCTGTGCCATTGTCTCCCATGTCTCACTACTGATTCCACAGTCCTTTAGAGAGACTGTGAAAGTGTCTTTGTATAGCTTCTTCTGACCTCCTGTGAGTGCTTGCCTTTTTTGAGTTCTCTGTAAAATAGTCTTTTAGGCAAACAAATGTTTTGCATTCGAATAATGTGGCCAGAGTTGTGCTCTCTGCAGAAGAGTTTGAATGCTTGGGAATTCAGCTCAAGAAAGGACATCAGTGTCCAGTACCTTATCTTGCCAGATGATCTTCAGAATCTTCCTAATACAATTCAAATGGAGGCAATTCAGTTTCTGCCATGGAGCTGGCATACTGTCCAGATTTCACAGGCATACAACAATGAGGTGAGCATGATGGCTCTGTAGACCTTCAGTTTGGTAGGCAGCCTAATACTTCTCTCCCACATTTTTCTTCAGAGCCTCTTAAACACTGAGCTATCTCTGGCAATGTGTATGTCAACCTCATCACTTATGTGTACATCTCTGGAAAGTATGCTATCAGTGTAAGTGAACTTATCCATGGCATTCAAAAATTTTCTATTTGCTGTAACCTATGGTTCGTGTAGATGGTGTGATGCTGGCTGGTGGAGAACCTCTGTTTTCTTGGTGTTAATTGTCAGGCCAAAATTAGCACATGCTGCAGAGAACTGATCCCTACTCTGTTGTATCTCAGCCCCAAAGGCTGCATTGAGTGCACAATTATCTGCGAATAACAAGTCATGCACCAACTCTCCTTCCATTTTAGTCTTGGCTTATAGTCTTTTCAAATTAAATAATTTACCATCAGTGTGGTATGAATTCCCTCTTAAGCATCCTTAATAAATGGTCATCCAGCCTTTACTTGAAGTCTTTTGATGAAGGGGAACTTAACCTGCTAAGGCAGCCTATGACACTTTGGCATAGCTCTTATTGTTAGGGAGTATTTCTTTTTGTTGAATTGAAAATTCTCCTTATAATGATAATATTTATATATGATATATATTTATATATGATATATATTTATATATGAAGTTTACAATGCTCTTTCTCCACAAAACCTTATAAGACAGATAATACAAATATCCCCATTTTATTGAAGATGAAACAGATTCACAGAGGTGAAGTCACTTAGAATCACATGGCTGGTAAGGATCAGAACTAGGACTGAAGCTCATGAACCTCATGTCTCCAAGTCCATTGAGTACCTGGCATAAGAAAAACAGGCAGGTGCTCTGATTTAAAGAGGAGCATAGATCAAGGTGTAAGGTAGAAAAGGAGTTAGGATGCTGTGAATGAAATCAACAGTGAGGTTGGGGAAGATATCCTCTTGAGCAGCTAGGAGTGGGGGGGAAGGGGGTGAAAGGAGAGGAGACGAGAACTAGTAATGGTTGGGTTGAGAATGGCCATGCAGCCCCCTGGTTGGGGTGATTGTGCCTAAGTAGCCATTTGTATATTAAGGCTCTATGTAAATTTAGCATAGTCAATTCAATTGGAAAATTTTGTTAGGTTTCTACTGTTGTAAGGGCAACTCCAATCTTGTGCAAGTTCAGCTGTTCTAGTCCTTTAAGGGGCTGGCAAAGCCATGTCTCTTCCTTGTTGCTTGATCTAGTCAGCCCAGGGGCAGTTGAGGTTAGAAGTCTTACCTTGCCTCTTGCCTACTCAGGAATCCCCTGCTGGTGGTGTTGACTCTCCAGGAAAAGCAGAGTGGTTATTTTAAACATCATATTGGTCTGGCAGGCTGGTGAGGTAGAGGGTTGTACAAGGTGTACTGGCAGATAGAATGGTACAGAGGGTGGTGGAACTAGGCTTAGGACTGGGGCTTTTGGAGCTGTGGACGCCGTTTAACCTATGTTTTGAACAGCTGTGTGTGCCTATGCACCCTGTCACATTGCCAATAGCTTCTGTGTATCTTAATACTGGTAGTGAGGAGATTCAGAATACAAACATCCCAGTGAAAGAAAAGACAGCCTTCTTAACCTTATCTGCTGCTTATGTGGGAGAGGAAGAAAACCTGAGAGACTTGAGGTTTGGGGAAGATCCCTTGTCATAGCCCTGGTGTTGGGGAGAAAGAGAGGAGCTCTGCCATCAAGGCACATGGTTCCAGTTCAGCCCTTGATCTCAATATTCCCTGAATCAAAAACTTGGGAAATAGGTGCAGCTAATTAACCACTAGTCACAGACTTGAATGATGTTATGCTTCTAAGAAGAGAACTGCCAGACAAAATGCAACCCAAGGTGGGAGGGGGTAGCGAAAAAGTAAAGCAGCAAGCTTTATTGAGGAGGGGATACTCAAATAGTGCAGATGCAGTCAAGGAAGATGGACATAGAGAAATCTGCTGGGATCCTGAGTTGAGTTAGGCATCCCATGTGGGTGAAGGAGGGTGGATTTTTAAAGGATTTTTATCTGTATCAAGTAACACCAGGCATTGGAGGCAGGGAGTGGAGAGTTTAGACCTGGGTATTTATCGAGGTTCAAGACTGATGCTGACTCACTGGAGAGAATGCAGGAAGAAATTTGCAGCTGGGGAAAAGGGGCTTTGGGCTGTTACTTTGACAGGATTACTAAAGGGTTTTTTTTTGTGTGTGTGTTTTGTTTTGAAGTTTCCTGGAGGCCTCTTTATTTATCAGGTCAAAGAAGCTACTGTATTCTTTATGTTGTTATGGGGACTTTGGGCTGCAGTGGTTCATCCAGAAAGAAAACACTGCAGGTTGTGTAGGAGGAGAAGAGCATATTGACTGCCCATAGGACCAAAAAGTTGAAAGAGCTGTTAGGTAATGATCTTGTGCAGATGGTGAACCTTAAGGATAGGGTTGAATTTTCTGCCAAAGAGGCATGGAACAGAAACCTCCTGAGAGGATTTAATGGAGGGTCCCAGATCTAGGGTGCCTTTTAGGGGCCAGTAGAAATACCTGACAATGGCCACCATCTCTGCCCCAAACCCAGAATCTATATCTGGTTTATTTTGTTTCTTGTGGCTCTTCTTCCTTCTGCTTCTACTCCTCGCTTCCATGTACAAGTTGGCTCCATCCATCTCCATGGGTACCTTGTTGCTACCACCCTGTGATCATGCTATTGTCCAGCCTATGGAAAGACTTTTACAGAGGAGATCTAATGTTTCTGGCCAGGGAGGTTGCCCTTTTTCCTATGGGAGCTATAAGTGCTTAAGCTTCCTGAACTTGAGACTACACTGCTGGGGAAACCATGCCCCTGGTAAGAAGTGGGAGTTAGTCCTATGACTATTGTCAAGGGACTGTTGAAACCAATATCAACTGTCAGTCTCTGGGAAGTCAGAGTTTGGTTTCATGTGGGGCATGGTCAGAATTTGAGATCGACCTTTTTCTTCTGCTGGAGATCGTTTTGGCCTGTGGGGTGAGCTGCTGCATTCTTGGACTTAGACTGTATTATGGAAAATTGTAAAAATTAGTTTAATTCTTCTCCTTTCCACCACCTCCCTTGTCCCTGTTCTTTCTAAAAGCTCTCCCTGTGTATTCTGGAAGAGACTTATATTCCTACAAGAACCCCCATACCATTGTCTATATAAAAACCAATTAAATGGGACCCTGAGAAATAATAACAACAATAACACACCTTATATCCTTTACATTGTCTCTTTAATTTTTGATTTATTAAAATGGCTTTTCATTGCAATTTTAATCTTTTGTGATTCCTCGTTCAATTTTTAAGCTTGGCATTAGGTTAAAATACTAGGCATGCTTTATGCTGAGTGCTAGGGATACTTTTGAGGGGAGGGGATTTATTTACTTTTGTTCTGAACTTAAACACCAAATAAAATGGAGATTTTGGGAAATATACATGAAACTGTGAATTTTTGTGATGTACAGTTTGCTTTTCAAGTATGTAATAAATTCAACGTGTAACTCTCAAAGCCATGCTGCTTGTTGTAATTTCTTCTGGCTTTCCTTCTGTTTTCTTCTGTGCATTTTTCTTTCTTCAGTGACAGTTTTTTCTTTCTCCTTTGGTTTGGACAACCTTATCTATGCCTGTCCCTCTCCCCCTTCACCATTCCTCTACTGGAAAAAAAGAAAAACAAGACTCTTGTAAAAATATTCATAGACAAGCAAAACAGATACCTATAATGGCACAGTCTGAAAATGTCTAACTTATTCTACATCTTTAATCTACCTCTCTCTGTTAGAGGGTGGGTAGCATGCTCCATCATTGTTTTTCTAGAATCATGACTGGTCATTGCATTGATCAGAGTTCTTCAATCTTTCAAAGTTTTTTTTTCCCTTCATAATGATGTCATTATTGTATAAATTGTTCAGCTTACTTCACTCTATGTGGTTGGGGGAAGGGGGAGTAATGCTGAGAGAAACAGACAAAGAGTGTAACCAAGGGAGACAGATGCTTACAAATAACAGAAATATAGATGTGGAAATCAGTGGAGTGAGACAGAGACAAGGAGGACAGCAGAGGCAGAGAGATGTTGACAAAAATAAAAGATACTGCTTAAGTACTGTAGGGAGGGTGGCAAATCCTAGGAGAAAGAGACAGGAGAAGTGGCTAGAGATAAACACTGAGAAAGGAGAGACATAGAGTCTAGGACACAAAGCTGGACCCTCCTGTGAAGTTATCTCCCAGGGACGAACTGGTAATAATAATAGTAGTAGTAGAAGTAGTGGCTAACGTTTATATAGTATCTACTGTGTGCCAGACACTGTGCTAAACACTTTACAATGATTATCTCATTTGATTTTTGCAATGACTCTGGGAGGTTGTTACTGTTATTACCCTCAATTTACAGATGAGTAAACTGAGGCAAACAGAGCTTAAGTGACTTGCTGCTGGATTTGCTGACTCCATGACTGGCACTCTATCCATTGTACTGCCTACCTCATATGGGGGCGAGGAAGGGGAGGGAGAAAGTCTCTTTCTCTGTCACCATTTTATTTAATTTTTAGTTGACTCTTTGGGGTTCTATAGACTCTTGTATCATCTACAAAAAGTGATAGCATTCCTTCTATTTTTTTTCTTGTCTTATTGCTATAGCTAGTATTTCCAGCACTTTGTTAAATTAATTGTGGTGATAATGAACATTCTTGCTTTAGCAGTCTTCTCTTATGGTGGAGCTTCTAGTCTTTTTCCGTTTTATATATAATGTTGGTTCTCAGTTTTGGATAGCTTCTACTTAACCATATAAAGTGAAGATTCATTTAGTTTTATTCTTCCTAGTGTTTTTAGCAGAAATAGATGTGAGATTTTGTCAAGATCTTTTTCAGCATCTGTTGATGTAATCATGTGGTTTTTATTATGTTTGTTATTAACATGGTCTGTTATGTTTATAGTTTTCCTCATATATTGATCCAACCCTGTATTCTTCGCATAAACTCAGTCTGGTCGTAATACATAATTTTAAAAATATGTTGTTGCAAACTCTTTGCTAATATTTTATTTACTATGTAAGCATTGGTATTCATTAGTGATATTATTTTGTAGTTTTCTTTGTCTCCCTCCAGTTTAAGGATCAAGACCATATTTGTATCATTGAGAGTTTGGAAGCTCATTAGGGGTACTTTAAAAGATCCAGCACTTCACCTGTGAATGGGTGTTCTTTTCACCAGTGCCAATCCCAAACCCTTAAAGGCTTGACTCTGTTGGCTTTCATCTTCTCTTCTATTCCTGCTTTTGAGATGCAGAGTAACTGGAACACTTTCTGATGTGAGCTTTTAGCACATTTCTCTTGTACCTTTATGTATGGCTGGCTGAGAAAATAGTCCACATTGTACTACTCAGTGCTCAGTGCTCTCCTGTTGCCTTTTACAGGGACCTTTATGATATTAAATGAACAAAGTACATCTTCATCAAGAATGGGTTATGCCAGACTAATTGACTTTTTTGATACAGCTAATAGACTGGTAGATCAGGAGGAGACTGTAGATATTGTTCACCTAGATTTTAATGAAGCATATGAGTGTCTCATGTTGTTGAGAAAAAGATAGATTTGACCTAAATAGAGAACGAATTGAATGGTTGGATCCAAAAAGGAACCATCTGTCATTCAATGTTATTTTGGAAGTTCTTTGGTGAAGTGCCCTAGGGATCTGTTGCTTGGCCTTGTACTGTCTTAACTGTTTTTATCAGCAACTTGGATAAAGGTACAGATAGTGTACTTATTAAATCTATAGATGATATAAAGCAGAGAAGGGTAGCTAACTTACTGGATGACAAAACTGGGATCCACAACATTTTGACAGCCTTGAACATTGAGTCAAATCTAATAAGGTGAAATTTATAGGGATAAATATAATGCCTTATATTTCATTTCAAAAAATCACTTCCAGAAATTCAGGATGGGGAAGCATGGCCAGAAAATAATTCATCTGAAAAAGAATCTGGGGATTTCAGTGTATTATGTAATTGAGATAATGTAATCTTAGAACATTCTTCAAGATTTCTCTTCTTTATGCTTCATATATAATAAGTTGCTAAATATTGTTAATTGTATCTCCATAGCATCTCTTAAACATTTTCCTTTCTCTCAGTTGCATTTCCCTTATCTTAGTCTAGTCTACTCTTCATATAGACTATTATGATAGCACCTTTAAAAATTATGCTATCTTGTTTTGCTATCATGTTCATTTCTAAATATATCCCTTCTGCCTCTGCTATTTAGTGGTACTTCCTTTGTAACAAAAAAAAGTTAAAAGAATTTTTTTTTTACGAAAAACAATTCAGCGAAACTAGAAAAGTCACCGAGTCTGACCATGTACATATTGTTCAATACCCAAAGTTGCCCATGAAGAGAAAATTTTTGCTTTTTCATTTCTTCAGGGCCAAGCTTGACCATTATAATAAAATAAGTTTTGAGTTTTTGTTGTTGTTCAGTTCTATTAACATTTTTGTATTCATTTTTATATTGTTTTCTGTGTTCATCACCTTATTTCATTTTGCATATAAGTTCTTATAAGTCTTCCTATACTTTTCTGAATCTTCATACTCATAGTTCCTAACTCAGATCTGTCATTTCATTGATTTGATAAACCTAATGAAGCAGATTGTAACATATCCATGCTTGTACCTCCTATGCGATTCTTTTATGACCTCCCATAAGTTTTTCACAGGGTATACACCCACTTTGTTGGTGGCCTTCTTCACTTTCTTTGGACATTGTGAAGGTACCATTGCAGGACTTTAGCTTTCCACCTGCCATCCCTTCCTCATCCTGTGTGACTAGCCCATTTTCTCTTCCTATTATGAAATTTCTCTTTGATATCTTTTATTCCTAATCTTCATAGTTACTTATTGGTTTCATGTTATAGTTTTCTCATGTTCAGAATACACCTCTCCATTGAACTCTTTGAAGACTTTTATTCTTTGTTTTTTTCTGCCATATAATAACAAAGGTAGAATGTTGCTATTAAAAAGATGGGCTTTTACTTTCATGGGAAGCTTGGGATCAGTAAAAGAGCTTTGTAATTTCCCAAAAGCAATCCAGCTTACTTTTTTTCTATTTAACTCTGGATCTAGCTTATTGTCCATCTGTACTATGTAATCCCGATTATATACTGATGGACAAGCATTATAGGTCTTCTATCCAAATGCATTTTGTAATCTGGGCAATAGACATTCTTGATCCATTTGTCTTTTCTCTGCGGATGGTCAGGTCAAACTCTTGAGTAATTATAGTTTGGAAGAGGGGAAGATATGGGGGGAAAGATAATGAGTTTAAGTTTAGGATGTCTGCAGGATACACAGTTTTAAATGTCCACTAGGTAATTGTTGATCTGGAGCTGAAGTGCAAGGGACCAAGAAAAATAGTATAGATGGAGAAAAGAAGAGGGCATAGGATTGAACTTTCAGGATACATATAGGGTAAATTGGAAGTAATCTGTGTGATTGTGGGAGCAGTAGCTCTGGTAAGGCAGTAGCAGTCAGAGGGAGGGAAAGAATCTAGGAAAGACTTCTTTTTTTTTCTTTTTTTTAAGACAATTGGGGTTAAGTGACTTGCCCAGGGTCACACAGCTAGTAAGTGTCAAGTGTTTGGTCTGAGGCTGGATTTGAACTCAGGTCCTCCTGACTTCAGCGTCCGTGCTCTATCCACTGCGCCACCTAGCTGCCTCTAGGAAAGCCTTGAAGAAGGTCAGATCTGAGCTGAGTCCTGAGGGAAGCAAGGAGGCAGAGGTGAGGGGGAAGAGCATTCTAGGTATAGAGAACAGCCAGTTAAAAGGCATGGAGTTAGAGAAAGAGTGTCATATTTGAGGAATAGCAAGAATGTCAGAGCTGTTATGGATTGGGGGTAAAGTAGAAGACCAGAAAAATAAGGAGCCAAGTTGTGAAGGGCTCTAAGAGCCAAGCATGATTACATATAAATATAGACTGGAGAGAGGCTAAGAAGGGTGAAGATTAAGAAATGGGTAGCCTTGACAGTTAAGAAATCATTGGTAACTTCTGAGAGAGTAGTTTCAGTTGAGTGATGAGGTGGAAAGCTAGATTGCAGAGGGTTTAGTGAAAGGAGGAGTGGAGTCACTGATTGTGTATGGCTTTCTCAACGACTTTAACCATAAAGGGTCAGATCATGTGAAGCATGGTTGGTTTTTTTCCCTCTTATAGTGGAGAAACAAGTCTAAGTGATGTAGGCCGGAGAAGAGAGAAGAGGAAGCTTTTGGTGAATGGCTTCAATTTTTTTCAGTGACATATAAGGCCAAGGTTCTCAGCTGAGAGGGGGTGGGGAATGGGTGCCATGGGAAATTTGAGGAAAGATGAAACAGGTTTGGAATAGCTACTCTGATGAGTGGGATAGAAAATCAGTTAGGGATGTATAAAAAAATTGCTTTGCTGCAGTGAGAACCCAGTTGGAAATATTTAACAAAAGTTTGTGGTGGACCTAGTTTTAACATAGTTTTGTGATTTTTTTCCTGTTCCATTCAGTAGCACATAAATAGGAATGAAGACAGCAGATGGTGGAAGTAATAAGTTTTGAGATCAGCAAAATGTGTCAGTGATAGGAAAAAGAGGACAAGGAACTCATTTGAAAGTGTGGTATTTAATTGGTAGCTAGTGGAAAAGTAGTGAGGGTTATGGAGGAATTAGAGGTTACGGGGTGGGTGAAGAACAGTTTCACAAGTTATAAAGCAGAGGGAAAGATAGAAAGACAAGGGACTATAATCATATAATGGAATTTCAGAGTTCATGAACATTGAAGTAGAACACTTATGGGTGATGACCATTTGTTTTTAACTAAGGTAGAGTAGAAGAGTAGGTCAAGACAAATGAGTGAATTGAGGAACTCAAAAGTTGAGTTTTTGAGAGCATATCAGTATATATGTTAAAGTCCCCTAAAATGAAGTCAGGAGTTGGAATGAAGAGAAAGATTGTGAGCCAGGCATTAAACTCACTGGGAAAGGAATGAGAGTGTCCTGGGAATCAGTAATTAACAGCTACCAGAATATTGATTAGTTGATAAATATGGATTGAATGAACTTCAGAGAGGAGGAAAGATTACTGAATAATGGTGGTAGAAGGAGACTCTAGAAGATATAGTGGGGAACACACTTGTACCACAACCAGTGAGGCAGAGGGCATGAATGAAAGTGCAATCAGTACTGGAAAGAGTCACATGCCATCAGAAGGGAACTTGGTTTCAGTGAGTGCCAGAAAATGGAAAGCGTAGGAAAGGAAAAGGTTTAATATGAAAGCAACCTTGTTAAAGATAGAGCAGGCATTCCAGAGAGCAAAGTGGAATGAGTGGGTAGATCAGAAGTGGGATTTGTGGGGTAGGGTATGGTTTAGGAGGGGTGGGAAAAAAAGGCTACTGAGAAAGTAGTAAACCTTATCCAAGCAATTGACTCAGTGAATAGATCAAACAGAAACCAATGACTCTATGACACAAGAAAAAAAATATTAGAACACAATTAGAAGATTGAAAAATAGAAAATTCAAGATAGCTGATTAAAAATATAACGGAGCTGGAAAATAAGTCAATGAAAAATAATTTAAGAACATTTGGACTCCCTGAAAACAATAATTAAAGAAAAAAGCTTAGACTGTATTTCAAGAAATCAGAAATCAAAACTCCCTAGATCTATTAGAACCAGAGGACAAAGTGAAGATAGGAAGAATCTGCTTACCTTCTGACAGGAACCCCGAAAAGAAAAGTCCTAGAAATGTCATAATTAAGATCCAGAACTCACACATCAAGTAAAAATATTGCAAACATACAGAAAGAAGGAAAGTTCAGGTACCAGGGAAACATACTCAGGACCACAAAAGACCTCAGAGCTTCTATATAAACAAATATAATACAATACAGTATTCCAAAAGATAAAGGATATGGGCTTACAGTTAAAACTAACTTATCCTGCAAGGTTGAGTATACTTCTACATGAGGAAAAAATTAGAGTTTTAGTGTAATTAGAAGGCTTTTTAAAGTATTTCTGATGAAAAGATCTGAGCTGACCAGGATCTTTGAAAATCAAACAAAAAAGTCTAGGGAAACAAAAAAAGATTATTTGAGCGACTAGCTGGTGTTACATGATGATATGGGGTTAACATACAAATAGTGGGAAAAGAAACAAGTATCTTTTCAGGATCTTAATGTCTTCAAAGGGTATTGAAGGAGTTAAATAAGGAAAACAGAGGTCCTTGGGTAAGTTGGTTCTCTTGTAAGAGAGAATTTTAGAGTGGGGAAAGGAAGGAAAGAGGAGAGAAGGGAATACACTAGTATAAAAAGGAGGAAGAAGAGATGGAACTTGTGATTTCTTATAGGTGTACATGAGGAAAAAAAAGACTGTATACAAATATGGAAGGAGTAGGGAAAAGGGCTTCAGAAGAACCTCACAGAGGAGGTTTGAGTACACAGACACGTTTTGGCATAGATATTCATCAAACTGAACCAGGAAACAAGTGAGGATGCAAATGGGACAGGAATTACTCAAAATAATCACAAGTGAAACAAAGTTCCTCATCCTGAAATGGGAATTAAAAGGGAAAAAAGGAAAAGCACTAGCATCTCACAGGGTGCTTATCATTTGAGGAATGGCTGGACAAATCATGTTATATGAATATAATGGAATATCATTGCACCATAAGAAATGATAAAATATTTCAGAGAATCTTGGGTAATATGAATTGTTGAAATATTAAATGAGTAGAAGCAGGGGAGCACTTTATAAAGGACAACAATATTGTAAAAGAAACAGTTTTGCAAGACTTAAAAACTCTAATCAATGCAGTGACCAATCGTGTCCCCAGAAAAACTTATGGTGAGACATAGCCAAAGAAGTGATGGACACAAGGTGCAGAAAGAGACATGTGTTTTGGACATGGCCATTGTATGGATATCTTTTGTTTGACTGCGCTTATATGTTGCAAGGGTTTACCCCCTCCCCTCCCATTTCTTTCAGTTTTTTATTGGGAGGGGTGTTGGGGGAAGAAAGGGTTAGCAATACTGATGACTGAAAAAAAAAGAGAAGGGGGCCAATGAAAGGAAGCTCAGAAAGAAAAACAGATAGGTAGATCAGTTTTGAAAGTAATATATAAAATTTGATATATACTTTTTTTAAGCCAAAGGATATTAGATAGAGCTTCCCAGTTTCATATGAAATCCTCTTTTTATGTTCTGTATGTATGGAAATTCTCATTTTTGGTGCTTAAATAAATAAAACTAAAATCTTTTAAATACGCAAAAATTTGTCTAACATGATTTAGAAGGGATTTGTACTGTGTTACATTTTAAGAAATGTGACCTTTATTGTCACTTAATTTAAATATTTAAAAAATTTCTATTGATGCTTTTTATTGTTATATAACTGCCATTTCTAAATATATCCCTTCTTTCTCTCCTACCCAGTCTAAGACATTCCCTTTATATTAAAAAAAGAGAAAAAAAATCATTTAAACCAACTAATGCATTGGACACATCTGACAAAACAAGCCATATTCCACATATAGTCCAATCAAACAGGAAGATGTATTTTCCTAACTCTTCCCTGGAGATATTCTTGGTCATTATAGTTACACAAGGGTCAGTTTATTATATTCTTTATAACAATAACACTCAGGTGACTTTCCCCTTGGTTTTTCATTGTTTTTCCTACATCTGGGGAATATGGCAGATGTTGATACTAGAGCCATGGCCTAACCAAATATAGTCCAAACATGATGTATGTGCTATGGGCAACTTTTACATAAGACCATGATTATAGTAATAGATTTTTAACAGCATTTGAAAATGAAGAATATAATTCTATTTATAAAGCTAGGCATAAAATAACATTAACATAACTTGTAAAGTCCCCCAGCTACTAACATAAGGATATCAAGCTCTCAGACTTGCACTTTGACCTCTCAGCTCTCTTGATTTAAAAAAAATAGTATATTTAAAGGTGATTTTTAATGAACTTTTAAAGAAACATCTAGTTATTATTTAGTACCTTTCTCACTGTTTCATAACTGAGCAATTGCAACTTAATCAAATCTCCATTCTTATTATTAGGTTATGATTGCTAAGAGTTAAAGATTAGTATACATAGGTTTTTTTTTTAAAAGATTATTGGCTGCTAGATTTGATTTAGAATGAATTCACTTTATACTCTCAATCCCACTTTAAAATTAGATTCTCTGCCAAAATTAGAAGCTTGGCATCTGAAAACCCTTTTAAGTAGTTTTTTTCAGTTCAGTGACTTCTTTCCATTTTCAGCCAGGGGTAGTCCATTCAACCTGCTAATAAGCCAGTTGAAGCTAATTAAATGGATAGTATTAATTTGCTTTTCCAGCAAGCCAAATTAGTCTTCTGACTCTTCTCATTCCCTATTATGTTGCAGAAAGAAAAATAGAGAAAAAACAAGGTAGATATTTCCATGTTAAGTGTAAAAATCTCCCATTACCGTCCTGACAGCAATCAAAAGGACGTCATTTCCTATTGGATCTCCTAAAGAAGAATAAAATATCCTTGCCACTCCATCGAATATTTTCACCTGTAGTTGTTGGATACATCTAATTGAATATGCATAACAATACTTCAGGAAGGACTTGAATCTAATCATCCCTTTTTACAAATTGAGATAAATCTTCACAGAACTACTGTTTTAATAACAAAACTATTTTACTGCTATTTAATTATTGAGTTCACTCTAAGGATTTAGAGTCTGCTAATATTTTTGATCAGATTTCCCTTGGGAATTTGCAAGTTCACTGCAGATGGCAAACCGTCTCTGCCTTTAGTAGACAGCCTTCATGGTTTGCAATGTTTTGCTGTGGCCAAAATAATTCATCTCCTGGTGGCCAAATTTTTAATGATATGGTTATTTGTAATATAAATTATCATAGGATAAATTTCAAAAGAAAGTTGATTCTGTTTAACAGGGATCATGCATTGTTTTTCAGTCTAGCTATAACATTAAAGTAACAATTGTTCAGAGCTTTTTTCCCCCTAAAAGACCTGTTTTTTTCTTGAATATTTTAAATTGAATTTGAACAAGAGTTTGAAATATAGATTTAAATTAGTTGTATCACAAGTGATTTTAGTTCTGTAATTTGATTTTTTAAAATAAACATTAGATAGGAGAGGAAGAGTTTAGTTTTGGAACAGTCCTTATTCCTTTAGATTAAGACTAAAAGAATAATCATATTTTCCATTTCTGACATGTATCTAGCAAATAAAGATTTTTGGTATGAGAATGTTGCTATCCCTATCATAGCAGTGTCTGTACTGTGTTTCAAAAGGCAAAAGAGGGAACTTGATAGTATGTGTAAAAATTGTATTTATGCCCATGTGTTAAAAATTTCTCTTTGAACTACTCATTCTCTTATACTATACCCGAAAGTTTTACAAATGTTTTTAAAGTCTATTTCTTTTCTTTTAGTACATATCCCTTCATATTTTCTTTCACTGGGAGGCAAGGTTGCTTGCATATGATTGAGGAAATATAGTATTTTAACTGTGGTGATGCTTGGACGGTGCTATAATTATAGAGACAGAGGGAATTGACATAAAAATTTTCAAGATGAACAGAAAGGAAAAGAAAGTTTGATTTGGAAAACTGCTTCATGGTGGAAATGTTTGGAATATAGTGTGCTGAGAATATATGAAATAGAAATCACCTTGGAGCAGCTTTGATTTCCTTTCATTTCTTGCCATTATTTAATTGTTCAGTCATAGCCAAGCAGTGTTCCAGCTAAAAGACACCATCAATATCATCTCATCTAGTTGAGACCAAGAACAGTTAAATGACTAAAAAAAAAAGCTCATTAATGGCAAACAGTACAAGAACCTACGATCTTTAATTTCTAACCTAGTAGTCTTTGTGATACCTTGCTCTGTATTTGAAAAGATGTTTCTTACCATCTCTGGAAGCACAATGGTCAGTTCATTTGAAGGTTTAATGGATTATTTTTTCCTTTGATACAGAAATCACCTGCAAAGAAGCTGAGCCATGCAATTAGTAAATCTCTGGGTTGTGTACCCACCAGGGAGCCCCCACATCCTGTTTTTCCTGAGCAACCAGAGAAGCCACTTGACCTTGCACATATAGTGTAAGTAAAAACCTACGTGTGAATTATTTTCCTCTTGAGATCTGACTTTATATATATGTTGCAGTCCAAGATCAAGTGCTAACTCACAGCCATACTGCAATTGCCATTTGGTTCCCTAGGTGTGGGGATGTGCATGGAAGCTGGTTCTCTACAACAACTAAATTTAGCAGCGATAATAACAGAAGACTTGATAGATTTTCTTTTCTAGGAATTAATCCCTAAATTTAGGATCCAAAAGAAATTTCTTAGTGTTTAAGGAAAGAAAAAAAAGGCACGCTACTGTAGAACATTCTGTTCCTAGCTTTAGGAAAAAATTCAATTATGATCACTGGGGAACCTCTGGAAAGAGTCAAAGAAGGAGGTAGGAACTTCTGACCAGCCTAACTCTTGTACAGATCAAGTAGAAACCACAGTAACCAGAAGTCCCTTTGCCTACCCTATCTACCCACCTTTCTTTTTTCTTGGAGTGCATATAGGAAACAGACCCCAAGCCCTCATTTAAGCTAGAGTAGTAGATTAGGAAGTTCAGGCACACCTTAACAATACTGTTAAGTGTTATGGACTTCCTTCCACTTGTGGTAGTATAATTCAAATTGCTTGGTGGTGAAGAATGAAATGAGCTTGCCTGGGATTTGTTGAGTCTTACATTAACATCATCTACATGTAAGTTTAGGACCTAAGTGTTAGAAACTCGTTTTTAAGAAGGACACTAGCACTTTTAAAAAATTGTTATTGCACTAGGTATAATATAATTTGTTCTTTCCTTAGGAGAGAGCAGCCTTTCTTTATAGAGGAACCCTGTACTACACTGTGGATCATTTGTTCTACAAATGAAAGTGCCATTTGTGGAACCACCAAGAAATGAAAAGCAAAACAGTTTTAAAAGTGATGTAATTTTGACATGTCAATTTCTGCCCAAGAAACAATCACCACCCTTACATTCCTATAAAATATTTGAGCAAAATCATCTAATATAGTGATTACTCACAGTATAAGTCTTCACTTTTTATAATATATCATTTGTTAACAGAAAGGAAGAGTGTGGTTTTAAACTTATAATTTGGAACCAACATTGAGTGGTTGCTTTTTTGGTGTCTTCATTTACTTTTTTGAGGTAATTATGTGAATTATTTTTTTGGTCCTCATAAAAGTCTTTCCATGTTTCTTAATATTTGCCCTCATTTTTGTGACAGAGACAAAAAATATGGGGTTGAATTTACCTGATATGTAAATTAAGAGCATAAAGCTTAATCTTTATAATCATATTTTAAAATATACGTATTGTGGCCAGTTGGGGGAGGTTCAAGAAAGACCAAAGCTTGGATAGACAGAGAGAAAGAGAGAGAGAGAGAAAGGGAGAGAGAGAGAGAGAGAGAGAGAGAGAGAGAGAGAGAGAGAGAGAGAGAGAGAGAGAGAGAGAGAGAGAGAGAGTGAGAGAGAGAGAATGAATGAGAATGATATGACAGACTCACAGAAAATAGTCAGATTTGTACTTAGGGAAAATTAGTTCAGTAGCAATATGTTGGATGGACTGGAATGGGAGAGATTTAAGGCAGGGAGAAAAATTAGGAATAATTGTTGGAATAATCCACATGAGTGGCGATGAGGGCCTGAAGATAAAATGTTAGCCAGGTACATGATGAGAGGGTATCAGATGGAACAGATGTGGCGAAGTTAGAAGTAAAAATATTTCACAATTAATTGGCTATATTGGATGATTGCTTCTTGGTTAAAAGAATAAATAAATAAAAAGTGTTATTCCCTCCCATTATAATAGTAAAAAAAATTTACTTATCCATAGATATTCAAGTGAACATCCATTTGTTAAGTGCTTACTGTGTCCCAGGCTAATTATTAGAGATACAAAGAAAGGGAAAACAACATCTGCCTCTTCTAATTCAGAAACTTCAGTGGCTTTTGGCACTCATTGCCTTTGCTATTCTATTTAAAATAGTGTTGTGCCATGGATGATAGCTCTTCTTAGGTGATGGTTGTTATAATTTGTATCTTTCTGTTAATCAATTTTGAATACTTTTATATGGTTGTTGATAGTTTGCGCTTCTTTTCAGAATTTTTTGTTGATATGCTTTGACCTATCTATTGGACAATAGTTCTCAATATTATATATTCATCACAATTTCCTATTGATTTTGGAGCCAGACTTTAATTAGAGGTTTCATATAAAGATTTTTTTATCCGTCCATATCTTTTATTATTATGTCTATGTTTCTTTTTTAAAAGTTTTTTTACTTTTATAAATCAAAGTTTTTTTTCTTTTTTGATACTCCTTGTTACAGTTTGTTATGAATTCATTCCTTATCCGTAATTAAGAGAGAGAGAACCTTCAACTCTTAACTTTTTTAATGGTGTAAGTTTTTATACTTGCCTTATTTTATCTATTTGGAATGTTTTAATGATGCATGGTAGAAAATGTTTGTCTAAATTTATTTTCCACCTTATGGCTATGCAATTTTCCCAATACTTCTTACTGCATAAACAGAACTTTCCCTGGTACTTTGTGTTTTTGTTTGCTTATCTAATCTGTTTCCTTGGTCAGATTTTCCATTTTCTTTGTCTAGCACCAAATAGTTTTGATAATTATGGCTATATTATGTAATCTGATATCAGCCAGTGTTAGACCACTTTCTTTCATACTTTTTTGGTCATTATTTAAGATCTTTTGTTTTTCTATATGAATTTTAAAATTATTTTGTCAAACTCTAAAAATTATCCTTTTAGTAATTTGTTGTAGTATTTAATCTATAGATTAATTACTTTCATATCATTTTTATAATATTATACTAATTAATTCTCTCTCCACTTATGTAAATCATTTATCTGTGAAAATTTTTTTCTACTTGTATTTATATCCTAAGTCCTAGTGGGTTGACTTCAGGATATGTATTGCCTCTTATTGTTTGAAGTGGCATTTCTCTTTCTGTCTCTTCTTCCTGGTTTTTGTTAGTAATACGGAAATGCTAGTGATTTTTGTGTACTTATTATATGTCCTTTTACTTTGCTGAAACAAATTTAAAGAATAGATTCTTAAGGATTTCCACATTAACTCTCATTCATGAATAGAGATCATTTTGCCCCATCTTTGCCAGGCCTTGTTCCCTGGATTTGTTTGTATTGTCTCATCGTTATTACTGGCATTTCTAAACTATGTCAAATAATAAGAGGAGCGTAGTAATAAGAGGAAATGTAGTGAGTTAGAGTATTGAAGCTGAAATCAGAAAGACCTCAGTTCTAATCCCATATCAGATATTTACTAGCTGTGTACCCTTAGTCAAGTTACCTAACCTCTCATTTTTTTCTTCTCATTTTTGTGTCATGCTTTATACTGTATGCTTGAAGCAGAACCATCATGGATTCCCTACTCTTACCATGGCTAAAAGACCATTGTGCCTAGGGTTCTGGTGGTATCCCTGATTGTATCCCTTCCCTCCTTTCCTACTTTTCCTAAAGTGATCCTCCTAAAGTACATGTCTGACCATGCCATGCCCCTACTCATAAACTCCAGTGGTTCTCTTCTACCTCCAAGAACAAACATGAAATTCTCCCTTTGCTATTTAAAGACCTTTGAACCTGACTACTTCCTGCCTTTCCAGTCACTACATTTCCCTCCATGCACTCTAAAATCCAGCTATACTAGCCTACTTCCCTTTCCTCACACACAGCACTCCATTTCCTTGATAGCACTGGCTATCAAGCCGTCAGTAAATATTTATTAAACACCTACTATGGGCCAGACACTGTGCTAAAAGAGGGATACAGAAAGAGGTAAAAGACAGTCCCTTTCCTTAAAGAGCTCTCAATCTAATGAGGGAGACAACAAGCAAATATGTACAAACAAGCTCTATTCAAGATAAATAGGAAAGAGTTAAGACAAGAAAGGCACTAGAATTAAGATGGGTTGAGTAATATATCTCTTCTCATTTGACTTCCCTTACCAAAAATCTGCAGTGGTTCTTCAATGTCTGCGAGATAAATATTGGCATCCAAATATCTTCTCCCTATCGGCTTTTGTAACTATAACCATGTATTTATACCTCTGTGGCTTTGTTCATGTATTCCCTCTTGTCCTCACTTCAACATATTACCATACCTATGTCTGTCCCGAATATTTATTCAGCATAAATATTCCTGCATATTTCAGGAATGCTTGCTATATTCAGATTTCTAGGTGCTGGATGGGATAGAAAATTTAGGCAACTAGGTGGTACAATGGATATAGCACTGGGACTGAAGTCAGGAAGACCTGAGTTCAAATCCTACCTCAAATACCTTAACATTTGTTTGCCTCAGTTTCCTTATCTGTAAAATGGGGATAATAATATCACCTTGCTGTGAAGATCAAATGAAATAATAATTGTAAAGTGCTTAGCACAGTGCCTGACACATAGTAAACACTGTGTAAATGTTAGTCATTGTTGTTGTTAATCTCACCAATTTTGGAGAAAGAGGCAGCAGTTTCCTTTTTTAAAGCTGTCTTATCCTCCTCTGCTCTAGAGTTCATCTTTTAAATGGAAATCTCGCTCTTAGACTTTTTCCTCCTCTCTTCAAAAACTTTGATTTTTACCTCTCTGTTGGGTGTCTCTCCTACCTTCAAGCACATCCATGTCTCCCTATCTTAAAAAAAAAGTCACAGATCCTTTCACTTGGTTCTGATGTCCTTTGTGGCTATTATTAGGCAATCCATAGATATCTGAGGCTTACTACATGTAAAACTCTTTACTAATAACTGTATAGGAGATAACAAGGAATTCTAAGTAATCCATGGCATTCTAATAATAGTTTGCATTTATATAGCACTTTATGGTTTACAGAATATTTTGCTCACACTTCTGTGAAATAATATAAACACTGTTAATCTCATATTACAGAACAGGAAACAGATTTGAGAAGAAGCATAGTGTTATAGAGAATATGCTGTATTTGGAGTCAAAAGACCTGGATTCAAATTCTGCTTCTAACATGTAATAGCTATATGACTAAGGGCAAGTGATTTAGCCTATCTGAGCTTCAATTTCCTCACCTCTAAAATGATATGGTTGGACTAGACAGCCTGTGAGGCCCCTCCTAGTTCTAAATCTATGATGTTTTGATTTAGAGAAGTCAAGGAACTTACTTAGAAACACATGGCTAGTAAATGTCAGAGCTGGAACTTTAGGGCCCCTGGCTACAGATAGTCCAGTCTATTTCTATTGAGTTCAGCCTCTAGCTGGGGGAAAAATAATAATCAAAAGAAGGCATTTTATCCACCTGTGTACTAGTTCTCAGAACATAAATACAAAATGTAATAGTAGGATAGCAATTTGTCTTAGGATTATTTTTATCTGAACTCCATCTAAAAAGTTAAGAATAAGATATTTTAACAGCATTTTACATTTACATATACTTTTAAGTTTTACAAAGTGTTTTAAAATACTTTATCACATGTGAATTTCTTGACAACTCTGTAAGGTACAATCTCTTAGTCCCATTTTACAGATGAGGAAATTGAGGTTCAGAGATATTGAGTAACTTGCTCAGAGCCACACACTATCACTTGTCTGAGACAGATTTCAAATCTAGGTCTTCCTGACTCTGAAGTTCAGTGCTTTGTCTATTTTGCCATGTATACATGAAAAACTAACAATATAAGATAGAGACATGCCAAATAGGGAGAAAATATTATAGGAGTTCAGAGAAGGATGAGAAAATTGGGAGATGGAGGTGGTTAAGGAAGATGTAGAATGTAAGACTGGAATGAAGTTCTAAAACACTGGAAGAGGTGAAAGGCATTTATTTAAGTGAGGATGGCATGGCAAAGGTACAGAAATATAACCATGTAAGGCATGTTCAAGGGATGTCACTCTCCTACTATTATTCTTTTATATTTATGCTTTGTGAACTGTTGCAAGGTAGATAAAATCACACTATTATGAATATTTCTCCCAACTACAGGTTAAGCATAGTGAAAACAAATTGAATGATTTGTAGTCAGGAGATTGGTAATTTAAAATATTATGCATTTTTACATTGCTGTGGTAATTGATAGTCAGTCAATACACTTTTAATATGTAACTACTATATGCCAGACATTGTGCTGGAGATACAAAGAAAGGTAAAAAGACAGAGCCTGCCCTCAAGGGACTCACAATATAATGTGGGAGACAACGTGCAAACAACTCTGTTCAGATAAGCCATATATAGGATAAATTGGTGATAATCAACAGAGGGAGGACTGGGAAAGGAAAGACTCCTGTGATAGGTGGGATTTTAGCTGGGACTTGAAGGAAACCAGGGAATCTAGGAAGTGGATATGAAGGAGAGCAGCCCAGGCATGAGGGATAGCTAATGAAAATGCCCAGAGTGGAAAGATGAAGTGTCTTGGTTGAGGAATAGCAAGTCCGGCTTAATGCCGGTTGGTAAGTAAAATTGGTAGTTGGTAAGGTAAAATCAGGACAGCTTAGACAGAAATGTTTACTCATATCAAAATAGGAATCAGCACAATATTTGTGAAGTAAAAAGAGCCAAAAGCGGAATGGATCAGAGTACTAGCTGTGGACTGATTATTAGTATATAAGCTCTGGGTTTTAGTGGTAGGACAGGATGAGAAGTTAATGAAATGGTTTCAACAAGGGCAGTTCTAAGTCTGAGGCCTTTTAATACCACCCACAGCTAGCTGGATATGCAAGTTCCTTGACCCAAAATGCTTTACGTACTGTTACCCACAGGTGTGAGGGCAGAGGCAGAGCTAAGATTCCTCTGTGACTGAGAGCCTGTTCAATGCAGAAAACATCCACAGTGATAAAGTCTCTGTTCATGAAGAAATAGAAGCAAAAACTGGGTCAAAGGGTGATTTCAACAGTGTGGGAAGCTATAGGGAAACTCTCTGCTAACGCAGATTGGAAACTGTTTTGTTGACCTACAGTTTACACAGAGTTGCCTGGTACAGTGAATGAGAAGTTAAGTCATTTGCCCAGGATCATACAGCCAAATATCATAGACAAGACTTCAACCCAGTGTGTCCTGACTCAACACTGGTTTTCTAGACCAGGACTTCTTAAACTTTCCACTAGGGACCTCTTTTCCTGTTTGGGCAGCCTTAGTGGTGTTGAATGGCCTGAGGGCATGTGCAGTGCAAAATGTGCATGCTGTGTGTTCAGAACCAAGGCTGCAGTGAAGTTGTGCTATGTAACATGGGCAGGGCGCTGCCCAGAAACACCTCAGACTCATTATGCATTTGATTTTTAATTGAGTTTTGATCATTACGTTTTCAGAATCCTTTTATTGTTGACAAATTTTTCTGGGATTGCGACCCATAGTTGAAGAAGTACTGCTTCTCCATTTGTGTAGGTAGCAAATAAGCCAAGGGCCCAAGGCAGGTTTCATGTTTCATGGTAAGAAGAATAGGTTAGCAATGAAGCACGGACGCTATCCATGAAGAAAGTACCAGCCTCAGTCTGAGGTTAGGCCAGACTTCAAACAAATTGTCCAACACAGTCTGACTTTAACGAAGTTTCTACCTAATTTATCAGTCAACAAGATGAACATACCTCGTTTGTTCTTCTGTATGTTCCTGCTTCCAGCTATCAACAGTATTTCTCTGCTCCTGAAAAATGCCTTTTATGTACTGCATGATGTTTCTCTTTGTCATGTGACCCTCACAATTATACAAGCTCAGCTATCTGTACGTGCAATAACTTCGTCTCCCATTACCATCACCTGCCATTGTCTGACCTAGAATTGTCTCATTTCTTGGAGGAACATCCATATGACAAGAGGACACTGTGGCATTGGTTGGAAGGTGCTTCCCCTCTAAAGTCCTTTTTTCCTCACCATGTGGATTCCCTATTTCCTTGAGACACTGTTTCTTCTCAGCAGTCTGAGGTTTATCCTGCTAGATTTTGGACTCTTCTGTCATAATGACCCTGAAAGCCTTCCCGACAAATGGCACGCTCAGCTGCCATCTCTTATAGAATATACTTTTGTTTTCTATGGGAGCCCCTTGCTTCAGGCGCAAAGAGATGGGAAGGTGCTCTGATTTCCTTTTGCTACTACTTCCATTCTGCTTGCTATTCTACTCTGCAACAGATTTTCCCTTAATAGTGTCCCTCCCCATCCCCAAAATCTCTCATGTTTCTTAGCAGATAGATAAACCCTTCCTGCTACCTTCTTGCTACCAGCAATTTACAACTAGAAAGTCTGTACACAGCGTCCAGTAGTCTTTATGGTGGTGATGAGGGATTCTTCTGAAAATCTACTTCAGAACTGCATTGGTAACTGGCTTGCTGGTAACGAGATTTTTGCAGCAAGGCTTATACTCCAGTGTATATGTGTGTGTGTGGGTTTAATTTTTAAGCATCTCTATAGTGGCACCTACTCTCTGTGCCTCATGTGACTTTCTATCATTGGCTGAATTTGACTCTCTTCTGGACTTGCTGACGAAGTACAGACGTGTGCTCGCCTAATGAATTGTTCTCTTGTACCTACTCTTCCCTCATTGTGCTCGGTAGGGTAAACTATCTTGTGGAGGAGATCCTTCGTCATGTGATCGTTCTGTTTCCTTAGAGACACCAGCAGTGTAGTGCATTAAGATGCCAGTTCTATAGAGAAAGAAGAGACATTTGCTACAGAGCACCAAGGTTTGATGTCTTTTGCTTGCATTTATGTTTTACTGCTGGGCTTATGGAGATTATGTATTCTTGGCAGGATGCCACAACCCTCTGTAACTTCTCTGGGAGTTGATGTAAAAGAGGTGACCCGTTTATGTGTTCCTGTATGGTTAACATCCTGAGAGTATGCCTGTCCTCTATGGAGGTATATTTGTTTCTGCTATCGTAGGTAGATTACAGCAATAGTTCATGAAGGGGTATTGTTTGGGCTGTTTTCTTGACCTTTTAGCAGTAACTTGTTGAAGCATTTAAATCGCAGTATTTTCTCATCATCTTTCTAGAAATGCTATGAGCCAAGTCTGTGTGGAGTGGTGACAATTTGTTCTCTAACTCCTTAATGGAGGATGAAAACAAGGATGAATGAAGGAGGATTAATAGAGAGCTTTCTAAGGAAAAAGTGGCTGGGTTCCTTTGGTCTGATTACCAATTTGGAGAACCTTTGGCTGGTTTTTCATTGCAGTGATTCTGAATTGACACATGGCATCAGATAGTTCACTGGAATTGTTATGCTAATTCCTACCTCATTATGCAGCTTGCCCCTTCCCGGAACCAAACAGGAGAGAGCTGGGATTCATCCCTATCTCTGACTCAGAACCATTGCTTCATTGTAAAAGTATTATATTGGAATAAGTATATAGGGATGCATATGTGTTAAACCTCAATTCAGGAAGGATTTTACCATATATATATTATAGTTGTTGTATTTGGAGCTGCCAGAGATGTGAAATCTAAAACAAGTGCTGTACTAGCCCTGCTTCAATTAAAAAAAAATTATTGCAAGGCAGTTCATTTATATTTTGGAGTTGGTTTTCAGAATTTATTTTTTTCCTTTTGGCTTCCTTTGGTAAGAAACAAAACAACCTTTCCCTGAAAGTCCAAGGTCCTATTTTAAACATATAATATTTAAACTGTAAAATCATTTGCCTATAAATTTTTTAAAGCTTGTAATTTTTTAAAAGGTGGTTTCTTTCATATGACAGAAGGTACTGTACAACCTGACTTAATGTTGAGGTGGTTATTTTATTATATGGAGATAAATAAAGAACAAAAAATGACACTGTCAAGGAGGATTAAAAAGAACCTACATTTGTCAGATCTGCTGTCTCTAGAGGCAAGGCATTGCTATAGAGAGTCCAGATTTCTGGAATCTGTTTTCTGAACTCCAACAGAGAGCTCCAGCAGAGTTCCAGTGTAGCAGCATTAATGGACAAATCAAATCCTATGTTTTCTCTGCAGCGTACTTGGATGGACAAGCTGGTTTTCTTTCCTGGTTATGGTGATATTTCTAGTCCTGTGTAAAGATCTATAGGTTGGTAAGTGAAAGATAAAGTAAATGACCATGAAAAGAATAAATACAACTTCGATCTACAAATATCTCAAGTTTAGGATAATCACCTCTGGAGAGATCTAAACAAGATAGTATTCTAAAGATTGACATTTAGATCCCTTTCCTTTGAGAGCAAATCACCCCTAATTCAGGGTGAAAGGAAGGGGCACACATTGGCATAGTGTTTCCTTGCTGATGTCAGTAATTTAGTGCCTGTTTTTAGAATTGAGAAATGGAGTAAGGAGTAATGGAGTTGTCAGCCAGGACTTTTTACCATCCCTAAATCAGTGTAAGATTTGGATGGAGAATAATAATATTATCTTGGTAGAAATTTGGAAAGTTGTGGAAGTTAAGAAAGCTAACTCTCTGAATAAATATAAGAAGTAAATTAGGAATAAAGCTTTGTTAAAATAGAAATTGTTTCATTCTTACATTTATATACCTAGAACCTAACTAGCCCTATGGCCCGTAGCCCAGGAAAGTATTTAATAAATGTCTGTTGATTAATATCATATACTCGTGTCCTTTTTGATCAGTGTATTGAGTGTGATGAATTAAGAACATTGGACTGTTTTTCTTTGAAATTAATGAAAAGAAAAGAAATTTAATACCTTAAGATCTCCCTCATTGAGTAGTCTATCAGCAAAAATTTTGAGCAACTGAGCAATGGACAAGAATTATTGTAGTTGACAAAATGCATGTTAAATTCTATTACAATGAACTGAAAGAATTATGAAAATTATTTTTTTATACTGGAATCTTGGTTATTTAATGTATCTTGAAATAATTGGTCGAGAGTTTTAAGACTTGTTAATATAATGTCACACAGGTTGTTGAGTTAAAATGGTACTTGTCAAAATAGATTTTTTATGTGTAAATATTGTAATAACATAGAGAAATGAGTATATAAAATATCAGGTGAATGATGAGTAGTCATGTGAATTGATGAGATTGTAAATCAAATTAAATTAAAATACAGTTGAGGAAGAAACAGAGGGCTTACTCAGATCTTACTGTGTCTGCCACTTACATATATTGTGACTTTGGGCAAATAATTTAGCCTAATTCTTTTTCTCATCTACAAAATGTAGATGATATCTTTTCTGCTTAACTTAGAGGGATAGCATAAAGATCATATGAAATATAGTTTATTTGAAAGTGTTTTGAGGGGCAGCGAGGTGGTGCAGTGGCTAGAGCACTGGCCCTGGAGTCAGGAGGAGCTGAGTTCAAATCCGGCCTCAGACCAGACATTTGATACTTACTTACTAGCTGTGTGACCCTGGGCAAGTCACTTAACCTCAATTGCCTAAAAAAAGTGTTTTGAAAATATTAAAGTGCTATATAAATGCAAAGTCATGTAGTGTTCTGTGGTGGTAGTGTTAGGCGTGTGAAATTGATTAAAACATATTTAATTGGGTGGAGTTGATGGCAATTTGCTATACTTCTCAAAAACTTAATGGAGGACATAGGACTTAAGGTACTACTTGAATGTAAGAAAGGAGAACTAATTTGAGAAGGAAATTATGAGTATAACTTGTAGTAGAAAACTTTAATTAAGAATAAGATAAATGAACGAGAGGAGATGGGCTATGGAGTAGGAGACAAGGGATATTAAGTATTTGGAGATATTTTAGCAAAACCTTTGAAGCAAAGATTGTTTTATCTTTGGCCTGCTTTGTAGAACAATGGGAAAGACCTGTATAAACCATAAGGAGGCAGCTAGTGGGTCACATGAGCAACAAAATGGAAGAGTAGACAATTTTCTCTGATTCCCACAAACTCTCAGATTTCTCCAAAACAGAAATTATGAGCCAAAGATGAAGCAACTTTAGCTGTCTCTGTAGACTAGGACATCAGGAGTCCAAAACAAGATAAAACGAAAAACACATGAACTGATGCTCACTAACTGTGAGCTCACTCAACACCCTTCTCTTCATTTACTTAGCAAATGTGGGGTGGACAACCCCATAGCATCAGTGTGGCAAAGTTCTGAACTACTTGGTACTGGGGCAGATAACTCTGTATCACCAGCAGTGCAAAGCTCTGTGCTGTGTACTTGGATGGAGAACCCCATAGCACCAGTGCAGCAGGTCTCTAAACTGCCAGTGCTGGGCCAAGAACTGAGGAACAGAAGGAACAGGATAGGATACTCTGTGTGTTGGGGGGTGGGGGTGGGGGTGGGGATGTGGTGCTGTGCTAGACTCCAGTAAGCCTGAGGGGAAGACCACAGCATCCAGCTGGAGTCATATCTGAACATTCAGAAGTCACCTGGAGCAGAGACTTAGGCTGGTGAACCATGAATTGCTCAGTGTAGGAGGACATTTGAGATCTAGCCCCCAGGGGAAACTACCTTCAGGGACAGAGTCAGAAAATGAATAAGGAAAAATTGGGGGGGGGGCTAGGAGACTGAAGTTGCCAAAGATCTCAAGAAGAAGAAAACTCAAAGACCTTGAACATAAGCAAATAAATTAACAGGGAAAACATCAACAGCAGAAGGAAATATGCCCCCTGGATCTAGTACATGAGTTCATACATTTATGAATAAATACTGTAAAGCAAGGAAGATGATCCAACATTTGATGAGACAATGGACTCTGCAGAATGTGAGGAGACTGTGGAACCACAACACACCATTCCTGTGTGATTCAAAAGAGAAATAAGAATTATGAATGCACAATTTATGGCCTACACAGCAAAAATAAGGGGCAGAATAGAAAACTTGGATTGGCAATGACAAGTCCTACCAAAATGAAATAACAACAAAACCGGGGGAAATAAAAAGAATAATTAAAACATATTATACACAGTTATTATGTTGACAAAACTGAGAACACAAATATAGAGAGATACCTTCTGAAAAATACCCAAACTATAAGAAGACCAGATAGAAATCTAAAATAACCCAGAAAAGGAAACAGGTCTAGCTGTAAAGGAGCTACCAAAGCGGGAAAAATATTCCTGGTCCTGATGGATTCACAGGAAAATTCTGTGAAACTTTGAAAGAACAGTACCAGTACTTCATAAAATTTTTCTCAAAAACTAAGAAAGAAAGCACTCTACCAAGATCCTTTTATGAGACAAATATAGTACTAATACCTAAACGAGAAAAAGATGAAACACAATGCACAAAAAAAACTAATAGGTCAAATATCATTAATGAACATTGACTTAAAACTTTTAAACAAAATCCTGTCAAACAGACTACAGCAAATTATCCAAGAACTAGTTCATTATGACTAAGAGGGACCTATACCAGGGATGCAAGGGTGGTTTGACCTTAAGAAAACAATCAATACAAGTAATTGGCATTAAAAACTAAAATATCCCAAACCACACAGTCATTTCAGCAGATTGAGAAAAGGCCTTTGACAAAGTACAACACTTTAATATGAAAAACCTTATGAAGTACAGGCCTGGAGGGACCTTTTTTTTTTAACATTGTAAAAAGCATTTGTCTAAAACCAAAAGCAAGCATCATATGGAATGGAGATCAAGTAGAGCCTTTATCACATAAATGCAAAAGTAAAACAAGAATGTCCACTCTCCTCACTATTATTTGATGTGGTTCTAGAAATGCTAGCAATAGCAAGAAGACAAAAGAAAGAAATTAAAGGTGTGAAGGTACTCATGTATGATGGTTTACTTGGAAAATCCTAGGGAATCACAAGGATACTAATTGAGGCGATAGCTTCAGCAAAATTGCTAGATATAAACAAACAGTTCTCTAAAGAAGGATTTCAAAATATCTGCATGAAAGAAGGTTCCTAATTATTAATAATGAGAGACATGCAAATTAATACAACTCTGGGGTTTTACCTCACATACTGCAAACTGGCAAAAATTACAGCATTTCTATATAATAATAACAACAAAACCCAAGAAGCCATAATAGGAAGGGAAATCCTATTTCAAAAAACTGCAAAATGCTTAAAATATCTGGGGATTGACCTGCCAGAGCACACGAAAGATTCATATAGATTCAGTTACCAAGGTCTCCATAAAGAAACAAAGAATAACTTTAATGGCTGGAGGAATATTCAGTGCTGGTGGCTAGGCTTTGACAATATAATTAAAATGACAAACTGCCAAAATTAGTGTACTGTTTTAATGCTATACCAATTAAATTGCCAAGGGAATACTTTTTTTTGGGTAAATTTTATTATTTATTTTAAACTTAAACACAAAGTGAAAAAAGAAAAAATAAAACATTGCTATGTATACAGCACAACATGAGATAAAGCAAGCAATTTCCATTTCAAGAAAACCTATGTAATAAATACTACACATTGTATTCAAAGCTGCCTGGCTTTTCTTTGCTTCCTTGTAGGTTTTCTTTTGTTCTCTGCTGAACACTTGTACTTTATTTTTTCCCCTCTCCCTCCCCACCTCCTTCCTAAAGGAAGTTACAATTAGGGGCGGCTAGGTGGCGCAGTGGATAGAGTTCCAGCCCTGGAGTCAGGAGGACCTGAGTTCAAATGTGACCTCAGACACATAACACTCACTAGCTGTGTGACCCTGGGCAAGTCACTTAACCCCAATTGCCTCACCAAAAAAAAAAAGAAAGAAAGAAAGAAAAGTTGCAATTAAGGTTGGAGATAGACAGACATATAGATAGATAGATAGATAGATAGATAGATAGATAGATAGATAGATAGATAGATAGATAAACATACACACATACATATACATATAGACTCATACACATACGTGTAATTACGTCTGTACTGTTTATTTCTACTTGTTACCTATTTCTCTGAAGCTGGACAGCATCTTTCTTCATAAGTCCAAGTCTTCCCATGTTTTTCAAAATCGACCAGCTCATCATTTCCTACACCCCAACAATATTCCAACTCAGTCACATCCTACATGAGAAATTGTCTATGAAAGTCCCCTCCCCCCAGTTTTCTGTGTTCCTTCTATTCTTGGCTGCATAGGTTTTATTTATACAAGAAATTTTTTATTTAAAATAATTGAATTTATGCATTTCATACTTCAACAATGCTCTCACCTTTTAATATAGATTAAGGTCTGATACTGCTGAATCTGCTTCCTTTACATTTTTTTTCCCTGGTTTCCTTGAAGTCCCTGACCTTTTGTTCTTCCATATGAACTTTGTTATATTTTTTTCTAACTAAGATAATTTTTTAGTAATTTAATTGGGATGTCATTGAATATATAGATTAGTTAGGTTAAAATGTCATTCAAGAGGAAACTTTATAGAACTTGATAAAATAGTAACAAATTTCATTTGGAAAACAAAAGATCTAGAATATCAAGGGAATTAATGCATAGAGGTAGAGACAGGAGAAATACCACTTCTAGACTTCAGACTATATGCCTTAAAAATTTTATTTATTTATTTATTTTTGGTGAGGCAATTGGGGTTAAGTGACTTGCCCAGGGTCACACAGCTGGGAAGTGTCAAGTGTCTGAGGCAGGATTTGCACTCAAGTCCTCCTGACTCCAGGGCCAGTGCATATCCACTGTGCCACCTAGCTGTCCCCAAACTATATGATAAAGCAACAGTCATCAAAACCATCTAATATTGGTTAAAAAAAATAGAGAGGTCAGCAGAAGAGACTAGATAGAAAAGAATCCTAAACAATGGAGCTCAATATTCAATGTTTGATAAAGTAGAAAACATTAATTACCTAGGAAAAAATTCCTTGTGTGATAAAAAACTGTTAGGAAAACTAGAAAGCAGTCTGGGTGGAATTAAGCTCAAAACATCTTACACCATATTCCCCCATTCATTCCAAATGGATATGCAACCTTAATATTAAAGGTAAGACTATAAAAAAATGGAAGAGAAGCAAATCATATACCTCTCACAGTTGTTGGTAGAAGTTATATTGTTAACTAAATGAGATAAAGGTAATTACAAAAGATAAAATAAATAACTTTGATTACACGGAACTGATAAGCTTCTGCAATGATGAAATTTTTTAATGTGTTTTTTCCAATTATATGTAAAAACAGTTTTTAACATTTGCTTTTTGAAATTTTAAGTGCTACATTTTCTCCCTCCTTCCTTCCCTCCCTTTCCTCTCCTTGGGAAGGCAAGCAATTTGATATGGATTATGCATGTTAAGTGCTGAAAAACTTATTTCCATATTGGTCATGTTATGAAAGAAAGCACAGACAAAAAAGAAACAAAACAAGAAAAATAAAGTAATTAGAAAGGTATGCTTTGATTTACATTTTGACTTAATCAATTCTTTCTCTGGAGGTGGATAACATTTTTCATCATAAGTTCTTCAGAATTGCCTTTATTATGTATTGCTGAGAATAGCTAGGTCATTCAAAGTTGATCATGGTATAATGTTGCCATTACTGTATATACTGTTCTGTTTCTGCTCACTTCACTCTGCATCAGTTCATATATGTCTTTCCAGATTTTTCTGAAAGCATCCTGCTCATCATTTCCTATATCGTAATAGTATTCCATCACAGTCACATACCACAACTTGTTCAGTCCTTCCCCAATTGATGGGCATCCTTTCAATTTCCAGTTCATTGCCACCACAAGAAGAGCCATTATAAATATTTTTGTACATATAGGACCTTTGTGTTTTCTTTTTTTAAATCTCCTTGGGATACAGACCTAGTAGTGATATTGCTGAGTGAAAGGGTATCCACAATTTCATAGCCCTTTGGGCATAGTTCCAAATTGTTCTCCAGAATAGTTGGATAAGTTCACAATTCTACCAACAGTGCTTTAGTGTCCCAATTTTCCCACATCTTCTCCAACATTTGTCATTTTTTCTTATAAGTGTGAGATGGTATCTTAGAGTTGTTCCAATTTGTGTTTTCTTTATCAAGAGTGATTTAGAGCATTTTTTCACATGGCTATAAAAAGCTTTGATTTCTTTTTCTGAAAACTGCCTGTTCATATCCTTTGACCATTTATCAATTGGGGAATGACTTGCATTCTTTTAAATTTGATTTAGTTCTCTATATATTTGAGAAATTGGTCCTTTATCAGAGATACTTGTAATAAAATTTTTTTCATAGACCAATATCTTACAGCATATGTCAAGATAAAGTCAAAATGGGTACAAGATTTAGAGTGATACCATCAACAAATTAGGAGAGCAAGGAATAGTTTGCCTGTCAGATCTATGGAGAAGGAAAGAATTTATGGCCAAGCAGGAGATAGAGAGCATTATGAGGTATAAAATGGATAATTTTAATTATATTAAATTAAAAAGGGGTTGCACAAACAAAACCAATGCAACCAAGATTAGAAGGAAAGCAAAAAGCTGGTGGGGGAGGGGGATTTACAGCAAGTATCTCTGATAAAGCCCTCATTTCTAACATATATAGAGAACTGAGTCAAATTTATAAGAATGCACATTATTCCCCAGTTGGTAAATGGTTAAAGGATATGAACAGGTAGTCAATTTTTAGACAAAGAAATCAAAACTATCTATAGTCATAGGAAAAATTGCTCTAAATCAGAGGTTGCCAAACTTATGTGTCCTATCATCCCCTTTTAAAAAAATTTGCTCAGTGCTCCTCTGGGGTTAGGTTAGGTTAACCCTTATTTTTATTCAATGCCCCCAATTGTACCTGAGGCTACTACAGCCCCCCTGGATCATTCCAGCTCCCCTCAGGGGGCACTTTGGGAAACTATGCAGTTTAAATCATTATTGATTAGCAAAATGCAAATTAAAACAACTCTATATCACACCTATCAGATTGGCTAATTCGAAAGAAAAGGAAAATGATAAATGTTGGATTAGATGTGGGAAAACAGGGACACAAATGCACTCTTGGTAGAGTTGTGAACTGATCCAGCCTTTCTAGAGAGTAATTTCAAACTATGCCAAAGGGCTTTAAAAACTGTGCACACCCTTTGATCCATCAATACCATTACTAGGTCTGTATCCCAAAGAAATTGTTTTTAAAAAGGGGAGGGGAAGGCCCTATCGTACAAAAATATTTATAGCTGCACTTTTTGTGGTAGCAAAGAATTGGACATTGACGGAATGTCCATCAATTGGGGAATGGCTGAACAAGTTGTGGTATATGATTGTAATGGATTGCTATTGGACTTTAAGGAATGACAAGATTGATTTCAGAAAAACGTAAAAAAACTTACATGACCTGATGCAGAGTGATGTGAGCAGAACAAGAGAACATTATACACAGTAACAGTGATATTTTACCGTGATAAATTGTGAATGACTTAGCTTTTCTCAGCAATATAATAATCCAAAACAATTACAAAGGACTCATAATGAAAAATGCTATGCACATTCAGAGAAAGAACTGATAGAATCTGAATTTTTTACTACCTTTTACTTTATTTATTTTTTGTTTTTTTGGCCTGTGTTTTCTTGTACAACATGACTAATATGGAAATATGTTTTACATGATTATACATGTATACTATATCAAAATGTTTATGGTCTGGAGGGGTAGGAGAGGAGGGAGGGAGGGAGAGAGAATTTAGTACCTGAAATTTTAAAAAAATGAATGTTAAAATTGTGTTTACAAGTAATTGGAAAAATATTATTAAAAATAAATTATAACTATCAAAATAATTAAAAATAAAAATTTACACAGTTGATTACTGTGTATTTCCCACCTCCCTAGTTTTTCCATATTTATCCATATTTTTCTCTTCTTTCACTGTCCATCCTTCCTTCTCTCCCTCTCTCCCTTCTTATCTCCCTCCCTCTTCTCCCTCTGTCCATGTAGGGTATCATACCCTTATCTGTGAATGGTCTGCCCAAAGTAACGTAAATTTTGATCATTGAAACCTCCCAAGATATCTTGGGGTTTATGGGCTAGATTTATTTCCAGAGGGCCATGCCTTAGACCTAAATCGCTCTGGCCCTCATTGATTGGCCAATAATATATCCCAGCTAAAGCCTCAGTTGGTCGTTGTTGGGATCCTGATGACTCAGGGTGAGTGTAAATAGCAATTGTTTCTGTTTTGGCCAGAAACCCTGAGCGTCTTCCCCTCCTAGATTGATTTTTTTTTAACTAGGTAAAAGAGGCCATTCTTTGCCTCATTTCTTACCTAGCCCTAATTACTGAATGGGTGTTACCTCAGACAAACTGAGATCTGGGAAAGATCTTAACTTAAAAAAGCCAAGGTCTCCCACTGCATCCAGGGTCATCTCCAGTCATCCTGATCTATATCTTGCCACTGGACCCAGATGGCTACAGAGGAAAGAATAAAGCTGGCAACTTTGCACAATCCTCCCTCACTTAAATCTAATTCACTTGCAAGTCATGATATCACCTTCCTGATATCATGGTCCTCTTCAGAAACACAGGAGAAACTATACCACCTGTCCATCCTCAAAAGTGTTTTGTTTCTGACTACCACTCCCCCCAGTCTTCCCTCCCTTCTATCATCTCCATATTGTTTTGTCACTTTCCCCTTCTACTTCTGTGTAGGCTAAGATAGATTATCTATCTTAAGATAGAAATCTATCTATACTCAACTGAGTCTGTATATTATTCTCTCTATTCTATCTTTGAGCCAGTTTAAGTGACAGTATAGTTCAAGTACTGTCTGCTACCTTCCTTATCTTCCTTCCACTGTAAAAGCTCTTTCACACCTATTTTATGTGAGATAATTTACCTATTCTACTTCTCCCTTCCCCTTCTCCAAGTCCATCCCTCTTTCTCACCCCTTCATTTTATTTTATATTTTTTATATTGCTGTATCATAATCCATACCTGTGTCCTCTGTCTACGTATACTCCTTCTAACTGCCCTAACAATGATAAAATTCTTAGGAGTTATAAGTATCATCTTCTCATATAAGAATGTAAACAATTTAATCTTATTGAATCCCTTATGATTTCTCTTGACTGTGTACCTTTTTATGCCTCTCTTGTACTTGAAAGTCAAATTTTCTATTCTGCTTTGGTCTTTTCATCAGGAATACTTGAAAGTCCTCTATTTCATTAAATATTCCTTTTTTCCCCTGAAGGATTATACTGTTTTGCTGGGTAATTGATTCTTGGTTGTAATTCCAAGTCCTCTGACCTCCAGAATCTTACATTCCAAGTCTTCTGATCCTTTAATGTAGAAGTTGCTAAATCTTCTTTATCCTGACTGTGGCTCCATGGTATTTGAATTGCTTCTTTCTGACTGTTTGCACTAATTTCTTCTTGATCTGGGAGCTCTAGAATTTGGCTGTAATATTCCTGGGAGCTTTTATTTTGAGATCTCTTTTAGGAGATGATCATTGGAGTTTTTCTTTTTTTAAAATTTTATTTTTAGGCAATTGGGGTTAAGTGACTTGCCTAGGGTCACACAGCTAGTAAGTGTTAAGTGTTTGGTCTGAGGCCAGATTTGAACTCAGGTCCTCCTGACTTCAAGGCCAGTGCTCTATCCATTATGCCACCTTGCTACCCCCATTGGAGTTTTTCAATTTCTAATTTAGTCTCTGGTTCTAGGATATCAGGATGAAAGATGCTGTCTAGGCTATTTTTTTGATCATGGCTTTCAGGCAATCCAATAATTCTTAAATTACCTCTCCTGGATCTATTTTCCAGGTCAGTTGTTTTTCCAATGAGATATTTAATATTTTCTTTTATTTTTTCCCACTCTTTTTGTTTTGTTTGATTGTTTCTTGATGTCTCATGGAGTCGTTAGCTTCTATTTGTTCAATTATCACTTTTAAGGAATTTAAGGAATTATTTTCTTCAGTGAGCTTTTGCACCTTATTTTTCCAATTCTACTTTTTAAGGAGTTCTCTTCAGTGAATTTTTGCACATTTTTTTCCATTTGGTGAATTCTGCTTCTCTTCAGTGGATTTTTGTGCCTTTTTAAAATTTTATTTATTTATTTACCATTTGGCCTATTCTGTTTTTTAAGGTGTTATTTTCTTGAGTATTTTTTGTGCTTCCTTTATCAAGCTGTTGAATCTTTTTCATGATTTCCTTGCATCACTCATTTCTTTTCCCAATTTTCCCTCTACCTCTCTTATTTTATTTTTAAAATCCTTTTTGAGCTCTTCCAGGAATTCTTGTTTGTTTGTTTGTTTTTTTGACTGAGATCAGTTCACATTGTTTTTTGAGGCTTTGGATGAAGCTGTTTTGACTTTATTGTCTTCTGATTTTGTGTTATGATCTCCCTGTAATCATAGTAACTTTCTGTGGTCAGGTTCCTTTTTTGTTGTTTGTTCATTTTTCCAGCTTATTTCTTGACTTTTAACTTCATGTTAAAGTTGGACTGTGTTCCTGGGATGGATGGGGTGCTGTCCCAAGCTTCAGGTTTTTCATGCTGCTCTTTTCAGAATTAGTTCGAGGAGTCAGTAAGTTTTCAGTTCTTCCAAGGTGATATGATATAAGGAGAAGTATGGTTGCTACTCTCCTGGCCTGTGGTCTGCAACCACAAGCACTCTTCTCTGCCCTGGAACTGTAACCAGGGTCCCCACTCCCTAAGGCAGCAAGCTCTAGGCAGCTAGAAGACACAGTGGAGAGAGCACTAGGCCTGGCATTAGGAAGAGTTATGTTCAAATTTGACCTCAGACACTTACTATGTAACCCTAAGCAGGTCATTTAAACTCCTCAGGCCTAAGTTTCCTCAAGTGTAAAATAAATCATAACAATACCCACCTCCCAGGGTTGTTATTTGTAAAGTTCTTTGCAGAGTGCCTGGCACAAAGTAGCAACTTAATAAATGCTTGTTTTCTTCCTCCCTTCCTAAGGAAGGGAACAGTATCATGTTAATGAGCACAGAAGAAGATTTGGCAGTGGCATTTACTACAGAGTATCTGTACTTATAGGCAAGGAAGTTGGCTAGAAAAGTTGGTTTCATTCATTCAAATATTGATTAAATACCTGCATTAGAATACTATGAGGATACAAAAATATTATTTACCTTCAAAATAGAATGGAAATATTAGCTTTCATTTTTAGTAATTGGATATACAATCAAGATTATCTTGTATTTCCTTTATATATCTTGTACCTATATATGTACATGTTGTTTCCTTGATTAGAATATAAGGTTCTTGGGCAGAGTAAAAAGGTAGTCACTCTCACCCTCCCCTATCAACCTCTGAAAACCCAGAAAAAAAAAACCTGGAACAGCTGAACTAGAAGAAAGGCGGGGAACAGCAGTACAACAGCCCAGCAAATGGGTCTCCCAATTCCTTAGCAAAAATAAGGGAAGCAGCAACAAAGGGCCCCAGGTGGATAAGCACCCTGCAGCATTCATCTGAAAGGAGCTGAAGAAAGCAACCTAGAGTCTTCCTAAAGTCCCAGCCTTGCTGATTCCAACCCAATACCAGGTAAGCTGTCAAAATCCTACAGCCTCCAACTGTCAACCAGGAGAAGATCCTGAAGCCTAGGCAGTAGAGCAGGCAAACAGCAACACCTGGACCTCCAAGTGCCTCAGTGAGGGCAGGGAAACCAGTGGAAACCAGATCAGAAAACCACCAGGTACCTCAGCACTCTACTGCAAAGGAAAGAGGGAGGCAGCATTACAAGGGGCCTCAGGCAGATAAACACCCTGCAGCACCCATCTAAAAGGAGCTGAAGAAAGCTAAAGGAAAGGAAAAGCAGGCAACCTAGAATTGCCTGAAAGTTCTAGCCTTGCTGATTCCAGCCCAACACGAGGTAAATTTCCAGAACCCTACAGCCTCCAATTGCCAACATAAGAGGCCCCAGCACACAAAACCAGTGACCAAGACCTAGGCTCCCAACACAAGAAGCTTGGGTCAGTGCCCTCTGTGCTCCAGCAGGAGAGCTCAATCTCTTTAAAGGCCAGGGAATAAAGAAACACCATGAGTAAAAAGAAACGTACCATAGATTCATATTATGAGAAGAGTAAAGATCAAGACAGAAATTCTGAAGAGGACAATATTGTCAACAAACCCACCTCTGCAACATCAAAAGGGAATATGAACTGGTCTGAAGCCCAAAAAGCCTTCTTAGAAGAGCTCAAGAAGGATTTTAAAAGTCTCATGAGAGAGGTAGAAAAGTCCTTAAAAAATACAATTGGCCAATTGGAAAAAAAGTACACTGAAGAAAACAAATCCCTTAAAAATACAATTGGCCAATTGAAGAAGGAAGTACAAAAACTAACAGAAGAAAACAATCTGTTAAAAACTAGAATTGGACAAATGGAAACTAATGACTCTATGAGAGAGCAAGAATCAGTCAAACAGAAACAAAAAAATGAAAAAATAGATGAAAACTTAAAATATCATCGGTAAAACAACCGACCTGGAAAATCAATCCAGGAGAGACAATTTAAAAATTACTGGACTACCTGAAAATCATGATGAAAAAAAGAGCCTGGACAGTATCTTTCAGGAAATCATAAAGGAAAACTGCCTTGAAGTCCTAGAACCAGAAGGTAAAATAACCATAGAAAGAATACACTGTCACCACCTGAAAGAGATCCCAAATTGACAATGCAAGGAATATAATAGCAAAATTCCAAAATTACCAGATGAAAGAGAAGGTGCTGCAAGCAGGCAGAAAGAAACAATTTAAATATCACGGAACCACAGTCAGGATTACACAGGACCTTGCAGCTTCTACATTAAAAGACTGCAGGGCATGGAACATGATATTCCTTAAGGCAAAGGAGCTTGGATTGCAACCAAGGATCAGCTACCCTGCAAAAATGAGCATGATTTTTCAAGGGAGGAGATGGATATTCAATGAAATAGGGGGACTTCCAAACCTTCCTGATAAAAAGACCAGAGCTCAACAAAAAATTTGATCTTCAAGTACAAGATCCAAGAAAGACATAAAAAGGTAAATGGGACAGAAAGATACAATATATTGTTAATAAGGGTGGACTGTTTACATCCCTGCAAGGGAAGATGACACTTGCAACTCTTGAGAACTGTATTGTTATTACACCATGGAGGTGGTGGTCAAAAGCAAAACACTAGTGAGTAATTTTTACTTACAACTTCACTAATGTGAAAATATGTTAAATAGGAATGTAAATGTATAGCCTATATCAGATTGTGTGCCGTCTTGGGGTGGGTGGTGGGGAGGAAAGGGGAGAAAAATTTTAAACTCAAAAGCATATGGAAGTGATTGTTGATAAATCAAAATAAATTAATAAAAGAAATTTTAAAAAATTTAAAAAAGAAAATAAGGTTCTTGAAAGTACAGGCTGTTTTACTTTTGGCTTTGTATCTCCAACACTAAGTACAATGCTTGCCACAAAGTACTAATGTAATTAATGTTTATTGATTGATTTGAAAAAAATGATTCTATGACCCTTTGAAAGGATTCTCTAAAGGAGTGACCTAGAGACCTTTGCCTGCTATATGCTATTTAATATTTTATAAGTTTCTTGGATAAAAGCATAGAGAGTGAAGTATTCAAATTCACAAGTGATATAAAACTGGGAGGGACTAACATATTGAGTGACAGAGTCAGGATCCAAAAAGATTTGATAGACTAGCACACCAAACTAAATCAGGTATGGAAGTTCATTGGGATAAATATAAAGTTTTATACTTGGGTACAAAAAATTAGCTTTACAAGTACAAGATGGGCAAAGCATACTTATATAGCGTTTTGTCTGAAAAATATCTGGGAGTTTTAGTAGACTGTAAGCTCCGTATGCATTATGAGTGAGATAAAGCAATCCAAGCAGCTAATGTAAATTTGGGTTCCATTAAGAGAAACTTAGCTTCCAGAGGTGGAGGGAGGGGAAGGTGATAGTACTCTTGCTCTCAGCTCTGGTCATACCAGTTGTGGAGAAATGTGTTCGCTTTGAGACTTCAGTTTAGGAAAGACATTGCTAAGCTAAAGAGTGTCCAAAGGAGGCAGCTAGAATGAGGGAGGCCTTGAGGCCATATCATATGAAGATTTCTTGAAGGAAAATGGAGGTAGTATTTTTAAGTTTTTGAAACACTGTCATAAGGAGGAGGGATTCAATTTGTTTCTTTTGGCACCAGAAAGCAGAAGTAGAAGCAATGAATGGAAGTTACAAAGAAGGAAATTTAAATTTGAAGTCAGAGCAGTCCATAAACATTTATTAACTGCTAAAAATGTACAAGGCACTATATTAGGTACTAAAGACAAAAGAGAAACAGTCTCTGTCCTCAAGGAGTTCATATTCTGTTGGGAGAGATAATGTATATACATGTAGGTAGAGAAGAATAAATTTAAAATAAATACAAAGCCATTTTGGTGGAGAAGTTGCTATTGGCTAGGAAGAGGGGAAGGGATCAGGAAAGACTTCATATAGACAGTGACATTTGAATTGAACTTTAAAAGAAACTAGAGAGTCTAAAAAGCTGAGGTGAAAAGGAGGTTTATTCCATGTCAAAGGAGGTCTATATCATGTCAAAGATGGGTAACTGCTTTTGAGACATTGGAAGCCATTGGATAGGAAGGGTAGGAGATGAAGAAATAAAGGTAGAAGAAAGAGAAAGCTGAGCAAAGAGGTGGGCAGAGACAAAAGGAATAGAAAGTGAGAAAAGAGGCAAAAAGCTGCTTAGAAAACTGCTTATTGAACACTTAAAACTAAATGTCCTATAGGCATCACAAATTCAAAAGATCCAAAACAAATATTATTTTCCCTTGCTAAGCTTCTCACACACACTTTCTAACTTACCAAATTCTTCCAAGGAGACCATACTAGAAAAGTGGGTGGATAGGTGGGATGGGTAGCCTGGGCAAAAGCAACAAGAAAGGGTATGGAATATTGGCAGAGAAGTATCAATCAAGCTGTATTGGCTGAACTGTTTGTTGTTGAATTATTTCAGTCATGCCTGACTCTTCTTGACCCCATTGGGGGTTTTCTTGGCAGAGACTTTGGAGAGGTTTGCCATTTCTTTCTCCAGCTCATTTTATAGATGAGGAAACTGAGGCAAACAGGATTAAGTGACCTGCCCAGAATCACACAGCTAGCAAGTTTCTGAGACCAGATTTGAACTCAGGAAGATGAGTCTTCCTGACTCCAGGCATGACACTGAGCTACCTAGCTGCCTTGGCTGAACTGTAAAATGCATAAAAGTGAGTAATGTATGATGTGACTGAAAGAATTGTTTGGAACCACATTGTGAATGACTTTAAATGCTAAACAGAGGAGTTTATATTTGATCCTAGAAGTGTTAGGTGATCACTGGAGTTTATGCGCGGGAGCGTAACATGGCAGACCTCTGCTTTAGGAATATCACTTTAGCAGCTGTGTGGAAGATGGTTTAGAAAAGAGAGAAACTTGAGGCCGGGAGATGAATTAGAAGACAATTACATCAACTATTGTTCATGAGAACCATGACTAAAATGATGACCATGTGAATAGAGAAAAAAAGGCAGATGTAAAGGATGCTGTGGAGGTAGAATTGACCCGGCTTGTTGGTTGGTTGTTGTCCTTCACTCTCGAAGAGGACCAAAATGACATCACTATGTTAGAGTCAAGTTTTGGTGTGTCTGACTGTGGCTGATCCAACCAATACGAGTTCAGAATGCTCTACTACAGGTTGGGCACAAATTGTCCATGTGAACATTTGGGGTGGATTCTCTAAATGTGGACATCTCACGTTACTTTTGAGCTACTTCAATTCTGCTTTGCTTATTGAGCACAGCACCTTCTCTGATGAGGGCATGTCATGCTGGGAGGTCCTGTGCCAGTGTATCCCACATCATACAATCAATTCCAGAGCTCTTAAGACAGACCTTGAGAGTGTCCTTGTATCACCTTTTCTGACCACCATGTAAGCGCTTGCCCTGTGTGAGTTCTCCATAAAATAGAGCTTCATCACTTACCTGTCATGGTAGGACTTTGAGATAGACAAAAATGGTAAAATGGTATGGGTGATATCTTTTGATCCATGTGTAAATTGGATTTAAGTGAGGCAGAGTAGCACAAAGTCATCAGCCTCACTCTCTCTTCCAGCGTCATCACAGTACAGTGGCAGGATAGAATCAAGATGACTGGTGATGCCTTGAGATACAGTGGATGGATGACCCACAGTACCTGTTTCAGCTGCCTTTGTGGCTGTTGGAACAAATTGTTCTCATCCACCCATTCCACCTGGGGAAGTATTCAGATACTTGGGGTAGATACCCCCCAACTCACCAATGGGTTTGAGACCCCTTGGTTACCCTCAACCTGGTTAGCCCATCTGCCAAAATGGTTTGCCAGGGTGTGGCTGCTGTGCATGCTACAGCTTCTTGGAGTCACAGGTGAGAGTTAGGTGGATCAGGTGGACACCAAAGGTGGAAAGCAAGCCTGAAAAGGGCTCTGTAGCCCTCACACCAGAGGTATTAGTCTTCCCTGAACACACCCTATACCCCAACCTGCCTGGTAAATAATAGGTGCTTAATAAATGCTTATTGACTGACTAAGAGGAATTGGGTATGACTGAATTTAGTAACCTCAGGAGCTAGAAGTATGGTCTCCTTGGAAGAAATGGGTAAATTAGAATGTGTGTGTGAGAAGCTTAGCAAGGGAAAATAACATTTCTGTTTTTGATCTTTTGAATTTGTGATGCCTATAGGACATTTAGTTTGAAATGTCCAATAAGCAGTTTTCTAAGCAGCTTCTTGCCTCTTTTCACACTTTTTATTTCTTTTGTCTCTGACCACCTCTATGCTCAGCTTTCTCTTTCTTCTACCTTTATCTCTTCATCTCCTACCCTTCCTATCCAATGGCTTCCAGTGCCTCAAGAGCAGTTACCCATCTTTGACATGATATAAAACTAAAAAATTTTACCTCTCATTTATGATCCAAACAGTTATTACATAATTTTCCCATGTTTGATTTATAATTTATCAGCCATTTCTTTCAAAATTGAAAACATTTCCATGCAGCTTGAGCTGATGGACTGCAATGCCTTGTAAATTGTTGGCTCAATCGGTGTTGTGCTTCAAACAGAACCTCTCAGTACATCTATCTGAGAGGCAGTTTTCTCTCTAGTCCTCACAGTAATCTATGTTTACTGTCAATGCCTTCCCATCAGGAGGCCCAGCACTGTTGTGTCCCTGCCAGCCAATATAGATTGTGACTAGTGGCTGGAGTACTGCTTTGGGCCTGAGAGTGGAGAACTCCATTGGAAACAAAGAAGGAGCTAACCTTAAAAGCCAGGTGCCCCCAAATTGTAGTAGCCTTGAGAGCAGTGTGTGGTCTGGATGGCAGATAGATATATCCACAATGATGGGCCTTCTTTTTCAGCTTTTGGAGGGGGAAACAAGAATCAGCTCATGACATGTTTCTTTACTCATTTTTTTCATGTCATTTGTGAATGACATGAATTTTAGAACTTTTTCCTCGTGCTATTTTGTATGATGGGAGAAAGCTTCCTCCTGTCCAAAGTCTTTTCAAGTTGCAGTTCATCCTTCACTCAGCTGCCAAAGTACTAAAAGCACATTTCTGACTATGCTTCTCCCCCACTCAGTAAATTACAGTAGCTCCCTATTACTTCCAGGATCAAATACAGAATCTGCTATTTGTTCTTTTTTTAAAGTCCTTTATAACTTGACCCTTTCTTATCTTTCTAGGCTTCTTATACTTTACTCCCTTCCACACATTCTAACATCCATATATGCTAGCCTTCTTGCTGTTTCTTGCACATAAAATTCCATTTCCTAACTCCGTCTTTTTATTGGAGGCCCCTCATTCCTGAAATGCTCTCCCTCACCTCAACCTCATAATTTCCTTCAAGACTCATTTAGTGAAAGAAATTCAAGGTTATCAATAGCCATATGAAAAAATGTTCTTGATCAATAATAATTAGAGAAATACAATTTTTTTAAAAAGCTCTAATTAATAATAGAGAAATACAATTTTTAAAAAAAGTTCTGAAGTACTACCTCATCCCCACCAGATTGGCAAAGTTAAGAAAAAACAAAAATGATAAATGCTAAAGGGGATGTAAGTAGACAGGTATATTAATACACTGTTGGTGGAGCTGTGAATTTATCCAATCATTCTAGAAAGCAATTTGGAACTATGTCCAAAAAGCTATTAAACTATGCATACCCTTTGACCCAGTGAAACCTTCCCCACCTCCCTTATTACTATGGAGTGTAACACCATCCTTCCCGTCCCTCAGGCTTGCAACCTAGGAGTCATCCTGGACTTCTCACTGTCTCTAACCTCCCATATCTAGTCTGTTGCCAAGACCTGTTGATTTCACTTTTGCAACATCTCTCAAATGCATCCCTTTCTGTCTTCTGACTTTTCCACTACTCTGGTGCAGGCCCTCATCACCTCACTCCTAGACTGTTGGAAAAGTTTACTGTTGGGTCTGTCTTCCTGACTCAAGTCTCTCACTCTTCCAGCCCATCCTCCATTCAGCCACTGAAGTTATTTGGTTCAAGCACAAGTCTGAAATATCACACACCCCAACCCAGCCCACTCAGTAAACTCCACTGACTCCCTATTGCCTCCAGGATCAAAAACAAAATGTTCTGTTTGGCATTCAAAGCCCTTCATTAACCTAGCCCTCTCCTACCTTTCCAGTCTTCTTACATCTTACTCTCCAACACATACTCTTCATTCCAGTTACACTGGCCTCTTGGCTGTTCCATCAACAAGACGCTATCTCTTGGCTCTAGGCATTTTCTTTTCTTTCTTTTTCTTTTTTTTTTTTTTAGGCAATTGGGGTTAAGTGACTTGCCCAGGGTCACACAGCTAGTAAGTGTCAAGTGTTTGGTCTGAGGCTGGATTGGAACTCAGGTCCTCCTGACTTCAGGGCTGGTGCTCTATCCACTGCGCCACTTAGCTGCCCATGCTCTAGGCATTTTCCCTAGCTGTCTCCCACACCAGGACCACTCTCTCCTCTGCTTTGACTACTGACTTTGTTTTGATTACCAACTAATATCTCTTTTGCTGGAAGCCTTCCTCATCTCATCTTAATTCTGGTGTCTTCTGTTAATTATTTCTTATTTATCTTGTATATAGCTTGTTTGAATGTATTTGTTTCCATGTTATCTCTGTTAGATTGTAAACTCCTTGAGGGTAGGGATTGTCTTTTGCCTCTCATTGTATCACCAGTGCTTAGCGCAGTTACTGGCACATAACTGGAATTTAATAAGTATATATTGATAGATGTTGGTAGATACTGTTAAGTTTAATGAAACATAGACTATTTTAGTAGAATTGCTGAATTCACTGTATTTTTTCATAATCATATATTTCCTTAATTAATACTAATAATATAACTACTGTCCAGTAAGAGTCTAGAAAAAAAATTTATGTTAAAAAAATACTTCATACTGGAAAAAAGTCAAGATCCTGGGGTATCTTCTTTGGATTTAATGTTTCTTTAAAGTTGTAAGATTAGTTGATTTATTAATGTTATCTATTTTATATAACTAAAAGTGAAACTTTGTGATTATAAATATGAGTGGGTGATGGATGAAAATGTAGAACTACCATGTGATATTTTAGTTTTAAGAGCCAGCCTTGCTTGACTGTGGCATATGCAGCACACTGCCCCCACATGGTAGTTGAGTAGAGGTGCATGTTTAGGACCTCAGTTCTAAAACTGCAGAAACAACATTCAGTGACATCTTTCTGATGAGATGTTTAAAGTTATTTGCATAATCTTTGCAACAAAGGTTATGGGGCCTCTGAAAGAGGATATGGCTTACATTTAACTTGTTTATGCTTAAAATTTTTCTGTGCCCTATCTGCTTGGCTGCCACAGGCTTCTCACATGTGACAAAGGGTTGGTTCTTTTGTCTTTGCTGCTTTCTCTCATGTTTTTTTAAGTCATATGAGTAATGATTAATAGAGATGAAATATCTTTTCTTCCAGCCCTCCTCGCCCCCTGACCAACATGAATGATACAGTGGTTAGTCATACGTCCTCTGGAGTTCCCACTCCCACCAAAAGGTATGTGTATTGTTACCTAGTTCCTTGCTCCTAGGAGCTATATTAATGACAAGAAAACAGCAACAACAAAACTGACACAAACTGGTATTTTCAGGTTGGCAAAGAGCTTTATGTAATATATAGTATTTGAGTGTTCTCAAATGAGTATATCATTTTAATCTTATAGCAATCCTGTGAGGTAGTTACTATGTGTGTGATTATCCCCATTCCTCTTTTGAGGAAACTTGAAGCTCAGAGAAATTAAGTGACTTGCACATGGTCATAGAAGTTAGAAAGCATCAGTGATGTCTACCCAGTATGTCATGCTTCTCTTCTTCTGCTGATCACCTCCCCAGAGAGAAGGCCTTCCTCTTGTCTTCTTGTGCTTTTTACATGGCTGACTCCTCTGTATATGGAAAACATCCTGGATTCAAGTCTTAATGTTACCGTGGTCAAGTCACTCAACCCTTGAGCCTTAGTCTCCTTATCTTGATAATGGATATGATAATATTTAAACTATTCACTTCACAATACAGTAAAGTCCACAAGCATTTGTTAAGCATTCACTGGGTGCCTGGCACCATGCTAAACACTAGATGAGGAAAGCACTTTGTAAAATGTAATATGCCATATGAGTTGTTATTTTTCCCTTTTATTAATTTCTATGAAGTCAGTGTTTGGGTTTTTTTCTTCTCTTGCTTACTCATAAACACCAAAAACATAGTGGTAGAATTAGGTTAGTTTTAAGTAGTGTTTATTGTGGAAGACAATGTGGCTTAGTGGAAAGTATGCTGGACTTGGAGCCAGAAAGACTTAGGTTTGAATCTTGCTGCATACCACTCGTGTGTAAGCAATTTAACTCCTCTTTGGCTCAGTTTCTTCGTGAAGATAATAATGGCATCTACTTTAAAAGGTTGTTTTGAATATCAAAGGAGCTAATATGTGAAGCACTTTGCAAACCTGAACACACTATTTAAATGCTAGCTATTATTACTCAGAATATTTTACCAAGGCAGATCAAGTCTACTACAGACTCCCTCCCCCCCCAAAAAAAGCATTTTCATGCAGTTGTATTTTATTTCAACATTTCATTGCCAGTGTTGCAGATAGGTTCAAGTATGTATTACTACTTCCCTGAGCTTATGTTTATGTATGCCTTCACCTTGGTGATGGCTGGTAGGACCCAGATAGTCTCAGCTAGGAGGTACAGCAAGTGTAGAATTTTAGTTCTTTGATTCCCAGAAGATCCATTTTGGTTCCTGAAAGGTATTTCTTGAGTTAATCATCTGAACTTCCTTTTGATCATTCATGCAGAAAGGTGACAGCATGCTGTCACAGAACATTATTCAAGTTTCCTGAATTCTGCTCCTGACTGACTGGTTGTTAGACTTTTGGCAAGTTCGTTTACTCATTTTAGCTTCAATTTGCTGCTTTGTAAATCATGAGGATTCAACTAAAAACCATTTCTAGTGTTACTTCTAGCTCTAATAATCTATGATTCTAAAATGCACACACATCTTTATTCAAGCACTTAACTCCATCTCTGAGAGGAGTATGGGGGTTTCCATTAGGAACCGTCAAGGCACTGAGAACAGTGTTTCTTGTTCATTTATCTCAAGTATCAGCTCTTCCATCAGGACTTGAGAGGGCAGTATAAAATGGCTCCCTTTCTATTTGATTTACCTTTATTTTATACTGTAGCAAACAGAAGTTCCTTAAGGGTGTATATATAGTAACCAGAGAATCCTTTTTTGCAGTTATTACTTCAGTAGGAAAAAAATTAGGAACAAATTACAACCCATTCCCCAAGTTTCCCTTTCAAAACATAACTTTATGTTAATTTAACTATCTCAGGTTTCTAAAGTCATTTAGACTATCCTTCCTTATTATTATATTGGTCTCCATCTATAGTTATCTTTGTGAAGTTTTCACTGGCCATATCCCCTGGAGAGAAAGAGTATAACATAGTACTGGATGTTCTAGAATTAATGAGTTAGGAACTTATTACAGTAGGCATAAGCAGGTGATGTAGGGTCCACTTGAAGACACAAAACCCTGCAGATTTGTTTTACCTGAATATAAATACCTGATTGTAGGACATGAGCACTTTTCCAATGACTTGGACAGCAGTTAGGAAGATGTATTTGGTTTCTTTTTAGTCTAATCAGTCATGGCAGTTGGGCTTCTGGCAGGTGACCAGTTCAATGTCCACAAACTCCACAGAGTTCAAGTCCCTCTGAGAAGACCTCTAGAAAATCATTGATCCTCTCTGATACTGAGTTCTGCATCTGAAAAATGATGATGGAATTCGACTACAAGAACTCCAAGGTCTCTTCTCACTCTAACTTCTGTTATCCTCAGATGGCAAAATAAGGAAGACCCTCTTGCATTTGAGGTTTGACTGAAAATGTTCATATGCTATCAAACCTTGGATTTAGAGAGTTCAAAATAACTAAATCTCTCCTAACTCCCTAGATATGCCAGAGAAATTCTCCTGTCCTTACTGCTCAGATTTTTTGTGTGAAACACATGTAGTGTTTTACCTTAAAGGGCAGTTTCAGATGGAAAAAAACAAGCAAAATTATAATAGAGGAACTTTGCCATTACAGATCCAAGAGGCAAAAGTAAGTCACCAAAAAGTTAACTCACAGTTGTACAATGGAGAAGTCTACCATGAGAACCATTCTTCTGTGTATGTATGTCACTTAAGTTTTTGTTCTTAACATCACTGCTGCGTACCCAAGGCAGCTGAATGCCTGTTATTCGCTTTCTGGCTGCAGCCTACCTTTCCAGGCTTGTTGCCTGTCTGCCTTTGCACAAGCTGTCTTCCGTGTCTAGAATGCACTTCATCCTTACTTCTGCCTCTTAAAATACTTCTCTTCTTTCAAGACTCTTAATATGGAAGTTCCCCCAAGAGCTGTTTTTTGTTTCGATTTTGTATCCCCCGTACCTAGCACAGTGTCTTGCATGTAGTCAGTCCTTAATAAATGCTTGCTGGATATGAGTACCGATGAAAGGCTATAAAACATGCTACATTTGTTACTGTAGCAACATGGCTGCTAGAGGAATTGACTGTTTCTTGCCATTGCTGTTGTGAAAAAGGTATTAACTTGTGGGGAGGGCAGGAGATGATTGAGTAGCATCAGTGGTCATGGCATAAAAGTCATCCTGCAGCCATGCTTCCAATATTCTTTAGCATCTGACCCTTGTAAGCTAGCTAGTAACAACTAACAATCACATTCAAAAGTCACCATCAGATCTATTGTTCAGTTGGAATTAAGACATTTTCCAGCATCCAGCGGTTTAACCAAGGAGGTTTCTGGGTGAAATTGTTAGCTTTCTGAGTGCCTGAATCTTTAGGTCCATGAGTATTTGCCTTGGAGGATGGACAGCAAAATAAATGAGTTAAAAGCTAGGTAACAGGTCTAAAAGAGATTGTTGAACTGGGTCAAACTGGTCAGGAATACAGTACTTAGGAAAAGAGGTGAATTTATGGTAAAATACTGTTTGGACAACTTGGCTTTTCCAAGGAGATAACCCTTGCATATTTAGCATGGACTCAAAATATGAGAGGTGAGCATTTGTTGTATAAATGTGAGCTTCTTCATTGGTTCTTCATGATCCCTGTGATAAATGATGAAGATTCCTAGACAGTAGTTATATGTACCTCCTCAAAAGACTTACTCTTTTTTCTTTGTTCATTCTACAATGCAGCTAAAAGAGAAGAGTCTGAAGTTGAATGCATTCAGAATTGTGCCCCCTGACAGACTATATCAGATCAGATGGTGTCCTGCAACAGGGGTTCTTAACAACTTCTTTGTGACATGGACACAGTGAGAGAAGCTAGTAAATACAAAGATTTCGGGAAAAAAGTTTTTCCTCTACAGACATGAAGTAACAGAACAACAATGGCAGTAAAACCATACTAACAAATATAAGGTGGTGACATTATGGTATAATGGGTGGAGTACTGGACTTGGCATCAAAAAGTCCTTAGTTCAAATCCTGCCTCAGACACTTACTAGCTCTTATGAGAGTGTTAGGCTACCCTGCTAGATGATCTCTGGGGCCCCTTCCAACTCTAATTCTGTGATCTTTTGATCTTAGATATAAAATGAATTTAATTTTCAAAGGTGTCAAAATCTTAAAGTTACAAAAATATGGTCTGTGATATGAAAGACTATTTCTTACTCCTAAGACAGAGTAGCAAAATGGTTGCCTTCTTCCCTAGTTTTTTGCCTTTTGAGGCTGCAGTTCATATTATTAAATATAGTTGTGTTTAGTAACTCTCTGCCTATCTTTTTGAAAACTTAGAAATAGGATATAATAAAGTATTTCGGGATGAGAGAAAAGAAACCACTGACTTCATTGTTCTTGGTTACAGAGACTGTCAATAACGGACACAGACATAGATGGCATTCTTGTCAGATGCTTCCTTTTGCAAGCAAGGTCTGAGTGATTCCTTATTGGGGGAGGAGTTGCAAAGGAGATCCTTGGTCAGATGCAGGTTGGACTAGATGATCTCTGATCTGTTGTCCAACTTTTGATGTTCTGTGACTTTAATTGCTCTTCTACCTCAGCTGTAAAACAATGCAACTACATTCTGAAGCTCATCATCATAGTAATACCAAGGCAACTTGACAGTCAGGAAAGAGCTAATAAAATTTGGGGTATATGAACAGAAATATAGTGTTCAGAACAAGGTCGGTGATGGCCTCACTGTACTCTGATGTCCTATCACAGCTTATGTAGAATATCATGTTCAGTTCTAATTGCCTGTTATACAAATGGTTTGCCTTCCTCTGGATCGACTCTGTCCAGCTCATTAGTCATTATGTTGAAATTCTTTGAAATTACATCATAGGAGAATTGGTTGAAGGAACTAAAGTTCAGCTTAGAAAATAAAAGCTTTAAAGAGAACATGGTTGATATCTTAAAATATTTGAAAGAGCTGACGTAAAATCTGGGGCATTTTCTATAATACCATGATTTGGAGGCAGAAGACCTGAGTTCTAAACCGAGCTTTGCCACTCACTCCCTTTGGCAAATTCTCTGGGCCTCAGTGTCCTCATCTGTAAAATAAGGAAGTTGAACTAGGTTATCTCTAAAGTTCTTTCCAGACCTAAATATTATTTAAACCCATAAACCCATTTCCATGATATTTGTATAGTATCAGATATCTTTTCCTATTTCTATTTATAGCTTCTGTCCTTTTTCTTTAGGCCCTTTTTTATTTAACCACTTCTCCAAGACTGCTACAATTTTATTATATTTATGCCTTTAACTTTATTTATACGAAGAGGAACATGTTATACTTTATATATAGGCAAAATTTGTTCAAATATGAACTTTATTCTAAAAGATGACTCACAAGATGGAAAATTAAAGGGCAGAAAGGGTCAGTATACATGTACATGTCTCTGTCTTTGAGCCTCAGAAGCACAAACAGGTTAAAAGTCAAGTGGCACTACCACAGTTACAGAATGATGTATCAGTTTATTTCTAAATTAAAGGTCCAGCTTGAGTATGATAGAAATGAGTGTATTTTTTTCAGCTTTACACTGCATTCTTATTAAAAATAGATATGGAAGAAATTTTACGAGGAGGCTAATGAACTTAACATAAAAGGAAAAATTGATCCCCAGATCGAAACCCATATGGGAGTTGGGACTAGTGATTTGTTTTCTCCTGTATGATTATAAAAAAATCATTTAATATGGTCATGAAATAACTAGTCCTTATACATTCTTTCCGAGTCTAAGCAGGAATTCATTGTTCTTGATTTTTTTCTTCTTTCAAAAAGTAGAAACAAAAGTTGAGTAATTACAAAATTAACCCATAATCCTATATGACTTCAGGGTCCTCCATCCTGGCAGATTTCCAGAGTCCACCCAAAGGACTGAGCAAACTTCCAGCTTTCCCACTGCTCCATTTTTGTGGCTGAATTCCATTCTCATTTAACTGAGACCTTCTGGCATAGACATTCACCAAATCTGACTCTGAGAGATATCATCGATTAAAAGCTTGAATATTTCTAAATCATCATTTAAGAGAATTATCATTGGAAAGAATTGTTTCTGACAAACACAGTAATTATTAGTTTCCCTCTCCTGTCAGACTTAGACTTGCTGCTTTAAACTAGAGCAGGAATCACATCCATTATAGGCTTCAGCCCATACTGGCTGCATTTCATGACCAATCCAGCCCACAAAGCAAGGGCAAGAGCCCTTTGGCAGCTCCTCCTGGCTGCAGTGGCTGCTGCAGTCATTAACATTCAGAAGTGTTTGTATAACACCTACCATCCAAAACTTTATAACTGTTATTTAACTGAGCCTAGGCATAGTTCCATATATAGATTGTCAATTAATAGACAACTACAGTGATGAGGCAGGATTAGGTATTAGCCTCATGTGTGTGTGTACGTGTGCATATGTAATTTAATTAATATTACTTGATGTTTATGATTGATTGGAACTTGAAAAGCTATAAAAAGCTAGTTGTAAGCCAAGTACTATTTTTTTTATTCCCCACACTATCCAAGCTTTATTATCTGGGAATTGTCACAAATCATTCCTTCTTATGTGTTGATGTTAATTTTGTCTTTTTTTTTATTTTCAGTCTCTTCAATTTTCTGTTTATAAGTCCTTCTAATCATATACCCTTCATTTTCATGGTAGTGAGTCCAAGTAACAAAGAGGGGCAGCCTTAAAGAACAGGAAAGTAATAAGGATTAGGGATAAGAAGAAATAACAATTGCTGGAGGAGGTAAGACCCATACAGATTTAAAAGCTTTTAGGTAGCATTCAGGAAATTACTTAAAGTAATGCAGAACTATTTTAAAATTTCTCTCTGAGGTTGCTTTAGGAAAAGCAATAGAACCTTCAAAGTACTATTGAGTTTCATTTTAAGTTCAGAGATTGTCTTGAGAAATTTTTCAGCCTCATTTATAATTTTGAATCTAAACTGGCCAGGCAAGTGAACAGGTGAGCACTTAGCAGAGTCCCTGGTCGTAGTAGGTGCTTAAAAAATGTTGACTGGCTGTATAGCTAAAGAAAAAGTAAATACATTATGTTGATTAACTGCTAAGCAAATCATCATCTGACAGCTTTAGGGAGACCTCTCATCAAAGGGTCCTGTCTTATTTAGCTTTGAACATAGGCATGGGACATTTTTTCCACCTACATAATTTTCTCTCTAGACACTAGAAAGGGTCAACAATGGTGGAGTCAAGTAAGGAAGCTTTACCTACCTCTTAGAGAGATTTACAGGTAGAGGAATGCAAAAAACTATAATGTGTTCCCTACTGAAAGAAGTGCAGTGTGATATATTAGGAAGAGTTCTATATTTGAAGTCAGAGGACCTTGGTTCCAGGGACAGATAGCTATGTGATCTTGGGTATGTCAATTAGCTTTTAAGCCCCAGTTGCCTCATATAATTTAGAGAGTTGGACTAGATGACCTTTGATTCCTTTAAACTCAAACTCTTATGATTCTAAGGAATGAACAGTATGCCCAGTCCCATATGATGGGGAGAAGATGACACAGCCCCTATTTTCAGATCCTCAGGGCATGTTCCTGTCAAGATGTACTTTTCTGGCTTTCTTAAGAGCTCTCTTTCTCTGTATTTCTCCTGGATGCCTATATAATTGTTATTAATTAAATTGATGAATACCTAATAAAACTAAAATCTAAGAAAAGTTCAGAACTTGGAAAATGACATTTAATAGATCAATTTAAATTATATATATATATATATATATATATATATATATATATATGTGTGTGTGTGTGTGTGTGTGTGTGTGTGTGTGTGTATGTATACACACACACACACACACACACATATATCTTTATCCCACCCCACCCCCTTCCCCAGTCAGATTACTTTCTGGGATTTGCAAGGACAAAAACTGGTAGGTACACACACCTCCATTCTGGTTACACTGAACTCCAAAGGCTTGTCCAATAGAATTTTGTTGTCTTTAATGTTGACATGGGTCATTGAATGGGAAGTCTGTTATAAGGATTTTAGTAACAGTGATATTTTTGGTGACATTTTGCTGTCACTTCATAACTCAAATTTCAGTTTCTGCTTCTAAAAGGGGTTCATTGGAGAAGAGGCAGCGGCTCTCCTAAGCTTTCCCCAAAACCCCTCTGAACACCTTTAAATAATTCCATAAAACAGTTCCTGGAGCAGAACCCACAGAAGCATGGGGTGAAATAACTTTCTAGCCAAAGACTACTTGAAAGATCAGCAGGAATGGTCTGTTGCACTTGGGTGAGAGTAGAACAGAGTCCAGCAAAGGCCATGGCAGCACAACCCAGGTCCCAGCAAACCAGGAACAAGCTTTGGTAGCTACTGAATCAGCAGCAGCAGCAGCAGCTGCTTCCAGAGCTCTTAGCCCACAGATGCTAAGAGGGTCAAACAACTGGTCAGAAGGAGATTACAGGGGTCTCTTTGCTAGCCCTGAGGCAGGACTTATTACTTTGCCCATACTTGGATCCAAGTCACGGTCCTCAGGGGCAGTCCCAGGGCAAGGAGGAACAATAGCACACCAGAACTTGTGGCCACAGTGGAGCAGGGAGAATGTCTGAAAAAGCAGAGTTGGCCAAATGGAAAAAGAGGCATAGAAATTCACTGAATTAAAAAACTCTTTTAAAAAAAGTAGAATTGGCCAAATGGAAAAGGAGGTACAAAAGCTGACTGAAGAAAATAATTCCTTGGAAATTAGTATTGAGCAAATGGAAGCTGATGACTTTATGAGTAATCAAGAAACAATAAAACAAAACTAAAAGAATGAAAAAATAGAAGATAATGTGAACTAATTGGAAAAACAACTGACCTGCAAAATAGATCCAGGAGTGATCATTTAAAAATTATTGGACTACCTGAAAGCCATGATCAAAAAAAGACCCTAGATATCATCTTTCAAGAAATTATCAAGGAAAACTGCCCTGATATTCTAGAACCAGAGGATAAAATAGAAAATTGAAAGAATCCACTGATCACCTCCTGAAAGAGATCCCAAAATGAAAACTCCAAGGAATATTAAAGTCAAATTCCAGAGCTCCCAGGTCAAGGAGAAAATATTGCAAGCAGCGAGAAGGAAACAATTCAAGTATCATGGAACCACAATCAGGATAACACAAGATTTAGCAACTTCTACTTTAAAGGACCAGAGGGCTTAGAATATGATATTCCAGAGGGCAAAGGAGCTAGGATTACAACCAAGAATCCACCTATCCAACTGAGTATAATCCTTCAGGGAGAAAAAATTGATATTTAATGAAATAGAGGACTTTCAAGTATTCTTGATGAAAGGATCAGAGCTGAATAGAAAATTTGACTTTCAAATACGAGGATTCAAGAGAAGCATAAAAAGGTAAACAGGAAAGGGAAGTCATAAGTGACTTAATAAGGTTAAACTGTTTACATTCCTACATGGGAAGATGTCACTGGTAACTCATAAGAACTTTCTCATTATTGGGGCAGATAGGAGGAGTATATATAGACCAGGTCTACATAATATATGGTCTGCAGGCTGCTTGTGGCCTGCCAAAGGATTTCACATGACCTACAAAAAAATGTAGAGGATGTAAAAGAAAGTAAAGATGTAATAAGTACTTTTTCTGTGCCCCACTTAATCTGCCTTCCACTGGTAACTATTACGCCTGTCAGGTGGGTTGCCACTGCGCATTTTCTGCTATTTGTTACATGACCCACAGCAACCAACCATCATCAGTTTGTCTCTTGTCCGAGAAGAGCAAGAGTCTTATCTTTTCTCTGTGTTTTCAGTTATTACTGATATTGAACAGGGATGAAGTAAGTGCAGCCACACACCAATGCAACTGATGCCTGCTATGCAATGAGCGGCAATACCTCAAGGGCTTCTTCCCCTTCCTCCCTGCTTGGCCGACCTCCAAGTTACATGAATGTTTGGTGTTCTCTCCAAGGTCAGACACTCAATTCAATATTTCTTTGTATGTGAGCAGTTGCAGTGGAGATTTTTTTGGTTCTAACATTAAAGTTTTGGGGGTGATTTTGTAAAATGGGTGATAAAAAAAATGGAAGATTGAATCAGAACATGGAGTGTGTAATCTGGAGTGGACAAATAGATACTCATTTACTTACGTGAGAGACAAAATATTGTGCCTTGTTTGCAAAGAAGTAATAGCCTTTCTAAAGGAATACAATCACTGTTGCCATTTTGAATCAAAAAGGGATGTTTAAAAAATAAAATTAAGGTGTGAGAGAGGAATGTACTAGGAGAAAGGGAAAGAGAGAGATAGAGTGGGGTAAATTATGTCACATAAAAGAGGCAAGAAAGCTTTTATAGTGGAGGGGAAGAGGGGGAATGTGAGGGAGAGTGAATAAACATTACTCTCATTAGAATTGGCTCAAAGAGGAAATTATATACAGACTTAAGTTGGTATAGAAATTTATCTTACCCTAAAGGGAAGTAGTAGAAGGGGAAGGGGAGAAAGAAGGGGGATGATAGAAGGGAGGGCAGATTGGGGGAGAGGATAGTCAGATGCAAAACACTTTTGAGGAGGGACGGGGGAGAGAGAGAATAGAATAAACAGTGGGGAAATAGGTTACAGGGAAATACAGTTAGCAATAGTAATTTTTTGAAGCAAATTTTTGAAGCAGATTTCTCTGATAAAGGCCTCATTTCTCAAAGATATAGAGAACTGAGTCAAATTTATAAAAATAAAAGCCATTCCCCAATTGATAAATGATCAAAAGATATGAACAGTTTTTAGATGAAATAATCAAAGCCATCTATAGTCATATCAAAAAAATGCTCTAACTCACTATTGATTGGAAAAATGGCAATTACAACAATTCTGAGGTACTGTCTCATACCTATTAGAGTGGCTAATAGGAAAGAAAAGGAAAATGAGAAATGTTGGAGGGGATATGGGAAAAATGAGACATTAATGCATTGTCGGTAGAATTGTGAACTGATTCAACCATTCTGTAAAGCAATTTGGAACTATGCCCAAAGGGCTATAAAACCATGCATACCCTTTGACCTAGCAATACCACTACTAGGTCTGTATCCCAAAAAAGATAAAAAACAAAAAGGAAAAGGACCCATATGTACAAAAACGTTTATAGCAGCTCTTTTCTGGTGGCAAAGAATTAGAAATTGAGAGGATGCCCGTCAATTAGGGAATGGCTGAACAATTTGTGGTATGTGATTATAATGGAATACTATAGTACTATAAGAAATGATGAGCAGGATGCTCTAAGAAAAACCTTGAAGACTTACATGAGTTGATGCAAAATGAAATGTACTGTGTACAAAGTAGCTGCAATACTGTAAGATGTTTGGCTGTGAACGACTTGGCTATTCTTGGCAATGCTGTGATCCAAGACAACTCTGAAAGACTTATGAAAGGTGCTGTCCATCCTCAGAGAAAGAACTGATGGTGTCTGAATGCTGATTAAAGCAAACTTTTATTTTACTTTATTTTTCTCGAGGGTTTTTCCCTATGTTTTCTTTCACAACATGACTTTTATGGAAATATTTTGCATGACTATACATGTATATCAAATTGCTTGCCTTCTCAGTGAGGGGGGAGGGGTGGGGAAGGAGGAAGGGAGAGAATTTGGAACTCAAAGTTTTTAAAAAATGTTAAAATTTGTTTCACAAGTAAATGAGGAAAAAGAAAAGAAAAGAAACTCAAAAAATAAAAAAAGGGGTTTATTTCAGGGTCTAAAAACTGATTTTGCAATTTGGTATGCTGCCACCAGGTGGCAGATGGATCTCACAGCCATGCAGTTTGAGGACTAAAGCCTTAAGCCCTAAAAAGTCCAAGATTGCTATGGTCACACTGCTCAGATATGCCATATTCAACTATAATATTTCCATTCTTTTTATAATAAAATCTCTCATTTATAGTACAGTGTTGCTGCAGTTATGACTTAGGTCAGTCATATGCGGTAAAGCAATGATGCTTTAAAAGTGATCACGATATCCATTCTCATTAGAGATCTCACTGCTATAGGCACATATATACTCCAAGCAAATCGAGGACAAAAAGAAAGATTTCCTGTATACCAACATAATACAGCTCTTTTGGGGGTAGCAAATAACTAGAAATAAAAGTTCCCATTAATTGGGCAATGGCTAAACAAATTGTGGTACATGAATGTAATAGGATGGTGTTGTTCAGTCATTTTTCAGGCATGTCCAACTCTCCATGACCCTATTTGAGGCTTTCTTGGCCAAAACACTGGAGTGGTTTGCCATTTCCTTCTCCAGTTCATTTTATAGATGAGGGAACTGAGGCAAAGAGGGTTAAGTGATTTGCCCCAGGTCCCATAGCTAGTAAGTATCATAAGCCAGATTTGAACTCAGGAAGATGGGTCTTCCTGAAACAAAAAAATAAAGAATTCATGGAAGCATAAATAATTTCTGTGAACAAATACCAAGCAAAGTAAGCAAAACCAGAAAAGTAATATGTGGTAAATATGACAATGTAAATTAAAGGAAAGATAAAGTGAAATGGAACTCTGTATTATAATTACCAAGATTAACCTTGGGAAAAAAGGAAAAAATGTATCTCCTTTCCTTTACTGCAAAGATGGGAGATTGCAGATATGGAATTTAGCATATACTGTCTAACATGGTTAATTGTTGGTTGGTTTTGTTTAACTACTTTTTTCCCATTTTATTTTAAAATCTTTGTGTCAAGGAAGTGCTTGCTGGGTTGGGGGTAGCAAAGGAAATAGAAATAAATATGCTGTAGCGACAAAATGCATTAATAAATGCTTTTAAAATAAGTCATCACTAAAAACAAAAGGATTGAATAAATTCTTCAAAGATTTAATACTACAATTTTGTCAATAAAGTAGTTCATTAATGGAAATTTTTGATAGAAAGAAATACAACAAATGTCATAAATTCCTTACTTTCCTTCTTGGTTGATTTTCATAGCATTTTTGTTGCTAGAAGGGCCCTCTTAGACTATTCCTGTCTTTGAGAGGGAATAAGAAAATACTATTGTTTTTGCTGAAAAAGGAAAAAAATTGAAAGTACTGTTTGTTCAACAATAATTTCTGTTTAGATGTTTGATGCTGCAACAACCTCACTTCTTTTAGGACTCCAGCTTCAGTTTCTGCCTTCTGCCTTCTAGCTTGCGTTTTGGCTTAGCTAGTCCTGTGGTTCTTGATTTTGATTAATGTTTGGTTCTTCATGATGATTACTTACTAGGGCACTATTTGCTTTCTATCCTCATGACCTGGCCCTGTGCCAAGATATTAACACTGGCTCCTAGGCTTTGAGGTGATCTCTGGTATCCAGGAGCCTAGGCTCAGTTGCAAAACTTAAGAACAGAAGTAACTAAGCTTCCTGCATCACAAGGATGAGTGTGTATAACAGCAGACCTAAAGACCCCATTCTAGTCTGGAACTGCTCCAACACTTAGGGAACACACCCTAGCTGACCCCAAGACGCCTGTGTTCATTTGAGAGCAGGCATTCTTAGCCTTTTTAGTTAAGACCTCTTTGGCAGTCTGATGAAGCCTGTAAACCCTTTATCAGAATATTTTTAAATAATTGAAAGAAATACTAAATTCCAATTAGAAGTTACTAAAAATAAAGATGTCATTTCCCCCCATCTGAGTCCACAGAAAAGTCCACAGATACCCTGAACTCTATCTAGAGCCCCCCCCCCCAAGTGCTTGGGGGAGTCTATGAACTCCAGATTAAGGACCTTTATTCAAAGCTTCATTTCCCTGAGGGTTTATATTACTCTTAAAGGTGAGTCTAAAATGTTTAATATCTTCTCTGAGCCAAAATGAATTTCTAAAACCAGATGCAATTGTTTCAGACTTCTAGGAGTACCTTGAAGGCCATAAAAGATTTTAATGTAGCATCAGATCTTTTGAAGTCCAAGAAATCAACCCAAGTTTCATGAGTTTGGGCCAGAGATCAGCTGTCTGCCCTCCTTGTGTACTACAGGCCAGTCCCAGTAGTCTCAGGGCAGGCCAAAATGTTCTATCTGCACCTCAGCTATTTCAACTAAAATGAAATCTAATGATGGGTAAGTAAGGCAACTATAACCCAGGTTCATTTTAAGAAATTTTGATTGTTTGGGAAGTCAGCCAACATTATTAAGCAGTGCTAAGGTGAATAACCTGTTTCTGGTACGTCCTGTTCTGATAGCTACTGACAAATTAATAACATGAGACTCGAGGCAATACAAGGAGAACAAGGGCCTTTGCCACAGTGACAGGAATGGAGAACAAAGGTCACCAGCACCATTCCCACTGAGGTTTAAAGGAATTTATTCTCCCTAACCTAACTCAAGGGATCCTAGGATACTTCCTATTTGTTCAAAATGGAGGGAAAGATAAATGAAGTTGAAAAGATGTTTTGTCAGTTAGCTGAGAGTCTCTTTTGTGTGCTGTCCTCGATTTTGAGCTGTCAGAAGATGTAAAATGTTTTGATTAGTCCCCAGACATCTTGCCTCAGGCTAGACTCATAAAAGTGATGTCATGAGGAAAAATTTCTTCTACCTCTAAGGAAGAAGAGTCCCCAGAAACACTTGAATACTGCAGCAAATGGCAGCAGTAACTTGGTAAAGGCAGCTTAGGAGTCAGAGGGTTCACTAGTTATAAAAAGTAAAGCAATATTGAAGCATAGCAGGTTGCCAGGAAAGGCGGCTCTGACAAGTGTTCCAATCATATTACATATCCAGTCATCTTAGCAGCCTCAGTTATCTAGGCAGTATGTCCTCTCCCACCAGGATGGAAATTTATGAGAGATGACAACTTCCTTATCTATGGTTGCTATTCTGTTTTAATTAAATGCTATTTGAGTTCATGGTTCCTGACTGCTTTTGGTAGAGAAGGCATTGGATGAGAATTTAACCCATATTTGCATAATTGTGACTGCTCAAAGCTTCTAGAGCTAGCAAGGAATTCCAGAGTCTTTGGTCTTACTTGAATAGAAAACCCCTTTGTCATTTCCTGGGAAACATTTCTTTCTTTCCTTGGAGCTATACTCTCATTTATACATATATATATATATATATATATACACATACATATAAGTATATATGTGTGTGTGTGTGTATATATGTATGTGTGTATGTATGTATATGTATATGTATACCCACACACATATAATGTGTATGTATATGTGTGTGTGTGTATGTACATTATATATAGAGAGACAGAGGGAGGAGAGAGAGAGAGAATCCCTCCAGTGGCAAAGATTGCATTTCATTCATGCCTCACCAGCCTGTGGAAGTTTCATTTTTGTCTTTGTATCTTTAGTAGCTTTAGCATAGTAGGTAGTTAATGAATGCTTGTTTAATTTAACTATGCTGTCCTCCTATAAATCTTACACAAGGGATTCAGTATGTTAGAGGCCATCTCCTAGATCTTTTGTCATTGTAGATACCAATAAGAGTTCTCTGAACCACTCTTAAGTAGTAATCATCAAAACCATTTAGTACTGGTTAAATAATGGAAAGTGAATCAGTAGAACAGAAATCAGAAATAATTGCACTAGTCCAGTTTTCAATAAACCCCAAAAGATAACTAGCCTAGGAAAGAACTCTTTATTTGCTAAGAACTACTAGGAAAACTAGGAAACAGTCTGGGAGGAATTAGGTTTAGACCAACATCTTATACCATATATTACAGTAAATTTAAAACATGTGTGGCCTGAATATTAAAGGTCATACCAAAAAAAAAAGAGAGAGAGAGAGAAGCAGATCATATACTTCTCACAGCTATGGGCATGACAACTATGGGTGTGGGATAAATTCTTAACCAAATGAAAGATAAAAGTGATTACAATAGATAAAATAGTTCAATTTGATTCCATGACAATGAAACATTTTTACATGAACAAAATTAATGTAGCTAGGATAAGAAGTTGTTTACTAGAGGAAAATCTTTATTATCAAATATCTTTAATAAGGTTATGATAACCTTTAATAAAGTTAATAGAAATATAAGACTAAAAATAATTTTATTTCCCATTAAATAAATATCAAAGGCTATAAACAAATAGTTCTCAAAGGAAGGAACATTATTTAACAACTATTTGAAAATAGCTCCAGATCATTAATAATAATAAAAATGCAAATCAAAGCAATCCCCATAGAGCAAATTGGTAAAAATGGCAAAATAAAATGGGAATAGTAAATATTGGAGAGCTTGTAGGGTACATTAATGGACCTTTGATGGAGCTTTGAATTGGTCCAACCATTCTTGAAAACAATTTGGAATTATTCAAATACAGTGACTAGAAAGAATATACTCTTTGATCCACAGATTCCATTGCTAGGCATATAGCCTCAGGAGGTCAGTGACAAAAAGAAAGACCCTTGACATACACCACAATATTCATAGCAACATCTTTTTGTAACAACAAAGAATTGGAAACATAGAAGCTCACTGATTGTGGAATGACTAAACCTTGACTTGAATAAGACTTGAATATAGTGGAATGTAACTATGCTGTAAGAAACAAATATGATGAATACAGAAAAGCATGGAAATATATAGATTAAGTGAAGTAGGCAGAACCAGGAAACCAGTATATATAACTATATCAGTGTAATTGGAAAGAACAACAGTAAAACAATGGAAAATTAATGTTGCGGAATTACAAAAAAATAAGCTTAACTCTAAAGAAGAGATATGAGAAGGCACCACACCTCCTCTGTATGAGTATATATAGAATATATACAAAATTAATGCAAGTTTTTTTTTATAGCATATGCTAAAAGGTCAATGAGGTGGATAGAGCTCAAGGCCTGAGGTTAAGAAGACTCATTTTTCTAAGTTTAAATCCTGCCTCAAACACTTACTAGCTGTGTGACCCTGGGCAGGTCAGTTAACCCCCTTTGCCTCAATTTCCTCTAGAATGAGCTGGAGAAGGAAATGGTGAACCACTCCAGGATCTTTGCCAAGAAAACCCCAAATGGAGTCATGAAGAGTCAGACAGAACTGAAAGTGACTCAACAACAAGAAGTAAGAAAGAGGAAAGGACAGATATAAAAGATGTTGCATAATAGAATTTAATGATTGGATATGGAGGTAAGGGGGATGGAAGGGAGAATCAGTCAAGTGTTTGAAGATGGAAAATCAGGTGAGTGGTGGTACCAATGACAAAAGTAGAAGCACAAAGAATCAGACTCTCAGAGTTGCAAGGGATTTCTATTATTTAGTTCAATTCTTCTGAAACTAAAGTCTAAAATAAAACACTTATGACAAGTGGTCAACAGCTTTCACCTGAATCAATCAACAAGTAATTATTAAGTGCACATAATACGGGAGGCACTTTTCTAGATACTGAAGACACAAATACAACAAATGAAACAATTGCTACTCAGAAAAGTTTACATTCTAATGAGAGAGATGACAAAGACATAAATATATGAAGAAATATATAAAGAATATAAACATAAAGAATGTAAATATAAAGAAAATAAATACAAATATAAAATAATTAAATACAAGGTAGCCTAAGAAAGAAGGCACAACAGGGATCAGAAAAGGCTTCACTTATGAAAGAAAGAAGCACCTGTGGTGTATCCTAAAGGAAGAGAGGATTCTTTAAGATGGGTGTAAAGAGGGAGTGCATGGGAGATGGCCAGGGGATAGTGTATCATGTGTGAGGACCAGGGAGATTTGAACTCAGGAAGATGAGTCTTCTAGACTCCAGGCCTGGTGCTCTATGCACTATGGTGCCACCTAGCTGCTCCCTTTCTTACTATCATCATCCTAGTATAGGTTCACATTTCCCTCTGCCTGAAGTATTATTACAAATGGCCTCTAGTAGAGCTTCCTACTTCTACTCTCTCCCCTTTCCAATCTATCCTTTGTACTCTTTCTAGATTGATCTTTATACACAGATCCCCAGTGCTTACTCAGCACATCATGGTGCTTAATAAATATATGATGAATTTCTTTTTCTTTCAAAAGACAGGCTCTTGTAGCAGGGAGCAATTTGAGATGAGATTCCCAAATGAGATCCAGCCATATTTCCTCCTATTCATCTCTGGGCCAGCTCACTGCCTACCTGTAGTGCCTGTCTAAGCTATGGGTACTGAAGGATTGATTCACTGGATTACCCATCTTATTATATGTGAATGTGTTATAATCTATACAATAGATATTTCTCATTCACTTAGTTTTTTTCTGCCTGTGTCAGTCACTCAGCTGAGAAGACCTTGTTTGATGCAATCAGCCTAATACAAAGTGAAAATGTAGTATATGGAGAGCCTGACTTTATATAGGGAATTTTCTGTTTGGATTTTGTGCATGGTATATTCATTGACATTGATGAATACCTTTGGGGTGCTTTTATTTTTCTGTTTTATGCCTCTTGATGTTCATACTTAGAGCCTCTATAATGGAGACTGTACAGTTTTAAAATATGTATGGGAGGCACCTTATTTGAAGGATTCCTTTGGAACACCAACTCTGTGTCACTCTGCTCTGATAGGCGAGCTTTCATCTTATCTTACCTGGAACCAAGCCACCGTGCCACTTCTTAGCCATATTCACACCATGCCATATGTCCACACCATTTCCACCTCTCCTTTTTGTGTTATCTTCCTTCATTAGAATGTAAGCTCCTTGAGGACAGGGACTCTTTTTTTGCTTGTATTTATATTTCCAGTGTTTTGTATAGGGCCTAGCACATAGTAAACAATAAATGCTTTATTTATCTGATACTGTTTATTGATCTCTGGAAAAACTCTGTTTTGTGATCAACAAACAGTAAACACATGAGTGATTTGATATTTTCCATATCTTACAGTCAATCTGTTTAACCATGCTTTGATGTAGCAAATGGTATGAGAAGTCTGCTTATTATTTTTTGTGTTTTCATCAAATATACTTTTGATTCATAGATTATTGCCATAAAGATTCTTTCAAAATGGAAAATAGATTGATATTTGATGATGTTGTTAACCACAGTCTTCCGTTCCTTTGGAATTTTCCTTTCTTTGATATATTTATTAAGATACAAAGATATTGAACCTGAGTGGCTTTAAAATTTTGTTTCTTCTAGTATGGATTTCTTATGTTTATATGTGAATGGATCCAACTGTTCATCTAGACTTTGTAATATGAGCCATTTCTGCATCCTCATGTAGCATATCAACTACTGAAGTGAAGCACTTCCATTATTATCAGCAATAAGAATAAATCACTACCAAAAACCTGGTACATCTGATTCCTTTCACATCTATTTGTTGTTCTTCCAATTTCATTTATAAGTGTAAGAGAGGAAGGATTTCTCCTTCAGTAATGTAGTCATACATGATTAGACGTGGATGTCATAATAAAACTAATACCTGATGATCCCTTTCTAAGTTTGAACATTTCACTCTGCTTGAATCATAAGGAACAATCCAATTGGCTGGACTGAAAACTGGCTGTACTGTTGGTGGCTTTAAATAGATAAGCCCTGGAGACAGTCAGAATTTGAGAGTTCAAAGGATTAGAGGCCAGATGAAGCATGTGGAGAAAAAATGTTCTCTTCCTATTACTCTTCCCCCCTCCCTCAGACTCCACCTGATTGGCTATGGCATCTCAGAGTGGAGTGACTCATCCAGAAGGAGACATCCCTTCTACCCCATCCAGCAGTTGGATAATGTATTCCAATCATGGGAGATATCTAAAATGTATCATTTTACATGTATTTGTAATGTCATAAGAGACTAGCACATTTTTTATCTTACTTTCTGTAGCATCTAGCACATTGCCTGGCACTTAGTAGGCACTTAGCAAATGCTAATTAATTACATTATACGTGATCTTCATGCATTCTAGCCTCTTAAACAGATTTAGATCTTTGTTTTTATTTCTTTCATGTTTCCTTGTAGTTCTTGGCATGGGAGTGATGTCTAGCGAATGTTATTAACAAACTGATAAGCTTCTTGGCCAAAAGCAATGAATGGTGGCCAGTCTGGGATACCAAGCTTAAGTTTTGGCTGGCCCAGGAACTAAGAACAGTGTGACAGGGAATGAGGAGGAGTAATTATGCCAGTTGCAAATAAGCCTTAGAGTTAATTGTTAGGGTGCAGTTTAGGAAAGTGAATCCCCAGCTGATGATTGTGGCAGTAGCAAACTGTGGTATAACTACTATAGAGGGGAAAGCAGAAAATGTAGAGAGCTGTTGGCAGATGACTTTGTTTCAAGGTTTTTGAGCCTTAACACCAAATTGTTGTCTGACTGTGGAGCAAATTGATCTCTTTTTTCAACTCTGGATCTAATGTCCTTCAACTTAGCACTTTTTAGACTTCTGCCTTCCACTGACTGTTTCTAATTTGGTTTCATGGAAGTTTCATTTTCCCAGGTTAATTCCTTTGTTATTTTTGGCTCAAGCCTCTACCTCTTGAGGCCTCTGGGTATTATTTCTGGTCTTGTGGGTATTTATTAAATATCCCAGCTTTATATTATGGGTCAGTTTATTTTAAGATGTTCATCTTTTCTTCTGGATCACTGATGAAAATGTTAAAATTTAAGACTGAGCTATGTCTTAAGTTTTTCTTCATTTCTTAGAACCATAGAATTTTAGAAGTTAAAGACCTTAGAGATCAACAAACAGCAATTCATTTTTAGCCTCTGTGAAGTCAGATAAATAAATGTATTACTGTACTTTTAAGCTTTTTTAATCTGTAATTCATCATTAGTATTACTATGATAGCAGTTGTCAAAAGATACAGATCTATTTCAGTTTGAAATTTTAGTACAGAGTAGAGACTAATTTGCATTATCTTACTTCATCACCTTGTAGGGCCATATGAGAGGAGAAGCTAAGTGGTCAATTCACTGTGAAAACAAACAAACACACGCAAGAGTATGATTGATGTCTAGTGCAGAGGCTTTGGCTTGTAATTAATTAATCAGTAGGGGCAGGGTCCTCTGCTTGGTGCAATTTGGTCTAGGAGGTAAATAATCTCAAATAGTTTAATTGGTCCCATTAAATTCAACTCAGTCCAAGGATCACTTGGAGAAGGCTATTTGGACCTTTAGCTTTTCTCACAGTTTACTCCCCCAAATGTTTAATATTTAAAAATGGTAGTAGGCAGGGTCAGCTTATTCTTAGGGGTTCTCTTTGTTGGATAAAAGATATGAAGAGGATAGATATATACAATTCTATTATGGCAAAAACTTTGGGATTTTTACTAAATTCTTCAGATGTCAGATATTGTATTGTTAATTCTTTAATTTTATCAGACCAGGAAATTGAGGCATCATGAGGAAATAAGCTCTTTAATTCATTTTTACAGTGAAAGTATGAGCTTAAAGTAGAACACAATCTCCAGCCCCAAATTGCATCTCAGAGCTGCCTTTCCCCAGTAATAAGCAGTCCTCCATTATGAATTCTTTTCATGGGTAAACTGCTGTCCTAGTTGACAGACTCACTTCCATGGCTAGTATGACTAGATGATCATAGAAGCTGGAAGGGACCTTAGTGATCTTTAATCTAATTTCCTTTAACTCCTTAATATCAATGCTGGTTTTTTCCTTCCCTTTTGCCCCAAACTGTTGCTTACTTTTCCATTGCCAAACCTATTCATTCCAATAATCAAAAGAATCTATGGCTCTGATGTGATAAGCAAGATGGAGAGCTAGAAATTTCCTCTGATCTACTCAATCTCTCAGACCTCTTCAAAACAGAAATTATATGCCAAAGATAAAGAAACTTAAGCTATTTCCATGATTGATGACACCCAGAATCCAAAACAAGGTTAAAAAACAAACTAACACATGAACTGATTAATATATTGAATTAACTCAGCACCCCTCTCCTACACCCTACACAACCATCAGAGGAGCTGTATTAGCCAACCCACGCAAACTCACAACAAAACCCAACCCCATATCCTGGTCTCTTAATGAAGTAGAGATCCCAGCTTTAGGCTGAGGGCATCTGCTTGGACCAAGACAAATAATATACTTATTATAGCACACCAGACTATGGGAACTTGCTGAGGCCATACAGTCAGCACCTCAGTAGGCTGCTTTCTGTACTGCAGTAGAACTCTGCAGGAGAGCTGGTAACACAGGTAAAGATGCAGGACATGTATTGGGGCTGGAAATAGACCTCAACACCAGATCTACTCTCTTCTTCTAGAGCCTCCTGACCCAAACTACAAACATTGACTCTGTAGCACCAGCATGACAGCTCTCTGAACTGCTGGTGCTGGGCCAAAGAACTGAGGAACAAAGGGAGCAGGAGAGGACATAGTGTGTGTGGGAGTGGGAGGGGGACAAGGGCTGCCCAATATTCCACTAAGCCTGAGGGAAAGTACTTAAGCATCCAGCTGGATATGGTTCTGACCACCCAAAAGTCCCTTGAGGCAGAGACCTAGGCTGGTGTACTGTGAATTACTAAGCATGAGAGAAGGCTGAGATGCTTTGAGATTCAGCCCCCAAAGAAACCTTTCTAAGGAGAGCAAGTCAGAGAGTCATAAAGAGAACAATAGAGGCAAAAATGGGTGGGGGGGAGACTAGAATTTCAAAAGTTTCAAGAAGAAAAAAATTTAAAGACGAACATAAATCAACAGGGAAAACATTAATAGCAGAAAGAAATAGCCTTCAGATCTAGTAAATTAGCTTAGGTACATATTGCAGCACAAAGGACAATGATCTAACACTTGATGAGACAGAAGATCCTGTATGCTGATCCTGACTGGTTCAAAACAGAAATGAATAGTATGAGAAGAATTTGTGCCTTACACTGCAAAAATAATGGACAGAATAGAAAAAAACTGGAATCTGCCATGGCAAGTCTCACCAAAAACAAAACAAAACAAAAGCAAAAGAGAGAACAATAGATTGGGAATGCAAATACACAGAAGCAAAGGACAATTTAGGAGAAGCAAAAATCAATAACTTTCTTTTTAAAAAATATGCTCACCATGCAAACAAAACATATTAATCTTGAAGATAGGATGTATAAAGAAAGCCTAAGAACCAATAGGTCTCCCAGAAGAACATAACAGGATCAAACCATAATGCAATAATGCATAAAATAATAGAAGAAAACTGCCCAGAGCTTCTGAACATAGAGAATGAAATATCAACTGAAAGAATTCACAGATTGCCTCCAGAAAAAACCCCAAGACTGCAAATTCCAAGACATGCAATGGTTAAATTTAAAAATTCACTTCAGACCAATAAGAGACTTTTTTCTAAATGTACACAAAAAATAGAGGTGAAGGCCAGTGTGTAACAATGAAGAGATAAGCCTGGGGTATTATGGACAGAACTTGGTGATACCCTGCCTACAGGTGAATCACTGTTTTGTTTTGTTTTGTTTTGTTTTGTTTTGTTTTTGTAGGACAATATTACAAAATGGGAGGGAGGATTAAAGGGGAGGAGGGGAGCAAGAAGATAGAAGGAAGTATGTGATGTACATGTGTCAAATCAAGGGTTAACAGTGAGGAGAAGATGACCGCTGTGGTGTCAGAAAGAGAAATGCCTACAGGAGAGGAGGTAGGGGAAAGAAATGAAAAGGGAGGGGGGGCGAAAGTTTTGGTTTAGTAGTGGAAGAGAGTCCCATTGATAGAGGCTCCTATGGGTGAAGAAACATATTGTGGAAGGAAGATGGGTACTTTTTGTGGTGTATGTCTGGGGGATTTGATACTTGAAAATACCACTTGTCCTGCCTCAGAAGTTGGGGAATTGGAACTGTTGGGGGCACCTGGTGCCTGGGAGAGTGGAAGGGCATGACCCTAGGGAGAAGATTTTGAAGCAAATGGAAAAAAGAAGGTAACCAGAGGAAAGATATTTATTAGTGGTGGACTGTATAATCAAGAGTTGTAGTTGGGGACTTGGGAATCCTACTATAAAAAAGTCTTCTCTGTTACGTGCAGTAATCAACTTTGTTTTGGGAGTGAGGCACAATGGAAAAGGGTATTCTTTGGTGCAAGCTGTACAAGTCAGTGGCAAAAACTGTCAAGAGGGGAGAGCCCAGAATAGATACCTTGGAAGTTATGAGTCTATCAGGAATAAAAAGAATGTTGCTGCTCAGTCATTTCAAGCATGTCCGACTCTTCATGACTCCATTTGGGGTTTTCTTGGCAAATATACTGGAGTGGTTTGCCATTTCTTTCTCCAGCTCATTTTACAGATGAGGAACTGAGGTAAGCAGGGTTAAGTGACTTGCCCAGAGTCACACAGTTAGTAAGTATCTGAGGCCAGATTGGAACTTCAAGAAGATGAACTCAAGAAGTCTTCCTGACTCCACATCTGGCACTCTGTCCACTGTGCCACCTAGCTGCCTTAATACAGAGAATAGAGACTAGATAATTATAGGGTGCAAAAATGAGAGAATGAAAGTCTAGGCTAGACTACAAGAGAAGACAAGAGAGTGAGAGAAACCCTCTCTGAAAAGAAAGTGCAAAAATGAAATTTTAAAGAACTAATGAATAAGAGGATGAACAGGAAGAGGAAAGGAGGTGAGAGCCATTGGGAATAGAGCCACTTTTAAAAAAAGAAGCTAAAATAATTGAAGAAACTTAGTACCATGTTTACAGCAAAAGAGAGGAAAAAGCTATAACTTGAAAAAATATTAGAGACAGATGGAGGAAAATATAAACATAACTGTTAACATTGAATGTCCGCATCCAAAAATGTATCTCATTCTGCATCTTGAGTCTATCATCTTTCTTTCAAAGTTTTTGTCTTCATTATTGTTATTGTACAAATTGTTCCCATGGTCCTGTTCACTTCACTCTGCAGCAATTCATACAAGTCTTCCCAAATTTATCTAAAACCTCCCTTTCATAATTTATTTTGGCATGGTAGTGTTTCATTACACTCATATGCTGAAATTCATTCAGCTATTCCTCAGTAGATAGGCACCCCCTTAATTTTTAGTTCTCTGCCACTACAAAAAGAGCTGCTATAAATATTTTTGTACATATACATTTTCTTCTTTCTTTGATCTCTTTGAAATATAGACCTAGTAGTGGCATTGCTGGTTCAAAGGGTATATATAGTTGAGTAACTTTTGGGGCATAGTTCTAAATTGTTTTCCTGAATGGCTGAACTAATTCATAGCTTAACCCACAGTGCACCATTATGCTTGTTTTTCTGAAATCCCTCCAACGTTTGTCATTTTTCCTTTTTGTCAACTTTGTCAGTCTGATAGGTGGGAAGTGGCTCCTCAGAGTTGTTTTAATATGCATTTCTGTAATTATTAATGACTTGGAGTGTTTTTTCAATATGTTACTGCTAGGTTGGATTTCTTCCTTTGAAAATTCCTTTTTCTTTCCTGTGAACATTTATCAGTTGGGTAGTAGCTCTTATAAATTTGAATCAGTTTCTTATGTGTCTTGGATATGATGTGACCTTTTATATCTAAATCATATATAAATTTGAAGCTTCTCTTATTATAAAGAACTTCAATTCTCAAAATGTCACAGCTCTTCCTAACTGACCCCTGTATGGGGTTAGAACCCCATTCCTCTCTGAAGCCCACTTCCCATTTCCATCACCCAGGTATGAGAGTCCACCCCCACCAATTATACTCCCTCTACCTTAAGCCTTGCAAGCCACCACTCACTGTATTCCCACTACCACTTGTTTTCATAACAAATTGGGGCTCTAAATGAATTTTTCCATAGAAATATTATAAATGGTAGTTGGGTTTTATAGTGCTTTAGTTTTGTTATTCTACTATAGTTATGGGTTAAATAAATAAACAAACCTTTTATAGTTTGGCCTGAGCATGGAACCATTATTTATAATATTTCTATAAAAAATTCAAATTTCAATTAATAAACAGCTTTTCACAACAAAATCTTTTTGTGAGTTGGGCACTAAGACTATGATATGTCAGATATGAGACATCAAGAGAAAGAGATTAAATTTACAAAATATAACTGGAAAAATTACATTTGCTTGAGATGTTATTAGAATTATTACTTCTGCATAAAGATTTTTGTAATGAAGCTACTTCTTGAAAATTCTTGGCTATTACATTTTCTTACTACAAATACCTGTGGGTTCATGAGCCCTTTTATTTTGACTCATTCCCCTAATTATCTGACAAACAAGACTAGGTCTGGACAGAAGTCTCCCGATATATCTACATGAGAATTTAATAGCACATTAGTAAAAGGAAGTAGGTTTGTCAGCCTCACGCCAGAAGAACAAAATCCAGGTAGTCATAGGAGAAAGTGAAGAACAACTGAAAAGATATGTCTACTATACTTTTTTTACAAAATTATTTTTAGTTCCAAATTCTCTTCCTCTCTCCACCCCCATCTTCCCACCCCCACCACCCATTGAGAAGGAAAGAAATATGATGCCCATTATACAAATGAAGCCATGTAAAACGTTTCCACATTTAGTTACATTGTAAAAAAAATGCAAAAAAATTTAAAAAGTGAAAAAATATGCTTCAGTCTGAACTCAGGATCTATTACTTCTCTCTGGAGGTAGATAAAATTTTTCATCATGAGTACCTTGGAATTGTCACAGATCATTGTATTAATCATAGTAGCTAAGTCTTTCACAGTTGATTATTATTACAATATTGCTCTTACTGTGTACAATGTTCTTCTAGTTCCATTCACTTCACTTTGCATCAGCATCAGTTCATATAAGTCTTCTCATGTTTTTCTGAAACCATCCCCTTCATCATTTCTTATAGCACAATAGTATTCCATCGTAATCATATATCACAATGTGTTTAACAGTTCCCTAGTTGATGGACATACTCTCAGTTTCAAGTACTTTGCCACCACAAAAAAAACTGTTACAAATATTTTTGTAAATATGGGTCCTTTTCCTTTTTCTTGGATCTTTTTGGGGGACAGAACTAGTAACAGTATTGCTAGGTCAAAGGGTTCACACAGTTTTATAGCTCTTTGGTCATAGTTGCAAATTGGCCAGAACAGCTTACAACTCTACCAATAGTGCCTTAATGTATCTGTTTTTTCCACAACCCCTCTAACATTTGTCCTTTTTCTTTTCTGTTATGTAAGCCAATCTGATAGGTATGAGGTGGTACCTCAGAGTTGTTTAAATTTTCATTTTTCTAATTATTAGTGATTTAGAGCATTTTTTATGTGACTGTCAATTGGGGAATGGCTCTTATTTTTATAAATTTGACTCAGTTCCCTATATATTTAAGAAATTAGGCTTTTTATCAGAGAAACTTGCTGTAAACATTTCCCCCAATTTCCTCCAACCATACTTTTCACCAAAACAGGGTAGAGATTCATATACTATAACTCTATGTTGACTTAACACCGAATTTGGAATCAAAGGATTTGAGGTTCAAACCCTGATGTTTCTGCTTGTAATATTAGACTGAATGATTTCCCAGGTCATTTCTATCTCTAAATATGATACTATGATCTATATGCAAATTGACGTGTATCAGCTCTCGCTGTCAAAGATATATCTATATCTATCTATCTATCTATCTATCTATCTATCTATCTATCTATCTATCTATCTATCTATATCTTCCTTGTAGCATTTGCATCACTTTTTAGGGGTAAATTTGCAAGGCTAATTCCATTTATATTGTTTATTTACAGTAGGGAAGTAGCATGATGTAGCAGAAAGGACACTGGGTTTGAAGTAAAGGATTTTTGGTTCCAATTCCAGCTCTAGAATCCTGGCCTTTCCCCTCATTACTTATATGACCTTGGCCAAGTTGTATAACTTCTCTGGACTCAGTTTCCAATGAGAAGGTTGGACTAGATGTCCACTAAGGTCACTTCCAGCTCTAAAAGTATGATCCTGCTTCTTAGGTACTATAGTTTGGTTATTCTGCTATCAGGTGGATGACATTTTAAGAGCCATAATTTAGAACAATATTTAAAGGACTTAGTGACCTTTCCAATTAGTCTTAATCATTATGAATATATTTTTTTAGGCAATCGAGGTTAAGTGACTTGTCCAGGGTCATACAGCTAATAAGTGTTTGATGTGGAATTTGAACTCAGGTCCTCTTGACTCCAGCGCCAGTACTCTATCCACTGTGCCATCTAGCTGCTCCAACCATTATGAATCTTAATTGTTTTCTATGCCATTTAAAGAGAGAACTTATAATTCATTTTTACCCATATTATTTCAGATGTCAATGCTTACTTATAGCCCCATGACTCTTGGACTTAAAGCACAGATACTTGAACTTAAAAGCTGTGGTGAACAGAAAAGAACATTGGATCTGAAGTCAGAAGAGCTTGTGTTTAATTCTCAACTCTTATACTTTCTAGTTCTCTTACTATAAGTAGGCCATTTAACTTTTCTCTGCCTAAGTTTTCTCATCTATAAAATAAGAGTGAAAATACTTGTGCTTACCTTGGGTTTGATTCACCACTCTGACACATTCTAGATCTATTACTATGAGAAGTTCACTTAAGTTTTCTGAGCTCTAGTTTCCTCATCTGTAAAATGAGGATTTAAAAAATACTTGTTTTACTTTTAACTTTGCAGAATTGTGGGAGTAAAGTACTTTGCAAACCTTTAGACCAGAGTGGTCAAACACGTGGCCCATTGACCACATACAGCCCACAACTCTCTGGAGTACAGCGCAACGCAGATTAAAATATAATTAGGAAATATTTAACAAATTAAAATACAATGACAGATAATTTTACTTTTTAAAACTAAGTCAATATGTGACCTGCAAGGATCCAAACATATAGATTAGTGGCCCCCATTTCTATTTGAGTTTGACACCACTGCTTTAGGTCATTATCAGATCCTTGTTAGTGATCCTTAAAGAAGGATGGAAAACAGGAGGAGTACCACAAGACTAGGCAAATGTTTTAATTTTTAGGGAAGAAAAAAGTCTAATGTAATTTGGTTGATCCCCTGGAAAATTCTAGATTAGACAGCGAAAAAGCTGTTTGGGGAGCGTATAGAAAGGGAAGTCATAATTACAAAACTCATGACCATGGCTCTCTCAAGAATACATCATGCCAGGTTAGCCCCATTTCCTTCTTTGATAGGATTACTAAACCTACTGTATGAGGAAAATGCCATGGATATAGCTTATCTAAATTTTAGCTGAGGCTTTCTGATTGTTTCTCATACTGTTCTTGAGGAGAAGGTAGAGAGATTTAGATTAGGCGGAAATAGAATTAGATGGATTTAAGATGGGTCAGATGACCATTTTCAAAGAGTCATTTATTGTTCAACATCAACATGACAAGAGGTTCTAGTGTTCTAGTCATCTCTGCTTGGCCATGTTCTACTTAACATTTTTATCAGTGAATTGAAAAAAGGCATAGGTAGTGTATATGCCTGTGACACACAGATGGGAGTGATAGCTAACAACAGTGGTTAAAAGAGTCAGGATTTAAAATGATCTTTACAGGCTAGAGCAGTGATATCAAATTCAAATAGAAGCAGGGGCCACTAACCTGTACATAAGGATCCCTGTGGGCCACATTTTAAATTTAGTTTTAAAATGTAATGTTATCTAACTTTAATTATATTTTTATTTATTTTGTTAAATATTTCCCAATTACATTTTAATCTGATTCAGGCTGTACTTGAGTGTTGTGAGCTGTATTTTCAGGCTATGTGTTTGACACCTTTGACCTAGAGCATTGGCCTGAATTTAATAAGATGAAATTTAATAGAGATAAATATGAAGTTTTCTACTTGAGTATAAAAAAAAAATCAGGTCTGCAATATAAGATTGAGGAGGAATGGATAGACTAAAGCTGTTCTGAAAAAGATAGGAGTGTTTTAGTGGACTGGGGATCTCAATATGAGTCAGCAGTGTGTTGTGGCAGCCAAAAAAACTAATATGATCTTGAGCTGAATTAAGAGAGGTAAAGCTTCCAGAAGAGGGGAGATAATAGCAACACAGCACAGCATAACACTATACCCTGCGCTTGCCAAGTCATCATTTGGAACACTTTCAGTTTGGGTGCTGTGCTTAAAGAAAGACTTTGAGAAGTCAGAGAGTGCCCAGAGGAGGGTAATGAGGATGGTAGAGGCCCTTATTACCATGTCATAGGAATGAATAAATGATAAAGCATTTATTAAGTACCTTATATATATATATGTATATATGTATATATATGTGTGTGTATATATGTATATGTGTGTGTATATATGTATATATGTGTGTGTGTGTGTGTACATATATATATATATATATATATATATATATATATGTATATGTATATGTAAATGCTGGGAATACAAATTTTAAAATGAAGCAGTCTTTGCCTTAAGGAGCAAGGAGTCTTTGCCCTTACATGAATAGACAACACATGTAGGGGAGTAGTAGCTAGGTAGGAATATCTTGGTTTGGAAAGTTACAGGGATAGTAAGTAGAACCACAGTGGAATAGACTGACACACCTTTTCCAATAACAATAACGCCATTGACTTGATTATGGTTCTAGAACTGGAGTGTAGCAACAGATACAGTAGAAAGGTAGCCAGCTAGAAGATGGACAGGAAATAAAGTGAGACATGGCTTGAACTGGCTGAAATAAAGTACACTGCAGTGGCATGAGACACTCATGAAACAGGACACTGAGTCCTTAGCATATGAGTTCTGGAGGAGAAAGTCCTCCAAAAGTGTGGTCTCTAGTCCATCTAGCAAGGTGATTGGTGAAAAAACTGGGGGATATAGTGAGCTCCAGATTGGGTCGTGAAGAGTCAGACACGACTGAAAAATGACTCAACACCAGAGGCAGAGTGGACTGCCTTAACAGGTGGTGGTGGGCTCCATCCCCGTAAAGGTGTTCAAGCAAAGGCTGAATGATCACTTGTCAGGTACATTATCCTGAAGTTTCCTAATTGGCCACAGAAGTCCTTCCAGTTTTCATATTCTATGATTCTGAGATATTGAATGTAGCGGGAATGTAAAACTAGCAGTATGGCATAGTAGATACAGTACTGATCTCTTAGTATGAAACACTTGGATTAAAGACCCACTTGTAACACATTGGTTTTATGATCCTGGTGAAAACCAATTAACTTCTCAATGCCCTAGGCCAGGAGTGAGGAAGCTGTAGCCTTGAGGCCACACGTGGCCCTCTAGGTCCTCAAGTGTGGCCCTTTGACTGAATTCACACTTCATAGAATGTTCTGTCAAAGGGCTGCACTTGAGGACCTAGAGGGCTACGTCTGTCCTCGAGGCCACACGTTCCCTACTTCTGCGGGTCTAGGCAATTCTCTAAGATGTAAGTTGTGGAGAAGGTGCCAGATTGCACTGGTTGGGTATCTTCATCTGAGAGAGCTCTGCATCAATGTAAGCACAGGTCTAGTGCTGAAGTCATGTCTGCTGATAATGGGTGTCCCCTAGGGCTCTGTTCTGGGACCCTTCTTTTCTTAACCCTAACCTATCTCATTTGGTGATTTCATCATCTCCAGTGGATTCAGTTATCATTACTATGGATGATGCCCAGATGTACATTTTCAGCCTGAATTTTTCTCCTGAGCTCTAGTCTCAGACTTCTAGGATTATATATGCTATATGCATCTTAAATTCAACATGTCCAAAACAGAACTCAAAGTGTTTCCCTTTCCACCCTTGAATTGTCCTGTTTTGTTTTATTTGGGCTAGGCAGTGGAGTTAAGTGACTTGCCCAGGGTCACACAGCTAGTAAGTGTTATGTGTCTGAGGTCGGATTTGAACTGAGGTCCTGCTGAATCCAGGGCCAGTGCTCTATCCACTGCGCACCTAGCTGTCCTGCCACCCTTGAATTGTCAAGGGTACCACTATCCTCTCAGTCACCCAGACTTGCAAACCTTGGTGTCATCTTTGACTCCTTACCCTCACCCCATATATTCAATAAACTGCTAATTATTATTTCTACCTCTATAACATCTCCTTTTTTTCCCCACTGATAAAGCCACAGTTTTACTTCAGGTCTTTTCACCTCTCAATTAAACTATTATAATAGAACTCTAAATGGTTGCTTGAATGGGAGGTAGGCTGTCCAGCTCCCACTTAATTCTTTCAGCAAAACCTTGAAGTTGGCACCAGATCAAATAATGATCAAGAAATCCAATGAGAGACTACAGTAATATCTTCCACCACAGAAGAGCACAAACAGCCAAAAGGCCACAGCCCAGAGAAAAGAGCTCCCCTCTTCCAGCCAGATTAACTCCATGGCCTCCCAGAGCAACCCAAGACAAGGCATATGTAGCCTGCAAGGCTCTGTGTCCAAGAGCAGCAAGAGCAGAGGACTTCCTTGGGAAGCATTGACTGGAATGACCAGCTCAGTGCTGCAGTATTCATACTGGGACATCCGTGGCCTAGGGCTCTGAAATTTTTAAAACTTTGTCCAGAGCTGATAGAGAAGGTCCTGAAACCTAGTGCTCTGAAGTTCAAAAGGTGTAGAGGACCAAACCAATGTAGTAGAAGAGATCAGTGCAAGAGCACAAGTGACCTGGGATGAGACTAAGCAGAGTCCATCACTACATCCAGAAGTCTAGCAGGGGGCATAACCTAGCCCTGACACAAAGCCCCAATTCAGGAACTAAAGCTGGAGAAGTGAAAAAGTCAAATAAAACACTATCTGGTATTGTATTACAAATTATTGCAAGTTTGACTCCATAACTACAACAAGCAGACATTCAAAGGAAAAATGGATTTTTCAGAAGTACTACATGGATATTTAGAAGAAATGAAGCAAAGAAAAAATAAAGCTCTTCAGGAAAGAATTAAAAGTAGAGTAAGTAGCTTAGAAGAGAAAGGGGCAAACCTTTATCTTAAATGGAATTTCTGAAAACTAAACTAGATCAAGTGGAAATCAGTGACTGTATGAGCCAATAAGAAATATTAGGTCAAAATCAAAAGATTAAAATAATAGAAGAGAATATAAGATATATGATATAAAAACAACAGACCTATAAAATAGGCCAAGGAGAGATATTTTAAGAATCATTGAACTTTATGAAAAACATGATTTTTAAAAAGGCTATACAATATATTTCAAGAAGTCATAATTGAAAACCTTCCAGACATATGAGAGCCTGAGGGCAAAGTAAATATAGAAAGAATAACAAAAATCACGTCCTTCAAGCTGTAGTGACACTGCACAAAAACTGTATTCATAAAGTCCAAGGAAATTTGGTCATACCCCAGAGATTACCTATAAATTACCAAATGGGTTGATGAGGGATAGATTTTGAGAGGTTGGAGAGTACTCCAGCCAACTCCTATAGAGCAAAAGTAGAACTGAGTCATAACCCAAAGGAGAAATAGAGGAAAGTCATCAGCACCACAGATATCTTGGTGCAGAAGACCCTGATGGAGTGAAGTTGCAGGAAAAGGTCAGCTTTCCCCCCAACTTCTCCTCCCTGTGCCTTTCTAACCACAGACACTATAACAGTCTGTTGTTTCATTACCCAAGCTTTTCCAGAAAACTGAATTTTTGCCTCAACCAAAGAGCCTGGGGGTTAATGAGAGATTGACATAAAGTTAGGCAGAGTACTCAACCTTTGACCAAATGTTGAAAATTTTCTTAACTGGTGGCTCAGAGCAATTGTGGCTATACTTATAACTTCATCTCATAATTTCCTAAAGCTGAAGAAAAGGGAAGCATGTGGATCTTGGGGGCCATTCTATCAACTCCTAGGCTTAAAATGAGCTAATTATTTCAGCAGGGTGTTACACATTGACAACTAGCTTGGCATTTTGTGTAGCATGTACTTGTCAAAAAGAATTAGGGCACAAGTTATATTATTATATTTATATAATTATATTTTACATAATAAATATGTTATATATTATATAGAATATAATATGTTAATATATTCTATATAATATATAATTTTATATAAATAAAATAGAAATTAGGGGCACAATCTATGATTGGGAAGGTTTGTTTTTGCATTCTTTGCGAACTTTATCTTCCTTTTTTTGAGCCAAGGCTTAATACACATTTTTCTCCAACCACTTGACCTAACCCAGCCCTGTTTCATAATAACTAAAAGCCTAAACTTGTTTGGCATTACATGCATTTCACATGACAGGACCACTTCTATCTAAACCATTGTCCAAATGGTGCTGTGAATTCATGGATTTTTAACATCCTTTGAACATAGCCTTGAAATGTTCTTTGGTTGGGGAGAAGAGTATAACACCCTGCTGAAATAATTAGTTACTGGTGTCAGTTACCGTGAAGATCTTATGAAACTCCTCGACAGTTGCCTATACTTTGCTCTGTGTGAAAGGTCTTTTGTTCCTACATCTAATGCCCTAGGCACGCAGGTGTAATGCTTTGTTGATTGAATAGATACTGGGGCCTCTAGAGAGGAAGAAAGAACAGGTATCTTATTTCTTCTGGAAGGAGAACTAACTGAATGTACTTTGATCCAACTTTTTTCCAACCCATGTTTATGGTGCAGCTAACTTTGCTGCCCTTCACTGACAGTGGACACACACACACCTACACACCTTTCCAGTTTTCTTAGAACTTACTCTCCTTCACATATTTTTTGATCCAGTTATAATGGCCTCCTTGTTCCTCTAACAAGATGCTCCATCTCTCGGCTCCAGCATTTTTATTGACTCTCCTCCTTACCTAAAATGTCCTTCCTCCTCATCTCTACCTACTGGCTTCCCTGACTGCCTTCAAGTACCAACTAAATTCCCATTTTCTATAGGAAACCTTTCCCAACACTTCTTAATTCTAATACCTTCTCTCTTTTCATTACTTTCTATTTTCCTATATATAGCTTGTTAGCATATATTTGTTTGCTTGTTGTCTCCCTTCTAAATTTTCTCACTATTCTACTCCAGTGTTGACACCATTGTAATTTCGCCCAATTTTCCTCCACAGGCCTACCCTTCTACCTTTATTATACATCACACCCCTTCATATACTCTAAAGTCCAGCCAACTTGGCTGGCTTGTTGTTCTCACCCAAGACACTCCATCTCCCTCTCAATGCCTTTGCAGAAATTGTCCCTCCCACCTGGAATGTATTCCTTTCTCACCCCCATCTCTTAGAATCCCCAGTTTCCTTCAAAGCTCAGCTTAAGTACTATCTCTTGCATGAGGCTTTTTCTATCCTCACTCCCTTCCCAAATATTAGAGTCTCCCTCCAAACAAAATTAGCTTGTATTCTGTTCTTTCCTACATGTCAATGTTGTCTCCCCTAATAGAATGTTAGTTTCTTTGACCAGAGACTATCTCCTTTTCATCTTTGTATTCTCCCCTCCCCCAACACCTAGTGCAATTTTGGTGATACTATAGATGTTTAATGTTGATTCATTGAATATCATACAACTGAGGGTAGTTCTCCATGATTTTCTTATCTTATAGTAGAATTAATTTACCCCCTTTAGACTCCACCTTGTGTGCATTTGAATGTGTCCATGGTTGCATGTGGAACAATTTATAGGAAAGAAAGGAATGCTTCTTCATCTCCCTGAGAGAGACTAGATGGGGTAGCAGACAAAGCTAGCAGCCAGCCAGCTGTATAATCATAGAAGGGTTCACAGTTCCTAACATTTTCTTCAAAATGTTACCTAAGTAATTAAGTAAATTTTCCAACATGACCAATAGTAATCATTGGTCCCCATCCTTTTATAATTGGATTGTTACCTGAATGAAGAGGAATTATTTCTACTTATGTTTTACACACAGCCATTCTCCACACCATTCTGAGTGCTAAGCTTTCTTTTCCTGCTTTCCTAGGAGGCATATCTTTTACAGGGCCCAAAATTCTAGAAAAGCCTGGTAATATTGGCTCTTCTCATGATTTGGTACAGCCTGCCAAACTAATCTACAGGGTACACTGGACATATTTGTGAAGTGTCCCATCCTAATAACGTCACCATTGTGCAATGTGCTTTTAAAATTGTTTTTCTCATTACGGTTTATGATTTTCCCCATTTTTCCCTATCATTTGCCCATGTTAATCCATGTTTATTTCTCCCTCTTTGTGTGTGTGTGTTACACTTGCTGTCTTTGCCTCCATTGTTCCCAGGTTACAGTATAGCCAGGAAATATCCAGTCACTTGGCTGATGAGCATGCACTGATAGCTTCGTATGTGTCACGTCTACAGCATTGTGCACGGTCAGTGTTTGAACAGCAGCTGGGCATACAAAGGGGAGGGAGGTCTTCCTTTTCCTGGGATTGCCAACTGAAAAAGCAAATCACCGCGGCCTTTACTGAGAAACTTTATCAATAATAAACCATGGATCCTTGAGAAAAACCATACCATGCAGTCCCCCATCTGCCTTTCTCCAGACTTTTGTCCTCTTTTCCTCAACTTTGCCTAAAAGGATGACACACAAGTTTTGAGATGCAAAGAGCCAGTTCTACATAATGCCTCCTCATAGTGTTTCCTTTTGTCTCATAGAAGCAATCTATTCCCCTGATTTTTGTCCTTTTATCTATCCCTGAAGCTTCACAAAATTTAGGAGATCTTTCCCATATCTTTAGGAGAAAAAATATGACTTGATCATTGATGGTTGTGACACAAAGAAGTACCTATGATATAGTGGAAAGAGCCCTGCATTTCGAGTCTGCAAACATAGATTGAAATTTCAGCCCTGCTGTTTATTTTCTGTGTGATATTGGGCATGTAATTTCATCTCTCTAAGCCTCAGTTTCCTATTCTGAAAGTATCTATGTTACCTACCTCACAGGGTTGTTGTGAAGAAGTGCTTTTTAAACAATAAATTGCTATGTAAATTTCAACTATTATTATTTTACCCATCTAGGAAATATCCACTGTGAGCTCTGACCCAAACTTTTATGCTTACTGAAAAGAAGATCTCACTATACTCCATGGGGAGGACTGAATCCCTGCTATCCATTGGTCCAATATAATTTCAGAATTCTAGAAGGCTGGCCTGAAGCTGCTGCTTAACTCAGGAAGATTTGTGAAGGTTTTGCCAAGGTCTTTAACTTTGGTGACTAGAGAATATAGGGTGCATGAGCAAGGATCTGCTGGCCAAAAGCCATGTGGGAATTCATCTCTTCTTGAGGTGTGGTGTCCAAGAAACAAGACCAAGAATTCAACATGATACTTTCTAGAAGGCACTCAAGTTACTATGTAGTATTATAAAAAGAGGAAACCCTATGCAATAGAATAGAAAAACTTTCTATCTCCTCCCAAAACAGAATAATGACTATAAGGTTATTGCAAGAGGCTTAATTGTCAGAGAAAAATGCAATTGCACTTAAGGCAAGAAAGTGAACTACTTCATTTTAGAACAAAAGTTGAAACAGAATAGATTTTTTAAACCAATGCTCAGTTAATCAGAAAATTAAATTAACCGGTGTTCCCCTATCAGTTATGATTAATCACTTGGACAATACTGCTGAAACAACTTTAGATTCTGAATGATATCCAAAGACAAATGAGTTCAACATTAACCAAGTCCTGTTACTGGAACAGGAAGAATCTAGAAAGAGTGAAGACAAATCACAAAAAGGCCAACTTTTTTATGCCCTGGATCCTCTTCTTGCTGTTTTCTCAACATATGCTATCTACATCTCTCATCTCAATATATTGGGCATGTACAAAGATTGTTTTGAAACATAATTATTTTTCCCTCTTCGAGGTCTTTAAACTTTGCTTTTAAGAATATTTCTTATTGACTTTTAGTCTTTTCTTCAACAGGGACTTCTGCCATCACTTTATATTAGCAATTATCATAAACTGCCATCAGGTGGTGGTAGTGCCTTGGTCCTGGCAACTCACAAAACAAAACAAAAATATAAATGGTTCTCTCCTTTTCCTTCCTATCAGAGGGGAAAAGTAGGGAGGGCATTCTTGCATTTTTCTTTGGCAGTTAATTATCTTGTAATAACCTTGTAGTCATTATTCTGAACCTTGGTTAGTGTACTGTACTGTACGTGACTATTGTACCATGGGTATGGGATCTGTAGGACCCTGAGCTGAATTGGATTGACCCCAGTATGTACCCTCATAGGCCCTTTTTTAATGGAGTCCCTAATCAAGGTGTATTTTCTTGTGATTTGCATCTTTTGTCTGCAAGTAGATTTTTGCAAAAGATTTTTCCAGTTAATCAAGCCCAAAGGGATGTCAAAGAGCTCTATAGTAACCTCTTCTGATGAACTAGTAAGAAAGGAGTCCGAGCTATCATTATTGTTCATTTCTAAGGCTGATGTAAAAAGACCCTTATCCAAAAGCCATTTTTAAGCTCCAAGTTGTGTGACAAGCACTTTGCTAAGTGCTATACAAAGATAATTCCATAGACATAGTCCTTAATAGTCTAATACAATACTTATATGGATGAAACAATGGGGATCATAATATGATTGAAGCAACTTTGCTTAACACTTTAATAGGAAGGCCTTTTGGGTAAATTTTGGGGAATTGATTGAATAGAAACAAAAATAAAATTTTAAACGTATTTCTGGGAAGAATACATTAAACAAATTCACATTAAGGTATTAATGACTCATTAAAGTTGGAGGAGAGGGTACTTGTGGCATAGAGAACTAAGATTCAAAGAGAAAAAGGAAGTTAAAAAGAGAAAACAAGGAATATCTAACTTCACTTTTTGACCAGGAAGTGCTCTATATAATGCGAGAGTTAAATGTCAGTTTTAAAACAGTTGAGATTCAAAAGGTGACCCTGAAAAATTCATTAGCTTGAGGTAAATTATTACTTTTTCTCAATACTTATTTTATTTATGATGTTTTAGTTTCTCCTTGGTTTCTGTGTTTTCAGAGCTCACTTATTTTGGGGCTTTGATGCCCTCCTTATTTCTCAACATCTTGATAAAATGTCTCTTCAGTTTTTACAAGTGGTAGGTCTTTTCTCTGTAAAATGACATAAACTTGCAGCTCCACCACTGATTGCCGCAGCAAAATGGGTAAGTGAGAAGGAACCAAAGCACTTTTTAAATGGGACCTAAATACTCAGCCTGCTACCCCTATAAGTCCTTTTTGACTCAGAGGACTGATAATACCTGTGACTTGAACATTCTTTTTAAAATTACCATCCTGATTTTAGAAGGATTTCCCTTTTCCCTTCTATAGAAAAATGCCCCAATTTTCCAAGAATAAAGAAAAGGTGAGGCATAATTAATGGGTATCTATTGTCTTTTTGTCTCTTTGGCAGTGTCCTGGACAGCCCCAGCCGACTAGATGAAGAACACAGACTTATTGCCCGTTATGCTGCCCGGCTAGCTGCAGAGGCAGGAAATGTAGTAAGTGAATGGAGGAGAACTGTTAAGTAGTACATGCCCATTTTAGGTTGCCTCTATCCTCTTTCCTTCTCCCTTTTCTAAGTTTTTGTTTTCTAAGGAATGAGGAGACTGACAAAGCTCAAATTGGAAATGAGTTCCTGCTTTCCCCAAACAACAATGAGTTTCTCTTAAGAGTACCAGAGTATATGTATACTTGATAGCTTCAAAGACTTTTTAATAGCTTATATTATGAGGGGGGGAAAAAGGTCTTGTAGTCATTGGCCGAAGTGGAAGATATGTAGAATATGTATTTTATTATATATATATATATATATAGTAATGATGATGATTTCAACATCTAACTTTCAAAGTTAACCTGGAAAGATAAATGAGAGTAATTATTTTGTTGTAACATAAACACTTAGGAATTCAACATCCACTCTTTGAAATGCTAATGCTCCTCACATATTTGATTTTGAAATCATAAAAGTAAACTTATTAGTAAAAAAGAAACAATAAAACAGAATATCGAGAACTCCAGGACAGGAAACAGGAGAGAGTTGGTGGTTAATGAGTTAAATCTAAAGCCCTCGTATAGTCATACTTCTTCTGGTTTCGTTATAGAAAGTAAATGAGAGCACAGAAGACATTTGGCTTTGATAGAAAGAATACACTCTTTTCTGCCAACAAGGTACAGATGTATTAACTATATGATTCATGGGCATGAACCTTCCAGGGCTTGGTCTTATGCTACTCTGAGAGGCATAGTGAAAAGAATGCTTGACTTGAGCTCTGTCTTTGCTTTTCACTACTTGTGTATCAGCAGGTCTTTTCTCTTAGCGGGCAGCTAACACATGTTTGTTGGCTAGAAAGGAACTGGAGAACTTCTTTAATTTACTAAACCAACATTTCTATAGCTAATACAAGTGCTTTACAGAGTCCAGTTGCTTGACTTTCTCAAATTCTTCTTTAACAATAATTAAATCCTTAAAGGTCTAAGCAATGAGTAGCCTCCTGTGGATTCAATTTCCTCTTTTTTAGATTTTTAAAAATTTAACAAACACCAAATAAAACAAATACAGCTATATTATATAGTAGAACAGAAAAAGAAAATTATATGTGAAATTGGAAGTCTATTATGTACAATTTGATTTTCTTTTTGAATATATAATAATTTCAGTTTGTAACTTTTAAAGCTGTCCTGCTTAACTGTGGTCCTTTCAGACTTCCTTTTGTTCTCTTTTGTACATTTTAAAAAAATCATCAAAAAAGCCTCTTTACCTCCTTTATTTTTTCCTTTTTTGGAGAGCTACCCTATCCCCACAGGGTGAAAAAACAAAGACTTATGTGACAAATGTGCATAACATAACAAAACAAATCCTCGCATTAGACATGTCTGAAAACATATCTTATTCTCCAACTTGAGTCTTTTACGAGATGAGTACCATACTTCATCATCAGTCCTCTGGAACTGTGGTTGGTTGTTGCATTGATGAGAGTTCCTAGGTCTTTTTCAGTTGTGTATCTTTACCACAACACTCATTATAATATAAATGGTTCTCCTGGTTCTGTTCACTTCGCACAAGTCTTCCTAGTTTTCTGTAAAGCCATCCTTTTTGTCATTTCTTATGGCACAAGTATTCTACTATATTCAGATACCATTTGTTCAGTCATTCCCAAACTGATAGTTTCCACTTCTCTGCCACTACTCTGCTATAAATAGTTTTATACAAATGAGTCCCTTTCCTCTTTCTCTGATCTCTTTGGAATAAACGCCTACTTAATTGTATAATTGGGTCAAAATGTATGTACAGTAGTAAATTTTTGGTCATGGTTCCAAATTGCAGTACATCAACAGTACATTTAATGTGTGTATTTTCAGATAGACCTTCCAACAATTGTCATTTTCTTTCTTTTTGTCGGCTTTACTGATCTGATGGGCATGAAGTGAAACCTCAAAGTTGTTTTAATTTGGATTTCTCTAATCATTTGTTATTTGGAGCTTTTTTGGTTTTGTTTTGTTTTTTTGATGAGGCAAATGGAGTTAAGTGACTTGCCCAAGGTCACACAGCTAGTAAGTGTTATGTGTCTGAAGCTGGATTTGAATTCAGGTCCTCCTGACTCCAGGGCTGGTTTTCTATCCACTGCACTACCTAGCTGCCCCGATTTGGAGCATTTTTATATGATTGTTTCTATCTTGCATTTCTTTCTTTGAAAACTCCCTGTTCATATTTTTTCACCATTTATCTATTATGGAATGGCTTTTGTTTTATAAATTTGAATCAGTTCTGTATATTTTTTGGATATAAAACCTTTATCAGAAAAACTTAAAAGTTTTAAAGTTTTCCCCCAGTTAACTGTTTGCCTTATAATTTGAACTACATTGATTTTATTTGTGCAAAAACTTTTTAATTTTGTGTAACCAAAATTGTTCATTTTATCATCTGTGATTGTCTGTCCTTTATTTGATTTGATTATGAACTCTTTCCATCTCCATACTTGTGTCTACTTTAGTTTCATTGTAACCAGTTCTCCTTCCTGGGTAGTAGACGTGGACAGGAATATATGTATGTGAATGTGTGTGTGTGTGTGTGTGTATTCATACATATATATACCTACACACATATATACATATATACACACATATGTGTATATATACACACATCTATATGTACATGTGTGTATAGAAATTATAGCTATATATGGAGAATTATATGTCTATGCATGTGCACATGTGCACACATACACACACACACCTCAGTTCCTCTACCTTGGTAATTTCTTCAGGCTGCTATCATTTGAATAAAGAGATTATTCAAGAAATGTATTGCTTGCTTAAAAGAATTGACACTGTTTAAGAAAATATAAGACAAGGGCGTAGGCTACATGTGACCCTTACTGAATACCTATGTTATACTTGGGACATTGGTGTAAATGGTCCACTGAGGCAGCATAGTATATGGCACACTGGACCTGGAGAAAGGAAAACCTGAGTTAAGTTCTAGCCTCGAACACTTATTAACTTTGTGACCCTGGCCAAATCAGTCTCAGTTTCCTTAATTGTAAAATAGACCTACCTTCCAGCGTTGTTGTAAGGATCAAATGAGATATTTGTAAAGTGCTTAGCATAGTGCCTGGCACATGGTAAGTGCTTAATAACTACATGTCGATCCTTTCTTAAACTTACACAAAGAATATCTATCTATCTGTGGTAATTAACCAGTGATAAAGACATGTTATATCTGAGTTATCCACCAAGTGGCACTGTACACAAACTACCAACCAAATGGTTTCTTTCATCAGTGTCCCTTTGGTGCACATGTGCTTAGAAGCCTCTCATGTCACTAAATGTTGTAGCTCCAGGCAACTATATAGTTAAACTCCATACTGGCTGGGTTCTACACGTATACTAGAGGATAATTAAATACAGAATGTATTGAGCTTTAATAGCTTAAAATGGCATGAAGAGTTTTGGGGGACACCTTGTATTGCTCAGAATTTTTTTTTAAAATAAAACAACCTAAGGCTCCATCTAATCCTACATCTATAACCTTCCTTTCTGAATAACCTCTCACATTCATAGAATGCAGACCCTCAGTTTACTATGGCCACCTAATTTATTGGAGATTGTAGAAAGTAGAAAAATGGACCCTCTTCTTGATAATAGTGTGTTGTAATCATGATAAACCTCCCCCAAACCACAAAACTTATTGCAAGTATGACAAGTACCACCTTCACAAAAACTATACAGTACAAGTAATGCCAAATATGCTTGGAAAAAAGGGTACTATGACCAGAAGCACAGTCCCTCTCATGGTTAGATAAAGCCAATTTCCCAGCCCCACCCCCAAAAAAAGGCCAAGACCATCAAGAAGATTGAACTGAGGTTTGAATGTGTTGAACCCAACTTCTGGTTTTTGAGAATGCTGGCCATTAAATGATGGAGGCAGTTAGAACTGGGAGGAGACTAGAAGAGAAAAACCAAATGATCTAGTTCTAAGCTTCATCTTTTTAAAATTTTCATAATAAAAACAATTAAAATGTTGACTCTATAATATTCATGCTTTTTGACCTCGTATTTGCTGTTTTGGTATGAAAAAGTCTTGAGTAAACCAAGTCATGTTGTATAAAGCTTTTCCAATGTGGAAAAAACTAGTAGATGCTAAAAGATGTGGCTGAGTATGTAACTTTGATCAGATACTGAGTCATATATGAATATGGTTCACACAGATAAGTTCTAATGAATCTTCTATCAAAATCCTTTGTTATTCAGAAAGCTTAGCTCCTCCTCTGAGGGGAATTACTTAATAGTGACTGAAATGCCTGGTAGAGGATCATTAAAAAGATGGACTGCTAAATGAGAGAACTTCTGATGTTGTTAATTCTGTGATAAGAGGTGACGGGAATGAGAGCTGATGAAAAAAAAAGATGATTTGTTATAGGGAAGACTTGCATGGAAGTCACTGACCCTATAGTATTGTTGTATTTTAAATAGCAATTATTTCTTTTATCATACCCATAACCAATCTGTAAGCTCTATGAAGGCAGGATAGTATCTGTCTTAAACTTTCTATCTTTCTCCATGCCTGGCATGTTGCTCTTCACATAGGAGATGATTTACAAATGTTTGACTTAAACTCATAAAAAAAAATCAACCAAGTGTTCATGTCCAGTCTGTCTATACAACCATCCCCAGGAAGTTCTTCCATAACTGTAGATCATGGAAAGGAATGAATGGTGTCTTTGAGGACCTGGGACTTAGCTCTGGGTCTAAACTCTTATTAAGAGGAGACACAAGGGAGGAAGAAAGCTATCTATTGCCTACAATCATACCCACTTTTCCTCTGTCCTTAAAACACCGTCATTTGATCATACCATCTATTCAAGCTATAGCCTATTCCTCTTCATTCACAGTCAAATTCCTATAAAAGACTGTCTAAGATTATTTCTTCCATATTTTTCTCCTCTCACTTCTTTATCACCTTGCAATGTGGTTTCCAACTTCATCACTCAACTGAAACTGTTCTATCCAAAGTAATCTGCAGTCTCTTTAGTTGCCAGTTCTTATGACCTTTTCTCAATCTTCATCCTGTTTGACTTTTCTTTAGGACTTTAACATTATTGGCCATGCTCTCTCTTCTCTTGATTACTCTTTTCTCTCTAGGCTTTGGTGACACCATTTTCTTGTATTTCTTCCTACCCATCTGATGTCCCTTTTCTGTATAATCATCTATACCCCACCCCTTAATTGTATGTAGGTTTATCCCATGGCATTATACTGGCCCCCTTACCTTCTCTCTCTACATTTTCTCTCTTGGTGACCTCATCAGCTACTGTGGGTTTATTTTTCATTGTTACGCAGATGACCAGATGACTCTTAGCTATGTATCTGGAGCCCTAAGTTCACTCATGAGCTTTGGTCCCAAATTGCCCACCACTTGTTAGACATTTCAAACTGGATGTCCTATAGATGTTTCAAAGTCAACATATTCATTTTTCTTTTTCTTTTTAAATTTTTTATATATATATTTTGTTTCCCCCCAATTACATGTTAAAACAATTTTTTAATATTTTTAAAAAGTTTTGAGTTCCGAATTCTACCCCTTCCTCTGTTTCTTCCTCTGTCCCCTCTCTGAGACAGTAAGCAATTAGATATAGGTTGTACGTGTGCAATTATGTAAAACATTTGCACGTTAGTCATTTTATACAAGAAGACTTGAAAGAAAGTGAAAAATAGCATACTTCAGTCTGTATTCGAACAATATCTGTTCTTTCTCTGGAGGTGGATAGTATGCTTCATCATTAGTCCTTTGGGATTGTTTTGGATCATTATATTGCTGAGAATAAATGTCATTCACAGTTCTTCATCAAATAATATCCCTGTTACTGTGTACTACGTTCTCCTGGTTTTCACTTCACTATGCATCAGTTTTTCCAGAAAGTGTACATATTTATAACAGAAGTCCTACCTACCCAAACCCACCCTTTTTCTAAACTTGTCTTGTTTCAATCAAGGCCGTAATTGTTCTTGTAGTTGCTGAGGTTCCATCTTATTTTCCCTCATTCCATATAGCTAACATCTTGCCAAATATTGTCAATTCTGCTTCCATAGCATTTCTCACAGCTATTTGCTTCCCTCTACCCACATGGCTGCCATCTTAATTCGGACCTCAGTCACCTCAGACCTGAACGGTTGCAGTAGCAACAGTTGGAACATATGTCCCATCCCCTCCCCTTTGCCTCTTAGAATTTTTAGTTTACTTTAAAGCTTAGCTCAATCCCAGGTCGAGGAGAAAATATTACAAGCTGCCAGAAAGAAACAATTCAAGTACTGTGGAAACACAATCAGGATAACACAAGATTTAGCAGCTTGTACATTAAAGGACCAAAGGGCATGGAATATAATATTCAGGAGGGCAAAGGAGATAGGATTACAACCAAGAATCACCTACCCAGCAAAACTGAGTATAATCCTTCAGGGGAAAAAATGGTCATTCAGTGAAATAGAGGACTTTCAAACATTCTTGATGAAAAGACCAGAGCTGAATAGAAAATTTGACTTTCAAATACAAGACTCAAGTGGAACATGAAGAGGTAAACAGGAAAGAGAGATCATAAGAGACTTATTAAGGTTGAACTGTTTACATTCCTGCATGGAAAGATGATATTTATAACTCATGAGACCTTTGTCAGTATTAGGGTAGTTGGAAGAAAAAAATTATATGTATGTATAGGTAGATAGATAGATAGATAGGTAGATAGAGGGCACAGGGTGAGTTGAAGATTAAGGGGTCATATCCAGAGAATAAAATTAAGGGATGAGAGAGGATTATATTTGGGGAAGAAGAAAGGGAGAGGTAGAATGGGGTAAATTATCTCACAAAAAAAAACAGAAAAGAAAATGCTCTTACAGTGAGAGGGAAATGGGGGAAGGTGAGAGGGAATGAGTGAATCTTATTCTCATAGGATTTGGCTTATTGGGTAAGGAAATATGTCTTACCCTATGGGAAAATAGGGGGACAAGAGAACAGGGGGAGGATAGAGAGGAGGGCAGATTGGGAAAGGGGGTAATCAGAAGCAAATACTTCTGAAGAGGGACAGGGTCAAAAGAAGGAATAGAATAAATGGGAGGGCAGGATAGTATTAAGGGAAACAGAGTTAGTTTTTCACAACATGTCTACTATGGACGTGTTTTGCATAACTGCACAGGTATAACCTATTTTGAGTTGCTTGTCTTTTCAATGAGGGTAGGTGGGGAGGGAGGAAGGGAGAAGATTTGAAACCTAAAGTTTTAAAAACATATGTTTAAAAAAAATGTTTGCACATGCTACTGGGAAATAAGCAATACAGCAAATGGGGTACAGAAGTCTGTCCTGCCCTACATGAAAATAGAAGGGGAAGGGGATAAGAGAAGGGGGAAGAGATAGAAGAGAGGGCAGACTAGGGGAAGGGATATGCAGAATGCATGCCATCTTGGGGTGGGGGGAGGGGTGAGATGGAGTGAAAATTTGGAACTCAAAATCTTGTGGAAGTAAATATTGAAAACTGAAAATAAATAAATTTATTAAAAAAATTAAATTTAAATGAATAAAATAAAATAAAATAAAGCTTAGCTCTAATACTCCTTCTTTCATCAGGTGTTTCTTGATTCTTCTACCCCTATATTGATCTGTAGCTTCTAATACCTTCTCAATTGCTCTGTATGTGTTTAGTCTTATGGATATATTTTGTAGCTATCTCTCTCTCTAGAGTCGAAACTTGAGGGTAAAGACAGTTTTGTTTTTCTTTGTATTCTCAGCACCTGTCACTGTGCCTGCCACATAATAAGCCCTTAATAAATATTTGCTTTATTGATCAAGCTCACCACCTAATAAAGATTTTCAAAATCTGTGAGTTCCTGGCCACTGTTTCCTCCTTGCCTTTGTACTCTGGTCCTTGTTTGTCCAGCTCAACATACTGATTTCAGTACTGACTTGGACTTCTCTAAGGTAAAGGTGTGGGACTACTGTTGTTGGCAACTCAGGAGTCTGATCAAACCAAGTCAGGTCAATGAGCATTTATTAAGCACCTGTTATGTGCCACATTGTATTAACCTTTGGGGATGCAACAGTCTAATGGGAGAGACAACATCCAAATAACTGTGTACAAACTGTGTGTGTGTGTGTGTGTGTGTGTAAATATGTATATACTTGTTGATCTGACTTGATTTGATCACACTCCTGAGTTGCCAACAACAGTAGCCCTGTATTATGTGTGTATGTGTGTGTGTATACAGGATAAATTAGAGATAATAAAAAGAGGGAAGGTGGTATTAAAGTGGCTCAGGAAAGACTTCTTGTAAAAGGTGAGATTTTTGCTAGGATTTGGAGGAATCCAGGGAATGCTGAAATGAAGAAGAAGAGAATTCCAGGCATAGGTCACAGCCAGTGAAAATACCCAGAATAAGAAGATATTGTGTCAGTGTGTTGTCTGAGGGAGACAGCATGAACACCAGTATCACTGGATTATGTACTTGGAGATGAGCAAGGGGAAAAAAGAATGGGAAAGTAGGGGACCAAGTTATGAAGGGCTTTAAAAGCCAAACAGAGGATTTTGTATTTGATTCTAGGGATAATTGAGAGCCACTGGAGTCTACTGAAGTGTGTGTGTGTGTGTGTGTGTGTGTGTGTGTGTGTGTGTGTGAGAGAGAGAGAGAGAGAGAGAGAGAGAGAGAGAGAGAGAGAGAGAGAGAGAGAGAACTTTGTTGTTAAGGAAGATCCATTTTTACACCTGAATAATAAAAGATGGACAAATGAGAAGAGACTTGAGTCAGGGAGCCCAACTATCCGGCTATTATAGTAGTCCAGGTATGAGGTGATGAAGGTCTGCACCAGGGTGGTAGCACTATAAAAGGAGAGAAGGAGTATATATGAGAAGTATTATCCACATTTAGCAAGTGAGACCTGGATAAGATCCAGCAAAGAAGACTGAAAAGGGGCACTCCAACAGGTAGGAAGAGAACAAGGAGAAAGCAGTGTCACAAAAACCTAGAGAGAAGAGAGTATCAGGGAGAAGAGGGTTGAGAAGATTTGGCAGCTAAGGATTATTGGTAACTTGGAAAGAGCAATTTTAGTTGAGTGATGGAGTCAGAAGCCAGATTTCAGACTTAAGAAGAGAGTAAGAGAAATGGAAGTAAAGACACCAGTTGTAAACAGCCTTCTCGGAATTTAGCCACAAAAGGGAGAAGAAATATAGGGTGACAGTTTGTGGGGTTGGGTGGATCAAGTGAGGGGTTTTTGAGGATAAGTGAGACATGGGTGTGTTTGTAGATAGGGAAGCAGCCTGGGGAGAGATTGAAGATTAATGAGTGAATGGGGTTGATTCAGGGGCAAATGTGCTGGAAAACATAGGATGGAATGGGATCATTTGTGCAAGTAAAGGGTTTACTTTGACCAGGAGAAGGACTTCATCTTTGACAGAGTTAAAGAAGATATCAGTAACAAAACTCTTCAGGCAAGGAGCCCTAGGCTACCTGCCACCCACAGTGGCAGACAGGAAATATCTCTCAATGACAAAGGAAAAGGAAGTAGGGCACCCTGAAAGTATCTACCTGCACACAGATCTTGTCATTTTACAGTGTCTCACCAATGTCGGCATTCTATGAGAACTTCTAGGGGGTCCTTCCAGTCCCTAGAGGGGTGAAATACTTGTGTAGAAATACTTGATGCTGGTATGTTTACCTAAAGACCACAGGTCCTATTATTTCTCAATGCTTTTTTTATAAACCCAACAAGCAGATGTTTTCTAAACTCTGTGATACAGCCTTCATTATTACTCCTTACAAATGCACAGATTTAGAAAAGCCAAAAGAAAAGCTAATTCATAGGAAACTGCAGAAAGTTGCTAAGGAGAGGATACATCTTAATTATGTTTTAGAGTAGACTTCTGATGCTGTTCCAGTTACTCTTTAGTCCCTAGGAACAATTATACAACATTATTTGAATGCAGGTACTTCTGACAAAATGTAGATGATTTTTAAGCTGTCTTCACAGGTAAAGGAATTACCCAGTGCATATTCCATTCTTAGGAAACAATGTTGATTGACAGAGTAGCCTGGAAATCCCTAACCAATTCATCATGTTTTTCATTAGTGAGTTATGTGGCAGAGTGAGGGTTAACAGTCTTTAAGGTGGACTGAGTGCCCACTGGCAGACTTAAAACAAGCCTTAAGTAAAATATAGGTGGCATATAACAACTCACATTTGTGTAATGGTTTAGAGTTATAAGGTGAATTACCAGTGTCATCTAATTTGATCTTCAAAACAGCTCTATGAAGTAAGTCATACTAATTTTATTATTCCCATTTTACAAATGAAAAAAGAAAATCATTTTCTCTTAGGCAACCCAGAGAATAAGCATGAACTCAAGTTTAGTAACTTACCTATGGTCACATCACTGCAGAGCCCAGATATGTACCCCAGGTTTTCTTAGTCCAGTGTTCTTTCTTCTCAAAAATAAAGATTGGTAGTTTTAAATTTTCTCATGTTACATCCTAGAAAAAATATTTTTGTGTTGTATCCTTTGCCAGTTGTTTCTGATTTGTTTTCTCTTTTAACACTTGCTCATTTCTATACCAAGAAAAATTATGTTTTACTTGGCAGGTAGGTAGTTCAGCTGATAGAGTACTAGACTTGGTGTCAGAAAGGAAGACCTGTGCTCAAATTGTGCCTCAAACAATGAGTCATTTAACCTCTCGTAGCCTCAGTTTCCTCATTTGTAAAATGGAAATAGCACCATTTACCTCAGAGGGTTGTTGTGATGATCAAATTAACTAAAATACATAAAGCATTTTGCAAACTTTAAAGCTATACAAATGCTAGATGTCATTTTTTTATTTTTATTTTTTACATTTTAAGTTCTGAGCTGACTTCATAGGACCTATGAAGGAAGATACTATCCACCTCCACAGAAAGAACTGATAAATAGAAATATGAAAAGTATGGTTTCACATAAACACACACACACACACACACACACACATAACTGTGTCAAGTGGTATCCTTCTCTAGTATGGGGTGGGAAGGGAAGGAGATAGCTTGTAGTTGATTTGAGTATTTATAATACTCAGAATAACTTAATCATTCACAGTTATTCTTAGAACAATATTACTGTTACTGTATACAACATTCTCTTGGTTCTGCGTATTTCACTCTTCATTGTTTTATACAAGTCTTTGCATGTTTTTCTAAAATCAACCTGTTCATCATTTCTTATATCACAGTAGTATGCTATCACAACTATATACCACAAGTTGTTTAGCAATTCCTCAATTAATGGGTATCCCCTCAATTTCCAGTTCTTTGCCACCACCAAGAGAGCTGCTATAAACATTTTAGAAAATATAGGTTCTTTTCCTTCTTTCCTGATCTCCTTGGGAAATAGACCTAATAGTGTTATTGCTGAGTCAGAGGGGATACACAGTTTAATAACTCTTTGGGCATAATTCCAAATTGCTCTCCAAAATGTTGGATCAGTTCACAGTTCCACCAGTGGTGTATCAGTATCCCAATTTTTCCACATCCCTTCTAATAGTTGCCATTTTACTCTTCTATCATTTTAGCCATTCTGATAGGTGTGAGTTATCTCAAAGTTGTTTTAATTTTTATTTCTCTAATCAATAATTATTTAGAGCATTTTATATGTTTTTATATAGCTTTGATTTCTTCATCAAAAATTGCGTATTCATATCCTTTGACCATTTATCAATTGGAGATATTGTTGTTTTTTTGAAGTTTTTCTCTTGTCCTTCTCTGGAGGGTGTGAACTCTGTGAATGCCCTATTACCCTGGCCTCCTGTGGGTTAACCCATCAAACTTCAAAGATTCTGAGTCACATTACCTTTCCTCACAGAAAAAAATACTTCAAAGAACTTAATTCACAATGCAGCAATATGTAGATGAAGCTCTTTTGAAGCTTCATCTTCTTTCTCATCATTTAGCTTTTTCCTTTCCTGTGAGCCAAGCTTGAATTCTGATCTTCTGGCACCTGACCTTTTTTTCCTCTGATCCCTAATTAAATTCTAATCTTCTGGCATCCACTAGTTGTCTTCACTGATGTGTGACATATCTTTTATTTGAATTCTCTCCCTTCTCCTTCCCCAACCTGATTTAGCTTGGAATTCTTCTGTGATTTAGCCATCTAAAGCAGGGGCAAGATTTATTGGTAATCAACCAACAACTTTGTGTTACAAAGAGCTTTCATATTTTAAATAAGCCATAACCCTTTTGAGAGCTAACCCATGTTTCTGGTTTTTAGTGGGTAACAAATTGAGATGTGTATTTTGGTACTCATTTTATATGGATATTAAAAGATTTAGGGGTTATGGGGCCTAGAATCTGATGTTTAACTATCTAGAAATTACCGTAAAGCAACAATTTTGGGTTCTGGTTTCAGTTTTTCTATTTGCCTACTGAACAAATCTTTTTTTTTAGTCTGACTCTTCAGAATCTCTCTGAATTCCTAGACTTAGCTTCCCCCACTGTAGAAACTTTATTATCTGGTATTGGACTAAAGAGGCCAAGCATGCAAAATTAAAGGCAAATTTCTGGTTTCCTTAGTTCTGGAGATCTTAATTACATTTAGAACACATCAAGAAAAATATAACTAAATAAAAATTGAAAAGGTACTTCTTGGATGTTAGCTTCTTCTGAGGTAGCATTTATCCTATATCAAGTGCCTACTGAATGCATGGCATTGGTGATGCATAAGCAAAAACAAGATTGTTCCTGCCTCCAAAGCGTTTAGATTCTACTGGAAGGGAGCATGGGGGTTAGAGGAATGGAAGGGTAAGATACAATGTATACACACATAAGTATATGAAAGGTCACTGAAGATTAAGACTACATAAGCACAACCTAGGTAACTTGGAAAGGCCCCCCCTAGAAGGTGGCATTGGAGCTGAACCTTGAAGGAAGCTAGAATTTCTAAGAGGCAGAGAGAAAGTGGAGAACCAGATAAGAACAGTGTAATAGAAGTCGAGGAGGAAGAGACTTTCCTGGAGCCTCAGGAGTGGCCAACAATGTCAGAAGCTGAAGAGAGGTTAAGCAGAAAGAGGAATGAGAGAGAGCCATAGAACTTCAGAGTTAAGAGAGCCTTGGTAATTTTGGAAAGCATTTTCAGAGGAAAAGTAGGGTCAAAAGATAGATTGCAGTGAATGGGAGTTGAAGAAGTGAAGACAAGGAATATAGATTACTTTAGAGGAAAGGAGAAGAGATTTAGAACAATATTTTGAGGGATATCAATAGATCTTTTAATGAAGAAGGAAGCCTGAGAATGTTTGCCAGCAACTGGGGAAGAGCTAATAGAAAGGAGGGATCAAAAATGAGAGAGAACGGGATTGAAGCAGGAATCTCTTAGAGGAGAAGTGATGGAGGGTACAAGTAAAGGTAAAGAGAAAGTGGCGCCTTTTCTTACATTCCTCTCTCTCATGCCCCCCTCCAGCTAATGTTTTCAAGTCTCATCGATTTTACCTTCATAACATTCCGCATATACATCCCCCTCTGTCCTCTGACACTGCTAGGATCTTGGCGCAGGCCCTCATTACCTCACACCTGAAGTAAATGCAATTTAGACTGCTTGTTGGACTCCCTGCCAAAGGCTTTCCCTACTGCAATCCACCCTCAACTCAGCTACCAAATGATCTTCCCAAAGAACCTCACCTGATGAACTCTAGTGGCTCCCTATAACCTCTAGAACCAAATATAAAATCCTCTGTTTTATATTCAAAGTCCTTCACACCTTTCCCCCCACCCCACACATTTCCAGTCTTTTTACACCTTACTCACTACCCACATACTACACAGTGCAGTGACACTGGCCTCATTGTTGTTCCTCAGATAAGATACTCCATCTCCTGATCTGGGCATTTTCACTGGCTGTCCTCTGTGTGCCTTGAATACTTTTCCTCCCCTTTGCTGGCTTCCTTCAAATCCTAGCTAAAGTCTTACTTTATACCAGAAAACTTAATGCTGATGCCTTTACTCAGTTAAGTATCACCAATTTGTCCTCTATGCATCTCACTTAAACAGTTTACATGTCATCTCCCCCATTACACTGTGAACCCCTTGAGAGCCAGGGCTCTGTTTTGCCTTTCTTTGTATCCCCAGAGCTTCCTGGTATATAGCTGATACTTCTAAGTGTTTATCAACTAACTCAGAGACTAATGTAAAGGAGGAGAGGATGGGGAACAGATGAGTTTTGGGGTATATAGTAGAGAGAAGAAGGAGCTCATGATGGATAACATTGCTTTTCAGGTCCTCTGCACAGGGGTGGTGATAAGGGAATGTTATACAGGGATTGGGGAGTGAGATGTTTAGGAATATTTCCCGAATGGAATGTAATAGAGATTCAGATATAGCAGAAAGAGCCAAGTTAAGATGAAATAAAATAAATCTATAGTAGACCAGTCAACACCTTTCTGTTACTGTCTAAAGAGGTACTCAGCAGCATATAAATAGCATAGAAGGTGTATAGTAAAGGGGTAACCAAGGTTAAGATCTGGTAAACTATGAGTGGTGATAGGACAAGAAGGCAGTAGATTCAAGGGTTAAAAAGAGTCATCGTAGAACTGGTCATCTATAGGGTCAAGGCCCTAAAGGAACAAAAGTGAGGCCAGAACAATGGTGATAGATAGACTTGGGAAATAAGGAGGGTTTGAAGGTACTGAAAGTCATGCTGATGACAAAGTATATGTTTGGGGAAAGTGAAACAGATGTAGAGACAGAAGGATAAAAGAATATGATCAGAAAGGTGGAATTTCAAAATTCAGGATCACGCAGGTAGGACAAAAATGGATGATGGTGAGATATAAGGTATAACTTTCCCTGTGGGTGGTTGAGGGGAGTAAACATGTTAAGTCATTGGAGGTAAGGATACTAATAAGCTGAAAAGCCAGAGTGTTGAAGTCCTTTTTTCATTAGGGAAGAGGTTGAGTAGAGAGGAAATCTGTGAGCCAAGTACCAAACTCCTTAAGAAAGAAAGGAAGATTACCTGAAAGCAGGTACATTACTTATAGTAAGGATCCAGACAAGCTGATTTAGACAGATGGACTTAAAAAGAAAGACTTATTGGGGCATCCAGGTTGCGCAGTGGATGGAGCACTGGCCCTAAAGTCAGCAGGAGCTGAGTTCAAATCTGGCCTCAGACCAAACACTTGACACTTACTAGCTGTGTGACCCTGGGCAAGTCACTTAACCCCCATTGCCTTTAAAAAAAAAAGACTTATTTCTGTCTAAAGAAGACACAGTCACTGAGTGAGGGCATCAGAGAAAAGTCTAGAAGTGGGAGTACGCTTACTCCTTCAGAGTGTCAGAGGGCATGAGAGAAAGAGCATCCAGTTTTGGAGGAAGACATAGACTTCATTGTCTTCTGGAGAGATCCAGGATTCTGTGAGCACAAGATGAAAAGAATAAGAAGAAAAAGATTAGATTGAAGGAGAGTTTGACCTAAGAAACTAGACATTTATTTTCATTGTTTAGCAACTTCTGTGAACTTTTTTTGGGAGAAAACCTTTCCAGATAGAAACCCAGCCATGGTTTAAATTTGGTCCAGGTTAAACTTGTTTTTAATTTCGGCTTGGACTAGGTCCATGAATACACTAAAGAGAAGCTGATGATTTGGGGATAAAGGTTAATTATTCAGGCAGTCAATCCATTTAATTAATATATGATTACATCTGTCTAGGATAGGTACTACACACACCAAGCTGGGCCCAGAATTGATTAGGAAGAAAATATCAAACTGGGTTGCATTTGGGAAATTGTATAGAGCTGTTTCCTGGCTCAAAAATCCATTTTCAAAATGCTCTACTGCAAGTTATAGAATCACAAGAGAAATAATGAAAAAAAGCAGGAATGAAAGCCCCATAGCATTGCCAAATGTCAAATTATATCACAAAACAATAATCACCAAAGCTATTTGTCCCTGGTTAAAACACAGAAAAGTAGACCAATGGCACAGACTAGACAAGCAATTAAAAATAGCAGTCCAGTGTGCAGTAAAGCCAAGAACACAAAAAAACTGGGAGGATGGGGGTAGAAGGAGGACTTTCTGTTGGATAAGAACTGCTGTGAAAATAGTAAGCAGCTTGGCAGAAATCAGATTTAGAACGTCAACTTACACTAAGTTCCAATTAATATTCAATCTAAAAATTCAGAACAATCACATCATCAGAAAATTAGAGAAGTGTAGAAAGATCATGGCTAAAGTATGACCATTCTAGTGGATGGCTAAGGAGGACTAAGGATGTAGAGTTATGGAAGTTGAGGGTCACCTTTCACAGATACAGCTAGGTGGGATATTCATAAACAATTCACGGAGAGGATCATAAAAGATAAAAATGGACAATTTTGACTACATAAAACTAAAAGACTTTTGATCATGTAGCCCATTCAAGGTGTAGACTATCTCCTCTCTCCCAGGACTGATTCACCTGGTTAACTTATGTCACTTAATTGTGTAGCTGGATGGTACTTCACATAGAGTACTGGGCCTGAAGAGGTGAATTCAAATCCAGTGTCAGAACTTACTAGCTGTAGGACACTGGACAAGTCATTTATCCTCTGTTTACCTCAGTTTTCTTAACTGTAAAATGAAGATAATAATAGGACCTATCTTGCAGGGCTGTTGTGAGGATACTATATGTTAAGCACAGTGCCTGGCACATAGTAGGTGCTATTTAAATACCAGCTATTATTAATATTGTTACTATTATTACTTGTCTTTACACTGGCAGGTCTAGAGTTTTCAGAGAGGGGGCCACCGCTACAAGGCTATAGCTCAAACTTTCTAAGGATCTAAGTATAATATGGTAATTTAATGAAGTAAAACAAAAAGAACAATCATGTCACAATTATGTAATGCAAAACAAATGCATGAGTAGGTAAATCCATGTTCTTGAGGCAGCTCACACATGAAGCTGTTTCTCTGATAGCTGCTCTCCTACTGGCTAAAACTGCTCCTGTTTGGGGGGGCAGCTAGGTGGCGCAGTGGATAGAGCACCAGCCCTGGATTCAGGAGGACCTGAGTTCAAATGTGGCCTCAGAGACATAACACTAGCTATGTAACCCTGGGCAAGTCACTTAATCCCATTGCCTAACCAAAAAAAACCAAAAAAACAAAACTGCACCTGTTTTGCTCTTAAACCTAAAAAGCAGTGACATGTTCTTTTAACTTAACAGTCACCCTAACAGCTAAGAGAGTATCATGCTATCATAAGCCAAAGAAATAATAAAGCTCTTGGGGTTGACTCTCTGAGCAATGTAACAAGACTAGCTCTTCAACCAATAGCATTTTGCTTTATTCAATCAGCTTTCAGCCAGTCAAACCCTTTCTCACAACAAATAAGATACAAAGCCTGTATTTCCCCTTCTATTTCTCCCCGTTGAATTAGAGGGAGCAGTAGGGAGCAATTAGATATCTCTGAGAAGTTTCCCCTTTCTCAAACTGTAAATGGCACTAGAAAATAAGAATCTCAAACAGTGGCTGAATGCAGCTGTCTTTTGTGAGTTTCTCGGCAGCTCCCACCTTTCTCCATCCAGTCAGCAAAATTACGCCCCTCTTCCAGTGAGCAGGCTCCCAGCTCAGCCGCTGAACCTTTCCTGGACTCATTTTCCTGCTATCTTCTTCACACTCAATTTTTTCATACCTGGCTTTTACTTTTCTTAATCTCTTAATCCTTTAAATCAGAGCTTCCTGGTAGTTAACAACTCATCTTTACTTTCTGAAGTAAAACTCACAAATCCAGCCTTCCATCAGGTGTGAACCCAGCAATCCTTATTTAATCTTTCCATAGTCTCCAGCTATTTAATTTGCCATTTTGTCAGTTATGACCTTTAAACTTTTTTTGGTATTTTTAAAATTTTAAACTTAAATACAAAATGAGGAAAAAATTGCCAGACCATTAGAGAGGATTTAATATAAAACAATAAATTTCCCTTTCAAGAAAACTTATATAATAAATACTATACATTGTTTTCAAAGATGCCTAGCTTTTCTTTGCTTCCTTGTTGGCTTTCTTTTGTTCTCTGCTGTGACTTTTTACTTTGTATCCCCCCCCCCCCCGCCCCGCCAAAGAAGGCTATAATTAAGTATGGATTCACACATATAAACTCATACACACATCTGTAAGACCTTGCTATGCCCATTTCCACCTGTCATCTGTTTCTCTGAAGGTGGAGTCTTTCCATGTTTTTCTACATCAACCAGCTCATCATTTCCTATACCACAGCAATATTCCAACCCAATCACATCCTATCTGAGAGATTGTCTATGAAAGTTTCCGTCCAATTTTCTGTATTCCTTCTATCCTTGGCTACATAGATTTTATTTATACAAGAAAATTTTAATTTAAAATAATCAAAATTATGCTTTTTATACTTCAACAATGCTTTCCCTTATAATATAGTTTAGGGTCTGATACTATTGAATCTACTTCCTTTACATCTTTTTTCCTGGTTTCTTTGAAGTTCCTGACCTTGCTCTTCCAAATGAACTTTGTTATTATTTTTTTCTAACTCAGTAAAATAATTTTTAATAATTTAATTGGGGTGACATTGATTAGTTAGGTAAAATTATCATTTTAAAAATTACATTGGCTTTACCTAACCATGAACAATAAATATTACTTTAGTTATTTAGATCTGAGTTTATTTGCATAAAAAGTGTTTTATGTTTACATTCATATTGTTCCTGTGTCTGTTTTGGCAGGTATATGCTCAGGTATCTTATACTAAGCATTTTAAATGGTTTAAAACAATATTGACTAATATTGCTGACACCGTGTAGTTTCTCTATTTTTCACTTTTGATTAACTTTATTTTAACTTTAACTTTGTCTGAGATCATGATTACTATCACTGCTTTTTTTACATAATAAATTCTACTGCTACCCTTTATTTTATCTTTGTGTGTATCTCTCATTTTTATAATGTTTCCTGAAAGCAACATATTGTAAATTCAAATTTTTAATCTACTATCATTTTCCATTTTGTGGGTAAATTCATCCCATGCACATTCTAAGCTACAGTTACTTGTATATTTTTCTCCTTCCTATTTTTCCTCACTATTCTTCTCACCCTATTTACTCTATCTCTTCTCACTCCTCTGCTTCACTTCTACCTGCTACCTTGCCATCGTATTCCTTAACCTTACCCACTCCTCTAAAAGTCCCTCTCTTATCATCTCCCCACCCTATCCCCTTGCCCTTTTATTTCTTTCTGAATTTAGAAGACTTTTATACATATGTGTGTGTGCATGTGTGTGTGTATTTTGCTTTTTAACCTATTCCCAGTGAGAGTAAGGTTCCAGCCCTACCCATCCTCCTCCCTACTAGCTTCTTGTGGATCAGTTTTCCTTTTATGCCTCATTTGTATGAGATAATTAATCCTTTTTATCTCTCCTTACACAATTCTATTTTTTTAGAATCACCCCGTCATACTCAGCTCTTCCAAGCCTTTCTTTCAAACTACCCAAATACTGATGACAATCGTAAGAGTGCTGCTGATATTTTCATATATACAAAGTAAACAATTTGACCTCATTGAGTCCTTAGTTGGTCTTTAATGTTTACCATAGCTTTCTTCTGGATGTTATATGTCAAAATTTTCCTTAATTTCTAAAGTTTTTGTCACAAAAACCTGAAAATCTTTGAGTTTGTTAAATGTTCACTTTATTTTCCATTCAGGATTATACTTAACTTTGCTGGGTAAGTTACCCTTGGTTGTAATCCCAGCCCTCTTGCTTTATGGAATATAATGTTTCAAGACCTACGGTCCTTCAACGTAGTAGCTGTTAGATCTTGTGTACTCCTCATTGTAGCTCCATGGTATTTAAATTGGTTTTTTTTCCTTGTTGCTTCTGATATTTTCTCCTTAATCTGGGAGCTTTGCAACTTGATTATGATATTCTTGTAAGTTTTCTTCCTGGGATCTCTTTCAGGTGGTGAGCAGTGGATTTTTTTTATTTCTGCTTTGCCTTCTTCTTCTAGAACTTCAGGGCAATTTTCCTTGATAATTCTTTGTATATTGTATCAAGATTCTTTTTTTCCAATCACAGTTTTCAGTTAGTCCAACTATTCATATATTATTTCTCCTCAATCTGCTCTCCAGATGAATTGTTTTTCTGATGAGATATTTCATTTTCTCGGGGCAGCTAGGTGGTGCAGTGGATAGAGTACCAGCCCTGGATTTGGGAGGATCTGAGTTCAAATCTGGCCTCAGACACATGACACCTTACTAGCTGTGTAACCCTGGGCAAGTCACTTAACCACAGTTGATTCATGAAAAAAATAAAGGAAAAATAAAAGATATTTCATTTTCTCTTCTATTTTTTCATTCTTTTAATTTTGTTTTATGATTTCTTGGCGTCTTAGAATATCACTAGCTTAGCTTCCCTTTGCCCAATTCTAGTTTTCAATGAATTATTTACTTCCTTAAGTTTTTGCCTCTCTGTTTCAAGTTGGTTGACTTTTTTTCCCATAATTTTCTTTATTTTCTTGGATTGCTATTATATTTTTTCCTCAGTCTCTCTTATATGATTTTCAAAGTCCTTTTTAAGTTCTTCTAAGAACTTTTTTTGTGCTTGGGACCATTTGAAGTTTCTCATTGAAAAAGGTGTGTCTTTTTTAGCTCCATTACCTTCCTCTGAATATGAGCCCAGGTCTTCTCTATCCCCATAATAACTATCTATGGTTGGGTTCTTTCTCCTTTGCTTGCTCATTTTTCTTTATTTTTTGTTTTATTTTGTTTTTAGCGCTATTAGTGTAATTAAGATGTAGTCTTGAGGTATGGGGAATGATGCCCCAAGTCTCAGGTCCTTCTTACTGTTATTTTCTGACATCTGTCTCAGGTCCTAACTTTGGGCTCTCATCTTCACTCCTAAGCCATGGCAAGGGGCCCCAGCCACACTGTCCCACAAATTATCTTGCTCCCTGCAGTCCCTTGGTGGCTGCAAACTACAGCAGTCTTCTCTGCCCTAGAACTGAAACCAGGGACTCTGCTCTCCTGCCAGTGCCCACAGCCAGCAGGGTCCTTGCCCTTCGCTACTGCACTTGTGCTACCTCCTTCTCCCCACAGCCACAGCCAGGACTCATCTGGTCAGCACAGCTGTGCTTGGCATTGACGGTGGAAGGTCCTTCAATCTTTTCCTACTAAGCCATCAGACCTAGACAAGTCTTCAAGATGAAAGTTTCTAAGGCTAAGGCTGCCTCTCAACCCAACTTCCCACAGGGTTGGTTCACTGATTCTGCAGAGTCAGCCTGGAGGTGTTCGCACAAGCTGAACCTCTGTCCCTGGTGGTCGGGTCTTTCCTGAGGCCTTCTCAAATTATCTAGGAGGACAATTGCTTTACCCTATGTTTATTTCTGCTGTTCTGAGGTGATGTTCTGTATTTTTTGTGGAGGAGATTTGGTGAGCCAAAAGTTTTCTGACCTTCTCTGCCATCTTCCCAGAATCTTCTCTAAACTTTAAAATTCTCAGAAACAGTCACATGCAAATGAGATAATGGATCATAATGCTCTGCAGAAATCATTTATCTCAGTTATTTCTTTGCTTTCAAACAGGACCTCTTAGTACATTCATTTGGGGGGCAGTTCTCTACCTATTCCTCCTAAGTGTGTTTCCCCTCAGCATTTCATCTGTGAAACTTTTTTTCATAAGTTTACTTCATACTTTTTCCTTATACATATATTCTTTTTAAGTTCCCTTTCTGCAACCAAACTGTTCATATGCAAAAGGAGCAGTACTTTATATGCAAATCAAATTATTGCACCTAGAATAAGAAAGGAAACTGTTGAGCAGGAAGAATATTTGAATCACATATTGCTGACATGTAAGATATACAGGGAATTTACACAGATATGATGAGCCCAGCTCCTCATATCTCCCCCTAAAAAATTACCTTGTATTTATTTTACATGTTTTGGTATATACTTTCATATATATATATATATATATATATATATATATATACACACACACACACTCACACACACACACACACACACACACACACACACACACACATACATATGAATTATCTCCTCCAGTAGAATGTAAGCTCCTTGAATTTTAGGCAGATAATATTTAATTTTTATCTTGGTATCCACAGTGCCTCTAGCACACAGACAATAATGCCTGTTGTTTGACTGATTTTAGACAAGTGATCAAAAGTAATTAAAGAGCAGTTTTCAAAAATAGAATTGCAGACTATCAATTACCATTTATGTAATAGAGTGCTTCAAATTACTGAAGACAAGAAAATAGAAATTAAAACAAGCCTGAAATTTCACCCTGTACTCCTCAAATTGGTCAAAAAAAAGGTTAAAAGTCTATATTGAAGGGCACAGATAGACATACTAATACATGATTTTGGGACTGAATCATTGCCACTGTTTTATAAAACAATTAGAATTATGGGAGGAAAGTTATTAAACTTAATCCAGTGATTCCATTACTAGGATGTATCCCAAGGTTGGGGGGGCAGGGAATTCCTTCTTTATATACACCAAATATTAATATGTACCACCAAAATATTAATAGCTGCACATTTTGTGGTAGGAAAAATCTAGAAATAAAATAGATACTTAGTACTTAGGGAATGACTGGACAAATTATGACATTTGATTGCAATGGAATACTATTATGCCATGAGATATGACAAGTATGAGGAATTCAGGGAAATATTGGACGACTAATATGAAGTCGTACATTTTGAAATAAGCAAAACTAGGAAAAACTATAGAAAACAAATGCTATAGTGTAAATGAACATAATGCTAAGAAGTTGCCAACCTCTGATTAATTATAATGACCAGTGCCAGTTCAGGAGAACAGATGATAAGCCATATTTCTCTCCTCAGATCAGGTATTTGTATAGTACTTAGCACAGCATGTGATGCAGAGAAGGCGCTTCATAAATGCTTGCCCCATCCATCAGTACAGAAATGCAGCTCCATGAGTACAGAATGTTGTATGTGCTCTTTTTAAATTTAATTTAGTATTTTATTTTTCCCCAGTTACATGTAAAAACAATTTTTAAAATTCATTTTTAAAGCTTTGAATTCCAAATTCTCTTCCTCCCTCCCTACTGAACTCCATCATTGAGAAGCCAAGCAATTCAATATAGGTTACACATGTGTAGTCATGCAAAACATTTCCATATTAGTCATGTTGTGGAAGAAAACATAGACCCCCCCAAAAAAAAAAAGCTAAGGAAAAATAAAGTTTAAAAAGTATGCTTCAATCTGTATTCAATCACCATCAGTTCTTTGTCTAGGGGTGGATAGAATTTTTCATTATAAATCTTTCAGACTTGTCTTAAATCATTGTATTGCTAAGAATAACTAAGTTGTTCACAGCTGATCATCTCAAAATACTGCTGTTACTTTGTACACAGTACATTTTACTTTGCATCAGCTCATGTAAGTCTTTCAAGGTTTTTCTGAGAGCATCCTGCTCATCAATTCTTATACCACAATAGTATTCAATTATAATCACATACTACAGTTTGTTTAGCCATTCCCACTTGATGGGCATCCCCTCAATTTCCAGTTCTTTGCCCCCAGAAAAGAGTTGCTATAAATATTTTTATACATATAGCTTCTTTTTCTTTTTGGTTTTTATCTCTTTTGAGATACAAACCTCATAGTGGTATTGCTGGTTTTATAGCCTTTTGGGCATAGTTCCAAATGGCTCTGCGGAATGGTTGAATCAGTTCACAACTGCACCAGTAATGTATTAATGTATCATTTTTCCCACATCCCTTCCACCAGTTGTCATTTTCCTTTTATTTCCTATTAGCAAGTCTAATAGTTATGAGGTAGTACCTCAGAATTGTTTTAATTTTCATTTTTCCAATCAGTAATGATTTTGAGCATTTTTTCATATGGCTAGAGATAGCTTTGATTACTTCATCTGAAAACTATTCATATCTTTTAATCATTTATCAATTGGGGATAGCTCTTATTTTTATAAATTTGATTCAGTTCTCTATATATTTGAGAAATGAGACTTTTATTAGAGAAATTTGCTGCAAAATTTTTGCAGTCACTATTGCTAATTTTATTTCCCTCTATCCTATCCCATTTATTCTATTCTCTCTCTTTTTACCTGATACGTCCTCAAAAGTGTTTTCCTTCTGACTACCCCCTCCCCCAATCTGCCCTCCCTTCTATCACCCACTACCTTCTTTTATCCCCTTCTCCTACTGTCCTGTAGGGTAAAATAGATTTCTATACCCAGTTGAGTATGTATGTATGTTATTCCCTCTTTGAACCAATTCTGATGAGAGTAAGGTTCATTCATTCCTCCCTACCATCCCTATCTTCCCCTCCACTGTAAAAGCTTTTTTCTTGCCTCTTTTCTGTCAGGTAATTTACGCCATTCTACCTCTCTCTTTCCCTTTTTCCCAGTGCATTCCTCTCACCCTTTAATTTTATTTTTTTAGATATCATCCCTTCATATTCAACTCACGCCTGTGCCCTCTGTCTATGTATATTCCTTCTAACTGCCCTAATAATGAAAAGTTATGAGTTACAAGTATCATCTTCCATGTAGGAATGTAAATAGTTTAACCTTGTTAAGTCCCTTATGATTTCCCTTTCCTGTTTACCTTTTTATGCTTCTCTTGAGTCTTGTATTTGAAAGTCAGATTTTCTATTCACTTCTCATCTTTTCATCAATGTTATTTGAAAACCTTCTATTTCAATGAATCTTCGTTTTCCCCCTGAAGGATTATACTCAGTTTTGCTGGATAGGTGATTCTTGGTTGTAATCCTAGCTCCTTTGCCCTCTGGAATATCATATTCCTCTGATTCTTTAATGTAGAAGCTGCTAGATCTTGTGTTATCCTGACTGTGGCTCCACTTGAATTGTTTCTTTCTGGCTGCTTGTGATATTTTCTCCTTGACCTCTTTGAGTTCTGGAATTTGGCTATAATATTCCTGGGAGTTTTCATTTTGGGCTGTCTTTCAGGAGATGATCAGTGGGTTCTTTCAAAATCTGGTTCTAGCATATAAGGGCAGTTTTCCTTGATAATTTCTTGAAAGATGCTATCTAGGCTCTTTTTGATCATGGCTTTCAGATAGTCCAATAATTTTTAAATTATCTCGCTGGATCTATTTTCCAGGTCAGTTGTTTTCACAATGAGATAGTTCATGTTGTCTCCTATTTTTTCATTATTTTGGTTTTGTTTGATTGTTTCTTGATTTCTCATAAAGTCATTAGCTTCTATTTGCTCAATTCTAATTTTTAAGGAATTATTTTCTTCAATGAGCTTTTATACCTCCTTTTCAATTTGGCCAATTCTACTTTTTAAGGAGTTTTTTTCTTCAGTGAATTTTTATGCCTCTTTTTCTATTTGGCCAATTCTGCTTTTTTAAGGCATTCTCCTCATTGGTTTTTTGTGCCTCTTTAACAATTGGTCTAGTCTGTTTTTTAAGGTGTTATTTTCTTCAGTATTTTTTGTGTCTCTTTTACCAAGCTGTTGACTCATTTTTCATGATTTTCTTGCATCACTTTCATTTCTCTTCCCAATTTTTTTCTCTACCTCTCTTACTTGATTTTCAAAATCCTTTTTGAGCTCTTCCATGGCCTGAGACCAATTCGTATTTTTCTTGGAGGCTTTGGATGTAGGAGCTTTGACTTTGTTATCTTCTTCTGAGTGTGTGTTTTGATTTTCCTTGTTACCATAGTAACTTTCTGTGGTCAGAATTTTTTTCTGTTGTTTGCTCATTTTTCTACCCTATTTTTTTGACTTTTAACTCTTTGCTAAAGTGGGGCTCTGCTTCCATGATGAAGGGCACCCTGTCCCAAGCTTCAGATGTTTTCTACATCTGTTTTCAGAGTTTTCAGTTCTTCCAAGGTGGTATCTGCTCTGGTCTGTGAGTGACCACAACCACTCTTTTCTGCCCTGAAACTATCATGAGGGTTCCTGCTGCACTGTGGCCACAAGTTCTGGTGTAGTGGTGCTGCTCCTTGCCCTGAGACTGCCACTGAGGACCGCAACCCGGATCTGAGTATGGGCAGAGCAATAAGTCCTGCCTCAGTGCTAGCAAATCTGTAATTTCCTTCTGACCAGTTGTTTGACACCCTTACTATCTATGGGCTGAGAACTCTGGAAGGAGCTGTTACTGCTGCTGCTGATTCAGTGGCTACCAAGGTCTGCTCATGGTTTGCTGCGGTCTGAGTTGGCTTAGCCTGTGGTGGACTGTGCTCCACTCTCACCCAGGTGGGACACACCTTTCCTGCTGACCTTTTAAGTTCTCTTTGGCTGGAAAAGCATTTCGCTCTGTCCTTTTTCTGGGTTCTTCCACTCTGTAGATTGTTTTTTGACATTATTTAAAGGTATTCAGAGAGATTTTGGGGAGAGCTCAGACAAGTTGCTGCCATTTTTCCACTATCTTATCCTGTAAATACTCTTAAAATGTGGTCATTATATGAAATGGTTGGATTTAATAAATTTTCTTTATTATGAGGGAGGGATCAGTGGAGGAATCCTATGGGGAAATGACTTATCTAAAAACAAAAGGAAATCAGCACAATAGAAAAAAGGTCTCCTGATGATCGTGTATACTGGCAAATCTGGAGACACCTGGTCACTGAAAAATCAAAGTTGGAGGTGATCTAAAGGTAAATGGAGATACATAGTGGGTACAGAGTATATGGAACACATTCCCAGTAATGACTCACATGCAAGAAGTTATATTCAGAATATCGTCCAAAAATCTATGTCCAGAAAAGGAAATGGCCTAGTCACCTAGCAAGAAAGGGAGATAGACGAACAGCCTAAATAGATAACCAGCTTGAGTGTACATTGGTGCCCACAAAATGTAAGAAGACCTAGAGAAGATCTCTAACACATTGGGTTGATGCTCTGTGGAGGATCTGTGGTAGAGCATTGTGAATATCACACAGGATAATGTTGGAATGGGTTGCAGTCTATACTGTTAGAAAGAGTAACCACATTATCTCAGAGGTCTGTTGAAATTTTAGAGAAGAATCATTCTTTTGTAATTAGGATAATTCAAGAAGCCAGTAAATATAAAGTATAACATGAGACCCACATGAAAATAGTTAGATGTTCTTAAACTGACCCATAACCTCAACACAATATTGAATTTCCAAGTATAGTATTTGTCACTAGGGAGAGGTTTCACATGACAGTGTATCTTGAAAACTGTCAGCGTAATTTTACCAAATGTATCTTCTCTAAATATGATGAGACTAGCATCTTTAGAGAGCTTAAATTTTCCTCCCTTGGGAATTAAGAGCTGACTTTAGCAGGATATCCAAAAGGTGACACTGGAAAATGACAAGCATAAAGTTTTATTTCTCTCCATTACTTACTGAAAGAAGACTCATATACCTAGAGTTATCCAAGTATTTGACATTTGTTAGGTTATCAAAAATGCTGTCCTCATGGAACAGTACTTTTGCCTAAGAAAGATGTGCCGTTTTGTAGCTCAGGGTCTGAGCCATATCTTTAGGCTTACTCTGAGACTCCTAGAGTATAGGCTCCAATTGCCCAAGGGAGGCTCTGTTGTAGACTGGCCTTAGATCTACATTAAAAATCCAAGGTGGTGCTAAAGGCCTTTTATGATAGAAATGTTGGTTCCAAAAGGTTCTGATTCATTTTTGGAATTATAGGATAAATTTTAAAGGGATTTTTATTTAATTGGAGACTTTCGGGTCCTTCTCCAGCTGACTCAAAAATCAATTGCAGAACCTGAGAAACAGTGCACTTATGTAAAAGTCATCCAGATTGGCCCTGGCATAGAATTTTTCCCCTGTTGCTAGTCTTATGTCAGAGTTTATCCCTAGGGCTTAATCCAAGGTAGATCTTATGACCCCAAAGGAACTCATGGAACTTGAAACCCAATCTGAGTTTTATAGCTTATGGGTCATAAAATTCTGAATGGCAGAAATGCTATGGGAGGAATGCAAAATTTTGTAGAACCACATAAACCAGTAAACCTTACTCCACTGTTGTATCAGAGTGTGGCAGTAAGTAGGTTATTGAAGGTTATGCCAGCAATACATGATCCATGCTGGAAGGTTTTGAGAATGGTCACAGTAATCGACCTTATCTATTTTTCAAGGTTACAACCTTGCTGAATATGGAGAAATTCATCTCTAGTAGGTTGTCCACATGGTGATAAATTCTTTATCCCAGGCAACCCACCAAAAAAAAATCCGTACCAATTGGCCCTCAGTGCTATGTTGCTACATTGTGTGTAGTAGAATGTCAGCAAAAGGAGGAGAGAGTTCTGAGAATCCCACCATTTTAGACAATCTGTAAAAATTAAACTTACTTGTGGTATTATAAATGTAAGATATCTGTCCAATAACCAGTAAATGGACCTAATATTAGAGGAAATTAATTGACACTCTTATTACAAATGAAACTAGAAGACAGAAGAAAGTTGTGGCTCAATAACAGAATGGATCACAGAATTTCATTTCAGAAGCAAACAAAGGAGTTAGCCTAGCAAATTTTTATTATACATCCAAAGGCAACAAGAATCATTATTTCATAGGACATTTGGTCAACATATTGCAGGGCTCATAAGAATTCATATTTTTTTTTAAAAAAGACGGTCATACAAATAATTACATAGCTTATGCACCAGCTTCTTACAGGGGATACAGAAGTAGAGAAATTATGCAAATAGTGCAATAAAACTTTCCAAAGAAATCAGTATGTACTTTGATATTCAGTGACTTCAATGCAAAGGTAGGCATAGGAGAGAATAGCAAATTATATGTTGGAAAATACAATTCAGGAATAAAGAATGACAGAGACCAAAGACTAAGATATTATGCAGAAGCCTCACAGCTATACTTCATGAATGCTTTCTCCAAGGAAAGAATTGGGAGGCATAGGATATATTCAACTAAAAAATTTTTTTTAATTGATAATATTTAATAGACATGAATAACTGTCTACATGCAGTCAGACCACCAACTTGTTAGAGCTTAGAGCAAAGATAACAATTAATACAAAACTAGAAAAATGAAAAATGAGAAAAGATACGACATATAATTAAAATAATTCTACTTAAAAGAATTTTTGATGCTGAAAATGGAAAATTAATGGAAGAAAGAATAGAACCATTGATTATAATGATTTTATATAGAAGTTTCATAGATTTAAATCAATTGGAGAATTGCATAGGGTGGGTGGGTATGTATGGATTGAAATATATGTCATTGGAGGGATTTGATTGATGAGATCACAAATGCATTAGAGTATTTTAGCATAAACTTCATATCCAATTGATGGGTCAGTAGTATCATCTTTAATTATGAAGGAAATCCTATTATATTGAATATGTCCTAGTCTCAGCCACTAATTAGTTGTGTGCCCTTGAATAAATATTTAACCTCCCTAAATTTAGTTTGTGTAGCTTGCAGAAATTAGGGAGTTGGATTAGATCATGTCTAAGGTTGCTTTCATTCTGATATTGTTTGATTTTATGAATTAATGATACCTTTGTTCCTAGAGTGACCTAGAAATTTGTGAGAATAAGAAACTAACATTTTAAAAAACCAGAATTATGGAGTTTTTTGATTAAATTACATTTAGTATTCTAAATGTAAAATTCCTGAGTCAAAACTGAAACTCCTCTCTCCAAAGTTACCAATTATCTCCAAACTGCCTAATCTGATAGTCTTTTATCAATTCACATTCTTCTTCAACTTTTTTAGTATTTGACACTGTTAACCATCTGTTTCTTCTCTGGATTCACATGGCACTGCTCTTATTTCTTTTCCTACTTATCTGAATACTCCTTATTTTCCTTTGGTAAATCATCTTCCATGTCATGCTCTGTGAGTGTCCCACAAGCCTCTTCTTCTACATGCTCTCTTCATGACCTCATAAGCTTGCAAGAGTTTATTAATCAACTTTATTCTGATGATTCTCAGTTTTTTATGTCTAGCCTTAATTTCCCACTTGACGTCCAGTCCCGCATCACCAGCTGCCTTTTAGACATTTCAAATTGGATGTCTTATAGACACCTCAAACTCAACATATCTAAAATAGAATTCATGTTTCTCCCAAAACCTGCCCCTGTTATGAACTTCACTATTCCCGTTGAAGACACTACAACTCTTACATTTGGTGAGCCATCCTCAATTTCTTACTCTCGTTTACTCCACATATCCAATCTATTGCCAGATTTTGTCATTTATACTTTGATATCTCATATATATTCCCTTCTCTCCACTCACATGATCATCATTCTAGTTCCATACTTCATCACCTCCTGCCTGGACTCATGTAATATCCTTATAATTCATAGGTTCCCACAGTGGGTGATACCACCCCTGGGGGGCACTGAAATGATCCTGAGGGATGGTAGTACCCTCAGGTGCAATTAGGGGGCATTGAATAAAAATAAGAGAGTGGTAGAAGCATAAAGAAAGAAGAGAAGAGAAGAAAAATTTTGAAAAACCGTTCCTATAGGTTTCATCTGTTATGTAACAGGGTTAAAATAGTGGGGATTACATCATTTTCTAAATAAACAGACAAAATGCAACTTATAACCAATCAGTGGTCAAATCCACCAACAGGTCTTAACAAGCAAGTGTTGGCAGTAGAGTGTGTTACTCATTGTTGGGAAGTCCAGCATGCATCAGCAGGAATATGTCGTGTAATGACTTGATTACAATGCAATAATATACAGTTACATGACACAGTACTGCATCATCAAAATTTCAATGCAGGAAAAACCCCACAAATTTATGATAAATTATCAAATTTATATATATATATATATATATATATATATATTTGAAATGACACAAATAAAAAAATTTAAAGGGTTAAAGAAAGTAGATTTCCAAGGGAGCACTGAGTAATTTTTTTTAAAGGGGGTAGTAGGCCAAATAAGTTTGGGAACATCTGCTCATAACTGGTCTTCCTGCTTCATTCCTCATTCCCCTCCCATCTATCTTCGTCTTAGCTGCCAAAGTGATTTTCCTGAAGCATAGATCTGACTATGTCACCCCCTTACTCAGTAAACTCAAGTAACTCTGTATTATCTTTAAGATAATAGGTGAGATAGATCAAATGTAAAATCCTTTGGCATTTAAAGCTTTTCACTGCCTGGCCCCAATCTGCCTTTCCAGCCTTATTACACCTTACTTCCCTGTACACATATTGTGGTCCTCGTACCTAGTATGTTCTTCATACATGTCATTCCAGTTCCCGTCTCCATGCCTTGGCACTGGTTGTTCACCATGCTAAGAATGTACTTCTTCCTCACCTCCACATCTTACGATCCGTGGTTTCCTTTAAGGCTCAGTTCAAATGACACCTTCTACGTGAGCCTTTCATGTTTTCCTGGTCCTCTCCTTGCTATTAATGACCTCTCAAAAGTTATGTTTTATTTTTATATACCTGCATGTTGTCTTCCTTCCCTGGATCATAAGTTCCTCAGGGACAGGACAAGGACTGCTTCACTTTCGTTTTTGTATCCCCAACAGCAAGCACAGGGTCTTGTACATAGTATATGTTTAATAAATGCTTGTTTATTAATTTGCTAAGATTTAGTCATAAATAACCAACTTGGATTTATTTTATTCTGTTCTCTCTTCCCTATTTATTTTGGAATACTAAATGTAATTCAATTTTAATTCAACAGACATTTATTGAACATCCACTATTTGCAAGACACCATTCATTTAAAGAGGTATCTGTTAAGTCTTCTAGCTTGAAACTAGAAAAAAAAGGCTCTAGCTCAGACATGAAATGTCTGCTTCTTGATACAGAGAGGAAAATGACCTCAAGCCAACAGGAAAATGTGCAGAGCAAAATACATATTCCAATTGCAGAACTGAAAATGATCCTAACCTTCCACTTTGCTCTTTAGTAAAGTCTTACTCTTATGTTTCGTTGTGGTATAGAAATGACCCTGGGTTCTCAAAAGCTGTGCCAATAAAACACAAGCTATGTGCAAGGCCAGAAAAGCTGTTGGCACAGTTTTGGTTTTGGATTCTGTCTGAGTGCATCTGAGGACCCAGATAACTAAGCATAGAAAGACTCATCAGCCACTTGCTAACCACACAATGATGGATTCTTTTGTCATGGCAATCTGTGAAATAAACAAAAATACATAAATATAATCCCGAGCAGCTTTCAGCCACTTCTGTATGGTACAGAAGGGTAACAACAGGTCCTGAGACTCAAGAGTTTTTAGACTCTGTATAAACATTATATTCATGCTATAAATATGAGATCTTAGTCTCATGACCAGTGTGAGTGTATACACTTTTAGAGAAATTGAACCATACCTATGTTGACATTCTTACTACAAACAAAATAGCAATTCAAATGATTCTGAAGATCACCTGGCAGGATAAGATACTGGACACTGAGGTCCTTTATTGACCTAAATTGCCAAGTATTCAAACTCTACCACAGAAAGCGCAACTCCAGTGGGCTGGCCATGTTGTTTGAATGCCAAACATACACTTGCCAAAAAGACTATTTTATGGAGAACTCACACAGGACAAATGCTCACATGGTGGTTAGAAAAGGCAATACAAGGACACCCTCAAGGTCTTTCATAAGAACTTTGGAATTGATTGTGTGACATGGGAGGCACTTACACAGGACCTCCCAGCATGGCATGCCCTCATCAGAGAAGGTGCTGTGCTCTGTGAGCAAAGCAGAATTGAAGTAGCTCAAAAGAAACATGAGGTGCACAAATTTAGAGAATCCACCCCAAAAGTTCACATGGACTATTTGTGCCTGACCTATGGTAGAGCATTCTGTGATACATTATTAGTATCACATGTAGAACATCCTGAGCTCATATTTGGTTTGATCAACCACAGTAGGACATACTGTGACTTGATTCTAACATAGTGATGTCATTTTGGTCTTCTTCTCAAATGAAAGACACCAACCAATAGATAAATAAGAAGATACAGAGAAGTTGCAATTGAGTGAAAGGATTACCCACAGGGTCTTCTTGAAAAGGCGAATAAGGAGAGTTTTAGGAGTTTGCTATATTCCCAAACCCATCAAGAAACATCATTTTATAGGATCTTTGATCATCTTGCCTTACAATATTCATAATAAGCATAGGCAAGAGAAATTTCCTTCCACCATTCTGAGAGCACCAACAAATGAAATGGAAGGACAACAAATAGACATCCAGTGGAATAAATTTGCTAGCATTTCTTTAACAATCTGTCACCATTTATGACATTTGAACTATCACATTTAGACACATACATTATTAAATGAAGAAGAAACATAAATGGGCACTTTAGAAAAGTAAGCCAAGAAGAGTGGTTGGACCTGACCAAATATGCATAGAAGAGGTCTGTTTTTGGAGCACAATTTTAAAGGCACTCAGGACTTGATTTTAAAGACATCTAAGAAGGAAAACTTCCTCAAAATGGAAAAGATCACAAGTAGTAGTATTATTTTTTAAGGAGTAAGAAGAAGACAGCAGCAGCTAATAAGCTCAAGTATCTATTTTCTCATCTTTATTTTTGGTGTTCAGTCTTTCAGTCATGTCCAACTCTCTGTGACTCCATGGACCATAGCACATCAATACACCATCCATGGGGGTTTTTTGGGGGGCAAAGATAGTGGAGAGGTTTGTCATTTCCTTCTCATCTTTATAAGATCTCGCAATGATCTATGCATATATCAAAGGCATGCTTAGTGAAAATATCAAAAGGAAACAGACAAATATCCCCAGTTGATTTTCAACACAGACCATGTCCACTTGATTGATCAAAAATTGTGGGGGAGATATAAGATTTTATTGTTTATTACTCATTGCAAAAAAATTTGACTCAGAGCAAAATGCAGTCTTAAGGGTTCCTTCAAAATGTGGCCCATACCTGTTACTGTCATACAAGATCCCTTGTTAGTTGCAACCGTAGAGGAAAATTTGCTCTGTTACCTTCTGATCATTAGTATCAAGTGAACAGTAAGAGCAACATGCTCACCAAAGGTATTCACCAATGTCATGAAGGATATCCTACACAAAGAACAAGTGGAAGAGATTTTCCCTATAAATGGTGAAGTCTTTCATATGTTCTTCTTTACAGATGACATTGAATTGATTGCATTGAAATATAGAGCACTTACAAAGCTTCTTCAACAAGGTGTTAGCGATTCACATGAGGGGGAAGACATGAATAAAGAATATAGAATGCCACAACATGCAGGTGTGACTGCATTTTGGTCTACGATATGTAGTCACAGTTGGATAGCATATGTGGAGAACTGATAATGAATCATATCTCTGCCTTTCAGCAGAGACTCTAAGTGCAAAATGAGGCATACTTTGCAGATGTCACCAGTGTGTCAATTTGTCTTAGCTGACTGTACTTATTTATTATGAGGGAAGATTTTGTTGGGGTCTGGGGGACACATGGATCTTGGATGAGAGGCAGCATGGAATAGGGTACCTCAGAGATCTGGCCTCACAGGCAGGAAGACCCAGGTTTAAATCCTGCCTCTGACACCTTATGCTTGTGTGATCCTCAGTTTAACCTCCCAATGTCCCAAGCCACTCTCAAAAACTACAGGTTGTAGAGCAGGTGCTAACTCTGTGTTGGTAGAAGGGGACAACCTATTCCAACGAAAGTACAACCCAGTGCCCGGAACATGGTATGTACTTGATAAAAGCTTCTAAAATTGACTTAACCTCTCACTGCTCCAAGTAACTTTATAAGACTAAGTGGTAAAATGACTATATTGGTAAAGGAATTTGCCACAAAATGAAATCACACTGATACCCTACCCTCCAAAAAAATAGAGGTCCTAGCACTTACATATTACCTTTTATTATAATTTATGTTGTTGGCAGCAGCAAAGATTATTAATAAATTGGCACATTACTTCTGATGAAGTTCAGAGAGGAATTGGCTCTTGGAATATCTTTAAAATTATACAAATACTCACCAGTAGGAGGCAGCTGGAACAAGAAAGAGAGCCACTGCCCATCAAGAAGGATCACTTATGAGAACAGGTAGATTGGTATAGAACCTTGAATTAGAAGCCCTGGTACAAGGCAAGAAACAGAAAGACATCTCCCTCTTCAGAGAGAGCAGCAGAGTAGCAGTCACACACCTATCAACAGGGAAGTGACACACACTCATATACCAGGAGTGGAAGCATAGAGCTAGGGTGGATTGAGCTCCTTGGAGAAGTCTGTGTATCCCCTTTCCCCCTACCCTGCCCCCAGGAGAAAGATCTGAGACTTGGAAGAGGTACAGTACCTTTTCAATGAAAGGATGCTATACGGCCCATGAACTAAGTGCTTAGGGAAAGTGGGACAGTAGAGTGTAGATTCTTAACCTTTTTGGTATCATGGACCCCTTTGGCACAGTCTGGTAGTGCCTATGGACCCTTTCTTAGTCAATAAGGTCGATAAACATTTATTAAGTGCCTACTATGTGAAAGGAACTATGCTAAGTGCTGGGGACATAGATAAGAATAAGAAAGACTGCCCCTGCCCTCATGGGTCTTATAATCTAATAGGAGATGACAAAACACAAAAGGAAGCTGAAGGAGGTAGAGGTAGGCCTAAGGGAGTGCTGGGCATGATGTTCTTGAAGTCAAAACCAAGCAGAGCAGCTGATGGAAAATGAAGTTACCTGAAAAGCTCTGAGCACTTTATAAAGGAAGGGTCTGGGAGGAGTTTATTGTTCCACTCTCTAATCAGAGGGGAGAAGCAGTTGAGAAGGTACATTATTCTGCTTCTCAGAAAAAATGCCTTAAAATACATAATATAAAATACACAGGAATACAAAGGAAACCAATTATATTGAAATAGCTATAAAAATATGTATGTTTTAAAAGTTCCTGGACTCCAGTTTAAGAACCCTTGTGAAGAAAAGTTTTTCTTGACTATCCCTGGGCTGAGTATATGCCTGTTGGATTTGCTTATTAAATAAAACCAATGTTTTATTAGCTGATGTATTTGAATGGAAGTTATGGACCCTTTTCCTTTTGGGAGGGAAAGCCTAGACATGAGCTAAGTTCTGATCTTCCCAGGAAAAATCCTGGGTTGGGGCAAAAGCCATAAAGTTGTTCAAAAGCCTTTATAATTAGACCTAATCTGTGTGAGTCCAGAACACATACAACAATTCTGTGACTTAGCAACTATAGGTATTATTATCTATCTCCACCTTACCTTTCAGAAAATATATATTGCCAGAGGTTAAGTGGCTTGTCTGGGGTCTTCAACTAGTTAAATGTTAAGAACAAAATTCACACTCAGATCCCACCTTCTTCTTTACCATAAGCCTTTCAATCTACACAAAGCAGAAAGGATTGAAAATCCATTAGAGGGAAATATAGGATGAAAATCCATTAGAGGGAAATATAGGATTCTGAATCATTTTTAATGGCCCTTTTCACGATCCTCTGCTCCCTTCTTCATTCCAGACCCGGCCCCCAACTGACCTCAGCTTTAACTTTGATGCTAACAAACAGCAAAGGCAGCTCATCGCAGAACTGGAAAACAAAAACAGGTAATTCTATTCACTGCAAACAAGCAGTTATTTTGTAGATTGTACTATGATAGGTGTTCAGCCTTGGTCCTACAGGGCAGCAAACTCATCACTCAGGAAGGAAGCACCCTTTAGAGCACTGCTTAGTTAGTTCATTCCTGTTTGAAGGAGTGCCCCAAACTGTCATTTGAAAAATAGTTGTTAACTTACATTTTTCTTTAAGAAATTAACTCATTGTAAAATAGATGTCTTTCTGTCCATCACTTCCCCAGTGCCATCCAATGCAGCCTCCGGTTATTCCTCTCCAGTTTCCTACTCTTGCCTTTTGTTCACCGTTTTATCTAGCCAATTTCTTACATGTTAGTTGGTCTGGCCCAACTAACAACATTACAGATAACCAGCTGTCTACCAAAAGGAAACTCAAGGATCATCATAAGTAAAATTAATTAAGAATTAGTTAAAATATTGGCAGAACAAACAACTTATTGCCTGCTTAGAAGAGAAATGAACCAGGGCACAGGGTTAGGGCTTTTGAGGGTGAGACAATGAATCTGACTGGGAAAAATGGAATATAGCAATCAGAAGCAGAGCATGACTAAGGTCTATGCTCCTAGGAGATGAGTGGCATAAGGGTTTCTCCTAAATTCTCATTACAAGACCATAAAACATTCCCTTTACTTTACCCAGGGAAGAATTGATTAACATTTCCCAGTTGCCTTTTTTCTAAACTTCTTAAAATTCTGAGCAATAGTATTTCTCTTAACCTTAGCTATTATCATGGTTTTTGTCTTCAAGAAAATGTTAAATGAAATTGTATTTGAAAGATATTCATTTCATATTTTAATTCATATTGGAACATTCAATACCAGGAAGAGTGTTGAGGCAGGGAAGGGATGGTTAGATAGGGTGTTTTCGTAGACAGCATCATTTTTGGAAAATAAAACTATGAAGTCTAGAAAATGTTACCTCTTGAATAGCTGTCATTATCCTGATTGACATTCCCCTTTCTTTCCAGAGAAATTCTTCAGGAGATTCAGCGCCTCCGCTTAGAGCATGAGCAAGCTTCTCAACCAACTCCTGAGAAGGCTCAGCAGAACCCCACACTCTTGGCAGAGCTCCGGCTACTTAGGTAAGAAGCAGCTCTCCACACCATCAGTTTTTGTGGCCAAATTTGCTTTTCACGCTATTTTAGGGGGAGAATTTAACTCCTTGGAGACAGAAACAATAGGACACACTGTCAGTGACTATTAGAGGAGTCTTTTTTTGGAATAGAAGAGGCAACAAGATTCAGTTCATTATCTTCATTTTTAATGTTTTACTTCGGTGGATCTGTGATCCACTCAATGTTAGTATTCTCTTCTTTGGTAAAGATTGTAACTAATTCATGTCTTTTAATTTTCTGTTATTCTTATCCATGGTCTTCCATAGATCAGCTACTGAGGACCTACTTGATACAGTAGAGGTCTTCTAGGTCATTTTATAGTCTCTGAGTACAAGGGAAGCATTCATACTCTATGTTGGTCTAGTTACCCATTTTGCTCTTATAACCATATAACCTACCTACCATATAGCCTTATAACCTATGTACCTCCATTTCTTTTATACCTCCATGTAAGTCTTTAATGATATCTTAAATATCAGTTCTTGCCCATAAGCCATCATTTGAAAAATGCTTCAACCTACTTTTGACTACTCTATGTCTCCCTCCATTTTCCTTTGGGTCACTCATAACTTCCTGTCAGAGTTGTACCTCATGTCTGTATAGAGGTAGATGAATTTTATAGTTCTCTTTTTATAAACCTCCACAAAGTCCTACTCTTTTGCCACATAGAGGGGTGAAAGTAACCCTGCATTCTTAGAGACTTTTTTCGCATGGTACAAGCTCCAGCAGATTCAGCTATGCTGCAGGGTTTTGGTTGGTTTCAGTAGCAGACTGTGTTTGCCTTCCAAGGACTGGCCTCACTAAATATGGAGCAGCCCATCACTAGTACAGTGGCCACTGAGTGATATAATCTTTGGCTGTGAAAACAAAAATACAAAATGATTCTCAATCCTGTGTGACCTCCTTCAGTGAAGGTGCCAGAATTGCAAAAAGGGGAACACAAGGTATTAAGAATTATAAAGTTTTTAGACCATTTGTAAACATGAACTATTGTGGACCCTCTTCTGACTCAGTGATCTCCTCAGTTACTGTAGGTTGAAATATCAACTATCCGCTGAAGATTCCCAGATCTATTTATCCAGCTCTAGTCTCTCTCCAAAGCACCAGTCCCATCTGCCAGATGCCTGTTGGACATTTTAAACTAGATGTATGTTAGGATTCTCAAGTTCAGCATGTCCAAAACAGAAATTCTTTTCCCCCAAACTTTCAATTTATAAGTTCTTTTAATCTTTTTTACATTTACTCCCCTCCAGGTTCTGTGAAATCCAGCCATATTAACCTACTTGCTGTCCCTTGTATGGAATATTCTATCTCCCATCTCCAAGCCTTTGTATTAACTATTCCTCATGCCTGGAATGCTTCTCTCCCAACTTTGGCCTCTTAGAATCCCTGACTTCCTTTAAAACTTGGCTCAAATGCTACCTCCCATAGGAGGCCTTTCCACCCCACCCATCCCCACTAAGGTGGTCTTCCATCTACTCTGTATTTATCTTATATATCTTGATTTGTATATGTTGTTTCCCCCATTAAAACATAAGCTTCTTGAGGGCAGAGACTGTTTTTCCTTTTTCTTTGTATCCCCAGTGGTTGGCATAGTGCCTGGCACATAGTAAGAGCTTAATAAATGCTTATTGATTGATTGATTAGGATATGATTTAGTGCTACAAAGAACTTAGAAATAATTTAGTTTAATTCCTTATTTTACACATGAGGGAACTTAGGGCCAAGAAGTTTCAATGACTTATATAAGCTCACTCAGATATTAACTAGTAGAACTAAATGTGAACCTAGGTTCTTTGCCAGTAAAAGAGAGAATGGTTCAAAAGGACCATGCATTATTTAACTTTTGAGTCTCTTCTTGAGAATAATATTATGTTTTACATTTAAATAGTGCCTGTTAGTGCAGTGAATGAAATTAGAAGAGAGAGAAAACAAATGAGACCTTAAGCTACATAGAATCTCATATAGCTCATCAGTGGTCCTGGGATCCCTAAAGGTTCATGGAGTAATGTCTTATACTAAAGGTCTTACTACCCAAAAGCCCTGACACCAGAATATCACACATAAAATTGTAAAAAAAAAATTCTGTGCTGTTGGTGTAGAGATAAAAAATAAAGACTTCAATAAGCTTGAGCAGGAAGACAGACTTGGATCAGTTAATCTTTGTCATTATTATGTTAAGCCATTCTGGGCAGCTGCCCACCCTGATGAGCATCATAATAACAACTGATGGTGCTCCCTATATTTACTCTCAAACTGAATGAGTACATATAGAGTTAGTCCTGTCTCCCAGAGTTCTCTGTGCACTAGGGCACCTTGCCTTTGTGCAGAAGGGGGAAGGCAGGCTGAGCTCCATGGAAGCAGAGGATTTCCTCTCTAATGACTTCTTGTTACAGACATTTCTTTCTCAAAGATCTCTCTATTCTAGTTATAAAGTACAAAGAGAAGAAAGATTTCACTGAAGAGAGGGAGAATGATACCTTAGAATAGACAAATGTACCAGGGGGACATTGAGAATCTTTCAAACCTAAGAGCAGGTATATTAGACATAAGGGAGGCAAAACACCTATAACCGCATGATAGTATCTTAAGACAACTGCTGATGTATGAACATAGATAGGGCCATGTACCATTAAGCTAGGAGACAATACAAAATGTAGAGGGCTGAGGTGAGAGCAGGCCTGTTGATACAGAGCCACTGCTATTCCAAGGACTTCTGGGCTCAGGGTCGTAGACTGTCTCCATCAGGGTCTGGGGGGAAGGGGTAGGACAAGGTTGTGTTTGAGGTGGCGCAAGTGGTTTGACTTCTCTGGGACATGCTCTGTCCCTCAGGCTTCCTCAGGCTTCCTTGCTATTTCAGCTAGTCTGGCTTGTTTCCCCTGTCAGGCCCCATATACACCAGAATACACTGAGCAGTACTTTTTGTGACATCAAAGAACTGGAAACAAAGTAGATATCCATCAGTTGGAGGAGTATCTAAGCAGTATTTGAATATAATGGGATAATTCTGTGGCATTTGAAACATTGAATATGATGTGTATAGAGGAGCTTGGGAAAACTAATGCTGAATAAAATAAGCAGAACCAAAACTACTGTAACAATATAACACACACACAAAACCTCATCACCCTCATTTTTGAATGTATACCTCCCCTCTCCTACACCTAAAAAGCCATCTCATAACAAAGAATGAAAAAGAAAGAAGGTGAAAGAATTTCAGCAAAACCAACCAATAACCCATCAGCCAAGTCTGGCAGGATGTGCTATGTCCCACATCCACAGCCACCCACATCTTCAAAGAAGGAAAATGGGTGTGCTTAAGGCCCAAGGCTGTTATACTTTGTAACTATAATGACTAAGCCTGGTCCTAGAGAAGAACTGAGAAAGTGTTCCTCCCTTCCCTTCTTTGAAGAGGTGGGGAACTATAAATGTGAAATATTGCATATCCTCTCAGTCTTGGTCTATGTATTGGGTAGTTTGGCTGAAATGCTTTTTTCCCCCTTCTTTTTCCCTGTTGTAAGGAATGACTCACTAATCGAAGAAGGGAGGGTAATATATTTGGAAATTAAGGTGATGTAAAAACAAAAGACATCAATCAATAGCTATCTTAAAGGAAAGAACAGGTCATATCAAACTAACATTTTTTTTAACAGTTTCTAAATGGGTAGATCAAGGCAACACTATAAAGTATGATTGGATTTTGGTGAGGCATTTGATAAAAGATCTCATTCTTATGGAAAAGATGGAGAGATATGTACTAGATGATAATACAATTAGATGGATTTGCAAGTTTGAACTCTTTCTGACTCCATGTATTTATTAATGGTTCAATGTCAACTTGGCAGAAAGTCTACAGTGGAGTGTCCCAGGGATCTCTGCTTGGTCGTTTCTGGGTAACATTTTTATCAATGACATGGATGAAGGCATAGGATAAATGGCATGTTTATAAGGTTTGTAGATGACACAGAGCTGGCAGTGATAGCCAACCCACTGAATGACAGTCATGATCCTGAAAAAGATCTTTGTAAGTTAGAAGACTGGGCTGAATCCAATAGGATGAAATTCATTTTAGATAATTGTATGTAGTCTTACATTTGGATTTTTAAAAATCATGTTTTGTAAGTATAAGATGGGGAAGGTATGACTAGAAAGTAATTGTCAGAAAAAGATCTAATAGCTGTAATAGACCAGAAGCTCAATATGAGTTAAGAGAGTAATGTGGCATCCCAAAAAAGATAAGAGGAGCTTAGGCTTAAAGAAAGGCAGGGAACCAAGAAGGTGATGGTTTTGTTATACTTTGTCCTGGTCAGAGCACATCCAGACATCATATTCAGTTCTGGCTATCACAGTTTAAAGAGGCCATTGATAAGTTGGAGAGTGTCCAGAAGAGGGTGACCAGGAAGGTGGAGGGCCTTGAGTCTGTGTGATATGAGGATCATTTGGGTGTGGTTAGCTTGAAGAGAACGGACATGATAGCTGTATGCAAGTATTTGGATGGCTTTTTGTGAGGGAGGGATTAGATTTGTTCTATTCTGCCTCAAAAGGAAGAAGCAGGAGCAGTAGGTAAAAATTTCAAAGAGGCAAATTGATGTCAGGAAAAACTTCCTAATAATTAGAACTGTCCTAAAGTGAAGTCAACTCCTTCCTGAGGTAGTGACTTCCTCTTCACTGGAAGTCTTTAGATAGAAGTCTAAGAACCAGTGGCAGGTATACTGCAATGTAGATTCCTTCTGGGGTCTGGACTGGACTAGATAGCCTCTGAGGAGGGTCTCCATGAGCTCTAAAATGCTATGATTATGTGAATTCTAAATTTCTATTTTCCCAAGGCAGTTTTTATCCATGATTAAAAAACTGATTTTATAGTTTTTCAAAATGAGAATTTCAGCATGGAGAAGAAGCAAGAGTTACTCTCTTTTATAATCCTCTTCTCAAAGATTTCTTCTCTGATAATTTTTTCCTTCCTGAACAGGCAGAGGAAGGATGAATTGGAACAAAGGATGTCTGCACTTCAGGAGAGCCGGCGAGAGCTGATGGTACAGCTAGAAGGGCTCATGAAACTACTGAAGGTAAGACCTGTCGACCCACTTAGAAATCTCTCATCCTCCCAGGACCTTTTCTCCATCTTCCTCCGTAGCTGCAGTTTCTGCCCTGATTGTGATATTGGAGCAGGACTAAGTTTTCCCCCCCTTAATAGTATTTCATTCTTTTCCAGTTACATGTAAAGATAATATTCAACATTCATTTTTATAAATTTTTGAGTTCTAAATTTTTCTCCTTCTCTTCCTTCCTTCCTCCCACCCCCCCAAGACAGCAATCAATCTGATATAGGTTATACATGTACAATCACGTTAAACATATTTCCACATTAGTCATGTTGTGAAAGAAGAATCAGAACAAAAGGGAGAAACCATGAGAAGGAAAAAACAAAAAAAGTGAAAATAGTATGCTTCGATCTGCACTCATACTTCATAGTTCTTTCTCTGGATGTGGATAGCATTTTCTATCATGAGTCTTTTGGAATTGTCTTGGATCATTGTATTGCTGAGAAGAGCTAAGTCTATCATAGTTAATCATTGCATAATGTTGCTGTTGCTATGTACAGTCTTCTCCTGGTTCTGCTCACTTCACTCAGCATCAGTTCATGTAAGTCTTTCCAGGTTTTTCTGAAGTTTGCCTGTTCATTATTTCTTACAGCACAACAGTATTCCATTGCACTCATATACCACAACTTGTTCAACTATTCCACAATCGATGGATGTCCACTCAATTTCAGGACTAAGTGTTAATTGCTCCTTCTGGGACCAGTATTTTGCAAAAGCTCATTAGTTATTGGAAATGCCCATCTCAATTAGGGAAAAAGTGAATATTTTAAAATAAGTACAGCTTTATTACTTTTATGTATATAAGGCAACTGGAACTAAATTAATGACCTTGAGATAATTGCTTTAATGACTAGATGAGAATGGCTTGTAATTTATCTACAGGTTAATGTTTCTAAAATAGTTGCTTCTTAGGAAAATAGTTTTCACTTACATTATTTTATGCATTCTGCCTATAGTTATTTACATTATTGACATATTAAAGAAACATTAGGTATGGTGTTTAAGTATAAACAGATACTCAAATGGATCTGTAATCTTCAATAATGCTGACCACAACTCATCTGTCATACCTATTCTGTGTGATTCTTATTATTGGGGGTGTGGGGAGAGGTGCACCAAATAGTAAGTATAAAGCATTACTTAAGAAACCCTTTCTTCATGGACAATACAAAGAAAGACCAATCTGGTCCTTGTTCTAGTTAAATTCTTTTCTTTGGAGTGAAACAAGTGGCTGGCTTTAAGTTAAGCATATTAGGATGCTGTATAGGAGAGGGCTTATTGAGGTCCCACTTTCCTTTGGGGAAAGAAAATATGCTACAGCACTTGGGCCTTTTTAAATAAGCACCTGAAACAAGGAAAGACCATCCTGACACTTGAATGTTCTCCCTCTGACACTATGTCCTGGGCATTGTTCACAAAGCAATGTGTCAGCAATCCAAAAGCAGCTTTTGCTTATGCTCTTAGTTTTGAGGTCCTGTCTGTTTAACACCATTAAGCTATACAGGGAGGACACTAACTTGCCTGCCAGAATAAAAGCCATGATTCCGTTACCATTCAGATATCCCCAAATTCTTTTCCAGGGATCAGTCATGCTCCTTGACTTCTCCTACCTCCTTCAAAGAGACATATTTTGGGAGTGAGGAAAGATTGTGATTAACTGGGGTTATTTCAAGGTCATGGTACAAATGCAGGCTTGTTCATACAATTCAATTCAACAGATATTTTAGTGACCACTATGTGTCCAACATTCTATTAGGTGTTGTGATGAATACCTCCCCTTAAAGGGTTCATAATCTAGCTGAGGGAAAAGGCCGTAAGTACATGAAACACTTCAACCACAAACTAGTACCTGTATGATTCAAAAAAATGACTAATATGGAAATAAGTGCTAGAATGGAGTCATATGAGAAAGCTTTGGGGAGAGGAGACTTGGGTTGAAATTTAAAGGAGAGGTAGAATTTTAATGGGCAACTAGGTGGCACAGTGGATAGTGCCAGGCCTAGAGTCAGTTACTATCTGTGTGACCCTGGACAAGTCACTTAACCCTGTTTACCTCAGTTTCCTCATCTGTACAACAAGCTGGAAAGGAAATAGCAAACCACTCCAGTATCTTTTCCAAGAAAACCCCAGATGGGGTCATGAAGAGTCAGAAACAACTGAAATGACTGAACAACAACAACAGAATAATAGCAAGGACAAGAGGAAGATCAAGATGTAAATTTTCCATATTAGACACTTGCCTGACATTGTAATCTCTGACTCTAGTTAGCCTGAGGAAATTGAAAAAATGTAATACTAATGTTAGGAGTTATACTTTACGTTTTTATTATACATTTCCTTTGGTTAAGGCCTGGTTTCTTTTGGTCCAAATTTATTTTTTTCTGACTCCGAGCCTATATAATCATGAAAATTTATGTGAGGAACGTCTTTATATTCAACAAAATTTATTAAATACCAAATATATTCAAGGGATTGTTCTAGATATGGTTTCTGCTCTCAATGAGTTTATATCAATAATAATAACTGTCATTTCGATAGTACTTTAAGGTTGACAAAGCACCATTTATTATCTCATTTGAACCTTGCAGCACTCATAGGAAGTGAACATCATGGCTATTATTATCCTTGTCTAACATCGGAGTAAACTAAGGCTCAGGTTAAGTGACTTATCCATCAACATATAGCTAGCAATTATCAGAGACAGAGTTTGAATCCAGCCTTATTCTGATTCTAAGTCTAGTACTCCTTCAGCTATACCATACAGCCCATATATCAGATACCCTGAATTATACAGTGAGCACTAGGCATTGGACTGAAATAATTAGCAGGGGGTATGGCAGTGATCTCAGAGCATCTTTCATTTATGGCCTTAGCTTGTTTAGCTCTCCTGTGCTCTGCTAAGATAATTCATCAGTAAAATGAAGCTAGTTCAGCTTCCCCATCTCCAAGGACTTCCCTGAAGAGAGCACGGAAATGTCATCTCAAAAATAGTATGTCTTATTTAAAGCATATACAATGGAGACAGAGCCAAGGTCCAACCCAAGGTTCCTGTTGGTTGTCAGGCAGATAGACTGTACTCTAACCAGTTTAAAGTATCACAGTTTGGGGAACATAGACCTGTAAATGTGTTTGGCTCATGTCAGAATTTGGAGCCATGAGGGACTTTGAAAGCCTTGCTTCATGACAACTCCATGTGGAATTAGCACTAGGACACTCTGAGGGCAGAACACTGTGGTCAGATCTACTCACTGTCTCCCTATTAAGCAGTTAGAGAGTTGTTCTCAGTTACTATTCAAACACAAATGCCCATGTGACATATAATTATTTTTTTTTAATTCCAGGAGAAATGATTTATCCTAATCTCCAACTGGGTCACCTGGAGTAGGTCCTTTTAGATCAGTTGGTTGCTCTAATAGAGGCCTTAAATTACTGCCTCTTGGTCATAGGTCCTCATGTACTCTCTTCTATGTTCTGTGAGCACAACCACCATTATGTTGAATACCACCAGTTGGAATGGTTCAAGTGCCACGAACACAGACTACAACTCTTTCTCTGAACCCCTGAAAGCTATAATTAAAGAAGGGGAAAAAACTCCCTGTTAAAAGGAAGGGAGTGAAGTCTAGATGTAGAGCCAGATTTTAACCCCTTCCTATGATCTGTGGAGGCAATATAGAAACAGGTCATAAGATCATTTGGTACATGCTAGACGCAAAAATAAATTTTTATCTTTTTAATAGTGTGCAAATCTCATTTCTTTAGTGGACAAATTTCTAAGAGAAGTACATATGGGCTTTCATCTGTACTAACTAGCTACATGACCATAAACAACTTAACTTTAAACTCTTTGGGCCTCATCTAGAACATGAAGAAATTTGAATCAGGTTTCTTCTGCTCTAAGAGTATGTAATAAGTCATTTCCCCTGCTGATTTCTATTATAATTTTATAGATGTTCTCCCACAGGGAAAAAAAATTGTCCCCTAGTACAACAAAAATCATCTCTAAAGAATCCTGATTTTCATTTCACAGGCACGTCCTGCCATTTTTGACGTGTAGTCTGCTTGTAGTCTGCAGTTCAACAAACATATATCAAGCACCATTATGTACAAGGCACTGAGAATACAAAGGAAAAATGAAACAATCCACTCCCTCTAGAATCTTACATTCTAATTGGAGGTAAAAGGGGAAGAGATATAAAATATACATTAATAGATAGCAAACACAGGTATAACTTGTGTATGACCCACAACCCGAATTCTGTATTTATATCAACTGAGTTCAATCATTATGGGAGACATAGGGCAGGGCAAATGCCACAGCAAATTATTTCTATTTTTTATTATTATTTATTTGCTTTGTCTTGCCTACACTTAGGTTTCCCTGGAAAGTTCAAAATAGAGATTACATCTATAGTCTCAATAGCTGCCATGCAAGCACTCAAGTTAACAGTATCCAATACAAGACAGTCTTTATTTCAGTCTGCAAAAAGAATGCCCTGACAACCCCCCCCAAAAAAAAACACAAAAAAACCCATGAAAGAGTGACATGTTTTCAAGGCAGCAGGGAATGAGGCAGTAAGTAGGAACAGATTTAAATTTAAAGTAATAATCGTGGAGGTAATCTGCCAGAGAAGATGGAAGGGAATAAGATCAAATGGAAGGATTTAACCTTGGATCAGCATCTCTTCACCAGAGACATTCAAAGAAAAAGGAGGTGAGAATAGGGGATAACGTCACGAGGACTGGAAAAGCAGATCATTACAGCTAATGTGAATCAACAGCCAGACTGTGTACCTGTTATATTGAAATAGGTTGTATAAGCAACCACCTTAGCAGCGCCATTGCTTCTGGGTGTTTAACCAAACACCCTATTTAAAAGTGGCAAAGATATTTTCAGGTGTTTTCAGACAATTATAAGTAATTCCTGATTTGAATTTACAAAGAAGGTGTTACTATCCCTGCTATGTTTAAGTGACCTCCTTCTGCTACTGTCATCCTATGTTTATTGACCCTAAAGACTAATTGCTAACAAAAAAATTCTAAATAGAACCTCTTAGCGAGTAAGAATATTGCTGCCTGTACTGAGGCAGAAACGTGGATTTTGTGAGTTTGAAATGCAGCTTCCTTGAAAAAAAATTGCAGCTATTGCCCATCAGACTCTCTCATGTATACTAGAAGTTCTGTCTCTGAACACCTCCCCAGTCCCTGCACCCCACTCAAACATATCCCCTCTCAAACTTTAGGTGATGGCTTCATGTTTGTCATTAGACAAAAATTGCAGTCATTTCACCTAATAGTGCAAGTGTAAAACTTTTGGTACACTGGCATGTGGGAATGTTAGTTCCATATTCTGCTGACCCAGCAGGACTTGTTATTTGGGATCCAAACAAGAGTAGTTCTGAGGATGGAAGTAGGGAGGAACCCAAAGAATAGCTCTGGAGAATTATATTCTGTTTTTCTATCCTCAGGAGTAGTTTCAGCCTATCACTGCATTCCCCTATGTCCAGTTCCAATCCATACATGAGAGCTGAACTTGACAAGGTCTGAAAAATTATATCATTATTTGGAAATAGGTTAGATGACTCCCCTTATGGCCCATTTTTTGGAGGAAGTAATGAAATATTCCCAGAGTGTGGTGTGGTTGCATGGAAGAAAAATATTTTCCAACTACAAAGACCTCTCTTGACCTTTTATGGGTATGGAAATCCCCATCCTTCAATCTCAGGAAAAGACGTACCAACGGCAAAACATCTCTCCGATCCTAATTTCTCCTTCAAATGGAGCCAGGGATATCAAAAGTTGAAAAGAAGAGGCTTCAAATTCTCATTCTCATTCTTTTCATTATAAGCTAATTATTAAAACCATCTTTGCCTGGCTTCCTCTGAGTAAAGGTTATTGCTATGCATTTAGTTTCCTGTAACCTTAGTTACCTGGGGTTGTTATTACAATCGCCTAGAAACCTCTGGGAGCATGACCCAGAACAAGCCTTCTTCTTGGGATTGAGCCCTATTAGCTTCCACACTCTGGGTTTCTCCAGTTGTTTCCTCCCTACCTATACTTATCCCATCCTGACCAGAGAAACCTTGTGGTCTAGAAATAAGAGTATCGTACTTGAAATCTGGAGAAACCTGAGTTTAAATCCCACATTTATTGATTGTGTGACCTTGGGCAAGTCACTTAACCCCCTGAGCCTCAGTCTCCTCTTTTACAAAATTGCAACAATGATTCTTTAAAACAGGATTATTTTTTGAGAATAAAATAAGGTAAATGTAAAGAACTTTACAAACTTTGAGATTGTTATATCAATTTCATCTTACTATTAGAGGGGCAGCCTGGTATGGTCAATGAGAGTTCTAAACTTGGAGTCATTAAAACCTGAGTTCAAATCTTACCTCTGATACATTCTACATGACCTTTGTTAAATCACTTAACTTCTCGGTGCCCCAGACAACTCACTTAGATGATGCTTCAGATAAGTTGCCACCGCATTGGTGTAGGGAGTGCTGTCTTTCCACCAAGAGCAGCTGGTTGGCTATTTAAGCACAGCAGCACATCCCATCCCTGGTACTGGCTAGACACTTGTTCAATTAAGACCTTGCTAGACTATCTGAGGAGTTGAACTATAGTCAAGGAAAAGCTGTTGGAGAAGACAGGTCTTCAGTTGGGCCCTGAAGGAATTGCAGAATTTAAAAACAGAAGTGGAAGAAAGACATTCTTAGGTGGGGAAGTCAACATAGATTATAGCAAAGAGATAATGATAAATAAGATGGTTTGGAAATTGAGGTAAAATACTTAGATAGTGATATCGAAGTCCATCTCACCTCAGGAGCTGCATCATGCAGTGGGGAGAGACCTAGGTTCCAGTCTTAGTTTTTGCCAATAATCAACCTTACAACATTGGGCAAGTCATTGAATATCTCTAGGCCTTTGTTTCCTCACCTATAAAATAAGGGATTTGAACTAATGATCTCATCAGTCCCTTCCAGATACTGTTACTGATTCATTTGGTAAGGCAGGAAAAACTGGTGCTTGATTTACCTGTTGCTCTCAGAGAACCTCTATTTTCTGATGTGCCTGGTTCTTCTAATCACTTCTGCTGAAGGTTTATGGGGATGAGCTACCTTTCAGAGTTGCTACTAATTTATTCCTTTTCTCCCTCTGCCTGTTTTTTTCCCCATGGCCAACACCTGCAGGAAGAAGAGCAAAAGCAGGCAGTAAGTGATTGTCAGTGTGAGCACCATCTGACCCTTGCTCTTTTTGCATGATAACCCCCCCCTTCCAGTTGTCATACTCCATTCCTACTCCTCATCCATAACTCAACTAGGTTAAATTGGATTCACATAAAGGATTAGCTTCTCTCCAAACCTCTTATGCTATGGCCTAAGAGGTATCCCAGAGCTTTTCACAATTCCAAGTGAAAGCCTTCCAGCTTTCACCCAGTAAAGCATGCTCCTATGAGAAACCTAAGCTTGTTTAGTTCGTGTCCACAAGTCCACATTCATCATGTATGTGTATGTGTGTTTGATTATGCATGATCAGCTGTAGATATGATTTTGAGCTCACGGTCACCAAATAACTGTATGAGACATACCCTGCTCCTTTGCCTCTGGAGTGACTTTATATCTGCTTGAAAAAGCCTTCATGGGTTTGATGGGGAGATGGTGGAAGGTAGGAGGAATCTTAAATCTGAATGTTTTTCTAAGGACAAGTATGTGTATAAAAATAATTACTTTTCATAACCTTAGATTTGTCTGTGTCATTCCACAGAATTGATCAGATTTCTCTGGCTGCCCCAGCTTCACTAGTAGAATTTGCTACCTAATGAAAGCTAATTTTTAATATGCTGTCTAACCAGTTTTCCTGTTAAGAATCCTCCATCTAATGTTATTCTTGAGATCTACTCCAGAGGGAGTTGTTTTGCTTTTCTGAAATGCATTATTATAGCACAGGGGATAGGGAAGGGACCTTTTATTCCCTGAGGGACACTGATTCCACAGAAACTCAGTTGAGGCCATACACAAGTAAAAAGCAACTTAATTTTATGAGAGAGAAAGGGAAATATAAATTGCTTAGTTCATTCACTTTTTAGATTTAGAATTAGGAACATAAAACTATTTGATAAAGATAATGGCTTTTTAAAATAGGCTGCAGTTCCATATTCTAGCCAGTTAAGGCTGAGAGAAAAAAAAAGACAATGAAACAATGAAGGAGGCAGAAAAATATTGAGTCAAGGAGGAAAAAGTGAAGAAAGGGATAGAAGCTAGAACTGAGCAAGGATAGAGAGTAAAAGGGAAGAGAGAGAATGCCGAAGAGAGAGGTTGATTGAGAATTAAACAGAGCAAATGGACCAAAAGGTAAGAAAGACCATCTGCATCCGTTGTCTCCCAGCTACTTTTCGAATCTCAAATATTCCAGATCACTCTTCCTTTAGTCCAGTGCTTGATGTGCTTAAAATCCCTAACATCTTAACCTGACCCAAAGCTCCTGAGGGTTGTCTCCAAATGGAGAAGTATCCCTGCCGTAGGACGTCAGGCCCCACACGTCTTAACGTGGAGACTTTCTCCACGCTGCACAGAATGTTGTGCTTGTTGATTTGAACAGTTGAAACTCTTAGGAATTTTTTTCCTGTAAGCCAACTGAGATCAGCACACAGCCAAGAGGCTCCCAACACATCATCATCATCATCATCATCATCATTATTGTCATTATTGTTATTATTGGTTGTTTTTCAGTTGTGTTCAGCAGTTCCTAACCTCATTTTGGGGTTTTTCCTTGGCAAAGATATTGGAGTGGTTTGTCATTTGCTCCTCCAGCTCATTTTACAGATGAAGAAACTGAGGCAAACAGGGTTAAGTGACTTGCCCAGAGTCACATAACTTGTAAGTGTCTGATGCCAGATTTCAATTCAGTGAGATGAGTCTTCCTGATTCCAAGCCCGGTGCTCTATCCACTGTGCATCTAGCTGCCCACCCCTACTGGACCATTTTCTCAACCAACCTAGAGACAATCTGTAAGGGTCAAGAAATTAAATAACTGTATATTCAGTTCACTGGCTTCACAAAGTTCACCCTTCATGAAAAATTGGATGTGACTGAAAAATGACTCAGCAATAGCTATAATCTAGACTGGTAAAAACTACCACTAGTGGAGAAAGTGAGTTAATTAATTAAAAGGCATTTATTAATCATTTACTATGTGCCATGCTCTGTGATAAGTACTAGGGATAAACATACAAAAGCAAAAATAGGCTCTGTTCTCAGGGAGCTTACCTTTTAATAGAGGGGACAACATATATAGCAGGGGAGGGACGTAAGTGATTTAGATTTATAGAGATGGTGCATTTCCAACTCTTTGTGACCCCATTGTCTTGGCAAAGATACTAGAGTGGTTTGCCATTTATTTCTCCAACTCATTTTACAGATGAAGAAACTGAGGCAAAGTTAAGTGACTTGCCCAGGGTCATACCATCTAAAGCCAGATTTGAACTCAAGAATATGAGTCTTCCAGACTCCAGGCCTGATGCTCTATCCACTGGGCCACCAGAGGATGAAGTAGATGAGAGTAAAGTAAAACAAGGGAGGAGCTTGCCAGAATTTAGGGGGCTTAGTGAAGCATTCACTGATCAGGAACTGAGCTCATTCACTGCAGCAAAGAATTAGAAAATTGGAATTCTCTGTCTCACACATGGATATGTGTAGGTTTTTCCCTCAGTTTTCTCTTCTTTGATGTTAGGAAAATTATTGTTGTTCTACAGATATAAATAGAGCCTGAAGAACAGAAGCTGAATCAAATGTAATTAGAAACATGGGCCTTCTGACTGTAGTGTAGAGAATATGGTCAATAAGGCTCAGGTATGAGCCCCAAATTTCATCTGTCTTCAAAATGTGGGAAAATACTAACCTCAGCAAACATGAGATAACACCAAGGACTTTAAAAGAATAGAGTTATCTAGGGAAAAAAAATTCCAGATTAGGAGCTGTGGCCTCTACAGTACAACTTTGACAACATTGCTGTGATTAGCAGTGTCTCTTCTCAGTTTCTGCAGGCAACCGAAACATGATCATGTCCCTGTAGGAATTGAAGAGAATAAGGTAATAACTAGTAATACAGTGGGACAACTGGAAATATAAGAGAGATGCTCAATAATGACTACTACAGATTTGAAAGTATTATGGAAGCTATGTGTATTCTGGGTTTTTTCATCTGTCTTGTCAATTTTTTTCCTCATGTTTCAGGTAACATTTCTGCTTCAACTAATAATTCTTTATTTTAATTTTTTCCCTGTGCCTGAATTTTCTAATTAAGGATAAAGACAGTGGGTCATTTCTGTCAGGGCTTCACTGTGTAGTTGGGTCTTGATGGGGTCACTGCCACTTGGAACCTGATCTTCAGGCTCGAAGGTCCAGGAACTAGATTTTATTAGTTTCTTCCAGCGTTTTGGGTTTTATTCATACTAACCAAAATCACAAACAACAAAGAAACCGTAATGATAATTTATTATTTTATAATGAAGGATGTGATATGCCTAGCTGGAAAACCAATTTCAAGTCATCTGCTCAAGTAGGTAGGTTCACTTGAAAACTAACTGATGGAGGAAAAATTTACTTTGTGGGTAAATTAAATGAGATGTTGCCAAAAAGATATTTGTATATAGCTTAGAATGTTGCTATGCCACAAGTTAGGAAATGTTTCTAGCTAAAGAACAGGTATTCATCATTTGGAACCAGATTACCCTTTCCCTTGTCCAGTGCTCATTGACATAGTCAGTAAATAAGCACTTATTAAGTGCCTACTATGTGCCAGGCACTGTGCCAAGTGCTAGACATGCAAAAAAAGGCAAAAGCACAATCTAATGGGGGAGACAACATGCAGACAAATATGTACAAACAAGCTATGTGCAGGATAAATAGGAAATAACCAACAGAGAGAATACACTAGAATTAAAAGAGATTAGGAAAGGCTTCCTGTAGAGGGTAAGATTTTAGCTGAGACTTGAAGCAATCCAGGGAAGCCAAGAGGTAGAGGTAAGGGAGAGCATTCCAAGCTTGGGAGACAGCGAGCCCAGGAGATAGAGTGACTTGTTTGGGGAACAGCAAGGAAGCCAGTAACACTGGATCAAAAAGAAAGGGGAAGAGGGGCATAAGATATAAGAAGGCAGGAGGGGTGGTTATGAAGGGCTTTGAATGCCAAACAGTGGATTTAGTATATGTCACTGAAATTTATTAAGTAGGGGAGTGACCTAGTTAGACCTGTACTCTGAAAATTTGGTTGCTGAATGGAGGATGTATTAGAGTAAGGAGAGACTTGATGCAGGAAGACCCCCTCCACATCTCCAGCAGACTATTGCAATGATTCAAGCATAAGGCTGCACCAGAGTAGTGACAGTATCAGATGAGAAGAGGGAGCATATTTGAGAGATGTTGCAAAGGTGAAATCAACAGTTCTTCACAACAGATTGGGTATGGGGGTGAGAATTAGTGAGAAGTAGAGGATGACCCCTAGGTTCTTCGTGCGTGGGTGACTGGGGGTAGGGTGTTGCCCTCAATGGTCATAGGGAAGTTTGGAAGGGGAGAGAGTGGGGGGGGGAAAGATGATGAGTTCAGTTTTAGACATTGAGTTTAAGATGTCTGCTGGACATCCAGTTTGTGATGTCTAAAAAGCATTTGAAGATGCAAGTTTAGAGATCAGCAGAGAGATTCCAACTGTCTTTTTAAAAAATATTCCTTACTAGGCACCAGATGCTTCAGCTATTAAAAATCTCATGACAAAACTTATCTTTCATTAGTTACATTCTAGGGTGGTTGCTTCCTGACAACATAATCTTCATCAGTAAGCTATCTCTAAATCACAATGTAAAATAAGTTATTTCTGGGAAGCTTCCTCTAAATGACTAATCTCCATTTTGTGTTAACTACACTGGGCAGGGGAAGGAATCAGAACAGGGAGTCTAACAAAATAGATAAGGTCTGGCAGATGCCAGAGGTCAGACAAACTGAATTCAAGTGCCAGAGTAGCAGACAGAGCTAGAAGAATATGGCATATTCTGAATTTCAGGCAAAAGGTCAAGTCCAAGAAAGTCAGCTAAAGGAGGAGAGAATTTGGCAAAGTCTGTAGTGTAGAAAAGGAGAAAAAATAAGCAAGAGGGCCACTCAGGAACAGATGATGCTTAAAAGTTACCTCTAATCCTAGTGCTGAAGCTATTTGCTTTCTGTCATCTTTTTTTTTCTGCTTGCTAAGAATAGGAATGCCACACCAACATGTGTTGATATAGATAGATAGTTAGATAGATAGATAGATAGATAGATAGATAGATAGATAGATAGATAGATGAAACGTCTAAGCCCTTACTGTAGGCAGCTAGGTGGCAAAGATAGAGTGCTGGGCCAGGAGTCAGGAATACTTGTATCTTTCCAAGTTCAAATCTAACCTCAGACACTTGCTATGTGACCCTGGGCAAATCACTTAACCCTGTTTGCCTCAGTTTCCCCATCTGTAAAATGAGCTGAAGAAGGAAATGGCAAACTATTCCAATATCTCTGCCAAGAAAATCCTAAATGGGGTCATGAAGAGTGACAGGTGATATGGGACATGACTGAAAACAAACGAACAAACAAAAATATGCCAGCTACTCTACTAAGCACTGAAGATGCAAACAAGCAAAAAAGACAATTCCTGCCCTTAAAGAAGTTATGTACTAATGGGGGAAGACAAAACATAAAGGGAAGCTAGAAGAGTGGGGAAAAGAGAGAGAAGGTACCAGGGACATGTCAAGGAGATTGCAAGAAGTGTCATAGAAGCCTGATTCCTGGCAAAATAAAACAAAAGACTCACCTCTTAGAGTCCAAGCTTCTGGTGGAATGGAGATGGTCAGAAATAGGGCCATAACAAAGACACTCTCTGAAATGGCATGAAGGCCTGGTTCCTAACAAGATAAGGCAAAAGACTCATCTATCAGAGCCAGGGTGATCCATAATTAGAAAAAAGTTAGAGTTCTTGCAAGGGAAACATGCTCTGATTTTTGCACTAACAGAGATGATTGGATTTTATTGACTTGGTTCCAACAGTTCCTTGAGGACAGTTGTTTATCATCTTATGTTGTGTTGGTTTTATTTCCCTGATTACAATATATATTCCTAAAGAGCAGGACTATATCATATGTTGGGATGTGGGTCTGCCCCTCTTCTCTCTCTCTCTCTCTCTCTCTCTCTCTCAGAAAGGTAGAGAACTCATTCAGTATAATTATTAAAAATGAATATTTACTTCCCCTCATGCCAGTGATTTTTAGCTGTCTATAAGGGGACCAGTGGCTTATGATCAAAATAATAAGGGTTATGCAATCTTTTAAAGTTTACAAAGCACTGCAAAGTAGATAGTACAAGCACTAATATCTCCATTTTGCAAATAAGGAAACTGAGGTTCAGAGAATTTGAGACTTAACCAGAGTCACATAGTAAGTGTTATTCAATGGAGTCAAACAAAGAACTTTAAGAGCCATGCTTTTAAACACTAAATTACACTGAAACTGGATCAATGAGGAGCTTGCATTCCAGTTGGAAGATGTAAGAGAGACAAGTAGAAAAACTATATTTGGAATTAGACATGGACCTTTCTAATACAAAGTGATGGCTCTTAGGTTGTGTCATGTCTTTGTTGCCTTTTTAAGACTGTCAGTAATACATTTAGAAATTCACTCAATGACTTCATGGTTGCCTGACCAGAAGATATTTGAATATTTTTCTTCTTCCTGACTAAAACACACCCAACATGTTTTGGGATAACAGATACCCCTGAGTCCAGTCAATATTTCACACCTTTCTTTGCCCCTACAGACTTCCCTAGGTCTTCATATGGATGAGTCATTCCTCAAGTGCTCCCCTGGGTTTAAATCCTGTCTCTGGTACTTATTAACTGTGACCCTGTCCTGGAATCCCTTCTTACATTTTTACAAACTCTGATATGCTTTTAAATACAATAACACATTACACTAACAGCAACGGAAATGTCATTTCTTCCCTGTTCAATTCCCATATTGTCATGGTGTTCCCTGCTGGGCTCTTTTATGAATTGGATTATCTGCTCCCTGCATTTCATCTCCAAGGTAGCTGCCTGACAAGAGAGGATGGACCCTATAATTGAGTATTTCTTTAGGTGCCCTCCTGAGTGTCTGTGAGAGCATTGACTCCCCTTCCTGAGTCTTATGAGTGTGCCTAAACCAATTGCTCTGCTGCTTCAGCCCGGCAGAGGCCCTTCTACACCAAGAACCTTACTATGCAAAACCCTTCACCAACCCCTACAATTTTTATTTGAGAGTGGTGCGTGACCTAGAACAACCTGACTTAGTGGCTAAAGAAGGCCAATCAAGCTTACAAAGACTAGGCAGATCAGTTGTGGTGAGAAAGCCAGGTACAAGAGCCTCTTGTTTTCCATAGAATACAAGGCCCAAGTATATCTCAAGCACCACTGAAACAATCACACTTTTGCAAAACTCAGTCGTCAATGATACAGCCCCTTTTCCATTATCTAGATTTCTTCTTCTGTCTTCAAGCTTGCTTTCCCAAACTTGCTCAAGGTTCATATGACATGGCATAATGGAAGGAACACTGGCTTCTTGGAGTCAGAGGGACCTAGGTTTAATTCCTTCCTCAAACGCTTAGGAGCTATGTGAACGTGAGGAAGTATCTTAATTCTCTGAATCTCATTTGTAAAATTTGGATAATAGCATCAACTTCTCGAGGTGGTTGTAAAGATTGAATGAGAATATGTAAAGTACTTTGCCAGTCTGAAGTACTAATAAGATATTATTAGTAATATTATTAATACAATACTAATACCATGTCTTTCTTAGAAAATTCCTTCCTAGGCTGAATTATTCTTCCTCAGGTGGTATGCTGGATAGATCACTAGTTCTGCTGTGAGGAAGATCTGCATTCTAATCCAGCCTCAGACACTTACTAGGCAAGTGACCCTTGGCAAATCTGTTAACATCGGTCTTGTTTCAGCTTTCTCAACTGTAAAATGGAGAAAAGAAAAGCACTTGACATCTGGGATTGTTATGAGGATCAAGCAAAATAGTATTTGTAATGTGCTTAACACAGAGCCTAGCACATAGTAGGTGCCTGATAAGGGCTTGTTTCCTTCCTCCACCCAGTGATAATTCAAGGATAGGACAACTATTATGTCCATTTTTCTTGGTATCCAGGTAAATCTAAGGATATCCAATAGACCAAATGTTATCGAATAGACTGAATGGGGTATGAGGAGAAGAATGATCACAAGAGTCTGTAAGACAGGTCCATTCTCCACACTAGTGTTACAGCCTTTAGCTATAGTAAGAACATCTCCCACCTCAATAGAATGGGAAGTAGTTGTGATCTACTGATTCAGATACCTCTTCCCTCCTACAGTGATCAAGGACAGTGTTCACTCTGATTACCTCTTGGCTACAATCAAATACTTATGGACCCAAGGCAGAACACACTGAGTAAATACTATAATAGCGAATGATCTCTGATGTAGGAGAAGAACTACTATCACTTGTAATAACTGACTGATCTCTTAAGTTTCTAGACAATCTTAGCCAACTTCCCTGGGTTTGATGTGGCCTACCTGGCTTTCTGTACTTACTTGTTCTTTAATCCTGTAATTTCCATAAATATGTGACCCCTTGTCTGTCTGATCTGCACTGTCTTACCAGATCCCTTCTGTACATTATAGCTGCCAGGCCTGGCCTGCCCCCATTTGTAATTTTTGCCTTAAAATATTGTGAACCTGGAGCTCAATAATGGAGGATAAATTGGATTTGGTTTGGTGAAGAGGAAAGGAATAACAGTAGCTGACATTTGCTAAATTCATCATAGTTTCCAAAGTGTGTGTGCATTGAGTCCCACAGAAATGGGTACGAACATTAACATATTCATGCTTGGTGAGACATTCCTGACTAGAGTGGAGGTTGTTGATTGGTAAGTAGTAGGAAATATAGTTAGAAAAATGTGGATTTGGATTAAATTATGAAGAGCCATAAATGCCCCAGTCAGAGGAGACATTGAGTGTAAATTGAGGTAGCAATGTAACACAGCATCTCCTACAGAAGTCTGAAGTAACCTTAGATTCATTTCAACTGAGCACAAGGTACTATTAAGCATGTGAATACTAGTTCCACAAAATGTCTGTCTCCTAAAGACCAAACTAGCTAGCTATGAAAATGTTCATCATTAGAAAGTCGGCCACTAAGTGATTAATTTTTTGATCACAGAACTCATAAAGATGTGAATTGTAAAAGGATTTGTTTGTTCTATATTGGTAGAGAGAGGGCCTCTACTGACGAAATCTCATATTGCAAGAATGGATGGGGGGGGACGGTCAAAGAATCATGGAACTATAGAGTTGGAAGTTATGTTAGAGATCATCTTATTCAACTTCCCACCATATACAAGAATCCCTGTTATACCACACCTGGCAGAGAGTCATCCAACCTCTATTTGAACACTATTGGTGACAGGGAACTTTTTAGTTTATGAGGCAGCATGTTCCACTTATGAGCAGCTCTAATTGGTAGAAAATTGTTCCTTACATTAACCTAGTCTACTTCCTTGAGTCTTATATCATTTGTTCCTATTCAGCTGTCTAAATTATGCAGCTCTTAAGGTCAGCTACCCTGTCCCTCCTAAGTCTTTCCTTTTCTATGCTAACTATATAACATGGTTTCCAAACCCTTCATCATTCTGGCTATCCTTTTCTGGCTGTGCTTCAGTTTTTTTAGAGGAGTAGATAGGACTGAGGTTTTGATAAGAGGACAGAAACTAGGATATGAGTCTTACAGTCTTCAGGATGTAGGTGATAGTTGAAACTCTGAGAATGAATGAGCTCTCCAGAAGTGTGCTCACTTTCTTCTACATGAGTGAGAGCTTTCTGAAAAGAGATCAGAGGTCTGAGGGCTAACGCAGGGAAAATGCAAAGCTAGGAAATTGGAGGAAGAAATGGATCTAGGGAAGGGGCTGTCCTAGAGGTAGGAAGACTACCAAGGTAATAATATAAAAACCAAAAGAGATTTTCAAGGAAAGGAGTCAGCAGTGTCCAAGAAGAAAATTACGAAGGAAAAGCCCATTGGATTTGACTAATAAAAGAGGTCACAAGTGAATGAGTGAGCAGTTTCAATAGACAAAGTGGGAGCATAAGCTAGATTATAAGAAGATTCTAGAGAGAGTCGGTAGTGAGGAAATAGAATAGTAGATATAGACAACTATACAGAGATATTTCCTTGGTGATTCATTTTTGGTGATTTTCCCTTCACCTCTTGGATATTAAGTCTCATGACCTTGTCTCTTCAAAAGAAATTGTTCAAGGAATTTATCTACCATTTACCAGGGCTGGCTATGCCTTAGTGTGGATGACTACACTGCAGTTGTTTTGCATTGTGTGGCATAGCACTCAGACTCTGGCTTTGGTCTCTAGGTACAAGCATACCAACACCTGTGCTGGCAATGAGCCACCTCCTGTCAAGCCATTTTGGGTGTTCCAACAAAACAGAAAAGTCAGCAATGTCAGGAAATATGGAAACCCCTTCAAATTTCTTATCACCATTATACAGCTCTTATAAGAAACTTGAACAAGTAGAAATGAGAAATGAAAATCATTCCAGAACAGAAAAAAATAAGCACAACAAACAAATCAGAAACAAAGGAAAGGAACTTTGTCTTAGATGCCTTCCCAACAGGATCTGAGTAAGAGGGAGATTTACCTTTTGTCCAGCTCAACACCTTTTATGGTATCTCTCTCACTTAGCCTGTGTCTATCAAGGAATTGTCTTAAGACCCATTGGCTAAACCTTATTTTACTTCAGTATCTTGATCCAGGCAAGTTATTTACACTTGCTAGGCCTCAGTACCCATATCTGTAAAGAGGAGAGAAAGGAGGAAGGAGTAGGACTAAATGATTTCTAAGATCTCTTTTAACTCTAAAATTCTATAGTTATGTGATCCTAGGCTCTGCCCTTCTATTTATTATAGGAAGCCCATTTTTCAGATATAGAGCTTCCCCAAGGTCTGTCGACTGGCTTCTTCTTTTGTTCCTTTGAAATCCTCTGCCCTGACTTCCTTGCCAATAAATTTAATAAAGCCTGGGCTCTCTTTCAGGCAGCACTCATGCCAGACTCCCATCTCCTGCTTTTCTTCCCTATACTGGTCTAAGTATTCTAAGACATCATCAGCTGTTTCCACCATGCCTTTCTCTGGCTTATTTCTGTGATCCAAAGCCAAAGACCATTCTGGCAAGAGGGAAGGATTCCTTGGCACTCTCTGCTTGGCTTTTCTCCAGCAGCCAGCCCCCTTTCTCAGCTCTACCTTGGCTGAGAATTAAATATGTGACCCTTTACTGAGAGAGCTTCCATAGTTCTTTCAATTCATGACATTGATTCCCACCCTGGAGTAAGATCTGTGCAAATAATTGCTCTTAAAGGTTTGTAAAATGCTTCATTTATATTATTTCATTCGATCCTCATAATGGCCCTTTGTGGAATAATTGCTATTATTAATCCCAGATTACAGATGAAGAAACTGAGTCTCAGAGAAGTTAAGTGACTTGAATAGGTATAATGACCCTATTCCATATATATAGCCCCTTCCATCCTTACAAAATAAAGAAGGCCAGGGAAGCTCAAAACCCCTGAGGGGTTTTGTCCAAATAAGGCACTCTGTCCAAATAAGATAAATGACCAAAAATCCCATTCTCTCAGGAGACTTTGAGTATCAGTTAGCTAGCTACCAAATACTCTAGAGTCTCCCCTGCCTTCTCCCCACCCCAACTAGCATGATCACCACCAGTCCCCAGGTCAGAGCTCCTTACTACCTTCCCCCAGTGCATGGTCTTGTTTGACCTAGAGAAAAACCCTATAAAAACTCTCTAGGCTTTACTGGTTGGAGATTTTCCATTCCATCCAGTGCCCCAGCCAGGTGCTTAGCTTCACCTGTGTCCCAGCAGACATCCTCCCTAACTGCCCTTCATATTGTAAGTATGTTTCCTCAATAAAGCTGACTTTCTTTACTGTCTTGTTGTGTGCTCCATGTTTCCTTATGCTAAAGGTATTACGAGCATTCCTACACCTACAGCAAGATACCAGGGTCACACAGCAAGTAAGAGTCTGAGACAAGATTTGAACGAGAACTTTTTGACTCCTCTTCCACTAACCTATAGTATCTACTCAGAGTGAGTTCCAGGATTGTGTTGTTTTTCAAGATCAACAATTCATTGTAAGGCAGAGAGCTTTCTAGCCCAGGACTTAACCAAGAAGCTTCCTTACCTGAGTAGGTTGAATCTGGTCATGGGGTTCTGCTAGGTATAGGTTAGAAAGGGTAGAGGAGGATAGTTTAGTTCAAGTACATTAACCACCATGTATTTTAAAGTCTCTTAAATTTGCTGCTAATGAATTCCAATTCTAAAAAAGCTGTCAGTTATAGGTTTTTTCTCATTAGGGCTGCTGTGTCGATGCCTCAGTGTTAAAAGGTATGGAAGGGTAACTTTAATATTAGAGGTAGTCCATGGAGAGAGTGACCTTAGCTTTACCTCAAGTGCCAGCTTAACTGTGGCTTCATGCCGACAAGTAACTGCTGTATACAAAACCAACTCCAAGGACAGGTCTTTTGTTCTCTAGCAACTGCTTTTTTGCCCCTTTGTGGAACTGATCCTAGCATAAGGTAGGGGGAGGGGGAGGGTCAGGGCAGGAATCTAGGACACTTACTTGGACCTAAAACTATTCTGAGGGAGACACAAAGGCCCATAGAGTTTGAGGGAGTAGGGAAATCTCAACTCCAGAGCCTCCTTAGAGGTTCTAAGTTGCTCTGATGATGATCTAGGTAGTTAAAAAAATTATTTTGAAGTAGTGTAATTTCCATCCCATCCCTCTCCTACTGACCGACCCTTCCAGAGTGTCAGAACTTGTAAAGTCTTTCACATGACCTCTCCTCCATGAGACAAAGTTTATACAGATTTGTTCAAAGTAATTTCAAGAGAGAGAGAGAACAAGCAATTGGTAGAATCACCTTGTCAAGATGGTAATATCTGAGTTGTTCTGAAGGAAGTTAGAGATGCTAAGAGGCAAAGGTGAAGAAGGAGAACAAACCTGAGAGAAGTACTTTGCAAAAGTTCAGAGAAAGAGATGGAATGTCGTGAATGCGGAACCAGAAAGTGGGCCAGTTTGACTGAAAGGGAGAATTATGAATATTAGATATTACTATATACTTGAATAACTGGAAAGGTAGATAGGAGCCATGTTAAATTAAAAAAACATTTAATACTTAATCTGTACCAGGCACTGCACAGATACAAATCCAAAAAACAATATAATCCCTGCCATTAAGGAACTTACATTCCAATAGGGAAAGACAATAATTAGAAAAGACTAGGGGCTGAGGGAAGAGTGTTTTGTACTGGAACTCACTGGGTTGGTGAATGGAGTCATTGGGCAATTGATTGATTCTTCCTTTCTAGGAATGGTAGAGTTGATTTGATTACTCTTTCCAGAACAAGAAGTGAAGGGGGGCAGGAAGGAGAATTTTACTGTACATGTACCAAAGTCCATCCTGGAGGGCTCTGCAAGTACCTGGATATGATAAAGTTTCATCATCAAAAGCTCAGGCCTGGTTTCTAACCTCCCTCTCAGTTCAAAATTTTGGGCTGGGGTCCTGAGCTTCAGCTCTGTGGACTGCCTGGATTACAAAGTTCCCAGAAGTGCCTGGAAACACAATTTTAACACAATAGCTGATTTCCTGGATTACAAGGATCAGGGGTTATGGAAATTTCAGGTGTTATAGAGGAATGAAGGGAGTGCCGGGTCCTTCCCTGCTCTATGCTGAATCAAAATGAGCAACCAAGATTTGAACCGAGATCCGAAATCCAAATCAAGAGGTTTTCTCCCACAAACCACCTATCTCCTGGCTCAGAAATAAGAATTTCTTAATGAGAAAGAAATTTGTTTGTAAAGGAAAACCTCATTATTTGGATTCCGGATCTCGGTTCAAATCTTAGTTGCCCATTTATCACCTCTGTAACCTTAAACAATTCTCTTCTCCTTTCTGGGCCTCAATTTCCCTTCCTACAGAATTTTGGGGGTGGAGCTAGACAATTCCCAAAGGCTCTACTAGCTTATAATGGAAGGAAAAGGCCTGGTTTGGGCTGGAGAGAGAGGATCTCAGTTCTAAGTCGTGGCTCATTGTGATCTTGGACATCCTGTCATGCTATAATTTAGAAGAATGAAAAATCAAAAATAATAGGGTCTACCCCCAAAATGACTCGAATAGCTGGAACAACCAGCTCTCTTGCCCTCCTCCCCGAGTAGGAAAGGACATGATTTTCATAGAATGTTGAGTGATTTGCCTCTCCTTGGTGCGATAGAAGGAATACTGGATTTTTTGAGCCAGCACCCGCACCCCTGTTAAAATCCACATCATTTACCACATGTGTGACCTTGGATAGTCAGTTCTTGCTCTCATAACTCCAGTGTCTTCATCTATAAAATGAAAGGGTTGGACTTGGTGGTGTCTAAGATCCCTCCCATTTCTAAAATGGCAATACTGCATGAAATGATGATCAGGAAAAAAAATAAACCAACCTTAAAGCCGTTAAGTTAACCTTATGGAGTCCTTCAAAGAAATCTTCCCAACCTGCAAAAAAAAGAAAAAAGCCCCACAAAAACTGAACTTCAAAGGGCTGGCTCAGCTGTAAGGCAATTCCATCATGAAAACCTCACCTACACTGACACAGCTTACAAACCCCTAACAGAACTGTACATGGTCCAAGAACATGAGGAAATTTCAGGCCAATTCAGTCCAACAGCCTCCTCACACCAGCTGTGTCCCACAGACCCATGAGAAACAGTTTGGAAACACTACAGAAGTCCAGTACTGGGAGCTTAGCTATTTTTTAAAGAGTGTGCTTGGTTTTTTTTTAAATAAGTTGGAAAAGTTGTGAAGATCTGTGGACTGGTGGGTGAGCTTGGAGAAATGGGAGGTCCCTGCAGAGCCCATGGACAGCCTATCTTCACCCCCACATTATTGTTATAATGGGAACTGTTTTGGGTATTGTTGACTGTGAGTTGATGTTTCAGTGATCTGAGAGTTGATTCCCCTTTGCCTAAGGGTGTCTGCAAATGCAGTTTGGGGTTGGGAGGAGAGAAATGGAGAAATTAGGGCTAAGTGGGAAGAGCCCCTGGGATGGTCATATATCTGGGACATAACTGTTAGTCTTCTTGGCTCTGCCATTAACTGTTTCCAGTCAAGTCCCTTACCTTCTCTGGATCTCATTTTCTCTGTTTGTGAAATGAGAGGGTTTGGACTAGATAATCCCTAAGGGTAAAGCATTTATTAAGCTCCTGTTATGTGCTAGGTCCTGTGCTAAGAGCTGAGGATATAAACAAAGGCAAAAAAAAATGTTCCTGACCTTGAGGAGTTCACGGTCTTTTTGAGGAGACAACTTGTACATGGCTATGTACAGACAAACCATTTGTTATTCAGTCATTTCAGACGGGCCTTACTCTTCATGATCCCATTTGGGGTTTTCTTGGCAAAGACACTGGAGCGGTTTGCCATTTCCTTCTCCACCTCATATTACAGATAAGGAACTGAGGCAAACAAGGTTAAGTGACTTGCTCAGAGGCACACAGCTAGTGAGCATATGAAGCCCAATTTGAACTTGGGAAGATAAGTCTTCCTGATTTCAGGCCCAGCATTCCATCTACTGCACCACTTACAAACTATCACAAATAAACCATAACAAACCTATAAGCTGCCACAAACAAACCACAGAGAGGACAAACAAGGAATAATCAACAGAAAGAAGGTGCTAGAATTAAGGGTGATTGGGAAGGGCTTCTTGTAGAAGGTAGGATTTTAGCTGGGTCTTGAAGGAAGCAAGGTAGAAGCAAGGGAGAGCATTCCAAGCATGAGGGACAGACTGAAAATACTGGGAGTGGGAAGATGGGTCTTTAAAGAAGAGCAAGGAGGCCAGTGTGGGATTAAGGTATAAGAAGACTGAAAGAGGGGAGGCTTAGGTCATGAAAGGCATTGAAAGTCAAAGGACATGGTTTCAAAATCCTCCCTCTGCTGCATGTGACTTTTACTCATCTGAAGAATGGATTGAAGCAGACCTCAAAGGTCCCTTCAAGTTTATTTCCCCAGGAGTGTTATGTGGCTCCCTTGGATGTATTTTTCTGTTTGGGATAGTGATGGGAGGGGGTGTATGTTTCCAGTTGCTTGTGGAAGTCAATCAACAGGGCCACCCTCTTCCTAAGTTAGCCCTTCTCATAGAACCCTGTTTTCTCAGGGCATTTTCTGGATTATCCAAGGAGACTGGGGAGTTCTGACTTGAGAGTATGCCCTCATCTATTCCTTCCCAGAGGTTCAACTCCACCCAGTCTCACCTCCGAGATGATCTTTTGGGGGTCAGTACATAGGGAGAGGACCCTTCCTCCCCCAACTTGATCCATTTCCATAAAAATAGTAAAACCCTTAAAAATAACTCAGGTCCTAAGGTGAGAGCTAGAGGAGAAGCACAGGGGCACAGTAGCAGCATATCACTTTGGTATCTGTGTGGAAAATGAATTAGAGAGGTGAGAAACTTGCAACAAGGAGGCAAATTAGGAGGCTGTTTTAATTAGTTGGGCAAGTAGACTTGCCTAAGTCTAGGTAAGACACAATAAGGGCAGAAGTAAGATAGAGACTATGTGAGTAGAGAGAAGGGCCTGGATACAAGATATGTTGTAAAAGTAGAATAGACAAGGCTTGGAAACTGAATGAGTATATGATGGGTATTCAAAAAGAAACAAGCTAGACAATGGGAGTGGGGAGAATTTTATATTAAAAAAGTATATTCATGTGAGACTATCCAGGAACCAGAGAGAAAGAAAACATGTGGTGGTAGGTGTAGATAGGAAAAAGACAATGGTAGCTTGGCATACCCTTTAGTGAAGGTAAAGCTTCAAGGGCATACCTCAATATAGTAAGAGTAATTTGGTGAAAGTCAATGGTGGTAGAAACAGAAGTGATTTTTGTCATTGTAATATAATACAAGCCACGTGGACAGAGAGAGAAAATAGATGAACATTTTGGGAAGCAGATCACAACCCTGTACTGAGGCATGATAGAATAGTGATGGGGAATTTCAGTTATCTAAACATCTATCTGCTGCAGCTCGCTCTCTCTCTCTCTCTCTCTCTCTCTCTCTCTCTCTCTCTCTCTCTTCTCTCTCACTCTCTCACACACACACACACACACACACACACACACACACACACACACCAAAAGCAGAGCAGCTAATAACTTCTTGATTCACTTTCATGATAAGGAGAAAATCCATTCTGGATCTGATTCTCACTGAGAGGAACTGTTTGCTAGATTGAAATTAAGAAAATTCCAGGGAGCAGAGACCACTCTCTCATGGAATTTGTGATAAAGGGAAAGAAGAAATAAGGGTATAATCAGTCTGTCATGTATCCTAGATTTGGGGGAAAGCAGATTTCCAGGCTTTCAGAGAAAATTTAGGTAGAATGCAATGGACTGCAAAGCTACAGAGGAGGTCATCCTAAGACAGTCAAGAGATGCTCAGGAACGAAATTCAGAAGATAAAAAAGAAAATAATTCCAGTGTGGAGGAAAAAAAGGACTTGTTCAAGAGACCAATGGTGGTATGCAGGGAAGTCACCAGTTAATTTATATTTTAAGAAATGTACAGAAGATGAAAGCTAGGCCAAGAAATAGACAATATAAGAGTATGCTGAATCCTATAAAATTATCAGGAGTGCTGAAGATGGGAATTGAACCGAGGCTGATGAGAGAAGATAAAGACAGAAGAAAGGGTTGGGCTTGTTTGTTTGTTCATTTTATCATAACTGAGTGGGAAGGAGAACAAAAAAAAAAGAACAGGACCATTGGGATTGATGTGACGATGATAACTGATGGCAAAGAAAGCAAAAACTGCTCGATTCTTGCTTTACTTCTGTTTTCTCTGCCAAGGAGAATGATCTTTGTACTGGAAATAAAAGTACAAAAAGTAACAAGCAGGGAGTCAACATCAAAGATAAGTAATGAGACAGTAAAAGAACATCTTCTTGTACATGACTGATTCACGTAACTTGGCCCAAATGAATCATATCCTCATATGCAGAAATAACTGGCCAATGTGATTGCTCAGCCACCATCAGTGATATTTGATGACATGAAAGACAGAAGAGATATTGCGAAATCAAAGAAAGGCAAATGTACTGATTTTTAAAAAGTGGGGGCAAGAATCTGCAAACCATAGTGGCAATTGTAAAGAGTCAGCACAGCTTCTTCATCAAGAGTAAGTCATCATAGCAGACTAACTTCATTTCTTTGTTCCATTAGTCAAGCAGTATTTTTGAAGTCCTTACAATGTGCCAGGGATTGTGTTAAGAACTGGGGATACAAAGAAAGGCAACAACATTGTGCTAAGGAAAGGGGATACAATGAAAAGCAAAAATACAGTCTTCTGCCCTCAAGGAGTTGACATTCTAAGAGGGAAGGGGCATAACAAAATGTGAGCAACTATATTCGTACAAGAGCTAGAGAGTGTAAATCTCAGAGGGAAGGTAATATAGCGGTCATCTCAGAGAGAAGGCACTAACAGTGGGAAGTACCAGGAAAGACCACTTGTGGGAGCTAGAATTTGCACCGAGTCTTGAAGGAAGCCAGGAGACAGAGACGGGGAGGAAGAACAATCTAGGCATGAAGGAGAGCCAGCATGAAGGCAGCCAGAAGAAAGCCTACTAATAGATAAGGAGACTGAAGATTAGTAAGAGACTGAAGCATTCTGCCTGAGAAGACAGAAGGGGATGGGCTCAAGGGTGCACAGCACAGGGTTTGCTTTGGCAAAGAGAAAGGCCACCTCTTTGTGTGAAACAGAGATTAAGGACAAGATAATGGGAAAAGATATCTGAGTAATGTGAGATGCAATGGGGGGGGAATAAGAGAGAACTCTTTGCAAATAGCCTTAATTTTTTCACTGAAGTATGAGGCAAGATCCTCAGCTGCAAAAGTAGAGGAAAGGGATGCTTGGGATACTTGAGGGAGGAAAGGTTCAGGATAGCTGCTGTGATGAGTGGGATAATGAATCACTTATAAAATGATTTCCTTCCTGCCATGAAGGCCCAGTTGAAATTTTATAACATAAATTTGTAGCTGACCCAGTTGTGTACTAGAAGTCTAATAATAGGTACAGAGTCAACTGGTGTTTGAAGCTTTTGGCAAAGAAATTGGAAACAATTCAAGAGCTTCATAAGTAAAAGATTGGCAGAATGGTGATGGGAAGGGTGTGGGTAGGTGGAGGGAGATGAATGGTTAGACAACAGTTTGGAAAAAGTATGAGGGTTTTAGTTAACTGCAAGCTCAATTTCAGTCAACGGTGTCATGTGGCAACTAAAAAACTTAATGCACTTTTGGGGTGTGTTAAGAGAACTATGGCTTCCTGGAATAGGAAATTGATAATCCCTCATTAGACCCCATCTTGAGCATCTTGTTCAGTTCTAGGCACCATGAGACATTGAAAGAATGACATTGAAAAGGTGAGAAGTGTTCACAAGATGGCAGCCAGGATGTTGAAAGACATAGAATCCATGTCAATTGATGGAACCTGGCATGTTTGCCCTGAAGAAGAGAAGACTCATGGGGTATATGACAGTGTTTTTCAAGTATTTAAAAGTCCATCATATAGAAAAGGGACTAGACTATCACCTCAGAAGACAGAGCCAAAAGTAATACTAGATAGGAATTGTAAAGAAACAAATTTAAGCCCAATGTCAGGAAAATTTTTCTAAGAATTAGAGCAGTAACAATTGGGGTATGCCATGTTGGGAATTCCTCTCATGTATGAGTTGGACTAGATGGCTTCCAAGGAACATTCCAACCCTCGAAATTTGTAATTCTATGCTTTTGTGGTTCTGTGACTGCCAGGATGGTGGTGTCCTCAAAATAGATAGGGAAGTTTGGAGGAGGGGTAGGCTTGAGGGGAAATATGGCAAGTAGTTCCACATTTGGATATGTTGCATTTGAGATACCTAAAGACATCCATGTGGAGACATCTAGCTTCTCAGGCTTGGCAGCCATATATAGTTCTCTTGGGTCATAAGGCATAAGGGGGCCATATCTCACCACAGCAAGACATATACAAGTGTACAGATGCCTTTCAAAATATACCTAGAATCAAAATTTTTAAAGACTGATATGAAGATGAAATAAACAAGTTTCCATTTTTAAGGTACTTTTTAAAATAAAAGATACAGAGTATAACAGTCAAATAGATCTGAACATAGCTTTTCAGCAGGAGTCATGTTTCTCTCCATATAGACATTCACCATCCCAAGTGTAAAAGCAGAAAGCAAAACCAAATGAGATCTAATTTCAAATCACTCAAAAGTTTTCTGTATAAATCTATTCTTTCTTTATATGGTTCTGTTTAATGGATGGTATCATTTCTTAATTTCCCACTCATGTTTGAATAGTTTAGTAGTGTTTTTGTATAAGAGCAAACAGCAGAAAAAGATTCACTTAACTGGACCATAGAGTGCAGGAAGGGAGTAACATATAATAGACTAGATAAGGAGGTTGGGGCATGATTAACAAGACTTCCACTGCCAAGCAAAGAGGTTTGTATTTTGGCCTAAAGGCCACTGAATTTTATTTAATAGGGAAGTGAGAAGTTCATGGTTAGAGCTTCACTTTAGGAAAGTCATTTTGGCAGCTGTGTTCATGATTGAATGAAATGGGGAAAGACTTGAGTCGGGGAGACCAATTAGGAGACCATTATGATATAGAAGGAGGTGGATGTGAGAGACATTGTGGCGACAGAAATGACTGGAGTTGGCATCTGTTTGAATATATGGGGTGAGTAAAAGTGAGTTGAAGATGACCCCAAGTTTATAAACCTTGGTGACTCATAGAATGGTGATGTTCTAAACCGAAATAGGAACATTCAAAAAAGGGACAGGGGAAAGATGATGTAATGAGATCCGAAATGCACATTATGAACTATTCATTCCTGATCATCCCATGACTCCTTCTGTGCCACCTAAAAAAAGGGAGAGTTTGGGGCTGTTATTGGGCTCTGCCTACTGCTGGAGGGGCGACACTATGTCCGCAAGGTAAACTTGGATGGGAATGCTAAAGAAAAGGTAGTTTTCACAGTAGCATCTGTACAGCTGCTATAGTAGGTACTCAGGTTGGGGTTTGGACATGTGTCCTGAGGGGCCAAGGGCAGTATAGATGAGGGAAAGTTGGGAGATTGCATAGCTATAGTTGGGGATGGAGTAAGGAAGTATTGGTTGATTATGGGTGAAGAGCAAATATGGTTGTCTTGGAGACAAGCCTCATGATTGGCTGTCATTGCCCTCCCTTATCCCCCTGCCACAATTGAGAAGGGGAAAGAGGGGCTATATGTAAGAAGCCTCTATGTTTATACTCAGAGTGATAACATAGGCAAGTGAGAGTCAGCCCCCAGGATTGGGACATCAGGACAACCTCTTCTTAGGTCACCAAAACGACTTATAATCTTAGCTTTGAGAAAGGAAGCTACTCCCAGCGACAGATAAAGTTGTCAACTCCTGTCCTTTTTATCTTTATATGGAACGATGTTGTTGTTCATCCTTCTTTCTTTCTTTTTTTTAATATTAGTTTATTTTTAGTTTTCAACATTCACTTCCATAAGCTTTTGAATTTTTGATTTTCTCCCCCTCCCTCCCCAAGATGATGTGCAATCTGATATAGGCTCTACATATACATTCCTATTAACCATATTTTCACATTAGTCATGTTGTAAAGAATTAGAACCAATAGGAGAAACCACAAGATAGAAGAAACAAAACAAAACAGAAGGGAAAAAAGAAAGCAAATAGTGTGCTTCAATCTGCATTCAAATGCCATAGTTCTATCTCTGGATGTGGATAACATTTTCCATCATGAGACTTTTGGAGACGTCTTAGATCCTTGCATTGCTGAGAAGAGCTAAGTCTATCAAAGTTAGTTATCGCACAACATGGCTGTTACTGTGTACAAAGTTCTCCTGATTTTGCTCACTTCACTCAGCATCAGCCCATACAAGTCTTTCCAGGTTTTCCGAAGTCTGCTTCCTCTTCATTTCTTATAGCACAATAGTATTCCATTACATTCACATACCACAACTTGTTCAGCCGTTCCCCAATTGATGGACATCCCCTCAATTTCCAATTCTTTGCTACCACAGAAAGAGCTGCTATAAATATTTTTGTATATGTGAGTCTTTTCCCATTTTAATGATCTCTTTGGGATACAGACCTAGTATGGGTATTTCTGGGTCAGAGGGTATGCACATTTTTATAGCCTTTTGGGCATAGTTCCAAATTGCTCTCCAAAATGGTTGGATCAGTTCACAACTTCACCAACAATGTATTAATGTTCCTATTTTCCCACATCTTCTCCAACATTTATCATTTTCCTGTTTTGTCATGTTGGCCAATCTGATAGGTGTGATGTGGTACCTCAGAGTTGTTTTGATTTGCATTTCTCTAATCAATAGTGATTTTTTCATATGACTATAGATAGCTTTAATTTCTTCATCTGAGAACTGCCTATTCATATCATTTGACCATTTATCAATTGGGGAATGACTTGAATTCTTATAAATTTGACTCAGTTCTCTATATAGTTTAGAAATGAGGCCCTTATCAATGACACTGATTATAAAAATTCTTTCCCAGTTTTCTGCTTCCTTCCTAATCTTGGCTTTGTTTGTACAAAAACTTTTTTAATTTAATGTGATCAAAATTATTCATTTTGCATTTTCTAATGTTCTCTGTCTCTTGTTTGGTCATAAATTCTTCTCTTCTCTATAAATCTGACAGGTAAATTATTCCTTGCTCTCCCAGTTTGCTTATAGTATCAGCCTTTACATCTAAATCATGTACTCGTTTTGACTATATTTTGGTATATGGTGTAAGATCTATGCCTAGTTTCTGCCATACTATTTTCCAGTTTTCCAAGCAGTTTTTGTCAAATAGTGAGTTCTTATCCCAGAAGCTGAGGTCTTTGGGTTTATCCAACAGTAGATTACTATAGTCATTGACTACTGTGTCTTGTGTATCAAACCTATTCCACTGTTCCACCACACTGTGTTTTTAGCCAATACCAAGTAGTTTTGATGATTGCTGCTTTATAATACAATTTAAGATCTAGTGAAGCTAGGCCACCTTCCCTTGCATTCATTTTCATTAGTTCTCTTGTTTTTCATCCTTCTTTCTTGAAAAGAACCAATGATATCACAAGAGTGATGTCTGGCCTTGCTTGTGAATTGGATTTAAGTGAGGCAGAGCTGTGCAAAATTGTCAGCCTCACTCCAGAGTCATTGAAGTCCAGTGGCAAGACCCAGGGATGCAATGGATGACCTTAGCCTTTCTAAATTAAGGTCTTTCCTAGGCCTCAGTGTGTCTGAGGCAACACCCATTCATTGGTTAGGGGCTAGGTAACAGTTGAGACAGAAGATGGCCTGATTTACCATAAAAAAAAATGTTAGTCTTGAGAAGGGAAGATCCTCAAAGTTTCTGGCCAGAATAGAAAACAATTTCTGTTTATACTTTCTCTAAGTCAGGCCTGCACAACCTGCAGCTCACAGGCTGCAAATGTTTTCCTCTACATTTTTCGCAGGCCACCCCAAATCTTTTGGGGGGCTGCAGGTTGTACAGGCATGCTATCAGCTGTGAGACCTTAAACAATGATCCAGAGAGGCTTGGGCTGCGGACTGTTATTGGCCATTCTAACATCTCCCATATTCACCCCCTTCTCTCCTCTAACATTGCCACCACCCTGGTGCTGGCCACATCTTCTCATGCCTAGATTATTACAGTAGTCTGCTGACTGGTCTACCTTCCTCATGCGTCTCTCCATTTCAGTCTATCTTCTACTCAGCTGTCAAACTGATCTCCCTTAAGCATAAGTCTGACCATGTCACCCCCATATTCAGTAAACCCCAGTGGCTTCTGGTACCTTTAGAACCAAATTTAAGATCGTGTTTGACTTTTTAAGCCCTTCATAACCTTGCCCTTTCCTACATTTCCAGTCTTCTCACACCTAGTGCCCCTTCACATACTCTAATTCAGTAACTCTGGTTGCCTTGCTTTATCTTGTACATTTCATCTCCCAGCTCCAAGCATTGTCACTGGCTGTTCCCCACGCCTGGAATTCCTTCCCTCTTATCTCTGCCTTCTGGCTTCCCTGGCTTCCTTCAAGTCTCAGCTAAAGTCCTTCCTTCTACAAGAAGCCTTTCCTAGGCTTCCTTATTTTTAGTTCTTCCCTCTGAGGTTATCCCCAGTTTATCCTGTATATGTGTATATGTATACACACATAATAGATATATATGTGTGTGTGTATGTATGTATACATATGTAATATGTATATTATTGTTTGTACACAGTTATATGCATGGTGTCACCCCCATTAGACTATGAACTGCAAGAGTAGGGACTACTTTTTGCCTTTCTTTGTGTTCCCAGCACTTAGCACAGAGTCTAGCATATAGAGGGAACTTAATAAATGCTTATTGACTGATTGGCTTTCCCTGCTAACGGTCAACATTGCCTCCTTTAGGTGGATGCAGTCCTTTGACAGGGCTAATTTGTGTTGTTACATTCACAATAATTCTGAAACTCCCCACCACTCTTCTTTCAGGTGATGAGGAGCCAAGCTGGTCTTTAAGAGACTGCTATGCACTTAAGCTTTCAGGCAGGGCCTCTTCTAGGGAAGGAAAGGCTTCCAGCCACATTCTTTACCAGTTTGACTGTTTCTAATTTATTCCAATGTGTGAAATGCATGGGGCTGCCAGAAAGGGTTGTGGCTAACTTGGCTCTTTCACTGCCATCTGAGTGTCCCCTCACCCCCTCCACTCCCATTTCTATACATAATCTACATACATGCTTTCCCTCCTGAGCCTTTTGGCTCCCCCTTATATGTCCTGTAGCCTTAAATCTTTTCATGTCAAACAATTATAGGCAAACCTTGCAGGGTGACAGATAATATAGCATCTAATCATCCTGTCACCCCTCTCTACTCCAATGTTTGATTAGACAGTTATATTTTCCTAACAGAGTTGCTGCTAGCCCCAGCTCAAAATACTACGTGGGATTTTTGTTTTGTTTTGTTTTTCATTTCCTTGAAAGAAAAAAAAAACTAATAAAATCCATTCCATTTGTGAATCTCACCTCTCTATGTTTGTTGTGTCCTCATCCAAATTTCAGACTACCTTTCTACCAGCCATTTTCCTCCTCTCCAAACAGTGACTCTGAAAATCAGCAGCAAAGAGGCCAGAGTTTGTTTAATTTAAACACACTGCAGCAGAATGAAGGTAATTGTCCACACAAACCATCTGCTACCTGGCGGGTATCCATGAGTCAGGGAGACAGAAATGTAGGCTGAAGTGTCTCTTTCATTCTGTTACCATGATAACAGCCTCGCTCAGAGTTTTAGTGGGTTGTTGTTGGGTTTTTTTTCTTTTTTATTAATGCTCCATAGAGAGTATTAGCTCTCAAAGTTAGGCTTTTTCCATGGGCTTCTGGGGGACTGATCCCAAGCCTCACTAATCTGTTCTGAGGAGACATAAAATATGCACACACTCAATAATGAGATAGAGTGGAAGTTAACCACAGACAAGAACTGAGATGCTGCATTGTTTTCCTAACAAAGACAGGATCCTATTCTCAGGACAGCTAGTCTCCTGCCTAGCCAGGTCACCCTCCAGTGGGTTGTGGATTTCTTCTAAATACCATAATTGACTAAGTCTACACACATTAAGTATATGTGGTATATCCCCAGTACCTTGCACATATTAGGCACTTTGGCCCCACTTCACTGTGACAAAATTATTTCACATTACTTGCCCTCATACATTTTATATTCTAGCCAAATCAGCCCACTTGCTGTCTGTTGTATGAATCATTACCTCTCCCACCTCAGAGCACATGATGAACAACATGCCTGAAAGGCATTCTCTCTTCCCATCTACATATTAGACACTCTCTTTCCTTCCAGGTAAAACTTGGGTACCACTTCCTACACAAAGTTTTTTTCTGTTTACACACACACACACACACACACACACATGTTACCTCTCTTGCTGTCCTAAAATTGTTTTGTATTAAGTTTGTGTATTCTTTACACTGAGTTGTCTTTGCACATGTAATAGTAGAAAAAGCTTCTTTGGACAGGGGCTTTCTCATGCTTGTCTTCAAATCTTCATTGCTTGATATACTGCTTTGCATATGCTCAAATGGATATGTAATCTCAATGACATGGACATTGCAGATAGCAGCCTACTCACACCTGTCCAACCTATGCCACCCTTGTTCATATCCTCCCATAAGCTTCTCATGAGATGTCCATTTAATGTCCTGGGCCCTTCCTTATATAGTCATGACATGAGAATGCCAGTGGCACATACTGATTGCCCTCTACTCTTTCCATATAACATTCAAGTAATCTTACCCAATTTTTATGTGTGTGTGTAGACACCTTGTTAGCAGAGAGATTTTAAAGCCTGCATTTTGTTCAACCAGATAATTTAAGAGTCAACAGACAATGGACATCCCGGGATGTTATATTCTCTACATCTTTATTCAGTTGTATAATAGTAAAAAATGTGATCTCTTGTGAAATATCATTTGCAAAAGATGATCTATTTCTTATTAATACTCTTGTGAAAAAAGTCTTTGATGGAGTGAAAGCAGTGACTTGCTTGAGCTCTCCTCTAAACCCCTGCAAATACTCATAAAAAATGGCTCTAAACAAATTCTGAAGCAGCAGAACCCACAAAAAGACAGAGTGAAACAAATTTCCAGCCCAAGACAACCTGGATGATTGATCAGAAAGGTGTATCACGCCGGGTTGGGAGCGCAGCGCAGTGTGGGTGCACAGGCCACGATGAACCTGGAGCAGGCCCCAGAGGACTGAATCGTGGGCAGCTGTGGAGGTTTCCAGACTCCTCAATCCACCAACGCCAAAGACAGCTTAGAAGGTCAGTGGGAAAAGTCTGTTTCTGTCGGTGCTGAGAAAGGAAGGTGGGGTTTTGGCTCCATTCCCCAAGAACTTGGCACTGGGGGGACAGCTGCTTCCCGAGCTTCTGGCCCACAGACTGGGGAGGGAATCCAGTGGCTGATCAGAGAGGGATTGCAGGGATCTCTTTGCCAGTGCTGAGACAGGAGCCTCTTTCTTTGCCCGTGTGTGGATCTGGGTCACAGTTCTGGGAGGCAGTGCTGGGGTGAGGAGGACCACTGGCTTGGTGGAGCTTGTAGTGATTGTGGAGAGGAGCCCCTCCTCACAGTTACAGGACAGAAAGGAGTACTTGTAGTCGCAGGCCAGGAAAGGAGTAAACACCTCACCCCTTATCATACCACCTTGGAAGAACTGAAAATTTACAGGTCCCTACAAGTATCTCTGAAAACAGCTGTACAAACCCCTGAAGCTTGGGACAGTACATTCTCCACATTGGAAGCAGATTCGTACCTTAACAAAGAGTTTAAAACTCAAATAATTGTCTGGGATCATGAGCAAGCAGCGCAAAAAGAGTCAGATTATATTATCTTAGTTTGGTGAAAAAGGAGATCAAAATATACAACCAGAAGAAGACAACAAAGTCAAAGCTCCTACATCCAAAGCCTCCAAGAAAAATATGAATCAGTCCCAGGCCTTGGAAGAGCTCAAAAGGGATTTTGAGAAGCAAGTAAGGGAAGTAGAGGAAAAACTGGGAAGAGAAATGAGAGTGATGCAAGAAAATCATGAAAAACAAGTCAACAGCTTGCTAAAGGAGACCCAAAAAATATTGAAGAAAATAACGCCTTAAAAATAGCCTAACCCAAATGGCAAAAGAGGTCCAAAAAGCCAATGAGGAGAAAAATGCCCTAAAAAGAAAAATTGGCCAAATGGAAAAGGAAGTCCAAAAGCTTACTGAAGAAAATACTTCCTTAAAAATTAGAATAGAGCAATTGGAAGCTAGTGACTTTATGAGAAATCAAGACACTAGAACAAATCCAAAAGAATGAAAAATTAGAAAACAATGTGAAATATCTCATTGGAAAAACAACTGACCTGGAAAATAGATCCAGGAGAGAGAATTTAAAAATTATTGGACTATCTGAAAGCCATGATCAAAAAAAGAGCCTAGACATCATCTTTCAAGAAATTATCAAGGAAAACTGCCCTGATATATTAGAACCAGAGGGCAAAATAGAAATTGAAAGAATCCACAGATCTCCTCCTGAAAGAGATCCCCAAAGGAAAACTCCTAGGAATATTATAGCCAAATTCCAGAGTTCCCAGGTCAAGGAGAAAATATTACAAGCTGCCAGAAGGAAACAGTTCAAGTACTGTGGAAACACAATCAGGATAACACAAGATTTAGCAGCTTCTACATTAAAGGACCCAGGGCATGGAATATAATATTCTGGAGGGCAAAGGAGATAGGATTACAACCAAGAATCACCTACCCAGCAAAACTGAGTATAATCCTTCAGGGGAAAAAATGGTCATTCAGTGAAATAGAGGACTTTCAAGCATTCTTGATGAAAAGACCAGAGCTGAATAGAAAATTTGACTTTCAAATACAGGACTCAGTGGAACATGAAGAGGTAAACAGGAAAGAGAAATCATAAGAGACTTATTAAGATTGAACTGTTTACATTCCTGCATGGAAAGATGATATTTATAACTCATGAGACCTTTGTCAGTATTAGGGTAGTTGGAGGAAAAAATTATATGTATGTATATATGATAGATAGATAGATAGAGGGCACAGGGTGAGTGAAGATTAAGGGGTCATATCTGGAGAATAAAATTAAGGGATGAGAGAGGATTATACTCAGAGAAGAAAGGGAGAGGTAGAATGGGGTAAATTATCTCACAAAAAAAACAGAAAAGAAAAGTCTCTTACAGTAGAAGGGGAAACGGGGGAAAGTGAGAGGGAATGAATGAATCTTATTCTCATAGGATTTGGCTTAAGGAGGGAATAACATACACATTCAATTGGGTATGGAAATCTGTCTTACCCTACAGGAAAATAGGGGGAGAAGGGGACAAGAGAACAGGGGGATGATAGAGGGGAGGGCATATTAGGAAAGGGGGTAATCAGAAGTAAATACTTCTGAGAAGGGACAGGGTCAAAAGAAAGAATAGAATAAATGGGAGGGCAGGATAGGATTAAGGGAAATAGAGTTAGTTTTTCACAACATGTCTACTATGGACGTGTTTTGCATAACTGCACATGTACAACCTATATTGAGTTACTTGCCTTTTCAATGAGGGTGGGTGGGGAGGAAGACAGAAAATTTGAAACCTAAAGTTTTAAAAACATGTTTAAAAAAAATGTTTTCACATGCTACTGGGAAATAAGAAATATAGGAAATAGGGTACAGAAGTCTGTCCTACCCTATAGGAAAAAAGAAGGGGAAGGGGATAAGAGAAGGGAGAGAGATAGAAGAGAGGACAGACTAGGGGAAGGGATATTCAGAATGCATGACATCTTGGGGTGGGGGGAGGGGGGAGATGGGGTGAAAATTTGGAACTCAAAAACTTGTGGAAGTGAATGTTGAAAACCAAAAATAAACAAATTTATATTTAAAAAAAGAAAGTCTTTGATGTATTTGTAGACTATTTTCACCAGCATTTTATATTGGTGGAAATGTAGATATGTAGGTCAGTCACTGTGGGAAACTTGTGGCCTCAAGGCCCTCAAGTGTAGCCCTTTGACTGAATTCAAACTTCACAGAACAAATCCCCTTAATTAAAGGATTTGTTCTGTAAAACTTGGACTCAGATGAAAGACCACACCCAAGGACCTAGAAGGTTACATGTGACCTTCAGGCCAAGGTTCCCCACCCCTAGGTCAGTGTTTTGTATGTAATAAAGCAGTGAATAAGTATGCATTTAATTATTTATTTCAATTGAAGTCACATTGCCATATGAATCAAACTCTCCTGCATTCCCAGTTCACATTCTGGATTTGCATTCTGGATATTGGGGAACAATTACAGTTTTTGCATTTTAAGCACAGATCTGACCGTGTCATTCCCGTGCTAAGTTACCTCTCGTGGCTCCTTTGACTAAGATATATCCTTCCAAAGCCAGGTTTTTAGTGTGTGTGTCTTTCTACAGCTCCTCCAACATTGACAAATCTCATCTTCTGTCATATTTGCCCATTTGGTATGACCTATTTTTTTTCTTTATTAATTTTTCCTCTACATAATCAATGTAGCAAACTACAAGTTCATCTAAGAGTACCTTCATCACTTTTCCTCTCTGGGCCTCAGTTTATTCATCTTTAAATTCTGGGGCTCAGATCAGATGGTCTCTAAGCACCCTTCTTGTTGTAAGTTAATTTCAGTGGAGGTAGTATATTATATATAGTTGCTACTGTTCTTGGATTTGATTCTGGCTGATGAGAAATTCCGGCAAAAGAGAAATGACAAAAACCTTAACACACTATCTTAGAGCTCATGATAGATGAAAAGGGGAAAGCTGGCCACTACAGGTTTTGGCAAATCCAATTTCAAAGAATTAAAAGAAAAGATAAGATCTCATGGTCTAAAATGACAAAAGAGAAGTTGACCCACAATGGATGGGATACTTTCATGAACAAAATTCTGATATTACAAACAAATGTTTTTTGTTTTGTTTTGCTTTTAGGCAATTGGGATTAAGTAACTTGCCCAAGGTCACATAGCTAGTACGTGTCAAGTGTTTGGTCTGAGACTGGATTTGAACTCAGGTCCTCCTGATTTCAGGGCCAGTGCTTTATCCACTGCACCACCTAGCTGCCCCACAAATATTTCTTACAAGTTAGAAAAGGAATTGTCCATAAAAGAGTTATTGTAGAAATGTAGGGAATCCATCAGTTAATTCACATTTTAAAAAGACGTATACAATCAGTATTTGATAAACCCCAGAATTAAATTACCCAGGAAAGAACTTTCTGTTTGACAAGAATGGCTGGGAAAAGTAGAAAACAATCTGGTGAATTTCTAGTTTAGATGAACATCTTTCACCATGTTCCACAATAAATTTTAAATGGATACATGACATGAATATTAAATATCAGATAACAAAAAATTAGAAGAAAAGTAGACCATAATACCTTTCACAGCTATGGGTAAGGCTGAATTCTTAACTAAACAAGGGATAGAGGCAATTACAAAAGACAAAATAGAACATTTTGATTACATGGAATTGAAAAGTTCTTGCATAAGCAAAATTAATGTAACTAGAATGAAGGGAAGTAAAAAGTCAACTGGGAAATCAAATATTTCTGGTAAGAGTCTGAAATCCAAGCTATTTCAACAACTAACAGAAATATATAAAACCAAAAGCCATTCCCCAATAGATAAGTGGTCAAAGGATATGAATAGTGGTTCTCAAAAGAATTGTAAACTATTAACCATGTGAAAGAATGCTCCAAATCACAATAACAAGAGAAATGGAAATCAAAATAATGCTGAGGTGTTTTCTCATACCTAGCAAAAATGACAAAAGATGGGAATACTCCACAGTGAAGGTCTTGTGGAAAGGTAGACACACCAATGCACTGTTGCTGAAGCTATGACTTGGTCTAACCATTCCAGAAAACAATTTTGAATTATGTTAAAAAATGACTAAAATGTCCATACCCTTTGACCCAAAGGTTTCACTGTTAGTCATATAGCCCAAGGAGACCATTGATAAAAATAAAGGCCCCTATGTATCAAAATATTTATAGCAGTACTTTATGTGATATCAAAGAACTTGAAACAAAGTAGAGGCCTATTGATTGAGAAATGGCCAACAAACTGTGGCACATGAATGTAATGGAATATCATTGCATTGTAAGAAAAAATGAACATAATGAATAAAGGGAGGCATGGAAAGACTTGTGTGATCTGATGAAGAAGGAAGTAAACATAACTTGAAAAATAAAATACATGATGACTACAACAATGTAAATGGATCAAAACTGAAATCTGCAAACTTTTATTGGCCAAGTCTGGACCCCAAAAACCAGATAAGACCTGCACACAACTATTTTCAGAGTTGGAGAACCATGAGTGGAGAATACCATATATGATATCAGACAACTTTGATTTATTAGTTTTGTGAAACTTTTTTCTTCTTTCACTTTTTAAAAATTCTTTATTATACTTTATTCTTTATTATATCTCTTAGTGGGGAGGTTTGGAAGACATATACAGAGGAAAATCTAAGTGATGTGAAAGCAAAATACATCAATAAAAACATATTGTAAAAGACTGACAGAGAATCAAGCACTTATTAAGATGAAAGCAAAGAAAAGTGACTGAGTAGCATGATCTTCTAAGAATACTCCAGGAACTCTAAAGCCTAGAATGAGCTGAAGCTTGAGATGAATGCCAAATACCAATTAGGTTATGTGGAGGAAAGAGGAAGATCAGAAAAGGAATAGTTGAATCAAACATTGTTGATGTATGGCACAGAGATAGCAAAATTAATGAATTCTTACTTTGTTCCTATGTTTTCTCTAGCAAGGAAAACAATTTTCAGAATGGAAAGGATAGAACAGTATATTGAGACCCATGAAAAGTGAAGATTCAATATGAAGAGAGAACCTACTTCCTTTCAACAAAATTGAGTTACCAGACTCTGACGGATGGTATTCCAGGATACTGGAAGAACTTGAACAGATAAATGTTGAGTCTGCTGAAGGTGATATTTGAAAAATAATGGAAAATAGGAAAGATGCTGCAAGACCAGAGTTGAGCAGATGTCTCAGTTTTCAAAACATAAAGAACGTGAATTTTCCAGAGTAGTCTAGTGATTTTAACTTGAATTCCTAGCAAGATTCTAGAATGTAAAAATTAAAGGAGTGATTGATTTCCCATCATTTAGAAAAGGGAAGCTGTTATTGTTATGAGTCAATTATAATCAAAATATTGCTATGAGTTTATTGAGAAAGACTTGTTTACCATGCTAGGCAAGTTCACTTCCTTTTATGACAAAGTTATTACACTAATAGGTAGATCAGATCAGAGAAATGTCATTTTTAGAATACACCTATATTTCAGCAAAGGGCTTGTTGAAAATTATTCACTTGATACATACCTGTAGCTGAAGCTATTATCCTATCTATATTAGGCCCTCCCAGACATGTAAAACAATGAGGAGATCCTGATTCTAGTTTCAGCCCTGACACTATTCTTCTGCATCTCCAAGCCTCAGTTTCTTCATCTGTTAAGTGTTTGTATTGAATTGAGTTATTTCTGCAATCCATTTCAACTTCCCATCCTATCTATGTCCAAAAGACAGTGGCAATTTCAAATGCAGGGAAAGTGCATTATAATTTATGTGTTAGGAAGTACATTATAGGTCAACCATGGTATATTAGACCTTTAGTATATAGTTATGTTTCAAGGAATATGATTGGACCTATAGTATGTCCAAATCTATATAATAACAAGCTCTATTATAAAAACATTACACTATACTTGTATTGAGGAAGGTTTGAAAGGTACTGTGCGATGGCATAAAGCTCTGTCTTGTCCCACCTCTCCCCCACCCCAAACCCCTCTCTTAGCCAGCTGGAGCCTAGAGGCACAAAACCATTTTAAACATTCATCAGTCATTTTATTCTGTAGTTTCTCCTGATCTTTTGTTCATTGCCAGGGAGCAGTGCCAAAGAGGAGTTTCTAGGGAACTATCCTATCAGTTCACTCTTCTTATAGCAAACCCTTTGAAGGTTTGTGCCTGATCCTTAGGTCCCTGCAGCCCTGAGGTTGTGATGAGGTACAAACAGATGCTGGAGAGAACAGTTGATTCTCCACAAGCAAGGTAACCAGCACATTTGTCATATGTATTTGTTAATCAATAATACTTTTGTGATGTGTTTCCTGTATTGCCCGCTGCTGTTGTGAGCTATAGATGGATGGAGAGTACCCAGGACCATGACTTTTCATATCTCTGGGCTAAGTATATATGTATATATGTATATATGTGTGTGTGTGTATATATATATATATATGTATATATGTATATATGTATATATGTATATATATATACACTCACACATACACATTATCTCTCTCTCTCTCACTCTCTCTATATATATATATATATAATATACATATATATGTTTATGTGTGTATGTGTGTATCAAAGCCTGAGATGTGTTTTAAAAGAAAAGGTACATCTCTGATCTGACCAAACAGAATTCAAATCTACTCATTCCAAAGTATTTAGATAAAGGGCAGTGTGGGAAAGTGAGGTAACTAAGGGTTCAAGCAGACATATGTGATATTCCCTCAAGTATTGCACTTTGTATAACAAATTTGTAAAGCAAATGTACTGTGTTTGTATGAGGAAATGACATTATAAAAACTGTATCCTTTGGAATCATAGTTACAGAATTTTAGAGTTGGAAGGGACCTTGAAGATGACATAGTTATCTAACTCCACTTAATATATAATCTAGCCCAGTGTCTTGCACATGGTGGACATTTGAGTAACTGATTAATTGGTTAAGAATACCTGGTTATGTCAGTGGGTCTTTTTGGGAATGTCTCAACAGATCTTTTTTTTGCTATAGGCTAACTGAATCTCCCCTCCAGAATTCTGCTGAGGGAGCTTTTGTTTGTTTTTTTGGTGAGGCAATCAGGGTTAAGTGACTTGCCTAGGGTCACATAGCCAATGAGTATCATGTGTCTGAGGCCAGATTTGAACTCAGGTCCTGAGGAAGGTTTAAGTCATGATCTCACTTGTGGGAAGTATGGGTCAGAACTAGTACATAGAGAGTTCTATGATCCTCTGGCTCATGGCTTCTGTCTAGAAGTACTTCAGTTGGTGACTCTCTCTATTTATTAAAGCTTTCCAAGATGAAATGACTCCAACAACAGCTCAAAAATTGTTTTTGTTAGGTGTTAAAGGAAATAAGAATATAATTTTGGTACCTGGTCCCTGCCTTCAAGAGGCTTATAAAGTCTGGAAGCTATGTGTGTATGTAACTATAATACAAAATGGAAGATGGTAAATGGGCAAGATGTACATGTGAAACTTTATGAGAGTTCAGTGGAAGAGAGAGCACTTCTAGCTAGGGTCATCAGAGAGTTTCATGGTTAAGGTGGTATTTGAACTAGGCCTTGTAGGACTGATATAATTTCAGCAAATAGAAAAGGGAGAACATTCGCCAAGCAGAAGACAGGAGGGGGTGAGCAATGGCATAAATATAAGAAAGTCTGAGATGCTCAGGGAACAAGTGAGTAGTATGGTTTAACTTGAGTATGAGCTATGTGAAGGGAAGTAATGAGATAAAGTAGCTATAAATGCCAGATTAAGGAGTTTAGATTTTGGTAATAAATGGCAGGCCATTGTTCATTGTTCAATAGATTTTTCAATAGTAGAGTTACATAACAGATCACACCTATGAATTAGGAAACTTAATCTGACCTCAGTTGTATAGGGCATGAATTAGAAAGGCAAGAGACAGAAGTAAGGAGACCAGTTAGGAGGCTATTGCCAGAGTCATAAATTAATCAAACCTTGAAGATGATTAAAGAAAAGCAGCTTGGCACAATAAAAATAACACTGGATTCAGAGCCGGAGGAGACCTGTATTTGAATGCTATCTCTGACACTTAATAGCTATATAATCATGGTCAGGTCATTTCGTACTCTCTGAGCCTTAATTTCTTCATCTATAAAATGGGAATGCTAATAGACCAAATAAGATAATGTATATAAAGCATTGTGCAAACCTTAAAACACAATATAAATGTTAGCTTTTAGTAGTATTTGCAGCAGCAGCAGCAGCAGTAGTAGTAGGAAACCACTGGAGTTTATCGAATAGAAGAATGATTTGAAATAGGGAGAGACAAGGCAGGGAAGTTAATAAGGAGGCTATGGCTGTAGTCCAGGGAAGGATGAGGCTGGTTTCCTGAAAGACATTGTGGAGGTAGGAATAACAAGATCTGAAAACTGACTGAATATTTGGGGCGAGTGAAAATGAGAAGTGAAAGGTGACAATGAGGTTTTGAACCTGGTAATTGGAAAGATGGTGCTATACTTGACAGAAAAAGTGGACACTAAGAAGAGGGGACTGGATTTTGAGGGAGAGATAAAGAATTCTGCCTTTGATATCAATTGATTAAATCAATAAGTACTATTAAGTGCTTACTGTATGCCAGGCCCCATGGTAGGGGTTCAAAGAAAGGCAAAAATAGCCCCTTCCTTGAAGGAGTTTACATTCTAATGGAGGAGACAACATGTAAATAAATAGGTACATACAAGATTACAGAGTAAAAAGAAGGTAACATTAAAAGGAAATTCTTGTTCACATGGCAGAAGGAACCAGGAAGACCTCCTGAAAAAGGTGGCATTGAGTTGAATTTTGAAAGAAACCAAAAGATGTCAAAAGAAAGAGGTGAGAAGGGAAAATACTTCAAGCATGAAGACGCCAATGCAAAAGCAAAGAGATGTGAGATGGAGAATGGACATGAGGAGCAGGATGTAGGCCAATGTCACTGGACCTTCAAATGCATGGAGAAGAGTAAAGTATGAGAAGACAGGCAATATAGGAAGGGATCAAGGTTAAGAGCCTTCAATGACAAATAGAAGATTTTGTATTTGATCTTAGTGGTAATAGTAAGTGACTGGAATTTACTAAGTTGGGGGGGAAGGGAGTGGCATGACATGGTCAGACTTATGCTTTAGGAAAACTTGAGGAAAATGACTTTGGCAGCTATGTAGATGAAGAGAGAAAGGAGGCAGACTGTTGCAGTAATCCAAGTGAGAGGTAATGGACTGAACTATGGTGGAGCTGTGTGAGTAGAGGGAAGGGTATGTATACAAGAGAGGCTGTGCAGGTAGATACAGTAAGATTTGGCTACCGTTTGGATAGAAGGGGTGAATAAAAGTGAAGCCTCAAGGAGGATTCCAAAGTGGCCAACCTGGGTGACTGGGTGAGGACAGTAGTACCCTTAGTAGTAATAGGGGAGTTCAGAAGAGGGCAAGAGAATGCAGTACAAATAATGAGTCCTGTTTTGGACATGTGAAGTTTTACAATATTGTTGAGACAAATACCTTTGTTTATTTTTTAATTCAATTTTATTTCATTTTCACCTCCAAATTCATTCCCTCCCAATTCTCTCTCCTATCCCACTGAGACAGCAAGAAAAACAAAATCCATTACTAATGTATTTAGTCAAGCAAAACAAATCCCCACATTAGCCTTGTCAGAAAAAAATAGATACCTCAATCTGCTATCAGAGTCCATTACTCCTGTATCTGGAGTTGTGAGTAACATGTTTTCTCATGAGCCCTCTGGAATAGTGGTTTGTCATTTGGTTGTTTAAGACAAGCAGCTTTGCAAGACTTAGGAACACCAAGTGACCAACTACAATTCCAGAGGACAAATAAGGGACATCTTTTTAGGACATGATCAGTGAACAAATTTGTTCGGCAATATTTGTTTAAAAAAAGATTTTGGATTTGTTTTTGTTTTTAATGGAGGGAGGAAGTAGGAGAGAGAAAAATTTTTATTCATTAAAAAATGTTGAAATGATAAATCCAGGAAAATGTACCTTTTTTTAACGCTGATTTTTTTTTATTGTAAGGTATTTGTAATAATGTGAGAGCAAGTCTCACAAATGTCCAATAAAAATCATGTCTTTAAAAAAAAGAAAAGATGTTGAATTAAAATTTAGCTTTTTTCTATTTTCTATTAAAAATTAATAAATAAAAATTTTTAATTTTTAAAAAAATAGATTGAATTTAAGTTTATTATGGGGCATCCACTTCTATCCTCCCTCTCAGGAGGGACACTAGAGCTGAATGTATATAAATCTACAAGTCATCTGCATAGACATTATAATTAATTCCAGGAATTAGAGATGTGTGTACACTTCATGAAATGGTGGCCCAGGACACCTCAGAAATCAGGAGAGGGCCACAAGGCAGAGGTTTCCAGGGTGAGAAGGCTGGAGAATGAGAATTCGTCTGTTAATAGAATGGTCTCTCACTGGATTGGTTGTAACCTGCACTCCAGAGATCATCTCTCCGACCTCCATGTCTCAAGTTATGAGCTAGTGTTTCCAAAGTCTTGGTATATTTTCATTTATTGGAGTATCTCTTCGTGCCTATTACTCTAGCACTCATGAGAATGATATATGTTATGATAGCTTTGATGAGTATAGGACGTATAATAGCCCTTTTTTAAATGATATTTTGTTTTTCCCCACTTAAATGTAAAAACAATTTTTAATGTTTTTGTTTTGTTTTGAATTTCAGATTCTATCCATGTCTCCCTCCTCTCCCCCCTCCCTTTAGTGGTAAGCAATCTGATATAGGTTATACATGTGCGATCATGTAAAACATTTCCATATATAATAGCCATTTTAAAATATTAGCACCTACAAAGTCACTTGATTCTGAAAGGAATAGAGCCAGGTATGTGTGAAGTCTGCCTTGATAAAAAGGAAGAATTCTACCAGTATTTCTCAGCTTTGACTCTTCCACTACCAGCTAGGTTCATATCCTGAGCCATTGATAATGACCCCTTTAAGTCTTTATTTTCCTATTAAAAGTTTGTGTTCTGTAGCAAGCTTACTGGGTATGATCTGGTCCTTCTCAAACTAAAGGTGGAGTGATTTGGTTCCATGTGCTATAAACTCAGAGAATCAGCTGTGTGCAGATGTAGACCCCCATCGCTCTAGTCTCATGTCTACAACTATTTTCATGAAATATTTACACTTCAGTTATTGAGACCTACATATATGTATATATATATATATGTATGTATGTATGTATGTATGTATGTATATATATTTTTTTTTTTTTGCTTTTTTCTCCCCTACCATCCCTTGGGCCTCTAGAGATCCCTAGAAGGGTTTTCAGAGAGAATAACTCCTATGCAAAATGAAATCAATAAATACTCATTAAATGTTTGCTGTGTGCATGGTGCTGTACTTCCTCTGAGAGAGGGAAAGGAAATATAGAAGTTTAAAAAAAAAAGAGTGGCTACAGTTGGGGAGCCAGCATAAACATTGGAAAAGTAAAATGATATTTATTAATACCCTACTATGTACAATAATGTACAACCCTATATGAGAGCTCCCAATTAGTAAACATTTGTTAAGCACCTACTATGTGCCAGGTATTGCACTAAGTGCTGGGGATACAAAGAAAGGCCAAAGACAGTCTCAGCCCTCAGAGGAGCTTGTGGTCTAATGAGGGATGGGGGGATGGGGAACAACGTAGAAATAACTATGTACAAACAAGCTATGTGCAGGATAAATTAGAGGTAATCACAGAGAGGGAAGTCACCAGAATTAAGGGGGTTAGGGAAAGGCTTCCCGTGGAAGGTGGAGTTTTAGCTAGGACTTGCAGGAAGCCAGGGAAGACAGGAGGCAGAGGAGAGGACAGAATGCATTTTATGTATGGGAGACAGCCAGGAAAAATGCCCAGAGTCAGGAGATGGAATGTCTTATTCAAGGAACAACAAGCAAAACAGTGTTACTAAATCACAGAGTAGAGGAGAGAAATGGGGTAAAAGGTATAAGAAGACTGGAAAGTGAGTGAGTACCAGATTATGAAGAGCAGTTGCCAAGTTAATTGTATAAACAGTAAGTGCTATAAGAGAGAGCCCAAAAGTGTTCCTTCTTCTCTTAGAGTTCCTTATTTATATGTTTTTCAGCATTTATCATATATTGACTTGTATTATATGTATTTGAATAAATGTTTTTCTACACAGCTGGAATGTAAGCTCCTTGAGGGAAAATATTGTTTCATATGTATAAATACTATTCATATATTTCTGCTGTCTGTAGCATCTAACACAGAGAATGTTCCGTTCATTTGATAAATATTGTCATCTACATTTATTAATTCTGAAGATAACACAATTATGAGGGTGTTAAGGGAACAATATACAGGATATCTAAAGGAGTAAAAGATAGCAAAGGCATGGAAAAAAATTAGACCTTAATAATATCAGAAAAAAACTGCAAGATAACTTCAGTAACTATTGACTTATATGCTTACTCCCCCATCTTTATGCAGTCTTTTGGAGGATCATCTAAATGTATGAAGGACATACTCCAGCAAGATGTAAGGGTGGGATTCTATTCCATCCAATCCAGTTAACAAAGGCGTGTGTGTGTGTGTGTGTGTGTGTGTGTGTGTGTGCGCGTGCGCGCACACACACACACACACACACTCCTTGATTGAATCAATCAATCAAAAGCATAAATTTACTTGTGAATTAGTCCTTAATCAATTTGAGGGGTTTTGGCCATTGTATAAAAACAGGACCCCACACAGGAAACAGGAAATATCTCGCAATTGGTTTGAGTAGATCAGATCACACCTTAACTACATCTAAAAAACATCAAGCCAGTTTGGAGTCAGCCAGTCAGGCAGCGAATGAGTTTTTGTTGTCCAGCAGTAGAAGAATTCCAGTTTAAAGAATACTTGTTCAAGAGTTAGAGCCAAGCCCCAAGAGAGAATAACCCTTAGAGGGGGAGGAGGAGAGAGAATTTCTTAGTCTTCCCTCCCCACCCCACCCCTATTAATCATGTCAACAGAGAGACTGAGCCAGTAGCACATAGTGCATCCAGCTGGGAATAGAAAAATTGGACAAGTAGAATACAACACAGCCAGCCAGGAATAATAATTAATTGAGAAAAGGCAGCTTCTTATGAGCATGATCCCTTATGATGGAGAAAAGTGTTTATTATAGACTCTACAAAGGCACCCACCCTTGGAGCCCAGTAGAGAACTACACCTCAGGATACTTCATGAGGACTCCATGAAGGGAGAAGAGGACTTCCAGTAACTGGGAGTTGTGCATTACTGTCGTTTCACCACACATGCACTCACATTCTGTAGTTTGTGCCCGCTCCCAGTGTGCTTACTGTTGTTGACTGGCGGGAGGTGGAGAGGGAGCATTTAATTCAGTAAAACAAAATGCTGCTTTCTAGGCTCTGTTACAATACTGTTTCTCCCATCTGTCATATCAAAATCATTTCAGATTCCTTGGAAGATACAGCAATAGAAATACCCCCTTTTTAACATTCCTCTGATAATAAATACCAGGTGAGGCAAAAACAGAGAAATGTATACTCATCAAAAGTATTCACAACAGTGATGGAGGAGAGTCAGAATACAGATGTATTCTGTGATGACAGAATACAGAAGGATTTTGGAAATGTGAGATCTACCAACTGCTTCATTTGTGGAGGACATTGCACTGATTGCATTAAACATTGCAGAACTTTCTAGAAGAGATCTTTGCTATTGTTGTTCAGTTTCAGTTGTGTTTGGCTCTTCATGACCCCATTTGGGGTTTTCTTGGCAAAGATACTAGAATGTTTTGTCATTTCCTTCTCCAGCTTATTTTACAGATGAGGAAACTGAAGCAAACAGGGTTAAGTAAAAATTGCCCAGGGTCACATATCTGTTAAGTGTCTGAGGCTGTATTTGAACTCATGAAGATGAGTCTCCTTGATTCCAAGCCCAGTACTCTATCCGCTGCACCTAATCCCTCAAAGGAGTTTGACCATATATTCTACAAGTGGATTAAAAATGTCTACGGCCCATACTTCAACATGCATTTCGAGAACACCCTATGGAATTTGTCTATCTGGGGTAAACAGCGTAGATGGACAAATTGGGCCCAGAGTTGAACAAGAGTCAGGGACACTACTTCCCTTAGCTCCTATTGGCCTTTTCTCTGCCTCCATATCCTCTAGACCAGACCATCAGCACTGTCATCTGACTTAATGAAGTAACCTAGAACGCTTGGATACTGCCACATACCCAAAGCTAAATATTTAGGGCTTCTGGAATTTTCTATATACCCCATGTTTGAATTTTCTTTTTTGTATTTTCTCACTAATTTAGAGTGGGAGCGTGTTGAGAACAGGGACGGTCTTGCTTTTTCTATGCATATCCTCAGAGCTTATCACAAAATAATAAATGCTTTTTCATTTGTTCATTCATTTATTCTATAAAGGGATTGCCTATCTGGTAAAGTAATGGAGTTCCCAGCTACTTCAAGAGATTTTATAGCAGGAACTTCTACAATAAAAAGATTTGATTAAATGACCTCTAAGGGCCCTTTACCCTCAACTCTTAAAATTTTGTGATTCTGTTTGCTATAAAAAAAAATCATATGTTTAGCTTGGGGACTAGCCCAGAACCATTTGCAGGTTGAAGCTCTGATGATGATTAATGTGATGTCAGGTTAGGGTCATAGATGTAACCTATCCAAGACAAGATCCTTCTGTGTTTGTCTTTCTGAGATGCTCAAATCATAACCTTTCCTCATGACTTAGTTTTTCCCAGTTGTATTTCCTTAGAAGGTCCTGGCCGATATTCCAAGCTCTGCATTTCTTTCTATGAACAGCAACAGAACTCAGACCCTGGGCCCTAGGGAGTGGTCACAGGGGTAGAGTGGGAGTGGGGATTATTTGTTTTTGAACTTATTTCTATATGTCATCCCCATTGCACCAAACCTTCTCACAAACTTCCTGTGGGCCCTCCCAAATCACGAGTCGATTTCTACTTAGCAACTCCAGCTCTCACTTATGTCCTACTTTCCTGGTTTCATCAGAAACTCGTTGCATTTGTGTTCACCATGACAGACATGCTGAGCTCTGGCTTCTGTGAAGCTGAATCCCTCACACATAGATTCTCAGCAGCGTAGCCTGTTTTGTGATGACTTGTACCATCCTTCTTCCACCTTTGACCCACATATTCCTTTCATTGTCTACCTGAAGTCCACCTCTAGCCTCAAACTGCTACCTCTAAATCTCCATTCTGTGCTATTCCTACCCTTTCCCTCCAGTCCATGTTTTAATCCCTGCTTCCTCTCTTCCTTCTCTTTTTCTTTTACCTTTGTCTGCCCTTCTCCAGTAACCTCAGGGGTAGTCTGACTTGTTCTCAGACTCATCTACAATGTGAATCTCTGCCACAGTCCTTTACTGAGTTCACAGCAGTGACTCAAGATAGGGTCTTTTCCCTCTCCAAAGCAGCAAGACAACAGAGTCTCGGGGATAATCTGTTTCATGTCTTTGTTTCTCCTAGGCCCAGGCTACCGGATCCCCACACACTTCTCCAACTCATGGAAGTGGCCGCCCAATGCCCATGCCTGTCCGTTCAACATCTGCTGGCTCTACTCCTACTCACGGGCCACAGGACTCATTGAGTGGAGTTGGGGGAGACATCCAGGAAGCTTTTGCACAAGGTAAGTTTCAGTAGTGGAGCACAATGGAAAGAAGGGAGTTGGGGAACTACATGCATCTTGAGACTTCTCCAGTACTTTTTAAAGTCTGAACTTTAAATATTGAAACCTTCATATGAACTGTAAATAAATTGACCCAAAGAACTGGTCCAGAGTATTTTACTTTCAAATGGACTTAACCTGAAATTGAAAGTACTAAATATAAGCAGTACAATACAGTCTTGGTGCACACGTATAGGAGAGGCCTCATAGACTTGGACCAAGTGCCAATCCAGAGGCTTGGATCCTGACATCTCCTTTCTCTTTAGGAGAGACGTGCTTCTTGTCATTTGGGCTCTGCTTCCTTCCTATGGAAGGCATATGGTAGATGTCTGTCAAAAGGATGTCCTACCTTGGGAAGGCTTAAAACAGACCAAATACCTGGGTCTGTGGGTAATATTCTTAACATACATCATCTGTATTCCACATCCTGCATAGACCTGCTGAAGGTGGCACAATTATAAATTTGGCACAGACTAGTTCTCCTGGAGAACTGGATGTTAGTAGCAGAATAGTAGCAACAGCAAGTGCTGGGTTGACTGGGTGATGACCCTTTGAGAAGTTGGAAGGGGCACTGGTACAAATAAAGTCCAGCCAAAGATGCAAAAAAATACTGTGCCGTAAGCTGAGTCCTGAACTTCCTCTGATATAGTTAGCACCAGAGAACAGAGGTGGCAGGAGTCTGCTATTTGTCTGAAAGGGGCATATGAAATGAGGCTAGCATGTGTGGGTATCTGGTAAACTGCATCCAGCAAACTGGTATGCTGCATCCTGAGATGCAGTATCAGGCTTCAAAGCACCCACCTTCTGTGGCTGGAAGCAGATGGCATTGATGTTGCCAGCACCTCTCAGCACCTCTATGGCTATCTATGTCTTGGGACCTTGCAGAAGTGGCTCATCAACCTGGATATCTCCTCTCCATGCCCACTCTGGCATCGCCATCTGCTCTGACTCCCCTCAGGTACGAGGAGAAACCTCCGAAATGATCTGCTTGTGGCTGCTGATTCCATCACCAACACCATGTCATCTCTGGTGAAGGAACTCCATTCAGGTGAAGCCCAGAGCTCCAGCCCCATGTTGCCACATCATCCTCTTACACATACACATGTTTCTTACTTCATTACAAATCCTACATGAGTGAGCTCCTCGGTTAAGGATTTCCCATTAAGTGAGGGCAGACTTCATTTGTTTCCTCGTGTCCAGCACCCACATGTCTTTATAGAGGTACTTGTACATTTTGCACAAATTTAACATTATGATGATAATTCATAAAGACAAAAATGAACATACAATGAATATACAAAACAAATGTGGAAAGACACTCATATTTGCCTTTACCATTATAAGTTTGAGTTTGCAAGTCTAGGCTAACCAAAAGGTTGTTTATTTCCTCCCAGGTCTTTGACCTGCTGTCAGGGTAAGCTGGCCACAGGTGGACAGTGCTGCTTTGTCTAGGGCCTCATGGTCTGAACAATTTGGTTTCCTGTGTTAGCTAAAAAATATAGAATACTATACCTTTTCACTCAAACTTTTTCCAATAACAAATGATATCAAAACAGCTAAGTATAGGCATTACCTGGTATTGTCAAAACCTATAAATAGGGTACAGAAGTTAGAATAATAATTTTTGAAGTAAGCAATTTGCTGTTTAGGTACCTTACTTACCGATCCATAACCCTTTTTAACTGCTGCTTAATTTAACCTTGCTTTTCCTCTAGGCTTGAATAGAACTAATTCACTATGAATTTTACTTGGAGTTGGACCCTGCTTTGAGGACAGCTTAACATCATTAATCCAAGTTAATAACAAAAGCTCCTGATCATTTTTTCCCCAGGCTACTGCAACTTCTACTTACCCTGATTAAAGAGATGGTGTTGCCATTTCTAAGATCATAGGTAAAGAGTTGGAAGGGAATTTAAACATCATGTAGTCCAACCATCTCCGGTTACAAATGAGGAAAGAAAAGTCCACAGAGGGGATATGATTTGTCCAAGGTAAAACAGATATTAAGTGGCAGAGTCAGCATTCAAGGCTCCAGGCAAATACATTTTATCTGGTGCTCTTTCAGCTCTACTATCCTGCTGGTTCCTCTGCATTTCTGTATCTGACTCCCTGACTCCAATCTGACTTCACTTGGAAAGAAAGAATCCCACCTGGCCTCTTCCTTCACAGTATAATGCTTATTTTCTTCTTTGATTGTTTTCTCTTCTCTTGGCTCTTGAAGTAATCTACCAGAGACTTTTAGCCCCTTCTTCTTTTCTTTTCCACTTGATTTGGTAGAAACCAAAAGAGGAATGATTAGTTGACATTCAGAATTGTCTATCAGAAACTGAATTTTGGTGATTTTCTTTTTCCACTGCCAAAGAATAGATCAGTTAACTAACTGCTATATATTTAGTAATTACTAAATAAAGTAGTTGTCCCACTAACTTCCAATTCTTCTATAATTTTTACAACCTAGCTGCCTTCTCTCATAGAATCACACAATTTGGGAGTTGAAAGGACCTTAGGTGCCATATAATCCCTGAACAAGAACCCCTACTACAAACATATTAGGCAAGTGGTCATCCAGCCTTCATTTGAATGCTTCCAATGAAAAAAAACTCCTCTCCCTCCTTGGGCAGCCCATTCTACTTTGTTCTTTTAATTGCTCTAATTGAAGCCAAGCAGAACTAGTCTATTCCCTTTTCCATGTAACAGTCCTCATACTTGAAAACAATTATATCCTCCTAACCCCCCTGCAAGTCTACTTTTTTACATCTTTAGGTCCTTATCTTTATATGGCATGATTTTGAGACCCTTTATCATTTTATGGAACCATTCTCTCATTCCTTGATTTACTCAAGTGAATATATGTCTAATTGCCATACAATACTACTCCATCCCTATCCCTAGCCTTCTGCTTACTTTTATCTTTTTGAACCAGGTATAGCCTTCCAGAACCATATTCCTATCATGAACTTCATCCCACCAAGTTTTAGTGTTTGTATAGGGTCAAAATGGCCTCTTTCTTTTAGGATCTCTAGTCCATTCTGCTTATCTGTACTTTGTGAATTTGCATATAAATATCTGAAGCCATGAGCTGTACTGTGTACTCTTTCTTGGGTTTTGTCTCTTACAAATATTTGGACATCTCTGTTACTGTTCTTCCTTCATTATAGTGACTGTGGTATCTAGCTTGGATATGCCTAGGCAGTTTTTTTTTCATTTTCACTTTGAAGTTTTGATTTTATTTCTAAGACACCAAACAAATATGGCCTCATTAGTCCTTTGTTAGGCGAGCTCCATTCCTGTCCAATAATTCCTATATTTTAAGCCATAATCCTTAAGTTCTCCCTCCTCAGATACTACTTTCTTAACTAGCTGTTCAATTCCTATCTTGCCTTCTCTTCTGAAGACCTTACCTTCCAATGGTAGAAATCATGAGAATACCCCTTGGGTCACCGTATGCTTTGATTTCTTGCCAAAGACTTGCAATCCATAGCAATACTTCCTACAGTCTTTCTGTCAGAATTTGAGATTGTAGACAACCCTTAGATATTAGACCCTTAGATATTTTCCATATGAACTGACATTAATCCAGTTCTTCCCCATTCTGCATTTGTGCAGTTGAGTTTTTACTATAGTACAGGAATTATTATTATTACTAATTTCATTAATAAAAATTATGAGCATATCTCACATTTAGGCATCACTTTATACATTACTAAGATTACTTACTCAAAATAGCTCCATGAAATAGAGATTCCCTTCCCTTATCTTCATTTACAGATGAGAAAGGAGGCTCTGAAAGTTTGGACTTGTCCATAATATCTGACATTTATAAAGCCCTTTGAGATTCAAGAAATACCTCCTATACACTGTCTCATTTGATCAATCAATCAGCAAGCATTTATTAAGTACCTATTATGTGCCATGCATTGTACTAGGCTCTGGGGATTAAATACAACAATTAACCAATCCCTATTCTTAAGGATCTTGCACTCTAAAGGAAGATATGTATACAAACATATACACACCTATAGAATAAATATTAAGAAAAACAAAGAAATTCAATACAAGGTAGTTTGGGAGAGAGGGCACTAAGTAGTTGATAGACCAGTAAATACTTCATATAGAAAGTAGTATCCATTATAACCAACCTTTAACCTTGCACAAGCAAACCAAAGCATGACCTAAGATCTTGTTTTCCTCAAAAATATGTTTCCAAATATGCCTTAATCTGCAAGGAAAGCTATGGATTGTTTGGTTAATAGGTGTGGCAGGGTCCTGTTCTTTATACTTCCCAAAGAGCAACTCTGAAGCCTTAGCACCAATAGAGAAAGAGAACATTCTTAGCTTTTGTTGGTACTTAGGGGACCGCTTATTGTAGCCAGTGGCTTAGTTGATCCCCCCAGGTGCTGGTAAAGGCAAAGATGTGAAGAGGAGGTTAAGAGAAGTCAACTTGGCTACAAGCCCTCCCTTCTTGGACCCTGCAGCCTAGACGGGTCTGGGAGCATATGACTCATTGGAATGGTCCATCCATTGTAAAGGCAGTTTGAGTACCTTCAACATATGGCTGTCAGCAAGGGAGATAAGCAGTCCCCCAAAGTGTACTCAGGTTCTTAATGTCTCATCAGAGCTTCTCACATAAGGTTTATTATACTTGTTTACTTCAGAATTGTATCTGAGGTCATGCCTGCGCAGATCTATCCCTTCTCTCCATTTCTTCTTTCACTACTTTCATCATCTTGAGTTACTGTAATAGCCTTATTGACTACCTCCACTTCCAGTTTATCCTTCTAACCAACCTCACATATTACTGTAATTCTGTGTGATTGTGGGCATTTCACTTCTTTGTGATATACTTTATTCTTTTGTAAAATGAAATTATCTCTCTAAGGTCCTTTCCTATTCTGACATACTTTGATCTGCCTCTAACATCTCTTTCATCATGTCATTCCTCTACTTAAGAACCTGCAATGACTCCCTGTTTCCTACCATGGTATCTTAACATCTGTTGTCTGGATTTCAAGGCCTTCATAAGCTGGCCCTACAGTGGAGGATGCAATGTGGTACAATAGTCAAAGCACTGGATTTGGAATTGCAGGACCTTCATTCTGATTCTGTGTTTTTCGTTTATTATCTCTAAAGCATTGGACAAGCCACTTGATGCTTCTGGACCTCAGTTTCCTCCTCTATAAAATGAGAAGGTTGAACTTGATGACCTGTGGAGTCCTTTCCAACTCTAGATCTATGAGCCTATAAACATTATTTAGCTGTTTGATGACAATTTTTCATCAGGATAAGTGAAAATGGTTCAGTTTGGTTTTTTTAGTCAGTGTATTCTTATAAATCACTAGTCAGAGGGGGCCATATACTGGCCCTTAGTAAGCTCCAGGCTTCATTCAGATGAAATTGAATTTCATATTGCTCCAAGAGAAGAGGATAGAATATTCCTTTTAGGAAGAACAAAGATCTTCAAGGTGAGCAAGTAGCAGAGCAGCACTACAGTTCTGTACATCATAGCCATGTGATTTCTATTCATTTCTGATGAAGAAGGTTGGTGGTAAATTTATACCAACACTACACCCACATGCATGCATATATACATATGTGTGCCGCATGCATGCACACGTGTGCGTACACACACACACACACCCCATGCTCACACACCTCCACCAAGCAAGCCTCGCAACCTTTACTTACAAACACTTACATAGGCTCATCAACCCAATGTGTCACTCCCCTGCTCCTCTTATTCTGCTCACTATGCTGAAGGGTCATTGGCCTCCTTGGACTTCTATTTTTTTCAGCAGAGGAAGGTGGAGAGGAAGAGGAGGAGAAGACACAGAATAAGAAAGACAGAGGTAAAGGCAGCTTGGCAGGTCCCTTGGCCTAGAAGAAAGTCAAAACCATACATTCCATGAAGCACATATCTCCCTTCTCCTCCTCTGTGCTTCTTTCCCTACTGCCACTTTCCCAAGCCCATGAAAGCACCACATCCACAAGCATTTAAATGCTGAGCCTCCTACATGACCATCCATGTGCTAGATATTATTGAGTTATGGGGGAGCCAGAGGAAAGGCAAGAATATCAAAGAAATATCAGATATGGCCTCTTCCTTCAATCAGTTTATAATCTGTTCAGAAACAGTATCAGACTATACACATGAAACAATTAGGGAACAGTTCAGTGCTTAACTGTGATTTGGAATATAAGTGCAAACGGAAGTCCGTGTGAGCTGTAGTCACCAAAAGCTTCACAGAGGAGCTGGGAATTGAGCTAGACCTTGGGGGATGGATAGAATTTAAATGAGTAGAGAGGAGGAAGGAGGGAAATCCACATGGAGACTCAGAGGACATTCTAGTAGTAAATGAGCTTGATTGGTATAGAGGAGCCAGACTGTGGAAGACCTTGAAAGCCTGGAGAAAAGACTGCTATAATAGAAAAATAACAGTGAAAGTAAGTGCTATTGTGTCTATGTGCTCCATTGTACCTTCTCTCTGTAGATGTGTGCCCATCTGCCCTTCTCCTCCTATAGCTGTATCATCAGTAGATTGTACCAATGTCAGTAATGGGGCTTCTTGGATCCTGGTTTTGTAAAAGCCCCCAAATATTCAACCTCCCATGGCCATTGTACATGTCTTTAATTAATTCAATGCTTCCTAACTAGAAAAACCGGTGGCTAATATCTTAAGGAAACCCATTCTGTATGGGGACAAAGGGAGTGACAGAATGAGGCACTGCTGGCCCTTGTGAGGGCTTAAATTCCTGAATTTGTGTGATCAGAATCATAGGTACCACAAAGTTAACCTGCACTTTTTATCAATATTCAATGAACAAGTAGTCAGTTTGGATACAGTCAACTCTTGGTTATCCACCAAAATGAGGGGGAGCTCTGGTTACAGACAATCTAAAAATAAGTTAGTTCTCTTTGGCTTTGGAATGTCTGTGTTTGTTGTAGTTGAGATGGTATTGAAAAAGAGGAGGTGACTTCAACTGACTGTTCAGTTGGAGACTCATGGATGTCTAACATGATTGCAGGGTGTGGTTCTCAGCTTTTCCTATTCAGGAACTCCATTTTATCAATTCCTCTGGAGGTGTTAATGCTCTAGGGGACTGATTCACACTAACCCAACTGACAAACCAGAAAGCCATGTATAAATTTATAATGAGAGTGGGCTTTTTCAGTATCCATCAGTTATCCAGTCTATTCCCTACCTGACAGTTCATCCAGTCTGTTCCCTACCTGCTGTGGACATATTTAGAAAAATGAATGAGTGATCCCAGGTTTGTTGGTGAATATGGAAACCAAGCACAGTTGGATGTTTGGACTCCTTTGGATTGAGAAAATCTGAGTTTAAATTCCAACTCTACTACTTATAATCTTGGACAAGTCACTTGACTTCTCAGGATCCCAGTTTCCTCATCTATAAAATGAGATGGTACCTTGAACCCTGAGTCCTGTAATTCTATAATTGATCAGACTATGTATCACTATAAGTGTTCAGAATACATACATATATATGTGTATGTACAGACTAGATCAAATTCATTATACAAAACACTTTCCTAGTGACTAGCATACTCATGTCCACTAGACATGGATCACAAGATCATAGAATTAGAGCTGGAAAGGATCACTTTTTCTCTGAGAAAATGTAGCTGGATAAAAAATGAGAAATTACTACTTTTTGCTCTTTTCCCCCCTGGACCCCATGCAGATCACTATCCTTGGATACGTCACAATTAGACTACAGTTTTACTTATGTTAGTTACCTATTGGTTTCCATGATAAAATATGGGAGAATAGCCTATTCTTATCAGTAAATGAGACATTTACAAGCCATCTCTTAAATTGGGTTTCTTCTGCAAGTGACCAATAGCCTATAGTTTCTGTTGATTCTTACTTCCATTTTAGTAAGTTACATTTTCTGACAAGATCCCCAAACTCTGGGTGTAAATCAAATATGGAGACTGTAGCCCATTTGTATTCATGGACTTAATAGTTGAATATAGCTGTGCCTTTACTTTTGGGGAATTACAGTATTTAGAATAATGGAGTCACATGGTGACGATATGACTCAAGAAGAGCTGGAAAGTTCTCTATTTTGTCCTCTTGTTCAGGGCTCTTCTCACCTCCCTTCTGTGTGCTGTACATATTTAGCCTTGACTGAGGCAAAACAAAGAAGCCTAAGTGGATTTGTCCTCTCTCTCTTTACCCTTTTTGTCCAGTTATACCTTCCTTGGAACCAAAGATGAAGATTTAGGCTTAAAAGGGCTTATACTGTGCTATAGGGTGCCTAGCAGAGTAAAATTCAACCAGAATGTCAGCAAAGGAAGTAATTTTTTTTTCCTGGTTTATGATGTCAGAAATTGAAAAGATTTCCCATGGATAATCTTCCCTTGGATAATTGAGAGTTGACTTATTTCTGACACATATTGATGTTTCTTACAGTAACACACAGGATTCCTGTTGGTCCAGAAACAGTCTCTGGGCAGACTTTTCATTGCTTCCTAATTTAATTCAGGTGAATGATTGTTACCCTCCACTACCAAACCACACCCCTACTCCTGAGATACTGCTAGAAAAAAGCCATCAAGGTTTAGGGGAGGGGAAGTTAGGAAGTAGGCTGGAGAGAGCTTGAAGAGCCATTGTATCCAGACAAGAAATAAAAAGGAAGAAAAACCTATAAGTCTATTCCTCTTGCAAATGGTCAGATACAGAGAAATTAAGGCAGCTTTAGAAGAAAATGAAGAAGAAATTGAGGTAACCTTCCCAACCCAATTCATACAACATATCTTAATTTTAGGCACACTCCTCTCCATGCATACAAATGTAGGTAATCCTACCCATACCCTATATGGACATGCAACTATAAAAACACTCAAGAATATACATATGTGATAGTCAAATGTATACAAACAGTACCCTAAATTGATATGCAGGTGTACACACTTACTTAGATGTAGTATGTGCATATGGATATAGATAATTGACATTTTTTAGATCACACTTATGGTTTCATTGATATAGGGTACTTTTATTGGAAAAACTACCTCTGCTAATGCAGATGGGCACCTGTTCTGCAATGTATGCATATAAAAATTCATGCATCAGACAATATGGTGCCGTGGGTTGAGTGCTGGACTTGAAATCAAGGAGGCTGGGTTCAGTTCCTTCTGGCACTTATAAATTGTTTGGGGATTTTGTTGGTTGATTTTTGTTTTGTTTTGTGGACAAATCCCTTAGCATCCCTAGTTTTCTTATCTGTAAAATGGGCATATTGATCCTGTGGTATTTACAGGGCTTTTGTGAAGTTCAAATGAGATCATATTTACACTTTGCAAAATCTTAAAGTACTCTACATATCAGCTGTTATTATCCATAATTATTCTCAGCAGACACATACCACCATAGAAATAAAAGCCTAATGCATCACTCCACCCTATACACAAATAATAATAATATACATTTATATAGCACTTAGTTACAAAGCAGTTCCCTCACAACAACCCTGTGAGGCAGCTAATGCACGTGTAGCAAATGCTTTGGAGTTAACTATTCCAGCCTTGACTCAGAAACCATGTTCCAGGGATGGCTTCTTCTCTCAGTGGTCTAGGGTAACCCTTGAGGGGTTATGGGTGGTTTTTTCAAATACAGAAGCTCACAATCCCCCCACTGGTGTGCTTCCCTCTACTGATTATCAGTTGATATCAGTCCACCAGACTTAAATAGCTATTAGAAACCAGTATTTACTAAGGTAGTACAGTAAGAAAAGTTGGTACAAACATCCCTACTAACAAGGTGCTTACTTACCAGAAGTACAGGCAGAAAGAATCCAAGGGGAAGAGGCCTCAAGATTAGAGCAGGTGTTGTAGCAAAGGGATAACTTAACTTACGTTCCTAGAAGTCCAGTTCTTCCCTTCCTGGGACCATCATGACATTTCCCTTAGCCATTTGTGCTCCTGGTAGAATCCAAAAGCTTCCTTCCCTTAGATGATCCAGCTTATCCTCAGCCCCTGATACAGTCAGTGCAGCCAGTCACTGCTGTTGTGGGAACACTGTTAGAAAGCCAGGGAGATGTCCAGATTTTTCAGCCCTCCAAAGCTCACAGATTCCTCCTCTGGTCAAGGGGGCTGTAGGTAGATTAAAGCTTTTCCCTTCCTCCTCCTCAACTCCTGAAGTGATTCTCTCTCAGGGGCTTGGCTAGAACTGTTCTTTGCTGTAAACTGCCAGACACCAGAATAGTGGGTTTTTTCTTTGTTTGGGTTTTTTTTTTTTTGCTTTTTTAGGCAATTGGGGTTAAGTGACTTGCCCAGGGTCACACAGCTAGTAAGTGTCAAGTATTTGGTCTGAGGCCGGATTTGAACTCAGGTCCTCCTGACTTCAGGGTCAGTGCTGTATCCACTGCGCCACCTAGCTGCCCCCAGAATAGTGGGGTTTGAACTGGCAAGCTGTTTTATAGAAAACAAGGTACATCTGGACATGTATTAGTTTAATGTCATTGATTTATTCATTCATTAGAGGTGTTCTCACCTGATGTAAAGGCTAAAGTGATTTGTTAGTTACTTGAAGTGGGGAGGGGTCTGTGTGTGGTTAATTGACTCAATTGATTACCACTTTTATTTCTTCTTGGCAAGGCAGTTGGGGTTAAGTGACTTGCCCAGTGTCACACAGCTAGTAAGTGTCAAGTGTCTGAGGTCAGACTTGAACTCAGGTCCTCCTGACTCCAAGTTCTATCTACTGCACCACCTAGCTGCCCCCAATTACCACCTTTATACAAGTATGATTATTTCCATTTTGTGTAAGAGAAAGCTGAGAGTTTGATAAATTAAGTGACTCACCTATGCTCACACAGCTCATAAGCATCTGAGACAGAATTCAAATCTAAATCTCTTAACTACAGGCCTAGCACTTTATCCGTTCCGCCATAGAGCAGACTAACCACTGTGTAAAATTCTCTAGAGTAGCCGTCAAGAAATGACTCCAGGCAAGAAGCAGTACTTGAAGGAACAACTCTACCTAATTTTTTTCCTCTTCTTTCTACATAAAACCAGAACTACTGAAACTAGCAGCCCCTATTTCTCTAGCATTTCCAGTCCTTTCCTGGCCTGCTGCCTGCCCAGGGTTGTTTATTTAAAGGGCCTGCCACATTTTTTCATAGCACAGAATCCAAACATGCAGTGGTAGTTGTCAGAGCACCCTCTGCAGTGTGGCACATGGCATTCTGTGGTCCTACTAGGATTCTTCTGGAGTATGACAAGGCTGTGAACTCAGAGACCCACAGCTCTTCCTTAGGTTTGTCTTGGGCACTTTTGAGTCAGCTTATTGTCCATTGTTGTAAGTACAAAAGAGGGGGAGAGAGACAGAGACAGAGAACAGATTAGTAAAGGTGAGAGTTAAGACATAGGAAGAATGGGTATTAGAGTCAGTAAAATAACCAAGACACTAATGCAATTTAGTTGGATACAGTGTTTCTTTCCATATACCCCAGTTTATATAGACAAATAGCAATTGGGAAATGACAAAATCTCAGAGACCATGTAGTCCAGCCTATCCCAGTGAAGAATCACCTCTATGATATCCTCAACAAATACCCATCCAGCCTTCACTTGAGAATCTCAGGTGAGAAAGCACCTACCACCTCATGGATCAGACCACTTCACTTTGGAATATCTTAATTATTGGGAAGTTATTCCTCACATCCAGCCAAAGTCTATCTCAACACAATCTCCACCCAGTGGTCCTAGTTCTGAACTGTAGAACCAAGCAAAACAAGTCTAATCCCTCTTCCTTACATATGTTATTGTTCAGTCATTTCAGTTGTGTTTGACTCTTCATGACCCCATTTGGAGTTTTCTTGGCAGATACTAAAGTGATTTGCAATTTCCTCCTCCAGCTCATTTTACAGATGAGGAAACTGAGGCAAAGAGGGTTAAGTACATAGGGTCACACAGCTAGTAAGTATCTGAGGCCAGATTTGAACTCAAGAAACCATATTTGAACCCAGAAGATGAGTCTTCTTGACTCCAGGCATATAACTCTATCTGCTACATCACCTAGCTGCCTCTTCTTATACATGAAAGCCCTTCAAATATGGGCTCCCGAGCCTCTTTTTTTTCCAGGTTAAAAAACCACTCATTCTTTCAGCCTGTCCTTGTATGGCATGATCTCCAGGCCATTCACTAAAGTGGTTGCCTTTCGCTAGACACACTCAAGGTTAGCACAGTCTTCCTATGATGTGATATCCTGAAGCAAACATAATACTCCAAATTTGCTCTGACCAGTCAAGAGCACAGTCGAACTATCAATTTCTTTATTCTGGATACTAGTCTTCTCTTAATGTGGGTTAAGAGCACATTAGCTTTTTTTGGGCTACCATATCTGACTATTGACTTATTGAACACTTGTGTTCCACTATCATTCATACCTACTCCAGCCATATTAATCATAATTCTTCTGACATAGGACTCGTAAAGGCCAATCACATCACCTTCTCTTGACCTTGATTCTATTCCTACTTTATAAGCCATATACACATAACCTAATTGCTCGGTTAGAGTCTGATTTCTTTCTCTCCAGGCTAGCCAGAAAACAAAAATAAGAATATCTTCCTCCTTTCTCTTTCAGTAAGACCTGGTGTAGGGGCCTTCAACTTCGGGGCAAAGATTTCAAATAGTCATTACAATGTCAATTCATTTTCGTCCCTACCCCTTACCTCTAACCTTACCTACGTCCCTACCTCTAACAAGAGGAGGAACAAAACATCACCATCATCTTTGCCAAACTAGAGAAACCAGAGGCTGCCTTCTCTAAGGGCTGACACAAACATATCCACACTTATGGCTACATACATCAAAGAGAAAAATGAGGGCATCTTCCTAAAACTAGTTGTAGTATATAATGCAGCAGGAAAACAGTAGTGTGCTGCCCCCTGAAGGAAATAACTTCAGGATTCATTTTAAAAAGTGTGTAAGACAAAGAAAAAATAAGAAGAAATAAGTCAGAAAATAAAGCTAATGGAAGGATGGTAACATGACTTAAGAGTTCCTTGATTTCCTCAGTTCCACTGACCTTCATCTCCATTCCAGATCAGCCATATTGTGAACCTCATTATCACAGTAGGAGGAAATATAATTTTCTAAAATAGAGATGGGGAAAGGAGAATTGGGGTCTGAGGATAGGTCTGGAATAGCCATAATGGGAATATTAGAGATACGATGAAAATTAATTTTAAAGTTGACAAGTAGCACAGAAAGCCAATCTGAAGTTGGACTACAGTAATCTTTAATAGATCAAGACTGTTTTGAAAGAAAAAAGAAGTAGACTGCAAAGGGGTGATAATAGTTTGAGGGTTCATGTGATGAGGACAGTATTGAAGTAGTCCATCATAGTATCTAGAGTAAGAAAGTGGTCTTGTAACTAGGAGTCAGCCAAATGTACAGGGCAAAATTACCATTAAGGAATAGAAAGACTAGAGGTGAGCAGTTTAGAACAATGAGATTGATAACAGGTAAAGACACTGTGTTTGGAGGGAGAATATAGCCTGTGATACTGAGTTCCAGGTTAGAGATCGGCTGTTTGGAGTGACCAGTATAGAGTGGAAATGAGGGTTCGGGGAGTCAAGGAGAAAAAGGAACTTTGAATTCAAAGAGGCTGAAAGTTGTCAATATGGACTTTGAACGTAGGCTAGGTGCTGGAGCTTCTAAAAGGGTGGAATGGGTCCATGAGGGACAATAGACCACAGGATGATTTGAAGAGGACGGCCTAGATTAATGGCAAGTGACAAGTGGAGAATAGCATGTTGTTTCAATGGTCCAGAAATGGTAGCAGGTGCTTACCTCTACCTTGGCCATTGAATCAGGAACATGAGAGAAAGTGAAGCCTCAATATGAGAGGATAGTCGTCAAGGGAAGAGCCAGGTTTCTGTTAGGGAAAAGCAAAGAGGTGAAGTGCAAACATACAGACACTAAGATATACCAATGTGTAAGTACAACAGTAGTGTACATATGACCCCATCATTGTAAATGTACTGTTTAAGGTATGGTCTTCCTCCTCTTTCTCTACTTATCTCCCTTCCCATGCAACAGTACCCCACAGATTCTTTTCATATTCCCCCTACCTCTTCCTCCACTATACAACCTTCTTCCATATTTTCAAAACTATCATGTTCTATATGTCAAATAAGTGAGCCTTGGCTCCCGGTCCTAGCACAAATGGGGAAGCTTAGGTGAATGATACAGTGGATAGAAGGAGGGTCTAGAGTCAGGAAGACTCGTCTTCCTGAGTTCAAATCTGGCCTCAGACACTTATTAGGTGTGTGACCCTGGGCAAGTCTCTTAACCCTGTTTGCCTCAGTTTCCTCATCTGTAAAATGAGCTGGAGAAGGAAACAACAATAAATGGTGATTATTCTGTTCCCTGCACCCCAATTTCTCTCTTAACATGTCCTTTGTTGTTGTTATTCAGTCATTTCATTCATGTCCAACTCTTCAAAACTCCATTTGGAGTTTTCTTTGCAAAGATATTGGAGCACTTTGCCATTTCCTTCTCTAGTTCATTTTACAGATGAGGAACTGAGACAAAGAGGGTTAAGTGACTTGCCCAGGGTCACACAGCTAGTAAGTGTCTAAGGCCAGATGTGAACTCAGGAAGATGAGTCTTCCTGTCTTCAGGTCCAGCACTCTATCCACTGGGCTACTTAGCTGCCCCTAATATGCCCTAGGGGCAGGGATTTTTCCAAGGAAGCCTGACAATTCACACAGCTTCTCCCATCTGTAGCATGTAAACAGCCTGTACACAGAGGCTTTGAAATGCCATGTAATCACCTCCTCGGCTTCCTGTATGCATTCACAACTGGCACCACTAGAGAAGACTACCCTAAGGGCTTAGTATTTTGTGGTAATTGTCATCCTACAGGTGTAGGCCTGATTGTAATTCCTGTTGGGGTCTGATCTTGATCCTAAGCTTCTCTTAGAATGTGTAAGTTATAGCAGTATTGAGAAAAATGGCAGTCTTGGCCTACTAAGCTATTTTCCCTGAGCCAAACACTAGCCTAGAGTACCATTATGGTTGACAAATATCATGATAGAGGACTAGGGATTGATGACTCTGTTTTATCCAATGTGCAGCCACATTACCACTTTAGGGGAAGAGAGGGAGAGAGGGGTACAATTGGCAGTGATTTAATTCCCTCATTAGCAACCCGTAACTTGTTAGAACTATGGCAGTGGGTGGATGGCCCACAGAGAAAGCAGTGGCTACTCAGTGAAGGTTCCCAGCCCTCTACAAACAGCTATAACTGGTGCCGCACCATGGGGACAGCAGCAACAACAGGTATAGTGGCCCCTGACCTGTGTCTCCTGGACTCCGGCCCTTCTTGATCTTTATGCCTCATCTACTCTGTGTTTTTCACCACTTGCTTTTCCATGTGTACAGAGTTTCTGTCTCTAGATGCCTGGGTCTGCTTCCTCCTGGGAGAGGTTTGGAAAGTGTCTGCCCATGAGACAGGATTTTAGATGAGGCTGAGATATTAGGAGATTGAGGTGGACCATAAGTTTGTGATCTGCAAAATTTAATAGGATTTGAGATGTGGTCCTGAAGCCAAAATGTATGGCTCCTCTTATGGTAAAAGCTCACTAGATTTGGATATGGTCCTGAGATCAGTCCTTTTTATATATGAAGCTTCTGGAGCTGATAATATATTAAATACTCATCTCTGGTTTAAGATACTAAGATCAATAATACTGAACAAAAATGAATGAAATAAAAATGGTCTCAGTCCTTTTAGATAAATTGCATACAACTTGTCGCAGTGAGGCAGTTTTGGTATGCTCAGTACAAAAATGAGGCCAAAAAGGACCACATATAAAACATTCAGTGACTTTCTCAATCTTCCCAACTATATTCTTGCCCATCCTAGGCCCCTGCCAGCTCTGCCTAGTAAATCCTCTATCCTTCAAGGTGTTTCTGCTTCATCTAGATCCTCTTCCTACATCCCACCCACTAACCTGATCCCAAAATAGCTTTAGGGGTGACAAATAGTATTCCCAAATCACTTGGTTAAAAATGGACTATCCCAAACTCTACCCAAATTACCCTGGAATCCCAATTTCATCTCAGGTCCTCCAGACCCTCACAGTAGATTCCTGTCCCCCGTAGAATCTTTTCCTTGATTATTCTGTAAAGGAGTCATGATGTAGTAGAAGGAATAGTCGACTTGGAGTCAGAAGACCGCAACTGGAATGGAGGCTGTAGTCCTGCTCTGCTATTCACTAGCTTGTGGGACCCTGACTAGTTAGTTTACTTGTCTGAGCCTTCATTTTCTCATCTGTAAAATGGAGGATGAAATGACCTCATCCATATCTTGTGTTTTGTAAGGATGAAGCACTATATAAATGTCAACTCTCAGCTTTTTGTTTGTTTGTCTTATTGAGGCCCTGTGTCAACTCTTGGCATTTTTGTTTTGCTTTATTGATGCCCTTTGTTTTTTTACACCATTTTTTGCATCATTTCCTGATACAGATTCCATACCTCTCCCCCGCCTAAATTGAATTTTATCTTATAAGAAAAATATTGGTATTGTTTTATCAGCTGTCCAAGTAGTAGAAGGCTAGGAATTCAATTTCCTACTTAAAAGATACTCTGAGTGCTTGGTAATGATAACTGACATTTATAGTGCATATAACATTTTACATATATATATTGATGCAGCATTTTACATATATTATCTTGTTTTATGCTTACAACCCTGGAAGATAAGCACTAGGGGCATTTCATCCCCATTTTACAGATGAGGAACCTAAGGGTTGGAAAATTTAAGCAACTTGCCCAAGGTCACAGAGCAGGTAAATGTCAGAGATGGGGTTGAAACCCAGGTCTCACCTGGCACTAAGTCCAACATTCATTCTCTAGGGCACACTGCCTCTCATGGCAAGTAAGCAGAGGTAATCAGAACAGGCTGGAAGCCAGATTTGAATGTCTTATGTTCTGAGGCAATATTAGAGGCTTCTAGGGTGTGTATAGTTACAGTTTTACATTTTGAGCAAAGCACAAAAGCAGGAAAAAAAACATTCTTGTTCATTTTTAGGGGCAGATTTTTGGTGCCTTTTTGGCCTTCACTAAGTTATATTCATCTGTCTGTCAGATATTCATTTCCTGCTGATTTTTGCCTCCTGCCAGGCATTTCTCTATGTGGGCATTTCGTTTAGTGTCCATTGCATTTGCTATTAAGAGCTACATGGCCTTACTTGTCCCTACCCTGTAGTAAGAGTTAGAGGGGCCTGAAATCAGTTTACAAAGGGGAGAAGGGAAAACAAAGAAATCATGGGGATATGACAAATAGCCTCTGAAAAGCTGGCTTTTGACTGGGAAACCTAAGTGTGACCTAAATATATTGTTTCTGTCTCTGCTGCACAGGTTAGCCAGGAGAGTCTGGACCAAGAGGTAGTGCAAGTGAGTATGGGCTAGCCTTGTTCCCTCTCTTTCCATCCCTTTCTCCTCTTTCCTCATATTTCTCCCATCTCTCCATTTCATAAATGAGGTTTAGTTTCTCTCTTCCTGCTTACAAAATACACTATAGAGGCCAAGTCCATGCTGAATGAAAAAAGGCCTCACTTCAACCTGTCACCCTAATCCCATTATTCTTTTTCTAAAACCAATACATTTCAGGAACTATACTTTAAATGTGGCTAGTCCTCTGTGAGAAGCTGTTATTTGAGGGAATTGAGTTGGGAAGAGGTTAGCAAATCAGAGAAATCACTACCTTAAAAGCAGCTGTCAATTTCTACACCCAGTGGTGGAGTGTGAAAGGATGGAGCTGCACATCCCCTTCTCCCCTGGCCACTTTAACAGCAACAACTTTTCCCTCCACAGTTTCTCCTCTCCTGCCCCCCCTCCCCAAATAATCTAGACCATTTCTCCCATTCCTCCTTAGGATCTAATCCTGGAGCATTAACTTGGACACAAATACTTATACCACAGGCTGACAGTAAGCTGTCCAGGGTCAAACTGTGTCTGCAAAGCAAGTGGTACAAATCCCCGTGACGTCAGTCCACTTACTGGTGTCCAGAAGTGTCAGGCCATTCTTGTACCTCCCTACCACCTAGAAAAATATGAAACTACAGATTCCTACATAGGCTTCAAGAAAAATGTTGACTTCCCTCTGAGATAGCTTCATTCTTCTCCAGTCTCATCCTTTCTTCATTTTTAACTAAAGACCTCGACTCTAGTTCCTTCTCCCAAATGATACAATTTCATGGCTGCTTAACTAATACAAAAGGAAGTGGAATCAGATTAAGATGCCAGGGAACAGTAAACAGAGGCATAATTCTTGAAGCACAGGTTCTTCAGGGGGAGCCATGATATCTTCTCCTTGATTTCTCCCCATAATCATCTTTCTAGGTTACAGTTTTTCAGGGCTAATTGTTCAAGTCTTCCAGGCCAGTCTGGTATCCATTGTGGTAGCCAGAGCTACCACAACAGGATAAGGAAAGAATTGCTCAGCCCCAAAAACTATAACCAATGAACACCTCGGGAGGGGATGGAGGAGGAAGACAGTATTGCAATCACAAACTCTCCAGTGACTTTTTTTCCTGTTGTGGGTCAAACTCTAATTCTCCTCCTGAGCATCTCCCCTCTTACTACCTCCTCTTCCCTAATTCTTATGTAGTTTCTTTTGTTTATAGGGCATCTCACAAAGCCTAGCTCTGCAACAAAGACTGATTAGATACAAAAAGATCAGCTTAGTATCCAAAGGAAAAGCAATCCTTTCTTCTTCTGAGATAATGACCTTTGAGTAGCTCTTCCATGTATCTACTCTCTTTAAGGAAGTCCTCTCTTGCTTTTCCTGCTGGTAACTTGGGAATAACAAACCTGACTTCCCTAAAGAACAGATGAGAATACATAGACTCCCAGAGATGAGAAAGCCCTCAGAGACCATCTCATCTAACTCATTTATTTTACAGAGGAGCAGACAGAGGCCCTAGAAATGAGGTGACTCACCCATGGTCACACAGATAGCCAGTGGCAGAGCAGGCATTACAGTCAAAGTCCCCTGATCCCCAGGGAAGGGGGCTTTCCGTAAGTGGTCAGCTAGGACAGAATCCCAGCCCAGGGGACTTGCTCTTCACCAATCTCTCTATCTGGTAGGATTTGTAAGAGAATCCTGCTTACCATAGTTTGTTCATTTGTAACACAGACTCTTAGTAACTGAGTTATTGATACCTTGTATCACATGAAATATCCTTCAGTTTCTGCTCTTTTCCTAATTCATAGGCAATGCTGCTTTCCCTTCCTGATATTTCCAGATGCTTTTCCCTCCTCTCCCATCCCCTCTTCCAGACCCTTTTGTCTGTATCTTTAGTAGACTCCATTTGATACCTCTCATCTCGTAGACTCACAGAGCTGGAAGGCAAGTAAGCTGACCAGTATTGTAAGATAAAAAGACATCACAACCCTGGCCTTTTCCCCTCGAAAACATGCCCTATACCTGAAGCCTGAACATGACCTTGAAAGGTGCCCCAAAAGACACTCCTTCCCTCTCCCTGCCCCTTCCCCCACACATGAGGGGAACAGTGTTCCCCTGCCTTAGAAGAGTACCAGAAATAATTTGCCCAACCCTTCTTAAGATACACTGTGCTTTTAAGATAAGGATCTCAGCAGCTTGGGACCCACATAGATTACTCTCTTGATAACAAACCCTAACAACATATGCCCAGAACCCATTGCAAGAAAGAACGTATATCTCTCTTTTTACTAACAGTAGATCTGTCCTGCAGAGACTCGGAGGACAACAGAGCAAGCTGGCATTGACATGATGAAGGCAGAGCCTTCCCCCAGAGGCACCTTCCCATCCATCATCTTCCCAGTGCACACCTGGACCAAGCCTGCAGTCTGCCTGTCACCACAGCGCCAGGACAAGAAGAGCCAATGATGATGGGAGGAGGGTAGGGGCTGCCAGAGGGTCCTCCTGGTGGGCCCTTCCCTCTCAGATTCCTGCATGTACTAGCATCATCACCACTCCCCTCAGGGCATGGGCTCATCTCTGCAACAAGGAACAAAGAAAAAGAAAGAAAGAAAAAAAGCGCTTATTCTGTGTCAGTGACCTGGGTTTCTTTCTGACTTGCTGCTAAAATGTGGGTGATTTCCCAGGGCGGGGGACACTGTTTTCGCACATGACCTTTGACCTTAAAAAAACCACACCAGCAGGTTTTCTTCTATCACACAGAGAAAGCTTCAGGCCCGTACTCAGCTTTATAGACACCCTTACCCAGGCCACATGCTAAAAATAGTCTTGCCTCTCACTATTGGGTTTCCGCTACATTTGACATTGCATGCTCTGTAACCTGGGGAAAGAAAGTGCTCACTGCTATGGCTTCATAGAGTCCAAACCATTTCCTATACCGGGAATACAAGCAAGTATATTGTAGGCCAGGGAGGATGTGGACGGGAGCAATGTGCCCTGTCTGGTTTTCCCTGGAGGCCATTTGGTGAAGCCATGCTCTGCCTTTCATTGTGCTTAAATAGTTCCTTGGCATACATGATAATCAGTTCCAATTCTTGGTGATTTTTTTTTCATTTTTTTCCCTCCTTTTTGGGCTCCAGTGTGTTATTTTTAGAAGGAGAGCTGCTATAAATATTTATAAAGGGCAGTGGCTGGAATGAAGTAACAGACTCCACAGCTGGCTCCCTGCATACTCTCTGCCTCAGCTGACCTCTAGCCTCTGCCTGAAGAGCCCAGGAAGGCCTGTGAACTGGGCCCCGTGGCTACAAATGGTTTCCTATGGAAACAAGTAGAGTCTGTCAGGCTGGAACAGAAATATTTATGGACAACAGATTGTTTACATCCCCATCTACCCTGTCATCTCTCCTTTTCTACTACCCTTAAGGAATCTAGGAATGGAAATCATGGACACTTTTAGGCTGAGACATTTAGCATTTCTTTGAGGCCTGGATGTGAAGGAGAAAGGGCCAGAAAAAGAGCTGAATCATTATTAAAGGGCAAGAAGGAAAATGGGAGATGAGGAGGATAGCTACTTTCCCAGGGTTTAGGGGCTCTTGGAATTCCAAATCAAATAGCATGTGCTCAGGACAGCACAGTACCCCCCCCCGCCCCCATCATTGTGACTTGGGCCTTGAGGAGTCCCAAATGATGTGAGAGAGAGCCTCAAAGAGAGCTATGGAGCTAGGATGTCAGGTCTCAAATGGTTGTCTCTGAGGCCTACTCTGTTCATTACAAGGTCACCTAGCCTCTGCAAAGTTGCCTGAGGTCTCCAGAAACATTAAGGGTTTTGCCTTTTGCTTACCACAGGGAGCCATTTTTGACCAACTTTCTTCCAGTGTTTGGGTTGGGGGGGTGGGAATGACAGGCCACAAGCAGGAAACAACACACTCAACATCAAAGGCTCAAAGAAACTACTACCCCTAAGAAAATCCCCCTTCTTACATTTACAGTGTCCTGAGGATAAGACATAAGGGTCAGTGATGAAGTATGGGGCCAGTAATGTGGTAGACTATATTTTCTATTTTTGTATAAATTATTGTTTAATTTCCCAGACTAATTTATTTTCTAACACTTCAGATAAAGGTAGTAGTTCTCATAGACCTCTACCTCCAGTCCATGGCCCAGTCAGCACGTGGCTTTAATTTTTTTTCAGGACACCTACAAATCAGCAGCAGAGGACGTGATCCTCCCAAAATGACCCCATACTCAGGCTGCCCCACTTTCTTTTCAAACCAGGTTTGGAAGACAGTGAATTGACAAGCTGAAGTTTCCCCCATCATAAAATGGAAGCACATAACTTTCTTGTCTACCTCAAACAGTTATTGATTAGGTCAGATGAGATAATGGATGGGAAAATGCTTGGCAATGTCCAAGATGTTATATGAATATAAGGTACTGTCACATTATGACATTTTTTCAGTGGATCCTAGAGTACATTCTTATCCCAGTTCTTATGGAGATTGGAAGTGTAAGCCTCCTTACTAATTGTTTTAGGATCATTTAAATACCTGATTTGGACATGAGGAGCATTGACTTTGGCAAAATTGGCATACACACATACTATTAACCTTAGAGCATTTGCTTAAAGAGTAGGGACTCCAGCCTTAGTGGTACCTCTCAGTAGGTGAACATCAGAGTCTTTAAGAAGCAAGCACTGGCCACAGTAGTGTTTCGACCAATAAAAACCCATTTACAATATTTTGGTGTCAGAATGTCATCTGACATTAAAGGGTCACCAAGCCAATCCATCCATGAACAACTAATCACTCCTACAGCATCCCTTCCACCCATCCTCTGCTTGAAGACCTCCACTGAAGGAACCTATGACTACCTAAAGTTACCTATTCTACTCTTGGAGAGCTCTAATTATTCAGAGATTTTTCCTTCAATAATAAGAGCTCACATTAATATAGCACTTTGAAGGTTACAAATAGCTTTAATGAGCATCATTTGATTTGATCCTTATACCAAGCCTAAATCTGCAGCTCTGCAGCTTCAAATAGTTGTTCCCAAGTCTGTCATCTGGTGCCAAGAGAAAAAAGACCAATATCCCTTCTGTATGATAGCTTTTCAATTACTGGAAGACAGCTATCCAATTGCTACTCCCTTCCCCACCAGTCTTCTCTCTAGGCTAAACATCCACAGCTCCTTCTGCTGATTCTTATATGACATGGTCCCCAGGCCACGAACTAAGGACCAGAGAAAGAGATTGTGATTTGCCCAAGGTCATACATTAGCAGAGCCAGGATTTGAACCCAGGTTCTCAGACTCTTTTTACTGTACCACATTCTCCTCATTTCCATTATGCCAAGGTAGAAACCAATAAATCATCCTTCTCTATGGAGAATTTTTCTGGTGATAATGTGTAAAAACTTTGCAAACCTTAAAGCACTGCATGTGTCAATTATGTTTGTTATTTTCATGCTGGTCACTCTACCCTAGAGTGGCTTCTTCCTGTGATTCCATTTGTTCTTATAGCCTACCCAGCTGGTTCGTCTTTCAACCATAGATATAGACTCAGATGAAAGCTGCTGCCCCTCCTTGCTTACTCCATGCCATATAATCACTGGCAAGTTATCCATTACAGTAAAGTGGGTGTTAGCTCAACATTAGGACAATACAATTAGAGCTGTCCAAAACTGAAATGAACTCCCTTAGAAGGATGCTCTCTGTCACTTTCTGGTAGGGCTTTTAAATCATTTGTCAGGCTGTAAGTGTATGCTCCCTCTCAGTTCTGGATTGGACTGAATGATGGTTGAAGTCCCTTCCGTCTCTGAGATGCTATGATTTTAAGCCATACCTGCCTAGAGAATGGATATGGTCCTCCCTTATACCTGCTGCACTCTCTGGTATTGGGATGTTTTTGTTTATACAGGTAAGACTGGCTTCAAAGCAATCACGCAGCTAACTTAGCCTATTTGAGTGCCAGATGAGCCCCTGGGCAAGAAGGGGTTCAGCTAATAGGCAGGTCAGTCTGGGTTAGAGGAAACCTTCCCTACCAGAGCCCACGCAGATATTCTCCCTGTGCCTGTATTAGACAAAGCTGCAATCTATGAGCAGTTGATGCTGTGTATGAAAAGGTGGGTCCTAGGGTGAATAAATAATATAATACGCTTGTAAAAATGAGACCCTTCACCCCCACCTCCAGCCTGACCCCTGAAGAGATGGAAGAATTCTATCCAGTCAGGTAGGAAAGTGCTAGGAAAAGAAACTATCTACAGGAGGAAGAAAAGAAAGAAGGGAGTGCCAAAATCACATCACTATACCTTGTGTGCCTGAGAATTCTGGACACAATAGGCTTGGGCTGGTGCCTATAACCTAAATACCTCTTTATATGCTAGCCATTAATTCAACATTCAATTCAATAGACATTGACTAAATATCTCTGGTAAGAAATGGGCACAGCATAGTGACCTCCATTTGCTGCTCATAGAAGATTTTCTTAAGTGAAGTCTATCAGGCTGAGTGTGAGCAGTACAGGGATCCAGAACCTTAGTAAGTAGATGGTGTTATTTTGCTGATGTTAGAAAAGGCTATTTTGCCTGTTTTAGAGAAAGTATGGCAAAATGGATGAAGAGCTGCCCTCAAAACCAGAAAGACCTGAGTTCTAGTCCTCCCTCTGACACCTATGTGGCCATGTGATCCTTGGTAAGGTACAACCACTCAGTCTTATAAGCAATTCTCTAAGTAAATATCAGCTTCAGTAAAGGTGCCAACCTGCATTGGAGTTTTCTCACCCAAAAGTTTCCTATACTTGAAATCACAGGTCCTGTCCTCATCTATAAATGAATAGGAATATTCTATTGCACAATGTATCTTAGTTCTAGGAGGCTTCATCCCCCAACTTGAGTTAGGGTATATTCCCAAGATAGTGTTCAGGTCTCTATAGGCTATATGCCAGCATGCCAGTTTACATGACAACTATTCTTCAAAGATAGGGAGGGTACAGATGCTTCTGGTTGAATTAGGGAGTAATGTTTGAGAAAAAAATGGATCTCTGCCCACGAGGATTATGTAAGCTAAGTGGTGCCGCTTAGGACAAGACAAAAGTGAAGGTTTGCAGCTCATAGGCTCAAATACTGGTGTAGTCTCAGTCTAGATTATCAAAGTTTTTCTGGAACCCTGAGTGAGATAAAGAGCTTGGATGCAGTGGGACTACATCAGAGTACAGGATAAACCCATTATAATCCCCACTGTAGCCCAGAAATGCTTTAGCTAATGAGTTTATTGAAATTCAAAATTAATCAGAGCCCAAATGAAGAAACCAGCAACCAGTCTCCAAGCCTAGATCAGGAATTTCTACTGTAACTAAGAAAAAGTCTCAACTGGTTGAGGGAAAACTCCTAAGTGACAATTATATTACTCTCCCAGTGATTCACAGGCATTTTATTTAACTAGAGGCAATGTGGTATAGTGGAAACAGTATTGGATTTGAAGTTAAAAGATCTGGGTCCAAATCCTGATTCTGCCACTTATTACCTATATGAGCTTGAGTAACTCTTTACCTTTTTGTGCTTATTTCCTCATCTATAAAATGAGGATGGATTAGATGACCTTTAAAGTCCCTTGCAGCTCAAAAATCCTACGATTCTATAAAGCTTAACACCCTTGGGTGGCTATCAGACAAGAATACCACTAGGTTTCAGGTAGGGAGCACAGTGGCTTCTTCCATAAAGAGCTAAAGTCCCATTGTTTAGGCCAGTTAGGTGCTTATCATTTTATTGCTTGGTCAAGACCTTAGACTCAGCACCACCTAGGTAGAATTGAGCCCCTAGGCTAGAGGTGCTCAATGTCTCTAATAAAGTTTATTCCTCTCTGAGAATCTAGATTCTGTATCAGTCCTCTTAGCCTTTAGCAATGGCTATAGCCAGCTCCATGACCTCATTCTTTCAAATTGTGCTCTTCTCCACAAGGAAGGTTTCCATAATAATAGTTCTTTCCCCTTATCCTGCTCCTTCTCCCAAAGAAGCCTTTTATTCTGTGTCCTGGAAGGAAGGCCTCTAAAGGGTCATCTCTCTACCTGAATTCACTGACTTCCCTTTAATCCTTATCTCTCAGCTGTTCTAAATCCTTTCTAAAAAACCAACCTTTTGGCTCTCTCAGCATAGGATAATGGCAAAAGTCCAGGAGTCAGAGTCAGAAGACTTGGGCTCTTCTTTTTGCTACCTTTAAGACCTTGGTAAAGTCCAAACATCTCTGGGCCTCAGTTTCCTATCTATAAAATGAGGCCTGGACTGGATGATTTCTAAGTTCCCTTCCAGATCTAAAGTCTATGCTCCCCACTATTTTACATGGTAATAATCATGAGGTGATGATGAAAATCTTGTCTTTCATTTACTCAGCCTCCCCAGCCCTACAACAGTCACTGGGCTTTTACTCTGGCCTTCATTTACCCTTTCTCCCCACATTTTCTCTCTCTTTAATTTCATTCCCATCTTATTCCATTCTTCTTTAATGTCCTAAAATAAGGGATCTCTTGGAATAACTTCCATGTGTTAAGAGGGGAACAGTGTGGAAGGGAAGGGTCAGGTTAGAACTAAAAGGATGGGGAACTAAGGAAACTAAATGATTCAAGGGAATATACTTGTGAGCCTGATAATGGTTTTCACCCTGAGGGGTGAAATGAGCTGATCAGAATCATAGAATGGTAACTAAAGCTAGAAGAGGCTTTAGAAATCATGTCACTCAACCCTTTCATGTTATTTATAAGAAAAATGAGGCGCTGAGAAATTAAGTGGGCTACTCAAAGTCCCACTACCAAGTACCTTGCAGAGCTGGGACTCAAACCTAGGTCTTCTGCCTCCAAGTACAGGGCTCCGAGGGCTATGATAAATCACACCAAGCTGGGCTTGATGACCAAACTTTAAGAGTATGAGGTCCAAAGTGACAGAGCCCATGCAGTTTTCATATTTCGAAGTACAATCAGGTCCTCAGTTTCTTCTGGACCAACTATACATTCTTCACAATTAGTATTAGGGTGAGAAGCCTGTGAAGACCTAGACAGTGATTAGACCAGGGTTGGCTAAATGTCAGCTTTCTTCCTTGGCCTTCTTTCATTATTTTGACTTGCCTTGTCTCTACAACATATGGTCATAGGACTGGGAGGGACTCTAAGGATCTTCTAGTTCAATCTCTTCATTTTACAAATGAGAAAACTGAGGTCCAGAGTGATTCAGGAAATTGCCTAAGATTGTAGAGATGAGGTTTTGAACATGAATCCTCAGGCTAAGATATGGTAATGATTCCAGGTAGACTCCTCAAGCCCCAGACTCTTTGGTCCTTCCTAGTCCCAAAAGCTTGCCTAGGCAAGGGAGTAAGGAGCTGTCCAGGGTGTCTAGGAAGAAATAGGCAGAATCCAGGCAGCAGGGACTACCCATCACAGGAAGTAACTATCCTGAAGAAGGAAGTTTCTAGCTAATCTCTACCTCTCCTCCGTGGGACTTTTTTTTTTAAAGGAACTTGGGTTCCCTATCAGTTATGCTTGCTACCTTTTCCCTCACCAGAATCCCTGTTATATCCATTTCAGTGAACCCAAATCCTCTTTTCCTTCCCATATGGTCAATCAATCAATTTATTTATTAAAAGCTAAGCACTAATGGCTAAAGAACAGACAAAGAGAATAGTAAAGAAGAGAGCTAAAGGCAGTTGGGTGGTGGGGAAGGGGCTAAACTACAATGGAGTGTGAAGAAGAAGATAGAAGAGCATGGAAGAGTAGGAAGATTATAAAAGGAAAGGACTGTTGGACATCGTAGGAGGAGTTCAAAGAAGAAATTATTTGATCCTTGGAGGTCTTTCAATCAGACTGAAAATGTGAGGCTAGTACAAGAGTAGAATGAAGAAACAAGCATTTATTAAATGCCTACTATGTGCCAGGCATTGTGCGAAGAGCCTTACAAATATCACATTTAATCTTAAAAAAAAAGTGGGAGGCAAGTGCTATTGTTAACCTCATCTTATAGTTGAAGAAACTGAGGTAGACAGAGGTTACATGACTTGCAGGGTCACACAGCCAGTAAGCATCTAAGTCAAGATTTGAGCTCAAGTCTTCCTGACTCTAGACTCAGTGCTGGACCTAGTTGCCTTTACGGTGATGAAAAGAGGTGGTAGCCAGGGAAAAAGTAGGCAGGAAAGAAAGCAGAATAGAGTAGAAACTCCATGGCCTGTCCCTGATCCTGAAGTCCAGGTGCTTTATGCTGCCCTTTATGTTTGTCCCTAATTACACCTTCCATTGTTTCCACCATCCTAGAACCTGGATTAGCACATATGTACATGGAACTGCAGATGGCTTAATCTCAGGGTCTGTAACCACAAATGTTTGTTCCTGCCCCAATTCCATCCCTTACCTGTCACTGTACTCCCTTATTAATTCACAGAATGGGAAAGTTAGACCTGGCTGCCAGGCCTGGCCCACTCTCCAAACACTGTTCCTCCTTTCTCCTACTCCCAACTTAATTTGTATTAGCCAAGGGAATTAGTAAAATTTCCTTGGAGGCAATCTGCTTCAGAGAACACAGTTCATCTTCCATTCTTGCCCCAAGATTTAAGATGAGCTGGGAAGGATGATTAGAAGGTCTGAGGAGATTGGGCCAATCCATAAGAACTGGAGGCCCTGAGTAAAGACAGAACAAGAAATCTACTTATTTCATATTTATCTTCATTACATACCCTTGCTACAGTCTGCCCACAGCTTACTCCTAGCCTGACTCCAAAACTGTTTATATCTCAACTACTGGTCCACTTTTGATATAAAGTGGTTTTTCCCCCTTAGTTGATGTACTTTCTTTTTTTTTAATTTTTGCAGGCAATTGGGGTTAAGTGACTTGCCCAGGGTCACACAGCTAGTAAGTGTCAATAGTTTGGTCTGAAGCTGGATTTGAACTCAGGTCCCTGACTTCAGGGCCGGTGCTCTATCCATTGCACTACCTAGCTGCCCCGATGCACTTTCTTAAGGATCAAATTCAACAGCATTCACAAAGTCGGGTCCATGAAGCAACTACCCTCTCAGAGATATACACAGGACAAGAGAAGACTTGGCAGGAGAGTGAATTGTTGAGTGATCCAGGAGCCATAAGGCAAGGGAAACACCAATCAATCAATTCCATTTTCTCAACACATATTGTGTAGAGACAACCTCATCAAGTGCTGTAAGGAGAGAGAAATAGAAGACATGACTTCTTTGTTTAAGAGGCTTCTAAAACAGACACAAATTGGGTGGGGAAAAGGAGGGAGGGAGTATAAACAACAGCAACATCAAAACACATCATCAATTATAGTTGAAAGAGAGGTATCTACATTACTGGGAAGAGGATGCTGAAGTGATTGGGCAAATGGAGCCATGGAGAAATTTCTAAGATGGCTTCATAAAAGAGACGAGTCTTTAGGAAAATTTTGCTGAAGAGAAAATAAGCTAAAGATAACTTGGTGGCTCAGTGGACAGTGTGCTGGATATGGAGTAAGGAAGACCTGAGTTCAAATTCAGCCTCAGATACTAGCTGTGTGGCCTTGGGGGCATCACTTAATCTCTGTTTGCCTTAGTTTCCTTGACTGTAAAATGGGGATAATAATAGCATCTAGGTTGTTGTGGGGATCAAATAAGATACCATTTGTAAAACACTTAGTACAGCTCCTGGCACATAGTTTGTGCTTGATAAATGCTCATTTCCTTCTTTGCATAAGTTTAAAATAAAAAGGATAAGAAGTCCTAGGGTAGGAAACAAGGAATCAGGTGTGAGGTCATAAGTAGATTAGTCTGACTGGTGCTTGGTTGTTTGTTAGTGATTTTGAAAATCACAGCAGGAGACATATTCTTAGACAGGTCTACTGAAAGTTTTCAAAAACTATTTAACACCAAAAAAATACTTTTAGACACACAAAATTTACCATTTTTCTAACTGCATTTCCCAATGCCATCCTTTCCACCTCTGGGCATTCCCATCTCTTCTCATTCCCCATAGCACCAGGTTAAAAGAATGCAGCCTCTAACTGCCACAGCTGCTCAGAGCTCCTTGGCAAACACAGGCTCCCATAAAAGCCAAATGACAGGAGAATAGAATAAAACAGCAAAGATGTCCTAGTTATCATTAAGCCTGGCCCTGTCTTCATCAGCCATCTAACACAATGGCTCATGAATAGTGGTTGGTTGTTGAGTGATTATGTATAATATACACCCATAGATAGGAGGGTGCTCTGGCTACCACTCCAATGACAAAAGTAATTTGTCAGGCTAGGTACATGTCCCCTTGCTCCACTGATCCCATGTGATGCCTTTCTAAAGTTCTTACTTCAGTTGAAGCAAATAATTTCCCAGATAAAGTAATATCCTTCTTTAGTCACAAGTACAGGCTTTTATTTATGATAACAAGGAAATCATTACTTTTCAACCAATATAATTGTATCAAATATCCCCTGTGAATAAAAGAGTAGGGGATACAACAAGATGCCTTCCCTCACAGGAGCTTACAATCTAGTTGGGACAGGAAACTCTAAAACATTTTTTTAAAGACAAATAATGTTATATGGCACATACATCTGCTTCAAGTCCTATTCCGGTGTCTCAACATGGCATAGAGGTGGCCCTGGGTTCTTGAAGGCTTTGCCAACAGGGTACAAGCTACAGCTAGTTCTACTATGCTGGAAAAGCTTTGCAACAGCCCAAGTCCATTATTTTAAGGACCAACCTAGCAAACCACAGAGAGGCACATCACCAGAAGGCTGGCTACCCGACATGTACACATACACATATATGTATTGTGCATGCATGTATGCATATATACCCATATGTGGGTAAACACATGCACGTGTATTTATCCTATATATATAAATACACACACAGAACAACCCATAAAATAAAGAAAAATTTTAAATGGACCTTTCCCTTTCCTCTCATTCTGTTTCTAAGTAATGTCAGACTGTTGGAAAAGGGGACAGAGGATGCTAAGAATCACAGCTTTTAGGCTGTCAATAAACTTAATTTTACTATTGGATCTCTAGATGTAAAACTCCTGTCCAGTGAATAATGAATGAATATATTGCTGGAAGAGCTGAATTATTTCTATCTTGACATTCTTACTATAAACAGAACCAGAAGATAGAAAGAAGTTGTATCTAAATGGAAGGATGGCTCTCCTTGGTTCCTTGGAGAGGCAATGAAAGGAATTGGGAGAGTGGATTTTGTTGAATGTCCAAAGGCAATAATAAGTATTATATCAAGTATATATAAGTATATTTGATCATCATATTGCAGTACTAATGATGAGCATTTGCATAAAGACCACCATGAAAATAATTTCAGCTTGTGCACAACATTGGCTGCTGACAAAGAGTGAAGTCTGTGAAGAACTTGTTAAGACCCTCCAAATCAGACCAACCTATACATTGATACCTGGTGACATTGGTGGAAAGGTGGAAAAAGGAGAGAAATAGAGAGAAATAGATGAGAAAATATGTTTAGGAAGAAAGAATGAGAAAAACCAAAGACTAATAGATTGCACAAATACCTACCTCTCTTTATCATTCTCTTTAAGAAAATAATTGGTAGGGGGCAGCTAGGCGGCACAGTGGATAGAGCACTGGCCCTGAAGTCAGGAGGACCTGAGTTCAAATCCAGCCTCAGACCAAACACTTGACACTTACTAACTGTGTGACCCTAGGCAACTCACTTAACCCCAATTGCCTAAAAAATAAAATGAAATAATTGGTAGTCATTGGACATGATGAGTACCAAATAACACCATAAAGAATGAGATAAAATATTTTAGCCAACTAGAAAAAAACTTGCTATTGATGCACAAGTTAGCCCCAAGTCAGCTATCTGTGCATAATCATACCATCAACTTATCGAAGCTAAGATCAGACTTAGTGTTGATCTTTTTTAAGAAAAAAGGAAGAGAGAAAGAATAAGAAAAAGATAGTGTAAAAGTGAAATAACCTGACCCAGAACTACTTAACCAAGCAGCTGACAATCAACAATGGAAAATGGACAACAAAAATGATAACAACATCAATTATAATCATATTATCCACAAATTTTTGTCACAAGAGGAGGAGCAAAAATGCCAGAAAGTGCCTTAATCAAAAACACCTGACTTCCTTGCCAAATGGAGATGGCTACCAAAGGCAAAGCAATAGTTAAATTTTCACTAATAAAATTGTGTCAAATATTCCCTGTGTGTAGACCATTGTGGGATACAAAGAGATCCCTGCCCTTTTAGGAGCTTACTATCTAGTTGAGACAGAAAGCTCTGAAAATTTCCCCCAAAGTCAACTAACAATGTTATATGGCACATATCTGCCCCACTCTTATCTCTCTATCACATTTATCTGTCACTCTCTTACTTGCCAAATGGAGATGGTTACCAAAGACAATACTGACTTAAAATGTAAACTTATTTTAAAAATCTTATGCTTGAAGATGATGAAACAAGAGATTACAAACAGTATTTTCACACAAAGCAGAGAGAAGCAATGAGGCATTAAATAAGTTTAAAGAAAACTTGGCAAGGTATCCAACTAAACAAAGTCATCCCAAGAGCATTCAAGTAGGAAAATGGAAGAAGTACTACAAACAGAAAAAAATGGAAAATATTTCCAAAAATGATTTAAACAAATTGTTTTCTCCATCTAGAATAGCAGAACCACTATATTTGGGCCCCAGCATCACAGTTCTGGATGTGCTAATAAAGGAGTTAAGAGATACTAAAGAGAACGAAAAAGGAAAAAGCAGCTAGATTGGATCCAGTGTATATAGAATAGATTCGTGCTCGAGGTAAAAGAATGCGAAGGGCATTGAGAGACTTATGTCCCAGGTGTCTGAAGGAAGAGAAGTAGCAAAAGTATCGAAAAAATTTCCAGACCTTATTAATACCCCCAAAAGACAGAGGAGAACATCACTAACTAACAACCTATAGGCCTACTCTCCTAAAGACTTTATAAGAATAGCCTATACCCAAATCAATCACATATTTGATGTGAGCATTAGTTGGGAATAAACAGACTTTTGCTAGTGATATTCAACAGTGGGCAATATCTTTACCATTTCACAGTTAATTGAAAAATGTAGAGGGCATAGGATTCCATCATGCCTATTCTTTGTTTGTTGCAAAATACTACCTTATAGGGTCTTTGCAGCAAGGTAATTCCCATCCATACATCAAAATAATTCAAAATTCCTAAGAAGCCGTAATAGAAATAACCCTGTTTAATAACCTTCTGATCATAAACATCAGGTAAGGCAAAAAAAAAAAACCCAAAATACAGCAGATGAATGCTGGCACCATGATGGACAACATCCAGTGTAGAGTCCTTGTTGAAGAGATGTTCCTTGTAGAGGATGAGGTCCTCCAGATGCTACAGCAGGAGCAGAACTGGGAGAGATCTGTAATTAATCAAAGGAGTTTGCCTGTCCATCCACACGAGAAAGACCAAGTGGATGAAAAATGTCTTTTGGACAGATTTCAACTTATATTTGGAAAGACATAGACTCTGTACAGCTTGTCTATACACACACATACACACACACACACACACACACACACACACACAATGTATGCATATATGTGACACAGTACAAATGGACAAAAAGTTGGGCCCAGAGTTGAACTGTAGGAAGAAAGCCTCTTTCCCTCCTGCTGGATGTTCTTCAGAAAAGTGCAAAGCTTCTTTGTTGATTTCAAGATTCCCATGAGAGCAAAGGCCCATATTTCTTAATAGTAACATTCTATCAATATTGCTATATGAAATAGAGACATGGAATGCAACCTCCCTGGAAAACTTAAGAGTGAGTATCACACAGCAGGCAATGGAGATCCACATGGTAGGTACAAACAGGCTGCAGCATATAACCAAGAGAAACAAGAATAAAAGATGTCATCGAGGAATTGTACGATAAGTAAAAAAGATGGTCTGGTCTGGTGAGGGATCACAGGTGAACAGCCAGAGTGGGACCTTTCAAATGGTCCCCTTCACTGGTACATTTGAAATATCAGGACAGAACAAAGAAGAAGTGGACCTCCTGTTGCAAACTTATAGGAGGAGATAGACAAGAAGGCTCACAAGAAGAACAGGCAGAGATAGGCTGCTCTCCACATTGTTCAAGGGAACATTTTTATTGATGAGATCATAGATGCATTTGAGTGGTGTAAATATTATTATCAGTATTATAGAAATTCAGAGAAGGAAGAAGTCACAATGAAAACAAAAATAATATGAATATGTTGAGCAATATTTAAAAAATTACAAATAATGGATTTGAGTACAATAAGCACACCCAACAAACATTAAACAGCTATTATGTGCCAGGCATTGCTCTTATTGATGGAGGGATGAAACCATTCCTACCCTCAGGGACTTTTCATTCTACTGAGGAAATACAATATGTACACATGTAAGTAAATAGGAAATGTATTCAAGGTAATTTCATGGGATAGGAAAAAATCAGGAAAGACCTTATGGAGGAGGTGGCAAATGAACAGTGCTTTTTGAACAAGGCTAAGGGTTCTAGAAGGTGAGGAGGAAGTGAATTCCAGATATGGCAAATCTTTTTACAAAGTGCCAGAGATAGGAGAGATAAAATGTCTAATCTGGAGGTTAATTGGCAGCCCACTTTGCCTGAATGGTGAGTGAAGAAAAGTAAGAAATATGATTGAAAAGGTAGATGAGAACCATATCATGGAAAATTAAATGCCAGGCTGAGGAGTTTGTATCTAATCCTAGAGGCATTAAAGGTTTTTGAATACGGGGGTTATGTGGACAGGTTTGAGCTACAATTACTTTTCCTACCTGTCTGTCACACAGCCTATTCATAGCTGTTTTTAGAGAAAGTTCCATTTAATATTGAGACCTGTTACGATATCATTCTGAATATGCTAATTTAAGCTAAACCCCTCAAGGTGAAATGGGGTGAATAACTTAGCAGGCTGACTTTGTAAAGGGTCAGAGTCATTTTGATACAAAGTTAACCCAATACATAAAACATAAGCAAAAAAAAAAAAAGGATTACCTCACAAATACATCTGGTATAGTAGAAAGAACATTGGCTCTGGAATCAGGAAGACCTAGTTTTGGATTTCACAGCTGACCTTTATTGAGATGTGTGACCCTGGACTTAACCTGTCTGGGCTCTAAGGTCCTAGCCAGCTCTAAAACTATAAGCTGGAAGGCTTAGAAATGAGATGTAGGGCAATCTGAGCAAAGCAAGTTTGCTTGAGACTCTTCAAGATGCCAGGCCAATGAGGTTCCTTCATATATTTCCATCTAATTCAGCTCCCTCAGTTCAAGGGATGAAGGAAGGGATGAGCAAAAAAAAATATTCAGCCTCTTTGGGCCAGGACCTGGCCTATCCAATCCTGTTTATATCGTTGTTTAATTATTTCTGACAATCACCTTTTGCTCTAACTAATCAATCAACAAGCATTTATTATGCACCTACTATATGCTAGGATGCTGGGGATAGAAAGAAAGGGAAAAAAAACAACATCCCTGTCCTCAAGAAGGTTTCATTCTATCAGGGCAATCAAAACCAACATGTACACACACACACACACACACACACACACACACACACACACACACACGCACATACACACACACACACCCCACCACCACCACCACCACCAAATAATTTGGTGTGGTGGGATGCACAAGCCAAAGGGGGATCAGGTAAGCTTCATGTAAAGGATAGCCCTTGGGCTGAGCTTCGAAGGGAGCTATAGATGCTAAGAAATGGAGGTGAGGAAGAAGTACTTCCCCATAGTAGAGTATGGTCTGGTGAGAACAGAATGGCCAGCATCTCTGTCTCCCTGTATCTTTCCTGTGCCTCCTTTTAACCTATCCTCAGAAGGTGGATGGGGTGAACAACAGGAAGGCTTACCTAATATTCTTTTGCATATATTCACTACTCAGCATTGTTTCCTGTGATTCTTAAGGGATGAGGAAGTCTAGCATGTGAAAGAATAAATCTGCTTTAGAGTCCCTTGATTCAACTGAACTATTGGCAGACAGTAGCTGCTGGTAACAGTAATGTTGGAAATCTGCCCCTGTGGCTTCTTCCATTTCCCCACTGAGCCCCAGTGTCTCAAAAGGAGAGACAGCAGCTAGGAACAATTCAGAAGACAAGCAGTATCAGTAATAGATCCCAAGCTTCTTAAGAACATAGCATGGAGCCCATCATATCAAAGGCCCAAGGATCCCATTTGGGTAAAGAGGACAGTGGCTCCAAGCTCTGGGCTTAAAATGGTTTGTACCTCCACACTTCTATTTGCTGTCCCCATAGGGCACACTCTCTGAAGTCACCTTCATGAGAAAAATCTCTCCTCTGGCCTTGCTTGACAGTGACTGAGAGAGGAATGAACCCATTGATGAATTCTGATTCCAGCCTGAAAAACAGCCTCATTAAGCTAAGAAAACCAAGAGTTTCTAGCAAGCATGTAAATGAACGGCAGAAGCTTCAAATTCCTCTCAACGTATCATGTTCCCCAGGTGAAGAGCGTGAGGGATTGAAGAGAGAAGGAATCAGAATGAACTCAAACAAGCTAAAAATTAGAGTGAGGATGAGACTGAAGGCCCTCCCATCACTTAGAGAATTCTATTGGCTTAACTCTGCAGACCCAGAGACTGAGGCTTGAAGTCTATTTTGCAGGCTAGTTTACACCTTTGTGTACCCCTGACTCATTATCCCTATTATTTTGTACAATTCTTTTGATTCTAATATCCTCACTTCAACTGCTTTTTTCTCCTTGTCTCTTACTCTGATTTGGGGTTATATGCAGAAGTTCCAAAATATTTTCCACAAAAAACTCTATTAATCCAGAGTGGAACTAGGATTTCCAATACATGATTGCTGCCTCTGCAGACTGACTTAAGAATTCTGTGTCTTCCTTTTCCTCAGTGTGAATTCCAGAGTTCTAAGGCCTAGTGACTGGAGCCTAAGCCTGGTCCCCAGAGTTCTTACACTCTCTCCGGTCAGAGGTCCAGTTAGGCCGCAGTGCAGATCTTGTATTCATCTTCAGCCTATCTTTGGTGATTTGGATGGCTATGCTCAATAATAGTACCTCACCTTCTAATAGTACTTTAAGGCTCACAAAGAACTTTTTATTCTTCACAACAACCCTGTAAGATAGGTAGTTACTGTCATTGCCATTTTACAGATGAGGAAACTGAGGCTCAGAGGTCAAATTATCTGTAAGTAGCAGAAAGAAGACTGAAATCCATACCTAGAACAGTACAGTAGAAAGACAATTGAATTTGGTATGAGAGGCTATGAGTTCAAATCTTGACTGCCTGTGACCTTTACCAACCTGGGCCTCAATTTCCTCATCTGCAAAAAGAGAGAGGAGGGAGTTAACAAGATGACTTTTAAGGTTCCTCCCAGTTCTAAATCTGTGTTCCCATAGAATCTCTCTTCCACACACTTTCTCAAACATACCACCTGTACTCTGGCCTTCCTCCTTCTCCTCCTCCTCCTCCTCGAACCAGGTCTCTCCACCACTTCCTGGCCATTTCCAAACCAGGCATCTTCTGTGGACTCTCAGCACACACCCCTTCCAACTCTAGGTCACTTCCATGTGCTGTCTTCCTTTATTAAACGTGAGCTGCTTGAGACTTTTGGGGGGCCACATGGCCAAACAAAGAACAAAGGTGCCATTGTTTTTTTCCATGGCCTGAATTGTTTATTTCTCTCTCTGAACCAGCTTCCAAACCATGAAGAATACTGTATATGTAGTAAACATTTAATGAGGACTTCAGATATTGGAGTGTTCTACGGATGGGCCAAGAGGCAATTACTAGGGACTAGAATAGAGCCTAACAATGCTTTAAATAAAAACTGACTAACTTAAAACTTGCTTGGGACCCCCTGCATAGTGCCTTAAAGTTCACAAAGTGCTTTTACATCCATGGCCTCATTTGAGCCTCACACTAAGCCTGTGAGGTAGGTACTATACTTAACACCCCTCATTTTATAGGTAAAGAAGATGAGGCTAGAGTCTTTAAGTGATGGTGCCCGTAGTCACACAGGTATTCAGGGCTGGGATTTGAACCCAGGGCTTTTTGATTCCAAGTCCAGCAGTGTCCACTGCACTGCACTGCCCTGCCTCTAAAATGGTGTTCACTGTTGAGCTCTGACATGTAGCCTTCCCCAAATGTTGGTAATCACTGTGTGTTCTATGTGAATTGTTACTATCATGATGTAGTGGTGCCCAGGAGGAATAACGAAGCCACACTTGAACTTCAGGATAGGATCAAGCTGAAACACTTAATTAAAGCGCTTTCAGGGAAGGTCTTTCATGGCTTGGGTTGGCCACCAGCAACATGCCCAGCTCCGGCAGCTCATTCTTGCTGTTACTTCTCTGCTCCCCACCCAAGGAACTGAGCCTCTTGTGATGACAGCCTTACTGCCCAGCTGTGTGGGAGTTGCACTGTAACAGTGTATAAAGGCAAACAAGGGGTTCTTCTATGTTGATCTGGACATCAGCCTTCTGGTAATGCCAGGATCATGGGATCACAGATCTTGAGTTGGAAAGGGCTTTAGAAGCATTTAGTTCAACCTCATCACTCTAGAGGTGAGGAAACTGAGGCCCAGAAGGTTAAGCAGCTTGACCAAGGTCACACAGGTAAATAACAGAGGCAGGAGATACACACTTTACAGACACAACATCTATGGGACCATCTTAGGACAGGCAGAACCAATCCCTGGGTGTTAATTTAAGGGCAGGGGGTAGGAGGAATGAGAATTAATAGTAAAAGGGAAGAGATTTTGAAGAATTAGGGAATCCAGAAAGTATGAGGAAACTGAAAAGGGGAGAACATGATTACTCTAGTTCAGAAGTTGGCAAATTACAGCTGAATTTGGCCCTGAGCTAAGAATGGTTTTCATATTTTTCAATAAAGCCTCATACAGACAACTAAAAGAGTCTAACACAACAAAGAAAAATTGGTGACAAGAGGTTTGAAAGCAAGAAAGCAGGAAGTAGCCAAACTGGGTAGTTTGCTTAGCACTTCAAAGGCATGTCAAAGGTGACATGAGAGGCAGGGGGACCTGGATTCACATCCCACTCCCAACATTTACTAGTTATGTGACCACGTCTACACTTCACTACAATTCAATTTGGCAAGCATGTGCAAGGTGTCCCATAAGTCTTTGTGCTAGCTTAAAACTGCACAAAGATTTTTGGGATACCCTGTATGAAAAACCTACTATGTGTGAAGTTCTGGGCTCAGAATAAAGGCACAGAGATGAAAATGAAGCAGCCCCCTGCCTTCAAGGGGCTTGGGAGGGGGAGTGGAAAACAACATGTAGACAGACAAGTAAATATAAAATATGTAATACGATTAATAGAAAGTAATTTTCAGGTAGATTAGAGAGCACTAACAATAGGGAATCAGGGAAGATCTTGTGTGGGAGGTGGTTCCTACACTGTCTTTTGGAGAATAATAGGGATTTCATGAAGTTTAAATAAAAGAGGGAGAATACCCCAAGCATATGCAGAGGACTAGATGTGGGAGATGGGATCTTGTATGCAGGGAACAGTAAAAAACAGAGTTTGGCTGAAACCACGAGCGGAGAGTGGGGGTGGAGTGCAGTCAACATTAATGTGAAATCAGTTTGAAGAGACAAGTTGGAGCCAGATGATGAAGGGCTTTAAATGCCCAATGGAGACAATAAGGTAGTCACTGGTGCCTCTTGAACTGTGACATAGTAAAACAGCTTCTCTGTGCCTCAGTTTCTTTTTTTTTCTAAATTCAAATTTATTTTATTTTCAGTTTCAAATTCTCTCCCTCTTCTTTCCCTCCCCCCACCTATTGAGAAGGCAAGAAAAACAAAGCCCATTATAAATATGTGTAGTCATGCAAGACAAATTTGAGCCTTAGTTCCTCGAACTGTAAAATGAAGATTATACCTGTAATACTGACTGACCTTCACAGGGTCGGCTGGAGGAGGCTCGCATGAGATCGTGTGTGTACAGTACTCAGCAAACCTTAAAGTGCTATGTGAATGTCTGTTGTTCATTATGATGATTAAAAGAGTCTGGAAAAGACACCCATGAGAAAGGGGTGCTGGGAAGAGTCCAAAGGGTTGAATGGCCCCAAGAACAATGTCTTCCTGACATTGAAAGGGGGAACCAAGATCCCAGACAACTTCCTCAAGTAAGTAAAGGGACCATGAGAAACCATTCTGGCTTGTATTGGAGATGGAATTAAAGAGGTTTTTTCCCCCCCCCTCCTTTACTCTGTGAATTAAATCTGCCCTATTCTTTAAAGCCCAGCTCATATCTCTCCACCTCCGTGATTCTTTTCCCAACCCCTCCAGCCCACAGGGAGCTTTGCTTCCTCTGAACCCTGATGCACACATCCCACCCACTTGCCTTTGAGTCACACATAAACTCATAGTCTTATTTAACTTCCCATGTGTGTTATTTTATGTTTCTCCCAACTTGACTGTGTTCTTCCTAAGGGCAGGGGCCATGCTTCAATTTAACAAGTATGTACAGGGTGTCCCATAAGTCTTTGTGCTAGCTTAAAACTGCACAAAGACTTCTGGGACATCCTGTATGAAGAACCTACTATGTGTGAAGCTCTAGGCTCAGAATTAAGGACACAAAAAACGAAAATGAAGCCTGTGAGAGATATACTTTTTTTGTATCCCTCATTGTACTTAGGGAAAGACTTTATCCTTTAGGGTTCCCAGAGTTTGTATTTGAACAAAACAAATACATATGGTACAAATTATTTATATTGTTCAGCAATATGCTGTTTATATAAAAGATAGCACTAGACCTGTGATTTCATTGCTATGGGGAATTCTCCATAAAGACAGACACCTTCTTTGTAATTTATAGTTTTAGAAAATTGCCTGTGGTGCACTGGGAGATTAAGTAACTCACCCCAGGTCACACAGCCACCATGTGTCAGAAGGAAAACTTGAAGCCAGGTACTCTGGACTCTGAGGCCAGCTCTGAAGCAACCTCTCATGTAGATTATATAGATATATGAATTGCTATATATCAGACAACAAAATATGATACTGGGACCATTTTAATAAATTAAATTTAATTTAGCCAAGTGATAAAAGTTCAAACAGTCCCTGTTTTTCAGTCATACTCAATGATTCATAACCCCATTTGGGGTTTTCTAGGCAAAGATACTGGAATGGTTTGCCATTTCCTTCTCCAGCTCATTTTGCAGATGAGGGAACTGAGGCAAACAGGATTAAGTGACTTGCCCAGGGTCACACAGCTAATAAGTGTTGGAGGTTGAATTTGAACTCATGAAGATGAGTTTTCCTGATTCCAAACCCAGTGCTCTATTCACTTAGTCACCCAGCTGCCTCAACCAGTCCTAGGTTCTCCTAGATCTTTCAGGGACCTTCCACTTAGCTTGGCCCTCAAAGACCAGGGCAGTGTAGAGGTCAATTCTTCCATGCAAAGGTACCTGATCACCTTGAAGATATGGTTCTTTGCCTAGAGGAGTTTACAGACTAGAAAGAGAGATGGGTAGCACCCACTCTAGTTTATAATGACCTATTCCATTTCCCTACAGTTAGGAACCATAGAAGACATTCTTGTCCGGAATGAACCATTTGAGAGAAATGATTCATTTGGACCCCTGCTCTATACCAATCAGTATTAATCAGTTTGATATGAGTCCACAGGGTAGTGATTACAGGTTCTGTATATCAGGCCCCAGAGCTGTGAACTGCAGATTGCAAATTCACTTGCTTAATCATAGGAAGCTAACTAGAAACCCTCCACTCTTGTTTTTCCTTGTTATGGTGACCAAGATCAGTGTGACAGAGGTGACTCAATTACACGGAAAGTCCCCCAACTTATTTTTGTAGCTCTGGACCACTTTCTCTTGTCCAACATGAGCAGGTGACCATCTTATGACCACTTAATCAATGGAGATGCCCCATGCTTCGCCCAACCTGAAATCCACCCCACCCCCACCCCCAGTGACATACCATTTCTATCTGACACATCATTTTTTGGCCCTCAAAGCAAGGTTTATCAACTAATAGGATTCTGTCCTTTGTATGACCCCTCTAGAATGTTCATGTATCAAATCTGGTATCAAACCCTATAAAAATAAGGCCTTGGAAGAAGAAGGCATCTCAGATTATGAACAAGATCTGAGTTCCACTTCATTAGAGGGGACCATGGGCTCTTTAATAAAGTGCCATTGGTTCAGAGCTCTGCCTCAATGTTTTTTCTTGCAGATTGGGCAATTATAATCCCCACACACATTATCTCTGTTCAAACAGAGAGAAACCCTTGAAGGTGCTTACTGGGGTAGATCTGCTGGAGCCAGCCAGTGGGTGGGAAGAGCTGGAGTTCAAGTGCAGAAACAGTTGGCCATTGGCCAGGTTCAGACAGAATATTAAGAGAGTAATCATGAGCCAAAGCCAAGAAGTTTCAAAGCAAGAGAGAGGAAAGGTAGGTCAGATCCTAAAAAGGAAGAGGTAGGTCTAAGTTCTGGCCCCATGGGAAAGCAGTCAGGGATGGGAGTCAGCTGGAGTCTTTCTGTGAAGTTAGCAACCTGGTTGGCTCTGGCCACACCTAGCCCTACTATGGGCCATCTGTTGCTAACCCTGCACTTAAAGGGGACCTTGACTCTCAAGGGTGGCTCATAAAGGAAGTATCTTCAACTTTCTCACCCTATCTCCCCAAAGTTAGCAGGCAGCAGGATGGCTTCGGGGTAGAAGATTGTCTCTCTGGACCTTAGAACTGTAAGCCTTGCCATTTTTCATCCTGTGACAATGTCTGATCCATCTCCCAGTAGACCACCTTGAAGGAAGTTGTTGTTTTGTTTTTGTTTTTGTTTTCTATTCTAAATCCCTATCTAGTCTCATAAATTATCATCTTTGCTTGGCTGCCCAAGTTTTTTTTCTTCCCTTTTTGGTTCTGCCTGTTTCTATTTAATTAACCAATCACCAAGCACCACATGTGCTTTATTAAGCACATTCTAGCCATTTCTATACCATGTCACCTTGACTTTGAGCATCATACTCATCAAACTCATTCCTCTGCTGTGAGACCCTGGACTCTGCCCCTGTGACTCTGGGTTCTGATGGGTGACCTTATCTTCCCTGCAGTGATATCACTTCCTGGTCATTTCCAAACCACATGGCTGTACATGTGAGCCCCTCCCCCATCCAGTTTCTCTTTATGTCCATGAGGGTAGTGACTTCCTGGCTTGTTTGTTCATCCTGCTATGCCCTTTACTTATCACCAGACCTGACACAGAGTTAACACCCAATAAATGCTTTATCATTCATTCATTCATTCATTCAAGTTCTAGGCACTGTAGTTGCTGCTGGGAATACAAGACAAAAAAAATATTCCTTGCTCTTAAGGATCTTACAACCTATAGGAGAAGACAATATGAACAGCATGCATATAAATGAGTCCATACAAAAGAAGGATGAGGACTGGACTTGTGAATTCATTGGTAAAGGGAACTCTTAAGGAGGAAACTTCCCCTACTATAGTTTAGAGAATGACCTAGAGCATTGAGAGATTAAGTGATATGCTCAAGATCACAGCAGGTAAATAAGGAAGAACTTGAACCAGGCTCTTCCTGGCTCAAAGGCTAGTATTCTATCTACTGTGCTATTGCTGTCTCTCATGCAAAAGAAGTCTATCCATGTAATAATTAGACCATGTATCAGAGACAATGCAGCCTGCCTGTTATAGGAATATGTAGAAAGATCTGGAATCCTACTCCATGTCTCAGGAAGACTGGAGACCCACCTTTGTGAGTAGCAGAAGGATGATTTTGGCTGGGCAATCACTCCTAGCCATAGTCCACTCTTAATTTCTAATCTCTCATTCTCTTATGTTCAGAAGGGATAATGGGCTGGAAATTATAATCTATCTATTACATAACATATATTTGAAGTCTAGGGGCATGATAATTTTGGAGAAGTTCAAGATAAAAGTGATTTTCTATAGGGAAAAAGTAGTTCTGTCCAGAGTTGGAAGAAACAGTTTAATCTCAGCCAGCTTAACTTCCCTGCTCCACCATACATTTATTACACAAAAACTAATCATAGGTAGCAAGCAAAGATATTTATCAAAGTGAGCAATAAAATGGTCATTGAGCAAGTCATACAGATTAGTTTGGGCAATGGAACACAAGAGTCAGGTGACTCTGTGACCTGGGAGCAGGATGGAATCTCAGATCAAGGAAGGAGAGAACAATCAAAGCCAACTAATTAATCATTCTTGGCAGTCTTTGAGGATCTGCCAGCTCCTCCCCTGATTCCTATGGCCCTTGAGTCCATATGTGCACCACTCCAATTCCATACCTTCTGTCCTTGCCCATCTCCTTGGTCTCCTTCTGATTTTCTCTCCTAAAAGTTTTTCAGTCAATCAGGAATCATGACTTTCTACATATGCAGCATCAGTGGGGCTGCCTGGAGGTGAAATTACACACAAAACACATACAAAATAAATAAGTCAATGTGGTAAGGCCCTAGCAGCTAAGAGTCAGGGAAGGGTAGAATCAGGAAAGGCCACATGTAGGAGGTGCTATGTGAGTTGGGCTTTGAAGGAAACTAAGGATTATGAGAGGTATAGATGGAGTGTATTCAGTGTGGGGAGATGTAGTGTTATATGTGAGGAACAGCAAAAGCGACAGCTTGAATGGTCTTACAATTTTGTAAAGGAGAATGAAGTGCCATAAGACTGGAAAGATAAGTTGGATCTAAGTTGCAAAGGGCATTACTAAACATAAGAGTTTATACTTGAACCTAGTGGTAATAGGAAACCATGGAAATTTGTTATTGCCAATTAAACTTAGAACTCTCTGAATTCTAGCTACTGAGGAAACAAAGTAGTTCCCTAATCCCAAAGTCTTGTTGATTCTCTCACTTTCATTTCTTCCTCCACAGAAAGTTCCTAGCTCCAAGTCTTTATCATGGACTGTGACACAGAGCTTGCATGCTCTACTCAGCTTCCATTCCTCCTCCCCATTTCTCTCTAGCACATTGTTGCTAGAATAACCATCCTTGAAACATAACTTTCATCATGTTACTTCCCTGTTCATAAACCCTCAGTGTTTACTCATTACTGACAGGATAAAGTCTGAACATTACTATTTTGGCTGGGCTATAGTCTAGTCCCAGCCTACTTTTCAGAATTTATCTCCCACTGTCTCCCTCTGTAAGCTCTTTACCCAACCAATACTAACTAGATTTCCCTTTGCTTCCTTCAAATAAGCCTTCCTTATTCTTGCATCTGTACATTTGCCTTTGATGCTCCCCCTACCTTCAATGCCCTCAACACCTCCTCTGTACCTACCTTAACCCTACCCAATCTTCAAGGCAGTTAGGTGGTCCTGTAGATACAACACAAGACCTAGAATTAAGAAGCCCTGAGTTCAATTTTGACCTCAGACTATGTGACCCTAGATAAATTGCTTAACCTCTCAGCTTCAATTTCCTATATGAAGAAAGATGCTATCTTCATCTGTAGAAAGAACTCATAAATAGAAGTATGTGTAGAATAACTTTACATATATATGTAAATACATATGTGTGTGTATATATATATCTCCATACATGCCTATTTGTGTCTAATCTCTAGGGTTGGGGGGGGAGGGAAGAAAAAAAAGAAAAAAATTTACATGATGAGTCTCTTGTATATTTGAAAGGAATAGCAAGTTGTGTATAGCAGATTCACAGTTTCATGTAGATTTGTCTTTTTTATTATATTATGTTATGGAAATGCTTATTTTCTTCCATAAAAAATAAAAAATTAAATTAAAAAAAGAAATCTTTAATAAAACTTTCATCTTTTCTCCTAAAAAAATGAGATAATAATTGCACCTACCTCTAAGGGTTGGTGCTATGATAAAGTGAGATGATGTTTGTAAAGTGCTATATAAATGTTATTATTGTTATTATTCAAGGAACCTGTTCAATCATCTCCTACCTGTGCCCTGAGCCTCATCCATTCTTTGTTAACTTCCTTCCTTTGAACTCCTAGATCATTTCTTGTGTATGCTATTCTTTTACACCTATTTTATACTAACTGGCAATGTGATGTACTGGAAAGCCTTCTAGACTTGGAGTCAGGGGAAATGTGGCTTCAAATCCCATCTGTCATACCTAGTGACATACTTAAAGGCATGTTTCATCTGGGCTCTCTGACTCTCAATTTCCTCATTTGTAAAACAGAGATCAATATTACCCATAGTACCTGCTTGTGAAACTCAAATGAAGTCATGTATATTAAGTGCTTTGTAAGCCTTAAAAATATAAATGTGTATTAGTTCCCCTTTTTATATTTGTATCATTTTTCCAATTAGATTATGAGTTTTATGGGGGCAGGAGGCATATATTTTATAATTTTGTATTTCCCCTAGGTCCTCATATTATGTTGATTAACTAATTGAGCCCTAATTCACCTCAAACTGGTACCATCTTTTACAGAATCCCCTGGCCATTCAGTTCTAGCCTCTCTTGCTAGCTAACTGTTCCTTATACTGAATCATTCCTTCCCTATCCCTTATTTCCTTACGCAGGTAGTAAGTATCAGAGGCCATATTTGATAGATCCTATGATTCCAGAACCAATACTATTCCAATTGTATTGTAGACATATATGACCAATGCATTAATTTTTTTTTTGGCTTGGCTATATTTATTTGTTACAAGGTAGGGGAGTATGATAGAAGAAGGGAGATAATTGGAAAGAATGATATTTAAAAATTGATAAAACATTTATTTTTTAAATTAAATTTTATTTTATTTTCAGATCTGTGTTTTCTCTTTTCTACATTCTCCCCCCCCCCACAATTGAGAAAGCAAGAAAAACAAAACTCCTGTTACAAACACGTATAGTCAAAGAAAACAATTTCTTCACTGGCCTTGTCTGAAAATATGTCTCAGGCTGCACTTTGAGTCCATCAACTCCGTATCAGGAGCTGGGAGGCATGTTTCATCTTGAGTCTTCTGGGTTTGTGGTTGGCCATTGCATTAATCAGAGTTCTTAAGTCTTTCAAAGCTTTTTGTTTTTACAATATTGTTATTATATAAATTATTCTAGTTCTGTTCATTTCATTTAGTCTCAATTCATACAAGTCTTCCCAGATTTCTCTAAAACCATCACCTTCATCAATTTTTGACAGCACAATAGTATTCCGTCATACGCATGTATGATTTTTTCAGCCATTCCCCAACTGATCGGCATCCCCTAAATTTCCAATTCTTTGCCACCGTGAAAAGAAGTGCTATAAATATTTTTGTACACATATGATCGTTTCCTTTCTGTGTTCTCTCTGGGGTATAATCCTAGTAATGGTGTTGTTAATAAGACATTTAAAAAGAAAAAAAGAACCCACTGAAAGCAACAGGTGTTGACAGTGGAGATGGAAAAGAAATGAGAGGTATAGAAGAAAGAGTTAGAAAGGAAATGAACAGTTTGTCACAAGAGATACAAAACCTTGCCGAAGAACAAACTGCCTGATAACTCGAATAGACCAAATAGAAGCTAATGACCCCATGAAGCAACAAGAAATATTAAAACAAAAATGGAAGGCTGAAAAAAATAGAAGAAAATATAAAGTACCTCAGAGCAAAAGCAACTGACCTAGAAAACAGAGGTGGAAAAAATTCAGAATAATTGGACTATCTGAACACCATGACCAAAGAAGGAGTCCAGACATCCCATCAAAGAAATCTTAAAAGCAAATTGCTCAGATCTCTTAGAAGGGCAAAGTAGAAATAGAATTCACCAGTTACCTTCAGAGAGAAACCGAGAAATAAAAATGTCCAGGAATACTACAGCCAAAATCCGGAGCTTCCAGTTGCAAGAAATAATACTGTAAGCAGCCAGAAAGAAAGTCAAGTACCAAGAAGTCACAGTCAGGATCACACATAATTTAGCAGTCAACATTATAAAGGAGCAGAGAACTTGGAATATGATGTTCCAGAAGGCAAAGGCTTATAACCAAGAATAACACTCAGCAAACCTGAATATAATACTACAAAGTAAAAAATGGCTTTCTAATGAAATAGAGGACTTTCAAGCATTCCTGATAAAAAGACCAGAACTGAAGAGAAAATCTGATGTTCAAACACAAAACTCAAGAGAAGTATAAAAAGGTAAGTATGAATGAACAATAATAAAGAACTAAACAAGTAGCAACTGCTTGCATTCAAATATGGGATACAATGCATGTGTGTCCCTTCTGCTCCTTCATCATAGCCAGGGTTCATAAAAGGAGTCCAATTAGAGAAGGCTTAGGAGTGGCCCTATTATGTCTTGATGATCTTAAGAAGAGTGGAGGGGGGAGAGGGAAATGCACTGGAGGGGAAGGGAAAGGAAGGTTAGGAAAATTTATCTCATGTAACAGGGTGTACAAGTATATATCTATACAAACAAGGAGGAGGGGAGGCAGCAGAGTGGCTATCACTTGAACCTCATTCTCACAAACTGGTCAAAAGAAGGAAGAAAACACATAGGAGTTGCAGTATAGAAATGCATTTTACTCCACATAGAAATAGGAGGGAAAGGGGAGAAAGGAGAAGGGGGAATTACAGAAAGGATAGATAAAGGAAGGAATTAATCCTAAGCAGAATGAATTCTAAGCATATATAAAAATATTTATAACTCTTTTTGAGGTGGCAAAGAATGAGGACCTGAGGGGGTACTCATAAATTGGGGAATGGATGAACAAGTTAAGCTATATAAATGTGATAGAATACTATTATGCTAAACTCATCATCGTAATGGCCAACCAGGATTACAGGATGTAACATGCTGATAGAGAATAGAGGACTCAGAATTCAGAATGAGACAAAGATTTTTTTTTTTTAGAACATAGCCACTGTGGAAATTTGTTCTGATAAACTATACATGTCTGTAATGGATTTGTGTGTGTGTGTGTGTGTTCTCAATTGGGGTGAGTGGGATGGGAAGGTGAGAAGGTAGGTATTGGCTGATTAAAACAAAAAAAAATTTAAAGAAATAAAACTTGAGAACTCTGATCAATACAATGACCAATTAATTCCTAAGGACTCATGATGAAATATGCTGCCTAACTCCTGACAGAAAGGTGATGGACTCAGAGTACAGATTGAAACGTGGTTTTTTTTTCCAGACTGTCAATATGAAAATGTGTTTTGCTTAACGATATGTGTTTGTAACTGGAGTTTTGTTTTTATTGCTTTCTCAAAGGGAAGGGGAGAGGGGGGAAGGAGAGGAGGCTGATCTTTGTTTGAAAATAAAATAAAATTTAATTTAAAAACAACATATGAAGTAATTTCTTACCTAATTTTAAGTTCTCTGCTCTTATTTAAAAAAAACAGATGAATTTCTTTAAAAATAAAAACTAAATTAAGATACTTTCAAATCAGTTTCAATTTATTATTTCATATAGGTTAATGATTCTCAATAGAAAAAAAATTTCCATACTCAGTAGTCCCACCCTTCACCTCCATCCTCCCCTAGTCTTGTCCTAAACACACACACACACACACACACACACACACACACACACACACACACACACACACAGAGGCTGCTGTCAGTACAGCTTCAAGAGAGGGTCATCACTTGCCTAGGTGTCCAAAACTGATGTCCAGTGTGACAGGGCAGGGCAGCCAGAGGAGGTATTTGATAGAGTCTTAGGCTAAAAGCTGAATCAAGAAAAGTCCATTTAAATCCATTTGGAAAAGTCTTAAGGAGGAATTAAGAGTTGTAGACACACATCCAAACTAGTTCTCTTATTCACACTCTCCCATATATTTGTAATATAATTTGTACTGTCAGTGTATAATATGTGGCTTGACACATATTTTAAACTCCTTGAGAGTCTTCCTTTCTGTATAATCACCTCTGGTTTATAAACTAAACATGTTGGAGGAAAGCACTGGATTTGGAGTCAGTAGGCTTGGGTTCAAATCCTGTCCCTGACACTCCCTGTGTGACTTTAGGCAAGTCACTTTTACAATTTGTATCTCTCTTTTTCATCTCTAAATTAAGACAATTGGACTAGACCAAGCACAAATGAATTGCTAGTTGTTGGAAGGTGTAGGGGAGTCTTTTTCATCAGGTTGATCTTCCTGATGACCTTTCCCTATTCGGTGTGGTAAACACACTGGGCCTCAGTTTCTTCATTTGTAAATTGAGATGGCTGGATTAAGCAAGACATAAATCGATTGGTACTTTTTGTGGCAGCAAAGAACTGGAGACAAAGTAGGTGGCCATTGATTGGGAAATGGCTGAACAAATTATGAGCCAAGAATGTAGTGGAATATTACTGTGCGTAACAATCTGAAGAACTTGGAGAGCCATGGGAAAACTTATATGAACTGATGCAAGGTAAAAAGAAACAGGAAAACAATACCTATATAATTAAAACAATGTAAAGGGAAAGAACAACAAGGTGGAAGAAACAAGCTTTTCAATGTATAATTACATAGCTCATGTTCAGAAAAAACTTTCCCAACTCCTGCTTGCACTGTTAGGTCCCCAGAGTGTATGTATGCACTACTACATGTACTACTATGTATGCCCTCAGGACTCTAGGATTAATCTTGAGGGGATGAGAGCTTCTTTCCTAATGCTTTAGCTCTTGAACTCTAGTAAATGTGTTTCCCACCATGATTATCAGTTGAGATCAATTAATCAACCAGAGTTAATGAGCTTTTAGAAAGGGCTGTTTACTAAAAATTGTGTCATAAGAATAACTGGTACTTACTGGCTGTGTGACCCTGGGCAAGTCACTTAACCCCAATTGCCTAAAAAAAAAAAAAAAGATGACTGGTACAAACACCCCCCTCCAAAAGTCTGTGACTCACTCTCCCACAAAGACATGCAGAGCCAGGGGAAAGTGGGCTCCAGCTTAGGAAGTACATGGGACCTGACCAACCACAATTCCAAAGGTCTCACAACATGCTATCCACCTCCAGATAGAGAGCTGACTCAATACAGACTGAAGATTCTTTTTCTTTCTGTTTTTTTTAAACATACCTAATATGAGAATTTGTTTCACATGACTATACCTATTTCTGGTACATACTTTTTCTTACCTTCTCAATAGGTGAAGGAAGAGGAGGGGGAGGAGAGAATTTGGAACTGAAAATAAAATAAAACAGAATTTTAGAAAAAGTTAAAAAAAAAAGCACATGTGGCAAGGGGCATGGGGCTGGGGTTGGCAAGACAGTTCCTGGGATTCTCTTTACTGGTATTCTCAAGATGTCCCTTCTTAGGTATGGTGTCAGTTTTTTGGGTTTTGTTGTTGTCCCATCCCCACTTCATCCCCTCATCACCCTCTCTCCCCACAGCAGTGGGCTCTTTGTAGAACTTTAATTCTACATCTAGTCTGTCCTTGGCTCCAGATCCAGACAGTGACATAAGCTGTTTGTTCCAGGGACACTGCCAGGACTCTGATAGGAAAATGGGAAGTCCAAAATCCTCTGGACCCTTTGAAACTCACTAAGTCCTCCTCTGACCGAAGTGGGAAGGAGAAGATTGAGGCTGGGGCTAAGGTGCTCTCTTCTCTTCACCCTTACAAGTGATTCCTTCTCAAGGACTTCGCTAGAATATTTTCTTCTGGGTGTATGCTCACTCAAATTTCTGATTCCAACTAGCTCCCTGGTCCTATACAGGCCCAAGAGAGTGTTACAAAGTCCCTCAACAAATCAAAACACTTTTTGTCACACCAAGGGAGGCATTCAGACCTTATTCAGACTGGGCGAACAATCCAGGTGAGTCAGCATCTCATCACTTACTTCTGAGGGGATGGGGTGATTTGGTTGATTTATTCAGTCAACCCCTACCTTAATAATTATAGTGATCAAACTTGGCCCCAAAAAAGAAACTGTTGTTTCTGCTTATTATAATGAAAGTCCCTTTAGGCAGGGACTATATCCTTTTTCTATTTGCATCTCTAGCACTTTTTTTTTCCATTCAAATCAAAGTCTGAGCCTCTTGCCTCATCTGAAAAATATTATAAAACCTACCTCACAGGATTTTGGGCAGGAAAGAGTTCTGTAAACCTTACAGAACTATAGATATGTGAGTTGTTGTCATTTTAGTTAGTATGACTGTCTGGGAATGGAATCTGGAAACTAAAAAGAGATATACTTCACAGAGTCCTAGGAATTTGAGGGTGGGAGGAAGGGGAAATGAGTCTCAGTAACCAGCAAGACCTTCTCTAATCTCTTGTCCTCATTCCTAGCCCTAGATACCATCTCGATATTGCCCATAACCAGGAAAACAGCCTTCCTTAAAAATCTGTGTAGGTGACAGGAACCCTAGTCTGATTAGGATGGGCTAACTGAAATGCAATCAGGTTTTTACTGGGAGTGTCCCAAAAGTTTTGGTTTAGTTTTAAGCTACTCGTGGTTAAACCTTTAAGCTACTAAAGCTTTAAACTGCGCCAAGACTTTTAGGACATCCTGTGTATAGTACTCTTAAAATCTTATCATTGGAAGGAACTTAAAATTCAATTCAAGCCTTTTCTTCTGCAGAATGCATTTCATGGTTTTCTAAACTACTGGAGCCTTTCCCTCCAAGATTATGCTGCAGAAACAAGGTATCCTTATAGATATTATATATGTGCATATGTGTGTATACATCTATATTGTATATGTGTGTGTGTGTGTGTATACACACACACACACACATATACACAGTAAAATGTGTTTTGCACATACCTATATATGTTCATGTTGTCTCCCCCGTTAGAATGTAAACTCCACCATGGCAGGGACTGTTTATTCATTATAGAAGCAAGGAATGTTAAAATACTTGATTGGGGCAACTAGGTGGTGCAGTGGATAGAGTTCCAGTCTTAGAGCCAGGAGGACCTGAGTTCAAATTCGATCTCAGACACTTGACACTTACTAGCTGTGTGACCCTGGGCAAGTCACTTAACCCCAACTGCCTCACCAAAAAGCAAAAAATAAAATAAAATACTTGATTGATTATCTTGTCTAATTTCTAATCCTATACACCCATCTACTACTTGAACTTGTATTTGCCTAAGAAAGCAACCCATTCCATTTTGCATGACTCTGGTTATTAGAAGCTGGTTTTTTTTCTTCTTCCTATAATGAGGTAAAATTTCCCTCTCTGTAATTTCCATCTATCAGTCCTAGTACTGCTCTATAAAGTCACACAGAACATCTAATCCATCCAAATAACAGAAGCCTATTGTATTCTTCCTTCTCTTCTCCAGATTAAACATCCCCATTCCTAAAATAGAGAATTGAGTCAAATTTATAAGAATACAAGTCATCCTCCAATTGATAAGTGGTCAAAGGATATCAACAGGCAGTTCTAGATGAAGAAATTGAATCTAACTATAGTCACATGAAAAAAATGCTCTAAATCACTATTTATTAGAGAAATGCACATCGAAAAAACTAATAACTGCAGTAAAGCTGGGAAACAATTTTTACAGCAAGTGTCTCTGATAAAGGTCTCATTTCTCAAATATATAGAAAACTGAGTCAATTTCATAAGAATACAAGTCATTCCCCAACTGACAAATTGTCAAAAGATATGAACAGTAGTTTTCAGATGAAGAAATCAAAGCAATATATAATCATATGAAAAAATGCTCTAAATCACAATTGATTAGAGAAATGCAAATTAAAACAACTCTGAGGTACCACCTCCCACCTATCGGACTAGCTAATATGACAGAAAAGGAAAATGATGAATATTGGAGAAGATGCAGGAAAATTGGAACACTAATGCATTGTTGTTGGAGTTGTGAACTGATCCAACCATTCTGGAGAGCAAGTTGGAACTATAAAACTGTGCATACCCTTTGATCCAGCAATACCACTACTAGGTCTGTATCCCAAAGAAATCATAAAAAAAGGGAAAAGGACTCACACAAACAAAAATATTTATAGCAACTCTTTCTGTGGTGACCAAGAATTGGTAATTGAGGGGATGCCCATCAATTGGGGAATGGCTGAACAAGCTGTGGAATATGAATGTAATGGAATGCTATTGTGCTATAAGAAATGATGAGCAGGTGGATTTCAGAAAAACCTAGAAAAACTTACATGAACTGATGCTGAGTGAAGTGAGCAGAACCAGGAGAACATTGCATATAGTAACAGGAACATTATTTGATGATCACTTATGATAGACTTAGCTCTTCTCAGCAATACAATGATCTAAGACAATTCCAAAAGATCCATGATGGAAAATGCTATCCACATCCAGAGAAAGAACTATGGAGCCTGAATGCAGAATGAAGCATACTATTTTCACTTTTTTTTCTTTCTTGTAGTTTTTCACTTTTGTTCTGATTCTTCTTTCACAACACGACTAATGTGGGAAAATGTTTAATATGATTGTACATGTATAACCTGTATCAGATTGTTTGCTGTCTTGGGGTGGGAGGAGGGGAAGGAGGCAGGGAGGGAGAAAAAAAATGGAACTCAAAATCTTATAAAATATGTAATTGGAAAAAATAAAATACTAAGTGGGGGAAAAATCCCTGGTCACTTCAACCTTTCCCTATATAACATTGTTTCTAAGCCCTTCACTCTCCTACTTACTCTCCTTGGGATGTTTTTGTTTTGTCCTAAAATATGTTCATCAGAACAGAACACAATCCTCTAAACATGTTCTGACCAGGGTAGAATAGATGGATTATTCTTGTCCTTGATGCAGGCATGCTACTTCTATTAATGCAGCCTAAGATTACATTCATTTTTTGGCAGCTCCATCATATGCCGCACATAGAGGAAATTGGGATGAACTTCAATATCCATTAGATCATGGGTTGGCAAATTTTCTTAAGTCAGACATGAAGTTGCTAATCCCTATTCTGACAGGGGTGTCTATGTATCACTCCAAAACAGGGAAAGTACACCAGGAAGGTCACCCTATTAAAAACAACAACAACTGTCTCTCTCTGTATATTCCAACAATTATCAATTAATTTGTGTTAACAAGCTCTTTTTCAAAGAAGTAACTAATTTTTGGAAGGTCTATTAAAAATTCTAAGTCTTTTTTACCTGGACTGCTGGCAAATCTATTCTCCCATATCCTGTATTTATATATGATTTTTTTAAAAAAATCTAAGTATCAAACTTCATTTATCTCTGTTAAACTTTATTTTCTAATTTTCAGGCTATTGGTTCAAGCTGTCAATCTCTTAAAGTCTTTATTCTTCAGCCCAACGTATTAGTAACACCTTTTAATTATATATATTAACTCTCCTTCCTAGATTGGAATTGTTCAGAGACTGGATAAATTTTTTCATTTCCTTTAACCAATCAATAATGAAAATATTGAACAAAATAAAACCAGTTATAGAGCCCTACAATGTCCCATAAGATTGTCATTGATCTATTTGTAGCAAGCACATTCCCACTCACTTTCCCAGAATCAGGCCAGCTACATATACCCCTCCTGGTTCTACAGGTACCCTGAGGGATTTAGGGATACTGCTTTTAGGGGCAGCTAAGTGGTGCAGTGGAAAGAGCTCTGGGCCCAGAGTCAGGAAGAGCTGAGTTCAAATCCAGTCTTAGACACTTCTAGCTATGTGACCCTAGGCAAGTCACTTAATCTCCATTTGCCTTGGTTTCTTTATCTGTAAGATGAGGATAATAATAGTACCTACTACTTCTCAAAGATGTTGTGAAGATGTGATTATCTCATGTTATTAAATAAGATAATTATAAAGTGCTTAGCACATATTAAATGCTATATAAATGTTAGTTACTATTATTATTTTCTCCAGTGCTATTGGATCAAGCCACCACTGGCTATGTTCTTCCTGCTGGCAGGTGCCAGTGAGTAGTGCCCCAGTTCTATTTTGCCACATAGCATAACTTAGCTCTTACAAGCGTTTATTTGCTTTGAAGATAAGGCAAAAACCAAAGTATAAATACTCCCCCCCCAAAGCTCTGTGGACACATTCTCTCTTATTTCACCTTGATCTCTGGGGAGAGTGGGCTCAAATTTAGCTCAGCTCCTACATATTATTGCTCACATCACATTTGCATCCATATGCTACATGACTGCTGGGTGAGTCCTTGTTTTGGTTACTGTTGGAGTGAGTGCTGAATATAGCTCCCAAAGAGAACTCTTTCCAGTACTGATATCAGGCATGCTATAAAACCCAGATGCTAGGAAGGTCAGAGTCTTTGATCTCTTCACCTAAAACAGAAAAAGAAAAAAAAAGAGAAATGATGAGACAGGCAAAGGACCTAGGCCTCTATTCAAAGGCCCCATATTAGCCTTAGTGGGGAGGTTCAAAGTCCTCTTGCCTTATAGCAATGTCTCTCACTGAACACCATCGTTAAAGGAGGTCAATAGATCTACCAAATGCACAACTTAAGGAAAAATATTGATGGCTCTGGTTACCTATCCTTTTTAAATGCCTCCATAGCCACCTCTCACAGCAATGGATGGGATATGTATTCTTAACCAAGCAAGAAATAGAGGAAAACAAAAGATGAAATATGTAACTCTGATTACATGATACTGAAAACTTTCTGCATAGGCAAAATTAATGCACCCATGATAAGAAAGGAAGTGGTCAAGTGGGGGGGAAAATCTTTGTATCAAATTTCTCTAGTAAGGGTTTGGTATCCAAGACATTTAAACAATAAATATATCTATATCTATATCTATATATACATGTGTGTATATGTGTATATACATATGTATATATACATACATATATGTATGATAGCCATTTCTAAACAGATAAATGGTCAAAGGATACAAACAGTTCTCAAAATAACTGTAAAATATTCACAACCACATGAAGAATGTTCCAAATCGCTATTAATCAGAGAAATGCGTATCAAATCAAAACAATCCTACAAACTGGTAAAAGTGACAAAGGATGGCAATATCAATGTTGAAGGGCTGTGGAATGATAATCACACTAATACATTGTTAGTGTAGTTGTGAAATGGTACAACCATTTTGGAAAGCAATTTGAAACTAAGCACATTGACTAAAATGTCCATACCTTTCAAATCAGAGACTCCATTCCTAGGCTTAAACCCCAAGGAGGCCATTGATCAGAAAAAAATCCCCATGAACTCCAAAATATTTATAGCAGCACTTTTTGGAATACCAAAGAACTAGAAACAAAGTAGATGCCCATGTGTTGGGGAATGGCTAAACAAATGGTGGCCCATGAATGTAATAAAATGTTGCTGTGCTTTGAGAAACAATATAAATGATGAATTCAGAGAAGCATGGAGTGATCTACACAAAGTGAAGTGTATGTATACACAGTAACTCTAACAATGTGAATAACTACATACAAAAAAATCAGAGGCGAATGTAACAAAATTATAAAGATCAAGCAGGACTCAAACGGAGAAATATAAGAGAACACCTTCAATCCACCCCTTCATGGAGGTGGGAAGTCCACAGGTATTATACACTGCACATATTTATAGAATTTGTCAATGTATTGATCAGTGGTATTGATTTCCTCCCACCCCTCTCCTTTTTTTGTCTTTAAAAAATACTAGCTGTTATGTGGGATGGTTTTCAGGGAAGGGGAGAAGGAAAAGGGTACTAGAGATAAATATGATATAAAAAACAAAAGATATCAATAAAAACTTATTTTTTTAAAAAATCTACCATGAAGAACCTCCTATTCAGCGTGTAGTTAGCCAACCTGAGTCACTTACAAAATGTCTACATATACTCCAATATCTGTCCATTAGGCATCATTCATGACCGTCCCACAAGCGGGCTTTCCATCCTCTTCCACATGAGAAATTTTCATCAGCTGAGCACACTAATGTACCCTGCATGGTGGCCAGTCCCCATTACACATTAATCAATGATTTTGGGGTATGAGGAAACTGTTCACTTCCTGAGAGTAGATTCTCCACAAAACATAAATTGAACACCTCAACAACGAGATATCTTAGACATGGCTTATATGTAGCCTGTAGCCTGATTTTACTTAGGCTCACTCATATAGGCTTATCCTGGTTTCATTATACTTCATTGCAGACAAGCAGAATGACAGGCTTTTTACCAAAGGACTTGTCCCTTGTAGATATTCACAGCCTGGACAGCAGACCCTGGAATGGGCCCCAAGTAGAACAAAAGACAGACAGATAGACAGATACACACACACACACACACACACACACACACACACACACACACATGCAGAGAGAGAGAGATAGAGACAGACAGACAGACAGACAGACAGAGTGATGAGCAGAAAGGGACTCACCTAACAGTTGCCAACACAGGAACTCCCTCAGTTTTCAGACTTGGGATGAATAAATGATACCTGTCATACAGGTATTTTTTTTAATGGTACTCAAGCTTCAATACTCATTCTGGCATTTAAGAATAAGGGACCCCTGATATCAAAGCCAGGTGAAGTTTACATTTTCTTCTGGCTTTTACTCCCTGAATGATAATTGCTTTGCATGGGGAAGAAACAGTGAATGACAGTGATGGCGACCACATGGCCCCTGGGGACCTGCTGTACCATTACGTGCTGCCGGCTTCTCTCCACAGCATTGACAGCTCTGTTTACTCCCTGGTATTACATGGTAGATACGACTTATGCTGCTTGCAGGTGGATTTGTTTGTTTTTCTCCTGCCTTGAGTGAAGAATTCTTGGGAGTATTCCTCTTGACATTGGGAATGGTCATTGAACCACACTGTTAACTCTACCTGTGGCCTTCCAGTTTGGGTGAGCCAAAACCAAGCACTATGCAAACCTCCAGGTAAGACAAGGCCAGCTCCTGCTTGGGACCAAGGGGGCAGAGTTCAAATTGGAAGAAGAAACAGTATAAACTGAAAAGCTAACCCAGGTTTGTAACCTTATGTCTACAAAGCAGAATTAAGGATTAAGAGAGATGGAAGACTGTTTACTAGGTAGAAATTCAGAATAAAAAAAAAAGTATGAGTTTAGGAAACTGAGATCCAGGGAGTACTAGGGAGTTTGCATTTGTCTGACTCTAGCTGATTCTCTGTCACTCATTCCTTGGTCCCTTTGGTTCTTTATATGGGGTCTATGAACTTTTCTTAAAAAAATGTCTTTTGATTACTATTTCAATATCATTGGTTTCCTTTGTAGTCCTATATATTTTATTGAATGCATTTCAAAACATTTTTCTAAGAAGGGATCTGTAGTTTTCCAAAGGAGTACATCACATACACACACACACACACACACACACACACACACACCCTTAGACTGGTGAAAAGAAATAAACATTTATTAAGCTTATTTTAATAGCTTTTATTGATGGCATGCCATGAGTAAAATGCTATATACAGTATCCAGGTATCAACTACATAATCCCAAGAGCACACGATTAGGGCTCAGTGGAACACAGCAAGTTTAAGAAAAAGGCAGAGATTGTCAGAAGTGTGGGTTTGAGAGCTGGTTTTGATGGGGTAAACACATACTAGCCCCATCCTCTAACTGTGAAGCTGAGAAGGCCACCCAAAGAAAAGCAGAGTTAGAGGACAGAAGGTCCCTCACTCTCTGAGAACCACAGAGAGGTTGGCTCTTCTCCAGAACTTCTGCTATATTTACCAGGGTGAGCATGGTACACCCAGTGGCAGACCTTTCCTGTTAAATAGTATCAAGTTGGGGCAGCTAGGTAGCACAGTGGATGGAGCACTGGCCCTGGAGTCAGGAGGACCTGAGTTCAAATCCGGCCTCAGACATATAACACTTACTAGCTGTGTGACCCTGGGCAAGTCACTTAACCTCATTGCCTGACACCCCTCCCAAATGAAGGAAAATCATCAGCATAAAGATAGTAATTCAATCTGTAAGAGCTGGTGAAACCACTAAGTGAAAGAGGATAGAGAGAGAAAAGAAGAGCATCCTTGTGGACACCTACAGTTAGAGGACATGATCTGGATGAAGCTCCAACAAAGGAGATAAAGTAGGCACCATCAGATAGGTAGGAGAAGAACCAGGAGAGAGTGATATTCCAACACCCTAGAGATAAGAGAGTATCAAGGAGGACAGAATGATCCATAGTGTCAAAAGCTGTAGAGAGGTCAAGAACAATGAGGATTGAGAAAAGGCCGCTGGATTTGTCAATTAAGAAATTACTGGTAACTTTGGAGAGAACAGTTTTGGTGGAATGGGGAGGTCAGAAGCTGGATTGTAAGGGGTTAAGAAGAGAGTGAGAGGAGAGAAAGTAGAGGCACCTGTTGTAGGATGCCTCAAGGACTTTAGCCACAAAGGGCAGAAGAGATATAAGATCATAGTTAGCAGGACTGGAAGGATCAAGAATGAAGGATGGAAGATTTTTTTGAGGATGGGGAGATATGGGCATGTTCGTAGGCAGCGGGCAAAGAGCCAGTAATAAGAAGAAACTGAAGATAAGTGAGACAGGAGAGGGGGACAATCAGTTGAAAGATACAAGATGGAATGGTATTGCTTGTGCAAATTTGGTAAGAAGTAAGGCCACATCTTTGTATATGAGAAAGGTGAAGGAGGATACAGTGGCAGAAAGCCACCATGAAATGATATGAAATGAGGAAAAAGGGAAAAGGGGGAGCTCATGCTAAATTGTCTCAGGTTTTTTGGTAAAATATGAGTCAAAGTTCTCAGTTGAGAGTGGATGGGGAGAAAAGCCATGGGAGGTTGGAGTAGGGATTAAAAAAAAAAGTTGGGAGGAGCCTCTATGGAGAGTTGGAACATGAATTGATAAGAGCGTGGTAGGATTGCCTAAGAGCAATAAGACCCCAACTGAGAATGTGTAATGTAAATTTGTAGGTGCTCATAAACCATCTGTTTAGTAACCTGTCCTGGAATTTTGTTATCAACAGATGCTAAGCTTGCCAATCTGTTGTTTCCAGAATCTTTTTGACAAAAAAAAAAGTTTTGCCAATCTCTAGTCTTCTGCAATTGCTTTAATTTCCCATGATTTATCAAACATTATCAACAGTAGTTCCTGAAATAATGTTCAACCAATATTTCAAGCCAGTAAGGAAAATTCTATTTTAAATTTGCTAAGTAAAGTTATATAGTTACAGAGAAACATCCAATTTACACAGAGGATATCTTGGGTAGGATTTTTTTAAAAAAGTTTTTATTGGTGCCTTTTTAAATACAGCAATCATTCCTCCCTTACCCCATCCCATCCCCCACACCCACCTTACTACCAAACACTCTCTTATAGCAAAGAAAAATATTTAGACAAAACCTTCAGGCAAAGGGGTAGTGTCTGATGGCCTATATCAAATATCTCATCCAGTCTCCTATTTCTCTATGAAGAGGAGAAACTTATATTTCATCATCCATTCTCTGGGGCAGAGTCCACAAAGATTTATTAAGCATTCATCTGCATGACATTGTACAAGGCTAGGGAAAAGAGGAAAAGATAGAGGTAGCACAAAGTGCCTGCCCTCAAAGGGCTCCTCACTGCTCACTTCCTTTGCTGCCCTGGGATGGAATTCACCGGAGCCTGGACACTAGCTGCTGGCCGTCTTACTCTCTCTTCACCTATCTTTGGACCCTTTTCACTGTGTTAATGCTTATGCTAATGTTTATCCCAGAACAGACTGAGAACTGGAGTTTGGGATGTGAGTTTCATAGCCATTAGGTGGGTTGGTTGTGTGTAATTATGGGGAAAGAAAAAAAGAAACAGAAGGCTTTTAGAGAAGCTGGACATTTTAGGGCCTTATGGCAGATTTGAGTTAGGCTAGACTGTGAAGCCTTTCTGGGACCTTGATCCTGGGCTATGTGTCAGGAAAGGAGGAGCCCATGTCAAAAGAGCTCGTGGATAGAAACCAGGCAAGCTGGGTTAGTTGGGTTTTTTTTTTTTTGGTAGAAGGAAAAAGAGCTTTTTTGATGTGGGACTACAAATTGGACTTAGGGTCCAAACAGAAAGGATCTTCCTTCCTCAATAATGATTAGGAGAGCTTTAAAAAAAAAGTGGGGGTGCCTATTTTGTATAAGTGTTAACGAGGATGAAATAGGAAGTAGGGAGGGGTATAGCATGTGATAGAAGAGAGAACTAAGGGGTTGATGCATATGTAACGTGGTGGCAAAGATTCTTAACTTGGGACCCAACAGGAAGGGGTCCATGGGCTTCATCAGACTGCCAAAAAAGAAATTAACTCCTGACTGGGAAAGTCAGAGGATTCGGGGTCATGTCCTGGCTGTTTCACTTACTGCTTATATGACCTCATTGTTTAGTTGTTTTTCAGTTGTATTTGACTTTTTGTGACCCCATTTGAAAGATACCAGAATGGTTTGCCATTTCCTTCTCCAGCTCATTTTACAGATGTGGAAACTGAGGCAAATAGGGTAGGTGACTTGGCCAGGGTCACAAAGCTAGTAAGTATCTGAGGCCAGATTTGAACTTAGGAAGATGAGTCTTCCTGAGTCTAGGCTTGGTACTCTATCCACTGTACCACCTTGCTGTCCACATGTGACCTTAGAAAGGTCATTTAACCTCTACTAACTTCAGTTTCCTCACCTGTAAACAGAATGAGATCAGATTAGATGACCTTTCCATTATTTTTAAGCTCTAAATTGATGGTCCTGTGAGGAAGGGTCAGCATGGTGTGATCAGTGAAATAAATGGGTTCTGGTCATAGTAACTACCTGTGCAATCTTGGGAAAATCATTTTGCTGCCACGGATCTCAGTTCTCCCATGTGTAAAAACAAAGTGATTGCAGGGGGGGGGGGAAGGTTGGACAAAAATTATCTCAAAATTCCTTTCCCACTCTAGAAAGTCTATGAATTTTTTCAGAGGCCCCTGACACTCTACCTATTGTTTCAGAATTTAAAAGCCCTAAAAGGTTCAATCCACAGGATGGTTCTTGAAATTCGAATCCACAAGGTAGATAAATCCCTCAATAGTAAGCCCAGAGCTCTCTCCAGACATCCAAGTACCCAATAAATACTTAACAAAGAGTTACTATATCTACAAAGATGACAACTCAGTTGCCAAGTTCATTTTAGCTGACAGGTCTGGGTGCTACTTGTCCCCTCCCCAAATCTTCTTCCAATGCAGGCAGGACTAAACCTACCTTTGGCCTAATGTTTACTGATCTGGGAGCCCAGCAAGGCCAGCTGGAGCCTGACCACTTTGCTGAGCTGTGCACTATCACCCCGGTGTCTCATCTGTGTGTGGTCTGAGGAATGCAGGAAAGAAACAAAAAGAAAAGGTGAATGGAAGTCAAGAGACTTTACATAAGCCAGAATCCTTTTCCAAGCCATGGTTTATATACCATTAACCCAGCCCCCTAATACACCCCATAGAAATAGAATTCACACAGTCATGTGGGATTTTTTGTTATGGGGTGGCCTTCTTGGGGAAGCAGAGAGAAAACCTAAATAGCTGATGGGAGGTAGAGAGAGGACAGGGAAGGTGGGACCTTAAGAATGTGCCCCAGGAAGATAAGGGACTGGAGGGAAAGGGGGGTGCTGAAAAGAAAGAGGAGAACAGGATCTGAATAAGCAAAGTAGAATGCTGAAATATGGAGTGAATGCACCCCCAAACAAACCTCACCTTCTTTGCTGCTATCACTGTTTCTGATGATCTGTGCTGGGTGGGTGGGTGTCCTAGGGAAGTATCCATGACAGCCCCATAGAACAATGATGAAATATTGTGCACTGCATTATGAGTAGTTAAAACTGCACTGAGACTTTTGGAACACTACGTATATGGTATTTTTCCTTCTGTCTTTGACTTTTTTGGGGATATGACCTAAAATTGGAATTTCTGGATCAATACAGCTAATCAGAAAAACTCTGCTTATCACCACCACAGAGTTCAGCCTGGAGGGTTATGGAGGAAGTGGAGGCAGACTTCTGTCACCTCCTCCCACTACCATCTGAATTACCCCTTTGCCTCACCCATAAACACTATCCCACCCATAGGCCTACAAAGTACATTTCTCTGGGGTATGCACCCAGGGAACTTTATTTTTATTTTAAGTTGGATATTTATCAAATACTGAATTACAAAGAATATTATTTTTATTCAACAAGCAACTAAGTTTAAACTTAATTTTAAAAAAAACTAACAACTAAACTTTAAAAGGTTTAAAAGATAGATACTGGAATTGTGATTTCTTTGGTACTGGGAAGTGAAGAAACTCCCCCTATCAGTGCAGGTCTACACCTTTTCTACAGCCTCTAGTCTTTTTTTTTTTAATTTCATACTTTATTTTCCCACCAATTATATGTAAAATCCATTTTTAACATATGTTTTTTAAAAATTGTTGAGCTTTAAATTCTCTCCCTTCCTCCTTCCCCCTTCCCCATTGAGAAGGCAAACAAATTGATATAGGTTATGTCAAGCATACAATATTTCCATTACAACCTGTAGTCTAAAAGGGTTAAGTAGAATTCAGAGAGTTTAAGTGATTCACCTGAGCTCACATCCATAATGTGTTGGGGGTGGGATTTGAACCCAGATTTTCCTGATAATGAGGCTGTCTCTATATCCACTATTCCATGTTGCCTCTTTAAAAATAGAAACTTTGAAAATGAAAATGCCCAATTGTTTTTGAGACATTAGAAGTTGCCTGGGCACACTTGCCATACTCAGTATGTGCTGCTATGATCCCCACTTGTCTAGTTGGAAACCTGGTCACTTTGTCTGATTTGTCCACATTCTTGGACTCCTCCTGTTGCTCAGAGCAAGGCTATGAAGTTTCCATCATCAGGTGTGTCTTTCCCCCAGAGCTTAGTGAGGCTTTAAGCTTCCTGCTGAGTGTCCAAAGAGCGGGGTTTTCTGAAGCAGCTCTGTGTTCCTGCTATTATCAATAGCATATGTCTGGACCTCAGCACACATTCTGATTTATAGAAGCTGCAGTGTTATAGTGGAAACAGCACTGGCCTTGGAGCCCATAGATTCACGTTCAAATCCCGGCTCTGCCACTTATTGATTTTGACCTTGGGCAAGTCACGTAACATCTGAGGCTCGCCTTTCTCTTTTATAAAATGGGGATCATAACACCTGCAGTACCAGAACTTAACACAATGCTGGGTACATCATAGGCAAGATGACTGACTAGTTTACTGACTGACCTATTTCGTGGGACTATCGTGAGGATCTAATAGGGTAACATATTTCAAATTCTTTGTAAACCATAGGGATAGATATGAATGGTTGGGGGTTTTTTTAATGCCTATTTCACAATGTTATTGTAAGGAAAATGTTGGGTAAGCCTTAAAGGGCAAACAAACATAAGTTGTCACTGCTATTTAGTCAGGAGCATTCATACCCATCAGAGCATCAATACTAGCCAATAGCTAGGAACCCGGACTTTTAGAAGCTCCTTAAATGTTTGATTTTCCTGCTGTCAGTCCTGTTCCGATCATAGGTTCAACCCAATAGGGAAGGTAAAAGATGGCAAGCATCTCTAACCCAAATCTTCAAGTCTTAGCAGAAGATTTGAACCTTTCTAGAATCTCTCCAGGCATCTTTCAGTCTCAGGCACCAGTGTTCCCCTGTTCTAAAGGAAAATGTAGGCACTTGGTGACCCTCAGGGTTGCAGAGCTGAGACTCAAACCCTGGTTTTCTGACTCCAAGTTCAATGCTCTTTCCACTACAACATTGTGTTGTTGTGGCCCTCAGGACCCCTCTATTATTGTATGAAGTGGAGTCATGAGGAATTACATTCCAGGTGTGAGGGATGGTGTGCAAAGGCGTGGAGGTGAGAACAAGGCAAAATCCATCCCATACACATAAAAGCATATTCTCCTACACAACCAGCTATTTTCCTGAAGAGATGTTGGTGTTAACTGCTGGGCTGCTCTCTGCCTTACATTGTCATCTGCTGTTCTGTGTTGAATTGCTAGACTGCTTTTCTTCTGAGATGTCACTGCCATCAGCTGCTCTCTACTAACCTGCCACTGCCATCTGCTGCTTCCCCAGCGAATTGCTGATAGGCTCTTTCTCCACTATCTGCTACTGCCACCTGCTGCTTCTCTACTAAATGGCACTTGCTTGATGGCAAGGAGTGTTTCAAGCCTTTGTGAGCCACTCCTTAGCCCCAGGATTGTTTCTGCTCTTTTGTGAATCAGAAAGTACCTAGCCAGCACAGCAAAAGCACTCAGATCAAATCTACCTTTTTTGGAAGTATTCTGTTTCTCATTCAGTGGATCTTACTCTAGGCCTGCTTGATATTTAGAAAGTTATGAAGATATTAATTTAAATTATCATTATGTCCCTGGCATTTAGCACTAGGGCCCTGCAAATTAGTCTGGACTTTTACTAAGCAAAATAAGAGGGTCAAAATGGAGTTTTGAAAATGACCTTTGTTCTGCGTTCACGAGGCTATACTCATTATTGCTCCTTGCATATCCAACCTGAGTTTTAATCTTGACTTTGCCATTATCTGTGTAATCTTGAGTGGAAGTCAGATCAACCTTCTGGGCCCTAGTTTCTCCACAAACAAAACGAGAGAGTTGAACTAGGTAACCTTGAAAGTCCCTTCTAGAAGTAACTCGTAAAGAAACTATGACCTGTAGTTGCATGTAGTTTGGGAGATGGTAGTAAATTATAAGACAGAAGACAGGAGTCCTGATTGAGCTCATAATAGTATATAGTGAGAGTATAGAGCATATAGTGAGTAGGCCTTGAAGGAAAGGAGAAATAGAAAATCAGCACAACAGAAGTTCCTGTTTATTGTCAGCAGTCATCGTCATAACCACCATTATCAAAAGCAATTAAGTACCTAATTACACATGGTACTGGGCACTAATGACCATAGTCTTTCTTAGATTGTATATAGGGAAGAGCATAGCTCAATGTCTTAGACATAAGTGCTTAACAAATGTTGAATTAGTCTAAGGACAATAATTTGCCAATGGATTCTGAAGCCATAGATTACACAGGTTTGATTGTTGATTGCAAGAAGGCTTGGGTAAAACAATCATAGAATCTTAGACCTTAAACAATCCATAGTAGGTCAAAGTCCAATGCCACTCTACCCCCATTTTACAGAAACCTCTAGGTCTGGATATACTCTTCCTATAAATTATAAATCTTCATGCAATGACTCTACTTCTTCGTTTCTTGTTGATTCATGTTCTAACATTTGAAAGGGAGAAGAAATATAGGATTTATCTGAATTTGAATCTTAGTTTTTCTTGGTTTGTGACCCTATCTACATTACCAATCTTAGTTTCATAGTTTCATAAATTTAGAGCTTGAAGGAACACCAGATGTCTTCTAGTATAATTCTCCTATTTTATAGATGAGGACACTAAGGCCAGAGAAGTCAATGACTTGCCCAGGGCCATATAGGTAGTTAGAGCTTCTTTCTTCACAAAAAAGGATGAAAACTCTGCTTCTTCTCCTTCTCTTTCTCTCCCTTTCTCCCTCTCCAACCCCCATAGGAGGATTGTGAAATGACGATTTCGGTGATATGTATAATCATTGTCTCATAGCCCTCTTACAAATTTACAAATGCACAGCACTGGTCACATGTGGGGATGCTGAGAAGAGTCTGATTCAATGCAAATTATTGCCTTGGGGGGAAAAACAGCTCTGGGCACATGTCCTATCATAAGCATCTCAAGAACAGGATATGAGCCATATTCCTCTTTTATCCCAATAACTGTCATAGTACTTTGCACATAATAGGCATTTATGAAGAGCTTGTTGAATTGAACTATAGGAGAAATGTCACTTACAAACAGAATTAACAGTATACAATTGATAAAGGAAGCTGGCCTGGTGGAAAAAAAACCCAATAGATTATGACTAAAATAATGTAAGTGGAAAGGTCACTGAAAGGAAACTGAACTGAGTAATGGAAAAAACAATGAAGATCTTGGAAAAGAGATACCAAAACATGCTATAGTTGGGGCCCTTCCTTCTCTCTCCCATGGAGCATGCTCAATCAAGATTTCTGGTTCCAGGTAACCATGTGGAAGCTTGGGATGAGAGAACTACTTCCAGCTACATATGACTCATTGTTGAGGGTCTTGAAGAGGAAGAAGAATCCCCTGTTTCATCTGTGAAGCCAAAATAAAAATGATTCAGTGGATGTACAAAAAGGAGCAACCTCCCCTGCCCCTCCCCCTCTCTTCCTTTCTAGCCTGTGAAGAACTGTTTTAAGCTGTTTCCTCAAAGTTGGGGGGGGATGGGCTATTGCCTCTTATCTCCCGCCTAGCTTCCATGTGTCTGTGAACACATGCCCTGCTTAAGCAAGTTTGTGCTTGTATGCCTGACTGCCTTTGCCTCTTTTGTGTTTGGTTTTTTCCTGATCTTAGAGGAACAAGTGCCTGTGATATACATGTCCAAGCTTGGAAGAAACCTTGTGAGTTTAAGAGGTCCAGAGGCCTGGTTTTCATCTGGCTGCAGGTGGTTGGTGGAAGGGCAAGCTTCTGCATTAGAGAGAATGGCTGCTGATGGGAGGACTGGCCCCAGTCTGGCCATTTTATCAGTGGTTGTAAAGGTAGTGCTGAGCAGAGGTGAAATACAAAATGCCTAATTAGTAGTACTACAAATGACTTTTTGTTCTGATGAGGTTTTTACAGTAGCCTCCTAGCTGACTTACCAGTAGTTATATGTTGCTACTGAATACAACTTTAAGTTTGTTTTTGTTAATTGTGAATATTCTATGTTCAGAATTCCTTGTCGGGTAAGAATCAATTATCTGTCACATGCTAGATTCATATTGTACATTGAGTACATCTTTCACTTCACACTTTGAGGAAGTCTAGGCAGAAACCATGACCTAAGCCCTAAGTAACTTCTCCCTGAGTCAATGTGAGAATAGGGATCCTATCCTCTCTCATTATAGAGGCAGCCTGGTGGCCTAGTGCATAAAGCATGGGACCTAGAGTCAAGAAGACCTGAGTTCAAGTCTGGCCTTAGACACTTACTAGCTGTATAACCCTGGGCAAGTCATTTAACCTCTAGCTGCCTCAACTTGTTATAAAGATGAAATTAAGTGAGATTTGCCAAGTACTTTGCACTATATAAATGATTTATTGTTATTATAGGCCCAGTTCAGAAATGAACCTATTCCATATTGCATGCCTGGGTATACAACAGGGAATGGTTCAGATTCACAGCCCCCTCTAGACCCAACAATTTCTCAGTGCTAAGGATAACAGCATCACTAATAAACAGATATGACAATGTGCAATTGAGGAAGCGTGCTGGTATAATATAGAAAGTATTGAATTGTGGATATAATTGTGTAAATCAAAAAGTCTCTAAGAAGAAGCTGGGTTCTGAGTAATGGAAAAACCAGTGAAGATTCTGGAGAAGAGATATTAAACTCTATCTTCTCTGTCATGGCACAGAAACAGGGTGCTACTAGAATATTATATAGAGTGTCAGACGATTTCTGTCTCAGATATTTTTCTTTAAATGTTTTTCTTGGTCAAAAGGGAAGGTTCAATATGGAGGAGGTATAGGGAATGATTGTGATGTAAAAGCATATTTAAATGTCAATATCCTTTATCCCAAAGATCCCACCACTAGGCAGATACACTTAGGAAGTCAAAGATAGAAAGAAAGGGCCCACATAGACCAAGATACTGATAATCGTGCTTTTTTGGAGTAGCAAAGTACTGGAAATTAAATAGATAACCTATCAGTTGGGAAATGGATAAATAAATTGTGGTAGATATATGAAACTGAAAATCACTGCACCACAAGAAATGGCTATGAAGACTATAGAGAAGCATGGGATGATTTATATGAACTGATGCAAAGCAAAAACAATGCATCCAATCACAATAGCAATGAAAATGAAAAAGCAAACAACAACAACAACAGAATGTTGTATAATAATAATGACCATGCTTGGTCACAAAGAAGAAATGAGAAAATGAATCTCCTTCACTTCTTTTCCAAGGTGGGGAACATCATATATATTGTTAGAAGCAGTTGGTGTTTTGGTTCATTTTGCTGAACTGCTTTTTTCTCTTTTTATTTTTAAATCATTCTTACAGAAGATGGATCTCTGGTTAAAGAAGAGGGAGGAGAATATTTGGAAATAAAGGTGATTTCAGAACGAAGGCTATAAATCCATTTAAAAACACTTTTAAAATAAAAACAAGGAAGAAAGAAAGATGAGCATGAGAATAAGTTGAGAGGTTTGCACCATATCACTAAGGTTCATTCCAATTCTGATTCTGTGACCTACTTGTAAGTTTATCTTAGCTTGAACCCTACATGATGAAAATTTAAAGTCTTTTTTTTTCACATCATAAAACCATAAATGCCACACAGGGATATAATATCCAGCTTCTGACACTGAGGCTAAGAGGTGAATAGATGACCTATAATGATTCTATAACCAGTGTCTTTTTTTTCCTTGTTTTTTTTGGGGGGGCAGTTGGAGTTAAGTGACTTGCCCAGGGTCACACAGCTAGTAAGTGTCAAGTGTTAGGTCTGAGGTCAGATTTGAACTCAGGTCCTCCTGACTTGAAGGTCAGTGCTCTATCCACTGCGCCACCTAGCTACCCCTAGTGTCTTTTTTTTCCAAGTCCTTTCCGAACCTCTTAATATTCAGCCTATGCCATCCTTCAGGGTACTACTATCCATATATTTACTGCCTGCCACAGAAAGCAGTCCTTTTATTTGTCCCAAAATGGTTTCTGAGTTTCAAGTGCCTCATTAGTTCTATGTTTCAGGATTTGGGGAACAAGTCCAGATTCACTTCTATATGTTTCTATAGTTTCATAAACACTGGTCCTGTACAGCTTTTGTCTTTGCAGACTGATTTATTCTAACTTTTTATTCTGTCCTTAAACTGAAGCCCTTTGCTTGCCTGAGCCGCCCTTTCCTGTACATTTGCCTATTTCATTGGGTCTTTCAGGGACTGCAAAAAAGAGAAGTTTCAATATTCTTGGTTGTGTACATCTAGGTGTTATAGTAATTAATAACAATAATATAGTAAAATATAGTAATTAATAGCAATAATACAGTAAAATATAGTAATTAATAGCAATAATATAATTGTCTGGCTTTAAATATGTTTCTCAATGAGGATCTGTATTTTCTGCTTTTTAACCGTAGCAGCATGGTGTGCCACTATGTTAAGGGAACTCCTGAGTCCCTTTTCTTGTTTGTAACTCATAACCCATAACCTTATGCTATTTTTATATATAATTTCCTAAATATATTGTCTCATACTTGCTCACACCAAAGAGGAGGGGGAGGAGGAAGAGGAAGAAAAGCAGGAAGTGAGGGAAGAAGGAAGGAAGAAGGAAGGAAGCAAGGAAGGAAGGATGGATGGATCAGTTGAATCAACTAACTGGGATTCTGTTCCTTCACCTGTAAAATGAGGTGGTAAGGGGGTAGCTAGGTGGCACAGTAGATAGAGCTCTGACCTTTGAGTCAGGAAGACCTGAGTTTAAATCTGGCCTCTGACACTTACTAGCTGTGTGACCCTGGGCAAGTCACTTAACCCTGACTGCCTCAGCAAAAACAACAACAATAACAACAAAAAGTGAGGTGGTGAACCAGATGGTCTCTAAGTGCTTTCTAACTTTAAAAATCTGTATTAAAAGTGAGCAACCTGTGAAGATTTCTGGTCTCAAGTACACAGGATTCTGTCTCTGGGAAATCTGTCCCCAAAGACGAGACCAGGCTTTCATTGAACTTTCTCATGTATTATGTCCCTACCTAGCAATTCCAGAAGAGCCTCTTAAACAAAACTAAGCAGGAGCTCACATGCTAGGCATGGTGGTCCATACCTGTAATCAATCCCTCCTATCGGGGAGGTTGAGTCTGGTGGAGGGCTTGAGGTTGGGAGTTCTGAGCTGCTGTGTGCTGAGCCAATCAAGTATCTGCAACCAAATCCAGCACCAGTATGGAAAGCTTGTGAGAGCGGGGACCCACCAGGTTGCCTAAGGCGGGGCAAAGCAAGCAAAGCTCTTATGCCAGTCAGCAATGGAATCAGGACTGTGAGCAGCTGCTGCATTCCAGTCTAGGTAAAATAGGGAGATGCAGTCTCAAAAAAATTTTTATATAAAGTTACCATCAAAAGAGATTAATAAGATCATTTCTAAAAACATTTTCAATGTGCTTCGTAGATGAGGTATAGGACAGCTGTTTCCTCCACCGCAAAAGAAATGCTTAAGACACAAAAGACTCATAAGCACATATTGACAAATACTTAAAATGTAACTCTAACACGTAACACCTCATATTCACTCAGGAAATTGATACTAGGATCACGAAAGCATGAAACATATTCTGATATTGTTGAACATGCATTTCACATCCACTGTGATTTGCAGTGTCTAAACAACTCATTTAAGATCTATATCACCACAGAATCACAGAATCTGAGTGTCGTGAGAGATAATCGCTCATCCTTCTGGTGGTGGTCAAATTCCCTGAGAAGTTGTTATGGAGATCACTTCCTTCTTAGGAGTCAATACTTAGACTCAGTAGCTACTAACCTCTTGAGTTCATAAAGTAGCTGCCAAACCTAGAAACATTCATCTCACCATTAATGTTTGGTCACCTGTGTTCAGGGAAAGGAACCCAGGGCAGAAGAGGTTGCCAAGAATCTCAGGCTCACCTAGCCCAGCACATGTATTTACTATCATGTGCTTGTAGCCAGCCATCAGAGCCACTGGGAAGAGAGAAGGAAAGGTTCCCTCCCACCCCTTGATAGAACTCCAGGGAAGAGACTGTCTGAAACCGAATTGATGTAGATGGAAAAAGAGAGTGAGAAAGCGTGGAGTCACTCCCCTTAAATCCAAAGGAGGGGGATGGCTCTTCCTGGTTGAGGAGTCAATCCTCTTCCTGATGCATTCATGACATAGGGAAAAAGGGATCAACCAGGAACTCTGTTCTCACACACTCTTAAATAAAAGGCTAGAAATGATGCACCCCATTAAAAGCCTTTTAAAATTTGATTACTTTTTTCTCCTGGAAAGGCTTCCTGCGTGAGGCAAGATATGATGAGAATTAAAGGAAAACAGTTGAATGAGAGAAGAAAGAGGCTCCATGGGTTAGGGTCATAAGGAGTTAGAGTGTTCTGGCTCATTGTCCTACTGGCCTCTGAACCCAACCACAATCCACAAGAGGAATGTTAGTTACAGAATTCCATAGTTTTAGCGTTAGAAGGGACCTCAAGTGAGCATACAGCCCTGGTCATACCCTAGAAAGAATCTCTACTGCAACACATCTGATGAGTAATCATCAAACCAGACAGAATGTGGCAGAAGGGAAGACTTTAAGCAAAGGAAGGATATGGTCAAAGCACCTGGCTCAGAAGATCATTTTTATCTCATTTAGTATCATAAGGAAGTTAGCAGAAGACATGACAGATGTAGACCATCTGCCTTCCTGTTCCCCATCATTTCTTTAAAGCAGAGAGTGTAATTGAAAGCCTGCCTTACCAGACTTGGGTGTGCTATTGAAGCATGTTTATCAATCAGAGCATTGTTATCTGTCAGCCACGTTTCAGCCAGTCCCTCAATAAGCATTTATTAAATACCTACTATATGCCAATTGCTACGCTGGGTGTGAGGGACTCAAATACAAAAGTGAGACAAGTCCTGCCCTCAAGGAGTTCACGTTATACTGGGGAGATACGATGTGTTCATGGATAAGTAATTAGAGAATACAGATATAATTGGAAAGAGCTGGTCAGAACACTCCTGATGGATTGGTCCCATCCCCTCCACCGCTGCCACCACCCTGGTGATAAAGTTATAGAATTATAGAAATTATAAAATATAAATATAGAATATAACTGAGACAAGATGTTAAAGTCTTAAATGAGGAGGGAAGAAGTTGTTTCTTTACTGGAGTAACTTCAAAGTCACACTTTGTTACTTCTTTAATAAGAGGTGTGAAGAAATTCTTCTGTTAAGCCAGATGGAACAAGAGGACAAATAACCCCTGGCTGACCAAAGGATTGGCCAGACCCCCGGCAGCCCTTTGGAAAGCAAGACACACCCTTTAAGAAATTGATCAGGAGACAATTTTGAGGATTGACCTTTGCTTTGCTTGTTGAGGGTTGACTGCCTTTGGGAGCAAAGAAGAGAGCCAACTTCCCCATTCCCATCTCACAACATTGACTATCGGGTCTGATAGAGCTACAGGTCCAGAAGGAAACACAAAGCAGAGATCCCCAAGTCAATCAAGGAATCAAGGCAAGAGACAATTATGAAGAGGATGAGCTCTGTGAGCTGAGAAGAGAGGTAGCCTTGGACCACGGGAAATTGACCTGTGTCGATTAAGAGGCCCAAGGATCCCAGCTGAATGACTTAACCATCAAACTGCACCACAAAAAGGGAAAGGACATCAGGATTTTAAGGTGCCAGTTGTCACCTATAAGCTACCTGGGTCACATGTATTCCCCATGTGTATGCCTTCCTATGCAACTGCCCACTCCTCCCACTGATGCTGTATATAGTTGTGGGAGAGTACACCCTGGATTTTGGAGGGAATGTTTTGGTTTGATTGTTCTTAGAGTGACATTATCATTATATATGCTTCTTCATTAAGCTAATTGTATCTACTGACTGACTTTTTAAAGATCAGTGTACTAGTGCGGACTTGTGAGCTATTGTCTTATGAATACAGGCCCAAGGAACCTGAGGTAGTCATTCCCTTTGGGGACCCAACTAGGGAGTACAATTTGGGGGTAGCGTGGAGGAGGGCTACATATACAAAATAAATACCGCGGAGCAATTGAAAGACAGGCTTAACGACCGGGGCAATCAGGAAAGGTCTCTTGAAGGCAGCAGTGCTTGAGCACAGCCTTAAAGGGAGTTAGGGGATCCAGAAGTAGAACTGAGGAGGGAGATATTCAAGGGAGGCAAGTCCATGCAAGGACAGGGGGAAAGGACCTAGAATGGCATATGTGGAATAGCACCGAGGCCAATTTGGCTGAAGCAGAGGGTGTAAGAAGGGAACAATGTGTAGCCTAGAAAACAGTTTGGAACTGTACCATATGTGGCAATAAATGTCAAATGGATATATTCCCTAGATAGAAAAGGTCAGATCATTTAAAATTAGAGGGAAAGGAATGAATATACCTTTCACAACTCTATTTAGAAAAAGAGTTCTTACATGAACAAAGTATAGAGGTGATTACAAAAGATAAAATGGACAATTTTGATTATAGAAAAGAGAATGGATTTACACAAGCAAATGAGAAGAAAATTATTAATGTTGAATAACTAATAATTAAACATTTTCAGAGTAAATTTCTCTGATAAAGACCCAATATTCAAGGCATATAAAGCATTAATATAAATACATAAGAACAAACACCATTCCTCAATAGATAATTGGCCAAAGGGTATGAATGAGTAGTTCTCAAATGAAGAGATACAAAGAATCTATAATTATATGGGAGAAAGTTCCAAATCCATAATAATAAAATTCCAATTAAGAGAATTTTGAACTTCAATTTCCTATTCATAAGATTGTCAAGAATGACAACAGAGGAAAATAACAATTGGAGGAGAGGGGAGAGGCAACACACCTTAATACACTATTGACAGAGTTATGAACTAATTCAACCATTCTGGGAAACAATTTGGAAATATAACCAAAAAGTCACTAAATTGTACATCTCCTTTGACCCAGCAATACTACTGTTGGGCATATGTCCGAAGGAGGACAAGGAAGAGGTACAGGATTCATGTACAAGAATATTTATAGCAGTAGGTTTTGGGGGTCTTTTTAATCATAGCAAAAAACCTGAAAACAAAACAGGTACCTAACCATCAAGGAGTAGCTGAATAAATTGCAATATATAAATATAATAGAATATTATTGTACCATAAAAAATGGTGAAAATGATGGATTCAGGAAAACATGGGAAGACTTGAATGAACTGATATAGAGTGACGTGAGAAGAATCAGGAAAATAGCTATCATTTATCTAGCACTCTAAGGTTTGCAAAGCACTTTGTAAATATTATCTCATTTTATCCTTATGACAATCCTGAAGTGTAGGTGCTATTAACCTGCTTTTATAGATGATGAAGAAACTGAGGCAGGCTGAGTTTTACTGGCTTGCTTACAGTCACAAAGTTACTAAGTGTCTGAAGTCAAATTTGAACTCAGGTCTTCCTGACTCCAGGTCCAACACTCTATCCACTGCTCAACCTAGCTGCCTTACTTATGCCATCAGAATAATAATAATGTGAAGGAAAACAACTTTGAAAGACCTCAGAACTCTGATCAAAGCAGTAAACAGTAGTGACTTCAAAAGATTGATGATGAAACCTGCCTCCCACTTCTTGGCAGAGATATTCTCAGATATGGCCAACGGGTTCGATTATTTTACTAAATTATATATCTTTGTTAAAAAAAAAAAAGGAGGGCTTCTATTCTGGGATGGGGGTGGGGGAGTTGTTAGTGGGCAGTAATACATGCAACACACACACAAACATACACAGAGCACCAATAAAACCTTTTTAAATGCCCAGAAGGGCTGCTCTTCCTATTTGCTGAGCATAGCAGGAGTCTTTAAGCCTTTCCCTGGAGGACTATGGAATTAGGTGAACCTGAGCACGGGCCTTGGACCCCTGGCTGCTACTTCTCTTTTATTTCTTTCCTGAGTATAGATGAATGAACAGCAATTCTAAGATGGATATGTCCAGCCTTAAAAGTAACATGGTGAGTTCAAGAGGTCCTGAGAGCCAGAGACCTTGGGTCCCTTTGATGAGAGTTGACTGGCATCAGGAGGAGTTTCTGTCTTAGAGAGGTTGAGCTCCAAGGAGGATGTGATTTGCCAAAAAGTGGGGAACTGGATGGAATTGTTTTGATAGTGCAGAGCTGGGGTAAATGTAAAATGTTTATTCAGCAGTTCCACAAACCGTATCATGTCTTAATGTTTTAAGCTTCAACCTATTGATAATATTAATAGTAATTACGGTTACTGCTGCTGCTTGTTTAAGTCATCTGTTAATGCACACTTGTAAGTCTTTTGTATGGATGAGGGGTCAGCAAACGATGGCCTTCGGATCAAATCTAGCCCACTGCCTGTTTTTTATGAGCTGAGAATGGCTTTTACATTTGTAAATAAAAGTTAATTGTATTTTAGAGTGTAAAAACCATTCTTAGCTCATGGGGCCATATAAAACAGGAGGAGGGCTAGATTTGGTCTTTTGGCTGTAGTTACCTGACCCTGGAGAGGAAATAAATAGCTGCCCCATTTTTTAAAATGCACAGAAGAAAATAAAAAGTACAGACAGGGAAACAAATAGATCAGTTTAGTTATTGCTTTATTAAATGTAATATATACAGCACATGCTTATTTTTTAAAATTATGTAATAGTTCACAGTTCCCTGAATAGTCCTCTTTCTTATTCTTCTTCATATGTTGAAATGTTTATTTGTAGATGATTGTTAAGTTCACAATAAAAAAGTCTTTTAAAAACAGGTTGGCCTTTAAATCCAAAGATAGGAATTTTGTACTTTGACCCTCTGGTATTTTAAATAGGGAAATGACATAGTCATACTTGTACTTTAGGAATATCACCTTGGCCTACAGTGTTCTATATGTGTGTTAGTGCAAGGTTGGGGGTTATGGGTAAGTGTATTAGAAAAATTTGCCTAGGATTATGAGGAATTAGAAAAAGAAGACACAGGACAGCAAATGCGGGGAATTGATAAATTGTTTGACTTGATCCTAAGGCAGATCCAGTATGGGTTGAGCTCCTTAGGAGTCCTTAGGAGGACTGGCCTCTGTTAATCTCAGTTATATGCTACAGAAAGACCCCAGAAAGGGCAGGGTATTAGCCCCCTGTAATGGGTTCAGGATAGGAAGTGACAAGAGAGAACAGAGAGGGGAAAATCTCACAGTATCACCAAAATGACAAACCCACCCACTTGTGAGCATGCTGATGTGTCAGAGCAAGGTGAGAACAGAGAATACACACATCATCCTCAGGAAAGGGAGGAAAAGCCACAAGAAGAAAGACTGTGTTAGAAGAACCACCATTCTGTCAGTTTTATGCAGACCGACCCAGATTGAAACTTCCTCAGTATCCCCTGTTCCCATCTCCATTCCTAATGCCTTGGAGTTGGGTATCCCTGAGAAACTGGTTCTTGACCTGCCCTGGCCTCTGAGTAATGAAACTATAGAAAAGGAAGTGGTGTTGACAAAAAGTCAGCATGGCCTAATCAGGAACAGGTCATGCCAGAACAACCTCATTTCCTTTTTTTTGACAAGATTACTAAACTAGTAGATGAGCAAAAAGCTATAGATTTAGTTTACTTATGTTTTAGCAAAGTTTTGGATAAAAATACACTGTTCTTGTGGAAAAAATGGAAAAATATGGATTAGGGCAGGGGTTCTGAACCTTTCTCTGCATCATGGATTCCTTTGGCTATCTGGTGAAGCCTGGACCCCTTCTTAAAAATAACATTTTTAAAGGCATAAAATAAAATACAAAAGGTTACAAAAGATACTAGTTATATTAAAATACAGTTATCAAAATATTTTTAAAAGAAGTTCATGGATCCAAAGTTAAGAACTCTTGTATTAGATAATTGTACTGATTTGGACCCAGTTGAACGGCCATTCTCAAAGAATAGTCCAGGAAGTCTACAGAGGTCTATGTTTAGCCTTAGGCTGTTTAATGTTTTCACCAATGATTTCAATAAAGGCATGCTTATCAAGTTTGCAGATGACACAAAGCTGGACAGGCTAGCTGGAATCCTTGGATGATGGGATCCAAAGAAGTCTTAGAGGCTAGACCACTTGATGGGATCAAAGAACGATAAACAATAGGAATAATTGTAAGGTCTTGGTAAAGGAAGTTCCTCATTTGGAGATCCCTCCACAGATGAAATCAGAAGTGTCATCAAGAAAGAAAAATACAAATTTTTACTGTAGGGTTCAAAATGTTAAATTCCCAAGCATGAGAGAGAAGAGACATGGTTAGGCAGAAGTTTGTCTTTAAAAGATCTAAAGGTTTTAGGCTACAATGAGCTCAATGTGGGTCAACAATATGGTAGAGAAACCAAAAAACTGTTGCAAGCTTAGACTATATGATGAAAATTCCTTGAATGAGGAGATGATTATTGGTTATTGTCAGACCACACCTGGAGTATTGTATTCTAGCTACCACATTTTGGGAAGGACATAGATGATCAAACAAGTATTTTTTTTAAAAATTTATTTTATTAATTTATTTTGATTTATCAACAATCGCTTCCATATACTTTTGAGTTTAAAATTTTTCTCCCCCTTCCTCCCCACCACCCTCCCCAAGACAGCGCACAATCTGATATAGGCTATACATTTACATTCCTATTAAACATATTTTTACATTAGTGAAATTGTAAGTAAAAATTAAAACCAATAGGAGGAACCATCAGAAAGAGGAAACAAAACTCAACAGAAGAGAGAAAAAAAGATAGCGATTCAACTCCATAGTTCTTTCTTTGGATGTGGATAACATTTTCCATCATGAGGCTTCTGGAGATGTCTCAGATCCTTGTATTGCTGGGAAGGGTTAAGTTTATTAATATTAGTCATCGAATAACGTGGCTGTTATTCTGTACAACATTCTCTTGGTTCTGCTCATTTTACTCAGCATCAGACCATACAAGTCTTTCCAGGTTTTTCTGAAGTCAACCTGTTCATCATTTCTTATTGCTCAGCTATTCCCCAGTTGATGGGCATCCTCTCAATTTCCAATTCTTTGCCACCACAAAAAGAGCTGCTATGAATATTTTGTACATGTGGGTCCTTTTCCCATTTGTATGATCTCTTTGGGATACAGCCCTAGAAGTGCTATTGCTGGGTCAAAGGGTATGTACATTTTTATAGCCCTTTGGGCATAGTTCCAAATTGTTCTCCAAAATGGTTGGATCATTTCACAATTCCACCAACAATGCATTAGTGTTCCAATTTTCCCACATCTTCTCCAGCATTTACCATTTTCCTGTTTTGTCATGTTGGCCAATCTGATAGGTGTGATGTGATACCTTAGAGTTGTTTTGATTTGCATTTCTCTAATCAATAATGATTTAGAACATTTTTTCATATGACTATAAATGACTTTAATTTCTTCATCTGAGAACTGTCTGTTCATATCCTTTGACCTCAAGCAAGCATTTTAATAGGAAGTACTGGCTCCTCAACACATTGGCTTCTTCCAGGTTGAAGAGAAGTTGCAACTATGTCTTCTCCTTCAAAGCTGGAAGCCAGGAGACCAGGAGTTCTCCTCTTTAGCTCTCTTAAACACCACATCTCATACAAGGTTGGAGCACTGATTAATCAATCCATTTCCACCAATGAAGACAGTCTCATGCAATTGGCCCTCTGAGCCAAGGATTACATTCAAATATCTACTTTCTTTCAGGCACTATAATAAGTGTGGGGTAACAAATACAAAGAATGAAGCAATCCCTACTTGTAAAGAGCTTACATTCTAATGGAGAAGACAACAATGCATATATGTGTATATATAGAATAAATACGAAGTAAATAAATACAAATATATACAAAGCAGTTAAATGTAAGGAAGTTTGTGAGGAAGAGTGCTAGGAGGATTAATAAAGGTTTTATGTAGAAGAGGTTGCCTGAGCTGGGTCTTGGAGGAAAACAGGAACTCTATGAAGCAGAAGTAAGGAAGAAATGCATTCTCAGCATTGGGGTCAATCAGTGCAGAGGCATAGAGATGAGACACATGGGATGTGGTGTATGAGGAGCAGAGAGAAGGCCAATTTGGCTGGATTGCAGTGTGTATGTGTGAAAAGTGGGAAGCAGGGAGAGTGATGTCATTAAAGCTGGAAAGAAAAATTGGGCCCAGGTTGTCAAGGGTTTTAAAAGCTAAACAGAGGAATTTATATTTTATCCTAGAGGCAATAGGAAATGCTAGAGTTTAGTGAGTAGGGAGCAGGACATAGTCACATCTGTACCTGGCAGTAGTGTATATAGGATAGACTAGAACAGAGGGAGATCTGAGGGAGGAAGATTAATTAAGAAACTGTTGCAATAATTCAGGCAAGAGATGATTGGGGCCTGAGCTAAGGTGGCAGCAGTGTCTATAGAGAGAAAGGAGTTGAATGCTAGGGCTATAGAGGTAGGAAGGACAAGATTTGGCAACAGGTGGGATATATAGGGTGAGGGAAAAGATGAAGACAATGCTGAGGTTACAAATGTGAAAGAATGGGTGAACGGTGTGTCCTTTGACAGAAGTAGAGAAGTTTGAAAGAAGGGAAGATTTTGGGGAAAAGATAATGAATTCTGGACATGTTGGATTTTGAGATGTCTCTGGGATACCCAGTTCGATGCATCCAAAAAGCAATTAGCAATACAGGACTGAGGCTTAGGGAAAAGACAGGTTGGAGAAAAGGGACCTAGAGCAGAACCGTGGGGAAAACTTACAATTACAAGATGGAGGATGAGCCAGTAGCAGACAGGTAAGAGAAGAACCAGAAGAGAGGAATGTCATGAAAACACCAAGAGGAGAGAGTATCTAAAAGGAGAGGGCAGTTAACAGTGTCATTCATCAGAGAGATCAAAAAAGATTGAGAAGATACCACCAGTTTTGGCAATTAAGAGATCACTGGTAACTGGAGAGAGCAGTTTCCACCAAGTGATGAGACTGGAAGCCAAACAGAAAAGGATTGTGAAGTGTGGAGGAGAGGAAGTGGAGGCAACAAGCATAGGGAACTTTTTCAAGGAATCTAGCTCAGAAAAGGAGGAAGATAATGAATGATAGCTTGAGGGAATGGTAAGGTCTAATGAAAGTTTTTTAAAGATGGGCAAACCTTGGGCTTGTTTGAAGGCAGTAGAGAATAAAATAAAATGCTACAGAAGTTAGGGAAAGATTAAAGATTCAAGGTGGTGGGATGGGGGTAGAGTTTGCAATCTGTTGGAGAAGCAGGAGGAGGTGGAACCAAATGCATGTGTAGAAGGTTGGAGAAAGGCCACCTCTTTTTCAGGGACTGAGGGAAAGGAGGATAGTGGGGGATGCTGTCACTGGGTTTTTAGATGAAAAGAGTTGGAGAAAATTTTTCTTGTGTTAAAAAGACTGTGCTTTTTTTTTTCAGGAAGCCTAGTGCTTTTCGAGGCAAATTCTCTTTTTTGAAGTCTGATGATTCCTTGGGCAAATTACCATCGAAACAGTAACCCCCACCCAGTTTCGTTCCCTTAATGGAGAGGTGCAGCAGTGATAGGAATTTCTAAATTGGATTTTAAAAAAATTTACAGAGGGTATTAAATCTTCCATGAGAAATATTTATTTAACCCTTTATGTTAGCATGATTAAATGTTGTTCTTCTGTCCTAACGTCTAAGCAAAATCTCTTAAAACTTGAATTCTAAATGTCCACGTTACACGTCAGTTTCAAGTTGTCTTTTGTTATTTTATCAAAACTTTTATTAAAGAGAAGTTACTGATATAAAACTGACATTTCAACATTGTGTTTTCTTCATTTGGGAGGGCCTGTGTATATTTTGTTTCTCCCATATCTATCACTAAAATGCTACTTTTCAGTAAAGAGAAAGGATAGGAGAAGAGAGGACTTGCATCAAAAGATCTCAATTTTCTCAGAGAAATAAGAGGCAAAGTCCTTACCTGAGAGAGAATGGGGAGAGGAAGGAGAAGGGGGGGGCTGTTGGAAAAAACCGAATATTTGGAATAACTTCTGTGGAGAATGGGATAGGGAATCAATTAGAGAGGAACAAAAGGACTCCCTGGCTGCAGTGAGGACCCAACTGAAGATGGAGAACATGAATTTTTAATGTGCCTGGTAGGTACAGGTATGAGGTTTCCTCCAACTCCAGTCAGCAGCTAGTAGGTAGAAGTAGGGAAATTGGATGTTGCAAATAATAGAGAACTAGAGTTTGGCAAGAAATGAGCTGCAATGGGACAAGGGGAAAAGGATTTGAGAGCAGAAGACAGTGTAGAACTGAAATAGCTAACTCCTGGGTTTAGACTAGAAAGAGAAGAAGGTGAAATCAGAACAGGATTAATCTCCTAATAAAGTATGGAGGGATTGAAGGTCCCAATGAGGTCAAGGAATCTGTTTAGGATAGGTGAGACATAAGGAGATTTGGGATAACATGAGGTTTCCTCAAAGTTAAGTTCAGAATTTTTAATTAATTAAGTGGAACATTTGTGGTCAATGGTGAGATCTCTCTGTGTGACCATTCCTACATGTGGCTGAAGTAGGTTCAAGGAGCTGGTCATGGGATTTAAGGAGGCTAAGGAATTGAGAGGGTAGGGACTTTGAAAGAGCGTTGATGGGAATAGGTGATACAGAAGATACAGCCCTGGGTCTAGAGTCGGGAAGACCTGAGTTCAATCCAGTCTCAGATACTTACTAGCTGTGTGACTCTGGGCAAGTCACTTAACCTCTATCTGCCTTGTTTTCTCCATTTGTAAAATGAAGATAATAATTGCACCTACCTCCCAAGGTTGTTGTGAGCATCAAATGACATAATATTTATAAAGTGCTTAGCACAATGCCTGCTAGATAGGAAGCACTTAATAAATGATTATTCCCTTTCTCCCTTCCATCCACCAATACTGAAGCTGGGGGCAGGAATCAGGGAGGGGAGGAAAATAATGACCTAAGAGTTGGTACACTACCACCATCATGATTCGAATGGGTGGAAAATTGGATTGAATGAAATTAAAAGGGGGAGAGGTTACTGAGTGATGGAGGTAAAAGAAGTGGCACTGGAGAACAAGGAGTATTCTAATTACCTTTGACAGCACTGGTGTATTTGGGGGATGTGAGAGAAGGTACAGCTAGTGCTATCATTAGACAGAGATAGGTCTCATTAAGAATTAGTACGTGGAAGGAATATGAGAGAAAGAGCCCCAGGATAAAGGAAAGTTTTCTCATTATGGAACAAATTTCTTGGAAGCACAGTGGAAAGGATGAGCAAGATTAAGATAGGACATTGGTGTAGTAGACTTGGGAAGGATGGAGATCGGAGTTGAGAGGTGGAGGTTGGGCTAGAAAAGCTGAACAGTGTCCAGAGGAGAACAACCATAATAGTGAATCCTCATTCTTCGCTGAGAAAAAAAAAAGTACCATTTAACAGGAGCTCCCTCTTCTCCTGTCTTCATCTGACATCATTCAGACATCTCCCACTATCTCATCCTTCAATCAAGTCTCTGATGAAGAGACAGTCCTTTTTTGCCAATGTACACCATTGATGCCATCTCCTCTCAACTTCTCTAGCAAAATTTTTCTCCCACTATCTTCTATCTTCAGTCCTTCCCTGTCAATTCTCCTTTCCCTGAAATGTTCCTTTCCAGCTGTCCACAAATATGCCCACCCTTTTAAAATTCTCTCTTGATTCTACCAGCTCTTCTAGCTATTGTCCTATATCTCTCCCCTCTTCATAATTAAGCTCATTAAAGTAGCAATTGACACTCAGCAACCCTACTTCCTGTCCCCCCCCACTTTTATAAATGCTCTGCAATCTGGCAAGTTCCCAAGATCTTTTAGATGCCAAATCTAATATAATTTTCTCAATTCTTATCCTTCTTGACTCAATGAAACATTTGATACTATTCACTTTCTCCTGAATAGTCTTTCTTCTTGAGGTTTTCATGAGAAAGCTCTTTGTTCACCTCCTATCTATCCAAAAACACAGCAGTCTTCTTTGCCACGAGTGAAGATGGGTGAAGAATCACTCATGCCACGCCACCCACTTATTATAAATCTCCACCAAGGCTCTGTCCTGGGCCCTCTTCTCTTTTTATCTGTAGTTTCTCACTTGATAATCTCGTCACCTCTCATAGCTTCTAGCCCTAGTCTCTCCCCTGAGCTACAGGGCTATTCCAGAACAAAACGGGCTACCTCAGGAGGTACTGGGTCCCTCAGTGGGGGAAGACATCATGGAAGTCTTCACACAGAGATTGGATGACTGTGTTGAGTGTATTCTGATACTAATTCTTTTTCAGGTACAAGTTAAACTAGAAGGCCTCTAAGGTCCCTTCCAATTCTGAAACTTTGTAATTCTGGGATTATCCTCTTGCAGACTGTGGCTTTGACCATTCCACCTTCCTGCCCCCAACTCCCAGTCAGATAATGAGACTGAGCTTACCTGTCCTATAGCAGGACTATCAAGGTACCCTCAGTGTGATCAAGGCAGAGAAGTTACCCCACATTGACATATGTCATTGTGTAATCAATATAGCTTCCAGGACCTCCAATCTCAGCTGTCCAGATATTCTTATTGACCAGGTCAGAGATGGTAGTCCTAACAGAATTCTTGGGAAAGGACTGAAAGAAGCAATTCACCCAGCTTTCTACCTTTCCCTCCAGAACCTCAAGACTGTTTAACAAGTGAGGAATTAAAACTCTGGCACAAGTCCTGAATATCATCACCATCCAGTACTGCTACCATTAGACCTGGTGGACCAGTTGACAAGTGACTGTGTTGATATTCACCAAGTTGGACCCTAGGGGGTAGTCTAGATAGAGAAAGGGTATGAATGGAGGACAGTTTTACAGACCTGGTATGCCTAAAATTCACATGCCTTATTTGGTTCAGTGCCCCTCATAGATTTTCAAAGATTCATGGATTCATTATTCAAGACCTACTGGAGGTAGTGGAGAGGTGGTAGTGGTAGGTTGTTTTGATCATATTCTCATTTACACCTGTGCAAACAGAATTGCTTGTAACTGTCCTCCATCATCTATGCCAGCAGTAACTATTGGCCAACTTGTAGATATGCCAAAGCAAAAAAGGAGGAAGTAGAGCTTCTGTGGCACAAAATAAGTTGGCAAGGAGTATCATGGATTTATCCAAGCAGGAGGTCATACTATAGTGTATGATTCCTTCCCTCACTTTTGCAAAGTTATGCCTTGCTTTACACCAAGGTTTTCTATCTTGACAATGCCTCTGCCACATGTACTGCAGCCCCTCCCCAGGTTTTCTCATTGATGCTGAATGGAGGTGGTGAACTTAGTGACCTGAAGAGTTAGTTCACTTCAGCCTCTGCCTTAATAAACTTGTATCTATAGAACACCCACCCATGCCAGTCCCATCCTTGCTGTGTCCCTATCCCACCCTCCTCTATCTTTCCATTGTACCCACTGGAACTTGCTTTCTATGATTACCAAGCTGCTCTTCATATGAGACTTGTACCCTTTCCCTGGAAATTAATTTGTATATATGTGTATTTTCCCCAGATTTATGACTTCGTTAATGTACAGAACTCTTGGTAGGAAATTCCTTTGACCAGGGAAGGTAGGCAACTGTTTTATAACTTATAGTCATATATTCTCCAAAGTAAGGGCTAGTGTCCCCTGCAAGGCTGTGAACTGAGTCTAAAGGGGCCTTAGACTAACTCCAGGGGTATATGGAATGTTAAGTAACGACTGGCACCTCTGGTGTGAGGGCTTGCTGAGCCCTTTTCAAGGCTGCTCATCCACCTTTGGTTTCCAGTCACCTAGCTCTTCCCTGTGGCTCCAAAAAGCTATAGCATGTACAGCAGCCATACCCTGGTAAAAACAGGTCAGCAGATGGGCTAAATGAGGTTGAGGGTAACCAATAGGCCTAAAACCTGTTGGTGAGTTAAAGGGAAGTCTACCCCAAGGGTGTGAAGACTTCCCCCAGTGTAACGGGCAGATAAAAACAATTTGTTCCAACAGCTATGAAGGTGCCTGAAGCAGGCACCTTAGAATGCTTAGATCTTGCTCAGATATCAAAGATGCCAAGGTCATCCACTGTATCCAAGGTCACCAACAGTTGTCCTGACTTTTGTATTGCAGCTGGACTTCAATGGCTTTGGAAAGAGAGTGAAGCTGATGACTTTGTGTAATTCTGCTTGACTTCAATCTAATTCACACACAAGTGAAGACATCATCCCTTGTCATTGGTCTTCTTAGAAAACAAAAGACAAACAAGACTGATTTCAAAAGGTGTGTAATCAACAAAGATGAGGGTGGAAGGATGTGTCACATCCCACTCTCCCTATGACACCCAATTATGGAGCTTGTCTCCAATATAACAACACCCACATTATTCTTCAATATTCTTCCACTCTGCTCTCTCCCTCTACCATGTCTCCCTTAGAGCTATTACCCACAGGAGTATCATCAAGGACCACTGGGAAAATTCTGCACCCTCATACTTATACCTTGTACCCCAGATCACCTCATAGCTGTGACAAGAACTCCTTGGAAGGAGGTATCGGTGTGGGACAGTGATCAGTAAATAAGAGCTTCAGCTCTACTCTTTAAGTTTTGGATAGGATGCCAAAGAGAGAAAAGGAAAGAAAAGATCCATATGTACAAAAAGCATTTATAACAGCATTTTTTGTAATAGCAAAGAACTGGAAACTAAGGGGGTACCTATATATTAGGGAATGGGTAAACAAATTATGATATATGAATGTTATGGAATATTATTGTGCCATAAGAAATTGTGCAGTGTTCAGTTTTCAGGAAAATCTGGGAAGATCAGAATGAATTGATGCAGAGTGAAATAGGTGAACAATTTATACAATAACAAAATTATAAAGAAAATGTTTTTGAAAGGTCTGATATTTCAATGATCATCCATGATTCCAGAAGCCTGATGATAAAGCTTGCTACACACTTCTTACCACAGAGATAAAGATGTGGAATAAGAAATACATTTTCAGACACAGCCATGTTGTAATTTGTTTTTCTTGACTATATACAGGGCATCCAAAAATGATTTTATATAATTTTAAGCTGAACTTAAAAGGTTTTCCACTTTTTTAAAGCTTAAGTTTAAGCTAAACTTAAAACTTCACTAAGACTTTTGGAACATCCTACATATTTGTTACAAGGGCTTTGTTTTTGTTTTCTTTTTTTCCCCTGGGGGAGGATGAGAAGACAAGGGAGGAGAGAATGTCCAAAAAAAGTTCCTACTACATTTAAGGCAACATGCTGGATGCTAAGAATACAAAAATGATACAATAACTACTCTCATGAAATTTATATTCAATTAGTGAAGACAACGAGTACATGTCTGAGTATGTACACAGAATAAATAGAGAATAAATATACAGTCATTTGGGGGAGGGCACCAGCATTTGGGAATATGAAGAAATAATCCATGAAAAAGTGATGCTTGAGCTGCATCTCGGAGCCCCTCCTCTCTTGGACTAAACCATCTCTGCCTTTAGCTTATCTTCCATTGCTTTCCAGCTGCTAAGGGACCTTCTCCAGTGGTGTGCTGGAGCCAGCTCTAACTGACTGAGGCTTACAAGAAACTATCATTAAATGTTCAATACAAGCCTTTACACCTCAGAAATAGGTAATGCTTATAAAATAGGGCTTGATCTATTGTTTTGTAGATTGTCTAGACTTTAAAAAGTGTTATTAATGCAAATTAAACTTAAAAGTATGTGTGCATACATCGCCCCCCCATTGCTATACATTTATCAGCACACTCCTGACTTTCTCCATATTTCTCTCCTCTAAAATCTTCAGTTTCTTCTTTTCCATTGGTACTTTCATCTCTGTCTTCAACCAAATACAGGAAGAATTGGTGCTTTAATGCCTGGAACTCTGGCTCTGGGACCCCAGTGATGATTAGTGGTGGCCTTAACTGCCTCACTATATCTAGACCTTGGCTCCAATCATGATTCATGACAATCCATGGACTTCTAACCATCAGCCAACCATAATCCAATAATTGTTCTTGGAAAGGGAATGTGCTCTCCTAGGACCCTAGGCAACTAAGTGGTTCAGGGGATAGAGCATTGGACTTGTAGTCAGGAAGACCTGAGCTCAAATTTAGCCTCAAACACTTGCTAGTGGTATGACCCTGGGGAAGTCTGTCTCAGTTTCTTCAACTGCGAAATGAAAATGATAATAATAGTAATAATAATAGCATCTACCTTCAAAAAAAGAGAGAGAATAGGACCTACCTATATAAAAATATTTATAGTAGCTCTTTTTGGGGTGGCAAAGAACTGGAAATTGAAGGAATGCCCATCAATTGGGGAATGGCTGAACAAGCTGTGGTATATGAATGCAATGGAATACTATTGTGATGATGAGAGGTGAATTTCAGAAAAACCTAGAAAGATTTACATGGACTGATGCAAAGTGAAGTGAGCAGAACCAGGAGGAGAACAGTGTACACAATAACAGCAATGTTGTATGATGAAGAACTGTGAGTGACTTAACTATTCTCAGCAACACAATGATCCAAGACAATCCTAAAGGACTCATGATGAAACATGTTATCTGCCTCCAGCAAAAAAATTTATATTGCCTGAATACAGACTGAAGCATACTATTTTTCACTTTCTTTCATTCTTTTTTTTAGTTTGAGTCTTCTTGTATAGAATGGCTAACATGGAAATGCTTTACACAATTGCACATGTATAATGTATATCAGATTGTTTGCTGTCTCAGGGAAGGGGAACACTAGGGAGGGATGGAGGGTTAGAATTTGGAACTCACAACTTAAAAAAAACATTGAGAATTGTTTTAACATGAATTGGGGAAAAAATGAAATATTATTTAAAAAACAACAATAGCATCTGCCTCCCAGGGTTGCTGTGAGGCTCAAATGAGATATTATTTGTAAATCACTTAACACAGTGCTTGGCACATAGTAAGCACTTAATACATATTTATTCCCTCTCTACTCTCTATCCTTGTAACTTTCCAAACCAAAATATCTCTCCCTAGCCACCACACACACACACACACACACACACACACACACACACACACACATGCACACATCCTCCACTTTAGAATGTATGCTTGTTGAGAATGGGAACTTATATATTTTTGCTTATGAATTTTTATCTCTAGTGCTCATCCATTTTGCTATCCCTTTAGCAAAATTATCTCTTTCTTTTAAAAATCAAATTTTCCAAACGCATGTTGAACTCATGAACCATCCAGGTCCTCTTTAAGCATCTTCTATGTGCCAGGTACTGTGCTAGGTGCTAGTAACACAAAGACAAAAGTAAAGTGGTCCTAACCTTGGGGACCTTACAATATAGTCAAGAAAGATAGATGTGTGTATGTGTGTGTGTGTGTGTGTGTGTGTGTGTGTATGCACATAGAGATATGTGTGTGTATATATGTATTTATATATATACATGCATGTATCTCTTCTGACTATATTGTGTTTATGTGTGTGTGAATGAAATCAATTTAGTAGCCATGGAGAGGATGGATTGGAGTATAAAGAGATTAGAATCAGGGAAGCCAATTAGAAAGCTATAGCAATAGTCCAGGTGAGAGATGTTAAAGGCCTTAACTATTGTGGTAGCTGGGGGCGGGGGAGGGGGGGGAAGAATGGATCCAAAAAATGTTGTGGAGAAAGAAACAACAATATTTGACAATTCATAGGATATGTTGGTAAAGAAGAGTGAGGAACAATACAAAATAGTGCATTATTGAAATGTGTCAGATTGTATGTGCTACAGGATTTCAGAGGAGTAGGAGCATAACGAAAGCTAAAAAATAGGGTTTGAGTCTTGAGATTTAGATAGGAAAGACTATGTCTCCTATTGCTCCATCTTGTTTCATTTTGTTTTGTGTTTTTTAGTCCTGCCTCCCCAACTAGACTGAACAATCTTGAGAGCAGAAGCCAAGCCTTAGAGTTTAGTATCCTTCACATCACCTTGCCCAGTGCTAAGTGTGTGGGAGATGATCAATAAATTCCCTTAATTTTTTGATGAACTGCAGTTCTGCCCAGGGGTTAGCCAACTCCCTTCAGAGCTCCAAGAGATCAGTGTTCTTTCCATTACACCACACCGAAAGAGGCTTGGCTTTCAGGTTTTAGAGAGAAAAGATTGTTAATGGCAGTGAGAGATAATTCACTTCCCAGAGTGGAACAAAGTATGAGGGGACTAGAAAAGAGAGAAAATATAAGGGGAATATTTGGAGGACTACCCTGTGGTAGAGGAAGTAAATTTATTCTTCTCTGCTCTAGAGGGCAGAAGTTTAAATAATGGCTAGCCATAACAGGTATCATTGAGCTATTTGGAATTTATTGTGGTAGTGTATTGTATGAGATGCTAGTCTTTTCCCTTTTTTTAAACCCAACTCTCAACAAATACTATTTTACAGAGATTGCTTTGCCTAGTTTCTTGTGTTCTGAAGCTTATTGAACATTAAACTACTATACGAATCTAGGTCAATCTATGCCTTTGACTTTTTTTTCTGTATGTTATTCAGTTCTAAATAGTTTTGGTAAGTATTGCTTTGTTGTATAATTGGAGATCTGGGAATGCACGTCCCCATTTTTCTTTCTCTCTTTTTTTTTTTTTGGACCTTCAAAATGAAAACTTAAGTAGAGTGTTTAGCCTGGAAGTAACGTTTTAAGGGGCTAAGGACAAAGCAGTAAGAGGGGAAATGCATGCTGTGGGGATAGAACTTTTCTGAGTAAAGCTTTACAGGGAAAGGAAAGACACAGGACCATGGGACAATCAGCACAATGTCATCTGCAAATGAGAGTGGTGGGATGATTTCACCATCTATAGGAAATCCTTCCTCAGTTTGGACTCTTTGGTGAGCACCTCATATGACAGTGGCAAATAACCATAGTAAGAATAGAATTGCCTTGTTTTTGCCTCACTTAATACTAATAATTGATCATTAGAGACCTGTTGAACTATGTTATCACCTTTGTTGCATTTGTCAAAGAATCTCACATGATCATATCACATTGTGGGAGACGCCTTGTTTGAGAAGAGTCTTTAAGGTTGCCCTTTTCTCTACCAAGTCAAATGCTTTTTTTTTATAGTCAACAAACAATAAACACACTGAAATTTTGCATTCTCTTCACCTTTCATTCAATCAGGTGGCTGTAAAGGTGTGGCCTATTATAGAAAACTGATTATGGGAAGGTTTTCGAACTTTCTCTCAAGGATGCACTAGACACATGTATGGATCCCTCCTACAACTGTTATAGAGATAAAGAAGTAGGCATGTGGGTCAGTGGTTACTGATATTATCTGTATTTTTTTTTCAGTAGTAAAAACTTTCTTCTGCTTTTTCCAGTTGTCTGGTATCTTCCCCCCTACCAAATATCTTAACAATTGATTGCTCACTGCCTACAAAACTGTGACACCTTCAGCATGGGTTTTCACTGTGGATGCTTAGTGTGGTTAGGCTTTATCTTCATCAACTTCAGTACAGTCTCACAGAGGGGAAATGTATACATATATATATATATATATATATATATATATATATATATATATATATATATATATATATATATATATATATATATAATAGTTATACTTTCAGTCATCAACCTCCTCATGAAGCACATTAAGGATTGAGATGTTAGAGTCCAGATGTGGTGATTCCACTGCCACTCATGTCAGAATGCAGAGAGACCTATTCAATTTTTCTGCCTTTTTGTTATTCTCCTTCCACTTTCATCTTTGCTCTTACAACCAATAAATCAATTGACAAGCTTTTATTAAAGTGCTTATCATGGGCCACACACTGTGCTAAGCAGAGAATACAGAGAAAATTAAAACAGTCCCTTCCATAAAGAAAATTACATTCTAAAGCACATATAATTAGTACCACACATGCAGAATAGGTGGAAGGTAGCCTTAGAAAGGAGGGTACTAGCAGTTAGGGGGACCAAGAAAGAACTTTTACATGAGGTGTCACTTGGGCTGAAGCCTGAATCAAAAAGGGAATTCTAAGAGGTGAAGGTGAAGAGGGAGTGAATTCCAGGGGGCAAAAAAAGACAATCAAAGGCACAGAAAAGGGAGATGGAGTGTCATGTGTAAGGAACAGCAAGTCAGTCAGTATGGCTGAAGGAAAGTAATGTGTCTGAGTGTAAAGCACTTTAAATGCCAAACAGAAGATGTTATGAGGAGCTATTGATGTTTATTGAGAGGGAAATGATATGGTCAAATCTATGCTTTAAAAAGATCACTTTGGCAGCTGGGTAGAAGTTGAATTGAAATGGAGAAAGACTTGAGACAGTACTAATCCAGGCTAGAGATGGTGAGAAACTGAACTAGGATAGCGCCTGTGTGAATGGAGCAAAGGAGCCATACAGATGCAAGAGATATTTCGGAGAAAGACGCAACAAGATTTGACAACTGATTGGAGATATACAATGAAGGAGAATTCGGAGTCAACAATGACACTGAGGTTAAGAGAATAGATAATTAAGAGTGGTGCTTCCTATAGTTATGGAAAAATTGGGAAGGAGAGTAAGTTTGGAGGTAAATAAAATGAGTTTTGTTTTGAACATGTTGGTTTAAGATGCTCATAGAATGAACAGTTAGAAATGTCCAAGAGACATTTGGTAACATGGAATTGAAGCTTAGCATAGAGATTGGGATCAATTATGTAGATCAGGGATCATCTGCATAGAGATAATAATTGAATCTATTGGAACCAGTGAGATCACCATGTGAGAGTACAGAGGAAAAAAAGAAGAGGGCTGAGGACAGAGCCCTTGGTGACAGCCACAATGGTATGTGTGACATGGATGAAGAGTCAGCAAGGAGCAAAGTCAGATGAGGAGCAGTCAGAGATGTAAGAGAACTAAAAGGACACAGTATCACAAAAGCACAGATAGAAGAGAGTATCAAGAAATTAGAAGGTGGTCAATGGTGTCAAATGCTTCAGAGAACTCAAGAAGAAAAAGGTCAAGAAAAAGCCATTAGTTGGAGGCAACTAAGTGACAAAATGGGTAGAGTGTTGGACTTCAAGTCAGAAGGACTGGAGTTCAAATCCTACCTCAGGTACTTTATTAGATGTGTGACCTTAGGCAAGTCAATAAACCCTTTTCAACCTGTTTCCTCAGCTATAAAATGAGGATAAGAATATCACCTACCTCATGGAATTTTGTGATCATAAAATGAAATAACCTGGGTAAAGTGCTTTGTAAACCCTAAAGTGCTATATGTAAACTAGCTATTATTAAGAAACCATTAGTATCTTTGGAGAAAGCAATTTCAGTTGAATAATGAAATCTGAAACCAAATTGTAGATTATTTAGAAGAGAGTGAAAAGAGAGGAACTAGAGTAATGAGTTCATCTAAAAAGATTAGGAGAGATAGAGGTGATAACTAGCAAGCGTAGCAGGATCTAGTGAGGGTTTTTAAGGATAGGAGAGATTTGGACATGTTTTGAAACAGTAAGGAAGAAATCAGTAGATAAGGAGAGGCTGAAGATTAGAGAGAGTGAGGATAACATTGGGGGCAATATGTCGTATAAGATGTGAGGTAATGGGAGGAAACAATGGTTCACAAAGTGGGATTGTCTTGGCAAGAAAGGGCAATTTTTTCTTCAAAGACTATAATGAAGATGGTAGGGGATGAGGAAACTTTCAGTGAATGGCCTCAATTTTCCCATTGAAGTAGCCAGCAAGATTCTTAGCTGAGAAAGTGAGAGGTGGAAGGGATGTGGAAAGTTTAAGGAGACAAGTTTTGGAAGAGCTGTTGTAGGGACTCGATTAGATAGAAGTAATAGGATTACCCTACTGCAGTGAAGGTACAGTTGAGACTAGGTAACACAAATTTGTAGTGAACCCAATAAGCATAGTTTCATAATTTCCTCTAGCTCCATTTAGAATTCAGCAGTATGTGAGATCAAAGGGGGTGGCTGATGGGAGCGATCCAAGTTTGAGATGGTCATTGATAGCTCAAGGGATACGAGATTCTAGAATAAGAAATGGTGTAGATTTGACCTGGTTCACCTAACAGTTGAGTTGCGATTGGGAAGGAGAGTGTAGCCAGAGCAGTGTAACCAGGTGATGGCCTGGAAAAGTACCAAGTCCTGGAGGGATTGGAGGTCATGGTGAGAATGAAGAATGGGTTTAGGAAGTATGAGGCATAAGGAGAGATAGGAAAATAAAAGACAATGATCTGATAGAGGAATTTCAGAATTCCTAAATATGGAAATGGAATGATTGTACATGAAAGCAAGATCAAGGGTATGACCTTCCCTTGTGCTGGTGAGTTAGAATGGAAGAGTAAGTTATGAGAGTTGAACAGATTAAGGAATTTGGAAGTTAGAGCATTTAAGGAAACAACTGCTTTGGTACTAAGACCTCATCAGTACCTTTGCCCCCCGATTGGAGGAGTGAAGAAGCTCCTCCCAAGGCCTCTATTTAAGAAGGGTTTGCAAGTCAGCTATCTCTTCATTTCCCACTCCTCTGCAGACTGCACTTTTTTGCACTTCACCATGTCCCATACCTTACCACTCCCCCCCCCCTCTTTCAGCTTTGTGTATGTGTGTGATATCTTCTCTCATTAGACGGTAAACTCCTTAGGGGCAGGGATTACTTTTCTTTTTCAATGTTTAGCATAGTGTCTAGATCATTGTAGGTGCTTAATAAACATTTATTTGGGGCAGCTAGGTGGTGCAGTGGATAGAGCACTGGCCTTGGAGTCAGAAGGACCTGAGTTCAAATGTGACCTCAGACACATAATACTTCCTAGCTGTGTGACTCTAGGCAAGTCACTTGGCCCCAAATTGCCTCACTTAAAAACAACAACAAACAAACAAAAACCAGTCCTCTGGAATCATAGTTGATCAGTGCACAAATCTTTAAGAGTTGGGGCTTCCCATTTTAGAAGCAGGAAGGAAGAAAGACAATGAATAAATGGATTTTTTTTTTAAGTTTCTATTCTGAACTGCTCTTGCCCTCTATTGCTATCTCTGTACTTGACAAAGAGATCAAGGCTTCTCCCCACCTGGCTTAAGTAGCTAGAGGTCTTAAGAAATGTGTGCTGATTTAAATTTAATTGAATTCCCCATTGTGGCAATTACTGTAACTTTGTTAAACTTCCATAGAAAATGGTGATAATCTGTGTCTGTCTTTCTTTTATCTATTTCCCATTTTTCAGCATCAGTAGTACACTTGAGTAGGTTATTTTGGAGCTGTCGTATTTCTGTGTCATATTTTCATGTCTTTTAAAAATCATTTTTTTCTAGGGCAGCTAGGTGGTACAGTGGAGAGAGCACCGGCTCTTAAGTCAGGAGGACCTGAGTTCAAATCTGACCTCAGACCAAACACTTGACACTTACTAGCTGTGTGACCCTGGGCAAGTCACTTAACCCCAATTACCTAAAAAAAATTACTTTTTCTAATTTGGTGAAGTTTTGAACCTTTTGATCTGACCATACACAGATATAAGATTCAGAAATGACCGATGAACAGTCATTTTCTGTCAAGATATAGACAATACATATTAATGATGAGAACCCAAAGGCATTATTTTCATCTCTATTTTACAAAAAAAAAAAAAGGAATTAAGACTCAGACAGGTTAAGTCACTTACCTAAGAGATCATACAGATAGAATGACTTGGAATAGACCATGGAGTCCAGGCTGGATAAGAATTCAAATGAAGCCTGAAAAAAAACCTGTAAGACTGGATGAAGTAGAGATTATGAAGGTGAAGGACAACTATGGCGCCATTGATGCAGAAGACACTATAAAAAGTGGAACCTACAAGAACAAAGGAGGTGATAATACTGATTTTTTTTATCTCTTTGGATCTGATGAGGAAGAGAATTAAGAAAGCAAAGATACAAAAATAAGAATGCCTTGCTTAGTACATATCAAAGAAGTCCAAAAAGTCTGTATTTGTTGCCAAATCCTTCCTCTTAGAGGAAGTGAAACCTTGATCAGATGAAGCAGGTATAGTTAGATGGGAGGATTATATCAGAAACATTCAGGCAGATGATTCAATCAGGGTAATCTTTGGTGGGATTTGGCATTAATAGTTTTTAAATCTGATATGCAGTTAGAGATTATAAAGTTAAAATAGATATTCTAGAGGAGCAAATAACTACCTTTTAAAAATTTGTGCAATCTATCTGAACACTACCATCCTTGAAAACTATGTTTAAATAGGAGTAATTAGAAGACTAAAAATATTGACTTGGAAGACCTAGTGATCACTGAATATTACCACAAAGAATAAAACTGACTCAGTCTTAACAGGCAAGAAATGAATGAGACATTTCCAAATCAGCCGTCTATATGCAGCCAGACTATCAAGTAGTTAAAGCAAAGGTCAAAATGAGTTACAAATTAGGGGCAGCTAGGTGGTGCAGTGAATAGAGCAGCAGCCCTGGAATTAGGAGGACTTGAGTTCAAATCCAGCTCAGACACTTGATGCTAGCTGTGTGACCCCGGGTAAGTCACTTAACCCCAATTGCCTAACCCCCACCCAAAAAAAATGAGCAACAAATTAGACTGAAAAATAAAGAGAGCCAGAAGACACTGTACAACAGCTCCAATATGACCTATTCAAACAATCAATCCAACAAGTATTTATTAAGTGTAACTGTTTCAGGTGCTCCTGCTGGGGATAAAAAAGAATATGTGAGTCTGACCTTGCCCTTAAGGAGCTTGAATATTTTCACAGGTAAGTAAATGTGGGATACATACAAAATACATAAGACGTGAAAGAAGGTGGGGGTAGGTACTAACAATCTACAGAATCAAGAAAAGTCTCTTAAAGGAGGTGGTACTTAAGCTAAGCCTTAAAGAGAGCTAGTGGTTCTTAGAGAAAGAGATGAGGAGGGAGGACATTTTCAGCATGAGGCACAGAGGTATAACCAGGGACCAACTAGTAGGCAGGAAGGTGGAATGCATGAGTGTGAGTAGTAAGGGATAGTCAGTTTGGAAAAGTAGGCAGGAGCCATATTGTGAGGGGCTTTAAATATCAAATAGATGAATTTATGGTTCATTCTACAGTTGCATGAGCTTCCTGAGCAAAAGAGTAATAAGATTCCTTCACAGGCTAATTAAAACACAAATACAACTATTAACAATTCTGTTTATCAGTACCAAGTGAGATCAAATATGGAGACACATGCTCACCAAAGATATTTGTCACTGACATGGATGATGTCCTACACATAGTGCAACTGAAAGAAGAATTCTTAGTTGACAATGAGATGCTCCAGATGCTACTGTCTGTGGGTGACATTGTGTTTATTGAGCTCAGCACAAGAAAACTATAGGATCTCCTCAGTGAAATCCTGGCTCCTCAAAAGATATTGGACCAACAACTCATACTAGAAAAACCAAGTGAATGACAAGTGCACACGACCCAAACTATGCCATACAGCTGGATGGACAACCCAATGAATCCATCAGTTTAGATATCTTGAATAGACGCTAAACTGAGAAAGGCCCCGAATTGCATGGCTAAATCAAGCATTTATTATATATCTACTATGTGCCAGGTACTCTAATAAGTTCTAGGGATAAAAATATAAGCACAAAAGTCAGTCCTTATCCTCAAGATGTGTATAATGGGGCGGAACAAGACATAAAGGGAAGCTGAAAAGCAGGGGAGGGAGGTAAGGCTGTTGGTGAGGAGGTGAAGAAACCCAGAGAATGAGAAATAGATCCAGAAATGATATGAGCATGACCTGAGTAGCTCACAAAGTTGTGGTCTGAGCTAAAGACTTACCAATCAGGAGAGTGGGCCTTAAGTCAGAGATATCTTTAGGGTAAGAAAACTGCTGGCAAGGAGATGAAGTCCGAGGAAAGTGAGAAGCACAGCCTACAGAATAGAAGGAAGGCAGGAAGCTGGAGAACATTTCAGAAATTACGTACGACCTTCAATGGTCCCAAGTTGCCCCTTGACACAACAGCCCATATTTTTAACAACAATTATCTCCCACTGATGCTGTCTGACAATGAATTATGGAACACCATGATCTTTGAAGAATCAAATTATAAGTGACTCAAAGGCAATAGATAGAGGCATAGGGATTAGTAGGCTGCTGTCTATTGCTAATGATGATTTGCGTGTAAGAAGTATCCTGGAAGATAATATCAAGGAAATATATTATTGGAAAAGGAAATATATTAAGAGTGAGGAAGGAGTCAAGATGGCAGAGTGAAGGGTCACAAGTGCGAGACTTTCCCCAAGATCTCTCCTACAAAACAAACACAGAAAATGACAAATCAAATTCTGAGCAGAAAAACCAACAAAAAGTATGGCTGAGTCATTGTTCCAGCCCAAGGCAGCTTAGACAGAAAGAAAAAGAAGCACTGAGGTGGGTGCTGGCCTGGTTCAAGTTGTGATGGAAGCAGCACAGGCTCTGGACCTTGGAGGCAGTAGCTGTAGCAGCAATAGTAGCAGGAACATCGAGCATGCAAAACGCACAGGGATGGTGAAGTGACTGAATACTTGGTTAGAAAGAGATTGCAGGGGACCCCTGGGCTAGCACTGGGCACAGGATCTGGTGCCATTTGGCAGCTAAATAGTCTATCACACAATTCCAGGTCACAATTCCATCATGGAGAGGAGTGGTTACAAAAATAAGGGAGCAGGGAGCTTACTGGGTAAGGATCAGAGCACAGAGTGAGAGGCATCAAAAACCTACATTAAGCTACTCTTATTAAGCTACAGGGGCTCAAGCTGGTTATCCCCCTACCCCCAAGGTGAGCAGAGCCCAACTGCAACAAGAAGTCCAAAGTCAAGAAATAGATGAGGTAAATGAGCAAACAACAACAACAACGAAGAAATGAACCATAAAAGAGCTTTTACAGTGATGGGGAAGCTCAAGACACAAACTCAGAAGACAATGACTTGAAAACAACTATAGGCAAAGGCTCAAAGAACAAATTCAGATTGGACACAAGCCCCACAAAAATTCCTAGAAGAGCTAAAGAAAAAGAAGTAAATAAAAGACTTGAAAAATCAAAGAAGAGCAGTAGAGGAAAAACTGAGAAAAGAAATGGAAGCAATGCAAGAGAATTATGAAAACAGAATTAACAGATTGGTTGTTAAGAAGTATAAAACCTTGCTAAAGAAAATAAGTCTTTAAGAATTAAAATTGGTCAAGTGGAAGCTAATGACTCCGCGGGACATCAAGACACAGGAAAACACAATCAAAAGAATGAAAAATAGAAGAAAATGTGAAATAACTCATCAGAAAAATAACTGACTTGAAAAATAGATTTAGGGAAGATAATTTAAGAATCATGTGGGGGCAGCTAGGTGATGCAGTGGATAGAGCACCGGCCCTGAAGTCAGGAGGATCTGAGTTCAAATCTGGCCTCAGACCAAACACTTAATACTTATTAGCTGTGTGACCCTGGGCAAGTCACTTAACTCCAATTGCCTAAAAAAAAAAACTAAAACAAAAAAAAAGAAGAGGTCTTGCCTTACAAATATTGTTTGGGGGCAGCTAGGTGGCGCAGTGGATAGAGCACCAGCCCTGAAGTCGGGAGGACCTGACTTCAAATCTGGCTTCAGACCAAGCACTTGACACTTACTAGCTGTGTCACCCTGGGCAAGTCACTTAACCCCAAATTGCCTAAAAAAACACTTAAAAAAAAGAATTATGTGACTACCTGAAAGCCATAATTTTAAAAGTGATCCTGGACATCACATTTCAAGGAATTATAAACTAAAACTACCCAGATATCGTAAAACCAGACTGTAAAGTAGAAATTGAAAGAATCCATTGATCACCTCCTGAAAGAGATCCAAAAATGAAAACTTTCAGGAATATGATATCCTACTTCCTGAGCTACCAGGTCAAAGAGAAAATACTTCAAGCAGCCAGAAAGAAATAGTTTAAATACTGTGGAGCCACAGACAGGATCACACAAGATTTAACAGCTACCACTATAAAGGAGTTGAGGTCATGGAATATAATATTCCAGAAGGCAAAAGAGCTAGGAATACAACCAAAAATAGCCTACCCAGAAAAATTGAGTATAGTCCTTCAAGGGAAAAAGTTGTATTTAATGAAATAGAGGAATTTCAAGCATTCCTGATGAAAAGATTAGTGATGAGTAGAAAATTTGCCATTCAAACACAAGGCTCAAAAGAAGCAAAAAAAGTTAATTATGATTGAGAAATCATAAAGAACTTAATAAGATTAAACTGTTTACATCCCCAAATGGGAAGATGACACATGTAACTCCTAAAAACTTTATCATTATTAGATCAGTTAGAAGTAGTCTACTTAGATGGAAGACATGGGTATGAGTCTATTATGTTGAGATTTTTTTTAAAGAACAAAAGGGTGAGAAAGAGGGATAAACTGGAAGAAGGAAGAAGAAAGATGAAGAATGGGGAAAAAAGGAGCTTAAAATCATGTAAGAGAGATAGAAAAAAATTGGGATAAGAAATGAGAGTGATGCCAGAGAATTATGAAAAAAAAGAGGCAAGAGCTTTGGAAAAAGAAAAGAACTGCTTAAAAAGGATAATTGGCCAAATGGAAAAGGAGGTACAAAAAATCACAAGAAAACAACTCCTTAAAAGTTCAAATTGGTCAAGTGGAAGCTAATGACTCTGAGATATCAAGAATCTATCAAACAAATTCAAAAGAATGAAAAAATAGAAGAAAATGTAAAATATCTCATTGGGAAAACAGCTGACCTGGAAAATAGATCCAGAAGAGACAATGTCAAAATTATTGGACTACCTGAAAACCATAACCAAAAGAAGGACCTGGACAGCATCTTTCAAGAAATTATCAAGGAAAACTGCCCCAATATCCTGGAACCAGTGGGCAAAATAGGCATTGAAAGAATCCACCAATCACCTCAGGAAAGAGATCCACAAATAAAAACTCCAAGGAACATGATAGCCAAATTACAGAACCATCTGGTCAAGGAAAAAAAGTGCTGCAAGTGACCAGAAAGAAATAATTCAAATGTCAGGGAGCCAAAATCAAGATTACACAGGACTGAGCAGCTGCAGCATCAAAGAACTGGAGGTCATGGAACATGATATTCTGGAAAGCAAAGGAGCTAGGACTACAACCAAGAATAACCAACCTGGCAAAATTAAGCATAACACTTCAAAGGGAAAAATGGTCATTCAATGAAATAGAAGGATTTCAAGCTTTCATAAGGAGAAGACCGGAACTGGACAAAAAATTTGATCTCCAATATCAAGACCAAAGAGAGGCCTAAAAAATAACTGCAGTAAAGCTGGGAAACAATTTTTACAGTAAGTATTCTCTGATAAAGGTTTCATTTCTCAAATATATAGAGAACTGAGTCAATTTCATAAGAATATAAGTCATTCTCCAACTGATAAATGGCCAAAAGATATGAACAGCAGTTTTCAGATGAAGAAATCAAAGCAATCTATAGTCATATGAAAAATGCTCTAAATCACAATTGATTCGAGAAATGCAAATTAAAGCAACTCTGAGGTACCTCATCACACCTATCAGATTGGCCAACATGACAAAACAGGAAAATGATGAATGCTGGAGAAGATGCAGGAAAATTGGAACACTAATGCATTGTTGTTGGAGTTGTGAACTGATCCAACCATTCTGGAGAGCAAGTTGGAACTGTGCCCAAAGGGCTACAAAACTGTGCATACCCTTTGATCCAGCAATGCCACTACTGGGTCTGTATCCCAAAGAGATCATAAAAAAGGGGAAGGGACCCACATGTACAAAAATAGTTATAGCAGCTCTTTTTGTGGTAGCAAAGAATTGGAAATTGAGGGGATGTCCATAATTTGGGGAGTGGCTGAACAAGTTATGGTATGTGAATATAATGGAATACTATTGTGCTATAAGAAATAATGAGGCAGATTTCAGAAAAAGCTGGAAAGATTTTCCATGAACTGATGCTGAGTGAAGTGTGCAGAACCAGGAAAACATTGTACACAGTAAGTGTAACATTGTGCAATAATCAACTATAATTGATTTAGCTCTTCTCAGCAATACAATGATCCAAGACAATTCCAAAAGACTCATGATGGAAAATACAGAAAAAAAGATTCGGTAAAACAAAAAAATAAAATAAAATAAAATATCTGTAGATAGTATGAAATGTTTAGTAGTCTAGCTGCCAAGACACACACAGGAACTGTATGAACACAATTACAAAACACTTTTCAAACAAATAAAGACAGATCAAAACAATCAGAGAAATATTAATTGCTTATGTGTAGGCTAAGCCAATATAATGAAAATGACAATACTACCTAAATTAATTTGCTTATTTAGTTCCATGCCAATCAACCCACCAAATAATGATTTTTAGAGCTTGAAAAAAAATAACAAAATTCATCTGGAAGAACTAAAGGTCAAGACTATCAGGGGAATCAATAAAAAAAGTGAAGGAAGTTGACCTAGTGGTACTAGATCTCAAACTATGCCAGAAAATGGTAATCATCAAAATAATCTGGAGGTAGCTAGGTGACCCAGTAGATAGAGCACTGGTCCTGGAGTCAGGAGGAACAGAGTTCAAATCCAGTCTCACACCAGACACTTGATACTTTCTAGTTGTGTGACCCTGGGCAAGTCACTTAACCCCAAATACCTCACAAAATAATAATAGTAATTTGAAACCAGATAAGAAATACAGTGGTTGATCAATGGAATAGATTAGGTACATAATAAAATAGTAGTAAATGGCCATAATAACCTAGTGTTTGTCAAACCCGAAGAGCCAAGCTTTGGAGTCAAGAAATCACTATTTGACAAAAACTGCTAGGAAAACTGGAAAACAGCCAGGTAGAAGCTAGGATTTGATTAATATAATATACCATAAATCAAGATAAGCTAAAAATGGGTACATGATTTAGACATAAAGGGTGATATTATCAGCAAATCAGGGGGACAGGAGAAAAAAATACCTGTCAGATACATGAATAGGGGAAGATTTCAATTAATCAATAAGCATTTATTAAGCACCTCCTGTGTGCTAGGCAAATAGTGCTAAGCACTGGGAATGCAAAGAGGCAAAAGACAGTCCCCACCCTCAAGGAGCTTACAATCCCAATAATAATATACAGGGAGCTGAGTCAAAATTATTTTTTTCAAAGTCATTCCCCAAATGACAAATAATCAAAGGGTATATCAGTCAGTCTTCAGAAGAAGAAATCAAAATTATCAATAGTCATATAAAAATGCTGTAAACCACTAATAATTAGAGAGGGACTAATTAAGATAACTGAGATACCACTTCACATCTATTAAATTGGCTGACATTACAGAAAAGGAAAATAACAAATACTGGAGGGGATGTGGAAAGATAGGTACACTAATACACTATTGGTGAAGCTATGAACTGGTCCAACCATTCTAGACAACAATTTGGAACTATGCCCAAAGGGCTATAAAATTGTGCATACCCTTTGACCCAGCAATACTATTACTAGGTAGGTCTATACCCCAAAGAGACCAAAGAAAAAGGAAAAAGACCCATATGTAAAAAAAAATAATATATCAACTCTTTTAGTGGTGGCAAAGAATTGGAAGCTGAGGGGATACCTGTTGATTGGGGAATGGCCAAAAATGTTGTGGTATATAATTGTAATGTAATACTATTGTGCTGTGAGAAATAATGAAGAGAATGTTTTCAGAAAAACCTGGGAAAACTCATATGAACTGATGCAAAGTGAGTTGTGTAGAACTAGGAGATGTTGATAGTAATAGTGATATTGTAACAATAATCAACCGTGAAAAACTCAGATCACTACAATAATCCACAATAATTTGAACTGATTCATGATGGAAAATGATATCCACCTCCAGAGAGAGAACTGATTAACTCTGAATGCAGATTGAAGCATTTTGTCTTTATTTATTTTTCTTGGTGGCCCCCCCCAAGTAATTAATGTGGAGATGTTTTGCATTACTTCTTCTGTATAATGTGTATCCTATTTCTTGCCTTCTCAATGGGTAAAAGAGGTGGTGGAGGGAAGGAGAGGTTTTGGAACTGAAAATAACAATTTTACAAAGTAAGGAAAACCTGCCTGAGTGCCCTACTAACATCCCCTAAATGTAGACAATTAACTGGCTCATTGGAGAGATTGGAAGACCTGAATTTAATCCTGCTTCAGACACTAACAAGCTGTATGACCTGGGCAAGTCACTTAACTTTTCTCAGCCTCAGTTTCCTCATTTATAAAATAGGCATAATGAAAGTATCTTCCTTTAAGGGTAGTTATAAGGATCAAATGAGATAATGTATGAAAAGGACTCTGCAAACCTTAAAGTGCTTTATAAATGGTAGCTATTAGTATTATTAAATGCCTAGGATGGACAAGGATGTTGTGGAGTAGAAAGAATATTGGATTTGGAGTCAGAGGATTGGGATTTAAATCCAGACCCTGTTCCTTATGTGACCTTGATCAAGTCATCCAACCCTCTGGATCTTGGTTACCTCATCCATAAAATAATTGGAATCAGACCAGATAATGTCTGAGGTCCCTTTCAGTTCCAAATCTAAGGTGCCATGAAGGCTTTATGGGACAACTTGAACAAGAATTACAAAGGATTAGGAAGTGTGAATGAGTTGCAATCTGCATTGCAGAGTGAATGTCCACATCAGTGAGATTGTGTATCTATGAAATTATCAAATAATGGAAATTCATAAATATTGTACTATTGTGTTGACAAATGCTTTTTTTCACAGCCACCCTTGTAAACTGGTGCCTTTCTATCACCAGTTTTCTCTTACCAGCTGGCATTGCCTTTATGATAGTCCCCTTCACATTTAGCATGTTTCAGCCCAACCTGTTCTAGCACTGCCCTCTCACTCCTATGCCTGAGCCTTTATTATATCACCCCTATGCCCTGAATGGACTCTCCATTTCTCTGTTTTGAACCCTCTGCCTATTGAAGTTCCTTTTTTTATTCAGCACCAGAATTCAGATGCCACATCCTTTTTGAAGCCTTCCCTGATATTCCTCCAACTCAATTCAATGCAACAAGCATTTATTAATTGTTTTCTGCTATGTACTTGGTCATATGCTAGGGCTAGGGATACAAAAGCAAAAATGAGACAGTATCTGATTTCAAGGAGCTTCTAGAAAACAACACATACATAGATAAGTAAATATAAACATGCAAAGAATTTTTTTGGAGGTAGAGTATTAACAATTGGGGTGGAAATCAGTATCTAATGGAATGTAAGAGAACTAAAAACTTTGAGGTCAGTGGTGGAGATCAGTATCTAATGGAGTGTAGGAGAACAAAAACTTTGAGGTCAGTGTTTCAAGGGAGACATCTCCCTATAGATGCTGAAGTCAGGGAGGAAGATAGCAGGGCATAGGATGTGAGGCAAGAAGTTCTGAGAGAGACCGAATGGAAAGAGTCTAGAGCCTCACTTGGTCTCTGCCTTGGCCTTTAGCCAAAAGCACTAAAATTCTGACCTTTGACCTGGGTTGGGCCCAGCTGGGTTTTATTCCAGAAAATCTTAACCAGAGAATGTAGGCCCTTGGGCTAAAGTTGGAGGGGTGAGGGTGGTGAGGGTTGAGGGGAAGCAGTGGGGCTGTGGGGCTGCTGTCCCCATCCTCAGTGCTGAGACAGAGTGCAGTGGACTCTGCTGGACGTAAAGAGAACTGCAGGCAAGAAGCCGTGCCCCGGGGGCTAGGCAAACTGGTGGGGCAGGCTTTTGACTCAGGCCAGGGGGAGAGGAGGGGCTGCTGTCCCTAAGCTCAGTGCTGGATGTTAGGGCAATCAATCGTTGAGCCTAGGGGCCAGAGTTCTGCAAGGATTGAGTGTGAATGCAGGAAACCTGGGCTTGGAGAAGCCTAGGCAGCAAGGGTTAAGTGAGAGAAGGGGGTTTTCCCCAAGAACCCGCTGCAGGATCTGGGGGGGCACTGCAGAGCAGGGCTACATGACCCCGTTGTTTTTCTTTGCTTTTGGTGGGTAGGGTGTGTCGTCTCTCCTATTGAGGGGTTGGGGGAATTCCCACTCTGGCCTGTATGTGTGCGTGTATATCTATATTGGTCGGGAGAGGGGGGTAGGGGGAAGGTTAGAGCTGTGCACTACTTCGGAGAAAGGTGGGGCGCTAGGACCCACGCGGGCTCCGGCTCCCGGATCCCCACTCTCTCACCTCCCCAGGCACCCCAGTTTCTGCTCCTTCCCCAGGCCGGGCTCCGCAGCTCCGGAGCCGAAGCCAGAGCCGCCGCAAGGAAGGGAAGCGGCGGGCGGAGCGGCGGGGCTGCGGGAGGCCTCGGACAGGCCGGGAAGGAGGGAAGGAGGAAGGCGGAGAGAGGAGGGGGGAGGGAGGGGAGACAGCGGAGGAGGCGGAGAGAGGGAGCGCGACAGAGCGAGCGGAGGGAGGGAGGGAGCACAGGAGGCGGCGGCGGCGGAGGAGGAGGAGGCGGAGGAGGAGGAGGAGAAGAGGACAGGACAGAACAGGGCAGGACGGAGGGACGGAGCAGGGCCGGGCCGGACCGGCCACACGGTAATTAGCGCCGCTCAGGGCGGAGTGGGGGGTGGGGTGGGGAGGGCGGCCCCCGCGGCTGGCAGTGCCCGGGTCGTGAACACCCGCAACTGCCCTCCCTCCCCGGCTCCCTTCCCCTCCCCTCCCCCGGCCCCCTCCAACTCGGAGATGGGCGCCCGGGGCGGCCAGGGTGAGGGCGCTGGGCATTGGGTGGGTGGATGAGATTGGGGGGGGAGGGGTTGAGAAGGTTTTGCACGTCTTATTTGTGGGTCTGTTTATTTCCCTCTGGGATCCGGAAAGCGCCCCCTCCCGTCCCCTGCTCCCACCCCCAGCTCCCAAAGACTCTCCCTCCTCCACCAACCAGCCCCCCCGCCCGTCCCGCTCCCTCCTCCTTCCCCATTCCCTCCTCCCCTTCCCCCAGCTCCAGTCTCAAGTTCAAGTCCATACAATGCCCGCGGGGGGCCGCTCCTCCATCCCTTCCCTCAGCTCTCCTGCAGGGGCTGGGGGTGGGGGGAGACAGGGACGACTTGGCCCCAGTCCTCTGGGCCGATCTGGCCCCCTGGGGACTCCCGTCTCTGTCATAGATGGGGAGGAGGCACCCACAACCCGCTCCCCAACAACCGCTCCCCCCGCCCGTCCCCATCCTGACTCTGGCTGCTTACGAATTCGTCTTGCGCCCCCCGCCCTCCCGCCCCTCGGATGACGGGCTGAGAACCCTGGGGTTGGCGAATTAGGAGAGCTAGGATCCCGATTCCCCAGATAATCCGCCCCTCTGTCCTGCGGGGGAACGAGAAGGGGGTAAAGGACTGGGAACTGAGGACAGAACAGCGGTAGCCGCGGCAGAAAATGGCAGCCTGGCACGACCCTTCGCCCCCCCTTCCCTCCCTCCCCTCCCTTGCTGGCCCGGCCCGGCCCCCTCCAGGCCCTCGGCCCCCCTGCGGGGGCGGGGGACCCTGTAGGGCCTCCCAGGGGTGGGGTGGCTGGAGGAAAGGGGCGGAGGAGGAAATCTCTCGGGGAGGGGGTATCTATTGGTCTCGGGAGCTAGGAGGGGGCACTGAGGAAGGGCTGAGTTCGCTCTGGCCCTTACCTCCCCGCCCCCCCCCGGCCACCTGTGGCTCAGGGTGCGGGGTGGGAGCCGGGATTTGGAAACAGGCGGAGATTGAGGGGGATGATCTGTCTCTCCCCGCCCTCACTCGACTTTAGTCCTACCCCACCCCCCGACACTGAACCCCCATCTCGGGTTCGAGGGGCGTTTGGAGCTGCACAAGGGTTGTCTAGAGTCCTGCCCCAGGCCCAGCTTTCCCCACCCCCTCCCGGCCTAGAGAGCTCTGTGCGGCGCCGCAGTGTGGCGGGTGGGGGGGGCGGGACGGGGGAGGCAGATGAGGATTCCCCCCCTGAGCTCAGGTCTATCGGAGAGGCTGGGGGATGGGGGGGGAAGCAGGAAAATGCGGGGATGGCGGGGGAGGGGAAACAGGGCCCTGCCGGGTGTTTGGGGGCCGTGAAGTGGGAGCTGCTGGGCCTCTCCCGGGGGTCGCTCCCCCGCTCCCGTTTCCCCTGCAGCAGCCTCCGCCTCCACCCCCACCCCCCAAACAACACACACACACACACACAGACACACAGACATACACACACACACACACACACACACACACACACACACACATACACACACACACACGCTGGAGCTGGTGCAGACGTGTCCTTGAACGCTTCGCATCTGCACAGTGAAGGACGAGGCCTTGCGCAGGGGGGGGAAGAGGCTTTTGGGCCCCTCTGACCCAGAGTCCCTGGTCTCTCGCCCCCTCCCAGGGAAAGCAGACTGGGCTCAAGCCCAGAAGGAATCTCTGACCAATTCCTAGTTCTGTTGCTCATTCCCCTTCCCTTCTACGCACCTCTCAAGCACCCCTCCCCCAATCCCGAGGCAGGGGCTGAGCTGGCTCAATCCCAAAGCCTTACCCCTCCTTCTGCCCATTCCCCCAGTCCCTAGCTCCGAGCTTTACTCTGCCTGTGGTACTGTGGCTGGGAAACTGCTTTTCTCAGGGCCATGGTCCCAGATCCCAAGGCGCCCCCCCCTTTTCCTTTCTCCAGTCTATTAGGCCCACCTTCTTTCCTTTTCTTCTGCTTCTGCCCCCCACTACCAATCCTCCCTTTTCTTTATTCCTTTTCTTTTCCCTTCCCCTTTAAATCACTTCTCTTCAGTTGATGGACCCAAGGGTACAGGTGAGAGTTGATGCCCCTCTAACTTAAGTCCTTTTCCCCTGGTCTCCTTAAGCATATAGCCTGGCAATCAGCACCTTAACCCAAGATCCTCTTCTGCTTCCAAATGGGCATAGCCTGGTGGAAGATCCAGCAGAGGTGGGAAAGAACTCAACAAAATTATGGCCAAGGAGACATCAACCCTCAAAATAAAGATGGGTCAAGGAAGACTAATGCCTCATGCTCTGTTGCCCAACACTTCCTGCTCTGGTCAAAGGGCTGGTATGCAGTGTTCTATGGAGAAGCATCCCTACCTTATGCCTCAGGGTACAGGGGGAATGTTTCAGGAGACCCTGAGCACTGCTCTCCACCATTGGCCAGTCACTTGTATTCAGTGGAGAATTAGCTGGAGGCACCCCTGGCTAATCTGAGCTTGATGAACTTGGACAAGCTTGGAGCTAGCATAAATTTTCTCAGCAGTGCAGCAGAACCATACCTGAGGGACCAGAGAAATGACAGTTGGACTAGATGGCTGCCTTCTCTTTTCGGGTGCTTCCCTACCATTGTCTCAAAGGACCTCCTTGAGCCATTCTACCCCCATCTCCCATTCTTGGGGATTAGGTGATCTAGAGGAAATATTACATGGGGATCCTCCTGCATCAACTAGGGGGAAGGATGCAGGCAGCACATAGGATTCTTCCTCCCTTTACTTCAGCTCTGCTTTAGGGCTCTACCAATAATCTAATGAGGCTGGTTTGGGGAAACTTTGTTTTAAAAAAAAAGTATGCGTTGTGATTGCTCGAGTATGCATATGGTCCAGAGGCCAAGTTTGTCCCCCCATTTCCCTTCAAGGGCCCCTCCTTCCCCATTTGGGCTCTGACTCTCACTCTTAAATCACTCCCACTCTCAGTCTCTTTTTTGCCCTATTCCTACTAGGCCTTTCCTTCAGCTATCTGTCCACCAGTGTAACAGGTGTCACTTAGGAAAAGCTTAAGGTGTTAGCCCTTTCAGGGTCAGCTAGAGGATCTTCTTGACCCAGATAGTAAAATCTCTACTCAAAAATGGAATAGGTTGCTTAGTGAGGAAGTTACCCTCTAACTTTCAGGTAGAGACAGAATAGTCATTAGGCAGGAATGTTTCAGAAGTCTCCTGCCTTGAATAGGACATGGGATTAGCTGTCTTCTAAGTCCTTCCCAGCATGAAGGTTCTAATTCCTAATGTTGGAATAGCTGTGACTGGGAAGTTGTATATGTAGATTTGGTACCTCACTCTGCATGTGAAGGTTGATTTTTACACAGATTCCAGTACCTTTCCCTATTTGTGTGTCTGTCAACACATGTGCTATTTCGCACCTGCTCTTCTGGTTTGTTTCTACACAAGGATATCTATGATTCCAATGTTTGTGTCTCTTTAAATATGATTGGCTCTGAGGAATGTATGTACTATACTGGAGAATGTTAGAAGGGACTCTGACATCATCTTATCTAACCTCCTTATTTTACAGGTGAGGAAACTGAGTTCCCAGAGAGGTGAACTCTCTTGTTCAAGAACACAAAGCAAATTAGTGGGAGAGTCAGGACTTGAACCCAGAGCCCCTGACTTTCAGTGAAGGTGACTTTACACCACATTATGTTGCCTTTTATCTAGGTTGGTGTGCAAAGAAAGAGATCAGGGCTGGGAGTGGGATGACATGGGATCTAATACTGGTTCTGGCACTAAGCTATGGGTCATTAGGTAAGCTATTAAACATCTTTGGGGCTTGGTTTCTCCATCTATAAAATGGGGACCATAGATTTAAGAGGAGGAAAGAATATTTAGTCTTGTGTCATGCAATAATTTCTGATTAACCAATCTCTAAAGGTTGCTATGAAGAAGTGGAAGAACTGTGTCAATATGGTTATTATTTGATAGGTTTTCATAGGATCCTGTATGACCAACAGGTTCTGTCTATCTAATTAATACCTTGGCTTTTCCACTGCTCTGTGGTCTCCCATGACCATGTCAACTTAAGGGACCCAAAAATTCTAGCCCCAGTGGAGCTGCAGTGACTTGGGAAAGCTGAATCTTTCCATCAGTGTCATTTTTCTATAAACCCAGGCTTTGACACTTCTTAGCTATGTGACTGTGAGCAGGTCATTTGATCTTTCTAAGGCTCAGTTTCCACATCTGTAAAATGGAGCTAACAACACTTGTACTGTCTCCCTCGGGGCTGTTGTGAGGAAGGTGCTTTGTTATCTTTAAGCCTCTGTGTCAGTATGAGTTATTATTGTCAGTTACAATAATTTGTATTATTTCTTGGGCATCTATTTTGCTGTAAAGCACTGTGGAGAATACAAAAAAGAGTAGACAGAATCCCTCCTACCATAGTGGTTGCAGCTCATTAGGAAGACAACATGTACAGGCTGTTATACCAGACAACAGGTGATATGTGCCAGATGAGTGGTCTAGGTAGATGTTGTCCATAATGTCAAAGGAGGGGGAGAGAATACTTTCAGCAAAGAGATCTAGAGGGAAGCCCTTTTGGAGGTGGGATTTGAGGTGAGCCATGAAAGTTGGGTCACGATAAAAACTGTTGCCTTTCCTACAATGCTATGTGCGGTTTGCAAAGGAAAGTTTCCAACTCTTTGGGGGTAGGTAGTGCAAGTGGTTTATCCTCATTTTACAGATGGGGAAACTGAGACTCTAAGAGGTTAAGTAACTTGCTGAGATGGCTAATGTCTGTGGCAGGATTCCAGACTGGGGCTGCTAGCTTCAGATCTTTTCTCACAATGCCTCTAAGGATTTCAGTAAGCAGAATGGTGGTGGAAAGGGAATTCCAGGTAGGGGAAAACACACGCTATGGTTGCCCTATACCAAGTAGATCAGTGGGTCATGTCTTGAATGCATAGCAACTGTAAAAATGTGGCCCAAATGTAAGTCCTTGCACAGGCTGTGCAAGATTTTGGAAGGACACAATAGCCGTCTTCAAGTATTTGCTGGGTTGTTGTGTGGAAGAGGAATTGAGCTAGTCTAGGCTCAGCCTCAGGGAACAAAACCAGGAGTGATGGGTAGAAGTTCCAAAGAGGCAAATTTAGGTTAAACTTCCTAATAATTAGAACCATACAAAAATGGAGTGGGCTGCCTTGAGAATGGGTAGACTGGCCTTCCTTGAAGGTCTTCAGGCAAAGGCTGGATTCTTGTTCAGGTATGGGGTAAACAATATACCCTCTAAGGTCCCTTCCAACTAGAAGATTTGGTGATTCTGTGTATCCTTATGCAGACCAGTGTGTGTGTGTGTGTGTGTGTGTGTGTGTGTGTGTGTGTGTGTGTGTGTGTGTGTTTTCATCACAAAGTCCAGTGAATGGCTTATTTGGGGCAAAAGCCTTGAGGACTCATTGCCCAAAGAGAACAGTCAGTGTATGGCCCCATTCTTAAGACAGTGTATGGTGGTGTTCGAGCTCATCTTCAGATTGATTTTCTCCTCTTGATACTCAGTCCTCCTGATTTTCCTACACTGGAAAGATAGTTACCTCTTCCTGGCTGTCAGGCCCTGGTTCCTGAGGCTTGGAGACAGCCAGGCCTAGCATGTAGCTACATTTTTCCCGTTTAAGGCACACAGAAAACATGGTCGGAGGCACTTCCTTGACTATTCAGTCCCCTCCTGGGCTCATTTCTGATCCAGATAAATGTGGATGCTAGAAATAGCGAAGTGCCAATACCCCCTCCTCCCCCTTACACTTGGAGTTGGCTTTGGAGTCATTAGAACATTAGAGTTTGTTCTGAGATCAAGGGAAAACATTAGCTGTTTGATGGGGCCTCCGATCCCACTAGCCAGGTGGGGAAGGAGAAGGGGAGGTCAAGGTTCCTGAAGTCCACTAAACCTGGCCCCAACTTTCTACTTGGGTTTGCAGCTTTCTGCTGGGCCTTGGGTCAAATGAGGAACTGACTTGACCTGCTCTCAAAGATCCCTTCCCACACAGGCCCTTCCTGCTGACGCAGCAGGAGGCAGCTTCCAAGGGCAGCCAGCTTTCTGCATTCCTGGCATAGAGCGACCCTCATCTGGTTGGGGAGGGGGGCAGCTGAAAGAAGGTGGAAAGACAAGACCAAGAAAGGAGCTCCCCTTATCCCTCCTACCCTGTCCCCCTCCCCACTCTTCCACTTGTCCCTGTAATGACTGGGTGTGTTTGTTATCACATAGAGAGGTCTTCAGATTATTCCTCTGGCAATGAGAGGAGCTGGATTAAATTTTATCTGGGGGACCCCATGAGTTGTTTACATTTGAGATGTGGGCAGATAGGCAAAGCAGGTCAGGAACTCATGTGGCCTTCGTGGAAGGCTGGGTGTGTGAGTGTACATATATGCTTTGGTGTGTCCATGTGGAATCTTAATAGTAAAATAAAGAGTCCAAATTCCTCTTCCTTCCATACATACTGGAGGGCGCAGTTTCAGCCTCTACTCCTTCTGTCTACCCAAGGGGCACTATCGAGAAGTTCCCCTCACCTGTATGTGCTTAGGAATCATCACAGGACTTTATTCTTAAATGCTGCTTTATAGTTACAATGTTCTTTTGCATCCTTGGCCTTGGGCATGTGGAGGTGAGAGGTATGTTAGCTTCTCTTTATAGAGGAATAAACTGAAGGTCAGGGAAGTTAAATGGTAGATTATAGGATGTAGATGTAGATTAAGTGTAGATTGCAGGATGTCAGAACTGGTAGGGACTTTCCCAAAACCTAGAAAAGGGCAGAGCTGAGATACTGTCTGCTTTTTATTCAATATAATAAACATTTATTAAGCATCTACCATGTGCCAAGCACTGTGCCAGGCACCAGGGATACAGAGGCAAAAATGAATAGTAGCATCCTCAAATCACTTAGGTTCAGTGGAGGAAACATTATATACTTTAATTTGCATGCACAAAACACAAGAAATACAAAGTCGTTTTGGTAAGGGGGAGGGGGAGGAGAAAGCATTAGCAACTACAGGTCCTGGACTTTCTTTTCCCATTACCCCCCTGCTGACACAAATGGGCCTTGCGCGTATAGGTCTCTGTTGTTGTAGATAAATATAGGTCTCCCTGAGAGAGAGCCAGCCTCAGAGTCAGAAAGGCCTGAGTTCTAGTCCTGCTTCTAATATATTAACTGTATGATCCTAAGCGTGTCTCATAACTTCTCGATGTTCCCGTTTAACTCTTGAGACTAAACTGCAGAGGAAGTGCTAATCCGCATTAGTAGAAGGAGATACTTATCTGGGAATTCCCTACACCAATGAAATCACAGGGCTGGGCCAAAATGTTCTCATTCTCTTGTAACTCTGTCTTTCTCTTGGTCTCTCTTTTTTTTTCTCTCTCTCTCTCTCTGTCTGCATCTCTCTCTGTCTGTCTCTCCCTCTCCCCTTTCTCTCTCTTTCTCTTTCTCCCTTTTTCTCTCTCCCTCCCCCTGTCTCTTTCTCTCTCCCATTTATATTTGGGTCAGATTTACTATTTTGTTGGCACAGGGAACTTCCAGCATGGAAACTTGTCAAGTCATCTGCAACTTATAGATTTTGAGAGATGCTTGAGCAGTGAATTGCCCAGGGTCGCATAGCTCCTCTGGTTCAGAGACAGGATTTGAACAGGACTTCTGACTTTGCTGCCTCTCCAGATCACTGTGCATGTCTACATATAGACATTAGTAAATATGTGTTTATCTGGACACAATGTCCATGTGAGCTAGACTGTGTATTTTTAAATGGGAGGCATCTGCCTTCAAGGACAGATGTATCAGTGTATATTGTATCCATGGTTATATATACATGGATATGTCTGGTGTATAGATTTACCTAGTATAGGAGTATGTATGTATAGAATTAGCATGCAGGAAGGCACTTGGAGAAGTTACTTGGAGAAGTCTTTTAATTTATCCTTTAGCCAGAGTGCCATCATCTGGGACAGATGAAAATAAATATTCATCCTTTTTTTCTCATTAAGCGTATTATTGATACTCCTAAAAAATTCATCTTCATTTCTCAATGGCTGCCTTCCCATCCTGTCCCCATAGAGCCCTCCCTTAAAACAGCCAAGTCCAGCTAAGGAGAAGAAATGAGCACATTAGCCATATCCAAATATATATTATGTATATATATATTATATATACACACATATACACTATATATACATATGTGTACATATGTACATAAATATATAATTCCACACCTATAGCCCACCAGCCTTTCTGCTGTCACTTCTCTGAATTCATGATTGGTCATTGAATTGACCAGAATTTGGAGTCTTTCAGTCTTGTTCTTTTTTACATTAACATATTCATCATGTAAATTGTTCTCCTGGTTCTGCTTATTTGTCTCACCATCCAATCCTAGACCTTCAGATATGGGAGACTATGCAACCCATCCTGGCTTGACAGCTCTTAATGTCAGCACGTTTCCCTTAGCATTAGCGTCAGCCCCTCATGCTGTTCATCATTTGCCTTGTGTTCAGTCCTCAGAGGAGGCAGAGGCCAGATAGTTTTCATGCTGGTGGGAAGCAGCCCTGCAGAACCCCCATGTTATGGTTAGTAGAAGGCTATGGAATGGGGGAAGAATTGCTTCCATCTGACACACACACACACACACACACACACACACACACACACACACAGCAGCAGCAGCAACAATATGTGCAAGATGGCTCTGTGCTGAACTGTGTTGGGGAGAAATGTGACTTCTACGAGAGGACAGAGCTGGACAGTTTGTCCCAGTGGTGATTCTTTCACAGGGCTGCAGTGGAGGTAAAATGGAAAGGGCACATGATTGGACTCAGAAAACCTGGTGTTTAATCCTGGTTTTGCCACTAATTTTCTTTGTGACCCTGGGAAGGTGATATAACCTCTCTGAGATTCAGTTTCCTTGTGTGTTCCTATCTTAAAAGGTTGTCACCAGGATCAGTGCATTGTAACCCTAAGACATTTTTAATAATGGTACTTGCCGTCCCTTCCTCCCCTCCCCTTCCATATAACCCTCTGTGCCCCTCCTTTTGCAGCAATGCCAGTGTAACGGTAAGTCTTGTGAGCAGCGACCCAACCCACATTCTTAATGACAGTGGATATATTCCTCAGTGGGCAATTTACTAGACCACTCCTGACCTTGATGGAAGGACTTAGCTTAAGTCTAGGATCTTGACTTCTTGACTTCTTTAAGTCTTTTCATAATTCATGGATTACAATCATTTAATCATCTCTGTGGTTCTCTGAACCACCTCCCAGTTATGAATACAACCTTCTAAAAAAGGATTGACCAGTGCTAAGGTAGATAAAGCAGGAAAGGATTGTGTTTCTCCTATAAGTGATCCAACTTTTCTGCTTTATGTAGGCAAGAGTATTCTTTCGACCATGCCCCTAAGCACTGATGCTTTGGTGGAAGCTGGATGCTAAACTCACAAAGGGGACATGATCTGTGGTGAGTCTAGGCACTCAGATGTCAGACTATCCCATGCCCTAGCTTCCTGGAGTCTGTATGGGGAGTTAAAGCAAAAGGGCTTGTGTGCAATTCACTCAGTTATTGTTCAGTCATTCTCAGTTGAGGCTGACTCTCCATGACCCTATTTGAGGTTTTCTTGTCGAAGATCCTGGAGTAGTTTGCCATTCCTTTCTCATTTTCAGAAGAAACTGAGGCAAAAAGGTTAAGTGACTTGTCTAGGGTCACACAGCTAGTAAATGTCTGAGGCCAGATTTGAATTCAGAAAGATAATGAGTCTTCCTGACTCCAGGCTTGGCATTCTATCCATTGTGCCGCCTAGCTGCCCTTAGGTAGACAGAAAATATATGTGTTCCAAGACAGAATGTAAGGTGAAGACAGGAGGTCCCTTCTTTTCCTTAGCTTGGATTTCATATTGTTAACATTTTCCCAGGCTGAAAGAGTGTAAATACAGTATAACATTTTATCGATGTGCTGTGGTTTTAGGTTAAAAAAACAACAATAATTTGTATTTCCTGTTCATATTCACCTGTGGTCCACTCTGACTCCTGGATCTTTTCAGCCTTGCTTATTTATACATAGCTTCTTTTCTCTAAGTATGTGTCATTGAACTAACTCCTTTTTATATTCATTCTCTTCACTTTTCAGACTTCAGAGTTCACCCTACCTTTCTTTCTAATGTTAATCCTATACTTACAGGTACTAGCCCACCACCCCCATACTGATGGGTCTAACACTGAGCCCAGGACTTCTCCTTTGGGGACATTACAAAAGGGTGAATTTTCTCAAGAAGGGCAGTAGATTGTTGGGTCCCAGTCTTCCAGGCCATTTGGAGCATGATCCAGCCTCCATCTGAATCTGCCACATGGCAGTGGTTAGCAGACAACTCACTTCAAAATATCAAGTGGGACTGCTTTGATGATCATGGTTCAAAAGATGTGCTCACAGAGAAAAAGGAACTGGCAGAGAGACTGAATGAATTTTTTGCCTCTTTAGTGAGATTCCTTCCCACTCCTACAATGACCTTTGAAGTAGATAGGTTGGGGGTGCTGAATCAAGCTATGGCAAATGCATGAGACAATTTAAACCTAATCAACCAACCAGGTGTGGTGTCAATCACTGGTGCATCTGACTTTGAAAGAAATTCAAAGTGGAATTATTAAAGGTATGGTGAAAACATGTAACTTGTCCTTATAAATAGTCACAGCTTATAATATTGGACAACTAGTGGATTACCAGTATGAGCCCACCCCCACCCCCACCCCTGTTCTTAACAAGGGTTTTACATCCAGAGAGGATCCTGGGAGTTAAAGACAGACCATTGAGACTTCCTTTCTTACCAGGCAAGCTGATGAAATCTATAGTAAAGGGTAAGGTCACTGAATATTTATACAATTCAACCTACTGGGAAAGGGCTGCTTCAAGAAGAAATCATTCCTGATTAATTTGCTAGAATTTTCTAAAGGGATAAAATCAGCATGTGGAGAAAGATGAATCAATTTAGGTCTTTGAAAGCCTTTAACAAGGTTCCATTCTAGAGATGGGGGAAGGGAAGAGCAGGGAGCACTGTTTGGTCATGGAGAGGGAAAACCCGAAAAACCTTGGATAGGGAGGTCACTTCTCTGGTCAGAGGAGATGAGATAGATGGTAGGGCGCTCCAGAGAATACATAGTGGCATCTTTGTACTCGAAGATGAGATAACCTCAGTAAAGAATATTGCAAACCTTAAAGTGCTATAGAAATGTTAGCTATTATTATCATCACTGAGCTCTTCTAAGTGATGAAATGAGTAGCTGATGGGTATAAACTGCAGGAAAGCCTCATGAGGCTGTGAATGAAAGGGTGGCAGACTATATACAATGGAAGGAATGAGATGGTCAGGGAAAAGGGGAGAGATGATCACAATTGTGGTTAGAGAGTGACAGGCTCTGCACTGTCAGTTCTGACTTTGAAATGGGACCTAGGAGTAAGGGTAGACAGCTCTCTGGAGACATCAGCCCAGTGTTCGGGTTCGGCCAGAAAGGCCAACAAATCTCTTAGATGTCCATGGGAAGGCCATTGGGAACAAAACAGGAAACATTTCACCTGTCCTCCTAGTGTACATGTGAGAGTCAAATTGCTCTCCCCTGTGTTGTATGGTGTACACATCTCAGTGCTGTATTTGAAGGAAGAATAATAGCAGCTATAGTACTTCAGGAGTTACAAAGCGCTTTATCTATCCAGTAACTCATTTGAGCCTTACAACCACCCTTTGAGGGAAGTGCTACAGGTCTCAGGATTCCCATTTTACAGATGAGCAAACTGAGGACTACAATAGTGAAATGACTTGACAAAGGAGGTGCAGATAATGAGTGGCACAGGCAGGATTTGAATCTATGTCCATTTATTTCAAATCCACAACTTCTTCCCGCTTCACCATGCTGCCATCCCAAGGGGGCTGGTGGTACAGCTGATGAATGAGATTGTTAGAACAAACTTCGACTGACTCCTGAAATGCTAAAGTTATGGCAAGTCAGGGTGGTTGCCATAGCCAGGTTTTGTGAAGGGCTCAGAGCTGCTGCTGCTGCTTCTGGGGTAGGGTGGGATGGGGGGTGGACTAGTGACTCAGAGAGGCAGCGGTTGGGAAGAAGGTGGCTGCTAAAAAAGACCTCCCCACACAATCAGCCCTGTCATTGGGGCTTGCTGCCTGGCAACAACACCCACTCCTCTGGTTCTACCACCCACCACCCCCTACCACCCGCTAGGCTGCAGTTTGCCCTTTAGTAATCTCTTTTCCTCTTCAAGGATGCCCTTGATGTTGATCAGCATCCTGGTTTCACCCAGATACAAAATGTTGATGGGGGGAGGGAGGGAGAAGACAGATGGCATCCTGTGATCAGCCCCAGGCTCTGTACCCCTCTTGGGAGGGACCCAAATGAGAGGGGAGGATGAATTTGGACCAAAAAAAGGACTACCTCTTGCAGGCATAGTAAAGATACAGAAGTTATTGACTAAATCATTATGAATCATTCAAGGAAACTAGGGTGATTGTGGGAAATCCCTAACATTCGGTCATTAACATCTGAAGGGGTGGGGGTGGGGGGAAGACATACCTTTTTGTCTCATGTCCTTTGGTACCACAATCAGAGACAATCTTCTCTCCCAGGTCTAACTTCTCTCTCTACTCCCTACCATACTTCCAACATTGCAGATGCACACTGGGCTTTACCTGAGATGATCCCATGTATGCAATGGGCTTCTGTTCGTGGTTTTTTCTTTTTCAAAGAAATAGATTTTGGTCCCATAGGCTTATAGGTCTAGAGGAGGAAGGGACCTTAGAGGTCATTGAGTTTGCCTATCCCCTCTCTCCCATTTTACAGTAAAGGAAGCTTGATCATCAAGGGTTTAAGAGACTTGTCCAAGGTCTTATAGGTAGTTAGAGGCAAAGTCAGGATTCAGACTCAAGCTGAGTGGACTGTGACTCCTGAATCCATTACAGAACTCTGGGGGCTGAATTGGGAAAGGTCAGAGAAAAAGGTGTTCTGCCCTGGACCATTTTAGCGCCTTCAAGAGGCAGCCCAGCATAGTAGAAATGGAGTGGGAGGGAGGAAGGAAAGGAGGGAGGAAGGAAAAAAAGGAGTAAAGAAAGATTAAATGCCTACTATGTGCCAGGTGTTATGCTAAATGCTTTATAAACATCTAATTTAATCCTCACAACAATCCTGGGAGTTAAATGCTATTACCATCCCCATTTTACAGTTGAGGAAACTCAGGCAGACAGAGGTTAAGTGACTTGCTCAGGGCCACACAGCTAGTGTCAGAGGCCACTTTTGCCTTCCAGTTTTCATGACTCAAGGCCCAGTACTCTGTCCTCTACACCACCTTGTTGCCTAAGGGGAATTAGGAGATCTGGCTTTTCTAGTCTAGACTCTGTCCCTAAGCTCCTACATGTCCTTGGGTAAAGCCACTTAAACCTTACATGTAAAATAAGAAGGTTGAACTGGATCCTGGAAACCAACCCCCCCCCACCTGAAGTATCTAATCATCTTGTAATTCTGTATTTATTTTGTATAGACATACATATACATGTTGTCTCACCTGATAGAAAGTAAGCATCTTGAGGCCAAAGACTGGTTTGTTTGGGGGTTTTTTGCCTTTGTATCTGTGGAGCCTAACATAGAGCCTGGTACATAGTACTTGTGTGACAAATGGTTTTTGATCAATTGATAGATATGCAATAGAGTGTGAGATCAGGTAGCAGAGGACCTGGGGTGGAACCCCTCTCTGTGACCTTAGGCAAGTCACCTTACTGGGGTTCAGTTTCCTCATGTGTAAAATGAGGTGGTTGTACTTAAATAGTCCTTGAGGTCTCTTTGGCTCTAAATCTATGTTCCTCGGCATCTGTGTTCTTCTTGACTTTCTATGTATTTGTGCCTTCCAAGGCCCACACTCAACTGGTCTGTCCTATTTGTCTCATACGGCTTTAGAAAAATTCTTCAGTCATCCCCAGGGACTGCAGACTCCCACCCTGTTCTTCTAAATCTGGAGCTAAGACTGCTCTTCTTCCCCAGTGCCCTGGGGCTCAGCAACGGCTGTGGCTATACTTTGGCTCCCAAGTGAGAGGAGCAGTGGGGTTGAAACCACAGGCCTGGAAGCTGGCACACAGCGATTACTTCTAATAGTTTTATTACCATCAACAATGTGGTTATTGCTGCCACCAGCTCCCTGACAGCGGCTCTCCTCCCAGATGCTGGTGGCCGAGGGGCCTGGCCTAATGTGGCCACACAGGCTGGGAAGACCAATAAGGCTTACTAATTGTGTCTGGGTTTTTCTCCTGTCTGCACCATTCTGTCTGCATAAGAACATTAGAGCTGGAAAGGACTTCAGAGATGATCTGGCCCAACCCACTCATTTCACAGATGAGGAGACAGAAGCCCAACAAGGGAGGAGGTTAAGAATTATTGGCTCATAGATTTATAATTGTAAGGGACTCCAGAGGCCACCAAGTTCAACTCCCTCGTTTTACAAATGAGGGAAATGAGGCTGAGAGAAGCTAAATGACTTATTCAGGGTCATACAACTAACTAGTAAGTATCTGAGACAGAATCTTAACTCAGGTCTTCCTGACTCCAATATCATTGTTTCATCCCATGTGCCACTTAGCTTGCCCAGTGCCATACAATTAAATAATAATTGAGCTGGGACTAAAAACCAGGCTTCACAGTTTCTAACCTGGGGCATTTAACACTGGGCAACCCCCAATTCACTTTCCCTTGGTCCCTGTAGTTCCTTCCCAGGAGCCTATAAACATTATAGTGTTTGACTCAATTCTATTCAACAATCACTTAGACATTTATTCATTTACTTGTTATTCAGTCATGTCCTACTTTTGTGACCCCACTTGGGGTTTTCTTGGCAAAGATAGTGGAGTGGTTTGTCATTTCCTTCTCCAGCTTATTTTACAGATGAGGAAACTGAGGCAAACAAGGTTAAGTGACTTGCCCAGGGTCACACAGCTAGTAAATGTCTAAGGCCAGATTTGAACTCAAGGTGAGTCTTCCTGAGTCCAAGCTGTACCACCTGACTGCCTATTCATTCATTAAGCACCTGCTGTAGGCCAGGCCCTGTGCTAGATGGGGCTAAGCAGGGTACAAAAGTAAAAAATAAAAATAAGGCAGTCCCTAGCCTTGGGGGAAACTTAAGATAATTGGCTGAAAGGCCTCAGATTTTGTTGTAGAAAATGTTTGCAGGGGGAAAGGACCTGGGAATAGCGACCACTGGTGATTTGACTTCAGCCTGGAAGCAGTGTCTCAGGAATAGGGGTAGAGGGAGCCAGAGAGAGAAAGTGTTGATGGGCACCAGGAGTGTTGGAGATGTGATATATTCCCTTGGGGGTTGGCAGGAGTCACATAATAGGAGAGACTTGGAATCAGTCATGGACTGTTAGAGCTGGAGGGGGCCTTTGAGGTCATTTAAACCTGAGCTGGTTCAGCTTAGTTGTGTACATAGCCACTCCTCTGCTTGAACCAGATGTAGTGGGAAGAGCTCTGGGAGAGCATGGAAGCAGGAAAGAAGGGAGACAGTGGGCCGATGCGGAACCTCAGCCCCTTGCCGTTTGTCTTGTCAATCTCAGTAGTTCCACCTAAAACCAAATGAATGTTTTAGGTGCTATTCTAGCCCCTAGGGCTAATAGGGTGGGTGACATTGGGTGAGTCACTTTCTGTGACTGGGTCTCAGTCTCTACTTCAGTGACTTTAGATCCTGGAGTGGCCTTTCTGTTCTAAATTCTAAATTCTATGAGTCTATGCCACTAACCCTCTCTGGTCTTGGTCTGGAAAGTGCCAAGTTTCTCATGTGATTTGGGAATGAATTGGGAATCTTGCTGATTTGTCTGCCTTACCAACCTCCCTTTGGATCCCAGTCTGATAAATGAGGTAGATGATTAAACTGGGTCATGACTACAATTTTTGGTCAGAGATGAGGTGTGATTCTAAAGTAAGACGATGCATTTAAGGAGACAGAACGGGGACCTGGGTTTAAATTCCACCTCTAACACTTACAACCAATATGACTTTGAGAAGGTCTCTTAATTCACCTGGAACTCACTTTCCTCATTGGAAAAAAAGAGAGGATTGGACTAGGTGGTATCCTGTGATCGGTCCCGGGCTCTGAGACCCTTTTTCAGCTCGAATTCAGTAGTTCTATGACTTTCCTTGTGAGGCGGATTTGTGGAATTGTTAGAACTCAGGACTTGGGCTAGATTTAAATCCTGTCTCAGGCTCTTGCTATCTTTGTAACCAGACAAATCACTTTAACCCATCTGAGCCTCAGTTTCCTCATCTGTAAAATAGGGCTAATAATAGCCCCCACCTAACAGGGTTGTTGTGAGGATCAAGTAAGATGATACATGAGTGTGAGCTCTTAGGCAGCTCCCAAAGTGGCATTAGTTGCAAAATGTTCTCAGGACAGGTAGCATCTCTGGAATAAGTACCAAGTCTCCTAGGTGACTGCTTTGGAGGGGAGAGCATTTGCACCCCCTCAGTCCGGCACCCCTGACCCCCCAACAGAAGCGGGGTACACCCACTCTTTATTTTTTGCTGCCATCTTTGCTACTGCTGTTGGCCCTTATTTGTCCCCAACCCAGCTCCACTTATTATGCCTGGATGGCAACTCTTGCTGAGGGGGAGTCCAAGTGAGAGGATTGATTTCTTTTTTTATAAAAGAGCAAATATGTGTTAAGCTGCTGTTTGTCTCAGTCAGGCTTGGCAGAGAGAGAGAGATGAGAGAGAATGAGAATAGGAAAGGGTAGAAGAAGAAGAGAAGTTGCTGAAGGTCCATTGAGGAACGGAGCCAGCCCCTCAGAGGTGAAATCCTATGACTTTTTGACGGGACAGGGACTTTCTACAGTTAAAATAAACTCTGTAGGGCACAAGGGGAGAGTAAGTTCTCCTCAGTGCCCACTAAGGGCTGGAACTCTGAAAGGCCAGCTAATCCATGAATCAGTAAATAAACATTTATTAAATGTATACTGTGTGCCAGGCACTGTGCTAAGTGCTGGGGATTTAAAAAAAAAAAGAGGCAAAAAACAATCCCTGCCCTCAAGGAGTTTACGATTTAATTGATCGAGGATTCTAAACAGCCATTTAGTGGCCTCTGATCTTCTAGCAGAGGCTAAATTATAACTTGTGTAACTTGAGGTGGTGTATCAATTAATCGACAATCATTTATTAAGCACTTACTCTGTTCCAGGCACCGAGCTAGAGATGCAAAAGCAAAAAATAGCACTCCTTCCCCTCAAGAACCTTATATTATATTCAGGGGAAAATACTCTGTACATATATATAAGTAGATAGAAAATATATTCAAGGGCAGTTAGAAGTGGATACAGCACTGGCCCTGGAGTCAGGAAGACCTGAATTCAAATCCAGCCTCAGATACTTAGTAGTTATGTGGCCTTGGGCAAGTCAATTAACCCTGTTTGCCTCCATTTCCTCATCTGTAAAATGAGCTAGAAAAGGAAATGGCAAAAACCACTCCAGTATCTTTGCCAAGAAAACCCTAAATAGGGTCATGAAGAGTTGGACATGACTGAAATGACTGAATGAAAACATATATGTGTGTGTGTATGTATATAACATATACATATATACATACACACACTTTTTTTTGGTGAAAGTGAAATTAAAATTTATTGTTACTATGGATTAGTTACACAACTAATTCATGACAAATAATCAAACAGCAATATACACTCCGCAGTTAATCCTCAAGACTAGGGTTTAGGTGCCTCTTCAAATTTGAATGTTGGGAATATATTCATGTCTGCTTTACCGTACATTTGCTTAAGCTTGAGTAGTTCCCTGTCCAGATATTCAGGACCTATATCAACAGGTCCTTCGGCTGCCTGCCTCTTGGATTTATATTCTCTAATCTTGTCTACACAGAGTTTTTGAACAGGATCGAGTTCCTTGTTAAATGCAACAGCTGTAACACCAATGTTCCTTCGAAAATACGCTGAAGTTGCAGACTGAACAAGAGATGAAAACCTGGAGAGCCCTTTAAGAGCCATGGTGATCCATAGAGAGATCATGGTTCAAAGCAACAGCAAGAAAGACTTCATGTAGATGAGCCTAGAAGGAACCTAGGGATTCTAAGAGACTGGGATAAGGAGGGAGAACATTCCAGGAATGAGAAAAGGCCCTGAGATAGGAGATAGAATGTAGCATATGAGCAAACAGCAAGAAAGCTAGTCTGGCTATAGAGTGCACGCAGGGGTATAATGTATAAAAAGCCTGGAAAGAGAGCTTAAGTCAGACTATGGAAGGGCTTTTTGAATGTCAAACAGAGAAGTTTGTGTTTTATCCTAGAAGTGATAATCACCAGAGCTTCTTGAGCAGGGCAGTGAGGTCAGTTCTGTGCTTTGGCAGCTGTCCGGAGGATGAATTGGAAAGTGGAAAGATTGAGGGGTGAAACCAGTTAGGAGGCTATTGCTGTTGTCCAGGTAAGAGGTGAGCAGAGCCTGAACTAGCATTGTGGTTGTGTGAATGGAGAGGGGGACAGATGTGAGAGATGGTGGTAGAATGGGCAAGACTGCACAAGTGATTGATTATTTGTGGTGGGGAAACTTGATGAGGGAGGATGAAGAGCTGCAAATGATTTTGAGGCTATGAACTTGGGGGACTTGAAGGATGTTGTGGATTATGTTAGTAAGCTTTTGTTTTAGTTTTTGTTATCCTCAGCACCTAGCTCAGTTCCTGGCATATTGCTCAGTTTTTTTTCAGTCATGTCTGACTCCCATGACCCCATTTAGGGTTTTCTTGGCCAAGGTACCAGAGTGGTTTAGCATTTCCTTCACCAGCTCATTTTACAGATGAGGAAACTGAGGCAAACAGGGTTAAGTGACTTGCCCAAGATCGCACAAGTGTCTGAGACCAGATTTGAACTCAGGAAGATGAGTCTTCCTGACCCCAGGCTTGGTACTCTATTGTACTACCCAGCTATTGCTCCTGGCACACAGGAAGCAACAGATAAATTCTTGCTGCTTGTTGATGGTGGTAACAATCAACAGGGAATTTAGGAAGAGGAGATTCTTGGTCGGTACAAGTTGGACCAGATGAACCATAGGACCACAGATATAAAACTGGAGGTACCTTTAAGGTATTCCAGTCTAATTCTTTCATTTGACAGATAAGGAAACAGGCTTAAGGAGGTAAGTGACTTGCCCAAGTTAGAACAGGTAGTAAACGAGCAAATGCTGGATTTGAACTCAGGTCCACTGATTCTAAATTTAGTACCTTTTCTGCCTTTGAGGTCATACACACACACTTGCTTCTGTGCCCTCTTCAGCAGAGCTAGGATACTAGAATGCAGGGAAGTGAAGGGGGAGAGTTTGCACTAACAAGATGTACCATCCAGAGAAATTTATTAAGTACACCCATGTGCAAGGAGATGCTGTGGACATTTTGTGCAATATGCACGTGACTTAAGTTTTTCTGTTTTTGAACCCATGGTGTGATCTTTCCTTCTCTGGGGGTTGTCATCGTAGTGGTAGTGGTGGTAGAGGGTGTCATTCTTGGCAGCAAGACATTGGCTCTGAAATGGAAGTTCTCTTGCTGAAGGGAGAACACTGCTCCCTGATTTTTTAAAAGTTGTGCAGGGACAGCTAGGTGGCGCAGTGGATAGAGGAGCACTGGCCCTGGATTCAGGAGGACATGAGTTCAAATTTGGCCTCAGACACATAACACTTACTAGGTGTGTGACCCTGGGCAAGTCACTTAACCCCATTGCCTAGACAAAAAAAAAAAGTTATACAATAGCCATACTACGTGAGCAGTGAACTATAAAGATTGAGTGCACATGAACAAAATTTGCTGTCCTAATCTAATAAAACAAGACAGCTAATCCTATATGTATTGAATGATATACATAACTGCTACTTTGTTCCCTGATAATTAGGCACAAATAGTGAGCATTTCACATCAGTGACAATGATTAGTAATATTGTTTCATAGTCAAAGCCAAGATTTTACAATTTTTCTTTTCTCACTTTGTTAGTTCTCCAGTGTCTATACTCAGCATCTGACCTGACAGCATTGCTTGTTACCATGTACCATTTAATTCTCATACATACACATACTGGCATTCGTAAGAAATGTAGGAAATTAAACAGTGGATCAGGCATCAGAAGACCTGGGTTCTAGTCCTTCCTGTGCTATTTACTTGCTGTGTGATTTTGGGAAAGTCACTTAGATTCTCCGGGCCTCTGTCTCACCTTTAAAATGAAGAGTTTGAATTAGATGATCTCTAAAGAAGAGATATCTCAGCTCAAAGCCCTGATGGTTTTGGGGGTTTTTTTTATGTTAAATGATTCCCTAACAACTCCATTGTCCTTCATTCCCCATTTCCTCAAACCATGGCCCCTGGCCCAAAGCTAAAGTTTCTCATGCTCATTTCATATCCTCCTAACAGCCTTAGGCCTCTCCTACACCCCTCTCTCACACCTGAGGGGTCCTGGAATGAGACAGGGCAGAGCTTTGAACAGAGGACCTCTAATTCTAAATCGAAATCTTTCCCCTACACCACTTTGACTCTTATCTCTAGGCTCTCAAGAATGTAATCTCTCTGCTCAAGACCAGCAAGGCAGATTCACCATGAAAGGACGGTCTCTGGGGCCCTACTTGTTTGGTGGAGGGGTCTAGGGTAAGGGGTGAGGGGAAGATACAGGGTGAAGTGTGATGCTTAGCCTACACCCTAGCAAAGAGCACTAGAGGCAGCCGGGGCCAAGAACTCCTCTATGGTCTCCTCTGTCTCAGGAGTTGGCTGGGAGGGCTTACTATAGACCACACTACGGCTCCTGTGAAGAATTATAATAATAATTACATGATTAAAATCCTATAAATTGACATTTGTATATGGTGCTTTGAAGATTACTTTACATACATGATCACATTTATGGAACACTATTGGGACCATCGTCACCCTCACTCTGGTTCTGGAAAGGGGGTTGGAGAGAGGGGTAAAGCATAGGACTGGGAGCAAAGTATCCTGTGTTTAATCTTAGCTTTGCTACCAACTTACTATGTGACCTCCCACCTTTTTGCCCTAATCTTTTATGATTCTTTAACTCCAGTTGATCGGTGACATGGCAGTCAGGTAGGAGGACCTTGAAGTCAGCCAAGAGCACAGAAGTCATCACCAAGACACAGAGGAGAGGCACCTTAGGTGGGTGGGGTGGGTGTCCCTGAGGAAAACTCTAGTATCAGGCTCTTCTAGAAATATAGTCACAGAACTAAAAATGACCTTAATGTATAGATAAGAAAACTGAGGTCCAATGAGGGGAAGTGACATATTGATGGTCACCCAACTGAATAGCACTGAAAGTCTTCATTATTGCATAGCTACAGATATTGCAGACCATATACCCTGAAATATTCAGTAGAAGCCAGACTTGAGGGTCAGGGTAGTTCAGTAGATAGGGCCCTGAATTTAGAGTCAAAAGACCTAGATTCCTATCTTTACTCTTGGCTAGTTGTGTGACGTTGGGCAAGTCTTTATCTGTAAAATGGGAAGCGAGATTGGACAAGATTACCACTAACTTCCCTTCCCACTCTGCTTCTGTGATCCTATGGTCATAACTATGGTCCATCAAGAAAGGTTCCTCCCATACCCTAAGGCTGATGTTAAAGAAGTTCCACTCAGCTGGGGCTTTGATGGGCCCTTCATGTTCCCTGATAACTTCAACTCCATGAGAATATCTGTTCTTTAGTCCTAGGAGGTCTTTGATGAGTGGTGTTGTGTTGGCCTTTGATAATAGAAGAGGGATTCCTATTAATTCCTGGCTCCAAAAAAATGGCTGCCACATTTTTGTTTGTTTGACAAAGCTGTTTGTGGGCAAACTGTGGTGATTCTGGGAAGGGTGATGCCAGTAGCTTATGAGCCCTGGTGAGAGAATGATTTTGGAGCAGGTTAGATTAGGGAGCCTTACTGGCAGCAGCCCAGTGAGGAGGAGGAGGAGAAACCGTAGCTCAGGTGACTTTGGGCCCCTCTTTAGCAGTTTTTCACTGTGAGGTGTGATGGTAGAGGTCAGGACAAGGCCACACTGGTAGAGAGGTTGATGAACGCTAGGGGCTGGGAGAGGTTGTGACAAGGACATGCAGCCCTAGAGGGAAGAAGGATGGTTAGTCAGAAGGCTCTAGTCAGAGAAAGCTTCTCTACTTTGATGAATCCAGGATCTCACTGAGGTGGACATCCCCTCCCACAATGCAGATTGCAACTCATTCATGCCTTCTTATCCCAGGCCGTTCTTGTCTGTCTACCTTGTCTCCTAAAGACTGAATTCTATCAGAGGATAGACTTAGAGCTAAAAGCTCTAATTCAACCCCTTTCTTTAAAAAAAAAATCTCCCCCAACTACATGTAAAGACAATTTTTTAAATTCAATTTTTTAAATTCCAAATTTAAGTTACAAATTTCCTTCCTCCCTCACCTCCCTCTCCCTGGGATGGTAAGCAATTTGATATAGTTGACTCCTTTGTTTTACAGATGAGGAAATTAAGGCCCATGGAGATAAAATGACTTGCTGAGATTAGAGCCCTGGTCCTCTAACTCCAAATCCAATGCTCTTTCCACTGTATTATCCTCCAGTAAGATTCTAGGGGGATAAACATGTTTATTAGTCTCACTCCTGAGAATAATAATATGCAGTGCATTAAGACTTACCAAGCCTTACCCACCATCCCAGCTATGACAGCCCTCGTAAGTTGTGTGGTCATAAACAAAGATCTGGCCTTAAAGCCAGAAAGACCCAGCAGTGGGGAGGGACCTGCAACCTCTAGGTCTTTGACTGAATCCGAACTTCACAGAACAAATTCCCTTAATAAAAGGATTTGTTTGTAAAACTAGGACTAGGTCAAAAGGCCACACCCAAGGACCTAGAAGGCCACATGTGGCCTCGAGGCCGCAGGTTTCCCACCCCTGCCCCTATGGTGGCACAGTGGGTAGAGCCCTGGGCCTGAAGTCAGAAAGACTCATCTTCCTGAGTTCAAATCTGGCCTCAGACGCTTACTAGCTGTGTCACGCTGGGCAAGTCATTAACCCTGTTTGCCTCAGTTTCCTTACCTGTCAAATGAGCTGGAGAAGGAAATGGCAAACCACTCTTAGCTCTGCTAAGAAAACCCTCAGTGGGGTCACAAAGAGCTGGACATGACAAAAACAAAAAAAAGACTGAACAACAGTAAGTGTTATCCCTGTTTTACAAATGAGGAGGCTGAGGTCCAGGGGAAGTGACTTGCCCATGATCACACAGGAAGTAGATGTCAGATCTGGGATTTGAACTCAAGTTTACTGACTCCATGGCTAGTTTTCAGTCCATATAAAGCAGCTCTATGTTGCAGAGCATAACCCTGACTATCTATGGAGGAGGGGAGAACCTGGCAAGCAGATTTATCCTGTCTTCTCAGGGCCACATTTATTGATCTCCCTTAGCTTTCTTGAGTACTTTCTTGGTGCTTAGGGCTTCTTCCCCCTTCTATAGTCCAGGGGTTCTTAATGTGAGGCCCGTAACTTGTGTGTGTGTTTTTAATATTTTATTAACTGTATTTCAATATAATTAGTTGCCTTTGTAATCTTTTGTATTTTATTTTATTCCTTTAAAAACATTCTTCTGGGGTCCATAGGCTTTCCAGACTGCCAAAGGGTCCATGACATCAAAAAAGGTTAGCTACAAGCTGAGACAACTTATTTTAACATCCCCTGAGGTCAAGGAAGAAGTTTAGCTGAAGGCTATTATCTCTGGCCCAGTGTCACCCTCGGGGAATTTGTTAAAAGTCTCACCCTCTGGAGTTTATTCTGGGCCCCCTTCCTGAACCTTATCATGAAATTAGAAGCCTGTGATCACTAACTTGGCAATTGACAACAGAGTGGCAGGGTTAGCTGTTTTATCTGGGTCAGTTACCTCATCTATAAAATGAAGGGATTGAACTAGGAGGCTTCTGCAGTCCTTTCCAGCTCAAGATCTAAGATGCTGTGATCTCTGAGTTGTTAGTTATGATCAGGGAAAGGGATCAACCCAGGAGCCATTGTGGGCTGTGCCCTGAAGACAATGGCCCCTTGTACTGCTGGGAAAGGAAACAGAAAACCTGTCCTGTTGTGGGTGTGTGTGGGGAGGGGTAATTAGGGGGAGAGACCATGGTGTGTCCACAGCTGGAATATTGCCAGAAAGCCTTAGTGGAACTGGGAATATCGAGAGAGGGACGCTACAGACTTTAGTGATACTAAAAAGCATAAAAACAAACTTCATTATTGGCAAAATTAGGAACTGTATCCCCACCCCCCCAAAAAAAGATTTCACCTGCATCTTTGTTAGGGCTATAGAATGTTTTCTTTTTTCATGTCAATAGCTTTAACTTGACCATAACTATCAATAGCCCTAATCAGATCATTCACATCCAAAACTACAGTGCCCCACCACTTCTATTCACATATCACATATATAAATCAACCCCTCTTTTCAAACTCCATCCACCTTTCAATACTCATCTAAAGCCCCACCTACAGTACTCTATTGGCATTTGTTATAATACTCTATAGGTATTTTGGTCTATCCCTGAACAGTTTGGGTCTAAGTAGCCCAAGAAAACTTAGTCTAAATCTTTTCTGTATGCCATGGACTACTTTGGCAATCTGGTGAATCTCAGAGGCCCCTTCTCAGAATAATATTTTTAAATGCCTAAAATAAAATGCAAAAGGAAAGCAATTACATTTTAGCAAATTTAGTAATTTTTTTTTCCTTTTCAAGTTCATGGGTACCTTGAAATCTATCTGTTATCCTTTAGGGGTACATGGACTCCAGGTTAAGAACCCCTGGTCTAAAGAGACCTGTTCTCTTCAGAGAATAGGAGAAAGAAAATCAACTCCATGGATGCTGGAGTTGGATCTTTACTGGATGATTATTAGTTTTTCTTTTCTTAACACAATGAATTGCATGGTACACTGGAAATTGACTAGGACATGGGATCAGTTTGGTGGTATTAACCAATCAGTTGAAGAGGACACCCTTATTTTATTGTTAAGAGCTAAACACTTAGCCCTCCCTATGTAGGCAGAGCATCTCTAGCCAGAAAGGCAGGACTATTTGAAAACCTTGTTTTTGTCATTGATCAGTGCCCAAACTGCTTTAGAAGTGCTCAACAAGTGCTTTGTAAACACTTCTATGATGAATAAAAGCAAAATATTAGACATGATTCCTGCTCTCAATGAGCTTTTAAAGGTTAGTGCATGGAAATTAAGTAACAACCTATGTGATACAGACTATATGCAATTTAGGAATTCTGAGAAGGGCAAGATTTTCATGAAATAGTTGGGACTTTGGATGAGTATGGAAGGGTAGATGGGGTTTGAAAAGAGGGATGGAATAGGCATGGGAAAGCATTGTTTTGGATGTGAATAATGTTATTAGAGATATTGATAATTATGGTCAAGTTAAGGCTATTGACATGAATGAGGCAAACTTTCTACAGCCCTAATAAAGATGAGGGTGTAATCTTGGGGAGGGGGAGAAGGATATAATTCCCAGTTTTGTCAACAATGAAGTTTGTTTTTATGTCTGGAGGACTGGTGTTGAATTTGATGGTGAAGATAGGGAAGGCGAATTTGACTAGCTAATATAAATTTGGGGCTGTTTTGGTAATGATCGCGTGGTGGTCAGAATGGGGTTATAAGTTTCATTACTCTAAGATGGAGCAGTCTAAGACCGAGGAAGGTGGATAGTATTATGTAGTTAGGATGGTTGGCACCAATGATATAGTTAGAGCCCATAGTATTGCTAGTTGCTAACTACAGTGGCACCTGGGAAGTTGTAACTGGCTGTTGCTAGTGTTATTGATGTATTGAGGCTATTAACAATGATCAGAGTATCAGTCAATCAACGAGCATTTATAAAGTGCCTACCCTATTTCAGCCACTGTGCCAGGCACTGGGGATGCAATGAAAAAACAAAATGAACCCTACCTTCCAGCAGCTTATTTTATTGGATGACAAAAACATAATATAAGTAAAAGCAAAATACATGCAAAATAAGTAAGAATGGTTTTCATTGTGGAGAGAGCACCAGTGCCTAGAGAGAATCACGAAGGATCTCATGTAAGAGAAGCTTTGAAGGAAAGTAAGGGTTCTAAGAGGCAGACATTAGGGAGTTTTGTCATGGTTGCTGTTGTTCCATTGTTTCTGTTGTGTTGGACTCTTTGGCCCCATTTGGGGTTTTCTTGGCAAGGATACTGCAGTAGTTTGCCATTTCCTTCTCCAGCTCATTTTACAGATGAGGAAACTGAGGCAGAGTTAAGTGACTTGCCCAGTGTCACACAGCTAGTAAGTGAGACTGGATTTGAACTTGGGTCTTCCTGGTTCTAGGTCCGGCACTCTATCCACTGAACCACCTAGCAGCCCCTATCATGATAGGATCATAGATTTTAAGCTGGAAGGAGAGTTAGAAATCATTTAGTCCAACCTTATCCTTTTATAGAAAGAAATGAAGGGCCAGGAAATGTGAAGAGATTTGCCAAGGGTACTGCTTGAGTTGGAACTATGATGGTGATTATGGTATTGGGCAACTCTGTTCTGATATTAAGGATTTTGCCAGTAGTATTCTTGAATAATGGGGGCATTTATGTTTCTATGGGTTTCTTTGGCATTGGTGCCAATGTTAGTAGTGATGGTAGGACTCATTTTGTGGTGAATGGTGACCGGTAGCAAAGACTTGTTGGCAAGGAAAGGAGCACTGGTGTTGATGGGACTGGTGGCTTGAGTCATGGTGGTGCTCCAGTTAATAAAGATGTTGATGATCAATTGATCAGCAAACGTTATTTAAGCACCTACTATATACTAGGATACAAAACCTAAATAGTCTCTGTCCTCCAGGAGCTTACATTCTACTGTGGGAATGGGGGTGGGATATAAACATGTTCACAACTAAATACATACAGAATATACAGAATAAATACTCAGTGATATGGGCAGGGAGTGGGGTAGGATAGGGAAAGCCTTAAAGGAAGTAGACTTTGAGATGAACCTTAAAAGGAGAGAAAGGTTCTAGGAGGCAGAAATGAGAGTCAGAAATTCTCCAGCTCTAACAAAGATGAAGGTGAAACCTTTGGTACCTTCATGAAAGGACATGAAGAAAGGAGATGAGGATGACAATGATGGAAGGACACGGTTTCTTTTAGGCCAATGATAGTTAAATGACCTGTATCCAAGGTACAGGAGAGGTGCTTTAGAGTAACAGTCACACTGTTAGTTCTATTTACAAAAGATATAAGCATTTTAAACCAAGGCCATGAGGATTTGCAGCCGGTGTCTTCAGCTGCTGCTGCCAGAAATTGGAAAGGAGAGAGCCAAGCCAAAGCCTGAGGCTTGATGGTGCAGGAGAGTAAAAAGGGGGAGAGAGAGGAGGATGAGTGCCTTCACACCTCTCATAGTTTCCTTTGAGTTCTCTTGGCCCTCACAGCTTCTTCCTTACTCCTTCATTTCACTGCCATGTCCAATACTTCTACTTTAGAATAATTTACTGTCCTCCATCCTCCCCCACCATCTCTCATTTCTTATGCATGGAAGGAGAATCATGGTTCAACCTGCCCATTTTTCATTTTAGGAAACTGAGCCCCAGAGAGGTAAACTAATTTGCCCAAGGTCACACAGATAGTAAGTGCCATACAGATAAGGAATATGAAGCTCAAAGACCTCTGACTCCAAAGCCAGGTCTCTTTCTGCAGACATTTTCCTTTACTAAGAGACAATTTATGCTGGCCTATCTTTTTTCTGGATCAGGCTTGGCTGGGAAGGAGGTAAGAGGGAGAAGGACACAGAAAGGTGGAGATGAAGAGGAAGAGAAGCTTCTATTGAATGTCCTTTGGGGAATGGAGCCTGCCTCCTTGAGACAGAGGTAGAAGGGCCTGGGACAAGGACATTCCATAGAATAAGCTCTATGGGGCCCAGGAGAGGGAATGAGTAGCCTTGAAGCCTCTAGGGTGTGGAGCTCTAGAGGGCTAGCCATTTAGAATGCTAGTTCGGGGCCTGAGGAGGACCACCTTAGGTCTTCAAGCAGAAGCTAGATTACAGCTTGTCAGGGGAGATTATAGAAGGGCTTCTTCTTCTTCTTCTTCTTCTTCTTCTTCTTCTTCTTCTTCTTCTTCTTCTTCTTCTTCTTTTCTTCTTCTTCTTCTTCTTCTTTCTTCCTCCTCCTCCTTTCTTTTTTCTTCTTCTAATCATCATCATCATCATCATCATCGTCTTCATCAATAATGATAGTAATCTTAGAATCACCAAATCAACTTATGTAAATTATCTCAGTGGAACCTTACAACAACTCTGTAAGACAGCTGTATTATATTACAAATATCATCTCCCTTTTACAGATCAGGAAATAGCCTCAGAAAGATGAAGTAATTCACGTAAGGTCACACAGCTAACAAGTGTCAGAACCAGGATTCTGACCTCAGTCTTCCTGACTCCAGGTCTAACACTCTCATCTACTACATCACATTGCGTCTTGATGAGCTATGAGTTGACTTTTTCCATCTCTGACCCTACAGGTATTCTAAATAGCTCCAGGTTTTTTCCCATCAAATCTGCCCTGGTCCCCTTCCCCCAATCTATTTGGTAAAAGAGAAGTTTCTTCCTCATTTCCCATGTTTCTAGTTCTCTTCAAGTAGACTTCTCAGTAGATATGGAAGTTCCCAATCCAAGATGATTCTTTTTGGATGAGTGAGAAAGGAAGATGAGAGCATTGTTGATTTAAGAAGCTGTGTTGAAAATCAATGAAGATTTAGTAACATACCACTTCTAAAGAGTTAGGGACCCCTATACCTAGCCTAAAAGCCCCCGTTTCTATTACTTTTTTCCAACCAGTACAGGCTGCTTCTGAAAAAGGGATCTCCTCCTGTTAGTATGACCAGTTAGGAGGACTCTGTTTCGTATTTGAACTTTTCATCTTTGTCTTCAGGGCTTTGATCTCCATTCCTCTACTTCTGGGCTTGCCCACATCTGTGCCTGTCTCTCCTTTGGAAAACTGTAACCATATGGCACTTCATCCTTTTGTTCTGTTTTTCATATAGACCCCAAAACATGAAATATCTTCCCAGCTCCCAGTGGGTGAAATGCCTCCTCTAGGGCTGACTGGGTCCTGTGAGGATGGACACTTAGCTACCTTGGGAAGTTCCTCATAAAAGACAGTGAGCCTGGGATCTTGCTTTGAGTTTTCCTTGTAACTCTAGGTAGAAGGAACACAAGAAAAGAGGTAGACAGGACAGAGAGAGATGCAGAATAGGAGAGAAAACGGAACAGGGAGATTGGTGGGGGAGGGAGTGTGGGTGTATACTGGGGCTAACTTCATTTCCTGCCCGAGGGCTCTCAGCAGCTTCCACTTTCCTTCTTTCTATCTGAGTAATTTCTCCTTCACTCTTCATTAGAAGGCTCTGGAGAAAGAGGTGAAAGCTCCAGAACCTACCACTATCACCCACCTCCTCCCTTCTCTTAGCTGTTGGGATGGAGTGAGAGGATGATAAACTTAGAACTATGAGGGGCCTTTGGGGCCATCTGGTCCTAGGATTATAGGACCAGAATTAGAAGGGATCTCGGAGGCTGTCTAGTCCAACCTTTCATTTTGCATGTGAGGAAACAGAGGCTCAGAGAGGTTAAGGCCCTTGCTCAAAGTCACACACATATTTATTAGATGGCTGAGGCAGGTTAAACCCCAGGTGTTCTCACCCCAAATCCATGACAATAGGCTGCATTTCTGTTCTGTGCACCATGTGGTAGGGAAAGCGAGTCAAAGTAGTTGTATTGCCTCTCCCTACTCCATGTACAACGGGAGGCTATTATTTTGCCCAGGCACAAGCCACTAGGATGACTCCATAACACTAATGGAAGACCCTAAAATCCTATGTATGTATGTGTGTGTGTGTGTGTGCACGTGCATATAAGTATGCATATGTATATGTGTGTGTAGGGGGTGGAGAAGGTAGACAGGCCTGGGGTAGCCACCTAAGTCCTCATATGACATGGGTGTATTGTAATGGAAGCTGGGAACGGGGAAATAAGAAGATTAATATTTTGCTTCAATTCTTGTTCCTTCATGGCTGGTGGACTAGGTCTTACTTCTTAGCCTAGAAGGATTGGGTCTGGATAGACTGGGATTGTTTGGGGGAGAGTTTTCCCTATTTGGGGGTGGTAACTGGACATCCACATAAGTCTCTCTTCCTGCCTCAGTCTCCCCAGTCCCTTCCCAGTGCCAGGGACTCTGAGCAGATGGAGTAGATTTGGAAATTGGCCCAGGTGCTTGAGTCTTCATCGGGCACATTTAGATGCTCACAATGAGACCCAGATTTTGGGTCTTGTCATGGGGCTATCCTGGCTGCTGACTGGTCTCCTCTGGAGTGGGTTATATGAAATAGTATTCTCTTTGTTACATCCTGTGACTGTGGCTCACTTCCTCCAGAGGGGCAGGAGGCAGGCTGCCAGATGGGTTGGTAGTGGAGGGTATGTGTGGGTAGGTAGGTAGGTGTGAGTTCATGGGCCTGAACAGGGAGAGGCGAAGGGGCTGGGATGGGGGTCTAGGATGAAAAGAAGTCAGAAAGAGCCATCAAGGGGTTTAGCTGGCTCTGGAAGGAAGGGAGGAGTGGGAAAGGAACTGGGCAGAAGGATCTTAAGAATTCCCCATAGCAATTGGATTTGGGTGGAATTTGTCACCGTGTGGGAGGGGAAAGGAAAAGAGCAGAAGGAGAGAGAGGAGAGTAGGCAAGTGTAGCAGCTGGAAGGCTCTGGAAGCAGCCTGCCTGGGTTGTGCCCACAGCAACAGGCCCCAGGGAACAGAGCCAATGGCCTCAGAGTGGCAGGTGGGCAGGGCAACGCTGGCATGCCTGAAAGGCAGGAAGCTTCTTGGAGTTGGGGAGGTGGGAGGGAAAGCCATGTTTGTGGAATAGTCAGTATTTTCCCCAAAATCATTGTGAAGGGAAGTCAGGGGGACTTCCTGCCTGGGCTTGGAGGATGGGGGCGGGTGATGAGGCTGAAGAAGGGTAAAATGAGGTCATGTGTGTAAAGTGAGCTGGAAGGAGAGCAAACAAATGTGAGTATTAGGAAAAGTCAGGACCAGGAATGGGAACCTGGGATCCAGAAGTGAATCTGGAGGCAACAAATGAGGGTTTCAAGATAATTTAGGATCCAGGTGAAGCCCACTATCCCCTGCTGACCCCTCTGCCTCTCCTCTGGCAGGTGGAGCCGCTTGGATCCCAATCCTACAGACGGACCGCATCTTACCGGGGGCTTGACGCTGGGATTTGTGGATTTGCATGTGTGTGCTTTTTTTTGTTTTTTTGAAGTTTAAAATTTTCTTTTAAAAAAGAAATTACCCAAAACCAACAAATCCAGCTCGCCCCTCCCCAGCCGGCCTCCTACCTCTCAGATAGCCCATGATGCCCTCCAGTGGTACCACCACCGTGGACAGCAGCAGCTCCAACCTGGAGAGGGACGAGGACCGCAAGGTAGGCAGCTGCTGCAGGCCAACTGTCTTGGAGCCTCTTGGTAGTGAAGAACCTTGGGAAGGGAGAGAAGGGTGCACAGAGTGACATGGCTTACTGGAGCAGGGAGGAGAGGGCATAGAAGAAATACATAAGGAAACTAACCAGATGCTTGATGGGTACCTATATAGATGCTTCCTGCTCTATTCCACACCACTGCTGCTCAACCCTTCCTGCTTCCTGCGCTCCCCCAGCTGCTTGGCTGTCTCCCTAAAGGTATATAGGGGAAAAAGCAGTTGGATTTTGGCAAGATTGGTGAGCTTTACTAAACAACAGAATCCGCAATCTATCCTGGGGGACAAACTGAAGAAGCCATGCTTAACCCTCATGTTCTGATGCAATGGAAAGACCACTGGACCTTTGGTTTCTAATGTTGGCTCCAGCTATGTGATACTGAGAAAATTGTTTAATTTCACTTAGCCTCAGTTTCTGATCTGTAAAATGGGGACAGGAATAGCTGTTGCTGTGAGGATGCAATGAGGTAACCGATGTGTTTTGAAAAACTGTAAGTGACTATACAAACATAGTAAAATAAATGTAGCACAGGTGGTAGGGTGGTTTTTCAAAGAGATTGAAAGGTTGTCTCCATCAGATAGGGAAGGACATGATCTTAGGGGTGAAGGTCCCATGCCCCTGAGTAGAAGCAATCAGGGGCTACAGTCAACACAGGAATCCTCCTCCTTAGGACAATTCTTGACTCCTCTTTCTGTCCCTCTTCCAAGCCCATCACTAGATGTGCATGCACCGACTTGCTTAGCCTCTAGCCTGTGTCCATGTGGAGCATCCATAAGATCCAGCATCACCCCTGTTGGTTCCTGCCTCCACCTGCCTCTAGAGGCACACACACTTCCATGAAGTGTGGCCTCGAGATTGGCTTGGACAGCAGTATTGGAGACATCCACAGAAAAGACAAGATACAGAGAATGTGCAAGGACATGATAGCACAGTTACCAAAATATGACACACACACAGACAACTGGCAAGAAAGCCCAATGCACGTGCACAGAGATCTGAATGTATCTGAGCAGAGGAGACTCCCCTCCTGGTAATCTGTTCCCATCAAGTTGAGTCTGAAGTGACAGTTCAGGCAGAGGTGTCAGAGGGAGCCTGAAGAATTGGGATGAATGGTGTGGGAAAGGCTGGAGACAGGAAAAGACCAAGAGGAAATGAGAAGTGACAGGTCCGAGTCAGTGGTTAATGTAGAGAAGCAAAGAAGGAAAAGGACAAAAACAGTCTGGAACAAAAGAGCATGATGCCCGGTTTGGGGTATCAGTGTTGCTCTTGATTGAATGACACGGCTTATGTGTGTGGGGGGTGGGGGGTGGGAAAGCTATTTCTTTCTGGACTCATATTTAGACAGAGTTCTTTGCCTCCCTCCTCCACATTCATTTCCTGGGAGAAGAGAATCACACAATCATAGATTAAAACTGGCAGCACAGGATCATAGATTTAGAACAGGAAGTCATCCTGTCCAAACCTTCGATTTGTAGGTGAGGCCTGGAAAAGTGAAAGTGACTTGTCCACAGTCACACATTTTCTCAGGGCAGTGGTAAAGTCAAGGCTGACTATGGAGTGCTTCCTTTTAGAGAGCTCCCCCGAAGGCTTTGGCAAGGGCAAGGTCAGCAGGGCCAGAAGCGTCTGTAGCAGGTTAGGGATGCTGAGAAAGGATGAGCTCAGGTTGCTTAGAAACAGAGAGGAGAAGAAAGGTGAGCAATATAGAACATGATACTCTATGTTTGGACAGTGCCTTACAGGTTACAAAGCATCCTCTTTTAAAGTCATACCCAATGCTGCTCCAACCAATATCATTTCACAATGCCATTAATATATTATAACTGAACTCCTTTCCAATGTCACAAATCTCTATAGTAATTTAGTTCCATTTATGACACTTCCTATGCAACTAACTGCCCTCATTAACAATTTTTCACATATTATCCTGTCTTAGAGAAATCATTTAATAACATTAAGTGAGATATGCTTGTGTATGATTTCATTTGAGGCTCACAATAATCGTAGAGGTCAATAGAGCAGGCATAATTAAGCCAGTTTTACAGTGACAGTATATCATAGTGGTTAGAACCAACCTGGAGTCGAGTCTCATCTCTGATGTATACTGTCTGTGTGACCCTGGGCGAGTCTCTTAATCTCAGTGCCCTAAGTTACCGAGTAAGTGCTGATCTACCTAGAAAGAGTCTCCTCACCAGGACTTCCCTACGTGGACAAAGTCACAGGTCTGGTACCCTAAATAAAAAAATAAATAAATAAATTGCTGCTCAGAGAAGTTATGTGGATGCCCAAGATTAGATAGCTAGCAAGTGTGGCCGAGCCAGTCTTTGCATTCTGCATCATGGTCTTGTGATCCTTAGTCCAGTGTTGTGATTCTGCATCTGGCGAAAGAACAGGAAGGAAGGAAAGACCGACAGAAGGAGGGGGTAGATAGAGAGCGGAAGTGACAGCTCAGAGTGAGAAAAGGGAAAGGGCTTGGGTGAGAAGACAGGGGAGGACGATGGCAAAGAGCCAGGAGCTGAGAGAGATTGGTTTTAAGAGGGAGGTTTTAACACATCCTCATTGGAGAAAGCTGCCAACCTTCTAAAGCAAAGAATGTCCAGGGGGAAAGAGTAATGGAGGAGCTCCAGTTAGGGGAGAATGAGAAAAGGGAGCAGATTGTAAACCAGAGTTTGGCAGACGAGAGGGACTCCATAAGGCATTTAGTCCATGTCGATGTGGGACCACTGCACCTGACCTCAAAAAGGCAGGTGTCCATTCCAACCTCAAAAATGATCAGGGTTGGAGATTTCTAAACATTCTCTATGAATTATCCTGCTTCTGTTACTACCTGTGTGGCCTTGGACAAGTCCCCTAACCTCTGTAGACCTCAGTTTCTTTGTGTTTTAAAGGAGGGAGTTAGACTAGATGGCCCCACAGTTCTCTTCTGCACCTAGAATGCAGGAGTGGGGAACCTGCGGCCTCGAGGTCAGATGTGGCCTTCTAGGTCCTCAGGTGCAGCCTTTTGACTGAGTCCAAGTTTTACAGAAAAAATCCTTGTATTAAGGGGATTTGTTCTGTGAAGTTTGGATTCAGTCAAAGGGCCACACTTGAGGACCTAGAGGGCCATAAGTGGCCTCAAGGCCGCAGGTTCCCCGCCCCTGAGTAGATAGATCTATGATCCTATAAATTTGCCCTGTGCTTCCCAGACTTCACAACTCAGATGTTCTTCTGAAGGCCTTACCTGAATAGTTTCTGTCGCACTGTAAGGTGTCTTGTTTATGTCTCCTCTGGTGTAACTGGAGACAAGCTCATCCTCCATCTACTATCACTCGAGGTGGGGGAACTGGAGTCAGAAGACCTGGGTTTGAATCCCAGAATTTCAAAGTTAGCTAACTGGTTCGACCCATGTCAAAGAAAAATCCCCCACTATAACACACCTAACAAGTACTTATCCAGCCTTTGAAGACCATCAGTGAGGGGGAACCTGCAGACCAGCTGTGTTCCTACCAGCCATGTGATGTTAGGGAAGTTACTGAACCTCTTTTAGCCTCAGTTTCCCCATCTATAAAATAGGTATATTATCACAAGGTTCGCAGAAGAATTAGTTCAGATATTAGAACATTACACTCACAAACACACACAATTCTATGGTTACACTTTGCAGCCCCCTGGTAACTGTCACCACGGTAGCAATTTTTACTGGTAACCCCAGAAGTCATGGAAATTGTTCATGTCGTTGACACACGATAAGAGACCCTGACTTAATCCCTTTGAGGTCTGGGAAGGTGTCTCACATCCAGGACCAATCGAAAAGGCTATAACTGCTGCTTAGTACTTGGGCCAAGCTAAGTACCTTAGACTAGTCTGGCATGAGTGTGCTGGATGCTTTGACTGTGAGGCAATCTTCCAAGCCACAGGTCTCTGGGGATCTGTGACTCTGACCCAGCCTCCTCTTTCCTGAACTCTTTTTCCCCTTTTTTCTGTGAGAATTCATACACTCCCTTTTTGCTTCCCAGATCTGTATAGACCACTCTACTCTGTCCTTAATCTCCCCCAGCCCATTCCTCAGGCACCCTCGGATACCTCAGTTTGACAGTATCACCTGACTCAGCGGTGTAGGAGCAGAATATCGAGTGACGTCTCTCCTTGTCTGTGTGTCTCTTTGTGCTTGTCCCCACTTAGCAACAAAACTAGAAAGGCCTTTATGTATCCACTCCAGCTTCAACAACTATATCTTTCCCCCACTATGAAAAAAAAATCAACAGTTTCACCTCTTAAAACAGTAAGTGTGATTTTATCCTCTGAAAGCTTTGATCCTTGTACTATGAGCACATCCAATTGGACTTAGCACAAAATAAATGCTTATGTGGGCATGCTTAAGTGAGTTTTTTGTTTGTTTTTTCTTTTTTTAGGGGCAACTAGGTAGCACAATGGATAGAGCTCTGGCCCTGAAGTCAGGAGGACCTGAGTTCAAATATGGCCTCAGATATTTACTAGCTGTATGATCCTGGGCAAGTCACTTAACCCCAATTACCTCCAAAAAAAATAACGTGGGATTTTTTTCTGACATTAAGAAATGTACATTTATGAAAGTAATGTAATACAATACAATATGCTACAATATATAATATAATATAATATAATGTAATACAATATAATATAATACAATGACATAGATAGGGAGCCCACCTCTGAAGCAGGAAGACCTTGGTTCAAGCCCTGCCTCTGACGAATTAAATTTGTGACCCTTTGCCAGTCATTTAACCTCTTGGTGCCCCAAGAAACTCTCTAAAACTATAAGTTTCAGAGAAAGTGGCAAACTGCCTTAGTAGAGGGATTCCCTCACTGGAGCTCCCTGGCATGGATGAAGTCACAGTTCCAGAATAATATGCATAGATTGATAGATGGATAGATACATACATATACATACATCTATATACATATACATAATTTATATGTTGGCCCTTCAAAGCCTGAAATTTTCAACATCTAGATGATCACATTTGATACTCAAAAGAAAAGACCTGATAGGATCATAGATTACTGGTAGGAAGGGTCTATAGGCTTTATTTTCCTCTTTGTATAGATGAGGAAACTAAGGCTCAAAGAGCTGATTTGCTTATGGTAGTGTCAGAGTCAGGACCAGTCTGGATCTGCCATTATTTACAGGCTGTCCCGAAAGGCTTAGTGCAGTTTTAAGCTTGCATTAAGACTTTTGGGACACCCTGTGCTATACTGTTTATTCAAAAGTGTTCCCTCATCATTGCTTTCTGTTGGTTTCACTCTAGGCAGACACCTGGCTTGCTTACCTATGTCCTGTTCCTACTCTGCCTAGCAATTCATTTTTTTTCCCTTCTGAAGTACTTTCAGTATTGTTCTAGCTCTCATTTCCTATCAACCCCCTAGCCCTCTCCCAAATCTATCCCTTTGGACAGCATGACCATCTTCCATTTCTGGGCATCCCTTGATTCCTTACAGATCTTGAAGTTAAGCTCTCCATTTTTAGCCTTTTTTCAGTTGTTTTTCATTTATGTCTGACTTTTCATGACCCCCATACTGGAGTGGTTTGTCATTTCTTTCTCCAGCTCATTTGACAAATGAGGAAACTGAGGCAAACAGGATTAAGCAACTTGCCCAGGATCACACAGCTAGTAAGTGTCCAAGGCCAGATTTGAACTCAGGAAGATAAATCTTCCCGACTCCAGGCCCAGCACCCTATCCATTGAGCCATGCAGCTACCCCCACTTTTAGCCCAGAGGGTAACAAAGCTGACTAGACTGGAGCTCAAAGGTCACAGCTGGGCAGTGAGCAAAATAGACCTCTTGAAACCTGAAGAAACACAAAAACTTATTAAGGGGTGTGATGTGTGTGTGTGACAGATCACTTTACAGCCCCTATACATTAGGATTCTTTTAAATAGCACCTCCTTTGGTACATATTTTTTCAAGAAGATGCACTTATAACTTTTCAGGGACACAGCTGTTGCAAAAAAAAAAAACCCAGTATATTTGTACCTGTACCCTGAAAATTCCCTAAATATTAGGTTCCAAGTTCTATAAAAATAGCTAGTAAATAATAGTCCATTGATTGATTATTCAAGTTTAAAATTTTGCATCTCAGGTTTACTTAGAATGAAGAATACCTTATAGCTGTAGGCATGTGTTTACATATGTATCTCTCTCTATATGTGCATATACAGTCAGAAGGGAGAGGGAAAAACGAAGAGAGAGGGAAAGGAAAGAGGGGGAGGGAGGTCGCTCTACTTCTAGTGTTATTTTCCTCCTGGGTGCTTGTTGGTACAAAAACAAGAGTGAAAGAGATTGGTAGAAGGTGTAAGCATAGCCTGGAGTTTGAAAGCTCCATAAATCAAGGGAGTCAGTTGGTCTGGCACAGTGGGTACTGAATTTGGAGTCAGAGGAACTGGATTCAAATCTCTAGCTCTACCACATACTACCTGTGTGACCTTGGGCAAGTTAATTCTTTTCTCTGGGACTCAGTTTCTTAATCTGTGAAAGGGGAAGGCAGGGGGCAATGTGGAACTAGATAGTCTATGAGGCCCTTTCCAGCTCTTAAATGTACAATCCCAAGGAGGATAAGAGGGGACTTAATCTCTTCTGAGGCTTCCACCAGATGTCAGCAGACCTGGCTGTCTCATTGTTTTCTGTACACCCCCATGAGCAGGCCCCTTCACTCTTCAATGGGGTGGGAAGAGTGGGGGGGAGGGGGTGATGGGCCGTACCGGTGGCTCCAGTAATAGGTGCTCCCCAGCTCCAATCTGGCTTTAGCAGTGGCTTTAGGTGAGTCGGTGGGCACTGTTTCTATGTCTAAAGCATCCTCAGGATGGCCCCGTCAGAGAGCTGTAGCTGGGGGTCTCTCTGTCTTGCTCTCTTGCTGTGAGCTCCCAGCAACGAGGCAGACACTGGGAGGTAAGAACTGGAGAGGAGAGTGGATTGAGTCACGTTTGAAGGTATCCAGAAAGGATTGGGGGGGAGGGAGGCAGCTGGGGTGCCTGCCAAGAAGGTGGAGTCCAGAATTGCCTTGGGCCCAGCGCATGCTGAGCTGAGCTGAGCCCAGAGGAGTAGGAGGGACCTGGGAGGGGGGCATTCCACTGAGGCTGGGAGAGCGGAGAAATGCTGACCGAGCAAGCCTTGGACTGCCCTGCCTCCCCCAGCATCTGGGCCTGGCAACACCTGGCGCCCTTCTAACTTGATGTTTGACTTGGGGAAGTGACTTAGCCTCTCTGGGCTTCCTTTTCTTTGTCTGTAAAACAAAGGGCTTGGACTAGATGATCTCTAAGGTCCCCAAATTACTTTGCATTTATTTTATATTTATTCAGTACATATTTGCATACCCATAAGTTGTTTTCCTTTGTATAATGTAAGCTGCTTGAGGACAGGGATTGCTTCATTTTTTTCTTTGCATCTCCAGTGCCTACCACAGTGCCTGGAGTAGAGTAGGTGTCTAATCAATACTTGTTGATTGATGGACTGATTGATTCTTGTCTACCTCTGCAAAGGCCTCTCAGTGGGGGGCCACAGAGCAATTGATACCCCACCTCCCACAACAATAATAATAATAATAGCTAGCATTTATATGTTTTGCAAAATATTTTACATATGCTATTTCCTTTGACCCTCATAACAACCCTGTAAGATAGGTATTATTATTGTCCCCATTTTACAGCTGAGGAAACTGAGGCAGAGATTAACTTGTCCAGGGTCACACAGCTAGTATCTGAGGCAAGATTTAAACTCAGGCCTTCCTGACCCCAAGTCCCCAGCTTTCTATCTATTTTGTCACTTAGCAGGAAGAGTGACATCTTTAGGCTTCTAGAAAGTGATGAAGGTTGAGAAATGGCAAGTGATGGGGGTAGAGGTGGGGAAGGATGGCCTTCAGGGCTCACCTGTCAGGTGTCATGTGGGAGAGGATCCAGGGAGTGACTGGCCTGGCCTACTCCAGTCCCTAATTAATTGATCTTGCCTTTAGCAAGAAAGACAGGGAAAACTGTGATCTTTTAGCTATCCATTATCCCACTCCTCTGTCCCAGTCAATTTACCGTGAATCAGACACCCAGATGGCTCTGGAGGAGAGAGTGAGGCTGATGACCTTGCACAGCCCTGAGTCACTTTAATCCAATTCACTTGCAAGTCAAGACATCACCTTCCTGATGTCATTGGTCCTCTTTGAGAGCAAAGAACAAACAATGACAGACAATAAACAAAGATTTTTAAAAGTCTCTACCACGTGCAAGGGACTTCTAGGACTTTTTTTTCCTGGTCTTGTGAATTGAGTAGCTTAAGGAGCTCCCTGGCGAGGAGACGCTTCACCAACGTAAGCTGGCACCTGTTTTGTGACTTCTTGTCTGAGAGGAAGGAACAACGACAAAACAACTAGAGTATTGTGAAGTGCCTGTTGTGTGCCAGGCACTCTGCTAAGGGACTTAAAGCATCATCTCACTCGGTCCTCAGAACAACCCTGGGCAGGGGCTGCTATCGTTATCCCCATTTTATAGTTGAAGCGCCTGAGGCTGAGTGACTTGCCCAGGGTCACACAGCTAGTAAATGTCTCAGGCTGGATTTGAATTCAGGTCTTCCTGATTTCAGGCCAGTACTCTCTCCACCTGTGCTGCCTAAGACTGAGAGAGGCCATGCCAGTTTTAGCATGGTCAAGGAGATGGGTTCAACTCTTTTTTGAGCCAGCTAACTCAGCTGTGCTCCATGACAATAACCTGGAACAGGCTCCCCAGGGTTGGGGTGATAGTCCCTAATCTGCATTTTCAAATGTCTATTGTTACTCACAGGGGGAGCAAGGCAGGATACTGAGGCTGAATCAGGCCAATTGACTACCACTATGGCAAACCCCTAAAGGCCCAGCTGTGTATATGTCTCTGATTCCCTGCATATCTCTGTACAAATACATATTTCTTTTTTCTTTTTTAGGCCATTGGGATTAAGTGACTTGCCCAAGGTCACACAGCTAGTGTCAAGTGTTTGGTCTGAGGCCGGATTTGAACTCAGGTCCTCCTGACTTCAGGGCCGGTGCTCTATCCACTGCAGCACCTAACTGCCCCCCAAATACATATTTCTTAAGATGGAGTATGTCTGGGGAGTATGGGGGGGTATGTCTGTATGTGTGGTTATTGAATTATGGCTCTCTCTGTGGGGGCCTGTATTCAGCTGATATGTATCTAAGCCAGTACCAAAGCAAGGAAAGGGACTTACTTGGATTTGGAGCTGGAAAACCTGCATTTGAATCCCGGCTCTGCCTCTTAGTACTTGTGTAACCCTTAACCTCCTTGGGCCTCAGTTTTCAAATCTGTAAAATTAGAGGCTTGGATAAGGTGATATCTGAAGTCCCTTTCAGCTCTAGCCCTATGGTCTTCAGTTACAATTAGGATAATGGAACTAGGTTTCAAAAGCATTTAAAAATGTAGCTTTTGTAAACCACTTTGAAAATCTTAAAGCACTATAGAAATGTCAGCTCTCATCATGATTATCACCAGCGTCTGTATACTCTGTGTGTGTTTATCTGTTCTTAAATGCCAACCTGTATTTTCTGTGTGTATTTGTGTGTGTGTGTGTGTGTGTGTGTGTGTGTGTTTGTAGTACAACATTATTATAACACAGTTTATCAGTACATAGATTTAGTGGCAGCTCAGGTCAAATCATGCCTTTGGGAACATAACAGCTGCATGTGGACACAGTCTGGTGTAACAGGATTAGCTATGAGACAGGTGTTTGCCCTGGTCCCTGAACATGGTGTGGTCAATGGGTTACTCCCTGGGCTTGTGTGCAGGTGTGTCTGTGTACAGAATCTGTCATTACTGCTCAGTGTGTATCTCTGTACATGTATTCCATATGTCAGTCCATGTCTAGAAAAACCCCACAAAAACAAAACCACCCTGAATTCTTACCTGAATGAATGACTGAATGGTTTCCATTTATAGTGGGATCCTAGCTTTAGAGTTGTAAGGGACCTCAGAGGTCATCTGGTCCATCCCCCTTTTTTGACAAAGGAGGAATCAGAGGTCCAAGACAATAAAGTCTGAGGCACAAGGTCCCATGGATAATATATGGTAAAGGCAGAATTTGAACCCAGCTTCTCTGATCCAAATCCAGTCCCCCTTGTATTTGGCTTCCTGCAGACTCAGCTCCTACATATCTATGTGGGGTATACAGTCAGTGTGCATGGGGTATGTGGGGATGACAGGGGATAATTACATCTCGCTGGAGAAGAGTGTGTCTGTAGGAATGCATGTGTTTGCACACTCTCTTAGTCTTTTGTTATTAGGACCTGCATACCCAGGGGTGGGTGCTGAGGCAGGTGGATGCATGTATTTTGACTTATATAATCTGTGTGTGTGTGTGTGTGTGTGTGTGTGTGTGTGAGTGTGTGATCTATGACCCTTCCCCAGGATTTTCTTTCCCTTCTGTGTTATTTGTATCCCTAGTAAATCTCATCTTGGTTTTGCAGGACCATTTTCCAACTGGTCCATGTCTCTTGGGCATTTCTTCCCAACTTCCAGAGCATTAAGCACTTAGTGAGGAAACTCTCTCTGCTGATATAGGTGCAGATTTGTGCCTGCTCAGCAATTTAGAGCCTCAGAGTGGGCCACGGAGGAGGAAAGCAAATTATCCAGGATCTCACACACAATATGTGTCAGAACTGAGACTGGAACCCAGATCTTCCCGATTACCTGGCTGGCTCTCTATTATGCCACAATGCCACCTGACCCCATTTTACAGATGAGCAAATTAAGGTCTAAGGAAGTTAAGTGACTTGCCCAGGATCACTCAGCTAGCAAGCATCAGAAGTGGTAGTGCTTTTACCTGATGCCTAGCCTCCTCCTACTTCCTGAGAACTCTGTTTCTCACTCTAGTACTCTCAGGCTATATAACACTTCAGCCCCTCTTTGTCTTTTAGGTCAATTCTGTCTTGCTCTAAAAAACAAACAAAACTCATTCGACCCTCCTTTCACAGCTCAACTCTTTGAATAAATGCCCTGTACCTACAGCCTCAATTTTCTTATCATCTTTTTATTTGCCTTTCCCCCAACTCCTTGTTTATTTTTGCATGGCAGGGGAGGCAATTGGGATTAGGAGACTTGTCCAGGGTGTCACTGCTTGTAAGTGTCTGAGGCTGGATTTGAACTTAGGTTCTTCTGACTCTAGGACCGGTGCTCTCTCCATCATGCCACCTAGCTGCACCCTCCACCTCCTTTTCATGTGGGTGCTTCTCTCATCACTCGGTCAAGACTGTTCTCTCTAACATCATCTGGCCAAATCCAGCAGTATTTCACAGGGTTATTGATTTAGAGAGAATCTAGTTCAACCTTCTCATCTTTTCTCCTAAGGAAACTGAGGTCGGAGACCTTAAGTGATATGCATGGATGGTTAAGTGCCAGATGTGGTTTTTGAACCTGGGACCTCTGGCTCCAGATTGAGGTCTTTCAGTTCAAATCACTAAATGTTTATTTTTTAAAATAAATGTTATTGATATATTTTGTTTTAAATTGCCTAATTTCCCCCCGTACCCACCCCCCCCAGAGCCATCCCATAAAACAGAATATTTTTTTTACTAAGTATTTATTAAGCTTCCAGTATGTGCTTACTAAGCTTAGTCACCTAAGTACTAGGAATAGATATAAAAACAAAAACTCCCTGCTTTTCAGAAGCTTAAATTCCTAATTTCCCTCTTACTGTTGAGGGTACCCCTCAGCTCCTCACTATCCCTCACCCCCGTGTCCAATCTGTTGCTGAGACCTGTCAATTTTACCTTCAGAACATCTCTTGCATATACCTCACTTTTCTCTGTTCTGATGCTGCCCCTACCCTGGTTCAGTCCTTCACACCTGACTACTGAAGTAACCAGCTGGTTGATCTGCCTGCCACAAATCTCTCCCCAGTCCATCCCCCCCACTCAGCTGTCCAAGTGATCTTCCTAAACTGCAGGTCTGATGATGTCATCCCCTACGCCCACACACTCTATAAACTCCAGTGGCTCACTATCACCTCTAGGATCAAATATAAAATCCTTTCTTTGGCGTTCAGAGCCCTTCATAACCTTCCTCTCCTCCCCATTTTTCCAGTCTCTTTGCACCCTCCTTCCCCACATACCCTGCATCCAATGACACCGGTATTGTGTCATTGTTCTTCCCACAAGACCCATCTCCCAACTATCTGTCCCTGTGCCTGGAATGCTGTCTGTCACGCCTCATCTCTGCCTCATGGCTTCCTTCAAGTCCCAGCTAACATCTCATCTTCTATAGGAAGGTTTTGCCAATTCCCTTTAATTCTAATGCCTTCCTGTAGTTTGTCCTGAATATAGGTTGTTTGTACATTGTTGTTACACATCGTCTCCTTCATTAGACTGTGAGCTCTTTGAGGGCAGGGACTGTCTTTTATCTAGTAGATAATAAATACATATTTAATTAGTTTTTTAATTAAATTAATATTTGTTGACTGATTGACATTCTAAGGAGAGAAATAACATGTACCCATGAAAATGTATAAAAAGTAAATCCAGAGTAATTGGGGGGGAGGTGGGGGAGCAATAGCAGCTGAGGGGACATTAAGAAAGGCTTCATTGTAGGAAATAGCACATGAGCTGAGCTTTGAAGGAAACAAGAGATTCTAAGAAGTGGCAATTTGGAGGGAGGGCATTCCAGGCACGAGGGGGTTGGGGGGGGGTGTCAGCCTGCAACGGCAAGATGAGAGATGGAATGTCGTGGGAAGAACAGCAGGTAAGCCAGCTTTGCTGGAAAGTAGAGTACATGAAAGGGAGTGATGAGGAAGGTGGGTTGGAGCTGGGTTGTGAAAGGCTTTAAATGTCAGAGGAGTGTGTATTTTATCCAGAGGGAATAGACAACCCCTGGAGCGTTTTGACCCAGAAGGCCTATCTCCGTTTCCATAACCTCCATTGTTATCACTAATGATGAGCCAAGGCTACTGTTTAGTGACTGTGGATGAGTCAAAAGTGCTTTGCGGGGTGGTTTGTGGCCAGCCAGTGGGTGTTAAGTGAGGCTGATAGTTAGGAGGAGAAAGGTTTCCCAAGACATCTCAGAGGCTTGCTTTGGGCCTCCCACATCTTGGCTGAACAGCTTCTGTCTGTGCTCCCAGGAGGAAGAAGAGCTGGAGGAGCCGAGGGGCAAGGAGGAGCGACAGGATTCCAGCACACCCATGAGGAAGGTGGGAAGGCCTGGGCGGAAGCGGAAGCACCCAGTGGTGAGTGTCCTTGGACTCTGCCCAGCCCCTGAGCCAGGGGAAACCCTAAGGTGAAAACAGGTGCGCTCAGAACTCCGGGGTGGGGTGGGGGGGAAACCAAGTTAAAGCAGAGCTCAGGGGCTCCCTGCCCCTGCCCAGGTCGCCCTGACATTTGTGTTCTTGGGTTGGGGGGGACCTGAGCAAAAGAGGCCAAAGAAGAGAGGGTTGCTACAGGACAGTGAGTTAGAAAAGCTGACAGACTAGGTCTACAGATGTTAGAGATATACAATGAAAAAGCTTAGGACCAAATAGGGGAGGTCATGTTCCTTAGTATTTTGCAAAGCTCATCGCCTCCTTGACAAGAATGTTGTCCTTACCTCTAGTGCCTTATGGAATCCCCTCAGGTGCCATCTCATCCAGGAGGCCTTTTTGAACTGCTCTCCTTTCATCCAAGTTGTTCATGCTCTTTTTCCCATCAAACTACCTGCTATAGAAGCATTTTCCTAATCCCCTCAACTGCTGGTGCCCTCCCTCCCGAACCACCTTGATGTAATGCCTCTATTTATTCTCTTTCTATTTATTCTGTGCATACTTGTATGTTTTGTTGGCTCCCTTAGAATGTGAGTTCCCTTAGAATAGGAATTGTTTAATTCACACATTTGTGTCTATAGCCTAGCACATAGTATGTGCTTAAATAAATGCTTGGGGATTGATTGATTGATCAATAGTGCTTAGAAGTTAACTAAGCACTTTTACCTCTATTATCTTTGAGCTTCACAAGGATTCTTTAAGGAAGTCACAGTAGATATTAGCCCAATTTTCTAAATGAGGAAACCAAAGATCCTGAAAGCTCAATGAGGTCATTTAGCTCAAGATAATTTGGCTAATAAATTTTGGGGCCAAGATTTGAATCCAGGACTTCTGATTTCTACACTACTGGTTTTTCTGCCTCATCAACCATTCAATCAATAAGCATTTTCAAGGGCGTACTATGAGGCAGGAGCTAGGGATAAAAATGCAAAGAATGAAACAATTCTTACATTATGTGACAGTTGACAAGTCACCACAGTTTCTGAACGCTGTTTACTCAATTTTAAAATGAGTGGGTTGATTCTTGACTTCATCTTTTATTTTTGGTGAGGCAGTGGGGTTAAGTAACTTGCCCAGAGTCACTCGGCTAGTGTCTGAGGTTGGATTTGAACTCAGGTCCTCCTGACTCTCCAGGGCCAGTGCTCTGTCCACTGTGCCACCTAGCTACCCCTTGACTTCATCTTTTCAAAAGCCATTTTTATTTTCTCATTTTGGTTGCTGAGGTATAGTCCAAATGTGGTGGGTTCCACTGCCATCGATGATGAGACTAGATCACTGAAGACATGTTGGGAAATCTATAAATTTTGGATTTGTTTATTTTCCTTTCAGTTGAATTTATATTTTGGGGGAAGGATGATCTGGGGAAAAAATTAAAATAAAGTGAGTGGGATGGACTTAGTGATGTTGAAGTTTCCCCTCCAGCTCTAAGTATAAAATCCTGTGATCCCATAGGAAAAGAGTATTCCAACTTTTGGAAGGTATCAATTGTCCTTTGAGTGTGAGTTGTGTTCATCTCTTTTTATTTTTTTTTAAATTTTATTAATTTATTTTGATTTATCAACAATCACTTCCATATGCTTTTGAGTTGAAAATTTTTCTCCCCCTTCTTCCCCCCCCAAGACGGCACACAATCTGATATAGGCTTTACATTTACATACCCATTAAACGTATTTTCACATTAGTGAAGTCGTAAGTAAAAATTAAAACCAATAGGAGGAACCATCAGAAAGATGAAACAAAACCCAAAAGAAGGTAAAAATAAGTGATAGCGATTTGACTTCCATAGTTCTTTCTTTGGATGTGGACAGCATTTTCCATCCCGACGCCTCTGGAGATGTCTTAGATCCTTGTAATGCTGAGAAGGGTTCAGTTTAACAATATTAGTCATTGCATAATGTGGCTGTTATTGTGTACAGAGTCCTCTTGGTTCTGCTCACTTCACTCAGCATCAGACCATATAAGTCTTTCCAGGTTTTTCTGAAGTCAGCCTGTTCATCATTTCTTATAGCACAATAGTATTCCATTACATTCATATATACAACTTGCTTAGCCATTCCCCCAATTGATGGGCATCCTCTCAATTTCCAATTCTTTGCCACCACAAAAAGAGCTGCTATGAATATTTTTGTACATGTGGGTCTTTTTCCCATTTGTTTGATCTCTGTGGGATCTCTTTTTATTTTTAAGCAGATGTAGAACATGAGGTACCTGCCATTTCACGGGTACTGGATAGCCCTAGAGTTCCAGGGACCTAGCTATCAGTAAAGCTAAAACAGGACAGGTATCAGCTTCTTCCAGGGTCAGATGATGCAGCAGTATGGCCATTGTCTTGAAGTCAGACTGATCTTGGAGTCAAAAAACCTGGGTCCAGATCCTGCCTCTATCATTGTCCAGACCTCAGACAAGTGACTTCCCTTTTCTGGCCTCAGTTTCTTTAAAATATAAATTTGTAAAATGAGGGAAATCTCCCTTAGAGTAAAAGTTCCTTGAGGACAAGTACTGTTTTTGCCTTTCTTTTAAGAAATACTTCTTGGCTGACTGCCTGAGGGCATTGAGCCAATTTTTAAGGCTCTTTCTAGTTCTCACATTCTATGAAATAAAGAGGTCTGGCCAGGAGCTTCATGTCTGGGTCATGCACCCTAGATCTAGAGATGGAAAGAACTTTTCTTCTAGGTAGATCAGCTATCTGGTCCAATACCCTCATTTTATAAAAACTGAGGCTCAGAGAGAAGTGACCTGGCCAGGACCACTCAGGGAGTCTGTGGCAAAGCCAGGAGGCTAGCCCAAGCCTCGTGACTCCAAATCCAACACTCTTTCTATTGTATCATGCCTTAGTTTCAGGACAGAAGCTGTTTGGAAAGTCCCAGCAATGGTGGAAGCTTTCCAGGGGCATAGTCAGGAGGCGTCCCAATTTTCAGAGGATAACTTGTCTGGATCACAGCCCCTACATGCTTGCCCTACCCATGCTATGTGACTCCTGTCGGCATCCTTCTATAACTTTGCTCCAAGGGGTCCATCCATTATGCTAGAGTCATTGCTTTCTCTTGGCTAGCTTATGCTTTGCCTCATTGGAGGGAACATCCAAATGGATGAGATCACAGTTGCATTTTAGAACTTTTTTTAATCTTCCTGGGGTTGCATATAAAGACAGAAGGCCAGGTTTCCAAGCTATTATAAATACATGCGTGAGTATGCATGTGTGTGCAGACAAATACATCCACAGGGTGGGAAATTGGGGAATTATCCATTGACCTCCAAGCTAGGAGAAAGGAGGCATGCGTGACTTCTGGTGTCTAGGCTGAAATGCAAAAGAAGCTTTGGGTTACCAGTAAGAGAGTTTGGGATCCAGAGGAAGCTCAGGGCTGAATGTTCTTGTGTGATGACCTTCCCATAGATTAAAATAGGAGAGGAAAGAGAAAGTGACTTCCTTAAATGTCTAGTGGGAGCCTAGCTTAGCACACTTGGGGATAATGTTAATGTGCTTTTATTATGTAAAAAATTATAATAATAAAGTAGAAGAAACCATCAGAAAGAGTACTATAAATTACCTGCCAGGGATAAGATGCCTGCAGGGTTCTGGCCTTAGAAGCCCGAGTTGCCTTTGTTAATTCTTCCCTCATGCCCTGACTATCCCTGCCTGTGTCAGCAGCAGTGACTCTATAGCATCTCACTTTGCTGGAGGGAACTGGGCGGGGGGGGGGGGGAATCAGCGAGGAGAGAGGATGTCTCAGCTGAGCCTTGAGCAGAGAAGCTATCATTTAGCTTATGAAGCTGAGCAAATGCATGGCCAGGAACTAATCAAATGAAGTTCTGGGTTTTTTTTTAAGTCATATTTTGTTTTTCTATCACAGCAATTTCTGGGAATGCACTCCCCCACCCCATCCCAAGCATCTCCCCCCCCAACAAAGAAAAACAATTAAGCAAAAACACCTGCTACAATGATCTTCTGACAGTGTAGACCACATCCTGACCTGGTAGTTCCCTGTCTCTGTGCTGTGGGAAGGGAGGTATGGTCTGTATCATTTACCTGTTCTGCTGGACCTTTGCTGGTTTTTTAGCAGCTCCAAAGTCAACTACCTTTTGCTGATCTTTTTCTTTACTATATTTATGTAGTCCTTGTGTATCTGGTTTTCTTGATTCTCCTTACTCTTATCAGTTCATACATATCTTCCCACATTTCTTTTAATTCTTCATATTCCATGACATTCAAGTTTTAAATAAGAATGTTTTGTTCCACTGCCCAGTGGAGAGGCCCCCACCTTGTTTCCATTTCTTTGCTCCCCTCAAAGAACACAAAAGTCTGGTATATACCACTGTATCCAGGGCAACACTATTTATTGTGAAGTCAAATCCTGAGGCACTAAGAACCCCACTGATCCCTGCAATCAAGTAGAACCATGATGAATACTATTTCACATTTATTAGGATTATTTAGCATTTTAATATTTACAGAGCACTCTTTCCCCATAGCAGCCTGGGGAGGAGGTAATGTCAAGATTGTTGCCCCCCTCCCTTTTCCACATGAAGAAACTGGGGCTCAGAGAGTGAAGTGACTTGCCCAGTTCACATTGATAGTTGATGTCAAAGTTGAGATTCCTAGGCAGGTCTAATGGGATCATAGACTTAGAACTGGAAGAGACCCTTGAGGTCATCTAGACCAATATCATTTTACAGATGAGGAAACTGAGGCCCAAGTGGATAAAGGGATTTGCCTGGGGTCATATAGCTAAAAAGTGGCAGAGTTAAGATTTGAACTCAGATGGTGCTCTTTCCATTGGACCACACTCTTTGATTCCAGGTCTGGTGTTCTACTACTACTACTACTTACTACTACTACTACTACTACTACTACTACTACTACTACTACTACTGCTATTGCTACTGCTACTGCTACTGCTACTACTATTGCCTAATATTTATATGGCACTTACTATGTGCCACTATATATATTGCCTTTTTGCCCATCTTTGAACTGTAACAGAGAGGCTCACAAAATGCAGATGAATTCTCAGGAGAGGAATTGCATCAGAACTAGTGGTTCTAACTCTGGGTGAAAAGGAAGAATTTCTCATGGGGCTTGGGAGTGTCTCTTGTATAGTATGTTTATCTCTAATAGGCAGCAGTTTGCTACCTTTTAGCCATGCCAAGGACCTGGGATCTTGGATTTGAGGGATTTACAGACTCTTTTAAGAGAGATTGACAGCATATTGCCAGGCTACATTCTCAAGACATTGATCCTCTTGAGTGGAGCCCTTCCCCCATCATTACCAATGGGTTGGCCATAGTCAGAGGTTATAGAGAACTTACAGTTGGGGCTGGATCCATCTGCTAGAGGGAGCTAAGCCTAATCCTTCTTAATACTTTACCCTGATCCCACTGCTGACTGTATACACCAAGGAGGTTAAAAAAAAAAAAGACCCACTCCATATGTATAGTACTAATTTTTTTTTTTTGTGATAGCAAATAACTGGTTGGGGAAAGGCTAACCAAAATGTAATACATGAATGGGATGGAATATTATTGCACCATAAGAAGCAATGAATAGAAAGATTTCAGCAAAGCATGGGAAGACTTATTTGAATTGTGATCCAAAATAAAGGTAGCAGAACCAGGAAAATATAATAATTACAACCTTGTAAATGGAAAGATAATAAAAAAAAACCCCAACACCCTGAAAATAGATAATCTGAAACTGAAATGACCAAGCTTGACTCCAAAGAAGAGATGAGAAAATATACCTTCCTCTCTTCTTTATTTTTGGCTTGGCAATGGGGTTAAATGACTTGCCCAGGGTCACACAGCTAGTAAGTGTTATGTGTCTGAGACCGGATTTGAACTCAGGTCCTCCTGAATTCAGGGCCAGTGCTCTATCCACTGTGCCACCTAGCTGCCCCCCTTCCCCTTGGGTGCTCTTGGGATTGGAGCATTGCATAGAATGAATGTCAGGCTCAGTTGATGTGCTGGTTAGTTTTTTGTTGAACCTTTTTTCCTCTTCATTTTTTATTCTTTGTTACCAGGGATGGTGGGAAGGGGAATGGGAAGGGATATATTTGGAAATGGAGGCAGTGTTTATAAAAGAGAGAGAGTGATCTATTAAAGTAATGTTTTTAAAAGATTCTTCAGCCTGAATCTATAAGACTATCTGCATAATCTGCTTACTTAGTAAATGCATTTCAGTGGTACTACTGCTGCTGTATCTTCTCTAATAACCACTTAAATCTGATTTGAATATCAGGCTGTGATCACCAGAGCCTCAAGGAATTGAGTGGCACCTCCCACACATCCTTGCTGTTCCCCAGTGTATGACTTGCTTGGAATCAGAGGGAAGCTTTCTCCCAGTGTAAAGACCAGAAACTAAAAAGATTGTTCACTTTAGCACTCCAGTTGAGAAAAGGTGGTAGACTGGAGCCTTCTCTCTCTAGCTGTTTCTCTTGAATTAAACTCACTAATGGTGAAGTAGGAGGGGTGGTGGTTAAGGAGCAATTTTAGCCTCTTTTTGAGATTTGGGGAGGGCTGAAGTGACCCCTTGTCAGAGCCTGGGAGACAATAATAGGGTTAGTATCATAGAGATGGAAGAAAAATATATATGGAGGAAGGGAGCATAGCTTTGGGTTATCAAATTAATTCAACTCTGCAGATTTCAATTAAGTTCCTACTCTGTGCTAGATACTATGTTAGGGACTAGGGAGGCCAAGAAAGAACAAAAGAGAGGCAATATGTCATAGTGGTTAGGGCACTGGACTTGGACTGGGTGATTCTGGGAAATCACCTCATATCTTTGGGTATTAGTTCTTGGTGTCAATTGTTAACAAAGGTATTGGACTACATCAGTGGCTCTTAACCTGAGGTCTAGGAACTTTAAAAAAAACATTTTGATAACTATATTTCAATATAACTGGTTTCCTTTGTAATCCTATATGTGTTTTATGATTTAAAAGCACTCTTGTAAAAATTTAAAAAAAACCACTCTTGTAAGAAGGGGCACATAAGCTTCACCAGCCTGTCAGAAGGGGCCATAACAGAATTAAGAAGCCTTTGTACATTAAGTCTTTTCCAGCTCTTAAACATTCTATGATATTATACTATAAATGTTGAGTGTTTGAATGTATTTTAGAAATAAGTGGGGCCTGATTGGTGTGGCATTATCTAGCAGGGGACAGGAGAAATGGAAAATAAATTAATGTCAGGCCACCGGTATCTTGGAGAAGTATCTATGGAATTAAGGAAAAAAAGAAAGACTATTCCTAGAGATTGGACATTCTGAAACCCAAGGTTGAGGGCAGGTCAGCAGGCAAGGCCCATGTCCTTCTGGCAGCGTTGGCCACCTCAGACTAAATCCTACCTGTTAGAGCACAAAGCACTTTAGAAAAAGCAGTGTGGAGAGCATCATAGTTGACAGGAGGCAGTATGGGTACTGGCAAATGCACTGGTTCAATTGTCAGAGGACCTGGGTTCAGATCATGTCTCTGATGCTTATAATCTGTGTGACCTTGGGCAAATCACAGCCTCTCTGGGCTTCAGTTTCCTCATCTGTAAAATGGAGGGGTTAGAGTAAATGACTTCCAAGGCCCCTTTTGACCCTAAATCTATGACTCTAAGATAGGTATAAGTACTGTCCCACCTCCAACCCAGCCACAGAGGCCTTCTGCTCCTTCTGTTTACAATCAGGGCCACAGGAATGAATTTAAGAATTAGAACATCAGTATGTGTATCTTCTGATGGCTAAGTCTGGGAGTGGAGAGAGAAGGAGAAGGAATGAGAATCTATCATAAATATCTGGCTGGTGTAAACAAGAAAGGAGAGGCTTGGGACAGCTAGGTGGCGCAGTGGATAGAGCACTGGCTCTGAAGTCAGGAAGACCTGAGTTCTAATCCGACCTCAGACCAAACACTTGACACTAGCTGTGTGACCCTGGGCAAGTCACTTAACCCCAATTGCCTTAAAAAAAGAAAGAGAGAAAGAAGAAAGAAAGAGAGAGAGAGAGAGAGAGAGAGAGAGAGAGAGAGAGAGAGAGAGAGAGAAAGAAAGAAAGAAAGAAAGAAAGAAAGAAAGAAAGAAAGAAAGAAAGAAAGAAAGAAAGAAAGAAGGAAAGAAAGAAAGAAAGGAGAAGCTCAGGACCTGTAGGAAATAAAGGGAAGAAAAGGATATTGGTTGTTTGATCAGTCAATCAATAAGCATTTATTAAGTGATGATGTGTGCTAGCCACTGTGCAACGTACTCAGAATACAAAGGCTGAAAGGACCTTCCCTTCTATAGAGGAGACAATAAATACTTATATAAGTAGACATAATATACATTCTAAAATAAATGCACAGTGGTAATTAGGGAGAGGTGCTAATAGCAGGAGGCAGTGGGGATCAAGAAAGGTCTCATATAGAAGATGTCACTTGAGCTGAGCTTTAAAGGAAATTAGAGTTTCTAAGGGGCAAAGGTAAGGAGGGAGTATATTCCAGGTTTGAGGAACAGCCTGGCTGTGCAAAGACTCAGAGATGGAAGAAGGAATAGTCATCTATGGCCATCATTAAAAACTCATTTATTTGGGTTGTAGAGTACAGAAAGGGAAATTAGGTCTAATTAGGCTGGAGAGGTATCTGCGGGCCAAATTGTGAAGGGTGTTAAATGCCAAACAGAGGAGTTAGAATTTGATCCTAGCAGTAATAGCGAGGCACTGGAGGTCATTGAGCAGGGTAGTGAAGAGGTCAGATCTGTGCCTTAGAAAGGTGACTACCTTTACTTGAGGCCATGATGTATGCAGAACAGTAGAAGAGACAACTTCCATACTTCCTGCTCAATGGTGCCAGGATTAATCTCTAATCACTTACAGTGAAGACTCTTCTCTCTCTGTTAGTCCCTATAGTCAATTCCCATGGTCTGTTGATTTCCTTCATGATGACTTCCTGCTAGGGGCATTGTGGTGTAATGAATGGATGGAGAGCTGACTTTGAAGCCAAGGAGATCTAGGCACAAATGCTGTCTCTGATACAGACTGTATGACCCTAGACAAGTCACTAAAACTCTCAGTTTTATGTTCAACTCTCTAAGGCTATAAAGTGTAGCTAAGATGCCAGTCTTCATTGGAAGAGGGACTTCCTTTTCATTCTCACTTACCACTGTCTTGGTCCAGGTTCTTGATCGGGGTCACTGCAACAACCTCACTGACGATAGTCTCTCCTCAACCTAGCCAGTCCTGCACACACCACCAGAATAATCTGAAAATACCAGTTTGATCACGTTACTGCTCTGCTCAACAAACTTCAGTGGTTCTCTATGTCTTTAAGGTAGAATGTGATCAACAAGCAGTGCCAGGCACTGGAGATACAAATACAAAAGGGAGATAGTTCCTGCCCTGAAAAAATTTACTTTTCCTTTGATTCCAAATCTACCAGCCTGGAATTCAAAGACCCTTATGTTCCAAACTCACTCTGCTTTTCAACTTTAGCTCATACTATTCCCCAGTGCAAAAACCCTCTGCCCTAGCCAGACTGGTTTACCCCTCCCTCCCCAGTGTTTTTGATCATGCTGTTTCCTCAGCCCTGGAATGCCCTTCTTCTTCCTTCTCCCCAAGCCAGATCTGCCCATTCTCCAAGGTCAGCTCAAGGTCTATCTCTTTCACGAAGCCTGTGCCCATCACCTTAGCCCACCCGGATCCCTCCCTTTTCAGAATTCCTGGAGCACTCATTGCCTATGCCAGTAATGTTGGCATGAAACTCTATATTGTCTGGCATGGATCCTTAGCTGTTTCACGTATGCATTTTTCATCTCTCCAATTAGATTTTAAATGTGTGTGGAGACTGCAACGTATTTCCTTTAGCTCTTCCTGGGCTGCCTAGGTGACTGTTATGCAAGCTTAATAAATACTGAATGCATGCATGTAGGAATGAATGACTGTGGGGATAGTCAAAAGAAGTTGGGGAAGATGACTGGGCTAGGATACTCAGTACTTTTGTCCAAGTCCCAGCTCTGACTTGTAATAGCTGTGTGAACCAGAACTTATCACTTACTTTCTCTGGGCCTCAGTTTCCTAATCTATAAGATGAAGATGTTGGCTTAAATGACTTTCAGGGTCCTTTCCAGCTCTCTAAATGTATTATCCTTAAAACTAGATCATATTTAGGGTCCTATTGTTATAATTCTATGAAAATGCAGGTTTGTCCTTGGGAAATTTAGCAATGCAAAGACAACAATTCAAACTAATAGAAATAGAGACAATAGTGTTATATTTTAGTAGACCTGTAAGTGCAATTGGGATGGAATGATGGAATCTGGGTCAGGGGAGTCAGGGAAGAGCTTCCTTCTACCTAGAACCCCAACTACAGAGTCTTTTCTCTAAGTAGGATGGGATACAATGGACTAGAACTGGGAGGGAAGAACCTGGTAGTTTTAACCTTGCTCTGATAGAGTCATGGATATGTGTCCTAGGAGAAAGATATTCTGGATGGAGTGGGATTGACCAGCTCTTCTACAGAGCTGGCATTTAAACCATTTAAACAGGAAGCAATGCTGGATGGACCTCTGAGGTCTCTCCCAGCTCTAATCGCCTGTGATTTTAGGATTATATCAGAGTGCCATTGGAGAAATGAGTTGTAATGGGAAGTAAAGAGATGCTAGGCTGAATGGCCCTCCTGGGACCAGTATTTTGTTAATATTGTCCAGCAGATAAAAAAGCAAAGAAGAAGGGAAATTGGGCAGTATCTGAGAGCTGCTTTTGCAGTATAAGGAACAACAGCACCTTCGTATTCTCCTGGTTTCAAGGTGAGGAAGGTTTCAGGTAGTAGGTAAGAGGGAGCCTTTCCTTCTCAAGACTGAGGGCATCTTTGAAAGTGAGATGCTGGGGCAGCTAGGTGGCTCAGTGACTAGAGCTCTGGCCTTGGAGTCAGAAGGACCTGAGTTCAAATCCAGCCTCAGACACTTAACACTTACTAGCTGTGTGACCTTGGGCAAGTCACTTAACCCTGATTGCCTCACCAAAAAAAAAGCAAAAAAAAAAAGAAAGTGAGATGCTACTGGTGACATGACCAGAAGATGCTACTCCCAAGTCTGTCACCTTCTTAAGACTAGATCATCTTCAGGGTCACATTGTTATAATTCTACCAAAATGTAGATTTGTCCTTGGGAAATTTAGCAATCCAAGGACAACAATTCAAACTAATGGAAATGGAGACAATAGTGTTATGTTTTAGTAGATCGGTAAGTGCTATTGGGATGGAACGATGGTGAGTCCCCAGGACAATTAAATACGCAGTTTTTATTTTCAGCCCTCCAAACCCTAGGAATTCTTCCCCATTCTCCACATGCCACCTTTTCCTTGAGGCTATGGCCCATGGGTTGGTTCCAGGCCCCTGGAAATGATGGTTTAAGTTTGTTGGGTAAGAGTGGTGACTAAGGCTTTATAGGTTCCACATCCATCCTTCCTACCTGCCTTCCTCTCTCTTTTATTTCTTTCCTTTTTTTCTTTTCCCATCTTCCTTTTCTTCCTTCCTCTCTTCTTTCTTTCTCTTTCTCTCTCCCATTGTCTCTGTCTTCCTTCCTTCCTATTATGTATCTATCTCCTCAAGGAGTTTTTATCTATAGCTATATCATCAACATCATCATTATTGTCATTTAATAAGTTTGGTTAAATTCAGTAAAGTTTTATCATGTGCCAGCCATTGTGGCACATACTAGGAATATTCAAACAAAACTAAAACAGTCTCTATCTAGTTATTCATCAGTTATTCAACAAACATGTATTAAAGTACCTACTATGTGTCAGGCACTAGACTGTGCTAGAGAAACAACGAACAAAATCCCAAACAGTCCTTGTTCTCAGGGAGCTTACATTCGATCTGTCTGTGTCTGTCTTTCCATCTGTCGATCTCAGATTTATACCCTGCTTATTTTCAAGAGGTTTATTTTGCTTGGAGGGAGCATACTGAGGTCACCAGTTGCTAAAAATAACTCAAAGGAGGAAGAAGTAGGGAACTCTGGAGCTTGGGCTGAGCTGACCTGAAGCCAAAAGTGGATTAGTTCATGTAGGAGACATGAACTGAAGGAGCTTCACTCATCCCAGGATCTCCGCTCCCAGGCAGATGCCAGGGATGCCATCCATCCATAGCAATGTCTTTCACTAACCCTAACCACATCCTATCGTAGCTGCTTCTTCTTCCCCTTGCTCTTCTAATAGCCTCATCTCTTATAATCATAGCATTCACTTAGAATTTCCTGCCCTGCAGGGCCTCACCATAGCCACCTAACCCCATCAGCCCTAACCTTACTCACCTCTCTTTGTGGTATCTGCTACCAGAACAGAAAATTAGCTGTCGCTGACCCTGGAGCAAATTCTGGGGATTTGTCTGGAGAGGATTAGGCACACAGAAAACAGTCAGGCTATAGCTACAGTCCAGACCAGAGAGGGGACAGGCTATCTCCACAAAAATCTAGCCCAGGAGTGGGGAACCAGCAGCCTCGAGGACACATGTGGCCCTCTAGGTCCACAAGTGCGGCCCTTCAAACATGACAGAACAATCCAATCCAAACTGTGAAGTTTGGATTCAGTCAAAGGGCTGCACTTGAGGACCTAGAGGGCCACATGTGTCCTCGAGGCTGCAGGTTCCCCACCCCTGGACTATAGCCCTTATTCCATTGGAGATCTCAGGGAAGATAGGTCTGGGAGAAGGGAACCACTGCAACGGGACCTTAGAAGTAGTGGCATCCCAGGGACAGTGCCCTGGAGGAATGCATTGGGAAGGCAATTGTCACGAGGAAGAAGTGTACCTTCTTGGAGAAGAAGAACCTTGCTCCCCACTTCTAGATGTAAGCACCCTAGGACAAAACCCCCTTGATGTTGTGCTAGTTACTGCTACATAGTGACAGCTAGGTGGTACAGAGTGCTAGACCTGGAGTCAGGAAGACCTGAGTTCAAATCCAGTCTCAGACACTTAGTAGCTATTTGACCCTAAGTTACTTAGGCTCAGCTGTCTGCCTCAGTTTCCTTATCTGTAAAATGGGGATAATAATAATAATAATATTACCTACCTCCCAGGGTTGTTGTGGGAATCAAATAAGATAATATTTGTAAAGCATAGTACCTGGCACATAGCACCATATAAATTTACTAATACCACTACTACTGACCCATTTCCCCCCTAATCTCCAGATATACACATATCCTACTAGGTATTCCTCAGTATTCATACCTGAAATTGGCACATATTTTTGTAGCAACACACATTCGTATCTTCACTAAGACCTAATATAAGATTTTAAATGTATTGTGTTCTTGAAGATTATTTTTTAGTTTACTTTAAGGCAAATTTCTTTCTGTGAATACTTTGTATTTTGATGGTGAGAAAGAATGAATAAATGAACTATCCATGAATGAATGAATGCAAATCAATTTATTAATCTATGTACTATGCTAATCTCTGGGGATGCAGAGATAAAAAAGAGATAGTCTCTGCCCTCAAGGAGCTTACATTCTAACTGAGGCAGATAATACATATAAGGGAGTGGTGGCCAGAGAAGAATATTTTGGTCAAGAAAGTTACAAAGATGATAAGAACCATGGGACAATTGATTGACAAGCTCTTTCCAGAAACAATGATCATTTTGATTACTGTTCCTATAACAAGAGGTGGAAAGGGTGGATATGTGAATGCCAAGGCATTCCAGGAAGAAATGGTCAGGTGGTTGGAGTTAGCTAGATGTAGATGAAAACACCCAAGAGAGCAGCCCAGCCCCAGGGTTCAGCTGGAGGTTCAGTTTCAGGGTGGCATGGCAAGAAGATGATGATGAAGGGGAGGGATTTGCTCTGGGTGGCATTATGGGAACTGGGACACATGTTCTCTTGCCTACCTTGGAAATTATCTCACCTTATTAGATATTAGCAGAAACTGTCACAAAGAATAAATAGAGGCAATGGAGATCTAAGTATGGGGAATAGGAGCACAATCATAAAAACCATCCAAGACCATCTTGTCCAACCACCTCGTTTTCCAGATAAGGGGACTGAAGCCCAGAGAAGGGAAGTGATGCCCAAAGTCATGTGGGAAATGAGTGGCAGAGTAAAGATTGAAACCTAGGGTCTCTGGTCTTTATCTAGGGACTGTAAAAATGCGAAGCTACAAAACTCATGCAGCAAATGACTGCCCTGTGTGGTAACAGATGCTCCTGGTTGCACACGACTGAGCACGAATGGATATAAACATATCCACACATTCCTCAGTACTGTACATCCATCCAAAGACACCTCCAGCCTCCCCAACTCATCCAAGATCTATGATTTCATCAGTGGAGGACCTCTTTTCAAAGAATCAGATTGTAACCCACATATAACTTAGTAGACAGGTCTTAGAGAATTGCCTGAGATTCTGAGAGTTATGTGAGTTTACTGAGCTAATAAGTATCCAAGGCAGGATTTGAACCCAGATCTTTCTGTCTCCAAATCCAGCATTTTTCTCTACTATCCCACACTCACACACTGAAAACTTGGACTTACAAACGCAGAGACAACAACTATTTCTCATCCTGAATTGATTATGAAAGTTGAATAAATTAAATTTAAAAAATAAAAATATTTTTTAAAAAAGAAAATGGAGTAAATTTGGCAAGAAAATGTATTGTTTTAGCTGCCCTCCCCCACAATCTTATGGTCTTAAAACACATAAGCTTAAAAACAAACTCTTTTCTCTCATCCTTCACCCGGCATCCTGTTCCTCTCACCCCCTGGCTTGTCCCACTTCTCTCTTGTGCTCCCTATCTTTGTCATTAGTGCTTTCAGGAGCTTGGGTCCAAAGACCATTCAGGTAGTTATTTCTTTCTCTTCTCTCTCACTCCATTCCTTGGGATTGACTACAGCACAGCATATGCTCGCACAGCTACCTCAGTGCAGAACTCATCCTCTTCAGGGTACGTGGTGGACCTTTGAGCACACATTAGATTGAGGCAGGCCGTTTATGGTCTCACGACTCAAACTTGCTAGAGGCAGATCCATTCATGAATCCAACTTCCTCTCCAGCTTTACTTCCCAATTTCACTTTTGCTAAGTGTGGTATGATAAATGGAACACTGGATTTTGGTTCAAGAAGATCTGAGTTCAAATACCACCTCTGACATTCATTGGTTGGGTGACATAGAACAAATCACCTAGACTCTGTGAGCCTCAGTTTCCCCATATATAAAATGGGAATAATGATCCCTGTATCAACTGCTTCAGGGAGTTCTGGTGAGATTCAAATAATGTATATGAAGTACCTTGCAAACCTGAAAATCCTGTAAAATGCCAGGTATGTTATTATTGTTCTTGCTTGTGGTTTTTTTTGCTATTGCTGTTGCTTTTTTCTCCTTAGCTCCTTCTCTCTTTACTCATTTGATCCATGATGACACAAGTCCCTCTTGTTTTTCAGATCCTGGGTGACCACTTGTTTGCAGGTCAAAACTGCTCTCATGGCATCTGCCTGAACTTAGTGGTTGAATCCTCTAAGGATTTCCTCCTATCATTAGTTAATTTTTTCCCTTTCCTGGTCCCATATAACCTGGTCAGCAGCCCTAAATTCCTCAGTGTTGTTAGACCATATTGTTCTTGATCCCCCAGCATCAAATCACAACAAAGTTATTCTTGCTCCAGCCTTTTCTGGCTTTCAGAGGTGTGAGGATAGGGGCACCTGGTTAGAACTTTTTCTTAGGAACAGTCAGGATTAGATCCTTCGGCATGGGGAATGCAGAGGAACAGGAGACACAGCTCCTCCCCTCAAGAGTTTGTTATCTATCTAAGGCACCAGCACATATTATATACATTGACAGATAACTTGCTTTGCTATGCAAAGAGCTGTGTGTGTGGTCATGGGGCCGTGAGCCCTCTAGGAGCTTAGAGGAGGGGGGAATCACTGTGGGTTGGGCTGGTCTAGGGCTCTTATAAGGCTTCACAGAGGCTGCAGGACTTTGCCCCAGAAGGATGGGTGGGATTCAGAGGAGCTGGAAGGGGGTGGGACAGCTTTCCAACGAAAGCAAACTACAGGGTATGTTTGGGGAACAGTGAGTTGAATGATCTAGCTGCCATCATGAAGGTTATGATGTGGGAGAAGGGAGTATGGTATGATTAGGTGGGGAAGGTAGGTTAAGGCCACATCAGGGAGAGCCTTGAAGGATAAACTAAGGGATCTGGACTTTATCCGGTTGGCGGTGAGGAGTCCTTGAAGGTTTTTGAGGAAAGGAATGATGAAAGCACTATTTTAGTAGGACAAAAAGGGGCAGGAGAGGTATTCTCTTTGGAATGATGTGCTTCATTGGAGTCAGGAAGGCCTGAGTTCAAATGCGACATTCGACACTTTCTGAACTGAACTTATTATTTTTCCCCCAAATCTATCCCTTTTCTTAACTTCCCTATTTCTTCTGAGAGTACCACCACTTTTCCAGCTACCTACATACAATCTCAGTGTCACACACTCCTAACTCTCACCTCAAATATCCAAGCAGTTGGAGGCAGCTAGTGGGGCAGTGGATAGAGCTCCAGCCTTGGAGTCAGGAGGACCTGAGTTCAAATCTGGCCTCAAGATACTTGACACTAGCTGTGTGACCCTGGGCAAATCATTTAATCCCATTGCCTAGCCGAAAAGAAAAAAAAATTCCAAGTAGTTGTCAAATCCTGTTCTCTTTGAAACACGTCTCGCAAAAGTCCCCCTTCCCTCTACTCCCATGGAGATCGACCAAGCTCAGGTCTCCAGCATCTCTCCGCTGCAATAGCTTTCTAATTGGCCATACTAGCTGAAGTCTCTCTGGGCTCCAATTCGTCTTCCACACAGCTGCCAAAGTGATTTTCCTAAAGCACAGATTGGGCTGTGTCACTCCTTCAAACTCTGATAGCTCCCTATTACCTCTAGAATAAAATACAAAACAGCCTGCCCCCAACCTACCTTTCCAGATTCATTTATTGCACATTGCTTCTCTCTATGCACACTGCAGTCCAGCTAGACTGGCCTTCTGATTGTTCCTCACACACAACATTCCATTTCCCAAACCTTTGCAGTAGCTGTCCGCCGTGCTCAGAATGTACTTCCCTCATCACCTTCAGCTGTCAGAATCCCTATTTTCCTTCAAAGCTCAGCTCAGGGGCTGTCTTCTACATGAAGCATTTCCTGTTCCCCCTATCTTCTAATACTTTCCCCTGAAAAAACACCTCATCTATTTTATATAGATATCCATATGTACATATGTACACATTGTCTCTCCTTTTTCCCTCCAAGGATTATAAACTCTTTGAGGACAGGGAGCAATTCACTTCTATCTTTGCATCTCCAAAGGCTTGCTCAGTGCCTGGTAATGGGTGCTTAATAACTGCTTGTCGATTGATTTATTATTAGCTTTGTGATCTTGGTGATGGCTGTTGTTTCAATTTCAGTCTCTGTGACCCCTTTTTGAGATTTTCTTGGCAAAGATACTGCAGTGGTTTTCCATTTCCTTCTCCAGCTCATTTTACAGATGAGGAAACTGAGGCAAGCATGGTTAAGTGACTTGCCCAGGGTCACACAACTAATAAATGTCTGAGGCCAGATTTGAACTCAGGTCTTCCTGACTCCAAACCCAGCATTCTATCCATTGTGCCACCTAGCTGCCCTTGTGATCTCGGACAAGTTATTAAGTCTTTATGTGCCTCAGACAATGCCTTAAGACTTACCTACTGACGGGGGCAGCTAGGTGGTGCAGTGGATAGAGCACCAGCCCCGAAGTCAGGAGGACCTGAGTTCAAATCCAGCTGCAGACCAAACACTTGACACTTACTAGCTGTGTGACCCTGGGCAAGTCACTTAACCCCAGTTGCCTTAAAAAAAAAAAGAAAGAAAAGACTTACCTACTGAGTTATTTGTCTTGGTGCCATCAGAAGCTTCCCACTGCTGATGAAATCACAGAATCTCTTTTTTTTTAATTTTTTTCAGTCTTTTTTTTTCATTAATTTATTTTGATTTCTCAACAATCACTTCCACATGCTTTTGAGTTGAAAATTTTTCTCCCCCTTCCTCCCCCTACCCTCCCCACGATGGCGCACAATCTGATATAGGCTTTACATTTACATACCCATTAAACATATTTTCACATTAGTGAAGTTGTAAGTAAAAATTAAAACCAATAGGAGGAACCATCAGAAAGATGAAACAAAACTCAAGAGGAAGTAAAAATAAGTAATAGCGATTCGACTTCCATAGTTCTTTCTTTGGATGTGGACAGCATTTTCCATCCCGACGCCTCTGGAGATGTCTTAGATCCTCATAATGCTAAGAAGGGTTCAGTTTAACAATCATAGTCATTGCATAACATGGCTGTTATTGTGTACAGAGTCCTCTTGGTTCTGCTCACTTCACTCAGCATCAGACCATACAAGTCTTTCCAGGTTTTTCTGAAGTCAGCCTGTTCATCATTTCTCATAGCACAATAGTACTCCATTACATTCATATGCCACAGCTTACTCAGCCATTCCCCAATTGATGGGCATCCTCTCAATTTCCAATTCTTTGCCACCACAAAAAGAGCTGCTATGAACATTTTTGTACGTGTGGGTCTTTTTCCCCATTTGTTTGATCTCTTTGGGATATAGCCCTAGAAGTGCTATTGCTGGATAAAAGGGTATGCACATTTTTGTAGCCCTTTGGGCATAGTTCCAAATTGTTCTCCAAAATGGTTGGATCATTTCACAACTCTACCAACAAAGTATTAGTGTTCCAATTTTCCCACATCTTCTCCAACATTTATCATTTTCCTGTTTTGTCATGTTGGCCAATCTGATAGGTGTGATGTGGTACCTCAGAGTTGTTTTGATTTGCATTTCTCTAATCAATCATTTTTTCATATGACTATAGATGACTTTAATTTCTTCATCTGAGAACTGTCTGTTCATATCCTTTGACCGTTTATCACTTGGGGAATGGCTTGTGTTCTTATAAATTTGTCTTAATTTCTATATATTTTAGAAATGAGGCCTTTATCAGAGAGACTGGTTGTAAAAATTCTTTCCCAATTTTCTACCTCCCTTCTAATCTTAGTTGCATTGGCTTTGTTTGTGCAAAACCTTTTCAATTTAATGTGATGAAAATTATCCATTTTGCTTTTCATAATGTTCTCTATCTCCTGTTTGGTCATGAATTCTTCTGTTCTCCATAGATCTGATAGGTAAACTATTCCTTGTTCTCCCAGTTTACTTATGGTATCAGCCTTTATATCTAAGTCCTGAACCCATTTTGACTTTATTTTGGTATATGGTGTGAGATTTGGGTCTATGCCTAGTTTCTGCCATACTCTTTTCCAGTTTTCCCAGCAGTTTTTTTCAAAGAGTGGGTTCTTATCCCAGAAGCTGGGGTCTTTGGGTTTATCAAATAATAGATTACTATAGTCATTGACTACTGTGTCTTGCATATTTAACCTATTCCACTGATCCACCTCCCTATTTCTTAGCCAGTACCAAGCAGTTTTGATGATTGCTGCTTTATAATACAATTTAAGATCTGGAATTGCTAGGCCACCTTCCCCTGCATTTCTTTTCATTAGTTCCTTTGATATTCTGGGCCTTTTGTTTTTCCAAATGAATCTTGTTATTATTTTTTCTAACTCTATAAAATAATTTTTTGGTAGTTTGATTGGTATGGTACTGAATAAGTAAATTAGCTTAGGTAGGATTGTCATTTTTATTATATTAGCTCGGCCTACCCATGAGCAACTGATGTTTTTCCACAGAATCTCTTAAAGAGCTGTCTGGCAGAGGGATAAGAGCACTGACTTAGAGTCAGAGGACCTGAGTTCAAATCCTGACTCTGCCGCCTACTAGCTGTGTAATCTATAGCAAATCTACTTCCGAACCTCAGGTTCCTCATCTACAAAATGTAGCAAGGATTTTCATTGAGCTGTGTCTTGGCATGGTAGACAGAGAGCCAATCTCAGAGGCAGAAGGACCAGGCTTAATCTCTGCAATATGCTCATTTGTAAAATGAGAGGTTTCCTTCCACATCCTAAATCTCGTGATCCTCAGATTTCTCACATTGGACTTTGCCTGTGATTTATTACAATCCTCTGTTTTATCATATTTCTGTATACATTTTAGCCTCTCCCCTCCCCCACCAGGTTTTAGGCCTAGAGAGGGCAAATAAACATTGCCTTTTATTTGTCTTTGTATGAATCAGTGGCATGGTGCCTTACACATTGGGTTAGGACTAGCTCAAATCAAATCAAAGCTTGTCAAATACCACCTCCTAGATAAGGTCCTTTCTGATCCTTGCAGCCTCCTTCCAACTGCCAGGACCTATCTCACTCCAAATTATCTTATATTTCTTTTTTATCTATTCTGCCTTTATGTATTTACATTTTCTCACCCAACAGAATGTAAGTTCTTTGAGGTAAGGGGCTGTTTCATTTTTGTATTTCTGTCCCCTGCCCCTGACAGAATGCTTGACACACAATAGTTCCTCAATTAACACAGGACTGATCCTGACTACATTGAAAATGGTTATAATCAGAAATGCTGTGATAGATCAAGCTCAGGGTCCATCCAGCTCAGGAGTCTGTCTCCAAGGGAGATGCCAAGCAAAAAATTCTTTCCGCCCTGACCTTGGTTTGTCCTAATGCTGATGCCCTCCAGCTCAGGATGAAGGGACAGGCTAAATGGTACAGTGTGTGGCTGAAGGTTGGCTATTGAATGCCATCTGGTCCCTAGGGAAAGGTGCTCCTTTGCTCTGCTCCCCTGTTGATATCCTCTCTGGACAACTCCTCTTTCCCATCCTTCGCCCTAGCAGGGGCAGGAATTAGGCAACTGGGCTCAGAGCTAGCAGCCTCGATTAGCTAGGGCATCAGTGGGGTGGAGGAGTCAAGGGGTGACGGATGCTCTGAATCTCTTTGGCTAGCCTTGCCTCCCAGCAGCTTCTTCTCCTGGCTGCAACACGATCTGGGGAACCAGATGCCAGAGAAAAGGGGCTTGTGAGAAGGGGCTGGGGCTGGAGGAGCTGGGAGGGGGAGAGTGCCTGGCCCCTTTCCAGTCTCTTCTGGGGGCTGGGCTACACTGCTTACGTGGACATGCGGCTGTTTCCTGAAACTAGAGTCAACCTGGAAAAATCGAGGGCTAGAGCTTGGGAGCTGATGGGCTTGCAGGGAGGAAAGGAAAGAAGCAAGAAGGTGGGGAGTAGGTGGGGTGGGGAGGGGTGCGGGGGGGAGTAGTTGTTTGTGCATGCACACACATACGTGTGTCTAGTTCTAAGTATACAGATGTGGGTCTGTTAACCGTGCACGCTCCTGCATGCACCTCGGTGCGTATGTCTTTAATCACAGGGAAGCAGCTGGCTTGCTGCCAGGGTTCCCGGATGGCACCGAGCAGAGCCACTGCAGGGCCTCTCCATCTGCTGATAGGCCGGGGTGGGAGCCTTAAAGGCACAGCGGCACCCCGGGGGAGAAAGCTTTGTGAAAGCAGGGAGCCCCTTCACTGGCAGGGAGAGCCGGGACTGGAGGCCTGGGCAGGAAGGCTGGGGGTAGAAACTCAGGCTGGGAGGCCTGGGAAGGGGGGGGGGCGTGGCTGATGGAGAGCTTGGGAATCTGGAGAAGGCGATGGAAGGGAGGAGCCTAGTGAGCCCCGGAGAAGCCTCCTACTAGCCGCCAGCTAGTATTCCCTGTGTCTTTTCCGTGACTGTGAATTTCAGGCCCTTTTCATGCCTGGTCCTCCGGGCAGCTGGGGCCATAAACTGAGGCAACCCCAATTTTTTTTTCCTGGCGTTTTAGCCTCTGCGTCATCCACTCCCCTGTGGAGCTGGGGGAAGGGCTTTTTCCTTGGCCACACCCTCTAGCCCTGGTCCTGTTCGTTGGGTTCCATCCACAGCATCCTGTAGACCCTCCCAGAGGAGGTTTTCTTGGGAACAGAACCAAAGGAGTCCCCAGGCTGGCCCAGGGGTTGTAGAAGAAGCTGGCGGCAAGGCAGGAGGGGGGGAGGGAAGCAGTCTACTTGGACTCTGGGGAATGGCATTGCCTGAACCTGACCTCTCATCACTTTCCCTGTGCATCTCTTCTACCTTGGTTCCTATAGGAACTGCACACCAGCAAAGCTCATGATGACTCAGGTAGGCAACTGGGGGGAGGGGGAGGAGAGAAAATGAAGGGGAGGGAAAGATGGGGAACTGTTAGCAGCGTGGGATGACGAGTGGGATGATGAGTAGGCCTTGTTGCTGCTTTCTTCCTGCCAGATAGTGGGGTTCCTTTGCCCCACAAATCCCAGGCTTCCACTGGGATTTCTAATCATTGTGCTCTTATTTCTGCACCTGACTTGTTTCTATGCTGAGATGTAAAAACACAAGCCCAGAAAAGGAAGGAGGAGTAAAGAATTTTATGAGCCCTTGAAGACTTAGTTAGCAAACAGTGGCTGGAAGAAACAGCTGCTTGAGTACACAGGGCATATGGGGTTGGGGTGGGGGGGAGTGGAGGGGGTGGGGAGGGGGAGACAGGGACAAGAAGGGAGGACCCTTGGGTACCAGCCATATAGAATGGATGGATGCTGGGAGTGTTTCTTTTGGCAGAGGCTGGAAGGATAAGAGCCTTCTGCCCTGGGTGAGGTTGGCTTCTTTCAGTAGGCTGCACTGTGGGAACCTCTTAGCTTTGCCACTCGGATTTCATTGCAGGGAAGGGGTTGAAATTTTCTGTTATAAGGCAGCCATGAAATCAGCCAGCTGGTCAGGCATTATGAACACCTGAGAAGTTTAGCAAGGCTTGACTGTCTGGGTTGTGGGCCAACAGATTTGTAAAACTTAGAGTGGATGGGTGGGGCTGAGGGTGAGGCTGGTGTCTTTTGCCCAATGAACAGTAGACACCAAAAAAAAAAGGCCAACAACAACCAAAAGACAGGTATTTAGTCAATAGCTGAGTCAATAAACATTTATTAAGCATCTCTACTATGCTAAGCTCTGAGGGTACACAGAAAAGCAACAGACAGCCCTTCTTGTCTAGGAGTCCACAGTCTAATGGGGACGTCATCTTGCAAACAACTAATGTACAAGCAAGATGGGACAGGATAAAGTGGACATGATGGTTTTTTAAGTGCTTACTCTGCACCAGGGGCGCTAGGGATACAAATGCAAAGAATCAATCCCAACCAACCATCTCCTAAGTACTTAAAATGTACCAGGAGCTATCCTAAACCTAGAGACAAACAAAAAATTAAACAGTTCCTGCCCTCAAGGAGTTCACATCCTATCTAGGGGGAGACATGTTAAGTGTATACAGCATAGATCCAAAATCAATACAAGATAATTTGGAAAGGAGAGAAAGGATAAATTCCCCATTGTAAAAGTGAGATTTCAGAGCTTTTTTTTTTTGGTTTGTTTTTTAATATAATTGCCTGAAAGTGGATAGCATGGGAAAGAACAATTTGTAAATAGAGATTTGGGGAAAGGCTAGAACCCTATTTATATTTGCCATGCCTTCTAACATGAGAATATTAAATTAGAAAGAAGGAGATAGTGTGGGAAAATAGGAGATGGTTCCAGTTTTATGGGACAGTGTGAATGAAAGTTTTAGAACCAAATATGGGAACAGGTAAGAAAAAAAGATTGAATGGTTTCATGTTGTTGAGTCATTTCAGTCACGTCTGACTATTTGTGACCCTGTTTGGGGTCTTCTTGGCAAAGATACTGGAGTGGTTTGCCATTTCTTTCTCCAGCTCATTTTTACAGATGAAGAAACTTAGGCAAACAGTGTTAAGTGACTTGCCTAGGGTCACACAGCTAGTATCAGAGGCCAGATTTGAACTCAAGAAGATGAGTCTTCCTGATTCCAAGCCCAATCCTCTCTCCATTGCACCACCTAGATACCTATTCAGTTTCATATATAAGACCATAATTTTAGAGCTAGAAGGGAGCTTAGAAGCCAACTGATACTACCTCCTTATTTTTATGGATACAGAATCTGAGACCCAGAGGGGTGAAGTTGCTTGTCCATGGTCACAATGGTAGCAAATGACAGAGCTGAAGTATGAACCCAAATCTTCTTACCCAAGAAGAAACACCCTCTCCATCATTCCACACTGTCTTGAGCCACCTGAATGGTCAGAAAGGAAGAAAAATATTCTGATAGTGGTGTTGATAGGGGTCTATATGAGGGAGGTTTTTCTAGTAGGGCTTTGAAATCTAGATTGAATATAGTCAGGCAACAAGCATTTATTTAGCACCTGCTATGTGCTAGGCACTGTGCTAAGTTCGAAGGATACAAAGAAAGACAAAAACCATGTTCCCTGCCTTCAAGGATCTCATATTCCAATGTGGGGACACTATATGCAAATAACCATACCTACAAGATATATATGATGCAAAAGGAAAACCTCAGAGGGAAGACAGTAGCAGTAGATATGGGGAGAGGGGGGATTTTACTGAGAAAGGCCTTTTGCAGAAGGTGAGATTTGAGCTGAGTCTTATAAGAGAATAGAAGGAGAAGGTGAGGAGGCAGAACATTCTGGGCATTAAAGATAGCCAGTGAAAGAATCAAGTAGGGAAATGGAGCCCAGTATTTGAGGAACAGCAAGAAGGCTAGTGTTCCTGGATCATACAGTATGTGGAAGAGAGTAAAATCTAAGAAGATGGGAGAGCTAGGAAGGGGCTTGGTTGGGAAGTGGCAGCTAGGTAGTGAAGTGGATAGACCACTGGGCTTGGAATCAGGAAGACTCATCTTCCTAACTATGCCTAACTGGCCATAGATAGACACTTACTGCCTATGAGACCCTGGGCAAGTCACTTCACCCTGTTTGCCTCAGTTTCCTCATCAGTCAAATGAACCGGAGAAGAAAATGGCAAACTGCTCTAGCAGAAAACCCCAAATGAATTGTGGAGAGTCAGACACAACTGAACAACAGGTTGGGAAGGATTTTAAAAACCAAAGACAGGATTTTGTATTTTGATCCTAGAAGTAGTAGGGAGCCCCTGAAATTTAATGAGGCAGGCAGGGAAGGGGTAACATGGTGCAACCTATACGTTAGGAAGATCACTAGAGGAGGCCTTGAAGGAAAAAGGGAAGTGACATAAAGCATGCAGTGTGGTGGAAAGGTAACTTCTCTCTGCTGGTGCTTGTGAGAGGGAAGAAGGAAAGGACACCACACACCAGCTTTCCTCTTCTTTCTTTCCTTTAATTTCTCTATACTACTGGAAATCTGGAGAAGCTGAAATTGGCACCTGTAGCTTCTTGTGGCAACAGCTACTGTTGGTGCCATCTCCTTGGACAAGGAGTCTCAACTGCAATTCCCCAAGCTGTTCTTTAATTCCTGATCTAAACACAGTTGCCAAATTAATCTTCCAGGAAAAAAAAAATTGGCCAGGTCACTCCCCTATTCAAAAATCTTCAATGGCTCTTCTGTTGCCTCTAGGATAAAATCTCAAATCTTTGGTTAAGCATTTAAAACTCTTCATGAGGGGCAGTAGATAGAGCACCAACCCTGAAGTCAGGAGGCCCTGAGTTCAAAACCAGCTTCTGACACTTACTAGCTGTGTGACCCTGTGCAAGTCACTTAACTCTGCCTCAAAAAAAATTAATAAATTTTTGGAAAAATAAAAAATAAAACCCTGCACAATGTGACTCCCATCTACTTTTCAAGTCTTCTGTCACTCCTGGCTTTGAGAGCTTTCTCACTTTCAATCATATCAGTTTGTTGGCTATTGCCCAAAGAGAACATCTCACCTCTTGCCTTTGTCTGAATGGTCCCCAGTGTTTGGAAGGCTTTCCGTCTTCACAGCTACCTCTTAGAACTTGTTTTCCCCAGGACACAGCTCAGACGTCAGCTTCTCCTTAGGACTATTTCCCAGATTTTTAATTCTTTGCCCCTCTTGAGATTACTTTGCATTTTTGTGTTTATCTCCTGGTGCACATGTTGTATTGCCCCCAGTAGAAAGTAAGCTTTTTGAGGGCAGACTACTGTGTTCTTGCGTTAATGTCTCCAGCGCACAGTGGTGCTTGATAAATGTTTGTTAAATGAATTGAGAAGGCAAGGAGTGCTGTGTCTAGTGATCAGTCGAGGGTATTTGAGAAAATGAGTTTCATAAAATCCTTAGTGGGATATGGGGAAGCCCCTGTCAGAGGAACATTTTGGTAACTATAGACTGTGGGCATTTGCACGGTCAATTGGAATTGTAAAAGTTATCTCCAAACTTATGCTCAGGCTCAGCTCAGTCATGCTCAGTTATTCAAGCATCTATTGAGCACCTACCATGTTCTGGGTACTGTACTAGTCTCTGGGGAGAGAGAGAGACCAAAAAATGAAACAGTACTTGCCTTCAGGGAGCTTATGTTCTATTCGTGCACAATGGTATGTGCAAGATAAGTAAAGGCACAGTAAATGCAAAATAATACAAGGAACCTTTTGCTGAGGGAAGCCTAATCAGCTGTGATCATATGAAAGGGCTGGCACTAGGGCCAAACTTTGAATGAAGCTAAAGATTCTGAAAGTCAGAGGTGAGGAGGGAAGGAATGCATTCCAGGCATGGGGAACAGCAGCCTGTTTACAGATAGAGAGAGGGGAGTTGGAATGTTACAGATGAAGAGCAGGCCAGAGGCCAGTTTGTCTGGAACGCAAGAATGCGTGACTGAGAATTATATGATCAGCCTTGAAAGATAGGCTCAAACCAGATAGTGAAGGGCTTCAAATGCCAAATGCAGAAATTTATATTTTACCCTCAGGACAATAGAGAGCCACTAGTACTTCTTGAGCAGGAGAGTTACTAGGTTATGTCCATTTGGCAGCTGTGTGGAAGGTGAATTGGAGAGACTTGATCGTAGGAGCTGAGAGAGACCTTAAATGTCACCCAGAGTCCATCCCCTGAGTCTCAGAGAAGGGATTTCTTCATGCTGACACAGTTACCGTAGCCTCCCATGCCCAGCTCCACTTACAAGCCATATGTTGCTATTCCATTGTGCTAATTCTATCATTTCAACTAAATTGTCAGCTCCTAAGATTGGGAGCCTTTTGTAACCCTCCTCCTGCTGCTCTTCCCCCACTTCTTCCCATAGGCCATCACAGTGCTGGGTAAGTGCCTGATAAATACTTCTCAGTTGGCTGACTCAGCAGTAGCCCTGCCTCAGAGGGAGGCTGGAAGCCATGTGGGGGGTGGGGTGGGCATTGCCCTGCATCTGGCTCCCAGGGGTTATGAAGTCCGTGTTATTGAGAAGATAAAGGGTGACCTCGGGAGCTCGTCTTCAGCTTCACCTAGGAAGGGAAGTTTGATTTGCTTGGGACTTATCTGGCTCTAGAGAATAGGCAAGGCAAGACAAGAAGCATTTATTAAGCACCTACTGTGTGCCAAACACTGTGCTAAGTGCTGGAGATACAAAATGAAAGGCAGTCCCTGCCCTCCATGAGCTTACATGCTAACAGGGAAAGACAACACACAGGGGAGCTGAAAAGGGGATGGGGAAGGTGGTCACTAGAGGACACGGTGGCCAAGTCCTGAGAGTCAGAGGTAAAACCGGGGGAAAGGAATGAAGCTGGTCTAGAGCAAACCCAAAATGGAGTCTCCGGGAGGAACTCAGCAGTGGGAGTAGGGGGCTAGAAAGGCACAGGCATCTTCCAGGGCAAGGAAACCCCAGGCATGAGGGAAATTTCCAGGTTGAGACAGTAACTGAGGCGTGGTATCTGAGTAAGTCCCCTCCTTGAAGGAAGGTGGTGTAGGCAGTGTGATGCTAAAGAAGGACTGGATTGAAACTGTCTTTGGAAACAGGGAGGGAGGATGAGGCTCATAGGGATCTGGTGGGAGGGGAGAGGGCTGTCAGAAAGCCATATCTCCTAGGGCTCTATGCCCATGGAGCTGGCAATCAACAGGAAGTGAGTCCTTGAGGTGAGGAAAGCACTGTGATGCACTGGGCAGGAAGTGACAAGAGAGCTATAAAAAGCAATCTTTGTGTGTGGGGTGGGGAGCAGCTTTGTGGGGCCCAGAAACCCAGCAACTGCTTGGCAGCCCCATGTGCTAGGGAGTGGCCAGAGGGAGCCGAAGGAGCATGTCATGGTAAGAGAATGGACCGTCTGACCCCACTCTGATGCTTTCCAGTGGTGGGAGGATGGACCAGGTACACTCAGGTACAGCATTCACTGCTGCCAAGGAAGTTGGCAAGGGGAGCACCTGGAAAGATGTTTTCCGATCTCAGTGGTATCCATGTATGAGCCTGTCTGTACTTGTCTGCCATGAGAGAGGCCTGGAACAGCTGGTCCCATTTGAGTCTGGCATATTTCAAGTTTCAGGCTGTCTCATCATTCTGACCCACGTGACCATAGTGAGGCCTCCTGAGGTCAGAGGACAGACATGACCCAAGGGGATTTCCCTTGCTGAGGCAAGGTGAAAAAACCTAGAACTAATGCTTAGGAAACTATAGAGCTTTGTTTTCTTGTCTAGAAATAGGTCTTGCACAGCCTATCAGTTCTGTTAGCATCTTCCGCTCCCTCAGCTTTGACTTTTTTCCACCTCCCCCCTCAAAGTTCCCCAATTATGTCTCATTTCCCTACTCTAAGCCCTGTCAGGGCCACTGTAGCCTTTCCATTCCTTTTCTATGACGGTCTCCCTTTTCTACCCCATTCGTTAAGGTTTGGAGGAGCTACAGTAAACTAATCGTAAGTGAAGCTGCTGTGGCCTACAGGGCACAATCCCTTTTTCATTCTTGAATGTCCAAGTCCCAATTTCCTCCTTTGGGTTCCTTCTCCTTGGGTTCACTCCTCCTCAGTGATTGGGCCATTGCTTTAGAGCTGGAAGGGACCTCAGAGGACATCTAGTCTAGCCCGCTCATTTTGCAGATAAGGAAACTGAGGCACAGGGAGTTTAGATCACACAGTGTGAGAGGCAGGATGCTCTGATTTCAGAGCTATGGTGCATAACTATACCATGCTTATTCTTTAAAAAAAACTAAACTAAACTAAAAACCTGAGTCTCCCTGCCTTTCCCAGGCTGTTAGTGCAGGGACCACTCATGGGCTGACCTCACTCTGATTAGTGTGGAAGCCTTGTCCATTGCTGACCAGAGCATTCTGCCCCTCCTTAGGCAGCCTGGTGGTCCTCTGCTTACTTTTGGACTCATTTCAGATACCTGATCAGCTTAGCCCCAGTGCAGCTCAGAACCCTCAAGCACCAGAGATCCACCAGCTTCAGCCTCCCTGGTAAGCAGGGGTTCCAGGCTTGCACCATCAAACCAAGATCTGCCTTCTCAATCCTGTTCCCACTGAGTATTCTCTCTAGGTTTTTTTTTTCCCTGTTGTTTGCAGACCCCAGGTTACTCCCCTTTTTTTTCTCAATTAGTTCAAAACCTGGCTCACATTTTTTCTCTCCTCCCCAATTTCTGCCCCATAGTAGGGGACTTCAACATACATATTGATTCTCCCCTAAACTTTCTAACCACTCACTTCCTATGACCTACTCACCTCCCATGAACTACACCCTTACCCTACCTCAGCCAAACACAAAGATAGTCATATCCTTGATCTTGTCATCACTCATAAAAGTACCACCTCTGTGTTCAAGAATTTTGAAATCCCCTTATCTGACCATAGATCTCCCTCTACCTTCCCTTACAAAACCCTACTCTTTGTCCACACCCATGACTTCCAATCCCTTGACCCCTAGATTCTCTTCCAGACCATCTCTCTCTGCTAGCTACTCCCTCCTCTTCTCCCCATTTTGACCCCTTGGTGAATCAATTCAACTCTGTACTGTCCCCCTTTCTTGAATCCCTAGCCCCCTTATGATATTGTTGATTATGCCCAGCTAAGCCTCATCCTTGCATTGCTTCCACCATTCATTGCCTTCACTCCTATACACATGCTACTGAATAAGATGGAGAAAAATCACATACTCTGGGTCTGTTACAAATTTATGTCACACAACCTCAGCTGGGCCCTAACTGCTGCTGGGCACTCTTACTATACCTCCCATATCAACTCATTATCCCACTCTCCATAGTAGCTCTTCCAAATGTTTTTATCCCTCTTCAAACCTCTCATGGTTCCCCCTCCCCCTCCTCTCAGCTGAGAACCTTGCTTCATATTTTACAGAAAAAAATTGAGGTCATTCATCATGCACCTCCACTTCTCCCTCTTCCTCATCTCCTATCACTCAGGCACCTACATTTTCACCTTTGTTTTACATGATGAAGTGGCCTTACTCCTTCCCAAGATGGACCCCTCTACCTGCCCAAACAATCCCATTGCATCCCATCTCCTCCAACAGATTACCCCTCATCCTCACTGTCATCCTTACTCTCTCACTTATTTTCAATCTCTTCCTGTCTGCTGGCTCATTTCCTACTGCCTACTGACATACCCATGTCTCTCCATCTCGAAAGAACTCTCGCTTGATCCTTCGATCCCTGCTATCATCCTCTATCTCACCTGCCCTTTGTGGCTAAACTCAAAAAGGCTGTGTACAATTAGCACTTCCACTTTCTCTCTTCCCACCCTCTTATTAACCCCTTATAATCCAGCTTTCAAATTTATCATTCCAATGAAACTTCTCTCTCCAAAGTTACTAACAGTTCCTTCATTGCCAAATCCAATGGCCTTTTCTCAGTCCTCATTCTCCTTGACCTCTCTGCAGCCTTTGACGTGTAAATCACTTTCTCTTCCTTGACACTCTTTTCTCTAGGTTTTTGGGACACCAGTCTCTCCAGGTTTTCCTCCCACCTATCTGACCGTTCCTTCTCTGCCTCCTTTGCTGGGTCCTCCTTCAGATCACATCATCTCACTGTAGGTGTCCTTCAGGGTTCTGCTCTGGGCCCTCTTCTCTTCTCCTGCTACACTATTTCACTTGGTGATCATCTCATCAGCATCTCTGTTCTGATGATTCTCAAATCTACCTTTCTTGACCCAGTCTCTCTGCTGATCTTCAATCTCTAATCTCCAGCTGCCATTCAGAATCTCAAACTGAATGTCCAGTAAACATCTTAAACTTAACATGTCTAAAAGGGAAATCATTATCTTTACCTCTAAACTGAGCCCCCCCTTACCTTTCCTGCTACTCTAGAGGGCAATAGCATCCTCACAGTCCCTCAGGCTCATGACCAAGGAATCATCCTGGACTCCTCACTATCTCACCCCCACCCCATATCCAAGCTGTTGCCCAGCTCTGTCAATTTCATCTTTGCAACATCTCTCAAATATGCTCCCTCCCTCACCTTCTTAGTTCCAGTGCTTTTCCTTTGTTAATTATCTCCTATTTATCCTGTATGTAGCTTGATTTGAAAAAGAGGCTATCTTTTGCCTCTTTTTTGTATCCCCAGAGTTTAGCACAGTGCCTGGCACATGGGGACTTAATAAATGTTAATAAATTGATTGATTGATTTTCAAGTTGGACCTAACATCCTCCTTCCATAAATGTTTGTTGAATCAATAACTGAGTCTTTATTCCCTTCTTTTACTTTTCCTGGCAGACTTCTATAGCTCCAGATTAGACAGCAGTAATCAATCTGAAAATCTTAGCACTGGAACAGACCTTAGAGCTGATCTAGTTCTGAGGGGACTGTTTTCTTCCTATGGGAACCAGGGTGGTCTAGATTTGGAGTCAGGTTCAAATCCTAGTAATTTATGTAACCTTGGGAATATCTAGTCCTTTCTCTGGGCTTCAGTTTTGCCATCTGTAAAATGAGGGATTTGGGGTCTCTAAGTATCTTCTCACTCTTAACTCTATGGTAGTTGAAATGATCTATTATTACTTATATGTGTAAAGTTTTTTTCTATTTTAACTCTAACTCTAGAAAAGTCTGACTTTGGGGGTAAAGGTAATAGGAGAGCCCTAGACTATTGTAACTGTTCCCCAAGTCTCCTTCCCTCCAATCCATCTTATACAGCATTGCCAAATCATTCTTCTTAAAATGCAGCTGCCTTCCCTGCCCCAAAACTTTCAGTGGTTCCCCATTACCAACTGAATAAAAGTTCAGACTCCTCAGCGCAGCATGCAAGGTTCTCAACAATCTCGCTTTAGCTTTGTTTCATTTTTCCAGCTTCATTTCATTACATTTCCCTTCACTCCAACCTAGTTGAATAACTCACCATGCCACCAACAGGTCCACAGGATGGAGGATTCAAGGGACACTTTCTAACTGGCAACTATAGTAGAGAATAGAGAAACATAAGTAGGTCCAGCCATATTGTACCAACCTCATATCTGTATGTCTGAACTGGAGCTCTAAGGAGTAAGGGAAGAAGGGTCCTTCTCAGCTTGTCAATATCCTCTCCTCTGTTTGACTGAAGACAAAAATTCAGTGGAGGCATTTGCAATGGTTGGGATAATTATAGAGGGGCTGTCTGCTGAAAGCACTCTGACCGACCTGCTGGGTACTCCACACTCTTCTTTGCTGCATCATCATCCATGCCTCTATCCTCTTTTTATGGTTGTACCCCCAGAGCACCATCCTACCCCCTTTTCTCTCATCATACCATATCTTTTCTCTAGGTGATCTCATTAGCTCCGATGAGTTCAATTATTATCTCTGGGCAGATATTCCCAAATATACACATTTGACCCTCATTTCTCTGCATCTCCAGTCCCACATGGTCAACTGGCTGCTGGACATTCTCACCCGAGTGCCCCATAGGCATATCAAACTCAGTTTCTCCAAAACAGAACTTATTATCTTTCCCCTTAAGCCCCAACTTCTTTCTCACTTCCTTATTTCTGTTGAGAATCCCACCATTCTTTGTCACCCAGGTTTGCAACTCTCTGTCACCCTTGACTTTTCACTCTTCCTTATCTTCCTCAATCCAGTCATTTTGTCAAGTCTTGTCAATTTCACCTATACAACATCTCTTGAATCTACCTCCCTCTCTCCATTCACATGATCACTACCCAAGTTTGGACCCATCTCACATCTCACCTGGATAATTATTATAATAGCCTTCTCATTGGTCTCCCTGATTCAGGTGTTGTGCACGTCTTCCACACAGCTGCCTGTGACATTCCTGAAGCACAAAGCTGACCCTGGCACTAACCTACTCCATAAACACCCTATCAGCTCTAGGGAAAAAACACAAGTTCTTTTTTAACCTCTTTTTTTTTTGGGTGGGGGAGTACTTAAAACTCTTTGCAATCTTGCTCCTCCTTGTCTTTCATTTTAGTTCAGTAAATGGTTGTTACCAATTGGATTTCCCATTAACATCCCTCTCCCGTGAAATCAACATTCTAGGCAAATAGTCCTATTTGCTCTCTCTCTAGTAGAATACTTTCCCTCTTCATCCCTAAGTAATGCTGCACCACCTCATCTCTGGCTTTGAAAATCCTTAGCTCCCTCTAAAGGTCTAACCAAGTGCTGCTTCCTACATGAGATCTTTCTGCATCCGTCTCCCCTCAGCCAATTATTTGGTGTTCTCCCCAAAGCATTTTGTATATATTTTGTATTTAATTGTCTGTGTACGTGGTGTTGTTTTCCCCCCTCTCTTTATTAGAACAGAAGCTCCTTGAGGACAAGGACTGGTTTATATTTTTGTGTTTGCATCAGATTGGCTCACTGACTCATTGAGCCTTGCAGGAATGAGATTATGATACCTGAAATTTTATTGGAAGGGTAGATACAAGAAAGCAGCTAGAAGACACCAGGAAAAAAGGGCACTCCTAAGACTTATATGATCAAAGGGTAGCCAACTTGGGGTCAAGAAGACTTGAGTTTGAATCTTGCCTTACCCACTTACTAGCTATATGACCTTGGGCAAGTAGTTTAATTTCTCTGGGCCTCCAGTTTTCCCACCTGTAAAATGGGAGTAATAGCAACTCCCTCACTGGGGTGTTATGAGGATCAAAGGAATTAACATATGTAAAGAGCTTTGCAACCCTTAAAGCTCTTATAAATGCTAGCTATTATTGTTGTTAAGAGGCTGAAGGAGTCCAGTCTCCCTATTTTACAGGTGAGAAAACTGAGGCCCAGAGAAATTGAATGATTTACCCAAGGTTACACCAGCAGTAAGCAGCACAGTCAGGTCCCCTGACTCCAAATTCACAGCTTTTTCCACCAGATCATGCTGATATGGAAGGAGGTCCACAGGGGTGGAGAGGTAGACAGGGAGGGAAAGACAGGGTCCAGGCATAGGGTGTGGACATTGGAAAGCACTGAAGTCTGTTTGAGAGGCAAACCAGTCCCTTCATGGACATTTTAGATTATGGCTTGTAGACTGTAACTCCAGGTTGGCAAACCTGATGTTATCTGTCTAATGCTTTCTCATATTTCTTTCTTTCATCTGCCCTGATGCTAAGGATAAATATTACCTAGTGAATAATTTGACCTGCCTTTAAGATCCTGAAGGACCTGAAGTAATCCAGGTTCCAATGCTGTGAGCAGCAGTAGGTGTGTCAAGGAGCGGTCACCCTACCTGTAACCCCTAGATGGTTTCTTAGGGATAAGAACAACTTTAAAGCAACAGGTGATAAGAGGGAGATTGCCACCCCCATCCATTCCCGTGTCAATCTAGTTATCACACTTATTTTAAAGGACCATGGGGCTGGGTGGAGTTGAGTTCATTGATTTGGGGATCAGAAAGGCCCTTTGGTAAGCCCCTTTATGGGACAACTTAGCTTTATGGCCCTGACCTTCCTACTCTCCCAGGCAGTTAATCATTGCCTAGAATTGGGGTTTGGCCTTGAAAAGGTGAAGAGATGGGAGTGTGTAAGGGGAGGGTCCCAAGCACTAAAATTAGAGGGGAGAACACCAGAGTCAAACTGAGGACATTCGAATCCGATTGGGACTGGACTAGGAGAACAGTGTGATTGTTCTGATAGTCCGAGAAGCATTGGACTTAGATCAGAGCCTTAGACTGGGAGGCACTGGAGTCTTTTGGTGGGTATGCTTTTGGTGGGTATCAAGTTTATGAATCAGGAACTGGGAATCAGGAACAATGAAACCAGTAAACTTACTGCTTTTTTGTCTAATACCTTGCCGTGTTTTTTCTCTCTCATCTCTTAAGGTGGAAAACAGCGACACCCCTAAGGACGTTGCCGCGACTTCAAAGTCCCCCTCCATGGCTCAGGACACCAGTCCTGCAGAGCTGCTGCCCAATGGGGATGTGGAGAAGCTCAGTGAGCCCCAGCCAGAGGAAGGGAGCCCTGCTGGGAGAAAGGGCGGGGCACGGGCTGAGGGAGAGGCAGAGGCAGAAAGCACCCCAGAGGCTGCCCGCACCCTGGAGAATGGCTGCTGTACCCCCAAGGATGGGCAAGAAGCCCCCGTTGTGGGCGGTGAGTCCTCAGTTGACCTGTTAACTTAAGCATTATGTCCCTCTAGTCTCTAATTTTTCTCAGGGGTATTCTTAAGGTACTGGGGTCATGAATTTCAGTGAGGCCTTAGGGGTGGGCCCAGCAATGAATCCAGAATGGAGAACAAGATGGAGCTTGCAGGCTGGCACTTGAAGAAGCTGCTGAGGGTCTCGAGGCTGCAGGTTCCCCACCCCTGGACTCTGATCTATCCCCCTTTTCTGCATTCTAGGAGACAAGGAAGCACCAGAAGTTTGGGTACTAGGGATCTTGAGGAGCCTGGTGTTTGGGGGTAGTAGATTATGAGTATGCTCTATCTATCCAATTGCTCTGCTTTCCTACCCCTTGGCCTTGGATGAAGCTGTGAAAGTTAAGGGCCATTGTATTCTTTCCCAGTAAAGATGCTTTGAGCCTGCTGTACTTGGGATATGAGTTTACCTGGCTGGAAAATGGGAAATTAAATCATGGAAGCATTAGAAGAGGAAGGATTGTAACTAGAGGTCCTAAGAGAGTCCCAGAATGGACACTAAGCTCATGGGAGCTTGTGTGATACAGACCCTTCTGGGATGTGGCCATACACAGAGGACGGAGTGCTGCTCCCTCCTGCTAGCTTCTGTTTATGCAGTTCTAGACTACAGCCTCCATTTCTCTGTCAGGTTCAAGCAACTCACTGCTAGGCAGAGTTGTAGAATCACTAGTAATTTGCATGTTTTGTGTAAGTGCATCTCAATTTTGAGAGGCCCTCCTTGAAACTATATAAGATGAAATAAGTAAATTAATTAGTATAATCCATTATAATTGTATCCAAATCCAATGTTTAGAGAAAACACCATGATCCTGTGTCTTAAAAAAAATCAACCAAGTGAATCATATTCCAGATTTAGGAAGAGTGAGACAGGGAAAGCCAGGTCCTTCAAACCGCCTAGGCCTAGGTCCCCTGGCCCTTCCCTCGCCTCCCACTTGCATCTTCCCTTTAAATAGAACTATTCTCTTTTAGTGGATTGAGTGAGCACTTAGTTCCCTTTGGAGAATGGAATCCTGGCAGGCAAGGGCTCCATCCCCCAGATTATGGATTGAGTCTGGGAGAACTGACAGGGAGCTATCCTGGATCTGTCAGCTTTTTCATAGGATAAATAGGTAAGGGAATAGTTTAACTGGAAGAGAGCCTAGAAGAGGCGTTGGAAAGTGACCTTGGTGACCTTGGAATGGTTGCTGAGCCCTGGGGCAAGGGGAGGGGGAGCCTGGCATCACTATCCAGGCTATTGGTATGATGTCAGTGGAAAGAATACTAGACTTGGAGTCAGTCCTATGATCCTTTCTAACCTCTTTACCATTTAATTTGGAGAGACCCAGATGTATTTACTGAAGTCTTCTGTTGTGGGGCACCATTTTGCTAGGACCAGTGTGGGCTCAGAGCCAGGAAAGCTATTCTGTGATCGTGTTGACCTTGGCCGTTTTTCTCTTTGTTGTGTGTATTTTGAAGAGTCTGGTTTCTGTCTCTGGTCTTGCCGGTGTCTCTGCTCCCAAGGGCTCCCAGAATCTTTGGCCTCCTTTTTGTCTTGGTGCTGAGTATGTTAGGAAGAGGTGTCCAGGCCTCCCACTACCTAAAAAGCAGAGATCTTATGGCTGCCACTGTCAAGTTGAGGAGAAAGACTTGAAGAAGGGAAGAGAAGGGAATAAGAATTTATTTATATAATACTTACTATTTGTCAGGCACTATGCTAAATGCTTATTACAAATATTATCTCGTTCATTCCCACAAGGTATTATCCCCATTTTACAGATGAGGATACTGAGGCACAGAGAGCTTAAGTGACTTGCTCAGGATCAGAGAGCTAATAAACATCTGCAGGTAGATTTGAACTCAGGTCTTCCTGACTCCAGGGCCAGCACTCTATCCACATCACCACCAGCTGCCTCAGAGACTGAGCTGTTTTCTGTTCTTAATTTGCTGCGGGATTACTAAAGATCCTAGTGGGATTGCTTAGCTGTTTGGAAAGTGGGAATCACTGAGCCACTGCAGAGATGTTTCGGCTTTGTGTAGGGTTATTATTGACACGTTGGTGGTTATGTGGGTGGGTTGTGGAGTTGTCGAGGGACTGAAAGAATCCCACTTTGCCAGCATCCTGTATGAATATTTTCTGAGAGCCGGAGATCCTCAGAGATCATCTTGTTCATTCCTCTCAGTTGACAGATGAAGAGACTTAACTTTGTAGTGGTCAAATAACTTGTCCAGAAAGATGAGGATGTGGATCTCAATCTCTGTGCTAAGTATTTAGCCCCAGTCCCACAGGCTCTCTCCTAAAATTCTCCTAAGGCTCTTAGAGGAGGCTTTCCCAATGGACCCACGCATCCTTTGTTGCTTCTCTATCCATCAGTTGATTGCTTAGAGGGTAACCTCTCCTAGTGCACCCATGCATTGCCTATCATCCATGTGAGGACCTTAGGAATGAGGAAACGGGCTAGAGGCGAATAAAGGATCTCTGAAGACAGATATTCCACCGGGAGGCGCCAGAGCCATTATTTGGGCAGGTGTGAACTTCCTAGCTGACCCCTCAATTCCTAGCCAGTAAAATAGTTGAGGTCCAAACAGAGCACTGTGACCAGGGCAAATGTTACTCCTTCTTAGAGGCTGACCTAGTGCTATCTCAGTCTTAGTGATCTAGTTACATCTCAAATAGGGTCAAGATGGTTGTTCTTCAGGACCTCCATATAACAGGCTAACATTCCCAGACTGATCTCAGAACTAAATTCCTCTTCCTGGTACCCCCAGGACTTGAACCGATATTGGAGTCATATTAGTCAACCTCCTACAAAGCAGACACCAACCCTAAGGGCCTAGGTCAGAACTAGAGGGCAGATAGACATGAGAGGGAAAGAAAAGTGCCTTTAGTTCATGCCAAGTATATCTTGTCTGCTACATGATAGTATCAGGCTGGAAAAGACCTCTTTTGTCCAAGATAGGGAGGCTGTGCCTAAGAAACAACACATGCATCTTTGCCTACATTAAGAAAGCTAGGGGGACGAAGACAAGGGAGATTTATAGTTCCACTGTGTACTGCCCTGGTCAGAACCCACCTGGAATATGGTACTGAATTCTGGGTTCCACATTTTAGGAAAGATATTGATGAGCGAGAGGACATCTAGAGAAGGATGGGCAGAGTAGAGAAAGAACTAAAGAACCATGCCATACAAAGAGAGGTTGAAGGAACTGAAACTATACATCCTAGAGAGAAGACCCAGGGGGTGTCATGACAGATGTCTTCAAGTAATTAAAGGGCTGTCATGTGGAAGGATTAGATTTGCTTTGCTTGGCCCTAGAAGGCAAGATTAGGAACAGTGGGTACAAGAAGCCAAGAGGCAGATACACAGTGCCTGGTGCTTAATAAAAGTTTGCTGACTTGACTTGATGCAAGGAAAAACTTCCAAAAGACTAGAGTTTTTGTAGGTAGTGGATTTCCCTTCACTAAATATCTATAGGCAAAGTCCAGTAACCACTGGTTATCAGTGTCATGGAGGAGGTTCCAGGTCAGGTGCTGGTTGGCCTAGATGGCCTCTGAGGACCCTTCCAGTTCTAAATCTGTGACTGCATGATCAAGGACATCTGGGGAGAGAAGAAAGTGGGAGAATTTCTTAGAGGATTAGAATTCTGACTGGGGTGGGGTGAAAAGGGATGCTTTAGTATTGATTTAGAGGGGCAGTAGATAGAGCTTCAGCCTTGGAGTCAGGAGGACCTGAGTTCAAATCTGACCTCAGACATTTGACACTTACCAGATGTGTGACCCTGAGCAAGTCACTCAACCCCATTGCCTAGCAAAAAAAAAAAAAGAATTGATTTAGAAAGGGAGCCTGACATTTAATCAACGGCCAAAAACGTTTTCAGTGCAGGATTCAGTATAGTTTGGGATCTTGGTCAAACAAAAAAGATGGTGGATGTAGGAACCTGTGTGACCTTGCTCTAAGGCCTGGATCCAACACAGATGCTGTGTCAGATTCCTGCAAATCCCTCCAGTTGTACAAAAGCGACAGCTGGTCTCGGGTCCCACTGTGGCAGAGCTGGGATTACGGCTCAAGACTTTCCAGGTCTAAGGGTCAGTGTCCTGAGAAGGGGGTAACCAAAGCCCTTCCAAGCAGCCAGGGAAGAGAGGTGGGGGCCCTAGGAAATATTCTCAGGTGAGGAAGGGAACTGTGGGAAGGAAATCTTCTAAGAGGCCCATGCTGAAACCAGAGGAAAAGTCAGGGAGACGCTGTGGTTAGAGTAAGGGGAAGTAAAGCAGGGGAAGGTGGAAACAGATAAACTAGGAGAAAACCGTAAAGGTCTATAAGGATGAAAAGTCACTTAAGAGTTTCAAAACATCCACACAATCCGCCTCCCCCCCCCACACACAGGCTAGCCCATAGCAAAATGCACACCCACACATATTCTTTCTTATTCCCATGTGTACCCTCACCCTCCAGGCTCAGCACAACTTCTGGGGTTATAGACCTAGCAGGTTTGGTGGGGTTCTTCTGTGGAGTAGAATGCACCCCATTCCCCCATTGGATATTTCTTGATTGTCTCCTCTTATCCTCCCACCCCAGCCTATGGCAAGGTGAATCTTCACAACTAGTTTGGGTCATGAGACTATTGATATCTGGGGGCTATGGGTCATGGGTATATGAGGGAAAGAGGTTTAGAGTCCCAGGGAGCACAATCTCCGGAAAGGGAGTAGTGAGGGACATCCATGGGCATTTAGATGGAGGCAAGAACCCCAAGTGGAGGTTAGAGGGTGGGAAAGATCCCTACGGAAGATCTCCGCATTCTAGTTGACCTGATATTCTAGTTAGTTGCTTTTCTGTTTTGGAGCTGCAGTAGCAAGTGGGGGCTGTTTTGTTTTATTACAGGCTTCATGCACCCCTCCCATTTCCCACCTGCCCCCCCTTCCTCACCCCCAGAAGTCTCCGACACAACCTCCAGCCATGAGCTCAAACTTCAACTCAAATACTCTCTCTCTCTCTGAAAGAAAGCAGCCAGGGCCCCTAAGTGGGAACTGAGGGGAATGAGCCCCTGGCCGGAAACTGGGGAATGAGTAAATAACCTAATCCTGAAGCCAGCTGGTTGGACCTAGAGAGAAAGGGCTGGGAGGGAGGAAGCAGCAGCCTCACAAAGCAGTGCCTGGCCTTGCTCCAGAGCCAGCTAGAAGGCTGGGCCTGGGAAGGGCAGAGATGCAGTCCGAGATGCTGAGGGCCCTTTCAGGAAGTAGAAGAGGCACGGAGATTCCAAGAGAATCTCCCTTCTGAATTGTGACCACAAGAGAGGGACCGTGGTAAAATGAGGAGGCAGCCAAGGTAGCCAAGGTTCTTTGGCTACTGCTACTATTTGGAATCAGATTTCTCAGAAACCTGGATGGATAAGCAAGGCAAAGCTATTTGCACAGTCTGAGAAGGAATGCAGGCCAGAGAGAACCGCTGTGGGCCATTTGTCAAAAGGGCAAAACTAGCCCTTGGGGGACACAGGCTACAAAATTAAAGGATCCCCTCCTATCGTCCAGTTTGACATAGAATACATTTAATTACACAGCCCTGAAGAGGCTGTGAGCTGTTAGAGTAGAAGAGCCGGGAAAATGCTGGATTTGGAGTCTGAGGGCCTCGGTTTAAATCCTTGCTCTGCCCCTTGGGCAGAATGCTTCACCCCTTGAGCCTGTCTCCCGATCTATAAAAGGAGAGGGGTTGGACTGGGTGGCTGCTAAGACATCCATCCTCTAGCCACAGAATCTATGCTCCTAAGGTCATAAAACCAATTAGCAGCAGAGATGAATGTGGAACCAGCCCTCTTGGCTTCCACTCTCTTCCCTGCATAATATTTGCAAGAGGTCTGAAAACCTGTCATCACACAGGAGAGAACACACATGAACACACACACAGAGTAGCTGGCTCAGACACCTTCCCACACACTCCTAAATAACACACAGGCAAACGATCCCTTTTGGACCCCATGGAAAGGCCTGGAGGGTATTCACAAGCATGTGGGCCCTCCCCGCTTTCTTTTCCATACCCTGACCTTTCCTGACTACTCCTACCTTTGTCCTCCCTACTCTGCACCTGGGCAGTGAGAAGCAGTTATTTATAGCTGCTTTCTGTGTATCTGAGACAGACAATGTACAGGAAACCACAGCTCTGACTCAACTACAGATCCCCCGCTCAGGACTGAGCTCCAAACGCCTCAGCAGCTTCTGTCCTAATTCTCTCTCCCTAAAATCCCTGTGCTCTGTGCCTACTTCTAGCTAACAGGGGAAGGGCAGAGCTGGATCTACCCAGGCTAGTGACCGAGGGAGGCCTCCCGGAGCCAGGTGCCTCTTGGGGACAATCCTGGGCCTCAGGATCTTGCCCCAACAATTATGCCGGTCCCAGGGGGAGTGAGGATCAATTTGATGAGCCCTTGCTCTTCTCTCTCTGCAGGCAAAGAAGAGAAGGAGGAAACCCACTTTGATTCTGTGAAAATGGAGGCAAGTATTTGCTCCCAACTCACAAGGGCAGTTTGGTCTCTAGGTCCTAATCCTAAGAAGGGAGAGAAGCCTAAAGAGTTTCCCTCTCCATTCTCTGGAGGAGATCCGTAGGAGGGGGCCATCATTTTGGACAGGTCACTTGGGGGAGCACCGAGGATAGCCTAACTCTACCTTCTCCATTCTTAATCACTATATAGGAAAGGGATGAGGGAGTTATTCATGTTAGTTGTTAGTTGTGGAAAGGGCACTGGGTTTGGAGCTAAAACACTGGGGTTCAAATCCTGACTCTTGTCATTTACTACCTCTGGGACCTTGGACAAGTTCACCTCTCAGCATCCTCATCTGCGAAATGACTATAGCCTCAAAGGCTTACAGTTTGGCCTCTCGTGCTTCTCCCCTCCTAATAATAATAGCTAGCATTTATAGAGTGCTTTAAGGTTTGCAAAGCACTTCACAAACATCTCATTTTATCTGCACAAATAATACTGGGAGCTAGGTGCTATTGTTATCCCCATTTTGCAAGTCAGGAAACTGAAGCTGAGAGAGGTTAAGTGACTCATCCAGGGTTGCACTGCTAGTAAATGGCTCTCTCCCTTCTGGCTGGTGGATGTCTGTGCACAAAACTCCTCATCTATAATGATGATGGTGGTGGTCATAGCACTTGAAAGTCTGCAAAATGCTGTGCACATATCATCTTATCTGACCCTCTTAACTCCTTAATTTAGTGCTTCTCTAGAGGATCTCTGAGGCCCAAGACCAAGGGTTCTGGTCTGCGGGTCACAGTAGTTCCATTCCTTTTTTGCAGGGACTTTCTAATAGTCCCTTCTCTGTTTGTCTTCTAGCCATAGTGAACCCTGGTGACAATGAAGGGAGGGAGGGGGGAGAGAGAGAGGGAGAGGGGGAGAGAGAGAGGGAGAGGGGGAGAAAGAGAGGGAGAGAGGGAGGGGGAGAGAGAGAGCAAGAGAGAGAGAGCGCCAACACCTTCCTGAATGTCTGTCTGTTTGTCTGTCTGCCTCTCTCCCCCTTCCTAGGGAGCTCGGGGACGGTTACGGGGAGGCCTGGGCTGGGAGTCCAGTCTTCGACAGCGGCCCATGCAGCGACTCACCTTCCAGGCTGGGGATCCCTACTACATCAGTAAACGCAAGAGAGATGAGTGGCTGGCACGGTGGAAAAGGGAGGTAAGGTGGCTTTGGGCTGGACGCTGGGCCTCCCCACCCTCATTCTGCGCTCCCAAAATGGGCCTGGAAAATGGAACATCTCTTTCTGCAGTTCAGATGCCACTTCCCTCTTTCCCTGCCTCTCCCCATCAGCCTCTCCCTCTCAGTGTAAAATCATCCTCAAGTTTTCCTTCAGCATTTTGTTTGGGTCCCTCCAATCACACTCTACCTTGTATTACACTTACCTGCACCGTGATGGTGATGATGATGATGACAATAACCATAATCACAGCTAGCATTTATATAGTGGTTTGCTAATTGCTTTACAAATATCTTATTTTATCCTTACTGCAACCCAGGGAAATCAATAGTGCCGTTATTATCCCCATTTTACAAATGTAGAATGAAAGTTCCTTGAAGGCTGTCTCTTTCTTGTTATTGTTGTTGTTTTACCACACCTGAAATTTCCTTAGTGTAGTAAACTGCCAGTCAGGAAATTTCCCCAAACCAGAGCAAATCGGCACTAATTTCTCCATTTAGCCTCAGGCCATTGCCTCCAGGCACGGAAGGCTCTAGTGACTTGCCCTGTGTGGGGTAGCCCTTGGAAACTCCAACCTTCATGATTCTCTGAAGTCTAGCACAGAACCTTGCTCATAATAGGAGTTTAACAAATTCTCATAATAAATCATTTTTGTTCAATCAAATTGAATTGTTTCTTTCTGTGGCCTCTTCCCTGACCCTTTCTTCGATTTAGTTTTCTCCCCCAACTCTATTACTTGACTTACAAGTTAGAACTTATTACCCCATTCTGTGACTTATTCCCTGCCTCCCCAACTCCCATCTCCACCCCCCTTACAAGTCATAACTTGGCTCAGAGGAGTGAGGAGTATGATGAATGAATCAACAAAGCTGTTACACTCAGTTCAGTGTGAAAAAGAGGAACTTGCTCCTAGAATAAAGAGGCCAGGAGAGGGTGGGGTAGTTTTTTTTCCTGCTAGTTCAGTACTTTTCATTTATCAATAACCTGGCTCTTTTTGTTGCGGGGACAGATTGTCATTCACTTACCCCGACCAAAGTCTTATCCCTGGGCCTATTACAATAACCTCCAAACTGGCCTCCTGCCTCCAGCCCCTTCTCCCCTCCACATGCTAGCCAGATAAATTTCCTAACCTTTCCCTTCCCCCTTTCATCATAAAGTCCAAACCTTTTCCAGTATCTAACCCCAACCAACCCTTTAAACCTTATCTGTCTTTACACCCCTACTGATACCTTCATAATAGATAATAAATATTGGCTCATTGATTTGCAAGTGATTGTAGCATTTTGTCCTGTGGGGAAGGAACAAAAGTGGGGGAAGGGGAGAAACTAGGGGCAAAGGAAAGGAAATTGGCTTCTGAGATTCATGCTTTTCCTTTGGAATGGAAATGTAGATGTTCAGTCTGCTCTACTTACCAAGGGATAGCAAATTTATTTACTCCCCCAGACTCCCCAAGCCAATAGTTTTTCCCATTTTTTTTTAACCCCTTTAAGTTCCCTGCTAGACCCTGGGCCTAGAAATCAGGGTCATAGACTCAGGATGAGGATTCTAAATGGAAGGGACCTTAAAGGCCAGCTTCATCAAGTTACCTAACCAGGAAACCGAAGCCCAGAGAGGGAAATTGACTTGCCTAAAATCACATAGATAGTAAGCAGAAGAGATGGGATCTGAGTCCCATCTTGGGACTTGAAAACCATTCTTCTTTCCCAGTATACCAAGCTGCTTCATTCTTGAAATGTTAGAATTCATCTTATCTAAATTCCTCATTTTACAGTTGAGGAAACTAAGGCCCTCAACCAATTTGGTCAAAGTCATATAACAAATTAGTGGCAGAGCTTAGAATAAATCTGTCTTTGTGTACTGCATGTTTCTCAATGACTAAGGAGGGTTTATTTATTTAGTTTGCCTAGGGGTTCTTAAAACTGGGGTCTGGGAACTTGTTTTAATTAATGCTTTGATAACTGTGTTTCAGTGTAATTGATTTCCTTTGTAATACAGTGTGTTTTATGCATTTAAAAACACTTCTGAGAAGAGGGCCATAGGCCTCACCAGATTGTAAAAAGGGGGCTCATGACACAGAAAAGATCATCTGTAAAACTTCTGCCTTACATAAGGTAGAAATGATATGCTTAATAAATTTGCATGTGGCATGAAACAGGGAGAAGGACTGACATGGACAGTAAAATCAGGACCTAAAAGTGTCTCAGGTGGCTAAAACAATAAGCCACATATTTTTAAAGTGGAATTTAATAGGACTAAATGTAAAGTTCTGTGTTCGAATTTTTTAAAAAATCAGCTATGCAAGTACAGGATGAGGGGGGAGTAGCTAAGTGTTGGATGGCCTTTCTCATCAAAAAGACTTAGGGATCTTAGTGGACTACAAACTCAGGAGAGTCAGTTATGTCTGTCAGTATGATATGCTAATGTGATCTCCTGCTACTATTGATAAACCTGCAGTTTCAAGAATGAAGAGAGGGCTCAGAGTACTTCTAGATCACTCAACTTGTGTTCAGCTCTGGATACCACATTTTAAGAAACACAGCTAGAATAGGGAGAAGACTGAAAACCATGCCAAGCATCCAAGGATTACTTAAAGAAACTTTTGGAGAAGAAAAGACTTAATGGAAACATGATCACTGTCTATTTCGCAGAAGAAGGACTGGACATTCTTCTGAACCGCAGATGATCAAAATAGGAGCAAAATAGGAGGCAGGTTTCAGCTCCATCTAAGGAAAATCTTCCCAATAGTTTGAGCCATCCAGAAGTAAAATGGGCTGTCTTAGGAGGTCACTAGTTCCTGGGTCCCCCTGCACTGTACATCTTCAGTCAGAGGCTAGATGACTATTTATCAAGTATGTTATGGGGGAGGAAGAAGACTCCTGTTCAGGTACGGGTTGGACGAGGTCATCTCTGAGGTCCGTACAAACGCCAAAACTATGATTCCATGATTTTTAATTTCACCTTGGTGAGGATTTCCATTGTTCGGTTGACTGAAAGTCATACTGTCTCTAGGGCCCAGTTTCATAGGGAGCTTGACAAGCCTTTTCTCAGTCATACAAAGCATATAGCACTTGAAGATAGAAAACCTAGGGTCTAGTCCCCACTTACTAAGTAATTTTTCATAATGAGGTATATCATGCAACTATTTTGCCATTTTATAAATCAGGTTACAGGATTTGCCCAAAGTTATTGGATGTCTTAGGATCATGGGTTTAAAGCTAGAAATTATAAAGCAGAGCTTATAAACTATAAGCTGGAAGACCTTAGAAGTTACCTAATCCAGCACCTCTATTATACAGATGGGGAAACTGAGGCTCATGAAGATTAAGTGACTTGACTAAAGCCATAGCATAGTCTATAGGATCAGAGATTTATAGATAGAAAGAACCTCAGAAACGATCTAGTCCAACCCCCTAATTTTAAGAATGAAGAAACTGAGACCCGGAAAGGATAAGCCCAAGATGATGCAGGTAGTAAGTAAGAGAGCTGGAACTCAGAGCAAGGTCCTTTGAAGGCCAGTCCAGCACTCTTTTAATTATACTGGTCACACAACTAGGAAAAAAGAAGGTAAAAATGAATTTGTAACTGAAGCAAAAACAAAGTTATTAGAGTATTAATACTTCATATAGTTCTAAAAGAGAATAAACCTTTTGTGTGCAAAGAATTCTCTTTTTTAAGAGTAAATAGTGGAAATGAATTTCAGGTGCATTTTGTTAATGCTGTCCAAAGAGGCCAGTTGGTTGTTATCTGTGTGCTTGATGGGGCTGCTCTCGTATGGAATTCCACTTGGTTTGGGCTCCTTCCTCTGCTTTGTAGAGGATGTGGGTTAGGAGACAAGCTCTTTCAAACAGCCACCTCCTCCAGGCAGTCCATAGGGAGCCCCTCCCTTTTCAGAATTTCCCCTTTTTATTGGCATCCGGAGATTTAACAATACTGGATTGTGTGCTGCCCGGTCTTGTATTCATTATTTCTTTCCTGTATGGTAATCTTACCCCTCTGACTAGCAGGTGAGCTCCTTGAGGGCAGGGATAGTCTTTGTAACCTGCTAGGCGTTCCTTAAACCCCTGTAAATTATGCTGGGGAGCTTCCCTGGCCACAGCCTCTCTTGGACCCCAGCCTCTCAGTGGCTTATGCTATTCCCCTTACTTAAATCTGATTAATAGTATATGACTCTGTCTCCCAAGGCCATGGAGTTTTCCCAGTTTGTATGGCCCTTCCTTCTTTAATCCTGAGGCAGTAAAAAATAAAAATGCCTAGAAAGCAACACAGGGCTATCAATAAAGACGACCTACTTCCCTGGAGATTAGGCTGCTTTTCATCTAGTAGGAGGGTGGAGAACCTGCAGCCTCGAGGGAGGCCCAAACTTCACATTCAGTCAAAGGGCCACCCTTGAGGACCTAAAGGGCTACATGTGGCCTTGAGGCTGCGGGTTCCCCACCCCTGCTCTAGTGGGAGGAAGTGCCAACCCTAGCTTCTGTCCTAAGTTCTCCCCAGGGTCCAGACCGCTGATTGGTGTTCAGCCAATGGATACCACATTTTACCACATTTACTAGGACTTCCACATATGGGGAATTTACCTTGAAGCACACTGGGGATGGGAACTAACTGTGGAACAATCCTAATAATTGACATTTACATAGTACACATGAGCACTGTAAAATGCTTCGCTTTAATTATTCAGTTAAATTCAATGAGTGTTTATTAAGTGTCTACTACAGGCAAGGCACTGGGGATATAGAAACATCATCTCATCTGAATAATCCCATAAGTTATGTATTAAAAGGGAAGGCAGATATCCTTCTCCCCATTTTACAGATGGGAAAACTGAGGCTTGTTGAGGTTAAGTAAGTGATTTGCCCATGGTCACATAGCTAGTAAGTGTCAGAGATGGGATTTCAGCCCAGGCCTTCTTGACTCCAAGGCAAGCATTCTGTCATCTATGCCTCAGACTGAAACCAGCTCTCCATCTAGTAGAAAGAACACTGGGTTTGTAGTTGGAGAACCTGGATCTGAATCATGGTTCTGCTTCTGTCCAGGTGACCTTGGATGCGTCTTTTAACTTCTCTGGGCCTCTATTTCCTTATCTATGACATGATATTAGATAGCATTAAAGGACCTAGCCCCAGCCCAGGACAACATCTCTGGGCCTCAGGGGTAGGGCTAATTGAAGAATCATATGACTTAAAGAACTTTCTAGGAAAAGAGAGCTAATAATATAGTGCTATCTATTTTCAGTATCTTTCAACTAACTCTTAGCACTAGGGATTCCCCAACTAGATTACAAACTCCCTGAGGGAGTAACTCTTAGACCTTGCCCCTCCCCCCTTTCTATCCATTAAATATTCGTAGATCTGGGCGATGAGTTATGGGGTGGGGCCAGTCAGGCTTTGTGAGAAGGCTTCCTTGCCAACTCTATCCTCCCCAGACAGCTTCAAAGTAGCAGAGCAGAGTGGGGCTATGTCTGCCTTGTCTTGTGCTACCTTATTTTGCTAGGACACATGCTGAAAAGGTAGTTTTGATTTCCGGGTATGCCCAGAAAAAAACCAACCAAACAAACCCTGGAAAGAGCATTCATTGCACAAGCATTTATTAGGTACCTACTATATACCAGCTACTGTGTTAATCACTAGGTACACAAAGATAGGCAAAAAAAAGTTCACCCAGTCACCCTGAGTCAGTCACTTAACCCTGGCTTGGGCCAGATGGCCTCCAAGGTCCCTTCCAGTTCTAAATCTGTGAGTCTATAAACTTACAATTTTTAGCGTAGTCCTGGCATGCCAGGGAATTGTATCTCACAAAGGCAGATGGAAAACTATAGCCATAGGCTTTTTTTTTTTTTGCAAGACTGTTGGGATTAAGTGAGTTGCCCAGGGTCACACAGCTAGCGAGGGTCTTAGGCTACATTTGAACTCGGGTCCTCATGACTCCAGGGCTGGTACTTTATCCACTGCACCACCTAGCTACCCCAATCATAATAAGCTCTTAAATAGATGGGCTTTTCACTTTCACACACCATTCTCATACTCTCATCTTAGGGTTCTCGCTATCATTTTCACCAAGCTTAGGGAAGAGAGCACTTTGTCTGGGTGTAGAATAGGGTTTGGAAAAAAGGTTACTTCAGCTTTTACCCTAACCTGGATTAAGTATTTGATGGATGGATGAATGAACGCTCACATCCTTTCCTTTACAATGTAACTGTAATCCATCCACAATCCTGCCTAGACTAAATTCTACCCGCCTGCCCCTGCACACTTGAGCCCTCAAGGCTTTCTCTCCCACCTTGGAATTCTGATGGCCATTAATTGTTTTTACCACTCACTGGGGCACTTATACCTCTTTGTATTGTTAATTAGCTTCCCTCTCCAATTAATGATAATAGCTCACATTTGTGTAGTGCCTCTTTTTCCTCACCAAAAACCTGGCAAGTTGGTAGTACATTTTTTATTATTCCATTTTTACCTAGGAGGAAATTGAAGGTCAGAGAGGTCACAAACTTAGCAAGTGGCAGAGCCTGGCTCTGAATCCCTGGCTGCTGAGTCCAAGTTCAAAGTCGATTTCTCTTGGAAATTGAAGGTCACAGAGGTCACATAGCTTAGCTTCAGAGCCAGGATTTGGACTCTAGACTTCTGAGTCCAAGTTCAAATGTCAGTTCCCTTGCTCCCCTCTTGCTGCCTCAGAGTAGATGCTACCTAAGTATTTGTGGACCAGTTTTCCCCAAACTTTAAACACCTACCTTGCTAAAGAGACACCTACCTGTAACAGGCTAGTATAAGAATGGTTCTTGGAAACCTTTGGGGGAAGGGATCATTTGAACCAAAGCTTTTCTGGTACTTTTCTCTCTTATCTGGCACTGCCCTCACATCTCCCCGTTGTCATCATCTCCCCTGCTTCGGGAGTGAATGGCCAGAGGCCTAGATGTTTCTTATTTACCCTTCCAATTCAGAGAAGGGTTAAACAGAAGTTTCAACAAACATAAGAAAAAAAAGTCTATAGATGATTACTGTCAGAATAAGTTTGGATGGGCAAAAACTATTCAATTTGCTTTTTTTTCTCCCCTAGATTCTGGATAGGTATTATATTGTAAATCTAAAACCTTCACCAAGGCTTCTTGGCATGCTCCATTTTATCATAGCTCAAATTTATATAGCATTTTCAAGTCAACATGTATTTATTAAGCACTTGCTATATGCCAGGCCCTGTGATAAGCAACAGGATTTGAAGAAAAACGAAGTGACAGTCCCTGCTCTCAAGGAGCTCCCACTCTAACTGGGGAGACAACATGAAAAAAGCTATGAACAAACACGATCTGTGGAGAACAAACAGGGCATAATCAGCAGAGGGAAGGCACTGGGATTGCTGAGGACTGGGAAAGGCTTCTTGCAAAAGGAGGGATTTTAGCTGAGACTTGAAGGAAGCCAGGAGGCAAAGATGAATCAGGGGAGCCTTCCAGTTATGGGGAACAGCCAATGAAAGTGTCCAGAGTCTGGAGATGGGAGTGTTTGGTGTGAAGAGCAGCAAGGTAGTCAATGTCCCTCCACCTAAGAATATACATGGTTTGCATATAAGGTATAAGGAGACTGGGGGAGGGGAGGTATTAGTTTTTTTAAGGTTTGCAAGAGCCCTTTCCATTCACTATCTCATTTAATCTTCACAACAACCCTAGGAAGTAGGCAGTGGTGTTATCATCTCCATTTTGCAGATGAGGAAACTGAGGCTTGCTGAGGTTAAGTGACTTACCCAGGGTCACACAGTTGGTGTGAGTTGGTATTTGAATCCAAGTCTTCAGATTCCGAAGTCCTGGGTTCTATCCGTTATATCATTCAGCCTGCTTCCCGTATTGCCTATAACAGTGCTTGGTATACAGTGGATTCACAGAATCTAAGAGTTGGAAGGGACCTCAGAGGCCACATTGTCAAACCCATACCTGGACAATCCCCTCCACCATACCCCAGACAAAAGGTCCTCTAGTCTCTACTTGGATAATCCACCCCACCCAAGCAATGCCTTCAATTTGAGGACAACTCTAATTGGTTTATTGCTTGATGGCTAGGTCTGGTTCAGCTGGGGCAGATTTTACCCTCCCCACCCCCAAAAGACTGGAGAAGTTTCTAAATCTGGGATGAGGGAAGAGGGAAAGGACTTGGCTTTGGAAATGTAATCTTTTTTTCTTTGGGATGGAAATTAAGGCCTCAAGGCTGTTCCCGGTAAGAGTTTACCTAAATGCCAAACTGTCTGCCTTCCTGGAGAATTAAGTGTCTTTTGCTGTTTATCTCCCAGAGACCCCTCACCTTTTTCTTTAGTGTCTGGCCTTAGGGCCTAGTGGGCATCCTGGTGGGAATTTCTGAGCTGAGCTGCAGCTGGGAGAATGTAAAGAAGGCTGTGATTGAACTGAGTGTCTCCTAAGGCCCCTCACCCCTTTGTCTCTGCTTCTAGGGAGCTTGACAACAATGGGGGGAAACGACGACATGTTTCTCAGTTTCCTTTTGAATGCCTTATACTCAGAAGATCCTAAACTGAACTTGTAAAGTGCCATCGGGCTCTAAAATGTGCCTGCTCCCTCATATCCTGTCCGTGAGATAAAAAGAGCAGCTCTTATGATGGGAAAGGAAAGCGTCAGAAGAGGAGACTGCATTCTGGAGTGGTTTAGCCACTTCCCTGAGGTCCCCGAGCCAAGCTGATGTTAGAGGCAAGCTCAGAACCTAGGATTCGTGGTTCTAAGTCTTCTCTCAGCTATTCCCCTTTGCAGGCACTGTTTCATTCTTGCCTTTGCATCTCTAGTCCTGGACACATAGTAGGTGCTAGGCACTTAGTCAGTGCTTGTTGTTTGGTAAGCCTATTTAAGAACAGCTTTCTAGCTTTGCCTGCTCCCACAGATAGGTCTAGAGCTGGAAAGGACCTTGGAGGTCATCAAATCCAACCTCTTTATTGTTACAGGTAGAGAAACTGAGGCCCAGGGAGGTTAAAGAGTCTGCCCAGGCATCAGTCATCGAAGTGAAACTTGAACCTAGATTGTCTGCCTCTCTTTGCATGATGAGGGGCAGATGAGGCACCAGAAGTCCAGGGGATTCTTGTCCCCTAGACCAGAGGCAAGACTCCTATTCTCCAAGCACTGAATTATCTTTCACTCAATCAGTTAACCTGCATTTGTTAGGTATTTTCTGTATTCTAGGGACTATGCTAAGTGTTGGGGTTATAAAGAAAGGCAAAAACAGTCCCTGTCCTCAAGGAGTGTATATTCTAATATGGGAGACAACATGGAAATAACTAGGTACATATAAAATACATACAAAGTAGAGGGAGGGGAAGCCAGTCTGAGAGGGAAGTTTTTCCACATTGGAGATTATGAAAGGTCTCCTGCAAAAAGTGGATTTTGGCTGAGTGTGGAAGGAACCCCAGGAAACTAAGAGGTAGAGATGATGGGGCAGAGCCCTGCAGGGGTGAAAGACAGCCAGGGCAAAGGCACTTGGGAAGGGAGATGGAGAGTCCTTGAACTACAAGTAGATTGGGACAGCTGGATTGTTTTTGTTTTGGGGAGAACATCAGGGCTAAGTGACTTGCCCAGGGTCATGCAGCTAATAATTGTCTGCCAACTAACTGCCACAACAGCCAGATTATAAAGGAGCCTAGTAAGGTATTAAAAAAATGAAAAGGAGGGGACCAGGTTATAAAAAGCTTTAAGTACTTCCAGAATTCACCCCCCACCCCCACCCCTTCTAATTCCTGAAGGGAAGAAGGGAAAAACACAACATATTAAAGTATGGACATCCACGGAGCGGAATGAGGATAGTGTTCTTGACACTTTACAGAGCCTGTCTCATTTGATTCTCATCTCTGTTCTGCTGGTACTAGAGTTAGAGGGGGATTGTTCTATTTATTTTACAAATAAGATAACTGAAACTCTGAGAAGGAGGGTAGGGACTTAGCCAAGGTCATAGGGCAAGGAAGCAGCAGAGCTGGGGTTAGCCCCCCGGGGCCAATCTCCCAGTCCAGTTCTTTGGGTACACCATGCCACTTCTTTACAGACACCTTGAGGGTCTAGTTGGGGTGCAAAATGTGTTTAGTAAAAGTAGAGACATCTCTGTAATGGAAAACTGTTGAAACAAGGAAGCCAGGAGAGGCAGAACTCCTTAAGAAATGTAAGATGGACACAGAGATCAGGAATGTGTTGTCAGAAACTATTGGAATCATTGTAGGGTCAGGACTTGGGTCCAAGCTCTGTCTCTCTGTCTGTCTTTTCCCCTCCATGGACCCTTAGTCTCCTCAGCCGTAAAAGGGACCTGGGCCAGATGGTCCTTGAGATATCTTCCATCCCTAAGTCTGTGAAGTCTCCTTAGGACCATGAGTAGCCACGGAGAGAGAATGGGGGCACAAAGAAAAGGAAAGGGAGACTCAAGCAGTGGGGGAGAGGGAACAGAGAACCAAGGTCAGTCTGGAGATCAAGTGGGGGTTGGGGGGAGGTAGTTTCTGGGCCAGGAGCCATGATGGGGATAACAGCATTATGGGAAGGCAACTTGAATTCTAATATTTACATGAAAATGGGGAGAATGTGAATGATGAAAAATTCTTAGTTATATACTTACATGTTCAGTCTTGTTTTCTGTATTCTAGCTTTGTCCACCCAACTAGATTTTCAACTCTTCGAGGGCAGAAACCATGATTTCTACCTCTCCTTTGTCCCTAGTACAGCAAATAATAGGCAAGTACCTGTTGATCCCCAAATTTTAGGAGTACCCCCTCCCCCCTAAGAATATAAGTTCCTTGAGGACCTGACTGGTCTTATTTTTTATCTTGTTATTCCATTCTCCCCTCTCCCTCCCTTGCTGTTTGTTTGTTTGTTTTCCACAGTGAAGGTGCTTTATAAATGTTAAAGTGAACTTAACTCAGGAGTTTGGATCTAGAATTAACCATAGCCCCTGGGCTGGCCCCAACATCCCCCACCGTGGAATGCTGCAGGATGAAGGACTCTGAACCCTTGCATTTACCCATCATATCCATGCTCCTTCAATGGAGGCCTAGGAAGCACTGCCTCTGTAAGGCTTGAGCTTGGGGGCCTATCCATATGGCATGGTGCCCAGCCCGGGGAAGCCCAGCTGCTGGTTGCCATGGTAACACTAATGCTTCTCTTCTGAAGGAGGTTATCTGTTCCTCTTCCTTCAGGGCTGCTTGTTTTGCTGTATCCTCTTGTCTCTGAAAACCTGAGCCCCTGTCCCTGTGGCCTTCCCCTCAGGGCTATTTGTAGGCCATTATGGTATGTGTCCTTTCTGCTTCAGGAGACAGCTGGTTCTTGGGATCTTTGGGCTGATAAGGCACTGAGATGGAGCAACTTCTCCAGCTCATTAGCAGAGCTGCAAGAGCTGCAATGAGCCAAGAGTGTTGACTTCAGCTTGTCTATTCAAGTGTATCTGAGGTTTAGAGCTGAAAGAGGCCTTAGAGGTCATTCAGTCTAACCTCCCAATTAAAAAAAATTATCTTATTTTCATGAGCACTTTTCGTTTTTACATCACATGCACTTTTCAAACATGTCCCTCTCCCTCCCCTACCTAGAGAGCCATTCTTTTAAACAAAGATTAAAAAAAAATCAGTTTTTAACCAACATTTTTACTATGTCTGATAGTGTATGTAGTGTCCTGCATTCATAGCCCCTCACCTTTGCAAAGGGATTTTATGAACTCTTCAGGATAAAGGTTGGTCATAAAGTATTCTTTCTGTTTCTATTTGTGAAATCATTGAACATATTATTTTCCTGGTTCTGATTGCTTACCTTTGCATTTTCTGTATGGTTTGTTCACTTATTTGGGGCTTGTGATTTTTGTCAGTGAAGGGAGCTCCCAGGCATCTGGGTCACTCTCATTGATGCTGACTTCCTACTGTTCTACAATGTACAGTCTCTAGTAGGTGCTAGGGGAACAAAGAGGTTGGGACTTTGCCCAGGATAACTAAACCAGGATACGGTTAAGGCAGGATTGGAATCCAAGCCCTTGTGGATTAGAGGTAAATTCCCAGTCCACTGCCAGGCTGCCTCTTCTCAGGCTTCTCCTAGTTTTTCAACTTCACGGTTTCTTCCAGCACAGTACTATTGCATCATGTTTTTGTGCCTGAGTTGGTCTCTAGCCATTCCCCCAATCGATGGGGGACCAAGCTGCTGCTGCTTTGTATCATGATATGCTTTCCAGGTTGCTCACTTCACAGATAAGGGCCAGAGAAGTGAGGTGATTTGCCCAAAGTCAAATAGGTCACTATGACAAGAGCCAGGTCATTGTAACCACATGGCCTCCCATGTGCCCTCTTTCCAAGCATCTTTGGCAGAAGCCTCCTTTGTGGAGTGCTGAAGACCTGAGCATCAAGTCTGTGCACTGTACATGGCACGTAAAGACACAAAGTACCTCACAGGGTGCTTGTGAGGATAAAAGCAGATAAAATTTGTATGTAAGTGTGAACTATTCATTATTAAGCACATATTATAGCTAGGTGGCACAGTGGATAGAGCAGGGAAGACCTGAATTCAAATGTGACCTCAGACTCTTAGAGTTGTGTGATTCTGGGCAAGTCATTTAACTCTGTATTAGTTTCCTCATCTGTAAAATGAGCTGGAGAAGGGAATGGCAAACCTCTCTAGTATCTTTGCCAAGCAAACCTCAAATGAGGTCATGAAGAGTTGGACACAACTGAACAACAATAACAAAAATTATTTCTTAAGGTGTTTTCCATTAGGAAGTAGTGCATTACAGTGGAAAGAGCTATGGTTTTAGAACTGAACTTCTAAACTGAGTTCAAATTTTGGCTCTGCCACTTACTACCTGTGTAACCTCAGACAAGTCCCATTAGCTCTGTCCACCTCTCTTTTCCTGTTTGTAAAATGAAAAGGTTAGAGTAGATGACCCCTAAGGTACCTTTCAGTTCTAAATCAACGATGAGTCAACCAATCAACAAACATCAGGCACCTACTATGTGTCAGGCACTTTGGTAAACACTGGGGATATAAAGAATCCCCTACACACACACACACACACACACACACAGAGTCTTTGCTTTCAAGGTGCTCACAGTCTAATGAGACAGACAACATGAAAACAAGATACATACGTGATAAGTTGGAGATAATTAACAGAGGAAAGGCAATAGGGCATTGGACCTGGAGTCAGGAAGACCTGAGCTCAAATATGGCCTCAGACACATACTAGCTATGTGACCCTGGGCAAGTCACTTAACCTTTGTTTGCCTCCATTTCTTCAACTGTAAAATAGAGATAATAATAGCACCTACCTCATAGGGTTGTTGTGAGGGTCAAATGAGATAAAATTTGTAAAAATGCCTAGCACATAGTAGATGTGATAGAAATACTTATTGCTATCTCCTTTCCCCTTCCCTAGCTTTAAGGGGGAATCTAGAAAGAGTTCTTGTAGCAAGGATTTGGGGGAAGCCGGGAAGCCAGGAGGCAGAGATGAAAAGAAAGAGAGAAGAGAGAGAGAGAGAGAGAGAGAGAGAGAGAGAGAGAGAGAGAGAGAGAGAGGAGAGAGAGAGAATTCCAAGCATGGGGGATAGCCTGTCCAATGCATAGTCAGGAGATGGAGTATCCTATGTGAGAAGGAGAAAAGCCAGTAACTGAGTACATGGGGGTGACACGTAAAATTGTTTGTCCTTCATTTTCAAAGAGGACCATGACATCAGGGAGGTGATGCCATGATATGCAAGTGACTTGGATTTAAGTGTGGGAGGGCTGTTCAAAATCACCAGCCTCACTTTCTCTTCCAGAGCCATCTGGGTCCAGTGGCTAGATATAGATCAGGATGACTGGCCCCCAACATGAAAGGTAACTAGAAAGTTTTGGGGCAGGATATAAAGGACTTTGCACTCCAGAGGTGCACTTGTCAGTGCACCTGGAGGTGATAGGGAAACACTGGAATTTGAGTAGAGGTGGGTAGTGTGGTTAGACCTATGCTTTAGGAAGATCATTTTGGCAGCTGAGTGGAGGATGAACTGGAATGGGAGGGAGACTTGAGGCACGGAGACCAACCACAAGGCCACTGCAATAGAAAGTCCAGTGATCTCTGGTCAGAGATCAGTGAAATAGGAAATAAGAGGAGCAGTAACAGCCACATTATTTGATTCTTCCATCACCATATGATTTGATGGCACCCTTCAATTGCAAATTGATGCCTGCAGGTAGACATCATGAAAACAAATGGATTGGTAATAACACTCATAAGCCCTGGTGCATCAGTATGTGACTACCCACACATGCCATGCCATGGTCTAGCTATGTCTGCTAAGGTTACTGTAGAGTGTGGTGTGGGAGCACTGAGTGCAGATAGGGCAGGGAAGATATGGACCCTGAGGGAGCCAGAATGGAGATCAAAATTATATGGAACTGCAGAGAAAAATAGGAGGCATTCTGGGAAATTCCATTTCTGCCCAGCCCCACGTAAAGATGGGCTGTCAGCTGAGCCTCTCAATCTGAGCTATGCCACACACAAGCAAGAGCTCTGGCAGAAAAGACATCATTAGCGATTAGAATCAGGGGCAGCTAGGTGCCACAGTGGATGGAGCACTGGTCAAGTCAGGAGGACTTGAGTTCAAATGTGACCTCAGACATTTGACAGTTATTACCCTGCACAAGTCACTTGACAAAAAAAAAAGTGAATCAGATACATCTGGGCCAAGATGGAGAAGGGCTGGTTCCCATCTTCTCAAGGGAACCTCCACACACACCTCAGAGAAGACTCTTCCTTCAGGTCTCTCAGAAGTACTCTATCAATTGAATTTCTTAAGATTTCTTATAGATGTTTACCATAGGCATACTAACTTTTGCTTCAGCTGTATGGACCATCAAAGATATTGTAGGTTATGAGATGGGTCACTCCAGTTATTGGTGGGGCCTTCATCACATGAATTGAGATATGGGTAATAGATCACATCCTACAGATCTTTATGGGGAAGACCTCTGTGTGTCTCTCCTGTGTATTTCTTTGTGTGGTATAGTACATGGAGTGCTAGACTTCAAGTTAACAAGACCTGAAGTTGTATTTTGCCTCAGATATGTACTATCTATGTAGCATTTGGCAAGTCACTTTAACCTGTCTAGGCCTCAATTTTTTCATTTGTGAAATGGAAGGAAGAAGGAAGGAAAGAAATAAGCACTTATATAGCACTTGTGGTATACCAGGCACTATGCTAAGCACTTTATAAATATTATCTCATTGGATCCTCACAACCTTTCAAGGTAGGTGCTGTTATTATCCACATTTTACACTTGAGGAAACTGAGGTTAAATGACTTTCCCATGGTTACACAGCTGGTATCTGAGGCTATATTTGAACTCAGGTCTTCCTGACACCTCACCTACACTCTATTCAAATCACAACCGAGCTACCTGTAATTGGAAAATTGGTGTAATAATAGAACCTACCTCACAGGATTGTCATGAGAATCAAACGAGATAACATAAAGTACTTTGCCAACTTTAAAGAGTTGTTTACATTTTAGCTACTATTATTTCTGCTTTTTTGGTCTTTTTGAATGGAGCCCATCTTTTATGGGCCTGATTGGAGAGTAGGATGCCTTTGAGCGTTCAGATTCCTTGTACCTGGACTTACATCTGGACCTGAGTTAAAAAGTTCTTCAACTTGGACAAAAAAAAAAAATCAAGTGGCCAAACCATATTAAGCAACTAGTATGCTCTCACTTTCCTTTGTTGAAATTGAGTCTAGAAGGGTGAAGGAAAGACTATGTTTCTTTTAACAATGGCCTGTGTGAAACAATGTTCCATCCTTGGTTATCTGACTCATTTGTCATCCTGAAGAGTGTGTGTGTGTGGTGGGGAGCTGTGTAGTTACCTGAGGAGATTTCTGAGAGCAAGTGGGCCTTGTAGTGCCACATCTCATAATCATTTGCCCTGTTGCCCATGCATAGGAGCTGACTCTATCTAAGCCTACCATAACTTTTGATGAATCATTTGATATCTGGTGTTGAGAAAGATAACATAATGCAAAGGATAGAGTCCTGCATCAGGAGTCTGAGAATCCTAGTTCTGGTACCACTTTTGTGCCTACCTCATTGTGTGCCCTTGGACAAATCACTTCATCTCTCCTCACCTCGGTTTCCTTCAAATGTAAGATGAGGGGTTTGAACTTATCATTTTCAAGTTAAGGATTAGGGAAGGAGGGATCTGAGCCTATTTTCTCTTCAGTAGAGAATAAGTACCCTAAAAACAGGAATTGTTTTTCATTTTGTCTTTCTATCCCCAGGGCCTGGGACAATGTCTTATACATAGGGATTAGATTAGATTGGATTGGATTGGATTCTCCCTGTGATTAAAGGGAAACCCACTGTTGAAGAGGACACACACCTGGTTGTTCAGAGCAAATTAGGAACACAGGCATGGGAGAAGAGAAGTTGACGATTCTTCTTTGCTGGCTCTGAGCTTCAGAATTCATCCCTCCCTGTCAGTTCTGTCCTAGGGAAAACCAAAAGGAACACTGGGAAATTGTTACCCTCCCTTGTGTCTCACTAACTGTGCCATTTGGTTTCTGTGCAGGGCAGAGGCAGAAGTCCCCCACCCACATTTGGGGTTTTGGGGATGCAGACTGGGCAGAAAGGCCCTTTGGTACTGTCATTTGGTATTGAAACTGAGCCCCAACCCATCTTTAGGGGAAGCCAGGAGAGAGGTTGGTACAGGGGAGTGAATGAGGATGGGGTTGCTATAACAACTGGCTGCAGGCAGAGGCCTCTCCCTTCCAAAGGCTCAGACTTCACCTTGGTAGCATGGTTTCCAGGGAGATAGGTTTCTGGGTGGAAGATGCTTTCTTTCTTAGAGCTGTGGGCAGGAGGACTCAGGCAGCAGGAGCCCCTCCTGGGTGGGGGTGGGGGGTGGGTCCTGAGAGACCTGTCAGCCTGGAGGCCCCCACCTAATGTCCTTTGCTCTCTCAGTCCTGGTCTGTCACTTTCTTTCCTCGGTTGCTCTCTCTAAGCTCGGTATCCCTAGCAACAAGTCCTACTAACTCCTTGGTGTTGGCTCAGTGTCTATTTTTAGCCACACTGCCAACAGCCCTGTCCTGGTCAGTTGTTCACAACATCTGTGTGGATGTGTTGGGGGATGGGGAAGCAGGCATCTAAAATTCAGTCAGATCCCACAAGCATTTATGAAGTGTCTATTATATACCAGACCCTGGGCTGGGGAGGGGAGGGGGCAGAGAGAGGGAATACAGAAACAAACCCAAGCAGGCCCTGCCCTCAAGGACCTTAGATTCTGCTGGTAGTGGGGAGAGAAGAAGCCAAGATCCTGGCTTCCCTCCCTATCCCTCTCCTACTCTAGCAGTCACAGAGTAGTGAAAAGGAGGTGGTCTTCCTCTTATCTCTCAGTCTTTTGTTTTGTATTTTTTTTTCATTTTAACACTTTTTTTTAAAGTCCTCACCTTTGATTTCATCGGTATAGGGAATTCCCAGTGAGGAAATTTTCCTTTGCCAATAATAGCAAACACACACACACACACACTGCTGTAAAGTTTCCAGAACACTTTACTTATATTATCTTATTTAATCCTCAGAACAACCTAGTAAGATAAGTGCTAGTATTATCCCCATTCCACAGATGAGGAAAAGTGAAACTCAGAGATTTGCCCAAGGTTAAGAGATTTGATTTGAACCCAGGTCTTTCTGACTTCAGGGCTAACTCTCTAGCAATTAGATACTGCTATGTCTCTTCCCTAAACATATGTGGGAACTTAGTAAATAAATGTTTGTTGAATTGAATTGCACTTCCTGGGTTATAGGGATATACAGCTCATTGATTCAGTAATAAATGATCCATGCTTTAAAGGCTGATGGATGGGGTCTCCACTGTTGGGGAGTGAATAGATCATTTCTACCTTTAAGAGCTCTTAATAATGTTTAAAATAACTCACATTCATGTAAGGCTTCAAAGCCTGCAAAATGCTTTGGGTTCATTATCTCATTTGATCTATCTCCCTTTTGGAAGGTAGATACTACTATTATCTCCACTTTACAGATGAGAAAACTGAGGCACATTGGAAAGAGCAGTAGTTCTGAAGTCAAATACCATCTCTGATGCTTACTCTGGGCATGTCACTTTACCCTTGTATCTCAGTTTCCTCATCTGTAAAATGGAGAGGTTGGTCTCAGTGGCCTTTGAAGTCTCATCCAATTCCAGATATATGATCCTATAGTAAATAAAAGGGCCAGGATTTGTATCCACATCCTCTCATTTCTAATGCAATGCTCTGTACACTAGAGCATGCTAGTTCCCCTTACTTTCAGTTCTTTGCTGCATCATCATCATCATCATCATCATCATAGCTTATATTTAAATAGCACTTATTATGTGACAGGTACTGTCCTAAGCACTTTATAATTATTATCTCATTTAATCCTCACAACAACCCTTCGAAGTAGATGCTATTATTATCCCCATTTTACAGATGAGGAAACCAAGGCAAACAGAAGTTAAATGACTTTCCTAGGGTCACACAGCTAGTGAGTGTTTGAAGTGAGATTTGAACTTGGAACTTCCTGACTACAGGAAGGCTCCACTGTAACCACTGCACCAAAGCTGCCTCTGCCTGACCATTTGTTTTAACTTCATTCAGAACAAGATGAAATGGATTTGAATAGTTATAAAGGACTTAGGTGAGACATGATGAGGAATCTCTTAACTGAAGGAGTTAAACACAGGAATGGTTTACTGGTGAAAAGTACAGACCTGACTTCTTTAGAAGCCCTTTACTAGGAGGAATTTTGGTTGGCTACTGTGTTTTAGAACCTTGACCATCAGCTTTTTTGGACTGAATTGGATTTCCAGTGACTTGTATAAAAAACTCCCAGTACAGAAACTTCCTCTATCAACGAGCCAGAGCATCTACTCTGCATCTACTCTGTCTTAGGGAACTGCTTGAGAAACTTAGAGGATAAATAACTTGCCCAGAGCCACACAGCCAGAGAGGTATCAAAGGCAGGACCTTCTGATTTCCATGTCTGTTCTCTGTTTACTAGGAGCATGCTATGTCTTTGTAAGAGACAGCTGGCTTACATGTTCCAAACCGGGAGACTGACTTTAAACCAGTGTGCCAAATTATTCATGCCTGCCACACAGACCAGGCTCCTTTTTTCCTTCACTAGTTTGTTTGGCTTCTTCTTGGTATTTAGGTAATTCAGAAAGCTAATTAATAAACAGAAATTTGCTTTGTGAATATAGATTCGGAGCTGAGGGAACATTATGTTCTTGAGGAATAATTTCCATTTATCCCTGATAGCCTGCTGAATCGCCCCAGTTCACCATGGGAACACGGAGGCCAAACTGTGTGTTTGTGATAGCTAGTCAGCTCACCCCTCTTTGCTGGACAGTGCTGGGTATACGGGTGCACTTTTCCTCTCCGATATGACTTCTATTTCTGGATCAGTCATGACCATTTCAACTAACAGTCATAGCACCTTAGAGTTTCCAAGTTTGTAGCTAAATTCTATATCATCTCTCCTCCATAACCCGCCCTTCTCCTTAGTGTCTCTAGATCTGTTAATGGTACTACTGCTCCATCCCCTAACCCCCTGGGTCACCTCTTTACTCTCTTTCTACAGCCAATCATTTACCAAGTTCTATCGATTTTGCTTTACAAAACTCACATCTGTTAGTCCTCTCTTTCACACTAACTACAACCACCCTGAGAACAAAATCTATTCTCCATGGAGAGTTAGAGTTTCCATGTGTCCTCTTACTTTCAGTCTATCACCTATTGCCTGATTAATTTTCTTAATGACCTAGTCTTATTATATCACTCTAATACTCAAAAAACCTGCAGTAGCTCCCAAGTACCTTGCAAATGAATTATAAACTCTTGATCCTGGTATTTAATGCACACTATAATCTGGCTCTAACCCAGTGCCATAGAAAGTGTGCTTGATTTGGAATGAGAGGTTCTGGGTTCAAATTCAGACTGTTTTGTTTTGTTTTTAAAATCTGGATAACTTCAAACAAGTGGCATAATCTTTCCAGACCTTAGCTTCCTCATCTATAAAATGAAGTTAGACTAGATCACAGGTATCAAACCCTGAGTGTTGCCCCAAACAGATTAAAATATAATTGGGAAATGTTCAACAAAATCTATTAAAATACAATAGAATATCACGTTTACTTTGTGGTTTTCTAAGTCAATATGTGGCCAGCAGGGATCCATTTCTATCTGAGCTTGGTGCCGCTGGACTAGATAGCTTCTTAGATAGCGTCTATCTCTGAATATGTGATCCTGAATACAGGCAAATCATCCTTTAGCATATATTCCGTAGAAATATCTCCTATCAACAATTAATGTGCAGTGGATTTAGCAATTAAAATATCATTGATCTCTTTTTCTTAATTTATTTTTTCTAGTGGAGGGAGAGAAACTAGATTTTTGTGAATTGAAAAAATAAAATTTAAATTAAAAAAAGTTAAATGGTGGGACACATTGTATGACATATATGGTATGCAGCTTGTTATAATAGCCTCTATTAAAAAGGAGATCTTTTCCTAGACCTCAATGTCATAGTAGCTCCTTGAACTTTTGCCTTTAATCATTTCAAGTCTTGGGATCTATCTTACTTTGTGGTCTTTGTTCACTGAGAAAAATAGACATAAATCTCTGTCTTGAAAGAACTTACAAATGAGAGAAAACCCAGATGAACACAGAACTAACATGTCTACACATCCAAAGTTGGATTTGTAATGAAAGCATTAGGGGCACCAAGGTGGCACAGTGGATAGAGCACCAGCCCTGGATTCAGGAGGACCTGAGCTCAAATCTGACCTCAGAGACATAACACTTATTAGCTGTGTGACCCTGGGCAAGTTACTTAACCCCATTTCCTAACCAAATAAAAAACAAAACAAAAAATTTTTAAAAATGAATGAAAGCATTTAAGAGCCTACTGTGTTCCAGGTGTAGTTCTAGGCACTGGGGATACAAATACAAAACTGAGACAGCCTCTGCCTCTGAAAAATTTACATTCTAATTGGAGGAGACAACATTTGAAGAGGAGCACCTCCATTCTACTGTCTTCCTTCAAGTCCCATCTAAAAATCTCATCTTCTACAGGAAGCTTTTTCCACATATACCCCCTTAATTCCAGTGCCTTCCCTCTTTTAATTATTCCCTTTCCCACTTTTATATAGCATGTCTCTCTATATATTTATTTGCTAGTTGTCACCCTCATGGGATATTGAATTCCTTGGAGTCAAGGACTATCTTTTGCTTGTTTTTGTATCTCCAGTGTTTAGCACATAGTAGGCGCTTAATACATTATTATTAACTGACTAAGGATACACCTGCTTCCTTTGCCTTGTTAAACCTACTTAGCATAATTCTTTTAAAAATTAAAAAAAAATTTTTCCAATTATATGTAAAAACAATTTTTTACATGTAAAAACAATTTTTTACATTTAAAAAAAGTTTTGAGTTTGAAATTCTCTTCTTCCTTATGTTATACATGAGCAGTCATACAAAGCATATTTTCAAATTAGGTGTGTTACAAAAGAAAATAGACAAAAAATACCACCACTACAAATAAAATGAAGTAAAAAATAACATGCTTTCATCTGCATTCAAACTCCATCAGTTCTTTCTCTGGAGGCAGATAACATTTTTTCATCAAGTCCTTCAGAATTGGCTTAGATCTTTGTATTGCTGAGAAGAGCTAAGTCATTTATAGTTGGTCATTGTACAATATTGCTGCTACTGTATACACTGTTCTGTTTCTGCTCACTTCACTTTGTATCAGTTCATGTAAGTCTTTGTCAGGTTTTCCTTAAAATGTCTTGCTCATCATTTCTTATAGCACAATGGTATTCCATCACAATCATATATCACAACTTATTCAGCCATTCCCCAATTGGTGGGCATCCCCTCAATTTCCAATTCTTTACCACCTCAAAAAGAACTGTACATATAGGTCCTTTTTTTTTTAATCTCTTTGGGATACAGACCTAGTAGTGATATTGCCAAGTCAAAGGGTATGCAGAGTTTTATAGTACTGTGGCATAGTTCCAAATTGCTCTTCAGAATGGTTGGATCAGTCCAGAACTGCCAACAGTGCACTAGTGTCCCAATTTTTCCACACCCGCTCCAACATTTGTCATATTCCTTTTCTGCCATATTAGCCAATCTACTAGGTATGAAGTGGTACCTCAGAGTTGTTTTAACTTGCATTTCCTATAATCAATAGTGATTTACAACATTTTTTATATGACTATAGATAGCTTTAATTTCTTCATCTGAAAATTGCCTATTCATTTCCTTTCTTTTCTTTTCTCCACCCCCCCCCCATGAGGCAATCAGGGTGAAGTGACTTGCCTAGAGTCACATAACTGGTAAGTATCAAGTGTTTGAGGCCATATTTGAACTCAGGTCCTCTTGACTCCAGGACTGATGCTCTATCCACTGTACCACCTAGCTGCTGCATTCATATCCTTTAACCATTTGTCAATTGGGGAATGACTCATATTCTTATAACAGTTGACATATTTTTATTGAGGACTTAGTTACAGTGAGTCATAGGCTTAGAGGTTGAAGGGGATTCAGAAGGACACTGAAGCAAACCCCCTCCTTTTATAGATGTGGTACCTTCAGCTAAGAAAAGTTGAGTGACTGGCCCAGGGTCATACACCTAGTAATTACCTAAGGCAAAGTTCTTCCTGACTACCAGTCTAGTGCTCTATCTACTATGCCATACTGCCTCTATATGTTGGAAAGAAATCTGTTTTGTGGCTGAGAGTAAAAGATGAGAAATAGGAACATAGTCAGGTTACTAAGGTCAGGCACCAGCATTATAGTAACTCTTGTAAACAAGAGGTTTGTAGCTGATAGCCACTAGACTAGAAACAGTCTAAATTGAAGAAACCTAAGTAAGCTTTGTAGCCAAATTCTTTATCTAAGGAGTTGTGTCAGGCCAAAGTGAAAGGATGAGGATTGGGAGTTAACTAGGTCGATTAAAAATGTATAAAAAAAAAGGCCAGAAAACCAGAAGTGTGAATTTGCCCTGAGGCTGAGATGGAAGGGCCATATCTGCCCTCCTCAGGGACTGTGCCTTGGGGGAAGCATTTTTCTGAGTTTGGTGCAGAGGGTCCCAGAGGGAAATGGTGGATAAAAATGGGAAGAAGGATGTCCAAATTAAGAGAAATCAATGGATCTTTGGTCCTGCACCTGGGTGTTTTTTTGGAAATTTGCAAGTGAAGGCCTGAACACTAAGTCTAGAGTTCGAAGGGACCTCTTTTAGCCTGATCAATAAACAAGCATTTATTAATTGCTTGCTAGGAGCCACTCATTGTGCTAGGTCCTGGCTTATAAAGACAAAAGGAAAAGCATGCCTGCCCTCAGGGAGTTTATCTTCTATGGGAGGAGACAACATGCATATGTATTAAGTATATGTATGATATATTCCAAATAAAAATAAGGCACGTTTCTTACCTGAGGAAGGAAAGGGTATTCATTGTTTTACTTAGCAGCTTCTTCTAGTTGAAGGTGGTGTTTGAAGCGAAGGAAATTAAGGATTCTAAGAGATGCAGTGTGGAATAAGAACATTCCAGCAAAGGCCAGAAGATGGAATGTTGTGTGAGGAACCACAAGAAGGCCAATTTGGCTGAACTGTGGAATGCATGAAGGAGAGTAGTGTGTAATGAGCATAGGAAGTTAGATTAAGGCTAGATTTTTAAGGGCTTTAAATGCCGAACAGAGGAGTTCTGTATTTGGCCATTGTGAGATAACAGGGAGCGAATGGAGTTTGTGGAGCGGAGTAATGGGGTGGTCAGACCCGTGCTTTGGAAAAGCACTTTGGTGCCTTGCTGTTGGATGGCCTTGAAGCAGAGAGACCAATCAGGAGGCTAATGGAACCCTCTAGGCTGAGGTAGTGAGTGCCTAAACTTGGGTGGTGGGCTATGTGTGGAAAGAAGGGGGGAGTGATAGGAGAAATGTTGCAGAGGTAAATTCGATTAGACTTGGCAACCAATTGGCTATTTGAAGTGAGAAAAAGAGTGAAGAGTTGAGGATGATTCTGAGATTGAGAACCTAAGGGAAGGGAGGGGTTGTGATCCACTCCTCTCATTTTACAGATGAGAAAATTAAGGCCCCTAGTAGGGAAATAAGATCATGTCAGTAGTAAGTAGCACTCAGGTTTTGAACTGAAGTTCTTTGATTCCAAATAACAATCAATCCACTCCTATCTTGTGCTAGGCACTGGGACCGCAAATACAAAGAATGCAACAATCTCTGCCCCCAAGGAGCTTATTCGAGTGTTTTTTCCATTATTCCTCTTGGGTTCTGAGGTTTACTGGACTGAAAGGAGTAGTTAAGGGTGACAAAGGATGTGAATTTCCATTACCAGTCAAGGTTTCTGTGTTTCCTAGAATTAATTAACCAGCACTTATTAAGTGCTTGCTATGTGCTAGACATTGGACCAAGGCTAAGCCCTGAGGATACGGCTATAAAAAAGTGACTCCCAGTGACCTCAGGGAGCTTACAGTCTAAAGGAGAAGAATACTTATATAGGGGCATGGGGATTAGGAGAAGGAATTTGGGTCTGAGGAAGTCACAGGGATGGTGTCGAGTTGGTGCATAGCCTATTTCGAGGTCTTTTCCAGAAGCTATGGTGCTATTGATTTGATTACTGTCCCCAGAACAAGTGATGGAAGGAATGGGGAGAGAGGCTGGGAGATAGCTAAGTGGCCTGAATGGCTGGATAGAATGTGAAGGTGAATGAATGGTGATCTGTAGTGTCTGGGACATCTAGATAAAATGGAGTCTTTTGCACTCTCTCAGTCTCTGATTCAAAAGGCTGGATCTCAGGGCAGGAGCCCCCAGAATGAGTGGAGCAGCTTTTTTCTAGAGCTTGGCGCAAAGATTCTAGAAGTCCATGGTGCAGAGGTCCAGGTTGGGTGCTGAGTGTATTGGCCAAGGTGGGGAGACGTTGGCCAATGGTGGCAGGAAGAGAGCCAGACATCGTGGGTGGACCATTGGTTGGGATGGGAAGGAGAATAGAATACTTTCTTTCCCTTTCACCCCTAGTTGGAGGGAAGTGCTTTTTTAACTGCCCTGGATTGATCTTCCCACAGTGCTTTCCTCCCCCTGCAAGGTCTGACTTGTTTACATAACTTCCTGGATTCCTGCCAGAGGGGGTGTCAATGTTTCTCAGTTCTATCTGCAGCAAGTTCCCTTAGCTCATCGCTAGAAAAGCAATTGATCCTTCCCGGTGTTGTGGGAGGCTTCAGGCATGGGGTCTTCTGGCTTTCAAGCCTTCTCCGCAAAATCATCATTCTGACCTCCAGCTGTGAGCTGAGCTGATGAAGGGAAACAGGAAAGTAGCAGATGGAGGAGCCAGGTTTGCTATTCCTTACCCACCTGGTCTAGTCATGCTCTCCCCTTTTATAAATAAATTTATTCCAGTGTCTGGAAGGTCTCAGTTAAAGATGCATTTTACTGACAGCGAGGTTCATACCATGCATATGGAGAAGAGGAAAAAGAAAAACTGGAGTTACCAAGACGCTTTTACACTATCTAGTGGTGATGGAATACATCTATGGACCTCTAGCCACTCCTGTCTTCTCAAGCAGCAGTAGAAGTGGCAACAATGAGAAGAGACAGAAAAGAGGCAAGGTGATAGAGTGGAAAGAGCTCCAGACTTGGCACCTGGAAGCATCCCAGATATGTTCCATAAGGAACATTGATCCTCATTTTCCTCCATGCTAGAGTGAGGGGGCTGGCCTACATGGTTTCCAAAGTCTTTTCCTATAAGCTGTTTTATTGTTGTTTTTCAAGTTTTACTGATGTCTTGTTTTTTACACAATAATCATTTCCCAAAATGTTCCTCTCACTCTAATGGAACCTTCCCTTGTAACAAAGCAAAAGTTAAGCTAAGCTAACCCAGGGAGGGACCCCCCCCCCACAGTATAATGTACCATTCCTCATCCACATTCCCCCCACACCCCCAGCACCACTAAGACAAGGAAAATGTGTTGCATCATCTGTTCTCTAAGATTAGTCATGGTTATTATTCTGAGCTCAACTGCTTTTTAGTATTGTTTTCATTTATACAATTGTAAATAAAACTGTTAATATATATTGTTTTCTTGGTTCTGCTTTATTCTGTATTAGTTCATACAAACTTTCCCATGTTTTTCTGAATTCTTCGTAGTCATTATTTCTTACAGTGAAGTGATAATATTACTTGCCATTCATATACCACAATTTATTCAGCTGTTCCTAAATTCATGGGCACCCACTGTGTCACCATGTTTTTTGTTTGTTTTTGTTTTTTGCTTAAGTGTTAGGCTGAATATTTTGGTCTATATGGGGAGTTTTCTATTCTTTGACCTTCTTGAGACTACATTACATGTAGGATCCCTGGGTTAAGGGGTATGAAAGTTCCTGGCTAATTCTGAATCTTGTTCTCCAAAAAGGTTGGACTAATTCCAAGATCCCCCAACAGTATATCAGTGTGTTTGTCTTCCTATAGCTCCAAGCCAAGTTGAAGAGACCAGGAATGCAGTGTTTTTCATTTTTCCCCTCAAAATACCTTCAGTCCTAGAAGGGGTCAGATAGTTTTTCTCTTCCCTCCTGTCATCTTCCTGCCTTATGTTGGTTTGGTTACAAATCACTTGTCTTGGCAAGAATACTTCAGCATCAGCCTCTTCCCTCAGGCCTGAGATTCCTTAGTTGAGAATCTGGATTGGGTTACATTTCTTTCTGTAGGTAGCCAGCATCTTAAGGTGTGCTTTTGCTGTCTTCTCCAGCTCCTGGCTCCTCTCCAGGATGGCAAGGCTGAAACTCAAGGTTGTGTGGGGTTCAATTTCATCCATGAGGAGGGGGCAGGAAAGGGAGCTCACAGTCTACCCCCTTGTTCCCAGAGCCTGGGTTGCTTTTGGAGCTCCTATTAGTAGATGTATACATAGGAGGAAGGGTGTTGAACTGGCAAGGCCAAGTCACCTTAACTAAGGGTGATAAGGATTGAGTTGAGAATTGGCCTCTGTCAGCCAGTGTTTTTGTTGAGTACAATTTTTTTTCTTCCTTCTTTCCTTCTTTCTTTCCTTCCTTCCATTCTTTTCCCTCCTTTCTTTCCTCTTATCTCCCTTCTCCCTCCTTTCTGCCTTCCTTCTCTCACTCTCTTCTTTCTCTTCCTCCCTTTCCCCACTTTCCCTTCCTCCCTGTTTCCTTCTTTCCCTCTTTCTTTTTTAAACCAGGGGTTCTTAATCTTTTCTTTTTTTGTATGTGTGCCATGGACCCCTTTGGCAATCTGGTGAAGCCTCCTCAGAAGAATGCTTTTTAAATGCATAAAATAAATGATGATAATAATATCTAATGTCTATATAGTGCTTTAAGGTTTGCAAAGAGATTTACCTGTATCATCTCATTTCATAAAATATATAGGGTTATGAAAGAAACCAATTATCTTGAAATATATTTGTAAAAATATTTTTAAAACAAGTTGGTGACAGACCCCAGGTTAAGATTTCCTAGTTTAAACTATTAATTAGAAACAGTTACTAAATAGAGGGCAAAGTGAGAATAACTAAAATATACATTGTACCCATAAACCTAGGACATACTTTTCTACCTATGTATACATTGGAGGCGGGTTGGGAGGGAAGAGCACTCTTTTTTTTTTCCTAAAAGTTTACACTCTTCAGAAGTTCTCCATAGATCTACCACTTCTAAACCTTTAGCATAATTCAATGAAAAGAGCACTCAACTTGGAGTTTCAAGTCCTGAGTTCAAAGTCCAGCTCTTCCATTTACTACCTGTGTGACTTTGGGCAAATCAGTTAGATTCTCTGTACCTCAGTTTCTTCATTTGTAAAATGTAAAACTCTATGGCCTTTCAGGGCCTTTGTAGTTAAAAATCTATGGTCCCAGATTCTGACCCTATTCCCCAACTTTCTAATTAATAATTCCCCAGTTTACCATCCGGCTCCAGCCTATCTTTCTAGGATGATTTAACATTACTTTACATCATGCTCTCTGCAAACCAGCTAAACCAGCTTCCTGCGTTCCTCATACACAACATTCCATTTCATATCTCTAAGGCAGTGGCCATTTCATTTTTGGTTCCGTATCCTTAGCGCCTAATATAATTCCCGCCTTAGTGCAGTTTTAGGCAATTAAAGTGTACATTGCACTAAGACTTTAGGGACACCCTGTGGTAGTGTTTAAATAAATGCTTATTGATTCATCAGACTTTTTGTTATAGCTCAGCGAGTCATCACACACACACACACACACACACACACAATCTTCAGATAATACCCATTTCTGGCTAGCCTTTGCTTTTTCTCTATCTCCTGAAATGCTCCTCCTACCTCTCTAACGTTCCCAGTATTTCCATCCTTTAGAGCCCAGCTCAAGCCACACCTCTGACCTCCTAGGGCACAGGTTGTTTATATTTGAACCATCTTCCCATCAAATTCCTTACTGCCTCAGTTTTGTTAGTTATCTTTTCACAGACTACATCTTATCCTAAGTAGATTTAATCTTGAGTGCTTTATCAATTTGAGGCTTTAATAATCTACATGATGACAGGGCTCATATTTTGTCTTTTGAGTTCTGCCCACTCCTACCCCCATCTCTAGCCCTTTTGCACTATGCTAATAACACATGGTAGACACTTATTTGAGACCTGGCAATGTGGAAGCTTGCTGGAAATAGCTGTCCTATACCAACAACTATATTGTACACCGAGTACCTTTTCTAGAAGAGACCCAGTTAACCCACTTTGGGGCAGACATATATAATATATACAACACACACATATTTGGGTTTGTTTTTTTTTAAAGAGATTTCCCTGAAGTTACTACAGATAGAGGAATACCAAACTAGAGAGTGAGAGAAACTTGATCCTTTCTTTTTCAGGTCTAGCCTTCTTACCTAAGATGGAACCAAGACCACTCCTGAGTTGAATCTTGGGCTCCCTGGCAGTTGGGTCATGCATTGGATTTGAATACTGGCTGAGCCACTAGCTCAGTCACCTGTGTGACCTTGGTCAAGTCACATTTTTCTGGGCCTCAGTTTCCCCATATGTAAAATGAGAGGGTTGGAACTAGGTGACCCTTAAGATCCTTCCAGCTCTAAATTGATGATCTAATGATCCCTTAATAATAATTGATGAATCAGAAAAAAGGGTGTTTCAGAGAAATCAGAATAGGCATGTATTCCCATGAATACTTCACTCAGAACTTTTCTAGACAAAACATATCATGCCCCACCCTAATGGGAAAACTGGGGTCTGGAGTAGCAGGGACTAAGTCTAAGGGATCCAACGAGTTTGGGGACCTGGCAAGGCATAAGCAAACTTAGAAAGTCAAGCCCTGTGAAGGAGCGAGCTGTCACTGGTAACCCATCTTCTGCTTCTGGAGATTGTAAGTTCAAGCTATACGAAGTAAGAGGCTTTCTTTTAGCAGTGACCCTTCATTTCTCCTCCCAAGGCTCCAACTCAAATGGCTAGGGCTTGCTGATGTTGCATTCTTGGGGCTTTCCTGCTGCCTTCCTGGCCTCTCGCTTGCCAAGAGGTCTCTTTTCCTGTTCCGCCTCTTCCAGCCTCACTTTATTTCTTAACTCAACTTTCAGTCCCTCCCTGGTTCCCTCTCTCTCGGGCCTTGGGCTCTCCTGCACCCAGGTGACCTGCGGGAAGGTTGCGGGCCCATCCTGCTGGCTGGCCAGCTCCCAGCCCCCCTTGGCTCTGCCTCTGCCCCACTCCCGGCCTCCTTTTCTCCCCGTGGGATCCCTGCCTGGCCCCCAGGCTCTCTCCGTTAATCTCTTCCAGAAGTGGGAATGGGGGGAGGGAGTGGAAAGACCTCTTTGGGTGGGGGAGGGGCTTTCCCTTCCCCCCTGGAAGGAGAGGGATCCGCCCCCTTAGCCCTTGTCCCCAGGCCCCTGTGCCTGAATACTCCACCCCTGGTAGACCAGACAAGAGGGGGCTGGCCCGCTGCCAGCGTCTGTGAGCCGGCCCCCTCCCCCGGTCCTTTTCCCAGCCAACCAGACACTCCAGCTGGACCCACGTGACCTGGAGTTCCTAGACAAAGAAAATGTTCAGGCCCTCCCCCCTCTCCCCAACCTCCCCCCCCTTTGGACCCCTCCGCCCCCAGCCCCATCTCCCCCCTTACCCTCCCCCAAGACGGGCGGCCACAGTCTGAGCTTCTGGGCCAAGAGGGCTCACACCTGAGCTGGACCAGACAGAGGTTGCACCTGGCCTTATGGGTAGGTGCTTGGGCTGACCACTGGAGTGTACAGGGGGCTGGGGCAGGGGGGGGGGCAGAGGGGCCAGGCTGGGGGAGGAGATGGGAAGTCTCTTGGCATTTCTGCGAAGATTAAGATTTGCCACCCCTTGTCTTGAAGGGGTGTGTGATCCCCCCCCCCCAAATCTTGGCTCAGTTATTTTGGAGAAGCTCAGCTAGCACTGGATGAGCAGGCAGTCGTCACTTTTCTGGACTCCTTTGACTTTGCCCAGGGAGTCAGCCAGGACAGAGCCACGAGGCTAAAGGGCTGGCAGGCTAAGCAGCAAGGTCCAGGAGAGGGAATGGAAAACTGGGGAAGAAACACAGTCAGGGGAGTGGGCATGGACCACAGGCTGAGCAAGGGACTGAGCGGGACCTGGGGGTTAAATGGGAACAGCTTCTTCTCATGTTTTGCTGGGCTCAGTGTGGGAACCAACAATAGTAATAACAGCTGACATTTATATAGCTGATCTGAGGTTCACTCTGAACTCCTGCTGTTAACCTGCTGACTTGTGTTTGGGGATTGGGGGCTGGTGGGGATGGAGACTGGTGAGACAGCGCCTGTGGTTGGCCCTGCTGGGTTCAGGAGTTCCACCACTCCTGAGTTCTTGTAGCGAGAGCCAAGCCAGATAAGAGCAAGGGAAGGAGAGAGGGAGGTCCTGACTCATAACAAGGGTGGGCATAGTAGAGCAGAGCTCCTCTGTCACAGGGGCCTGGTGAGGGAAGAAAGGCCTGGGTAGGGGGCCCCAGAGTCAAATTCAAGGGGCAGTGGTGGGATCCAAGTCAGGATGAATGGAGCTTTCTTGACATGTCGAGGGCTGGGGATGGTGAACAACAGAACCCTGACTGCTGCTGCCACTGGAGAACCAAGGAGGTTGGGGGGGGGTGGCAGGGGGGAGATCCACAGATTCACACAGTGGATTGTACTGATGTCAGCAGGCAGCTGACTGGGGGTGACAGATGATGGGGGTTGGTATTGTTGGGGCTGGCTAGTACTTGGTGTGTGAATTGCTGGCTAGCTTTGCCTGACTGGCCAGTGCCTTGAAGCTTGGTTGTGCCAGTTGGTGTTTAAGGCAAGGGAGAGAGAGAAGAGGGCCTGGGAAATGCATTCTTGTGCCTGATTTCCTCTACCTGCCATGTTGGTGGAAAATGCAATCCAGGTTGAGGGGTTAATTGAGCTCCTGAAAAGCATGTGGAATGGTAGCCATCAATCTGAATGGGATGAAGGTGGGGGAGAGGAGTTAAGTCTTTCTTTCCCAGCTATTGTTTACTCGGCACCCTGGGGTGGGGTTGAAAAATGCAAGAATTGAAGGATTTATTCCCTTGAACTTGCCCCTTGGGCCATGCTCTCTTGTCTTGCAGCCTTTCCTTCTTATCCCCTCCTCCAACCCCCCACTCCCCTAACTGCTTCTTCCCCACTGTTCAGAACCCGACCTCTCTTCTTTCTCTGCTTCCACTGCAGTCTCTCAGGTGACAGCTGAGTCCAACCCAGGGGCAGGCACTACTTTTTGTACTTGGTGTACTGGGATTACTACACTTAGCTGGCAGATATCAGCCACTGAGCCTGGCAGACTGGGGAAGTCGAGGGGAAGAATTTTCAAGAGCTTAGCGGGGAAAATCTGAGAAAAGACAAAAGGCTTGTGGGGATAAAGCAGAGAGGTTTCTGTCATGCACAATTCCCTTTAAGGCCTTCTTAGCCAGAGGAAAAAGGTAGTCAAGTTAGACTTGTGGGAATAAATCGTTTCACCATGTTAGTGATGGTGAATGGGAGGGCCTATCACTCCTGTCTTTCAAACTGTCCGAGGCTTGAGAGAAAATCTTTTCTTTTTTTCTTTCCACCCCACGTACTTTATCATTCTCTGACCATCCTCAAGTAATGAAAGTTTCCGTCTATTCTCTCAGGCTGATGGGAAGACTCTCTCCCCGCCCCCCATCACCCCTCCCCCATTCTTCTGTCCTCTGCATTGACTGAGAGAGGTGCTGCCCTTGGGCCCCAGTGGCTCATTAACTTCTGAGCAAAAAGAACCTTTGGGTCTTCTAGGTCAGTGGCCTAATGTAGGTCAGGTCATTAGGGACTGAGCCCGCTGCCTCTTCCCGACCATCTTTTTTAGAAGGGGGGCCTTGAGGCAGAAGTTTATTCCTCCAGTAAGAGTGGCAGAATGGAATCTCTTATAGGTTCCCAGGAAGATCAAAGAAAAGGGGGTAAAATGGGAGAAGGGAGCAGAGGAAGGGAGAAGTTTGAGAGACCGTAATGCCAGTGCGGTTGTCCAAGCTTGCCCCATGTGCAGGCAAATAGTAGAATTGAGGGTAAATTCCCTGCTAGGTAACTAAATGTAGGAATGTCAGGGAAGGAGCAGTAATTGAAGTGTACTGGATGCCCTGAATGCACAGCTGAGGGCCCCCCCCATCTACGAGCATTTTTATTCTTCCATCTGTCTGTGGGGGAAGAGTACACATTATCCCTTTTTATGAGTGGGTGTTGAGGTTCCCTGTGAGTCATCCTTAATTAATATTTGAGTGCCCTCTGAGTGCAGGGCATGGTGCTGGGGAGCAAGAGTTTTCATTTGTGCCCTCCAGGCAAACTTTAGGAGATGGCATAAGCAAAGAAAAAAGGAAGTAACTTATGTCCAAAGAAATCAGACTTGTCATTTTTGCTTTTGAAGGTAGCTGTTGAGTACACACCTTTTCCACTTAAGGAATATTTTATATTGAGGATAGTATTTGAATTGAGATGTGGAGGTGAGTGTAGAGAGTAAACTCTTCAATGGCTTCCTACTGCCTCTAGGATAAAAGATAAAATCTTTAGCCTGACAGTTAAAGTCCCTCTACAATTTATCTTCTTTCTTTCTATCTGTCTGTCTTTCTTTTAAATTTTATGTATTTGTTTTTTAGTTTTCAACATTCACTTCTATAAGATTTTGAATTCTAAATTTTCTCCTGCTTGCCCCTCCCCAAGATGTTGTGTAATCTGATATAGGCTATACTTGTACACTCATGTTAAACATTTCCACATTAGTCATGTTGTAAAGAAGAATTAGAACCAAAGGGGAAAACCACGAGAAAGAATAAACAAACAAACAAAAAACAAAGAGAAAATAGTATACTTCAATCTGCATCCAGACTGCATATTTCTTTTTCTGCATGTGGTTAGCATTTTCTGTCTTGAGTCTTTTGGGATTGTCTCAGATCCTTGTATTGCTGAGAAGAGTTAAATCTATCAAAGTCGGTCATCGAAACAATGTTTCTATTATTGTATACAATGTTCTCTTGGTTCTGCTCACTTCAGTCAGCATCATCAGTTCATGTAAGTCTTTCCATGTAAGTCTTTCCATGTACTTATCTTTTTTTTCCCTCATGTACCTCCATTTTTTCTTCCCTCCAGTCAAATTGGACAGCTATTTTTCCCCTGTGGTATTCAACATTCCATCTCTCACCTCTCCTATCTTTGCATAAATGATCCCCTTTGTTTGGAATCTCTCCCTCCTCACCTTCCAGGACTTAGAATCTCTCCTCTTCTGCACGGCTTCTTAAACTTTGTCCACTCTCAACCCCTTCCGTGAACTGTTTGTTTGGATGCCCCTTCCCTCCTGGTTAGGTTTTCCTACTGCCAGGGCTCTCTTCTTTTTGAATGACTTTTTGTGATACTTTGTATAATATACCTCTCAGTGTACATGTATATAACACTTAGGAAGTTTCAGTGACTCCCAGTTTCCTCTAGGATAAAATTCAAATGCCTCTGATGCTCTGACTGAGCATTTAAAACCTTCTACAATCTGACTTCATCTTCTCTTTCCTGACTGATTTCACATTCTCTTCTAGGAGAACTTTTCTCATCTCTTGCCCATCTCTAGCTGTTAGTTTACCACAATCCCTTCATTACTTTGTGTATTTTCTAATTTATTCACTTATCTACACATAATCTTTCCCCCTAAGAATGTCAGTTCTTACAGGACAGGGTTTATGTTATTTTTGCCTTTGTTTCACCATCACCCACGTGTCTTAGCATCCCCAACTTAGTAAAGACCTTCTTAATGAATAAGTGCTGTATTCCTCCAAGGAGATATAATCACCTAGAGGGAAAGGACTGTTTTGTATTTATATCTCTAAGGTGTTTGATGCATAATAGAGTCAAAGATTTAGAGCTTGAAGGGACATCAGTAAAAGCTGGCTAAATGACATTTCCCAAATCCTTGGAAGAGTGGAAGGTAGGAGGTTAAAATGGACCTCAAAAAATTCCAGTCAAGAATATTTTCTTGATATTCAAAGTGTTGGGGGAACCAGTGGGAAGGTTTCAAAGACAAGGATTAAATGTGAATTATAGCAGCACAGAAGAAAGACAAGGTTGCAAATAATGCTTTAGAGATGGTGTGGAAAGTGTTGTGAGAGATGACTTGAGTTTGACATTGTGATTTCTATGCACCAGAAAGGTAATGTTCCAGCTAGACTGACATTGTAGAATTTGGCAACAGGAACCAGAACCAACCTTTCCAGCCTTATTATGCATCATTCCTCTTCATACAGTCTTTTGTTGTTCAATCTTTTCAGTTGTATCCTGACTTTCCCTCAACCTCATTTGGGTTTTTGGGCTTTTGGTGGGGTTTTTTGGCTACTGGTCAGCCAAACTGGTCACCTTGTTCCTCATACAAGATATTCCATGTCCTGTCTCAGTTATTTCGGTTATTTCCCCTTGCCTGGAAAGTCCACTGTCCTCGCCTCTGCCTCTTAGAACCCCTCATTTCCTTGAAGACACAGTTCAAGTGTGACCTTTCCATCAAGAAACCTGCCTTTGCCTGTCCATCATTCCCCTATCTGTGTTATCTCCACCAATTAGAATGTAAGTTCCTCAAAGGCAGGAACTGTTTAACCTTTGTCTTTGTACCCTTAGCATCTAGCACAGTGCCTGGCTTGCGGAAAGTGCTTAATACTAATTGCTTCCTGATTGATCCACAGTAGACTTATGAGCAGAGAGGCCTCTCAGTGAATCTCTGCTAGAGACTTGGACTTGGAATTAGGAAGACCTTGGTCCAAGCACTTCCTTAGACACTTACCTAGTTGTGTGATCATGGGCAAATCTCTGAAGTTCTCTGGGCCTCAGTTTCCTCATTTGTAAAATGAGGGGTCTGGACCAGATGGCATCTGAGGTCCCTTCCTGCTCTAAATCTGTGATCCTAGGATTCCAAAATTCGAAGCAGGAAGATAGGAAGACTGGGGCAGAGATAGAGTGGGCAGTGTCTTAAAGTAACTTAAAGTGACAAAGACTGTCAGCACAATCTTCTACCTGAACCAGAGGAAGCTTCACTTGGACGTTAGAAATCTAGGTGCAGTTGCCTGCCCGATAGCAGTAGGAAGAGCGTCAAAGTTTGAAACTGGGCCATTGAAAGTTGAGTCTACAGGAAATTTATTGCCTGGGGAGTTGGGGTAGGCTAATATATTAGTGGACCCTACTCTGAGAGAAAATCTAGAGAAGAATTTAGCCAGGAATAAATGAGTGAATAAAAAAAATAATTTTTATTAAACTCTCAGACTGTATGAACCATTGTGTTATGCACTAGGAATAAAAATAGGAAAACAAGACAGTCCCTGTACAAAAAGAATTCACATTCTAATAGAAGTCAACACACAGGAGTCAACACACAGGAGGTTTCAGCTTCAAGTTAGAAGGGAAGGACCTGTAGTCATTAGGGTGCAATGGCCATATAGATGTTACTACATCTTCAATGCCATTTCCATTAATAAAACCATGCAGTTTCTGATGTTGAACCATTTGACAACGCCAAAGACTTTGGGGTTAAAAACTTTGTTTTCTGTGTCTTCAATAGTTTTGACTACTGAGAAGTTGGCGGGGTAAAGGCAGTTGCCCAATCACATCTCCATTAGTGTTACTGTCTTGAACAGTGGATGCATGGGCCAGGCTGGTATCAGAGGTGGTGGTGGTGGTATGGGAGTTGAGGTGGTATGGGAGTTGGGGGACTGTAATTCCTGGGACTCTTGGGCTTACCTGCCCATTGGTAACAGATGGTTAGGGTGTTTGGTATTGGTGGTAGCAGGGCTAGTGTGAGCCCGTCCTCCACAGTGGTTAATCCCCTCAGTGATGGCTGTGGGGACAGGACCAGTGATATTGCTAACACTGTAATTTCCTCTTTTTTTCCCCCCAAAAAATCTTTTAAAATTTATTTTTAGCATTTTTTTAAAATTTTGAGTTCCAAACTTTCTCCCTCCCCAACCCACTGAGAAGACAAGTAATATATCCATTATAATGTAAAATCATGCAAAATGTATTTCCATATTAGCCATATATCCACAAGAAAGCAAGAAAAATAAAGTGAGAAAATTATACTTCAATTTGCACTCAGAGTTCATCAGTTCTTTCTCTGGAGGTAGATAGAATTTTTTCATCATGAGTCTTTTGGAATTGTCTTGGATCATTGCATTAATCAGTACAAATCCTTTGTAGCTGATCATCATTGCAACGTTGTTGTTACTGTGTACAATGATCTCCTGCTTCTTCTCACTTCACTTTGCATTCGTACATATAGATCTTGCCATGTTTTTTCTGAAACCACCTCCCTTGTCATTTCCTACAGCATGATAGTACTCTCTCCCAATCATATGCCCCAATTTGTTCAGCCATTCTCCAATTGATGAGCATCCCCCAATTTCTGACTTTGCCACCACAAAAAGAGCTGCTATCAATATTTTTGTGCATATGGGTCTTTTTCCTTGATCTCTTTGAGATACAGACAGTAGAATATTTCAAGATCACAGGGCCTAGTTCCTAATTCTTCTCCACAATGGTTGAACCAGTTCACTAGGCCACCAGCAGTTAATTAGTATACCCATTTTCCCTTCATCTCCGCCAGCATTTGTCATTTCTGATGGGTATGAAGTGGTACCTCAGAGTTATTTTAATTTACCTTTTTCTAACCAATAGTGATTGAAAGCATTTTTTAAAATATGACTATAGATAGCTTTGATTTCATCTTCTGAAAACTGCCTGTTTAATATCCCTTGACCATTTATCAATTGGGGAATGCCTCTTATTTTTGTAAATTTGACTCAGTTTTATACTCAGAATATATTTGAGGATTGAGGCCTTTATCAGAGAAACTTGCTGTAAAATTTTTTAATGTGACTTTACTGTCTATGGTACCTTTTAGCAAAATGTAGTTTCCCTGATTATCTCTATTTAGGTCTGTTTTTGCTTGGAGATCAAAATTGCTACCCTGCCTTTTTAAAAAAAATTTATTTATTTTTAGTTTTCAACATTCACTTCCATAAGATTTTGAGTTTTAAATATTCTCCCCCTCCCCCCCATGGCATACAATCTGATATATACATTCATATTAAGCATATTTTCCCATTAGGCATGATATAAAGAACAATTAGAACTAATGGGAGGAACTATGAGAGAATGAAACAACAAAGTAAAAGGAGAGCAAATAGTATACTTCCATCTGCATTCAGCTTCTTAGATATTCAGCATTGTTGTAATCCAAGTTTCTTTGCCTTCCAGAAAATTCCTAGCTCTCCATTTCTTTAATGTAGAAGCCACTAAATCTTGTGTGAGCCTGACTATGTATGGCATCACAATATTTGAATTGTTTCTTGCTGGCTGTGTGAAGTATTTTATCTTTGACATGGGAGCTCTGGATTTTAGCTATGATATCCCCGAGAGTTTTCATTTTGGGATCTCTTTTAGGAAGTGATTGGTGGATTTTTTTTTCCTATTTCTATTTTACCTACTGGATCTAAGATATTGGGGCAATTTTCCTTGATAATTTCTTGAAATATCATGTCCATGCTCTTTCTCTGATCATGGCTTTCAGGCAGTCCAATCGTTCTTAAATTATCTCATCTTCCCCCCCCCAAAAAAAATTATCTCATCTTGATCTTTTCCAGGTCAATTGTTTTTCCAATAAGATATTTTACATTTTCTTTTATTTTCTCATTCTTTTCACTTTGTTTTATTGTTTCTTGATGTCTCTTGGAGTCATTAGCCCAATTCCAATTTTTAAGGAATAATTTTCTTCAGTGAGATTTTGTACCTCTTTTTCCTTTAGGGTCAATTCTGTTTTTTAAGGTGTTCTTTTCTTCAGGTTTTTTTTTATGCCTCTTTACCATGCTGTTAATTTTCTTTTCATAATTTTCTTGCATCATTCTCATTTGTTTTTTCTTTCTTTTTCTTTTTTTAGAGGCAGTCAGGGTTAAGTGACTTGCCCAGGGTCACACAGGTAGTAAGTATCATGTATCTAAGGCTGGATTTGAACTCAGGTCCTTTTGACTCCAGGGCTGGTGCTCTATCCACTGCACCACCTAACTGCTCCCATTCTCATTTCTTTTCCCAATTTTTCTTCTATCACTCTTTTCTCTTTAACTCTTCCAGTAATTCTTGTTGGGCTTGGATCCAATTAGCATTTTTTTTGTGTGTTGAGGCTTTGCTTGTAGCTATTTTCACCTTGTTGTCTTCTGAGTTTATGTTTTGATCTTCCTTGCCTCTTGCTGCCATTGCCAACTTTTTATGGGCAAATTCATTTGTTGTTGTTGTTTGCTCATTTTTCCTGTCCATTCTTTGACTTCGAACTGTATGTTAAAGTTTGGCTCTGCTCACCTCGGAGTGGGGAGGCATTGTCCCAACCTCCAGGCTTTTTTTGTGCTGCTATTTTTAGAGCTCATTCTGGGGATATGTAAGTTTTGGTGTTTCCAAGGTAGTGTCTTTACATAGGAAGGGCCCCTGTGTGACCCAGGACTGTATATGCTCGATAGAATTGCCAATCAGTGCTAGCTATACCCTGTGCCAGCCAAAGGGTCCCCTGTAATCTCTTTCTGCCCAATTGTTTGACCCCCTTACCATCTCTGGGCTGAAAGCTTTTAATTTTTCCAAGCTGCCATATGAGGGACTCAAAACCTTGGGCTCTTTAAGTATGAGAAAATAGATACCTGGCCTGTTAAGAAGTTATATGAAGATTAATTAAAGATGAGACTTGGGGGGTGAGATTTCTTAACTGGAAAAGAAAAAGAGACAGGAGGTAACAGGTGGCAGGTAGGCCAAACTGTACCAGCAATGAAATCACCATCTCTCTTATTCTCTGGTGGTCTTAGCACAGCACCCAGAGTCCAAGAGGCCTCAGAGATTGCAGTGTCTGTGGCAGAGCCCTAGAGAGGAAATGAAGGAGGTAGCATTCAATTTGGGAAGGATGGCTTATAATTGTGAGCATTATTTACATTTTTTAAGAAGTGAATTGGTTTATTAAGTTGTTACAACTTCTCGGAGAGGTGGCTATCCTCCTGCCATTCCCTTGGTGGTTTCAAGATTCAGGGAATCTTCTCTCTGAGAGCAAAAGCCCTGAATTTTCCTTGGGGAACCTCAACGTAACTGCAACAACAGTTCCATTGGATACTTCTCCCTGTGCTCTTCTCAGGCTGAGAAGAAAGCCAAGGTCATCGCAGTGATGAATGTCGTAGAGGAAACCCAGGGGACTGGAGAGCCGCAGAAGGTCGAGGAGGCCAGTCCTCCCGCTTTACAGCAACCTACTGATCCTGCTTCCCCCACTGTGGCCACCACACCTGAGCCAGTGGGGGCTGATGCTGGGGACAAGAATAATGCTAAGGCCACTGATGATGAGCCTGAATATGAGGTGAGTGTTGGTGTAGTACATCTTTTTAGGAAAAATAAATTGTATTGATATCTTTTGTTTTCATATCATAGTCATTTCCACTTATTCATCTCCCCCTCCCAGTATACTTTGCAATCTAAAAAAAGAAAGAAAGTAAGAAAGAAAGAAAGAAAAGCCAAACCATTCTGACCAATAATACTAACACTGTGTCCATACCTATAGTCCACCTACCTCTCCAGTGAAAGGAGGCAATGCTCTTCCTCATCTTTTCTTCCTTGAGGCAGGATTGGTTATTATAATTTCTGTACTTCTTTCCTACACTTAATACCTGCCTGAGCTCTTCTACTTCCCCTTCCCATTCTCCCACCCAACACCAATTCTCCCCCAAGCTTCAAGCTTTTATTTTTCTCAAGGCCGTCACCCTCTCAATATAATCAACTTGCTTTCACATTCAGACAGCTCCAGTATTTATTTCTCCAGGAGGCCCTTTTGTTCCTTGTCTGTCACAGAGACTGTCTTGGGCAGTTGCAGAAAGTAGATGAGAGAACTTTTGCAGTGAGACAATGGAGGGGGTGGTATCTTGGTGACAATTCTAATAATAATTTTTACCTCTTTGGGCTACAGGATGGCCGGGGCTTTGGCATTGGGGAACTGGTATGGGGAAAACTGCGGGGCTTCTCCTGGTGGCCCGGCCGAATTGTATCCTGGTGGATGACAGGCCGAAGTCGAGCAGCTGAAGGCACTCGATGGGTCATGTGGTTTGGAGATGGCAAGTTTTCAGTGGTGAGTTCTTAGAGGCTTGTGGCTATTGGGGTAGGGTGCCACTTGGGCACAGGACCTGCAGCCCTAAATTTGGGGGCAGATGGAGGTGGGTGGTATCTGAAATTGAATGGTATGGGAGTGGCCTTTAACAGTCTTTGCTGTTTGCTGCATTCTTGCTAATTCAGGGTGATGGTTTGTGGTCTTCCAAAACTCCAGAATTCTTGTCCGACCTTCACTCTGTTGCCTTGGTGTTTCTGTCAGGTTTGTGTTGAGAAATTGATGCCACTGAGCTCCTTCTGCAGTGCCTTCCACCAGGCCACATATAACAAGCAGCCCATGTACCGGAAAGCCATCTATGAGGTCCTTCAGGTGAGTTGCTAGCGGCTCAAAGGTGAGAGGGAGGGAAAGGCCAGAAAGTTGAAGTTAGAGGGTAGGAAAATTGGTGACTAGTAGAGAGAGAATAGAGACCTCTCTTTGATCTTAAATTATCTAGCCAACAAGCTGGAGTCTGATCATAGGAGAATCCTTTGAAAAACAAGGGCTATTAGTAGGTAGCCTGGAGAAGAAAAGATCTGGGGAAGGCAGGGTTGTTGAGGGTTAGGGAAAAACACTTTCTAGCTATCTTTTTCAAGTATTTCAAAGGGCGCATTGTGGTAGAGAGTGACCAATCACCAAGTATTGCTTTAGTAACAATGTGCTGGCTCTGGGGATAGATACAAAGCCCAAAGTGAAACAGCCCCCTAATCAAATGGCTTAGGTTAGACTTTTTTTCTGTTTGGCCTCAAAGGGCAAAGCTAGGACCCATGGATGGAAGTAGCTGGGCACATTTCAACTCATTGTAAGCAAAAGCTTGCTAATGATAAGTAGTATCTAAAAGTGAAATGGATTACTCTGAGAGGTAGCAAGCTCCCTTCCTTGCTCCCTGACAAGAGGTCTTCAAGGAGAAGCTAAATATTGTTTTGTTGAAGACATCAAAAGAGGGATTCACAATTGTGGATCAGGGTTGTACTAGACGACCTCTGCCATGCCATCTTTAAGTCTGTGGTCTGTGAGGCCCTCTGGCTGCAGTTCCTCCTGTTCCCTTCACCTCACCCCCTTTCTACTCTGTTCTTCCTCAGACATTCTCCTCCTTCACTCCACCTGATCTGTGCTCCGCCCGCCCCCCTTCTACTCCCATATCCTGGCTATTTCCACTCCCACTGCTCTCCTCTAGTCTGGCTGTGCACCTGCGGTTCTCTCCCTCACTCCAACCTGGCTATGACGCTCCCCCCCTAACGTGCTGCCCTACAGGTGGCCAGCAGCCGCGCCGGGAAGCTGTTTCCGGCCTGCCCTGAGAACGATGAAAGTGACACAGCCAAGGCCGTGGAAGTGCAGAACAAACAAATGATCGAGTGGGCTCTTGGTGGCTTCCAGCCCTCTGGCCCCAAGGGCCTGGAGCCACCAGAAGGTAAACACCAACAGCCCAAACCGCATACGCCAGCCTGACAGAGCTTGGAACTAGGGGCAAAGGACTGGGGAAAAGAGCAGGGAGGGGGAAGGGGGAGAGAGGGAAAGAGAGCACACTCATGCTTGGAAAACGATGGTAGTTGCCATAGCCCTCCCCTCTTTCTGTAATCAGGGCAAGAGCTTGGTAGGGGGAGCTGGCCCAATGGGACCTCAGGGCTCACCCTGCTTCTCCTGCTCACCCACCCTCACCCCACCCCCTCCTCCAGAGGGTTTGGACATTAGAAACTAGAGATAGACCTGAGATAGCCCAACCCTAGCTAGGACTGGTTAGAGACCCGCTTTGGGTCTCTGTTCCTTACCCGGCATTTTGTTAGCCAGTAACCAGCTCTTCCACCCTCCTCCCTGTACAGAAGAGAGAAATCCCTACAAGGAAGTTTACACTGACATGTGGGCCCCAGTAGAGCCTGAAGCTGCTGCCTATGCCCCACCTCCACCAGCCAAAAAGCCCCGAAAGAGCACAGCAGAGAAGCCCAAGATCAAAGAGATCATTGACGAACGCACAAGAGGTAGCGGTGGCCCCAGGATATACCGCCTACTGGAGACTCTTGGGAGGGGGCTGACAGGCCGGAGGGCACGGACAGCCACAAAAACCTTTACTACTCTTTGACCCTTTCTTTGCTTTTTGGTGTCTCTGCAGAGCGACTGGTATATGAGGTGCGGCAGAAATGCAGGAATATTGAAGGTGAGTTAGTGGATTGTGGCTGGGATGACATGTCTTCTGCCATCTTCTGGGCTTCTTGGGGAATCTACTTAGAAGGTACTTGCTGGGAGCCTAATGTATACAGCTGTTACTTATAGACACGTTGTTTTACCTCCCTGCAGGCATTTCCCCCCTCATTTAGGGGAAAGCATCCATAAATGTCCTTGTTACCTCTATATAAATCCACCCATTAGTTGAAGGGTAGGGAAAGGGAAAACCCAAAGTCTGCAGGGTCTTCTTCCAATACCTAAGAATTAGGCTTCAGAATTATAGTCCTTTGCTTTTAAGCCCTGAAAGAGAGGAGAGTCAAGAATTCTGGGTTCCAGAACCATAATCCTATTTGCCATCCTACCAGACTATCTGAACTAGGCCAAACCCTTCCCCATCCCAGTTATTTGTCATCAAAGTAGATAAGCCCCCCCTGCCCTAGCTCTTGGGGCTATTTGAAAGAGGAGCCCAGGAATGGAACTGCAAAACTGCCTTCTTTGAGTACAATGGTTTTCTGCCTCTAGACATGTCAGTGTATTCCACAGAAACTTTAAGAGAAGAGGGTTATTTTTGTTGTTTGGCTCTGCCCTCTTTTTTAAATGTCCTTTTTTTTTTTATCATGAACTTAATCATAAACAAACATGAACTATTTTAGTACCCAAAGAACAACAGAGTATTGTATATAAAACAACTTTTTTTTCTTTTAAATTTTTAAAAAGCGTATATTAAATTTAACCTAGTAATAACCATATTGTCCTCTTTGTGTCCTATGGGGCCCTTTTGAGACCAAGTAGGGTTGGAAATGGGCCATGGATGAATTCTCTTGATAACCCAAGTTTGGAGACCGTGCTTCTTGTAGTGAACACTCCTTTATGGCTTTGTTTTTGTTTCTAGTAGACATTGCTGCTCCAGGAGATAAGAACTGGCATCCTAGATCTAGGGAACAGGCATTTTCCACTCTCGTGCCCTGGAGAACTTTTCCATCTCTTTCATGACCTCTCATCTACTTCATGCATCACACCTTTCTCCTTTTTCCTCTTGACATGCTGAGCCAGACTGGGCAAGGCATTGGTCAGATCCCACTGAGATGCCTACCTGCCTTATCTGTCCTCAGACATCTGCATCTCCTGTGGGAGCCTCAACGTCACCCTGGAACACCCCCTCTTCATCGGAGGAATGTGCCAAAACTGCAAGGTAGGGGGCCAGTTAACAGAGGTGTTGCCAGGTTGCAAAATTCAAGAGACTCTTTTCCTTATCCCAGAAATATGGCTTCCTTACTTTCTGCATTTCCTAGTCTGTGGCAGGGTTGGGCTATGGACCTGTTTTTAATGATGGGAAGAAGGTGTGGAGGCATGGAGTTTCTTCTGTTGGGTTGATAAAGATTCTGTCTCATCCAATATTTCCCTTTGGGCTCCCTGTTATTTTTCTCCTTTGAAAAATTTCTTTCCTGGGGCAGCTAGGTGGTGCAGTGGATAGAACACTGGCCCTGAAGTCAGGAGGACCTGAGTTCAAATCCGGCCTCAGACCAAACACTTGACACTTATTAGCTGTGTGACCCTGGGCAACTCACTTAACCCCAATTGCCTAAAAAAAATTTTAAAAAATTTCTTTCCTTCTCTTAATGTCATGTGTTCTCTTTTATTGGGAACCCTGTTTCTTGGGCTGTCCCCACCCCAGGGTCTTAGTGAGTGTAGGACAGAATGAGAGATTAAGGGAAAATCCTGAGGAAGCAGGGTTGACTGCTGACTAGTCATCACCCCAGGTATCTTCGTGTTACTCCCCATTAGAGCGAGAAGGAAGATGGCCTTTGAGGCCATCTCGTCCAACCCTGTCATCTTGAGGTCGTCTTTTTATTTTTTTATTTTTATTTTTTTATTTTTTTTTATTGAGGTGGTCTTGACAGAATCAAGAGAATGAGCAGCTCCCACCCTGCTCTGTCAGCCTGGATTGGGCTTGGGGAGACCATAGAGTCACAGATTTATTTCTGAAAGGAACCAGAGAGACCATCTAGCCTAAACTCATTTTAGAGTAGAGGAAACTGAGGTCCAGAAAAATTAAGGGCTTTATCAAATTAACCAAGGGAACAAATGGCAGAGCCAGAATTTGACCCTACTCCTCTGGCTCCCAATTTAGTATTCTTCCTGTTGCACCACACTGCCTCATTGTAGTGCTGGCTGGAGTCTCCCAAGTGAGGCTGACATATGAAGCTAGGACTGAAGAAGAGAGCCCTGGGCTGGGGGTTTGGGTTCTGGGTCAGTCTTTTGCCCTAGTTTCCTGGAGGTTGGGGGAGCTTTCCCTGATGCTGGTGCTTTTTGGGTGTTGCTTCTGATGCTTACAGAACTGCTTCCTGGAGTGTGCCTATCAGTACGACGATGATGGCTACCAGTCATACTGTACTATCTGCTGTGGGGGCCGAGAGGTCCTCATGTGTGGGAACAACAACTGTTGCAGGTGAGGGCAGCCTCCGAATCCCTAGCACCAAACACACATTCATCCCGGGCCCTCCTGCCCTGACACTTAGCATCATGCCCCCAGGCAAACCTTGCCTCCAGCCCTGGGCTAGCTCTCTTGCCACTTGGGATCAGCTGATGTCCTGTCTCAAGTCCAGTGCTTTTTACCTTGTTCATTTCATTTCCAACTCTCAGAACCCTAGGATTCAGAGAAACAGGCAGAGCTAAACCATCTACCTTTCTTCTTCCCTGGGGCCCCAGGTGCTTCTGTGTGGAATGTGTGGACCTCTTGGTGGGCCCAGGTGCTGCCCAGGCAGCCATCAAAGAAGACCCTTGGAACTGCTACATGTGCGGGCACAAAGGCACCTACGGGCTGCTGCGGCGGCGAGAGGACTGGCCGTCACGCCTCCAGATGTTTTTCGCCAATAACCATGACCAGGAGTTTGTGAGTGTCCCCTGAGGGCCTCTTCTCCCTTTATCTTCCTTTGGATGATAAGCTCCTGCCCTTCAGTCTGGGGCTCTTTCCTGTTAATCTGAGAAATTGAGATGGAATAAATAAGAGGAGCCAAGCTGAGCTCAGCCATTAATTTGGGTTGGTAAAGCTGAGATGATATGATTCTGGCTATAAAATAGGCCAAAGTTATCTGAAGGTAAACCTCTTCTTAAAAATCTTCTACCCCAATGCTTACTTAGGCCCTTGTGCTTCTTACTTAGGACCCTCCCAAAGTTTATCCCCCAGTCCCAGCTGAGAAACGGAAGCCAATCCGGGTGCTATCTCTTTTCGATGGAATTGCCACAGGTGGGTAAGGGGCCAAGACACTGGGACTCCTAATTTCTTTATATGGGTTTCACAGAGCAGGGATCATAAATATGGAGTTGGAAGAGGTCCAGTTAGAGGTCCACTAGTCCAACCCATCATCTTGCACATGAGGAAACTGAGTCACAGAAAAGTTAAGTGACTTGTATAACGACATAAAACTAGTAAGTGGTAGAGATGGGATTTAAACGTAGGACTTGTGATTCCAAACCAAGGTTGCTTTCCATTACACTGTGATCAATCTCCTTTATTTTTTTTTTATTGTATTTTATTTTTTCCAATTAACGTGGAAAGACAATTTTCAACATTCATTTTTGAAAGAGTTCCAAATTCTTCCTTCTATCCTTCCCCTCTCCGAGACGGCAATCTGATATAGGCTATACGTGTGCAGTCATGTAAAACATATTTGTGATCACTGTTAAGATAGAAGTATCTATTCTCAGAATTTTCATCTTTTCATAAGAGTTAGAATGAAGGTAGGGAGAGATCATGACCCTACTACTAACTATGACTCCCTGGGGAAGCTACAAATGCCCAAAGATGAGGACCCTGGATTAATTATTACATCTTCTGCAGTGACTTGCTATGTGAACCTTGAGGGGTGAGTTCCCTGACTCTAGTCTTCTTTAGTTTGAATGTTAATAATATTTATCTAGCACTTAAAATTTTGCACACTGATTTACATCTATTACAACAACCTTTTGAGGTAATATCTATCCCCATTTTATAGCTGAAGAAACTGAGACTCAGAGAAGTTAAGAGGATTGCTCATAGTTACACACAGGTAGTAAGTGTCAGTAGCTGGATTTGAACCCATATCTTTCTGAATCCAAGTCCAGCGCTCTTTCTTGTGTCCACTGTACTTACCATGCTGCTTTTAGGTACCTGAAATGGATTGTGGATCAGACTTGTCTTAAGATATTCTCTCTAGAGCTCAGCTTCTTGGGGACAAGGCTACAAAATTGAGAGTAATTCCAGGTCTTTCATAGACCCAATTTTTAAGTTAGTTAGCTGGAGGCTTTTGCCCCAAGTGAGCATGTCCTATATCAGCAGGCCCCACTGAAGCTCTATCTAGTATGCTATTCAAACAACTTGGTCAACTCACTCCATCATCTAGTCCAACTCAGCTCAAACTAATTCGAACTCAGAGGATCTGGTGAAATCCTGATCCTTGCTCTGAGAGCTGCATCTTGGTGATTTAGAATTGGGCTTCTTACAATCCAGGGCTTTGGGAAAAGCCCTGGCAGTATTTGGGAATAGTGGAAAGGGTGGGAAAGACACCAAGCTAGCAAGACTGTTCAGGCCCAGCTTTAGACCAGTCTCCAAGTTCAGAGTCATGGATGACAGCAAATGGTAGTGTTCTCTGCTGGCTGACCACAGGACTGCTGGTGCTGAAGGACCTGGGGATCCAGGTAGACCGCTACATTGCCTCAGAGGTGTGTGAGGACTCCATCACTGTGGGCATGGTGCGGCACCAAGGGAAGATCATGTACGTGGGGGACGTCCGCAATGTCACACAGAAGCACGTATGTCACCATGCAGAGGAACCCCACCTGCTCTCTGTCTCCTTTCCTTCTATTTTATTTTTCCCATTTTCAGCCAACTCTACCTACTTAAAAAACAAAAACAAAAAACCAACAACCTTTGTCCTTCTTACTCTCTGTCCTATCTTTCTGTCCCTTCTTTTTGGGGGGTAGGGATTCAGACCCATGATTTAAGTAGTATAGGAGATTCTTAGGTGTGGAGACTCTTGCCCAGAGTCTCATATCTAGTATGTATCAGAAGTAGGACTGGTACCCAGGGCTTCCTAACGACTCGTCATGCTGCGCTGCCCCTCTATCAGCTTTTTTCCCCACCTTCACTCGCTCTCCTAGTCTGCCTCCTCGGGGCCTTGGTAGGTAGGAGTTTAGCCATGCAAGGACTAGACCAAAGGAACCCTGCTGTGCCTTATTGGAGCAGGTTGGAAAGGGATTGTCCTAGTGGAGATAGAGTCCAAGGGTCATAGATTAAGATCCAGGAGGAACTTCAGAGGTCATCCAGACCAAACTCCTCATTTTACAAGTGAAGAGCCTGAGGCCTAGAGACACAAGACTTACCCAGGTGTCAGGCAGAGCTAGGCTTTGCACCCATGTCCTCTTAACTTCAAATCCAGTGGTCTTTTCACTATATATAGCACACTCAGTAGACTTGGATACAGCCAGATAGGGGAGCCTGGATAAAGTTGGCCCACACTGGAATGGTTCCACATCTCCAACTTTCAGGAGCTTTGAAAATTGTTTAAATGCGTCACTCTTTGCCCTTAAAATGACCAGTAATGCAGATTGATAATCCTAACCTGGATTTAGAAGTCCCCTGGAATTTAGATAAAATGAGATCCTGGGATCATTATAAATCTTAGGCTGCAAGGCACCTAAGGGGGCCAAATCCTCATTTTGTGGAAAGTGACCTTCCCAAAGTCACACGATACCAATAGTAGAGTCAGATTTGGCCTAGCTTCCTGTACCCTTGTCTATGTAGGGAGATCTGGCCTGATTGGATTTACCTGTGTTCCCTGCTTAGATCCCAAGGCTGTCTCATTCCAGAATCCACAGATCTTAAGGTGTAGCTAAGACTGGCATGGATTCTATTCCCTCAAAGGCCCAGTTCAAAGCAGAAGGATTAGCCCTTCTTGCTACCAGATGTCACTGGTTCCCTGGCTGATGCAGCAAGAATATTGCTCAGCCTCTAGACTGCCCCTCATGTGCCTTTCCTGATGTTCAGAATGCTGCCTCTCCTCTCTTGTGGAGCTAAGGGCTCATTATTACATCTCTTTCCTTCACAGATACAGGAATGGGGCCCTTTTGATTTGGTGATTGGAGGCAGTCCCTGCAATGACCTTTCTATTGTCAACCCTGCTCGGAAAGGTCTCTATGGTAGGTGGTCTTCACTCTGCTCTTTTCCTTTATTGAGATTTTCTGTTAATTTCCCCCCGGAATACTTGCATTCTCTGACCTGGGATTCAGCTGTCTCTCCTCTGTGTTCGTGTGTCCTTTTTGCCCTTTACCCCCAATTCTCATAGCCTCTGGTGCAGGCACTAGCTTTTCTCTCTTCTGCTGCTTGACCCTCTCTTGGGTCCCCACTGATAATCTGGTTTTATGCTCTTCCAGAGGGCACTGGACGGCTCTTCTTTGAGTTCTACCGCCTTCTGCACGAGGCCCGGCCCAAGGAAGGTGATGACCGCCCCTTCTTCTGGCTCTTTGAAAACGTGGTGGCCATGGGGGTCAGTGACAAGCGGGACATCTCACGCTTTCTAGAGGTGAGGCTGGTTATGCTGGTTTGGCCAGCTCTTGGATAGGGTCCTCTCCTGCCTTGGGTTTCATCTCATCCCATCCCTCAGAGCAAAAGCTAGCGGAAGGGAAAAAGACTTTCCCCTTTGCAATGGCAGGTGAGCATCATTGCTAAGGGCTTACAAAGAACTTTTTCCAGAGAATGTACTGAATTTTCTCTTGGGTTGACTTTTGCTCCTTTCTCTGGAAACTGGTCACAAGAATTGCTTGACCCTAAGGGGTAATTTTGTGGATATCGAGGATTATAAATTGAGAGCTAGGCATTAAATTAAACCCCTTATTTTACAGATGAGGAAACTGAGGCCAAGATAGGATAGGACTTGCCCAGGATCACACAGCTATAAAGTGTCTGAGGCAGGATTTGAACCCCACTCTTCCTAACTCCCAAGTCCTATACTCATTTAACTCTGTTCACTACTCTGAAAGAGGTTCTTTTTTTCTTTTTAGGTGAGGCAGTTGGGGTTAAGTGACTTGCCCAGAGTCACACAGCTCTATCCACTGCGCCACCTACCTGCCCCTCTATTCACTACTCTGTTACCTATATCAGGAAGGACCAACCAAACCATTCTTATTGTCAAAAAATTAAGGTGGAGGGCAGCTAGCTGGCACAGTGGATAGAGCACTGGCCCTGAAGTCAGGAGGACCTGAGTTCAAATCTGACCTCAGGCCAAACACTTGACACTAGCTGTGTGACCTTGGGCAAGTCACTTAATCCCAATTGCCAAAAATAAAAAAAAGTAACAAAAAATGAAGGATGGCCCACAGAAATTGGTTTCTTGTCCCTTATTCATGTTCTTAAGGCCAGGGCTTTTCTGCTGCACAGGTGAATTAGAATTGCCAGGGCAGTAGTTGGGGTGCTTTACTCAAAGGGTGGATACTTGTGGGAGGGGAAGCGTGGGTATTGAGAACAGAGTTGCTGATGTAGATGTGACTTCCCCGTTGTGTTATTGTTGACCTCTGTTGTTGTTACATTGGTCATTCTCATCACCATATCCTAAATGTAAGCAGTCTGGGTGATGGCCATCATCTATCATAGCGCTGTAATTGAAAGGGAATCTAAGGTTTTGGTTAGTCCAACCCTCTCTCTCATTTTACAGAGAAGGAAATTCTGAATAGGGGAGGTTATGTGACTTTCCCATGGTCCCGTAGCTATTAAGCTATTAAGATTCAAACCGTTGGCCTGGTAGAAAGAGAATTGCTGCTGGCACCAGGGGACCTAGGTTTAAATCCTGGCTTTGACCCTGATTGACTGCCTATGTGACCTTGGCAAGCAGTTCACTCTCCTGATCCTCAGTTTCCTCATTTGTCAAAATGGACTAGGCAGCTTCTGGGGTTCTCTTCAGTTCCCCATCTATGAGCCCGAGGTCCCGCCTCCCTAAACCAGCTGTCTGATGCCAAACCTAGTTTTTTGGTGGGAGGCATTAGGGTGTGGTGCTCACAGCAGATCCAACATGGCCTTGGGTTTTCCTGCGAAGGTACATTGAGGAAAAGTAGAGTGATATGATTCTGAGATCATGGGATTTTTTTGAGTTAGAAGAAACCTCAAAGGCCATCATTTTTAAGTTGAAGATATGGAGGACCAGAAAGGTGAAGTCACAAAGGTAGTAAACAGATCCCAGTGGGTCTAATTTATTTTTTATCTCAACAGTTTTAAATTTTGATATATCTTATACTCAACAGACATTCATATATTACGTATATGTATAATATATATTCGTATGTTATACTCTTCCAGTCACTAGGATAGATTCTGGTGATAAAAAGATAAAAATGAAACAATCCTCGCCCTCAGGGGATTGCATTCTGTTGTGGGAAACAATCTGTAGATGTAGAAATACAGCTTGTACAATGTACAGTTAAGGCGTGCAGTGGGTTAGAGCACCAGGCCTGGAAGTCAGGAAGACCTTAGCTCAAATCCGGCCTCAGACCCTGGACAAGTCACTCAACCCTGTTTGCCTCAGTTTCCTCATCTGTAAAATGAGCTGGAGAAGGAAGTGGCAAACTACTCCAGTATCTCTACCAAGAGAACCTCAAATGAGTTCACAAAGAGTCAGACACAACTGAATAACAATGACAGCACACAGCATACGCTAGACTAAACAAAAGGCAATTCTCGAGTGGAGAGAAGCACCAGCAAGTAGAAGCAAGCAGACGTTGACTTTGTCACCACATGTAGATTTGGAGCTGGAAAGGTCCTTGGAGGATGTCGAATCCAGTGCACTCAGTTTACAGAAGTTAAGTGACATAGCTGAGGTCAGAGGTTGAAGTCAGGTGATCTCTCTGAGGTCAGAGGTTAAGTGACCTACTCAAGGTCATACAGGAAGCAGATAGCAGGGTTGGGATTCAAACCAATGTCCACTGGCTTCAAATCCAGTTCTCTTCCCCTATACTAGCCTGGTGGACTTGTAGCTTTTGGTCTTCCTATCAGCCCTGGGTTTTCCTACAGGTGTGTGGCTCTGGTTCTATCTGGTGGCTGAGGTAAGAGCTAATGGAAGCTTCAGTCTTGCCAAAGAAGGTCCAGCAGGGGTGGAAGCTGCCCTGCCTTAATGTATGTCTTGGAGGGCTCTTGCCAGTGGTGCTCACGACCCTCTTCATTCTTTTCCCTGTCTTCTGTCTTGTAGTCCAACCCTGTGATGATTGATGCCAAAGAAGTGTCAGCAGCGCACAGGGCTCGCTACTTCTGGGGTAACCTTCCCGGTATGAACAGGTTGGTGAGAGCAGGGTGAGAGCACCGGCACGTTTGGGGTGATTTGCATGGCTTGGAAGCGCTCAGGACCCTTGTAATGAACTTTGCTTCCCTCTCCCCCCACCTCAGTTTCTTCTTCCCTTCTTCCCTAATCAGCTTCTTTCCTTTTTCTGTCTGCAAAGAACAAGGAGGAACAGAGACCCATAAAGGTTACAGCAGTTAAGCCATATTCTCAGCACACGTTTTGATTACGTGGTATAAATAACTGTCTTCTTCCAGGAGCCCATGTGTTTTCTAGTAGTGAGGCTGATTTTGTGCTGATTGAACCATATATATAATCTTGTCAAATGAGATCAGGTATGTAAGGTGCTCTGCAAACTTTAAAGGGATTGGACCTGTGATTTCACTGGTATGAGGGACTCCCAGGTGAGGAAACTCTTTACCAATGCCAAAGCAAGTTGGTACCTTCTCTACAATTTATAGTCTCAGAGTTGCTTAAAGTGCTGAAGTTCAGTGACTTGTCTAAGGTCATTCAGCCAATATGTGTTAGAAGTGGGACTTGAACCCAGGTCTTAATGGTCTTTTATCCACCACACTAGGCAACCTCTGAAAACCTCAAAACACTATGTAAATGTCAGGGTTTTGGGGGGTGGGGTGGGTTAGGGATATGGGGAACAGCAGGGGGAACAGTCCAAACCTATGATTTTATTAGTCTAGGGAAGACATGATGTGGCAGTTCCCCACAGATGTGTAGCTTGTCTACAACATAATAAAGATGGTTAATAGCTCATGTTTATGTAACTAGTTAAGCTTTTACCAATTGCTTTACACACATTATCTCATTTAATCCTCACAACAACTCTGTGAGGTAGATGTTATGCTCTCTATCCCCATTTTACTGAGGAGGAAACTGAGGCCAGGAGGTTAAGTGCCATGCTCAGAATCACACTGGTAGTAAACATCAGTCACAATTTGAACCCAGGCCCTCTGCCTCCAGAGGAGTCATTGTATCATGTTCCCTAATAAGTGCCATAATACTATGATCAGACAAGATCCTGGAATTTTAGAATGACAAGGAACCATTGAAGCTACCTAGTCTTTGCAGCCCCTTCATCTTGCAGATGAGGAAACTGAGGCTCAGAGAGATTAAATGATTTACCAATGTTCACATAGGTAATAAAGAGCAGAACTGAAATTCGATTCCCCAGTCAGTCTTCTAACTCCAAATACAACATATTCTACTACATTAAAAGATTTGCCTGGAACACCAAGAGGTCAAGTGCCTTAACCTTGACTCCTGACTTCAAGGCTGGCCCTCTAGTTACTGCATGGCACTGCCTTTCCTTGGTTCAGAGAATCACAGACCTAGGGCTGACAAAGACCTCAGAGGCATCTAATCCAAGCTCCTCATAGATAAAGAAACTAAGGCCCAACATGTATAGATGTCTTGCCCCAGGTATCACAGATAGTTGTTTTTATTACTATTCATTCTTCTTCTATTACTATTATTTCTACTATTACTATTACTGCTACTACTACTACTACTACTACTCTATTACTGCTGCTGCTGCTGCTGCTACTACTACTACTACTACTACTACTACTACTACTACAACATAGGTGCCTAGCAGGGGTTAGGGCCAGTTGTGAACAATTAGCACCTTGTTACTTGAAAGAATTCTGCTTTAATCCAATAAGGTTTCACCTCCTTGGCAGCCCGAGACCAGTTTTGTGAAGGATTTAAAAAACTTGTGTTTGCACAGATGAAGATAATTTGTGGTCTAGAACGAAAAGCACTTTCAGTTTCATTGCCAAGCAAGTCTTTTTCTTTCTCCTGAGCAAGATGTAAAAAGATATTTTGATGCCTCCCTGGGGGGTGGGGGAAGCCACACCTGCTGGGATTCGCAATTCACAAGAGAAAAAAGGATGGATCTCTTTCTCCAACTTGTCCACCTTCCCTACCTACCTCTCACCACACCTTTTGGGAAATGTTTGTTCTTGCCCTGAATTTTCTCCCAACCAGGAGGGGCCTGTAAGGAAATTGGGTCGATCTCAATCCTGTGCCAAATATTCATATAGGCCTTGATTGGGAGGGGGTCCCCCAAACTAGTGTGCTGTAACTTTTATCTTTTGAAGGCCACACAAGCTCTGTCAACCTTATTGTGAGCTTTTCTCCCTCCTACCTCCTTTCCCAGTCTTCTACAACAGTGACTTGCTAGAGCACATGGCAATGAAGTGACGGGGTTGCTGTGTGTGTGTGTGTGTGTGTGGTGTGTGTGTGTGTGTGTGTGTGTGTGTGTTCCTATACCTACTCAGTTTGTGGAGGGTTTTTGCATGTGTATTTGTGAAGTCTGTATAAACTTACATGTGGTTGGCTTATATGTACGGAACAAATATTTTGCATGTGTGTTCCCTCCCTGCCCCTGTCACTTCACTGTAGTAGGTGAAATCACGGGTCTAGTTTAAAAAAAAAAATAGAGAGCCAGGGTATAAGGCTGCCCCTTCTCTACCTCCACCCACGAACCTACCTACCCTATCACCCCCAAACCCCCATCATACTCTCCCATGTATGTGACCAAAAAAGCCAGAGCCCAAGTTGGGCAGTGACTATGTTTGCCCCCACCAAAAAAAGAGGCGTCATCTATTCTCTCTGGACAAAGACTGGTAGTTACAATGCTTCAAGGATTTTCTTTGGATGCGTTCTTTTCATTTCCATTATCTTTGGCATTGTATCATGGCTTCTTAGGTGTCTGGACTAGATGTTTGATCCTGCAACATCAGCTAGATGGGACCTGAAGGACTTATCTAACTTGCTATGTTTTATAGATAAGGAAACTGAGGCACAGAGAAGCAAGCCAAAAGACTTGCCTGAGACCAAAAGCAAGTCAAGGATTAGAACCTACAGTTCAGGGATCTTTCTACCACACTACCCAGAATCGTATTATTGAAGTCCAAGTTTTCAGGACTGTTTTCTTTACCCAGAGATCTTAGAAGAATGTGGCCTACTCCAGCTCTTCAGCGCACAAGGGAATAAGCCAGCCTAGGGTGTCTGTTCCACTCTCTGTGGGGCCCTAACCTAAGGCCTGGAATCAGTTAGTATGATTTATTAAGCACCTATTACTTACTAGAAAAAGAACTCTGTAGACAATCTGGAATAATGAGGACCAGGTGGATCCATTCTGTCTTAGTCCTTGTATGCCAGTGCAAAAACTGAGCAAATACACACAAAAGAGAGTAAGAATGTGGGTGTTGGACATATATTTGGTGTATGGATTCACAGGATTGTGAATGCATGTGTAAAGATCTACTTTGAAACAATCTTATTTAAATTTTCAACTCATTTCATTAACTTAAAACAGGCACCCTAAAGTCAGTATTTTTTTTTAACTTGGGGAAGTACATTTTTAAATCCCTGTATTTAGCTTTCACAGGGCCCCATCTGCCAGCATGCAGATGGGGGAGTGTGAGTTTCTCTACATAAGTCTTAGCACAAACCTTCAGTGGATTTGTGCAACTGTGTGACTGTTTAGTGTGTATTGTCAGTGTCGTGAGTCAGGGGGCTGGCTGACGGAGTCTGTGCGTCAAGTGGCTGTGTCCAAGGCTTCCTCCCTGTTGACTTGCTTTTCTGTCTCCCAGGCCATTGGCATCTACCGTGAATGATAAGCTGGAGCTTCAGGAGTGTTTGGAGCATGGCAGGATAGCAAAGGTGAGGGACCAAGCCTCCGTTTTCCCTCCTGGCAAGCCTGGACTGAGCAGGGAGGTAGAATGGTGTTTTAGAAAACCACCAGCTTTGGGGAAGAAGGAAAGGTGTCCTGGAGCAGGAAGGTAGAAGGGCCATAGCACATCTGCTCTGTAAGTGTTCCCACCAGCCTGGAAAATGGAATGATGGGTGAGGTGCCTGGGACCAGCCAAGGTCCAGCCACATGCTCTGCTCTCCCTGTCTCTACATTTATGGCCAGGAATAGCCTGTTTCATTGTTATTCTTTCCCTCTGCCTCCAGAGAGGGCATCTAGTACTTGTCAAGGCTTCCTGGCCAGAGCTTCATCTGCTCTCTGTGCAAGGCCAGCCTCCCAGGTGATGCTCAGGTTCCAAGGTCACCAGAAGCTGCATGAAGCACTTTTGCTGAGAATTTGTTATTGGAGTCAGCATTTCCAAACATTTAAAGAACTTTTGGTTTGAGATACTTTGAGCATCTTTGTGCCTGGGGCAGAAAGCAGTGCCCTTCTTTGTCCTTCGAGTTAACACATTGGAGACCAGACCTATTTGTCTGGAAGGGGAACAAGAGAAACTAAAACTAGGAGCTAACTGAGCTAGACTAAGAGATCAAGGCCAGCACAGAAGGGTGGGAAAGGCAGGGAGAGGGGTATCTAGGCACAGGTCCAGTCAAGGTCTCTGCTCAGTCCTGCAGTTGGGGCCTCATCATTGGAATCAGCCTGACTAAGTGAACCTGTTTTCCTGCCCAGAGGACACCAGGCCAGACCTCAGTAGGCCCAGAGCATGGCAGTCAGGCCATGATACTCACACCTCTTCTCTTCTTGATTTTTTCTAGTTCAGCAAAGTGAGGACCATTACAACTAGGTCAAATTCCATCAAGCAGGGCAAAGACCAGCATTTTCCAGTCTTCATGAATGAGAAAGAGGACATCTTGTGGTGCACTGAAATGGAGAGGTACCGTCCCTCTTCGCCTCCCCCTTTAGTCAGATTTCCTTTGGAGGGGGGTGGTATGTGAGCTGCGTCGGGGTATCAGAATTCAGAAAATGTTCTGGCTCTTGTGAGCCAACAGGACTGGCCTAGGCACTGGCAAAGCTGAGATTTCCAAGAAACATGTAGGGAGGTAATTAGGGTTCATGCTGTCACACTCTTTTCTAAGTATGGACTTAGCTATCGGAACATAAATATGGACCCTCAGGAGCAAAGTGAGCTTTATTGGGAAATCTGAGAACAGGAGTGGGGAGCCTGTGGCCTCAAGGCCACATGCGGCCCTCTAGGTCCTCATGTGCTGCCCTTTAACCGAATCCAAACTTTACTGAACAAATCCCCTTAATAAAAAGATTTGTTCTGTAAAACTTGGACTCAGTCGAGAGGCTGCACCCAAGGACCTAGAAGGCCACGTGTGTCCTTGAGGCCAAAGGTTCCCCACTCCTGTCCTAGAGCAAGGTAAGATTTCAGAATCTTAGATTTCTTTAAGGGAGGGAAAAGTACAGGGGGAAATATCCCAATATGCATTACTATGAAAATAATGCTATTACTAATCCAAATCCCATAAATCTGTCACCTAAGAGAGACAGTGATATAGCAGAAAGGGCTTTGGAGCCAAGTGGATCTGGGTTCAAATCCTGCCTTGACTACTGTCTGTGTGACTTTGGGCAAGTCTCTAGCGCTTAGCACAGTGCCTGGAATACAGAATGTATTTAACATGTTTATTGACTGGCTAACTGACACTGTGGGCCTTGAATTTCCTCCTCTTAACCACGAGGGATTTGGACTATGACCTCTAAAGTCACTCCCAGTTTTAGGTTTGTGATCTTATTCTTCCTTTTTTGTGGGGGGGTTGAGGGCAATTGGGGTTAAGTGACTTGCCCAAGGTCACACAGCTAGTGAGTATCATGTGTCTGAGACCAGATCTGAACTCAGGTCCTCCTGACTCAAGGGCCGGTGCTCTATCCACTGCACCACCTAGCTGCCTCAGTTTGTGATCTTATTATCAGAGCCACCCAGTAATTTGTTTTGGTTTAATCAAGTTCATTTGATCACAGGATTTGTAAGATCTTTCAGAGTCAAAATTATTTCATTCTTTTATTTGCATCCCCAGCTGCCTAGCCTAGCAGGTGCTTAATTGATCAATCATAGACTTGTAAGTTATTAGATGTATAAGATATATTTATAAGGGACCTTAGAAATCACCTTGTTCAACCTCTTCATTTTACAAATGAGGAAACTGAGCAACTCTGATAGGCAAGGGTCCCTTGAGCAAGTAGAAAGGGACAGAGACTGGCTTCAAATGCAGGTGCCCTGGCCTCAAAGCCAGTGTTCCTTCTCTTCCACCACACTGCCTCCCTTAGGGGTCAAATCCACAAGATTTGTCATGAGTAATGGTGTCATTTTTATGATTTTTCACAGATGGTGATGGTAATGAAAAACTCACCAGTATAATTTAAAAAGTTAACTTTGGGAACTTGAGAAACAATAGCTTTGGTCAGCCCAGACCAACATTTTCAGAAATTAAATTAAAACTGCAGGCTGGCTGACTGGCTCCTGCTTAACAGAGATGGATGTGTGTGTGTGTGTGTGTGTGTGTGTGTGTGTGTGTGTGTGTGTGTGTGTGTGTGTTAAGTAGTGTTTCCCAAAGTGTTTCATATACCTTCTGTTCACACAGTCCTCAAAAACTGTGGCATGTATTCCAATTACAGATTTGCTGAGCTGTGTAGGATTGAAAGAAGGGACATCCAGGTTCACCCCTTCCTACCCTTTTTGCCAATATCTTCCTCTAGGGTCTTTGGCTTCCCAGTCCATTACACGGATGTCTCCAACATGAGCCGTTTGGCAAGGCAAAGACTGCTAGGCCGGTCATGGAGCGTTCCTGTGATCCGCCACCTCTTCGCCCCCTTGAAGGAATATTTTGCCTGTGTGTAAGGGACATGGAAGTGAACTGGGATAGTGACATCTAATCAAAGCAAAACCACCAAGAATGAGAGGATGGAGAGAAGTATCAGCACCCGGAAGTGAAAAAAAGGAATTTCAAACAAACAAACAAAACACAAAAACCATCACAGATGCGAAAACATCCACAAGGCATCGCCGAGCAAAAGGGTTGGACGTCATCTCCTGATTTTTCAATGTTAAACTTTGATCCTATTTAAAAAACAAAACCAAGCTTCCCCTCCCCTCTTTATTATTATTATTATTAATATTATTATTATTATTTGGGTCAAACATTTAGTTTTCCACTCTTTCCAGAGGGGTTTTCTGTTTGTCTCGGTTTTGGCTTCTCGCTGTGACTGAAATAAGAGGGTTTATAATTTTTTTTTAATGCTGTAAGAGGAGGAGTAGGAAAACAGGGAACTACAGCAAAAAAAAAAAAAGATATTCAACAAAATAAAAACAGCAACTCTACCATGCAGAGGAGAGATAAGAAGGGGGAGGGGGGGAAAGAAATATGCTATAGAAATCTATCATATATATATATATAATGTGTATATATATATATTTTGGGGGGTTTTGTTTTGTTTTGAGTTTTTTTTTGTTTTTGGGTTTGGGGTTTTTTGTTTGTTTTTTGTTTTTGTTTTTTTTTTTTTTTTTTTGGCTTGGGTCTGATTAGATTAGGAGCACAAGCAGGAACAGAAAACTAGGGAGACACTCGGGCGGTCGGCGGCAGCCAAGGTCACCTCCAGCCACTGAGTGGGATTTTACCAGCACCATTCCTGGTGACGCAAAGTGAAACCCAACTAGCAACAGGGAAGATGAAAACACCCACACAATACACTTTTATACAGTATTTCAGGTGCCTACCACACAGGAAACCTTGAAGAAAATCAGTTTGTAGAAGCCGCTGTTACCTCTTGTTTACAGTTTATATATATATATATGATAGATACAAGATATATATCTATATATAAAAAGGTACTGTTACTACTGTACAACCCAACTTCATAATGGTGCTTTTCAACAGCGAGATGAGTAAAAACATCACCTTCCATGTTGCCTTATGTGCAAAGGGTTTTAACCAAGGATGGAGAAAAGGGAGAGATGGTTTTTTTCTTTTTAAAAAATTACTTTATGTTCTTTTAATTTTTTAAATGGTAAAGAAAGGGGGTTAGGACATAATCCCCCATGTCCCATTTCTCCCTGCCGAAAGGGGTAGGGAAGAGATTAAGTTTGAGGGTGTTAAGGACAGTGAGACACCCTAACAGGAGACAACCTTTCCTGAGTCATGCAATAATTTTTTTTTTTAATTTCCCAAAAGGAAAACTCCCTGGGCTGGATGGCAGGGGCAAAGGAGGGCTAGGTTCCCAGTTCCCCTACTTGAGTCATTCCACTGATTCCAGAGGATATCTCATGGAGGGGTACAGAAACCATCCAGAGTTTGGGGATATGTACAGCTAAAACCCCATCCTGGAGGAAATAAAAAAACATACAAAAAGTACTGGTGCTTTTCTGTCTAAGTCGCCTTTTGTGTGTTCTTTTATGAGAAACCACCTCCTCCCTGTCCTGCTACCATCTGCCCCTTCCCTGCACAAGGCAGCCCCTGACCCCAGGGGGAGTGATGTTTTTGGTCATCTCCAATCATAGGCTACAGTTTTATACTGGGAGGCTGATGATTTGGTTTATTATAATTGTTGTTATGCTTCTGATTCTGTTTGTTTAAATTTTTTTTTCCTTTGGGAAAAAATAAGCCCAATACTACCCTCCCTCCTCCCTTTAGGTTAAACACCAAGGTGCAGGGAGCAGGGTGGGGAAAACAGGGTGCTTTTTTTTCTTTTTTCAGTGGCTTCAGTGCCCAGGTTCCTAGGAATCCTGGCTCCCCCACCCCTCCTCTCAGGCCAGGCCTATACTCTCCTTTGTACAGCGCTAATTTGGCAGCTCAACAGTCCCTGAAAGTCTGCCTTCTGGAGTTCCGTCGCTCCTCTCCTCCTTCAGCTTCCCCTTTGTTCTTCTCAAGTCTAAGGAATATCTAGAGTTGGAGGGAGGAAGGACAGGGGCAGTCTCTTTCCTTTTAAATGTGATGTGAATTGTATGTGTGGTTCCTCCTCTACCCCTCCTAGTACTTGGTCTGATGATGGCTGTGCTCTTTTGTCATCTTTTTGGGGTTTGTTTTTTTGTTTTGCTTTGTTTTGTTTTTACCTCGAGTCAGCCACACTTCAAGTCCTGGTTCCAGAGACTTGACCCACTTCCTACTTTTGCAGACAGGGTGCCGGTGGCCCAGCCTGGGCAGTAGGAAGAGGAAACAAACACTCAGTGGCTCCAGGGTATGAGCCAATGGGCAGATGCCTGCCTCCATAGATGGGGTGTAGATATGTGGCATATAGAGATATATATTTTATAATGGGAGGGGGGATGGAGCCTCCTGGGACCTGCAGAGATAGGAGGCGCTCTCTAAAGTTCAAGGTCCCATATTACCATCCCCAGAAGGATAGGACCTCTGGTGATAGGCACTATATAAATACATAGATAGGGACATATATATGAAATATAATGCAGTGGGGGAGAGGGGGCAGATGACTTACTCTTGCTAAGCCTCTCTACCCTTCTCTTTCCTTGCCACAGGCATAGATAGCCCCATACAAATCAATCTATCTCTTACATACAAACATACTTCTACACAGTTACAGCTGCACTGTTATATACACACAGACATAACCTTTCCCCAAGATCCAATATTTCATGGAGTAGAGTCCCATACAACCACTTACCTCGACCCTGCTATCCCCTTGAATGCAGTTAACCTTTTTTGTGAGGGGGGGCTCTCCATGCCATCCAGGAGCTGTTGAGTTCCCAAGGTGCTACAGGTGGTAGGGGAGAGATTGGATCAGCTGACATTTTAGCTAAGAGACACCCCCATCCAAATGATAGCCTGCGCTTGTCTTTAATACCTCCCATGAAGTATGGGAAGGTCCTGAGCTAGCAAACCCTGGATGCCAACATCTGATTCCAAGGTGCAACCCAAGTCAACCTCCTTATCCATCTTTCTTGGCTTTCTACCTTAGCCTAAGGAACTTCTCGGAGGAATTAGAAATAGGAAAGTGAGCCTTGGGCCAATACAGGAAGAGCAACTGGGTGGTGGGGAAGATAGATGCCTGAGGCAGGCCTTGAACCACCAGAGCCGGTGTCCATCCAGGCCAATGTCCCAAGACTCCTGCTGTTATTTGGGCTGTCTAGGACTTGGTTCCCCAATAGTCTAAAGCCAACTTCTGTTTAAATTGGCATCTAAGCTTCCCATTCCTCTAAGTCTAGGGATAGCATTGTGATTGGATGTTTTCTCCTTTTGGATCATGACTGGTTTTCCACTGGAGATGAGTTTGGCGTTGGGTTTCCTGTTCTCTGTGGTGCTCCCCTTTACTTCCCTTCTTTATCCAGCTGGGCTTCACTTCCCTACCCCATCCCACCCTGGTTTGGGAGGCCACCAGCACCACTCTAAGAGTGGCTAGTGGAGGAGGTGGGCTGCTCTTGAGTAGTCCAAGGTGCTCCCTCCCCTCATAGCCGACACTTGTTTCCAAGGTCTTCCCAGTCCCCAGTGTCTTTTCACCGTTTCCCTTCATGCTGTGCCCAGCTTTATGCCAGCAGGGCCCTCCCAACTCCTGCTCACTAATCCTCTGCTCCTCAGCACCAAAGCCTCTTCCTTGCTCTTCATACAATACAGTCTAGTCCGTTTCCCAGACTTGTGCTTACAAATGTTGAATTTTTAAAAAATGATCTGGGTGGACTTGGGCTAAGCTCATATTAGCCAAGCCTTATGCCCTTCCCAGTGATATTGGTATTAAAAACCTTGGTAGCCCTCCAACCAAGCATGCTATCCCATCATCCTATGGGCTAGGCTTTTAGGTTTGGGGACAGTCTTGGCCCCATATCCCAGCCTGGAGATTCTTCTATGAGGATGTGGTCCTAGAATGCATTCTGCTCTAGAGAGGGTTGATTTTGGATTCCCTAGCCCCTCCAGGGGAGAGGACCTCACCCTACCTTTTGGTCTATTCTTGTGACGAGGCCAGCGCTTTCTAGATGATGGCCGTTTATAAGAGAAGTCTTGGAGGGAGGGGTTGTGACTGTGACTGTCTTGGGGGGTTGGTTTTGAGTGGCTAACCTTCCTATGCCATGAGAACCTAGAGAGCAGAATGTTCTAATGGGAAACATCCCCCTGCCTGGCAGGATAAAAGCATGAACTCTGGATGCATTTGGGCCAGTCCTGGATCTGGCTGGGTAGAGTACTGGGCCAAGTGACTTTGGGAGCTTTTTGCACAAACCTGCTGCTTCCAGTCAGATCAGAGCAGAGGCAGGCCCAAATGGCTCATGGGTCCATAATTGACCTGAAGCATCAGGATAGAGGGACTTGTGACCAAATAGGTTGAACGTGCTAAGCCTTGACATTGTCTGTCAAGGTGCCTGTCTGGGAGCCTTCTGTAAGAAGTCACTTCCTTGAGGCATTTGGAGACTCCTTTGGGTTGCTGTGTTTCATGGTTGCAGGTGGTAGGTAACTTAAGTACCTTCCAGAGGAGAGGGTGAGTGCCTTGAAGTAGGGGGATGAAGCTCCATAAGTTCATAGGGGGCTCTATAAGTTCAGCAGAGGGTAGGGATCACTCCCAGCTGCCTTATTTATGGGGGAAGCTGGGTTGTAAGGGTAACAGTGGTTTGTAGGAACCACAGAAAGGGAGGGGACAGGATTCAACTCAGAAGTTGTTCCTACCATTTCTGTCACTTCCATGATGCCACATCTGTCAATGTTGTAGAAATGAGGACTTCAGGGGACAGACCAGCCACCCTGCCAGTGCTTGGTAGGGCACAGTGCCAAAGAATGCAGCTGTTGACTGAGGTAAAGAGCAAATGAGGAAGTTAGTCTTTATTGGACTGCTGCTGAGAATCCATGGGGCTTTACGTTAGCTGGTATTAAACCCTCGGGTAGGGTCAGGGTGAGCGAGGGAAATAGATGACCTATGTGTGGTAGTGGGGGTAAACCAATAGGCAGATCCAAGTTTCTGGATCCAGCCCCTCTAAAAAAAAAAACGAAATGGAATAGGGGTGCCGAGTTGCCACTTCTGATCTCCTTATACCTGAAAGCAAATGCCTTTTTCTTTTTTCTTTTTCTTTTTCTTTCTTTTCTTTTTTTCTTTTTTCTTTCTTTCTTTTTTTTTTTTTTTTGCAGCTGAACATCCCATTGGAAAGCAAAGTTGCTCATGAGGTGGGCTCCCAAGCATAGTTTCTGGCACCAAAAGAGCAGGTGTTCATTTGTGACTTGGCAGAGTCTTGAGACTTTGGGGGGCACATTAAATTGGCCTGGGTTATGTGCTTGGGCCTAGGTAGATCCCATTGGGAAGGTACTGCTTCTTCCCCTCAAGCCTTCAAAGGCACCTCCCATATGGAGCAGCCAGCTCTCATCTTTTCTTACTTATCTAGTAGTAAGACGATCTAGAGTTCGCTAGTGGGGAGGAACCCTAGATAGAAATACAACCTGGGCTAAGAAGACAGTCTGGGAACTACAATTGGGAGCAAAAGAAGGAGGCATTTCAGCTGAGCCATTGGGGAACGTTCTTACAGGAACACTGCAATCATTAGTTTTCATATCTTAGATAAGTAGTTAACTATATGAGATTCTATATATATATATATGTGTATATGTATAAAAGTTGATTTTGGATGCAGTTTTTAAGAATTCCTGTCACTGTTATACCTGGTGCTGAGCTTTGTTTGGGGCTGGGGTCTCTCAAGAGCTGTTTTCAGAAGCCTTCCCAGGAACCCCCTGGAGCTAGTGTAGGGTCGGGCCCTGGCCCGCATTGGGGCAGTGGTACTGAGACATCTTGGATATTATTTTGGGGGTGGGGGGAGGGAAGCATTTTTGGGTCTTGAAAATATTCTGAAATGAACAGAATAAATCACACACCAGAGACTTCCACAGGCAAAGCTGGCCTGAGACAGCAAGCCTGCTTTCCCCCAGGACTTTGTCTGGGAGGATCTCTGTTCCTACCCCAACCTGGTGCTTTGGTCCTGGCGGATCAGTCGTTTGACCTTGTTGTCAGGAGTCCTCTGGTATGGTGGAGACATTAATCTAAATGACTAGCAGGTACTGCCCTTGTTCAGCAAATAAATGGGGTAATGGGGACCCCTTGGGTTACATAACCAGGGAGGAACCCAGGTCCTTTCTCCAGTACCAAGTAGGACAGAGAAGGTTATCAGGGAGGGGGCTTCCCATTTTCTCATTCCCTACTGAGACTGTGGATTCATCAGGGCCGGTTGGGTGAGAATTCCAGCCACCCAACTGTTCTAGGTGACCATGGTAGGTGGTCAACCCCAGGGGTATCTGGAAGGGGAGAGACAGCTAAAGGATACATAGCACAAAGGATCAACCCCACTGCCCTAAGCACCAGCTCTTAAATCTTTACATTTTGGTAAAGGAAGGATGGGGATGAAAGGGAAGGGAGAGAGTCTACTCATTCCCTTGCACCTGTTTTTCAGAAATGCCAACTAAGGTTGGCCTCTGGTGGCCTCTTGCTTAGCTGTGGCCCCAAAAAAGTGGAGTTTTGGGGCAGGGAGGAATGGGCAGTTCAGAGGCAGTGGGGTCAGGGAAGGTCCCATGACTAGCATCTGTGATTTGCCAATTTGTGTCTCCCCAAACCCTCCCCAAAAATGGAGGCCAGTAGGAATGGGCAAGTCCCTGTTGACTCCAGTAACTGGAAATTCTCACCTCGGATCAGCCCAGATTGGAGGGGGGTAGCTTTACCTAATACCAGATCAAGTGGTCTCCAGCCCCAAACCTGGGGAGATGAACAGGGAAATTGGAAACATGTCACAATTCATTTTGTAAAACAATTTTGTTGAACAGCCCTAGATGTCAACAAAATGAAAGAGGGAAAGAAATGCCTAAATTCCTTAGAAGACACAGCGGGAGTAGGTGAATCAACAAGGTGCTAAAAAAAAACAAAAAAACAAAAAAAACACATTTTATTAAAAATATATATTGTTAAATTAAGTCTGCTGTCTGGACAATGACTGTTTGTTTTGTTTTCTTGTAGTGGAGTTTAAAAGAGACTATTATTTTACTCTGATATATTATTATTAAAAAGGCATTTTAACTTTGTACTTGAAAACTAAATGAGCGATTTCATGTGTTTTAGCTGAGGCATTGAAGTAGCGGGTGCTTACCTATTTGTGGGAAATCACGTATTCATACGGAAGAATAAACTCTGTAGAGGATTTGGTTTAAACAACAACAACAAAACTCTTACTGTTACAGAGATCTGGCTTTGGCCCCAGGGGCAGAGTGCTTGATTCCACATTCCATGCAGCTAAATGCAGGACTTTTGTTTTTCCCAGACTATGTCGTTTCTCCCCCCATCCCAACCCCGAATTTTGTTTTTCTATAAGTTCCCTATTTTGAAAAAAACAAAAACAAACAAACCCCCCCCCCCGCCACCTTTTCCCTTTCTGTTCTGGTTTCAGCATCCTTCCATTATTTTATTTTTGTTCTATTTCGTTTCAGGTCGCTTCTCTATTTATTGACAATAAATAGTGTACATTTCTCAGTCTGATTCTGCGACATCACAGGGAGAGGGCATGAGTGAGAGGACCCCGCGGGTAGGTGGGTGGGTGGTTGGCGGGAGCAGTCCCTGGCCCTCGGCCCTCCCCTGGTGTTCTGTTGTATCTCTGTGTAAGTGATGCTCGTGACATAGCTGTATATGAAATAATTAAAGAGGTCAATGCGTACAGCAGATGTAGAAAGTCTGTCAGTTCCGCCTTCATCCCATTTTTTGGTGCCCAGAAGAGTATAATAAAGATCCTTTCTAATGTACTTGTGCTGGAGAACACTTGAATAAATGGACTGTTTTTGTGCAAAAAGAAAAACCGAAAATCACCGGAATAACGTCCTTTTGTCTTGCGGCTCCTTCTTGGATGTAGTTGGTTCCCCTACCCCAGCCCCCTGCCACAAGCTCCCATTGGCCTCTTGGCCTATGTACATGATACAAATTGACACACTTCCTGTTCACCTCACGTCCAATTTCCCTTTCACCTCTAAACGCCAATAGGCCAGTGTTATTGTTTGGGTAAGTGTTACCCTCCAGCTCTGTAGAGCCTGAGTCATCCATTCTAGCCCATCTTATGTAATTCCTTTCCCATAAGTTCATTGCAGTGGGCTCATCCAAAATACTGAGTGCCTTCCTCCATTTCTTCTCCCATTACAGGGGTACCAGAGGAGACTTCACTCTTGGCGTGTGACCAGCCCATCTTTATTGCACTCATTTATTTCTTTGATGATGTCCTCTACTCTCTAGTTCCTAAAGCATCCTGGCACAGGGAAAGGGTGATAGAATTTGGAGTCAGAAGACCTGAGCTTGAAGCCTGGTTCTGTGGTCTGGTTTCCCTTGAGGTCTCTAAGGTCAGCCTGACCTCTACAGTAAGCTTTTGGGTTAGACAGTTTCCTAGCCACATAAAGCTAGGTTCAAACAATATAATAAATAAGATTTTCCCAATAATTACTATATTTCCCTACAGGTGGCATAAGGAGGACTGGTCTTAGAGCCCAGAAAGATTGGATTTCAAATTCTGTCATTAATGTATACTTCTCAGTGTCCCTCAACAGCTCAGAAGGCTATCAGCTACATGTGAGTTGTCCATCTGTATCGGTGGAAGGAGATTCCACACAAGGGAGATCGAGTGAAATCACAGGTCTGGATCAAATGAAATAAAATAATTATTGAATTATAAATAAGTTATAAATGCTTGACTGCACAAGAATTGGACATTAGTGCAAGAGACAGACAAATTGGCTCTTGCCCTTGGCACCTGACTTAAGATTATGGTTCTTGCATTGTGTCTCTTCCTTCTTCCCTCCCGGGCACTGCTTTGTGTAGGTGGTTTCTATTCCTTCCCCGCCATTCTGAAAAAGCTCTGTGATAGACACAAATTCAGGCTGGCATCCTCCCCTACCTCATCTTAAAGCCTGAGGCCCTTTGGATAAGTCACAGCTGCATTTTTTGTCACCTAAGTGCTCAGTTGGACACCAGCCAGTAGTTGCTTTTCTGTCGCAGCAGGATTAGGCCAGGATTACTTCAGTGTTTCAAAGATCTGTGATTTCACCAGTGTAGGCACTGCCTCCATGTCTTAGGGGATGGTCATCATGAACTGCTGGAGCTGAACAAAATTCAGCCCCTGGTGCCAGCCGAAGGCAATGGGCCTCTGGACAAAATCAAAGAATTTCAGGGTTGAGAAGGACCTCAAGGGCTACCCAGTCTAACCCATGTTTGGAAAAAATCCCTACTATAACATATCCAGTCTATTCTCAATGCCCTTTGAGGAAGAAGAACCCACTACTCTCACCTCCCTATTTGCAATGGCACCCTCATTCTATTAATGGATAGTTCTAATTATTAGGACACTTTTTCCTGAAGACAAGACTAACTTTACCTTTTGTGCAACTTCGAAAAGCGTTTATTAAGTGTTTATGAAGTGCTTGGGTGCTGGGGATAACCAGCTTTTAAGGAGCTTACATTCTACTAGAAGGAAACAATGAGGGCACAGAAATATCAATACAAAATATATGTGAAGTAAATAAAGTGACTTTTTAGTGAAAAAGTAGGGTACTAACTTGGGGAAGCAAGGCCAGGAAAAATCCATTTGGACCCAGCTCTACACTGTGGGGTTAGAGCCAATTCTATGATGGCTGATATGAAATCTCAAGTTCAGACTGTACTATTTCCAGACTTATACTCCATTCTTTTGCCTTTGAGAGCCTTTGGTCACCTCCAACCCCATCACTCTGTGCAACAGAGTTGGACTTCACTGGAGGGGCTTTGGTAATTGGGAGACTGTTTCCTAAGTTAAAGGAGAGATTTGTATTTTGCCCTGCTTTTAAAAATCATTTTTAAAAATAAATTTTTGATTAATAAGCATGTTTTCTCTCCTTTCCACATCTCTTACTGCACTGAAAGAAAAAAAAAGAACAGTCAGTCAATAGACACTTATTAATTGCCTACTATTTGCCGGCACTGTGCTAAGCACTTAAGATACAAACTAAGATTAAAAAAAAACCAACCTATTTCTGTCCTCAAGGAGTTCAGTTTCTAATAAGGGAGATGACAGGTACACAAGATATACACAGAGTAGATGGAAGGTAATCTTAGAGGGGAAGGCACTAGCATCTGGGCAAGACAGGGGCCAGGAAGGAAGGAAAGGAACAAACATTTATCTAGCACCTACTACACACCAAATACTATACTAAGCACATTACAAATATTTTTTCATTTGATCCTCACAACAACCCTGGGAAGTAGGTGCTATTATCCCCATTTTATAGTTGAGGAAACCAAAGCAAACAGAGGTTTAGTGATTTGCCCAGGGTCACACAGTTAATAAGTGTCTGAAGCTAGATTTGAACCCAGATCTTCCTGGCTCCATGACCAGTTAATATTCTTTCCAATATTCTTTCTACTCCATAACATCCTTATCCATTCTAGGTATTTAATAATACTAATAGCTACCATTTATAAAGCTACCTAGGTGCATCAAAGACTTCCTGCAAAAGGTGGCATTTGAACGACTCTGTGGATGATTGTGACACCTTTTTGGAATTCAGGGTGGGAGAACTGGCTGCTGCTTTTGAATTTTCTATGATCTATGATCCCTCTCTAATCCATTTGCCACATAACTGCCAAAATAGCCTTCACTAAACCCTAGATCTGACCATGGCACTCTTCTGCTCAAGAAACTACAGTGACTCCCTATTGCCTCTAGGAGAGAATATATATTCCTCTGCTTGGAATTTAAAGCTATTCTCAGTCTGGCCCCAGCCTACCTCTACCCCTCCTTCACTCTCTACCTACCCCGGAAAATATTCATTGAAAGGTCAAGACTGGCCCCTACAACCCCAGACTTTCAATGCTGTGACTAAATTTCAACCCCAAATTTCTGATTCTACCATAAACTGTGTATGTCTGGGATGGGACAGGACTGAATGGGTACCACCATGTTCTGCACCCCCCCCTTCATTCTACCAAGCACTCCTCATCAATCAATCAATCAATCAATAAACATTTATTAAGCACCTACTCTGTGTCAGACATTGTGCTAAGCACGTCAACAATATAACCACAGAGTTGGGAAATAAGCATTGGGATGATTTAGTTGTTGTTTTTTTTTAAGTTTATCTTAATGTCCATGTTTACAAAAGGACAGTGATTGATTACAGATGTTGGCTATTTATAAAATGAAGGGGTCAGACTAGATGACATTTAAGGTCCCTTCAATCAATCAACATTTTTTATGTGCAAGGAACTATGCTAAGAGTTGAGGATAGAAAGAAAGTACAAAGTCTCTGCCCTTAGCAAGCTGATATTTTAATGGGGAACATATCAAACAAACAATTATGTAGTACAAAATATATATGGTATTATCCCAAAGGGAAGGTGCTGACATTATGGGGGACCAGGAAAGGCCTCTTGCAAAAAGTAGGATTTGAATTGAGTTTTGAGGAAAGGCAAGAGGCAGAGGTGAGGAGGGAGAAGACTCCAGGCATGGTGGACAGCCTGTGAAAAGGCCTGGAGTTGGGAGATGAAGATTGTGCATGTGTGTGTATGTGTGTGTGTGTGTGTGTGTGTGTGTGTGTGTGTGTGTGAGAGAGAGAGAGAGAGAGAGAGAGAGAGAGAGAGAGAGAGAGAGATGTTCGGATCTTTGCTTAGGAAAGATCACTTTGACAACTGAGGATGGACCAGAGAAGGCAAAGACTTGAGGCAGGGAGATCATCTAGAAGGCTGTTGCCTTCCAGCCTGTCCACGCATGAAGTGATGAAGACACCAGGGTGTGCACTGTACCATGTGCACTAGGGCAGTGGCTGTGTGAGTGGAGAGAAGAGGATGTACATGAGAGATATTGTTAAGGTGACAAGACTCAGAAATGGATTGGATATATGGAATGAATATGAGACAGAAGTCAATGATGATGCAAGATTAAGTAAATGGAAAGATGGTGATGCTTTCAGCAGTAATAGGGAAGCTGGGAAGGGAGAAGGATTTTTTTGGAGGGAAGATAAAGAATTTCATTTTTTTCATGCTGAGCTTGAGATGTCTATGGGATCTTCAGTTTGAGATATCCAAGAAGTAGTTGGTGATGTGAGACTAGAGTTCAGGAAAGAAGTTGGGGTGAACTATGTAGATTTGAGAATCATTTGCATAATAATAATTTAATCCATTGGAGCTGATGAGATCACCAAGTAAGGTAGTATGAGGAATAAGAGCAAAGGGTCTAGGATGGAACATTGAGGAGCACCCACAATTAGCAGGCATGACATGGATGAAGTAGCAAAGGAGACAGAGAAGGAATGGTCAGGCAGGTGGAGGAGGAGAACCAGGAGACAGCAATGTTATGAAAACCTGGAGAGGAAATAATATCCTAGAAAAGAAGGATGAAGATTGAGAAAAGGTCATTTGGTAATTAAATCATCAGTGACTCAGGAGAGAGTGGTTTTAGTTGAATAATGAAGTTAAAAGTCAGATTGTAGAGAGTTTATATGGGCAGCTAGGTGGTGCAGTGGGTAGCATGCTGGGCCTGTAGTGAGAAAGACTCATTTCCATGAGTTTAAATCTGGCCTCAGACACTTACAAGCTATGTGATGCTGGGCAAGTCGCTTAACTTGGTTTCCTCATCTGTAAAATGAACTGAAAAAGAAAATGGTAAACCACTCCAATGCTTTTGGAGGAAATCAAGAAAAATCAAGAAAACCTCAAATGAGGTCAAGAAGAGTCAGACGTGACTGAACAACAAAAGAGGGTTTAGAAGAGAGAGGCAGAAGAAGCATGGAATGTAGACATTTTTCTCAAGGAGTTTAGCTGAAAAGAAGAGGAGAAATAAGGCAATCACTAGCAGTGAGAGGAGAGTTATGGGAGTGTTTTTTAAGGATGGGAAAAACAAGGGTTTGTTTGTAGGGCAATAGGAAGGGATTAAAGATTAGAGAGGGTGTAGGGAATGATAGAGGGCTCAATATGCTATAGAAGACAGGAGTAGATGGCAACAAGGATATCTGCAGAGGGGTTTGACTGGAGAAGAAGGGCCACTTCTTCATGACAGATGGTGACGAAGGAGGTAATGGGGAAAGACATTTGAATGATGTGATATGAGGAGGCAGGAAGAAGAGAAAATTCTCATTGAATGGCCTTGGTTTTTTCAGTGAAGTATAAGGCAAAGCTCTCAGCTGAGGGGGTGCCATGGGAGCCTGAGGAGAGATGACAATGTTTGGAATAGCCATTGTGGGAAAGTGAATCTCTTAGCAAGGTGTAAAAGGGCTGCCTTGCTGCAGTGAGGGCAGTAAAATTATGTAACAGATTTACTTGGATTCAGTCACCTCAGTTTGCTGATGACTTTTCCAGCTTTGTTCAGCAACAGATGAATAAGAGAAAAGGAAATAGATGGTAGGAGTAATCCAAAATTGGGATTTGGCAAAGCATGATCTGTGATAAGACTGAGGGCAAGGGAGTAGAGCAGTTTCCCCACCCTTGGACTAGAGTATAAAGGATAGCATAGAATTGAACTAATTTACCAAGTTGTCGAAATAGAGAAGGGAGAAAAGTACAGCCTGGGAAAGAATTGAGGGATGAAGGGTAAGATAGGGTAAGAGAATAAACAGTTATTAAATGCTCACTATGTGCCAGGCATTATTTCTTTGGAGGTTACAGTGAAGATAATAAACAGGGTTAAGTGTTAGAAGGCACAGATAAAGGAATCTCAGAGTTCATGAACATGGAAACGGAATACTTGCCAGTGATGCAAAGATCAAAGGTATGTAGCTGAGGTGGAATGTAGGACTTTTGTTGTTCAGTCATTTCTAACCCGTTGTGGCTGCATTTTGGGGTTTTCTTGGCAAAGATACTCGAGTAGTTTGCCATCTCCTTCTCCAGTTCATTTGACAGATGAGGAAAATGAGATAAACAGAGTTTAGTGACTTACCCAGGGTCACACAGCTATTAAGTGTCTACAGCCAGATTTGAACTCACAAAGATGAGTCTTCCTGATTCCAAGCCCAGTGTAAGGCTACATCACAGTAAATAAGTTAAGGAACTGGGAAGTTGGGGTATTTGGAAGGGTATCGGTATGAATGTTGAAGCCCTCTATTGTGGGGGCAGGCAGTGGAGAGGAAAGAAACACTGAATCAGACACCGAATTCATTGAGAAAGGAAGGAGAATGTCCTGTGGGAGCTGATAGGTAACAGCCGACAGGATCTGGTTTAGGTGATAAAATTGAACAACATGAACCTCGAAGGAGTTGATGCAAGTGATAGTGGTAGAGGAAGTGGCAGTGGGGAGCAAGGAGTATTCAACTCCCCCACCACAAACAACAAGTGAGTCAAGGGGTAGGAGCAAAAGTACAACCAGTCGGGGAAAGGGATAGAGAGCACCGTGGAAGAGGTGGGTAGAGCTGAAGTGGAATGCTTAGGGATAGCAGGGAGGGAGATGGTTGTGAAGGACTAGACAGCTGGAGTGGGAAATAGGATTGGTGCTTCAGCAGCAGGGGTAGGGTCCAGAATCACTGGATTTGGGGAGAATATGAGGGGAGAGGGGTGGGAGAGTATGATAAACAAGGAGGACTAAGTCCAGGCAGAGTATTAGTGGCTGGAGAGAGGTCTCCTGAAAGGCAGGTGAATAGAATGTTCAGGACCCACCTTTGAAGTTCAACCTGCTAACAGGTAGTGAAGTGTCTGGGGATGTCCAGGAGGCCTGTTTCACTGTAGGCAAGAGCTGTCAGTCAAAAGTGGGTCAGGTTAGGTCCAGCCTCTGAAAAGCTAGAGAAGTCTCTCTCTTAGGGTTGGATGTGAGCACCAAATGGGATGATATTTATAAATTGCTTTATAAGGCTTAAGGTGCCACATAAATGAAAGCTACTATTATTCTCTACTCCAGAAATGTCAGTCACTTCCTATTGTCTCTAGGATTTTATTGTTATTGTTATTCAGTCATGTCCCACTCTTTATGACCCTATTTGGGGTTTTCTTGGCAAAGATATTGGAGTGGTTTGCCATTTCCTTCTCCAGCACATGAGGAAACTGAGGTAAACAGGAGGAAGTGACTTGCCCAGGGTCACACAACTAGTAAGTGTATGAGGCTGGATTTGAACTCAGGTCTTCCTGATTCCATGCCTAGCACTCTATCCACTGCACCACCTAGCTGCCCTTAAGGGTCATCTGCTCCTCCATACATAAGAGCCAATCTGGCTCCCTTCTCCTCTCCTACCCTTGCTCTGCTCCAGCTCAACTGGCCTCCTTGCTGTTATTTATACATGATGTTCCATCTGTCTCTTTGCCTTTGCATAAATCATCGTCCACACCTGGAATGCCCTGACTCCTCACTTTTGTCTCTTGGCATCACCAGCTTCTTTCAAGGGTCAAAGACCTCCAGAAGGCCTTTCCTAGTCTCTCCTCCCCTCCAAAATTACTACTTCTTTGTAGATGTTAAAGCTGGAAAGTAACTCAGGGGTCATTCTGTACAATCCTTTCATTTTACAGAGTAGGAAACTGAGGCCAGGCAGAGAGAGGAAGGAAAGAAACAGGCATTTATTAAACATCTGCTATGTGACAGGTACTATGCTAAGCGCTTTACAAATATTATCTTAGTGGATCCTACAAACAACCCCAGGAAGTAGATGCTATGTTGTTATCCCATTATTATCCCCATTTTACAGTTGTGGAAACTGAGGCAGACAGAGTCAAATGACATGCCCAGGGTCATGCAGTTAGTAAATGTTTGAGGGTATGTTGGAACGCAGTTCTTCCTGACTCTAGGTCCAGTACTCTGTCCACTGAACCACCCAGCTGCCTCTGTAGCTGGCATTTATATAGTACTTTAAGGTTTGCAAAGCACTGTACAAATTATAAAGTGGGTAATTAACAGATATTGGTGCCAAGAGCAGTGGTCTGGGAATCAACAATGGAGCTGTAGTCCTGGCTTTTTGACTGACAATAAAATTGGGTCAGTCTCTTGGGTTCCCTGGCCATCTCTAGAACGAGGAGGGGGGGTTAGATAACCTTGAAGAGCTCTTGAAGGAAGAGATCCATTTGACTCTAGCCTAGGTCAGGCTCGAGGCCAATAGTGGTTCTGGAAGAGTCAGGGTCATGCAGGTGAGTGTGTATTGGGGTAGCCAGTGAATGGTCACCCAGTTCAAATCAGCTCAATTGGATTAATAGCTCTGGTGAACTCCTTTGTGGATCACGCAGCAGAAATCGGCCAATCAGGAATCCTCATAAGCGCCCTCAGGAAGGGGATGTTGGTACTGTCTTTCCTGAGACTAGTAGGACCTGAGCCCACTGAATGGAAGGAGAGAGTTCTTTCTTTCCAGGGAGCTGACAAGGAGGCCAAGTCAAGGAGCTTATAAACCTGGGCGGGGAACAGAGGAGATCCATTTGGTTCGGAGGGTCCCCTGGGGATTGATAATGAGGTACACGCCCACTAGTGGGATGGAGGCAAGGGGTGGAGTCCTGACAAGGAGGAATGAGAGTGTGGGGGTTGGGGAAATGGAAATTCCCAGGGGCTGCTGGTGGTAGGTGGATTTATACTGTTGAGTGTGGGAGCCCTTGGTGTAAGCATCTGGTATGTGGGAGGAGAGGGAATCAGAGAAGAATCAGAGAAGAGAAAGTGGAGGAGGGGGCTGACAGGAGAGCTCTCATCAAGTGTTTAGAGGCTGTCACGAACAAGGGAAAGATTAGATTTGTTCTATTTGGAACCCCGAGGGCAGAATGAGGGGCAATGGTTAGAAAATACAGAGTCGAATGTAGGTTTGATGCCAGGGAAATTTTCCCAATTATTACAGCTGTCCCAGAGTGCAATCAATTGTTCGAGGAGATAGTGAGCTCCCCATTATTGGTGGTCTTCAAGGAGAGGCTGGTCTTTATTGTTGTTGAGTCATGTCTGACTCTTTGTGACCTTGCAGGGTTTTCTTGGCAAAGATACTGTTGCAGTTTGCCATTTCCTTCTCTAGCTTTAGGCAGGGGTAAGTGACTTGCTCAGGGTCACACTGCTAGCCAGTGTCTGAGGTCAAGTCTTTCTGGTCTCTCGACTCCAGGCCTAGTGCTCTATCTACAGCACCACCCGGTGACTGGATGGACACTTGTTATGTTGTACTTTTTAGGTTATAGTTCAACCAGATTGCTGCTGAGGTCCCTTTCAGCTCTGAAATTCTGTGTGGCAAAGGCTACCCAGTACAGGGACCAAGAGCAAAGATGCTGGGGCTGGTGAATCTACCCGGTTTCTTTACCCTCCTCCCTCCAATCTTCCCTACCTGGCCTGGCAGGGAAGAGCTGGGACTGACAAACTCCAAGTTCAGAGACCATACCTACCCTTACTCACGTCTTCCAGGGCTAGTTTCCACAGTGAAATGGTTTTCATATTGGTATCGTAATCTAAAAGTCCCTGATTCACAAAGAGTAACTCTGTAGTTATATATTTTCATATTTTTTTTTCTGAGAGGCAACATGGTATAGTAGATAGAGAGCCTGCCCTGGATCCGGAAAGAGACTAGCTGTGTGACTCTGGGCAAGCCACTTACCTTTGGCCACTGTTCTAGGCAGCTCTCTAATACAAGATGAGGAAAAAGGTACTGCCTTTGCATTAGCAGAGGGAATTTCCTCTTCTGGGAGAACCCAGTAGCAATAACATCACTAGTCCAGTCCCTTTGTATTTCTAAAGTAGGCTTCCCCTCTCCCCTCCTCCCCGCCCCCCACTCCCCAAGCAAGTTCTGAGAGTTTTACTTACTTTTTGCAAGGGGTCGAGGAGACTGTGGTGAGAGGGGGGTTATGGAAGGCACAAAGCACAGGATTTGGAGAAAACAGAACTGGGCTTTAGCTTCCTCATTTTACAAATGAGGGGCTTGGAGTAGATGACCTCAGGCCCCTTGTAACTCTAAATATGTACAATGTGAAATTATGAGATGCCTGAAAGTTGGAAAGGACCTTAGGGATCCCTTCCACTGTTTTACAGATCAGGCCCCAATTTTACAGGAACTGAGGCCTGGAGAGGTTGCTTGGGGTTACACAGCTAGGCACTGGAATTCAGTGTGTTCTTTAAACTAGAACATACTCAAAACTATAATTCATGAGTCTGCACAAATATGCTTGTTCTTACTAGACAGATAGGCAGCTAGGTAGAGCAGTGCAGAGAGTTCAGGCCCTGGACTCAGGAAGTTAAAATCTGGCCTCAGACACTTACTAGCTGAGTGACCCTGGCCAAGTCATCTAACCCTGTTTGCCTCAGTTTCCTCATCTGTCAAATGAGCTGCAGAAGGAAATGGCAAACCACTCCAGTATCTTTGCCAAAAAGACCCAAAATGGGGTCCCAAAAAGTTGGAAAAAAAATGACTAAACAACAAAGTTATGGCTTCTCTTTCTGGAATTTGTTTTGTTTTGGACACAAATGTAAAAAACCTTTTCCCATTTATTCCTGTTAAATTTAATTTGATTAGCTTTAGACCATTGTTTCAGCCTCTGGAGACCTTTTTAGACTCTTATCTGAGATATAAACTGTCCTTCCAGCATAGTGTCCCATGCACATTTCATAAGCTTTCCAGAATGAAGGCCCTAACCCAGAAAGGGTGACCAGGGGTGACTGATTGTCGGGGCAAGCCCAACATAGAAAAGATTTCAACACTGGCCTAAATATTGACAGGAAATAGGAAGTCTGATGTGGAGGTTACAAAGTTTATGTGGGAGCCAGATTATGACCACTGTAGGATGGCAGATGGAAAGAAAGGGGAAGATTCTGCTCCTTCCTGCCCTTTACCAAAGTGACTTTTTAGGCCTATCTACCTGTTTCCCCTCTGGGAGGCCTTAAGCCTTATCTTATCTCTGCCATGGCCTTCTCCACCCCAACCTCCTCCAGGAAGATTCTGTCCCTCCCTTGGCTTGGGCAGGCCCCAGCCCTAGATCCATATGCATCTCCCTTAGCATCAGATCATGGTACATAACATCTATCTTCCTTGGGCACACATGCCCATCTTCCCTTCACCTTCACCTTCACCTTCTTCCAGGTTGCCTAGAAATTGGGCATCTTTTCTCAGCTCAGAATTTTCTTTCGCTCTCAAATTCAAGGCTTTGTATTTCTCTAGGGTTCTGGGACAGAACTTCAGGGGTGGAGTAGGGTGGGGTAAGGTGATTAGGGCCAGAATAGGAGGAGGGTGGGGGGAAGGGTGATCAGGGTTGCTTTACATGTTCTCTGGCCCTCTTGTGGTCATAGCTAGAAATGAGGGACAATTGAAGAAAGGTGTGTCAGCTTCAGAATGCTGAATTAAAGAATGTAGGATTCAGAATTTGAAGCTGGGGGTGGTCTAGATAGGCCAACTTCATCATTTTTCATGAGTGTGAAAGAAGGAAAGGATCTTGGAGATAGTTTACTCCATTTATTATTCATTGTTCATGTAATATCTGTCACACTCCATTCTTACAGGTAGGGGCCTCAGGAAATCTATCCCATGATCAAGGTGTTTTGTGGGTCCACTCAAAACTATAGCTCATGAGCCTCCACCAATGTGTTTACTCCTACTAGTCAGTCAGGGGACACACATATTCAACATAAAGACACTTAGTGAAATAGTATGGTAAGAAAAGTAGCAATAAAATATGTCACCCTACCCCTACCCTCCATAAACCTAGGACACAGATTCTTCTAAATTAACACACCATTAATGGGAAGGGTAAGCATGTCTAAGTGATCACATATGGGTTCACACATATGGGTAGAGATTATTTGTGGAGGTCCAACTCACATCTCCTATGTTGTAGGGTTGCAGATGTCTTCTGGTGATGTCATCATACTTTTCTCTCTGAGTTTGTTCCCTACTGGGCCTGTATCTGGGCATTATATTGTGTCCCTGTTGCTCCCCATGGGTTGTAGGAAGAGTTCAGGAAGGACTAGCACCTCTAGTGTGAGGGCTGCTGAGCCCTTTCCAGGGCTGCTCATCCACCTTTGGTGTCCTCCTGTCACCCAATTCTCACCTGTGGCTCCAAGAAGCTATAGCATGTACAGTGGCCACACGCTGGTTTAAAAAACAAAACAAAACAGGGGCAGCTAGGTGGTGCAGTACATAGAGCACTGGCTCTGAAGGTAGGAGTACCTGAATTCAAATTCAGCCTCAGACCAAACACTTGACAGTCACTAGCTGTGTGACCCTGGGCAAGTCACTTAACCCCAACTGCCTAAAAACAAAAAAACAACAAAAACCTTTGCAGATGGGTTCAACCAGGTTGAGGGTAACTGACAGGTTAGGGGGATGTTTACTCCGAGCATGTGAAGACCTCCCCCTGCAGAATGGGAGGTTGAGAACAATTTGTTCCAAGGGCCATGAAGATAGTTGAATTAGCACTATGGAGCACTTACAGCTTGATCAGACATTGAAGATGCCAAGGTCATCCACTGCATCCCAGCCATCACCAGTCATCCTGACTTTTGTCTTGTCACTGGACTTCAACGACTCTGGAAGAGAGACTGAGGCTGATGACTTTGAGCAACTCTGCCTCACTTAAATGGAAAAATGGAATTTGTTCACAAGTTAAGATATCATCCCATGATGTCATTGGTCCTCTTCAAAAATGAAGGGCAAAAATGAGGACCAAGAAGTTCTTGGCTACTCCTACCTGAGTATCATGTCTCTGATCTCTACCCCTCCCTCCCTCTCTCCGACTCCTTCGCTGTCTCCCTACCTCCCCTTCTTCCTCTCTCTGTCTCTGCCTCTCCATCTGTCTCTCCTCCTCCCTTGTCTTTCTCTCCTCCTCTGTCTCCCTCCCCCTTCCTCCTTCTCTCTCTCTCCCTACCTTCCCTCTCCTTCTGTCTTTTCTCCCTCTCTGTCTTCATCTCTGTCTCTGCCCCTCTGTGTCTCTGTCTCTCTTTCCCTCACCTTTTTCTCTCTCCTTTTCTTCCCTCTCCCTCCCACCCCTGCTGGATTTTAGCTGAAATCCTTAGCGGAGATGCTACCTCTTCCACATAGAATGGCAAGTGGGTTGTGCCATCTCTTCTTCAACTTAGCTCCTAGAACCTAAGCTTCAATTATTCAGCAGATCTTCTCACACATCTAATAATCAGACCAAGAACAAAAATTTGGCATACATCTCTCCATAAAGGAAGAGGATCTGCAGGTTTTTATAGTCTTCTCCCCTAGGGTCCAAGTTCTTTTAAATGAAAAATAGCTGGTCAGCTAGTTATTATTGTTATTACTACTACTATATATATATACTATTGTTTCAATCATGTCTGACTTTTCATGACCCCATTTGGTGTTTTCTTGGCAAAGATACTGGAATGGTTCGCCATTTCCTTCTCCAGCTCATTTTACAGATGAGGAAACTGAGTCAAACAGGGTTAAGTGGCTTGACCAGGGTCACACAGTTACTGAGTGTCCGAGGCTGGATTTGAATTTAGGAAGATGAGTCTTCCTGACTCTAGGCCTAGCAGTCTACCCCACTGTATCACCTAGCTGCCCCTATTATCATAGACACAGTGTTTATTTCAGAATATCTGAGTCAATTGGTTGTTTTCTTATTTTATTTTTCCTTTAATTGTTTAAAAACACACATTATTGATATATTTTGTCTTTATATCATAGTCATTATCCCTCAATGCAAATTGAGTCTGCACATTTGACAAAGAAAACAATTAAGGAAAGACTTTCAATAAACAAACCTTGTCTGACAATCAGTGTACATAACATTCTGTCCAAGCAGTCCCTCATTCTCTGCCCTGAGGGAAGACGAGTATTTGGTTATCCAGCCAACTAATTGAACCCTGCAGGCATTTAGTCTGTCTTTTTACTTTTTTCTTTCAAGTAGGATCAATTTCTCTGTCCTAAGCCTCTACCCGATTTAGGGTTAGACTATTCCCTTTAACTCCTGTCCACTCTTGTCCATGCATTCTATGTAAATCATTTTAAGGACTATTTCACAACACAGTGCAAAAGGCTGTCTGAGTCTGAGGCACCATGGTTTCTTCAGGATCTCCCAAATCTGTCTAGTCTTGCCACTCAAATCTGAGCAATAGGGCAAGGCCGTTGTCTCCCTCCTGGCTAATACTGATACCTTTATTATATAAATGGGGTTGGCAACAAGCCTTCCAGGCTTTGAACTGTTCTACTTCCAGATGAAGAGATTGAGACTTCTAGAGGTTGTGATTTATATGCCCCAAATCACCCAGGTAGTAAAGTCAGAATTCATACCAGATCATCTGACCCAAATCCATTGTTCTTTCCATGACACTACCCTTAAGCCCATAAGATGGATTTTTACAACCTTGGAAAGCCATGCACCACTGAAGGGGTAGAAGATTCCAGGGGCTAAGGGGCAGAGTTAAAACAATTGCTAGAATTATTGGATATTTTTGAGGACAATTCTAACCCACTTTTTTCTTTTTTAAAATAGATTGTTTTCAATCACTTAACTTTCCTCCTGTATCCCGCCTACACATCCATCCCTTATAACAAATAAAAGAGAAAGAATAGGAAAAAAAAAGGTCCAGCAAAATCTATCAGTGTGTTGAAAAAAAATTGACATTATGTACAATGTTTCACACCCATGGAACCTCATTCTCTAACCTCTAGAAAGCAATGTGGGTGGAGAGAAGAGTAACCTCTCATATCTCTTCTTTGGGGCCAAGTTGTTTGTTTTACAATATTTTAATCATTTTTGTGGTTGTTAGTCTTTCTATTTAAATTGTTATAGTCATTATGCACACGTTTTCCTGGCTCTACTTCACTTTTCATCAGTTCATATGAGTCTTTTCATTCTTCTCTGATTTCATCACATTCTTCGTTTTTGGAAGCCCAGTAATATTTCATTATATGCATTGCCACAATTTACTTAGCCATTCTTCAATCAATGGACACCTGGTTTGCGATAAGTGCTGCAATAAATATCTTGGTGTGTATGGACACCTCTTTGGGCATTTATGTCTAGTAGCGACAACCACTTTTTTTCACTAAAAGCAAGGTTCAAATCAAAGTAAACTGAAGTGAGACTAATAAGGCAAGTTCACTCTTACAAGTGTCGCAGTGGTTATTTGACACAGTATGTACAAATGGAGGCAGCTAGGTGGCACAGTGGATAAAGTGCTGGGCCTGGAGTCAGGAAGACCTGAGTTCAAATCCAACTTCAGGCTTAACCCTGTTTGTCTCAGTTTCTTCATCTGTAAAATGAGCGGGAAAAGGAAATGGCAAACCACTCCAGCATCTTTGCCAAGAAAACCCAAAAGAGGTCATGAAAAGTTGGATACAACTGGAATGATTGAACAATAACAAATATGCAAATGAAGTCAAACTTGAAACAAGGTCAAATTGAGTCTACCTCCTGTTGAATCTCCATACAGGCAACATCTTGCTACCATCTCTGTTAGTTGGTATAGGCTCAGGACACATATAAGTTGTGCTGTCATGCTATTTAGGCACCTAAATGTGAAGTGGGTAAGCTATGAGTCAAATGTACATGTCAATTTCTGATTGCCAGTATACATTCTGATTGCTGAAATGCATATGGGTTTAAAGCACCACAATTCTATTATATTGCTCAAGGTCGTTCATTTTGGTTAATTGTAATATATAATAAGCTGGTTTTAAAAAACACTTCAGCTTACAAAATAACCTGTTATAGACAATTGTGCAAAATTCTCAGTAATTAAATATTAATGTAATTGTCTTAAATAAAATTATCATCATTTTTTTTTCATTTTGGACCAGACTTGTGATATCATTAATGCAGGGAGTTCTCCACTGAGGAGCTCCCTCTGACAATACTAGTTAGAACCTTCTTTGCAAATTATGGTCTTGCCTAGAGAGTTGTCTAGAGAACTGAGAGGTTGAGTGACCTGCCCACGGTCACACAGCCACTATGTATCCCAAGAGGACTTGAGCCCAGGTCTTCCTGAAGCTAGGGATCTCTCTGAATCCCACACACCTATATTTCCGCTGCCACTATTTTTTAAAAAAAATGTTCCTTCCTGATGGATAAACATATAATTGGTTTGAAAAGAAAAATCTACAGGAGCAGCTGAAACTGCAAAGACAAGTAGAGGTATTTTAAGTAGCAGAAATAAGGAAACATTTAAAATTGTATTTTAATAAAATGTGAGTTAAGAAAGTTATTGTGTACGTTGTTTTCTGAAAAGTGTTAGGGATATCACATAAAAAAAAGATGAGTATCACTACATAAAATTTATAAGTCACTCTTTTAAAAAAATTTTTAATTAATTTATTTTTTAGTTTTTAACAATCACTTCCATAAGCTTTTGAGTTTTAAATTTTTCTCCCCCTCCTTTCGTGCTTCCCTCCCCAAGACAGTGTGCAATCTGATATAGGCTCTACATAAACATCCCTATTAAACATATGTTGTAAGGAAGAATTAAAACCAATAGGAAGAACCACAAGAAAGAACAAATAAAACAAAACAGAAGAAAAAAAACAAATAGTATGTTTTGATCTGCATTCAAACTCCATAGTTTTCTCTGGATGTGGATAGCATTTTCCATCATGAGACTTTTAGAGATGTCTTAGATCCTTGTGTTGCTGAGAAGAGCTAAGTCTATCAAAGTTAGTCATCCCACAACATGGCTGTTACTGTGTACAATGTTCTCCTGGTTCTGCTCACATCACTCAGCATCAGTTCATACAAGTTTTTCCAGGTTTTTCTGAAGTCTGCCTGCTCATCATTTCTTATAGCACATTTCCATTTCATTCACATACCACACCTTGTTCAGCCATTTCCCAATTGATGGGCATCCTTTCAATTTCCAATTCTTTGCCACCACAAAAAGAGCTGCTATAAATATTTTTTGTACATGTGGGTCATTTTCCCATTTGTATGATCTCTTTGGGATACAGCCCTAGACGTGCTATTGCTGAGTCAAAGGATATGCACATTTTTATAGCCCTTGGGGCATAGTTCCAAATTGCTCTCCAAGATGGTTGGATCCTTTCACAATTCCACCAACAATGCATTAGTGTTCCAATTTTTCCACATCTTCTCCAACATTTATTATTTTCCTTTTCTGTCATGTTGGCCAATCTGATAGGTGTGATGTGGTACCTCAGAGTTGTTTTGATTTGCATTTCTCTAATCAACAGTGATTTAGAGCATTTTTTCATATGACTATAGATGGCTTTAATTTCTTCATCTGAAAACTGCCTGTTCATATCATTTGACCATTTATTATTTGGGGAATGACTTGTATTCTTATAAATTTGACTTAATTCTCTATATATTTTAGAAATGAGGCCCTTATCAGAGAGACTGGTTGTAAAAATTCTTTCCCAATTTTCTATTTTCCTTCTAATCTTGGTTGCATTGGCTTTGTGCAAAAACTTTTCAATTTAATATAATCAAAGTTATCCATTTTGCATTTTGTAATGTTCTCTATCTCCTGTTTGGTCATGAATTCTTCTGTTCTCCATAAATCTGATAGGTAAACTATTCCTTGCTCTCCCAGTTTGCTTACAATATCAGCCTTTATATCTAAATCATGAACCCATTTTGACTTTATTTTGGTATGTGGTATGAGATTTTGGTCTATGCCTAGTGTCTGTCATACTATTTTCCAGTTTTCCAGCAGTTTTTGTCAAATAATGAGTTCTTATCCCAGAAGCTGTGGTCTTTGGGGTTTATCAAACAGTAGATTACTATAGTCATTGACTACTGTGTCTTGTGTATCAAACCTATTCCACTAATCCACCACTCTATTTCTTAGCTGGTACCAAGCAGTTTTGATGATTGCTGTTTTATAATACAATTTAAGATCTGGAATGGCTAGGCCGCTTCCCTTGCATTTCTTTTCATTGGTTCCCTTGATATTCTGGACCTTTTGTTTTTCCAAATGAATCTTGTTATTATTTTTTCTAGCTCTATAAAATAATTTTTTGGTAGTTTGATTGGTATGGCACTGACTATGTAAATTAGCTTAGGTAGAATTGTCATTTTTATTATATTGGCTCAGCCTATCCACGAGCAACTGATGTTTTTCCAATTATTTAGATCTGACTTAGTGTGAAAAGTGTTTTGTAATTGTGTTCATATAGTTCCTGGGTTTGTTTCGGGAGGTAGGTGCCTAAATATTTTAGAATGTCTATAGTAAGTTTAAACGGAATTTCTCTTTCTATCTCTTGCTGTTGGGCTTTGTTGGCAATATATAAAAATGTTGATGATTTACGTGGGTTTATTTTATAACCTGCAACTTTGCTAAAGATGTTTATTATTTCAAGTAGTTTTTTACTTGATTCTCTAGGAATCTCCAAGTATACCATCATGTCATCTGCAAAGAGTGATAGCTTTGTTTCTTCTTTGCCTATTCTAATACCTTCAATTTCTTTTTCTTCTCTGTAAGTCACTCTTTAAGGGGAGTTGAGCAGTCAAGAGTAGCCAGATCAGGCCAAAAGATTAGAATCTCTATATAATTAGCCATATTTACATAATTCTTCCAGATTTACAAAGCTCTTTTCTCAGAAGAACTTGGTAAAGTGTGCTAGTCTAAGTATTCTAAAATTCTATGAGTCTTTTATTGCACCCATATTATGTGCAGGAGGAGCTGTCCCCTACATGTATCTTGTGGCAGATTACATGTTCCTGGTCTCTTCTCCCCCAACCCTTCTTCAAGAGAGACTTTAATTCCTGCCAGGAGGGGGAAGCAGGAGATTGGAGTCAGAAGCTTGGTCACTCTGCTCTCCTCAGAATTATATTTAAATATTCTATTATTCCACTCCCTTAAATATTGTTAGTCTGGAGGATGTGGGTTTCAGGTTCAAGTAAAATTTCTGATCAATGTTCATTTGGGGGTAGGGGCAGGACCCCAAGCTTTATAGCCAAAGCTTGACCCCTTTCCCACCAAATATCAGCTTCTCAATGAATATGCATAGAACAAGAAAGACAAGACAAAAAATGTTATCTATCCAAGTAGATAGCAATATAGAAATCAGAGAAATTACACATAGAAGAATGTATATCACACAATACACCATGAAGGAGCTTTCCCATTGGGAGCCAGGTAATAGCTCAACCAAGAGAGTCTCAGATCTCACCCAAGGGAAAATTCCCCAGTCTCTAGTGTTGTAAGCTGGCAACAGGGACATGATGGAGGCTGTCAGCTCCTCTCATGTCTTTCCCAGAGTCTTATTTTCCCTTCAGTAACCTGAAGTGGGGTTGACATTATTCATCTTCCCTCTCAAAGGTAGAGGCCAGAAGCCTCAGAAGAGACTGAAGAAGTCTTAAGACTCTCAAGTCTGAAGAACGCAAACTTCTCCTTTCTCCCTCCCTGGTCGGTTCTTCAGCTGCAAGGCACTGACCACCAATGAAGACAGAGTTTTCTATCAATGGGCTTTGGGATTCAGTTACATATGGATGATGAAACTGAGGTTCAGGAAGGTTAAGTGACTTTTAATCTATCAAACAATAAACGTTTATTAAGCCCTTATTATGCACCAAGAACCGGGCTAAGTGCTGGAGTTGCTAAAAGAGGCAAAAAACAGTCCTTGTCCTTAAGGAGCTTACAATCTAATGGGGGAGAGAACATGCAACCAAATATATACAAAGCAAGCTACAGACAGCATAAATGGGAAATAATTAGCAGAGGGAAGGGACTGGAATTAAGAGGAGTTGGCTGGGACATAAAGGAAGCAGGGGTGGGGATGAGGAGGTGGGGAGTGGAGGTGGCATCAGTAGTGTGAGTGGAGGAGGGAAAGCATTGTAGACACGGGGGACAGCCAGAGAGAACACCCTCACTGCCTAGGGATGGGCTGTCTTGTTCATTAAATAGCAAGGAGGCCCACGTCTTTGGATCCAAGAGTACATGGTAGGGAGTGAGGTGTAAATGGAAAAGTAGGCAGGGGCTAGGTTATGTAGGGTTTTTAATTCCAAACACAACATTTTGTATTTGTTCCTGGAGGCAGTGTTCCTTGCCAGGCTTTATCCCTGCCTCTCTGGACTTTCTTTGTTGTAAGTAGCGCAGAAACCTCATCTCTCTGGCAGTTTGCTCTCCTCCTAGACTGCTCACACTGGAAGTATCCTCCACCCCTGTGTCCACTTCCTCTGCCCTCCTTCCCCCTCTCCTGCTTTTTGGCTTCCTTTTCTCTGTTGTCTTCTCACATTAGAAAGTAAGCTCCTTGAAAGTAAGAGGGCAGGAGTGGTCTTTCTTCCTGCTCATACTTGAATCCCCACTACTTAACAAGGTGCCTGGCACACAGTAAACATTTAACAAATGTTTGTTGACTTGTTGATTTGTCTATGGTCATGCTGCTAACAAGTGTCAGAGCTGGCATTCAAACTCAGGAGCTCTTGGCTCTAAGCCTAGCAGTCTTTCCATTACACCATACTGTCTGTCAGGGTCCCTGGAATTTCCAAGAATAACTTGGATCTCCCAATGGATAAAATACAGGCATCTCTTGCCCAATACTATTTATGTGAATCTGTTAAAGCACAGTGTTAGGTGAATCAATGTTAATGGGAAGCAGTTAGTTCCTTGGGAACAATGGATATGCACATTAACTAAGTACTTACGAGAAATAAGTAATGCAATGATGGTAAAGAATTGATGCTCAGGGGAATAAATACAGCTGGAGTTCAAACTGTAATTAATAATAACAGCTAGCATTTATATTGGGCAGCTAGGTGGCGCAGTGGATAGCGTGCTAGGCCTAGAGGCTGGAAAACTCATCTTTCTGAGTTCAAATCTGGCCTCAGACACTTATTAGCTATGTGACCCCGAGTGAGTCACTTAACCCTGTTTGCCTCAGTTTCCTCATCTGTCAAATGAGCTGGAGAAGCAAATGGCAAACCACTTAAGGAAGGTCCATTTGTTTTATTTTGCTTTCCACTTAGAAGTATTTTGTTTTTTCTAATTGCATGTAAAGATAGTTTTCAGCATTCACTTTTATAAGATTTAGAGTTTCAAAATTTTTTTCTCCCTCCCATCCCCTCCCCAAGATGGCAAGCAACCTGATATAGGCTATATATGTACAATCATATTAAACATATTTCCACATTAGTCATGTTGTGAAAGAAGAATCAGAACAAAAGGGAAAAACCCCAAGAAAGAAAAAACAAAAAATGAACAAAAAAAGAAAATAGTATGCTTCTATCTACATTTAGACTCCATAGTTCTTTCTCTGGGTATGGCTAGCATTTTCCATCATGAGTCTTTTGGAATTGTCTTAGATCATCATACTGCTGAGAAGAGCAAAGTCTATCATAACTGATCATCACACAATGTTGTTGTTACTGTGTACAATGTTCCCCTGGTTCTGCTCACTTCACTCAGCATCAGTTCACATGTAAGTCTTTCCAGGTTTTTTTTTTTTTGAAGTCTGTCCGCTCATCTTTTCTTATAGCACAATAGTATTCCATTACGTTCATATACCACAACTTGTTCAACCATTCCCGAGTTGGTGGGCATCCCCTCAATAGGAAGGTACATTTGGAAGCTGAGTAGAGGATGATCTGAAGTAGAGAAGACTTGAGGCAGGATGAACAATTAGCAATATTTCTGGTTATTCCCTCTTACCATGTTTGCTGAATCATACACAGAAAAGAGAAAAGATATACAATTTTTTTAAATAAAGAAAATGAATTGAAACTATGTACATCAAATGGCTTCCTGTGACTTTTCCCCATTTTGTAAAAAAAAAAATTATTTCTATTGCTATTCAAGTAAATGGTTGCCAAGTCAGTGCCCAAAGATATTTCCTACAACATCTCAACTCCGCCATTTTGAGAACATAAACTATTACCATGATTTCATTTACTATTTAAAACTATGTGCCACAAGAACTAGAACGGAATCTAGAGGTCATTAAATTCAACCCTTTCATTTTGCGGGATAGAAAATTGAGGCCCAGGGAGGAGTGTGATATATCAGCACTTCAATGGTGGCACAATGGATAGAGTGCCAAGCCAGGAGTCAGGAAGACTCATCTTTCTGAATTCAAATTTGGCCTCAGACACTTACTAGCTATGTGACTCTAGGGAATTAACCTAGCCCTGTTTGCCTCAGTTTCCTCATTTGTCAAATGAGCTAGAGAAGGAAATGGTAAACCACTCCAGTATCTTTGCCAAGAAAATCCTCAAAAGGGATCACAGAGAGTCAGACATGACTGAACAACAACAAAATGTTTACAAAACACTTCATCTATGTTGTCTCGTTTAATCTTTTACAACAACCCTGGGAGGCGGGTGTTATGATTATCATCCCCATTTTACAGAGAAGGAAACTGAGGCAGAGAGGTTAAGTGATTTGCCCACTGATATACTGTGGAGCTACTCCCTGGTATCTACTGGCAGAGTGAAATAGGAACTATTATTGTATTCCAAGCCCCATGTTCGTCAGGCTGGATGTTTCTCAGTCTGAATGCCAACCAATTCAATGATTTTCATTCCAGTGTTTGTGAAATGAAATCTATTGGGTTCATTTAGTATTCACAGGGAACAGTGAAATGGATGGACCACTAACCAGTCATACAGTCTTGGAAAAATTGATTTCCTTGTTTGAGTTTTAATTTCCTTCCCTATAAAATAAGGGGTAGTTGGACTTGATTTTTTTTCCAAAGTCTCTTCTGAGTTGATGATTCTATGACAAGATCTTCTGGCTAGGAACCACAGTTCCCTCCATTCATATAACCTTTTAAAACATTTAAAAACAATTAACATTAAAAAACATTTTTTTTTACTATCGCAACTTTGAAACATAATCTCTACCCCAAATAATTGTAACTCTTCAGAGCTGGAAGGGAGCTTCTGGATAATGCAGTTCAGTTCATTCATTTTGATGTAGCACCAATGGTGACAACCCCTCTTGAGAGACCTGAGTGTAGTGTTCCTTAACCGCCCCCCCCATGTATTTTCTATTAGGAGCCAAATAGAAGGAAGTGTGAGTTGGGGGGGGGAGGGCCCTGGATAGAGGGCGGTGGATAGCTTTTTGCCAATGTAAAGGACCAAGCTAAAAAGAAGTCCTAAGCTCTGGTTGTAATTTTATAAGGGAGAGGCAGTGTTCAGCATTTCTCCCTTTCTGGCTGTGTTGTTTCCAAGATTTGAGCCAGCAGTGGGTGGGTGATTGCTGTTTTGCTTCAGTGCCCACCTCTCTCCAGTCCATCAGGAAAAATTAGATACCGAGAGGAGACAGTAGCACACTGAATAAGCCTATGGAGGCACAGAGCAAAGATCAGTGGGAGAGCCCGTGGTGGTGAGAGATGCAATCTCCGTGTGATTCTGATATCGAGAGGTCTTTGGGAGGGGGAGAGGGAAGTTCAGACTCCAACATAAATGGCGGTGGTTTACTCAAGCCCTATCACGTTTAAAAACACTGTATGTTTCATTTCTGATTTCATTTCAGCAAATGTGCTTTAGTCCTTTTAGAGGCATGAAGAATTGGGAGACTAGGATCTTGGAGGATGAGCCTAATGTGCCAAGCTAGGCATGCTTTCTGAGGGGATTAGTTTATACCCCTGGACTCGCTAAGAATCTCGGAAAGGCAACTATGGGGTGGCCCTTCGTACTCAGCTTGGGGCTACAGGCTGGTGGCACATGCTCAGTCGAAGCTAGCTGGGCCAGTTTGAGCTCGGAGCGCCACCTGGTGGCTCACATAGATATTGCACTCTATGAAGCCGCGCCAGCCACACCCCACATTCCCCATGGCCAGGAGGCACGTGAAGCAGAGCATGGGCTTCATATATATGCACATTTATTTTACGTACAGATGAGGACATTAAGACACACGGAGAGGGGACGTGACTAGCCCAGGTTGCACAGATACTTAGTGGCAGAGCCAGGAACCAAACCCAACGCTATTCAGTTTTCTTTCCACTGTTATCTCTAGAATAAGATACAAGGTCAGCCAGACGTGAAAAGCCCTCCCCAATCCAGCTTCCATCCACCTCTCCACTGTGATTTCATATTACTCCCCTTCACACCCTCTCTGTGTTCCAGCCTGCTAGGGCCTTCTATCTTCTACCTCCATATCCTTGCAAAGGTGGTCCTTTATGCGAGGAATTACTCCATTCACCTACCCCTAGCTCTCAGGATCTTTTCCTTCAAAGCGCAGCTCAGGAAAGAGACAATTCCTACAGAAAAGCCTTTGCTGATCTGTCTCAGTTTGGTGAGGTAATTGGGGTTAAGTGACTTGCCCGGAGTTGCACAGCTAGTGAGTATTTTGTGTCTGAGGCCGAATTTGAACTCAGGGCCTCCTGACTCCCGGGCCAGTCGGTGCTCTGTCCACTGCACCACCTAGCTGCTCCTGATCTTTCTCAGTTGTGAGTTAGTACTCCTCAGTTGCTAGTTAAGTCATCTAGGTGGTGCTATAACCCCAGGCAAGTCACCGTCTGCCTCAGTTTTCTCATCTGTAAAGTGGGGGTAAATCACAGAGCCTTAAAGGGTTGTTGTGAGGCTCAAATGAGATAATATTTGTAAATCACTTTGCAGAACTTAAAGCGCTATATAAATGATAGGTATCGTTAGTAGTACTCTTGCTCTTTTTAAGTTATCTTGTGTATCTTTTTACTTAATGGCACTTTTCCTGCAGGATGTAAGCTCCTTAAGAAAAGTAGCTGTTTTGTTTTTACCTTTGTATCTCCAGCACCTAATGCTGATGCTTGAACACGGTGTTGTTGTTCAGTCCTGTCTGGTTCTTTGTGACTCCATTTGGGGTTTTCTTGGCAGAGATACTGGGGTGGTTTGCCATTTCCCTCTCCAGCTCATTTTACAGGTGAGGACACTGAGGCAAACCAGGTTAAGTGACTTGCCCAGGGGCACACAGCTGGTAGAAGGCATTTAATTAATGCTTGTGCAATTGAATACTGCCCAGCCTTCATTCATTCATTCAACAAATATTTACTGAACACTTGCAAAAAGTGCTGATAGGCACTTGGGATGGAAGGAGGGTGAGATAGAAAGATGAATACTACTTGCCCCTTGCATGTTGCAACACATATGTGTTGGAGCAACCCTCATCTTCTCCTTGCATAAATGCCAATCAAGAACAAACCATTCTGGGTATTGCCTGAAGTCCCAACTGTCGCACTGTGTAGCTACTCCCCAGTGTCTACTGGCAGGGTGAAATATGACCTATTATTGTATTCCAACTCAGGGTGTAATTAATAATGATAATAACTAACATTTATACTGTGTTTACTATGTGCCTGGGCACTCTGCTAAGCTCTTTTAAAATTAGTATCTCATTTGATCTTCACAACAACCCTGGGCAGTAGATATTATTATCCTCATTTTACAGATAAGGAAACTGAGACGGAAGGTTAAGTGACTTGCCCAGGGTCAACACATCTATTAAGTGTCTGAGGCAAAATCTGAACTCAGGTCTTCTAACTCCAGGCCATATCCACTATGCTACTTAGCTTGCCAATGTAGTATTGGTTTGTATTTGTCTCTATACCCCAGTACTTGGTATATAATACATTTAATAATTGCTTGCTTTTATTTCCTGGCCCTATTGTAGTACCACAGCATGGGGTAGGGATGAGCAGGGGAAGAAGGAGCATGATATCCTCTATGTGCTAATTCTCTCTCTTATTAAAAAAATTTTAGGCAATTGGGGTTAAGTGACTTACCCAGGGTCACACAGCTAGTAAGTGTCAAGTGTTTGGTCTGAGGGGGGGATTTGAACTCAGGTCCTCCTGACTTCAGGGACGGTGCTCTATCTATTGTCCTATGTATTGTCCTACCTAGCTGCCCCTAGGTGCTAATTCTCAAGAGCTGAGCAAAGGATGGTAGTGCCCCATTACTGGGGCAACCACATTTTTTTTCTGAGCCCCAGATCGGAACATAGGCTCTGACAAAATATATTCCTTTTAGAATGAGATCATTGGTTTAGATCTTGAAAGGATCTTTAAAGGTCACCTGGTCTAATCCACTCATTTTACAATAAAGAAACCAAGGTCCAGAGAATTGACTTGCCCAGGATCACACAGGAAGTTAAGTTACAGAAACAGAATTTGAATTTGTCCAGGTGATAGATTATCAAGAACCTGGAAAATTAAGTCAGGTTCAAGGTTGGGCCCTCTTTGAAGGCATTTTCCCGCTACTGGCACAGAGAGACAAGCTGAACTAACTTGGTCACACTCTTGGGGCAAAACACAGCAGATTAGGAGATGAAACCTGACAGAAAAAAAAACTCCCACTGGTTGTGTCTCCTCAAGCAAGGGGAAGCTATGTAGTGCAGTGGGCAGAGCTCTGGATTTGGAATTAGAAGGCCTTTGTGATGGCGGGTAAGTCTCTTCACCTCTCAGAGTATCACTGTTCCCTAGTGTAAAATGAAGGGGTTGGGTGAAATGCCCACTAAGATTTCTTCCAGCTCTAAATCCTCTGCATTACCCAGACCTCTTTTATAATCTTATGATCATTACCTTTGCTGGAAAGTGAAAATTGCTTGGGTTCACTACCCTTTAAGTACACCAGGTGGCAGAATGGTCCTACATTCAGAGGACTATTTCTAGTAAGACTGCGTTTCAGGCCTTCTGGTCCTAAGGGCACCAGGGAATTGTCCAGGTCTGTTAAATGCATTAGCCTCCTTATCAGCTGCCCCTCATTGACCTTGACATCCCAGATCTGGGGTGATTAATGTAAACAAGACATCTGGCCAAGGGTGACAAAGCTGAAAGAGAGGTTCTTGTTTGGTTTTTTTTGGTTGTTTGTGTTTTTTTAAAAATAATTTATTTTTAGTTTTCAGCATTCACTTGCATAGGGTTTTGAGTTTTAAATTTCCCCCCCCTTCCACTCTTCCCCCCTCCCCAACACAGTGTGCAATCTGGTATATGCTCTACTTATACATTCATATTAAGCATATTTTTACACTAGTCATGATGTAAAGAAGAATTAGAACTAATGGGAGGAAACACGAGAAAGAGTAAGCAAAACAAAACATCAAAAGAAAAGGAGAGCAAATAGTATGCTTCCATCTGCATTCAGATTTCATAGTTGTTTCTCTGAATGTGGATAGCAGTTTCCATCTTGAGTCTTTTGGAGTTGTCTTAGATCCTTGCATTGCTGAGAAGAGCCAAGTCAATCAAAGTCAGTTATCACATAACATGACTGTTACTATATACAGTGTTTTCCTGGTTCTGCTCATTTCACTCAGCATCAATTCATATGAGTCTTTCCAGGTTTTTCTAAAGCCCTCTTGCTCATCACTTCTTGTAGCACAATAGTAGGCCATCCCAATCATATACCACAACTTGTTTCAGCCATTCCCCAATTGATGGGTATCCCCTCAATTTCCAAGTCTTTGCCACCACAAAAAGAGCTGCTATAAATATTTTTGTACATGTGGGTCCTTTTCCTGTTTTTGTGATCTCTTTGGGATATAGCCCTGGAAGTGTTATTGCTGGGTCAAAGGGTATGGACAGTCTTATAGCCCTTTGGGCACAGTTCTAAATTGCTCTTCAGAATGGTTGGATTAGTTCACAACTCCACCAACAATACATTAGTGTTTCAGTTTTCTCACATCTCCAACATTTATCATTTTTTCTGTTTTGTCATGTTGGCCAACCTGATAGATGTGATGTGGTACCTCAGAGTCATTTTGATTTACATTTCTCTAATCAATAGTGATTTAGAGCATTTTTTCATATGCTATAGATAGCTTTAATTTCTTCCTCTGACAACTATCTGTTCATATCCTTTGACGATTTATCAATTGGGTAATGACTTGTAGTCTTATAAATTTGACTCAGTTCTCTATATATTTTAGAAATGAGACATTTATCAGAAACACTGGCTGTAAAAATTGTTTCCAAACTTTCTGCTTCCCTTCTAATCTTGGTTGTATTGGCTTTGTTTGTGCAAAACCTTTTCAATTTGATGTAATCAGAAATATCCTTTTTGCATTTCATAATGTTCTCTGTCTCTTATTTGGTCATAAATTCTTCCCTTCTCCATAGATGTGATAGGTGAACTATTCCTTGCTATCCTAGTTTGCTTATGGTATCACTCTTTATATCTAAATCATATACCCATTTTGACTTTATCTTGGTATAGAGTGTAAGATGTTGGTCTATGCCTAGCTTCTGCTGTACTATTTTCCAGTTTTCCCAGCAGTTTTTATTAAATAGTGAGTTCTTATCCCAGAAGATGGAGTCTTTGGATTTATCAAATAGTAGATTACTATAATTATTGACTGTTGCATCTTGCATACCTAACCTATTCCACTGATCCACCACTCTATTTCTCAAGCAGTACCAAGCAGTTTTTATGATTGCTGCTTTATAATACAATTTAAGAATTGGTACAGCTAGGCCACCTTCCCTTGCATTTCTTTTCATTAGTTCCTTTGATACTCTGGACCTTTCGTTCATCCAGATGAATTTTGTTATTTTTTTTCTTGCTTTATAAAATAATTTTTTGGTAGTTTGATTGGTATGGCACTGAATAAGTAAATTAATTTAGGTAGAATTGTCATTTTTATTATGTTAGCTCGGCCTACCCATGAGCAACTGCTATTTTTCCAATTATTTAGATCTGAATTTATTTGTGTGAAAAGTGTTTTGTAATTGTATTAATTCCTGGGTTTGTTTTGGCAGGTAGACTCCTAAATATTTTATAATGTTTATGGTAACTTTAAATGGAATTAAAAGAGGTCCTTGTTGAGAATGCTTCCTTGTAGAGGATGTAAGCCATGGTTGCCATATCTGGAACCTTTAGGATCTCCCCTTGATAAGGAGTAAAGTATCTTTGCCCTAGGTTCTATTGGCCTGTTGACAATTACTGATGGAGTCATGACTAATATGCATCTGAGCCTTTGGCCTTGGTCTTTAAAAGGGACAGCTAGATCTGAGAGATACTGTGGGGAGAGCATCTAGAAACAGAGGAGACCTAGGGTTGGGGTGGGTGGGAGGAAGCCTCCTTGTCCACCCAGCCCCCAGGAGGGAAACTTTTGGCTCCAGAGACAGCAACTGAGGAGAGCAGAGTATCAAAGCAATTATTGGAAGAGGAGCCCTCTAATGGAAGAGAGAAGTTCCTGGAATGGTTATATGGGAAGAGCAACAGAACTGGTTGTGAGCATATGTCAAAAAGAGCACTCACCCGTTTAATAGTATTTAATTTTTTCCAATTACATGTAAAGATAGTTTTCAACATTCACTTTTATATGATTTTGAGCTCCATATTTTTCTTCCTCCCTCTCCTCTCTTCCCCCCCCAGGACAAAAAGCAGTCTGATATAGGTTATACATGTACAAGCATGTTAAACATATTTCCACATTAGTCACGTTGTGCAAGAAGACTCAGAACAAAAGGAAAAAACCACAAGAAAGAAAAAACAAAAAATGAACAAAAAAAGAAAATAGTATGCTTTGATCTACATTTAGACTCCATAGTTCTTTCTCTGGATATGGTTAGCATTTTCCATCATGAGTCTTTTGGAATTGTCTTAGATCATCATACTGCTGAGAAGATCAAAGTCTATCATAGTTGATCATCACGCAATGTTGTTGTTACTGTGTACAATGTTCTCCTGGTTTTGCTCACTTCACCCAGCATCAGTTCATGTAAGTAAAAAGAGCAACTTCTGAGAAGCTCTGAGATTGAACCTAGTCTATATAAAGGGAGAGCCTTGGTTACATCATCTTAATTTTGATCTTGAAAAATTATCCTATCCAGTGCCCTGACTGCTTCCTCTGTCACCTCATTACATCAGTGATGTCTATGTGATACTTTCCATATATTACCACATTTGATCTTCACTATAGCCTTGTGAAAGAGATTGCACAAAAATTACCATCAACAGATAGTAGATAGTACTTTTATTGATGAGGAACTGAGGCATGAATTGCTTGACCCTCTGGAGACAACTCTGTTCAGTCATTTTTCAGTCGTGTGTGACTATTGTGACCCCATTTGGGGTTTTCTTGGCAGAGATACTGTCATGGCTTGCCATTTCCTTCTCCAGTTCATTTGACAAATGAAGAACTGAAGCAAACAGGGTTAAGTGACTTGCTTGGGATCCCACAGCTAGTGAGTGTCTGAGGCCAGATTTGAACTCATGAAAATGAGTCTTCCTGATTCCCAGCCCGGTGCTCTATCCAGTGTACCACCTAGCTACCCCAGGGACAACAAGCCAACTCAATAATTGATGAGTCCCTGCTATAACCACCACTTCATGAGAAACCCCAGCCACCCTGAGAGGTCTTCATTTCAGGCTCACCTTGTAGCCTGCCTCACCACCACTCTAGTCTGTTCCATCTCCACACCAGTTTCCTAACTCTTTGTCAGGGGTGTGCAGACACCAACTTGAAATGGTTCAAGAGAGTCAATTGTTAAATTTTCATTATGAGCATTTACATCTCAAATATCAGCTGTAAATCAGGACTTCATTTATTACTTTGTTGATTGTCTAGACTTAAAGCGATGTTAATAATGCAGATGAAACATAAAAATAAGGCATGCCTTTTTTTAAAGAGTCAATTGTTAAATATTGATCAGCACAATCCTTCCCCCTCCCCTCTCCTCTCCCTGCTTTCAAGTTCATCTTTTTGTTTTATCTTCTCCTATTAGAAAATAAGGGCAAGTGGGTGGCTCAGTGGATGCAGTGCCAGGCCTAGAGTCAGGAAGACCTGAGTTCAAATCCAGCCTAGCTGTGTGACCCTGGGCAAGTCATCTAACCTTGTTTGCCTCAGTTTCCTCATCTGTAAAGTGAGCTGGAGGAGGAGATGGCAAACCACTTCAATATCTTTGCCAAAAAGATATCCTCAGCATTTTGCCCAATAGTTAGAACATAGTAAGTGCTTAATAAATGTTCTATCTTTGAAGTAATTTGCCACAAAGTACATTCAAAAAGTGGCAGAACCAGAGTTGAACCCAAATATTTTTGCACCAGAACTAGGGTTCTTTCCATTGCCCCCCCCCCCAGTTGTCTCTATATTCAACTTAGCAATGTTGTTCAGGCTGGATTCCAACATATAATGTATCTTCCTTTGGATGATTTTTCCCACCCCAACTTTCTGGGGCTTCTGATTCTTCTTGAGCTCTGTTCTCTTCTGACAAGTCACTATATTACCTCCCTTAGACCCAATCAAGGAAATCTTATTTTGGATGCTGCTTTCCAAGTCTGCTGTCCTGACCAGGAAGGTATCTCTTCAAAACTAAGTGAATATCATAGGTCAGGAAATCAGATTGGATCAGACTCATCAATAGGCCTCCTTGACATGGCTCTAACTTGTTTTCTATAGGACCAAGTCTCAAGGCCTGAAAACTGAAGTCCAGGAATGACACCATGTTTACATCAGCCTTTGATTCATTGTATATAGACTTTTTGTCAAAAAGAAGTTCAAATCCACAGGCTTATTAATTGGGGAGAAATTCAATCTACCTGACCTGATGATTCATTGATGATTCTTCTCAGTGTTAGTCATGTGTTCCAGTAAATGTCTCTTGCTCTCCTCCAATGATTCCATTGACTATTGTGTATGTTCCAGTTAATGGACTCCCCCTGCTCCTCTTCACTCACCAATGATGGCTTTTTGCATCCTGGCCCAGCTGTGCTTTAACATTTGTTCTTTTCTTCTCTACTGCTTAGCTTGCTTATTGTTCAGAGCCTCCAAAAAAGGTCTGAAAACAGTGTCTGAATAATTGAGGAGATTTGATGTTACCCTGCTAGAGAAGGTTTAGGAGAGGCTTTGCCAGAAACTACATGACCTGAAGTCCAGTCACCAGCAAAGATATCCAATTCTCATCTAGCTTTTAGACTGGGGCAACAGGCCAGTCCCAAGGTCGGATCCAGCCATTAGCTCGATTTCTTGTAGTTTGGGCATAATGGTGGTGAGGATATTTCTTTGATCACTGTTTTTGTGTCTCTGAGAATAATTTCTACTTGTTAGAGGCTTTTCCAGTAGCTCGTTTGGTATGAGATCTCTGAGGTAGTTGCTTAGAGGGGTTGAAGAACTATGAACAATAAGTAAATCAGATGGTCACCATTTCAGAGGGCAATCTATAATAGGTGAGAATACTTTAATACCCAAGCCCTTTGGGCATAGTTCCAAATTGTTCTCAAGATTGGTTGGATTAGTTCACAATTCCACCAACAGTGTGTCAGTGTATTGTTTTTCAGGGTAACTGAATGAGGCAGGTGTGTGCTGGTAAATGTTTAACAACTGGCTCTCAAAAAAAGCATGCCTTTTTTATGTTTCATCCACATTAATGACATTACTTTCTTAAGTCTAGACAATCAACAAAAAGGTGACACATCTGATACCTTAAGACCTATGGAGTCTCTGTCTGTCTGACATCCTCTATCTGTCTCTGTGATCCTATCATTTCTTTTCCCTTTTTTTTTGCCCGTTCGTCATTTCCTCCCTCCACCTCTTTCTCTTCTTTTCCATCTAGTTTTCCCTGCTTCTTTTCTCATCCTTTAAATCTCTTCTTTCTCCTTCTAGTATCCTTTAATTGGCATATATGTATATACATGCATACATATGAGTATATATGCACATAAACACACCTGTATATGTATACATGTCTGTATATACACATGCATATATATGTATATATACACACATGCATTCTCACACACAGATATATGTATATGTATATATGTCTTTGAGGGAAGTGCTGCTAAACCCACAATGGCTGACTAAGTCATACCCTATTCTATACCCAGACATCTAGTTTGGATCAGGTTTGGTCCCCTTTGGGAGCCTGTCCTCCAATAGCTGGAAGCCATATTATCATAATTTTCATCTTTTCAAACCCATAACCTGTGATCCTAGGGATAATTTTACTTAGAGCTTTGATTCTAGCTTATCCCAAGAGTTTATCCTAAAAGGGCAGATTAAAAAAGATGGTCAGTGCAAAGAATCAAGCATGAGATGGATTATTTATTCCTACACACAAAAGGAATAAGGAATATAAAAGACCCAGTGCATATTAACAAGAAGACAAAAACAGGATTCAGTAACAACTTATAACTACTTGTTAAAGTTTGCTGGGAGGCTGATGCTTAAACTTCAGCAGAATATAAAGCAATTTGCAACACTACTCACGAGGCCCTTTATATTTCACTCACTCTAGCTGGGCATTGTCCAGTAGCTCCTGGTACACATCTGTTGATAAAGTGGTTAGATTTGGGCCAGTTCTCCTGTCAGTGGTCGTCTTCTCTGACACATAAATTTTCCCTGATGCCAGCCTGCTTCCACTGCTACAGCAACCTAATACTCCTTTCATTGGACACAGAACCTTCTTGAACATACAAGGTTGACTTCAGGACTATACGTATCTACTTAAAGAACCATGTTTCCTCGGTTGCTCAAGAAAGCAAACATGAAGTACCAAAAGCAGCCTTTGACCCGGTGTAATCTCACGTGGTTGAGGTCATGCTCCACCAAATAGTGACAGTGGGGGAAGGGGAAAGAATGCAGTCCACCCTCCCTCTAGGATTCTAGAAATAATGTGCTATTTGCCACACAGGAGTGTCAGAGCCCCCCAAAACCAAGCCTGATGTCATTTTTTTAAAGTAAAGGTTGTTGATGCCTATTATTTTTACATTGCCTAAATTCTCCACCCCCCCATCCCAATCACTTCCCATCCTCTTTTCCAGAGAACCACCACAATTTTTTTTTTGAAAATAAAAAAGGAAGAAGAGAAAAAAACTGGAAAAAACAATAAATACATCCTAAAAAATCTGATAATATATAGTGTTACACACTAATGGACCCCTCTACAACCTCTGCAAAGCTGTATGAAGAGGGGTCTTCTCATATCTCTTCTCTGGAACCAAGTTGTTCTTTGTAATTTTGCATCATTTATTTTCTTTCTTTCTTTTTAACATAAATTTTATTCATATCTTTTTGCTTTCATACCACCTAAATTTTATCTGTTATCCCTTCTTCTCCCCACCCCACATAACAATGAATATTTTTTTAAAAAAAAAATGCTGGAGAGGACGTAGAAAAATGGGTACTCTAATACACAGTTGGTGGAATTGTAAACTGGTCTAACCATTCTGGAAGATTATGCATATCCTTTGACTCATCAGTACTGCTACTGGTTTTAAGAGATCAAAGAGATCAAAGAAAAAGGAAAAGGACCCATATATACAAAACTACTTATAGCAGCTCTTTTTTTGTGGTGGAAAAGAAGTGGAAATTAGGAGGATGCCCATTATTTGGGGAATGGCTGGACAAGTTGTGGTATATTATTTAAAAAATTATTTAGTATTTTATTTTCACTCAATTGCATGTAAAACAATTTTTTACATTCATTTTTAGAAGTTTGAGTTCCAAATTCTCCCCCTCCCTTCCTACCCCCTCATTGAGAAGGCAAGAAATTTGATATAGGTTATGCATGTGTAGTCATGCAAAACATTTCCATATTAGTTATGTTGTAGAAGAAAACATAGACCAAAACCCCCCCAAGAAATATAAAGTAAAAAAAAGTATGCTTCAATCTGTATTCAGACTCTATCTGTTCCTTCTGTGGGGATGGATAGCATTTTTCATCATAAGTCCTTCAGAGTTGTCTTGGATCATTAAATTGCTGAGAATAGCTAAGTCATTCACAGTTGATCATGTTATCATACTGCTTTTACTGTGTACAATGTTCTTCTGGTTCTCCTCATTTCACTTTGCATCAGTTCATGTAAGTTCTTCCAGGTTTTTTTGAGAGCATCCTTCTCATCATTTCTTATAGCACAATAGTATTCCATCATAATCATATACCACAACTTGTTCATCCATTCCCCAATTAATGGGCAGCCCCTCATGGTATATGATTGTGATGGAATACTATTATGCTGTAAAAATGATGAAGGAAATGGTCTCAGAGAAGCCTGGGAAGATTTATATGAACTGATGCAAATAAAATGAGGAGAACCAGGAGAATACTACACTCAGTAACAGTAATATGTAACAATAATCAACTGTGAAATACTTAGCTACTTTGATCAATAAAATGAGTCATGACAATTCCAAAGGACTCATGATAAATAGGTGGTGGAGTGGATAGAACACCGGGCCTGGAGTCAGGGAGACCTGAGTTCAAATCCAGCCTTAGACACTTACTAGCTCTTTGATCCTGGGCAAGTCACATATCCCTGTTTACCTCAATTTACTCATTTATAAAATAAGTTGGAGGAGGAAATGGCAAACCACTCCAGTATCTCTGCCAAGAAACCTCCCAAAAAGAGGTAATGAAAAATCAGATTAAACTGCAATGACTAAACATGATGGAAAAATTCTATTTACCTCTAGGGAGAGAACTGATAAACTCTGAGTACTGGTAGAAATACTTTTTCACTCTATCTTTTCTTGCTTTTTTTTTAAAATGGCTATTATGGAATAGTACCTTATGGTTTATAAAATGCTCATTTCACATCTGTCTTATGAAGTCTGTAGTGCAAGTACTAGTATCTCTATTTCACAGATGAAGAAACTAAAGCTCAGGAAAGTGAAAGAATTTGCCTGTGAGATATACCCAGCTATGACTCCAACACAGACATGACTCCAAGTGTTACACTTTTTCCACTGTACCAAATTATATCATTGGCCTAAAGAGTGACAGCTTTAAGCCATATGTAAAGAAGGAATTTGCTCCCCCACTCCTTGATTTTGGCACTCTTCTGCTCATGCTAACCCTGGGAAATCAGTAACTCTATGCTACCTTCTAGAGGGCAGCTAGGTGGCACAGTGGATGAAATGCCAGACCTGGAATCAGGAAGGCTCATCTTCCTGAGTTCAAATCTGGCCTCAGACACTAGCTGTGTGACCTTGGGCAAGTTGCTTAACCCTGTTTGCCTCAGTTTCCTCATCTGTAAAATGAGCTAGAGAAGGAAATGGCAAACCTCTCCAGTATCTTTGCCAAGAAAACCCGAAATTAGGTTACAAAGAGTCAGACATGACTGAAATGACTGAATAAAAAGGACAACAAAACTTTCTGGATGTCCAGGGATAGCCAGAGAATAGTCTCCACCTGGGGCTGCCTTTCCCCCTTAGTATTACATGTTCTAGAACTTTCTTAGATTCCTTTCCTTTATACAAACTCTTAGCTTCTATGTACCTTTCCCTTAGGGCCTTGTTGTCTGAGGCAAAAAAGGGTCTCATCTGGGCAGCTAGGTGGCACAGTGGATAGAGCACCGGCTCTGGATTCAGGAGGACCTGAGTTCAAATCTGATCTCAGACACATAACACTTACTAGCTGTGTGACCCTGGGCAAGTCACTTAACCCCATTGCCTAACCAAAAAAAAAAAGGGTCTCATCTGATAAAATGACCTGTGGTAACCTATTAATGCTATCTTTCAGGTAAGTAGTGAAACAAGTTGTGAATGTGTGGTGCAGTCTTCATAGTATTGCCTTTTTGTCTTCTACCTGGGAGTTCATTCAGGATTTGTACTCATATTCTTGACTCAACCTCTACCCACTGACAATGCTTTCTATTTAGATCCAGCCAATGAAAATTATTTAAACTCCATATTGTAATAAAGCAATTCTATTAATTTCATTAGGAAAAAAAGCATGTAATATAGAGAACCATCAAGTAATATATGACCCTTATTTTTATTTTGACTTCATTATGTTCTCATTTATCACCAAACTGAAGTTTAATCCTGCCCAACTTCCTGTGCCTACTAAAAGTCTACAAGAATGGAAGGTAGGCAGTTCTGTTAGCTGCTCACAAATCCTACTGTTTCCTCAATGTAGCAGGACAGGGAATAACTCAGACATTTGTGGAAAGGCTTTAAAAGGAAGCAGCAACTCATGACATTCCCTGATCACTACATGCTTCAGATGGTTACAGAACACTTGGGTTTTTTGCACAGTGGATCCTTACAGTGATCTGATTACTTTGGCTTGGCAGGATGTGGACGAAGATGACCATTTGTTCTGCCATCTTAGAGGTAACCTGCCCTGGGGAAAGGCTGATGATTTGTGCAACAGCTATGTTAGTTCTCCTGCTCTCCTTATCTTCTTTCTTTTTATCATTTTCCTAATTCTCAATATGGTTAACTAATCTGGTCCAATCTGATGGGGGTGAAGTGGTTCCTTAGAGTTGATTTATTGCGTTTCTCTAATCATTAGTGATTTAGAGCATTTTAAAAATATAGCTATTGATAGCTTGGATTTTCCTCCCCTGAAAACTGCCTATTCATATCCTTTGATCATTTGTTATTTGGGAAATGGCTCTTATTCTTATAAAATTGACTCAGCTTTCTCCATATTTTAGAAATGAGACTTTTGTCATAGAAGCTTGCTGCAAGATTTTTTTCCCAACTCCCAATTCTCTTCTAATTTTAGCTGCTTTAATTTTGCTTGTGCAAAAACTTTTTTAAAAAATTGTAATAGCAATTGTCTATCTTACCTCTTGTGAACCCCATTCTCCTCTTGTTTGGTCATGAACTCTTCTCCTATCCATTGGTCTGATAGTTCCATGCTTCTGTAATTCATTTATCATGTCACCCTTAATGTCTAATTCATGTACCCATTTGGAGCTTGTCTTGGTATATGGTATGATCTATACTTTGTTTCTGCCAGATTGGATAGTATTGCATTTTAAGAAGATGTAGCAGGTATGAAAAAGATGACTCACATATATTAAGATATGAGGTCTGACCACATTTCCCTTAGCCTGCCACTTGGCTCATTTTTCTTATTTACTCATATTTCATTATTTATTTCTTATTACTCACATTTCTTATTTATCTTCCTGAGCTTCAGAATCATCTGGGGCTATGTATGAATAATTTATTTATCATTAATATACTTGTAATCTCTTTCTCATAGCTTAATTAGTTTTAGCCCTCACCTAAAATCCATTAAATATTTGTTATCTTATGAGCTTAAGAAATCTCTTTTTGAATTAGTAATTACTTTTAAATATTAAAATAATTGAGGACATAAAATTTATTAATTAAAAATTCTATAATAATTATAAAGCCATATATAATTATCATAACATTTTGACTTTGGGAAAGTTTACAATCAAAATCACCTCAAACCCTCAATATAATTGTAGATGATTCCTCTTTACCTGTCTGGAAATACTTGCATGCCATTTAGTTTATTTCAGATACTGATTAAAGTTTCTAATGAATCTTCATATTTGTCCTTAAGGCTAAATTCAGTCTCTCAGAAAATAATCTAGGTAAGTCCTTTTTCTTTGTTCTCTCTTTGGTAATAATAAGAAACAGTCTTTCAAAAACAAACTGTACCTCCCTTGTTCTGGAAAATCTCTTAGACTTGTGAGTCATAATCTAATTTACCATAATTAAAATTTTGGGAAACCAAGATGGGGGATTTAATGAGCCAATTAGTGTAAGAAAGGGGAAGAGGCATGCTCCAGATTGAACCTAGTCCAGTGGCTCAACATAGGATGAGTACCTCATCTTCTGTGTGTTAAGCCAAATGGTACCTCAATACTAGGTAGATAAAATACGTGCAGTCTCCATAACTCAACAGGGAGATGCACTTTAAATGAAGATATTTTTCAATTGCCACTTCAAAAGTGCCAGCAAAACTGCTTTTCACATTATATTTGGTTCTCCTTACAGTATCTGTAGTCTATGTGAGATAAGCATTTAAAATAGAAGTTAGAAAAATAAACTCATAAGGAATGAGGATATAAGGAAATGAAGTATGTATACACACACACACATACATATATACATGCATACATACAAATATATATATATGTATATATATATATATACACATACATGAACACATATATATGTGGAAATCTAAGAACCAAGTGTCTGGAAAAGAATAGTGGGTAAAGATCTATGGAGGAACAAACAAGCATTTTAGCTATAAGATTATATCACAGATCCCCAGGATAGAAGCAGATGAGGAGTTTGGGAAACCCACCACAAACTGGCACATAAACACTTTTGCAATAGAAATTTAAGGTAAACTGAGGCACAAAGTTCTGAGCATGATTTATTTATTAGCAAAGCAAAAATTTGCCAATAAATAGAATCTTAGCCTCTTCATTAATAGCTAAGACACCAAGGTGGGTCTTGCAGATTATTTTTTTAATAGACAAAAGGAGGAACATCCATAGTAAGAGATAGCATCATAGATGGGGAAAACAACATGATTAGTTAGAGATTGGGTATGTTAGCAACCACCCTTCCTTTCATCTTGTTATTGACTGATCATGTCCACCTGCAAAGTTAGTTAGTGGTACATGGATGACAAAACAGACTTCCTTGAAGGACAGCTAGAGGGATAGAGAGAACAGATTACAGATAACAGGGTATTTGTTCAGGTTCAGGATTAATCAGATAGGAAACAGTCCTGTTTAAAAAGGAAATAACACAATGAGGAAACTGAGTCAAGAGGATCCTGTCTTCGGCTATGCCAAGGCTGTCCCCTCACTTTCCTCAGACACAGACATTCACCTGTAGTATTTCCCAAATCACACTTCCTTTGAGTACCTTATAGCATTTCTCTCACATGATGCATTTCTGACTTAATGATCATTCAGACATTTATACCTGAATTTAAAACTCAGAACATTATCAAATTACAGTTCCAAGAGATTTTTACCTCAAATAGCAAGTTTCAGTAATCATAGTCCAGATATAGTTATTATTATTTCACATTATCATTAATAATAAATAAATCAATAATCAAGAATAAATTATTAATATAAAATAATACTATATATTATATAATATAAACAATATATAATATATTATTATATAACAATGATAAAATAATAGATTAATAATATATTATTATTATTTCTGTCATGTTCTTGCAATAATAGTTAACAATAAAAAGTTTACTAGGCCTTTCAAAAAAAATGAATCAATATCTTTTTCTTCTCTTTTTCTTCTCCAGTTTAAACTCATCCTGGTGTAAAAATCAATCATTGAGGAAGCTAGGTGGCATAGTTGATAGAGCTCCAGCCTTGGATTCAGGAGGACCTTATACACATAACACTTACTATCTATGTGACTCTAGGCAAGTCACTTAACCCCAATTGCCTCACCAAAAAAAAAAATCATTAGAGATCAGGAAAATAATTACATGCTGTAATTCCACATAGATAAGGAATATATGATCATTCACTCAACCCCCCCAGAAAAAATCAGGTAATTAATATAAATCTCCACACTAATAGACATCCATCTATTAAAGTATTGTATGTTACCCCCTTAAGGCAAAAATTAATCTTAAGACTGGAGTCTGTTAAGACTAAATTGGTTCAAGATGTAACTTCAATATATAATATTTTGGGTATCATTTTATAATTTTCATAATCACAAATCAATACATATATCACTTCTATACTATAAATGAACTTGCAATCTCTCCCCCCTTACTCAAAGAGTGTTTATAATTAGAGAGGGGATCCCATTTTCACAGTAAAGCAATTCATTAATTCAGATTTTCACAACACTTAGCAAATTTTTTTAAGAGGGCTGCTAAGATTTTATGACATTGCCTAAGGAGATGGTCCCAAGAAACCTGGCAAGTTTACAAATAAGAAGATTTTATAAGGTTGTCTTCTTGTTTTTCTTTTCCCACAGAGCAAATAATTATTATTCTTCCCTTTTAAAATATACCCAATTAAATAGTTTGTAACTTTTAACATCATGACAACAGCCTCTAATAACTTAACTAATAATTTCACAGTATCCAGATTAAGAGGAGTTACATTTTTCCAATGATCAATTGCATCATCCTCTTAGCAGCATTTTTTACACAATGACTTCCCAAAATTCACAATACAAAAAAAAATTAAAAATATAATGAAAGTGAAATAAAATTTATTGCCAGTCAAGTGCTATTAATTCAGTTGAATGCATTTCCAAATTATCTTACATAGAAAATCACTCATTTGTCATCTTTAGCATTTTATACTAATTACATTTAAAACCCAACATAGAATTATAGAATATGGAGTAATTATATTCAATTAAAGAAATAATAGTAATAATAACAATAGTTAGTATTTACATAATGCCTGGCACCGTATTAAGCATTTCACAATTATTATGTTATTTTGGTTCTTAACAATAACACCAAGAGATTCCCTTACAGACCAGGGAACTGAAGTAAACAGAGGGAAGATAATTTGTTCTGGGTCACACAGCTAACAAATCTCTGAGACCAGATTTTGACCCAGGTTTTTCTGAGCCATGACCATCTTAATGCCAAATAGTAAATGTAGTTTGTATTCAGTTCTAATTTACCACAATTATACTATTTAATTCTGGAACAAAATTTCAACCAAATCAAATCTGGATTTTTAATCACTAATGGTAACAATTAAAATCTCAAAAAAAAATTGTTTCCAAGGGTCATTAGTTGGTAGTACTTAAACATTTAGAGCCCAGTATTATCAATTAGCTCAATTTCAAAGATTCATGGTGAGAGTCCCAGCTCCCCATAACTTTCTCTTGATTTCCTTTTAAATCATTCAAATAATCAAATCAAGTATTTCTGTTTTCTCAGCCTAAATCTACTCAAATACTTAAAGTGATGACCTTACCTTTCCCAATATTCTCTGTAGTTTTTTTTTTTAAACTGAAATGACTCACATTCACATCCCCCTGCTTTTAGGGTCCACAAGGATTTCATATTCCTCACATAACAACTAAAATACACTTTTCTTTTTTTTTCTTTAATTAATTAATTAATTTATTTTTAGTTTTCAACAATCACCTCCATAAGCTTTTGAGTTTAAAATTTTTCTGTTCCTCCCTTCCCATCTCCTTCCCCAAGACAGGGTGTAATCTGATATAGGCTTTACATATACATTCCTATTAAACATATTTTCAAACTAGTCATGTTGTAAAGAAGAATTAGAACCAATAGGATGAATCACAAAAAAGAAGAAACAAAGCAAAACAGAAGTGAAAAAATAGAGCAAATAGTGTATTTTGATCTACATTCAAACTCCATAGTTCTTTCTCTGGATGTAGATAGCATTTTCCGTCATGAGACTTTTGGAAATGTCTTAGATCCTTGCATTGCTGAGAAGAACTAAATCTATCAAAGTCAGTCATCGCACAATGTGGCTGTTACTGTGTACAACATTCTCCTGGTTCTGCTCACTTCACTCAGCATCAGTGCATACAAGTCTTTCCAGGTTTTTCTGAAGTCTGCTTGCTTATCATTTTTTAAGGCACGATAGTATTCCAAAATATACTCTTCTAATGGACCTTCAAGGATATAATCTTAGCATACCATCTTCAAATAATTCCATGTTGCAAATATATTACTATGTTTCCACTTAAAGAATAACTGTATAACATTTCTCATCTCTTTCTTATCTCAAGAAATGAAAAACCTCCCTCAAACCTATCTTTCCAAAACTCCAAACCTCATTTACTTTCAAATCTTACTTCAAATCATATCCCAGACTGTAAAACTCATCTTCACTCCACTGAATTCCTTCTTTACAATTTAGTGCAATTTTTTTCTTACACAACCCCAGTTAATTGCAATACTATTGTCATTGAGGTTCTTAAGAGCTTAAAAACACATGGTCTTATCCAAGTGTCTGTTGGTGACTTGCATTTAGTTTACCTAAACTATTAGTTCTATTCTATCATTCTCAGAAGAAAACAACACTGATAACACAAAACATTCTTCTGGATAAGTAAATTTTACTTACTCTTTAGTTGCTCCCTTATTTCTCTTTTCATGGTCAGAGAAAGAGTTCTTAAGGCAGTTCTTAAGTACCAGACACATTTATTTATTTATTTACCTACTTATTTACTTACTCACTCATTCATTCATTCATTTACTTGTTTATTCATTCATTCATTCATTCATTCATTTATGTAAGGCAATTGGGGTTATGTGACTTGCCCAGGGTCACACAGCTAGTAAGCATCAGGTCAAGTGTCTGAGGCTGGATTTGAACTTAGGTCCTCCTGACTCCGGAGCTTTATCCACTGCACCACCTAGTTGCCCAGTACCAGACAAATTTAAACTGCAAATCTGTCAATAAATAGGGTTTTAGCTTCCTCATCAATAGCTGAAACCCCAAGGTGGGGCTTACAGATAATTTTTATAGACAAAAAGAGGAGCATCCATAGTAAAAGATAACATCACAGATGAGGAAAACAATATCATAGGCTAGAGATCAGGTGTTCAGGGCTAGCAACAACCTCTCCTTCCATCTTGTTGCTGATTGATTTCTATCTGCAAGGTTAGTTAATGGTACATGGATAACAAATCAGACTTCCCTGAAGGACAAAGATAAGAGTTTTCCTTGACGTAAGAATAGATCATTGATTTCACAGAAAAACTGAACTTCTCAACTTAACTTAGAGACAATAAAATGTGACTTAGGCAATTACAAAAATGTCAGTAGTAATTCAGAATGAAATCAATTATAAAGTAGAATCAATTTGATTCCCCTCCCCCCCCAGCATAATACAGAGGTGATGGGGACTTCAGTTAGATAGATATCCAAGGAAGCTAAGTAGCACAGTGGATAGAGTGCTGGGCTAGAGTCAGGGAAACCTGGGTTCAAATCCACCTTCAGACACTTCCTAGCTATGTGACTGGGTAAGTCACTTGATGGCTGTCTACTTTAGTTTCCTCATCTATAAAATGGGGATAATAATAGCTCCCAGGGTTGTTGTGAGGATTAAATGAGATAATAATTGTAAAGCATGTTGTTTACAAAAACAAATCCCAAAATCTGAAATAGTTTTAGAAGTAAATTTATTAGGTCATTTGGTAGAGGAGAAAGCCAGAAAGGAACTATGGCTTCCTCTCATCCAGGCCCCACAAGTTTTACATTATATAGGATTTAGACAAAAGTGCCACACAAGAACCACACATATACAGTTAAGCAAAGTTGTTGAGAAGGAACCTTGAAAACAAAGTAGATTGAGATAGATGTGAGTAACTGTAAATATTCAATAAAATTTGGGTGAACCCAAAACACAAAGTTGGGTGGATCCATCCCAAGTCCTAGGTGTGGTAACCCAAAACAAGAAAGCCTTGGGTAGATCCTGGGCCAGAGGAAACCAAAATACTTCATCATAATCTCTAGCATTTCTAGGGACTTACTGGTGCCAGCAGACATTTTGGGTGCAAACAACTTTTAATGACACAGGATTGGATTTCAGTAGTATAATAATTTTCCCCAAGCAACATAATAAATCATTTTTCTTACAAGTGCTTAGCCCAGTGTCTGGCACTTAGCAAGCACCACATTAACATTAGCTATTATTATTAGCTGCTACTATGCGTGAGCTATATCTCTATCACAAGCAGAGAAGCATCTTGACTTACCTGAATGACAATCTCATCCTTCAGATGTTGGGAGAACAAACAAGGGACCCTTCTGTTCTGGAACTGATGGGAACTTTGGGAGAAGTGACCATTCTCTCCTAGAAGATGTGGTAGAGGAAAGGACAGCCAAGCATAGTCTGACATATGCCCTCAATTTTTAGGGAGCAGATTTCAAAGCATTTAGAGAAATAATAGGAAGAACCTGATGGATTAACATTCTATGAGCAAAATCAGGTGAGAAGGGATGGGAAGCTCTTAAAAATGAAATTTTGAAGATACAAAGGAGAAGGATTCCAGCAAAGAGAAAAAGGGAGCCGCAGGATCATGGATTTAGAGCTGGCAGGGATGTCGGGTAATCAAGTCCAGTTGTCTGAGGACACTAAAGAAGTCATAAAAGAAATGTCTTCAGTTATCTGAAGAGCCTGATGTGGCTATGCAGAGAACTCACCAGTCAACTTAGATATTGAAAAGAAATTTACAGGTGGTGGCTGCAAGGGCAGGTAAAAGAGGATACATAGCTTTGTGTCCTGGGCAAGTCACTTCACCTTGTTTGCCTCAATTTCCTCATCTGTCAAATGAGCTGGAGAAGGAAATGACAAACCACTCCAGTATCCTTGTCAAGAAAACCCCAAATGAGGTCATGAAGAGTTGTATGCAACTGAAAAAACAACTGAGCAACAACAGTGCTTATTTTAAAAATATGGGTACGTTTTGCTTTGACCCAACAAATATTTTCCCCCAAAACAAACTACCAGTACAAAATAAGTTCTACCATGACCAATTTCCCTGAAAATAGTTATACAAAACTACCTATTGTCATGATTTTGACTGATATAATTTTCTATTTTTGTGATTTAACAGAAAAGAAGTTTATGGACTTTAATTTTGATTAGAGCGTGCCACCAACAGTTTTAAATCCATTTTGTTGCCTTTTGTTGATGTCTTTGTTTCAGGAATGCCTTTAAAAATAGATTCTCATTGATATATTTTGCTTTCTAAATCACCTAGATTTTTTCCTTTATTGCCTCCCTCCCTTCCCACAGATCCATTCCTTTTGACAAATAATTTTTTGAAGAGACAGAAAAAAGTGAAAAACTCAGCAAAACCAATTAATACATTAAAAATATGTCACATCCATCGTTCCACATCTGTGAAATGAGGAGGTTGAACTAAGTTATCCTCTGAGGTTCCTGCCCCCTCTACATCTATGGCAGATAGTATCTCATTCACTTTTCACAACAAACCTCAGTGGTAGGTGGTATTATTATTCCCATTTTACAGATAAGGAAACTGAGGCAGACAGTGGTTAAGTGACTTGCCCAAGGTAGATAGAATCCTGGGGTACACATGTTAGTGAAGGCCTTCTGGCATCAATCAATGCCTTAACCAAGTAGGATAAAGAGCTGGAAGAAACCTTGGTGATTATCTAGTCCAATTCCCTTGTGTTATAGATGAGGCCCAGAGAGGATAAACAACTTGTATGAGGTCAAAAGATGCTAAATGGAAGATCTCAAATTTGAACCTAGATCTTTAGATTCCAGAACAAGTATTTGTCCCCCTATACCACTCTCTGTGGCAGGCTGATGGGTTTGACCTTTTGGAACAAGTGGGCCTCCAGTACACTGGGGTACATAGCTTCCCACTCAGCTCACTCAAAGGCTGGCCCTGCTTTGTGAGATAGTGGGTGATGTTAAATGGCTTTAATGGAAGGGCCCAAGCCTGACTCCATTCATGCCCAGTCCCCCTCTGTGACCTCAGGACTAGGTGACCTGTTGGTTGAACATTCTCCTGAGGCTTTTAAGAGCCTTTTGTCCTCATTTTGAAAAGCCACCAAATTGCCCCAGGATTGCTATCCTGTCTGTTCAGGAACCAGATGGATCTCTCTCTGGTGAGCAATCTGCCGAGAATTATGTTGAGTTTGAGGGGAGTGGTCTCTCCAGCCCTCGGAGAATGTTTGAAAGGCCCCTCCTCTCAGCTGTTCTCTCTGTCCACCTTTTCTTTCCACTTTCATCCCTCTGCTTTACTTTCTATTAGCCAGCTTGCCTCTTTCCATCATCTGCCTCTGAGACACACTTAGGGATAAGCAGCATCTGCAGAGAGCTGCACTCCATTTCTTAGGCCTTCCCTTTTCATTTAATTCACCTGGAAGGCAGTGAGCTCAAGGTTGTATTGCACAAAGGCCAAAAGAAAATGGGAATCACTCACATTTTTGAGGAGCATCACCCCTTCTCCTCTCCTTCTTCCTCTTCCCCTTCCTCTTCTTCCCCATTTCTTCTTCTCCTCCCTTTTCTCTTCCTTTTCTTCCTCTTCCTCCTCATCTTCTTTCTCTTTTTCCTCATCCCCTTTTCCTCTTTTTCCCTTCCTTCACTTTTCTTCTCTTCCTCTTCCTCCTCTTTTCCTCCTCTTCTCCTTCCTCCATTTTCTCCTCTTCCTCCTTCCTCCTCTCCTCTCCTTCCCCCTCCTTTTCTTCCTCCTTTCTTCCTCCTCTTCCTCTCCTTCCCTTCCTCCTCCTCTTGTTCTTTCTCTTCCCCTTCCTCTTCCTCCTCCTCTCCCTTCCCCTTCCTCTTCCTCCTCCTCCTCTTTCTGTCCTTCCCCTCCTCCTCCCTCTTCTCCTTCCCTTCCTCTTCCTCCTTTTCCTCTTCCCTCTTCTCTCCTTTCTCCTTCCTCTTCCCCTTTCTCCTCCTTTTCCCCTTTTTCCTCTTCTTCCCCCTCCTTTTCCTCCTCCTCATCTTCTCTTGTGAGACCCTCTTCCCACCTCAGTGCCATTCCAGACTAACTCCATCAGGTAAATCCAGGTCTTAAAAGTGAGTACAGAACAGAACTCTTCCCTCAGCAATTTCATCTTTTAAAAAGCACAGAGAAGACAATGAAACTGAACTTCCCCTTGTCCCTTGCCTTCCTTTTGGATCCTTTCCCCTTAGCCCTTACCCCTATTTCTTTCATAAAGACCAAGCCTTAAACCCAATTCACTTGGTCTCTCATTGATTGTTCAACAATAGGTCCCTATCCAAGCACCACTTACTGGTTACTGTTTGGGCTCAGAAGGCTCAGAAACCCTTAGGGTCTTCCCCTCTTAGCTTGTTTTTTTTTTTTTTAATTAAAGGGGCCATCCCTTGCCTCACTTCTTCAACAGCTCTAATCATTGAATGGGCATTGCCTCAGTCAAAGTGAGAACTCATGAAGACCTTAGCTTAAAAAGACCAAGGTCTCCCATTGCATCTTGGGCCATCTCCTGTTGTCCTGATCTATAATCTAGCCACTGGACCCATATGGCTCTGGAGGAGAAGGTGAGGCTGGTGACTTTGCACAGCCCTCCCTCACTTAAATCCAATTTATTTGCAAGCTACTTCTTCCTGAAGTCATGGTCCTCTTCGAGAACAAAGGACAAGCCACACTAAATTCCCACACTAAATTCTGTTAGGACAATTCCCTCAAAAGAGTCAATGAACAGAGCAGTCTCTGTTCTGCTTTGGGCAGGGAAGAGGTAAAGAAAGACAAGAGCATTCATCGTGTCCTATTCCCATTGAAAATGTCAATACATTTAATGACATTTGTCCCTTTTAAAATACTTCATGACCTTAAAAACGCATTCTTGAAATACTTCATATGGTCTCTGGCAATGTCTGGACACCATTCGCTTCCTGAGTAGGCAAAATCCTGTGAGAAACGGCATCCTTCCTTGGCTGGGATGGAACCTACTGGGTGGCCTTTTCTACATTAATAGGGTTTCCAAGAAAATGTAAAGCTCTATTATAATGTCATTGACCATTAAATATTTACTCAGTTCCTCATTATGGAAGTCTAGGCTCTCTGCTTATTCCATTAAGTCAAAACCCTCCCAAATATGGCCCTACTCTACCTATTAAACCTCATTTCCCACTGTTTCAGCTGCCTGCTTTATCAGGGTATTGGCTCTTCAAGGACTTCAGAGGGGAAGTCTTGGAAGGTCAAAAGTGGACACAGAGACCATCAGGGGATAATTCATCTTGAATTTTGGCAGTCCTATTCACCTTTCCACTCTGTGGCTTTCTAACTCAGACTCTATGTCCCCATCTTTTTTCACTCCCTCTACTTTTTTAGCCACTTCTACATAGAGGCAAAGTCCAACCATGAGGCAACTAGGTGGTGCAGTGGATAGAACACTAGACCTGGAGTTAGGAAGAGCTGAGTTCAAATCTTACTTCTGATTCTTGTTAGGTGACATTGGGAAGTCACTGTAAAATAAATGTAATAATAAGAACACCCACCTCCCAGGGTTGTTATGAAGATCAAATGAGATGATATTTGTAAAGCATTTAGCACAGTGCATGGCTTGTAGTAGGTGCTACAATGTCTACTATTAGACATTTACTAGCTGTGTGACCCTGGGTAAGTCACTTAACCTCTGTCTGCCTCAGTTTCCTCATTTATAAAATGGAGAAGATAATATCACCTGCCTCCCAGGGTTGTTGTGAGGATCAAATAAGATAATATTTGTAAAGCGCTTTGCAAACCTTAAAGGGCTATATGTAATTGCTAGCAATCCTAATGATTGTGATACCCTTTCCTGCTTCTCACATTCAGTGTTCCACAAATCCATGCAGGCTGATTGCTCATTTGCATCTAAGGCTGTGATTCTGCTCTTTGCTCAGAAACTTTGCTCATCCATTTCTAATCAAAGTATTAAATGCTGTGATTAAAAGGATCAAGCAGCTTTTTGAAAATGATTTACAACAAGCTCTATTTTCAGTCCCACAAATTACAGAGAAGTCTATCGGAAACAAGATTCTTTTTTATGTCTGTTTGTTTTTAAAACATTTGACTAGGGAGAGAAAAATATAGACAAAGATTTTCCTCAAACAAGGTATCATCCATGGGTAAGAGTTATACACAGCCCCATTGTCAACGTGATTGTTCAGGGATCCACTGAGTGGCAACGTCACTTTTGATGCTTTGTGAATACAACATTTGACAAGCCTGCTTGAGTCAGGTGGGTACATGGCAGTCCTGATCTTGCTGGTACATTAATGTAGCAGGGATAGAAAAGGTGGTGGGTGGGGAGGAGAGTGACAGGGAAAGAAACACCGGCACCCTATTCAAAAAGCCTGAGACTTGGAGGGGGGAGGGAGGGAACAAACATTTAATAAGCACCTACTGTATGCCAGGTACTGGGCTAAGTGCTTTACAATCTCATTTTATCCTCACAACAACCCTGGGAGGTAGGTGCTATTATGATTTCTCTCTCTCTCTCTCTCTCTCTCTCTCTCTCTCTCTCTCTCTCTCTCTCTCTCTTTCTCTCTCTTTTTTTAGGCAATTGGGGTTAAATGACTTGCCCAGGGTCACACAGTGTCAAGTGTTTGGTCTGAGGCTGGATTTGAACTCAGGTCCTTCTGACTTCAAGGCTGGTGCTCTATCCACCGTGCCACCTAACTGCCCCTTACTTGACTTTTTTTTATGATCCCCTTTTTACAGTTGAGGAAACTGAGGTAAACAGAGGTTAAGTGTCTTTCCCAGGTCACATAGTAAATGTCTAAGGCTGGATTTGAACTCAGACTTCCTGACTCTGGGCTCAGCACTCTCTCGACTGTAGCCAAAAGTGAGTTGCTTGTCAATCTTTACATTTTGTCTCTTAATGTAGTTTGGTTCCACCACACCCCCTGATTCTCCCCCACCCCCACCCCCAGACTAAATCTGAAGCAGCTGATGATTTTCCTGCTGATTTCAGTCTCAGGTAGCTCTCTGCTCTGCTGAATTCCTGGAAGCCACCTGGCTTGGCTCCTACTAGGAACGTCAGCACCTCTGCTCCTAAGCATGGGTGATAGGCTGCTTGCCCAAGAGCTGGAAGAGACCCCAGAGGCCACTTAGGCCAACCCTCTCATTTGTAAAACTGAGGAAGCAGAGACCCTCGGAGATGAAGAGATTTGTCCAAGGTCACACAAGAGCTAAGTGTCAGAATTGAAATTTGAATTCAGTTCCTCAGCTTCCAGAGCAAATACTCTGGTCCTTGCCAAGGTGTTTGCTATACCACCAACCTGCCTTGGCTCAGGGATATGTCAATGTTGACTGACCCTACAGGCAGTCTGGCCAACAGTGGCAGGGCCACTTGCCAGGCTTCAAACTAGGTGGCACAGTGGGGAGAGTGCTTGGCCTGGAGTGAGGAAGACCTGAGTTCAATTCCAGCCTCAGACACTTACTAGCTGTTTGACCCTGGGAAAGTTGCTTAACCTCTCTCTGCCTACCTCATTTTTCTTTCCAGTAAAATGGGGATTATAATAGCACCTACCTCCCAGGGCTGTTGTGAGGATCAAATAAGACAATATTTTTCCTGGCTCATACAAGGTACTTAATAAATACTTGTTCACCTCTCCTTCCCTTTCCCCTAACAGGAAGGCATCAAAGACCATGGAACCATAGTGGTTGTTATTCAGGGCCTCTAAGGACCTGACTAATAATGCTCCAAGATACAGTGTCATCTCTGAGAGGCAACAATCTTCCGGCTCAGGTAGAACTTGAAATTGGTGGCTCTGACTTTAGGTAGCATCCCATATTAGTCCAACTCTTTTCAGGGTAGATGGAAGGCCTTCTAGGGCTCCCAGTCCAGTGCAATTTGCTGGTGAACCCCGATCCCTAAGGTATCCACGTGGAGGCCAAGGTAGACTCTGGGTTGTCCCATCCATCAGGGCAGGCTGCTGGCTAGGCCATTCCCTACCTCCCTGGAAATAGTCTTCTAGTGACTACAGAAACATTTCTTCAAGAGTTCAAGGGTACTTCTGACACTCCGAGCCCAAATTGTTCAACCAACCTGATTGAGTGTTTGATTCCTGTGGGGGCTAGGGACTATTACAGAATATGTCATCTTCTTTCCAACCCCAAGTAAGGACTTGGCAGGGAATACTCCTGTTCAGGAGGATCAATTTTTGGAGCCCATGTGAGTCCATCCACAATGAATTGGTATGGGTGGCTGTGGCTATTGACAGGTCCACACTTATCTGAGGTACTCTGCCCTAATTAGACCACATCTGGAATTTTGTGTTCAGTTTGCGGCATTACATTTTAGGAAGGATATTGATAATTCTATTCAATAAACATTTACTAAGCACTTACTATAGGTCCAGGCACTGTGCAGGGAATACAAAAAGAGGCAAAAGACAATCCCTGCCCTCAAGGGCTGGAGAACCTATAGAGATCTACTAAAATGGAAGGCTAAGTTGAATGAGCTGGGATGGTTAGCCTCAAGAAGAGAAAGCTCAGGGGGTCGTGGAGACTGCCTTCAGAGCAGTTATGAAAAAGAAGAATTAGAATTACTCTATTTGATCCCAGAGGTTAGAGTTAGAAGCAATATGTGGAGGTTATAGAGAGCAAAATTTAAACTGAGACGAATAAAAACCCAGAGAGACAGAGTTTCTGGGTAATTAACAATGAATTTATTAATTAGGATAGCCCATAATCAATAAATTGATGGTCAGTGGTTTGTCTAGGTAACCAAAGACATTAAGGGAGACCCTGAAATGCCTTAAATCCTTTCTGAAATGAGACTCCCCTGACAAGTGAAAATCAACCTTGATTGGTGGACATATTAATGAGGAGGTGGGTTAAAAGTCTTCAACTCCTCCTGCTGAGACCCTAGCTTGATCGTGAGACTCAGAAGACTCCAGCAGTCTAGGCAGGGGAAGCCATCTCCATCTGGATCTCTCTGGCTAGTTTTCTCCTTCATGAGCTGGGTCACCCTCATTGACTCCCCAGATCCTGCTCCTACTGTCACACTGGTCCAAGCCATCCTCCAGCATCCACATGAGCCCCATACATGTCAAATTGGAGGTATTCCAATTTGAGGAGGAGGAAACGGAAAGCCCTAATAAGTGGGGAGTCTGTGTGGATTCATTTAAAGTGGGTGATATACCAAGGTGGGGGCGGCAGACATTTTCTTTTGGCTGATTTTTTTTTCACCTTGCTCTATACATATATTTATATAATGCATATTTAAATATTCATATTTGTACTCTGAGAAATAAAGGATCAGGAAACCTGAGGTCATAACGACCTGGTACACAGACATCACTTACAATGGGCAGGGGAAGGGCACCAGTATCTCATGCTACAACTCTGTTTCTGGATGGACATATGTATGCTGAATACACTCGGGATATGATCATTGGAATCATGTGAGAGGGTGAGGCCACTAAAGGAGACTCCCCATTGACTTATTATTAGGGACTTCCAAAAGAAAAGAGGACCAAGAACAGAACCTTTGAAAATGTTCATGTTAATGATTTGCAGAAAGAGGGGAAGCTAGCAAAAAAAAAAAATACAAAGAAGGAGCAGTCAGATGGTGTAGAAGAAGAACCGTGGAAGTGAAGGAATTAAGAGAATTAATGAATTCTCTTTCAGAGAAGGTGAGGGAATTAAGTGAGATGGATTCAGGAAAACTCAGACTCTGTATAGAAGCCAATAAAGATGAAGAAGGGTGATCTAGTTAGGGAAAGAGTGATAGTGTTGGAGTCAGAAGACATGAGTTAGATTACTGGTTCCAATACTTACTAGCTGCATGACCATGCATGAATCATAACCTCTTTGAATATCAGTTTTCATATTCATAAAATGCGATTATTCATGCTTGTACCATTTAAAGTACTTTCAGATTTTTTCAGGGTTTGCTTAGTTTTGATGAACTGTTTTCCCCCCTTTTTTATTCTTCATTATAAGGGATGGCACTCTTGGAAGGAAAGGAGGGGAGGGTAGTTTGGTAACTGGAGGTGATGTGAACACATAAGATATTGATAAAATTTATTTTTTTTCCACTAAGGATTTTATATTTGCATATATACAAAGAAACAAAGCTATCACTCTTTGCAGAAGACGTGATAATATACTTAGAGAATCCTAGAGAATCAAGTAAAAAACTACTTGAAATAATAAACAACTTTAACAAAGTTGGAGGCTATAAAATAAACCCACATAAATCATCAGCATTTCTATATGTTACCAACAAAGCCCAACAGCAAGAGATAGAGAGAGAAATCCCACTTAAACTTACGGTAGACATTACAAAATATTTAGGAGTCTACCTGCCAAAACAAACCCAGGAATTATATGAACACAATTACAAATCACTTTTCACACAAATAAAATCAGATCTAAATAATTGGAAAAACATCAGTTGCTCATGCGTAGGCCAAGCTAATATAATAAAAACGACAATTCTACCTGTTCTAATTTACTTATTCAGTGCCATGCCAATCAAACTACCAAAAATTATTTTATAGAGTTAGAAAAAATAATAACAAGATTCATTTGGAAGAACAAAAGGTCCAGAATATCAAGGGAACTAATGAAAAAAAAAATGCTGGGGAAGGTAGCCTAGCCATTCCAGACCTTAAATTGTATTATAAAGCAGCAATCATCAAAACTTCTTGGTACTGGCTAAGAAATAGAGTGGTAGATCAGTGGAATAGGTTAAGTATGCAAGACACAGTAGTCAATGACTATAGTAATCTATTATTTGATAAACCCAAAGACCCCAGCTTCTTGGATAAGAACCCACCCTTTGACAAAAACTGCTGGGAAAACTTAAAAAAATATGACAGAAACTAGGCCAACAAAATCTCACACCATATACCAAAATAAAGTAAAAATGGATCCATGATTTAGATACAAATGCTGATACTGTAAGCAAACTGGGAGAGCAAGGAATAGTTTACCTTTCAGATTTATGGAGAACAGAAGAATTCATGACCAAACAGGAGATAGAGAACATTACAAAAAGCAAAATGGATAACTTTGATTACATTAAATTGAAAAGTTTTTGCACAAACAAAGCCAATGCAACCAAGATTAGAAGGAAGGTAGAAAATTGGGAAAGAGTTTTTACAACCAGTCTCTCTGATAAGGGCCTCATTTCTAAAATATATAGAGAATTAAGTCAAATCTATAGGAATACAAGTCACTCTCCAATTGATAAATGGTCAAAGGATATGCACAGGCAGTTCTCATCTATAGTCACATGAAAAAATGCTCTAAATCACTATCAATAAAATTTATTTTTAAAAAATTAAAGTACTGTAAAAGTTATTATTATAAGGACAGACTAAAGACCACTGGATTTATGGAAAACAAAGTAAACAGTGACCTTGGAAAGACTATTTCAATAGAGTGGTGGGAATCAAAGCAAGATTTCAAAGAGCTGAGGAGTTAGTTGGTGATAAGGAAATGGAGGGAGCTAGTGTAAGCTAGTTCTTCCAGAAAGTTGGCAGTGATACTTTCCCCCAGGATGGTTCAGACAGTTCCTTCATAAAAGGCTCTGGGGAGACCAAGTTATGGTATTGTTGAGAAATGTCTTGCTTTCTAAAGATCTGTGAGAGGTAATACTGCTTCTGCCTTTTACTTATGTAATGGGAAGGGGATTGCCTTTGTGGCAATCCTGAATTCCTAGATGAAGATGAAGGAGAGTCCTTATCCAGCCCCTCCATGGAAGAAATGGGCAACCTCTCCGCAGAGGCCTCTAATGGGGCACAAATTTGATATCCTCTCCCCCTCTAAGGGGCTCCCTAGGGAGGCAGATATTCTAACTGCTGGGCTAGGGAACAGGGAGGAGGTGGTGGTACAGGGCAAGTCCCAGTATTGACACCGGCAATTGGGACAGGCTGTGTACAAGAGGGTAATGACATTTTTGCTGCTTTACTACAGAGGCACCTGACCCATGATGAGGATGAGTAACTTTGTTGGAAGTGAAATCTTCAATTCTCTGGTTGTGGTGCTCCTTGTACTGCTCCTGTTTATTGCCACCTCCTCACAACGAGACAACTACTGTGAACTACAAAGATTTGGCATCACTTCAGCATCTTCCAGCATCCACATGGAGCAGAGAGTTAAAATCTGGGTTACATTGCTTTTCTCTTTCTCCTCTTCCTCCTCCTCTTCCTTCTCCTTCTCCTTTTTCCTCTTCTCTCTCTCCTTCTCTTCTTCCTCTTCCTCTTCCTCAACTGTTTTCTTTTACCTTGGCTAAGCTCCTTTTCCAATTCTGGCTAAACCAGGCTCCCCTCATCTCCAAGAATAGGACTGTCCAGTAATGGTTCTAAAGCTATTTAAGTGATAGAAGGTCCTCTAGAGGATAATAATAGCCATAACATTTATATATTGTTTTAAGGTTTGCAAAGCTCTGCATATGCTATCTCATTTGGTTTTCACCACAACCATGTGAGATAGGGACTATTCTTCTTATTTTATGATGAGGAAACTGAGGCTGACATGACTTGCTTAGGGTCACACACCACACCTGGTAAGTGTCTGAGACAGGATTTGAAATCAGTTTTTCCTGACTCCAAATCCCACATTTTATCCACTGTGCCATCCAGCCATCTAGCTGCGGTGTCCTAGAAAATGTCTAGGGTCTTGCCACAAAGGGGTGGGGTAGGGGAGGAACAATATCTGCTGTGGGAGCTAGGCTATTTTTTCCCTAAAAGGTATTGAAACTGTCTTCAAGATTGAATTGGCTCAGGGGACTCAAGGGCTCTCAATGATGTATCTTTCTGGTGGCCTAGGTACAAGAGCCAGTCCAAAATGAGTCAGATGTGACTTTCCCTCAAGCCTGATCAACATGGCCAACATGCTGATCATCCTTCATAAGTATAAGAGGGGAGCAGCATGGTACAATGGAAAGATAATTGGCTCCAAAGTCAGAGCAACTGCGTTCAGATTCTACTTCTGCTACTTCGGGCATAACCCTGAACAGAACACTAAGCCTCCATGGGCCTCAGTTTCCTCACCTTTAAATTGAGGGAATGGGACTAGATGCTTTCTGAAGTTCCTTCTAACTCTACATCTATGACCTATGATCAGAAAAGGAGGCAGATCCATCACACAGGAGAGTGAGGCAGATAGGTGCCCCAAATGCTGCATGGGGGAGTCATCAAATACTCAACAACAACAAAGAAAGGTCTTCAAGGTGCTCAGGATGTCCCCTATGGAAGATTAAGAGAAAAACATGGACAAGAATTACACAAGATGAGAAGGTGTATATAGGTTATAATTTGCACAAGTAAAGGGTATCAACAAGATTCCAGATGTAATCAATCAATCAATCAATAAACATATATTAAGCACCTACTATGTGCCAGGTACTGTGCTAAGTATTGGGGATCCTTTGAAGCATGCTGTGGGAACAAAGCATTTTTTAAAAATATATCTGAAAAAAGCACCACAGTGCAGTTTGGTGAACTAGGGGAGGATTTGTGTAAGAGGCATCAGTCAAAATTTCTCACACAGAAATCAACAAATAAGTCAATAAATATGTATTAAGTGCCTTCTATGTGATCATCCCTGGAAATCATCCTAGTTCTGGCTTTGCTCCCTGTCAGTCTGTAGCCACCAGGGTAAATCTGTTGCCTTAAAGTTGCTGTTGGCCATAAAAATAAGACGCTTCTACCAACTTACACCCATCAGCTCTTGCCCACATTACTCTCAGTGGCTCCGATGGAGAGGCTGGATGGGCACAATCTCTCTTTGTTGACTTGAGCCTATCAGCTGATGGCATGTCCATTCAGCTAACAGGTCCAAATTTTAGGAATCCACAATTTGATGCTTTCTTCAGTGAACTCTTATGGAGCTGATGAACACCTAGTGGAGACAGAATCCTCAAATATCAGCTTCTCCCTTTCCACTGAATACTTGGACATTCTTGAACATTCCACTAGTGGCACCGGGTCCATTCTACCTCAGCTGAGTGAAAGCAGAATTCCTGGTTACTTTACAAGTTGTTGAGAATCCTGCCTGCTCAGATGGGTAGAAAAAATAGGACAATGGGTCACAGAGGTGAGATACTAATCTGGAAAACTGCAAGGACAGTAGCTGATCAGATTAATGATCATTCATCAACTGGTTGAAAAAAAAGTTTCACTTCTTTTGGAAATGTTTTCAGGTTGACTATTTCAATGGATCTGTGATCTTATCAACTTAGTACTCCCTTCCAATAATGTAGATAGAAATATGACAGTGCCTTCCCCATGTGAATCTTGTCCATATCTTCTTATAAATCCTCTAAGGATGATCTACCCAACATACTGGAGGTGAGTTTTCATTTAAGCTTGTAATATTCTGTGGGAACCAGTTCATTGGGCTGTCCACCTTTCATCCCTCACTCTTACTGTGTTGTTGAATCAACATCCCTTTCAATCAAGAGGCAATCATGGTACAATGGATAGAGAACCAGCAAGATCTTTGTGATCCTAGGCAGACACTTCTCAGCATTCTAGACAAATTATAAGGTGCAACCTGCATTGTTAGGGGGACTTTCCTTATCTGAGAGTTTATTGCATCATCAAAAATCATAGATTCAGTCCCTATTCCTTTTCAGATCTTTTAAAAAAACTATTTCTCAAATGCCAGACATTGTTGTTAACATGCTATAGCCTATGCGTAACCACCATCTCATTACCTGTTATTTTGAGTCTTCAAAAGCTATTATATATTCTTTTATTCACAGCTACATAAATGGCATCACCAGAGGAATATTGGTATTAAAAATATGGATTTTTGCATTAGAGACATAGTGAATTTTTTTTAAATGACAGAATGAGTCATTCCCTAATTGATAAATGGTCAAAGGATATGAACAGGCAGTTTTAAGACAAAGAAATAAAATAACTTATAGTCATATGAAAAAATGCTCTAAATCATTGTTGACTAGAGAAATGAAAATTAAAACAACCTTGAGATATAATTTTACACCTACCAGATTGGCTAAAATGATTGAAAAGGAAAGTGACAAATGTTGGAGGGGATGTGGAAAAATTGAGTCATTAATTCATTGTTGGTGGAATTGTGAACTGATCCAACCATTTTGGGGAGCAACCTGGAATTCTGCCCAAAGAGTTATAAAACTATATATACCCTTTGACCCAGGAATACCACTACTAGGTCTATTTCCAAAAATGATTTGGGAAAAAGGAAAACCTTTATGTTCAAAAATATTTATAGCAGCTCTCTTTGTGGTGGCAAAGAACTGGAAATTATGGGTATGCTCATTAATTGGGTAATGGCTGAACAAGTTGTGGTATATGATTGTGCTATAAGAAATGATGAGTTCCGCTTCCAGGAGTCAAGATGAAGGAGTGAAAAGGTAGTCTCTCTCACTCTCCCCTATCAACCTCTGAAAACCCAGAAAATATCACCCCAGAAAAAAACCCCTGGAACACCTGAACTAGAAGAAAGATGGGGAGCAGCAGTGCAGCAGCCCAGCAAACGGGTCTCCCAGTGCCTCAGCAAAAATAAGGGAGGCAGAACTACAAGGGGCCCCAGGCGGATAAGTACCCTGTGGCATTCATCTGAAAGGAGGTGAAAAAACAACCTAAAGGCTTCCTAAAGCCCCAGCCTTGCTGGTTCCAACACAACATCAGGTGAGCTGTCAGGAGCCCTGCAGCCTCCAATTGTGAAGAAATCCTGAAGCCCAGGTGGTAGAACGGACAAACACCAACACCTGGACCTCCCAGTGCCTGGGGGATGGGGGGGGGAAGAGAACCGTGGGAACCAGCTCAGAAAACCACCAGGTGCCTTGGCACTCTACCACAAAGGAATCTCCCAGTGCATTAGCAGAAACAAGGTAGACAACACTGCAAGGGGCCCCAGGAAGATAAACACCCTGTAGCGCACATCCAAAAGGAGCTGAAGAAAGCTAAAGGAAAGGAAAAGCAGGCAACCTAGAATTGCCTGAAAGTTCCAGCCTTGCTGATTCCAGCCCAACACGAGGTAAGCTGCCAGAACCTACAGCCTCCAATTGCCAACATAAGAGGCCCCAGCACACAAAGCCAGTGACCAAGACCTAGGCTCCCAACACAAGAGGCTTGGGTCAGTGCCTGCTGTTCTGCAGCAGGAGAGCTCAATCTCTTTAAAGGCCAGGGAATAAAGAAACACCATGAGTAAAAAGAAACATACCATAGATTCATATTATGAGAAGAGTGAAGATCAAGACAGAAATTCTGAAGAGGACAACATTGTCAACAAACCCACATCTGCAACAACAAAAGGGAATATGAACTGGTCTGAAGCCCAAAAAGCCTTCTTAGAAGAGCTCAAGAAGGATTTTAATAGTCAAATGAGAGAGGTAGAAGAGTCCTTCAAAAATACAATTGGCCAATTGGAAAAAAAATACACTGAAGAAAACAAGTCCCTAAAAAACACAATTGGCCAATTGAAGAAGGAAGTACAAAAACTAACAGAAGAAAACAATCTGTTAAAAACTAGAATTGGACAAATGGAAACTAATGTCTCTATGAGAGAGCAAGAATCAGTCAAACAGAAACAAAAAAATGAAAAAATAGATGAAAATGTAAAATACCTCATCAGTAAAACAACCGCTGGAAAATCGACTCAGGAGAGACAATTTAAAAATTATTGGACTACCTGAAAATCATGATGAAAAAAAGAGCCTGGACAGTATCTTTCAGGAAATCATAAAGGAAAACTGCCCGGAAGTCCTAGAACCAGAAGGAAAATAACCATAGAAAGAATCCACCATCACCACCTGAAAGAGATCCCAAATTGACAACACCAAGGAATATAATAGCAAAATTCCAAAATTACCAGATGAAAGAGAAGGTGCTGCAAGCAGCCAGAAAGAAACAATTTAAATATCATGGAACCACAGTCAGGATTACACAGGACCTTGCAGCTTCTACATTAAAAGACCACAGGGCGTGGAACATGATATTCCATAAGGCAAAGGAGCTTGAATGCAGCCAAGGATCAATTACCCAGCAAAAATGAGCATCATTTTTCAAGGAGAGGTGGATATTCAATGAAATAGGAGACTTCCAAACTTTCCTGATAAAAAGACCAGAGCTCAACAAAAAATTTGATCTTCAAGTACAGGACTCAAGAAGGACTTAAAAAGGTAAATGGGACAGAAAGATACAATATGTTGTTAATAAGGGGGGGGCTGTTTAAACCCTACAAGGGAATATGACACTTGCAACCCTTGAGAACTGTATTGTTATTACACCATGTTAAAGGAGTATACATAAAGAGGGTGGATATTAGTTGACTTTGATGTAATAAAAAAAAATCTAATCAAGTGGGTTAAATGGATCCAAATAAGTGGATCAATCTGATCTTAGAAAATGTACTGAGAAAGGAGGAGGCAGACAAGTAAATTACATTACAGGAAAAGACAAAATCCTATTACAGCAGAGGGAAAGAAGGAAGGGGGAGCATTGTTTGAACCTTACTTTCATCCAATTTGGCTCAAGAAGGGCATAACATAATCAGTTAGGTATAGAAATCTAACTTGCCCTACAGGCAGTAGGAGGGAAAAAGGGAAAGAAAAGGGAGGGGGAAAGAAAAGGGAGGGGGGAAAGAAGGGAGGGAAGAAGTTAAGAGTAAAGGGGAAGAAAAGGGAAAGGGATAATAAAAGGGAGGAGGAACTGAAGGAGGTGGTGGTCAAAAGCAAAACACTAGTGAAGGGGAAAGGAAAAAGGAGAAAGAAAAGCATAAATGGGGGGAAAGGATGGAGAAACAGACACAGATTGTAATCATAACTGTGAATGTGAATGGGATGAATTCTCCCATAAAAAGGAAATGGATTGCAGAATGGATTAAAAACTATAATCCTACAATATGGTGTTTACAGGAAACACATTTGAAAAAGAGTGACACATACAGGGTAAAGGTAAAAGGCTGGAGCAGAATATATTATGCTCAGCTGAAGTAAAAAAAGCAGGGGTAGCAATTCTCATCTCAGACAAAGCAAAAGCAAAAATAGATCTAATCAAAAGAGATAAGGAAGGAAACTACATCCTGCTAAAAGGCACCATAGACAATGAAGTAATATCATTACTAAACATATATGCACCAAATGGTATAGCATCCAAATTCTTACAGGAGAAGTTCAGGGAGTTACAGGAAGAAATAGACAGCAAAACTATACTAGTGGGGCCTGAACCTCCCGCACTAGATAAATCTAACCACAAAATAAACAAGAAAGAAGTTAAGGAGGTGAATAGAACATTAGAAAAGTTAGGTATGATAGACCTCTGGAGAAAACTGAATGGGGATAGAAAGGAATATACTTTTTTCTCGCAGTACATGGCACATACACAAAAATTGACCATGTACTAGGGCATAAAAACCTCACAATCCAATGCAGAAAGGCAGAAATATTAAATGCATCCTTTTCAGATCATGATGCAATAAAAATTATATGTAATAAAGGGCCATGGAAAGATAGACTAAAAAATAATTGGAAACTAAATAATCTAATCCTAAAAAATGATTGGGTCAAACAACAAATCATAGAAAACAATCAATAATTTCATTCAAGAGAATGACAATAATGAGACAACATACCAAAACTTATGGGATGCAGCAAAGCAGTTCTTAGGGGAAGTTTTATATCTCTAAATGCTTACATAAATAAAATAGAAAAAGAGGAGATTAATGAATTGGGCATACAACTAAAAAAACTAGAAAAAGAACAAATTAAAAATCCTCAACTAAACACACAAATTAGAAATATTGAAAACCAAAGGAAAAATTAATAAAATTGAAATTAAGAAAACTATTGAACTAATAAATAAAACTAAGAGCTGGTTTTATGAAAAAACCAATAAAATAGATAAACCTTTGGTTAATTTAATTAAAAAAAAGAAAGAAGAAAACCAAATTACTAGTATCAAGAATGAAAAAGGTGAAGCTACCACCAAGGAAGAGGAAATTAAAACAATAATTAGGAATTATTTTGCCCAACTATATGCCAACAAATTTGACAATCTTAGTGAAATGGATACATATTTACAAAAATATAAATTGCCCAGATTAAGAGGAAGTAAAATACTTAAATAACCCCATCTCAGAAAAAGAAATTGAACAAGCCATTGATGAACTCCCTAGGAAAAAATCTCCAGGGCCAGATGGATTTACATGCGAATTCTATCAAACATTTAAAGAACAATTAATTCCAATACTATATAGACTATTTGGGAAAATAGGTGAAGAAGGAGTCTTACCAAATTCTTTTTATGATACAAATATGGTGTTGATACCTAAACCAGGAAGAGTCAAAATAGAGAAAGAAAATTATAGACCAATTTCTCTAATGAATATAGATGCAAAAATTTTAAACAAAATACTAGCAAATAGATTGCAGCAACTTATCACAAGAATAATACACTATGACCAGGTAGGATTTATACCAGGAATGCAGGGTTGGTTCAATATTAGGAAAACTATCAGCATCATTGAGCATATCAACACAAAACCAACAGAAACCACATGATCATCTCAATAGATGCAGAAAAAGCTTTTGATAAAAACAACACCCATTCCTATTAAAAACACTAGAAAGCATAGGTATAAATGGAGTCTTCCTTAAAATAATTAGCATATCTAAAACCTTCAGCAAGCATTATATGTAATGGGGACAGGCTAGAAGCATTTCCAATAAGATCGGGGTGAAACAAGGATGTCCATTATCACCACTGTTATTCAATATTGTACTGGAAACCTTAGCTTTAGCAATAAGAGAAGAAAAAGAAATTGAAGGCATTAGAATAGGCAAAGAAGAAACAAAGCTATCACTCTTTGCAGATGACATGATGATATACTTAGAGAATCCTAGAGAATCAAGTAAAAAACTACTTGAAATAATAAACAACTTTAGCAAAGTTGCAGGCTATAAAATAAACCCACATAAATCATCAGCATTTCTATATATTACCAACAAAGCCCAACAGCAAGAGATAGAAAGAGAAATCCCATTTAAACTTACTGTAGACATTATAAAATATTTAGGAGTCTACCTCCCGAAACAAACCCAGGAACTCTATGAACACAATTACAAAACACTTTTCACACAAATAAAATCAGATCTAAATAATTGGAAAAACATCAGTTGCACATGGGTAGGCCGAGCTAATATAATAAAAATGACAATCCTACCTAAGCTAATTTACTTATTCAGTGCCATACCAATCAAACTACCAAAAATTATTTTATAGAGTTAGAAAAAATAATAACAAGATTCATTTGGAAAAACAAAAGGTCCAGAATATCAAAGGAACTAATGAAAAGAAATGCAGGGGAAGGTGGCCTAGCAATTCCAGATCTTAAATTGTATTATAAAGCAGCAATCATCAAAACTGCTTGGTACTGGCTAAGAAATAGGGAGGTGGATCAGTGGAATAGGTTAAATATGCAAGACACAGTAGTCAATGACTATAGTACTATTATTTGATAAACCCAAAGACCCCAGCTTCTGGGATAAGAACCCACTCTTTGAAAAAAACTGCTGGGAAAACTGGAAAAGAGTATGGCAGAAACTAGGCATAGACCCAAATCTCACACCATATACCAAAATAAAGTCAAAATGGGTTCATGACTTAGATATAAAGGCTGATACCATAAGTAAACTGGGAGAACAAGGAATAGTTTACCTATCAGATCTATGGAGAACAGAAGAATTCATGACCAAACAGGAGATAGAGAACATTATGAAAAGCAAAATGGATAATTTTGATTACATTAAATTGAAAAGTTTTTGCACAAACAAAGCCAATGCAACTAAGATTAGAAGGAAGGTAGAAAATTGGGAAAGAATTTTTACAACCAGTCTCTCTGATAAAAGCCTCATTTCTAAAATTATAGAGAATTAAGACAAATTTATAAGAACACAAGCCATTCCCCAATTGATAAATGGTCAAAGGATATGAACAGACAGTTCTCAGATGAAGAAATTAAAGCCATCTATAGTCATATGAAAAAATGCTCTAAATCATTATTGATTAGAGAAATGCAAATCAAAACAACTCTGAGGTACCACATCACACCTATCAGATTGGCCAACATGACAAAACAGGAAAATGATAAATGTTGGAGAAGATGTGGGAAAATTGGAACACTAATACATTGTTGGTGGAGTTGTGAAATGATCCAACCATTTTGGAGAACAATTTGGAACTATGCCCAAAGGGCTACAAAAATGTGCATACCCTTTGATCCAGCAATAGCACTTCTAGGGCTATATCCCAAAGAGATCAAACAAATGGGAAAAGGACCCACATGTACAAAAATATTCATAGCAGCTCTTTTTGTGGTGGCAAAGAATTGGAAATTGAGAGGATGCTTATCAATTGGGGAATGGCTGAGCAAGTTGTGGTATATGAATGTAATGGACTACTATTGTGCTATAAGAAATGATGAACAGGCTGACTTCAGAAAAACCTGGAAAGACTTATATGGTCTGATGCTGAGTGAAGTGAGCAGAACCCACAGGACTTTGTACACAATAACAGCCACGTTATACAATGACTAATATTGTTAAACTGAACCCTTCTCAGCATTCCAAGGATATAAGACATCTCCGGAGGCCTCAGGACGCAAAATGCTGTCCACATCCAAAGAAAGAACAATGGAAGTCGAATTGCTATCGCTTATTTTTACTTTCTGTTGAGTTTTGTTTCATCTTTCTGATGGTTCCTCCTATTGGTTTTGATTTTTACTTACAACTTCACTAATGTGAAAATATGTTTAATATGTAAATGTAAAGCCTATATCAGATTGTGTACTGTCTTGGGGAGGGTGGGGGGGAGGAAGGGGGAGAAAAATTTTTAAGTCAAAAGCATATGGAAGTGATTGTTGATAAATCAAAATAAATTAATAAAATTTTTAAAAAAAGAAATGATGAGCTCAATGATCTTAGAAAAGCATGGATACAGCTGCACAAAATAATGAAGAGTGAAATGAGCAGAACCAAGAGAATGTTATATACCATAACAGCAACGTTGTTTTAAGAACAACTCTGAAAGAAAAATTCATTTTGTCTATTATAAATACTCAAATTAACTACAAAGGACATATGAAGGAAAATGCTATCTGCATCCAGAGAAAGAACTGATAAATAGAAGTATGTATAGAATAATTTTACATACACTCATATACACACACACACATATTTGTGTCTAACTGCAGCCATCTCTAGAGTGGCGGGGGAGAAAAAAGGGGAAAAAAGAAATTTACATGTTAACTTTATTATATATTTAAAAGGAATAGCAAGTTGTACACAATAGATTTGCAGTTTCATGTGCAATTATCTTTTTTTATTTTACTATGTTATGGAAATACTTGCTTTATTCCATAAATTAAAACTAAAATAAATTTAAAAAAATATTTAAATGGTAGATACTTTTCAGTTATTAAGGTACTTTATTATCTTTTTTGCCATATTTGTAGCATTCAGAGCAAAAAGATTAATTTTCTGAATAACTTAGTCTACCTAATACAACTATAAGCACTTTCTGTCTTTTCCCCTTTGTCTCTGTCCCTGTCTCTGTCTCTCTCTCATCAGATATTCCCACTTGAAAAGTTTTTGTTTTAATTGCTAATATTTAGTTCATTTAAAAAAAATACCATAGTCATTCCCCAATATCTCTTTCCCTTTTCCCTCCCTTCCATCCCAATCCTCCGTTATGGCGAAGAAAAACAATAAAGCAAAACCAAGTGACGACTGTGTCTGACAGAGCACACAATGTTCTGTGCTCGTAGCCCTTCTACTTCTCAACTAAAAAGAGAGAAAGCATCTGTGTTCTGGAACTGATATAGGTAATTACATTTAGTGTAAGTTAGCAGCCTTTTAATGTTGTTTTCACTTAGATTATTTTATTTATTATGTTGTGACATTTATAGATGGTGCGTGACATTTCTGTGTACACCATGAGACACTGCAGTAATGTTAAGTAACCCATATCAGGTCATGTACTGCCTTCCTTGAGCTTAGAGAAAGGCAGTGTGTCACTGTAGTAGTTTGCAAATAAACCGGGACAAAAGGGAATAATTAAATTTATTGACATACAATAAACATTACAGCTTTTAACATTCAAATACTTTTAATAATCAATATCATCCTTTTAATTCAGCTGCTTGTTTTACATGATTTAGCATTAGATTCACAACATTTTGGCATTTATTCTTTAATTCTTCATTATGAAACCCTGCTTCTATCACAATGAAAATTAAGAGTAATTTTTACAAATAATCCATTTTCCACCCAAATACCCTTCAATGAAGCTCATAGGTTTTCATTTTCTTTTTCCTTTTTAAAGCTTCTACAAAGGTATATTTACTGAGAAAATATAGCAAAATGGTGGCACAGTGGATAGTGCACCAGGCCTGGAGTCAGGAGGACCTGAGTTCAAATCCAGCCTCAGATACTTGACTGTGTGACCTTGGGCAAGTCACTTAACTACAATTGCCTTGCTGAGAGAGAGAGAGAGAGAGAGAGAGAGAGAGAGAGAGAGAGAGAGAATATAGCAAAAACAGAAGTACACAATACCACCCCTCCCCTCCAACTAGGGGCACACTCTCTCCTTAGCCCTTGAGGAAAATAAGCTCAAACATAAAGAGGTTGCTATAAAGCTTTCACCACCCACCAAGCTAATTTCCAAATACTGCATAGCTGATGGACAAACTTATTCCCTTGCTTGTGGAAAACAGTCTTGGTTTTTGGAAATGTTAATTACTGGCTTGAATTCCTGGCATTTCTCACTCAACTCAGTTTCCAGGAACTTTGGTATGGACTCCAGTTCCTGGGCATCTGACAGCTCATTCTTCCAAACTTTCAAAGTTTACGTGGTCATAGACTTCTCTAATACTCCCTTCCTTAAGTGCAGGAAATAATATGACAGAGATGCGACATTGACAGAAACAAAAGTCAGACCATATGCCCATGGCTTCCTGGCAATTCTGGGTGACAGACGACTCAAGGCTCTTCCCTTATGCTGAGGAACAAAGCAGTTCACCCTCTCCACTTGAGTGCAACCAGAGAGAGATAAAGTATCCATAGGTTTTCATCGTATTCTTTTCTAAAAAAATTAATCTGTCCTGACCACAATTCCTCTCTCCTTTCAATGAACAAAAATTTAAAACAAAAAATAAAGCCATCAATACATAGCTGCATAGTCTGGCAAAGTAAATCCTCACATTACCCATGTCTGAAAATGCATGTCTTTTTTAATCACTCTCTGTCAGGAGGCTATTGGACTGTTTCATCTTCATTCTTTTGGACTCAAGATTTATCATTGCATTTGTTTTTCTCTATAATGCTATTATCATTTTATAAATTAATCTCCTAGTTCCTCTCACCCCACTTTGCATTGGTTCATAGAGTTCTTCCCAGTTTGAAATTATCCGTTTAATCATTTCTTTTGACACAATAATATTCCATTATATTTATATACCACGACTTGTCTAGCCATTCCCCATTAGAAGCACACTCCCTTAGTTTCTAATTTTTGGTTACCACTAAAATAGCTGCTATAAATATTGTGGTGTGTGTGTGTGTGTGTGAAGATAGGTCCTTTTCTTTCTTTGATTTCATTAAGGGTATATGCCTCATACTAGTATAACTGGGTCAAAGGGTTAATAACAATTTAGTTGCACAGTTTAATAACTTTAGCGGCATAATTCCAAGTTGCTTTTTATAATATCTAGACAAACGCACAGCTTCACCATCAGTACAATAGTGTACCTGTTTTCCTACAGCCTGTCCAACATTTGTCATTTTACTCTTTTGTCATCTCTGCCAATTTGTTGGATGTGAGGTGTAACCAATTACCTGTTCAAATCCTTTTTTTCATTTCTTTATTGAGGAAAGATATTTTGTCTTATATATTTGAAGCATTTTGGACATAAGACCTTTTTCAGAGAAACTTGTTGCAAAGATTTTTTTCAAGTCATCTGTTTCCTTTCTATTTTAAAGTATGTTAAATTTATTTGTTAATTTTTTATATTATCAGAATTATCTATTTTATCTTTTATGATCCTCTCTATCACTTGTTGAGTCACAAACTCTTCCTTTATCCATAGATCTGAAAGATAATTTCTCCTTTGCTTGTCCATGGGCTTTAAATGGGACTCCAATCAGATGATTTCTCAGGCTATTGGGGCATATTCATCTCCATTTTTAAAAATAAATTTCATAACCTTTCATGCTTTGCAGTATGTTACAAGGTCATGTTGTGATCTTCCACTTTATTTTGAGAATTTAATTCAGTAACAATTATGCAGCTTAGTATATCAACATATTTTTCAGTTTATCATTACTTTAATGGAAACAAAACCTCTACATTCATTGGAAATAAAATCCCCAAAACATCTTTTCGGGGTATTTTTTTTATGTGGCCTAACTTTATTTAAAAAAAATTTATTTACTTTCAGTTTTCAACATTCTCTTCTATAAGCTTTTAAGTTTTAAATTTTCTCTACCCCCCTCATTCCCCTTCCCCCTCCTCAAGATGATGTGCAATCTGATATAGGCTCTACATATACATTCATATTAAACATATTTTCACATTAGTCATGTGGTAAAGAAGAATTAGAACCAATGGGAGGAACCTTGAGAAAGAAGAAACAAAAATAAAACAGCAAATAGTATTCTTCAATCTGCATTCAGACTCCATGGTTCTTTTTCTAGCTGTGGACAGCACTTTCCATCATGAGTCTTTTGGAGTTGTCTTAGATCAGCTGTTTTTTTCTTTCTTTCTTTTTCTTTTGGTGAGGCAATCGGGATTAAGTGACTTGCTTAGGGTCACACAGCTAGTAAATGTCATGCATCTGAGGCCGCATTTGAACTCAGGTCCTCCTGACACCAACGACAGAGCTCTATCTACTGCGCCTCCTAGCTGTCCCTTCGGCTGTTTTTTCTAATGAGATATTTCACATTGTCTTCTATTTTTTCATTCTTTTCGCTTTGTTTTATTGTTTCTTGATTTCTCATAAAGTCATTAGCTTCCATTTGCTCAGTTCTAATTTTTAAGGAATTATTTTCTTCAATGAGCTATTGTACCTCTTTTACCATTTGGCCTGGTCTGTTTTTTAAGGTATTATTTTCTTCAGCATTTTTTTGTCTCCTTTACCAAACTGTTGACTCATTTTTCATGATTTTCTTGCATCACTCTCATTTCTCTTCCCAGTTTTTCCTCTGCCTCTCTTACTTGATTTCCAAAATCTTTTTTTGAGCTCTTCCGTGGCCTGAGACCAATTCATATTTTTCTTGGAGGCGTTGGATGTAGGAGCTTTGACTTTGTTATCTTCTTCTGAGTGTGTGTTTTCATCTCTCTTGTCACCATAGTAACTTTCTATGGTCAGAATTTTGTCTGTTGTTTGCCCATTTTCCCAACCTATTTCTTGACTTCTAAGTTTTTGTTAAAGTAGAGCTGTGTTTCCAGGGTGGAGGGAATATTTTCCCAAGCTTCAGGGGTTTTGTGCAGTTGTTTTCAGAGATACTTCTAGAGACCTGTAAGTTTTCAGTTCTTCCAAGATGGTATGATCTAAGGAGAGGCATATTTACTATTCTCCTACTTTGTGAGTGACCACAAGTACTCTTTTCTGTGACAAGGGTCCCTACTCTACTGCAACCACAAGCTCTGGTGTGCTAGTGCTCCTTTTGGTGCTGGGACTGCTACCTAGGACTGTGACCCGGCTCCAAGTATAGGCAAAGCAACAGAGTCCTGCCTCAGTGTTAGTAAAGAGGCCCCTGTAATGTCCTTCTGACCAGTTGTTTGACCCCCTTACCATCCATAGGCTGGGAGCTCTGGCAGCAGCAGCTGCTGCTGCTGCTGATTCAGTGGCTCCCAAGACATGCTGCTAGTTTGCTGGGGATGGGTCTGTGCTGGCATGGCTTGCTCTGGACTATGTTCCACTTTCACCCAGGTGCAATAGACCTTTCCTGCTGACTTTCTAAGTTGTCTTTGGCTGGAAAATTACTTCACCCCATCCAGTAGGATTTTGTTTTGTTTTGTTTTGATCTGGTCCTGTGATTTTATTGGTTTAGGAAACTCCCCCAAAAATTATAGGAAACTTTTGGCCTGAGAGAATTGCCTTGGTTAAGTGATTTGCCTAGTATCACATAAATGATGTGTGTCACAGGTAGAACTTAAATCTGGGTTTTCCTAATTAGGAGGCCAGTGCTCTGTTCAGTACGCCATGCTACCTCTCATGTTAGATAATATATATTGCTGGTTGATTTGACGCTAAGAAGAAAAACAATTGTTTGTGGTATCCAAGCATATGGGTTTGCTTCTGTGGAGAGCCTATTTCTTGATGGCAAGGTCACATGACCCCAATTCACTGAAAGGTAGTGAGATCAGAAGGAAGGGGGGTTCATGAGTGGATGGGGGCCCTAAAGTTGAATTCTCATTGGGTAATTCCCCCAGTTCACGCACCTATAGATAGGTCACTAGAGATAAGGGAGAGAAAGGCAATGACTCTATGAAGACTTTATAGAGTGTAGCCCTTATTCAGCAAAGGCTGTATGAACACTTGTAAGGTAAGTGGAAAAGAGGTTTGGGTTTTTTTTCAGGTATAGGTTGAACTGGATGACCTCTGAAGTTTCAACTGAGACTCAGTGATAGATTCTATGAGATAAAATTTCTGTCCTCATGGAGCTCACAAATCTAATAAGGGCCCTGAGCCATATATACAAATAACTGTAAACGTAGGCCAAATGTGGTAATTGTCCAAAGCAAGGAACAAATCAAATGCCATGGAAGATCAGAGGGAAAAATATGTCCCCAGTTCTTAGTACAATGTTTACTATGTAGTTAGCACTTAAATTCTCGTTGACTGAATGACCGACCATTTCCACCTTAGCCCTTTGGGCTTTTCTTATCTCCTTGACCTTACGTGATGGGCTGACCCAAAACATGGAACTGGCAGCTCCTCACATAGGGCAGAAAAATAATCCCCCGTGTCATGTAAAATGTGGGGGCTGGAAGAGATGGACTTTAAGGTCTCTTTCAGCTCTGAATGTACAATCCTAGGATTGTAAGCTGCTGCTGTTCTTCAGGGTGCCCAGGGGCTGAGCGTCAATTTAAAAGAAGGATTCATACAGTAACCATCTGGCTTTCCTGGAAGGGAAATTTGAGCTGCCAGATTTCATTTAAAGGCTGTTATCTGTACTCATACACCAAGGGCCTCAGGGACCCTTTTGAAATTAATCAAATGAGTGAGTGAAATTAACAAACAGGGATCCTTGAGAACACACACCCTTAGGAAGTCTATGTTTCTCACAGTGAGTCATTCATTCATTCAATGCTATATATGCAAGGTCATGTAAATAATACTATTTTACACTTATGTTGGTACTTTCCCTCTGAGACTGTACATTTCATAATAATAATTGATGTGTTTTTCCGTGGATATATTGATACATATTCACTGATACATTGGCTACAATTAATAAAATTTTTCAGTGGAACATGGATACTCATTCTCAATGACACATTAGCTCATTTTAGTCTCAGAATAACCATGCTAAGGTAGGCAGGGCAGGTGTCATTAACCCTGTTTTACAAGTGAGAAAACTGAGGCTCAGAGGAGAGGCACTCCAAAAGAGGAATTGTCTTGGGCAACATCAGCATTTTTGGAATAAATATTTAGTCTGCAAAGGTAAATATAGTGAAGGGATAACATTAATTTTTCTCTTTAAATTCTGGTCCATTGATGAAGTCACTTCCATCCTTTTATAAATCTTACCTTGCATACAAGTGTATGTGCACATGTTATGATTACCCAGACCTAATCAAGAATAAAATCCCTCTTGTCAGGGAGACTAAGATTGGGAGTGAAATTCCAATCCTGAAAATCTTCAGGCTGGCCTTGATTTGATCCATTAGCCAATTACAGTCAATTAACCAAATATTTATTAGGTAACTACTGTTCCAGGGACTGTGCTGTCAATCAAGCAACAAGCTTTTATTTATTTATTCATCTATTTATTTATTTATTTGTCTATCTATCTATCTATCTATCTATCTATCTATCTATTTATTTATTTATTTGTCTATCTATCTATCTATTGATCGATTGATTGATTGATTGATTGCTTTTTGGTGAGGCAGTTGGAGTTAAGTGATTTGCCTAGGGTCATACAGCTAGTAAGTATCAAGTGTCTGAGGCCAGATTTGAACTCAGGTCCTCCTGACTCTAAGGCCGGAGCTCTATCCACTGTACCACCTAGCTGTCCCATAGCAACATTTATTAAGGCATTACTCTGTGCTAGACACTGTGCTAGGTGAGACAAATCCTTTCCCATGAGGAATTTACATTATGTTGGGGAAGACAGCATGTGCATGTTTAAGTACGTACATATATAGCATATCACTGCTAAGGAGACTAGAGACTTAAGCAGATGTTATTCCAGAGTTTATCAGCTAGTGATTTCTCTGAACTTGGATTCCTGGGATTGGGTTTTTGTGGGCTTCTGGGAAAGAAAAGCCAGAAGAAGAGAGTTTGTGCTCCATCTTGAAGCCAAAGAGAGTGGAGAGGGTCAAGCCATGCATCTGCTATGCACACAGCCTGCGTCTCTCTCCTGAAATCAAATTGGATGTTCCATATGCATATACATTTATACACACATACACACACACACACACACACACACACACACATTCATGTACATATCCACTGATGAAGGTAGACTATCAGAATGTTCTCTATCTGGTATTATCTCCTGTTCTCCTGTACTAGAAGCCTGAACCATCATATGTAATGTGGAAGATCCTAGTAGCTATCTCTCTGTGATATCCCCACTAAATATCTTTAAGTCCCCTTATGTGCCCCCAAATCCTTCCCCTATCACTCTAAGCCACCTCCTCCTAGGAACTCATTCTGAACAAACAGAACCAAAGTGGAAAGCAGACTGGATTTGGAACCAAAATAAAACAAAACAAGAAGCCCAATCCAAATCCTGGGTTTACCACTTGCAAGCTTTCATTAGGAATATAAGATTTAAAGGTGGAAGGCACTAACTCAACCTTGCATTCTACAGTTGAGAAAACCAAGGCCCAGGGATACTATATGATTGTCAAAGGTCCACAGGTAGTAAACAGAAGGGCTAGAATGTTAGCCCAGGTCACAGAACCATAAAGTTTAGACACCTTGAAGAGGATGCTGACACCAAAAATTTAACAATCTGCTCTCATGAGCCAGTTCAAACTGGCTTCGGCACAGCCCTGGTTGGGTGGGTAGGTGGGTGGGGTGGACTTGGACACCCTACACATGACTTTTGAGTGATACTAGAGCAGGCTTAGAGTCTTGGAGGGCAATTTGAGAAGTCACCAGAACTCCCATGGCAGTTAGGGGAACAATTTGAGACTGATGAGAGTTGTGTCTAGGCAGACTGATCTTTGCCTAATTTTTTATTCAGGAGAACTTATACTAGATAATGGTTTGCCTGTCCCTTGTCCCTACCCTCCCAATCCCTCTGCTCAGTAGAGTATATGCTAAGTCCAAAGCCTACCTTTAAAGTTTGTTTACATTTCTGTTCAATTAGTATTAAAAGCCAGTATAAGATAAAAGTGAGCTTGAGCAATTTTTGACTTGCATATAGTCCATTATTGGGAATGGGATTTGAGAGAGAAGGACAATGGCTGGCACATTACACACACACACACACACACACACACACACACACACACACACACACAAAGAGAAGGAAGCAGAGGACTAGATTCTCTGTTTTATGCTACTGAGATGCTGAGATTTTTCCTGACTGAGGGCTCTGGGGCTAAATGAAGATTATATTATTGATTTTTATTTTATAAATTCTCAGTGGGTAAAAGTATGAGTCCAGTTTTTCCTTAAAAAAAGGTGATCTGAGCAGTAGTTTTTCTCTGGTAGGGGACTGGACAAGCCACAGAGGTGGGCCATGAAGACTTTCCTATTGTTCCACTCTGCCCAGGCTCAGGAAGAAATCCTCCATTGGTGGGAGGTGGGGAGGAAGACCCAAGGGTAGAGACTAGAGACAAAGTCATACTAGTGGAAGAGAAGTGATAGGAAAAGATTAGTAATGCCTGCATTCCAAAGATGGGGGCCAGAGGGAGAGACTCCTAAGCTGTTCTCTCCTCTATGTAGGTATATGTGCATGCATGCACGCACATACACATAAATATGTATACACATATATACCTACATATGTATACATATATGTATGCACATGAATATACACACACATACCAACACAGTAATTTTGGGAGGGGACACTAACCAATGTACCAAATAAGTCTAACACATCCATGTGTCATACCCATAGTTCCCCACTTATGCAAAAAAAGAAGGAAAGTACATTTTCTCTTCTATTCCTTGGGACCAAGTTTCTTGATCATAATAATATATGGGGTTCACTTCCTTCTTTCTTTCCTTCCTTCTTTCCTTTCTTTTGTCTCTTTCAACACTGGGATTATGTGATTTTGTTTTCTGTTACACAGCCCATGACAGGCTGTGCGACCTCCAGCTCTACTTCAGAGACTGTGCTAAGTGTTAGGATAGCAGTGGGACCCAGGAGTTCTGCTTTCTCCTGGTTTCTCTCCCCCACCTGCTGCCCAGCTCCCTCATGTAGCAATCTGGGCTTCAGGAAATAGCCAGGATGAGCTAATGCATGCATTAGGAGATAAAAGCAGTCTCTACGGACTCTTTACTTAGGGCCATTTGACAGTAATAAAGCAAATTAAAACCCCTTCAAAGGTCAATTGAAACTTCTTTGCTTCCAATTCCCTTTGCAAATTGATTTTATTTTTGCTTTTGAGGTCAAATTGGAGGCCCTGTTAAGTGGTAAAACCACAGAGAGAAATGACAAATGGGGGAAACTCACAATGAATCACCGAAGTCTGGAATCCAGCTGTATGTGGGCATACAGCGAAGGGAGAGAAAATGGAAATTCATTATAGCAGTCCATATCATGGCATCTGGCCACCTCCTTATGGAAACTCTCCTCCTTTGGTTCCCATGGCACTACCCTCTCCTGGTTATCTTTTGACCTGACTGTGTCTTGCTGTTCCTTCTTCCTGTTTGCAGCTGGGGCACCCTCTCCCAATCCCCCCACTTTCAGGGTTCAGTCCCCAGCGTGCTGCTTTTGCCCAAGTGTCCTCTTTCTGAGTGCTCTACTCTAAGGGCTTCAGCTATCATCTTTATGTATACATGGGGCAGCTAGATGGTACTGTGGATAGCACATGGAGCTTGGAGTCTGGAGATCTGAGTTCAAATCCTGCCTGAGACACTTACTAGCTGTGTGATCTTGGGTAACTCAGTTAACCTCTGTCTGCCTCAGTTTCCTCATCTGTAAAATGGGGATAATAATAACACCAATCTCCCAAGGCTGTTGCGAGGATTAAATGCTATGTGCTTTGCAAACCTTTAAGCATTATTTAAGTGCTATTATTATTATTGGTTATTATTACAATTAATTCCTGCAAGATCTTCAGTTTTGACCTCTCACTGAATCCTGGTCTTGGCTTTATAGCTGCCTTCAAGATAGCTCCACTTGGATATTAGCTGATCACTGTGTTCATCTAGTACATCTTAGGAGCTCTATACAACAGACATTAGAATGGTACGATAGAAAGAATGATTACTCCGGGGTCAGAGGATATGGTTTCAAATCTTACCTTTGACTTTTACTACCTATGTGACCTTAAGTCACTTAACCTCTATCTACCTCAGTTTCCCAATCTATAAAAGGTGGATAATAATAGCATCCCCTCTCAGAGCTGTTGTGAGGAGTAAATAACAGAATGTAGACCAAGTACTTTGCAAATCTTAAGGCAAGATAAAAATGCAAGCTCTTATTCTTTTGAAGAGTCTTTTGGTCGTATAGCATCTCCATTCTTGTGACAATCTCTCTTTATAGGTTGTCTTCACATGAAGCACTCTAAGCGAGGGGTTTTAACCTTTTTTTTTAATGTCATGGACCCCTTTGGCTGTCTGCAGAAATGTGTAGATCCCTTCTCAGAATATTTTTAAATGAACAATTACAAAACAAGCTGATTATGTGGAAATATGGTTATCAAAAAAGCTACCAAAAAGTTTATAGACTCCCCAAGTTAAGAACTCTTGATCTAGGCTGATTCAATGGCCTCTTAACTGATTGATCTCTGTGCCTATAGTTTCTGGCTCCTCAGATCCATTCCTTCATGATATTGCCATATTAATCTTCCTGAAATTCTTATTTCATCCTGTCACTTCCATGTTCAGGAACCTGTAAGTATAAATCATTTGATGTACAAACTCCTTAGCCTGTCATTCAAGGCCTTCCATAATCTGACCATGCCTTATTTCTCCAAGTTTATACCCCATTATGCCTCATCATCCCTCCTAACATTCTCCTCATGCTACATTATGATGTAGACATGATGATGGGCTCCTAAAGGTTATGACAATGGAACAGAAGGTCTAGAAGTTCCTAACCAGCTGTGAAGGTTTAGAGTATGGGCCAGGTGATGGTCTGCATGCCTATTGTCTGAGAACAATCCTAGCTAAGTTTAGAGAAATTATCAGTGGAAAGTCAGATGCCAGATCAGCTAGTCTTATGTTCCCAGCCCAGGAAAGCCTGAGAACATCAGTATCTATTTGATGTTATCCCAAGGTTGTCCCTCAATTCCTCTGCAAGTACTCAGGACAACTAGATATCAACTATAGGACAGATTTTATTTTATTTATTTTTTTATTTTGTTGAGGTTTATTTCTGCTCACTTTAAATTTTTTTTATTAATTTATTTTGATTTATCAACAATCACTTCCATATGCTTTTGAGTTTAAAATTTTTCTCCCCCTTCCTCCTTACCACCCTCCCCAAGACAGTGCACAATCTGATACAGGCTATACATTTACATTTCTATTAAACATATTTTCACATCAGTGAAGTTGTAAGTAGAAGTTAAAACCAATAGGAGGAACCATCAGAAAGAGGAAACAAAACTCAATGGAAGAGAAAAAAAAATCACATTCACAGTTATGATTACTATCTGTGTCTTTTTCTCCATCCTTTTCCCTCCCTGTTTATGCTTTTCTTTCTCCTTTCTCCTTTCCCCCCCATTAGTGTTTTGCTTTTGACCACCACCTCCTTCAGTCTCTCCTCTCTTCTATTATCCCTTTCCCTTTTCTTCCCCTTTGCCCTCACTGCTTCTTCCCTCCCTTCTATTCCTCCTTCCATTTTCTTTCCTCTTTTCCCTCCTACTGCCTATAGGGAAAGTTAGATTTCTATACCTAACTGATTATGTTATTCCCTTCTTGAGCCAAATCTGATGAGAGTAAGGTTCAAACAATGCTCACCCCCCTCCCTTCTTTCCCTCTGCTGTAATAGGATTTTCTGTCTTTTCCTGTAATGTAATTTATCCTTGTCTGCTTCCTCCTTTCTCAGTACATTTTCTAAGATCAGACTAATCCACTTACTTGGATCCACTTAACCCACTTCATTAGTTTTTTTTTTTATCATTACATCAAAGTCAACTAATATCCACCCCCTTTATGTATATATCCTTTAACATGGTGTGATAACAATACAGCTCTCAAGAGTTGCAAGTGCCATCTTCCCTTGCAGGGATGTAAACAGTCCACCCTTATTAACAACATTTTGTATCTTTCTGTCTCATTTACCTTTTTATGTCTTTCTTGAATCTTGTACTTGAAGATCAAATTTTTTTGTTGAGCTCTGGCCTTTCTATCAGGAAGGTTTGGAAGTCTCCTATTTCATTGAAAATCCATCTCCTCCCTTGAAAAATCATGCTCATTTTTGCAGGGTAGTTGATCCTTGGCTGCAATCCAAGCTTTTTTGCCTTATGGAATATCATGTTCCACGCCCTGTGGTCTTTTAACGTAGAAGTTGCAAGGTCCTGTGTAATCCTGACTGTGGTTCCATGATATTTAAATTGTTTCTTTCTGGCTGCTTGCAGCAACTTCTCTTTCATCTGCTAATTTTGGAATTTTGCTATTATATTCCTTGGCATTGTCTATTTGGGGTCCCTTTCAGGCGGTGAGTGGTGGATTCTTTCTATGGTTATTTTACCTTCTGGTTCTAGGACGTCTGGGCAGTTTTCCTTTATGATTTCCTGACAGATACTGTTCAGGCTCTTTTTTTCATCATGATTTCCAGGTAGTTCAATGATTTTTAAATTGTCTCTCCTGGATCGATTTTCCAGGTTGGTTGTTTTACCGATGAGGTATTTTATTTTTTCATTTTTTTTTGTTTCTGTTTGACTGATTCTTGCTCTCTCATAGAGTCATTAGTTTCCATTTGTCTAATTCTAGTTTTTAATAGATAGGATAGATTTTATTTAACCCAACAAGAAATCATAGAAAGGGCTCATATCTGACTGTTAGGAAAACTGCTACCTACAATAGATTCCACCTTCCCTCCGAATCTATATGGTACACATGACTCAGAGAATCAGTGAAAGTTACTCTTTAGTATATATAATTCCCTGTAGTAACTATTTTTCTAGTGTCAGCAATGGCAAGGAATTGCTATTCCCCATCATGCCTCTGTAACTATTTTAGCTTTTCTATCTGTCTCCAATACTTAGTATTCTTAATAGGGACAATATGGATGTTCAGGTCTCTCTCAAGAAGTATGTGTAGCTTGGCATCCCTGTCTCTTCTTATTACCATCCCAATGCTTCCTCATAATCTGGAAGCAGATCACTTCTTGCCTGTAGGATTTCAAATGAATGACAGGTGAGGGATTTACCTTCATGTCCTCCACATTGGTGACACCATGGATCTTTTGAAATGTTAAAAAAAAAGAAGGCAGACATGATGGTCCCCACCTATATTCCCTACTGTTGGAAGACTAAGGCTGACAGATCTTTTGAGCTCAGGAATTCTGGGTATCTACAGTAAATACAGCATGAGTGGGTAGGTGGGTGGGTGGGTGAGACCAGGTGGCTTAAGGAGGGGCAAACCAGCCCAGGTAGTTAATGGAGCAGGTCAAAATCTTATGTTGATTAGAGTTGGACAAGACTATGAGTACCCCTAACACTTCTAGCCTGGACAAGATTGGGAGACCCAGTCTTTAAAATAACATTAAGTTAAATGAAATGAAAAGAAATGCCCATCATGAACTTTGTTCCAATTAAACTTGTCCCCTTACTGTCTCCTACATTGGCTGTTACCACAGTTGTAAGACAGGGCAATTGATTTGTGGGGAAAGAAGGCCATTAATCCTGACAAGGGCATCAGACTCTTTTCCACTAGGAAGTTACTTATAGCCAGCCTGTAAAAGCAAAGCTAGCCTTGGCTTCTGGGCCAGTGTTTCTAAACTGTACCTGATAATGTAAAGCCAACTATGCTATCTAATCCGATCCAGGGAGCATTTATTTAGCACTTATTGTATGCAAGGCACCATGCTAGGTGCTGGTAATACAAAGACAAAAAGGAAAATATTCTTTTCTAGGAGGAGCTTAAATTCTGTAGGAGGATACAACATGTAAACAAATAAGCACATACATGTTTATTTGAGGAGAGGTCACTCACAGCTAAAGTGATCCAGAAAGGCTTCCCTAGGAGGTAGGTCATGAACTGAGCCTTGGAGGAAGCTGCAGATTTTAAGAGATAAAGGTGAGGTTGGAGTGAGTGTATTTCAGGCATGTACCAAGTCACTGAGGCAGGAAATGCAATTCTGAGTTGGGAGAACATGAAGTAAAGCGGGTTGGCTGAAACATAGAGTACATGAATAGAAATCTTAGCAAATAGGCTTGCAAAAGGAGGATGAAGCTAGATTGTTAAGGGCTTTAAATGCCAAACTGGGAAACTTGCATTTTACTTAAAGGTGGTGAGGAGTCACTTAATCTATCTGAACAAGGGAGCTCCATGATCAGACTTCTACTTTAGGAAGATTATTTAGAAATTCTGTGGAGAATGGATTGGAAAGGGGAGAGGTTGGAGCAGGGACACCAGGAAGGATTCCATTGTAATAGTTTTTTTGGAAGTGATGGGGACCTGAATGAGGATGATGGTTGTGTGAATGGAGAGAAGAGATGGAGGGGAGAATGGAAGATATGCTATGTAAGTAGAATTGATGAAACTTGGCAAATGGTTAGAAAGGAGGAGGTGATGAAAAGGAATAAAGGAAGGCAGTAGCTGGGAGGTTGTGAATCTAGGTTAATGTAGGAATGGTAGTGATGACTTTAAGAGATACAGAGAAATGTGGAGGAGTGGTAGGTTTAGTGAAGAAGATAATGAGTTCCATCAAGAGGCCTATGGGACATCCAGTTGGAGATGCCCAATAGTCAGTTGGTTTTGGAGTCTGAGGAGTATGAAACACGAAGGAGGAAGACTAGGGGAAAGAGATAGTCAACTGTGTTAAATGCTGCATATAGGTAAAGGAGGTTGAGGACTGAAAAAAGCACATTGGATTTAGTAATAAAGAGTTCATTGTTAACCTTGGAGAGAGCAATTTTATTTGACTCATCAGAAGTCAGATTGCAGTGGGAGAAGTGGAAGTGGAGACAAATGTAGATGCATTTTTCTAGGAGGTTGGCTGTAAATATAGATGAAATATAGAGTAATAGATTGAAGGGACGGGAGATGCAAGTGAAGGTTTACTTTTTTTTTGTGAGGCAATTGGGGTTAAGTGACTTGCCCAGGGTCACACAGCTAGTAAATGTCAAGTGTCTGGTCTGAGGCCAGATTTGAACTCAGGTCCTCCTGACTGTAGGGCTGGTTCTCTATCCACTGCACCACCTAGCTGTCCCTAGATTTGCTTTTAAAGTTGGAAAAATAACTTATCTTGTTTGTATCTAGTGGAGAAGGAGATAACAGAATGGGAGAGATTAAAGATGAGGCAGAGACAGACAGACAGACACACACATACACACACACACACAGATATGCATGAAAGAGACAAGAGAGGATGGGATAAAGGGCATGAGTAGAAGGATTGGCCTTGGTGAAGAGAATGGCCTCCTCTTTTTCAGGGTTGGTAACAAAGGCTAGGGTTGATATTCAAGGGGTTTGAGGAATCAAATAATGGAGAAGAGGAACTTCCCAGTGAATGGCTTCTATTTTCTTTGCAAAGAAGGAAGCAAGATCCTGAGAGGAAGTGGGTGAAGAGAAGGCTCAGCACTATCACCATGAGGAACGTGATGGCTAGTTTTTGACTAAACATATGATATATTTGATATGGGGAATTCCCAGTGAGGAAACTCCCTCTACCGATGCAAATTAGCAATTGCTTTGAAACTTTCAGTCTTTGAAAGTTGTATGGGGGCATTGAAAGGTTAAATGACTTGCTCAGAATCACAAGGCCAGGATGCAGCAAAGACTAGACTTGAACCCAGGTCATCTTGATTCCAAGGTCTTCTTTCTATTGACTATACTCTGCATTGTATCAATTGACTCAGCTTGGTCCTTTGAAGTTTTTTTAAATCTTAGTTCTTCAAAACCATAGCAAGATCTTCACAGATTTTCTGGTCCTCTCTGTTTTTATTTACTGCTTGGAGATAGCCCCTAATAGGAGAGAGCAGCTGCTCCCTTCCTGATCCAATAACTCAACTGTCCTGACTCAATATTGTAATAATTTTTACCTCCTGCCTTTCTTCTACAGAGAATTCTCCTATGAGGGAAGGTCCTCCATTGTGACCTAGCTGCATAGCTAAACATTGTGGCCAGGACGTTGTCTTCTGAGTATCTATGTTAAATCACCATGTTTATGCATCCAGGATGGGGTTGGGCTAGACCTCTAAATGGCCCTTCCATCTCTAAGATCCTCTGACTTATATATGGTGACGATTAGAGAAATTGTTAAAATGCAATTGGGTACTAGCTGGAAGAGAATGTGTCTTGGCACCTAGCAAAACATATACATGGTTCTAGGACAAAAGAAAACCTAGGAATCATGTTGGAAAAGCAAGGACACTTAGAGAAGTGAATGGGTTCTACAGGAAAGTAGTGGCCAGGATGGACTAGATGGTCACAGAGCTAACAAATTTACTAATATCCCAAGGCTGGGAGGAACAACTAACACAAGGAATGATGAGACAGGCTCCAAAAGGATCTTGGTGGTATAGAGGATTGGGCTGAATCTAAGCAGATGAAATTCAATAGGAATAAATGTAAAGTCTTGCTCTTGGGGAGAAAAAATCAACTTCCCAGGAACAAGATGGAAGAAACACGGTTAGACAAGTTAGTCTGAAAAAGATCTGGGACTTTCAGTGGATTGTGAGCTGAATGTTAGCCATCAGTGCTACAGCCAAAAAGCTAATGTGGTGCCTTGAGAAAGATGTGGCTTCCAGGAATAAAGGAGTGATAATCCCTCAGTCGTATGCCCTGGTCAGAACGCATCTGAAGTGTTATTTCTGGACACCATATTTTAAGAAGGACATCGATAAGTTGGAGAGTGTCCATAGGAGAGTGACCAGGATGGTGAAGGATCTTGGGTCCATGTAATATGAGAGTTGGTTGTGGAAGCTAGGAATATTTAGCTGGGAGAAGAAGGCAACATGACAGGTCTCTTCAAGTAAGTGAAAGACTGTCATGTGAAACAGGTATTGTTCTGCTTGGTCTTAAAGGCCAGAATCAAGAGCAATGGATGAAAGTTTCTTTTTTCTTTTTCTTTTTCCTTTTGCTTTTAAATTTAGAAACTTATTCTGCTTAATCCACAAGCTTTATTTAAAAAAACAACAAACAATAAAATGAAATAAAACATGACAATATCCAAAATGGAGACTCTTCCACTTTTCAAAAGCAAGAGCTCTTTACTTCTTTTAAATTTCCTTATTTTTTCAAATAACAAAATAACACCCTCCCCCATTAAAAATAAAACAAAACAAAACAAAATCTTCATAATATGCAGTCAAGCAAAATAAATTTTCCCATTGACCATGCCCCCAGAATATTTATCACTTGAGTGCAGGAGGTGGGCAGTGTGCTTCACCATTAGGCCCCTGGAACTGGCCATTGCATTGGTCAAAGTTCTTAAGTCTTTCAAAGTTCTTTGTTTTTACAATGTGGATGTTAGTGTATAAACTATTCTCCTGCCTCTGCTCATGTCGTTCAGCATCAGTGCATACAAAGTCTTCTCTTCTCTGATTCCCTGGTGCCTGACGCATAGTAGGTCTTAATAAATAGAAGAGAATAGAATTGAACTCGCTGAGTGGTCATGGCCGAGTCACTTCCCCACTCCGGGCCTTAGTTTTCTCACTTCTAAGGTGTCTTCTAGCTCTAACATCCTTTAACTAAATATATATGGGTCATGGACCAAATCCCAACAAGGAAAGAGGATCTCTCTGGATTTATATTTATTAAGGAGACTGGATTAATGATATTAATGTCAGAGAATTTCAGATAGGCTCAATCCATTCTCAAGAATGTGCTACTGTGAATCCAGCCAAATTTTCTCCTTACCTCCCTAATAACACATATTATAGTATATATCTAGAAGTGAGAGACGTGTTAGTGGCCATTTACTCAAAACCCCATGTATTAAAGGGAAGGAAAGAAGTTTGTACTGAGTTCTAGTGTCCAGATTCCTACTGTCATACTGATGAGCCCACAAACGAAAGATCATGCTTTGTGCTCACTGTGAGAACAGAAGTAATCTTTTTGGTAATTTATGCTATGGTATCATGCTGAATGGAAACCCTTTATCCATTACCATTGAGTATACTCACTATGTGTAATCCTCTCTTCTTTCCAGTGGATGAGCACCTAGCACAGTGCCTGGTACATAGCAGTCACTTAAGTTTTGTTGTTGTTTTTCAGTTGTTTTAGTCATGTCCTACTCTGGAACCCCATTTGGGGTTTTCTTGGCTAAGATACTGGAGTGGTTTGCGATTTCCTTCTCCAGCTCATTTTATAGATGAGGAAACTGAGGCAAACAACTAGCTCAGAGTCATACAGCTAGTGCCTGAGGCCATATTTGAACTCAGGAAGATAAGTCTTCCTGACCAGGCCCTACACTCTATCTACTGAGCTCTACCGCCCCCCTCCCCAACATGTGTTATTTAATAAATATTTGTTGATGGGTTGATTGATTGAGCAGTATCCCTTTTGCAAAGTGGCTAATTTCAAAATCTAACCAAACAAGCACCTGGTTCACAGATGAGAGGCATTTTGTGCCCATTGTCCTGAGGCCAGAAGAGAGAGGTCTGGAAGTAATAGTCTTACATGACTTCTAAGTGTCCTGAAATATTTGTGCACAGAACCGTTAGCAGCTGCGTCTGTGAAAGCTGGAGGATAATACACACAGAACACACAAGAGGGTCTATCTATGGAGTTATCTCCCGGTCTCATGTCATTAAAAGAGAACAAATCTACTCAGTGTTAGGCTTTATGGGTTGTATGGGGAATGGGCCCCAGGAGGTTTTAGAAAAGCAGAAGAATTAGGAAACTGAGACATCTGCAAGCCTCGGCTTCAAGGTTATGAAAACATAAACATCCCCCCTTCCCCAGGGGTGGTAAAGGAAGGGTTTTCTTCCTCTTTATTAGCTCTTGATCCATGGAATGGGAATAAGGAAGCAGGGTTATCCATTCTGTCCTCAAACTATCCCTCTAAATGGGCTGCAGCTATATAGGATAGAGAATGGTCAGATTGTGGAGCCAGGGAAGTATAGATATATCAGCTGGTTTAGCTCTTTGCCAATCTGGCAGGGGTGGCCTGATGCTTAAGCCAGAGTTGCCTGAATCAGAATTTAGAGCTGGAAGAGACTCTGGAGATAATGTAGTCTAATTCCCTAATTTTATAAATGAGGAAACTGAGTCTCAGAGAAAAAAAAAGTTATGTATTCAAGTCAGAGATTTGAGTCTAGATACTTTGGCTCTAAAACCAACATTCATTTTCCTTCCTGCCTTGGACCAGCTGTGGGGACTTGTCTTTTTTTTTTTGTTTGTTTCTTTTTGTTTTCTTTTTCTTAAATTGGTTTATATATTTATTTTTAAGCTTTTATCTAGTATTTTAAATTCCCCAGTTACATGTAAAAATAATTTTTAGCATTCTTTTTTTTTTTTGGCTAGGCAATGGGGTTAAGTGACTTGCCCAGGATCACATAGCTAGTAAGTGTTAAGTGTCTGAGGCCAAATTTGAACTCAGATCCTCCTGACTTTAAGGCAATTGCACCACCTAGCTGCCCCTTAACATTCATTTTTAAAATTTTGAGTTCCAAATTCTCTCCCTTCCTCCCTTCCCACCCTCCCCTCATTGAGAAGGCAAGCAATTCCATGTAGGTTATACATGTGTAGCCATGCAAAACATATTCATAATAGTCATGTGAAAGAAAGCATAGACAAGGAAAAAAAACTCAAGAAAAATAAAGAAAGTTTAAAAAGTCTGCTTCAATCCGTATTCAGACACCAACAGTTCTTTCTCTGGGGATGGATAGCATTTGTCATAAGTCCTTCAGAGTTGTCTTGAATCATTGTATTGCTGAGAACAGCTAAGTCATTCACGGCTGATTAATCTTACAATATTGCTGTTACTTTGTACACAGTACGTTTCACTTTGCATCAGCTCATACAAGCCTTTCCAAGTTTTTCTTAGAGCATCGTGCTCATCATATCTTATAGTACAATAGTATTCCACCATAATTACATGCCATGATTTGTGCAGCCATTCCCCAGTTGATGGGCATCCCCTCAGTTTTGTGGGGATTTGTTTTGGCCTACTGTGGTCTCCTGCCCTGGTCCTACCCATGCAGTCTGGTAACTGTCCGATATGAGATCATTCATTCGTTCATTCATTCATTGTCATTCAACAAACATCTATCAAGCCCACATTATGTGAACTGGCTAAGAGGCTAAAGATGTCCCTGTCATCAAAAAGCTGACAGTCTGATAGGGGAGGTATAATCAGCAAAAAAAAGAAAAAGGAAGACACCTCTAGCAGTAAATGAATAATGGAGTTTCAAAGAAGGTATTGAGAAAGTTCTGTAGAAGGATAATTCCTGTCAAAGTGGAGATGAGAAAGAAACCCTTCGTAGAGAAGGTGGCATTTGGTTTTGGCATTTGCCATATGGCAAATAGGTAGGACTTTAATAAGGAGGGATGTAGTGGGAGGGCTTTCTAGACATAGGTAAAGGCATGGAGGAAAGCATATGTTCAGTGAATAATGGTTAGTCCTATTTGGTTAGAGCATGGAACATGTGGAAGGGAGAAATTTGAGGTAATGTTAATAACATTTATGATGATGAGGACAACAGCATTTATGGATTGCTTTAAGGTTTACAAAGCACTGTACTCATGTTAACTCGTTTTGGACCGGGTTAAGGACACATGCTAGGTTGAGTGTGAATTTTGTAGGTAATAGGGAGTCACTGATAATTTTTTTAGCAGATAAGTGACAAGACTAAGCATCTTGAAAACCTTAAAGTGTTTTGTAAATGCTATCACGATCATCATCATTGCTATGATAATGTTGATGATGGTGATGATGATGACAAAATGAATCTGGGTTTCATGCAGGTGGATTTACAGCAGAGAGTCAGGAAGCTAGGAAGCTATTATAATAGTTCACACAAAAGGTAATGAGAGCTTCAAACCGGCTGGAGAAAGTAGCATTAGGAACACTGGAATTTAACAGTGTATCAAAGGACCAAATACATTTTTGCATCAATTGACACGCTTGGTCCTTCTACTGGGAGGAATGGAGAGGATATGGATTTGATTGTGGTTTTTTTTTTTTAGGCAATTGGGGTTAAGTGACTTGCCCAGGGTCACACAGCTAGTAAGTGTCAAGTGTTTGGTCTGAGGCCAGATTTGAACTCAGGTCCTCCTGACTTCAGGGCCAGTGCTCTATCCACTGCACCACCTAGCTGCCCCAAGGATTTGGATTTGAAAGGAATGTCCAAGGAAAAATTGGTAGTATTTTTTTTTTGGTTAATTGAATGTGGGAGGTAATGGGAAGAATGGAATCAAAAATAACTTTGAGGATCCCAAACTGGGTGAATGGAGCAATGATGGTGTCATTAGCAGAAGTAGAAAAATCAAGAGGAGAAGCTGATCTGGAAGACATGGAGAAAGATGGTGAATGTGGTATTGGATATTCAATGTGAGCTATCTAGGAAAAGTCTGCAAATCTGGATAGTTCAATACTAGCAGCCATCTGGCCCTGCCCCTTGCTCCCTGCCTTTGCTAACTCTCAGACTTTTGGTATCAGAATAAGGTTTGATCTCATGACAGTCTCCTGCTCTACCCTTTGCTTTCCTTTTTGTTTTGGTTGTTGTTCAGTGGTGTCCACCTCTTTGTGACCCCATCTGGGATTTTCTTGGCAAAGATATGAGAGTGGTTTCCCATTTCCTTCCCCAGCTCATTTGACAGAAGAGGAAACTGAGGAGAACACGGTTGTGATTTGCTCAGGATCACATAGAAGCTGTGTCTGAGACCAGATTTGAACTCAGAAAGATTAGTCTTCTTGACTAGACACAGCTCTTTATCCACTATGCCACCTAACTGACCCTAAGTAAGTCGCTAGGGGAGCATGATTATATCAGATTATGATATTTCTGATGCTAATTCTTACCAGGACTCCTAGGAACGTGTGCCATGGTTTTTGTGGGTAATGGAGTGAAAGAAGCAATGTGGTGTGATGGAAAGGATTGGATTTGGGAGTTATGGACACAAAGATTGTAGTCCCAACTTCTCTCATAAATTCTCTGGGCCTGAGTTTCTACATTTGTAAAATAGTTTGAATTAAATTATCTCTAAGGTCCCTCCCAGCTCTAAAAAAAAATGATTCTATTCCATTAAAACCATCATGATTGTGAGAAAAAAAGAAAACAATTCACAAAGCATATGCCCTTCTGATGGTGGGTTTGGTGTCTTTGCTTATAATGAACAAAGAGTACATTAATATACAGATTCTAGATGAAATATTAGACTCTTCTCATGAAACCTGTCATGGAGGTGACTCTGGGCTCGTGAAAGCCTTGTTCATGAAGCATAAAGCTTTTGGGTCCACCAAGCCAGAGAGACATTTAGTGAAGGTCCCAGTGACAGTCTGTGTATGTCATCCAAGGAAGAGTTGAGTCAAATTAAGGGAGACTTACCACCAGAAGGCTGACCACCAGGTAATGATTTTTTGGCAAGATGATCAATGACATCATCTGCTAAAGCTCATAGATATTATCAAGTGTTTTTTTTTTAAAGAAAAGTTATATTGAGGGAAAGAAGAAAATTAAAGAAAGAATAGAATTTGCTCTAGGTTACTTTGAAATAGGCAAGGTGGCACAATGGGAAGTGAATAACAGCAACAACAACAATAACTAGCATTTATATTGTGCTTTCAGGTAGACAAAACACTTTAAAATATTATATCATTTGACCTTCAAAATAACCCTGGGAGGTAGGTGCTATTATTATTTCCATTTTACAGATGAGGCAACTGAGACTGATACGTTAAGTGATTTGCTCTGAACCACACAACTAGTAAGTGTCTGAGGTAGGATTTGAACTCAACTCTGTCCTGACTCCATTCAATTCAATAAACACTTATTAAGCACCTACTACATGCCAGACACTATGCTAAGCACTGGGGATATAAAAAGAGACAAAAGACAGCTGCTTCCTTTAAGAAGCTTAAATCTAATGTACTCCCAGTCTGATGCTCTATTCATGACTACACTACCTAGCTGCCTTAACTGGATCTAGTGTCTGAAGACTTGAGTTCAAATTCCATTTCTGCTACATACTCCCTGTATGACCTTAAGTCACATGACCTCCCTTGGAGCTCAGTTTCCCCATCTATAAAGTGAAGGTTGGATTAGATGGCTGGTAAGGGTCTTTCTAGCTCTAAATTTCTGATCCTTAATCCTTGGATGGGCCAATGATAATGGGTGATAAAAAGAATTTATAGGATTAGAATTTATAGAATCATAGATTTAGAGCTGGGAAAGAATGCTGGAGGCCATAGAATCCAACCCCCTGATTGTATAGATGGGGGAACTTAACTTTGTTTCTGTTTTCACAATGAAGAAAAATGATTCCAAAACATAGAAGATTAGAACATTAGTTAATAGGGAAATGAGACTTAAGGTAAGCTAGGAGCTGATGGTCCCACTGGATTTTCCCCTGGTGAGACCATATCTATAGCATTGTTTTCACTTCTGGGTACCTCATCTTAAGGAAGAGAGGAGCAAGCTGGATCATATCCGGTGGATAACCTAAAGTAAAGTCAGGGACCTTGACGTCGTACTATATGAATTAGGCAGCTAGTGGCTGGAGTGCTGGACTTGGAGTCAGGAAGACCTGAATTTGAATCTCTGCCTCAGATCCTCACTAGCTGGGTGACCGTGGACAGATTATTCAGCCTCTCTCATTTTTAGTTTTCTCATCTACAAAATGAGGATAATAATAGTACCTACCTCACAGGGTTGTTGTGATAATAATAATAAAAAAGACGGCATATGTAAAACACAACGTAAATGCTAATTAGTAGTAGTAATAATAGTGTTACTGTAAACATTGGCAGTTGCACAGTAGATAGAGTGCCAGGCCTGGAGTCAGGAAGATTCATCTTCTTGAATTCAAATCTGGCCTCAGACAGTTACTGGCTATGTGATCCTGAGCAAGTCACTTAACCCTGTTTGCCTCAGTTTCCTCATCTGTCAAATGAGCTGAAGAAGGAAATGGCAAACCACTCCAGTTCCTTTGCCAAGAAAATCCTAAATGGGGTTATGAAGAGTCAGACGTGACTGAAAAATAAAAGTAATAATATTATTACTATCATAATATTATTATGACAATGATTTTAATATAACCAAATAATTATTACTATATAATATAATTTTTATAATATTAGTAATAATAATAATAATAAAAGTAAAGAATGTTTGCCTTGGGGGAAAAAGCTAAGGGTGGAATATAAAAGCTGTTTTCAATTATTTGAACGTCTGTTTTATAGAAAAGAGATTGAATTATTCTGCTTGGCCCCAGATGGCAAAAGTAGTAGGTGGAAGTTACATGGAGGCAGACTTTAGCTTGACATATAGATAAACTTTGGCATATCCAGAGCTATTCAGAAGGAGAAGGGGATGCCTTGGGAGTTTAGTGAGTTCCCCATCACAGAAATTCCACTTGAAATGGAGAATGGATAAATATTGGCAGATATGGGTTAGCCTAAATGGCTTCTAAGGTTCTTTGCAGTGCCAAGATTCCAAGATCCTACAAATGCTCAGATTGATGTAATCATGGATATTTTGAAGTGTTGGGGTGCTAGTGTTCTAAACTTTTCCACTCTCAAAGCATGGAACTCTTGGTTAAGGCTGCAGATGAAACCTAAGCTAATGTATTAGGTGTGCTCTTTAAGTAAATTCCCTTTTAGATGTTGTCATCAATGGGTTGGGGAATTAATTTATTGGGTGCATGTTGTAAGAGCAGAGAATTGTCCAGTGGCCCTTTCTTGGCAGTGAGATGGGGGGAGAGTTTCGAGAATGCGCTCAACTCCCTAATCCTTAGCTTTTCCACCAGGTAGAGATTTAATTTGGAAATAAGTGGCACTTAGGTGTGAACAGGTTTTGGAGCTAGGTGCAAAGCCTGCCTTCTGAGTCACAGCGGAGAGGAGAATAATGAAAACAGTAGTGAGGTCATTAACACTGAGAACCCAGGGCACAGTGACCCTGGAGTTTTTTCCCAGAACCCTCTGGGGTCCTGCCGTAGATCCCTTTTGAGCAATTTCATCATCTTCAGCCTCCACACACAACACTTGGAGAACTGGGCAAGTTTAGTCTGTGGAAGCAAAGACTTGGGGGGAATGGGGTTGAGTGGAAGGGGTGAGACATGGTAGTTATTTTCAAGTCTTAAGTTGTATAGATACTCAGCTGTCAAACTGATTTTCCTAAACATGTCTGACGATATCACACACATACCCCACCCCATTCAATAAATTCCATTGGCTCCCTACTACCTCCAAGATCAAATATAAAATTCTCTGCTTGGTTTTTAAAGCTTTTATAACTTGGTCCTTTCTTACCTTTCCAGTCTTCTTACATTTTACTCCCCATTATATACTCTGTGATCCAGTGACAAGGGCCTCCTTGCTCTTCCTCAAATAAGGCACTCTATCTCCAGAATCTTGTTCATTTTCACAGGCTGTCAAGCCTGAAATTCTCTCACTCTTTATCTTCACCTCCTGAATTCCCTGGCTTTCTTCAGGTCTCAGCTAATTTCGTTCTTCAAAAAGCCTTTCCCCATCTTCCCAAGAAGCCAATTCTCCTTATTCTTAGTGCTTTCCCTCTGAGACTATTCCCAGTTTGTCCTATATATGTCTCGTTTAGGAATAAAAATTTTCCCTAAGTACTGCTTTGGCTGCATCCCATAAATGTTGGTATGTTGTCTCATTGTTGTCATTCTATTCAATGAAATTAGTTATTGCCTCTATGATTTGTTCTTTGACCCACTCATTCTTTAGGATCAGATTATTTAGGTCCAATGAATTTTTAATCTGTCTCCATGGCCTTTTTTCAAATGTAATTTTTATTGCATTATGTTCTGAAAAGGCTACATTTAATACTTCTGCTTTTCTGCATTTTGTTGTAAAGTTTTTATGCTCTGATACATGGTCAATTTTTGTGAAGGTGCCATGTACAGCTGAGAAAAAGATATGCTTTCTTCTGTTCCCACTCAGTTTTCTCCAGAAGCCTATCGTATCTAACTTTTCTAAAATTCTATCCATGTCAACTTCTTTCTTGTCTATTTTTGGTTAGATTTATCTAATTCTGAGAGGGGAAAGTTAAGATTTTATGTACATATATCTTGTTGATACATTATTGTTTGCATGTTCTTTCCCCTGTTAAACTGTGAGCATCTTGCAAGCAGGAACTAGGGGTTTTTTTGGTTTGGTTGGTTGGTTGCTTCGTCATTCCTTGTATCCCCAACATTTTGCACAGTACTTGGCACACAGTAGGCTCTATATAATGCTTATTCCTTCTTTTATTCTAGCATATAAAGGATTTGTGATTCCATCAGGATTGGAATTACCTCTACCAACTTCAGATGGAAACTCTGCAATAATTTATAATTTTAGAGAATTGTCTGAGGTTCACAGAGGCTAAATAATTTGCCAGTGGTCACACTGCTAGTAAATTTCAGAAGCAAAAATTGAACCCAGGTCTTCTCAAATCCAAATCCAGCACCCTATTCACGACTACACCATTTTGCCTATTAGCTAGAGAGAGGATAAGACATGATCAAAACAACTCTAACACGAAATAGAACATGATCAATGTGTTTTCAGCTGAAGGAGAAATTCCTGATTTTCGCTGAAGTGCATAGTGTTTAGGGGTTTTGTTGATGATAAGTCCTGATTCTGACTCCTTTGTTCTTCCTTATTTTTCTTCCTTCTTTCAGCTTCTTGTCCCTCGCACCAGGGTAGGCTTAATGTTAGAATTTGACAAGGCCATTTAACCCATAAGGAGGATTCTTGTGGGCAGGTTGCCTATGAGATATCTAGCATACCAGTTAGTTACCAGTGAATTATCTGAATTCTTCTCTGCCCAATTCTTCCCCATTTCCTCCTACCGTATGCTCCAGTCCTACTATCTTGTATTACATTGATCTGCTATATCTTCTTCATAACTTCACAGCACAATCTCTGCTTTTGAGTTGATTTCCATCAGTTTCTATGACACAATAAAAGAATCAAAATCCACGCATATCAGAATAGACATATGATCTGGCCTCTGATGGGACTATTTTCACCATAAATTGCAAGTTGCCCCTAGAGGAGGTTGGATATTCTTTCATAGTTCACATTAATAACTGTTTTTGCCTTCTTGGTGGGGTATAGGGCTGAGGATTGTTATAGTAGCTCTATAGAGGAGAGTAAAATGAAGGCATTAGAGGGAGAAGAGAAGAGAGTGAGAAGAAGATTATGAGGAGAAAAATGTTTGTAAGAGGACACTGTAGATTGAGCATTAAAGGAAGAATTCACTCTTTTATTTTTAATTTTTTAGGTATACATTTACAATCATATTAAACACATTTCCAAATTAGTCACGTTGTGAAAGAAGAATCAGAACAAAAGGGTAAAAACACAAGAAAGAAAGAAAAAACAACAAAAAAAGAGAAAATAGTATGCTTCTACATTCAGACTCTATATTTCTCTATCTGGATGTGGGTAGTATATTCCATCTTGAGTGTTTTGGAATTGTCTTGGATCATTGCATTGCTGTGAAGAACTAACTCAATCATAGCTGATCATTGCACAGTATTACTGTTACTGTATACAATGTTCTCCTGGTTCTGCTCACTTCACTCAGCATCATTTTATGTAAATCTTTCCAGGTTTTTCTGAAATCATCATTTTTTTTTATAGCACAATAATATTCCATTACATTCATATACCAAAACTTGTTCAGCCATTCCTCAATTGATAGGCATCCCCTCAATTTCCAATTCTTGGCCACCACTAAAAGAGCTGCTATAAATATTTTTGTACATATGAGTCCTTTTACCTTTTTAATGATCTCTTTGGGATACAGACCTAGTAGTGGTATTACTGGATCAAAGGCTATACATGGCTTTATAGTCCTTTGGGCATAGTTCCAAACTGTACTTCAAAAAAAGTTTAGTCTATGAACTTTTCCCTTGATTTTTTTTAATAACGTTAGATAGGAACAAACACTGAGAGTGAAAAGGTTCATCTGATCCAACCCCCTTCAATCTACAGATGCAGAAATTGATACCCAGAGAGGAATACCAAAGTCACACAGGTGGCAGAAATCTTGTAGCCCAGATTTCCTGGATGCCTTTCATTTCTAAGACCACTGTCACTTCCTATATCTTCTGATTTTAAAGTTCTCTCCATCCTTCTTTCACATCTTGAAGACTGTTTGAACAGGGCGTCCCACTTTCTCAAAATAAATCAGAAAGTGATTCACAATGCATCATGCATAAACTAGCTCCTGGTTTCCCATCATGTGGTCTTGGAGTAGCTTTCCATACCCAATTGGGTGTGTATGTTGTTCTCTCCTTAAGCCAAATCCAATGAGAGTAAAGTTCACTCATTCCTTCTTACCTCCTCCCTCTTCCCTTTCACTGTAAAAGCTTTTTCTTGCCTATTTTATGTGAGATAATTTACCCCATTCTACCTCTCCTTTTCTCTTTCTCCCAGTACATTCTTCTCTCACCCCTTAATTTTCTTTGTTAAATATCATCGCTTCATATTCAACTCACCGTATGCCTTCTCTCTCTCTCTCTCTCTCTCTCTTATATATATATATATATATATATATATTCCTTCCAACTACCCTACTAATGAGAAAGGGATCATGAATTATAAATATCATCTTTCCATGTAGGAATGTAAACAGTTTAACTTTAATAAGTCCCTTATGACTTTTCTTTCCTGTTTACCTTTTCATGCTCTCTTGTGTCTTGTATTTGAAAGTCAAATTTTCTATTTAGCTCTGGCTTCTCAAGAATGCATTAAATTCCTCTGTGTCATTGAATGTTAATTTTCCCCCTCATTGATTACACTCAGTTTTGCTGGGTAGGTGATTCTTGGTTTTAATCCTAGCTCCTTTGATCTCCAGAATATCATATTCCAAGCCTTCCGATCCCGTAGTGTAGAAGTTGCTAAATCTTGTGTTATCCTGATTGTGTTTCCACAATACTTGAATTGTTTATTTCTAGCTGCTTGCAATATTTTCTCCTTGACCTGGGAACTCATTTGTCAAATATTAATATGCAGTGGTAAAGCAGGACACATTTTTTCTCAATTTTTTCCCCCTAAACTTCTAGATATGGCCACATCACACACCCCCCTTCAATATATTCCAATGGCTCCTTGTCACCTCAAGGATCAAATATAAAATCCTCTGCTTGGCTTTTAAAGACCTTCATAATCTATCCCCCATCTCCACCCATTCTTCAGTTCAATGACACTTGTCTCTGCTTTTCCTTAAATGAGACACTCCATCTCTTTACTGGGCATTTTCACTGGCTGTCTGCCATGTTTGACATGCTTTTGCTTCTCATCTTCATTTCTTGGTATCCCTAGGCTTCCTTCAAAAACCAATGAGAATTCCCCCTTCTACAGAAAGTCTTTCCCAATCCCTTGTCCTTCTAGTGCTTTCTCTCTGCTGATTATTTCCTATTTATCCTGCACATAACTTATTTGTATAGTTACATATATGTTTTATTTCTTATTAGATTATGAGCTCCTCAAGGGCAAAGACAGCCTTTTGCCTTTCTTTTAATCCCCAGTGCTTACTTAGCATACTGCTTGGTACATTGTAGGTACTTAATAAATGTTTGTTGAGAATACTTGAGTTCTTTGCTTTTATTGAATACTACTGTGTTGATTTATTTGCTTGTGATCTGTTTCACTAATTTTTTTCCCTTTTTTTAACCAGTAACATTTTTTATTTTACTGATTAAAAAATCGAAATGCCTCTAGGAGAGAAGGTTTTTAAGGGAAGGGCCCTGCCTCTTCCTTCTCTACATTGATTTTAAGAGTAATTTTTTTCTTTTTTTTTCTTTTTCTTTTTTTGGACAGGATTTGTGATCAGGCATAGCATCGAGAACATAGCAGATGAATAATAAATTCTTGTTGAAGTGAAATGAATTGATGAATCTTTTAATCCTTCCATTAAAGTTTGAAGAGGAAAGGAAATATTCAGGAAGAGCTCCTATCTCCAGCGTCATCAGAGAATGAGCTGTCCCACATTAGTGAATTTTCTACATAATTGGAGATTATTTGTCCCTTTAAGCATTGAAACTTTTCTTATATTAAGCATTCAGGATGGACATATTTCTAAAAATTCACTTTGCTGTTTGTTTTTTAAACAGAAAATGTTGAGTATGATTTAACCTTTTTTGGATGACTCAGGGTCATCCGTATGAGTATAATTATAGCTCACATTTATATACTGCTTTATTATATTTGAGCTACTTTCCTCACGACAGTCCTATCAGGTAAGTAGTACAAGTACTATGGTCTTCATTTTACAGACAAGGAAACTGAGGCTCCAAGAAGTTAGGCCATGGGGTACAGGGAAAGACCACGGCATCTGGAGTCAAAGGCCACATGGCATAACATTTCAAAACCCCTAGTCACCTCTACATCATGTTGAGACATCAGAATAAGAGTATTAGAGTGTTCACAAATAAAAGAAGGCAAATAATAGTTTAGACTTGTCCCAGAGCTGAATGAAACCTCTCAAATTTTGTCTCTGTGTTAATTCCAAGCTGAAGGTTTCTAGGTGATGTGGAAAGTATCAATAAATGTAATGTGGAGCAGTGGAAGAATACTCCATTGGGAGTCAGAGGACATGGGTTCAAGTCCTGGCTCTCCCACTTACTATTCACCTCTCTAGGCTTCAGTTTCTCATCTATAAAATAGATGGACTAGATGCCTCTGAGGTCCCTCTCAATTCTAAATCTGGGATCCAGTGACCTGGTCTGAAAGCCTGACTCTGCTGCTGACTCCTTGTATGACCTTGAGTACATCATTCAACCTCTTTAAATATTTATATCCTTGCCTATAAAACAAAAGGGTTGCATTAGATGGTCTCTAAGGTGTCTTTTGGTCTAAATCCTATGAGCTTAAGTTGGTTGTTCAATAAGCATTTATTAAGCACCTACTGTATGTCAGGCCCTGTGCAAAGAGCTGAAGATACAAAGATATACAGAAGACAGTCTCTGCTTTTAAGGAAATAACAGAACAACAGGGAAGACAACATGTAAACAATTATGTACAAACAAGATACATAGAGGATAAAATAGAAATAATCAACAGAGAAAGGGCACTAGAAAAAAGGGGGATTGAGAAAGCTTCCCAAAAAGGGGGAATTTAAGAATTGAAGGAGAATTGAAGGAAGCCAGGAGCGGCTTCCCAAAGGTTACAATGGTAGAGTTGGGATTTGAGGCCAAATCTTAAGACCACAATGCTATGTTATTCTACGGTGCTCTAGTATGGTGATGTTATAAGGGGCAATTGCTGTGTAAGTACTGGTTTTGGTGCCTATGCTACCGTCTTCACTATAATTTGCTGTCCCTTCCAGTATTCAAGTTTTTGAGATCCCCATTCCTCTGTTGCCTAGAATACATTGTTCCCAGTTTTAAAAATTTACAAACTAGATTTTATTTGCAATTTCAAGCCTTTCTCTGAGTTGAAAGTAGTCAGTCAACAAGTCAAGTTTACAAGCATTTATTAAGCATGTGTCAGGGACTATGCTAAGTGCTAGAATACAGAGAAAGGCAAAACAGTCCTTGACCTTAGGAGCTCATATTCTAATGGGGGAGACAAACATGACAATAACTGGATAATACAAGATGTGTACAGTGTAAGTGGAAGATAATCTTTAGAAGCAAGGGACTAAGAGGGTTGACGAAAGAAAGGTAGAGAGAGACTGGGAAAGGACAACAGAAGGTAGGATTTCTGTTGAGTCTTGAAGGAAACCAGGGAAACTGAGAGGCAGAGATGAGGAGAGAGAGTATTCAAGGCATGGAAATGAAAGGTGGAATGTGGTGTGTGAGGAAGAGCAAGAATCTCAATTTGAATGGAATAGAGATGGGAAGTAAAGTGTAAGATGAGTGGAGATGTAGGAAAGGTCCGGGTTGTAAAAAGCTTTAAATGCCAAACAGGACCTTTTATTTAGATCCTGGAGATAATATGGAGCCACTGGAATTGGGGAGAGGAGAGAAGTGGGCAAACATACTTTTGGTGGCTGAATGGAGATTGGATTGGAGTGGGGAGAGACACAAGGCAAGGAAAATAATTAGAAGGTTATTGAAATAGTCCAGATAAGAAGTGATGAGGCCCTGAACTAGAGTAGTGCCTACGTGAATGGAGAGAAAGGGAAATATACCAGAGATATCCATTCCTATATGAAGTGCCTTTCAGTTGCCTCTTAGGTGATATTCATTTCTAATATTTTGACAACCCTAGTGTTCCATGTCTTGCAACTATACAGTAACATTGGGAGAATATTGACATTCATGAGAGGACCCATTGTTTCAGGGAAAAGTTTGGGGCAATGAAAGAATTTTTAAATTTTCCAAAAATAATCCAGTCCACTTTCCTTCTCTTGTTAAATCCTAGAATCAACACATTGCTCATTTAAAGTTTCTGTTGAAAAAACACACACACACATATGTATGTACATAGGGTTGTGTGTGTGTGTGTGTGTGTGTGTGTGTGTGTGTGTAGTGTGACAAACTGCATAGGCTGTCTGTCTAACTGCATACCATACCCTTGACAATAAGTATTCTTCATCACCTTGGATTTTTCTGGGTAGCTAGTAAGATCACACTTTTTTTGAGTGGTTATGGATCTCTTCTAGAAGATTCCACAGTGTTTCAGGGATTGAAACACAATACAAGATCATATGCAAACTGGATGTCACCATCTATAGAGAATTCCACTTCACTGTAGAGTCTGACCTTAGTCTCTTCTATGATAGTGATGAAAATCTTCAGCATACTTCATTTGATAGGGTCACTAACAAGGTGATCTCTGTTGTTGTATCTTGCAAAGAATCTCATAACTTTTATATATGCACAAGAGACATCTTGTTGGAAGAGACCTTTTAAGATAAAATTTTACTCCACTGAATTATATGCTTTTATATAATCAAGAAACAAGAAGTACATGAGAATCACGCATTCTCTACATCTTTTAGTAAATTTTGTGTGATGGTAAGGATGTGGCAAACTGGGTAATATTACTTGTCAAAATCTCTTTGTTTCCTACTAATATCCTCATCAAGGATGCCTACGATCCATCTATTATATTTTTGAAGTAAAGTTATCAAGACATTTTTATTATTTTTAAAATTTTGAACTTAAGAAAAAACAAACATTTCCATAACATAGTAGAACAAATAAAAAGATGATTTCACATGAAACTACAAATCCATTATGTACAACTTACTATTCCTTTTAAATATATGAGAAAGTTATCATGTACCTTTCTTTTTTTTCTTTCCCTCCCCAACCCTTGCCCTAGAGATGTTACCATTAGATACAAATATATATATATATATATATATATACATATATGTATATATACACACATATATACACATACACACATATGTGTGTGTATTTTATATATATATGTATATGCATTATATATATTTTATATATATCTATATCTATATCAATGTAAAACCATTCTTTACATACTTCTATTTATCAGTTCTTTCTCTGGATGCAGATAGCATCTTCCTTCACAGGTCCTTTGTAGTTAATTTAGACATTTACAATGCATCTATTATTTTAAATTTTTTATAAAGATGGAAAAGTAGGAATATAGGTTAGTAGTTGCCTTATTTTGATAGTAACAAAGCTTGTTTTTTTTTTCACCCACATCTTTGGTGTGGATACCTTGAAGATAAAATCCTTTTAATTCCCTTACAACTCTGTCACCTTCAGAATGGATCTCCTCTGTGAACCTGGTCTAGTCCAGTTGATTTTCCCATTAGAGGCAGCTAGATGGTGCATTAGGGATGGCTAGCTAGTACAGTGGATAGAGTGCCCTGCCAGGAGAAGGAAGACCTGAGTTAAAATTCAGCCTGCAACACTTACTGGCTGTGTGACCCTGGGCAAGTCACTTAACCTACTTTGCCTCAGGTTCCTCATCTACAAAAGGAACTGGAGAAGGAAATGGAAAACCACTTCTGTATGTTTGCCAAGAAAATCTCAAATGGGGTCATGAAGAGTAGGTCATGACTGAACAACAACAAAAAATGGTGCATTACCTAGAGCACTGGCTCTGGAGTCAGGAAGACCTGAGTTCAAATCCAGCCTCAGACACTTACTAGCTCTGTGACCCTGGGCAAGTCACTTAATCTCTATGCCAATTACCCCAATTTTAAAATGAAGATAAATAATAGCACCTATATCCTGAGGTTGTCGTGAGGATCAAATGAAATATTTATAAAATGCTTAGCACAGTGCCTGGCACACAGTAGTTACTTAAAAACCCCATTTCTTTCCTATCTCCTTCCTTCTTTCCCATTTTTGTCCTCTTTAATACCTTCTCTTTCTGCTCTATAAGCATATGTGGAATTGTGGTTAGAAACCAAGTGTGGTAGCTCCTCTGCCCTTGGTAGTCAAATGAGTTCATTATAAAAAAATTCTACAGATATTTCCCATCTTTTATCTGTTTGTTGTCCTCCTTCCAGTTGTATCCTAAAATGTCATCAGGATGGATTTGCTTAATTGGGTCTCTTGCTAAGCTTTCTTTTAACTGGTTTTTACCATCCACTGCTTTTCTCTGTTTTATGAGCTCATGCTATTCGTAATCTTTCACAATTTTTCCCTATAGAATTTTGAAAATGAGTTTGTGTTCTAAAACAGCACTGTCTTTGGCTGCCATATCCCTCTATGTAGCAAGTAAGTCAAAGGTTTCCAGACTAAGGCAGTTTTAAAATTCTTTGGTTCTCCTCAATATGACAACTGATTTACATTGGCTGAACTTCCATATGAAAACATATAGAATTATCATAATTCATGTAGCTGTCCTTTCTTCTACCCATTTCTCATTTTTCATCAATAATTGACTGCAGTAAGCTAGGTTGGAGTTATTTTAATAACATACCTTTATGTTTTAAATATTAAAAAATCTTCTAGTTTTCTATTAATTTTAACCTTTTCTCCAACAGGTTAAAGGTCTAATTTTACACAGATAGCTGATTCAGGAATGACTCATCATTAAGAAGTTACTTCTTGCCCAGCAATAGCACTTCTAGGTCTGTATCCCAAAGAGATCATACAAACAGGAAAAGGACCCACGTGTACAAAAATATTTATAGCAGCTCTTTTTGTGGTGCCCAAGAATCAGAAATTGAGGGCATGTCCATCAATTGGGGAATGGCTGAACAAGTTGTGATATATGAATGTAATGGAATACTATTGTACTGTAAGAAATGATGACCAGGCAGACTTCAGAAAAACCTGGAAAGACTTATATGAATTGATGCTGAGTGAAATGAGCAGAACCAGAACACTGTGCACAGTAACAGCCACACTGCATGATGACTGACTGTGATAGACTTAGCCCTTCTCAGCAATGCAAGGATCTAAGACAACTCCAAAAGATTCATGATGGAAATTGCTATCCATACCCAGGGAAAGAAATATGGAGTCTGAATGCAGATGGAAGCTTACTATTTGCTCTCCTTTTCTTTTGTTGTTTTGTTTTATTGCTTCATTCTTGTGGTTCCTCCCATTAGTTCTAATTGTTCTTTACACCATGACTAATGGGAAAGTATGCTTAACATGAATGTATATGTAGAGCCTATATCAAAATGTACACCATCTTGGGGGGGAAGAAGTGGGAGGGAGGGAAAGTTTAAAACTCAAAATCTTATGGAAGTGAATGTTGGAAACTAAAAATAAATAAATAATCAAAAAAGTTGCTTTTTGCCTGTTAAAATATGATCAGTTTCATTTTCTACAGTGTTATTTTTTACTCCCCTGGCCACCATGTCACAATTCTTTTCTCAAACAAAGCATTCTAGCTGAATAGATATGAGGCTTCTATGTAATCTAAAAAGTTTTGTCCTTTCTCACTCCTCCACTGCTGATCCACATTTCCCAACTTTTGCTATATTTACCTCTTCCCACCTTTGCATTAAAGTCATTGATTATCAAAGTATATGCTGATTTAATTTGATGGGGATCTTACTGGGTTCTTTAGCTGATTTCTCTAACTCTTCATCCTCTGCAATAACACATGTTCATGCATGAGGTACAATTATTTTCACAATCTTTTTTTTTTATTTTCAGGCAATTGGGGTTAGGCGACTTGCTCAGGGCCACACAGCTAGTAAGTGTCAAGTGTTTGGTCCGAGGCCAGATTTGAACTCAGGTCCTCCTGACTTCAGGGCCGGTGCTCTATCCACTGCGCCAACTAGCTGCCCCCTCACACAGTCTTTTTGCAAATGTTTGTCATGAGCACTAAAATATCAGCCACTAAATGGTCTATGAAATGAGGCTTTATTGTTGCCTTTGGACACATGATAAAAACCAACTCTTCCAAATCTTTTATTTGCTTCTTCAAGGAGAACCATCATTCCATAAAGTTACAACTTCATACTGTCAACTGATTTTTTCATGGTAAGAATGTCCAAATCAATCTGATTTAGTTACCTTAGTAACGTAACTACTCATTGGTCATTGGACAAAGATCTTACACTGAGAGTGCCAAAAAATAAATAATATTTATAGAAGGGCTAAAGATAGTGGGATTCTTAGTATTTTCTGTTCCTTTTTCTACCACTCTGTCAGTGTAGAAGTAAAACAGGGTGACACAGGTCTGAGGGCCATTTTGTAGTTCTCTTTGTTGCATGAGTTGCCGTGATCAAAGAATACATTGTTAATAGGTCAGCATACTGGTGCGGGGGACAGACAGATGGCACAGTGGATAGAGCAATGAGCTTGAAATCAGGAAGACTCATCTTTTTGAGTTCAAATCTGGCTTCAGGCACCAGCTGTGTGACCCTGGGCAAGTCACTTAACCCTATTTGCCTCAGTTTCCTCATCTATAAAATGAGCTGGAGAAGGAAATGGCAAACCACTCCAGTATCTCTACCAAGAAAACCCCAAATAGGGTGGCAAGGAGTTGGACACAACTGAAAATGACTGAGTGCAATCTGGTGGTGAGCCTTTCTATACCTGGACAGGCTGGTGCTAGGAAAGCAGATTGGTTATTGCCAGGAACACCTTTGGAATCTTTCCAACATGATAGAAACTTCCAAGGCTTGTTTTCCACAAACAAGGCTACCTCCACACCAAGCTGAGGCACCAGAGGAGGACTTCGTGGAGGAATCTCACATAAAAGAAGGGAAAGGATTGCTTCTGTTTGTTCTAGGCCTTAGGAATGTCTCAAAACTTGTTTCTGTTTTACCCTCAAGTTCAAGGCTGCTCGACTTGGATGTGGTAGGTGGGGATAAATCAGAAACATGCAGTGGTGCAGAAAAAGAAATGAAGGAAACAAGCACTTATTAAGCACTAGTGTGTGCCAGATGCTGAACTAAGCACTTAACAAATATTACTTCATTTGATCTTCACAGCAATCCAGGAGGTAAGTGCTATTGTAATCCCCATTTTACATTTAAGGAAAAGGAGGCAGGCAGCAGTGATGTGACTTGACCAGGATTGCAGATCTAGTAAGTGTCTGAGGCTAGATTTGAATTCAGATCTTCCTGACTCCAAGTCCAGTGTTCTCTCCGTTGTACTATCCAGCTGCCTCAGAAGAAAGACTAGTAGATGGAGAGTCAGATGACCTGTCTGCATTTAAGTGTTGGCTCTGCCACTGTGCTGCGCGTGTGATGTGGGCAAGTTCCTTCCTTCCTCTGGGACTCAGTATTTATCTGTAAAATGAGGGATTTTGACTAGTCAGCCTCTCCTCCTATGATCAATCTATCAATATATATCTTATCCATCAGCATCTATCTTATCTATCACTAAGCTATCTTTCATCAGAATATCTGAAGGCATTCAGTGGACAGCAAATGGAAAAAGAACTGGGCAATAATTGCATTAGGAAGAACATTGAAATATTGGGAATTAGAAGCCCTTGCTTGATGTGGCTTATCCTGGCTCTGTAATCTTGGGCAAATGACTTCACCTCTCAGGGTTTTGGTCCCTTATCCATAAAAAGAAGAGAGTGAGCTAAATGCTCTCAAATTTTTTTTCCAGTTCTAGACTTCCATTTATCTGTGAAAATGAGGTATCCCCATTTTTTCTCTCTGATGGCCAAAATTAGCAAGACAGACTTAGGTTAGCAATAATCAAGCCCTACTGTCTTGTGAAGTCTAAAGTCTGAAATAATTTTTCTTTTCTTGTTATGAATGGGTAATATGAGGAACCATAGAAGAAAACCTAAAGAAGGCATCCAATACTCCAACTGACACCTAGTTGTGGTACCAGTCACTGCAAAACATAAGGTATATAGTTGGATCCCCCATTCCCATAGCCTCAGAGCAATTAGGCAGTACAGCGGATAGTCACCATGCTAAGTACTTTTAAACATTCTCTCATTCAATCCTTCCAACAACCCTAGGAAGCAGGTGGTGTTATTATCCCCATTTTACAGTTAAGGAACCTGAGTCAGACAGAAGTGAAGTGATCTACCCAAGGTCATATAGCTAGTAAATATCTGAGGGTGGATTTGAACTCAGGGCTTCCTGACTCCAGGTCCATATACTATCCATTGTGCCACTGTCTTCTCTAGACAGAAGATGCTACACAAGTAACTAACCCAAGGAATACATGGGAAGAACCATGAGATTTAATTGAACAAACATTTGTTGCCTTATAGTATCAAAGTATTTCCTAAATCTTGGTGGCCCAAATTGAGTGAAATTCTCTAGATGTGGTCTTTCTAGTGAAGAATTCAGAGGAACAGGAACCATCTTAAACCTGTAGACTATATATCTGTCAATCCAGATTAGTGTTTTTTTGGCCCTGCCACATTCACTCTTTAATCTTTTTCAGATGAAATGATGCCTAGCCATACTTCCCCCATCTTGTACTTAGGAAGTAGCTTTTTTGTACCCAATATACAAAACTTTGCATTTATGCCTCTAGAGTTTCATCTCATCAGATTTGGCCTAGTGTTCTAGCCTGCCTAGATTCTTGGATCCTAACTGTCATCCCCCATGATCGTCATTTTTTCTAGCTTTGTGCCACCCACATATTTGATAGACATGTTCTTTATGCCTCTATCCACAGTATTGACAAAAACAATAAAGAGCACAGGGCCAACCACACAGCCGTGAGGCATCTCACTGGGGATTTCCTCCCACTGTACATCCTCAGGATTTACCACGGTGCCTGGCACAGAGAAGGCACTTAACAAATGCTTGTTGACTGATCCTTTGCATATCCTGGGGGAGATACAAATCTTAGATAACATGTAGTGTCTGTCCTGTAGCTTATAGTCTAGTGGGAGCAGCATACACACAGATAGCTATAATAATAATGAGCCGGGATTTACGTAGTGCATATCAGTGCCAGGCACCATGCTAAGTGCTTTACATATATCATCTCACTTGATCCTTACAACACCAAGAAGTAAGTGTTATCATTAACCCCATTTTAAAGTTGGGGAAACTGAGGCAGACAGAGGTTAAGTGACTTGCCCAGGGTCACACAGTAGTAAGTGTCTGAGGGCAAATGTGAACTCAGGTGTTCCTGATTCCCTGCAAGGTCCTGTATGTTACCACCAATGAGATAAGAGGAGCAATACAAAGAGTTACGTAGTGTCTGAGAGGGGTTGGCACATAGGCACCATGGTTTGCATTTTGTAACACAGTAACCCTTATGAAGCAAAAGCTGAATTTAGAGTCGTATGTGCTATTTACTACTTATTTGAAGGCAGTTAGGTGGCACAGTGGATATAGAGTGCTGGGGCAAGGAGTCAGGAAGACTCATCTTTCTGAGTTCAAATCTGGCCTCATAAATAGATGAATTCATTTAAAAAAAATGATTGTACATGTATGGCCTATATCAGATTGCATGCTGTCTTGTGGAGGCAGAAATAGGAGGGAACATTTAGAACTCAAAATCTTATAAAAGCGAATGTTTGGATAGAGCACCAGCCCTGGAGTCAGGAGGACCAGAGTTCAAATTTGACCTCAGACATGACACTTAGTAGTTGTGTGACCCTGGACAAGTCACTTCACCCCAATTGCCTCACCAAAACAAACAAAAACACAAAAACAAAAAGTGAATGTTGAAAACTAAAAATTAATTCATCAGATCTGGCCTCAGACACTTATAGCTGTGTGACCCTGGGCAAGTCACTTCGTCCTGTTTGCCTCAGTTTCCTCATCTATGAAATGAGCTAAAGAAGGAAATGGCAAACCACCCCAGCATCTTTGCTAAGAAAACCCCAAATAAGGCCATGAAGAGTAAACTACTTTATGACCTTGGACAAAATCATTTATCTTCTCTAGGCCTCAGTTTCCTCATCTGTAGAATAGACTAGGTAACCTTAGAGATCCTTTATATCTCTAACCTTTGATCTAATGACTTGAGATAGGGCCTTGGGTAGAGCTGGGTTGGGAGAGGGGTGGTATGGAATAGTGCTAGAGATTCATGTAGCAGGGGAGGAAGACAGTGCAGAGAGGCCAACTCCACACTTTTTTCTCCCGACAACTTCTACAGTTTGCTAGAGAGTCACCGTTGTTTTCACTGATGTTAGGTCATTCCTTACTCTTTTCTGTACCTGACTTTCCCCAGCTGGGATACTGGGATTATATCATCAAGCGAGGAACACTACTAATAATAATAACTGACATCTACGTATTACGCTAGACGTCACAAAATACTTTGCAATCGCCATTTCCTTTGATCCTCAGCACAACCCTGCAATGTAGGCATGACGGCTGTTATCATCATCCCTGTTTTATAAGCAAGGAAACTGAGACACAAAAAAGCCAAAGTGACTTGTGCAAGGTCGAGCACCACCAAAAAGGCCAGGATTTAAGCCAGGGTTTTCTGACTTCAGACTCGGACGGTGCTCTTTTGATTACGCCATGGACCTGTATTTCAAGAGATTTGGAAAATACGAAGAATCACAGAAGCACATTCACTGCTATGACATTCACTTTGGGAAAACAAAGGAAATTAAATCTGCTCAATCTTCATGAGTGACCTACAACATGATCCCCAAACATGGACAGGTGATGAGTAACCCTGATCTGCACTGAGGTGTTAAGCCATCTCAGGAGCCAGGAAAGTTGAGAGGCAGCTACCTGACACCCAAGTCTTTCATTAAGTTAAGCAGACAGCCCAGGGATGCAAGCAGGTGTTAAACTTCCTCTGGAAAGTGTTAATCTTCTGGCTAGCGGAAAGAGATCAAGTCTTCTTTCAGGCATTGTTTGTCCTTTTGTTCTGCTTTTTAGCTGGAACACGCCTCCTCCTCTTCAAACTCATCTCCCCCCTCACTTCCCATAGATGAGATTTGAAAAGCTCTTCCAGAGAGATTGCTGCAAACAAATCTCACCCTGTCCCCACAGCTATAAAAGGACCAAGGACCAGGAGGAAGAGAGAAGAGGAAGATCGAGAGAGAGAGAGAGAGAGAGAGAGAGAGAGAGAGAGAGAGAGAGAGAGAGAGAGAGAGAGACAGAGAGAGAGACAGAGAGAGAGAAACAGGTGAAAGAAAAGAAGAGAGACAGAGCAAAGGGATCACACAGCCCACAAACATTCGTGCACACACGCACCCTGACTGCAAGAGACAGAAGGCAAGACCACACTTCAGACAGCAGGTAAGGAGGGGAAAACAATATATAGGCTAAGCTTTTCAGTCTGATCCCTGTCACCAAAAAGCCTTGTCCCTAGGGTTTCTTATCACCTTTTCCCACTGAGATCAAAGGATCTATGAAGCATTTAAGGTTCTCCTGATCCTAAGGGTGCAGATGAGTCAGTTTTGGTGTGTCAAACTTGGCAATATCAGTCCTTGGTCTTTAAAATTTTTAAACACCTTAGATTTCTGAGGCAAATGTTTTGAACTGAGAAGTTGTGAGGAACAGCCATTTCTTTAGAAATAGGAACTTCATCATCTTTTAGAGACAGAGAGAATAACCACACCAGTTTACATTTCTCGAGACTTTTCCTTCCAAGCTTAAATTGCTTTGTAGACAATGTCTCTTTGTCTGCATAATATGTTCTTGAAGAAGAGCACCCAGGATCCACTGAAAGAGTGGAATATGACAGAGATACTCCCATCTGTTTGCCTGCCTCCCTTCATATCTTCATTCCTTCATTCTCTTCTTTCTTTAATTTTTCTTTTTCTCTCTCTCTCTCCATCTCTCTCTTTCTCACTCTTTCCTTTTCATCTTACGCATTGTCTTCCATCCACTAAGTTAAAAGTAAAAATGAGAAAGCAATATTGTATTTCTACTCAATTTTTTTTTTGCTTTGATGATACATTATATTTTGCTGTTACTTCTTAAATTCAATATAAACTGGGAACAAAGCTAACTCTGGAAATTATACTACGTACATTAGTGAAAACAAACTGTTAAAGTCATCACTAACTTTTCATACAGACTTTTTCCCCTTAGTCTTCATTTTCATGTTCGCTCACATCACCTGACATAATTGAGTTATTAGCATTGTCTGAGTAGCCTGTTATTTATAGATTAGGGCCAACTTACTTAGTTCAACAGAATTACAGACACTGAGTTTCTCTTTCCCATAAATGTTTGGTTTTAACTTAAGTTTTGATGGTTATGAAGTTGTGCACGGTTCTGAAATCTCCTTTTTCTGTTCTGCTAGACAGAATTGTAGAACTTTACATTGTAGAATTAATTTCTAATTCACAGAAATAGAAAAGATTTAGGGCTAAGTGCTCAGCCCAAGGCTCTTCCTGCTTCCTAAGTTTTTATGAAAGAAAAAGATACTTTGACACAATGACAAAACATCCATTCTCATCCAGCCAGTTTATTTATTTATTTTATTTTTTGAACAAATGCTGGTTGGGATGCTGTGCTATACCCATAACCTAGTTGGTTATGGGTACGGATGTGTTCATTCAATTCTACTTAACTCTATTTCAATTTGATGAGAATTAATTAGGCATCTGCTATGTACTAAGCACTATGCTAGATGGCCTTAGAGTTCCTTTCCAACTCTGAGATTTTGTGATTCTCCAGTCAGCTTTGCTCCCATCCCCACTGGTCACTTTTACTTTTCTGTTTTACTTTTGCTAAGTTGCCTGGCTTGACTTGAGCCACCAGCTTCAGCCTGTCAATGAACCAAACAGGTCTATGGAAACTCTACTCTTCCAGCTGAAGTTTATCAATAAAAAAAAGGTTTCCTTACAAATGCTATTGAAACTGCTCTATCCAAGGTCATTATTGGCCTTTTCTGCCCTCATTCCCCTTTATCTCACTGTAGCATCTGATATTAAAGAATTCTAAAAGAAACAGAAAATCTGGACAATGGTGACACCTGCATGCAAGTGACCTACAAGACTTATCCCTGCTCCTGCACCTGCTGTTTGATAATGCTGATTACTTTTCTCCCTAAAATTAAGGCTAGTTTGCAGCAAAATTGTAATGAGGATGAGGTTTCTTGTTAGTCCCTCCATATCCCTTCAATACCCCTACATGCTGGATACTGTCATTAGAGCTACAAGGAGTCTCTCATTTTACAAATGGGGAAATTAGGGCTCAGAAAGAGGAATTGACTTGTCCAAGATCACTGAGATGATTTCAGAGGCAGGACTAGAACTCTGGTCTCCTGAATCCTGGTTTGAAGCTGATCTCTCATTCTTCCCCCTAGGTTTCCTGAGCCCTGCCCCATGTTGTACCACCAGGGAGTTCATAATGGACAGCTCTAGACTGTTTCTAAGCCATTCCTTGTGACTCCCCCTTTAAACTTTACCTATGCTGCCCTGTTTCTCCAGGGCCACACTTTCCCTTGGGATAATCTGATAAACAACACAGTTTCATCCTCTATAAAATGTGTTAGATTAGATGATTACAAAGGTCCCTGCCACTCTAGATTCTGTCCTGTAAAAGTGAAAAAAAATTCCACGCCAACTTAACAATTCAGGAAACATTGGCTCTTTCTGGAGAATCAGGGTTAATGTTAAATATTGTGAAGTCTATTCAGAAAGACTTTGCTCCGTATTTAGACTTCAATAGATGTCAATGATACTGATGAATATTAATAAGCATAGCTCTTTCAAGATCCTGGTTTTATCATCCATATGTTGAAGATTTCTTCTGCCACCATTTGGGATGTTGACAGTAGTTAAACTCTGGATGTTATAGGTCATCATTAGCAGCAGCAGAAACAAACATTGATTTTGCATCTTGTCTGTGTAGGGCATGGGGCCAGGTACTCAGGATATCAAGAGACATAAAACAAAGTTCAGTCTCTCCCTTGAAGAAGCTGACCCCCGTGAGCAGACAGAGCATAGACACAAAAGCTAACTAAAAATTCTAGAAAAGAAACATAGTGTAGTGGGGTAGATGTCTAGGCAATAGGGTCCAAAATAAAAAATAACTCAAATTTGTATAGCACTTTGTGCTTTACAAGGATTTTTACACATTATCATATTTGATCTTAGTGATAATTCGGTGAAGTCAATTCTGTTATTATTCCCATTTTACAGATAGAGAAACTGAGACCTAAAGATGTTATATCTTGCCCAGGATCACACAGCTAGTAAAAGTTAAAGGCAGGATTCAAACCCAGATCTTCTTGACTACAAATCAATCACTATGATGTGTTGCCTTTGACCTGGGTTTAAATTCTGCCTCTGATAGATACTGGCAATAACTCTTAAGCTCTCAGTGTACCCAGGCAATTCTTTATTAGTTTTACTTAACTGCTTTACTTTGTTACAAGGACCTCTTACAAAGTGGGAGCAATCTATAAATGTTTGTTCTGTAAAAACAAACAAAAATACAAGGTGTCCCAAAAGTCATACAGCCACTTTAATTTTTATCAGTTGAAAACTGTATTAAGACTTTTAGGACACATTATAATAGGCAGTGCGTGCTAAGTGCAAAATGATGGTTCTGAAGGTGTGTGTGTATGCTGTCAGTGTGTTAGTCAATTAGCATTTACTAAGTTCCTACTGTGTGCCAGGCACTGCTCTAAGCTCATGTGTATGTTGAGTTGTGTATGTGCCAGGGTAGGGGAGTTCAGGGGATAGGGCTGGAAGCTCGAGTATTTAGAGAAGATTTCATAAAGGATGGAGGACTTGAGCTGGCCTTTGAAGGGAAAGCAGCACTTAAACAAGTGGAGGGAGAAACAAGTGGAAGGAAAGCAGGCATAAGACTGAAGTACATGTGCTCTGCTGGGAAGTGGAGAAGGAATAACGAGTTTGACCAAAGTGGATGGTCTGTGTAGGGGGAATGGTGAGAAATAAAGCTAACGAGGTAAGTCAATCATTAATAATCTTTAATGCCAGACTGAAGAACTGGGACTTTATCCTGTAGGCTGGTAATGGGGAGTCATGGAGAGTTGGGGGCGGGGGTGAAAGGAGGATGATATTGGCAAAGGTGTCAGTGAAATTAAGCTGGCAGCTGTGTAGAGGATGGACTAGAGGTGGGTAGAGTTGGAGAAGAGGAGGCAGAAGCCCCGTTGGAATAGTACTGCACTAATTCCAGCATAAGGTGATAAAAGCCTGGATCAGGGCAGCTGTGGAGGAGGGCAGAATGGGGGCCAAAAAGAAGAAGCAGGAATAAAAGATATCATGAAGGAAGATTGTGTAGTATTTGGGGGCTGAATGGATATGACAGGGAGAAGGGTTAATGACAGAGAACTAGAAAAATAAGGAAGAAGAACTGGCTTGGGGAGAAATAGGATAAATTTGAATTTATAGAGATGTTAAATTTGAGATGTAGATGTCCCCCCAGGTATTTGAAAAGAAAGGACTGAGGCTCAGGAAAGCAGGATAGATTTGGGAGTCAGCAATATAAGCCAAAGTCATCAGGGGGAACAGATCTTTGAGGGAATGAATAAAGTGAAGACAGAGAAGCAGGAGAGCTGAGATGATATAGGGAATATTACAGAAGGAAAGCTATAGATAGAGATATGTCTTTGATGGGGAGACATGTTAAAATATATTATAACATATAATGTAATATATTACATATTATATGTAATATAACATATTATGATGCATCACACATTTTTAGATATGAAATATATATGTCTTCCCATCACATGTTTCAGGGATACTTACATACATATATAGTTGTTATGAAGACAAAATTTTTAAAGTATATGAAGACTATTATTATTCTGAGGATTTGAAGACAAAAGCATTATAGTCTTTACCTTCAAGGAGCTTAAGTTCTAATGCCACTTATAAGACACGTGGGATTAGTAGAAAGAATCCTGGATTTGAAATGATTAAAGACATAGATTTGAATCCAGTCTGCTGCTTACTATTTGTGTGACCCTAGGCAAAGTCCTCTCTGGGCTCAGTCCCTTCACTTGTAAAATTAAGGGGATTTGAACTAGAAGATTCCTATAGTCCCTTCTAGCTCTCTCTCTCTTTTTCTCTCTCTGGTAATGGACTGAGTGACTTCACACAGGGTCACACAGCCAGTAAGTGTCTCAGGCTGGATCTGAACTCAGATCTTCCTGACTCCAGGGCTGGTGCTCTATCCACTGCCCAACCTAGCTGTGCCTCCCTTCTAGCTCTAAATCCTACTATAGACCACACTCTAGTTTTATACAAGCCAGATTTGAAGAAAATGTGTGTCCTTAATTTCTAAATTAAACAGAGTGAGTTATAAAATCATTTGTTGTCCCTGTCTTCCACAGTTACTCTGGCTTTATCCACTCAGTCCAAGAGGAGTACAAAACATTTAACTGGTCTACTTACAAACAACACTCCATCTCCTGTTTCCATGTCTTTGCACTGGGCTGTCCCCCATTCTTGGAATGCTCCTCTTCTTTACCCCCACGTCTAGGAATCCCTGGTCTCAAGATTCAGCTCAAGGGCCACTGTCTCTGCATAAAGGCTGATTTCCTGGTTTGTTGGCACTTTCTTCCCAAATGAAACGAAATTTATTTTATTTTATTTTTTAAATTTTTTGTGTGTGGGTTTGGTTTTTCTTTTTTGTTTTGTTTTTGTTTTTTGTTTTTTTGGGTATATGTGCTATCTCCCCTGTTAGAATGTAAGGTCCTTGAAGGCAGGGAAAATTTCTTTTCTGTCTTTGTATCTCCAGTGTCTGGCACATGGTACATGTTTAATAAATTCTTACTTTATTGATTCAATTACCTCCTTCAACTGGAGGGATAGGTATAAAAATAAATAGAAGTAATATAAAGTAAAAAAGAAGTAAAGTAAAAAAAATAAATAGAAGTAAACAAACATACCTGATTACAATTAACCAACAAATATTTATTAAGTGTTGACTTTAGAAGTCAAACTCACTTTTGCAACCTTCAGAGCTTAAAATTTAGTTGGCAAGAGAAGACTAACACCAATTTTAAGATGAGCTTCCCATTTGTAGGGAATAAAGAAGAGCTTTGAGCTGGAGTGGGAGAGGAACTTTAGACAATTTTCCTACTTGAATCAAATCTTTTGAATGTAGCTTTGTTATTTGTTTTGTTGTTTTCAATTTGCCTCATATTCTAGAATCCTGGAAATTCAAAGTTGGAAGGGACCTTAGAGAGATCATTTAGCTCAGTGTCCTTGTTTTTCAGATGAGGAAATGGGGTGGGGCTGAAATTAAGTAACTTGTCCAGGGTGGTTAAGTACTTGCCCAAGTAACATAGGAGTTTCTGGCACTTAGTAGGTGCTTAATTAATACTTTTTGAATAAATGAATGAGTGTCAGACCTAGAATTCAAACCCAGGTCTTCCAGGACCAAACCCACTGTAGTGTACTATTTATCATAATTACCAAACCTTCTTATCCTGCTTCCTTTCTTTTTCCTCCCCTCCATGTCATCAATCTTGCCATATAGCTCGAAACTAAGACTTTCAGGACACCCAGTATTTTTTAACTTGTCAATATGTTTCTCATAGCTGGACCTCTCAGATCTCTTCCTGACTAAATTTGAAGCCTGGCTTAGAACAGGGATACCTAGTGTATTAAATCATTTAAGAAATTCAAGCAGGGTAGTCTAATCTTTCAGAAATTCTATGTATAGTCTGGGGCTAAGTACTGGGGTGTCAAGACTTAGGAATTGTTGTATATGTTCCACAGTTCTATATGATCTTGCTTTCTATAGGACACCCTAACCAACATTGATGGTACCAGGAAGCTTGCTAATAAAATGAGGGTCATACAGCCTTGTGGACAGACTACGGCTAGAGTGGAAAAGTGTTATTAATTTGGAAAACAGAATACAGGCTGCTTAGACTCTGATATCATAGTCTTGAATATGCTTTTAGGGGTAGAAATGGCATTAAAGAGGGCAAAGAAGATAAAAGAGAGGAGGACCAAAACAAGTATATATGTCACTGGAAGACATATAGCTGGGAGAGAATTAAAAGATTGATTCTCAAGGTGATTTGAAAGAGAAGAAGTTACCAAGATTGTGAAGGGAAAAACATCAAACTTTATTACTATTCAAAAAAGGTAACTGGAAAAATACCATTCTATTTACCTACTTTCCTGTCCATATAAAATTTTTGTAAGAATAATATATAGATGTATTGTGAGAGTATTAGTGAGAGCATCATTAGGAAATAAGCAGACTTTGGTAATATTACAGTAGATTACATCTCCACCATCAAACAACTGATGTAAGAAATGTATGATCTCACTGAACTTATTGTTTGCAGATTAAAAAAAGAATTTGATTTGGTTAAACAAAGCTCTGACTTGAAGGCTTTCTTTATGTCCCCCCAGCATGTGTCAGTATTTGATGAAATTCCTTGAAAGATGTAACAGAGATGCCCTGCTAGGTATCCCTCTGATCATTAATACCAGGGGAGGCAAGATATATATTACCAAAAATTTTCACCTCTACCAGGACAGAGCCCAAGTTGTACTTACCTAGTTTGATCTTGAATAATAAATATCCAGTAACTGGTACAGTAAGAGAAAGGATTCCAGATGGGGGAAAGATCAGTTCCTTCTAGAGTAGTCCAGGGGAGATTCCATGGAGGCCATTTTTGGGTTGGGACTTGAAAGATAGATCCTAGGGTCATAGATTTCAAGCTGGAAGGGAATTAGAGGTCATCTAGTTCAACCCTTCATTTTACAAATGAGGAAACTGAGGCCCAGAGAAATGAAGTGACTTGCCCAAGGCCACATAAGTAGGCAGGGTTAATATGAGCAAAGAGGTGTGTGAAGACATTGCAGATGGGAAGAATAGTAAAGCTGAAGATGTAGGAATAGCTAATCTGGGTTCGGGAAGCAGTGAGTTAACCAGTGACATAAAAATTGTCCGAGGATTCATTGATAGGTACTGCTGTCAATCACACTTACTGCTACCCAGAGACACTCTAATAACCAGTTTATTAAATGCTGGGCATAGTTCCAAGGTATGCAAAAACTCACGGGCCATGCTTCAGCAACATTTTATAGGTTTTAGTTACAAGGCAAGATGGATACAATAGAATTTTCCAGAGGACAGAAAGGGAAGGTAAACGCTTACACTTCAAAGAACTGAGAGCAGAAGGCAAAGAACTACAGCAAGTGAAACTATAAACTAGCCAGTAAATACTAGGGATAAAGATGGAATTTTCAAACCAGCCATTAACCTCAGAGCTATGCCTAGCTACTTGACACGCTCATCTTAAGTAAATAAAAGTAATAAAAATGACCCAGAAAGTTATCACCAATCAGTTAATTATCTAAGCTAAAGTTGGGTGTCTCAGCTAAATTCTGCAAGCTCTTGCTAGTGATGACTTTCTGTTCAAACAGATATGGCAATACTAAAATTCTCTTACCTCAATATGGCCTGAGCAGAAGATTTGTGTAAGGCAATGGGAAAGGATATGCCTAGAAAAGGAGGTAGAGTGGAGTCAAGAACACTTAAGTTCAAATCTGGCCTCAGACATTTACTAGCTGTGTGACCCTGGGCAAGTCACTTAACCCTGTTTGCCTCAGTTTCCTCATCTGTAAAATGAGCTGGAGGAGGAAGTGGCAAACTAAGAGAGCCTCAAATGGGGGTCACAAAGAATAGGAAAAAAACTGAACAACAGCAATAATGAGGGACTTGGCTTCAACCTTGCCCCTTTCTTACTACCTGTGTGATCTTGGGCACATTTTATTCACTTCCCTGGGCCTCAGTTTCCTCATGAGGAGAGCTGGACTAGATACCCTCTGAGGTCCTTTCAGCTCCACATCTTTGATTCTATGAGGATATAGAGAAAGAGAGAAAAGAGCAGAGCCTAAGTCTCTCTCCTTGAAGATCTCATAAGATGGGTAGTTCATCAAAGAACAAACATTTTCAAGGAGGTAACAAAGCTTGGAAGGGGGCAGGGGAAGAATCGTGTCTAAATTTATGGAAAGATTTTAAGGTCCAGTCCAGATACTGCATGCTTTTGAAGTGTTCTTTGATTCTCCCACCAGAAGTTTCAGGTGATTCCCCCTCCCCCTCTTCATTTTGTGCTGGAGCACTGTGGATTTCTCCTTAGCCCCATCACAACCTACCCTGCATTGAACATCTTGTACAGCTAGCATTCTTCCTATGAGACTGGAAGCTCTTTGAGGGAAAGAGCTATGAGTTTTTCTCCTATCTTTGTATTCCCCTCCCCTCCAGGCTTAACACAGCGCCTTAGACATTTTTCTTAGACTGGGTCTGTGGTTTCATTAGTATAGGTAAACTCCCAGTGAGGAAACTCCCTCCACTGATACCGATATGTAGTATCTGCTTTGCAACTTATACCCTTAGCTACCTGGGTCAATGAGAGATTAATCAATTTGCCCAGAATCACAGAGACAGGTCTTGAACTCAGGTCTTCTTAAGACTGAGGGCAGTGAGGTGATGTGGTGAATAGAGTGCTGAACTGGGAGTCAGCAAGACCTCAGTTCAAATCCTGCCCCAGATACTTACCAGCTTTGTGACCCTGGCCAAATTCCTTAACCTCTCAGCTTCACTTTCTGCATCTGTCAAAGCACTTTGCCAAATGTTTTGTTTGTTTGTTTTTGCTTTTTGCTAGGCAATGGTGTTAAGCGACTTGCCCGGGGTCACAGAGCTAGTAAGTGTACGTGTCTGAGGTCGCATTTGAACTCAGGTCCTCCTTACTCCAGGGCCGGTGCTCTATCCACTGCACCACCTTTCTGCCCCTTTGCCAAACTTTTAAGTGCTGTCTTTGTTAGCTAATATTACAGGCTCCTTCCTACCTTGTACTCAATAAGCATTTGATAAACGTGGATTTGAAGGGAATTGAAGGGTTGGTGGGACTCAAGGAGGATGGGGACAATAGGAGAGTGATTCGGGAAAGTCCCTTAGCTTCTCTGAGCCTCAGTTTCCTCATCTGGAAAACAAAGGGGTCAGATTAGAGGATTTCTAAGGCCTCTTCTAGCTCTAACACTCTATGAATTGCTCTGCCTTTCCAGAGCCAAATGGAATTTGTCGTTTTGTTGTCTTATTTCTTACTGCCCATAATCTCACAGCCAGGCTAAAAAACTCTAGGTTGGCTCTGCCAAACTTTCTCAAAGGGAAACATGGTACTCAGAACTATTTTTCTGACTTGGGGAGATGGGTGGGGAATAGGTGCTTATGAAAGTAGGCAAAGGAAACCAAGAAAGTCCTCTTGTTTTAAAAACAAAAACAAAGACATCTTCCCCCATGTTTGGCTCTAAGTAGGAATTTTTTGGAGTTAACTAGCTCCTGTTTTAAAATGCAATTGCCCCCTCTAAGTCATTGCATCATTCATACCTGTCTAGTCCAAACCCCACATTTTCCAAAAGATGACACTGGCTTTCCTGCTACCTGGATAAGCATGTTCACCTAAACTAGTCATTTCCCCTCTCAATAAAATGGGTGCTGGATCAGATCATTTCCCAGGTTCTTTCTAGCTTTACGTGCTGCTGGTTGTCTGATTGCAGAAGGAAAAGAAAGGGGTAGCCAGAATTGTTTTAAGGCTTCTCTATGTTACGTCGCTCCCCACCTCTGTCCCAGGTTGTTGTGCCTTGTTGCACAAAGCCTTTCCCTCCTAGGTCTTTTTAGCCCCTTTCCTTTACTTCCTGTCACCTCTGGATTATGTAGTTGAAGGGCTTTAAACCCTCCAAGTTGTTAGTGTTGGCACATGGTCCTTCCTGGTGACTCGTCAGTATCACCCTACTCCCTGTGGGGAAGCCTCCAACCATGCTTTGTGTCTGCAGAGCTCCATCCTGGAAGATGCTGAAGCCTTCTTGGAGCTGTCTCGGGGCCCTGCTCGTGGCCCTGCTGTTTCAGACCTCAGAGTCGGTTTATAATCCGTGCCCGGACGTCAGACAGTGTAAAGATAAAGCAACACCAGAGAGTTACACTGTAAGTGGGACCGGGGGGATGACATCTTGGTTTGAGGAAAAGGGGCAGCATGTGTTATTGGGAAGGAGGGAGGTAAGTGAAGGGACTCAGAGAGGGGGGAGCTCAGTTACAGTCAAGTGGGAGTTTCTACCTAGCCTGGGATCAAAGTGAAAATACAGATGACTGAGGGAAGTTGCTATGGGAATGGGGGGTGGGGTTTGAAGTTAGGGAGCCTATTTTCTGTCCTGCCCACCTTCTCCTCGATCTCCTGTGCTTCCTATAGGATATCTCCCACTTTGAACTACTTGGAAACAGTGACTTTCTAAGCTGTCATAATGGGTATCTTAAGATAATTAGAGTCAATTGCTGGTGGGGGGAAGAGATTCCCATCTCCCCATTTCTCAGTTAAATATAATTATTTCTTTTCAACTGGCCTCATGTCACCTTTCCTCCCTCCCCCCTGCCTTCTCCCCAAGCAACTTCTCTAGAGGAAGGAAAAACCAAGATGTCATTTCCTTTCCTTTGAAAAGAGACCAGGCAGTAATAATAGCAAACCTAATTGCTAGCTTTTATATAAAGCACTTTACATGTTATCTCATTTGACCCTCACAACAACCCTGTACTGTTATCCCCATTTTACAGATTAGGAAGCTGAGGCCAAGTGAGTTGAAAGGATTTTCCCAGGGTCAACTGAATCAGAGGCAGGATTCAAACTCAGGGTGGACTCCATGTCTAACACCCTGGATTTGGAGTCAAAGGACCTGCGTTCAAATCTTGGCTTCATCACTTAGTATCTCTGTGACCTTGGACAAGTTATTTAACCTTTCCAGACCTCAGTTTCCTCCTCTGTAAATGAGGGCTTAACTAGATCCCTCTAAGCTCTCTTCTATCTGTACATTTATTTAGTCTTGTGATCTTATGACTTATGGTGATAACAGCTCACATTTCTGAAGTGGTTTACAAAGAGATTAAGGGACTTGTCCACAGTTACACAGCTAACATCAGAGTCCTGAATTAATCTCATGTTCTCTTGACTCCAAGTCCAGCGCTCTTACCATTATGCTATAGCTGTCCTCCAAACACATCCTCCACTTTGGGGGAGTCTACTTAAGCACGAAAGACTCTGGACTACAGTCCAGGAGACCTGGGTTCTAGTCTTCACCATCACTACTTAACCATGTGACCTTAAACATGACATTTAATGTTTCAGGTACTCAGTTTTCTCATCTGCTGAATGAGGAGACTGGACTAATCTCTAAGACCATTGCCAATTCTAAAATTTTAGGACTCTAAATTATTAGCCTGGGACATTCCCTGCAGCTGAGTTGGATTGGGCTCTTCCTTTACCCCTCTGTGGTGAGTACCCAGAGTCTCTCTGATTCATGGCTCTGGCTGTTCCTCCATGAAATGGTTGACTTGAGGGTACAGCATCACATCTCTCAGTCAGTGAGTGGGTCTGGAAAGTGGTCCCTATTCTCTGTGTCCCATATGGAACCCTGGTTTTAGTCTCTTCATCCCAAACGAGGGTGGGATTACCAGGAAGCCTATTTCTTACCCAATAGTTCACTGACTTGGACAAACTGGGTCTCATATTTGGTGAAGGCTGTAAAGGCTTAATGTGGGCACAGGGTGAGGTGGTGTGGTTATGGGGCTGGTTGACATGGGAACAGGATAAGGAAAAAAAGGTCAAGTCCAAATATAAGATCAGGGCTGAGGCATGAACCAGAGAGTCTAGAATTAAGAATTTTTCTTTTCTTTTTGAATCTGGAGGAATATTCACCACAATACCAACCTATCTCACCAATTCAGGCTTGAAGTTCAATTCCAGTCAATTCAAGACAGACTATTTCTTTGTCTTTTCTTTCTTTCTTCCTTTTTTTTTTTTGCTTTGCATCTCTAGAGTCTACCTAGCATATTGTTGGCACTTAATAAACACATTTTGATCTTTTCATATTCAGAACTTTGAAATCAGTTGAATTGTTAAGCACCTACTGTGGGCAGATGCGGTGGTAGGATATTCTCCCTTCCTACCCACCCTTTGCCCTCACTCCCATCTCTTCTCTACCTCAGGCATGCCTCAAATCCTGTGATCTGGACCATGCACTCTATGGATCAAATGAGCTGAAACGTAGCACAAAGCAAAGAGATATCCATGATGATACCATCAGTAGTGATGAAGGGAATGTGGACCAAAAGATACGGGAGCTAATGCAGGGGGACCTCCTGGACCTGGTCTCTCCAGGAGTTTGGGAAGAGGACAAAGAGGTGCAAGGAGAGGATCAGCCACTGATCCGAAAAGCCAGGCGATTGGATGCCAAAAGGTCCTACTCCATGCAGCACTTCCGCTGGGGGAAGCCAGTGGGTAAAAAGCGGCGCCCTGTGAAGGTCTTTCCCAATGGGGTAGAAGAAGAATCTGCAGAGTCTTACCCTGTAGACTTCAGAAGGGACCTCTCCATGAAGATTGACTTAGCTGATGCTCCTGAGCTAGATGATAATGACACGGGGCATACCCCAGGACCAAGTGGAGAAGGGGGCTATAGGATGGAGCATTTCCGGTGGGGTACCCCGCCCAAGATTAAGAAGAAGAATAAGAATAAGAGTAAGGATAAGGATAAGAATAAGCGATATGGCGGCTTCATGGCTTCTGAGAAGAGTCATACCCCTCTTATGACACTGTTCAGAAACGCCATTGTTAAGAATGCCCACGAGAAGGGGCAGTAATGGAGGAGCTGGGGGAGGGACAACCCTAGGTTTTCTATGAGTCCCTTCTGCTTCCTCTCCTTTCCTCCTACATTCCTATCTCCCATTTCCCAGGCTTGGGGTGCTACATAGTCAAACCCTCAGCAGCCATGCCTTCACCTGCTAAAGCTGTCTGTCTTTAGGAAATAAAGCTCATTTGATTTCACATTTGATTTCTGACTTAGAATGTGTATAAAGAAGAAAATATATAAATACTCATAAAAGCAAATATATTGCACCATTTTTTACAGATAAGAAAGGAAGAACAGTAGGAGGGAAAGGCTAGTTTCCAGACTGACAGGTGACAATATTTTCATATGTAATGAAACACAAGGTGATGCAAATGAATGGGGGAGAAAAAATTTTTGTGAGCTAAGTAGATTTGTAGAATATCAATTGGTATAACAGTTAGCATGCCAGAGAGGAACTGGAATCCTAGCATCCTGAACCACTAACTAGCACTTCTGGCAACCACGATAAACAAGTTCCTCTTATATAAAACATTTTAAGACACATTCAGTTGGGCAGATGGTGGAGGAGAGACTTCAGATCTCAAAATATTAAGAGACAACTTCCTGGAAAGGGAGTAGGGCAGGGCCAGCCCAGGTAGGGGAGAGATCACCTGACAAATGCTCTACGTGCCCTCCAATTATCAATGACCTGGGGAAAAGTCCTTATCACCTAACCTTAGTTACAACTCTGCCACCATCTTACATTAGCTTACTTTTCTTTTGAGGGATTCAAATGTCCTTTGCAAATACCATACTACACCCAATCTGAGAGAGGCAATCTTAGTACTGAGAAAAGAAAATTAAAGGCCAGAGAAGGGAATGAATGAATGGTTTATTAGGTACTTGCTATACGACAATCATTAAGCTAAGGTTGGGGCCACAAATACAAAAAAGAGACAGTCTGCTCTTAACGTCTTTACACTCTGAGAGAAGGAGATAACACATAGAAAGTAGTGGCGGAGAGGAAAGGATGTTTAGTTCTGGTAAATCACAGGGAGGATGAATGATTAGACGGAATGGAAAATTATAGGGATGAGAAGAGACAAAGCATTTCAAGTCAGAGCTAGAAAGAGACCACAGGGTATGGACATCCGGGTAGGTCCTGACATCCGGGTAGGTCCTGCAATCAGTCAATCACTCACCAATCAAGTGGGGGAGAAGCAATAAGACCTTCTCCCAATCTTCAAGGAGCTTACATTCTCCACGAGAAGATAGGGCTGATCCTTGAAACAATAAGCAATCAATTTAAGCCAGAATATAAATAAATTCTAACTCCTATATCTCTCCAGTGGATCTTGTTGACTCTTGGCCTCAGTGCCCCTTATCTCTGAATTGGAGTGCTTCCAAAATTATCAGTCACAATACAATGAAGGGTGAAGCAAGGATGTCCATTATCACCTCTATTATTCAATATTGTGCTAGAAATGTTAGCTACCTCAATAAGAGAAGAAAAAGAAATGGAAGGAATTAAAATAGGCAATGAGGAAACAAAACTATCCCTCTTTGAAGATATGAGAATCAGCTAAAAAACTAGAAATTATTAACAACATTAGTAAAGTTGCAAAATACAAAATAAACCCACATAAATCACCAGCATTTCTACATATTACCAACAAAGCCCAGCAGCAAGAGACAGAAAGAGAAATTCCATTTAAAATAATTGTAGACAGTATAAAATACTTGGGAGTCTACCTGCCAAGACAAACCCAGGAACTATATGAACACAACTACAAAACACTTTCCACACAAATAAAGTTAGATCTAAATAACTGGAAAAAATATCAATTGCTCATGAGTAGACCAGGCTAATATAATAACAGTGACAGTTCTACCTAAATAAATAAAACTATCAAAAATTATTTTACAGAGCTAGAAAAAGTAATAACAAAATTCATCCAGAAGAACAAAAGGTCAAGGATATCAAGGGAATCAATGAAAAAAAAATGTGAAGGAAGGCGATCTAGCCATACCAGATCTCAAACTGTTATAAAGCAGTAATGATCAAACCAATCTAGTACTGGCTAAGAAATAGAGTGGTGGATCAGTGGAATAGTTAAGTACAAATTACGTTCTAGTAAATGACACAATAATCTGTCACATGATAAATCCAAAGATCTAAGCTTTTGGAGCAAAAACTTATTATTTCATGGAAACTGCTGGGAAAGCTGGAAAACAGTATAACAGAACAACACCTCACACTGTATACCAAGATAAGGTCAAATGGGTACATGACTTACACATAAAGGGTGATACCATGAGCAAATTAGGAGAGCATGGAATAGTTTATCTGCCAGATCTATCGATAAGGGAAGAATTTATGACCAAACAAGAGATAGAGAGCATTACAAAACATAAAATAGATAATTTTGATTATATAAAATTTAAAAAAATTTGCACGAACAAAACCAATGCAATAATGTAGATAATTAATCAACAACCATTTATTAAGCACTTTTATTAAGCAGTTATTAAACATGCTGGGCACTGTCTAACAGAAGGGTTGTAGAAGAAGAAACCACTGCAACCTATAAGCAGCTTGGCCTGGAATCAGGAGAGATCTGGGTTCAGATCCTGCCTCTGACAGTTAGTTATTGTCTAGATGACCATGGGAAAGTTATTTAATCTCCTTGGTCCCAATTCCTTATCTGTGAGATGCAGGTAGTGATACCTAAGATGCCCATATTCTTAAATGAGGGGCTAGTATGAAGCTCAAATAGGATAATGGATATAACCAGGGGTGTGCTGGGAAATATTTAATGACTGATTCCCTCTGGGGAAAACTGTTTGCAAGATACACCTTTAAGTTTAATCTCTGATATTAAAATTTTCCCCATCACTTTTTTAAAGTTTAGAATGATAATCAATGAAACAACAAATTAAACCTTGATTTGCAATATTTGCCAGTTTCCAAGGTGTATATGCCCACACTGAACATTTTAACAATGGGGATTCAAGCTGGCTCTAGGAGACCCTTGGATATAAAGTGCTTTGCAAATTTTCAATGTTAACTATAATCATCCTCCTGATATTATCCTGCCCCAGAACCTCAAATGCCAAGTTCCTAATACTAAGAGACTTGTGTATGTAAAATGGTACGTAGGCTCATAGTTTGCAAGCTGAAAAGGGGCCTCAGATGCCATATGTAGTCCAACCCTCTTATTTTACAAATGAGGAAAGTGAGGCCCTTTGGGGTAAAGCGACTTGCCCCAATTCTCTCTGGTATATTTGGCACAGCCAGAGTTCAATGCCTTTTCCACACTGCCAGGCTGCCCTTTGGGATACTATGCCTAGATAGTCTCTAAGATCCCCTTCCAGTCCAAACCTTTGACACAGGCTCTCATCAATCCACAACTCTTCTTGCCATCTCCCATCACCAAGGCCTTTAAAGGGCTCAAGGCGGCTCTGCCTCCTCCCACCCCAGTTCAATCATATTGGTTGCCCTCTTGCCTGGTGGTAATTTCTTTTTTTCTTTTCATTTCTTTTTTTTCAGTGGATAAAAATGTTGAATAAATTTCGCCAGTTTCATACAAGAAGCGTAAGATAGGAAAAGGTGGTAGTTTATCATGTACTGAGGATGAAGAAAACAGTATAGACAGCCCCTGGGCTGTCCTGGTACTGATTAAACTCTAAGCCTTTTAAAAAGGCTTAGAAAAATAATAACACACTCTTACAATACTTAAAAGTTTGCAAATCCATATATAGATATAGTCTCACTTGATCCTCACAAGGATAACCTGTGAGGAAGGTGCCACTGTTATACCCATTTTCAGATGAGTAAACTGAGGCTTAGAGAGGCGGTATTGCATAATGAATAGAGGGTTTGACTTTGGAGTCAGGAAGACCTGGATTCAAATGCTATCTCAGACACTTACTAGCTGTAGGATCCTTTGAGCCTCTTCATGCCTCAGTTTCCTTATCTGTAAAATGAGTTGGGACTTAATGGTCTCAGAGGTCCCTTCCAGCTCTAAATCTATGATCCCATGACTTGTTCAAGGTCATATAGCTTGTAACCACCATAAGCAGGCCTTCCTGACTCCAACTCTGGCTTGATATCCGACTATATGACACTGCCTAGGGCTCCTAGCACATTTGTGTGTATGTTTGGAGAGAAAGTGAAGGGAGGGGGTAGATCTCTTGTAGAGAATTATGGGACAACATGGATAAGAGTTTTACAGGATGAGAAGGCATGAATGAACTGTGATACGCATCATTAGAGGGAAAGACCAAGAGGTCACAGACACAAATGGTGGAGATGGTCAGGTCAGGAATAGAGAGGCAGGAAAAGAGCCCTTACAAAGAGGATGATTTTTTCCCCAATCTCCAAAAACCATCTCCCTGTTGAAGCCTATAAAGGGAATGGGAGAAGTCAGCTCTGAGTACAGGTTTTCTGCTAGATAGAAGCATTGTTCCATCAGTGACTATAGGAGCCTCTGAGACCCTGACTTCCTCCACAACCTTACAGACTCCAACAGTTGTATAAAAAGTCTCCAACTTCACACTATGATGCATGCCAGGTTCTGAAGTCAAGATTTCACTCAACTATCCCAAACCACAGGTAGCCAGAGGCTCAACAGATTTTTTCTCTTGACAACATTCATACATTCAGATGCTTTATACACTTAGACACATACATTCATATACACGTGCCCAATAAAAGGCAGCATGGGGCAGGCAGTGGGAGGAGTGCTGGATTTTTAGAATTCAAATCTCACAGCTACTGATTAGCTGTGTAAGCCTGGACAAGACAATTCCCCCTCTCTGGACTTCAGTATCCTCATCTGTTCAATAAGGGCATTGTACTAGAACTCTAAAGACCCATATGGTGCTAAATCTTTGATCCCAGGATCTATAAACACACATACACACACACCTAACTGACCAAATGGTGTAATGGAAAAAGTCCTGGATCTGGAGTCAGAGGATGTAGGTTTGACTCTGGGCTCTGCCTCTTACTAGGTGTGTGACTCTGGGCAAGCCATTTTGCCTCTGAGCTTTAGTTTTTTCATCTGCAAGATGAAAGGATTGGACGAGATAATCACCCTCTAGCTCCTTCTGGTTCTAAATCTACGATACTATGACCTACATAGAAATAAAATCACAAATAGAAAGAAATTGGTAGAATGGCCAGTCAACACAGGACTGGGTTATCTGGACACTAATGGCTGGATTTAAGCTTGGAGGATCTGAGTTCAAAGTCTAACTCTACCCCTTCTTTCCTGTGTTGCTTTGGGCAAGTCATTACCTTTCTGGATCTCAGTTTCCTCAAGTGTAAAAAAAAAAAAAGGAATTAAACTACCGTAGCCTCTAAGGTTACTTCCAGCTCTCAATCTATAATCCTACTATATACTCTTCTAGTTCTTCCTTCGGACTCTAAATCTTGGGATCCTTTGCCACATCATATTGTACAATCATTGATAAAGAGTTAGAAATGGCCTTAGAGGCCATCAAGTTGAACTATTTAAAAATAATTTTTTATTCTGAACTTCACACAAAAAGAGCACTTCCATATATATAAGATTATATATGAAACCATGAATCTCTATTTCATATAGCTTGCTTTTTTTAGAAGTACATAATAAATTCAACACATTCCTTTCAAAGTTGTCCTACTTGTCTACTTCCTTCTAAACTTCTTTCTCTTCCATGCATTTAAAAAATGCTTCAATGTACAAAAATACTCATAGCAGCTCTTTTTGTGGTGGCAAAGAATTGGAAATTGAGAGGATGCCCATCAATTGGGGAATGGCTGAGCAAGTTGTGATATATGAATGTAATGGAATACTATTGTGCTATAAGAAATGATGAACAGGCTGACTTCAGAAAAACCTGGAAAAACTTATATGGTCTGATGCTGAGTGAAGTGAACAAACCAAGAGGACTTTGTACACAATAACAGCCACATTGTGCATTGACTAATATTGATAAACTTAACCCTTCTCAGCATTACAAGGATCTAAGACATCTCCAGAGGCCTCGTGATGGAACATGCTCTCAACATCCAAAGAAAGAACTATGGAAGTTGAATCCTATCATTTTTTTTCTCTTCTGTTCAGTTTTGGTTCCTCTTTCTGATGGTTCCTCCTATTGTTTTTAATTTTTACTTACAACATCACTAATGTGAAAATATGTTTAATAGGAATGTAAATGTATAGCCTATATGCCGTCTTGGGGAGGGTGGTGGGGAGGAAGGGGTAGAAAAATTTTAAACTCAAAAACATATGGAAGTTATTGTTGATAAATCAAAATAAATTAATAAAATTTAAAAATTTAAAAAATGTTTCAATGTCCCTTTTTTTTGACATCAGTATTGCAACCCCCTCATCTTTACAGATGAGGAAACTGAGGCCCATAGAGGTTAAGTGACTTGCCCAAGGTCACGTGAGTAGTAAATATCAGAGGTGGAATTTGAATCCAAATCTTCTGACTCCAGAATTAATGCTATTTCCTTTATTCCTTTAGCTAGTCAACAAACCCCCTTGTTTCTTGCATCTTCTCACTTCCCAGTGCCACAACTTCATTCCTACAGTATCTTAACTCATCTCCCCCACCTCCCATTTTGCTTTTCTTTAAACTCATCCTGGACAACCCTGTTAGAGCCTTCTCCCTAATGCTCCTCTTTCCTTAAGTGGAAAAAGCATTGGTTTTGGAGACACATGGCCTTAGTTCTGCCATTAGGCATGAATATGATGTTCTGGGTTGGGTCTGACTCAGGCTAACCCTCTGGTAGCTTGTTTGATACTAAGGGAAAAACTAGACAACTCATAGGTTATTCAACTGTTAATAGATGGATATCAGGGTAGAACATTCAACAAAGATATGATCCATCAGGGATATCATGAGTTGATTCCTTAAGTGAAGCCATCTTCTCTGAGTTGCCCATGATTGTCCATCAGCCAAAGATCCAGATACCTGGAATTATTCTTGGATGTTTTGTACTCAGGTTGCCAGGAAGAGATGTCAATAGCTTGGGCCTTCCGTCCCCTGAGCCAATTAAATATGGAGGACATTTTCAATACCTTTTATGGAAAAACTAACCTTACTTGCATGGTGTAGGGGAAGATGTCAGGATATTACTCCCATTACATATAACCTTAGGCAAGAGTCACTTCATGTCTTGGCTTGTTTCCTCACCTATGAGATAAAGAGGTTGGATTAGATAGCCTCCTCCCATGCTAGAATTCTATTATTTTACTGTCACTCCCCAACTCCAAAGCAAAAATGGTTACTTACTAAACAGATCAAGGCCCTGAGAGCTCCACACTCTACCTATCCAATCTCATCTCGCACACTACTCCTGCAAACAAGACCCTCCTTTCAGTAAATAAAGACTCCTCATTACACTGACATCCACACGTTGGCATTTGGACCCTCTCTCATGAAGAACCCACCACCTCTTGTACACAGATATTTTTCAAAGTCTAGTTTAAGCCTCACCTTTTCGGTATAACTTCTCCTGTTGACTTTGGTCCATAAAGATTGTTGGTGGTACAGTAGAGATCACACTGAATTTGGAGCCAGAAGACCTGGGTTCAAGTCTTTTCTCTGTCATTTACTACCTAAAGGACCTAAGGCACACTTTATTTGGCTTGGCCTCCATTTCCTCATCTGCAAAAATGCAGGAATTGGGCTAGATGGCCTCTGAGATCTCTTCTAGTTCTAAATCTGTGGTCTACTACTTCATCTGTTATGACCTATTTCTTTATCTGTAAAATAAATCCCCTGGACTGATTGGCTGCAGTTTGTAAGGTTCCTTATGGCTCTAAATCTATAATCCTAGGATCCTTCTCTGAAGTGCAATGATGACCCTTAGTGTGTTACACAATTTGGCCCTCAATAATACAGCATTTGGTATATATAGATATGTATGAACAGGCTTGCTCACCTAGCTAGACTACAAGCTCCTTGAGGTCAAGGACCAAGTCCTATGTCTTTATCTCCATAGTGTATAAGCAGTACAGAGAACTGAGATTTAGCTGGTCCAGGGCATCAATGCATCAAAGATCTGTGATTCTGTTAGGGTGGGTATTTCCTCGATAGTGCAGATCTCAACTGGTGGACACCTTGGTCAAAAAAAAGATTTATCGGCTTTCAGTCAATCTGACAATGATCGTGCCTGGAGTTAGATTAGATGGCGTTTGGATAATAGTCTCACCATTGGCCATTATCTGACTTCTTTCCATCCTGGTAGATAAACTGCCTGAGTTTACACTCCATTGCATAGTTTTCAAGAGCCCCAGGACACCTCCCAAGGAATGGCGAATAAAGAAGTATTTCTATATATATTCATTAGTATGTGCCAACATGCACAAGAATACACAGATATATCCATAGAAGACACCCTTGCAGAAGATACACACACATAGACACTGATACCTTATACAAACACATCTTCAGCTGTAGTATGAGATACTACAATTAATCCTCAGAGGAAGATTGAAATGCCTTTGGAGATACCTTCCATTTGCACATAGGCATTCGACAATTTGATGCTAAATTTCAGTTATGTGTCAGTCACTGTGCCAGGCAGGTTGGGCTACAAAGAGAAGAGGGAAGTCATCCCTGCCTGCTCTCAAGGAGCTTCCATTCTACTGCTGACTTTCATGGGTGTTCTTAACCCTTCAAACAAAACGAGGAAGCTGCACTGTGACAGCTAGACATGGGGGAGTTGGAAAGTAGTCTAGTTCCTTAAGAACAAGATTAAACTCCTTCCCTGTCTAGGAGGGGGCAGCCTGGTAGTGCCCAGACCTGAAGTCAAGAAGACCTGAGTTTAGATCCAGTCTCAGACACTTAATGTGTGACTCTGGATAAGTCACAACCTCTGCCTGCCTCAGTTTTTTAAACTGAAATGCGGAGAATAATATTATATACCTCCCAGGGTTGTTGTGGGAATCAATGAAATCATGTTTGTAAAGCATTTAGTAGAACGTCTGATACATAGCAGGCACTTAATAAATGTAGGATGGGTTGAATGTAATCCTGCAAACAAAGAGCCTTGAGGCTAAATGGCCTTCGGGGTCCCAGCTTCCATTCTTTTACTCTCAGAATCCAGCTCTGGGCCCCAGATTTCCATCCTGACAGCCTCCCTTTCCACCTACCTCCTGGTGCCAAGGCAAAGAGAAGGGAATCTTCTGGGGGTGTCAAAATGTCAACAGGAAAACCATTGGTATTTTCAGACTGAAGTTTGCATCTCAAACAACCATTTACTTTTAAGAAACCAAGCAGGCAGTGATGTGGAGACAACATTAACATTTATTTGAAAAGGGCATCATAAAGACATATTGGAAAATATTGACAAACATTCCCTAAAGAATTACCTTTTTAAGTATCATCCTTCCACAGCCACCTACTCATCCTTTCCCAAATCCACTACCTTTTCCTCTGCCCACAAATGAAGCCAATGAGCTCCAATGAATTTTAAATACAGAAGCTATCACAGGAACCAATTCTACACTCGCATATAAATAAATCTATCAGCTATTATATACACATGTTAGAAACTATGTGGCACTTGTGCACTCCCACCCCCCCCCACCCACCCCGGGCCACAAAGGTCTAGATATCACACACACACACACACACACACACACACACACACACACACATTGCAATCTGAGGACAAAAGCACTTACAGGTTTTCCAGCTGGGAGCGCCTCTTGTCCCCTCCAACTAATTAAGTGCTTTTCAGAAATCAAGAGGAGATGGAGGGAGAACATTTCCCCCATTCCCAGATCTCCCAGAAAAAGAAATGAACTCAGTCAGCTTCTTTGGTCCTCAGGTAGAGTGAAAATTCAAGGTCCAACTGCAATTCAGCAACCTACTTCTCTTCTACACTCCATTCTAACAATCAGTCTATAGGTATTTAAGGGCCTACCATGTGCCAAACAAGAGGGACAGTGTGGTGTAGTGGCTAGAGAGCTCACCTCTAAGCCAGAAAGACCTGGTTCAATATAACCATGCAACACTGGGTCAGTAACAGCCTCTTTGTTCTCTGGACAGCTCACCAAGACCAAAATCTGCACAGGTAGGAGGTCCTGCCACTGGCAGAAATCACAAGTGCCAAAAACTGCTGCGTACCAGGGGTATAAAGGTAAACAGAAATGATCCCTGCTTTCCAAGAGCTTACCTTCTAGTTAAGTACTCAGTCTTCTCTCCTTGCAGCGTATTTGGGCTTGGATTAGACTTGAAGCAAATGGTTCATTGTTACTTTGAGGGTTGCTAGGAAGGGAAGACGAGTGACCCTAAATTGCTTGTACTTCCCAGGGCAACTCAGACATCTTGTTTTAGCTCAATTTGTCTGTGCTACCCTGGAGGGGCCCAGTAAGAGCATGGATTCTGAGCTGGGCTCATCCTTCCCAGTTACATGGGAGTCCGGACATAATTCAGTGTTGTAGAGGGGATTTATCCATGGGACAATGGGATTGGGATTAGACAGGACCACAACCTAGAGACCTCAGAGATGCTCAGGCTTCCTGATCCTTGAGCTGTTTCAGTCCTTTGGAAGTTCCAAGTCTTAAGCCCTACCATACATCTGGGCTCTAGGCAACTAAGAATATAAATTATAGTCTTTGTTGAATCATATCACAGTTGTGTCTGACTCTTCGTGACCCCGTTTGGGGTTTTCTTGGCAAAGACACTGGGATGGTTTGCTATTTCCTTCTCCAGCTCATTTTACAGATAAGGAAACTGAGGCAAACAGGGTTAAGTGATTTGCCTAGGGTCACATAGCTAGTAAATACCTAAGGATAGATTTGAACTCAAGATGATGAGTCTTTCTGACATCAGGCCTGCTGCTCTATCTACTGTACCACCTAGCTGTTTACAAATTGTGGATAAGGTGCCAAATCACATTGGCATAGGGAGTTTCCCCATACCAACGAAATCAGAGGTTTAGCCCCCATCCTTATTAAACGTTCCCTCCAAATGTTAACTGGTTGGGGGCAGCTAGCATAGTTTTTACCTTCTTCTTGCAGCCTGGCTTCATTTGATCCTATCTTGGCACTACTAATCTCCCAACCTCACTTTCTATTACGAGGGAATAATTTTAAATGGAATTACTGGATTTGTGCTCTCAAATGGGAAGAGAAAGGAAGGAGTATAACCATAGGACCCCAAGGTCCCTATTTGGAGGAAAACTCAACTTAGTGAAGAGAAATTGGGGATTTAAGATCTATTCATGTCTGATTAAACCTTCTCAGGAAAGCTGTAGTTGCACCCATTCTTCCGTCAATGCAGAAGCTCATCTTCTGTCCATTATGCGTATAATGGGGTCTCCAGCTGAGCCTAGTCAGGTAGAATATAAGCTGCTCGAGGGCAAAGACTGTTTTTTTGTTTTGTCTTGATATATCGAGCACATAGCACTGGGCCTCATATGTAGCAGGTGCTTAATCAATGTTTGCCAGATAGATTGAAGGATAGTTTCTGACTGCCTCTACCCAGGAGAGGAAAAAGGCCTCATCACAAGGAACAGCACAGATAGGAAAAGGAGATTGGCCAGGAAGGGGAAGTTATATCCCCCTCATTCCCTGAGGCCAGTGGTAGGACAAGATTATGATGGCATGAAACTATTTGAAGTACTGATCACTTCTCCAGTGCTTTGTTCTAAGGCACACTGACTTTGAGGCAGGACTTTCACATATTCTCATGATTAAGAGCTGGAAGAAACCTCAAAGACCACCTGTTTCCTCACTTATAACATGAGGACATTGGATTAGCTCATCTTTAAGGTCCCTTTTGGCTCTTCACCATAGGATCCTGTGATCTAGTCCAGTACCTTCATTTTACAGATGGGGAAACTGAGGCCCAGAGAGATGTGTTTTGTCCCCTGTCACATAAGTGACTTAGCAGAGGCAGGATCCATATCTAGCCCCTTTGAGTCAAGTTCAATGTTCTATTACAGCTTGTTGCTAATTTCTGTTAGGAAAATTTGGTCTACCTTGCTGATTATATTAGGCAATAGACACTGTTTAACTTAGATACCAGAAGAGTCAGAAGTAGCTTCTTCACAAGGAGAAAATAAAAGCACAGAAAAGCTTCCCTTGATTGGGGGGGGGCATAGAACTGATGCTCTAAGCCAGAGGCATCAGACACAAGGCCCCATGCTGCTGGCCACAATCAGATTAAAGTGTAATTGGGAAATATTTAATAAAATAAATACGACAGCAGAACAAAGATGATGTTAATGTGTGGTTTTCTAAGTCAATACACAGTGCTCCACAGGGATCCTCATGTATGGGTTAGTGGCCCAGTGTCTGAGCTTGACACCACTGATCTAAATCATATAGCTAGAGATATAGATTATTTTTTCTTCCCAATAAAATAAGAAACAGTGATAACCAAAGCCAACAGTCATGTTCTAGGGGAATTAACCTCATTTGTAGGCTCTTTAGAAAGGTGTCATAGAAATATTATTATATAAGTCTCAGCCTCAATATCCTTATCTGTAAAATAGAAGGGGGGATTGGAGGGGAAGGTTGACTTAGATGGCCCACAAGCTCCCTTCTGGCTCCGGATCTTATGATCCTCACCCCTCAGCGCCACAGACATGAGAAACATCGCTAGAGGTAGTGGGGAAGACAACTAAAATCAAGTAAGAAAGAAACTGAGGGTCTTCCTTTAAAGCTAAGTTGAGGGTTAAGAGACAAAGTGCTCAGAATAATCATAAAGAGCTACGTAGTGCGGGAAGACTAGTTTGGCCCTCACAGGGCCACATAGATTTCCTATCTTGTCTTCAAAGTTTCCTTTAAGAAACTGTGTGCTTTGATGTTCACCAGAAGTGTAAGTTGCTATTTTAATAAGAAAAGTTTTATTATATAAAAATGAAGAGGAATTTCATGCTTATAAGTCGGGATGTCCTCTATCTTGGATTTCAGGAAACGCATGCAACCTAAAATTGCACTAAGTGAGGCAGAGAGTGCAGAACCAGGAGGGAATAATTCTGCCCTCCTCAGAGGACACTTCTCTGGCTGGAGTGCTTTATTTAGTTCTGATTAACATCTTGGGAAGCACGTTAATAAGCTAAAGGAAGGCGGCCAACCTAGTGACCGGCCTTGAGATCATACCTCAGAAGGACCAAATGAAAGACTCAAGGAGATTGGGCATAGGGAAGCAGGCAGCTCGGTGGCAGTGGGGATATGATCATTTTCTTTAAGTGTTTGAAGGTCTCTTACACGAAAGGAGGATCAGACACGTTTTGCTTGACCACAGAGGACAGAACGAGGAACAGTGAATTGGAGATAAATGTAGGTTTTATGGAGTGAAAACATCCTCAGAGTTGGAGGTGTCCAAAAGTGGAATGGGTTGCCTTAAGTGCTAGTGGGTTCCCTTTACTCAAAGTCTTGAAGTAAAGGCTAATGACTACTTATCAGGTATGTTATATGGGAGATCCTTTTTCTGATAAGGATACACAAGACGGTCTCTGACAGCCCTTCTAACTCTGGAAGTGTGATTTACACCACCTGGCATACCCATAGTGCAATAACAGAGGCTGAGCTGAAGGTGGGCTTGCATAAAACTTTAGAATGGCCAAGGAGTGCTGCCTTTCATTGTACAACTCAAATATGCATTTTTAAAAAAGGGGTCTTCTTTTTGAAATGTACTTTATCTTTTCAAGTATTTTATATTCAGACTAATATGTCAAAGACTTAAACTATAAAAGCAAAGGCCTGCGGTGACAACATTATGATAGTTGGGCTCAAATTTCATTTTTCTTCCCCAAGAAACTCCACTTAGGATGGGAGAAAATATCTCTGGGTCAAATTCCTGTTTTTGTTCCCATTTCTCTCTCATATTCTGTCATATTCTCTCTCTCTCTCTCTCTCTCTCTCTCTCTCTCTCTCTCTCTCTCTCTCTCTCTCCTACATGGGGGCAAACCACTAACTGACCTATAATTCATTCACATCCTCACATGAATTATCTCAGCTATACCAATAAATGAGAGTTTGGGGCAGTATAGAGGATTGGGGGAGGAAGGAAGGCTTATTTTAGAAGGGTTATTTAGAGGGAGATGTGCTTGTAGGAATCTGCCATCTGGGGCTCTAAATAAGCCATGGTCCATATAAGTGTGGTTAGCCTTTGGGAGGATCAGCAAGGATAGCATGGGACACAGAAAAGGCATTGAAGACAAACTTCCCTCCCCACTTTCCCATATTGCTTGGGGTCATGTGTGTATTGGTTCTGACTGGGCTTTTGCAACAACTTGCTGTCACCATCATTTATAAAAAGTTTACTAGTACATAACAAGGGGCAGGGTACATGGGGCACCTAAAAAAATCTAGAATTCGAAGAAGCTTCTGTTGCACTCTGGAGTCCAGAGGTACTACCTCATGTGGATAAAATATATGCGTAGACTTTATCCAAAAGACACACGTACACTTCCCCTCCCCCACTCCACCTCCCACCCATACACAGGTTTGCACACTGCACTCTCAAGTCATACAACTGGCCCACTCATTCCTTGGTAGATACATCCAATATTCTCAGTGTTGGCAGGTAAACTCCTTTTGTTGGAATGGTAGTCCCAAGGACTCTCTGCCCAGGGCAAATAACTTTCCCTATGAGGGAATGATTCAGGGCAGGGCATTGGGGCATCCTGTCATTCCCTGTGTTTTTGGAGAGTGTCTATCATTTTGAGCCACCTCTTGTCCTGCCCTCAAGCCTAGAACCTCCAGCAATAGGCCTATGCTTCACAAGAAGAGACACCATGGAGACACCATAACCCAGTATCTCAGGTAGGGTAGAGATGGTAAGAGAGCCAAGAGGGACCACTCTTGGTGGGGGAGCTAGGTAGAGATGGTTTTCCCATCTCTGCCCACAATGAAAGTGGGTCATTGGGGAGCATTGTCTGATATAACTTCCCATGATACAGGACTCCCAGGATGCAATGTATTTGCCTCCCTGGCAATGTCAAGGCTGAAGATGGCCTTGCTCCTTCTCCCCAATCCTATAATCTTGCCAGATTTTATTTCCCTTCATCAGATTAGACTTTGCCCTTAATTTCATTTTAGGTTCCCATAATGGCTCTAAACCCTGGCTCCAACGGTCCTGTGCCATTTGAGAGGAGACTGGACCAGGGCAACTCTTATGGATGAATAAGAGCTAGAAAAAATTGCTGGTATCAACTATGTGTTGAGCACTAGCATCCCCAGAAAGGATGTCCCATGCTTCCTTTCAGATCCTGGTCTTAGAGCTGCCATTGTCCCAACTCTACTTTCCTCCAAATTCCTAAGGCACCCCATTCCCTTCTGCCTAGCCCCTGGGCCCATTTGTGTGGTGACTTTTTACATCAGGCAGAAGGGATTCAGTCTGTTGCTCAGTGAGGATGAAACTCTCAGTATACCTCACCCCTTCTGAAGCAGCTCTGTTAGGTGGGGATTCAAACTTCCATTCTGTAGCTGGAAAATTCCTAGAGAGAGACTCCAACACTTTCCCTTTTCTCTAGGCAATGCTGCCCAAGAGGTCGGATGCCTCCCTTCCTTATTTCCATTTTCTGTTCAACCCGAGGTGTTAAATTGGGCTCAAAAGCCACTGAGATCCTTGGCAGGGCCCCAACAGCCTGTCCACGGATGGTTCAGAGGCTCCATCCCAAGAAAAAAAACTCCTCCAACTCATCAGCCAAAGGATTCCCAAGGCTCTCTGACCCTTATTTGGAGAGAACCTTCAAATCTCTCCTCATAAAGGACCCCAGATGACACAGAAGGCAAGGCAGAGTGGGCGGGGTGGACTCCCACTGGCACAAAGGGCCTCAAAGAGAGTGTGGTGAAGCTGGGATGCTAGAGCAGAAGGAAGAGAAGGGTTGAAGGAACTTGCTTTCTTAGGAAGGTGCCCACCTTTGGAAGTTATATTTCTCCCCTGAGATCTCATTAGGATTCCATGCTGTAGGGGATGGGGGTGGGGATCACCTTCCCCAAACCCAGCCTCCATAGGACCTCTGACTCTTGGCACTCAGTATACACACAGATCAGGGAACTTCATCTCATAGACGGGGATCGAATGGTTCTGTGGCTGGCCGTAGGCTGCTGTGATGGTACCAGATGGGCTTGGGGGAGGTCTAAAGACAGGAAGAAGAGATTGAAAGGAAAAGTCACGAAAGGTTGCAAACAGGGTAAGCTGGAATCATTTTTCTACTAGGGTAAATGTGGGAGAAGACTCAGATCCCCAATCACAGAGGCCAAATCCATGAAGGTCAAGCCTTCCTGATATATAAATTCAATTGAGGCCTTTAATCAGAGAAAGGATTTGGGATCTAGGGAAAAGCAAACTAACTCTGAAGTCAGAGGGTCAGGGTTTAAATTCTGCCTCTGATGCTTACCTGTGTGGCTGTAGGCAAGTAATGCCTACTACTTCTCTCCCTGGGCCTCAGTCTCCTCATCTACAAAATGAGTGGGTGGACTGGATGGCTCCTGCGGCCTCTTCTAACTCTAGCTCTATGATCCTATAATCTCTTGGGCAACCATGTTTTTATTCTGTGTTCCAGAACTTCTCATTTAAAGCCAAATTCACTACGAAGGCCATAGTCACAGAACCATTCTGGGTTCTTTTCCTGAAACCATCTCCTAATTCACTGACATGACATCTTTCCTTCCCCCAGTCAAACAGTATAGATTAAGGTCCCCAGTTCTAGATTATAAAAAGAGTTCTAGGCCTTCCAAAGAACAGAAGCAACAAGTAATGATCCCAGAAGGGAGGGCCCTGTGAAGATCAGAGGGCAAACTCCCTTGCCCAAGGCCACTTACCGGATGGTGATTTCAAAGATCTGGTTGAGTTTGCTCTGCAGCAGTGATGCCTGTAAACCAAAGAGATGGAAGGAAGGTGAGCTTGAGGGCCCTGACCATATCGCTTCACCACAGGCTCCTGTGGCCAGCTTAGGGCTGGAGGGCCAAGGGAGGGGACATAATGTTATTTTTAGCTTTGATCTTGGATCCTGGCTGTTCTGTGATGAATGAAAAACATTGGGAGACAGAGTTTCTGGGTAATTAATAATCAGTTTATCAATTAGGCTAGCTAGTAAATAAATTATTAGTGGTTTCTCTTGATAACCAAAGACAAAAGACATGGGGAGCCTGAAAGTTTTAAAGAATGCTTGAGAGAAGATTCCCTTGACAACTGAAAATCAATTCTGATTGGTGGACATTTAACAAGGAGGTGGATTCGAAGTCTTCAGCTTCCCCTGCTGAGGATGTGGCTTGATCATGAGACTCAGCCACCTCTAGCAGTCTGGACAGGGGAATCCTTCTCTATCCAGACCACTCGGATTGGCTTTCTCCTTCATGAGCTGGGTCACCTAAAATTCTAATGGAGGGGTACAAGGACAGGAGCTCATTTCCTCAGGGTAAAAACTTGCCTAGACTGGATTCTGTTTACACTCTAAACACCTAGTTGGGTGGGGTCCAGCCCAAGATCCAAGAGCATGTTCCCTGAGGGTTAGGGTCAATTTCGATAAGCCATATCCTTCAGAGGCTAGCCTTCCACAGGAGCTGGTCCTCAATGAAGAAACAGAGGAGAAAAAGCTTGAATCCTAATTTAGTAATTGGTTACCAATATAATAGAAAAAATGACTTCAGTCATAGCCTTTAAGAGGTAGCAATCTGCTCGGGCTTTGGTCTGCACGAGGACGTGGGGAAAGGCATACCAGAGAGGTCTTTGGTACCTACCTCTTTAAGAGCCAACTAGAGAGAAACAGCATGGTGTAGAGGATAGAGGGGCTGGCTTCAGAGTCAGGAAAACTGAGGCTTAAGTCCTGCCTCTGACACATACTGGCTGTGTGAGCCTGGGCAAGATTCAGGGCCCCCAGGCAACTCTCTACCACTATAAATTGTAGAGAAGTTGTTTATATGCAATGGTAGAGGGCATTTCCTCAATGGGAGATGCCTACTATACCAATGAAAATAGAGGGTCTGACCAAAAAAATTCTTTTAAAGGAGCCAATTAGGTCATTCAATGACAACAGCATGCAATCATTGACCAAGAGAAAGAAGAATGGAGTCAATACAACTTAACAAGCATTTGTTAAGTGCCTACTGCATCATGCTAGGTGCTGGGGATATATAAAGAAATAGTTCCTATCCTCCATGAGCTTATCTTCTTGGGAATGACTGATCTTGTTCAGTGACCTAGGGAAAAACCTCTTCCCACCTTTCGGCCTCATTTCTTCTCTGTTTCAGGAAAATAGTAATCCTCTGCCTCCCAGGATGAGGATGAAAAAGAAAAAGATAACATGTGGCTAAGAGAATACTGGTTGAAAGAAGGGAATAGAAATGCAAGATTTTTTATGTTTAAATGTCTACCATTGTTTTTGTTATTGATGGCCCTCAAATTTTGGCCACACCAGCTCATGAAGGCCATCTACAGTGACATGAAGTGTTTCAATCTGTTTTGGGGGAAAGGGTACCCATAGCCAGTGAAATCAGGAATGCATGAAGTAATGACATGTAGATTGTTATTGTTAAAAAAAAAAAAACTACCTTCTCTCATTGCCCTCTGAAACTCCTTCCCACTGATTCCTGTTTATTCCCCAAGCCACTTTTTTTTCCCCTTCAAATCTTTCCCCTACAATCTCCATTTCTAAGAAAACCAGCCTCGATTCCTAGATATTCCTGACACGGTGAGCCCTGCCAATCATCATAGAACTTGGCATGCCAGTCATTTGTCTCCCGGAAATGCCCACATTATTTCACCATGGCCGCCTTCTTGAGAGAGGGAACTACTACTGGTCAAGGGTCTCTCTACCTTATAATTCCATATCCAAATTAATTGCCCCAAAAGACCAAACAATGATGGGGCTCTCTTGGTACTTTGGGGGATGATACTCAACTTAAATACTTCAAGAGAACTGTGATTCCATTACTGAGAGCATTCCTTTTAACAATGGAGTTCTCAATCCATCCATGCCTGCCTAAGGTCATACATGTGCAACCCTTGGCAAGGGAGTAGTGTGTTTTGTTCCTACATGTCTGATGACATTCTTTACTCCACCAATACCAGATGATGAGTTATGAATACTAGAAAAAATACTAGTGTTGACCCATCCCTGATGGGTTAGCCTTTGTTTCTATGGGGAATAGGGTTGGGGGAGAGGGCACAGGAGAAGCCCAGCCAGCTTCTGTTTGGTGTCATAGCTCAGTGCTGATCCTTGCTAGCCCTAAAGGCCAGACGCCAATCTCCCCTTGGCTTCCACACTCACCCGGGCCCCACAATGGGCAGCAATCTCCTCAAAAGGTGCCTTCTGGAACTTCTCAACCACCTGCCGTCGCCGCTCACGCTCTTGTTCCTCCACTGCCACGCTATCCACTGAAGTACAGAAAGCTTAAGTTAGTACCTTGGTAATGGGCAGCTAAGTGGCACCATAGTGCATAGAGCACTGGCCCTGAAGTCAGGAAGACTCATATTCTTGAGTTTAAATCTGGCCTCAGACACTTGGGTGACCCTGGGTAAATCACTTAATCCTGTTTGCCTCAGTTTCCTCCTGTGTCAAATGAGATGGAGAAGGAAATGGCAAATCACTCTAGTATCTTTGCCAAGAAAATCCCAAATGGAGTCACGAAGAGTTGAACATGACTGGAAAACAACTGAATTAGACCAGTGATTCACACCATAGTGAATCATGAAGTAGAAAGAACACTGAATTTGGATTTAGAAGATGAAAATTCCAATCCTGACTTTGCCATTAATGAGTTCTACCATTTTAAGTAAGTCATGGCTTCAATCCAGTTTCTTGCTCTATAAAATGGGAACACTTTATGGCATATGCCCTGTCAACTTCAAATTCTGTAATTCTCAAGTAGGAAAATACGTGTGAAATAAATTTGTAAATAATTGTGTGTTACAAAAAAGGCAAAGTACTATTATTATTATTACCTAGAAAATTCTGAGAGAATGAGAGGGGGGGAAAAGTAGGGAAACACCTAGAGCATGGGGCCGTGCACTAGGGCACTGCATGAGGACATCTGGAGAAAGAGTAGAGGCAAAAGGAAAGGTACTGAAAAGGAAAGGAGAAAGGTCGGGAGATCAGAGCTCTAGTCCTGGTTCTGTCACTAACACATTGTATGACCTTAGGCAAATCACATGACTCTTTGGGCCTCAGTTTCCTCATCTATAAAATGAAGGGATGAAATAGGTCCTTTCCATCCCAAATGTGCTATGAGTTTATGGTTTTATAATAGAATGCTAGAGATTAATGACACCTACTTTCCAGTTCTGCCCAGCACCAGCCCATAGTGTACAAACATAGGTAGGTTTCCGAGGAACTACAATGGAAAGCCACCCACCATAATTGCTGGTAGATACTCCTTCATACACAAACACAGATCTGTATGCCTAAGCCTCAACCCATTAAGTGTGAACAGAGCTATCTGGGTTGACAGAGCTCACAAATGGCTTTTTGGATGTACAAATATTTGAATCCCACAGTCATTGAGTTGTCTTGATGGAATGCTGCCATTGACACACTGCCTACCTATCATCACCCTCTCCTGATTGTGGATTTGACCTTCGCATGTCACATGTGATACTCCGTGCACCACTCAGATGGTCATTTCACTCTCACAAGTGAAGATACGTGCCCTGAGCTTCACCTTGTTGCCTTTTAATAGAAGGCTTTTACCCATAAGGCTAGAGATTACTAGGTCCAGAAGGCTATGTTGAAATCAAGATGAACATTATTCTACTACAATTTCATTTAAATGGTCTGAAGATATTCACAATCTTACCTATGCTCTTCTGTAATATGTAAAAATACTCAAGCCTTCTAATATGACAGCAAGGCAATGGGTCTCATGGGACTTAGGTAATCTGTGGATCCAGAATCTGAGGAACAATGTATTAAGGTCCAGGCTGGAGTCAACTCAGGATAAACTGAGGATTAGCTATGATTTATGAGTTTAAAGTCTAAATCCAGGATTAGGGTAAAGAAATTGTTTCTTATAACAGTTCTTTCCTGTTGTCTTTTTTGATTCATTCTGGTTTCTCAACCTCCTTTCTTTCTTCCTTTCTTTCTTTTTTATATTCCTCCTACTTCCTTCCTCCTGTTTTTTTTTCTTTTACAAGATGACTTCCTGCTTTGTGATAGATATATGGATATAGGATCAACTCTGTCTACATCTGATGATGATAATGGGAGGACAACTTTAATCTTCCTTCCAACCTGACTAGTTGGCCATCAGTCAAGGAAGTAGTTTTCCATGTCTGTATTTATATTCCTCGCTCTTAATTTTTTTGAAATAGGGAATTTAATCCTATAGTTATTTTTACTTTTTTTTTGAGAGCCAAATGTAAATTTAAATTGTCTTTTATGGATATGCAGTCCTCACTGTCTTGTTATTTCCTGTGAGTCACTTACCTTCAAAAAAACAAAGAAGTGCCCTCCTCTTGATCTATGATAATGGCATTTGGCTCCCCATTAATAGGACACATCACTGATAAAGGATTTGCCATCAATTCTCTTGCCCTATCCTCCTTGCCACCATATAGCAGAAATCTTGATGACAGGATTAAGGGCTGGCCTGGCAAACTCTCCCACATGACTCAATGTGAACAGTATAACGCATTTATTTCTCCAGCAACTCTATTTTCTGAATCAAAATCTGACAAAGGACATTCATTAGGAAGCCTTGATGAAATAGCACTTTTAAACACCATATAATTAATTGAAAAGACAGAACTAGCCCTCAGTGAAGGGAGGAAAAAACACACTTGCCTCCCTTCTTTGCACAAGTTGGGGACTATGGGTGTGGAACATTACATATGTTATTAGAATCAGTTGGTACATTTGTTAGTTTTGCTTAATTATTTCCCCACAGACACACTTTTTAAAAATTCTTTTTAACAAGGTATGGGCTCTGTGAGTAGGAGAGGGGAAAGGGATGTATTTGGCAATGAAGGTGATAGAAAGAAAGAAGAAAAGAAAAAAACACTTTTGTATTCTTGAAATTGGAACTATATTGGAAAAATCTAAGACATTTGTTTACCATATACACATCTCCCATTAGCTTCAGTTGTCCTAACTTACCAATGGCCTTCTTTAGGGTCTCATAGGTAATCTCCTCAGCAGGCACTCTCTGTAGAGAAAAGAGAAGATGTTTTTGAACCCTAGGTTTCTTAGGAAAGGTGAAAGAAGGAAGGAGATGTCAAAGGACACAGAGGTCTTCCTGGCTTTGAATTCCCTAATATCCTCATCTACCTAAGTCCCAGGCTAGAAAATTAAAAGCCACTTAATTTGCCAGGAGGGGGGTCCTATTATCAGAAACTGTTATAGACTGGTGAGACACCTACCAGGGACCAGGTAGCCACATTGTATACAGTTAGTCAGCTGTTCACACAGAAAAAAGAAACTACCCTTTGACTCAGTAATACCACTTCTAGGTCTGTATCACAAAGAGATCATAAAAATGGGAAAAGGACTCATGTGTTCAAAAACATTAATAGCAGCTCTTTTTGTGGTGGCAAAGAATTAGAAATTGAGGAGATGCCCATCAATTGGGGAATGGCTGAACAAGTTGTGGTATATAAATGTAACAGAATACTATCGTGCTATAAGAAATGATGGGCAGGCAGATTTCAGAAAAAGTTGGAAAGACTCATATGAACTGATGCTGAGTGAAGTGAGCAGAACCAGAAGAACATTGTACTCAGTAACAGCCACAATGTGTGATGACTAACTTTGATAGACTCATCTCTTCTTAGCAATGCAAGGATATAAGACAACTCTAAAAGACTCATGATGGAAAATGCTGTCCACATCCAAAAAAGAACTATGGAGTCTGAATGCAGATCAAAGCATGCTATTTGCTCTTTTTATTTTGTTTGTTTCTTCTTTCTCATGGTTTCTCCCATTGGTTCTAATTCTTCTTTACAATATGACTAATGTGTGGGGCACATAGGTGGCACAGTGGATAGAACACCGGCCCTGAAGTCAGGAGGACCTGAGTTCAAATCTCACCTCAGACCAAACACTTGACACTTACTAGCTGTGTGACTCTGGGCAAGTCACTTAACCCCAATTGCCTTTAAAACAAAAACAAAAACAAAAACATGACTAATGTGAAAATATGTTTAATAGGAATGTATATGTAGAGCCTATATCAACTTGCACACCATCTTGCAGAGGGTGGAGGGGAAGGAGAAGGAGAAAATTTAGAATTCAAAATCTTATGGAAGTGAATGCTGAAAATGAAAAATTAATTAATTAATAAAAAATATCAGCCCTCAGGCAAAAAAAATTCAGAGATTGGCTAGGGGGGAAGTTTGGTTAGATTTCGACTTAGATCAGTAATTATATTTCAGAAAGACCCCAAAATCCTCCCTGCCAAACAAAGAATCTGTCTTTTGTACTTATTACCAATCCAGTTTTATTGAACCTTATGTGAGGAGACCACTATATAATCTGTTTTTAAAATATTCTGTTTGAATGAGTTTAAGATATTTAGAATGAAAAAAAAAAGGATTGGGTACCTTAGAGAAACATGTTGGCATGACCACCATTCTGAAAAATTAGCAAAGAAGTGATCCAAGGCTAATTGAACATTTATAAAGAATGTAGAAAGGGAGAAAGGATAAGAGACCTTCCCCTATCAACTATTCCCCCATATGGGTTGTCTCTCCCCGTTAAATTATAATAGCTCTCTCAGCCCTTAGTAACTTGGTTGCTAAGGTAACCTTTTCTGATTGAAAGGAAATCACTATGGCTTTGATGTAGGATATATTCAGACAGAGAAAAGTGTGTGATATTTTCCTCATCTTCTGTTTCTGACCTGGAAAAGGAAAGATTAAGGAATGGGGAACAAGGGAATTGAGACCCACATGTCCTTCAGTCAAAAGATTGTTAGTTTTGGAATTAGTGGTAAATTTATCATATGCAATGGGGTATATGTGTTTATTTTGAGACTAACAGTAGCAGTAATGGCGCACTGCCACACTTCAGGGCTAACTTAAAGCAAATGAAGGTAGGAGTCTAATACAAATTTATCAATTTTGTGTTGACTTTTCATGGATATTTGTTTATGGAAGGCATTTATCACTCAGAGAGATACTGATGTCCTATTAGCCTCCTTGACAGGAAAAAAGAAGAAAAAGAGAAGAGGAGTTGGGCCTAGCAAGTGGGGGAGGACCTGAGATAAATTCTGCAAACTGATCAGAATCCTGATAGACTCATGGTCTTAAATTATGTGCAGAACTGGTATGAGAAGTTCAAAAAGATCAGGCTACGTGGCCTAAAATTTAGGCGACCAAGAGGTTGGCTTAAGACCCTTAAACAATCAATTAATTAATAAGCATTTATTATTGTTGTTGTTATCATTATTGTGTCATAGTGCCTTGGCTCTCTGCAGAATCTGACACAAGGCAGAAGGAACTGAGTAGGTAATAGCTCCAGGTCCTCATCTGTAAAAATGGGCACTTGGACGAAATGACCTCTGAGGTCACTTATAGCTCTAAACCTATAATCCTAAAGTGTGATTTTTTTTAAAAAATGAAATCTTAGAACAAATGATCTTTCAAATAGACTGCTAGATTGTGGGCAGCTACTATTACATTTTCATAGTTGCATACCTAGCATCTAGCACATGGAGTGTGGCACACGGAGGGTCCTGAATAAACGTTCACTGACTTGAATCCGATTAGTAACACACATCACCGATTTTATAATAGGAGTCAATAGGAAAACAGGGTTCACTTAACAGAAAATTGTTTTCCATACATGAATTAATAAAAAATTTTTTACTAAGCAAGCACTGTGCTACTAATACGGATTTAAGAGGACACAGAAATGAAGTCTGAGAGCCATGTTGAATGTGAAGAGAAAAGGGAAACTAGCTCCCTCTCCTGGTCAGGATGGTATATGAGAAAAGAAAGAAGTTTACCTCTTCCTTCTCTGGGCTATTCCTTGATTCTACCTCCACCTGAAGGGAAATGGTTTCACCAATGCTCTTCCTCTTGGACAAGCGATCTTCATCTGGAAAAGAAAGATTCCCAGAAACTCAGAACATCTACAGGAAGCCATGAGAACTAAGCACTGAGATTCTCAGGATCCATTCTCTCTGCCCCCTTAAACATTCACTGATTTGCAAAAAAGAAAAAAATGCTGATAGAGAAAATAAGCCCAGCCAGGGAGATCTCCAGGGTGACACACAGATTTCGAAGGGTAATGGGAGTTTGTTGGAACTTGGGCTCTGCTCCAGATCTGCTGAGCCCATCTGGGATGGGTACTTGACTTTCTAGGGCTCAGATTTTCCTTCTATTTAATGGAAACAGGAAACCCAAGAGATCTGGTTAAGGCTTTGAAGTCATTAGAGAGCTATAGGAAATCCCATCCTCTGACTGGGGAGGGGTTAGCAAATCTCAGTTGGCATGAGATTTGTTAGCCATAGGCCAGGTTATTCCTTGAACACATTACCCCTAAAGATGCTAGACCGATGGGTAAACCCCCAACATAGTCAGCAGGTGTCTCACTACGGATTTCCTTGAGTCTTTACCAGTTCTGGGTGTCATGAAGGGCTGCCAAGGAGAACGATCTGTAGACCCAAGCCCTAGCTAGTAAAAGTGAGGGGGAGGAGGATGGAAGTCCTTGTACTCCAATTCCTACCTGTCAGCTGAGGGATGTAAGGTGTGCAGAGCCTATCAGAATTGTAGCCACTGCCCCCCAGGACTTCACTGATCTTACTCTGACGGAAGAGGAGCTCAATCACCACTTGGTCTAGGCTCTGGGACAACCTGAAAAAAACAAATAGGAAAGAACAGAAGAAGGAAGAAGGTAGAATCATGAATAAATGGGATGGCTGTACACTCCCTCTGTGTCCTTCTGGTCCTCTCTGTCCAAAGAAAGAATTGTGCTTTAGGCTACCTGTCTAGGATTCCAGGACCAGAAGAGTAGCCCCCTGATGATCAATAAGGCATAAAAAACTAAGATGCTTCCCATAAGCATCTCAAAGAGATGAAAGTAACACTACCCTGTGGACAATATAGCACCCTTAGGCGATAACATCACCCTGTGGGCAAAGGGTCCCCTAGGTAATGTTGATATGGTATATAGATAGTGTCTTGTCAAGAATGATCCTTCCAGAATTCACTCCCTCACAAGAATGGTCAATGTGCCTAAGACTGTCTCACCCACTCTGGTGCATAAAAGGATGGTTAGCCACCTGGTGTTCAAGGCTTGTGTAAGAATAAGAGACCAAGAAACTCAACCTGGGACCCCTACACTGAAGTGTGTGTGTGTGTGTGTGTGTGTGTGTGTGTGTGTGTGTGTGTGTGTAGGAGGAGGAGGGAGTTATCCTATTTTGTTTTCCCTTCTTTCAGTTATCTGGGTATCTGGAGTGCTGGGTGCTCTCTCTTGTACTCAGGATACCTTCACCCATTTTGGTAAGTGCCTCCATCATCCCTGAATCCAACAGAGGCCACCTTCTCACCTGGGTCTCTCCACAAAGACGTCTTCTGGGAGCAAGTATGGCGCTTCCTTCTGCCTGGTCTCTATTACCTGGAATGTGGGAAGAAACCAATGAACAGAGCTGGGCCCGGGAAAGAGAATGAGCTCAGAAGAGACAGGTGAGATCAGGGGCTCTTGTTTCCGTGTTGCCATTTCCTATCCTCAAAACAGTAGACTCTAAAGCTTCAGTGTGAAATTCAGAGAAATGCTGATGTTCCAAGCAGCCTAAGAAATATTAAGTGGCCTCTGGCATCATCAATGGCATTTCAGTTGCTGTAACACGTAATTCAGGGCTTAAATTCTAGAGGGCTGCAGTTTCTTCTTAGCCCTATACCCTTCAACTATGAAAAAAAAATGATAATGGTCATTTAGCAACCAGTTGTATTGTGACACAGTGAACTGTTAAGGCACCTCTGGTATCACTGGGCAGTGACATATGATCCTGTGTTTGCTGATTCCTCTCTGCTAGTTTTTTACCATGGAACTGAAAGGTGGTGAGGTTACAGAGGATGGAGCATGGTAGGTATGAGGGTGTATGGATGCTTTACTAGACTATTCATGATTAGCAGGGGGAATACACCACAATGATCTACTTACAGGACCATGGATTTTGAGCTTAGAGAGTATCTAATTCAACCTATTCATTTTATTGATATGAAAACCCAGATTTTAGCTGAAATGACCTGCCCGAGGTCACACAGTATAATAAGGAGAACTAGGATTTGACTCAAATCCTAGGGTTCTTTTTACTTTACCAAGCTGTTTCTCTCTTTCATTATTAGGAACTAGATTTATTCCTGGCAGAAATAATAGAAGAGGCCAAGTTCCAGCATAGTGATTCCTTAATAATTGTGCTTTCCTCAGGTAAATCCTTCCCACCTCTCCCAATCTAGGCAGGGAAAAGTACAAAATCTTTAGTCTAGTATCACAGCAGATGTTTCATGATCTGATTCTCCATCAGCCTTTCCAGTCATTTCATGTTACCTCCACTTCCTGGCCTCTCTGTTCCAGTCAAACTTGCTTACTAACTCTTCCCCCACGTGACATTTCATCTCTCACCTCTATACCTTTGCTATCACAGTGCCCCTCATTTGGAATAATCTCTTTCTTCATATCCATCCCTTGGCTCCATAAATTTCCTTCTTCTAGAACAGTTGGTATAGTGCTGGGTTTGGAGTCAGAAGACCCGAGTTCAGATATGGCCTCAGACATTTACTGGCTATGTGACATTAACAAGTCACTAAACTTCTCTGTCTCAATTTCCTCAACCGTAAAATGGAGATAATAACAGCACCAGGGTTGTCGTCAGGATCAAATAAGATAATATTTGTAAAGTGCTTAGCACGATGCCTGGAACACAGTAGGTGATGTTATAAGTGCATATTATCTCTTCCCCCTTCTAGACACCACTCAGGTACCACCTCTTAACACAAGGCCTTACCTGATTCCCCAGTTATTAAAGTTCTCTCCCTCTTATAAATTATTTTGTATGCTTTTGTATATAATTTAGGTCTGTACATATTCTATCCCTGCCAAAGAACGTCAGCTTCATGACAGCCAGAAGTACTTCTGTGTTGCCTTTACATTTCTTGGCGTCTGACACATAGTAGGTGCTTAATAAATACTTGTGAAATTGTGTGTGATCCTGGGAGACTCACAACACCAAAGGTCTCCTGAAGCATGAGGAAAGGGGCAGCTAGGTGGGTCAGTGGATCAGTCACCGGCCCTGGAGTCAGGAGGACCTGAGTTCAAATCCAGCCTCAGACACTTACTAGCTGTGTGACCCTGGGCAAGTCACTTAACCTCATTGCCTCAAAAAAAAGCATGAGGTAAAAGGAAAAAAGCTTAGCAAATCCTTAGACAAGGCTACCAACCTCATGGATGTGCTGGCAGAAAGCAGGCACAGCAGTAAGCTGACTGATGAGGTTCAAGTAGGCAGCTCCCAGAGCATAGAGGGCACAGCGGTTGTATGCAGGCAGATTTTCTTCATTGATATGGGCCATTTCCTATGTCAAAACAAAGACAAATCCACAAGGGTATTTAATCCACATCTTCTACCAAATCCTCCAACCCACTATCCAATTCAACTTACCCTTTTCTGGAAACTTCACTTTTCCCAGGATTCTCCCCTGAATCATAACTAGCAATTTTTTAGGCCAGGGACAAGCAGCACAAAATAAAACCTTGATTCCTAGTAAAAGGGAAGGGAAGTCTTTGGGCCATTGCCCCACTGTGGGAAGCCAGAGACTCTAGGATAATATGAAGTTGTCAAACTGTCTGCTAAACTCTATTGTTTCTATTTTTTTTTTTTATCATTTTACTGAAAGATTGCAAGTGTCTTCAACACCCTCAATAGCATTACCCTGTGGCAAGCACGGCCACCCCATCCTAATTTTAGCACTGACTAAATCCTTCCCAATTTACAGACCATAACTTGTGAGAGGATGGGGGGAAATGGCCCATTTCAGTTATGCTGTAGAGTATCCAAAACAAGGCACGTGCATGAAGATTTCATCAATTTTTGGCAACGAGAGCAATTTCATTTGGCTAGAGCATCTTGAGGTCAGTAACTTCCCTACTTTTCAGTGTTGCCTTCGACCTCCTTCCTACTCTTCTTCATCCTTGACAGCCCTCTTCATCATCATTTTTCTTGCTATTCTTTATGCTACATGGACAACATTCATTCTATTAGATTGGATGCTGTCCAATTCATTTAAAAAGCCATCAGTCCCTTTGTGGGGCTAAGACTCCCCCCTTAAACTAAGTTAGTGAGCCACTTATCAGAATAAGAACAGCTGACTGAGGAAGGGAAAGATACTCCTACCTCCACCCCTCGCTGCCAATTCTGGCTTTGAAAGGTGCATAGACTTAGAAAATTGGAAGCTAACATCACTAGATTTTTTTTCTTGTCTGAAATAGGAGCTTATCAGCTATGATAAGCTAGGTAGTCTCATGTTCACATCTGAATTACTAAGGTTCAACCACACTTGCTAGCAGAAAAGAGAGTATCATGGAAGGTTATCATGGAACACACAAAGCCACAGAGATCCCATTTTCATCACATAGTGAATGATAAGCCAGGCTAGCATGGGTGAATGATGGAGAAGTGGTTGTTTGGGAGATGCTATTAAGTGCAAGAGTAGATCCTAGATCTTTGGGCATATGCATAAATGGGCTTAAGGAACCCTTCCCATCCTATAGCTGCCTCAAGGGTTATACTCCAGGTGCAGGCTGGTTAGGCAGTCTAAGTCATCCTCTCAAGGGAGTAAATTGGTTTTAGGGTCCCCTAGGATTCATAAATAACCCTGAAGAGTTCTAGGAGGCCCAGATTCATCCCCTTGGAGGGGCTTGGGACAAGGGCAGATGGACGTGTGTGTGTGTGTGTGTGTGTGTGTGTGTGTGTGTGTGTGGATGGACGAAGGTCTCTTGATAGCCCTTATCTGAAAAAACTTGTGCAGGTCTTGAAGAGGAAAATCCGTGGATTTTTCTCAACTCGCACCTCTAGAACAGACTAGTGAACCTTGGAATGTCCACAGTTGTTCCACAGTTAGGGAGGTAACCCTCTGGCAGCTTCTATGGGATGGCAAAATAAAGGTGAATGTTAAAACCATAGGCTGGGGGGGGCAGGAAGTGGAGGCTCAACCTCCATAACATCTCTTGAATCCATTCTCTCCTCCCCACCCTCACAGCTACCATCTGATTCCAGGGCATCCTCATTTCTCACTTGGACTCCTGCCACAGCCTCTTCCTTCTCTAATCCAGCCCCCTCACAGCTGCCAGAGTAGTATTCCTAAAGCATGGGTCTATGCCATTTTCCTGCTAAAGAAGGTTCAATGGCTCCTTCTAGGATCAAATGCAAACACCTCTGTTTGTCATTTAAAGTCCTGTACAATGTGGCTCATTTCGCATCACTCTCCCTGTGGTGAGAAACGTCATCTCAGACTTTTTATGCTCTAGCCAACCTGGTCTACCTGCTATCTCCAGGATACATGCTATCTCCCACCACAATGCCTTTGTATAGCCTGGAACGTGCTCTCTCCTCACCGCCACCTTCAAGAATCTCTTCAAGACTGATTTCAAGTATGACCTCCAAGAGGCCTTTTCTGATTTCCCCAATTGTTAGTCCAGCCCCTTAGTGACCCCTCAGTCACTGAAATTAATGCTTTCATATATACTTAATATTTTATATTTACTTATTTAAGTAAATGTTTCCTCCCAAGGGAATGTAAGCTCCCTAAGGGCAGGGATGGTTCTCATTTTTATCTTCATATTCCCAGTGCCAAGCACATAGTAGGCACTTCATGAGTGCTTGTTTAAATGAACTGAAGGCCATTTTTGTCATGCCTTCCCTGGAAGCTTACCAGTGCTTTGCCCAAAGAGATGTCCTCCCTGTCATCCCGATTCCAGACTTTTCAGGGTCCTTTCCCTCCCTCTGGCTCCTTACCAATATGGCCTCACCTGGACAGCCAGCACGAGGCGAATGAGGTCCACCACCACTTCTTCGTTGGCCAGCTCGATGCTGATGAGTGCCAGCATGCTATAGAGAGCTTCGTAGTGTTTCTGAACATTAGTCTCCTCCTTGCAGCTCATGTAGATGTGTCTGTAGAGCTGCTGAGAGTGCTGTGGGCAGAGCAATGAGGCACAAAGAGCAGGATGGGAGACTTCTGCCCTCAGCCTGGAGGGTGCCCTAATGTGATCTTTCAAGGCAGTCAGTGTTTCCAGGGGAAGGCAGCAAGAACACATCATTCAAGGCAGTCAGTGCCTCCAAGAGAAGGCACTAAGAATTGAGCTTGGGGCAGGCTTCACAACAAAGCAGACATGAGGTGGGTTGTTCCCTCCTTTAACCCCTGAGACAAATTCTAGGGAAGGACCAGAGGGCCTGCAGGGCTCAGAGGCGGGTCTACCACAAGTGTCCTTCAGTCTGAAGCTCAGTGCTAAAGGCTAACCTCCTGCTAGGTTTCTCTTGAAAGTCACATAAGAAGGAAAAGCTGGCCATGTGAGTTAAGCACCTTAAGGAGGTGACAAGAGTGAGAAGAAATCACAAGGGGTGATGGAGAGGGAGGAAGGCAGGATTCTTGAGTAAGGAGAAAAGTCTACAGATGAACTTAGGGATCTGGAAGGTTAGGGAGGGAGAGGGGTCATTTATAGATACTGCCTTAAGACCTGACCTAGATTAGGAAACCAGATGTGGAGGTAGGGATGGGAAGGGGGGTACAACAGCCTGGGGGGGTGCTGATTTGCATACCTTCTTCATGAACACAGTGTCTTGCCGTGAGCACTTGTCCACCTTCAGTTTTAGGACAGAGATGTCACTGAGGGTGCTGTGAAGAGAGGAAGTGAGGGGTAAAGTACTACTCGGATGCTAGTTAGCTCGTACGTAACTGTCCTCCCATCTCCATTTTCTGAGTTCTAAAGTCCTAGAGATTTCTACCTCTCTCCAGATATTACCTTCATTTGCTGTGGTTCTTTTTTTTTTTAATAATTATCCTTAGTCCCTGGTAGGAGTCAGCATAGCAAAATAGACAGGGCACTGGACTGGGAGTCAGGAAGATGTGGGTTCAAACCCTAAGACACTCTTGCTTTGTAACCCTGGCCAACTCACTTAATTTCTCTGTGCCTCAGTTTCTTTGCCTGTAAAATGAGATGGTTAGATCTGGTGGCCTCTAAGGTCACTTACAACTAAATTTAAAGGCCAAGGATATCCACTGCATCCTGGGCCATTGACAACTCACTGGACTTTGTTGACTGAAGAAGAGAATGAGGCTGAGGACTTTGCAAAGCTCTGCCTCCCTCATATCCGATTCACACAAGTCAAGATATGACTGTCATGGTGCTGCTGGTCCTCTTTGAGAATGAAGGCTGAACAACAATATGATGATAGGATTTCATGATCCTGGTTCTTAGGCTCATAGGAAGTTTAAAGGGAACTTAGAGAACATCTAGTCTAGGGGTGGGGAACCTGCAACCTTGAGGCCACATGGATTTGTTCTGGGAAGTTTGGATTTGGCCAAAGGGCTGCATTTGAGGACCTAGAGGGCCACATGTGGCCTCGAGGATGCAGGTTCCCCACCCCTGATTCTAGACCATCCCATTCATTGTCCATCCAAGGAAACCAAGGCCAGGGAGATCCAGTGACCTGTTCAAAGTCACATCGGCAGTAAGGAGCAAAGCCAGGATTTGAACCAAGGTCCTCTGACTCCAAACCCAGTGCTTCTGCCACTGTACCCTAGCTGTCTCTGTTTTCCTTGGCACTTTACTCCCCAGTCTCCATCTCTTTTCTCTCAGATTTATTTTCCATTCTCTTTGCTTATTGCATCCCAATGCTTTTCTACACTCACCACGTGCTCTTTTTGTCCCTTACGACTCCCTTAGGCAAGGGAAGCTCTCCAATCTTGATTTTGCTCTTTCCTCCCATGTCTCTAATATTTTAGCCTTTGCCTCTTTCCTTCAATATCTCAGCCAGCCATAGTCATGGCAATCTCTCTTGTTTTCCCTTTCCACCCATGTGGCCCAATCCCAGGGTCACTGTCTATTCTTATCCCTCATGCAGCCTCTGCCCATGAAAAATGATCATCATGATGATGACAGTAATAATAATAGCACCTACTATACATCAGGCATTGTCTAAGCACTTTACAAATAATTCATTTGATCCTTACAACCACTCTGGGAAGTAGGTGCTATTATTACAACCATTTTATTTTTTTTATTTGGTTAGGCAAAGGGGTTAAATGACTTGCCCAGGGTCACATAGCTAATAAGTGTTATGTGTTTGAGGCCGGATTTGAACTCAGGTCCTCCTGAATCCAGGGCCGGTGTCTATCCACTGTGCCACCTAGCTGCCCCTATTATAACCATTTTACAGTTGAGGAAATTGAGGCAAACAGAGGCTAAGTGACTTGCCCCAGTTCACACAGCTAAGTAAGTATAACAGGGTAGATTTGAATTCAGGGCTTTCTTGACTGCAGGCCCACCACTCTATCCACTGTACCACCTTTCTGCTATGACATTCTATTGTCTTTATAGACGTGTATCTGGGCTTCCTCAGTGAGTAAGCCTCTTCAAATTTCATAGTTGTGTTCTACCACAGTGTGAAACCCATAGGATCAGGGGCTAGGTGCCCTCCTTAAAGACTCTTTAACCCCTCATTCCCAAAGGACATCCAATTAACCTGATAGTGGAGAATTTGTGGCGGTTGCCATGACGATCAATGAAGCTGATGAGGATCTCCAGGACAAAGAGACGGATCTCAGCATCCTCCATGAGAGAGGCAGAAAGAAGCCGGTCCAGGAAGGAGCTAGGCAGGGCAGTCAGCATGTTGCTGCACTGGAAGCCGGTGGATACCTGTCAGGAGGGCAAGGATGGTAAAGTTTAGGGAAACTTTCTTTTTTGGAAGATGGGAATGGGAGGGAAGGGAATAAACATTTATATACTACTACTACTACTAGGTGCCAGGCACTGTGCTACACACTTTTTACAAATATCTCATTTGAGCTTCATAATAATCCTGGAAAGTAGGTGCTATTATTATCCCCATTTTATAGTTGAGGAAACTTGAGGCAGACAGAGGTTTACCAACTTGCCCAGCATCACACAGCTAGTCTGAGGAGGGATCTGAACTCAGGCCATCCTGACTCCAGGCCCAGCACTCTAACCAATGGAGTAGAACAAGCAATAAGAAGTAAATCTAAAAACTCTTTTCCAAGTTTCCACCTTCTCCCTGAGCTTGGGACGGGAGCAGAAGTGTGTCTCTTCCATGCAATGCTATGGTCCTCAACACTTTTGGCAGTTGGGTGGCACAGTGGATAGAGTGCCAAGCCTGGAGTCAGGAGGAACTGAGTTCAAATCTGACCTCAGACACTTACTAGCTGTGTGACTCTGGGCAAGTCACTTAACCCTATTTGTTTCAGTTCCTCATCTGTGAAACGAGCTGGAGAAGGAAATGGCAAACCACTATAGTATCTTTGCCAAGAAAACTGGGTCATGAAGAGTTGGACACAACTGAACAACAGTGTGGCTGGACAGTGGACATACAGAAATACAATCATCCTTGTCCTCAAGGAGCTTACATTCTATCAGAAAGCAGTAAGTGGAGGCCTTCAAAGTCCCAAAGGAAGAGCTTGTTTTTGAAATAATAGGCTCAGTAGGGAAGTTCTAAGGCAGGGCAGTGATGTTATATAAATAATGTGTATCGAAAAGCTATCTTGGTGGTTTGTGTGTAGAATAAATTGGAATGGGTCAAGAGAAGAAGAGCAAGTGTTCTAGTAATTCATTTGTGAGGTGATTAAGGCTGGGCTGAGGTGGCAGCTTTAGCAATAGAAAGGAAGGGGCTTATTAAGAAATAAAGATAAAGGTTGAGAAGCTGAGTAGGAGACAGGCCAAAGGAAAGAGACAGATGTGACAGGGAGAGAGAAGCAGGGGCAAGGAGGGCAGGGATTCTGGGGAAAACCAAAAGGCAGAAAGGAAAGGCAAATGTTATTTTTGAGCTCTTGGAAGAAAGATCTTTCTTACAACATTAAGAGAGAGACCCAGGTGGGGACAGGGCAGGCTTACCTGAAGAAGGGATTTCAGCAGCATGATCTGGGTCAGCCGGTTCCTGTTCTCCCTATGGACCAGAGACACAAACACCAGAACACTGACTTAAGAGTAGTCACTGAATTTGGCAGCAATCCCTTCTGTAAGCCTACTCCCACCCCCCAGAGCTTAGTTCTCAACAAAAGTCATCCAGCAGAGCTAGGGCAGTGATGCCCAAATCAAGAAGTAACCACGATCTTCCCAGACCTGAAGAAACATCCTTAGAGACCCCTTAGCAAAAGGGGAAAGGAGGGGGGTAGGGCAGAGAGCAAAATGACAGCTGTGTTGAATGAAGCCATGACAACAATGGGAGGCCCAAAATAGCTGAGTGATTCTAAAAGCAAGAAGAGAGGAGCAGAGGAAAAGAAAGAAAAGAGAGAGGGGAAGGACGGAAGGATGGAAGGAAGGAAGGAAGGATGGAAGGAAGGACAGAAGGAAGGAAGGAAAGGAGGAAGGGAGGAAGGAAGAAAGAAGGAAGGAAGGAAAGGAGGAAGGGAGGAAGGAAGAAGGAAGGAAAGAGGGGAGAAAGGAAGGAAGGAAAGAAAGAAGCAAGGAAGCAAGTAAGGAAGGAGGGGGGGAGGGAGGAAAAAAGGAGGAAAGAAGGAGAGGGAGGGAGAGAAAAAGGGAAGGAGGAAGGAAGAGAAAGCTATCAAACAGGAGCTAAAGAAGGACATGTCAGAAGAAGAGTGATCTGGAGAGGAGAATCAAGTCAAGTTGAATCTGGAGAATTAGAAACTGAGGAGGGGTATAGACTTGACGGATGAAATGAAGAAAAGAGAGGTTGTTATGAACTCACCCAGTCTTTCCACTCTCCACAGGGTGATGGAGAGAGGGCAATGGGACCTTGCTCATGATGAAAAGCATTACTTCAGAGCGTTGATAGGTGGGCAGTGTGCTGGCAAAGGATCCTAGATGGGGATGGAGGGCAGAGAGGTGAACCCTAGCTGGGCTATAAAGATGGTGGAGGCCTTGCATGGCGAGGCTCTTCAACACACAATATTGCTCAGCAATACTGTGAAACTTTGAAGGACAAGCAAGAAAAACAATTCTTTGGAAGGGGTTAGAAGCCTTACTGACTCGAGGGAGGAAGGAATGTACTAGATGACTCTGAAGAGCTTTTTCCAACTCGGGATTCTCAAATTATAACCACTGTAATTGTGTTTAATATCAGGGCTAAAGGTCTGGGGAGCAATGTTCTGCTTTAATTCTACTCCCACATGTCTAAATGGCTGGAAACTCAGTGTTCAAGTGCTAACGTCCCCTTTCTTTTCTTCCTTTCCCTTCCTCCCTCCCGCCTTTCTTTCTCCCTTCTCACCTCTCCCTCCTACTAAAGCTAGAAGTCACTGGCAGTGTTCTCTCTCCCTCTTCCTTGAAATTAATTTGTATAACTTTGCATAACTGTTTACTTGTCCAGACTTAGAGCTAGAAGGACCACAGAGGTCACTCAGTTCAACTCCCCTCATTTTACAGATAAAGAAACTGAGGTGCAGAGAGGCACAACCTTCCTAAACTACCTCACATTTATTTTGTATTTATGCTGCATGTACTTATTAGATATGCATGTTGTCTCCCCTGGTAAGCAGAGATTGTTTCATTTTTGCCTAGAACCTGGCAGGCACTAAGTAATTGCTTGTTGATTGTCCAAGGATGTACAGCTACTAAGGGGTGTGTGTGTGTGTGGGGGGGTATGTGTTGTTTCCAAATAGAACATAAGCTACTTGAGGGCAGAGACTGTTCCAGCTTGTTCTAGGCATCCTCCAGTGTCTAGCATATGGCAGGTTCTTAACAAATTCTTGTTGTATTAAAATCAGGCATGAGGAAGGTGACTTTTTGTTTTCTTACCTCAAGCCCTGTTTAAGATCTATACTAAGACAATTTCTCTCCATCTCCGTATCTCTCTCTTTCTCTGTGTGTGTGTGTCTCTCTCTCTGTCTATAGAAAACTTTCCAGGTTTTTATCATCATTCCTCCAGAACAACAAAAAAGCTAGATACATTAAACAAGCTGTGGAAGGTAAGGGCCTGGCCCTCCTCCCCCAACACAAAGTTTAGGAAGAATTAGGAAGAACTTCCCTCTTGGAAATCTCATCCTTAAGGAAGACAGGGATCCCTGCCCCAGGGGCTCCCTCCCCACCCCCAGGGGCCAGCCATCAGTCCCACACCAGTGGTCTTGATAACAGCCTCCTGAAACATTCTCTCCTCATGCTCCTTGATGATCTTGGTGCCAGCATTGATGGCTCCATCATAGCTGCCAGTCAGGGCATAGTCGATGCTAAGCCGTAGCTGCCTTAGCAAAGTATTGAACATCTCTAGCACTGTGGGACCTGAAGAAAGCAGTGAGAGAAGAAAAGAGAAATTAAGGCCTGGAACTCCCCTCTACCTTCCCTTGCTGATAATGCATCTCAGCCTTTTCTTGTTCAGTCGTTTTTCAGTTGTGTCTGACTCTTCACAACCTCATTTGGGGTTTTCTTGGCAGGAATAGTAGAGTGGTTTGTCATTTTCTTTTCCAGTTCATTTTTACAGATAAAGAAACTAAGGCAAATAGGTTAAGTGACTTGCCCAGTGAGGGGTCTGACTTGCCCACAACTAGTGTCTAAGGTTAGATTTGAACTCAGGTCTTCCTGATTCCAGGGCCAGCACTCTATCCACTATCCATAATGCAACCCAGCTATAGGCCACTAGCAAATGAATATTCTTCCAAGCATCCTTAGGAGCAGAGGGTCACAGGCTTAAGAGCTAGAAGAGAACTAGTTCAAAGACCATCTAATCTTCTCGTTTTACAAATTAGGAAACTGAGTTCCAGTGGGAGATGGAGTGTAGTGTGAGGAAGAGCAAGGAGCCCAATTTAACTGGCCTGTTAGATGCATGGAGGGTAGTAGTATGCACTAAAACTAGGAAGATAGGATGGGGCCAGGGTGTGAAGAACTTTAAAGTCCCAACAGAGGAGTTATATATGATCTTAGGGGTAACAGGGAGCCATTGGGGTTTATTGAGTAGGGGAGTGACACGGTTAGATACATACTTTAGGATCATCACTTTGATGGATGTGTGGAGGATGGATCAGAGCGGGGAGAGATTTAAAGAAGATGAATTAAGAGCCTACTGAAGTGATTCAGGTAAGAAGTGATCAGGGCCTATTGTTCATATGCATGGAGAGAAGGTAACAGGTATAAGTGATGAGGAGACAGAAGTGACAAGATGTGGCAGTTTGGGGCTGAGTGACCAGGGGGTCAGACTGGGAGACCTTTTCAACCTTCTCTTTTGTCCACAGGAATTAGAGGAAAGCATCTGGCCAAAGGAAGTTCTCTTCTATGCCTCTCCAAAGGAGGCTCTAAGCCCCAGCTGTCCTCTTTCCCTTGGCATTCCTCTTACCCACAGAACCAGTAGCAGCAATGACAGCCGCTTCAGACAGGACCTCCACGATGCCCGCCCGGACGGTGGCTGCGCTGCGGCTGTTGGCGTCCAAGTGACTCAGGAGCTGCTGGATCACGAGGTGGGAGTGCTGGGGCTGGGAGGAAGATGAGAGGGGATGGCATCGGCCCTGACCCCAGCTGCTGCCCACTGGGCTAGGCTATTCCTGTAAGTCCTGGGATCCTCATCCTTTAACTCAAGGGTTCGTATCCTTTTCTACGTCATTGACCTTGGCAGTCTTGTTAATGCCTATGGACAGCTTCTCAGAACAATTTTTTAAATAACTGAAGAAAATGATCAATTTAAGATAGAAGTTAGTTTAAATAAAGATGTCATTTTTTTCCCATCCAAATTCCCAGACCCCCTGAAATCTATCCACAAGACCTGCCATATGCTAGACACTGGAGGATGCCTAGAACAAACGGGAACAGTCTCTGCCCTCAAGTAGCTTATGTTCTATTTGGAAACAACACATACCCCCCCCCACACACACCCCTTAGTAGCTGTACATCCTTGGACAATCAACAAGCAATTACTTAGTGCCTGCCAGGTTCTAGGCAAAAATGAAACAAACTCTGCTTACCAGGGGAGACAACATGCATATCTAATAAGTACATGCAGCATAAATACAAAATAAATGTGAGGTAGTTTAGGAAGGTTGTGCCTCTCTGCACCCCAAGGAAGGTTTTAAGAATCCCTGCTCCTGAGATAGGTTACTCTTCCCTGAATAAGCTAAACGGAGGCACTGGGGGCATACAAGCTCCCAAGACAAGTCAATGTCAGAGAGTGCAGATATTTTGAATTCCAGCCTCTCATTCATCCCAGTTAGTGCAATAAGTCAGTGACAAAGCCAAGCTATTGTGGCCACCCTATTTCTTTCTGCATACCTCAGCTTCATGTCATATCTCATCATCATCGTACATCTTAAAGTACCTAGCCCAAAGTCATGTTGCCATGGAAGACAGCCTAGTTTTCTAAGCCAGGCTAAGGGCCAGCATCACCACACAAGGCATTGTGCGCACCACCTCTACTCAGTCCTACTTCCTGCTGGCTATATGCAGCTTTGCTCTAGGCCAAGGGAGCCACCATACCTGAACCGAATACATGATGATTTTAAAGCAACGGATGGCAAACACCTTGGGTTCCCAGAGAGAATGGTTATCTAGGTGACTGTGGAAGGAAGAAACATGGGAAAAACAAGAGTGTGATGCACTATGTGGTATCAGCTTAGTTTGGGGCAGAGAAATACCTCCCCCTAAACCCAGAGGCCTAGCAGAATACAGTGGTCCTGATTCCCAACCCAATATACACCTTTGTAGATAAGCAAGCAAGGGCTTGTGGGTAGAAGTAAAAGAAGGGGATCAAGGTGGAAGTAGGAACAGTCTACAACCTAGAGCGAGGTCATGAATTGGGGCCAGCAAGGCACAGCAGTGGATTCCAGGAAGGGAGCTGGCTTTCTGCCCCCGCCTGCCCTGTGAAGACCCTGAGCTTCTATGACTTTTGGAACCACCCTTCCAAATTGGATGCCTGCCAAGATACTGGCTCCTCTAACCAGGCAATGCTTTTTCCCTCCCTTGGAGTAAGGAATTAAGCAGGACAGGGTAGGAGAACAAGTACCAACAGGACAGAATTAGAATGAAGACTCATAAGCCTATCCTGCCAGTAGCCTCTGGATGGCCTAGACTACCCCCTGATCTCTTCTGATCACAGAGGGCAGAGCTGCAACTCCTCTTTTCTTTCACACAGGAAGGAGGGGATAAGGGGGAGTCTGAGGGGCCCTAGCATCTGAAAAGGTTGTGTCTTAACATCTCTGCCTCTCAATTTTCCCTACAGCCAAGGAATTCAGGAAGAAACTCACATGAGTACAGGCTTGATGGCATTTTTGATGTTGCCATAGGCAGCCCTGCCCAGCAGCTCTCGGAGGCACCTCTCAGCCAGTTCTGCCGGGCTCTCCTTTTCTTTCTCTGTGGCCTGTAAGGGTGAGGGAGACCTGCTGTGGAAACACAGACAAAGTAGTTGTCAGTATGGAACTGAAAACCTGAGAAAAGACATTGGTAGAAGAGAGATGCAGCAGGTGGTGATACAAAGATGCCTCCCTCACTTCTTTCTCCTGCACACGTAAGCCAATACTCTGCCAGTAACAAGCTGTATAACCTTCAAAAGTCACTGTACATCTCTGGACCTTACAGAATTCATTTATTCACTCATTCACTCATCCATCCATCCTTCCATTCATTCAACAAGTATTCATTAAGGGCCTACTATGTCCCAGGCTCTGTGCTAGATGCTGGAATTATCACCAAATTTCAGAGTTTGAAGGGACCTTTACAGTCATTTAATTCAACCAAAACCTCAAAAAAATTAATTTTCCTGTAACATGCCCAATAAATGGTCATTCAGCCTTTGATTTCCCAGTGAAAGGGAAACCAGCTCCCACTTCCAGACAGCCCATCCCCCTTAGGACAGTTCCGACCATTAGGAAGTTTCTCTTTATATTAAGAGTAAATTTCCCTCTCAGCAACTTCCATGCACTGTTCCAAGTTCCGCTCTCTGGAGCCAAAGAGAACAAGTCTGGTTCAACCCCTGTCTATATTACAGTGCTTCAATCTCTACCACCCCACCCCCACCCCAGCCCTGATCCCTGAGCCTTCTTTCCACTGGGCTTAATATTCCCAGTTCCCTCCAGCAATTCGCATATGGCATGGGCTCGAGGTCTTTCGCCATCCTGCTTGCCCTCCTCTTGGTGCTCTCTAGCTTCTCAATGTCTTCCTAAAATGTGGCTTCCATATTTTTGTGTGATAAGAAATGACGAGCAGGATGATCTTAGAAAAACCTGGAAAGACTTACATGAACTGATGCAAAGTGAAACGAGCAGAACCAGGAGAACATCATACATAGTTACAGCAATACTGTATGATGATCAGTTGGGACTAACTTAGCTATTCTCAGCAATACAATGATCCAAGACAATGCTGAATGACTAATGATGAAAAAACGCTATCCATCTCCAGAGAAAGCACTCATGGAGTCTGACTGCAGATTGAAGCATGCTTTTTCTTTACTTTCTTTATTTTTCTTGGGGTTTTTTGGTCTATTTTCTTTCATAGCATGACTTACGTGGAAATATGTTTTATATGACTGCACATATACAACCTTTATCAAATTACTTGCCTTTTCACATGAGGGGAAGGAGGGAGAGAATTTGGAACTCAAAATTTGAAAAAAAAAGTTAAAATTGTTTTTACATGTAATTGGGGAAAAAATAAAATATTAAATGAAAAATTTTGGCTTTCCAGAACTAAACATACCACATAGGTGATCTAACCAAGAAAGCATACACAGGGACTATTGCCTTCTTGTTTTCAGAAACTATGCTTCCCTTAACGCAGCCCAGAAATACGTTTACTTGTAGGGAGAGGGGTACTATATCATGTTGTTGACTCAAGTAAGGCTTGAAGTCCACTAAAACCCTCAGATCTTTCTCAGACTCTTATCTAACCACATCCCCCTCATCTAGTACTTTTAAAGTCAATTTTTGGAACTACAGCATAAGACTTTGTATTCATCCCTATTCAATTTTAATCTCCTCAACAGGACAATAAGGAAACTGCACCTGATCATCTCTATGATTCTATAGTTCCATAGCCTATGATAACTTCTCATTACCCTCAGCCTCAAGGTTGTTCTCATTCAACTGAGCACATAAGAAGAAATGGGCATTTGACACAAGTGGGGAGACTTGAGAAGTTGTTAGACACAAGGACAGGTAACTAAAGGAAGCCAAGAAAGTTTCTTTCCTAGAGATCTATGAGAGCAGATGACACATACTCCTTGATCTGGGGTAGACTTCTGTTAGGGCAGGCAATTTGCTTAGCCCTGAGAGCCAAAAATGGAGCTAAGCCAAGTCCAGGAGGGCCCTGAGGTGTTGCTGAGGCATATGTAAGGGAGAAGGAAGAAAGGGTTTTGAGGAGAGGAAGGAGAAGGAGAGACAAAGACAGGAGATAGAAGACAAGAGAGAGAAAGAGAAAGAGACAGACAGAAACAGAGACTTACGTGGAAATACGTTTTGCATGACTGCACATGTATAACCTATATCAAGTTGCTTGTCTTTTCAATGAGGGGAGGGAGAGAATTTGGAACTCAAAATTTGAAAAAAAAATCTTAAAATTATTTTTACATATAATTGGGGAAAAAGAAAGAGAGAGAGAGAGAGAGAGAGAGAGAGAGAGAGAGAGAGAGAGAGAGAGAGAGAGAGAGAGAGAAGAAAGGGAGGAAGAATTAGAAAATGGATTATAGGCCAATTGATTTAGAACTAGAAGAGACCTCAGATGTCACCTAGTCCAAACTTCTTATTTTACAGATGAGAAGGCCTATCTGTGGGCCTTGTGACTTGACTAGGAAATGATTAGTAGAGACAGGATTCTACCCCAGGTCCTATGGCTTCAAGTTCAGTGCTCCTTCCATTATACCACAGAAAGAGAGAGAAAAGAGGTGGAATCATTATCAGGTGTCACCCTATAGTAGCACCAGAGCCAAAAATGGCCTGGTATAAAGGAAAGAAAGCTGACTTGGTGGCAGGAGACCTATACTCCAATATAAACTATTTTCTGGCCCTAATACTAACTAGCTATGTAACCATGGGCAACTGTCTTACCCTTCCAAAGCCTCAGTTTCCACATCTGCAAAATGGAGATACTAATATCTGCCTGACATCCCTCACAGGATCATAGAATCATAGACCCAGAGCCGGAAGGGAGCTCAGAGGCCATTAGCTCAATCTTCCCATTTTACGAATGAGGGAGCTGAGTTGCCCAAGGGTTTATTTGGGCAAAGCATTTTGTAAACCTTAAAGTGCTACATAAATTGGAATCGTTATTACTCTGTTGCTGTTGTTTCTTATTTCTGTACAATAATAACTTACAATATTTGTGTTTACAATGTAATACCATTTAAACAGTACTTTAAAGTTTATAAAACACTTTTCATATATTACCCTATTTGAGCTTCATGACAGTCCTGTGAGATGGATACTAAAGGCATTATTATTTTCATTTTACAGATGAAGAAACTGAATCTTGGAGAGGTTAAGTGACTTGCCCACAGTCACAAAGCCAGTAATAAATACCAGAGGAGGATGTGAATCTGAATGCAATTCCAGCATTCTACCTACAAGACTGTGGATCAAAATAGATAACTATCTGCCCCTAGTTCTCCAGAGCAGCTCTCCAGACCACAGGATCGTCCCTGCAGAAGACTCTGGGGCAGTATGCCCGCGTGCTGCTGTTCTATGATAAACCACTAGAGGGCACTCACTGCAAAGCCTGCCTAGCCCCTGTTGGCATCTTGCTGGCTCCAACTCTTGGAGACCAATTGTTTCAGTCTTGCTGTCTGAAACTTCTGCCAGACTGGGAACTTGCCCCTGCTCAAACTGGGGGACGTGGCCCAGTGGACAGACTGCTTGCTGGATTTGGAGTCAGAAAGACCTGGGTTCAAATCCTGTTTCAGACACTGACTGTGTTAGGTACCTAGGGCAAGTGTCTTAACATTCCTGGGTGTTTGGTTTCCTTACCAATTGCTGCTTTCCAGAGTTTGGGCTCTGAACTAACAGAGAGAAGGGGACAACTAACACCTTTACCTCCACTATACATTGTCACTCCACTATAATACACAAGTGAGATAAGGAAGTGAAGCTATTTAGACAGAACACTGGCCTTGGAGCCTGGAAGCCCTGGGTTCAAGTCCTGCTCTGACATATACAGCCTGTGTGATCCCTGGCAAATTATTGAACCTTTCAGTGTCCCCTGGCAGCTCCCTGAGTCACAATTTGCAGAACAGTTGGCAATATGCACTGGCTGAGGGAGTTTATGAAACCACAGGCCTGGAAGAGGGGGACTGGGAAGGAAAAACATGTGACCTCACTTTTTCTACATTTTAAATTTAAAAAAAACTTCCCTATTTTACAGATTTGAACACTGACACATAGAGAGATAAGAGAATACCTCTTCCCCCAAATCTCCAGTCCAAATATGCTTTCCTTTATTTTTTCTTTGAGACAAGAGTTCTTGGGGGATGAGTTGGTAAGATGGAGTGGTATGAAACACCAAAAAGGCAGCAATAATAAAACTCCCTTTGGCAGTGGCAGCTCCTGGATCAGAATCCAGAGCTGGAAACTCTCAGCTCTAACTCTCTACCACTGTAGCTAGGTGGATCAAGACAGCCAACCTTTTTAAGGAACCTTCAATGGCATCAGGAAGGGAGGAGGGGAAGGTCAAGGAAGGTAAGTCCTTAGTCAGCAACCACAGCCCGGGAAAGGTATTTTAAAACCGAAAAAAAAAAAATTCCCAAAACAAAACTGTCTCTGGCTTGCTGTGCTAAAGTAATCTGACTCTCTGAGTCCTTTGTATCTGTCCAAAGTCCATACCAACCACTGGCCTCCAGAGAGTTGAAGACTATTATTGTCCTTCTCTTACAAATGCAGGAATTGAGGTATAGTGTGACCAAGGGTAATAAAGAAATGATGAAGGTCAGGACCAAGGTCACCCAGGGAGCCAATTGCCAAATGGGCAACAGAAGCCAGACTTCGATCCTGGGAGCTGTCCAAGGTGCCCGGGTTTCCTGGTTCTCGTGTGTAGAGCAGCTCCATGTCCTAGGGGCTGGGCCAGGGGCTAGCTTTTCTCACCCCATCCCATACAGAGGCACCCTCTCTCACCTCTCAGCTTCCTCTACATGCTGCAGGTTGAATAGCAGCGAAGGGACAATCTTGTCCATGTGCTGTGGGTCCCAGATGTTGGCCTGCAACTCATCATTCACTGTCTTCCTCACCACCCCTTGCAGGCCTTTGATGCCTGACATACGGATCCTGTGGGGGGAAAATGGCAAAGTGGTGTCAAGGAGCTTCCAGCCTTACAGATCAGCTTTCTAAGCAAGAGGCTGCAAAAGGAAGTGCCCTGGAGGTGAGGACAAGGTTGCCAGAGGGCATAGGGACAGGCCCTCAACAACACAATTCTACTTCAAGTGACCAGATGTCCTAAAAAAAGTGAGATGGTTCTAAGCTTAGACTCCATCCAGAATGGACCAGAGTCTTAGAATATCCTAGTTGCCCATTTCAAGGCCTGCCCAGCCCCTGGTGGCACCTTCTGGCCCCTCTGGGTGAGTAGTCATTCCAGGCTCTGCTGCCAGACCTGGAACCTGCTTCTGCTCAAACTGGGGGAGGTGGAAGCTTGGCACAGTGGACAGCCTGCTTGCCAGACCCAGAGTCAGAAAAATCTGAGTTCAAACCTTGTCTTGGACCCTTACTATGTGATCTTGGGTGAGTCCTTACATTCGTATGCCTCAGTTTCCTCATCTGAAAAATAAGGGAGCTGGACAAGGTGGTCTTTACTTTCTAGCTCTCCCAGGACCTGGAGGCCCAGTCAGAAACAAAACAGAATATGGCAAAGACAACATTGTTCATATTACTGTTGGGGTGATGGTACCTGGACCCCTAAAAGGAAAAGATCATGTCTTTTAAAGCAACCCAGTCCCTGGATTTTCCCATACATTTCAGCAGCCCAGATCACTGGTGCCTCTGCCCAAGGCACCTGGCCCACCCCAACCCATCTAGATCACTTAATTACCTTATTTGATATTCCTCTCACTGTCTCACGTGGCCCACTCCAGACTACTTGCATATACCAATCACTCCTTAATCCCATCCAGATCCTTTCACTATCCTTCTGTATATAAGCATCAGTTTCACCCCCATTAAGTTGCAGGTTCCTAGGAATCCGCTTCTATTGGCATCACAATAAATCTTGTCACTTGACTGGAAGATGGTTTGAGTGAGTGAATTCATTCCAGGCAAATGCTGCCCTGTACCCTGACATTTGGGGTTTCCAGCAACCCCAAACTGTGTCATTACTATGCCTGGTTCGATGTTAGTCACCAGCAAGCCAGTAATGTCTGTGGAACAGAAGGCTGCAGAATGCCAGCCCCCTTTTTCCCCTGATGGAGAACTGACTGCCAAGAAGCCTGACCTTGGTTATAAGGACATTTCTATGAGGCCATACTCACACCCAGAGGGGAAATTTCATTACAGAAAGACTAGGATTTGAGGCAGAGTATCTAAGTTACAATTCCAGGTCATCTATTTGTTTCCTATGTGACCTCTGCTGGCATCAGAACATAGACTAGTATGTGGAGAGGGCAGGGCAGGGGATTGGGGCAGGGGTGGTAGGAATCTATTGCCCCCTTCTAACAGCCTGGAATGGCTGACTTGGGGTAGGAGCATGTATCTGCCCACAACTTCTGAGCATACATCAGAGACTCAGGCTCCTAAGGGTGGACTTTCCCAGACCATGAGATTCCAGCAGATGGGTCATACCCACCCTCCAAGGGGAGGTGGTACTCAAATGCCTCCAAGCAAAGCCTTGTGTCCCACTCCCTCCAACCCAGGGATCTCATCAAGTTTATTGGGAAACTTGTCAAATCTATCAGGAATTTCCCTGATCTATCCCTGTTAAATTTAAAAATACACAGGAAAAAAAAAACTCCAACAACTCCGAGCTTTGCAACCAGAAGATAGGGGAGGCATGTCTGGACAGAAGCTTACTGGAGGAGGGGGAAAGATCTGGGGCATTTGAATGGACTGTAAGCTCAACATTATATGGTGATCAAAAAAGGTAGATTGGATGTGACTTGGGCTACATTCACTGTCCAGAAGGAGGAAGGTAATAACTCTCCAGTTTTCTTATGCTTCATTCCCTTCCAATGACATTGGCCCTCTTGCTGTTCCCTGTAAATGACACTCAATGTCCTGACTTGGAGTATTTTCTCTGGCTGTCTCCATGCCTGGAATTCTTTCCTTCCTCATTTCTGCCTCCTGGTTTCCCTCAAGTCTCAGCTAAAGTTCCACCTTCTACAAAAAGCCTTTCCCAGCCTCCCTTAATCTGAGTACCTTCCTTTGAAACTCCCCCCAGTTCATTTTGTCTGCAGCTTGTTTGTACATAATTATTTGTATGTTGTCTCCCCCATTAGACTGTGAATGCCGCGAAAACAGGAACTGTGGGTTTTTTTGCCTTTCTTTGTATCCCCAGCACTTACCACAGTGCCTGGAACACAGTAGGTGCTTAAATAATGCTAGTTGACTAAGTGACTCTCTCTCACTCCCGTCCATCTTCATTCAGTTTTGAAAATTATTCTCCTGAAGTACAGAAAGGATTTTGTCACCTTTCTACTCAATAAACTCTAGTGGCTACCTATGATCACCCAGGATCCAAAGGAAAGTCTTCCGTTTGGCATTTAAAACCCTTCACATTCTGCCCATTTACTGCCTTCCAGTCTTTTTATATCTCATTCCCCTCCATGTACTCTATAATTCAGCTACATCTGCCTCCTTGCTGTTCCTTATACAAAACAATCATCTCCTGAGATCATATCTTTCCTTACCTGAGACTCTTATCTTTCCTGGATTCCTTCAAGACCCAGCTCAAATCCTACCTTCTGCAAGAGGCCTTTCCCAGAATTCCCCCCTCTCTCCCTACAAACACCTCTACAGGTGCCTTTCCTCTGAGATGACTTCCAACTTACTGAGCATATGTCTCATATAGATATAGTGATTTACATGTTACCTCTTCCCATTAGAATCCTTCAACAGCAGGGACGATTTTTGCTTTTCTTTGTATCCTCAGCACTTAACCCAGTGCCTGGTACATAGTAGGCACTTAATACTTGTTGATTGACTGACTATAGCCTGCCCTCATCAGATAACCTCTGAATATTGTTCTGGGCACCCACATATATGGAAGAATTTTGATGACCTAGACAGCATCCATGACAGCAACTAGAATGTGGAAAGATCATGCCATATAAAGATCAGCTAAAAAAATAAGAATGTTTAGTTTAGAGAAAAGAACTTATTGGTATATGGATGGTAGCAGTGGGAGGAAGATAGCCCCATGAAGCAGTTCCCTCTGTCAATGCACACTGGTGCCTGCTCCATAATTAATAGTCTTAGAGTTGTCTGAGGCACTGAAATGTGAAGTGATTTGCCCAGTGTGACACACCTACTATGTGTCAGGGGCAGGACTTGAATGTGAGTCTACCTGATTCCTAGGCCAGCTCTCTCCCCTCCCTCTTGCCACACTACCTCTCCATAACAATTATAATAATAAAATAAAAATAGTATGTCTATGATAAAAGGAATGTCCAGACCTTTAGCTACTTAAAGGAATCCTTAAATTTACTGCCACTTCCTAGCTATTTTAAAGTAAGGTGGATGGTGGACTTATCAAAGGCTGAAGGCTCTGAAGGTTTTACTTACTGAAGTACTTACTTTACTTAGTGAAGGCTCATTGTTTCTTATATACTTGTAGTGGGCTGTAGCAGCAGCCATTGAGGAATCATGGTACCTGGAATTTGGTGACTTGTTCTGGGAAGAAGGAAACTGGGATATGGCACAGCTAGGAAGAAAGAATTAGGCCCTCTTCCTGAGCCTTTCTTTTTTCTTGTTCTACTCTGGCTTCCTGAGACAAGATGGAAGCTGCCTTGTGGACCTGGGAAGCCTTCATTTCCCACTCTTTAAATCACTTTGCAACCTACAGAGTCAGTGGTAGAGAATCAACTAACAAGGATAAATTAACAAGGGGAAAAGTTAGGTTCTTTCTACCCTTTGATCCTATGAAAGTAGCCTCACATGTACCACTATTCAAAGACTCTGATCCAGACATCCATTTTATTTTGATGTGCTAACACACAAAGGACAGTCTCTATCAGTAACACATTCATCCCTCCTTTCTCTTAAGTCATATTGTACGTACTGGCTGTCTGCATCACACAGTTTATCCTTTTATTATGTATTCTCTTGTTCCTTAATTGCTGCAAAGATCTATGTCTCCCCTGCCCAAATTAACTATAAACCAGGATCCTCTAAAATATATCAATTGATTTTTGTACATATGTGTGCTTGTATGTACAAGCACATATTTCTTTGAATATATTTCTGTGGGCATGTATTTATGTGCATTTCTATCCATGCGTTTATAACTGGGGAATATATTTCTATGTGGGTGAGTGCCTATGAAAATACTTATACATTTTAAAAGTGAATAATATGTTTATGTATGTGTGTGTGTGTCTGTGTATATATATATATACACACATACATACATATATATGTTTACATGAGCCCATAATTAATAGCTCACATGAAACAGATAAAAAAATAGCATCTCACATTTACAGAAAGTTTTACAAAGTATTTTCTTTACAACAGCTTTGAGAAGTAGCATCCGTGTTACTAATCCCCATTTTGTAGATGAGGAAACTAAGGCTTGGGAGAAGTAAAGGAACATCACACACTATTAAATGGTGGAGGGGGGCAGGGAGAGGTTTGAAACCAGGTCATCTGATTCCAAATCTTGTGGTCTTTCCATCATACCATGTGAGTGTAGTTCTGTAACTATCTGCCTATAATGGGGTGGGAGGAAGGGGAAGGTGACATGTGTAACTTAATGGGTGTTGACCCATGAATGTGCCTATGTGCATATTTATATATGGCTCTAAATGTTTGTGTTGTACCAGTTTAGCCTTTTTTCTTGGCATTTTCCTATACCACTCCTATCCAGAAAGTATCAAAGGGAGGGGAGGTATCCATGGTTTGTACAGCCTTGAGAGATTTAGGTAAATGGAACTGACAGAAAAGTTCATTAGTTCTGTGCTACAGAGGGACATTTAAAACCAAGAGAGTAGACTATTTTATGGCAAGTGGGCAAAGAAAGGCCCAGATAAAGAAACAGAGGAAACTGGCTTAAGACACAACACGGGGAGGAAGACTGACATGAGTCCATAAGAACTCTAAAATCTATAGGGGCAACTCATGGTGAGGTTGAAGACATCAGAAAGACCCTCCAGTGACTGTCAAGAGGAGGGAACAATTGGTCAGAAAATGGCTTACTCTACAGGAGTCAGATTAGGGATTGCCCCTCACCATGTGTGGTAAGAATCTCCTCCCTTCTAGATGACTTGGAGGGGGCTGGCTAATAACTCTTCTCTGAAAGTGGTCTCTGGGCTTGTATGGTCCCTTGATGAAAGTAAGACTGAGAACTTGAATATTAAGGGAAGCAGCTACAACCATTACAAAGATGAAAGTTCAGACTTGCTCAAAACACTGCCAGCTACTCAGGAGTTTAAATGTGTCTCCTTACTAACTATTCAATGAATATAAATTGGAAAGAAGAAAAGAATCTTAATAAGAATGGGGGCATGAGTCAAATATTGTGTGATAATCTATATATTTTAAACTCCATACTCAATGGGGCAAGATAGAACGTGGGCAGCCAGTAAAAAATAGTTTGAAGGGGGAAAGAAAAGGCTGAATTCACTACCTCCATCATAGACTCATGAAGGCAGCTGTGAGCTTGAACTTAAAGCATCACTTGGTGTAGAAATTGCCATCTGAGAAGCTACTCCTTTCAATTCACAGGCCTTACCACCTGCAGGATGCATGTAAGTGATATGTTTCCATGATGAAGAGAAATATCTGTGCCTTTACATCTACAAAACTGTATTAGGTTATTATGTATGTGTATTAGTATCAGGGGCATATCTATGCATACCTGTGTGCATTTATGGGGTTTATATCTGTCCCTGTTTGTCTGTGGGTATCTATATTGAGAGAAAGAATCAGGGCATAACATCAAAAGAGGACCTTATAGGTAACTGTGTGTACCTGTGCATATATTCTGTCAGTATGTGCACATACAGATGGCTGTGTGTGTGTGTGTGCGTGTGTGTGCACACACGCACATTCTAGGCGATCAGCTCTCAAATTGGTTTTGAGGATGACCTTAACCTTTGCTCAAAGATAAACTTTAAATATGCGGCATTATTTTGTCAAAGGAGGTTTTTTCATCATGCTTCTTCCTGTTAAAAAGTCTTTTAAAAACTAAGCTATTTGGGGTACAGTTTTACCCAGATTCCCAGTCTAAGACCTCATGCAGTTTTTCCTCCCTTTCCTTTCTTAGCCTCAATTTTACTGTTGCTTTCTTCACCTCAGTAACATCTAGAGGGGAGACGATAACCATGTTTTCTGAGGGGACAGAGCTGTCTTTTTGTAATAAAATGTGAAAAAGGCATGGCTAGCCATGTATACATAATAAAGAAAAGAATGTATACATTCTAAAGGCAGGAATGTTGCTAGCTAAGGGAAAGATAATGACCTTGCCCCGTTGGGCTTAATTTTATTCCCCCTACACATCCACACACATACACTCATTTGTTTGCATGGTACAATGGCAGATGTTTTAGAATGTAGACACTGGAAGAACCTGGACTCCAAGAAGCCTTGGTAGTTCATTGGGAGGCTAGCCTCTACTGTGAATGTTTGTTAAAATGTAGTGTAAACATTAGAAATTAAACAGAGAGACACATAACTAAGTGGTGAGACTCATACCCCCCCCCAGGTTCCTACTTTGTGAGGCTCTCTCACCAAGCCTATTTTCTGTACCTTCTTTCTTTTTGGTATTTTTTTTAAAGTAAGTTTGTTTTCTATACTGGCTGAGTACTCTCAAAAAGAAACTGGTTGCTATAAGAAAAATTAATAAATAAACTAAACCTGAAGGCACTACCAGGAAATGGCCCAGCTCTGTGTTATAAAGAGGTTGGCACCTGGGGCAAAGAATTTCTGACTAGAGATTGAGCATTTTCTAGCAAAGACTCTGAAAGGAACAACCAGACCATTTCTTGAAGGAAAAAAAAAGTGGAATTGTTTGGTTTTTTTCCCTAAAAAGGATTTTTGTTAGTAAGATTTGTTTGTAAAGGGGTTGTTACTTCTTAGAGCTGACAAAAAGCCTATGAGCTTTAAACTGAAAGAGTATGCCATGGTCCATTATGAGTAATGAGGAAGAGCTAGCTCTGCAGATAAGGAAGCTAGCTGGTGCTATAAACTGACAACTCACAGAAGCTCCAGAACCACATACTCAGTGGAGCTATGCTTAGCCTTAGCAACATCCACAAGACAAGCAAAGGAGTGTCTGAGTGGAGGTTCCACGTGTTCTAGAAAGGTGCAGGAGGCAAGCACAGAGAGAAGGATGCAGTGACTTTACTAGAAGTCAGAAGCTCTGCAATATCAGAGATTTGTTTCGCCCCACCAAATGCATGCCTCAGCTCCACACATTCTCTATGTATATATCTTTATAGGTGTCCACAGTAGATGGTCTGCGTAGTTGTGAGACAAATATGCCTCAGGTTTATGGGGGAAACATTGTGTTGCTACTTTTCTTACTATGCTATTTCATTAAATGCCTTTACTTTGAAATAGTTACATCTGTTGTCTAAACAATAAAGGTAAATGCATTGGTAGGGGCTCACAAGCTATGGTTTTGAAAAGATATGGACCCAGAGTACCTTGAACCTAGACTAGGCTTGTTTTGGGGAACCATTCCACAAGGGGTGTGTGTGTGTGTGGAGGTGACCCAGGTGCTATATATATATATATTTTTTTTTAAATGGTAGGAGGATAATCAGAAATTCCTTGAAGATCTCTCTATGCCTTAGTCATTAGCAGAGCAGTGTTCTGATTCCCCAGCCTTTCTCCCCCATCACCTACTCACTTGGTCTTGATTTCCAAGTCATCATGGCTGGAGTGACACATTTCACTGAATCGTGACACGAAGAAATCATAGCTCCGATGATAGGAAGGAGTGTCCTCTTCTATGTTGGCAAACTTCACAAACTTCCCAGAGATGGAAGGCAAATATAAAGGAAAAGAGGAAGAGAAGTAAGATATTTGAGCTAAACTCCCCCTTCCTTTCAGGGCTCTCGAAGTTCTCATCTCTACCAAGCACACTTTTAAAAAAAAAGAGCGAAGAGCTATACGACCCATTTTCTGGCAACAAATCTTCATTGCTAGAGGTTGTTGTTCAGTCATTTCAGTCTGTCCAACTCTTTGTGACCCCATTTTGGGGAGTTTTCTTAGCAAAGATAATGGAGTAGTTTGCCATTTCCTTCTCCAGATCATTTTACAGATAAGGAAACTGAGGCAGACAGGGTAAAGTGGCTTGCCCAGGATCACACAGCTAGTAAGTGTCCGAGGGAAGATTTGAACTCGGGTATCTCTGACTCCCAGCCTAGGGCTCTATCCACTGCTGCCCCTGCAGCTACACAGAATGAGTCAATTCTCTTTTTCCACAAAGGTTAATAACATTTCAGAACTGAGACCTAGTTGCCATTGAAGGGGATGTAAAAATAGATATCAACAACGTATTTTAAAAAATAAAAGTAAAAAATTATTTGCAAGGCTCATCTTCATAAAGCATTACCCAAATTGTCCCCCATGTGACTCCAATACTTCCTCTCTGCATTGTCTATTCTTCCCATATCCACAAATTCATAATACTTACATGTGTCTTTATGGTCTTGGAGTAAGGAGACGCGAGTTAAAATATAAGCTCTGCATTTACTAGTTGTGTGATTTGGGGCAAACAGTTAAATCCTCTTAGCCTCAACTTCCCTTTCTGTTAAAGCAGGATAATAATGCCTACCTTTCCTAGCAACCTCACAGGGTCATGGTCCTTTTTAAGTCTCGAAGTGAGGCTTATTGTTGCTATAGTTTTACAAAACAGCAATAGATTATTTATGCTTGTGTTTACTACAGCTTCCCAGGAGATCTCCTCAGCCTTCTGCTATAACCCAGAGCTCCTGGGACCTGCAGAGTTCTGCCTCTTCCTCATTCAAAACACAAAGATGCCAGGCATTTATGGCTCAAAGAGGACATAAAACCTAAAAGACAGAGATCACACTGTCTCTGCCTAGGATCATTCACCACAACCCTGTTTTATAGGGTTGTTTGTGTTGATTTCTTTGTTCCTGCGTGTCTTTATCTGCCTCTTAAAATCTGAACCCTCATGTTTACTTGGAATCCTACTTTCTGCTCCTTTCTCCTGCACATTTCCATCTAGATATAAAGCAGGAGGGTTTGTGAGAAAATTGTACTGGGAGGGTCTTGGAAGACATTTGTGACTCTAGTCAGAGCAGCTATGTAACATTAGGCAAGTCACTTAACCTCTCTGAATTTCAATTTCTTCATCAGCAAATGAGGGAATTGGACTAGATCAGGAGTGGGAAACCTGTGGCCTCAAGGTCACATGTCCAAAAATTCTACCTGGGATCTTCAGCCTCAAGGCCACATGTTTTACAGAGGAAATCCTTTTATTAAGGGGATTTGTTCTGTGAAGTTTGGATTCAGTCAAAGTGCCACACTTGAGGACCTAGAGGATCACATGTTCCCCACCCCTGGACTAGATGATCTCCTAAATTCCCTGCCAGAATACAGTATGATGTTCATAAAACTGTGTTTCTATATTCATGAGCCCTTTCATTACTTTATTTTTTATATAATGTGTTCCTTTAAATTTTTGAAATTCTTTTTTACATCTTTTTCATATTATCTACATTTCCCAGTGTATCTGTCCTTCCTTTTTCCAGAAATCGATCTTTAAAAAAAATCAAGTGGAGAAAAAAATTCAGTGAAATTAACTAATAAATCAAAAAAGTCAGATATTATATGCAGTGTTCCATACCTATAGTCCCCCACATCTACACAGAAGCAAGTGAAGGTGCCATATTACGAGCACTTTACTATACCCAAGACATGATGATGTTTTTGGAATCTATCTATCCAAAACTCTCATTCGTGGCCTCTCTTGGACTGCTATGGCCTGCTATCACTCAACATAACCTCAGAGTTGTCCCTGACTTTATTCTCTACCTTATCTCCCATATCCAATCATTTACCAAGTTTTGTTTCCTCCTGTCCATCCCCTTCTCTTCACTGACACACACATATGGTCCTAGTTCAGTCTTTCATCACCTCTCACCTAGACTGTAAGAGAGTAATAGTATTCTAATCTAATTGGGACCTAGCTTTAAATCCCCTGCTCTTTTAGTGACTAGCCTAAGCTTGCTTAGCATCATTTGTATGTGAAATAGAGAATTATAATAATAACTATTGGCTTTGCAGGCTGATTATAAGGATCAAAAGATGCAACGTATATAAAGTGCTTAGCAAATCTTAAAGTGTTTTATAAATGTCAGCCACTGACATTAGTGATACTCAAAATAAGATAATGTACACAAAATGCTTTGTTAACTTTAAAACGGTATGGATTCCTAGCCGCTGTGAATAAATGTCAAAACATTTATGCATAGGTAGCTTCCAGACAAAGAATGAGGAGGGAAGAAAGGGTTTAGTTAGCAGTTAGAGAGAAAAATATAGAAAAATTCCTTCTGCTGGTTGGGGGAAGGTAAAACATGGAATTCTACAGCTCCCGGGTAGAGTCTTTGTGCTTTCCCCATAGAAAGAACCTAGAAAGGTCATTGTGCAGGAAGCTGGAAAGAGAGATATCAAAATGTCGTGGAGTTTTTTCTTCTTTGCTGGCAATTTCTTCCTTGTGGTAGTCCAATGAGGAGAGGTTAAAGAAGAGCTGAGGCTAATTTAATGCTAAGCAACTGTAAAGCTAGGAGAAGTCAGAATAAATTGTTTGGAGCTAGGTGGGGAAGGGGATGTTAGGAAGATTTTTAATACAAAGTTAACCAAGAGAGTGAAAGTTAGGCTTCCTTTTTTTTTAAAGAGGAAAATTACTAAAAATGATGAAGAGTTAACATAGGTAGGCTACACCCTTTATCTCTTAGTCTTCTGAGTTTATTTCTTTTGAGTTGGCCCTAAACATAATCATTAAACTCCTAAGTTCAAATCTGGCCTCACTTACTGAGTGACCTTGAACTAGTCACTTAAACCAGTTTGCCTCAGTTTCCTCAACTGTAAAATGAGCTAGAAAAGGAAATGGTAAACTATTCCAGTATATCTGCCAAGAAAACCCCAAATAGGGTCTGACACAGCTGAACAACAATGTCATTTCCAGGCTCTGTGCTAAGCCCTTTATAAATATCTCATTTGATATTTGATATAAATTATTTCATTTGATTCTTGCAACAGCCGTGTGGGGTAAGGCACTATTGTGTTCTACATTTTACAGTTGAGGAAACTGAGTGACTTTCCCAGGGTCACACAGCTAGAAAGTGTCCAAGGTCATACGTGATCTCAGATCTCCCTGATTTCACACAGAACTCTATCTATCCACTCTGCCACCCAGCTACATAATTTAACTCGGGAGCTGCAAAGCACTCAAGAGCAGTATGCCACATGATTTTTATGATCCTTTCCACCTTTGATTCTGTTCTAAATACTAATTATTGGTGTGTTCCTTCACAATCAAAGAAATCCCCCTCACCTACCTACCCCCATCCCGAGAGTTCCCTATGCCTGATGAAATCACAGGGCTGGCCCCTATCTCTGTTGAGGGCAGAGATTATTTGATTTTTGACTTTATATTCCTAATGTCTAGCACAGTGCTTGGCATGCAGTCAGTGGTTAATAAATACTTGTTGAATGATTGTTGGTGATTATTTTATATGAGGGACTAGTCATTACATGGGCCACAATCATAAGACCTTGCCTGCAGGTTTTGTGAGTGTGTGTGCGCATGTGTGTGTGTAATCTTACCAGCATTTGGTGATCAATTTATTGACCACTCATCCTTTTTCCTACTCACTTTATCAATCATCTGCCCTCTCAAGTTCAGTCTCTGCTCCCAATTCTTACTCATTTACCCAATCTATTACTGACCCACACATTGACTGAATGAAGTAGATTAATTACTTGTCACAGGCAAAATAACATAGCTTGGTTTGATGGAAAGAGTACTTGATTTGGAGTCCACTTTGACTTTGGTTCAAATTCTCTCTCTGCTACTTACTACTTCTCTGACCTTGGGCATATCCCTCAACCTTTCTGGACCTCAGTTTCCTCATCTGTAGGGGTTAAACTAGATGACATCCCTTTGGGTCTAAATTTATGATCTGCTTACGTAGCTAACAGCTCTTCACTGTTCTACAGTTAAAATGTGAATTAACTCAGCAAAACCTAATCAGATATCTTCCAACCTTTTTATATATGTTGTTGTTCAATTGTTTGTCAGTCATGTCCAACTCTTCATGACCCCATTTTGGGTTTTCTTGGCAAAAAAAAATACTGGAGTAGTTTTCGTCTCCAGCTCATTTTATAGGTGAGGAAACTGGGGCAAACAGGGTTAAATGACTTGCCCAGGGTCACCCAGCTAGTAAGTGTCTGAGGCTGGATTTGAACTCAGGAAGATAAAAATCTTCCCGACTCCAGACCTGGCATTCTATCCACTGAGACACCTAATTGTACCTAGCCATTTGGCTAGAAACTTAAATGCTCGTTCCCTTCCTCTCCCACCACCATTTTGTTGAGATGAATATATAATTTAATTAGCATGTCCTTGCAGAGCAAAACAAAGACATAGAAATGGTAGTAATAGAAGTTGAGTAAGAGAATCTTAAAACAAACCTGACCTAGCCCCAACCTCTCCTACCCCATTTTAAAGATGAGTAAACAGAGAAGTGGAGTGACTTGTCCAGCTCATTAGTGGCAGAGCCTGAACTAAAATCTGGAGATCCTAACCCTACAGTAGAATTTTTTTTCTGCTATGTTGTCTTAAGTACATATATTTCAAGGTACATGTGGACAAAGTGTCTCATGGACATTCATTTACTTAACTTCAGAAAGGATGGGCCAGGTATCACTTCCCCCATTTATTATGGACAAGGAGAAACATGATTTTTCTTTAAGTTCCAACTAAAATATCACCTTCTAGAGGAAACCTTTCCCAAACCCTCTTAGTTCTAGAGCTTTCCCTTTGTTAATCATTTCCACTTTAATCCATTTACAATTTGCTTGTATATATCTGTTTGTATGCCATCTCTCCAATCAGACTGTAAGTTCCTTGAAGGCAGAGAGTCTCTTGTCTCTTTTGGTATCCCTAGCACTTGTCCTGGTACATAGTAGGCATTTAATAAATGTTGATTAGTTGATTTAGGGTCAGAGAATGGAGAATTGAACTTAGTGATCCAGATACCTAAGGAAAAAAATTTTTTTAAAGAAATCTGAGTGCCTACTCCTTTCCCTTTCATGATGGCTGGGACACCCAAACAGGCCCTGCCCTCCCCCCTCCCTTCAGGTTCTGCTTACCGAATTTGTGCCTAGGATCTGCAGATTGGGCTTCTCAGACTCCAACAGCTTGGCCACCATCTTCAGGAAGCTTTCTACAAAGAGGTTGATGCTCTGACAATGGCAGGCCATAAGCAGCTGGTCCAGAGCCTCCATTGCGATGCACACATAGCTGGGGAAAAGAAGCGTCATGGATATTATTGCAGTCTAGATGCCCTATTCAATGCCTCAATAGACTTTATCCTGGGCTTGGAAGCCTGAGGCAGCTCCTAGGAGACAATAGACTCAGGTCTTCCTATCCCAACTCCAGTGAATGAGACATACATGTAATCTCTAGATTTGGAGCCAGAAGACATGGATTCAAATACCAGGCATGCTATTAATTATCTGTCACCTTGGGCAAGACATACATAGGGGACAGGAGTCAGAAACATTAACCCTGAATGTCTTCCAAGGTCACTCAGTACCCCAAGACTAAACACCCCCATTTCCTTCAGTCATCATATGACATATACTCAGTGCTCTTCACCATCCTGGCTGCCCTCCCTCAGTTTATTGATACCCTTCCTAAATTATAGTACCCAGAACAATATTTCAGATGACTCCTACTCATTCCTGGAATCAGAGGTTAGAGTAGGGAAGGGTTTAAAGAAATAATAGGGCCTTTTGTGGTTCAGTCATGTCCAACTCTTCCTGATCCCTTTTTGGGGGGTTTCCTTGGCAAAGATATCGGAGTGGTTTGCCATTTCCTTCTCCAGCTCATTTGACAGATGAGGAACAGAGGAAAATAGGGTTAAGTGACTTGCCCAGGGTCACATAGACAGTAAGTGTCTGAGGCCAGATTTGAACTCAGGAAGATAAATCTTCCCGACTCCAGGCCCAGTGCTCTATCCACTGCACCACCTAGCTGTCCATGATATGGTCTAGCTCCCTGCTATCAAGCAGATCAAATATTGTTGCCATTTTATAGATAATATAACTGAGGCCCAGAGATGTTCAAGTTTCCTATAATCCTAAATGCTATGCTTAAAGTCACACAGCTAGCAAAGTATTTGGAGGTACAGACTAGAATTCAGGTCTCTTGACTTTTAGTTCAATCCTTTTTCCCCTGTATCATTTCACTAGCAGATTGATATGAGTACTTAATCATTGAGGCAGCTATTAATCATACTCTTCCTCCCTCTCCAAGCTGTACTCCTCCCTCTCCTAGTCTTTCTCTACAATAACCCAGAAACCTCTTCACCCAGTAAGTTTACTTCATCTCATGGACTTCACATATCGCATCATACCCTCCAGCCCTGGGGACTCTCTTTCTTGGAACCTTCACTTTAAGGAGGACCCTCAGGCCAACACGCCCTCCTTCCTCTCTAGGCTACAGCTAACTCTCTGGATTTTCTCTACAGTGCCCTGACTTAGGTAATTTCACCTCCACCACCGTCTTTATGTATTATCTTCCCCTCCCCCATTAGAATGCAAGCTCTTTGAAGGTAGGAAATATCTTTCTTTTCACTTATATTTGTATTTCCAGAGCTTAGCACAGGTTCTGGCACAGGTGTTTCAAAAATGTTTGTTGACTTGGGGAAATCTAAGATATATGGAATGTACACCAGATAGAGTAATGACATTTATATAGTACTTTAAAGTTTGCTAAGTACCATCCATTATCTCACAACACTCCTATGAGGAAACTACTCTAAGTATTATTATCCCTATTTTACAGATGAAGAATAGGAGGTTCCAATAGTTTAAATGACCCATCTCATCCAATAAACATTTATTAAGTACCCAATATGTGCCAAGTAGAGGCAGCTAGATGGCTCAGAGGATACAGCACTGGACCTGGAGTCAGGAAAGTCGAGTTCAAATTCAGCCTCACAGACACTTACTTAGCTGTGTGACCCTAGGCAAGTTGCTGAATCTTCAGTTTCTCTACTGTAAAATAGGGGTAACAATAATAGCTACCTCATAGGGCTGTTATGAAGATTCAATAAGATATCTGTAAAGTGCTTAACACAGTGCCTAGCACATAGTAGGTGCTATATAAATGTTTATTCCCTTCTTTCCTCTTCCCTACCCCGTAAGTGTCTTGCCCAAGGTGACAGGTAATTAACAGCATGGCTGGTATTTGAATCCATGTCTTCTGTCTCCAAATCCAGATATTTTAGGGACAGGGAAGCTTTCATACTGTTCTACCAAATTCAGCCACTCAGTTTTTAAAATTAATGAAAAAAACATGCGTATTTCTTCTGCAACACATGGCAGGGGGAGATATAAGAGAATAAAGGGAGGATAGGAAATTACATGATCATAGGATCCTAGTTCTAGAGCTGAGAGGGCCCTCAGAGGCCATCTATTCCAATTCTTTTGTTTTACAGATGAGAAAACAAGCTCAGGAGCATTAAGTGACTTGCCCAAAGCTGTAAAGAGGACAGCTATAAGGAGTGATGAAGTGGACAGAGTGCTAGACTTGGAGTCAGGAGGACTTGAGTTTAAAAATCCAGCCTCAAAAGCTTCCTAGCTGTGTGATCTTGGGCAAATCACTTAACCTGTTTACCTCAGTTTCCTCACCTATAAAATGAGCTGGAGAAGGAAATGGCAAACCACTCCAGTATCTTTGTCAAGAAAACTCCATAGACAGAGGCCCACACGGTCACAAAGCACTGGACACAACTGAACATAAAGGTAATAACTGGCAAAGCCAGGATTTGAACCTAGGACCTCTGCCTCCAGGGCTGATGTTCTTTCCATTGTACTTTGCTTTGATGTGTTCCCAATTAGTTCCTAAAGCCTATAGATCAGGAGAAAAATCATCAGCTATAAGACCTCATTCTTCCAGGGTTATCCAGTTTCAATTTTCTTCAAATTTATGGTACAATGCTTTTCTGGCTCTGTTTCCCATACCTATTTCTCTGTCTCATCAAGGACTGAGAGATCTGGTCATGCAGTTAGTGACAGGAGGGAGCACGGTGCAGACATGAGCTTGAGAAAGGGGGAGTCTACACCTCTGGCACTTCCTTCCCCTATCCCTGACACTCCTACTATGTTCCAGGCTCTTTGGTAGACACTAGAGATGGGAAGGCAACAAGCCTATTGGGAGATATGATACATGCTCACATAAGTGGATACAAAATATGTGAAAAATAATACATAGTATTTAATGAAGTCCCATATGATGATTACATGCATCTTCATAGCAACCAGATTCAAATAATTCAATTCATTGAAATGCCTAATTCCTAGCATTGGCACCCGCCATGGTTACCCCTCCCTTGCCCCCACACCCTTTCTACATGGAAGCCTTTCCTTCTTCTGGGCCCTCCTTAATTGTTGTTTAGTCATTTTTTTCAGTGGTGTCCAGCTCTCCATAAGCTCATTTGGGGTTTCCTTGGCAAAGATAATGGAATGGTTTGCCATTTCCTTTTTTTCCAGCTCACTTTACACGTGAGGAAATTGTGGCAAACAGGATTAAATGACTTGCCCAGGGCTAGTGTCTGAGGCTGGATTTGATCTCATGTCTTCCTGACTCCAGGCCCAGCCCTCTATGCACTGCACCACTTTGATGCCTAGTTTAGGTAGCTGCCATCTCTAAAACTGAATACTTCCTAACCTTCTTCTAGAGAACTAGAGTAAAGGACTCCCTCAAAGAAATGTATCATGATAAAAGGAGATAGTCTATGTCAAGAGCAAGGGCCAGTCTGTGTGTCCTTCTGGTATGCTTGTGACGTTAAGAAAAAAAGTGAAAAATAGTATGCTTCAATCTGCATTCAGACTCCATCAATTCTTTCTCTGGAGGTAGATAGCATTTTTCATCATGAGTCCTTTGCAACTGTTTTGGATCGTTGTGTTGTTGAGAATAGCCAAGTCATTTACCGCTGAGCATCTTACAATATTGCTGTCACTGTGTACAATGTTCTCCTGGTTCTGCTAATTTCACTTTGCATCAGTTCATATAAATCCTTCCAGGTTTTTCTGAATTCATCTTGCTTTTTATTTATTATGGCACAATAGCATTCCGTTACAATGATATACCACAACTTGTTCAGCCCTCCCCCAATTGATGGACATCCCCTCAACTTCAATTCTTTGCCACCATAAAAACATAATGACCCTTTTTTTTGTTGTTTGTTTGTTTTTGCTAGTCAATGGGGTTAAGTGACTTGTCCAGGGTCACACAGCTAGTAAGTCTGAAGTGTCAAGTGTCTGAGGCCGGATTTGAACTCAGGTTCTCCTGACTCCATGGGCAGCACTCTATCCACTGCGCCACCTCGCTGCCCATAATAACAGTTTTTTATGTTAGCAAAGAATTGGAAACAAAGGAAATGTCCATAAAATGGAGATTGGTTAAACAAGTTAAGATATGTGGATGTAATGGAATATTACCATGCTATGAGAAATGACAAATATGATGAATGTAGAGAATCATGGAAAGACTTACATGAACTGATGCCAAGTGAAATAAGCAGAGCCAAGCAAACGATATACACAATGACTGTAATAATGTAAACGGAAATCACAATCACAAAATAATCAAAAGTAAATGTTACAAAATTATAAAGAATAGTAATGGTCTCCAAGAAGAGATATAAGAGGACACCCTTACCTCATTCTTTTGCAGAGGTGGGGAGGTTCACCAGTGTGGCATATTGTATATATTTTCAGATTTTTTTCTATGTACTGATAAGTTTTTGCCACTAAAAATATTATTTGTTACATGGGAAGGCTTTCTAGGAAGGAGAAGGGAAAGGAATACTAGAAGAAATTTTGGTGACATTAAAAAACCCTAACAAATATCAGTAAAAATTTATTTATCCCTGAGTACAAGGTACTTAGTAGTTAGCCCTCAAACAGTGTGTGGACTGGGGCAGCTAAGTGGTGAAGTGGATAGAGCTCCAGCCTTAGAGTCAGGAGGACCTGAGTTCAAGTCCAGCCTCAGACACTTGACACTTATTAGCTGTACGACCCTGGGCAAGTCACTTAAGTCTGATCGCCTTAACAAAAAGCAAACAACAATGACAACAACAACAACAACAAAAGCCAAATCAGTGTGTGGACAGACTCAACCTAATAAATACTACAAGTATTCCTTTTAGTAATGCTAAAATTACTAAATTTTAGTAATTTATACTAAATGTGCTATTGTTGTTTCTTGGCCTGCAGGTATTAGATTATGTAGTTAGGCTCTTAGAGAATAACAGGAAAGATGTGAATACAGACAGTTCTGGACTCTATTTGCTTTGTATTCCTTCCCATGGAATATATCTTCCTTCCTCTCCATCTCCCACCTCCTGCCCCTAATTTATTATAGGCTGTCTAATACACACCTGCCCTTCACTATACATTCCAGTTTCCACATAGAATGTAGAAACAGGTGCTGCCACTGCTGGAGCCAGCAGTGACTCAGAGAGGCAGCAGGAGCAGGGTAAAGGAGGTACCTCTTCTAAATGGTGGTTAGCAAGCCCTTCAGTCCATCCAATCAGCTACTGAACATCTCATCATCATCACTACTAAAGGCATCACTAGGCAAAGGAATGAACCTTAACTTTCGATCTTTCTTCTTCAAGGCGGCCCTTGAACTTTGGGTAGGAAGGCAAAGGGAAGAACAGAGTAAAGACAACAAAGAGGGCCAAGTCTAAGTCCTCTTCTCCAAATATTCACAATTCAAATCCCTGGTGGGGAAGGGAAGTGGACTTCAAATACTTGGACATTTGAAAGGCAATTTTTAAAAAGTTTTATTGATGTCTTTTGTTTTTATATCGCAAGTTATTTCTGAAAGTAACCCACTCCCTTACCCTCACTACCAAACTGAACCTCCTTTGTTGGGATTCTTTTTGGACCGAATCTATGATTTCATTAGTATAGAGAACTTCTACCATGGAAACCTCCTTCACCAATGCAAGTGAATACCTGCTTTTCAATGTACAGTCTGAGAAACTTGCCTAGGGTCAGAATCAGGAAGTGAACTTGGGCCTTCCTGACTCTAAAGCAAGCTCTCTTTATTACTCCTTGGCTGCCACCACAAATATTTGTTGTTTTTTTCCCCCAAGGACCAACTGCAATAACATTGCTTTTAATATCAAGGGAATGGTTTTGAATGGAAAGAAATAATTATTGATAACCAATAATTTAAGTTCTCCTTTTTCTAAAGTCCTGATTTCAAAAGTTCAGTCTCTTGAAGGACATTACTGATGAGATTGGATTAACTTTCATAACAATGTGGTTCAGACCCCATCCAGGTGGGGAAGCCATTGTGCTCTACTCAGGTTTAGGTGGCAATAAATTCTTTGAATAGACTGCCTGAGGCTGGGGGTCGTCTGGGTATAGGGATAGTCTCTCTTTGACTCAGGTCACTCTCTGGGGTCCTCACTATAATACTCATTCTCTCATTAATTGTTAACCTATCAGAGTTAACTGCCACCCTTGGGAACACCCCCCTTCCAAAGGGTATATAAGCCATGAATCCACTGCCATGATTGCCTTTGGCATTTGAGAGTGTCACTGGCCCTTTAATTTAAAATGCTGGTCTTGTTAATAAAATAATTAAATAAAAATTAATAAAATGATGAAATTACCCAGAAATTATGTCTCTCAAAATTTTTAAACATCACAGAATGCCTCTGCTTGGGGTAAGGAAATTTATAGGCAATAACAACAACAACAAAAAAATGAAGGCTTTGATTCAAAATTCCCTGGGTAGGTTTGTTTTTTTTAAAGAGATCTTGGCCATCTGAATCATTCCCCAGAGTCCTTGTAAATTTCAAGAAGGCAAAGAAAATTATTGTTAATTAAATGTTGAATGCTTACATTAGCTAGCATGCTGTAGCTTTTCTTTATGTATTCTAAGTCTGCTTTACAACACATCAGGGCCCCTCATATAATCAATACATATCTACATTTATGCCCATTTTATTAGACTGGGAGTACAAATATACTCTTTTAAATGATAATTAGGGTTTATAGTTGCTGTATCTTTGCATTTATGTTGGTTGTATTCATGATTTATTTGATGCAGAAGCCTTAGTCATGATTGCAACCTCCGATTACAATAATGTTCCTATGGAGAAATAGGATTTGATTTATGTTTTACTTTCTAGGAACCCACATTGGAACAAGATGGGAACTACTTGTGCAGGCACAGGAATGTAAGGTAGGAAAAAAAAAAGGAAAGATAGGCACCAAGATCTGGGGACAGGTCTCTGAGAGAGAGAGAGAGGGAAAGAATGAGCAGTATGGGGGGGAAAGAAGACTGATTTCCAGTTTGGAAACTGGAAAATTCTGCTCCCCATTCATGAAATGGCCATTTGTATTTATTAAATTGGTAGCCCACTTAATTAAAGAGGGGGATCTCCCCTAAGAATTGTTACTCCAAGCATACCTAGCAAATACCCTATATGTTCAACCCTAACTCCTCTGTCCAGGCTACTTATTCCAATCATCTCCACCTATAGGGATACTTGTCCCACTGGCCAATTTTGTTCTTGCCACAGCCCCTAGCGCCACTGCCGTCCCCTTCTTGTACCCCAATTCTTAATTTTCCAACCTTGTCAAACTCTTACTTCCTTGAATCTTCCTAATTTCCTCCTCCCACTGGCAATGTTGAGTTGCATATATAGTCACTCCTCTACATGCAGACTTAAAAAAAAAAATCTTGAGCCCCTGTGTCATAGCAGGGAAGTAACAGCAATCAATACATTTTAAAAATTAAATATTATTTTTTCAATTTATAATCACCTTTATCTGTGCTTCTTGCTAAGATATAGTTGGGTAGGTTTGATAGGGACAATAGCAAATTTGGGGCTGATTGGGCCACAAGTGCTCTCAAATGAGAGCTATATACATGGGGTAGGGAAGAATGCTAAATGATGCAGTCAACAGAAAGTCAACTTCTCTTTACACTCAAGACCTGGTGATAGAAACAAACCCAAACCAATGTTTGACTTGAGATAGCTAACAAGTCACCTGAATCCCAGATCAGGCCCTGCTGGTATCACTTCAATGAATAATTGGGAAATATCTGATAATTTTCATAAAGTGTCCTCATATCGTGGCTCTAACCATATTCTATAAACTATTAAGAAATCAGTGCTCCACCTCCTCACATTGCTTACCCATATCTATGGCGGCCCACATCACGGATGAGCCTTTCAGAGAGGTAGGCACCAATCCGGTCTAGCTTCTCTGGAGCTGAGAGGGCATAGAAGGTCAGCTTCTCCATGTTGGTTTTCACGAGGCCATCCTATAAAGACACAGACAGTACACCGTCATACCTACCATGCCTACACCTAGGAAGTTTCTTAAATCAAAATATAAATAATAATGATCTAGATTCACTGAACACACCACTGGGTGACAGACTGAAATATGAACATCTTATCACCTAGCAATGACTTACAAAGTCTGGACTAGGCTGAAACAGTATAAAGAGAATATCATAATTCTTGATGTCAAGGCTGTGAAATGCTTAACAATGAGACTATTTTAGAGGCTCCTCTCCTCCCCATTCCCACAACAGGAAGACTTCTTCTGTTTCTGATCACTAATATATTTGTGTTTATTTACTTATCTATCCACCTATCTATCTATCCATCTATCTATTCATAATTTCATGATCAGTGCTCTAGGTTTAGAAGTAGGTGGATGATGGATTATGAAGGATACTGAATACCTAATGGAGGACAATTTTAAAGCAAAAGTAGGTAGGGATGATCTCCTATCCCTACCCCCTTCACCTCCAACATGATGGATTTAGTTCCTTTGCCTATCCTACAATCCTTGGCTTCCTTCCCATTCACCAGGGAAGCCTTTCATTTGAATAGTAGGTTTTAAACACAGTACCGGACTTGGAGTTAGGAAGACTTGGGTTCAGATCCTGTCTCTGACATTTACTAGGTCTGTGACCAGGGACAAATCACTTAAGATAAACATATATTTAAATGCTTACTATGTACCAGGTACCAGGCTAACTTAAGTTCTAGAGCCTCAGTTTCCTCATCTATAAAACGGGGATTAAGAATAACTATAGAACAGACCTTGTACAGTTGTTGTGAGGCTCAAATGGGATACCATAAAGCATTCTACAAATATCATTCATTATTATTATTGGTGCTCTAATCTTATTATTATATAACTAGTGAGCAAGCTATTTCCATCCTCCCAAACAGAGGAAAACAATGAAAGTAGTACAAAGTTTCCACTACTCAAAAATCAGAATAAGTCAATGTGATAAATGCCACCCCCAAAGTTCACAAAAAGAGTCCTATTCCTTACAGGCCAGTGATTTGATTGTCTGTCTGGAAATAAGCAGAGATAAAGGGTCCTAAGGAGGCATGCTAGCAAAAACTGAGATCTCCACCAAGTCTTCCCAGGATCCACCTTGCTCTATTATTCCGGAAGGATGAGGGTAGCTATCATACCAGCATCTGACAGAATGCCAGATGTGAACATTTAAGGGAAGCTAGTAACAGGTGATATGAGAGAAGGGATAGATTTGTTTGGCTCAGCCCCAGAAGGCCAAACTAGGAAAGTAGGGTGCCTCCAACAAGACAGATTTTGCCTTAATAAAGGGAAAATCTAGTAATGAAGTCTGTCCAAATTTCTACTTGTCACTGAAGGCCTATAATCAGAGCTAGATTATAACTTTTCAGGAATATTGTAGATATAGATTCATGTAGGGAGGTAAACTAGATGAATTACAGAATCCCGGAAGTTTTAGACTTCAGAATTTAAGTGACTACTTAGCCCAACCCATACCTGCATGGAATTCTCACCTTACCGAGCTGATAAGGGGTCATCATCCATCCTTGGGTTCAATGAGGGGGAATCCCCTTCCTTGGCCTCAGGCAGCCCAATGACTTCTGAGGTCTTTTCTAGCTTTGAGATTCTATGGGTCTATGATAGACACGGAGGACAACCTACCTCTGGGTCCTCAGGGAAGATGTTGTCAACCAGTCTCTTGTATCGGGGGCGAAGGGCACCACAGCAGCCACACACACCTGGAATAAGAACAAAAGAGCCTTTGAGAAATGCTTTCCAGGCACTCTAAGGGCTGGGTGTTAGAGAACAGAGAAGTATGTGACTAGGCGATGGGGGTGCAAGTAAGAATTAAAATCGATGCTAGCTCTGCCTTTCCCATAGCCTACCTTGGCCCAAATACTTGCTGAATTTTGCACAATGCCAAGCTATGTCTTATTCTGGCATTCCCCTCCCTTGTAACAAGACAGGAAAAAAGACTTGCACCAGGGTAAGATGAACAGATGACAAGGATGTTCTCAAGGCAAACCAGGACCCTAGGTACAGTTCTAGTGGGGATGCGCTCCTGTAAGTAGAATCTTTCACAACCAATTCAAGCACCACCCCAAAATATAGCAGCAAAACATGTCCCAATTCTGGGACAAGGTTTTAAAACAAACTATTCCACCCTCTCAGTACTCAAATGGATCTTCAGTCTCCGTGATTTTAGATGTTCTCTCCAAGGAAGAAGATAGCAATACATCTATGTCTGCCCATCCTATATGCATCCTTTCTACATCCTCCCATAATTTCATCATAGGAGGTCCACCCAATGTGCTGGAGACCTTCCTCACTTCCTTCTGACATCTGACCAACCACACAGAAAACACTGAGTTTATGAAGAAAAAAAAATTGTACAAAATTTTTATGCTACTTTGGGAATAAGGGTTTAGGTTGGGAGGCTACCCACCTACTTGCTCCACTAAGACATTAATTTTCAATTTCTTCTTATTCTTCCCATTTTTGCTTTAACTTTTCCTCTCCTCCATCCAACAACAGCTTTCCCTTCCAAACTCTATATTTTATTAGATCATTCTCATTAAGACAATTACTTTGTAAATGTTTGTTGAATTGAATTCACCAAAATGTTGCTCAGAAGGGGATAATATTAGAAGGGAAAGCTTAGGTCTATTTTTGGTTGATTAATAAGCATTACTAACATTTTTAGGAAAGGGGGAAAATGAAATCTAAAATCTTGATGAAAGTTGGCTTTACCTCATTTTTTTTTATTATTATTGCTGTTATTATTATTGTAACAAACCCAACTTTCACAGTAAGTACTAACCCATAAATAAATCTAAGAAAAAGACTATTACTTTGTAAATGATGACAAATATCAGATTAATAGTCATTAAACCTTGAAAATGTGTTGTTGGTGGAATTTTTGCTGTTTAAAAAAAAAATCTTAAAATTGAAAGTGATCTCAGTTTAACCTCTCACCCTATGTGGGAATCCCTTCTATGATATTCCTGACATATAGTCATTCAGCCTCTGCTTAACAGTTCCAACAAATAAGGGCCCTATACCTAAAAAAAAAAAGATCTCACCCCATAGAGTCATTGACTTAACAGTAAAAGTTACCTCAGAGGTCATCTTGCCCACCCCCTCATTTTACAGAAGGGAAACTGAGGGCCCAGAGAGGTTAAGGGACTTGCCTGAGGCTGCACACTAGTCAACCAATTAAAGATTAATTTGGGCTAAAAAGTTACTGTTTTAAAAATTCAATGGGATGATTAAACTTAGTATCCATTCACACATTAATATGAATTATTTTTGTGTTATCAAGTTTGCAATAATAAAAACAATAGCTAGCATTTATATGTAGCACCTATTAAGTACCAAGGACTGTGATCAATGCTTTACAAATACGTCATTTGATCCTCACAACAACCCAGATAGGTAGGTGCTATTATTATCCTCATTTTACAGTTGAGGAAACTGAGGAAAGCAGGTTAAGTGACTTCCCCAAGGTCATACAGTTAAGAAGTGTCCAAGGTCAAATTTGAACTCAGATCTTCTTAACTCCGGGACCAGAGCTCTATCCACTGCATTGTAAACTGCTGATAATACAATGAATGTCAAGCTGTGATAATGTTATTGGATAATCAAATCAATATCTAAGATCAAGGATAATCGAGAACCAGGAATTTGCCTTGAAAAGTGGGCTTATTAGGTTCATGTTTCACTTCTAACTATGTGTGGAATTTCTGAAAAATTACTTACCCTTGATAGGCTCAGTTTCCTCATCTATAATACAGCCTCTGAGGCACTGTTCAGTTCTAAATCTATGATCCTGCTGCCAAGTCCTAAAATAAATCAAATGCATAAGTGGAGGGATAAGGTGTCTTTAATTGAGATAGCAGGGTAGTAGGGTATAGTCATGAGACTCCTCCAGCCACTCTGCAGTCCAGGGAAGGAAACCCACTTTGTTCTGTTTTGTTTGTCTTTTTGTTTTGTTTTCGGGTTTGGTTTTTTTTTGTTTTTTACTCTTCACAATCTAACACCATAAATCCCAATGAGAGACACAAGGACATCAAAAGCCATTTGGTAGATGATCTGGCTCAAGCTGACTTTGTTTACAGGCAGGTCCCAGGATGGGGACTTAGCTCAAACATAATGGAGAATAAATGCCTCCTAGAGTAGGAATGCAAGGACATTACTAGAATTCTGAGATTACTAGGATTGTTCAGAGGGAATAGTAGATAATAGGGGATATTACATTTGATATTAACAATCTTTTTGTCATTATATTAACAATTTTTCTGTCACTATCATCACAGTTGTTGGAAAAGGAAGGCAGGCCTAGGTCAAATGAGGGATTTTGGACAACCAGAAGGCAGTATGGGGCATTGGTTACCTGTGATGCACAGAAAAAGAGACAAAAGCCAATTCCTGAAAGGGAGACACCATCTCCCAGACAATACACGACGACTTCACCATAGCAGCTGCTGAGTCCTTAAAAATTATTTTACATGATATTGTTTTCATCATTCATGCCATAGAATACCAATGCCCTAGTTACAATATCAGGACTAGTTTGGAAGTCTACAAAAGTCAATTTCTCCCAGTGCTACCCTTTTTCCCAGACTTGGCTAGTCTAGCCTCTCCTGTGCTGTCCAGGGTCTCCCCATCCCATCATTCCCTGTCCCCTAAGCTGGGAGGAGAAAAGAAAAGCTAAAGAGAAAAAGGAAGGAAAAAAAAAGATAGGAGCAAGCTCTCTGTTCTGTGCCCTTCTCCCACTGCCTGCCTTTTTCTTTGTCATTTCAGTATTCATTGATTTCCTTACTCGCAGGGCCACAGACTGACATCGCCGTCCTCCTGAGGGTTGAGAGTTTGCTCTGTCATTTCAGATTGTTTGATTTCACCTGCGAATGTGGAGGGTTTGTTTTATATGATTCAACAGGCCCCATGAGTTGTGCTGTATTGTTAATCCCTTGTGAGTGCCAGGGGTCTGCATTTTGCTGCTGTATATTGTTTAGCTTCATCTTCCACTAGACCTTCGGCAGGCGCTGTGTCTTATCCTTTTGTATCCTTCACCTCACTGAGCACAACCCTGAGCACAAGAGGGATTCATTCATCTTTTCAGTTCATTTATGGCTTAGTAAATATTCCTCCAGTAACCAATCATTCAACAAACACTGATCGAAGACAGACTTCCCCTCTAGGGCGCTGACACAAGCTAGTGGTTGAGGCCAATTAGTGGGCCTGAGCAAAGACCTTCCCCAGGAAAGAGGGGTGGAGTTCAAGCTGGGATCCAAGTGAAAGCACAAGTCAGAAGCCAGGCTGTGTCAGGAACTAGAGGTTCTTAGAGACAGCAAAAGTCCAATGGGCTAAATAGAAGTGGGAGTGGTAGCAAGTCATTTCAGGACACCTCCTGATCTCCATGTTTGCTCACTTCTCTATCAAGGGTTGTCATCAAAAAGAACCAACCAGGTTATCACAGATATCTGAAGCACTCTTTCTCCTTCTCCCCTATTATTGAGTCAGTGGTTGTGTTGTCATGGAGGTAGCATGGTGTCAATGGACAGAGAATTGGCCTTGTAGCTGGTCAGGAAGACCTGGGTTTAATTCCACCAGACTATATGACCTTAGGCAAGTTATTTGACCTCTCAGTGCTCCCAGCTAACTCTCACAGTGGTTTTAAAACCTTTTGTGTGTGTGTGTGTCATGGGCCCCTTTGGCTATCTGGTGAAACCTATGGATCCCTTCTCAAAATGTTTTTAACTATATAGGGAAACCAATTAGGTTGAAATAAAGATGTAATTTTTTTTCCCCATCCAAGTTTATGGTCAGAGGATTCTATGTTAAGAATCTCTGCTTTAAAACCATAAGCTATGAGAAGGGATAGATGTACATTAGCAGAGGAATTTCCTAACTGGGTGCTCCCTTCCACAGATGAAGTCAAAGTTCTGGTTAAAAGATACATACATATATACATGGGGGCAGGGAGAGAGGGAGAGAGAAAGAGAGAGAGAAAAGACAGAGACAGAGAGAGAATGAGAGAGACAGAGAGAGAAAAACAGAGAAAGACAGAGAGACAGAGAGAGAAAGACAGAGAGACAGAGACAGACAGAGAGAGACACAGAGAGAGAGAGAGACAGAGAGAGAACACATTCTACCCCTGACTTCCTCAAATACTATGACTGTACTAAGTCTCAGGAATCTGTAAGCAGACTATTAGCTGGCATAGACTATTAGCTTATGATCCTAGTAGGTCTTGAAAAACTAACTTTATGAAAATTTGAAAGATTGAAAGGTCATTGAACAAACTGAAAGATATAACCTGGTATTCAAAAGGGCCATGTTGAGCTTAGGAGTTCATCTTCTATCTGAAACATCGAATGCTCCCAGGAGTTCCAATATGATGAATACCACAACCCCTTTCCAACTGGTCCATCAGGTCAGGCTATCAAGGGTAGGTAGTCCTGGTCCCAGATGACATTGTTCAAGGTTCTAAGGTACTGGCAGTCTCATAATTTGCTTGTCCTCATTTTTTACAAACAGCAATAGGGAGAGAGAGGGCCAGATGAACTCTTTTTTTCTATTTGTAATACTCTGTTAAAATAATTGGGCAGCTAGGTGGCACAATGGATAGAGTACCGGGTCTGGATCAGGAAGACCTCAGTTTAAATCTGGCCTCAGACACTTACTAGCTGTGTGACCCTGGGCAAATCACTTAACCTTTGTTTGCCTCAGTCTCCTCACATGTAAAACGAACTGGAGAAGGAAATGGCAAACCACTCTAGTATCTTTGCCAAGAAAACCCCCAAAATGGGGTCACAAAGAGTCAGACACAACTGAAACAACTCAGCAACAAACAGCAGTTATAATAGCTAGCTTATTTTAAGCCTGGGGGCAACCTAATAGCTCCTAAGATTCACTCTTCTTCAGCTTTTAGGGAATTAATTTTGGATGAAAAGTTCTGAGTTTAGTTACAATTGCTCTGAGTTCACAGCTAGGAAAATTCCTACCATTAAGGCAGAGATTGGGCTCTCTTCCTAACCTTATATTCGTATCTATTTCTAGTAAACCTGTGGCCTCTTTGTGGTTTAGACAAAATTCAATTTACTGAAAATATTTGAGTATAAAACCAAGCAAATTCTATAACAGTGTCTTCAGATAGACAGGCAACGGAAGGGGAAGTTGGGGAAAGAGCCGACCTCTTCCTGGGACTTTACTCAGCTTGGGTCCTCTTCTCTGAGATGCCTGCAGAGCCAATGACTCTTCTTCATATCACCCTTTTCTGTCACAGCATATCTTTTGCTCTGCTCCTCAAAGTTGTGCTGAAAATGCCATGCCTGCTCCAGCCTCTCAAATCCAGACCCTCAGAATGTCTCCCTCTAGTATGGAGATAGCTTCTTCCTATATACAAATTCCTATATACAAATGGCCTTGATGTTGTGACTTACCTAAAGTCTCATAGATAGGAAGCATCAGAGGTGGGATCTGAACCCAGATCCTCTGCCTCCAAAGTTGGGCTCTTTCTACTACTATATCACACTGCTCTTAAAGAATTGCCTGGAGCACTAAGAGGTAAAATGCCTTTTCTATTGCCACACCACCAAGTAAGGATGTAGGGAGACAGGATGTGAACCCAGGCTTTCTGACTCCAAGTCTGTCTCTCATGAACAGTGTAGGCTCATAGATTTCGAGTTGGAAGGGACTTTAGTGGTTATCTTGTCTAACCCTTTCAGGTTACAGATGAGTAAACTGAGGCACAGAGATGTTAAGTAACTTGTCCAACATCGCACAGGTTAATAGCTGAAAGAAGGATCGGAACTCAAGTCTCTTTCCAATGCATGATTATACTGACCTTTGTGTGCTGAAAAATGCACCAAGTACCATCAATACACCTTGAAGTTTAAATCTGTTGTCTGAAAACTCTTACCTTTAGCTCCTTGCCCTGTCAAATAAGTAACTTGGCAGCAATTCTTTCATTCATCCTACAAACACAGTCACTCATGCCAATCTCAGTGCAGCCGGAGGCCCTCAGCCTTGCTGTCTAGGGAACAGATGTAAATGCATGATTCTAATTTGGTGCCATAAAGGCCTGCAGCTGGCACGGGGGGTTCAAATCTCCCCTGTTATGACCCTGGACAAGTTCCCTGCTCCCTCTGGGGCTCAGTGTCCTCCTCTATAAAATGAAGGGCTTGGGCTAGATGACCTCTGAGGTCCCTTCTAGCTTTAAATCTGTGAATTAGTTTTAACCTCATTTAATTTTAAGTGATTTGTTAAGTGATCTGTCCAAGACCATGTTGCCAATATAATTTAGAGATAGGACTTGACCACTGGTCTTCTTGATCAGTAGTCTATCCACTAAACTTGCTGTCCCATGATAGGTGTTCCTTGGTGACAAAGGCAATAAACAGTCGACCTCACTCACCTGTGTCCTTCTTCCCCTGCCAAGGTAGACGTGTGCCTTCCTCCTCTTCCCCCCCCCTCCACTCAGCCACCAGCCTCTTCCATCTGCTCCATCCACTCCCCTGTTCAGCTCCATTCCCCAGACAACTGAATGAGGTGTCTAGGGCAATGGTGTCAAACTCAAATAGAAATGGATCCCTGTGGGCTACACACAGACTTGGAAAACCACAAATTAGCATTATCTATGTTGTACTGTATTTTCATTTATTTTGTTACACTTGACTTGTTCAGTTGTTTTTCAGTTGTGTCTGATTCTTTGTGAATTAATTTGGGGTTTTCTTGGCACAGATACTGGAGTGGTTTGCCATTTCCTTTTGTAGCTCATTTTACAGATGAGGAAACTGAGGCAAACAGGGTTAAATGACTTGCTTAGGGTCATACAGCTGGTAAGCATCTGAGGCTGGATTTGAATTCATGAAGATAATGTCTTCCTTGATTCAAGCCCAGTGCTCTATCCACTACACCACCTCACTGCCCTTCATTTTTTTACACATTTCCCAATTACATTATAATTTGGTTCAGGTGGCACTCCAGAATTTTGCCAGGACTTGCCACATGCAATTTGATACCTCTGTGCTAGGCTGTATCTCTTTCCGCTTAGGCTACACTCAAACTGAGCTCCCCCCATCTCCTCCCTCCATCCCTGGCCGGGTGAATTTTTTCCAGCATGGCTCTGCATAGCTTATACCCAGTCATTCCCACTATTTGTACTTCTTAAACTTGTATATATACCCAGAAGAAATCAAACATAGTAGCATAGTGTTGGATAAACCCAAGGACATTGACTACTGGAGGAAGAACTTACTATCTGACAAAAACTGCTGGGAAAACTGGAAAGTTTCCAGTTCCCAAAACTGGAAGACCAAAGCAATCCAACAAAAATCATATTTAGAATATCTCACACAACATACCACAATAAGCTCCAAATGGATATATGAATGAGATCTAAAAGGTCAGATAATGAATAAATTAGACAAGAGGAGATAACCTTTCACAACTATGGATAGGGAGAAAGTTAACCAAATAAGGGAGAGAATCAAAACAGATAAAAGACAATTAAATTACATAATATTTAAATGTTTTTGGACAAACAAAATCAATGCAGCTAAAATCAGAAGAGAGTTAATTGGGAAAAAATCTTTGCATTGGACCTGATGAAGGTCCAATAATCAAGCTATATAGGCAATTGATTCAAATATATAACAAGAGCCCTTCCCCAGTAGCTAAATGGTCAAAGGATATGAACAGAAAGTTTTCTAGAGAAGATATGAGAGCAATCAACAACTAAATGGAAAAATGCTACAAATCACTAAAAAAAAGGGGGGGAGGCAAATTAAAACAAGTTCTAGGTTCTACCTCACACCATTATCATTGGTTCAATTTTATTTAGAAGCATTAATTAAGGAACCATTACATGTAAGGCTTTGGGAATTGGAAGACAAAAATTATAAGTCCCTGCCCTCAGGGTGCTTATATTCTGCTGATAATAACTCGACATTTATATAGTGGTCTAAAGATAGCGAAGCACTTTATATATATTATCTTACTTGAGCCTCATGACAACTCTCTAAGAAGATACTAGATTTTATTATTCCTATTTTCCGGATGAGGAAACAGCCTAAGGCAGGTTAGGCAACTTGCCCATAGGGACTGCGTAGTCAGTATTTGAGTCAGGATTTGCCCCTGGATCATAACTCCAGCTCTAATGATTTTATCAACTATACCACACAGATGGCTTGGGTTTGTTGTCTTTCTAGCCCAGCTCCTGCCTTCTACAGAGAGTGGAGGGAGGTGACCATCTCTCTACCTGATACTTTCCTTAATCAGTGGTACATGTCTATTCTGACTTGGCACTAAAACAGTATGATCTGACTAGCTACCAGACAGCTTGACCCTAATAATGGCAAAGTTGCATGCCATATTGCAAATTCCCAGTAGAGAGTAACAGAACCCATAGAGCAGTAACCCGAATTGTCTCAGACCCCTGAAGCTCCAGCAACACTGAAAGTATGTTTGAAAGTATTATGGTTACAAAACTCCGGTCTGGAAAGCTTTTGGGTCCAATAGTCCTGGCATCATATAATACCTGGAGCCTCCAGACTTCTTACCATTCAGTTGTATGTTTAGGAAAGGCCAGTACAGCTCAGGGGTCATTATATCTGGCCCACCTTCACTTCCTGAGCAATTCATTCTATCTAGTCGGTCTCTGACTCTTGCATTCATTCATTCATCATAAATAAAGCATCTACAGTGTGCCAGACGTGTCAAATAATTTGCCCAAGGTCACATAGGTCATAAATTGTTGCTTTTGTTTTTAGACCTGAAAGGGAATTTACAGGTCATCTAGCCCAGTTTTCCCAAGATTGTGTTACAGAACAGGCAACTGGGGCCAGGAGGTGTAGTATCACCTGCCAAGTTCACCCAAATTCTAGTTGTATTTTGTTTGTTTTTTAAGAGTTGAAAGGGAATTCATAGCTTACATGGCCCAATTTTTCATCTTAGAGTTGAAGAACGGAAGGGGGGGGCTGAGAAAAATGAAGTGACTTGCTCAGATAATAAGTAGTAGAAATGTAATTTCCACCAAGATCCTCTGGTTCCAAACGCAGCACTCTTTCTGTTTCCCCCACAACATGCTGCTTTGGGTTCTTGGTTTTTATACTAACAGGACCACTGCTTAAATTCGTGATTTCATAGCTATTCTGTTCACCATAAAGGTTAGAAGGAGAAAGGACAAAGCCCTTTTATAAATACAGGCTTCAAAAGAAAATGCAAAGTGGGCTAATTGGCATTAATTCTTAGTATTTTGTACAAAGAGCTTTCATACTGAGGGTGAGCTTCAAAGAAAAATGAGTGGATAATTGACATCATGGTCACCCAGGTAACTATATCCTGATGGAGGAAATAATCACTAGATTTGCAGATTTGCTTATCCAAGGTGGAAGAAACCCCTGAAGTTTTCTCCATTTTGTTTTTTTGGTCTGACTTAGTAGAAGAAAGAAAATGGCTAAAGAGACATTTTGGAAGTCTACACAGGGTATATAAAGCCATCTGTTGCCGAATAGATTTCCTGGCCAGGTAACCAGAGTGAGCAGCAGGAGGTCATGAGGCAAATATATAGGGGGGGAAAGTCTCTTATGTGACAAGGCAAATATTTAGAAAAACTCTGACATTAAGCCAAACTTCTGTTTAGCCAAAGCACCACCGAACTCTCATGTGTCTCAGAAGACTTCTGACAATACCAAAAAAAAAATTCAAAGTTAATTGTTGGCAGGGAATTGATCATCCCGGGAATTTATCCCAATTGTAAAGTAAATCGAGCAGAGACTAAGCAGAGTTGATAATAGTAAAAGAAGGTAATCTATGCTTAGGTAATATTTATCTTCAAATCTTGTGTCAAATAACATTTTTTCTTAACGCTATTATGTAAAAATAAATATTTAATCAGTATGTACACTATTATTTTAATAAAATTATGTGTTTATTACTTATTTGGTTGCAACTAACAGAATTGCAGGCCCAGTGACTTCAGAGGGAACAACTATGCCCTCAAGAAGATATCTGTAACAGATTCAAAGAAATTTCAGTGATGGTAAATGTCACTGAGGGTTCTCAACAGCACGAGGAGCAACCTTAATTAAAGGGTTTAATAAGTCTAAAGGGAGAGCATATGATGATATCTAAGTTTCCCAATATTAACTCATCTGAGTAGGAAAAAGCCAAGCTAGTGGGAATAAGCCTGTGGGAAGATCTTTGCCAGTCATATTTTTAAGAGAGGGAAGGAGAAAAGACACCATAGGCTTTAAAAGTTACAGCTAGAATTTAGAACCTTGGGACTACTACATTTAGACCTCAGTTTCCTGATCTATAAAACTGGGAAGGGGAAGTACTAAAAATAATAGCTAACAATTTATATATGGTTTTAAAGTTTGCAAAGTGTTTTTCATGGGGCAGCTAGGTAGTGCAGTGGATAGAATGCCAGGCCTGGAGTCAGAAAGACTCATCTCCCTGAGTTCAAATCTGGCCTCAGACACTTACTGGCTGTGTGACCCTGGGCAAGTCATTTAACCTTGTTTGCCTCAGTTTTCACATCTGTAAAATGAGCTGGAGAAGGAAATAGCAAACCACTTTAGTATTTTTGCCAAGAAAACCTCAAATGGGGTCACAAAGAGTTGGACACAACTGAAAACAACTGAACAACAACAACAACAAAGTGTTTTTTCATACATTATCTCACTTAATTGTCATAACAGTTCTGAAAGGTAAGGGCTACTGTCTCAGATGAGGAAACTGAGACTGTGACAGGTTGAGTGATCTGTCCAGAGTCCAGTGTCTGAAATACTATTTGAAGTCAGGTTTTCCTGACACCCAGTATGGCTCTCTATCCACTACGGCACCTCGCTACCTACTTTCCTCTAGCTCTAAAATTCTATGAGGTTCTACAATTGAAAAAACAAGTAGCAGATCGCTTTCAATGTTGGTAAAATCAAGCTAATCATCATTTAGGGGGAAATCTTCAGGTGTCAGGACATCATCTAGCCTCTTAGAGTTGAAAGGGAACTTGGAATTAATTCTTACCGGTAAGTCACCTTTTACCAATAAGGCAAGTCTTTTGTGTGTAACCTCCCTGACCAATAGCCCCTATTCCAATGACAGCCAGCTCCTACTAGTGAGTTGGAGTCTCTTCTCCAGCTAGTATTGTATATAGAACACTTGACCTGGAGTCAGGAAGAACAGAGTTCACATCCAGCCTCAGACACTTACTAGCTGTGTGACCCTGGGCAAGTCATTTAATCTGTCTGCCTCATTTCCATCAACTGTAAAACGGGAGTAATAACAGCATCTGCCTCTCAGGGTTGTTGTGAGGATCAAACGAGGTAATATTTATAAAGCACTGAGCATAGGGCCTTGCACATAGCAGGTGTTTCATGTTTATTTCCTTCCTTCCTTCTTTCCTGAAATGTCAACTGAATTGACAGTATAGACACAATTCCTTCCCTACCCTGGAACCCAAAAGACTTGGCAATAATGATATACTTCATAGTGAATTCTCCCCCCCACTTGCTTATCTTCCTGAAACCTCTCCATCATTGACTATCTCTATCTTCTGTCATCTTTGTCAGTTTGAGAGGTGAAAGGTGAAGGCTCACAGTTGTTTTAATTTATATTTCTCTCAATTATTTGGATCAATCTTTTATATGATCATTAATGGTCTACAGTTCTCCTTTTGGAGACTATTCATTCCTAATCTCTAGCCAATTATCTATTGGGGAATGGTCCTTGGTCATAAATAATTTTGTCAATACCCTCTGTATCTTGGTTTGCTGACTTTTTTCAGAGAGACATCTGTATCTTTGTTGCTCTCCTATTGCCCCACCAGATCACGTGTCATCTGGCACAGAAGAGGAACTTGATAAATGCTTGTGGAATAAATTAATATCTGATGAAAAGAAAGATCTCTTCCCATCCAACAGTTTCTCCTTATTATTCCATTGGTGTTATTTTTGTTTATGCAGCTGCTTTTTAATTTCGTGTAATCTAAGACATCTAGATATTCCACCTTTTACTATTCCTTGTTTGGGTAGGAATTTCTTCTATAGCCATTGTTGCGAAAGGTACTTCCTTCTGTTTTTCTCTCATTTGCAAAAGATGTGACCTTTTAAAGTCTATTATTTACCACGATTGTCATGGACAGGTTGGTATGCAACTACTGGTCCCTTACTTTCTGAGGCTCTCAGGATGGCTGAATCTTGGCCTATTACTTTGGTTGTCTTGCTCCTGCTCACTCCCAAATTGACAACTGTTTGCATAGACTTAGGACTTCCTGCCTTAATCTTCTCTCTCTCTCTCTCTCTCTCTCTCTCTCTCTCTCTCTCTCTCTCTCTCTCTCTCTCTCTTTGGAGGCAATAGAGGTTAAGTGACTTGTCCAGGTTCAAACAGCAAGTAAATGTCTGAGGCTGGATTTGAACTCAGGTCCTCTTGATTTCAGGGCTGGTGCCTTAATCTTCTCTTTATATCCTTTTGGTTTCTTTGTGGGCTTCTGAACCCACTACTGCTCTACTCTCTGTGTGCTACCTCTTCTGTTTCAGCTTTCCAACTAGCCTCATCACCTATGGTTATTTGCCTATGACCAAAACTGGAATTTAACAGATCAAAAATTAATCCTTTCTTCTCCTAAGCAAGCATCTCCCCATTACTATCAATGGCATTAGCACCTCACTAGCCTCAGCATATGCCCGGATGAACTTCCTCTGTTGAAGTTAATGTCTATGAATCTCAATCCAATTTCTCTTTTCTTCCTCCAGGACTGCTGAAGAAAATTATAAAAACCAAACTGATTTCACCTATTTCAAATTTACAGTAGGAGCACAGGATTTGGAACTTTTAAGACTTTAAAGATCATCTAGACTAAGCTGTTCATTTTACGGTTTAGGAAACTGCGATCCAGGAAAATAAAGGACTTGCTCAAACAGATAGTAAGTGTAAAGCGAGCCTTTGAACTCAAGGACCAATTCTAAATCTAGGGCTTTTCTATGGATGGGAGCAGGGACAGCTGGGCTCTCAACTGCTTTTCACCAACATCTACTCTACCCTTGTAGACTCCCTATCTCATTACCCACTACGGTATGAGCAATATATTAATGCCCAACCCCCATGCAAGTCAGACTAGTTTTTCCCTACAAGGTATTAAAACTATCTTTGATGGTTGGCTGAGGAGACTAAAGACCCTTGCTTTGACATCACTTCCTGGTCTTCAAAAATAGCCAAAAAGAGCTCCAGGTGTGCTCTGATACTTGGCTGGTAGATCACAATGGGCAACTGAGAGGCAGGAGTGCTTCTCTCTGGCAAATTAACTCATAATATCCTCATTGCACATCCTTGTTGAATATCCTATGGTTATGGCTAAGTAAAATCTTTCGTTAAGTGTGAAATCACCTATGAATCTCATTTCATTCCAATATTAAACATAAACTATTAAGGCAGTGGCTAGCTCAGAACACTTCTAGTGACTATTCCAAAATTTTTCTTCCCTCTTCTCCTTCCCTGCAACTCCAGTACAGTAGATGATCTAGACTTCTACTTCTCTGAGAACCCTGAGATCATTTAAAGTAAATTCCTTCAGGGTTTCCTCCTTGATTCTTCAAAGTTTCTTAGCATCCTCTTCCACCTTGTTTCTTCCTCTCAGGGCACAGAACATGAGGTATATCACTAACCCTTTCTAAAGCTAATCCTTCTACCTGCATCCATGACCCTATTCCCTTCTGAATCTTTCAGAAGCCTGACCCACTAGTCATTCTCCCTCCCTCATGCACCATCAATGTCTCCCGCTCTGCTAGTTCCTTCCCCTTTCACTACAAATATACTTATGTCTCCCCAATCCTAAAACAACTACCACAATTTTCCTTTGATCCATCAATTGTCTTATTTCTCTCTTTACTACCAAACTTCTTTGGGAAAAAAAAAATTAACACCCAATGCCCCCATTTTATCTTCTGCTCCTACTACACAATGGAAACTATTTTCTCAAAAGTTACCCATGACCTTCTAGTCACCAAATCCACTGGGCTTTTAAAATCCCCTTTCTCAACATCTCTGTAGATTTTGACATTTAACTACACTCCCCCTCCCCATAGTCTGTTATACTTTGGCTGCAGAGTTATGACAGGCTCAGTTCTCTTGTTCCTCTAACTACTCCCTTTCTGTCTCCTTTGCCAGCTTCTTGTCCTCCTCTTGGATCAAGAGAACCAAGATACACATCATAGGTATTGAGGAGTAAGTCAGAGGATAGTCTGGATTTAGAGAATTTCCAGAACCTTGGGGTGGGGTGGGAAGAGTGCAAGGTCACAGAGCAAAGACTTAAAGTTAGAACAGGAACCAAAAATCACACACACACACACAAAACTGAGATCAAGGCAGGGAAATAGTCAAAGCCAGGCCAGAGATCAAGATAAGAGTTACAGGTCAAGACTAGGCAGTCAATAGGGAGAGCAAAAGAAGAGGCAAGATGTTCTCGAAATAAGGCATTGCCTGCCTTAGGTAAGAGACCTTTTATATGCTTTTTGCTGTAGCAAGAACTAACAACTGACTTTCTAGAGTGTGATTAGAACCAAGCCTGAAGACTCAAAGGCTGCCATAATATAAAACTGTTAGTTTGGATGATCCTGACACTAACCCATCTCTTCCCATTGAATTCTGCTCCATCGCTTTACTCTGTCGTTGCAAAACTTATATGAGGTGGTACTCAGCTATCTTATATTTTCTGACATATTGCTTGTTAATGTCAAACCAATGAATCTATGTATGTTCTCGCTTCCCAACTAAATAATATGTTCTTTGAAGGAGAGCTGAATCTTATATTCTTCTGGATTCCCACAGTGCCCAGTACATTGCTTCACTCCCTGGAGCTTTGAATTAAAGTTTGAATAATTGAGTGCATCATCTTTGCCTTTGATCACTAGGAGATTATAGAGAAGTCACTTCCTCTCTCGAGCCTTTCATTTTCTCATTAGTGATAAATATCATCATCATTCTCATCATTCCTTAAGAAAAATGCATTTTTATAAGGAATTCAAAATGCTTCATTTTCTGATCTTTGCAATACCTCTCCCCTCAGGCATTGGGACTAGGGTTTAGACCAGCCCTCTCCAACAAAACCAATTAATTTCTTTAAAATCTGTAATAACATTTCATCTGTTGCTACCCATGCCAGCATCCTATTAAAATGAATTGGAGAAAAATCAAACAAAGGACTGTCAGGAAGAAACAAAGAGATGAGGGCCTCTGTTATAGCTATAATAATCTGACTGCAGAAATCTCCAATATAATTTCCTTTTAGACATTATTATGGTCCTTTGAGCAGAATGGAAACAAATTTTATCCAAAAGTCCCCCAGATTCTACGTGTACTCCCCCAGCCCCCAAGTTATCATATGTATGTATATAGAGATATATGTATGTGTATGTTCTATATAATTATAGATATAATGAGTAATGGCATCTATCGTATCTTTATTAATACAAGCTATATTAAATTACTATATAATATATACTATAGACATTATACATAATACACATATCTAAATATAATACCTACATATGTAATACACATACATCTTTGGCTCAGTTGTAAGCTTCTTGAGGGCAGGAACTTTTTTTTTTGTCTTTGTATCTCCAACGTTTAACACAGTGCCCGGCATATAGGCAGCACTTCATAAATGTTTGTTACTGGACTACATGACTGAATTCAAAACCCAACTACAATATATTCATTCATTCATTCATTCATTCAACAAATATTTATACAGCATATGCTGAATCTTCCACGAAGGTCCTTTTTGGTGCTCCCTCATGGTTTGAGGGTGACCCAGGATTCAAGGCATTCCATCTCCAGCCCCAGAGCATTTTTACTGGCTGTGCCCCATTCCTGAAATGCTCTCTCTCCTTGTCTTCCCCTCCTGGCTTCCTTCAAGGCCCAGGTAAAATCTCACCTTCTATGGGAAGCCTTTCCCAATCCCCCTTAAGGCTAGTTCCTTCCCTTATAGATTATCTCCTATTTATCCTGTATACAGCTTGTTTCTCCGTAGTAATCTGCACGTCTGCACTGCCCCCCACCCCAGTACATTGTGAGCTCCTTGAGAATAGAGAATATCTTTTACCTTTCTTTGTATCTGCAGTACATAACATAGTGCCTGGCACTCAGTAGGTGCTTAATAAATGTTTACTGACTGACTAGAAGGCTATAGCTTAACAGAAGCCCTGGAAAAGCCCCACACTACTAAGGCTTCCTCCATGTCCTTTGCCTGAAAACCAGCCTTGGTAAGTTTAGTTTGGAAAGGCTCAGTAGAATGGCCACAGGGTGAGAAATTTCAGTTGTAATTTGTATGGATGAAGGGAGTGCCCATACTGAAGAAATCACAGTTTCATGAAGGAATTCACATATCTGGGCTATGTTAGCACTGCTGTACATGGCATAAGGAACATTCCCAAAGAGCTTGCTATCTAATCAGAGACACAGGACACACAGTTTGTTGTTACTCCGTTGTTTTAGGTGCCCCTGACTCTTCATGACTCCATTTGAGGTTTTCTTGGCAGAGATAACTGGAGTGGTTTGCCATTTCCTTCTCCAGCTCATTTTACAGATGAGGAAACTGAGGCAAAGAGGGTTAAGTGACTTGCCCAGGGTCACACAGCTAGCAAGAGGGCAGATTTGAAGTCCTGGAGATGAGTCCTCCTGATTCCAAGCCCAGTGCTCGGTCTACTGCACCACCTAGCTGCCCTATACATACAGTTATAGAAATTCAATCCAGAATACAATATTCACCTTGAGACTGGATGTGATTAAAGGCCGAATGAGGGTTATGGAGAGGGAGAACCATAGGATTTCAAGCGATCACTTTGAATTAGACTGGTCAAGGAAGAGACCAATCTGAGCTATCCAAATGGGGATTTGGACCCAGGTCCTCCAACTTCAAATCTAGAACCACTATCCAGTGCCTTTTCTACCTTCCTAGCCTTCTTACATCTTACTGTCTTCCATGTACTTAACAATTCAATACCTTTGGCCTCCTTGCTATTCCTTCCACAAGACACTCCACTTCTGGCTGTCCTCTCTGCCTAGAATTTTCTGCCTCCTTGTCTCAATCTGCTGGCTTCCTTCAGGTCTCAGCTAAAATCCCACCTCCTGCAAGAAGCATTTCCCTATCCCTTTAATGCTAGTGACTTCCCTCTGAGAGTATCTCTCATTTAGCTTACTTTGCTTAAGGTCAGGCCTTCTGCAGAGAGCCATATCTAAGCCACCTATTCAGGGAGGCAAAAAATACACAGGGTAGCACGATTTGTGAAGATTCTAGCCCCTTATTGGAATTTTCTAGATCACCATAAAGATATGAGGGACATGGTGAGAGCATGAACAGAAATTGAAGAGGAAGAAGAGTACCAGAAAGGAGGCAGAATGTGTGCTTCCTGCTGGCTCTAGGCTTAAGAGGGATTAAGCATCAGCAGAGTTCTCCCTGGGGAGAAGGAGGCTTTGCTTAAATCTACAGGCAAACTGTTAGCTGCAATTAACCTCTATCCCTGGCCTTTCCAAGTTTCCTTTATTTTCACTACATTTTGCCTCCTTTCCTACAAACCTCAATTAATCTGCTCACAGCCTTCATAAAGAAAGAGGATTAAGGGGGGGGGGAAGAGGAAAAATCCAATCGACCAAACATCACCAGCTTGGTTCTTTAAATGTGAAATTCATGTATCTGCTCACTGTTCTTAGCAAATAACAGACAAGAATGTCTGATCTTCCAGTAGTCTCTCTCCTCGGACCACAGATGTCAGGAAATGAGAAACTAGAGAGTGTCCTGGGAATTTATCAAAATTATTTAATGAGGGAGAGAGACAGAGAGAGTTGGAAACAGAGAAAGGAAAAGGAGGGAGGCAGAGATGAGACAAAGACAGAGACAGAAAAAGAGCATAAGAGAGAGACGAGGAGAAAGAGACAGGAGATGGAGAAAGGGGGAGGGGAGAGGGAGGGGAAGAAAAAAGAATCAGGAAGATAGGCGGAGGAAATAGGGAGAGAAACAAAGACAGGGATAGACAAAGGAGAAAGAGACAGAGGAGATGGGAAGGGGGAGAAAAAGTCAGGGAGATAGAGAGACAGAAAGAGAGAAGATGAAAAGAGACAGAAAAGGGTAGAAGAAAGAAGAGGAGAGAGAAGAAAAGAAGAGACAGGGAGGAACAGAGAGGAGAAGTAATGGAGGGAGGGACAGAGGAGATGGGGAGAGAAAAGAGGGGAGAGAGAAAGAAACACAGAAACAGAGAGGAAAGAGAGGACATAGGGATCTTTCCATTTCATTTTACATAGAGGTAGGAAGAGATTTAGGCAATGATCTCTGGGGTCCCTTCCAACTCTTAGAATCTGAACGCTAAATCTAGACAAAACCCAGGTGCCTGCCCATTGGATTTCAGGAATTCAGCATTTACTAAGCACTTACTATGTGTGGTGGGTGAAATATGAAATAACTGAGGAAACAAAGGTTCAAGCTTCTCAGCTTTTGATTTTTTAAGCAACTCATGCCAATTGCCTAACAAATTGGGACCAGGCCTCTTCCTCAGCTTAAGGCAGGACCCAAAATAGAGGGGGAAACAGACTTTAATATATTAAAATCAAATAAGGCTAATTAATTAAAAGTTAACAATGCAACATTAGGCAATCTGATTTCTAATTGGCTGAAAAATTAGGGACTTTCCAAGTTGGGAGGGAAGATTCTCTGAATTCAGAAAAAGAGGTTTCCCACTCCCCTTCCAAGTGTCTATAAACAATCAAAGGAACGTGGAAACAACAAACAATTGATCAGTATGGAGTCAGTTTTCAGATAAGACATATAAATTGCTTGAGACATGCAATTGTGAGAAAACTCCTTGTATCAATCTTTGGATCTAACTGCGTTTCTGGTCAGCATAACCCAGGTCCTTAGTTAAGGGTCTCTAAGCAGTAAGTAGGGGTGGTCCAGCTTTCCAGCCCCACAGGGCTACATTCAAACCATACAATAAAATTTTCTCCCAATTCCCACAAGTCTTCTCGCAAGACAGAATTTGGACTAGCCCCATAATTGAATAGAAAGGGAACTGATCTAGCTCCAGAACTGAACCAGTGTGGTTCACTCAGTTCCCACAATTACCCACTTGATGTCCTAATCCCCTCGATTTCCCCAAATGTCAGGTGGTAGATGTGGCAAAGGGATACTTCAGCGGAGCTGTGAGTGACCCATGGGGTATTCCTCCCAGCCCTGCACAACACGGTCTATCCCTTCCTTCTCACCCTATGTGACTTCACCATGTTATAGGATGGCAGATCTAAAGCTGGAAAGAGCCTCAAAGACTCCATAGTCCAACTCCTTCACTTTACAGAGAAGGAAACTGTGGTCCAGGGAGGTAAGTGATTTGACCAAAGTCACACTGGTAAGCATCAGAGGTGGAATTTGAATTCAGGTTCTCCAACTCCAGAGTCTGTTCTTTTTTCTATGCCCAGCTGTCTCTATTACTCTGTGCACTAGGAGGCCTTCCTTCCTTCCTTCCTTTAGTTCTTCACATTCAGTGGGTATCTGTGCAGCACTCTGGCTGTCTATATGTTATCCTTTACTATCAGTTTCCTGGACAGTTAGGTGGCACAGTAGATAGAGGTGCCAGGCCTGGAGTCAGGAAGACTCATTTTCCTGAGTTCAAATCCCACCTCAGACATGTACTAGCTGTATGACCCTGGGCAAGTCACTTAACTCTGTTTGCCTCAGTTTCCTCATCTGTAAAATGAACCAGAGAAGGAAATGGCAAACCACTCCAATATCTTTGTCAAGAGAACCTCAGGTGGGATTACAGAAAGTGGGATATGACTGAAATGACTCAACAAGTGATCTCACTGATGTTGGTACTCCTTCCAGTGTTACAGCTTGCAACCCATCCATGCCCCCTCATCTTCTGTGACTGTTGTCTGTGCTCCCCAATAAATCTTCTCCATGGGATCCACTCAATGTATTGACTCTTCTAAATCTTTTGACACTTTACGGATACCAATGGACCATCAAACTGTTTACTGGCCATCACTCACTCTCAGCACATGACCAGGCCACCATCTTTTCTGGACCTCCAACTTCCTGATCATATCTTATAGGCCACTCCTCTAGCATGATTCATCATTAGAATTGTGTTGCACCTACTCATCTCCACCATGGGTGACCTTCGAGTTCAATTCTTCAGAGACTGGCATACATACAACAACTCTGGAAACATCGTTGATTTAAAAAGTGGGTCACTGTTTCAGAGAGAAGCTTGGAGGTCATTAAAAGCAATAAGCAATTTCTCAAAGGCAATGCAGCCTGCCAATATGCTGTTGTATTCTAGGCTGGGCTCATTGTCCAGGAATGAATAAATGAAAAGATATTTATTAAGCACTTAGTGTATGTAAAACACTGTGATGAGCACTGGGGATACAAATTGAAAGGCAAGACACTTTCTGCTCTCAAGGAGCTCATATTCTAATAAGAGAGGCAAAATATAGAAGACATTTCAGCTGTAAGTCAAATGGAAAGGTCAGTGGTCCTTAGGGTATAGCAGCCAAGTGGATAGTAATGTATCTTCTTTAATGTTATTTCCATTGGAAAAAAAAACCTATGTCCTCTTTGGCTGTTGAAGCATTTGATAGTGCCAAGGACTTTGGAGGTAAGAACATTTTCCCTCAAGTCTTCAGTAGTCCCCCAGATCTATATACTGAGGGACTAGCTCTGAGTGGTCCATCCAAAGATATACAATAAGCATTCTTCATCCATTAGGTTGAAGGAGGATTTTCCCAGTTATTCCTTCCCATCCCCCAAACCCTAACGCATTCCCTCTGAAATTACCTTCCATTTACACTGTCTATATCTTGCAAGTACATAGTAATTTGTACATCATCTTCATTACTAGAATGTGAGGTCCTGGAGGGCAGAGACCATATTTTTGCCCTTCTTTGTATCCCCAGTTCTTAGTATAGTGCCTGGCACATACTAAGTGCTTAATCAACATTTGTTGACTAACTTGTTTATAGTCTTAGAGTTGCCTGGACCATTGAAAATGACTCACGCAGAGTCATTCAGCCAGGGTATGTCAGAGGTTGGACTGGAACCCAGGTCTTTCTGACTCTGAAGTCCATTTTCAATTATCCATATCAGACGTGTCAAACATGCAGTCCAGATCACAACACTCCAGAATACTCCAGAACCAGATTAAAATGTAATTGAGGAATATTTAATAAAATAAATTAAAATGCAATAAAACATAGATAACATTACATTTTAAAATTAAGTCAACATGCAGCCTGTAGGGATGCTTATGTATGGCTTAGTGGCCCCCATTTCTATTTGAGTTTGACACCTCAAACTACCATTTCCCTTAAGTTGTTTACAATATTGCTGTTTCTGTGTAATTGTTTTCCTGTTTCTGCTCATTTCACTTTACATCACTTCATATCAGTCTTCCTAGGTTTCTCTGAAATCATTCTCTTCATCTTTTTTTTCATTACACAACACTATTCTATTGCATACATATACCATAACTTGTTCAACCATTCACCAACTGATAGATATACTCTCAGTTTCCGATTCTTTGCCACAACAAAAAGAGCTGCTATAAATATTTTTGTATGTATGGGTCCTTTTTCTTTCTTTGATCTCCTTGCAGAAACAGCCCTAGAGGCAGGCAGTATTTGTGGGTCAAAGTTATACGCACAAAGTTATTTGATAGCCTTTTGAGCATAGCTCCAAATTGCTTTTCAGAAGAATTGGACAGCTCCAACAGTGCATTAAGTATACTGTTTTCCCACTTTCTCCCAGAAATTTTCATTTTCCTTTTTTTGTGTCACCCTAGCCAATCTGATAGGTGTGAAGTGTTATCTCAGAGTGGTTTTACTTTGCATTTCTCTAATTATTAGTGATTTGTAGCATTTTTTTCATATGGCTATTGATAGCTTGGATCCTCTTCATAGTTTTATTTTTTATTTTCAATTCCAAATTCTCTCCCTCTCTCCATCTCCTTCCCCACTCATTGAGAAGGCAAGAATTAATAGCCATTATACAGATGAAGTCATGCGAAATGTATTTCCACATTAGCCATGTTGTAGGGAGAAAAAGGCAAGAAAAATTTAAAAAGTGAAAAAAAATATGCTTCAATTTGTACTCAGGAGTTCAGTTCTCTCACTGGCAGTAGGTAACATTTTTTCATCCTGAGGACTTTGGAATTGTCAATCCCCTTGTTTGTTTGTTTGTTTTTTCCAAGGATTCTGGGAAGATGGTGTAGTAGGTTAGAAAACTTTCAGCTCTCCAAATTTCCTCCACAAGAAAAGACAGAACATTGCCTCAGAGCAGCAGAAATAAACATGGGGCAAAGCAATTGTCCTCCTAAGACAACTTGAGAAGACCCCAAGAAAGACCCAACATCCAGGGGCCAAGGTTTGGCTGAGTAAAGTGCAAACACTGCAGAATCAACAAAGAATTAAGCCCTAGGGGTAGCTGGTAGAGAGGCAGCCTCAGCATCAGAAGCTTTCATCTCAAAGACAGTGTGGGGGCCTGATGGCTGAGTAGGAGAAGGGTCGTCCATCGTTGAGGGATGCCAAGCACAGCTATGCAGACCAGATGACTCAGGCTGTGGCTGCTGAGAGGAGCTAGCACACACCTGGTGAGTTCAGTAGCAGAGGGGCAGGGACCCTGCTGGCTGTGGGCACTTGCAGGAAAGCAAGAGTCCCTGGTTTCAGTTCCAGGGCAGAGAGGACAGCTGTAGTTTGTAGCCACCTACTAAGTGCTAGACAGTTGCCACCAGGCATCACCCCTTGCCTTCTCTACATTTTCAGCTCCTTTAATACACCTGGTGTTCTCTTCTAATTAGGCAATTTTTTTCTTTTCTGGTTCATTGCTTTTTACTTCCACTACATGCCCAACACTTCACTAGTAGCACCAGGTGAGACAAAGATCTAAGACATAGTCCTTGCCCTCTAGGAGCTTACATGGCTAGGGAAATGACAAATGCTAATTATTGTGGGTGTAGAAATTAAAATGCACAATATAGACAATAAGCCCCATGGGAGTTCAGAAATGGGAAAGATCACCACTTGTTGAGAGGCCTCCATAGAGGTGAAGTCTGAGCTAGGCCTTGAACAATTAGAATTTAGATAGGTCTGGCACCTTGCCCACAGTAGATTCTCAACAAATATTTGTTCATTGATTCCACATATGGAGACAAAGGTGGGGAGAAAAGATGTGTCCTATGAATGGTGTGTTCTGGGGTCAGTGAACAGAATTCTAGAGCAGAATCTTAGAATTAGGAGAATTCTCAGACAGTATCCAGTCCACTCTCCCTAGTAATGCAGAAATGGCCTCTAAAACATCTTCAATGCAGGATTATCAGGAGAAACTAATCTCCCCAGAGTAAAGGATTTTCTCACACATGACAATCCAGCTTCTATTTCTATACCTTGCATGGCTGTCCTGTACGTACTCTCTCCTGCTCTCTGACTCATAAGTGCTCTAACTTCCTTCAAAACTAAGCTCATGTGGCAGCTAGGTGGCACAGTGGATAGAGCACCAGCCCTGAAGTCAGGAGGACCTGAGTTCAAATCTGGTCTCAGACATATAACACTTACTAGCTGTGTGACCCCGGGTAAGTCACTTAATCCCATTGCCTAGCCCCTTAAAAAAAAAAAAACTCAGCTCATACTCCAACTTCTACATGAAGCCTTTCCTTATCTCAGCAGTTAGAGCGCCCTCTTCCTTAAAACTACCTTGCATTTATTATATATATTCATATATGCAGATATTGCCTCTCCAACTCCATGAGGGCAGGAACTGTTTCATTTTTGTCTTTGTACCTCCAGTGTGCTTGGCACAATATTAGGCTTATGAACTAATTGACTGCCATAGAGGGAGATAAATCCAATAAACATAGGGATCTGTTCTGATCAAGCAGGTCTATAGAGTATACCAATCACCTTCCAAGTGAACCCATGAAGGTTCAATTTGTCAAATGTTTCTGCATTGTTATGTATGGTCGTGTCTCATTTCTAAGTATATATATATATTTAAAGTAAAATATAATTGTTAAAATTTAAATATTAAATTTGGTTGAGCATTAGTTTCTCTACCTTATTTGATGAACACAAATATCATCCTTTACTATTAGTCAATAAATGTTTGTTGAAAAAAAAATTCCCTGGGTGCCCACCCTAATGAAATAAGGTATTTGGGTCTGGGTTCTGATCCTATCACAATCATCACACCTACGTAACTGAATTTTCCAGACCCACTTAGGTACCTTCAATGCTCCCCTAGATCTGTTATCTCCCCCAGTTTTTATGCTCCCCCCAACAGTGGAACAGATCACAAACCATCTGGTCTGCCTATCCTGTGTAATTCTTATCCATATCCTCCATAAATTGCTATAGGGGCCCCAGAACCTTCTGGAAGTGAACTTGTTTCCTTTTGACATCCAACCTCTAAAATCTTTTACTAAATACCTCTTCCCTTGAATGTATTCTCACTCTCAACAAGGAATCGGGCATATGCTTCTCAAAGGAGCTATTGTCAGACTAGGGAATTCCCAGTCCCCTAAGAAAGAATTAGGGAATTCCTTCCACCCAAAAAGGAAGGCCCAATTCCTAGGATTACAGATTTAGAGTTAGAAGGTCACTTAGAGGTCACTACTTTCCATCTCCTCCTCATTTTATAGATGAGGAAAAAGAGGTGAAGTAATCAACCCAAGGTAAAGTGAGTATAACTGTATGACAGCAGGTAAATCCTAGGGCTTAAAGTGACTCATACAGCTAGTAAATGTCAGAGGTGGGATCTGAATTCACATCTTCCTGACTCTATCTGCCCTAATCCAGCATGACAGATACTCTCTACTACAATGAGAATACAAGTTTAGAATTCAGGCATCATGCAAGGCAGAGTCTGTCTACTACCTACATGGCCCAAAGAGTTCTCTCCTCTCTCCTTTTAATTTCAACTCTCTTCTTTGCCTCTTCCAAAATCTTGGGCTCATCTGTATCAAGTAGACTGGAACCCATACAACTTCAGATCTTTGTCCTTTGGAACCCTCATCTGGTATTCAAATGTTAATTGATCATTAACTTTGAAAAAATAGGTGTCACATGTGTTGCTGTTGAAATTATGCTCTTAGATAAATAAGTATGTGCATGCTTGTGTACCTATGTCTGTGAGTGTTTGTATGTGATAGACCTAGAAAGGGTTGTCTTGGTATCCTCAGTGAATAGCAAAGTTTCCTTGTACATAGCATAAATGAATGAAAAAAAAACCATTTATTAAATGTTTACTAAGTGCCAAGCACTATCAGTATAAATAACGGAGGGTGGGGAAAGGGGGAATAAGATGGTCCTGGCTCCCAAAGAATTCATACTCCAATTGGAGGAGAGAACACGTATAAAAGAGTTCAGCTATAGAGCATAAGTTCTAAGGGTATTGATTGAATCAGGGCAAATGAAAAGGCCCAGGGGTCCTTATGGTATACCAGCAGGCTAGATGGTAACATCCAGGGGTCTGGAAGGCCTAGAAATAGGGTAGATAGGAAGACCTAGTAGACTTCAGATTTCAGTGGCAGAGTAGACAGAAAGGCCTGGTGGTCCTTTTAGCTGGTGACTCCCAGTTCATCCAAGTTGTATGAACAGCTATGTAGTTCTTCCCTTCTGGCAGCCCCACATGGGACCTAGGCAGCACAGGCTCTTGGTGGAGGGAACAAAGAAGAGAGGGGAAAGGGTGCCCCTGTTGGTAGTTCTTCCTGCCCAGTCATGCAAATATCACAATTACTAATATTAATTTAAAATGTTTAAAATATAAATGCTTGGTTGATTGGACATTCTAATAGTTTTCCGTAATTTCTTGCAAAATTCAACTCAAATATCACATCCTACATGAGGCCTCTTCTCGATTTCCCCTCCCCACCATCAGCTGTCAATAGGAACAAAAGAAGAAAATGAACATACATTCCTCCCAAAAATTATCTTGTGTTTACGTATTTATTGTGTATGTACCATCATTGAGGTGACCAGACCTGGTATAGAAGGGACTCATCCTTCCTGCCCTAATGTCACCCACTACTGACTGACCACTAGGTAAGCCCAAGAGCCCTAGGACTAGCAGTACCCCCAGAACATCAACCCTACTACCAGGCCAGACCCTGCAAACATCTTCCGAGGGGACTTATGAAGGTTCAATCTGTCAAATGTTTCTGCAAGTGCTATAATCCCTACTTCCTCAGTAGCCATAGCTACTGAAGACCCCAAAAAGAAAGTTAATTCTATCAAAACCCTTGGCAATGTCAAATGGATCATCATCAGAAGTAGACAAAGTTTTATCTATAGAGTGACATTAAAGAAGACACTCCACTCTCTGGTTTGCTACTGTGCCCTAAGGTCCACGAGACCTTTCCACCTGACTTGTAACTGGAACTTCTTGTGTGATCTGCTCTATCAGAAGGGTAAGATCCCTGAAAGTGGGGGCTGTCTGGCTTTTCTGTTTGTATTTACAGTGCTTAACACAGTGTTTTACACATGGTAAATGCTTAATAAACGATTTTTCAGTGGACTCATTTATACATACACATATTTATTAAAAAGAGAGGCAGTATGGCAGGGGAGATGGAGAGCTGGCTTCAACAACAAGAAGGCCTGGGTTTGAGTCCTGTTCCTGACACATGGTTTTGTGACTACAGGCATGTCACTTAATTTCTCTGTGTTCTAGGTGAGGGCCTTCCTCTTTGGGTGGAAGGAATTTCCTAATTCTTTCTTAGGGGACTGGGAATTCCCTAGCCCGATAATAGCTCCTTTGAGAAGAAGCCTACGCCTATGTCCACCGGCAGCCCCATTTTGTGTTTTAGCAGCTTTCGCTGATGTTGTGTGGTCTGAGAACATGTGCGGTATAAAGCACGTATGCTTTGTGTTCAGAACCAAGGCTTCAGAGTCGTACGATATAACATGGGTAAGTGCTGCCAGAAACACCTCAGATTCATTGTGTTTGATTTTGAGTTAATTTTTGGTCATCGCATGTTCAGAAACCTTTTACTGTTGGTCACGACCCACAGTTTAAGAAGTGCTATCCTAGACAACTCTTTAAGACCACAAATTGTAGAGAATGGGCCAATCTGCATTGGTAAAGCAAGTTTTCAGCCCCCTATATCAATGAAATCAGGGCCTGGTCACTATTCCTAAGTTGTGTGTATACTTATACAGTTAATCCTCCACTTTCAATTCAGAGAAAATGGCAAAAATCAAAACTGTGAATGTTGATACATTGGATCTATAGGAAAGAGGGCGTTAGATTTCTGTCATCTTTCTCTAGAGATTGCTGAAAATACACTTTTCTGCATACAGGGAGGGGCAGCAATGTCAAAAGAAGGTAAAAAACAGCAAAGGACAACCCTCCATCTCTAATCTCCATTTCACCCTTAAGAGGTTACTTTAGTACTTTCTGGAGTAGATTCACCAACACTTTTTTATAAATACTTTCCTCCTTTTTGTGGCTATAAACTTGCTACATATCCCCTCTCATTTATTCCCTCTACTGTGCATAGTTTCACATTTGACGTTGCCAATGAGAAAGTAAAAATAGGGCTACTAATAAAATCACCCAAATATTTGAAGTCAGAGAAAGTTAAACCCACAAATGTTGAGGATTGACTGTGTATGTATATATCTCTCTGGAATGTAAGCTCCTTGAGGGCAGGGACTATTTCGTTTTTATCCTTGAGGCCCCAGCATTGTTTGGCACACTGTAGGTGCTTAATAAACGCTAGTTGATTGATTGGTTAATACTTTACCAGCTAATTTTTGAAAATCTAAAAGAAAATTTTTTAAAATAAATTTTCACTTAAATAGGAAGGCAACATGGTACAGTAGCAAGATTGAGAGATTTGAAGTCAGGGGACAGAAATCTGAGATGTAAAGGCCTGCCTTTCCTATCTGTGTGACCTAAAGTGAGTCATTTCACCTTTCTAAGCCTCTTTGCTCAATTGTAAAATGGGAAAAATACTTGCACTAATGAACATCAAGCTATAGATTAAAATGTGATCTATTGTTATGGCTATAATAGTCTTGGTTGGAGCAACCCAAACAGAAACAAAGGCCCTGAGCGTTCCTGATTTTTTTTTTTGGACGCTTCATTTATTTAACTCAACTCAAGAAGCCTCAGCTAATGAAAGGTCTCTGTCTCTGCCATATTCAAACTGCTATTAGTGCCTCTGTGTTCTCAGAGCCTATCAAGGCCTGCTGGATAAGAGCCTGGTTTTAGGCTCCCTGCACGGGGGAGTGAAAACAGGGATTAGGGCAAGAAACAGAACTGCCAACTTCTCAGGACAAAGAAAAGGTTCACTGGGAGCATATCAGACGTGAGGCTCAGCACTCAATTTCTGCTCTAGTTTTTGGCTCTGAAGTCTCTTACATAACCACATAACAAGGCTCTGACTCAACTTAGCTAGTACTCTGTTGCTATCAGCCCTGTCTCCCTGACCCTTCTCTTCAGAAATCGCTCCCTGCCCAGAGGATGGAGAGGAACCCTGCAAGCATGAATCCTAAAATAAAAAGCTGGTGCTTTGGTGGTTGTCACTGGCTGCAAATCCTCATGGTGTTCCCTCATTTCATTTCAAGCTCCTCTCCTACTGGAGACCTTTCCTGATCCCCACCCCCGGCCGCTGGTGCTTCCCCCTCCCAATTACCTTGTACTTAATTCATCATCTATTTTGCACAGTCTTACTTCTGAGCTCTCCCAGGTGAATGTCACTTCCTCAAAGACAAGGTTATTTCATTTTTGTCTCTGGATCTCCAGCGTCAGGCATAAGGCCTGGCACACAGTGAGCACTTCATGAACACTAGGTGACTGATTAAAAGAAGCACTCTAGCTGTAGAGGAAAGGATGCTGGGCATGGCATCAGGGGTGCTGGGTTTAAATCTAAGCTTGGACTGTAGGTAGCTGTGTGACCTTGGGTAAGTCACTTAACTTACCCTTGGGCCTCAACTTTCTCATTTATAAAAATGAGAGACCTCTAAGGTCCCTTCTTGTTCAAAATCTATGATCTGTGAATATTTATTGGGTACCTACCATCAATTAGGCAGCTAGGTAGAACAGCAGATAGAACAGAACCTGAGTTTGAATTTGGCCTCAGACATTCACTAGCTGTGTGACCCTGGGCAAGTCATTTAACCTTGTTTGCCTCAGTTTCCTCATCTGTCAAATGAGCTGATGAAGAAAATGACAAAGCACTCCAATATCTCTGCCAAGAAAACCCCAAATAGGGTCACAAAGAGTTGGACACAACTGAAACTACTCAACAACTATCAATCAATCAACAGGCATTTATTAAGCACCTCCTTAGTGCCTGACACCTGCTAAGTACTGTGCTGGTTGGAAGGTAGACTCAGATGGCATAAGTCTGGCTAGGTAGGCTGGAGGGCTTTTCGTTCAAAAAGGGCAGGTCACTTTAGGCATTAGAAGTGATGTGTTCCTGAGAAATGTATAAATCTATTTTTCCTTTTATAAGTCAAACTACATTTAAATGCAAAATGGAAGCTCATTTTTTAAAAAGAGTCACTAAACCGGTGATAGACACTAAGCCTCCTTTGGCTATCACCCCCCAAATTTCCTTCCCTGGTAACGTGAGAGAATAAATACATGAAGAAATTTATATTTTTCTATCTTGGATTCTCCTTAAGTAGATACTCCCATATCAGATGGCTTGTAATTTTGTGATATCCTCTTATAGTAATGCATAAGAAAAAGTCTATTTTAACATACTCTTGGGATTTGGGTTTTCACATTTATTTTAGAGAGACAATTTCTATTAAGATTAGTTAACTCTTATAAATGAAATGCCATTCTGAGCCCACTGTCTCCTGATAAATGCATTTATTCAACATATAGTATACACTTGGGTGCTTAATGGAAAAGGCAGCATTTGAACAGGGTCCTGAAGAATAAGGCAGGATTTTGAGAGGTAGAAAAGGTACAGAGGGCATTCCTGGCAAGTGAGTAGCATGAGCAAAAGTCTGGGAGCAAGAATCTGCAAACAGGAAGGTGGGTCTGCCTATTTCTCTGTTTCTAATAAGTTGTATTATCAAATTTTGTTTTGAATCACAGCCAGTGCTAAATATAAAACCCTGCCCCCTCTCCCAAGAACTGAATCTTCTCTTGTAACAAGGAAAAACTAAATCGGCTTGATAAAGGGGAAATATTTGGAATCAAGAGATTTCACATCCTGGTTCTTCTATTTAATACTCATATAACTTTGGGAAAGCTGTTTACCTTGCAGGGTCTTGATTTCCTCATCTATACAAAGAAAGCGTTTGATTCAGTGACCATTAAGGTCTCTTCAATTCTAATTTTTTTTTCAACCAGACTTGTGATTTCACTGGTATAGGAAGCATCCCCTGAGAAACTCTCTCCCAATGTAGATTGGCCTTGTCTCTGCTGCTTGGGGCAGGCACTGAGAGATGGTTAACTGACTTGCTTGGGGTCACTAAACCGGGATGTGCCAGAAGGGGTAGCCCATTTGACAAAGTGGCTCTTTCCACTCCACTCAGTGACCAGTCATCAAATTCAAACCTCAATAGACCGAGCAAATATTCTAAGTCCTGTTTTTCCAGATTAAAAAAATTTTTAAAGAGGCACAGAGAGAACGGAATTATACAGAGAGATTAAGTGACTAATAAGTAGTGACAGTGCTGGGACTGGAACCCAAGTCTCCAGGCAACCAGCCTAGACCAGGATGACGTGCCAAGTCATCACACCATGTTGACTTAGCCTTGGGCAGTTGTTGAACTTCTCCAGGTAGATTTGTTTGCCAGCTGCCACAGCCCAGGTCCCTTAATGGAATCAAAACACTCAGGAGATCGATGGAAACAATATAAAGGGCAGGCGCTACTGCTCCCCAGGACTTTGCTTATATTTGACAAGCAGCAAAGATCACATCTGCTATACTGCAATGTGGCTTGGCATTTCAATTCAAGGAACATGTAGAGGTTGGCTCTCTCTATCCTGACACAAAGCCCCGAGTACCAGGGCCAGGATCTTGCTGGCAACTGAAAGCAGAGGATATCAACACAGTTGCCATGGGGAGCTTTTCTCATCCTTCTCCTGGAGGAGTTCGAGCATTGTGGTGTATCTAAAATTCAAATGCCCTTTCCTCCTCTACTTACTCCCTATGTTGGAGAACTTGTCACTTCATCAAACACCCATGATGTCATGCCTGTGGGAACCAATTCTCTGGGCATCCTCTCCTCCCAGGGAGGTTACCAACTATAACTCATGATCTTAAGGAGCTGTCTAAAGCCCAAATGTTGTGTCAGAGGTGGGATTTGAATCCAGGGCTTCCTGTCTCCAGGTCCAGCACTCTATCCATTATAACCCCCTGTTTCTTCTATTGAAGAAAGACTCAGGCATACATCTCCCTTCTCTGATGACAGATCTCAGCAGATCTCTGAGCTTCATGGTTCCTCCCAACTGACCAATCAATAAACAAACAATTAGAAGTGCCTACTATGTGCCAGAGACTGTACTAAGCACTGATAGCGGTGGTGCCACTACATCTAGCCAACCTCAGCCATGCTTCACTTTACATCCCTGCCATCTTCCTACCTACCATCCTGGTGCTATACCTTCTGGACCAGAGCCTTCTGTGGAACTGATCTGTCCTTAGCTCTATGCTGTTTAACATCTTATCAATGACTTTGATGAAGGCAAGCTTATCGGGTCGGCAGATGACACAGAGCTGGAAGGGACAGCCAACACACTGGGTGAAAGTCAAGATCAAAAGGATTTTGATAGATTAGAACATGGACCAAATTGAATAAAATGAATTTTCAAAGAAAAGATAAAGCCCTGAACCTGGAGTGAAAAAAAAAATTGACTTCACAAATACAAGACATGAAACATTTGCCTGGATAACAGTTCATGTCGGGGAGAAAAAGCTGGAGATTCTCGGTGAACAATAAATTCAGTGTAGTAAGACAAAGAAAGATGCTAAGATAACAGATGTTCCATTAGTGTCCAGAATCAGAAGGTGATAGTCCCATTCTTCTGCTCTGGCCTAACCACACCTGGAGAATTGTGTTTAGTTGTACGTACCATATTTTATGACATTGAGAAAATGGAGAGCATTGGGAGATAGGGAACCAGGAACTCTAAGATAACATTAAACAAGGATTAGTTTAGGGAACTGCGAGATGCTTAGTCTAGAAAAGAGAAGGCTGAAGGGGGACATAACAGCTATTTTCAAGGATTCATTGAAGAGTCATCCTATTGAAGAGAGATTTGTCTTGTTCTCTCGGGGACTAGAGGGAAGACCTAGGGAATATGAGTGGGAATTGCAAAGAGACAACTTTAGGCTCAGAGTTAGGGGAAAAAATAAAACAAAATGAAAAAAAAAAACCTTCCTAATAATTAGAACTCTCCAGAAGTGAAAGGGCTGCCTTGAAAGGTGACAGGTTTCCCTTCACCTGAAGTCTTTAGGCAAAGACCCCATGTTGGTAATGCTGTAGAGGGTTACTCTTGACTGGGCACAGGCAACCTCTGAGGTTCTTTCCAACTTTGAGGTTCTGCGATGTCAATAGCCTTGCACAAACTTCTAGACCAGAAGCTTATTGTGGGTTATGTATCCTTTTGTCATCAGTCTGATGAAAAAGTCTACAGACCCCTTCTCAGAATCAGGTTTCCCAATGCACAAAATAAAATACACTGGATTCCAAAGGAAAACAATCATATTGAACTACAGTTATCAAAAATGTTTTAAGAACAAGTTTACGGGGTCTAAACATAAAATAAAACTTAATTTAAGGGGCAGCTAGGTGGCACAGTTGATAGAGCACTGACCCTGGAGTCAGGAGTACCTGAGTTCAAATCCAGCCTTAAACACTTACTAGCTGTGTGACCCTGGGCAAGTCACTTAACCCTCATTGCCTAAAAAAAAACAAACAAAAATTTAATTAAAAAACAAGTTCATGGACTCCAAGGTAAGAACCCTGTAGCATCAAAGGATCTAGGTCCACACAAAGAAACTGAGGCTAAGCAACTCATCCTAAGTCACACAAGTAAGTAGCAGAGCTAGCATTTAAAAGCATATCTTCAAGATTTCCAATGTTGCATTCTCCATACCCACCCAATAACTCACAATTAGTAAGAATCTTCTTGACTTCAGAATTAGTCTCCACAACAACACCAATTATCATGGGACTCATTAAAAAAAGAGAGAGTTCTTCAGACCAGAGCTCCAGTAAATGTTAGCTTATTTCTAGCGTTATTATCCAAAGCACTTTGTAAATATTATTGTATTTCCTTCATTAGTATTTACTCTGCAGACAAAAAGGCTGGGATGTGGAGAGGAAGAGCTGGCTGAATACAAGTCACTTTGTGGCAGGGTCAAGACAAAAATCTGGGTTTCTGGGGCCTGGGATTCCCTCTGCGTCCCATGATGGGACAATAGCACAAGCAGTGGCAGGACTCAAGACTCCAGGATGCCCATGTTCAAAGTGCCTTCCAAATCTTAAAATTCTATGTAAATATCAGTGGCTATCATTATTCATGCTCTTTGATAGACCTCGTGAAAAGGTCACGTGTGCTGGTTTTTACTGAAAGGCAGGGCCACGGATAAGTCATAGTTGCAATATGACCACACACACACACACACACACACACACACACACACACACACAGGAGAGGTAATATGTCACAATGCATAGACAGTCAGCCTTAGAGTCAGAAAGGCCTGGGTTTCAGTCATGTGGCTGACACTAGCTGTGTGATCCTAAGGAAGTCACTTCCCCTCTCAATGCTACTGTTCAATTCTCAAGACTTTAAAGGAAGTGCTTGCTAATGTGCATTAGTAGCCACGTGGATAGAGTGCCTGGCCTGGAATCAGGAAGACCTGGGTTCAAATTTGGCCTCAAACACTTCCTGGCTGTGTGACCCTGGAGTTTCCTCATCTGGCAAATGAGCTAGAGAAGGAAATGGCAAACCACTCCAATATCTTCACCAAGAAAACTCATGAAGAATCACCTATGACTGAAGAATAACAACAGGAGTTTCCTCTCTGGGAGTTCCCTATGCCAATGAAATCATAGGCCTGGTCCAAAATATTCTTATTCTCTCATATTCTCTCTCTCTGTCTCTCTGTTTCTCTCTCTCTCTCTCTCTCTCTCTCTCTCTCTCTCTCTCTCTCACACACACACACACACACACACACACACACACACACACACACACACACACCCCAGTAGAAAGTAAGCTCCTTCAGGGGAAGGATTGTTTCATTTTGTATCTTTCTATCTTTTGTGTCTTTGCATTCCTAGAAGCTAACCCACTCAGGCAAGCACTGATTGATAGGCATAAATCCCTAGAATAATATGGTCGATGTGGAGATTTGCTCATATTTATTACAAGTATTCAGGATTTTTTCCCCCTTCTTCATTGTGGGGAGGTTGGGGTAGAAGTAAGAGGGAGACACAGGTAAGTTTTCATTAATTGAAAAAATTTTTATTTTCTTTTTGAAAAATCTTTGAGATGACAGAAATAGTCCTCCTCCTCCTCCTCCTCCTCCTCCAAAGACTTTGAAGATACAACACTCTTATTTTATAAATGGGGAAACTGAGTCCCAAAGAGGTCATACAGGTGCTGTTAGGGATGGGATTTGAAGCCAGGCCCTCTGACTCCAAATCTAGTCTTCATTCTACTGCACCTGACTGCCCCTGCATGTCTATTAAATTTTATATTTTGGCATAAAGCACTCTTAATAACCACTATGCACAAAACAACTCTATTAACCTTTCATGGAGCACTGTTAAATCCTGACAATAAAATAAGTCGACAGACGTATTGCCATCAAGTTCCCTTTTCATAGACTCTTAAAGGGTCTCTGAGCTCTATTCAGATTTTTGGTGCAGTTAGGACTACAGTTATTGACAGCCAAGCTAGGGCTCTCTAGAAACTCTGAGAGTCTTCCCCTCCCTGACTGATTATTTCGTGAAGGCAAAGTAGACCGTCTTTTACCTCAATTCTTACCTAGTCTTTAACTACTGAATGGGTGTTACCTCAGACAAACGGAGACCCTTAGCTTAAAAAGGCCGAGATCTCCTGACCTATGTCTTGCCACTGGACTCCGGATGACTATGGAGGAGAGAGTGGAGCTGAAGACTTTGCACAGCTCTGCCTCACTGACATCCATTTCACTCTGAAGTTAAGACATCACTCTCATGATGTTATTAGTCTTCTTTGGAGAATGAAGGACAAAAAACAACAACTACAATGACTCCCTATTACATGTAGATCAAAATATAAAATCTTCTGTTTGGCCTCAAAATTTTTTTTTATTCTGAATTTAATGAACACCCTCCAAAAAAGAAACATATATGAAGTAGAACAGAAAAAGAGGACACGTGAAACCCAGTTTGGTGTTCACGATACAATAAATTCAACAGGCTGCTTTCAAAATTGTCCTCCTGGTCTGTTTCTTTTTGAATGTCTTTCTGTTCTTTTCTGAGCATCTCTTTTCTTCTTCTTGTTTTTTTAAGCCACATTATTGCTAGCTCATCTTATCTTCTCCCACCACATTCCCAAATTTAAAAAAAAAGCAAAACATTACTTTGTAACAAAAAAGCACCATCAAGCAAATCTGTTTAGCTTTTAAAGTCTTTCACCATCTGGCTCCAACCCACCTGCCCAGCCTTATTACACATTAATTCCTTTCATGCACTCCAGTGGCCTTTTTTCTCTTCCTCATACATGAAATTCCATTTCCTGACTCTGGACCTTTGCCCAGGCTGTCCCTCATGCCTTGAATACACTCTCCGCCCACATCTGCCATTTAGAATCACTAGTTTCCTTCTAGGCTCAGATTAAGTATGCTCTTCCTCCCAAATTACCTTTCCTATGTATACCTATTAATAACTGTAGCTAGCATATACACACACACACACGATATATAATATATATCACCTACTATGTGTCAGGTATTATGCTAAGTGCTTTACAGATATTATTTCATTTGTTCCTCACAACCCTGAGATGCAGGTACTATTACTATTCTCATTTTATAGATGAGGAAACCGAAGCAAATAGAGGTTAAGTGATTTGTCCGAGGTCACATAGCTTTTAGGTATCTAATGCCAGATTTGAACTCAAGTCTTGACTACAGTCTCTATCTACTTTGCTACCTGGCTACCTCTATATGTACCTATTATCTCCCTCCAGCTATACTGTTAACACCTTAAAGGGAGAGACAGTCTCATTTCTGCACAGTGCCAGGCACATAGTGAGCACTTAATAAATGCATGTTGGTTCACTGAATTCCTTCTACAAAATCCCTGAGAGAGATACATGACCTCCAGTACCTTCTATGTGAAGACTGATTCTTCCCACTTATCAGTGCTTTTTCCTGAAATTTTCTGGGGTTCACTTCTTTATATACATGTATGTAGTATATCCCCACTTTCTTTCAATAAATTAATAATCACATTTCAGGTATAGTAATAATAATAATTGACGTTAATGCATCACCTTAAGGCTTGCAAAGGACTTTATGAGCATCATCTCATTTGAACCCAACAACCTTGTGAGGCAGGTACTAGAAGCATTATTATCCTTATGAGGCCCAGAGACTTCAAGGAGTCACATAGAAGATTAATTAGAATTTGAACTCAAGTCTTCCCAACTCCAAGTCAGTGTCTGGGCATATTCTCTGGCTATTCCCCACACCTAGAACACTCTCCCTCCTCTATTCCACCTACTGACCGCCCTGACTTCCTTTAAATCCCAACTAAATCCCCATCTTGTACCATAAACCTTTCTCACCTTTTCTTATTTCTAGTGCCTTCCCTCTGTTCATTACTTCCTGTTGATCCTAGATAGACTTTGATTTACATATATTTGTTCGCAAGTTGTCTCCCCCATAAGATTGTAATCTCCTTGAGGACTGGGATTGTCTTTTGCCTGCTTTTGTATTTTTGTTTTTTGTTTTTCGTTTTTGGGGTTTTTTTTTTAGTCAATTGGGGTTAAGTGACTTGCCCAGGGTCACACAGCTAGTAAGTGTCAAGTGTTAAAATTCTTGTGTTTGTTCGGTTTCTTTAGTGAGGCAACTGTGGTTAAGTGATTTGCCCAGAGTCAAACAGCTAGGAAGCTTTATGCGTCTGAGGCTGTTATTTGAACTCAGATCTCCTGACTCCAGGGCTGGTGCTCTATCAACTGTACCACCTAGCTGCCCCTGCCTCTTTTTGCAGCCCCAACACTTAGCACAGTGCCTACCACATAGTAGGTGCTTAATAAATATTTACTGATTGATTGATTCAAGTCTAGCACTCTCTCCACTCCAATATGTCCAAATAGGACATACACGCCCTCTTACCTGTTAACTCCTATGGCCTTTCTTTCCTCAGTACTCATCCTCTTTGGCTGTTCTGAAGCCTTGACACTGTGTACAATCTCTTCTCTGCTCTCAGTTTCTCAGTTTCCTTCATTGGTTCCTCTTCCTCCTACCCCTTAAAGGTGGATGTCCTTCTAATACATTGTTGATAGAGTTGTGAATTAATCCAAACATTCTGGAGAGCAATTTGGAACTGTGCCCAAAGGGTTATAAAATTGTGCCTACCCTTTGACCCAGTAATAGCCTATTAAGTCCGTATCCCAAATAGATTTTTTTTAATGGAAAAGGACCAATATGTTAAAAATATTTCTAGCAGCTCTTTTGTGGTGGCAAAGAATTGGAAATTGAGGGGATGCCCATCACTTAGGGAATGGTTGAACAAGTTGTGGTATATGATTGTGATGGAATACTATTATGCTATAAGAAATGACAATCAAGATGCTTTCAGAAAAACCTGGAAAGACTTAACATGATGCAAAGTGAGCAAAACCAGGAAAACATTGTACATAGTACATCGTACGATAATCAACTGAGAATGACTTGGCTATTCTCAGCAATACAAAGATCCAAGACAATTCTGAAGGACCTATGATGAAAAATGTTATGTACTTTTAGAGAAAGATTTGATGGAATCTGAATGCAGATTGAAGCATACTGGGTTTTTTAAAACTTTCTTTTCTTTTCTTTTGTCTGTTTTCTTTCACAACATGACTAATATGGAAATATGTTTTGGGTGACTGCACATGTATAACTTTTATCTAATTGTTTGCCTTCTCAATGGGGGAGGGGAGTAGAGGGAGAATAGGAGATAATTTGGAACTCAAAACTGTAAAAAATGAAGGTTAAATTTTGTTTTTACATATAATTGGAAAAAATAATATGTTAAAACTTTTAAAATAAGGTGGATGTCCCCCAAGGATCTGTCTTCAGCCTTTTCTTCTTCCTTGGCAATTTTCTCTATCTCCATGGCTTCAACCATTATTTCAGTACAGAAGACCCTCACATCTTCAAAGGATCATAAAAACCAGTTAAAAGGGGCCTTAGACATCATCTAGTCCAATCTCTCTTCTTTCAGTTAAAGAACTGAGGTTAAGTAACTTGCCAGAGGTCACAAATGTAAAGTGGCAAAGCCACAATTCAAACCTAGGTCATCTGACTCCAGTTCAGAATTCTTTCCACTATACCATGTCACTTCTCCCATCTATATATGAAGCCCCAATCTCTCCTCTAAAATCCATCCCCACATCTCCAAATGCCTGATGGACATCTCTACTTGGTACCTCAAACTCAAAGGCTCTAAATTAAATTCATTTTTCCCTGCCACTCCTTCCATCTTCCCAATTTTTACTTGTATGTTTTTAATTAAAATTTTATTGGTGGCTTGTTTTCACAGCATCTACATTTCCTATCATATCCCGCCTGCTACCTATTTTGTCAATGATATCACTTTGACCCCAGTCTTCTAGGCTTGAAACCTGAACCATCTCTGACTCCTCCTTCTTTCCCTTGTTCCCCAATTTGCCTAATCCTGTCAATTCTATCTTCATAATACCTCTTGCATCCAATCCCTCTTCTCCACTCATGTAGCCACCACCCTTCTCATGTCTAGTCTGGACTGGTGAAAATCTCCTAACCGGTCACCCTGCACTGTCTGGGGAATGGTTAAACAATATATGATACAAGAATGCAATGGAATGTTACTGTGCTATAAGAAACAATAAATATAAGGGGCAGCTAGGTGGTATAGTGAATAGAGCTCTGGCCTTGGAGTCAGGAGGACCTGAGTTCAAATCCAGCTTTCAACACTTAATACTAGCTGTGTGACCCTGGGCAAGTCACTTAACCCCAATTGCCTCACCAAAATAATAATAATAATAATAATAATAATAATAATAATAATAATGAATATGATGAATACTTAGACACTTAGCCTTCTCAGACTTATATAAACTGATGTAAAGTAAAGTAAGCAGAATCAGGAAAAAACATAAACAATGACAATAAAAATAAATATGGAAAGAATAGCAACAACAAAACAACCAAAACTGAATGCTATAAAATTATAAAGAGGAAGTTTTGTCCCAAAGAAAAGATATGAGAAGGAACCTGAACCAGTTTAGAATACTGCAGACAATGCCAGACTTTTTTTCCAATATCATGGTTAATCTTATTGAAATTTTTTATTCTTTGTTAAAAAGGATGGCTATTTGGGAGGAGAGGAAGGATACACTGGGAAAAGTAGCTGATAAAAACAGAATGTCAATATAAATTTTATTTATTTCTGGCTAATTTTTTTTAAAAAACAACAACTTTGTATCCCTGGGGGGCTAAGTCCCACACTCAATAAATGTTTACCATGAGAATAAATAGGGGAAAAAACCAAGCTGCCTTTAGTCTCTCCTTTTGACAATAGATCTTTCACACAGATGCCCAAATGATCTTTCTAACACACACGTCTGCCTATACCACATCACCATGATACCTCATTACATCTGGATAAAATGAATTTTCCATACTTTAGCATTTAGGGTTTTCCTCAATTTGGATTAAACCTACCTTTCTATCCTTCCACTCATGTACTTACATACACTTTAGTTGATTATAAGCAAATAACATATTTACTTGTAATAATGATTTTTTTCCAGTGGAAATGACATTAAAGAAGATGAATTAGCATTTGCTTTGTCACCTCACCCCAAGGACCATTGGACTTTTCCATCTGACTCACAGCAGAAACCTCTTATGTAGTTTGTCTCTCTCATTAGAATTTGAATTCTTTGAGAGCAGGGAATGGCTCCACTTTTCCATTTGTATCCTCAGCACTTAATAAATGCCTATTCACAAAAGGTCAAGAATATCAAAGGAATCAATAAAAAAAATGTGAAGAAAGAAGGCCCATTAGATTTAAAACTATATTACAAAGCAATAATTATCAAAATAATCTGGTACTGGCTAAGAAATAGAGAGATGGAAATAGAGTAAGAACAGATCACGTACACAATACGCAGTAGTACGTGACAATGGTAATCTAGTGTTTGATAAATCCAAAGACCCAAGATTTGGGGGCAAGAACTCACCATTTGAGGAAAATTTCTGAGAAAACTGAAAAACAGTTCAGCACAAACTAGTCATAGACCAATAGCTCACATCATATACCAAGATAAGGTCAAAATGGGTATGTGATTTAGACAGAAAAGATGATATCATGAGTAAATTAGGGGAGCATAAAAAATTTTAACTGTCAGATCTATAGATAAGGGAAGAATTTATGACCAAACAAGAGACAGAAAGGATCAAAGGAAGTAAAATGGAGAATTTTGATTACATGAAATTAAAAAGGGGTTATAAAAATAAAAGTAATGCAGCCAAAATTAAAAGAAAAGCAGGAAATTGGAGGGAATTTTTACAGCAAGTTTTTCTGATAAAGGCCGCATTTCTCAAATATGAGGAGTGGAACCAAATTTGTAAAAGTAAAAGTCATTCCCCAATTGATAAACAGCCAAAGGATATAAACAGGCAATTTTCAGAAGAAGAAAGAAATCAAAGTTATTAATAGTCACATGAAAAAATGCTCTAAATCACTATTGATTAGAGAAATGCAAATTAAAACAACTCTGAGGTACCACCTCATACCTATCAGGTTGGCTAACATGACAGAAAAAGAAAATGACAAATGCCGGAGGGGATGTGGAAAAATCGGGACATTTATTCAATGTTGGTAGAGTTGTGAACTAGTCCAACCATTCTGAAGAATGATTGGGAACTATACCCAAAGGGCTATAAAAGTGTGCGTACAACTTTGACCAAACAATATGACTACTAGGTCTGTATTCCAAAGAGATCAAAGAAAAAGGAGAAGGATCCATATGTACAAAAATATTTATAGCAGCTCTTTTTGTGGTGGCAAAGAATTGAGCATTGAGGGGTGTTCATCAACTGGGGAATGGCTGAATAAGTTGTAACATGTGATTGTGATGGAATACTATTGTGCTATAAGAAATGGCGAGCAAGATGCTTTCAGAAAAACCTGGGAAGACTTACATGAACTGCTGGAGAGTGAAGTGAGCAGAATCAGAAGAACACTGTACACAGTACCATCAATATTGCAACAATGATCGATTGTGTAAGACTTAGCTACTCTAATCAATATAATTATCCAATACATTTCCAAAGGATCCATGATGAAAAATGTTATTCACCTCCAGAGAGAACCGATAAACTCTGAGTATAGATTGAGGCATACTTTTTACTCCCCACACTTCATTTTTCTTGGTTTTTTTTCCCCTAATATAGAAATATGTTTTGCATGACTTTACATGTATAATCGACATCATATTGCTTGCCTTCTCAAGGAGAGGGGGAAGGGCTGGAGGGAAGAGAATTTGGAACACAAAATGTAAAAAATGAATGCTAAAAATATATTTTTTAAAAATGCCTGTCCATTCATTCATAGGAATACAGATTTAAAGCAAAAAAGACTCTTTAGAGATCTCCAAGTAAAACTCCATTCTCTTAAATACCAGGAGACGTGGGCCCAAAGAGGTTAAATGACTTGCCCAAGGTCATACCTTTAGTATGTAGAACAACTGGGACTACAACACAGACACTGTGCTCTTTCTACTCCACTGTGCTGCTCAATCCTTCTACTTCAAGGCCACTATTTCAGGTGCCACCTTTTTCATAAAGTCTCCCTTGATTACCATTAGTTTGTTGAAAGGGGGAAAGGCAGAAAATTTTTCATGTAAATTAAAAAAAATTACTAAAAGAAAATTGAACTTTGAGTATAGAAAAACCAGTAGTATGGTCCCAATCAGTCAGTCAACAGTCGATCAACTAGCATTATTAAGCACTTACTTATGAGCTAAGCAGGGACAGCTAGATGGTACAATGGTTAGAATGCCAGGCCTGAGCTCAGAGACTTAACTAGTTGTGTGGCCCTAGGCAAATCACTTAATCCTGTTTGCCTCAGTTTCCTCATTTGTCAAATGAGCTAAAAAAGGAAATAGCAACCCCAGGGTTAGACATGACTAAAAAGAATGAACAAAAATAACAAAACTTCCTGACTCCAAGCCTAGTGCTTCTGTCCACTGCATCATCTAGCCGCCTATGAACTAGAGCTGGGCTATTAGAGTGGAGAGAAGGGGACTTATACTCCAGATGTTGGGCAGGTAGAAATCACAAAATTTGGCAAAAGATTGGACATATGAGGTACATGACAGTGAGGAGTTAAGGTTGCAAGCCTGGGTGACTATGAGGATGGAGATGCCCTCAACAATGATAAGGAAAAATTCAGAAGAGAGGTTTGGGGAGAAAGATAATGAATTCCACTTTGGACATGGTGAGTTTGAGATACCTACAGGACATCCATATTATCAGCTGGATCCAAGAGGCAGTTGGAGCTGAGGACTGTGGCTCAGCAAAGAGACCCAAGCCAGATACACAGATCTGGGAATCTCCCCAAAGGACAGATAATGAGACATATTTTACTCTTTACTCCTCTTAGCAGAGTGGTGGAAGTCCATTAGGACAGAATTCTGTCAATTTGGTTACCCTAGCAAGTGTTTTTACTGTATTGTTTTTCTTGATTATAAGGCAGAGTTCAATTTGGAAGGGGTTGGGGTATTTCCAGAAATAAATGTGATGTAAAAAACAAAAGGCAGTGAAAAGATTTATTATTGAAAACAATTTAAGTAATTTCTCCTTTAGAGAAGCAACATGGCCTTAAAATCAAAGGACCTATGCTCAAATTTCACCCGTACTTTGGGACCGTCATTATGGTGACTCTATAGAAAGGTCATGCGGGCTCAATCTCTAACGCTGCCTACCCCCAGAAAGCCTTCCCTAGTTTCCCATTCACCCCTTACACTTCATGTAGCACTTTTTTTTGTACTTTGTCATTGCATTTATCATATGATATGTATTAGAGCAGGCATTTGATAGATGTTACTAGATTTAAATTGATTTTTACTGAAAGCTTATGCTATCGTAGAATTCAAAGCTGGAAAGTACCCCCAGAGATCATCTAGTCCAAGAATTCTTAGCTTGCAGCCTGTGAAATTTTTAAAAAAACATATATTTTGACTGTATTTCAATACTATTTTCCTTCATAATCGAATATATTTTACTTTATGCGTTTAAAAACATTCTTCTGAGAGTCAGAGACTACCACAAAGGCTGCTGAAGTGGTACATGTCACAAAAAAAGTTAAGAATCCTTGATCTAGTTCAATCCCTTCACATTTGTCCAGATAAGGAAACTGAGGTATAGAGAGGGGAAGAAATGGGCCCAGAGTCACACAATAGATTAGCAGCATAGTTGGAACTCCAACCCGCATCTCCTAATGCCTAGTCTAGTGCTGTCTTTGCTACAGCAGGCATGTCTTGTACACAGGGTTGACAGATAGCTGAAGACCAAACTGGGTGGTATTGTGGCTATAGAGTTCTGAGCCGAGGAAAATCCAAGAGGACCAGTGTAGCAGAGGAAAGCTTCACACAGGAGGTGAGACAGGAGCTGAACTTTGAAGAATTACAAAGAGAGGAAGACAATCAGGCAGTCCGTGTGGCACCTTCTCCCACCTTTGGGTCAGCTCTGAATAATGACTATGCCTAGGTCTGGGATAGTGCCAAAGCATTCAGATGCATGTATATCTTTGCTCATGACTCATTTGAGAAAGCAACAAAAAACAGTTCTCAACAGTGTAGAAATATCAAAATAGATTGGCAAAGGAAAGAAGAACTGGGAATACTCTCATATTGGTCCAATATAGTCTTCATTCCCTCCTCCCCTTCCCCCCCAACACAGAAAACCTGATGGTGGTCTATAATTAGTATATTTTTCAGGATATATTCATATTCTTTCTCCTTACAAAGAAACCTAATTTTAGGGATATGGCCTAAATTCACATTAATTTTTTGGTGGTTATTCAGAGTTATGATGACATCCAGGTAAGGAGCTCCCCATGTGGGAGCTCCCTTCACCAGTACAGATCTCTGATCTATCATCACTCAGAGTCTTAGGTGATTGGGGCACTGAAAAGTTAAGTGACTTGCCCAGGGTCACACAGCTAGTGTGTGTCAAGGGCAGGAGTTGAACCCAACTCTTCCTAACATCAAGGTCAGTAGTCTATTTACTATACCACATTGCCTGTCACTCAGACTAATAGTTTAACTCAGCAGTGACAGAATACAATGAAAAAGGACAAACATGATGTAGGTGGTAGGAGGGGCAACAAGGCCAAGACTTAGGGAAACAGAATAGAAATCTGGATGGAGTTCCAATCTCAAGGTCAACTTGCTGTGAGGCCTCAGGGGCACTATTACTTCTCCCTTCTCTGAATCACGATCCAGCTTTTTGAACCATATGTGAACCATGTGGTGTAGGAGGAAGGGCCAAATAGGTGGTTTCAGTGGAGATGGGCTTTTCCTCAGCTCAGAACTCAACAGTCACAGCACTACCCAGTTTGGCCCTCAGCTCTGCTCCATCCCTGTGTATGAGACATGCCTACCATAGTAAAGAAAGCATACCTTACCACCTGCTCCACCATTTTGTCCTCAGATTTCTGGGCTTTGCCATCCGCCCTGCCTATAATTGAACCCTCTAAACCAGCGGTCCTTACCATCTGCATGGCTGCTGAACCTTATGGACCACTGGGCTTTTCAATCCTGCAACTGAATCCTCCCTTACATATCTCCTCCAATTAAAAACATGAGCTTCTTGAGAGTAGGGACTGGCTCAGTTTTCTATTGGTATCCCCAGTATGGATAAGTACAGTATTTGGCCCAAAGTAAACACTTAATAAATGTACTTTCTCCCATTCATTCATCCTCACTCTGACCCTAGCTATACAACCATGGGTTTAACCTAAGCCTCAGTTTCCTAGTAAAAAGAGGAAGAATAATACACTCTCCTCCACAAGGCTGCTATGAGGAAAGGATTCTGTGATCCTTGACATGGTATACAAATGAGAGCTGTCATTCCTATCCTCTCCCTTACTTTCAGGACTGGTAAAAGAATTATCGAGAGAAGATCTATAAAGTACAGCAAGTCCTTCAAGTGTAATGGACTGTGTTATTCAAAGTAGTATTTATTTATTTATTAGCTAGGATTGAATCACTCACAGGGATGGGAATTTCCTAGACTACTTCCAGCAATAGATATCAATAACAATAATGCAGTCAGGAGAATCTCACTGCATCTCAACAACTAGGGCAATGGCTCTGGAGTCAGAGGTCCTGGGTTCAATCTGTGGGAATATCTACTACTAGTGGGACCTATGGCAAGTCATTAAACTTCTCTGGCCTTTAATTTCTTCATCTATAAAATGAGAGGGTTGAACTAGATAGCTTTGGAGATTTCTTCCAGCTCCAAATTTATTATGCTAGGATATAACTGTATAATGGGACAAGCATCAAAGCTTCAGTTCCCCAATCTGTAGTAGTAGTGGTGGTGGCGGTGGTGGTAGTAATAATAATAATAGCTAGCATTTATATAGTGCTTTAAGGTTTGTACAGCATTTTACCCTCCCAACAACCCCGGAAATCAGGCATTTTTATTATCCTCATTTTACAGATCAGGAAGCTGAGGCTGAAAGAACTTAAGTGAACTGCTCAAGGTCACATAGCTAGTGTCCAAGACTGGATCTGAAATCAGACTCTGCACCACCTAGCTCTAAAATGGGTACAATGATAATGGTTGCTTTATCGGGCTTTATGAAGCTCAAGCAAGAGAATGCCAATCACCTTACAAATGTCAATTTAATTCAATAAGCATTTGTTAAATGCCTGCTCTGTACAGGCACCATAAAGGTGTACAATGACAAAAATGAATGACATTTCCTGCCCTTTCAGGAGGTTATAAGCTCCTGGGAAGATAAATTATGTAAATGGCTAAGTTCGAGATGATTCGTACAGGGATCCATAAAGGCTTCCCCTAGATAGCAGGCTATTATTACTGCGTAGACTTGGGTCACAGGGCCAAACCTCAAAATTTATTTTGATCGTTTCACACGCCACATCTGCAATTAAAATAGTTGCCATTTTGTGAAAAGTGGTGCCCTGCTACACTGGGTTTCTCTATAAACAGGAAACTGGAGAAGAGAGGGAGTCAGGGAGGAGAAAATTGCATGTGTTTCCACCCAATGAGCCTTTTTTAATATTTAAAAAAACTGTTCACACAAAGTTGGAATCTCAGAGTTGAAAGCGACTTCAGACTCCATATCTAAACAGGAATCACCTTAACAACACATACAACAAATATCTCTTGGATTAGAAGTTGTTGCCGTTCAGTCATTTTCAGTTGTGTCCGACTCTTCATGACCCCATTTAGAGTTTTCTTTGCAAAGATATTGGAGTGGTTTGCTATTTCCTTCTCCAAATCATTTTACAGATGAGGAAACTGAGGCAAACAGGGTCAAGTGACTTGTCCAGAGTCACACAGCTAATGAGTGTCTGAGGCTGGATTTGAACTCAGAAAGATGAGTCTTCCTGATTCCAAGCCCAGTACTCTATCCATTGCACCTGGGTCCAAATCTCTCTTCTTTTACTTATTACTTGTGTGACCTTTTACTTACTTCCCTGGGTCTTAGTTTTATCATCAGTAAAAGGAAGGGATTAGACTAAAATGCCCTTTAAGGTCTTCTAGCTCAGCTCTATAATCTATAACATTTGAAGGGGCAGCTAGGCGGCACCATAGTGCATAGGGTGCCATCCTGGAATCAGGAAGACTCATCTTTCCGAGTTTAAATTTGGCCTCTGACACTTAGTAGCTGTATGACCCTGCACAAGTCACTTAACCCTGTTTGCCTCAGTTTCCTCATTTGCAAAATGGGCTGGAGAAGGAAATGGCAAACCACTCCAGTATCTTTGCCAAGAAAACCCCAAATGGGATCACAAAGAGTCAGACACAACTGAAAAACAACCATTCAAAGACTTGGTACCTTGATACCCCTCAAGACAATCCAATCTGCTTTTGGACTGACAGTAGTAGAAAGATTTCCTCACAATGAGTTGAACTCTTCCTCTTTACAATTTATACCTATTACTCCGAGTTCTGACAGAAGGGACTAAGGAGAAAAAAGTTTAATCTCTTCCAAATGACTGCCCTTCATATATGAAGAAGATTCTTATATTCCTCCCCTCAATGCCATCAGTCTTTTCCAGGCTAAACCTGCCTAGATCCTTTAACTGGGACGGCATGGTTTTGAGCCCTTTCATCCTCCCAGTCACTGGAGATGCTTCTCTGCTGAATGTGTCCTACCTTGTCAGTATTCTTATTAACATGCAATTCTTTGTTAAATTAACAGAGGATAACGACTAATCTCACTGTTAATTTTAAACAAAGGGACATGCAACTTGGAGCAAAATTTAAAAAACTATAAATACCTGGGTATAAACAAATATCATAGTACAAATTTTCAATGATTATCAATTTTAATATAATCTGACAAGTTTTTATCTCTTAGGCAAAAGCATTAATAAAAACCCTTTTAATTCACCGAGTCTTTTTTTTTTAGAGACAAAAGTATTTTAGGCTGCTTATAGTTGCAGTTCTGAGACTAGTATCTGAAGGCTTTAGAGCTGCTCAATGTCAAGGCTTTTTTTTTTTGTCATTGTTCGGTCATTTCATTTGTGTCCTACTCTCCATGACCCCATTTGAGGTTTTCTTGGCAAAGATACTGAAATTTCCTTCTCCAGCTCATTTTGCAAATGAGGAAATGAGGCAAACAGGGTGAAGTGACCTGCCCAGGGTCACACAGCTAGTAAATGTTTGAGCCCAAATTTGAACTCAGGAAGATGAGTTTTCCTGATTCCAAGCCCCACACTCTATCTACTGCACTACCTAACTTCCCTCAAGACTCCTTACAGAAGGCTTTTTTTCCCTAAACATCTTATTCTACTAGCTGGAGCTTAGTGTCCCCTACCACACCCTACCCCCCCAGCCCTGCAATGCATGCATCTGGGTAAAGACCTTTTCTCATTTCTTTATTTTTTCTACTCAAGGCAAAGACAAAAAGAGAAGAGAGGAACCATGCCATAGACTGACTCCTCAGGACTTGATAAAAACCAACTTAGAGTCTTTTTCTAATCAAAAGATTTTTCTTCACTTTACTTTTCTTCCCTTACTCAGCTCCCTGTTCTTTGAAGTTATAAACCCATATATAGTTCCAATTTACCTCTAATATTAAAAGATTATCCATTTACCATTCTGGTTTCCATATTTTCTTCTTGTTATTTAAAAGGGCTAGAGTATTTTCTTTCTGAGCACTTTAAAGCATTTAAACAAATACAACTAGGGCTTGAAATGGAGCTCTACAGGCGTCTCCAATTCAATTAGTTGTTTGGAACACAGAATGGATCTTCCAGTACCTATGATATTATAAATGGTGATTATGCTTCCAGGCCAACTCACGACAGTCAATTTAACCCACAAAGTACCTGAAATACTATGTGCATTTGCAATGAAAAATTGTAGAAAGCAACACTGTTGCTATGCTAGTTGCTACGTTAAGCAAAATGAACACTAAAATCAAATATGAAAGCTTTTATTTATTTTTAATGCTGGTGCTTAAGGAAAAACAGGCTTAAAGGCAAACGAGATAGATGGAAGCTTTCGTACAGGTTCTTTAGGGAGCTGTGGGGCACTTCAGAGAAAGGTTTTATGAAGGGTACCAATATTTATGCTCAATTATATCTAATGTAACGTTGAGGTTGGCTAAAGATGTCTCATCTCCACTAGAAATTCTCTGTGAAGACCAACTTACCCTCGGGCTCAACCCAAATATATTTCCCAAGACACCCAAATGAATCCAATTTAACTCGAAAAACATTTCTGCTAGTCAGTCAACAAGCATTTTATTAAGTGCTCAGTATATGCCAGATACTGAACTAATCAGCCCCTATTATGTGCTATGCATTGTAGTAATTAATTGTTAGTTATATGGCTGGCATTGGGGATACTAAGACAAAAAGGAAAGAGACCCTGCTCTCTATTCTAATTTTTAAGGAAGTATTTTCTTCAGTAATCTTTTGGATTTCCTTTTCCATTTGGCCAATTTTTCTTTTTAGGACATTCTTCTCCTCATTGGCTTTTTGGACCTCTTTTACCATTTGAGTTAGGCTATTTTTTTAAGGTGTTATTTTCTTCAGTATTTTTTTGGGTCTCCTTTAGCAAGCTGTTGTTTTTCATGATTTTCTTGTATCACTCTCATTTCCCTTCCCAGTTTTTTCACTACTTCTCTTACTTGCTTCTCAAAATCCCTTTTGGGCTCTTCCAAGGCCTGGGACTGATTCATATTTTTCTTGGAGGCTTTGGATGTAGGAGCTTTGACTTTGTTGTCTTCTTCTGGTTGTATGTTTTGATCTTCTTTGTCACCAAAGTAAGATAATATAGTTTGACTCTTTTTGCACTGCTTGCTCATGATCACAGTTAATTACTTGAGTTTTAAACTCTTTGTTAAGGTAACAGTCTGCTTCCAATGTGGACAATGTACTGTCCCAAGCTTCAGGGGTTTGTATAGCTGTTTTCAGAGATACTTGTAGGGACTTGTAAATTTTCAGTTCTTGCAAGGTGGTATGACAAGGGGCGAGGTGTTTACTCCTTTCCTGGTCTGTGCTCTGGTCTATTAGTGACCACAAGCACTCCTTTCTGTCCTGGAACTATGAAGAAGATTTCCTCTCCCCAGCCACTACAAGCTCCACTTTGCCAGCGCTCCTCCGTGCCCCAGTACTGCAGCCTAGAACTGTGACCCAGATCCAAGCACGGGCAAAGCAAGAGATTCCTGCCTCAGCACCAGCAAAGATATCCCTGCAATCCCTCTCTGATCAGCCACTAGATTCCCTCTCAGTCTGTGAGCAGGAAGCTCAGGAGGTAGCCACTGCCCCAGCACCTGCGCTCTGCGCTCAGGAACTGGCTCTGACCTAGCTCCTCTCTCAGCACCGCAGAAACAGACTTTCTGACCTTCTAAGTTGTCTTTGGCGTTCCTGGGTTGAGAAATCTGGAAGCTGACACAGCTGCCTGCAATTCAGTGCTCTGAGGCCTGCTCCAGGTTTGTTGTGGCCTGTGCACCCACGCCGAACTGCCTTCCTCTCCCAGTCCTGCGCGATATACCTTTTTTTAAATATAAATTTATTTATTTTTAGTTTTCAACATTCCCTTCCACAAGTTTTTTAGTTCCAAATTTTCACCCCATCTCCCCCCCCCCACCCCAAGATGTCATGCGTTCTGAATATCCTTCCCCTTCTGTCCTCTCTTCTATCTCTCTCCCCTTCTCTTATCCCCTTCCCCTTCTATTTTCCTGTAGGGCAGGATAGACTTCTGTACCCCATTTCCTATGTTTATTTCCCAGTAGCATGTGAAAACATTTTTTTTAAACATATGTTTTTAAAACTTTAGGTTTCAAATTTTCTCTCTTCCTCCCTCCCTACCCACCCTCATTGAAAAGGCAAGCAACTCAATATAAGTTGTACTTGTGCAGTCATGCAAAACATGTCCATAGTAGACATGTTGTGAAAAACTAACTCTATTTCCCTTAATCCTATCCTGCCCTCCCATTTATTCTATTCTTTCTTTTGACCCTGTCTCTCCTCAGAAGTATTTACTTCTGATTAACCCTTTCCCAATCTGCCCTCCTCTCTATCATCCCCCTGCTCTCTTGTCCCCCTTCCCTAGGGTAAGACAGATTTCCATACCCAATTGAATGTGTATGTTATTCCTCCTTAAGCCAAATCCTATGAGAATAAGATTCACTCATTCCCTCTCACCTTCCTGTTTCCCCTTCCACTGTAAGAGACTTTTCTGGTTTTTTTTTTGTGAGATAATTTACCCTATTCTACCTTCCTTTCTTCTTCTCCGAGTATAATCCTCTCTCATTTAATTTTATTCTCCAGATATGACCCCTTAATCTTCAGCACACCCTGTGCCCTCTATCTATCTACATAACATACATACAATTTTTTTTCCAACTACCTGATACTGACAAAGGTCTCATGAGTTATAAATATCATCTTTCCATGCAGGAATGTAAACAGTTCAATCTGAATAAGTCTCTTATGATTTCTTTCCTGTTTACCTCTTCATGTTCCACTGGAGTCCTGTATTTGAAAGTCAAATTTTCTATTCAGCTCTGGTCTTTTCATCAAGAATGCTTGAAAGTCCTCTATTTCACTGAATGACCACTTTTTACCCTGAAGGATTATACTCAGTTTTGCTGGGTAGATGATTCTGGTTGTAATCCTATCTCCTTTACCTCCGGAATATTATATTCCATGCCCTGGGTCCTTTAATGTAGAAGCTGCTAAATCTTGTGTTATCCTGATTGTGTTTCCACAGTACCTGAACTGTTTCATTCTGGCAGCTCGTAATATTTTCTCCTTCACCTGGGAACTCTGGAATTTGGCTATAATATTCCTAGGAGTTTTCCTTTGGGGATCTCTTTCAGGAGGAGATCTGTGGATTCTTTCAATTTCTATTTTGCCCCCTGGTTCTAATATATCAGGGCAGTTTTCCTTGATAATTTCTTGAAAGATGATGTCTAGGCTTTTCTTTTGATCATGGCTTTCAGATAGTCCAATAATTTTTAAATTGTCTCTCCTGGATCTATTTTCCAGGTCAGTTGTTTTTTCCAATGAGATATTTCACATTGTTTTCTAATTTTTCATTCTTTTGGATTTGTTCTGTGTCGTGATTTCTCATAAAGTCACTATCTTCCAATTGCTCTATTCTAATTTTTAAGGAAGTATTTTCTTCAGTAAGCTTTTGGACTTCCTTTTCCATCTGGCCAATTTTGCTTTTTAGGGCATTCTTCTCCTCATTGGCTTTTTGGACCTCTTTTGCCATTTGGGTTAGGCTATTTTTTAAGGTGTTATTTTCTTCAGTATTTTTTTGGGTCTCCTTTAGCATCACTCTCAGTTTTTCCTCTGCTTCTCTAACTTGCTTCTCAAAATCGTTTTTGAGCTCTTCCATGGCCTGGGACCAATTCATATTTTTTTGGAGGCTTTGGATGTAGGGGCTTTGACTTTGTTGTCTTCTTCTGGTTGTATATTTTGATCTTCTTTTTCACCAAAGTAAGATAATATAGTCTGATTCTTTTTGCTCTGCTTGCTCATGATCCCAGACAATTACTTGAGTTTTAAACTCTTTGTTAAGGTACGAATCTGCTTCCAATGTGGAGAATGTATTGTCCCAAGCTTCGGGGGTTTGTATAGCTGTTTTCAGAGATACTTGTAGGGACCTGGAAATTTTCAGTTCTTCCAAGGTGGTATGATAAGGGGCAAGGTGTTTACTCCTTTCCTGGCCTGCACTACAAGTACTCCTTTCTGTCCTGTAACTGTGATGAGGGGCACAACCACTACAAAGCTCCACCAAGCCAGAGCTCCTCCTCCCCCCAGCACCGCTGCCCAGAACTGTGGCCCAGATCCAAACACGGGCAAAGCAAAAGATTCCTGTCTCAGCACTGGCAAAGAGATCCCTGCAATCCCTCTCTGATCAGCCATTGAATTCCCCCTCAGTCTGTGGGCTGGAAGCTCAGAAAGCAGCTGCCCCCCTCCCCCGGGCCGCTCTTGGGGAATGGAGCTGAAACCCCACCTTCCTTTCTCAGGCACCGCCAGAAACAGACTTTTCCCACTGACCTTCTAATTTGTCTTTGGCATTGGTGGATTGAGGAGTCTGGAAAACGCCACAGCTGCCCGAGATTCAGTCCTCTGAGGCCTGCTCCAGGTTTGCTGCAGCCTGCGCGCCCACGCTGCGGCCTGTGCACCCACACCGCGGCCTGTGTACCCACACCGCGCCACGCTGCGCTTCCAGCCCAGCGCGATACACCTTTCTGATCAATCATCCAGGTTGTCTTGGGCTGGAAATTTGTGTCACTCTGTCTTTTTGTGGGTTCTGCTGCTTTAGAATTTGTTTAGAGCCATTTTTTATAGGTATTTGGAGGGGTTTAGGCAAGAGCTCAAGCAAGTCACTGCTTTCACTCCACCATCCTGGCTCTGCCTCCCTCCCCCCCCAGACCCTGCTCTCAAGAAGCTAACTTTCCTACATTTTGTTATCCAAACAAGAAAGATACTCTAGGCATAGATGCCTAAGCACTAGTAGGCCTATCCTCGCTGTATCTTATGGTATTCTCCTTTGTTCCTCACTTACTCCATCCTTCCCCTGCGCCTTGTGGAATGCTGTAGCATGGTTCAGAGGAAAAAGAGTTAGATTAGGAATCAAAGGACCTGGGTTCAAATCGGAGCAGGGTGCTCCTTATTGTCTGTATGACCTTTGGTAAGTCACTTCACCTTGGTGCCTTAGTATCTTCATCTATAAAATGAAGAGGTTGGACTTGATGGTCTTCAGCTCAGATCTATCATACCACCATGGGTAAATTCCCCTTTTTTTCAAACCTTTACATTTCTCAATCATCCATTTGCTCAATGTTCAACTTGGAGTTTCCCTTCTTCCTTCATTCTCCTTCCCTTGAACCTCTCCCACAAAATTACCTCACCACTCCCGGGCTTTATAATCATTCTTTTGCTTCCCAGTCCCTCAGCTTCCTTCTGTCTATTTTACCACTAGAGGCTTCATGGTCGTAGCCTCTTCAGAAAGGTACTCACCAGCATCATAAACATATCCTAAATCGCTTAACTTTCCACTACATCTACTGATCCCCCAGAAACCTTAATTGCTCCCCATTCTGCTTTCTCTCTTCCTACATCTAGACTGTACAACACTGGCAGAAAAAAGAAAGCCAAATAAACATGCTGACTTATCACATCATAAATTCATACAATATAATTTCAATTGGCTTCTTACCACTACTCTGAAATAATTTCATTCATCTCTTATACATTCCCTTACATACTCCCCACAGTGGTAATTATTAATATTCTTCACTCTCCACCAGCCTTCAAAACCAGTTTTCCCAAAGCTCCTTTATCCTACTTAAGTTGAAAAACTGAAACCATCAAGCATGCACTCCCTCATGATAGTAATAGTTAGCATTTATGTAGCTGGGTACTATGCTAAGCACTATACAAATATTAACTCATTTGATTCTCACAACAATTCTGGGATGGTAGACACTGTTATTATCCCCATTTCGCATATGAGGAAAATGAGGCAAACAGAGGTTAAGTGATGTGCCCAAGGACATGTAGTTAGGAAGTATTTGAGGCTAGATTTGAACTCGAGTCCTCCTGACTTTAGACCCTATACTCTATCTACTGCATCACCTTCATACACATCTTCCTTCCCACATTAGGAGACAACACGATTCAGTGGAAAATGTGTTAGATTTGAAAGTCAGAGAACCTGGGTTCAAATCCCAGCTTTGCCACTAGCTTTGTGATTTTGGGCAGGTCACTTAACTTCTCTGGGATTGAGTATTCTCAGGGCTTTTGACTAGATGATCTCTGAAGTTCCTTCTGGCTCTAAATCTGTCTCTGATACAATTTTTTCCTCTTCTTTCCTTTCTTCCTCAAAGGAACAGGTGTTTCTCCTTTTTTTTCCCCAAGTCTAACACCTCTACGTCTTCAACATATCCTTCCTGCCTCCTCTAGAATATCCTCCTTTAATTTTTCCAAAATCTCCCAACATCTTCAATTTTTCCCTCCCTTCTTCAAACATTATAAATCTCTTCCTTCTTAATAAAAAAAAAAAGCACAATGAGCCTTCCAAGGAGTCCCATTGCACTCTCTAACTTTTATCCTTTCATTGCCAAACTATTTTCCTATACAACAATCTAATTAATCCCTTCTCCAGTTAACCCTACAATACCATATACCATGTGATGAACATTTATTAAGTGCCTACTTTGTGCCAGGCACCATGATGAGAGCTGAGGGTTCAAATAAGAAAAAGGAAAGACAGTCCTTGCCCTCAAGGAATTATCTTCTAATGGGGAAAGACAATAAACAAAAGGAAGCTGAAAAAGGTGAGGGGGTGTCAAGGGGTGCTGGCCCAGGGGCATGGTGGATGATGATTAAGAAGAAGCCAAGCAGAGCAGCTGGTGGCAAATGAAGAGACGGCTGTCATTTCGAACCTTCTATGAAAGGAGGCTATGGGAAGAGTTTTTTGCTCTAGTTCCAGCCCTCCAATCAAAGAGGCAGAAGAGACTGAGGGTACTGATGGAGTATGAGGGGCAAAGCTGAGGCAACCTCCATGAGTATCCTTGACCAATTTATCTGAGCAGCTAGGTGGTACAGTGTATAGCCCTTAGGCCTGAGTTTAAATCCAGACTCAGACACTTAATAACTTTTTGTCTCTGGGAGGGTCACAACCTCTGTTTGCCACATTTTCCTCATTTGTAAAATAATAGCACTTACTTCCCAAGGTTTTCATGAGGATCAAATGAGATAATAACTATAAAGTGCTTAGCACAGTGCCCGCACATAGTAGGCGCTATATCACAATGCTGCTCTGCATGAGGAAAGTATCTGGTGCTTTGATTAACTTGTTCCATTCAATCAATTCAATTAAATAAACACTATTATATATAAGGAATTACACAGTCCCTGCCCTCAAGGAACTTAAGTTCTACTGGAAAGAAAGAAGTATGCAAAAAGTACAAAAAAAATTGCAGAGGGACCTAGCACTAACAAGTGGGAAGAGAGGAAGATGGAAGAAAGTTTCGTGGAGGAATAGCCCTTGAGCCAAGCCTAAGACAAAGAGACGAGGTCTCTTGAGAAGCAAAGGAGAAGATGAGTATATTCCAGTCATGGAATAAGAGTATCAGATTTGAGGAATGGCTAGCAGTCAGATTTGGCTGTAGCATAGAGTTCATGAAGGAAAATAGTATGATATAAGGTTTTGTAAACCCAGTACCCTTCCAAAGAGCCATAATTGCCAAGCTGAGGAATTTGTGTTTTACCCCACAGACAATAAGGAACTACTGAGAGAATTTGAGCAAAAGAATTTGAGCCTATAATGTGAAAAAACACATTCATGTTGGCTGCTATGGATGTGAAAATAGCTACAATATACACCCTATTCCCAAGAAACTTTTTAAAAAATTAAGCATTGTGTGTGTGTGTGTGTGTGTGTGTGTGTGTGTGTGACAATTAAACAAGATAACTATGAAACAAGAGACAGTGAAATAAGTTCAAAGGAGAGATCATAAATTTTGAGTTAAAAGGAACCAGAGAGGACATCTAATTCAAATTCTGCATTTTACAGAAGACAAAATCCAGGGTCTGAGAGGTTAATAGCTATGCCCAAGGCCACAGATAGTGAGCAGCAGAGCTGGTATTGGAATTCAGGTCTTTTCTCATCTAACCCTCTTTCCACTGTACCTCACAGCTTCTAGATCCAAAGAAAAGTGCTATAAGAAATCTGAGGAAAAAGAAATCACTTTCTCCTAGGGGACAAAACAAGCTTCAAGAAAGTAGAATCTAGGTGGGCCTTGAAGAAAGAGAAGAATTTCAACAGACAGAAATGGAGAAGTTCCACAATGTCTTTGTGTCTCACCCTGTTCCCCTCATTAAAATCCATTCAAATTTTGAAGTGGAATTATACAAATTCTCTATCAACAAATCATCACTGAATCAACAATCAATCAACAAATCATTACTGAATGCCTACTATATGCAAGAAACTGAGATAGGTGCTATATTCAAAAAAGTGTAAGACTCTGCTCCCTAAGAGATTATAATCTAGTTGGTCAGATAGATAGACAAGTAAAAATTTAAATAAGTTAAATATAACACAAAAAAATCACAAGAATCTATGACATGATACAAATCTATAGTAATTAAAGCCATTCCCAAATAAAATAGTAGTCAAAGGATTTGAATAGGTAGTTCTTGAAAGGATCACATATCATCAATAATCATGTGAAAAAGTACTCAAAATCATTAATGATCAGAGAAATATTAATTAGAACAACTTTGAAGTACCACCTCACACTTAGCAAAACAGCAAAATATGGTAATACTATCAAACTTACCAAAATATCTTAAATGTGTTTTAAAAAGATTTATTTAAATACCTTCTTAAAGTATGGCAATAAAGGACAAAATTCAATACTAGCAGAAATGTGGGGAAATAAACATGATGACTCAACTAGTGGAACTGTGAATTGATTCAACTATTTTAGAAAACAATATGGAATTACATGATAAGTTACTAAAATGCTTATACCCTTTGATCCAGGACTCTCATTTTTTAGGTTTCTATCTTAAGGATGTTAGCAAAAAGGAGACAGGACCCATTTGTACAAGAATATTCATAGCCGCACTATCGGCAACAGCAAAGAAAAACTGGAAAAAACCTATATGCTCAATGATTGGGAATGGCTAAATCAGCTGTGCCACATGAAGGTGATGGAATACTTTATACCATAAAGAGTGATAAATGCAAAGAACACAAAAATGTACTGGAAGTTTTATAAAGTGATGGGAGGGGGAGGGGAGAAGCAGAACCAGAACAACAATATATGCCCCAACCTCTTGCCACCCTTGACTAATTCCACCAGAATTCAGACACTGGAATAGTTCACTTTTTCCACCCTTCCCCAGAACCTGCACCTCCACCCACATACCATTCAATACTCCTGCTAGCCCAAAGGATTTTTGTATGTGTGGAATAATGGAATAGAGACTTCAAAAATTCAACAGGCATTATTAAGTGAAGGTAGCTTTCTGCAGAGCACTGTATAAGGCCCTAAGAGAGTTAAAGTTTAAAAAAACACAGATACCTGACTTCATAAAGCTTACAGTCTCTTGGGGATGAGACACAAGTACAGATAAATCTACATTATGAATTTCAGAGATGTGACATAATGCTATACAAGGTCCATGGAGGAAAGTTGTCCTCAACAGAGGAAAATAGGGAGGACTTCATGGAAGAAGTAACAATTTAGTTGGGCTTTAAAGAATGGGTAAGAAGTCAATGGGCAAAGATAAGTTGAGAGATATTCCATAGGGAACAATATAAACAAAGGTATGGAAGTTGTCCGGTACAACCAAGTTCAGATGACAGGTGCAGTCAAGTTTACCTGGATCTCACAGTCCACTGAATGGACTAACGAGTGAATCTGAAAAGGTTAACGAAGGTGGCTCTATATTACAGAGGGCCTTGAATGTCACACAAGCACTTTTGAATTTGTTCAGTGGGCAACAGAGAGACACTGAAAATGTTTTAGCAGAAGGATGGAAACAGCACAGGCTCTAGAGTCGGGGTGGGGGGAGGACTTGATTTCCTTTTGTTTGATCTCAGAGGGCAGAACCAGGAAATGAGTGGAAGTTGAAAACAGGAGGCCAAATTTATGCTTGATATCAGGAAAAACTTCTTAACAATTAGAGCTGTCCAAAAATGAAACAGATTGCTTCAGGAAGTGGGAGGCTCCCCATCCTTAGAGATTTTCAAGTAGAGGTCAAATGACCATTTGTTGGGTTTATTCTATAGCAAGGATTACTTTCATGTACGGATTGGATGAGATGGCCATTGGAGCCCTTCCGATTCTCAGATTTCATGATTCTCTCACCTGGTTGGTTGGTTCAAATCCCACCAATGATGCATACCAACTCTCTGACCTTAAGCAGTCACTCAACTTTCATGAGCCTCCATTTCATCATCTGTAAAATGTGATCAACATGATGGAAGACGAGTCATTTTCTCTGATTCTCCTCAGCGTCTCAAACCTCTCCAAAACAGAAACGATACACCAAAAGGTAAAGAAACTTCAGCTGTCTCCACAATTTAGGACACCCAGAATGGAAAAGAAGATAACAGGAATAAAGGAGGGGTGACAAATACAGCAGCCAAGGACAGCCACAGCAGCAGAAAGAACATTAAGAGACTTCTCTCTAAAGGGATAGTAAGAGACAGGAGTGAAGGCAGAAGGCAGATGGAGGTAGCATTGAAGTGGAGGGCCTGAGACATTATGGACAGAACCTGGCACCATCCTGCCTACAAGAAAGAAATAGGAAAATAATGTCTGGGAGGCATCGTGGAACAGTGAGGGGAAACCCTGGATTTAAAGTCAAAGAACCTGTGTTCAAATGCCACCTCTGCCACTTTCTCATGTGATCTTGAGAAAATCACTTCTTTACCTCTCTGGGACTCAGTTTCTTCAATTATAAAATAAGGAAACTGGACTAGATGGTCTCTCATATCTTTCTTTTTTAGCATCATGTGTCTTATTTTTTTTTCCTTTGAAGAATTTTGTTTTTGTTACATTTTAAGTTTCAAACTGTCTCCCTCCCTCCCCACCCCACAGTAGAGAAGACTACTATTTGACATGTGTGAGTGTATACACACACATACATATGTGTATACATATATGTAAAAACATACTGTGCATACTTCTATTGATCAGTTCTTTCTCTGGAGGTGGATAGCATCTTCCTTCAGAGGTCCTTTGTGGTTGATTTGAATATTTATAATACTCAGAATAGCTTAGTCATTCACAGTTAATTCTTCAAACAATATTGCTCTTACTGTATACAATGTTCTCTTGGTTTCATGTCCTTTCTAAATCCATGTACCTATAAAGTGTGGAAAAGAAACTTGGTCATGAACTTCTTTGATACAATAAAAGGATTTTGATTTCAGTGGCCTCTCAGGTCCCTTCTAGCTCTATATATCTATGATCCTATGATATCTATTCACAAGGAAGATTAATCTGGCAGCATGACAAAGAATGTACTGGAAAAAGGAAAAAATGGAGGTAGAATAAAATGGGACTATTTCAATATCCTGGTGGATAGCAAGTAAGAGAAGTCTGTATCAGGGTGGAGAAATGGGAATAGAGAAGAAGGGATAGATAAAGTAATATAGTGGAGATGGTTGACAAGACTTGGCAGTTGAATAGTATGAGTTAGGAAGAGGGAAGAGTCAAAGCTAACACCAAGTTTTCAAACACAGGTGAGTAGTGAGGCCACTGAAAGAAAGAGTGAAGAGCAGGTTTAAGAAAGATAATAAAGAGAATTTTAAACAAGTTGCACTTGAGATACTGGTAAGTAACCGGGAGATACAAGTCTAGAGAACAAAAGAGAAGTCAGGGCTAAAGCTACTGGATTTGAGTTACATAAATAGAGTTATTAATTAAAGCCTTGGGAGTAAATGGATTTGCCAAGTCTCCCAATCAACAAGCATTTATGAAGGTCCTACCACACTGCTAGGCACTGTGTCCTAGGAGCTGAGGATACCAAGGCAAAATAACTGAAATGGTCCCTGCCCTTACGCGACTTACAGTCTATCAAGGAAGACAACATGCATGTATGCAATTGTTCAGTCATTTTTCAGTTGTGTCCGACTCTTTGTGACCCCATTTGGAGTTTTCTTGGCCAAGATACTAGAATGGTTTGTCATTTCCTTCTCCAGCTCATTTAACAAATGAGACAATTGAGGCAGACCCAGTTAAGTGACTTACCCAGGGTCACACAACTAGTAAGTATCTGAGGTCATATATAAACTCAGGAAAATGAGTCTTCCTGACTCTAGGTCCAGTACTCTGTCCACTGTGCCACCTAGCTGCTCACATGTACAAATATATAGAGAATATATACACAATGAATATAAGATAATTTTGTGGGGAAGATCCTAGTAAGTGGGGGGAAATCAGAAAAAGCTTTATGCAGAAGATAGCTCTTCAGCTGAGGAGGGACTGTAATCTAGACATGGGGACAAATCAATGCCAAGGTACTCCAAAGGAGAAAGTAAAAAAGAAAACAGATTGAAGGTCAGAATCTTAAGGAAGCTGATTTTGTATCTTTTTCATAGTCATTGTCACATCATCTTGTGGCAAAGATGCCGTAAAACTTTTACCTCTAAGTGTTTCATTGTCACTGTCTAGTGGCTCAATAGGTCATTCCTGATGGAAATCTACAAACCTCTCTTCTTCCAAGAAGCAGCAGGGTACGCTCCAAAGAAGAGTAAATAGGAAGTTAGAAGACAACCTCCTGACCTTGGGCAAGTCACAATTTCTCTGTGCCTCAATTTCCTCATCTGTAAAATAAGAGGGTTAGACTAGGGGATCTCTAAGATTTCTATTAGCTCTAAGATTCTATTTTCTACCATGCCCTGCATAACCCCTTCCCCATCCCCTACTGCCACTTTCTGCTAATCACTACATCCCCAAGAGCCAAAAATTATCACCATACTTTTTTTTAAAAAGAAAATACTAGAAATCTAGAAGGATGTACTTTGGATATAAGATTAACTCCATCTCATGAATCAGAACTTAAAGGACCTTGAAGATCATTTTGCTCTAGCCCTTTCATTTTGTAGATAAAAAAGAGCCTCAATTTAGAACCAGAGGGGGCCTTAAAGGTCACCTAATCCAAGCCCTTCCTTTTACAGATAAGGAAACTTAGGTGCAGATAGGTAAAGTGATTTAACTAAGGTCACACAGTTAATTAGCAGTAGAGTCATTATTAGACCCCAGATCTCCTGTTCCCTAGTCCAGTACCTTTTCCACAAAACTATTCTAAATCCGAAATTCAAACAAGATGCAATATAACATTCCTCATTCAAAGGATGTGCAAGCAGCAGTTTTGCTAGTCTGATTCCTTTCCCATTAAGAGGACCATAAGATGGCCCTCTCAAGCCTTTTTTTACCCTTATCTTTTAACAAATAATCTTTGGGTACTAATATCGTTTCTGTTTGCAGCTGGGGAAACAGGCTAATAGCAGGGAGATGAGAGACTGTAGCAGCTCCCAAAATAGAACCCAGACATCTCGGCTCCTAAGTTCCCCCCACTTCTCTACTCTTCTACCCTCATCTCTTGCCTTGCTTCAAGTGTAAAGATGCAGAAAGAAGCCCAGGAGCCTTGGGTCCCAATGTCCCCTTGCTGTTATCCTCTCTCCCTGAGCTGAGCAATAGGACTTTATTCAGGTCCCCCAATCCTGCTCCAATGGGATCTTGCACAGGCTGTTTTTCCATTGCAGGTGTCCTGCAGTCACATGCCCTCCCTCCAAGGAGCTGCAGTTTTGGGCTACTCTGCAGAACAGCAAGGGGATGGAGGGGAAAGAAGAAAGATTCATGAAAAGAAAACATCGGATTTGTTAGACCACACAACAGCTGTTGTTCACCTTCCAAGCTCTCTCTTCACTGATTAGCAGCTCAGAAAAATCTAGTATGTCAGAGGTCAAACAGCCCAGCTTAGGTCATCCAAGACCAAAATAGCAAGGGGTGGGTGGGTGGGGAAAATGATGGAGAAGAACCTTCTGGGATTTGGTCAGAGCTCAGAAATGCAGGTAAGGAAGGGAGGCATGCTAAAGCTGGAGAGAAAATTGGGTTAGCTTCTAAGTGGAGTTTCTGCTCTTCCCACTAAGACAGTTTGGACTCTTAACCTGGGGCTGTAACTCATCAGGTGCTGCCAGGGTGTTCCACCTGGTTTCTAGGATCATACAGTTATGGCCAAAAGGAATCACAGAAGCCATCTTATCCAACACTCCCTCCTCATTTTACAAATGAGGGAACTGAGGTCCAAGTAACTAGCTCAAAGTCACACTGTAACAGCCAGGATTTGAACTCAGGTCTTCTGACTCTAACTCTAACACACTTTCCATTGTATTACCTTGCTGTGCATCCCAAGGTCCCCAGTGAGACCTTGGAGACCAATTAAGAGAAATCTGCCCTTCTTCAGGGATCCAGTCCCTAGGCTCTGAGTTTCTACTTCCAGAGAAAGACGATGAATGATATAACCATTTCCTTCCTCCCTCCCATATCTTAAAGCTATCAGAGTCATCTCAGTCTCCTTAGGGCAGTTCTTAGTTAAAGAATGATTTTCCTAATACCTGATGCCTATTTTCTCCAAGGACATGGTCCTTAGGCTGGCCTGGATCTCTGAAGGATAATAGTAACAAAAACAGCAGTGGACATTAACTTATCTCTTTAGGGTTTGCAAAAGTGCTTTACATATGTTCCCTCATTTTGATCTTCATAATGACCCTATGAAGTAGGTGGTGTTATTGCTCCCATTTTACAGATAAGGTAACTGAGGCTCAGAGAGATTAAGTGATTTGCTATGGTTACATAGTGTATCAATGTCAAAGGTGAGAGTCTAACCCCTCAATCCTTCTGATCTCTAGTCCAGGACTCTTCCTCCAAAACTCTGTTACCTCCTTCCAACCCTCTACTTAGTGAAGCATCTCTATCATCCTGGAGCCCAAAAAGGTCTGTTTTCTTGACAAGCAGAATCTCCAGCAAAGCCAGAGGACCTGCTGGTAGGCTACAAAGCAGAGCAACGGCAGGTGTGATATCAGCTGTTGAACATAAGTTGTGGGGGTGGGGAGGGTTTGGGAAGCTCAGGCTAGGAGCTGGGTCAAATAGGATGGAGCTCAGCACTGTAGCCAACCCTGCCCCCCCCATTTTCACCAGCTGATGATAGATTTTAGGAAGGAACCTTAAAAGTTCTCAAACCGCTTCATTTTACAGATGAAGAAACTGAGGCTTAGAACAGAACATGACTTGCCCAAGGTCACCATCATAGAGCTGGTGACCCAGGTTCTGGGTCTGAACTCAGGTTCTCTCTCTAAATTCAGTGCTTCTTCCGCAACACCATGATCTGAAAAGACATGAAGTCGAACCCTTGGAGAGATGAGATGAAGCCCAACCAGCAGTAAAATAAGATCCAAGTACTACTCTGTTCACCAGACTTCAGTATCATAACCCCTGCCACAGCCCAGCTTCCACTTCCCGGTCTTCGTTACCAAGGCAGTAAGGAAAGGGACAGATAGTCATGACCCTCTTCCCAGAGGGATAATAATAGTCTCCACTAACTCCCAGCCTTGCTTTAGTCAGCCTAGACGCTGCAAATTCAGTCACACCACTACCTATACAAGGCATTTCCTCTCTGCTCAGCTTTCCTAATAATAGCTGGCATTTATATAGTGCTTTAAGGTTTGCAAAGTGCTTTATAGACATTCTCCCGTCTGATTCAAAGTGCTTTACATATACCGCCTTATTTGATACTTCTAACACCCCATGCGGTAAGCATTATTAATCCCATTTTTTTGGAGGAGGAAACTGAGGCTCAAGTAGATTAAAGTGAGAGAGAAAAGACCTTCTAGTTCATCTAGGTTCAACCCTCTCATTTTGCAGTTGAGGAAACTGAGGCCCAGAGAGGTTTAAGTAACTTGCCCAAGGTCACCTAGGTCGATAAAAGTGGCAGAGACAGAATTCCCACCCAGATCCTTTAACCCCAGACACAGCATTCTTTCCTACTGCACCATTGCGGGTCAACCCTAAGTGTCAAAGATGTGTTTTGAAGCTTAGCTTTCCTAGGTCCAAGTCGATGTCGAGGGTCTAACCACCACGCCAAGAGCCGCCCCATTGAAACTGGCTACGTACGAAATTCCAGCCCTTGACAATGGAACTAGACTATCCCTCAGAGGTCAGGGCCAACGAAGTCCTTCTCAGCTGGCCCACCCCCAGAGCATCTCCAAACAATAGGCAACCGCGCCCTCGACAGAGGGACCTAGAGACGCCCCTCGAAGTGTCTGTACCTTCCCCCTATCTTCGCTAGCTTTGTCTCCAGCTCCTTCGGGGCGCCCCTGCACAGCATCACCGACAAACACAAACAGGATTCCAAGCTGGCCAGCGAGCCCTCGCCCATTTCCTCCAGGGCTTAGCTAGTGGGGGAAAGAGTGATTCATTCACTTCCCCCCACGCGGTTCTTGGCTGTTGGAAGTTTGCTAAAGACTCCAGCTGATAGGGGCTGGGGGCTGGTCGGGGATGGCCGCTGAGCTTCCCACTCCCATCTCGCGGGCTCCGCTTGGCCAGTTCTTACCGTACATCTCCAGTTCTGGCTTCGGCTCGTTCCCTCTCCGGCGGTCCGGCAGTGTCTGCAGAGCAGTTCTTAGACCAGCGCCTCCCGCAGCCTCTGCCTTTCATTCACCGACCAACCGAGGGATGGCGGCGGCAGCGGCCAAGGAGCGCAGGAAGCAGCAGGAGAAGAAATGAATAGGGAAGCGAGAGGCCATTCAGCAGACTCCCCCACCACTCCCCCCCAGCCTCTTTCAGTAAAGGGCTGGAGGAGGAGGTGGAGAAAAGGAGGAGGCTATGCTAATCTGGACCCACCCCTTCTCCCGGCTCAGCCTCTGGGAAACGTCTCTAATTCCCACCCCACCCCCTTCTTGCTCACCCCCACCCCGGCTCTTGCCTGGAAACCAAAGCCCCCAAGATTTCCCTTTTTTCTAAGGCTGGTGCACTGAGGTCGCTCGGCTGCAGGTTCTCCAGACGTCACAGTGAGTTTGCCAAGTGGAAAGGGCCAGAAAGAGAGGCTTTTTTTCTCGGTGCCCCGATGCCAGCTCTGGGCATCGCCCTTGAATTGTCTTCTTCCCCACTGGGGTGTTCAGGCCCTAGCAAAGTCAGGAGCCACAACCAGAACCCCCCCCCACACACACACACACAAGGCAAGGAGAGCGCGCGTGTGCGCGTCCCCCCTCCCACCAAGTGTCAATGAGAAATAGGAGGGGAGATGAGAAACGGGAGGTATGGTTCATGAAGGCTGCCCTAAGAGAAAGCAGCCCCAGGGGTTGGGTAGAATGTGCCAGCTGGGCAGTGGGGAAAGAATTGGAAGAACTACTCTCAGCCAGACTCTTCCACACCACTGCACCAGCCCTTCTGCCTGATCAAGCTAAGCATTGCTGCGTTGGGACGTAGAGGCTACTGACTCCTCCCTCCTTCAAAAACTCATTATATCCCCAGGTGCTAGCCTTGCAACCCCTTGCTGCCCTGGATGCCACCAAAAATCTTCCATGCTCACTGCACCAAATACTGCAGAAAATCCTCCTTCACTGCACCAACAATTGCTGAAAATCTTTGCCATCCTTCTCCCAAATTCTGAAGATGGCCCTTCCTCTTCTAGCCCATGGCGGAGAAGAGTCGAGCTCCTTCCTTCTGCTCCTGTTAGTCTACTCCTACAAGTTCTGAGATGGAAGGACCTTAAAGGCCATTTAGTTTTACAGATCAGATGTAGAGCAGTATTTAAAGGTGAGCTATTGTTAATAATAGTAACAATAAATCCAATGCAGCAATCATTTGCTCAGCACTATGTGTATTCCTGGGCCCTCAGCGATACCTTTCAAAGATGAAATCACATTAATTCCTGATCTTTAGTGTAGCATCTAATGGAGAAGATAAAATCTTTAGAACCATAACACAAATGAGGATGTAATAATTGCAAAAGAGAGATCCAAACTATTCTAAGAGATTCAAGAAGAGAAAGATCACTTCCAGCTGGGGGAATCAAAGAAGGGTTCCTGGAGGAGGTGACACCTGAGCTCTATCTTACAGCAAGTGAAAGATATCAAGAAGCCAGAGAAGAGAGACCATTAATAGTATCATAAATTTAGAGCAAGGAGGGACCTTGGAGACCATCTTGTCCAATCCCCTCATTTAAAAAAAAAGTTTTATTAATGCCTTTCCCCTACTACCATCTGTCATTTCAATGCTATCTCCACCCCTCCACACATTGCACTCTTCCTGAAGGCACAGAAAAACAACTCAACAAAAACATCAATATAATGAAGGCATATGACAATGTATCTCATATTTTGTACTACTAAACTGCTTCTCTACTCTGAGAGGGGAGGGATGCATCTTTTTCTGTTCTCCATACCACTGTCAGTTTTTCAGTCACTCAGAATTCTATTTCCTTTTAGTGATTTTTTTTTCATTTGCATTGTAATCATTGTGCACTTTGCTTTCTCTTGGTACTGCTTTACTTTGCTCTGCTTCACTTTATGTAAATCTTCCCACATTTCTCTGAGTTTCGTTTATTCATGGAAAGTAATTTTCCATTACATTCCTATGCCATTGGTTTTTTTTTTCAGCCATTCCCCAATCAGTGGACACCTACCTTGTTTCCAGCTCTTTTGCTACCTAAGAGGACTATAGCTAGGTGGTACATGAGCAGCAAGGCAGTACAGTGGATAGAGCACCAGCCCTAGAATCTGGTAAACCAGAGTTCAAATTGGACCTCAGATATTTACTAGCCCTGTGACTCTGGGCAAGTCACTTAACTCTGCCTCAGTTTTCTCATTTGTAAAGTGAGCTAGAGAAGGAAACGGCAAACCACTCCAATGTCTTTGCTAAGAAAACCCCAAATGGAGTCACGAAGAGTCAGGCACAACTCACCAACATAAGATCTTGCTTTGTTTTTGGACTGTTGTTCTGTCGTGGACTTCCTTAGGATATATGCTCAATTGTATGCTTGCTAAGTCAAAGTTCATAGAAAGTTTAGTCATTTTTCTTGCCTAATTCCTAACTAACTTAAGAACAGTTGGATCATTCCACAGCCACACTAACAAAGACTCAGTGTACCTGTCTGCTTAGAGATCCTTCCATATTGACAGTTCTCATCATTTTTTCACCTTTGCCCACTTTTATGGTGTGAAGCAAAACCTCAGAGTTGTTTTAATTTGCATTTTTCTCACTATTACTAATTGATTTTCATCTAGTCATTTACAGGTTGCATTTTTCTTTTGAAAACTGTTCTTATATTTTGGCTACTTATCCACAGGGGAAACAGTCTTGATAATGCATACTTGTTTCAATTCCCTTTTACACATTGGATATCAAATTTTTATTGGTGATATTATATGCAAATATATTTCTGTATGTCTTCTACTTGTATTTTCATTTATTTTATTCTTATAAAACTAAAGCTTTTTAATTTTATGCAATCAAAATGATCTGTTTTGTCGATTATGATCTTCTCTTGCCTTCGTTTAGTTTAGAATACTCCTGCTAAATACAAATGTGACAGGTACCTGATCTTATTCTCCTCCAAAGTTTTTATAATGTGACCTTTTGCATATCTATTTTGACCTAATTGAGGCATGTGGTAAAATGTAAAGGAGAGAGCATTGGACTTGCAGTTAGATAGACATGAGTTCAAATCCTGTCTCAGGTACTAATTATTAGCTTTGTGGCCTTGGCCAAGTCATCAAATCTTACTGGGCCTCTGAAATGAGAGGGATATACTCTATGACCTCTAAGATCTAAATCTATGAAGCTATAATCCTAAAATGTTAGTCTAAACCTAATTCTTGGCAGACATACTTTCTGATTTTCCAAGTAGTCTGTATCAAAAGAGAGAAGTCCCAGAAAATTGTGTGGTTCTACAGCCATGCTAGGGATTTAGGTCAGGCAAAATAAAATCTCATACCAAATATATCACTGGGCCTGGTCCACATCACATCTAAAACTCTGAAAAAAGTTCTTCATAGAACCCAGGTTTGCAAAGGGCTGTTGTTGTTGTTCAGTCTTGTCTGACTCTTCATGACACCATTTGGGTTTTCTTGGCAAAGATACTGGAGTGGTTTGTCATTTCCTTCTCCAGCTCATGTTAGAGATGAGGAAACTGAGGCAAACTGGGTTCAGTGACTTGCCCAAGGTCACACAGCCAGTAAGTGTCTGAGGCCACATTTGAACTCAGGGAGATGTCTTCCTGATTCCAGGCCTGACACTTTATCCACTGTGCCACCTAGCTGCTCAGGAAAGAGCCCTTAGGGCCAGAGAGAAACGAGAAGCAAGTCATACCTTCAAGGGCCAATTCAAACCAAGATTAATCCCACCTTCTGCTTTCCTAAATTTGTTAGATTTCACACTTGGGTGTCTCAACTTCTATCAGGCAGAAATCAAAGAGTGATTTTCTGACACCAGTTTTGTTTGATTAATTTTACAATATTGTTTTAAACCTCAGCTCAAGTTTTGCAACTTTTTTTTGGTCTGTTTTAGTCACCATATGGGCTTATAGGAACTATTTCTTCCAGATTAAGGGATTAGCTTTGATAGAAAACAGCCAGGTAGCTCAGTAAATGGAGCATAGGATCTGAAGGCAGGAAGATCTGAGTTCAAATTTGGCCTCAAACACTTCCTAGCTGTGTGACCCTGGGCAAGGCACTTAATCTTTGTACCTCAGTTTTCTCAATGGTAAACTAGAGATGATAATAATAGCACTTACCTCTCACGATTGTCCTGAGGATCAAATGAGATGATACTTGTAAAAAGCACTTAGCATAGTGCTTGGCACACAGTAGGTGCTGCATAAATGCTTATTCCATTCCACTGACAGTAACTACGTGACCTTGGGAAATGACAGCCTCCATGTGTCTCAAGCTCCATGTGCCACAAAGACCAAGGGAGATAAATTTAGGTCAAATAAAAGGAAGTACCATTTTATGCAGCAGGTAGAAAATTTTAGCAACTCTGACCCAATCTGGGATACAGACTGAGAATGTTAATAGATTAAAAAAAATGGATAAATTTATGGGTGACAGACTTACAAAGAACTGCTAAAGGAAAATAGAACATTTGAAGGCATTTATGGGGCTAAGTGAAGCCACCCATCTGTGATCCCACAGCCTTCAGGATTCCAGCTTCCCGTTTTAGTCCTCAGTCTACCTTCTCATCTCCAGTCTCTGAGCCTTTGTAGGAAGCCTAACATCCTTGGAATGCTCTCCTTTCTCATCCCTACCCTAGGAATCTCAGCTTAGTCAATGCCATCTACCTCAAGAGGCCTTATTTTGGTTTTGTGTATATTTTGTACTTATGAGTGTGTGTGTGTGTGTGTGTGTGTGTGTGTGTGTGTGTGTGTGTATTTTGGCCCAGTAGAATGGAAGCTCTTTGAAAACAGGGACTGTTTCCTTTTTGTGTTTGTAAACCCAGCTGGAAGTGTAGCACAATGGAGACAGCCCTAGGCCTCAGAGTCTAGGAAGACCTGGGTTCAAGTCTTACCACTTCTAACATGTCCTAGATGTGTGACCCTGAGCAAATCCCTTCAGCTTTCAGTCCAACCCAGCCTCCCTTCCCTCACTCTGTAAGACTGAGTTGCAGGACAGTTGTTAACTATCAGGAGAGAGAGTTTCTTCACTGGTAGTTTACTACAGCAAGGAATTCATACACACACACACACACACATACACACACACACACACACACACAATTTCCAGTGCCTGGTGCAGAGTAGGCACTTAATAAATTCTTACATTAAGTCATTACATAACCCAAATGTTTTGTCCTTCGGTTAAAAAACCAGGTGTCCTGATCCTCCAATCTCCCATGGCCCCATCAGTTGAGAATTCACTGTCCCAGGTTCCCCAACACAGACCACTGTTCAGTGTATTCTACAAGCACTAACCAGGCCAAATGACTTCAGAGTTGACTCCCTTGCCCTGCCACCTCCACCTCCCTGAACTGAGGTAGGTGACATGGCAAGGGAGACAGCTTCAGAGAAAACATATTTGGACCTGGCGGAATGATTTGCTCAGGTATTCTATCAGCAATGGTGCCAGAGACAGGCCTCAAGATTCCCAACTCAGCTCTGTGGCTTCAACCCCAAGACTCACCCTTAAAGCAAGTTAACTACCATGACCTATTTCTCGGCTGCCACAGGGGAGGAACATCCCATAAAAATTATACTAAAGCACAGAGGCAGGTATCCTAGTACCAGGACATATGGAACATGTCTTTCCCCACTCTTTCACCCCCAACTGTGACCACAGTGGAAGTAACATTTGATTGCACCCATAGGGAGTGGTTCTTTGTCCAAAGTTAATGCTTGTAGTGTAGTTCCTCTTAGGTACTAGGGAACATAGGCCCAGAACCACAGTTGCCCTCCCACCCCCACCCCCGGCCTGGCACTGCCACAAGAGACTATGTTGATGTCTGTCCAAGAATAGATGAATAAAACAGGTTGCCTTTGGCCCCGGGGCTGATTTCCTTGTCAACATGCCTCTAAACTAGCTTTCCTCCCTCCCCTAAATACTACCCCAGCCACCCCAGCTCAGCAGTTCACAGGCTGATTAAAAGGATCCTGATAATTCTCTCCTGGCACTTTCCTCCTATGATGAAATTCAATCTCAGGACATCAACATTTTTTTAATAGAGGGAAAGCTGGGGTAAGACAGTGTGGCCCAAAGAACACTAAAACTTTGTGTTACAGGATCTGGGCTGGAGGCTTAACTCTTCCACTTACAGGTACTATCTTGGGCAAGTCACTCATTTGTCAAATGAAAGGGCTGATGGCTGTAAGAGCTCTTCCATCTGTACATGCATAAATTTGAGATGCTATGAAATTTTCAAAGGAGTTTGCTGCCTTTGATTGTAAATTTTTCATGTATTCATTCAGTTTTGACCCAGACCTGTGATTTTATTGGCCTAGAGCAGTGTTATCCAACTCAGATAGAAATGAGGGCCATTAATATGACACAAGGGTCTCTGCTGTCTGCATATTGATTTAATTTTAAAATGTAATGTTATCTAGGCAGCTAGGTGGTATAATGGATAGAGTGTTAGGCCTGGAATCAGGAAGACTCATCTTCCTGAGTTCAAATCCAGCCTCAGATACTTACTAGCTGTGGGATCCTGGACAAGTCACTCGACCCTGTTTGCCTCAATTTCCTCATCTGTAAAATAGAGAAGGAAACGGCAAACCACTCCAGTATTTTTTGCCAAGGAAACCTCAACAATGTTATCTATATTTTATTGTATTTTTATTTACTTTGTTTAATATTTCCCAATTACATTTTAATCTGGTTAGGGCAGCACTTGACACCTCTGGCCTACAGAATTACCAGTAAGGAAGCCACCTTTATCAATTAAGATCAGCAACTCTTTGGCAAATTTGCCTTAAGGAAGAAGGTATTTTAAGGGTTAGAGATGTGACAATGTGGCATAGTATGGCATGATATAAAGGCTTCAGAGTCCATAAACCTGGGTCCACATCCCATTTCTTCCACATACCGGCGATCTGACCCCAGGTCCAATTATGCAACCTTTTGATAGCCCAGGAAACTCTCTAAGACTTTAAGTTTCAGAGCAGGTAGTAATCTGCATTGGTAGAGGGAGTTTCCCCACTGGGAGTACCCTATATCAAAAATCTTGTCTTACTCTTGGGTCCAAGAAATTAGCTTCACGAGTATGAGATGATAGGACCATAGATTTAGAGTTGAAAGGGCTTTGGAGATCATTAAGTACAACCTCCTTATTTTACAGGCTAGGAAATTGAGTCCCAGAGAGGTTAAAATAACTTGCCCAGGGTCACAAGCTTAATAAGTGTCTGGAGGTGGGATTTGAACCCAGTTGTTACTGATTCCCAAACATAGCACTCTATTCACTACAGCAAAAGCTCTCCAAGTGGGGTCCACATACTCTCAGAAGTCCCCAAGACCTTTTCAGGGGCTCTTCAAGGTGAAAACTATCTTCATAATAATACTAAGGCTACCTAAAATACAATTCCCTTTTCAAACTACATATCTGATGAGGCTGGATTTTCTTCACATACTTCAACCAAAACAACATATCGTAACATATTGAATACAGAAGCAAACATGAGAATGCAACTGTCTTCCATTCAACTAGACATTAAAGAAATCTGCAAAAATATGGAAAACAATGCCCCTCTTCTCCCTACTTTTTTCTGTTTTGGAAAATAGTCATTTTTTTATAAAAATGTCATTTAGGGTAATACAATGGGTTTGTTATTTATAAATGAATTAATAAATAAATATTTTAAAATTTTATTCATTTTAATTTCTAATGTAATAAATATTGATAGATAAAGCTCACATAAACAAAAGCCCTTCGGGATGCTCAATAATTTCTAAGAATATAAAGTGCTCCTGAGACTAAAAGGTTTGAGAACCACACTGCCTTTTACCAGGCTGCTTTCAGTGGAGGAGGTATAGGTAGGCAGCAAGTCTTCTGAAAAAGATCTGGGGGTTTTTGTGAACCTGAAAGTCAATGAGCAAACAGAGCTTTACACATGTAGTCCCCCTTCTTTGGAATGTACTCCTTCCTCAACTCTGCCTCCAAGGATCTAGCTTCCTTTGAAGTACGGCTCAGATGCCATCTCCTACATAAAGCCCTCCCTGATTCCCCTAGCTGTTAGCCCTCTCTCCCCCTCTTGCCGTGACTTTGTAGATACTGTGTATTTACTTGTATTACCCTGGCCCAAGGTTACCCAAAACTCTAGGCTCACATGGACTAGGTCCAATCCCGGGACTTGACACAGCATACACAATAAATTGTTTTTTGAGCCCAAGAGTAAGACTCTACATTTATTATTCCTTTGAAATGTTATCTTAGTGTCAGCCCAAGATGTAGCATGGTATATTATTATTATACTCGTAATGTTTTATAATAATAATAACAGATAACCTGCATTAGTGGAGGGAATTTCCTCATCTTGGAGTTTCCAGTACCAAAGAAATAACAAATTCTCTCTATCACTAATGTCAACCCAATGTTCAAGCCTGTTAAGATCTTTTTGGATCTTGATTCTTTCATCTAACGTTTCAGCTATCCCTCCTAGCTTTGTGCTTTCTGAAAATTTGATGGGCACACTATTGACACTTTTACTCAAGTCGTTTGTAAACACCACAAGGTCAACCACAGACTTCTGGTACACTTCAGTAGAGACCTCCTTCCAAAATGAAATCAAACCATTAATGACTACTATTGAGTTTAAACAACAACAACAACAAAAACAAAAACCAACTATGTTCTTTGCTGTAGGTATAATTCTGTCAGAAACAATTTAATAATTACATAAAACTAATTTCAAGCATTTCTGATTGAATGGGCAGGGTTTCCCCATTTCTTTGAAAACCTCTTTCCAATAAGCCATTTTGCAGTTACAATTCAAATTTTCTCAAAAAATAGGCAAAATTCCACAGTCAAGATTAAAGAAGGGTTCTTAGTTTAGGTGGCAGTCTGAGAACAATATCAACAAAATGTATGTAATTTACAGAATGCACCTTCTTCCATTAAAAAAAATCAGAACATTTGCCCTGAAGTCCCTCTTCTATTCTTCACAATCCCTTAAAGATCACCGACAATGTCCTTTACATTGGCATACAACTATTCTGAAAAGTAGTTTATCTGGCCCAGATGACTAGAACTCATCAAGACCAGCTGGAAACTCTTTTATTATCTTCCTATTTAATCTTGGGTTTTAATTTCCTATTAGCCATTTTTATTCTGTCCTTTCAGGTCCAAAGGTAATTCTTGGCAAAGAAAAGAGAAGAAATATAAGAACGTAATAGTTCTACCTTCATTTTAGCTTCTATCATCACTTTAAGGCCATGTTTTTGAAGTCTTAACCCATTTAGCTCCAGAATTCTGGCCCTGCTTTTCTCCTCCTGCCTCTCACTCCATAGGTTCGCTATTTCAGGGACATCCAATCTTCTTGCCAGGTACCTTGCTCCTGAATTTATTTGAACCCTTTCTCACCTCCTTTCTAGTTTTGGAACCACAGTCAAATCAGTACTTGTATTGTTCCTCAGAGGGTATGTCTATTACTCCCTATATTCCCACTCACCATTTCTGTGGTTTTCTTTTCTTACTGTAATCTTACTGGAAGCGGGGTTTCCTTGAAGATTAAGTCATCCCAGGTAGCTCTTACCTTAGGTTCTATGGGTGAGCCTTTGGGGCTATAGCCTTACACATAACTCAAGGCTTCTCCTGTGTGCTTTTCATTATCAATCAGCCAATAGGCTCAGTTAGCTCTTCTGCAAAGGCATTTATTCAAATGATATAGCAAGAACAGTTGTTAAAAACACCCTCCCCCACCCCCAAACCTGAGGCACACTCCCCTGTGAATATTCACAATCCATGCAAAAAGTAGACTCAAACTTAGAGTCTAAGGGTAATGAGATACATGTTCAGGTTATACCTATGGCAAAGGCAATTAACTTCCAGTATTATGGGTTCCTGATATACTTACTATCTCTACAGATTCCTTATGAAGCTCTGGATTAGCTGCAAAGATATTTTTTTACAGTTAATGTTTTCCTTTTATTTCTAAATACGTTGCTTTTGTCTATGCAAAGACTTTCCAATTTTATGCCAGAAATTTTTTATTCCTATGATCTACCTTATCCCTTTTTTTGGTTAAGAACTCTTCTCCTATGCACAATTGTGAAAATATCTCCTATCTTGCTTCTCTAATTGTTAACAATGTGAATCTTTGCAACTTTCTAAGACAAAATATGAGTCTGTGGCCACTGTATGTGATGCTTTCTCCATTTGAATATAAGCTCCTTGAAAGCGAGGACTGTCTTGACTTTTGTATTTGTATATCCTCAGCACTTAGCACAGTATTTGGCACACAGCAAGAACTTAATAAACGTCTTCTCAGTCCTTCATTTTCTCACGCACTGTAAGTCCATTTCCCAAGGGGCAAATGCAATCACAATAGCTTCAACACAACCTTATAAACAAACTATTGATTCTTACATGAAGGAAATAGAAAAAAAAATAGCAATGACATCAAATTATCTTCATTTCTTCAAGAAGTTTAACTGATATGAAATAATCACCAAAAGAAAGCTCAGAAAACTCAGAAACCATCTCAGCCACTAACACTTATCTCTTTGCCATGCAGAAAATAGAGACAAGGTAGCCAAGGAAAGCATCAGTTTATAACACAAACTTGACATTCTAGATGACATTCTAGAAGATAATAGAAGATTATAAGCAGTATTGCAGGACAGAACAGTGAAAAGCAGAAGGGGAAATAAGTCTACAGGCTTGGTGAGAGACACAACTAAGCCAGATTATCCCCAAAACATTTATAGAGGAAACTGTAAAGACAAATGAATATGAAATGGAACAGATCCACCAACATTTCTGTAATAATTTGTATTTATCATTGATGACTGCAACCACTACATTTATGCTCTATCACCTCAGTATCTATAGGAGGCAATGGAAATAGCAGTCAAGAAAATGAAATGAAGAATGTTTGGATCTGAACAAATAGATACAGAGGAAATTCAGAGCTGAAGGCAACAAATTTTAAAAGGATAGGAATGGAAGGATTTTTAAAAATACTGTCCCAAAGAGAAAAATGATTCAAAAAGGAAAGAAAAGTCATAGATAATCTCATTATTTTAAAAAAGGACCAAAGGATGTTGTAAGAAAAGTGCTTTATCAACCTTGAAGCTTTCCATAAATATATACGTGTGTGTGTGTGTGTGTGTGTGTGTGTGTATCCCAGATTATGACATGAAAATGAAAATGAAAAACCTCCTCAGGTAGTCCATGAATGAAAAACCTTCAAGGAAAATGAAAAACCTCCTCAGGTAGTCCATCGTGACATATATTTTAGATAGGTATTTTAGATAATGAGCTGTGTTTAGCAGTAAATAGGAGAAGTCTAGATCCCATTTTGGAAATTTAACAGTTTTTAACAATCCCAAGTGAAGCCAAGATGGTATTTTAGAGGCAACTCAGCTGAATTCTCTTAACATTCCCCTCTAAACAACTTTAAAATAATGCCTTGATTCAAATTTAGGAGAGACAGAGCCAACAAAAGGTCCGGGAAAGACATTTTTCCAGCCTAAAAAGCTTAGGAAGTCAGCAGGAGTTGGTGACACCAGGGTAGAGGCTACATTTGTCTCAGCAACGGCAGTAAGTGCAGTAGCAACAGCTTCAGGGGCTCTCAGCCCAGAGACAGGAAGGGAGTCAGACAACTGTTCAGAAAGAGATGACAGGGGACCCTTTGCTGTCGCAGAGTAATACTGGTACTGATTGGCATCTCTCTTGCCCATATCCAGGTCTCAGTTCCAGGGTGGGAAGGAGTGCTGGATGTTGATCACAAGGGAGCAAGGGCCCTGATTGCAATTCTTAAGCAAAGAGCGCTAGTGTTTGTGGCTACAGGCCACTAGAGACCCTCTCTGGGTAAACGCCAGAGTGCAGCCCAGGAGAGTAGTGACCACACCTCTCACAGGATCACACCACCTTGGAAGCACCAAAAATTTGCATACCCCCAGAACTAGCTTTGAAAGCAGCAGCATGAAAAAAGCCTAAAGCTTGATACAGTACCTCCCCTCACCCCCAAGGTAAGTAGGCCCCAACTTTAACACAAAAGTCAAAGTCAAGAAATATGCTGGAAGAAAATGAGCAAGCAGCAAGAAAAAAAAAAGAATTTAACCATCAAAAGCCACTATGGTAACAGAGAAGACCAAGACATAGACTCAGAAGAAGGCAACATTGTGAAACAGATACAAATAAAGCCTCAAAGAAAAATTCCAGGGGGTAGCTAGGTGACACAGTGGATAGAGCACCAGCACTGGATTCAGGAGGATCTGAGTTCAAATCTGGCCTCGGACCAAACACTTGTGTGACCCTGGACAAGTCACTTAACCTCAGTTGCCTAAAAAAAAAAAATGCCAATTGGATCTAAGCCCAGCAAAAGTTTCTAGAAGAGTTCAAGAAAGAAATAAGAGTGGTAGAAGGGAAAAAATGGAAAAAAATGAGAGTGATGCAAGAAAATTATAAAAATAGAATTAACAGCCTGATAAAAGAACCACAAAAATATTGAAGGAAAGAACTACTTAAAAAACCAGAACTGACTAAATAGAAAAAGAGGTACAAAATCTCACTGAAGAAAATAATTTCTTAAAGACTAATTGGGCAAGTGGAAGCTATTGACTCCATAAGACATCAAGAAACAATACAACAAAGTCAAAAGAATGAAGAAATTGAAAATGTGAAATATCTCATCAGAAAAACAGCTGACCTAGAAAATAGATCAAAGAGAGAAAATTTAAGATTGACCTGCCTGAAGGCCATGATCAGAGAAAGAACATGGACATGATATTTCAAGAAATTATCTAGGAAAATTGCCCCAATATCATAGATCCAGTGGGTAAAATAGAAATAGAAAAAAATCCACCAATCACCTCCTGAAAGAGATCCCAAAATGAAAACTCCCAGGAATATCATAGCCAAATTCCAGAGGTCCTAGGTCAAAGAGAAAATACTTCAAGCATCCAGAAAGAAACAATATAAATATTGTTGAGCCACAGTCAGGATCACACAAGATTTAGTGGCTTCCATATTAAAGGAGTAGAGGACTTAGAAATGATATTCCAGACAGCAAAGGTTCTAAGTTTACAACCAAGAATAACCTACCCAGCAAAACTGAGTATAATCCTTCAAGGGGAAAAAATGGATGTTTGATGAAATAGAGAAACTTCAAGCATTCCTGATGAAAATACTAGAGCTGAAAAAAAATTTTCACATTCAAACACAAGATTCTCTTAGCATAAAAAGGTAAACATGAAAATGTAATCATAAGACTCAATAATGTTGAACTATTTATGTTCTTACATGGGAAGATGATATATGTAACTCTTAAAACCATTATCATTATTAGGGCATGGATGTGAGTCAATTATATTGGAATGATCACCCCCCAAAAAATGAATGGGTGAGAAAGAGGGATGCACCGGGAGAAGGGAGAAGTAGAATAGTGAAAATTATCACCCATAAAAGAGATACACAAGGAAGAGCTTTTACAATGGAGGGAGAAATAGGGGTGGTGGGGTAGCAGGCAATGCTTGAACCTCACTCACATTGGAATTGGTTCAAAGAGAGAAGAATATATATATATACACACACACACACACACACACTCAGTTTTGTATAGAAATGTAACTTACCCAATAGAGAAATAGGAAGGGAAAGGAATAAGAGAAGGGGAGAATGTGATAAAAGGGATAAAGACAGATTAGAGGAAGCAGTGGTTAGAAGAAAAAATAGACTTTTAAGGAGGGATGGGAGAAAAAGAAAGAGAAAAGAAAGAATAAAATGGCACCGAGGGAAAAACACAATTAGTAATCATAACTGTGAAGGTGAATGTGATGAGTTCACCCATAAAACAGAAGCAGATAGCAGAATGGATTAGAAACCAGAATCTAACAGTATGTTGTTTATAAGAAACATACTTGAAACAGAAAAACATACAGAGTTAAAATAAAGGACTGGAGCAGAGCTAATATATTTCAACTAAATTTTTAAAAGACAGGAGTAGTAATCTTGATTTTAGACAAAGCAAAAGCAAAAATAGACCTTATTAAAAGGGATAATCAGGGAAACTACATTTTGCTAAAAAAAAAAAAGGGTACCATAGACAGTAAAGTAATATAAAAAAAACTTTATAGCAAGTTTATATGATAAAAGCTTCATCCCTCAAACGTATATTGAGTATATAACTAAGTCAAATTTATAAAAATAAGAGCCATTCCCCAATTGATAAATGGTTAAAGGATATAAACAGGCAGTTTTCAGAAGACAAAATCAAAGTTACATATAGTCATATGAAATCTAAATCACTATTGATTAAAGAAAGTCAAATTAAAACAACTTGGGGTATTACTTCTCCCCTATAAGAAATGACGAATGCTGGAGGGAGTTTGGGAAAAATAGACTACCCAGTAGTGGCATTGCTGGGTCAAAGTGTATGCAGTTTTATAACCCTTTGGGCCTAGTTCCAAATTGTTCTCCAGAATGATTGGCCAGTTCACTACTCCATCAACAATTCATTAGTGTGTCTATTTTTCCCAACCCCCCTCCAGCATTTGGATATATCAAAAGAAAAGGCAAAGGACCTGTATATACAAAAATATTTATAACAGCTCTTTTTGTGATGCCAAAGAATTGGAAATCGAGGGGATGCTCATCCCTTGGGGAATGATTGAACAAGTTGGGGCATATAATTGTGATGTAGTACTATTGTGCTGTGGGAAATGATGAGGGGAGTGGTTTCAGAAAAACATGGCAAAACCTATATGAACTAATGCAAAGTGAAGTGAGAAGAACCAGGAGATCATTATGTCCGGTAACAGCAATGTTGTAATAATAATCAACTGTGAAACACTTGGCTATTCTGATCAGTACGATGATCCAAGATAATTCCAAAGGATTTGTGATGGAAAAAAATGCTATCTACCTCCAGAGAGAGAATTGAGTGCAACTCTGAGTGGAAATTGAAGTATAATTTTCTCACTTTTTTCCTTGCTTTTGAAAAAATTTTTTTGGCTAATATGGAAATATATTTTGTATGATTTAACATTATAATTAATATAACATTGCTTGCCTTCTCAGTAAAAGTAGGAGGGTTTAGAGGGAGGGAGAGAATTTGGAACTGAAATTTTAAAAAGAAAAGAATGTTAAAAATAAATTTTAAAATGAATGTTAATTTTTTTTCATATGATTGGGAAATACTTCACAAAATAAATAAAAATATTTTTCAAATGAGGAAAAAAGAAACCAATCCCAGCTGACTCCTTTCTATCAATGTCTACTTTTTTTTAAACACCAATATTCTCCTAGTAGTGCTATTTGATTGTAAACCACAGAATCACACAATCCTAGAATGTTGAAAATTTCAAGAGACCCAAAGAGCAATGGAAAGAAGACTGGTGAGAGTAAGAAGGATAGAGCATATTAAAGACTTCAACTTGTGAGAAAAAAAGAGTTTAAAATATATACATACATACATATATTTGAGTCTTATCCCATCTATAACTAGAACAGGAGGACTACAGTTTCCCCAAAATATTAAAGCCCCAAAGGAAAACCTCCAGGGAAGATCTATGGGAAGTCCATTGACAATGGAGAATAAGAAGACTAGCATGGGTTGCAACTGTAATAGATTGATAGTGATATTCACACTCAGGAGAAAAAGCACATTTGTCATGAACATATCCTTTTATCAGAATACCCAGGTGATACCTTGGAGCCTGGGAAGAGATAGCAGAATTTTGTCTAAGACATGTATTTTAATAGGGATCTTTAATTCCACTCCCACTCATTCTCAGCAGTAACTAATGATTCTATAATATTATAACTTGTTCAAACCCACAATTTCTCGTATCTTTATAAAGTTTGCTTAAAATGATGTATATGTCTGCTACTGATACTTCCTTCTTTGAAGCTGAATAAAACTTTGGAAAGTACGCTGGCTCTAAAGTCAGAAAACCTTGGTTTGAATCCTAACTTTGCCACTGACTACCTGTGAAGTTGGACAAATCACCTCTCAGGATTTTAGTTTTCTTATCTTCAAAATAAGGGGCATTAGTTAGATGACCTCTAAGGTCCCTTCCAGCTCTAAATCAAGATTGTACTCACAAGCTTGGTCAGCTTTAGAATACATCCCTATACCAGAGCTACAATAAACACACACACACACTATCTGAGACTATCACCTACCAGTCCCAATGAATGATGAGAAAAAAGTCAGTCAAGAATTTAAAAATTCACAATATTTCTACTGCCATCAAAGGGGAAAGAGAACCAGTAGGGAAAAGTAAAGAAAAAAATTCTCTCCTACTTTTTCCCCTTTCTTGGGAAGTTTATGACTGCCTTTATTTTCTCTCAATCTTGGCCTGAGGATACTAATGCCTTCAGGCACTGACCTGTAACAGTAGCTTCCAAGTAATCCATTGGATACAGTTACGTTAGGAAGCCAAGGGGGAGGAATGAGGGTAAAATTAATGTTCTACCTCCTTCTGAGTGGTGGGAGTTAAGGGACTCTGGGAAGGGCCCCCACCCAGAAATATCTGTTGCTGTTGTCTGAAATTCTATCTTTGTAAATTCCTTATTAAAATGCAAAAAAATGCATTAAATTGTTACCAACCATTCACAACTGAATGTATTTGTAATATGTAGCACTTTCCAGCTCACCAGCTAATCCAGAACAGGTTTTGATAGAGGAGCACTGCAAAAGAACAACTGTGGGAGGGATATACCTCCCCTTCCAGTTAAGTGACTTGCCCAGGATCACACATCTACTAAGTATCTGGGGCTGCATTTGAACTCAGGTCCTCCTGACTCCAGGTCTGGTGCTCTATGCACTGTACCACTTAGGTGCCTCCTTCTCCCTTTCTTAAAAAAAGTATTTTATTTTGATCTTTCCATTTGTTTGGGGGTATTTTGCTCTTCAGAAAACACTATTTGATAATTATCTGCTCATTTCTCTCTCTCTTCTTCTTCTTCTTCTTCATGCCATCATCCCCTCCTCTCCACATCACAGTCATTTTCATCATCCTTTCCAGTACTTTTCCACTCCAGCTAGCATTGTGTCCATACCAGCAGAATTAGGCTGGCAGAGTTCACACTCCATTCCTTATTTTAGCAGCAATAGGCTACTCTGTCCAAGTTGTTTATGAGCAACGGAGTGTAATGATCAGCTCTTTGGAACTCCTTTTTATGCCACGACCTCTGGGACAAATCATTCCAACCCAGTGGTAGACCTGGGCATAAGCACTCATCCACAAACCACTTACTGCTACATGCAAATGCAGAGTTCAGTATACACAAACAGTGTATAGACAGGCTAACAGACACATAGAATGCAATTTCCCCATACTAAAGAGTAATAAAAATAGCCTTCTCCCTGGAGCCAAAAATGCATCTCATACCTCTTGCCACACACCAGGGATTATGTGCCATGTTTGATCTGGGCTCAGATTGGGAAAGGAGACAACTCTATAATCATGACAGCATGGAGGAGGCCTGGCACTTCTGTTAATTTATAAAGCAAGTCTGACTCAAAGGAGCAAACTGTCCCGGTCTCTCCCTCTTCCTGCCCAAACACTCCCACTCCAGGAATAAGCTCCAGCAATAAGCAGCTTCAGTCCACGTTATGGTGGTCCTGAAGACAAAGCTGCAGATTAAGCAACAAAGAGCAGTCCTAGGTCACAGGGAGACACCCTAAAAGGCATTACGTAAGGGAGACTACTGGGTTTCAATGGTACTTCCCCTTTTACCTTTTTGCAAGTGACTCAACCACTCTGTATCTCAGTTTTCTCACCTATAAAAGGAAAGGGTTAGACTTAAAGGACCCACCAACTCTAAATCTATCACCCTATGATCCTATGACTCTTTAATGAAAGAGAACTCAGCACCACCTATGGAAGTCCATTCCACTCTCTTGGGTGACTCTAATTCTGAGGAAGCTTTTCCTGATGTCACCCAAATACCACCTTTATTACTACTCCTCTGACAAAGAGAAATACACACCCAGGAGGATGCCTGAGGGTCAAATAGGACCTCTTTGACTTGTACCATGAAGGAAAAAGCAGGGGACAATATTTTTAGGGGACAGGTTGCTTTTTCTCCAGCGCTGGGAGTAATTGGGGGGAAAGGTTCTAAAATCTAATTGCACATTCTGGGAATTGTATTCCAGATAGATAGCATTCTCTTCTAGCCCAGGGGAGTTTAAAAACAGAAATTGCAACAGAAAAGGAAGACAACAAGACTGCAGCAGAGAATGGACAAAGGCTGGGGCAAGGGTAATGGTTGGTAGAAGATGTGACGGTGGCATAAAGGGCATGGTGCAGAAGGATAGAGGAGCCTCTACTTGTATTTTGTGAGGTGGATTCGGAGACTAGAGACTGCTGACTGACTAGCCCTTTTGAGAAAGTTGCACCACACACACACACACACACACACACAAATTTTTTTTAATTAAAAAAAAAAGAAAGTTGCACACACAAAAAAATTGGAAATGGAGGGGGTGCCCATCAATTGGGGAATGAATGGCTGTCTGTACATGTCACAGTATATAAACTAGGCAGCTAAGTTGTATATACCAGCACAGTGGGCTACAATGTTGGATTTGGAGTCAGGAAGACCTGAGTTTGAATTCTACCTCAAATACCTCAAATGTGACCCTGGGCAAGTCATTTAATCTCTCAGTCTCAGTTTCCTTATCTGTAAAATTTGGATAATAATAGCATCTACTTTATAGGGTTGCTGTGAGAATCAAATGAGATAACATATAAAACACTTTGTAAACTTTAAAGTGCTATATAAATGCTAGCCATTATTAATAAATTATAAATTTGATAGGATACTATTATGCTATAAGAAATGATAAAGGGGAACCTGGGGAGACTTGTATGAACTCACAGAAAGTGAAGTGAACAGAACCAGGGAACAATTTATATGACAATTTTGTCAAGACAAATAACTTTGAAAGACTTAGGAACTCTGATCTTAACGACCAACCAGGATTCCAGAGGACTCATAATGAAGCATGCTACCCACTTCCTGAAAGAGAGGGGAAGGACTCAAAGTGCAGAAAGAGATAGACTTTTTTTTTTTGACTTGGATAACTCAGGAATTTGTTTTGCTTGACTGCATGTTTGTAGCAGGAGTTGTATATTTTTTTTTCTTTCTCAATTGCAGAGTCGGGGAAAGGAAAGTAGATTTTTGTTGACTGAAAAACTTAAAAAAGAAAAATTAAAGGGAAAATTGCAGAAGGTTTTACCTTTCTCTGCTCCCTCCTTTGTTGCCTGTCCCTGACAGGAACTTCCTATATGCTTGTCTCTATTTCTTCCAGGGAGACCTGTGGCCTTGAGGCCACATGTGGCCCTCTAGGTCCCCAAGTATGGCCTCAAGGCTGCAGGTTCCCCCGCCCCCTGCCTAAGCTCTATTTGCTAGTTCTTTTTCTTATGAAAACTGATCAACCTTAACTCCTTTTTGATGCATGTCTATATCATAACTGTGTGCAGAAGGAATTCTATGAAAGTTGTTAATGAATAGCTAGAAAAATCCAGAATTTAATGAAGACAGAGGGCTTCAACTTGTTCCACAATAGTTTGGATCCTTCCTAACTTGGTGACTCTGAGCTAAAATGGAAAGAATTTTGATGGTTGTGATATTTATTTAAAAAAAAGATTATAGTGATAGGCCATCCATGTGAAGTGGGACCATGTTAACCCCAAGATGAAAGTACACCAGAGCATCTTCTTTTTTTCCCTTTTCCTGGCTGGTACAAGGCTGGGGCTGTCAGTTCATGTGTCCTCATCCAATCCTTCTCCTATTCTCCTCTGCTCTCTGCAAAAGTTGAATCAAAGGTGATTAGTTAACTAGAGCATAGTGGAGAGAGAATAGGTATGGCCATAAACTCCCAAATTAAAAAATTGAAACTCTCTCTCAACCTCCGTCCCACACTGCCAAGCCTTGCCTTGCAGTGACACCTGATGATTTCACTGAGTCAAATCTAAATCTGACTTTCTACAGGTTCCACCCATTACATCCCAGGCAGGGATAAGGGGAGTGGGGGTAGGGTGGAGGAGCAAAATGAGCATGTTTAATATCTCTTCCACATGACAGCTTTTCAAATACTTTAACACAATGGTCATTCCCATACCCAGTCCCTAGGTCTTCTCCAGGCTAACCATCTCCATCCTTATCTCATCCTCATAGTACATGGAATCCAGTACTCTCACCATCTTGGCTGTACTCTTCTGGAACAACCTGTCTGTAATCCCTAGAACATGAAGCTCAGAAGTGAACACAATACTCCAAATGGAGTATGGCTAGGGATTGTAGAACCAAGCTTCTTAATGCTGCCTATGATCACACTGGGTTTTGTTTTGGCTATGTTACACCAAGTTGTAGTCCCCTAAAACCTGCAATAGCTAGGGCAGCTTGGTGATGCAGAACAGAGTGCTTGGCTTCATCCTGAGTTCAAATCTGGCCTCAGACACTTACTAGCTGTGCGACACTGGGCAAGTCATTTAACCCTGTTTACCTCAGTTTCCTCATCTGTAAAAATGAGCTGGAGAAGAAAACGGTAAACTACTCTGGTATCTTTGCCAAGAAAACCCTAAAAGGGGTCATGAAGAGTCAGACATGACTGAAAAATGATGTAACAACAAAATCCCCAAATGTTTTTCAAATATTAACTAGCCAACTTCTCCTATGCTATACTCCTGAATTTCAACTTTTAAACACAAGTGTAGGACTTTACATTTATCCCCACTAGATTTTATCTTATTAGATTTGACTCCTTTTTTAAACCTCACCAGCACACCATCTATGCCTTCAGATTGAAGTCATTAATGAAGTGTTGTATAGCATGGGGGCCTTAGCACCCAATCTGGAGAAGACTAGTTGCCAGAATGTCCCAGCCTTTGGCTTTCACCATCAGGTAAGACTGTTTCTTCTATTGCTTCTTTTCTGCTCCAAGTCCAAAAGATCAAAGGGTCAGGGGTTTTAGGAAGAATGATCACTTGCACATAGTAGGCTCTTTGGAAATTTTTTCATTTCTTAAATTAAATATTTAACAAATATAAATAAACAAGAACATTTAATGAAATTTGGTGGGGGGTGTTTTAAATCAGGCCCAGTAGCTGAGATGTGGTAGAAGGATTTTTCAAAAATAAAATTTTATTGATGTTTTTTGTTTTTTACGTCACCTACATTTTTCAGTGTATCTTTTCCTTCTTTCTTCCAGAGAATCATACTTTATAATAAATGAGAAAAAATGAAAAAAAGTCCAACAAAACTGATAAACATATCCCAAAAGCAGTATTCTTCCCCTACACACACACACACACACACACACACACACACACACACACACACACAGTCTCTCACCTCTACCTAGAAGGGAGGGAGGTGCCTTCTCAAAGCCCTTCCTTAGGGGTCCATCAGACATGGTCATCAAAACATTGTAGCATTCAGTTTCAATTGTTTTATTGACTTTATTCCCTCCATTTACACTTTTGTAGTTATCCTGTATATTGTTTTCCTAGTTCTGTTTATTTTACTTTGTATCAGTTTATGCCTTCCCATGCTTCTCTGTTGTCATCCTAATGGTCATTTCTCACAGCACAGTAATATTACATTCAGGTACCATAATTTATTTAGTCATTTCCCAGTTTATGGGCTTCTACTTTGATTTGTTTCTTTGTTACTACAAAAAAAAGTTGCTATAAATATTTTGGTGTATATGAGGTCTTTCTTTTCTTTTCTTTTTTAATCATTGACCTCCTTGATATATATGCCTAGCTGTAGAATCTCTGGGTCAAAAACTATGGATATTTTAGCCATTTTGAAGGGGGAAATATTTCAACCAGATCCATGTTACCTTTTAAGTTGAGTATAAGAGAAGGAGAAATAACACAAGGAATCCTGGAGCAATAACACAGATACTCTGCTTATCCCCTGAGGATCACCTAGAATAAGCTTTCATGGAGACTGTCATGTAGAGAAATGGTTGTAATATGCGATTCTATCACCTCTACTTCTGCCCCTTTGGAGGAAGCCAAAAAACAAAATTAAATTGTGATACTTGAAGTAAGGAGTAGAGATGGATCCTGCTTCTCCATTCTTTCTGTTGTAGAAGCTATTTGCATCTGTACTTCACAAAGGGTCCCTTGTCTATTCTCCTCTGAGGCCAGTATTGACCCCACTCTGCTGCTGATGCTGTAAACAGCTTTGCGCTGTGTTACAATCATCATGGATGTGGAAAAGATTCTGGGATTGAGAACTGGGAAACAAGATTGGTCTCTGAGAAGAAAGACCATTAATTCCTGGGGCTGGTGCCAAAGTGCATCCCAGTGTTGTCCTACTAGCATTAACAATGTCATGGATGATGAGACAGTCAAGTTGTTTGGGCAGGGTATTTTCGGCATTAGTGGGATTCCATTTGTAACCCTGACTATAGTTTCAAGGGGTTTTGTTGAGCAAATCGAGGTTCCTCTTTTGTACTCCTTCACTCCTACCCCAACCACAGAATTAGTCAGAAGTGCAACTCTTAAAGACACACACACACACACACACACACACACACACACACACATTTGGACTTCCACACACAAAAAACCTAATAATGCCCAATTAGGGCATTAGTCAGGAGAAATGGAACTTGGAATTCCCAAAAAGTCAGTTCATGGCACCAGCTATGTAAGTTTAGGGAAAAGCATCTGTGCAAGAAGAGATGAATTGAGAAATACTGATGAAAACATTTACCTCTAATTCCATAATAAATCAAAGTTACTTAGCACTTTGTCATTTCCTCACCACTACCCTGTGAGATATACAGTGCAAGCAGTACTATTCCTCACTTCACAAGGATGTGTCAGACCTGAGTCTGAAGCTCTTAAAGGCATCTTGGATCTAGGTTCCATCCTCCTTCTACTGTATTATACTACCTCTCACTAGGTGACATTCATAGGGAATACATGGATATTTTTGCATACATTCATGATTTCATGAAATAGGTATTTCTTCCACCTAAGCAGATTAACCTCCATCTCCAATTCCTACCCCTACCCCCACCATCAATACCTTCTGACATTGTCCAACTCTTTGTCCATGTCTGCCCCTACATTCTCCATAGAGGATCTACCAAATATGTTGGCTTACTTTTTTTACTCTTCAAACTTTGAGGGTACCAATGGGACCAGGTATGCCACCAAGGCAGTTAGGTGGCATAGTGCATATGGTACTGGACGTGGAGTCAGGAAGACCTCAGTTTGAATCTTGTCTCAGAAGTGTATTAGATATATGACAAGTCCCTTACCTTTTGTCTACCTCAGTTTCTTCATTTGTAAAATGAGGATAGCAATAGCACCTACTTCAAAGGGTTCTTATGAGCATCAAATGGGATAATAACAAATAAGAGCTTTACAAACTTTAAAGTGATATATGAATTACATGTATATATACAATTATTAATGCACTACATGGGTTGTCTTTCATCCTTACTACATAACTACATGAGGTAATTGAATCAAAGAACGAGACCACTTTCTTTTCTGTTGACACATGTACTTGATGATATATTTTGTGCTTCTTATACACAAATCATCCTCTATGACATGCTTGTAGCTTGCTTAGGCTCATCATTCATTTATTCCTTCAACAAGCGTTTATTAAATGCTTCCTTTGTGCCAGTCATTATGGTGGGTTTTGAGGATACAAAACCAAAAATAGCTCCTTTCCATTGCCCTTTGGATCTTTTATAATTTTCATTCTTCTGAGATTGTGATATCCTTTGACCTATCTTCTGCTTACCTTGGTGTCTAGGTTGAAAGAACTGTGAAAGTAGGGAAATCAGATTGAAGAAGAAAACACAGTAATATACAAACAGAGCAAGCAGGAGTTTGGTGAGGTTAAGAAAAGGACAGAAGAAAGAATATTACTTCCTTCTCCTTCTTGCCCAGAGGGCTAGATTCAAGTGATAGACTTTCTTGGAGTCATCCTGGTTTATGGAATCAAAATACCTAAGGATCCATTAAAAATGTGTGATCGCAGATACGCTGTCTTCATAGAAGATAGTGAGGTAAAGGTGAGAAATAAGGAATCAAACTTGTAACTCTTTAGAATTGTATCTCTATTAGGGCAGGTAGAAGGAATATACACAGACAGAGGGTGTGGATATAAGTCAATTTTGATATGATGATATAAAAAAAATTAAGTGACCCAGAGTAAGTGGGGTGTTCTGGGCGAGCGTCCCTGGCAATGGGGCTGGCTGGTAGGTCACCCTGGATAGAGCAGAGTGCCCCCTCCCCTTAGCATGAGGCTTCTCTGGGAGATAGGTAGGGTCCCCCACAGCTTGCAGCCCAGGGAGGGGAGAGGACCCCAGCCCTGAAGCTCCCGAGGGTCCTTACCCCTTTCATTTAGACTAGATAGTCTTCCTTCTTAGGACCCACGTACCTACTTCCAGCCCCCAGGGTCTGAACGGTTCAGAAGTAGGGTTAGTTTTTCCTGACAATCTCTCCCTGGAGAAGATGGGGCTTGGAAGGGGCTTGGGGGGAGCTGCCCCTCCTGGGTGGGGCCCAGGAGCTGCCCTGATTTTTCTTGTCATCTGCTTCTTGTACTGAGCTTGGAGTACTGAGCTTGCCAGCCAGGCCTCTCTCCGCTACCAAAAAAAAAAAAATTTAAGCGGTTTAAAAAAAAGATTGTATTGGGAGAAGAGAAAAGGGGGAGGCATAATGGTGTAAATTACATCACATGAAGAGGCACAAAAGACATATTACAGTAGAGGGAAAGAAGGGAGGCAATAAGCATTGTTTGAACCTTACTCTCATTGGATTTGGCTCAAAGAGGGAATAATATAAGCACTCAGTTGGGTATAGAAATTTATCTTACCCTATAGGAAAGTAGGAGGGGAAAGGGAAAAGAAAAGGGAGGGGTGGGGCTGATAGAAGGAAGAGCAGATTGAGGGAGGCAGAAATCAGGTCAAAATGCTGGTAAGGAGGGACAGGATGAAAGGAGAAAGAGAGAAAAGTATAAAGGGGGGTGGATAGGATGGAGGGAAATACACAGTTAGTAATCATAACTGTGAATGTGAATGGGATGAACTCTCCCATAAAACAGAAGTGGATAGCAGAGTGGATTAAAAACCAGAATCCTACAATATGTTGTTTATAAGAAACACATTTGGGGCAGCTAGGTGGCACAGTAGATAGAGCACCAGCCCTGAAGTCAGGAGGACCTGAGTTCAAATCCAGCCTCAGACCAAACACTTTATGTTTACTAGCTGTGTTGCCCTGAGCAAGTCACTTAACCTCAATTGCCTTAAAAAACCACACACACATTTGAAGCAGAGAGAGATACACACAGAGTAAAAGTAATAGGCTGGAGCAGAATCTATTATGTTTCAGCTGAAGAAAAAAAAAAGCAGGGGTAGCAATCCTGATCTCAGACAAAGCAAAAGCAAAAATAAATCTAATTAAAAGAGATAAGGAAGGAAACATCTTGCTAAAAGGTGCCATAGACAATGAAGTAATATCAATACTAAACATATATGCACCAAGTGGTATAGTATCCAAATTCTTAGAGAAGTTAAATGCATTACAGGAAGAAATAGACAACAAAACTATACTAGTGGAGGACCTCAACCTCCCCCTCTCAGAACTAGAGAAATCTAAGTACAAAATAGACAGGAAAGAAGTTAAGAAGGTGAAGAAAATTTTGGAAAAGTTAGATATGATAGATCTCTAGAAAAAACTGAATGGGGATAGAAAGGAATATACCTTTTTCTCAGTGGTACATGGCACCTACACAAAAATTAGGGCATACAAACCTCACAATAAAATGCAGAAAGGCATTTTAAGACATTAAACACATCCTTTTCAGATCATGTTACAATAAAAATTACATGTAATAAAGGGCCATGAAAAGATAGATTAAAAATTAACTTAACACTAAATAATCTAACCCTAAAGAATGAGTGGATAAAACAACAAATCATAGAAACAATCAATAATTTCATCAAAGAGAATGACAATAATGAGATCACATACCAAAATTTATGGGATGCAGCCAAAGCAGTACTTAGGGGAAATTTTATCTCTCTAATTGCATACATGAATAAAATAGAGAAAGAGCAGATCAATGAATTGGGCATGCAACTAAAAAAAAGCTAGAAAAAGAACAAATTAAAAATTCCCAATTAAATATCAAGTTAGAAATTCTGAAAATCAAAGAAGAGATTAATAAAATTGACAATAAGAAAACTATTGGACTAATAAATAAAATAAAGGGCTGGTTTTATGGGAAAAAAATAGATAACCTTTTGGTCAATTTGATAAAAAAGAAAGAAAGAAAGAAAGAAAGAAAGAAAGAAAGAAAGAAAGAAAGAAAGAAAGAAAGAAAGGAAAGGAAGGAAGAAGAAGGAAGAAGAAGAAGGAAGGAAGGAAGGAAGGAAGAAAGAAAGAAAGAAGAAAACCAAATTACCAGCATCAAAAATGAAAAGGGTGGATTCACCACCAACAAAGAGGAAATTAAAGCAATAATTAGAAGCTACTTTGTCCAACTGTATGCCAGTAAATCTGACAATCTAAGTGAAATGGATGGATATTTACAAAAATATAAATTGCCTAGATTAAACAGAGGAGGAAGTAAAATACTTAATTGTACTTTAGAAAAAGAAATTGAACGAGTCACCAATGAATTTCCTAAGAAAAAAATCTCCAAGGCCAGATGGATTTACAAGTGATTTCTACCAAACATTTAAAGAACAATGAATTCCAATACTATATAAACTATTTGGGAAAATAGGCAAAGAAGAAATCCTACCAAATTCCTTTGATGATACAAGTATGGTGCTGATACCTAAACTAGGAAGAGCCCAAAGAGAGAAAGAAAACTATAGACCAATTTCCCTAATAAATATTGAGGCAAAAAAATTAAATAAAATATTAGCAAAGATATTACAGCAATTTGTCATGAGGATAATATACTATGACCAGGTGGGATTTATGCCAAGAAATGCAGGGCTGGTTAAATATTAGGAAAACTATACGCATAATTGACCATATCAATAACAAAACAAACAGAAATCATATAATTATCTCAGTAGATGCAGAAAAAGCTTTTGACAAAATAAAGCACTTGTTCCTGTTAAAAAACACTAGAGAGCATAGGAACATATGAAACTTTCCTTAAAATGATAAGTAGTATCTATCTAAAACCATCAGCAAGCATTAACTATAGTGGGGATAAGCTAAAAGCTTTCCCAATAAGATTAGAGATGAAACAAAGATGCCCATTATCACCACTATTATTTAACAATGTATTAGAAATGTTAGCTTTAGTATACAAGCAAAAGAAATTGAAGGAATTAAAATAGGCAATGAAGAAACAAAGCATCACTCTTTGCAAATGATATGATGGTATACTTAGAGAATCCTAGAGAATCAACTGAAAAACTACTTGAAATAATTAACAACTTTAGTAAAGTTGCAGGATATAAAATAAACCCACATAACTCATCAGTATTTCTATATACTACCAACAAAGCCCAGTAGCAAGAGATGGAAAGAAAAATTCCATTTAAAGTAATTTATATAGACAATATAAAATAATGGGGAGTCTGCCTGCCAAGACAAACCCAGGAAATATATGAACACAATTCCAAAACACTTTTCACATAAATAAAGTCAGATATAAACAACTCAAAAAATGCAAATTGCTCATGGCCAAGCTAATATAATAAAAATGACAATTCTACCTAAGTTAATTTATTTATTCAGTGCCATACCAAACTACCAAAAAATATTTTATAGAGCTACAAAAAATAATAACAAAATTCATGTGGAAGAACAAAAGGTGAAGAATATCAAGGGAATTTAATGGGAAAAAATGCAAAAAAAGGTGGCCTAGCCCTACCAGATCTAAAATTATATTATAAAGTGTCAATCATCAAAAGTATTTGGTACAAGCTAAGAAGTAGAGTGGTAGATCAGTGGAATAGGTTAGGTACACAAGACACAGTAGTAAATGTCTATATTACCAAATAATACTAAATTACTATAGATAGTAATCTACTATTTGATAAACCCAAAGACTCTAGCTTCTGGGAGAAGAACTCACTATTTGACAAAAAACTTCTGGGAAAACTGGAAAGTAGTATAGCAGAAACTAGGCAGAGACCAATATCTCACACAGTATGTCAAGATAAGGTCCAAATGGGTACATGATTTGGACATAAAGAGTCATACCATGAGCAAGGAATAGTTTACCTGTCAGATCTATGGACAAGGGAAGAATTTATGACCCACAGATAGATGGAGAAGATCATGGGAAGTAAAATGGATCATTTTGATTACATTAAATTAAAAGGGGGGTGGTATACAAACAAAACCAATGCAACCAAGATTAGAAAGAAAGCAGAAAGCTGGGAAATAATTTTTATAGCCAGTGTTTCTGATAAAGGCCTCATTTCTCAAATATATAGAAAACTGAATCCAATATGAACAGGCAGTTTTCAGATGAAGAAATTAAAGCTATCAATAGTCATGTGAAAAATGCTCTACATCACTATTGATTAGAGAAATACAAATTAAAACAACTCTGAGGTTCCACCTCATATCTATCAGATTGGCTTCTAAAACTGAAAAGGAAAAAAGATTAATGTTGGATAAGATGTGGGAAAATTGGAACACTAATGCATTGTTGGTGGAGTTGTGAACTGATCCTACCATTCTGGAGAGCAATTTGGAATTTTGCCTAAAAGGCTATAAAACTGTGCATACCCTTTGATCCAGTGATACCACTACTAGGTTTGTATCCCAAAGAGATCATTAAAAAGAGAAAAGGACTCACAAGTATAAAAATATTTATAGCAGCTCTTTTTGTGGTGGCAAAGAATTGGAAATTGAGGGGTGCTCATCAATTGGAGAATGGCTGAACAAATCATGGTATATGAATATAATGGAATATTATTGTGCTATAGGAAATGATGAGCAGGCAGATTTCAGAAAAACCTGGAAGGGCTTACATGAACTGAAGCTGAGTGAAGTGAGCAGAGCCAAGAGAACATTGTACACAGTAACAGCAACACTGTGAGATGACCAACTATGATAGACTTAGCTCTTCTCAGCAATATAATGATCCAAGAGAATTCCAAAAGATTCATGATGGAAAATGCAATCCATATCCAGAGAAAGAACTATGGAGTCTGAATGCAGATCATAGCATGCTATTTTCACTTTTGTTTTTTATTTTTTCTTTCTCATGGCTTTCCCCTTTTGTTCTGGTTCTTCTTTTACAACATGACTAATGTGGAAATATGTTAACATGATTGTACATGCATAACTTACATCAGATTGGTTGCTGTCTTGGTGAGTGGGGAGGAGGAAGGGAGGGAGAAAAATTTGGAACTCAAAATCTTATAAAAATGAATGTTGAAAACTATATTTACATGTGATTGGAAAAAATAAAATACTCTTAAGTGGAAAATAAAATAAAATTTTAAAAAGAAATCAAACTGAAGGGCAATTAGATCAGATAGGTTAATCTAGATCTAATATGTGCCTCTCTAAAAATTGCAGTGACTCAGGAAAGTTAGCAGCTAATTTAATTACTTAAATAATTGATTTGAATGCCAGCCTATATCAGGATAATTTGTTCATATTTAAAGCAAGGGTGAGAAAGAGTGGGAGATTTGAAATAATAGGACCTTGGTTCAAAACCCCTCTCTGTCGCCTAGTCTCTGCATGACCTTAAGCATGTCTGGGTCACAGTTTCCTCATTTGTAAAATGAAGGGATTGGACAAGATAACCCCTGAGACCCTTTTCAGCTCTGAATATATGATCTTCTATTAGAAGACTGAATTACTTGCTTTTGGGTATTGTTGTGAGGAATGAACTTTGTAAACCCTAAATTACTAAACATTATTATGAGTACCGGGGCATCTTTGCAGCTGCTGATTCTTTACCTGATACCCTAAATTCCTCCTTCCATTACAGCAGCATTACCTCTTACAATCCATTGCCACAGTTTCAGCACTGCTAGTCAGTCCCTAGTCTGTCTTGGCTGTCCCTGCCCTTCATTGTGACTGCCTTTCATTGCTACTGGTTCTTGGTCTCACTTGGATCCCCATCTTTCACTAACTCAGAACAGATGTAAACTGTTTCATCAAAATGATTCAGACAATCCCAGCAGCCTTCTTCAAAGGTCCAGACGTCAACAGGAAGCAAGAAATGGTTATACACTTTTCTTAACAGCCAGGGAAAGTCAGGGAGCGGCTTAATAAGCAAGGAGAAGTTCTTAGAGCAGCTCTGACTAAGCTTCTTGCCAGTGAGATGGAAACCTCACCCAGCACTGTGACTCAAACTGTGTGGGTGCGAGAAATGAAAGAAAAAGGAGAAAGAGAGAGAAAAAGAAAAGGTGTGTGTGGGGGGGGAGAAAGACAGAGAGACACACACAGAGACAAATGCTATCTTATGTAATCAGAATACCTAAGGATATAAGAAACAGAGAAAGACAAAGACAGAGAGACAGAGAGAGAGACAAATACAGAGAGAGAAAGAGGAGGGAGGGAGAGGAAGAGCAGAAATGGGAGAAAGAAAAGGGAAGAAAGAGGGAAGGAAAAGGGAGGAATGATATGGGGGAACAATCGGGGCTTATTGCAGTAAGTCGTGGTTTATTCCTTTCCGTTGTATGGCCCTGGCAAGGAGAGAATGCACCTATCTATAGTCTGGCATGACTATCAGATCATTCTCTTATGTTTGGCACCCCTAAGAATTTCCCCCTTCTTTTCCCCATACCCTCACTTGCTTATATCACCTAATGATATGGATTTCGTTACAGAGCAAGGCTTGGAATGGGACTAAGACTCCAGAACTCCAAACCCAGGCTACTGATACTGTTGTGGGATAGAACTAATTGTCAGTAACTGCTGCAAAGAGAGGCTACATTGCAATTACTGTATCAGAGTCCCAGAGAGCTAGAAAAGGACCTCTGAGGTCATCTAGCCAGTCCAAACCCTTCATTACAGAACAGCTCATTACAGAAAAGAAACTCACTATTATGTGGATTGTAAATTCCTGAGGACTAGAAACATGATTTCTCCTGAATCAGCAAAGTACGAAATGCATCAAGGCCTGCTCATTTTGGGCTGTAACTAGCAATTTTTGCACTTAGACAAGAAAGGCAAAAGCCATTGTCAAATGCTTAATGGAAAGGTTATTCTGTGCAGGGGGTCAATGCCTCGACTCTCTCTCAAACCTACCCCATATCCCATCTGTTGCCAAAGCTGTTTATTTTACCTTCATAAGATCTCTCAAAAACTCCTCCTTCTCTCCTCTGACACTGCCACCACCCTGGGGCAAACCCTCATCATCTCATGCCTGGGCTCTTTCTTTCTTTCTTTCTTTCTTTCTTTCTTTCTTTCTTTCTTTCTTTCTTTCTTTCTTTCTTTCTTTCTTTCTTTCTTGTTAGGCAATGGGGTTAAGTGACTTGCCTACTGTCACACAGCTAGTAAGTGTTATGTGTCTGAGGCCACATTTGAACTCAGGTCCTCCTGAATCCAGGGCTGGGGTGCTATCCACTGCACCACCTACCTGCCCCCATGCATGATAGCCCACTGGTTGGTCTCACTGCCATAAGTCTGTCACTACTTCAGTTTATTCTCTACTCAGCTGTCAAAGTGAACTTTCTAAAGCACAACCATGTCACCCCTCTACTCAATAAACTCCAGGAGCTCCCTATCACCTTCAGGATAAAATATAAAATCCATGTTTGGATTTCAAGCCCTTCAATCAACCAATCAATCAACATTTACTAAACTGCTACTATGCGTCAGGCACTGTGCTAAACACTGAGGATAAAAAAGACAGTTCTTGCTGTCAAGGAATTGATCTAATGGAGGAGATAAAATGTAAACAATTAAATACAAATAAGCTATGTACAGGATAAATAAAAATAAGAAACAAAAGGTAGAAGGCACTAGAATTAAGAGGGGTTAGGAAAAGCTACCTGTAAAAGATGGAATTTTAGTGGAGGCTTAAAGGGGGAACTTAAAGTAAGTAGGCAGGGGCAGCTGCATGACATAATGTATAGAGGACCAGCGCTGGAGTAAGGAGGACCTGAGTTCAAATCCAGTCTCAGACACTTAACACTAACTAGCCATATAACTCTGGGCAAGTCACTTAACCCCAATTGCTTTGCCATAAATAAATAAATAAAATAAAGTAAGTAGGCAGAGTTGAGGAGGAAGAGCATTCCAGGCATGAGGGACACCCAGAGAAAATACCCAGAGTAGAAAAATGGTGTGTCTTATTCATAGAACAGCCAGAAGGCAAGTGTCACTGGATCAAAGAGTATACAGCAGGTAATAAAGTATAAGAAAACTGGAAAGGTAGGAGGGGACTAGGTTATGAAGGGTTTTGAATGCCAAAGAGAGCTTTTTGTATTCAATCATAGAGGTAATAGGAAGCCACGAGTTTATTGAATAGGGGCATAGGTGATATGATTAGACCTGTGCTTTAGTAAAATCAGTCTGGTAGTTGAATAGAGGATGGATTGGAGTGGTAAGGGACTTGAGACAGGCAGACCCACCAGCAGGCTATTGCAATAATCTAAGCATGAAATAATGAGGGCCTACACTAGAGTTGCAGCAGTGTCAGTGGAGAGAAGGGAGCATATTGGAGAGATGTTACAAAGCCGAAATCAACAGGCCCTGGTAATAGATTTTGTGTTGAGGGGTCGGAGATAATGAGGAGTCAAGGATGACTACTAGTTCAAGTCTGAGGGACTGGGAGGATAGTGTTGTTCTCTACAAGAAGAAAGAAGATAGGAAGTAAAGAGGGTATAGGAGAAAAGATAATGAATTCTGTTTTGGATATGTTGAGTTAAAGGTGCTACTGGACATCCAGTCTGAGATGTCTGAAAGGCAGTTGTAGATGTGATATTGGAGGTCAGCAGGGAGGTTGTGGCAGGACAGGTAGATGAATCATCAGCATCAAAATTGAAATGTAAGTCAGAATTAAGGTTGCTGAGAGAAATTTCAACAATCTCAGATATGCAGACAATACCATTCCGATAGCAGAAAGTGAAGAAGGATTAAGGAGACTTTTGATGAAGGCAAAAGAAGAGAGTGTAAAAGCTGGCTTGAAGCTTAATATAAAAAAAAACCCTAAGATATTGATAACTGGTCCCATCACTCCTTGCCAAATAGAGGGAGAAGAAATTGAAGCAATGTTGGATTTCATATTCTTTGGGCTCAAAGATCACTGTAGATGGCAACTGCAGCCATGAAATTAAGAGACACTTAACCCTTGGAAGGAAAGCAACGGCAAATTTGGACAGGATACTAAAAAGCAAGAGACATCATCCTGACAACAATGTCCATATAGTTAAAGGTATGGTTTTTCCAATAGCAATGTAAGGCTGTGATATTTGGACTATAAGGAAAGCTGAGTACTGCAGAATTGACGCTTTTAAATTGTGAAGACTTTTGAGAGTCCCTGGGGTACTGAGGAGATCAAATAAGTCAATACTTGAAGAAAGTAACTTAGACTATTCACTAAAAGGTCAAATACTAAAATTAAAGCTTAAATACTTTGGCCATATAATGAGAAAACAGGACTCATTGGAAAAGACCTTGATGTTGGGAAAGATTGAAGGCAAAAAGAGAAGGGGATAGCAGAGGACGAGATGGATAGATAGTGTCATGGAAGCAATGAACATGAGGTTGGGTAGACTTTAGGAGACAGTGAAGGCTAAAAGGGCCTGGAGTGTTATGGTCCATGGGGTCCCAAAGAGTGGGACACTAAAAGACTGAACAGCAATAGCATAGAGATGGCAATTAAATCCATTGGAGCTGATGAAATCACCAAGTGAAGTAGTATAGAGGGAGAACAGAAGAGGCAGAGGACACCTGTGGTTAGAGGGTATGATCTGGATGAGGATCCAGCAAAAGAGCAGAGGAATGGTCAGATTGGTAGGAGGAGAAACAGGAGAGAGTGCTTTCCTGAAAAACCTAGAAAGAAGAAAGTATCAAGGAGGAGAAAATGATTAACAGCGTCAAGGGCTACAGAGAGATCAAGAAGAAAGAGGATTCATAACCTGCTCCCTCCCAACACACACATTTTTAGTTTTCTTAGACCTTACACCACTATCACCACCCTGGTGTACTCTATAATTCAGTGACACTGGCCTCCTTATTGTTTCTCACACAAGACAGTCTACCTCTCAACTCCAGGAATTTTTACTGTTTGTCCTGTATGTATGGGAGAGAATGCACTTCAGCCTCCTGGCTTCCTTGGTTTCCTTCAAGTTCCAACTAAAATCCCACATTCTACAAGAAGCCTTTCCTGACCCCCCCCCCTTAATTCTAGTGTCTTTTCTCTGGTCATGATTTCCAATTTGTTCTGTCTATGGTTTGTTTGTCTATAGTTGTTTGCAATTAGACAAGATTCTTACTCACTTCATTTTGGTACCTTCATTTTGTTGCTCATTAGACTGGGAGCTCCTTGAAAGCAGGAGCTATCTTTTGCTTTTCTTGGTATGCTAGTGCTTAGCACAGTGTTCAGCACATAGTAGGTGCTTAATAATAAATTTTGACTGACTGACTTTAAGGAGAAGCTCTGGTTGGGGGCATGAATCAAAGAGAATTACTTGTGTAATTAAATTGGATCTCAAGCCTGTAAACCAAAAGCTTTGGGTTCTTGGACATGAATTATATAGAAATATATTTTCATATAAATAGATGGACATATCTAAATACATATGTGTTCATTTACATGCATATAGAGTAGAAACCAGCTTGGTTAAAGTACATATTTTAAAACTGTCATTTTTCTGTTGTCTCAGTACTTTCCCTCTCTTTTCCCATAAACTTCATATTTCCTTGCCTAGGAAGATGTTCAGTTGTTAAAACCAGCCTAATTTAAGTGACCCTTAGGTACTCTATAAGTTTATGCCCTTCCTCAGGATATGTTTTATGACAATATGTTTTAACTCAGATATTATAGAAAAATTTGGATCTAATAGGTATCCTAATCTCTACAGACATAAAGTCTTCTGTTTGCTGATATCTTTTGGTGCTTTAAGAGCTGATAATTCTTTCTTAAAGCAGTGGTGCTCCTCAGCTTGGCCGGCTGTCTTTTTCACAAAAACTTTGAGCAAAATTTGCCAGAAGGAAATGGTTTTATTCTGTGACTATCAATATAGATATACACATATATCCATCCCTTAATTCTCACATTCAATCAGTTTTCATGACCTACTCGTTCTGCCTCTCCAATGCCTCAATGTCTCCCACATTCATCTCCCTTCTGTTTTCATGGTCACTACTTTAGTTCCCACTAAAAAAAAATCTTCCTAAAGCATTTCCTTTATCACTCCTGCGTTCAAAAACCTTCCATGGTTCCCCTTCCCACTACAGAATAAAATCTATTGCAATTCAATGCTTTTGTAAACTGACACTAACTTTCTTTGGAAGCCTCATCTCTCATCTCTTTCATTCACAAATCACGTTCCAATCAACCTGTACTACTCCTCATTCCTTGAGTTCACCTTTCCCTTTCCTGCCTTCTTCCTTTTGCTCATACTGTTTTCTGTACCTAAAATGTCCTTCCCCACTGCCTCTGCCTGTCAAAATACTACCTGTCCTTTAAGGTACATCACAAATATCACCTGAATTCAAATCCTACCTCCATCACTAGTTGTGTTACCACAGGCCATTCATTTGACCTCTTTTAGACTCAATTTCCTCATCTGTAAATGGAAATAGGAATATTTTCACTACTTGCTCCAGCTTTTTGTGAGAGGGGAAGAACTGGAAATAGCAAAGCCCTGTAGAAATATAAATTCTAAATATTAAGATATAGCTTTACTTGTTATGTGATGAAAGGTACAATAGTGGGGATCTCTGGGTAATAAGGGATCACAACCTTCCTACCCCTAAACAAGCCAAAATTCGTTATAAGAAGATTCTTCCTCGCTTCATTTTGGTACCTTGGTACTTAGAGGGGAATGGAGCAATGAATGGTGCATGTGAGTAGATTGCAACACATAACAAATAAGCAACTACGAAGAAAAACAGTACAAAATATCATAAAAGAACTGGTTGAGTGAAAAAGATGGTTTGGTAATGTGACAAAACTACCCATTTGCTCTACAGGTATATTAAGATAAAGTGAAAAGGGCTTGTTGGGTGGCTCCCTTGTGGGGATATGGACAATCTAATCCAATAAACATTTATTATTAAGTGCCTTAATACTGCCAGGCACTCTGCTAAGTACTAAAAATACAGTCCTTGCCCTCAAAAAACTTATACTCTAATGGGGGAGGAGAAGACAACATATAAAAGGCAGCAGGAAAAGGGGAAGGGGGAGGGGAGACCCAAGGGTACCAGGCTTGGGCAGGGTTATCTTGTTCTGTGGAATGGAAACCAGGCAGACAAGCAGATACAAAATAGAGTGAGCAAAAATCCACTTTCTGCCCTCTATAAAGGAAAGCATTGGGAGGAGTTTGATCGTCTACCCTCTAGCTTTCCATTCAGAGGGGAGAGGAGGCGGCTGAGGGAGACTGCATCAGTCAAGGCTTGAGTTAGCTGCATGGTGATGAGATTAGAGATGATGAGCTCAACCTGGGAGGGCCATCTTGTTCCCTGGAGTTGAAACCAAGTGGAATAGCAGATGCAGAGTACAGTGGACAAGAGAACACTTGGATGGGTTGTTGGAGAGGACATACACATTGATAGATCACAGATCCATTTGAGGATTTGAATGAGCAGGATACTTCCAAACCCTGTGTTTCATCCAAGATATAAGAGAATAGATTTTGAGTTGGAAAGGCCCTTAGAAGTCATCCTCTTCTCAATAGACTCCTGTGGCTAACACCTCCAGAATCAGATATAAATCCTCTGGCATTCAAAACTTCACAACTTAGTCCCTTCCTACCTTTCTAGTCTTCTTACACCTTACTTCCCTTCACATACCCTGTGATCCAGTGAAACTGACCTCATTGTTGTTCCACATACAGAACTCTCCCCGTATCCCAAGTCAGGGCATTTTCACCAACTCTCCTCCATTCTTGGAATGCTCTCCCTCCTCATCTTGGTCTCTTAGGTTCCCTCAAGTCTCAGCTAAAGTCTCAAAAAGGCTTCTGCAAGAAGCCTTTATAAGCCCCCCTTAATCTTAGTGACTTCCCTTTGTTGGTTATCTCTAATTTATCATATATATATATATCTTGTTTGCACATGGTTGTTTGTTTGCATATTGTTTCCCTCATTTGACTGTTAGCCCCTTGAAAGCAGGGACTGTTTTTTGTCTTTTTTTTTTTTGTATCCTCAGCATTTATCACAGTGCCTGTTACTGTGATGGGTGCTTAATAAATTCATTGATGTGACTTGTTGATTTGATTCATTAGTTTAACACCCTCATTTTACAGTTGAAGAAACTGAGGCCCAGAGTAGTTAGGTGTCATAAGCTCAATGTTATACAGGTAGTAAGTGGCAGAGCCAGGATTCAAACCCAGGTCTTTTGACACTAAATCCAGTCCTCCTGCCACTGTACCATGCTCTCATCCCTGTTACCACAGCTTCTAATCTAGTTAAAAATCAGAATTGATGGAATGTCAGGGTCTGGCAGTTTCCTATGTCAATATCTCATGGGCTTGGGCTAGTAGAAAAGGGACTGTTTGATCAATGCTGTTTGTGATTACTCACATGCCTATCCATTTTCATATAGACATCTTAATGGAGATTAAGTACAAAGTGAATGCACCCAGGTGAATTGGAATATTCCCACAAGTGATATTGCCATGCTTTGTGACATAATTGTAATTTGCATATGCTTGCCAATTAAGCAGTTATGCATCTGTAGGAAAAAAAATATCATTAGAAGATAAAGTGAAGCAAAAATATAAAATAACTCTAGAATCAGAGGGTGTGGATTCAGATCCCAATTCTACCATTCCATTTGACCTCTGCAAGTCATTTAAGCTCCACAGACCTCAAATCTAAAATGAGAGAGTTGGACTAAAAAGTCTCAAAGATTTTTGCTATTCTGGATCTACATTCTCCTACATGAAGTCTTCCCCAATGCCTTTGGCTGGAAATAATCTTCCACTTTTCTGTGTTGTCACAGAACTTTGAGCATCTCTTACAGCATTTAACTATGTTGCGTTATTGGCCATAAGATCCTAGAAGGCAGGGGATGTCTATCTTATCTTTGTTTTTCTTGAGGTACACAGCACACATACACACACACATACACAAATACACACACATTGTAGAATCCCATTAAACTTTAAAACTGGAAAAGACTTCAGAGATCAAGCAGCCCAATTCTCACCTGATATGGAAACATTTTCTGTAACATCTTACAGCTGGTCCATCTGCCTTTACTGAAGTATTCTAAGCATTGGGCAGCTTCCTGCATTAAGAAACAGCTCATTCCATTGTTATGCAGACCTAATTATGAGCAGATTCTTCCTTATTTTGAGAAAAAAGAATCTGCTCCCTTTAACCTTTCATCCATTTCCCGTAGCTCTGTCTGTGGAACAACACAGAATGTCTCATTCTTCTTTCAAATGTCAGCCTTTCAAATATTTAATACAGCTAATCATGTCTCCCTATGTCTTCTCTTATTCTGTTAGAGTCAGTTTTTTATATGACAGGGTTTATACATATCTCAGAATTCCAATTGTCTTCCTTTGGACAGCAGCATGGTATGGTAAGAAAAGGAATAAAAAAATAAAGCAATTCAGCAAAACTAACCAATATGTCAACTGTGCCTAACAATACAGTGTTTTACACCCATAATTCCACACCTTAGCAAAAAATGGAGTGAGGTACATTTTTAACTCTTCTCTGGAGCCAAGCTTATGCATTATAATAATTTTTTTTTCATGAGAGAAGGATACTATTATTGACAAGGCAGTTGGACAGGATAGGCCAAGTGCATCATGCCAATACCTACTCACTGGCTTTGAGGAAGAGCTCAAAACTGCTTCTTGTTCTCATCTACCTTAGTGACCTGTGATAGCACAATAAACCTCACCATCTTGCTAAGGGGCTGTCCATAACCACCGTTTATGCTGCCCCCAATTTAGATATCTCAGGAGCAGAGGAACAAGGGCATGGCATGTCCCTGTAGCACTTGAATCAGTTTTACAGATATAATGCAGGTAGTCACAATGGGTGACAGTTATCCTCTGCATCTTCATTTTGGTCACCATGTTGGACAAGATCCTTCCTCAAAAGAGGGCCTTCCTGGTGAAGGGATACTTCTTATCAACGTAGATGTCTTTGATAGCTTCTTCAGATGTCTCGTTGCTGAGTCTGATGTTCTTTTTTAAATTTTTATTTAGTATTTTATTTTTTCCCAGTTATATGTAAAAACAATTTTAACATTCATTTTTAAAACTTTGAGTTCCAAATTCTCTTCCTTCCTCCCTCCCCACTCCACCCCCTTATTGAAAAGGCAAGCAATTCAAAGTAGGTTGTACATGTGTAGTCATGCAAAACACTTCCATAATAGTCATGTTGTAAGAGACTAACTATATTTCCTTCCATCCTGTCCTGCCCCCTGTTTATTCTCTCTCTCTCCTTTCACCCTGTCCCTCCTCAAAAGTGTTTTGCTTCTGACTACCTCCCTCCCCAATTTGGCCTCCCTTCTATCACACCCCTTCTCTTATTCCCTTCCCCCTTACATGATGTTCTTTCAATAGTTGGCAGCTTTTCTTTAGCTGGATCCCCCACACAGGACACACTTCTTCTAAAAGATTGTGGACTGCTTCTGGTGGGCATGCTCTGTCTGGATGTCCACATTGCTGCCATCCCACTTATTTCTTGTTGCTTTGCTCTCATCATGGGCAGATGGGAAAGAGTTATTCTTTATAATTCTATAGTTTTCAGTATCATTTTTTTCAGTTCTTTCCACTTACATATTTGTAGTCATTGTACATGTTGTTTTCCTGGTTCTGCTTACATTACTCTGCATCAGTTCTATAACTTCCCATGTTTCTCTAAATTCTTTCAGTTTCCTGACACTCTAATATTCCATTACATTAATATATTACATGTTTAACAATTCCTCACTTGCTGGGTATTAACTTTGTTTCTAGTTCTTTGCTATAAATATTTTGACAAATATAGGACCTTTCTCTTTTTTACCTTCTTGGGGCGTATGCCTACCAATAGTTGCACTTCCTTTTTGAAGACTTCATAAATCATCTTGTTAATTTTTCTACTCTGAAAATTTAGTTCCATCAGATATTGACTTCAGACTTACTACTCTATAATAGTCTGCTTCATTTCTTTTCACAATAAGGATAACACTTGCTTATCTCTTGTCCTCTGGCACTTTTTCCATTCTCTATCATTTCTCTAAAATTACAGTCTGAGTTTTGTTTTTAGTCACATATGAAAGCTATTTCAAAATCTTAGGATGCAATTTGTCTGCTCCCATTTTGGGCTCTAATTTCCTTTGTATAATTTTCCTGCTTTTCCTTGTTTGAAGATGAAATTCCTTGCTTAATTAGAGAGGAAAATTAGGAGATGAGTAGTTTTACTGTTTCTTCTGCCATCTGTCAACAGTGGGCCTATTGTTTCTTTGTTCTTCTTCTTGCACCAAATGTAGCTTTAAAAATCTTTTCTGTCCATATTTTGAAAATCTTTCTCTCATTCTAGGCTTTAAAATTCTTAGTACTCTTCTCACAGGCTCCCGTCACTCTTTTGTATTATACACTCTTTTTACCATCTTTTGAATGTGTCCATTTTAAAATCTGAACACATAAGAGAGCTCTCTATGAGACTATGATAGTTTCTTAAATGCTTTCTTCTTTTCTTTTTCATCAGGATTATCTGAAGTGGTATAGTTCAAATTTTGCTTTGGATAGTTTCCCATTAACCTTTGGCTACATACTCTTTTATCTCTTAGTAAGGAGATCATATCTAGCCCATCTCCAAATTTTTTGTTTCACCTCGGAAAATCTCTATGACACTAGAAAAACTACCCCAGGTTCAAGGTACTCTGTGGGTCTACAGCCATTCAAAATCATACTTTAAGAGTCCCTTTTGATGTGTTTACTTATACTAGTCTGCCAGAAGACACGATGAGTTCAAAGTAAAGGCATTTATTGATGTAGCATAGTAAGAAAAGTAGCAAAAGAACATTTTCTCCATAAGCCTCTTTCTTAAATACCATCAGTGGGAAGAGTGGACACATAGAGGGATCACATGTAGAGACCACATATTTAGTGAACACACATGTCTAGAAAATAGTTACTTGGGATATTCATGCCTCTGATGCTACAGGGCCACCAATTCTTTCTGATGTCATTTAACTCAACTTGCTCCCTACTGGCTGCCATCTACTAATATCCAGTATTCTTTCTCTCTACTGGGCTTTTGTTATTACTGCCACCTATTGGGCCTTCCCTATAATTAACAGAATCAGTAATCATAGAATCACAGAATTTGAGAATGGGAAGGGACTTCAATGAGCATTTAGTCCAACTCATACACAAAAGGAAACTCTACTCTAATGTTGCCAATCAATTAGTCAATAAACATTTATTAAATGCCTACATTGTGGCAGGCATTGTGCTAAGTACTGGGGACACAAAGAAAGGCAAAAGACAGTCATTGCCTTCAAGGAGCTTACAGTCTAATAGGAGAGACAAGATGCAAACAATTATACAAGCTATAGACAGTGTACATTGAGATAATCAACAGAGGGAAGGCACTAGAGTTAAGGGGAATTGGGAAAGGCTTCCTGTAGCAAGTGAGATTTTAACTTGAAGAAATCCAGGGAAGTCAGGAGGTAGAAGCAAGGAGAGAAAGAGAGAAATCCAAGGTATAGGGGACAGTCAGTGAAAATGGTCAGAGTTGAAAGATAGGGTGACTTGAACTGGGAAGAGCAAGGAGGCTAGCGTCATTTGAAAGGCTTGAGTTATTTGATCCCTGAGTATAGGAGGATAGGAATCGTGTAAGGTGTAAAAAGACTAGAAAGGTTTCAGGGAGTTATTTATGAAGGTCTTTGAATGCCAAGCAGAGGAGTTGATTGAATGAGGGGGCAACATGGTCATATCTTCACTTTAGGAAGATCACTTTGGCAGCTGAATGGAGGGTAGACTAGAGTGGGGAGATACTTGTGGCAAGAAAACTTGTGGAGAGCTGTTGCAGTGTGAGGTGACAGAGGGCCTGTACCAGGGTAGTGGTAGTGTCAGAGGAGAGAAAGGTAAGTATGTGAGAGATGTTATGAAGGTAAAATCAACAGGCCTTGGCAACAGATTGGATAGGGAGAGAGGGATAAGAGAGTCAAGGCTGATTCTAATGTTGTGAGATTGGGTAACTGGGAAGATGGTGGATCCCTCCATGATAACAGGGACATTAGAAGAGGAGAAGATTTGGGGGATGGGGAAGATAAGTTCAATTTTGAACATATTTAAGATATTTACAAGACATCCAGTAATGTGCACAACAAGTGGTCACTCAGACTTCCAAGGAGAGACAGCCCATCACCTTGAAAAGAAATCCATTCTATTCTTAGGCAGTTCTAGTTGTTAGGATTTTTTTTTTTACATCAAACCTAAATGGGTCTCTTTTCAATTTCCACCCATGTTATAATGTCCTCCATGATTTGTTTCTTCTCCTGGCTAATCATACTCAGTTCCTTCAATCGATCCAACATGAACTCAACACCTTCACCACCCTGATTGTTTTCCTTTAGACACAATCCAGTTTACCAATCTATGGAGATTGTAGATTTAGAGATGGTAAGTTCATTCAAGGTCATTTGGTCTAACTTCCTCATTTTGCAGTTGAAGAAAACAAGGTCAAGAGAGGTTAAGTGACTTGTCTAAGATTACAAAGATGGTAAGTGGTGGAGCTACAATTTAAGTCCTCTGACTCCAGGTCCAGGGTTCTTTCTATCACACAAGGCTAATGAGGGGCCACCGACTAACTTGTCCCCATAAGAGGAAGAATTGGCTTTGCTATCTTTTTTTTTAATAGTCTAGACCTCTAGACTTTAGAGGTATGGGGAGGGCAGGCACATCATGCGAGGTATGAACTTAAATTTTAGTGAGGAAAGAAAACGTTCACAGACTCCAGTTTTGTGCATCTTACTCTTTATAGGGAGAGAAATCTGTTAATTCCCAGAGTTCTAGCCATAGGGACTAAATCCTTTTGGAAAACAGGCTATCCAAGCATCTAATTAGCATTTTAATCCTTCTTTGATCTCCTTCCTACTTCTAGTAGAATTGAAGCCCATGTCTCAAATTTCTATCTGACTTAGAATTAGAAAGTTCTTGTAATTATAATTTAACTCCTTACGTGTATCCTATGCCTCCCTCAAAACCCTTATTTTATGGAGATATGATAAATAAATGGTATAGAAGCTGTGTGGGAGCTATGCTACAGAGCTCACTTCACTTGCAAAATGTTTCATGATTGCGATATAAATGAATCTGGACAAGTGCAAAAGCTAAGGTTAGGGGGAAAGATCATTGTCCTCTGCTCTTCTGACCTATATTATTTTTTTTTTACATGTAAAAGTGGGCAGCAGCAAACTTTCCAGCCTTTGAATTGCCCTACATTTAAAATCTAATTTCCTAAATTCTAGGGTACATATCTGTCTATGCTCAACATTCATTTCCTTTGCTATTATAAACTCCAAGATGGCATGGTTTTGATCTGTCTCATCAAAAGCCAGTCATAATCACATCCAGAATAGATCTCCTTATTGATTTCATTCCCTTTTGAAAAATGAAATTATTAACAAGGCATGCCAAGAATTTACTAGATAGAGGGGCAGCTAAGTGTCGCAGTGGATAGAGCTCTGGCCTTGGAGTCAGGAGGACCTGAGTTCAAATCCTGCCTCAGACACATGACACTTACTAGTTGTGTGACCCTGGACAAGTCACTTAACCCCAATTGCCTCACCAAAAGGCAAAAAAAAAGAAAGAAAAGAATTTATTAGATACTCTTCTTTGAGCTGGGCAGCTAGGTGGCACGGTGGATAGAATGCCAGGCCTGGAGTCAGGAAGACCTGAATTCAAATCTGGCCTCAGACACTTATTAGCTGTGTGACCCAAGGCAAATCACTTAACCCTATTTGCCTCAGTTTCCTCATCCATAAAATGAGCTGGAGAAGAAAATGGCAAACCACTCCAGTATCTCTGCCAAGAAAACCCAGAACAGGGTCACGAAGACTCAGATACTACTAAAACCACTGAAAAACAACAACTTCTTTGAGCAAAATTGGACTTCCATTTGATTTCTGGATAGTTGAAGTCCCCTATAACTCTTGGCCATGGGCCTGTTTCATTATCTGAATTAGGAAACACTATGTATTCAGCTTTCTTTTTCCCTCCAAAGTTGGGACCTTTAACTGAAAAGAGGAGAAAACTCCACCTGTGCCCTCAGGCACTTAGGGCTTTTCTATCTAGAACTTAAAAGTCATTACAGACACATCCAAGGTTTCTTTTTATTATTTGTTCCTATATGAATCAGCAGAAGTGGGCAGAACTTAGTGGGTTTGATGAGCCTTTGCAGGCATGTGTCAGATACATGCTCAAGGAAGACAACACGCCTCCTCATTAGCTTTCAGATTTCCATTTGGCCAACTCTGTACCATTGTCTCCCTGTCTCTCTCTCTCCTCCAAGTCTATGATAGATCTGATATCTATACATATCTTTAACCTTTTCCCTGGTTTTGTGTATGTGTGTGTGTACCACAAAGATAGTTTCATGTCATATATATGATTAAGTTGCCAAAGGAACAGTACAGACAATAACAGAAACATACTTACATAGCACTTCATAGTTACAAAACACCTTTTATCTTATTTAATGTCCACAAGAGAGAGTTTGGTGCTGCAGATAGAGAGCTAGCTATGTGGTCAGGAAGACCTGTGTTCAAATCCTGCTTTTGACTTATAACAATTGTGTGTGATCAGAAGCTAGTTGCTTGACCTCTCTGGGCTTTGGCGTCCTCAGCTATAAGATGAAGGGGTTGGACTACATGGCCTCTAAGGTCCATTTCAGCTTCAAAACACTAGGATCCTATTAGATTAGGATCAGTAGAGGCAATGACCATAAAAGTAATTTAAGCTTCTTCCTATCCTTGTAACAGTCCTTGAGATTTGAACTTGGAGCACTGTGCCCAAGGTCATAGTCAGAGTCAGGCAGCTTCCCTTAAAGCCCTTCCCTTAGAGCAGAAATGTAACTGCTATCAAACAGCCATCTCCCTGGTGCAGGCCCTTGTCACCTCACACCTCAAGTGTTACAATAATTGTTTTTGGTCTCTTTGCCTCCAGTAAATATTTGCCTCCTATATTTGTTCCCCACACCAATCCATCCTCTCCACTTAGCTGACAAAGTGATTTTCCTAAAGTATAGATCAGGCCATGTCTTTCCTCCAGTCAATAAACTCCAGTGCCCCCCATTACCTCTAGTATCAAATATAAAATGCTCTATTTTGCATTTAAAGCTTTTCATAACCTGGCCTCTTCCTACTTTTCAGGATTTTTATAATCTACTCCCCTCCAAGACCTCTACAATCCAACTACATTGTCCTACTTGCAATTCCCAACATGTGACACTGCATGTCCCAACCCTATGTCTTTCCATGGGCTGTCCCCTAAGTCTGGAATGTTTTCCCTTCTCATCTCCATCTCCCAGCTTCCCTGACCTCCTTCGTGACTCAGCTCAAATCCTGCTTTCTGCAGGAAGCCTTTCTGGGTTCCACCCAAAACCCTCCCTCTGAAATTATCTTCTATTATATGTACAGAGTTACTTATATGCTGTCTCCCCCATTAGACTGTGAGCTCTTTGATGTCAGAGATCTTGTTTTTAGCTTTCTTTGTATCCTCAATGCTTAGCACAGTGCTAGACACATAAGCATATACATAATAAATGTTTTTTGACTTACTACTGTGTGCACAGCATTCAATAAAAGCTATCTTTTTTCCTAGAGTCACAATGGAAAGGAAATTCGTGTTTGTAAAAATAACCATATGTGAATCTATAGGCATATGTGTGTATAGTATACATATAAACATATGTGTGTGTGTGTGTGTGTGTGTGTGTGTATAAAATAGAAAGCCCTAGTTGCTGCAAAAGACAGAGAAATAATATGAATGTGTTCACATAAGCAGGCACCACACATAAGCACAGGAACAGCCTGCTAAGTTCTCCAACTAGATAGCCACCTACATGGTGGAGTACAGGAAATAGCAGATAGGGCCTCTTGACTTTCTACTCCCCTTTGAAATTCCATTATGAGGGATTCATTCCTTGGAGTCTTGAAGGTTTCTGGACTCCCCAAATCCCTTACTCTCAAATAGATACATGAACCTATCCAGGTGGATGTTCCCTCCCACAATGAAGTTCTCTGCCCATCCTTGCCTGCCTATCATGAGCTACTCTTCTCCATGTCCTACCATAAGTTCACCTGAGAGAAACCAGCTAATGTACTGAGGGCTTCTTTACTTTCTCTGGATATCAGGAGATCAGTGAAATACCAAGGCTATCACATCAGATACACTTTGATCTTACTAAATGACTAGCCTATCTTCTTTTCTGCTCAGACATCTTTGATGACAGCCTTTACTCAGGTTTGTTCCTATAGTTCTTTATTTGTTGTTTATTGTAGCCTGTTCATACCTACCACACACCTCTTCACTGCCCTCTGGGTAATGCTCATTTTTAATTCTTTGGAGAAGAATGGCTAGCTACCACGCCACATTGGTAAAATACTGGCATTAAAAACTTAGGCCTTTGTTTCTGGGAGAAACTGGCTTTAAAAGGAGTTAAAATTCCTATTTCTAGTAGGAGTGATACCTTTAGAAATCACTAATTGATGCCTCAGTAGGAAATAGCACCATGCTGAGAGCAAAGCCCTATACAAGGAACACAGGATAGGGAGAGTTAGAAGCAGGAAAACAGGAAGAAGGGGGCAAATTATGAAAGATACAGGAAGACCCAAAGACAAAAACATATTTGACCTTTTGGACTAAGAAATACACCTTCAAATACATAGATTAACCCAGAAATTCAAACAAATTCTACCATGGACACTCTAACACATCTAACACAGAAATGCGTACTCACAGATTACAAGTTCACAGGCACATTCACACATTCCACACCTAATCACACCAAAGCATATGAGAAGATAGTAAACTCACCCACAGATGCCCTTATAGAACCATATACACAATAAGTATACACACAAACTGACAGAGCCACACAATTTAAACCTACATGTACTCTCTTTCTTGCATACCATAACCACACACTTTGGTGTGCTCACAGACTTCCACATGGTTATTCACACATAGATTCATGCCTAGACAGATTCAGAATGGTTCTCAGACATAACATACTCAGCTACACATATGCACCCCCTCAAATTTGTTCCTTCTAAAATTTTCAGTATAATTTTTTTTCTTGGTCCAGACCTTTCATTTTACCAGTGTTAGCAATTTCTATTGAGGAAGTTCCCTTTACCAATGTAAGTTAGCAACTGTTCCACAGTTTATGGTCTTAGACAGGTGCCTGGAGCAATGAGAAGATAAGTGACTTGCTCAGGGTCAAACCTCTAGCATGTTTCAGAGGTGAGACTAAAGCCTAGATCTCCTGACTTTGAAGACAGATCTTTATCCGAAATGCACCCCACCTCTTTCACATGTATTCTGTGTAAATATGTGTAAATATACACATATGCACATATATATTTATATGCATATGTATACACACACACACATATATGTCTTCCTGACTTTGAAGACAGATCTCTATCCGAAATGCATCCAACCTCTTTCATGTATATTATGTGTATATATGTGCATATACATATATATGCATACATATTTATATACATATATGTATATATACACAAATGTACATGCATGTATATTATCTTTATGTGAGTATATGATCACACTCACATAACCCAGTTGTTAAAATTATATCTCAGGTAACAATAAATAGGCTCTGAGTGAGGGTCTAGACTAAATATACTCCCATGAGTAAAGTGAATAAGCTTTAAGCATGGATTTTGTAGCATCCATTTTTCCTGTTCAATAAAAGAAGTGGCTTCTAGATAAGTGAATGCAGACTATCCCAGGTTCATAGGAATCCCTTTGGTTTTTGTGCCCATGTTAAACTTCCAACTTCTCCCAGAACTGATGAATTAAGGGCATGAGTGGTGGAGAGGGTAAAGAATCATTGTTACTTGTGGCAACTAGGAAAGCAGGTGAGTGGATGAGGCAGCAAGGAACTGGTTAAAGGTACAGGGAGGGGGAGGTATCATGTACAGATCACAGATGCTCTTTCCTTAGGCTGCTGTCTGCTCTCTCTTTCCTTGCTCTTCTTCCCCACATTTTCTGTGTGGTTTCCATGGACACCAGGAACTATCACAGCAATAGCATCAGGAAATCTGAAGAATATTAAAAAAAAAATCAGACCAAACTAAACCCTCCTGACTCAAGGCATAGATGAACATTGGACTGCTAATTTTTGGTTTTTACTTTTGTCTTAAAATATTAAAAGTCCACAAACCATAAACCAACTAAAGTCCAGGATTCATCTATAGCTAATTAAGAGATTATACCTATGTTAATCTAATAGAATAATTAATGCCTCACTTCCATGGATTCAGCAATTTAGATCATAGCAGAGAACCAGGAAGAAAGCAAAAAAAGTAGGGCATTGAGCAACCAAAAAAGAGCACAAAAGCCTTGTGTAAGGGACACTGGGATTTGTCTTAGTCTCAGGAATGCAGGGCCCAAGGTTCCTTACTCTATCCAGTGTTGCCAAGGAACTCATTGATGTCAAAGTGATTTTCATGGTGCAAGGGACATTATGGGAGTTGCCTTTAGCCTATCAGGTAGACGTGAGAGATTTCCTGTGGAGAATATGATGGAAGTGTTTAGTTAGTAAGAAGTAGGGAAGTTAACTAGTTGGGGTGGAAAAAATGGGTCTGCACAACTTTTTAGAGACCATTTTATGTGAGACCTGGCATGACTGTGAAGCTAACAAAAGAGCTGGAAACATGTTGATTATCCCCAGGCATGTTGGCTGAAGAGTCTCAAAAAAGAACATGAGCATTCTCTCTAAAGGAAAAAGAAACCATAGCAGCAGATGATAGCTCTATGAGGTGATGACAGCAGCAGCCACTTCAGAGGCAAAGAAGAACCATAGCTTTGGGGATGGAGTAGAATGGGCAGCAGTGAAATGTAGTAAGCTTCTCAGAGAGGGAGAAGTGAATGGTGTTCTAGACCATGCTACACTAGGAGTATGTGTTGTCCAGTGGCCCTTTTCTCTCCAGCACAGGAGCCTGGAGGTGACTCTACTCCTTTGTTTCAAGGGAGCTAAAAATGATTCAGGACTATTTAATGAAGCATCCTGCTGTCTGCCAGGCACTGTGCTGGTGATGGGGATCAGAGACAAAAATGAACCATTCTTTCAGGTAACTTTGAGGGGGAAATAACATGTATATCAATGAGTAAAAACAAAATATGTCCAAACTAAATACACAGCGATTTGTCTAGATTTCAGTAAAGTTTTTCATAAAGTATCTCATACTATTTTTGTAATAAGATGGAAAATATGGATTATATAGTACTGTCATGGATCACTGATTGGATGGCCAGGCTCTCAAAGGACGTTTGTTGATGGTTTAATGTCCATGTGGTAGGTAGTCTCCAGGGGAGGACCCTAGGTATCTGTGTTTGTTTGACCCCATATAATATAACATTTTTATCAGTGACTTGGATAAAGGCATAGATGGTAGACTCATCAAATGTGCAGATGATAAAACATTGAGAACCATAGCTATAATATTATATGACAGAATTAGGATACAAAAAGATATTGACAGGCTATAAAGTAGTGGGGTGAATTGAATAAAATGGCATTCAATAGGGATCAATCAATCAATCAATCAATAAACATTAGGTGCTTACTATGTGCTGGCTCTAGGGATACAAAAAGAGGCAAAAAAGGTAATCCTTGCCTTCAAGGAGCTCAAAATCTAATGGGACGTATCATGCAAACAAATATATACAAAGCAAGTTATATACAGGATAATTTGGAGATAATTAAAAGAGGGAAAGCACTGGAATTAAGAGGGGTTAGAGAAGGCTTCCTGGAGAAAGTGGGATTTTAGTTGGGATTTAAAGGAAGCCAGGGAGGTCAGTAGTCAGAGCAGAGGAGGGAGAGTGTTCCAGACCTGATGGATAGACAGAGAAAGTGCTTGGAGCTAAGAGACAGAGTGTCTTGTTTATGGAATAGCCATGACTCCAGTGTCACTGGATTGAGGAGTACACGTTGGGTAGTAAGGTGTAAGTAAAGTGCACTTGGGTGCAAAAAATCAACTTTGCAGTATAAAATGGGGGAAGTATGGATAGCAGCTGTTCTGAAAAAGATCTTAGCATGTTAGTGGACCACAATCCTAATATGAATCAGCAGTGTGATATGGCAGGCAAAAAAGCTAATATAATTTTGTACTATATTAAAAGGGGCATAGTTTCCAGAATTAGGGAGGTGGTGGTTCCTCTGTACTTTTCCCTTTTTAGACTTCATCTGTATTTAGTTTTGGGTGCCATGGTTTGAGAGAACTAAAAAGTTAGAAAGTGTTCAGAGGAGGGCCACCAGGATGAAAGCAATTGAAAGTGGGCATGTTTAGCCTGGGGAAGAAAAGTTTAGGGATGGATATGATAGTTGTCTTCATATATTTGGAAGGCTGTCATATGAAGGAAGGATTAGATTTATTCTGTTTGACCCCAGAAGGACAAAACCAAGAGTAATGGGTGGAAGTTTCAAAGAAGCTAATTTAGGCTGAATGTCAAGGGAAAAAAATCCCTAACAATTAGAGCTATCTAGAAGTGGAAATGGACTGTCTCACAAAGTCTAGGTTTTTCCTCTTTGAAGGTCTTCAATTAGAAGCTGGAGAACCATTGCACAGGTATGTTGTGTTCCTTTTGCATATGAGTTGAACTAGAAGTCACTGGAACCTTTCCAAATCTCCAAATTTGTGACTACAAGATTGAGAGTAGGGGACATAAGGACCAAACAGCTGCGGGAATCAGTAAGACTCTTGTAAGAGATGGCTCTTGAGCTCACTTTTGGAAGGAGGTAGGAGTTCCAAGAGTAACTGAATAAAGACAGAATCCCAGATATGGGAGACTGCTTGTACAAAATCATGGAAGCAAGAGATGGGATGTTATGTCCAGGGAATAGCAAAAAGTCCAGTTTGACTGTAATATAAAGTACACATAAGAGAATCATAAGAAATCAATTCTACTTCTGACTTTTCCTTTTTAAGTTTATCTTGTGATTCTGTTCTAAATTAAAAGCTTTAAGATTTGGTTTATGGTTCTTGGTCTGTTGGTAGAGAATATTCTGGATGAGTGATCAAAATATATCAACATAATTACAATTAATCATATAATATATAGAACCTGATAGTTATAAGGCAGCACAAAACCAAAGTTAAATATAGATTCAAGAGTCAGAGAACACAAGTGTTGGAGAGATAGTCATCTAGAAATCTTGGGCAGAGAAAATAGGAAAAAGTTGTAGTGTGTGCTGAGATATAACAAAGAATTTGTAGAAACAACTGACTGTTCTATAATACTAGGCTGGACCATTATTTTCTTGAAGGGTTACCTCACCTGAGGCTTCTTCACATGACCATACCTTCCAACTCTACCAATAAAGGCATCAGTTGAGATGGAATATGCAGCCATGGAGAAAATAAAATTCAAAGAGTTGAGGTAATATATATGTCCACTACTCCATGTTCCATTATCTTCTTAAAACATGAGAAACATGCCTATATTTCTACATTCCATTATTCTTCCCATCATAAAGATGGGAGAAAACTGTGGCATGATTGGGTTTTGGTGGGTATATGCATATGTGTGAGAGTAGGAAGTGTTTACAAAACCAGTTAACTATTAACTATACTCTCAGAGTACAGTATTCATTCCTGTGACAAAATCCCAGAGAGCAGAGGAATTGAATTCAACAATTCAATTCAATAAGCATTTAGTTAGGGCCTTTTATGTACAGGAACTCTGCTAGGTCCCGGAGATAAAAAAGACACAACTGAAACCATCCCTGCCCTCAAGGAACTTAGGTTCTTGAGGTGGGTGGATAGAACAACACATACACAAATTAAATAAGTGGATCCAGGAATGCCTCATGGTGGAATTGGCCCCCGAGCTGTGCTTTAAAGAGCATTTTGCATGGCAAGAGGAGTCAGGAGAGTATCCCAGGTATGGGAAACACGATGCCAATTACCACACCAACAAACAAAATCTTTTGTAGCTCTGTTCTCACAGATTTCCTAACTTTATAAGAGGATTTATTTTTCCATGTTTTATAAAGTCAGGGAGACACCTAGTGGTAAAGAGAGAAGCTACTACTTCTAATCCTTTCACTTCATGGAAAACTCTTATTGTTCTATCAAAGGCCCTTAGCAAATTTGATGAGTTTTTGTAGTTCTTTATCTAATTCAAGAAAGAAAAGGTGATTTGACGCTTCGTAAGGCTTAATAATTGGTCATCTTTCAGCATCTTGTTCTAAAACGCAACCCTACTTCTGAAATACACTGGGTGACCATGGGAAGCTCCTCTCTGTGATCCAGGCCACTCTCAAGGTTCTACATTGTAGATGAAATACTAATCTGTGTTGGTTGAGGATGTCCACATCAGGAGTTTCCCACACCAATGAAATCACAGACGGGGGTGGAGAGGTGAGGGGTGGATCTTAATTCATACAAACACTTCTTATTTCTGAAAGAAATATATTTTCTTCTCGAGAATGTTTTTCTTTTTTAAAGAACTGCATTTTGATTTTTTTTGTCAGATTATGTTTGCAGCAAAATCAGAAAACTGAATGAACTGGTTTATTTATCAAAGCTAACTGAAATGTGGGTTAGTATAATTAACAAGAGGATCCAGACTTTTGTACTAGCTCTGCTACAACTTGGCATTCCACCTCTCTTGGACCATTTTCTTATCTGTAAAATGAGAAGTTTGGATTAAATGCTCTCTAAGACATCCTCTAGCTCTAACACCATATGAATGCCTTCTGACAAGCAAAAGTGCTATAATTAGGGCTAATCACATCACTGAGATAACTTAGATTTTTATTATCTCTGGGATTCAAATTTAGCACCAGAAGGTTATTTTCTAAAAGTGCAGATTCCTAGGAAGAATAGAATATAACACAGAGAGGAGATTACAGCAATACAGGGCTTTGTGGAAAGGAATTGAGAGCCTGCAAAGTCCATTTGACTAAAGAGACTATTCTGCATGCCACTTTCAATAGATTATCAGTCAACAGACATTTATTAAACACCTGCTACATGCTAAAGCACTAGGTTAGGTTCTGGGATACAAAGACAAAAGTGAAGGAAGCAAATCCCACCCTTTACAGAGTCTATGTCCTATTGATGGAAACAATTCACCCAAATGGGTGGAACCACACAAAGCCACTTCCTCTCACTCCTTTTCTCTTTTAGAAAAATAATGCAAATTTTTTTAAATTAAGAATTCAAAAGTAATAAATTATTTGAAAATTATCCTTATGTAACATGCTTCACTGGTGTGGTGAGTCTCCAAGTGGAGAGAGCCATCAGTAGTAAGGCTCCACGTCATGCAAGGGTTATCTGTGTTATGTGGCCAGAAGGGAGACAGAATAGACTTTCTCCCCCCTCCCTTCTCCAATTCCTGCCAGGAGAGGAAGCTGGAGTTTGGGTACTCCTCACAGAGAGAAGTACTATGTCTATCTGCTCCCTTAAATATGATTAGTCTGTGGGATATGATCAGATTCTATCTAACTTATGATCAATTTGTCATTACTGGGGGGAGGACACAGGTGAAGGAGGACCCCAGGCTCTACAGCTAAGGTTTGACTCCTTTCCCACCTATTACCAGTCCCATGATGAAGAAAACCCTTTTATCCAAATTGGTAGCAAAACAGAAATTAGAGAAGGTATGGATAGGAGAATATATCCCAGACAATAAAAACTGAAGGCGCTCTCCTACTGGGAGATAGCTCAGTTCAACCAAGAGAGACAATTGTGGATTTCATCCCAAAGGTAGTTTTCCAAAGACTCTAGAGTAACAAGGTGGAAAGGGACATTATAGAAACTGTCGGCTCCTTTCATGTCTTCCCAGTCTTTTCCTTTGACAATTTGAAGTGGGATTAGCTTCTTTCATCTCCCTTCCTGAAGCTGGAAGCTTACAGCAATTTGAAGCTGGAAGAGTCCCAAAGAGGACTGAAGGACACTCTCTGTGACACTCACTAACTCTGCCCTGCTCCTCATGCAGAGCAGGGCATTCATCTCCACCAATAAAGAGAGAGTCCCATACCAGTGGGGTTTGGGACAGGGATTACAACTGGCCTGGAGTCTTTGTACTAATCTAAAAGAGAAATCTTATCAGTCTTTAGCCATCGATTTCAAAACGATATCCTTCTTCCTTTCTTGTCAGCCTCCCCTCAGTTCAGTCCAGGAAGGATGCCTCCCTGGATGAGATTAGTGACAAGAAAAATTGCTGGGGTCTTGAATTGATCCACCTAATAGTTGTAGTTTTTTTCCTCTACATTCCCTGAAGGGATTGTTATTATTGTTGTTGTTTGTCCTTTTTTTTTTTTAAGAGGACCAATGACATGACAGCAATATCTTGACTTGGTAGTGAGGCAGAGTCACACAAAACTGTCAGCCTCACTCTTTCTTCCAGAGTCATTGAAGTCCAGTAGCAAGACAAAAATCAAGATGGCTGGCGATGGCCCAGGATGCAATGGATGACCTTAGTCTCTTCAACGTCTGACCAAGCTCTAAGTACTCCACAGATGCTGCTTCAGCCACCTTCATTTGTCCATTCCAAGGGTGGAAAGTCTTTACATGTTTGAGATAGCCATCCCCTTACCTCACTGATGGGTTTGAGGCCTGTAGGTTATCCTCAACCTGATTTAGCTCATCTGCCAACACAGTTTGACTGGAGTGTGGCCACTGTGCATGCTACAGTTTATTGGAGCTACAGATGGTGGGTAGATCCATCAAAGGTAGATGAGCAGCCCTGGAAAAAGGCTTGCTAAGCCCTCAAACCAGAGGTGCTACTCCTCTGAAGGGATTAAGACAATGATCCACCTAAGAGAAGGAAAAATGTCTCTTTGATTACTTCAATTCTTGGAAATGGGGGTGGTTTTGACCAGCTGGAAAGAATCTTTCAAGGGAGTAGTCAAAGAGGGTTTGAAGGGTTTTAGGAAAATGATTCTCCAAGAATGTACCAGAAGTTAAATGACTATTATTCTATTTGCTGAAGCAAATTGTTAATAGAACTTTACCCTAAGCTCTTTAATTGTTTTAGCTTGTTGTGGAATTTTTGATATTGTCCAGGAATGTTATAACTCTAACTCCAAAATAATTTATGTTAGATATCCAAGGACACGGCAGGGAGGTAGGAAGGAGGGCACTTAGCTTGGACAGTTTTCCTCTTTCTAGCCAGAAAAATGTTTAGATTTAGAATTATCATAAATTAATATAAAATTATTTCTGGTAGGATCTTGTCCAAAATGAAGAGTACCATAGGTATATGTGACATAGGCATATACAAAATAGATACTAAAATAGCTCTCAGGTGATGACGGAATACTATCAATTGGATAGAATGAGAAAGTCAGTCAGTCAATAAACGAGAGATACAACTAGAGACAAAAGACAGTCCCTAACCTCAAGGAGCTCACAAGCTAAGGAAGGAGACCACAAGCAAACAAATATGTACAAATGAGCTATACGCAGGAAATAATTCAAAGTGAGAAAGTTCTACAATTAAGAAGGGTTGGTAAAGGTTTTCTGTAAATAGGATTTAAGTTGGGACTTGAAGGAAGCCAGGGAAACCAGGAAGCAGAGATGAGGAAGAAAAGGATTCCAGGCTTGGGGGGACACAGAGAAAATGCCTAGAGCCCAGATGGAGTGTACTGCTGGTGAAGTAGCAAGGAGGTCAGTGTCACTGGATCGAAGAGTATGTGGCAGGGAATAAAGTGAAAGAAGCCTGGAAGGGGGAGGGTAGATTATAAAGGGCTTTGAATGCCAAATGAAGGATTTTTTTTTTAAGTCCTGGAGGTTATAGGGAGCCATTGGAGTTTGAGTAAGAAGGTGACATAGTTGAACTGATGTTTTAGGAAAATCACTTTGGTGTCTGGAGGATAAATTGGAGTGTGGAGAGACTTGAGGTAAGGCAGGCCCACCAGCAAGCTATCATAGTAGTCCAAGCATGAAGTAATGAGGGCTTCCACCAGGGTAGTGGTATATCAGAGGAGAGAATTGATTCATGATGTGAAGCATTGATCAAAATCTAATTTCTGACAGACTGCTATACAGTTTCCAGAAGTTTTAGTCAAATTGTGAGTACTTCCTTCAGAACCTGGGGTCTTTGGGTTTATTAAACTCTATGCTAGTGTTTTTGTTTGCTTTTATGTTGTGTGTACCTACCATGGATGTTGATCCATATTTCTTTTTTAACTAGTTCCAAATAGTTTTTTAATGATTACTACTATGTACTGCAGTTTGAGAACTGATACGGATAGACCCCCTTCCTTTCCACTTTTTTTTTCCCATTTTATCCTTGAGATTCTGGACCTTTCATTCCTCCATATATATTTTATTATTTTTCTAGCTCAAAAAATATTCTTTTGAGAGTTTGATTGGCACAGCACTGAGAAAATTACCTTAGATAGCAGTCATTTTCATTATATTGGTTCAATCTAGTTATGAACAACTGTTTCTCCAATTATTTAACTTTATTCCTGCAACATTTTAAAGTTAGATTCATATAATTCCTTTCTGGGTTATTTGTGAGGGTTGAATGAGATATATTAAGTTCTTTGCCAATCAATAAGCATTTGCAAATCTTAATGTGTTAAACAAGTAACAGTTATTATTACTGATTTGTACCTTGAGTCCACTGATTTTTTTTTCTATTTCTTACTGCTTAAGGGGTACTGGACTGTCTAGTCCAGTGAGACCTTGAAAAATCAGCCCAGAAGAGTAGAAGGGCACTCACTAGGCACCTCAAGTTGCCAAACGAAGGATGGGGTAGTGGTGGGTCGGTAGTAAATAGTAAAATTAGGCTTTAGCCTCTCTTGCTACTGAGGCAGCTAGGTAGCTCAGTGAACAGAGCACTAGGTAGTCAGGACAAACCTGAGTTCAAATACAGCCACACTGGGCAAGTCACTTAACTTCTATTTGCCTTAGTCCATTGGAAAAGGAAATACCATTATCTTTACCAAGAGAACCCCCCAAATTGGGGTCAGGAAGGTGTGGACACAGCAATTATCTTGCTATAATGTCTTTTGAGAGCCCTGGACTGGCTGTAACAAAACTTATTTTACTCAATTCAGGAACTAGGCAAAACATTTATCGAAGAGGTTTCCCAAGTGCCGGGCACTGTTCGATATAAATACATGCCCAGGAAGTTCCTATTCTCGAGGAACTTACACTCCAATAAAGACAACGACGAAAAATGAGCTGGAAAAAGGTGTAGAAGGGTCGAGAAGGGGTTGGGGACAATGTAGTTACAGTTACTAGGTTCAAAGAGAGAAGGGCCCTTGGAGGGCATCTAGTCTAACCCTCTGATTTTGCAGAGAAAACAGGCCCAGCCGGCTGAGCCACGCCTGGGGCACGTCCACTCCATGGGGGGCCTTCAGCGGGCACACGCGGCCTGGGCCTACGCCGGGGCCTGAGGGAGGGGTCCCAGGAGAACCAGGGATCCCATTCTTTTTAACAAGGGTGGTTCTAGAGGGGCCTGCAAATAACTGAGCCTCCAGAGGAAACTGACGGAACGAAAATGGAACCCCCCATGAATCACCGCGGTCCTCCGGCGTGCGGGACCATGAGAAGAATGACACTCCGGCCCAGAAGGATTCAGGGCGACGACCGTGAGGGGAGGGGAAGTGACGTCACGCCCTCTCTTTTCTCCTCGCGAGACTCGTCGCGAGCCCAAGACTCCCAGCGCGCCTGCTGCTTGGCAGCCTGGCCCGCTATGGCGGGTCGTGTCACTGAGGCGGCGACGGTAACGGCGACAGCATCTGCGGCAGCTCCCCGATTGGGCGGCGGAGGCCCGAGAGACGGGCGAGCTTAGCGAAAGAGAAACGACTACGTCCTGTTCGTGGGCCCCGCGGCCGTGAGGGCAATGGAGGCCGGCATGCCAAAGCGGAAGGAGCCGGGCAAGTCCCTGCGCATCAAAGTCATCTCCATGGGCAACGCAGAAGTGGGGAAAGTGAGTACCGCGCGCCAGGAGGGGAGGGGCACTGCGAAGGGCGGGACCGGGCGGCAGAGCCGGCGCTCATTGGCTGCAGCGGAGGCCACTCAACGGCTTCGGGCCTATCCACCCTTTTGCCCGGCTGCGGGCAAGCTGGGGAAAGCGGAAGAGGAGCTTTTCTGGGCGCTTTAGTAGTACGCCTTCGAGTTCCACCTCTCTGGTTTTATATAGAAAGGAAACTGAATCCCTCCAAGGTCACACAGGTGTCAGATTTGGAACCTAGTCCGTTGACAGCGCTCTTTCTTCTGCCCCAAGCTGGCCAGCCCCTCAAATACCTGCCCCGGCTTGGGATAGAATCTTAGGATATCAGAGATGGAAGCGGCCTCGGGGGCTATCCAGTCCAGCCGGCTCCTGTAGATAATATCCAACAAGTGGTCATCCAGCCTCTCCTTGAAGATGCCCGGGGACGGGGAACTCACTACCTCTAAAGGCAGACTATTCCAATGTTGGACCTCTTTTATTGTTAACACAGGCTTCTTTCTCTTGAGCTGACCCCTTCTCTAGATTCCAGGAGTAAAATGTAATGAGTTAACATAGGAGCTTTTCAAATCTTGAAGCACATTACAAATGCTAGCTACTATTGTTCGAATCTGAAGGTAGAGGTCTTAGAGATCGTCCAGCCTGGTCCTTTTGGAAGTAGTGTGGTTCAGTCAGCAAGCGTTTATTTATTTTTATTTCCACGTTAGTCATATGAAAGAAGAATCAGGGGAAAAAGGGAAAAACCACGAGAAAGAAAAAACAGGGGTGCCAGATGGCGCAGTAGATAGAGCACCAGCCCGGAAGTCAGGAGGACCTGAGTTCAAATTTGGCCTCAGACACTAGCTGTGTAGATCCTGGGCAAGTCACTCAATCCAAACTGCCAAAAAAACAAACAAACAACAACAACAAAAGATAAATTAGTATGCTTTGATCCGCATTCAGATTCCATGGTTATTTCTCTGGATGAGGATAGCGTTTTCCATCATGAGTCTTTAGGGATTCTCTTAGATCTTTGTCAGGAAGCATTTATTACATGCTTATTATGTGCCTTGCCCTGTGAAAGAAAGCCTGTGCCCTCAAGGAGTGTATATTCTTTTGGAGGAGACAATATGTAAATAACTAGGCACATTACAAGATATTTGCCGAATAGGTAGAAGGCAGTCTAAGAGGAGAAGACCTCTTGCAGAAGGGGGAATTGATCTGAATCTTGAAGGAAGCCAGAGAAACCAAGCCATGGAAGTAAAGTAGAAAGAGCCCAGGATCTGGAATCAGGGATCTCGGGTTTAATCTCATTTTTATTATTTATTGACTCTGAACGAATCACTTAACTTATCTGGGTCTCAGTTTCCACTTCCTCAAAATGAGGAGCTTGAACAGGATAGCCTGTAAGGTCTCTTCCAGCTCTATATTTATGATCTCATGAACTCCCTCCTAATATAGGGATCATCCCTGACAGTCTCTGCTTTAAAACCAAACAGTGAGAAGTGCTCTTTACTTGACAAAGGAAATCCTTTCCATCTTGAAACAGCTCTGATTATTAGAATGTACATTCTTCTGTTGAACCTAAATCAGCCTACATGTACTTCCAGTCAGTTGGAAGCAGTTGGCCATGGTCACACACATCACAGTTAATCCTGGTCCCACAGTCAGGATTTAACCCAGGCCATCCGACTTTAAGCTCAGTGAACTTTTTATTACAAATAAAAGTCCCAGTTACCTGCTGATGATAATATAATACGTTAAACTATTCCTTCATTTGATCCTCATGACAACTCTGTGAGAGAGGTAACACAAAAGTTATCTCTGTTTAACAGGTGAGGAAATTGAAATTCAGGGGGATGAGGTGATTTACCAAGACCATGGTGATCATAATTATAGCAAAGCTGTAACTTGGATGTGGCCTTATCCTTTAGGCAGTTGATGGCATAGAGTCCAGAATGGTGTATCTGGAGGCAGGAAGACCTAAGTTCAAATCCAGCCTCAGACATTCACTAACTGTGTGACCCTGGGCAGTTCACTTAACCTCTACCTGCCTCAGTTGCCCAACTGTAAATGGGGACAGTAATAACATCTAACTCTTAGGGTCGTTGTGAGGGTAAAACAAGATGACATATATAAAATATTTTGTAAACCTTCAAGCATTATATAAATGCTTGCTATTATTATTGTTATTCTACAAAGACTAAAATTAAATAGTCCCCACTCTCAAAGAGCTTTTAATGAGGAAGAAAACACATATCTAGTTAGTTGCACCATACAAAGTATATACAAGATAGAGGAGAGGCACTAGCAGCTGGGATGATCAGGAAAAGCCTCTTGCAGAATTGCTTGAGCTTAATCTTGACAGAAACCAGGGGTTCTATGAGATAGAAGTGAGGAAGAAGGCATGGGGGACAGTCAATGCAAAGGTACAGAGATGGAGTGTCCAATATGAGGAACAATAAATAGGTCACTATGTTGAACCAAAGAATCTATGGAAGGTATTAATATATGTGAAATCTAGGAAAAGGCCAGGTTGTGAAGAGCTTTGAATGACAAACACAGGAATTTTATATTGTTTCTAAAGGTAATAGAGGGCCACTGGAGTTTAATACGGGGGAGGGGGGCATGATACTTTTTAAAAAATCACTTTGGTGGTTGCATGGAGGATAGATTGGAGTTGGGAAAGACTTGAGTCAGGGAGACCAATTAGGAGTCAAGTCTAGAGTTAATGAGTGCTTGAACTAAGAGGGATGAGTTTGGGGGAAAGATGAGTCCTCGGTCTTCATCTTTCTTTTCACATTCTCTGTGACCCAGTAACACTGGCCTCTTTGCTGTTACTCAGACAGGACAACTCATCTCCCAACATGTTCCATTTTCCCTGGCTGTTTCCCTTGCCTGGAATTCTCTCTGCATCAGTCTCCTGGCTTCTCTGGCTTCCTTCAAGTCCCGGCTAAATTCTCATTTTGTACAAAAAGCCTTTCTGATCTGCCTTTTCTCATATTTATCCTGTTCCTATATAGCAGTTTGCATGTTATCTCTTCCATTGCTCTGTGAGCTTCTTGAGAGCAGGAACTGTTTTTGTTTTTGTCTCTGTGTGTGTGTGTGTGTGTGTGTGTTGTGTTGGTGTGTGGTGTGTCCCCAGAGCTTAATACAGTACTTGGTGCATAGTAGGCACTTAATAAATGCTTCTTGACTTTTTCTTTTAACATGTACCTCTCCAGTAGAACATAACCTCCTTGAAGATAGAGAGGGTTTCATTTTTCTATTTGTATGCACAGCACCTAGCACTGTGCCTGGCCCATAGTAGGCACTTAAGTGTTTGCTGATTGATTTGTTACTATGTCTTAGCAATTTTTCTTGTACATCATTGATGAAATAAGCCTTTTCCCTATTTATCTCCATGTTTCCTTAGGGAGCTTGGTTGGCATGGGAGAAGCCTCTGGATGAAGCAGGCAGAAACTTTGGTGGTGGTGGCAGGTGCATAATTTCCATCAAGCCACACACAGAGTTGCCCTTGTCCAAATCTTCAGTTTAATATACAAGACTTATTTTTGTCTATCCTTGTGAAATTTCCCTCAGGCGAATTTCACCTTAGTCACTTCACTTTGGCTGGCTCTCTTCCTCCACCTCTTCCTTGACACTTCAGACAGAATTAGGCTAGGCCCACTGGGGACCTGACAAGCTATGTTTGGAATGGAGAGGGGAGGGGTGTTGTAAGAGAGGGGAGAAAAAGTGGAAGGAAATGATAAAAGAAACCAGGCAAGTCCTAAGGAAAATTTTGAAGTAGGTGATGGTTATCTCTAGTACCTCTCCCTTCTTACCTCCCTTTCCTCTCAGGCACCCTCTTTCCCTTCCCTCAGGAGCTCAGGGTTAACTGCCCTGTGAATGCCCTTTCTCCCCACTTCACTCAGGTTACTCTCATTCTTCTCCATCTGCCACCAATGCTTCATGAACCCCTTGATTCCATTTTGACTTATCATGTCACCTCACCCCATCAGGACTTATTTTCCCTTATTACATCTTAACTACAGAAACATGCAATCATAACATTTTACAGTTGAAAGGGGCCTCAGAGGTCATCTAGTTCAATCTATACCTGAAGCAGGATTCCTTTCTGAAACATCCTTAACAGAGTACTGAAAACTTTTAAGACAATAGATAGTCCCTGTATAAGGAAATTCAGGGTTTGAATGGATTACAAGCTCAGTTGCAAGTAAGTTAAATGTAAAATAGCTTGATGTCATCTGTATATTTGGTAAATATCCCCTATTTACATTCATTTCAAGTCCTTGAAGGAAATGTTGGGCAAAAAAAGCCCTTTTGCACCCCACTAGAAACCTAACTTCAGTTTGACATTGATCTATTATTAATTACTGGTGATCTGGTGACAGAATTAGTTCTGAATCTAACTATAATCTAATGTCTATAATCCATCCCTCTTCATCTTGTCCATAAGATACTTTTAATGACAGACTAACAAGTTGCTTCCTCAATTTAGGTATACTTTATCATAGCATTTTACTCATCTAGGAATAATCTAGTAAAAAAAAAAGAGTTTAGTCTGTAATGACTTGTTCTTGATGAACAAGTTTAAAATAAGTTTAAAATAATCACCAGCTCTCTTTTCAAGTTCTTACAGACCTTCAATAATTCCTTCTAAAATTTTTGCAGGCTGGAGCATCAAGATCGGCAGACTATTATTTGAATAATTCACCTTCTGCTTTTTGAAAATTAGGACATTAAGGGGCAGCTAGGTGGCACAGTAAATAGAGCACTGGCCCTGAAGTCAGGAGGATCTGAGTTCAAATCTGGCCTCAGACCAAACACTTGACACTTACTAGCTATGTGACCGTGGGCAAGTCACTTTACCCCAACTGCCTAAAAAAAAAAAGAAAAGAAAAGAAAAGAAAATTAGGACATTAGCCCTTTTCAGTCCTGCAGCCTTCTCTGCAGTTTTTCAACAGTCACAGACACTGGCTCAGCAATTATGTCTATAGATTATTTCAGTGTTCTGAAATGTAGTTCATTCAGGCATCATGACCTGAGGGTGTTAAAATGCTTTATTACCTTCTCATCACCTCTCTTAGGTTTCATTTCTTGGTAGCCATTTTATTCTACTTTTAATAAAAATTGGCATTGATAATTTTTGCAGTCCCAGCCAAAGCCTTGGGCTACATCCAGAGTTAGGGGTCAGGATATGAGATGATCTAATAAAAGACACTGAAAAAGAGCATTCAAGATGAGCAATAGGGGAACCAGGAGAGAACTGGGTCACAAAAACCCATAAAGCAAAGACAGCCCAGTAGCAGAGGTTGGTCAAAATGCTATAGAGAAGTCAAGAAGGATAAGGACTAAGAGACAGTCATCAGATTTGGTAATTAGATCATTGGTAAGAGATGACCTCTTCTGACTTTGTTGCTCTTTACAGCTATCCTAAACCAGTTAAACTAGGTTTCCTAGAGGCCAGTCTCAAGTGTTTGTTTTTGCTTGCCTCTTGCCCCAAATTTATGATTATAAAGTGAACACTGACCAGGATTAAAGAGGCCTTGATCTTGTTCCCAGTTTTGTTAGGAACTGGCTGTATAACCATGGGCAAATCACTTTACCGCTGTGGGACTCAGTTAAATGATGGTCTTGAACCATAGATTTCTTTTCTTTTGTTTTTATATTACCTACTATTTTCTACTGTATCATTCCACAATCCCTCCCAGAAAGTCCTCTCTTGTAATAAAGAAGGAAGAAAAGAAAGAAAAAAGTTAAGTAAAACTAACCAACATATTGAAAAAATCTGATATCATCTGTGGTGTTCTGTATGCATGGTCTCCCACCTCTAAAAAGGAGAGGAAATGTCTTCCCATAGTTCTTCTTTGGGGCAAATCTTGGTCATTATAATTTTTAAAATTTTTTTTTTCAATTAACACCTGCCTTCCTCCGTCCCCCTCAAACTTCCAAAAGGAAAAAAAGCCCCTGAAATAAATATGCATAATCAGGAAAAACACTGACCTTGTCCAAAATTACATCACCTTCCTATACTGAAGGAGGTAGCATTCTAAATCATCAGCCCTCTGTAATTATGACTGATCATTGCATTGATCAGAATTCTTAAATCTTTCAAAATTGTTCATTTTTATAATGTTGTTATAGTATAAATTATCTTGGTTTTGCTTACTTCACTTTGCATCACTTCAAAATTAGATTCAAGTGATGCTCCTCCCCTTCAGGAAGTTGTATTCACTTCTATTTATTGCTCTTGCCAGTTATGAGAGATAATGTTATCCCTCTATTCTCCATTTTATTCCTAGTATATCCTTCCTTGCCTTTATCCCCTCCCTTTCCTTTTTTTCATTTAAGATCATCAGATCCTAACAAAAACCACTTTCAGGCCCACCATCTTATTTGATTCTGTGACCCCTGATGACATCACTGTTCTTAGTGGATGCTTATATCACACTGCTGGGGGGAAGGGGGGGCCGCCCCATTAAAATTCAACCACTTTATTCTTTTAAAGTCTTTTCTGATTGCTTATTATTATTATTATTTTCATTACTTGCTTTATTTTTTTGTTTCTCTTTACTCCTTACTTCTCTTTATTTTGTAGTTCATAGTGTATAATTAGCTCCAGTCTTTCCATCATGAAGGGTTGGAAGTCCTCTGTTTTATTAAAAGTCCATTTACTGCCCCCCCCATTATCCTCAGTTTTACATGATAAGTTATTCTTGAAGGATAAGGCCTATATCCTTTGCCTTTTAGAATATCGTAGTCTATCTCTCCACTCCTTTATGGTGATAACCGTTAAATCTTGTGGGATCCAGACTGTCATTCCTTGGTACTTTCTGGATGCTTGCAGTATTTTTTCTCTTACCTGGAAGCTCTGGATTTTGGCTGTGACTTTCCTGGGAGTTTTCTTTTGGAGTTTATTTTAGGACATGACCAGTGGATTCTTTCTATTTTTATTTTGTCCTGTGGTTCTAAGAGATCTGGACATATTTCTTTTAAGATTAAAAAATATATATACAATTTGTTTCAATTAATGAAAATCTGCCTTTTCTTCTCCTCCCCCAAAGAAAAACAAAACCCCTTTTGTAATCATGTATAAACAAGTAAAATAAATTCCTACATTGGCTATGTCCAAAAAAATTTGAGTTCTTGTTTTTGTTTTTCCTCAGTTAAATTCTCTACTTCAAATATCTCTCCTGTTCTTATCCTCCAAATAAATAAGTCCATCACCTCTCTATCATTAGGTGGGTAGCATGTCATATCATGAGTCTTCTGGAATGATTTGGTCATTGTGCTGATCAGAGTACTTCCACTGCTCTTCTTTTCTCCTTTTTGCTTGGATAAGGTTTTTTATATTTCTTGTGCCAAGCTGTTGATTCCCTTTCCAGTTCTTTTTTCATTAGCTCTCATTTCTTTTCCAATCATTTCCACTAGTGCTCTAACTTCATTTATAAAATCATTTTTAGCTCTAAAAAAAAACCCAAATAAACAGAACTGTTACTTCATTTCTTGCAGTAATTTTGGTTGAACTTATACCCAAGTTGTCTTTTTCTTTGAGGCTTCGCTTATAGGTATGTTGGAGTTATTCTCCTCTTCTGAGTTTGTGTCTTAGGCATCCCTTGGTCTCATAAGAGCTCTTTTTCTTTTCTTTTCTTTTCTTTTTTTTAAATTTTGTCATTCTTTCAGCAATTTGCTCTGGGCAATATGGCATTGCTGGCCTAGTTGGGAGCTCTAGAGGATGAGGCTCTTCTAGGAGCTTCCTGTGATGCTGTCCTGGATGGGGTCCACAGTTGGCTCTAGGAGCTGAATTAATGCTTCAGGCACTGAGCGAGAAGTGGGAGTGGAGGGTTGGGTGGGAACTGGGTTTGACATCAGCTCTAGGCATCTTAATGCCATTGGCCTAGTTCAGAACTCTGGATGTCCATGATCCAAGTGGCCCTTGTGTAGTTCTTGCCCTGGTCACTTTCCTAAAAATTGAATTTTTGAAATGTTGTAACTTGAATTTTGTAAGTTGAATTTGTGATCTTGGGGTAGGAAGATGACCCATTGTAGTTCTTCCTTTTCCTTTAATTTCACAATTACTACTTGGTCTAGTGTTCTTTAATTGTTGGAGCTGTGGGGGGACTTGAGCTGTATTGCTTCCTCTTACTCCACCAACTTAGCTGTTATTTCTGGTCATTGTAATTTTGCAGCAGGAAAAGTTGACATTTAAGCTCCCTTCTAGTTCCAACATTATGTGTTTTTTTTTGAGATTGCAGGTATGCTTGGGAGAATCAGTATGAATGGTCCTTTCCTTTTTTGGTAGGATAGCACAATTAAGTAGCAGGAAGACATTGGATGATAGGAACAGGAGAGAGATTTAAAGTAGAGAGTTTAACTGAGGAAAAACAAAAACAAAAAAGGAATATGGGGACTCTACATGCAGTCTTTGTTTACTTCATAATTTTGAAAACTGACAGAAACTAGAAGTATTTTATGTCATACATGGCTCCATGTAACTTAGTGGAAACATTGACCTTAGAGTCTCAGAGCTCAAAAAGCTTTAAATAGAACCCTCCCAAGATAAACATCCCTATCACCCCTCACCCCTGGATTTTATCTTCTACGTCAGGTAAAAATTTAAGCATTATATGTGAATACTAGCACTTAGCCAAACAAATTCGGTGAAAAATAAGTCTTTTTTGTACCTTGGGTAAGCTGCAGTCCTTGCTGATTGTTATTATTTCTGATTGTGGCACCCTTTTGGAAGTCATTGTCCTAAGATAAGCAGTATAAGGGTAAGGAGAGATAGAAACATAATGTCCCTCAGAGTCTATGGGTTTGGTAGCCTAAACCATTGTGGGTATTTGCCTGTCCATAGTAGAACAATCAGGAGTATCATGAACTTTAATTCTTAGAGTTTTTTCAGTCTTGTGCCACAGAGATGTCTAAGTTCTTGGGCTTCTGGTTAGGAGGAGAGGGAGGGAAGAATGGTTCATTCCAGAGTACCTGGTGACAGTGGTTTGTATATAAAATTATATGTAATTACTCTATAAGTAAGTAGTGCCTTGCTTCTCCTATTGCCCAACCTTGTCACAAAGCTAGCTTCTTTTCCCTTTCCCAGTCCTAGCTTTGTCAGTAAAAGCTTTTTTGAGTATTCTCTTCATTTAAAAATAACATACTTATAGGATTTTTAAAAAAATGAATAGTTAAGCGCCTTTAATAGTAAAAAGCTTTTACTTATTTATTTGGAATGAATAAATATGTTTAAAATGACAAACTCAACCCTAATAATAGCTTACATTTCTACAGCTCTAAGGTTACAAAATATTTACATAGGTGTTTATGTGTGTATAAAATATTTAATCCTCAAAACAACCTTGTGAGATAGGTAATATTAGTATTATTTTCTTCATTTATAGGTTTTTATGAATACCAGAAGATAGAATGTAAGAAGAAAAAATCTAGGATGAAAAGGAATTAGCTAACAATAGAATAATGCTTTTAGAAGGCATAAAGGAATGGGCAGAAAGCAGAGGATAAGGATTGGGGAGGAAGAGGTCTGAGCTGGATAGGAATGAATCTGAGGAAAGGTGGGGAAAGGGTTTTTCACCTTAGTAGATGGGGGCAGTGAATAGTTCAGATTAGGATTGCAGGATGTAGGAGTTTGCTAGCTGTAGGACTGGGGAAATATCTGTTGAGTTGGGTTAACAGTTGCTTGAAGCAGGACACAGGAGGGTTGGTGGTGATGGTGACCCAGATGGTTGTTTGTTGATGAAGGCCACTAGTTCTGGACAGCATTCAACTGTGACTTAATTGCAAACCAACACTTTTCGAGAGGTTTGTTAAAGACATCTGATATTTGAAAGAGACTAATAATTAGCTGGTTAACTGTAGAGCCAAGACTGCAAAGGAAAGAAAGTCTGAGAGAACAGAGAAAGAAAGCTAGAGGAAAAGTTTGGATTTTGATAACAAACACTATATTTAACAAAGTAAAGCTGAGGGAAAGATGACAAGAAATGAAGATTGTATTTAGGGAAATTTCTGAAATCACTGAAGTGGAAAAGTTTCTAGTTGTGGTGAAATATAGATGTGAAGGTAGAAATCATTCTTCTGAATTTTCTAATTGCCATATATGTTAAGACTATATGATCTCAACTCCCTGAAGATGTGTTTTCACTGAATTAAGATTAAATATTATAATTCACCTCTTATAGAAGGCAGCTATAAGATATGCCCACGTAAACAGCATTTAGGTATATTTTGCAAAATTGTAATTGAAGACATTGTGCATTCTGTCAGCCACTGTCATCTATATAATGATTTTTTTATTGAGTTTAGTGGCAGGAAAAAGTTTCTCTCTTCAAACAATAAGAACTGTGTAACTCATCATGTTTCCTTTTCTGCCTTAGTTGTCAAGAAACTTACAGGTAATTCCAGTGCTCAGGTACTATAATGAACTTGTCCCAGGTGCCTGGTAAAAATCGATTTCTCTGCCCTGTTGAATTGGTTTTGTTCTGGTTTATTTTTTTAAATTAATTTTAATTGATTTTTATGTTACTGTGTTTAATTTCATAAACTTCATCCTTTGGGAAATAGAGTGAGTATTAAATAAAATAAGTTAAGTGCTATGGGAACTTTGAATCACTTGTATGTAAATGAGATATCCCTTTATCATCCCACTGTAAATCTTCATATTGTGGAAGTTTGTTTTCCAGACATTTACTCTTTTTTCTTGGTTATACATTCCAGTTTTCTAGGAAAAAAGTCTTTTACATACTATTCAGAAAGAAGCTCTTTTTAGTTATTCTTTAATATTCTTCATGTAAGCAGTTTATTTCTTGATTGCTTCAAGTGTTTTTATTGTTGCCTTTTAAGATCAACCTCTTTTCTAGAACATAACAATAAATTTTGATTTTTATAGTTTTATGTGTGTGTTTGTATGTATTTACTACATGTTTGTATTTTATTATTTTTAGAGCTGTATTATAAAACGTTATTGTGAGAAGAGATTTGTGCCCAAATACCTAGCAACAATAGGAATTGACTATGGAGTTACAAAGTGAGTATATTATTTCTTTTAGATTATAAATTGCATAGGAAATCAGAAATCCTGTTTCTTTATACTTAATAGTATAGATTTCACTCTCTATGTAGGAACTATGGTAATATAATTGAAGAAAGTAGGAATAAAAGCTCATTTCAAAAACATAGAGACTGTCTACATTGACAGATGGAACTTTTTTTAAAAAATTGAGTCTCTGTTAATGCAAACATTTCAATATACAAAGAATGGAAAGAGAATTGCATGTGAAACTGTGAATTTTTATGTACAGTTTCTTTTCAAATTATATATTAAATCTAATATAATAGTACCAAAACTGCCTTGCTTGCCTATATCCTCTTCTGAACTTGCTTCTTTCTGCTCATTTCTATGTATTTTTAAATGTTTTATTAACGCTTTCTGTGATTTTTTTCTTTTCTTTTTTTTTCTTGGTAGAATTATAACTACCCATCCACTTGACTCGCTCAATTCCCTTTGTCACAAAATAAAAGTCCTTCCTTGTAACAAAAAATATGCTGTAGTCAAGCAAAACAGATCCAGATTCAAGAAGCCACAGATATTTCCATATGTTACCTTTTGAGCAGGTGTATCTTCAGAGCATTTTTATTACTTCTGAACTGCCAAAATACCATGTGGAAAACTTTATAATTTGTTTCTTATTTGATACTTAAACTTTCTGATTTCATTGTCCTGAGTGCCCTTTTTACATATGGCAGCCTCTTAGTAGGTGGTCTTCATGAGTTGCTGTAGCCGTTAAGTATTGATTATTTGATGGCTCACCTTTGAGTGATGAGCCTCTGTGAGCTCAACTTCATTGGTCCTTAGATGACAAACATACGTACTCTGTAACAACTTGATCCATATTTTCCTTTCTTACTTGGTATGCCCCCCTAGAGCTTGACCTACTGTACAAAATCTTCATGAACCCAAGATCAGCTCCCCACCCCAGTGAACAATCCAAAGAAGGTTTCAGTAGAGGTTAAAGAATTCTACCAGGAGAAATGCCCTTCTCCCTTATTTGTTTATAATTCCTATATGCCATTTGTGACTGCTGTCTGATATCCCTTCAGTAGAATAAATGTTCTTTGGGGTGGAGGCCGCTGAGTGTAATGGAAATAGCATTGACTCCAGAGTCAAGACATTCGAAGCTACTTAAGAGGATGGGCTATTTAAGTTTGTATTCTCAGTGTCTAGAACAGGGCTTGACATTTAGTAGGTGCTTTAGAAGTGTTTAATTGGATGATTGAAAGATTAGCTAGACTTACCAGGTCAGGCATTCACTTCACTTCTCTGGGCTTCATTTTTCTCACTGGGAAATGAGGGGGCTGGACTAGATGCTTTTTTTTTTTAACTGAGTGCCTCTTAGATGTGGGGAGATGAGATACAAAAGAGCTATAAAACATAGTCCCTTCCTTCAGGAAACAGTAAAGTACAATGCCCAGCAAATAGGTAAAGAAAAGAAGTTGTAGACTCTGCCAGTAGTGCCATGGTGGGCCATTCATCTTTGGTTACATTGACCGCAGTAATTTGGGAGGAGAGCATCTATGTGGTGCCATTGATGATGAGTTTAGGGATAGAGTACATGTAAGAGGGCCAGAAATTTCTTTGATTTTGTATTTATTTTGGAAGGACTTAAGCTTAGTATGCTTTAGTGCTTCAGTCAGTCCACAATCTTACTGATTTGGTCTTTACCTCTCCTGAGTGTGATCCATAATGCCTTGTCCTACTGTACAATTCTCGTCTGTGTCATCCCCGAAGCCAGAAGGTAATAGGAAAGGGAGAAGCCAGCAAAGCCAATGCCAAGACAGTGTAGCCTACCAGTGCACCCAAGAAATGGACACATGTAAAGCCTTCAAAGCTCTGTGTCCAGAGGCAGAAAAAGTGGAAGGCCTACTCAGAAAGCCCCAGAGTGGTCCTAAAGCTCCAGGGTGAGGACCTTGGCAGGGGGCAGTGATCAGTGGGGTAGCAGCATTCAGACAAGGATATCCTTGGCCCAGGGACTCTGGGTCTCTAATACTGTGTCTTGAGATGCTAGAGAAGACCCTTAAGATCGAGTACTCTGAAACTCAAAGGTGTAGGGGGGCTTAATTTTGGGAGGGGGAGGTCAGCACAGGAATCCAGGGGATCCAGGATGAAACCAAATGAGCCAACTACCCCCCCTCCCCGAAACACTATAGGAGGTAAAACCCGGTCCTCAAATGAAACCCCAATTCAGGAACTAAAACAGGAGTAAGTAAATCAAAGAAAACATCTACCAGTATAAAATAATTATTGTAAATCTGAAGATCACCCAAAAGTAAGAGTAAAATCTGTTAAAACGGCAGGCAGAGAATCAAAGGAAAAAAATGGTCTTTCCTTAAGAATTACATCAATATGTGGAAGAAATGAAGCAGGAGATTGTTTAAAAAAATGAAATAAAAGTTCTGGCAGAAAGAACTGGAAGGAGGAGAAAGTAGTCAACCTTACCCAAGAAATAAATTCCTTGAAAACTAGAATAGACCAAAAAGAAATCAGTAACTTTGAGACAACAAAAAATGTTAGAACAAAATAAAAAGATTGCAAAAAAAGAAAGAAAGAAAAGGTGAGATATCTGATACCGAAAAACAACTGACCTGGGAAACTAGTCAAAAAAGAGGTAATTTAAGAATCACTGGACTCCTTGAAAACCATGAGCAAAAAAAAAAAAAAGCCTCAGCAATGTATTCAAAGACACCAAAAAAGAAAACTGCCCAGTTCTGTTAGGACTAGAAGACAAAGTGAAGATAGAAAGAACATCTGTCACCTCCTGAAACAAACCCAAAAAGGAAAGGGTCCCAGGAATGTCATAGCTTGGTGGTACAGTAGATAAAGTGCTGGGGCTGAAGGCAGGAAGACCTGAGTTCAGATCCACCCATAGGCACTTAATAGCTATGTGTTTCTGGGCAAGTCACTTAAACTTAGTTTACCTCAGTTTCTTCAACTATAAAATGGAGATAGTAATAGCTCCTACCTCTCTGGGTTGTTGTGAGGATCAAATGAGATAAGATTGTGAAGGACTTTGTAAATATTAAAGTGCTATATAAATGCTAGCTATTATTAATCAGAGTTCCCACATCAAAGGAAAAATAGTACAAAAATCTAGAAGGAAGCATTTTAAGACCCCAAAATCCACAGTCAGTATCATAAATTACCTAGCATCTTCTGCTAAAAATGAGAGGAAAGTTTGGAGCACAAATGTTCCAGAGAACAAATGATAGAGGCTTGCCACCAAGGATGTAATCCTAAAGGGGGAAAACATAGGACTTTTAAGTATTTCTGAGGCAAAGACCAGAGCTGTGTAGGAACTTTGAAATGCAAACACAAAGTCAAGGGAAACCGAAGGTAAACCTTGAAAAGGGCTATATGATGTAATATTAACATTCTAACAGAGAATAAAGAAACAAGTGTCCCTTTAGAACATGAATGTCTTCATAGGGCAGTGAGGGAGTTGAATAAGGGAAAGATGAGATTTATTGAATATAATGTCAAGTTTTCTACATTCTGGCTTCTGACCTCATTCAGCTGAAAACTGCTCTCTCCAAAGTTACCAATGATTGCTTAATTGCCAAATCTAACTGCCTTTTCTCAGTCTTCATCCTTTTAGACCTCTCTTTAGTCTTTGACATTATCAGTCACCTTCTTCTCTTTAATATCGTCATCTCACTAGGTTTTTGTGGCAAGACTGCCATTTCTGACTTTCCTTTGTTGGATCTTTACCCAGGTCAGGTCCTTGCCCCCAGGCCTCTGTCCTGGGCCCTCTTTTATTCTCCCTTTCACTGTTTCACTTAGTGATCTCACCTATGGATTCATTTATTATCTCTGTGCTGATGATTCATAAATCTACTTGGCCAACCTTAACTTCTTTCCCAACCTGCAGAGCTGCATCTCTAGCTACCCATTAAACATCTCAAACTGAATGTTCTGTAGATATCTTAAATTCAGTATGTTCAAAACTGAACTCTTTCTTTCCCCCCAAACCCTTCCATCTTCCTAACTTCATATCTTCCCAGTCATCCAGTCCTGCAATCTAGGCATCATCCTCAATTCCTCCCTCTCACCCCTATACTCAATTTTTTGCCAAGTCCTTGTAATTTTATCTTTGTAACATCTCATCTACACCTCCTTCTCTCTTCTGACCCCACCACCACCCTGGTGCAGGCTCTTATGACCTCTGACCTGGACTATTAAATAGCCTTTTGGTTGCTTTCCTTGCCTTAAGCTTCTCCCTACTCCACGCTCCATTCAGCTGTCAAATTAATATTCCTAAAGTGGAGGTCTGACCATACCATCCTCTCATTCAGTAAATGTCAATGATCCCCTACCACCTCTAGAGTCAAATATAAAAGCCTCTGTTTGGCTTTTAAAGCCCCTCACAACCTGGCTTCCTCCTACCTTTTTCCAGTCTTATGCCACACTTCCCCTACATACCCTGTGATCCTGTTACACTGGCCTCCTTGCTGTTCCTCAAGCACAACTCTCCATTTCCTAACTCCGGGTATTTTCGCTGGCTGTCCCCCATGCCCAGAATTCTCTATATCTTTGATTCTCTGGCTTCTTCCAAGTTCCAATTATAATCCCATCTTCTCTAGGAGACCTTTTTTAATCCCTCTCAATGCCAGTACCTTGTCCCTGTTGTTTATCTCCAGTTCATCCTGTATAGTTGTTTGCTGCTCATCTTCCCATTAGGTTGTGAGCTCCTGGAATGCAAGAGTTTTTGTGCTTTTTATATCCTCAGTGCTTTGCACAGTGCCTGGCATGTAAGTAAGCATTTAATAGATGCTTGTTGACTGATAGACTGACTTCTTCAATGTGTTGATGAATTTCACTGAAATTTTTTCTCTTCTTTTTCTTTCTTTAAAAAAAATATTTTATAAGATATGATCCTCTTAAGGGATTGAGAGGGAAGGGTTCAAGGGTCAATCTAGTCTATTTAGAAACAAAAATCTATTTTAAAAAAAAGATAGGTTTTTGTTTCAGGAAGCAGCTTGGGATCATGGAAAGCACTGCGTAATTTTCCATTGTTATCATGTCTCCTTGTTTGGTTTATTATCTCTTTCCCAAACTCATTTCTTTTCTTCTTCTCTAGTATGCTCACCTCAAAATTGCTTTTCTCCATCTATTGATCCTTTATCATGTTTTGACATAAATTTGTGGATTGCCTCACTGTAATATACCTTCCTGATTTAATTCTATTCCATTGTCACTTTTTGCTATTTAGTTGTTTTGAATAAGCTATATCCTTTTTAGCTCAAGTCTAGCTATCAGTTACATTCCAGAAAGCCTCAGTGATAACTATGAGGTTAAACTTATCTTCTTACATTAAAATTTCTAATTCCCCTATTAAGTACCTGTGCTCTGTGCAGTTATGTATAGACATCCGAGACTGTGAGTTTAATTATAGCTCTTCCTAGCTATTATCTCATGTGAATTATTGGACTTTTCTACTGATTTTCTTCTCACATTGGATTTTTTGGTATCTGGTTTGGTGAGTATTTGTGGGTAATTTTCTTTATCTAATAATCCTATTCAATAGGCAGTCCAGTTCTCTTACATTTTCAGTTTCAAGCCCTCTTGATCCAGATTAGCAAGACTGTAGACAAATATAGATTTCTTCTGATCTTCATTATATGCACATTAACCATGAACCTGTCATTAATGGCACCATGTAACTGCTCTGCTCTCTAATTGCTTCTTCCAGTGTAACCAAAGAAGAATACCATGGTACTATTGGCGAAAGTTGTGGCTTGTGGCTTTCTTTAATCTACCTATTTATCTGCTGGACATTGTTGCATTTTTGTTCCTTGTTGCAAGGGACTATGTTTTATAGTTCTTTTGTATCTTTGTTCTCTTCCACAGCAGTTTTAGATACCTGGAAGGCACTCAAAAAAAAAAAAAAGAAAAAAGAAAAAAGAAAAAGTGAATACAAAAACAAAACACAACTGGATTGATTGATGTGCTCTACTCTTGGGGATGGGCTGATTTAGAGATAGCAGTGTGGCTAAATTCCACTGTTAGGAGAGGGCAGGAACATTTGGGAGATTATCAGTAGAAGTTGCTTCTTTTAGGTCTTAGATTTGATGAGATCAATATAAGTTGTATTGGTGGTCATAATTATTCCAAATTAATGGTATTAAATACCACTGGAATCAGGACTCATAATATTGAGGATACAATTAAGAGATGACTTCTTTGGCTGATAAATTTCCAAAGGGGGCCAGAAAAAGCACAGGATACCTTAGAAAAACATGTGATTTTCATTAAATGTTTTTCACAAGTACGGATTGCTTACTTGGTTAATTATTTGTCCTAAAGACTTTACTAATAGTTCAGTTTTGACATTACTATTGTAAAACTATGTATATTTATATACAGAGTACTTTATAAGAGCAGAATATTTGAGGGTGGTAATGTATTTCATATGTTCAGCACAATGTTTACCTCCACAATCACAAGTGCTTCATAGATCTTAAATGTCACTGTATTTAAAACACAATAGTCACCTGTCAGATTTAATAAAGAACAATGGCTTTTGGGTTTTCTTGGAAACACAGTGAACATTTGTTTTCCTTTTTAAGAGAAATATAATGTAATATATTTTTTAAACAAATTTTTTTTCAATTGATGAAAATCCACCTTCTCTCTCTCCTATTTTCCCCACCCCACCCACTGAGAAAGAAGGAAAAACAAAATCCCTATTTAGTCAAACAAAATGAATTTCCCCATTGGCCATGTCCAAAGACATGTCTCAAATATGGACTGAATCCATTAGGAATCCACTGAATCTCTTAGGAGGTAGGTAGCATGTTTCATCATGAGTCCTCTGGAATTATCATTGGTCATTACATTGATCAGAGTTCTAAAGTTTTTCTAAGATATTTACCTTTACCATAATGTTGTTATTGTATAAATTGTTGTCCTGGTTCTTCTTACTTCCTAGGTTTCTCTGAAATTGTCCCCTTAATGATTTCTGATAGCACAGTAATATTCCATCATATTAATATGCCATCATTTGCTCAGCTCTTCTCCAGTTGATGGGCACCCTCTTGGCTTCCAATGCTTTGCCACCACAAAAAGAGATGCTAAAGATATTTTTGTACATATCAGTCTTTTTCTTCTTTCTTTTATCTTTTTGGAATATAGATCTCATCTTGGGGAGTAATGATTTCACTAAATTGAAGGGTATATACACAATTTAATAACTTTTTGGATATAGTTTCCAAATTGTTTTCCAGAATCCCTGGACCAGTTTACAGTTCCACCAAAAGTGCATTAATAACCTTTTTTCCCCACAGCCTTTCTTACCTTGGTCATTTTTCCCTTTCTGTCAACTTTGTCAATCTGATGGATATGAGGTAGAACCTGAGAGTTGTTTTAATTTGTATATGTCTAATTATTAGTTACTTAGAGCTTTTTTTTATATGGCTTTTGATAGCTTGGATTTCTTCCTCAGAAGAAAGTGTCCTTTCATATCTTTTGACCATCAATCAGAAAATTGCTCTTATTATATTCTTATACATTTTAATCAGTTTCCCATATATTTAGAAATGAAATTTTTATCAGAGAAACAAGAAAAATTTCCCCAAAATTTCCTTCTTCTCTTCCAATTTTAGTTGTATCATAGGTTTGTTTGTGCAAAAACCTGTAAATTTTGTGTGATCAAAGTTGTCCATTTTACCTCCTACTATACTGCCTTCCTCTTGTTTGATCATAAACTCTTCCCCTATCCATAGATATGACAGGTAATTTCTTCTTTAATCCTCTGATTTCATGATATCACCCTTTATGCCAAAGTACCCATTTGGAGCTTCTCTTTGTATATTATGCAAGATGTTCTTCCATATCTAGAAATATATACTTTTAGAGATAAGTTAGGCTTTTGAAAATGTGTAAGTGGCCAACAATGGTGATACGCACCTGAAATCTCTGCTACTGGGGAAGTTGAAGCTGGTGGATCTTTTGAGCTTGGGAGTTCTGAACTGTAGTAGGCTAAGCCAATTTGGTGTCTGCACTAAATCTGGTATTAATTTGTTTAGCCCCTGGGAATAGGAGAGGAAAGAAGTTGCCTAAGAAAGGGCTAACTGGCCCAGGTGGGAAAATAAGCAGGCCAAAGCTCCCAAGCCAATAAGAGGAAGATTGTAAGTAGCCCTTGTATTCCCAGCTCAGGTGAGATAGGGAGATCTAGACTTTAAAAAAAAATTAAAATAAAATTATTTTTAAAAAAGAAAATCCATAAATGACATGCATATTTGAAGAGCCCTATTAAAGCTCTACAAAAACTTTGGCCTCTTTTGAAATGATTTCCATTTGGACATTTCAGAGTATACATCAAAGACAGAGAAATCAAAGTTAACATCTTTGATATGGCTGGACATCCATTCTTCTATGAGGTAAGAAATAAGTTTTTTTAATAAAGGTTTAGATGCAGTATCCTGAATGTTGGATCTTTGGGGTTTTTTTTGTTTTTTAGTTAGTCAATAAGCATTTATTGATGCTTACTATGTGCTAGGCACTGTGTTTGCTGCTTGGATACAAAGAAAGGCAAAAATATAGTCCCTGCCCTCAAGGAGCTCATACTCTGGTAGGGGAGACAGGATGCAAATAACTGTACATATAACATACAATACAACTGGCAGATGTTCTCCAAGGGATGTTGTTGTTCAGTTATTTCAGTCATGTCTGACTCTTTGTGACCCCATTTGGGGTTTTCTTGGCAAAGATACTGGAGTGGTTTGCCATCTCCTACTCCATCTTATTTTATAGATGAGGAAACTGAGGCGAACAGAGTTAAGTGACTTGCCCATGGTCACACAGCTAGTAAGTATCTGAGTCCAGATTTGAACTCAGAAAGAGGAATCTTCCTGACTCTAGGCCCAGCACTCTGTCCACTGTGCCACCTAGCTGTCCACTTTTCAAGGGAAGGCATTAGTATTAAAGGGGTTGGGGAAGGGTGAAAGGTTTACTCCAGAATGTGGAATTATCTGAATCTTGAAGGAAACCAAGAGGCAGAGTGAGGAGAGAACATTCCAGGCATGAAGGATAGCCCGCAAAAATCAAGTTGATTGGAAACTAGCAGTATGTATATTATATAGGTAGAGTTAAGGTAGACCTAAATTATGTTTTGTCATTTGTCCTCTGAGCTGTAACCTGATTACAAATAACTTATTTGTACAAGTTTCTTATGTCATCCCTTGAAATAGGGTTAGTAATAGGTTCATTGGTTATGTTATAAATAGGCAAACCAGATATTTTTATTGCCTTTCACATATGTTCCTAACTCTTAAAATTAATATAAATGTTTCAAGATGATCAGATCCATGCTTTGTCTTAGGAACTCAGTAATATGAATCATAAATTTCAAGCCTTCCTTCATAGCAGGGTACTAAAATGACCTTTCCTGAGTTCTTCCCTAAGTCTTATGTGAGTTCTCTCTCAGTAAAAAATTAAAACAACACTCCTGGTTTCCTTTATCCAAATTTTCCAGGTTTATGAGCTCAAAATGACTCTTCCTTCTGTCTCCCTTCCTTGGAGCATATTCATAGTACATTAAAGAACACTGTCTCGGGAGTAAGAGGACCTGGGATGTATCCAGAAATGTAGATATAAAAAGGATGCAAAAATGGAAGTAATAAATAAAAATGAAAAATATTTTAGAGAAGGAAAGGAAAGGGACCTAGTGTTTCTTGAGATTGGGGTACCTCAGGTGGAAGTCATCCCAAGAATAAGAAGATGCAAGGAGAGTGAATCTTATAAACCACATTATTATCTGGATTAAGTAAGGAAAGTATAAAAAATTTATAGCAGTGAAAGTAGAATATACTGTTTAGGGGCTGGGCTGGGCAAGGGAGGGGAGAGGAGGAGGTGGAGTTGAGTAGAAGGGGTACTATTTAAGTCAAATAAACCACGGCTACTTAGGCTTGTTTCTGAAGACAGAAGATTTGGTGATTTGGGCTGGGCTGGAATGGTATCTTTTAGGGATGTAGTACTCATATCCTTTTATTATAATTATTGTGACTGTCTTTCTTCCTCTTCTACTTACTTAACTCTGCCTCAGTTAATAATAATAATCACTAACGTTTATATAGTGCTTTAAGGTTTGCACAGCTCTTACAATACATCTCCTCTGAATCTTACAACAAGCCTTTATTATCCCCATTTTACAAATGAGGAAACTAAAATTTTTGAGAGAATTTAAGTGATGCCCAGAATCATATAGCTAGGATCATATAACCAATAAGCACCTGAAGTGGGATTTGAACCTGTATCTTTCTGGCTTGCCTTTTTGCTTCTTAGTTTGTACAAGCTTTCTCTTGTTTCTACATATTCCTAATATTCATTGGAGCAAAATAGTATGCCATGCTATTTATATAGCACACTTATGAAACCATTCCCCCCCACCCTTTTTATTTAGAATTCTTCTTTCTTAGTATTCAAGCTATATTCCCTCTATGACCTATAGACAAAGTAGGAATCCAAAGGGACAATAAAAATAAAGTCTTCTCTCAACAATTTCAGAACCCGCTTTGTTTCCAATTTTCTGCTGCTATAAAATCTAGATTAGGAGCTATTTCCTAAGATACAAACAGTCAAAGGATGTGAAAAAGTTTTAAAAAGAAATAATACAAACTATCTCATAATAATTTAATACCATTAATTTATGAAAGTTATTCAAAATCTCTAATAATCAGAAATACACAAATTAAAATATCCATGAGGTCTCAGCATATACCTGTAAAATTAGCAAAGATGATAAAATATGAGAAGGCATTTGAGAAGGGATGAGAAGGAAGAAAGGCATGCTAATCCACTGCTGGTGCAGTAGTGAATTAGTTTAACCATTCTGGAAAATAATTTGGAATCATGTAAGAAAAATTGCTAAATTGTTCACCTCCTTTTACTCAGTAATGCCATTATTGAGACCATAACCCAAGAATGCTTATTAAAAGCAAGAAAAGTACATATGTACAAAAATATTAAGAGCAATTTTTTTTGTTTTTAGTGAACTCATTAGCTTTTATATCACCTTCATTTCCAAGTCTATCCTTTCTGCCTCTCTTACCCAAGGATCCATGCTTTGTAACAAAAACAAAAAAGAGGGAAAAAATAGTTCAGCAACACCGACTAACACAGCAGACATATCAGACAATATATACAATGTTCCATGCCCGTTGTCCTCTGTCTTTTCAAAGAAGAGAAGGAGGCACTCAGGAGAAGAAGCATTTTCTCAGCTCTTCTCTGTGGTCAAGCTTAGTCATTAATAATTACAGTGTTCAGTTTCATTTTTTTGTTCTTTCTTTACATTGTCATTTTATGTTGTTTTTCTGGTTCTGCTTATTTCACTGAATCAATTTGTATAAGTCCATGATGCTCTGAGTTCTTCATATTTGGCTTTTCTTGTGGTGTAGTCACCTTACGTTCATGTACTACAGCTTGTTTATCCGTTCTCCATTCAATGAGCATCTACTTTATTTGCAGCTCTTTGCTACTAAAAAATGTGCCAGCATTATTTTTTGTAATAGCAAAAGCTGGAAACAAAATGTCTGTTGAATGATTAGAGAACTGCTGAAGAAAATATAATACATGAGTGTCATACGAGTGATGGGTATGAAACATTCAGAGAAACATTAAAATACTTGTGTGAAGTGATACAGACTAAAGAAAGTAGAGCCAAAAGAAAACCCACTGCTACTGTAACAGTATAAAAAAGGCAATAATACTTGGTCAGATCTAACAAATAATCTTGGTACCACACTATCAAAGCTAATGTATATGACCTTCCTTTCTGAACAACTGGCAGTAGTCCAGGTATGTGGTAATATGGGGCTTGAAATAAGAGTAGTGGCTGAGGGAGGGGAGAGAAGGGGAAAGATGAGAGAGATTGTGTTACAGTTTTCAGATCTTGACAAGTGATTGAATGCAAAGGGAGAGGGAAGACTCAAAAATAACTCTGAGTTACAAACCTGACTAGTTAGGAGGATAAATGAACTTCAGCAGAAATGGCAGTTGGAAGAGGAATGGGTTTAGGAAGAAAGATGATAACTTCCTTTCGGGCCATGCTGGGAGGTACTAGGGGAATATCCAAGTAGAGATTTCTAAAAGGCAGTTGGTGATGCAGGACTGGATTTCGGGCAAGATTAGGGCTAAATGTGCAGACTTGGAAGTCTGCATGGCGATGATAATTGAATTCATGAGAGCACATGAGATCTCTTAAGGATCTAGGATAGAAGGAAAAGAGAGATCATATGGGACATTCATGATTAGGGAATGGGATTTTGATGGAGATCAACTCAAGGGGACTGAGAAGGAGCAGTCAGGTAAGAGTAAACATTAGAGAGAATAGTGTTGCAAAATTACAAAATCAGTAGAAGTTGCTTAAATCCATCAACACTCAGCAGTCTGTTTCATTGAAGTGGCCTATTACTGTTTCTAGCTACATTCTTGCCAAACACTTTGTTAAAAGCTAAAACTACTCTCCTTTTACCCAGTCCCAAGCTAGCCAGAATTTCTCCTTCCCCAATACACTTCAAGATTTACTATCTGGGGCAACTAGGTGGCGCAGTGTATATAGAGCACTGGCCCTGGAGTCAGGAGGACCTGAGTTCAAATCCGGCCTCAGACACATAACACTTACTAGCTGTGTGACTCTGGACAAGTCGCTTAACCCCAATTGCCTCACCAAAAAAATCCCCAACAAAACAAGATTTACTATGGCAGTAACCCTACAAACCCACTATTTGCCCCAGTTCCTAATAGCTTAGGTCCCATTGAACACTGATTATTCCTTAACAGTGTCGTTACTTCCTATAGTAGATTCTTTACTCCTACTATCCAAACCACTTGCTAAGGACTTACTTCTGATCACCTGCCTAATGTCTTAGAAAGCCATCTTTAGAATGTCACCCTGAGGGATTTACCAAGGGAAAAACTTCCCCCACAGAATTTAGGTACCATATCTTATTGCTGACCAGCTTTCAAATATGTATTCAGTTTAATTGATCGGCTTTAGTGATAGAGTTCAAATTAACCTGATAATTAGACCTGTCCCACAAGCTAAAGTTTCTTCCTCCCTCTGATTTTAGACACTTATAACCTGAAATTCTGGTCTCATTCTTCAACTTTGCTTTTGCAGTGAGCATGTCAAGCTTGGGGTTAAAATATGTTTTTTTTTTCCTGGAAATGGCATGAGTGGTGCTTTTTGCCCTTTCCTCTCTTCCTTGCTCTGCAATTTACTGATAGAGATAGGAACTGAATTTGTGGTTTCAGTAGTGTAGGAAGCTCCTGGACAAGGAAATTCCTTCAGCATCTTCTTTGCAATTTAGAGTATTAAAGGGTTACCTAGACCACCAACTTTGCAGCTTAGAGTCTTAGAGCATTGCTTAGAGCAGTGAGAGATTAAGCAGGGTTACACAGCTTAGTAGGTTATCAGAGGTAGGATTTTGAACCTAAGTCTTCCTGGATTTGAGGTGGGCTCTCTATCCACTATTTCATGATGTTTCACTTAACTTACTAATAATGCTATTAATTTTCCTTTCAAAAATGTTTTATTGCTGCTTTTTTTTTACATTAGTCACTTCCTGATAACCTTGCCATGAAACTGTCTGTTATACAAAGAAAACCAGTTGATCATCTGAAACCAAAACTAGTTGTATTTAATCTAAATTTTAGTGTTTTCCTTTGCATCATTGTATTCATTGTGTATGTTGTCTTCTTGGCTCTACTTTCTTTCTTCTGCATCAGGACATATAAGTCTTCCCATGCTTTTCTCAACTTATTTTCAGCTGTGCATTAATGTAAAAAGTTAAACAGTGAGACCATTGGTTCTTCTAGTGCCGTGTTTCATTTTTTATACATATTCATTTGTTATTCATGAGACACGGTTGAAGAATACTATAAACCAGGGGCAGGTAGGTGGTGCAGTGAATAAAGCACTGGCCCTGAAGTCAGGAGGACCTGAGTTCAAATCTGGTCTCAGACCAAACACTTGACACTTACTAGCTGCGTGACCCTGGGCAAGTCACTTAACCCCAACTGCCTTATTAAAAAAAAAAAAAGAATGCTATAAACCTCTTAGATGGAAATAACTTGGCTATAGTTTGTTCATATTTTTTTTGGAGCTCTGTTGAAGATGAATGATATTTGAAGCAATGTGCCAGAGAGGCATCATAAAGAGCACTTGACATGGGGTAAAAGATTTGGGTTGAAGTTCAGGCTCTGAGCCTTTTTACCAAGTGACCTGAACTAAGTGGCTGAGTTTTAGTTTCTTTATCTAAGGAGGTAATACTTGATGATTATTTTCTGTACTTGAGAGGTTTCTTGTGGGGAAAGTGCTATGTAAACTGTAATAAAATGTTTTATTAGTTATTAATTTTTATTATTAGTTCATTATTCAACTTTTATATGAATTTTATATTGAATACGTTGTTATTTTGAACCAGTATTAGTTCAAAATTTGTATTTTGAATATTCTTTCAAATCATTGTTAACAGTTTATTTCTTTTGTCAAAATTGCTTGTTGTGTCCTTTGACCACACTACTTTCTGTCAGTTTCCCACTTTTTCCTATTGTGTATCTCTTCATGTTATTCTGATTGCATTACTTTTATTTGTGTAAAACTTATGAAAAATTTTAGAACAGATTAGAAACCTAAATATGTCTTTACCTTTTTATAGGTTCGAAATGAGTTTTACAAGGACACACAGGGTGTCATCCTAGTTTATGATGTTAGCCAAAAGGACTCTTTTGAGGCTCTTGATAGCTGGCTGGCAGAAATGAAGCAAGAGCTTGGACCTCATGGAAACATGGACAATATCATATTTACGGTCTGCGCCAATAAGGTAATTACATTGGAACTGAACATATCAAAGGATTAGATTTAATATGTTAAGAATATGGCTTTTAGCTTTGATAATCAAGTGGAGATAAAACAATTTATGTCAGCATTATATTTTACCAGACATTTGGCAACATTTTAAGTGACTCAGCGGTGTTCTGAAAAGGAGAGGGATGCTGGTAACAGTGACACTGACTCTTAAGCAAGAAAAGGAATGGGTCCTGAACATCAAGTTCCAATTGTTGCACACACTGCCTAATAAACGTTGGAGGTCAGACATTAACTCTTATAAGAACGTTCTTACGAGCCTCTGGGAATGGGGCACCATAATGAGGATTGATCATCCTCTAAGCCATTGAAAGCAACAGAATCTCAGAGTTGAAAGAGCTTCAGATACCGTCAATAGATGGTCTAGAATATGAATTTGAGCCTATCTTCTGAACTAAAGATTCCTGAAACAGCAATTTAGGGGAAGTATGTGAACTCCCAGATCTTCAAGGGCAGAGGTGTCAAACTTGTACCCTGGGGGCAGCATGTGGTACCATACTTTCCCAGTGCAGCAGGAACCAAATGAAAATGTAATTGGAAAAAGATTAACAAAGTAAAATACATAGAATATGTTAATTTGTGGTTTTCTAAATCACTATGCAGTTTCCATTTGACTTTGACATCACTGTTCCAAGGAATCAGAGACAATTTTATTTGTTTAGTTTTTTTTTTTAAGGCAATTGGGGTTAAGCGACTTGCCCAGCGTCACACAGCTAGTAAGTGTCAAGTATTTGGTCTGAGGCCGGATTTGAACTCAGGTCCTCAGCTGCCCCTAGAGACAATTTTAAAACAGATCCTCAGGTTAGCTGCTCTTAGTAAGTTTTCCTGAGTATCATGACCTGAGGCTTTTGGTTGTGTAACAAAGCACATTGAGGGGAAAGGCTGCCTTTGGAGACTGTCTCAATGGATTACTGCATTTGCACTGGAGGGGTCCATTGCATAGCTATTTGTGGCTGTTCCTACTGAGCCACATTGTTTTGGGGTTCTGCTAGAGATATAGAAGAAAAGAAAAATAAGGAAAGGAGGCTTTTTCTGAAATTACGTATTTTTTATTTTGGGGGGGCTTCACATGTCTAGTTTCTAGACAGAAAGTTATATTGAATAGTCTTGTGATCTTGGAATCAGTGAGGCCTGTATTCAAATCCTGCCTTCTGTCACAGCGTAGTTCTATGACTGGAGGCATGTTAATGCCTAATTAATTAATGTTAATCTCTGATTCTCAGTTTTCTTATCTGTAAATGAGGATAAAAATACTTATAGTTCCTACCTCAGAGGGTTGTTGTAAGGCTGAAGTGAGATGTATTTGTAAAGGTTTTTGCAAATCTTAAAGTTCTATATAACTATTCATTGTTATTACTTTTTTTTTGCTATTTAACTATCAGTCTGCAAGTTGCCTACCAGTTTTACTATTCCTGAACTTAGTGAATAAATCCTTGTCATCTTCTTTTAACACAAACTTTTAGTCCATCTAATACAAAATCTCTCTTTATCATTTAATTTAATGTCTATCTCTGGAACTTGTAGTCTTTGAGTTGAGATGCCCAAGACCTAATACATTCGTCTAGAAGCTCACTCATAGAACCTTTCCATGCCTATGCCTAATCTAATAAAAACCAAGATCAGTACATAGACATAAATAGCTGCATAGGCAGCTGATAACTTTAAACAGGATTTATGCACATTATGGTGGGAACAGTATCATTACCCCACCCCCTTCCCTTGCTCTCATGTAACTTAGGTTATTTTTTCTTAAAAGATGTTGAAACTATCCTCAGGATTTATTGGCTCATGGTTCAAGCTATTGACACCACTACCTTGTCATCTGAGTGCCAAACCTTCACAGACAAGGACACATAGCTCATAGGAGAGGAGTTTTGCTCAGCTGAAATAAACTTGTGATTTCTTCCATGCAATATCCTTGTTGAATATCTTTCCCTTGCTATTGCTAAGTAAACCTCATTTTGTTAATTGTTGAATAACCTATGACTATGTCATTTTGTTCCAATTTCAACCTAAACTGCTAGAGTACTAATAGAAAACGCGTAATCTGGGAGATCAGAAAATGTTATCCTCTAAAATAATAGTCTACATAAAATGGATGAGAGATTTTTGATAAGATGGTAGAGTAGAAAGAAGCACCTAGTTCTGCCAAGATTTCTGTAATGAAATAGAAATGTCCTGTTGTAAGCTAAAAAAAAAAAACAAGACAAAAAAATTCATATGTGGTTTTAGCCACTGCTATTCTGGAGTCTAAGATTCTACATTGACTGTGATTCTTTTAGTTTCTGTACTACTTTCCACCTTAGCAGCCCAAGCAGGAGTATTTACCATCTCCATTTTCTTGCCTTTTTGGATATATGGAAGAAATAAATAGGTTCCACTCTAATTTTAGATCAAGGTCTTGCAGAACCACTTATTAAATACAATTACAAGGAAAGCTATATTCGACTTTTACTGTATGAAATAGGGAAGTAAATTTTCACTGTGTAATTGGAAGATGTATATGCTAAAAAGAGAAGATTTAACAGAGGATTCAGTTTTTAGATAAATCCATTTTTCATTGGCCTCTGTCATTGCCCGAGTAATTTCTTGGGGGAAAGGACTTGACTGAGCTGGATTCTAATTTCCTTTCCTTCAGGCTTCAAGCAGCTCTGTATGATGGCATCCTGCATGAGTTCCTTCTATTCTTTAGTTCGCTGGATGAATGACTGTCCCAGGTAGAGCATGGTCCTACCCTCCTCATTCCATTCCATCTTCTACTCAACTGCCAAAATGATTTACCTAAAATCTCAGTTCTGACCATGTCACCCCCCTTCCTTCCCCGCCTCCATTTCAATAAGTTCCCTTTTATCTCCAATATCAAGTATAAAGTACAGTTTGGATTTTAAAGTCCCTAAAAATCTTTCTCTTTTCTATCATTCTACTCTTCTTACATTTTACTCTATCTTCTGACTCTGTAGCTTTTTAGTGGCTCTTTCCCAGGTCTGTTACGCTCTTCCTCAACACCTTTATCTCATGGGGTTTCCTGGCCTCCTTCAAGGACTCAACTCGAATCCCACCTTCAATAAGATAACTTTTTGTGTCTCAGTCCTCCCACCGCTAGTACCTTTTTCCTATAAAGATGTAAAAGACATAGAAGTTCCAATTTAATGTTCCTTTTTGAATTGGATCAGTCTAGCAGAAAAAATAACCAAAAGGGAAAATATAAAGTTGAACAAATTTTTGGAAAATTTAGAGCTAAAAAATTTATGGCATCTTTTGAATAGGCTCACTAAAGAATGTACATATTACTTAGTATCATGTGGCACTTTAATAAAAGGAGACTGTGTATTTTGGCATGGAGAAATTAAAAATAAGTATTAAAAGACAGAAGTGCTAAACTCATCTTTTACAGATCATAGAACTATAACTGATAAGGCAAACACACACACACACACAAAGACAGATCTAAATGGAGACTTACTAATGAAATCCTAAATAATTAAAAAAGAAAAAGTAACTATCAGTAACTATGTAAAAGATAGTAATAAAGATGAGACACCATACTAAAATTTCTGGTGTTTAGCTAAAGCTGACCTTGGAAGAAAAATAGAAAAACAGAGGATAAATGACATACATTTAAAAAAATGAAGCAGGTGAAAATAAGCACAAAAGAGGAAATCTTTAAAATGAGAGCAGAATTGGATGAATTTGAAAATGAAAAAATTACAGAACTAATAAAACTAAAGTCTGATTAGTTGAAAACACTAACAAAAACTGATAAAACTTTAGGAAATCTGATTTATAAGAGGGCAGAAAATCAAATCAACTAAATAGAAAATGAACAAGGTGAAATCACAGCCAAACCAAAAGAAATAAAAAGAATTATCAGAACCTACAATGCACAGTTACATAACAACACTAAAAACAGGGGAAAAAAAGAGAATTACTGTTGGAAAATATAAAACACTCAAACCAACAAAACATTAAATAGAAATCTTAATCCAGTCTCAGAAAAGGAAAGAGAATTGGCTGCAAAAGAACTACATAAAGAAAAAAAATGCTTCAGGTCTGGATAGATTTATGGGAGAGTTCTGTAAGCCTTTTGAATGACAATACCATTAAAATACTGTTTTCCAAATTTCAGTAATAAAGCAAGCATTCTACTAAGCTCTTTGTGACCTAATACCAAAACACAGGGAAAGAAGAAGCGTAAGAGGGCCATAGAGCAATAGCATAATAAATTTTGATTAAAAAATTTTAAATATAATCCTGTCAGAATACAGCAGTGCTAAGGAATCATTCACTGTGACCAAGTTGGATTTATACCACAATGCAAGAATGGTTTAGAATTACTGAAGCAACGTAATTAAAAACAAAAGCATGCAGTACTACCAAAGTTAATTTCAGGGTTAATGCTATACTGATCAGATTACCAAAAGGATACTTTACAGAGCTAGGATGCCAAAATAACATTCATTTGGAAAAACCATATTTTGTTAATTAAATGAAATAATAAAAAAATTAGCAGTGAAACAGTAAAAATTTCAGACCTCAAAACTGTATTATAAAAGAGTAGTCATCGAAATGATTTGATATTGGGTAAAAGATATAAAAGAATACACTTAGGAGAAATCAGAAATATAAAACTCTATAACATTATTCAATAAACTTGAAAACAAATTACTTAAGAACACCCCATTTGATAACTATTAGGAAAACTGGAAACCAATCTGGCAAAAATTAGATTTAGACCAACATCTTACACCATATTCTACAATAAATGGAGACATAACTTAGATATTAAAGATTATACCATAAAAAAATTGGAAGAGAAGCAGATCATATTTTTTGCTCTGAATAGGAAATGTTTTCTTAACCAAACAAAGGAGAGAGGCAATTGCAAAAAATAAAACACATAATTTTGGTTACATAAAATTAATCTGCCAAGACAAAATTAAATGCATTTGGGATAAGAAGGGAGGCAGTTGAATGGGGAAAAAAAATCTTTGTTTTCAAATTTCTGAGATAAGGGTTTGTTCTCTTACAAATAGACAACTGATGGAAATATAGACAACCAGAAGTCATTCTCTAATAGACAAATAACCAAAGGAATATGAAAAAACAGTTCCCAAAGGAAGAATTATAAATTATTGACAACCATATGAAAGAATGATCTAAATCTCTAATAATAAAAGAAATGCAAATCAAAACAATTGTAAGGTTATACCTCAAACCCAGCAAATTGGCAAAAGATAGAAGTAGTCAATTTTGGAGAGGTTGTGGGACAATAGGTACAGTAGAAATGACAAAAAAATAAGTATGGCACTAAAGAAAAGATGTGAGGAAATACCCCCCATTCCTTTGCAGAAATCTAAAATTCACAGGCATGAACCATTGCGTATGTTTTTAGGGTTTTTTTTAATGTTTTGATCAGTTTTGTTGTATTTTAGAAAACATTCTTTGTAATATAGTATGACTCACTGGGAGGAGGAAGAGAGGATCATGGGGAAATTTAAGTGATGTAAAAACAAAAGACAAATAAAAATGTATCTTTTTTTCTGAATTAGTTTTGTATTCAAATGCCTCACAGGTAACAAAATAGATAGTTTCATCTTATTTAATATCAGGCACAAAATAGGCTCTCATCAAGTGTGACTCTTGGCTTCTTTTCTCATCCTGGTCTGGATGACTCTGGTTTTAAGGCAGGAGTAACCTGAGCCCTTACTTGTGTGATCAGGACCTGCCTTTCCATGTCTCTTTGCCAGCTTCTCAGGATGCCATCTTCTTTAGGAGGATTTTGCCACTGGGAGCCTTGACAGGGCTTTTTTGCTCAGTAGATTCCTTAGCGGTGTCTTTCCTGAGCCAAAAGTTAACCTGCTTTGGCCCTGCAGGTCCACCTGTCATAGTTGTCTCTGATCTCTACCCAGGTGCTGTGGCAGTGACAACATAAGTACCTGGTAGTAGCAGCCAGAAGTAATCACCTTGCATATCTGAAGTGACATCATGAACAATCCCATTAATAGAAATCACTGCTCCTGCAGTGCCATTGTTATTTTCACAGGAAACTAATCATTGCTTCTTGGTTGCCAAGCCACTCCCTTTGCAGCTCCCTCCTGGCACAGAAGCTTAATTGCAATTCAATTCCAGAGTGATATCAAAGCACTTGGTCTTGCATTCCCTTACTGACAATACCAGGAAGCTCCATTGGTGATGCCATCAGGAAAGTAATCTCCACAATTTCAGCCCAGGTGCATCCATCCATGTGCATAGGAATAGCCTTTGGTCAGCTTTCTGAAAAGCTTATCACGTGGGGTAGGAATATTGGCAGTATGATGGAAACCCGAACCTGATGCTTATGGGACTTCTCATATGGGTAACTGGCTACAACTGCACCTCCATGAAGATTGGCAGAAAGAACAAGTTAATGGATTCTGTCCGCTGTGTAACAGCCTCAATCTCTGGTTCCACCTGATTTCTCCAGTTGTCTGGAAGGGGTATGTGGTAGTTGAGGCCCCCCCTCTTCTCATTATAGTACATGTAGGTATTAAGATCTGGAAAGTTTCGATGTAGGTCTATTCTGTTAGCATGGTTCCGGCCAGTCAGATACTCCTCGGTGTCTGGGCCTTGGTCTGCAGCATCCGGATTCATGGAAGGCAAGATGTGAATCCTTGTGCTGTAAATCAGCCAGACAATGCATTCATTCCTGTACTTTTCACACAAGAAGTCACTCAGAAAGTTCTCATAGCAGCTCTTTCCCCAGCACTTCACTCCCATGCATGTCTTTGACATACTTAAATTCTGGCTACCCTTTGATGCTGTGACCACTGCTGTAAACTTTAGTGATGTGGGGTCACTCATTATGTGCCTTGTATAAGGCCTGAATTTGTCATCATAATGATGATGTTGATGTCACAGAAACCACCCCACATAACAGCAACAGGAGCCAGAAAAGGGCTTGAGAGTGCTTCTGACATCTGCCTGGGCTTTTTCTTCAGAGACACTGCGCAGTCTTCTTTTCCAGCCCTGACTTCTCGTCAGAGTCCGAGGACGCCCAAGTTTTCTTCATCTTCTCCTGGAGAAGGACCCAGCCCTACCGAAGAAAAAAATGTATCTTTAAAATAAAAATAAAAACAAATTTTTTAAAAAACAGATAGGAAACAAGAACAGAGGGGAAAATGGAAAGAAAGGAGCTGAGAATCCTTTAGTCAGTAGTCTGATCTATAAACATTTGGGAGATACAGGAATTAATACTTTAAAAACTAAAATAGAACTTATTTGGTTAACTAAGTTTAATAGTTGAAAGAGATTTAGAAAATTCAGGTAGATTTCAGTTTTTTCAGACAATAGTAGGAACAACAACAGTAATAGTGAATTTTTATATAGCATAACATACGTGACAGAGCAAGGCAGCAATGATGTTATGTCACAAGGTCAGTCACAGTAGCTTTCTGTAAGCAGTCCAAACTGCCACAAGACTCCACTATATTATTCAATATTTTATCATTGTAGTCTTCTCAAATCCTCCACTACCTGCTGCTGCCATACCCCTATAGTGACAGTCTAACACAGCTTATCTTCAAGCAACCTAACTTTCTTCTTTGCTGTAGTACTGATTTGGCTTACTCTTCCTAGCCTTTCCATTACAGTGGACAAAGGTGCAAATACAGAATGTGATCCAAGGCAAGGTGGTGTTGCTTTTGAAGGACAGACATGCAACCTTGTATTAAAACTGTGTGGCATTGTCCTCAGGGTTGTAACATTCAAGTTGTATGGCATAGTGGATAGAGCACTGAACTTGAAGTCAAGAAGATCTGTGTTCAGATCTTGTCACTTATTACCTGTGTGATCACGAACAAGTTATTTAACACTCAGAGGAATGGTTTGGTTCCTTTATCTGCAAAATGGCGATAATAATGCCTAGATTGCCTGTCTCACAGGGTTGTTGTGAGTTTTAAATGAGATAACGAATGTAAATGCACTGCAGACTTTGTTGTTGTTCTGTTGTTTCAGTCATATTCAACTCTTCATGAGCCCCATTTGGTGTTTTTTTGGCAAAGACACTGGAGTAGCTTGCCATTTCTTTCTCCAGCTCATTTTACAGATGAGGAAACTGAGGCAAACAGGGTAAAGTGACTTGCCTAGGGTCACATAGCTAGGAAATGTCTGGGCCTGGATTTGAACTCAGGAAGATGATACTTCCTGACTTCAAGCCTGGTGCCCTATCTACTGAGCCACCTACCTGTTCCCCTGCAAACTTTAAATTGCTATAAAAATGCTATTATTATTATTATTATTATTGTTGTTGTTGTTGTTCTTGAAGATCAGGCTGGTCAAAGCATGAAGTTGATTATTGTGTATACTCCATGAGTTGTACCAGAAAGCACAAAGGTATGTTAACGGCCTTTGATGTGTTTGTTATGGCTCTACAATTGACCTAATAATCATTAAGATCCATTGATAGGTAGTGTCATGTGTGACCTCTTTATAGCACAATAGGCTCTAAACTCCCAGGAAACCATTCCATTTAAATGTTCAGTTAAAAAGTTAATTGTGTATCAGCTGAAAGCCAAGCAAGAAGAACATAATGTTTGTAATCATTCTTAACATCATAGATTCTGTTACCATAATTCAATAATTATAATGATTTTTTCTTCTTTTTCTCATATATTATACAGTTGTTCTATAACTTAACTACTGATGTTCATTCTGGCACGGGGGGTAAACTGGAATATTCATGCTTGAGTGATTTCTGAAGCAGCTGTTGGTCACTTCTAGTGCTCACTACTCAATGTGTTTCTCATTCTTTTTCTTATTCTCTTTCCTCCTTTTTCTCATTATTTTTTATTTTCCTTTTCCCTCCTCCTTTTCCCCCCCTTCATTCCTCCTAATGACACTTAGGGACATTACTTAGCTTTACTGATGCCTATTTTAGGTGAAATATTTGGTTAGGCCATTCTAATGGGAATACAAAAATTATTAAATATAACTTTCTCCTTGTTTAAGATTGATTGTACCAAGCATCGCTGTGTAGATGAAAGTGAAGGACGCCTTTGGGCTGAAAGCAGAGGGTTCCTTTATTTTGAGACTTCAGCACAAACAGGAGAAGGAATCAACGAGATGTTTCAGGTAATTTAGTCATATAGGGATTTCAGTTTAAATTCTAAGATACCAGCAAACCAAAAAATGTATTTACTAAGAGAATGAATTATTCTTCCTAGAAAATAAACCCCTTTATGATAGTTAGAAAATTTCTTTGTATTTACCTGTCTTTCAGTCTACTTATTATAAACCATTAAATAAGACAAGAATTTTCTGAAAGGCTTCCTTTGACCACCAAGTGGACATTAGCAACTTACTGAGAGATTAGAAAGGGGGTATCATTTGTGTGCCTTAAAAACTGAGACTTTGTTGATAATAGCTGTTGATAATCCTCTTCACCCCTGAGTTGTAAAGATTGTAAGGGCAACTTCTAATACTAGCTGCTGGGAAATTGTCACTGAGTGTGTTGTTGAGAACAGAATTTGAGTATGTGGAGAAGTTGGAAAGTTAGTATTATTCTGGATTAGTAGGGTGAGTGAAAATGTACTGTACGATGAATTAGCTGGGGTGGATAGAGATGGAGAAGGGTAGGTAGTGTTTGGGTGTGAATCCATAGGCATTTTAAGAGAGATAATGAGATGCAAGTCCCTGTAAGTTTGTCTTGATTCTGAAGTATGCTTCTTCAGAGGGTTGGTCTCCCCCCAATACCATAAGTGAACTTTGATTTGTAGGAGCAATGTAAGGAAAACAGTGGATTAAATTGGGAACGAAAGTAGGAATATCCAGCTTGAGTGTTTAGCTAGCAAAATTAAATGTATTCTGGGGCTTCCTCTCCCCTCATGGAACCATTCCATGACAGAGCTTTGTCAAATTCCATACCTGAGTGGTACAGTTCCGAATTCCTGCACAAGAAAAAAAATGCCTACATAGGGCTCAAGTAGACCCAGAATCATAGCCTCAGAGAGAGGGAATGAAAGTGCATCCATGATATTTATCTTTCAGAACCGTCAGTGATTTGCTAAGGTTTACTGTATCAATCTGTTCTTTTGAGTCAACGATTCTTAGTAAGTTGGTAACTAAATGAATATCAGTGAGTATTGTCTATTTTTTGTCTTTAAAAGTTCAAGCATTTACCACAATAGGCTTATTCCAAATTAAGTGGGCTGGAAAAGGACTTCATAGTCAATATTCCTACCAAACAACCTTGAAACCCAACATTAACAGGAAATAATCCACCTGCAGTGGCTACAGATGCTTTTAAGCTCTGTGGTTCAAACTCATAACATTAACATGGTCCTAGAACCTTCCATAACTCTTCTGTAACAATGCAAATCTTATGCTTATCAGATAGAAAAAATGTTCTCAGAAACTAATAAATAAAAATCTTATAAGAAATGCTATTGTCAAGAAAGGGAGGTAACCAGTCTATTTTGTGTCCTTTCAGATGGTACATAAAGACAGTGTTTATTTTATTTTAGTTTAGTTTTTTTAGATTGCTAGCATCTTTTTTTGTAGTGGGGACTCTTTAAAAATAGAGCTGTTTCCAAAGCTGCTCATGGAATGTTTTTTGTTTTTGTTTTTGGGTGGAGGGAAATGATAGCCTGTGGATTGGGGAATGGCTAAACGAATTGTGGCATGTGAATGTAATAGAGTATTATTATTGTTTTCACACAAAATGAAGAAAGGGAAGGATTTACACAAATCTAGCAAGACTTACTTGTATGACTTGATGCAGAGTAAAGTGAATAGAAAATTTTTTACAGTGACTACATAATTTTAAAGAAGGAGAGCCTCAAAAGACTTAAAAACTCTTGTCAGTGCAATAGTCAGCCACAACTCCAGAGGACTGATGGTGAAGCATGCTTGCCGTCTGCTGATGGAGAGATTATAGAAATCAGACCCAGAATCAGATGAACATCTTCCACTATGGCTAGCATGCAGAGTTGTTTTGTTTGCCAGTCCTTGTTTGTCACAGGAGAAAGGTTGTGTTGTTGCTGTTGTTGTTGTTTTAATGGCAGAAGGAATTTGGCAAGTGAATAAGAAACAATGATGTAAAGACAAAGAAAGGAGTTGTTGAAGAATTTTTTTAAAACTGGGAAGAAAATAGATGGAAATTTGGAGGAAGGTATAAGCATTATAGTTTTTCTCAAACATGTTGAATTTGTCATATGCTTTTTAAAATGGACAAGTTGTTTGTGATAGAAATACTCCATTTCATGTACAAGCCTCTTTTTCTGTTATTTTTATATGAAAATATTTGTTAATTGATGTATGTCAAGTGTAGAATGAAAAAAAAGAAAAAGCCTATTTTTTAAAAAAGAAAAAATAAGCCATATAAACCATTAACTTTTCTGTATGTCATCAATAAAACCCAGCAGGAAGAGATATTCTATTCAGAATTACTACAAAACATATAAAATATATGAGTTCACCTACTAAGACCATACAGGAATTATATGAATACAATTATCCAACACTGTTTAAGGAAATAAAGACAGACCTAAATAATTGTGGGGAGGTTGATTGCTCATGGTTAAGCCATGACCATACAATACAAATTACATTGCTATCGAAATTAATTTGCTTAAACAGTTTTTGGTCAAACCACAAGAGTCTTTATAGAATTTTTTTTAAAATATCAAAATTCTTCTAAAAAAAAAAGATCAAGAATCTCAAAGAAAATAATGAAAGAAAGTAGAAAGGAAGAAAGCTTCACAGTACCACATCTCAAACCCCCAGACCATTGGCTCTACTTCCACTCAACTTCCCCAGCTACTACCCAGGAGAGTAACTGCTATGGAGAAAAGGCCCTGCCATCTCTGCCACTATGTACACCAACTGCCATGGACAAGCAAGTAAACCTAAAAGCCCCGAGAACAGTAGCACCCTTCATACCACTGGCTGTATTCCAGTATGGCTGCCATACCCATCATCCAAGGGAGTAATCCCCATGGGAAAAGGACCCACCATCCCTGTCTCACCAACTGCCAGCCAACTGCCATGGAAGGATAAGCAAGCTCAAGAGCCTTGGGAACAGCAGCCCTTTCCGTAACACCAGCTTTGGTTCCAGTCTTGCCATCAATGCCATCACCTAGGAAAGCAAACTGTGTGGAGAAGAGGCCTGCCACATCCTATATCAAATGCCAGTCAGTTATCAATGGCAAGCCTAAGAGCCCCAGGAATGCCAGTGCCCCCCCCCAGAGCTGGTGGTCCAGTCTGTCCACCACACACCACACGTTCAGGGCAGCAGCCACTGTGGAGAAGGGGCCCGCTATCCCTGCTACCACCCATAGCAGCTGCCAACCAACAATCAGTGATAGGTAGGTGTGCCCAAGAGCCCTGGGGATAGCAGCACCCTCTGAACCACCAGCTCTTTTTCCAGCCTGGAAACCACAGCAATCATGTAGGAGAGCAACCCCTGTGAAGAAGGAGCCTCCCACCACCTCTGCCAGATGCCATCTAACTTCCAGTGACAGGCTGGTAAGCCCAAAAGGAACAGCCAATTTTCCTCTCTCCTCTAGTTCTGACCTATCTTCTGGTCCCTTCAGGATTTGTTCTATGAAGTTTGGATTCAGTCAGAGGGCCACACTTGGGGACCTAGAGGGCCACATGTGGCCTCGCAGATTCCACCCCTGTGTCCTATCCCAGTAGCTGTCCTTTTGGGAAGTATAACCTCTGTGAGGAAGCAGCCTGACAACTAAATCCCTCTGCAGCTGTGCGGCCTCAGCAGCCACAGTTACTGAAGTTCTAGAAAAGAAAGTTCTCTGTGCCAAAGTCCTTGGTCCTACAAAATGGTTCAATAGCAGAAACTGACATGTTTTATTAATGAAGATGACACAAAAATAATGCATTACCATGTACCCCAAGGACCTCTGGGTCTTTCATCTGACTTGCATCTGAAACTCCTGCACTGTTGTCTCTCTCCTTTAGAGTGTGAACTCATTGGGAGTGAATGGACGGGGGTTAGGTTACTTTTCTCTTTGTATCCCCAGTGCTGAGCATGGCACTTTGCACATAGCAAATACTTAAATTCTTTTTCATTCATTCATTCTACTACAAAGCAGTGATTATGAAAATTATTTGGTATTTGTTAAAAAACAGAAAAGTTGATCAGGGCAACAGATTAAGTACACAAGATCCAGGAACAAACATAGCAATACAGTATTTGATAAAGACAAAGACCCCTACTACTGAGATAAAGATGTACTATGTAAGAAAAAGCTACTAGGAATAATGCTAAGCAATCTGGAAGAAATGAGGTTTAGACAAACTTCTTATGCCACAATAAGCTGCCAATGGATGCACCACTTAGATGTAAAAGGTTCACAAATTAGAGGATCAGGACAGGAAATTTCACAACTGTGGATAGGAGAGGGATACTTGACTAAACGAGTAGAAGAGGATCACAGGAGATAAAATGGATAATCTTGATTATGTAATATTGAAAAGTTTTGCATAAACAAAATTAATGCGCTTAAAATTAGAAGGGATGCAGATTGAACCTATGATTTCATTACTGTAGTGTACTCACTCTATAAATACAACCTGAAGTCTATAGAGTTGCCTAGAATGAGAATAAATGAAATCTTTGCTATTATTCCCATTTTACAGTTGAGGAAAGCAAAGCTGAGAGAGATTAAATGACTTTCCCAGGGTCACACAGCTAAGAGGTTTCAGAGGCTGGATTTGAACTCAAGTCTTCTTGACTCCCAGCACTCTATCTACTATGCCACCTAGTCATCTAAATACAAATAAATACTAAGAAGTATTTAGTACCATTTGAGAGTAAGGGTGCTAGCTGTTGAGGTAATGTGAAAGGCAAAGGCTTCAAGTAGAAGGTGCTTCAACTGTATCTTGAAGAGAAAGGTCCTGTGAGGCAGAGGTGAGGAGGGAATGCTTTCCAGGCATAGGGGACAGGCTGTACAAAGGTATGGAAGGTCATGTGTGAGGAATAAAGAAAAGGCCAGTTTGGCTGTATCATAGAATCTGGGGACGGGAGTAATACCTACAGTGAGGCTAGAAAGAGGTTGGGCTCAGGCTATGAAAATCTTTAAAAGCTAAATAGAGGAGTTTATGTTTGACCCTAGAGGCATTAGGGAGACAGTGGAGTTTATTGAGTAGTGAAGTGATAAGGTCAGATCTACGCTTAAGGGAATTCAAAACTTGGAGACTGAGTAAAGGATGACCTGGAGTGCAGAGAGACTTGAGGCACGGAAACCAATTGCAATATTCTAGGCGAGCAACAGCGTCTGCAGCAGCATTTCTGGTACGTACACTCATGCCCTATTAGTGGAAACTTGAATTATTCCAGCCATTCTAGAAGTCAGTTTGAAACTATACCAAAAAGTCATGAGAGTATACATTCCTTTGACCCAAGGATATCACTATTAGACCTGTTTCCCAGTGAGATCAAAGAAAGGTGTCTGTGTTCCAAAATATTAATAGTAACATTTTTTGTTAGTGAAAAACTGGAAAATAAGGAGATTCCCATCAGTTGGGGAGTGAATGAACAAATTATTGTAGAATAATGTATTATTAGAATACAGAAGTAATGAAAGGAATGGTTTCAGAGGCATCTGGAAAGATTTGTATGAACCAGTGCGAAGTGAAGTAAGCAGGACTAGGAGAACAATGTATACAATGATTAGAGCATTATAATAGAAAACAACTGGGAAAGGACTCAGAGCAGTGACGACTGCAGAAGACCAATGATTAGCACTTTTAGATACAGACGAAGTTCACATTTATTTTGCTGGATTATTCTTATTGGCACGAGACAGCTTTTTTTTTGTTTTGGGTTGAGGAAAGAGGAAGCAGAGTCCTAGTGATAGTGATACTGGGGGAATAAAAAGTTGTCAATAAAACATACATTTGTTTTTTAAATGAGCAGGAGAGAAGAGAAGGAAAGGCTGAGAGACAGACAGAAAAGCAGGACAGCTTTGAGACAAAGTACTCTGAAGTCATCTGCTGTGCATGCTAGAACTAGGCAGCTTCTAATACATTCTTTAGCTGATTTTCACTGTATATGGAAACGTTCATGTTTATATGTTGTTTGCAAACTTTAGAACAGGCCTGCGCCACCTACAACCCACGAGCCACTTATAGCCTGCAGGCACAGTGAAGGATTTCAGATAGCCCGGGCAAAAAATGTAGAGTATGTTTTCCTATACATTTTTCGTGGGCTGCCTGAAATCCTTTGTCAGGTCGCAGATTGTGCAGGCCTGCTTTAGAATGACAAAAATTAACATGTTAAAAAAGCATTTATTAAATCCCTGCTCTCAAGAACCTTGCATTCTGATTAGGGGAAGCATATATAAAAAGACTTAGATGCAGGGCAAATGGAAAATCCTGGTGGTCTTTACAGGCCATTGGCAGATCATATGGCAATGACTGAGGTTTTGGAAGTCATAGTGACAGAGTAGATGATAAGCCTCGATGGTCCTTACTGTATAGCGCAAGGCAGATGGCAAGATCCAGTGGATCTCCATATTGCCAAAAGGATTGTAGTTGGTGACTCTTTGCTCATCCAAGCATTCTGAACAGCCATGTTGGGGATGTCAAGGGAGGTCTAGAAGAGCCAGGCCAGTGCATTCCAGGCCATTGCCAGGCATCCTCACGTTTGTCTTGCCACTGGACTTCGATGACTCTAGAGGTAAGAGTAAGGCTTACAACTTTGCACAGCTCTGCCTCATTTAAATCCAGTTCATGCTCAAGTCATCACCCTGTGATGTCACTGGTTCTCTTCAGGAGTGAAGGAACAACAACAGAGGAGCCAGGTCCACAACCATTTAGAAGGGAGAAGAAGGTCTAAGGGTCGGAATGAAGCAGAGGCCCTGGTCTCCTCCTCTTAGGGATAGCTGGAGAGGAGGAAAGGAAACAGTGACATTGGCAGAAAAGTTAGGGAGAAGGGCTCCCTACAGCACCTTTTTCTGCTGGTGGACTGGGTTGAAGAGGGAGACCCCCCACTGTCTGTGGTTCTCAATTGGATATTTACCTTTTAGCACCTTCATTTATAACTTATAAAGATGATTAGCGGTTTTAACAAGTTTCCTTGGCATAGTAAATTAGTGCCAAATCTAGTTTTCCTAAGATAATTTTATAATGCTTTGTTTACAGATGTTTTATTCTGCCATAGTTGATTTTTGTGAAAATGGTGGGAAACGTCCTGGAACAAACGTCAGCATAAGTTTCACCAAAGAGCAAGCTGATAACATTCGCAGGATTCGAAATAGCAAAGATAGCTGGGATATGTTGGGAGTCAAACCTGGAGCCACAAGGTAAATGGTATTTCAGGATCCCTGGTGCTGGGTGCCACCCTGGGGCTCTTAACCAATTCAATATTAGATGGGTTTTGATGGACCAGTGATTTTAGTGGTGTAGGAAACTTGACCAGTACAGACTAAGATTCTTCAGCATAGAATTTTAAAGAGTTAGTTGTCTGAGGTTCTGTCAGGGATTTGCTCCCCTCGTTCACACAGACCATCAGAGGTGAAATTGGAACCCAGATCTTTTCTTCCTCTGCCACATTTCCTTCCAGTATTACTTATTGGTCAAATTGATAGGAGAATCCTAATTAAACATTAATCACCGAATCTAAGTTAGAAGGGATATAAGAGGCCATCTAGTCCAATCTACATCTAACCATCATTCCCCCACAAGTGATTGTCTAGCCTCTGGTCCAGATTTCTGTTTAAAGGGAACCCATTCTTTCCCAAGGAAGCTGCTTCCAGCTCTAATAGAGAGGAGGTTTTTCTTTGTTGTTGTTCAGTTGTTTTAGTTGTGCCTGACTCATTGTGACCCCTTTGGGAGTTTTCTTAGCAATGATACTGGAATGATTTGCCATTTCTTTCTCCAGCTCATTTCACAGATGAGGAAACTAAGACAAACAAGGTTAAGTGACTTGCCCAGAGTCACACAGCTAGGAAGAGTCTGAAGCCAGATTTGAGCTCAGGAAGATAAGTTTTCCCGACTTCAGGCTCAGCACTCTATCTGTTGTGCCACCTCACTGCCTTGAAGTTTTTCTTTACATCAAGACTAACTGTATCTTCCTCCCTGTAATTTAGAGCCTTTGTTTCTAGTTCTGCCCTCCAAGGCCAAGCAGAAAAAAAGTCAAATCACTCTTCTACATGGTGGTCTTTCAGACACTAGAACAGAAATATTCTCTGCTTCCTAAGCCTTCTGTTTTCTAGGCAAAGCCTCCTTAGTTCTATCAGTTCGTCCTTTTATGGCATGGCTGTATTCATTACCTGCACTTTTCCTCTTCTGACTTCTCATTCTCTTGTCATCTAATTTATGACCTCATTACTCAGCAGAAATTTCTCTCTCCAAAGTTACTATTACTGTCTTAATTACCAAAATCTGTTGGCTTTTTCCGGTGCTCATCTTCATGGTCTCTGTGCAGCATTTGTCATTGTTGTTCACCCTCTCTTCCTGGATACACCTTGGGTTTTCATGACACTGCCCTTTTAATTTTCCTACCTGCCTTTGAGGGCCTTCTTGTCACAGAACCTGCTATTATATGTGGAGGCACTACCCACATCTCTCTGCTTAGCTGTAACCCTCTGTAAATATAGTTAAGTATCCAGACACCAGGCTTCTCACTACCAGATCTTGCTTAGGATCAGAGTCTCAGAGACCAGGCCCATCCAGGAGCCAAGTTAATGTTCCAATTTCAAGGTATCTCCTGGGTGTGCATTATAGCCTGCCATTGGTCAATGAGACAAAGGAATTGGTGTCAAATGTGAATTCATTTAGGTCCCTAAGGACCGTATCAATAGTTATTTACTGATCCAGATGTCTAATCTGGTCTACCTGCAGGCCCATTATCTTCTTTCTTGGTGTTTGTAGAAGGAACAGATGGACATCATTTCTCTTCCCCATTTCCCTACCCCTGTCATCATAGGACCCTAGAGAGTAGAAGCCCTAGTCACAATCATAGGTTTGTCTAGTACTTCGCCCAGTTATGCAGAGAAAACTCTCCCCTACCCTTGGCCCTATCCCTGTGATTCAGCATCAATATCTGCCAAGTCAAAAACTTCCTTCTCGCGGCAAGCTCTCCTTCTGTGCAGTTCATTCTGTCTAGATCTTTGTTATAGTCAGCCAGCTAACATTTATTAAGTGCCTGCTGTGTGCTGGGCACTGTACTATGTGCTACTAAGTCACAGAAACAGTAGTTACCCTGGAATCAGAGGGCCTAGGTTCCGTCCTGCCTACCTGGGTGACCTTGGCCGTGGTACTTAATCTTGCCAGGCCTCTTTTTCCACAGATATAAAATGAGGAGGTTGGACTGGGTGGCCTTTGAGGTCCTTCTGGTTCTAAATTTGTGATCCTGTGATCTACCAATCTCCGGGCCACTCTCCATCCTTTCTTTAGTTCCTTGGCAGTAGTCTTCTCCTGTGCCCCAGCCTTTTCCTCAGATGTGGACACTTCGGTACACGTATATGATGATATTTTCTCAAGACTTTGGCTTCCAGTTCATCAACCTCCTCAGCTTCCATGTCATATCTTCCCTTTACCTCAGCCTTCCACAGGGATGGTTATACCATAAACTTTTCTTCCCCCCAGAACTGTGATACTTCCACAATTTTGAGCTCTGAAATTTCTATCTCTAGTCGTAGCCTCTTACCCTTTCGTCACTGCTGCCTTACTCTGCCTAAGCCTATTCTTCATTGATACCATGACCTCCTGCATTTCCACTTTGCCCTGGTCTCCCTCTCTATCAATTTTTCTTTAGCTTTACTTTCCTCCTTTCAAATACTTGACCCTTTGGTTGACCAGTTTGATTATTCAGGGGCTTCTCCCCTTAAATCCCTTTCCCCTTGTCCTCATGCCACTTATGCCTTGCTAAATCTGAACTCTGGTTATCTTCACTACCTACCTTCTCATCTTTGACTTTTGTGCTGCTTGTTGTCATTGGAAAATGTCACAAACCACCACAGAGTTCTGTGCACAGCAATGCTTGTTATCTATCCTTTTCAAATTTCTGTAATGCTTCCTGAAGTAGCTATTTTAATTCTTTTTGTCAGTCTCATGCTCTCTATTTTACCCCTATCCCTGTGTTCTTAGCTGGACTTTACCACCTGCTTATTGAGAAAATTGAGTTCCCTTTTCTTCCCAACACTATATATCCACACCTCTCTACCTGGTACCCCCTTCTCTTTTGCCATAGTCTGTGAGGAGGAGGTGACCCTTCTCCTTGCCAAGGCCAGCCCTTCTACTTTGTGCCTTTGATCCCATCCTGTCATATTTCTGAGAGTTTGTCCATTGAGTGATTTCCTTTCTCATCTTCAATATCTCTTTATCCATTGGTTCCTTCCCTGTGACCTACAAAAATGCCAACCTCACCCTTATTCTTAAAAAAAGCTTTTACTTTATCCTCCTGTCTCTCGAGCTATCATCCTGTATTTCTTCTCCCTTTCACAGCCAAACTCATAGGCAAAGGCAGTTATACTCATTGCCTCCAGTTGTTCTCCTCTTATTCTTCAACTCTTTGCCAACTAGCTTCCAACCCTGCCATTCAGCTGCAGTTATCTCCACATTCACCAACACCATCAGTTTATTAGCAGCTAAATATGGTTTTTTCCCTCCTTGGCTGAGTTTACTGCTCCTTTTTATACTGTTAACCACTCCCTGCTCCTGGACATTTTCTCATCCCTTAACTTCCAAATCACTCCTCTTTTCTGGTTCTCTTATTCATTTGACCTCTCAGTCTTCTTTCCCAGCCAGTTGATCCCTAATACTACTGGAAATTATTTTGATGGGTTATATTTTGGCTAACCTGAAAATGGTTTCTGTTTAGATCTAAATAGATCTATTTAGTCTCCTGGGTCACAGGCTCAAACTGTAGTGGGTGTCCACTCATCATTTTTAAAAAGTGGGCTAGTACGGATCTCTGGACCAGGAACAAGTCCATAAAGTTGGCAGAAGCTTCCAGATTCCACCAGAGCTCAGCCTCACAACACCTGTGGGCCTGTCAGTTCAAACTCAACAGTCTGAGGCAGCTAGGTGGCACAGTGGATAGAGCACTGGCCCTGGATTCAGGAGGACCCGAGTTCAAATCTGGCCTCAGACACATAACACTTACTAGCTGTGTGACCCTGAGCCTAAAAGCAAAAAAAAAAAAATAAACAAACAAGCAAATAAATAAATAAATAAAGTAAAATAAAAACAAACTCAACAGTCAGAAATAGGTAGACTATGAAACATATGATGACGTTAGCCTCTGGGGCTATAGAGTTATATCCATAGTGGCAAGTTAGTCCATACAGGATGGGTTTCCATACAACAAGGTTAGGTTGGACGTGATACCTTTAAGTATATCCTTTACCCTCATCGTGTGACTAGCTTTGCCATAACAATGTGGAACCTGATATCAGATATTATCAGATAAGTGCAAACACATTTATTGATACTCACATCTGCCTGGACTAATTCAGTGCATATGGGCATAGCTGAGCACTTCAAGAACTAATCTACCAGATCATAAGTGTTCCATCTCAAGTTCCAACTTAGGGAATGGAAGAAGCTGGCATATTTTTTCATGGTCCCTTGTCCTTACGGGAGCTAGCACATGATAAAAGGTAATAATAATTAACATTTATATAGTACTTTAAGGTTTGCAAAACACTTTATATACATTAACTTGTTTATCGTATAATCTGGTGAGCAATTTTCATCCTTAGAGGAATGTCAGAAGTCCCTTCTAGCTCCTGAAAGAAACCCTTACCCACACACGTTGTTCAATAAGGAGCTATTTTCAATAAGGTAGGAGGTGATTCAGTGGACAGTCTGCCTCACTGTGCAAGACACGACCAAGGCCACCTTGGCTGAGGCTGTGGAGAGTCCCTGAGGGTGGAGGTCCTTGAACAACTTGAACTGAACCCAGGGCCCAAGTAAGTCCTCTGCCGACTAAGAGAAGTCTCCGGGGGGCGCCGGTGCTCTCGGGAGCCGGGTCACAGGCTCCAATAGGAGCTCACATTTGAATCACGCTGTAACATTTATGAAGTACTTTCCAATCATAATCATCCTGTGAGGTAGATGTGCAAGATTATTATCCCCATTTTACAGAGGAGAAAACTGAAACTCAAAGAGTTAAGTGACTTGCTTATGGTCACACACAGCTAATAAATGGTAAAGGTGAGATCTGAACTTCAGTCTTTTCCTGAGTGTAGGATGCTCTCTACTATACTACATTGTGAAAATGTGCTAACAGTTAGGCAGACACCAACCTGAGAGAAGGGTTATCTCCCAGGGTAGATGAAGGAGGTTCTGAGTTGGGGGGAGAGGAAGCATAAATCAGAAGAGTAGGCCAAGTGAGTATCAATATGTCTTTACATCAGCAAAATCTCAGAGGCTAGGAGAAAGTAGGTCAGTAACCATAATGCAGAGAATGTTGGAAAACTCCATTTGTGTGGCTGAGTCTATGCATCCTTGGTGCTTTGATGGCTGCTGGGGAATCCTCTGCTTCTCGTGGGCCAAGGTGGTTCAGAACAGGGTCTACTCTGTCTTCACCTCACAGTCTTAGTCATCAGACTCTGGCTTTTGAGCCTTCACTGCAGCGTGTGGTCTGGCCTTCCACAAATGAAGGCCTCTGTGCAGAGAAGAATGAAATTATCAGGCATTAGAAATGTGCTCAGCTGTATGAAATCCCTTTCAGAAGAATTTCTCACTGCAGCCCTGCATGTTGTACCCTGGGGTGCTGTCTACTTTGCCTACCCCTAGTTCTTCCTCTGCAGAGCAACATTACTTCTTATTGCTTCTCAACACAGACCTGCATGACCTGTTCCACAATCTATTCATTCTAGTCTCTGTACATTTGTACTTACTGTTAACCTAAGTGAAATGCAAAATCTCTACCATTTTGCTAATCCATGAATTTCACTTCCTTCAGAATCTAGCTCCACAAAGCCTTCCCTGATTAACTCTGCCCCACTCTAATTACTTAACCATATACCTTTAGAGATGCCACCTTCTTATTTTTTTATATAAGTAAATTAATGCCCAGAAAGATTAAGTATTTCTCCCAGAGTCACATAGTGAGTTTGTGGCAAATGCAGGTCTCAAACACAAGTCTTCCCCTGGTCCTTTCTGCTACCCTGTGCTGCCTCACTCTGCATCCCAACCATCACAATACATGATTTTATTATGAAATTATTTTTGTTTTACTTTGTGCTGCCTACTTGAGTTTTTTAAAATCATTTTCACCCGGGATAATGATTTAAATTAAAAAATATATCTGAAAGAAATATTATTGGAAGTCAAAATAAAATGATTGAAGGCTCACCATGTTAATAACAAACAACTATCTTCTTTTCCCCCAGGGATGAGGTGAATAAAGCTTACCGAAAACTTGCTGTGCTTCTCCACCCTGACAAGTGTATGGCTCCAGGCAGTGAAGATGCCTTCAAGGCAGTTGTGAATGCGCGGACTGCCCTCTTGAAAAACATCAAATAATCTAGAATGCAGCGGAAAACAGACAAGTATTTGTCTCCATTAGAGAATTCCATTCCCTGGAGAGAAAAACAATTGAGACCTCACCAAGGCTTGTTGCTCTGTCCATTTGTGCATACACAATTTCAGATTCTCATCACTATTTTTTTTTAATATTTTCAAGGAAAAATGTGCTATTGTTTTCAGGTGTGAAGAGCTATGATTCATATCACTCATTTTTATTTGCCCATTTTTAAACAGTCTGATAACTCTCTTCTCTTTACTTATAAGCATGGTGGTAGTATCATGTCATAGACACTTCACTTAGGTGAGGCCATCTGGCTTCCAGGGGATGAGAGTCACCTCTCAATTATATTTTACTTTGTTTCATCACCTGAGTGATAAATCACGAATGAAAGCAGGGAATAGAACATTCTCTCATGATATGACATCATAAAGGAATTTCTTTGTTTTTACTCTTAAAGTAAAAAAATTCTGGAATTCTGAAAAAGGAATTCTGAGTGGTATTTCAACTGCCATTTTAGAATTAATGAATTCCATTTATCTCTTTGGTTTCACTGAAATGGGCTGATTTGCTTCTGAATTAAGGCAGCTCTCTCCTTCTCATGAGCCTGCACTCCCTTCACTATGTCCAGCCACTCAACTGGGGAAGAAATCCTATCCTTCCAGGACAGGTTGACTTCTAGGAATGACAACAGCTGCCTGTTCCAGCATAGTTACTGATGTCATCTCTTGGTCAGTGTTAGTACCAGTGGAGAGTATCACGGGATTGGTTGTTCAGGGATCAAACCAGAGGCCAAAGATAATGGAAAAGAAGGCACACATCCATAAATCCTGGTAGCAGCAACATCTCTAAACAGCAGAGACCAGCCTTGCCCAGGGCATGTCCTCTGACCCTTTGGGGAAAACACCCAACTAAGCCTGAAAGTTTTTCCTCCATAAATGTGTGGAAAAGGGAAAGGGCAAGCAAGCAACCATAAATTCTTCTCCCTCTACCCCTCTTCTCCTCTTCCTGTGACAGTTCTCCTTTCCTCTTCAGCTACCACCATCATTCTCTCTTCCTTGTATATTTCTAGTTACTATATTCTCCATCCTCTAGTTTAGGCATGCTATCCAAACCAATTAACCAGTCTGAATCGTTAGGTTGATTATGGTTAGGTTGGTTAGGTAATGGTTAGGTTGGTATGGAATGTTGGGATGATAATGGAAAAGAGATTCTTGTGTCTGGTTAGGAGAGAAGAGGGAAGTGCTTTTTGACATTTTTTTCTTGGATTCAAGTTTTTATATAGCAATATTTATTAAAAAACAGTAAATAAACATTAATTTTGCCTAGAGGAATACCATCTTGTTCACCACCATGGCATCCCCTTCATCGTACAAAGTACTGCTACAAAGTAATAAAGATTTTCACATATAATTTTATGTAATCTGATTACTTTATGAGTATGCCTCATATTCTTTGGCTGCTAAAAAAAATGGTTTAACTGGGCCTTTGCGGTCTATAGACACATTTATTGTACAGAAAGCTTAAATAGTTGGTCCTTTAGACTTGTCACGAAGAAATTACTTTACATACTAAGGGGAAAGACAGACCAAGCTGTTAGAGCCTAGTAGCAGCATCCGTCTTAAAGCTGCCATATTTTCATGCTGCTAGAGTCGGGCTGCATTTTGCTCTGTTTTTAGTTAACCCAAAGCATCACTCCCAGCCTCTGATGTTGTTATCTTAGTGATGCTTTAAAGATTATTTTTTACTTCCTCCCCCCCACAATTATGGGTTTGGTATGATTGGATATGTTTTCAGGTAGCTAGGGTTAGATTTTATTACAGGGTCCTCAGTCCCAGTTTGAGAGTCTCAGCACTTTTAAAATAACTTACTCGTGTGAGGTTTTCCTTTAGCCCTGTAGCTAGCCTCACCTCACTGAGCTACACATATTTGTCGCTGACATAGTATAACTGTGTAACAGGCCCTTAGCCAAATTAGAGTCCTTGTGGGCCTGGCATGCACTTAATATATGTCTTTATCATATTTAAATAAATGTAGTGTTGGAATTTGTAAAAAGAACTAAAATCAGATGAATAAAGGAGTCTTCTAGTACTGTCATTCGCCAGTTGCCATATAAATAGAGCATACTGATTTCTTTGACGCAATATAAATAGCAAAATTACCAACCATTTCTGATGTGATAATAGATGGGTCACTTTACCCCAGCTTCGGTGCATGAGTGATTAAATGTGGCAGGTAGAACTCCAGTGAGCATCTCCGCTGTTATCTTTCCAGTGCAAATGTGCAGCTCATTGAGATTTAAAACTCAATCTTGAGCCATAGGTCTTATAAGTCTTTGTTTTCCACAATTAGCAATTTCAGAAATGTAGCTGCTACATACTGAGATTCTGTGTCCTTTTATGTTTTGGAGGGGTTTTTTTATTTTTTTTTTTATTTTAAGCTCAGGATCCTGGCAGTTACTACTGTGGTCCTTGAACAGGATTTGAAGGAACAACAGAGCATGTTTTACTATGAAATAATAGTTTGGCAAGTACTGGCTATTAAACTCTTTTTCTATTAGGAAAACCTGCAGACCTCCAAGTATAAATCTAACAACCTCCTGCTGAAAATATGTATACACTAGTTCAACCTTGTGAGAGTTCTGAGCCAGTTGGGTTTCTTTCAGAGGACTTGATGTCTTTCATAGAGGATAAGGATAAAAATAATAATTTAATGCAGTTATTATTGGAAAACAAATCATTCCTTCTTAGGTCATAAGGATATAATATTTTAGCAATTGTTTACAAAGCTCAAGAGAGATGTTGCATTAATCTAACAACATACCTAAATACCTTAACATTTATATTCTTTTTGACTTGATATTCTGACTAATTCAGCTCTCAATATTTCTCCATTTCAGTACCATTGTCAACATTGTCAAACAGAGTATATCATTTATTCAACTCTCAGCCAGACAAGATCTAGCAAGAAGCCTTTCATTACCAGTTTTCTGAAAAGGAAAATATAGGAATTTGAAAGCATAGCTCGTACTTCATAGAAGTTTAATGTTTTGTTTTGAAACCAATTTAGAGATGCTTACTTTAGGTAGGGAAAGAGATCACGTTTCTGATGTTTCATGAATCAAATTTTTCCAGCAAACCAAACTGCGATTTCAAGCCATGCAAATAAAGGCCATATTGATACAAATTATTTCTTTTGGACAATGGACACGTACCAATAAGTCATAGCATTTTCTGTGATGACTACCGTTCTGGTATTGTTCCCTCTTGAAATGTGAATGTCATGCATAACCTTTAGGTTGAGTTTACCTATTTTTCTTTTTGCTGAAATGAAATACCTAAAAATATTTAATCTAGCAAGTGTTTATGTCTTGAATGGAGATTGTTATTTGCCTTTAAGTTATGTATTTTTATAAAGTAAAGCCAAACTTCAAACACATTAGTTTTGTCTGTATTCTACATTTGTGCGTGCCATAGTGGCATCTAATAAAATACACAGTGGGCTAAGTCATCGACTACAACACTTAACCAGTTACAGTTGTGCATCCTTGGCCAAAAAACAATGCTTCAATTTTTGCATCTGTAAAATAGGGAGAATAATAGTCATGAGTGCTTTGCACCTATTAGTCACCTAATAAATGGTTGTTCAGCAATTGGCTCCATTATGTTATTATAAACTTATTAAAGCGCTTTGAGCTTTTCAGAAGGTGCTGTTTTCTATTTGGTTTTCCTAAATTGGATGATCTGTTGTCCAGGTTATATGGAACATACAGAGTAAAATAATCCAGTTAACTGGTACCTGCACGAGAGAAGTCTTCATATAAGAGGAAAGACACTATGGGGAACCTAGAAGTTAATAACAAAAGCAATGGAGAGTCAGCACCCAGAAAACCCAAAGATCTAAATTTTCAAATAAAAGAAGAAAAAGAGCTTCAAAATTCAGTTTATGGCATGAATTTGTCTTAATAATAGCCATCATGGGTCATGGAAAAGTTGTAGAGAAACCTGTGGTCATCAGGCTGGTAGAATCTATGCCAAGCAGAGGGAACTTAATCCATTAAATAACGGGTCCATTTATTTAAAAACAAACAGACAAACCCTAAGGATTCTGTACTTGGTCACTTACCTATCCCCTCTTAAACACATTGGAAGTTTTTTGCTTTCCAAGTTTGTGTTTTTAGTCTATGGGAATTGGTATTTCAGTCTGTGATATTTTTAAAAATGTATTGACTCTCCAAGCTTACTTTATGCCTTATTAGTATAGGAGACAACTTGAGGTTTGTGGTTTTATATACTGCTTCTTTATATTAGATTACTTTAACAGCTACATTTTAAATAAAGCTTTGTTTTCAAATGTTAATTTTTCATTGACTTTGAAGCTTTTTACTTTCTATGTGTGCAAAATTTGGAAGAAATACCATTTTATCCCATTAGGTTTGTTTTACATGCCTGAAGTTACCTTGAAGAATGTGAAGTTTGTTACGAGTCTTCTTTCTAAATGCTTGGATTGAGGTTGATGCTTTGTTTATTAGATTGAAGATTTATGGTTGATAAAATACTGAAACTTAAAAAATCTTTGAAAAATTTGATGGAACAGTTGTGCTCATGAGTGAAAGTTCAGAGGAATAGGTCCTTGCATTAATACAGGGTCATCTTTACTCTTGATACTATTATTAGTGTTCTCTTTAATTACATTGTATCTACCTTGTATAGTTTTGTGTTTTTACTCTAATATATACACATGTTGTCTCCTCCATTAGAATATAAGGCCCTAGAGAAAAGGGATTTTTTTTTCTTTTTATCCCAGGCACCTAGCATAGTACCAGGCACACTGTAGGCATTTAGTAAAATTACTGTTCTGTGATTGATCTGCTAGATAAATCATTTAACCTATTAATTGGAAAATTCAGTCAATTCTACTTGTTGACTAAGATACTTTTCACCGCAGTGTATGGAAATAAATTTAATTTTTAAAATTTAAGATTTATGAGCACATAGCCCCCTGATTGTTAATATCAAGAGTAATAAAACAAGATATTTTTGCCAAAGATATTTGCCACAGTCATAAAGAATATCTAGGGCAAAGTGTAAATTGAAGAGAAATTCTCTAGATAGTAAGATCCTCCAGATACTCCCCTTAGTGGATTGATGGCTTAAGCTCCAGAATGTAACAGAATTGTCTCTTAAAATTATTCATAAAAGTTTGGCCTTACCAAGCACACTGGAAAAAAAAACCAATTGATTGAAGAGTGATTATTGCCCATGTTATATGTGGTTAGATGGATAATCATAGAGATACTGCAGATGGATAATAAATTGGACCCAGAACTGAATAGGAGGAGAAAAACAACTTTGGGAAATTGGGCAGTGTTGTTAATTTACACTAACCTTCTCTTTCTACGTTCTTTGAGTGATGCCACACAATTACAAATTATAGAGTACTGCAATTCTTTTTAAAAAATTTATTTATTTAGTATTTTATTTTTCCCCAGTTACATGTAAAAGCAATTTTTAACATTCATTTTTAAAACTTTGTGTTCCAAATTCTCTCCTTTCCTCCCTCCCACTTCCCAATCACTGAGAAGGCACGTGTTCAATATGGATTATACATGCATGGTCATGCAAAATATTTCCATAGTAGTCATGTTGTGAAAGAAAACATAGACCAAAAAAAAAAATAAAACCCAATAAAAATTTTTAAAAACTACGTTTCAATCTGTATTCAGACACCATCAGTTCTATGTGGATAGCATTTTTTTATCGTAAGTTCTTTGAAGTTGTCTTGGATTGTTGTATTGCTGAGAATAGCTAAGTCATTCACAGCTGATCATCTTACAGTATTGCTGTTGCTTTGTACACAGTGCATTTCACTTTGCATCAGCTCTTGTAAGTCTTTCCAGGTTTTTCTGAGAGCATCCTGCTCATCATTTCTTATAGCACAATAGCATTGCATCATAATCACATAGTATAATTTGTTTAGCCATTCCCTGATTGATGGGCATCTGCTCAATTTCTAATTCTTTGTCCCCAGAGAAGAGCTGCTATAAATATTTTTGTACATGTAGGTCCTTTTACTTTTTGTTTTTTATCTCTTTTGGAATACAGATCTAGTAGTGGTATTGCTAGGTCAAAGGGTATGCATGGTTTTATAGTTATATATATGTGTGTGTATATATATATGTATATGTGTGTGTGTGTGTGTGTGTGCATGCGCGCATGCACACGTATGGCTTTGGGCATAGTTCCAAATTGCTCTATAAAATGGTTGAGTTGACTACTGTAACTCTTGAAGAATTAAAGTTGCAGGTCACCTTCAAGAAAAATACATGATGAGTACATGTTTACCAGTGAACTGCACAGAAAGGGCATAAAGAATCTCATTGGAGAAGCATGGCCAGAAAAGGAATGAAAGCCAATCACAATGAGAATGTTGGATAACTGATAGGTTGGCAAAGATACTGGAGTGGTTTGCTGTTTCCTTCCCCAGCTCATTTTACAAATGAGAAACTGAGGCAAACAGGGTTAAGTGACTTGTTCAGGGTCACACAGCTGGTAAGTGTCTGAGGACAGATTTGTACTCAGGAAGATGAGTCTTCCTGACTCCAGGCCTGCCACTCTATCCGCTGCACCACCTAGCTGCCCATGATCTAGTAAACACTGCTGTTAGTTTCATAGAACCACCATTTTTAAGAATTAGAAATGACCACAGTGGATCTACTTCCCTTAAGTAGTAGTGATGATAATGATACATGAGAGAATAGAAGGGAGACCTCAAGTCGGCTTGGCCTCGTGATACAGTAGGAAGAAAGGGTTATTTGGAATCAGAGAAACTGGGTTTGAACCCTAGCTCTGCCATTTGCTACTTGTAGGACTTGGAGAAAGTCACTTAACATCTCTAGGTCTTGGTTCCCTCATCTATAAAATGAGGAAGTGGACTAAATGACTTCTAACAAGGCTTGCCATTCTATATCCATGAATCTATGCCTTGGGTGCTAGTCCTACCTCTGACACATCCTACCTGAGACACTTGGCATATCCCTTGACTTCTCAGTGCTCTAGGCAAGTCTTGTAAAATAGGAGATGCTCTAAGGCTATGGGGTGGAGAAAAGGTACTGACTTGCTCTGATAGAGGAAACTTCCTCATCTGGTAGTTCTCTATGCAAATGAAATCCCAGGTCTAGTCCCTACCCCTAACTGAGACCTAGAGGAGTTAAGTGATCTGCTCCAGGAACCACAAGTAATAAATTACAGAATCAGGATTCAAACCTGGGTCCTCTGATTCCAAATAACCCATTCTTCCTCTGTGTGTGTGTGTGTGTGTGTATGTACACAATACACACATACATATATGCACACATACGTACACATGTGTACATTAATATAATTATGTTGTTATTCTGTATGACAATTATGTAGTGGTTTGAGATTTGCAAAGTACTTTACATCAGTCGCATCATTTGGTATTCTGGCTACAGTAACACCATACAAAATCCAAAGCAACTCTCCCACCTCGCCCTCACTGTCTCCATAGTCCCGGCAGGACTGGAAGTATCCTGAGAAAATCTCTAGCTCCTGCTGTGCAGTTCCACCACTCTCTTCCATGGCTCCATACCCCACCTCTGCTTGCCACCCCCTTTCCTTTTATTGGACATGAAATGCAATTACTATTTGTTGGACAGTGAACCAAACATTTTCTATTTCTTCTGCAATAAATGTATTAACTATGGTTTGTTCACAGTGCTTTGATTTCCTTCAGAACTTCTCTTTGAATGGACTCCCTCTAACCTTGGATCTGCCCAGGGCTGGATGAAGTTAAGTCAAAAGCCAGTTGCCATAGTGGGCCCTGCCCAGCTGCACCTGCTGGATTCTTTCCCAGGCTACAGTGGTGCAGCAGTTCCTCCTGCAGGGCAAGTTTCAGGCAACATTCAGATTTTATCCCCCTATTTTAATCCTTGGTTCCTGGCAATACAAGCATAAAAAAATTGGTTTCCTTTTTATTTTCTCAAGAGGCTTTAGGGGTTAGACTTTTCTGTAATACTAACACAGCAAACAACAAAGTCTCCAAAGATGGGACTACCATAGCTAGTGATGCCTCTAAGATCTTTGTTTACATTCAGCTGAGAAAATCTCTTTACAGACTGAAATGCTCAGTTAATAATCTCCTTAACTGCCCTGAAGATCAAGCAGAAATAGTAAATGGGGTTATGTTTGTTCTCAATAGTTGGTGCCTTTAGGCTGGTGTTCCTAGGGGCCTTTTAGATAGCTCCCCGCAGGCAGGTCAGAGTCTGTCAATTGGCTATGCCGGGGAATGTACCTGTCCTAGAATCCTAGGGTCTAAGAACCAGAAGGAATTTTAAAATGAGTAGAGTGATGGAATGGAAAAAGGGTGGGAAGGACCAATCTTGACTTCAGATGACTGACAGTGAAGCATGCCTCTCTCCTCTTGGTACAGGGATGCAGGATGAGGCATGTTATCAGACCTGGTCAATATGTCAGTTTGTTTTGTATAACTATACTGCCGTGGGGATTGGGTACTATTAGGAGGGAGAGTCATTGAAAAGAAATAACATTTTTTTAAATGGCATCAATAAATGAGGGAAGAAAAGGAAGGGAAGGGAATTTCAGAGTCAAAAGATGTTGTAATCTTAGAGGTGGAAGAAACTTCAGTGACCATCTCGTACAACCGATACCTAACCAAGAAGCCCCTCTAAAACACACCTGACAAATGAACATGCAGCCTTTGCTCAAAGACTCCTAGTGAGAATGAACCTGATGGCTCGTGGGGGCATCTCATTCTGCTTGGGGACAGCTCTAAATAGGAGGGAGTTTTTCCTCATCCAAAGCTGCAATGTGCCTTTTTGGAGGTTCCACCCATTGTTCCCAGTTCTGCCTTCTGAGGCAAGGCAGAACAAATCTTTCTACCTAACATCTCCTCAAAAACTTGAGTTCAGCTCTCCTGCCCCACTGAAGTCTTCTCTTCCTAATACTAAACTTCTCAGTTCCTTCAACAGGTCATCATACAGTTATGATCTCAAAGCCCTTCATCATTGCAGTTGCCCTCCTCTGAATACTCTCCGGTTGATCAGTGTCCTTCCTAAAATGTGGCACCTAGAACTAAGCACAATCATCTAGATGTGGGCTGGCAAGGACACAGTCCACTGGGGCCATCACCTCCTCATCCTTGGGAGCTGGGAGCTTCTCTTTATGGAACCCCAGAACCCATTAATTTTCTCAAATGCCATGTCATGCTGTTGATGCCTACTGGGCTTGCAGTTCATTAAAATCCTCAGTTCTTGTTCAGAAGAACTACTCTCTATCAATGTCTCCCACGTCTTGTACTTGTGAAAAGCTTTTTCCTTGATAATTTCTTGAAAGATGATGTCTAGGCTCTTTTTTTGATCATGGCTTTCAGATAGTCCAATAATTTTTAAATTATCTCTCCTGGATCTGTCTTCCAGGTCAGTTGTTTTTCCCATGAGATATTTCACATTGTTTTCTACTTTTTTCATTCTCTTGGTTTTGTTTTACATCTTGATTTCTCATAAACTCACTACCTTCCATTGTTCCATTCTAATTTTTAAGGAAGTATTTTCTTCAATGAGCTTTTGGACTTCCTTTTCCATTTGGCCAATTCTGCTTTTTAGGGCATTCTTCTCCTCATTGGCCTTTTGGACCTCTTTTGCCATTTGGGTTAGGTTATTTTTTAAGGTGTTATTTTCCTCAGTATTTTAGGGGGTCTCTTTTAGCCAGCTATTGACTTGTTCACTCTCATTTCTCTTCCCAGTTTTTCCTCTACTTCTCTTACTTGCTTTTCAAAATCCTTTTTGAGCTTTTCCATGGCCTGGGACTGATTCATATTTTTTCTTAGAGGCTTTGGATATAGGAGCTTTAACTTTGTTGTCTTCTTCTGGTTGTATGTTTTGATCTTCTTTGTCACCAAAGAAAAATTCTATGGTCTGACTTTTTTTTGTGCACTTTGCTCATGATTCCAGCCAATTACTTGAGTTTTAAACTCTTTGTTAAGGTAGGGGTCTGCTTCCAGTGTGGAGAATGTACTATCCCAAGCTTCAGGGGTTTTGTGCAGCTGTTTTCTGAGATACTTCTAGGGACCTGTAAATTTTCCCTCTATGCTGCCACTGCAAGCTACACCACGCCAGTGCTTCTCCTTGCCCCACAACTGCCACCCAGAACTGCAACCCAGATTCAAGCACAGGCAAAGCAAGAGATTCCTGCCTTAGCACCAGCAAAGAGATCCATACAATCCCCCTCTGATTAGCTACTGGATTCCTCCTCAGTCTGTGAGCTGAGCTCTAAAAGCAGCTGTGCCCCAGGACTGTGTCGAGACTGGGGCTGGGACCTAGCTTCTCTCTCACCCAGTCACAGACTTTTCCTACTGGCCTTCTAAGTTGTCTTTGGTGTTTGTGGGTTGAGAAGTCTAGAAATTGCCACAGCTGCCCATGATTCAGTCCTCTGAGGACTGCTCCAGGTTTGCTGAGGCTTGGTCTTTGCCTGCATACCCATGCTGAACTATGTTCCTCTTCCAGCCCAGCACAATAGACCTTTCCAATCAACCATCTAGGTTGTCTTGGGCTGGAAATTTGTTTCACTCTGTATTTTTGTGGGTTCTGCTGCTCTAGAATTTGTTTAGAGACATTTTTACTGGTATTTGGAGGGGTTTGGGGGACAGCTCAAGCAAGTCACTGCTTTTACTCTGCCATCTTGGCTCCACCTCCGTCTTATTTCTTGTGAAATTATTTTTGAGTCTAAACATAACTTTATATTTTAAAAATCTTATTTTATGTATACTCTTTGTTTTTCATAATCATCTTTTCCAGTTCTTTTCCCCTTTCTTCTGCCCAGTGACCCACTCCTTATGACAAAGAATTAAAAAAGAAAAAAAATGATTCAGAAAAACTAACCAACCCTTCAACTGTGTCTGACAGTCTAGACAATGAGTCCACATCTGTGACTCTCTATCTCTGGAAAGAATAGAGGGAGGTTTGTTTTCCAAGCTTTTCTCCTGGGCCAAGCTTGAAAAGACTTTATATCATCCTAATACAAACAGATCCCTTTCTTCTTTCTTTGATTTTTTTAGGAGTAGAAGCCTAGTAGTGGTATATATAGCAGGGATGAGGAACCTGCAACCTTGAGGCCACTGCGGCCCTCTAGGTCCTCAAGGTCTTCTAGGTCCTGAAGTTTGGATTCAGTCAAAGGGCCACACTTGAGGACCTAGAGGGCCACAGGTTCCCCACCCCTGGTATAGATTGCTAGCTTTATGGGCATGGTTCCAAATTGCTGTCTAAAACAGCTGGACTAATAATTGATGGCTCTACCACCAGTGCAATAGTAAACTCCACAGTTTCATTGGTTCAAATGAATGGGCTCTTTAAGTCCCTTCTAGCTCTAGTGATTCAATATAGTGATTCAATCCGTGGTTCAGCCATCTCTAGTGCAAACTCCCATCCCATGCAAGAGCCCACACCAGCATCTCTGACAACTTTTCTTGGACACTTCCAGATATGGGGATTTTACTTCTTCCTAAAGCAGCCCTTTTCCTTTCTGGATGGTTTTACTTGCAGAAAATTATTTTTTCTGTTGAGCTGAAATTTGCCTTCTTGTAGCTTCCAACCATTGACTTTTATCTTTGTCTTCAGGAATAACACCATCTGCTTGCTTCTGTTTCTATATGACAGTTCTTCAAATTGTTGAATACAGCCACCATATCTCCTTTTAATTTCCTTGGTATTCTTAGTTCTTTTAGCTGACACTCAGATGACATAGTTTTGAGACCCTTGGCCTCCCCACACACAGAGACCCATTCTGGTATTCCTCCAGATATACTCAATCTTGTCAATATTCCTCCTAAAATGTGGTACCCAGAAATGAACACAATGTTTTATGTAATACCCCCTCATTGTGTAGCTATTCTTCCCCAGTGGGAGATGGAGCCAGGGATTTAAACTAGGCAATGAGAAAGAAGAAATGAAAGGATTCAGTAGCAGCAGAACATGATAGCCAAAGTCAGAGAGAAAAGCAGATGGGGAAATGCAATGATAACATAGATCCTTACTGAAACTGGCTACTTATTTTATTTAACACTACTCTCTGATAGGTTAACTGTACCTGCATGAGGTCAGAGATCTCTATCAACAACCTGACAGGTTAAATAGAGGAAACACCAATCTTCCTGAGCTCTAATTTGTGCCAGATCCTGAGTTTCACAACCTGGTATCATGAGTGAGCTGAGACCCCAACTCTAGAATTTCGACATCTTCAACTAATGGATGGACCGGTCCTAAGGCAAGTCTGAGTCAAACATCCCATGAGAACTATGCTGTTGCATGCCTTTGCCTTTTCAAGGGAGAATTCAAATTATATGTGACCTAGAACTCCTGGGTCAAGATCAATCCTACTGGCAACAGGGGAGGGGGTTACATTCCAGGTTCTAGAAGAGAGTGATTTGCAGATGCCTGGTTATTTTTATGCAGACTGATCCTGTGGTAAAGTAATAATAATAATAATAAAAATGCAGCATTTCATCATGTGGGCCAACTTCTATGGGGAACCAGCTTCATTAAGTGAAGGTCAAGTGACTAATATTCATTGAAATAAAGCATGTCCAGAGAGGCAGGTTTAGCCCCTGGGTGAGGGCTCATGAGTTCTGATTGAGTGGATCCATAAATCCACCCATCTTCTAGAAAATAAGTAATTCCACCCATTACAGCAGACATTCTTAATCTAGGGTCTATGAACTAAATTTTAAAAACCATTTTGATAAAAATATTTCAATACAATTAATTTCTTTTGTAGTTCTATGTATTTTATTTTATGCATTTAAAGACATTTTTCTAAGAAGAGGCGCATAGACTTCACCAAACTGCCTTAGGGGTCCATGACATATCAAAAACATTAGGAATACTTGCTTTAGAGAGAAGCCCAGTTGAGAAATAGAAAGTCCCTGATTCTTTCCTTACCAGAGAATAAGAGACAGTCAGCACTTTCAATGGCTTGTGCGCCCCTCCCAACCAGGTAGTGGCTATTAGCTCCACCTGGTGGTAAAATCTAAATGTGATCTAAATAGGGCAAAGTCTAATAAGAATCTTATTTCCCATGATTGCAATACCGGATTTGTACTAGATTGTAAGATCTCCTATAAGATTACAAAATCTTGAGGAAATGGATCGTGCATAGTCCTGTTTGCAGCAGCTCAACAAAAGCTCCACACACCTGTTATTTAACCCCTGTACTCTTTACATCTTTTTTTCATTTAACTTAATTTTTTTAATTAACAAAAAAATCTATTTTGCCTTCCTCCCCCCTCCCCCCCAGAAAGAAAGAAAAACAAAACTCTTTTAACAAATATAGTCAAGGAAATTCCTGAATTGAAGATGCTAAAGAGATGGACAGTATTAACAAAGTAGTTGCAGTGGATTGACATAAATAGAGTGCTTAAAATTGTCCCAAAGTCCTGTTATGAGGAGGGTATTGGAAAAGAGAGACACTGTGCTTGGTAGGAAGATTCCAGAGACACAAGAGATGGCAAATTCTGGGGTCTCTGAGCTTCCTGAACGAACTCCATCTCCTGATTGCATTTTTAGATGATTTCCCCCATAACTAGAACTCTCCTTTATCATCTCCACCTCCTATCTTCCCTGGTTTCCTTCAAGTTCCAGCTAAAATCCCACCTTCGGGGGCAGCTAGGTGGCACAGTGGATAGAGTTCTGGCCTTGGAGTCAGGAGGACCTGAGTTCAAATCCAGCCTCAGACACTTGACCCTTGATACTTACTAGCTGTGTGACACTGGGCAAGTCACTTAATCCTGATTGCCTCATCAAAAAAAGCAAAAAAAAAAAAAAAACACCCCACCTTTCCTGATTCCTCTTAATGCTTATACTATCCCTTTATTGATTATCTCCAACATATCTTCTATATGCTTTGTACACAGCTGTTTGCATGTTGTTCTCCTCCTCACCCTCCTCTCCTCCCCCTCCCCCTTGCCCCGTCCTGCCATTGGACTGTGAGCTCCTTTGAGGCAAAGGACTGTCTTTTGCCTTTCACTGTATCTCCAGTGCTTAGCAAAGTGCTCAGCACAGTAGGTGCTTAATAAATGCTTGATGACTTATTGACTTGAATTCAGAGCATGGACACATTAGAAAGACATTGAACTCCCCATAAAGGCATTGAATGCTGCTTGCTACATGTTCAGCCAGATGGTGGGAAGCAAATGTGATGAATCAAGACAAAGACTGCTCCACGTCCTTTACTTTTAGACCAAAAGGCTTGTGGGTCAATCCCCCACCAATAATGTCTTTGAGCATGCCTGGGAAATATTGGGCACAGAAGACTGAGAGTTGGAATTTCAGATTTCACTAAGAATAGCAGGCAACCTCCTACTTGGAAGTGTTAACACTAAGACTGTTAATTTAATTTTCCTTGTAGACAAGAGTCCATTTAATCTAGATATAAATAAGTAGTCCTGTTGGGTCACAGAAAGTTGGGAAAGAGGTTGAAATCCTATGGAAATGTAGGCATAAGCCAAGCTTACATATTCTTAGTGGGAATATTCATATACTAGGTAGAAACCTGGGCTGAAGCTCTAACTGGAAAGACTGAGGGATGTGAACACTCAGGCGGGGCCCATGTATGCATGTGCAGAAGAGTGAGGTCCTGCTCATGCCTACATAGTTCCCTGAGCAGGTAATTCAAACCCAGGGCGCCACCTGGGGGATAGCTCAGGTATAGCACATTGAGTTGCCTACCCAGAAACATTGGTATTACCTATGTCAAAATGAAACACAATATTTAACATGGTTTATCCATCTTTCTATCATGCAGTGCCCAGCACAGTGTTTTGAACATGGTAGATATTTAACTCAACAATATTTATTAAGTAACTTCTATGTGCAAAGCATTGTGCTGGGTGCTGACAAATTCTTGAATTAATGCAGTCTAACATTTTTTTAAAGCATCTACAACTTATTATTGAATCACATTAAAACACTGTGATTAAAGATATTTTTTCATGTGAACTTCTGGCAACTCAATTTATCTCCAGCAGGCATGAAGCATGCTATAGTGCCAGAGTGCTGTGCTCGGATCAGGAAGACCTAAATTCAAATTGAGCCTCAGACAGTAACTGTGTGACCCTGGGCAAGATGTTTAACCTCAGTCTGCCTTGGTTTCCTCAACTGTAAAATGGGGATAATAATAATTATTATGCCCCCTCAGGGTTGTAGTGAGGATCAAATGAGATACTTTGTAAAGCACTTTGCACAGTGCCTGGCATACAGCAGGTGCTTAATAAATGCCCATTTACTTGCATGATACATTTGTACAATTAAAAAAACCCCAACAACTAAATGCTAGGTTTTACATTTACCCTTTTAAATTCCATCTTTATGATTTGGGTCCAGTCATCTAGCCCACTGAGATAGTTTTGATCCTTCAATTTCTCATAGCATATAGTGTGGAAGGAGGCCTGTGGAGTGACAGGACCTGGGTTCAAATCTCAGATCTTTAATTTACTACTTATATAAAGTTAGGCAAATCACTTAGTCTCTGTGGGCTTCTATTTCCTCATTTGAAAAATGAGAGGGTTGAACTTGATGACTGCTACTATCCCTTTCAACCTTAAATCTCTAATTCTTCCTAGCTTGGTTTTTTTAGTAAATTTGATAAGCATGTCCTCTGTGTCTTGTTCTGATAAAATTGTTAAAAAAAAAAAAAAGACAGGGCTGGGGAAGCCCTATAAGATGTCTCTAGACACCTCTCTTCAGGTCAACTTCAATCCACAAATTGACATTTTGGGTAGAGTCTGATTCCATATTCTAAGACAGTCTTAGAAGCATAGAATGTTAGCACTGATAGAGACTTTAGATAAGCTTCAGTCATCGGATCTTAGGAACAAGGAGAGAGCTAAGAATCCATTTAGTCCAACCTCCTATGAATAAAACTGGGGTCACTTACCCCAACAAGTGAACTGGCTTGCCCCAGGCTACACAGATAATAAGAGACAGAGCTGTGACTTGAAACCTTTACCTCCAAACCCAATGCTCTTTTCACTGCACCATATTGCCTCTCCGAAAGAAGGCTATAGGATTGGTTGCTGTCCTTCGTCCTCAAAGATGACCAAAATGGCAGACATCACTATATAAGAGTCAAGTTACAGTGCATCTGACCATGACCAATCAGACCACTGTGAGCTCAGAATGCTCTACCACAAGTCAAGCACAAAGAGTCCATGGGAACATTCGGGGTGGATTCTCTAAGTTTGAACATCTTGCATTTCCTTTGAGCTACTTCAATTCTGCTTTGCTCATAGAGCACAGCACCTTCTTTGATGAGGGTTCGCTATGCTAGGCCATCCTATGCCAGTGCCTCCCATGTCACACAATCAATTCCAAAGTTCCTAAGAGAGACTTTGAAATGAGGCGAATGATTTCCATGCCCCTGTGTATTGCTGTGCTGTGCAGGGGACACCATTTGCTTACACAGTCTTTGGGCCTATTTTCATTCCTCCAGTTCTTGTCCTTTATCTGACTTGATGTGTTCAGCTCTCTCATATTCCTGCCCTCCTCCATGAGTTATTTTCTGTTCCAAAGACCCCCAAATGAATCTTGTCAAAGTTGGCTCTTTATTCTGGAAAAAAAAGTGTAACCCTGCTTCTGTTACAGAAGAGTGATGAGCACCTGGAGGAGAATCTCAGAACTGAGAGCTAGAGAGCACCTCAGCAGCTATCCACTACGACTTGGTAAAGCCATGCCTCACTTAAACCCAGTTCACACACAAGTCAAGACATCACCCATGATATCATTGGTCCTCTTTGAAAACGAAGGACAAATAACAATCCAACCCATACACCCAAGGAAGCCCCACTGTCATTGTGCCTCTTCTTGAAGACTTCCAATGAGACGAAACACTCCAGTTCCCAAGGCAGCTCATTCATTCCCGTTTTGAAAATCTCTGATAGTTAGGAAACCTTTTCTTACGTCAAGCCTAGCTAGATTCGCCTCTCTGGAACTTGCATCTGTTCTGCCTTCTAGGGCCGAGCAGAACACCTAGAGTCCCTCCTTTACATGAAAGTCCCTTGAACACTTGAACACAGCTATCATTTACCCCTTAAGTCTCCTTTTCTCTAGACCAAACATACCCAGCATCTTCAAAAGACCCTCTTGTGGCACAGACTTGAAGGCTATCACCATGCCAGTCACCCTTCTCAGACTGTAATCCAACTTAACATTCTTCCCAAAATATGGTCCCCAGAACTGAACACAAGCTATCCCAGATGAAGTCTAATGGGCACAGAATACATTGAAACTAATACCTCTCACATAGCTGACAATATACCTCACTTAATTAAGCCTAAAATCTCATCAGCTTTTTTTTTAGCTGTCATATTGAATTTGTGGTCCACTAAAAACCCTAGCTCTTTTTTTCACAGGAATTATTGCCTTGCCAAGTTTTCCCAGTCTTATATTTATGAAATTGATTTTTTAGAAAAAAACTCAAGTATAGGACTTTGCATTTAAACTGTTACATTTCATCTTTGTTGTTATTGTTATTGGAAGGGACTTTAGAGGTGATCAAGTCTAACTTTTTTAAATGATATTTTAAAATTTTTTAAAAAGATATATAAAATGATATTTCCCCAATTACATGTAAAAACAATTTTTAACATTAATTTTTTTTAAATTTTGAGTTCCAAATTCTCTCCCTCTCTCCCTCTCTTATCCCCTTCCTGAGACAATAAGCAATCTGATATAGGTTACATATGTGCAATCATGTAAAACATATTTCCATACTAGTCATTTTATGGGAGAAAACTAGAAACAACCCCCCCCACACAAACAAAAGAAAGAAAATAAAGAAAGTTTAAAATAGTATGCCTTGATCTGCACTCAGACTCCATCAGTTCTTTCTCTGGAGGTAAATAGCATTTTTCATCATGAGTCCTTCGGGATTGTCTTGGATCGTTGTGTTGCTGAGAATAGCTAAGTCACTCACAGTTGTTCATCGTCCAATATCGCGTTCACTATGTACAATGTTCTCCTGGTTCTGCTCACTTCACTTTGCATTAGTTCATAGAATTCTTTCCAGGTTTTTCTGAAATCATCCTGCTCATCACTTCTTCTAGAACAACAGTATTCCACTACATTCATATACCACAACCTGTTCAAACATTCCCCAATTGATGGGCATCCTCTCAATTTCCAATTCTTGGCCACCACAAAAAGAGCTGCTATAAATATTTTTGTACAAATAGATCCCTTTCCTTTTTGTTGTTGTTGATCTCTGGGATATAGACCTAGTAGGAGTATTGCTGGGCCAAAGGTTATACACAGTTTTATAGTCCTTTGAGCACAGTTCCAAATTGCTCTTCAGAATGGTTGGATCAGTAAACAGTATATTACCGACTCAATTTTCCCCACATCCCCTCCAACATTCATCATTTTCCATTTCTGTCACCAACCCCCTCTTTTTCTGTGAACAATAAGGACCTACTGCAAGGTCCAAAAATCTGGGGCACTTACCTCTGTCTCTTCTCTTCTAAAGAGTCCCTCTCTCTGGACCATATATTCAGTCACATGAGGTTCAGTTCTAGGGGCTTAGCCTCTAATGAAAGGGGAATAAGCCCCTTTTCTCATTTTCTTCAGCTTATCAGTATTCCACTACCACCCCTCCACATCCCCTCACCCCCATCACTTCACTGACCCAGGAACAAATTATTTAAAGCTTAGGTTTTTGTCTCATTCTAGATCTCTCCCAAATGGGGAGTAAAAAAGGTACTTGACGGACAACATAAATCAAGTATGGGGAAGGTGTTTTATTCCTATGCACAAAATAAATGCTAAATATGAAAGACAGTACACAGTGACAGAAGAACTTAAAACAGAATTCTATAACAACTGGTAACTACTCTCAAAATATTCTGGGAGGCTGATAATGGAACAACATCAGAATGTAAGCAATTTGGAGGACTGATGATTAGGCATTTTATATTTCACCTCAGCTGGGTACTATTTCTCTCAAAGTCCATTATATTGTGGCAAACCAGTCCAGGGGCTTGGTCTCCTTTGGTTGATGGCCCATCCTCTCCAATGAGGAAATTTCCCTTGCTGCCAGTTAGCTTTATTCAGTGGACCCAGGATCTCTGAACCTTGAGCTCACAAAATTGTCTCCAATGCCTGGACACATCTACCCCAAGTATGATGCTCTGCTACCTACTTAGGAAAGGATCCTGGGCCATCTCCAGTCCTCCTGATCTATATCTTGCTGCTGGACCCAGATGGCTCCAAAGGAGAAAGTGAGGCTGGTGACTTTGCACATGCCTCTCTCACTTAAATCCAATTCACTTGCATGTCATGGCATCACCTCCCTGATGTCAGGGTCCTCTTTGAGAAGGAAGGACCAACAACAACAACAACTTAGGAAAAGAAAAACAAAGTGAAAAAGACAGCCAGAGGCCCAGGTGTAAGCTTGCCGAATGGAGTCTTCCCATTCTAACTTCCAGATGAGAGCAGTTGACATGGTGTCTGGCTAGGGAAAGGGCATCTCATCCCCAAACCCTGCCTGGGAGTCTCCCTGGGAGTGTTATGTGATGATACCTAGAGAGTCAAAGGATGAGATAGCCAGAAGCTGCCTCTCCATTTAACTGATGTAGGTGCCCCTTCCACCCCGTGCCGGTGTCACAGGGTAGGGGAGGACCAAGGAACCACTCAAGGTTTTTCTGAGTCATACCAAAGTGACAAGCCCTTTCAGTACTAGGCTACCACATGACTAAGAAGCAGCCAGGAAATTCGTCACCCCCAGGTACTGAGTCACCATGCCCTGAATGTCTGAAGAAGTTTCCAGGAGAGCTTTGGATATATGTGACCTAGGATGGACCCCACAGACCAATTCAACTTTCACTACATCTGATGAAGAAAGGTTAACCAGAGAGGTTAAGTGATTTACCCAGAGTCACACAGCTAATGTCTCCAAGGCGGGGTTTGAACTCAGGTCTTCCTGACCCCAAGTTTGGTGCTCTGTCCATTATATCACTCTACTTTCTCAAGACCTTTTTGGATTCTGACTCTGTCATCCAGGAAGTCAGTTCTCTCCTCCAGGGTCATGTTATCTGCAAATGTGAGAAGCATGCCATAACCCAAGGGTTCTTAACATGGAGTCCATTAACTTTTAAAAAAAACCATTTTGATAACTGAATTTCAGTGTAATTGGTTTCCTTTGTGATTCTATGTATTTTATTTTACATTTTTAAAGACATTCTTCTGAGAAGGGTCCATAGGATTCACCAGACTGCCCAGGGGATCCATGACAAAAGCAAGGTTAAGAACCTCTGCCATAATCCTATCCAACTGTAAAAATCTGTGAGTCAGTGACCTTGGAAAAATTACCTCGGTTCTTCGGGCCCCCTAATCTACAAAATAAAGGAGTTAGACTCAGTGATCTTCTGGCCTACTGAAGCCTCTAAGTTTATGGTGACCTGATGCAGCTAGGTAATGGATGGTGCCAGACCGGGAATCAGGAAAATCTGAGTTCAAATCCTCAGATACTAACTGTGTGGACCTTGGTGAGTCACTTACCTGTGCTCAGCCCTAGTTTCTTCATCTATAAAACTGAGGTAATAATAGCACCTCTCTCACAGGTTTCTTATGAGGATAATATAAGATAATATAGGCAAAGCAGTTTGCAAATCTTACAGAACTTAATAAATATGAGATATTAGCTATTATGACCTGGTTTCAGGGGTGTTCTGGGGGCCAGCTAAAATGGCTCCCAAGAGCTGATTTAAAAGTTTTCACTTGTGAGCATTTATACCCTGGAAAATCAGCAAACACTACAAATCAGGGCTCTATTGTTTTGTTGATTCTAGACTTCAGAAAGTGATGGAGAAGATGTTAATAATAGAGACTTGATTTTGAAGTATATCTTGTGTACATTATCCTCTCTAGAGAGGGGATTGTTAAACATTTACCAGTACACTGCTACCTGGTTCCTATACTAGTTTCTCTCTTGATCTAGTTTGCTATGAGAAGCACCACAGCATAGTAGATAGAATACTGAACTTTAAGGCAGAAAGAGCTAGGTTCATATCCTAAGGCATATATACTTACTAGCTGTGTGACCCTGAACCTCAGTCTCTTCATCTGTTAAGTGAAGAGGGTTAGACTCAGTATTCTCTAAGGTCCCTTCTAGCTTTTAGTTATAAGAATATATGATCTTGTATATGATATTAAAATTAACATATAAATAATAAGCACATCAGTATATAATTAATAAGTAATTATAATTAATATACATATAAGTCACTTAACCCTGTTTGCCTCAGTTTCCTCATCTACAAAATGAACTGGAGAAGGAAATGGCAAACCACTCCAGTGTCTCTGCCAAGAAAATCCCAAATGAGGTCACAGAGAGTTGGACATGACTGAAAAATGACTGAACAGCAAAATAAACATAATGTATGACCTTGTACCCTTTACCTCAGCCTTTCTCCTAATACAGAGAGGGCTAACTTTCCTCTTGTCTGAGGGATAGCGAATACCAGTTTAAATATCTTCTTCCTGTGTTCTTGATCTCTTCATGTTATCTGATGTCATTCTAAGTCTCTACTTATTCCTTCTTATCCCCAACAGACAACCAAGGAGCTTGTTGTGTGCATTTCTATGGTGTTTCTCCCCCAAGGAGCTCTGGGTACTTTGGGAAACTTTGCATTCCCTGAGGGCCATCAGTATTACTCAGCATTTTCATTCTCCTTAGTACTTCACGGTCATTTTTTACTCTTCACTCCAACATACTTATGGGTACCTTTGCCAAACCTCCAGAAAAAGAATCTGTTCATAGCTTCTACAATTGTCCTAAAATCTTCAGGGGCAATAGATTTTGCAGGGGGGGAAAACAGTTACCAAAAGAATTGCAAATGATTAATATGAAAGAATGCTCCAAATTACCATTGTTTCAATCACCCATATTTGCAATCTACTTGTCATCCTCTCCTCCTCACTCTCTCTAAGCCCTTTCCGTCCATATCCAATCACTTTTCAAGTGTTGTTATTTCTATCTTTGTAACATCGCTTATATATGCCCCCTTCTCTCCTCTGACGCTGTCACCAGCCTGGTGTCCACACCCTCATCATCTCATGCTTGGACTATTACAATAGCATTGCTGCTGGGTCTCCCTGCCTCAAGTCTCTCCCCACTCTAATCCATCCTCCACTCAGCTGTCAAAATTGATTGCGAAATAGGACTGACCATGTCACACTACCCTCCTCACCACTGAAAAAACTCCAGTGGCTCCCTATTGCCGCCAGGACCAAACACAAAATCTTGCTTGGCTTTTCAAGTCCTTCGTAACCTGAACCTTTCCTACCTTTCCATTCTTCTTATACCTTGCTCCTGTGTACATATTCTGCAATCCAGTGACACTGACCTCCTTGCTATTCCTCAGATAAGACACTCTATCTTCCCACTGGCTATTCCCCAAACCTCCAATGCTCTCCCTCCTCATTCCTATCTCTTTGCTTCCCTAGTTTTCTTCAAGTCTCAGCTAAAATCCCCACATTCTGCAAGAAACCTTTCCCAGTCCTTCTTAATCTTAGTGCCTTCGTCTGAGATGTTCCCAGTTTATCCTGTGTGTATCTTGTTGGTACACAGTTTTTGCATGTTGTTTCCCTCTTTAGACTGTGAGCTTCTTGAGGAAAGGGAGTGTTTTTGCCTTTCTTTGTATCCTTTGCACTTATCACAGTGCCTGGCACATAGTAGGTGCTTAATAAATGCTAGTTGACCGACTGAAATGCAAATCAAAACAACCCAGATGTTTCACTTCACACATAGCAAATTGGCAAAGATGACATAAGATGGAAACTGGAGCTGCTGTGGATAGGAAGGGGTACCACCAAGGTAAGATTTTCCGGTGGTTTGAATTAAGAACTAGGTATTCCATAGTAATAATAATAATAATAATAATAATAATAATAATAATGTACCAGAATGACCCAAATGAAATAAAGAAGTTCTTTAAAGGAAAATAAAGAATTGTGTCTTTAGTATTTATTAAGAAACACTATTTGATGGTGATTTGATTATGATGTGAGAGAAGGAATCATAGAATGTTAGAGATAGAAGAGTGTTTAGCCATCATCTAGCCTCTTTCATTTTATAGAGAAGGAAACTGAGGTATAGAGTGGTGAAATGATTTGGTCCAGCTTACACAGCAAATATGAAGGTAGAAATGACAGCAGTGGTATTGCTGGATTAAAGGGCATGCACAATTTTATAGCCCTTATAGTTCCAAATTGTTCTCCAGAATGGTTGGACCAGTTCACAACTCCACCAGCAATGTATTAGTGTTCCAATTTTTCCACATCTTCTCCAACATTTATCATTTTACTTTTCTGTTATATTAGCCAATCTGATAGGTGTGAGGTGGTACCTCAGAGTTGTTCAATTTGCATTTCTCTAATCAATAGCAATTTAGAGTACTTCTTCATATGATTATAGACAGCTTTAATTTCTTCCTCTGAAAACTGCCTCTTCATATTAGTTGACAATTTATTAATTGAGGAATGACTTGTATTCTTATAAATTTGACTTGGTTCCCTATATATTTGAGAAATGAGGCCTTTATCAGAGACACTTGCTATAAAAATTGTTTCCTAACTTTCTGCTTTGCTTCTAATCTTGGTTGCATTGGTTTTGTTTGTGCAAAAACTTTTTAATTTAATGTAATCAAAATTATCCATTTTGCATTTTATAATGTTCTCTATCTCTTCTTTGGTCATAGATCTGACAGGTAAGCTATTCCTTGCTCTCCTAATTTGCTTATGGTATCAACTTTTATGTCTAAATCATGTACCCATTTTGACCTATCTTTGTATAAGGTATGAGATGTTGGTCTATGCCTAGTGTTTGCCATACTGTTTTCCAGTTTTCCCAGCAGTTTTTGTCAAATAGTGAGTTCTTGGGGCAGCTAGATGGCACAGTGGAGAGAGCACCGGCCCTGAAGTCAGGAGGACCTGAGTTCAAATCCGACCTCAGACCAAACACTTGACACTTACTAGCTGTGTGACCCTGGGCAAATCACTTAACCCCAAATTTCTCAAAAAGTAAAAACAAAAAGAAAACCCAAAACAAATCAAATAGTGAGTTCTTATCCCAGAAACTGGAATCTTTGGGTTTATCGAACAGTAGATTACTATAGTAATTTATTCTTGTGTCTTGTATACCTAGCCCATTCCACTGATTCGCCACTTTATTTCTTAGCCAGCACCAAATAGTTTTGATGATTGCTACTTTATAATATAGTTTTAGATCTGGTACAGCTAGGGAAGTTGGAACTTTAGATGAGACTTCAAGGAAGCCAGGGAAGCCAGGAGGAGGGAAAGCATTCCAGGCATGGGGGACAAGTAGTAAAAATGCCCAGAGTTGGGAGATAGAATGTCTTGTTCAAGCAACAACAAAAAGGACTGTGTTATTGAATCACAGACTATGTTGGTGGAGGGAGTTAGGGAAGAGCAAAGTATAAGAAGACTAGAAAGGTAGGAAGGGTCCAGATTATGAAAGGTTTTAAATCTGAAATAGAGGATTTTATATTTGATCCTGGAGGTAATAGAGAGCCATTGGAGTTTTACTGAACTTGGGGGTGACATGGTCAGACCTGGACTTTGGGAAAATCAATATGACAGCTCAGTGGAAAATGCACCAGAGTGAGATTTGAGGTAGGGAAACCATTTATTAGGCTATTACAATAGTCCAGGCTTCAGATGATAAAAGTGTGTATCTGGATAGCAGCAGTTTCTGAAGAGAGAATGGGCACATACAAGAGATGTTGTGAAAGTAGAAACAACAGAACTTGACAATTGATTGGATATGGGAGTGACAGAGAGAGAGAGTGAGGGATCAAGGATAACATGTAGGTTTCAAGTTTGAGTGACTGTAAGTACAGTGGTGTCCTTGACAGTAATAGGGAAGTTAGGAAGAAGAGAAGAGTTGGGGGCGGGGAGATATGAGTTCAAGTTTTTAAAAAGATGAGTTTCAGATGTCTAATAGGAAGGTGATACCCAAGATACATAGTGAGAAAACATCTAATTTTTCTTCACAAGTTCAAGTCACAAGGCTTCACTCAATTAAAACCCAGAATACGGGGGAGGGGGGGGACGGACAAAAACAAAACCTGGCAGATGTGATTGTTGTCCATTGTCATTGGTCTTTGGAAAACTGTGGACAATAGAAGAGGTCCTTCAGAATTGAAAAGGGGCAAATGTCTTAATTTTCTAAAAAAAAAGGAAGGAGAACTCAAACTGTAGGATAATAAGTTTGACTTCCACTACTAGAAAATTCTTGAATATGCTTGTAATGGGGAGTGGGGAAATAACACTGGCTAATGAAGGTCCAGTCCTTGTAGTGTGTGAAGGCATTCTCTTTCTGCTGCCAATCCAACATGTGAAATTTTGGAAGCAAGTCTCAGTTATGATGACTCAGGAATTTTTACCATGTGATGAAAATCCTTTTAATTGTCAGTAGATGGAGGTACTAATGACTGAGGAGGCATGGAATGGCAACTGAGTTTACATGCAAAAGAATGGTCATACCTTTCCCTCAATGGTTCAATGTCAATTTGAGAGTAAGTCTCCAGGGGGGTGCAACAAGGGTCTCTCCTTGGCTCTATTGTTTAGCATTTTTATCAGTGCTTTAGCTAGGAGGGTCAGCTAATATATTGAATGAAAAAATCAGGAACCTAAAAGACCATGATAGATTAAGATATTGGGCCAAGTCAAGTAAGATGAAACTTCATAGGGATAAATGTAAAGTCTTGAACTTGTGTTCAAATGATCAACTGCACAAGATGGAGGAGTTGTGGGACCTTTTACGACTGTTATTGTTCAGCTGTGTCTGACTCTTCATGACCCTGAATGGAGTTTTCTTGGCAAAGATACTGAAGTGGCTTGCCATTTCCTTCTCCAGTGGATTAAGGAAAACAGAGATTAAGTGACTCGCCTAGGGTCACACAGCTAGTGAATATCTGAGGCCAGATTTGTACTCAGGTCTTCCTGGCTCCAGGCCCAATGCTCTACCTATTGAGCCATCTAGTCACTTCTACATGAGACTAAGGAGGTCCTAATCCAGCTGTACTCTGACCTACTTAGGCCACATTGTGTCCAGTTCTGGGTGCTACATTTTAGGAAGGACATTGATAAACTGGAGCGTGACCAACAGAGGGTAATCAGGAGAGTGACAAAGCAGGAAATCATGTCAGATGAGGATGGAAATTTAGCCTGGGGGTGGGATGGGATAGTGCTGAGAGGCTATAAAATAGACTTATTCTGCTTGGCCCCAGAGAGCAGAACTAGGAGTGAAAAGTAAAAGCTACAGAAGCAAATTAAAACGATGTCAGGAAAAAATTCCTAACTGTTATGGTATATCCAAATGTGAACTAGGTGGAGGGAGTGGAATCTCACTTACATGAGATGTTCAAGCAAAAGGCTAGCTGGGTATCCATGCCTTGTTCAGCTATAGATAGGACTAGACGGTCTTTGAAGTTCTGTGCTACTTAGGGAGGTTCATCCTCTGACAGTCTCCCGCCAGGATCCAAATTGAATGAAGCCTTTCTAGTTTGGTAGGACCTCACAGAGCCTTCCTTTATGCCCACATTCCCCTGCCCTCACATCCTCCTCTCTCCCTTCTTCCTCCTTTTCCTTTAAATTCAGAAGTGGGGAAGGGGTTAAAAGTTCAGGAGAAAGGGACTACTAGGAAGCTCATCGACTGAATTGAAATTAAACCTCCTGTAAGACAACTAGATGACAAAGTAGAATAATCCAGAAGAAGGCGACCACTATGAGAACTGGAAACTGTGTTACCGGGGTCAGTTGATACAACTGGAGATGTTTTGTCTAGAGAACAGAGGACCACAGGGTGGTTATGATTGAAATCTTTGATACTGAAAGTACTGTCATGGGAAAATAGGGATTAGATTTGCTTTCTTAGAGAATCCAGAGCACAGGACTAGGAGCCAGGAACAGAAGCTTTTTCCAATAGAATATAAACTCCTTGCTTTATCATCTGTTTTAGTGACCTCAGTTCCTACTTGGCACTTGATGAATTGAACTGAATTGAAATTATAGAGGGACAGATTCCCACTTGACAAAAGTGGGGGGAGGGGAGAAGTCTGCCTAAACCTCCCCCCCCCATATCTTTCCTTTTATATCTTATCTTCTTCCGTTAAAATGTAAGCTCCTTGAGAGCAGGGCTTATTTTTCTGCTTGTAGTTGTTTTCCCAGCATTTTGCATCTATTAAGCGCTTAATAAATGGTTATTGACTAAAAATGAGAGTGGGTTTCCTGACAAGGAAATTTCTTGTCTCTGAAGGTTTTCAAATGGAGGATGGATGACCATTTGTTGGAGACATGAATAGTGTAGACAGTTTTTATGATTTGGGTAGGGGTTAGATCACCTCTGTGCTTCCTTTCAATTTTAACTCTTAAGGATCTTTTCCTCCTTCTTTTTCCCAACCTCCTCTTCCTCTTCTCTTCCTCCTACTCATTCTCTTCAGTTTACTCCCACCTCTTCATCCTCTTCTTTTTTCTTCTCTTGTAGTTTTCTTCCTCTTCTTTCTTTTTTTTCTCCTTCCCGTTCTTGCCTCTCCTTTATTTCTCTTCTCTTTCTTCTCCCCTTTTCTTTTCTCTTCTTCCTTCTCTCCTCTCCTCCTCTTTCATCTCCACCTATGATAAGCTTGCCAGGGTCCCCAGTCTGGAGATTCCCTTCTCTCTGCACCCAAACTCTGATCATAGGAGGGAAGGGACTGGCTCCTCCTCCGGCCCCATGAGGACCTCCTCCCGGCAGTCTCCCGGGGACTCACTAGCTTTGGAAGAGAAAGAGGAGGGACGGAAGAAAAACGCAGTAACCACTGCCAGGGAGGGGAAAGAAAGAAAGAAAAAAAAAAGAAAAGAAAACAACCCCAGCCGGGTGAGGAGAGCGAGTAGCAGAGGCCGGTGCTCTGTCAGTCGGTCGGGGGCCCCGCACGTTTAGCGCCGAGCTCCGAAGCGCTCGCTCTCTCCAGCCCGCGCTGGATGCGGGTGGCTCCCCGCGGGCGTGCGGGGGCGGGGGCGGCGGCGCTGAGAGGAGCAGGAAGAACGAGGGGCGGCTGCCTCTGGGGCCAGGGGGAGCTTGGGAGCGGCCAGCCGGCCGGGGCTGGGGGCGGCCGCCGAGGATGCTAGACGGCTCGCCCGGCCTCTGCCTGCATTTCCTACGCCTCTCCAGGGAAGGAGGGCCCCGCCGGAGCCCTTCGCTGGTGAAGCCCCTTTGTGCCCGTTAGAGAGAGAGGAAAGGTAGGCAGCAGGAGGGCGGGCAGGGTCCGGCAGCCGGGAAGCCAAGCAGGCTGTGCCAGCGCCGGCTGAGCAGCCAGCCCCGGGAAAGCAGTGATCCCCACCAGCCCCAGCGCCTGCGAACAGCCCTGCGAACGTTGCGAGACAGCGGCTGCCGCCGCGCTTGGCTGCTTCCCCTGAATTTTCCATCCCTCCTCCTCCGACGTTACCGCCTCCTTCTTCCTTCTTCCTCCAGCGGCTGGGCACATCTGGATGTTGAGGGACAGTCCTGACCTCCTCCCAACCAGAGCCCAGCAGCCGAAGACTGTGGGGTGGAATCTGCTGCCAAGCTCCGGTGCGCTGCTGGCGGGGATGGAGGTGTTTGCCCAACGCGGAGGACTGTATGGATAAGCAGCCTCCAAAGGCTTTGGGAACCCCTGGCTTTCCTACTTGCCTGCCCTCAGCCCCTCTGATCCTACAATCCTGACGGGAGACAGCTAGGGAATTTGAGCTGTGGAGTCTCTTCCTCTCACCTCTCACAGGTAAATAGAGGGAATAAACCTCAGAAAGAGGTGAGTGGAAGGGCCCACCTTCTTTCTCGTCCTTTGGGGGGGGGGGAAACGCTTAGAGATAAAAAGGGAAAACTAGACAGAAAGATAGAGCTGACCCAGGCAGGCTGTAAAGTGGTGTGTATCTATGCCCTCTCACTTCCAGTTCAGGGTTGAAAGGCGCCAAGAGAAGGGGCAGAAGGAGAAGGTAGGATTCTCAGCGGTTGCTTTTCTTTCTCTCCTCTCCCCTTCACCTCCTCCCCCCTAAACACATTTTATTTCAAATTCTCAAGGTTTGGGCCTAGAGGGGCAGAGATTTAGAGAGAGAGAGACAGAGAGAGAGAGAGAGAGAGACAGAGACAGACAGACAGACACACACACACACACACACACACAGAGATGTCCAGGGCTTTACAAAGACTAGGCACTTAAGAAATATTTATTGAATTGAATGCCAGAGAGGAAACCAAATGCTAGTGAAGAGAGAGGCTGGCAGGCCTCTAGAAGAGACAGGGAGGGGAGACAGTGTGTGTGTGTGACTGAGAGGGTGTGGGTGGGTAAGGTTTGTTTCTGCAGCCTATGCAGTGGAGAGTTTGCACTGGGTTATGGGGGACGGAAGGGTCAACAGGGAAGAGTCGTGAACAACAAGCAGGGTAGATGGAGTGCAGGAGGACCCCCTCCTTTAGCAGTATTTTTTGAAGTTTCAGAGGACCCAGTCCCACTTGCTGCTCAGGAACCTCAAACCAAGCTCTGTTCCAGTTGGCAAAAGCTGTTGTTCTTCAGCCCCAGACAAGAAAAGGCCCTTGGAAAATCAGCCCCAGGCCTGATGGGGTCCTGGTAGGCCAGGCCGACCGGAAGAACCTTCCTCCCTTTGCTCCCCTTGCCAGTTCTCTGAGTAGACTTGAGACCAAACGCCTGACAGAATGCCCAGGAACCAGGGCTTCTCTGAGCCCGAGTACTCGGCCGAACAGTCGGCCGAGTACTCGGTCAGCTTGCCTTCAGATCCTGATCGGGCAGGTGGCCGAACCCATGAGATCTCTGTCAGGAGCACAGGCTCCTGCCTCTGCCTGCCCCGCTTCATGCGCTTGACTTTTGTTCCCGAGTCCCTGGAGAATCTGTATCAGACTTATTTCAAGAGACAGCGCCATGAGACCCTCCTGGTTCTGGTGATTTTCGCTGCCCTCTTCGATTGCTATGTGGTGATCATGTGTGCTGTGGTCTACTCCAGTGACAAGCTGGCTCCCATTGTGGTGGCCGGGGTGGGGCTGCTGCTGGACCTCATCCTCTTTGTCCTCTGTAAGAAGGGCCTTCTCCCAGCTCGAGTCAGCAGGAAGGTGGTCCCCTATGTGCTGTGGCTGCTGATAACCGCTCAGATCTTTTCTTACCTTGGCCTGAACTTTGCTCGCTCCCATGCGGCCAGTGACACGGTGGGCTGGCAGGCCTTCTTCGTCTTCTCCTTCTTCATCACGCTGCCCCTCAGTCTCACACCGATTGTGCTCATCTCTGTGGTCTCCTGCTGCATCCATACTCTGGTGCTGGGGGTTACTGTTGCCCAGCAGCAGCAGGAGCAGTTGGATGGCATTGAGTTGCTAAGGGAGGTAAGTACCTGTCTCTCACTCCCTACCCTTTTCTCTGGACAGAGCTGGGCCAAGACATTTGTGCACCCTTGATGAGGTTGGAAAATGGTACCCTCTATGTGGTTCTCTCCACAGTGGTTTGAAGCTGTTTATTTAATCAATTTATTAAGCATTTGCTGTGTGCAAGGCATTGTAACACCTTCATCAAAATACCTATATGCTACAATGAGCAGAATTTTCTGCCTTTAAAAATATTGGATGTGTGTTTATTAAAAGAAGTGTGGCAGAATGGATAAAGAATAAGTCTTGGAGTCAAGAAGACCTGAGTTCAAATCCTGACAATGATACATACTAACTGTGTGACTCTGGGCAAGTCAGGTAGCTTCTCAGTGCCCCCAGACAACTTTTTAACAGTCTAACTTTCAGACAAGAGTCTGTTCTGCACTGGTAGGAGGAGTTTCTTCACTGGCAATTCTCTGTAATGATGAAATCATAATTCTGATCCCTCCCTCCCTCCTCCCACTAACAAAAATTGTGTACTTTTGTGTTTGTTTATTTCTGGTCTTGTTTTGGACTTGTGACTTCGTCACTGTGGAAACTCCCACTCCCAGCTTAGTTCAGCAACCCAGAATTTGTAGTTTTAAAAAAATGTCTGGAGTCTTGAGGAATTATATGACTCACCCAGGGTCACACAGCTGGTAGGTGTCAAAATTAGGACTTGAACCTAGGGCTTCCTAACTTCAAATTCTTCCCTCCTCTTTCTGTTTCACCACTCTTCTTCTCCCTTGTATTTCTAGAAGGGCCTCTTCTGTGTCCCCTTGCGTGTCACATGCTGGCTATCTGCATCTCTTGCTGGAGTGATGGTTCTGGCTAGAGCCCTCTCTTCCACTGCAGAGGAGGTCGCTGTTTTGAGGATGGCCAGCTGAGGTTTCTATTCATTTGCTCTGAACTCTGAAAGGGTCCTAAATAAACCCCAAAATTTCCAGCAGAAAGAAGAGAGACTCCTTTCCCACTGCCCCAGTGGTTTACGGCTTTAGTAGTACTGACCATTATCTTCCCAAGCCTAACAGAGTAAGCCACATCTCCCCAATTCCTTAATGCTAAATGTGGGCAAAGTTGGGTCTCTGGGTTGCTCCATTGTCATGTACCAGCATAAGACTTTTGTCTCCCAGGGGCAGTTAGGTGGCACAGTGGATAAAGCACCAGCCCTGAAGTCAGGAGGACTTAAGTTCAAATCTGGCCTTACACCAAACACTTGACACTTAGTAGCTGTGTCACTTACCCCCAATTGCCTAAAAAAACAAACAAACAAAAAAGACTTTTGTCTCCCTCCTCCACTGGTCAGTATCCTCCAGTAGAGGTCTTTGTTTCTCCCATGTGTGGAGCTTTTTCCAGTCTCTGCCTCCAGGCAGACGTATTCATCTGACATATGCTACCTCCATGCAAATGGGCAAATCACAGATTTAGTGCAAGAAGTGACTTTAGAGATTACCTAGTCCAACCCCCTCATTTTACAGATGAGGAAACTGAGACCTAGAGCAGCTAAGTTCTGGAGTTCACACAGTTAGCAAGTGTCCGAGGCAGGATTCTCACTAGCTAGGTGACCCAGAAATTTTTAAAGAAAGTGAAATTATATTCTGTTTTAAGAGGCAGGGAAACATAACACTATATTTCAGAAATATTTTAATGTCAAGAGATGGGTTCTAAACAAATGATTTTAGAGAGTGCAATAAAGGCATCGTGGTGTGTGCTTTACCTGGAGTCAGTATGACCTGGGTGCAAATGCTACCTTTGACACTTATTGGCAACATGACCACAGGTAAGGCACTGATCCTCTAGAGTCTCAGACAGCTCTGTAAGACTAAATTACATACTAGCTGCAACCTGAGAAAATTACAGGCCAGTGAATCAGTTATCCATTGAGTATTTGTTAGGTGCCTACTAGGTGGCAGTTTTTCTGGACAATGGCTTTGTTAGGGGGGAGTGGGAAGGCTTTTGACCCATCAAAAGATGTGGGAAGCTTCAGTCACATGGATTTCCTCATCTAAGAAATGGTTATAATAACAGAGTCCCTGCTGCTTCACAAGATCAAATAATAATAGATGATATTTATATAACATTTAAGGTCTATAAAGTGCTTTATGTGTTTTTCATATACGTATGTTTTGGGGTTTGTTTGTTTTTTTTTTAAGAGGCAGGGAGGGAATGTTTCTGGACTTAGAGGACAAGAACCTAGGCACTGTTATTATCTCATTTGATCCTTATAACAACCCTGAAAGGTAGGTATTATTATTATCCCCATTTTACAGATGGGGAAACTGAGGCAAGCAGAGGGGTTTCTTTTGTTGTTGTTTGTTTTTTGTTTTTTTAAGTGACTTGCCCAGGGTCACACAGCTAGTAAGTGTCTGAGGCTGGATTTGAACTCAGGTCTTCCAGACTCCAGGCCCAGCACTCTATCCACTGTAGCACCCAGCTGCCCACAATTACTTAACTGGTAAATGTCAGAGGAGAGATTTCAATTCAAGTCTTTCCTGCTGCCACGTCCAAAGCAATGATCACTCTACAATGCTGCCACCAATGAGATAATGTATGGGGAAAGCAGTTTGTAAGGGGCCAAGCACCACACAAATAACCCCCAACACTGTTATACACTCAGATACGGGCTTGTAGAGAGCTGGAAGAGACCTTGGAAGTAAGTCATTTTATAGATAAGGGAACTGAGGTCTGGGGAGGTTCAAGGTCACACAAATAGTAAATAATAGTAGGATTTGAACCCAGTTCTTATGACTGCAGAGTCTGTGCTCTTCTTACAGTACCACTATGCCTCCCAGATAAGGTAAAAACTCAGTTATATGGCAGCTTTAACTATCTGGAATGCAGGCAAGGAAAAAGCTTTGAACAATGAAAATAGATGTCACAAATGCCAAGCATTAAAGCCCACATACTCTACTCCTAGGAGTATTTGTTTAGGTGGGCAGGGCAGTGTGGTGGAAAGCACATTGGCTGTGGAGCCAGAGACATTGAGTTCAAATCTCAACTCTTTCATTTTGTCATTTTTATCTGAAAAATGAGGGGTTTGGATTAGGTGACTTCCCAGGTCCCTTCTAACCCTAAATCTGTATTCCTGGGCATACTTTTTCACATAGTTTCCAAGCTCATAGCAGATTCCAAACAACAAATTAGAAGAGGGGATAGAGCTTCCTAGAGGCAGGCCCTCACAGACAGTAGAGAGAAGTCAGCCTGACTTTGCAGGAGGAGACAAAATAAAACCTAGAAAACAAAACAGGAAGATTCAGCAAGCTGGAGAGGGCCATTAAGGGTGTCCTTATGTCTCAAAAGAATCCCTGGAGGCATCACTGTGTTGTAGCCCTGTCCAAATAAGCAAGACCCAGAGCCATCAAAAAAAGATTCCTGGTGGTCAGTAGCATCCATTTAAGAAGGATGGGATGAGAGGGTGTATGGGAGACACTGGAGAAAGAACTCCATGAAAGTGGTTAAGATAAAAGTTTAGGTGCTTAAATGGTTAAGCTTCAGTTGTCTGGAAAATTCACTTAGGAGTGGGAGATGAGATTGAGAAGTTCTAAGAGATGGAAGAAGGCAACTGAGCTCATGTCACATAGCCTGCTTCTTCTCAGGGAAGGAGGAGGCTGCCAGTAAATGAGAGGCAGTGTGGTGCAGTGGATAGAGGACCAGCTTCAGAGTTAGGATGACTTGGATTCTCAAGTCTTGCCTCTGATGGATGTCATCCTGGGCAAGTTGCTTCACTTTAAAGGGCCCCCAGGCAACTCTTTAATAACATTATGAAATTCTAGAACAGTTGGACTTTGGTTCTAGTAGTTCCCTATTCAAGCAAAATCACAGGTCCAGACTCTCCACCACCACAAAAAATAAATAAATCAATAAAAATTGACTTTGTACAATGCCATCCCGCTCAGTGTATATTCTTTAAATTTTAAAGTTAGTTCTGCAAACCTAACTTGAAACTCATCATTAAGGCTTCTTAATCTTTTTCTGCATGTCATAGATCAGAGCTAGCTAGAAGGGACTTTAGAGATCTTCTAGCCCAATGCTTTCATTTTACAAATGGGGAAACTGAGACCCATAGAGATGACTTGAGTTGACCAAAGTCACAAAGTTAGTAAATAGCAGAGCAAATAATTTCAGCTCCTTCAACCTCTTTCAAGGGGTCCTAGTTTATAACTCTTTCCTCATTTTAGTACAGGGCCATCAGGTCTCTAAATGGAAGAGATCTTAGAAATCATCTCCTCCAATCAACCTCCACATTTCAAAGATAAGGAAAGATTAAATAATTTGTCTAAGGTTACATAGCTAATAAGTGGCTGAGTCAGTGTCAGACCCTAGGAGCCGGACAATGAAAGAAACCTACTCTCTTGATGGAATTGGATGCATGGTCTCTATAACTAACTGTTTCTGTGCCTCTAGACCTATTAAAATAGGGGCTATGGACCAGCTAGGTATTTAGGGTCATTAAATACCTCTGTTGTCCACCAGCAAACCTTGAGATACCTTCAGCAGATCAGTGAGGGGATTGTCAGAGCAGAGAACCTGGAGGCAAAGTGATGATACTGTTCCATGAAACCAAGGAGTCAGGCTTTTGCAGACACAGGGGTCCCTCACTTTAGTGGGGCAGGCCTCCACCCCATGGGCTCCTACCCAGCTTATTCTGTGCCTCAATTTCCCTATCCTCTTCTTCTCAATTGCCATTTCTCCAACTTGGCAAATAACTATTGCTGGCATAAGTGACAAGGGATGGCCTGCCAGGTAATCAGTGAGGATATCAATGGGATAAAACATCACCCACTATAAACTACTATTTTTTTCCTTAAAGTTGAGACCTGTCATTTCATCAGATTTAGGAAATTCTCAAAGTGAAAACACCCTCCACTGCAGCTTCTCTTTGGTCAATGCCCTGTACTGTCACACTTAAAATTTTCCTTACTTTGAGGGTGACTTCCAAAGGGCTGTCTCCAGCCCTGACCTTATTTCTGGAGCTCCAGACATGCATTTCCATCAACCCCCTGGACAATCTTCCCCTTTATGGGCTGCCTTGTGAGGTAGTGAATGGCTTTTGACTGGACACATTCAAGCAAAGATTGGGATGCTATAGACAGGGGTGCCGTTAGAAGGATATCTGCATCGTCAATCAATCAACAATCACTTATTAAGTACCTACCATGGCACTGCACTGGTCAATGAAGCTAAGAAGACAAAAAACTGAAAGAATTTCTGCCCTGATGGAGTCTACATTTTATTGGGGGGAACAATGCTTACATATATAAGGAAATATAAACTATGTGCACAGTACAAAGAATAATTTGGAGAAACATCAGCAACTGGGATGGGGTGGGAGGATCAGGAAAGATGTAGTATGAGAGGTGACAAAGGGTCTGAGCCTTGAAAGAAGTGAGGAAGTCTAAAATTCAAGGATGAGGAAGGAATTTATTCAGACTGTGGGCCAACCTGTGCAAAGACATGAAGATGGAAGATAGAATGTCATGTACAGCCAGGGGTGTGCTGAAGGCATGAACAACATGAACATTTAAATCTCTGAAATTGGCAGATGCTGAAACCAGGTCTTGATTTATTGTTTTGTTGATTGTCTAGATTTTAAAAGAAAATGTTAATGTTAAATGCAGATTAAACTGAATAGTATATTGTGTGTACTTCGGTTTTTTGTAGAGCTGTTTACTAAACATTTATCAGCACATCCCTCTCTGTGTGCACACAGGAGAGCGAGTACCCAGTCTGGTTGGCCTGTAAAGTTCACAAAAGGAATAAAGTATGATAAGCCTGGAAAGACAGGTTGGAGACAGTTTGTAAAGGGCTTTAAGAGTCAAACAGGGCTTCATATTTGATCCTAGAGATAATAGGGAGCCATTGGAGTTTCTTTTTTTAAATTTTATTCATTTTTAATAACATATTATAAATTTATGTATTAAAACTTAAATATAAAATAAGAAAAGAAAAACATGTCATGTGAACAGCAGACCATAAGAGAGGATTCAAAATATACAGCAATAAATTTCCATTTCAAGAAAGCATATATATTAAATACTATGCACTGTGTTGAGGGCTGTCCATCTTTGCTTTCTTGTAGGCTTTCTTTTGTTCTCTGCTGTACACTTTTTACTTTTTTTTCCCCCTTCTGCCCCCACCATATTCCCCCAGGATATATTTATACATATAGTTATAGATATATACATACATGTATATATACACATACATACATACATAAACGTATGCTTTCCCTAACAGATCTCCTAATCTTTGCTTTTATATTTGTGCATATCTCTTTTTATTATCCCTCCTGACTCCTCTACTTTACTTCTACTAGCTACCTTGCCTTCCTATTACTTAACCTACCCTCTCTCCAATGCTCTCTCCCTTATTCTCCCATTCCCACTCATCTAAATGACCATCTCTATCTCCCCCCCCTTTTTTTTTTAGTGAGGCAATTGGGGTTAAGTGACTTGCCCAGAGTCACACAGCTAGTGAGTGTTATGTGTCTGAGGCCGGATTTGAACTCAGGTACTTCTGACTTCAGGGCCGGTGCTCTATCCACTGCGCCACCTAGCTGCCCCTTATATCTCCCTTTAACCCATTCCCTCACCCTTCTCTCTAAAGAGATTTCCCTTATCCTCTCCCCCCTCCCTATGCCCTTAGTATTTTATTTCTTATATTTATTTCTTCCCCTCTTAAATCCATTCCCGATGAAAGTAGGTTTCCAGAACTAACAGCCCTCCACCACTGGAGTTTCTTGAGCAGGAGAATGACATGATTAGACCTGTCTTTTAGTAAAATCACTTTCCAGCTATATAGATTAGAGGAGAGAGATATGAGGCAGGGAGACCATTTAAAGGGCTCTTGCAGTAGTCCATGTGAAAGGTCATGAATTAGGGTGTTGGCTGTGTGACTGAAGAGGAGACAGATGCGAGAGACATTATAAAGAACTGATAAGACTTGGTGCCTGATTGGATTGGGAGGTTTGGGGGTGTGTGTGTGTGTGTGTGTGTGTGTGTGTGTGTGGCTGTAAGAGACTGAGACAGAAGAGTTAGGGATGCCTTTAAGTTTGCAAACCTAGATGACTATAAGGAGGTTGGAGCCATCAAAAGAAACAGGGAAGTTAGGAAGAAGGGTGGGTTATAATGAGCTTTATTTTAGACAAGTTGAATTTGAGATGACTGCAGTGCATCTAACTAGAAATGTCTATTAAGAAGTTGGTGATGTGGGACTGGAACTCAGGAGAGAGACTGTTAGATACAGAGATCTGGGAGTCATTTGTATAGAAGTGGCAATTGAACCTATGGGAGCTGGTGAGATTCTCAAAAGACAGTGGGGTAAAAAAAATAGAGCTTGGGTGGGGACACTTAATGGACAATCTAACAATTGCTCCTGAGAAAGAGGGGCAAGACAGAGGGAAACACAAAAGAAGAAAGGAGAAAGCAGTGACACTGGAACCCGGGGAGGAGAGGGTGGTCAGCAGTGTCAAAGGCTGCAGAGAACTCGAGAAGAATGGGGATTGAGAAAAGGCAATCATGTTTCTTAACGAAGAGGTCATTGGCAGTTCTGGAGAAAGCAGTTTCAGTTGAGGGCTGAGGTCAGAAGTGAGACTGCAGGATTGTGTAGGTGATTGGACTTGCTGATCACCTCATGAGGCTGCGAACATTCTCCTGGATTCAAAGGAAGGGGAAGCTGAGGCACAGAGGGACAAGTGAGGTCTCCTAGTCAGCCATGGAAGAAGCAATGGGAGCCAGAGGGCTAAACTCCCAAACTAGGATTGCATCTATTACAAATTTTCTCATCCCTCAAAGAAACCAATATGACTGACCCCATGGAATTTGACCAGTGGAGTAAAGCGTCTGTAGATCTTACGGTCATAGATCTTTCGTTGTGCTACCTTTGTCTTTCATAGCTGGAAGAGCCCTTTTAGATCATCTGACCCAACCTCTATCTTCTTACCTATTGTTCTGCTCCACGTGCTCTGTGATCCAGCTACACTGGCCTGCTGGCTGTTACTTATACACAACACTCTTGCCTTTGCACTAGCTGAACCCTGTGCTTGGAATGCTCTCCCTTCTTACCTCCACTTCTTAGAATCTCTGGGTTCCTTCACAGCTCAACTCAAGTGCCTCCTTGTGCTTGAGGATTTTCCTGTCTTCTCCCACCCCAACCCTGCTGCTGGCTGCTAGTCCCTTCTTCTCCTAGGTTAGGATATACCAGCTTTATATGTATTTTATACAGGCCTATATGTTCATGCTATCTCCTCCATTAGAATGTAAGCTCCTTCAGAGTGGGGACTATTTCATTTATGTCTTTGTATTCTCAACATCTGATATAGATCCTAGCACATAATAGGTATTTGATCAGTGCTTGATTCATTGACTTATTGAATTTGAGGCCCAAGTTACCCTACCTAGGAATGACAAGTAGAGCATCTAACCAAGATTAGAGAAAAAAATCACAGGACATGCATAGGTTGAGATTTGTTGTGGCAGCCTAACAAGGGTGACAGAGGAAGCTTGTGGGGTAAGCCTAGGTACAGAACCCCTTCCCTCCTTTTGGGGCAATCCAAGCTTTTCTTGAAAAACATATAATCAATGGATAGTGGGCTCCAAGTGCAAGAGATGCAATCCTACAACTACAGATGAGATGAACCAGTGCCACACCTTGTAACTGTAGCAAAGAACCTCTGAGTTTTGAAATCTGTGCTTTTAGGAATCTGAGATTTAGCATAAAATGTATTAAATTAGGAATTCTTTCCTGAAATGATCATCCTAAACTCTGAATTTTAGAAGTAATTTACTGAGATTACTCCCTATATGTCACAGGAAACAGCCCCTTGAAATATAATCAATTAAAAATAAAACTGTACTCTTGGATGCATAGACATAGTCTGGTGCAGATGGAAAGAAAGCCTGATTTGGAGTCAGAGGACCTGAGTGGATAAATGAATGAATCAACGAGCATTTATTAAATGCCTGCTATGTGCTGGACTCAAAAATGGAACAGTCCCTACTCTTAACATTCCATGAATGGACCCTGATTATAGATTCAATTTCTAAAGCACCTTGATATCACAAAGGTGGTGAAGTGGGTAGAATGACGGGCCTGGAGTCAGGAATACCTGAGCTCAAATCCAGCCTCAGACAAGTCACTTAACCTCTGTTTGCCTCAGTTTCCTCCACGGTAAAATAGGGATAATAACAGTACCTACCTTGCAGGGTTGTTGTGAGAATCAAATGAGAGAATGTTTATAAAAAGCACTTAACACAGTATCTGGCACACCTTAGGCACCATATAAATGTTTATTCCCTCTTCCTCCCTTCCTTTTCTCCCTCCTTCCCCATTCTAGTTGGTGGAATGCAAATGTTCCAGTCATTAGAAAAGACATATTTCCCATTATAATTCAATAAATTGGCATTCTGGTTTTAAATTAGTCTCTCATGAATTTGGTTATAGTGACTCAATCACCCAGAGCCTGCTCAACCTTGGATGGCCTGATCGAATTGAGGTCACAAACCTGCCAACACTGAGGACCAGGCTCTTGTTGATGGTGTTTCCACCAAGGCACAGCCCTTCCATGAAGCCCTGATGCAAAGACTTAGCCAGCTTAAGTCTGACTTTATAAAGGACCTTTTTTTGCTTTCCTTGAAATTTCTTGGAGTTTCCCTTTCCCCCATCACTCCCTCATACACAGACACACATGTTTCTGTGTCTGTGTATTTATATATATCTAAATCTTTCTATCTATCTATCTGTCTGTCTATCTATCTATCTATCTATCTATCTACCCATCCATCCATCATCCATCTATCTATCTATCTATCTATCTATCTATCTATCTATCTATCTATCTATTTATCTATCTGTCTCCTGCCTGTCCCTGGGGTCCCATAAAGTCAGATACAACTGAACAACATACACAGGGTCATACATCTAGAGTTGGGAAGGTTCTCAGAGGCCATTTTGTTTAAGCCCTTCATTTTACAGATAGGGATCCTAAGGCCTAGAGCCAGGAAGTGACTTGCATAAGGTCATAACAGGTACAGAGCTAGATTCAGACTCAGGCTCTGTGACCCCAAGGTTAGCATTCTTTCCACTACCTGGGTAGGTACCTGTTGAATCTCACCCCATTGACTTCTCCCCAAGTAGAATGTGAAGTTTTTGAGGTCAATGACTGTTATTTTTATCTTTGTATCTTTAGCATCTGGCACAATGCCTTATACTTAATAACATTTTTGAATGAATTAATATTGAATTGTCTTGAACTTCCTTGTGAACTATAGCTGAATCCTAGAAATATTTTCAAAATTTTAGAACTCAATTCAATCTAGCTAAGTTATTTCTTTGTATGTGTTTAGGAGGAGGGGAGGAGTGGGAAATGGTGGGACTTATTAAGGGAAAAAAGGAAATTTTATTAAGAAATAGATATCTTTTTAAAAAAGCATTCTTGTGGACATTAAGGAGATGAGGGAAAAAACCTTTCCACTACAAATCACAGATTCTGGATTCTATACACCAATGTGGCATCATGGAGGTATCTCTGATGGAGAATCCTCCTCCCCAAAGAGATTATGAGGAATTGAGAGATTGGGGGATGGGGGTGAATCTGAGGAAGAACTGTCAGGTGTATGGCATAATTGGGGGAGATGTAAGAGCAGAGACTGAGGACCTGCTCAGTATGTGTTATGTGCCTGCCGAACCATCTTTCAAAGCTTCAGCCCACAATCTCATCTAGGCCCATTCCTGGGCTCCCCTAATGCAAAGGCAGAGAAAAGCATCAGTCATAGTGAACATACATAGTATACAACCAGTCAAGTCAAGTCAACAGCCTTTATTAAGTGCCTACAGTGTGTTAGGCACGGTGCTAAGCTCTGAGTATACAAAGAAAGGCAAAAGATCATTCCTGTCCTTGAAGAGCTCACAGTCTAATGGGAGACAATATGCAAACAACCCTGTGCAAACACAATCTATGATAGATGTGTATTTATAACATATGTATATATTATGTATACACGATAGCTAGCATGTATTAATTGGAGGCAGTATCAGAGGGAAGGCGCTGGCAGATAGGGATGGGGGAAGGAGACTAGGAAAGGTGGGTTTTAAGCTGACACTCGAAGGAAGCCAGGGAAGCCAGAAGGCAGCAGTGAGAAGGGACAGTGTTCCAGGCATGGGGGGCAGCCATTGCAAAGGAAAAGAGATGGAGTGTTATGTGTAAGAAACAGTAAGAAGGCCGTTGCACTAGATTATAGAATATGTGGAAGAGAGTAAGGTGTAAGAAGACTGGAAAGGTAGGAAGGGACCAAGTTAGATTGTGAAGGGTGGTGAGGGTCTGCGCCAGGGTGGGGGTTGTATAGGCAGAGAGAAGATATTTATGAGAGGCATAAATATCGTGTTGTGTTCGGAGTTAGCAAGACATGCCTTCAAATCACACTTCAGATGCTACTGTTCAATTTCTCTGAGCCTCAGTTTCCTCATCTGTAAAATAGGGATTAAAAATACCATTTATCTCATACGGTTTTCATGAGGGTCAAAGGAGATAAATATGTTGTAAACTTTAACGCTCTGTAAATGAAAGCTATAATTATTATTCTGGGTATCACAAGCCTCATATAGAGAGTGCTGACTTCTTGATAAATAATAATAATAATAACACATTATTCTTTCTTTTTTTTAACCAGACACGTGATCTCATTTCATTATTGCGAGGACCTTCCTATGACATTAGTCTTTTGACTCTGTGACCTGCTGTAGGCCAAGGTTCCTTTCCTGACATTTATGTAGCAGTTTAAAGTTTACAAAGTTCTTTATAATAATTAGCTCATTTGATTCTCTTCTGCCATGGGCCATCTGTGGCAAAGGTAAAGGGATGTGAGTGGGGCCAATCAGAAATCCGAGGTAGAAAGGTAATTCATAATCAAAGAAAGCAAGGTAGCTGAGAATGTGGAACTATCCATGAGGCCTAACGCAGGCTCGCTTGTGAGACAAGGATCCAACGGTCAAATTAACATTAGGCCCATTGGACGCTCATAATGCAATTCCGGGCCCCTAAAATCCACTGTTTGTGTCTGCTGCATAAACACACCAAGAACAGTTTTTATTGGTAATTTTTCAAAGCCAAAATTTGATTATCTTTCTTACAGAGTTCCAGAACCTCATGCAGTGAGTGGTCTAATTCACCTCTGAACAGAAATCCTCTTTACATGTTACCCAAAATGTGGCCATCTTGTCTTTGCTTGAAAACCTCACTCCAGTAGTGCAGGCCTTTTTTCCCTTTTTTCCCCACTTTGTGTATACCTTCTCCCATCCATCCATCCATCCATCCATCCATATACCCAGTCGTGTCCTTCCTACTCACCTTCTCATTCTCTCAGCTATTTTTTGAAATGTGTGCATATGACTATATATAATAATCTTACTACTTGCACTTACTCTTTGGAATGTGTGCACATGACTATATGTAATGTAATCATTCATATGTCTTCACTGGGGATCAAGTTATTCCATTTGTATTTTCTTGTAAACACTGCTCCCAAATCATTTGAATTAACACCATGAATAATTTCCCCAGCATAAACCTAGCCTAAAATTTGTTGACTTCTTAGAATGCTTGGGAAGAGTATCTACTAAAAATGAAAATAAAGTACTTACTCAACAAACATTTTTATGAGTGGTAGCTATGTATGAGGCCTTGTGTGCTAAGGGCTTGTGTAGGGAATAGAAAAGAATATAAGGCTGTAAGTTGATTCCTATAGTGGTCTTTGAAGTAGCAAGTTGGAATAATGGAAAATGTACTGGCCTTGGAGTCAGGAAGAAGTGAGTGTGAATCTCACCGCAGACACTTAATAGCTGTGTGATGCCAAGCAAGTCACTAAATCTGTGTCACCTTCAGTTTTCTCATCTGTAAGATGGGTATATTAATAGCAGCTACCTCACAAGGCTGTTGTGAGGACTAAATAATATATGTGAAGTACTTTTCATATTTCTTCTTGATTGCCAGATAGTCTCTAGCCTTGTGCGTTGATAAAAAAGAAAAAGTAAGCATCCCATTTCCAAGGCTTACAGTAAATGAATTTAATGATCAGGTTGCCATCCTGGTACATGTTGGGATAGAAATGAATAGAGCTTTTCCCTAGAGTTGTGAATACTCACAGTGTGTAAGTAAAAATCTGCAAGGATTTATTTTTGAAGGACCATTCAGTCCACTGTAACTTTTATTAACCAGACGATGTCTCCCAGCCCTCTGTCCTGGTAAGGATGTGAGTGGGAGTGGATACCAGTATCTTAGAAGAAAAATCTAAATGCTCTGAGTTACAGGTAATCTTATCTATTTGTCCTAATGTCCTGTGATCACCACGTCATTTCCTTCACTATCCTCCTTTCTCCCTTAACCAGTTACTGTCACATCCCTTTTTACCCACCCGGACTATAATCTGCCATCTACCTACACCCATTCACACGTACTCTCCCTCATCTACCAAGTCATGCATGTTAACTACCCTTTTGGGAGTGTATATAGAAATGGATGCAAATGTAATAGTGCCACATTAATCTGGCCTCATTGAGGAATTAGCTATTGTAAGTGAATTTCTTCTTTTAACTGAACTTCTGATTGATGATGGACCATTAGGAAAACTCTACACCAAAACAGGTCAGTACCTTCTCTCCTTAGAGAGCTTCCTGGATCATTGATAGGTAACCTGTCCAGGCCCATACTGCTGACAGAGTCAGAGGTAACACTTGAACCCAGGTCTTCCTAATTCTGAGACTGTTCCTCTATCCACTGCACCACACTGCCTCTCATTTACTGGCAGCCTCCTCCTTTCCTGAGAAGCAGGCTATGTGATATGAGCTCTCAGCTCCCTTTATCTCTTAGAACTTCTCAATCTCATCTCCCAACTCCTAAGTGAATTTTCCAAACAACTGAAGCTTAGTCATTTAAGTGCCTAAACTTTGATCTTAACCACTTTAATGGAGTTCTTTCTCCAGTGTATCCCATACACCCTCCCATTCCAGCCTTCTTAAATGGATGTTGCTGACCACCAAGGATCCTTTCTTGATGGCTCTGTGTCTTGCTTATTGGACAGGGCTACAACATAGTGATGCCTCCAGGGATTCCTTTGAGACATAAGGACAATATGCCCCCACCCTTAATGGCCCTGTCCAGCTTTTTTGAATCTTCCTGGTTTGTTTTCTAGTTGGGTTTTTTTTTTGTCTCCTCCTTCAGCCAAGCTGACTTCTCTCTAGTATCTGTGAAGGCCTGCCTCTAGGAAGCTCTAGCCTCCTGTTCTAATTTGCTACTTATGATTCTGCTATGACTGGGAAACTATGTAAGAAAAGCTTCCTAGAAATGTGGAAGAGACTATGGAGGTCACTGAATCCAACCCTTTCATTTTGTAAATGAGGGAACTGCCCCACAAAAGTCAAACAGGTAGTAAGTATTCACACAGGCAATAAGTATTCAAACCCAGGTTGTCTGACTCTCGGGCCAATGTTCTCATTGCACCACATATACTGCCTATATATGAAATGAGAGAGACTATTTCTGTAATCCATAGGCTTTGTGACATCTATTTTCACTGTTCAAGGCCTTTTTCTTGACTGTGTTGCAGGTAGCTAATGTTGCCAGATGAGGTATTATAGTACATGTCTGTGTATGAGGGTTCTGGGGGCTGGGAATGAGTACAGAAGAAGAAAATAGGGAAGTATATGCCAGTGTTACTTAATGTCGTAGCATAAAAATACTTTTTTGCATATCAATCTGCAGCTTGTAAAGATCTTTCTGATATCTTATTTCATTGGTGGCAGGTAGTATAGACTTGGCATCAGGAGAGACTAAAGTTGAAATCTTGCCTCTGACACTGCATGAGCTGTGAGGTCCTGGGCAGGTCACTTAATTTGCCTGTCTAAATCATAGTTTCCCCATCTGTAAAATGGGGCTAGCAGTACCTTTCGTACTTGCATCCTCTCAGAGCTGTTGTGAGGATCTCAGGATCATATATTTGGAGCTAGAAGGAACCTTAGAGGTCATCTAGTCCATTCCCGGGGGGAGCTGGATGGTGCAGTGGATAGAGCACCACGCCTGGAATCAGGAAGACTCCTCTTCCTGAGTTCAAATCTGGCCTCAGACACTTACTAGCTGTGTGACCCTGATCAAATCACTTAACCCTGTTCGCCTCAGTTTCCTCACCTGTAAAATGAGCTAGAGAAAGAAATGGCAAACTACTCCAATATCTTTGCCAAAAAATTCCCAAAAACCCAAGCCCCAAATGGGGTCACGAAGAGTCAGTCACAATTGAAAAATGACTAAACAAACAAACAAAAAAAGGCCTTTCCCAGCATTTTACAATTGAGGAAACTAATGGTCAGAGAGTTGAAGTGACCTATGCCTAAGATCATGCAGGCAGTAAGTACCAGGACTGGGATTTAAACCAAGTCCTCTGACTCTGATTCCAGCACCCTTATCTACCATTGCCATATTTCAACTCATCTAGTTTAAATTTCTATTTCTACTTCAACATCATTTTAAAAGGTTCTATTCTGGTAGAAGTTTGGACAACTGGCAGCTGAACTGTGCTAAATCAGTGTATCAGAAAGAAGCAGATCCTCAAAGCCGTGAGGGTTGTCAAGGGAACCATTGTACAGACAATCCTCTCCATACCAACAGTTAATGAAGACCCTAACCTTCTCTCCTTCTCAAGTGATTATAGCTTTGTTTGAAGCCTGGGGGTTCAGGTCATGTGGTCACAAGGCGCCTATAACCAGGGCTCAGTTGGTGGCAGTGTTCTCTAATTACAGGGAAAATATCAGGATTCCATGGCCTCTGACTGCCATAGTCCCTCAACCTTTGAAACGGGCACATCTGGGAGAAAAGGGGAAGGATCCAGTCCTTTTCAGGGATGCAGCTGTCACTGACCTTGCGACAGGGAGCCATCACTGAGGCCATATTTCCAAGTTGGAGGGAGCCTCAGCCACTAAGTAGTGCAACATATTCCCCCAAATTAACTTCCACTTCAGCCCACCAGACAAGGGGGCATCCGGGCTTTGCTTGAAGATCTTAAGTGTTTTCTATGCCCAAGGCCTCAGGCAGCTTAAAACATGGCCTACCATAATACACTTTTCCAGGAACACATATGAGACAGGGGGGCTCAAAGAGAAATATTTGGGTGCCCAGGAGCTGCACTGTTCTGTGAAGAGGTCTGGCCTGACCCTTCTTTCCATTCTGCTGATGCAATATGTTCTACGGTCATTGTGTAGGGACAGGTTGGAAACAGAAGCCCAGAGGCTCTGGTTCTCCCTGCTTTTATCTATTGATTGCAGGTATCCTCAGAGTAAGGGAAAGGCTGACACCTTCTGTTGGTGCTGTTGGCATCTGCTGCTTTTCTCCTGCAGCTCGGCTGCCCAGCCTCTCTTATGGTTATATGAAGTACCCAAGGGGGAAAAAACAAAAACAAACCAGCCTCTTGCAAACTCAAAACATGAAGTGCTGCCTATGCCTATGATGTTGAAAGAACATTTTAAAATGTTAACATAGGGTTGGAGCTTGCAGCCTATGGACATTAAAACTAAAGCCCTGGCTCCATTGGTCTTTTAGCATTTATCCATTTTTTCTTTCAAGAAGTAAAGTCCCTGCATTGGTCTTTGTGGTATCACCTGGGCAGGGGTGCCTCAGGAGATCCTGTCATGCGGTCATGGGCCCTGGGGAGGCCCCACAGAGGCAATTCCAATTGAAATGTATAACAGCAGAGGCTTATTTGAAGTATGTCAACATCAGCTTTTAAATACAAACAAATAAAGGAATAAAGGATGTCCTAGGAAATGAAGGCAAAGTCAAACCTGACAAGACTAAACCCTTTTGCTTCCCCTGGCTGCAGGTCATAGGATCAAAGATTAAGAGCTGAGGGGCAGCTAGGTGGTACAGTGGATAGAGCATGGCCCTGGAGTCAGGATGACCTGAGTTCAAATGTGGCCTCAGACCCTGGGCAAGTCACTTAACCCCATTGCCTAGCCAAAAAAAAAGATTAAGAGCTGGAAGGGGCTTTAGAGGAAATCTTTTCCAACCCCCTTATTTAAGGATGAGGACATATTTTTAAAAGGCTAAGTACTGATTTTTTTTCAATGAACAAAACTATTTCCCCCTCCCTCAGAGGAAAACTTAAACAAAAAACCAAAACCAAAATCTTTGTAATAAAAAGGAATAGTCAAGCAAAACAAATTCCCTTATTAGCCATGCCTAGTGATATCTGTCTCATTCTACAATCTGTGTTTATCTCCTATCTTTTAGGAGGATGCTTTATCATCATTCCTCTGTAACAGTAGTTGATCGTTGCATTGATCAGAGTTCTAAAGACTTTCAAAATTGTTTGTCTTTACACTGTTGCCATTATCATATAAATTATCTTCCTGAATCTGCAACCTTCATTCTGTATCAGTTCATACAAGTCTTTTCAGATTTCTCTGAACCCATCCCTTTCTTCATTTCTTACAACACAATAGTATTCCATAACATTCACACACCATAATTTGTTCAGCAATTTCTACTTCATTGCCCCTACAAAAAAAGAGCTGCTACAAATATTATTGTATATGTGAGTCCCTTTCTTCTTTCTTTGATTTCTTTGGGAGTATAGTCCTAGTTGTGGCATCACTGAGTCAATGGGTATGCTTAGTTTACTGACTTTTGGGAATAAGAGTTCCAAATTGTTTTCCAGAATGATTAAGACCAATTCATAGCTCCACTAGCAGTGCATTCATGTGCCTGTTTCCCCACAGCCCCTCCAGCATTTCCCATTTTCCCAGTTTTTGGAATTTTCCCATTTCCCATTTCAGCTTAGATGAAGAAATTGAGGCCTAGACTGAAATGATTTGCCCAAGGTAAGTATCAGAGACTGGATCTGAACACATATGCTTGTACTCTTTTCATTGTATCAAGAAAACTTACAGCTCCTTGTATTCGGGGTCTTCGAGTCCTAACCAGGCTTCACCCTGGTTAGATCCCCAGATCAGGTGAGGTTGGGAGGATTCAGGATAATATAGATTTAGATGAAGTTTTGATGCAGCTATACTTCACAGCCTGTCATGATATTGATGTTCTAGCTAGAACCCTCCATCTTTTCATAAAATATGTTATAGCAGGCAGCTAGGTGGTGCAGTGGATAGAAGACTGAGTTCAAAACTGCCTCAGACAGTTACTAGTTTTGTGTGATTGTAGGTAAGTCAATTAACTTCTTTGCCTCAGTTTTCTCTTCTGTAAAATGGATATAACGTAGCACTTACCTCTCGGGGTTGTGGTGAGGATCAAATGAGAGAATATTCGTAAAGCACTCTGCAAACCTCTAGGTACTATATGAGTGTAGTAGTTGTCATTGTTGTTGTTCTAGAAAGAACAATTGGATTAGGATTTAGGAGACCTGGCTTCTAGTCTTGATTCTGGCACTAATCTGCCACAAGACATTGGACAACTCACTAGGCCTGTTGCCTCATCAGTGAAAGAAGGGATTTGAGGAAATGAATCCTTAAGGTATCCATTCAACTCTGTGTCTGTGATTTTGAAAGTCAAAGAACAGCTCTTTTGTCCTTGTTATTGTTCAGTTGTTTGCAGTCCTGTCTGACTCTTTGTGACCCCATTTGGGCAAAGATACTGCAGTGGTTTGTCATTTCCTTCTCCAGCTCATTTTATGGATGAGGAAACTGAGGCAAACAGGGCTAAGTGACTTGCCCAGGGTCACACAGCTAGTAAGTGTCCGAGGTCAGATTTGAACTCAGGCCTTCCTGACTCCAGGTGTGGGGCTCTATCCACTGCACCATCTAGCTGTCCTAAAGAACAGCTCTACACATGGATAGAATATATGTCGTCTAAAAACTTATCTCAAACAGTGCTTATTTTGAGAACTCCAAAACCCTAGACCTCTTAGCATTGTCAGACTGAGGTCTAGCCATATAGACTCGATGCCCAGGGTTCATATGTTACCCCCTTGCTGCCCAGAGCCTCCATGTGGGCCCCTTCTCTCTGTGCATTGCCCCACGCCTGCCACTGGACTCTCATCAGCATCCCCCCTTTGGCCTGTGTCCTCTCCCTCGAGGGACTTCTATGTGACCATTCAATTTGATAACTCTCCTGATCTGCTGTTCCATGCTAATGTCCTCAGACCTGCTTATTGATTGATGGGTGCCCTTTAATATAATTGTCTTTTTGTTCTACTTTAACTTTTTGAAAAAGCACTTTACATCTGTTATCTCATCTGAATCTCACAGAGACCCCGGGAGGTGCTGTAAATATTCTTATCTCCATTTTACAGTTGAGGAAAGCCAGTGTCAGAGAAAGTGAATGACTTGCCGCTGGACACAAAGTGTCAGAGGCAGGATTAAACCTGGTCTTTTTTATTCCCAATTCCAGCACTCTCTGGACAGCTAGGTGGCACAGTGATTAGAGCACTGGCCCTGGAGTCAGGAGGATCTGAGTTCAAATGTGGCCTCAGACACTTACTAGCTGTGTGACCCTGGGCAAGTCACTTAACCCTCTTTGCCTCAGTTTCCCTATCTGTAAAATGAGATAGAGAAGGAAATGGCAAACCACTACAGTATCTTTGCCAAGAAAACCCTAAATGGGGTCACAAAGAGTCTGGAATAACTGAATAACAACAAGCACCAGCACTCTGTGCATCAGGTAAGATGCCTTTCAAAAGTCCAGGCACACATCTCAGTTTATTTATGTGCTTTCTGGAAATGGTTCCTTAATCCAAGGAAATGACTCCACTAGTTGGCATTTCAGGCACTCTGGCAAGCTCAAGTCAGACTGTCAAGGTCTCTGCCTTCTCTACTTCTGTGGAAGAGAGCCCAGGTCTCGTCTGTATACTGTGAAAAATCAGATTCAGCTCCAAAGGCATCATCTCCCCTGGTCCCTTCCTGCCACATTGTTCCTCTGAGTCTTTCTTTTTTTCATTTTCCAAAACGTCTAAACAAGTTTTAATGAAGAGATGCTACAGTGCATCTTCCCTAGGGCAGTAGAAAACAATGTGGTCTCTGAGTTCCTTAAGACAAGAGGACCTGGAATTAGACAGGGTGGCTTCGTTTCTGTTTCACCAGGGACCTTGGGTTGGGGGGCGGGGGGGCCGAGTTACAATGTAGTCACATCTATATTGTAAGAGTAATTGTTAAATTCTGTTTAGAGATGGCATTATAGTCCAGTGCCATGGAACCTTCAGGATGGAATGAACCACAGGGGTTATGTTGATTATTCCTCTGTCTCTAGGCAAAACTGCTGTTAAGCTATCCCTAATGGGCATCTATTCCATTTTTAAAGACCCTCCAGGGCAAAAGACTCCAATATTTTATCAACTAATAGCTCCACAATTATAGAATGTAGAGTTGAAAGGGACCTTGGAGACCATTTTATATGATAAGCTATGCCACAAACTACTCAAGATCTTAGGCATAGAAAGTACCTAAGGATTTTGGCAATCTCCTACACAACACAGGCATCCTTTTAGCAAAACTCCTAACAGGTGGTTATTCAACCTCTTGGATATGTCCAAGGACAGGGAGCTCATTACTTCATCAGGCAGCCCATTCCATTTTTTGGTTAGCTCTAATTGTTCCATATGTTGAGTTGAAATCATCTCACTTAACTTCCACCTCTTGGTGCCAGTTGGAGCTACACTTGTGATTTCATGTCCAAATTTTCATGACCACATTTAGGTTTTTCTTGGCAAAGATACTGGAGTGGTTTGCTGTTTCCTTTTCCAGTTCATCTTACAGATAAGGAAACTGAGGCTAACAGGGCTAAGAGACTTGCCCAGAACATACCTACCAAGTATCTGAGGATGGATTTGAACTCAGGTCTTCCTGATTTTAGGTCTGGTGCTCTATCCACTGTGCCAGCTAGCTGCCCCTGGAGCTACACCGAATGAATCAGTTCTCTTTTTCCACAAAGGTTAATAACATTTCAGAATGGAGACAAATCTTAGAAAACACATTATTTTTGTTCAAAGAACAACTGTTTGAGGATAGGCTGGATCATCACCTGAGGGGCAGTTTGAAAGAATGGATAACATACTAGACCTGGAGTCAGGAAGACTCCTGCTTCTGATATTTACTAGCCATGTGACCACAAACAAGTCACTTGATATTTCTAAGCCTCAGTTTCCTGAGCTGAAAAGTGGGGGTAATAATGCTATCAGTGCCTGTCTCTTTAGGTTATTATGAGACTCAAATATGAATCTATGTAAAGTGCTTTCCAAACCTTAAACATCAAGGGATTCCTGCATTGTCTGGGAGGTTGAATTAGAGCTTTTAGGTCCCTTAAAACCCTGATTCTTAGATTTTGGTTTTGTTTTTTTTTTTAAGTGAAGGATGCTAGTAGTTCAACAGTTTTTGGTATGAGCCTGTGAATTCACCAAATTCTTGAAGTGAAAACTCTCTCCACTTGGGCATATCAGCAATTCCTCAGCAACTTGTTGATCATCATCATAGCCATCAGTTATATTAGTGCTTTACAATTTGCAAAAAGCTTACAAACATTATCCCATCTGGTCCTCACAACAGCCCTGAAAGAAGAGGTACTCCTCCTCCTTCTCCTCCTCCTCCTCCTCCTCCTCCTCCTCCTCTTCTTCTTCTTCGTCTTCTTCTTCTTCGTCTTCTTCTCCGTCTACGTCTACATCTCCGTCTTTGTCTTCCGCAGCCAGTATGTGGCAGAGATAGGATTTGAACTTAAGTTTTCCTCATACCAAGACCAGTCCTCTATCCATTACACCAGACTACAAGAAACAACTTTTTTCTCTTTTTAAACTGAAAAATAATAACTACTATTCCTTGAGAAATAAGAAAACAGTACACATTTCTTTTTGTTCATAGATTTAAGAATGGATGTATCTCACACATGACAGTACTGTATAATTATTGTGACCAAGACAATTTGGATTTTTTAAAAAATTTCCATATTGGGCAGCTGGGTAGAATTCTCAAGATGGGACCCGAGTACGATGTGCTTGAATACAGAAGGACTCAGAGTTGTAAATTGAAAGACAGCTGGGCCTCATTTTCCTTATCTGTAAAATGATGAGGTTGGTACCTTTCAACTCTATGTCTTATGATCTGCATCAACCCCTGCCCTCTGCCACCTCACCCATTTTGCTTATGGAGAAACTGAAAATAGAGAAATGGCTCAGTGTCATACGGCTAGTAAGTATCTGTGGTAGGATTTGAATCTGGGTCCTTCAGACTCTCAGTCCAGTGCCCTGTCTACTCACTATTCCATGCTGCCTTGCATGTGCACAGATAAGAAAATACAAAGTAATTTAAATCCAACCTCAAACACTTAATATCTGTGTGAAGTTGGGCAAGTCACCCAACCTTTCCTAGTTTCCTCATCTGTAAAATAGGGATAACGACAGCACCTGTCTCCCAGGGTTGTTGGGAGGATCAAATGAGATAATATTTTTAAAGTGCCTGGCACATAGTAGGCACCATATAAATGCTTATTCCTGCTGCTCCCCCTAGTTTGAGAGGAGAGCATTAACAGCCAATAGGACTAAGACAAGGTCAGGGGATGTGGTGCTTCAGTTGATTCTTGAAGGCTTTAGAAATGAAGATGAGGGATTGACCTTTAGACATGGAGAGAAACGTGTGAATGTACAGAGAGATGGAAGATGGAATGTGAGTTTGGGAACCACTTAGTCTAGTTCTGCAGGAAAGTCGAGCGAGTAAAGGGAAATAATATGGAAAAAATCTGGAAGGGCAAGTGGGAGCTATGGAGGCTTTGAATGCCAGGCTGAAGAATTTGCATTATGTCCTAGAGGTAATGAAATTCCATTCCATTCAAGTCAACAAACATGAAGTGATGGCTGTGTGACGCTGACTGCCTTGCTCTTCCACCAACTTTGTGTCTGGGCATTTTCTCTATCTCCCATGCTTGGAATGCTCTTCCTCCTCATCTCTGCCTTATAACTGTCCTTTAAGACCCCAACAGAATCCCATTTTCTAAAGGAAAGCCTTTCCCAATCCCTCTAGTGCTTTCCCTCTTTTATTTGCTTCCAATTTATCCTATATGTGATTTGTTTATACATGTTTGTTTGCTTATTGTCTCCACTATTAAGTTGTAAGCTCCTTGAAGGCAGAGACTACCTTTTGATTCTTTTGTATCCCTAGCACTTAGCACAGTGCCTGGCACATAGTAGGCACTTAATAAATGTTTATTGACTGACTGGAAGGCTCTTGGGAGCCTTACATTTAACTGGTGTGTGTGTATGTATATATGTGTGTATGTATGTAGGTGAAGAAACAACATGAACCGTGATTTTCATTACAAAGGTATTTCAGGAGAGAAAGAGAGAGAGAGAGAGAGAGAGAGAGAGAGAGAGAGAGAGAGAGAGAGAGAGAGAGAGAGAGAGAGAGAGAGAGAGAGAGAGGAGAGAGAGAGAGGGAGAGAACACGAGAACACTGTTGGGGGAGGGGGAAAGGATACTAGATAGGGCTTCAGTAGGAGGTCACATCTGAACTGAGCATTAAAATGAAGCTAGGCAGCTCTTTTTGTGGTGGCAAAGAACTGGAAACTGGGAGGATGCCCATCAATTGGGGAATGGCTGAGCAAGTTGTGGTATATGAATGTAATGGAATACTATTGCACTATAAGAAATGATGAACAGGCTGACTTCAGAAAAACCTGGAAAGACTTGTGTGGTGTGAGTAAAGTGAGCAGAACCAAGAGAACGTTGTACACAATAACAGCCACATTGTGTGATGACTAATATTGATAAACTTAACCCTTCTCAGCATTACAAGGATTTAAGACATCTCCAGAGGCCTCATGATGGAACATGCTATCCACATCCAAAGAAAGAACTATGGAAATTGAATCGCTATCATTTTTTTTCTTCTGTTGAGTTTTGTTTCCTCTTTCTGGTAGTTCCTCCTATTGGTTTTAATTTTTACTTACAACTTCACTAATGTGAAAATATATTTAATAGGAGTGTAAATGTATAGCCTATATCAGATTGTGTACTGTCTTGGGGAGGGTGGTGGGGAGGAAGGGGGAGAAAAATTGTAAACTCAAAAGCATATGGAAGTGATTGTTGATAAATCAAAATAAATTAATAAAATTTGAAAAAATAAAATAAAATGAAGCTAGGGATTCTGAGAGACAGAGGTGAGAAGACAGGGTAGAGAGCTTACACAAAAATAGGAAGACAGCACAGGAATGTCAAATTCAGGGTGAAGCTAATAGGTCAGATTGATGTGGTCATAGAGTGTGTGAAGGGCAGTAGTACAAAATGTTTGGAAAGGTAGGTGGGAACCAGATTGGGGAAGGCTTTAAATGTTAGGATGAGGAGCTTGTGTTTTATCCTAAGGCAATAGGGAGTCATTGAAGATTTTTGAGCAGAAGAGTGACATGATCAGATCTGTGTTTTTTTTTAAATTAAAAATTATTATTAATTTATTTTTAACATTCTTTTTTTAAAAAATAGAGTTCCAGATTCTCTCCCTTCCTCCAGCCCCTCCCCTACCCAATGAAAAGGCAAGCAATATGATATCTATTATACATGTGAAATCATTCAAAACAGATTTCCATATTAGCCATGTTGCAAAAAAAAAAAAAGAAAGAAAGGCAATAAAAATAAAGTGAAAAAATTATACTTCAGTTTGAACTCAGAGTTTATCAGTCCCCTCTATGGAGGTTGATAACATTTTTCATCATGAGTTCTTTGGAATTGTCTTGGGTCATTGTATTGATCAGAATAACTAAGTCTTTCCCAGTTGATCATAGTACAATATTGCTGTTACTGAGCACAATGATCTCCTGGTTCTGTTCACTTTGCTCTGCATCAATTCATATAGGTCTTCCTAGGTTTTTCTGAAACCATCCTGCTCATCACGTCTTACAGCATAATAGTATTCCATAACCATCACATACCACAACTTGTTTAGCCATTCCTTAATTGATGGGTATCCCCTCAATTTCCACTTCTTTGATCCCACAGAAAGAGCTGCTTTAAATATTTTTGTACACATAGGTCCTTTCCCTTTTCCTTTGATCTCTTTGGGATACAAACCTAGTAGTGGCATTGCTAGGCCAAAGGGTATGCACAGTTTTATAACTCTTTGGGCATAGCTTCAAATTGTTTTCTAGAATGGTTGAAACAGTTCACTATTCAACCAACAGTGCATTAGTGTCCCTATTTTTCCACATCCCCTCTACCATTTGTCATTTTCCTTTTCTGTCGTGTTAGCCAATCTGATAGGTGTAAGGTGGTACTTCAGGGTTGTTTTAATTTGCATTTCTCTAGTCAGTAGTGATATAGAGGATTTTTTCATATGATTAGAGAGAGCTTTGATTTCTTCTTCTGGTAAAACCATTTATCAATTGGGGAATGGCTCTTATTTTTATGAAATTGACACAGTTTCTTTAATATTTGAGAAATTAGACCTTTATCAGAGAAACTTGCTGTAAAAATTCTTTCCCACTTTCCTGCTTTCTTTCTAATTTCGGCTGCATTGGTTTTGTTTGTGCAGCCCCCTTTTTTAAAATTTCATGTAGTCAAAATTATTGATTATACTTCCTGTGATCCTCTCTATCTCTGGTCATAAACTTTCCCCTTATTCATAGATCTGACAGGTAAAATTTTCCATGCTCCCCTAATTTGCTTATGATATCACCCTTTATGTCTGAATCATGCACTGATTTTGACCTTATCTTGGTATACAGTGTGAGATGTTGGTCTGTGCTTAGTTTCTGCCAAACTGTTTTCCAGTTTGCCCAGCAATATTTTTAAAATAGTGAGTTCTTGCCCCCAAAGCTTGGATCTTTGGGTTTATCAAACACTAGATTACTATGGTCATTTACTACTGTGTATTGTATACCTGATCTTTTCCACCGATCTACCACTCTATTTCTTAGCCAATAGCAGATTATTTTGATTTGTTCTTCCAGATGAATTTTGTTATTATTTTTTTCTAGATATACAAAACTATTCTGATTGTATGACACTGAATAAGTAAATTAATTTAGGTAAAATTGTACTTTTTATTATCTCAGATTGACCTACCCGCGAGCAATTAATATTTCTCCTATTGTTTAGATCTGTCTTTATCTGTGTGAAAAGTATTTTGTAATTATATTTGTATAGTTCCTGGGTTTGTCTGAGAAGTTCTGCCTCCCAAGTATTTTATATTGTTTGTAGTTATTTTAAATGGAATTTCTCTTTCTTTCTCTTTTGCTGGGTTTTGTTGGTAGGTCTGTGTTTTAGGAACATTATTTTGGCAGCCAAGAAGAGTATAGATTGAAATGGAGGGAATCTACAAGCAGGAAAACCAATTAAGAGACTATTGAAATGATTCAGACAAGAAATGATGTGGGATTCAACTGCGGTAGTAGCTCTATGCATAGAGAGAAGGGGATGAATGAAAAAGATGTCATGGAGAGGGAATCAATGAGACTTGGCAACTTGCCAGATATGGGAGCTTGAGTGAAGAAGAGGGAAGAGATAAGATTGATGTGAACCTGGATGACTTAAAGGTTGCCCTTCAGTAATAAGGGAAGTCTGAAGGTGGTAATGAGTTCCATTTGCGTCATGATGAGTTAGAAATCCTTTTGTGGCCAGACTTCTTGAAAACGCCATCTATAATAGGTGCCTCCACTTTCTCATCTGTTAAGAGTACTGAGAAGCTTTTGAAGCATCAGTTATTATAGACAGCTTCATCAAAGAAAATGATGAGACAATATGCCAAAACCATTAGAATACATATATGATGCCAAATACTTTTAGAACAGTGTGGTCATTATGGGGGGAAAAGATACCTCTAAATGCTCTCATCAACAAAAGAAAGAAAGAAAGAACAAATCAATGTACTGGGTGTATAACTAAAAAGATTAGAAAAGCAACAAATCAGAAACATCAACTATTATTATTGCAGTCCTAAGGTTCTAAATGTCAAATCTTTGCATCTCTTCACAAGACTTGTTACAGTGATTACATATAGACCTTACAAAGGGATAAAGGGATGAATAACATACTCTGGAGGCTGTGAGAAGACCAACTTTCACCAGCTAATAGCTTTGAGATGCATAATCCATTGAACCAAGTGGTAAATAAAAATTTAGCTCTATATTCTTAGTTAAGTGGGCATCTCTCCTTATTCTTCCTCTATGTTTTATCCTCAAGCTTCAACCACTTAGAACAGACTAAAAACCAAGCAGTAAGGAAAAGAGATCCCTCAGCAAAAGCATAGAGCCTTGCATGTAGGCAGCTTTTAATGAATGTTTGCTTAATTGAATTGAGAGAGCTGTCATAAGACCAATGAACTAAAGCTTTCATATTTGTCAGTAAGGAGGTTGGACTAAATGATCTCTAAGAGCCATTTTGAACTTAAAAATCCTGTGTGAGCATATCCTAATGTACCAGCAATTTGAACAACATTAGCTATTTGATTTCTCAAATTTCAAGACATTAAAAGGGGGTAGGGGAAGTGTAATTGGAAGGGAAGCAAGTTTACATTTGTGGGGAAGTTAATGGACATCCCCATCTGGAGAAACTCCAGCTACTCTGTTGCCCTCTAGCCCCATGGGACCAGAGGCATCCAGCTTAGAATCATCCAGATCAGAGTTACCCATCTTAGGCTGTCTGGCCAGACTCAGAATCACCTGGCCTAGAGACTTCTGGCCTGGAGCCAAGTATGCACTCTACTTCCCAGCAGTCCAATTAACATTTCTATGCAGATGACTCCCAAAGACCCAGATCTATGAAAAACAGCCTTAATCACTCTTGTTTTTCTTTTTTTATCCCCAAAGCCAGCTAGACATCTGAACATCCTATTGGCTCCTCAAATTCAACATGTCTAAAATAGAACTCTTCTCCCCTAGAAACCTCTTCTTCAAACTTTCATATTTCTGTTGAAAATATCACCATCTTTTCACCCACTATCACTAATCAGAGTCACCTTTGACCCTTCCTTATCCTTCACTCCCTCCATTCATATCTAATTAGATGCCAAGTCTTGTTGATGCTTCATTTCCAATCTCTCCCATTCTCTGTATTCATACTGCCTGCCATTCTGGTTGAGGCCATAATCACCTCTCACTTGAACTATTACAATAATCTCTTAATTAATCTCCCTCTTTCCAGCCTATCCCTCTCCAATTCTTCCTCTATTTTGCTGCTAAAATAAGCTTTCACAGAATATTTCTAAAGCATAGATCAGACCCACTCCCTTATTAAAAATCTTCAGTGGTTCCCTATTCTACCTGCCATCTACCTTCTCTAATGAGAAAACTGAGGCCCAGAGAGAGGAAAGGGATTTGGCCAAGGTCACACAATGAGTTAGTGGCAGGGCTGAGACTTCTATCTCAGTTTGCTGATACTCTGGCCAAGGCTCTTTCCATTCTACTGAGCAGTAATGCCTAGAGATCAGAGTACTACCAACTGAAACCAAATGTGGCAGAGACCACTGGGTCATGTTGCTTTCAAACCTAAATTTTTCAGCTTTTTGGTTTTTTCTGGTGCCACTAAATAGTTTAGGGGAAAACACCATTGATTTTCTCCTTGCCAAAACTTTCTTGCCTAAGGCCATATGCCCAGAGTTTCTCCTTCCTCCTTCACTCCAGTGATATACCCATGAAACTACATTCACAAGCCAACATACATAGCAAGCTGATGGTATAGGAAGCCTTTACTAAGAGGATTCTGATCCATCCTATAAGCATCCAAAGAGGCCAGGGGCATATAGAATCCACTATAGCATCACCTTAACACTTCTCAGAACACTGACCTGCAGAGCTGTTCCAGCATCTGGCATTGCAAATGGCAGCAGGTCCTCCAACTCCAAGTCCAGTGCCTTGGCTATTATGCCACAGAAAGGGAATACTTACCAACTTCTAAATGGTGATAATTTGCCCCATGGGGTTCTGTCTTCAGAGTTGTCGTTAAATCAAGGGAATAGGTTGGCGCCATGGATGAATGGAGTTCTGAAATTCCTCATTTTATGTAGTATGTCCAGGTTACAAAATAATCAGCAGGCAATTATTAAGTGCCTACTATGTGCCAGGCACTATACTAGGTACTGGGAATACAAAGGACATTCTAATGGGGAAGATAACAAGTGCAGATAAATATAGAGAAATACCTACTGAATAAACATAAAAAGAATAAATGTAAGGTAGTTTGGAAGCAAGTACACTAGTATTTGTGGGGATCAGTAAAGTTTCATGTAGAAGGAAATGCTTACGTTATGTCTTGAAAGATTTGCTGAAGAAGGAATGCATGGGTGACAACCAAGCCAAAAGCCGTGGGAGATGGGAGATAGACTTTCATGTATGAAGAACAGAGAAAAGGCCTGTTTGACTGGATTACAGAATGTCAGAGGGAGAGTAATGTCCAATGAAGCTGGAAAGATAGGCTGGAGCCAGGTTGTGAAGGGCTTTAGAAGCTAAAGGGACATTTATATTTGATCCTAGAGGCAATAGGGAGCCCCTGGAGATCATTGAGGAGGGGCAGCCTTGCTCTTGAGGAAGATCACTTTGGTATATGTCAGAGATGGGACTTACCATATACAGAATATCCCAGAAGTCTTAGTGTAGTTTTAAGCTTAATTAACTTCAAAAATATTAATGTTACAAACTTGCAAAAAAATCATAATTTGAAAAGGTAACTATTAAATTTCTTTTATTCTTGTTTTGTGCTTATTTAGTTTTATGAATTTTAAATAATACAATTTTAATTTTTGTTTCAGTCCCTCTTAAGGCTAGGATAACGAAGGCAATGAGAACTCAGCAGCAGCTGATGAGCATTTTTACAAACCTTGGAAACCAATTAGAGCAAAATATGCACAAGATGGTGGTTATGTTGAATCTTAATAAGAAACAGATCAATATTTAAAAATTTTAAACAATTGCCATTTCGATGTTTTTTTAAAAATGTTTGTAGAATTTATACTTTGAAGTTGTTAAAGCTTGAAAATACAGTATGATTTTTTGATCACTGAGAGTAAATATTTGTTGTTGTTCAGTCATTTCAGTTGTTCCAACTCTTCATTACCCCATTTGGGATTTTCTTGGTGAGATACTGGAGTGGTTTGCAATTTCCTTCTCCAGTTCATTTTACAGATGAGGAAACTGAGGCAAACAGGGTTAAGTGACTTGCCCAGGATTATGTAGCTAGTAAGTGTCTGAGACTGAATTTGAACTCAGGGCTTCCTGATTCCAAGCCCAGAACTCTATCTACTGCCTACCTAGCGGCCCAGAGTAATTTATACACGCACAAAGTAAATGTGAGGTCATTGATTGTGGGGGGGGGTGTATTCTCAGCATCTAGAAAAATTAAGAAAGGTCTTATGTAAAAGGTAGTATGTGAGCTGAGCTTTGATATAAACTAGGGGTTCTATAATGCAGAAGTAAGGAGGAAGCATTTTGCAGCTAGGTGTCACAATGTTGGGCCTGGAGTCAGGAAGACCATAGTTCAGTCTTACTTCAGGCACTTAATATCTGATCCTGGGCAAGTCACTTTACCTCTGTTTGCCTCATTTTCCTTAATAGTAAAATAGGGATAATAATAGCACCTACTTTGCAGAGTTGCTGTGAGGATCAAATGAAATTATATTTGTAAAGTGCTTAGCATGGTGCCTGGAACATAGTGGGTGAGATATATATGCTAGCTTATTATTATCAGGGACATGGAGTACAATCTGTGGAAAGGTTCATAGAGAGAAGATGGCATATCAGGTAGGGGAAATAGCCCAATAGTTTAGCTGGACCATAGAGTGCATATAAAGGACACGAGTATAATAAGTATAATAACCTTGGAAAGATAGCTTGGAGCCAAGTTATAAAGGCCTTTGAATGTCAACTAGAGGATTTCTATTCAATAAGAGGAAATAAGAAGTCACTAGACTCCACCAATCAGGAGAGTGGCATAATCAGACATGTTTTAGAAATATGTCATCAATAGTTCTGTGGAGAATAGATTAGATAGGACAGAGATTGAAGGCAAGGATATCCATTAAGGAGCTATTGGAGTATTCTAGGGGAGTAGAGATGAAAGAAGAGGAGAATGCCATTGCACTCCATTAATAGATCAAGTTAAGAAATGTTGCTAGGATTCAGGATGCCATAGCTATCTACTGATACTGTTGCATTGACTATATGTCATCACCTTCTTTCATCTCTCCTTTTCTTTCCCCACTTTTCTCCTTGGAATGTTACCTTACCCTTGGCTCTTCTGTCTTCCCCCTGGAATACAGATCCTGGCTAATGTTATCATCTATCTGTGCGCCATCGTCGTGGGCATTATGTCCTACTACATGGCTGACCGCAAGCATCGGAAGGCCTTCCTTGAAGCCCGTCAGTCTCTTGAAGTGAAGATCAACTTGGAGGAACAGAGCCAGCAGCAGGTAGGTTTAATGTACTGGGGATACCAATGTATGGATTTTATAAAACTCAGTAGAATCTAGTAAAAGGACAAAGTGGGAGAGTAGATCAAGATGACTAGACATTGGTGAACCTGTATGGGGTCTTAGGGATAAGAGCTGACCTGATTGATTATTGGTCATCTAGTCTATAAGTGTTCTTGGAATGCTCCAGCTGCACTGCATCTCCTACCAAGTTCTCTGCAGGCTCATTTCCTCCTCAACTGCCTTTCACTATTTCTTGAGTTACTGCCATTTTTAATCTTCTATCACAGGATCCCCTCCCCAGGGTTATGGAAATAAACTTGTTCGCTAAACCAGAGGTATCAGATTGGCAGCTGCAAGCTATCCACAAAACTCCAGAGTACAACCAGATTAAAATATAATTGGCTAATGTTTAACAAATAAAAATACAACATAGATGATGTTAGTGTGTGGTTTTCTAAGTCATCATGGCAGCCCAAAGATCCATTTCCACTGGAGTTTGACACCTCTGAGCTAAACCATTGTTGCACTTGGCAGTGTCAAATCTCCATTTGTCCAGGAGATGGAATGTTTCCTGGCTGAAGTTATTTCTGGGCTCTTTAGACCTCCTTGTTGTGTTGATCATTGGAAAAGTTAAACTTCTCCAAGTAATGGTGAGTCATGGTCAATGTCTGCTTCTGCTTATTTACCACTTTTCAAAATCCACAGCTGGTTAAAAACAGGTCTGATTGGAGCTTGTGGAAACACACGCAGTGTTTTCTCTTCATTTTCATCCTTTCTTCTAATTTGATATTGATTTTTTTCCTAACCAGTTTACACTCAAATGACTGATTCTGCAGTGACTTTCATATTGGCAGCCAGGGATTTCTTATCTGTTATGAGAGAGTCAGTTTTATTTCTTTGCCTTGTTGCTCAGTGCTCACCACAGTGAGCCCTTTCTTACTTTCTTCTTGAAAATATTCACGACATACAGATTGGAGGTGTCTGTATCATCTACAAGCCTTATTTTCCAGCATGGTTTTCCCTATCCTCCCTTCACACTCCCAGAACCACATCGCTTTCCCTTGGTCAAATGTACTGCTTTTTAAATTCTGTCATCTCAGTCATTGTATCCATATCTTCTCCCCTCTAATCTTTTTTTAAATTTTCCTTATTGGTATATCTCTATCTCTGTCTATCTTTCTATCTATACACATGCACATACATATACACACATGCATCTATTTGATATCACACTTTTCTCCTTAATGCATCCCTCTTCATGATGTTCCTTAGTTGGCCATATAGAGCCGAAGGAGTCTCAGAGGCACAAACCCCTTAGGGTCATGGCTTTTTGGTCTGAATGACTACTGTGGGTCTGACATGAGTAACAGCATTTATTAAAGCAGTCTCTGGCCAGAATTATTGTGCAGGGAAAGATATAAAAGCAACCTTGCAATGACTAAAATGGAACACTTGGCCAATGCTATTGCAAGCAACAGACTGACAAAGTTTTGGTCGAATGACCAAACTCCAATGAGGGAGGAGTGCCCAGTGTTTGGTTGGGCAAGGGCACGGTCTCATTGGAGGTTTGCCACCTGGGATCTGATGTGTACCTTGAAGCTAGGCAAGGGGAAGCCCTTTTGGGGACCACCTTAGGGTTGGCTCATTTGCTTATCAGTTTCTGAGAACTTCCCCAAATTCTGGCAGGGTATGGTGACTCAGTAGGGGAGTGTGACTCATTTATAAGCCTGTGGCCTGGTTGTTTGTGGCTGGTCATTGGACCAGTGATCACAAATGACTGCATTGGAAAAAAAAAATTAAAAATAAATAAATAAATGACTCCATCATATTACACCATCCCTCGGAATGAAGGGGGAAAAAAAGAGGAAAAATAGCAATTTAGCAAAGCCAACCAATACACCAACTGTGTCTGACAGTGTCTGCATCCATAGTCCAACTAGGTGAGAGAGCTAGGTGGTGCAGGGGAAGGAGCGTAGGACTTGGAATCAGGAAGACCTGAATGTGAATTCTGCTTCAGACGTTAGCTGTGTGATCCTGGACAAGTCATTTAATATCGCTGTGACTCATCTGTAAAAAAGAGATAATAGTAGCTCCTGCCTTGCAGGGTTGGTGTGAGTATCAAAATGAGATAACATGTAAAAGGCTTTGCAAATCTTAAACTGTGATGTGAATGTGAGCTATAGTCCTTCCACCTTCATAACAAAGGCTGTCTCTCCTCCAGTTTTTGCTTATACATTGGATCATATTACTCTTCTGCTCTAAACCTTTTAATGGCTCCCAACTGCCTGGAGGGTAACTTCTTCGGTGGGGGACTAACCTACTTTTCCAGCATTATTTTGTCCACCGTGTTCTGTCTGCATCAGTCCAACTGGATTACTCCCTGTCCCACACACCCTTCTGGTGTTTGCCCACTTCATGCCTTTATTCATACTGTTTCTCGTGGCTGGAATTCCTTCCACCGACTCTGTCTGTTGAATCCTTGCCCATTGGTTAAAGGCTAGCTCAAATGCCACCTCTATGTGAAGGCTTTCCTGCTCCCCAACTTGATAATGACTTTTCTCAAGTCAGATAACACGTAGCATTTTGTTATGCACTTATGTATTGCTTTCTGTGATTTTTTTTTTAGGGGAGGGGTATAATGTGTCATATTCTCAACTAAACTAAGCACTTAGCTCCATGGGTTCAGGGACTGCCTTACTGAAACTTTGGACCTTGTCCTGTGCCCGTAAGTGTTCTACATTCCGTGGATATTGAAATGGCTCTTGAATTGGAATTGAATTTGTCTGTCTGCATCGCTTGTCAGTCTTGTGACATTCTCCTAAGTGTCCCATTTCTTTCCCTTTGTGCCTGTCTTGGTGCTCATCCATTCAATGTAAAGGTTGGGAGAGGCCGAGTGCTTCCTGAGTGGTTGAACTTACAGTAACCACTTCAGGCAGAGGGACAGGGCTGGGTGATATGATTAGGCCCCCCCTCCCTCCCCCATCGAAGGGGAAGAGAGAGAGGGAGGGAGGGAGGGAGAAAGAGAGAAAAGAGAGGGAGAAAGGGAGAGAGGGAGGAAGACAGATTGAGACAGAGACAGAAGGGGGGGCAGAGAGAAAGAGGAGAGAGGGAGACAGAGACAGACAGAGGAAATAGATAGAAAGGAAAGAAGGAAGGAAGGTAAAAAGAAGGGAGAGAGGCAGGAAGGAAGTAAAGTAAGAGAAAGTTAGGAGATGATATGTGCTAGGCAAGCCAAACCACCTCACTCTCACCTCCCCTCAGACCCAGATGGAGATGACCCAGGATCCTGTGCTTAAGGACTTTGAGAATAGTAGAGCCCACCTCTCCTCACCCCAAGACTGTCAGTCTTACTTCCATCCCCACCCCCATGGCCCTTCTCTGGGGAATCAACACTTGTAGAGATGCAGCCTGGTTGCAGGTGCTGCAGTCAGACAATGAGGACCTGAAAAAAAATTCTTAGTGCTGTCAAATGGTTCAACACTCCAGGAATGGATCTGATTAAACTGTGGAAATAACATCAAAGAAGATGCGGTCCATGTGCTTTGCCCGTCACTGTACGCTAAGAAGCATGGGGGCCTTTCCAGCTGATTGGCAGCTGAAACCTCCTCTGGGTGTTTCATCCCCCTATTAGCATGTGAGCTCCTTAAGAGCAAAGACTGTCTTACTTTTCTATTTTTATCACTGTTGCTTAGCACACAGTAAGTACTTAATAATTTTTTATTCATTGATTCATTTATAATTGATAAAATTTTGTTGTTTTCTGAATCCAGTGTTTTCTTTTACAATTTTGCAAATCCCTATTGTTTGAGGGGGAAAAAACCCACCAACACAAGAAATAAAAGCCCATTTAAAATCTTAAACTGTAAATTGAATGTTTAAAACAATTCATAAATAGAATCATAGAACAACAAATCTGCTTTCTATTAAAAAGGGTTATAATATTGAAACAGAAAAAGGGGTTTGGTATGAGCCCATATTGTTTTGTTTTATAAATGCTACAGATGATGGAGAAATGTCCCCAAAGTCTTAGTCCCTAGAGGCCACCAGCCTAGAGGATCTTAATCTGATAGAACAGAAAGGCATCTCTCCTGTTCTTTGAAGAACACCCCCCCCCAAGGAGTTATCAATTTCCCTGAATAACTAAATCCCAGTTAGCTGGAATCCTTCTTGATGTAAGGTAAACACCCTCCATCACAATTTCACCTGTACATTCTCTTGTCCTTAGTGGTTGTAGAGAGTCTTATCGTCCTCCAAGTTGTAGCCTTAATATAAGAATGCTTGTTGCCTTCATTCAGTTATCTTTCCTTCTCCAAACAACTTCTTGTTCTATAATTCCCCCCCCACCAGGTTCTTTCCCTTGTCTGTTTCAAATATCATTTTGTATTTTCATTTTCCTCTAATTATGAAATGCATTTAGCTGCAAAACCTCTAGAACTTTTCTTTCAGTAGGTATATCCAAGAAAGAGAATAAAAATGGATGACAAGTTGGGCTCCAAGGAGAGCAGGCTGGATTGCCTATGAGAAATCAGAAAGCTTCTTTAGAGACCTATACTCTTCTCAGAAATAAAGGCTCATATTTTCATGCCAAAGTTTCATGGCTAGAAGTCTTGAAACACCAGAGTCTATAAGGAAATAAGAATATTACACAGAGAGCAACAGAGCATCAGAAAGGTACATAGGGTGTGGGGGGTGAGGGAAGGCAGGCTGTGATGTAGATCAGCTAAGGAACTTTGAAGAGGAACTGGAGGAAAAGACATCATCAGAAAAATGTATGAGTGAAAAAGAATGTGGTCTGGTCATATGACAAAATGGAGGGCTAATGTGTTGTGACATCAAGTTCGCTGGTATTTTTGCAGTGGTAGGAGAAAAGGAGGTAGGCCCCCAACACTTTGGATAGACCACCCATGTCACATTTATGGTAGGGCATGGACCAGAGTTGCCGCGGATGGATAGGCATGGATGGGATGCAATCTGTATCATTGGAGGGAATGTTTACCTTCATGAGATCGCAGGTACATTATAGTATTGGGGGTATGTGAATTTTCCTCTAGAGAAATTTTCTCCAGACCTTCTCAAGGTTATATATATACATATGCATATGTATGCATGTATGTATATATGTGTATATATATAACACATATAGCTGTATGTATACATATGTGTGAGTATATATGCATACACACATATATACTTTGTATATACATTATATATTTTGCATATATATTATATATACTTTGTATATATAATAAACTTTGTATATGTTATATATACTTTGTGTGTATATCCATATGTAATACATACATATATACATACATATATATTTATATATATATATGTATTTTATATATATATATACACTTTGCCTTATTTTGCCTAAAACTAAGTCTCTATTTCCCAACCCTTTCCTTTTCAGCCCCCTTTTATGTGCTGTCTTCCTTTAGAATATAAGCTTCATGAGGGCAGGGACTGTCTTGCTTGCTTATATTTGCACCTACTTAAAGACCTCCAGGGAGTGGGGCTCAACCACTTTCTGTGGCCACCTATTCCATTTTTGGCCAGCTCATTATTATTATTAGAACATTTTTCATATATACAGATGTGTTTTCCTTTTTTTTTTCTCCACTGAAGGAGAAGGGCCTGATTTCATCAATCCTATTGGGACATCCTTGTGAGCCAGAGGGAAGAGGTAGAAGCAGGGATGTTTAAATCTCTTTTATAGCAGAAAAGCCCAGAGCACAGAGTGCTCTGTCTCTCGGTGAATGGGTAGTTGAGCCAGGAGTCAAACCCTGGAGGCCTGGCTCTATAACTTAGGACAGACTGATTCTCTCCAGGCCACAAGAACATATGTATTATAATACTGGATAAAACCAGAGAGTATGTTCTAAGACAGTAGTCCTTCTCTGACACTAACACCAGAAGAAGTGATGAGGAAGGGCATGTGATTTCTACCACAAATCAATTAATGACTTCCCTGCTCCCAATCATGATACTTGCACTTTTGCCTTCATCCCCTATTCCATCTTACCCACTGGAAACTTGAACTCTGCTCCTGGAGCCAACTTGGGCTCTGATCAGTGAGCTTTGCCTTATCTTGCCCACAACCAAGCTTCTGCCTTGCTTCCCAGCCACCCACAGTCTTCCCATCCTCCCTTCTGCTTTTTAGTACCTTTTTATATACTCTCTTCCAATAGAATATAAGCTGCTTGAGGGCAGGGACCATCTTGCTTGCTTGTATCTATATTCCTAGCACTAAGTAGAATACTTAGCACAAAGTAAATGCTTAATGAGTGCTTTATCCAAAAAATGTTTTAACCAGTCAATTGATTATCAGGCATTTATTAGTGCCTCTCATGTACTAGAGATTAAGTATGTACCCTTGGACCACAGGAGCTATCATCCATTAGTTTTTCTGTCTTTTTAAAAATGATTTAAAACATTTCCAGACCACACTACCCTTTGGACTATAAGTTCCATAAGCTAACTATGCATTGAGTTCAGTATTACTTTATCAGATTTGTCCTGAATCTGTCCCTTTCAAAGCCAAAGTAGCCTCAGTTTTGATAACCTAGAACTTGATGATCAAATCTGTGCTTGTCACAAATTTTCTGTTGTCATACCTTCCCTATGTGATTTTATGGATTTGGATTATATCCCCAGAATCAAGAATCCCAAGAGTTGCAATTGACCTCACAGGGTATGTAATTCAACCCCTACCTCAGGATAAACATTGACATCATGTCCAATAAATGTTTGTTCATCTGGCATTTGCTTGAAGACCTCCAGTGAGTGGGAATTGACCACTTCCTGTGGCAGCCTATTCCACTTTTTTCAGCTCTTATTATTAGGGAGTTTTTCCTAACATAGTTTGAATCCTTTTCTCTACATCCATGCATTGCAATCCTTTCCAATACCCATTTAACCCAGTTGGACCAAGCCAATGGTCGGTAAGCATTTATTATTTTTATTTTATTTACTGATTTTTAGGCAATTGGGGTTAAGTGACTTGCCCAGGATCACACAGCTAGTAAGTGTGAAGTGTTTGGTCTGAGGCTGGATTTGAACTCAGATCCTCCTGACTTCAGGGCCGGTGCTCTATCCACTGTGCCACCTAGCTGCCCCTGTCATTAAACATTTATTAAGCACCTCTAAGTGCCAGGCACAGTTCTAAGTGCTGGAGAAGAACACACACACACACACACACACACACACACACACACACACACACACACACAGTCCCTGCCCTCAGGGAGTTCACAATCTAAGGGGGTTGGTGGAGACAAAACACAAAAAGTAACTGAAAAATGCGGGTGGGAGGAGGAGAAGGTACCTGACTGGAGGGATTGGTGGAGAAATCAGGCAGAGAAGGCCAAGTAGTGGGCCAGTTGCAGCCAGGTAAGAAATGAGATGTTTCATCTGATCTCTCTCTTTAATTGGATGTTTGGAGTTCATGCCTCGCCCTCCCTCTTCCCCCCAATCAGAGAGGCAGAGGGCAGGGAGGAGGTGGAGTCCCAAGGCCAATGAATGAGCTTCCTGAACATGGTAGAGGAGTCAATCAGAGAAGTCCCAAAGTAGTACATTCAGGTGAGAAATAAGGAAAGAGCTGGACAAGTCTAATCTTTCTTCTACATGAGTGCTCTTCAAACACTTGAAAAGAACCATCTTTTCCCTCTGAGCCTTCTCTTCCCCAGACTAAACATTCCTGGCTCATTCACCAGTTCTTGCATAGCATGCATCTTTTTCAGCATTTTCACTATCTTTGTCACTTTTCTTTAGATGCTTTCCAGTTTATTGGTGTCCTTCCTAAAACGAGGCACTGGAGATGTGTTCTGATCAGGAACAGAGGACAACAGGTCTATCACCTCCCTTTTGTGAATGTTGTGCTTCTCTTAATCCAACTCATGGCTAAATTCACTTTTTTGGCTGCTGTATGATACTCTTGATACACATAGAGGGAAAATCCCAGATTGTTTATTCTTTTCAAGCAATGCCTTTCCATCTTCTCCTCATGCAATTGATTCTTTGAGCCCAAATGTGGTACTTTACATTTTTCCCTGTTGACTTCACTGTATTTGATTTTTCCGACCATTCTAACCTTTATCCAGAGTGTGAAGTGCCTGTTTTTTAAAGTAATTTTTTATATGACAACTCTCCTTCCCCTCCAATATTTTGCTTGCCTTTCTCAAGACCTACTTCAGCTTTACATATCTTTGCTGATGAGTGGCCAGAACTACACAGGACATACTAAAATTTTGAACAATGAGAAAATGTTTTTTGTATCATTAAAGTATCATAGATTTAGAGCTGAAAGGAGCATTACAGGTTATCTTGTCCAACCGCTTCATCTTATAGATGAGGAAATTGAGACCCAGAGAAATCATGTGATTTATCTAAGGTCACACAGAACATATCAGAGCCATAAATCCTTCTATTTCACCGTGCATTTTGCTCTCAGTACCCTTCCCGATCATTTAGTTCCCTGGTTTCTGCAGCATGTTTGGCCAGTGTACTTAGTGAATAGTCTATAGAGACACCCTGATTCGTTTTCTAGGTTACAACTGACATTTTTGACCCCAGAATCCTAGGAGTACAGATGACTTTCCTTCAATGTATCGCCTCCCACTAGTCTAGCCTGGAGCTCAGTTTATTGTTTAATCAGTCCAACAATGAATATTTATTTAGAACTCAGCTCTAAATGCTAGGAGAGATAGGGCAGTATAGTGTTACATTTGCAGTCAGAAAGACCCAGGTTCAAAACCCTCATTAGACTCTTGCTAGCTTTGTGACCCCTGGGACAGTCACTGGATTTCTCTGAACCTCAGTTGTTTCCTCTTTAAAATGGGGACAATGAGAGTACCATAGGGCTGTTGTGAGGCCCAAGCCAGATAATGTTTGTAAAGTATTTAGCAAACCTTAAAAGGCTTGATAAATGTCAGTTGTAAAGTAACTTGGGGGGTATACAGAAGAAGTCTAAAATGCATGAGACCAATCTTTCATGTCATCTGCAATCTTAAGAGATTTCACACATATTCTTTCTAGATTATTTGCAAAAACATGAAATAAAACTGGTCCCTGTGGAATCCTACTATTTACATTTCTCCATCTAAATAAATGTCTGGCTGCCTCTAACCTTTATTTTTGTAGCTTTAAGCCAGTTTATTGCAGGACAAAACATTCTTCCCAAGCTATAATCATGGGATTTGAGAGTTTGAAAGGATCTCAGGGGCCATCTAGACTGACCTTTACAACAAGGGAATGCTTAGTATAACATATCCAACAAGTGGTTGCCTAGACTCCACTTGGAGACCTACAACAAGGAGGAGTCCCATTACCTGTCAAGGCAGCCTGTTCCTCTTTTGGACAGCTCCATTTGTTAGGAATTTTCCTGACATTAGCCTAAATTGGCCATTTTGCAAAGTTCCCGCTGCTCCTGGTTCTGCCACCTGGGGCCACATACAAATCCAATCCTTTTCAACATGACAGACCTCCAAATACTTGAAAACAACTATCCTGTCTCCCATGAGTCTTCTTTTCTCCAAGCTAAACATGCCCAGTTCTTTCAACCGTGTTGTTTGCACAATGCATTGGTAGTGGGTTTTCCTCACCAGAAGTCTTTAAACACAGGCTAGAAGACTGGTTTTTTTTGGGGGAGGGGGTGCGGCTATGGTAGAGGAGTTGCTTGGTCTGGTAAAGTTTGGGCTCCATGGACTCTGAGGTCCTTCATATTGGCTTATTTGGCCTCTGTAGCACATCTGGATGACATGTTTGGGGAACAGTCTAAGTTGACAACCAGGTCTCTTTTCTAGTTCATAACTGACAGCTTAGACCCCAGTGTCCTAGACACTCTAGACATTCTAAGTGACTTCTTTGCTTTTTACTTGATAGTATTTTGGTTTTTTTCCAATTACACGTAAAGATAGTTTTCAACATTCATTTTTTGTGAGATTTTGAGTTCTAAATTTTTCTCCTTCCATAAGTGACTTCTTAATGCTAATATCCCTTTGGTGATGCCACTTACCTGAAAATCATGAAACACTCTGATTATTTTTGTGGCATAGTAGGTAGAAGGTAAGGATTATCTGGGTTCAAATCTTGCACAGGTCCTCTCATTTTAACTCCATACCTCTTTCCGCTGCTCTCTGCTATGAGAAATGAAAGAATCGTATCTCACAATTATCTCAAAGGGCTAGGTGACTGAACCAAAATCATAAAAATGAAGTTTAAAAAGACATATTTAAAGTCCTGCACTTAACATTTTTTAAATTGTATGAATGTATGATGGAAGGAAGTAAATAAGCATTAAGCACCTTCAAACATTTTGTTTTTTTTAAATCATCAAAAATATTTATTTATAATAAATAGGAGTGACTAGTTACAGAATGGATCAAGAAAGAAATGAAACCTCATGATTATGGCATTTATAGAAAACATATTTAATACACACACATGTTACTAAATTAGACATTGCTAGTATTTTTCTGCATTGTAAATTCTTTGATGTTGAGTAACATTTGTATTTTGGGAAAGCTTTGTAACATTTACTATAATTTTTATGAATTCTCAGCAGTGTTAATCCTCAAAGGTTTGATTAGGTTTGACTCAGCACAAAAAGCTTTTCCTTTTCTCAGTCCACATCCTACTTGACCTCTCTGCAGCTTTTGACATGGTGGATCACTTTTTCTTCCTTGATACTCTCTTCTCTCTAGGTTTTTGGGATACCACTCTCTCCTGGTTTCCCCCCTACCTCTCTGACCACTCCTTCTGTGTCTCCTTTCCTGAATCCTCTTCCAGACCATGTCCTCTAACCATAGGTGTTCTTAGCATTCTGTCCTGAGCTCTCTTCTCTTCTCCCTCTATGCTACTTCACTTAGTGATCTCATCCGCTCCCATAGATTTAATTATCATCTCTGCGATGATGATTCTTAAATCTGCTTTCCTTGATGCCTCTCAAACATTTCATTTGATCCTGATAGCAACCCTAAGAGGGTATTATTGTTATTATTATTATCCTCATTTCACATTTGAGGAAACTGAGGCAGACAGAGGCTGAATAACTTGCCCAAGGTCACACAACTAGTAAGTGTTTGAGGAGGAATTCGAACTCAGGTCTTCCCAACTCTAGGATCAGCGTTCCCAACTCAGTGAAGTGTCCACTTCATCACCCAGTTGCCTTTAGATACAAGTGATTTTTCCTCTTCATAGCTCTTGAATCCTTTGTCTGGACCTCTCCTTTTACCCTTTCAGGCTTTATCTTAGGATCATAGAATTGTAGATTCAGAGTTAGAAGTGACCTAAAGATCACTTATTCCACTTCCCTCATTTTATAAATAAAAAAACTGAGGTCCAGGAAGGTTAATGACTGAAACTCAAGGTCACACAGTCAGTCAACAAGCATTTATTAAGTGCCTACTATGTACTGCACTAAGTTCTGGAGATATAAAGGCAAAGAAACACTCCCTCCTCTTGAGGATCTCACAGGCTAATGGGGGAGACAACATGCAAACAGCTATGTACAAATTGTATGTATATAGTATATATTATATATACTTTTATATATGAAGTTGTTCAGTTGTTTCAGTCACGTACAACTCTTCATCACCACATTTTGGAGTTTTCTTGGCAAAGATGCTGGAATGTTTTGCCATTTCCTTCTCCAGCTCATTTTACAGATGAGGAAACTGAGGCAAACGGGGTTAAGTGACTTGCTCAGAGTCACACAACTAGTAAGTCTCTGAGGCTTGATTTGAACTCAAGTGTTCCTGATTCTAGGCCTGGCACTCTATCTCCTGTGCCACCCAGCTGCCCTGTAGAGAGAGTAAATGAGAGCTCATCTCAGAGGGAAGGCATTAGGTTTAGGGGTGATTGGGAAGGGCTTCTTGCAGAAGGTGGGACTTTAGCTAAGACTTGAAAGAAGCCAGAGAAGCCTGGAGGCAGAGATGAGGAAGGGGGTTTCAGGAATAGCTCAGGAAAACTCTTGGAGTCAGGAGAGGAATCCCAAGGAAGCCCACGTCACTGGATCACGGGGGCAAGGGTTGTGTGTAAGATGTAAGAAGACTGGAAAGGGAGGAAGGGGTCATGTTATGAGGGCTTGGAAAATCAGAGGATCCTATATTTGATCCTAGAGATAATAAGGAGCCGCTAGAGCAGGAGTGGGGGACCTGAGGCCTTCAGGCCACACGTGGCCTTCTAGGTCCTTAAGTGCGGCCAAAGTTTGCAGAACAAATTAGGATTTGTAAAATTTGGATTCAGTCAAAAGGACACACTTAAGGACCTAGAAGGCCACATGTGGCCTGAAGGCTGCAGGTTTCCCACCCTTATACTAGAGTTTCTTGAGTAGAGGGATGACATGGTCAGAGCTTCTAGGAAGGTCCTTTTGACAGTTGAGTGGAGGATGGACTAGAGTGAGGAGTGACTTGAGGCAGGCAGACCCACCAGCAGGCTATTGCAGTAATCCTGGCATGAGGTGATGAGGGCCTGGACTCTCAGAGGAGAGAAGGGGGCTTATGTGAAAGAGGTTATGAAGGCAGAAACCACAGGTAGTAAGTAAATGGCAGAACCAACTCAGGTCCCATGACGCCAAGCTCACTCCAAGCATAGCGTTCTTTCTATAGCTTCATGTTCTTCACTGGAAAGTTTTTACGTAAGGGATGGATGATCTTCTATCAGATTTCCTAGAGAGGGGATTCTTTGGGGGTATAATAGGCTAGCTGGCCGTGGAGGTCCCTTCCAATCTGAAATTCTGATTCTGATCCCTGAGGCATTCCATTAGAGACCCCTCTCCAAGGTGATAGCCAGCCGTTAATGATGACCGTTTGGGTCTGGTTATTCAGCCACTTCCAAATCCATCCAACTGAACTGTCTCTTACAAGAATAACCCACATTTATATAGTGTTTTCTTTCCAAGGACCCTAGAAGTGGGGAGGGGGAGAGGGGATGGGGCAGGGGGGGAAGAAGTATTATTTCCATTTTACAGATTGGGATAAAATTAATCTGAAAGATGAAATAATTTGTCTATGATCCCATATGTAAATTTATGAGGCATGATATGAACCCGGGTTGAATGAAGGGAGTGTGCTGGTACCTAAAGGGAGAGGGATGGAGTAAGTGGCTTTTTGAAGTTTCTTCCAAACCTAGTGTTCCATGATCAGCGGCTTTAGTCACGTGGATGTATGCACATAATCAACAAGACTCAAGACCCTGTTACTGTAGCAATAATGGCAAAGGGAAGTTTTCTCTAGCAGGAAGAGGAAATGATTGAGACATGTACCCTTGGATTATCCGTTTGGAGCCGATATCTGGTTGGATGTCTGAGAAAACTACCTCAAACCTGTGTGATTGCCTGAGGGTAGGTACCAGAATATTTACTAGGCCTGGTCAGAGATGAGATTGTGTGTGACCCTGGATAAGTCATTTCCCTTAGGGTCTTAATTTCCTCATTTATAAAATTAAGAGATTGGAGTAGATGGCCTAAGGTCTTTTTCAGCTCAAAGATTTCATGTTCCAATAATAATAATAATGACAATAATAATACATTTATTCAACTACGAAAGAAATTATTTTATTTACCTGGATAATAATCTGTAGGAGGGGCAGCTAGGTTGTACAGTAGGTAGAGTGCTGGGCCTGGAGTCTGGAGGACGTGAGTTCAAATCCAGACTCTTACTAGCTGTATGATCCTGGACAAGTCATTTAACCTTGTTTGACTCAATTTCCTCATCTGTGAAATGAGCTAAAGAAGGAAATGGCAATCCATCCTTGTCTTTGCTAAGAAAACCTCAAATGGAGTCATGAAGAGTCAAACACAACTAAAAATGATCAAACACCAATAATCTGTAGGACATTAAATAAATATGTTTTTTAAAAGTTCTGGGACAACAACTTTTCTCAGGACCGTTTCTATCTGAACTCCATCAAAAGAATGAAAATTTTATGTAACAACAACTGATGTTTATATAGAACTTTAAATTTTGCAAAGTGTTGGCATACATTATATCATGTGATCTTATGATTAATAAATCAATAAGCATTTCTTAAGCTCTTACTGTGTGCCAGGCACTGAGAATGTGAAAACAAAAGTGATAGATAGTCCTTCCGCTCAAAGAACTTTGTTGTTATTCAGTCATGTCTAACTCTTCATGACCTCATGGACCGTACAGTCCATGGGATTTTCTTGGCAAAGATACTGGAGTGGTTTGCCATTTTCTTCTCTAGTGGATTAAGGCAAATAGAGATTAAGTGACTTGCCCAGGGTCACACAGCTAGTGTCTGAGGCTGGGTTTGAACTCACATCTTCCTGACTTCAGTCCCAGCCCTCTATCCACTGAGCTACCTAGCTGCCTCAAAGAGCTTACACAGTACTTTAATGCTCCACCAAGCTATGGAACATGGTAGTAGGCCTCTTACCGAGGGTATCTTGTCTTAACCAAAACGTTCTTAATGTGTAACATCAGACTTTTTTTCCTATAAGAGTTGACTGACTCCAGTCTCTTACCCACTGTCTTAGCTACTGATGGAAGAAGAGAGCCACAGATAGAGGGTATAGCCTTGGGGCCATGGGACCTTGGGTTGTTACATCTAGTGTTCTGATGATGCCCTGAGGAGTTAATTACAGTGACACAGTACAGTGGGGATTAGATAAATGAGTTAAATGAGATGGTAAGCTAAGTTTCTACTACATTAGTGTAAAACAGTAAGAAGAGAGAAAGAGACAAAGAACCAGAGAGAGACAGAGACAGAGAGACAGAGAGAGACAGATTAGGCGTGTATAAACAAGGAAGCAAGACAGGGTACTTTCAAGTAGGGATATGAATGAGTCTGATGCTATTCAGCAATTGCCATATTCTCTCTTTTGTATAATGCTTAGCTTGTCTAGGTTATTCCCATGTGAAAAAGCTGTTGGAGCCTGGCCAATGGCACCAATACTCACAGAAGACCCCAGCTTAGCTCCACCATTGCTCCAATGATTGAACAAAGGCTTCTCTGCGAGGGGAAAAACTATAGAGGCCAAGTTAGACACAGAAGGGTTCCTCACCAGCACATTTCCTAAACTGGAGTCCCTGTTGAGGGTACCATTGTACTTCCACTGACCCAGTTTGCAACTTCACAACTATCCCCAACTCCTCATCTCCCCCCCAACCCCAGACATGTTCAATCAGTTGCTAACTCTTATTGATTCTGTCTCCATAACTTTTCTCACATTTATCCTCTTCTTTCACTTGCATGATGCTACCTTAGTTCAGGCCCCCATCACCTCTTGCATGGACTATTACAGCTTCACCTTTCTCCTCGCCAATCCCCCCTCCACATAGCTGCCAAAGTGATTTTCCTGAAGCACAAATCTGACCATGGCATTGGCCTGATCAGTAAACTCCAGTGGCTCCTGATTGTCTCTAGGATAAAATGGACACTCCTCTATTTGGCTTTTAAATTTTTCATAATCTGGCTCTAGCCTACCTATCTTTCTAAAAGGAATTTCCTTTTTATTACTATTAACTTGACAATATCAACAAATATAAACATTTCCCTCAACCAAGAAGAGCAGAGAACATATGAAATCTTTCTAGTCTGTCTTTCCAGGCTGATTACATATTTTGTCCCTTCATGTTCTCTGTGGTCCATCAGAATTGACCTCCTTGATGTGCCTCATACATAGGATTTCATCTCTCACCTCCGTACCATTGCACAGGTTGTATCCCTTCTTCCATGCCCAGAATTCCCTCCCTACACAATTTCACCTCTTAGAATCCCTAGCTTCCTTCAAAGCTCAGTTTATGTGTCACCTCCTCCTTGAGGCTTTTCCTGATTTTTCTAACTGCTAGTGCCCCCATGATAATTTTGTTTATAATATATATTTACTTATATGTGTACATATAGTTTCCTCTGATAGAATGAAACTGCCTGAGGGCGAGAGCTGGTTGGATTCTGTCTTGGTGTCTTCAGTGCCTGGCACAAACTTGGTGCTTCATAAATATTTGTTGATTAATTGATGTTTGATTCACCATAGCGAGAAGCAGGGTGGTGTGGTGCCCAGGGCACTGGACTATCAGTCAGGTGATCTACCTAATCCTAGCTGTAGTGTTGATTGGCCATATTCCTTTGTACAAATCACATCACTTCTCTGGTTGTTCCCTTCCCCCAGCAATAAAATGGGAACAACAAGAGCTATGCTAAATTTCACCAATGTGTGTGAAGGCCTTTGTAACTATAAAGTGCTCCATACAAGAGTGGTTGTGGTGGTTGTTGTGATAAATGAAGAATTTCAGAACATCAGTTCCTCTGTAGCTATAGCACCAACCCATTCCCTAGATCTCCTGGCACCTCTAAAGACAGAGCACCATGGGACAAATCATCGCTATTTAGAAGTTATTTTAAAAAAATGCTTTCGTCTACAACAGAAAGAACAGATCAAAAAATTAGGCATATGACTAAGGAAGAAAATAGAAAAGCAACAAATCAGAAAACTCCAACTAAATACCAAATAAGAAATTCTAAAAATTGAAGAAGATATTTATAAAATTGAAGGAAAAAAAGTCATCACTGAGTCAATAAATAAAATGAGGAGCTATTTAAAAAAATAAAATAAACAGCTGGTCTGATTTAAAAAAGAAAGAGGAAAACCAAATTGGTAGTGTCAAAAATGAAAAAGAAGAATCCTCAACAATTAAAGATGACAAAAAGAAAACTATCAGAAATGATTTTGCCCAATTATATGCTAACAGTATTGATAAACTGGATGAAATGGATAGATATTTATAAAAATTTAAATACCCAGATAAATAGATTAATAAGTAGAGAACCTGACCCAATATGAGAAAAAGAAATTGAAGAAGCCATTAATGAACTCCCAAAGGGAAAAAAAAAACTCAGGACCAAATGGAGTTACCTGTGAATTTTATCAAACACTCAAAGACCAGTTAATTCCAAAATTACATAAACTGTTTTGCAAGAATAGAAAAAGATATCAAACTCCTATAAAGAATTTGTTAAACATTTTGTTTGCATAACAAAGTACTAAACAGCATAGCAGGCAATCTAAAAAGATGTCTCCTACCTTCAAGGAATTGACAATATTATTCACTTTGCTAATAACTCTTAACAAGGTAGTTATACCTTTGCTGGCCAGTCAGATGTTGAATGATAGCTTAGTGAATTAGGCACAGCAACAAGGATTAAGTGGTTACTATGTGCCAGGTACTAAACTAATCACTGGGGATAAAAATATAAGGAAAAAAGAAAGATAATCCCTGTCCTCAGGGAGCTTAAATTCTAATTGGAGAAGACAGCACATCAAAAAGAGCTAAAAAGGGGAAGGGTGGGGAAAAGGGTGGGAGTATGATGGCAAAGGAGAGTGAGAAGCACAGGCTGGAGCAGACTGAGGCGTAGCTGGTCTCCAAAATGGAGGCCCCTGGAAGGAACCCATTAGTGGACAAAGTGGAGGGATGTTCCATGGTAAGAAGACAGCTGAGTTATGGTATCAAAGCCCAGGAATGCCAGAAATTGCTAGACCTCTTTCTTCCTCAATCATAGAATTATAGCTTTACAACAAGAAAAGTCAACTAGTCCAATACCCTCACTTTACAGATGAGAAATCTCGTGTTCAGAACGTTGTGACTTACTCCCAATCACATAGCTCTCCACTGGGGAGCCAGAACTTGAATCTTGTTTGTATCATGGACTCCTTTGATAGTCTGGTGAAGCATATAAACTCCTTCTCAGAATAATGTTTTTAACATGCATAAAGTACATAGGATTACAAAGGAAACCCATTATATTGAAATATAATTATCAAAATATTTTTAAAACAAGTTCACAGACCCCAGGTTAAGAACACCTGCTGTAAGATATCTTGACCGACCCATTTATATTCTGTTGTCTGTTCCCCAAGTAAATGCATTTGGAAAATGGCTAACTAGGGTTAGAAGCAATGTAATGATGATAGTAATGGTGATGCTTCACATCAATTGTGAGATGGGTGCTATTTTTACTCTTATTTTACAGATGAAGAAATTGAGGCTGAGAGAAGTTAAGGGGCTTGCCCATGGTCACACAGCTAGTGCCCATGGTTACACAGCTAGTGTCTAAATAACAGTCTAGGTGAGAAATAATGAAGGCTTGAACCAGGGTGGTAGTGGAGAGAAGAGGATGTGGATGGATTTCATGGAGGTAGCCTTGATAAGACTTGCGAACTTATTGGATAGAGAGGGTGACAGAAAGATGGAAAGAAGAATCAGTGGTGAGGGGGCAGCTAGGCGGTGGAGTGAATACAGCTCTGGCCTTGGAGTCAGGAGGACCTGAGTTCAAATCCAGCCTCGGACACTTAACACTTACCAGCTGTGTGACCCTGGGAAAGTCACTTAACCCCAATTGCCTCACCAAAAAAAAAAAAGAATCAGTGGTTACTCTGAGATTGGACCCTAGTGACTAAGAAGATGGAAATAAGTTAGGAAAGTTCTGAGGAGAATTAGGTTGGGGGTGGGAAAGATACAAATAATCAATATGATATGCTAACTGGGCATCCAGATGGAGCTGTCCAGCAGGCAGACATTATTCAGGAGGCTAGTGTTCAGGAGGGAAATTAGGGTGGTTATATAGATATAGAGATCTCTGTAGAGATGATAATCAAATCCATAAGAGTTGTTGAGATCACCAAGAGAGATGCTATAGAGCAGGAGTTCTTAACCTGAAGCCAATAAACATTTTTTTAAAAAATTTAATAACAACAATTCAGCATAATTAGTTTCTTTTGAATTTCTTTGTATTTTATTTTGTGCATTTAAAGTATTATTCTGAGGAAAGGTCCATAGGCTTCACCAGAATGAGATGGGGATTGAGTGCTACAAAGAGGTCAGTGATAGCTGAGGAAAGGCCTTTAGATTTAAAGGATTTTTGTTGTCAAAGGGGGAAGAGATATTGGATGAGAGATAGCTAGAAGGGATAGCAGGTGAAGGCCTGGACTAGGGGGTTGGCAATGGGAATGGAGAGGGGACAGAGGTGAGAGATGTTGTGAAGATCACAAGACTTGGCAAATGATTAGGAGTGGGAGTGCGGGAGAGTCAGAGATCAACAGTGACTCTGAGGTGGTGAACCTGGATGACTGGATGATGGTGGTGCCCTAGAGAGCCAATGACCACTCTCTTGGAAGAGTTGGAGGAGCAAATGTTCCATGTGAGGGGGAACAGCAGTGACAAGGAGGAATGAAATCCTGAAAGGAAGGGTGGTGTGGTTTTGGAACCCTTGAGATGGGGACAGCAATGCTACCTGGATTAGAAAGAATGGTCCCCCCCCATGTGGGCACCCAGGGTTAAAACCCTGGTCATTTTGCCCTACTTATGGCTCTGCCCTGGGCAAGTCATTTAGATTCCCCAAGCCTCAGTTTTTTTGTTTCTAAAATGGGGATAATAGTACCTACCTTCCCTGAGTTGATATGAGGAATAGATGAAAGATTATATGTAAAATTATATAAGTATACTCTGTGGCCAGCCTCAGGATGTTTCTTCGTTCTCTTGGGGCTGGAGTGTGACTCATTGGGTGACCTTGATTCTAGGTTCCTGCTTCCCCAGCCTCTTGTCTGGGGTGAGTCACAGATCTTTCTTCCTGACCCAATTTTGGGGAAATAATCTTCTATTCAGATCCTCTCTAGGTGGTCTCTGCTTGATTCTTTGAGCATTGATTTAGGACAGGGATTCTTAACCTGTCCATGAACTTTAAATATATGTTTATGTATGTATGTATTTCAATAACTATTTTGGTATAATTGGTTTCCTTGTAATGCTTAATATCTAATTTTATGCAATGAAAAACATTCTGAGAAGAGATCCATAGGCTTAGCCAGACTGTCAAAGAAGGATATAAGGCAAAAAAAGTTAAGAATTCCTGCTTTAGAATCAGCAGAGGTGGGCTTTCAGCATAACTGACCCCCTCACCAAGTCCCTGACTCAGCATTTCCCAAGCTGTGCTCCATTGAACCATTCTGTGCAGTGTGAAGAGGCTTCTATGAGAAAACACTTAACTGTTAGTGGTATCTTCTGAAATATTCAGTATGAAATTATGTAGCTATGCCAAATGGAAATAGGCTTAATTTCCCCAATTTTGCTCACAGAATTCCTAGATTCATTCTTATTCTGAGATAGGCAGGATGCATGGTTAATTAGAAAGAGGGCCAAATTGGGAGCCATAGGACCAATCCTGAGTTCCAGTCCTGGCTCTGCTGTTTATTACCTATATGAGCGTGGGCAAGGTACTTAATCTCTGCAGGTCTTCTTAGATTCTCATCTGTAAAAGGGTGGGGTTGGACTTGATGGTCCCTAAAGTTCCTTGCAGTTCTAAATCCATCATCCTCAGGCCAGTATGGATGGGTTCCATCAATATATTTTAAACCCCAGAGTGTTCTGTGGCTAGAGTACTTTGGGCATTTCTATGGTGAAGAGACTCTGCTCATTGGATTCCATTGATGCTGGTGGAGCATCACTTCTGGTTGACCCTCACTTAGCTCACAACCAACCGTCAAGAGTGAGTGGGAGCACACTGGTTGTAGAATATTCTGTAATCTGTAGAGCAGAGAAGAGCTAATTCTCTCACTCGGGGATTGTGTACACGGTCTTGTTTAACTCCAGTTATCATAACTGGTCACGGAGGCATTCTAAGGAGATATAGTGTCATTCCACTTCCTAACCCCCATGCGAAGCTAGGATGGGGCAGAGATTTCTCTCTCCAAGTAGGCAGCCTATAACATTTTTTCTGAATGTCAATCAAGGGAACAGAGATCCTGTCGTATTTTACAGAACCAGAGGAGAGAAAATCATAAAGCTCCAGGGCAGGACAGAACCTTATAGATTAATCATCTAGTCCAACTACCTGCTTTTATAGCTGATGAAGATGTTTGAGGAGGCTGTATGATGTAGTGTGATGTACTGTATAGTATAGTGTGCTGGGGCCCAGGTCAGGAAGACCTGGGCTTACACCCCTCCTTTGACACTTACTAGTTGTGTGACCTCAGGCAAGTCACTTCATCTCTCTGGGCCTCGGTTTCCTTGTCTGTAAAATGATAGGGTTGGACTCACTGGTCTTTAAGGCTCCTTCAAACTCTAAATCTAGGATCCTATGTTAGTGGAAAGGCACTTAGGTGGTTCGGTGGATAAAGCACTGGGCCTAGAATTAGGTAGACTCAAGTTCATGAGTTCAAATCCAGCCTCAGACACTCAGTAGCTATGTGACTCTGGGTAAGTCACTTAAACCTATTTGCCTCTGTTTCCTCATCTGTAAAATGAGTTGGAGAAGGAAATGGCAAACTGCTCCAGTATCTTCATCAAGAAAACCTCAAAACAGGGTCACAAAGAGTTGTACACAACTGAAACTGTCCCAACAACAACTACAAAATGTTAATGGAAAATCTGGAAATCAGGTCTCTCGCTTTCTATTTCAAGTCAGCAAGCATTTATCAGGTGCTTACTATGTACCAGGCATTGTAGTAAATGCCGGGGATATAAAGAGAGGTGAAAATGGCCCCTGCCCTCTAGGAGCTTACATTCTAATGGGGGATGGAATAAAGCAGGAATACCAGCTGCTAATGACCTGCATGTCCATATGTTTGGTGTCAAGTGATCTGGATTTATCTTCCTGGGGTCTTACAGAGGGCCCTGGAGGGTTAGGCACTAAATGGTAGGTGGAAGAGAAACAAGATAAATAAAAGAAGGAAGAGATGACTTACAAGCCATGGGAAGAAAGAATTTTGAAGAAATTGAAAGAATTTAAATTCAGCACCAAGAGGGATTGTAGAACCATAAATATGGATCTGGAAGAGACTTCAGAGGACATCTGGTCCAACACCCTCCTTTTACAGATGATGAAATTTTGGCCCAAGGAGATTGTGACTTGACCAGGGTCAAATATCACAGGTAGAATTTGAACTCAGACCCTATGATTCCAGAGGCATTATCTTTCTATTATCCCATGCTGCCTCCCTGAGGATAAAAACTCAAAAGAGACCATTGAATTGCACATGGAAGAAATAGAGGTAACCTCAAAAAGAAATGTTTTAGTGCAGTGATAAAAATGTGGAAATTAGATTGTAGGGGGGTCATAAGGACAATGAGTGGGAAGATAAAAAACCTGACAGCTAGACTAGCCCAGAGATAGTATGAGGGAATGCACTGAAGGCATAGAGTTGCTTGGAATCATCAAGACTTGGGTTCAAATCCCTTCCTTTAACATTTACTAGCTATGTGACCCCGGGTAAGTCATTTATCCCTTTGAGTGCCTCTGACAATTCCCTAGCATTGGTGCAGTGGCTAGAGAGCTCTGGACCTGGAGTCAAAAGGACTTGAGTTCAAATGCAGCCTCAGACACTATCAGTGTGACCCTGGACAAGTCACTTAACCCCAACTGCCTTAAAAAAAAAAGCCTTTCCTAGAGCAAAAAAGAACCTTAGAGCTCATCCATTCTAACCCACTCATTTTACAGGTGAAGAGACAAGCCTGAGCTGGACATGGTCTGGTTTGCCTCATTTCCTTCCTCTTTCCTCTTTCTCCTTCTTGGCTTCTGTAGCGTGCCTTTTCAAAACCTCCAACACCAGAGATATTCCTACATTTTATGTCTATAGACACATCTTCAGACAAGCAGTTCAGGACCTTTTCCTCAAAGAGTGAGGCTCTCTGGTCCCAAAGCATTGTGGGAGTATGGTGGTCCTCCAGAAAAAGGGGCTTGAGTCTTGCTACTTGTATGTGTTCCCAGAATATAGCATCCCAGAATCCTTTGCCTTAAAGGGACCTCACTAGTCATTCATTCTAACCCCCTACCTTCAGGCACCAAAACATCCCGGATTTCATTGAAAGACAATTTACTATGCAACTATGATGAGCAAAGCACTATGCTAGGCTCTGCAGGTAACATAGTAATTATCACCTAACACAGGGACAGGGAACCTGCGGCCTCGAGGTCCTCTAGGTCCTCGTGTGTGGCCCTTTGACAGAATCCAGACTTCACAGAACAAATCCCCTTACTAAAAAGATTTGCTCTGTAAAACTTGGACTTAGTCAGAAGGCTTCACCCAAGGACCTAGAAGGCCATATGTGGCCTCAAGTCCATAGATTCCCCACCCCTGGGTTAGGAGGTGCACCAGGAAAGTGTCTCATAGGAACCAAGGGAAGAAATTGTCCAAGAGAAGGAAGTTTGTATTGTCAAATAATGTAGAAAGGAAACCTCGATGCTATTTATGCTGACCTGATGAAAAGAAATTGCCTTGACGTCATCTGGAGACTCCCAAAGAGAGAGAAAGGGACGTGTGTGGGGGGGGTATGGGTGTGGTGCAACTTGATAATGGGGTCCTTATTGGACCTGAGATTTAACAATAGAAGGGACCTCAGAGTCCATTAGTCCAAAGCCCTCTTTTTATCGATGAGGAAACTTAGACCCTGGGAGGTTGTTACTTGTCCAGGGGTGTGGAGGTATTAAGTGTCAAAGATTGGATTTGAACCTAGATTCTCTGACCCCATATTTGATGCTCTTTCCACATTGCATTCCCCAAAGATTAGATGGTTCCATTCCTGTGTTCCAGGAAGAATGTAACTCTACCTCCCCCACCCCAATCTACTCTGTAGACTGGAAATTTCCAATTTTTTTTTTGAGGCAATCTGGGTAAAGTGGTTTGCCCAGGGTCACACAGCTTAAGTGTCTGAAGCTGGATTTGAACTCAAGTCCTCTTGACTCCAGAGCCGATGTTCTATCCACCTAGCTGCCCCTACACTTTGCTTTAGATAGTTTTCTAGGAAAGCATTGTCATTTCCTTATTCTATAAGGAATTCTCCTGCTGTGCCTTAGGCTTTCTAGTGGAATAATATCCAGGATAAACATAAGAATGTGATGATAAGCATGAAAAACTGCTCTTTTATTCACAGGCTTCTGCAGGTTGCCTGCAGCTCACAGGTGTGTGCAATCACAGGTCCAAGTTTCAAGGTTCCTCGATATTTTTCTGATCTACCCAAAAGTTAGCTAGTGTTAAACCAAATTATTTTCAACTGAGTTAAAGCTGTTCTGATAATATGAATTATATTTTATCTAAGTCTAAAGGATTGTTTAGGTGGTAATTCACATTTGCTGCAGAAAAACTTTTTAGATGGTGTACAGCTGCCTGAAAAGAGATCCAGAATGAAGTTATTGATCTTGAATAGATATGGCTGAAGGCTTTTTTCCTACTAAAGTAATTCAAATTCAAATTCAAACGAACAAGTCACCCAGGTTTCTGTGCTCTGGCACAGTAGAGGATAGTGGGGATACAGCACTGGGCCTGGAGTCAGGAAGATTCTTCTTCCTGAGATCAAATCTGGCCTCTGACACTTACTAGCTGTGTGACCATGGGCAAGTCACTTAACTCTGTTTGCCTCAGTTTCCTCATGTGTAAAAGGGGCTGGAGAAGGAAATAGCAAACTACTGCAATATCTTTGCCAAGAAAACCCAAATGGGATCATGAAGAATTGGACACGACTGAAAAGACTGAACAACAACCATAGAGGATAGGGAATGAGACTTGGATTCAGAAAGACTTGAGTTCAAACCCTACCTTAGACACTTACTAACTGTGTGGCCCTGGGCAAGTCACCTAACTGTGCTTCAACCCCCATCCATAAAATATGGAGGTGGAACTTGATCCCTTATAAGATCTTCTGGTTCTAAAGCTGTGACCCTATGATAGCTGAGAAAGAAGAGGCCAGATCTGTTTGCTCTTTTTAACTTTTTTTCCTTTTTTGAAAGATCCCTGAATTTTGCTGTTTTTCTTGTAAATTCTATGGGCTGGGGTGAGCTGAATTTAGCTGCCACCAATGCCCTCTTACCCTATCCCCAAATCACAACTCAGCTATCATGCCCATCTAGGGCTCCTACTCCAGTTAGTGCTTCTTCCTTCTTCCCTCTCCTCACTCGCAGGAGTGTTTTTATTCATCTAAAAATTCTCACCCTTATTTCCATAAATATAATTAAAACAGCGTAAGCCATGGTGGGGGCCCCTGCCTCCTCAGCTGTCCCCTTGCCTTGTTTGCTTCCTATCTTCTCCTCTTCCCCTCCTCACAGAGCAGCTGACAGGTAAACACAGGACCCATTTCAATCATTTTCTGTCCTCCCCTCTTGCTTGTGATCATAGCCCTCTTCAGTCGAAGCTGGTCCTCTTTGTCCTCTCTTAGTGCTGTCTTCTAATCATCCACAGCTGGGGTCCCTTCATTTGTTCTTGAACAATTTCAATCTCTAATATTCTCATGTTGGATTATCCAGGTCATTGGCTGGCATCTCCTGATGCAAGGAGCCAAGGCGGGTGGGAGTGGGGAGGAGTAGAATGGGATCCACTGGGGCATACTGAAGCCCTAGGGTTGTTGTTTGTCCTTCATTCTCCAAGAGGACCATGACATCAGAAGGTGATGTCATGACATGCAAGTGAATTGGATTTGAATGAGGCAGGGCTGTGCAGAGTCACCAGCCTCAGTCTCTCCTCCACAGCCATCTGGAGCCCTAGGGAAGGCACCAGCTGAGTGAGAGATTCCCTTGGGGAGGAGAGGGCTGGATGGTTTCTGGGCCCAGTCCACTAGAGTTGTCTTTATTAGTAGGTATTATGTTTTATGCATCCTCCTCCTACCAGGCTGGGGGCTCCATGAGGACAAGGCTTACATCTTCTGTCAAACAATCAGTAAACATTTGTTAAATGCCTACTTCATGTTAGGCACTGTATTAAGTGCTGGAGATACTGTGGGGGGAAAACAGGCTTTGTTCTCTAGGAGCTTACATTCAGTTGGTTCCTGGATGGTTCCTGGGATGTGACTCCTGTCACACTGTCCTTACCTGGCGATTGGCAGGACTCTTTCCCATTTTAAAACAACCTCTGCACCAGTGCTACAGAAAATTACCAACCTATGGCATTCTTTCTGGCCTTTCCATGCTCACTTATGTCCGAGGGCAATAGTGGGGTGCAAATTTTCTTTGTATGAACCATCCTACTTATCAGACTTTAATTCCCCACAGGCCATGAGCTTGGGCTCTGGCTGATTTTCATTGTGGTTATTTACTACTTCTTTCTACCTCTGATTATCTCATGCATGTGAAGGGAAGATCAATATCTAGTCTGTTAACAGCTCTCCCAGGTGAAGAGGCAGCATGATGGAGGAGCTGGCTATGTGCCACCCTGGGATAGGTTGCCACGGTAACTTACCTTATACAGCCAATACTATGAGATGGCAGCATAATGTAGTGGAAAGAGCTCTGGATCTGGAGTCAGGGGACCTGGGTTCAAATCCAGAAGGTGATTCTTTCTGCCTGTTTGACCTTGATTCAGTTGGTTCACCTCTCTGGGCCTCAGTTTCCTCATCTGTGAGAATGAAGGGGTTGAGCTAAGATTGTATCTGGCTCTAAACCTGTGACTAGACCATCATGAGACTCTATTCACCTGTAGCTAGAGTGAAATGCCGCTCTCTTGAGGGGATCTTCACTTTCCTGAGGAAGGAGGCATAGTCCAATGTTAAGACTAGACTTGAAGTCAGAAGGTTTGGATTCAAATCCCAGTTCTGATATTGATAACCTGTGTGACCTTGGCAAGTCACTTAATCCCAATTTTTTTGTCTATAAAGTGAGGGAGTTTAACTCAATGTCTTTAAAGTGTGCTAAAACCACATAGTGCCCTTCTGTATTTTATATAACCTTATAATGATAGACTTAGAGCTGGACAAATCCTTTGAAGCTATCTGGCCCAATATCCTCATTTTACAGTTGAGGAAATGAAGGTACAGGAAGGTTCAATGACTTGCCCAAGGTCACACAGGTAGTAAGTGGTAAAGTGGCAGAGTCAGTACTTGAACTTAGGTCCTCTGACTCCAAACTTTTAAAAAATTTATTTTATTTTTAATTTATGCAATACAATAAGCATTTCCATAACACAGTATAATAAAAAGATGGCTGCACATGAAAATCTGTTATGCACAACTTGCGAATCTCTTACATACAACTTGCTATTCTTTTTAAATATGTAATAAAGTTATCACATAAATTTCTTTTTCCTCCTCCCCCCAGGGATGGCTACCATTAGACACAAATAGGTATATGTGTGTGTGCATATGTATGTGTGGGTACATATATGCATATATATGTAAAATTATTCTGTACCTATTTCTATTTATCAGTTCTCTGGATTGTTCTCTTGGAGCTCTTTCTCATATCACTGCTGACACCCTAGTTTTATTTCATAAACTAGATGGAATCTGGGCAGTCACTCACCTCTTCTAATCATTGCCATTCCTTACCTTCTTTCCATTCTTCTTCCCAATTTCCTTTTCTTTTTTTTTCTTTAAGTTTCCTTTTCTAGCAGGCTCTAGGGAAGTACTTCTGAGCTAGTGATTTAGCATCTCAATCTTTCTGCTGTTACAACTTAGCAACAAGTAGATATTGAATGAACCCTTTGTGCTGGGTAGCAAATAAATAGCTTGGTGCTATTATAGCTTGGGGGCTGTTGGGGGCTAAGTAACCCCCTCAATATCCTTGACTAAACCTTGAGGTTCAATCACATGGGAGGAAAGGGGGGCAGTACTACATAGAGGAAGAATTATGGATTTGGAACCAGAAGACCTGGGTTGGAATCCTGGCTCCATCATTTATTAATTGTGTGACCTTAGACAAGTCATTTACCATCTTGAGCCCTCAGTCTTCTCACCTGTAAAAGGAAGCGGTAGAACTGGATGAGCTCTTACAACCCTACTTACAATCCCTCAATATCCAGGTCTGGAATTCTATAAATCTTTAAGTCTCTTCTAGCTCCAATCTATGATCTTATGATGGTTTGAGGATAGTCAACTGAACCTTAGCTCTGTGACATTAGGAATTCCCCAAGGCTGGGACCCTCAAGGATTGAATAATAATTTTGAAGAATTTGGGAAAATAGAGCTTGGGACAGGTTGTAGCTTCTTAGTTGTTGAGGGCTTTTTAGTGTGCCTACTTCTCAGACTTTCGGGATGAGCTGGATTCCTCTCTCTTCTGCTGCCTTTATCCTAACTCTGTCAATGTTCTTATAGTCCCAGGTGGGGCAGGTGGAGGGATGGAGAAGGGATATAATGTGACGTAAAGGAAAGATCCAACATGGCCACTATCTTTTTTTTTCATTTGCGAGGCAATTGGGTTAAGTGACTTGCCCAGGGTCATACAGCTTAAATGTTATGTTTCTGAGTCCACATCTGAACTCAGGTCTTCCTGAATCCAGGGCCAGTGCTCTATCCACTGCGCCACCTAGCTGCGCTTATGGCCTCTATCTTAAGGAGTTCCAGTGACTCCATTTTATGGAAGGTCAAGGAGGGAGGGGATGACCAGATCTTTTCACTGTTTTAGAATCTTTTTGTTGCAGAGAGTTGGAGGTGTGGCTTCAGCTGAGATTTGTTATTCTTTTGATTATTCATAGGATCATGGGACCATGAGTATAGAAATTAGGGTGTAGGACTTCGGGTTTTACATATGGAAATGCTAATGTTGGGGAACTCTTCGCATAGCTTTCTCCACCAGCCACAGATCCCAACCAAAGTGTTAGTTGCCTGAAATTCAGAGAGGTTTAGTGACTTGCTCAGAGTCACACAGCTAATTTAAGTGTTGGGGTAGGCATACCCAGGTCTTCCCTGCTTCAAGCCCATCCACTATATTCCACTGCCCTTCCTGTGCTGTCATGGAGAGAGGTGAACTGAATTAGCCCTGGACCAAGGAGTAATGAGATCCAGCTTTGAGTCCTTGCTCTGCCACTAACTTGGCTCAGTCACCTCACGTCTCCAGCTCTCAGTTTCCTTATCTGTAGAATAAAGAGATCGGCCCCACTTTTCCATCCGCAGCATTCGGTGAATGACTCCAGACAGCACAAGTGCTGTAATTAGCCTCAGTGTTGCTGAGATTATTTTGGATTTGAGTGTCTTCAAGGTTCAGAGATGGCACCAGAAGGATTTTCCAGAAAGACAGATTATTAGGAAGGATCTTAAGTAGAGTCAAAGAAAACTCTTCCAGGCCAATGTGGCCTCAAGGCCGTGGGTTCCCCGCTCCTACTTTAGACTGTGAGAGATGAGGATGTGGTGATAGAGAACAGAATGGGAACAGAGAGGACCTGGAAAGATGATCTTTGATGAAAGAAACTGGCCATCCTGCATTCCACTGTTAAATTAATCTTCCTAAAAGATTGACTTGACTATATCATTCCTCTTGCCTGAGATCTCTTCTCCCTCCCTTCTTTGGGCCTCAGTTTTCTTATCTATAAAATAAGGGATTGGACCATTTAATAAATCAACAAGCATTTATTAAACACCTATGATGTTCCAGGCACTGTGCAAGGATGCAAAGAAACGTCCATCACAGAACCAAGAGAACACTGTATGTATTAACAGCAATATTGTTAGAAGAGTAACTGTAAATAGCTAAGTTATTCTGATTATTGTAGACTCAAATCAACTACAAAGGACCTGTGAAGGAAGATGCTATCTACCTCCAGAGAAAGAACTGACAAATAGAAGTATGCATAGTAGGGTTTTACATCTATATCTATCTATCTATCTATCTATCTATCTATCTATCTATCTATCTATCTATCTGTCAAATGGTGGCCTTCTCTAGTGTGAGGTGGGGAGGGAGAGAGATAGTTTGGAACTTAAAATGTAACCCAGAACAAACAAACAAACAAATAAAAGGCTATGGAAAATGCCCTCCCTAGTTCCTCAATGAACTTACATTTCTATCGAGGAATAGAATGTGTGTGTGTGTGTGTGTGTGTGTGTTACATATATACCCATATGTGTATACATATATAGATATATACATATACATACATATGTGTGTACACACACACACACACACACACACACACACACACATAGAAATAGAAGACCTCAAAGGTTCCTTCCAGCTCTGAATCTGTGATCTCATGATCCCTCTACATCTATCCAAATCTTCCCTGTCCTTCCAGGTCCAGCTTCAGTCCCAGTTCTCCCTTGAAACCTTCCCTGAACATCCCAACTGAAAGCCATCAGACTGTCCTCTATAGGAGAAAACATTTAACAATTAGAGCTATCTCAAGGGGGATGGAACTAGGCCCCTCCCACCCCCTTTGCTGGATGTTACAGAAGTTGTAGTGGGGGATACATCTCCAGGAATGGATTGGACTAGATCGTCAGGGAGGCCCCATACAATTCTGAGAATCTATGATTCTGGGACCAGAATTGTCTTAGCACTTCTTGTCTTCACCTGTAATTTGGCACTAAGCATCTCCTGCCTTTCATGTTAGTTGTTTGTTCCCAGGAGTAGATGCTAAGATCCTGGATGACAGGGATTGTGTCTTGTTCCTCTTTGCTTCCCTTTGGCTGCTGAGCACAGAAAGTGTGCGATAAATACCCATTATTTAGTTGGTAGATATGACCAGATCTCCTCCTGAGCCTAGGACATACTACCTTCCTTGTTAATTTATAACATTGTGCCAGTTTTCTAGAATCAAATCAGTCAATTAACAAACATCTATTAGGTGTCCAATAAGGGACTCTCTCACTTTATTGTTATTACCCCTAATGCTTAGCACAATGCCTGGCAGAATAAATGCTTAAAAAACACTTGTTGACTGGCTTACTGACTAGTCTATGCCAGGCAGTGAGCCAGGTGCTGGGATACAAACATAAAAGTGAGACTTCAGAGAGCTTACATCCTGGAAACCGTAAGGACAGGCCCTTGTCTTTATAATCAGGATCCTAGCAGCCTTCTCCAGAATAGTGGGGCCCCTCCTCCAGCACCCTCAGTGGCACAAAGGATAAGGAGCCCCAAATTTAAAGCCTCCCTCCCTCTCTCAGCTTAAACCATTCACCTCACAGTGGTACTGATGATTGCTTTCTGCTCTCAAGACTCCCTGGGACTCCTCCTTGGATTGTCCTTGGCAGCTGGCTAAAGCACCAGGTTTCTGGGTTCTCTTAAAATTCTTCCCAAGCCAATATCCCCAGGAACTTGGAGAAATCTGCTTCTTGGTTCCCTTTAGATGAGTTTTAGGACAGTCCTGGGGTCATCTAGTCCCTGTTGAAGATTTCCCTCTTCCTATAAGAACATGTTATGGATTGGCATGGGGGAGTGTCCCTGAACCCCCCCCAACACACACACACACAGAGGAAGGAGGTGGTGGAGCACCCGGGTTTCAGATGTGGCTTGCCTACGTCGATGGGCCCTCTGGAGACATCAGCCCATGAGATACTGTTGCTACCTCCACAGCTCCTCAGGTGCAGTCAGGGCAGGATGCACTGGACTTATTTTGATCTCCCATTCCACAGCTTTAATGCAGTTTGCCAGAATCTTCAAGGCCACAAAGTACATTGCTATGGCAATGAAAGATGGGTAGTAACAACCATACTGAGTTAGGCAAATCAAAATTTACCATTGCTTATATTGGAAATAAAAAAGGATTCTCTGCTATTAAAATAGAACAGACCATGAATCAAAAGACCTTCATCCTAGTCCTAACTGTGCTACTTAAGAGTTGTGTGACCTTAGGAAGGTTGCTTCACTTCTCAGCCTCATTTTCTTCATCTGTAAAATGGGAACAATGATACTTGCTTCACTTCTCAGCCTCATTTTCTTCATCTGTAAAATGGGAACAATGATACTTAATTAACTCAGTAAGCACTTAGGTGGCATAATGTATAGTGCACTGAGCCTGGAGTCAGGAAGACCTGAATTCTAACCCAGATTCAAACACTTACCAGCTGTGTGATACTGGGCAAGTCACTTAACCTCTGGCTCTCTCAATTTTCCCATCTGTAAAATGGGGCCAATAATAGCAATTACTTCCCAGGGTTGTTGTGATGATCAAATGAAGTAATATTTATAAAGTGCTTTGCAAACTTTAAAGTGTTATATAAATGCTAGCTATTATTATTATTATTAGTTAGCTGTGGCCATGAGTAAGTCACTTGGCCTTTCTGAGCCTTGTTTTTCTCATTTATAAAATAAAAGCAATGATGCTTTTATCATCTGCCTCACAGGATCTTATGAAGAAAGTACTTTGAAAACCATGAAATAGGGGCAGCTAGGTGGCACAGTGGATAGAGCACCAGCGGTAGATTCAGGAGGACCTCAGTTCACATCTGGCTCCAGACCAAATACTTGACACTTTCTAGCTGGGCAAGTCACTTAACCCCAATTGCCCTAAAAAAACAAAACAAAACAAAAATCATGAAATACATACACAAATGTGTGTGTGTGTGTGTGTCTGTGTGTGTATACAGAGAGAAGAGAAAGAAAAAGAGAGAGGAGGGAAGAGGGAAGTGAGAGAATGAGAATGAATGAATCATCTTTGCATAGTGGGTAGAAGGCTAGCCTTGTAGTCAGAAAGATTTGGATTCTAGCCTGGCCTCTGATATATACTAGCTGTGTGACCACAGGCAAGTTATTCAACCTCTCATTATCCCTTCTTTGGGATTCTGAGAAAATCTGGATAAAGCTTAGGTATGGCTTTAGATTTTTCCCAAAGTGGGTAACAGGGTCCCTAATTCTTGCATAAGCGCTGAATATACAATATGGGCACCATCTTTGGGAAGTCTTTCTTTCCTCCACCATAGAAAATGCCAAAGATGCAAAAGATTTGTAGGAACACACAAAAAATACAGAAACATATAGCCCTAAAATATCACATGAGATTCGTTAGACTCCCTTTTAAAGATAAAGACACTTTTGGGGGACGGTTTGATATTTATGTTGTCTGTACTTTTATATGTTGTTGTTGTCTCTTCCATTAGAATATAGTTTCCTTGTGAGTAGGGATTATTCCATTCATTGTACTTGTATCTCCATTACCTCTCACAATGCTTAGCACATTAGCAAGTGGTTCATAAATACTTGTTTGTTGATTGATTAAAGCTGTGTTCAACTATTTGAGGGGCTGTCATGTGGAAGAGGGATTAGATGTATTATTTGGCAACAGAGTACAACATCAGGAGCAATGGGTAGATGTTACAAAGAGATAAAATGGAGAGTTCTATCCATAACAACTTCCTTTCAATTGGAGTTGTGGAATGGGCTGCCTCTGGAGGTGATGGGTTCTTTCTTCTTAAGAGTCTTTAAGAAGAAGGTGGATGACCCTCTGTGTCTAGAGTTAGAGAATTCCTTTTGTGTATGGATTGGAGTATATGGTCACAGAGGTTCCTTCCAACTTTCAAATTCTGTGATCTGATACAATAACCCTATGTGACAGTGTATAGAGTATTCAGTGCCAGTAGTCTCCTACTTCTCTGCCATGGAGGAGGTAGTGTGTTTCATCATGCATTCTCTGGAAATTTCATTGGCTTTTCCATTACTCAGAGTTAGACATTCTTTTAGTGTTCTGTCTTTTACATTGTTGTAGTCATTGTGTATATTGTTCTCTGGTTCTGCCTATTCCTCTCTTTATCGGTTCATATCAATCTGCCTATGTTTCTCTGAATTCCTCATTTCATCATTTCTTACTTATTATCTCTATATACTGTAGTTTTTTCAGCAATTTCCCAATTTTGAGTTCTTTGCTACCACAAAGATTGTAGCCATAGATTTGGTATATATTAGACCTTTATTTTGATATTGGCTTCAATGGGGTATATATTTAGTAGTGGGATCACTTTGCTAAGGTAAGGACAGATTTGTCACTTTGGTTGTGTAATGACAAAATCCAGAACAAATGGACTACTTCATAGCTCCAACAACAGTGCATCGGTGTTCCTGTTTTCCCACAGCCCCTCCAACACTGATTTTGCCATATTTTGTCATCTTTGCCATTTTATATGGTGTGAGATGAAACCTCAGAGTTGTTTTATAGCTAAATGTTTAGAGATAGTCCAAAAACTAAGATTTGCAGTACTGCCTGTCCTTTTTCCCATCACTTTGCTACTATTGCTTCATAAACAGAAGAAGACCACCCAGGAGCTAAGGGCCATTTCATGTATCTCATTGCTAGTAGTCAAAGCCAAATAATTAATCACCAACTGGCCAACCCATGGATAACAAATCTTTCTGTATTTAACTAGGCTGGTCCACAAAAGGCAGATGTAGTTGAATATGCTGCACTTGGAAGCATTAAGTTCCTCCACCCTTGAGGACTTCAAGGGACTTGATGGTCACCAGTTGAAGATGCTATAGAGTTAGTTAATTATAGGTTGGATTAGGTGGCTTCTAGAGTTCTTTCTAACTAAGATTGTGTTGCAATCCATGAAGCAGTCTCTCTTCTCTCCTCCATCCTCTCTGCCCCTACCAAAAACACTGAGCTCTTATAGACCTGGGTTCAATCCTAGGGCTAATCCCCAAAAAGTCAGTTTCTCCCTTTGGACCGTTGTCCTTTCCCTGGAGTACAATTCTGGGGTAATATGGATAAAGCTTAGGTTTTAGGTTTTCCCCAGAGTGGGTAACAGGGTCCCCAACTCCTGAATAGGCCTTGAATATACAATATAGGAACAGCCTTTCTTTTCCGTAGCACAGAAAATGCAAAAAAGGACTCAAAAGAGCACGTAAAAAGATAAACAGAATGCCATCGAATATCACATTAGACCCATTAGATTTCTCCTTGAAAGTAAAGACACTTTGTGGGATTATTCAACAAATATTCCTCATTCATCTCAGATTTGCACCATCTGATTAGCTCACAGCAATATCATGGAGGTCCCAGCAAGGTCCCAGTCTCCTGTCTCCACCATGATCTGGCTTTTGTTCTTCTAACTGCAGGTTATTCTTTTTCCTTATTAAAATTGCAGGCTGTTGAAATCTTTTCCCTCTGGAAATTTTATGTCTGACATTCAAATTCAGAAACTTTCTGTCTTTTGGGAACTCTAAAACTTGGGAACTCTCAAATTTAGGATTATCCATGAGGTAATCCATGAGGCTTTTAATATCCTTTCTCAAAATTGCTCATCTCAGACCCATTCTCAGAAAAAGAAACAGAAGTACAAGGCAGCCAGGAAGAAGAGGGCCAGGAACTTGTCTGTCAGGCCCGCTTGGTCAAGCACAGGCTGCAGTGAGCACTATGTTTTTCTGTCAGTCACTATTTTCTGCCAGGGTTGAGGGTTTGGGGAGGTAGCACTGAGGAAGGGAGAAATCACCTCCATCCTTGCTGTAGTCTGATCTGGAAGTCCAAGGATGAATAAATAGGAAAGAGAAACATAGTTGAACCATGTCATGGAACCAGGAAAGGGAAGCAGCTCCTCTGACAAGAGTCCATCCTCCTGAGCTTCACCTAATCAACAAGGTCTACCTCCTATAATCTCATCAAGTTAATATTGGGGCTGGGGGCAGAGAGAAATTCATAAAATTGATCAAATTCACTCTCTGTACTCTTTCTTGGTGACTTCAGCAGCTCCCATGGGTTCAGTTATGTCTATGCTGATGACTCAAAACTCTATATAACCAGCCCTAGTCTCTATTCTGAGAGTCCTTTATCTCCAGCAGCCTGCTGGACGTTTTACTTGGGTGTTCCAAGGGCATCTCAAACTCATTTCTAAACCAAGACTCATTCTCTTTTCCCCTAAACCCACCTCTCCTAACTACCCTATATCTTTGGAGGGTGCCACAATTCTTCCAGCCTCCCAGATTCATACCCTGGGAGTCAACCTCAAATCTTCAGTCTCACCACCCCACTCCTCACCCCTCCTCACCCTGGCCATCCAATCAGTTGCCTTCCAGATCTTGTTGATTCTATCTCCCCATCTGACCCCTTCTTTCCACTCATATCACACCCACTGTAGTACTGGCCCTTATCACCTCTTACTTGAGATTTTGCCAGAACCTCTTAACTGGTCTCCCTCTTGCTTCTTCCCTCCCCAATCCATCTTCTACACAGCTGCCAGATTCATATTCCTAAAGCATGGGTCTAGCCATGCCATCCCGCACAAAACTCCCTTCAGCAGCTCTCTGTTATTTCTAGGCATTGAACTCTTTCACAGTCTGGCTCTAGGCTCCCTTTCCAAGCCGAATTATACGTCACCCCTCTTCCTGCACCCTACATTCTAGCCAAACTGGTTGCTCACTGTCCCATCTACATGACGTTCCATCTCTTGGTCCTCTGTCTTTGCACATGTTTGAAATGTGTTTCCTTCTTGCCTCTGGATCTTGTACTCCCTAGCTCCCTTCTAGGCTCAGATCAAGCACCACCTCCTTCACGAGGCCTTCCCTGAACCCTCAGCCATTACGGCCTCCCTTCATCCTGAAAACACCTTGTACTGTGTTTACTTGTAATATTTTATATGTATTTATTTGTGTTTGTGCTGTTTCTCCCAGTAGAACATAAGTTTCTGGAGGGCAGAAACTCTCTTGTTTTTGGCTCTGTGTTTACAGCACCAAGGACAGCACTTGTCACTTAAACACTTGTTGGTTGTTTGATAAGGGCCTCCATTATCTGACCCTCCATTACAGTGATTCTTGAGACTATAAGCAGAGAATAAATTGTTGAGACTATACACAGAGAATAAATTGAGATAATAGATGCCATAATAATAAGTGAAAAGAGGGAAGGTAGGTGGTGCAGTGGATGGAGCACTGGCCCTGGAGTCAGGAGGACCTGAATTTAAATCTGGTCTCGGACCAGATACTTGATACTTACTAGCTGTGTGACCCTGGACAAATCACTTAACCCCAATTGCCTCAAAAAAAAATAATAATAAGTGAAAAGTTCCTATTGGAAAATTCAGGGTCTGATCCTACTTTCCTCTGCTAATGCCCTTCTTTTTCTTCTTACAGGAAAACCTTATGCTTTCCATCTTACCCAAGCATGTGGCTGATGAGATGTTAAAGGACATGAAGAAAGATGAGAGCCAGAAGGACCAGCAACAATTCAACACCATGTACATGTATCGCCATGAGAATGTCAGGTATGCCTGGCCCCAGTCCCTGCTCCAGAGTGCCCTGGAAGATAGAGTGGACTATGGCAACGATTCAGCAAGGCCATTGACCACAGAAGAGCACTGGAAGGGAATGGAGATCTTCTGAGCACCACTGAGTGCTGTGAGGGGCTAGGCTAGCATTTAGAATGATTTCCCCCAAGGACTTGAGCCCTACTATGAAACAACATCCTACTCCTTCTTATACTTTAAGTACTGCCATCATGGCATTGTATCATGGAAAGAATGCTGGATTTGGATCCAGGAAAGAGCTGGGTTTGATTACTCTCACTGGCTCCTCCTCACTGGGTGACAATGGGCCTCTTTGAGTCTCAGTCTCCTTATCTGTAAAATGGGGTTAGTAATGCCTAACTTATGGGAATACAGTGAGGATCACATGAGATAACATGAGTAATGCCCTTGGGAAACATCAGAACCATATGAAAATGTCAACTTTTGTCATTAGGCCAAGAGGTGAAGGGAAAGATTGGAAGGAGCCCTTGGAATAGGTAGCATAGGAAGAGTTCAACTTCCTGTTCTGTCTCTTACTGCTGTGACTGTGGGGAGTCATTAGCTTCTCTGTGTCTTAGTTTCTTCCTCACCCATAAAATAGAGACAATTGTCTTTGTCCTGCTTACTTCACAAGACAAGGCAAGTATATGTAAACTATAAAGCTCTAGCAGATATAATCTGTAGTGTAATTATCTAAGTCTTGGATACTTAGTTGAATTTGTCACTTCCTAGCTGGATTATGGGATAGGATTCATTTAATATTGGAAGAGGAAGTGATAACCTGATTATTTTCTTCTCTCCCATATTTTTTCTTCATTCAGTCATCTTACGGTAGGAAGTCAGGGGGTAGGGGAGGATCTGTATGTGGATAGTAACAGCTAATAATGACTAGCTTTTAGATAGCTTTAAAGTTTGCAAAGTGAATATAGAACATACGTTATTTCCTTTGATCCTCAGAACAATCCTTTGAGGTAGGCACTATAGTAATACCCATTTTACAGTTGAGGAAACTGAGTCTGAAAGCAATTAAATGACTTGTCCAGGGTCAGACAGCTAAATAAGTAAAGATTTGAACTCAGGTCTTCCTGACTCTAAGTTCATTGTATCCACTGAACCATATAGCTGCCTCTAGGCAAGCCCTGAGATAACTTTAAAGCATCATAGTCCTGAATTAGCTGTGGAGAATCAGCCAACCAACACAAATTTATCAAAGTCCTACTATGTGCCAAGGTACAGGAAGACAAAGACAGGAACAGAGCAGCCCAGGCCTCAAGGAACTTGCATTAGATGGAGCTTTAAATTATGCCAAGCCCTTTATGACACCAAGCAGGCCTGCCCATTGGGAGTGCTGTACTTTGTAGTGTCTGTGTTTAGTAGGTAACTTCCTACGGCTAATCCTTTCCTTTTCTCTCCAGCATTCTATTTGCTGACATCGTGGGTTTCACTCAGCTCTCTTCAGCCTGCAGTGCCCAGGAGTTGGTGAAGTTGCTTAATGAACTCTTTGCCCGCTTTGACAAGCTGGCAGCTGTAAGTATACCATGTCCCTCTCTACTCTGCCAGCATCCTGATGAGTCTGGAGCTGGCCCTGGTCTTGCTGGCTACCCCTGTTTTCTCCCACCTGTCCTGTGCTTTACCAGCTCTCTTTCCTCTGGACTAGATGAAAGGCAGAAATCTCCCTGGCTTTCTTTAAGTCTGAACTAAAATCCCACTTTCTACAAGAAACCTTCTCTAACCCCTTAATTCCAGTGCTTTTCCTCTTTTAATTATTTCCTGTTTATTCTGTGTATAGCTTGCTTTGTATATATTTGTTTGCATGTTGTCTCCCCCATTAGATTGTAAGCTCCTTGGGGTCATGGCCTGCCTTTTGCATCTTTTTGTACCCTTAGCACTTAGCACAGTGTCTGCCACATAGTGGGTATTTAATAAATGTTTATAGATTGATCGAGGGAGGAGTGAAATGCCAAAGAGGTTTTTACCTATTTCAGAAATACCATCAGCTGCGTATCAAGATCCTGGGAGATTGTTACTACTGCATCTGTGGGTTGCCTGACTACCGGGAGGATCACGCTGTCTGCTCTATCCTCATGGGGTTGGCCATGGTGGATGCTATTTCGTAAGTGTGGGGCATACCCCATCTTGTCCACTTCTCAGACTGGTCCTATGTCCTGATAAACCTGGGGCCCAAGGTAGTCTCTAGATTGCAGGCCTTGGAGGATGGACTGATCCACACAGGAAGTAAGTTTATCAAGAGACAGACTTGGCACAAAGAATATTCATGATCCATAATCCTATGGAGAGATAGGCGGAGCCATGAGAAGGCACTGATTGGTTGGTGCTCCCTAGGTGAGCTTGGAAAATTATACACCCTTTGGGCTGAAGTTTGAGCCTTCCCTGCAGTACATGAGATTTGATATTCATTCAGTCAACAAGCATATATTAAGCCGGGTACTATGCTAAGTACTGGAGATCTAAAAAGGAAAGCAAATGATCCCTGCCCCTCTCCCCAAATGTGCATTCTATTGGGAGGAAACCATGTGTAGACAAGTAAGTCAATACACAAATACAATACATCATACTACACTAGAAGAAGTATTAGTGGTGGATGCAGACAGAGGACATTAGTTCAAATGTTGGCTCTGCCTGTGGTACCCAGGCTTCAGTTTCCTCTTCTATAAAAGGACGTAGGCTGGATTAGTAGACCTCTACGGTCCTTTTCAGCTCCAGGTCTCATATGATCTATAGTAAGTCTAGCAAAATATGTACAAAATATTTTATAAAGACATCACAAGATAGATGCCTCAGTGCAATGAAGAATGGAATTTAAAATAGGTGCATTCATGGAAATTATATTAAAGTTTTATATTATATTAAAATGGTATTATAACAATGATATATTACATATTATGTATATAATAATAAATATAAAATTATATTAACATTTTCCTTGTTGAACTTGCTCTTCCCCTAGGCTGTTATGCCTTAAGTAGCTGCCAACCATCCCAGTCCTAGTTCTAGCAACAGAATATTGGCTTCTCCTTGTGTTGACTGCTTACGGCATTGGTCCAGTAGGCCAGGGAATTAGCTTTTTGTGATCTATACCAAACTGAATTGGTTGTAGTAGGCTAGTGTTGCTTAACTGGCATATGTCAGTAAGATCTGGGATAAGGCTACAATGCTCAATGGCAGTTGGAAGTTCTAGTTCCTAAGACTCTTTGAAGGACATTTCTCAATTTTGGATCCGCAAGTTATTAATTTGGAGTAAGAATCATCATCCTCTAGCCTTACCTTTTTGTCATGCGGTTAGCTTTTCAAAACATTCTTACTTCTATTGCTATTGCTTAGCACAGTGCTGGCACATAGTATACACTTAATAAATGGTTATTTTCTCCCTTCCTTTCCTTCATATTATCTCATTTTGTCCTTATAACAACCATGTAAGGCACAAAACACAGGGTTTTTGTTATTGTCTTTTTAGATTTATTTATTTAGAAGTTTTTTATGAGTTCTGAATTCTGTTTCTCCCATCTGCTCCTTCCCCACCCATTGAGAAGGTAAGAAATGCAGTAAGTGAAATCATGCAAAACATATTTCCATATTACCTATGTTGCAAAAAAGTAAGAAAAATAAAGAAAGAGAAAAGAAAAATGCTTCAATCTGCTTTCAGACTGCATCAGTTCTTTGTCCAGAGGTGGATAACATTTTCATTATAAGTCCTTTGGAATTATCTTGGATCATTGTATTGCTCAGAATGGCTATGTCATTCACAGTTGATCATTGTGCAATATTGGTGTTACTGTGTACCATGTTGTCCTGGTTCTGCTCACTTCACTTTGCATCAGTTCATATAAGTCTTCCCAGGTTTTTCTGAAATGATCATGCTTGTCACTTCTTATGGCACAGTAGTACTCTAGCACAATCATGTATCCAAACTTGATCACTCATTCCATGATTGACGCGCATTGCTTCAATTCCCCCTTATTTGCCATCACAAAAAGAATTGCTATAAATATTTTTGTACATTTAGATCCTTTTTCTTTTGATCTCTTTGGGATACAAACCTAGTAATGGTATTTCTGAATCAAAGGGTATGCACAGTTTTAGACCCCTTTGAGCATAACTCCAAATTGCTCCCCCGAATGGTTGCATCAGGTCACAACTCCTCAGCCATGCATTAGTGTCTCAGTTTTTCCACATCTTCTCCAACATTTGTCATTTTCCTTTTTTGTCATCTGAGTTGTTTTAATGAGCCTCAGAGTTATTTTAATTTGCATTTCTTTAATCAATAGTGATTTAGAGCAATTTTTCATATGACTAGAGATAGCTTTTATTTCTTCTTCTGAAAATGGCCTATTCATATCCTTTGACCATTTATCAATTGGGGAATGACTCATATTCTTATAATTTTGACTCAGTTCCCTACATATTTTAGAAATGAGTCATTTATCAGAGAAACTTGCTCTCTATTTTCCCCCCTCTAGTTTCCTGCTTGGCTTCTAATCTTGGCTGCATTGGTTTTGCATATTCAAAAAACTTTTTAATTTTATGTAACCAGAATTATCCACTTTACTTTCTGTGATACTTTCTATCCGTTGTTTGTCATAAACTCTTCCCTTGTCCATAGATCTGACAAAATTCTCCATGCTCCTCTAATTTGCTCGATATCATCTTTTATGTCTAAATCACGCACCCCTTGTGATCTTATCTTGGTATACAATGTGTGTCTGCACTTAGTTCCTTCTAAACCACTTGCTAGTTTTCCTAGCAATTTTTGTCAAATAGTGAGCTCTTGTCCTAAAAGCTTGGATCTTTGGGTTTATCAAACAATATATTACTGTGGTCATTTACGAGTGTGTATTATATTGTATACCTAATCTATTTCACTGATCTACCACTCCATTTCTTAACCAGTACAAGATTGTTTTCGTGATTACTGCTTTGTAATACCATTTTAGATCTTGTACTGGTAGGCCACCTTCCTTCATATTTTTTTTTATTGATTCTCTTGATATTCTTGACCTTTTGTTTTTCATTAAGCAATTTTTTTTAAAGGCAATTGGGGTTAAGGCACTTGCCCAGGGTCACACAGCCAGTAAGTGTCAAGTGTTTGGTCTGAGGCCAAATTTGAACTCAGGTCCTCCTGACTTCAGGGCCAGTGCTATATCCACTGCACCACCTAGCTGCCCCTTGACCTTTTGTTTTTCCAGATAAATGTTGTTATTTTTGTTGTTGTTTGTTCATTCTCCAGCCTATTTCTTGTCTTTTAATTTTACATTAAAATTGGATTCTGCTGCCATTGTGGGAGGGGGCGCTGTCCCAAGCTTCAGGTTTTTCATGTTGCTGTTTTCAGAGCTAGTTCTGAGGGGTCTCTCAGTTTTCAACTTCTTCAAGGTGGTGTGATCCAGGAAGAGATGTGGTCGCTGCTGTCCTGGCTTATACTCTAGTCTTTACCCAGGAAAGGACTTTGTTTCCCTGAGGCTGCAATTGCTTGCACTCCTTTTGGCTCTGAAACTGGGATCAGGTCTCCTGCACCCCTGCAGTCACAAGAACTAGTGTTCCTCTTTGCCCTGGAACTGTGATCCAGAGCTGTGTGTGGACAGCGCAGCAGGGTCCTACACCCAGTGCCAGAAAAGGGTCCCTTGTAATCTCTTTCCGACCAGCTGTCTGACTACCTTACCGTCTCTGGGCTGAGAGCTTTCAAAGCTGCTGCCACTGTCGTTGCAGCTGCCTCCAAGGCCTGTGGCCAGTGTTGCCATGATAGGGGCTGAGCTCTGGGCTGACCTCCCACACCAATGTCACAGGCCTCTCCTACTGACGTCCTCAGTTGTTGTGGGCTGAAAAAATGTCTCACCCAACTTTTTGTTAGCTCTGCCGCTCCAGAATTCAATTTAAGGCATTATTTTAAAGTTGTGTGGTGAGGAGTGTTGGGAGAGCTCAGCTGAGTTGCTGCCTATACTATGCCACCCTGGCTCTACCCTCCCCCCCGTTTTTTAAAACTAATTTTTTTCAATAAACAATAATTGGTTTTCTCTCCCTTTCCACCCCCCCCATGGAGAAAAGTAAAACAAAATGCTAATGACACATATGTATAGTTCAGCAAAAGCAATTCCCATATTGGCCACACCAAAAATATGTCTCATTCTATACACAGGGGTCATTATGTATATAAATGTGTGTGTGTGTATATATACGTATATATATATATATATATATATATATATATATATATATATATATATACATATATATATATACATATATATATATATACATATATATACATATATACGCACACATAAGCACACACATATACACAATACACATATATACATATATATGTCATGTGGCATGTGATATTATATATAATATAATACATATATAATATGTCATATCATGTAGAATATAATAAAAACATATACCATATAATAGTGAATATAATATTATCATATATAACTAGAAAAGAATCCCTGTGTACAGGGATATTATATGTATTTTTTATATCTACACACACATACCTACATATACATATATATGTATATCTCATATTTTTGTTGCTGTCCAGTCATTTTTCAGTCTTGTCTGATGCTTCATGACTGCATTATGGGGTTTTCTTGGCAAAGATACTGAAGTGGTTTGCCATTTCCTTCTCCAGTTCATTTTATAGATGAGGTAGCTGAGACAAACAGGGTTGAGTGACTTGCCCAGGGTCACACAGCTAGTAAGTATCTGGGGTCAGATTTGAACTCAGATAGATGAGTCTGACTCCAGACCTGGCATGCTCTATCCACTGTGTCACCTAGCTGCATACACACACACATGTATGTATGTATATGCCTATGTATACATACACATACACATATTATCCCTAATATATGTCTTTGCACACAAGGATAATTTCCCATATAACAATATATACTATATATATCTAGAGAGGTATGTATGTATATCCACATGTTCTAGTCCCCCAGCAGAATATAGGCTCACTGAGGGCAGGGACTGCTTTTGGTCTCATCTTTGTATCTCCAGCACCCAGCACTGTGCCTGGCATGGAGTATGGCTTAATTAATGCTTCTTGACCATATCAGAATTGAAAAGATTCTATTCGTCAGTTTGGAAGTGCATCTCATTGTTATACGTGGGACCTAGGGACCACAGGAGAGAAGATTCCCAGTAGAGGATCATGTCATAGAGGAAGCCTACAAATCCACACACCTACATTGCTCTAAGAACCTGTAGTTCTGGTGACCCAGTCTGTTAGCCCAAAGGTCCCTTGGATGAGCCTGGAGAACAGAGAGGGCTGGTATCTCTGTTGTTGTATTGGAGGTTTTACTGCTTCTTCAAAAAGGGTTTGACTTCTTGAGTTCAACTTCTTGAGGATTTAACTTCTCTGAGTGGTATTTTCTGAAGTAGGACTTATGCTACCACCAGGTGAGGGCAGGGAGGCTGGCGAGCAGAGGAGATACTTACAAATCTGAAACTTCTTTTTAATAATGTCACATTGTCCATCTCCCACCCCTACCCCTCTACTGCTCATTTTCGCCATCTCCCTGCTTTTTTTGGTTAGCATTAAGCTAGGAGGTCTGTATTATACCTCTCCTCTCTCCTGTTCTAGGACACTTTCTAGGGTTATATCATCTTATTTCAAATAATGATAATAGCTGACATTTATAGAACCCTTTATGGTTTACGAAGCACTTTGTGTACAATTCATTTGGTCCTTATAACCATCTTGAGAGGTAGATACCATTTTATTAGCAGCAGGGTGTGAACCCAGATTTTCCTAATTAGAAGTCCACCATTCAAAGTGAGCTTGACTTAGATTCCTGGCCACATTTGAAAATGCATTATTAAAGGGATGCTTGTTAGCACTTAGAAAAGGAAATGGTGATCTCTGTGAGCCAGTGACTTGGCCAAAGGCAGGAATGTCAGCCCTATTGGATTTCCAGATGACACGCGTCTAGGAGACATAGTTAATATTGAGATCTAAAAAGACTTGATAGGTAAGAATGATGGGCCGAATCTAATAAAATGAAATGTAATAGGGATAAATGTGAAGTCTTCCTCTTGGATTAAAAAAAATAGGCTGAACAACAGTTCAGGGGAAAGAGACCTCAGGGGAAAAAAAAAAAGAAAGAGACCTCAGGGTGGATGGGGAGGTTTTCTAGTGAACTACGTAAGATAAGTGTCTGAGGCTGAATTTGAACTCAAGTCCTCCTGACTTCAGATCCAGTGCTCTATCTTTATATTGGCCTTCAATGTAATCAATTTAGAATGTCAGCAATTAATGTTTAAAATTTATGCTACTATTATAAGATCATTGTATGAGAAATGTTGTTAAGAATTTAAAAACAGGGGCAGCTAGGTGGCAAAGTGAATAGAGCTCTGGCTTTGGAGTCAGGAGTACCTGAGTTCACATCCAGTCTCAGATACTTAACACTTACTAGCTGTGTGACCCTGGGCAAATCACTTAAACCTGATTGCCTCACCAAAAAGCAAAAGAAAAAAAAAAGGAATTGAAAAACAACTCTCTTGATTTGGAAATTACAGAATATTATCTGAGCATTTTAAAGAAAGGAGGAGAATGTTGAATCCCCAAAAGACAGTAAGGACAATTTCATTTGGAAAAATGCTTTGTGTTACTTTTGTGAGTGATATAACAGACTGTAATTGGTATTTGGCTAAATCAGGCTTTTGCAAGCTGTTAACTAGAGCTGGAGAGGGGGAGGGAGGAGGTGTACAGGGTATGGAGGAGGACTAGGCTTCTGGTGTGAGAGTTTGCTGAGCCCTCTTCCTTATCCAACTCTTACCTGTGGCCTCAAGAAGCCTTAGCATGCACAAGCAGCCATGCCCTGGCCAGACCCATAAAACCATTTTGGCAGATGGGCTAACCCAGGATGGGGATAACCAACAGGTGTCAAATCCATTGGTGATTTAGGGGGATGTCTACCCGAAACATGTGAAGACTTCCTCCAGGGGGATGAGCGATGAGAACAATTTGTTCCAACAGGCCATGAAGGTGGCTGAAGCAGGCACTGTGGAGTGGTTAGAACTTGGTCAGACGTCGAAGACGCCAAGGTCATCCACTGCACCTAGGCCTCACCAGTTGTCTTGACTTTTGTCCTGCCACTGGGCTTTGATGACTCAGGAAGAGAGAGTGAGGCTGATGACTTTGTGCAGCTCTGCCTCACTTCAATCCAAATGATGCTTGAGTCAAGACATCACCCCGTAATGCCACTGGTCCTCTTCAAAAACGAAGGATGACGCAGTGGATAGAGTACCGGCCCTGAAGTCAGGAGGACCTGAGTTCAAATCTGGCCTCAGATCAAACACTTGACACTTACTAGCTGTGCGACCCTGGGCAAGTCACTTAACCCCAATTGCCTAAAAAAACCAAACCAACCAACAAAAAAAAAACCGAAGGATGAACTAAAACAAGATAGGTCAACAGTGCGGCATGGCGACCAAATACCTTGATATTATAATACACTGACTCTTCTATCATTGCAGCTATAACACTAAGTACAAAGCGGTGCATAGCCAGGTGCTGGATGCAGCATATATGCTTAATAAATACTTACTGACATGACTTGCTCTATACTTCGGAATTTTGCTTTGGAAAATTGCCTTCCATTCTGACTTCTCAGACCCTGATACGCCGTCTCTGTGCCTTTGTGCAAACTGTCCCCCATGCCTGCATGGCTCTTCTTCCTCCCACCTGCCTCCTAGAATCCTACCTTCCTTGAGGGCTCCTATCGGGTGCCACATCTTATAGAAACACTTTCTTGATCCCCACGCTTGTATGTTCTTCTCCCTCTTAAAATCACTTGGAATTTACTTATTTATTTTACTTCATGTATATGTTGTATCTCCTCAGTAGAATGTAAACTCCCGGGGGAGCAAAGACGACTTCCTTCTTGTGTTTGTGTCCCCAGCACCTAGCAAGGTACGACTTCCTGGTGGCACAGCTCCCTCCCCCCGCCCTGTCCCCAAAGCAGGTGGCCCATAACTATTGATCCTGTGTGCCCTCCTCCCACCTCTGTTAGTTGGTCTGTACTCTGCTGTAACACCGTCGGTGGGTGTTAGTTGAGTGCATTGGAGAAGACAACGTGGGCCAGCCCAAGAGCTAGACTGGAAACTTACATAAGTAGATCCCCTGTGTAATGAGAGACACAGAAGAAACAGTCATGCTGGTAAATTGGTAACTCACTTCCTATTTGGCCAACCTTCTTTTATCCCCCCAGTCTGCAAGGCCACTTTAATCCTCTACTCAGATTCTGAGATCTTGCTTTTTTCTCTGTTTCCTCCAGACTAATTTGTTTCACCCTCAGAACATCTTGTTCCCTCTCATAGTGCCCTAATCTGTAGCAACCCCCATTTTCTAAATCGCTTTCTGTTCTCACCTTGTTCCTGAAGATTCACTTACCTTGTTATCCTCATCCTTCCACTCCACTGGACGCTGACCCAGAATGGCTTAATGGTTTTTTTCTTTACCAGTAGGAAAGAAGTGGCTTTAATCCCTTCTTTAAGCTTTTAACACCTGCTCATAGGTGGTGCTTTGGATAGAGGGGGCTAAGCCTGGAGTCAGGAAGACTCGAGTTCAAATCTGGCCTCAGACACAAACTAGCAGTGTGACCCTAGGAAAGTCACTTAACCCTGTATGCCTCAGTTTCCTCATCTGTCAAATGAGATAGAGAAGGAAATGGCAAACCACTCCAGTATCTCTGCCAAAAAATCCTTAAATAGGGTCATGAAGAGTCGGATGCAATTGAACAACAACAGGTTCTAAAAGGTCAACTTGAAGAAATAAGAGAGGGAATTTAACCTCTTTAGGATGTGAAGATTGTGGAACAGCGGTACGTGTAACATCTAGCAGATCCTTTCAGACCAGTTTCATCCATTGCATCACCACTATTAATAAACCAACGAACATTTATTAAACCCTTACAGTATACCAGGCACTATGCTAAACACTGGGAATACAAGGACACCAGTGGAATGTTATCTGTCCTCAAGAAACTTACATTCTGGGGTAGCTAGATGGCACAGTGGATGGAGCACCAGCTCTGGAGTCAGGAGGACCTGTGTTCAAATCCAGCCTCAGACACATAACACTTACTAGCTGTGTGACCCTGGGCAAGTCATTTAACCCCATTGCCTAACACCCCCCCCAAAAAGAAACTTACATTCTAATGGGAAAGACAACATGGACATATATTTACATACATACATATATGTAATACACAAAATGAATACAAGGTTAGGAAGGAGGTAGGGACATGAAGGAACCAGCTGATTCAGACTTGGGAGAACCAGTTGCTGAATTTTCAGTATGAACATTTATTTATATCTTGGAAATCAGCAAATGCTACAAATCAGGTCTTGATTATTTTGTTGAATGTCTCAGGAAGTGATAGAGAAAATGTTAATAAAGCAGATCGAACTTACAAGTGTATTATGTATACTTTTTTTGGAGAGCTGGTTGTTAAACATTTACCAGCATATCCCTGGAGGAAAGTACACTAGCAGCTGTGGGGATTAGGAAAATTTTAGCACTTGAACTGAGTTTTTTTTTTTTAGGCAATTGGGGTTAAGTGACTTGCCCAGGGTCACACAGCTAATAAGTGTCAAGTGTTTGGTCTGAGGTCAGATTTGAACTCAGGACCTTCTGACTTCAGGGCCAGTGCTCTATCCACTGTGCCACCTAGCTGCCCCCTTTTAACTCAGTCTTGAAAGAAAGCAGTACATGTCGGGAAAGAGTGCCATTCAGGCATGGGGGGACAGTCAGGGCAAAGGTGTGGATATAGGAGATGGAGTGGTGTGTGTGGAATGGTGAGTAAGCCAAAGGAGGTCAGTGAGGCTAGCAAAGGGCATTAAGAGGAAAGCTTAAATGAACTGGATATGTTTAGCCTAGAGATGAAAAGACTTAAGGAACAGGGGCATTATATCTATTTTCTAGTATCTGAAGATTGTCATGTGGACAAGGGATTCCACTTCTGATTGGCTCCAAATGACAGAATTAGCAGCAGTGGATACAAAGTTGCAAAGGGCACATTTAGTCTTGATATAATCCTTAATATGGGAGCTACCCCAAAGTAGAATGAATGGTTTCAGCAGGTATGGGTTCCCTTGGACAGAAGCTTTTAAGCAGAGTTTCAGTGATCACTTGTTGGCTATGTTGTTGCTAGAATTCTTCCAGGATGGGTCGGACCAGATGGCCATTAATGCCCCTTCCCACTCTGAAGCTCTGTAGAATCCCTGAAAAAGTCCCTCCATGTTTGCAGGATGACACTAAAGAAATAAGGTGGATTTTTGCATCTGGTTTATGGAAATCTGCCTCAGTTATTTCTTTTAATCCTATTATAAGTCTTCTGGAGTAGGATAATTGCCACTTCCAACATGCAGAGTTCCTAGTCAGAAATGCTATTTCCTTCATTCAATCTCATCTCTCATTTTGTTTGTTCCTCTCTCGTGGTCTCCAGAGAGTTACGAGTGCTTATCCATAGCTTTCTAAGGACGTGGCAGAAACCAGAGATCTGAGTTCCTGGAGAAGCTCTTGGCAGACAAAGCTCATGCCCATGCATGATCGTGTGATTTGACAGGAGGATTCTGTGAGTGGATGAGAGATAGCAGTCAGGGCAGTGAGCGAGTAGAAGCAGACTGTAGTTACTTAAGCAGTATGGTCATTTCCCTACAATATTCCCCCTGACATGCCCTTTGAATGTAAATCTTACTCTTTTGTACTTTGACGTGTCCTTTGAATACCAAAAATAAATAAATAAACAAAAACAAAAGTCCAAAAAGAGTCTAAAAGAAGTCTTTTGCTCTCTTTTAAATGTCATTGAAAAGGAGTGGCTCCTCCAACAGGAGTCCATCTTACCTGCCTGCCATTAAGGAGCATACATATTACTGGGGTCATACAACATGTACATATACTTGAATCTCTACCAATGCCTGCTTCCGTGTTTTATAGTTGTATGCTTTAATAAATGTTGTGAGGATCAAAAAGGCAGTATTTGTGAAGTGCCTGCCACATAGTGGGTGCTATATAAATGCTTATTTCCTTTCCTCTTCTCCTCTCTTCTCTTCGAAGACAAAAATAAAAAATAGATGTCTCCTTGCAATGAAAATGTAGTCTTCATTTTATTAGAGATGATGGTGTTCAGAGTCTTCAAAAGATAGTTCCATTGGGGTTGGGGTTGGTTCCATTGCATTCTCTGCTGATACACCTTTACAACCTGTCTAATCAAATGGTCTTCATAAGTTGCTGTGGCTGAAAAAATTCCTTACCTAGTAATGAGTGTAGGATCGGAGAGGCATTCAGGTAACAGTTAACATTTTAAGTTCCCATATGATGGTATTTCTATTTTTTTCACCACTAGGCAGATATTAGTACCCTCTTTTTAGTTCTTCTATGGAGGATCTGAAGGATGCTCCTTCTTATTGCTTCCATTTGCAAGCAACGAGCCTTGTTACTGGTTTTCCATGTAACCAAGAAGATGAAAAAGTGCAGAGACTGGACAGGGAGGAGCAGTCAGATCCAAGGAGTTTCTATATCCAGTAATATACAATTCAGGCTTCCCTAAAAAGTCTGAACCCACTCTTCTGTGTACTTCTTGGGGAAAAAAAGATTATCATGAATTTCACAAGCAACAAACACAAGCATTTCATAAACAAATATCAGATTGTATAGGAAACTGTGAACTCTTATGTACCATTTTAAGGTATATATTAAATTTAGCATGATAGTAACAAAACTGCCCTGCTTGCCTATGCAATTTCTGAATTTCCTTCTGCTGTCTTCTGTGTATTTTTAAATGTTTCATCAAAGCTTTTTTCCCTCCTTCCCTTCCTTCCTTTTTTCCTTTCTTTCTTCCTTCCTTCTTTTCTTTCTTTCTTTCTCTTCTTTCTTTCATTTCTCCTCCTGCTCCTCCTCCTTCTTCTTTCTCTCTCTCTCATACATCATTCTCATTACCCATTCACAATTCATCCCTCAGATAGAAGCTCTCCCTTGAAACCCATAAATATAGTTAGGAAAAACAAATCAACTCCTGAGCTACATCTGTAAATGTCATTCCTTCTCTCTAGTCCATCGCCCCTCTGCTCAGAGGTAGGTGCTGTGTTTTATCACCAGTCTTCTGGTGGTGGTGGTTGGTCATTGCATTAATCAGGGTTCTGGGTTGTTCAGAATTGTTTTCCTTTATGTTACCATGATCTTCATGTAAACTGTCCTCCAGGTTGTGATCACTTCACTGTGCATCAGTTCTTACAAGTCTTCACATGCTTCTCTCAGTTTGTTCTTTTCTTCATTTCTTATGGTGCCATAATATTTTATTACATTCATATGCCATAACATGTTCAGTCCTTTCTCAACTGATGGCACTAACTTTGTTTCTAGTTTTTCATAGTATCAAAAAGAGCTGCTATAAACATGTGCATGTGGATCCCTTTATTCTTCCTTTAAGTACCTTTGGGCACCAAGAGGAAGCAGAATGATTTTAGTGATTTGAGGGGTTGGGGGAGTTTCAAGTTCACCCCTTCACCAAAAGTGCATTCATGATCCCATCCCACCTGAGCCCTTCAACAATTGTTAGGCATCTTCATCAAAAAATTGGGGGGGGGCATCTGTGCCAGTCTGATGGGTGTGAGGTGAAACCTTTCTTTAAGATGCTTAGTAACTTTTACATGCATTTGTCCTTCATTAGTGAGGATGCCTTATGCCCTAACTAACCTCAATTTTGGCTTTGTCCCTTTTGTCCTGGTTTCACCCATGCAGAAACAGCTGGGAAGCTTGTGGTTGTGAGTAGTTTTCTGCTACAGACTTGATTGATTATTATATGAATATGGGCATAGAATGAGATGAGAAAGGCTTCAGACTGGAGAGCAGAACTCTAGATGAAAAATGGAGTGTTAGGGTAATAATACTAATAATGAATGTAGTAACTAGCATTTACATAGTGCTTTAAGGTTGGAAAAGTGCTTTACAGTATATTCTCTTATTTAATCCTTATAACCACCTTGTGAAATAGGAGCTATTATTATTCCCATTTTGCAGATGAAAATACTGAGGCTGAGGGTGGTTATATGGCTTATCCAGAGTAATACAGTGGGTAAGTGCCCAAGGCAGAATTTGAACTCCTCCTTTCCTTACTCCAAATCCAGCATTCTATATGCTGTGTTATTTAGCTGAATCAATCCCACCTCATCCATTCTTTTCATAGTCTGGCCTCAACCCACCTGTCGAGGTAGACTATATATTACTCCCCTTCATACACTTTCCATTCTAACCAAACCGACCTGTTTGCTATTCCCCAAAGTCAGCATTTATATCCTGTATCTGTGCCTTTATACAGGCTGTCCATAATGTCTGGAATGCATTCTTTTCTTACTTCTGCCACTTAGAACCCCTAGCTCCCATTAGACTCAGCCCGTGTGCCACCTCCTACAGAAAGCCTTTCTTGATTTCCCCCTAGTCATTAGAGCTCCTCTAATTATCATATATATTTTGTTGCTGTTCAGTCATTTAAGTTGGTGTCCAACTCTTCCTGACCCCATTTAGGGTTATCTTGGCAAAGAATCATATATATAAATATGTGTCTTATATATATATATATATGTGATGTTTATATATTTATATATAATATACAAACATGTTTATAAATAAAATATACACATATTTACATATACAATATGTATATGTATGCTATACATATACACATACACAGTAGTTATATATTTATACACACACACAGAGTACTTATCTATTTATATACACACACAGTACTTTATTTGTTTATGTCTTGTATCCTCCTGGTGCAATATAAACTCCTTGAGAGTAGGGGCTATTCTTCATTTTGTTTTGTGTCCCTAAAGTCTAGCACAGTACCCTGTATATAGTAAGTGCTTAATAAGTGCTCACCAGTTTGGATCTGATGTTGAAATGCCTCCTCTTGGACTTTGTTTTTCCCTCCCTGGCAGGTATGTACGGGAGAAGACAAAGACTGGGGTGGACATGCGTGTTGGTGTCCACACGGGCACTGTGCTGGGTGGCGTGCTAGGCCAGAAGCGATGGCAGTATGATGTGTGGTCCACAGATGTCACTGTCGCCAACAAGATGGAAGCTGGCGGCATCCCTGGGTGAGTGACTCCTTGGGATCAGAGAGGGGAGAGGTGGGAAGACTGATCCTTTCACTCAAGGAGGAAGACCTTCTGATCAGGCCAGTCCTGTATCTGCAGGGGAATGTATCCCCTCTGCCTTCCGCTTCTTTCCAGCTGCTGCTCCCCTTTATAAATAAGTATAGAATCAAGGGCCATCAGACCTGGCTCATTTAATGCAGCCTGAGGAAATTAAGGCCCTGAGAGGGAAGTGACTTGCTCATTAATAAGGGCCCTTTGGGGTCATCTAGTCTAACTCTCTCATTTTACAAATGAGGAAATTTAGTGGAGTGACCTGCCCAAGGTCATACAGATAATAAATGGTGGAGCTGGGTCTTGCTACTCAGTCCTCTGGCTCCAAATCCTTTGCTTTTTTCTACTGTATCTTACTACCTCATAGGTTAACACTTTAATATCCTCTGAGAGAAGGTATTTGTATTTTAATATGGGATCATGAGTCCATAGCAGAGTTGACTGTTAAATTTTAAATGTGAGCATTTACTCTTCAGAAATGGACTAATACTACAAATCGGAGCTTGGTTTATTGTTTTGTTGATTGTTTTAACTTAAGAAGGTAATGGAGAAAATGTTGATAATGTAAATTAAAAGTGTCCTGAGTGCATTTCTTTTTTTGGAGAGCTGATTGTTAAACATTTACCAGCCCACTGTTGTATGCAGCTACTAAAAAGCTTCTAAGAGCCAAAGGAATGAATCTCAAGCATAACAATTTTAGGGCCTGTTGTTTGTTTTTTTTTTTTAGAGGGGGAAATGAGTATACTATACCAGTCTAAGTTTGACAGTATTTTCCAGCTCCAAATTTGGTGATAAATTTCAGAATTCAAATCAAGTCATTTTTAATGTTTTAGACTAATAGTGTACTTTTACACAGCCTTTTGTGCACATTCACCTGTTTGAGACTCATCCTAAGTATGAAAGATAGGTCATGTAAATGTTATTGTCACTATTTTACAGACAGGAAAACTGAAGCTCAGTGAGGTTATGTGACTGACCCAAGGTGTCACAGCCAATGAGAGGCAGAGCCAAGACTAGAGCTTTGGTCTCTGACTCTGAGTCTGGCCCTCTTCCCGCTATCCCATCCTGCTGCTCAGAGAACTGAGGATCAGAGAATAAATAGATTGAGCTCTAGAGCTGGGAGGAACTTCAGAGAGCCTCTAGTCTATTTATTTCCACTTTACAGATGAGGAAACTGAGGCCCAGGGAAGTTAAATGACTCCCAGGGTTACATAGGTAGTATCAGAGGTGAGATTTCAACCCAACTCCTTTGCCTCCAGAGCCAGTATGGGAGAAATAAGTCACCTTGGGCCTTCTTGACTTGGCCTGTTTTATTTTAGGCTGCACACCTTAGAGGAACAGCTGCAGCTTGGGAGAGGGGAGGGGGCCAGAAACTTCATTTCATTCATTCATTTGTTTGTTTATTCATTATTTATTTTTCAGTTTATATTTTTTATTTTCTTTTTCTCAATTACATGTAAAAAAAGTTTTTTTAACATTCTTTTTTTTTTAAAAAATTAAGTCCAAATTCTCTCTCCCTCCCTGACCTCCCCACCTGGAGACAGCAGGGAATTTAATATAGATTATACATGTGAAATAATGCAAGACATATTTCCATATAAACCATGTTACAAAAGAAAACACAGACAAAAAGAAAGAGAAAGAGAAGTCAAGAAAGTAAAAGTAGTATGCTTTGATCTGCATTTAGATTCCATCAGTTCTTCCTCTGGATATAGACAGCATTTTCCATCATGAGTCCTTTGGAATTGTCTTAGACTACTGTATTGCTGGGAATACCTAAGTCATTCACTGTTGATCATTGCACATTACTGCTGTTTCTGTGTACAATGTTTTCCTGGTTCTGCTCACTTCACTTTGCATCAGGTCATGTAAGTCTTATAGGTTTTTCTGAGAGCATCCTACTCATTATTTCTTATGGCACGATAGTATTCCATCCATCATAATCACACACCACAACTTGTTCAGCCGTTCCTCATTTGATAGGCATCATCTTGATTTTCCAATTCTTTGCCGCCACAAAAAGAGCTGCTATAAATATTTTTGTACCTACAGGTCCTTTTCCTTTTGATGCCAGAAGTTTTAGAATCTGGTGCTAGAACCACTGTAGAAACTCCAGTACTGACTTGCTCCCTCTCACACTAGGCGTGTGCACATCTCACAAAGCACCCTGGACTGCTTGAAGGGTGAGTTTGAAGTGGAGCCAGGTGATGGAGGCAGCCGCTGTGACTACCTGGATGAAAAAGGCATTGTCACCTACCTCATTTGTTCTCCTAAACCCGTGTCTCCAGATCAGCAGCAGACCCCCTAATGGTATCAATGGCATGGTGAGTACCCATCTCCTCCTACTTAACCCCTGAGCCCACCTGGTTACTAGCAATTCCTCCAACAGAGAGGGAAAGAGGATGGAGACAATCAAAAGATTGCAGCCCATGAGATAAAGCTGTGCATTGTGGGAGTCATGAGTAGGTAGCACTGTCTTTGATACTTATGTGTGTTTCTGAAAATTTGAGTGTAAATCATGCACAAGGGGGCTTGTTAATTAAAGAAAAGCTACTGTTAATTCTTTTGTCAAATAGAATACCCTTTTATTAGATAAATCTGTCAATTCCACCCCCATATATACATTAAACATTTAAATTTCTTATACCAGGTTGCTTAAAATGAAATACATATGCAAGGTGGGAACTTGACAGAAATAGAAGGGGTAAAATTTGAAAAATCAGAAGTAGAAGCTGGCTTGGGAAAGTAGACAATGAGTTTGAGGAGACATCAAGACATCCATTCTGTTCCTTGCTAGAATTATGATATCCTCCCTTCCAATAAGATCTCAGGACTTTAAATTCAGGATGCGTATTTACCTGAGTATGATTTGCAGTTGTAAAAAGGTAAAAATATAGATTTCCTGGGGAGCAGAGACATATAATTGGCTTTTACAAACAATCAAAGACAGTTGGAGACCAGGACGTGGGTTACCACAAGGTAACTACAGTCTGACTCATTTATCACAGAATCACAGAATGTTGAGGCTGGAAGAGACCTCAGAGGTATCTAGTTCCACCCATATCTGAATACCTGAATCCTTCTAGAATATTCCCAACTAGTGGTCATCTAGTTTTCCCTTGAAGAATTCTCATGAAGGGGAGCCCACCATCTCCCAAAACAGCCCTTTCCACTTTAGGTTAGCTCTAATTGTTGGGGAGTTTTCCCTTATATTGAATTAGGTAGTGCAATTGTTGTGACTCTGAGATGTGGATGGTGTTGTGGATGAGTGCTTAACCTAGAGTTTGGAAGACCTGGATTCAAATCCCACCTTAGACACTTATTAGCTGTGTGACCCTGAGGGCAGTCGCTTAATCTATCTGGGTCTTAGTTTCTTTGTCTTTAAATAAGGGAGTTGGACTCAATGGTTTGTGATTTGCCATCCCGTTCTAAATCTGTGAACACCATGGTCTTTGGAGAATTGAAAATGAGGATCACTAAGAGGGCAATAGACAGGTATAGGGTAGGCATGAGCAGGCTCTAATGCCTTACCAACAAGGAGTTAGGAAAGAGAAGCATAGTCAAAGTTGTCATCAAAGAAATACCTGAGCACAAAGGAAGACAGGCTAGTCACATGGCAAGAGCCAGGTGATAGCCCATGAACTTCATTGGTAGCTTTGCAATATCAAGAGAAGTAAGGAAGACCCACCCAGCATATTGAGTGAACATGACAGAGAGCTCAAGGGAGTACATGCATGAGTTGCACAAGATGGCAGGCAAGGATGGGTTTCAGTCTGTACTTTTAGAGAGAAAACTCATATTAATAAGATAACAGGCCCACTGGGAAATATATGGATGATGAGTCAAGCTTTGAAAGGACATGTGATTTTGCCAAGCCATCTGTAGAAAGTACCATATGATTGATATAGATGATAAGTTGTTCCTTGGAGCAGAGGAGGAAAAGAATGTTTCTGACTAGTGGTCATGGAGAGGCTTCATGGAGAAGCTGCCTATAATTATGGTTATTACTTTGACAGTCAGAAATGGGGTAGGGCTTGGGGAAGACGTTTCCTATGGAGGGAAGGACCATGGAGAACTTTTAAAGGCAGCTATATGTAAGATATGTTCAGGGGATGGCAGGCTGATTTAGGTGTACAAAGTATAGAGAGATAAGACTGGAAAACAATTCATCGACAAGCATTTATTAAGTACCTGCTATGTGCCAGGCACTGTGCTAGGCACTAAAGATACAAATACAAGGAATGACAAGAGCCATTCTTTGATAAATATGAACAGGCAGCTTTCAAAGGAAGAAATCCAGGCTTTCAGCAAGCTTATAAAAAAAGGTCAGAAATCACTAATAATTACAGAAATGCAAATGAAAACAATTCTATCTTATGTCTCTCAAATATCCAAAAAATAAAATAAAAGGAAAATGGGAAAATGGCACGTATTGGAGGGGCCAGAGGAAAACAGGAAGATTAATGAACTGAGGGTACAACTGTGAATTGGTCCAGCCATTCTGAAATCAATTTGGAACTCTGTCCGCCACAGTCACCAAACTGTACATACCTTAACCCAGAGATATCCTGTCTAGGTCTGTACCCCAAGGGATCCAAGATAGAAGAAGAGAACCCATATGGACAAAAACGTTTATAGTAGATTTTTTTAGTAGCAAAGAAGTGGAAACAAAGGGGCTGCCCTCCAATTGGAGAATGACTTAACATATTATGGTATAGAAGCATGAGGAAATACTATTGTGCTACAAGATGATGAAGGGGATGGTTTCAGGAAAACTGGGGAAGCCTTGTATGAAGGCATGCAAAGAGAAGTGAGCAGAACCAAGAGAAAAACATTGTAGAACCAACTTTGAAGGGCTTAAGAACTCTGATAATACAATTTCAGAGGATCAATAATGAAGCATACTACCAACTTTTTGATAGAGAAGTGACAGACTCAAGTTTCAGAATGAGACATACATTTACAGACACAACTTAGGGATTTGTTTGACTAGACTATGTGTATTTGTTGCAAAGGTTTTGTTTTTCTCTTTTCTTAATTTGGGGAAGGGGAAGGAGAGTGTTATCCATGAAAACAAATCTCAAAATTTGAAATGGCTTTTATAAAGAAGTTTAAGGAGGTGTGGCTCCCTCTCATCCAGGCTCTGGAAGGTTTATTATGTAGGATTTAGACGATGGTGCCTACACACGAACCACGCATACACAGTTAAGCAAAGTTGCCAAAAAGGGCACCTTGAAAGCAAGGTAGATTGAGATGAATATGAGTAACTGTAAACATCCAATAAAATTTGGACAAAAACACCAGGGAACCCAAAACACTAATTTGAGTGGAGTCATCACAAATCCTGGGTGTAGGAACCCAAAACAAGAATGCTTTAGGTGGATACAGGACCTGGGAGGAACCAAACCCCCCGGCAGTCATCTCCAGCATTCCTAGAGAGTTATTGGGGTCAGGGGACATTCTGGGTGTAGACAATCTTTAATCACATAGAGTTAGATTTAAACAGCATAGTAATTTCCCCAAGCAATATAATAAAGCATTTTCCCTACAAGATCAGGAAGAGAGGAGATCTAGGAATAGAATTGACAAAGAAAAAGAAAAGCAAGAAAACTGTTATTAAGAAATGTTTTTTTAATGTACAGAAGGGAACAGAAGGCAAGACATAAGGAATTGTAGAAAAAGAAAAAAAGCTTTGAAAGTAATATGTAAAATTTATCATATACTTAAAAAGAAAAACAAGGTACACATAACAGAGATTCACAATTCACGTACAACCCCCTTTTTCTGTTCTTTTGTGTATATGGAGGTGCTTCTTTCCTTTGTTAGGTTCAGAATGTTTAAAATGACTAAAAAAACCCAAATACAAAGAATGAAACAACCTCTGCTCTCAAGGAGCTCACCTCCTAATGAGACAAACCAGATCTAAGTGTCTGCAGAATAAATAAAAAGAGAATAAATGTGAATTAATACAAAATAGTCAAATACAAGTAAGTTTGGGAAGGAAGGCCCTAGCAGTTGGGAGAATCAGGAAATGTTTCCTGTAGAAGGAGGAATTTGAACTGCATCTTGAAGGAAGATGGGGAGAAGGGAGGGCAGTGCAGGTGGGGGCATGGCCAGTACAAATGCAGAGATGGGAGATGGGGTCATTCATATGTGGGTGTAGTCAAGGATCTGTGAATGATATTGTCAAGAACAATCATATGGGAAGAGATGGACTAGAGATGTTGATCAAGAACTCTTTTTAAGGAGCAGGAGATAGCACTCCAGCCTTGGAGTCGGGAGGACCTGAGTTCAAATCCAGCCTCAGACACATGACACTTACTAGCTGTGTGACCCTGGGCAAGTCACTTAACCCTGATTGCCTCACCAAAAAGAAAAATAAAAGAACTGTTTCTAAAAATATTTTAAGTTTCTGGTTTGGGAGACAGAACAAGGAAATTTTTGACCCAGTGTTACTGTGGGATCATCTGCTTCCCATCATTTCCCACCCAACTCAAGGAAATGAATAAAGTCAGGCAAATAGTGACAACTCGTTCCCATGGTGCTTTAAAGTTTTTAAAGTGTTCTCCTCAAAAATTCTGTGAACTAGGTAGCATAAGTGTTATTGTTCCCGTTTTGCAGTGTTTCAGAGAAGTCATGTGATTTGTTCAAGGTCACACAGCCAGGAAGTATCTGAGCCGAGGTTTGAACCAGGTACCACAATTCCTGGTCCAATATTCTTGCGCTACAACACAGAGCCTGCCTGTGGCCCCTCACTGCTGTTCTTTCTTGTTGCCAGGCCACAAAGATCGGGCTCCCACCCTCGCAGCCCAGCTCCCCTATGCTGATCAATACCAAGGAGCCCAAGGAGCCCAAGGAGCCGAATGGAAGCATCACTGCCACCTCCCCGACTCCTGAGGAAACCGAGGATCTGGACACCCAGGTGGGCTGCAGAGGGTCTCACTGGGCAGGTGTCCCCTGTCCCGGGGCGGGGGTGGGGGCAGGCAAGTGTCCAGAAAAGGGCATTAACCCCGTCAAGGGGTGCAATGTTAGGGAGGGAGTCACAGAGACTCCCAGAACTTCAGAGCTGGGAGGGAGCTCTGCAGAGACCCCCACTACGGCCCACCTAACAAGTGCTCATCCATCCTCTGCTTAGAGACCTCAAGAGAAGAAAAACCTCCTTCCTCCCACGTCTGCCCATTCCATAGCTTTGTTGTTCAGTCTGACTCTCCGTGACCCCATTTGGGGTTGTCTTGGCAAAGACACTGGAGTGGTTTGCCATTTCCTTCTCCAGCTCATTTTACAGATGAGGAAACTGAGGCAAACAGGGTGAAGTGACTTGCCCAGGGTCACACAGCTAGTAAGTGTCTGAGGCTGGATCTGGACTCAGGAAGATGAGTCTTTGTGACTCCAGACCCAGCACTCTGTGCACTATGGCGCCACCTGGCTGCCTGATTCCATAGCTGGACGTGGCTCTAATTGATAGGAAGTTTTTCCTTACACCAAGCCAGAATTTGCAATTCCTTTGCAAATTCCACCTGTTGTTCCTAGCTCCTTCTTCTGGAGCCAGATAGAACAAATCGAAGTCGTCCTCCTCACAACCGCTCCCCAAGTTCTTGGAGACGCTATCATGTCCTCCTCTCAGCACTCTCTTCTCCAGTGCAAACAATACCTGCTCCTGCAGATCACCTTCATATGGCCTGAACTCTGGATGCTCACCTGCTTCTCCATGGCCTTGCTAAAATGCGGTGCCCATGCCTGAAGGCGTCCTCCCAATGGGGGGCAGAGGGCAGAGGCACTATCACCTTGTCATTCCCGGAGTCCATGCCTTTCGAAATAGCCGACAATCACATTGGCTTTTGGGCTGCTGTGTTATTCTGTTGACAAGCTTGCAGTCCACTGAAACTCTCAGATCTTTTTCAGGCAAATGCTTTCCCTACCTTTTTCTTGAGAAGTCAGTTTTTTGAACCTCAGAAATATCTCACAGCAGTAAGAGTACCTAACTTGAAATCATAGAATCACAGAATCTCCAAATTGGAAGGAACCTCATGGTACAACTCACACGTGAACGGGAATTCCCTCTGCCATACCTGACAAACGGATCATCCAGTCTTTGCCGGAAGACCTTCAGTGATGGGCAGCCACCTTCCAAGGCAGCTCGAGTCCCCTTAGACAGCACTAATTGTAAAAAGACCTGGGTTCTAGTCCTGGCCCTGCCACTAGCTAGCATTTTGATTTGGAGCAAATCACAACTTTTCTGGGCCCATTTCCTCATTTGTGAAATGACAGGGGATTAGATTTAGATGGGGGAATCTGGGAAGATCCAAGCCATTATTTACTGGAATGCACATTCCATTCTGACAGAATAAAGTAGAGTGAGTTCATCCATCATTATTCCACATGTCACCTTATAACACATGCTTTAACTTACTTGGCACTAGGGGATTTGTTTTGCTTGACTATACATATTTGTTAGAAGAATTTAGTTAGGGAAAGTAGATTTTTGTTCATTTAAAAAAATTAAATATATACATACAAATAAGTGTATATATGTATACATGTATATAGTGTGGGTATATACTCCTATGTGTATATATGTGTGGGTATATGTACAGATATGTATATATTTGTATATATATGTATATTTGCATATGTGACAATATACTCGTATATGTATGTGTGGACATATATATGTATGTGTGTGGACATGTGCATATATGTGTGGATATATACACTTACATATGTATATCGAGGTACATATGTATTGTGCATATATTATGGCTATATGTGTATACATATACATGTAGATATATCTGCATGTATGTGTGATATATATATTTGTGTATTATATATATGTATGGATATATGTACATATATGTGCATATATGTATATAGATATGTGCGGATATATATGCACAAGCATACACACACACACACACATATATATATACCTATACACATATGTATTTTATTTAATTTAAATTTTTTAAAATGAACAAAAATCTACTTTCTTTCCCTCCTACTTCTTTCCATGGGAGATGGGGGACACGAAACTAAACTCTTCTAACAAACATGCGTGGTCAAACAAAACAAATTGCCTAGTGCCAAGTGTATTGAAGCCTGTGTTATGAGGGGACACATGGAACAATGACTGGTTTGGGGCCCATGATGGATGAAATCACCCCATTTTTCCACATGTATCTACACACACACACACACACACACACACACACACACACACACACATGCCCCTGGAATTATCTGGTAGCAAGGCTGAAGATTTGCCAGTGATGTCTGGGTGCAGGAGTTGGATTATAGGTTCATATAGAGCTGGAAAAGACCTAAAAGGTCATCTGACCCAATGCTGTCATTCCCCTCTCCCCTTTTTGAGGTAGTTTATTTAGATTTTGAAAATAAATGACTATCAATATCTTTTGTTTTTATTTTATCTTTCTTTCCTAATCTATCTCTCCCTGTCCTCCCAAGGCATCCTTGGGAGATGTCCAGAGAGCCATCCTTATAACAAAGGACAAAAAGGAGGAAAAATAGTTTTGCTGACCTAACCAATACATTTTTTAAAAAGTCTGACACTTTATACAGTGTCCTTTCCCGAAGCTCTTCCATGTCAGCAAAAAAATGAAGGAGGTAATGCTGATGAGGAGGGAAATGATTTGCTCAAGGTCACAAGAGGACAGAGTTGAGACCTGAACCCAAGTCTCCCAAAGGTCAGGCTCGTGCTCTTGCCTCTCTGCTGTCCCACAAGATATGGTAAAGTAAATGTGAAGGAGGAAGTAAAGAGTGCTTCATGGTGGTCATTCTTATTTTATAGAAAGACTCCTAAGTGGTGTAGCAGTAGAGGTAGTTGATATTATGAGAGAAATGAAAGAAACCCTACAAACCTTCCCAGTCACCTAGGTTTACAACTCTGGTGTCATCTTCAACTTCTTTCTGAACTGATCCCACATCCAAGCAGTGGCCAGTGTGTCCTTTTTTAAAAATTTTAAACTTTAACTTTTAGCTCCAAGTTCTTTCATTCTCTCTACTCCCTCCCCTACACATTGAGAAGGCAAGAAATACGATACCCATTATACACATGTAGTCAAGCAAAACATTTCCATATTAGCCATTTTGGGGTGAAAGGAGAAGCAAGAAAAATAAAGAGAAGAAAAGTCTGCTTCAGTCTGTACTTTGAATTCATCTGTTCGCTCTCTGAAGGTAGATAGCATTTTCCATCATCAGTCCTTTGGAATTATCGTGGATCATTGTATTGATCAGAGTCTTTTACTGTTGATCATCTTTATAATATTGCTATAATTGTGTTTAGTATTCTCCTGGTTCTGTTCACTTCACTTTGTATCAGTTTATCTAAGTCTTCCCAGGTTTTTCTGAAACCATCCTGCATGTCATATAGCACAATAGTATTCTATCACGATCGTATGCCATAACTTGTTCAGCTATTCTGCAATTGATAGGCATTCCCTCAATTTCTAATTCCTTGCTGCCACGAAAAGAGCTGCTATAAATATTTTTGTACATATGATCCTTTGTCCTTTTTCTTTGATCTCTTTGGTGTACATACCTAGAAGGAGTATTGTTGGGTCAAAAGATATGCATAGTTTTATAGCCTTTTGGACATAGTTTCAAATTGTTCTACAGAATGGTTGGCTCAGTATTCAGCTCCACTAACCATGCATTAGTGTCCCTATTTTTCCATGTCCCTTCCAGAATTTATCATTTTCCTTTTCTGTCATGTTAGCTGATCTGACAGGTCTGAGATAGTATCTCAGAGTTGTTTTAATTTTCATTTTTCTAATTATTAGTGATTTAAAGCATTTTTCACGCAGCTATGATAACTTTGATTTCTCATTCTGACTAGAGCATTGAAGAATAGGTCTTATTCTTATCAGTTTGGCTCAGTTCCTTATATATTTGAGAAATGAGACCTTTATCAAAGAAACTTGCTATAAAAAAGTTTTCCCCCAGTTTCCAACTTTCCATCTAATTTTGGCTACGTTGCCTCTTTTAATTTCATATAATCAAAATTATCCATTTTACCTCCTGTGACCCTCTTTATCTTTTGTTTGGTCATGAACTCTTCTTTTATCTATTGATCTGATAGGTGTTTTTCCCATGTTCCCCTAATTTGCTTATAATATCACCCTTTATGTCTAAACCATGTACCCATTTTGAGCTTATCTTAGTATGTGGTGTGAGATGTTCTTCTATGCCTAATTTCTGCCAAAGTGCTTTCCAAAATCCTGGCAGTTTTTGTCAGATAATGAGTTCTTACCTGGCAGCTGGGTGGTGCCGTGGATAGAATACCAGGCCTAAAGTGAGAGGGCTCATCTTCCTGAGTTCAAATCTAACTTCAGACATTTCCTAGATGTGTGACCCTGTTTGCCTCAGTTTCCTAATCTGTAAAATGAGCTGGAGAAGGAAATGGCAAACCCCTCCAGTATCTTTGCCAAGAAAATCCCAGATGGGGTCACCGAGAGTCTGACATGACGGAAATGACTCAACAGCAGGAACAAGAGCTGGGATCTTTGTGTTTGTCAACCACGAGGTTACTGTGGTCCTTTGCTTCTTCATGTCGTGTGCCTATTCTGTTCCACTGACCCACCACTCCATTTCTTATCCAGTACCAGATTATTTTGACAATTCTCACTTTGCAGTATAATTTGAGATCTGATGTATCCTTTTTTCTCTACTCATTTAGTCACCGCTCTAGCTCAGGTCCTCAGTACCTCTTCACTGGACTGTTAAAATCGTCTCCCATTTGACCTCCTCCCTCCTCCAAGTCTCTCTCTCCCCTTTCCAATCCATCTTCCGAGGAGCCACCAAAGTGACTGTCTTAAAGTGTAGGTCTGATCAAATCAACTCCACACTTCCCAAACTCTTTATTGCCTCCAGGATAACATAATCATTCCCCTCTTTAACATTTAAATCCCCTCAAAACCTACCCCCACCTATCTTTCTGGCTTCTTTGGGCATTACTCCCCCTCCCCCACTCTGCAGTCCAAAGAAATTGCCCTCCTCCTCATTTCTTATACCAGGCATCCCCATCTTTTGGCATCTCCATCTTTCTACAAACTCTAGTACTTCCCTGTTACTTCTAGGACAAAATAGATAATTTCCTCTGGCATATTAATCTCTTCCTAACCTGGCCTCTTTGTACCTATCCGTTCTTCTTATGTTATTTCCCCTTTGAATGCTGCAAAGTAGGTGATACAGTTATCCCCATTTTATAGGCAAAGACACTGAGGCTGAGAGTTAAGTGACTTTTTCAGGGTCACCCAGTGAGAAAGTGTCTGAGGCCACATTTGAACTCAGGTCTTCCTGACTCCACATCCTGCATTCTATTTCCTGCAGCACTTAGCTGCCTCTATTTGTGTTATCATTGTCTACTACAGTGCCCTGTACGTGGCAGGGTGTTTAATAAATGCTCTTATTGCCTCCTGGCTATGGAGGTATTGAGATGCAGTGGAAAGAGTTCTGGATCTGGAGTTTAAATTTTGACTGTCACTTACTGCCTGTGTGGCCTTAGGCAGGCTGAGTCCCTTGCCCCACCCCGTCCCACCCCAGCCTCATTTTCCTCCTCTATGAAATGGGACGGTTGGACTAGATGACAGGAAGGTCCCTTCTATCTCTAAATTTATGACCCTATGATTTATTGGTGGCTCTTCCTCTCTCAGATATGCTTTTTAAATGTTTTATTGATGTTTCTTCATTTTTTACATCACTGGCACTTCCCCATCCTCCACCACAGAACCTTCCTTGTAACAACAACAAAAAAAAGTACATCCAAACAAACCAATAGATTCTCTGGGTATGAAAATGGATGCCTCCTTCTGTACCCACAGTCCACAAGCTCTTTGCTGAGAGGCAGGTGGGAGGCCCCCCTCTCAGGCCTCTCAAGTTTCCACTCTCATCTATCCTGGCCTTTTTCACTGCGGTGCAGGTGGTCAACCCTTCTTTCCCCAACCCTCGTCGGCGGTTGCGCCTCCATGATTTGGCGGAGAGGGTTGTAGATGCGTCTGAGGATGAACATGAGCTCAACCAGCTGCTCAATGAGGCTCTGCTGGAGAGGGAGTCAGCTCAGGTGTAAGTAACAAGGTCCCTCTCATGCCCCACACCCTGTCCTTCCTTCCCTTCCCTAACTGGCTAATGAGGGCGGGAGTGGGAAGAGGCATAAGCTCATTGGAGAGCCTTAGACTATGTTTCTGGTTAACTTAGGGGTGTATAGAATTAGGAGTATATCCCTCATTCGTTCATTCATTCAACAAGTATTTATTAAGCACCTACTACATACCAGGCATTGCATTGGAAATACAAACACAAAAATGATCCATGCCTTCAGGGAGATTATAGTCTATTGGGGGAAAACAACACATACACAGATATGGAACTACAAAAGATAAACCAAAAAAATGCATAGTAATTGGGGGGTGGGGAGAAGAAATCATGAAAGGCCTCCTGTAGGAAGTGAAACCTAAGCTGAGCCCTGAAAGAGGAAGGGGATGTCAAGAGTCAAAGAGAGGAGGAAGGAGGAGGAGAGGGAGGGGAGGAGGAGAAGAGGGGGAGCAAGAGGAGAGAAAGAAGGCAGAGGAGGAAGATGAGAGGAAAAAGGAATAGGAAGAAGAGGAGAGGAAGAAAGAAGAGGAGATATTCCAGGTATAGAGGACAGCCTGTGCAAGTGACAATTCACTGGGACTTATTTTCCCCCCTGCAGGGTAAAGAAAAGAAACACCTTCCTTCTATCCATGAGGTTTATGGACCCTGAGATGGAGACACGCTACTCAGTGGAGAAGGAAAAGCAGAGTGGGGCCGCCTTCAGCTGCTCCTGTGTTGTGCTCCTTTGCATGTCCCTGGTGCTGATCCTGATTGATCCTTGGTGAGGGGAGTGGGCTAGGATAGGCAGCAGAAGGGATAGATCACTTTTACTCGGGCTTAAATAACGAAAAACAGCAGCTACGTTGTTTACTGGATGTAGCACTGGCTAGAGTCAGGAAGATTTGAGTTCAAACCCTGCCTCAGATACTTGCTAGCTGTGTGACTCTGGGCAAGTCACAAAGCTTCTCAGCCTCAGTTTCCCCATTTATAAAGTGAGGATAATAACAGCGCCTGCCTCACAAGGTCATTGTAAGGACTAAATAAGATAATATATGCAAAGTGTTTTGCCAACCTTAAAGCACTACGCTAAGGCTATTGTCCTCATTAAATACTGATGGGAGTGAGCTCCAATTTTGCCCTACTCAGACTGCAGTATTCAGTGAGGTCCAACAGTGAGGTTGAGGTGGGGACTCAGCACACCTGAGTGCTGGCCTCAGCTCTCCCCCAGACTTCAATGAACCTGATGGTGTGTCCAGGGGAGGACTAGGGCTTCTGTTCTGTAATCCTCCCACCCCCCTTATACTCCAGGACTGGTAATCAGTAAGGACAATGCTAGATAGAGGAGGCTGAGCGGAAAGAGGTCAGAGTCTATAGCTAATGTGGGGTCCAAAATTATCTACTCTGCAAGAAAAACCACTGAGGCAGAACTCTAAGCCAATAGCACTTTATTAAAGAGTCCATGGCCCCCTCTAATGAAGTGGACCTCAGATCTTCCTCACAATAGGAGACTGGTCCCCAGGACCTTATTTTTATAGGGTTTGATGCCTGGACACTCTGAAGAGGCAAACAAAATACAAAATCCCATTGGTTGATAGACCATGTTTTGAGGGCCAAAAATAATACATCAACCAAAAAATGGTATATCAGCAAGGGGGTCACGGATTGGGCGCTGACTGATTGGTTATGAGATGAATGTGTTCCTTCCTCATGTTAGACAAGAGGGGATGGTACAAGTAGCAGAGAGATACTAAAAACAAATTGCTAGGTATCCATGCTAGGTTTGGACATGAAATTTGAGCAAATCAGGATGGAGATATGTTTGTCAGCGTTCTTGTGGTTGTGCAAGTGAGCTTCATAACTGGTGAACAAGTAGTGAACATTGAATTAAAGTTTTTGAGGCCTACTATAAGAACATATTTTATCTAGTCATTCCTATATGATTTATGTAAAATATCAAATTGATTAATACTAATTGGAATGGAGTAGAATAATGAATCATATTTCACACTAAGACGGACCTAGAGAAGTCTGGGACAAGATGGCAGCAGTTTTGGAACCGTGTAACTCAAACAGGGCTGGTTTCTGCCTTTGCTATCAAAGCTTAAAGTATTGTTTTCTGTTTTACAGCACTTGCCTGGACTCTGGGTTCTAGACCCTGAGAGCTTTCTCACTTCCATTTTCTCTCCTTCAGGCTGATGACAAATTACATGACCTTTGTGGTTGGAGAGGTTCTGCTGCTGATTCTGACAATCTGCTCAATGGCTGCCATCTTCCCCCGGGTAAGGAAACACTGGAGACATGCTGAGGGTTAAAGTTGGAGCAAAGCAGACCGTGGGAGGATCTGGTGACCATATTGTCACAGGGCTTTGTAGAGGCAAAAATGGGCACAGACATAGGATTTAGAGCTGAAAGGAACCTTGGAGATCATCTTGTCCAGTTGCCTCCTTTTCCCAATACAGAAACTGTAACCCAGAAAGCTGAAAACTGCACTAAGACTTTTGGGGCATGGTGTATAGACATCTTGGGTATCTGTAACAACACTTGGCCAATCCTTTCTTTCATTTCTTTGCCTGTGTTTTTTTTTCTTTTTTAGGCATTTGGGGTTAAGTGACTTGCCCAGGGTCACACAGCTAGTAAGTGTCAAGTGTTTGGTCTGAGGCCAGATTTGAACTCAGGTCCCCCTGACTTCAGGGCCGGTGCTGTATCCACTGTGCCACCTAGCTGCCCCTGCCTGTGGTTTTGACAACTTCTTTCATAACATATTTCAATCATGTTGAACAATGAGAGACCACATGGTATAGTTGACAGAGTGGTTGAGTCATTTTCAGTTGTGCCCTACTCTTTGTGACCTCATTTGGGGTTTTCTCAGCAAAGATACTGGAGTGCTTTGCCATTTCCTTCTCCAGCTCATTTTACAGGTGAGGAAACTGAGGCAAACAGGGTTAAGTGACTTGCCCAGGGTCACACAGCTAGTGAGTGACTGAGGCCAGATTTGAACTCAGGAAGATTAGTTTCCAGGCCTGGCTCTCTATCCACTGTGCCACCTAGCTGCCCTAACAGGGCAAGGAGAGAATAAATCCTATATAACCACTGAGCAAACCCATGGCAGACAGAAGATTAGAGAGGGTCTTGCCACCAGAGGGTGACTGCAGAATGCAGTACTGACTAGGCTGGAAGGCTCCTTGAGGGTATTGATGTGAGAATTAAAACACATTTGAAGAATTTGTGACTCACACTTGTGATAGTTGTAAGGATTTTCATCCCCTTCTGTTCCCCAACAACTGAGTCCCGTACCTGTGAATCCTAACCAAAGGAAGTCTGAGCCATTCCATGATTGTTTATACTAAGAGTGTAAACAGCTGTCTGTGTTAAACCTCAAGACCTTTGTAGGGTCAGAGACTTCGAGCTAGCCGTGATTTCAGAAGACGTCTAGTTTGAGCCTTTCCTTTCACAAATGAGGAACAAACGAGGTAAATGATTTGCCTGAGGTTGCACAGGTAACAAATGGCAAACCTAAGATTCAAACCCACGTCGTCTGATGCCAAATCCAGCATCCTCATTTAGGTATGCAGTAGCACTTTTCAGCTGTCGATGATACTGGCTGATTGAAGCTGATGTGACACACTGCAAGTGCATTCTATACCATGTTTCCAGGCCCCTTTTTATTGCTCCTTTGCAGTAACATGAGTGTGAAATTTCTTGGCAGCCTATCACACAATCTATTAGACACCTAATAGTTGTTTCTGAAATGACTTAGTGGCTTGGAAATACAAGGCCAAATCCTGAGTTAGTGCCAATACCAATCAGAGCAAATCTCTACGCCCTTGGGACATCCCCACCGTTCACACAGATGAGTAAGATCTTTGCCCACTTTTCCCTAGAAGAGAAAGGCAGCCGAAGAGGTACTTGGAACTGGTTTTCATCTGCAATGTCCTTCCTACCTTGCATTCCCACCTTGCTCTCCTCAAAAGATTTGTTCTTGATGTATCCAACTGTCCCACCACAGGCTTGCACTTATGTACTCTTGACATGGCTCTTCCAGAATGAGAGCAGAGCCAGTCAGGCAGCTGGATCCTCAGCATCAAGAAAAGAGCAGGGTGGCTTGATGAGCAGAGACTGCCAGGATCCTCAGGCTTTAACTCAGCTCTGCCTCACGTTGTCTACTATTTTTTCTTTCTAGATTATTTCCCTGTATGTGCAGTGCTGCTGACCACGCTCCCAGGACTGGCCTGTAGCAGTATATTCAGGGGGCCTCACAATTGTGTCTTCAGGAAGCAATGGTCCTTGCTCATTTCTCCTGAAATTCTTTTCCCTTACAGCTATTCCCAAAGAAGCTCGTGGCCTTTTCTACGTGGATTGACCGGACCCGTTGGGCCAGGAAAACTTGGGCCATGTCTGCCATTTTCATTCTCATCTTGGCCAATGTTGTGGACATGGTGAGTTCCTTGACTTGCTGACTCTTGTCCTGGGTGGCAGAACCCTTCTACTTTCTTATCAGAATTAGTTTATCTTCTTGTTTTGTAGGGTCAAAGTAGACCGCATGTCTCACTATGCCTCAGCCAATCCCCCTACCTAATTAGAAATGGGTTTAAAGTGAATTGTAGGCCTAGTGCTAAAAGGGATCTTTGCAAATCTGCAAAAGTACTTGGTGCCAGTCTCAGAGGAGCTGATGCCTTCACAGACTGCTTGGGTGTGTGGAAGGGTTGTCTTAATATAGTAGAACTGGATTCAACTCACCCAGAAATCCCAGTGGGGTGGCCAGTCCAAGAGAGTGTAAATGGCCTTATCTTTTAGGTTTTTCCTTCTCACCATGCCTTGGAACACATATCCAGAGCCTAGAAATTCTTCGTAGGACACTGAGAGAGTTGAGCCCAGGCATTTTCCTGTATTGACCCATTTTTTCAGATGAGCTACTGTTGCCAGGAAAATATTCAACCAGGCTGAGTATTCCTAGGTGCAATCAATGAAGTTAAAACCTGCAGGCAACCAAGTGAGATAAATATTCCTAGCTGTTTATCCTGTTTTCCTCCTAGCAATAACACTGCATAGCAATTGAAGATTTGTGTTATTCTCTGGTATGCCTATGCTTTTGAAATTGTCTTTCACTAAAGATTCAGAAAGATAGTACCAGTCAGGGAAAAACATGTCTATGTCCATTAATGTATTAATTTTTCTCTAGTAGTGCTTCCTATCATCTCCAGGATCAAATATGAGATCCTCTACTTGGCATTCAAAGCCTTCATAACCTGCCCTCCTCCCCATCTTTTCCAGTCTTTTACCTTAGTACTTCTCCTTTTCTCTCTCTCTCTCTCTCTCTCTCTCTCTCTCTCTCTCTCACACACACACACACACACACACACACACACACACACACACACACACACACGCACATGCTTGGCAATCTGCTGACACTGGCCTCCTGGCTGTTCCTCTCAGAAAACTCTCCATCTCCAGCCTCCAGGTATTTGCTCTGGCTGTGCCCTTGTCTGGAATGCTCTCCGTCCTCATCTCCACCCCCTGACTTCTCTGGCTTTCTTCGAATCCCAGCTAAAATTCCACTTTCTGTAGGAAGCCTTTTTCAATTCCTTTTGATTTTAGTGCCTTCCCTCTGCTGATTATTCGCAATTTAGTCTGTATATAGCTTCTTTGTACACAAGTGTTTACATGTTGTTGTTTCCATTGGACTGTGGGCTCCTTGAGAGTAGCCACCCTCTGGTATCTCCAAGGCTTAGCATAGTGCCTGGCACGTAGTAAGTGCTCAATAAATACCTATCAATCAACTAATTGATTTTGAAAGATCTAAAATATTACAGTCACCAATGACTTTATTTTATTTGAGCCTGAAGAAATGAGTATATACAAGAAAAGTCAATTTTTCTTTGTTGTTGTCATTGAGTCCTGTCTGACTCTCTGTGACCCCATCTGGGGTTTTCCCGGCAAAGATACTGGAATGGTTTGTCATTTTCTTCTCCAGCTCATTTTACGGATGAGGAAACTGAGGCAAACAGGGTTAAGTGACTTGCCCAGGGTCACACAGCTAGTAAGTGTCTGAGGCTGGATTTGAACTCAGGAATATGGAGTCTTCCTGACTCCAAGCCCAGGGCTCTATCCATTGCACCACCTAGCTGCCCTTCTGTCCCTATGACTACACCCTTATCTGACTCCTGAGAATAATGATGTAATATATTTGAGGTTGAAAAAAAATGGACTAAATGACTTCTGAGATGCCTGCTAGTTCCAGAAATGATACGATTGTATGGTGCCCCTATCTTCCTGGGTTTCTAGAATCACTAGATATGGCAGCTGAATTCGTTCTCCCCCCCATTGCTGCCTGCTTCCTTTATCTTGCCCATTCTGCTCACCCCCTTTCTCTGCTCCCCATTTAGCTCAGCTGCTTGCAGAACTACACGGGAATTACCAATGGGACAATGGTGACCATCATGGCAGGAGGCTGTGTGGACAATCCCAAGTACTACAGCTACATTGCTGTGTTAGCGCTCATTGCCGCCATCATGCTGGTTCAGGTCAGCCACATGGTGAAGCTCACGCTCATGCTGCTGGTCACAGTAGCTGTGGGTGTCATCAACATCTACGCCTGGCGCCCCATCTTTGATGCTTATGACCGAAAACGCTTCCAGGAGCATGAGTAAGACAGTACCCCTTTCCTATGGAAAGCCCTCCACACCCCATCCATAGCCAACCCTACCCAGTCAGTCATCCTTTGGCCATCTCTTCCCTCCTTCAGGCCTTCTATTTCCCCTCCCCTGGCATGGCCATTTCAGGCTGTTCACCTGGCACAGGTTGCCCACCCTTTGCTCCAGTACTCAGGATCAGAGCAAGCCAAATCTCTTAGATTCTGTTTGATTCAGTACTGAAGGGCTGTGCAGTTGGGGTACAGACCCCTTCCCAGTCCTAGATTGTAGTCTAGGGAGTCAGTCCCCACCAGTGGTAGGAGGGGGAAAAGTGAGGTTGAAGCACTCATTGTCCATTCCCCTACCTCTATTATTATTGTTATTTTTTTTTGAGGATCTGAAGCATTAATTACAAAGATGATTATCTGAATGAACATTTTGGGGTGGGGGAAAGGAGAAGACACATAGAGAGCAGTGGACCACTAGGGTTAGTTTTACCTCTATGGGAGTCAGGCACTAGTTCTCTGCCCCCTTGCCACCATCCTACTTTCTAATGCCTTACTGTTTTTACTACTATGGAAGTGACAGGGCTGAGCTGGGTTCACCTGGGGAACGGAAGAAATGTAGTAGGAGCCCAATCCAGCCACGTAACTAGTATTTTACCTTGGATAGGCCCCACTCACCCCTAAACCAAGGTGTCTGTTCAATAAACAAGAAAAAGTCCTGGGGAAAGAAGGATCTTAGTATCCTACCTTTGTCTAACCTGTACTTTGAGATCTCCTTTTACTTCTGTCCTGAACTTGGGCCCCTTAGGTGGGGGAAGAGAGAGGGCTGCTGGCTAGTCCCCTTATCTTTAAAGTGACCCTGAGGTAGCAAACAAAGAATTGTAATAGACAGAATCAGAAGGGTCCGAAGAAAATTAAGCTTATCTCAGCAAATACAAATTTATTGCCAGGAGTTTAATACCTGGTGCCAAAAGTATCCCAAATAATTCTCCTCTGTGATGCAGTCTGTTTATGGGGGACCAGCTACCCACTCTTGGAATGATAATCTATAAATTTACTCCACGTGGAGGGATGTGCTAGTAAATGTTTAACAACCGGCTTCTTCCCCCCCCCAAATTGTACTCATGACAAACTTTTAAGTTTAACCTGCATTATTATCACCCCTGCCACTTTCTTATGTCTAAATAATCAAGAAAGCAAGAAATCAAGGCCTGATGTGCAACATTTGCCAATTTCTAGGTGAAAAGGCTGCTGCAAACTGAGAGCTGGCTTGAGCTGGCTACAGCGTACCGCTGCCTATGGCATTCCTCAGCTACTGTCACTTTAAAAACAAAAGTGCTACTCTGGCCACATCTTGGCTATTAATGTTCTCATTTGTCAAAGGACTTCTTTATTTCTGGAACAGTGAAGGTCAACTAAGTAAAGGGGCAGTGTGTCTTTGCTTCTCCTTAAAGGCCTTTCTCAAAAACTCTCAGGTTAGAAATAAAGCCATAAGTCCGGATGGGCGGAGGAGAGGAAATTCAGGTGCTCAAAGGGAAGACTAGCTACTAAGAAAAGTTAAGTTAGGGGCTAACCCAGGGAGTCAGGAGGTACCCTAAGGAAGACAATGGAAGGTGCCAACATATAGAGAATAGGGTAGGTGTGACTGATATTCTGATAAGCCCGCTTGGCTCTGGGACCTAGATAGGAAGTGACTGAACTATGTCTGTCCTATTAGCTTCCCACCCCTGATCATTAGAGAGAAGATGCAGGTGTTCACCAACCTCAATGGCACTGAAGGGTAAGGATCACTGCTTTCTGCTTCCCTTTCACCCTCCTCATTTCCACATTGTCCTTTCATTTTTGTGAACTTGTCATACTGCTTTTGTGGGGGTAGAAGCTGAAATATATCAAGAAGCTATAGTCTCACCCCTTGAGGGATGCACATGGAAGAGCAGTGTGGACAGGCAGAGGTATTATAGACCCAGGTGAGACCTTGTCACTGGGTCCTAGCCTTGTTCTATTAAGTCAGGGAAAACTTCCAGAAGGGGACAGATGGGGGAGGGAGCAGGAGATTATTTGATAGTTAGATGAAGAGGATTGTTTTTATAGGTTAATAGAAGGAAGGAAAAGAAGGGAAGAAAGGAAGAGAAAGAGAAGAGAATGAGAGAGAAAAGAGAATGAAAGACAAAGAAAGAAAAGAATAAGAGGATGAAAATGAGATAAAAGAGAGAGCAAAGAGAAAGAAAAGAGAATGAAAGAGAAGAGAATAAGGGAGAGAAAAAATGAGAGAGAAAAGAGAATGAGAAAGGGAGGGAAAGAAAAAGAGAATGAGAAAAGGAAAGGCAAAACAATGAGAGAAAAGAGAATGAAAGACAAGAGAGAGAAAAGAATGAGAGAAAAAGAAAATGAGATAAAAAATGAAAAAGAGAAGAGAAAAGAGAAAGAGAAAAGAATGAGGGGGGAAAGAGAACAAGAAAGGGAGGCAAAGAAGACGAAAAAGAGAAGAAAAAAGAAAGGAAGGGGAAGAAAAAAGAGAGAAAAAGACAAATAGAGATTAGACAGGAAGAAAAAAAGTAGGAAGAGGGAAAGAAAGAAATAAAGAGAATATTAAAGGAAAAGAAGGGAAAGGAAAAGAAATAGGAAGAGAAGAAGGAAAGGAAAGAAAGGAAAGAAGAATAGAGCAAGTTATTAGAGGATAGCCATGTTTGGCTGCTTGCTAGGGTCCCCTCAAAACTGGCTGATTGGGGGTAAACTGTGAAGAGGGCTATGGTAGTGGGAGATGATAATTACAGGAGATGGTTACTTCTTCCTTCTCAGAATTCTATACAGTAGAAGAGGCATTTGTTGTGTTCCTCTGTCTAAGTCACTGCACTCCTTCTGTTCTTAGAACTGGTTTATCAGATATATATACTATGTACCCTACAGTGGCTGGTCACAGGGTCTAGGTTGGGTCAGGAGTTAAGCATGGCCAGAAGATTGATTAATGTTCAATGAGCAGGTAAGGAAGGTCTTAAAGGCTAGGAGGATTTGGATCTCAATGTAGAGGGTGTTGAGGAGCCAGGGGAAGGTTACTGGGCAGTGGGGTGGAGTGGGGTGGAGTGGGGTGGAGCTAGGGAGCAGTGAATGCTGGGTTAACGTAAATGATGGGTCCTGTCCCTATCTTCTCTTGGGTTGACTTCCATCTCGAGTCAAGTCCAGTTATATCTTCAGATGCCTCACATTCTCTGTGCTCTTTTTCTCCCTGTTCCACTCTCATCCTGGCCCAGGCTACCTCTGATCCCCACCAAGTACTCCATGACAGTGATGGTTTTCGTGATGATGCTCAGCTTTTACTACTTTGCCCGACATGTGAGTATCTAGCCCTAAAACATACTAGAAATCTCTGGGTTGGTTTATTCCCTGGTCTGGGATCTCAGGGTCTAGCTATGTTTTTTTTTTTTCATTGACTTGTTATGTGACCCTTGGTAAGTCACCTCCTTATCTGTGCTTTAGGAACTTCAACTAAAGACAGTGAGGTGTAAAGAAGAGAGAGCTATCAGGATTAGGAAGACCTGGGTTCAGGTCCTGCCTCTGAAACCTCCTGGCTAAGTGACCTTGGGCAAGTCAATGTCTCTGTTGCCTCTAGTCTCGAAGGCTATTGAGTTACAGAGAGGGTATCGATCTGCATTGGCACAGCACTCACCCAGAGCTCCCTACATTGATGGAATCTCAAGTCTTGTCCAAACTTGATTTATAGCAGCCTGACTTATCTCCCTTCTCAGGGAAGACCACATACTCCTATGAGGGGTTCCCAGTGGCACATCAGCCCATTTTTGTGGGCATTTGGAGTCCGTGCTAGATAGGGCAGAAGGCAGCTTTGTACCATGGAGAGAGCCTTTGAGTTGGAGACTCTAGAGTTGACCTTAGGTCACTCATGGGGTTGGATAGGATCATTGTTGTTGTGTTCAACTTTTCACGACCCCATAATCCCAGACCATACTATCCAAGGGGTTTTCTTGGCAAAGATACTGGAACAGTTGGCCATTTCCTTCTCCATTGGATTAAGGCACACAGAGGTTAAGTGACTTGCTCAGGGTCACACAGCTAGTAAGTGTCTGAGGCTGGATTTGAACCCAGGTCTTCCTGACTCCAGGCCCAGTGCTGTATCCACTGAGCCATTTTGCTGCCTGCCTCCTGGATAAGAACATAGGTTTAAGTAAAAAAGGAGCTTTAGAAGCCATCTCATCCTCAAGTGGGTTCATGAAGAGTTGGACACTACTGAAATGACTGAACAACAACAACAAAAGTCCAACCTCCTTATTTTACAGATGGGGAAACTGAGGCAGGGAAGTGACAAGGTCACCCAGGTAGTAAGGCTCACAGACAGGATTTGCCCCAGGTCCTCTGACTCCTGCTGCAGTGCTGTTTCCACTGTACCAGGGTGACCTCTGACGACCTTTTTAGCCCTAAATCTATAAGTCAACAAGACAGAGAAGTGAGGAGCAGCTAACATGCCATTGGCAGAGAAGAGGAGCTGGGGGAGGGGGGGAGAAATCCCAGACCAGAAGAGCAAAGGAGGAGAGAACAAAAGAGAGGAAGAAAAAAGTGGAAGTTCAGGTATCACCCAGGTGGGACCCTCTGAGATTGAAGGTGGGGAGGGGAAAGAAGGAGTCCCTCCACAGACTGGGACACCTCCATTGCCACCATCTGGCCAACTACCAGAGCTAGAATTAGAACCCAGGAGTCTTAAACTATACAGCGTTTCTCTTTGATCTGTTGTAATCTGCATTGTACAATGGAAAGGGCACTGGGATTTGTAGTCAAAAGCCAAGGGTTCGAATGCCACTTCTGTCCTTTCTAGCTGTGTGACCCTGGGCAGGAAGGAAGGAAGGAAGGGACGAAGGGAAGGAGAGAAAGAAACAAGCATTTATTAAGTACCCACCATGTGCCAGGCACTGTGCTAAGCATTTTACAAATAATACCTCATGGGGCAGCTAGGTGGCACAGTGGATACAGCACCGGTCCTGCAGTCTGGAAGACCTGAGTTCAAATCCAGCCTCAGACCAAACACTTGACACTTACCAGCTGTGTGACCTTGGGCAAGTCACTTACCCCAATGGCCTCAAAAAGACCCAAACAAACAAGCAAATAATACCTGATTAGATCCTCAAAAGAACCATGGAAGGTAGGTGCTATTATACTACCCCCCATTTTACAGTCGAGGAAACTGAGGCAAAAAGAGGTAAAGTGACTTACCAAGGGCCACACAGCTAGTAATTGTCAGAAGCTGGATTTGAACTCAGGTCTTTTGGCTTCTGGCCCAGCACTTTCTCTAGACTGCCCCTAGAGGTCCCTTTACCTCTCTCGGTCTCGGTTTCCTCATCTGTAAAGTGAGGGGGTTGTACTAAAGGGCCTCTGAGGTCCCTTCTAGCTTTAGATCTCTCATCTTAAGGTATTGTGGACAGGGGCTTCTGGGTCTTAAGCCTCCCTCCAACACTGACTTTCTGAACCAAATGAGTCTTTTCTACCTCCTGTTTTGCCAAATATTGAACCACATTTCTGCAAAGTTTCCCTATTCATTCCTAGCTCCAGGGCCTCTTCCTGTTGACTGTGGGATAGTAAAGGGGCACTGGCTCTGGAGTTAGGGGACCTGGGTTCGAATCCCACCTTTATTCTGACAAGTGCTACCTGTGTGATCTCGAGCAAGTGACTTGACATCTCTGAGCCTCCATGTGCTCATGTGTATAAGGAAGGGGCTGGACTAGGTCCCTTCCAGTTTGAAATCTGCTGTCCTCTGTCTGCTCCTATGACTCTCCTCCAGCCTAGCTGTGGATCATGCTGTGTGCTTGAATTGGCAGGTGGAAAAACTGGCCCGGACCCTGTTCCTCTGGAAGATTGAAGTCCATGACCAGAAGGAACGAGTATATGAGATGAGACGCTGGAATGAGGCCTTGGTCACCAACATGCTGCCAGAGCATGTGGCCCGTCATTTCTTGGGCTCAAAGAAACGGGATGAGGTGAGAGGGTGGGAGGGAACCTGACACCATCACCCTAGAATGAGGGACCTGGGGAGGGTTTCCAGACATCCCTGAGTGGGGCCTGCCTGTCCTCTGCTGGTCCTACCTTATGGTGAGGATCAAATAAGACAATTCGTAAACACTTACTAAGCACCTTCTGTGTACAGCTGTCAAACAGGCCATGCCCTCAAAGAGCTGAAATTCCATCAGTGTGCAGGAAGGGGCTTTGTAAAATATGAAGGGTAATCTCCCGGCAGAGTTCCTTGAGAGCAGCAATCTTTTACCTTTCTTTGTATCCCCAGAGCTTAGTACAGTGCTTGGCACATAGCAGGGGCTTAATAGATGTTTATAGACTGACTGACTACCTATAATCAATTAGTATAGGGGCCCATGTGGTATAATGAATGAGCACTCTTGGGTGTTAACAGGACAAAGAGAAGCCATCATTTCCCATCTTGAGGCATTTAGTCTAGGATATACCAGATGAAGAACTCTGTGTATACGTGTCTAATAGTGTCTTTTTTGGGGGGTTGGGGAGGGGGAGAAGTGACAAGTGGGGAAGGAGGGTGGAAGACAAGATGTATTGATTGTATTGTTGTATCAGAAGTCAACATGGCATTGTTGTTGGGGGAGGGGTAGTCTCAGAGTCAGGAAGACCTGAGTTAAATACTTGACCATGTGATCCTGGGCTTAAACCACCCCATGCCTGGGCAATTCTCTGCATTTATAAATTGTGGGAAGAGCTCCCATCTGCATTGGTAGAGGGAATTGCCTCACTGGGGAGCTTCTTACATGGATGAAATTACAGGTCTGGTTCAAACAACATTAGTGTATCATCCTCATCTTATTTTAGCAAGTTATAAAAAGTCTACCCTAGAGTGGGTGAACTTGTTCTTTTACTTTGCCTCACAGTAGGCACTTAGCTTTAGGGTTCTGCTCCTGATGCTGCCCGTAACTGTAGATATATTTCTATGTTACATAGGCTCTGGGCTCACTCTTTCAAACCCTGGCACGCTGGAAGGTTGAGTCTCCAAAGAGTGTCTCACTTCCAGGGTAATCCTGAGGGGTTCAAGGGATTTTTTTCAAGTACTTTTGTTCTTGAGCCCCCAGAGATTAACAGGTGATATCAGTTAGCCAGGAGCAGCTAGGTGGTACAATGGTACAGAGCGATAGGCCAGGAGTCACGAAGACCTGCGTTCAAATCTGGCCTCAGACACTCACTAGCTGACCCTGGGCAAGTCATTTAACCCTGTTTACCTCAATTTCCTCACCTGTCAAATGAGCTGGAGAAGGAAATGGCAAACCACTCCAGTATCTTTGCCAAGCAAACCCCAAAAAGGGTCACAAAGAGTCAGGTATGATTGAAAAAATGCCTGAACAACCAAAAGAAAATCAATTAGCCAGCCAGAGTTACCTAGCATAAGGATAGTTGGTATAAAACAGTCCCCCAGAAGCCTGGTCCTTATTCCCCCACAAGAACATATAGAATCTAGGGACAAGGAGGCTGAAGCTTAGAAAGGCATCACAAGGGGATGCCTCCCAGCTCCTGGCTGCTGGCAGCCCTTTTCCTCGCCTCTTGGGGCGGGTCCTCATGAAGTCCACCTCAGGCATGCTGCCATTTTCTGCTGGGCTCCTTGTGGAGTCCTAAAGTCACCTTTTACTCAGTGCGTAGTTTGTCTGTGGCTCCCAATGCGAAGGCTGCCAGTCACTGATGTTCTGGGGAACATCCAAGTGAAATCGACAGTCTCCCAACCTTTTGAAGTTGACAAGGCCATCCTTTGGTCCAGAGGCAGAGAGGAGATAGAGGCTGTCTCCTACCTGCCCCCACCTCACGTCGTTTCATCTCAGGGGCTTGCTGCAACTGCTTCCACAAGGCTGACCTGCCACTAGAATGCCAGATTCAGATTAGCTCATTATCTTTATCCAAGCCCCAAAGAGCAGCTTTTCAACCAATCCCAATTTGCTTCATGGGTAATATAATTTCATTTCTTCTAACGTCAGGAAATACTTTGTTTCTTCCAGATCGGAGGGACTTTTCGCTCTTAGTTTGATGCCTTTGAGGTCTTCTCGCTATATAAATGGCATGGGGATATAGCACATCTTGTTATTTAACTGTGGTGGGGTGCTTTAGTGATTGATTCAATCAGGTCCCAACCTTATAGATGCTTTTTGCCCCTCTAACCATCACTGTCATGTACCAGTGACTTTCTCACTTCCTATGTCACGAGGAAATAGTTAAACAAAACAGATCAGCACATTGGCTGTGAATGAAAATGTATGCTTCCTTCCATCCCCGTCTATATTTCCCAAGAAACAGCCAGTCTTGTGAAGTCATGCTTGGCCATTGTGTTTCTTACAGTTCTGAAGACTTCCGATGTTTATTCTCTCCCTTCTCTCCCCACCTCCGTTCAGGAACTGTACAGTCAATCATATGATGAGATTGGAGTCATGTTTGCCTCCCTGCCCAACTTTGCGGACTTCTACACAGAGGAGAGTATCAACAATGGTGGCATTGAGTGTCTCCGTTTCCTTAATGAGATCATCTCTGACTTTGACTCTGTGAGTGTTTCTGACTCACTTCTTCCCTCTCCTTCCTCCAGCACTGGGTATTGATATCCCACAGACCCTCAAACTTGGACTAGGGTACAGACTGGGATAGGGCCAAAGAATATGGAGTGCAGAGATGGTTGTTGGACAAGGGGTGGTACATCAGCTGTTTGTATTTGGGGTCCTATAAATACGTGGAAATGCTAGAGTTTGAGGTAGACTTAGGACAGAAGCTCTTACATCAGCTAGATGGGAAAAGCTGGTCAGTGATGGCCCCCGTGGCCATCTTGATTCCTTCATCTTACCCAAGTCCCACGGAATGCTGGGAAAAGCCTCAGTGGGGGTGTTCTGAGGGTTATTGGCTTTGGGGGAATTTGTTCCCATCCCCTTACTGTGCTAATATTTCTCTCTTTTGATTCTTGCTTCAGCTCCTGGACAACCCTAAATTTCGTATCATCACCAAGATCAAGACCATTGGCAGTACCTATATGGCAGCATCCGGTGTCACCCCAGATGTCAACACTAATGGCTTTACAAGTGGAAACAAGGTACATCATTTGATGACGAGGCAGGAAGATAGGGGAGTTGCCCACATGGGGCAAGGGATGAACAAGATAGCTCCCCATTTTCAGCTCTTGGGGCGTCAGGAATACAGCATAGCTTTTTGTGCCTTTCCTAGGCCCTTATTACATCTTATTTTGCATTATGGTCATTTGTGTGAATGTCTTATCCCCCTACCTAGACTGGGACCTCCTTGTGGTCAGGAATCAAGTCATAATCATCTCTGTACCCATAACCCCTATCCCTGGGCCTTGCTCACAGCTGGGCCAAGCTTATAGTAGATGATTAGTTAGTGTCAAACTCAGTTGATTGAGAAGGGCTTGGCTGGCAGAACAGACAGGTAACTGTGTATTCTCATGCCTTTTCAATCCAACCCAGCCAAGAGAGGAGTCCAAGTTTTGAAGTCATAGATCTAGAATTAGTGGAACTCCTCCAGAGGACCTATCCATTTTACAGATGAGGAAACTGAGGCAGAGAGCGATTAAATGACTTGTCTAGGGTCATGCAGCTAGTGTCTAAGGTAGGATTTGGTCTCAGGTCTTCCTAACTTCAAGAACTCTGATTAATTCACTTTCTCAGGCTGCCTCTCATAGTGTAATAAGAAATATCAACTTGGCGGGTTTTTTTTTCCCTAAAACCAATATGGGTTGGTGGTGCTCTTTATACGTTTCTATTTGCTGCCTTTTGTCTCTTCTGTTTTTCCATTTCTTACTTCCCCCCCTTTCGTTTCCTTCAAATTAAACACATTTATTGAATGGTTATAGATATAAGGCTGGTCTTGGGTTCAGGAAGGACTGGGTTCAAGTTTTGCCTCTGACACCTCCTGGCTGTGGGACCTTGCTTGAGTTCAAATCTGGCCTCAGACATTTTCTAGCTGTGTGTGACTCTAGGCAAGTCATTTAACCTGTTTACCTCAGTTTCCTCATCTACAAAATGAGGATAATAATAGCACCTATATCCCAGGGTTGTTGTGAGGATCAAATGAGATAATTGTAAGGAACTTAGCACGGTGCCTGGCACATAGTAGATGGTATATAAACATTGGCGACTATTAAATCCTTTAACCTCTTAGTATCCCCAGGCAACTCTCTAAGACTATAAGGGACAGGAAAGTTGCTGATATGTTATCAGTGAAGCGAATCTTCACTCTAGGAGCTCCCTATACTAGACTGCCTCCCTTTACCACAAAATAAAATAAAATAAAATAAAATAAAATAAAATAAAGGAGTGTCTGCTTTGTACGAGGCATGATGCTGGGTGTTCTGAGGAACAGACAGCAAAAAGTAAGATACCTTCCCTGCCTTCATGAAGTTTACTGTTTAGTTAGGGGGGCAAACATATGCAGATCAAAAGGTAACAACCAATTCGAAATTTAAGTTATAGTTTAAAACCATAGTAGAAGACATGGTACAAGCAAGTATAGATATCATAATTTAGAGGGAAGAGCACTCAACTAGTAAGCAGGAGTCCTAGATTCAAGGTTTACTAATAGCTGTGTAATTTTTAGGTAAGTCACTTTATCTTTCCAGGGCTTCAGTGCTCCCATTTATAAAATGGGAGGATTTGGACCAAGAGCCTTCCAGCTTGAAGACTCTGTGTTTTCATCAATGTCGTATGTCTAGTTGCTAGATGAGTATTTTGAATTGTGATTGTTAAGGTAGTTCAGAGAAGAAAGAGCTTTATTTCTGAAGGGGCTGGTCAGGTAGGACTTCCTATTTGTTATTATTAATGAAACACCTACTATGTGCCAGCTATCGTGCTAGGTGCTGGGAATTCGAAAACAAAGTAGCAATGTTCTGTGCCCTTAAGGAGCTTACAATCTAAGTGGGGAAATAATATGTACATAGAAATTTATTCAAAATAAAAATGCAATCTATTTGGGGAGAGGTACTAGCAGTTGGAGGAATCACAGATTTAAAGCTGCATGGGACTTTAGAAGCCATCTATTCCAATGCTATCATTTTACAGATTAGGAAACTGAGGCCCAAGGAAATTGTGACTTGCCTGAGGTCACAAAGTAAATAGAAAAGGTGGAATTTGAACACAGGTCCTTTGACTCCAGAGCGAATGCTCTTTCTACTGTACCACACTGCATTCCCAAGCAAAAGTTCCTGTAGTAGAAGTGGGATAAGGAAGTTTCATGGAGAAGGGAGTGCTTTGGCTGAGTCCTGAAGGAAATTAGGGCTTCTGAGAGGTGGTGATGAAGGGGGAATGCATTCTAGGCATGGAGGTTACCTGGGTATAGGGGACAGCCTACACAAAGGCCTGGAAATGGGCGATGGAGTGTTGTGTGTGAGGAACAGGCTTGAGTTGGCTTGTGCTCCCCAGCCTGTACCTTAGCCTGGCCAGTGATGGCCATGGCCCTGCTTCAGCCCTCAGGTGGTACTGAAAGAAGCTGCCCTCCCCACTTAGACAGGGCAGAGAGGTCCTAGGAGGAGGCTTTCATGTGGGTGAGATGTTATTATAGGGGATAGGAGGGACAATGGAGGTCTAGGAAAATGGAAACAAGTTTCTGAATTTTTCTCTTTTGCTCCTACTCTGTGGCACCAGGAGGAAAAGTCAGACAAGGAGCGCTGGCAGCATCTTGCAGATCTGGCTGACTTTGCTTTGGCCATGAAGGACACTCTCACTAACATCAATAACCAGTCTTTCAATAATTTCATGCTTCGTATAGGTAAGTACGGGGGGGCTCAAATGCCACAGGATAAGACTGTCTTAGTGGGGCCCTTCGTGCTGCTGGGGGCTCTGAGTTACACAGTGGCATCACGTTCAAAGGAGAGAAAGAATGGTGGTGAAGCTGCCATTTTGAGATGGGCCAAGAGAGCCAGTTGCAGAAGAGGCATCAAAATTAAAACGAGCCCTCTTTCTCACTGAACTCCTTGGGGAGAATATATTTCATTACTCTTGTCTTCAAGTCAAATTTTTTTCTTTTAAAATGTTTTATTGATGTATTCATTTTTTTTTTAAACATCATGGTCTCTTCCCAATGATGCTTCTTTCCTAAAGCAATTAAATCCTCCCTTGTAACAAATAACTGCAGTCAAAGCAAATAAATTCAGTGGTCATGTCTGAAAATGTATGCCTCATTTTGCCTAAGAGGCAGGAGGCAAGCTTTATCATCAGTCCTCCAGAGGCACACACGGTCACACATGAATTATTAGAGGCAGCTGGCAGCATAGTGGATCTCACTGGGCCTGGTGTCAGGAAGACTTGAGTTCAGATGTGACCTCTGACATGTCCTAAGCGACCCTGGACAAGTCACTTCACCTCTCTTTTCCTGTGTCCTCAAAGGAAGGTGGGGATAATCCATAACAATATCTACCTTGCAGTGTTATTGTGAGGATCAAATGAGATGTTTGTAAAAGACCTTTAGCACAGTGCCTGGTACGTGGTAGCGGCTGGAGAAATGTTTATTCCCTTTCCTTTCCCTCTAATAGATTTCTGAAATATCTCACTGTTGTTTGCTTATATACTGTTATGTTCATTATGTTAGTTGTTCTCTTGATTTTGCTTATTTCATTCAGCATCAGTTCACGCAAGTCTTCCCAAGTTTCTCTGAATTCCAAGTCAATTTCCACAGCTGCCTGGGGCCCACACTGGCTCAGTCCTGCCTGGCCCTCTGAGCAGCTTGTCAGAGGAGGTGTCAATTCTTGTTACAGATAGCCAGGTCTGAAAGGCAATGGCTTGAAGGGCACTGTGCTGGGTCATGGTGGGGAGGAAGTGGAGTGGGGAGCACTAAAAGTGTGACATGTTCCCTGTTCTCCAGGACCTTACAGGGGAGACAAGAATGATACCACAAATATATAAAAAATATTAAAAAACACCATAAGAAAGGCATTATGTAAACCTTAAATCACTATGTAAATGTGAGCAATTTATAACAGGTGATGCTGAACCTTTCTTATTTCTCCTACTTTTTCCACAGGTATGAACAAAGGAGGAGTACTAGCTGGGGTCATAGGAGCCCGAAAACCACATTATGACATTTGGGGGAATACCGTCAATGTGGCCAGTAGGATGGAGTCAACAGGCGTCATGGGTAACATCCAGGTATGTGTCCTTAGGGCTCAGGTATCAGAGTTAGAGCAATCCGCGGCCAGGAAAGCCAGCTCATTCATACCAGACCAAGCTATTTTGCCAGCCCAGCATTCATTCGAGACCCGTGTGGCTGTAGGGTTGCCATGGTCAGAGCCTTTCCTTTTAGATACCATTTAATCAGCAGAGGAGGCCAGAGACCTCGATCCAGGTCTTCTGTGAGGAGCCCCTGCCTTCTTGCAGCTCCCCTCCACTAATAACATCTGGATCCACGTGAAATCAGCATGGCACATTGGAATGAGTAAGGAATTTGGAGTTAAGAAGATCTAGGTTTGAATCTGGGCCCAGCCATTTACCGTATCACTCTTTGACCTTCAAGTTCTTCATCTGCAAAATTATGGGGTTGAACTAAATTGGACCTAAGGTACTTTCCATCTCATAATCAAGAGCAGCTTTGAAGGGAAGACATCACAAGGGTGGGATGGGAAGTGGCGTACAGATGAAGAACCTGAGGACCAGAGGTTGACTTGCCAAAGTCACGTACGTATAAATGGTAGAATAGCCTTTGTTCTTTTCTCATCGGCTAATTCTGAAGTCCCTTGTTGCCCAGCACAAACAGCTTCAATCTAGGTTCACTTTCCTACCCTATACCCTTTCCTATGTACCATTCCTCCTTTTCTAGGTGGTGGAGGAAACACAGACCATCCTACGGGAATATGGTTTCCGCTTTGTGAGACGTGGTCCCATCTTTGTCAAAGGAAAGGGTGAGCTGCTGACATTCTTCCTGAAGGGACGGGATAAGCCAGCCCCGTTCCCTAATGGCTCCTCTGTCACCCTACCCCACCAGGTAGTGGACAACTCCTGAGTGGCTCCCACCCACCCAGAGATGGGAGGAGCAGCTCCTGAAATCAGAGCGCTTTGTGAAAGACAAATGACTAAGTCTTGACATTCTGAAATTATCAAAAGGATTCCCACATAGACTTTAGATACAGCCTCTCCCTGCTTCTCCTTTGTTCTGGGAGTGTGAGCTCAGTGGGTACCTGCAGTCACCCCTCAGTGTGCTTACAGCTTCTCCTTCAAAGTAGGGAGAAATAGTCCTGGAATGACCTTTCCAGAACCCTAGCACTTCCCTCCCTGCACCTCTCTTCTCCCCTCCCCCTTAGCCAAGAGAGGCCAAAGCCACTGTGAGCAGAGCGTTTGTATCAGAGACTGAGCAAAGGTCTTTGCTACTGGGCCGGCCACCTAGACCTGATGGGGGTCTGCACAGACCGGAGGGATTGAGGCTTTGTATGTTACAGAGTTCCAGAGTGGGTCCAGTTTGTTTTCATGCAATCTGAGAGGAGTAAACAGACTAGTCCTGATTGGTCTGTTCATCATAATGGCATTCCTAGACATCCCTGCCACCTTAGTCTTGAGGTCAGGAAGAGTGAGTGCAATATTTCTTTTACTTGGGGGAGGGGAAAAATTTATTTCTGAAAGAAAGAAAAGAGATTATCTATAAACAGATTCTTCTACATTTATATTTTTAACTGTTTCTGTTAATTAACAGTTTCTTTCCAATACTGCCTTGCCTTTTGAGCTCTTGCTAGTCACCTTTGCTATAGCTTTAAGAGAATTTACAGGTGATAAAGAACAAGGCTGTTTTAATAAAATGTTTATCCAACTCTGAGCATGGTTATGGTGAGATTTCTAACCCTGCTTTCCTTCTGAGTGCCAGTAAACAGGGCTGCACATACAAAGCATCCCTGGGAGCTGGGATCTGGAGTCATGGACCAGAACCTAACTTTTAATCACTGGCCAGTCTTCTTCAGCATTAGGATTTGGGCTAGCAAAGCCCAAAGAATGGTCATACTATGCTGCTTAATCTTTTTCTTTCCCTCATTAACCAACGATTAACACCTTCCCCAGATGTGACAACCTTCAAGGAAGGAACATATCTTACAATCAGTTCCTAGTTATCCACACTGAGCTTCAACTGCCTGTGACACAGATAATATAAAACTCTCAATCAGACTTTAGAGCGTACTTCCATAGCCAGAAATGAGACTAACATTCCAGAATTCACATGCAGTGGAAAGAACTCAGAACTAGGAGCCATGAGATCTGGACAAGACAGACCACAGAGCCTGAGTCTAAAATTGCTGAAGCAAATACAATTCAGACACAGAGAGAGTTATATCAGGAAGCTGTGTGTATGCTGTAGGGCTACGCACATGAACTTTTAAACAAATTTGATACCCAAGGAAAAATCCAACATAACAAAGGCTTTCAATAATTCCTAAGTCAGACTCTGTAAGAAAGAATCAGGGGCTGTCATTTCCTAATTTCAGTGGTTAATTCACTGTTGATGTAAATTTTAGACCTTGAAGCCAGGCTGGATTAGTCTGGATTCAATTCTTTAAGATCTAATATTACCACTTGTAGGTAAGTTCACATGTCATTATCCTCCATTAATGATGGCTGGAGCTACTTGTGTTGATATCTGGGTTATGGTGGGAGATGAACTGAAACAGTGGGGTCCAGCCAAGTGGTCACAATGGAAAGCTATACTTACAGACATGGGGCCTTTTTGGAAGGGTAAGGAGAGCCAGGTTTTCTTGGGGGAGTGAGAACTATGACAAGGATTTTCAAGGTTCATGGACAGAGAGGTAAAGAAGGATGATCTCGGCAATATTTTTTTTTTGAGGTGGATTGGGAGGATCTGTGGGTACAGATGGCTGAAATAGCAGAGTGGGTATGATTAGGCTAGAATAGACCCTAATTATTCTCTACCCCTTCTCACAGATGGACTGAGTGCTCTAGTAAGATAGTATTTGATCTACTTATTCCACAGAATCTCTAATTGAACACAACCAAAACAAGGCATTCACTTAGCTACATTAGTTTATACGATGGACGAACATACATACGTAGTTTTATCATCTCATAATTTCATTTTCAAAAGCCATTCTGTTTATCTTCATAAGAAAACAAGATACTGTCAGCTAAGGCATCTGTGAGTCACTGGCAGCAGTCCTTGGTTCAGTGAAGCTTTGCCATCTCCTCTGTCTCCACCAGAATACTCCTCAATGCCTTGTTTCATTTGGTGATATGAAACAAATATCGTCAGGCCCAAAAAGCATTCAGCAAACCACTCTATGTAAGAGGATGGTAACTGTTCAAGCACTGCCCATGGCAGGTTAACCTCAAAGGTCAGCATCTAAAGGCTCATAGACTTGTCCCCAGTAAGTCACAGGAAAATCTGGGCTGGAGAGAGGGCGGGGTTTGAGCCTGAGTCCGTCCAACAGTTGTCGTTTCCAAAGGGTTGTGTGTAATATTGTGCTCTGGCTCATTCCTGAAGTGGTTTTCCAAGGAACAGGTTCATCTGCTTCAGGGTACACTGGATACACAATCAAAGTTCTCTCTTACTCTCAAAAAAGACTCAAACACCTTATGAAGGGCATTTTTATAGAATAAAGTCTCATGGACGGCTCGCTGGTTCTCCCAGGAGGCAGGCGTTGCTCCCGTCCCTAAAGAGGAAACATTCCATCCATCAGTCTGGTTTGGTACAAACAACGGCTCTTCCAGGGAAGCCTCCCTCCTGGCCGTGGTCATTCTTAGCACCGTAAACAAGTACAAGTGTGGACAGCTCCAGGAGCTCTCCCAAGGGCATTCATTTAAGACAAGATAATCACAGGTAAGGACTTGGCCCATTCAAGTCTAAGCTTTGTGAAAGATGCAGAATCTCAGCCTCAGGTTTTATCTTGTTCCTTGTTTCTCCTTCCATGTTCCTGGGAGGCAGTGTGGTATAGTGGGTAGCAAGCCAGCCTTGAAGGCAGGAAGACCTGGGTTCACGGCTCACCTCTGACATATATGGACTGTGTGACTTTTGAGCAAGGCACTAAACCTCTCAGCGCCCTCTTGGCAACTCTCTAAGACTGTGAAGAAGGTGCCAACCTGCACTGGATGGGGGAGTTTCAACACCTAGGGACTCCCTAAACCCTATGTAAACCCAGGTCTGGTGCTATTGCTCTCCTTGTGATGACTGCTCATGTTGTGTCAACCAGCTGTGGTACAGAAGGACAGAGCTGTCCTTGCCCAGAAGGCCAGCAGGGCAGAGCCCTTCCAAGCAGTGTAGTACAGTGAAAAAATACAAATGCTGGAGTCAGGTGACCTGGGTTCAAATCCCACCAGAGTGTTGTCACCTGTAAGATGTGGAGGTAGGACCAGATAACCTGCTAGCTCTAGGCCAGGGAACCTGTTGGTTCTATTCCACAAAAGCATCCAGACGTTTTAAGTGACTGCACACTTTCTCATGATTGTCTTGGTTAACCAGACAAGGAGGGACAAGAGCACTGACAAAATTCGGGTAGGGAAGAAAGGAAGAACTATGTCTTCCCTTCAGGAAGGGGAGGAAAAAAAAATCAATAAAGCTGGTGACAAATCTCAGTTCCTGCCCAGCCCTAGAGATGTTTGTGCCCAAAGGAAACTGGTTCCAAAAAGTCTGGCTGTTACATTTATACACTCCGTTGTGTTTAACTTGACCAAATTATGCTAAATATGATTACAGCACGAGGAAGCCTTCTCTCCATAAAGATACGGGGTCCTTCCTCTTACCTTGGTATGTAATTGTGACATCGGTGGGAAGAGTTGTTGTGAGGTCCTGGTACACAAGCCTAGCACAAAAAGGGAAAGATTCTCCACTGGGGTCCATGGTGTACGTGAATGACAGCAAAGTGCACAGTGAATTTCTCTGCAAGGGCCTGGCTAGGAAAGCTGAAAAGCCACACTAAAGGCAACAGAGTTTAAAACAAGCACACCAAAGAATACCATGATTATTATCATTGTAATTGGAATAACTCATGATACTTTGAAAATATAAACACTTGGAGATATTAGTATCTTCAGAAAGACACTTATGCTGGATGAACTGGAGGCATGGCCAGACACTCAACAGTGAACTTGAAAAGATGCTGTAATCCAAAACCAGCTTGGGAAACATTTCATTAATGTGATTCACTTATTCTGCTTTATCAGCTCATTCTCTATCTACCTCTACGTAATCCTAATTTTCTAGTCCTAGAAACAGAACACAATGGAAGAAAGCCTAATCATTTTTAAAGTAAGTAAATTACAAAAGAAAGTAAGTTATTATTTTCCTTCGCAAAAGCACAACAATCATGCTCTCCATTTCTGTGTACAGACAAAGTGAAGAATAGCAAAAGTTCAATGGTAAAAGTTTAAGAATATTTTTAGTCTACCCCCGAAATAGCATCCCTGTGCCAACATGAAATTTAGCTATTTTCAGTGGAAAAAGAAATGTGATTCTATGGATCAAGAAACAGGTGGAAAAAAATCAGGCTCAAGACTTCAAGCATCTACAATTTCATTGAGGCAGACACTATAGTGGTATCCAAATTACTAGGGACAAGCTATAATTTCAATATGGCTACATTTTTTTTTTGACAAAGATCATGCATGTATGTTTCTACTGAAACTATTCTGATCAGTTTTTTCCCTGACCAGATTAAACTGCATTGAGCTGGTTTCCCTACTTTTAGTTAGTTCTCTGTCAGCTGCGTGATGGATTTGGTGTTACGTATGTGTTTTTTTGTGTTGTTAATTCTGTAGTTTTTAAGAATAGATATTCCTCCAAGGAAATGTGCAAAAAATTATAGCTCCTAAAGAGCATTCTTCAGTTACTGTTAGAGATGTTGGTGTGATGAAGTCAAGTGGTTCAAAGATAATTCAAGTTCAGAGTGAAAAAAGATTAGTTGCATTGAAGAACAAAGGAAAGTGTTATTAAAAATGACAAAACAATGTCAAGAACTGAAATTATTGCTTCAAAACATACAAATTAATTATCATAAAGCAAGACCTGAGCTGTCATTACTGATTCTTCTACAGTATGATGTAAGCTTCTTAAAGTTAGAATACCAGTTAAAAAAAAACCCAGAATGCTTTTAAGTGACTGCTAAGAATATAAAACACTAGTTATGGGCATGACAATATGAAGACTAGCATCCTAAGGTAATTTTCAATGATGCAACTCACTTCTCATTAAGGCTATACAAAAACCACTGTCAAAAGTACAAGTGAACCTATAAGATCTGGGCATCTTAGAATTGGAAAAGGTCCACCCAAAAAAATGTTTTGAGGATTTTTTTCCTTCCAGAAGTCTTGGCTCCACTAAGGGAATGCTGAATTCTGATAAATGCTTTGATATACTGGGCAGAATTGTTCCAAAATTATAGAAATTTCCAAATGAAGATGGAATATTGCATCATGAACTTACACCATGCCACACACCATGAGAGGCTAGGAATTTACTAAGAGATAAGATAAATATGCTTCAGTGGCCTGGGATCTCACCTGATTTAAACCCCACTGAAAACCTAGAGGCAATAATCAAGGATAGATCTAGACAAATGGACCAATCACCAAACATATACTTAGGAATAGATATTAAAGTCTTGTGAACCCAAAACCAAATCAAGTAAAACAAGTCATTGAAGCCAAAGAGGCATGTTGCAAATTAAGTTTATTTTAAAGTAGTAAAAATTAATAAGCTGAATTATTTTGCTTTGTCCCTTGTAATTCACAATAGAAGCAGTAGAGGTTGCAGCGAGGCATATTTAAGCCTGACATAAGGAAAACCTTCTAAACAATCAGAACTATCCAAAAGGGCTACCTTGGTAGGTAGTAAACTCTGCTTTTCTGGAAATCCTCCAGGAAAGACTGGCTGACTATTCCTTGGGGATGTTATATTGTAGAATATGTTCTTATTCAGCTACAGGTTGAGCCAGTTAGTTTCTGAGATCCGTTTGAACTCTAAGATTTTGTAAAATCACAGCTTAATGAGAATGTGTAAGCCAAGGTGACATCAGGGAGCAAAAGGGTTAGAAAGGTTTTAATAAATTTAATGATTTTTGTTCTGCCTTTCACCTGATCCCATGCTGGGCTACATGTCTGTCACCATACTAGCCAGGTGGCCCACAGGGTGAAGAATATTTTGGCTGCAGCACCCCAAAATCCTCCCACCAAACCACAAAGGAGGCACAGTCTGTATCCACAGAGCCATAGTGGTTGTATTGTCCTTGGGTAAGAACTCAGTAGGGCTCAGTTTCCTCATCTAAAAAATAAAGAAGTCGGCTCTGATGCCCTCTAAGTCTAAGGTCCTCTATTTCCCTGAGTTGTCTTTTCTCATGATTAAACATTCCTTATTCCTTCCACTGATTTCCATTTGACATAGACTCAAGGTCCTTCACCCTTTTGGTTGCCTTTTAATGTGTTCATACCCTTGTTAAACTACTATATACATAGAATAGAATCCTACAAAACATTGGTTTGGGCAGGACAGAATACAATAGAGCTACTACTTCCTTATTCTCAGAAGCCAGGCCTCTCTGCAATACTGCACTAGCTGATTTGGACCCCACTTTTCTGTTGACACACTTATTAAACTCCGAGATCTTTTTCAGAGAAACACGATTCCTACATTTTGTACTTGTGAAATCTCTTTTTTCAACTCAAGTGCAAGACTTCCCATTTATCCTTATTAACTTTCACACTGTTTGAGTCAGCCTAATGTTTATCTAACCCATTAGGATCTTTTTTGGATCCTAACCCAAACATCTAACTCTCCCACCTTGTTTTGTGCCATCTGCAAATCTAATAAGTATTTTCCCTCCTCCCTTCAATTACTCCAAGTCATTAATCAAAATGTTAAACAGCAGTACAGGGCCATTTATAGCTCCCTCCCTAGGGCAAAACTACCAGAGATCTCATTCCAAGATGACACAGAACCATTCATGACTACTCTGTGGTTCTAGCCATTCAACTAATTCCAGATCTACCTAGGTATACTATTGTTTGGGAAGAAGAGGGAGGGGAGGGAAGGGAATATGCATTTATATAGTGCCGGACACTGTGCTAAGCCCTTTATAACTTATCTCATTCGATCCCTACAACAACCCTGTGAGGTGTAGGTACTGTTGTTATTCTCATTTTACAGTTGAGAAAAATGAGCTAAACAAACAGAAGTGAAGTGACTTGGCTCTAGGTCATACAGCTGGTCGGGGTCTGAGGCCACATTTGAACTCGGGTCTTCCTGATTCCAGGCTCAGGTTTGTACCACACCTCCTTTTACGTCAATCTCAGGGAAGACTTCATCAAATGCTTTCCTGAAACCTCAGTAAATTATATCTACAGCAGTCCTGTTCTATAAGTAACCCTGTCAAAAAAGAGAATTAGATTTGTCTAACAGCACCTCTTTTTGGTAAAGTCATTCTGGTTCTCTTCAATTACCACTTCCTTTTCCTGATATTCACTAATCATTCCTTTCATAAAACTTTTTAGAGTTTTGCCAAGAAACAAAGCCAAGCTGACTGGCCTAGAGCTTACAGACTCTATTCTTTTCCCCCCTTTCAGGAAATCCTAACATCTGTCCTTTCTCTTATTTTCCATGCTCTTTTTGAAGATCACTGACAGGTATGCAACAATTATAACTGTCAGTTCTTTTGGTACCTTGGAATAGAAGTCTGTCTGGACCTGGTGACTTGACTTATCAATGGGAGGACCCTCTTACTATTCCTCTACTTATCTTAGGTATCCACTCCCTAGTAATGATTTTTTTCCCCTGTCCTTTCTAGTCCAAAAAAGTACATATTGTCCTTGGCAGAGAAAACAAAATGAGTTAAATAGTTTTGCTTTCTCTCCATTATCTACCATCATCAATTAGTCTATCTACCTTAAAAGCTTGTAGTCTTTGGCTTTGAGGAATTCAAGGTCACCTTCAAACCACAAGGAAAAATCAAGTATGACTTTTGACAAACCAACTCCCCTAATAAATGCCAAAGGAGAAATAAATAGAGAAATGCTTCCTTAACACCAAGAATTCCTGTTCAAAGGATTGGCCCATTTTCTCAAGAAAACTGAGACCTACTAATAATACAGTAAATATTTTGGTTCTCCTGGTCTCACAAAACAGGTTATATACAACTTTGGCTCCAGCATGTACATACCTGCAGTTGATCTGCCTGGTATTTTCTTCCAGAATATCCATTTAGGTGTTCGCTGAGACTATACACGAAGTGTTGAAAATTAGTCTCCAAGTATTTTGCAGCTATCTGCTCCAGGGGAATGAAGACTGGAACTGAATGGCGATGTATTTGAAGTGGTTTCTTTATGATAAGATCCACATAATAAGAATCCAAGATGTTTCCCTCAAAAGCAGTGTTGAAGCAGATACAGACCCCTTTCGTGGTCAATTTGCCACTGAGACCTGAGACAAAGGATGAGATGAGACCTCTCAGTAGATGCTATGGGTTCTTACTCCTGCCTTTTGATTCTGTTTCAACTATATCCAAATAAGGACTCAGAACCAAGAGAAGACCTGCAGAGGAAGAATAACTCAGACTATTCCTAAAGATCAAAGTCGACGTGAAAACAGGAATATTTGTAACCTTTCTGTCTGAGGAACACAAAATACTCCGTACGTGAATTTTTCTATGTCCTCCTTGTGACGTGGAAAAACCTGGAGACAAAAAACTTATTCACTGTAATATACTAAGTCAAAATTAGTGCAGGGCTGGATATATCATGAATAAACTGAATGACAAAATGATTAAATGAACAAAGAGGCTGACATATTTTGACGGGTAACCTAACCATCAGGAGCGACAAAGCTGCCCATAGTTGTCCCACTAGTTGCAGGTACACAGTAGACACTCAAATGCTGATAAAATGCATCTAGGATTATAACAGTGTAATCATAGCAATATTACAGCTAGGAAAACTCATGTAAACCCTGCCTTCCCTCTGCCTCAGCTATTTTTCTCTATTCTGATTTTTAAGGATGATGAAAAAGAAGCCCACCCAGGTGAAACAACTTGTCCAAGGTCACTGATCACAGACAGGGAGGGTATGTGCCAGTACAGGGGTAGGTGGGCCAGTAAATACCTGTTAAATGGAATGCCTGAAAGAAGGCTTTAGCTTTCTCCAACTTCATTTTCAGATTTTCCTCACTGTTCTTCAATGGTTCGTAGGGTTCTAGGTTAGCGATAGGTATTCTGGCCTGCAAAATAGATTAATGCATTCATTCAACAACTCTGCACAGTGCCTATTATGTGCTAGGCACAGTGGGGGGTGTTAAAAAAAGATACAGAAAATATACAGTCCTTGCCTTCTAGAAGTTTGGAACATAACTAAAAAGACAGCTCAACTGATATTTTAGTGCCTACTATGCACAAAGCACTGGAGATACAAAGATAACAAAAGTGTCAGTCTGCGGCTTCAAGAAGCTTACACTCAATGGGGGTGGTGCAGGATAACGTAAATAGGTAAGCATAACACAAGGTGGTAATCAATTTTTACAGTATTTCATTTTATAGTACTTCATGGTTTACAAAACACTTTACATATGAACTCATTTGACCCTCTGACGTCCCTGTGAATTAGGCAACATAGGTATTATCCCTCTTTTAAAGATGAGGAAAGTGAGGCTCAAAAATTAAATGAGTTACCCACAATCACACAACTAAGGGTCAGAGGTAGGATATAAACCCAGGCCTCCGCTACCTCCCAAGTATAGCCACCAAGCTATTGATAAATCTCAGTCCACTTTACTGGATCCTCCCCATCCAGATCATGCCCTCTAACTGTGCCCCCTCAGGGCTCTGTCCTGGGCCATTTTCTCTTCTCCCTCTATACTATCTCATTTGGTGACTTCATCAGTTCCCATGGATTTAATCACCATCTCCACGATGATGATTCTCAAATCTACCTACTCTGCCCTAACCTCTCCGCTGACCTCCAATGACGTCTCTCCAGCTGCCTTTCAGACATCTCCAACTGGATGTCCAGTAAACATCTTAAATTCAACACGTCCAAAACCAAACTCATTATCTTCCCCCTTAACCTCTCCCCTGTTCAATCTTCCCTACTACTTCAGAGGGCAACAGTATCCTCCCAGTCCCTCAGGCTCATGACCAAGGAGGCTTCCTGGACTCCTCACTATCTTTAGCCTCTCACCTTCATCTCCATCCAAGCTGTTACCAGGGCTTGTAGATTTCACCTTTGCCACATCTCTCCAACATGCTCCCTTCTCTCCTCTCTGACACTGCCCCCACTGCAGTACTGGCCCTTTTCAGATCAGGCCTGGATTACTGCAGTAACCTGCTGGTGGGTCTCAGGTCTCTCCCTACTCTAGACCATCCTCTCCTCAGCCACCAAAATGATTTTCCTGTTTCGCAGGTCGGATCACGTCACCCTCTACTCCCCATAAACTACAGTGGCTCCCTCCTACAAGATCAAATACAAACCGTTCTGTTGGACCCATCATAACCTTAGCCCCACCCTACATTTCCAGGCTAACACCTAGCTCCCCAACAAGTACTGTTGGATCCAGTGACATTGTCCTCCTGGCTATTCCACAAAAAAGACACTGCATCTTTCACAGCTCAGAGCACATTCTCTGGCCGTACCCTATACCTGCAAAGCTGTTCCTCCTCTGCTCCCACTACTGACCTTCCTGGCTTCTTTTAAATTCCAACTAAAATCCCATTGTCTACAGCAAAGCTTTACCTAGCTCGATTCCTGGGCCTTCCCTCTTTTAATCATTTCCTATTTATTCTGTAAATTACTTGTTTGGACATATGTGTTTGCTTGTAGTCTCCCCCATTTGATGGTAAACTCCTTGAGGGCAGGAACTGTGTTTTGCCTTTTTTTGCATCGCCAGTGCTCAGCACAGTACGTGGCATATAGCAGGCATTTAAATGTTTACAGACTGACTGGCTGCTAAGGCAGGAATCATGGTATAAAGGAAAGAGCCACCAAACTATTCCACCAAAATCTGAAGACAGAAGGGAAAAAAGAGTGGGAAGGCAGGGAAAAGTAAATTTAATCAGATAAAGCTTCATGGAATAGCTAAACCTTGAAGAAGAAAAAGGGGGGCACGTGGAGATATAGAGATGAGGAATGAATACATTCCAGGTACTGGGGATGGCCTGGGAAACTCCATTCAGCTGTAAAGAGTTCGGGCGCCTTTGATCACAAAACTAAAACAGCTTTTGTGGAGAACTCATCAAACACTTCATTAATGCTTAACAAATGCCAGGCATTCATAAAAGCTGCACGGGTGTGCTTCGGAATTTTCAAGCACCTAGTTTCTGAGTAGATAAAAACAATTTCATAAGCTTGCTTTTATACACAGGAAAAAGGCATCACTTTACATAAAATAAGTCCTTAGTTTTTGATTACAGTATAAAATATAAAGTCTATTCTATGAGACTCAAGATCCAGAGCTGTAAATGAGGTTGAAGCTTTAATACCATCACTGCACCCTGAATTTTTTTTTGGGGGGGGGCAGAGAGAGGAATCTGCACCTGTGATTTCATTTTCTTGATACAGTAACTTTCATTTAATGCTGGTTGCCCAAAGCTCTGCAACAACATAGTCTTGAGCACTGAGAGGCTCGGTAACTTGCCCAGAGTCACAACAATCATGTGTTAGAGGCAAGATGAACCACGAGTTTTCCTGATTCCAAATCTGGCCCCATGACTACTATGCCCACTTGCCTTCTTGTTTTTTAATGTCCTTCTCCCAAGAATAACTATTAAGTATTAAACTCTACTCACACCGGCTTCGTGTAGCTTCACTTTAGTCCTCAGTTCATCCCGAAGCTTTCTCAGTTTGAGGATCTTTGCTTCCAAGTCAGTTTCCGAATCCTGCGGTCCCTGGTGCCCGTCTTGTGGCCTGGCTGATCTCTGATCATGTGCCTCCAGTCTTTCCAGCTGATATAAAACACCTGTGAGTGAAAAGACTTTCAGAAGAAACAAAAACTAGTGGGAAAGTATTTTATTGCCCACCAGAATGCCTGGTTTTGCTAGCCCAATAACACCAGTGTTACCAAATAACAATACACCCAAGAGATATGAAGGGATCGTATCAAAAAAAATTAAGCGATTATTTTCAAAAAATTTTTTCCTTTAAAAAAAAAATGTGATCTTTAGGTTTGTTGCATTCTCAATTTTTTTAAACACCTAAAGGTTTTTCTCCCACTCTCAACAGAAGGTATCTGTCTGTCAGAGGATCTTGGTTCAAATCCTAACTCTGCCACTTCCCATGTGTGTACCCTTGGGCTAATCATTGAACATCTCCAGGTCTTAGTTTCCTCCTTTGGGAAATGAAAAGGGTGGACTTGTTGACCTCTAAGGTCCCATCCAGCTCTAAATCCAAGATCTATGTTTTAATGGAAATCAATGTTGGACAATTTGGTTTAGGAGCTTTTTCTGAAACAATTATTTAATTAAAATGAGGATTATATATGTGCCCTTTATCCTTGTGGAAATTTCTTATCCACAAAAAATTATCTTTCAGGGCAGCTACATGCCACAGTAGATAGAGATAGCAGATAGAGCACCAGCCCTGGAGTCAGGAGATCCTGAGTTCAAATGTGATCTCAGACACTTGATACTTACTAGCTGTGTGACCCTGGGCAAGTCACTTAACCCTGATTGCCTAGCACAGGCGTAAGGAACCTTTGGCCTCAAGGCTACCTGTGGCCCTCTGACTGAATCCAAACTTCACAGAACAAATCCCCTCAATCAACAGGCCAAACCCAAGGACCTAGAAGGCCATATGTTGTCTTGAGGCCGCAGGTTCCCAACCCCTGGGGAACAAAAACCAAGAAAAAACATTATCTTTCAATTTCAAAGTACCTAAGTGATGCCCAGTTTCCATGGAAGTTTTACTATACTCTTCAGTTTTGAAGATGTTGTTTCCCTCTTGCCAAAAGAGCATGCACTGAGAATTACTTTTCCACGAATGGGGTGCATATGTATTCAATTCAAAAAGCATGTATTAAGTGCCAATTCCGTTGCAAGACACTCTACTAGGTGCTTGGGCAACTGAGGCAGAAAGAAGCTTATACTCTAATGAACAAAAACACTTAACTAGATAAATACAAATGTATGTAAAATCACTTGGGGGGGGGCACTATTGTAAGGAGAATCAAAAGGAAGCATCCAAGAACAGAAGTGATGTGGGGAAACATTTCAGGGATTAGGGGGAGGGGGAGACAGTCTGTGCAAAGGCCTGAGCACAGAGGAAGGAGAGGGAATGTCATTTTTAGAGGACAGTTAAGTAGGATACTGTGGATGGAATGTGGAATGCATGAAGAGTAATACAGAATCAACCTGGAAAATGGACAGGAGTCAAACTGTGGAGGGCTTTAAATGCCAAATGGATGAGTTTATATTTTGTCCCAGAGAAAATAAGAAGACACTGAAGCATCCAGGTTAGACCTGTGCTTTAGTACTATCTACATGGCTGCGATGTAAAGGATGGAGCATAGTGGGAAAAGGCTGGATATAAGAATAATACTATAATGTTACTGAACAGTCCAGGTGAGAGGTGATGAGGGCCTGAGATAGGATGACTGTGGAACACAAGCTGAGAAGGGGATGGATGTAAGAGATGTTGTACAAGAAGAAGTGATATGATTTGGAAACTGCCTGGATAGAGAGTGAAAATGAGGAAGATTAGTGAGAATGAAGAGTTGAGGACGACTCCTAGATGGAGACCTGGGTGAGTGGAAGGATGGTGGAAATCGTAAGGAAAAAAAAGAAATTAGGAAGAGGGCTGAGTTTATGGAGAAAGAAAAAGAGTTTTATTTTGGAAAGGTTTAAGATGCCCTGGCAACATCAAAGTCAAGATGTCAAGCAGGCTAAGCTCACAAAGACTGGGGCTGAAAATGGAGATCTGAGACTCATTCGCATACAGATAATTAAACCGATGGAGCTGATGGGAACACTACTGAGACCTCCAAAGTCTCTAACCCAGGCTCCTAGGTGACTGGAAGCTTTAGTGCACAAAGTAGCTCATCTTTTAGGGGTGCAGACAATGGAATGGAACAAAGGCCAAGCTAAAATGCACAAAAACTTTTATTTACTAGCCACTCAGATACAGAATTATTATCATGATTATTGTTATTTTTCTCTGAGAGGTACATCTGCAAAGCTTCTTAACCAGCTGTGAGATCTGTAGTAGTATGAAGGGGTTTAAGTCTAAGACTTTTAACCACTAATGGAATAGAGAAACCACCTGGGTCAAGGAGCCATATACATTACTTGGGTATTAGGGAAGGTAAAGACTTGGAACCAAAACTCTAGTTCCAAAAATGCTGAACTGGGATCCATAAGGCATATATACTTACCAAGAGCCACAAACTACATTTAATTAGCTAGACATCTTCAATAAAGAGCAATAAAGAACATACACTGTCTGCAAATATTTATGGAACAACGTGGGAAAAGAAACCAGTACGGGACAGAAATGAGGCGGCCAATAACAAATGCACAATATGCTACAAGTGTGTTTTTGGTTTTTTTTAAGCATCAAGGAACTAACACATAACGTTTCTGCTTCTAAAGCTTTTGGTCAGCATTTGTGACCTCTCGTCAGCTTAAGCTTCTAGCAATTAACATTGTGCTCCAAACACCAGGGGGACTGTATCACAATTTTGAAACAGTGTTAGTTTTCACCTTAGGTCAGTACTTAATTGGGGGAATTCTTAAAACAGAGGAATGTAATGAAAGGATCATTTGATTGTGCCGGGGTTAGGCTATCACCTCTACCCCATACTAGTTCTATGGTCTCACTTCTAAAATGAGAGGATTTTAGCCCAGATCTCTCTGAGGTCCTTTCGAGTTCTAACATCCTATAATCAAAGTGAGCCCAGACCAAAAGATGATGAAATGTCCTCCTCCAGACTCACCATGTTTCTGGGAAGATGCCATCAGCTTTCCGAATCCCAAAGTTTGGTTTGTTTGTTTTTAAGATACCTAGAGTAGATGACGGTGAATGTTCCCCGAATTCCTTGCGGAGAAAAGGAAAATAAGATAACAAACATGCCTTCTTTAGGTACGGACTGGTACACATAAATTATCACAATACTGACATTTAAATAGGACTTTAAGATTTACATAGCACTTTACAAACGCTATCTATCCATTTGAAGCTCACCACGACCTGGTGGGAAGCAGAAGGGTGGCAGGGGGATGGAGCAGCAGATTCTGGAGCCCAAACTCCTGGGAGGTAGTGGGGTGTAGGGGACGGAGGGCTGGGCTTGAGGTCTGAAGCCCCAGAGATTGAATCCCACCTGTGGGCGTTTACTGGCTTCGTAACCCGGGGCAAATCACGTAATCTCTAGGAGCTTCGGTTTCCCCAGTGGTGAAATTGGGATAATCGGACCCCTAGGTTACCGTGAGGATTAAAAGACAAAATGGGGGGAAAAAAGCCATCTGCAAACCTTCAAGTGCCGTATTCAATTATTACAGGCATTGTTAGTCCCATCTTAGAAAGGAAGATCGGCGGGGATTCGCAAAGGTAACAGTCGGTAAGGATCAGAAGTAGGTTTTGAAGCTAGATCTTCGCTACTCCACACGCCCAGGCCTTTTTTTCCCTATACGCCGCCTCTCAGGCTGATCCAGCAGTGCCGACGTCGTCTCGAAGAGGGTCTAGCTTCCTAGTCCGCCGGCTACGTCCCACTCCTCTGGGCTCTCAGAACCGAATGACCCCGTTTTCCCGCCGACAGCCACTTCAAAACAGGCTCGATCTGTCCCGGCGTGCCTAGCGCACACACCGTACAGCAAGATGGCAGCGCCCATGACATAGGCTCCCCCCATTCTTCCCGGCATGCCTTGAGGATTCGACGACTTTTTCCATCGGTTGGGAAGATGGCGGCTCCCGTTGAAGTAGTTCAGCCACTGGTGCAGTATTTGGTTCTGCGAGGGGACTTGGCGCGGGCTCCGTTCTCGTGGCCGTTAGGAGCGCTGGTGGCACAGGGGTGTCACGCGGCCATCGCGGCCTTGCATGCCCACCGCGACCACCCAAATACGGCGGCTTATCTCCAGGATCTGGGGAGCATGCGCAAAGTGGTCCTTGAGGTGCGGAACCCTTTGAATGGGGCGGGAGGAAAGGTGGTATTAGGGCCGGAAGCGGAAGGGACGAAGGGCGGGGGTTTCTTTTGGAGTCTTGGCGATGCCCTAGAGGGCGGAGATTGGTTCCACCCTGTTCTCCGGCCTGTGCTGGGAAGGGAGAGGGACGTGGGGCTTAGATTCCCTGCACTGTCAGGCCTGGTTTTTGATGCAAATTATGGGAGCGGCCTTCCGGTGTGGCCTCGGACGGCGGCCGTGCTGGCCCCTGCCCGGGGCCGGAGCCTTGGAGGGGCAATGGTTTGTGGGACACAAGTCTGCTTTTGTGCGGTGAATGCCCTCAGTTCGAGAACGGAGCATTTAATTAAGCCCCTAATTCTTTTCCAGGCCTTCTGCTCGGACCTGGGGATGCAGGGATCGTCCTCGTCAGAGCCATTGCTAGAGGAAAACAGCATGTTCGCAGATGATTAAATGCAGGATAGAAACAGAATAGTGATTGTTGAGAGCGGCAAAGCGCTAACACCAGAGGGGCTGAGTGTGTCAGGAACTAGGAGCTGCAAGAAAGTGAGTGGAAAGAAAGGGATGAATGTGAGAGATTCAGCAAGACTTGGTGACGTGGAATTGGGGGCAGTGCAGGCGATGAGAATGAAGAGGCCGATTGGGAAAGGGATTGTGATGACCCTGACCAGGAATTTAGGAGAAAAGGGGCACGTCTTATGTTCAGAAGGAAAATATATATTCGGTTTTGGACCTTTGAGCTTGTGCATATAGAACATCTCAGTGGAGATAGTGCAGTAAGCAGTGAGATAATGGACTGGAGTTTAGGAGAGACTGGGGCTAGGAATGTAAATTTGGTAAATTTTGCATGGAAAAGATAATTGAACAATTGGAAGTTGGTAATCTCATAAAGAAAAGAGGAGAGCCCCTGGACAGAACCCGGGGGTTACCTAAGCATAGGAGGCTGAATGTGGATTGAGGGAGATCAGTTAGGTATGAAGAAAACCACTAGAAAACAATATTATAATTAGTGTAAAGAGCGTAATATACTGAGAAAAGTCAAGAACAGTGAGAACTGTGAAAAGGTCTTTGGATTTAGCAATAAAGAGATCCTTGGTAAGGGTTGGAGAGAGTAGCTGATGGAGTAGTCAAAAGCACAAGGTCAGACATCAAAGGACTGAGAAATGAAATGAGATGGGGGAAAAATGGAGGCAGTGAGTGTTGACAGCTTTTTCAGTAAGTTTAACTATGAAAGAGAGACAGATAGATTGATAGCTTGAAGGAGTGGTAGGGTCCAGTTAAAGTTTTTAAAGATGGGGGAGACCTGAGCATAGTTGTGAGCAGTAGGGAAGTCAGTAGATGAGCTGTTGGAAATTAGGCAGAGAGGATTATCAAAGGTCCCTGAAGACATGGAGGGGATAGAATCAAGGATTCTATTGCAGAGGTGGTGCTGGCAAGGAGATTAGTGCTCCTCCAAGAGTGGAGGAGAGGATAGGGGATGATGTTGATGTGATTTAAGTGTAGAATCAGGGAGGAGAAGTGGTTCTCCAGTAATGGCCTTATTTCAGGAAGAGGACAAAGAAAAAGGATTTTGTAGGTCGCTTGAATAGAGAAAGAATAGCTACTGTACAGTTAGTCAAGAGAAGAATTTTCTGTGTACTTGTGAGGACCTATATGATAGCATAAGTTTTTGGTGGACCTTGTCAGCACGGTGTGATTTTCTCCTATGTCATTCTGAAATTTGTAAGCAAGAGTGAAGAAGGCAAATGGTGTCAGTAATCTGGTTGGCATTTGGAAAAAAGGATGAACAGTGAGGGGACATTGGGTCCAGGAGTTCAAGTATTTATTAAATACCTATCCTTTGTGAGGCACTGTACTAGGTGATGGGGGATACAGAATTACCTGGCCTCACAGAGCTTACATTCTTTTGGATAGTCACAAATGTATACAGAGAAGCGTATTTAGTGGTGTGAAGAAAGTATAAAGTTACCAGGGGGTATCAGGAAGGGTTTCTCATAGAAGGTGGTAGGTGAGATGAGCTTTGAAGGAAGCAAAAGATCCTCATTTAGTCCAGGCATTCAATGCAGCTTGTGCAAAAGCATGGCGGAGCAAAATTATATGACAAATTTAAGAAATAAGTGGGACAGTATGACTGGTTTGTTGAGCATGAATCTAGAAAGGTAGATTGGTACTATACTGATAGTTTCAAATGCCAAGAGGAGTTTGTATTTTATTCTAGAGATAAAATCCACAGCAGAGATCCACTGAAGCCTCCTGAACAGGAGACAGATATGGGCAGACCTGTGTTTTAGATTAATAGAATAAGTAATCCAGTATCAGAAAAAAAGACATTTAACAATTGTCATGCCCCCTCCACATATTTCACACCAGTTATCTTCTCTCCATTCACACATAATCATCACACTAATTCAGAAATTCATCACTTCTCACTTAAACTATTATAATGGCTTAATTGGTCTCCCTACTCTCTTCCATCCTCTCATCTTCCATCACTACTTCAAACTATCCTCTATAGAACTGCCAAAATATATAATATTTCTAAAATTCTAGTCAGATTCTTTGGTTAGTTTTATCTAGGTTTGACATAGGTACATTGAGATTCCCCAATTGCAGTTTTACTGTTGATTCTTTATCTAAATTGATTAGCTTTTCCTTTAAGCATTTAGATGCTATGCCATTTGGTACATATTTATTATATGTCCATAATGCCATTAAGCATAATGTAGTTCTCTTTCTATCTTTTAATCATCTGCTTTTATTACTGTCTATTTTTTTAGTTCAGCTGAAGCTTAATAGATTTTGCTCTAGCTCCCTTGTAATAACTTTGTTTAAAACTTTCTGCGTAAAGTCTGTTTTCTTGTAACATGTTTTTGGATTCTGTTTTCTAAATTCTGCTATTCTCTTTTATAGGTGAGTTTATCCCATTCAGATTTGCAGTTATGATCGATAATTGTCTATTTCTCCCTAACCTATCCTTTTATACTTCTTTCTCTGTTAGCCTTTCTCCTGGTCCTCTTTTCTCCCCTTCATACTCCAACCTCTGAAGATGGAGTTTGTTATGCTTGTGACTAATCTTTCTCTAAATCTCTCCTCTCTTTTAATCTCCCTGTCTACTCTTCCAATCCCTGTCTTCCCCTACCTCCCAATAAATATGAGAGAGAGCTTGGGGGGTGACTTCCCCTATGCAAGTTTTGGAAAAGGACCCCACTTAAATTTTCCCTTGTTGGGGTAGTAAATTAAGGGAAAGTGAATATATTTCTTTAAATGTCTTTCTGCACAGCTCGATTTGGGAATCTGGGATTATGGATGGCATGGAACTTGTGTAATTCAGTAGTAATTTCAGTAATTGCTGATATCCTTCTGGGAAGAGGAAGTAAGTTCATTTTTTTCTTTGTGTCTTTCTTATAGAAAAGGAAATGAAATCTCAATTAGGACAGCTTGCACATCAATGGCAAAGCTGAAATTAGAACCTGAGGTCTTCCTAGGCCGTCTTCTTTGGTATAATCTGGTCCTTTGCTTTTAGATAGTAGGGAACCATTTGACCTGTGTTCATATTCTTCTGTCCTTTCCCCTTTTTCTACTCTACTACAGGCTCCAGATGAGGCTGCCCTGATGGCTCTGGCCGAGACCTTGAAACAGAACAACGTTGACTATATGCTGTGGCTGGAGCAGCCAGAAAACATTGCCACCTGCATAGCTCTTCGGCCTTACTTCAAAGGGGAGGTGAACACACATTTGAGGAAGTTCAAGTTACTGAAGTAACCATCATATGTGAGAGCTATTTTGGACAAATGGGACCCAGAATCTGCATGCCACCCATCTCTTGGCATCTCTGCAAAAAGTGTGTCAACAACTCATTGACACACCCCACTTTTGCCTTCAATACTGGCAATTTCTTTAGAGGTAGTTGCAAATAGATTAATTTTTGAGAAAATTTCAACAAATAAATAGTTCCTCTTTCTGTGAATGTGGGAAAGATGGATGAACAACAATGGGACTCTGCTAGTTATTGTGTCACTTTGTGACTTGATTAGGTGCTTATTGGCCTGGGGCACTCTCTCTGTCTGGGAGGCCTTTAAACACATTTACACAGTTTGATGTGAATAGTTATCCTGGGGAAAGAAGGAGCTGCCTGTAGTCTACTTTTTCAAGCAGTAGCTAATTAGAATGAGGATGATCACTTTGATTTAACATTTCAAACCAGATCACAGGATTTAGAGCTGGAAGGTATCTTAGAACTCAGCCCGGGTGATCTTATCCCCTTCCCCGCCCAGGGACCCTTTTGGTAAATCTGAAGGCTGCAGACCTTTTCTCAGATTATTTTTAAATTCATAAATATATGCAGGACTACAAATGAAACCAAGTGTATTGAAATATAGTTAACAAATTTTTAAAAAGTCCATGAATTCAAGAAATGCTGATCTAATCCAACTCTGTTATTTTACAGATGAGTTAATAGGCTCTGAGAATTTAGGTAACTTGTCCAAAGTCACACAGTAACATCACAAATTCAGGCCGAGGTCCTCTAATGGCAAGTCTAGTGCTTTTCCTCCTTCTCCCAAGGTAGTGTTTTCATATGCATTTTCATTTGATTCGGTTCTTTATTGATAGAAACTGCATATATTTTCACGTATTTAACCTAATTGATAACTCCCAAATATAAGTTCACAATTATGTGCTTGAGTCTGACGTTTCCAGCTGCTTGCTATATATATTGTAGATAATTATTTTATTGATGCTTTCTTAAAAACATTAGCTACCAATGACTGACCCTCTCATCCCCAGCACTCAAAAAACTTTCTCTTGTAAAACAAATCACATTGTCTGTGTCTGACAATATATTTCATTCTGCACAAAAGGTGGAAGCCAGGATAAAATTGAATGTGTTACAGGATCAAAATCATCAACGGAGAGGAAAATGAGGCCAGAGCAGGGATGGGCTGGGAAGACAGAGAGGATGGAGTGACTGGACATTTCTGGATCAATAAGATCAAGGGTAGGCCTATTTCTGTCAAACTATTGACAAGCACTTATTGCTTATTCATTCATTCATTCATTCATTCATTTATTTGCTGCATGCTTATTCTAAGCACTAGGGAAATAAAAGCAAAAACATAGTCCTGCCCTCAAGGAGCTCCCATTCTAATAGGAGGAGATAACGTGCAAAACATCTGTGTACACACAAGGTATATATAGTATAAATGGGAGGTATTTTCAGAGAGAAGGCACTAGTGGGTGGTGGGGGAGGAGGAGAAGGAGATGGGGCTGTTAGAGAGGGGACTGGGAAAGGACTTCAGCATAAGGTGAGATTTCAGCTGAATCTTGAAGGAAGCCAGGAGAAAGAGGTGAAGACAATGTTCTAGCCAGTGAAAGTATGGAGATGGAGTGTCATGTTTGAGAAACAGAAAGAAGGCCAATACTGCTAGATTTTAGACGTGGAGGAAAAGAAAGTGTAAAGAAGACTGGAAAGTTAGGAAGGGGCCATGTTGTGATGAAAAGGTTTAAAAGCCAAACAAGATTCTACTGATTCTGGAGTCACTGGAGTTTATTGAATAGGGAAGAGGGACATAGTCAGACATTTTGCTTTTGAAAGTCAGATCACTTTGGCAGCAGAGTAGAGGGTGTCCTAGGGTGGGGAAGAGACTTAAAGCAGGGAGACTAACCAGCAGGCTATTATAATAGTTTAGGCATGAGATGATGAGAGCCTTCACCAAGGTGGTGACTGTGTGAGTGGAGAGAAGGGGATGGCTTTGAGAAATGTTGCAAAGGTAGAAACAAGATGTAGCAACAGATTAGATAGATGGGGTGAGTAAGAGGAGTTGAGGGTGCCGCTGAGATTGTGAACCTGTGTGACTGAGAGGATGGTGGTACTCTCCACAGGCGAGTTTGGGAGCAGGGAGGGTTTGGGGTTTCCCCAGATCTTTTCTATAACATGTCGAGTGTGAGATGCCCACGTGTATAGCCGAGTTGGATGAAGGTACAGGTCATGGAAGACGAAGATGATGAACTGGTAGGTCAGGATGTTTGAGGGAACATCACTATACGTTGAAGATCCTGAATATAAGGGAAGGGGCTGGGCTGGGGAAGCTAGGAAGCTAGGTCTTAAACGAGAAAGGAAAGAGGGTGACATAACTGGCAGTAAGTCAGCCAGGAAGGAGAAATGGTTGCCAAATGACGATGCTAGGGGAAGGGCCTAGAAGGGGCAGTGAGGAGTGAAGAATGAATTTATTCACTTGCTCAGCCTTTGTTGGTGTAGGCTTGAGCATGCAGGAGAAAAGACACATTCAGTGCTGGAGAAAGTGACAAAAGATGCAGTGTTTACTGAGGGAGTCAGGTGTCTGATCGCAAGGACAGAGCAGGCATGTTAGAGGAACAGGTCTAATAGGAATGGGGAGATGTTCAATAAAATGGGGTTCCAGTTTGTGAATGTCGGGGGGATAGGCTGGTTTATGCAAGGATTACATGAATGGGGAACAGAAATTAGGCAGTGGTAGGAGAAGAGTTTGCATTTAGGTAGCCTTGAACTTTGAACTGAGGCTTTTGAAGAGGAAGCAGTCTCGTTTGTGTAGGTGGGTCGTTAACTACTTCCCAGGAAGCAAATCCAGCTCTGCTCCTGGCCCCAGCTAAGAATCAATTTGATTTTCTCCCTCAGGAAAGGGAATCCAGTCTCTGATCTGGGATGTGCACGATCTCAAGGCAAGAGACCTGCTGTTGGTAGTCTTTGCTAGTTGTGAAAATCTGAGGCCTGGTTGATTAATATACCTCCCCTTGTGAAAAAGTATAGTGCAGCCCCCAAACCTCAGCTTTAATGTTGATAAGATTTTTAGGGGTGGGGAATGAGGTAAGTGGTAGTGAGGGACTGGTTGTGTCATGAGGGGCTGGTTGGGTGATAGGCTGCAGAGTCCATGAGGAGCAGAAGACTCCAGTCAGTATATTTCCAGGTGGGGTGGAATCAAGGAGAGGGGTAGAGAGGAGAGGAGGCTTAGGACATCCACTCACAATTCCAGAAGATACTGCCTAGCTGACTGGGGTGGTACAGGCAGCCTCTATAGTGGCTGCCCCCTCTCTCTGTGATAGAGACCCTAGGGGATATGTGCCAGAATCACTTACACTTATGTGGCACTTTAAGGTTTAAAAAATGCTTTATGTACACCTTTTCATTTGATTCTCACAACATCCTTGTGAAACAGGTAATATAGATATTATTCTGATTTTTGAGATGGGAAAAAAGTCAGAAAGCCTAAGTGACTTGTGGGGTGTGATCTGGGACAATTTGAACCAGTGTCCTCTGGCTAAGTTGCTCTTTTTACTATATATCCTGTTGTGTCAAATAACATTGGCCATTAACATGCCAATTTGGAAGAATTCTAAAAAATGGCATTTATCTTCTTTTTATATCAGGAGACCCCTACCTAGATTTTTGCTGCAAATCTATTACATGACTAAAGGCAGATCATAGTGCCTTATCTTTCCCTCTCTCACCAGTGGTACAGTGAATATTACATTGAGCCTAGGGTCAGGAAGTCTTGAGTTCAAATTCAGCCTCACGTATTTACTACCTGTATGAGGCTGGGCTAATCACTTAACCTGTTTGCCTCAATTTCCTCAACCGCAAAATGAGATAATACCAGTACCCGCCTCACAGTGTTGTTGTGAGGATGAAATGAGATATTTGTAAAAAATGTGTAGCACAGTGTCTGGCACAAGTAGGTGTTATGTAAATGCTTATTTCCTCCCTCTACCCCATCAGTTCATTATAAAGGTACGGTCAGGTACTTATGCCCTTCTAGTAGGAAAGAGATGTTTCTCTTAGCGATAGATTAGTTATGTGATTATAGAGATTTCCACTTAGAGGGCTTGGAGGGCCATCTCTTTCTTCAAAGTTCAGTTTAGGTGCTATTTCACCTAAAAGTATTTTTCTCTCTCTTCAAATGTTCCTAGGGTACTTTCCCAGGCTCTCTCTTTTGTATTGTGTGATTTCTTTGCCCTCGCTTCTGGTTTCTGAGCACTGATGGAGAAAACCTTGAAAAACTGATTTCACTCACTACAAATTTATGGTACATATCCTTGGCTGGGCTTTTGCTGCTGCTCAATAGTCTCGTCTCCTTCCCTACAGTAACTATTGAAAACTTTTTTTTATGTGTACTGCCAATAATAGCCCTATATACAGATGTCCTAGCTTCTTACTTCTCTGGGAATGAGGTTATGTGGGGTGAGCTCCTTCAGCTTTCCTGCTCTAGTCCTTAACAACCACTGCTCTGTATCCCTCTGATCCTGGACTCATCCCTGTTCTCTAAGGCTAATCCTGAGATCCTTCTCCTTCTGCCTCCTCTAGACTTTGTTCCTTAATCATCTCCTCTTTCATATCAACCTCTTCCTTTGCCACCAGCTCTCTTCCCTCTGCCTCGATTCCTAACACTTCTTTGTGATCCTTCTACCCCATCCAGCTACTGTTCATCTTTCTCATTGCTACACTTTAGGCTTTTACCCTAGTTGCCCTATTAAAAGTTCATTAACAGCTTCCTAGCTGCCAAATCCAAGGAATGGCTTTCTCTGAATCCTTTGTTTATTTAGCCCTACCAACTGAGAGCCTCTGTTCTTCATGTCTCTTTTGACTTTTTCTCCCTTAGTCCTATTTCTGCTCAGAGCTTTTACCTGCTAGAGATATCTCAAAACTCAGAATGTCCAATCTTGATCTCTCTTTGGAGTTCCAGCTGCCTTCAGGGCATTCCTTACCCCTCTTGGTGTCTTTCAAAGTTTTCTCCTCTGGAGTCTTATTTCTCCTTAGACATTCTACTTTATAGAAAGATAACCTCAAAATCCAAATGTTTGGTCTTGATCTCTTTTCTGAGCTCCAACTGCCTTAAGGACATTTCTACCTGTCACCTAAAACTCAACATGTATAAAACTAAACTTATTTCCCCCTTAAATCTGCTTTGTTTGACTTCGCTATTTGTTAGTGGCACTATCATTCACCCAGTCTGCCTTGTTAGGAACCTTGGGGATTATCTTCAGCTTTCCCCTCAGTCACCTTTAATATCCAATCAGTTAATAGTCCTGTTGATTCGATTTCTTTAGCATCTCTTATGTTTGACTCTTCTAATCCTATTACAGCCAGCCTAATACAGGACATTGCCACCCACCTGGATAAACTACTATATTAGCTCAACAGGTCTTATTGTTTCCCATCTTCCTCCCCACCAGACCATGTGATACACCACTGCCTGAAAAGGCTTTCTTCTATACAGCTCTAGTCCTGTAATTCTGCTCACAAATCTTATTTGTTCCAGTCTTTCCTCCTGAGGAAAGTTAAAATTTGTCTGCCTGATATTCAAAGCCCTTCATGTTACCCTTCGCACCCTTTCTCATTCTCCTCCATGGACTCTGCTTCAGTCAGATTAGACAACATTATTCCTGGAACACTCCATTCTTATTATGTCTCCTTACTGCTAATGTCTGGAATGCCCACTTTCTACTTGTTGAACCCTCAGCTGTCTTTGAAAACACTACTCAAATGCTCTCTATTTTCTCCATGAAGCTTTTTGTGATCTCTCAGGTTAGTATAATTTTTAGGTCATTCAGACCTAACATAACACCTTGTTGTTTTGTTACTCTCTAATGAACCCAATTAATTGTTTTATTGCAGCTATTTGTGTCGGTGTCCTAGCCTCTTCTTGGACTGAGCTTGAGAGGAGGTACCATATCATTGCTAAACTTTGTATCTCCCCCAGTACCTAGCAGGGCTCTACACAGAGTCGGTGCTTAAACTATCTTCCCTATAAGCTACTTGGCAGCTAGGGCACCTATGTTACTGTTCATTTTGTACCCCTAGAGCCAAACATGGTGCCTTACACACCATAGGTTTTTGAATGCTTGTGGTTATACTGAATTAGTAGAGGTATCTAAAGTCTTAACAGTGGTGTGACTTTGAAGAAGTGATTTAAGCACTCTCAAGTTTCTTCTTCCATAAAATAACACATCTGCCCTATGGACTGCATGGAGTTGTCCAGATCAAATAAAATAATGACAAAGTAATCTGTAAAGGATGTTTTGTTGTTCAGTAAGTTTTTCAGTCATGTCCAACTCTTTGTGACTCCATTTGGGGTTTTCTTGGCAAAAATACTGGAGTGGTTTGCTGTTTCCTTCTCCAGCTCATTTTACAGATGAGGAACTGAGGCAAACAAGGTTAAGTGACTTGCCCAGGGTCACATAGCTAGGAAGTGTCTGAGGCCAGATTTAAACTCAGGAAGATGAGTCTTCCTGACTCCAAGCACAGCACTCATCCACTGCATCACCTAGATGCTCCAAAAATATATTATTGTTATTAATTAGATTAGTTCCTATATCTTATAGATGGGAAACCAGAAGCCCAGGGCTTAAGTGACTCTACCAGGTAGTGTCCTTCCTGGTGCCCAAGGGGGATTAAATGTCTGGTCGTAAAGTGGGAGTAAAGAATAATTGACGGGCATCACACTCCCCTAGTCCCTTCACGTCAGGAGGTGAGAAATGTCTCCAGTGATGAACTTATGGGAAAAAATGGATTGGAACTGTACAGTAGCCCTTTTCTCTTTGTTAGGCCTAGGGACACAGTTTGTCTTCACAGGGTCGGACTGAAATATAGGACCAACCCTCTCCTCAAAGGAAAAGAGTACTTTTCCACCCCACCCTGCACCCCTCCAACCTAGCCCCTGACATTGACATGGACTTAACTCCCAGAGATACTTACTAAATATGAATAACTAATGGTGGAATGAAAGGTTTGCTTCCCTAGTTGGAATGAGTTCACAGGAGTTCAGGAGACTGTGAAACCTCCTGAAATCATATAGACTTACGTTCCTACCAAGGTTTGTCTTAATTATATTAAGTGGCAACATATTCTGCTAGGTTTAGGTTGCCTTAAGAAAAAACATCAGGGCATAATTTTATACATCTTTTTTGTTAAAGGTATTATTATAGTAGTTAAGCTCACTTCTTCTGGTTCCTCAACAACTTCCTCAAAGTTTAGCAAGCAACATACATTGGGAAATAGGATTCAAATAAAACCAATCATCTGGATGTGGCATCATCTGTGTCTGAAAACATCAAGGTTACCAGACAATCTCATGGTGATGCCTGGATGAATCCAGGAAGTCAAGATCAAAGAATGAGCTTCTCCTATTTTAAAGATGAAAATGACCTGGCCATGGAAATGAGGAACCAGCTAGGACTGTCTCCAAGTCCATCATGAGGACTACAGTGGAAGTTTTCAGAATTACTTCCTCTTATTAAACCTGAATTTTCAGTTAACTAGTGTAGACTTGTGATATTTCTGTATACTTTTTATTGTTTTCATTAATTTATTGTGTAGGCAACCCATATTGCTGGTAAACCAGGTCCGTTCTGTGGCTGAAAAGTGATTTTCCTGTGGAATGACAGAAGTGCCATAGGTGCAAGCAATTTTATTTTCCTCAAATTTAGCAATCATTTTAAACTGTACAAACATAAAACAAACAGTGCAACTATAAAAACTTTTAAGGTGACATGCATACTTTAAGGTGCAGCTGGGTTGGGATGGGGGAAGTGCTGTCTTATGTTGGCATCTTCTATATTCTCTACCTTTTTTTCTAGTTCCTTACACGAAAGCAGTCAGCCAGGAAACTTCACTTGGAATGCTGAAGTGAGAGTTGAACACCCTGAAGTCAGATTGCACATCTATATGTGACAAACAAAAGAGAACATCTCCTTTGCCTCCACCTCAGGGTAATAGGGCAATGAGATGGAGGGTTAGAGTAATGTAGGGCTGGGCAGTCAGGCTGGGAATGAATAGGTCAAGGATGAAGTTTATGAAGAATTTAAGGAGGTCATTTATAATTGAGGATTTCATTTCTGATTTGTGGTTACTACCCATTGTTACTTAGCTCTTCCTTCATCTTTTCATTCATTACATTTTCTGAACAAATTATTTTCTCTATTAGGTGAAAATATTTGTAACTGAGGGGAACTGGGTAGAAAGGAGGGTAAGAGCTAAGAAAATGGCTTCTTCTTTAATGATGGAGTCTATGTTCTTTGTTCTTAAACATTTCTTTTGCCCAGAAAGCAGAGGTAGTAGGGGTGGAGAATATCATTTTTTGGCCCAGGGAAGCTGGTGATGCTACCTCTGGTTCTTTCACAACACCATTCTCAAGCTTTTCTATTCTCACAGTGAAATTTCTAAAGGCAGGAAATGGGTCCATTGGATCCCTTATGGGAGGGAAGGATTGTGGAAAGGGATAAAATTAGCCCTATAGCAGGAGGTAGATTTTTCCCAGCCTGATATAGAAATAAGTATGTCTGGATTGATGGTAATTCAAATCCTAAACTTAAAACCTGAAAAGTGAGGATTTCTTTGAGAACTAATTTTCCCCTTTATTCAAGAAACCGATGTAATTTTGACATTTACTCATAAGAATAGCTCCTAGTATAGTTCTCTGGAACAAGTCAGTTTGTCCCATGGGACTCTTCAGTATAGCATAGCGATTGGTCCCCTTTGACACAGGGGACGGCACTTTCTGGCAGTGACATTATTGGTTGTCAATTCTTAAAGTAAATCCATAAATGGCATCACAGTTATTAAAATGTTGAAATAGTTAGCCAAATGTTTCAGAACTGCAATTCAATCAACAAGTTATATTTTATACACACAAAATTTAGAAAAATCAAGTGTGATATTAAAAGCATAAAACTGAACAGAAGGAAATAAATTTCTACAAGAAATCAGAAATATTTACAGGGATATTTAAAGGGCAGAATAAGCTGCTTAGATCATAGAATTTACTTTTATTTTAAATAACTTTAGCTACCTTAGTTGTTAATACAATAAAAGCAGAAAGAACAAACTGCCTTTTTTCCACATTTAATCAGAAAATTGTATCTACAATAACTCAAAGACTTTGCCCTTTGTCCTTCCCCAACCCTTCCAAAAAATTATTGCATTTTCCCCCAAACTTTACTTTTTTTTGTAATCCCTTGCAAATGTACACATTTCAGCCTCTATTGCTGGAGGCATCTTGATTTAAACCATCTTAAAAAAAATGGAATGGGGAGGAGGAGGTGCAAAATACTTTCTTGAAGCCAACAGACATAGAATTGCTAGAAGAAGCTGATTGTACACACGAGCTGCCTGGGGATGGGATAGGCTTTACAGAAAGATGACAGCCTTTTGTAGTTGTTTTTTTGCTGAAGGGCACAGGGCTGCCAAAGCCCTTCTTCCATAATGGGGTCAGAGTCAAATCCAGCTGAAATGGAGTTTCTTTCTCCACTTGGAACTTTTCATCTTGGTTCTCCTCCAAAAGCCTTCATTCAGATAAGAAGCCAATGACTGATTATAAAAATAAGAACAATTAAATTTGGCTCAAGAAATCGATTGTCCAACTTTTCTGCCGCATTGCTCTCTCAATATCCAAGGCCTTTACAAAGCAAAAAACACCTCCCCAACCCTCAGCAAAAAGCAAACCCCCCCTTTTTTTTTTGCTCCAAATACTACGACCTGAAGAATGGCTGCAGATTGAGATATCAAAAATCTCAGAAAAATATATAATATATTTGTATATCTCTGTATGTCTATTATTTAAATTTCACATTCCTTTAAAAGTGGTTATTCAGTCAGTAGCTGCTGAAGGAGGCTCTTCTGCTGGGCCTGGGGGTTCTGCGGACCTGATGTGGGTTTTTGAGATCCCAGGGGCCCAGGCTGGTTCAGGTAAGGGTCCCCGCCTACCAGATTCACTGTACACTGGACGTCGGCGAACACCTGAACCTGCTGCACCTGCTGGAACACAAACAAAAGCTGTGTTGAGACAGAAGGCTCGGCCCCCCCGGCTCATGAGTGCGTACTACTTGAAGTGGGAACTCACTAGAGCATTCCTCTAGTCTGTAGTCACCACAGAGAAGAACTCTTCTGTCTTCTTGTCCTATAAAAAGAAAATTGCTGCACTCATTTTGCTCAGGGTTCTAGAAAGTTCACACTTTAAAAATAAAACAAAAATTGGAATGGCCAAGCTGCCTACAGGGTTGCCATCATTACTGCAAATGAACATCGTTGGTAATACTAGTTCAATGGGGAAAGCCCAGTTTCACAGACTGGGGACCAAGTGGTGGTGTGTTTTTTATTTTTGTTGTTTGGACAAATGGCTTAAAAGCCTACTTTACTAATGAAGCCACCCAGTGTCTCCAAATGGAGTTCTTCTACTGTGTCACTGGATGGGCAAAAGGCAATGCCTGAATCAAAATAATATTATCAAGAAGAAACCACCACTAGTCATGCATCAAAAGACCAGCACTACCAAGGTTAACTGAGAGAACTGTTTTATCTAAATTCTATGTCATTATAAAGTGGGAATACAGGGAAACAGCATTTTTACATTTGATATTTTCTCAGATAAAAGATACATTTGGATTACATCCCTCCCCCCACCCCATGCCACCATCCCTCCCCACACCCCAGCATAGCAAATGTGAGCTTTATTAGCATTCATGTTCTGCTAAAAAAAAATTTCTAGTTAAACTGTTCTAGTACTTTATATCTGGAGAATAAAACTAGTTATCTGTCTTGTACTACTCAGCCATAGCAATCAAAAAATTATTGGGGGTAATATATTGCCTACTGAGCCCACTCACACAAACCCCTGCACATGATCTCACGTCAGGAATTTGTGCTTTGTGCTTTTAAAATATGAGATTTTATTGTTAGACCAGTGTATCATTATATCACATTAGGGATGTACTGCTTTGTTAACAGCATTCTGTACAGCCATTTATCAATAGTTCATGCTTGCAAGGCCCTTGTAAATTTTCCTTCAGCCTTTACTGTCTTTACTGAATAAAACTAATTTGTGTCAAACTCTAATGAATACATTCTCCTTAAGTTCACCGACTGCCACTGGTAAACCTGCCCCATCTCTATACCATCCTACTCCATAACTTCTGATAATCTTTCTTCTCCTCTGCCTGCCTTTTGTACCAGTAAGGTGTGCTCCAAAAGCTATCTCAAAACTTAAATTATGAAATTATCCTTGAACAAGGCTCATTTTGTTTGTCTCTTTCAGTCTGATGGATCAACTGAAGCATTACTAGTAAAAGCTGTATAACCTCCTGAAGACTAGCTTTGCTTTCTTCTCACATAGTTTTATTTCCCTGTAATACACCTGAAAAACAAAAAATACAAACACCTCTCAATTGTTCTTACTAGCTGTCTGTGTGTTCTCCCCATTCTTTAGAAATCTATACTCTTGCGGCAGCTAGGTGGTGCAATGGATAGAGTACCGGCCCTGGATTCAGGAGCACCTAAGTTCAAATCCGGCCTCAGACACATAACACTTACTAGCTGTGTGACCCTGGGCAACTCACTTAACCCCACTGCCTAGCCTAAAAAAAAAAAAATCTATACTCTTTCCTTCCCTTCCCCAGATCTACTCTATCTCTGCTTTAAATTTATGAACACTTGTCAAGCATTTCTCCAATAGATCCTCTTATGAAAAAACTACTTAAGTTCTTGTCCTAAAGGAGCTTCTAATCTAAAAATTATAAGACCCATACACAGGTAATTATGGCATCTATTATATTCAGGTGGTGTGTATGGAAGAGGGAAAGCATAATGGCAGGGGATAGCCAGGTAATGTTGGAAGTTTGGGGAAGGGACCAATGAAGGAGGTGGTCTTGAATGAAGACATGTTGCTCTATTGTTCCAAAAATAGGATATGGTATGTAAAAATGAATAGAAGTGAAAAAGGGGGATAAAACTGAGGAGCACTAAGTCACCTGATTTGGCTAGAGCAGTGGTTCTCAAGCTTTTTGGTCTCAGGATCCTCTTACACTCTTAAAAATTGAGGACTCCCTAAAGAACTTCTGTTTATGTGGGCTACATCTGTTGATATTTACTGCATTAGAAATAAATTTTTTTGGCATTATTACGTAAATGATTTTGACTTTGCTGGGCGCTGACATGGTCTTGGGGAATCTTTCTGGGTCCCCAAACCACACTCTGAGAAGTGCTGGGTTACAGCACAGAATGTAGGAGAGCAGTACAAAATGCAGCTGGAGAGCTTTAAATGCTAAACAAGAGAATTTGTATTTTATCTTATAGGAAGTGGAGAGCCACTAAATTTGTTTTTAACAGGAGAGGGCTGTGGTCAGACTTGTGTTTTAGCAACACTAAAGACTAGAGGCAGTTTTGGCCTTTGCTCCTCTGCCCTGCAAACATGTGGCACATTATGAAAGGATGACAAAACTATCACTTTCTCCTCCTTCATATTTATTGCCTCTATTCTTTTCTTTTGCATTCCCACTGTTACCACTCAAATTCAGGCTCACATCCTGACTTATGCTAGGACTAACGAAAAAGCTTATGAAATGACCTCCCCATATTTAGTTTCTTCTGTATTATAATCCATCCTGCTCACCACAACCACTAAGTGAAAACATCTATGTCATCTCATCACTTCCTTACTCAACAACTTTCTATGGGCATAGAATTTTAAAGTCTAAATATGTTAACCTGTACATCTCCTTTCTCCCCACCCTCTTCTCTAGCCTGACCCCTAGTGCACCCCACACCCCATGCTTTAGCCAGATGGCTTCACTGCCCCCAGAACATGCCTTGCACATACCTGCTTTATTGCTTTCACATTCAGACTTTAAGGTCCAGCTCAGTTTGCACCCCTTCCACGAAGGTTCTGCTGACTGCCCCAGCAACTAGTGAGTTATTTTTCCTCTCAACAAGCACTCACTATCCCTACCATTCATTTGGTACTTAAAATATATTGCCTTCTTTGCCTCTTTTGTCTTTTATAAATGCATCTTATCTCCCCAATTAGATTACAAGTTCCCAGAGGGCAGGGGCTGGCTCTTGCCCTTGTATTCTCCACAGTGCTAGCCCTGCACATAGGAAGCACAAAATTATGTTCAATTGTGTGAATAAACCACTATTTCTACAAGTGCCCCCATTAAACATGAACATTAACAGTGTACATAGATACAGAAATGACCAATTCAGAAATGCTGAGCTGGCCCACACAATTAGTACCTCTGATGGATCTATGCTTAAAAGTTTCTTACTGACCTGGGCACTGCCATCTGATTCTGTTTTGAGAATGTCAGCTGATGAAAGCTGATTGCAGTAAAGGCCTGTGTGTCTCAATGCTGGATCATTTATCTGTTATGGACAAATTCAAGAACAATTACAAATGTGCTGTTTAATTCAGGTATAATTCCATCAAAATTAAGGATCCATATTTTGAAGAAAACAAGAACTTGATGATTGATATACCACAAATGCCAGTATACACTACTAAAATGTATATGATTCCTTGTTTTTTGAAGTTTACATGATCATTTTGAGCACGAGGTGATAAAAGGGACTTGGAGGGACCATTACTTATTACAGGCCTTGTGTTGTTCATTAACCTATATTTCTGGGTCTCACACTCCAACTGTTGCCACTGCTGGGCCCCATTTAGATTGTGGTGAAGGAACAGGGAAGAGATGGATGAATAGTCGTTAACTCAATTCAATTTTTTTTAATTTAAAATTTTATTTTTCCCCCAACTGCATTAAAAAGAATTTTTAATATTTGTTTAAAAAAAACACACAACAAAACAAAGAATTAAAAGATAATTTGAAGAGGGAAAAATAAAGGAAAGCTTCATGAAGGTGAAATATGTGGTGTTAGAATTGAGAGGGCCTGGCAATTGATTAGATATAGAAGGGAGAAGAAGATAAAAGCGTCAAAGATAAAGCAAAGGTTTGTAACTAGAGTGACTATAAAGATGGTGATATTCTTAATAGAAATAGAGATAAGTTGGAAAAGGGGTGTGTGTGTGAAAATTTAGTTATGGAAGATGACAACCCATTTTGGGCATGCTAAGTTTGATCTGACAACGGAAAATCCAAGTAGAGGACAACGCATCTAGGTAGAGGTGTCCAATAGGCATACTCTCTTTCCTATCCAACAGTACCAGTAATCCAGATTTTTATCAGACTCAGATAGGTGCATATATATGTATATACGTATGGACACACAAGTATATGTATGTGTGTATACATATGTATGCATATACATATACTATATATAATACATATCTATATGTGCAATATATCTATAGCTATAATCAGACACTAGCAAAATTGTGAACAAAATCTGCTCAACTATAGATGATGAAAAATTCAGGATATACTATTATATGTAACTATAGTTGAAAGGACAGCAACATTTGTTAAGTTTCATTAATTAGTTGAATGCCCCGGTGTATCCTTGGCTTCCCTTTTCTTAGCCTTTTTTGACCCTAAATTCTCAATCTTCTTTCCCCCCATATGCTTTTGCTCTTCTTCCCTATTTTTCCTCCGTCTAAGAGTTTAGAGTACTCTAAGATTCTGCCCATCCTCAGGACCAGGTAAGGAAGTTATGTCCTCTAAATATAGCTTGTTTTCTAGGAACACAACAGCTTTTTCATTCTTGACAAAAGACTTCATTACAACCCCAAGTACTTCTACCTCACGTTTATATGTTGAAACACAGGTTACAAGTAATCATAGAAACTTTCAGAAGAGAACGTCAGAGTTAATTGAGACTAACTCCTACTGTCAGGTACCACCAATCACCCCCAAATTGGGAAAAGACAGAACAGCATCCAGGCACTTATTGTATTTCTTAGTGCCACCATTTAATTTAATTCACACTTAACCAATTATAAACAATGATTTAAGTATAATTTATATAAATCTCTGTATAATTTGTCTCATTCTCTCTCCTAATAATATACAACCTATAGAAAACAGGGACTTACTGAGGGCCCCCACACTACAAATATCTATTGATAAGCAGCCTCTGACTAAAGTACTTGGAGTAGTATTCTAGGATTCTTAACCTAGGGTCAAGTGAACTTGAAACTTTTACTATTTTGATAACAGTATTTCAGTAACTGGCTACCTTTGTAATACTATGTATTTTATGCATTTAAAAACATTGTTCTGAGGAGTCCATATGTTCCACCAGACTGTCAAAGTGGCCCAAGATGTAAAAAAGGTTAAGATCCCCAAGTCAGATGATCACAAAGCCTCTGGACATGTGCTATTACCTTCTCCCCCAACATCTTCATTATGACAAAGGACACAAATCTTTTAAACTTGAGAGATCAAGAATACAAGCAGAATATATAAAAAAATTCAAGAAGGGTTTAGATAAATCTTACAAAGGGATGACAGATTCCTAACCAGACCTATTAAATATTTATTGGGTCATTTTAGAGTTACAGTAAAACCTCTAAAGGTTACCGAGTATTAAAGTATATATTGATTTCATTTGGAAGATCATATCAAGCTCCTGCAAGAATTTTTCTACCTCTTCATTCTCTGTAATATATGTCAGTTATGACATTCTCCCTTTCGTCTCCATACCTTTGCACAGGCTGGCCCTCCTGTTTAGTATAGCTCTGCATCTTAGAATTCCTTGCTTTCTTCATAATTCAGAGCATCACCTTCTATACAAATTCTTTACTGACACCCCCAGCTGCTTTTACATTCCCCTATGTCTCCTACCTCTCTCCTCCCATTACTTTGTATCTGTTTTATATCTACTCATATGTGTACATGTTGTTCCCCCAACAGAATGTGAACTCCTCAAGGCAGAGAGATTATTGAGTAGTAGTACATGTTTAATAAGCGTTTGTTCTTTGATTATATTCATAGTAGTTTCTTTATAAATGTTCATTGTGAGATGACCAGGTGCCCTATTAAATAAATATTATTGTTTCCTTTGTGTACACAATAAAACCAACTCCTTTATTTCCTTCCCCAAAGAGAACCTGTAAGATGCCTTTCCATTTAGCTGCAACTTTGTTTTGTCTTCAGATTTCATTTATAGCAAGAATAACAAGATTTATATGATTCAGTTCCTCCAATGATATATCAATTAGATAAGTACTAAGAGTTAAGTTAATCTTTATAGGCAGTGTAAAAATTACATTATTTTTTACTACTTTCCCTTTTTCTGCCATTGCCCTCACCATATAGAATTATAAGGTGTACTCACCATATCCAGCACCTTTTACTTTGCTTCTTGGAGAAAATATTTATTTTTATATGTATGAGTATATAGTCACAGTACATAGAGCTGAAGACCATTTTGCATTTTTCTTTGTTACATGCGTTACCTTGGCCGAAAAAAATCAATCATCTAACGCAGGGGTTCTCCACCTTTTTGTGTGTGTTGGACCTCTTTGGAAGTCTTATGAAACCTATGGAACTCTTCAGAATGAAGTTTTTTAATAGAAGCAAACTAGTTTTCTATTTATACTAAATTTAGGATACCAAAATGATATGCACACCAAAATTTATTACTTCTACCATGTAAAGTCAAAGGAAAACTTCAGTATATATGTTTAAGCATACAGATATAGCTGTGAATCACTACTCATTAGAGAAATATAACTTACAACAACTCTTGAGCTAGCATCTCACACCTATCAGATTGGCTAATATAACAAAAAAAAAGATAACTCTTGGTGGGGATGTGGAAAAATTGGGACACTAATGCACTGTTGATAAAGTTGCAAAATGTCTGACAATCCTGGAGAACGTGGGCTATAAAACTATGCTCTTTGACCTATCGATGTCACTACTAGGTCTGTATCCCAAAGAAATAAAGAAAAAGGAAAAGGACATATAGGTACAAAATTTTTTAAAGCAGCTCCTTTTGTGGCAGCAAAGAATTGGAAATTGAAGGGATGCCCATCAATTGGGGAATGGCTGAATAACTGTGTGTATATGATTGTGATGGAATACTATTGTGCTATACGAAATGACGAGCAAAACATTTTCAGAAAAACCTGGACTTCATGAACTGATGCAAAGTGAAGCAAGCAGAACCAGGAGAATATTGTACACAGTAACAGCAATATTGTATGGTGATCAATTGTGAATGACTTAGCTACTGTTAGCAATACCATGATCCAAGACAATTCCAAGGGCCTCATGATGAAAAATGCTATGCACTTCCAGAGAAAGATCTGATGGAGTCTGAATGCAGATCGAAACCTACTATTTTTCTTCTTCTTTATTATTTTCATTTTTTTTGTGGGGGGGGTGGTATCTCTGTTTTCTTTCACAACATGAGTAATATTTAAATCTGTTTTACATGACTGTATCAAATTGCTTACTGTCTCAGGGAGGTGGGAGGGGAGAGACGGAGAGAATTTGGAACTCAAGATTTTAAAAGACAAATGTTAACAACTGTTTTTACATGTAACTGGGAAAAAATAAAATATCCAAAAAAGGTATATAAGTATAGTCTAGAATTTCACCATCGAGTGCAAAATTACAGAAACTATTTACTATTATGATTAAAAAGAAGTATTAAAGAGAAATAAAGTAAAAAAACAGAAATCAATCATAACCAGGGTATAACAGATAAGAGTGCTAATGTTATAGAGAGTGGTGTGTGTGTGTGTGTGTGTGTGTGTGTGTGTGTGTGTGTGTGTAGAAATATAGAATTTATGTTGTAGTACTAACCTGCTCAGAACACACTGTATTCATTCCTGGCATCTGCAATGAACTCATCTGCATCTGGCCCATCAGAGGGCTCATGTTCTGGACATTCGTGTTTCCTCCTGCCATGGATACGGTGATGCTCATATTGTTGTACACTCCTGGCTGTGCAGGTGTAGGCTGGTTCTGATTGAACATGCTGTTAACTCAAAAACAGTCTGGATTACATACCTTGGGCCGAAAAGTAGGGATAATATACCTGGGTCCTGGTTTTTAGTTGAAAGATGGCACTTAAAATATAGATTTTTATAATCTTGGCTTATGGGAAATAAACTAAAGTATGTTACAATAAGATTTCCCATTACATAGGAATATAATTCACATTCAACTGGGACATATTTAAAGAGTTTAATAATCAGAACGAGAACTTCAAAATAAGTCACTAATGATAGGGTGCTATGACATGGACAATAAAGATGGTATCACAATGAAACCTCAGGGTCTCGTATCTTGATAACATTTAGAACAAATTTAAGAAAATATACCAAATGACATATATGATATATATAAATAACTATCATGACAATTTGATTGGAACAGAAAGTATATGAAGCACTGACATAAAGTAAGACTTGGAAAAGCAGACAGAAATCAGATTGTGGAGGGCTTTAAATACCAGACAGGGCATTATGTATTTTATCCTAGGAGAAACAAGGAACCACTGAAGATTTCTGAGTTTATGAATTACTTGAGATGACTGATGATGAGGTCAGATTTACACTTTAGAAATATCAATCTGACAACTGTGGAAGATGAAGTGGGGATAGTAGAGACTAGAAGCAAAGAGATGATTTAGGAGGCTACTGCAATGGTCTAGGTAAGAGGTGATGAGAACCTGAACAGGGTTTGACCTTGGGCAAATGATTAAATGATTAAGGCACCTCTTGGTACCTCGGTTAATTCTCTAAAAACATAAACTTCAGAGTAGGAACTAATGTGGCCTGGCTACCAGCAGTCTCCACATCTCTTCTTAAGACATATACACCCATGTCTATCTATCCAAATATGTAAAAATGTCTACCTTTACCTCTGTATCTACACATTTGGCCACATCAACCCTTAAAATAGTCCACTAAGGTTTACAGGAGCTAAGATTTGTAATGGGTAAGGAGTAGTACATATATCCATACCAACAAAAAGAAGCACAGATCCTTTAAACGGTAAATATGTATTACCTATCTTTTTTGAACACTTCAGGTATTTCTAAGCTATAAAAATGATATTCAAAACACTAGGGCCTTACAGTGTACATTAAAGCCATACACATACAGCTCTTAACATGACTGGGCCTGGATACAAGGCTCTGATTTCCAGGTTTTCCTGAGAGTAACTTATCTAATTCTTACCTAAAAACTACTGTTCACAAAGTTCCTGGGTTACTCTTCCCCCCGGCTTTTGTTTATCCTTGCTTAATCAATTCAGGCCTTTATGTTTATATCCTTAATGGTCTAAGATTCCTTTTAACTTAGTTTTTATACGAGTACTCAACCCTAAGGACCATAGTTCTGATAACCTTTGCCTTCCATGAGAAAGTAGGTATGGCTAAAAAAAAATCTAAAGCAATCAAAAGCATAAGACCAACCAACATTAAAAAAAAAAAGCTAAGCCATGAAATCCTGTTAAATTTTAAAACATTAACAAAATAAAAAATACCAAAAATTAGGAAAATATCATGCAGTGCCATGCAAAAATGTGCAATAGGATTAAGATACTTGATCATTACATAAGCTCCCTAGGCAAATTTGTTTAGGGCAAGTAATTGTATTGGTTTTAGACAAAATGATCCATCTCTAGGTGAGTTGGTTTTAGATAAATCTGCCTGCTCAAATTATATCTTATTTGTCTGGCTTTACTGGAGAATGAGGTGTTCCTCAAAAATGAATTATTCTAGATAGTTGAAGCTTGCCCTTTGAAATGCTACAGCTTTAAAAAAAAAGTTGACCATTTTTATGTGAATCTTTAAAAAATACATCAAACTTTCCTGCATTCTTAAACAGAGAATAATAACACACCTTCTTTTCAAGGGAATTATCATGAATTTCAATTATTTTCTTATACAGTAATGCCCCCTGGGGCTACTGATGGGAATAGGCCTACCTTCCTTTTTATACCAAATGACCCTACACATACCCTAGACTATTGTTTAGTTGTTAATTTTGCTGGCTCCAAGGTCTCCTTCATGCTGTTTGCTGATGCTTCTCTCTTTTCAGACATGACTTGTTCTTAGAAAAGTCAAGCAACAAATAAATTGTAATAGATTTACCAGCATACACATGACATGTGAGAATTTAATAAATATGTATTAGTGAATGATCTCTAAATCTTTCTTCATTGACAAACTGGAAATGACAATTACATAGTCAATAATTATCTTGTACATAATAAAACAAATCTTGTGATTATTTGTCATTATAAAAACTAATGTAAAGGTATAATTTTCAAATAAGGCAGCAGAATAATTCTATTTCTACCATTTTGGTTTTTTTCCCCACCTCCTTCTCATTTATCCCTATGCTCTTTCCAAGTTATACTGTTAGAAAAAAAATCAATGACTTGTGTGATTGGGGTGAAAAAGATGTGTTAATAAAGAAAACAGGGTACAATTTTTATGTACAGATTGTTAGATGCAACGGATTTTGGTCATAATATAAACAATAATTTTCTTTAGGTCACAGGTGATAATGAATTTAGTCTTTGATATAATTTTGAGTTCTAAAGTCATTACAACAATAAGCATTAATGAATCACTTTTGCTACTTTTAATTCTTAAAGATAAATCTATCCTTTAAGAATAAACCACAAGATTAACAGGAGCTAGGTTTGCCATAAAGAAAACTCTTTGAAAATCAAGAAGTGTGAAAAAGTACAGGCATACCTTTACATATGTTACCCGGTGAAGTATACTATGAGACAAAAAAACAAGGTGACTGACTGCAATTCTAGGGAACAGAAAAATCCAACATCCCTATTTATCAAATATAGATATTACTTTGGCTAATTTTTGCTAATATTCTTATTAGGAAACACTGTAAAAGTTTGTCTAGGAAGGCTGAATTCAATATACAAGGGTAGAGTAGTTGTAAGGAAACATATTTTGGTTCCTAAGGACATGTGTCAATTAACATCAGGACTATAAAACATCCAGAGTCTATTTTGAATCTTCAATTTCTCTTGCTAGATTGTGAACTCCTTAGCTACTCACAAACTTGCTCAGATTACCTGAACTCTAAAAAAGCCTTCCCTTCTAGACTTAATCTACCTATCATGCCATTCTTTCTACTTCACTGCTCAACTTCTTGAAAAAACAATGTTTCACTTCCTTACCACACTTTTTCCTTAACCCTTTACAATATGGCTTTTACTCTCATCACTCTACTGAAGCTGCTCACATGTTACTAGTGTCTTTTCTGAATCTGGAGACTTATTTCAGAATTTAGGCTTTTTATTGTCTGAAACATTTGTTGGACACTACTGCCCTCCCCCCACCTCCCGCATGTGCTCTATTGCTTTGGCTTCAGAAATACACATTCTCCTGGCTCCCGGTTCTCCTAGGAGAACCCTGCCTTCTTCCTCCATCTCCTTTGTTGGAGCCTTATCCATTTCCTGTCTGCTTAAGGTAGACATTTTCCAAAGTTATGATACTGCCCTCTTTTTTTTTTTGTCTTTCCCCAAACCCCTGGCCACCTCATGCACATCTATGGCTTTAACTCTAAGCAGATGATAGCTGAAGACTATATATCATCGCTCTTACTTGTTACTGCCAATTGCTCCTTGCTGCCAGGTCTTCATGTCTGGTGACTGGTAGCCTGAAGAGGGCTGAGTTTGCTGCAGCATAGGGCTTTGGGAAGGAGGAATCTGTAGTGACATCATGGGACTGCCAGGGCTGAGAGACGGAGTAAAGTTGGGTTCACCTTGTTGGCCTAATCCTGGAAAATGAGATAAAATGTTTCCTATTTTGATCATATTAGACATAGCTCTACTTAATTTTTTAAAAATGTTGCTCAATCACATTACATATTGTTAAAAATTTTTAATATTTTATTTTTTCCCCAATTACATGTAAAAACAATTTTAAACCTTTTTTTTGGTAAATAATTTTAAGGTCCAAACATTATATATTTTTAAAAATTCTTTTTAATGTAGTAAGTAAGATGATAATATAAAACTCCTGTTAGGTATGCTGAAAAGAAAACCTTAAGTGAAGTCCTGGTCCAGTGCCTCATCCTAGAATGGAGGTAGCCCTGGAACTCTCAAGGTAGAACAAACACTATGCCAGATTCTACCAAACTGGAAAGGTTTTGAATTTAAGCACATGTCAGTCAGCCTGTGTCATCCAAAGAGTAGCTAACTAAGTGTAGACTGGCCACTGGGTAATAGTTATGATTTCTGCCAGTGAAGGGGTAACTGAAATCAAATGAGCATTCAATTAAACGACAACTATGTGTCAGGCACTGAATCAAAGACAAAATGAAACAGAGCACATGTTCTTCTGGATTGTCACATGGATATACGTACACATGTATACACATGTACAACACACACACACACACACACACACACACACACACACACACACTGTTCCAAAAGTCTTATTGAAGTTTTAAGATACAGTAGCTTAATAGTTAATCCTAACCCCTAATTTCAGGCTTTAATAGCTTCAACTGTACTACAAGTTTTGTATACATACACACACATACTCATGCACACAAAATCAGCAGAGAGTATTTGGGAAGGGCAGAAACTAATGCCTGGGGGTAGAGATCAATAAAGGCCTTTTGGAAGCAATGCTTAATCTGAACTTAAAAGAAATAGGGTTCTAAGAGGCAGAGGTAAACAGGCAGTACAATCCAGGCATGGGAGACAGCTGGTGCAAAAACAAGGATACAGGAAATGGGATGTCATCTGTGAAGAACAGCAAGGCCAATTTACCTATATGAAGGGGAGTAATGTATAAAAAGTCTGGAAAGAGAAGTTAGATCTTTAAAGGACTTTGTATTTAATTCTAGAGATAATCAATAAACTAGAATTTACTGTTTGGGGGAAAAGTCTTCAGTAAAAATATCACTGGCAGCTGTGTGAAGGATGGATTGGAGAGAGGAGAGATTTGAATCAGGGAGGCTAATTACATTAGGTGGCTAATGCAATAATCAAAATGAAAGTGATAAGTACCTGAATCAGATTGTGAGATTAGGCAAATAACCTCTGCTCTCTAGGCCTCAGAGGGTGGCGGTTGTGTGAATGGAGAGAAAGTGATAGACATGAGAGCTGTTGAAGAATTGACAAGAGTTGGCAATTAATTAGATTTGTATGGAAAGGGAGAGTGAGGAATCAAGGGTGATTCTCAGGTTATGAACTTAGGTGAGAAAGGACAGGTTGTTCCTTCAAGAGAAACAGGGAAGTTTGGAAGTATGGAGGATTTTGGTAAATGGTTTGTTTTGGATTTGCTGAGTTTGAGACGCTGACAGTACATTCCAGGTGGAGATGCTCAATAGAGAATTGGAGGGCAGAATTAGAGTTCAAGAGAGACATTAGAGCTGTATACAGAGCTATGAGTAATCTGTGCAGAGATCACAGATCATTGGAAGCTGATGATGTCAGCAGGAGAGAACACAGAGAGAGAAAGGAGACTAAGCCTTGGGGGTAATGAGCCTTGAAGTCAAGGTATGGGATATGGATGATAAATCAACAAATGAGACAGAAAAGAAAGCCAGATGGTTTGGAAGAGAAACCAAGAAAGACTGTCATAAAATCCCTAAGAAGAAAGCATTTTCAGTAGTCAATGCTGCAGATGTAAGAAGGGCAAGAATTGAGGAAAGTCTATCAGATTTGGATAGTCAAAGGACATTGGTAACTTTAGTCAATTTTAGTTGACTGATAAGATCAGAAGCAGAGGGTTCAGAAGTAAATGAGAGAAAATGAAGCACAGGCAATGAGACCAGAGAGCTTTTGCTAGGAATTTGGATATGAAAGGAAAGAGAGATATAGGATGACAGCTTGAAGGGTTAACAGGATCAAACTATGGGTTTTTTTAAGGATGAAATAAATCTCAGATTCTTGAAAAATTGCTCAAAATTTTTTTCAAAAGCTTCTCTAAATGAAACTGAAAGATTCATAGCAGGTGCTTATCTCCTTTCAATCAGCTCTGTGTATCCTTGTAAAGCTGTGTGATGTATGTCTTATTAAAACCGACTTCTTCAACTACCTGCGTCGTACCCCTTTTTGTACATTTAAGTTTTAAGAGATTTACATCAAAGACAAATTTGAGTCTAAAAAGAATCTCATTCAGATCTTCAGCACAATGAAATCTAGTATAGCAGATTCTTGAAAAAGTGGACAAAATGAAATTAGTAGCAGTATACATAACACAAAATGGCATATAATCCACCTGAGACCTTGATCATTGCCATAGAAGCCATGTGGTTCGAGAGGTAGCAAACTTAAATAGTAAGAAAGATAGAGAATAGGAATGGCTGACTCCAAGATAGTGTGGGCATAGTAGTGTGTATACCAGCATGGGGTGATCATGAACTTATCAGAGAAAGCCTTTGACCAATCCCTTCAAGTAACTGTAGTGAGGTTAATCTGAGGAAAGGTTATAATCAGAATCATGGAACATTAACATGAACATCAATGCTAGAAGGGTCACTACAGGTCAACTAACCCAAACTCATTTTTTATAGATGAGGAATCTGAGGCCCAGAGAGGACAAATAATTTGCCTAAGCTTACCTGACTCTTCAAGGGAAGAAACTGTTCCATTTTTTAAATCTTTGTCCTGGAGGTAGAGGTGGTTTGTAGATAACAGCTACCAGAATTTTGAATTGGTGATAAATATGAATTGAATGAACCTCAAAGGAGGGAAGATTATTGAGTGATGATGACAGAGGAAGAATCTGGAAGAGGCAATGGGAAGTGAGGGGTATCTTGGCTCCCCAATCATGACCAGTGAATAAGAGGTGTGAGTGAAAGTGCAACCAATACTGGAAAGGGTGGCCAGGAATGCTGTGCTATCAGGAGGGAACCAGATCTCAGTAAGTGCCAGATGATGGAAGGAGTGTAAAAGGAAAGGTTAAGGGTGAAAGAAAGCTTGTTAACTACAATTTAGTTTACTTTCTGTTTATGTTCTGCTGTTTCAATAGTTGTGTTTTAGGAAAAAACACAACAAAATACAGATGTATGTGTTTTTATGTCTTCTCATTACTTCTCTATACCCAGAATAAACCTACCATAAGACCAAAGCTACCTTTATCAGTATGATTGTCACATGGTGGTAGCTACTGGAATTGTAGGAATAGAGAATCAGGATGAAATAACCACTCTCTGTGGGAATTATCTTGCACATTCAAACTACTTAAGTGACAGTAAAGTGAATATCTCAAAAGAAATATAAACAACAAGAATGGGATAATTAAGTGGTCCACATCATTAATGCTAAATATAGTATCACTGAGACCTTTTTGTGTCAAGGATCCTTTGACAGTCTACCGAAATCTATGAATTTCTTCTCAGAAAAATTTTTTTAAATGTTAAAATAAAATAACAAAGGAAATGAACTAGGCTGAAATACAATTATCAAAGTATCAAAACTCCCAAGTTTACAAGCCCTAGGTTTCATTAAAAACCTCTATTCTAAGGCAAAGGTACCACATTTTCTCTTTTTTGGAAGACTCCCACAACTCAAACAAAAATCAATTGGAAAAAGGTTTCCACAAAACTGAGGAGGGGAGAGTAAAATTTTGCTTTCTGTTCAGAAATATTAAGAAGAAGAGTTAATGGGAAAATAGATTAAGCAAAGAGTCAACCTTGTGGAGACAGGATAGAGAGATAATCAAGTCAGTCCTGTTACTTCTACCAACAAATAACTAACTTTCAAAACTCTACAGTCTTCATCAGTTTGGAACTCTCATTATGATCCTCCATGGGCACTGTAATCTTCCAGTTTGATAAACAATGCTCTCTAACCTTTTTCTAAGATTAACTCTAAAACATTTACATGACTAATAATCCAGTGGTTCTGTAAGTCCCCTAAATTAATATGAAAACAGAAAATTAAAATAAAATGGGATAATCACATATGCTTAAGCTCACTTTGTAAAAAGAAAAAAGAAGGCCTTTATCTTCATACACATAAATTCACTCTGACCACAGGCTAAAAACAAAAAACCCAAACCATCAGCCCACAATTATTATTGTAATTTTTACTAGTAAAAAAAGATCTTCCAATCCCTTCTGATGCAAATGAAATAAGCTTGGTTATACATTAATTTTAAAACAAATTTGTCTAGAGTCTGTTTCCTTTTAGACCTAATTTCCTTTAAGAATTGGGTCTTTGCTTTTAAAACTAATATTAATGTATTGCCTTCATACCTGATCCTGGATACTGGAAGACACTCTGCTGCATCTGAGGGTTGATTCCAGTACCAAACTGTCCTCCAACATTCCCTGTCATACCTCTGTTGACCATATTGTTGCGGCTGGCCAAGGATGCCTCAGGATTTGATGTCAGTTGTGAAAATGGGCTGGTGGACGTTGGAGGAGTTCCTGGGTTTGTACCATAACTAGAAGGGTAAGGGAATTGCTGTGGAGTACCCTGAGGAAGACGAGAAGTCCCCATTTGAACTGGGAGTCCAGATGAGGAAGGGAGGTTGTTCCCAAAGCTTTGCTGTCTCATTAACAGAGCTCTCTGTTGTTGTATTAGCTGCCTTTGTCGGTGCTGTTGACTGTACAATTCTCGCTGTCTCTGTGCCAACATCTGGGCATTCAGGGGAGGCTGTAAAAGAAAATAAAATTAATGTTAAAATTATCATAAACATTACCTACTAATACAAGCACATGGGAAAAAAGCTAAGTGACATTTCCTAGTAGATAACATCAATGATCATTATGCAAAGCAAACTAGAAAAAGAAAAGAAAAATAAACTCCAACATAATTAGAAATATTTATACAAATTTACTTTTACTATCAATAAAATTTAAGACAGAAATACTAAAATGGGCTTTGAATATCATAATTAAGTTCAAATTTCCAATAAAAAGATATAGAGATTTGACTTTCAAAAGCTTCAAGAAGATGTTTTGATGAGGATTATGGCTTTGCTCATCAAAATTGTTTAAACATCTATATATAATTAAACAGAACTTTTTTTTGAGAAAAAGAAATCTAGAAGACTGTTGATGCATTCTCTTTCTTCTGAGTAAGACTAAAATCCCTTTTCCCCAAATCTGTTCCACCTACCAGGGTTCTACAAACTGACATTTTTAAAAAGGGTATTTTGATAACTCTTTCTATATATTAATAAATTTTATCAAAAATTATGTTTTCAATGACAAAGGGAAAAGAAGCACAAACAACACCTCCTCAGAAATTATATATACTCTACATATTCCATGGGAGATCCTTTTCCCAGGTCTGTCATTTAGCCAATGTTATTACAAGTCAGAGCACCCAATTCAGTGCCTCACGAGATTATTACTTTTAGTGAATGAGATGAAGTAGGAAAATAAACAATAAGGAGAACTGTTCAGTAATTCAGAACACTACTAAAGCACAGCATAGTAAAGTAAAAAGACCATTAGCTCTGGAGTTGGAGGATCTGGTTTCAAATCCCATTTCTGATGCTAAGTTTGCAGGAATACAATGCTAGAAGTTTGTTTACCAGGTGATTAATTTTTTTCCCTGCCAAAGCCAACTAGTTGTTGTTGTCTAGACTGATGACCTGCATTAGCAGAAGAAATACTGACACTGATGAAACCATGATCTTTAAAGCATGAAGTAAAAAAAGCATCTTTTACAGTGAAACATTACTCCAAGGGATTTTAGGAAACTTAATAGGGACTTCTAGGACAGTTTATAACTACAAAGTTATGAACTAGATAAAAACGAAGAAATTAAAATTTAAAAATGTTTGCATTCTTTTGAAAGAAGCACAGAATATGTCATACTGCTGAGGAAATTTTCAATATTCAGACATAAAGTGATATGAAATCATACAGCTATACTGAAATTAATTAATCCTTGTCTTATTATAGGCACCCCAATGACAAATCACTTGGGCGGGGGGAGGAACATAATTTTCTGATACAAGTTAAGTCTTGTAGAATTTAAATACAGTGAGCTAGTTTTCCTACAGCCTATATATCTTTAGATGAGCTAATTAAGTTCTAGACCTGCAGGACTGAGAGATCAGACTCAGGACATATGTTAACCCAAGCAGTAGGAGGAGGAAGGGGAGGAGTAATGTTACTACTACGACTCCCATCACTACTTTGACTCCCTATACCATCACTGTACTCCTTCCCCCTGATCTCCCATTCCAGCTACTACAACTATCTTTTCCCAAACAATGTGATAGTCTCCAGGTCACATTACTGTTTGGGGAATTGTAGTTTAATGTACTTGTTACTATAAAGAAACACACAGTTTAGGTCTATTCTAAGGAAAAGAGAAAGTTTCACTGTTCTGAAAGGAGATCTGCTGGGTTCAGTCTTGTTTTACTTTTAGATGCAGGGACTTTAGACCTCACTGTAAATGTCTACTAAATAACTGCCCTCCTTTGCAGGAACTCTTTTTATGCTTGAGAAGCAGCAGTCAGGTAACAAAAGACAATGAAAGGACAATCAGGAATCACAACACTAGGGTGGAATTTAGCCAGCCACTTATCTGTCAGCTGAGCAAGTGACAACTTCCATCTCCATTTCCTCATCATTAATAATACTTGAATTTGGACTTGCTTCTAAGATATTGTTATGAGGATCAACATAAAATACTCTGTAAACTGTAAAAACACCATAAAAATCAATGGGCATTTTCATTTGGTAGCCATTTATTATATCTAAACTTCAAAAGCTGATTTTTAAGTTATATGCTCCAACCCTAGTTCAGAGTGACAAGAATAAAGGATGCTGGTAAAGATACCCAAGGCAGAATGGGAGAACAATAAAGGATCTAATGGAGCTTGTGGGGTACTGAACCCCATAATGAATACCCAGCCCACATAATTATTAATGTATTGCTGGTGGAAACAGTTCAAAGTAGATTCTCCCCCTGCAAAAGAGCATTATATGAAAATCATGAGTCCTGACTTTTAAATGGAGACAGTGAACCATGACTGCCTTACAGGAGATGGTTTCCATGTTCAGAAATTGGTAAGAGCAAAGGAGAGAAATAAAAATAACAGTACACACTTACATACGCAAATTAATGTTTACAAAGAAAACACCCAATCGATCTGAGCTAAGAAAAACAAGTATTGTTGTCTCTTTTTTTTAAACAGGTGGGGAAAACTAGGCTTAAAGACATTCAGTGACTTGCCCAAGGTTTCCATGGCCACTAAGTGTCAGAAGGGTACTCAAAGCCAGGTCTTAAAATAACCGTAACAACGTAAATGGAGAGAACTACCACAAAACAATCAAGAGTGAAATGTAAAATTACTAAGAATAAGCATGGCCAAAGAGATAACACTCAATCCGTTCCACAGATGTGGAACACTGCATATATTTTGACTCCTTTTAAAAAAGTATTTATCAATCAGCTTTACAGATTTCTCTCTCTCTCTTTTTTTTTAATTTAAAAATAACATTTGTTATATAGGATGGCTCTCGTGGAAGAGGGAGAGGATCCTGGAAAAAGTTTTGGTGATGTAAAAACAAAAGGCGTCAGTAAAAATGTATTTTAAAAAAATCTTATGACTCCAAAATCTAGTGTACTGATTCAGCAGTACCAGATCTTAAACTATATTACAAGGTGAGAGCATTGTTGAAGTGTAAAATGGATAATCTGGATTATTTTAAATTAAAAATTTCTTGGGGGGAAGCTAGGTGGCGCAGTGGATAGAGCACTGGCCCTGGAGTCAGGAGGGCCTGAGTTCAAATGTGACCTCAGACCAAACACTTGACATTTATTAGCTGTGTGACCCCAATTGCCTCAAAAAAAATTCTTGGGTAACTAAAACCAATGTAGCAAAGAATAGAAGGAAAGCAGAAAACTGGGGAGGAAACTTTCACAGACAGTTGCTCAGATAGGAAATGACTGTATTAGAATACTGCTGTAATGTAAGAAATGATGAGCTGACTGATTTAGAAAAACATGGAAAGACCTGGACCTATGAAGGAAGATGCTATTCACCTCCAGAGAAATGACAAATAGAAATATGTATTGTATGGTCTTACATATATGTATATTTGTGTATATGTGTACACATAGATAGATAGAGAGATAGATAGAGAGATAGAAAGAAAGATAGATAGATATAGATATCTACATATATGTATATACATATCCTCATTTAATTGTAGCCTTGGGGGAGGCCAGAAAGGGAGGGAGGAAAAAAAATAAAGCAATAAGATAAAATCTAGTCTACTTTCCATTATATGGTGTTGTATTTCAAGAATTACTGGGTGAACCTGCATCTAACTAGTCTGTAACTTCTCTGGCCCAGTCTATTAAAAATAGCCTCTGCTTTTTCAAATAACATTTAAGGTTTTTTTTTTCTCCCTAGACCTTCACATTCTTCTTTTTTTTTTTTGGTTTTAGGCAATGGGGTTAAGTGACTTGCCCAGGGTCACACAACTAGTAAGCATTATATGTCTGAGGTCAGATTTGAACTCAGGTCCTCCTGAATCCAGGACCGTTACTCTATCCACTGCACCACCTAGCTGCCCCTAGACCTTCACATTCTTAACTAGCCTTTTAGTTCCATATTTTAAATCCTGCTTATGTTTCCCAGATATGTTTTTAAAACTTTCCATATATATTTATATTGATTGAAATTTAAATGTGATAACCTTTCATTTCCCTCCCCCCCACCATCCCCATGCCTGGTACACATTAGATGCTTATTAAATGTGTTGCTCAAACTACTCTCTTTCAACTCTTTTTAAAAATCTGTTCTTCTGTTTTTTTTTCCATTCTATTTTCCCCTCCTGTTTTTTGTCATGCTTTTCCCCACAGATTTCTCTATACATCTGCCTGCATATGCATTAAATCGTATCATAGTCCAAGCAGAGTAGGCAACAGATAAAGTTCAAACTAATCACCTCAAAAAACAATGAAGCGAAATGAACCTTAGGCTTGACTACTCTTTAAGAAACACTTTTGAGGAGCCACAGGAATGAATAGAAGGCTGTTATCAGCAATGTTACTGTTACCCTAATATGACAAGCAAGGGTTGGGAGATACAAGCCATTCCATGATGGCAAGTGGTTGAGGTTTGCATTTCAGGGAAGAAACAGGTTCTGATTAAAGGTATACACATAAGCTCTCTTGGGGTGATGAATTAAATTTCCCAGCCCCTCTTTGGTGACTCCTTTTCAGAGTGGGGAGGGGAACGGGATGGAGTCCTGTTCTTGGTCAGGTCTTCTGCTGCAGTGAGAAGCCAATGCTATGAGGAACCTGACGCCCTCTTTGTAGGACCTAGTACCAGTTTTATGTTCAGCTGCAGGAAATGAGAAGTGCTGTTTGTATTGTCTTCAGAGAGTTGAAGGGGTGGGAAACGGGTGAGACGGAAGTGACCCAGGAAGTTCTAAATAGGAGATGCAAGATGTAAAAAAAGATATAAGGACTATTATAGTCTATAGTAATATTAAAGACTATTATTTAATTCTTCTTTCAACTTGAGGTTATACTATGGTCTAGATAAGGAAGCTAGAGTGTCATGAGATTCAAGATTTACACAACAGTGAGATGCATACGGTGTTCAAGATTGGAAATAAGAGTATCACCAACTGTGAGTAGAGGGTATCAAGGAAAACCAGGTAAGAGAAAGCAAGGATGAGTTAAGCGATTTTTAACACCCAAAATCAGACTGGGGAAACCAAGGGGTTTATTTTGTGACAGAATCATCCCAAGAGATGTGGGGCCTAGGGAAAAAAAGAAATCACTTTGAGAAGAGCTTTTTCATTATTGCCTGACGTTTTTATTCTGATAAGATCTAACTATCAATGGCTGTTCTGCTCTGATCAATGGAATCTATAGAAAAAACAGCAGCAACAGCAGTTAGTAGGTAGCAGAGTACTGTCACAAAAAGGCAGTAATCAGCTTAATAAAATTACAAAGGAAGAGGTAGCTTATGCTGTACTTAGGACATTTTACATGCTAATCTTAGCCATGCCAGCTGCTTCCTCCTTATCCTAAAGCTGCCATGGAGAGCCCTCAAAGTACAGTGCAGAGGAAGTACTGGATTTGTAGTCAAAAGAGCTACTTACTACCTATTTGAACTTGAAGAAGGCACTTAGCCACTCTGGGCCTTAGACTCCTCATCTGTAAAATGAGGAAGTTAGAGCTGATTATCTCTAAAGTTCTTTCAAGATTTAAATCCCATAACCCCATGACACTGACAACAGCCCTGAGTCCTGTTTTCAGTCTGCTTCTCCTAGGCCATTTAAGAAAGCTAGAAATTGCCAAGAGAGTATGCCTTTTGCTCTCTCATAATACTTTCCCCCTTCTCCATAAACTAAAATAGAATGATGGGATGTGGAAAGATTATTTAACTGGCCTAAAAAGGACAAATCTCATCTTTTGATGAGAGAAAGAACCCTTGAATGGTTTAATGAGATTAAATAAGAGAACATTTGTAAAGCATTTAGCACAGTGCCTGGAATATAGTAGGTGCTATAAAAATGCTTATTTCCTTCCCCCATGTAAGGAATTTAACAAAGCCTTTAAAAGAAAATAAACTATGTGTACTGATGTGTAATGCAGAAAAAAAATCACGGAGTTATAACTGCATAAGCACCTAGAGATATGCTCAGTTCTCTGTGGCCTTAATGTTGTGACAACTCTGTCTCAGAGTGTGTGTGTGTGTGTGTGTGTGTGTGTGCGCGCGCGCTGGCACGTGCAATAAAATAAGATAGATGAACAAAAGAACTTAGATTATGTGTTGTTATGGAGACTCTCTCCAACAGTACAAATTAAAACATGTCCACACACTTTCATTGCGTGCTAGGGAAACCCTTCAAGTTATCAGGAGCCTTTTCTAGATGCTGATATTGTGCCCGTACCAATGGACAATGGGGCTGTCTAGTGCAGAAGTATTAAACACAAAGCCTGAAGGCAGATTACAAGACCCCTGAACAAAACTAAAACATAACTGGAAAATATTTAACAAAATATATTAAAATGCAATAAAACAAATATAATGTTAATATGTGGCTAAGTCATCTGGGGTCCACAGGGATTCTTACATATGGTAGTGGCGAAATGGCCTTCTTCTTGCCATAAGACTGGCTGAGCACTTTGGTCATCTAGTTCCTTAACACTGTGTCTCCTAAACCATTTTTTGTTGGTGATATGCTATAGCCTATTGATATCCATCATGAGTTTCTTTATTGTTCTCTGGGTTACCTACAACTTTAATTAGAGACTGATATTTTGTTCTTGATGACCACATGGCATAATTGGAAAGAAACTGGTGTTAAAAAGCTAGACCTTTGTTTCTAGGAAAAGACTGGGGTTATTAAAAGCACTGTGCAATTTCCTCAATGCAATCTAGACCACTCTGCTCTTCTCATTCAATTCTAGTTACAAGCCAAGGGAACAATGTAAGCAAGATGACATCATCACTATCTACAAAGAATCCTTTCATTTGGATGTTATATTGGATATCCTACATATCCATGCTGGAGTACAACTGCGTGGCACAGTGGATACATTGCCCAGTCTGAAGTCATTATGACCCAAATTTAAAATTCGGTCTCTAGCTGTGTGCCACTGTGCAAGGCAATTAACCTCAGTTTCCCCACATGTTAAATGGGGATAATGATAGCACCAAAGTCCCAAGGTTGTTAGGATCAAATGAAATAATATTCACAAAGTGCTTGGCACATAATAAGTGCTATATAAACGATAGTTATTCATATGTTTTAAAAAATGTTTTCACATGCAACTGGGAATAAGAAATACAAAAAGTGGGGTACAGAAATCTATCCTGCTCTATAGGAAAGTAGAAGGGGAAGGGGATAAGAGAAGGGGGGGAGAGATAGAAGGGAGGGCAGACTACGGGAAGAGATATTCAGAATGCATGCCATCTTGGGGTGGGGGAGGAGCAAGATTGGGTGAAAATTTGGCACTCAAAATCTGGTGGAAGTAAATGTTGAAAACTAAAAATAAACAAATTTAAAATTTAAAAAATACATAAAACAATAAATAAATGAATAAATAAATGAATGACAGTTAATACATGATAGTGGCAAATATCTTCCGTAAATACAGATCTCTCCCTATTTAATGCCTTGCTTGACACTTAAAATCACAGGTCTGTTGAACAAATTTATTTCCATTCTTTCAAGGAAACTGGTTATTTTCACATTTGCATAGGAGATATTTTGTTGGAATAAAACTTCTAAGAGTAGGTTTTACTTTATAGAATCAAATGACTTAATAGACAACAAATAAAATTCAATAAATTGAACAAACAACAATCAATAATGGGACCTTGTATTCACTGAACCTTTCAGTAAATTGTATAATTATGAAAATGTGGTCTGTTATAATGGTCATTGGTGAAAGCCAGCTCACTCCTTTCTGATACTTTCATCAACGATGTTCTAAATATAGATTATCCTCAAAGATCCAAACAAAGTACAAAGGACTCACAAAGGAAAATACTATCCATATCCAGATAAAGAACTGCTGAACTCAGAATGGAGATGGAAGCATATTTTTTAAAAATTCATTTTTTAAATTTAATTTTTTTTACTGTATTCTTTCTCATAGTTTTATCTCCTTCTGATCTGTTTCTTCTTCCACAACTGTGATGAACATGGAAGTACATTTTACATGATAGCACATACATAAACTACATCTAACTGCCTGCCATTTTCAGAACAGGAAAGGGAAAGAAGGCAGAAAAATGCAGAACTTAAAATCTTGTAAAAATGAATGCTAAACATTTTCTTTATATATGATTGAGGAAAAAATAAAATACTATTTAAATCACTAACAAAAATTGTTTTACTTCCAATAAAGTTCTCTCTATATACTTGGTCTGGTCAAACTTTACTTACCATCTATGTTTCCATTAGCATAATTTCTACTTCCTAACATCACATAAAGGAGATTGAGATGCTCAGAATTTGAATGCAGTAGCTCCAAATGTCATGGAGGGGAAAGCAGAGTTTGTTTTAGTAAATTCTGAGATATTTTTCCCTTTTTTGAGGGGATTATGTATTGTTTTCTATCTTCATCTTCAAATGTTCTTGCAATGATCTGGCTTAATTGGAGCTCTTGCCAATCCACTGTTTTGTGAGGCTGTACCGCTCATAATCTTCCTCCATATTTCACTGTAAGATTTGGTAAATTGATTTATGATATAAGTCGGTGTTGCCCTTGGCTAACATATCTATGTTTGAGTAGGGGAACAAATATTTAATGGCTAAGGTGGTTTTCAGGTTCTTTGGGTCTCATTATGGTTACTGATTTACATCAGTTAAATGACTTTAGAAAACGGTGATAGTCTGTGTTGATGTCTGCTCCTTTATTCATACCCTGTTGATTAGTCTCAACAGTCTGTTAAGCCAAGTCAGGCTGTTGTTGCTTAGTCCTTTCTCAGTCATTTTGGACTCTTTGTACCTCCTTTTTGGAGCTGTTTTAATTATATGCCTTATTTTCTCATGTTTACTCTTGTAATTTGGTATTTTCACCTTTTTTTTTTTTTAAAAATAAGCTGAAAGACTGGCCAGTTTGTTCTGCTGGACTATATTTTTGTAGGGTTGTTTTTTTGTTTGGGGAGGGCAGTGAGAAGAAAAGATAATAATGCTTATAAAAATAAATAAAATTTTAGAAAAACAAGTGGTCTCACTGTACACAGGAGAATGATTCAGAAATGACTTCAACATACATCTTCATTGTTTGTGATGATATTTGAACATTACCATGTTGTTGTTCAGTCCTGTCCAGTTTTTCATAACCCCATGAACCATAGCATATCAGGCCCTTCAGTTTTCCACTATCTCTCAGTCTGTACAAGTTCGTGGTTGTTGCATCCATGAAACTTCCACGATAGATGCTATCCATCTCATTCTCTACTGTCCCCTTTTCCTTTTGCCTTCAATCTTTCCCAGCATCAGTCTTTTCTAATGAATCCCATCTTATCAGCGTATAGCCAAAGTCTTTAAGTTTTAGCTTCAGAATTTGTCCTTCCAATGAACAGTCAGTTAATTGCTTTAAGGACTGATTGATATGATCTTTTGCTATCGTCCAAGGGACTCTCCTCCTGCACCACAATTTTAAAGCTTCAATTTTGCAGTGCTCAGTTTTCCTTAGAGTCAAAGTCCCACAACTGTACATTACTATGAAAGAAACCACAACTTGGACTCTACAGACTTTTTTAGTATGCTGTCTATATTTCCCATAGCTTTCATTCCCAGGGAACAAGCATCTTTTAATTTCAAGGCTGCATCACTGTTGTCTGCAATGATCTTTGAACCTGAGAATATAAAATCTGACACTGCTTCTATTTCTTCCCCCTCTATTTGTCAGAAAGTGATGCAACCAAATACCATGATCTTAGGTTTTTGGGGTTTTTTTCAATGTTAATCTTCAAGCCAGCTTTCACACTCTCCTCATTTATCCTCATCAGGAGGCATCTTAATTTTTAATTACTATGTTAGTACGTCCCAATCATTAAGAAAGTATTCATGATATATAGCTCTGAGGCATCTGTGTATTCTATAAGGGCTTCTCTTGTTTCTTAAGCACAAACAACATTTTCCAACATTTTTCGCCATTCTCTCCCATGGCCACGTCTCTGCTGACATTATAGTATTAAAGTATATGTTAATTTAGTTTGGAGGCTCTTATTGAATACTTCATAAAATCTCTCAACTTCCTCATCATTTGAAACAGATGGTGTAAAAAACTAGGTGTGTCAAGCTCAAGGGCAACTACTCATCATTAATTCTCATTCCTTTTCCTCTGCTGTCTTAAGGACTATAGCACTTGAGGGGCAGAGACTACCTCTAACCCCAATGACTAAGACCTGATTTTCAATCAACAAGTGGGACCCAGAAGCATCCACTTTCTTGAACCCTTCTTCACTTGCCCATGGCTTCCCTCACGTTTACCCCCATCCTCCTGCCTTAGGATGCCTCATTTTAGACCTTGAGTCTTCCCCTGTGAAGAGTTAAAATATGGAATAATATAGGACTACTGTGTTAAGGATTACTGGCCTGACTCTTTTGGGAAAACACTACTTAAGTCCCCAAATTACTATAACAGCCTAGGACATCATCCTTCCAAAAGCTCCCTTTTATGTATTGCTTTTCCACAAGGATTGTCTTTTTGTTTATATATTTGTATTTCCAGCACTTGGCACAGTGCCTGGCATACTCAATGAATACTTCTTAACTTGTCTGAGTGAAAATGTCAAGACAGATATTATTAATCACATCTTTTGGTATTGTATCCACTTTTTCTTTCTATGAGGAGGTAATAATGTCAATAGGTAAATTAATTATGTAGATGTCCTATAAGCCATGTGATTCTTAGCATTCTCTATTCTCCCCTCTCCTTTTTTTTTGGCCACTCTGCAACTGTCACTACAGAAATGGAAGGGGACACCATAAAACTGAAGGCTATTTCATACTTTTCTGTTTGATGGTTGCCATAGGCAAATAATTCACTTAAAGTCTGACCTACTGGTGATGAGGCTATCCACACTTAGCAAGTCTGGCTCTCAGAAAGCAGATTTAGCCTACTTTTGAGAATGTACCTGAAGCCTTTCCATGATGAGAGAATCTGCCAGAGCTTATGCTTTAACAACAATAACTCACATTTATTTATCATGTATGAGTGTGCTTTCACATATATTATCTCATTTGATCCTTACCAGTAGCCCAGTGAGGAAAATGATATCTTTAGCTCCATTTTTCCTAGGAGGAAATCAGGGCTGAGAGATGTGTGATTTTGTCAGGATCACAGAGTTATTTAATGTCCAGACTATATCTGAATGCATATTTTCCTGATTTCTTACTCTAGGGTCACCTCTGTGAGGCACTGAAGCAGGACTTTTGTGGAGAGGTGTAATAGGCACACATATATACCTCCAGTAGCATTCAACGTAATTTAAAGTAAAAGGCTATTTATTCCTGGACCACTTAGTCAAAAAAAAATTTTTTTAACTTTTCCATCTAAACGCAACTAAAAACAAAACAAAAAGCAAGATGAATCAAATAGGTTAAAATGTTTCCTTACATTGGGCATAAGATTCCTCCATTTCTGAAATGGGAAAATTTAGTGACAGAAATGTTCATATACTTTCATTTATGACTCTTGAATTTTTTCGACTTAAAAGTGAAAGACACCATGGCATGGTGAATAGAAAAGCTGGCCTCAGCAGCAAGAAGATGTGGTTTCAAATACCACATATTGCATAGGCGAATTTCTTTCTTTCTTAGTTTCCCAGGTAACTCTCTAAGACTAATACAAATGATTGCATATTTGTAATAACATACCAAGCCACAGAGAAAGTACCAACCTGCAGTGGTAGGGAGTTCCCTCATCAGGAATTTCTTATATCTGTGAAAACACAGGACTGTCCCTCTCAAGCTCCACCCCTCCCCCGGGGGAAAGGGGTGGGTTAAAAACAATCTATTCTACCTACTCCTATTTGCCAACCAAAATACCACCAAACCCCAAACACCTTCACCAGAAACAAGAAGAATGGTACTGCATGTGATCAGACAACAAGAGATGATAATTATTTGTAAACACCAGAAACAATTATATTTTAAACACCCTTACCGTTAGAGACTAGCCCAAGCCACACTTTGAAAACCACAGCTCTGGACTGATAAATGCTAACAGCACGTACTTTTACATCATTACCTGTGGCGTGATCTGTTGTTGCATGCCTGACCTCATATTAATGCCAATGGGGGCAGATGCTGCAAACTGGTTTAAGATAGCCTGCCGATTTTGGTGTATCAACTGGAGAAAGACAGGGAGAAAATGAAATAACTACACTGCTACAAGCAAACATTACGTAGCATAGTCCAACAGTTAGTAGGGACATTAAATTTAAACTGCTTGGTTAAGCAAAAATAAATGTTGTTTTTGACAAACCTATTTGCCAAAAAGGAATAAATATCCAACACTTACTAAAAACCCAGTGAACAAAGAGAAGTATGCAGATATAGTCAGATATTGGAAGGTAAGTGGAAGAAGTATTTCATGATTTAAAAAAGGGCAAAATTTCAGAAAAATCAGAGAAATGGGTCAGGAAGGGACTGTAAAAGCCATCCCCTCAAATTTTCTCCTTATATGGATGATGAAAACTGAGACTCAAGATCACACAGGTAGTAAGTAGCAGAGCTGGGATTGAAACTCAGTGACTTCAAGTTCAGTGATCTTTCCAAAGCTATGCTTCCTCCCAAAAGCTTACAGTCTAGAAACACCGTCCACACACATGCACACTCCTGTTGTGTCTCTACCTCCTCTCCTCTTACTTTTTTCAAAACTCTGAAATATGGCTTTCAACCTCATCATTCAACCAGAACTGTTCTCTCTAAAGTTATCAATGACCTTTTCACAAAACTAATGGCCTTTTCTCAATCCTCATCCTACTCCTCCATGCAGTCTCTGATTCCCTTTTCTCTAAAATATTCTCTCCTTTTTAGGTTTTTGTGACATTGCTCTTCTCCTGGTTCTTCTTTTGCTGGATCATCATCATGATTATGCCCATTAACTGTGGCTGTCTTCGAAGGGGTTATCCTGGGCTATCTCTTCTCTCTGCCATCTCACTTGGTGAGCTCATTAGCTCCCATGGGTTTAATTATAATCTCTATACAAATGATTGCATATTTGTAATACATATCAGAAATCTTTACATATTCCAGTCCTAGTCTCATGAGCTAGAGTCTTACATCATTATCCATCTCTTGGACATATAGAATGGATGTCCCATAGGCATCTTTAACTTCACATGTCCAAAACTTAGCTAATTATCTTTCCTCCTAACCCCTTCTCCCTTTGAAACTTCCCTATTACTAACGGTGGTCCACTATCGTCACAGTTACCCAGATCCACAATGATGGTGTCATCCTCAATTTCTCACTCATATATCCAATCTGTTGCTAAGTCTGGTTGTTTCTACTTTTATAACATTTTTCATTTACCTCCATTTATCCTCCACTCAGCTGAAAAAGTGTTTTTTCCTAAAGCAAAGGTTTGCCATGTCATCTTCTTACTCAGTAAATTCCAGTGACTCACTATTACCTACAAGGTTAAATATAAAATTCAACGCTTTTAAAGACCTTTAAAACCTGGCCCCTCCCTACCTTTACAGTCTCATAATTTACTCTCTCCTCTTTCCTTTTCACTGGCTGTCTCCTAAGACTAGAATGCTCTCCTAGCTCACACCTCTGCATTCTGGATCCCCTAGCTTTCTTCAAAAATTAGCTAAAATGGGGCAGCTAGGTGGTAAAGTGGATAGAGCACTGGCCCTGGAGTCAGGGGGACCTGACTTCAAATCCAGTCTCAGACACTTGACACTTACTAGCTATGTGACTCTGAGCAAGTCACTTAACCTCAATTGCCTCACTAATGAAAAAAAAAGTTAGCAAAAATGCCACCTTCAACAGGTCTTTCCTGATTCTCTTACCTCTCTAACCAAAGCTAGTGTCTTCCCTTTGAGATTACCTTCCCCTTACATCACATATATGTTAAATGTATAAAGTTTTGCACGTTGTTTCATTAGAAAGTGAGCTCCCTCTGTAAAAAGACTATGCTGTTTGCCTTTCTCTGTATCACTAGCACTTAGTACAGTGCTCTGACATTGTAAGCACTTAATATATGCTTTGAATGACTCCCTTCCCCACCTGCACCCTGTGTTGCTAAACATGATTTTACTCAAGGATAATATAGGTTGGTTGAATGGAATTAGTGAAGATGGAAAAAAAAACCTTCAGCTTTTGGTTTTATAAAATAAATGGAGTAGGTAGTGTTATCATCAAGGAAGTAGTCATCCCCTTGGTTAACTCACTTAACTTCTTTAGATCTCAGTTTCCCCATCACTGAAATGACGGGACAGGGCATATGTTCTTCTAGGTCTCTCCCACCTTTAAAACCTATGATGCAGTCCATGCTGGTATTTGTGAAAGTGCTGAAAAGGTTTCCTTAACTTGAGAGAAGCAAAAAAAAAGAAAACTATCAGAGAGAAAAGACCATGATTTACTCTGAAGAAGTATGCTCTCCAGATCAGGAGCTAAGTATCAGATGCAGGCAGGCCTTCATTCTGCCAGAAACAAGCAACCTTGGAAGTATTATAGATGCCAATACTCCAGAATGGTTTCCCCCAAGTGAACTACTGTAAATATCCCTGTTCAGAAGAGTCTTTGAAGATGTGAGTAGAATGAGAGCTGCATACAATCACTAACTCATTTTAGAAGGATTTATTCACAGAACGCTTTTTCTTTGTTTTGATTGGTAAGGGGAGGGAACGCTTAATTAGAACCTAAGTTGATAAACTGGATTTGAAGGGGGGAGAAAATCTTAAAAAATAAAAACAAAACCATTAACAAATGTAACTTTCAGTCATTGTGGAATGGGGCAAACTAATATTGCAGAAGATAAGAGGATCTCATAGTCAAATGTACTTTCAGGTGGTAGTGGATATTTCTAAGATTTCATAGGCTATTTCTAAAACCAAAATAATCACTTCATCATTCAACACCTTTTATATGTTAAAATAAAGCAAAACAAAACTCTGAAGATTAAAAGTAAAGGTAATAGTCAATTTTTATAGTACAGACATACATTTAAGAGGCAATCACTAACACAGTACTCTATTCCAGATAAAATGGCTTAGTGAGTCACTATCTCTCAAAACACACTCTGCTCATTCTTGCCTCTAGCTGATACTGTTAAGCCTCTTATCTGAAATAGCCTTCTCCTGTCTACTGTGCCTGTTCAAATCTACTTTTGCTTCACATGCTTACATGAAGCTTTCATTGACTATTTCAAACCACAGTGATCTTTAATGAATTCCTTTGAACTCAAAAGCATTTGCCCATCACTGTTTGACATCATTTAGTTTATCCCTTGATCCCCATGCACTAACACGTAAAGTAAAAAAAAAATCCCATCCCATATTAATCAACAAGTTTTGATTAAGTGCTTACTATGTGACAAGCACCATACAAAGGCTGGTGATAGAAAGCAAAAGCAAAAACAGTCTGCACCCTCAAGAAGCTTATATCCCAATAGAGAAGACAACATATATTTTAAAAGATATATACAAAATACATACAAAGTAGGCAAGAAGAAGGCAATCGAAGCGGGGGGGGGGGAGGATGAGGAGAGGCCTCCTGAAAAGGGTTGCATGTCAGCTGATTCTTGAAGGAAGACAGGGAGTCCAAGAGGTAGGAGTGAGGAAAGAATTTTCCAGACATGGGGGCCAATAGGAGAAGGAAGATGGATCACAATGTGCAAGAAACAGAAAGTAGATCAGTATGGCAAGTCCATATTGTACGTGGAAGGGAGTAATGTGTAAGAAGACTTAAAAGGCAGGAAGGGGTCAGGTCATGAAGAGCTTTAAATGCCAAAAAAAGGAGTCTATATTTGATTATAGAATATGGAGTCACTGAAGCTTGAATAGGGAAATAACATGGTCTGATTTACTCTCTAGGAAAATAACTTTGGCAGTTGTGTGGAGGATGGATTGTAGATCAATTAGAAGACTTTTGCAACAGTCCAGATGAGAAGTGATGAAGGCCTGAACTAAGAATGTAGCTGTGTAAGTGCAGATAAGGGGATACATACAAGAGACCACGTAGGGTTTTTACGCCAGTGATAAAGAGCTCATTATTTCACAAGGCAGCCATTTTACTTTTGGAAGGGTCTGGTTGTTAGAGAGTTCTCTCTTATGTGAAGTCAAAATCTACCTCTCTATAACTTTCAACTCCCAATAACGTACTGGTCTTAGTTTTGCCTTCTGGAGCAAAAGAGAAAAAGCCCCGTTTTCATGTGTACTTGACATATTTAAAGATACTTGTCATCTCTGTTCCAAACTGAACAAACTTACCTCTCATATTTTATACATTTCTAATGAATATTTCCTTCCTGTCTAACTTCCATTCTCCTTCCTCATACTGGAAGCTCATACTTATGAGCTGGATCCCACAGTACTTATTGGGACAGAAAGTTTAACCAGCTCTCATTTTTCCAACCTGGGCTGGTGTGCCAATCTTTCACCATCCTGGTGGTCCTCACCTCCCAAGAGTTCATTTAGTTTGTGTTGGACTTAGGGAAAACACCTGACTGACTCTAGCCCTATTGCAGCTCAGAATTCCCAAACTCAAATGAACCACAAATCTAAGCCTACCCAGTACCAGGAACTACAGGTGCACATCCAGCCAAAAGTTGTTTTTCAGACTCTTCCATCATCCTGGCTGACATTCTGTACGGCTTCCAGTTTGACAATTCCCCTCTTAAAACGTGATGCTGAGAATGAATAATCTATATGTCTATATGGTCTGACTATGTAGTCTAACTTACAGCTAGGTGGAGATGGTACAGTAGCTAGAGAACCAGGCTTAGAGTCAGGAAAATATGAGTTCAAATCTGGCCTCGGACACTTATTAGCTGTATAACCCTGGGCAAATCAATTAATCTCTGTTTCCCCAGCCTCTTCATCTATAAAACAGAAACAGTATCACCTACCTCCCAAGGTTGCTGTGAGGATCAAGTGAGATAATACTTGTAAAGTGTCTAGCACAATTCTTGTTACACCGTTCAGTGTATAAATATAAATGTTTAGTGATAGATACTAATTACACAAAATACAATGGGATTACTGTTTTAACAATATGAATGACATATGCTAATGACTTTTATTGATACATATTAAGTCTATCGTAAAAACAAAACAAAACCAAAAACAAAACCAAAAAAAAACCCTGATGATTTTCTGACAAACCAGGTTCCCTGGAAGATAACAGTATAATCCTGTACTTATTTTTTTGAGAATCTAAATGAACAAAATATTGCTATTACTGTATACCAAATGAGTTCTATCCCTCTACCACCAAATATCAGTGATAACTGGGGCCATGTTTACTTGGAGTTGGTATATTACTCTTACTCTTAGATGAGGACAGAAGAAGCTATAAACACTGTTCTTAATCAAGCTCCTTGTTATTTTCACCTGAGAATGTTTGGGTACTGCTACTTGTTTCCATGGCATATACTGTCTTTCATTTTACCTATTTTTTTTTTGCAAATTTGTTTTCTCCCTTCTCCTCAAAATGACTACCAACTACCTACTTCACAGGGAAGCTGTGAGGTAAGTGTTTTGAACACCCCAAGGTACAGTGCCCATGTGAGCTAACACAATCACAGATCTAGAGTTGGAAGTGACTTCAGAGGCCATCTAGTCAAACCTCGTGATTTTAAAAGACAATAAAACTAAAGTCTGAGGACTCAACCAAAATCATACAAGTCACATATCTTTATAGTTATTATTGAATTTAAAGCCTCTCATATAAAACAGCTTATCTTTACCCAGTCTTCATGGGTATATTCTATCTCTTGCCCAAAGCCAATTTCCTAGTATCATAAACTATGGGCTAGATCTTTCTGTGGGATATAGTTTTAAATTTCCATATTCCTTTTTCTCCTTCATTCTCATAACTATTAACTGGAAGGAGATGAAAATATAACTACACTCAAACCTTCAATTTCCTATCTTCTAGAATTTTAGGGTCATGGGAAGTCCGAATTCCTTGTGATTATCATTCATAGAATTGCTTACACAGAATTGGAAGGAAACTCAAATGTCATCTAAACTCACCTTTAGCCAAAGCATGAATCACATTTACAAGAATACAAACTGAGTGTAAACTCCTTGAGGTAAGACACTGTGTAACTTTACCATAATATCTGCAGGCCCTCGCCCATACTAAGAGTTTGCTGCACTCAGCTAAGCAGTAATTTCCACCCATGGGTCTTAGTTTTGCTTTCTGGGATCAAGCCTAAGCTCTTTCCCACAAGACAATTCTTTAAAAATTCAGGTCCCCACAATACTCCCTTTACTGAACATTCTAATATGTAATGGCATGAACTGGACAAAATATTCCAGGTGGGGTATGACTTGGGCAGAGTACAGCAAAGGTAACATCCCCTGAATAACTGTGGCTGACAACCTATTAGATAAACATGTGAATGCAAAACTCAGGTTTCTCTCATATGTTAACCAAATTATAATTCAGTTGTCACAATCCTAAAAGTCAAATATAAAGGAGCACAAACTTACAATGGTTTTTTTGTGCATTCATTCATTTACATGAATCAGCATCAGGGATAATCAGTGGGTTTTATAAGTGTTGACCCACAGTCTGTCATAGACTAGAAACTTAGTCCAGAAACACAGGAAGCCTTCCAATTTATATCAGGCCTACATGCAGTAATTTCTGTACTACTTATAATATGACCAGCCACCATGACATACCTCTTTCTTCTTGTACTAACAGGAGTCTTGATAATTACTACTGCCTATGAATCCTCTTGAATGTTTTTTGAAGCATGAAGTGAGGTTTCATTTTTAGAACCTAAGTATGTTACTTAACTTTTCAAGTATGTTTATCTTATTTCCTCAACTAAACTGCAAGCTCTGAGAGCAGGTGCTACATTTTTTTTATTTCCTCAATAAAGGACTATTTAATAAATGAAATAAAAGTGAGTTAACACATTAAAGTCTAGTGGCCACTTACTCTGATGTCCTTAGCCAGATGAACAAAAGATTAGACCAGAGTAGTTTACCTCCAATCCACACCTATCCCAGATTGTTTCCTGTCTTTTCTTTTCTTTCCCCTTAACTCTCACTCCCACATTTATTGCTATTTTCCCCCCACCATGTCCCTCTCTTTCTTCATGCTTATTTCCTCCTTTTTCTTCTTCTCATTTTCCTTTTTATTTTCTTATTCTTAACAGGCTATAAATATGAAACATAAGCATGGTGTTACTATCTGTTGCATTTACTTGAATAGCTTTGTGGCACTTTCTCTTAGAAAAAAAAAGTGAAAAGTTTTATTTTTTTACCCTTGAAACAAAACCAATAAAACTTGGAAGAAACAAAATCAAATTACCTTTTTTTGGGTGAAACTTTTAATAGTTTTTCACCTGAGTCAGGGATAGGGGGGAAAAGTTCTTCAGTCCAGGTTTAGGCTGAGATAAAGATAATAAGATCTTTCTTTGACAAACATTGCGGCAATGGACTCCATTCCATCATTAAAGTAACTGTTTTCATATCACAGAAAAGAGCTGTGAAGCTTTCTCACATTTAGAAGAAAGTACCCACCATTATATAATAGTACTTACCTGCTGTTGTCCCTGCAACCTTTGCTGCAGTTGAAGTCTAAGTTGGTTGGGAGCAGCTGGAGGCCTGGTTAGAGTCTGCCGGGGCTGCATGCCCATGTTAGTAGGAAAAGCTCCCCGAGGTGGTGGTACTTGAACTGGCATGGTTCCCATGGCAGGCTTTTGCCTAACTATGCCTTGGAAAGGACTGGGGAGATTAGCAGTAGGTGAAGCTGAAGAATAAGGCTGAGAATACAGGCTGGACCTTTCCTCTATCATTAAAGGTGGTGTTGATTGTTGTGGTTGAAATCTCTCTGTTAATACTTCCAATCCGCCTCCCTGTTGCAAAAGGAACCACAACGATCTGAAAATGAATTTCTAAAAACAGGTGACATTTTTGTTTTGTGACATTTGTTAACATTATAATTTCTGATCTAAGAACAGTATAACTTCCAGAAAATGCTACTGAATATATCTGGGTTTAACTTATAGTCAAAATAAAGTTTAATTACGTGCTACCTAAATGCATAAAGAAAACCGCTTTCAAGTAGAATAACAGAAAATGAAAATACAAATAAAATAAACCTCTAAATCAATGAAAGATCACTAAATTTAATAAAATGTCTTATGGACAGGTATAAGAATCATCCAAACACCACGAGAAAGATTCTTCAAACTGGAACTTCTGACCTATGTTCTTTTCCATCTTAAAATTCATGATATTTTGACCCATACTCAGGAAAGAACAAAACTGTTATGGAAGTAGCTTGGTAGAGCTGGAATGCTGACATGAAATTGACTGAAGACAATTAATACATGGCAATTAAAGACAAATTATCTCAATGCTTCAGGAGCTTATTTTGTCAATGTTTGTATTCTCTTCATTAATGCTAACTGAAAATCCTCTATGTCTTAAAAGACAATTTAATGAGTTGCTGCAGTCAAAATATTCACCAACTGGTAACCAACTAACTTTCTAGCTACAAGTTTCTCTCCAAACTCAATTAGACTGGTTTCCAAATAACTAAGCCCATACACATGAAACCTCTCTAGCTTGGCAGATGGCAATCAGGGCATGCACTCTGTTGGCATATACTTAGAGAACCTGGGATTTTCTCCAAGCCAAAATGAGATATTAGAGTTATATGTAGTTCATAGTATATGTTATAATTCTAATAATTTTCACAAGAACTATTAATTTTAAAATTAGCTAGATAAAATGTAACATGGAACCAAAGTTTTAATAATTTTGATCATCTGTCTTCTTTTTAATCTGGGCAGGATTTTTGAAATAGTCTAAGCTTTATGGAATACCTGGACAAGTTTGTCAATTCCCAGGGCTCGATCTAGCTCAGCTAGTTCAGTTTCATCCTTGCCACTAAGAAAGGATACCAGTTGATCAAGAAGAGCCTTTTCATCATTTCTTCCCTCTATTGTTGTTGGTGGGCACAGGAGTTCATCTAGCTGGGAAGTGATACACTGGCTGTAGAAATGACAAGACAATCAGGTTGAATAACTATGATGTCAAGAGTTAAGAATTCATCAGTTTTGACTTGGTAAAAAAAAAGGCAACAAAACTTTTCTGCAAAATTCTCTGTTCAAATTGTTATATTAGTGCACTGACTAGGAATGTAATTTGCACTCAGTTTATAAAATATAATAGAATTGTTATGTTTCAATATGCTTCCCATTTATTCATCATCCACTGTAGTTTTATTCTATATTTTTCCCATTAGCTTTGGAAAAATTTAATGAAAAATCTATCAGGTCTATAAAAGCAGAGGAAAAGTGTTTTAAGCAAGGGCAAAATCTGGAAAATTGTCCACAAATTCTAATGAAATAATTTAATTTGACTTAGTAAGATCACTGGCCAAAAAATTTAAAGAAGCTATACTTAATTCAATGCAATTGAATTGAAAATAATGTTAACTAAGTAACATAAATAATAACTTTTTTTTACAAAAGGTACTTATCAATGACAGTTAATATCAACAAAAGAATACAATGGAGAAAAACTTTTTAACTATACCAACAGTTAGCAGCACATCTTTACTGATTTTGTTAAAGTATCAATTTATAAAGTTTAAATAAGGAAAGTGAAAACACAAGTATCCTGTTTCTTAAAATATGAAGTAGAAAAGAGCCCACAGTTCAGTCAAACACAATACTTAATGCTATCTAGCCAGCCTTCCATTTTTGTGTGTAGCACCTTACTTCTTAACAGATATATTTCCCTAAAGTCATTTTATAGGTATTTCCTTATATATAGGAATTCATACAGCAGAATTCAGAGTTTTTAGAACTGGGGTAAAATAGGGCACAAATTAATTCTGTCATCTAAAGATGGAAATACAGCGATACTTAGGCAATGGGAGTTATTTCCCAATTTCAGGAATAGGACCGATTGCACATTTCTATAACAGTGATAATCTGGTCCCTCATTTTCTTTTAGAGTATGCATATATGTATATATTCATCCATTCATCCACCAAGTATTTACTGAGCACCTACTCTGTGCAAGGCACTGTGGTGGATGATATGGGGGCTCCACACACATAGGCCTTGCCCTCAAGAAGTTTTTAGTATAGATGAAAAGATAAGATACAGGCAAGCATTTTGTGAGCCCTCATTCAGGAAAAAAGACTAGAAAGGTCACATCATGTAAGCTCATACACACAACTATGTAGGGGTTGACAAAATCAAGTGTTGGCAGGGTCCCTCTGTATAATTAATTCTCACCACTCATGTCTGACCAGAATTGTAGTGGTGGTGGTGAGAAAGGAATACTAGGGGGAACCTGGTTTATGGTACACTCTGCAATCCTGGTTGAGTTACCACTATTCCTGAGAGGATTAAATTACTTGTTACAATTAAGGTTTTGTGTAACATCCTATTATCTTAGTGCTGAAAAAGGCACCAGATAATTTTATAAGAGAGGCACAAGGGGAATGGAGGAAATATTTTGTGGTAGACAAGACCTGCTCTTGCTCCATCCACTAAGTCATATTATGAGATCTAATCATGATGTGAAGTTCTTAACAATGGAATGCAAGCTCTGACATGAAAAATTCTGAAAGACAGTTTTAGATTCTGTCATGTTCGTTATCTGAGGACCAGGCTAGATAAATTCAGAAATACTGGTCAGCATGTGTTTTTTTTTTGGGGGGGGTGTTGGGTGGGAAAAGCAACTCACAAATCTACTAAGGAGTCTAGGCCTTGTGGTCATTATTAGTAAAGGCAGTCTCCTCCCCTGCCCCCCAAATAAAATCACTGACTTCTGAAATATTAAAATGCTAAAAAAGGTAACTAATGGCCTTATAACCACAAAATAAAGGGTAAGCAAAGAAAGGCACTTTTTGGAAAGGAATTTTGCCCAAAAAAGGAGGTTTACATAATTGCTAGAATGAAATCTTATTTATAATTTTTATAAGTTATCAATAAAAAGGAAGGTACAATATTATGTAGGTTTGCTAGTTACAACAAGCTTTTCCAGGAAAAAAACACAGATGTAGAGAAAAAGTGAATAGACTGATTTAAGGCTAAGTGAATAGGCAGAAAAGATACCCTTTTAAGTCTATAACTCATTACCTTTCTCCCTAAAACATGGGGTTACTTGCCTAACCTTTCCTCCACATTGAATCAGTTCCCAATCACAGCTTCTCTTGGTCTACTTCACGTCCATCTCTAGGTCTTTCCATTTCCACTGTTATTAGACTCATCTCCTGTATTTAATACTGTAACTAAGGTAATAGTCTCTTGATGGTTTTCCCTTCCTTCAATTCACTATATGCTGTTTAATTCTCCTAAAGAGCCACTTTAATTATGGTACTCCGATGCTAAAAAATAGGCAATTGTTTCCTATGATCTAAAGCCCAAGGTTCCAAGATTCTTAATTTGGCCCAAACAACTGCCTCTATCACTATTTCTCTAAATGAAGCCTATACTGGGGCAGCTAGGTGGCACAGTGGACAGAGCTCTGGCCTTGGATTCAGGAGGACCCGAGTTCAAATCCAGGCTCAGACACTTGACACTTACTAGCTGTGTGACCCTGGGCAAGTCACTTAAGTCTGATTGCCTCACCAAAACTAGATAAATAGATAGACAGACAGACAGATAGATAAATGAAGCCTATACTCCAGCCAAACCTGACTATTAGCCCTTCTCCAAATGAACTTTCCCATTTCCATGTCTTTTTTCATATTATTCCCTTTGGTTGGAATGCCTTCCCCTTATTCTAACTCCTACTGAAATTGCTTTTATTCTTCAAGGCCCAAGTTAAATGCCACTTAATTCATGAAGATTACTCTAATCACCATAACTGGAAGGAAATTTTGCAAGTGATACTATATACTGTACTGCCTTTTAAGTATGTATATTTTTTTTTGTTCTTTTTAAAAAATTTTTTTAAATTTTATTGATTTGTTTTGATTTATCAACAATTACTTCCACATGCTTTTGAGTTTAAAATTTTTCTCCCCCTTCCTCCTCCCTACCCTCCCCAAGACAGCGCACAATCTGATATAGGCTATATATTTACATTCCTATTAAACATATTTTCACATTAGTGAAGTTGTAAGTAAAAATTAAAACCAATATGAGGAACCATCAGAAAGAGGAAACAAAACTCAACAGAAGGGGAAGAAAAAGATAGTGATTCAACTTTCACAGTTATGATTATTATCTGTCTTTTTCTCCATCCTTTTCCCCCCATTTATGCTTTTCTTTCTCCTTTCCCCCCCTCAGTGTTTTGCTTTTCACCACCGCCTCCTTCAGTCTCTCCTCCCTTCTATTATCTTTTCCCCTTTTCTTCCCCTTTGTCCTTGAGATATTTTATGTTTTCGTCTATTTTTTCATTTTTTTGTTTCTGTTTGACTGATTCTTGTTCTCTCCACAGAGTCATTAGTTTCCATTTGTCCAATTCTAGTTTTTTTTAACAGATTGTTTTCTTCTGTTAGTTTTTGTATGTCCTTCTTCAAGTGGCCAATTGTATTTTTAAGGGATTTGTTTTCTTCAGTGTACTTTTTTTCCAGTTGACCAGTTGTGTTTTTTAGGAACTTGTTTTCTTTAATGTACTTTTTTTTTCCTATTGGCTAATTGTAGTTTTTAAGGACTCTTCTACCTCTCTCATTAGACTTTTGAAATCCTTTTTAAGCTCTTCTAAGAAGGCTTTTTGGGCTTTACACCAGTTCATATTTCCTTTTGATGTTGCAGATGGGGGTGTGTTGACAATGTGTCCTCTTCAGAATTTCTGTCTTGATCTTCACTCTTTTCATAATATGAATCTATAGTACGTTTCTTTTTACTCATGGTTTCCTTATTCCCTGGCCTTTAAAGAGATTGAGCTCTCCTGCTGGGGAACACAGGGCACTGACCCAAGCTTCTTGTGTTGGGAGTCTAGGTCTTGGTCACTGGCTTTGTGTGCTGGGGCCTCTTATCTTGGCAATTGGAGGGTGTAGGGTTTTGGCAGCTTATCTCGTGTTGGGCTGGAATCAGCAAGGCTGGAACTTTCAGGCAATTCTAGGTTGCCCGCTTTTCCTTTCCTTTAGCTTTCTTCAGCTCTTTTTAGATGGGTGCTGCAGGGTGTTTATCTGCCTGGGGCCCCCCTGCAGTGTCGTCTCCTTCGTTTCTGCTAATGCACTGGGAGATTCCTTTGTGGTAGAATGCTGAGGCACCTGGTGGTTTTCTGAGCTGGTTTCCACTGGTTCCCCAACCAACCCTCACTGAGGCACCTGGAAGTTCAGGTGTTGGTATTTGCCTGCTCTACCATCTGGGCTTCAGGATCTCCTCCTGGTTGACAGTTGGAGGCTTTAGGGTTCTGACAGCTTACCTATTGTTGGGTTGGAATCAGCAAGGCTGGGACTTTAGGAAGACTCTAGGTTACTTTCTTCAGCTTCTTTCACATGAACTCTGCAGGGTGCTTATCCGCCTGGGGCCCTTTATACTGCTGCTTCCCTTATTTTTGCTGAGGCACTGGGAGACCCGTTTGCTGGGCTGCTGCGCTGCTGTTCCCCATCTTTATTCTAGTTCAGTTGTTCCAGGGTTTTTTTTTTCTGGGGTGATATTTTCTGGGTTTTCAGAGGTTGACAGGGGAGAGTAAGAGCAACTACCTTTTTACTCCGCCATCTTGGCTCCCAGAAGTCGAAGTCCTTAAGTATGTATATGTTACTAACCCAACAAGAATATAAGCTTCTGTGGACAGGGAGCATGACTTACTGAAAAGAGTGCTAGATTTAGAATCAAAGGACCTAGATTCAAATCCTGTCTCTGACACTAAGTTCCCTTCCAGATCTATATCTATGATCCTTTGATACTCTACAACTCATAGAATATTACCTTGAATATAATACAATATTGTATACAATAATACTTGTACATAAGTTTGAAGAATTAAAGAATGACTAACTAGGAGATTTGAGAAGGGCTGCAAGTAGGAATGTTTCACCTGACGTATTATATACTACTATACTTCCCTTTATGAACTTTATGGTCCAGACAAACTGGCCTTTTGGCTGTTCTTCACAAGACTTTCAGTTGAATGACTTTTCTTTAATATCATAAAAAGCATCTATCTAAAACCAAAAGCAACCATCATATGCAATGGGGATACACTAGAACCTTTTCCAATAAGTAAAGAAATGAAGCAAAACCACTTTCCCCATTATTATTTGATATAATTCTGGATCATCTATAATAACGTTAGAGAATGACTCAAAAGAAATATAAGAGGATACCCCCAACACACCCTTGTATGGAGGTGGAAGGAACAAAGGCGTTACACAATAGCATATTTTTTTGGACTTCTTCAGTTGTGCTGACTTTTTTTTCCTTTTCTTTTTCCTCTTTCCTTCTTTCTTTGTCTTTAGAAAGCACTTTTTGTTGTAAGGGATAATTCTCTGGAAAGGGGAGGTGAAGGATACTGGAGATAACAATGACAATGTAAATACAGAAAACATCAATAAAAATTTATTTTATAAAAAGAAAACACATCACAATGAACCATGATGGGGAAATTAAAAGAAAAAGTCACAGTGAATAATCTTTTTCAAGACCAGGTTAGCAAAGGGAGAGAGGCAGAGCTCTTTGGACAGTGGGATGAAGGTATGGTCAGGAGTACATGTTGTACAGAGCATTCTATCTCACAGGGAGAGACTGTACAAATGGGCAAGTGGAAGTCCCAGACCCACGCAAGGGCAACCCTTAGACTCATTGGTACATTGCGACAGGAATAGGGCCTGGAAGCTCTGACACCCACTACCAAGTTTTAGGTCACAAATCCAAGGCAGAGGTGTACCTAGGGATGGTGTTCCCAGGGGGAAGGAAGTCCTGAGAGGTGTACCAAAAAAGGAGGAAATTCAGAAGCAAGCAGAAATGGTGTGGCTCAGATTCCTGGAGCAGAATGGAGTTTTAATTCCAGCATCTAGCCCAATCCACAAAGGAAGAGCCAAGGCAGAAATACAAGAATTAAGCAGGACCTACAATTCTGTCGATATGAATCAAAAGGGATTCCTAGGTATCTGACAGTGGTTGACTCCAATATGAGTCTATGGCTGCTCAGACCTCAACCCAGGTCAAGAACTTAAAGGGTTCAGTCTTGATTATCTTAAGAAAAGAAAAGAAAAGAAAAGGAAGAGAAGAAGAGAATAGTACAGAGAGAAGGGAAAGTTTAGGGGAAATTAACTCACATAAGCAAGGTGCATAAACAAACAAGGGGAGGTGGGAATTGTGAGACCTGACACCTCACTCTCATCTGAACTGGTCAAATGAAGGAAGAATGAATATACACAGACATAGCTAAGTATATAAAACATTTTACTCAACAGAGAAATAGGAAGAAAAGGGAGAAACAGGAATTAGAGGGAGGGTAGATTAAAGGAGGGACAGTCTTAAGCAAAACAAACTCTAAGAAGGGGTGTACAAAAGTATTTATGGTTCTTTTTGAAGTGGCAGAGAATGAGAATCTGAGGAGGTGACCATCAATTGAGGAACACCTGAAGAAGCAATGGTATATAAATGTGATGGAAAATAATTGTGCTGTACAAAACAATGAAAGGGATGGTTTCTGAGGGACTGGGATAACTTGTGTTAAGTGAATAGAAACAGGAGAACAATCCTTATGGTGACAACATAACAAACAACTTTGAGAGAATTTGGAGTTCTCATCATCCACAATTCCAGAAGATTAATGATGAAACATGCCACCCACCTTTCAAATAGAGAAAGTATTCAGAGTGCAGAATAAGATATAATCTTTTTTTGGCCATGTCTGTGACAGGAGTGGTATTTCCCTTTTGTTCTCAATTTGAGTAGGGGAGAGATTAAAGAAATGAAGAGAGGGAAGATTGTTCAAGATTGAAAAAAATTTAATTAAAAACCATTTTAATATATTTCCCTATTTAACCTATTTGGTTCAATTCTCTAAAAGGACTTTACAAGATTAGAACTATACTCACAGATATCTGTCAGAGCTATCTACATCTACAGGTCACATACAAGCTGAGTTTTGCATTTTTTTTAAAAAAATTTATTTTTGATATTATTTTAAAAATTTTGAGTTCTAAATTCTTTCACTCCCTCTAGCCCTTTCCTCAGCAACTGAGAAGGCAAATAATACGGTAACAATTATACATGTGAAATCATGTAAAATACATTTCCATATTAGCCAAAGGAGTAAAAGAAAGAAAGAAAGAAAAACAAAAGAAAAATATACTTCAATTTGTACTCAAAATTCATCAGTTTTCTCTCTTTGGAGGTAGACAGCATTTTTCATCATGAGTCCTTTAGAATTGTCATGGATTACTGTCTTGATCAGAGTAGCTAATTCTTCACACTTGATCATCATTACAATATTGCTGTTACTATGCTCAATATTCTCCTGGTTTGGGGGCAGTTAGGTGGTGCAGTGGATATAGCACCAGCCCTGAAGTCAGAAGAACCTGAGTTCAAATCCGGCCTCAGAACAAACACTTTACACTTACTACCTTACTACCCGGGGCAAGTCACTGAACCCCAATTTCCTAAGAGATGTATATACATATTCTCCTGGTTTTGATCACTTTACTTTGTGGCAGTTTATTTAAGTCTCCCCAAATTTTTCTGAAATTATCTCCCTCGTCATTTTATGGCACAACAGTATTCCATCACAATCACATACTTGTTTACTCATTCCCTAATTGACAGGTATGCCCTCAATTTCCATTTCTTTGTCAACACAAAAAAGAACTGCTATAAATATTTTGTACATATAGGTCCTTTCCTTTTTGTTTCCTCTCCCTGGGATATACACCTGGTAGTGATATTGCTAGGTCAAAGAATTTTATAGCCCTTTGGACAAAGTTCCAAATTGTTCTACAGAATTGTAGGATAGTTGTCAAGTCCATCAACAATGCATTAGTGTCCCTGTTTTTCCACATCTTCTCCAGCCTTTATAATTTTTTTTCTATCACATTAGCCTCATTCTGTGAGGCAGTATCTCAGTTGTTTTAATGTGCATTTCTCTACTCAACAGCGATTTAGAGCATTTTTTCATATGACTATAGATAGCTTTGATTTCTTCTTCTGAAAACTGCCTGTTCATATCCTTTGACCATTTAGCCAATTGTGGGATGGCTCAGATTTTTACAAATTTGACTCAGTTCTCTTGATATTTGAGAAATGAAACTTTTATCAGATAACCTTGCTGCAAAATACATATATATATATATATATATATATATATATAATTTCACTATGACACCTTTAAGCAAAATGTAATATCCATGATTATCCTTTCTTTCTTTTTTTAATTATTTTTTGGTTACATTTTAGGTTCCAAACTGTCTTGCTCCCTCCCTACTCTGCACTAGATATGGTCACCGTTTCACAGAAACTCACACACAAACCATACTACACAAACTTTCATATATCAGTTCTTTCTCTCGAGGTGGATAGCACCTTTCTTCATAGGTCCTTTATAGTTGGTTTGAGTATTTATAATATTCAGAATAACTTAGCCTTTCACAGTTGTTTTTCAAACAATATTGCTGTTACTGCATACAATGTTCTCCTGGTTTTGCTCATTTTACTCATTCTTTCATGCAAGTCTTTCTATGTTTTTCTAAAATCAACCAGCTCATGATCTAAGACAATTCCAAAAGACTCATAATAGAATATATATATATATATATATATATACATATATATACACACACACACACATATATACACACACACACACACACACACACATCCAGAGAAAGAACTATGAAGTCTGAAGACTGAAGCACACTATTTTCTCTCGTGATTTTTGCCTTTTGTTCTGATTCTTCTTTCACATGTGTGACTAATGTATAAATATTGTTAATATGATTGTACAAGTATAGCCTATATCAGATTGCATGCCAGTTTGGGGAGGAGGAAAAATTTAGAACTCAAAATCTTATAAAAGTTAATGTTGAAAAACTAAAAATAAATTTTAAATAATCAACTAGTTCCATTATTTCTTACAGCATGGTGATATTCCATCAAAATCATATACCAGAGCTTGTTTAGCCATTTCCCAATTGATGGGCATCCCCTCAATTTCCAGTTCTTTGCTACCACAGAGAGATGCTATGAATACTTTAATACACACAGATTCTTTTCCTTTTTCCCTGATCACATTGGGAAACATCTAATAGTGGTATTGCTGGGTTAAAGGGCATACATAGTTTCATAACTTTTTGGGCATAATTCCAGATTGCTCTTCAAAATGGTTAGATCAGTTCACAGTTCCACCAACCGTCCCAATTTTTCCATGCCCCCTTTGAACATCTGTCATTTTCCCCTCTATCATTTTAGCCAATCTGAAAGGTGTGACATGATACCTCAAAGAGGTTTTTTTTGGTTATTTCTCTAATTGATAATGATTTAGGGAATTTTTTCAAATAACTATATAAAGTTTTAATCTCTTCATTGAAAAATGACACATTCTTTTCCTTTGACCATTTATCAATTGGAAAATGACTTATATTCTTATAAATTTGACAAAAAAGTTCTTTATATATTTGAGATATGAGACCTTATCTGAGAAATTGTCTATACATTCCCAATTCCCAATTTTCTGTTTTCTTTCTAATCTTGGCTCCATTGGTTTTATTTGTACAAAACCCTAATAATTTAATGTAATCAAAATCATCCATTTTATATATCACAATGCTCTCTATTCTCTTGTTTATTCATACTGTTCTCTAATTTATAATTTTGATAGGCAATGTGTTCCATTTTATTCTAATCTTTTTATCATACCTCCTTTTCTATCTAGCTCACATATCCATTTTGACCTTATCTTGGAAAACAGTGTAAGATATTGGTTCATAACCAGTTTCTGCCAGATTACTTTCCAGTTTTCCCAACATTTTTTTTAACCAAAAGGGAATTCATATCCCAAAAGCGAATTCATATCCCCAAAGCTTAAATTTTTATATTTGTCAAACACAAGGTTACTATAATAATTTACTAATGTGTATTGTATGTCTATTGTGTTCCACTAATCCACCCTTTTATTTCTTAGCCAGTGGTACCAATTTTGATAATTACTGGCTTATAACTTAATTTAAGATCTGGCACTGCTAAACGTTCTTTTACATTGTTCCTTTTAATTAGGTCTATTTTTGCTGTTGCTTTGTTTGAGATCATGATTGCTATTCCTGCCTTTTTTACTTCAGCTCCTTATTTTAACTCCTGTGTGTGACTTCTGGTTTCAAGTGTGTTTCTTGTAAACAACATATTTTTGAATTCTGGTTTTTAATCCATTCTACTATCTGCTTCTGTAAGTTCATCCCTTTCACATTCACAGTTATTATTTATCACATAATTCCCTCCATCCTATTTTCATCTGTTAATCCTTTTTCTTTTTACCCTCTCCTAAAAAATCTGTTTTGCTTCTGACTACACCCTCCCTTAATCTGCCCTCCCTTTTATTTACTCTTCCTTTCTCTTCCCCTCCGAGTTCACTGTTGGATAAGATAGATTTTTATATCCAACTGAGCATGTGCATATATATATATATATATATGTATATGTATATGTATGTATATGTGTATGTATATGTGGTATGTATGTGTATATGTATATGTATATGTATATGTATATGTGTATATATACTATTCTCTTTGAACCACTTCCAATGAGACCAAGAGTTGCCTGCTACCACCACACCATTTCCCCCTCCATTGTAAAAGCTCTTCCTTGTGTCTTTTAAGTAATATAACTTTCCCCATTCTTCCTCTCCCCTCCCCCTTTCCCAGTGCCTCCCATTTTCTCACACACCCTTCCTTTTTGTTCTAAGATCATCCCAACATGCCCCCAAAAAGTCCTAATTCTAAATTAAGATTCAAGATGACCTGAAAGAAGCATCCCATTAAAGCACTGGTAAAAAGCAGGATTAGATTAAGTAGTGAGTACATACAGGCATACCTCATTTTATTGTGCTTCACTCATATTGTGTGTTTCGGGGTTTTTTTTGGGGGGGGGGGGTTAGGCAATGGGGTTAAGTGACTTGCCCAAGGTCACATAGCTAGTGTCAAGTGCCAAGTGTCTGTGGCTGGATTTGAACTCAGGTCCTCCTGACTCCAGGGCCAGTGCTCTATGTACTGTGCCACCTAGCTGCCTCTCATATTGTATTTTTTACAAATTAAAAATTTGTGGCAACTCTGTATTGAGCAAATCTGCTGGCACCATTTTTCTAACAGTATGTGTTCACATCATATCTCTGTGTCACATTTTAGTCATTCTTGCAATATTTTAAACATTTTCATTATTATTATCAATTATTATCATTATATCATATCATCATTATATATATCTTACATGGTGATCTGTGATCAGTGATCTTTGATGTTACTTTTGTAATTCTTATGGGATGCCACAAACCATGCCTACATAAGAAGGTCAACTTAATCGATAAATGTTGTATGTGTTCTGACTGTTCCACCAACTGGTCATTTCCCCATCTCTCTCCCTTTACTAGGGCCTCTCCCTATTCCTTGAGACACAACAATACTGAAATTAGGCCAGCTAATGACTCTACAATGGCCACTAATTGTTCGAGTGAATAGAGTTAATGCAGCAAACTTAATAGTTTTCTTATTTTAAGAATTTGCCACAGCCACCCCAATTTTCAGCAACCACCACCCTCATCAGTCAGCAGCCATCAACATCAAGGTAAGACCCCCTCACCAGCAAAAAGATTATGACTCACTGAAGACTCAATTTTTAGCAATGTTTTTTAAATTAAGGTATGTACATTTTTTAAGACATAACATATTGCACAGTTAACAGACCACAGGATAGTGTAAACATAACTTTTGTATGCACTGGGAAGCAAAAAAATTTGTGCAATTTGCTTTATTGCAATATTTGCTTTATTGTGGTGGTCTGGAACTGAACCTGCAGTATCTCTGAGGTATGCCTGTACTAATTAAAGATTAGTAAGAAAGGTATCAGGATAGTCCTAAGAGTATGCTTTCTTTAATAACTTGCTCCTTAAGACTTCTACAATCTTTAATAATTATGCTTACTTGTTTAGTAGAAGTTATGTTTCTAATTTTTAAAAGGCATAATTGAGGAGGAAAGCTTGCTAAAATGTGTTCGTTAACTGCATCTAAGGGAAATCCAGTTGTATGGACCACAAGGCTATGACCAAGGAACCACTGCTTACCTGGTGGCAACTTACCCTATTTGCAGGCAAAGTACCTAGGAAGAAGCAAACAGCCTCCTGAATGTTGGCCTTGAAATTCCAATTCTATAAAGTGACAGTAACTGCCACAGTTACCAGGCCATGGTCAAACATAGCAATCCTAGTGTTTACCATATTAAAATAATAAAGCAAATTTCAATTTAGTATGGTGTGGGTCTGGAACCAGGTATCAGGACCAGAAAATGAACACCACCAATTTTTCCTGAGTTCTTTGACCCTTTTATCATTCTTATATTAAACAAATTTCAAAGGCATGATCAAGACATAAGGTCACTAACAAACTAGAAGAAGCAAATACACAGCAGTAGTTTCTGTTCCTCCCCAATTCTTTATACATGGGGACTTCAACATCCATGTTGATTTTTCTTCAAACTTCCTTAAATCTCATGATCTACCTCAGGTCACACATATAAAAAATTATACATTAGTAATTCATGAATCAATAAATTCTTGAATAGCTTCCCTATGAACAATGCCACCTTAACTATAATTTAAACATAAGCATCAGGGATTCATGTCTGAGAAGAGGCAAGACAGCAATCTTGACTTGGAAGAAAATGAGGGTTAGATAATAATAAATAGTTTAGAGTGGCTATGACATTCAGAGAATCCAGCAAAATTAGGATCAAACAGCTAATATGGAAAAGTTCTCAAATTAATGAGCAGCAAAAGGAGAAAAGATAGGTTAATAAAGCTTTGAACAATCTAATATCAGTTAATGTCGGCTAATTTGGCTTTAATAGTTGCCACGTCAATCAACAGCATGAAAACTGGGCTTATGATAGGTAATCTAGTATGATGGAAAATCTCAGAGTCCGGAAGATCTGAGTTCAAATTCCATCTCTAACAAATCTTGTCTGTACGATTCTGGGAAACACTAATAAGCTGGAGAACAGTTGCTGATTTGGAGGAGGAAATTTTCTCAACAGGAATAACCTACAAGACGCAGTAGATAGAATACTAAACCTAGAGTCAAGAAGACTCCTCTTCATGAATTCAAATCTGGCCTCCAACACTGACTAGCTGTGTGACTCAACCCTGCTTATTTCAGCTCCTCATCTGTAACATGAGCTAGAGAAGGAAATGGCAAACCACTCCACTATGTTTGCTAAGAAAACTCCAAATGGGGTCACAAAGTGTCAGAAATATTTGCTAATTTAATTCAGTCATGTTTTCTGGACCTGCTACTACAGGTAGGAATCCTTCCCTACTACTCTCTCCTCCATAGTTCACTCCAATCTAGTTCAGTCATACACTGCCCATTCCTGATCTGCAGGTACACCCATGAAGTCTACCCCCTAATTATATTCTTTAACTGTGTCCTGTGAAAGCCACAGTTCATTATGGATTTATCTTGAACCTTGCCATCACTTCCTCCATAGAACTATATCTTCTACTTATGAGAAACTAGATTTTACCTATTGTTTTCTTCTTCACTTCCCCCTGTCCCTCCCATGCCTCTACCAGGTGTGGGAAACCTGCTAGTCTAATAGGAGAGGACAGTTGCCTGTTCTTTGCTCCCAAGTTCTACTTTGAGACAAATTTTTGTCACTATCACCACATTTAATGTGCTTATATGAACCCCAATATAGTCTCTACTGCCTTCTAGCATCAATGTTTACATTCCTTGATCTTAGTAACAAAAAGAAAGGCTGGTGAGAGAGAGCAGATGAATTTACTGATGAATCTGTAATCACCTGACATCCTCAGTTTTATTGTCTTTCTCTACTTCTGCTTCACATCTACTCAAATTCATTCACCAAACCATGGATATTATCATTCGGATGATATCATCACATGGATATCAGAAACCCATCTCTGAACTCAAATTTGGTGCTTCCTACCCTACTTCTGGTCTGACATTATAGCTTTAAGAGCCCTTTCTATACTCCTATGAACCTGTTCTTCACTGGGACCTGCAATAGGGTTGACCCCTTCTACTATTTCTAAACCCCTTTATATTCCCTGCACAGCTCTGCCAAGCAGAACAAGGTCTAATCCCTCTTCCACACAATAACACTTAAAATATCTAAAGACAGTTATGTATATACTGTTTTGTATGCACCTGTCCCCCTACTTTTCTCTTCTCCAGGATAAATTCCATTTTTTCATCTGATCCCTATTATCCTAAACTAATCAATAATCAATAGCATTTGATGCTCTTGACTATTGTACTTGAAACCATCTCTTCCTTGGTTTCCCTGGTTCTTCTCTTATCTATCCACATTATCCTATCTTCTTATCCCTCTCTCTTCTTATTCTAAATGATTGTTTCTCTTCTTGCTCACTAAATGTCCCTCAAAGCTCAATTTTTGGTCCTCTGTCTGGAATTCTCTCTAAAAACTAATGCTTTGAGAGATGCCCACCCAATTCCACGGCCCACACGCAAATGATTCTTAAATATTTATATATAACCCTAACTTCTTTCTTGAATTACAAATCAACTGTTTGCTGGACATTTCTACTTGACTTTACAGATATCACCACAAATTTGATCTGTCCTAAACCAAACTCACTACCTTTAATATTAACACACAGGATCTACTCTCATCTCCAACCATTTCAACAGTGATGACTCTTGCTCATAACACATTATAAAACATCCTGCTTACAGTACTTGTCCTTCAGCATCTAGAACAATGCCTTAGACAACGTAAATCTATATCTGATTACCTCATCTCAATATACTTTTGTATCTAGAACCATCTTCTCATACCTCCCTCTCATCTCAAAGAAAGAGATGTTCCTCCCTTTCCCCTATCCACTTGTACTCTTGATTTGATCCTTTAACGCCCTCTTTGGAATAGGGATCCTTTGATTAGCCCCTTCTCTCAATATCTTCAAGCTCTCTGTTCATGTTGGTTCTTTCCTAGATAGAGAGAGGAATCAACGTATAGTGGGAAAAGACTCAATTATTTATATCACTATTTGCATAAAATATAGTGTTCCATTAATGGCATACATACTTAAAAAGTATTTGAATGGCTCAACACTACAGAGTGGTTTATTACAGGTTAGTTGTGAAAGTTGCTTTATGATGGCCATATAAAATAAAGATGTTAAAATCCATTTGCTACTTACTCTTCTGGTTTATTCAGAGGTCCTTGATTCATAGCAGTTATTGTGTTATTTGCCCATGGAACCTGGTCATCTATTCCTGGCTGCCCAAATTGATGATCAAGACCACTCAATTCAAGCTCAGGCAATCCTGAATCAAGACAAACAGAAAGTCAGTATCACAAAATAGTGGCAAATAGCACAAAACTTTGTAGAAATACTTCATTAAGGAGTTTAACAAGGTTTTCACATTACAATGACACTTCATACATTCTGTGGATACTCATCTACTGACAATTTTTTTTTACTGACAACTTTTTAAGTAACAAACAAGCACAAAACATGACCACGAGCTAAGAAGCAAGGAAACAACTCCTGTGAACTGCCTTATAATCACTGTAAGGTATGTTTCACGACAATGAGTAGAGATTGAATTCAGAGGCATACAAGAAGTAGAAGTCACTGAAAAAGGAAAAAAAATCAAATTTTGATTATATGAAATGAAAAGCTGTTGTTGCATGAAGAAAATGAATACAACTAGGATAAGAAGAGAAGTGGTAATCTGAGGAAAAAAATCCTTGCATCTACATTTCTGCTAAGAGTCTGATATACAAGGCATCAACTAATTGAAATACATAAGATGTAAAATCTCTAACCCCAATAGGTAAATGGTCAATGAATATGAACAAGTAATTCTCAAATGAAGAATTGAAAACTAGTAACAGTCACATAAATTGTTCCAAATCATTAATAATAGCAAAAGATATTAAAGAAACATACAAGTCACTTTGTACCCAGTAAATTGGCAAAGATGGCAAAAAAGGGTAAGGGTCAAATGTTAGAGGAACTGTATAATATGAGCACACTAGTACACCATTACTGGTGATCTTTGAAATACCCCAACCATTCTAGAAAGAAAATTAGAATTATGAGAAATGCAAAAAGAGCAGATATCAACTGACTGCAAAATAGCTAAACAAGCTATGCATATTAATATAATGGAATATTACTGAGCTGCAAGAAATACATAATATAAAGACTACTATTACATACAGGAAGATATATGAACTATACAAAGTGAAGTAAGCAGAACCAAGAAAAAATATATACAATGACTACACAACATAAATAGAATTAACAATATACTGAAACTGAATGCTAAGAAATTATAATGACTATATTTGACCCTTAAAAAGATAATACGGCACCTTTCCATTCTTTGCAGAAATGAGGGGACTAAGGATGAGTGTCACTGCATATATTTTTTGATACGATGATTAGTTAGGCCAAACTGTTTGCCCATCCTTTGTTATTGTTTGTTACATGAGACAGCTCAAAGATACCACCCCCCAAATTTATTTTTTAATTATAAATGGGAATAATTTTAGGAAAATTTCTATGAAAATAGTTTTGATGCCTAATATAAAAATTTCAGTTATTAGGCAAATCTACTATTGTCAAATGCTATTAATCAATGACAATTTTAATGGCTCGTTATTGCCTATTACATGGAGGTTGTCTGGCATTCAAAGTTCTCCCTAATCAAGTGTTATCCTATTTTTCCAGACTTGTATCATAGTATTCAAATACTTATACTATAAATTTTGCCAAACCAGACTTTTTGTAAAAGCTCTTTGCTTTCCAGCCTTGATGAAAGTGCTTGAGCCCTGTACGGAACACTTTCTCCCCACCAACTTTTGACTCATTCAACTGCCATCTAAACTTTTACCCACTTTTACTCATAAACAATTAAAATGAAAAATTGTCTAGAGAAACGTTTCCCTAATTTCTCAGTCAGTACCCACTGGACTTATTCTAGCACTTAATCTGTAGCTCTCTTATGTAAATTTGTAGTATCTTCCCTCACCATATACAACCTCCCCCTCCCAACCCCCCCCCAAAAACCCTTATTTTCATTTCCATTGCATTTTGCAGTTCATTGGAATGGGATTTTCCTAATATTGCTTCTAGTATTTTGTTGTTATTACTATATAGAAATGCTGAGGGTTTATTTTGTAGCCTGCCACTTTGCTTAAGCTATTAAATACCTCAATATCTCTGCTGATTTCCTGGGGTTTTCCAAGTAAACCATCATTTCATCAGCAAATAGAGTTTCTTCTTCTCTTTGTCTATCCTTATGTCCTTAACTTCCTTCTCTTGCTTTGTTGTAACTAGAATTTCCAAAACTTTACCAATAACAGTATAAAGAAGAGGCATCTTTGTTTTATCCCTATATTTATTGGGAAAGCTCTAGTGTATCTCCAATGCATATGATGCTTGCTGTTAGTTTTAGACACTAAAGTTTTCTGTCACTACTGTGTTACTGTCTATGTCTTCTTGTAGCTTCGCTATTGTTTCATTTATAAATTTGCTAAAACATCTGGAAGGTATCATTAATGATATCGGTTTGTTGTCTATGGTTTCTATCAGCATAATGTAGCTACTTTGCTTTTCTCTTTTCATTTCTTGAATTTTTGTTTTCTCAGATAGCATGACTGTAAGTGCTGCTTTTTGGATACACTTTATACACTGGAAAAATTTCCAGCCCATCAGTTTTATTTTTTCTGTGTATTTTTTTTCACATATTTAAGTAAAAGATTGGGGTTTTTTTCTTATCCAATTTATCACTATTTTTTTGTTTTATTGGGTTGTTTAATCCATTCACATTATGAGTGCTGTGTTTATATTTTCTTCCAGTTGTCTCTAATATTGCTTTTTTTCCAAGTTGTGATTTTTTTACCTTCTTCCACTGTTTATACAGTAGTGTCTTTTCATTTGGCTGCCTTGTCCTCCCTCCCCTCCCCCAAGGCTCCTTTCCATTTGTCACCCCTTTCAATTTGGAGTTTTGCTTATTAATTCTCTATTTTTTCATGCTTTTTTCTGGTTATTTACTTCTTCCCTTCTTTTTTCTTCCCATGTAGAAAGTCAATTTCCACTTGTTCTGCCCTCCCTTTCACCTAGTCCTGTTCATTAGGTTTAAACTCTAGGTTTTTTTGGCCCCTTTCTAGGAATGACTTCTCTTACTCTCTTCATTATCCACTCTCTCTGTCTACTATAGACCCTCATTCTGTGGTTCAAGATCCCTATAATTATCTAGTCCTGCTCTACTCCAAATACATCATGGAATCAAAACTTATGAGGTATCCATTCTGGGTTCTCCCCTCTAAACAGTTTCTGCCACTGCCTCATAGAGTCTATCTTTTTTTCATTGTGCCTCATTCTATGCCTATTCTTGCAGCTGACAGAAAGGACACTGTCCAATGCCATAGTCTCCTTGTGATGCCTCTGATTATGCAGCACATCACTGAAGTATGCTTTCCCCTGGTTACCTTTTTTTCCCTGTTTCCCTTAAAAACTATCCAATGAATTCATGTCCTCCCATTCCTTATGGTGCCAGCTGTCCCCAGAACTTTCAATTTCCCTTTTTCCAAGTCAGGAAAAGTGTTTTTTTTCAATGACCAAATCCCACAGACATCAGTAGAACTGCATCATACCAGGAAAATAAGCACCTCCCCCCCTTTCAATTTTTCTTCCTCATTACCCATTCCTCTGCAGATTATTCTCTTCCTGAACGACACAGCGATCATCTTTTCATATTACTAGCCCTCTATTTGGCCAGGGCACAGTCACATACTCCCCCTGCCATCTTTACATGTTCTCCTATTCTGTAATACAGTACCATGAAAAAACATCTATTTGCTTATAGGTTGGGTGGTTAAGAGGTTCTATCTATAATGCCCCAGGCCTGCCTCTCCACCATTACCTCCACTTGATTTCTGCCTTCACCCCTGTCTCCTTGTGTATATTTACAAAGAAGTCTCTTTACTGGTCCTCTTCTGTCACTCTATTGCTGTCCTTGACTGTGGCATTTGTTCATTCCTCTTGCACTGAAATCTTTGGTACTTTCAGTCCTTTTCCCTAAACACTAGCTCCCAGAGGATATACTATCTCCCAACTTTGCACATTTTCACTTATTGTTCCATGTTTAGAATTCTCTCCTTTTCTATCCCTATCTCCCGGCTTCCCTGACTTAAAATCCCAGCTAAAATTAAATCTTCAATTAGAAGGCTTTCCTGGTCCTCCTTAATGCTAATTCCTGCCTTCTGAGATTATCTCCAATTTATCCTCTCTATATGTTTTTTTTCACAAAGTTGTTTTACATGTTGATTCCCCCATTAGACTCTGAGCTCCACAAGGATATGGACTGGGGCTTTTTGGCAGGGACTTTGTGTTCCTCCAGCACTAAGCACAATGCCTGGAACATACTGTTAACAAATTGTTGGTGATTTGATTTGTTTTCCTGGTTCTGTTCACCTCAAAGGGACTGGAGTAGTCAAATCCATTCACCATTAAAAGCCCACATACATGTGTGTGTGTGTATTTACATATGTAGACCACCATATTCTTTCCTACGAGTTTCTGGATTTACCAGCAAATATAGAGTGACTACTAAACATGCAACATAGGCAATATTTGATATGTAATCCCATATTTCCAAACAAATTCATTTGAAAAACATTTCCAAATAAATATGTTCCTATTTAGATATTTGCTTTAGTTCAGGTACTTCTTGCAACTAAATTAAACAAAGGATAACAGGAAAAAGTGAATTCTTTCATTTGTTAAAAAGCAATATATGGATTATTCCTTCCTTAAGAGGATATAACATGGAACCAATTGGCCTATTTGCCATTTTGTCAACAATTTGTTTTCTTCTTAGAGTTCTTTTCCTGTCTCTCAAGTCCAAAACAACTCCTTCTCAACAAAAGCCAGAAAGTTCTTAAAAAGTAAATTTGTGATTTTTGTTGATAAGATAAACACTGTCCTATTTTGATATGAAAAATACAAAAAGCTTTCCATGTAGCAACAATTATTATTCTTCAGCTCAAGTCCTCACTCATTGTATTTTTTTAAGGGAATGGCTCTCAGAAGTTAGTTACTCTAATGCCATTATTTTACAAAACTGTTTTCCTGTGTCACTCCTTAAATAAATACTTGACTTTTTAATTCATAAAAACACACCACCATGTAGTTAACTTCTTGACTATAAACTTCTTAACAGAGAATTTATTCCACTCATTTACCAAGGAGTCTTCTAATAATTCCCACTTTACTTACAACTTCCATATTTAGCGAATTAAAAATAAAGAATCTGGTGTATTTGACCACAGATCCTTACTTACTGTCTCACCCAACAACATACCTGTGAAGTGGGTACTAAGGGGTGTCCCTATTGGGAGCACGAGCGCCACCTTGCCTGATAATGACATAACAAGTTTAGAAACTTTGCTCAGATAACTTAAAATGCATCTAGATATACTGAAATCACTAAACAGAACTCTAACATACCACTTCTGTTACAGTATCAATTGCCAAAATTCCTGGACGTGTAAATGCCCCAATATGTGTGTGTGTGTGTGTGTGTGTGTGTGTGTGTGTATATCTCCTTCAGAAAACATTTTTTAAAAGTACTCAATACATACTATTCAGCCTGGGAGGAGGTCTGGCTGGGGTAGACTGAAGGGCAGTAGGCAAGATTTCTGATTTGATGGTCACTCCAGTGCCTCCACTTTCCAACCTTTCTGACTCACATAAACCTGGCAGCTGTGATGCCTTCTCCAGTGTCGGCAGTAACGGATCAAACTGGTCAAGGTCAGCTGGAAACTAAGATGGGAAAGCAAAGTCAGAGGTTATTGTAATCTCTATCTTTTCATCAGATGCAATGAACTTCACTTGATCCTTTGCACTTTAGCAATTAAGCGTGATGTGAGTCTTTCTAGAAGAAGATAAAATAAATAATGCTGCATGGAAATAATTTGGAATATTTGAAAGCACATCTGACTGGGAGATAAGAGATTTAGGCTCAAATTCTGACTGAAACTTAACTGTAGGAGGCAACAGGTATAGTACTACAATCTCTCCCCACCCCCAACGGGCTTTACCTTTCAGTCACCTCTGGTCCTCCTGTCCCAGTTCTGTTTCTTTTAGGCTAACTATATACATATGAGGCAGGATTCTCTCATTGGCAAAACAAAAACAAAAACCCTTCACTTCAATCTATTACCTTCTTAGGCAATTATCCTGAATCTCTTACCTTTTACAGCCAAACTCCCAGGCAAAAAAGTAATATGTAAATATGTAAATTTGTTGAGAGTATTTTAATTGAAGTTTACATATTTCTATTACTCCATTTTTTTATTTAATTTTTTAAATTTTTTCCATACGCTTGAGTTGAAAATTTTTCTCCCTTTTCCTCCCCCCACCCTCCCCAAGACAGCGCACAATCTGATATAGGCTTTACATTCACATACCCACTAAACATATGTTCACATTAGTGAAGTTGTAAGTGAAACTTAAAACCAATACAAAGAACCATCAGAAAGAGGAAACAAATCTCAACAGAAGGTAAAAATAAGTGATAGCGATTCGACTTCCATTGTTCTTTCTTTGAATGTAAACAGCATTATCCATCCCGAGGCCTCTGGAATGTCTTAGATCCTCATAATGCTGAGAAAGGTTCAGTTTAACAATCTTAGTCAATGCATAACGTGGCTGTTATTGTGTACAAAGTCCTCTTGGTTCTGCTCACTTCACTCAGCATCAGACCATATAAGTCTTTCCAGGCTTTTCTGAAGTCAGCCTGTTCATCATTTTTTACAGCACAATAGTATTCCATTACATTCATATACCACAACTTGCTCAGCCATTCCCCAATGGATGGGCATCCTCTCAATTTCCAATTCTTTGCCACCACAAAAAGAGCTGCTATGTACATTTTTGTACATATGGGTCCTTTTCCCATTTGTTTGATCTCTTTGGGATATAGCCCTAGAAGTGCTATTGCTGGATCAAAGGGTAGGTATGCACATTTTTGTAGCCCTTTGGGCATAGTTCCAAATTGTTTTCCAAAATGGTTGGATCATTTCACAACTCCACCAACAGTGTATTAGCGTTCCAATTTTCCCACACCCTCTCCAACATTTATCATTTTCCTGTTTTGTCATGTTGAGCAATCTGATGGGTGTGATGTGGTACCTCAGAGTTGTTTTGATTTGCATTTCTCTAATCAATAACGATTTAGAGCATTTTTTCATATGACTATAGATGGCTTTAATTTCTTCATCTGAGAACTGTCTGTTCATATCCTTTGACCATTTATCAATTGGGGAATGGCTTTTCTTATAAATTTCTCTTAATTCTCTATATATTTTAGAAATGAGGCCTTTAGCAGAAAGACTGATTGTAAAAATTCTTTCCCAATTTTCTACCTTCCTTCTAATCTTAGTTGCATTGGCTTTGTTTGTGCAAAAACTTTTCAATTTAATGTAATCAAAATTATCCATTTTGCTTTTCATAATGTTCTCTATCTCCTGTTTGGTCATGAATTCTTCTGTTCTCCATAGATCTGATAGGTAAACTATTCTTTGTTCTCCCAGTTTACTTATGGTATCAGCCTTTATATCTAAGTCCTGAACCCATTTTGACTTTATTTTGGTATATGGTGTGAGATTTGGGTCTATGCCTAGTTTCTGCCATACTCTTTTCCAGTTTTCCCAGCAGTTTTTTTCAAAGGTGGGTTCTTATCCCAGAAGCTGGGGTCTTTGGGTTTATCAAATAATAGATTACTATAGTCATTGACTACTGTGTCTTGCATATTTAACCTATTCCACTGATCCACCTCCCTATTTCTTAGCCAGTACCAAGCAGTTTTGATGATTGCTGCTTTATAATACAATTTAAGATCTGGAATTGCTAGGCCACCTTCCCCTGCATTTCTTTTCATTAGTTCCTTTGATATTCTGGACCTTTTGTTTTTCCAAATGAATCTTGTTATTATTTTTTCTAACTCTATAATTTTTTGGTAGTTTGATTGATATGGCACTGAATAAGTAAATTAGCTTAGGTAGGATTGTCATTTTTATTATATTAGCTCGGCCTACCCATGAGCAACTGATGTTTTTCCAATTATTTAGATCTGATTTTATTTGTGTGAAAAGTGTTTTGTAATTGTGTTCATAGAGTTACTGGGTTTGTTTCGGGAGGTAGACTCCTAAATATTTTATAATGTCTACAGTAAGTTTAAATGGGATTTCTCTTTCTATCTCTTGCTGTTGGGTATTACTCCATTTTCCATCAGCAGGCTTTGCTTAGCTTGAGTCTTCAGAACAACATGAATGACATCCAGGATAAGATGATCTCAAATCTCATTATGAAGAATGACTGAGGTTTTGATACACTATAGTTTCTCAACTTACCCTCAGTTGCAATCACCCTCTGATTGGGGGTATGGAGGGTGAAACACTAAAGTCTTCCCAAAGCCTTCTTTATACAGGACTCCCAACCTTACTGGTAACTCCCATTTTCCAGCAACTGCTCTTCTTGGCATTGATCCTGAGTCAGGTATTTCCTGATTTGCCCCTCCCCCAGCTTTTCAGCTTCCTTTTGTTTGTTGTCTTCCCCTACTAGATTGAAAGCTCCTTGAACACAGGTAAAATAATCAAACAGATTCTTCGTCTTTTTTTATTGAACCTATTTACAGTTAATTGATTTTGTCCTGTAACAGCCTAGGTTATGATTCTTTGTCTCTAAACTTATTTCAGAAATTCACATAGCCTGTATTGAATTAAGTTTAGAAATTCAGAGGTTAATCACAGCTCTATTCTTGTGTCAAAGAAATCTGTTACCTTTAAAAGAGGAAGATGGACAGCAGGGAGTCTGGTTTAATATTTTTATGCCACCAAATTATCCTTTAAGGATGTCTGGTTGGTTATCCAAATAGGCCACTATATCTAACCTTGCAGATGACTGAAACAATGAACATTTCTTAGTCACTGCAGTAGTCTTTTGCCTCTCACTTTCAATTACCAACCAATCACACTGTCCCCTTGCATACCTCAGGACTGTAATAATAACTTGCTTCCCATTTATGAAGTCCTATTCTATGTTCTGCATTTCCCTAAAAATTAGTAAAAAGGTATCTATTCCCTACCTCAGGATCTTAGCTTATGCTAGGGAAATTGTGGTAAATTCACATTTTACTAATAAACTGATCATGCTCCAAAATTTGTGGCTCAGTTTACCTTAATTTTAACCATCACACAAGGATGTTATTTTTCTTTTTTGTATCCTCAGTGTTTGGCACATAGGAGGTATTTAAGTAAATGTTTATTAAACTAATGCTGCTGCTAATATTTATAAGAACTATGTATGGAATGGATGATTTTGATTACATTAAACTGAAAAGTTTTTGCACAAACAAAGCCAAGGTTACCAAGATGAAAAGGGAAGCAGGGAAGCTGGGAAACAACTTTTAAAGCCAGAATCTCTGATAAACGCCTTATTTCTAAAATACATAGAGAATTTATAAGAATATAAGTCATTCCCCAATGATAAATGGTCAAAGGATATGAACAGGCAGTTTTCAGATGAAGAAATTAAAGCTATCTATAGTCATGAAAAAATGCTCTAAATCACTACTGATTAGAGAAAATGCAAATCAAAACAACTCTGAGGTACCACACCACTTATCAGATTGACTAACATGACAACAAACAGGAGAATGATAAATGCTGGAGAGGATGTGGGAAAATTGGTACACAATGCATTATTGGTAGAGTTGTGAACTGATCCAATCATCCTGGAGAGCAATTTGGAACTATGCCCAAATGGCTATAAAAATGTGCATTCCTTTTGAACCAGCAATACTACTTCTAGGTCTATATTCCAAAGAGATCATAAAAATGGGGAAAGGACCCATGTGTACAAAAATATTTATAGCAGCTCTTTTTGTGGTAGCAAAGAATTGGAAATTGAGGGGATGCCCATCAACTGGGAAATGGCTGAACAAGTTGTGGTATGTGAATATAATGGAATACTACTGTGCCATAAGAAATGATGAGCAGGTGGACTTTGGAAAAACCTAGAAAGATTTAGATGAACTGATGCTGAGTGAAGTGAGCAGAACCATTGTACACAATAACAACCACATTGTGTGATGACTGACTTTGATAGGCTTAGGTCTTCTCAGCAATGCAATGATCTAAGACAACTCCAAAAGACTCAGGATGGAAAACGCCATCCTCATCCAGAGAAAGAACTTAGGAGTCTCAAAGCAGATGGAAGCATACTATTTGCTCTCCTTTTCTTTTATTGTTTTGTTTCTTCTTTCTCATAGTTCCTCCCATTAGTTCTAATTCTTCTTTATATTATGACTAATGTGAAAATATGTTTAATATGAATGTATAAGTAGAGCCTACATTAGATTACATGCCCTCATGGGGAGGGGAAGAAAACGTAAAAGTCAAAATTTTATGGAAGTGAATGTTGAAAACTAAAAATAAATAAATTATTTTTTAAAATATTGCTGCTGCTAATATTTATAAAAACTATGTAAAATAATGTACATGAGTAAAGGAGGCAAGAGAAAGCTTCTAATGTTTCCATATTACATTTTATATTATGTTTAATGTTAACTTGTGGATTTGGATGCCTTTTATGATAACCTAAAAGAAAAAGGTCCTTCTATACCTATATTGTACAACTTTTTAAAGCATAAATGAGTGTTGTACTTCAAAGTTTTTTGTACCTATTGAGATAATCATGTAGTTTTGGATGTTTCTAACTTTTAATATAATTGTTAATTGTGTTTCTAATGTTGAACATGTTTATTGCATTCTTGATATAAACCCAACATGTGTACAGTTAATATTTTTCTTTGATGAACTGTAGTAGCCTTTTGCCTAGATTTCATTTAAATATATTTTCATTACTATTATTATTATTATTGAAATAATTAAAGAATACTAGTTAAACTTTAAAGAAGGATCCTTCTAAGTGTCACAGTAGAAGGAAAGACTGCCAATATATCCTTGGAGACATAAACATTTAAATGTGAAGAAGGAAATGAAGATGATGAATCCCTTCTATAAACGGTAGAACCTGCTGCACAGGGATTCTTTGAGGACTTCACATCATTTTATTGTAAACTATATTCCCGTGTACATTGAAATATTTTTAATCCTTGATTTGTTTCCATTACTTTAAAGAAATAAAGATACTGTAGTTCCCCTAGGGTAGCCTACATACTTTCTCATAGAAAATTTTGTCTATTCTTTGAGTATCACTAGTATGTTATACTTCAAAGTTTTGTGGTAATCAGAAATAGATACTTCATCCAACAATGCAAACTACAACCTTCTCCACCTTATGTGGTCATTCTGAGTTTCTTTCCCAATAAAAAAAAAAAGGCCATCACTTTATGGCCAACTTGGGGATGGTGCATTATTTTAGAAAAATACAAATTCTTCTTTCAACCTTGTAATTTTAAGTAGCTTCTATTGTTAAAGTCATTAGAATCTGCCTAGGTGTAAATGAATACATAGTTTGTCTTATTGTGTGACCTCTTAAGGTAAAGAAATGCATATGTATTCTGTTCTTTTTATATAAGCATACAAATCTTAATTTGTTCTAGTAGTTAACTGTGAATAAATTTTTATCTTGTTCCTTCCCTCACCTCTCCATGTCACTCCCCAGAAGTGCTTAACATGGGATCTGTGAACTTAAAATACACACACACACACACCCCCCACCTATATTTCAGTGTAATTAGTTTCCTCTGTTGATCTTACAGATTTGTGTTTTGGGGCAGCAAAATGTCATAGTGGAAAGAGCGCTGAGGCCTGGAGTCAGGAAGACCCATCTTCTTGACTTTAAATCTGTCTTCAGACACTTACTTGCTATGTGACCCTGGGCAACTCACTTAACCCTGTTTGCCTCCATTTCCTCATTTGTAAATAAGCTGGAGAAGGAAATGGCAAACCACTCTAGTATCTCTGGCAATAAAACTCTGAATGAGGTCATGAAGAAGAGTCAGACATGACTGAAACAACTCAACATCAACAACAATTCTCAAGAAGCTCACAATCTAATGTGGGAGACAAACAAATATGTACAAATCATTTTCGCATGGAAGTAATTTTCTTACTACTTGCCCAATGGGCCTGATGACATTGGAAACAAATCTGTACCACAGGACAGAGTTCAATCTCTGTCTATCACACAGATACACACACACACACAAATCAAAAATCACATGAAGTAATAACAACTAAGGACATTTATTCTATAGAAGCAAATATATTACCCACCTGATTCTGGGACTCTAATTTGATTTCCTCTGGAGCAGCTTTAGTTAGTGGTGTTGGGGTTGTGTTACAAGGATCCATCTGCTCTTTCTTTTCAACTTTCACTTTCACATCATCCAGACTCAAGGTTGGAGCTGCTCTTAAGTCTTTCTCATCTTTATCTAAAAGGTACCGCAATAGTTGATGGTCCTTTGATTCCTTTTTCTTTGAAGCCTCCAGTTCTAATTTTATGTTGGAGTTCCCTGGCACTTGATTACTTACAGAACTAGATCCATTATCCTTTTTGTCATGCTCCACTGATAGGGTAGTTATATCTGAGGGGCTACCTTCTTGCAAGAGCCTGTGTAGAATTTTGTGTCTCTCGGTCAACGAACTATGCGAGGAGGGACAAGTGTTGCCTGAAGATGAAGAGTTATTAGCTGTTGAAGTCGAAGTGCCTGAGCAAGATAAAGCATCTTTGCCACTTGTATCAGCATCAGTATGTCGTAGCTGCTGTTCAGCAGTTGTTGCCAGAAGCTGCACTAGTTTATGACTGGTTTGAGAGTATTTATTATCTCCCTCTGAGAGTTTGTCACTACTATGCAAGAGGCCTGAATCCAGTGGTTTAACATCACTTGAACTGTTGTCAGATTGAACCATTTCATTTAAAATGGACGTTATTTCTTTGCTGTCTTTGGATTCCACTTTTGTTGGCAGCATATTTATTCTGCTAGGAGAATTTTGCGAGCTCAACTGTCTGAGAACAGGAGAAGTAGCAGAAAAGCCAATAGAGTTACTGGGTCCCTCATTAATACCCTGTAAAGAAGTTGCTGGGATGTTTGAATAAGTCCTATTAGGATTACCACAGGCACTACCTACCATACCAACAGGGGAACTCAATGAAGGAATATTGGGAGAAAAAGAATTGCTTGGCATTCTTGGCCTAGTTGCCAATCCAGAGCTAACCTGTCTTCTTGGAGACATAAACTGTGCTAAGGTAATTCCTGTACTATCCATTGGAGAATTGTTGAGGCTTAAAGAGTGATTACTGCCCTGGGAACCAGCCTGTCCCTGGTTTAAGGCAACACTGGCTACAACTTGATTTCCAGGTGAACATCCAAAGCTCCCTTGGCTGGTATTGGAATTATTATTACTGCTGCTACTATGAAGATCAGAGTTTGGTTGATGGTTTACTCTGGGAGTCACCATGCTGCTGCTGTTAGACGGTGGAAGTGTGGATGATCGGGCCATACCCTGGGCTGGAGAGATACTAGGATTTACTGATGGATTTATTCGAGGAAGTGGCATTCCAGAATTAGTGTTATCTTGAGGAGAAAGAACATTGTGTTCCCTAGAAAAAGGGGGGAAAATAGTAACTTAAACATTTTCGGTCAGTTTCCTTTTTACTTTTTAATGCTACATATGCTGAAAATAACTTCATTAGCCTAACACCAAAATTGCTAAGAAATTAGAGGGCAACCACATCATAACTGTCATTAAATAACCATTACCGGTTACATGTTCTAAAGCACTGCCATAGAGTTTATAGGAAAAGGTACTTATAACCCCTGAAGTACAGTTACATTTCCAGTTACCTGGAAAAGAAATCTTATTTAGCTTTTTAAAAAATTCTAAGAGATGTGCTATTAAAGGTCTCTTAAAATATCATAAAGAGATTAAGATTTGGATATTTGTGATTAAAAGGGAAAGCTCCAAGACAACAGAAAAAGAGAATCTATATTGAATTCAAGTTCGCACAAGTATTCATTACACAACTCTAACCACACTGTTGTTTTCATAAGAGTAGTCATTAGGGTTGGCATGTCCAAACAAGCAAATAACTCAGATGTAGGAAAGAGAAAGTTTAAGAATTACTTTAGTTTGCTCAGGTAATGTCAAATAGTTTGGAACACTGGGAATTTGAATTTTTCATAGAAAAAAAAAGTCTAACATGAATACGTATGTATATATGTGTGCATGTATCAGAAGTGTCAAACTCTGGGCCCCTCCACACCCCAACCAAATTAAAATGTAACTGGGAGATGTTTAACAAAATACTTTAAAATACAATACAACACAATGTTATTTTGTGGTTTTCTAAGACAATATGCAGCTTCAGGGAGCCATTTCTATTTGAGTTTGACACCACTGTCTTAGACAGATAAGAGAACAAAACGTTAAGTAGCAACACCAAGAATTACTACATTTTTAAGAAATAAATTGCTAGCATATGGAGAAAACGTCAATTCTAATAACTTTAAGAGGAAGAATCATCAAGCTTGCCTTAATAAAAGCAAAATATATATTTTTATTATAACAGTATTAGCCTAGTTCAATGAAATTAATTTTTGAAAATTCCAACTCTCTATTATAGTCATATAAACCATAAGTTCATAAAAGGTGAAATTATTTGTTTTTAAACAATTATTAATTTTTTAAAAGTATCTTTCCACTTTCGTCATTCTTTTCCTCTTTTTAAACTACAAAGTAACTGAGAGGTGACAAAACTACAAAAAAACATTATGGGTATGGATAATATTCTCATGAAACACTAGTTTCATGCTAATTTAGAAACTGTGTTTCTAATCATAAAGACAATAAAAATAATGATGAACTAGTTGATTTCACATGAATCTTTCCAAATAAGTAGTACCTGTCAATGATATGAATTCCCATGATGAAAGGCTGCATATCTGGACTTTGAGGGTAACAGAGTTTACACTTGGTGTGGGCGCTAAGCATTGTCCCATCATTTAATATGAACCTATAGGATGGGCTGAAGGCAGTGCCACGAGTCATCACTGTTTCAAACAAAAGAGAAAACTAATTACAATTTTGACACTTAATTCTAGGGCAAAGGACTATTACCAAGTCTTATATATACCTATAGCTTGTTAAATGTTCTCACATATGGTACCTGCTCCTACAGTTTACTCTTATATTCTTAAGGCTAGGATCAGACAATGCAGACAGGTGAAAGAAAGTCACTGTGGATGAAAATACGTCACACACTAGTTGATGTCACATTTAAATTTATTCACAATTTAATGAGGGTCTTTCTCATGAGGGGAATGGGCATGAGATCTCCCAAAATTGGAAAATTCATATTATGAAGCACTTTGCTCTTTCCTTACCCTCAGTTTTCCCTATAGAATGTTCTATCCCAGCTTGAAGTTTCTTAGCCAAAATTCAAGCCTAGATTTTTTTTTAAACCAAGGACTACAAACCACTAAGGTTTTACTTTGACAGATAAACATATTCTTAATAAGCTTATTATATTTAAATATTACATATATTTATCTTTGAAAGATATCTTTAAAGCTTTATAAGGATATCAACAAAATAAAGTATAAATAATACCAAATAATCAAGTAGATGAAGGAAATCTATACATTATATCCATTACATTGCGCAGTTCTGCCTTAGATATTTATTAAGCAGTAGAAAATTAAAAGTTAGCTTGTTGATTGTTTTCTAGGTTTATACCAGTTATAAAACTGTACTTGATACCTTCATATTATCTCAGAGCCCTCTTGTAACAAGACTTATTACCTAGATTTAGAAATACTTAGATGGATTTTTTAATCTTGTCAGTGTGGCTACTGCCTATACTGATGAAGATCACAATCCTTCACAGATTTCTTTCCCAGCAGGACTGTCATTCATGCCCTTCCAGAAACTATCTATAGAAGAACCACCCAATGTGTTAGATGTCTTCAAGTCACTGAACAAATGTTGCATATTAAGAGCACCAACAGTTAAATATTTAGAGATGATATAATAACTGTGATTTCTGGCACTCTCCGTCCTCTTTTAACTATATTGCCACCAAACAGCAGAAGGAACTATGGACCATTTTATATTGTTCTTTGTTTCATGTATTACTATGACCACTTAAATTAATGACCAACCCTGTAGTGATAAGCCTTTCCACACTTAGCTAGGTTGGTTGAGACAGAAAACAAAAGTCACCATGAATTAAGATACCTCAGCTTGGTAAAAACAAATCAAGACATGTACTTTATTGGCAAACCCTTTGAGAACCAAAAGTCATCCATATATGATGACACATATAAGGCTACCAGGGAAGAGAGGGGTGATTAAGAGAAATTATTAGTAAAAATATGTGCCCTGAAACACCAGTAACTACATACACTACATATATAAATGATGGATATGCTTAGTCTTTTTTTGGGGGGAGGGGGCTGAGCAGTGCAGTTAAGTGACTTGCCCAGGGTCACACAGCTAGTAAGCATCATGTGTCTGAGGCAAGATTTGAACTCAGGTCCTCCTGAATCCAGGGCTGATGCTCTATCCACTGAGCCACCGAGCTGCCCCAAAATGATGGATATGTTTAGTCTTTAACATAAATGATAGTTTTATCCTTCTATTTCACTGTCATGAAGGGATTCCACTCTAGTTTAAAACAGTGGAAGAGCATATAAAAAGAAATGTTAACAAAGAGCTTTTGAAGCCATGTATAATTTAAGAAGACATGCTCTTTCAGTCTAATCAATTTTTCAATTATTGATTTGTGTAAATGTCATACAGCTAAAGAAAAACACATCTACTGCTTCAAATCTAAAATATAATACATATAGTACATGATGTCATAAAGAGTACATACAAAAACTAGGGCATTTCACATCACACTATGAAATCAAGACCCATGGCTAGGATAACACTCTTTATTATAGGTCTTTTGATTTATTGTAAACAGTCTAAATCACTGGGACTGAATTTGTGAATTCATGTAAACTTATGAAAGGAAAAGTATCTTGTGTAAATAAACATTTCATGAGCAATAAATTATGAAGGTATGTCTTTTTAATGAAATTTGAAAATACTGTATTTAAGCCACAAACAGATGCATTCCATAAAGGTCTGATAAAGGATACCAAACAAACCAAACAAACAAAAACCTAACAATTTATGACATTTAAATAAACAATTTGATACATTCCTTTATAACAAAGAACAAAAAAACCTAGGGGCAAAAAAGGAAATATTAAACAAGGACTAATTGTGATTCCAAAGCACTGATGATGAAAAATTCTACCAATCCTAAGAGAGAAAAGATGGACTAATATTCAGAATAAGACACATATTTTTGGACATGACCAATACAGAAATTTGTTTTGGTTGGTTATACTCATTCGTTACAAGGAATTTCTTTTTCTTTTTTCCTAGGATAGGAGATGGGGAGAAAAAATGCTTGATAATTGAAAAAAAAAACAATTTTAAAAGGAAAAGTTAACCATTAGAAATACCTCTCCTGTAACATCAACATTGTGTACAACTTTCTAGGATCCACTTCTACCTTAGTTGAATCTGGTACTGATTCAACATGTTTTCTCTTCAAACCCATTTGATACCTCAATTTCATAACTGATGACCATTCTCAATTTCACGTGTTTCAATTAAACTCCATTCCAAACTGGGCATCCACCAGCAAGGATACATCTTAGTTGTTATCTGTCCAGTTACTAGAGGACAGAATGTAATTTTAAAGCTAGAAGGAACTCTGGAGATCATCTACATTGTTATCAAAAATGAGCTATTTACTAGGAATCCAGGGGGAGGGGAGGTAAAGAGAATCCCAAGAAAAATAAAGACTCACCCTGTGGGTATTGTTGGGAAAAGAGGAACCTTGGAACAAAGTTTTGTTCACCTAACACTAGAGACAGCTCTCATTACATGGCAATAATCCATATTCTTAAGAGTTAGAGATTAGTGTTCTTTCAACTACAGCCTTATTTACAATCTCTAACTATAACTAAACAACTCTTCCACTATCTCACATCCACAGAATATGTTCTTCATTTTCATTGTGGCTTTGAAGCACTTTGTCCTTCCCCTAAATCAGGCAAGCTGTTAAATTTCTTCTGGCTCCATTAGACTTTCTGTCCTGTGTATTTATCACCTAGTTCAATGATTCCCTTAGGAATGGATCAGAAACAGCGAAACAGTGAAAAGAATAGAGCCAGGAGAACTAGGTTCAAATCCCAGCTTTGCTACTTACTACTTGTGTGATGATGGGCAAGCCACCTAACCTTTCTGGGTCTCAGTTTACTCATTTATAAAATGCAAATAATAATGGCATCTATTCTATCTATTGTGGTGAGGATGAAATGAGATAACATATGTAAACCACATTACAAACCTTAAAGATCAATAAAAATGCTAATTCTTACCACCACCACTAACACCATTAAATATGAGTTGAACTAAATCACCTTTCAATCCCTTCTAGTTCTAAATCAATGATCCTATGATTCTAATTCCAACTCTGCTTGATGATCAATCATATCAACACCCAAATCGGAACCACCCCTACAATTATAATGATTGTCTGATTACACAGTGATAAATGTGATGTTTTGTCCCAAACTCTAGTAATTCCCTTGAACAAATTTTTCTAATTTATTGACTAGATACCAAAGGAATAACACATGATTGTGTATTTCAAAGATGCCAAGTTGAAAGGCTGAAGAAAATAAAATAACAGGAAGCCTTCTATTACAATAATACGAGAAGGAAGTAATGGATGTCTAAAGGCTCAACTCCTGAAAGGGGAGAGAACAAGTTGCGGCTGTAATGTTTCATGCTTCCCTGATGGCCTGAGAATCAGCAGAGGTCTGCAAAACACTAAATAAAGACAGAAGGGATCTTTTAGCATCAAAACAATGACATCTTAAGTACAGTCAAAGTAATGCATAGATAGAAAGCTTCTTATTCTAAGAACAGAGGCAGTTCTCAGAAGACTATGCTAAAAATTAGCTAAAACAGTCTACACTGTGGTTTAAGAATGTGGTTTATAACAGCTTATTATAACAGCCACTGGCTTCAGAGGGCATGGAGGTGGGTAGAAATGGAAGAAGACAAGTAAAGGAAAGTTTCCTGATTTTTAAGTTTTATCCTAACTTGAGGATATCAAAGTATGGTGTTTTTCTCTATATATTTTGCCATGAGGAAAGGAATTGAAGAAATTTGGAAAACAAATAGAACTTTTCCCATGAGAAGTTAGATAATGTAATTGGTGAGCACAAAGTAGAAAAATCAATAGATGAATGAAAACTACATGCACAGACTAGCCAAGATTTTCAAAGTGATGAATAAAGAACACTGTATGCTGTGTAAAGTTTTAATTTAAAAAAAAATTTTCTTTAAATGTCTAGAGTTAGCATTTCTACTTACCTATCTTAGGCACCCAAATCTGCAATTAGACTAAATGTTCTTTGGTTTTGTTTTTTTTTTTTTTTTGAGTTAAAGGTTGATCAGAAAGGACCAGATGACACCTAGGAAATTACATACCTTACAGCCAGAGGAGAACTTAGAAATCATTTAGTACAAGACTGTGTGTATACATGAATGTGTGTGTAAACTAGATCAGATAGTAGTAGTAGAACTTGGATTTGATTTCTAGGTCTTCTGTTCCAAATCCAATAATTTTTCCACTAATACCACACAGCATTAACATCTTAATCTAAAATATGATTTAACAGAACATAGTAGAGGTTAACTACACTTCCTTAATTAAATTTCATTTAAAAAAAAAGGGCTGAATGCATAGAAAGAAGTTTTATGATCTGAATCTCAGATAATTAACACTCTGGGAAGGCTACCCATTTTTACTATTAAACTGTAGACACTGTGTCTAAAAGAAATCTAAATATCTTCACACAAGCTAATCTCAAAAAAGCCAAATGTAACAGTGACAAACACTTTAATGTTTTCTTATACATTCATTCAGTAGCTAGAGACTACCAAGAAAGAAACACCAAAATTGAAGGACAAGGTCATCTGAAGCTTACAAAATGCTACCCCTCTCATAGGTTCATTGTTTATAGAAATCTATCACATGAGTAACCCACTTTATGATATTAAGTGCTGCATCTACAAATATTACTAATAAGTAGTTAACCAAAAATGACCACATTTTCTTTCAAGAAACACTTAAAGATGACTTTATGAAATCCTGTGGTCATATAAAAAAAGTCTAAAAGCTAATCCTTTATAGGAGGTACAGGTAACACTCAAAATATCACTCATATATCATTTTGCTATTCCCACATTTTTTTCCTCTTGTACTTGTGTATTTTCATTGGCATGGGAGCTCCTGGTGAGAAACTCCCTCTAACCAGCACAGGTCAGAAAATATTCTGCAACTTAATAGTCTTAAGGCTTGTCTAGAGACACTAAAAGATTAAACAAGTTGCTCAGGGTCACATAATCAGTAATGTGTTGGAGGCAGCCTATGCACTTGAACCCATTTCTTCCTGATTCCAAAGTCAGTTCTTCATTCATTAAGAACTGTTTCCCACATTTTTCTTTTTTTATACTTTATTACAACAAAACTACAGTTTTAAACAAATATTTATCAAGCCACAAAATTTACAAAAAATTACTTATTAGTCTAATCCAAGCTAAGGAAGGAGAATTTTACCTTCTTGAAATAGCTGTCTGGCATAAGATGGCTCTCTACCTTGAGGCTGGAAAAAGGCATAAATGCACTTCCTCACTAAATCTTCCCAGCCGGTTCTACCAGCAGCTCTCAAGGAACTTGTGTCAATAGAGATGATTTTACCTAAGCAGAGAAGGAAAATTCATGCTTATGGTAGCTTTTTGAAATATGCACTTTATGTTCACATATAGACTATAAATACATACAAATATAATCATAATAGTCAAAATCCACACTCCCAAACGAACAGCTATATCTCAAAAACATTTAGTAAAAGAGGACTTAAGTGAAGAAAAGCATAATAACACAATTTGATTATTCATGCCAATGGAAGGGAGATAATCCAGAAATAACTCATTTTTGAATTCAGCATGTTCTTTTGGACTCATGGATGCAACATGGGTGGGGTCTGAATGTTCTAGAAATTAACATTAAAAATGTTCAGTGGCTACAATGGAAACAAATGAGGTAGGAAGAGATAAAAATCAATTTTACAAAGAATCTAGAGTCGCAAAGAATTAGAGATGATCCAGTCCAAACCCCTCACTTTACAGATGAAGAAGCTGAAACTCAGGGAGATAAACGACTTGCTCGAGGAGCCCAAGACTGGTAAATGGTAGAGTCAGAATTTAAATTCAAATCTTTTAATTCAATAATTAGTATCTGTTTTCCTGGTCAATTATCAATGAAGGTGAGCTCTTAGAGGGCAGGAATTCTCCTATTTTTCCATTTGAGACCTTGGCCCCTACATCATGTCTAACTCAGAGCAGGTAATGAATGACAGCTACTGAATCAATTGCCAATAACCATACAGAGCCTGTCAACTATTGTGCACAGTGCTACTGGGGATACAAAGATAAAAAAAGGAAACAACTCTGTTCTCAAAGTGCTTACATTCTCTCAGGGAAGCCAAATAAAATAAGCATAAGACTGTTAAATAATAGGCATTGAATGAGGGAGTGCACTGGCTGTTTGGTGCATCAGGAAGGGCATCATATAGAATGTAGAGAATTTAAGGCAGAAGTGAGAACAAAGCACAGTGCAGTCACAGCAGACAGCCACAGCAAAGACACAGACTCTAGAGATAAAGTGGACTCATGTATAAATGAGGCTAAAAAAGATCAGATGGCAGAGGAGAACAAAAAGAAGTTATGGAGACACAGATTAAGGAAGGTAGGTTTGGTACCATTATGCTAAATTTTATAAATAAATAATAAATTTTACTTATTCTTTAAAAAAAAGAAATGAGATTTTTACAGTTCAATATACAATCTTTTCCCCCCTCTTCCTTGCATATGGAAGTGTTCATATTTGTTGATGTTTGTCAAATTAATATTAATTTTTAAAAAAGATTTCAGTCAAGACACTTATTAACAACTAAGGATTAAATATTTTAATTCAATTCAACTAGCATTTACTTCTATGTGCCAGGTAGCATTTGACCTACTAAAAGACAAAAACAGAAAAGACAAAAATGAAATAGCCCCTCCCCTCAAGAAGTTTATAATCTATTGGGGAGAAACACACAAATAAGGTATGAACACAAAAAATATACAAAGTAATTGCTGGGGGGAGGGAACAGGCAACTTAAGAGAAGCACTATTTACTAGAGAAAGCACTTGAGATGAATTTTGAGGGAACCCAGGAATTCTACACGGTGCAGGTAAGAGAGAATGTATTCTAAGCATAGAGGATAGCCTATGCAGATACACAAAGACAGAAAATGGATAGTCATTTTATGTTATACTATTTAGGCATCAAGACTACATTTGTTTCATAAAAAGAATTTGACAGGATTCCATTCCGTTATGAATAATTTATGTAAAGCAGAGTTAATTAATCCTTGAATGCTTGATAGAATTCACTTGTAAACCCATCTGGGCATCTCTAATGAATAGTGAAGCAAAAACAGTAACACAAAGTTATTCCACATTGAGGGGGTTAGGGCCCATGGGTTCAATTATTATTCCTTTGCAAATATATTGGAAGCTAGGTGACACAGAGAACAGAGTACTGGACTTGGGAGTCAGAATGACCTGAATTCAAACTTGGCCAGACATACTTAATTCCTGCCTGACCTTGGGACTCTGCTTCATTTTCCTCATCTATAATTGAGATATTTGCTAATATCACCTACTTCCCAGAGTTTTTGTGAGGATAAAATGAGATAATATTTGAAAAGTACTTCCTGACATTTTTTAATTGAATGAGCTGTAGGTATCTCAAACTTAATATAACTAAAACAGAAGTCATTATCTTTCCCCCTAAATCCACCCTTATTCTAATTTTATATATTTCTCACAGTGGCACTACCAACTTTCTATTCACTCACATCCAACCCTGGCATTTCCCTTGACTCCACATCCTCCCTGACCCCATACACTCAAGCAGTTGCAAATACTTGTTGCTTTTACCACCATATCATCCATTCCTTTCTATTCACTCACAAAGACACAATCTAATTTGGGACATCATCACCTATTTCCCGGAGTATTGCAATTACCTTTTAATTGGCCCTCCTTCTTCAAAAGCCTTTTCTCTCCTCACTCCAATACATCTTCTATACAACCCATGTGGCATTCCCTCCCTCTCCCGTCCCAATCCAATGAACTCCAGGGTTTCTTTATCACTTCTAGCTCTTTACAATCTGATCGATCAGTCAACCAATAAGAACTTATTATGTGCTTATCATATACAAGGCATAATGCTAATTATTAGGGATACAAAACACAAAAACAGTCACTACCTTCATGAAGGATATGTGCTAATGGGGGAGACAACATGTAAATGAATATAAACATATACTATATAGAAGAAAAGTAACCTTAAAGGGTAAGACTGAAATGGTTGGCAATACTGGAAGGCTCTTTTTTTTTTAAATTTATTTATTATTTTAGGCAATTTGGGGTTAAGTGACTTGCCCTGGGTCACACAGCTATTAAGTGTCAAGTGTTTGGTCTGAGGCCACATTTGAACTCAGGTCCTCCTGACTTCAGGGCTGGTGCTCTATCCACTGTGCCACCTAGCTGCCCCTGGAAGGCTTCTTAAAGGTCATGGTGGATCAGTCCTGAAAGAAGTTGTATATGGCAAGAGGCAAAGATGCGGAGGGGAAAAGATTGGGAAGAGTCAGAAAAGGAAAAGAGGCAAGAGATGGATTGCTGTGTATAAGCAAGAGGAAAAGCCCTATATTACTGGAAAAGAGTGTATGGAGAATAAATAGTAAAGTGTGAGAAGCCTGGAAAAGTAGGAAGGGCTGAGGGTATGAAAAGTTTAAATGCCAAAAAAGATTTTATATTTTATACATTTATATTATATATAATATGTTATATTATATTTTATATGTGTTATTGGTAGTAAGGAGCCCCTATACTTAAATGAGTAGAGAGATGACATGGGAAGACTTATGTACTAGGAAAATCACTATAGTAGTTAAGAAGGGGATTGATCAGAGTGGGATGAAACTTGAGGAAGGGAGACTAATGAGAAGGTTCTTGTGACAATCCAGCTAATAGGTGATGAGAGCGTAAACTAGATGGTGGCTATGTGAGTAGAGAGAGGAAGATGTACAAAAGCTATTATTAAGGTAGAATTACAAGATTTGGTAACTAATTAGATTTAAGAGTCAAAGAGAATGCCAAGGTTGCAAATTTGAGATTAGGACGGCAGTGTCAGTAAAAAAACTTTTATCAAGAATGTTAAGCATTGGAATTTTAATTATAAACATTTATTAATATTTACTATGTGCCAGGTGCTATGGTAAGCATAACAAACAGAAAGTCTCTGCCCTCAAGGAGCTCACATTCAAATAGAAAAGAAAACATGCAAAAACTATGGAAATATAGCATATAAATAGAAAGTAATGTCAGAGAGAAAGCACTAATAGTGCATGCATGTGCTGGAGGGGGACACCAGGAAACTTACTTGAAAGAAAAGGCATTTAATGCATAGTAAGAATCAATCAATAAGGATTTATTAAACATCTACAGGCATGAGGTTTCATGTTGGAGATATAGTGGTGCCCAAGTTACTTTTATAGCTTTAATAATTAATCACTTCTACATACTCTACAAGCCAGCCACACAGGCCTTGCGATTTTTTTCTCATATATACTTTCCCTCTGTAACTTTGTGTTAGTTGTCCTCAATGCCTATAATGCTCTCCCTCCCTCCACACCTGTATCTCAGATAATCTGTGGCTTCCTTCAAGAATCAGCCTAAATGTAGTTTTCTGCATAAGGCCTTTCCAGGTCTTCCTAGTTATTTCTGCCTCCTTCTCCAAAGGTTCCTTGAGTTATATTTATACCTGTATATGTGAATGTCATATATTTCATAATAACTTAATTTCCTTAGAGAAAGGAATTGTTTCATGGTTGTCTTTGTAGCTTCAGCAACTAGCACAATGCCTGGCATATAACAGGTGCTTAACAAATGTTTGTTGATATAACTGAGAACTGATTGTACAAATATGAAAACACACAAGGTTCAACATCTAGGATCATCAGAACTCTGAGACTTTGCATAAGAAAGGAAAAGGACAAATCCACTAAATTTCAACCCTTACAAAAACCAGGATCTAATAGAAACGAAGTTATGATGCAACTAAAGGGGTTTCAAAAATTAATTGCAAAATGAAATATTAATTAAAGCGTAGTTATCATAAAAAATCAGGATGGGCAATGTAATACTACTTCAAAAGATTGGCAGAAGTTGCTAAATAAAAACCAAAACTTCATTATTTTTAATGAAAGCACTACATTAAAATGAGCACATCCATAATTTAGTCAATTTATGTGCTTTAATCCTGTACTTACAAATTTCTTTGACTTATGTAATCCTATGTTGAACAATTAAAAAGCAAAGGGGGCACAAGCGGAGGCAAGGGGTTTTCTCCTAATTCTCCCTTCTATACTGACTATTTAGTATGTGTGCACATGGTACGTGCACGAAAGATGTCCCTGGAGGCAAGAAGACTAGTGTTCAAGTCTTGCCACTAACACATACTGACTTGTGATTATGGTCAAGTCTCAACTTCTCACTAAGTCAGTAAACATCTATTAAGTACTACTATATACCAGTCACTGTGCTAAGTACTAGGAGGATACGGCCCCTCCCCTCACCAAAAAGTCCCAGTTCTCAAGAAACTCAGTCTAATGTGGGAGTCAACAAGCAAACAAGCATTTTATTTACAGGATAAATAGGAGAGAACCAATAGAATGAAGGCATTGGAATTAAGGGAGATCAGGAAAGGTTTCCTACAGAAAAAGAGATTTTAGCTTGAATTTCAAGGAAGACAAGGAAGCCTGGGGGCAGAGGAGAGGAGGGACAGAATTCCAGGCATGGAGGATAGCCAGTAAAAATGCACACAGTAAAGAGACGGAGTATTTTGTTCCAGGCACAGCAAGAAAAACAATGTAACTAAATCAAAGAGTACCTGAGAGGGTACGGTATGCAATGTCAGAGGACTGGAAAGGGGTGGAGGGGATGGAAAAGAGTGGAGGTTTAGCTTTGAATGCCAAACAAAGGATTTTACATTGAATCTTGAAAGAATGATAAAGAATTCCTGGATTTATTGAGCAGAGAGGTGACATGATCAAATCTTTGCTTTAGGAAAATAACTCTAAAAGCTGACTAGAGGATGGACTAGGCCGGGGAGAGACTTGTGGCAAGCAGACCAACCAGAGGTCTTGTACTAGTCCAAGTGTGAAGTGATAAGGGCCTGCATTAGGGTGCCAGCAATATCAGAAAAAAGATGGGAAGCATATTGCAGAAATACTACAAAGGAAACCACTGACAGGCTTTGGCAACAGATTGGCTAAGGGGGATGAGAGACAGGAGACAAAAATGATAATTAGATTGCAAGATGGAATGACTGGAAGGATGGTGGTACCCTCAACAATAACAGGGAAGTTAGAGAGAAAACAGGGTTTGGGGGAGAAAAAAATTAGTTCAACTTTGGACATTTTGAATTTAAGATATCTATACAGAATATCCAGTTCAATATATCCAATAAGCAGTTGGATATGTGAGTATGGAAGTCAGCAGAGAGGTTGGGCTGGTTAAGTAGATCTGAGAATAATCACCATACAGATGGTAGATGAATTTATGGGAGCTGATGAGATCACCAAATAAAATAGTATAGAAGAGTAAGAGGGGACACAGCACAGAACCCTTTGGGACACCCAAAATTAGCTGGTATGAATTAGGTGAAGATCAATTAAAGACACTGAAAAGGAATAGTCACATTGAGGAGAAGCAGGGGATAGTAAAGTCACAAAAACTGAGAAAACAGAATATCAAGGAAAAGAAGATGATAGTGTCAAAGGCTGAAAAAAGGTCAAGATGGATGAGATTTGAGAAAAAGCAATCAGATTTATCAATTATGACATTGTTAAGAGTATAAGTTGTAGAAAAGGTATTAATTTGCACTGTTCCCTCACCTTAGAATTCCTTATATCAACGAAATCACAAGTGTTTGACCAGTCTCCCTATATCATATTAAGAAGTATTTATGCCATGTTATATAGAATAGTATACAACACGTAGATCTTTAAGTTTTGGAAATATTATTAAGTGGTTTAATTCTCTAAGAAGAAAAGTATACTAAACTTCTACAGCATATTTTGAACCCCACATTTTATACCTGTAGTATCTTGCTTGGTCATAAATGATTCTGAACCCGTAATAGCTGCAGGACGAGGTAATCGCCGTGCAATACAAATCAAACATGACTGGAAATCTGAAAAAAAAAAAAAAGGAAAAGAAAAGAAAAAAATTAAAGTGATACATTTCATGAAATTGATATGTAAAACTAAAACCAATTATCTAACATTTCAAGGCACAAGACTCTTGATAAAATATACCAAAATAATAAAATTTCACTGTTAAAATTGCAGCAGCAGTTACAGTATATTACTATTAAAAAGTATTAGAATCCAACAAGTTGGAAGTCTAAATAGAGTACCTGGGTCAGGAAATAATAACTTATTCCTTACCACTTATATTCATGTATCTACTACTCAATCAAGTTTCTATACTTATCAACAAACAATGGCAACAAAGAGAGTCCCAACAATCTCACTGTAGCACTGTATATATGGGGAAAAAAGAGAGCTGACCAATTTTTTCAAGTAGCATCTTCCTGGACTTGACAGGGGCAACAATGTTTTTAGGAGATACAGTTTCTTAAGGTTCTCTCAAAGCTGGCTCTATATAAAACACCAAATTGTTCAATTTAAAATTTGATGTAATGAGGAAAAAGATTTGGAAAGTACACCTAAAAATCAACAGGGAAAAATATACACATAAAATACATACATATATATATGGCTGTATGTAGCACATAACAGGACTGCTAGGTGGCACAGCAGCTAGAACACTAGGCCTGGAGTCAAGACCTGATTTCAAATGAGGCCTCAGACACATACTAGCTATATAGCCCTGGGCAAGTCAATTAATCCTGTTTGCCTCCATTCTTAATCTATAAAATGAGCTAGAGAAGGAAATAAAAAACCAGTCAAGTATCTTTGCCAAGAAAACCCCAGATAGGGTCACAAGGGGTTGGACATGACTGAAATGACTGAATAACAACATATTGTATGTATATACATATGTATGTATATACACATATACAATATACTTTGTGTATACACACACACACACACATATGCTTTATATGTATATATTTTAACAATCAACATACATTTTATATATACAGATATTCCTCATATATATTCATATATATATGTCTGGATATTTCTATGTCTAGATACATTTCTGTTGATTTTTAGAGGACTTTCCAAGCTTTTTCCTCAATTCATCAAACTATGACTTGTGAATTTTGGTATTTTATACAGAGCACAACTTTGAGAATCTCTAAGGTGTATAACATAAAAACACTAGTGTTACACACACACACACACACAGAAAATTTCATTTCATATTCAAAGTCCAGCCCAAAAGAACTGTGTCCAATTCACAAAATTCTCAACTTCCATCTTGTTTAATACGTAAATCTATTAGTGAAATCATATATTTTTGAAAATCCTTCATTGAAATATTCACTGGAATGTTTTATTTGTACAAAGGGTGAAATCAGAGAGGAAAGGAGTCAGCATACATTTGAGATTTTTGAGGTATCAGCTTATATGGTGAGTAAATGTATTCACATTCATTTTTTTTAAGCTTAAATCAGGCTGACTTCATGCTACAATGTAAAACATATTAATTTTAGAAATCTCTTAAAGAGGCAATTTGCATTCAGTTGCTTCCCCCAGGAACCGAAAAAACAAAAACAACTAAACATGTAAAAATGACTTTCCACCATACCTTCTCCTTCTTCCTGGATTGATTTTGGCTGTGACACAGTGAAACACTGCATTACTTCATACCGCTGGCAAGCTTCTTGGTTCTCTGTGCCTGGCTCATCTGGAGGGCGAATTAGCATCCGGCAGTTAAAGGTATGGCTATTTCGTCTTGTTGCCTCTTGAGGCCAAGGAACTCCATTTACTGTGGAAGAAATATAAATTATAATGCTAGTCTTGGCTGTAGGGGAAGGACCAAAAATAAGAGATCTGTACTTTAAATATTCTGTTAGATCAATTATGTAGATTAAAAGAAAAAACTGACAAAAATAGATTACATTGTATGCATATATGTATAAGATAATCAATCAACAAGTGTTTATTAAGCACCTACCATGTGCTAGGTACTTGCATACAAGTTCAAAGAATAAAACTCTAGAAGGGAGTTTACATTCTAACGAGGGTAAAAGTAAGTACATATAAAAATATATCCAGCATAAATACAGAGTTTATACTCTCTCTCACACACACACACACACACACACACACACACACACACACACAGAAGTCAAATACAAGGCAGTTTTTGGGAGAAAAAAAATAGCATTTGGCGGAGGATCAAAAAAGGCTTCAGTGCAAAAGATGATGGCCTGAACTGTACCCTATGTCTAACTAAATCAATTTAAATCACTTATTTAAGAAAACAAAAACAAAATTGTCATTGTCAAGTCCCGCTGGATGATGGATTCACCTAGCACCATGAATTGCAAATCCTTCAAAAACGTACTAGAGTACATTATTGCCTCATGATTCAAATGATATAGGAGATTTGGAGATAGAGGCCTTGAGTTAAAATTCCAGGTCTACTGTCTGGGTGCCCTTGGGCAAGTCACTTAACCCTGACTGCCTCACCAAAAACAAAAAACAAACAATAAAAAGAAAGGAGACATAATAATAACAATAATAATGATAGTACCTATTTTACTTGATTCATAAGGCTGATGTGAAGACCAGAGACTATGTAAAGCATTTTGCAAATTTTATACTGCTACATAAATGTACATAGTTGATTTATGTCAAGGAAAAGCTTTTGGATGATATCAGTTAACAAGATTTCAATTAATTTTTTTTTAAACAGGAAACATATTCTTTGAAAAGCTTTATGTATATTCTCAAGTGTTTGGTCTGAGGCCAGATTTGAACTCAGGTCCTCCTGACTTCAGGGCGGTGCTCTAGCCACTGTGCCACCTAGCTGCCCCTATGTATATTCTTTAATAACAGAATTAGCAAAAGTGTTGAAATACATTTAATTATTGATCAAAATCATTACATGTGCAGAAAAGCTGACACATTACAGAAAACTTATTCAAGAAAAATATTTAGTTTTACTTTTGTTCAAATGAAAAAATTTAAAAGTAGACTAGTAAGCTACTTGAATGTTTAGAAACTAATTTTAACTTTAATTTTACTAAGAAAATTTATTCAAATACTCAATTGAATCTCTGACAGCATGCACTCAGAGTTGCCTCCATTGAGGTAGACTGCAACTCATCCGTACTTATCTACCGTATATCATTTTCTAGAATAGTATTTGGACTCTAAATATTTAGAATATGTAGACAGGCTGGGCTTAAGTTCACTTTGGCACTAAATATGAAAAAACTCAACTAAATAGATAGCAAAGGCAAAGAAATTACTAGTTTAGAAATTCTTATCTTATTTAGCTTTTACCAGCTATAAATGAGCTCTTTTGCTTTTTCTGCTCGTTTTGTGGTATTTTACAATACCTGGTTCCTAAAGCACATTATCAGTGGTCTTTTGGGACAGACAGACCAGGTAGGACTGTTTATTACTTTTTAGGAAAGAAGTAGAACAGAGCTCTCTGATTCTATATTACCAATTAAAGTTACCATTGCTTGCTTTTCTTTTGCCCATCATGTTTCTGTTACTCTTTCTGTAGTTTTCTTGCTCTTGTTCTTTTTCATACGATTAATAAGTTCGCAAAATAATTAAAACTTTTTGTTAAAAATTTTCTAGGGCAAAAGTTGGAAGGTGCTCTTTATATTTTGTAAATGACTCTCAAATAAACAAGTACTACAAGGCATGTGTCATATTGAGATATGCTTCATATTCTTCCCTTTCCCTTCCTGACCCGTGAATATATCATCAATGTAATCCCAGAGTGGCGATGATGGAAAGGCCCTATGACAAGGGTCTGGTATTGGAAATGAAAGGTCAAGATTACAAAGCAACTGTGTTTATTTCCGTATTTGACCAATAAAAACAGACTGTGAGGACCATATCATATTTCACCATAGTTCTGAGAATGAATGGTTCGTATGTAGTTAAATCTCAATTAAAATGATCAATGTTACTTCAGGAAGGTAGAGGAAAGTAGCATTAAGAATAACAATAAAAAACTGGTTTTTTTACCTAGTGATTTTGGTAGCAGATTCTTGACAAATTCTGCATGATCTCCCACGTGCAGTATGCTGTACACACTGGTATTCATCAGTTCTTCCTGATTGTAACCCAAGTAGCTGGTCACATTTTCTGACACAAATACAATTCTCCCTTCACGATTCACAACAAAGAAAAATCCATCTAAGGCCTGCAAAGCACAAAAAGATTTGAGAAGTTAGGAAGAGAAAGGAGAGGGAAAAGAAAAATCACACAGTATGAACCAGATACATTTCAGTCAAAGTAGAAAAGATCAGAAATCCAATACATCAGAGCTGGACATAGTTTAAAAGGCTAGTAGGCATAGGTTTTTGCTGTTTTAGGTGTTCTACATGGAAAGAAAAGGCTGTAAGTGGGCCTGTGCATTGATATTTAAGTGGATGGAAATTGTCAGCATTTCCCACAAGTAAAATTTATATAGCCAATTCAGGAACAAATGGTTAACTTAACATTAAGTTGCTGCAGAGAACCTGTCAGCCCCAAAGAATCACAGTACTGAGAAAGACTAAATCTCATTTAGGTTTTCTTAATATTCTAGACTTTTACTTCTCTTAGAATGGAAAAACTAGTGAGTATCATATAAAGATTTTTTGAAATGTTTAAGTGCACTGAATAATAGTTGGTTAACTCTTTAAATCTGTTATAAATTGTTATGAAAAATTCAGGGAGAAAAAAAGTCTGAAAAGTTTTAAAAATATCACTGTTTTAAAAAAGTTTTAATCCTTGCTCAATTCAATTTCATTTTTTACTGGGAAGGTTCCTTATATGAAAAAATTCCAAGTTATCAATTAAGTACTATCTATACTATAACTAATCAGGATTTTTTAAAACAAGCAAACCAAAAAAGAAAATGTGGCATGATAGGTATGTAGGAAATGTCCAAGAATTAGCTGACTAAAACTTAGATTTATTGTGTTGTGGACCAGGGAAGGGTACTAGGAAGGAAAGATATTTTTTCAAATAAAATTACAAGTAAGCTTCATACATGAAAGTGGAGGTGGGCAAACTTTTACTTAAAACACATTTGCTGTAAGTTACATTACTGTATGTGAAATGAAGTAATAAAATTAACTTTAAAAATATTCCTAATATAGACTTTTCACCAATATGAACTAGCTCCTATTACTCTGAATAAGTGATTTTTTTTACTTCCATCAATTTATATTTTCAAGGTTTGTTTTTATAAGTTCTTCAATACTTTGCAGCGTATATACTTTGCATCCCCAAGCACATAAATTTAAAGGCAATTATTATGTGTTTATTATGTATCAGTCACATAGTTAAAGATTAGGAATAAAAATATGAAGGTGCTCTAGGCACCTGCCTCAAGGAGATATTATATATTCTCTCCTTGCTTCTTTTGTATCCCAATAGCAACTACTACAGGATGTTGATTCACTACAAGAAAACACAATTTAATTTTTTTCTTCCTTTCTCAAAGGTTTTGCAGAAGGTATTCCTGTATTTGGTAGGTGGGGTATGGGAAAGAACTGATTTTAAGTCTCTTCCAAATCTAAGAATTTATGACTATTAGAAACTGAGCCTGGGAAAAATAGTGAAATGTTGAACAAGGCATATTTGGGGGCTAAATACAGCTACAAATGAGTAAAATAATTAAATAAAGCATAACTAACATATAGGCAGAATTCCATAAATCTTACACCCAACAGGTCATTTGTTTATATCTTATACTGATTAATTAATAACATGCAAAATATATAAAGCTGAGAAAAAATGTCAATCTGCTGTGAATAGTGTGTACATATATGGAATAAAATTATGCTGAACTCAAAACTCCATGAATGATACCCTTAATATTGAGATATGCCAATACTCTGAACCATGGTGCTCCCTGCACATACTATGCTGCCTTCTTCACAATCTGCGTTTCATGCCAAAGTAATCTAACACTATAAGGGGCCAGGTCTCATTTCTAGAGAAGTTCCAAATACCTACAAAGGCTTGGTATCTACAGAACAGGTTCACACAGTGAGAAAGTATGCAACAATGGATACTCTTTTATGTTTCCTTTCTCATCTTTGTGATGTCACTTTTGGTTAATTTTCCCCACCCCTAATTTTAATTTCAAAATGCCATCTAACCCTCTCAACAATACTAATTAAGTGTTCTTAAGGAAGTCCCATGTACATATGTTTAGTGCTCTTCCAACCAGGGAATAATCTCAATCTCATTTGTTTGTATATGGGAGAGGGCAGGGCAATAAGATCGGCCTGAAATAAGTGGAGGCTTTGTGGGTGGAGACTAAGCATATCTTTTTTTAAATTTTCCCCATTCAAAAAGCTGGTTACACTATGCTGAGGTTGCTAAATAAACAATATTCGTAGAAGATATTTTTGTATCAATTACTGAGAAATAATTATTTTGTTCAATTTTGGGGTTTGGTTATTGATGGCTTGGCAATTAATTGATTACTAATAACAGCCTATGTGTGAATGATAGGATCATGTCTAGAATTGGGGAACCTGGAATGTCTGTGAAGTGAGAACCATGAATGTTTCTCAAAAAGTCTTTATTAATATCATAGCCAAAATTGCTCTGAATTTGGATTAGAAAACATGAGAAATAGCAAAAATGAGAGGATGAAGATACATCTAGTATGCCTTACAAATAGTGCTGCCATCGCATGTGGGTGGTGTATTTAGGGACACTCTGGGTAAAAATACAGCCTGAGATTAATGGCTAAGATTTAAAACGTAATGTGTATTAGCTAATTAACACAGTATTTGCAATCATTAAAAATAGATATGCTTAAAAATTCCTTCTTTACACCTTTCTTATATGAGGGGGAAAACACTGCAAAGAAAAGTTAAATACAACTTGAAGGAAGTTAATTATTTAAATAGAATATTGCTTTTCATATTTTAATATTTCAACTGTTAAGTCTTATGATCATTATAGACTCTTCTAATCTTAGGAAACAAATGAGTACAAAAAAACTATTAAAGTTGCCGCATATGTTAGACAAAGCAATTGCTCTAAAGGCATTAAAGACTTAGGGATACCTTATTTAGGGATTCTATCTATACAGGAATACTTCTATCTTATGGAAGATCTCAATAAGCAACAAATTTCTAAAGAACACGTTGCTACTCTAATTTTTTTAAAAAGCATTCTTATCTACTTCTCAGGGATAGTTTCACAGTATTCTTTGGGGAGAATAAGTATTTTCATACAAGTATTATCTGTCTTAGAAAAATATGTGATTCTTAAGAACAGGAACTATGTTGCTTTTAAATTCTGTATTCCCAGTGCCCAGCAGAGTACCTTACATGTGAGAGCTTAACAAATGTTTGTTGAATTGAAATATATGTAAGTTACAATAATCCAGCATATTAGCAATAGAGATTAAGAAATTATGACTTTTTAGAAAGAGAAAAACTAATATAAAACTGAAATTCAAAAAGCATTTCCTATGAAACTGCTCTAGAGAAGGCACTGTGATAGTTGCTAGGGAAAGAGGGGTAAAAATCAAACAGTAAGTAAATTACAATCCACTGGGGAAAACAACATGTATTAAATTACAAAATAATTTCATGGAGGTATGCAACTGGGAAGAAATAATATAAACGATGGACTTGACTGGACATATGTCTTAGTCAAATTCAAACAGGTATATCTAACAATCAGCAAGCCAGATATATAAAAATATGGAAGAATAACATGAATAGGGAATGAGTGAAATGCTGAATTTCCATAACTATCAAGTAATAAAAAAGGTATAGTATATTTAGGTATAATGCATGCTTAAATATAGTCTCTGCCCATAATCAAACTGTGAAGACAAGATAAACATGCATGAAAACAAGAAGAAAACAAGGCAGCATATGACAAAAATATTAAATTCTGTGGGTCAAACAATAAGTCTACAAGGAGGCCAAAAAAAAAGAATAAGGGCTAGAGTCACCAGCGTAGTATGCCTTAGAAGATGTGCATATTATAGTTAGGCAAAGAGGGAGCGAAAGCTATAGCTAGGCAAAAGAAAGGCACAGAGGGATGAAGAAGTAAATTTTGTTGTTTACTGACATTTATATAGGGCTTTACAAACATTAGCTAATTTAATCTAATTCATTTATACATTCATATATCTGATTTGTTTATACATGGGAGAGGATAGGATAATAATAAGATTAGCTTAAATGGAAGCTTCATGCAGTAGTGAGAAAGCCTGGTAAATAGCAAAGAGAAAAGTTACTGAAAATAATATTTACTTTGATTTTTTTGGACAGTAATTTTAACATGTTTTAATGATCAAGAGTATTAGCTCTCTCCAGGCAATACACTTTTTCCTTCTAATACTTTAAAGTTTTAAGAGAAGTGAGAAAAATACAATTTTATATTACTACTTTTAATAAAAGATTATTTACTTTACAAGCCTACTCTTCATTTCATAAATGTATTCATTTTATAGTTATAATGAAATGAGTTTTCTTAATGTATTTCCTTAAAACATTCAATTTATAAAATTAAACTAACTTTAAGGAAACTCATCTGTAGAGAAAGTCATGCCTGTGTACAGCAGAAAACTCATCTGCAAAACAAGATATCACCTGTATACAGTACCCTAATACTGAAGCAGGTACTGACATTTGCTGTATGAGAATACAGTAATTCTATTAAATGTTTTATCTTCCCAATGGATCCTCTGATTCCATTATTAGGGGAAAACTGCATGTTATGTTTTAATCCTCTTTATCATCCTTCAAACAGCATTTTTTACAAAGGCTTTCTGGAAGAGATCAAACATTCATTTCTTAAAAAACCTTTTCAAAACTGTGCTCTTCACCAAACATATCCTTAACTTGTTTTATAATTCTTCCAAGTGTTATATGTGAAAAAATTCTGAGTTGGTAGTACAAGAATTAATGACTACTGTTATCAGAGGGTACACCAACCTCCAAAAGAAGGGGTCCCAAAGACTCCTTTTCAATCACTCCTTGACTACTTGATGAGATATCTGATTTCTGGACGTCATCATCAGTTGCTGTTTTCTCTGTAATAAAAGAATTTTTGTGTGAAATAATTCTGAAATTACCTGTTTTCTCTGTGATAAAAGAACCTTTTTGTCAAATAATTCTGAAATTACCTAGCACTAAATGGAAAAGTCACAGAAAATGTAGTTTCACCAGATTATAGATACAGAACTATTATCTCAACACATCACCCTAGTTTACTCCTTTTAGTCAAGTGAGCATCTAGGACAGATGACTGAGAATGGTGTTAAAGTACCACAAACACTGAAGGTACATTAATTAAGGTATTTGTACTTATAAGCATAAGACCAAATGAATATATTAATGTAAGAATCAAAAGGCAATACAGAGTCTTGTTATTTTAAAGAGGGTGATAACACATTACCAATTATGATTTGTGCAAAAGAAGTGGCTTCCAAGACATCATCAAGGGCAGGTAGGGAAAGGAACTGGACTTCTGAATCTATTTGTGTAGGAAAATTAACCTTTACCAAAAAGTCTAAACCTTCTTTACAGCTTATAGTCATGAAGCATGGTGTCAAATTCCAATAGAAAGAAGGAACACTAAATCATACATCAAGATCTCTGCAGTCTATACACTAACTTAGAAAACCACACACTAACATTATCCACGTTTACTGTATTTTTATTTATTGTTAAATATTTTCCATGGGGTACTGTGGGCAATATCACCCACAGGCTGTGTAGTTAACACCTCTGCACTATACTATGCCATTCTTATAGGACATACCATAAAGGGAATGTCTACCTGAAAGAAAAGGTCAAATAGCAAGAGCAAAGGATAACAGATGAATAGCCTAAATGCTATTCCTGTATCCATGCAAAATACTAAAAGACCCAAAGGAAGACCTCTAACACTTGAAAAGATGTCCTGTGAGAGACTAATGGAAAGATAGGGACAAGAATCATGCAGAATGAGAAAAAGTGAATCAATTGTAACATACAACAATGGATTATAATATCCAATGCACTATCAAAAATACCCATACTGAGAGATCATGGGTCAAATAAAATATTTAATTAAAAGACCAAAGGCACATGTTTATCAGAGGAATGCTGATTTACTTATCCATGTATTTGAACATTGTTATACTGTGCTTCAACTTAGGAAAAATATATTTTAGAAATTATAAAATGCAGGGCCATATTGTCCCCACTTCTATAAACAACAGATACATTCAATAAAACATTTATCAAATGCTTATACAAAATAACATGTTTGGTACTTTCCAGGGATGCAAAAAATGCTAAGTTCATGTTTCAAGGAATTTATAATTTCATTAAGTTGATAACATACATACCAAAATAAAACAAAACCCAACAACTAAAAGATAATAAAAAATAGCATAGGAAACAATGTCCAATAATTGACCAACAATTATTTTAATTATTTATGTTTATTTACATTTAATTTATATTTATGTTTATTTATATTTAATTATTTATGATTCCAGCTAAATATATTTTTTCTACATTTGAAGGGTAGAGACAAAATATTCACAAAGATTGGGGGTTTGTCCTCAAAGAGCTTAAAATCTAATTATCAGGACATGGCTAACATAAAAAGTCAGAAAATAATTAAATACAAAACTACATAATGTTGCCATATTTTCACTAAGAATACAAAGAAAAAGATCATTGTCAGCTAAGATACTTTGGGAAAATTGCATAGAAATGTTATCACAAGTTTGAAAGATAAAATTTTGAAAGGTAAAATTTAAATAGAAGATATTAAAATATTTTTGATGAATGCTCAATGCTCAAGAAAGAGCATTCCAGGAGGAGTTTGATGCTAAAGAGAGAGAGAGAGAGAGAGAGAGAGAGAGAGAGAGAGAGAGAGAGAGACAGAGTCACACCCAGGAAGAAAATGGACATTGCATGAATGAGTGAGTGGACTAGTGAGGACACAAGCACAACTAGAATGTCACAGGAGACTTGGGAGTAACAAAATCCCCTAGAGCAAGGGTGGGGAACCTATAGCCTCAAAGCCACATGTGGCCCTCTAAGTCCTCAAATGCTGTCCTTTGGCTGAATCCAAATTTCACAGAACAAATCCCCTTAATAACGATTTGTTATGTAAAACTGTAACACACAAGGCAGGCAAGCCAGTCTAGCTCAGACAGCATGGCATCCTGGGGGAGAAATGGGAGGCAGTATATGCCAGACAAGTCAGGCTGACACTACTACCATCTTGACTACCATCTTCCCTCAGATTCTGATGGACAAAGTCCAGGATCCTAAATTTAAGAGCCTTGGTAATTAGCACTGCTTCCAGCCCAGTGCCCTCAGTCATCATCCTGGGATGCAATCCTTGGGCAGATGCAGCCACAAAATTCCTTGGTACTGTTAGATAGTTCAAAAATAGAAATGGATATAATTTGATCTGTGAAAATGACATGTTAGAAGAAATTTTACCATCTTTTTTGCCTCTGCACCCAAAGGACCATAAAACCTTTGATCTTATTTAAAGCTGAAACTGTGTTATCTCCTCTATTAGATTATGAGCTCCCTGAAGGCAGGGACTGTATATTTCTAGTACTTACCACAATGCTCTGCACAAATAAGTGCTTACTAAAGGCTTTGTTCATTTATTCATATTTGTTTTGAGAAGTAACCAGAATCAAGGTTCAGAGGAATTTGGACTTGATATAATCAACAATGGGGAACCTTCTTAGGTTCTTAGGCAAGGAAGTGAAATGAAGTCTTTTTTTAATTAAGGTTAACTTGGTATTATGCAGCCTATGAAGGTGTTTTAGTAATTCAGATCTGAAATGATGAAAGCTTGGACCACAGAGATGGCAGTGAGAACTGAAAGGAAAGAGCAAATCCAAAAAACACAGGGAAAAGGAATAAACAGGATTGGTGACAGATCGAGATTACAGAGTAGTAGGAAGAAGTAAAGCCCAGCTCCACAAACAGATATCTTCTATCTAGAAAATCTATCAGATCAAATCCTGATCAGGAAAACTAACGAAAAACAGTGAGAGACATTTTTCTAGCCCAAGGCAGCACAGAGAGAGACATGGACACTAGTGTCTACTCAACAGCGTGTTGCTCAGAGCATTTCAATGTCACAGACAAAAAAGGAGACTGAGGCTGTGTACCACAGCAGGAACTACTGGGACAGAAAGAGGTCCCAGATAGCCTCTGAACTAGAGTACACTTCAGGAACAGAGGCTATACTGAAGCTCTGCCACTCACTACCCAGTGTGGACTCAGGCAGTGAGTGACATGTGCCCAAGTATGACAGAAAGGAGCTGTCCCAGGTTCTAGCTATCTACCGAACAGGAAATAAGTTCAGAAGCAAACGAAAAATGGGGCTCTAACCCCAGGAGCAGAGGAAGGACTCAGTTCTAGCCTCCAGTCCCAGGCTGAGACCTATAGTAATGAGGGCAGGAATTTTAAACCAAAGGGGAGCCTGCAATTCTGTCACTCTGGATTTGATCTGCCAGTCTTCCTGGAAGGCTCACAGTGGTTGCATCCAGAAACAGGCTCTGGGAAATAACAACTAGGGACAAACTGACAGAGGTCTTATTCAGACCCAAAGTTGGATCAAGAGCCTTAAGATCTCAGAGGAAGAGAAAGAGTAAAAGGGCAGTGATTAAACTTTGCCATAGGTCACATCACTCTGGAAGCAATGAAAGCTTGAAGATCCCAAGCCTGAACTGTCTCTGAGATCCTACAATAACATAACATTCATCACCCCAAGAAAGTAGCAGAAGGACCCAAGAGGACAAAAGAGCAGGTTATAGACTCCCCATACTCCAAGAATGTGTAGTAACATAAAGTTCAAAGTCAAGAAGGCTAGAAGAATGAGCAAATAAAAAAGAATACCACAATGAAGAGCTATTATAGCGAATAAGGAAATTAAAACACAAACTGAGAAGATGAGTATTGACTCTAAAATATCCATAAACACAGCCTCAAAGAAAACCATGCAAAATCCCACAGCAGCTTCGGCACAAGTTCCAACCAGAATTTCAAGGAGAGATAAAGCAACAATTTAAGAGACAGAGAGAGAGAGAGAGAGAGAGAGAGAGAGAGAGAGAGAGAGATTTTAAAAAACTAAATGAAGTTAGTAGAGGGAAAAAAATGCAAAAAGAAAATGAGAATGTAAGAAAGACATGAAAAGAGAATGGCTTGGAACAAGAGGTACAAAACCTTACCCAAAAAAATAACCCCCTGAAAATTAGAATTCACCTAATGGAAGTTAGTGATTCCAAAAAACAACAAGAAATAGTAAAATAAAGTCAATTGATGAAAAAAATACAAGAAAATATGAAATATCTTATAGCAAAAACAGCAGACTTAGAAGTTTAAGAATCTTAAGGGGCAGCTAGATGGTACAATGGATAGAGCTCTGGCCTTGGAGTCAGGAGGACCTGAGTTCAAATCTGCCCTCTGACACTTGGCACTTAGCTGTGTGACCCTGGACAAGTCACTTAACTCTGACTGCCTAAGCAAATCAAGAATCATAGAAATACCTGAATGCCATACCCCCCTCAAAAAAGTTTAGATACCATATTTGAAGAAATTAAGGAAAACTGCCAAACTCTTAGAACCAGACGACAAAATGGAAATTGAAAAAATCCACTGCTCCGCTATAAAAAATAAGTAGAATGGTTTCAGAAAAACCTCAGTTATATGAACTGATGGAAACTAAAATGGGCAGAACACTGTACACAGTAATATTATAATGATGATCAGGGTGTAGAGTGTGTTCAGGGAAGACCAGTACCTCTGGTGTGATGGCTGCCAAGCCCCTTTCAAGGCTGCTTTCCACTTTTGGTGTCCACCTGTACCACCTAATTCACTCACTCTCTCTCTCTCTCTCTCTCTCTCTAAAAGAGGAAATTGGGATTAAGTGACTTGTCCGGAGTCACACAGCTAGGAAGTATTATGTGTCTGAGACTCAGGTCCTCCTGACTCCAGGGCCGGTGCTCTATCTACTGTGCCACCTACCTGCCCCAGTACCATTAAATCTCACTTGTGGCTCTAAGATGCTATAGCATATGCAGCAACCACACCCTGGTAAACCATTCTGGAAGATGGGCTAAACCAGATCTAGGGTAACAGAGGGGTCTCAAACCAGTTGGTGAGTAAGGGGGGTGTCTACCCCAAGCATGTGAAGACTTCCCCTGCTGGAATAGGAGGATGAGAACAATTTGTTCCAATGGCCACGAAGGCAGTTGAAGCAGGCTCTGTAGAGCGCTTAGAGCTTGGTTAGACATCAAAGACTCCACTGTACTTTGAGCCATAACCAGTCATCTTGATTGTGTCCTGCCACTGGACTGTGATGACTCTGGAGAAGAGAGTAAAGCCAACAACTTTGTGCAACTCTGTCTCACTTAAATCCAATTTATGCACAAATCAAAAGATACCATCCATACCATTTTACCAATCTCAAAGTCCTGTGGCGAAAGACAAGTAATTAAGTAGCAGATGCAGATACACTGGGAGGTGTAGTCATAATCCTGCAGATAGGCAACCCAGGCCATAGTGTCGTTTTCTCCCTGGAAGCAACAATGGAATTTAGCAGGCTCCAGGTGTCTAAGCAGCCTTTCAAGGATCACACTGCTCATCTCCTGGTGTGAGGAAGGGGCCAGAAAAGGTGTCCTAAAAATTTTTTGCTTACCCAACCCTGGCCTGATTATTACGGCAGGCAGGGCATCCCACTCTGTGGCAGAAACACAAAAGAATGTACATAAACATCTGCAACGACAATTCCACTAACCACTGGCACACGGAATGTGCATACACTTACAGACAACACAAAATCCAGCAGATCTGCCAGACGAGCAGCTCTTGTTTCAAGAGAACTCAGCAGGTATTACAACCAAATAGCAGCCCTGAGTGAAACAAGGCTGGCAACTGAAGGCAAGCTTACTGAAGCTGGAGCTGGATACACATTTTTCTGAAGTGGCCACAGTGAAGGGAGCACCATGAAGCTGGTATAGGTTTTGCAATCAAAACTAATCTAGTCAGCAAACTTGTATGCCTACCAAAAGGAGTAGACGATAGGCTCACGACAATGTGATTAACACTTGCAGGAAAACATCATGCCACTATCATCAGTGCCTATGCTCCCACCTCGATGAACCCTGATGAGGTCAAAGAAAAATTTTATGAAGACCTGGAGACCCTTATCATCAATGTGCCAAAAAAGGACAGGCTTATAATTCTGGGTAACTTTAATGCTAGAGTAGGCTCAGACTACTAGACTTGGCAGGGAGTCCAAGGGAGAAACGGAGTTGGAAACAGCTACAGTAATGGTCACTTACTACTGATGACTTGAGTATCTTATGACCTCATCATCAACATGGTCTTCCATTTACCTAAATGCAATAAAACTTCATGGATGCACCCTCACAGCAAATACTGGCATTTAAGTGATTGTAAGGAGAAGAGACAGACAGGATGTGAGAGTGATAAAGGCAATGTATGCTAATGAGTGCTAGACTGATCATAGACTTATCCTCTTCATGTTAAATATTCACCTTCAACAAAAGCAGCTTCCCCAAGGCAAAATGACTACCAGAAGGATTAATGTCAACAGACTAAAGCTCTTCTCTCAGTGGGAACAATTTGTTGCTAACTTGGAGGGAAAGTTGAGCCAACACACAGTTGGCAATAGTGGAGTAGATAAGGAGTGAGCAGTTTTCAGAGATTTGGTGTATAGCACTGCATTTGCTCATCTGGGCCAGAAAACTCACAAACACCAAGACTAGTTTGATGAAAATGATGGAGAAATTCAGAAGCTGTTAAATGTAAAATGAGAACTCTACAGGGTTTACCAGAAGGATGGTTCATCCATCTCTAAGAAAGCAGCATTTAATTCCATCAAAAGTAAAGTACAAGCAAAGCTTAGAGAGATGTAAGATTCTTGACTCAGTAAGAATGCAGATGAAATTCAGTTTTACGCTGACAGTAACAATCCAAAGTGCTTTTACGATGCTCTGAAGGCTTTTTATGGGCCAAAGACCTATGGTGCATCTCAACTATTTAGTGCTGATAGAGCCACATTGATTAGTGATAAGGATATGATCCTAGAGAGATGGGCTGAACACTTCCATATTGTTCTCAACAGATGATCATCAAACAATGCTGAGGTCACTGACTATTTACCTCAGATTGAAGTCAATCCCTCCCTAGCTGAAGTTCCAACTGAAGAAGAGATTTTGAATGCCATTAGGCACCTGGTGCTGATTCTATTCCAGTTGAGATTTACAAGGTAAGGGGTCCATTACTCATACAAAAGCTGACTGAAATTTTCCAAGTTATATGGCAAGAGGAGATTATTCCCCAGGAGTTCAAGGATGCTTCCATTGTCCATCTCTATAAAAGTAAAGGAAGTAGATTGTCCTTGACAATTACAAGGGTGTCTCTCTCTTAGTCCTTGCTGGCAAGATTCTTGCCAGAGTCCTCCTTAATAGGCTGATTCTTCACCTGGAAGATGATCATCTACCTGAGAGCCAGTGTGGCTTCAGAAAGGGCCAAGGAACTGCTGCCCAACAACTCCAGGAGAAATGTCAGGAGCAGAACAGAGATCTGATCAAGGCCTTTGATACTGTCAGTTGTGAGGGCTTATGGAAAATTATGTCAAAATTTGGTTGTCTGGAGAAGTTAATCAACATTGTATGGCAATTTCACAACGGCATGCTTGCCCGGGTTCTGGATAATGGCCAATGCTCTTGTGCGTTTCCAGTCACCAATGGAGTGAAATAAGGCTATGTGCTTGCTCCCATTCTTTTTAGCATGATGTTTTCAGCCATGTTATTAAATGCTTTCAATGAGGATGAACATAGCATTAAGGTCAGCTACCATATCGATGGTAAATTCTTCAACCTAAAAAGACCACAAGCCAAGACCAAAGTGGAGGAAGTGTTGGTGCATTATTTTCTATTTGCAGATGATTGTGCACTCAATGCAGCCTCTGAAGCTGAGATGCAACGAAGTATGAGTCGTTTCTCTGCTGCTTGTGCAAATTTTGGCCTAACAATTAACACCAAAAAACACAGGTACTCCATCAGCCACCACCACACTATCCCTGTGTGGCACTATCAGTTACAGCAAATAGATTTTTGAACACTATGGATAAGTTCACTTACTTTGGTAATGTACTTTCCAGGGATGTACACATTGATAACGAGCTAGACGCATGAACTGCCACAGCTAGCTCAGTGTTTGGGAGGCTCCAAAGAGAAGTATGGGAGAGAAGAACAGGCTTAGTACCAAACTGAAGGTCTACAGAGCCACTGTGCTGACGTCATTGTTGTATGCTGTGAAACCCGGATGACATACCAGTGCCATGCCAGCAAAGTGAATCGTTGCCTTACAAAGATTCTGAAGATCAGCTGGCAGGATAGGATACAAGACACTGAAGTCCTTTCTTGAATTAAACTGCCTAGCATTCAAACTCCACTTCAGAGAGTGCAACTTTGATGGGCTGGCCACATTGTCCAACTATAAAACGTACACTTGAAGAAAAGATTATTTTATGGAGAACTCACACAGGGCAAAGTTCACATAGTGGTCAGTAGAAGCAATACAAGGATACTCTAAAGGTCTCTCTTAGGAACTATGGAATTGTTTGTGTGACATGGGAGACACTGGCACAGGACTACTCAGCATGGTATGTCCACAGCAGAGAAGGCACTATGCTCTATGAGCAAAGCAGAATTGAAACAGCTCAAAGGAAACGCCAAATGTTCTCATGGATTATTTGTGCCTGACTTGTGGTAGAGCATTCCGAACTTGTATTGGTCTGATCATCCACACCTGGACTCATTGAAACTTGACTCCAGCGTAGTCATATCATTTTGGTCCTTTTCAAGAAGGGCAACAAGCAAGGATGATCAAACATTAAAGACTTAGCTACTCTGATCAAGACAATGATCCAAGAAAATTCCAAAGGACTCAGGATAAAAAATGCTATCCAGCTCGAGTGAGAAGTGATGAACTCTGAATGCAAATTGAGGCATACTTTTTAAAATTTTTATGTTTCTTGGGGTTTTCTTTTACAACATGGCAAATATGGGAATGGTTTGCATGACTTCACATGTATAATCAACATGAAATTGCTTGCCTTCCCAAGGAGCAAGGAGGGGAAAGAGGGATCATAAGAATTTGGAATTCAAAACACAGATACACACACACACACACACACACACACACACACACACACACACACACGGGTACAGAAACACATTTACCAAACAGGGAAATAAGACAGAAAGGGATAAATAACAGGAAGAGTAGACTAAAGGAGGGATAAGTCAAAATCAAAAAGGGGGAGAGACACAAAGATGAAGAAAAGTACAGGATTGACAGAAATACTCAATTAACAATCATAATTACGAATACGAATGGGGTGAGCTCATCCATAAAACAGAAAAGAACAGCAGAATGGATGACAAAGAAAAATTCAGAAATATATTGTTTAGAAGAAACACATGAAGCAGAAAGATACACACAGAGTTAAAAATAAGGAATTGGAGGAAAATGCTTTTAAGTGAAGAAAAAAGGGCAGGGGGAGCAATCATGATCTCAGATGAATCCATAGCAAAAAGAGAACTAATTAAATAGAGATAAACAGGGAAACTACATTTTGCAAAAGGTATTACAGACAATGAATTAATGCCAATGGTAAATACATATACAGCAAATGACATAGCATCTAAACTAATTTATATATGTATTAAATGTATACACACACACACACACACACACACATACATATACAGCAAATGACACAGCATCTAAACTCTTAAAAGAAAAAATACTGTCCATTGGGTTTTCTTGGCAAAATACTAGAGTGGTTTGCTATTTTCTTCTACAGTGGCTCCCATTTTATAGATAAGGACCTGAGACCAATAGGAATTAAGTGACTTGCCCAGAGTCACATAGCTAGTAAGTGTCTAAGGAAGTGTGTGCGCCTGCACACATGAAATTTTATGGGTTGCTCCTTGGCACATTTGCTGTCACCTCACATTTTTATTTTAGTTTAGTTCAACCTTCAAAAAGAGTTTCACTCTCTCCAAAACCTGAATCTGCATTTATGCCACTAGGTGGCATAGCATGTTGTAGCTACATGATTTGAACATTAAGCATTTATCTCTAGGTGTGTTTAACTGATGTAAGAAAAAAACTATACTTGGTTCTTCAAAAAAAATGATGCTGAAAATAACTGCTTAAAAAGTTGAAATGGAACAACATAAAGTAAATAAAAGCAAAATTAAGCAAAGCTGAAAGTTTTCAGCCCAACACTTTAAAGATATGAATATATAAATTATAATTTGGTCATTCAGTTAACAATCAGTTATTAAACATTTATTATATATCAGGCACTATGCTAAGTCCTATGCATACAAAGAAAGGCAAAACACTGTCGCTGACTTCATGAAGCTCAAATGGAAAAGACAACATGCAAATATGAAGGTAAGAGGCTGAATCAATCATCCTACCCATTTAAAGTAACTGCTTTAATTAGATAAGAGCACCTCTAATGAGGCAATCAAAGGCATTAGACTGGGTTTCAGTAATCTGGTTAATCAATTTCGAAGCTGTAAAAGTCAGTAGAGTAAGTAAAGTTGCACTGGTATTGGCTAATGAGTCAGTCATCCCAGTGGGTCTTTAGTAAAATAGAGAGCCAGGAAATAATCCATGCATTTGTGTATCTGGAATCTTAAAACAGAAAGAAGTTTCAGTCACTTGCCTGAATGGGAATTGCTGGGGGGAGGCAAGGATAATCAAAGATTTTTGGATCTGTTACACTGCTTTGACTGACAAGAGAATGAACATGTTAACTTCAGAGTGTTAGAGGATCTGGACTGCTCATCAGGATCCTATCAGTGTCTCAGGAAGAGACACAATTGAAGGAAGTATCTGAATTGGGAGAGCAGCAGCTTCAGGACTCTACAAGGAACCAAATGGGAACTTCATGAAGCACCCAGGAAGGTTACAGGAGTACTCCCAGAAAAGGGACTTAGAGCAATCCTGAGTTACTCTCTTCCACATGGATCAGGGAAGAGGTTAGATATGCAAGACACATTAGTTAATGACTAGTAATGTACTGTTTGATAAATCCGAAGACTCCAGCTTCTGGGATAAGAACTCACTATCTGAAAAAAACTGCTCGGAAAACTAGAAAACAGCGTGACAGAAACTAGGTATGGACCAACATCTTACACCCTACACCAAGATAAAGTCAAAATGGGTACATGATTTAGATATAAAGGCTGATACTATAAGCAAACTAGGAAACAATTTACCTGTCAGATCTATGGAGAAGGGAAGAATTTATGACCAAATAAGAGATACTGAATATTCTGAAATGCAAAATGGATGATTTTGATTACATTAAATTGAAAAGTTTTTGCACAAAGCCAATGCAACCAAGATTAGAAGGGAAGCAGAAAGCTTCCCTGTAAAACATTTTTTCAACCAGTGTCTCTGATAAAGACTCATCTCTAAAATATACAGAGAACTGAGTCAAATTTATAAGAATATAAGTCATGATTGATAAATGGTAGTTTTCAGATGAAGAAATTAAAGCTAATCTATAGTCATATGAAAAAAATGCTTTAAATCACTATTGATTATAGAGAAATGCAAATCAAAACAACTCTGAGGTACCACATCACACCTATCAGATTGGCCAACACGACAAAACAGGAAAATTATAAATGCTGGAGAAGATATAGGAAAATTGGAACACTAATACATTGTTGGTGGAGTTGTGAAATGATTCAACCATTTTAAAGAGCAATTTGGAAGTATGCCCAAAGGGCTGTAAAATTGTGTATACCCTTTGACCCAGCAATACCATTTCTAGGTCCGTATCCCAAAGAGATCATAAAAATGGATAAAGGAGCCACATGTACAAAAATATTTATAGCAGCTCTTATGGTGACAAAGAATCAGAAACTGAGGGGATGCCTATCAAATTGGGGAAAGGCTGAACAAGTTGTGGTATATGAATGTAATAGAATACAATTGTGCTATCAGATATGATGAGCAGGTGGACTTCAGAAAAACCTGGAGAGACTTGTATGACTGATGCTGAGAAAAGTGAGCAGACCCAGGAGACCACTGTACACAGTAACATCCACGTTGTGTGACGACCAACTTTGCTAGACTTCGGTCTTCTCAGCAATGCAACAATCTAAGACAACTCCGAAAGACTCAGGCTGGAAAATGCTGTCCACATCCAGAGAAAGAACTAGAGTCTGAATGCAGACTGAAGTACACTATTTGCTTTCTTTTTTGTTGCTATTGTTGTTTTCTTTTGTTTATTTTTTTCTTGTGGTTCTTCCCATTGCTTTTAATTCTTCTTTACAATATGACTAATGTGAAAATTTTTAAAAAATCTAAAAAAAAAGTTTATAGTAGCTCTTTTTGTGGTAGCAAAAAAACTGGAAATTGAGAGGATATCCATCAGTTGGGGAATGGCTGAACAAAACTATTACGCTCTAAGAAATGATGAACAGGATAGTTTCAAAAAAACTTGCAAAGGTTTATATGAACTGATGTAAAGTGAAGTGAGCAGAACCATGAGAACACTATATAAATGTGTGTATTTAAGGATGATCAACTGTGAAAGACTTAGCTACTCTGATCCAGACAATGATCCAAGATAATTTCAAAGGACCCATGATGAAATATGCCATCCATCTCCAGAAGTGATGAACTCTGAATTCAGAACAAAGCTTGTTTTTCAAAAATTTCTTTATTTTTGTGGGTAGTTTTTTTTTGAAGAGGGGAGTCTATGTTTTCTTTTTTAACATGGCTAATATGGAAATATGTTTTATATAACTTTCCATGTGCAAGGGATATCACATGGCTTACCTTCTTAAAGGTTAAGGGAGAAATTTTGGAATTCAAATTTTTTAAAAATTAATGGGTTTTTTTTACATTTGATTGGGAACTATTTAATGAAATAAATAAAAACATACTTCCCTCCAAATAAAACAATAAATATTCTGCGCCAGGATTAACATAAGCCAGGCTACAGATTCCAGTTCAAGGGTTAGAATGTAAACAGGCACTTATTTATTGTACAAAATGCAATACAAACTTTATTGATATCAAGAGATTAAAAGAACACGATTTTTAAAGTTAAAAAGGATATTATAAGGAAAAGTTAGTTAATTTCACCTCCCAATAACCATCGCATTTGCCACACTAGGTCAGGAAGGCATCCCCTCAAGGATAAAAGCACTCCTTCAAACCTCTGTTATCAACTCCCCCTTAGCCTACATATTTTATGCTTCAGGCAGCAGAAAGCCCAATGGCCTCTCTGCCCCTAAAAAGACCAGCCCAGACTATAAAAAAGAGGTGTCACTCCTACCACAAAACTGCAATAAACAAAATAGGCATAAATAAAAAGATATCATTAAATTTTACTTTTTTAAAAACTCAGTCAAAATTTGATGACATGCTTTTGTAACTACAAGTTTGCACTTTTATATCAAGCCAACTCCAATGCTGCAGGTTTCTTTCAGAGGTTAAGCAGATCAAGCTTTTGTTTCCTAACAAATGATAGAAACATCCTTTCTTGAAGTATTTAAATTTTTTTTCTCATTCTCAATCTCTCCTTTTTTATTTGCTTTGTTTCATTTTGGGAAAAACAGCATAAACATGGGATCTGCATTTTTAAAAGTTTGTGTAAATTCTTGACAACTATGTTACAACTGTGCTCTGTAGTTTTCTTATAAGGTTAATGCAGCCATCTACTTTCTTATCCGTTTTACATACAATCATACTTGTGACAAAAAATTTTCCATAGATATATTCTACAACTTTCCTAATCTGTAAAATCAGTTGCACTGCTTAACATCATCACTGTCAGAATAATTAAGTCATCACACATCAAATGCAATACTGAATAAATTGCACTTTAATAAATCACACCTTAGAATAAAATATTCTTACAAGTGTTGATTGTAAAATACCAGAGAATTTTCTTTGTAATTATGAAGAGATCCCTATCTAAATTAAATACTTCTAGAATAAAAATAGGCTATTTTATAATTCACCAATAAAAAAGCAATATTTGCCCTCAAATTAACTGTGCATAAATACCTTTTGATCCAGTGAATATCACTTTTGCATCAAAGAGATCAAAGAAAAAAGGAAAAGGATCCATATGCGCAAAAATTATTATAAGAATTAGAATATAAATATGACCATCCATAGGGGAATGGTGGAACAAATTGTAATATATTAATGTAATGGAATATATTGAACTATAAGAAACAATGAAAGGAATAGTTTCAAAGAAATCTGGGTAGACCTGCATGAACTGATGGAGAGGAAAGTGATTAGAACCAGGAAAACAATCTGTACAGTATTTTTACATAAACAATGTAAAGAAAACTAGCTTTGAAAGATTTAACAATTTTTATCAATGTCATGACCATCCACAGTTCCAGAGGACCAATGATAAATCATGCTACCCATCTCCTGACAGACAAGCATGACCAACATGTAAATGTATTTTACTTGATGATGTGTAACGGTTTTGCTTTTGTTTTCTTTTCAACTGGTAGAAAAGAGGAGGGGATTGGGGGTGGGAGGTAGGGATAAGGGTTATGGATAAGGTTCCAAAAAAGGAAAATGTAAACAGAATGAATCACAGAGAAGCAAGACAGTCTTCAAAGTTACATACTGATTATATTACATACTTAAAATGTAAAGCAAGTACTAAATAATAAAGATTCACAGTTATATATAATCTACTGTTCCACAATTTATATGAAAATGCTTGTTTTATAGAAGGTATAAGTTCGGAAATTTTTAAAAAGTATTTTGAATATAAAAATAGTTTTACCTTGTTCCATTCTTTTCATTTGCTGAATTTGATCTACTGTTTTCTTTAATATCTTGCATTTGTCTGGTTTTACACTCAGGCTATCAATGTCACCAATGTTCGCAGACAGTAACTCAGCCAGCTCTTCTAAATATTTATTTTCTTGTTCCCTGCGCCTTTTTTCAGTGCTGTTGACAAAGAAAATCTAAATTATAATTTCATTGCTACTTTCTATTTTTCCACAGTGTGACATGTAATAAGCAAATCTCTATGTAGAGACTCAATTTTTTATAGAACTCAAAGGCAGATTAAGAAACCAATGTGAACCTATTTAAGAATCAGGAACTGCAACAGGAACCATAAGGCCAAAACCAATTAAAATAAAATACAATTTTATTTTCTTTGAGCAAGTGATGTGTTCCCAAAAAAATGTGCATAGATTGAATTAAAAGTGACCTAACAAGCAATCCTTTAATTGTGTTTAGAATACTTTTACAATGTTAATATAACCCGTTATTCTGTCTGTTTTATATTTGGATTTTCCACAGTTTTGGTTTTATTAAGGCAAGGGAAATCTAAAGAAGAGGCTAGGAGTGCAGTAGACAGTGAAGTGCAGAGCCTGAAGTCAGAAAGACCTGAGTTCAAATTTGGCCTCAAAAACATACTAGCTGTGTGACCCTGGGAAAGTCACTTAACCTTTGTCTGCCTCAGTTTCCTCAACTGCAAAGGGGAATATTAACAATATCTAACTTGCAGGACTGTTCTGAGGATCACATGAAATAATATTTGCAAAGCACTTTGCAGAGTGTCTGGTAAATAATAGGTGCTATATAAATGCTTATTTCCTTTCCCTTCCTCTATAAAAATAATAAAATTAGAAATTTGATTTACACTTACTATTCATCAGAATAGTAATGCCTTTATATGTGGCATTAGTAGGTCCTCACCACAAAGAAAGAAAATATAGAAAGGCCTTGCCTTACTGCCCAACCTCCATAAAACCAGATTTAGATAGCAGAAATCAGTAACTTATTTCTAAGTTTTTTCCCAAAACCCAAATTATAGCCTCCTGCCCAGAGATTCTCAGAAACATAATAAATAAAACTTTACTGACAGTAGTGTAGTAAAGCGGAAAGAGCACTGGCTTTGGAGCTAAAGGAACTGCGTTCAAATCTTCACCCTGCCATTTACTACCCATGTGACTTTGGCCAGCCACAACTTTGCTCCACCATTATTTCCTTACTCTGAATATGAGGGGGGTGGATTAGACAATCTCCAAGATCCCTTTAAGGCAGCTAGGTGGCTTAGTGGATAGTGCACCAGTCTTATTATCAAAGTTTGAATGTGACCTCAGATAATTACTAGCTGTGTGACCCTGAGAAAATCACTCAACCTCCGGTTGCTTTAATCCACTGAAGAAGGAAATGACAAACTACTCCAGTATCTCGACAAGAAAGCCTCAAATGGGGTCACAAAGAGTCAGACACAACTGAGCAACAATCACAAAAGATTGCTTTTAGCTTTACTATTCTACAATATTGAAATAATGGAAGAACACTGCAAATAGCTATGCTGTAGCTAATAATGACCATTAACCATTCTTTTGACTCTGGAGAAGAAAGTGAGGCTGGCAACTTTGCACAACTCTTTCTCTCTCAAATCCAGTTTACTTGCATGTCATGGCATCACCTCCCTGATATCATGTTTCTCTTCTAGAACACTGGACAAACAACAACAACAGCTTAATTATACTCAATATGGAAGGACTGGTACAAAAAGTTTTTAAAATATATTTAGATTACTGATCCATTTAGAATTTATTGTGGAATATGATCTGAGATGTTATTAAGCTCCCATTTTCTAATCATTAACTTATTTTTTCTAACAATTTTTGTGAAAAACTTTTGTCAGTATTTTGTGATCCTACAAAACTGAATGATACTAGTTCTAATTTGATATGGTCTAACCTATCCTAGTGACTTTTTTTCTAATCTAGGACCAGAAAGTTTTAATAACTAATGTAGAGTATGATTTGAAGTGGAAGAGCAAGTATCTTCCTCTCTTTGTTTTCATACTTTCCCTTTATATTTTTGAGTTTCTTTGTCTACATGAACCTGGTGATTTACTCCAACCTGAAACATACAGCAAATATATATTGATCAATATGACATAAAATGCATGTATCAATTAAAGAAGTATTTTATCTTCCTATGGTTAATTAAGGCTAAGAAAATTGAATCACCCTTTCTCCCTCAATCCACTGTGCATACTGCCAGATGAATCATTTATTTATTAACACTGATTTTGCTATGTTGCTCTGCTATCCAAAAAACAGTAGTGGTTTGTTAGGGCCTGCAGCATAGAAACCAAACGTCTCAAGCCTTTGTTCCAAAGCCCAATATAAAATGGCCTTGCCCTATCTATCATCTACTCCTTAACAGGCTATTAAGGCACTGTTCCTTTGACATATCATGTTCGTTCCCTCTTCCATTCCTTATACTTTTTCTCCATATGGAGTAACCGTCCCTTTATCCTTTTGTCATCTATATAAATCTATTTGATATCCCTGGAAGTCTAGCTCACGTCCTACCTCCACAGAATAAGAGAACTAGACTTGAAATGAGGATCTAAGAGGTTAAGTGAATTGTCCAGGATCATACAACCAGTAAGTGCCTGAAGCAGTATTTGAACTCAAGAAAATTCACAAGCAAACTCAGGTTTCCAGACTACACATCCAGGGTTCTAGGCAGTATTCTTTTCTGCTGATTTAATATTCCAGTTCACAATGACATCTCCACTTGCTAGTACCAGTATTGTCTGTTCTGCCCCCTGGCTTTCACTCTAAGTTGGAAAAAAATTTTTTTATAAACACTTGAAAGCAGGAACCATATATTACACTTATATTTTTAGAAAGTGCTATTCAAATAGGTACTTAAAAACTTAGTGAACTGGACTGAAAATAAGAAATAAAGTATATTAAAGATAGCAAAATAAAATGAGGTTCACATTATGGGTGAGTTTGTTCAGCCCTTATTTTCTTGAGAGGACAGTAGAAAGAATAAGACAATGAAAGATGAGACAGCCAGCATCACCAGCAAAAATACTCCACACATTTTGCATTTACTTTCCTATGTCCACTTTGCTTGTCTGGTAAGACTGGTAGGCTGAGACCAGAGAGGACTTAAATGCTCAACAAAGGAGTTTATATTTGATCTTAGAGATAACAGGAAGCCACTGGAGTTTAAGCAGGAGAGTGATCTGGTTAATTAGTATCCACACATTAGGAAAATGAAGGATGGATTACAGTGAAAAGAGACTTGAGGCAAGGAAACCAATTAGAAAGCTATTTAGTCAAGACGTGATGTGGAATTGACCTAGATGGAAGGGGAAAAAGAGAGAAAGAGAGAGAGGGAAAGAGAAAGAGAATGAAAATGTTAGAAAGGTTGTAATTAACTGGATTATGCGGGCTGAAGAAATATGAGGAGTCTGGAATCACACCATGTTTGTGAACCTAAATAATCAGAAGCACGGTGGTGCCCTAGAGGGAAATGGGGAAGTTCATAAGAAGTGAGAAAGATAATGCATTCTTTTTTTAATATATTGATTTAGAGATATTTCCACAGGATGCAATTGGGTGCACGCATGCATTGTTCGCAAAGGTAATAATTAAACCCACAGATAGGGGCTGATAAGCTACTGAAAGTATAAAAAGAGAAGAGAGTCAAGACTGGAAACCAGATTGCAAAGGATAAGAAGTGAATGAGAAAGAAGAAAGAAGTAGAAGGAGAGTATAGTCACCTTTTTCTAGTTGGGTTGAGAAAGGGAAGAGAGAGATACAACTATAATTAAGAAAGTAGGGTAGTGAGAAGTTTTTTTTAAAGATGGAAGTGACTTATTTGTAGGAAACCGGAAAGGACATGGTAGAAAGGAGTGACTGCAGTTTAAAGAGAACAGAACTTTTAGAATTTTCAGGCTGGAGTCCTACCATCCTAAATGATGACTGCCCTCCTTGTCTGGCACACTATTTCAGGCTGATCCCAGCCATGTTTTCTTTCACTCCTACTTCCTGGTCATCTAACCAACCAATTTGCAGCCTATGGCCCCACTCACCATTCATGTATAGTCAATATAGCCCTTAATGGCCACCACTGCCTTACATGTATTATCTCCCTCAATTACAATATAGGCTCCTTTAAAGCAGATGCTACCATTGCTTTTGTATCCATGTTTGCATCACTTGGAACAAAATCCAAACTTAACACATGCTTATTCATTCATTCATTCTTTCTTTCATTCATTCATGGAGAGAATGGAAGAGAGGATGGAATGAAGGGTGCACATTACTTTCCTTTACACACTGTGTATTCTAACCAAACTGGCCTACTTGCTGTTCCTCACACAGGCCCTTTCATATCCTGTATCCATTCCTTTGCATGTCCCTAATGCCTAGAATTCACTCTCTCCTCACTATTATCTCAAAGAATACTTAACTATCTTCAAGGCTCAGCTCAAGGCACCTAAGTGGCACAGTGGGAAAAGTGCTGGCCCTGGAATCAGGAAAGCCTAACTTCAAATCCAACTTCAGACACTCACTAGTTGTGTGACCCTGGTCAAGTCTTAACCTCTCTCTGTCTGTTTCAGTTTCCTCATCTGTAAATGGAGACAATAATAGCATATACCTTCAAGGGCTGCTGGCATGATAATATTGTAGAGCACTTTGCCTATCTTAAAGTACCGTATGTTAGCTATTGTTGTAATTATTTTAATAGCTTATTCTAGGCATATTATATACAGAGAGAATACACTAATTAGCACACTACTCTTTAACAATACTCCTTGAATCTTACTTTGATATTAAAATTAAAAATATAACATGATCTTAAGCTACACTAATTGAAGCATTCTGTCTAAACCAAGAGAAGTTAATAATTTCATTATATTTAAAAGTACATCTAGAATACCATAATCAGTTCTGGTTACCACATATTAAGGAAGGTAATGACAAAGTAGATCATATCCAAAGAAGGAGGAATGATTTGGCAAACATTCCATATGGGGAATGTTTAAAGAATAGAGAAGAGGGGAAATATGGCAATAGTCTTTAAGTATTTAAAGAATTATTATAAAGAAAATTTATTCTGTGTAACTTTTGGGGCAGTACTAGGAGAGATGGAAATTACACAGGCAGACTTAGGCTCCATGTAAGGAAAAATATATGCTCAAATAACAAAGAATCAATAGAATTTATCTAAAAACAAATGGACCAATCCTTGAGACAGAGTTTTGCTTATGACCAAAAATGTTTATATGGAAGCTAGATAAACATCTGATGAAGAAGAAATATTGCAGGACAGATTCCCTGGGTGGGCAGCAAATCAAACTATGTGAGGTGTGAAATTCTTATTACTCTGAAGATTTTATGATTCCTCATTCCCCACACATCTCTCATCAGACACATCTATTCCCTTCCAAATGTCATCACCAACTCCTCCACTGATAATACAGAATATAAAATTCCACCTTCTACTTCATTAGCAAGCAAAAGCCAAGCACAGAGCAATAAAAGAGCTGACATTTAAACATCACATTCAGATTTACAAAGTGCTTTACATGCATTGTTCCTTTTGATTCTCACAACAACACTATAGAGTAAGTAGGTAATTCCTGTATTGTTTCTGTTTTATAGATGAGAAAACTGAACCTGAGAGTTAAAGTTATTTTCCAATGGCCATCCAGCTAGTAAGTCTTAGAATCAAGATCTGAACACATATCTCTTCTGACTCCAAAGTTCAATACATTTTCTGCTCTACCATGTGTGAATAGTAATGACTATGCTTAGGAAATCAACTCATCTATAGCAAATAAAACAAAATAGTAATAAAAATAATAAAACAGATACTTCAAAAAAATGCATTAAGTAGAATGTACTATGCAGAAGTGAGGCTACTCTAGATAAGAAATGCTACACATAACATGGGACTTTTTCAGTGTATTGATTAGTATTGTTGAGCTGGTTTTTTCCTCATTCATCTTCTTTATTATAAAGAATGGCTCAACGGGAGGTGGGGGGATTCATTGGGAAATGAAGGCAACATAAAAATAACATGTCAATAAAATTCAAATGTTTTTACCTTGATGCCAGTGTGTCACATGGTGATCCTTTTCTCTTGTGGGAATCCGGGTTGGAAGGGTCTGTCGAACTGTCTCCGAGGCCACTCATGTTGAGCTATTTCACACCTAACAACAATAACAAAAAGAAAATAATAAAGATTCTGTATAAAGATAGAAAATGCTAACTAAATAACGCAAAATTGCTAGATAAAAGCAATTGAAGTCTATAAAAAACATTCACTACTCACTAAATAGACTATAGCTGCATTAGTGTGCTACAAAGCACATCAGAATTGGGAGTCCTAGGTTCAAATCCAGGCTCTGCCACACTGGATAACTGGACAAGCCAAATAACTTATGTCTTGCTTTCTCCAGCTACCAAATAGGGAAATTAATATCTGTATTTAAAATTAAACCACAATAGTACAGCATTAGCAACAAAATACTTTTTAAAAATAAATGCACATTATGAAATAATCATCACAATGCCTGAACATAAAGAAAAAAACCCCAAACATTACACAACGAAACCTGAAAAAGAACTTATTCCAATGCCTTATTGAGGCAGTATTGACCTTGAATTCTCCAAGGAGAACACAAGATTTGCCAGGTTAGATCCAGGTTATATTGTCCTAAAAAGGCTTCAAGTATAGTTCTGACCAAAAACTGTTTGCTTTCTGAGGACCAACATAATTAAACATGAAGAAGTTCACCACTGATAGACTGGCCATCTGATGATGGCTTATTTCATCATAACAACCTATGAAACAAAAACACATGGCCCTTGGTACAGTATACCCACCCCCTACATACATATCTGCTTTCACAATGACAGTGGCCATAGTAACAAGAAAAGGAGGCAGATACTGCTTAGAACAACACAGTTATCAGACTTTCTATAAACATTAACAGAACTGGTGGTATTCTAAATTTGAGACTGTTGTCCAGTGACTCAAGATGGACAAACTCTTGGAGGAACTGAATCATGTCAATGTTGCTACAAGTTAAAACAAATAAAATATGGAAAAAATGTATCAAAGGTTCTCTTTGGAGAGGCAAAGAGAAATTTATGTAGTTGGTTTTATCATATATTCAAGGTCAATAAAAATATTAATGTCTTGGGACACTTAGTAATCTTGTACTATAGTGCTCAAGATAAGCACTATAAGATAAGAAAGAGGATGGCCTTGAAAATAAGTCAAATTTATAAAACAACATCTGTTATAGGGATTGACCATATAGAGAAATACAAAGAACTTGATATGACTATCCTCAAAATTAAATCAACATTCTTCCATGTAAAGGGGGTTATACAGGATGACAGTAAAAATAATAGAAAATTCAAGAATAAAAAACAAGAGAGGCAAAGAGAAGAGAGTCGAGAGATATCATATAATAAGTATCAAATAACATCATAAAAATAAAATTGATTATATTTTAACAAAAAGAAAATAACAGAAAGAAAATACAGTCATTTCCAAACAATTTTTCTGTGCATAGTGAGGACTGACTTCACATATAAAAGGCCAAACAAAATCAATATCAACTTAGAAGAAAGAATAAAAATAAGATATAGCATGCAATTAAATGCAGCTGAAGGGGTAAGGTGCATTGAAGGAGAAACAGGGAAGTCAAAACACGGCCACCTTGACCACCAATTCCCCTCAGACTCTAATGGAGATAGTCTAAGACTCTGAACTGAAGAGCCTTAGGAATAGCCGTATCCCCCAAAGCAAAAGGCCTGCTTTCAGCTCAGTCCTTTCAGCTAACACTAAAGGCAAAATCACTATGGAAAGGGGGCCCACCTTCCTCTTCATCAATAGTAATAACTGCTGATCAACTGCCACCAACAGGCAAATAGGCACAAGAGCCCAGGAAGCGACAGAAGCCCCCAGATCAGTGATCCTGCTTCTAATCTAGCTCTCGTAACCATCATCCAGGGAAGCAACTCCTGTGGAATAGGTACCAGATATCACCACCAACTGTCAACCAACCCAATAAAACACAAGGAAGGCAAGCCAGACTAGCTGAAGCAGCAAGGCACACACTGAAGGAGAGATGAGAGACAGTATGTGGCCAAGCAAGTCAAACCAGCAACATCACTTTGGCCACTATATCCCCTCAAACTATAATGAAGACAGCCCAGAACCCTGAACCCAAGATCCTTGGGATTAGCAACGCCTCTATCATAGTACCTTTAGACATCATCTCAGGAAGCAACCCCTCTGGAGATGCCACCTGGCAACTACTTCTGCCACATATTTTGAAGACCCAGAAAAGAAAGTTCTTGTCACCAAAGTCTATAGCACGCTCAAATAGTTCAACAAAAGAAACTGATTTGATTTGATAAATGGTATTAAAGAAGAGAAATTACCAGTTGCTTTGCTAATGCTGCCTAAAGACAATGAGACCTTTCTATTTGACTTGAAGCTGAAACCTTCCATATATGTTGTCTATCCCATTAGAATGTGAACTGCTTGAGAGCAGGGACTGTCTTTTTTCTTTCTATAACCCTAGTGGTTTGCATATATTAAATAATAATAAATAATAAATGCTTTATTCATTCATTTAAGTGAAGCAATTCCAACTTCGCCTATTAGCTATTGAGGCTGAAAAACAGGAAATGGATAAAAAAATAAACATCATCATAGACTATTACTTCCCAAGTACTTAACTACTATAAATTAATTACTAAAACCAGGAAATCATATGAACTTAGAAACAATCTCAATTGCAAACAGTACACTTCCTTGCTAAGAGAAGTGCTATGGCTGGCAAAGGCAACAGCAGTTTAGAGTAGAAGTTCATTATAAATATCTTACATTTAACTGAAAAAGAGAGGAAATTACAAAAAAAAAGACTATTTGGACTGTAAGAAGTTTAAAGCTTTTGTATATTTGAAACTATGCCTCAAAAGTTACTAAACTATGCATACTCTGAAACAAAAGTGACAGAACCAGGAAAAGCAACTTAAACAATAAGAATGTTCTAAAACAAAAAAGATTCTGAAAGACTTAAGAATTCTGTTCAGTGCAATAACCAACACAGTTCCAGGAGACCAATTATAAAAGATGGTATCCACCTCCAGAAAGAGAGATGATGAACTCAATTTGCATAATGAGACGTATTTTTCAACCAGGCAAATGAAAATGTTTTGCTTTTTTGTTTGTTACAAAAATTTAATTGTTCATACTTCTCAACGAAGAAAGAAGAAGGGCATATAGGAGGGAGAGAAAATAAACAATTGTTACACTTTTAAAGAAAAGCTCTTACACAAAATCAATGCAGCTAGGAAAAGAAAAGATATGGTCACATGCAAAGAAAAAAATTAGCTCATGAAATCTAATTTCTAAGATATAAATAACTGCCCCACACACACATATGTATAACTTACAGCTACTCTTCAATAGATAATTGTTTCACAAATTTGACCATTTTCCCAGAAAGAACTCAAAGCTAGGTAAGAGATGCCTCCAAATCATTAAGAGTAAAGTCAGCTAAAAGAACTGAGTTCTCTCTCACATCCAGAAAATTATAAAACAATATAAAAGACGGCAAAAGTCAATGGTAAAAGGGTGGTGGGAAAATAAGATTGTGAATGTACTGCTAATGAAGCTGTGAATTGGTCCAACTGGACTTATTCAATAAACAGAATTACTGCATAAGTCCAATACAGATTTATGCAATCAAAGTCACTAAACTATTCACATACTCTAACCCAGTGATTCCACTACCATACATATATCTCAAGGAGGTGAAAGTCCTACAAACAACAAAATATTATTATAATACCCTGTCGTAGTAGCAAAAATCATGAACAAAAGTGGGTGCCCATTGACTGGAGAATTGCAAAAAAAAATTTATATATACATATATAAAAACAGCAATAATAATAATAAAAATTAATTATATACATACATACATATGATAGTACACACACTCATACACACAAACTAGAATATTACTACTGTGTAGTCAGAATCAATAAAAAGGTAGTAGGAAAAACATTGAAATACTTGTTTAAACTCATGCAGAGCAATGCAAGAATTAAGAGAAAAACACACAAAACTGAATTGAAACACACAAAATTGAAACGAACATTTAAAATGAGGAGATCTCTGATTAACAGTAACTATCAATCTTAGTTGACAATAAGATAGTATTATGTGTACAATGCCAAGCCTGGACTCATCTTCCTGAGTTCAAATGTGGCCTCAGACATTTACTAGCTATGTGAACCTGGGCAAGTAACTGAACCCTGTTTGCCTCAGTTTCCTCATCTGTAAAATGAGCTAGAGAAGGAAATGGCAAACCATTCTAGTATCTTTGCCAAGAAAACTCCAAACGTGAATAAGAAGAGTCAGACATTAATGAAACAACTTAACAACAACAACCAATCTTGGTCACGGAAAACTAATAATGAAATACAACTCCTTCCTTTTCAGGAGGTAGGTGAGGAGGACTATGGTAGATATTCTCAGACAACGTCATTGTATATATTAATTTTGCTTCAATATTGTTTGTTACAAAAGAAAGTTTGGGGGTGGGGGAACAGGGTAGTTAAATAAGGGAGGAGGGCTTAAAATGATTAGTTTTAAAGATAAAGGAAACAATAAAGCAAACCCTACTCTCTCATCCTGTTCCCCAAATTATAAAAAAAAATCACTTGTGAAAGAGGATGGTGAAAGATTATATATAATATTGATTCCTAAAACACTAAGAAATAGTAGAGAGAAGAATGATGTTTATATAAAAAGTCTGGAAAGTGATCTGATTAAGCAAAGTTACCCCAGGAGTATTTAAGATTTAAACTGAAGGATGAAACCAGCTAAAAATAAAAAAGATCTATAAATATTGATATTAACACACTCTTTCCACTATCAATTACCTCAACTGGACTCTAGTAGCACAAACCCAAATCTACTATATAAGGAGAAGAACTGACGCAAAATAAAGATGGGAAGAAAATTTGGAGTGTGTTCCAAAGGTATTATACAGTGTCAAGAGAATAAGAGGAAAAGAAACACAGTAGGCCCTGGACCAAAGTCATACACAGGGGCACAGACAGGTTGATATCCACATTATAACAGGAAGTATCCATATCCATGAGCTGCAGATTCAAAAGATTAAAGTAGCTTCATGGATGAATAATTGAGATGATGATTATTCTCTGACAGTGTTGAGACATGTTGTTGAAAATAACAGCGCTGAAATACTAAAGTGTTAGCTCGACTTTCAACCTGGGCTTTCAACTTTGCATTCTCTACTTTCTGCCTCTATATTTTTCTATGAAACAAAAATTCAGTTTGTCAGAAACTGTCATTTCCTATTAAGTCTACCAGAATATATGACACAAGGCACTATGTTTAGCACACAAAGCCTAGCTACCCCTATTCAAATATATGCTTTCTACTATGTTAAACAAATATCCCCTCATTCCTATACATTTTTAGTATTCTCAATGCTATTGTTTTTATACAAAATGCATTAACTGATGTAACTACATTGCAAATATGACTTACTATGCAAAGTGCTTTCTTTACTAGTGTTGAACTATCCTTGCCTTCCTGGAGTAAATCCCAATTGTCACAATTAATAATTCTTTGATATAGTATTGCATTCTAGTTGCCAGTATTTTATTTAATATTTTTGCACTGATATTCATTAGTAATATTGATATATAATTTTCTTTCTCTCCCATATCCCTTTCCTTAGTCTGGAATTCAAAAACATTTGTGTCACAGAAAGAACTCAGCAAAATGGCATATTTTTCTATTTTTCTATAGTGCCTACTATGTGCCAGGCACTATGCTAAGAGCTTTTCACAAATATTATCTTAATCCTCACAACACTATGAGATAGATGCTATTACTATTCACATCTCACAGTTGAAGAAAGTTGGGCAAACAGAGGTTAAGTGACTTGCCAAGGATCACACAGCTAGTAAGTAAAGAAGGCTGAATTTGAGGTTTGCTTCAGCTTATTCATCTATAAAACAAACTGGAGAAGGAAATGGCATACCACTGCAGCAACTTTGCCAAGAAAACCCCAAATGTGATCACAAAGAGTTGGACATGACTAAAACAAATGAACAACAAAAATAAGAAGCATTCAATAAATACTTCTTATCTACCCCTTTTACTCATGAATCCACTGGGTTCTGGGGCTTTTTATGTGGCAGATTAATAATATTACATGCTTTTTCCTCTTATAAAATTTTTCTTTTCAGTTCTTTTCTTTTAGACCAAGTATTCTTGAGTTTTTAATGTGTCATGGATCTATGTCTGTCAGGTGAAGCCTATGGATCCCTTCTCAAAATGTATTTAAATGCATAAGATATGCAAAATTACAAAGGAAACCAACTATACTGAAATGTAGCTATCAAAGTATTTTAAAAACAAGTTCATGAATCACCATGAAATCTAGGTTATTTACTTCTTATTTTGCCAATGTGAGATTTTGAGGGCAATGTAGGTGGCACAGTGGATAGTCCCCCGGTTCTGGAGTCAGGAAGACGTGAGTTCAAAAGCTGCTTCAGATACACACTACCTGTGTGACCCTGGGCAAGTCACTAAACCCTATTTGTCTCAGAAGGAAATGGTAAGCCACTCCAGTATCTTTGCCAAGAAAACCCCACGTGTCATCACGAAGAAGTCAGACATGGCTGAAACAAGTGAAAAAAGTCATCTCATATCTATTGGCATAGAATAAGCTGTGATATTTTCTAATAATTTATTTTTCTCAGTATTCACTGTGATTTCTCCCTGCTCATCTGTTTTTGTTTTTTTAAACCTTGTTTTCCTCTCTTTTCATTTTGGTTAATTTAACTAATGTTCAAATGATTTTATTTTCTTTAAAGATCTGTTTTATTAATTCAATTTTTTTTGATCTAAAATTTCATTAATTTCTCCTTTGATGTTATCAGTTTTTTATACTTTATTTTGGATGCCTAGAGATTTAAAAGTCACACATTTTGGCATATATTCCTACTGACTTTTAAAATTATTTTTAAAGCTTAATTTTTGACCAAGTTATTCTTAACCAATTCATATCTTAGTTTGCAGTTCAATTTTATCCTTTGATTAATTTCCTTTATTGATCATTTTAAACTGATTTGCCTACAAAAACAACATTTAAATGACAATTTTTGCATTTATTTGTATATTTTAATGTCTCAGGAATCGGTAATAAAAAGTCCCTATTCACACCCAAATATGTATAGCAGCATTCTCTGTAGTAGCAAAGAACTAGAAGCAAAGTAGACATCCACCAAACAGGGAGTGGTAAACAAACTATAGTATTTAAATGTTATGGAATATTACTGAGATGTTAACAATGACTATGACAAATACAAGAAGCAAAAGAAGACATATAAACTGACAGAAAACTGAAATAAAGTGAACCAGCCAAACAACATGCACAGTGACTACAAAGATGTAAATGAAAAGAACTGCCACAAAACTCAATGCTATGAAACCATAATAGTCAAGATTGGCCCCAAAACAGAGTATTTCCATACTCCACACTTTGCAGAGGTGGGAGACTATCAGTGTAGAGCACTGTATATAATGTCAAATTTGCTGAATTAATTTTTTTCTCTTTTTAAATCTTTGTTTTAAGGGATGGCTCTCTGGAAGAAGAGAAGCAGGGTGGGATAGATTGGGAAAGAAGTGATGTAAAAAAAATCAATTAAAAATTTATTTAAAAGAATTAATTCAGGGGCAGGTAGGTAGCGCAGTGGATAGAGCACCAGCCCTGGAGTCAGGAGGACCTAAGTTCAAATCCAGCCTCAGACAGATAACACTCACTAGCTGTGTGACTCTGGGCAAGTCACTTAACCTCAACTGCCTCAAAAAAAAATTAATTCTTATATGATTAGGTAATACACATCAAATGCTGATATCTAGACAAAAATAATACAAAATGCTTAAAACCTTTGTTGCTTTTATTCTTAAATGTTTTTCATTTCAAATCTGCATGCTACCAATGTTTTCTGGATTCAGATGATTCATAAAACTTTGTTTAATCTTTCATTTTAAATTTTATCTTTCTATCTTAGGTATGTTTTCTGTGGACAACACATTTTGAAGGTCTCATTTATAAGGTGGCATTAAAGCTGAGCTTTGAGGGAAAACTAGGGATTCTAAAAGGTGGAGGTGAGGTAGAGAATTCATTATGGGAACAGGAGATAGACTATGCAAAGGCAGAGAAATGGCAAAAAGAATGCCATATTTTTAGGAGTAGCAAGAGAGTAAGTTTGGCTAGACCATAGAGTGCATTTGCCAGATAAATGTGTATTTAATCCCAGAGACTAATCCCAATGACCTTCAGTCATTTTTCAATTGTGTCTGAATTTTCATGACCCTTTTTGGGTTTTCCTTGCGGAGATGCTGGAGAGGTTTACCATTTCTTTCTCTAGCTCATTTTAGAGATGAGGAAACTGAGGTAAACTGGGATAAGTGACTTGCCCAGAGTAACACAGCTAGTTATCTTATGCCAGGTTTGAATTCAAGGGACCTACTGGAGTCCTATACAGTCCTATAACTGAAGTTATAGGGGAGGAAGATGGTCAGACCTGTCCTTTGGAAATATCCTTTGGCAGCTATGTGGAGAACAAATTGGAGAGGGTAGAAATGTGAGGTAGGGAGACAAATAAGAACACCACTACAGTAATCCAAGTGAGAAGATGAGTACTTAAAATACCATGGTGGGTATGTAAGTAGAGAACAGGACCAACAAGTGATATTATGGAGGCAGAATGACAAGACTGAGCAACTATTGGATTTGTGAAATGAGGAAGAGGTAGGAATTGGTGATGGCACTGTTCCATGGACAAACAATTGTATAATTGGTTCAACAAACTCTAGTGGTTCCTACTTTCTCTAATATCCAATATAAACTCCTCTATTGGTATTTCAAGCTTTTCCCAAGCTGATTCCTTCCTATCTTTCCAACTCTACTACACAAAATACTCCCTTCCACGTATTTTACGTAGTCTAGCCAAACTGATCTTCTTGCTGTTTCTGACACAAGACACTACATCTCCTATTTCTGCTGTACCTTTCACTGGCTGTACCTCATGCCTGAAATGTCCTCCCTTCTGACCTTTTCTTCTAGGAATCTACAATTTCCTTCAAGACTCAGCTTAAGCACACCAGGCTTGGAAGACCAGTTCTGTATATACTTACATAGAATCTGATGAATTCTTTCAATCTGTCCCCTGGTGCCACTTTGTATGGAAAATTTTCTTGAGCAATATCCTAAAAAAAGATAATAACAACTTTCTTTTGCCTTTGATTTTTTAGGCAATTAAATTACTCTAAAATTCTCTAAGAGCTGTCTTCAACTAATTATTGCTTGTAAACATTTAAAACTACTTCCCGTTCTCATAAATTACAAGAGGCAAGTGTTAGCATACCCACTTAACAGATGGAAAAACAAAGGTACCAGGATTTTTTTTAACAGCATTCAGCAGCCATGAATAAAATTCATGAAGATTACTACATTCCTGATTACTTGCTGTCTGCACTATTAAATCCATCTGATTTAGAAATAAGAGTGAACACTTGGGAAATGAACAAAAGATTCCACCCATAACCAGTAGAACAGGATCAGTATTTAAATTAGCATTGAATTATTCCCTTCTGTGCTGGTATACCTGGATCAGACACACCTGATCCTTCTGGAAACGGCTGGTAGGAAAGATTTCAAGAAGTTTGCAGCATATTAGTTGTAAAGACCAGGGTTTTTCCCTCCTATCTTCCCTGGTAGTGTGATATATGGCCCTGACTGTTGCATCTATAGTCAAGGTAGTCAGGAATATGTGTTTCCCAGGGATCTTTTGTGATCTAGGGATGGATTTGGTAATGCTTGGGAGTCAGGACATAATACAGCTAAGAAGGAATCTGGGTGAGCAATGATGGTGGCTCCTGAAAATTCAGCAGCAGATATTGCATGCCTCAATTTAATATCCCAGCACTGAAAGTAGACATTTTCATGACAAGCCATGACAACTGAGGTAGATTTCAATCCTGAGTTATGGGCATAGTTCAAAGAGAATGCACTTTACAATTCAGTTCAACAGAAACAGAACTGAGTTTTAGCTTATTTCAAATTCAATGAGTCAACCATGTAATATGGCAGCCAAAAAAGCTATCATCTCATTCTTTATAGACATTATACCTCTCTTTATTGACATTAGATTCTCAATTTCCTGTAAAGCCAAAAATCTTTAATGCAACCCTATCGCCTCCAGGATAAAATTTTTAAAAAAACAAAACACACCAACAAAACATCATCAGGCATTTAAAGCCCTCTGACTAAAAACAATGTACTCTCCACTGTATCCTAATTTTTAGTAGTCTATTTTTCTCAAAATTTACATGGAGTAGAGAGACAAAAGGTTAGTCAAAGTCTGTCCCTACTGAGTTCCCATAACACCTATAGTGAACTAGACTACAAAATCAAAACATGCCTTGGAAGGGACAGGAAATATGGAAATTCTGCACTTATCCCCCAAATCTTGCCCACAAGGAGATTAATGGAAACAAATATGGGAAGCTTATAAATTCCAGCTATTATTATTCCTAGTCCACTGTCACCTTTACTTTATAAATCTTTTGTGACCCTAAACGCTCACTGTTATTGAGCACATTAATGTAATTTATCATTTTCAACCCAAGTCTCTTTTTGGTTTCAATTAAACTACAAAATACAACTCTGATACCTCACTGTAGATAGACATAATTCTGGGTGTTCAAAGGCTATGCCCACATACCACAATCACTAGTAGGTTCTATAATGTTTCAAGCAGTCCTGGTGAGAAATTGTGCCTTTTTTCTGAGGCCATTTTAAGTCTGATGACAGGAAAAATTTCCTAACAATCAGAACTGCTCAAATATATAAATGGATAGCTCAAAAAGTAGTGGTCACCTTCTCCTTGGAAGTCTTCAAGCAGAGGGCGAATGATTAACCATTTATCACATGACAGTATTCCTTTCATGTATAGGTTGGTCTAGACCAGGCCTGCACAACATACAGCCACCACCAAAGCAGCCCCTGGGCAGTATGTTGTGCAGGCCTATTTTATATCCTCCACATTTTTTACTGGGCTGCCTAAAATCCTTTAGATTACACATTTGATAAATACTTGTTGAGTAACATCTGAATAGCTAACAGGTTAAACTAAAGACTATCCTCTCAAGAATCAAAACGGTGGGGTTTTGGGGGCTTTTTTTTCTTGTTTAAAATTTTATGGGAGGTTTAATGGTATAAGAGAGAATGGCAACTAATTTGGGATTCAGGAGACCTAGGTTCTATCCTGGATTATTTTATCTAACAATCTTTTTAGACCTCCTTTCCTTGAATTAAATGTTTTCTCAGGCCTCTCCCTGCATCTCCCTAACTCTAAGACTTCATGCAAACTCTAAGATGAATTACTTACATCAAAACCTTCTTAAACCAAGGATAATGAATATAATTTACCCTTCTCTTGATGATGCAGGGTGATCACATTGTGAACAAAGATTACTACAGAATGCTATAGGGCAATAAGGCCCTCTGAGACAACTAAAACTAACTGGGTTGTTTCCCTATAAACCAAATGATGTCAGACTGTTTCATTTTTGTAGAGAAGAAATTTTGGCTCTAAAATTTTTGTATTTGCTTGCTAAAATTTGTTTTCTTCAAATCAATCCCAGATCCAGCCTTAAACTTTTACTTCTAGTTGCTGTCCTGCATGCCTATCACATTTAATCTGGTATAGAATCGGAAACCAAATAATTCTTAGTAATTGAGTAAAGCAAAGAATCTCTGACATCCATTTTAGCTGTCTTTTTTATTTCCTTCTTTTTGATAGTGATAAAGACAAGTAAGTCTGCTAAACAGTGAAGTTCTACCTAAATGAAGTATTATTTTATTTTGAATCTGCCTACAGAAAGTCGCTATATTTTCCTCTCTTTTACACCTGAAAACAAAACAAACAAACCCCCCAATAAGTGGCATATATTTTGGCTTCTTTGCCCCAAATAACTGCCAAATTCAATATATACCCAGTTCTTATAATTAATGGATTGATACCTTTTTGGAAAAACACAAAACAAAACAAAAAACTGGTCATATTACCTGAAAAAGAATCTAGACCACAAAGTGAGCTTGATAAATTGGAATTAACCTCTCACATGGTTATCACACATAACTACAAATAGGCTATACTTATATTAACTAACGTCAGAGAAGGGATGAGTACTGGTGTTCTGATTAAATAGGTCAACAGGATAGTCTTGCAAGAAAGTAAGGAAAGTAGGATCCACTGTTTCTACTTGCTCTGGAATATACTTTCTCTTAAGTAAAATTTCCAATTAAATGCCCAGTGCCTGTCCTATGGTTGATTTCTCAGCATTTAAATCTTACAAACACTCCTGTCAATACCACATTAAAGGCACCATCTGCAGTACCATCAAAATGCCAATTTGTCTATCTGAGATAATTTTTTTCCCTTAGCTGAAACCTTGTCAACAAATACACAGTTTCCAACACAAAAGCAATGTTTCCCTGTTAAAATTACACATATATATAAAAAAATACTCTCCCCTGGTTGCCCACCTACCTATCTCAACAATCTTTCTCAGTATCTTTTACAGGCTCATGATCCATGGCACAAACCCTAAATGTATGTTTCCCGAAGGTTCTGTCCTAGGCCTGCTGCTTGTCTCTTTACACTGTCTTCCTAGGGACCTGTATCAGTTCAGGATCTGGCCTCCCTGTCTGTGGCCTTGCTGCTCTTTAGACTTTAAAGGGATACCTGCACCAGGCCTCAGTGCTCTATCTTTTCCCAAGAGTCCTGTTCTGTATTCCAGATCAAATCTACCTGGAATGGCCAGTTATTAACTCCTTTCTGGATTTCCCCAAGCTGCATCTTCCCCCTCTATAACATATCTTGTATCAATTCCTTTCTCCCCCTCACCTTTCTCACTTATCCTCTAGTCGAGCCCAGGTCTTCATCACCTCTCATGATCTCTATTGCAAGAGATTTTCTGGTCTCCCTCCCTCCAATCTCTCTATTTTTCAATGCACACTTCACACTGCTGCCAAATTGTTATCCAAATTGTTGATCTGACTACACCTTTTCCCTTCTCAAAAATCTTCAAAGGCCTATCATATGGAATAAATTATAAAATCCTCTGCCCAGCTTTTAAAACCCACCAAAATATGGCTTCCATATGTCTTTCTAGTCTTATTTCATTTCTACATCTTTATTCAAATGCCCTTCCAGTTAAACTGGCCAGCTAGCAGTTCTATTTCTATCTCCATGGCTTTCCATTTCTGGAACTTTTTTGTCTTAGAATCCTTGGCTTCCTACAAAACGTTCAGTGCAGGGGCTATCTCCCACCAGAGCAATCCTTCTTGATTCCTCCAGTTGTTAGTGCACTATCCTTCATCTACATGCATGTTGTATGCCCCTAGGAGAATATAAGCTTCTTGAAATAAGGAATACTTTAGATTTTATCTTCATCTTCCTATTGCCTAACACTGAGGCTGACACAGAATAGATGCTTCAAAAATCTTTGCTGAATTGAACTAAATCCACAGGATCCATCACATTCAGGGCAAGAATATAGCAGCTGTGAATTAGAGCTGGAAGGGATCTAAGAGGCCATATAGTTTAAACACCCTCATTTCATAGGTGAGGATATTATGGTCCAGAAAGGTGAAATGACTTGATTAGTAACAAAGTAGTTAAGTGAGAGTTCACAGGTACATTGATTTAGAGCTGGGAGGGACCTCAAGGGCCATCTCACAGAGCCCCTATTTAACAGATGAACTAGGGTCTGAAGGAGTCAAGTGACTTACCCAAGATCACACAAGAAATAAATAGCAGGAAAGTGAATCTGAAATCAGGTGTTCTCATCCAAATCCAGCATCTTCTCACTCTTCCACTGCCTCAGGCCCAAGTCTTTGGATGCCAATTCCAAAACTTTTCTACCATACCAGGCTGCTTCCCTCCTTGCTAATACTGACTGACAACTCCTGAGGCAGACTGGCTCAGAAAGGCTGCCACAGATATTCCCTGCTCCTTCCTACCTTGTTAGGCTACTTTACTTGGTATCTCCACTACCAACCTTCTTAGAAAGGCTTTTTTTCTTGATGTTCAATGAGATCAGGTCTCAGCATCAAGGAGCCCTGTTCTGGAGTACCCTGGACAAAGACCTCCTGATACCACCCCTTGCAACTGAGCTAAATGAAAGCTTGGAGCCATTTCTGTACCTAGAACAATGGATTTGAGTTTCAATCACCTGAATGCATATTATGAATTTATCCTCACTGACCTAAATTTTCCCTCACTTTCCATGCTTAGTATGTTTGGTTTATTCTTTTATCTCTTTATTATTTCCTCAAGAAACAGTTTATGGTCAATTTATTGCTTTTTATTATTGCCTCTAATGAAATATCTTTCTTTGCCTCCTATTCCATTGTTTTTGTACCTGCAGATTCACACCTAGCTGTAAGCTATTTCATCTCTGTGGCCCTCAGTTTCATCATCTATAATATGATGGAGTTGGAAAAAGTAACCTCTCAGGACATGTAAAGAATACCGTACATTGGGTCAGAAAATCTGGGTTCTGATTTCAGATCTGCCACATACTAGCTATGGGGCCCTGGCAAATCACTTAGTCCCCCTGAATCACTGTCATATTTTTACTACCTGCCTCATGGGATTACTGTAAACATCAGGGAACTATTTCCACAATGAGTTGTAAATTATTTTAACACCTAAATTTTAAAAGCACAGCTATCCTTAAAATCTTCTTTCCCCCAGTTCCACAACAGAAAACCCTAACTCTGAGCCACAGAAACCAGAGAGCATAGTTTGCCATTTGCAAAAGAAAGGGTCTACTTTCTCAGACTAACATCCCCATCTGGTGGCCTTTTAGGAGGCTACAAAATAAAGGCATTAGATCATTTCTGGCTCATGGTGGGTGCTTAATAAATATTTGCAAAGTGAATGATTCATGGTACTTGCAAACCAAACCCAGTGACATGAAGGAACTCAAATCTGCTGCTCAGGCTGGAGGGGTACCAAAGAATCTCCACATGTCCTCTCTAGCACTACAGTTTCACAGTGTTCTATAGTATCTCCAAATAAGATAGAAATTTTTTTGGTTTGGTTTTTTTTTTTTTTGCTTTTAGGCAATTGGGGTTAAGTGACTTGCCCAGGGTCACACAGCTAGGAAATGTCAAGTATTTGGTCTGAGGCCACATTTGAACTCAGGTCTTCCTGACTTCAGGGCCGGTGCTCTATCCACTGCGCCACCTAGCTTCCCCTAAGATAGAAATTTTTAAAAGTGTGATAAACTGAAAACAATGAGAGGCCTGAAATTAAGAGTTGCTTAGGTTCAAATCATTCTTCTAACATTTACTAGGTATGTGACCAACAGCAAATAAAAACCTCTATAAATTGCAGTTTCTTCACCTGAAAAATAGTGCTGACTTCATGACTTTTTGGACCAGACCTGTGATTTCATTAATATTACAAACTCCCAGTAAAGAAGGAAATTCTCCCTACCAATGCAGATCAGCATCTACTATGAAAGATTGTTTCTTAGTTCATTATGTGGAGGCACTGAGAAGTTAAAATAACTTACTTGCTCTAGGACACATCCAGCCTGTTATCAGAGGCAGAACTTGAACCAAACCAGATTTTCAAGAAATACTCTAAGCCCAATTCCCTATTAACCATAACATACTAGAAGGTAGGTTTGAACAAGATGATGTACATAAAGCACTTCATAAAAATAAACTATTTTAAAGTTCCCTGACAGCTAGACTAGATGCTAAATGTACTCATCTGAGTTCAATCTGCAAATATTTATTAAGCACCTAATATGTACCAAGCCTCATACCAAATGCTGGCAAAACAGTTCCTACTGTCAAGAAACTTAGATTCTGATGGCGGAGGCATGCATGTACACATGTAGGTATATTCAGAACACATAAAAAAATATAAAGTAAAGTCAGAAGAGAAGTGCCTAGGATCTGAGGAAGTTAATTACTGACAGGCAGTGAAATATAATGCAACTTGGCAGGTAGGCAATCACATTGTTTCATCAGTCTCTATTTCTTGGACAGACAACACTAACAATGAATGTGTGAGCCCAGACATTGGATGAAATGAATAGATCCTATTTAGAAAACTATATATCCCTTTCAATGACTGAAAGCTACTTTCTAACACCACAGTAAATAAAGTAGATAAATTCTTTTTGTTGTTTTTTTAATAACTGAGATGAAATATAAACACACTAAGAAATGACAATACAATCAATGCAATTTCTGTTCTCTCACACATAATTCTGCAATTTTCCCAGTTAAATACAAAAGAGTAAGTACAAACACCAAACTATTTCTTTACTTTGAATATCTACCAATGCTGTAAATACTATTTCACATAAGCAAACTGAAAAACCTAGATGACATAAAAACAAAAGATATAAATAAATATATTTTAAAAAATAAAATTTGCATGACCTTTCCAAAAACTATATTCACTTTCTTTTACTAGAAACCAAGCTATATACAAACTGTAATACTAAATCTAAAAATAATTCTGAATTTTTCATCTTCATACTCCAGTAGGTCATTGTGTTAATAATTCACTTTTAATAATATGTAAATTTCCCAAATGCAAATTCTATAATGGAATAATAATACTTAAGGTTTTGAGAAAATACTTTTATTTTAATGCTCACAAATAACGCTTGTAATATATCTCAAATGTCGTGCATTTGAGAATTCAAAATGGAAGCACATTACATCTCCTTTCTCAATCCAACTCTTAACTCTGTGCAAAACATTGCTAGATGATGGAGATACACATAGAAAAGTAAGACAGTCATAGCTCTCAAGTAGCTCTCAAGTTCCTACCCTAATGGAGGAGACAATACATACAGAGAAGGGTTCTGCTGCAAATCAGATGGAAAAGTCCCATGGTCCATAGAGTGAAGTGGCAAAGCAAATAATGAACTCTCTTCTGTAGCTGTTTGCCTGTTGTCTCTATCTCTCCTTTTCCCAATAGATATTAGCTCCTTGAAGGAAGAGATGCTTGTTTTTGCATTTCTTTGTAAATACTGGGCATAGCACAACATCTGGCACATAATAAGTTCTTAATAAATGCTGGATGACTGATTAGACATTTCTCTGGAGCAAAATAGTTTAGGACATTTTCCTTTAGGAAAGTGTAGAAGAGGTCAAAACTAAAGAAAATGAATTGAAGATGGTAAACAAACATATCCAAAACACAATTTATTCTATTTACTCCCAAATCCTCCCCTCTACCTAATGCAGTATGTCCAAAATAGAACATTATTGTTCAATCCCAAAACGTTTTTCTTTCTTTGTATCCCTAGGGCTTAGCATTATGCTTGGCATAAAGAAAGTACTTAATAAATGCTTGCTGAACTTCTAGTCATGTGACCAACAAGATGGCATATCAGACGTTTCCTGTTTCTTCAGATCTCTCAAACCTCTATAAAACTGAAATTGTGCGCCTAAGATAAAGCAACTCCAGCTGTCCTGATGGTCTAGGACAAACCTGGACAACTTGGCAGTAGGTAGGGGCCAAAATTATAATAGGCTAGACTTCTTCAGGCTTCAGACAGACTAATGATAGTTGGCTGCTGCGGGTCACGTGACAAACAAAAGAGAGTGCGCAATGGCAACCCTACGTTTTGCGGCCACTTAAAATCCCTTGGTGGGCGATCTGTGTGTTGTGCAGGCCTAGTGTAGCATATCCAGTATGCAAAAGAAGGTTAAAAAACAAACCCCAAAAAACAGAAATTGATGCTTATTGACACTGAACTCACTTAGCACCCCTCCACTACCTCTCACACTAGTGGCAGCAAGGCTGCACTAGGAGACCCAAGGACATGACAGGTTTACATTAAAATCTACCCATGCACCTTGTTCCTTCATCCCTCTTTCCAGTGACAAAGAGACCTTGGCTCATATGATTATAATGACATTTATAATTTGTACTACTTTGTAAAGCTTTCATTAACTTTTCCCTTTACAAAAGGGTATATAAGGTATGTGACCATTCCCACTCAGGTATGTGGTAACCATGACCTCCCATTCAAGAAACTAATTAAGAGTTGAAGGGCTGTAATATGGTAGAGGAAATAGATCTGTTCTGTTTGGCCATGAAAGGCAGACCCAGGAACAGTGGGTGAAAGCTGCAGTGATGCAGCAGCAAATTTAAATTTGATTCAATAAAATCCAGTAGCTCCCTGTTACCTACAAGTTTGTATAAAATCCTCGTTCAGCTTCTAAAATTCTTCATACTCTAGCATTTCTACCCCCTTCCTACCTTCCTAGTTTTGTTACAACTTACTCCTCTCCTCCACATACTCTGTGATCAGGTGGTACAGGCCTCCTTACTCTTCCTGGAAAGGGCTGTCCCCCATGTCTACAACACTCTCCCTCCTCAACTCTGCCTCCTAGCTTCCTTAATTTCCTTTAAATCTCAGCTAAAGTCCCACCTTCTGTAAAAAGTCCTTCACAGACCTCTTTAATCTTAGGGCCTTCCCTCTAAGATTACCCCCAATTTATCATTATATATCTTGTATTAATACAGTTGTTTGCATGTTATTCCCTCATTAAATTTTGAGCCTCTTAAGAGCAGGAACTGTCTTCTAACTTTCTTTGTATCTCCAGTGCTTAAGCACATCGTAAGCACTTAAATGCTAGTTGACAGACATCAAGACAAATTCCCTAATAAGTAGAGCTGTTTCCAGGTGGAATGGGTTGCCTCTAGAGATGACAAGTTCCCTTCCCTTGGAGGTCTTCAAGCAGAAGCTGGATGATCATTTTCCAGGTATAGTATGGGGGGATTCCCTGTGTACACACTGGACTAGGTGGCTGCTGATGTCCTTTCCCGGTCTCGGAAACCACGATCGATATTTAATAGGACTAACCCATACCCAACACCCCTATTCACATCTCAAAATTATGTTTCCTCCCTAGGAAACCTAGGCTCCTATACATAAAAAGCCCTTTCAATTAGCCAATCTTTCCCATCATTTCTGACTCTTCCCTCATCCTTGGTTAAGCTCTTCAATTGGGAAAAGACCAGACTGAGCCACAAACACATTAAAATGAGTTATCACCAGGTCAACAGCTAATCGAAATCTATTGTTTAAACTACCAAGGAAGTAATTTAATGATTTTCATGGCAACGGTACTTATCAGCCACAACAGTTTAGTTTTGCATAAAGTGAACCAAGATTTCTCACCAGTTGAAATACCTGCTTCAACTACACAATAGAGAGGTGCATAAGATACTTTTTTGTCAGTAATTATCAAGGTTGAATTCTGAGCCTTTCAGATTCTACCACTTGCTTCATTTTAGGGAAGATAAGCCCACAATCTCTCTAATTTCCCTTGATGTGCATAACAATCAAGGTCTTTAGTTTCAGCTTTCCAGGGCACAGCTTTGTAGGACTTAGTTGCTACATCTCTGGCAGTAATAATTAACTAGAAACTCAGAGACTTAAGCCCTTGAGACTACCTCACAGAACTACAATAGGAAAATTTAACAAAAAGAAATTGTAGGTCCTTGAATACCAGTTGATTTCCTTTGTCCAAGACAACTTTCTCCCTTCTCAAAATTACTGTAGCAGTTTTTAAGCATTCTTATACCATTAAATACTGCTTTGTATTATAGTTATTTTGGTGAATGTCTTGCCTCTCCTACTACACTGTAAACTCCTTAAGAGAAGGGATGCTGATGCAAATCTTTTTATACCTACCACAGTCCACTGCCACACAGCTGGCCAAAAAAAAAAAGTTTGAACATAAATCAGTTATCAGTGAATGTTAGCTGCTATTTACTTTATATATAGAATAGATTAAGTACTGGTCCAGCATATAAGTAAGTGGAGCTAGACTTAAAATCACCAAGAAGAAACTGTACTTTAAAGTACATGGAGACAATATTAATATCAGGAGGATTAAGTAACCTAAAGAAATGTTCCCAGAAGCAACCCAATTTTAAGATATGTATTATGATGAAAAATCTTTGGAGAATTAATAAGTAATGTACTTCCCATTCTCAGATGCCTCTTACAAACAATATCTATTTTCTGTCAAAGATCAGCTGGAGAAGAACCTGCTACCAAAATTTTTATTGATTACAACCCAACTGCCTTTCTCCTAAATTATCTTCTGTTTATATATTTTTATATATACTTGTACATATTTTGTCTCCCCTGAAGGCAAATAAATTCCCCAGAGCTTAATCACTCTTGAATAAACTGGGAAAAGTTTGTGAATCTGCAAAGCTAAAAACAAAAACCTTTATGACAATAGCTCATGAATATATCAAGGTGCTGCTATCCTAGAAGGTGGGCCTTATGTAGACATCACTTCTACCAATTTTTACACAGCAAGAAAAGCATATTTTAAGGACAGAGGAAACAAGGAGATTAAAAAATCAGGTTTTTTCCCTAAAATAAAAAAGCTTACTGATTTATTATATTTAAAAATTTTAAATAACTTTATATTTCTGCAAACTCAGTACATATACAAAGATAACAAATAAAGGGGTGATGTGGGGCAGCTAGGTGGCACAATGGAGTCAGGAGGACCTGAGTTCAAATTTGGCTTCAGACATATGATATTCACTAGCTGTGTGACCCTAGGCAAGTCACTTAATCCCAACTGCCTTGCCAAAAAGAAAAAAAAAAGAATAAGAAATTTATGTGTTAACATAGTACTTGAACTGCCTGACCTTCTGGAACTCTCAAACTTCTATAGATCACTATAGGAAGATAAAGACAAACTGCTGTTTTTTTAAACAGCAATACTGTCTTCTGACTCAGAGAGGTATTTTTATTTTTAAAAAGAGTATCAGGGTATTAATATCTTATTTACTCATTAATACATAATATATGATTACATTTGTAATTACTTCAAATGAACTAGGAGGGGGAAAAGAAGGAGAACCAAATTCCACTCTTTCCACCCACCCCCATATTTATAATTTATAATAAAGATATCAATGTAAACTAGGTATTTTAACTTCTGTTTGTGTAGATGCTCATCAAACTCATATGTAAATAAGACTATAGGCATGTAGTGAGTGCTAGGCATTGTGCTAAGCACTGGGGATACAAGCAAAAAGAAAGATAGTCCCTGCCCTCAAGGAGCTTGCCTTCTAATATTTTGGGGGAGGGGGACTGAGGGAGGTGGTAGGTATGGTGGAGAAAGCCCAGAATTAATGGTAAATTCCAGAAAGTAATGAAGACTAGGCTGGCCTGGGCACTTTCCAATCAGAGGAAGGGTGGCATTGTATAACCAGTGTGGGAAGGCAAGGGGCAGGGTGAGGAAGCTCCTATGGCATGGTGGAAAATGTACAGAGTCACAAATAGAGCTCAGAGACGAATAAAGATATGGCTGGACATTCAAAGCCCTGCCAAGTCTGACTGAGCCTACCTTTCCAGACTTACTTCACATCACTCTCATGCCCTCTACTTTCAGTCTGTCAGTCAAGAAGTATTTATTAAGCATCTACTTTGTGCCAGGAACTATGCCAACACATGCTCTGGGGATACAAAGAAAAGAAAAACCACCGTCCTTGCCCTCAAGCAGCTCACATTCTAATATTAAATCAGCCAGCTAACTATTCCCTGAACTCAGGATTTCATTTCCTGACTCTCTAAGGTTACCCTTCTATCTAAGATTCTGAAGGTATCTTTTATATACCTAAGTACATGTTGTCTCTATTTGTTAATAAAATGAACCTGGATCTACGTAAGCAACTTCATATTTAGTTGACTGAATGCTTAGAAAACAGTTTCATTCAAGGTGTTCAATTAATAAATTTAGCACTTAAATGTGTGCTAGGGATACAAAGACAAAAAAGTCTCTGTCCTCAAGATTAATTTCTATATGGGAAACTATATGCACAATATATAAACTGCAAAGTATCAATCACAATGCCTGTTGATTGATTGTCTGATTCAAGTTCTTCCTCTGATATAGGAGTTATATGACCTGGGGCAAGTCAATAACAACTCTCTAAGATAGGTCAGAAGGTGCTGGCCTACCCTGGTAAGAGGAGATTTCTCATCTGGAGTTCCTTATACAAATGAAATCACAGATCCAGCCATTATCCCCATATCTAACACAAGACTTTACCCATTATAGCTGCTTAATAAGTGTTTGTTCAATTAAATTGAAATATTTTCCAAAACTCAATGAATAAAAGTGAATGTAGATGCTAAGTTAACAGCATAATTCAATATTTTAAATTTCTCATGTTTTCCTGGCTAAAAGCCTATTTTATCACTGTCAAGCAAAATAAATTACATTCTTATAACTAAATTAGTTGAAAATTCAAAAACAAATACCCTCTTATTAAAGGAATCTTAGGATATGTGCTTGTTGTTGAAGGGGAAAAATACAAAATAGAAAATATATTTTAGCAAAAATGCTCACCAAATATTTATGATTAACTTCCTGAATTAGAAATGCTTTATTTTTCACTAAATTAAAAATGCATTCATAACCTAGCTTTACTAAATAACCAACTAACCTAACAGATAGACAGCATGGTTTAAGTAGAGCACTGCAATGGACTGGAAGTCAGGACTTTTAACCTTAGTTCTGCCACTAAGTAGGTATGTCACTAGCAATTAATCTTTTATAGAATTGAGTTACAGGTAATTTCCATCCATCAAATGAAGGGGTTAGACCAATCAGCAGTTTCAATTTTAAAATGCATGTTTCTTTTAGATTTCTAGAACATTCAATTTGTTTCACTATCTACTTCCAAAAGGGGAAAGGACTTCGTAAATCTTAAAGCTCTACATAAATGTGAGCTGGTGTTGCCATGACTGTTTAAACCTTTATTTCTCTTCACAAAGACTTACCAATCATTTGAATGGATTTCAATGAACAAATATTGCATTAATATACCTTTTCTAACTCTAAAAATTTTTACTATTAAATCAACACATGATTAACTTTGCTGTTACACCAAAAAACAGCCCACCCTGACCAAAATAACATCATTGCTTTAATATAAATTGTATGTACCTTCTTCAAATTTGTCTACATTTACCTGAATTGTAAAGAAATTTTTTAGAAAAAAATTAAATTGTGTTTTAGAATTTTATAGAATTTTGGAAATTTTAGAGATGGCCAAATCTTTTCATTTCACAAATTAGGAAAATAAGGCCAAGAGACGTTAGTGACTTGACCAAAGTCACACTGCTAGCAAGTATTCTTCTTGACCTGAGATACAAACCTGGTTTATTTCATGAATTTTAATCTGAGTTGCAAATAGATATATTTTGGGAAAGATTAGGATGAATACCCTGACAAATTTTGTCATGGCTATCTGAGAAAGGAAGATGGAGGAACAAAAGTTTGAATGAAGGCTATTATTTTTAAAATTACTTATTTCGGTGACTGGATAAACAACAATTCAATAGAAGTCAGAGAAAGGGATCCCATTTTACCTTCATAAAAAGCTTAATGCCTAAGACAGCTTTTGAGCAGTTTTGCTTGAAAGAAGTAAAGATACAAGAGGAGATCAGGGAATTGAAATATCTTGGGAAAGAGCTTTGAAAACCAGAGTGTTTAACCTAATGAAATGGGTGCTTCTTAGACAAAGAAGGATTTAAAAGAGGGCAATAGTATTGTCAGAGGATATGTCTGCAAAAGTAGTAGAGCAAAGATGCTATTTAGGAGGACATAATAATAGTCCAAGAGAGAAATAATGACCTAATTACAAAAGCAATGCCTGAAAAGGAAAATAAGTGTCAGATCCACATCTGTCATCTACATATCGGAAATAACATGTTATGCTTTCATAATATCTCAGGTATATTTAGTACAATGCCAAAGGCTTTATGAAAAAGATGAACAATATATTCTACATGGCCACTACTATAAGAAAAATGAATTAGTCATTAAAATTTTTTTTAACGACAGCTATACATATGCTCCAAATATTGAAGATATTTGATTTAGGAAAACATCAGCCACCAGCCAAGAACAGTTTTAGTACATCTTGATTATAAATCAATATTGGAAATGTGTTTATGTAAATCTTAATTTTTTGAACAAAATAAAGATGAAAAATCTTGTGATTATTTATAAAGTCCCCCAAATGCAGATATGAAATCATTAACTTCAACTATTGCTCTTACTTCTTTCATCAATTATTAACAAATGTCAAAATCAGTAGTTTTTTTAATAAAAGAAGGTGGTTATTTTTATACTGATTTTTTGAGGCCTTGTGGCAAGATTCTTTGCCAGGTTAAGTCTAGTAAGTTTAAATATTTACACATTTATTTACAAAGTTAGTGCTGAAATATGTAATTCTTCATTCAATATGCTCTTCCAAAGATAGGTGATATTATTAAATATTGGAAGGTAGCAGAGTAGTGGAGAAGTTCAATTTAAAATAAAAAACCTAAAGTTGAAATGTTCACCAAATTGGCTCTATCAGAATTTAACACCACAGGTGACAGGCATTTTCTACTAAATAGATCTTCATAGAATTTATATTGTAGACAATTGCCACTGCTCTGACTACTAAAACTAAAGAAAACCTAAAGCCAAAAAAAAAATCAAATAAATATTGATTTCTTACTTGCACACTTCCAAAGAACTTTGGAGGAAGATAAAATAGAAAATGGGCCCACCATCAGAGAGGTTATCATCTCAGGAGAGAGACAAAATATCATGTGTGTATTATGAATACATATATATAAACATATGATAATCAGACCTGACATTTATATAGAGAGTAATGGCTTACAAAGAATTTTACATAAATTATCTCCTTTAATCCTAACAATGACATGTTCAAGATAAGTAGGGCAGGTAGCACTATCCTTATTTTACAGATAAATAACCAGCAATACCGAGCTGTGACAGATTGGGTGCAAAACTGATTGCTACAGACAGTAAGTTCAGAAGGAAAAATAGGACAAAGTTACAAATACTTCCATGGCTTAAAAAGAAAATAATTTCTTACCACAGAGGTATCCAATTAAAATAGTCTGGTTTTAGGCTAAAGAACAAATAGATGAATAGCATGCTGTTTTGAGGATCTGTCTCACTCCTTCATCCTAACTGCACTTTGTTGTTTGTAATAAATTCAATATGTACTTTCTCTAATAGATGCTGCCACCAAAAGATTCTGGGCTAACTCTTCTACCTGAATCTCTTACCATGTAACTGATAATTAAACACATACTGCCTCAGCCATTCAACAGCAATGACTCTTCTGGGATACTTGCTGAACCTGACAAAGATGTTACTACCATAATTACATTTTAAAAACACATGCATATCAGGTTGAATTCAACAGTCAGCCTTCAAAAGCAATGCATTCAATTTCTTTAATTAAAAAACCACTGTTACAAGGTAGATGAAGTCCTTATATATTTTAAACACCCATTTGAAACAAGCAATCGATTTTGGGAAGTGAAGGGGAAAAAAATATTATTTGCTACTTGCAGATTCTAAATCTCACAATTACAAGCCATATTCAATTATTTGCTCTTATGTAAATGGAAAAGGCATGGTCAAGTGAATTTCACAGGCTATAACAAAACTTTTCATTAGCAAATACTTTAACCTTCCCTATCAAGCCTCACAGTTAAAAATTACTAAAGCACAGGAAAAAAAACTGATTTAAGTTCTACCTCTTCTCCCTCCCTCACTCTCTGGTTCAGATGCTTATGAGCAACAAAATAACTAAAAGGCAAATCAAGATCAGAAGGAAAAGCAACAAAGGAAATGGATAATCCACAAAAAAACTAATCTACCTGATACATAAAATGACCTTCAATTCTAAAAGGCTCTTGTACCTTCATATATTTTCTAATTTTATTTTATAAATGAATGTATACATTCAAAGAAAAAACAACTTGTAATTGATCTTTAGCCTTGTAAGGTGACAAAAACAGCAAATAGGCATATAAATACAAAATGATCTACTATAAAAGAGACACAGAGCAATTTATAACCTTAAATCACAGCTATGATAAGTAAAGTCTTCATGTCATGTAAATATTCATCACTTTGACTCAGACAAGCATGACCCTACTGCCAACATTCTGTGATGTAAAACTGAACTTAGCAACAAAAAGTCTGATTGAGATTCAGGTTCCAAAAAATGGTTTTTTAAAAAATGATATTTTAAAAATCAATATAAATATACTTAATATGGAGGTGGGAGAAAGGAGAGTATGAAAGAAGAGGGAAAGAATAAGAATCATTGTATAATTCATAATATAATTTTTATTACTTGACTGCCACAAGTACATATATATTTAAAGCCCTGACCTGTCAATCAATAATAATTTATTAAGCACCCACTGGGGGTTACAGAGCAATGTGAAATGGACCCTATTCTCAAGCAGTATACAATCTATATGCAAAATGGATAGAATGGGGACGGGGAGGGGTTAAGGAGAAAATGTGTGTTTATGTATGTATGGGGGTGAAACTAGCAATTTGGGGGATCAGAAAAGGTTTCTATTCCCCTTTTAATTACACATGCTTCATCAAACCTTTTTTTAAAGTTTATTTACTTCTATAAAGAAATGGGGGAGAGGAATTCTCAAGACATTTAAGATGAATGCATTTTGTATTAAATAGCCCTTATTTCTAGTACTAATTTCTTATATAATAGTCATATAACAATTCTCTAAACAGAAAACGAAGATCAAATTTTTCTCTAAACAGTCCAGTGTGAGTTACAAACTAAAAAGAAGTTACTATGCCTTTAATACTAGGCCCAATAAACCTGACATTTATTAATAAAATCAATTATTTTGAATTGCATGACAAAAACACCAATGACTAAGTCAAATGAAAGATTTATTTTTTTCATATTATAAATTTTGCCCCCAAACTGAAGAGCCTTGGCTGACATGTTAGCATTAATTATAAATAATGCTCTTAGAACTTCATCTATCTCTTGCTGAGAAGTTTAGGCAGATTTTGTATGTCACATGCTTCCCTGAAAAGATTTTTTTTTGCTTCTATCTACCACCTTAGTTTATCTCAATAATAAATCCAACAAGCCCTAAAATTTTTACGTACATTAATTCAATTATCTTTGTAGAGGGCAAAAAGTAGCAAGAATTAAAACCATTTTAGAGTTTGAAAAACATATGATGAGCTAGTGAAGCAGAGGACGGATCAAAGAATAAGACTACAATATGCTGATTGCCAATCCATTATACAATTTCTAGAACACATTACCTGGATGTTTTTGTTATTATTGTTTGTGATGCAGATATAGTTAGACCCTCAAAATTCTGTTCTCTAAGATTTCTTGATTCAACATCTTTCATTTTAATGACTCCCTCAATCTCCAAGCATACTTTTAATAATCACATTGATTAGTTAACTCATTTGCCTATCAAATAAAAATCAATAACGTTACCTTAAAATCTTTCATATGTCTTTTATTCTGCAGACGCTAAATAATGTTGCAAATGAATTAGGAAATCACACCAAAGTATAACAAAGGCCCACAATCTAAAGCTTGTTTTGTTCTAAAAACTAATGAGAATAGAAGAGTCAATTGCTAGACAAGTAGCAATTTCTAAAAATTGTATTTCTAAAAATTTTTTTTGAAACTCTAACTTTTCTGTCAAGGCTTCCCACCACACTCAATATCACCAAATCCATTTTTTCTTCTAAATAGAGACTCTAAACCTTAATCAAGCTAATTTGCTTGCATCCGAATCAATAAACATTTATTAAGTGCTGATGATTATGTACACACATTGTGTTAGGTCCTAAAGAAACAAAGATAAAAAAACCAAACAACAAAAACCTCTCTACCACCAGGAAGCTTACATTTTATCAGAAGAAAAACGTAAACCCACACATGAATCTTTGACCCACACATGACATATCATTCCTACTTTCCTTAAGAATCAACATATTCCTTTAAAGTTCAGTTTTACACTTCCAGAAAGTTTTCCATGATTAACTCCATATGATTTTAATTACTGCATATATTCTTTCCCACCAGGAATCATCTATTCAGCCTGCATTATATTAACTTGGCATTTGAACTCAATGACTCTCCAGTTTTTCTTAACTGCTATTTTCAAAGTTATTATCAAGTTTGTTTCGTACATGATGTCTTCATATATTCATAATTTTCATTCACTTAGAAGAAACAATAGGACCACAGATTTAGGGCTAGACGTCTCAGAAGTCATCTAATTCAATCCATTTGTCTTCTAGATAATGAAACTAAAACCCAGAGGTTAAGTGACTTGCCCAAGGTCACACAGGTAGTAAGTGATAAGGCCCAGGAGAAGTCAAACTCTGGACCTCTGACTCTAAATACAGCATTCTTTTACATAAAGTACATTATCATATTTTCTTTGAGCCTGTTTTTGCATTAAAATGCTTACAAAGAGTCACCTAATATACTTTTCCATAAATCCTTACCATGAAATTATATATTTTGTAGCTATTTTGTAAATACTTGGACCATATGTCCCAAATTCTCCAGGACAGGCTCAACTTCAGGAATAAAAAAATTTAGTTTTATCGAACACAAGTAACATATTTTTGTGTCCTGATTTGAGGCGAATGGCTATTTTATTCCTAATACATTCCAAATGTCTTGGCTGAAAGGAATTTCTTTATTTATTTACTTATTGATTGACTGAGGTAATAGTCATGAAGTGATCAATAATTTTCCCACTATAAAATATAGAGAAGACTCTTCAATATAGAGACTTATAATACACACCAGGGAGACTTCTTTGTTCATAATGAAGATGCAGAACAGTTAAGGTCAATTGAAATACTCCTGAGGAATGGAGAAAAGATGTTTTTCAGAGAAGACTTTAATCTTTGAAGTCTCTTTATTTGGGGCCAACTGCAAAAGCAACTGAAAGAAATGAGAATGTCACAAAAAAGTAGAAATTAACCACAAAATATTTTTTCAGTCAACAAGCATTTATTAGTGCATTCTATATGCAAATTATAGTAGTAATAGTAGTAGTAGTAGTAATAGTAGTAGTAGTAGTAGTAATAGCAGCTAACATTTATATAGCACTTACTATGCGCCAGGCACTATGCTAACACTTTATAATTATTAGCTCATCTGAGCCTCACAACAACCCTGAAAGGTAGGTGCTATTATCCCCATTTTAACGAAGAGAAAACTGAGGCAAAGGTTAAATGACTTGCCCAGAGTCACATAGCTAGTAAGTGTCTGAGGTCAATTTGAACTCAGCTTTTCTTGACTCCAGGCCCGGCACTCTATCCATTGCAACACCTTGCTACCCCAACCAGAGGCACACAAAGAAAGGCAAACATGCAGTCCTCTGCTCTTAAGGTGGCCACATTTTACTGGCAGAAACAATATGCAAATAACCATGTGAATACAAGATATTTACACTGTAAATGATCCTGGAGGTAACTAAGACTCATTAGAGTTCACTGTGTACAGAGGGTGACAAACCCACCTAATTAGTTCAATTACAACTTTTTCAAAAACTAAAATCTAGTAGAACTCTGGCCTTGGAGTCAGGAGGACCTGAGTTCAAATTTAGCTTCAGACACTTGACACTAGCTGTGTGACCCTGGGCAAGCTATTTAACCCCAACTGCCTCACCAAAAAGCAAATAAAATAAAATAAAATAAAATCTTGTCAGATTACAGCAATTTATCCAAGAAATCATTATGATCAAGCTAATTTTTACCAGGGATGTAAAAATGGTTCAACGTTAAGAAAATAATCAGCGTAATCAATCATATTAAAAACAGAAACATCCAAAACCATATAAATAAAACAGAAAAGGCCTTTGACAAAACATAAAATAAATTTTTACTAAGAACCATATAAAGTATTAGCATAGAGGGATCTCTTTTAATGACAAAAGTATCTATCTAAAACAAGTAGCAATCATATAACGCTTTCATCAAAGTTTTGGACTACACAATAGGATCACAAAAATCAATATAGTATTCCTATATATGAAAATCTAGGAGGCAAAAATAGAGAAATCCCATTTTAAAGTAACTACAAGATGCTTAAAATATTTGGGAGTAAGTACACCAAAGCACATTCAACAGTTTTATAGATTCAATTATAAAATGTTACTTAAAAATAGAAGTACTATGGGGCAGCCAGGTGGCACAGTGAATAGAGTTCTGGCCTTGGAGTCAGGAGGACCTGAGTTCAAATCCAGCCTCAGACACTTAACACTTACTAGCTGTGTGACGCTTAACCCCAATCGCCTCACCAAAAAGAAAAAAACAAAACAAAAAAATAGTAGTAATAATAAGAATAACAACTTAAATAGCTGAAAGTAAGTTCATTATTCATGACTGAGATGTACCAAAGTAATAAAAATGGAAAGCACCTAGTATAGTATCTTAAACACTCTCTCTGGACCTCAGTTTCAACAGCTCCAGGTACCTTCCAGCTCTAAAGCCAATAATAATATAATTTTGCATATGTTACAATTAATCATTAGGTAATTTTTTAAGACATTTTAGACTCCATAATGAAGACATGACATAAACCCAAAGCACCCTACTAACATTTGAGAAATACTCTAAGTCTTATCAGCAATTTCTACATATGGCTAATCTCATCTACTTTATATTAATTCTTATGATCTATAATTTCAGACAAAGATATTTCTTTACCTTGTCCCTAGATTACGGATTTATGCATTGTTTAGAACTTTCATTCATCTATGCATTCAGCATAGGATCTATCATATAAAATTACTTTTTCTGACACTTTCCTTTTCACTTTCTAATTAGTAACTACGTATTATGACTCTTAAAATACATAAATTATATTTATTCAATGAGAACAAATGGAGTTTTAATTCTACATACTGCTTTTAATGCTTCATTACCTGACTTAAGAATTTAAGAATTCTTCATTACCAAACTGGAAATGTAAACTGGTAGTGGGAAGAGGGTTGAGTTAGTTTTGCAGAAATGGATATCCCTTTCCCACTAGATCTAAAACTGCTAATTTCTTATGTTATTCCCTCCACCCTCAATCCAGAAAGAAGGTTAAAAAACAATTTACACTGGATTTCATTATTTGTTACTACCTTCTTGGAAGCGAGGTAGGCAGTATAATGGATAGAGCAGCAGGTTTGCAGTTAGGAAGACCTGAATTCCAATGTGACCTCAGACATTTACTAGCTGTATGACTCTGGGTAGGTCACTTAAACCTCTGTGTGCCTCAGTTTCCTCAACTTTAAAATAGGGAACATCTACCTCACAGATTTGTTTTGCAGATCACATGCAATAATATCTGTGAAGTGATTAGCATAGTGCTTGAGAGTAGATATTTGATAAATGCTTGTTCCCTTCCCTTCTTTTCATTCCCTTTCTTGGCCTGTAACCATTTTTCAAATTCAATGGAACCCAAATTTCGTATCAGTAGTTCAAATTTAAAGATTTGAAAGAGGATCACATAGTAAGATCCTTGGTTTGTTCTTTTTTATATATGTAGCTGAACTTTTTCAAGGAGAGCTCCTACAGAAGCATTATTTACTAATATTGTTAGACTTATGGCAATAAGACTGGAAGGTCCTTAATATTGAACCCAGTGCTTTTCCCTTAAAAAAAGCAAAGAAAATGTCCTCAAAACTTAATAGCTCCAAGGGACTAAAGTTTGTGCCTTCCCAGTCACTTAAGGCATAAAAGCCTAGCATGTGACTTCTACTTCAGTGCAAGCCGACACATCCTTCTGACCAATTATGCCATCATGGCAAATGAGAGCAGGGGAGCTGTGCCCAACTGAAGTAAAGCTTTATATATGATAAATATCCTTCCCATGCCATTGTTGAGTAAGTTTCTAAAATAAGTTTCTTTTAAAAATGGTGAATGGTCTACAAGTATTTCAATCCATTCTGATCCCAAGCCTAAACAACTGTACCCAACCAGAGGCAAGCCTGGCCCAGAACACCTTCATTGACACCCTACTCAGATATTTCATCATGGCAGGAGATAACTTATGATTCTCAAAGGCTATACAAGTAGACCACAAGCTTATAGCAGATCTTACCAAGATGTCAAGGACTTTAATCAAAGGCCTTTGTAATTTAGTAATCTTTAAGTAGCTCCAAAGGAACAGGTTTCTGGCTATTTGCTTATTTGTGTATTCTTCGAGCTATGAAATCCCACATTTAGCTCAAATTATCCCCAAACTTGCTTTGAAAATGGGTACACACAAATGCAATATGGCAAAGTCTGAGCTGTCCCTTGCCATTTCTTCAAAATTCTAGCTCCCCATCATGTCTCTGATATCTAAAGAAAAGGATTCCAACTATATCTTTTATTCATTTTTATATATCAGTACATATCAAGTCACTGTCAAATTATGCTATTTCTTTCTCCAACAGCTTACATTGGAATTTGCTTATTGTTCTTATCAAACCAAGCTAGGTGATTTTCTAATAATTAGAGATATAAAAAAAATTGAATGGGCTGTCAATGTGATGTGATGCCACTAATCACTCAGGGTATCAAGAGCCAGTGCAGATGGAGTAATAAAGAAAATAAGGATCTATGCTGTAACAAGGGCTAAACACTATCAAAGTTTGTGAGCATCCCCTTAGTGCTTCATGGACCAAGAATAACACAAAAAATTAGAAGAAATGCACACACAAGATAAACATGGAGACAAGAACGTGGAGACAGAAAAATGAGAAAAACAGAACAAAAGGAAAAACAAATATAAAGAAACAAGATACAAAATGATCTGAGGTTATATATTTGTTGAGGTATGGTGGTAGAAAAAGCACATTATACCTAAAAATCAGAAGACAAGCTCTGTTCAAAGTTCTGAAACATTATAATCTTAAGCAAGTCATTCTGACATTGTAAAGACATGTGTGACTTACCAGGAGGCCCTAGATGCAGCAGCTGACTACAGCTGAGACTCATCTTGAAGATTTCAAAACCTCAAAGGCCACTGTGGTCCAAATATACCTAAACAGAAATCCCCCTGCAACATACCCAATGAGTGGTTAACTAGCTTCTACATGAAGCTACTTAATGAAGAAGAATGAACTACATTTCTGAGACAACCCATTCTATTTTTTCATATCTCTAAATATTAGAATTTTCTTACAACCAACCAATATATGCTTCTCCACAACTTCCAAAAGTTAGAACTATTCCAGTTCCACAATCTGGAACCAAGCAGAACAGGTCTACTCCTGATTGCATATGACTGCCTTTCAAATACATGACGATAGCTACTATTTCTGCACCCATCACCCAGTTTTTTCTTCTCCTGGGTAAACATCCCCAGTTCCTTCAACCAGTCCTAAAATGGCAAACTCTCCCATCTCCTTGTCACATTGGTTTCTCAGAATGGAATACCACCATCTAGATATGGTTGGTCTTGGCCAAAATACAATGTTTAATACCTTCCTTGTTCTGACCAAAACACCTCTCTCTTCATACTAAGCTTGCATGCAGTTCATTAAACCTCCAAATCTTTTAGAATACTACAGTCTAACCCTACCTCCAACTTGTACTCAGGCTGTCAACTTTTTTGTTCAGGAATGAGAGCAATAAAACAACACACACACACACACACACACACACACACACACACTCTCTCTCTCTCTCTCTCTCTCTCTCTCTCTCTCTCTCTCTCTCTCTCTCTCTCTCTCTCATGCACTCTCGCTCTCTTTCTCAATTTTTTTTTTCCGGTGAGGCAATTGGGGTTAAGTGACTTGCCCAGGGTCACACAGCTAGTGTCAAATGTCTGAGACCAGATTTGAATTCAGGTCCTCCTAACTCCAAGGTCAGAGCTCTATCCACTGCCCCTCTCTTTCTCAATTTAAAAGGCTACTAGTCCACCCTGCTCCTTGGAATGACAAACTAGTAACTATTTGCTCAAAAGCTCAAATTTTTTTGACCTGCTAATTGGCTTTTATTACCCTCCAGCTCTGAATTTAAATTGTTGCACTTTCCTGATATTCAGATCCAATTAACTCACCTTTTCTCACTATGTTACTAAGATATGGAGACTGCTGATTTATCTCAAGATATATTTATTGCCTCTGGCAGCTATTACAAAAAGTAGGGTTATAGAATTACAGGGATTTCAGTATATGTAATGAATAGATCACTGGATTTGGAGTCAAAAGTCTGGGTTTGAATCTCACATCTGATATACTTCCTAGCTTTATGACCATTAGCAAATGACTCAACTATTCAGTACATAACTGTCCTAAAGCTGTAAAACAGAAGTACTTACAATATCTATTAAAGGATAATTATGAAAAAAAAAACCTCTACAAACCTCTAAGTGCTTTATAAAAGAGTTACTATTAGAAAAGCATTTTACACTTAAAGCTATTCAGAGCACATTATATGAGAAGTATCAACACTCCCATTCACAGCTGTCTACTAGAAATACCCACAGTGTTAACGTAGTTAACCCATCATCTGCAAGCTCACATATGGAAGCAAGTGTCTAAAAAGGTACCTAGTCTAGGACCCTCAAGTGGAGAAGGAAGGAAAAAGTAACAGGGGCAAAGGCAACAGAGATTCAGGGTTAAAGGCTTCTGGTAATCGGTTAGGGTTAGACCTCTAACCCTAATTGCTCCAAAGATGGAAAAATTACGTTCTTTTCTTCCTCTTTTTTCATTTTAATTCTTTGTTATAAAGAGGAGGAGAGAAGGGGACAGAAATAGAGAAGAATTTGGATGATGTAAAAACCGAAGGTAACTAAAAATCTAAAATATATCTCTATATATAATATCTAAAAATAAAAAGCTGCTTCTGTATAGGTTTCTATTATCATATTTCAATGAAATCTGTCATAAGGACGTTACTAAGGAAAAACATGAAAATAAATTAAACTGGAATAATTTTTCAATTAATCTAACTTTCAATTACTTTTAAAAATGTTTTATTGGGCCAGCTAGGTTGCGCAGTGGTTAGAGCATGGGCCCTGAAGTCAGGAGGACCTGAGTTCAAATCCAGCCTCAGACCAAACACTTGACACTTACTAGCTGTGTGACCCTGGGCAAGTCACTTAACCCCAATTGCCTAAAAACAAAAAAACAAAAAAAATTGTTTTATTTATAAATTACAATAATATATTAATTTTTAGATGACTACAGTTCATATAACCTTTAGTTAGGTCTGCAAAGACAAAAGTGGGGAGCTTATCATGAAAACTATCCCATTATTTGTTCCTATTCTCCAATCACTGGATAATTTGGCAAACTTCATTGAGATAAAGAATTGATGGCTAAAATGAGATAAGGAATAAGACTCTTATTGGAATCTTTCTGAATTTAACTAGAATTCATCTATAATTGAAATGACAAAGAGTAAGTAACAAGCAGCAATCAAGCCATGACATAATAGTGCTAAGACCAAAATAAGGCCAAAGGAATACTTGTTGAATTCTGATCTCCTGCCTTTAAAGCAAGAAAAAAGATTATCTTCCAAAGAATAAGCTCTGAAGAATTATTATATCTCAATTGACACCATCATCAGTCCTCTCAGAGAAGCAGAAATAGGATTAGGAAACCCAGGATTGATTGATTTATTTTTGGTGAAGCAACTGGGGTTAAGTGACTTGCCCAGGGGTCACATAGCTAGTAAGTATTAAATGTCAGGCCTGAGGTAGGATTTGAACTCAGGTCCTCCTGGCTCCAGGCCTGGTGTTCTATCTACTGTACCACCTAGCTGCCCCCACAGGATTTATTTAAGCTCTATTTTTTGCAACACTGTGTATAAGCAAATACTTAAAAATTGGTATTTTATGAAACTCAATGCTCCAATTTTGAAATCATACCACTACACAATGTTTAAATGCCAACTTCTTGAAAAATCAGTTTTAATATGTGCATGGTGGGCAAATCTATTAAATTATAACTTCCAATAAGAAGGAAATACATACACCTCACTTAACTGCAATTAATCCGGCTCTGCAGAACCTTTCTTTACCACCCCAACCGGAACCCAGGTCAAATCTCTTCGTCTTAAGCTTCTATAGGACTTACTCCTTTATACACATTCATCTAGCAATTAATCAAGTACGGCTGCTTTGTTTCCTCTCTCCCATTAGGATTATGACCTATTATCATGTACTGTGAATTATCTTTTTACATATCTATGTAGCATTAACCATTCATGCTGTTTTGTATCTTGAAATATCCAATACAATGTCTTTATGTAATCAGCGTGCATTTTTAAATTTGATATGACAGAATATTTATTTTAACTAGGATTCCCTAATGGGAATTTTTCCTCTAATTTAACTGTTATGAACTCTTAATAAATGTTTGTTGAATTTACTAAGAAAAAGAACAACCACAGAGTAATTCTGAATACAGAATAAACCTTTAAGATAGGACAAACCACGTACTTGTTAAGAGCGGGCCAATTTAGTTTAAGCATAGATAGGGATTCTTAACCGTTTTTGTGTCATGGACCCCCCCCCCCTTTGGCAGTCTTGTGAAGCCTATGGACCTCATCTCAGAAAAATGTTTTAAATGCACAAAATAAAACACACAGGTTTACAAAGGAAATCAACTATATTGAAATACAGTTACAAAAAAAATTTTTTTTAATTCCCAGACTCCCTTGGAGTCCAGACACCAGTTTAAGAACCCCTGGCTTAGAGTATGTGGAAGGAAATAGTGTGCGATAAAGAGATATAATCTTCCTTTATGAATTAAGGCAAAGATTAATTAATTAATTAAGAGGTGACAAAAATTAGAAAGGCAAACTGGAAAAGGGAAAAATTAGCATGAGGTTACAACAATAGACGGCAATAAGAGTTTATGTGATATAAGGCAAAACAGAAGGGGATGGATGAGAACTATTTTTCAAGAAGACTCAACAAAAACACCTTCACTTCCTTGATCCAAATTCTACTTATCCATCTAGACCCAGTTTAAGACCTATCTTATCAGCAAAGTTTTACTTGACCAAGCCAACCCACAACCATTTCTCACTTTTCACAATTATTTTTGCGCTTGTTTATCACAAAACTTTTCTGAATTTCATCTAAAATCTAATATTGCCACCAGACTGCAAGTACCTACCATTTGTATCCTCTACAGCAAATATCACAGTACTTACTTATCAGATATTCAACAAATATTTATTATGAATTAAATCTAGCATTTTTAAAGTGGGGGAGAAAAAGCCTAGAAAGATGATTAGATGACTTCAAGATCAGTGGGGTTTTTTGGCCACACAGCAAATGATCTCAAATTTTTCCTTTTTTAAATTGGGGTCTTTAGAAAAATGAGGAAATTATGTTTACAGAATCACAGAATGTCAGAGATGGAAAAAACCATATAGGTCATTTACTTCACCCCACACCTGCATAAGAAATCCCTCTAGAATAGCTGAAATAAATGGAAATCTAGCCTCTGGTGAAGAACTTCATCAATAGGAGACCCCACTATGTTCCAAAACATCTCGTTTTCCTTTTGCACAATTCTAACCACTAAGATCTTTTTATTGCATCAAGTCAAAATCTGCCTCTGTAATTTTTACCCATTTCTTCCTAGAAAAACCAAGTCTAATATTTCCACATGAATGATCTCCAAAGACTAGAAAATAACAATGAACTTACCTTTCTCACATCCACTTCAATCATCTTTTCTTTGGACTAAATATTCCCAGTCCCTTCAACAGATATATGATATCGTCACTAGCTCAATCATCATCCTAGTCAAAATGTGACACAGAACTACAAACAATTCTCTAGGTACAGCCAGATCAAAGAAAACTATAGCAGAAATATTACCTTCCTTATCCTGAATATTTTATTTTTCTTAATATAGCCTAAAATCAAATTACCATTTTGGCTACCATATCACATTGCTGAGTAGGAGATAAACTACACAGCAAATATCTGTAGAAACGCTTGCAGATATCTGATTGACTTGGAGTGGAGAAGAAGAGAGTGAGTAGACTAGACAGAAAAAAAAGGGAGATGGGAGGAAGCAAAACTACTGAATATATGGTGTTCTCTGTTGAGTTTCTACAATTTTCTTTTTAATTTTTTTTTTAATTAGCAGAACAAAAATCCATGGAACCTATGATTTCTGTCTTTGCCCTGAAGGGCTAATTGTGGCACTGCAAGTCTGCAGTATGATGAAATGGAAAAGAACACTGGACCTTAAGTCAAAAGATCTAGATTCCAGTCCCAGTTCTAACCCATATTAGCTATGTGACCTTCAGCAGTCCATAATAAATTCTTCTTTAAAATGGAGAGAATACACTATGTAACACAGGGCATGCCCTAAGGATCAAAGAAGTAGTGCTTTACATAGCACTCCCTCTACCATTGTAAATTGTTATTGTTGCTAAAATAGGTGGAAATCTAACTATAAAATACTGGTTATTAATAGCATTTATAACTTCCTAGAAGTCTGAGGAGTAAGGCTCACCATATACAATCTTGATAAAACACAAATCAGAAATTTCAATTATGCTTCAAGAGATAAATATTACTTGCATCTCTAATTAAAGTCTAAGGAGCCATAAACACTGCACTTAAAATAACTTCTTCAGTTTGACAACCTTTGCAGAGTTTGGAAGACTTGTATCGGCTTCAACAATTCAATCAAGATTTCACAAAAGTCTCTTAGAAACCCCATAAATTCAGTAAGGAAAAGAGTGCACAAGCCACAGCCAATTTACATCTCTACTTGGAAAGGTACCATAGTAGCTCTGTAAATTTACTTAGCAAAATGGTCCTGATAAATGAGAAATCCAGACAGTTAGGAACCAGATATGGTAACTTTCTATTTGTGAAATTCCTCATTTCAGTGAATTATATTAAAAAAGCAAACACTGATAATTCTACATTTTAAATAAATTCATATTCTATTTTAAACATTTTTCTTCTAAATATTTAACTTCAATTAAAGTCACAAACCAGTTACAAGAGACTAAAGTACAAAGATTTTAATTTTTCAAATGCTAAAACCTTGATGATTTAAGGTGCTGCACCAAAAAAAGAAAAGTGGCATGACATAATTTTAGCTCCTACCATTCTAATCAACAATAATGAATTTTGGCTACTTTTTTTTTTAGCAACAGTCTGACTTTAGGCGCATATAATTGATTATAACAGAAAAAATCCATACTATTTTTAGAGGTGAAAATGAAAGTCTGGGAATTGTGAGTTCTGAGACATAGTGAAAGAAATATGATTTATACAATTCTGTAGAGGCCAATTAAAAAGCAGGCAAAACAATACCAGTGCTGAGGTGCTATAAATCATCTTCAGACCAGAAAACAAGATTCTAATTTCTCTGTTCTACATGTAGTGCACATTTTATGTGAAAGTTTCTCTTAGGATTTCTCTTGTCTAAAATAGGTCTCTAGGGAACCAACATGTAGAGAAGTGTTATGGTCATTTTATGATGCAAGAGAGAAGTCTCTCAAGTAGCCATTTTGAAGAAAATAAAAACATTGCCTCAATTGTGATTGAAAATATATTACTTCTTTCCAATACATTTTTAGAAGTATTTACTGCAAAAAAAAAAGTATTTACTGCTCAATGCTGCAACAATCAGTTCCTGTTTCATTTTTTCTTTATTTCATGCTGTTTCTCTGAAGCATAAACATTTTCAGTAAATAAGAACTCATACCATTGCATATTTTTTAGGTGTCTCTCTAGCAAAACAATTTTGATAACTTTAAGGGTAATAATTTGTACACGTTATTTCACTTCAATGTCATATGTTTATAGGCTTTATATGCTTTATATACCTGAAAGGCATCTTGGAGGTTGATCAACTAGTCCACTCATTTTAAACATGAAGAAACAGAGGCCTAGAGAGGTGGAATAACTTGTCAAAGCAGTAGATTTGGAATTCAAACCCAGCTGACATGATTATACAATGACAGAACTACAGCTAGAAGGGACTTCAGAGGAACCCTGACTCTAGTATGTAAAATGATTATGGATGAACTTGACAGATTTGTCTATCTAGAAGACAATTAGGATGTGTAACTATTCACTTGCTTTTTTTTTATTTTCCAATTTTTTTTCTGGCTTAATATTTACACTTTGAAAACAAAAGAGGGAAAAAGTGTAAACGTTTTGTTCCTACAGTGATAATAACACAACATACTAAAATTTCTGTGATACAATTAAAGCAGTCCTCAGAGCAAAAATATCTCTTAAAAAATATACATTAACAAAACAGAAAAAGAGAATCAATTAACTAAACATGCAATTTAAAAATCAGAAATCTAAATACAAATCCAACAGAAGCATAACAGAAGAAAGCTAGAATATTTTAGGGGAAATTAATAAACTGGAAACCAGAAAAACTAAAGAATTAAAAACTAGTTCTTTGAAATGATGAACAAGGTTGATAAACTTTTAGCCAATTTGATTAAAAAGAGAGGGAACGAATAAGAAAATAAAAGTGAAATCCCAACAATCTTTTAAAAAAATTTATCAAAATCTATTATAGCTATATGACACCAAAACTAAAAATTCAAATGGGAAGATTATCTACAAAAATACAAAATACTTAAAATAACAAAAAACCAAAAAGAGATATTAAGCCAATCTCAGAAGCGATACTAAGCTAGTTCTAAAAGGATTATCCAAAAAAAAGCATGGCGGGGAGAGAAGGGAAGGTATTGATTCAGATGTATTTACAGGAAAAATCTAGCAAACTTTTAAAGACTAAATAATACCAATGCAACACAAATTATTTTCAAAAACTGAGGAAAAAAGAAACCAAATTCCTTTTAAAAGGTAATTATAGTTCTAATATCTAAACCAAGGAAGGATAAAACAAAACAAACCAAAAATACCCCACATAATAACTATAGACCAATATAATTAGTTAGCCAATAAACATTTATTATAAACTGACAATGTGCCAGACACCGTTAAGCACTGTGGATACAAAAAAGGGCAAAAATATGATCCACGCCCACAAGGAGGTCACTTTCTAACGAGAGAAACAACATATAAAAAGTTGTACATACACATTCCATGCAGTGTGCCTGGAAGGTAATCTCAGAGGGAAGGTTTTATTTTGTTTTGTTTTTTGAGGGGTATAGATGGAGGGGTTGGTAAGGAGGACTTGAAAAGGCTTCCTGCAGAAGGCAGGATTTGAGCAGAGTTTTAAAGGCAGGAAGACAGAGATCATTCCAGACATGGGGGACAGCCAATTCAAAGTCCGAGTTGAGATTTGTAGTATTGTGTGAGAGAAATAGCAAGGCCAAAGGTGCTAAATCATAGCATATGTGGAGGGAACGAATCTATCAGGAGACTGGAAAGATAGGAAGAGACCAGGATTGAAGGGCTCTAAATGCCAATAAGAGGAATTTTATATTTGATTCTGGAGATAACAATTATTGGAGTTTATTGGGGGAGTGGGGTACCTGTACTTAAGGAAAATCATTTTGGCAGCTGAATGAATGACAGATTGGACAGGGAAGAGATGAAGCAGAGAAACCAACCAGAAGGCTTTGCAAAAGTCTTGGTGAAAGGTAATAAGGGCCTACAACAAGATGACAGCTATGCCAGTAGAGAAGAGGGAACATGTACAAGAGAAATGCCAAGACATGCAAATGAGTAGTTATGAGGAGTAAGTAAAAGTGAGCATTTGAGAATGGGTAACATCTAGAAGCCTGGGATGCTGGGAAATGGAAATTATTTCAACAGATATAGAAAAGCTGAGAAGATGGGGAATGTTTAGGGGAAAGTGAATGAGCTCTGTTTAAGATACATTGAGTTTCACATGTCTTTGAGTTAGCGAGTTAAAGATGTCTAAAAGGCAATTACTGATGTGAAACTGGAACTCAAGAGAGTTCTGGGAATTATTTTCAGAGACGATGAATGAACTCAAGGGATTCAAGAGATCACCAAGAGGGATAGTATAGAGGAAGAAGAGAATAGGGTCCAGGACAAAGCCTTGGGGAATACCCACAATTAGTGCACATAATATGGATGAAGATCCAGCAAAGGATACTGAGGAGTGGTCTGGCAGATAGGAAAATCACCAGGAGACAGCTGTATTAAAAAAAAAAACTAATATCTATGAGAAAAGGGTGATGAAAAGTGTCAGAGTCTGCAGAGAGATCAAGAATAATAAGAACTGAAAAAAAGACTACTAGATTTCACAATTAAGAACACAATGGTAATTTCTGAGAGAGTAATTTTATTTGAATAATAAGGTTGAAAGCCAAACTTCAGCAGGTTTAAGAGAGGGAGAAAAGAAGCAGAAGCATCAATTGTAGAAGGCTTATAAAATGGTAGGCAAAGAGGAGGGAGAGGAAAAAAAAACAACTACCTCATTTGCTGATGAAATGATTACTTAGAAAATCCTGAGGAATCAGGAAAGAAACTAATTAAGACAATTGTTTCAGCAAAGTTACAGGTTACAAAATCAATTCACAAAAATCTGTGCCATTTGTATATAATAACAAAATCCAGTTGAAAATGATAGAAAAGCCTCACTCAAAATAACTACAAAATGCATAAAATATCTGGAAATCTAATGACCAAAGCATAATCAATACTTCCTTAAAGAAATAAAGAACAATCTAAACAACTTCTGGGACTCATGAGCAATAAGATGGTGGACTGGACATTTTCTAGAATCTCCAGGACCTCCCCAAAACAGACATTATGTACCAAAAATAAAACAACTTAAGCTATCTTCAAGGTCTAGAATCAAGAACCCAGAATTCACAAGTTTTAAAAAAAAAGAAAAGAAAAGAAAAGAAAAGAAAAGCCACAGTCCAGGAACTGAAGCTCTCTGACCCTGAGTTCGCCACTTCCCAATTTCTCACGTTATCAGCAGCAACTAACAAACCCAATAACCTATACCTAAGGGGCAGCTAGGTGGCACAATGGATATAGCACCAGCCCTGGAGTCAGGAGGACCTGAGTTCAAATCTAGCCTCTGAACAGACACTTTGACACTTACTAGCTGTGTGACCCTGGGCAAGTCACTTAAACCCACTGCCTAGCCAAAAAACAAAGAACAAAAAACCGTACCCCTAAACCCTGGTCCCCACATCTCTCTTTCTAGTGCTCTGGAGACATTAGCTTTGCTCAGGCCTCAACAAAAAAAAACTTGACCACAGACCTTGAGGGGTAAAGCCTGCTGGTGGGGCTAAAACTTGGAAGCCCTGGTGCTGCAAAGTTCTGAAATGCCCCCGGGGGGGAGGTGTTGAGGAAGGGGGAGAGAGGGTGTGGAAACAGATTCTGAAGTGGTGGTACTGGGCCAGAGACAATGGGACAGGACTCCAGGACAGGGCACTCATTCCCACCCCCACCCCATCCCTGCTGTACTTCATCAAGCCTAACAGAAAGAGCACAGCACTTAGCTGAAGTCAGTTATGACCACCCAAAAGTCAGTTGGGGCAGAGACCTAGGCTAGTGAATTACCCTGTGTGAGAGTAGGCTTTGAGATCTAGACTCCCTCAGGAAACTGCAATCAGAGGAGAGGGAGTCAGGAAGTGAGTGATAAGGAAAATAAGGTGGGGAAAAAGAGACTAAAAGTATCAAAGATTTCAGGAAGAAACATAAAAGATAAATCAACAGAAAGAAAAAAAACAACAACCCAACAACAACAGAAGGAAATACGGTATCTACAAGCAAATACTGCAAAATAAAGGAAAATGATTCAACACTTGATGAGACAGAGGATCTTTTGGAATGCAAGGAGAACACCGAACTACAAACATTCTGTTCCTGAGTGATTTAAAAGAGAAATGAGAATTATGAGAGCAGAATTTATATTTCACATAGGAAAAACAATGAATAGAATAGAAAAACTTAAACTTGCAATATCAAGTCTCACCAAAGAAACAAAAGAAAGAAAAATACATTGGGAATGCAAACACACAGAAATGAAGGATAACTCTGAAGAAGTGCTCGGTTTTGGCACTTTTTCAAAGAAAATATGGGCACTACGCAAATAAAACATACCGAACTTGAAGACAGATTTTACAGAAACAATTTAAAGAACACTTCTTCCCAGAAGAACTTGACAGGACAAAAATCCTTAACATCATAACAAAGATCATCAAATACAAAGGAAAGGACAGTCGAATAATGTAAAGCTTCCTAGAAAAAGGAGGGGCGATCGGAATGTGTCCTGAAAAGCAATGGAGCTCAGGATACAGCCCAGGGTCATTATCCAAGCAAAACAGCTGACCTCAAACAGAGGATGCAAACAGACAACACAAGGATTGGAAGTCTCCCAGCAAAAGATGACAAGACAAAAAGTCTTAACACTATAATGCAGGCAATAATAAAAGAGAACTGCCCAGAACTTTGAACACAGAAAATGAAATACCAATTGAAAGAATCCATAGATCACCTCAAGGAAAAAACCCAAGGCTGTAAATTCCAAGGCACATAGTGGTTAAATTTAACAATTCAATTCAGAAACAAGTTCTGTGAGCCACCAGAAGAAAGATATTCAAATACAAAAAGAATAGCAGAGAGCTCAATAAGAGATTTCTTTCTCAGTGTACATAAGGAGATAGGGGTGAAAGCAGATGTCATGTGGAGATAACAATGAAGAGGCTGGCATGGGCACTATAGACAGAACCTGGTGACACCTGCCTGTGGTGAATCAATGTTGTTTGTGGGACTACACTACAAGATATGAGGGTACATGAAAGTGGAGGAGGGAATAGGGGGATAGAAAAGAGTGAGTGATGTGCTAGGGTCAATTCAAGGGCTAGCAATGAGGGGGAAATGATCCCTGTGTCTCAGAAAGAGAAAAGCCTACAGGGGATTAGGTGAGAAGAAAGGAGGAAGGGTTGGAAAAGGGAGGAAAGAGACCTTGCTTTGCTGGTGAGAAGGGGAGTTAATTAATGAATACTTCCATAAGTGACGAGAGATATTCTGTGAAGAGAGATGGGGACCCTGTTCTAGGTGTGGCTGGATGATCTAGTGCTCGCAAAGTTGATTTTTGCTACCTTGGGACAGTGAGGAGTTGAAACTCCTGGCGGCAAACAGCAGCTTTGGGGAATGGGAAAGTATGGACCTGGGGAGAACATTTTGAGGCAAATGTAGAGGAAAAAAATGGTAACTCAAGGATGGTATAGATCAGTGGTCAGCTACATAATCAAGCATGTGGTAGGGGTTGGGTCTTATCACAGGACAGTGTTCTCTCAGATACCTGCAATTACTGACATTGCTGTGGGAGTGAGGCACAATGGAAAAGGAGGGATCCATAGGGCAATTTTCCAAGACAAAGGCAGAAACTACCTAGACAGGAGAGACTAGAATGGATATCTGGGAAGTCTTGATTGCATGAGGAATACAAAGAATAGAGAGAGACCAAAGAATTCTAAATGTCATGAATCAGAGAATGAGGGGCTAGAGTAGACAGAAAGTGAGGATAGATAATGAAAAAAGGAAGAGTTCTCTAGACAGGGGTGGAAAAATTAAATTTTTTGTGGGAATTTATTTTTGCTGAATTATACATGTTTATCATGAGGATTTTGTTTTGTACATTTTTTAATTTGTTCATTAAGGGAAGAGTAATGGGAATGACAGATTATAAATGTATGTAAAAATAAGATGAAAAAAAACTTCTGAGTGAAGTCAACCAGCTGGTCCAAGCAGATTATTCAAAGAAGCAGGTGGCACAGTGGATAAACTGTGTGAGTTAAGTCAGAGAGACTTGAATTTGAATCCTTCCTCAGAAACTTAATAATGTGTGATCCTAGACAAGTTGCTTAATAACTCTCATTTATTATGAAAATAAAAACTAATAAACAGGACCAGCTGAAGGGGAAGAGAGGAGAGGAGAATCTACATGACTATGAGAGGGAGGAAAAAGGGGGGGGGGAATTATGTAACCAGATAAAAGCAGAAAAGGAAATTAAGCAAAACTCCAAGGGAAAGGGGGTAAAAATGGGAAAGGATGTGGGGTTGAGGGAAAGAGAGCCAGTGGGAATAGGACCACCTTAAAAAAGATTAAGCAAAAGTAATCGAAGAGATATAGTATTGTATTTGCAGTAGAAGGAAAAAAATCTTAAGCTGAAAAAAAAACATAACTTTAAATGTGAATGGATTAAATAATCCACTAAAATAAAAAAAGAGTGAAAGGGATAGAAGGAGGAAGTATAGTTTACTTAGAAACAAAAGACATCAATAATTTATTTTAACTATCTTTGTCATGATGCTCAGTAACCTTTATTAAATTGGATAATTTCACCTCATTTGCTAAAAAATAGGGATTCTACAAAAGCAGCTGAATTACCTGGAATTTAGATTTCCTAACATATTTTCCTTCTCTCAACAATTCTTTGAATTCCTAAAAAGTGAGAGAAAGCAAAAACAGTTTTAACTAGAGACAGAAACAGCTTCCATATAAGAATATATATCAGTGTATATGTTCCAGACCTCTCTGCAGCTTTTAATGCTGTTGACTGGCTTTCCCTCCTAGACATTCTCTTTTCTCTGGATTCTCCCCACACTACTCTCTCCTAGCTCTTTTCTTACCAATCTGAATAATAAGCCTGTCTCTTTTGCTGAGTCATCATTAATAGCATTCCCTTCTATCTCTTGGTACATACCTAGATGCTCTCCTAGGCTCTCCTTTTTCCACAGACTATCACTTGGTGACTTGTTCAGTTGCCACTGATTCATTTTTCATCTTTATCAAATGATTTAGATCCATACATCTAGCCATAGGCTCTCCTGATCTTCATCTTCAAATCACCAACAGCCTACTGGACATTTCAAACAAGTCTTTGTAGTCATCTCAAATTTAACATATCCAAAGCAGAATTTATTATCTTGCCACCAATCCTCCCAAACCCATCCCTCTTCTAAACCTCCCCATTTCTTTTAAGGGCACTAAAGTCCTTCCAGTCACTCAGACTCACAAAGTCAGCATCATCCTCAATTTTTTCCTTGAAATCATCACATATATCCCATAGTTACCAAATCTTGTTTCTACCACCTTAGTACCTCTTGCACCATTCCTTTTCTCTATAGTCTCAACACCACCACCCTTATCTAGGCAATCTTTTTTTTTTTAATTTTTTTTATTTTTAGGCAATTGGGTTTAAGTGACTTGCTCAGGGTCACACAGCTAGTAAGTGTCAAGTGTCTGTTCTGAGGCCGGATTTGAACTCAGGTCCTCCTGACTTCAGGACCAGTGCTCTATTCACTGCACCACCTAGCTGCCCCATTATCCAGGCACTCTTACCTGAATTATTGCAATTGACTCCAAGTGGTCACCTCTGCCTCAAGTGTCAACCTACTAAAATCCATCCTCCACATAAATGCCAAGTACTTTTCCTAAAATACAGGCCTGGCAATGTCAAACCCCTGTTCAATAAACTCCAGCAACTATCACTTTTAGGAAGACAGACAGATGGATGAATGGATAGACAGGTAGATAGACAGACACACAGAGATGGAACTCCTGTTTGGCATTTAAAGACCTTTGCAATCTCATTTTCCACACTTACCATGCAAATTTTTCCTTTCATGTACTCTCTATATTCTAGCCAAACTGGACTTGTTGCTGTTCCTCATAGGTGACACACCATCTCCATTCCCACACCCCTACACTGGCTTTCTCATGCCTGGAATACAGTTCTTCTTAATCTTTGCCTTGTGGAATCCTTAGTTTCCTTCAATACTGAACTCATTAAGTCTTCCTGACTACAACTCAGACATGGGACCAGAGGGGTAGGGGGAGGGGTGGGGTAGGAGGAGAAAGGGTGAGCAGATAATGTGTATCATTAGAACCTGATCATTAAGGGTTCTAAGAAGGAATCTAAAAAGACAGGTGACCTTGTAGTGCTTTTGTTATGATGTGATGATCTTAATTTTTAAAAATTCTTTAAATTTTTAGTCAATTGGAGTTAAGTGACTTGCCCAGGGTCACACATCTAGTAAGTGTCAAGTGTTTGGTCTGAGGCCAGATTTCAACTCAGGTCCTCCTGACTCCAGGGTCGGCGCTCTATCCACTGTGCTACCTAGCTGCCCTGCCCTGGTTTGATGATCTTAAAAGAAGACTGGAAAGTGAGAGGAAAAGAAATCCACTGGGGTGGGGGGGGGAGATAGAGAAGAAAAATACGGCTCACAATCAGTGAGCACAAGCAGAAAACTATATAAACAAGGAGGAAGGCCTGACGATGAGGGTACACACATACATACATACACACACACACACACACACACACACACTCCCAAAGAGAATAAAAATACACTTCATTCAACAGGAAAACAGGAGGTAGAAAGGAAAGAAGGAAAAGGGAGGAATAAAAAGGATAGATTATTCTTAAGTAAAACAAACTCTAGAGAGGAAGGCTCTCAAAGAAAGCTTTAAAAAATAAGAAAAAAAGGACAAGAACCTATGATTATGCTGTGGATGAGGGAAAGAGAAAAAGGGCTGGAGAATAAAAGCAGACTGTACCAAACCTACAGCAATGGTGCTGAGTATATTCCTTCTTATCACTCTCTTCGTATACATAAGAAATATATAAGTATAAGAAAATAATGGAAGGAAATATGATGCAGGGAAACATACAATTAATAATTAATCATAACTGTAAATGAGAATGGGATGAATTTACTCTTAAAAAGTAAGAGGACAGACAGCAGAATAGATCAGAAAGCAGAATCCAACAATCTGTTGTTCACAAGAAACACACCTGAAATATAAAGATTCACACAGATTAAAATTAAGGAGCTGGAGCAATGACAATCCAATGACCAACCATGATTTCTAAAGTCCAACGATAAAGCATGATAACCATCCCATGACAGAGAGGTGATGAACTCAAGATGAATAAGACATACATTTTTTGACATGGTTAATGTGAGAGTTTCCATTGCTCGTTTGCTCCACTATGCATATGATGTAGGGTTTTTTTTTCTTTTCCCAAGGGGAGGGGGTGGGGGAGGAATGCATGTGGGAGGATAAGAAAATTAATGCTTGGTAAACAAAAAGTAAAATTAAAGTTACATTTAAAAGAATGTTCCTTTGATGAGACTTTGATAAGTCTCCATGGCTAACCATTTTAATAAACATTAATGTAGCAAGTGTTGTCTGACCTACTTCAACAAACAAAAAAAAAGTAAATACGCATTAACAAAAATACCTCCCTCCAAAAACTGGACACCTTCAGGGTACAGATAGATTTGATCTTGGCATCGGGGTAGCTAGGTGGCGCAGTGGATAGAGCACCGTCTCTGGATTCAGGAGGACCTGAGTTCAAATCCGGCCTCAGACACACGACACTTACTAGCTGTGTGATCCTGGGCAAGTCACTTAACCCCATTGCCTAGATTAAAAAAAAAAAAGATTTGATCTTGGCATGTTAAGTTTAAATATTTCTGCCAAGAAAAGGTAGTCCAGCCAGACTAGGGCAGTTCATTCCTATACAGAAAGGTGAATAGTCAATATTAAGAGAAACCATAGCACTAGTAGAGTAGAATATCTAAGGCAGAGTTTCTCTACACCATGGAGCATAATCTCCAGAGTGGAAACACAAATCAATGGCCCGAACTGAGTATTTTTTTAATACAACTGCCATGCAAATATATACATTTTTTTCAATGAACACAAAATTAAAAAGATATCTTTTTAAAAAAGCAAAAAGAGTATGGTGAAATTGTTCCAACTGACAGAAAATGTAATGCCATACTGATCTAATATGGTATATGCAAACGAGGTCAAATATGAATTGGCATACGTTGACTCTTGATGCGGGTTTAATCTGCAGCCACTGTTATCAGTCAATATAGAATCATTAAATAAATAAGTTACACTCTTTACTTCTTTTGAATTTCACAAAATGTGTAAATTCTAAGTTAAATAATCTTGGTGCATAAGTTATAAATACGCTATCATCAATTAAATAATAAGCATTTGTTAATGTGGTGAGGATGCAAAGACAAAAATGAAATAGTTGCTAACCTCAAGTAGTTTATATTCTATTAAGAGGGAAAAACATATACAAAATAAATTCAAGGAAATTTTTTCAGAGGGAAGCAGGGCAGCTGGCAGCCACAGGGAAAAATCAAGAAAAGGCCGGATGTTGTAGGTGGCTTTGAGGAATATTTTGAAGAAAACTAAACGACAATGGTCAGGAGAGAGTGCATTCCCAGTATAGATGACGGCTTGTGCAAAGGAAAGAGAAAATGGAATGTCATGTGTAAGAAATAGCAAGATGGCCAAGTTTAGCTAGACTACAGAGTATATGAAGGGAAAATATTACTAAATATAGATAAATAACTTTTAACATGAAGAATGATACAAATTTATTCTTGCTCAAACAGTTAATAAATTTATTTTCTGACACTACAATGAAACAAGCGTTTGAACATGAAAAGTTTATTATGTTTTGGCTACAGGTGAATAAAGAGTTCTCCAGTTTAATCAAAGAGATACAAATTTTGCTAGATCTTAACATCTTTTTTGTATTAAAGGGTTTGCTGCTATAGCAGCAGCTAAAAGAATAAACTATCAATCTTGACCAGTATCTGAAAAGCTATATCAATGACACCATGCTCTAAAAAATTATGCCTCAAAAGAAAGTCCATCCATTGTTATTGAGGTCATCATTTTTATGCATCATAAACATGAAAACCAGGGATTTTATCTATAAACAAATGTGTTGTTACTTTTATTGCACGTTTAAGATGTCTGTGTTAAATACATTGCAACATACTTAATTTTATTCTGAAAAATACGAGTTAGACATTGTGTGATGACTGTGTTAGACTTAGCTCTTCTCAGCAATACAATGATCTAAGACAATTCCAAAAGATTCACGATAGAAAATGCTATCCACATCCAGAGAAAGAACTATGGTGTGTTAATGCAGATCAAAACATACTATTTTCTTTTTTTGTTTTGTTTTCCCCTTTTCTTCTGATTCTTCTTTCACAACATGATCAATGTGAAGATAAGTTTAATATGATTGTAAATATTTAGCCTATATCAGATTGCATGTCATCTTAGGGAGGGGAGGGAAGGGGGAAAATTTAGAACTCAAAATCTTATAAAAGTAGATGTTTAAAACGAAAAATTAATTTATTAAAATATTAAAAATTAGTTAGAAAAGTTATGTAGAGTTTTTTTCATGGCTCATACAGTGATTTGTTTGGGGGTGGGGGGGTTAAGAAAGAGAGAAACCTAGCATCTAAAGTAAAATGATCAACAGATACAGGATTTACCCAATGCCTATATGGCTCGTGGGGAAAAAAAATTTCCACTTATTCTATTTTAAAGACTCATAGCTCACCCTTCCTCCCACTCTCTTGCCACTTGCAAAGTGAGTTTTTGTACCAGCTACTCTAAAGCGCACTTGAGTATTATTCCAGAGTGCCTGCTCTGAGCTAAAATGTTTACATTCATAGCACAGTCCCAGGCAGTCTATACCTGCAGCTGATATGAGAAGCATTTCTTAGGGGCAGCTAGGTGGTACAGTGGATAGAGCTCTGGCCTTGGAGTCAAGAGGACCTGAGTTCAAATACGGCCTCAGATACTTGACACTTCTAGCTGTTTGACCCGGGGCAAAGCTGTTTGACCCTGGGCAAGTCACTTAACCCCAACTGCCTCACCAAAAAGCAAAAAACAAAAACAAAAAAAATTTCTTTCAAGGGATCTGATCTGTGGTAATAGGTCAGCCAAAAAACCCATACAAGGTAAGTTGAAAGGAAGGTCTTCTCAACTCCAAGGCTGGATTTTTACCCACTATGGCACATTTCCTCTCAATAAAATTTTACTGAATAAAAATTAATTCATTGTGAGTTCAAAAACAGGATTGGAGAAATATGCATTTCACTTGGTTAAAAACTCTGGGGAAAAACTCTTTTGAGAGGGCAGAACCCAAATACATAGGGACTGAACTGGTATAAACCTGCTCTTTCCCCACAGGGTAGACTTGTAGTATAATAGTAAGAACACTGAACCAGAAATCAGGACACATCCATTCTAAATTCTAGTCCCTGCTCTTCCACTATCTACATAAATGACCTTTTCAGGTAACATGTTACATGTAACATGTTCTTCAGTAAGATTACATAAGTTCAAACCCTGCCTCTGATGTTTATTTACTTGTGTGACCTTAGACAAGTTACAAATGACCTAGGCATCAGTTTCCTCATTTGTAAACTGAGGCAGTTAGGCTAGATAGCCTTTAAGGTTCTTTTCAGCTCTAGATTTACAACTAGAAAAATTCCAGGGCTAAAAATCTATGATTAAAATGATGAAAAAGCTTATTTTACTCACCATGCTTTAGAGCATTTACTACCTTAGAGCCATAAATTTTATTATGTTAAGAGACGGTAGTATACCTGACAATAATCTAAATTTTAAGATAGTCGAAAGAATTCTGGCCTAGGACACCATTCTAGGGTTGATGCTGAAATTCACCAAAAATGAAGACAGTATTATTATCACACAAAACCTACCTAGTTTGTTCCTACACCTCTCATTGCAGGATCTTAGTGTTTTCTTTTCAGATTATTTCATTCTCTGATGTAGCAGTAAAAAGAACCTGAAATTAAGAAAATAACATGAAAATTGACTTGACAAGTAGTTCCAAGACATGAGATATTTTAAAAGTATTTTAGGAAAGGAATGAAATTAAATTTTAAATATTTAAATATTCAAGTACATTATGCACATCACGTCATTAAGATTCATTGAGTATTATGCAAAGTATATCTAATAATTTAGGTGAATTCACCTTTGAAACATTTCTTCTTCAAGGCAAGAAAAGATATATGCATTTTTAATAGAACGAGGTACAGATAACTGTCAGTTCCAAAAAATATTCCTATAATTTATAAGGAAAAGTAGAGATCATTTCTTATTAGAAAATAAATTGAAGAGGTAAGTTTTATGTCTCTTTTCTTAACAGTTCAACTAGTCTTGCTGGACTTGATAGAAATAGAAGCTAATTATCTCCTGGAAAATTTGTGAGACATGTTATGTTACATTAAATTAGTAATCAGACCCTGACAGTAAAGATTGTAATCAAGTTAAAAACTCAATGTTCCAAATTATACTTTGTCTTTTAAAGACTACAGATTTTTGGTTTTACATGTTTATGTCTAAATCAACAGGCATTAATTTCAGCTTTAACAAATCACAGCTCACAAAATTGGGGGCAAAAAGATCATTTAAACAAAGATCACATTTGGGAGAAAGGGGAAAAAAACTTATCACAATGTTTTATGCAATTCTCTGGTGAACTGAGTATTCTAAAAATCTGTAAAAATTTGGGTATTCACTAAGTCACTGAAATATTAATTCCCTGAACTTTAAAAAAAAAAGGTTAGTCGAATGGGGTTTCATCAACTGTAATACTACAGGTGCAACTGGATATGGTCATTTGGACTGCTAGATCTTTTCATCTTTTTTCTTCCTTTTTTTGTCTCTTATCATTTCTTCCTTGCTTCTCTGTACTCTGTTCCATGAGCTCTTGTTTTTTCTGTTCCACATATTTCTTTCTCCAGGCCCTTCTGCTACTGGTTTCCCTCTACTGTTAGGCCCTTTCCCTGTATCTTGCAATTCCCAAATCTCATATTTGCTCTCTAACTCCCTTCTCTACTCCTTAATCACGCTCAACTCTGCTCGCTATTTTTAAAAATTTTGTCACTATGAACCTGACAAACACAAGCAAATATTTACATTTCCACATATACAAAACAAAAAGATTATATATGAAATAGTGAATCTCTATTAAATATACTTTGATTTTTTAAAAGTATATATTAAATTTAGTAGAATCAACACACGACACTGAGGAAGATATCATTCTAATCTTTACTGTTTTCCTTCCGTGTATTTTTAAAATACTTCATTGGTATGCTTTTCCTTCTTGTACTCCTTTTCTGTTTGGTATCACTATCACTACAACCCTTGATTTCCATAATTTCCTCTACCCTCCCTCCTCAAAAAACAAAAGAAAACAACAAAAACAAAAAATCTTCCCTTGTACAAATAAGTATAATTAATCAAAGCTTATCTACATACTATGTTAGAAAATACACAAGTCATTCTATGTTCTAATCTATCTAATCTCTGCCAAAAAGAAAAGGCATAAATAGAATCTGCTGAAATAACGAATGGTCATTGCATTAATCAGGGTTCCTAAGTCTTTCACAGTTTTCATTTACAATGTTGTAGTCACTGTATAAAATGTTCTCCTGGTTCTTCTCATTTTACTTTGAATCAATTCATGCCAGTCACTTTAAGTTTCTCTGAATCAAAACCTTTCATTATTTCCTATGACTCAGTGATATTCCATTATATTCACATACAATTTGTTCAGATATTCCTCAATTGATGAGCACTCATATGGTTATCATTTCTCTGCCACAATGAAAAGCACTACCATTAATACTTTTTGTACATAATGGCTTTTTCTTTCCTACCTCAATTTCCTTGTGTAATTATGCCCAGGAGTACAGTCATTGGGCAAAAGGGTATGCAGTTTAATGATTTTTTGGGGGGGAAGGGTGGTATAGTTCCAAACTGCTTCCCCAAATAGCTGAAGAAGTTCACAGTTTAATCAACACTGCACTAGTGTGCACTAATGTGACCCACCCTCAATCCCTCCAACAACTGCCATTTGCCTTTTATGTCATCTTTTCCAATTCAACATCTGAGGTGTAAATTCAGACTCATTTTAATTTAATTTCTGTGATCAAAAGTAACCTGAAACATTTCTTTCATATATCTTAGCAGTTTGCATTTTCTCCTTTGAAAACTACCCATTCAACTATGCCCAAAGAGCTATAAAACTGTGCACAGCCTTTGATCTAGCAGTACCACTACTAGGTCTGTATCCCAAAGAGATCATTAAAAAGAAAAAAGGACCCACATGTACAAAAATACTTATAGCAGCTCTTTTTGTGGTGGCAAAGAATTGGAAATTGAGGGGATGTGCACCAATTGGGGAATGGCTGAACAAGGTATGGTATACGAATATAATGGAACACTACTGTGCTATAAGAATGATGAGCAGGCAGATTTCAGAAAAACCTAGAAAGACTTACATGAACTGATGCTGAGTGAAGTAAACAAAACAAGGAGAACACTGTACACAGCAACAGCAACATTGTGTAATGATCATGTTTAATAGACTTAGCTCTTCTCAAAAATACAATGATCTAAGACAATTCCACAAGACTCATGATGAAAAATGCTATTCACATCCAGAGAAAGAACTATGGAGTCTGAATGCAGATCTAAGCATACTGTTTTCTCTTTTTTGTTGTTTTTTTCTTTCTTGTGGTTTTTCCCTTTTGATTTGATTCTTCTTTTACAACATGACTAATGTGGAAATATATTTAATATGACTGTACATATATAACCTCTATCAGATTGCTTGTCATCTTGGGGAGGGAGGGGGGAAAAATGGAATTCAAAATCTTATGAAAGTGAATGTTAAAAACTATCTTTGGGGCAGCTAGGTGGCACGGTGGATAGAGAGCCGGCCTTAGAGTCAGGAGGACCTGAGTTCAAATCTGGCCTCAGATACTTGACACTTCCTGGCTGTGTGACTCAGGGCAGGTCACTTAACCCCATTGTCTCGTCAAAAACAAAACCAAAAAAAAACTATCTTTACAGTAATTGGAAAAAATAAAATACTAAGTGGAAAAATAAATGTTACTTGAAAAAAAAATAATTTAAAAAAAACTATTCATAGCATTTGATTATTTATCCCACTGGAGAAGGGATCTAGTTCTTATATATTTTTATCAATTCCCTATTTACCTTGGATAGCAGATCTTTGTCAGAGAAACTTAATACAAAGATTTTTTTTCCAGTTAACACTTTCCCCTATAATTCTAAATGAACTTATTGTGTTTGGACATTTTTTCTTCAATTTTATGTAATTAAAATTATCCATTTTATCTCCTATAATCCTCTCAATCCTTTGGGCAAGAACACTTCTCTTTAGCCATATTTGCAAAAGGTACATTCTTCCATTCTCTAATTTATGATGTGATCTTTTTTATCTAGGCCATGCATCTATTTGAAGCTTACTGTGATACATAGTTTGAGATCTTGACCTAAGGCTAATTTCTATGAGATAACTTTTAAGTTTTCCTAATTTTTATTAAATAGTGAGTCCTGACTACAATAGCTGATGTCCTTGCATTTATGTACTATGCTATTACTGTATGTCCAATTGCTTATAGAACTTGTATACCTAAATTATTCCACTGATAAGTTTTTCCATTTTTTTAACCAGTACAAAAGTTTTGATGATTACTGCTTTGTGTCCTGAGATCTCATACTGCCAGGCCCCCCTTCCTTCTCAAACTTTTTTATTATTTCCCTTGAAATTCTTGACTTTCTGGTTCTCTAGACTGATTTTGTTGTTATTTAGTAACAAATATGCATTTGATAATCTTGACTGGCATTGAATCTATTAATTATGTGATATTATAATTTTTAATATTTTATTAAGATCCAACCATAAGCTATTAATCTAAGTATTTATTTCAACTTATTTCAATTGTAATTATAGTTACATAATCCCCATGTATATTTTGGTAGGTAGACTGTCAGATATTCTCCACCTTCTGTAGTTATTCTGAACAAAATATTTTTCAGTCTCCTCTTATTGAGTTTTATTGGCAATATACTGAAAGACTAAAGATTTTTGTGTGCATATTTTATATCCTGCTACTCTTCTGAAGTTATTCATTATTTCAAATACTTTAAATTGAATGTCTAGATTTCTGCAAAGAAACGATCATACCATTTTCATACACTTAGGTGTTTCTTCTTTGCCTCTTCTTTACTTATTCTTTCAAGTTCCTTTTCTTCTCTTAATGTAATAGCTAGCATTTCTAAGACTGTATCTAACAGCAGTGGTGACAATGGACATCCTTGCTGTACCCTGATTTTACTGAAAAAGCTTCTAGCATTTCCCCATCACAGATAATGCTAGCTTTTGGTTTTAGGTAGATACTATTCACTATATTAAGTGAAAGGCACATTTATTCTCATGCTTTTAAATAAAGGTACCATATCAAACAAAGTCTTACAGGCCTCCAAATTAGCAAGATTTCAGACAGGCAACTGTGATTATCCACTACAAACTCTTGAAAAATTGGGTAGAAAGACAAGGAGTTCAAAAACCTAAGAAGATTCACCTCATTTTGTGTAGGAGGTTCTGACTTATGGACTTTTTTCCTATTGTCTGGACAACTTGCCATTAAGACAACTGGTCTAGACGTAATATAGACACCCCTGAGGTAGGCATCAGGTCTTCTTGCCTGAGGCAAGTTATGACCAAGTTCTCTGAGGTATACTTGATGGTTTATAGAGAGGTGGGCCATTAAGAATGGAGAAGGCCAGGCTGGGTATGGAACAAGAACCTCAGTTCAAGTACCTTGATGAATGAGTACTGTAATGTTGGAAATTTTTATGCAAACTATTTAATAATTGGCCAATCTCTTTAACAAGTTGTTACTAATAAGTGGATATTTTTATTTGTAGATTGTGTTTTTATATAACCTCCATTTCCTAATGTAACCCCTTCCTCCCAGTCATCTCCTATTACCTTACTTTTGGGGTTTTCTTGGCAAAGATACTGGAGTGGTTTGCCATCCTTCTTCAATGCTTTTTATAGATGAGGAAACTGAAGCAAATAGGGTTAAGGGACTTGCCCAAGGTCACACAATTATAAAGTGTCTGAGGCCACATTTGAACTCAGGAAAATGAGTCTTTCTTACTCTAGGCCCAGCACCCTATCCGCTGGTTCACCAACATGCATGATCTCTCTACTACAATTAATATTGCTATAGGTATAGCTATGAAACTATAAGCTAACATGCCAAACCCCCAAAGACCTCCTGCCCAAATACCAAATTAGGGGCACCATTACTTCAAGTAGAGGAATAAATCCTTCTTGAACAACCACCCAAATGGATTACTGATTTAGCCTAGATGTCCTCATCCTGATAGGTCATATCTAATTTCAGCCAAGGCCAGAAACTGAGACCCTCCTTGAGTTTTTAAGTTCTCAATTTCTCACTTGAACTCAGCCTACATATTTAATCTGTTATCAAATCTTGTCATATCTACCTTACAACACCTCTCCATATCCTCTTCTTTCCACTGACACACATAACTCTAAAGCAGGCCCTTACTACCTCTCACCTGGACTACTGCAGGAGCCTGATGGTTGGTCTCACTAGCTCAAGTCTATCCCACTCCAATCCAACTTCACTCAGCTGCCAAAGTGAGCATCATAAAGCACAGATGCAGATATTCCAACTTGTCATTCCCCAAACATAATGTTCCATCATTCAACTCCATGTGTTTCTTTGCACATAGCAATCCCTCATGCCTATGTAAAGTGCCTTTTTAAAAATATGGTATTACCACAGAGGGTTTACAAAATGGATCTACAAAGTATGGCTAATACAAACACCTCCACAATGTCACATCAGATTTATCTAATTCATTTCTTTGGTGTATGTCAAATACTCCACTCTCAGGATTTGGTTCACTTATTCCATTCTGCCTTCACATTAGCAAGTCTTAAGTTCTCAGAGATAAACCAGAACTATGCAGATTCGTTCAAATATTCAGAATCCTAGAATTAATCTATTGAAAGGAAACATACTTCCCTTGGTTAGTAGGTTTAAGCCCCCATCCAATGTATGTTCTATCTATACAACAAGCCAACAACAAGGCAACACATATACACCATGAATACAATTTGCACAACAGATTTAGATCTTAAACATAACCATTAATTTAACAATAAGGAAAAAAAGTAAGAAATAATATTACACCTACCCATATATTAGAGTAATGTATAAATAATAAAATATATCATAGCATACATATAAACCTAGATCACACTTTTCCACCAATGTATTCCATATATCTAAGGTAAAGAGTAGGGATATATTTTCATATATTTTCATTTATCATTTATATATTCGTATCATATATTTTCATTTTCAGGGAGGAAACATAAGTATTTATTAAACACCTACTATGTACCAGGTTCTGTGCTAATAAGTACTTTACAAATATTATTTCATTTCATTCTCACAACAACCTTGAGAGGTAGGTGCTACTTTACAACTGACAAACTGAGTGAGACAGAGGTTAAGTGACTTGCCCAAGGTCACACAACTAGGAAGTGTCTGAGGTTAGGCTGAACTTGGGTGTTCTTGATTCCAGGCCCAGAATCTTATTCACTGTACCACATAAAGGGGAAACACATGACGGAGGAAAACCCATGTGTCTAGGGTAATTCATATCTCTAGCCTGTAGGTTTCAATGTTACTGAACGCTTTTGCCTGTACTCATCTCCACCTCTTATCTTCTCCAGCTTCCTTGGACACTCAGTCCAAATCTCATTTTCTACAGGGTGCCTTCCCTGATCCTCCCAATCCCCTTGCCTCTCAACTTGGCCATCAGTGTCTTCCTTCTCATATTTACTTCCAGTTACTCTATACAGAGTATCTACATAACTAGTTATTAACATGTTGTCTTCCTCCAGCCCCCCAGAATGTGAGCTCCTTGCAAACATGAATAGTTGTTACCTTTCTTTTTATCTCCAGCACTTGGCAGAGAGCCTAGTATACCAATTAATCAATCAACAAATATTGATTAAGCATTTACTATGTGTCAAGCACTGTACTAAGCTCTGGAAATATCAAAAAAGGCAAAAACATAGATCCTGCTCTCATGAAGCTCACATTCAAATTTGAAAGATAGCTGTGCAAGTAAATATATACATACAAGACACATATAGTATAAATGGGAGATAATCACAGAGTTAAGAAAGAGAAGTCAACAAAAAAGGCCTTTTGGAGAAGGATGGATTAAACTGAGTCTCTAAGGAAATCAGAGAAGCCAGAAGGTGGAGGTGAGGAGGAAAAACACTTCAGGCATGAGGAACAACCAGTAGAAAGTGAGGGAATCAGGAGATGACTTGTGCGAGGAACAGCAAGGCCAGTACAGCTGAACACAGAGAACATGGAGGGGAGCAAAATGTAAGAAGAATGGAAAATTAGGAAGAGGCCAAGTTGTCAAGGGCTTTAAAAGCCAAAAGATTTTATATTTGATCCTGAAGGCAAATAAACCTGCACTTTAGGAAAATCACTTTGACAGCTGAATGGAGGATAGACTGGGGTGCAGAATATTCTTGAGGCAGAAAGACTAACCAGATGACTATAGCAATAATCCAGACATGAAGTAATGAGAGGTTTTACCATGATGGTGGAATGTATGAGTGGAGAAAGGGATACCAGAGATGCTATTATGGCAGAAATAGCAAGACTTAACATCAGATTGGGCACGTGGAGTGAATTCAACAGAACAGTCAAATATGATTGGGAAGATAGCGGTGCCCTGAACAGTAATAGGGAAATTCATAGGAAGGGATAATTTGCAGAGAAAGAAAATATTTTATTTTTGACTCTCTCCCCATTCCAGGACATCCTCAACTCAGCAGCCAAAGTGATCTTCTTAAAGCACATGTGTGACCCTGTCATCTCCCTACTCAATAAACTTCAATGGTACCCCCTCAACTCTAGGATCAAATATAAAATCTTCATCTTTTAAAGTCTTTCATAACTTGGCCCCTTCCCACTTTTTCAGTCTTATGCTCTACTCCCCGTCCACATAATCTATGATCTAACATCTGCCTTCCTGCTATTTCTCACAAAACACTCCATCCTCACTCCATGACTTCCACTGGCTGTGAATTCCATGCCTGGAATATTCTTTCTCCTCACCAATACCTCCTGGCTTCTTCAACTTCTACAGATACTCTGTGACAGGCATTGTGCTAGGTGCTGAAGATACTAAAGAAAAATGAAACAGTACCTGCATTCAATGAGCTCACATTCTACAGGAGAAAAACATGTACATAGATAGATACCAAAACACACAGAAAGCAAATTCAAACATTGGGACAGCAAAGTGGGAGCAAGGACAGACTGATGACAATGGTTATTCCCTAAGATACAAAAGCCATGATTCAAAAAGGTAGAAATATAAACATTGAGATCTCTGAGTAAAGAGAAAGGAATAGACATGAAAAATGTGGAGAAAGAAACAGAATTTGGCAACTGATGAATAATAAAACCAAGATTATAAACATGAGTGACTGAAAGGAGTGACAGAAGTAAGGAAATTCAGAAGAAGAATAAGATGGGATGGGGGCAAGAGAACATACGCGAAGATGATGAGCTTTGTTTGGAACATCTTGAGTTTGAGATACCTATTGGACATCCATTTCAAAATGCCCAAAGCACCCTTAGTGAGGTGTTACTAGAGTTGGATATACAATTTAGGAGCCAGCTGCATAGAAACAATGATTAAACACAGAGAAGTTGATGATGTTACCAAGAGAAAGAATGCATTTGCTGAGAACAGATGGGGGCTCATCTGTGAAGAACAGCAAAAAGGCCAGTATGGCTGGATCACAGAGTACAGGGAGGGAACAAAATGTAAGAGGACTGGAAAAGTAGGAAGAAGCCAGGTTGCCAAGGGCTTTAAAAGCCAGAAGATTTTATGTTTGATCCTTGAAGTAAGAGGACGCCACCTACATGAAAATCACCTGGGGAAACACTCACAGTTATGGGGAAACGCACATAGTTATAGGGCATGATATGAATGATGACCCAGAAAAGGAGACTAAGTAGCAGTAAATAGGTAGGAAGTGAACAACAAGAGAACAATGCCATGAAAACCTAGAGAGAAGAGATTATTCAGGAGAAGGGAAGGAAACAAGCTTTTGCTAATTACCTACAGTGTACCAGGCACTGTGCTAAGCACTTTACAAATATTATCTCGTTTGATCCTAGTAACAACCATGTTATAACAACAGTACAAGCTGAAAAGCAGAAGTTTTACAACAGACTCAAATAGTAATATTTCTGAATAAAACATGAATAATTTCAGCTGGCCACTCAACAATGACCCCAAACCTAATCCCAAACCTTTAATAGTTCCCGATCTCCTACTTTGTCAAACAGTCTTCTATTTAGTTCTCAGGGAGATCCATAATCTGATCTTATTTCTACCATTACTCAACCCTATTTCTCACTATTACCAAATAAAAATAATTCCCCCATAATAAGTCCTACCTCTCTCAGCCTGAAAGGCCTTTCACTTCCATAACACCTTAAAAGCAGACTAAAGCTTAAGACTCTAAAGTCCTATCCACCTCCAGAGAAACAACTAATGGAATCTGAATGCAGATTGAAGCATAATGGTTTGTTGTTTTTTTTTACTTTATTTTTCTTGATTTTTTTGTCTGTGTTTTCTTTCACAACATGACTAATATGGAAATATGTTTTGCATGACTGCACATGTGTAACTTTTATCAAATTGCCTGCCTTTTCAATGAGGCAGAAGGAAGAGGATGGGAGGGAATCTGGAACTCGAAATTGTAAAAAATGAAGGTTAAAATTGTTTTTACACGGAAAAAAATAAAATATTACAACTGTAAAAAAAATAAAATTAAAAGATTCTAAGGTCCATAATGATAAGGGATTCAATAAAGATAAAGTACTACCTGATATAGCCCATTTCACTTTTAGAGAGCTTTAATTGTTAGAAAATTTTTCCTTATAATGAACAAAAAAAATCTCCATGGGAGGACAATTTGCATGCATTTATATCTTGAATATTAATGTTCTTATAACAAAGACTTTAAGTACATGAAATAATCTTTAATCTGAAGATAATCATTGCTCCTGATTTTCCTTGTCTAATTCATAAGCTTAGAAATCTAAGAAATAACTACAGCAAGTTCTCATTAAAATACAATTTAGAGTAAACAAAGTTCATAGAATCAATTAAATTTTTTCCTAACATCATCAAGCATAAATTTGCTTTTTTGAAACTTCCACCCATTTATTAAGCATCTACTTATTATGTGCTAGATACTGTGCTAGGTGCTAGGGATGTAAAAACAAAAATGAAAATCCTTGCCCTCAACAAGTCTATTCAACATAACATCACTTCAGATCCTTAAACACAGTTATCATGTATCCTCTGAATCTTCTTGCATATGAAATAAATATCAGTCTTCAGATGGCATGGATTCTGGACCCTCTTTCTTCCAGTTTATCAATGTTCTTCCTAAACCATAGTTATCACAAACTGAACACAATATTCCAGATGTGTTCTGACTAAGACAGAATACAGGACAATCACAACCTTTTCCTGGAAGCTATACTTCTTAATTAGATTTTTTAACTCCCCTAACACATTGCTGACTCTCATTGAATTGGCAAGCCCCTAAAACTTCATGTCTTCCTTATTTCATAATAGTGCAACTAGGTTTGCTTTTTTTTTTTATACAAATGCAAAACTCTACACCTATCCCTACATCCTATTAGATTCAGTCCAATAACTCTAGTTTGTCATACTCTTTCAGATCATGATTCTTTTACCCATATGTGAGCTGCTCTTTAATGCTTTATGTCATCTGCATAAAAAAAATGATAACAAAAAAGGTTTTTTCCACAAACAGGTCATGCAAAACTAACTTTATTTCCTTTTTCAAAAGTATGACAGAATTAGTAAACCCAGAAATACAACGGATATAGAATCAGAAGACCAGATATATAATAGATAATATACACCATACAGCCAGTTTACCTGGATTTTATCAAAGTACTTAATAAAAGTTTCTTTTGTAATTCTTATGGAAAAGATGGAAAGATTTGTCCTTATGTGTCCATACAACCAATTAGACAGAATCAGAACTGGTTGAATGATTAAATACAAAAAAAGGTCATTAAAGGTCAATGTCACCTTAGAAGAAAGTCTCTAGTAAAGTGCACTAGGAATCTATTTGGCCCCTGTGCTGTTTAACATTTTTATCAATGACTTGGATAAAAGCACAAATATAGCATGCTTATCAAATTTTCATGTGATACAAAACTGTAAAGTTTAGTTAACACTGTGTGAGACAGGCCTAAAAAAGATCTTAAGACTAGAATACAGGGGCAAATGGATAATGATGAAGACATCAATGTAAAGTTATAGAATCATAAATCTAGAGCCATCATGTTTACCACAATCATTTAACAGATGAGGAAACTGAGGTCAGAAAGTTAAGTGAATTGCCTAAGGTCACATGGATACATTTGGATTTTTAAAAATCAAACATATAAATCGAAAATGAAGACAACATAACTAAAAAGCAGTGTGTCTGAAAAAGTTTAATTGCCTACAAATTAATTTTTTTCCCATAACAATATAACTTGACAGCCATCATAGAGTCAATACTACAAAGATCTGTAAGAGACTTTAAAGATAATCTAAGCCATTCTTCCTCCTCAAACTTGCCAGTTTTGTTTGTGAACTAAACTATCCTTGCAGTTTTCCAGGTTGGCAACCTTAAGAGTCATTTATCTCTTCCCTTTCCCTCAGTCCCACATCAATTGCCTCCACAAAATTACTCCCATCTTGCCCTCTCCACTGACACACACACAACCATCACCATAATTCAGGTCCTCATCAACTCTGACAGTGACTATAGTGATAACCTCTTAATCAGTCTCACTACTTCAGTCTGCCTTTTTCCAATCTATTCTCCATAGAGTTGTCAAATTCATGATCTTCTAAAAACAAAAGTCTGGCAATATTATCCCCATAGGCATATTCACTGTTTCTTGGGCTTCTTCCTCCTACTGCCACCATTCAGCCATCTCTCCTTTAAAGTTCACTCCAAATCTACTTGTCACGCAATCCATATCCCTGTTAAGAAATCTATCAGTAATACTTAACTAGCTGTGTGACTCTGGGCAAGTCACTTATCCCCAGCTGCTTCACAAAAAAAACAAAAAAAACAAGAAAGAAAAAAATCTATCAGTGCCTAAGTTGCTCTCCATTCTTATTCAAGAAATTCATTTTGCCTAGCTCAGTATTCCCTGTTCCAAATCTTGAAATCCTATTTAAATGCCAAGAAGTCCCAGGTTATCATCTCAGATGTCCTGACTACCCTCAACCTAGATGCCATACCTCTTCAATCACATCCCCTCAACTAAGATGTCCTGACTCTTCACTCATATCCCCTCAATTCAGATGGCCTTACCTCACTTCACACTGAGAAAGATAATGTGGAATCTGGATTCTAGGCTGTTTTATCATACTGTGCTTCCAAAACTTGACATAACTGAAAAAGGCTATGATTTGACTAGCTATTGCTAACCTGAACAATCATGGGAAATCCTGCTGAATCTAGGCATAAAAATGGAAAATATCTGCTCAACTTTCTATAATCAGTTACTTTCCCCCTAGAATATTCCAACCACAACTATGTTGTTAAACTCTCATGACTCTTCTCTATACTACCTAAATTTGTCTCCCAAATTTGTGCAATCCTCATTTATCTCTTTTCCTTCTCAAAAGATTATAAAAAGGCCAGTCCAGGTCAACTCACAGAAAAACTCCTTCAAGATACTGCCTGTGACAAATATTTCTTTCCTGAAAGAAAAAAAGAATGCCTTGGCTAAAAGAAAATTCAGAAAGTCAATTAATGTAAGAGAAGATTAAAACTTAAATCTCAACATTATATTTAACTATTCAATCTCCATAATCCTGAATTCTGAAACTGATTACTCTGATCATAAGCTCTTATTCTTTTATATCTTCTCTGTCTCATCGTTCCTACGCCTATCCTTTATCCTCCCCATGACCATCACCATTCCCTATTTTCCTGGTCTATCATATTGTCTCTGATCTTAAGTCTGGCCCTTCAGTCTTAATGGTTGAGTTGACCCAATTCATTTCTATATTCTCTATTGTCCTTGAATCCCTGGCAACAAGATTTACCAAACCCCAACTACAGGTTACTTTCACCAATCTGCCTTCTCTACTCCTATTCATACACTACTAAACACCAACAGAAGTCATAAAACTATGCCAAAACTCATACAACTATGCCAATCAATATACCATTGATTTACCCAATCTCACTGATGTGCAAAAATAATTTTTATCTTCTTACTCCTTCACATTCTCCATTCTCCCTTCAAGTAGATGACTTCTATTTCACTAAGAAAACAGATATTTGTCATAAGCTCCCTTTTCCCTATTCCATACTGCCATGCCTTCAAACAAACAGATTTGCTCCATATCTGGAATGTACTATCATCTCTGTCTCTCACAATCCCCAACTTCCTTCAAGACTGACACAAAATAGGTGTTTAAAAATGATTATTTGGGAGACAGCTAAGTGGTGCAGTAGATATAGCACCAGTCCTGGGTTCAGGAGGACCTGAGTTCAAATCTGGCCTCAGACACATATAACACTTACTAGCTGTGTGACCTTGGGCAAGTCACTTAACCACATTGCCTAGCCAAAAAAAAAAAAAAAAGATTATTTGTTGATTCCCAGCACCTAGCACAGTCCTTCGTACCTAACAGATACCTAATAAATGTTTGTTAAAATGAATAGCTCCTGTGGAAGAATTGGGACACTAATGCACTGTTGGTGGAGTTGTGAACTGGTCCAACCACTCTGAAGAACAATTTGGAACTATGCCGAAAGAGCAAACAAACTGTTCATACCCTTTGAACCAGCAATAAGACTATTAGGTCTATATTCCAAAGAAATCATAAAAAAGAGAAAAGGACTTACATGTACAAAAAAATTTATAGCAGTTCTTTTTATGATAGCAAAGAACTGGAAACTGAAAGGATGCCCATCAAATGGGCAATGGCTGGACAACTTGTGGTATATGATTGTAATGAAATACTATTATGCTATAAGAAATGACAAGCAGGATGGTTTTAGGAAAACCTATGAACTGATGCTGAGTGAAATGAGCAGAACCAGGAGACCATTGTACACAGGAATAATAACACTGTAAAGATGATAATTGTGAATGACTTATTGTGGTCAATATAATGACCAAGAAAATTTGAAAGACTTATGAAGAAAAATGCTGTCCACCCCCAGAGAGAGAACTAACACAGACTCTTGAGTACGAATTGAAGCATAAAGTTTTCACTTCATTTTTTTGCTTTTTTTCTTTGCATCATGGCCAATATGAAAATGTTTCACATGATTTCACATGTATAACTGATATAACATTTTTCTGCCTTCTCAGTGGGTGCAGGAGAAATTCAGAACTCAAAAAAAATTTTTAATGAATGCTAAAAATAATGAATTTATTTTTAAAAAAGAAATTAACTGGGGCAGCTAGGTGGCACAGTAGATAGAGCTCTCGCCTTGGAGTCAGAAGGACTTGAGTCCAAATCCATCCTCAGACACCTGAAACTCATTAGATGTGTGACCCTAGGCAACTCACTTAACCCCAATTGCCTCACCAGAAAAAAAAAGGCAAAAAAAAATTAATATCCCCTCTACATGCTCAGTTTAACTATAGTAATAATATTAATACTTTACAAACTTATAAATTTAATACAAAACCAAAGTATTTATTAATAGGTTACACTAGAAAATTAGACAGTCATAACAAAGTTCTTACGGAGAAAGAGTACAAAAATGTTTAGACAAACTATAAAAAAGTAGATGGGTGAATATATTATATTATGAGATAATTATATATTATATTAATATATTAAATTAATGTTATGTTAATAATATATTATATTGATACATTACATCACATATATTATAAAACACTGTTATTTTTTAAAATTTCCAATACTAGAAAAAAAGGGAAACAATCAATTATTTATCACAATTCTCCCCTACTGTTTTAAATTTATTGTCATGCCAAATCTTCACCTGAATCTATTTTAAGGTTCTTTCCTATTTAGGAGTCATGCTCCCCTACTTTCCTTCATCAGAACACCTGCCAACCTTCTTAGAAGGTTACAATAGTCTCAGTATACTGTATACATTTTATATGCCAAAATTCGAAATCCTCAACTTAATAAGCATATGCAAATTAAATCTAAGTAAGGGAGATGCCCAGGAATCAAATATGAACTATGCCTTAAATACCTTAACATTAGCAGGAATCCCCAATGTGGTCTTCATCTGGAAGTATTCTTGAGTGATTGTTCTTATAATACAGGTCACCACTACTAGTTGCAATTAACATCCCATTAGCATGGACAGACCTAAGGAAAGAAAGAGGGGAAATATCCACCAACATTAAATATCTTAACAAATATTACATAGATATGCATATATGTTTCTACCTATCTTGTTTGTTTCACTTTCCTCATCTGTAAAATGGGGATAATACCACCACCACCTAGGGCTGTTGTGAGTACAAAACAGTATTAGTAAAGCACTTAGCACAGTGCCTGTCACATAGTAAATGCTATATAAATGTTAGCTATTATTATTAAGTGAAGCACTTACGTATTTCATTAAATCTAACAACATGGCAGAAGTAGGATGAGGACATGTTACTATCCTCATTTTGCTAATGAGAAACTGAGGCACAAAGAAACTATATGTCTCAGTTACACAGAATGTCAGATATTTGAGATTACCAGCCAAGTCCTCCAGATTCCCAATATAGGCCTTTCTGTCCATCCTGTTCAACTACTTCCTAATAATAAAACTAAAAACATTCTCCTCAAAATCGCATAAAAAGGCACCTTCCTCCTGCTTCTTTACACAGATGGGTAACTATGGATGTGGAACATCATCGATGTCGGACTTTTTCATTTTATCAGTTAGTTATGCTAAACTCTTTTTCCCCCCTTCTTTTTTTCTTTGTTATAAAGAATGGCCCTCTGGAAGGATATGAAGCAAGGGATATATTGGCAAACAAAAACCAAAAGATATCTATAAAAATGTATTTTAAAAGCATTTAAGAAACATTTACTAAGTCAGTAAGGTGATTATTTGTTTTACAAAAAGATCTATTACTTCACTTTCACAAAGGGGAACCACCATCCTAAGGATTGAGCTGGTCTCTCAAAGTAAAAAAATGTCAGGCAGTTTTTCCTGTTCTCCCACAGTACAGAGGAGATTAGAATTTCAGCATGAGAATACTTACTTTTGAGAAGCAAAAAGACTGCTACAGAATAGTGTCCAAAATGGTTTCAACCTTAAAACTATATATTACATCCCCAAAAGGCGATGGATATAAAGATCTGAAAAATATGGGAAGGTTTATGGGCAAAGGGAAGAAAAAGACCAATATACAGTGACTACAACCATTTAAAGACAACATTAACAATAATGAATTCATAATATACAGATAGTGTTCATTTAGAAGCAGGAAAATAAGGACAATGTGGACACATTTAAGTGTAGGATTGATCACTAAACAAGAAGTTACTGATTACGATAATAAATTTATTAATTTATTTTATTTCAATAAAAGTTTATTTTATGAATGAATTTTTGTTTGTTGGACAGTTTCAGTTTATATGCCTATTTTATACTCTTGCTCACCTATCTGCCTGCTCCTCAGTCTCCTTTTGTTGAATCATCATCCATATCCTGTCCTCCTATACAGGCTATACTCTAAGGTTCTGACCTGAACCCTCTTTTCTGCTCTGTCTATACTGCTAGTGACCCTGGATTCAATTATCATCTCCAGAAAGATAATTCACAAATCTATATAACCAGTCCCACTTCTGCTCTTAAGTTCCAGCCCCATATCAACAACTGCTTAACAGACATTTCAAAATGGATATTCGTGGGGGCAGATAGGTGGCACAATGGATAGAGCACTGGCCCTGGATTCAGGAGGACCTGAGTTCAAATCCAGCCTCAGACACATAACACTTACTAGCTGTGTGACCCTGGGCAGGTCACTTAACCCCCATTGCCCAACCAAAAACAAAAAAACAAAATGGATATTCGCCTAAGCATCATACATTTAATATGCACAAAAGAGAAACTCCTCTTTCCTTTCAAAACCCACCACAATAATTTGGAACTATACCCCTAGGGCTACAAAACTGTGCATACCCTTTGATCCAGCAATACCAATACTAGGTCTGTATCACAAAGAGATCATTAAAAAATGAAAAAGACCTACCTGTACAAAAACATCTATAGCAGCTCTTTTTATGGTGGTTGAGAATGGGAATTTGAGAGGATACCCGTCAACTGTGGAGTGGCTGAACAAGTTGTGGTATATGATTGTAATGGGATATTATTGTACTGTAAGAGAAAAACCTCTAAAGACTTACACAAAATGATGCAAAGTGAAGTGAGCAGAACCAGAAGAACATTGTACACAGTAATAGCAATATTGTACAATGATCAACTGTGAATAACTTAGCTACTCTCAGCAATAAGACAGTCCGAAAGGCCTCATTATGAAAAATGCTATCCACCTCCAGAGAAAGATCTGATGGCATCTGAATACATAATGGAGCCTTCTTTCTTTCTTTCTTCCTTTCTTTCAGTTCAAGTTTGCTGACTGCACATGTATAACCTATATCAGATTGCTTACTGTCTCAAGCATGGGGGAGAAGAAGGTGGGAGGGATAGACTTTGGAACTTAAAACTTAAAAAGAATGTCAAAAATTGCTTTTACACGTATTTTGGAAAAAAACCCCAAAATATTAATTTTAAAAATAAAATAAATAGCAGAGTTTCCAAGTATCAAAAAAGAAAAAACTTACTTCTCTTCTAAACATCCCTATTTCTGTCAAAGGCACTACCATTTTTCCAGGTTCCCATGTTCATAACCATAGTATTATTCCTAACTTCACTCTCTTCATCTCACATACACATTCAACTGCCAGATCTTGCCATTTCCACTTCCCACGTATCTCTTGAATCTAACCCCTTCTTTCTACTCATAAAATCACTACCTTCGTTCAGGTCCTTATCCACCTCTTACCCAGGTAATGCAATGGCCTCCAAATCAGTTTCCATACCTGAAGTTTCTCCCCACTCTAATCCATCCTCCACACAGCTGCCAAAGTGATTTTCATTCATTGCAGATCTGAGTATGACACTCCCCAACTCTATCAACTTCAGTAGCTCTTTATTACCTCTTGCTTGAAAAATAAAATCATGTTTGGCTTTTAAAGGCCTTTACAACTTAGCCTTAAAATAATTCCCCAACTTCATTATACATTACCCTTCCCATGCTCAGTGGCCCAGTCAAATTGACCTCTCTATGCTCCTCTGACCCAGCACTCCACCTCCTAGCTCTATATCTCTGTGCTCACTGTCCACCAAACCTAGAACATACCCCTCTCCTTAATGACACTTCACAGCACTCCTCAAGAGCAGCTCATGGACCACATTCTATGTGAAGGTTTTTTTCTTATCCTAACTGACAGTGTCTTAACCACCTTGCATTTACTTTGTATTTATTCCGTAAATACTTATATATGCCCATGCTGCTTCTCCCTACAGAATGCAAGCTCCTTAAGTGGAAAAGCTGTTTCAGTCTTTGTATTTATAACCCCTCAGCATAATACAATGTCTAGCACATAGTAGGTATTATTGATGGACTGACTGGCTCCTATACTCACTGATCAAACTACAGGTAACCATTTCATCTCCTTAAGCAGCCTCATCCTGGGAAGGGAAATATACTACAATTCCCAACACTGGAAGCCTATGTAAATTAGTAAGTTAGCATTCCAATTTACAAACTGTCATTTTCCAACAAATACCGACTCTACCATGTGTAAGGGTCTTTCTTAGATACTGTAGGAGATTCAATGAAGTATAAGACACTGTCTATACACCCTCTAAAAAGCTTACAATACACTTAAGGGGGACTAAGTATGACGTAGAAGAGTCAAAATATTTGGTGTCAGAAAACCTTCTTTCAAATCTCAGCCCTGCCACCTGCTACCTATGTGACTTTGGACAAGCCAGTTAAGCTCTCCTGAACTGTTAAATAGTTAATGAGGGCCTGAATTCCTTCATGTCTAAACTGAGGGGGTTGAAAAAGATTGTTTCTGAGGGCCCTTTCAAATCTAGACTGTATATGATTCTAAGATCCTAGAGAGATGATAGATACACAGACAGATAGGTAGATAGATCAAAATAGATAAAGTGCTTTTCTATGTTCCAGACACTACAGTAAGCACAGAGATACAATAACAAGGAAGCAAGATAGTCCTAGTCCAGGCCTCTAGTAATTTATATTCTAATGAAGAAAGGATAAGTCATAATTTGATGTTGCTCAGTCGTTTCAATCCTATCTGACTTTTCATGACCTCATTTGGGGTTTTCTTAGCAAAGATACTGGAGTGGTTTGCCATTTCCTTCTCCAGCTCATCTTACAGATGAAGAAACTGAGGCAAAAGAGTTAAGTGACTTGCCCAGGATCACCTAGCTAATAAGTGTCTGAGGCCAGATTTGAACTCATGTCCTCCTAACTCCAGGTCTGGTACTCGATCCACTGTGCCATCTAGCTGCCCCCACCTGATTCCCACAAGATAACATAAAAGCCCACTTATCAGTGCCAGTGACCCAGAGGCAGAGGGTAATGTTATAGTTTGTGAAAGATGAAGGTGATGACCAGAATATAAGTAGCATGTCATGAAGCTGGCTGGGAAGTAATGGTGGTAAATGAAAAATATCCTATAATAAAAGGCAGTATATATGGTAAAAATGACAAATAAGTGGTTGAAAGGGTTTTAAATGCCAAGCTTAGCCTTTATCCTGTAGGTAATGGAGAGCCACAGAATATTACTAACATAATTAATGTAATATTTTAGTAAAAATAATGTGGGGGTAATATGCAAGGCAAGAAGACTGTGTACAGAGAAATCAGTGCAGAGAGGAAGCTATTGCTATTTCGAGGTTTAAGGTAGTAAGAGGCTAGAGAAAGGCTATAGCACTTGGCATGGATGCATGTCGTTACATGATCTATCAATACTGAGGGCTGTATTAAGTAATCTTACTTACATTTTTTTAAAGGGAATGTGCTGTGGTATAAAAACAATGTAAAGGAGGAAGCTACTGCAATTTCCAGGTTTAAGGTAATAAGAGTCTAAAGAAAGGTTATAGCACTTGGAATGGAAAGGACAGCTTAATTTAGAAACACTGTAAATAAAAATTTAAAGAAATTCATGTGTTTGGTTGGCATGAATCAAATCAATAAGTCTAGTCTACTACTAATAAATTAGGGGGGAAAATAAGGTTTTGGACATATAAAGATGAGGAATGGATATCAGAAAAGATTTGGAAGAAAAAGTAACTGTCAAGACAAAACAAACCTCTAGAACCCACTTGACTATACAAATGACCTTGCTACTTCAGCCTTCACTCTTTTATCAATAGTTGTTTATCCCTGTCTCAAACAACACATGAGGGCAGTTAGGTGGCACAGCAGATAGAGCACTGGCCCTGGAGTCAGAAGGACCTGAGTTCAAATCTGGCCTCAGACCAGACACTTGATACTTACTAGCTGTGTGACCCTGGGCAAGTCACTTAACCCCAATTGCCTTAAAAAAAATACACGTACCCATCTCCATATCTGTTTACTGGAAACGAATAAAGGAAAGTTATCATGAGAAAGACTTTATAAATCTTTAAATACCTTATTAATTTCATACTCTTATTACAAAAGTACCATTTGCAAGCAGGAAAGGGAGAAGGTTCTGCAACAAATAGACACTCTTCAGTGAGCTGGGGAAGCCAGGGGCACTGCAATAACATTTATTGCAAATCCGCCTCACTACAGTCTTGAACACTGACATCAGATAAAATATGACCTTAAGGGAAATCCATGCTGGGTGATGCTGGTAGGGTCATCAATCTTCTAGTAGGGCAAGACTGAAGTAGCGCAGGATTGAAGGACCTCTATAATTCGTACTATGTGATCTTAGGAACTTTCTAGGCCTCAGTTTCCACCCTTGTATAATTAAGGCACTGGACTAGAAGATTTCTAAGGTCCTTTCCTATATCCCACTCTCCCCTTCTCATCTACCTCTATTCTAACCAAAATTTAAGAGATTTACCTTTATAAAGTATTTCAGGAGTATCATAGTCACTTCACTGGAAATAACATGTTATTTCAAGTTTTATAACAGAATTAAAACAACTTCTTTAGCACTAGTTAACCCAAGGTAGTGTGAATGTAAGTTTACATAGGCTATTGGTAGAGTCAGCTTTTTGCAGATCTGGAATGAGGTCTAAGAACGTTTCTGATCAACTTCTGCCTACAGCCTCAATTTGTAAAGCCAATCTTGCTCATTTAAGAGAAAGCACGTACGTACACGTACACTCTCTCTCCCTCTCCCTCTCTCTCTCTCTCTCTCTCTCTCTCTCTCTCTCTCTCTCTCTCTCTCTCTCTCTCTCTCTCTTTCTCTCTCTCTCTCTCTCTCTCAATGGTATGAAGGTATATGGGATAGTAAAGCTATTTAAAATATTGGTCTCAGGGACTTACACCAAGTAAGAGGAGAGATTCTATCTAAGATCAACTTCCCCCATGACTCCAAAATAACACAAAATGCGTCAAATAAAAATAAAAGCTCACAATGTAACTCCTATCTCCTCATAGCTTAGTGGATAGATCTTCATGAATTTATCCAGCTTCCATGGTATGAATAGGAGATAGCAAGACGTGGATTAGGAGAGGGGCCCAACCTGTCTGGAGCTTCTGACAAGAAAGCTAAGTGACTTTCATTGACATAAGCCAGCCCCCTACCTCAGTACCCTTCAAATAGCCGTAAATGCAACAAATAAATTAAAGGGAAAAAAAAAGGGAAAGGGGGGGGCTTCTAGTAAATTAGCTAAGTGAGGGGTAATAGCTAAATATAATTCCTCTCCACAACATCACAAAATAGCAAGAAATGGGGCAAAGAGCAAAGAATTAACTTTTTAAAAAAGCAAAGAAGGATTAAGGAAAATGTTGCTAAACACTTCCTCTCAGTAAAGAAACAATGTACCAAGGATACATAATGTTACATGTGCTTTCAATCTGGGGGCTATATTAAGTAATCTTACTTACATTTTTTTAAAGGGAAGGTGCTGTGGTATAAAAACAATGTATCAAAACATTTTAGGGGAAGCTAGGTGGCAGTGGATAGAGCTCCTGCTTCGGAGTCAGGAGGATCTGAGTTCAAATGTGACCTCAGACATTTGATACTTACTAGCTGTGTGACTCTGGGCAAATTAAATAATAGTGCCCTCAGGGCCAGAAAAAAGGCACATAAAATAACATTTCCTATTCAAAAGGATTTATCATCTGTCCATTCTAAAGCACATAATAGATTTCATTTGTCCATATCTTCTCCAAAATAAGTCCTTCATAAATAACCAAATATTTTTTTTAAAAAAGACAAAAATATTTGTTAGGCAGAAAACTTTAAAGCTAAACTGTTTCTAGTTATTCTTACTTGAGATTTGCAATCCTGACAATCTGATTTATATTCAAATTGACAAACAGTATGACCTACCACTGATGTGTTTTTATATAATAGAGGTATAATCTCCATTATGTGCCCCAGGTAAGAATCATAAAAGAGACTCCAAGAAAAATCAATAAGATCAGCCAGTTCCAGAAGCTACATATTTATCAAAATTTATTAAATTCCTACTGTGTACTATCATTGAGTAAAATTTTAAAAACCTTCCTCTCCCTTCAGCTATCCAATCCAATTAATTACCAAGGTCTATAAAGTTTCATAGCTGTTAGCAATTAATTACTGGAAGTTATTGGAAAAGTTTAGGCAATTCATGAGCAGAGCAGTTATATGGGAAAAATTCAAGTAAAGCTACCATAATACCCTTCAAATATCAGAGAGCACCAAATGATACTGATGTTGTTTGCTGTTGCCCAAATCTTTTGAGCTATACATCTTTCACAAACATCTTTCAGAATTCCCTCCTTAACCCCCCCCAACCCTTGTCTCCCCTAAAACTGCATGGAAAGTCTAATTCATTCTAGTCAAACTGATATGTTTCTGTTGCATATATACGTGGTGTGTCCTGACAAGACGACCTAACACCGCCATGATCGATTGGATGAGGAGGTTAGTCAGATAAATTAGGAGCATAATACCATAGTCAACCATGGCCTAAAAAGCACTGTGCATAGTGGACTGAAAAAAAGTGGATATTTTAACTGCCCATCCTAAGTCTGAAAGCAAGTCAACCGTTGATTAATTCAGGTCAATGGTTCCCATTTAGCAGTTTACAAACTGCCAAGGAGTTCATGATTAATATTCTGGGGTTTGCACTAAAAATTTTTTATTGGCACCTTAAGTAGTAATTGTCCAATTATGCTACAAATATATTTTTCCTCTGTGACAAGGAAATATGTGCATAGGGAATAATATATGCAATCAATGTTAAGTACATTAATCATTTAATACAGTATTTTTCATTAGCCAATACAAAAGCAAATATTTTGTACTGTAACACAATTAGCTAGGCAGCTAAAAATAAAAAATTATTTTATACCTCTCAGCAAGAAACCTTACAAAAATCTCCTACCATTTTCTACCACATACTTGTGTGAGCAAGCACTTTCACTTTAATCTTGTTTCAAATAAACACAGAAGTAAACTGAAAAACAAATTGGTTGGTGCAGAGCAGCATAATGTAAACCAAGCCTATACAACATATGGCCCGGCCCATGGGCTGCTTGCAGCCTGCCAAAAGATTTTGAGCGGCCACAAAAAATGTAGAGGAGGTAAAAGAAATGAGTGCTTTGTGCCCCACTTAACCTGCCCTCCACTACTCACTACTGTACCATCATGTAACTTGGCAGGTGAGTTGCCACTGCGTACTCTCTCCTGTTTGTCACATGACTGCAGCAACCAACCACTGTCAGTCTGTCTCTAGTCTGGGAGGCGAGAGAGTCCTATCTTTTCAGTCTTCACTGGCTTAAGGGACAAAGTTAAGTACAGCCACAAGCCAACAGAGCTGACAGCCGCTATGTGATGAGTGGCAGTAATATGAGGGCTTCTTCCCCTCCTTCACTGTGTGGCCACCCTCCAAGTTACATGAGTGTCTGGCACTGTCTCCAAGGTCAGACACTCAGTTCAGTATTTCTTTGTATGTGAGCGGCTGCAGTGGTGATTTTTTTGGTTCTAACATTAAAGATTTTGGGCTGACTTTGTAAAATAGGTGATAAAAAGAAATGGAAGATCAAATGAGAACAAAGTTTAATCTGGAGTAGATAAATAGATACTTGTTTACTTACACAAGAGACAAAATATTGTGCCTTGTTTGCCAAGAAGTAATAGCCATCCCAAAAGCATCCAATCTTTGTCGCCATTTCAAATCAAAACATCCTGACTTAAGCAAATTGGACACCAACGAAAAACAAAGCGTCCTTTAAAAATTTTCAGTGGGGGAAAAATGGTTTTTCAAGAAACTAAACTCAGAAAATGAGGCAGCTACTAAGGTTAATTTTCAGATTTCTAAAGAAATCACTGCTGTTGGGAAGTCTTTTACTGAAGGTAACTCATAAAGAAGTGTTTGCTGATTGCAGTTTCTGGATTATGTCCCAATTTTTTTAAAAAAGTGTTTTTGAGAAATAGTTTAATCATTAATTATATCTTTACTTGGAAAGTGAGCCGCTAAAAACCTAACTGTAGCCTGAAGAAATTTAGCCTATTTTAATTTTGGCCCCTACCTACTGCTAAGTAGTGTAGGTCTGTTGTAAACCTTTGTTCAAATAAAAAAATACATCAAAATTAAGTTTAAATGACTATGTTAAACATCTTCCAAGTTGTAACTTATTTCATTAAAATATTATTTGTATTCAACAAAATTTGCAAAATAAAAAATTTAATATGAAGTCTCTCACAAATAATAAGTATATGGGGTCTTATCTGATTACTTCTTTTAATTCTTATAGACTATCCCACATAAAATATTCATAATTATCTTATAATTACTTTTACAACTTTATATTTAGTACTCAATTACAGGTAGAAAAAAATTTATATTTTATAATTATATAACACAAGTTTTAATTTCAAGCTTTTAGAGAGAGTCAAAAGTTATTATAAGCACTTAATAAATCTAAAAGAATACTATAAGTAGCATACTAAATTACCCTGGGGTTCTTAACCCATTTTTTTTCATTGAAAGAGATTTATGGAACAACAACTACAAAAATGTTGGGAACCACTGCTCTAGACAAATTAAGTTGGTTATACAAGATCAGGACAAAAATTTCAGCTTCCCAGGCAAAATGCATCAACAAAATCTTGTATAGAAACAAGGGTAGTGGAAAGGGAGGCTAGCAGCCTCCAGGTTATATGAATTATACTAAATTTACTAGACCTCCCATTTATTATAAGATAAATATTACTATAAATAAATATTTTAATTAAGAAGTAAGTTATGTGACTATAGCTCTTGCCCCCACTGGACACACAGACGGCACTAATATTTCCTAGGGTCCCTTTTAGCTATAAATTAGGGTGACAGATTTTAAAACTGAAGAAAGAGACCTTAGTAGCAATCTAATCCAATTTGTGTATGTTCATATAGGCTCTGTTTCTCTCTGTACACACACACACACACACACACACACACACACACACACACACACACCCCATATGGCAAAGCCAGAATTTGAACTTTTGAATGCAGGTTCTAACTCCAAATCTACTCTAATTCTCTACTGTATCATATACTGCCTCTTCTCGATCTCTTTCCAGAAATACTACTTCCCTGCAGTGCTCAAGCTTGGGTAATGACCCACACCTTGAAGAGCCTGAGCCCCTACTCTACTCCCCCAGTAAAAACACAATCACTCTTTAAACCATGTCGCCCTTTCAGGCTGATCAGGTAAAGGTCATTCATGGTCATGACCTTCCTTCCTTCCTTATGTCAACGGTAGCAGAATTCCAAGGGCTAGGAGTATAAAAGGAAATTCCTAGAGGCAGGAACTAGGATGTCATTTAATTTACATACAGTCGGATTAAAACCTTGAAAGAGCTGTGGCTGCACTTATCAAACTTACTTGCTTGGGAAAAAAAAAATCAACAGCCAATCACATTCCAATTCCACTAAAGATTTCTATTAAGGGTTCAAAAGGACCAGTCGTAATTTATTATTTAGCAATTAGATCCACCATGACAACTTTCAGTTTCCTTGTCTAAATATCTGTCCCAGTTCTTCCATGAACTATATGAAGTCAGTCAGGAGGGGGCTGTTTGCTATCAAGTATGACATGGCCTAGTAGATGGAAATGGCCATCTGGCTAAAAAATCATAAACCTAACCCTGTCTTGGTCTGAGACGAATTGCTGAAGCCATAATTTCAAGTACAGGTATACCTATGCCATAAAGCGATCCAGCTCCTAAGTACTACTCCTCCACAGAAAATACAAAGAATCAAGGTCTTAGGTAGTTAACAAACAAAAAAGAGATAATCCAAGGAGTAAATAAAGTCCAAAGGGGAAAGGCAGAATCACCTAATGGGAATCATAGCTCATTAGCAGGTTCTGGTGAAGGAGGGAGGGAAGGAAGGAAAGAAGGGAAGAAAAAAGTAAAGAAGGAACAAAGAAAGAACAAAACAAAGTCTAGTAATAAAGGAAATCTTATGTAGGGTCAAATTTAAAGACAATGAGCTGATACTGCAGACTTGTCAAACATTCATCAATTGAGAGCTTTTGGCCTCAATTCAACTTACCTGTGCAGATTCCCACTACCATGTGAGCTTCTGTGCCAAGTGCATCTTCAGGGTAAACACAATTCCATCTTTTCCATTCCCACTACCAGCTCTTCCTTCCTACTCACTTCTCTCTAACTTCCAATTTATCCTATTCATAAGTAGTAGATGTTAATCTTTCTAGAAACACAGCTCTAACCATATCCCCTTCCTGCTTAAAAAAAAAATTGTCAGTGGCTCCCCACTGTTTATCAAATAAAGTCCAAACTTTAATTTGATATTCAAAGTCCTCAACAATCTGGCCTCATTCTCCTCTTTCAAAATTATGTACCACTAGTCTTTCACCTGCTTCAGCTAAACTGGATTATGTGAGATTTCTGGTGTCCATGAAATAGTTCATGCTGTTTCACTGTCTGGAATGGGTAAGAAATCCATCTTAAATGCTACCTTCCTCATGATGTCTACTATATTTCCCTGAATAAGATATGATCTGATGAGTATTTTGTCTTTTTTTATGACATTTGTATTTTACCTTGTGTTATAATTATGTGTGTACTTATTTTAGTAACATTACTAAACTGCAGGCTCCTCCTTAAGGCCAAGGACTATCTGATTAATCTTTGTTATCTTCTATTATGTGGAACATGCATGGTTCCTTGTACACAGAACAATTACTTGAACATGATAAATACTCAATAAATATCTCAAAAATCTTTAGAGAGGGGAATAAATACAACAAAATGACAAAAGCACTTGATTTGAAGCGGAGTGCCACAATATAAATTCCAGTTCTGCAATCGATTCCTTTTTTAACACTGGACAAGTTATTTTACCTCTCTGGGCCATGGTTTGCTCATAAATAAGGGGGCTAGGTCACATGGACTCTGAATCCCCTTCCAGCTCTAAATTCTGTGTCAAATGCAGGTTAACAGCTAGTAGGCTAATTAAGCTACAACATAAAAGTATGTGAAGGGAATTCATGAGAAATAAGACTTTAAAAACTGATTTGCACCCAATATAGAAGGTCTTGACAATAAAAACTAAGAAATTTTTATTTTTTCCTAGAGGCTACAGAGAGCTGCTAAAACTTTTGAGCAGAGGAATGATGTGGTTATATCTATACCTCAGGAAAATTAATTCTGGTGACTGTGCTAGTGAGAGAGAGAGACAGAGACAGAGAAACAGAGAGAGACCGACCAGAAGCCAGCAGACCAATTAGTAGGTTACAACAATAAAGTAGGCAAGTGGCAAAGGGGGCCTACACAGGCATAGTAGCAATAATAGTGAAAATAAAGAGCTGCTTCAAGAAATGTTGTAAGGCATACTTTGGAAATTTGCTGGAGAATTTCCAATACAATTTGGAACTGAAAGTGCATTGCAAAACAAATGACTTTCCCATCCCTAAAAAAATACACCTGATCAAATGAGACTATGATAACAGTTAAGCAAGGGGTATTGCAAAAATAAGACTATTTTTACATCTAAATTTTTTTTACAGAAAAGCATGTCTATAAATTGAATTTGTTCCATTGTTATGTTCATGTCAGGGATAGAGAAGATCAAAAGGTAAAATGGATAATTTGAACTACATAAAATTGAAAAAAATTTTTGTTTTTGTTTTTTACAAAATTAATGCAGTTTTAAAAATGAAAGGGAAACAATTAACTGAAGGGGAAAAAATCTTTGTAGCAAGTTTCTCTGATAAAGGTCTCATATCCAAGATATATAAGGGACTGATTAAAATAAGAACAAAAGTCATTCCCCAACAGTCAAGTAGTCAAAAAAAAATGAACAAGCAATTTTCAAAGGCAAAAATCCAAAGTACTAACAATCATATGAAAAAATGCTCCAAATGACCAATAATTAGAAAAATGCAAATTAACAAACTCTGAGAGTCTACTGCACATCCATAAGATTGGCAAAGATGACAAAAAAAGGAAAAATGACAAATACTGGAAGGGCTGCAAGAAGACAGGCATATTAATGCATTGCTGGTGGAGCTATGAATTACGCCAGCCATTCTGAAAAGCAATTTGGAACTATACCCAAAGAGGCACTGAACTGTGATGATGCTATACCACCACTAGACCTATAAACTCCCCATGCCCCACCAAAAAAGCTCAAAGAAACAGGAAAAGGACCCATGTCCCGTGTGTAATAACATTTATAGCAAGTCTTTTTGTAATGGCAAAAAACTAGAAACTAACCAAGTGTCTACCAATTAGGGAATGGCTAAACAAATCATGGTATGTGAAAATAATAGAGCACTGTAGTTTAGTAACAATTTAAAAAGGAATGTTTTCATAGAAACCTGTGAAACTTGTATGAACTGATATAGAATGCAATGAAAAGAATCAGAGAATAATTTTAGACAATAACATTATAAAGAAAAGGAATTAAGATAGACTTGAGAATTCTGATCAATGAAATAACCAGTCTCAAGGAGGTACAAAACGGACATGGACAACATGAGGACTTGTTTTGCTTCACTATGATTGTTTGATACAAGGCTTGTTTGGTGGAGTTGTTGTTTTGCTTTACTTTCATTTTCAGTGTGAAAATTCAAGGGGAGGCCAAAGTGGTTCTAACATAAGTGTTATCAAAACGGAAAAAGAAAAAAGAAGTTTGGTCATTGATGCATTTTTAAAAGAAGCACAGAGAACATGGTCAGTAGTATATACAGATAAGCAGGACAGCTTTGAAAATAACAATGAATAAGTTAAAAGAAAAGCAAGCTATACACAACACAGATTCATAGCTTTATGTATAATACTCTTTTTCAGTTCTAATTTGCATAAGGAAACATTCCTTTGGTGTTTAGTTAAGATTGAGGAAAAAAGACAGACAGAACATGCTAAGGTAAATTGTCAAAATATTATTATTGCCATTTCACATAAGGAAACAGGTTCCAAGAGCCTGTTACTTTTCCAAGTTCAACCATTTGTTAAGTACCTGCTATGGGAAAGTCTTTGTAACAGAGTGCCATCTTTGTAATAACAATATTCTCTCAGTGTTGTTACATAGGCTGTGACACAAAAACATTACAATCAGCAACAGGAGGGGGAAAAAAGACCAAAGGAAAGAATCCATATGTACAAAAATATTTATAGCAATGTTTTTTGCTGTAGCCAAAACCAGAAACAAAATGACTGTCTATCAAATCGGGGAATGGAGGAATAATTATGAATGTAATGAGATACTAAGACAAAAGGAATGTAGTCATAGAAACCTGGGGAAACTTATATAAACTGATGTTCAGTGAATTGAGCAGAACCAGAACAATTTGTAAAGAAAAACAAACTCAAAAAATTTAAACATTCTGATCAATTCTATAAACAACCACAACATCACACAAATTGATGATGAAGGATGATGCTTAACCCACCAATTAACAAAGAGGTGGGGATCTGGAGGTACAGATTAAAACATATTTTTAGACATGGCCAATGTATGAATTTGTTTAGCTTTGATTTAGCTTTAGCTATGATTATCTGTTAGAAGATGGTTGTTTTGCTTTGTTTTGTTTTTTTAATTGAGAAGGATATGGGAGGGACAAGGGATAGTAATGAACAGTGATACATAAAAGAGGGTCACTACCATTTTTTTTAAATAGAAGAGAACAATGGAAAATTTTGATTACATTAAATTTAAAAGTTTTTGCACAAACAAAGCCAATGCATCCAAGATTAGAATGAAAGCAGAAAACTGGGAAAGAACTTTTACAACCAGTTTCTCTAATAACGGCCTTATTTCTAAAATATATAGAAAACTGAGTCAAATTTATAGGAATACAAGTCATTCTCCAATTGATAAATAGTTAAAGGATATGAGCAGGCAGTTTTCAGAGGAAGAAATTAAAGATACCTATAGTCATGTGAAAATGTTCTAAATCACTGTTGATTAGAGAAATGTAAATCAAAACAATTCTGAGGTACCACATTACACCTATCAGATTGGCTAACATGACAAAAATGTTGGAGAAGATGCAGGAAAATTGGAACACTAATGCATTGTTGGTGGAGTTGTGAAATGATCCAACCATTCTGGAGAGCAATTTGGAACTATGCCCAAAGGACTATAATGTGCATACCCTTTGACCCAGCAATACCACTTCTAGGTTTGTATCCCAAAGAGATCATAAAAATGAGTAAAGGACCCACATGTACAAAAATATTTATAGCAGCTCTTATCATGGTGGCAAAGAATTAGAAATTGAGGGGAGGCCTATCAATTGGGGAATGGCTGAACAAGTTGTGGTATATGAATGTAATGGAATACTATTGTGCTATAAGAAAAGATGAGCAGGTGGACGTCAGAAAAACCTGGAAAGACTTATATGAATTGATGCTGAGTGAAATGAGCAGAACCAGGAGAACACTGTACACAGTAACAGCCACACTGTGCAATGACTAACTTTGGTAGACTTGGCTTTTCTTAGCAATGCAAGGATATAAGACAACTCCAAAAGATGCACGATGGAAAATGCTATTCACATCCAGAGAAAGAATTATAGAGTCTGGATGCAGATGAAAGCATACTTAGAGAGAGAGAGAGAGAGAGAGAGAGAGAGAGAGAGAGAGAGAGACGGAGACAGAGAGAGAGAGAGAGAGAGTGAGAGATAAAAAATGTGTTAAACTAATCATATAATTTTGAAAAAAATTCAAGCTATATGGACTGTGCAAGGGTTTCCTGCATATTCCTTTTTCTATTCTTTATATATGGGACTATATCTTTATCAATTTGTCAAGTTCAGAATAAAAAGATTAATAAAAATTATGTTTAAAAAAAATAATTGCCTCGCTGTATTAAGAGTGCAGTTTAGGTTAGATAACAAATGTGTGGTGTACCCCGTCAACATGTTTGAAGCAGAAGTATTCCAGGGTTAGAATGTGGCAAGGTAGTAGTGAGGGATTCATCATCATGATTCTGAATTTTAACATTCCCCTCTTTGATCACTTAACTTCCTATCCTTCCATACCTTCCTCCATCCCTCTACATTTCTTTTAAACCTGTTCTTCACCCTTACTTTGGCCTCTAGTCCCTCCACCCCTTCCTCCTCTCCTGTTCTATTATCCCTATGCCCTACCTTCATAGTCTTCAGTCTAGAGATGACCAGTTCAATTGTCCCTTTATCCTGTCACCACTAATATCTTGCAAAATTCCAAACTTTTGTTACCCACACAGGTCTCTGCTCTGAACACTACCAGAAGAATTCATGCAACACATGCTAATAGAGTCCACTACAAATCTATGTCTATCTAATACCATGGGGCCCTCACTGCTGAATAGTGGTGCCTTAATTCTTTCCTAATTGACACTCCTGGACCTCTCTGAAGATTCTGACACTGCTATCCACACCCTCCTACATACTCTCTCTTTCTTGGTTCTGTGACACTGTTCCTTCATGGTTCTACTAACTATCTTTCCGACCATTCTTCTCAATCTCCTTTACTAGATAGTTTAGGCTGGCTAGCCACTGGAATCTTCAAGTTCTGAATTGACTTGCTTTTTATTCTGTCTAGTATGACAGTATCCAGCCAACTCTGTCAAGCATTTCTTCATCTAATAGCTTTCATTCCTTCCAAACTAAGGACCTAAATTATATCTTTGATTGATTCAGTAGAGGTGTTCTCATCTGATATAAAGATATCATAGCTAGAGTATCTTTAAGTGAGGGATTCAGTGATCCCCACACTTACTTTACTCTTCCCCCTCTCTCTATCTACTCAGTTAACATTTCCTGTCATTCATACTTCCACACCATCACACAACCACCCAATTTCAGGCTCTCTAAACTGGACTTTTGTAATTATCTCTTAAATGATCTGTTTGCTTCTAACCTCCCACTCCAACCCACTTAACGAACAGCTGCCAAAATAACCTTCCTAAAGTGAAAATCTCACTATATCACTCTCCTCCTCAAAAATATAAAGTGACTTCCTATTGTCTCCAGAATAAAATATAAAAATTTCTCAGTGTGGCATTTTAAATTTTCCACAACCTGCCCCAACCTACCTTTCCATACTTATTTTATGCTATTTCCCTTCATGTACTCTACAACCCAAACTTGCTCTTTTCTGAACTCTGCATTCTATCTCTGGACTACTGGTATTTAGCTGCATTGCTTGGACTGGACTCCACCATCATTATGCTCCTAGGAAACCTCTTTACCAGGAAACTCATTATCCTTTGAGATCACATTACCTTTAGTACTCACACTTCTTCAGTACCCTCAGTACTCTGTGCCCCTCTGTTTGAGGGCTAAAGGGCAGAACAAAACCCCTTCCCAAATCTCTATTTAAAGAGGTTCACAGGCCAACTAACTCTTCATTTCCCAACAGTTGCACTCCGTGGACTGGGCTCTATCATGTGCAGAATGAACAAGGTACCTTCTCTCCCACTCCCCTTTTGGGTTTCCTTTTTGTGTGGTTTTCCGGCATTACACTGTAACCTCCTTGAGGGCAAGTACTATCTTTTCCTTATTTCTATCGACTTAGCACAGTACTTTTCCAGTGCCTGGAAAATAGCAGGTGCTTAAAAAATGTTTATTGACTGCCTTCTATGCTCCACGTCCTCTCTTCCTCACCTATTTCTCTAAGAACTCTGAGCTTCTTTCAAGGCTCAGCTCAGGTAAGAATACCTACTCAAAGCCTTTCCCAGTCCCTTTAGTTGTTAAGTACTCTCTTGCAATCTCCTTGTTGTTTATTTATCTGAGGGGATCATAATCTACCCAATTATCCAGGCTCCCAATCTAGGTGTCATGCTCAATTCCTCACTCTCCCTCATTTTCCCATATACAATCTTTTGCCAAGTACTATCATTCTACCTCTACAACTACTCACCTCAGGCCCATTATTTCCTGACAAGTCTCTTACCCTTCTACAAGCCCCCAGAATCTTAAGCTTGGAATACTGAAGTTGCCTTCTCCTTGCCTCATGTTTCCCTCCATTCCATCCTATCCTCCACTCAGCTACCAAAATAATCTTCCAAAAAGCCCAGGTCTGACCATGTCACCTCCCTATTCAATAAATTCTAATGGCTCCCTATTTCCTTCAGGAGCAAACACAAAATCCTCCTTGGTTTTTAAAGCCCTTAATAACAAACTTATCCCTTCCCACTTTTATATTTGACACCCAATGACACTGGCCCTCCTTGCTATTCCTTGCACTATACACTTCATCTCCCAACTCTGGGCATTTTTACATGTTGTACCATAAGGAATTCTCACCCACCTCATTTCCACCTCTTAGCTTCCCTGGCTTCCTTCAATTCCAAGCTAAAATTCCACCTTCCGCAAGAAGCCTTCCCCAAGAAGCCTTCCCCAGATCCCCTTAATGCTAATTCCTGCCCTCTGAGATTACCTCCAATTTACTCTGTATATATTAGATGTACATATTGATTTGCATGTTGTCTCCCCCAATCTCTGTAAAATACGAGCTCCTTAATTTGGAACTATGTCCAAAGGGCTATAAAACTGTGCATACCCTTTGATCCAGCAATACCACTACTAGGTCTGTATCCCAAAGAGATCATTAAAAAGGGAAAAGGACCCACATGCACAAAACTATTTATAGCAGCTCTTTTTGTGCTGGCAAAGAACTGGAAACTAAGAGGATGCCCATTAATTGGTGAATGGCTGAACAAGTTGTGGTATATAAATGTAATGGAATACTATTGTTCCATAAGAAATGATGAGCAAGCAGATTTCAGAAAAACCTGGAAAGACTTATATGAACTGATGAAATGAAGTGAGCAGAACCAGAACTTTGTACAAAGTAACAGCAACATTGTACAATGACCAACTTTATCATGATAGACTTAGCTCTTCTCAGTATTGCAATGATCTAAGACAATTCCAAAAGACTCATGATAGAAAATGCTATCCACATCCAGAGAAAGAATTATGGAATCTGAATGTAGATTGAAGCATACTGTTTTCTCTTTTTTGTTGCTTTTTTTTTCTCATAGTTTTTCCCTTTTGTTCTGATTCTTCTTTCACAATATGACTAATGTGGAAATATGTTTAATATGATTGTGTGTGTGTGTGTGTATATGTATATATCCTATATCAGATTGCATGCAGTCTTGGGGAGGGGGAAAAGAGAAGGGAAGGGAGGAGGAAAGAATTTAGAACTCAAACTCTTATAAAAGTGGATGTGAAAACTAAAAATAAAACAATTTTTTATAAAATATGAGCTCTTTGAGGGCAAGGACTGTTTCTCATTGTTGTCCTTGCAACCTTAAACGTTAATAAACTGTTGTTGAATTAACTTGGGAAAATTAATGCTATTTAGTCTAAACATAGGGATTCTCTGAATATGCTTGGTCATCATCTGCAACTTTCTCCTGACTTCCAATCATGCCAAGTCTTGCCCATTCTATCTCCATAACATATCACATCTATTCCCTTCTTTCCATTCATAAAGCCACCACCTTGGTTCAAGCCCTCACCACCTTGTCCTTGTATTACTACAGTCTAGCACAGGGCCTTGCACACAGCAGGCACTTAATTTAACTTAGTAGGCTGAATTGGCAATAGGCTGCACCCATAAAAGGAGCTTGTACTGAAAGAAAAATACATAAGTATACAGTAAAAAGTAACAGCAAATACAGAGTGCATTCAGGTTTGACAAAGAAGAAAAACCAGTGTTTGGATCAATATAATATCTAGAATAAAAATGACCAGTACCAGGAGGAGTTATGGTTTGATTTACATTTTGAAGGAAAACAACACATGAAAAGACTCTGAAGCAAATCTGTTTTGTTGTTGTTTCGCGAAGGTAGCAAGCAAAATGTGTGTTTAACAAGAACTCTATATAAGTAAAATAATGAGAAAACAGTTTCCTAGAAAAGAAAAAAAACTTAAAATGCTAGGATGAGGAGTTCAGACTTGATATCCTAGGCAAAAGGAAACCACTGTTGAATGAGAATTGCCATAATAAAAGGTGTTTGAAAAAGACTATTTTAGCAGCTATACTGTAGCATGGAATAGAGAAAAAAGACTTTTGTTGAGTCGTTTTAGTCATGTCTGACTTTTCATGACCCCACTTGGGGTTTTCTTGGCAAATATACTGGAGTAGTTTGCATTTCCTTCTCCAACTCATTTTAGTGAGTTAAGTTAAGTGCCTGAGGGCCACATCTGAACTCATGTCTTCCTGACTTCAGGCCTGACACTTTATTCACTTTGCCACTTAGCTGCCCTCAAAGAAACCAGAGGCAAGGAAATATGAGGACAAGAATCAACATTAATCCAGGTATGAGGACGAGAGAAATGAATGTGAGCTGTGTAACTGGGAGGGGGGTAAAACCCAAATCACATGAACAGAATCAATAGAATTTAAATTACATCACAGAATCTTGAAAGTTGGAAAGAACCTCAGATGTCGACATTAATTCCCTCTATAATATCCTCAACAAGTGGTTTTTTCAGCCTCTGTTTGAAACCCTCCAGTGACAAGAAACTCATTAACTTCCAAGGCAACCTATACCACTTTGGGACAACTTCATTAGGAAGTTCCTCCTAATATGGAGCTGAAATCTACCTCAATTCTCAGTAACTTCCTCCCATTCTGTCCTAGTTCCGACCTCTTGGGCCAAGCGAAATAAAACTAATCTCCTTCACGTGACAATCCTTCAAATACTTGAAGACAGTAATCATATTCCACCCTTCTTATAGATCAAATAAATATTCCCAGTTTCTTCAGCCATTCCCAAGACTGTGAAGTCTTATCACCATCCTAGTTGCCCTACAACTTGATGTCTTTCCTAAAATGTGACAGCAGAACACAATACTCCAAATGTGATTTGATTAGGAAAGAGTACATCAGAATTATAATCTACTTTGGGAGCATATGGGGGAAGGGGGTGGGGGTGGAGGGAATGGATAGAAAGCCAACCTTAGAGTCGGGAAGATCTGGGTTCAAGGGTTACCTTTGATACACAGTAGCTATATGACCTTAGTCAAGGCCTGCTACACCAGGAAACACCCAAAAACTATAACTTGAAGAGAAGACGTTGACCTGCATTAGTAGAAGAAATTTTCTTGTCTAGTTCCAATACCCATCCACTATCTATTTTGGAGTGGATGCTATTCTTCTATTAAAGTAGTTTAAGAATGACTTAATTTTTTTGGCTCCAACATCACCATATTGACTGATATGAGATGATATGATTTACTCAATCCCTTAGGATCCCTTTCTGGATCCCTATACTGTCATCTGAAGTACTAGTTATTACTTTACCAATTACACATGCCCCTTTTTATCTTCCATCCAAATCACTGTTAAGCATTTTTACCAAAAAAAAAAAACCCCAAAGACTCCTCTGGCCAACAGCCTCATGGGACATCCTGGCTTCTTCAATAAGCTGGGCTTCTGGGCCTGGGTTGGAGCTGCATGTGTGGGTGGCTGCAGTAGTATTTGTGAGATAGCTACAGATTTTCCTGAGTCTACTGCTCCCAACTGAAAAGGAGACCTGAGAAGACATAGACAGATTACCTATCCACTTCAGGTCCTTTACTGTGGATGTTTACTATTCATTATCAACAGAGTACTATGATGTTGCTTGGTTGGTGTAATGTTGCTAATTAGAGCCAGTAGCTAGAGAAGAATTTTTCAAATGAGTTTGCAAAACTCACTGTACAAAATTCACCTTAAGAACATGGAAATCAGGAATGTCAAGAAACGGCAGAAGAGAAAGAGAAGAAAAAGCAAAAGAAAGGTGGAAGGAGTCAAATAACACACACACAAAAAAAGACAGTACCCCAAAAGGTTACAACAGCCAAAATTCCTAGCAAAGAAGAAATATATAACAAGAGTGTATGGCCTTGCAACTTTCAAAATTGACCTTAAAAAAGCAGCAAGGTTTTTTCTCAGAAATTCTCATGTGGTAGCTTAGTTACAGGGAAGGATGAAATCATCTTTTAGAGAGACTTCACTGATAACATTCTGGATATAATTCAGAAGTGGCCAGAGGTGGATGAAGACAGTTCTTAGGTACTTGGAAAAGTAAAGTGATTTAAAAAAATAACTTTTTTTCTGTATTTAAAGACATAAATAGCCTGTAGCCAAAAGAATCAAGACCTTTAAAAATATTTCTATTTCTCTTACAGTAAAAGTGCAGGCTACTCTCATCCTTTGTCATTTCACTGTTGTGTACGAGACTGTTTGCTTTTTTGTGTGTATTTGTTTTATTTTTTAAAATTTGCCAAAGTCTAATAAACTGGAGAAATCCATCATGCATATGTATGAAACAGAAATTTAGTTACGTAAAAACTTTTGGTCATCAAAAAGGAGGCCAAAGGCTAGCACTTAAGTGCTAGAGCAAAGTAACACTAGAGAAGCCTGTTAGGCTGACATCAATCCATTAAACAACACACTTTACTTCCAGTCATTTAACCAGTTACAAGTCCAGCCAATTTGTACTATCATCCAATCTATATTTCTCCATCTTTTCCCAAGGACACTGTGAGAAGCTGTCAAACACCTTGTTAAAATGCAAGTATCAGTTTCCCTAATCTATCAATCCAGTAATCCTTTCTAAGTAGGTAATAAAATTAGTTTAAAATGATGTTAGAAAAAAAAGGACAAAAGCTGAAAATTACTCTAAATTTGTAAATCTAAGAGAACAAAAGGTACATTACTATACCAGCCATAACAAGAGGAGCCTAGAGCCATCTTATTCATGATTTATTTCCCATCCTTAAGCATAATTACATGCCTTTAAATAACACTAACATTTAAAGGGCAGTGAGGACATTCTAATTTTTTTTTGCATATTCCTCAAGAATGTGATAGGGATTGTGGTATATGAATGTAACGGAATACTATTGTACCATAAGAAATGATAAGCAGGTGAACTTCAGAAAAACCTGGAAAGACTTGTATGGAATGATGCTGAGTGAAGTGAGCAGAACCAGGAGAATGTTGTATACAGTAACAGCCACATTGTTCAATGACTAACATTGATAGATTTAGCCCTTTTCAGCAATGCTAGATCTAAGACATCTCCAAAGGTCTCATGATGGAAAATGCTATCCACATCCAAAGAAAGAACTACAGAATTTGAATGTAGATCAAAGCATACTATTAGCTATTTTTTTCTTCTGTTTTGTTTTTTCTCTTTCTTGTGGTTCCTATTGGTTCTAATTCTTTCTTACAACATGACTAATGTGAAAATACGTTTAACAGGAATGTATATGTATAGCCTATATCAGATTGTGCGCCATCTTGGGAAGGGAGGCAAAGGTGGGTGAGAAAACTGTAAAACTCAAAAGCTTATGGAAGTGATTGCTGATGAATCAAAATAAATTAATAAACTCTTCTCATAAAAAAGGGAAAAAAAAGAATTTAATAGGGAGCTTTGAAAAAGTATCCTAAGTTCTGACTTAAAATCTGACCAATGAGATGGATTTTACCTCAGAAGATGTATCTGATTGTCAGTTCAATTTGTCTATTCCACAGAGGCAGTGTACTAAGCCTCTAGATTTATAAACCTACCTTTGTGCTTTACAAGTATCCCTCCTAGAACAAACCAATAGATTAAGCCAATGATAACAGGCATAACTATCAGGATAAAATATGATTACAAGGATGTCTAATATGTAGTAGGGAAGGAAAAATTAAGAGGAGTAAAAAAACAACAAATCCTCCCTTCTGTAATCAGAGGTAATTAAGTTATCAATTTTCATCTTACCACTATAAATAGAGGTCCTTCTAACTTATGAAATAGACAGTCATAGAGTTCAAAAGATTCCAAAGCTGCATGACTACAGAAGTATGATCTGTACCAGATTGCTTGCCTTCTCAAGGAGGGGGGAAGAGGAAAGAGAGAATTTCAAAGTTAAAATTTTTTAAAGGATGAAAAAAAATTTTTTACATGTAATTGAGAGGAAAAAATAAAATAAGAAAAAAAAGATTCCATAGCAACCTATAGCTTTTGTCTTGGCATCAATTATTTCCTTCTTCAGAAGCTAAGGTAAAACAAGATGGGATTCTCCACAGACAGCAGTCCTTGCAGTGGCATAAAACTGTTAGGGATTTGGGGATAAGCACTCATCTATTCCACTTGATTTTCTGAAGTTGTATCTATATAGGTATTGCCTCTCCCAAATTATGTTCATCACCTCTAATTTCATCATCATGCTGCTAATTCAAGTCTTGATTGATATTACATCCCTCAGCCTCCTTTGCCCTCTGATTGGAGGGCTGGAGGGTGAAGTACCAAACTCCTCCCCATGCCTTTCTTTATAGGTGGCAGGAAACAGGCCTTTCTGACTCACTCCATTCTGCATCTGCTGCTCTGCCTGATTTCAAAATACAATGCCCCCCGAGCCAGGTTCCTTCCCCACTTCACACTCCTTTCCTTCAGTGTGTTATCTCCCCCTCATTAGACTGTAAACTCCTTGAGGTCAGGGACTATTTTCTATTTCATTATATCCCCAGCACTCAGCCAGACACTGTGCTAACTGCTTCAACTTGAGCTAGAGGCACAACTAGCTATCTCTCTACTATATACAAGTTCCAAGTGCTCCATACACATCTTTTTGCCCAAATTTATAGAACCAACTCATAAAGAGAGCAAAATCACACATATCCCAAGAATCTCCAAAAACAGGTTAGGATGGTAGTAAATGGCGAGTGACCACTCAACCATTCCCATGCCAACTGTTACCCACACAGTAGACAAGTCAGCCTAACTAAAGGCAGCAAAGCACCTCGAGGAAGAAAGTAGATGCAACATGTTCCTGGCAGGTCAAATCACCACCACCACCACCACCCTGACCACCACCTCCCCTCAAACCCTGAGAGGAACAGGCCAGGACCCTGAGCCCAAGAGCCTTGAGAAAAGCAATGTTTCCAGCCTAGTGCCCTCAGCCATCACCCTGGAAAGCAATCTTTGTGGAGGTGCAGTCTGGCCACTACTCCTCCAAGTGTTAAAGCCAAAGCTACTGAACACCAAGAAAAGAAAGTTATTGTGGTCGGTTCAAAATGGTAAGATTTTTATCAATGACAATTACATCAAATAAGAGGCAGTTGCTTTGCTGTTGCTCTATAAGGACCAAAATATCCATCCTAATGATTTGAAGCTGAAACTTTCCATATGTGTTGTCTCTCCTATTAGAATGTCAGCTCCTTAAGAGCAGGAACTGTCTTACTTTTCTATGTATATCCTTATCACTTAGCATAGTGTTTTTCACTTAGTTAGCTCTTAAATGCTTTATTCATTCATTCATTCATTCATCCAAAGGCACAGCAAACAACAGGGAAAGGTCTGAACCTAAAAAAGTTACTACTCAATGTGATTAAAAATTAGCTCTGAACAACAACAACAACAACAACAAAAAAGGTCAGAATTAGCAAGCCTAGGAGTCACAAAATACATCTTAGTGACCCACTGGCTTCTACTCTAACACATCTGATTAGTCTGTAAGAAGAAAAGCAGAGGCAGGAATACTTTTCCTGGTGCAGCAAACAAGTAAGCAAGAGCATAACTCTTCAAATTTGCAAATGGAATAGACATTCCAATGACTCTCCTTCCTATGCCAAGTCATTTGAGTCCCAACTATGCTCATATAGCCCAGAACTACAAGAAGGGTAAAAGGGTGTTAATTTTTAAAAGGGGGATGGGGTAAGGAGAGATACCAGATGGAACAGCTCAAAGAACCCAAGAAACTACTTAATGGCTTTGTGACTACCATATTCAACAAGAAATTACTAATGCCATGGCAACTGCTACGGGAATCCTAAGAATCTCCTAAACAACATAAATGCTGGTCATTCATCTTTCCCTGCTGCCTACAAAGAAGCCTAGGTGTCCTCCATACTTAACATTTCATTATATCTCTCACAGCTAAAAGACCAGAAAAATGTTCCTCTTCTGCAGACTGATTTCACTTTCTGCCTCTCATTTCTCAACTATCTGCAATCTGGCTTGGGACCTCACTGAATTGAAATTGCTTTCAAAGTCACCAAAGATCTCAAATGCTAAATCCAATGCCCTTTTTAAATGTATTATCCTAACATTTCTAAATCCTTATCCTTCTTAATCTTTTATGGCACTTGATAACGTTTACAATCTTCTCCTGAATACTGTCGGACTCTCTGACATTTTGTGACAGCTCTCCTGATTATCCTCCTACCTGTCTGACTACTTCTCAATCTCCTCTGCTGACTCATCACCTATGTCATAAGAATACTGGTCAAGAGCTGGAAGGGACATTAGAAGCCACATAGTTCAGATGCTTCACTTTATAGATAAGAAAATCTGGTCCCAGAGGTTGAGTGACCTTGCCCAATGTCACACTAGTTGTAAACATTAGCGACAGAACTTTAATTCTGGTCCTTTGATTTTTCCACTATACCACACTGCCTTTTAAGGGTCTTCAGAGCTAAGCTCTAGTGGAACCTACACAAGACCTTTCTTGACTCCATCTACCAAGTTACATTTAGATAGATAGACAGACAGACAGTCTGTATTTATTTGTATGTGTATATTTTACCCTAAAGGGAAAATACAAATTACTTGAGGAGAGGGATTGTTTCATTTTTGTCTTTGAATCCCTCTAATATAGTGTCTGGAACACAGTAGGCATGTAATATATGATTGCTGATTGAATATTGTGCTCCATGATGATCTTCTCACTCAGGATGCAATGGACCAAACTTAATATGATCAGAACCATGGTCAGATAATTCCAGATAGTCAAAGGAAAACAAAGGAAAGGGAATGTGCAGTCACAAGAGACTTATGAGGAAAATGAAAGCAGAGAGAAAGGTCTCTGAAGAAGACAATTAACTGTTTACATGTAGTATGCCAAAGAGAAGCAGCTTGTCATGGTGGAGGAAGCAATGACCTTAAGAGTCAAGAAGACTTGAATTCAAGTTCAGTCTGACACTCATCAGCTGTATGAATATAGACTGGCCCTGTCAGTGCCCAAAACAATTCAATAAGCTATAAGATCTGCATTAGTAGAGGAAGATACCACACTGGAAGTTCCCTCTATAAACTTAGCCCCCAACCTAGACCAAAAATTTAAAAAACAAAATCCAAAAAACAACTAAACAAAGTTTTGAGAAATATCGCATTCTTCCACACTTGCCTCTTTAGCACTACCATTTCATTGATCTCTATGTTGACCTCATCACTCAGAAAACTTTTTACTATGTATAAAGAATACATGCAGATTATGCTAGTTGCAAAGCATTTAGTTTTATTTATTTTATCTCTCCATATTATAAAAAATCAAGCCACATACATTAGACATTGTGGCAACCTAATTTTCCAATGTAACAAAGGGTTAACTTAGGAAACTTAGGAAACAGTAACTCAAAAAAATTAAAGTTTGATAGCAGGATACCAACAGCACCTCTGGAGCATTACAGCATTCTGGCATAAGCAAATTTCTGGGACTGTTACAATCTGCTGCTTCTGTTTTCAGCCCAGATTTCTAGAACTGAAACATAAGAATTGGGAAAAATACAACTGCTGGCAGAAAGGAGGACAGAAAAAAAAAACTCACTGTCGATATCCCCCTGACATAAGTAGAATAGTAACCATTAGCTGCAAAACCAGAGCCTCTATACACACACACACACACACACACACACACACACACACACACACACACACACACAGAGTACATAGCAGAACTATTTCCCTGGCTCAAAGTAGACAAAAAAGCAGTTTAAAACCCACAATCCTCCACATTTTCACAGGGAGAAATAGGAGAAGGGTTAGCCATAAACCATGTAAAATTGAAGTTTTGTTTCTCACAAATCAAACTGTGCTTATGCTAGTAGGGCTAATGGAAATGTAGCACAAAGCCTAGGAAAAATTTCAGGAACCAAGCACCAGTTTAGGTCTCACAGGCAGAGATTCTTTACTAGACAGCATTTCATTCTCTCTCTGAATTATGAGTCTTCTTCCCTCTAGCCAAAAAACATTTTGGAAAACAAATAGAAAGGGAAAAAAGTATTATTTTGTCTGCAATCACAAGTTTTTGCCCTTAACAAGTCTTGGGCCTGAATTAAATGTACCTGTTTTTAACTTTATCTTCATTAAAAGCCAATATATTATTTTGAGACTGCTCATGGTAGGGGGGAGACACTTGAGTTCTGCTCATAAAACATTTCAGTGGGCAAAATCTCATCACTACTAACCAAAAACAATTTGTAATTTTAAATGTCAAAGAACAAACATATACACAAAACTTTCCTTTCACATTATTCTCAATATGAAGAAATCTGACCCCCTTCCCACATCATACACGTCTGCGAAATAAGCTGAGGGGCCCCTTTGGCCAAGATTTTTTTTTAAAGAATAAACCTTGAACCACTCCCAAAACATGAGGCAGCCCCCAAGCAAATTTAACTCTTAACAGTTGCATAAAATGCCTCTTTTTAAACATTCAGAACTCTTTGGTCTTCTTTTCAGTAATGTATTATTCTAGCATTTGAGGATTTGCTTTGCACACAGAAGTCAAAAACTATTTGCTGAATTCATTCACTAACTAAAAGAGAAAAAGCAACAAGGAATCATCCCAAATAGATAAAGTGCCCCCATAATTCACCCTTATCATCAAGGAAAGGAAACCAATATCCAAAGTTTTAAGAACCTTTTATTGAACATCACCATGCCTTTAAATTCCACATTTTTCACTAAGACAGTTACATCTTCAATAGCCTCAACTACTAACACCATCAATAAAAAACTAAAAAGGTCATAAAGAAAGGAATCAAGATATTGACAAGTTTTTCTCCCCACCCTAATTGAAAGCTTTCTCTGTCACAGAGGCTTTTTTAAAAAACCTAATTTGAGATTTCACTAATTTATGGAATTACAGGTGAGGAACTTCCTCTACCAATTGTTGTAAACACCTTTGAAACTTAAAATCTCACAGTTGCCTGGGGCACTGAGAAGTTAGATAACTTGCCCTAAATCACATAGCTGGTATGAGTCAGAAACAGACTTGAACAAGAGCTTCCTAGCTAATTCTGTCTTCTCAAAGCCAAGCTCTCAATGGCATACACAAAACCAGAGTATATAAATTGGAAAAGTAACAGAGATAAGGGAGGAGACAGATTCAAGATTCAGAATGAAATCTGCATTTTTGGTCATGGACAATGGTGAGAATTTGTTTTGCTTCACTATGCATATTTGTTACATAGGTTTTGTTTTTGTTTTCCTTTTGAATTGAGGGTAAAGGGAGAGAAAACAAATGCTTGTTTATTGAAAAATAAAATAAAAACTCTAAGTCAGATGTCAACTAATCCAAATCATACATGGATAAGAATATCATTTACAGAATCTACCAGAAGCCTTCCAGAGATGGGGAACTCCTTACTTCCAAAGGGTAACCAATCTGAAGTATTAGAAAGCATTTCTTAATAATGAAGAAGCCAATGTCTGCCTCTGACATTTCCACCCAATTCCCTCTATTTCGGTCCTCAAGAGCCAAGCAAAACAAGTCTTTCAAATTCTTAAAGATGATGATCATTTCCACAGGTTACTCCTCTCTTTTAATTATTACTTACCAATAAAACACAAATCATAATAATATTATCATGAGATATCTTAAAATATTAAAAATTCTTTTGCAAAGAATTCAGAAACACAGTATTCTACCATAAATGAAGGCCATCCACAAGGATATTTTGTTTAAACCTACACAAAACAGTATACTACTGTAAGCTCCTTGAAGGTAGGAAATATTTTTGTCTTTGTATCACCACTGCCTAGCACATGGCCACCATATGCTAAACATTTGCAGAACTGAATTGGTGAAACTTTATTATCAGCAGAAATTGTCCCACCTTCAAGATACAGAACACAAATTCACCTTTGATCACAATCTAGGCAGCTAGCTGGCACAATGAATAGAATGCAGGCCTAGAGTTAGGAAGACCTGAGTTCAAACTCAATTTCAGACCCTTCGTAGTTGTGACCCTTGACAAGTCATTTAACCTCTGTTTGCCTTACTCTCCTTAACTGGGAAATAAATCTTCGATGGAGATAATAATGGCTCTTTTATCCCAAGGTGAAGACCAAAGGAAATAATACTTGTAAAGCACTTAACACAGTGCCTGGCATATTGTTATTGTTTAGTTGTTTCAGTCTTATCTGACTCTTTGTGACCTCTTTTTGAAGGTTTTAGTGGCAGAGATTTGCCATGTTCTTCTTCAGTTCATTTTACATTTATGTACTTGGCACATAGTAGGTGCTACATAAATGCTAGCTATTACTATCATCATCAGCATCATCATTAATCTTATCTATAGGATTCTTAAACTTACTCTTCACCTTCATACCACTGGAGCATCAATCTTTCCTATTCTCAGTCTACCATCCTTGTTATTTCTGCAGCAAGATACTACTCCATTTCCCAACTCTGCCTTTGCAGAGTCTGTCCCCCATGTCTGAAAATGTTCTCTCTCGTCTCTGCCTCTTGGCCTCCTTCAAGATTCAGACCAAATCCCACCTTCTTTGAGAGGCCTTTCCTTGTCCTCACTGTTAGTGCCTTCCCTGGGAAGAAGCCCTTACTTTTACTATATATATCTAGAAGCCCTTACATTTACTATATATATATATATAAAATGTACAGTTACTCACATGCTCTCTTCCCAATTTGAATATGAGCTTACTGAAGGCCGAGATGGTGTTATACCATTCTCTGTCTTCCCACCACTTAGTCCAGTGCATGACACATAGTAAGTAATTAAATGCTTCTTCACTGATTGAATACTGTAACTTCACCTTTCCTCTTTTTAGTGTCTTGTCCCTATAATCAACTGTTTCAGCAAGGCAGTGACCTCCACCCTTAACACCCTTAACTTTCTCATCCTCTTTTTCTTCCACCTGCTAAATACTAAGTTTGCCTACCTAACCTCTTCTCCATTCCTACTCCATAAGTCAGTTTTGTTACTTCCTTCAGCAGCCCTGAGTCTACTGCAAATTTCTAACCCCAACTGGACCCTAGCTGCTTGTAATCTTTTAATTCATCTCTGATTGACTTGATAACATTCCCCCATATCCACCATACCATAACATCTCTCACCTCAGAATACCATCTACTTTTACCTTCACTTTCACACCTGCATTTTTCTTAGCATAGCTACAATAGAAGGGGATATCAGTTTAGTGCAATCCTTTCATTTCAGAGAAATCTGAGATGTTGATGGATTAAATGACTTCCTCAAGGTCATAAGGATGAATGGCTAAATGACAGAAATAGGACTTGAACTCAGCTCTCTTGGTTTCCATACTTCAGTCATTAACTAGCCAGATCACTACTGCACTTTACTAGCATCAGCCCAGACACTACCAAATTACAAAAAAATTGAGAACACCCCCAATCTACATTTCCCCATTACCTTCTTTTTTTACCAGTTTCTGTTACTAAGCATCCATGTATCCCTAGCACCAGTGCCTGGGCCAGAGTAGGCACTTCTTAAGTGATTATTAGATTGGACTGAACCAACAAGCAACCAGCTAGTTTCTCAGCTGATGAGCCAGAATCTTTGTTTTCCCACCCAAATCCTTCCAACACAATACAAATAACAACAACAAAATCTCATGTTCCTACACACCTCTACTTACAATATTCCTCATCCAGAGAGGACAGAAGGAAGTGTCTCTAGAAGCCCCTTTAGCCGACAAAAAATTATGTATCTCAGAGAAGAAAAGACTTCAAGAGGGTGTAGGCCCTTGTCATGTCAAAAAAGGTATCATTATTCCCAACTTGCTGCCAAGGCAACTGAGACCCAGGTAGGTTAAGTGGCTTGCCCAAGGTCACGCTGCTCTAGGAAGTGGTCTCTCGCCTCCTAGTGTGCACCTGAGAGATCTCATTCTCCCTTAGGTTTTCTCGAAAGGGTAAGAAATCATTGTCCAGTTTGGGGAGCCCATTAGTCACGAGGCCGTCCCCTTTAATAGAACAGAGGCAAGCGGCGCTCACCTAGCGCTCCCCACCCCCGGGGACCGGCGGGGTCCAAAGAACATCTTCCCAGGACGGGGACGGACGCGTCCCAGTTAATCAGGGCGACGAGAAAATCGGCCTCAGGCTGCCAGCCCTCCTCCTCCTCCCGCCGCCCCTTGCAGCGCTAGCGCTCTCCCCCCTCCACACCCCGAGCTGCCCCCAGCTGGTGTCCCTGACAGCTGCGACCTCCACCCTCGGGAGCCGAGCGAGGGGAAAGGGAGACCTCGGGGAAGAGGAGGAGGAGGAGGAGGAGGAGGAGGAGGAGAGGGGTGGAGGAGGGAAACGAAGGGAGCTAGAGAAGAAAAGGGAGTGAGAGAGGGGGAAGGACCAGCTGCTCCCGCCCCTCGGGCCTCGCTCAGCCGCCGCTGCCGCTGCTGCCGCCGCCGCCGCCGCCAGGCGCCCGTGACAGCTGCACCCCACCCCGAGCTCCGTTCGCTCAGCACCGCTCACCTGCCGCCACGGCCGCCGCCGCCTGTGCCACCTTCGGCTCTCGGGCCCGTTGACGGCCCCGCTGACAGCCGCCGCCTCAGCGCTGGCGCCTGCCGCCCGCCAGGCCCCCAGCGGCGGGAGCCCAGCCCCCTCCTCCTACGGAGTCCCGCAGGGTCCCTCGGGGTCCCCGCTCGGCCCCTCTCCCCTCCCCCGCACCCCCGAGGGGGGGCAGGGATGAAGGAAGACTCGGGCGTGCGCGCCCTCGCTCGCTCTCCCTCAGCGCAGGGAGAGACTGAGGCCCTAGGGGGAGGTGGGAGGTTTAGTAGGGGTAGAGAGAGGCCACTGCTCGGAAGGACGGGGGGGTTCACGATGAGAGGGCGGAGAGCGGATCACAGCTCAATCCTCGTTCCTTTGGCCGTGAGGAACGAGGATTTCAGCAGCTCTGCACAGCCGCCATGTTCTCCTCCTCCTCCTCCTCCTAACCCCCTCCCCCTCCACCGACCCTCCAGCCCCGCCCCGCCCGCCCGCTCGCGGCCCCGCCCCGGGCCGCGTGCAGTGCTGCCATCATGACGCACCAACCCGCGGCCGCCAAAACCCGACTGCACCGCGCGGCGCGCGCATTTCTCCCTCCCCTCCCCCTTCCGTTCCCCACCCGGAGCGCCTCTAGCTGGGGCTGGGCGCGTGCCGTCCCGAGAGCCGCCTCCTTCCCCTGGCTGCCTGCTGCTTACTCACGCGCCCAGCCTTACTGCCTCCTCTCCCCGCCCTTCATCAAGTGAGAAACCCGGGATCCAATAGGATTCCATTTGCCTCCAAGGCGGAGGAGAAGGAAGACGGGGGACACCGGAGGGTAGTGAAGAGTGCTGCATTTGCTTGAGTAGAAGGCATACATTTGAATCCGGACTCTTCCACTCCAAGAAATCAGTGTTTATTAAGGGCTCTGCTAAGAGCTGGTGGTGCAAACAAAAACTTACCACCTAGGTGACTCTGGACAAGTCACCCACCTTCTATTAGCCTCTTCCTCAGCAGCAAAATGGGGCTAATAATAATAGCTAATACTTAGCGCTTTGAGTTGCAAAACACTTTACATGCTATTATCTCAGTGCTTATTTTGAGGTGGTTCTTAGACTCATCTGAAATAATGTATAGTAAGCGATTTGCAGACCCTCACCCTGGCTTCCAGACTCCAAATCCAGTGCTCTTCCCATTGCCCCTTCCTGCCTGTTGCTAGAAGACCTCAAAAGTCTATCAATTGACAAGAGTTTTTAAGGGCTCCTATGTATGGACCAGGCTCTGGTTTAGGCTCTGAGGAAACAGAATTTTATAAAAGATGAACTCCGTGCAATAGAGGAGCTTACTTTCTATTTAGGGGACTTCTTGTACCTGTGGTAGCAATTAACTTCAACCTGCTATGTTAAGTATATACAAAACATAGGGATAGAAACTGATCTGTGATTACATTGTTAATGAAAAGTCTTGGATGAGGAAATCGGCAGATTCTCTTCAGTTTAGAATCCTAGCGAGTAACATAGAACACGTCAGTGATTTGCCCAGTCACACAGCAGCCAGTATGTGTCAAAAAGGAACCCAGGTCTGCCCTGACTGAAGCTGCCATTTCGTAAATACACACACACACACACACACACACACACACACACACACACACACACACACGTGTAAAAATTTTTTGCGCGGGGGGGGAGGGGTAGAGGGCGTGGGGTGAAGTGGGAGGAGCACTAGTAGCGGGGGGGAGATCCGGAAAGACTTCAGTAAAAGGTTCCACAGCTTAACTTTGAAAGAAATTTGGAATTCTAAGGTTCAAGTGAACTGGGACTGCAAATGAGAGATAATGTTGGTGGTATGTGAGGAACATTAAGAAGGCCAATTTGACTGGAAAATCGTAGTTCAGTGGCTTCAGTGTGATTCTTCATGACACCTTTTTGAGGTTTTATTGGCAAAGATACTGGAGTGGTTTGCCATTTCCTTCTCCAGCTCATTTTATAGATGAGGAAGCTGAGGCAAACAACGTTAAATGACTTGCCCAGGGTCACACAGCTAGTACGTGTGGAAAATAAGGCTGGAAAAATAGAGTTCATGAAAGGGAATAATGTATAATAAGGCTCGAAAGGGACTGCCGTCGCCGCTGGCCACCTTCGGCTCTTGGTCCACTGATGGTCCCTTTGTCTTAAATTAGCACCTATAATGTGCTACTCGGTGCTCGGTGATTTTACAAATATCACATTTTGATCCTCACAACAACCCTGTGAGGCAGGGGTATCCCCATTTTATAGATGAGAAAACTGAGGCAAAAAAGGCTAAGTGACTAAGTGTCTTGAGATCAGGTTTTAACTCCAATTTTTCTGTTTCTCTATCCACTGTGCCACTAGCTGCCTTCAGACTGGAATTTGAAACTGAATTAGAACCCAGCGTGAGTTTGTTGAGCAAGGGAGTGAAGTGGTCAGAAAAAAAAAGGTGTACAATGTGGATTGGAGTGGGGAGAGAAAAGGCAAGAAGAACAATTAAGAAACTATTGCAGTGGTCCAGGAAGGAGGTGATAAGGGACAGAACTAGAACTATGAGTAGAACTATGACTAGAGAGAAGGTAATAGATGAGAGAAATCTTCTGGAAATAGAAACAAAAATTTGGCAACTGATTGGATTTGGGTGGTGGGAGGATGAAGATGAGTGCAAAGTTAAAGATGGCTCTAGGGTTGTGAACCTGAGTGATATGACATTACCCACAATGGAAAATGAGAAGCCCTTTCCAGTTCTGAGATTCTCTGCCCGAGGAGTTCATGATCTCTGTCCATTCTGCCCTTTGTATAGTTCTAGTTGTTGGAATGCTCTTCCTGGTATTCAACTGGAGCCAAAGTATGCTGCAGTGGAGAATTAGACAGGAGCCTGACTTGTAATGGAGGCAGTACGCCTAGCTAGCTTTGTTACCTTAGATAAGCCACTTAGTTTTCTATCAGTTTCTTCGTATGTAAAGTAAGTTTAGACTGTATGAAAGTCCCTTCCAACCCTAAAACTCTTTGATTTTGTGCTATTCGCTTCCCTATAAGTTCCATTAATTAGTCATTTCAACAAGACAGCCCTTAAAATACTCTATTTACTTTCTCCCTACCTTTTATTGCTTCCACCCTGTCACCTTTTTCTGAATTTGCTCCACCCAGAATGTCTGTGTCCCCAGTACTCTTGGTCTGCATTTGGTACTCCATGTCTGGTCTAACTAGTACAAGTACATTAAGACTATTACTTTCCCTATTCTGGATTCTCTTCATCAAGATTCATGTCACTTTAGGTTTTCTGGTAGCTACATCATGCAGTTAAATTTCAGATTCCAGTCTTTGCTTAGGAATGCCCAATATATCACCCCTCTATACTTCACTAGGACCTAGGAGCAGCTAGGTGGTGCAGTGGATAGAGCACTAGGTTTAGAGTCAGGAAGATCAGAGTTCAAATGTGGCCTTAGACACTGTGTCACCCTGGGCAAGTCACTTAACCCCAATTTGCCTCAATTCTTTGTCTATAAGATGGAGATGCAGTGGAGAAGGAAATGGCAAACCATTATTACAGTATCTTTTCCAAGAAAACCCCATGGACTTTGTAGAGTAGGACTCTGAACAACCACAAGGATGAGGACATTATTTCCTTCTTTCTTAAAAAGCTATTCATGTAAAGAGACCTGGGTGAGCAAATCCCTTTTAACGTATGAGCTATCTGATTAGCCTCTCCGCCTCAGTTTCTTCAGCTGTAAAATAGAGATAATACTACCTATCTCTTTCCTTTGTTGTGAGGAAAGTGCTTGCCAAATATATAAACATTAGCCATTATTATTCTTTCCTCCTTTTTTTCTTCCTCTCTCCTCCCAACCCCCAGTGATGCAATGGACAGCCTTATTTTATGGTTCTGTTTATCCACCAGCTTCCCTTATCAATAGAGTCATTTAAAAGGAGGCTGGATGACTATCAGTCAGGAGAGAATTCTTGCATTGAGTAGGGGATTTAGGCTAGAAGATCTCCAAGGTCCTTTTTAACTTGTTTTGATTCTCTCATTCCCTCTCTCCTTGCTCAATAAGTTTTTTTCACTTGCTGAACTACAACTCCCTACTATATCTACTGATTATTCTCTACTAGGCCACACCTTTGGGTCTGCACCCATTTTCCTTAGGCTGGTGCTACTCCCATATCCTTCAGCTGCTGCTTACTCCTGCCAGATCCATGTACCCCAAAAGCCCAGTGTTACACTGTTTGCTTTCTCTCTGTGCCCCCCATCAATCTCTCTAAAATACTGGCATTTTAAGAATTGAAATAAAAATTTTTGGACTCACATTCATTCCCCCTCTCCTCACCAGCAAGTCATCTCTTGCAACTCAGACTTTTAAAAGAATGAGGAAGGAAAAGTGGTTGATCAAAACCAACCAATACATGACCCACATCAGAAGATACAGTATCCCCTTATCCATACACTCCCACCCCTGCAATGAAGGGAGGGAGGTACATGGTTTCAGTTTTTCTGTGGGTCTGAGCTTGGTCATTATAATAATTACAGAGCATTAAGTTTTGCTCTATTGTTTGTTCTGTTTAGATTGCTGCAGTCATCATTTATGTTTTCCTGGTCCTTCATTCAGTATCAGTTTACATGTCTTCCTATGTTCTAAAACATTTTTAAAAGTTAAAATGCAAGGTATTATAAACTTATTTAACTCAAAGTTCATCTAAGAAAGCATCCTATTATTAGCAAAATGCTTCAAAACTTTAAGGATCTATAATTTCATCAGTGCAGTTAGTTCCATCTACCAAGACAGATCACAATCCCTGTATAAACCTGGAGATGATTTTTGACAGTTGTTGTGACTGGAAAAAATCATTATCCTGCATCATAAGAAGGGAGGAACCTCTCTAAATGTATCAATCAATAAACATGTGCCTTAAGTGCCTGCTACATGCCAGGCAGTGTGCTAAATGCTGAAGATGCAAAAAGAGAAAAAAGACAGCCCCTGCCCTTAAGGAGCTTACCATACTTCTCTTTAGACAATAGACATACAACTCATCCCCAGGCCTTTTCTCGATGCCACTCCAACTTTGAGGATTTGTCAGACTCTAGCTGAAGGCCAAATATGTTAGAAAAAGTATTGTGATAGAAATTACCTGGTTGTATCCTCAGTGTTCCTTTCCTGCCCCAGTAGAGGACTTCCACTCCAGCTCTATGATTTTGTGATAATAAAGCATGATTTCCGTTTCCATATACTGTCCAACCAGTCTATATGAAACCACAGTAGTCACTGACATAATTAATTTTACTGTGATAGCCTTTAATTTCCAAGTTTGCCTTACTTATTTGTAATCTCATAGCTAATTTTTTTTGTCTTTAAGCAAAGACTTCCTTTCCCTTTAACCAAAAACTAAACATTTCCAGCCCTTATATCAGTGGGTATTTGAGCAGCAATTGAGAGAAAAGGGAAGCAATATTCTTCCTTGCTCTTTATGCATTATTCTAAAAGCAGCAAAGCGACCAAGGAGTCACGAAGAACTGATTTCAACTCTGGTCTTAAACATTTACTAGCAAGATGTGTGACTCTGGGCAAGTCACTTAACTGCTGTTTGCTCCAGTTTCCTTATCTGTAAAATGGGAATGATAATAGTAGCACCTACCTCCCAGGATTGTTGTAAGGATCAAATGAGATAACAGTTGTAAAGTGCTTAGCACAGTGCCTGGCACACAGCAAGTGCTTTATAATTGTTAGCTATAATTATTATTATTATTTTCTCACAGGGTTGTTGTGCAGATAATATGAGATAATATTTGTAGAGTACTTTAAAAACCTTAGCTATATTATTAAACAGAGTAGAACCACCTGAATAATTAACACTAACCAAATGGCTATAACTGACTTTAACTTTTGACTAAGGATCAATTAAATCCATTTAGTTTAATTCAACAAGCATTTATCAAGCACCTACTATATGCTAGGCATTGTACTTATTGCTTGAGATTCAAAGCCAGAAACCATGTAGTCTCTGTCCTCAACAAGTTTATATCCTACTGAAGAGAAGTAACACTTAGATGAGTAAATATAAAAATACAAAGTAATTTCTAGATGGGGCCAGAGAGTATCAACAATGACATTTGAGCCAAGCCTTGAAAGAAGATAAAGAGGTCAGATGAGGTGAGGAAAAAGAACATTCTAGGGATAGGGGACATCCTGTACCAAGGCAACAAGGTAGAAGATGGAATGGTGTATAATGGGAACAATAAGTAGACCAATTAGTCTGAAATGAAGACTTAATGGAGAGAATGAAGTAAAATTGGTCTGGAAAGATAGACTAGATCTAGATTATGAAGGCTTTACAAGCCAATCTGAGCGGTTTGTTTTAGAGGAAATAAGGAATTGCTGAAGCTACTTAAGCAAGAAAGTGACATAGATAAATGTGGGCTTCATTAATATAAATTTGGCAGCTATATGGAGGTTGGTTTAGAAAGGAGAAAAAATGGTGACAGAGAAACCAGTGGAAGTCAGTGACTCTGTGTTTTCATTGCTATGAGTGCTCTAACAGTACAGATTGAAATCCATCAACACTTTTTCATCCTGTGAAACTCTTGTCCGTGACCTCCTACAGATTCTTCATAGGAGGTCCACCCAATGGTCCAGGGTCTTCTCAATCTCTTAATATTGTGTGTCTGCCAATGAAATACATGAGCTATCCTTGAGTTAATCACTTGCCCTTTCCACGTCACTAGTCCAGTTCCTTTTCTTGTCTTACATCTCTCTGATGATGTCCTTTACATCTCTGTATAATTCTTTGAAAATATATTATGCTTAGGGCAGCTAGGTGGCAAAGTGGATAGAGCATCAGCCCTGGAGTCAGGAAGACCTGACTTCAAATCTGGCCTCAGATACATAACACTCACTAGCTCTGTGACTCTGGGCAAGTCTCTTAACCCCAATTGCCTCACCCAAAAAAAAAATTTTATATATATATATATATATATATATATATATATATATATATATATATATATATATATATATATATATACACACACACACACACATACATATACATATATATACATATGCAGTCCATCCAAGCCTACCATGTGCCTCTCCATTGCCCTTTGCCTTTAAAAATTATTTTTTTCAAATTATATGTAAAAACTATTTTTAACATTTTTTTTAAATTTTGAGTTCCAAATTCTCTCCCTCCCTTTCTTCCCTCCACCCCCATTGAGAAAGCAAGCAATTTGATATAGCTTATACATGTATAGTCCTACAAAACATATTTTCATATTAGTCATGTTGTGAAAGAAAACACAAATCAAAAAAAAAAGAAGAAAAAAGTTTTTAAAAGTATGCTTAGATAAGCATTCAAACTCCATCAGTTCTTTCTCTAGAGGTGGATAGCATTTTTTCTCATAAGTCCTTCAGAATTGGCATGGATCATTGTATTGATCAGAATCGCTAAGATTTTCATAGTTGATCATTATTACAATATAGCTATTACTGTGTACAATGTTCTCTTGGTTCTGCTCACATCACTTTGTTTCAGTTCATATAAATCTTTCCAGGTTTTTCTGAAAGCTTTCTGCTCATGGGTTTTTATAGCACAATAGTATTCCATTCCAATCATATACCACAACTTGTTTAGCCATTCCCAAATTGATGATCATGCCTTGAATTTCCAGTTCTTTGATACCACAAAAGGAGCTGCCATAAATATTTTTGTACATATAGATTCTTTCTTTTTTAATCTCTTTGGGATATAGACCTAGTATTGCTATTTCTGGGTCAGAGTATACACAGATTTGTAGTCCTTTGGGCATAAATCCAAATTCTTCTCCAGAATGGTTGGATTAGTTCATAACTCCACCAACAGTGCATTAGTGTTCCAATTTTCCCACATCCCTTCTAACATACATCATTTTCCTTTTCGGTCATGTTAGCCAATCTGATAGGTGTGAGGTGGTACCTCAGAGTTATTTTAATTTGCATTTTTCTAATCAATAGTGATTTAGAGCATCTTTTCATACGATTATAGATAGCTTTGATTTCTTCTTCTGAAAACTGCCTCTTCATATCCTCTTACCTTTTATCAATTAGGGAATGTCTCATATTCTTATAAATTTGACTCAGTTCTCTATATGTCTGAAAAATGAGGACTTTATCAAAGATACTAGCTATAAAAATTTTCCCTCAATTTTCTTCTTTCCTACTAATCTTGGCTGCATTGGTTTTGTTTATATAAGATCTTTTTAATTTAATGTAATTGAAATTATCCTTTTTATATCCCATGATGATTTCTATCTCATTTGGTCATAAATTCTTCCTCTATCCATAGATCTGACAGATAAACTATTCATGCTCCCCTAATTTGCTTGTGGTATTACCCTTTATGTCTAAATCATATACCCATTTTGATCTTATCTTGGTATACAGTGTGAGATGTTGGTTTACACCTAGTTTCTGCCAAATTGCTTTCCAGTTTTCCTAGCAGTTTTTGTCAAATAGTGAGTTCTTGTCCCAAAAGCTTGGATCTTTGCCTTTATCAAGCACTAGATTACTATGGTCATTTACTACTGTGAGTTGTATGCCTAAGCTTTTCTACTGATTTACCAATTCTCTTTCTTAGCCAGTACCAGATTGTTTTGGTGATTACTGCTTCATAATACAATTTGGGATCTGGTATGACTCGGCCACCTTCCTTCACACTTACCTTTAGCTTTTTGCCTTGAAATTTTAATCCTTCAAGAGATCATGGTATTCTATGACTTCCAGACATACAGCATTACCAGTGTTTAAAGACAATTATCATGTCCCCACTGAGCCTTCTCCAGGCTAGAAATCCCAAGTTCCTTCAACAGATATTCATATGCCATGGTCTTTAGGCCCTTCATGTTTCTGGTGGCCGTCCTCTAAATGTTCTCATTGTCCTTCCTAAACTGTGGTGCTTGTGACCTAATAAGGGCAGGGTAAAGTAGAACTATCAGTTCCTTACTCCTGGAAGCTATGACTCTCTTAAGGTAGCCCAGGATATACTGAGCTTTGTTGTCTGCCCTGTAATACTTTGGACTTATATTGAGCTTAAAGTCACTAATAATAACTACTGTCTAACTGTGCTTCCACCATCACCACGAAGTTGATTTTCTAAAGCCAAGTATAAAATTATGCAATTATCTCTGTTAAATTTCATCTCATTAGATTCAACCTAGTATTCTAACTTGTCAAGTCTTTTGGACACTGACTTCATCATCTACTCTATTAACTCTCCCTTCCAGATTTATTACTGTTTGAAGATATGACAAACATGTCATCTATGCCTTTGTCCAACTCATTGCAGAAAGGATTAAATAGCACAAGACTTAGCATAGATTCTTGGGGTACTCTGCTGGAGACACCAACTAATATGGTATCATTAATGACTATTCTTTAAGACCAGTCTCTAAACCAGGTTCAAATCCATCTAACTCTGCTGTTATCTCATCCATATCTCTCAGTCCTTTTCACTTAAATAGCATTTTACTTTATCTAACATTTTGCTTAGATCTAAATTAATTCTATCTATAGCATTCCCTTGATGTGCTAGTTTAGTAACTTTGTCAAAAAGGAAGTAAGGTTAATCCAGCATGACCTGTTCTTCCTAAAATCAGGCTGCCTTTGAAAAATTTTTCTGCTTCCTTTTCTAGATATTCATTATCCATCTCTTTTGCCAAGAATCAAAGTCAAGCTTACTGGCCTATAGTATACAATCATACATCTTCTCTTTCATAAATATCAGGATATTTGCTCTTCTCCAGAACTCAAGAAGTGTCTCTCCCATTTTCTATGATTTTTCAGATGTCATTGACAGTGGATCAGCAATCATATCTGCCAATTCAGTTCTCAGAGATAAAGTTCATCTGGGCCAAGTATCTTGAAGGTAGCTAGGTACTCTCTTATCTCCTCTTTTTTGTTATCAACTCCATACTATTAGCTATTTTTGCCATTTTCATCCATGGGGTCCTCCTTGTTCTTCCTCCAAACCCTTTGAATCTATTCTCCTAAAATTTAAGGTCTGTGTCAGACTATATCCATCTTTCTTCTCTTTCTCTGTTGTAGACTCTAAGAGAGAATTGTCACTTTCCTCACAAAGTCCCCCTCATTCCATCTCAACAACCAGTTCCTCTTTGTGAGTGAGAATCAAATCCTAAATAAAATTTCCCCTTGTTTTTGGTATCTTTTAAACAATGAAAGGACTAAGGACAAGACAATAGACTTTAAGCTGTTCTGGTTTGGGCAGAGATTTCATCTGTTCAGAAATATCCAAATAATTGAACTCTCTCAGTAGTATTATATTATGCCTCTGTGCCAGGCTTATAATCTGTTTCCTGAATTCCTTACTTATTTCCTCTTTCTAGGTTGCCTGTAGTATACTCCAAGGAAAAAATCACTTATGTTTCTCTTTGTATTGATCTTCACCTGCCTGCTAATATTTTTCCCCCTTCAAATTCCTGGATTTCCTTACATGAGTGTATCTTCTGAATAAAATGAATGTTACCCTGCCCCTATTGCCCAGAATATTCAACTTCCTTTTAGGAAGAGGTTTAATTGTGTGTGTGTGTGTGTGTGTGTGTGTGTGTGTGTGTGTGTGTGTGACTTATACTGTGTCTTAAATGAGATATACTCATCCAAAGCCATATATTAGTGATTGGCTTCACAAAACCAAATCTCAATGACACCTATGAAGTATTGATTTTTTGTATTAATTTATTTTGGTTTATCAACAATCACTTCCATAAACTTTTGGGTTTTATATTTTTTTTCTCTTCCTCCCTCCTTACCTCCCTCCCCAAAACAGGGCACAATCTGATATAGGCTATACTTATACATTCCTATTAAACATATTTTCACATTAGTGATGTTGTAAGAATTAGAACCAATAGGAGGAACCACTAGAAAGAGGAAACAAAATGCAACAGAAGAAAAAAAAATAGCAAATAGTATGCTTTGATCTGCATTCAAACCCCATAGTTCTTTCTTTGGATGTGGATAGCATTTTCCATCATGAGGCCTTTGGAGATGTCTTAGATCCTTGCATTGTTGAGAAGGGCTAAGTCTATCAAAGTCAGTCATTGCACAACGTGGCTGTTACTGTGCAGAGGTATCAAATTTGTTTCCTTGTATTAGGACCTTTAGTTCAATATGTTTGTTGCCTAAACTTTATGCATTTGTATACAGCCTCTTGAGACTACAAGTTTTACTTCTGTGTCTTCCCTTGAATTTCATTTCCTACGAACTTCTGGGTATTTCAATTTCTAATCCTTATTGCTTCACTGGAGTTACTCTCTATGGTAACCAGTTTGTTGAACATAGTCAATTTTCTTCTATTTGCATTCTTTTCCATTTAAAGACATTTTGATTAGGTTTGTAAGGTTCCAGGCAAATGCATCTTACCATCCTTAATGGGTAACTCCATCTCTGGCCAGGACCCTGTTATTTCTCCATTTTAAGCCATAGTCCAGGAATAAAAATCCTATTCTCAGATACCATCTTTATAACTAGCTGTTCACTTTCTAAGTTGCATTTTTTCTTCTGCATCTTTTGCTCTCGGTGGGCAGCAGTAATGAAAATATCACCTGTCCTTCTCAGGTCTCCAGTTTCTTGCTGAAGACTTCTTAATCATTAGCAATGCTTTTTAGGATTCTTCTGGCAGTGTCATACATATATGCATACATCCTGGGCTGTCATCTGTTTTGACTAAATTTTGGTAGGTTCTGTTAGGTCTTAGAAACTTAGATGCCTATTCCTTCATCCCACCTCAGTCACACACAAAGATGGTCATACTCTTGATCTTCCATGTTCAAGAATTGTGAAATTCCTTTATATAACCATGACCTATTGGCTTTCTAATTTTCCCACTGACTTCCCTTACCTAACCCTATTCTTTGTCTCATCACGACCTCCAATCTTGACTCCTCAATTCTCTTCCAGGCCATCTCCCCTACACTAGTCACTCTCTCCTCTTTTCCTCATCTTGACCCCTTGGTGACTTGAATCTCTAGCCCCTTTATCATTTTACCAATTGTACTCTACTCTGCCAAGTCTCAGTCTTGGATTACTCTCAACATCCTCCTCCCCCTTACTCCTACACACAATCTGCTAAATGAAGATGGAGACAATCATGCAACTATCCCAACTGGGTCCACTACAAATTTATGTTACACAACCTCACTGCTACTATGCAGTTCTATTATACCTCTCTCATTAACTCACTATCCCACTCTCCACAGCTACTCTTCCAAACTTTAGATTTTTTACTCACCATACCTTCTCAACTAGCTATTTTTGCTTTTTTTTGAGTCCTTTTCCTCAATCCTTTTTCTCCTTCAATTTGATCTTTTCTATTCTGTCTTGAGTTGCTCTCCAGCTTTTTCTCAAGTTTTCCCAAATTCCTCTTCTCCAGATTCTCTCTGGATTTTATAAGTTTAAAAACCCCTCCAAACTGCATTCTCAAATTTCTTTCTCCTTATTCAGCCCAAGTCAGACTCCTTCTCTAGCTCCTTTCTTCATCAACTAGAAGTAGACTTACCGCCTTACTGAGAGAAATGCAAATTGTTGGTGCCAATTCCTACCTTTGCCTTTTCCAGGTAATTGACTAATTCTTCTAATTACATCATTTTCAAGGAGTGTTTAATTAATATTATGATATTACATGTAATGGTGTCTCTCTGTATTATTTGAAAAAACCCAATGACTATGTTAAAATTGGTTACTGCAAACACATTTATTACCTTAGTCTTATTGTCTAAATTGATTTTTTTAATGCTGGCTCTACAAATAAAATAACTGGGGCTTTTTTCTAGATTATTTCTAATTGGTTTGTGGCTAATCTCTCAACTACAGACCGCTTAGATATTTATAGTCTTTCCCTTGCCACTAAATTTTTAATGATATGATTTTTGCTGATGGTAAACCCCTTCCATTATAGTTTCTTGTTCTTTTGCCATTCCTAGTGATTTGAATTGATCCTAGTTTCAAGGACCAGCAGTAGGGTATTTGTCTTTCTATTTTGATACCACACTTGTGAAAGTGGGATCAAGTGTGAGACTTTTATTCAGGCAGAAGTTTCACTTCTGCCTGTAAGTCCTACACCCCAGGTCTCACACCATGGTGACTTCTTACTTGGTTGATACATCTCTAAAATCGATTGATCAATCAATCAATCAATCATCATTTTTAAGCACCCTCTTTAAGTGCACTGTGTGTATCCCAATAAGGATACAAGGACAAAAAATCAAATAGCCCCTGTCTTCATAGAGTTTATGGCCTACTGGGGGAAACAACATGTACATACATAAGTATATACATAATAAATTCAAGGTAATTTTGGGACAAGGGGCCCTAATAACTGAGAGATCAGAAAGGGCCTCATTGATGGAGGCTAAGGATTATGACATGGAAATGCTTAATACAGTGCCTGGAACATAGTAAACGCTTAATAAATAACTGCTTGTTTCCTTCTTTCTTTCTTTGCTTCCAAGAGATGGAGGTTAAGTTACATTGTCTTTAAATACCATTTTGAGATTGAATGCTAGATGCTTTGATGCTCTGTTTTCCTACAGTAAATAGCCTTCTTCTAGGAATGAGTGACTCTCTCTTTCTCTGTCTCTCTATGTGTGTGTCTCTCACTTTCTCTGTCTCTCTCTCTCTCTCTTTCTGTCTCTCTCTCCTTCTGGGCTGGAGCTCAGAGTCTTATGCACATATGCTACTCCTTTGATTCCCAACACTCTTCTTTTGTTTGTATAGAAGTTCATGAAGTGTCATGAGACGTCTTTGACATCAAGATAGAGATGACGTATTGTAGAATTGGAGATATTAGAGACAATTTAGAACAACACTTCCATTTTACAGATGGGGAAACTAGAGCCCTGAAAGGTTAAAGTTTGTCTCATTCTTTAATGAAACATAATAAGATGTTGCCTGAGGTTTCATAGCCCTTAAGTGGTAGAACTAAAAGTCTATGTACCAGGCTTTCAGTCCAGTGCCCTTTCATGTTGCATTTCACATGACAGAAGATTTATAGTCATCTAGATAGTTATGTACCTATTTTTACCTTGAACTACAAGATAATCAGGATAGAGAGTATAGCAGATGAGGAAATTCCAACAAAGCAGTAATTTCTTGGATATATAATGGGGACAATCATAACCATCCCTCTGTCCCCATATAGAGCTGAGTTGAGCTGCTGTTGTTCAGCTTGGAAGGCCTTGGCACTTTGAGATAATGAAGAAATCCTTTTGTCCCAGTGATAACAACCAGGAAGATTGGCCCTCTAAGACTTAAAAGAGAGACAACATCTACTCTGTTTCTTCTATCCTGACAAAGAAGAACTCTGGAGGACTCTATGAGGCTCTTTTCTAAGGAGGGAGGAGGGGCATCTCTTCCACTTCCATCCTACTCTTCAGTCTGTAAACCAATGGTGGCTGCTTGCACATGGCAACTAAAGATGGAGCTTTGGTTGGAATCTAAAGACCCTGGCTGCCTCCAGGGTGAACACAGGGGACTGACAGCAGCCCTAAGACAACTGCTTCCAGCCTTGAAAGCAACCTCATGAATTTGAAAGGTTAACTCATAGTTCCCTTAGTTGAAGCTGGCTGGCAGCAGAATTTTTTTTTTATGTACTTCTCAGAAAAAATGATCACTAAAAATAGGATGAATCCAAGCCCTCTTACTGATAGCCAAGGTGAAGGTAAAAGAACTATTTAATAGTCCTAATGCGTAATCCATGTTTCAGTGTTAAATATTAATTACCTAAGAGAATTAAATAGGAATTTTAAATTGATGTATCATGTTTTAAGTCTCTGTCAATGTGCACTTATGAGCCATTTGTGTTTCATATATTTCTTTTGTAACGGAGGACTGACACAAGACTGAAAATATCTGAGCATGCTTCAAGACTGAGTCCTTATTGGCCAGACCCCATATTACATATGAAGAGGGTGGAGTCAAGATGGCAGAGGAAAAAGAAGTGTAGCCTAGCTTGACCACCACACCTCCTTCACAAAGATCTACAAAGTGCACTAGGACAAATTCTGGTCAGGAAATCCAAGAAAAAATCATAGTGATTCATTTTTCCAGTCCAGGGAGGCTTAGAGAGACAAAGAGATCTGTAGATACTAGGGACAAGGATTGGCCAGAAACATTCTAACACCCAAGGACTGAAGGAGAGTGGAGATTGGGCATCAGGGCAGGAAGCACCAGGGCAGGAAGAGATCTAAGGGAATTCATGAACTAACACAAGCTGCAGAAACAAGTGCTATCCAGTTCTGATTCACAGACACAAGGCAAAAAGGAGAGACCCCAAAGGAGCAATCACTAAGAGGCCCTAGCTATGTACCAAATGAGGAATAAGTTCTAGAAGCAAACAATATCTGTGTGTCTCTGATCCTAAGAGCAAAGCAGGCATTCACTATTCCCCCAGATGGAAATGTGAAGAAAAATAACCAGACCAAAAGGGAGCCTAGAGTTAGGTCGCTATGAACTTGTGGTGCTTTCCAGCAGACTAATAGTAGCTGAGTCTAGCAGTAGTTTATTGAAGCTCTCAACCAGGGATAAGCCGACACATCCAAACCTAGGTCAAGAACTTGCAAACCTCAAATCTATAATGGCAGTGAGCGTTCTCCATCCCAGATCTCATCACTTTGGGACCACCAAAAGCTTGTATTTCCCAACTGGAGCTATGAAAGCAACATAAAAATATGAGGACAAAAGCTAAGGCACTTTTTGGGGGGGTGGGGGGTGGGGAACCTGCCTTGAGGCCACAGGTAGCCTTTGATTAAGTCCAAGTTTTACAGAACAAATCCTTTTATTAAGGGGATTTGTTCTACGAAGTTTGGATTTGGTCAAAGGGCCTCACTTGAGGTCCTGGAAGGCCACCTGGCAGGTTCCCCACCCCTGATCCAGGCCCTTATCTCCATTGAAAGGGTACTCCTGGCGGTTATACTGGCATCATATGAATAGCCTGCCAGCGGCAGGAACACTGACATCTTTCAAAAAACCTGCCAATAGGAGCTCTAGGGCTGACCCTCTCCTGATAAGCCCCTGTAAGAGAATAAAATGCCCAAGCTTCAACAGCATAGCACCGCTCTCCACCTGGAGATAGCCCCACACTGACAGTGCATGGGAAAAAGGCTACTTTTAACTCAATTGGGGTGAATGCTTTCTGTCCTCCTACATGGACCACCATCATATCACCTCCCCTTGATTACTGCTAGTATAAGTATGTATTTGTACTTTTATGTGCCATTGGACTGTAATTCCCAATCATCCCCATCCCTGACACTCCTCTTGCAAGGCTAACAAACAGTAGTAGTAATTGGCATTCCAGTGTCCCTCTTTCCTGGCAGAATCCAAACCCAGGGAGGCTAGTTTAGTCAGCTCTTCTTTGAAGTGGTATAAAACCTTACCCAAGAAAATAACTCCATAAAAATTAGAATTGATTGAACAGAAGCTAATGACTCCATAAGATGTCAAGAAATATTAAAACAAAATCAAAAGACTGGGGGAAAAAATTGAAGAAAATGGGAGGTATCTCATAGCAAAAACAACTGACCTGAAAAAAGATCAAGGAGATATAATTTAAAAACTACTAGATTTCCTGAAATCCATGACTAAAAACAGCCTAGACAACATAGTTTAAGAAATCGCAAAAGAAAATAGCCCAGAGCTCTTAGAACCAGAAGGCAAAATAAAAATTGAAAGAACATATTGGTTACCTCCTGAAAGAAACACCAAATGAAAATTCCCAGGAACATCAGCCAAAATCTAGAGAGAGGTAAAAAAAAAAAAACACAACTTTAAGCTGCCAGAGAAAGAAATGATTCAAGTACCAAGGAATCACAGTCAGGGTCACACAAAATTTAGCCACCACAACTCTGAAGGAGTAGAGAGCTTGGAATATGATATTATAAAAGGCAAAACATCTAGGCTTATAACCAAGAATAACCCAACCAGCAAAATTTAGTATAATACTACAGGGGGAAAATGAATCTTTAATGAAATAGAGTACTTCCAAGAATTCCTGATGAATAGATCAGAGCTGAGTAGAAAATTTGACAAAGACAGTATTCAAGAGAAGCATAAACCAATAGACATGAGCAAGCAATCATAAAAGACTAAATGAGGTTAAACTGTGTGTGTACATGTGATTATATGTGTATATATAAACACAAAAAAGGAATGAAGGGCTTGAATAGAATTATAGAAAGGTTAAATATAGGGAGAAGATTCTGAGAAGATAATGGAATAGTAAAGGAAATACCTGACTCTCCAAATTTCTCTCACAAACAAAAAGAAACATCACCTCAAAGTGAACTTCAAGTGGCAGAAATAATGAAAAGTTGGGGTAAAGCAGTTGACCTTCTTAGACAACTTGGGAGGGCCTCAGGAAAAACCAGACCTCTTGGGGTGGAGGTCTGGCCTGATTGAAGTGCAAATACCCCTAGGCAGACTTGCTGAATCAACAAACAAACCTTTCTCTAGCAAGGGATGAGGAGGAGATGGGGTAGGAGGCGGGGTTCACAGCAGAGAACAAAAGAAATCTTAGAAGGAAGCACAGAAAACCAGGATACCTTTGAAAATGATGCGTAGTATTACATAGTGTTTCCCAAAAAAAAGTAAATGGTGTGAAACAGAAATTCATAGTTTTATATTAAATCCTCTTTTTATGTTGTTCTGTTTTCATGGAAATGTTCTCTTTTTTGGCCTTTTTGTATTTAAGTTAAAATGAATAAAAATTAGATTAAAAAAAGAAAAATTAAATTCATAGACCTTTGGAGAATCTGGAGATAGTTGGTACAGTGGATAGATCACTTGTCTTGAAGTCAGGAAGACTTGAGTTCAAATTTGGCCTAAGCCAGGTTATGACCCTGAGCAAATCACTTAACCTTTGTTTACCTCAGTTTTCTCAACTGTAAAATGGGAATAATGATAGCACCTATCTCCTAGCATGATTGTGAAAATGAAATGATATATTTATAAAATACAACCCAGTGCCTACACATAGTAAGCACTATATAAATGCTAGCTGCTATTTTTATTGTTATTATCATTATTATTATATGGAAATAAAAAAGAACATACCTATTTGTCAGCAGTGCATGGCATCTTCACATATAAAAACCCTCACAAACAAATGCAGAAAAACAGAAATATTAAATGCATCTTTTATTGATCATAATGCAATAAAAATACATTCAACAAAGGACCTTGGAAGTAAAGATTAAAAATCAATTAGAAGTTAAGTGACTTACTATTAAAAATGAATGGATTAAAGAATAAATCATGGAAACAGTAAATCACTTCATTAAAGATAATGATAATAAAGAGAGAAAATACTAAAATTTTTGGATGCAGCCAAAGCAGGACTCAGAGGAAAATTTATCTCTAGATGCTTTCATCAGTAAAAGAGAGAAAAAGTAGATTGATGATTTGGTCAGCCAGCTTGGGGCTAAAAAAACCTCTCAAAAAACCCAACAAATTTTAAAAATCCCTATTAAAATAGAAATCCTGAAAATCGAAGGAGAGGTTACCAAACTGAAAGCAACTCCCCACAGTGAATTAATAAATAAAATTAGGAACTTTCTTTAAAGAAAAAAATAAAATAAACTATTGAGTAACTTAATTTAAAAAAAGAAATAATCTATGAGCATTTGTTAAACATGTACTATGTGCTTAGCACCGTACTAAGGTCTGGGGGTACACATATGAATGTAAGACAGTCCCTGTCCTTAAGGAGTTTATATTTTGTTGGTTTTTTAATAATATTTTCCCCCAGTTACATGTGAAGACAATTTTTAACATTCATTTAAAAAACTGTGAGTTCCAAATTTTCTCTTTCCCTCCCTTACCTTCCCCCTCCCCGAGACAGTAAGTAATTTGATGAAGGTTATGCATGTTCAATCATGCAAAACATATTACTGTATTAGTCATGTTGTGAATGAAAACACAGACCCAAAGAGAAAAAAAAAACAGAAAAAAATACAGAAAATGAAAAATAGTATGCTTTGATCTGCATTTAGGCTGCATCAACTCTTTCTTTGGAAGTAGATAGCATTTTCCACCATGAGTCCCTTGGAATTGTCTTGGATCATTACACTGCAGAGAAAAGCTAAGTCATTCACAGTTGATCAACGTCCAGTATTGCTGTTACTGTGTACAATGTTCTCCTGGTTCTGCTCAATTCACTTTTCATCAGTTCATATTAGTCTTTCCAGGTTTTTCTGAAATGTGCCTGCAAGAAGCTTATATAAAATATAACAGGAAGACAATACATTCCGGTGAGTAGTGGGGAAGTGGGTTTTTGCCTGACAAGTCATCAGGATGGCAAGTGGAATAATGGGGCAGTCCATCAACATTTCCTTTTCAGATGCAATGGTAGATAATATTGACTTGATTAGTAATTAGAACAGAAAATGGAAATAGAAGTAGGAAGTTAGGTATGTATTGGCTATGCAATGGGAGTTGAGGATCCATGGGCTCAGGAAGTTCAAAGCTGAGTATCTTAAGCTATTCTTGGGCACAGCCTCTGGAGGTCCTATCTGGAGGATGGAGCAGCCATACCCGGGTAGAAAATGGATTAAGTGAAGAGAAGGACACCAGATATGGCTTCTTCCCTTGAGGCAGAATATTCCAAGCTGTGAGGTGTTTAATTATGAAAGAGTATGAAACTCTTAGCCAGGAAGTATAAAACAATGGCCAAAAGTATTATGTATTTTAATATAATTCCTTTATAAGTACATCTCTTTTTTTCAATGAAAATAAAGTTTAAATCAAAGTTAATAAAAGCAAGACCAACATGGCAAATTCATTCAATCTGACAGTGAATGCAACACGAACAAGGTCAAATTTGAGCTGGCACATGTCGTATCTCAACACAGGCAATATGCCACTCTTGCCATCAGCAATCAGTTGGTGTAGGCTCATAATGCATATATATTGTGTCATTGCTCTACTTGCTGAATTTGAATGTGAAAAGTAAATTCAAATATGCTTTATGTGGAAGTTAAAAGTATAATATTATCTATCATATTTCTCAACAGCATTCATTTTGGAAAGTACATATAAAACATAGTTGGTTTTCCTCCCAAAAGGGTAATTCCTAAAAAAATTCAAATAGCTGAAGAAAGATTATAAAGAGTATATATTGTTATTTTGAAATTTTCAGTGATTTAATTTAGTTACCTTAAGTTTTTTTTTAATTATTTCTTTTAAAAAAGTAATGACCCTGTAGTTGTCCAGGCAAGAACTATTGAAACTCTGGACTAGTGAGATAGCTGGGTTGGTGAAGAGGTGCTTGAGATGTTGTAAAGGTGAAAACAAAGCCAGAACTGAACACAATATTGTACAGATGGTCTTATCAAATCTAAACAGAGCAGGACTGTAGGTTGATATGCTGTGCTTCTCTTAATACAACCTAGTATTCCAGGATTTAGTTGCTTCAAAACCAATAAATCTTTAATCTCTGAATCTGGAGAGTCTGACTTAACTCAAAGCTCGAGTTGCTATAGAAAACTCTTGGAAGTTGAAAGGACCACGAAAAATAAAAAAAAAAACCTCTAGGAACACTCGAGGACAATACATGTTGAGAGTTCTCCAAACTCTTCCAGACCTTCCCCAGTTCCTAAGACTTACTTAGGTCTAATTCCTCTCTTCACTGATTAGCTAATTTTGCCCAAAGGCAACATAGTTGTGGCCGTTTTTATAACTAACTGGCAAAACCAGCTACTCTTGCTTATTCTTAAATGGACCATCTAAGCACTGCCTCCTAATGCCACTGTCTCAATTATTTGCAATGCTTTTAACATATTCCCTACCACCCTGCACAATTTCCCTAATTACAGCAGTAACAGCATTCCAGGGCTCTGCAGGTAGATACCAGCTCTCAGACACTCTCACAGTGACTTCTCTTTCTGGGAACCTTTGCCTGAAGCTCTCTATGTCCCATATATACATATGTGTGTGTGTGTGTGTGTGTGTGTGTGTATGTGTATATGTGTACATATATATATATATACATACACACACATATATATATACATATCTTTGGCAAGTATTTCTCACTTTGTAAATTAATTCATTGATATTGTTTCAAAAATCATTCTTCTGTGAGTATAATTTTGAAATTAACTGCCCAGCTATATTAAGCACTGTGGTGGCTAATTAATAACAACTGAGGAAACATTATGAGCTATATGATTTATTAGCAAAACACATCATAAACCAGTCAATAGACTCCCCAATCAGTTCAAAGACCCTGAATACAGAGTGAGACAGATTTTATGTATTAAAAACAATTAATCAAATAAGACCAATTAATTAAAAGAAAACAATTAGCTAGGATACAAAATTAGGTAATCTGATTTCTAGTTGGAGGAAAGATTAAGGCCTTTCCAAGTTTAGTGGGAGAGAGTGAACGTACAATTCCCTGAAATCAGAAAAAGAGGTGTCCCATTCCCCCCAAATATTTGCAAATAATCAAAGGAAAATGGAAACAGTAACTGATTAACCAATATAGGGCCAATTTTCAGATAAAACAGATGGGTTGTTTGAGATGTATAATTCTGAGAAAACTCATATCTTTGTATCTGATTGGGTTTCTGGTCAGTGTAACCTAGGTCCTTAGTTAAGGGTCTTTAAGCAGTAGGTAGAGGTGGTCCAGTCTAGGTTCAAACAAAGCGATAAAGTTTTCTTACAATTCCCATAGTTGAATAATTTCCTCACAAGAAGAAATTGGACTAGACCCATAAATGAATAGAAAGAAAACCAAGCTAGCTCCAGAATTGAGTCACAAGATGGAGTAAATGTGAAGATGGAGTAAATGTGATTCACTCAATTCTCACAGCACCTATGTACAAGTTTCTGAGATTTTAAATTCTTTCATAACCTTCACAGCTTACCTTTTCAGGTTTACTGTGTATCACTCCCATTTACACTCTCTACAATCCGGTCAAACTCTCCTGCTCTCTATTCCCTGTACATGACACTCTGTTCTATCTGTTGCACAGGCTGTATGCAGTGCCTAGAAGACCTTCCCTGGCTATACATTATTGAGTCCTTTGTACTTCCAAGGTTCAGCTCTGTCATCTGCACAGGAAGAACTATCTTAATTCCTTCCATTTGTAGTCAAGTCAAATCAGTCCAGTCAACAAGCATTTATCAAGCCACCAACTATGTGCCAGTACTGTACTAAGTGCTAGGGATATAAAGAAAGACAAAAGCAGTCTCTTCTTTCAAGGAGCTCCCAAACAAATGGGGGAGAAAAAATGCAAACAACTATGTAATATATATATATTATATGTATGTGTGTATGTATGCATAGATGCATATATATATACATATATATATTATATGTATGTGTGTATGTATGCATAGATGCATATATATATACATATATACACACATATATGTGTGCATATACATGGGTTTAATTGGAGATGGCTGCAGAGGGAAGGTACTAGTTTTAAAGGGGAATGGGAAATGCTTCCCCCTAAATAACTTTTGTAGGGTCAGAGTCTATCCTTGAAAGCACTAACCTAATCACAGAAAGGGGGCCCGGATAATGAGGTGTTAGCCTAACTCTAAATTACTGCCAGGTGGGTGGTATCTTTGAGAGGCAAGAATTAGGTTCTTGACTGAATTGTAAAAGGAACAACAAGTCTCAGGGGGACCTTTAAAAGTCATTGACTGAGTCCAGGAGATGGGCTTGAAGAGGAACCCTGCTCCTCACTTAAGGGAACAGATGCCTAGAGCTGAAGAAGAGAAAACCATAGGAAGCCCTTTGGAACCAGAGAAACAGAACCTTATAAAGACTCATAGAGCTGAGGGAGGAGAAGCATCAGCAGAGGCAACTGCCAAGAGAAAGAGAGCCAGGACTCTGGGACTGAGGCTGCTTGGGCCAATATACAGGACATGTGCTGGGACAGAAGTGGTGCTGCTGAAACCATGGTTCCTCATTAATGACCTAACGGTAAAGCAATAATCCTCTATCTTATTTCTCCCCTTGATTTCCTTTATGGGAGCAGAAGGAAACCTTTTTCTCTGGGCATGAGGGAAAGGGACTTTCTTCATTTTAAATGTTTACTTTGTTTTTAGAAACAGTGGTGACCTCTGGCAATTGCTAACCCATTTTACCTATTGGAAATACACTGAGAAGAAGCAACCTTCTTTCCACAGAGAAGACACAGAGATAGCTCTAACCATGAGGTGTTTTGCCAGAGGTCGTGTCTCTGACTGGAGGCTTGGAATTATAAAAAGATAAAAAGAATTACATATCTTTTGATACTGTTTCCTACAGTGGAAAAGAATTGTTTATACCATGAAAACCCTGCAGAGTAACAAGTAACAAGGGTGAGGGACATTACCCATATATATGTATATATATACACATATATATTTACATTAACATTTTTATTTTATTTTATTAAAATTTTATTTTCAGTTACAAATTCTCTCCCTCTCTCCAGCCCTTTCCACAACTACTGAGAAGGCAAGAGATACAATACCCATTATATATATGAAGTTATGTAAAACGTACTTCCATATTAGCCATGTTGTGAAAGAAAGAAGAAAAATAAAGAAAGTGAAAGAAAATATGTTTCAATCTGCACTCATAGTTCATCAGTCCTCTCTCTGGAGGTAAATGCCTTTTTCATCATGAGTCCTTTGGAACTGGCATGGATCATTGTATTGATCAGAGTAGCTTTTGCAGTTGATCATCATTACAATATTGCCTTTACTGTGTACAATGTCCTGGTTCTGCTCACTTCACTTTGTATCAGCTTATACAAATCTTCCCAGGTTTTTCTGAAACCATCCTGCTCATCATTTCTTAAGTAAAATAGTATTCTATCACACTCTTAAACCACAACTACTTCAGCCATTACCCAATTGATGGTTATCCCCTCCATTTCTAATTCTTAGCCACCATAAAAAAGCCACTATAAATATTTTTGTATATATGGATCCTTTTCCTTTGATCTCTTTGGGATACAAACATAAAAGTGGTATTGCTGGGTCAAGGGGTATACATATCTTTTGTATTTGATTTTCTATCTATGTACTGTCTGTACCAACAGAATGTAAATTCCTTAGGGACAAAGACTGTTTTAATTTTTGTGCTTTTATCCCTAGCACCTAGTATAGTGCTTAGCACATAATAGGTGCTTAATAAATGCTTATTAAATGAATGTATGAGCCTAAAAAGCTGAAGATCAGATCCTGTGCCATGGCTACAAAACAATATGTTATTGCTATTCCTGACTAAAGCCCACAGCTTACTGACAACCACATAGCAGCTTTCACTGTATTAAATGGTTTATTCCTAAAAGTCCCACAAAACTGATCTCAGTAGAATAATATGATTCTATGTAGAAGAGGAATTAGGCTTGTTCTGCTTGACCCCAGAGAATAAAACTAGGAACAATGGATGCAAGTTGCAAAAAGAAAAATTTAGGCAAGATGTAAAGAAAAACTCAATAACTGAAGTTTTTCCAAAATGTTTTGAGCTGGTTCTGGAGGTAGAAATGTTCTCTCTTACCAGAGTCAGAGTACAAAAACATTTATTAAGCACCTACTATGTACCAAGCACTATGCTAAGAACTGGGGATAATAACAAGAAAGGTGAAAGAGGGTCCCTATCTTCAAGAGCTTACAATCTAATGGGGGAAGACAATACATAAAAAGAAGCTAAAAAGTATGGGAAAAGTTGGGAAGGTGATACCCAGTGTGGTGAATTGCAGAATTGATTTTGTAATAAGAGAATTTTAATATTACCACCATTTGCTTGAGACAGCAAGTCACATCACTAACTAGAGCTTGCAGCTCAGATAATTAATAGTTAGCAATAGAAGAATTTCTTTTTCAGCTTTGTTGCCCGTATTTAATTAAGCTGAGACAGCAACTAGAGTCCTGGTGCTGCTATGTGGTTACTTCCAGCTCTATCTACAAATTCTAGTTAAATCCCTTTGTATTTGCTGATCAGTTTATTATTTTGCCTGGTATAGATCTTTCCTTTCTACTCTTGGTTCTTCCATATTTCCCCTTTGCCCTCTTGTAAAATTCCAACTATGTCCTGCTGATATAACTAGAGATTATATAAAGTTGCTCATTGGTTTCTCTACCTGTTGATAAGTATGATTGGCAGCAATACCTATCAACAAATCACTTGACAATTTTTGTGTCCATTTCATCTTGTGGAATATTAAGTTTCTGGAATTTATGAAATACCGAAAAGCAGTCATGTGGGAAATAATGACATGAATTACCTGGGCACCTTCCTTAAGTAGTGGAGAATCTGGGAGGAGCTCTCCGATGTCCCCTTTCACCCTCTCCTATCAGGGGGGTGGGGGAGAGAACACCTCCTGGGATCAGGGGGTGTTGAGGAAGTGTGCATTTCAGAGCTGATTTCATCTTGCAGAATAATGAGTTCCTGGAGATCATGAAATTCAGGGAAGAAGCTGGGGTGGCAAGTGATGACATCCTCTTCAAGCAGAGGCTGGATAAATACTTATCTATGTTATGCTACAAATTTCTTTTCCATTGTGAGCTTGACTTGATGGCTGCTAAAGTCTCTTTCAACTCTGAAGTTCTATGACTTGTTATTTCTTTTTTTTCTTTAGGCAATTGGGGTTAAGTGACTTGCCCAGGGTCACACAGCTAGTAAGTGTCAAATGTTTGGTCTGAGGACAAATTTGAACTCAGGTCCTCCTGACTCCAGGACCAGTGCGTTATCCACTTTGACATCTAGCTGCCCCTGACTTGTTATTTCTTATGATACTATACACAAAGAAATAGCTATTCACCTGGTAATAGTGTTATTTGGGGGGGGGGTTGACTTGGTATTCATGGAAGGATCCCAAATTTAGAGACTGAAAGTCCCTTAGAACTCACCTAATCACTGACCAGGAATATTCCATAGATTTAGGGATAGAAAGCACTTTGGAGACAACGAATGAATGAAAAAAGCATTTGTTGTTTACTGTGTGCTATTATGCTAACTTCGGAGGATACAAATATAAAAAGCAAGATAGGTCCCAGGGGTCCTAAGACTTTCCCAGGGAACAATTCCTTCCACTGTGGTCCATTTGACTGAGGTCATTACATCAGGAAGAAAGGCTAGAAGATTTTTTAAAAAGATTTTAATTATTACCAGCTGGTAGGCTGCTGCCATGTCACACCTACATTATGTAGCAAAAGGATAAGGTCAAATCAGCATATTTGGTGGCTTATTTGGGAGATCGAGCTATAGGGGTGACATATTAGGAATGTTTGCAAGAACTGAGCTTGGGCCTGTTCTGGTCAATTAGACATGAGTAAATTTGTATAACCAAACAGAAGCCATTTTATGCTATCTCATCCTCCACAATTCTGCACTACCCCCCATAACCCATACTTCTTTTGAAGTATCACTCTTGACAAGAGATTCATGAGAATCATAAAGCATTTGGAGAAGTATTGAGACACTGAGATTTGAAGTGAGTCTAGTTACATATCCTGGAATTAATTACAAAGATGCCTATGCATCTTTGAACAAGCCACTTGGATCATCCACTGAAAAGGGAGGAGAGTCAGCTCTGAGCTCCTATGGAGATTGAATTCCACTGACATTATAGATTTCTGCCAGTAGGTTGTATACATGGGAGATTTCTCTGGCAGTGTCACAAACTTGTATGTTGAAGGAGTTCATGGAGGAAAGGTTTGATGAAATATATGTATAGCATTCTCCTTTGTAAACTGTGCATAATTCTCCTTGGGCAGCAAATAGGATGCCCAGCCACATGATATAGCAGGAGTTGTTTATATTGGGCTTGAAGTTCCCTTGATAAGCATATTCAGGCCCTGAGCAACAGTAAAGAATCCTTGAGATATGTGATCTGTGACATGGTCCAAAATGAGAGCCAGCATAAGATTTGTTTCAGATTCCAAGAAGGGCTTGGCCCAAAAATGTAAGTATATTGGAAGGTTTCCCAGCTGAAGTATAGTGTGCTGGGGCTGGTGCTGAGGCTGGAGCTGATTTCTTGGGATATTCTATCTTCACTGGATGACATGAGGGCTGTTAGGCAGCTGGGTGGAAGGTAGTTGTGATCCAGGCCAAGTAGCAGGTACTGGACTAGCTTTCCCAGAGTGGCTGGTAAGCTGGTTTCCCACAAATGCAGTAGATTTCATTTGGAGTTGGTTCCAGCAGGCTCAGCTTCCAGTTGGAGTTATACCAGGTTCAGCTGGCTATCAGATATCAAGTAGATTATGTGGCTGCAGACAGGAAGCATCAAAAATAGTACTAGAAGTCATTGTCCATTTGAGAAATACAGTAACAAGAACAATTTGCTAGGAAAGCACACCTGAATAGGTTGCTTGACTGAAATAGTAGACTCTGTGCCTTCTTATGACTGTTATAAGAGGAGCAATGTTGGAATTCATGGTACTGGGACTGGCTGCTCACAGGAAAGGCATTTCCTGGATGGTGGGTGCTTTTTACATTGCCCATGGAGTGAATGAGAGCATCCACATTCTCTTCCTGTGAAGTTGCAAAAGTCAAACCATCAGCAGTTTTTTTTGTTATTGTGGAATTTCCAAATAAGGGAAAAGAAACACTAAAAAGTTGGAAATCTGTAGCTAGAAAAATGTTTAATAGTGTCTTCAACATCTGCTTTCCAATCTAGGTCTACTTACCCACCATGAAATCCTGTTTTGAACACAAGTCATCACAGATCATAAGTGATTATGTTTATAGTTTGTTTAGTGTTGAGGAATAACATAGGCAACCAGAAATCAACCATGTTTATAGTGGGGACAGCAGTCATAGGGATAGGGCTCATCAAGGTAGGGAGTAGGTTACAAATCTGAGAGCTGGACTGGCTAAGGGCTCTTGCATGTTTCTTACCTCATTAAAAGCCAGTGTTTTAAGGTAGTCTAGTAGATCTAGGTTTTGCATATGATGAGTCTTTTTGGTTCAGGCCCTTGTTTCCAAATGGGTCTTATACCAAGATGACAGTGGTGGGTGATTGAAATATAAAACAGTAATCACAAGCTTTTACTTGATTACTTTTAGCAGATGGGTCTGGGAAAAATATGCATGTATTAGAATTTGGTTGGGCCTCAAGGAGGAAGTTATGTAGTTTCCACTTGTAAGTATTCCGTTCCCAGCTGTTGCTGAGTCAGGTGTTCTGATAGCAAATAGCTGGAAGATCAGGGACCCAATGTGGTGGAGACAATTGCCTATTTGTTCTCAACACAGGCTATTGGGAAGCTTACAGTAATTGGGTACCTCAGACATTCTGTAGGATGTATTAGCTTAGGTAGTTGACTTACCTGATGGTACACTTCTTCTAGTATGAGGTAAGGGTTACAGGTTTGGAGGTTGCTGCTATTTATGGTTCCAAGACTTGCTCCAATGAGTAAAAGAAGTAACAGTTGCATGATTCAGTCTTTTAGGATGAATATTTGGAGTGTGGAGTAGTACATAAAAGAGGCCAAAAATTAAAAATTAGGGGAAATGTAAGTAACACTACAATAAAAAGAAACAAAGGATACTGTCTTTATTAGAATCCATAGGTCAAGGAGGTAGAATCTTTGGGTGAGCCGTTCAAGTTCTTGCAGACCTTTGCTTCTGGTGAGGAATGCTTCTTCCAGGTGATCTGAAGTTTAAGGTATCTAATCAGGTATGCTGTCCACTCAACAGATGGTCCTGAGGTATGGGTTGTAAATTGGTGTGACTGCTGGCATGCATCCAGGTAGATTTTTCTCTTACCTTGATGACTATCTGTACAGTCAAAAAACTTTGACAAGGTTCTTCCCACTATGGGATGAAGGCAGTCTTTCTCCAAAATACTTGGATGTAGATTTGGTCTCTAGGTTGGATATTGTGGTAGTTCTCTTCCTCTGGAGGCTCCTAAATGGTTTTTTAGTATCCCTGTGGAGTTTAGAGAGAATCTTGGTAAAAGAAAGCACACAGTTAGCTAGAGTATCAAATTGTTCTCTCAGTTCTTCATGGGAAATTGGGCTGTGGTTACTCTCATAATCTACTCAAAAAGTTTCATATGGAGATAGATCATGCTTCCTGCTTGGGGTGTTCAGGAGATCTTAGCTTGTTTTGAGACCATGTCTTCACATGTTTTCCCTAGTGTTCTTTTTATGATCAGGTTTTTTTCTATTTAGAGGATTGCGGATGGCAAAAATTGTAGAATTTCAGGGAGAATTCTAGTGTCTTGGCCAAATTGTGATCTAATTCATATGTAAAATGGGTTCCTTGATCCAGTTTTATCCATATTGGGATTACAAATTGGGAAAGGTACTTCTCTGACTTAGGTGATATTGAGACCTTCCCCCATTATTAGATAATTAGAGATATGGGTAAGGAGAAGCTGGGACACCTTCCCTTGAGGCACTTTGACAAATAAATATAAATGTTGTGGCCCTCAGTGAAACAGGACTTAAAGTCTAAGGGAGTGAAAATAATTGGAATCCATCTAGAAAACAATAAGGTGATCCATTCTTCCCCAACAAAGATAGGTGTTAGGAAGTTCCAGACGCAAACTTTCCTTCCCCAAAGTGAAGCCTTGGAACAGCAATTTCCTATAAGAATTCATCCTGGCTCCCCAAGAAGGTAACCCCAGCACATAACCTTCCACTTGATAGCTGCTGATGGTATAAACTACAAGGATCTCTCCTCCCACCACTTTCAGATGACCTTGTTAAATTCCAGGAAAAACTTAGCAGACCAATTGCCATTCACAACCCCACCCATCATTGCTCAGGGCAATTCTCTCCTCCTATGAGTAAATTCTAGGAGGCCCCCCCCCCAATGAAAATTTACTCCACCTGGGGAATTGCTGGCATCAGATTTAGGCTTTTAACCCAGGTTCTGTAACTCCAATGTGTTTTTTCACTCCACCAGTCTGACTTTTGATTAGTACCTAAATCCACACAAGATTATAAAATGTAGAATTTGTATCATTGTCATATTAGGAAGCCCATAAAATAACCCACATGAAATAATGAAATTGATTCTAGCTATAGCAGTTTGTTAAAAATGGAATAGTTGGGGCAGCTAGGTGGCACAGTGGATAGGAACACCTGAATTCAAATCCGGCCTCAGACCAAACACTTGACACTTATGAGCTGTGTGTCCCTAGGCAAGTCACTTAACCCCAATTGCCTTAAAGAAAAAAAAAAGAAATAAAATAAAAATGGAATAGTCCTGTGTTGTTGGTTCCCTCATATCTGATAAACAGAAGATGTTATAGGCCCAAAAAGAATGGGCTAAGTTCAGCTTTACAGCAAAAAGTTTTCTATGCTGGCATCATCAAGATTCCCTCAAAGGCTTTCACATGGACATGGCGCATCTGTTTTCAGCAAGGAGAAAAAAATGTACTCCATGCAGTAGTGAACCCTTGGCTCTGCTTTTGGACTGATGAAGCAGTGTCCAGGGAACAGCAGTACAAATCAGGAAGCTGGTTTAAGTTAGAATTGGGGAATATCACCTATGGTTTTATGACTCTAGGACAGGGATGGGGAACCTGCAGGCCTTGAGGCAGCAGGTTCCCTACCCTTGCTCTCTAGGATAGAGTGGAATTTTCATGGTATAGTGGAAAGAATGCTAGGTTTGATGTATAAGGACAGTTTCAAATCCTATTTCCACCAATTAATGCCTATGTGATATCTAAGTTGAGTCACTTAACTTCCCTGGACCTCACTTTCCTCATCTGTCAAATAACTGCATTGGATTAGATGGACTCTGGCGTCTATGATTGCTTTAAATTTGTATCTTCTCTTTCAAATGAGACAGCTAAGTGGCAAAGTGAATAGAGCACCTGCCTGGAGTCAGGAAGACTCATCTTCCTGAGTTCAAATCTGTCCTCAGATACTTACTAGCTGTGTGACCCTGGGCAAGTCTCTTGGCTAACCCTGTTGGTCTCAATTTTCTCATTTGTAAAATGAGCTGGAGAAGGGAATGGTCAACCATTCTAGTACCTTTGCCAAGAAAACCCCAAATGGGGTTTTGAAGAGTTGGATACAACTGAACAACAGTCTCTAACCAGAGGTGTCCTCCAGCCCTCTCCCCTCCCCTCCCTCCCCTCCCCTCCCTCCCCTCCCTCCCCTCCCCTCCCCTCTCCCTCCCCTCCCCCCCTCCTTCTCTCCTCTCCTCTCCTCTCCTCTCCTCCCTTTATACTACTTCACTTGGTGAACTCATCGCTTCCATGGATTTGATTATCATCTCTATGCTGACAATTCTCAAATTTTCCTATCCTGCCCTAATTTCTCTGCTGACCTCCAATTTCACATCTTCAACTGCCTTTCAGAGACATTTCAGTAGACATTTTAAACTCAACATGTCCAAAGTAGAGCTCCCTATATTTTCCCCAAAACTGTCCCCACCTCCTACCTTTCCTATTACTGTAGAGGACATCATCTCTCTAGCTTGCCATCCTCGACCCCTCACTATCTCTCAACAGTTATATACAATCTGTTGCCAAGGCCTGTTGATTTTATCTTTGCAACATCTCTCCTCTGATATTGCCACCACCCTGGTACAGGTCCTTATCTCATACCTGGACTATTACAGTAGCCTGCTGGTAGGCTCTCCCCACTCTAATCTGTAGTCCATTCAGTCACCAAAGCAATTTTCCTAATGTGCAGGTCTGACCATCTTACTCCCCTACTTAATAAGCTTCAGTGGCTTCCTATTGCCTCCAAGATCAAATACAATAATCCCCTGGTGTTCAAAGCCCTTCATAACCCGGCCCCTTCCTACTTTTCCAATCTTTTAAACTTTACTTTTCAACACATACTCTAGCTCATTTTACAGATTAGGAAACTAAGGCAAACAGGGTTAAGTAACTTGCCTACTAGTTAGGGCTGTAGATTTATGGTAGTGAGAAAGATGAAAGCCTAGGGTATGACTTTGTGAGGTTTATTCCAGGAGGATATATGTCCCCACTTTCCCTTCTAAACTGACAAAATGCAGACTCTGAGAAGAGATGAACTTGCATGTCCTCAATCTCTGGTCACACTGAAGTGGTTCTTTGCTCTGGAACTGACTGGAGTTTCCAGCTAGAGAGTTGAAATATGGATCGATGAGTTGGTATCTACCTCTATTGCTGGTGAAGTTCATACCCTTAAGAGACAGAGGGAGGTGAGACAGAGAAATATGGAGGAAAACAATGTTACATCAAGTGGACATAGCTCCTCCAGGGATGTACATAGCCCTTCAAGAAAGGAGGAATCAGTGCCAGATCTAGATGTAGACTAACAAAGAGTAAAACAAAGGGAAAGAACAAGCAATAGAGAAAGATGAACCCAACAGAGAGTCACAACATAGAGGAACAATTTTGACCTAACATTTTTGGGGGTAATGAGAGTCATGAAGATTGTATAGGTCGTGAAGAAAGATGGAGCACCTAAGGTGGGGGGAAGGGATAGATTGGTGGCCTTTATAGCAATCACAGGTTATTTTTGGTAGAGTGATGAAGGACGAGTGGGATTCCACCCATATTATTTACTATGAGTCAGAATGACTGGGAAATGTGGGGCACACCAAAGCAAAAGAGTTGTTGTTGTTGTAAGCTTGCAAATCCTTTGTGATTTTTTTTTTGTTGGAGTAAATAAAACTTGTCTTAAATTCAGTGTCTTGTTAGCCAGAATATTTGTAAAAGAGCTACGGGTCTCTGGGTCTTCCTTACACCAAGTCCTGGAATGTAATTGCTAGACTATCTAACTACCCCTTTATCACCTAACACTGAGGCTTAGGTGATGACTACGATAGTGTGTATCACTTCCTAGAATTTGCTGACAGGATCTCTGTAAAGGGAAAAATGGCTCCTTTTGGAATTTTTCCTTTTTAAGGAAAAAGATACTTTATATTTCTCAGGCTTTCTGAAAAGTTCCAAGCTCTACAGTCTTCCTGCCCATTTGAAATCCTGGGATGATGGTGGTATTAAGATGACTTAAAAATAGGAGGTGTTTGTGCTTAGATTTAAAGATAAATGTTTTGGCCAATTATGTTTTTTGAAAACGTCATATGTAAAACTATACTAGTGTTATTATTGTCAAGGCATATATTGAACATCTCTATCAGAGACAATGTAACATAGAACAAAGAATTTTGGATTGGTAACTGGAAGGTCTGAGGTCTAGATCCATCTCTACCACTTATTGTATGTCTTTGGATGAGTCCCTTAATCTTTCTGGGCCTCCGTGTCCTCAACTGGAAAATGGTGGGTCTGGAATATGTGATTTCTAAGATCTCTTCTCTGCTTCATGATGCTAGGAAATCATTAGTTTTTAATATTCATTAGCTATTTAAAAATTTCACTGATATTTTAAAATTTGTTTCATTACAATTTCCCCCAGAGTTCCTCCCCCACCCCCACCCCATCATTGCTATCAGAAAAAGTACTACTATAAATATTTTGGTATTATAATAATATTAATTATAATATTATATAATAATATAGGTATAATATTATAGGAACTTTCTTCTTATCAATAATTTCCTCTTAAGTCTATATAGTGGAATATCTAGGATGAAGGGTATGAACATTTTAGTTACTTTATTTGCATAATTTCAAATTACTTTCCAAAATGATTGTATGGATTCATAACTCCATGAACAGTAACAATAAGTGTGCCTATCATCCCACAACTCCTCCAAAATTAACTATTCCCATCTTTTATCGTCTTTGCCAATTTATAAGGTGTTAGCTGAAACCTCAGAGTTTGATTTGAATTTCTCCTGTTTGTGATTTAGAGAGTTCTTTCATGTGGTTGTTAATAGTTTGCAATTTTTATTTTGAGAACTGTTGATATCCATTGACCACTTATCTATTTGGGTAATGGCCTTTGGTCATAGATACTTTTATATTTGAGAAGTGAGGTGGTACAGTAGATAGAATCCTGGGTCTGGAGTCAGGAAGACTTATTTTTGTGAGTTCCAATATGGCCTCAGACACTTAGTAGCTGTGTGAACCTGGGCAAGTCACCTAAACCTGTTTGCTTCAGTGTCCTGTAAAATGAATTAGAGAAGGAAACGGCAAACTACAAGTATCTTTGCCAAAAAAAAAAACCCAAAGGGGGTCACAAAGAATTAGACACGACTCAGACTCTGGACAACAAACAACAACAAAAATGTTTTATGTATGTGTGTGTCTGTTGTTTATATATCTTCTTTATCAAACATTTACCTAAGAGATTTGATTCATCTAATTCCCTTCTTATTCTAGATGTATTAATTTTGTGTAGAAGCTTTTCAACTTCATGTAAGCAAAATTATACATTTTATCTTTTGTAATTGCCTCTGTTTCTTATTTGGTTAAGAATAAATCTCCTACCCATAGCTGTGAAAGAGATACATTCTTCTAATTTTTAATGATATAATTTTTAATATCAAGGTCATATATCCATTTTCAAAGTGTTATGGAATATAGTGTAATGTATTGGTCTAAGCCTAATTTCTGACAGTTTTCCAGTTTTTTCAGAAGTTTTTTTTAAAATAATTTATTTTTAGTTTTAAACATTTACTTCCATAAAATTTTGAGTTTTAAATTTTCTCCCTTCTCCCCAAGATGACATGCAATCTGATATAGGCACTACTTATGCATTCATATTAAACATATTTTCACATTAGTCATGATGTAAAGAAGAATTAGAACTAATGGGAGGAACCATAAGAAAGAAGAAACAAAACAAAACAATAAAAGAAAAGGAGAGCAAATAGTATGCTTCCATCTGCATTCAGATTCCAAAGTTCTTTCTCTAGATGTGGATAGCATTTTCCATGGTGAGTCTTTTGGAGTTGTCTTAGATCCTTGCATTGCTGAGAAGAGCTAAGTCTATCAAAGTCAGTCATCCCATAATGTGATTGTTATTGTGTACAATGTTCACCTGGTTCTGCTCATTTCACTTAGCATCTTTTCATATAAGTCTTTCCAGGTTTTTCTGAGGTCTACCTCCTCATCATTTCTTATAGCACAACAGTATTCCATTACATTCATATACCACAACTTGTTCTGCCATTCCCCAGTTGATGAGCATACCCTCAATTTCCAGTTCTTTGCCACCATAAAAAGAGCTGCTATAAATATTTTTGTTCATGTGAGTCCTTTCCCCATTTTTATGATCTCTTTGGGTTACAGACCTAGAAGTGGTATTGTTGGGTCCAAAGGGTATGCACAGTTTTATAGCCCTTTGAGCATAGTTCCAAATTGCTATCCAGAATGGATGGATCAACTCCACCAACAATGCATTAGTGTTTGAATTTTCCCACATCTTCTCCAATATTTCTCATTGTCCTGTTCTGTCATGTTAGCCAATCTGATGGATGTGATGTGGTACTCCAGAGTTGTTTTGATTTGCATTTTTCTAATCAATAGTGATTTAGAGTATTTTTTTCATATGACCATAGGTATCTTTAATTTCTTCCTCTGAAAACTGCCTGTTTGTATCCTTTGACCATTTATCAATTGGAGAATGACTTGTATTCTTTTAATCAAGTAGAGAGTTCTTTCTTAGGTAATGTTTATGAGTTATTGAGTTTCTTTGTTTCTGACTCTCCCTTGTGTAGTCTGTTCTATTTCTCTATTTTTTTTTTAAACAAATACTAAATGGTTTTAGAGAAAGAAATGGCAAACCATTCCAGTAGCTTTGCCAAAGAATACCCCAAACAGTGTCACAAAGAATCTGATGACTGAAAAGTGACTGACAGCAACAACAAATGGTTTTGATACTACTGCTTTATAATACAGTTTAAGGTCTAAAGTGGCACTATTTCTCCCTCTATCCTTACTTTTAATTTGAATTTTATATAGAAATTATATAGAAATATATAGAAATACAATTGATTTTTGAGAGTATATTTTGTAGCTTGTGACTGCTAAAACTATGATTCGTCTTAATATCTTTGCTGATTCCCTAGAAAACACTAAAATTTTCTAAACAAGCTATAATGTCATTAGTAAATAAGGATAATTTTATATCCTCTTTGCCTCTTTTCACCTCTATTTTCTTTCTCTTGTTTTACTGCTATTGCTAGCATTTCTAGAACTATATTAAATAATAGTGGGAAGCGGCATCCTTGTTTTACTATCCAATATTTATTGGGAAAACTACTAGTATATTCCTGTCACATATGGTGTTTGCATTTTGTTTTAGATAGATACTTTTTATGATATTAAAAAAGATCTCTCTATACTTTCTAAGCTTTCTTTTAATGTATGAATTGTCATTTGGCTTTGTCAATGGCTTTTTCTTTTTTCTTCATTTCATTTCTTTCATTTTTTTCATTTATTGAGGTAACATGCCATTTTGGATGTTTTTGTTTTTAATATGACTGATTATGTTGATTTGAATTAATAATTAATTTATGGAATTTTTAAATGGGGGCAGGCATGCCCAGTTCTTTGGGTACTTGCTGGGAAAGATCATGATTGGCTGTGGGAAATGGTGTAGCAATCACGCCTTCATTAAGCACAGAGGATATAGAGGCAAAAAAACACATAAAGGCAGAGACAAGGGGCACAGTAGCAGATGGCATGGGAACAGGGGATGGAATGGTAAAGGAATGCAGGCAGTGTGGGGAAGAAGATGGGGAGAGGCACAAACAATTACCCATGTAACCATGGATTAGAGTTGGGATAACTAGGCAGAATGGACCCTATGGAGCTGGAAGAGGGCTGTGGGGAGAGGAGGACAGACAGGGGCTGTCATAGGGTTTTTGGGGAGAATAGACCAATTCTTATCTATCACTTGGGGGTTAAGTTCATTAACATATGTAAATCATCTCAAATCAAAGTTATCAGTAAAATGTTGAAGTTAACATGTCTATGTCATGTCAAAGTTATCAGTACCTTTTGATGGTCTGGAACTGTGGAAGTCTAGAATTTGTCTGGGATTTACATATCATAGGACCAAGAACCCTGTCAGCAGTGCCTAGATGGCTTCTGCTGATTCAGCACATATTACCAGGATGTGAATTATGGTTACTATATTATACAGTTTGTAATTTATTCCCCTTTGATCTTTGGGACATTTTGTACATGACTTCCGGGTTCCCTTTTGCAATCTTATTTCCTGCTATTGACCTTTTATACTAGTTACTTATAAACTTACTATACTGATTAAAAGCAGGGAGGGGATTGTCAGGGGGATCAGAACAAGATACCAATTTTAACACATGGCTGTTTTCCTAATATCAAACAATCCTTGCACCCCTCCAACTTGGTAATAATGAAGGCTTTTGTGGATGAATTGCTATAGTCAGCTGAACAGAATTTTATTTAAATTTTTTTTGGTATCAATATGCATTAATAATATGTCTAAAATTCTCCTTTTGTGCTTTTCCTTTCCTGGCTTGGTTATTGAGACTGTATTTTTCTCATAACAGGAATGTAGCAGAATTTTTTTTCTCAATTATTGAGACTAATTTATGTGATAATAGTACTATTTGTTCTTTTGAGCTTTGATAGAATTCTGCTGAGAATACATCAGGTCCAAGGGTTATTTTTTGTTTTGAATTTCCAACTAGTTCTATCTCATTTTCTGAGATTGGATTACTTAAGGTCTCTATTTAGTCTTCTATCAGTTTGGACTTATTATCTTTTTGAAGATATTGCTCTATTTCTTAGTCTATAACTATGCATAGTAAGTTCTGATAATTCTTTTTTTTTCTCTCTTCTGGTTTTGTTGTGATTTCACCTTGTTTGCAGTTTTCTTAATTTTATTTTCTACCATCTTCCCTTTAATTAGGTTGGCTAAAAGTTTATCAATTTTATTATTCTTTTCAAAGAACTGATTTTTGGATTTATTTATAATTTCTATAGTCTTTTTAATTTCCAGTTTATTTCTCCTCTAATTTTCAGAATCTCCTCTTGTGTTTATTTTGGGTTTGCTTATCTGTTGGCTTTCTAATTTAAAAAATTCACATTCAGGTCATTAACCATCTCTTTCTATTTTATTAATGCATGTTTTTAAGGATATAATTTTCCCTGAGGAGTGCTTTAGCTCTATCTCAGATATTTTAGTATGTTATTTCATCATTATAATTTTCTTTTATATAATCATGACTTGCTTCTATAATTTGTTTTGGGAATCACTCATTATTTAGAATATCATTGTTGTTTCCTTTTGTCAGTGTCTTTTGTGTTCTCTGAACTATTATTTATATCACATTAGATTTATAAAGAATATGTTTGCTATTTCTGCCTTTTTACATATATTTGTAATATCTCTATGCTCTGATGCATGTTCAACTTTTATAAAATTTTAATGTAGGGTTAAGAGATGTGTATTCTTTAGCAGTATTATTTAGAAAATGCTAGAAATCTTTTAGGTCTAGTTTATCTGGCAATTTGTTTAATTCTATATTTTCCTACTTACCCTTCTGTTAGATTTGTTTGAAACTGAGAGGATATTAAAGTTTCTAGCTATTATTTTAGTATTGTCAATGTCTTTTTATCTTATGAATTCTTGTTTTTGCTTTGTCTGATTGCATCTCCTGCTTTAAAAAAAAATCCATCTGATGCATAGTAAATCTTGTTCCAGGCCCTTATTTTTATTTTGTGTATGACTTTACTTTTTAGGATTTGTTTCTTTTAATATATTGTGGCATTTTGTTTTCTTAGTCAATCTGTTATTCTTTTTCATTTTGTTGGATTGCTTAATACATTTACATTTAAAGTTGTGAGAGTTAGGTTTATATTTTCTTCCATTTATTTCTTTTCTTTTTGGGGGGAGGAGGAAGGCAATCAGAGTTTACTGACTTGTTCAGTATCACACAGTCAATAAGTGCCTGAGGTTATATTTGAACTCTGGTCCTCCTGACTCCAGGGCTGGTGCTCTATTCACCACACCACTTAGCTACTCCATTCTCCATTTATTTCTATTTTTTTTTCCTGAATTAGGGTTGTTGTTGTTCCTCCTCTGTAAACACAGTACTTTGTCTTTTCACTTATTTTTGCTTAATCTTATTTTAAGGCAACTTAATCCCCTAGGCTCTCTTCTCCTCATCCTCAAGACCCCTACCCTTCTTTTTGACACTATTTTCTCTACTTTCGCTTAACTTATTAATTCTATTTACTTTCTTACTTTTATCTATTAACCTATTTCTTCCCTTTTTAAAATTACTCACTTAAGTAGTCAAGTAAAATTCCGTTTCCTCTCCTCACCTTCAGTTTGTTTTGTTTTGTTTTTATTTTCCAAAGTTTTTTAAAAAAAATTCTTTTTCTCATTCTCTTCATTAATTTTCTTCTCCTTCTGTCTATTCTAGACTTTTCCTCTTTCATTCATGGTCCTTATACTTGTTTATTCTTTCTTTAGTCTCTGATTGAATTAGAGCTTCTGAAGTATATATTTTGAGTTCCCACTTCTTGACATTTTCTGTTATGGCTTTGTAGATTTTTTCCTCTTTGCCATCTTTCCTGTTGAGCCCAATCTTAGAAATATTAATCCCTGGAAAAGATAGAGAGGATAGATATACTGTCCATGGTAGAAATTTTCCTGCTTCTCTGATTGTGCTGTTTATTATTACTTTTAACTTCCTAATGATCATCCCCCCCCAATTTGTTATGAAATCTCTTGTCTGGGTCCATGCCCTCCTACCCCTTTATGTATCTGTTGCCTCCAAAAAATCAATTTCCCCTTCTTTTGCGGCAGGATGCTGTCTATGAAGGCACAATACCCTCTCAGGGGTAGTGGTCTTTCTAGACACGTGTTCTCTGCAAATAATGTACATGGTGAAATCCTCATCTTTCATTATAGATTTTTATCCCCTATAAAGGAGCATTCTTCACTTGACCCCTTCCAAGGCCACTTTTACTGTTTTACTGTTTCTAATCCAATCCCCTGGACCCAGCACTGGTTCTGTTGTTGCGGGGAGGAAGGGAATAAGCATAGCATTGTGCTAAGCTCTTTACAAATGTTATCTCAACATCCTCAAAACAGCCTTGCAAGTAAGTGCTGTTATTATTTTATCTTCATTTTAAAGTTGATGAAACTGAGGCAAACAGAGGTTAAGTAACTTAACCAATGCCCTACAGCTACTAAGTAAGCATCTAAGACCAGATCTGAACTCAGGTTTTCCTGAGTACAGGCCCAGCATTCTATCCACTCCCACCTAGCTTACATGAACAAATATTTATTAAATTGAACCTAAGAGTCTTCCTTTACACCATGTGGCAAGTCCTATAAAATGTCTCAGTAAGACTCTTGGTCAGGGAACTCCGAAACCATAGAAAATCAGAATAATAAACAGGGCCCAGGATGAAATTGTTTTCTTCCCTGACACTGGATTTTTTTTTTTGTGAAAGAATGGCTATAATTTTACAGATTGGTAAACCTTCCTGTGGCCTATAAATGTTTTAATCAACCTGGAAGGCTGAAAAAAGCAGATGAAATCTCCTAAATATAAAGCTGATGGGACATTTCTCCATTTATAGAAACTGTATGAAAAAGACATTTTCTGGGAATTCTTGGTTTTCACCTTCCAGTCAAGAGCAACTGGGTTTGAATCTAGTAGCATATAAACTCCCTCAGACTAGGGCCTTTTTTGTTTTTGTTTTTGACTTTTCATATAAATAGCAAGGTGTCCTAGATGGGGAACCAACTGGCTGATTAGGGAAATCTGGTTTCTGTCTTACTCTGGCATGTACTGTGTGACCCTGGGCCATTCACTTAATGTCTTTTGAACACTTGGGGTTTGGGGACTAGATTTTTTTTCCCCTACTTATTTATTCTATCATTTTTTTTTAAACTGAAGCAATTAACTCTTCTGTCTCATATGGTTTTTATTTATGATTTCTTGAAATATAGCTTTGGAAAACTAGGCTTTGATGAAGCCCATTGGGATTCAAATGGAGCTACTTGACTATGCCCTTAAATCCAAATCACTCTGGCTCTCACCGATGGACCAATAATGGGTCCCAGCCCAATCCTCTTGGGCTCATTGTTTGGGTTTTGTTGGTTTGCAGTGAGTATAAATAGCAATTTTTTAGTTTCTGGCCAGAAACTGGGGGTCTTCCCCTCCCAGACTGATTCTTTTATGAAGACAAACTAGGCCATCTTTTACCTCAATTCTTACCTAGCCTTTAACTACTGAATGGGTGGTGCTGCTGACAAACTGGGACCTAGGAAAGACCTTAGCTTACAAAGGCCCAAGTCTACTGCTGCGTCCAGGGCCATTGACAGTTATCCTGGTCTATGTCTTGTCACTAGATCTCAGTGACTCTGGAGGAGAGAGTGAGGCTGATGACTTTGCATAGCCCTTCCTCATTTAAATCCAGTTCACTTTCAAGTCAAGATATCACCTTCTAAAGTCCTTGGTCTTTAAGAATGAAGGACGAACAACAACAAATAACATTGCTCTTCTCTAAGATTCAAGAGTCAATCTACATTGGTACAAGGCATTTCTTCTACAAGTGTTCTCTATCCAGGGTTTCTTAAACTTTTCCTACTCGGGACCGTTTTCATGTTTTGGCAGTTTTTTGGGTGGCCTTGAGGGCATGTGCAGTGCAAAGTGTATGTGCTTTGTGTTCAGAACCAAGGCTGCAGTGAAGTTGCATGATGAAACACAGGCAAGCGCTGCTAGAAACACTTAAGATTCATTACAAATTTGATTTTGAATTAATTTTTGGTTGTTGTGTGTTCAGAAGCTTTTTAATTGTTGCCAGATTTTTCTTGATCCCATGTAAAGTGATGACACACAGTTTAAGAAGCACTGCTCTATACCAATGAAACACCCATTTGGAACAACAATAATAACAATCAATCCCTAGCACAGTGCCTACTGACCTGCAGCAGACACATAAATGCTTGTTGAATTGAGTATACTGCCTTGGACATTGACTAGCTGTTTGACCCTTGGCAAGTCACCTAGTTTCTCTGAGCCTCAGGTTTCCCATCAGTAAAACCAGGTTAATTATAGTGCCTACCTTCCAAGGTTCTTGTTTGTAAGGTAATGTACATAAAGTACTTTGCAAACCTGAAGGTGCCATATAAATATTAGCTATAATGAATAATAATAATAAAATCCAATCCCTCTATCGCCCATCTAAATACATCTGTTTTGTCAAGAAGCAACAGGCAGAAACAGAGGAAGGACAGGGTAGAGAAGATGATTCTGTCTCAGATAAATTCAGAGCCCGTTTTCCTCTTCCCCCAGGGTGAAATATTCTGCCATCTGTTTTAATTAAACCTTTCAAAATTCATCTTGTGTTTTTCCTTACATTCCTTTGAAACCTCCCTTAATTCAGCTGTCTTCAGGATCTCTCTTCTCCCTTAACTACCATCTGGTGCTTTTATTTAAAAAAAAACCAACTCAAAACAAAAACAAAAAAATAAACAAGTTCCTTGCAAGAAAGCTTTAACCAATAATGATGATGATAATTTATTCCCATACTGAGGCCCATTACTATTTCCATGGCAATAGACTGTGATGTTCTGAACATGGGACTGTTATCAGGAGAACAGGGTAGCAACAGACCCTGTAGGGACTAGTTGTCCATGTTTACATAAGGAAAAACAATGGCAATCATTTCTCCAGTTACACCCTCAACTTTATTTGTGTGTGTCCATAAGATCGTAGATTTAGCACTGTGGAAAGAACTGTAGAATCATAGATCCAGAGTAAGAAGATATATCAGAGCCCATCTTGATCAGCCTCTTCCTTCATTTTACATATAAGGAAACTGACATCCATAAAAGAAAGTGATTTGGCCAAGGTTACACAGGGAATAAAGGAATTGAATCAACTTAGGTCCCCTGACTCCATATCCAGGATTCTTTCCACAGCACTACCACAGCACTCTAGGAGGCCTGAGATACCAACTACTCCTAGAATGAAGAGTGGTTGGTCAGAGAACTGTTAGTTCAAAATAGTAGAAATTAAGCCTACTTTCATTTTTTCTGTTACATGCATAGGTCTATATTTTTTCTTTTGGAAGGGAAAGTATTTCTGACATTCAATTTTTTCTCATGGAATTTCTGTTCATACTAGAAAACTACATATTATTCCTCAACAAGATGGCATTCATTTTTCTTTCTATAAACAGTTATTAAGCACTTATCTTGTGCCAGGCACTATGCTAGGTACTGGGGAATACATAAGACAACAGACAGTCCCTGACTTCACAGAGCTTCCAGTCTACTGGACAAAGTACTTTAAGTACTTTTCTGTAGCTTTCAATAGGGTATAGAGATACAACTCAAACAAAAATCAACTATAATTAGCAGAAGGTCATAATAAGTGACCAACAGAAATGCAAACAAAATGCTAAGCGAAGCATGAGTAAGAAAAGATAATTTCTAGCTGGAAATATCAGAGAGGGCTTCATGTAGGAAGTAACGTTTGAGCTTAGAATTGAAGGATAGATGGAATTTCAAGAGGTGGAAATGTAAGTAACCTTTAGCTGTGGTTAGTCATTCCTTCAGTCAATTGTCAGATTCATTGCCATTATGTTAAACAGATAAGGAAATGAGGTAAGAGAATGAGCAAGGCAGTATTTTCTATCTTATTTATATCCTGCAGAGGACCCCAAAGAATCCTTGTACATGATAGATCCACCATAGATGTCTGTTGATTGAATGACTGGCCTAAGAGACAACTCCGGATTCGAGTCCCAATTTGGCCACTAATTATGACTCTGTGCGATTTGTCTCCTCTGGACCTCAGTACCCTCATCTATGAAATGGGGATAATCGGATTAACTCATATCTCACCCAGGTGACCCTGGGTCATTGAAGGTTATGCCAGTAGAGGGATCCTATGGGAGGTTCTACCAAGCTAGAAAGGCTTCAAATACAGGGATCTGCCAACAGACTGCTAGGTACTTGGGAACTAGTCCAGCCAGGCACAGCTGAGGCACATCACCAGCATGTTGTCTAGTCTTTGCCCATAGGGACTCATGAAGCAGGTAAAAGTTCCAAGTGGTCCTCATAACTATATGGCTCCCTTCTATAATGATGTTGGTGGAAATGGGGATAGAGGGAACTAAGAAAAAGACAGTTTTAGACAGTATGCAAATATAATAGGATCACAGATCCAGAGCCGGAAGGGACCTCAGGGGTCAGCTAGTCCACCCCCTTCATTTTATAGATGAGGAAACTGAGATCTATACAGGTTAAGTGATTTGCCAAAAAAGCACCAAAGGTGGGATTTGAACCCAGGTCCTCTGCCTCCAGAGTCAATACTCTGTATCCACTGTACCTCACTGGAGTTGATTACAGGCCTGGAAGAATCCAACAACATTGACTGAATATGTTGACATGCTTACCACAAATGAAAACAGAAGACATAAAGAAGAAACAGCTCATTGGAAAGATTGTTTTTGGAGATACAAATAAAGAAGATGGCAGAGTTGGTTTTATTGTGCTCCCAAAGGCAACGAGAAATACCATTTCATGTGGTAATTGGTTGTCTCGTTGAAATGCTTATGATAACCAGAAGAAAAGGGACCACCCTGAAGAAAACTATAACTTGCACTCCAACACTTAAGTGTTGCAGAGGATGGAGATGTAGAGAATTCTACAAAGAACTTGATGAGCTCCTTCAAACCAAGTCAACATTAACTTGGATAATTAGTGACTTCAATGAGAAAGCAGGCTCAGGAAAGGATATTAGCAAGTGTTTTAAAATATGATTTAGGATTTAGAAATTCTAAATTCAGGGACAGCTAGATAGTGCAGTGGATAGAGCACTGGTCCTGGAGTCAGGAGAACTTAATTTCAAATCTGGCCTCAGATGCTTACTAGCTGTGTGACCCTGGGCAAGTCACTTAACCCCAATTGCTTCTAAAAAAAATCATAAATTCAGCTGTCCTGGCTACTCTTCCCAGTATTTGCTGCACCTTAATTCATTCCCCTCAGTAAACTAGTAGAGGTGGGGGTTGGAATACTCCTTGCTCCTTATTGCCACATCTACGTTCTCTCCCTACTTCTATCACTTAAGAATATCTCTTCCTTTGAGGTCCATGCTATTCCTCTCCACCATCCAATCAAATTTCTGGTAACTATATTATTCACAAAACTCCAAGTCACTCTTCTTCCTTCCTCAATGAGGTTGGTACACGGCTCATAATTTTTTTCCTCCTCCCCAACTCCTGCCCTCATATTAAGGGACTTCAACATACATATCGCCTTTCCCTCAAACATCCCAACCATTCAGTTCATAAAGCTACACACTTCCCAAGATCTATTTCTCCACCTCACCTCAGTCAAACACAAAGATGGTCATACTCCTGATCTTGCCATCACCCACAAATATTACCACCACCATGTTCAAGAATCCTTAAATCCCCTTATCTGAGTATAATGTGTTAGATTTCCACCTCTCCTTCTGCCTTCATTTACCTAATCCTACTCTTTATTTATGCAATGACCTCTAATTCTTTGACCCCCAATTCTTTCCGAGGCTATCTCCTTTACACTAACTATTCTTTTCTCTTTTCCCCATCTTGATCCTTGGCTAAACCATTCACCTCCACACTGTCCTCTTCTCTTGAATCCTTAGCCACTTTATTTTACTGATTGTGTCCTGCCAAGCCTCTGCCTTAGATCACTTCCACCATCTGCTCTTTTTCCTCCTACACATGTGCTGCTGAATAAAGGCAGAGAAAATCATGCAAAAATTCTGATTGAACCCACTACAAATTTGTTACACAATGACAACTGGGCCCTCAAGGCTGCTAGGCAATCCTATTATGCCTTCCTCATCAACTCACTATCCCACTCTACACAGTGGTTCTTCCAAACCTTTTCATTCCTCCTAAGGCCTCCCATGGCTCCTCCTCTCCCCATTCTCTCAGCTAAGAACTTTGCCTCAATTTTACAGAAAAAAAATTGAGGCCATTCACTGTGAGCTTCCTCCTCCTCCTCTCATATCACAAATATGCCTTCTGCTACTATTTCCTCCTTCGCCATTGTCTCCCATGATGAGTTGGCCTTTCTTCTTACCAGACTAACTCCTCTACCTGCTTAAGTGATCCCATTCTTTTTTGTCTCATCACATAAACTGCTCTTTCTGTCATCTCCACTCTATCACTTATTTTTAATCTCTGTCTACTTCTCTATTGCCTACAAATATGTCTACATCTTCCCCATTGGCAAAAAAAAACCCTCATTTGATCCTATCATCCTCACTAACTTTTGTCCTATTTCTCTTGTGCCCACCGTGGTTAAACTCCTAAGAAAGGCTATCTACAGTAGGTACTTCCATTTTCTCTCTTCTTAACTCCTTATAATGTGGCTCCCAAGCTCATCATTCCACCAGATTACTCTCCACAAAGTTACTAATGATCTCTGAATTTCCAGATCCAACAGCCTTTTCTTAATCCTCATCCTCCACAGCCCCTCTACAGCCTTTGGCACTGTTGATCATTCTCTCCCCCTTTATATTCTCTTCTTTCTAGGTTTTCAGGACACCATTTCCTGGGTCTCCTTCTATCTGACTGTTGCTTCTCAATCTCCTTTGCCAGATCCCTCCAACCACAGGTGTTCCCTAGGGTTCTGTCCTGGGCCCTTTTCTCGTCTCCCTCTATACTACTTCACTTGGTGATCTCATAAATTCCTATGGATTTAATTACCATCTCTATGCTGGTAGTTCTCAAATCTACCTCTTCTGCCCATCCTCTCTGATGGCCTCCAGTCTCTTACCTCCAACTGCCTTTCAGACATCTTGAACTGCATATACAATAACCATCTTAAATTCAACATATCCAAAATACAACTAATTATCTTTCTACCTAACCTTCCCCTTTATCCTCATCTTCTCCATTACTGGAGAGGAAAACACCATCCTCCAAGTCCCTCAGGCTTACAACCTAGGTGGTATCCTCAGCTCCTCACTCTCTCAACTGCCATATCCAATCTGTTGCCAAGGTCTGTCGATTTCATCTTTGCAATGTCTCTACAATATGCTCACTTCTCTTCTTTGACACTGTCACCTCTCTGATGCAGGCCCTTATCACCTCATGCTTGGACTATGGCAATAGCCTGCTGGTGGGTCTTCCCAGTCTCAATCCCCACTCCAATCCATTCAGCCACCAAAGTGAGTTTCTGTGCAAAATAAAAGTGCAGATCTGACCACATCATTCCCCTACTCAATAAGCTCCAGTGGTTATCTATTACCTCCAGAATCAAATACCAAATCCTCTGTTTGGTATTCGAAGCCCTTCATAACCTGGCCCCCTCCTGCCTTTTCTAATCTTCTCATACCTCACTTCCCTCCAGGTACTATTCTATCCAGTGACACTGGTGTCCAGCTCTGGGCAGTTTCTTTGACTTTCCCCCATGCCTGGAAAATTCTCCTTCCTCATCTCTACCTACTGAATTCTCTGGTTTCATTTATTTCCCATCTAAAATCCTATCTTCTACAGGCAGTCTTTCCCAACTCATCTTACTTCTAGTGTCTTTCCTCTTTTAATTATTTCCTATTTATCCTGTAGATAGCTTGTTAGTACATATTTGTTTCCTTGTTGTCTCCTCCATTAGACTGTAAGCTCCTTGAGGGCAGGATTGTCTTTTGCTTCTTTTTGTATCCCCAGAGCTAAGCACAGTGCCTGGCACATAGTAGGTGCTTAATAAATGTTTATCAACTGATTGACTGGAAATGGAAGAAGCTTGCAGAATGCTCTGGAATCTTATGCCCATGTAACATAAATAATTTCTTCAAGAAAAAAGTTAGAAAATGCTGGACCTGGTAAGCCCCAAACACTACCACAGAGAAATGAAATTGACTACATTTTAGCAGGCAGAAAATAAATAGTTACTGATAGGCAGCTGATTCAGAAATTATTCTATGTTCAGTCAGATCATTGATTGGTTAAAACAAAGACCAAAAATCAGTAGTAAAATTAGAAGAAAAGATAAAAGTGAATATTAGATGCCATGGAAAAGTAAAGTACTTCTAGCCCAATCTATTTAATTTTTTTTGGTCAATTCTATTTAATTGGGAGTTGAATTCAATTACACCCCCTGGGAGCATGTGTAGAATGGGTCTATAGGGAGTATTACATGGAGTGTGTTGCCCTGGCAACTTATGCAAATGTGATCTTAGCCTGCCTATTCTCTCTTCCAATTTGTATTTCCTTTCCTGATCTCATATGAATAAGTATGAATCTAGAAATGGTTGCATCTAGGCTTGGAGGCCACTTTGTGAGTTTGGAAGTCATGGATCTTTGGTCAGAGCTGACTAGTAGCAGGGAAGGAGTCCCCAACAACTTCTCCAGCGTTTCTAGGAGAAGACCACCAGCAGGAAGATGAACCCATTCCCTGTTTCAGCTTGCCCAGAAGACATGTGCCATGAATGGGATAGTGTGGAGATAAGGTGAAATGTAAAATGCCTACTCAGCAGGCCAACAAAATGCTTTATGTCTGATAAGATTTAAGTATCAACCTCCAGGCAGCATGTAATTACCATTAAAAGTTATAAGTTACTGATTGCATAATTCCTTTTTCAGAAATAAAAGGGCTTCTGTCAATGAGCCTCTAAGTCTTTGTGTTTTTTAGTACTGGTGTATAGGAAATAAATACTTGTCCCATACATGATTCATATTGTACATTGAATACCTTTCTATGCCTCCTTTTGGAGAGACCCTAGATATGAGGCAACATCTAATCTATAAGTAAGTCTATTTCCTGGGGGTTCAAAGGTTGGGTTAAATGCTCAAGTGTGAGAAAAGGAGCATAGCTTCTCTTTTTGGTGGTCAGCTTGTCTAGGACTGGCCTCAATCTGACTGTATATATTGGTCCAGAGCAGAGGTGTGCTTTACTGGAGAAAGGAATGGGTGCAATGCCCCATCCCCTTGGGCCCAGCAGTGGATAGAGTGCTGGGTCTGGAGTCAGAAAGATCTGAATTCAAATTTGTCCTCAAACAGTAGCTGTGTGGCCTCTGTTTGCCTTAGTTTTCTCAATTATAAAATGGGGGTAATAAGAGAACTTACCTCAGACGGTTGTTGTGAGGATCAAATGAAATAATATTTGTAAAGCGCTTAGTACAGTGCCTGGCATGTAGTAGGTATTAATAAATGTTTGTTTTCCTTCTTTCCTAGATCTGAAAATTGGAATGTGAATAAAGTAAAGATTTTGATGTCAATTATCAACACTTCAAACAGGTTTAACCACTTAAAATAGTTTCTACAATGAAGAATCCGAAAGAACCCAGGAGTAGCCTCATGCAGCAAACTCTGAATTCCTTGACAAGAGAAGAGATGTGAAAGTCAAGGATAACTTTAGGGTATGACCTAATTTGTAAAACATTAGAAAGGATAATGGAAGATTATAAGCAGGAATACTTCACAAAATAAGAAAACACAGTGGAAGAGAAAATGAGTTTGTATGGGTTAGACACAACTAAGCCAAATCATAAAATAAAAATTTATACATGATGTTGAAAGGACAAGTAGAAGTCAAATAGAACCAACAATGACTAGTTTTCTATAATGATCTATTCTTGCCATGGATGACAATTGACCCACTGTATTTCTACTTAGTGAAATATGTTATATAAAGACTGATATGCTATTTAAAGACTCTTCTTGTTCAGTCACTTTCAGTTGTGTCTGACTCTTTGTGATCCCATTTACAGTTTTCTCAGCAAAGATACTGGAGTGGTTTGCCATTTTCTTCTCCAGCTCATTTTACAGATGAGGAAACTGAGGCAAACAGGTTTAAGTGACTTGCCCATGGTCATACAGCTAGTAAATGTCTGACACCAGATTTGAACTCAGGAAGATGAGTCTTTCTGATGCCAGGCCTGGAATTCTACCTGCTGGGCCACCTAGGTGCCCATAAGAACTCTTACACCATGCGTTATAAGGGCTGGTTGAAAGAACTGGATTTGCTTTGCCTGGAAAAGAAAAGACTTTGGTGGGATATGAAAACTATTCAATTATCTGAAGGTCTGTACCTTGTTATACTTTTATTCCAACTGGCATAACAATGGATCAAAATTCTAGAGAATCAGCTTTCAGTTCTGTCTAATGAAAAATGAGCTAACAATTAGAGCTATCCACAAGTGAATGGGATTTCTTGAGGTAGTGAATTCCTCTTTAGTAGAGCTTAGAAAAGGAGTTACAACGAGACTGTATATTGTCATCTTATTTATTTAACATATATGCAGAGTACATCATGTGAAATGCTAGGCTGGACAATTCAAATGTTGGAATTAAGGTAGTCAGGAGAAATATCAACAATCTCAAATATGTAGGTGATACTACTCTGATAGCAGAAAGTGAAGAAGAATTAAGAAGCCTCTTGATGAGGGTGAAAGAAGAGAGTGTAAAAGCTGGCTTGAAGCTCAACAACAACAACAACAACAACAACAACAACAACAAAAACTGACTAAGATCTTGGGAACTGATCCCATCACTTCCTGGCAAACTGAGGGAAAAAGAAATGGAAGCCACGTCAGATTTTATGTTCTTGGGCTTAAAGATCACTGCAGATGGTGACTGTAGCCATGAAATTAGAAGATCTTGTTCCTTGGAAGGAAAGCTATGGCAAATCTGGACAGCATACTGAAAAGCAGAGATATCACCTTGCCAACAAAGATCCATGTAGTCAAAGCTATGGTTTTTCCAGGAGCAATGTATGGCTGTGAGAATTGGACTATGAGGAAAGCTGAGTGCCACAGAATTGAGGCTTCCAAATGGTGGTGCTGAAGAAGATTTTTGAGAGTCCCTTGGACAGCAAGGAGATCAAATCAGTCAATACTTAAAGAAATTAATTCAGGTTGTTCACTGGAAGTTCAAATACTGAAGCCAAAGCTTAAATGCTTTGGACATATAACAAGAAGACAGGACTCATTGGAAAAGACCCTGATGTTGGGAAAGATGGAAGGCAAAAGGAAAAGGGGACAGCAAGAGGATAAGATGGATAATTTCATGGAAACAACAAACATGAACTTGGACAGACAGTGAAGGATAGAAGGGCCTGGTATGTTGTGTTTCATGGGATCATGAATAGTCAGACACTACTGAACAACTGAACAATAAGCAACCTCTAAGCAAAGGCTGGATGAGCACTTACTGGGTTTATTTATTTATTTATTAGTTTGTTGGTTGTTTGTTTGTTTACTTTATCTATCTATCTATCTATCTATCTATCTATCTATCTATCTATCTATCTATCTATTTTTAGGCAATTGGGATTAAGTGACTTGCCCAGGGTCACACAGCTAGTAAGTGTCAAGTGTTTGGTCTGAGGCCAGATTTGAACTCAGGTCCTCCTGACTTCAGGGCCACCTAGCTGCCCCTACTTACTGGGTTTCTTGTTAGAAAGGACTCTTATTCAGGTATTTGCTGGACTAGAAGATCTCTGAAGTCCTTTCCAACTCTAACATTCTGGGCTATTGGGGAGAAAATTAAATATTGACTAGGGGTGGGGGGAGATATTCAATATGATGCAATTCAATATTCTCCACTTGAAGAAAACCCAACATACCAAAGCTACAATTTGTGAAACCATTGAATTAAGCAGCGATTTTTCACATTATAGAGAAATTCTTCCTTTTATAGTAGATGCTAAGCTCCTGAAGGGCAGATGCTATCAACTTTTGTGTTTAAAGTGTTTAATAAATTACTGTAGATTGATTTTACATATTTACCCAGCATGCCTTTTCACGTGGAGGTCCTTTAGGAGAGTGAGACATTTTAGGGATTATTAACAGTTTGACAAAGGGATAGACAAACTGAAAGCTAAAGTGTTAATCTGGATCAGTGTTCTCTAAAGAGGGTTGTACTCTCCTAGAGGCTCATAGCATCACCCCAAGGGGGTATGTGATCAACCAATTAGAAAGTGGGAAGATGGATTGTTATCCCACCCTCTCCATTGGCTTGTCTCTAATGCAATTACATCAGCCTCTTCATTCACAAATCAGCTGGAGCCAATAAGAACAGAGTTCTAATCTGGCCTCACACACTTATTAGCTCTGTGTCCCTGAACAAGTTACTTAACCTCTGCCTCAGTTTCCCCATCTATAAAATGGGGATAATAGCACCTACCTCTCAGGGATGATGTGAGGATTAAAATATATATATGTATTTGAGTGTGTATAGTGCTTATCATGATGCCTGACACATAGTAGGCACTATAGAAGTGTTAACTATTATTATTCATTATCAATTCACATTCCCCCCTCACACCCTCTCCACTGCATGCCTTCTGTAGCAGCACCAGAGGTCCAGCTGGCCCCTCAAGGTGTTTATAACCTAACAGTTACCCAGGCAACCACAGAAGCTGTATAGGCAAAAATTCCCTGCAGCTTGTCCCCGGATAACCTTCTGGCTTTAGAAGGTGCCTGTCAGTTGGTGGGCACTTCAGGGCACTTGCTGTTGACGAAGAGGCAGTAGCATTTTTGTTTTGGTTGAGATGGAGTGAGTCACACAGGATGAGCTATGATGTGTAATAGGTTATGATCTGTGTCACAGATTTCATTCAACATCTTCTCCCTCACCCCAAACCTACTCATCTTCCAACTTTCTCTATTTCCATTAGGTTACTACCAAAGATCATAAGCTCAGTGTCATCCTGAACTCCCCACACTCCCTTACTCCATATGTCCAATCAGCTGCCAAATCTTATTTGTTTCTATCTTTATAACATCTTTTTCATCCATCTCCTTTTCAGTAGTTCAGGCCTTTTCATCACCTTTCTCATGGAATTATGTACAGTATCAGCCTCATAATTGGCCTCCCTGCCTTGGGACTCTTCTTTCTCTAATTTATCTTCTTGACAGCTGCCAAAATGATTTTTCTTAAAACACAAGTCTAAATATGCCACTCTCCTACTCAGTAAACTGCAATGGTTCTTTATTGGCTCCAAGGTCAAATATTATTTCATCTTTATTTCATCCTTTTTAAATGTCTATTTTTAGATAAATCATACAAAATATATAATTGTTAATATAAGTGTATATGTATCAACTTATAGATAAATTTATAGATATATATTCATATATACATACATATTTAGAGAAAATGTTGAAAAAATTTTAGTGGTAGAGATACATAATCAAAAAGTTTGGAGGTCACTGGTCTGAATATTTTGTATATAGAGTGTTGTGTAGTGTAAAGGATGCTGTATTTGGAGTTAGAGGATTTTGGATCAAGTCCCTGATTCAAATACCAGCCTTGACACTTGCTATTTTTGTGACCTCAAATAGGTCACTCCATATCCCTGGGCCTCATTTTCCTCATCTATAAAAAGAGGGGATTGGACTGGATGGCCATTATGGTCTCTTCCGACTCCAAGCTTATAATCCTTATGTTCAGTTTGTCATTGCCATGTTAGATGGCTTAACTGTTTATAGCCTGAAATCTTTTTAATGCTGCCTGTCCATTCTGTTTCCTCATAATCTAAACCCTTCACAAAGTCCAAATGCTGGGTCATGCTAAGTCATTTACTCAGCTAGCTAGAGGAGAGTATAATTAAAATATAGTTTAGACAGAGTGGCAGCTAGGTGGTGTAGTGAGTGGACAGAGTGCTGGGCCTCAGAAAGACTCATTTTCCTGAGTTCAAATCTGACTTCATACACTTACTAGCTATGAGACCCTGGGCAAGTCACTTAACCTTGTGTGCCTAGGTTTCCTCTTCTGTAAAATGAGCTGGAGAAGGAAATGGCAAACCACTCCAACATCTTTGCCAGGAAAACCCTAAATGGGATTATGAAGAGTCGGACACAACTGAAACAACCGAATAACACAGACAGAGTAACATCACCACAGACTCCACTTTAAAGGTGAAAGAGTCAGGTTGAAGCTACAACCCACTTTAAGCTTTTCTGGAGCAGGATATCACTCCAAAAATGAGCCAAAGGGGACTGACCATTTGGGGATGGAATAAGGAAATGGGTGAAGTTTCAAGAAACTGTGATACTTAGAAATTTGCTGAACATTGTTAATGTGATATCTAAACACAGATTTTTTACTGCTTAATAGAGCTGAGAATAGACTAAGGCAGAGGGCCATGGCAGAGTTGGTATAATCAAATAAAGAATGAAAGTATCCCTCACCCTTTTCTCCCTATTTTCTTTGCCCTATTTGGTATTGCTTTATCTATTTATTTGATTAACTCGCGTTTATAGAACATTTTATGACATTATAAAGTGTTCCCTTTCACTATACGCACAACCTTATGAGGTTGGTAGTGGAATTGCAGTACTATCCTCATCTTAACTGTACACCCAACTACTGTAGGGTCTGGACCAGTTGTTGGGATAAAAGATGCCTGGGATAGCTCTTGGGCCCAAGTTGGTAGGCTTTCCAATTGGTGTCTGTTCTTAAAGGTCAAGGACTTAATCAAGGTTGGAGACAAAGTCAATATCATTTGAATCAATAAGCATCGATTAAGTTCCTATTATGTGCTTGGAAGATGAGGAAACCAAGTTGAAGCTAAGTGACTTATCCAAGGTTACACAACTGGTATACATATGCAAAGAGCTAGATCATATAATCATAGATTTAGAGCTAGAGGAAATGATAAAAGCCATCTATTCCAGCCATTTCCATATACATATGAGGGAATGGAAGTCCACAGAGGTGAACCTTGCCCAAGGTTACATACGTAATAAGTGTCAGTGTTAGAATTTGAACCTCAGTCCTCCCACTTCAAGTCCTACACAGTCTTCCTTTATACCAGGATGCTTCCTGAGTGAACCACTTTATACACACACACACACACACACACACACACACACACACACACACACACACATGAGCACTAATGTGATATTTCTCTTATCTCATATTGCAGCTAGGTGGCACAGTAGATAGACCTCTGGGCCTGAAGTCAGAAAGACTTGAATTCCAATGTGGCCTCAGACACTTACTAATGTGTGACCCTGGGTAAGTCACTTAATCTCTGTTTGCCTCAGTTTCCTCATCTATAAAATGGGGATAATAATAGCACCTACTTACCAAGGCTGCTGTGAAGATCAAATGAAATAGCTATAAAGCACTTAGCACAGTGCCTGGCACATAGTAAGCACTGTATGAATGTTAGCTATTATTATTATAATTATGATGACCATGATGATTAATCCAAACTATTTTTTAAGACTTCATAGTAGGAGATAGCAACAGAGGTGTGGTTAGGGAATAAAAGGAGCTGCTGCTCACTGTCAGAGTAGAGTTGGGGTGTTTTCTGGAGGTGGAAACTTGGACTTGACCTCTGGGACCCTGGGATCTGATAAACGACTTTTTGCCTTATTTTGCCCAGAGCCAGGGCTCCATGTCACTTCCTGAGCATTTCCATGTTATGTTGCCCTGCTTTCTAGCTCCCCTTCATGTGTGGTCTTCCCCCATTAGAATATAAGCTCCTATAGCTCTAATTATGAAGGAAACCTTTTCTGTTGTAACAAGTAAATTTGCTTTTCAGTGTCCACTTGGCTTTCCTAAATCTTACCTCTGGGGTAAAATGAAATAAGTCAAATCCTTCTTGTAGGTAACAGTGCTTAAAATATTTCAGAACAGCCATCATGACTACCTAAGCCCTCTCTTCAAGACAACCCATTCCATATTAGTTGCCTATGTGCAACTCACTGTTATAATTCTTCATATCCCCTGCTACAGAAACAAATTTGTTGATCCTGGTCCCTACACCCAAACTCACCTATCTATTTTACCTAAGATCAGTCTCATCCTGCCTTTTCTAACTCTTTTTCTACTACTTTTCTATTCTGTAGCTAGATTCCTATCCGACATTCACAGGGCAACAGAAACAAGAAGATAGACTAACAGTAGTTTAATTTGTTTTTAAGACAGTCAAAAAAACTTGGCCTTATCACTACATTGAATAGATAATAGGTCTGTAAATAGTGCTTATCACACAGTGCTGCTATACTTATGACATTCCAAAATTACAGTGTGAACAGTGGAGAAATGTATAAAATATGTTTGAAAGGACCAATTGGATGTTAAATGATTTCTAGGAAGACTCAGAATTTAGTAAATGTTTGTTGAATGAATGAATGAATGTATTTATGCCATAATGGTCTGGAAAAGTCAATCAGGCTGAGGTGACCCCTGGTCTCAAAACTCATTAAGTCTACAGCAGATTGTACCCCCTAGAGACAATCATATTGAAGTCTGTCTTTAGGTGGCTTTGTAGGAATCCTATCTGAGGACCATCCAAAGGACCAAATATGTCCAAATATGAGAGCACTCACCTTTATAATGCCATATAAGCAGTATCCTTCCAATCCCACAAGAGCTTTGCAATGCTGATGTGATAAGAGCTATATAGGTTTCCAGCAAAATGGTAGTATTCTTGTTATATTAATATAACCCATACTTATATCAATATCTTTCCAATGCCATGTGGATGCTACATATAGGCCTTGTCTTCTCTAAATCTCTAATAAATATTTTTGGGATTTGAGGGAAAAAAGAATGCAAGCTCCTTGAAGGTAGGCACTGTCTTACCTGTTTGTGTTTTATTCCCAGGACTTAGGACAGCACTTGGCAAAAAGTAAACACTTGATAAATTCTTTCAGTTTCTGTCTCTTTCCTGCTATAATCAATATACCTGTAGGGGCTGATATAATATGTTATATAAAAACAGCTGGCTTATGTGTGGTATTGATAGATATCTGATCAAGGATCTGTCCCATACCTCTCCAAGGAAGACTGTGATTTCAACCTTTGAAAGGAATAGGAGGAAGGCTTTGGCTGGGTGCTTGCTCCTTCTCTCACCTATCTCCAAGAGGGAAAATGGATAAAAGAATTATATTTCTCTACTTCAAATATGTATAATACTTTAGTTGGGCAGGATAATTACCACTTTTCCTGATTACTCTCAAGAGAAGGGTAATAGTTAACTTGATAACTCCAGCTTTGCTACCCACCACCTGGCTACACAAAAGACCATCATGAATAGTGAATAGCAAGTAAATCCATTTATCCAAGCACAGCAGTAAACAGAAGTTGGGAAAGTTATATAGATTAAATAGACCACAGAATTCATAACAGTTAAAGTAAATTGTTGGCTGGGAGAGAGAAAATACACTTTAGCTTAACCAAGGAAAGAAGGAAGAAAGGAGAGCCCACCCTCAGCATTCTCTAGGATTATAAGCACTGGAAGTCAAGGGACATGATAGCAAATTGGATTCTTCAACATATCTGTGACTCTTTAGGCTCATGTTTGTCATTCAAAAGTTTACGCCTTGCCTCTTTTGACCCATCTCTGCCCATGTCTTTTGTTCAATATTCTTTTAGCCAATCAGGAGTTGTTTTCCTTTGTGCAGAATAGGGTTGTCCCTCAGGAAAAATCATCCCTGGCTTGGTCAGAAATCATCTATCTATCTATGAAATTAGGGGATCCCAGAAATGGCGGGGAGCAGTGGAGAATATTTCAGACATGGGAGATAGCTTCTACAAAGGGACGAAGATAGGACATGCAATGTTGTACAAAGGAAACAGAAACCTAGCTTGTGCAAAAAATATATCAGGGAAAGATATAGATAGATATCTATATACACATACATATACATATATACATATGCACACCTGCATGGTGGCTTCTCCTGTGATTTCAGGAAAATACAGGTTAGAAAGTTGGTGGATTTTGACCCAAGATCATGAAACTTTTCTAGTAGCCTTCAAGGAACTAGGGAGCCTCTAGTTCACCTCATGTAGCCAATTAATTCTCTCTTTTTTTCCTTTTTATAATAGAAAACCTATTTATGTTTTCCCATTTCCCAATCTTTTGCCAATATTTTCTATAACTGAATTCTAGTTTTCTTGTCTCTAAATTGTAGGGATGAGCAATACCTTCACGCTGGGTCCCTAATGCACAGCAGCTATGATCTGGAGTTTTATTCTGTATCTTAAACATATTTTGTAAAGGAAGCAATAGTTTGGAAGATAATTCAAGCCTTTAGAGCAAACCTTTGCTCCCATGATACAAAGGGCAGATATATTAGGAAAGTATTTTTCCCTACCTCAGAAAAATTATCTTATTTTTAGCAATCTTTAATGTCCTAGTTCCTACAAAAAAATATATTGACCATGCAAGAATGAGCCAGTAGAACCAGCTGGAGGAAGGTATTTGACAGGTGTCCCAGATATTTAACATGGTATGGCGGGAAAAGCCTTGGATTCAGTTTGTACTAAGTGGGGGGATGGGTGGAGAACTGGGAGGTGGATGAAGGAGACCAGGAAAAAGCCTTCTCTGTTGTAAGGGTTGGGTGGGGAGAGGGTGGAGAGACAGAGACAGAGACAGAGAGAAAGACAGAGAAGAGGGTTATTAAAACATTTAAAAGAAAATTCATGGAAGAGAACAAAAAAAGTTCAGAAGGAAACGGACAAGCAAAACAATTTTGAAAATATTAAGTTGAATTTATTATATACTTTCAAAAAATTAAGACATACAATTTCATGTATAGTCATCTGTTCTAATTTGTAATAGAAATGCTCCCTTTTTGTGTGTTTGTTAAGTGTAGAATAAAAAACCCACAAAAATATTTTAAAACAATAAAAAAAGCACTAGTTTTTGAATCTTTTTTTTTATCTGTGAAATTATGGGTAAATCACTTTTCTATTCTGGTATCCATAGGAGAAAGCTGTCTGGCAGAAGGGACAGAAGGTCTGACTAAGAAGAAGAAAAATTATGAAGAAGGACAGAGACTGACTTTGGGGAGGAGAACTTTAGGGGAGCTTGAAGAGAAAGATTCTGTTTTAAGGAGGTTAAGAAAAGTTCAAGGAGAAAAGATGGTTGGCAAGGTAAGTAAGAAAAGGGAAATCAAAGAGATTGGTAAGAAGAGGTAAGAGTTTAAACGAAATAAAGGGAAAGAAGTGGGTGTGACTGTTAAGTAGTTAGGAGCTTCCAGAGAGGCTGTCAAGATGTTAAAAGGGGCTAATTAGGGGAGTCATATGCTTGCTAGACAGAGAAGGATTGATGATCTTACTCAAAAAGAACAGGGAAATTTTTGCAGTGACTTGCATTGCATTTGAGATGTTGCTATTTCTGCTGAGTCCAAATGACTGCTCTCTTTTCAGTAGGTGCAGGCTGTCCTCCTTGTCATAAGGAAGGGTGAAGGGTCTTGTCCCTGATATCCCAGAGAGCTCCTTAAATGAACAAACAAATGGGATTTCAATGTGAAAAGAAAAAAGTAAATAAGATTTAGAGATGCAGAAGGCAAACCTGAGATATGTCAAAAGTCTAGAGAGCAGAAGCACCAAAAAAAAAATTAATAAATTACAAACTCTCTTCTTTGTCATTTAAAGCCCTTTACAATCTGGGTCTAATGTATCTTTCCAGGTTAATTATTATTTGGTGCTCCAGTCAGGCATGTTGTGCAAGGGGTACCTTCTGTTCCCCTTACATAATACTGCATCTCCTATCTCTGGGCATTTGCACAATCTATTCCCCATGCCTGGAACATTCTCATTGCTCACCATTTTGGTGATTCTTTAGTTCCCTCCAAGACTTAACTCAAGTTCCACTACCTCCATTGGTCTTTTCCCAATTCCCCTGGTTGCTATTCTATCAATAATTTTTTCATTGACAAAACATTGTGATAAGAAGCTGACTAAAGAAGCAAATATGAGTGTATGGGCACTTACCAAATCAACTTAGCTTTTTTGAAATATATGGATAGAGGAGTTGTTCAGATGGGTGGAGCCAAGATGGCAGAGTAAAAGCAGTGACTTGCTTAAGCTCTCCCCAAACTCCTCCAAATACCTGTAAAAATGGCTGTAAACAAATTCTAAAGCAGCAGAACCCACAAAAAGACAAGAGTGAAACAAATTTCCAGCCTAAGACAACTTGGATGGTTGATTGGAAAGATCTATCATGCTGGGCTGGAAGAGGAATACAGTTTGGCATGGGCACACAGGCAAAACAGGCCTCATAAAACCTGGATCAGGCCTCAGATGACTGAATCACAGGCAGCTGTGGTGGTTTTCAGACTTCTCAACTCACAAACACCGAAGACAACTTAGAAGGTCTGTAGGAAAGGTCTGTCTGACCTTGGCAATCCCAGGGCAGCGGCTGCGAGAGCTCTTCGCCCACAGACAGAGGGGGAATGAATTGCAGGGGTCTCTTTGCTGGTGCTGAGGCAGGATTCTCTTGCTTTGCCCATGCTTGGATCTGGGTGACAGGTCTGGGTGGAGATCCTGTGGCAAGAAGGAGTGCTGGTGTGGTGGAGCTTGTGGTAGTGGTACAGAGAGAATCCTCCTCATAGTTCCAAGGCAGAAAAGAGTGTTTATGGTCATTCATAGCCCAGAGCACAGGCCAGGAAAGGAGTAAACACCTTGCCCTTGATGATACCACCTTGGAAGAACTGAAAATTTACAGGTCCCTAGAAGTATCTCTGAAAAGCTGCACAAAACCCCTGAAGCTTGGAACAGTACATTCTCCACACTGGAAGCAGACCCCTACTTTAACAAAGAGTTTATAACTCAAGTAATTGGCTGGGATTATGAGCAAACTGTGCAAAAAAAAAAAAGTCAGACCATAGAATCTTTCTTTGGTGACAAAGAAGATCAAAACATACAACCAGAAGAAGACAACAAAGTCAAAGTGCCTACATCCAAAGCCTCCAAGAAAAATAGGAATCAGTCCCAGGCCATGGAAGAGCTTAAAAAGGATTTTGAGAAGCAAGTAAGAGAAGTAGAGGAAAAAACTGGGAAGAGAAATGAGAGTGATGCAAGAAAACCATGAAAAACAAGTCAACAGCTTTCTAAAAGGGACCCTAAAAAATACTGAAGAAAATAACACCTTAAAAAATAGCCTAACCCAAATGGCAAAAGAGGTCCAAAAAGCCAATGAGAAGAATGACTTAAAAAACAGAATTGGCCAAATGGAAAAGGAAGTCTAAAAGCTCATGGAAGAAAATACTTCCTTAAAAATTAGAATGGAGCAAATGGAAGCTAGTGACTTTATGAGAAATCAAGATACTGTAAAACAAAACCAAAAGAATGAAAAATAGAAAAAACAATGTGAAATATCTCATTGGAAAAACAACTGACCTGAAAAGTAGATCCAGGAGAGATAATTTAAAAATTATTGGACTATCTGAAAGCCATGATGAAAAAAAGAGCCTAGACATCATCTTTCAAGAAATTATCAAGGAAAACTGCGCTGATATTTTAGAACCAGAGGGCAAAATAGAAATTGAAAAAATATGGATAGAAAATAGGAGCAAGGGGGCAGCTAGGTGCTACAGTGGATAGAGCACTGGCCCTGGATTCAGGAGGACCTGAGTTTAAATGCGGCCTCAGACACGTAACACTTACTAGCTGTGTGACCCCGGGCAAGTCACTTAACCCCATTGCCTAGCCCCTCCCCAAAAAAAGGGGGAAAAAAAGGAAAATGGGAGCAAGTACAAGTAGTAGAGGATGCATACACTTCTATACAGGAAATGGAGGATGGCATAGTGCTATAAGAATATTGTCAGGGTATAACAACTCAGAATGAGCCACATCTGTCAAGGAAACCTAAGGACAACAAAAAGGGGGGTTATAATAAGGTAGCTGTATAGGGAAGAAAGAGACAGATCAAATAAAGGGTAGGAGTAATACTTAGGTTGGATGGTCTACTGATAACTTACAGCAGAGAAGGTATCACTGCTCAATTTTTTTTTCTTACTTTTTCTCTGGTAAGGAGAATGACCTTTTGATTGGAAAGGACTTTTTAAAAATGGCTAATAGTGAGTTTTTACCTTACTTCAATGTGGAGGTTGTAAGAGAACACCTAGCTGTCTTCACAATGATTTGGCCTAGGTGAACTGCACCATCAGGTTCTGAAAGAAATGGTAGATTAGAATGATAAGCCCTAGTGTTGTGACATTTGAAAGAACATTGAGTACAGAAGAGCCACAGGTCTGAAAAAGGGGAAAAGGTGTTCAGATTTTTTAAAAGGGCGAAGGAAATAGAGTTTGCAAACTATAGGCAAGTGAGTTTGACTTCACTTCTTGACAGAGTTCTAGAAGGTATTCTTTTTTTTAAATGTTTCCTTTTTAAATTAATTTATTTTGATTTATCAATAATCACTTCCATATGCTTTTGAATTTAAAATTTTTCTCCCCCTTCCTCCCCACCACCTTCCCCAAGACTGAGCACAATCTGATACAGGCTATACATTTACGTTCCTATTAAACATATTTTTACATTAGTGATGTTGTCAGTAAAAATTAAAACCAATAGGAGGAACTATCAGAAAGAGGAAACAAAACTCAGCAGAAGAGAAAAAAAATAGCAATTCAACTTCCATAGTTCTTTCTTTGGATGTGGATAGCATTTTCTATCATGAGGCCTCTGGAGATGTCTTAGATCCTTGTATTGCTGGAAAGGTTTAAGTTTATCAATATTAGTCATCACACAACATGGCTGTTATTGTGTACAATGTTCTCTTGGCTCTGCTCACTTCACTCTTCCTCAGATCATGCAAGTCTTTCCAGGTTTTTGTGAAGTCAGCCTGTTCATCTTTCTTATAGCACAATAGTATTCCATTACATTCATATACCACAACTTGCTCAGCCATTCCCCAATTGATGGGCATCCTCTCAATTTCCAATTCTTTGCCACCACAAAAAGAGCTGCTATAAATATTTTTGTACATGTGAGTCCTTTTCCCATTTGTATGATCTCTTTGGGATATAGCCCTAGAAATGCTATTGCTGGGTCAAAGGGTATGCACATTTTTATAGCCCTTTGGGCATAGTTCCAAATTGCTCTCCAAAATATCTGGATCATTTCACAACTCCACCAACAATGCATTAGTGTTCTAATTTTCCCACATCTTCTCCAACATTTATCATTTTCCTGTTTTATCATGTTGGCCAATCTGATAGGTATGATGTGGTACGTCAGAGCTGTTTTGATTTGCATTTCTCTTATCAATAGTGACTTAGAACATTTTTTCATATGACTATAGATGGCTTTAATTTCTTCATCTGAGACCTGTCTGTTCATATCCTTTGACCATTTATCAATTGGGAAATGGCTTGTGTTCTTATAAATTTGACTTAATTCTCTATATATTTTAGAAATGAGGCCCTTGTCAGAGAGACTGGTTGTAAAAATTCTTTCCCAATTTTCTACCTTCCTTCTAATCTTAGTTGCATTGGCTTTGTGCAAAAACTTTTCAATTTAATGTAATCAAAATGATCCATTTTGCATTTCATAATGTTCTCTGCCTCCTGTTTGGTCATGAATTCTTCTGTTCTCCATAGATCTGATAGGTAAACTATTCCTTGCTCTCCCAGTTTGCTTATAGTATCAGCCTTTATATCTAAATCATGAACCCATTTTGACTTTATTTTGTACATACCCTTTGACCCAGCAATAGCACTTCTAGGGTTGTATCCCAAAGAGATCATAAAAATGGGAAAAGGACCCACCTGTACAAAAATATTTATAGCAGCTCTTTTTGTGGTGGGGAAAGCACTGGAAATTGAGGGTATGCACATCAGTTGGGGAATGGCAGAACAAGTTGTGGTATATGAATATAATGGAATACTATTGTGCTGTAAGAAATGATGAGGAGGCAGACTTCAGAAAAAACTAGAAAGACTTGTATGGACTCATGCTGAGTGAAATGAGCAGCACCAGGAGAAGATTGTACACAGTAACAGCCATATTATGGGATGGCTGACTTTGATAGACTTGGCTCTTCGTAGCAATGCAAGAATCTAAGACAACTTCAAAAGACTCATGATAAAAATTGCTATCCACACTCAGAAAAAGAAATATGGAGTCTAAATGCAGATGGAAGCATGCTATTTACTCTCCTTTTCCTTTGTTGTGTTGCTTCATTCTCATGGTTCCTCCCATTAGTTCTAATTGTTCTTTACGTTATGAGTAATGGGAAAATATGCTTAACATGAATGTATATGTAGGGCTTATATCAGATTGTATGCCATCTGGGGTGAGGGGAAGAAGTGGGAGGGGGAGAAAATTTAAAACTCAAAATCTTTTGGACGTGAATGCTGTAAACTAAAAGTAAATTAATTAAAAAAGAAAAAGATCTAACCAAAGACAGCCAAAAAAAAAAAGTAAGTCATGCCAGACTTAGTTCATTTCTTTTTTCTTTTCTTTTTTTTTTGACAGTTATTAAACTAATAGATTGGGAGATGCTCTACATGGAGCTTACTCACATTTTAGTAAACCATTTAATAAAATCTCCCCTGGTCTTTTTGTAGAAATGAGAGAGAAGTGTAGACTGGGAAATAGGATAATTAGATAAACTTGAAACTGGATGATTGGGAGACCCAAAGAATTGTTATTAATGACTGTCATTTTGTAAGGAGGTTCTAGGGGAATGTTCTCAGAGACCCATGCTTCTTCCTATGCTATTTATCTCTTTTTTAAAAATCAGTGACTTGGATAAAAACATAGCTGGCATGTTTATCAGATGTTCAGATGACACAAACCTGGGCACTAGAAGACATGGCCTCAATCTAAAAAGATCTTGAGAAACTAGAGTACTGGGTTGAATCTAAAGAGATTAAATATAATAGCAATAACTGCAAAGTGTCACATCTGGTTTAAAATTTTTGAATTTACCAGTACTATATAGGCTGAAGCATGAGTCAGGAAAACCTGAGTTCAAATCCAGCCTCAGACACTTATAAGCTGCGTGACTGTGGACAAGTCACTTAACTTCTGTTTGCCTTAACCCACTGGAGAAAGAAACGATAAGCCACTCCAGTACTTTTGCCAAGAAAATCTCGTGGTATGATTGATGAAGAGTCAGACTAAACAACTGAGCAATAATAATAATAACAACATAGTTGGACAGCAAATCAAGTCAACAAACCAAATTAACAAGCACTTGTTGTGAACTTAGTATGTGCCAGACACAGTGCTAAACATGTAGTAATTTGAAAAAGATCTTGGAGTCTTGGTGTACAGCAAACTCAGCGTTAGTTGATGGTATAATACAGCAGCCAAAAAAAGCTAACATAACATTGGGCTACATTAAGATAGGCATTACTTCCAGAAATAAGGCAATGAGAATCCTACTGTCCTCTACCCTACTCAGACCTCAATTGGCGTAGCATTCAGTTTGCAGTGCCATAGTTTAGAAAAGACATTGATAAACTAGAGAGAGTCCAAAGGAGGACAACCAGTATGGAGAGAGGTCTCCAGTCTATGTCATACAATTATCAGTTGAAGAAACTGAGGCTGTTTGATCTTGAACAGAAGTCTTAGGGGATAGATGAGCCATGAAGATAACTGTATGAAGGGCAGTCATGTAGAAAAGACATTAGATTTGTTCTGTTACGTCTCCAAAGAACCAGGAGCAATGGGGTAGAAGTTGCAAAGAGGCATCTTTAGTCAAAGAAAAACTTTCCAAATATTAGATCTATACAAGAGGGGAATGGGCTGCTTTGGAGAGGAGGCCACAGGAACACAAATTTAGATGAGGAAACCAAGGAGATTTAGTGACCTGCCTAAGGTCCCATAGGCAGAATCAGAGGTGGGATATGAACACATGTCCTTTGACTACAGAACCATTGCTCTTCCTTGGTCATGGTCTCATATTCCCTCTCATTATAGGGCTTCAAGCAAAGGCTCACTGACCCCTTGTTGTCTATATTGTAGAATGAATTCTTTTTCAGGTAGAGGTTGTATTGGAAGGCTATTAAAGTCCCTCCCAACTCTGAAATGTTGTGATTCTTCTCCTAAGTTTAGTTTCTTCCTTACTTTTAAAATGGTTGTAACAGCTATAATACCTAGTTACAAGGCTTTTATAAGGATCAATGAGAATGTCTAGAAGACACCTGTTATTAATGTCAGTTTTTCCTACCCCTGTTTCCATAGTTTTACTCTATCTCAGTCTGTGAACTTGAGCCTTGTTGTTACTGAGTTGTTTCAGTTGTGTCAGACCCTTCGTGACCCCATTTGGGATTTTCTTGGCAGAGTGGTTTGCCGTTTCTTTCTCTAGCTCGTTTTACAGATGACAGAACTGAGGCAAACAAGTTAAGTGACTTGCTCAGGGAACACAGTTAGTGAGGTCTGAGGCTGGATTTGAATTCAGGTCTTCCTGACTCCAAGCCTGGTGCTCTATTCACTGAGCCATCTATCTGCCCGCAAACTTGAACCTTTGCTGCCTGCCTAATTTTTCTTGTATGTATGTATTTATGTATGTATACATGTCTTATATGCATGTACCCCACCCCCTGCCACCTCTGATTATCTGTTTGCTAAATGTGCAACACTCCAAGTTCCATTAGATTTCCAAACCCTGCCTGGGAACCTCACTCCTATTCATTTTAATTTATTTAACATCTACTGTGTGCAGAGTACTATGCTAGGGGTTGGGAGAGAGATGGTTTAGATGAGATGATTTGATTTCCTCTTTAGGACTTCTGCTTTTTGTAGTAGCAAAGAATTGGAAACAAAGTAGATACCCATCAAGAGGGAAGTGGTTAAACAATTTGTGATACATGTATGTACTGGAATGTTACTTTGCTGTAAGAAATTATGAACATGATGAATACCAAGAAGCATAGGAAGACTTATGTAAACTGATGCAGAGAACCATAAACAGAACCAGGAATACTATATACACAATAACTACAACAGTGTAAATGGAAAGAACAGCAAAACAGTGGAAACTGAATAGTGTAAAAATTATAATGACCAAGCTTGGCCTTAAATGAGACATATGAGAAGACACCTTCCCCTATTGCTCTGTAGAAGTGTGGTACATTGGCATGAAATTCTGCATGTAACATTGAGCTTCTTTGTCAGGTATGTGCTGCCCACACAGCTTATGTATGTTTGCATGGGTTATCTAAATGATACTGTTGTCATAGGATTTATGATTTTCATATTAATTGATAGGATATGTATGATGATTATACTGACTATTTAGATTTGTTGGAGCTTCTTCCCTACTTTCCAGGGACCCTAACCTGACAACTGAGATCACAGCTAACAAGCTGCAACCAAAAGTGATCGATCAGATCCCCTGATATGCTAACAATCCCCATACTTATAACTGCCGAGTGAACCAAACCAGGTGCCTTGCTCTAGTTCCCACCATCCTAATGTTGGTTCTGTGCCCCACTGAGTGATCACAAAGCTCAATAACCCTACACTTAGAGACTGTTCACACAGGACCTAAGAATGCTTGTGTTGTAGTCCAGCCATTTGTAGTTTTTACACTTAAAAACCCTACCATAAGTGGACAAACCCCATTTCTTAGGAAGGTGGACTTTACTTGTAAGCTGTTTTCCTCACTTTGAAATTAAACTTCGGTTTGATTCCTGACTCACCTGTCTCTAGATTGCTTGGTTTGGCTTTGGCCATCCACAGGTTAGAGACTGGCTGAGTCTGGCTGACATTTAAATTTCTTTAGTCAATACTTGATAGAAGAATGGATAGATATCACTGGAAATTTGTCCAATACTCTCCAAGTAGGAGACTGTAATTCCTGCTTTCAGTGGGGGAGGCTGTTCTAAAGGCACAATTTTTAGATTTTTGAGATCCAAAAGCCTCTAGCTTTCCTGGTTGCTATCCAGTAAAGGGTGAGGGTAACCCGAACTTATAACCACAGGCTTGACTCCTTCCCACCAAATGCTAGTTACACACACAAAACAATCTATCACAAATGGTGAATAGTGAGTAAGCTTGTTAATGAAAAAAAGGTATCAAACAGAAATTAGAGGAGTTCTACAAACTAGACTGACTAAGAAAATACTGAAGAGTGAACGAGCTCTTTAGATCAAAGTGAGATGAGGTCTCATTCAGCCAAGAGAGAGGTCTTGATCCATCCAAGAGGAAGTTTCCTAAAGTATCTAGAGAAGTAAGCTGGATATTAGGGACATTTTGAGGAGTCAATCTCTCCCACATGTTTGCTTTTTACTCTCTGTCTGTTTATCTCTCTCTGTCTCTGACTTTTTCTCTCTCTGCCTCCATGGTGCTCAAGAGAGTTTGGAACTATGTTTGTCCTCTCACAGAGCAGGAATGAAAAATGTTTCTCTTCTTCAAAGTTCTTGTACCAACTCCACCCCCATGCAGTCATGCAGGATTGTGTCAATACTCTCTTCACCAATATGGTTTCACATTTCATGGGCAGCATGCAGAGCAGGGCTGCTCTTAACCTTCTTCAGCTTCATTGGGAAATAGGTTACCCTTTGTTATAATGAAAGACTCTTTGGGAAAGGGTAGGGGTAGACAAACAGTAGGGAATGTAAGTGATATAAAAAAAACTATTTAAAATTATTAAAAAAATTAACTGGGTCCATTTATCCTGAATCAATTTCATAGATCATGGGTTTATAGTCTTATAGATCACAATGAAACAGATTAGGTAAACGATATGCAAAAGAAAAAAATAGCATTGTAGCCTAATGTTTGATAAACTCGAAGATCCTATTGGGGTAAGAAATCATTATTAAACAAAAACTTTTGGGAAAACTGAAAAGCAGTGTGACAGAAACCAAGTCTCAGTCAGAGTCTCATACCATATACCAAGCTAAGCTCTAAATGGGCACATGACTGAAATATGAAAGATGACATTATACATTAGAGGAAGAAGGAAGAAATTACTTGCCAGATATATAGATAAGAGTTTATGAGACAGTATCACAGAAGGTAAAATAGACAATTTTGGTTACATAAGATTAAAACTTTTTTTTGCACAAATAAAACCAATGCATCTAAAACTAGAAGAAAAGCAATTAACTTGGAAAAAAAATTTTTGCAGCAAGTTTCTGTGAAAGGACTCATTTTTAAGATATATAGAAAACTGATTCAAATTTATAAGAATAAAGAATATGAACAGGCAATTTCAGAGGAAGGGATCCAAACTATCAATAACCGTATGAAAAAATGTCTCATATCACATAATTTTAGAGAAATGAAAATTAAAGTAGTTCTAAAGACCTACCTCACGCCCATCAGATTGGCAAAGTTGACAATAAAAGAGGAATGACAGATGCCAGAGGGGCTGTGGGAAAATAGGTACATTAATTGTACATTAAGGTACAATTAGCAGAGCTGTGAATTGGTCCAGCCATTGTGGAAAGCAAATGGGAGCTATGCCTCCCAAATTACTAAATCGTGAATACCCTTTGACCCAATGATACCACTACTAGGCCTATACAATAAAGATATAAAAGAAAGAGGAAAAGAACTGATATATACAAAAATATTTACAACAGCTCTCTTTTTGTTGTGGCAAAGAACTAAAAACTAAGAGATATGCAAGGTTGGGAAACACCTAAACAAATTATGGTTTCTTCATGTAATAGAATATTGTGACATAAGAAATGATGCAAGGAGTCAGCTTCAGAGAAACCTGTGAAAACATTTATGAACTGATAGTAAATTGATAACCAGTAAAATAATTTATACAATAACAGTATTGTGAAGACAAACAACTTTGAAAAATTTAAGAAATTTGATCAACCCAATGACCAACTATGATTCCAGAGGATTCATGATGAAACATGCTACCTACCTCCTGACAGAGGTAATTGATTCAGAGTACAGATTGAGACATATTTTGGACATCATAGCTAATGCAAAATTTTGTTTTGCCTAACTATGTATATTTGTCTCAATGGTTTTCTTTTCCTTTCCAATGGACGATTGATGGGAGGGAGAAAAGGTGAATTTTTTTTCATTGGAAAAAAAAATTTAAACCTCATAGACCATGCTTCCTTGAGTCCTTGTACTTGGTAAATTGCTTGGTAATTTAAGGGGGAGAGGGGTTTTACAGAGTTGCAGGTAGGCATTAGAAGGCACCCAAAAGGTGGGGGTAAGTGGGACACTACAGATAATAGAACTTGGGACCAGGTGTTGGGATAAAGGATACCTGGGCTCATTGGCCCAGAAAAGGTAGATGTTTCAGTTGCTATCTTGTTCTTAAACACTAAAGACCATCAAAAGGACTTAATCTTAAATGAAAAGACAATGTCGATACTATATCAAGACACTTCCAAGGGTGGTCTTGTTAGCATATTTAGAATAGGTAGCATCATACAGTGAAAAGACTGCTGGATTAGGAGTCAGAGGACCTACGTTCAAATCCTGGCTCCACTCTTTGCTTGATGAGTGACTTTGAGAGAGTCACTTAACCTTTCTAGACTCAATTCCCTTAATTGTAAAATGAGGGGGGTTATATTAGGTGGTGTCTGTGGTTCCTTTCAATTCGTGATTTAGGAGCCTATGATCCTGAGTCACAGAGTTAGGGAGGCTGAGATTAAACCCAGGAAAAGAAGTTTGGAAGAGGGGAGGGTTTGGGGAGAAAGACAATGAATTTTGTTTTGGATATGTTGTATGTATATGTGTATATACATATTTACATACACATTTTTATGTGTATACATACATATCTGGGAATCACCTGCATAGAGATGATAATTGAATCCATGGAAGGTGATACGGCCACCAAATGAAATAATATGAAAACAGAAGAAAAATGACCCTGAGACATGGCATTGGGAGCCACCCAAAGTTAGTGAGTATGTCATGGACGAAGATGCACCAAAAGAGACTAAGAAGGAGTAGTAGGACGGATTGGAGGAGGAGCCAAAGAAAACAGTTTCACAAAAACCTAGAGGAGAAAATATTAAGGAGCAGGGGTGTGATCAACAGTGTTGAACATTGCAGAGAGTTCAAGAAGAATGACAGTTGAGAGAAGGCCATTAGGTTTGGCATTTTAGAAATCAATAGTAACTTTAGAAAAGGCAGCCAGATTGATTCATAGGAAGCCAGATTGCAGACAATTTAGAAAAGATGGGAGGAGATGAAGTGAAAGCACAAAGAATAGATGATTTTTTCAAAGAGAAGGGAAAGGGAGATATAGGATGATAAGCAGTGGGGATGGTAGGAGCAAATGAAAGTTTTTTAAGGATAGAGGAGATATGGGTGTATTTTTAGGTGTCAGGGTTAAAGGTAGTAGATAGGGAGAGACTGATAATAGAAGAAAGAGTGGGGATGATATGGCAACTTGCTGGAGAAGTTAGGAGGCAATGGGATCACATGTGCATGTAGAAGGGTTGACCTTAGCAAGGAGACAGTCCTCTTCACCTGTGACCAGAGTAAAGAAGAGAGTGGGAGGTGTCTAACTGATGTGAGATGAGGAAGAGGAGAGAAGGATCTCTAAGTGAATTTTGGGGGAAAGAGGTGCTATGAAAGGCTTCGGGAGAGCTGAGAATATTTGGATCAGCTGCAGCAGAGAATAAGACAATTAATTGATTAGGGTGGAGTAAAATGATTGTGGGATTAGATAACATAAATTTGTAGTGAACCCAATCAACGTATTTTCCCTCAGTTTGAAGGAGGAAAATGGTAGGAGAAAGCCAGGGTTAGAGTCTGGCAAGGTACGATTAACAATAGGACAAAGGGGCAAGGAATTTGAGAGTGGAGGGCACTGTAGAGTTGAGTTGGTTCACCAAGGGGTCAACATACGAAAGGAAGGAGAGTGAAGTCAGTATAAGGGTAATGATCCGGAAAAGAACTGAAGAGTAAAGGGAATGGGATTGTGATAAGGATAAAGAACAGAATTGAAGGTGGTTGGGTACAGTGAAAGATGGAATGTTAAAAGATATGATCAGATAAAGGAATTTAGGAATTAATGAACAAGAAAGTGGAATGCTTGAAGGTGACTGCTTTATTTGTCTTTGTATCCCCAGTGCCTAGCACAGTGCCTGGCACATAGAAGATGTTTAATTGGTAAGGAACTAATAACATGTTATGTTAGCAATGGAAAATAATTGTGGTGATTGCCTGCTCTTGTAGATTTTACATTTCTGAAGATTTCTGTATATTTCTTTAAATATTTTGATCAATACATTTATTACTTGAATGGAACTGAATTTGACACATCATAGATTAACTTCTTCATGTTTGAGTAGTCCAGTAGAAAGAGCATTGACTTTGAAGTTAGAGGATGTGGGCTCAAAATCCCACCTCTGACACCTGATACTTCCTGTATGGCCTTGGGCAACTAACTTAACCTCTTTGAGACTTAGTGTCTTTCTCTGTAAAATAAAGGATCTGGATTAAACAGCCTCTTTGGTCATTTTCAACTCTAAATCTATGATACTATGATCCTTTAGTCAATAGTAAATTATTAGTAAAGCAAACTAACTGTTTGGATGATGCTTTTTGTTTCACTCTTTAATATTGAACATTTTTCCAACATTCATTTTTAAAAAAATTTGAGTTCCAAATTCTCTACCTCCTTCCTGCCCCTGAGAAGGCAAGAAATGTGATGTCAGTTGTATATGTGAAGTCATGCAAAATGTATTTCCATATTAGCTACGTTGCAAAGAAAAAAGCAAGAAAAATAAAGAAAGCAGAAAAAAGTATGTTTCAATCTACACTCAGGGTTCATTAGTTCTCTATCTGGAGGCATATAACATTTTTTCATCATGGGTCCTTTGGAATTATCGCGGATCATTTTATTGATCAGAGTAGCTAAATCTCACAGTTGATTGTTGTTACAATATTGCTGTTACTATGATCCACATTCTCCTTTTCCTACTCACTATATTCTGCAACAGCTTGTATAATTCTGAAAGCATCCTGCCTTCAGAAAGCACAACGGTATTTCATTACAATCATATGCGGCAACTTGTTCAGCTATTTCCCAATGGATGGGCATCCCCTCCATTTCCAATTCTTTTCCACCACAAAAAGAAATGCTTTAAATATTTTTGTACATATAGGTTCTTTCCCCTTATCTTCGATCTCTTTGGGACACCAACCCAGTGGTGGTATTGCTGGGTCAAAAAGTATGCACACTTTCATAGCTCTTTATTCCATAAGTTCTAAATTGTTTGCCAGAATGGTTGGACCAGTTCACAACTCCACCAATAATGCATTAGTGTACCTATTTTTCTATATTCCCTCCAGCATTGATCATTTCCCCTTTTGGTCACATAAGCCAATCTGACAGGTGTGAGATGGTCCCTCAGAATTGTTTCAATTTATATTTCTCTAATCAATGGTGATTTACAGCATTTTTGAACATTTTTCTAAAGTGGCTTGGTCTACTTCTCTACCTTAACAAGTAGCCTGTGCTGAAAACAGTTTTCCTTTGAGTCACTGTCTTGAACATCTTGCTTCTGGATCATAATTTTGAACATTAATTTTCTTAAAATGAGACTGAAGGTGTAGGCAGTTAGATTGCATGTGTACTGATACCAGGGTCTTCCCTTGGAGTTTTAACTAAACCCTGAAGTAAATTTAGGCTCTTTTTTATCCCTCTTATTCTTCTGGAAGTCAAACACATAAGAAAGAACAAAAAAATTCTTGCTCTGAGAATTCTCATTAATTGGGGTCTGACAAATTTAAGTTTTCAAATCATAGGATTTTGAGCATAAAATTACCTTAGGGTTGATCTGGCACATTTATTTTACAGATGAGAAAAATTGAAGTCAAGGGAAGTGAGATGATTTGTCCCAAGTTCAGTTGGTGTCAATACTCTAACCCAAGACTGCTGATTTCTAGTCGCTTCTTTCCATGATACCGCACCCTACCTAGTATGCTTCTGTATAACTTTTTACTTTCCCAGCCATTAATTCATTTATTCCTTTCCTCACTTATTCCAACCAACAAATTCTTCCTGAGCCCCTATCTGCCAGATCCCAGGGGACAGGGAGATGAATAAAAACTTGTCCTTTCAGGATAGCATGGAGGTAAGATACAGATGCATAACTGCAATGCAAACCAGTATCTAAGTGCCCTACTTTTTCTGATGGGTAGAATTTTCCAAACTTTGAATCAATTCCCCCCCCCCCGTATCCTCTGTTCTAAACAGAACATGAGGAATCAGGAGAGATTTGTATATAAAAAAGAAAAAGCCCATGACCTTCAGAATAGTTCCCCACAGAATATACAGGAGGGGCTCAAATGCATCAGCTTGATGTACTTTGTGCCTATATAAAAAATAAAGTTTGTGGTAAGCTTAAGCCAAGGTTAATGCATAATACCATTAGGGCTAATTAATTGCTCTATATTCAGGCAATTCAAGCAAATATTAATCATGTGATAATTCATAGCGTCAAGCATTTGGCAGGAAGAATACTTTTTTAAATGGGCTTTCAGGTAAAAAGGGACTGCCTGCATTCCAATCAGTCCCGTATTGCAGTTGTTGAGTTGACTGTCCATAGGCCTGTCTGGGTCTGGCTTCTAGCAGCATTGTTCACAAGAATTGCTTTTTCTCTCGGCTTTGGTTGGAAATGTAAAGCCCCATTGCCCACTGAAAGTCTTAATGAAAAGCAGCTTAGAAGTAAGTAAGTTACATAATCTACTCAAAATCCAGAATTAGCTTGGTAAAAATATTTAAAGAAACAGCATCCTTTTGCTGAACTAGGCTGATGGCAAATCAAATCTCTCTGCAGAGGGAGCAGAGAGAAGCAGAGAGAAGGGAATGGATCTCAAGAGTCACAAAACCTCAGTTGGAAGAGAGCTTAGAAGACACCTAGTCTGACTCATACCTTGTGTGAGAATCCCCCCTTCAATGAAGGTCGAGTGGTTATCCAGACTTCTCCTGAAGACATGTCTAGGGTAGTCTCTTATTCCACTTTGGAATAGCTCTGTTTGTTAAGACCTTTTCCCTTACAGTTAGCTGGAGTTTGCCTCTGAACCTCCCACTTATGTCTCCTAGGTCTTTACTCTGGGGTTAAATAGTATAATCACTCTTCTAAGTCACAGCTCTTTAAACTCTTGAAAGAAGTCTTCTTGTCCCATTTAAGTCCCTTCTCCAGGCTAAATACCTACAGCTTTTAAGGTATGAAGTAGGAAAGATGAATGTGCTCACAGTAGATAACTTTCAACAGAAACAGAATCTAAAGACTTTAGCAGGTGATTGCATATAAGGAGGGAGAAAGGGGGAAGAATCAAAAATGATGCCAACGTTTTTAGTCTGGGTGAGTGACTTGGGTAATGATAGTATCATAAACAGAAACAGGGAAAGTTGGAAGATATTTAGGGGGAAAGACGAAAAGTCTGGTTTTATACATGATGGATTTGGGTGCTGGTGGCCCTTCAGTGAGAGCAGATAGGAATGTAGTAAGAGGAAAGACTAGGTCTAGATATATTGATCTGGGAGCCATCTGTATAGAGATAATACTTGAGCCCATTGAAACAAATGAAATTACCAAAGGAGAATCTATAGAGTGGGAAGAGAAGAAGGTCCAGAAAAAAAAAAAAAAACCTTTAGAGGGTGCACAAAATTAGTAGACAGGAGATAGAAGATGGACTACCAAAGGAAACTAAAGACAATTAAGATATGAAAGCAAACCAGAGGAAATGGTGTCATGGAAGTCAAGCAAGTGTCCAGGAGGAGGGCATGATCAGCAGTGTCAAATGCCACGGTAAGGTCAAGAGAGATGAGGACTGAGGAAAGGCCAAGAGATTTAGCAAGTATGAGATCACTGGAAATATTGAGAGAGTTTCAGTACAGTGGTGGGGGTGGAAGTCAGGTTACAAGGGAGTGAGGAATGAACAGATGGTGAGGAAAGGGAGGCAGCAGTTACTTATGGATCTTTCTAGGTGTTTGGAATTGAAAGCAATGAGATGCGAGATAAGAGCTTGTGGGATGGCAGGATCAGGGGAATGTTTGTTTTAAGAATGGGGAGACATGAGTATATTTATAGGGGGTGGGGAAAGAGATAGTAGATATGAAAGAGGTTGAAGATGAGAGAGAAGGAGTGGGGAATCTGTAGCCTCAAGGTGACACGTGGCCCTCTAGGTCCTCAAGCGCAGCCCTTTGACTGAATCCAAACTTCACAGAGTAAATCCGATTTGTTGTTGTTCTCTATCTACCTGTTGTCTACTTTTCAGTCTCCTTTGCTAGTTCATTATCTCTGTTGGCCAGGATACTGGTGGAATTGAAGAGGTGGGAGTAAACTGCCATTTCTCCTCCCAAACACACACTCTTACAACACTAAGACAACTATTACAAGCCAAGAAAATGTGGTGTTAACTTTGTCCCCAGGTAGATTGATCAGGAGCCCAGCTGTGGGCCCTTTGGCCAAAACAAAAAAAGTATTAAACCAATTTTTATGACCTTAGTAGAGAACTCCCTGACTTCAGGCAGCTGCTTTTGTCTGTTTTTATTGTCTTAAACTGCTTTTGCCTGAAGGCACTGGAATATGTTCTTAGCAAAAAGACTATTTATTTGCACCCTTAGGCTCTGAGGGATCCATTCCACCAGATGTAAGACTAGCAAAGTTGGGGAGAAGAATGGTATCTGGTGCAGTTGCCTCCCTTTGAAAGAGTTGTAAAGGGTGAAGAAAGTAGTGGTCCCCTGCCTTCACTTAGCAGCCCATGAAGTGATGAGGGCAGTATCCTTAGGCCTGCTTCTGGGAAGTCTGCTCACTGCTTGCTGGGGCCCACACTACTGTCCCCAGATGGCTAAGGTCTATAAGTTAGACTACCAGTGTCCTTTCTACTTTCTTATCTTGCTACAGGTGCTGATGGAGCTTTTGCCTGCAGCCTGGGTGTTGCTGCCAAGGTTGCTGTTTCACTGCTGTTTGGACTATCAGTGCCAGGGCACCACTGCTGTCAACATTCTCTTGCTGCTGGCAGAGTTATCCAAATGTTACTGCCTGGGCTGCTAAGGTAAGGGCCAGGGAATCCCACACCCTCTACAATTCTTTCAAAGTGAGGCCATGTCACCAGATCCTATCCCCTTTCCCAATGATCCCTATCCCATATCGAGTGCAATGGATCACTGGGAGCAGACCAAATGATCCCTGGGAGCTTACAGGTTCAAACAGTCTTTTTTTTTTTTCTTTTTTTTTAAACCAAAAACATATTCTAATGTCCTCAGGTAAAAGCAATTCTCAAGCTCATCAAAAGTAATGCAAGAAGATAAGAGTAAATAAAAGCCACTGTCAAGGAAGTTCCCTGGTGTGTCTGGATTAACCCACATTGTTCCGGGTGTATACCACAACTTCATTTCCTTACCACAATCCAGGTTGCTGTCGTAGGGAGGGTTAATTTATGACTCCCCAGTTCTGCCAGTATCCTGGCCCACAGCAATATAATATTCCCTAACCTGTGAGTGTTCCCTAGTGCTCTGTCCTGGGCCCTCTTCTCTCCCTACCCTCTTTCTCTTGGTGATTTTATCAGTTCTTATAGGTTTAATTACTATCTCTATGTAGATGACTTACAGATTTAGACATCCAGGCTTAGCCTCTCTCCTGAAATTCAGTACTGTATCTTTCCTTGTTCAGTCATTTTTCAGTCGTGTTCAACCCCATTTGGGGTTTTCTTGCCAAAGTGATTTGCTATTTCCTTCTTCAGCTCATTTTACAGATGAAGAACGGAGGGTTAAATGACTTGCCCAAGGTCACGCAGCTAGTAAGTGTCTGAGGCCAGATTTGCACTCAGGAAGATGAGTCTTCCTCACTTCAGGCCCAGGGCTCTATCCACTGTACCGAAAAGCTGTCAGTATTGCCTCAACAACTGCCTATTGACCATGTCAAACTGGATGCCCCAGAGGAATCTCAATCAGTTTGTGCAAAACGGAAGTCATCTTTTCCCCATTCTTCCTCTTCTTCCCCCTCTCCCCTCCTTTCCAAACATTTCTATTGAAGGCACCCTCCTCCCACACATACAACAGTTGCCAAATTGGCTGTTTCTACCTCCACAATATCTTTTGTATGTGACCCCCTTCTCTTTATTAACACAACTACCACCTTAGTTCAGGCCTTCATTCCTCCTTTTTAAACATTTTTATGGTTTTATGATGTTTAAAAGGTTCAAGAGACAGTTTCTGGGTAATCATTTTATTAATAATGCTAGCATATTACCAATAAAATGGGTCAGTGACACTCTTAAATGCTAAAGATGAATCATGGAGGTGGGTTTACAGTTTATATATATGCCCTTGGAAGAGTGGGTGCTCTGAAGGTGGCAATCAACTCTGATTGGTTAACAATTAATGAAAAGAATGAATATTACAATGATAGGTAGACCTATTCTAATGTGGGGCTGGGGGAATATGACTTTGATTATTCACTTACTTTTCAGTTGCCCAGCCTTGGGCAGTCTAATCAAAGAATTTATTCCACCCAAATCTATGAGAGCACAATGGACTTCTCCACTTGAGTGGGGTCTGAACAAGATGGAGGGGAAAGTTAATTCAATCTCATTATCAACCATGTACTTTAGAGACTGAACAGCCTACAACTTTCTGAAAAAATCCTGGTCCTAATTCAATAATTAATTATTAATGTGAGAGAGAAATAATCATTTCTCTCATTTTCCTTAGTTTTTCTTTCTTATTTTTTCCAATTAACAGGAATTTATGCTTTCTTTTTCCCACCCCACCCCCATTGGAAAAGAAAGACAAAACCTTTGTAACACATATGCATAGTCAAGCCAAACAAATTCTTCCATTTTTCACATCTAAAAATGTATGTCTCATTCACTCTCCTAATTGGTCTCCCTACTCTAGGTAGTATCTCCCCACTCTAGCTTATCTTCCAGATGGTCTCCAAAATGATTTTCCTTAAGCACAGATCCCATCTCATCATTCTCCTACTGCATAAACTCCATTGGCTCCCCATTACCTGTAAGATCAAATCTAAGCTCTTTAGCTTTTAAAGCCCTTCCCAATCTGGCTCAATCTATCTTTTAAGACTCATGCTACAGTTAGTCCTCTTCCCACACTCTGATTCTGCCAAATTGCCCTTCTTTTAGTTCCTCACAAGTAGCTCTTTATCTCCTATCTCCCTGTCTTGGCACTGGCTGTCCCCTAGGCCTGTAAGGTACTCCCTTCCTCTCAGAATTCCTTTCTTTCCTTCAAGATGCAGCTCAAGCACCATCTTTTATACAAGGGCTTTCCTGATTCCTCCTAACTGCTAGTATCCTCCCCACTAACTACTTTTTATGTAATTCCCTGTATTTATTTGTATTTGTTCTCCTTATTTATTTTGCATATTCTTATGTATGTACTTATTCTTTGTTATATTAGAATGAAAGTAGAGATTGTTTCATTTTTTTCATTTGTATCCCTAACTCCTAATATAGAGCCTGACACATAGTAGGTGCTTAATGATGATGATGAGATAGCTAGCATTTATATAACCCTTTAAGATTTACAAAGCATTTACATATTATCTTGTTTGATTCTCACAACCCTATGAAGAAGGTGCTATTGTTATCCCCATTTTATAGATGAGGAAACTGAGGCTGATAGAGGTTAAGTTATTTGCCTAGGGTCACACAGCAAGGAAGTGCCTAAGGTAGGATTCAAATTCAGTTCTTCCAACACTCCATTCTTTGTGCTCCTTAGATGCCTAATGAATTAAGAATGCAAACTCAATATAAATTGACATTATGGTATCACAGCCCCAAACAGTAATATGACCTTGAAGTGTTTTAAGAGAGGCATAGCTTCTAGGAGTTAGGAGGTGACTGTCAAATTGTACTCAGCTCTGGGCTGAGCACAGTTGGAGTACTGGGTTTAGTTCTGAGTCCCATATTTTGTGAGGGACATTGACACACTGAAAAATGTTCAGAGGAGGGCAATCACAATGGTGTGGGGCATGTAGTACAAATACATTGCTTATGAGGATCAGGTGGGAACTGGAGATCTTTTGCTAGAGGAAGAGAGGACTGGTAGGGGTGGGGAATTGATAGCTATTTTCCAACATCTGGTGCATTGGCCAGGATGTTTGGGTATACCCCTTAACCATTCCGTGCTCCAGGTGGCTCTGCTATGCTGAAGAGCAGGTGCCAATCTTGAGCCCTTTAATTCCATTAGATTGTGAACTTCTTGTGGAGAGATACTGTCTTTTGCCTCCTTTTATATCCCCAGTGCTTGGCACGGTGCCAGGCACATGGTAAGCTCTTTTTTTTAATACCTCTTAATAAATGTTTTTGATTGGTTTATTGATTAATTGCTAGAAAGAGTTTCTTTATTGGGAGTCTGTAATACCAATTAAATCACAGATCCACTAAAATAAAAAGTTAGAGAAATTCTCATGTGGAAGAGAGATTAAATTTGTTTTCTGTGGGTGCCAGAGGGCAAAATTAGAAGCCAAGGGTGGAGGTTTCAAAAGGGCAAATTTAGGCTTTATGTCAGAAACGAACAATGCTACCTAAAAAGTAAAGTTGTGAGTGGAATGACTGTCTGAGGAACTAATGAGTTCTTTGTCATTGGAGGTCTTCAAGCAGAAGTTGTCTAGTATGTTGTAGAAGAGATTCTTTTTCGGTTATGTTGGTCTAGATGGGTGCTGAGGGCCACCTCAATTCAGAGATTCTGCCTTTCAAAGGGGAAGAATAGAACCTTATTAAGCTAATTGATTAGAAATCTATACTGTGAAGGGAGAATTAGGTAACAGCATGTCTTATCTACAGGGCAGCTAGGTGGCACAGTAGATGGAGTGCCAAGCCTGGAGTTAGGAAGACTGATGTTGAGTTCAAATCTGGCCTCAGACACTTACTAGCTGTATGACCCTGGGCAAGTCACTTAACCCAGCTTGCCTCAGTTTCCTCATCTGTAAAATGAACTGGAGAAGGATATGGCAAACCACTTCAGTATCTTTGCCAAGAAAACCCCAAATGGGGTTACAAAGAGTTGCACATGACTGAAATGAGTGAACCACAACAACTATGCCTGGTAAATGAGGAGAGCAGAGAGGGATTGGAAAACTTGAGATCATGACTCGGGAACAGAACAGATTTAGATGGAAATAAGGGTGGTTATGATCAGAGAAAGATCATCCCTGGGGATTCTTGAGGTACAGTGTGCAGGTGGAAGTTATAGAAGTTGAGGAGTCTGATTACTTGGTAGGCCCAGGTTTTCCAAGAGTCATCAGTGAATATTTTAAATAGCATGGATGGTAACCATGTGATTCAAAGAGAGGCAAGAATAGATACATGTCTAGTGTCTCTCCTCCCTATCCTTCTCCAAGAGAGATTAATTCCTGCTAGGAGGGGAAGCAGGAAGGGGCCAGAGGCTAGCCACTCTGGTTTCCTCAGAGAGATGAGATATCTGGCTAGAATCTTTTCTATCTATTCTCTTAAATAATGTTTTAAGCAATTTTAAGATTCAAGCTAAATTCCTGATCATTCCATTCATTAGTGGGGAAAAGGAGGCCCAAGCCTTTTTTTTTTTGGCAATTGGGGTTAAGTGACTTGCCCAGGGTCACACAGCTAGTAAGTGTCAAGTGTTTGGTCTGAGACTGGATTTGAACTCAGGTCCTTCTGACTTCAGGGCCAGTGCTCTATTCACTGCACCACCTAGCTGCCCCAGGCCCAAGCTTTAAATACAAAACTTGACTCCCTTCCCAACAAATACCAGTTCCACAATGAATAAACACATAACAAATAGCAAATAAACAGAAACAAAGCAAAACAGAAATCAGAGAAAGCATATTTATGAGAATATATACCAGACAACGAAGATTGAGAGAGCTCTCCCATTGGGAGTGAGGTAATTCAACAAGAGAAAAAGAGAGAGAGGTGCATTTAATTTTGTGGTTTTTAGGATCAGAGATTGTTTCAGGGGTGGCGTTCAGGTAGCATAGTAGTTAGAGAGCTGGCCTTGGAGTCAGGAAGATCTGAGTTCATACTCAATCTTGCATACTTCTCAGTTGTGTGAGCCTAGGTAAGTCACTTAACCTCTTTCAGACTTGATTTCCCCATCTGTAAAATAGGGATAATAATAGCACCCACCTCCTAAGATTTTTTTGTAAGGATAATATGAAATAATATCCTCAATGTGCAACATAAAGGCTATCATAAAAAAGAGGAAATAAAATAAAAACATAATATTCTATACAATGAGAGAGAGAGAGAGAGAGAGAGAGAGAGAGAGAGAGAGAGAGAGAGAGAGAGAGAGAGAGAGAGAGAGAGAGAGAGAGAGAGAGAGAGAGAGAGAGAGAGAGAGAGAGAGAGAGAACATCCTAGATCTTACCCAAAGGGATATTCCCTGAAGTCTGGTGTAGCAAGCTGAGAATAAGGACATGATCAACTACAATTGGTTCCTTCCCAGAGTCTTTCTTCTTTCATGACCCTGAAGAGAGGTTGCAATCCTGCATGTCTTGTCTCTCGACACTGGAAGCTAGAAGAGTCCGAAGGGCCTTCATTTCTCGCTCTTGCCATCTCTGTGTGGGGCATGAAATAATTCATCTCCACCAATGAGAAGAGAGCCCCATCCCAATGGGCTTTGGGGTTTGGGTTACACAGCTCACGAAGGATAAGGACAGGGGTTGGGAAGGAGAAAAGGACTATGAACTAAGTACTGAACTCCTTGAGAAAGGAGGCAAAATGACTTGGAGTTTGGTAAATGACAGGAAAAAAACCATCTGTCACAGAAGCGTTGAATGAACTTCCAAGAAGGAGAGGTTGCTGAATGATGGTAACAGGGGGAGGAGCTGGAAAATAGACGTGAGGGTGTGTTAAGTTAGGGTGGAGGCATGTGTGTGAACAAAGAGAAAAACTGGAGAAGAATGAGGATGTTTTAATACAATTTCCAATTATAAACTCTTGCACTTCTATGTGGAGGCATCAGCATCATTGTTTTGGGCTTCTAGAAGGCATAGCAAAAGGAGGGCAGAGGAGGATAGTTAATGGGAAAGGAGTGAACTTAGGGATGAGAACATGAGAAGATTTATCAGTACGGAGAGATTTTTGCCTCAGCAGAAAGTGACTCCAAATCATAGGGATCAAGGAAGAAAGAGGCAGCATTTGTTTAGTCATATGGGTCAGAAGAGAAAAGCAGTCGGGTGTTTCTGATAGAGAACAGGCCTTGGATTCAGGAAGACCCAGGTTCAAGTACTACATCAGACACATACTGGCTATGTGATTCTGGGCAATTCATTTAATCTTCCAGTGCCCCCCCCCAGACAATTATAGACAATTATATAATCTCTCAAATTATTGCGTGCAGAAAGGGAGTTGGCTTATTGAGAGTTTCCTACACCAATGAACCAACAAATCCAGTCTAAAACAAAAATAGGATACAGCAACTAGCAAGTATGGAGAGAAGCCTGTAGATTAAATTAGCTCCAGGCTCTAATAAGAGTGGTATCCTAGGAGGAGCCCTCTCAATAAGTCATAGAATCCCAGATTTAGAGCCAGAAGGGACCTTACAGGATAGGAGCAGGAGGTGGAAGTTGGTGGGGGGGGAAGGAAGGTCCTGTGATGAAGCAGACCTCAGCAGTTGCATTTTCAAAGTTTCTATCCCCAGATGGAGCCAACTTGGTTGATCAGAGTGGGGGATGGGAAGGTCAATGGTGAAACAAATGGTTTTTTCACCCATCAGAGAAGTAGAATTGTGTCTTGCTCAAGTGTGCTCACCTCATTCTTAAACATTTGTCAAACTGCCAAACGGCTTGAGTCACCATTACACATTTGTTTCATTATGTAATCTGTCCTTGGAAGCTGTCACCATCACAGAGAGGAGGCTCACTGCTCTTTTAAAGTAATAATACTCCAAGTCTGAAAGCTCCCAGCTGAATGATTGCCTGTCAGAGTCACTGGCTCAATCTAGTTCGAGTAGAGGCCTTCTTTCTGGATATATTCAGCTCCTCTGCCCCTGTCCATTTTTCTTCAGCCTCTGCCACCTTCTCTGTTGTACTAAAATTCTTTTTCTTCCCCTTCAAATCATAAGCTTCTCTTCTTTGTAGCTTAAGCTATGCTAAAGTGCTTCACATTCTAGGCTTACACAGATTGCTTTCAATCCTAGGGATGCCTCCCACAGTGTTTCCATTGGGAACCTCGGAATTTGGCTTATTTTGCCCCTTCCCAAGGTTCCCTCCCCCCAGGAAAACAGAATATAGCTCATATTTATATCTGTGCAGATGTGGATACAAAGGGTCCTCTGCTCTTATGGAAGCATTCAGGTTAGCAGTACAGTCACTATTTTACCTCACAGAAAACATGTAAAAAACAAAGAAGATTGACATGAGCTATAAACAATCAAGGCTATTCTCTTTTCCTGTCTGGTCAGTCTCATGATTCTTCAGGCTCTGTGCTCTTGGCACCGAATCTGTATTTGAAAAATCCCTGGAAGAGAGACCAATAGAAAGACAACCTTTTCCTTTTCAGTGAATCCCACCTTCTCCTATGGATCTATGCAGTCATTCAGATTTACAATGCTGTCATAAGTTTTTGGGCTCCCCTGAAAGGGAGTTTTTAAACTTGGGGTTCCTGTTAGGTCTTCACAGTCCAAATAACTGAGTAGCAGAGGCAAGGTCTGCCATATTGTGGCTCAGTCCTTTACTGTTCCTCCAGCTCTGGGGCCATGTGCTTACTCTTCTGTCCAGAAGACCAAACACATGAACTCTCTGCAAATCCCATGTAAGAAAAACCTCTATTAGTAATGAAGCACCAGATTAGAGACTTTCTCTCACTGAGACTATTCCTCTTTGCCACCATTCATGCTGGCTTCATAAAAATTTGCCTAGGCTAAGGAAACAGGTTCCTGATGCTCTCCATCTTCAAAAAACCTCTATAGTCAACCATGTCTAAACCATGGACTGGCGATGAATCTTGATGTTTTTTTCAACAAGAGACCACTCTCCAGTTATTGAGGAGCTAACAAATCTTTCTTAAGTAGCAAAAAATCTCTCAAGTCTACATCTTCTGCATGTACTTTAGGGGAGAACATTCACTGAGAAGAAGGAAAAAGGTCCCAGCCCCAGCTGCATAGGTATGAAAGTTCCCAGAAGGGATGAGATCTCTTAGCTGAGGTGAACAGAGGAGGATTCATGCAAGCAGTAGGTTTTGAAATTTGTTGTTGTTGTTCAGTTGTGTCTGACTCTTTGTGACTCCATTTGGGGTTTTCTTGGCAAAGAAACTGGAGGGTTTGCCATTTCCTTCTCCAGCTCATTTTTTGGGTAAGGAAACTGAGGCAAACAAGGTTAATTGACTTGCCCAGCGTCACACAGTCAGTAAGTGTCTGAGGTCACGTTTGAACTCAGGAAGATGAGTCTTCTGACTCCAGGCTCAGCACTCTATCCACTTCTCCACCTAGCTGCCTGGCTTTGAAATTGGTAGGTTTTGAATAGAAAGAGATAGGAGAAGAAGCCTATGAGCATAGCACGGTAGGAAGAGGGCTCAATTTGTTGTCAGAGAACCTGTACTCCAATCCTGGCTGTTCCATTTACTTTCTGTGTGACCTTGGCAAATTCATCTTTCCAGTGGAAACTCTCTTTTTCCTCATTGTACAATGAGTGTATTGGCCTGGATAACCTTTTAAGTTGCTCACAGCCCTAAATCTATGATCTAACTTGGAAAGGGTTGAGAAGTGAATATGGGGAAGTACTGACCACTTTTCCTACATGTTGATTGTGAAAAGTATTATAGGATCCTAGATCTCTAAGGGACATCAAAGACTGTCTAGTCCAAGCCCTTCCTTTTACCAGGAAATCAGAGCTAAGGGGCTTGTCCAAGGTCACAGGTAGTATCAGATAATGACTATATCATAGGTGCTATCAGAGGTACCTATGATAGGTATCAGAAGTGGGATTTCAACTCTAGGCTGCACTCCTGACACTCAGGACTTTCAGTGCTATGCCATAGAAACCTCTTCACCCACTACATCCCTGGACTTCTCACACCAGAAGTACCTTGACTTCTCCCTCTGATTGGCTGGTTCCTCCTACAACTCCCATTTTTAGGAGGATGTTCTTCATTCCTCCCTGGGCTTCACTGCTGACTGCATTTTCTCTACCATGTCCCCATAAGAGTGTCTTCATTCCCTCCTTTCCCCAACTCCCATTTTTCAGCTTCCTTTTATGTGTTATCTTCCCTTACTAGAATAAACTCCTTGAGGTCAATGAATGCCTTTCTACTTGAATTTATATTCCCAGCACTTAACACAGTGGCTGGTACATGGTAAGAACTTAAATGCTTCTTGACTTGACTTGTACATACCCCTTCTGATTCTAGAGTCTTTCTGTACCTTGATGACTCCCAAGCAGTTTCATCTTTTTTTCCTTTCCCTTCAAAGGCAGAAAGCCAGCCTCTGATTTGTGGCAGCGGTGACTGAGCAGCTGCCTGGAAGTAGTAGGGCTCTCTGTACTGCTGAGAAACACTGAATTCCCCTAGCACTTCCTGGTCCCTCCTGGGCACCATCTAGTGATCTCACATTGGAACTGAGATAATTGGGATTATTTCTTTACCCTGAAATTCACATATGCTGCCCTGGGCTTCCCGGACCTTTTTTTTTTTTCCTTTTCAGAATTCTTCATGTTCCAGCAATAATTTCCCAGTTCGAGCTCTGCCATCTCTGCTAAAAAAGAAGAGGGAGAAGTTGACGCTTTTGGACTGTGCCCAGAGCATTGTCCCAGATTTGGCACAGCTGTTAATTAGAGTCAAGAGTGCTTATTTGACCCATGTGGCTGCTTACTAGAATTGAGGGATGTCTCCAAGGACCTTGTGTGAGAACTGAAAACTACCGTATATCATCTAGCTCTTCAGAATCCATTTAAGGACAGGGATAGAGAAGCATTGGATTCCCTATAGTTTCTGGTCACCTAGGGACAGTGATGTGTCAAAACAGGAGGATAAGGGACTCTTTTTCTTGTTTATTCTTTTCATTGTTAATATAGCTTTCTTGTTAGAGGCTCTCTTGGGGTACAAAGGTCCTAGGTAAACCTTGAAGGGGTGGGATATGTTTTTGTTCTTAGCTGTGAGTTAGCACCCAAGAAAGGTGGAAAAGCATAGACAAGGGACCTTCCCAGCCTGTCTGCTGAATTTAATTGTGCATCACACCCCTTCATGTTCTCTACATCCCAGCCAAACTGGGATGTCCAAACTTGCTGTCCTTGCTACAGGATATTCTATGTCCATTTCCCATGTCTGTGCTTTTGCACAGACTGTCTCTTCCTTGCTTTCTTCTCCCTCAGGCAGCAACAAAGATACACTGGATGAAATTCTAGGCCTGCATTGAGATCTCAAATCAGGTATTTACTGGCTGTGTGACTCTGGGTAGACCACTCAGCCTCTTTTTGCCTCACTTTCCTCATTTGTAAAATAATAAGTACCTCATAAGGTTATTGTGAGACTCAAATGAAATAATGGACATCTATTATCTTTTTCAACCTTCAATTGTTATTAAGTTGTTTTTCAATTGTATCTCAACAATTTGTCACCCCATTTGGGGTTTTCTTGGCAAAGATACTGGAGTGGTTTGCCATTTTACGGATGAGGAACTGAGGCAAAGAGGGTTAAGTGAGCTGCCCAGGGTCACATAGCTAGTGTCTGAGGCCAGATTTGAACTCACAAATTTAACAACAGCAACAACAATAATTATTATCAGAATAACTAGCTTTCTTCAAGACTCAGCCTATGTAGCATGTCCTCCTCCTCAAATTATCAGATGTATAGTTCTCTGATTATATGTTGCCTGGCGCATGCTTGTTAGATTGGATTTTCCATTCGTAAGCACCTAACGTCATGGAATAATGTTTCATTAAAAGGAAGGAAATTGAATAAAAATAAGAAGGAGCCTATGTGATACGTAATGACATGTACAATTAGTGGTAATGGTGGGAGTCTGTCTGTTGGTCTGTCACTAAACAGACATGCTTTTAAAAAAATTTTTTTTGTAGTGAATTTTTTAAAAAATTGAACTTAAACACTAGAATTAAGAGCATTTCCATACACACTTCAGAACCCAAAATGACTATTCTATATGAAATTGTGAATTTTTATTTCATACTACTTGCTTTTAAAAAAAGTATATAATAAATTCTAATACATTATTTTCAAAACTGGTCAGTTTGTCTGTGCTTCCTTCTATACTTCCTTCTGTTCATTAAAAAAAAAGTTTCAATGGCCCTCTTTTTTCCTTCCTTCTTTCCTTCCTCCTGCCCTCCCTCCCTCCTTCCTTCCTTTCTTCCCCTTCCTCCTCTTCCTCCTTCTTTGATGTCACTATTGCTTACAAGTCACCTCAATTAAAAGCCAAAGGCGGGGGAACAAAAAACAATCCTTGAAAAAAATAAGCATCATTAAGCAAAGTGGGTGCAGCCAGTGGCCAATGTCCAGAAATGTGTGTCTCTACCAGAGGTGGGGAAGGGTGTGGCTTTTTGACTGAGTCCAAATTCTACACAGCAAATCCTTTTATTAAGGGGTTTTGTTCTGTGATGTTTAGATTCAGTGGAAGGGCCACACTTGAGGACCTAGAGGGCCACATACCTGCATACTTTGCACACACATTCCCTGTTGAACTTCATGACTCTGTAGTTCACTAGTTTTTCAGGGGAAACAGGCAATTTGCTAAATCATAGTCCAGTTTTAATCTGTGCCGTCTCCCCAGAGTAAGATGAGGGGAAACCTCCCCCTCCCCCTAATACTCTTTCCTTTTTTCTCTTCCCTTCTACTTGCCTCAGCTCTCTCAACATCAACAGGGGTGTCTCTTCCCTTCCCCTCTGCGTCATCACATACATGACGATGATGCAGATAAAGGGTAAATATTTACAGAGTGACCGCCATACGCCCAGTTGTAGAACAGTTTCCAATTTGCTTTGGGAGAGGGGGTTTCCTTGTTGGTGGTTCCTGACACCAATGACATCCTAGTTTCAGACCAAAACAAATAAACTGGAATTGCTATAATGGGTAAAAGTTGGCAAAGTAACTTTGCAAATGAGATCTCACATATCCTCAGGAATAGACCTGAGCAGCAGAGTCATGGGGGTGTGCATCCAAGGAATGTTATTTAGTTTTACTCATTTAAGGTTGGGTGGGGTTGTTGTCCTTCCTTCTTGAAGAGGACCAAAATGATATCACTAGAGTCAAGTTTCAGTGTGTCTGACTATGGCTGATCAGACCAATACAAATCTAAATTCTTTGATAAGACTCCTCAGAATTCTCTCCCTCCACTCACACATGCAAGACCACATCCTCCTTCCTCTCTTCCTCAATAGATTATTTAAAATTTGAGCATTTTAATGTAGCGTGCAAGAAAGGAGGGCATGGTCTTGGATGTGTGACTGTGGGAAAGGCTGGGGTCTACTTTGAGATCTACAACCACTCCTTGAAGTATACGGGGCAAGTCTTGTATGAGCCTGTTTCTGGGATGTAACTGGTGCCATTGACCTGATCTGGAAGAGAAAGACCCTCAGGGTTTCTGGCCAAAACAGAAATAATAGTAATTTACATTCATTCTGAGCCAATAGTATTCCATTGCAATCATATACCATAACTTGTTCAGCGATCCCCTATCTATGGGCATCCCCTCAATGTCCTATACTTTGCTACCACTAAAAGAGCTGCTTTAAATATTTCTGTGCATATAAATCCTTTTTTTTTCTTTGATTTCTTTGAGATAAGACCTAGTAATGATGTTATTGGGTCAAAGGGTATGGACAGTTTTATAGCCCTTTGGCCAGTTCCAAATTATTCTCCACAATGGTTAAACTAGTTCACAGCTCCACCAACAGTGTTTTAGTGCCCCTGTTTTTCCACATCCTCTCCAACCTTTGTCATTTTCCTTTTCTGTCATGTTGGCCAGTCAGATAGGCATGAGGTAGTACCTTGGGGGTGTTTTAATTTGTTTCTTTAACCAATAGTGAAGGCAACTAAGTGGCATAGTAGATAGAATGCTGGACCTGCAATCAGGAAGACTTTTCTTCTTGACTTTAAATCTGATCTCAGATACTTACTAGCTATGTGACTCTGCGCAAGTCACTTAACCCCTATTTGCCTCAGATTCCTCATCTGTAAAATGAGCTGGAGAAGGAAATGACAAACCATTCCAGTATCTTTGCCAAGAAAACCCCAAATGGGGTCACAAAGAGTTGGACATGACTAAAAATGACTGAAAAACAATCAATAATGATTTACAGTATCTTTCATATGACTACTGATAGCTTCAATTTCTTCTTCTGAAAATTGCCTGTTCATATCCCTTGACAATTTATAAATTGAGGAATAGCCTTTATTTTTTATAAATTTGACTCAGTTCCCTATATTTTTTATCAGAGAAACTTACTGTAAAATTTCCCCCCAATTTCCTGTTTTTCTTCTAATTTTGGCTACATTTGGTTTTGTTTGTGCCTTTAAGAATTTGGATGCTCTACTATTTGGGGCATATATGTTTAGTATTTATATTACTTTGTTGTCTATGGTACCTTTCAGCAAAATGTAGTTTCCCTGATTATCTATTTTAATTAGGTATATTTTAACTTTTGCTTTGTCTATCATGATTACTATCCCTGCCTTTTTTTTTAACCTTACCTGAAGCATAATAGATTCTGCTCCAGCTCCTTATTTTAACTCTGTGTGTGTCTTTGTGTTTCAAGTGTATTTCTTGTAAATAACATATTGTTGGATTCTGGTTTCTAATCCATTCTGCCATTGATTTTCATTTTATAAATAAGTTCATTCCATTCAAATTCACAGTTATGATTACTAACTATGTATTTCCCTCCATACTATTTTCTTCTGTTTATCTCTCTCTTTCTTTTTACCCCATCCTACTTCAAAAGTGGCCTTCCCATAATCTGCTCTTCCTTTTATTACTCTATCCCCTTTCTCTTATGTCCTTCCCCTTGTACTTCCTTGTTGGGTAAAATAGATTTCTCTGCCTAGCTGAGTGTGTGTGTATGTGTATGTGTGTGTGTGTGTGTGTGTGTGTGTGTGTGTGTGTTTATTCTTTCCTCTTTGAACCAATTTTTTTTGCTTTTTTTTTGTGACACAATTAGGGTTAAGTGATTTGTCCAGGGTCACACAGCTAGTAAGTGTTTTATGTCTGAGACTGGATTTGGACTCAGGTCCTCCTGACTCCAAGGCTTAAGCTCTATCCACTCTGTCACCAAACTGTCCCTCTTTGAACCAATTTTGATGAAAATGAAGTTCAAACATTGCTTGCCTCTCCCCCTTGTATTACCTCCTCTACTGTAAAAGTTCTTCCTTGTGCAATTCTTTTATGTGAGATAATTTCCACCATTCTTTTTCTCCCTTCTCCCTTCTTTCAGTGTACCCCACTTTCCTATCCTTTCATTTTTTTTGAGATCATACTAATATATAGTTAAATTTTCAATGTGACCATTCACATCTCAGAAATGGGTAGTCTACAAATCAGGGCTTCATTTATTGACTAGAAAAGAAAAGTTGTAATAATGCAGTTTAAAATTAAAATTGGGTGCTCCCCCCCATTTCTTCCCCCTGCTTCCACCACATACATCTAAACATATATCAGCACAGCCCTGTATCACTCTATAAGTATTGCTTGAGCTCAGTAGAGCTTCAGTAGAAGGCTCAGGGAATGAAGTCATTATCAGACTAGAGGTCTGGTGAATGAAGGTTAATAGTAATGATGACAATGATGATGTTGATAACTGGCATTTATATAGAAGTTTAAGGTATGTAAAGTGCTTTACCTCCATTATCTCATTTGAGTCTCATAATATCCTTGGATACACCACTCTAATAGGCCATAGGGGAAATCATATATACATATATACATACACATGTATGTGTATATATAGACCAGATAATACAGAGTGAAGGAGCCCTTCCATTGGGAGTGAGAAAACAACTGAGAGAGTGTCCTAGATTTCACCCAAGGGGGAACTCCACAAAGTTTCTGTAGTAGCAAGGAACATGTTAGACACTGCCAGCTCCTCTCATTACTTCCTATAGTCTTTTCCTTCAGCATCTTGAAAGGGGATTGGCCTCTTCCATCTTTTCTCTCAAAGCCACTTGATACTTAAAGACTTGAAGCTTGAGGAATCTTGAATGGGGACTTCAGCTGAAGGAAGACTGGCCAAGGCTGAAGAGCTTTCCTTTTTACCAATTCCCCACTAAGCACACACCTCATGCAGAGCAAGCCATTCATCTCCACCAATGAGAGAGTCCCATGCCAATGGATTTTGAGATGTGGACCTAGAAGTGCTGCAGCTGAGTTGAAAGGAATTTGTTAAATTTATGGGTATAGTTCCAAGATCCTTATCAGAATGGATAGACAAACTAGCTCTAGTATACCTATTTTCTCATAGTCCTTCTAACATTTGTCATTTTTCTATTTTCTAGATTGGTAGGTGTGATATGGAACCTCAGTGTTGCTTTAATTTGCATTTCTCTATTACTGTAATCACTAATTTTTTTTTCATTATGGTCATTGATAGCTTGGATTTCTTCTTTTAAAAACTGTTTAAAACTGTTGCCTATTTATCAGTTTGGGAATAGCTCTTAGTTTTATAAATTTGAACAATTTCTTTATATATCTTAGAAATGAGACCTTTAGGGGGTGGAGCCAAGATGGCGGAGTGAAAGCAGTGACTTGCTTGAGCTCTCCCCTAAATCCCTCCAAATACTCATAAAAAATGGCTCTAAACAAATTCTGAAGCAGCAGAACCCACAAAAAGACAGAGTGAAACAAATTTCCAGCCCAACACAACCTGGATGATTGATCAGAAAGGTGTATCACACCAGACTGGGAACACAGCACAGTGCAGCCTGGGCGCGCAGGCAGCAGCAAACCTGGAGCAGGCCTCAGAGGACTGAATCGCAGGCAGCTGTGGAGGTTTCCAGACTCCTCAATCGATGAATGCCAAAGACAACTTAGAAGGTCAGTGGGAAAAGTCTGTTTCTGTCGGTGGTCAGAGAGGAAGGCGGGGTTTCAGCTCCATTCCCCAAGAGTGTGGCTGGGGGGGGGCACTGCTTCCTGAGCTTCTGGCCCACAGACTGAGGGGGAATCCAGTGGCTGATCAGAGAAGGATTGCAGGAATCTCTTTGCCAGTGCTGAGGCAGGAATCTCTTGCTTTGCCCGTGTGTGGTTCTGGGTCACAGTTCTGGGCGGCAGTGCTGGGGTGAGGAGGAGTGCTGGCGTGGTGGAGCTTGTAGTGGCTGTGCAGAGAAACCCCTCCTCACAGTTATGGGACAGAAAGGAATACTTGTGGTCACAGGCCAGGAAAGGAGTAAACACCTTGCCCCTTATCATACCACCTTGAAAGAACTGAAAATTTACAGTTCCCTACAAGTATCTCTGAAAACAGCTACACAAACCCCTGAAGCTTGGAACAGTACATTCTCCACATTGGAAGCAGACTCTGACCTTAACAAAGAGTTTAAAACTCAAGTAATTGGCTGGGATCATGAGCAAGCAGGCAAAAAGAGTCAGACTATATTATCTTACTTTGGTGAAAAGAAGATCAAAATACGCAACCAGAAGAAGACAACAAAATCAAAGCTCCTACATCCAAAGCCTCCAAGAAAAATATGAATCAGTCCCAGGCCTTGGAAGAGCTCAAAAGGGATTTTGAGAAGCAAGTAAGGGAAGTAGAGGAAAAACTGGGAAGAGAAATGAGAGTGATGCAAGAAAATCATGAAAAACAAGTCAACAGCTTGCTAAAGGAGACCCAAAAAAATACTGAAGAAAATAACACCTTAAAAAACAGCCTAACCCAAATGGCAAAAGAGGTCCCAAAAAGAATGCCCTAAAAAAAAAATTGGCCAAATAGAAAAGGAAGTCCAAAAGATTACTGAAGAAAATACTTCCTTAAAAATTAGAATAGAGCAATTGGAAGCTAGTGACTTTATGAGAAATCAAGACACTGTAAAACAAATCCAAAAGAATGAAAAATTAGAAAACAATGTGAAATATCTCATTGGAAAAACAACTGACCTGGAAAATAGATCCAGGAGAGAGAATTTAAAAATTATTGGACTATCTGAAAGCCATGATCAAAAAAAGAGCCTAGACATCATCTTTCAAGAAATTATCAAGGAAAACTGCCCTGATATTAGAACCAGAGGGCAAAATAGAAATTGAAAGAATCCACAGATCTCCTCCTGAAAGAGATCCCCAAAGGAAAACTCCTAGGAATATGTAGCCAAATTCCAGAGTTCCCAGGTCAAGGAGAAAATATTACAAGCTGCCAGAAGGAAACAATTCAAGTACTGTGGAAACACAATCAGGATAACACAAGATTTAGCAGCTTCTACATTAAAGGACCGCAGGGCATGGAATATAATATTCCGGAGGGCAAAGGAGATAGGATTACAACCAAGAATCACCTACCCAGCAAAACTGAGTATAATCCTTCAGGGGAAAAAATGGTCATTCAGTGAAATAGAGGACTTTCAAGCATTCCTGATGAAAAGACCAGAGCTAAACAGAAAATTTGACTTTCAAATACAGGACTCCAGTGGAACATGAAGAGGTAAACAGGAAAGAGAAATCATAAGAGACTTATTAAGATTGAACTGTTTACATTCCTGCATGGAAAGATGATATTTGTAACTCATGAGACTTTGTCAGTATTAGGGTAGTTGAAGGAAAAAAATTGTATGTATGTATAGATAGATAGATAGAGGGCACAGGGTGAGTTGAAGATTAAGGGGTCATATCTGGAGAATAAAATTAAGGGATGAGAGAGGATGATACTGGAGAAGAAAGGGAGAGGTAGAATGGGGTAAATTATCTCACAAAAAAAAAAAAGAAAAGTCTCTCACAGTGGAGGGAAACAGGGGAAGGTGAGAGGGAATGAGGAATCTTATTCTCATAGGATTTGGCTTAAGGAGAGAATAACATACACATTCAATTGGGCATGGAAATCTGTCTTACCCTACAGGAAAATAGGGGGAGAAGGGGACAAGAGAGCAGGGGAGTGATAGAGAGGAGGGCAGATTGGGAAAGAGGGTAATCAGAAGCAAATACTTCTGAGGAGGGACAGGGTCAAAAGAAAGAATAGAATAAATGGGAGGGCAGGATAGGATTAAGGGAAATAGAGTTAGTTTTTCACAATATGTCTACTAAGGAAGTGTTTTGCATAACTGCACATGTACAACCTATATTGAGTTGCTTGCCTTTTCAATGAGGTGGGTGGGAGGGAGGAAGGAGAAAATTTGGAACTCAAAGTTTTAAAAACACATGTTTAAAAAAAATGTTTTCACATGCAACTGGGAAATAAGAAATACAGGAAATGGGGTACAGAAATCTATCCTTCCCTACAGGAAAATAGAAGGGGAAGGGGATAAAAGAAGGGAGGGGGGAGAGATAGAAGAGAAGGCAGACCAAGGGAAGGGGTATTCAGAATGCATGCCATCTTGGGGTGGGGGAGGGGTGAGAAATTTGGAACTCAAAAACTAAAAATAAATAAATTTATATTAAAAAAACAAAAAAAAGAAAGAAAAAATAAAAAAAAGAAATGAGACCTTTATCAGAGAGGTTTATTGCAAAGATTTTTCACAATTACCTATTTGCCTTCTAATTTTCACTGTATTAAATTTGCTTATGCAAAAAATTTAATTATGTATAAGCAGAATTGTATATTTATCTCGTATGTTCCTTCCTATTACTTATTTAGTCACAGATTCTTCCCCATCTGTAGATCTGAAAGAAAATTTCTTTCTTTTTCCTCTAATTTGTTTATGATGTGTGACCTTTTATATCTAGGTCATTTGGAGCTTAGTTTTGGTATATGGTGTGAGATATTGGTTTACATCTAATTTATTTTAGACTACTGTCCATTTTTCTCAGTGGTTTTTGTCAGTGAGTCCTTCCCCCAGCAACTAGAGCTTGGGGGGCTCTCAAACACTATGCTATTGTGTTTGCTTCTGTATGTTGTATAACCAGTTCTGCTGATCAACCTCTCTCTGTTTCCCTTTCCCTCTCCCTTTTCTACTTCTCTTCTCTCCCTCTCTGCCCTCACCACCCTCCCCAGTACCAAATTATTTTAATGTTTACTATTTTGTAGTACAATTAGAAATCTGGTACTGATAGACTCCTTTCCTTTCTACTTTTTTTCATCATTACCCTTGAGATTTTTGACCTTTTATTCCTTACTTGTAGTCTTCTAAAATATGAATTTTATTATTTTTTCAGGATCTATAAATATTCTTTGGGCATTTTGATTGGTACTAGGTAAGTAAATTAATTTATATAGTATTATATAGTATTGTAATTTTATTATATTTGATCTATCCATGAGTAATTAATATTTCTCTATTTAGGTCTGCCCTTATTTCTGTAAGGAGTGTTTTATCACTGGATTTATAAAGTCCCTGGGTGAATAGTGGTAGATACACTCCCAAATATATTATTGCTTCTGAAGTGTTGAATGCAATTCTCTTCCTAGTGCTTCCTTCTGGGTTTATTGGTAACATGCAAGAATTCTCATGATTTATGTAGATTTATTTTATATCCTAAAACTTTGCTGAATTTATGGTTTCCATTAATTTTAAGTTGACTCTTTAGAGTTCCTTAAATATGCCATCATATCATCTATAACAATCTTGTTTCCTTTGCCTATGCTTATTCCCTAGATTTCTTTTTTTTTTCTTGGTCTTATTGCTATATCAAGCATTTCTAGTGCTGCATTAAATACTAGTGGTGATAATGGGTATCCTTGCTTTATTCCTGATCTTATTGGAAATTCTTCTAACTTTTTTTCATTGCATATAATGTTTGCTCTTGGATTGAAATAGATATTATTTGCTAAATTAAGGAAAGGACTGTTTATTCCTATGATCTCTAAAATTTCTAATGGGAACAGATATTGTATTTTGTCAAAAGCCTTTTAAAGCATTTTTTTGATATAATGTTAAGATTTTTATTATTTATATTATTAAGATGTTGCATTTTAAATCTTCCTTATGTTGTACCAATCATGCATTCCTGGTGTAAACTTAACCTTGTCATAGTGTATAGAATTTCTAATATGTTGTAGCCTTTTTGCTAATATTTTATTTAAATTTTTTTGTATCATTTTTATTAGGGATATTGGGCTGTAGTTTGTATCTCTTCACTTATCTCTTACCTGGTGATACTGTTAATGTTTTTTTTCTTTATCTTCAAGGTCTTCTATTCTAGCTACTGATAGACTGTACAACAGAGCTTGTAAAGGTCCCTTCCAGGGGCAGCTAGGTGGCACAGTGGATAGAGCACCAGCCCTGGATTCAGTAGGACCTGAGTTCAAATCCGGCCTCAGACACATAACACTTACTAGCTGTGTGACCTTAGGCAAGTCACTTAACCCCATTGCCTAGGCAAAAAAAAAAAAGAAAGAAAAAGTAAAGGTCCCTTCCAACTTGAATGTTCAGTGATTCTATGAATCCAATATTATACCATGGTCATTATATATACAGATTATAGATAAATAGATTTCAAAATGAAGGAGATCATAGAGATTATCCAGTCTAACACCCTTATTTTACATGTGAGACAATTGAAGCCTAGAGATGGCAAATGATTTAACAAATCAAAGTCACCCATTGTATGCCAGAGCTAACTTGTACAGGCTCTTTATAACCAACTGTTAAATTTTCAGGGTGAACATTTGTATCTTGGAAATCAGCAAACAGTACAAATCATGGATTGATTTACTGTTTTCCTGATTTTCTATACAGGAAAGTGATGGGAGAAAATATTAAGGCAGATTAAACTTAAAAGTGTGTCAGGAATACTTTTTTTTTCTCAAGAAAGCCAGTTGTTAAACATTTATCAGCACACCTCTTGCACACAGGAAATAAATAAAGTATGGAATTGTGCTTTCTAGCCAACAAGTGGAACATAGACTAGACGATAATTTTTTGTACTGTCCAGATAAAAAAATATAGAAAGGGTTTACATTATACCTCATGAACAATATTTTTTGTTACATCAGTATTGATAGCTGTCATGAAAGAGCAATTAAATTTGTTATGTATGGCCTAGAGATCAGAACTAAATGTAACAGTTGTAAGGTGGGCAAAGAAGCAAATTTAGAAGTGATTTTAGGAAAACTTTTTAAAAATTAGAGCTGTCAAGTGGAATGATATACTTCAGGAAGTAGTGAGTTCTCCATCACAGAAGGCCTTAAAACTAAGTTTTGCAGGGTATGTTTTTAGAGGGGATTCTTATTCAGTTATGTATTGTTAGGTTAGATTGCTTCAATAGTTCCTTTCAAATCTAGGATTCTGGGATTCTATATGACATAAAGGTCTGGTAAGCCATATTTGATAAATGAATTTAAGCTTTTATTTGGGAATTGGCTTATCATGCATTGTTCCAACTCCTGTATCATATTGTTTGGCAGTTAGAGTTAGATCAATATATCAGTTGTTATTTAAGTAAATGAGAGGCAACTGGTGGCTCAGTGGATAGAGAGCTCTGAGCCTGGAGTCAGGAGTACCTAAGTTCAAATCCAGTCTCAGACACTTGCTAGCTATGTGACCCTAGTTAAGTCACTTAACCTCTGATTGCCTGACAAAATAGATCCACTGGATCCATTGGAGAAAGAAATGGCACTCAAGTATCTTTTCCATGAAAACCCCAAATGTGGTCTTAAGGGTCGGACATGGCTGAAACAACTGAATAACATGCAAGTAAATGAGTTACCTTTGCTAGAAAAAGTCAATTATGAGAAGGTTGTTATGTGCCTACTTTTCATAATTATCCATACCTGAAGAATCTCATATTATTAGGCACAGATAGCTATAAAAATAATCCCAAAGTGCAGGAAAATTGCTTAGAAGGACACAACTTCTATAGAAGTAACTTTCTGAAGCTCAAACATAGCAATTAGAGTTTATAAACAATCCTTTTCCTGCCAACATTCGTCTCTCTTTTTTGGTTTTCTTTCTCTCTTAACTGACTATATGACATGGTACTAATGTACATTAAAATTAATTTTATAAAGTTTTTGGTTATAAAGTTCTTGTTCTTAGTTCACTTTTTCATTCATTCTTTTGCTATTTCATTAATTCTCTAGCAAGTTGTGGCAAAAACAGTGTTTTGATTCTATTTACTTACTTCTCAAAGTGGCTATTCATTATACAATTTGTTTTGTGTTATCCATAGTTAACTTTTCTGTGGATCGATTGCTCTTAATATAAAAAAGATTCCACTGCCCTTTTCCTATGCTCTTTCTTCCTCTGTCTTTCTTTCTCTCTCTTTCTCTCTTTACTCTCTCCGTATACCTCTATCAATACATGTATTATATATATTTATATATTTGCCACAGCTTACTAGAAAATTAATGAGTTAATGGGAAAAAATAAACTAGGAATGGGAAGCATACAGATTTACAAAATTAATTTTAATATACTTTAGTACCATATTATATTATTATGGCAGCTAGGTGGCATATTGGATAGAGTGCTGGACTTGGAATCAGGAAAACATGAGTTCAAATCCAGTCTCAGACATTTACTAGCTGTGTGACCCTGAGCAAGTTACTTGACTTTGGTTTGCCACAGTTTCCTCATCTGTAAAATGGGGAAAATAATAGTACCTACCTCCCAGGGTTGTGAGGATCTAATGAGATAATAATTGTAAAGTGCTTAGCACAGTGTCTGGAATATAGTAAATGCTATTTAAATTTTAGCTATTATTATTACATATGCACACATTAAATTGGATAATATCATTTCCCATGTTTTTGGAAAAAACCTGAATTTATTTATTTAATTGCATGAAATTCTTCTAAGTCAAAGAACACATTTCTGAAGATGCAATGGTGCATTTCTTACTAGGGTTATAAGCATTTGTGAAATTTCTATTGATCTTTGCATGCTCAACTTGGATAAAGGCTACCAAAATATTAATTTGTTTTTCATGATTAGAGAGACCCTATAGGAAACATCCAGAGATGATTTTTAATACTCTCATTATTCTCCATTGGACTGGTGAGTATTGTGTTGGTTTGGACAAAAGAAGCAGGGATGGATACTCTCTCTCTGTGTGTGTCTGTATATATGTATATGTCTGCGAGGATGGCAATTTCCCAATTTCCTTCTTTTATGTTACACAAAATCTGTAGGACCAGTAGAAAGGACAATGCTATCTTCACTTCTTTTTTTTGGGTACTTTTCTCACATTTGCTCCTTTTACTATATGCAACAGTCTTTCAAGCCAAAAAATATGCTTTGGCAGTATAGACCGCTTGGTGGGGAAAGGCTTTTTTAATTAATTAATTTATTTATTCAGCACAACATTTCATTGTTGAAGATTGCTTGTGCAATTTGGAGCTCCATCTTGGGAAATGTTTGTTTCTGCTGAATGAAAAAAAATACATATAGCAATTGCAATAGTGTAAATTAAAGCAACACTAAAAAGCATCAAAATTAGATTGAATGCAATGACTAATTTTGCTTCCAGAGGCCTGACACTTCTTTCTTTTTTGCAGAGAGTGTGTTGAACTACAGTGGCAGAATGTTGCATATGTTGTCAGATATAGTTGCTGTGACAGTTTGTTTTGCTTAATTGTTTTTCTTTATTGTAAGGAATTACTGGAGAAGGATGGTTTATTGGAGACTGAGAATGGTATAGAAAAAAATACCCCAACATTCTTTTAAAATGTTCATTTCTCTTTCATGGAACCACTATGATTCTTATGTGATATTCCAACAGTACAAGTTTTCTCCAGTAGAGTATCATTGATGCTATAAGGAAATGGCCTTAATAACTTCTAGTTAGATAAATCACTTCACTCCTCTGACTTTCACTTTTCTCACCTGTAAAATGGGGGCAAAAGTATTTTCCAAAACCAAACCAAAACCAAAACACGAAAAAATTTTCCACCATCTACCTCATGGAAAGAGTTTCATGCCCTGCAAAGTGCTTTAGACATTTGGGTTTTTGTTATTCTTATGAGGTAGGTGGATGGGGCAGCTAGGTGGAGCAGTGGATAGAGCACCGGCCCTGGAGGTGGTGTCAGGAGGACCTGAATTCATATCTGGTCTCAGACACATAACACTCACTAGCTGTGTCACTCTGGGCAAGTCACTTAACCCCAATTGCCTCACATTAAAAAAAAAAAAAGCAAAACAAAACAAAACAAGATAGATGGGCTGGCTATGTAACAAGAACAAGAATCAATGAATGGATAAATCCAAGTTCTGCCCTGGTATCCACGAAATTAAAAAAAAAAAGACCTAGAGAAAGGGCTCTAGCATAGCAGGTGGATCTTTTGAAAAGGCCTATGAGAGGATGTGGATAAGCATTTCACCATGACAATAAAACAGGGCTGAATTATGAATTGCAATGGTGGTAAGAGTGCCTATGTTGATGAAATTATGGATCTGCTGAAGTTGTGAAGGCTAAGAGAGGTATAAAGTGCCATGCGTGGTCAGAAGAGGCTGTCAAGCTTCATGAAAGAGTGGACCTTAAGGGATATGTAGGACTTCAAAGGCAAAGAAGGGGTGTTAGGTGACTTTCTAAACAGCTCTCCCAAGATGGAACAGGCTGCCTTAGGAAGTAGTAGTCTTCAAGTACATGGGGATGACCATTTGTCAGGTCTGTCGTAGAGAAGTTACTTGTTTGAGTACTGGGTGGAGAAGCTGGTTTCTTCCAGCTCTGAGATTCTGTGGGTGGATAGAATGCCAGGTGTAGGCAATGGCATGAATAAAGGTGAGGAGGAAAGAATGTGTGGGTTGTGTTCATACTGAACAATCCGGTTTGATTGGATCACAGAATATATAGATGTGAATTAAGGTTAGAAAGGAAGGTTGGTGCCACATAATGAAAGGCCTTGAGTGCTGCTAGGCTAATAAATTTATACTTAATTAAATGGAGATGGGGAGTACCTGAAGAGTTTTGTTTGTTTGTTTGTTTAGCAGGAGAGGGATATACTGTGTATTTGGAAACTAGTGCTATATAGAACGTATAGAGGGAATACACTAGAAAGACTGAGACTTGTGATGGATATTTCAGTAATCTGGGTGAGAGATAAATAAATGCCTAAGCTAGGTAGGGGCAGAAGACAAAAGAGAAGACGGATGTGAGGAACATTGTAGGGGTAGATTTCACAGGACTTGGCAACTCATTTTGCTGCAGGTATTGAGGAAGAAAGAGTAACAATGGGTCAAAGATGATACTGAAGGCAGTATTACAAGAAATTCAACAGGCTACGGCTCTAGGAAACATTTCTGAGAGCTGAAATGATTGGATGAAAATCGATCAACTAGGTGACACAGTGGATAGAGCACTAGGCTTAGAATTAAGAAGATATGAGTTCAAATTCAGCCTTAGACACTAGCTGGGTGACCCTGGGCAAGTCATTAGACCTCTGTCTGCCTTGGTTTTCTCAACTGCAAAATGTGTATGTGTGTGTGTGTGTGTGTGTGTGTGTATGTGTGTGTGTGTGTGCGCGAAGGGAAGATAATAGCACCTATCTCCCAGACTTCTTGTGAATCTCAACTGAGATAATATTTGTTAATCACTTAGCACAGAGCCTGGCAGAGAATGGATACTTAATAAAAGCTTATTCCTATTCCACCTTAAGCTGAATGAAGCAATTACAAAGAGCTCTTCGTTTGTTTTTTGAGATGTAGACATGTCCAGAAACAGAATGGGCCGCCTTGGAAAGCCATAGAGTTTTCCTGGCTGGAAGTTTTCAAGCAGATACTAGATGAGCACACAGAGATTGGACATTGCTATGGGTAGGACTGGAAGTCTGCTGAGATCTCTTACAGCTCTAAAATTCTCTGATATCATGTCTGTGAGATGGAGATATCAGGCAAATTGCTCAAGACAGGATCATAAATTCAGGGATGGACAGGACCTTAGAAGCCATCTGGTCTAACTCACTTATTGCTACAGATGAAGAAACAGCTTGAGAGAGATGAAGTGACTATAAGATAACACGTAGTAGGCAAAAGATCTAAGATTTGAACTCTGGTCCAAATTTGTACTCCAAATTCAGAATCCTTTTCATTACCACATGATATTGCCTCCAGCTCCAGCAAGTTAGGCTCTTTAGCAGGGTTTTTGTCTGGCTCAAGTGAGATAATGTATGCAAAGCACCATTACAACCTTGGAGTGTTATATAAATGCCAGCTGTTGTCACAATTGTTACAATCTGCCAATCTGTTTGTGAGACTGAGGCACTGAAGGCCTAGGAGGGGAAGGGGTAGTGTCAAGGCTGCTGAATCTCTCCCCTATTTTCTCTGCAGTGGGATCATCTGATAAAGGCGAGCAATTGGTTGCTCTAGCCTTTCTCCTAAGATCCTTAGGACTGCTAAGGGAAGAAATAAGCATTTACTAAGCACCGTGTACCAGGCACTGTGCTAAGTGCTTTGCAAATATTATCTAACATTTGATCCTCATGATAACCCTGGGAGGTAGGTGCTATTATTATCCGTATTTTACAGTTGAGGAAACTGATGCAGACAGAGGTAAAATGATTTGTCCAGGGTCACCCAACTGGTAAGTTTCTGAGACTGGATTTGAATTCAGGTTTTTCTGACTCCCATCCAGTGCTCTAACCACTATGCCACCTAGCTGCCTAAGCTGAGAGGCATTGTGACATGTTATAAGAGTGCTAGGCTCAGAGTCAGGAGGACATGGGTTCATGGTTTATGTAGCTTCAATAACCACACCCAGCAAACATGGTTTGCTGATATCAAAAAGAGATAGAAAGAATGCCACATTGTGGTGTGGAGGTGACCCTGGGTTTTCAAAAACTATATTTCTCAATAGATCCCAAGCTTTAGCAGGTCCCACCAAACTGGAAAGAGTTTCAGTAACAGGTCAGATGATAAAGTGTATGTGCCTCTGCGTGTGTGTGTGTGTGTGTGTGTGTGTGTGTGTGTGTGTTGCACAGGGACCAACCTGCTCAATAATAGGTCTGATGACAGATTGTTCGTGTGTGTTGTACAAGGACCAACCTGTAAGGTTCAGAAAGGCTTATCACTGGTTTGGTGGTATGATGAATAATTTCCAGATATTGCATCTCTTAAAGATCATTTGCTAGGTTATAGAGGGGATATGATTGTGTCAATGGTAAGGGTCAAGACAAAAGGATAAAAATGTTCAAGGATAAGGACAAAAGTCATGAAATATTGAATATGAGGAATGAATGTCAAGAATATTTCAAATAATAAGATACTTCAGGCCTGGGAGTCAGAACTGTCTTTCATTCAATAAGGAATTTAGCTTCCCTGGGTACAGGTTCCTATGATATGGACTGTCAGAGTTCCACAATCTCTGACAAGAAGAGCCTTCTAAGAGAGACAAAGTAGTATAGAAGGTGTCGTTGAAATCCCAGTATTTGCTGACCTTGTGAATAGATTCATTGCGGTCGAGTCCCTTTCGTGTTCTTTGTGCCTGAGACCTCAGAAAGATTGACAACCTGGTCTGGGACATAGCCTCTATGTGCATGCATTCCTCTAAGTCCCAATTCATTCCCTCCCCCAAACACTAGGGGAATACTTATAGTAAAAGTGAAAAATGCCCACTGACACAAAGAAAAAGATACCATATGGCCACAGTGACACTATCATTGCAATAAGATCCCACCTATCACTTAGTCTACCTTTCCTTCAATCATTATCACATTCTCAAAGTCAACAAGTCAATTAATAAGCATTTATTAAGTGCTTGCTAGGTACCAGACACTGCATTATGTGCTGGGGATACAAAGACAGGCAAAAACATAATTCCTGCTCTCAAGAAGCTCACATTTTGAATAGGAGAAACAAAAGTGCAAAAAAGTACATACATACAGTATATATATAGGGTTGGTAATCTCAGATAGGAGACACTAGCAATAGGAGTTGGGGAGATATAGGGAAGGTGGAAAAGAATCAGGAAAGGTCTTCTTAGAGAAGCCAGGAGGTGAAGGTATGGATGGAGAGCATTCCAGGCAAAGGGGACAGACAATGAAAACTCAACATGTCTAAAGATGGAGTATTTCTTGGGAGGAACAGCAAGGAGGTTGAAGTTATAAAGGGCTTTAAAAGGCAAACAGAGGATTTTTATTCATTCAATATTTATTAAGTACCTACTATGTGCCAGGCATGGTGCTAAGAGCCAGATTTCATATTTGATCTTGGAGGTTATAGGGAGCCACTAGAGTTTTTGAGTAGAGGATGACATAATCGGAGCTATGCTTTAAGATCACTTTGGAAGCTCAGTGGAAGATGGACTAGAGTGGGGAGGGACTTGAGGGAGAAGAACAACTAGAAGGCTATCTCAATAGTCCCAGCATGAGGTCCTGCATCGTGATGGTGGCTGTGTCCAAGGAGAGAAGGGGACCAATATGAGAGATGTTTTGAAAGACAGAAACCATAGAAAGGATAATTAGTGACAGCCTTCAGACTCCGGCAGCAAAAATCTTGATTCTCTCTGTTGGGATGTTGTTGTTGATCATCCCTTGTTTTTGTTTAAATATTTATTTGTAGTTTTCAACATTCACTTCCACAAGATTTCGAGCTCTAAATTTTCTCCCCATGTCATCCCTCCCCCACCCCAAGACAGCATGCATTCTGAATACCCCTAATCTGCTCTCCCTTCTATCTCCCCCCCCCACTTCTCTTATCCCCTTCCTCTTCTATTTTCCTGTAGGGCAGATAGATTTCTATCTCATTGCCTCATTGCCTGAATATCTTATTTCCCAGTTGCATGTGAAAACAATTTTTAACATTTGTTTTTAAAACTTTGGGTTCCAAATTTTCTCCTCCCTCCCTCCCCACTCACCATCGTTGAGAAGGCAAGCAACTTGATACAGGTTATACATGTGTAGTCATGCAAAACACTTCCATAGTAGTAATGTTGTGCAAAACTAACTAGATTTCCCTTTATCCTATCCCACCCCCATTTATTCTATTCTCTCTTTTAACCCTGTCCCTTCTCAGAACTATTTGCTTCTGATTACCCCCTCCTTCAATCTGCCCTACCCTCATCATACCACTCTCTTATCACCTTCCCCTCTATTTTCCTGTAGGGTAAGATAGATTTCCCTACCCAACTGAGTGTGTGTGTGTTATTCCCTCCTTAAGCCGCTTTCAGTGAGAATAAGATTCACTCATTCCCTCTAACCTTCCCCCACTTCCCCTCCATTGTAAAAACTTTTTCTTGTCTGTTTTATGTGAGATAATTTATTCCATTCTACCTCTCCCTTTCTCTTTCTCCAGTATAATCCTCTTTCACCCCTTAATTTTATTTTTTAAGCTATTACCCCTTCATTTTCAACCCACTCTGTGCCATCTATCTATCTATTTACCTATCTATCTATCTATCCATATAATTTCCCCCCCAAACCACCCTAATACTGACAAAGGTCTCATGAGTTACAAATATCATCTTTCCATGCAGGAATGTAAACAGTTCAACTTTAATAAGTCCCTTATGATTTCTCTTTCCTGTTTACCTTTTCATGCTTCTCTTGAGTCTTGTATTTGAAAGTCAAATTTTCTATTCAGCTCTGGTCTTTTCATCAAGATTGCTTGAAAGTCCTCTATTACACTGAATAACCATTTTTCCTCTTGAAGGATTATACTCAGTTTTGCTAGGTAGATGATTCTTGGTTATAATCCTATCTCCTTTGACCTCTGGATATCATATTCCAAGTCCTGTGGTCCCTTAACGTAGAAGCTACTAAATCTTGTGTTATCCTGATTGTATTTCCACAATACTTGAATTGTTTCTTTCTGGCTGCTTGCAATATTTTCTCCTTGACCTGGGATCTCTGGAATTTGGCTATAATATTCCTAGGAGTTTTCCTTTGGGGAACTCTTTCAGGAGGTGATTGGTGGATTCTTTCAATTTCTTTTTTGGCTAGGATATGGGGTTAAGTGACTTGCCCAGGGTCACACAGCTAGTAAGTGTTATGTGTCTGAGGCCAGATTTGAACTCAGATCCTCCTGAATCCAGGGCCAGTGCTCTATCCACTGTACCACCTCGCTGCCTGATTCTTTCAATTTCTATTTTACCCTCTGGTTCTAGAATACCAGGGCAGTTTTCCTTGGTAATTTCTTGAAAGATGATGTCTAGGCTCTTTTTTTTTTGATCATAGCTTTGATATGATATGATAGTCCAATAATTTTTAAATTACCTATCCTGGATCTGTTTTCCAGGTCAGTTGTTTTTCCAATGAGATAGTTCACAATGTCTTCTATTTTTTCATTCTTTTGGTTTTGTTTTACAATGTCTTGATTTCTCATAAAATCACTAGTTTCCATTTGCTCCATTCTAATTTTTAAGGAAGTATTTTCTTCAGTGAGCTTTTGGACTTCCTTTTCCATTTGGCCAATTCTGCTTTTTAAGGCATTCTTCTCCTCATTGGCTTTTTGGACCTCTTTTGCCATTTGGGTTAGGCTATTTTTTTAAGGTGTTATTTTTCTTCAGTTTTTTTTTTAGGGTCTCCTTTAGCAAGTTGTTCACTTGTTTTTCATGATTTTCTTGCATCACTCTCATTTTCTTCCTAGTTTTTCCTCTACTTCTCTTGCTTCTCAAAATCCTTTTTGAGCTCTTCCAAGGCCTGGGACTGATTCCTATTTTTCTTGGAGGCTTTGGATGTAGGAGCTTTGACTTTGTTGTCTTCTTCTAGTTGTATACTTTGATCTTCTTTGTCACCAAAGTAAGATTCTATGGTCTGATTTTTTTTTTTTGCACTGTTTGCTCACGATCCCAGACAATTACTTGAATTTTAAACTCTTTGTTAAGGTCAGAGTCTGCTTCCAGTTTGGAGAGTATACTGTTCCAAGCTTCAGGGGTTTTGTGCAGCTGTTTTCAGAGATACTTCTAGGGACTTGTAAATTTTCCATTCTTCCAAGGTGGCATGATAAGAGCGAGGTATTTACTCCTTTTCTGGCCTGTGCTCTGGTCTATGAGTGAACACAAGTGTTCTTTTCTGCCTTGGAACTGTGAGGAGGATTCCCTCTCCACCAAAGTCACAAGCTCCACCATGCCAGTACTCCTCCTCACCCTAGTACCACCACCCAGAACTGTGACCCAGCTCCAAGCACGGACAAAGCAAAGGATTCCTGCCTTAGCACCAGCAAAGATATCCTGCAATTCCCCTCAGATCAGCCGCTCAATTCCCTCTCCATCTGTGGGCTGAGAGCTCAGGAAGCAGCTGCCATCCTGGGGCTATGCTGGGACTGGGGCTGAGACTGAGCTTCTCTCTCACCCAGATCAGACAGACCTTTCCTACTGACCTTCTAAATTGTCTTTGGTGTTTGTGGATTGAGAAGTCTGGAAAACCACCACAGCTCCCCTTGATTCAATCCCCTGAGGACTGCTCCAGGTTCACTGAGGCTTGGTCTTTGCTTGCTCAGCCTGTGTGGCCCACAGTGATTCTGCTTCTCTCCCAGTCCAATGCAATAGACCTTTCCAATCAACCATCTAGGTTGTCTTGAGCTGGAAATTTGTTTCACTCTGTTTTTTTGTGGGTTCTGCTGCTCTAGAATTTGTTTAGAGTCATTTTTTACAGGTATTTAGAAGGGTTTGGGGGCAAGCTCAAGCAAGTCACTGCTTTTACTCTGCCATCTTGGCTATGCTCCCCCTTCCCTTGTTTTTGAAGAAGACCAATAACATAATGGAGTGATGTCTTGACTTGCGCTAAACTGGATTTAAGTGACAACTTTGCTGTGATGTGCTGACTACAGGCATCCCTCATGTGCAAGAGAGTTTAACGTGCTTTATTAGTTCAGAGCTACTGAACACCAATGCTGCCCAACTATCCCCATAGGAACTTCAGGAGGATTATCTTTCTGTTCTAACACTTGGCCTCAGTTTCCTCAAACATTTGATTAGATGCTCTTAAGGTCCCTTCCAGCTTTAAAATTCTATTAATTTGAGTTTTTTACATAGCCACTTTTATATGTTAGGTATCTGAAAAAATGCCAATATTAGTAGTAATAATAGTTAGCATTTATGTAGCACTTTAAGGATTGCAAAGCATTTTACAAAAATTATCTCATTTTATCTTCACAACAACACTGGGAGGTAGGTCCTCTTATCGTCCTTATTTTCTTACAGATGAGGAAATGAGACTGAGGTTAAGTGACTTGACCAGGGTCATAGCTAATGTCTGAGGCTGGATTTGAACTGAGATTGTCCTGATTCTAGGTATAGCACTCCATACACACTGCCTCCTAGCTGCCAACGTATCAATAAGAGAAGAGAAATTAAAAGTATGCACTTCAGCAAAGAGAAGACAAAAATTATTAAACTATTTATGAAAGCACCTCTTATGGTGACAGAAGACTAGAAACCAAGTACATGCTCACTTATGGTGTAAAGGCTAAACAAATTTTGAACAAGAATATGATGGATTATTATTATGCTATAAATAATGACAAATATGAGGACTTTAGAGAAATGTGGGAAGACATATGAACTGATGCAGAATGAAGAAAGCCAGACAAGAGAACAATAAGTACAATACCTATAAAAATATAAATGAAGACAATTTTAAAAGGCAATCATCTCTGATTAATTGTAATGATCCATCATGGTCACAGAGAATAAATAATGAAACGTATCTTTCCTGAAAGTAGGTGGCACAGTGTGCAAGAACATTGGACTTGAAGTCAAGGAAGGCTGTGAGTTGAAATCCTCAGTCACTTACTAGCTGTGTGGCCCTGGGTAAGTCACTTACCCTCTATCTGACTCAGTTTCCTTATCTGTAAAGTGGGGATAATAATAGCACCTACCTAACAAAGTTGTCGGGAGGACCAGATGAGATAACAAGTTCAACACTTTGCAAAGCTTACATGCTACATAAATGTTATTGTTGTTGTTATTGTTATTCCCTTGGTAGAGAGATGAGGGAATACACAGTATTTCAAACTCTGTCTCTTTGTTACAAGGGAGAGTTCATTAGAGGAAAGGAGTGCATATTTAAAGGGACCAAGCTGTTAAAAGGAAAAAAGCATTGAGAAAAAAATTTTTTCAATGCCAACTGTAGAATTAACTCTTCAGAATGGTTACCTAAGCCTAGTATTCTGTTATTAAACATTAATTTGCTAGTTGCATATCCAAAATATAATATTTTTTGTATATTTCTTTTAAAAAACAAACAAACTGAAGTCTATGTTATGAAGTATCTTTCTTCATAACAAAGAGACAAATATGAATCCGCTGAATCTGTTATCAGTTTCCATAGTTACTTGGTTGATTTATCTAGAAAACCTCAAAGTTCAAGGCCTACCAGAGGATATATTTAATATGATTTACTTTTTTTTTAAAGTTGAAAAATGTTTTAAAATCTGATATTGTTAAATGACAAATACTTTTTGTAAGTACCAAAGTACAATAATAAATTGAAAGTATTTTGAAAATTTTATGGCACCATGTGCATGTCAGCTATTATCAATATTATTGGTAATAGTAGTAGTATTTTTAAAAAAATATCTCATTACTATTTGTCTACAGTCTGTCTGGACAGAGTTAAATATTTGTTGTAATGTGGAATATTGCCAACTGAGTGAAACATAATGGTCCTTAGTTTTTAACCAATTTCCACCTGTATTCACTGCATTCCACCTCATTCTTTTTAGTCTGGACTTTTGGTTTCTTCTAGGGAGAACGCCCACTCTGGAAATTTCCTCTGGTATTATAATTTTACAATTCACACAAATTTATTGTCCTTGTGAGTTGCCTGAGGTGTTGAGAAATAAATAATGACTTCTTCGAGGTCACACAGCTAGTATGAATTGGAGACTGTACTTGAGGTGAGTTCTCTGGAAGAATCCTTCCCCTCTTCCAGTTCCCCAGTGTCTTCCCTCAGAGATTACTTCTGAATGCATCTTGTACATAGTTGTTTGAATGTTATCTTCCCCATTAGAATGTGAACTCCTTGAGGGTAAAGATTATGTTCTTGCTTTTTCCTTTGATGTTGAGTGGTTAGCACAGTGCCTGACATATAGTAAGTGCCTGACATATAGTAATATATATGCAGTAAGTATAGTAAGCATAATAAATGCTTTTTGACTTGTCTTTGCCACTTAGATCACTCTTACAGAGTTTCTTGCCTCTGTGGACTCCACTATCTATAAAGATGTGAGTTCTAAGTGAATATTCTCCCATATTCATCCCATATGCAGGATTTCTTCCCCGGGGGGTGGGGGGGTGGGGGGGGGACTCTGTGGTGAACATGAAAGATTTTCCCTTGGAGATGAGCATTTTTCACAGCTCTTAGAGGGCAAAAGCTATTTTCAATTTTGTCTTTGTACCTTCAGTGTCTACCACAGTGGCTGGCATGTAGTAGACACTTAATAAATGCTGCTTGCTTGTTTACTTGTGTGAGAGATGATCTCTCCAAAGTGAAGCCTCCTTAGGGGATCAATAGTTCTTGTTAATATTTCTTGATTGTTGCTTTAAAGAATAGCCCTGCCCCCAACCTGAACTGCTTGCCCTTTGAAAAGCTTCCTGCCTTTGCTTGTCTCTGGGATAAGGAGAAGGGGGTTAGGGAGGGGAAATTGTAGTAAATTTCAGTTTCCTAGGAATTACATAACTCATGGGAATTCGGCCCTAAACCCCCTCCTGATCACCACACCACTGCTACGTCAGCATTAGGTTTACTAAATAAGGACATGTAAGAATGTAAGCCCGCCTCCCAGCTAATGGGATAGGAAGATTTTTCATGCCTACAGTGTAAGCCCACCTCCCCAGCCAATGAGAATAAGGGATAGTGGTGGGTGGAGGTTTGTTTGCATTAGGGTATATAATCTCATTTCGCTTTCTGTGCCTTACCTCTCCTCCTGGAAGTGTACCAGGGGAGCAGACGCCCCTTTCTCACGAGATTGTAATAAAAAGTAACCTTTGCTTCCACCTTGAGAAGTCTCTGCCTTTAATTGATTTAGAGTCACTGTTCCACACACTTGCTTGATGGATCATTGATAATTTTTCTCTTCCATGTAAGTTTTCAGCTAGATGAAGATGGGATTTCCAGACAGAAGTATTCTTATGTTATGACGTTTGTAAGGCTCCCAAATGTTTCTCTTAATTGTCTCTTGTTCAATGTCTCAGTTGTCCATTTTGGCCTTTGTTCTCCAAATTCTCCACCATTACCTTTGACTAGCCATGTGCTTTCCATCAGTTTCACTAAGTTGGAGTTGACTTTTTTCAGGACAATAATCTATTTTGTTTTAAAATTGAGGCTCATTACTCACTTCTAGGGTTACCATATGTCTAGAAAAGAAGCTATTTTGGGTACCACAGGTGTATCAAGTCATGAAAGATATGGCAGCTGGTCCACTTTACAATGTTGTTACAACATATGACAAGATAGGAAATTATGAGAAAATGTGTTGTGTAGTATCATATACCCAGATTCAACCTTGCAAACATGCTTTTTGAAACCGTAGTGCTACATGAGAGGCATTTATTTTTCGTTCAATCTAATTTGAACACACTTATTAAGCACTTGGGTAAGTGGTGGCATAGTGGATAGAGCCCTGGGCCTGGATTCAGGAAGACCTGAGTTCAAATCTGGCCTCAGACACTACTCCTTGTGTGACTCTGGGCAAGTCACTTTACCTTGTTTGCCTCAGTTTCCTCATCTGTAAAATGAGTGGGAGAAGGACATGGCAAAGCATTCTAGTATTTTTGCCAAGAAAACCCCCAACAGGGTCACAAAGAGTTGGACATGACTAAAACAACTGAACAACAACAACTAAACACTAGCTGTGGGCTCTTCGGTCATTTTGTATACTGGTTGAGAGCTGACCATGGAGTAAGGAAGATCTGGGTTTAAGTCCTGCCTCTGATACCTGCTGGTTTGTGAGACCTCAGTTAGTCATTTACTTTCTTAATGCCCTGGGGACATTCTAAGACTATAAATTGGAGAAGAATGCTGACTTGAATTGGCAGAGTGGCTCTCTTCATTGTGAATTCCCTATACTAATGAAATCCCAGGTCTGGACCAAAAGTTCTATGCTAGTCAGTTTGTCAGCTAGCATTTATTAAGTGCCTCCTATGTGCCAGGCACTGTGTTAAGTATGGGGGATGCAAAAAGGGACAAAAACCAGTCTCTTCTTTCAAGGAGCTCACATTCTAATGGGGGTGACTATATGCAAACAACTACAGACAAATAAGACATAGGATAAATTGAGAGCAGTCTCAAAGGAAAGGTATTAAGATTAAGGAGGACTGGGAAAGGTCTATTGCAGGAGGTAGGACTTTATTTGAGACTTGAGGGAATCCAGAGAAGCTAAGAGACAGAGACGAGAAGGGAGTGCATTCCACGCGCAGGGGCAGCCAGTGAAAATGCTTCAAGGCAGGAGATAGGGTGTCATATTGAGGAACCAATCAAGAGACTGCAGAGTAAAGTGCAAGGAGATGGGAGAGGTAGGAAGGGGCTAGATTCAAGGGTTCATATCCTCAGTGCTATGCAGAAGAAAAAAGTTGAAACAGTCATAATACCATAAATTTATGCTAGAAGGCCCCCCGACCCCCACCATCTACTCCAACTTATTTTGCAGATGAAGAAACCACAGTTTGCTCAGCTATTTCTCAATTGGCAGACATCTACCTTGTTTCAAGTTCTTTGCTACTGTTAAAAGTACTGTCATAAATATTTTGATATATATAATGTCCTTCTTATCAATGACCTCTATGGATTATAATCCTAGCCATGGAATCTTTGGGTCAAAGGGTATGGAAGTTTTAGTCACTTTACTTAAATCATTCCAAATTGCTTTCCAAAATGGTTGGACTGATTCACAACTCCACCAACAATGCCTTAGTATGTCCATCTTTCTTGCTTTGTATGTCCCTTTAATTTTGACCATTCCCATCTTTTATTTGTTGATTTTCTTTTTTTTAAATTAATTAATTAATTTTTAGTTTTCAACATTCACTTCCATAAGATTTTGAGTTCCAAATTTTCTCCCCATCTTTCCTCTCCCCCCGCAAGACAGCATACAGTTTGATATAGGCTACACATATACATTCGTATTAAACCTATTTTCACATTAGTTATATTGTAAAGAAGAATTAGAGCCAATGGGAAAGACCACGAGAAAGAAGAAACAAACAAAAAGGAACAAAAAAAGAGAGAGAGAACAAATAATATGCTTTGATTTGGATTCAGACTCTGCAGTTCTTTTTCTAGATGTGGACAGCATTTTTTTTTTATGAGGCAATCGGGGTTAAGTGACTTACCTAGGGTCACACAGCTAGTAAGTGTCAAGTATCTGAGGCCGGATTTGAACTCAGGTTCTCCTGACTCCAAGGCCTGAACTTTATCCACTGCACCATCTAGCTGCCCCTGAGCATTTTCCATCATGAGTCCTGTGGAGTTATCTTGGATCCTTGGATTACTAAGAAGAGATGAGTCTATCAAAGTTAGTCATGGCATATTGTGGTTGTTACTGTGTACAACGTTCTCCTGGTTCTGCTCACTTCACTCAGAATCAGTCCATATGAGTCTTTCCAGGTTTTTCTGAAATCTGTCTGCCCATAATTTCTTATAGCACAATAGTATTTCATTACATTCATATACTACAACTTGTCCAGCCATTCCCCAACTGATGGGCATCCCCTCAATTTCTAATTCTTTGCCACCACAAAAAGAGCTGCTATAAATATTTTTGTACATGTGGGTCCTTTTCCTATTTGTATGATCTCTTTGGGATACAGACCTAGAAGTGGTATTGATGGCTCAAAGGATATGTACAGTTTTATAGCCTTTTGTGCATAGTTCCAAATTGCTCTCCAACATGCTTGGATCAGTATATAACTCCACCAACAATGCATTAGTATTCCAATTTTCCCACATCTTCTCCAGCTTTTGTCATTTTCCTGTTTTATCATGTTAGCCAATCTGTGTAGTAATAATTGCACGATAGTAATAAAAATAAATAAGGTGTGATACAGTACCTCAGAGTTATTTTGATTTGCATTTCTCTAATCAATAGTGATTTAGAGCATTTTTTCATATGACTATAGATAGCTTTAATTTCTTCATCTGAAAACTGCCTGTTCATATCTTTTGACCATTTATCAATTGGGAATGACTTGTATTCTTAAGAATTTGACTCAGTTCTCTACATGTTTTAGAAATGAAGCCTTTATCAGAGACACTTTCCCAGTAAAAATTCTTTCCCAGTTTTCTGCTTCCCCCCCCAATCCTGGTTGCATTGGCATTGTGCAGAAACTTTTCAAGTTAATGTAATCAAAATTATCCGTTTTGCATTTCATAGTATTCTCTACCTCTTGTTTGGTCCTAAATCCTTCTGTTCTCCATAAATCTGACATAAAACTATTCCTTACTCTCCCAGTATGCTTATAGTATCAGCCTTTATATCTAAATTATGTACCCATTTTGATTTTATTTTGGTAAACGGTGTAAGATGTAGGTCTGTGCCTAGTTTCTGCTATATTATTTTCCAGTTTTCCCAGCAGTTTTTGTCAAATAGTGAGTTCTTATCCCAGAAGCTGGAGACTTTGGGTTTATCAAACAGTAGATTACTATAGTCATTGGCTACTGTGTCTTGTGTGCCTAATCTATTCCACTGACCCACCACTCTATTTCTTAGCCAGTACCAAGTAGTTTTGATGATTGCTGTTTTATAATACAATTTATGTTGTCTGGTATGGCTAGACCACTTTCTCTAGCATTTCTTTTCATTAATTCCCTTGATATTGTGGACTTTTTATTCTTCCAGATGAATTTTGTTATTCTTTTTTCCAGCTCTATAAAATAATTTTTTGGTAATTTGATTGGCATGGCACTGAATAAGTAAATTCATTTAGGTAGAATTGTCATTTTTATTATAATAGCTCAGCCTACCCACAAGCAACTGATGTTTTTCTAATTATTTGGATCTGACTTTATTTGTGTGAAAAGTGTTTTCTAATAGTTCCTGGATTTGTTTTGGCAGGTAGACTCCCAAATATTTTACAATGTCTACAGCAACTCTAACTGGAATTTCTCTTTCTATCTCTTGTTTTGGGGCTTTATTAATAATATATAGAGATTCTGATGATTGATGTGGGTTTATTTTATATCCTGCCACTTTGCTAAAGTTGTTTATTATTTCAAACAGTTTTTTACTTGATTCTCTAAGATTCTCTAAGTATGTCATCCTATCATCTTCAAAGAGTGATAGCTTTGTTTCTCCTTTGCCTATTCTAATTTCTTCAATTTCTTTTTCTTCTCTTATTGCTAAAGCTAACATTTCTAATATCATATTAAATAACAGTGATGATAATGGGCACCCCTGATCTTATTGGAAATGCTTCTGGCTTATCCCCATTACATATAATGCTTGCTGATTGTTTTAGGTAGATGCTGCTTATCATTTTAAGGAAGACTCCATTTATTCCTATGCTCTCTAGTGTTTTTATTAGGAATGGATGTTATATTTTGTCAAATTTTTTTCTGCCTCTATTGAGTTAATCATATGGTTTCTGTAAGTTTTATTGCTGATATGGTCAACTATGCTGATAGTTTTCCTAATATTGAACTGCCTGCATTCCTGATATAAATCACTCTTGGTCATAGTATATTATTCTTGTGATAAGTTGCTGTTATCTTTTTGCTAATATTTTATTTAAAATTTTTGCATCTATATTCGTTAGAGAAATTGATCTATAATTTTCTTTCTCTGTTTTGACTCTTCCCAGTTTAGGTATCAGTACCATACTTGCATCATACAAAGAATTTGGTAGGACTCTTTCTTTGTCTATTTTCCCAAATAGTCTATATAGTATTGGAGTTAATTGTTCTTTAAATGTTTGATAGGATTTGATTGTAAATCCATCTGGTCCTGGAGATTTTTTTCCTGGGGTGTTCATTTATGGCTTGGTCATTTCTTTTTCTGAAATGGGGCTAATTAAGCATTTTATTTCCTCTTCTGTTAATCTGGGCAATTTATATTTTTGTATGTAGTCATCCATTTCACTAAGATTGTCAAATTTATTGGCATACAGTTGGGCAAAATAGTTCCTAATTACTGTTTTAATTTCCTCTTCCTTGGTAGTGAATTCACCCTTTTTTATTTTTGATACTGGTAATTTGGTTTTCTTCTTTCTTTTTTTTTTTAAATCAAATTAACCAGAGGGTTATCTATTTTATTGGTTTTTTCATAAAACCAGCTCTTAGTTTTATTTATTAGTTCAATGGTTTTCTTAATTTCAATTTTATTAATCTCTCCTTTGGTTTTCAGTATTCCTAATTTGGTATTTAATTGGAGATTTTTAATTTGTTCTTTTTCTAGCTTTTTTAGTTGCATGCCCAATTCATTGATCTCCTTTTTCTCTATTTTATTCATGTAAGCATTAACAATATAAAACTTCACCTAAGAACCACTTTCACTGTATCCCATAAGTTTTGGTGTGTTGTCTCATTATTGTCATTCTCTTGGATGAAGTTATTGATTGTTTCTATGATTTGTTGTTTGACCCACTCATTCTTTAGGATTAGATTATTTAGTTTCCAATTAATTTTTAGTCTATCTTTCCATGGCCTTTTATTGCATATATTTTTAACTGCATCATGATCTGAAAAGGATGCATTTAATATTTCTGCCTTTCTGCATTGGATTGTGAGGTTTTTATGTCCTAGTACATGGTCAATTTTTGTGTAAGTGCCATGTGCCACCGAGAAAAAGTTATATTTCTTTCTATCCCCATTCAATTGTCTCCAGAGGTCTACCATATCTCACTTTTCTGACATTCTATTCACCTCCTTAAATTCTTTCTTGTTTATTTTGTGGTTAGATTTATCTAGTTCAGAGAGGAGGAGGATGTTGAGGTCACTCACTAGTATGGTTTTGCTGTCTATTTCTTCCTGTAACTCCCTTAACTTCTCTAAGAATTTGGATGCCATACTATTTGGTGCATATATGTTTGGTAATATTACTTCATTGTCTATGGTCTATTAATTGTCTATTGTCTATTAATATTTTACAATTCTTTTTTTGAGAATTATTTTTTCCCTTGACTATTTATCTATTGGGCATTAAGACTGCAAACTCCTTGTAAACTATACGGATTTAGATTGTAAGCTTCTTGAGGTCAGGGATTGTTTCATTTTGGGCTTTGTATCCCCAGTGCCTAGCACAGTGACTGGCATATAGCAGGTATTTAATAAGTGTTTGTTGAATTGAATTGAATTGAAGAATCAGGTCAGAAATCCTATTACTAGTGGAATCTGCAACAAAATTGTCACAATAGCCTCTTTTTCTTTGCAATCTTCCCATAATCTCTAAAGTCACTCTCCAGCTCTAAATCTATGATTCTCTGATCCATCTTCTGTCTTCCTAGAAACACTGCTGACTTTTTCCAAGTGCCTGTAGAGCAGTCAAGACCTTAAGAACATCTGATATTCACACGAATAGAGAATAGGCAGGCTTCTTAGTCAAATGAGAACTGAAGACATTCTGTAGAATCTTTTACTGAATTGAATATAATACCCACCAAAAATAGAATACTGATACTGTAAGCTTACACTGACACATAAGAGTAATGACCCTGGAATACTGAGTCTAGAGCACAAAACTCAATGAAGACAGTTTGTGATATGTCTTGTCAAGATACTATTAGGAGACACCCTGTTTTCCAGAGCTAAGGCCCAGAAAGCAAGTTGTGCCCTGAGCTTGGCATAACAACAGTCCTTTGTGCTTACCTTTTGGAACTGATGGTTCCTGAGCTTGGGTAAGCACCAACAGGCCCAGACATGAAACCCTCCTATGAATGGACTTTTTGTCACTAAACAACCTTGCCTCACTGTTGCTGTTGTGCCTCACTACTGTTGCTACACTACGTTGTTTGACTCTTTGTTTAGCCACAAGTATATAAATTAAGGTTTAGCCACACTAAAGTAGGTCCCTTCCACTAGGGGCAGGGCCCTGGTACATGTGTCTAATCTGCCTCATTGCTTGCAAACCATTTCCTTAACTTTGAAGTTAAACTTCTCTTTGATTCCTGACTCTCCAATCTTTAGCCTGCTCTGCTTGGCTCTGGCCATCCACAGGTTAGAGGCTGGTTAGGTCTGGTTGACAGTCTATGATACCATCAGGAATAATGCTATAGGATTTACTCTAATTGCTCTGTATCTCAGGGGCAGCTAGGTGTAACAGTGGATAGAGTGCTGGGCCTAGAATTTGAAAGACCTGAGCTCAAATCCATTCTTAGATACTTATTGGCTGTTTCACCCTGGACAAATCTCTTAGCCACTCTCTGCCTCAGTTTCTTCTTCTGTAGAATGAGGACAATATTTACCTCTCAGGCTAGTTTTGAAGATAAAATGAGATGATATATGTTAAGCTCTTTGTAAACCTTAAAGTGCTTTATAAAGCCTTAAAGTTTATATATATATATATATATATATATATATATATTATATATATGTTAGCTATTATTGTTATTATTTTTTTTGTTTTTTTGTTTTTGCTAGGCAATGGGGTTAAGTGACTTGCCCAGGGTCACACAGCTAGTAAGTGTTATGTGTCTGAGGCCGGATTTGAACTCAGGTCCTCCTGAATCCAGGGCTGGTGCTCTATCCATTGTGCCACCTAGCTGCCCCTATTGTTATTATTATTATGGCAACTAGGTAGTGCAATGGCTAGAATGCCAGGCCTAGAGTCAGTAAGACTTGAGTTCAAATCCAGCCTCAGACACTTACTAGCTGTGTGACCCTAGGCAAGTTACTTAACCCTGTTAACCTCAATTTCTTTATCTGTAAAATGAGCTGGAGAAGAAAATGACAAACTACTCCAGTGCTTTTGCCAAGAAAACCCTAAAAGAGTTCATGAAGAATCAGACACAGCTGAAAAAATGACTAAGAATAATAATAATTATTATACCTATTTTTCTTTCCGATTGACTTGTGTCAAAAGATTAGGGAAATCAATATGTCATGAAATGGAAGGGAAAATTGAGAGAGGATAACCTCTTAGATAAGGCACAGAATGACAATGAAAGGTTCAAACAGCATTATGAGGCTCTTGTTCGACATTTTGAACTCCAGTTAAGAGACAGAAGGCTGCAATTTACCCTGTGTCTCTGGAAAACTCAAGCTAGCTGTCAGATAGAAAGTCACAGCATATCAGGGAATTGGGAGACTAGGAGTTCTGCCAGTCTATAAAAACAGCACCAGAATGAAGTTGGGGGGGGTCTACTAAAAATAAGGCATCTCAATCATTTCTTGCCCACAAGGGAACTGGTGGGAAAACTGAGTTAATAGGAATGTTCAATGAACAGGGAAAGGGAATATATAAGAACCAGAGGATTAAATCTTGTGAAGGTTCACTCCACAGTTGGCAGTCAGATGGCCGTTGCTGGAGGGGATTCAATATGGAGAGTGGCCTCTGTCTAGATTTTGTTGAATCTGAGACTGAACTTATGTTTAGTACAATGTTAGGAAAGATAGACTGTCACCTGGCCTCTCTTGACTTGTACGTTATAACTTTCTTGTCAGAAAAGAAGAAATCAGACTTAGGGGCTGTGATATTTCTGCCTGCCACATTCCTGCTGGGGGTCTGGGGAGAAAGGAGCCATGTGGTGCAATTGCTCAGTTAGGGGAAGGTGGACAATTTCATTTTGGAGCAATGAATGCAAGGGACTCTGCAGTGCACATCCCTGATGAGCCTCAGCATCTATTGGCCCAAAACTTGCATCACTGGCCAATGTGTCTGAAAACAGCTTCCTCTGAGTAAATAACTTCACATCTCTGGGCTGTAAAATCAGGGAGCTAGAGTAGGTATCCTCTAAGGCAGACCTGCACAACTTGATAGTAGGTAGGGGCCAAAATTAAAGCAGGCTAAACTTCTTCAGGCTGCAGCTATGGTTTTAGCGGCTCACTTTCCAAGTAAAGGTAACTAGAGACAGACTGACGATGGTTGGTTGTCACGGATCATGTGATAAATAGGAGAAAGTGTGCAGTGGTGGGCTGTGGGAAATCCTTTAGTGGACTGAAAGCAGTCTGAGGGCCATATGTTGTGCAGACCTGTTCTAAAGTCTCTCCTGGATCTAAATTTGTGGTTCCAGGATCCTATAATAAAGAGACAAAGCATCCAGTATGGGGCAGTATATTACAATCAGAAGTGCTTGGATTATCCAGCCAGTGACTAGATATTCAGTGACTAGTTTAATATATGATGCCCTAGGATGCAGTAAATAAATGAAAAGACATTTACAAAGTTCAAAGCACTATGAGATACATTTATAATTTTTTATATTTAGAAAAACAAAGAGTTCATATTCTAATAGGAAGAGACTTCACAGATAGGTTTCAGTTGCAAGTCAGATAGAAAGATTACATTGTCCTTGAGTTATAGTAGCAAAGTTACAGTATTCATGGGCACATATTCTTTAATGGAATTTCCATGGATAAAAATCATATCTATTTGTATCCATTTCTGAGGTTGAGCCATTTGACAGTGCCAAGGACTTTGGTGGTGAGAAGATTCTTTTCTTTCCCAGTCTTCTGTAGCTGTGGCTGCTGAGAAGGTGGGGGCTTAGCACTGAAGAGGTAGTTGCTGGGTAGTGTCTCCATAGAAGCTACTCCCCCTGGATAATGTCATTGAGGACTGGGCAGAAAGCATGGCCAATTGTCTTGAGGGGTAGTGGTCCTACTGTTGCATGGTCTCTCAGGCACAAAGACCTAGGCTGCTTTTCCCAGGGTCTGAGGGGAGCTGGTGATGGTGGAGTCCTAGTGACTGAGAGATCAAGAAAGTATGGCCACATTGCTTTTATTGGCCTTTGGGCTGACCCTCAGTTAGTTATTCCTTAGGAGTTCCTTGTGTCCTGTCAGCAAGGAGCGAGTGGACCTGCCTGTATTTCTATTGGTGGGCGCCCTTCAATTGTCTCCAAACAATGGCCATTATTCTAGTGATACCATTAGGTTGATCAAGAAATTCCTCAGATCAATCAGGGACTTCCAAGATCTACACACACACACACTTTAAATATCCTCATTTTTTTTTGGTGAGCTCGTCTACTCTCAGACTTAACCTGGCACATTTATGTGGCAGCTCTGAAATTTACATCTCCAGCCAGTCCCCTCTGCCCTCTGTGCCAGATACCCAAATTCTTCCCATCCTTCAAACTTCTCCATTCAGTAGAAACTGCTCTCTCCGAAACTGCAAACCATTTCTTAATCACAAAATCCAATGGTCTTTCTTCAGTTCTGATTCTTCTTAACATTCTTGTTCTTCTTGACCATTGACCACTTCCTCCTCCTGGATACTATCATTGTGAGTTTTCATGTTACTGCTGCCTCTTGACTTTTCTCCTACCAGTTTCCTTTGTTGCATCATCTTTATTACTCCTCCACCTGTGAGTGTCCCCCAAGCTATTGCCCTTGGTGCTCTTTTCTTTTCTTTCTATTTTATCTCCCTTGGTCATCTCAGTTTCCATGGAGTTTAATTATTATCTCTATGAAAATGATTCTCAGATCTATATATCCAGCCCTAGTCTCCTGAGCTCCATTTCCTCATCTCCAACTGCCTTTTGCATATTTCGCACTTGATTTCCTATAGGTATCTCAAATTCAACGTGTCCAAACAGAACTCATTATCTACCACCACCACCCCACTTCCCAACTTCCATATTACTATTAAGCTTACCCCATTCACTCAGTCTTGCAGATTTGCAGCCTTGGAGTCCTCCTTGACTCCTCATTCTCAATCACCCACAAATCCAATCAGTTGCCAAATTTCGTTGTTTTTACCTTCATGATCTCACTTAAATACTTTTTCTCTCGCCATCCAAACAGCTACCACCCTAGAGCTTAAGCCCTAATCACTTCTTATCTGTGCTATTGCAATGGTCTTCCAGTTGGTTTACCTGACTCACCTCTCCCTGCTCCCATTAATCTTCCATACAACAGCCAGAATGATCATCCTAAAACATGACAGACCTTGCCATTCACCTCCCTACTCAATGAATGCCAGAGGCTCCTTATTACCTCTGGAATCCAACGTAAAGTCCTCTCTTGGGCATTTAAAGCTCCCCACAACCTGGCCCCCTTTTATCTTTCCATTCTTCTTATACTTGACTCACCTCTGTGATACTAGTCTACTTGTTCATCACATACGATATGTCATCTTCAGTCCCTATGCTTTTGCACATGTTCCCCAAACCTAGTATGCTTATCCTCCTCACCTCTACCTCTTGACATTCCGTTTTTTTTTTTAAGACCCAACACAAAGAATACCTTCTGCAGGTTACTTTCCCTGGTCCCTGTAGCCTTTTGAGCCTTTCTCCCTAAGGCTATGTTCATTTTACTCTGTATATATCTATTTATTTAAATGTTGTTTTCCCTCATTAGTATCTAAGTTCCTTGAGGGCAAGACTGTTTTTGCCTTTCTTTATATCCTCAGTGCTTACCTCAATAAATGTGCAATAAAGGCTTGTTGATTGATTGATTCTAGGCAAGTTCAAATCTTAACTTCTGTGGAAAATCCCCAACAAATGCAGCCTGCACTGACCTCTTCTTTTGGACTCTGATTTCACTAAGGTTTTAGTTACTTCATGTGTCTTAGCCTTGCTTCTGCTATTAACTTCTAAACTCTGCTAGGGCAGGATCAGGAATAAACAGAAAAGCATTTATTAAGACTTTATTATGCTCTAAGCAATTTGCTAAGCTCTGGGGATACCAAGAAAAAATAATTTCTTCTCTCACAGAGCTCACACTCTAAGTGGAGGAGGTGACACATATAGAGGGCTTATCTGTAGGGGAGATGGCAAGGCCCAGGAGTCCGTAGGGTAGATGGGGCATCTTTCCTGCAGAGCAGGGATCCTGGATGGTACTGACTCACCCACTGTGTCACCTAGTGGGAAAGAGAGAATAGTCCTAAAGGTAAGAGTATATGTGTAGGTACATGTAAGATTTGAGGATGGAGTTACTGTTGAATAGAAAGCTATCATTGGTAGGAAGATTGGGGTATGGGGTCTGAGTGGCCTTGGCCTGGGAAGGGTAGCTCTCTTAATTCCGGCTCAGGCTGGGATCCTCTAAGCTTCAAGATCTGAGTAGACTGGGATGGGGGTGGGAGGAAGGAGGAGTGAGAGGGTTGTCTCATTTGGCTTGTAAGGTCCTTTCTGGCTCCAAATCGTATGGGTTAGAAATTGGGAAGATGGGTTTCCTAATTTGCCTTCTATCGCAGAGCCCATCACTACTTTTGCTTCTTTTCATCTTCCTGTTCCTTGCTCCATTTTTCATACTTATCTGTAGCCTTCTTAGGAGTAACCCAATGATATATACCAGGACTTAATACATACCTACTTAGCGATATTAGCGCAATGTGGTAGGAGGTATAGAAGAAAGGGATGAGGAGTCAACTGAATCCTACCTCTGACAAGCTGTGTGACTGTGGAGAGGTCACTTCACTGAACTGCAGTTTCATCATGTATAGAATAGGGATGATAACATTTATAGTACCTTCCTCATAAGGCTGTTGTGGGCTTAAATAATAGCTAGCATTTATGTAGTATTTTCCAGTTTGCAAAGCACTTTATACATGTTAACTTGTTTGATCTTCACAAAAACTCTGGGAGATCAATGGGTATTATTATCATTCCCATTTTACAGATAAGAAAACTAAGTCTGAAAGAGGTTAAGTGACTTGCCCACTGCAATTAAACATCTGAGGCTGGATTCAAACTCAGGTTTTCCTGACTTTTAAGTCCTGTCCTTTATCCACTGAGCCACATAGTCGCCCAGTGAATGAAGTAATATATGTAGTGTACTATACACATGCTAGTTATTATTAGTCATTGTTTGTTGACTGAGGAGTATCCTCTTCATTCTTGAGTATTTTAATTGAGGAATGGGAACATCAGCATAGGGAAGCTTTGCTCCTACATTTTTATCTCCATGCATATTTGCTCCTTCTGCTGTGTAATGCTCCATGAGCATAGACAGGCATTTGTGCTTCCTCTTCTTAGAGGTTTCCCTATCTATACAGTAGCAGGCTGGGGCTAGACAACAGTTTGTATAAAAAACAATCTGGTGGTTTTAGTAGACCACAAGCTCGATGTGAGTCAACAGTGTGAGACAGATGCTAAGAAGGTTTACGGGATCCGGTCAGCATGAAGAGAGCCACAACTTTCAGGAATAAGGAGATGATAGCCCTAGTATACTCTACTCAGTCATCTCACATCTGGAGTATTGTGTTCAGTTCTAGGCACTGCTATTTGGAAAGGACATTTGTAGGCTGGAGAGCATCCAGAGAAGGGAAACTAGGATGGTGAAGTACCATATAAGGGTCAATTGACACTTGGACAGCTAAGTGGCATAATGGGCAAGAGCATTGCACTTGGATTCAGGAAGACTTGAGTGCAAATTCTGCCTCACACTCTTATTAGTTGTGTTACCCTGGGCAGTTCAATTAACCTCTCAGTCTCAGTTTCCTTGTTGGTAAAATGGGGATAGTAATAGTACCTACCTTACAGGGTTGTTATGAGGATCAAATGAGATGACATATGTATAGTGCTTTGCAAACCTTAAAGCACTATCTAAATGCTGGCTATTATTATTATTTTTAATTGAGGGAACTGGGGATATTTATTATAGGGGAAGGCACAGTAACTATCTTCAGGTATTTGAAGGGCTGTCATATGAAAAGGAGATGAGCAGTTCTGCTTGGCCCCAAAGAGCAAGATTAGAAGTAGCAGGTGAAGTTGCAATGTGTATTGTGAGGGAAAACTTCCATAACTGTTATTGGCCCTCTCTAAAAGTAGGATGGGATGCCTTGGGAAATGGTGAGCTCCTTGTCATTGAAGTTATTCGAGCAAAGGCTGAATGACTGACCAGCAAATTGAATGACTAATTGGTGGATACATTATAAAGGGGATTCTTGCTCATGTGTGGATTGGACTAAGTAAGATGATTTCCAACTCCAAGGTTATAAGACTCTGTGACTGCCATTTTTTCTGTAGTCTCAACATGAACTGATGTCATGGCAGTCCTCACTTCTACATAGCAGATGTAGCAGCCATGTGCTGATAGGAGCTGGGCCAGCCCTTCTCATCCTGCCATCCCCCCCCCCCCCCCCCCCCCCCCCCGCCACCCACACATAAGACAGATGGGAAGCCTGAGGGTAAATGCACAGGAAGGACTAGAAGGAACTTCTGGGTTGGTAGACCATGTGGGAGGTGAGTGACTGGAGATGTTACACAGGAGAGGATCAGTTGCTAGACGGAGAGCTAGAGCTATGCAGAGAGTTCAGGAGTGAGGCTAGGTGTGGATGGGAGCAAGGGAGCTCACCTGATGACTGGTACCATGTGGAGAGGTGTGGACCTGAGTAAGGGAGCCTCACTGACCTATCAGATACTTAGGGAGAAGCACCAGATAGGAGGCTGGCTCAGTGTCAGGATGTACTCAGATCAGCAATTCCACTAATTGGTGTTGAGTCTGAGACCATACTATGAGACCAACCTCCGAAAAGGGAAATGGAGCTCACTAGGAAGGATTTTCCCAATTGCTTTGTTACAGTCCCAGATATGAGTTCTTTTAGGGACCTTATTGTCTTAAATCACTTTAGTAACTTGATTAGCCTGAATGCTTGCAGAGGAGCTGAGAGCCCTTAGAAAAACATAAATTAGATTCTTGTGTTCACAGGGGAAACCATGAGTAGGGGCACAGGATCTCAAGATTTTCAGTGGAGGGAGGTCCCCAAGACTAAACCCAGTCTGTTTCAAGATCTTACACAAAACTTATACAAGGTTTTCTAATTATCAGGTGCTATAGCATGGAAGTCTTTGTTCACACTTGTGCCTTTCCTCTGAGGCACAGAGTTGAGATTAATAAATGTGTCCAGTTCCCACCCCCTTACAGAAAGGAAGCTGAGTCAGGGCACGGGAGATGAGAAAGAACATAGTACCAAGGTGGTTTATTTGCAAAGCTGTATACAAAAATACACAGTATCTGCCCAAGTGAGAGGGAACCCCTGATACCATACTCATTCTGCCCTTTTCCCCAGTTCCTGCCTGGGACTCCTACTGTTCTCAAAGATAGACTTCCCTTCTAGAGTTCCCACGGCTTCTTTCTCAGCCAGAGGACTACTGACCTAAAAGAGAAAACCCCTGACTCTTCTAAATCAGGAAAAAAGACTAAAAACACTCCTTTGGCTTCAGGTTTTCCACTCTGGGCCCAACGAGCTGAATTCTCTTCCAGTCTCCTGTTAATGCTCCCTTCCTTCTTCCCTATGCTGTCCCTGTTAGCCTAACCCCAAACTGACACGGGATTTCTTCTTACTAAGAGTCTTCTTAGTCTTAGCCCCAGATTCCAGAGAGCCTTGGGAACCATGTTAAAACACCAGCTCATCTACTAAAGGCAAGATGACATCTCTCTCCCGATCTATCTAGCATGACATCTTAGCAACCATAGATGACAAGTGAGACACTGCCAAGGAGGGCTCCAGAAGTGTGCTCATCTTGCAGTTCTAAGGAGTGGCAGCAGATATGGTAAGGGGAGGACCGAACTTAATGTCCAAAGATCTGGATTCAACTTCCAGCTCTGCTCCCTCTAAGCTGTGTGACCTTGGGCATGTCACAACCTCTCTGAACCTCATTTTCCTCATCTGTAAAAGGGGAAAACATTTGGCTCACTGACTTCATGGAGTTGTTGTAAGGAGACAGCGAGGCAATGGGTGTGAAAGCACTTCATAGATGCATAGTATAATGCAATAATAATATAAACTCTTATGGCTACTAAAGATGGGATGATGACACTGGCAAGATTCTATCCTGCTCTCCCCACCCTCCACCTCCTTGCATGGCCAAAGCACCGCTGAGGACAAAGATACGGAGCATTGCAAACCATTCTGGACCATCAAACATCAACATTTTACCAGTTGGGCCTTTTGGGGACAGGAAAAAAGAACCAGAGACATGGAGTAAATATTCCATTTGTAATGAAGATCAAAAGATGAATGTAAAAACACACACGCACGTGGGGCATGGCACCCACACAAAGAATGGGTCATCCCACCTGTTATAGGATGGAAACAATACACCTGCCGAGCATGCCTCCCTCCGGCCAGCTTAAAGGTTTGAGGATCTTAGGTTATACTTCCATACTCCTCTCCACCCAGGTACTTTCCACTTCACCACTAACTTCTATTCCCCCAGTTTCCAACATCCTTTTTGCCCATACCCACCCACCCTGAAGACTTGTTGGTCCAATGCTTGATGCCCAGCAAAGGAATGGAAAAAAATAAAGTGTGGAGGATGCAACTCTGAGCTTCTCTGGGTGTAATAGCTATGAGGGCCCCATGGGGCCCTCTCTGACCTTCTTTTTTCCAAGTCTCTTACTCTCCCCTCTCCCACCCCATCATTGTTCCCCTGAAACAAATAGGATGGCTTCACTGGTCAACTCTTTACATGTACAAACAAAGAAAGCAGAGGAAACTTCCCTAGGCCACTACCCTCCCCCTCCCCCCCAAAAACCCCAGTTCTGGGAAAGCCGCCACCGCTGCTGCTGGAGCTGCTGGTCCAAATTCCTTCTTGCCTCAGGGTCTTTACCTGGAGGCCTCTTCCTTCAGCTCCTTGTTTTTCCGAACCTCTTCAGCATGTTTGTCCTGGAAAGGAAAAATGGGAACAGAGTGGATTAAGTGGCTCCTTCTTTAAAGGCTGAAGAGTAAGAGAATCAGAGACCAGGGGCAGGTTCTACAGTAAGACTGGCTGAACCCATTTATTTGAATCGCTATCCAAGCAGGGGCCTTGTGAGCCCATGCAGCAGGCATGCTACCTCTGCCCTGTCTTCTAGATATCTTGGTTTATGTACCTAGCAGTCTCCTCATCTGTAAAAATGGAGATAATAACGGCACACACCTCACGGGCTTGTTATAAAGATCAAATAAGATTTTACATTCTGTTATTGTTTTTATTCAGTTGTTTCAGTCCTGTCCAATTATTCACAACCACATTTGGGGTTTTCTTGATAAAGATACTGGAATGGTTTGCCATTTCCTTCTCCAGTTCATTTTACAGATGAAGAAACTGAGGCAAACAGGGTTAAGTGACTTGCCCAGGGTCACACAACTAGTGTCTGAGGCCAAATGTGAACTCAGGAAAATGAGTCTTCCTGACTCCAGGCCTGGTACTCTATCCATTGTGCCACCTAGCTTCCCCTTCCCCAGGATTTTATATATACGTGCACAATTTTGCAAACTTTAAAGCACCACATAAATTCTGATATCATCATCATCATCATCATTATCTGAGTGTAAAATCATTGTCCATTTGCTCTCCCATAATTAAATTTTCTCTATTACCCACCTTCTTATCTACTCTCCTCATCTAGCATCTACCTTGTAGGATCATCAGTATAGAGCTGGAAGGGGCCTTTGAGTCCATCTAGTCCAAACTTCTCACTTTTTAGATGACAAAACCAGGGCCCAGGGAGGTTTGGTGGCTTGGCATTAAGCTAGTCATCATCAGGTGTGGAATTTGAACCTAGGTCATAGGATCATGGACTTTGAACTTGACCTTAGAAGGCCATCTAGTCTGATACGTTCATTTTACAGATGAGGAAAGTAAGGTAACCTCTAGTAACCTCCAGAGGCATTAAGATATGTCTATGGTCAAATAGGCAGGATTTGAACCTAGCACTTCTGATTCTAGAGTAAATACTCTTTTCATTACATTACATTGCCTCCTGTCTGCTTTTGATCACTCTTCTACTTACCATGACTGCTCCACCATCTCTCACCCTCTTATTCATTTATTCTTTGAAACTTGTGTACCTCTATGTATGTACACATCTAATGTGTATGTAAGTAGTTAGGTATATGAATGTGTAAACTATACTGTTTGGAGAGCCTTTGGGTATAATGAGGGTGAATTTGTGGGAATGTATGGGGAATAAGGGCATATTTTGTGTGCCTTCCCTCTGTTGATTATTTCAAATTCATGCTGTCTGTAACTTGTTTGTTCATAGTTGTTCTCATGTTTATTTTCTCCCTTGAGAGCAGGGACTGTTTTTACCTTTCTTTGTAGCTCCAGTGCTTAGCACAGTGACTGGCACATAGTAGACATTTAATAAATGTTTATTGACTGACTGACACCATGTCTATATATTCAGGATATGTATTCTACACTAGAATCTTCCTCCAATATCTCATCATAGCGTGGAGATGGCTTTGGGTTCTCTAAGGCTATACCAATAGAGATAATTTCTGACAAGTCCTACCAGGATGGAGAATCTATGCACTCAATGACAGGTGAGCCTCTAGTGTCTGAAGACCAGGATTCCATAAGTTTGTTTGTTTTTGTTTTTTTTGCAAGGCTATTGGGGTTAAGTAACTTGCCCAGGGTCATACAGCTAGTAAGTGACAAGTATCTGGTCTGAGACCAGATTTGAACTCAGGTCCTCCTGACTCTAGGGCTGGTGTTCTATTTACTGAGCTATCCAGCTGCCTTGATTTCATAAGAGTTTGGAAAGGTTCATCACTATAAGATTGGCTGTTGGGTATGCATGTATGTATGTATGCATATGTGTGTGTGTGTGTGTGTGTGTGTGTGTGTGTGTGTGTGAATTTTTTTTGGCTCCTGGAACTCATGAAATTGTGTGATAAAATATAGAGGTGTTGTACTCTGTCAGTATAAGAATGACACACTGATGATATCAGAGAGCTTTTCAAATATGGAAGAAGTATATCTGTATGTATGTAGGGGATGTGTTCATAGGTTTATGTTTTTCAATATAAACTTATTTGTGTTAATGCATAATACCTATAATTCATAATTAAGAGCTGTGGACTAGAGGAAAAACTGCCATCAACAAGCAGCTAGTGTGATGAGCTTTGAGTGAGTGGTGGGCAATAGGACTAATTCTACTAACAGAAGGATGCTACTAAGTCCCTCACTGAATTATTAATGACATATCAGTATTTGTGATAGTTGAGTGCCTCCTAGATGTTCCCAACCCAAGCATGTAGGCCAAGGGTTAGCAACCATTTAAAAGTAGTGAGCCAACATTCTGACCCCTTTTTCTTCTAAGATTGTTAACTGCATGCCAACCTCTGCCTTGTGAGTGGGAGTTCAGGTTGATCTGTCTCATCTTTCAAAAATAGGGGTACCAAAGTAGGACCATGGTTTAGGGAATTAATAAATATTGACTTGAGTGACCTCTTTGGCATAAGTACTGTAGGTGTATAGTACACTCCTGACTTAAGCCAGTGTCTATCCCTAACCCTAGCTAGTTTGGGGATGCCCCTGCTTGGACTTGCAGGGGCAAAGTAGAACTGGGGTGAGGACTGATGTTGGAATCAATTTCCTTCCTCTGTCCTAGAAAGACTGCGAATTATGTTTGGGGGTGGGTATTCTGCCAGTTAGTCACTATATTAGACACTTTGCTTAAGAGTACTATGGGAGCACAATTGTTAAGTGATTGTGATTTGTAAAATAAGATGGATCAACAAAGCATATTAAAGGAAAAAAAGGAATTGAATTGGGGCAAGCCTGTCAGACAGCTACTCCATGGCATTTCCTTCAGACCTCAAATTACCATAGAGATACGAGGATTCTTTCAGTGAGGGAATGGTTCTAGTCATTCCTACTAGAGCATATGAGAACTTATATATGGCCTAAAATCACTTTAAAAAAAAGAATCTTATTTTAATAAATGGTTTTTGTTTTTACAGCACCTTCATTTTAAAATACATCCTTTCCACTTTCCCACCCAACAAGCCATCCCTATGTAACAACCTGTCGTTGTGGGTGGTGCTGAAATCTCATCTGGTAAATGTTGTGAATAATGACAAAGAATCTTGTGAGATAGTTTCCCCTCTTTCCTTCACACACCACCCCCCAGCTCCCTCCACCCTTCTTAGGCCATGAGGAAATGGAAAAAATATTGTGCAAGATCTGGGAAGTGACAGTATGAGATCTCAGAATCATGCAAAACTTGAGGGGTTTGGGCAAGAGCTAAGGTGGCAGTGGTGACTGGCAGAGGCTGTTCAAATGCAGTCAGTCTTTCCAACAAGCCTTTATTAAATGCTTCCTAAGTTCTAGTCACTGTCTTAGGCATTGGAGATTTAAAGAAAGGCAACAACATGGTTGTGACTGACTGGGATCCCCCTGGGAAATGCAGTGTCATCATCTACCATGACTAGAGGGGCCAATTGTAACCAGAGGGGCACACAAAAGTTTGAGTGGAAGGAAAACACCTGAGGAGTATTTTCTTTCTCCTACTCCCTACCCTTCTAGACAGAGATTGAACCTTAGCATATTCTATTGCCTTTCTGCTGATCTCTTACTTTTGAGAGATATTTTTTGTTAAGCTTGATTCATTGAGCTAAAAGGAGTTCATTCTCCATTGTCTTGCCTTCAGAGTTCTCTATGTGTGTGGAGGGTGGGGTATAGCTCTGTGGAAATTTTACATTTAGCAGAATATATAAGCTAGAATCCCACATTCTGGCTTGGTGGGGTGTTTTGTGAGCCATTTATTATGTTTATTTTAAAATTATTCTTCCAACAAGCCAAGCCTTAAAGCCTAAATTCATGTGATCACTTTACCTCTAGAAATATCTTCTTGTAATTGTGAGTGTGGCCCATCTGGAGAGTAAGATGCTGAGGGTACCTATGGCTTAACCCTTTTCCCACCCAGACCTAGGAGGCAAGGGCAAAGGATGAAGGGAGGGAGGATCTAAGAGGGACTAGAGGACAGAGTCCCACTTCCAAACTGACCCGGAAGGCTTAGATAGGAATAGTCTGTGCAGATTTCAACCCCACCCCCTTTCTTCTCTTGCAGGAGTTTTGGGAAGGAAAGCCACATCTCCCAAGATGCCTTGACAATGTTCACAACGTTTGCCCTGTGAGATTTTGGCACAGACCCCATAAGTGTTGTGTTATACTTCTAATAAAGGAAAAGGAAAAAAAAGCATTTCAGCAAAACCAATCAAAATATTAACTTGAAAATCACTTTTTTTTTCCTGTAGACCAAGTAAGTGTCACTTTGGACTTAGCACAGACATTCTGAATTAGCTGAACTTTCTCAAGGCCTAACATAATTCTAAACCTAAATCTCTTTCCAGAGAGATTTTTGAAATCCTGAAGCTCTGAAACAATGTAAGGACCCACTGGTGCGACCTACAGGGCTCAGTGTAGGTTAGTGAAGATGATGTTCATTCAATATCTATGCATTCATTCATTCACCATCCTTATATTGGGGAATGGGAGGTATAGAATCAACAGGGCTGAGCTGCTTCCTCTCTTCCTCCCCCTATTTTCGTCTGTTGTGAACTCAAGATAGCATCAGATCTCCTAAATTAATCTCCCACCCCAGAGCTGTCATGCCATTTTATACAGATCTCTAGCTATTTGGTCTTGAATCTACTGCCATACCTAAATAACTCCTTTCACCATCTAGAGTCCCAGAGCATTCTTGGAATAATAGGATTCTAGGGACATAGAGTGAGATCTAGGAAGGACCTCAGAAGTCATCTACTCCAACCTGGAGTCATCTTTCCAAATGGATGCAGAAACTGAGCCCCAGAGTGGTTAAATGACTTGCCCAAGTTCATATAGAGAGAAAATTGCAGAGTAAGGATTTGAAGCCAGGTCCTTTGAGTTCAAATCTGGCCTTTTCTCAGTTGTCCTATGCTGCTTCCAGTCATTCACATCTCCATTTCCAGAACTTCCCTTCACAATCCGTGGTGCAGCAGATTGACAGGACAGCTTTGGGCTTGTTTTCCTCGGGCAGAAGACATTCTAGCACCAGCGATTCCTTTGCTACTTCCTTTGAGAAGGCCTATTCCCTTCTTCCCCATTGATTTCTTTCTTCTAGGTGGCATGTTCCAGGTCATACTGCTGAGAGCCTGGAACAATACCCAGCTCTTCCACATAACCCTTGGTTGGAACCCTCGCTACCTTGATAAAATGAAGTTTGGAGCCTACACTAACATCCCACAACGTCAGATTTCTCAGGGGCCTAAGTAACATTGGCATTTTGCTTCCTTCAGAGAGGAAAAACTCTGGCTATTGTAGCCAAGGGTAGCAATGTAACTTTGGGGTCAGGTAGGGAGGATGGGGGCCACGCTGCTCACCATGGGACGAGGCCACCGATCAGGTCCCGGGAGTCACCGCGCAGCGGGCGGCTCCTAGAAATAAAACACACAGCTGGAGCTGTCTCCTGGGAGTTGTAGGAGGCTCAAGGTCAGCTACCCTAACCTTGAGACCAAGAAAATGAGACCATTATGTTCTTAGGCAGAAAAGGCTGCTATATAGGGTCTTCAAGCTGGAAGGGACCTTAGGGATCATCTATTTCAACCCTGCCATTTTTCACATGAGGAAACTGAGGCTCCAGGAGATAAAGGCCATTGTGTTAGGCAAGACAGGTATCAAAGCCTACTTAATGGAGTACTATATCTATTGGACCCCACTGACATGTGAGACCTTCCTACCTCTTGGGTTTCTCAGCTTTTGGAACTCTCTTTTATTGACTGAAGGCAACAAATTGTAACGACCTGTGCTTACCTCGACCTACTTCATCCAGTTCTGAGAGAAATATTTTTCCTGACCAATAGACACCTAAGATCATCATTCCTTGGACTTAAGCCAAGAGCTCAAGTCAGTTCAGTATCTTTCCACTGATTCCATCTGGTTATTTATGGCTAGAGATAGGATTGAAGACCTGATAAGTATCTATTGCATAACTATACCTTGAGAATATGACTTCTCCGTCCCCCCCTAGGAACCATGAAGATTTAAGTTGGAAAGGGGAAGTGGATATTTCTTGTACATGCCCAATATGTTCTAATCTATTTAGGAATATGCTTTCTTTTTAAATTTTATGTTATTTTTAATTTATGAAATAAAACAAGTATTTCCCTAACATAGTAGAATTTTTAAAAATGATAGCACATGAAACTGCAAATCTATTATGTACAACTTGCTATTCCTTTAATTATATAATAAAGTTATCGTGTCAATTTCTTTTTGCCCCTTTTTTCTTCCCTCCCCCACCCCCTACCCTAGAGATGGCTACCATTAGACACAACAGTGTGTGTGAATATATATATATATATATATATACATATATTTAAAATAGGAATATACTTTCAATGGAATGCTCAGAGAATTCCACTTGCTTAGAAAATCCCAATGACTAAAATAGGTTCCTTCCTCACTCAGTAGGATGGCTACTCACCATACATGGAAACAGGCTGATGTCAAAGGCACTACAATTTGCCTTGGGACCCACCTACCTTCTCTTGCAGACGTTCCAACATGGCAGCAAGATGGGCTTCCCGGTTCTCCTTGTTGGATTCCATTTTCTGCGTCAGTTTCTCCTTTGCCATCTTGATGAAGTTGTTATTTTCCTCAATAGCTTTCTGGATCACCTCCCGCTCATGCTCTCGCTTCTCAGCTAAATGTTTCAGGAGCTCAGCTTCTTGGTACTAGGGAGGCACAATAAGGGGAGGTGGCCCATGAAAATCAGTAGGCTGATGCCATACCTGTTCCTGACATTGAACCATCCCTTTTGGCTGAAATTCAGAACAACCAGGCTTACTTCTTAGATCCTCCCACCAACCATGAACTTCACATCACACCTCCTCTTCTACCTCATTCTCCTTAATTTGCCCATTCCGTGAGTTCTTGGGTGCTTTTTGATTTTTCCATTTTCACTTACCATTTCAAAGTTCTCTAACATGTTAAATTTCCCCCAAGTCCTTGTTGTTTCCTACAAGGCCCTATTGAAAGGAAGTATGGCAGAGTGGCTAGACCCCAGCTTTGCAGTCAGGAAGATCTAGGTTTAGGTCCTGCCTTTGACATTACCAGGTGAGCCTGATCAAGTCACTTATCCCATCAGTGCCCCAAGCAACTCTAAGACTATAATTACAGGTGAGTGGCTATTCTGAACCAGTGGAGGGAGTTTCAACACTGATGAAGTCATAGGTCCAGAACAACAATGACAAGGACAAAAGCAACTGAGCTTGATCAGTCATTTGTCACTCAGCCTGTACTAAAACAAGAAGAATGGTGTTGTAAATAGAATGCTGGACTTCTTAGAGAAATCTGGGTTCAACTCATGCTTCTGACACTAGCTATTTGACCACAGGCAAGTCAATTAACATTTCTGAGTCTTAATTTCTTTGTTTGTAAAATGGCAACAATAATGTCTATAGTACTTCATTCACAGGGTAGTTTTGAAGCTTAAATGAAATCATATATGTAAGGTGTTTTGCAAACTTAAAAGCACTGTATCAATAATAATTTTATCTATCTAAATACACACACACACACACACACACATATATATATATATATATATACATACATACACATACCACATACACGTGCCTCATGTAGAGTGATCCAAAAGTCTTAGTGTATTTTAAACTTTAATAACTTAAAATTTTAAGCACTTTAGGCTATTTAACCATTTTAGCTTTAATAGCTCAAATTTTAAGCTATTTTAAGCATTTTTAGCTTTAATAGCTTAAAATGCGCTAGACTTTTAGGAGACTGTCCTAGAGAACATAGCTATTAAAATATTGTATAGTTACTTTTTACTTGTCTACATCTTTTCTGTTATTACATCTTAAGCTGTTAGAGTGGGGACTATGGTTTATGTTTCTCTGTATCCCCTCCTTAGTCCTGCGTCAGCTCTATATTACCACCACCACCACCTTTAGCCCTAGGTACTCAGTAAATATTCATAGGGGCAGCTAAGTGGTACTATAGTAGATAGAGTACCAGGTCTGGAGTCAGGAAGACTCGTGTTCCAGAGTTCAAATCTGGCCTCAGAAACTAACTAGCTGTGTGACTCTGGGCAAGTCATGTAATTCTATTTGCCTCAGTTTCCTCATCTGTAAAATGAGCTGGAGAAGGAAATGGAAAACCATTCCAGCATCTTTGCCAAGAAAGCTCCAAATGGGGTCACAAAAAGTTGGACATGACTGAAAAATGTTCATAGATTGACTCTGCTTGAAACCCAGTCTTGTGTCATCACTTCATATCTCTCTTCTACTTTCCTTGTCAAATCTTTTTGATTGACTCAGTTTACTTCTCCTCTCTGCTCTAGTCTGTGTTTAATTTTGTTTTCATCTTCTGTCTTATGACCTTATCCTTCTCTCCTGCTCCTGCCTCAGCTACAGAAATGCCACCTTTCTCCTAACTTTCTATTCTTTGGAGGGAGAATGCAAGAGGTGACATTCACCTTCCGCCTTTCTTCTGCAGCTTCTAACTTCTTCTGGATCTCCTCCAATGACGGGTCTCGCCGCCGAGGTAGTGAGGCATTGAACTCAGGAACCCCATCGAAGGAGGGTGGCTTCAGGATGACCTCAAAGGACTGGCCCGAGGTGCACTTATTCAGTTCTATGACTTCCATGTCAGAAATGACACACCAGTTCAGAGCCACGGTGTCTGCTGTAGGGAGCAGAGAAGATGGTAGTCAGATGCTAAGACCCAGTCACACTTGAACATATTATTGTGTGTGGTGTGTGTGTGTGTGTGTGTGTGTGCGTGCATGTGTGCTCTTAAGATTCATTACATGTTTACTGTAGTGATTTCTATGAGTAATTTCTGCAGCAATATGGTCATGTTGAAGACCTGCTTTTCCTTTGCTTGTCTGTTGATTCCCCATAAAACGCCTCTAAAAATGCATATGTGACCAATCAATCAATCAATCAATCAGCATTTATTAAGTTCTTGCTATATGCCAGGCACTGTGCTAAACTTTGGGTATATACAGGTGAAAACAAAGTAGTCTCTGCCTTCAAAGAGCTTACTTTCTAATAGGAGAGACAACTTGTCTATGTGTGTATATGCCTGCTTACATATATATTTTTATACATATATCTTCAAATAACTTACTTTCCAATGGGAGAGACAACACAACATATGATACAATACATGTAAATATGCATATATGCACATACATATATGCAAATGCAAAACACATACAAAGCTAAGAACAAGGATATTAGACTCCTGGGGTGGGGGTGGGGAGTGAAGACAGACATAAAGGCCTAAGATATTTTTCTTTAATTTTGATCAGTCCTGAGAAGCCTGGGTTCAAAGCTTCTAATCTAACCCCTCAGTCCGGTGGATCTTATGGAGTTGGAAGAGATTGTGATCAATAGGATATAAACTCCTTAAGGGTAGGGACATTTTGTTTTGTCCTTGTATCTGTCCCTAGCAGCTAGCACACAGCAAATGCTTGATAAATGTTTGTTGAATGCTTTAAATCCAGGAAAAGTTTTAACCTGCCGAAGAGGAGCCACCTAGTCATCAAATGTGCATGGGACCCAAGCATCTCAAATCATGACAAACAGCAGTATCAGTTTCAGTCCCATCAGCTCCTTTTTTAAGCCTTTTAAATGTAAACTGTCTGTGACTGGGGCCATAAGAGAAACTCTGGTCCTCCACAGCAACAAAGCCAACACTTGCTACATTTTTCTCCACCCACCCCTTCATCCACCTATTATTTACCAACTAATCTGCACACCAGTCCTGGGCTCAGTACTTCCAGCTTTTCCTCCCACTCTCTCTTTGCATTGTCTCCTCCTCCTTCTTTTTAACTCCCACACCAACCTCAGGTGGCTAGAAAAATCTTATCCAGTTAAGGAGGGCTGCTTCATCCATTCTCTTTCTCTTTAAGCTAAATCTACTCTCTCCTCCCTCTCCCAGGAACCCTGAAGATCACTCATTGTCAAGAAACTGACAGTCTCTTAAGAATTTGTTACCATTCACCTCTCTTTGAAAAAGTTTGGAAGGCAGCTTTGTTGGGGCTACCTAAATACTCCTTAATGCTACTAGTACCTGGGGGGGTAGCTGGGTGGCGCAGTAGATAGAGCACCAGCCCTGCAGTCAGGAGGACCTGAGTTCAAATCCAGCCTCAGACACATAACACTTACTAGCCGTGTGACCCTGGACAAGTCACTTAACCCCCATTGCCCAACAACAAAAAAATACTATAGCTACCTATCTATGTCTTCATCATGTTGTCTAGACTCTCACACTCAACTAGAGCTAGAAGAGACCTCAGATACCACCTCATCCAATGCTCTCAATTTGCAGAAGGGGGAACTGAGACCCAGAGGAGTTAAGCATGTATATATATAGGTGTATACAAGTGTATGACATATGTATATAAGTGTATATAAGTGTATGACGTACATTTGTGTTTATATGTATGTATCACAGGGATTTCACTGTAATCTGGGAAAGGAAGAAGGCTATGACATAGAAATGTGCTATGAAATTTGTGTGAATTATAGGGGTACAAAGAACTCCAGGGCTCTTGGCCATCTGCTTTCAGAATCAGAGTCTTGTCACTTACCATCATATTTATAGGAAGATTTATTCAGAGGATCAGCCAGGAAGCAGGAACAGAAGAGGGACACTAGGGGGAGCTCTTTCATCTTCTCCTTGTAAGCTGTGGAAACATTGGCCAGGAATTCACTGAGATGGTAGAAGACTTTTCAGGGCCTCCAGTCTAAGCTCAGGGTCTCCAAGTTGAGAGCACTTTGGCTCACACCTGGTAGCTCCTCTCCTCCTGCCTTACAGCCCCCTATTCTGATTTCCTGGTCAGGCTCTTGGGGTGAGCTTAGGGTTACCTCCACCATCTCCCAACACACATGCCTTTGCTGGCCTGTTAAATATCCTCCAAAGCTCAGAAGGGACCTTAGCCATCAGGCATTGTGATGCAGGAGAATGCTGACGTCGAGTTTGAATACCAGCCTGGAAACTTGTCACCTGTGTTACTCAGGGTAGCTTCTCGTTTGTAAAATGAACACATTGGACTATCTTCCAACTCTAAGTCTATGTTTCAACACTGTTATTTCACAGACAAGGAAACTGAGGCTCAGAGAGGGAGGGTCGTACATGATGGGTAAAGGACCTTAGAAATCATTAGGCTAGATGAATCCTCCTTCCCCTCTGGACCTCACTTTCCCCATATATAAAATGATGGTTTGGGATCATAGATTTATTTAGAACTGGAAGAGATGTCCTAGGTCATCTGGTCCAATTCCCTCATCTTACAGATGAGGAAACATACTCAGAGAGGTTGTAACTTGTGTCAGGGCTGGTATTTAAACTAGGGCTGGAATTTGCATCAAGGCCCTCAAGCTCCAAGGCCAGCACTTTTAATTATTCCCCAAAGGGTAAGTGGCAGAGGCAGGCCTCTTTATGCTATACTTTATTGGCCTCAGCTTACTGCACCTTCAGGGGTCCATCAGACACGTGAGCTCTTGGGTGTGGAAAAGAGAAGACAATTTTCTCTTTCTTTTTTACCCCCTTAGCTCTCCTCCTAGCACCCCTTGTTTACTTCCTAGCAACTACTCTGAAACCCAACCTTCATAGTCGGGAGCAGGGCGTCACCCCAAATCTACAAATCCCTGCTCTGCTCTCTGTACCTTTTTAGCCTGGATACTTCCCAGCCCTCCTAACTCTCCTAGGAGATCCCACTTCCTCCTTTCTTTGCCTTCAGGTCCTTAGGAAAAGAACCTCATTTTGCACAATACATATATTCATTCTGGTTCCTAGGGACAACGTACAGTTACCGTGGGATGTGTGAGGGGAGAAGATTGGAGTTCTTACTCCACTTCCATTCCATTGTGGTTTGCAAATCCCAAGGGTTCTCTGAGTCTTCCCTACTGGAAAAGGGTGGAGTCATAGGGCTTATGCTTATAAGGGGAATGATTCTAACCCTACTCATTTGCTGAACTTGACAAATAACAGTTGTGGCAAATACCAGGAGGACAGGTAAAAGGCAAAGTTCCTTCCTTTTTCTGAACCTTCAAAGCTTCGTTTTAAAACCTTTCTTCTGACATTTATCAAAAAGCAGCATGGTGCAGTGGATACGGAGGGCATGTAGACTAGTTTCTTGTCTCATGTCTGACACACATTGGCTATATGAGTAAATGACTTACCCTCCCAGTGTCTCTTAGGCTATCCATTACGGGAAGGTCGCTGATCTGCATTGGTGGAGGGAGTTTCCATATCAGGAATTTCCACATACCACTGAAATCATGGGCCTAGCCTATACCCTGTTCTTTCTACCTGGCATCATATTAGTTACTTATGTACATATCTTTCAGTGCCTTGCACATAGTAGATGCTTAACAATTATTTGTTGAATAAAGGACTTGGCAAACTGTTCTGATAACTTTAGCACAACTTGTTTCAGTTAAGTTCATTACACATTTATTAAACACCAACTATGTATCAGGTGATAGGGATACAAAGGAAGATGAAACAGTCTCTTCTCCTAAGAAGAATACATTCTATTGGGAGAGAGAAAAAAATAGTCCACAAATGAGCAAATGGAAAATTTATAGAGTAAATAGAAATTAATTTTCTAAAGCATTTGGGAGAATTGCTTTTTGTTTGGTAGTAAAAGCCAAAGGTGAATTTTAATACCAGTTGTTCATCCCTCTTCTTCTCTTGGGGTCCTGTATAGCTATTACCCATCCTCCCCAAGTGGATAGAATCAGGGAGTAGGTAGGCTACAACCCACCCAACCTTATCCTAACCTTATTCAATACATCTTTGCAAATCACCCCCAACTCAGCATCTCTTCCCTTCATTTCCTATTTAACCTTATTGTATGGACCACTTCTGGTACATACCTGCAAGAGTCATGTTATCCAGGGGGCTTGAGGCTGTTGTCTGTCAACAAAAGGTCTGCCACAACCAGAAGCTGCTATAGCAACCTGAAGAAAGGAGGAGAGTTTTACCTGTTGGCAGATTATCCATCCACAATAAAACCAATAGCTTCATTCAACATTATTCACAAGGAACACTGGTTTCTAATAGGAGGGGGCTCCTCCAATCCCTCAATCAATCATCAATAAGCATCTATTAGACATCCACGTGCCAAGCACTGTGTTAGGGGCTAATGATACAAAGACAAAAGTGAAGCAGTCCCAGTCCTCAAAGAGCTTACATTTTAATAGAGGATACGACATACATAAAAACAGTTATATACAACATAATAAATCAAAGACAAGGCTGCCTTTCAGGAGATGGTATTAATAGGCAGGAGGACAAGAAAATGTTGGAAGTGGTGTCTGAGCTAGTCTTAAAAGAATGAGGCATTCCAGGAGGTGGAGGTGAGGAGAGAGAGCATTCCAGGGAAAGGAGCACGCAGTGCAAAGGTATGTAGAAGGGAGATGGAGTGTGTGAGAAACAGCAGAACCACAATGTGAAAAGGAGTACTATGTAAGAAGACTGGAAAGCTAGGAAAGAGCCATATTGCAAAGAGCTCTAGGTGTCAAGCAGTGGAGTTCATATTTGATTCTAAAGGTGATAGCAAGCCGTGGGAGTTTAGTGAATAGGTGAGTGACATGGTCAAATATCTGGAGACTCTTACTTTTGCATACACCAACCCACAAGCCCCAAGATTTCCTTCCTTCACTAACTATCCCTAATGGACTTTCATATCCAGGCATGAATGGGACTTGCAGAAATGGCTACATTGTTGGTCTGCTCCTAGGTTCTTCTTCCTAGTCTCAAACTCACAAGCAAATATCGAGTCCCTAAACCTTTATGAATTAAATGGTAGCAACTCTACTCCCTAGTAGAATATAAGCTCCTTGAGGGCAATGACTGCTTGCTTTCTTTTGTCTTTATATTCCCAATACTTAGCACAGTGTCTGGTACATTCTATAATAGGTGTTTAATAGATGCTTGTTGCCCTGGACTAGATTGCATTGGATTTGTAAACCCTGCATTCAGAACTCTGATTTGCTCACAGGCAAATGTTGGGGGCTGAATTAGAAGTCTGAATTGGCTCAGGAAGGTAAAATAAAGGTAGAACTAGTAGATCCCAAATGAGACAAAATGGGGGATACCCCAAACCTGATATAAAGCCCAGGCTTAGCTGCCACCAAGCTCCCTCTACTCTTTCTATTATGCAATCTTACTTTCTTACTTAATTTCCTTAGTTATGAGAGTTTGAAACCTTCCACTAGAGCTTAAGCCCAAAGGTTACTTAAATTAATTCAATATAAAGGTATTTGTAACACCTATAACAGTGTCTCCCCTCCAGTAGTGTTTATATTTTAAAAGAAGACCCATGAAGACCACAATATATTCATCCAAATAAATGAATCTCTAATTGTGGGAATGATGACTATGGTAGGAACTATGTCCTAATGCCCTCCCATCCATGAAAGTTAGGTTAGTTTTTGCTTAAAAGGTGTTAAAACTGTCCTTGAAATTTGATTGGTTAAAGGGACTATGGTGCAGGCCGTTGACAAAGCCTCCTGGTCACTTGGGTGCAAAACTGCCAGGACATCCAGAGCTTCTTCCCGGAAAACAGCAATGCGAACAAGAACAGAAAGCAGTCCTCAACTCAATCAATATTTTATTCTGGATGAAGATCCCTTTCCTGTTCTGAACATCCCCACCTTGCTCTGGCTAAGTAAACCTCCTTTTGTTACATGCCAGATGGATTATGAGTGTCTTGTTTTGTTCTGATTCCTCACCAAATTACTGAGTGACCGACCTGAGTCAGGCCCAGACTTCTACAATAGGAGGGAGACCTTTAAGGAGCAGGCCTTTCAAATCACAGAATCACAGAATTTTAGAATTGGACAGACCTTGAAAGCTCAGATTAGAGCCCAATGCTATTCATTTTACAAGTGAGGAAACTGAAGCCCAGAAAGGTTAAATGATTCATGGACTTTAGATGGTTGAAGGGTTGTCACGTGAAACCGGGATTAGATTTGTTCTTTTCAGTCCCAATGGGAAGAATGATGAGCAATGAGTGGAAGGCACAAAGTGCAAATTTCGGCTTGATGTCAGGACAAAATTGCTAAGAGTTAAAATTGTCTAGGAGTGAAACGGGTTGTCTAAGGAGGTAGGAAGCTCACTCTCCTTGGAAGTCATCAAGCAGAGGCTAAATGAACGCTTGCTGGTTATGTTGTAGATTTTTCTTTTGTTTTATTTTTCTGGCATTGGTCGGACTAGCTGGCTTCTGAGGGCCTTTCAAACCCTAAAATTCCATGATTCTGGGATTCTGTGACTTGCTTAAGATGACAGAGCTAATTGATGGCAGAGATAAGGCTAGAACCCCAGGGTCCTAGCTACCAGTCCAAGGCCCTTTCTATACTGCGCTATGGCACACAAGTATACCGCTATCTCTTTTGCTTATAGATGAGGTTGGCCCTGCCTGTGAATTCTACAGCTGGACATGGGGTTACATGACTTTGAAGAGCTCTCATATGCACGTGCTGATGCATGATATCACTTTGGTCATGATGTACTGTTCCCAGCATCTATACTATAACTGTGTTTATATAGGTTAATGAATTAACCTAATTGTTGTTGCTATATTGGTCCAAATATAGTCCACTTCTGAATATAGGCAGCTCTCTTTAAAAAGGGGGAGAAGACTTACCATATGCATATGTGCTGAAAATAAAAAGATTGTAAGCCCCACTGGGTTTTAGATAAGCCATATTAGGGAAGCCATATAGACTGATAGAAAAATTGAGAGAAGGTAGATAACAAAAATAATAGACAATATTTTATGATTTGGAAAGCACTTTACAGACATTATCTCATTTGACCAGATTTGAAAAGAAAGCACCTTCTATGAAATACCTAAGAATTCTGGTCTCCAACTTAAAAGACAGACCAAAAGTGGGTACCAGGTAAGAGGCAAAGGGCAGCTAGGAGCAGAGGAATGCTTCAAAACAGTTGCCATCTCCTATAGGGAGCATTTCCTACTTTCCCTAGTTGCTAGTATCTTCTTCCCAGAAATTTGGTTCTGTGATTATGGGTCAGGGATACTTTGTGTTGGTCATTCTGGCTGCCCCAAAGAGCTGAGGAGTGTTTTGAATGGTCTAGTGGTTTGGTTTATGGAATACCATGTTGTGGAATATAGAAAGGCAACAAGATGGGGGTCATTAAGCAGCAGTAAGGAACTGGCAATCAGCAGAGGTCAGGCCAGACAACTGACTAAGAACTAAGGCAGGTAAGCCAAATATTAAAGAGCTCAAAGGGCACAGGTTAGATAGAGAAGACATTAGGTGAGGGGTTCAGGACTTGAAGGCTAGTCAACACATGGAACCAGCATTCAGAGCTCTATAAGGTAGACATGACATGGAAATGAGATTTTAGCTTTGCCAAAATCTTCGTATTGCTTTGTGCTAAGGGAGTACAAATTCAACTCTAGAATGCAGAACTGTTGTAGAGAAGCAGATTTAAGCTTGATATGAGGAGGGGGGAAAACTCCTAATGATTAGAATTCTCCAAGAGTGGAATGAGTTCCCTTGGATCTGATGAGTTGCCTATTACTGAATCTTAAAAATGAAGGTTTGGGGGAGAAATGAAGAGGGGTTCCTACTCAGGTACAGTACAACTATCTGGCTTCCATGATCCCCTCTATCTCTAAGAGTCTACAAATTTTAAGATATTAACTCATTCCGATCCCAAGATATGTGGATTCAGCAAGACAGAGGAGGAGAGAGAGTGGTATCTGAATAATTAAAATGACTCACATTTCTGTGGCTCTTTAAGGCAATGGCTAGAGAGGCAGCCTTGAATCTAGGAAGATGTCCTGCTTCGGACCCATACGAGCTGTGTGATCCTATGCAAGTTATTTAACCTCTCAGTGCCCTGGGCCAATCTCTAAATCTATAAATTGCAGAGAAGTGTTGATATTCGTTGTTAGAGGAAATTTGCTCACTTGGAGGAGGGTTATGCTGGTGAAGTTACAGGTCCAGCTCCTCGCTCTTAAGGTGTTCAAGTCTGAAGTTAGGTTAGAATTCAAATAATTCCACATTTATGAAGCATTTAATATGGGTCAGCAGGCACTGGGGCTGGGCGCTAGGGTTGCAAAGCCAAAACTGAAATAATCCTTGCCCTCAAGAAGCTTCTATTTTGGGGGATAAAATAGTGCACAGGCAATAAATAGAAGATAATGTGAAGGGGAAGGGAGCACTAGTGGCTGAAAGGTTGAGGGGAGAATTAGGAAGGGCTTCCCATCAGTGTCTCAACTGAAATATGAAGGGAGAAGGTCGAAGCCACAGTAGGAAATGATGCAAAGGCAGCTAGGTGACACACCAGACCTGGAGTTAGAAAGGCCTGAGTTCAAATTCAGCTTCAGACACTAGCTGTGTGACTTTGGGCAAGTCCTTTAGCCCTATTTGCCTCAGTTTCCTCATCTGTAAAATGAACTGGAGGAAGAAATGGCAAACCACTCCAGCACATTTGCTAAGAAAACTCCAAGAAGGGTCAGGGATTTGACTGAAATGATTGAGGACAACAACAAACAATTTACATGTAAGGGTAAAACAATCCTGATTGGTGGAAATGAAGAAATGGGATTAGTGTTACCTCAGCTCCTCTCCATTACAGCATCCTTAGGAGATGGGATTTGTATTAAGGCAATGGGATTAGCCCTCAGGTGATGGGAGTAGGGTTTAGGTGATGGCTAGTCTGCATGAGATGGGATCAGTCCTAAGGGGACCTCACCCCCTCGGAGCACAGTACCCAAGGTTGAGCAAGGTTAAAACATGGTGGTCATTCAGACTAACCGGCTCACTTCGTACAGGGTCGGGGAACTTATTCGGAAAAATGCTTCTTTGCCTTCACTAATCTGTAGCTATAATTGAGCATCTCCTTCACTGTGATTAAAACCAAACCAAAGCAAACCAACCATTCTAACAAGTTATCCACAGTTTTCTCCAGTCTGCCCAAGGATAAGAACTTTGGCTTCAGAACTAGAAGTAACACCAGATGTTATCTAGTCCAACCCACTCATTTTATAGATGCAGAGACTGAGGCTTGGAGAGCTTAATTCCCCTCCTGTCCTGTTTCTGGCTTCTGGACTTCCAAACCATGCTGTCTCATCCTGAAACTTTACTCAACATGTGGGGGCTCTTTGCCCAGAAACATCTAACCACCCCTTCAGCCTTCTCAACATGGAAAGTCCTTCTGTAAGGCCTGCACCCTTCTCCTGTAGCCGTCATTTTGTGGAGGAGCCGAGGCTGCTTGTTATTCCATTCCCTGCCCTGTTCCTGGCTTCTAGACTCTGAAACCATCCCCGTAGTGTTGAAATACATATGTTCCCCGCTCTTCAGCTCCCTTCCTCTTCCATCATTAGAATGTAAGCTCCTTCAGGGCAGGACCTTCTTTCTTTTTGCTTGTATTTGTATCTCCAGTGCACTGTGCCTGGCCCTGAGCAAGTGCTTAATAAGTGCTTGTTACCCTCTTTCCTTGAGAACTTACCCAAGGTCCCAAGGTCATCAGGAATGTCAGAGCATGGGCTGCTCCCTGGACAAAGGGACTCAGAATATGGGAGAAGGGGAGGCTCCAGGGAGCCAAAAGTCTTTCCATAAGAGCACAGTACCCCGAGGGAGAGAAATAGAAATCTCTAACTCAGCTGACTTTACTGCCAGCCCTGCCTCCATCATTGTCTTGGGTAAAGAAAGGGAGTTGGCTATTAGGAATAGCAGTACAAATCAAGGTCTTCAGTGCCTTTCTGTTTGAGAGAGGGATGGGAAGGGGAGGAGGTTTCTTTGCTGTGGTTGTTGAGGTTGGTCTTAAGGGCTTCTGTGGTATCGAAAAATTCGAGGCCTTTCTACAATGTATTTGATGAGAAGGAAGTAAACAGATACTAGAGATATTCACCGGATGAGCTAATGATTTCTGAGAGAGGTTGTTATGGTCTACACACAGAGAAAGTAATTTCCAATTTCATTAATAGAGAATGTCCATCTAATACTATCAATATTTGTTTTAGAAGGATGTCCTTCCTAGTGATTCTAATCTACAGCTCTCAGACTCAGTGCCTGGAAAACAGACAAGGAAAATTTGACGTAGAACCTGGCCTAACTACTTTGCAGTTTCCTGAGGTGCTCCCAGGTTGGCATGGGGGGTGGGGGAAGTGGTTAGGATTCCCTCTGGGCCCTTGGAAGCTCTGTGGATATTTCAACAATACCAAGATCTATGTGGCCTTGAACTTTACCTCCATGGGAGAGCAATTTCTTCCTCTTTAAAATAAGAGGACTGGATTAGATCACTTCTGAGGTCTCTTTCTGACACTACTAAATTAGTTATTTGTGTATTGCTCTATAATCCTGACAATCTAGAAGTTCTATGAGGGCAGCCACTAAATCTTATCTAGACTCCATATCCTACTCCCAATGCCTGGCACAGTGTTCTGCAGAGTGTAGGCATTTACTGAATGGTTACTGAATTGAATTGAAGTGATGCTCCTGGAATAAGGATGATTCACGTAGAAGGTCACTAGTCACTGACATCCTGGTGCTGGTCTCTGTTCAAACTCTTTAGGTTTGGCTCTTGGGAAGTATGAGAGTAAGAAGGGAGGGGCTATCAGAGCACTTCCTTAGAGATAGCACTCAAGTAGCCTTTAATACAAGGAATTGTCCTTGTGAAGATTGGGGGTGATCTGGGTGTCTTGTTGAATTATTCTGTACTCTGTAATAGGTAACCCTCAGAGGCACAACTAGGGTGGTTACTGGAGGTTTGCCCCAGGATGGAAAATTTGGAAGGTACCAACAACACTGAATCAGGGTATGTTTCCTCTCCTAACGACCTGGCCTTGGTGACAATGGTAACTGCCTAGTAACTTGTAACAGCAACTGCTTCCACCCTCTTCAGCAACATAGAAAGCTTGAGATGTCCTAGGAATGTTTCATCTCTTATGCTTTTACATTTCCAGCTCCCAGCCTGCCTATGTCTACCCCACAAGCATCCTGTCCAACAACATAGAAACCTCCTGGTTTCCTGGAGCTCATCCTCCCATCCCCCTTCTCCCTCGTTAGAAAAATTACTAGTTACAGTTCCAGCAATATCTCTTCTCATCCCCTTTCCCCTCTGGATAGAAAGGCAGATATTTTATTAACTTAATGATTATGTTGGAATGTGGGTGGTATACCAAATGCCCACTAGTACTAAGGAGGTTCCCTGACTGGTTGAGGCTTAGATTGGGATTGTACAATAGTGCATTAACTTTGGTCCGCTACAACCAGGTAGGTGAATGAGCTTGGTCCAGAGGGATTGGGTGGATGAATCCCAACTTAGCAAAGGTGGGATTGGGATGTGGAAATATGGAGTATGAGTCATGACTCTTTTTTGATGGCCATGAATAGACCAGATACAGCTGTGTGGGCTCACAGCCAGCAAGTAAATCTTGCTATCTGTGAGCTTTGTTAGGGGAACGTTAGGTTGCACAGAGTGACAAGCTGGAAACTACCTAGTTAGGCTGAGAAGAATGCTTTTAAATACACTTGTAATTGTTTTAACTTGGAATATTATTTCTGATTTTATATTCTCATTCATATATAAATCAATATCTTTGCTTATACCCAAGATGGCTTAGGTTTAGCAAGAGGAGGGAGAGAGAGATGCTAGAGTTGGGCATTTTGTTAAAAGAACAGAGAAAAACGAAAGGGGTAAAAGAAGTGGGGTTTGGATGCTTTAGAGATACAAATGACTTCAGGGGCCAAGAAGGTCAAAGGCCTTTTATGTGGCATACTAGATAGAGCACTGGACTTGGAGTCAGGAAGACAAATTCAAATACAGCTTCAGATACTTACTCAGATACTATGGATAAATCACTTCTGTCTGCTTCAGTTTACTCATCTGTAAAGTGCAGGTAATGATATCGCCCACCTCACAGAGTTGTTTTAAGGATAAAATGAGATATTTGTTAAGTGCTTTAGAGAACTTTACAAAGTTCTATATAGATCCTAACTATTATTATTATTATTATTATCAATAATAAAATAAAATAAATCCTGTCTCTACCACTTGGTGCCTGAGGGACCTAGAACAAATCATTTCATTTCTCTGGGCTTTGGTTTCTTCATCTACAAAATGAGAGGTTGGAAATAAATGACCTTTGAGGTCTTTTTCAGTTCTAAATCTATGATCTTAAGACCTAGGTCTGGGAACCCCGACTGTGTTATGTCCATGAAGACCAAAAGGTATAATAGTTATGTTAGGAGCCAGTCCTGAAAAGTAAAATAAGGTTGGGGAATAACATAAGATAATTCATATCCTTATTATCATAGCCTTGGGCAGTGGGTAGAGTGGAAGACTCATCTTCCTGAGTTCAAGTCATCGCACTTACTAGCTATGTGACTTGGGCAAGTCACTTAATCCTGTTTGCCTCAGTTTCCAAAATCTGTAAAATGAGTTGGAGAAGGAAATGGCAAACCATTTTGATATCTTTGCCAAGAAAACCTCAAATGTCGTCATGAAGAGTTGGACATGACCAAACAACAACAATAACAACAAATTCACAGCCTTAAGAAGTTTTAAACTATTTTAATTTCAACAAAACATTGTGCAAAGAATTAAATAGTTGGAGATCAGAGACCTGGACTCAAGTTGGGGCAGGAGGTAAGCCTGTGGGACATTCAGGCTAGTGGAAGTGAGAGGCTAGTGAGAGGAAGATTGTGTTCTAAGTATGTTTCCTGATTATGGCAATATTTGACTTGGTTCAAATACAAGGCCATCCACATTCCTAGAACACAGGGCTGGCCCTGACACTAGCTATGTGACCCTGGGCAAGTTACTTTATTCCCAGCCTCACTTTTCTCATTTGTAAAAAAGAGATAATAATTCAATTCAGTAAACATTTGTTAAGTATCTACTATTCCCAGGGTACAGCTGGGATATAAATACACACACATACACACACACACACACACACACTCACTCTCAAATGATAGTCCCTGTCCTCAAAGAGTTTACACTCTCATTCTCCTGTAAAATAGTAAACCTACTCTCTATTCTATAAGTTGTTGTCAGGCGTGTGCCTCATAAACATCAAAGGGTATATAAATATATTTTTCTTATTATTATTAAAATGAAGCAGATGCCTATCTGTGTGGTTTGAATGGAAGTGTTCAGAAGCCCTGGACCTCAAAACTGTCTCAACTAGGGGTCTATCCACGGTGCTGAAAATTCCTACCATTAAGTTGTTCCACTAGCCTGAATGTCCCACAGGCTTACCTCCTGCCCCAACTTGAGTCCAGGTCTCTGATCTCCAACTATTTAATTCTTTGCACAATGTTTTGTTGAAATTAAAATAGTTTAAAACTTCTTAAGGCTGTCAATTTGTTGTTATTGTTGTTGTTTAGTCATGTCCAACTCTTCATGACGACATTTGAGGTTTTCTTGGCAAAGATATCAAAATGGTTTGCCATTTCCTTCTCCAACTCATTTTACAGATTTTGGAAACTGAGGCAAACAGGATTAAGTGACTTGCCCAAGTCACATAGCTAGTAAGTGTGATGACTTGAACTCAGGAAGATGAGTCTTCCACTCTATCCACTGACCAAGGCTATGATAATAAGTATTGCCTCTAAAAAAAAAACCCTCATATTTAGAGGTTCCCAAACTTATTTGGCCTACCACCCTTTTAAAATAAAATTACTCAGAGTCCCCCCAAATCTACTTTAACCCTTTAATGGTTTTTTAAATTTGCATCATTTCAAAAAATTTAAAATATTTTTAAAATTACACTTCTTAAATTTAATAATTTATTGTAAATTTGTGGGGTTTTTCCCTGCATTGAAATTTTGATGACACAATATTGTGTCATGTAACTGTATGGTATCATATTGTAAACAAGTCATTACACACACATATTCCTGCTGATGCATGTCGGACTTCCAGACAATGTGCAACAGGCTTGCCTGCCAACACTTGCTTGTTAAGACCTGTCTGCGGACTTGACAACTGATTGGTTATAACTTGCATTTTGTGTGTTTATTTGGAAAATAATGTAATGACTATGACTTGAACTCTGTTACACAACAGATGAAATATGTACTAATGGTTTTTCTTTCCGTATGCTTCCAACACCTCCCTTTTTTTATTCAACACCACCCAATTGCACCTGAGGCTATTACCAGCCCCCCTGGATCATTCCAGTGCCCCCAGGGGGCAGTATCACCAACTTTAGGAACCTCTGCTGTTATTCAAATGCACTTCTATTACATGGCCTTGGGTAGTAGAAGCATTGAAAACTGACTTTAGGGATGGGGTAGGGCTAGCTCATTATCACATTAGGGGAGAACAGCTGTTAGGACCAGTGGAACTCAGAGAATTTAGCTCTCTCTCCTCTGCTCCAGTCACCTGACACAAGTACATGGGGAGCCCTGCTTCATTCTGTAAAGTTGCACACACCTGCTGGTCCTTATCTGCTCTCACCAGGAAACATGGTTAACTAAAATCCAGACAAAAGACCAGCTGCCTCTGTCCTGGACTCAACCCCATAACCTCATCTATTTCCACCGTTGTGTGGATCTGCTTGCCAGTCTGGGTTCCTGAAGCTTTTCTTCAGTCTTTCTGTGTAGGTTCCATTCTTTACTCAATTCCTCTTTCCTTGTTTGAAACCTAGATGTCAATCTCTGCCCATCTACTTGACCTGTATTCCTGAGGAATGCCAATTCTGGCTTATCTACTTGAATTTCATATCTTGCCAGGTCCTTTAGGTTTGTCCTGGCAACTTGGATACTGACCTTTTTTTTCATCTTCTGGGTTCATACTACATGTATAGTGCAGGTGGACCATAAGTAGATTTGTCATTGAACCAGGAGGAGTACAGTGGGCAAGATTACATTTGGGATAGTAAATAGCCTTTCAAAGATCCCAAGTTTCCATCTGGCACAAAAGCCCATCTCTTTAACACCAATTTCTTTCTGGTTAAGGTGAGTGGCTGAGAATCATGGAACATCCTTATCTCTGAAGAATAAAAACAGAAACCTGCATAAGTGACCAATGAAGGGTCACTCAATCAGCAAATATTTGTGCTAGGCTCTGGGGGAACAAAGACATTGTATAAAACCCCAGCTCCAGCCCTCTAGGAGCCTACATATTATTGGGTGGATACCGCACGTTGGCAGATAAGGGAAATATAGGATATGTGTAAAATGACCGGAGTAAAGAAAGGATTAACAACTGGTCAAATGAGTAAATGCTTTTGGAAGGCAGTGCAAGTTGAATTGAACCTTGAAGGGAGCTATAGGTTCCCAGAAGTGGAGATCAGTAGGTAGAACATTCCAGGCACTGGAGACAGCCCGCGTAAGGACACAGGGCCAGGAAATGGAATGTCATGGACAGGGAATAGCAGGCAAGCCAGATTGGCTACAAAGTGGAGTACACTGAGGAGGAGTTATGTATAATCAGCCTAAAGATAGTTTGGAGGGGGCGGAGCCAAGATGGCAGAGTGAAAGCAGTGACTTGCTGGAGCTCTCCCCCAAACCCCTCCAAATACTCATAAAAAATGGCTCTAAACAAATTCTAAAGCAGCAGAATCCACAAAAAGACAGAGTGAGACAAATTTCCAGCTCAAGACAACCTGGATGATTGATCAGAAAGGTATATCACGCCGTGCTGGGAGCGGAGCACAGTGTGGCATGGGCAGGCCACGGCAAACCTGGGCAGGCCTCAGAGGACTGAATCACGGGCAGCTGTCACGGTTTCCAGACTTCTCAACCCATGAACACCACAGACAACTTAGAAGGTCAGTGGGAAAAGTCTCTTTCTGCAGTGCTGAGAGAGGAGCACGGGGTCTTAGCTCCATTCCCCGAGAGCGCAGACCTTGGGGGGCAGCTGCCTCCTGAGCTTCCAGCCTACAGACTAAGGGGGAATCCAGTGGCTGATCAGAGAGGGATTGCAGGGATGTCTTTGCCAGTGCCGAGGCAGGAATCTCTTGCTTTTCCCGTGCTTGGATCTGGGTCACAGTTCTGGGTGGTGGTCCTGGGGAGAGGAGGAGTGCTAGCATGGTGGAATTTGTAGTGGCTGAGAAGAGTAAACCCTCCTCACAGTTCCAGAACAGAAAGGAGTGCTTGTGGTCACTAATAGACCAGAGCACAGGCCAGGAAAGGAGTAAACACCTCACTCCTTATCATATCACCTTGGAAGAACTGAAAATTTACAGGTCCCTACAAGTATCTCTGAAAACAGCTGTACAAACCCCTGAAGCTTGGGACAGTACATTCTCCACATTGGAAGCAGACTCTGACCTTAACAAAGTGTTTAAAACTCAAGTAATTGGCGGGGATCATGAGCAAGCAGCGCAAAAAGAGTCAGACTATATTATCTTACTTTGGTGACAAAGAAGATCAAAATATACAACCAGAAGAAAACAAAGTCAAAGCTCCTACATCCAAAGCCTCCAAGAAAAATATGAATCAGTCCCAGGCCTTGGAAGAGCTCAAAAGGGATTTTGAGAAGCAAGTAAGAGAAGTAGAAAAAACTGGGAAAGAAATGAGAGTGATGCAAGAAAATCATGAAAAACAAGTCAACAGCTTGCTAAAGGAGACCCAAAAAAATACTGAAAATAACACCTTAAAAAATAGCCTAACCCAAATGGCAAAAGAGGTCCAAAAAGCCAATGAGGAGAAGAATGCCCTAAAAAGCAGAATTGGCCAAATGGAAAAGGAAGTCCAAAAGATTACTGAAGAAAATACTTCCTTAAAAATTAGAATAGAGCAATTGGAAGATAGTGACTTTATGAGAAATCAAGACACTGTAAAACAAATCCAAAAGAATGAAAAATTAGAAAACAATGTGAAATATCTCATTGGAAAAACAACTGACCTGGAAAATAGATCCAGGAGAGAGAATTTAAAAATTATTGGACTATCTGAAAGCCATGATCAAAAAAAGAGCCTAGACATCATCTTTCAAGAAATTATCAAGGAAAACTATCCTGATATTAGAACTAGAGGGCAAAATAGAAATTGAAAGAATCCACCGATCTCCTCCTGAAAGAGATCCCCAAAGGAAAACTCCTAGGAATATTGTAGCCAAATTCCAGAGTTCCCAGGTCAAGGAGAAAATATTACAAGCTGCCAGAAGGAAACAATTCAAGTACTGTGGAAACACAATCAGGATAACACAAGATTTAGCAGCTTCTACATTAAAGGACTGCAGGGCATGGAATATAATATTCAGGAGGGCAAAGGAGATAGGATTACAACCAAGAATCACCTACCCAGCAAAACTGAGTATAATCCTTCAGGGGAAAAAATGGTCATTCAGTGAAATAGAGGACTTTCAAGCATTCTTGATGAAAAGTCCAGAGCTGAATAGAAAATTTGACTTTCAAATACAAGACTCAAGTGGAACATGAAGAGGTAAACAGGAAAGAGAAATCATAAGAGACTTATTAAGGTTGAACTGTTTACATTCCTGCATGGAAAGATGATATTTATAACTCATGAGACCTTTGTCAGTATTAGGCTAGTTGGAAGAAAAAATTATATATATGTATAGGTAGATAGATAGATAGATAGATAGATAGATAGATAGATAGATAGATAGATAGATAGAAGAGGCACAGGTGAGTTGAAGATTAAGGGGTCATATCTGGAGAATAAAATTAAGGGATGAGAGGATTATACTGGAGAAGAAGAGGGGGAGAGGTAGAATGGGGTAAATTATCTCGCAAAAAAAAACAGAAAAGAAAAAGCTCTTACAGTGGAGGGGAAACAGGGGAAGGTGAGAGGGAATGAGTGAATCTTATTCTCATAGGATTTGGCTTAAGGAGGGAATAACATACACATTCAATTGGGTATGGAAATCTGTCTTACCCTACAGGAAAATGGTGAGGGGGAAGGGGACAAGAGAGCAGGGTGATGATAGAGAGGAGGGCAGAATGGGAAACAGGGTAATCAGAAGCAAACACTTCTGAGGAAGGACAGGGTCAAGGGAAAGACTGGAGTAAATGGGAGGGCAGGATAGGATTAAGGGAAATAGAGTTAGTTTTTTACAACATGTCTATTATGGAGGTGTTTTGCATAACTGCATATGTATAACCTATATTGAGTTGCTTGCCTTTTCAATGAGGGTGGATGGGGAGGGAGGAAGGGAGAAAATTTGGAACCCAAAGTTTCAAAAACACATGTTAAAAAATATGTTTTCATGTGCAACTGGGAAATAAGAAATACAGGAAATGGGGTACAGAAGTCTATCCTTCCCTACAAGAAAATAGAAATGGAAGGGGATAAGAGAAGGGAGGGGGAGATAGAAGAGAGGGCAGACTAGGGGAAGGGATATTCAGAATGCATGCCATCTTGGGGTGGGGGAGGGGCGAGATAGGGTGAAAATTTGGAACTCAAAATCTTGTGGAAATAAATGTTGAAAACTAAAAATAAATAAATTTAATAAAAATTTTTAAAATTTTTAAAAAGATAGTTTGGAGACAGATGGTGAGGGCCTTTAAATGTGAAACAAAGGAGTTCATAGTTTTATAGTTTATAGTGGGGATTCCTTTTGAGTATAGGTTGGATTAGATGGCCCCTGAGGTCCCAGCCAACCCTCAAGGTCTTTTATTTTATCTGAGATGTAATGGTGAAGTGCTAAAGCTCCTCCAGCAGGGGTGATGCATGGTGGGCATCAGTGAAGGCCACAGTAGACTACCCATAATGACTTGCCCACAAGCAATGGGACAACATCCATTGCCAAGGACACATGTAACCAGAAAAGGAGGTGGGCTGGTCGTGGAATGAAAGATACCTGGGGCAAAGCATGGCAGATGGAATATCTGAGTGCTGCACTGGTACTCAGTGGAATGCTCGGTGACCTAGAAGCAAATTTCCATTGCACTGAAGAGATCCTCTATGGAGAATTTATGGAAGGACAGAATAAAAAAAAAATCACGCAGGATGAGAAGAAATGGATAACTTGGCAATCTTTATCCTTAGGTGGGAGGGGAAAGAGAAATGAACAAGTACTTATCAGGTGCCTACAAAGTGCCAGATACTTTGCTAAGTGTTTTACAGATCTCATTTGATCTTTGCAACAATCTCAGGAGGTAGGCACTAACATTATCCCTATGTTACAGTTAAGGAAACTGAGGCAAAGATGCTAACATTATTCCCATGTTTCAGTTAAGGAAACTGAGGCAAACAGAGGTTAAATGACTCACCTAGGGTCCCATAGCTAGGAAATGGCTGAGGCTAGATTTGAACTCACGACTTCCTGACTTAAGGCCTAGCACCTTATCCACTTTGCCACCTACCTGGAGAGTGGCCATACCAATGAGATCGCAGATCTGCTGATATTTGGAAGCAAAGATTAAAAGGCATCCTTACATCCACTCTGGATATACCAACTGAGGCCTCTCTTTTGATGTCTCTCACCATTGCAATGCTCTATCTGTTGTACCATGCTCATCTGGCATGGCTTCTGGTCCAGAGCCTTCTGAGTATACAGGGTAATGAAGAAATAGAACATGAAGCTGTGATTTTTTTTAATTGGGAGGAAGGTGCCATATGTTGTAGCACAGGGTGGGGTATAACTGGTGGGGCTCTGTAGTTGGAGAAGACATTTGAAGGTATAAAGTGGGGAAGGAGAAAATTTTAGGGCAAAAAAAGAGAAAATACTTTTATTCCCAAAAGTAACATATAAAAGTCTCTTCTCTCTTCTTTTTAGGTTTTCACATATTTCCAGATATACAAAAGAGGCAGCATGGAAAGAGTATAAGACTTGAATTTGGGAGACCTAGATTTATGTTCCACCAAATCCTTACTGTGTGACCTTGATTAAGTCACACAATCTCTTTAATCCTCAGTCTCTTCACTTATAACATCAACCAATTAATTAATCAACCAACAGACATTTATTAGCTACCTACTGTATCCCAGGCACTGTGTTACTTAGGTGCCAGAGATACAAAAACAATAGAAAACTTCCCCAAAAATGTCCCTGCCCCAGAGGAGCTTAGATTCTATTGGGAATAATTTGCCCTTCAGGCTACACCAAGGGGTTGCTATGAGGATCAAATGATTATGAAAATGTTTGTAAATTGTAAAGTGCTATACAGAAGTAAGAGACAATTATTATGAGTACATTCAATTCAATTCAATTCAATCCCACAGGTTTCAACTAAGCGCCTACTATGTGCAAGGTACTGGGGTTACAAAGACAGAATCAAGCAATCCAAGTTATGAATAATATATATTCCTGTTTCAAAGCTAATGTGAGTCTGTAAAAGCCACTTAAAAAGATATTATAGGGGCAGCTAGGTGGTGCAGTGGATGGAGCTCCAGCCTTGGAGGCAGGAGAACCTGAGTTCAAATCTGGCCTTGGACACTTGACCCTTACTAGCTGTGTGACCCTGAGCAAGTCACTTAACCCTGATTGCCTCACCAAAAACAAAAACAAAAAATATATACATACATAAAAATATATATATATACATACATATATATATACACACACATATATATATATATATATATCCAATCCCCTCTCCCAATTCTCCCAAATTTAGAACACAAAAACAAAAAAAAAACAAACACTGATATTTCTCAGTGCATTTTGATACCTCTACCACCAGACACATTGTTTTCTAAATTTCCAAAACATTTTCACCTATAAATGGTGGGGAGAAGCTTGAAAATGCTTGAATAGGAAGGAGCAGTGTTGTGCTAAAAAAATAAAAGGGGGAGGCTTGGGGGTCCTAAAAATATTTGATAGATTATCCAGATGATGATAATAATATCTGAATGTTAGCACTGTGTAGATCAAATATTGTTTCTTCTGTTCCCCATCCAGATGGCTGGAGTCATATACACTCTCCTTTGTTCTCTCTTCATAGCTGTCTCTCCCTTTTTATTTCCACAAACCAATGAATCTTAGAGCTAGAAGATACTTTCAATCCCCCTCATTTTGAAGGAAACTGAGGCTCAGAGAAATGAAGTGATTTGCCCAAAGTCATAAAACTAGGAAAACAGAAGATGTAAACCCAAGTGCTCTGACATACCTGTTCCACTGCTCCTCATCCAGATTCCTTTTTCTCAAACCTTGTCCCTTTGTTAAAATTTGTAATAGTCCACAAAGCCAGTTTCCCTTCACATCTCATCTTTTGCCTGGCAGAATGAACATTTCCTGTTTTGATTCCCAAAGGGGGCCTCCTCATCCTATCCTTAAATCATTTTATTGGGACCAAAATAGCTTCTAGATTTAAAAAAAAAAAGGCAACTTAGCACCTCTTACCAGGGCACAACTCTAAAATAACCCTCTTACCACCTCTTCCATTCTTTTAAGAATCTTGTGCAGATAATATGACACTGAATGTTTCCTTTATTCTTAGCTACTTCTTCAGGAAACACTGTCCCACATCACAAGAGAGACATACCTTGAACTCCATTTGAAATGAGATCTGGGTTACTCATAAGTTCCTAGAGTTGGTCTCTTAAAGATCATTTGGCCCAACTTCCTACTCAACACAATCATCATTGACAGGTGGTCATTTAGTCGCTGCATGAATACTTCCAGGGACGAGAAGCTCCTTACCTCACTAGGCATCTCATTCCATTATTGGACACCTTTCATTGCTAAACCTGGAGGTGGATTTTTGTACTGGGGTTAAGTGACACAAAATGCATCTAGGACAAAGCAAAGGAAGGTAGTGATATAGGATCCTTCAAGTGGTGAGGGAAAAGATGAAACCTGAGAAAGCTTCACCTATGGTGTGGCTGTTTGGAGAAAGAAGTTCCACCTCATAATTTCATATATAAAATAATTTTTATGGCTAACTATGTGCTAAGATCAGTTGTTTCTACATTACTGAAAGATTTCAAGTGCTGTCAGCACCCTCTAAATTTCTGTAACCTAGGACAAAGCCCCATTTGCCCAGCCTTAGCTACAGTTCTAGTTAGAAAGCACTTCTTATATTGAGTAGAAACCAGATCTATGAGGACAATGCCTTCTGCTATAGAAATATTCCTTGTTGATGCTGGGCAGCACTCATATAATTTCTCAGTGATTGGACAAGTTGTCAGGGGGTCAGGAAGAGATCACAAACGACAAAGATATTGAGCTGCAGAGGTGTGACTCTAAGGTGATAGGAGAGAGCTTGAAGTCTTATTTGACTAGTTAAGTGTAGGTTTCAGAAGGAGTTAGAGATCCATACTTAATGATGAGATGTATATGGGCTAGCCTCTCCTTGGGCCATTTGGGAGTGGGAGTAACAGGCAGGTTCTGAAGGCCAGACTTGATTTCCCCCTCTCAATTAATCAATAAATAAAAAATTTATTAAGTGCCTCCTATGTACCAGGCAATGCACTAAGCATTGTGGGTATAAAGGTGAAAGTGAAATAGTCCTTGCCCTCAAGGATCTTACATTCTAGTCAGGGGCCGGGTGGGGCTCCCGGCGCTCTTAATCCTAACTGAGGGAAAGCATTAGCATCATGGCTTCCTCCTCTATTTAACTAGGATGATCTCATTCCTGAAAGCATTTTAACTGGTGTGGAGATGGCGGTCTTTCCCCAGAGACAGCTACAGTATTTTCAGAGTTGAGCCAACTTTGTCTTCTCTAGGTGAGTCAAAGTTCCCTTATTTACTCGCTACCTAAACACAGCAGTTCCAGCTGACCCTAAGAGCTCATACAATTTGGCTCCAGTCATTCCCACCCAATAGTTCATTTTGCCTCGGGATTCTTTGAACCGGCAGCTCTGCTATGGCTATCCAAGGGAATAAAAGAGGGCAGAGCCCTTGAGCTAAGGAAAGCTAGGGGCTTCTCAATCAATACTGCTGTTGGAACCCAGCTGGGAGAGGGAGGTCTTCCGAATGAAAGCGCCTAAGAAAGGGACCCTGGCACATTCCTCCGCAGGATACTCCCAAGAGGGAACTCAGGGACATCTTTCAGAAGCATTTCAGACTCTGCAAAGGATTTAGAGATGCCCCATTTTTGTACAGTGAGCCTCCTCTACATTTCACAGAGTCTGTACACAGGAAGCAGAACAAAGAAAGCCTGGCCGCGTGTCTCATATATCCCATAGCTGGACATTCCTGATTTTCTGGTAACATACCTATGACGCCCCTACAGATGGCTGGAGCAGTGAGGTAAGAGGTAGGGTGCTCACTCCTGCAGAAGCGAAGCTTTGGGGGCGTGGTCCCTCTCTGTTCCCTACAAGTGTGGAACCTACAGGGGTCATTCGACATGTAGGCACAGGTTGCCCTCTGGCTGGGGCGGGGCAAGGGGGTGGGAAGAAAGAAAAGCTTCCACTAGGGAGGGAACTGATATTTCCTAGTGCAGTGAAAGTCAGATGGAAAAGTAATGTAGTATAAAGGTAGAGAAAAGGAGACAGGAGAGAAAAAATAGGAGGAGAAAAGGGAAGAGCAAAAGAAAACAGAGGATCAGAGAGGTGATGGGTGAGGCTGGATAGGTGAAAGAAGTAGCTCCCCACTGATAGAGTAAGGGGATCAGAAAAGGTAGAGGGGAGACAGAACTGATGACAAGGGGGGACCTTCAATGATCTTTTTCTCTCCTCAATAATGCATTCTGTGCAAAAATCCCTTAGGGACATAAGAAATTAAAGAAATCCCAATTCCTGGCCCCAAGTGACTCCACCCCTAGCTCCAGAATGGGGATAAAGCTTGGAACTTAAGTTTTCCCTCTATAGATACTCATTATTTTATCCCTGACACTTCTCACTGCTCCAAGAATCCAACAAAGTTTAATGGAATGAGTGAACTGGAAGCAACATAAGCAACACTGTGCTATTTGGCTGCCTAGTCCTCCCCTCCAGACACCCCCGACCTCTCCTGTGACTTTAGTTTTTTTTAAGAGATGCCCTAAGCATTGGTATGTTTTCTACTTACCCCAACCCAGTTAGTGGTGAGCTGCTTGCTTCCTCACTCCTTCAATTAGTGGTGCTCTGGGCTTCTCTCAACATCAGCACCACTGTTCGGCTCTCAACATGACATCATCTCTGAGTGCTGTGATTGGACAGCTGCAGGTTGCTTGGCAATTGGACAGTATCTTCTGGAGGAGCAGGGATTGCCTAAGTAACTCTTGGAGAGCCAGGGAGCTAGAGGATGATGTCACACAAAGAACCTATTTTCTAGGTTGTACGGGGTACTGGGGCAGCAGAGGTGAGAGTGGGGAAGAAGATGGAAAGGGGATGGGAAGAAGTGGAGGCATTACATAGCTCTGAAGCAGCCATGGAGGGTAAATGATGAATGCTATAGAAAAGTTTGGGCTTTTTTGCAAATCTGGGGGTGGGAGAGTATAAAATATAGAAGAGAAACGAGAACAGATGAACTCTAAATATAGATACCGGGATTTTTTGATGCCCTGTTTCCAGATATATAGGGAGAACTGAAGGGAGGGCATAAATTCTTGCTCTGGAGGTACAAGGAAAGATAAAGGAAAAGTGAGTCTGGCTTAGTACTGTGATCAAACACATGCTTTTCCCCTTGTCAGTAGCAAGAAGTCACAGCAGGAAGAACACTGGAATGGGAGATAGCAGCACCCAGTCCTTATCCCAGTTCTACCTTGAGCAAGCTGTGTGGCCTTGGGGAAATCCCTTTAACTCTCTGAGCCTCAATTTCTTCATCTGTAAAGTGAAGAGTGGAATGTGATCGGATTTTTAAGTTCCCTCTGAGGTCCAACATCATACTCCATAATTGCCTTTAATTCAACTTATTTTGGGTGGACCCACAAGGTTCATAATTGGGTCATTGAAGCATTTCATAGAATTGGTTGTGATGATATAGGCTGCTGTTTACAGCAGACTGAAATCATACTGACCTCTAAGGATGAGAGTCTGCTGCTGATATGGGGTGAGGGTAGAGGGTGGGGGATGGGCTATGGGTGTGGAAGGTTTGGAAAAACCATGAGAGGGACATTGATGGACCATGGTGAAGGGGTGTGCCAGTGCATTATGAGGAAGGGGAGTGCTAGTGAGTCAGATGTATTGTTGTTGAAACATAAGAGGGCATACAGACAGACTGACAGAGTGTCGGGTAAAGACTGCCTTTAATCCTTCCTCTTCAGGGAGATGTGACAGCTGCTATTGGGGGATAATCAATAAAGTCAGGACCTGGATAAACCTGGGTGGGCCGGTGATCGACTGGTTGGGAATTCCAGATCTACACTCCCTTATGGCAAAGCTGCTCTATTGTGTTATATGTGACACTGAAATATATCTTCAGGGTTAGTGCAAATTCTGCAAATATGTGCAGCAACATGCAGTGAGGCAATGCTGCTTCCATTGGTTCCTGGAGTCATACACTGATAATTTTAGATTTATTCAGATCCTGTTACTACTCTATCTTACAACAAGAAGGATGGGGCATAGATTGGTGAGCTCTCTAAAACAGCATGTTGCTATGTACCAGGGGTTTTGGGTGGGGAAAGCAAGAAGATCTCTCACGGGGCCCTTTCTCTAATATTTACTATCTATGAGACCTTGGCAAGTCACTTAACCTCTCTGGGGTTCAGTTTACTCATCTGTAAAATGAGGGGGCTGTATTAGCTCTTCGTCTATGATCCTATGACCTCTGTGATCCTGTGATCACTGTCCTCAGCTCACAGGAAAGTGAGAGAATGACTTTAGGGTCAGAGAGTGGTATAAAAAGATGTCCAAAGTATACTGGGGAAAATAGAGAGGAACTTCTCTCAATCAACTGGAGTTGAGACTTTTGAATGTTTAGGGAGTCATGAGAGGTCCAAATAAGAGGCCTTGGCAAAGTGGGTAGTAGGATTTGCCAAGGGTGGTAGTGGTAGTGGGTAGAAGACAGCAGTGTGTATTTGAAGGGTGTTGCTCAGAATACCATGGCCAAACCATTTCAGGATTTGGCAGAGGGGTGGATCCCATCTTTCGGTCTGCGTGTGTGTGGGGGGGGGGGCTTAAATTATTTCCTTTGTCTATATGCGGGACACATGGCTCCCTAATGTATGGAAGAAGAAATCCTAGGAATGCTTTTACATACTTTGACGTGTGAAAAGAGGAAATATGTAAGTTATTGATTAACTAGAATGCCAAGTAGCTAGCTGTCTATGATTCCAGACTTAGAACAGTCAGCTTAGCAATCACTCAGAGCTGAGTGTTGAAGTCCTAGTGGATGGGGATAGGAATTAGTGACAACCAGAAGGTTTTCATATCCCATCCTACTCCATCACTCTAGAGTAGCCACTGTTGGGGGTAGTGGTGGTGGTGAGAGCTGCTGCTGCCCTCACTCTACTAAGTTTCTAGCACCTGGAGTTAGAAATAGAGATCATTCATTTTCTAGTAGGAGGAGGAAGTGAGGCTGGTGACTTTGCTTAGTCCTCCCTCACTTAAATCCAATTCAATTGCATGTCATGGCATCACCTCCCTGATATCATGGTCTTCTTCGAGAATGAAGGACAGGAAAGACAGACAGTAGGATGAACTAAGGTCATATAAGCTCTGTGTCTATGTAGCACTTTTAGATTTACAAAGAACTGTTCCCTTAGTGCCCATGTGAGATAGGTAGGTAGGGCATGTATTTTTAGCCCCATTTTACTGTTGAAGAATGTGAGGCTCAGAGAGGTTAAGCAATTTGCTTAGGGTCACACAGCTTATAAGTACTAGAGCTCACATCCAGGGTATCTAACACCAACACCAATGTTCCTGGTACTGTAACACCTGACCTGGAAACTGTGCTATAAACAGTAGTTAGGTATGGCTAAAATAGTACTGTTAGTGCTGTGTTTCTGATGCCTTAAAGGTTAAATTAGCTTCAAGAGGCTGTCCTGAGAACCTAGCCACCATTGCTTTTATAGGAAGATATCTTCAGTGTTACTAATTACTCAGAAACACACTTTGGACAAAGGATAGAAAGGAAAGTATGTGTCCGGCAGTTGGGAAATGGCTAAACAAATTATAGTATATAAATACAATGGAATGTGATTGTGTTATGAGAAATGAGAAGGCAGCTAGGTGGTGTAGTGAATACAGCACCAGACCTGGAGTCAGAAAGACTCATCTTCCTCAGTTCAAATGCAGCTTCACATACTTACTAGCTGTGTGAGTCACTTAACTCTGTTTGCCTCAGTTTCCTCATCTGGAAACTGGAGAAAGAAATGGCAAACCTCTCCAGTATCTGCCAAGAAAACCTCAAATGGGGTCAGGAAGAGACAGACACGACTAAAAAAGGACTGAACAATAACAGAAATGATGAATATGAAGAATTCAGAAAAACATGGAAAGACTTGTGTGAAGTAATGCAGAGTGAAACAAGCCAAATTGGGAGATAATTTACTCCCTAACTATACTACTATAAAGGGAAACAACATTGAAAGACTTCCAAACTGTGACCAATGCAAGTGCCTTCAAAGGCCAGATGACAAAGCTCATCTCTCACCTCTCAGCGGAGATGTGGCAGACTACCTACAGGTGTGGAACCAGGCAAACAGTTTCAGATATAACCATTTAACAGATGAGGAAACTGAGATTCAGAGAGGTGGAGAGTTATATAGGTAGCATATAGTGGAGCAGGGGTTTGAATTCAAGTCTATGAGCCTGGGCATATCTTGAGAATAGTCAGTTGCCATAGAGATCATTTGTCAGTGATTTGAAGAGTATCTGCAGTTGGAGGGCAGGATTTGTGATCCTGCCCTAGGAGAAATGGTTGGAGGAACCAGTGACATTTAGTCTGGAGAAGAAAGAACATAGGTGGGACATGGTAGCTGCCTTCAAGTATTTGAAGATTTGTCAGACAGAAGAAGGATTAGATTTGTCCTGCTTGGCCCTGGAGAGTAGAACCAGAAGCAATGGATGGAAGTTATAGGTAGTATGTTTTGGTTTAATATAATTTAAAACCTCATAAAAATTATAATTGTCCAAGAGTAGAATGACAAACTTGAGAGGCTATGAGTTCTCTTTCCTGTCTCCTAACCCCAATAGAGGTCTTCATGGAAGGGCTGGATAACTAAAGACATCACAGCTAATAATGCATAATAATAATCAATAAATAGTATGCCAGGCATTGTGCTAAGCCATGGGGTTACAAAAAAAAAGAGGCAAAAGACAATGAGCTTACTACAATCTGATGGGGAAGACAACATGCAAACAAATACATACAAAGCAAGCTATAGATAGGATAAATAGAAAATAGTTAACAGAGGGAAGACACTAGAATTAAGAGGGGCTGGGAAAGTCTTCCTGGAGAAGGTGGGATTTTAGTAAAGACTTAAAGGAAGCCAGGAGGTCAGTAGTTGGAACAGAAGAGGGAGAGTGTTCCAGGCAAAAATGCCCAGAGCCAGAGCTGAGTCTTTGTGGAACAGCCAGGACACCAATGTCGCTGGATCAAAGAGTACTTGTCCAGGAGTAAGGTGTAAGAGGACTGGAGAGGCAGGAGGGGCTAGGATATGAAAGGCTTTGAATCCAAACAGTGAATTTTGTTTTTGCTCCTGGAGGCAATAGGGAGCCACTGGAGTTTAGTCAGTAGGGGAGTGACATGATCAGACTTTCATTTTAGGAAAATCACTTTGTTGGCTGAATGGAGAATGGACTGAAGTGAGGAGACGTATGGGTATGGCTTTTTGACTTAGTCCACATTTTACAGAACAAATCCTTTTATTAAGGGGATTTGTTCTGTGAAGTTTGGATTCAGTCAAAGGGCCACACTTGAGGACCTAGAGGGTCACATGTGGCCTCGAAGGCAGGCGTTCCCCACCTCTGGACTAAAGTTAAGTACTGCCCCTCCCCTCCAGAAGGCTGTTGCAATAATCAAGGCAGAAGTAACGAGAGCCTGCATTAGAGGGATGGCATTGTTAGAGGACAGAAGGGGGTATATTTGAGAAATGTTGCAAAGGTAAAATTGACAGGCCCTGGTAACATATTGAATATGGGAGTAAGAGATAGTGAGAAACTCAGGATGACTCCTAGGTTGCAAGCATGAGGGAATGGAAGGATGGTGTTGTCCTCTGTGGTAGAAGGTGGGAGGGATGGAGGGCTTAGGGAAAAAGATAATGAGTCCTATTTTGGACATATTGAGTTAAAGATGTCTGCTTGACATCTAATTTGAGATATCTGAAAGGCATTTGGAGATGTGGGATTGGAGATCAGCAGGAAGATTAGGGCAGGAAAGGTAGATTTGAGAATCATTATTATAAAGATGGTAATTAAATTCATAGGAGCTGATGAGTTCACCAAGTGAAGTGGTATAGAGGGAGAAGAGAAGAGGGTCCAGGACAGAATCCTGTGAGACACCTATCATTAGAGGGTGTGACCTGGAGAAGGATCCAGCGAAGGAGACAGAGAAGGAGCAGTCAGATAAGGAGGAGGAAAATCAAGAGAGAGTGGTGACCTGAAAACCTAGAAAGAAGAGTATCAAGGTGGAGAGAGAGATCAACAGCATTAAAAGGCTGCAGAGAGGTCAGGGAGAATGAGGATTGAGAAAAGGTCACTGGATTTGGCAACTAAGACATTATTAGAAACTTTGGAGAGAGCAGTTTTAGTGGGATAATGAGGTCAGAAGCCAGATTATAAGGGAGTAAGAAGGGAGTAAGAGGAGAAAAAGTAGAGATACCAATTGCAGACAGCCTTTTTGAGTTTAGCTACAAAGGGCAAAAGAGATATAGGATGATATGTACTGGGGTGAAAGGGTCAGGCCAGGGGAGACATGGGCATGTTTGTAGGAAGTAATAAATGAGCCAGTAGAGAGGGAGAGATTGACTGAAAATAAATGAGAGTGGGGATAACAGAGGGGACAGGCTGTTGGAGGGGACAGGATGGAATGGGATCACTTGAACTAAAGAAGGGTTAGCCTTGGTAAGGAGTAAGGCTGCTTCATCAAATGAGACAGTGTGAAGAAGGAGAATGGCACAAGGTACCAGAAGATAGGAGATGAGGAAGAGGGGAGAAGGGGGAGTTTATGGCAAGCGACCTCAATTATTTCTGTAAAATATTAAGTGAGGTTCTCAGCTGAGAAAGTTGGGCAAAGGGGAGCCATAGGAGGTTTGAGGAGGGATGAAAAGCTTTGGAAGAGCCACTGTGGGGAGTGGAGAGTAAGTTGATAAGGGAGGTATAGTAGCATTGCCAGGCAGCAGTGAGGGCCCAGTTGAGATTGTGTAACATAAATTTGTAGTAGACCCAGTCAGAACGGTTGCATGATTTTCTCCATCTTCATTCAACAGCACATGCGTAGGAATGAAAGCAGTGAATGGCAGGAATGTTTTAAGACTGGAGTTGGCAGGCCTAGGATGATATGATAAGGGGGCTAGGGATTCTAGAGAGGAGGACAGTGTAGAGTTGAATTGGTTCACTAAAGGGGTCAAGATGGGGAAAAGAGGAGAGTGGCTAGTGCATAGAGATGGCCTGAGAGAGAATTGAGGGGTCAAAGGACTGGAGGGCATGCTGTGGATGAGGAGTTGGGTTATGTAAGGGAAGGTAGAGGGAGAGTTGAAAAGCCAATAGTCTATGACTGAGTAAAGAGATTTCAGAATTCTTGAACATGGAGGTAGTACATTTGTGGGTAATGGCAAAAATCATGGATATGATCATCTTTGTATGTGACTGAGGTGGGGTGGAGGATTCACTCGTGGCAGGTGAGGAGCCTGAGGAACAGAGTGGTTAGGGTATTTGAAGGTGAGTCAATATGTATGTTGAAGTCCCCAACATGAGGATAGGAGTTTGGGAGGAGAGAAAAATTGTAAGCCAGTTATCAAACTCATTGAGGAAGGAAGGAAAGTGACCTGGGTGTCCGGAGTCCCTTCCAGCTCAGATTCTTGGATTCTATGGTTACAAATACAGCCTTCTTTCCATTATACCTTATTACTCTCTGTCAGAGGTCATGGGTATTTCCAAAATTGTATCAAATCTGGTATAGGGAAAAGAACAATGGATTGGAAATTGGGAAACCTGGCTTCTACTTCTGGGTCTGCCATTACTAGTAGAGGCGAATCTTGGGCAAGTAATCTTGCCCCTCAGGGCCTCAGTTTCTCACCTGTGAAACTTGTGAGTTAGCTCAGATATCCTCTAGGTGCTACCAGCTCTAAAAAGCCTCTCCTCTCATTCTCAGTCAACCAATGCAATATGCATAAGGCACGACTTGGTTCTGTCTTTGAAGCTCATTCTCAGAAAATGCTAACAAGGAGAACTTGCTGTGCCCAGAGAGACAGGGGGTCCAGCTGAGCCCGGGTGCAGCCATTAGCTGGATGGCAACTGTCTCGATTGGTCCAGTCAGATTCATCAGGCTTAACCTAGCTGGAGATCAAGTTAAGACTTCTAAAGGAGAGTGAACCAAGGGCTGCAGGGGAGAGGACAGCCCTGGCATGTCTAAAGCTGCTTCAGCCATGCTTAGAAATTGTACTGACTTGGGCTTTCATAAGTAAAGGGAATATCTGATGAGGCCACTCTCTCTACATGTACAGAGCTGCGAAAGTGCTGTAACTTCCAGTCTTAGAATGTTGCCTGGGCTCATACGGCCAGTGTGGGTCTAAGGTAGGAATTGAACCCAGGCTTTCCTGATGCTAAGGCCAGCTCTCTGTCCACTACAGCACATTCTTTACCGTGGCTGAGATGCACTGCCTTGTTTTTACAAGTCCTACTGTCCTTCAAAACCCAGCTCAAATGCTACATCCTACCTAAAGCCTTTGCTGGGGGCTGATTCCCCATGGCTGGTGCCTTCCCCCAGTTACTTTGCACTTATTTAGTCTGTTTCTTTCTCTCTGTTCCTCTCTCCCTTCTTTTCTCCCTTCTCTTTTTCTCTGTCTTTTTCTCCTTTTCCCTTCTCTTTCTCTGTCTCTCTCTTGTTCTCTATCTTCTCTCTGTCTCTGTGTCTCTTTCTCTCCTTTTCCCTGCCTCTCTTTCCTTGTTTCTCTTTCTCTCTCTTTCTCTTTCTATTTCTCTCCTTTTCCCTGTCTCTTCCTCTGTTTCTCTTTCTTTTGTTCTCTTTCTCTCTCTGTCTCTTTCTCTCCTTTTCCCTCTCTCCCTCTTTCTCTCTCTTGTTCTCTATTTCTCTCTCTCCTTTTCCCTGTCTTTCTCTTTGTCTCTCTGCCTTTCTCTCTCTTTCTCTCACTTTCTTTGTCTCTCTGTCTGCCTCTGTCTTTCTTTGTCTCTGTCTCATTTCCTTCCCTCTCTCCCCACCCCTAATGTAAGCAATGTTTCATTTTGGTCTTTGTACCCCCAGCACCCAGTCAGAAAAGGCTCAAGTCCTGCTTCTGCCATATACGGGCTGGAGGACCCTGGACCAGTGATTTAACCTGCCAGTCAGTGCTCTTGGCAACCATCTAAGACTATATATTGCAGAGAAGTTGCATTGGTAAAGAGTTTCCTCCCCCAAGGAGGTGCCTATGCCAATTAAATCAGAGGTCCAAGCCATCTCTCTTTTTTTATTCCCATATCCTAACACAAATACTCTTCTTGAATTTGGGACTGAAATTCCCAGTTCACTTCATCCTCTCCCTCAGGCCCACCAAACTTTGATACCATTTGAAGCACCTCAAAGAGAATAGGGAAGAGGATGGGTTGGCCGCAGCCTCATCCCTAACTTGGTGTCTACAACTCTTTCAAATGCTTTTCTGCTGCTCAGGCAGCAGAAGGGAAGGGGGGTTACTATCTACCAGGTCACCTAAGGACAGGATCCACCAGTGGGGCCCCTTCTCATCCCTTCCACATGCACTTCGTGGTAAGCATACCTGCACTGAAATATTGGAAGAGGGAACCCTGTTCCCCCCACCAGCCCCCCCATCCTGGCTACAGGATGAGCAACTTTCAGGAATGGGAACACTTCACAGCTGGGCCAGACAGAATGCATCCAGCTCCTGAGGAAGATTCCCAAGCTGGTGAGCTGTCATTGGCTCTGCCTGTGGGCATGATGTCATCAACCTCCAATTATAAGTCAGGGCCTCCCTCCTCGATGGGGGAGGCGCATGAGTCAAAATCAGCAGCTGATTAACCCTTGGTGGATCACAGGGGATTGTAGACACAGACATCTCTCCTGCTGTACATATGTGTGCGTGTGTACTTACATATAACACTTACTAAATATATATTATATCAATAAACTTATACATTTAAATATTTTTTGATGTTTTGCTGTCTCTCCCCCAACCCTCATCATCCCTTTTAACAAAGAAGTGTAAATACATTGGCCATGTCTAACCACCTATGCCTAATTCCACGCCTATGGTTCAACACTTTTCTGTAAAGAGGAGATCATAAGTCATAGATTTAGAGCTAGAAAAGACCTCAGAGGACATCTCTTCCAAACTCTTCATGTGACAGCTAAAGAAACTGAAGCTCCAGGAAGGCAAAGTCTCTCTTTCCAGATGCCCCCTTTCCCCTGTGAGCCCCAGTTCTGTGATCCCAGATGAGTAATCTCGCTGTATGGGGAAAGTAATCTGTGACTTCTCATCTACTTGAGGCCCACAACAACTCAGGCTCTGCCAGGGACTAGTTGCTGTGCCCTTGATCAGATCAATTAACCTCTTCAAGCCTTAGTTTCCTCTTCTGTAAAACGAGAGTGGATTAGGTGATCCCTGAGGTCTTTCTAAAAACTATAACATTTTAGGATTCTAAGGATCACAGAATTTCTGATATGGAAAGTATTTCAGGGGCGCTTTAGTTCAAACTCTACCTGAAAAGCATCTTTACTATGACTTATCCAAGAAGTGGCTATCCAGACTTTATTTAAAGACCTCCAATGTAGGAGAGCCCATTCCCTGTCAAGACAGCCCATTCCACTTTGGGATAGTTCTAAGTGTTAGCAAACTTCCTTCCTTCCTTCCTTCCTTCCTTCCTTCCTTCCTTCCTTCCTTCCTTCCTTCCTTCCTTCCTTCCTTCCTTCCTTCCTTCCTTCCTTCCTTTCTCCCTTCCTTCCTCCCTCATTCCCTCCCTCCTTTCCTTCTTTCTTTCCTCTTTTATTTGTTCCTTTCTTCCTCCTTCCCTTCCTCCCTCCTTCCCTCCCTCCCTTCCTTCCTTCCTTCCTTCCTTTCTTTCTTTTTCTTTCTTTTCTTCCTCTCTCCATCCATTCCTTTCTTCCTTCATTTCTCTCTTTCTTTCTTTCTTCTTTCTTTCTTTCTTTCTTTCTTCTTTCTTTCTTTCTTTCTTTCTTTCTTTCTTTCTTTCCTCCCTTTCTTCCTTTTTTTCCCTAAATCTGCCTCTCTACAGAGACACAGACCTTTCTTCCACTCACTGTTCCTACCTTTATTCTCTTGGGCCAAACAGAACAGGTTAAATTCCTCTTTCAGATGACTTTACAAGTTTGAAGACATCTAGTGTGTACCAATAAGTCCACCCTTCTCTAGGCTAAACACCTCCACTTCTCTTAATTGAGCCTCATGTGGCATGAACTCAAGGCCCTTCACCATCCTGGTTGGCTTCTTTTGGACATTTTACTGATTACCAGTGTCCTTCTTAAAATGAATCCTGCAGGTTTAAGTCAAATAAATTTAAGAGGAAAAGGTCTTTATATAGTCTAAGCAGTAATTTCTAGGTGATATTTTAATGTGTCAGAGATACATTAAATTGGTTTGAAATTTAAAACTGTAGTATAAAAGTGACATAGGTGATATATTATGAGAACTGAGAACCGAAGGGCTGCAGGATTGTAATTATGACATCCAGTTTCCACTGGTCAGTTAAAGGTTTTAAAGAGAAAGAAGGAAATACAAGTGGATTTGGTAGCTGACTAGGTGCTAGATCTTTGTCTTTACCTGTCTTAGTAGATAAAGCTCTAGATTTGGTGTCAGGAAGACCTACAATTAAATCTCGCCTCTGACACTAGTTGTGTGACCATAGACAAGTCATTTCACCCCTCTGAGTCTCAATTTCCTCATCTGTAAAATGGGGGTAATAATGCCTATAGTACCTGCCTCACAGAATTATGAGACTCAGGTGGGATAGTGAATATGAAGTGCTTTACAAACTTTTAAGTGTTATATAAAATGTCAGTAATAATTATTTATTTGGAGGTATAATCTCATGGACCCCTCCTTAATATAAATAATCAGTTAGGGAGGTGAGAAATCTCAGATCTTTTATCCTCAGTACAAGAGTACATGAGGAGGGATAAAGGTACACACAAATGACTTGCAGGTTAGACAATTAGGTTTTTCCTTGGTCTATATAGTTACTTCTACCTTGCTGCCTCTAAACGAGTTTATTCTTATTCTTTCCTCTTTTTCCTTACAGCAGGATTATTCTTCCCTGGCCTCCAGAACAAACTGCCATCCTCCTCTTTTAGTTTGAGCTTAGCTTCTAATGTTTCATTCTAAAAGTACTTAGTGCAGAGCCTAGCACATAATAGGTGCTATATAAATGCTTATTCCCCTTTCCCTTCCTTTCTTTTCCTTCCCTTGTTTTCCCTTTCTTTTCCTTGTGTTCCCTTCCCTTCCCTCATGTTCCCTTCCCTCATGTTCCTTTCCCTTGTCTTCTCTTCCTTCCTTTCTTCTCCCCTCTATTCCATCCCATCCCATTCAATTCCATTTCTTTTAGTCTATTCCACAAACATTAATTTGTAGCTACTCCCTACTATGCTAGGCTCTGGAATAAAATAACAGAAACAAAATAATACATATACTCAGAGCTCAGTTCCTTCCTTCCTTCCTTCCTTCCTTCCTTCCTTCCTTCCTTCCTTCCTTCCTTCCTTCCTTCCTTCCTTCCTTCCTTCCTTCTTTCCCTTCTTTCCCTTCTTTCTTTCTTTCTTTCTTTCTTTCTTTCTTTCTTTCTTTCTTTCTTCTTTCTTTCTTTCTTTCTTCTTTCTTTCTTCTTTCTTTCTTTCTTTCTTTCTTTCTTTCTTTCTTTCTCCTAGGTGATGGGGTTAAGTAACTTGCCCAGGGTCACACAGCTAGTGTCAAATGTCTGAGGCTGGATTTGAACTCAGGTCCTCCTGACTCCAGGGCTGGTGCTCTATCTACTGCATCACCTAACTGCCCCAAGAGCTTAGTTTTTACTGGGAAACAATTTATGCACAGCAGAGTAAATAATGAACATATGCAATAGACACATAAAGTATTATCAAAGAGGGAATGAGAGCAATAACAATTGGAGGATTAGCAAAAACCTCATGTAGAAGGTGGCACGTTAGCTGAGTATTGAAGAGAGCTAAGGTGTCTAAGAAGGGAAGGTCAGGAGGAAAAGTATTCCATGTGGGGGATAGCCTGCACAAAGGCACGGAAGTGGGAGATAGCAATGTTATATTTGGGGAAAACAAGTCATCCAATTTATTAGAAGGTAGAGTGGATGAAGAGAAATGTCCTGGAATCAATTTAGAAAGATATGACAGACCCAGATCGTGAACAACTTTAAATGATAAACGAGAGTTTATATTGTCTCTAGAGGGTGCTGCTGAAACTTCTCAGGCAGGGTAATATCACAGTCAGACCTATGTTTATCAGTTTGCCCAAGATCTCTCCTAAGAGTTCATATCACATTTTCCACGTAAAAATATAGTCTTCTGGATAGATCCAACCTTGTTTTGAACTAAAACCTTTTCTTCTTCTTCTTTCTTCTTCTTCTCCATGCCTGACACTAGTACTTTTTGTTTTAACATTTTGTCTCTAGGGGAAGGCAGAAACATCTACTATCCTTTGTTTGTCGGTTAATAATCAATTCTTGCAGTTATTTAACATAGAGTCACAGAAACTATAATGACATCAGTGATGTTATACCAGTGATATCACACTATGTTAATATTCAGTGAACTGCAGAAATGGAAATCGTTATATTCCCATTTAAGAGGAAACAATGGCTTGGAGGTGAGGGCTGGGGAACTGTGAAAAGAAGAAAGAGAATGTGTTGATCTGTAATGGGAGGCTGTGAAGAGTGTGGTGCAGATGCAGCAGAGTTGAGACCATATTATTAAGATCTTTTTTAGGTAATCTGTAGGAGAGGTGAGGGTAGAGAGAGAAGAAAGAGAGTGGGGGTGAGGGGACACAGAGAGAGAATGAGAAAATGAGGAAGAGACAGAGATAGAGATAGAGACAAAGAGAAGGGAGGGAGGGAGGGAGGGGGAGAGAGACAGAGACAGAGAGAAGAGAGGAGAATACTAAAGACTTAGAAGAAGGGAATGAGGAGGAGGGAGGTAGATGGAAGAGAAGACAAGAAAGAGACAGAGAAACAGGAACAGAAAAATGAGAAGGAGGAAGAGAACAAGGTAGACCATCTCAGGACGAACTGGTAGAAACTGAAAATTCAGTTTAAAGAAACTGGGCAGGCTTCTGGATACACAGATTAGAGGAGGTTAAAAAAAAAAGGTGAATCAGGAAATGTCAGTGAGCAGAGATCAGGCAACACTCTAGTTTGAGAAGAACATGTTGACCTGGCTCAAACAAAAGTCAAACAGATTTTCCCTTCCAAAAACCAAAAGGGAGCTAAGTGAAATATACTTCAGACTTTGTAACCTTGTCACCTTGCTCACCTTTCCTGCTGGATATACCAAACTGTCCTATCTGAGAGGCTCCAGTTCTTCCTTGAGTGCTCAGAACTTAGAGCATGTACCATTCACTGAGATCATTTGCTGGCTGTTGCCGTCTTTTACACTGCTGTCCTGGATTGTCATGTGCGTTTACAATTGGATGGTAAGCTCCCTGAGAGCAGGATTCCTTTTCTGTATTCAGTAGATGATCACCACTTCCTACAAGGTGCCTTTCCTGATTTCTCGTGTTATAAGTGTACCTCCCAAATCACTTTGTGTTTATTTTTATATATCCTTTATTTACTCACCTGTGAACACATTCCTTACAGGTAAGAGCATTGAGGTCAAGGACTAAATAATTTTTTTCCTTGTACCCCCCTTCCTGGCCTGCAGTGGGAGCTTAACAAATGCTTGTGGATTGATGTGGATCTTTTAGTTGTCAATATAGGACCCTTAGTTAATTATCCTGAAAAATTGTTTTTCTCTTCTATAAAATTCTGTCTTGACCTTTCCTCCCTACAAGAAGGGAGGGAAGGGAAGAGTAGGTAGGGAATAAGCACTTATTATTAATAAGCCAAGCACTGCACTAAGCACTTTATAAATATTATCTCATTTGAAGGCCAATAAGGTGCTATGTGTAAAGCTCTGCACATTCCCCACACAAAAAAACTACAATTTAAAAACTTAACAGTCGATGATATCCTATTTAGTTTCTACTATTTCCTGCCCTGGGAGTCCTTAATTTGGGTGATTTGGAAAATTAAATTAGGTGAGTGAGGATGCTGTAATCGTCAGCCCCCCTTAGATGTACATACATATGGGACTCCTTCCATATATATATATATATATATATATATTGACTCCTAATGGCTGCCAGGAGATGGGTGGGCAGGAACTAAATTAGAAGTGAAAGACAAGTATACCCAGGCATGTGACAGCAGGGGATGAGTCAAGAAACAGTGAGAGAAACCAGGATTGAGTGAGGTAAGGCAAAAATGAGAGCACTGGATGAAGGCACATAGATGACAGACCCATCCAATTTGCAGATGACACAGAGCTGGGAAGAATAGCTAATAAGATGGATGGCGAAGTTGGGATCTAAAAAAATATCAACAGTCTGGAAGGTGGGCTGAGGCTAACAGGATGAAATTTACATCTCAGTGCTTCACTGTAACTGTGATCTCATTCATATGGTGATGTAGTGCAATGAGGGCTGAATTTGGAACAGAGGACCTAGGTTTGAAACCCAGAGCTGCTACCTATTGTCTGTGTGAATTTGGGCAATGAATTCTTCTTTCTGGGCCTCAGTCTCCTCATTTGTAAGATTATAGATTTAGGACCCAGAAGGCATTTTAAAGGACATCTAACTGTTGGTCTCCTTGACTCAAATCTCTGCCCACTCCAGTCTATCTTCTATTCAGTTCTTAAATCGTTCTTCAGAAAGTGAAGGGCTGACCATGTCACACCTTTTAAATGCCAGGTGGCTCCCTATTGCCTCCAGGATCAAATACAATATCCTCTGTTTGGTTTTGAGAACTCTTCATAACCTGGCCTCTTCCTACCTTTCCAGTCTTCTTATACCTTACTGTCTTCTTGCTGTTTCTTGCACACGACATTCCATCTTTTGACTTCATGTCTTCTCACTGACTCTCCCTCATGTCTGGAATGTTCTCCTTCCTCATCTTTACCTCCTGACTTCCTTCAAGTCTCAGCTAAAATCTTACCTTCTACATGGAGCCTTTCCTGATCCCCCTTAATGCTACAGGCTTTCCCTTTATTGATTATCTCCAATTTATCTTGTATATAGCTTGTTTGTCCATAGCTGTTTTTATGTCATCTCCTCCACCAGACTGGGAGCTTCTTGAGGGCAGATTCCGTCGTTTGCCTTTTTAAAAATTTTCCCAGCACTTAGCACAGTGCCTGGCACATAGAAACTGCTTAATAAATACTTGTTGACTGATCTAATCCAACTCCCTTATTTTATAGATGAAGAAACTGTATTCTATACAAGTTAAGTCACTTGCCTAAAATCTCAGATCAGAGGTACAATTTCAGCCCAGGTCCTCTGACTCCAAATCCATTACTCTTTCGCCATTCTGTTATGTTTTTTTGTGGGTTTTTTGTTTGTTTGTTTGTTTGTTTGTTTTGTGAGGCAATTGTAGTTAAGTGACTTGCCCAGGGTTACACAGCTAGCAATTGTCAAGTGTCTGAAGCAGGATTTGAACTCAGGTCCTCCTGGCTCCAGGGCTAGTGCTCTAGCCACTGCACCACCTAGCTGCCTCCTCTTTTTTTGCCATTCTGAAGTGCTGGATGGGTCATTCTTTGTATCACTGCAGTGACTGTAATGTCATAGACCTAGACTGGAAGGGATATTGAAGAACATCTCATCTGGCAACCCTTCTAGCTCTAAATGTAGAATTGAATAATCACTTCAACCCTGTAGTTGGCTTCTCATCCTCTTGAACATGTATTTCTTCTCCCTGTAAAGCATGCTGGCTCCCTATCTAGGACTAGGGCATGGAGTCAATCTAGAGTCAATCTATCCATCGATCAACCAGGTTTATTACTATATGCCAGGCACTGTGCTAGGTCAGGGTGACTTATTTTTGAAGAGGACCAATGACATTATAGGTAATATCTTGACTTGCAGGTGAATTGGACTGAAGTGAGGCAGAGTTGCACAAAGTTGTCAGCCTCACTCTCTCTTCCATAGTCATGGAAGTCCAGTGGCAAGAAAAACTCAAAACAACTGGTGATGGTCTGGGATGCAATGGATGACTTCAGCATTTTCGATGTCTGCCCAAGCTCGAAGCACTCCACAGAGCCTCCTTCAGCTGCCTTCACAGCTATTGGAACAAAGTGTTCTCATCCACCCATTCTACTGGGAGGGAGGAGACAGTATTCACATGCTCGCGGTAGATAGACAACCCCATACCTCACAGGTCTGAAGCCTGTTGGTTATCCTCAACCTGGTTTAGTCCAACTGCTGAGACAGTTTTACTGGAGTATGGCCACTGTCTGTGCTACAGCTTCTTGGAGCCAAAAGTGAAAGTTAAGTGAATCTGGTGGACACCAAAGGTGGATGAGCAACCCTACGTGTTCCAGGAGGAATAGCGGGTCAGGGCAATACAAATACAATGAATGAAGCAATCCTACTCAGGAAGAGCTTATGTAACTGCTTAATAAATGGGAAAGACAACAAGTATAAATACAGGGTGCCCCAATAGTCTTATTGCAATTTTAAAGTCTGTGTGTGTGTGTATACAAAAGAAGAACTAACAATTGCAGCCCCAGAGCTTGCAACTATCCTAGAGTGCACAGGGCAATATAGATTTGTGAAGTAGTTTAAAGCAATTCCTCTCCAAGCCCATTCCTCAGAACAGTCTTTTGAGGTAGATAGAGCAAATGTTATTCTTTCCATTTTACAGAACACAGAATGAGGCCCTGCAAGGTTAAATGACTTGCCCCTATGACATATCTATGTGTTAGAAGCAGGTTTTAAACTCAGGTCTGTTGACTTCAATTCAATCTAAGAGTCATTTATTAAATGCCTCCAACGTGCCTGTCATCCTGCTAAGTGCTGGGGATAAAAAGACAAAATGAAAAAAAGATAGGAATCACTCTATAGGTCTAGAGCTAGAAGGGATGTTGGGGCTACCCTAGGCCAAATCCATCATTTTATAGAAGAAGAACCAAAGTCTCTGGGGATTGAGGGACTTGACCAAAGTAATATAGGTGGGATGTGTTAGAGGTGGGAATTGATTCCAGGGCACGTGACTCCTGAGCCAGTTTCCTTTTGTGTACCATGCTTTCATTCCATTCTGCCCAGGATGAGAGGATGGGAAGAGTGAGCCTGTGTGGAGCCCAAAGAATATTTGTGGTTTTTGTGGAGCTAAACAGTGGCTTGAGTTACATGGGCTCTGAGATTCCTAGATCAACTTTCACCCTGAGGTCTATTTGCCTTGATCTGCATGTATAAGAGATGTCAATAAAGTGGGTTTTTTCACAATCTCCCTTGGGACCAAGACTTTTGAGAAGAACCTTATTCCTCCACCTCAGAATTCTTCTTCGTGGCCTCTGTAAACAGTCCCTAATTCACCTTAAGCACTGTATTCCCAGAGGCAGCTAGATGGTTCAGTAGATAGAGTACCAGACCTGGAGTCAGGAAGACTTCAAATCTGGCCTTAGACCCTCACTAGCTCTGTGATCCTGGGCAAGTTACTTAATCTCTGTTTACTTCAGTTTCCTTGTCTGTAAAATGAGCCGTAGAAGGAAATGGCAAACCACTTTAGTATCTTTGCCCAGAAAACCCCAAATGGGGTCTTGAAGAGTCAGACAAAATTGAAACAACTGAATATGTGAATGGTCTAATGGTCTCCTTGCGCATGGTCTAAGAGGCTATTGAGTAGATTTAGCTGGCTTATCAGTATATATATCTTGGACAGATACTGCAAACAGACAATGAGCTGGGTCCAGAACTCAAGAGGAGGAAGAGACTGAGCTAGACTGCCTTTTGCTATTCTCTACAGTGTTTTCAACAATCCCAAACCACTCTCTGGAATCAAAACCCATCTTTTGAACACCAATAGCCAATATTCTTCTAGGGATGCTATCTGGTTGAGAAACATCAAACAACACAATTTCTGAGCAGGTTGCTCAGGTCACCCAGAGGGTGGGGAGAAATGCATGACAGGCATCAATCTGCTGCAGTGTATTATCATGGTGAATTGTATGTAAGAAGTCAGAGAAAAGATGCATTGCATTTGGAGTCAGGATTTGTGTTCACATTTCAGCTCTGCTAATTACTACTTGTGTGGCATTGGGCAAGTCCTCTGGGCTTCATTTTCTACATCTTTTAGATGAGAGCTTTGAACCAGGATAAGAAGATCATAGATTTGGAGCTGCAAAAGACGTAGGCATCATCAAGCCCAAACCCCCTCATTTATAAATGAGGAAACTGAGGCCCAGCAATGTTCAATGGCTGGCCCAATGTCAGCAGAAAGTGGCAGGGCCACTTTGAACCTAGGTCTTTTGACTGGATGAACCCTAAGGTTTCTTGCAGTTTAAAATCTACAATCCTATGAAAATCCATGACTCATTTCTCCATAGCATAGTACCTTGCATTCTAGCATCGTCTTCTTCCTCTCTCTCCTCCACAAGGAATGCTGATTGCCACCCCTGGGACCCTGAGCTCTGAATGATGGGTTTTCACTTTATCTTACCCACACACACCACTTCCTGGCCACCTCCATGTCACGCATGCAGCTGAGCACATGCCCACCCCCACTCTTTTCAACCCTAGCTCTGAAAACGATAATCAAATTACCACCATTCTTGGGTCAATTGATAGTCCTCCCTGACCACCACTCCCCTAAATGCATTGTCTTTTTTTTATTAGAATGTAAACTTAGAAATAAGCACTGTCTATTGCTTGTATTTGCACCCTCAGTGCTTAGCACAGTGCCTGGCACGTAGCAAGTACTTAACATATGCTATTGCATTCATTGATTCATTGATTCATTCATTTATGTGTGGGGAGAACAGATGGACACTCTGTGTGCTCAAGTGGACTTGGAGCAGAGGACCTCAGTTTGAATCCAAGTTTTGCCACTTACTATCTGAATGACCTTACACAGATCCCTTAACCTTTCTAGCCTCAGTTTCTTCATCTGAAAAAGGGTTGGACTTAAATAGTCTTTAAGTTCCCATCCAGCTTTAGATCAATGTTCCTTTGAGATATTCTGATTCTCACTACAAAAAAGGTGGGGACCCTACTGTGTTCCCTTATACTTCTTTTCCTTCCTTCCCCCCTACACTAGTCCAACAAGTACTTATTAAGGGCTTCCCACGGGCAGTTAGGTGGAACCAAAGTGCTGGGCCTGGAGTCAGGAGGACCTGAGTTCAAATGTAGTCTCAGACACTTACTAGCTGTGTGGCTCTGGGCAAATCGCTTAATGCTGTTTGCCTCAGTTTCTTCATCTGTAAAATGAACTAGAGAAGGAAATGGCAAACCACTACAGTATCTCTCCCAAGAAAACCCCAAGGGGTCACAGAGAGTCAGACATGACTAAAATGATTCAATAAATGTGCAAGGATGCTAGGCACCAGGGATGCAAAGACAATGCAAAATAGTCCCTGCCATAAAGGGGCTTATATTCTGCGGGCGTGGGGGGACAATGCATGAGAATATAAATGACAACTTGGAGAGAAGAGAGAGAACACTAAGAACTCAAGGGATGAGGGAAATCTTCTCTCAGGAGGTGGCAGAGGAGCAGAGCCTTAAGGAAAGCTAAGAATTCCAGAAGGTAGAGACAACGAAGGGTTGCTTTAGAGGTGGGCAAAGGGGCATTTGCAAGTAAACAGTATGGATTTGGATATGTACAAGTACACGTTCAGGTAGATTAGTATGTGCAGGCTCATACACATTCACACAGATCTGTCTGAATATAGCATTAAGCTCTCTGGTCACAGCTATTTCAAGAGCCCTGAGCTTGGGGAAGAAAACTCTTAAAGGTTAGGAACCAAGTAAACAATATTCCTTGGAATTTTATGAAAAGAAATTCTGCTATTTCTAAAGAAGAAATGAAATCTATCAGCAACCATATGAGAAAAATTCCAAATAAGTGAAGTACAAATTGAAAAAAAAATCCCAGGTTTCATCTAACAGCCATCAGATAGGCAGAAAGGAAAATGGAAATTCTTGATGAAGAATGGGGATGGGATGGGAGGCCATGAGAGGTAAAGGTAATCTGATCCACTTTTGGGAACTGGTCCAATCATTCTATTTGGAATTATATTCCCCAAAGTCACTAAACAGTATATATTCTCTGGCCCAGAATATCACTCTCAGGTATACTTGCCCAGAAAATCAAAGACATGGATGAGTCATGATGGGAGTGGTAGGTGGGGTGGGAAGCAAAGGAAAAGGTCCCATATACAGGCATACCTTGGAGATACTACAGGTTCAGTTCCAGACCACCACAATTAATCGGGTATCTTAATGAAGTGAGTCACATGAATCTTTTGGTTTCCCAATGTATACAAAGTCATGTTTATTTGTTGTTGTTGTTGTTGTTGAGTCACTTCAGTCATGTCCAACTCTTTGTGGCCCCATTTGGGGTTTTCTGATACTGGAGTAGTTGGCCATTTCCTTCTCCAGCTCATTTTATAGATGAAGAAACTGAGGCAAACAGGGTGAAGTGATTTATCAAGTCACACAGTTAGTGTCCGAGGCCAGATTTTTTTAACTTAGGAAGAAGCGTCTTCCTTCCTCCAGGCTGACATTCTATCCACTGTGCCACCTAGCTACCCATGTTTACATTATACTGTAGTCTACTAAAGGTACAATAGTATTGTATTAAAAAAACCCAACAACAATGTACATACCTTAATTAAAAATACTTTATTTATGCTAAAAAAAATGCTAACCATCATGTGAGCCTTCTGCAAGGTGTGATCTTTTTGCTGGTGGAGGGTCTTGCCTTGATGTTGATGACTGCTGATTGATCATGGTGGTAGCCTAGCTTGCAGCCTATCTTGGCTTTCATTATGTCTTCCTCACTAAGCTTAATCATTGCTAATGTTTTATTTAAAGTGAGAGATGGGAGACTCTTCCTTTCACTTGAACACATAGAGGCCATTGTAGGGTTATTAATTGATCTCATTTCAATATTGTTGTGTCTCAGGGAATAGGGAGGCCAGAGGACAGCAAGGAACAACAGGTCAGTGGACCAGTCAGAGCACACACAACATTAATCTCTTAAGTTGACAGTCTTATATGGGTGTCATTTGTAGCCCCCAAAACAATTACAGTGGTCACATCAAAGATCACTGATCATAGATCACCATAATAGATATAATAATGATGATGATGATGATGATGGTGATGAAAATATTTGAAATAGTGTGAGAATTACCAAAATGTGACACAGAAACATGATGCGAACACATGCTATTGGAAAAATAGTTACAATAGACTTGCTTGACACAGGGTTGCCACAAACCTTCAATTTGTTTTTTGTTTGTTTTTTTGGTGAGGCAATTAGGGTTAAGCAACTTGCCCGCAGTCACGCAGCTAGTGAGTGTTATGTGTCTGAGGCCACATTTGAACTCAGGTCCTCCTAACTCCAGGGCCAGTGCTCTATCCACTGCACTACCTAGCTGCCCCCAAACCTTCAATTTATTAAAAAAAAATGCAAAATCTGTGAAGTACAGTAAAGCAATGCACAATAAAACAAGGTATGCTTGCATACAAAACTATAGCAGCAATTTTTGAGGTGTCAAAGAACTGCTAAACAAGTGGCTGTGTGGTTAATTATGCTGTAAGAAATGACAAGCATGAAGAATTCAGATAAACCTAGGAAGACTTGTATGAACTACAGTCAGCCCTTCCACATCTTGACTTTCCCCATTCTGGTTCTGATATATCACGGGTCAGTGTAAGAAATTTAATGGGAATTTTTTTGGGAGTTTTGCAAAAGCCACAGAGGACATGAGAAGGCCAGCAGATGACACGGAAAAAGTTTAGCAACTCAGAAATGCATAAAATATGTGTGTAGTATTGTAAAATGTCAACATATCTTTTAATTCAATAATAATTCAGACTTCTTCCCTGGTATGAAGGGAAGGTCGAAAAATTTTATGTGGATTTTCTGTATTGCAGAGGCACCATGCCCCTAACTCCCAAGATGTGGAAGGGATAACTGTAATGGAAAGTGAAGTAAGAAGAACCAGGAGAACAATTTATGTGATGAGCATGAAGACATAAAGGAAAATAACATTGAAGGTCTTCAGCACTCTGATCAATGCAGTGATAAATCATGACTTCAGAGACTGAGAGTGAAACCATCTGTGCCTCCTGCCTCTTGACAGAAAGGAGGTAGACTAGAGGTGAGACATAAGGCAAATGTTTTCATACAAGATTGAGAGGGTTTTGGTATTGTTTGATTCTACTTATTTTTTATAGGGCAGACTTCTGTGGTCGTGATGTAGTCATTGGGAAGTGATAATGATGGGGGGAAAAAGTGTCAATAAAACTGTTCCTCTTATTTTTTTTTTAAACAAAAACAATTCTGGCCGTACTGATCCCTGTTATAGGAGGATATGTGGGGCAATAAGAATTAAGAGACCTGGGTTAAAGTGTTGGTTGGACAAGTCAGCCCTTAGGGCCTCAGTAAATGTCAGTTTGAGGTTTTCTTTTGGTGTTCGCTATAATGTAGCTTAGTGTGCCTACAATTACCCTGGGCTATTACTAAAAGGACTTCCTCCTCTCTCTGTACACAGCAGTCCTATTCCTGTAGGACTTCAGTGAACAGCAAACAACCGGAAGAGCCTGCATAGCCTTACAGATCAGCAAACGACAGCAGCGAGCAGCAAAAAGCAGTGGAGCGGAGCGAACAGAGCAGCAGAGCAGCCTAGCTCAGCAGACCAAGTAGCTCATCTCCATGAGATCACTAGCAAACACCAACGCCTGGCAGCCTTTCTAAGAGTATATCAGTGACTCTGCAGCATCAGAGGTGTGATTATCCCAGCAAAGAATGTGCCTCTTCAGGCATGTTCACAGGCCATACATTTTCCCTAAATACATACCCCTTTATGTATATTCTCCAACCACATGTGTTCCTAATATATTTCCCTCTTCATGTGTGTTTTCTACATATTTCACATCCATGAGTATTCCTTGGTCATGTGTATTCTCTGAGTATGTTTCTCCCCTTGTGGGAAATATGGCAATCTGGGGGTTGGGGGGGGTGCCTACTTCTGTGTTTATAGGGAAATTTTTCTTGTCACTTATTTTTCTGTTTTTTTTTTAATTCACAGGCTCTTTAATGGATCTAATTTTTTAAAAATATGTTGATCAAGACTTGTGAACTATGATTTTAAGTAAATGTTGACAACAAAGTGCCTCAAACCTAGGGTAAGTCTCCATAAAACCATATGGTGGGGCAGATGCACACACATACACACACACATGTACATTTTTATATATATGTGTGTGTGTGTGTGTGCATATGTGTGTGAATTTAAATATATTATAATTAGGGGTTTAGATACACATGTGTGTATGCATGTGTGTTTATATGTATAATTTAGATTTAGAATGACTTAAGGGGAACTATTAGATGAACTACTGAACCACCAAATGAGAGAATAAAGCTCCCATGGTGACATTCTGGTGGGAGAAAGGAGAATTGATTTATGAGAGATTTCAGAAAAGAGAGTTTCAGAAGACAGTCAAAAGATATAAGACAACTGGAGGTGGGTTTGGTAATGTCCTTTATTGAAGATGACTTGATAAAGATTGTAGATTTTCCTGAGGCATTCAGAAAAGGAATCCATTTGCAGCCTGGATGCCAATCTGCTAAGGAAGGATTAAAAATTGGGACCACCACCATAGGAACCCAGAATTGGAGGAACCAGTGGCCCAAGAAAACATAAAGGACCAGTAAAAAAAGAACTTCAGAGAAATACACGGCAGGATCAAACTTTTGAGTCAGTGACCAAATGGCTATGGGGAGAGTAGTTTTGAATTAGAACCAGGGGATGGTTCTGGAGACCAGCAGGGAATGACCGAATAATCTGAAAATTGATTCTAAATCAGTGATCTCACCAACCCTGGGAATGCAAAGTAGCAAAACATTAATCAGCAGTTGTTGGGAAGGACAGGCACACTCATGCCCTAGTGGGGCTGTGAATTGATCCAACCATTCTGGAAGTAATTTGGAACTCTCTCACAAAAGTCATTACCCTTTGACTTAATGATACAATGATTATTATTATTGTGTGTGTGTGTGTGAGTGTGTGTGTGTGTGTGGTGTGACTGATGCAAAAGTTCTATCCTGCCGTGGAGTCCTATGAAATTCCCCTTTTCCTGGTCCTTTATGTTTTCTTGGACTACTTGGCTCCTTTGGTAGCTTCTATTTCTGACCCCTAACATGTTATTGTTCAGTTGTTTCAGTCATGTTGGACTCTTTGTGAACCCATTTGGGTTTTTCTTGCCGAAGACACTGGAGTGGTTTGTCATTTCCTTCTCTACCCAATTTTACAGATGAGAAAACAGATAAACAGGGTTAAGTGACTTACCAAGGGTCACAAAGCTAGTAAGTGTCTGAGGTCAGATTTGAACTCAGGAAGATGAGTCTTCTTGACTCTAGACCCAACACTCTAGCCACTGTGCCACCTAACTACCCAGTAATGCAATTTTTTATGCACATACACATACATATACACACATATACATATATGTGTATGTGTACACACAGATATACACACAAGGAAGGTCAAGGATGGAGACAATAGACCATATGTTCAAGAATATTTATAGCAGCAATTTTTATAGTAGCAAAGAACTAGAAGCAAAATAGGTGCCCATTGATTTTGAAATGGCTAAACAAATTATGGTATATAAATAGAATGGAAGATTATTACACCTTAAGAAATTATCAATATGATGGATTCAGGGAGAGATGGGAAGACTTAAATGAAAGGATACAGAGTTAAATTAATGAGATAGCAATTTATGTGATTGTGGTAATATGAAGAAAAACAACTTTGATAGAGCTCAGAACTCTGATCAAAGTGGATCACTGGTGACTTCAAATGATGGATGAGAAAACATAGCTTCTGCTGCTTGAAAGAGAGGTATTGGACTAGAGATGAAGAATGAGTTTTGTATTCTCAGATATGGCCAATGTGTTGCTTTATTTTGCTGTACTGTACATCTTTGTTGAAATTAAGGACTTCTTCTTTGGGTAGAGGAGATGGAAGGGTATCTTAGTTGGTAGTAATAGATATACAAAAAAGCATCAGTAAACTTTTTTTTTAAGGCAAAGAAGAGAGGAAATAGCCAAAATGGCAGAGTAGATACTTTAAACAACAAATTTTATTATTTATTTATTTATTATTTAATAAATGGCAACAAACACGAACATTTCAATATAACAGACAAGATTCTATATGAAACTATGAACTTCTATTATTTACAGTTTTTGAAAAGTATATATTAAATTTAACATTGTGGTAACAAACTGTCCTACTTATCTACGTCCATTTCTGAACCTCCTTCAATTCTTTTCTGTATATTTTTAAAAATGTTTCATTAATCCGTTTTTCTTTCTTTTCTTTGGGGGTGGGGTGGGGGCTAGGCAACATGGTTGAGTGACTTGCCCAGGGTCACACAGCTAGTAAGTGTTATGTGTCTGAGACCAGATTTGAACTCAGGTCCTCCTGAATCCAGGGCCGATGCTTATCTACTGCACCACCTAGCCCCCTTTTTTTCTTTTTTCCCATCACAATCAACTCTCCCTACCTCTTTCTAGAAATAAACACCATCAACACCAACAATAAATAAGTATAATCAAGCAAAACAAATCAATGTATATTAGCTATGCTGAGTGTGGTTCATTATTCACCTTAGTCTACCTCTCCATCAAGTGATAGGAAGGATGCTTTAGCAGTCTTCTGAAATCGTGATTGATCACTGCATTGACTCGAGTTATGAAGTCTTTCAAAATTGCTTTTCTTTACATTTTATTACGGTTATTATATAAATTGTTCTACTGATTCTTTTCCCTTTACTCTCATATAAATATTCTCAAATTTTTCTGAACCTGATATTATTGTCATTTCTTATGGCATAACAATATTCCATTATATTCATATATAATAATTTGCTCAGTTCTATTTGATGGGAACCCACTTTGTTGCTAGTTTTTTGCTATGATTAAAAAAGTGTTACTATAAATGTTTTTGTACGTATCAGTTCTTTTCCTCTGTCTTTGACCTTATTGGCATTTATACTTATTAGTGGTATTGCTGGATCAACGTGTGTATACAGTTTAGTGACTTTTGGGGTCTTAGTCCCAAATTGCTTTCCAGAATGTTTGGACCAGTTCCACAGGTCCATCAATAGTGCACAAATATGCCTGTCCTTCCTCAGGTCCTCTAACAATTACCATTTTGCTCTTTCATTAGCTTTGCCAATCTGATAGGTATGTGGTAGAACCCAAGGGTTCTTTTAATTTGATTTCTCTTATGTGATTCAGAGCATTTTTATATGGTTGTCGATAGCTTGAATTTCTCCTTTTGAAAAATGCCTGTTTACATTCTTTGGCCACATTTATGTACTGAGGAATAGATCTTGTAGAATTGGAACTTTAAGGTACCTCGGGAACTAAGCAACTTTAGAAGGGCTTACCAGACCTGTAGCACTGGGGTTAGGCCAGAACGCTGATGATCCTCAATTCAATATGCATTTTTAAAGTGACTACTATATGCAAGGCATTATGTTGGATGCTGGAGATACAATAACACAAAAGAAATCAGTCCTTACCCTGCAGATGCTTACATCCTACTGTGTGCATGAGTACGCATATGGATGTATGTACAACGTGCACCAAGATAAGTAAATGCAAGGCCCACCTCCACACATAGCCTTTCCAATGTCTCTGTTGCAAATATCTTTTGGGAGGCAAACCAATCTAGAATGCACAGCAACAGAGACTCTGGGAAGGTGAGGTGAAGGTGGCTGGGATTGGATGGATTCACAAAAGAGAATTACATAAATCTAAGGTCATTTGAAGAGGAAAAAAGCAGAAATAACGTAGGAGATCAGGGACAACTTCTTGGAGGAGGTCATACCTGATCTGGGCCTTGAAGCAAGATTGGGATGAGGAGGGTAGGATTCCAGGTGTGGGGGAACGTCCAGTTCATGAAGGGAAGTAGCGTGAGGCATCGCTAGAAAGGTAGATTGGAACGAAATTCCAGAGGGACTTAAAAGCCAGGCTGAACAGGTTATTTTGTTGTTGTTGTTTGGTTTGTTAAATAAATCCAGTAGAATATAAGTTCCTTGATGCTAGGATCTGTTTTGCTTTTATACCTAGCACAGCGCCTCACATGGGGGGTACTTTAAAAAATAATTGATGTTTTTTGTCGTTATGTCACCCTTAGTCATTGGTCCCTTAACACATTAGCTGAATTGAACTGAGTCAAATAGAGGGGAGTAGGGAGCCGGGAGACCTTTGAAGCAAAACAATTTAAAGGATGTGGTGAAGAGGATGTCAGTAAAGAAATGTTTGACATAGAGAGAGGAAGGAGCATTAGGGAGGCACCACAGCCCAATCTGGGCTTTAGGAAGAATTCTTTTGGCAGGTGTAGAGGCTAGATTGGAGATAGGAGGGATTGGAAGCCAAGAAACCAATTTCTTAGAAATTGCAATAATTCAGATGAGAAGTGATGAGGGTCAAAACTCAGGTGATGGGATAAAAAATGCTATCCATCTGCAGAGAGAAAACTAATGAACTCTGAATGCAAACTGAAGTATAATTTTCTCACTTCCTTTATTTTTCTTGCTTTTTTAATGCAACTTGACTAATGCAGAAATGTTTTGCATGATTTCACATGTATAATTGATATCATATTGCTTGCCTTCTCAGTGGGTGGGGGAGGAATTGGAATGAGGGAAAGAGAGAATCTGAAATTCAAGTTTTTTTTTTAATGTTAGAAATAAATAAATAATAGCTTTAAAAAAAAAAGAACACAGGTGGTAGCCTCAGGAATGGAGAGAAAGGGGCTAAGAGAGAGACATTATGGAAACAGAACAGAATCAGCCACATTTGGCAACTGTTTGACTGAGGCAACGGGTGGGGGGAGGTCCAAGAGGGAAGAGTCAAGGGGGATCCATAAGGCTGGTGGAGGTGTAGGAAGGAGGGGAACCCGACCACTCCCAAAACTGTTCCCTGTGACCCTGGCCTTCCAGATAGCTCCTGCTCTATTCTTTTCCACCTCACATTGTTCCTAAACCGTCTCTTGGATGGAGAGCATTATGCAAATTCCAGCCATCCTAGTAACCATAGAAACCAAGCCCTCTCATCTTCATCCCTGCAGTAAGTTCTTCCATGGCAGAAAAGACCCACCCAGCTGACACCCACAAACAAACCCGAATAAACAGCAGGCAGATCAGGAGACCTTCTGTGTGTCAGATGACAGCAGCTTTTAATCTAAATGCATTCCCCAGAGCAGAGCTCCTGATATGGAGATCCTAGAGTCTGTGCAAAGGAGCCAGCCTAATTATGCCTGAAGCCTCCCTCTAACCCTCCCTCTTGGAGCTACCACATCCCTTCCTTTGTGTCCATCCAGGAGTTCATTCCTTTCGGGGTGACCTTTCAGGAAGAAGATGATCCAATGCCTCTGTCAACCTATTGACCCCCCTCCCAACATTTTAGCTTAGTTGAAATCTCTCCTGCTGCGGTCTGAGCTCCTATTCCCATTGGACAAAGAGACTAGCTATTTGATCTCCTCTTCAGTCTCAACAATTCTGACAAATCACCCCTGCTACGTGATAACGCTTTTGTTATATAGTTCAGAGTTGTTGATTTATTTTATAGACATGACACTGTGACCTCCTTAACAGCAAGGGATTGTCTCTGGCCTTTCTTTGTAATCGCAGGCTTATCACAGCTCCTGGCACATAGTAGGTGCTTAATAAATTATTTTTGGCTAACTTGTTGCCCAGACTGCATGTAAGTTCTGCCGGTCACTAAGACAAAGCACAAATGTGCACCCCAGGTGAGGTTTGAAACTCGTAGGGGCCTCGTCCTGGGCTATTGTCCACTGGAGTCTTTGCTGTTATACAAGCAACCTGATTTATCACAAAATAGATATATTACAGACAGTAGAATTTCCTAGCATTAAAATATGCACATTTACCCACACACTCAAATGGTTCCATGATCTCATTAGGTTATTTGTTCCATAATATATGACTCCCCATGTGCATTTGTAACAGGTCATATTAAACAATGTCCTTTATTTCACACTGCTTATATATTATATCCTAGGCAGCTTCTTACCATACACCCTCTTAGCCCCTCCTTTGTCTCTGCCCTTCACATAATTTGCCCTTTTGTACAAGACGCCTGGCTAAAGGACTCTTCAGATCATAGGTTCAGGGCTGGAAGTAGGGCTGGAACCAAAAAGGCCTCCATGGCTTCACAGTTAATACTCTTTCCACTGTGCGAAGCTATTTCCATCTCATCTAAGCCTCTGGTTTTGCAAATGAGGAAACAGAGAGGTGAAGTGATTTGCCTAAGGTCACACAGCAGGTTGAGAGTAGTGTGATGCAGTGGAAAGAGGAAAGGGGCTTCTAGCCAGAACACCTGGGTTTGAATCTGGACTTCACCATTTAATAAAAGTATGACCTTTCTGAGTCCTATTTCTGTTACCTGTCTGATAGGCCAAATCTTGTCATTTCTTTCTCTATAACATCTCTTGGATATGGTCCTTCCTGTCTAGTCATGCAAAGTCTAACTCAGGCCTTTATCACCTCCTGCTTGGACTGTTGAAATAGACTCCTAGGGAGTCTCCCTGCCTCATTTCTCCCTATGCTAATCTAACTTTGCATATCTGTCAGATTTTCCTAAAGCATAGTATATCTCACCATGCTACCCTACTGCTCAGTAAATTATAGTAGCTCCCTATTACCTCTAACATCAAACATATGTTCTTCTCAGCATTTAAAGTTCTTGGTTCCTTCCTATGTTTTCAGTCTTCTTACTACACATTATCTCCAATTTATCCTGTATAGATCTTATTGATACATAATCGTTTGTACATTATCTCCCCTATTAGATTATAAACTCATTGGGATCAGGGATTATCTTTTGTCTTTCTTTGTATTCCCACAGATTAGCACAGTGCCCGGCATATTGTAAGTGCTGATAAATGTTAGTTGACTGACTGACTGACCCTCCATTACTCTAAGGTACTTCCATACTGAAGCACACATGATACTATATCTCACCCATCTTTCTTGACTGGATCAGCCTCAGCCTTGTCACCTCTGCCTCTTTGAATCCATGGCTTCCAAATGCCACCTTCTCCAGGACGTCTTCCCTAGACTCCTCAGCCCTTTTCGCCTTCTCCTGCAAGGGCATCTTCCATTTACTTGAGGTTGTATCTTGTATGTATCTATTTACATACTCATATACATGCTGTCTCTATTAGATTGTAAGCTCCTTGAGAGGAGGGACTGTTGTTGCTTCTTTGTATCCTCAGCACTTTGCACATAATAAGCCCCCCAGGAAAAGGTGCTGATTAGCTGACACCTCAGAAAGTGTTTTTGTAAATTACAAAGGGAGAGATTCATCATCATCATCATCATCATCATCATCATCATTATTTAGTGATAAAAGTAGGACTAAGAACCCAGGTCTCCTGCCTCCTAGTCCAACACACTTTTTACCATAAGGTACCACCATGCCAATACGTGCATGATATACCGAGACCTAACGCAGCTTTGATTGGTGACCGTCCTTCCGCCTGAACTAGAGGAGCAATTTGAACTGATTGCAACCCTTCCACTACAACTCAGTAGTTGTGATAATTCACCTCACTCTGAGGCTAACCTGATGATGAGGGTCTCTGAATTTAGTGAGGCCGGTCCTTAGGCAGTGGCCATCCAGTCCATCTTTGGAGATCTACTGGAACCCTTTTTTGGCTGGGAATAATGATAGCTCATGTTCATTATTATACTTTAAGATATGCCAAATACTTTACATGTATTTTCCCATTTGATAGACACAATCACACAATAAGCTAGGTGCTAGTACTATCCCTATTTTACTGATGAGTAAACCAAGGCTTGGCAGTTAAGTGACTCACCCAGGGTCCCAAAGATAATAAGCACCTCAGACAGAATTCGAACCCATGTTTTCCTGACTCCAACTCCAGTACTCTGATGGTACAATGCTGTCTCTCTCTGATAGAACTCCCAGAGCTTATGCTCCGCTAGGATAGTCCTAGAGGACCAAGGGTCACCTAAATAGCACATTAAAGCAGGCCCTAGAGTAGGTCTCAGGGCTACAACTATCATATATAGAAATACTGGACAACTACGATACTAAAATAAGTTTAAAAATTCTAGGGGCAGGTAGGTGGTACAGTGTGGCTAGAGTGCCAGGCCTGGAGTCAGGAAGACCTGAGTTCAAATCTGGCATCAGACACTTAGTAGCTGTGCAACCCTGGGCGAGTCACTTAACCTCTGTTTGCCTCAGTTTCCTCACCTGTAAAATGGGGATAATAATAGCACCTACCTTTCAGGGTTGTTGTGAGGATCAAATGAGATACTTTATAGCACTTAGCATGGTGCCTGGCACATAGTAAGCATTATAGAAATGTTAGCTTTAATAAAAAGTATTTAATTTGTTCAAAACACATTGGCTTATGGCTTTATACAGGCAGTCTCCAACTTTAAAAAGTTTGTTCCAAAAGATTCTTCCGAGTTGGCTGTTTAGAATTTAGGAGCCATTCCCCTATAGAAGCAATGGACAGCACGGTGGTTAGGGTCGCGGGACAGGCTTCCAAACCCCATATAACCCATAAAGTATCTGAAATACAGGACAATACCAATAGTACTAGAGCACAGGCATCAAACTTGAATAGAATCAGGAGCCATTAATTCGTACAGAAGGATCCCTGTGGGCCACATATTGACTTAGTTGGTAACATAATATTATCACTTTATTGTATTTTTATTTGGGTAAATATTTCCCAATTACATTTTTAATCTGGTTCTTGCAACACTTAGGGAGTGTTGTACACCTCTGTACTAGATTCTAGCTACCACTAGGTCTCTGGGAGAAAATGCGGTCACTTTTTCTACACAATTCCTTGTTTAAAATGTGTTGCAGCCTGCTTACATCCACCATGCACCTCCCCACTGCCCTATGGCTGAACATCAACTCGTTTTTCTGAGACTGTAGTTATTCTATGATTCACAACTATGCATTTGGGAAATTATTGAGAGGAAAAACAAAGCATTAGTTCAGGTTTCCCTAGATTTTGTTATTGTTGTGCAGTTGTGTCCAATTCTTCATGACCCCATTTGGGGTTTTCTTGGCAAAGATACTATAATGGTTTGCCATTTCCTTCTCCAGCTCATTTTACAGATGAGGAAACTCCAGGGTCACATGGCTAGTAAGTGTCTGAAGCCAGATTTGAACTCAGAAAAATGAGTCTTCCCTAGATAGCCAACCCAAATTCTAAAGCAACAAGCAGCATGGGCAATTAAATGTCCAATGTTTATTTTCATCATGTCATAGGTCCAATCTGTGATACATTAATTTTATTGTTACATGCAGCATGTATACCTTATGGCACATTGGGGGTGCTTTAATCAATGTTAACAATACATCTATACCCATTTTAGAGGATTTAGAACATGACTGTAGAGGTTCGTGTAGGTTTTAACCCCTAAGATATCCTGCTGGTTGTTTCCATGATTTGTCTGATACTGGGTCTATGGTGAATAACACACCCTGCAGTTAGGATGTCATTCTTATACAGACATGGGTGATGCTCCAACCATCCTCTTTATGACATTGGTTTTAGGCAATGTATTATGGTGTAAATTAGGGCCTGCTCATAGATGAGCTAAGGCTAAGAGCAAGGAGGAAGTGAAGAAAGGGGGCTGAGAACTGGGCTGTGACAACTTTCTTTAGGTATTCGGGAAGAGAGGATGAAAAGAAAGAGAAGGAACAGTCCTACTCAGGTGAACACACCAACGAACCAGAATGCCAGAGGACTCATGATAAAATGTGCTACTCACCTCCTGACAGAGGTGATGGACCCAGGAGTGAAAACAGGCCCATTTGGGGGACATGGCCAATGCAGGGATTTGCTTTGCTTGACTGTGCATGTTTTTAATAAGTGTCTTACTTTTCTTGTTTTCTCAGTGGGGGAGGAGGGAAAGAGGGGAGGGAATGAAGGCAAATATTTGTGAAAATAAAATAAAATTTAATTTAAAAAAAAAGGACCAGAGAGGAAGAAGCATGTGAGGCCCTTTAAGGTGCAGAGTCAGCAGCAGCCCAGCAAAGGCCAGGCACTCAGGCTTCTTCTGAACTTAGCTGCTCTCCTGCCCTTTAACCTCTCATAGTCTATCTGGACCTAGGCTCAGCTCTCAGTTCTGCCAATACTACCTGAGTGACCTTGGGTAAGTCACTTCACCTCCCTCTGTAAGATGATGGAGTTGAACTGGATGGTCTCTGGGGCTCTGGATTCTATGACCTTATCACTCACAGAGCAAGTTGGGAAATCTGGTGACCAAACTGTGAAGGAATCCTAGGATCACAGACTCTCTTGGAGCTGGAAAGGACCTTGAAAGTCATCTATGGATGAGGGGGCTGCTGAGTGGCAGTTCACACCTGTAATCTCTGCTACTGGGGAAGGCTGAGGCTGGTAGGTTGCTGGAGTGTGGGGGTTCTGGGCTGCAGTGGGGCTAAAGCAGACGGGTGGCTATGCTAAGTCTAACATCAATAGGGGGAGCCCCTGAGAATGAAAGGGAGAAACCAGGGTGCCTAAGGGGGCCAAACTGACCAGGGTCAGAAAAATGGGGCAGGTTAAAGCTTTTGTACCCATCAGCATTTGTGTTGGGCCTCAGTGTGGCTACTGCATATCTGGCTTGGGTGAGATAGGGAGACTTAGTCTCTAAAAAATAAAATAAAAATAAAATAAAATAAAAAATGATGGAACCAAGACTAGTAGAGGAGAAGCGATTTTCCCAAGGTCACACAGGTAGTAAGTGGTAGAACTGGGATTGGAACACAGGCCCTGTGACTTAAAACCACTGTTCTAGGGAGAAGATAGGGGCAGGTGGAAGAGAGGTAGAGAAGGAACAGGAATACCAAGGAAAGGGCAATGGGAAGAGTGGGAAGGAGGGGTGTTAAATCAGAGAAGGGAAAGATTTAACTCCAAGGCCCTTGGCCTTAGAGTTCTTCCTTGACCTGGATATGGAGCGGACAGAGGCGCAGAGGCTCAGGGGGGGTGTCTGCCCGCGTACCCCCTATATAGAAATAGGGCCGCACCTCCCCAAAGCGGCCGTGGAAGGTGTAGAGGTGGGACTGCCGCTCAGCATCGTAAAAGGAGAGCTCCCCCTCCTCACACTCCAGCTCTACACGCAGGCGCTGAGGCAGCACAAGGCCCAGGGGCGAAGCGGAAGGATCGGACGCCACACAGTGATCCCCGTCAACTCCTCGGGTGCGGCAGATGTACCAGAAGCCTGAGCGGGCATCATGGTAGCAGCTGTGCGAGTGCCCGTCCCCACCAGACTCTCGACGAGTCCGTGCTACACCCACCCTCCAGTTATGGAGCCCACCCAAATCCACCTCCCAGGTGTGGGAGCCGTGGGAGAAGGCCCGGGAGCCCAGCAAGCAGGGAGAGGATGAGAAGCGCTCAGGGTTCTCCACTTGGACCCGATAGCCGTGGTTGGTGACCTTAGTGAGGTCGTCAGACACGGAGAGCCAGCCGGCTGCTGTGTTGGGGTCAAAGCTGAAGGGCACTAGGAGAGATGAAGAAGAACAGGGATTTTGGCAACCTGGCACACAGACTCCTCGCATCTAGCTCATCCCATTCTACTCTGTCCCTTCTGACTTTTTCCCCCACACTTGTGATTTCACAGGCATATAAGATTCCAGATGAGGAAATTCTCTTTACCAGTGGAGACTGGCATCTACTCTACAACTTAAAGTCTGAGAGAGTTGTCTGGACACTGAGAATCTAAAGATGCCACACGGCTAACATATGTCAGAGGTGGGATTTGAACCCAGACCTTCCTGGCTCTGAAACCAGTCATACAGCCTCTACCATGCAGGCTTTCCCAGATTTCTTAGAAATAAGAAATATCTAGTCAGCCCCCTTTGGATTACAGAATCAACTATTACAAAAATCAGTATTTTCCCTATCCCAAGAGGCTCTGGAGTAGGAGCTCTTAACATGGGGTCTATGAACTTGATTTTTAAAATATTTTAATAATGATTTCAGTATAATTGGCTTCCTATGTAATCCTGTGTATTTTGTTTTATGCATTTAAACACATTATTCTGAAAAGCGATCCACAGTCTTTACCAAACTGGTAGGGGGTCCTGACACAACAAAGGCTAAAAACCCCAGCTCTAGAGGAGTTGGACCTGTCCTAGGGATCTTGTATCAGTGAAGGAGGGTGAAAATGTTGCCTTCCAAGGTTACGGCACTGACGACTGAGGAACAGTCAGGTCATTCAGTGCCCCATGTGGTTTGGTACATGCTCCAGGCTCTGGAGGGGTCGCTATCCTGAATGCTAAGGCGTCCCCAGGACCCCTGAGGCATCGAAGGCCACCTCTGGGGGTGTGCATCTGATGGGAAGAGGGCCAAGGTCTCCGAGCAAATAGGTCAGTTGTGGGCTCAGAGAAGGATTCATTCTATCACCTGGAGGTCCTGGTGTGCCAGACCTGAGAGATGAAGGTTAGAAGGCATTTGTTGTTGTTTAATCCAGGGGTGAGGAATCTGCAGTCTCAAGGCCACATGCAGCCCTCTAGGTCCGTCACAGGGAAGTTTGGATTCAGTCAAAGGACTGCACTTGAGGACCTAAAGGGCCACATGTAGCAGGTTCCCCACCCCGGGTTTAGTCAGTCAGGTGTGTCGAACTCTTAGTAACCCCCTTTGGGGTTTTCTTGGCAAAGATACTGGAGTGGTTTGCCCTTTCCTTCTCCAGCTCATTTTACAGATGAGGAAACTGAGGTAAACAGGGTGAAGTGACTAGCTCAGGGTCACACAGCTAGTAAGTTTCTGAAGGCTGGATTTGAACTCAGGTTCTCCTGATGGCAGGGCTGGTGCACTATCTACTGAACCACCTAGCTGCTCTTTATAAAGGATACCATTTAATTTTATCAATCTTTCCACTCCCTCAGAACTTCTGAAAACTCTTGGGCAGGGGATCCTGGTCTTTTGGAATTCTGATGCGGCCTGGGCTTGCCAGAAGCTCCCAGAAATGACTTTGGGGTGCTCAGGCAGTACAGCACAATGAAAGAGCATCTGGGTTCAAATCCTGGCTTTGGTAGTACCTCCTAGTAGTTGTATCAGCTTGGGAAAGCCATTTTGCTTCTCTGGACCTCAGTTTCCTTAGCTATAAAATGAGATTGGACGAGATAGCCTAGAAACAGACTGCACCTTCCACAACTAAATCTACGATCACCGGGGTCTGCCCCGCCCCAAATCTGCCCTGCCAGGTAGCCTCAAAGGTCTGAAGATAGGCCCCGAGTTCAAGGCTGTCACCTAAAGGCATCTCAGAGCCCACCTGCCCCCAGTGGCATACACACAATTCAGCTAATAGAGGCAGGTACTTCTCAGTCAAAAGCAATCGGGGCATATAATAGGTCATATTTGAGGGTGGGGATTCAGTACCCCCTGCATTGATACCAAGGGGAGCACATCGGCAGGTAAAGTTTACAGGAGGCCTGAGATCAGGTAAAAGTGACATGGCTGATATAAGGAAGCTGGGGTTTAATGAGGGTTGTGATAATATTCTAATACCTAATCCTCTCTTAGGAGGCAGCTAGGTGGCCCAATGGACAGAGTGCTGGGCCTGGAGTCAGGAAGACCTGAATTCAAATCCAGCCTTCAGAAACTTCCTAGCTATATGACCCCGAGCTAGTCACTTAACCCTGTCTGCAGAAAGAAATGGCAAATCACTATAGTATCTTTGCCAAGAAAACCCCATGGACTCTGTCCACAGGCTCACAAAGAGCTGGAAATGACTGAACCACAACCAGAGACACTTTCTCCTGTTCCCCAGCTCTCCCTTCCTTCAGAAGATGCCTTCCCTTGAGGTAGGGCCTTGATCACTGTAGAAACTGAAGCACTGTAACACCTGGCTCTAGTGCAGCTCTCTAGACCAATGTCACATTACTTCTCACACACTCCAAGTTCCAGCCAAACTGGTCTATCTGCTGTCCCCCATAAGATTCCATTTCATCCGCCATTGGTTTGCCCAGGCTGTGGCCCATCCTAGAATGCTCTCCACTTCCCCTCCACCTCTGGGATCCTCTAGTTCCCTCCAATGCTCAGCTTAACCTTTCAAGGCCTTCAGGGATCCTCCCCCATGACTTTCTTTGTGTTTACTTTGCATGTATCTGATATTTACTTTTGGGATACATAGTTCCCCAGCCAGAGAGAATGGGAATACCTTGTGGATAGGGAAGGTTCAATGTCTCTCTTTCTATCCCCAGCACCTTGCACAGTACAGTGCCTGGCATACAGTAGACGTGTAATGCACATTGACTGAATTCAGCTGAATTGAAGGGAACCCCACTCTTTGAGGGATCTCAAATACAGAAGGCATGTCAAGGTTTCTGGGCCAAAGGCTAGGTGTTAGCAGTTACTATTGCCTCAAGTATCTGTCTGACAGAACTCTCCACCCCATAGGTGCTTCTACCCTGGCTGTCGTGAGAAGCTGGCTCTAGTGGGTGGTCCTAGCCTGGTCGTAGGGATTGCCTAAGACCATAGCAAAAGCTGGAGGTCATTCTTTATTACTGGCCACATCTTCTATGAAGATAACTAGATTGATCAAGATTATACACACACACACACAGAGACACAGGTTAGCTTTCAGAGTGAGATATATATGTATACATACAGATAGAGCGATACGTATGTGTGTATGTATGTGTGTGTTTATACACACACAAGGGCATAGTATTGAAGTCCAGATAGTAAGAAGCACAGCTAGGAGGGAAAGAAAGAGAGAGAGAGAGAGAGAGAGAAAGAGAGAGAAAGAGAGAGAGAGAGAGAGAGAGAGAGAGAAGGGAGGGAGAGGAAGGAAGGAAGGAAGGAAGGAAGGAAGGAAGGAAGGAAGGAAGGAAGGAAGGAAGGAAGGAAGGAAAGAAGGAAGGAAGGGAGGAAGGAAGAAAGGGAGGGAGGAAGGAAGGAAGATATTGCTCTGAGGGCCAACAAACACTGTAGGGAACTATGCCTCACAGCCCAGAAGTATTTCCCCAGAGCAGGTACCTTCTCTACCCTAACCACACCCTGTGGTCCCAAACTTTTCCTTTCCCTTTTATGTGTTGTCTTCCTCCATTATGTAATGTAATGTAAGCTCCATGAGGACAGGGAGTGTTTTGCTTTTGCTTGTGTTTTTATTCTTAGCACTTAGCACAGTGCCTGGCACACAGTAATTGCCTGATAAATGTTGATTGCCTGCCTACCTGTTAGATCTGCTTTGTGGAGGCCAACCCACCTTGCACTTCAAACTGTTGGATGAGATGACCTCTAGGGAAGGGTCCCTCTGAGATCTAATAATTTCTGATTCCACAAAGATGCCTAAGCCCTTGATCATTCAGACTAATGTACTATAGCAGAGTTTCTGAACCTAGGTTCTGTAACCTTGGGTTTCTTTTTTGTTGTTGTTGTCATTGTTTTGGCCAGGCAATTGGGGTTAAGTGACTTGCCTGGGGTCACACAGCTAGTGAGTATCATGTGTCTGAGGCTGGTTTTGAACTCATGTCCTCCTGATTCCAGGGCTGGTGCCCTGTCCACTGTGCCACCTAGCTCCCTATAATCCTGTTTTTTTAAAAAATATTTTGATGACTGAATTTCAACATAATTGGTTTCCTTTGTAATCCTACTTTTATTTTATGCATTTAAAAATATGATTCTAAGAAGAGGTCCATAGGCTTTACTAGATTGTCTAAGGGATCCATTACCCCCAAAATGGTGGAGAACCCCTGCACTATAGGGATCTAAACTGAGCACCTCCAAAGTGTTTTTCCCTGCAAGGCTGCTGCTGCTGCCATCTGGTGGATGCTCTTACATCTGCATGGGCGGGCATCCTTGCTCACTCACAACAGCTCCCAGGCTGGAGGGGACTTTAAGTCTTGGCTGCCACATCTGCCAGCTGCAACCCCTTGTTAAATCTCCTACCAGGAAGAATCCGAGCTTGGGTGTGTGGGATAAGCAGAGTGTTGTGAACGAGATGAAAAGGAGAGGGTTCAAGGCCAAGGAAGCAAGAGAGAAGAGATACTAGGGATGACAAAAGTTGGGTGATGAGGGGTAAGGAAAAGGTGATGGTGTAGGGAGTAAGAGATATGTAAGTAAACGGAGTGGCAGGTACCTGTAGGGAGCAGTGTTCTGGGAGAAGATGTGAGTGGGGTCACTAAGTGAATTGTGGGGGAGGTCAGTGGGCAACCCTCAGTAATGGAGGAAGGATGGATCAGGTGGGCATATGAGTACTTGTTATCTACCTCATTAGAATGTAAGCTCCTCCTGAGCAGGGATTGTTTCATTCTTTGTCTTTGCAGCAAGCCAACAACAAGCATTTATTAAGGCCTTATTGTGTGCCAGGCACTGCGCTAAGCTCTGGGGATACAAAAGTAAAAAAGTCCTTGCTCACAGTCTAATGGAGGAGAAAACAAAATACACATGGGTGATTTCAGAGAGAGAGAAGACACTAGCATTGCAGGAGGCTGGAAAAGGCTTCTTACAGAAGGTAGGATTTTTGCTGGGATTTGGGGGAAGTCAGAGGAGCCAAGTGGTGGAGGTGAGGCAGGAGAGAATTTCTACCATCAAGGAAAACCAGTGAAAATGCATTCAGCTGGGAGACCAAGTTCCTTGTGGGAGGAATGGCAAGGAGACCAGTGTTGCTGGATCATAGAGTCGATGGAGGGAAATAAGGGCCAAGCCTGGCAAGGCAGGAAGGGGACAGCTTATGAAGGGTTTTAGAAGCCAAACAGAGGATGTTACATTCTATCCTGGAAGCAATAAGGAGCCAGGGGAGTTTATCGAGGAGGGAAAGGGCATAACCTTTATGGTATATTTATGCTTTAGGAAGATCACTTTGGCAGCTGCATGGAGAAGGGACTGGGGTGGGGAGAAATGAAGCAGAGAGGCCCGAAGTTTACTACAAGAGTCCAGGTATGAGGTGATGAGAAGTCTACACCAGGGTGGTGAGAGTGATAAAGCCGAGAATGGGACATATACAAGAGATGTTGGAAAGGTATAATTTATAGGGCTAAGCAACAGATTTGGGGTAGTTAGATGGCACTATGGATAGAGTGCTGGGCCTGGAGTCAGGAAGACTCATGTTCCTGAGTTCAAATCTGACCTCAGACACTTACTAGCTGTGTGACTCAGGGCAAGTCACTTAACCCTGTTTGCCTCAGTTTCCTCATCTGTAAAATGAGCTGAAGAAGGAAATGGCAAACTGCTTCAGTAGTTCTGCCAAGAAAACCCCAAATGGTGTCAGGAAGCCTTGGACAGGACTGAAAACAACTGAACAACAACAAACAACAGATTGGATTATGGAGTGATGAGAGTGAAGGTTCAAGGATGACACCTAAATCATGAGCCTGGGTGACTTGGAGGATGGTAGTGCCCTTGATAGTAATGGGGAAGTTTAGAACAGGAAGGTCGAGGGAGCAGTTAGGTGGTGCAGTGGATAAAGCTCTGGCCTTGGAGTCAGGAGGACCTGAGTTCAAATCTGGCCTCAGACACTTGACCCTTACTAGCTGTGTGACCCTGAGCAAGTCACTTAACCTCGACTGCCTCCCCAAAAAGCAAAACAAAAACTGAACAGGGAGGTCTCATAGAGGCAGGGGTGGGGAAGAGTGAGGGGACAGAGGAAGATAATGGGCCCAAGTTTTGGACATGTTGAGTCTAAGGAACATCTGCTTCAAGTTGTTCAATAGACAGATGGATATATGAGTCTGAAGGTCAGCAGAGTGGTTAGGGCTGGGCAAATAGATCTGAAGGTAATCTGCAGAGAGAGAACTGAATCCATGGGAGCTGATGAGATCGCCAAGTGAAACAGTATAGAAGGAAAAGAGGAAAAAGACAGAGCAGGCCTGGGGCAGACCCTCAGGGGACAATCACAGTGAGGGGACACGATCTGGATGAAGATCCAGCAAAGAAGGCTAAGCAGTAGTGGTCAGACAGATAGGCGGAGAACCAGGAGAGAGCAGTGCCTGAAAACCTACAGAGAAGTATCAAGGAGAAGAAAGTGATCAACAGTATCAAAGGACGCAGAGAGGTCAAGAAGGATGAGGATGGAGGAAAAAGCCATCAGACTTGGTGATTAAGAGACTGACGGCAACCTTGAAGAGGACAATTTCAGTTGAACGCAGAGGGCTGGAGCCAAATGATAGAGTTAAGAAGAGCGTCAGGGGACGGGAAGTGGTGGCACCTATTTTAAATGGCCTACTCATGGAATTCAGCCATAAAAGGGGGGAGAGACATAGGGCAATAGCTAGCAGGGATGAAAAAATCAAATGAAGGTCTTCTGAGGAGGGTATAGGGCACATTTGTAGGCAGTAGGAAAGCAGCCAGAAGACAAGAAGAGACAGTGAGAGAGGAGGGATGCCACACTGGAATTTAGCTGCTAGAACTTAGTTGGGGAGACTTTAGCTCCATAGGAGGAAAAAGGATCAGAGAAGGGGTTTTTGTTTTGGTTTAAAGGGTGGTGTCCTCTGCTGTTCAGTACTTGGATGAAGTCTTTGTCAGAATGGGGCCAGCTAGAACAGTAAGGTGCAGGAAGAGTTACAGATTGGTTTAAAAATAGGGGTCATCTGGATGGCAAATAGGAAGCTAGGGAGATCTCCTCCTGCTTCCAGAGGCAGACTTCTAGCTACCTCTAGCTTTTAATCAAAAAAGCAATTATTAATATAAATTGTTATTAATACTCATAATATAAATATCATTAATACTAATTTAATCCAAAAGCACTCATTATATGCTCGAGAGGAAACAAAAAGTAGGTACTGTTAACCAGCTGGGTGGTAGAATCAGCAACCAAGAAGATCTCAACAGATTAAAATGTTGGGCCAGATCCGCTGAAATGAACCCTAACAAGAATGTGATGGAAGGCATTTACATCTTATCAGGACAAGCTTACTGCCAATGCTTGTTTTAGAATCTGGTGTGAGGGAGGGGAGATGGGGAGAACTGCTTTACCCTCCCTTACCCCTTCCCTATCCCAGAATCCTCTATTATTCTCCCCTTCCCACACCAGAGCTTTATCCTCTTGCCACCTTTGAGTTGGTTGTTACCAACCTTTTGGGTAGGTGGAGGCCTGGCAGAGGACCCTCTCTCAAAGGCCAGGGCCCACCAGCAGCTATGTAATAAGACTGAGCCACAGCAGCAGTGCCTGAGTCAGAGATGGTGGGAGGAACAGGGCTAGAGCTTGGAGTAGACCGGGGGAGCTTTCTGCTCGTCCCAGCTGGGAGCCCTGATGGAAACTGCAGCTCATACAAGCCCACAGCAAAATTGCCAGTTAGGTTTGAACCAACACATTTCATTCATACTCAGCTCATGCCAACAATGTTCTGCAGAAAATGATCGAGAATCATCTAGACTTTCTGCTGCACAATAGCCATTTCATTTCCCTTGCCTCCATAGGCCCTGTTTTCTGGATTTTTATAATAACCTGTTCTGCAGACTTTCCAAATTCTCCATCTCTCTCTCCAGGAAATCCAAACATGTGCCTCAGAACTAAAGAGTTTTCATCATGGCAAAACAGAGTAGGGTTAGGGGACACATTTGTATGTCAAAGTGCTCACCCAGAAGCAAAGTCACTTAAGTTTAGAGCTGGAGGAGGCTTCAGGACATCTAATCTCCTCATTGAAGAAACTGAGGCTCGAAGTTGGGGAAGTAGCCTGCCCAATATCATGCCACTAAGTTAAGGGCAGAGGTGGATCTCAGGCCTGGACTCCTGTTTCAATGCACTTGTCCCTATGTACTGCCTTCCCTCCTCCCACCCCCTCCATCCTGGAGAGCTCAAAGACCCCTTCTACTCACCAGCTTGGACACTGCCCAGCATCTTCTTCCATACACGGTACTGCAGGGAGTCCAGGTACTTGCTGACATCAATAAGCATTCCTGGTTGGATGGGCTCTGGCTCAGTTGTGCAGGAAAGTCTGAGCAAGGACATAAGGGGTAGATGGGGCCACAAAGACACGAGTGGGGTGACATGAAAGGAATGGGGCTCCTTCTATCTCTTTGGCTACTTGGGCTTCTCTGACGCTTTCAGAGCATCACAATCAGAGAACTGGAAGGGACTTCAGTGGTCATCTTGTCCACCCTGAACCTAAACAAAAATCCTCCCTTCGAGGGACCCAAGTCCAGATTTTTTTTTACAATCTCTAGTGAGGGGAAGGGGACAGCTAGGGAGCACAGTGGATAGAGTGGCCGACCTGGAGTCAAGAAGACATCTTCCTGTGTTCAAATCTGGCCTCAGACACTTACTAGCTGCGTGACCCTGGGCAAGGCACTTAATGCTCAGTTTGCCTCAGTTTCCTCATCTGTAAAATAAGTTGGAGAAGCAAATGGCAAATCACTCCAGTATCTTTGCCAAGAAAACCTCAAATGGGGTCAGGAAGATTCAGACTGACTGACACAAGTCAACAGAAACAGCAGTGAGGGGAAACCCACTCAGTGTCCTGAGGCCTACTATTTCTATTGTGATTTGCATAGCTCCAATGGTTGGAAGTTCTTCCTTACATCAAGCCCATCAAGTGCTGCTTTTGTCTCTTTGCCACTTCAGCCAGTTGCTTCTAGCTCTGCTCAGCTCCCAGGGACAGAATACATCTACTCCACCAGTGGGGAACCTGTACCTTCAGGCCACAAGTGGCCTTCTAGGTCCTTAAGTGTGGCCTTTTAACTGAATCCACATTTTACAGAAGACCCAAAGGGTTTGTCCTCAGAAGCAATAACCTCACCAACTCCCCAGTTTCCCTGACGCTCAGGTACCTTATGTGCACCCATGTGTAATACTGACAGAACTAGGCAGCTTCTATTCCTTGTGGATGGCTAAGCCCACTGGTTTCTTATTTAGGGCCCAGTCCTTGTTGCCCTACCCCCCAGCAGTTGAGTCCAGAAGCTTCAGAAGCTCATGGTCTCCAAAGTCCTTGGGTCAACTGCCCTCTTGGGTACTTGAATCAGAAAAATATGCCCTTCCTAACAGAGCTGAGCTCTTCAGATCTGCTGACCATTCTGGAAATTAAGTGGGCTCTGAAAAATCTCATTGTGGGGTGTGCCGGTGTGGGAGGATCATTCTCAGAATAACAGGGCAAATATGTTTTTAATACTGAGCAAAGCAAGAGTCCTCTTGCCTGATTTAAAACCATTCCACCTTAAAGGCAGTCATACATGGGGGTTCATTAGGGCAGGGGCTGGGAGGGCAGTGGGGTAGGGGAGAGGAGGGACTATCAGTTACAGAAGGAAAGCAAATGGAACTGGATATGGATTAAACTTAGGGTTCACAGAATGACTAAGACCCATGGGATGGGGGGCAAGGGGTGGGAGCAAAGGTAAGATAGGAGAAGAGGCTTCAAATCCTGTGGGTAGATCTATATTTATAGACTTTCTGTCCTCCTCAAGCATTCAGTGTTGTGTTATGGTAATTTTAAATGCCTTCCTGTGGACTCCAAAGGTGGTTCTGGAATGTGCCTTCAATGGGCTTTGGTTACTGCCTCACTGGAATTCTTTTATGTGCCTAGTGGCTAGGGCCACAAACAGAGACAGCTAAATATATTGTACTGTGATGCTTTTTAACATCCTGTGACTTCATGCTAGGAAAAATAGAAGAAGGAAAGAAAGCAAAAGGAAAGAAGGAAGGAAGGTATATGACTCATTTGTTCCCCATTACATCTAGGAACTTACCTACGTTTACGGCTCTTGTGTTTCTGAAAGAAAAAAAGAACATACAGTAAAGAGATGAACATCTAGATTCAATAAAAGCCAGCATTTATCTGATATGTAGCAGGAAGCTGACTGAGGTCCCAGAAAAATTTCACTCAGTCTCCAAGCCTGGGAAAGTGAGGGTGTCAAAGCTCTACTATTTGTTGTCAACCTTTTGGCTTTCAGCCTAAACCAGGGGTGGGGAACCTGCAGCCTCAAGGCCCCATGTAATTCTCTAGGTCCCCAAGTGCGCCCCTTTGACTGAATCCAAACTTCACAGTATAAACCCCCTCAATGAAAGGATTTGTTCTGTAAAGCTTGGACTCAGTCAAAAGGCAGCAGCACACAAGGACCTAGAAGGCCACATGCAGCGTTGAAGCCACAGGTTCCCCACTCCTGGGCCCTAAAGGACCTGTCCACCCATACACACAGAGATATTTTGAAGGCCATATATAAAGACTAAACTCACAGGACAACATCTTAGATCATAGGTAGAGAACCTTTTTTTTTCTTCTATTAAAGGCCAATAAAAGAGAGGGGAAGATCAGAAGGAAAAGGAAAAGGGGATGATTAAGGAAAAAGAAGATAGGAGTTACAGATCAGGAGTCAGCCAGGACTTACTGGTTTACTGAGCAGCCTGTGATCCAGCTGGACAAAAGGCTCTGGTATATTGACTCATATGTGGAAGTCACCTACTCTCTTAATTTTCAGTTGACACAGAGTCAAAGAAATGTCCATCTATTTAGTGAGGCACTTGACTTTTCTCAAGCCTCCATTTCCCTACCTATAGAAAGGAGGTAATAATATTTGTACTTCCACAGCTTTGTTATACAGGAAAGTATTTGTAAATCTGAAAGCACTATAGAAATTTGAGTTGTAATTATTTTCTGCTCCATCTCTGCCTCTGTTCTGGTCTACACTTCAATCATCCCAGGCAGATTGGTATTTATTCCAATTTTTAAAATCTCTTCAAAGAGGCAGATCCTAAATCAGCTGCATATTGATTTAGAAAACCACAATTTGACATTATCTATATTATACTGTAGTTTTACTTATTTTGTTAATATTTCCCAATTACATTTTAATGGCCGTATGCTTAACACCTCTGCTCTAAATCATATCTTCCGAACAACCTGGTTTTGCCTCACATTCAGTGAGTTATTATACCTTTCCTAAATAAATATCTTTTGCTTAGATTTAAATTCCCTTCCCTTTTTTTGGGTAGGTTTCTGAGAGAAAAACCAGCTGGTCTATCCTTTGAATTTTTGGCATCTGGACCAATGACATCATCGTTGTGGGAAATGCTTAGTGTGGAAACTCCTTTTACCCATGAAAATCAACAACTGAGGGGTTAAAGAATTTGCCCATGTTCACACAGCTAGTATGTACCACAGGAAGGCCTAGAAACCAGATATCCCTGACTGCAAAGCCAGCTCTCTATTCACTCTGTCACACTTTATCTATTCCTTTTGACAAATAAGCTCAATTCCCACAGCCCTTGTTTGTAATTTCTAATTTCTGTTGTTCTTTTATAGACTCCATCCAGGTGAGCCAAACCTCTGATTAGACTATAGAACCTAGATATGATATGGAGTATGGAAGCTTCCTAACCTCACAGAACCTTTTAAGCTTCCAGTTCATTCTCTTCAGTCCCTGGCATCAACATCACCCAAAGCAGCCCCCAATTTCTCTATGACAAGAGAGGAGGAGGAGAGAGGAGCAAGCAGGTTGCTATAAGGATGCTGAGTTTGTTGCAAAGCTCTTAGAAAATGTAGAAGCTCACAGGGAGAACTTTTATCATTAATAGCTTATAGAAATCCTAAAACTCTGGAGCAAGGAACCCTTTTCAGCTAGAATATCTGCTGGTCAGCACCAAAAGCGAGGCACACAGGATTGGGATCAGCCAGTGCTGCTGGTCTCCTAGATACTCTTCATACTAAAGACTTCATGGGTTCATTCCAACCAGCCCCATAGAATTCTTGCCATCCCCCTCCACCCCCAGGCCTCAGGGCTGAGCCTCTTACCATGAGAAAAGAGATATCATCTTCCTTCATCTCCATCTGTAGCCTCCCGATCTCGTGAGCCAAGGCCTCCGTCTCTTCTGCCAACTGTTTCATTTTTTCTTCTACCTGCCTCAGTTTCTGTCCCGCTTCCTCGGTCACTGCGTCCAGGGCTGCCCGCTCTTCTACTCTCAAGAACTCTCGGAGTTTCTCAAACTCCTGCCGGATCCTGCCCTGAAGCCAGGCAGCTTCCACCTAAAGCAGAGGGGGGAAGAATGTGAGCTGGGCGGAGAGGTTAGAAGGTCCTGGGAGAAGGTACAGAGTAAGAAATTAGGAGACATGAAGAAAGGAGTCCAAGTTAGGCTGAAAATGGAAAAGGAGTGGGAATAGAGAGGAGGTTTGTCAAGGCTGAGGAATGCTGGCCTTGAATTATTGGGTGAAGTTCCGTGTTTAGAGGTTGAGAAGGATGATTTGGTAAATAAATGGAATAATTTTTCAAAACTACAGAAAGTAATAAGAACAATAGTTAACATTTATATAGCACGTCAGGGTTTGCAGAGTTTTAGATGTTTTATCTCACTTGATCCTCACAACAACCCTGTGAGGCAGACACTATTCTCCCTTTTTTTACAGACGAAGCTGAGTGAGGGCACATTCACATGGCTACTAAGTGTCTGAGGTTGAATTTTATCTCAGGACTAATCAGTATGAGACCCTCCCTGCAGCATCCCTGACAAGTGGTCACCCAGTCTTTGCTTAAAAACCACCCGAGAGGGAGAATGGGACATAGCAAAGAGACTGTGGGAGTTGGAGTCCGGAAGGTCTGGGTTCAAACCTCATCTCTGATCCTTGCTATCTGTGTGACCCTGGGCAAGCAATCTTGTAGAGACTTGTAATCAACCTATCATTAAACATTTGTTAAACACCTACCACGTGCCAGGCACTGTGATAAGCACTATTGTCATTGATAGCAATTATAGCATTATAGCCATTCTGAAACCCTGGAGCAGGGAATCCTTTTCAGAAAGAGTACCTGTTGGTCAGCACCCAAAATGGTGCTGGGCAAGTATCTTCTCCGAGGCTCAGTTTTCTCCTCTGTAAAATGGATAATTTTACCTCAAGTACCTACTTACAGGATCATAATTGTAGAGTTGGAAGGGACTTTAGAGATCACCTAGTCCAATCCCTTCATTTTACAGATGAAGAAACTGAGGTCCCATACAGATCCAATGGCTTGCCCAAGGTGATTGTTGTTAAGTTGTTTGCAGCTGTGTCTGACTCTTTATGACCCCATTTGGGGTTTTCTTGGCAAAGATACTGGTTTGTCATTTCCTTCCCCAGTTCATTTGACAGATGAGGAAACTGAGGCAAATAGGGTTAAGTGACTTGCCCACAGTCACATTGCTAATAAGTATCTGAGGCCAGATTTGAACTCAGAAAAAGGAGTCTTCCTGACTCTAGGCCCAGCATTTTTTCCCAGTGAGCCACCTAGATGCCCAAGGTCACCCAGGTGACAGAATTAAGATTTCAATCCCAGTCCCAAACCCAGCCCTCTTTTCCCTGTACTTCTTTTTGTCCTGAGGCTCAAATGAGATCAATACGTCAAGTGTTTCCATCATTTATTAAGCACCTGCTACATAACAGGCACTGTGTGCTATCCAGATGTCAGTTATTATTCTTGCCTTCCCACTCAGAGAGGGGGAGGGGGGATTCTTCAGAAATGTCAGGCAGCATGTGCTGCCCAGCTGCTACACAACCATGAAAAGACTCTTTGGTCCCACGGCTGGGCTGTGACAAGGTCTACCCTCATCATGGAGAAGGGGAAATCAGGGAGACGTCACTGACTCCCAGAAATTCTTAATAGCACTGTCACCACTGAGGATGAAGCCTGACAAAGCAGGCTGGGATGTGGGGACCTGGCCTTTGTTGAAGTCTTTCAGGGAGGCACCACTGATGACAGGGTCAGGCAGCGTTACAGTTAAGCCTCTGGACCCAACGGAACTGACATTTTCAGGGAGGAAGCCAGGATATGGTTTTGACACCTGATGAAACGCCCAAGTGTCTGCAGGCTGCCAAGACCTCATCGGCTTTGGTTGTCATGGCCCCTTACTGTCTGTCACTGTTGCAATTGCACAAGTTGTGGCCAGGCATTTTCAGAATGGCTATCCAATGTAATTAATGGTAAGCAGCATGGTAGAGTAGAGAGGGCACTGGACTTCAAGTCAAGAAGACCTGGGTTCAAAACCTATGCCAGAAACTTACTAGCTATGTGACCTTAGGCACAGCAACTAAGGTTGTTGAGACTCAGTTTCCTCAAGTGCTGGACATAATGAGGATGAAATGAGATAATGCATAGAACACCTGTGCAACTCTTAAAGTGCTGTGTAAATATCAGCTATTATTATTAATCAATCAACAAGTATTAATAAAGTACCTACTGTGTGCCAGGCACTGTGCTAGAGATTGGAGGATATGAAGACAAAAGCTAGTCCCTTCCTCCAGAACTTTACATGTAACAATTTACTATGTACCAACAATACACATATAAGTAAATACAAAATATCTTTGCCATTTCCTCTCTACCCAATTTTACAGATGAGGAAACTGAGGCAAACTGGGTTAAATGACTTGCCCAGGGTCACACAGCTAGTAATCGTCTGAGGCCAGATTTGACCTCAGGAAGATGAGTCTTCCTGACTTCGAGCCCAGTGCTCTATCTACTGTACCACCTAGCTGCCCCTACACAACAACAAAATAAAAAGTATGTGCCAAGTAAATACAAAGGAATTTTGAGAGGTACCACCAGCAACATAATGGATTAAGGTGCGACTGTACATTCTAAATTGCCTACCTAGTACCATTAACTGAAAGACAATGTTGCACAATGGATAGAAGGCTAGACTTGGAGTCAGGAAGATCTAGGTTCGAATTCTGCTACATTCTAGCTGAGTGGCTAAGGACAAAATTACTTAATCTCTCACAACCTCAGACAGTTCTTCAAGACCAGAGTTCTTGACCGGGGGTCCACAGACTTCAAGGAGCTTGTGAACTTGGATAGGGGATGGGGGTGGGGATTGCATTTTATTTTCACTTGTAATCCTGTTTTTTTTATCTTGTTCATTTTAAAACAGTTTTCTGAGAAGGCGTCCATAGGCTTCACTAGACCACGGGGTTAAGACTGTGGGTTTATGACACACATGAGAAAAGTTTTAAGAATGAGATAGAAATAAGTCACCCTTTTGTACAGGTAGAGGGAATTTGTGCACTGGGGGTTCTCCATACTGAGGAAAACAGAAATCTGGATGATTCCCCCAACACTCCCCCACCCCCACCTTCCCCAATCACCACTATTAGTTATCTGCATACTCAATTACAGATTGGGCTTGTACTCCAAGCCTGAAGATAACACCTGTGAAGTATCATACTCAAGGGCATATACACACAAACGGTTTCATGAGTCCCATGAAGCTGAAACCTGCCAGTGAATTCAGCTTGAGGTTTTAACAAAGAGGCCAATTAAGCTTATCCTGTGAGAAGTGACCTTCAACGGATGGAGCTCTCCTCACTAAAGCAAAAGATGTACCTAACCTGAGACATCCCGTCCGAGGTCTTTGGCAGTTTCATTAACATCACTCGTAAGGTCTATCTATCAATGAATGGGCCAGCTAGGTCACTAACTAGGTCACTAAGAAGTTCCTGGTGGTAGTACTGAAACCCTGACCCCTCCTCATAACTGGCTCTTGCTACAGGACAGAAACAGGCAGATAGGCACCAAAGAAGTTTCTATGGTGGGTTACAGTAGAGAGACAGAGTATTTGTTGTGTTTATTCTGTGCCAAGCACTGTGCTAAGTGACTCTAATAGAGGGAGATAACATATAAATGGGTGCTGAAAAGGGGGGGCAGAGTACCCAAGGTGAAGAGATGGAGAAGACCAAAGAATAAGTTAAGTGAGAGGGAAGCGAGCGTGGCTGGGACCCCTTGTGAAATGGCAGTCCCCACATAGAGAGTAAATAGCCATGTTACAGATGCTTAGAATGTACCAGAGAGTGATTGCAACTATAAGAGGCAATAATGGACTGCTGAGAAACAGTAATGTTTTCGTGCATAACAATTAGGAAGGAACAGCCTTGTTATTTTTTCCAGCAAAGGAAGTTCTAAAGCTTGAGAGACAATGCTCCCAATTGAGATACAGAGGTTCTACAAACAGTGCAGTAGCTGGTCTGAAAACAGGCATCATGAACATCAGGTATCAGCAACCTCCTCCTTCCTTTCCAGGAGAAAGGAAGTTCCTTGAGGGCAGGTACTATTCTCTCTCTCTCTCTCTCTCTCTCTCTCTCTCTCTCTCTCTCTCTCTCTCTCTCTCTCTCTCTCTCTCTCGCCTCCCTCTCTCCTCTCCTCCCTCCCTCTCCTCCCCTCCTCCTCCTCCCTCTCCCTCCCTCCCTCTCCCTCCCTCCCCTCCCTCCCTCCCTCCTTCTCTCTCTTTCTCTCTCTCTCTCTCTCTCTCTCTCTCTCTCTCTCTCTCTCTCTCTCTCTCTCTCTCTCCCTCTCTCTCTCTGTGTTTTTTGTTGTTTTTGTACTATGTCTCACACATGGTTGGCACTTAATGAACACTTATTAGATTTGTTGAAATTCTCTACAGGCAAAGAGAAAGAGAAAAAAGCAGCCAAAAAGGGCATGTTCTCATGAGATCATAAATATACCATTATTCATTTTCTCTTCTAACAGAAGAATGTACTCTTTGTCATCATTATCATCATCAACATAATAATAAAAATAACACTTAATATGTGCCAGGCACTGTGCTAAGTGCCTTACAAATATTATTTCATTTGATTCAACCCTGGGACATAGGCGCTATTATTATTATTCGCATTTTACAGATGAGGAAACTTGAGGCAAACAGGTGATTTGCCCAGCGTCACATAGTTAGTGTCACCTAGCTGCTCCTATAACAACAACCATCACCACAACCACTTGGTACTCATAAGGATTCTGGTCCAAGGTAACCAGAAAAGGTTTTTAATAGAAACTGTTCTTACAATTACAAAGGACTTATGATGAAAAATGCTATCCACCTCCAGAGAAAGAACTGGTGGATCTGAATGCAGATTGAAGCATACTATTTTTCACTTTCTGTATTTTTCTTGGGGTTTTTTTGGGGGGTATCTTTTCTTTTGCAACATGGCTAATATGGAAATACGTTTTGCATAATTACACGTGAGCAATCTATAGCAAATTGCTTGCCTTCTCAAGGAAGAGGAAGGGGAGGGAGGAAGAGAATTTGGAACTCAAAATTTAAAAACAAATGTTAAAAATTATTTATTATTTTCAATTAGAGGAAAAACAAAATAAAAAACAAACTGTTCTTAAAGAGCCTATAACCCTCAACTTAAGACAGAACAGAACATTTTGAACAACATTTAAACAAAGGTTTTGAAAAGAAATTCAAACTGGCTTCTTTATTAGTCATAGGTCACTGTTCCCAGCTGCACAGAGCCAGCAAACAGGTCTAGCTCTGAATTGGGTAACCAAATATCAAGAAGGGTCTACTCAACCGTATTTTATATGGATTAGTGAGGAGAAAATTATAGGAGCTCAGGCAGGTAGATAGGGAAGTGTCAGCAGCCACATGAAATTCAATGTAGGCTGGTAGTGATTGGGCACATTTTACATCCCACACCTTTTCATCCATTGCTATGGCCAACTTAGCTTCCATCTAGTTCCTACTGAGCTGCTGCTATCCCACAAAGAGAAGATAAGATAAGAAGTCAGGAGATAATGGGTAACCTCATGTTCATCTTCAACACTAACCAAAGAAACCTTCCAAAAAATTCAAGGCAATCTAATAAGTATTTACAAAGCACCTAGTATGTTCAAGACACTGTGCTAGGGTGTTTGGGTTTTACAAAGCCATAAAAAAAAAAAACCCAGTCCTTTGAGCAGGCAGATTTCAGAAAAACCTGGAAAGACTTACATGAACTGATGCAAAATGAAGTGAGGAAAACCAGGAGAACATTGTACAATGCATTAGGAAGATTCTTTGAGTTGCAGAGTTAAGGAGAATTGTAGAGGGGATAGATGAAAGGCAGGAAGACCAGTTAGGAGGCTACTGCAATAAACTAGGACAGAAGACATGCAGACTGAACAAGGATGGCTACAGCAGCAGTTGAGAAGAGAGAACAGCCCAAAGTTATAGTCCTGATCTTCCAAGTGCCATCTTTCATTCATTTGTTTATTTCATTCAACAAGTATCTATACTATATTGGCTCTTCTTCCTTTCTCTCACTCTGTACGTCTAGCTCTGGCAGAGATTATAGCACAAGCTTTAGGGCTCTTAAAACAGAGGGATGCAGAGGGAGAAGATTTGGGGTTCTTATAAAAGAAGCCACACCATAATAGGGCCAGCCAAAGGTACAGCCCTCTTTTTTATGTTACCGTATCAGCTAGGATCCATGTTCAGTGCCTACCCACCTCTTCTGCCTACCATCCTGCTTTCCTTGTATTTCTGCCCTGAGCTGAAGCTCTGCCTTACACATTTTCCTGAGGGGACACTCACCTGATTATGCTTGACAATGGCCTCATAAGAACGTCGCATGGCCCGGAAAGCTTTGGCCTTCTCCCGAAGACAGTGCTCCATGTTCCTGCACTTTGCCTGAATGAGAAGAAAGACAAGAAAAAAGGAGGTCACAAGTCAGGTACATTCACCTTTGCCGGTCTTTCATTCTCCTGGGTCCTCATGACAAGCAAGGACGTTAGCCACTGACATTTCTATAATCCTTTTGGATTAACAAACAGTAATAACTCACCTTGGCCTATCACCATAAGGTTTACAAAGTGGTTTGCTCATAATTCTGTGAGGCAGGCAGTGTAAGCATTATTATTCTCATCTGACCAAGGTGGAAACTGAAGAACAGAGAGTTAAGTGACTTCCCTAGAGTAATATAGCCTAACATAGATGATAAATGCTAATCAATCAACAAGCATTTACAAAGGGCTAACGGCTAGGAATACAAACACAAAGAAGGAAACCATCCCTTCTTTAAAGGGTCCTATGGGGGGGAGGGGGAAATATATACATATATATGTAGACATACACACACACGCATATATATATATACATATACACATACACACAGAATAAACATAAAAATAAAAACCAATATATATAAGGCTAATATATAAATACATACAGATACCAATATATACAACATATACAAAGGAGGGAGGGAGGGCATCAGCAGCTGGGTGGATCAGGAAGGGCTTCAAGTAGAAGGTGGTGGTACTTGAACTGTACCTTAAAGGCAGAGATTCCATGAGGTGGAGGTGAGGAGGTAGTGCACAGCCAGTGCAAAAGTATAGAGATAGGAGATGAAATGTCATGTGTTCAAAGAATAAAGAAAAGACCATTTTGGCCTGATGTTAGAGTAATACATCTTGTCCATAGGGGGAGGGGAAGTAACATACAATGAAGCCGGACAAAATGGTTGGGAATCAGAACCAAGATTAGAATTCATGTCTTTTGAATCGAAGACCAGTATTCCTTCTACTAGTGACTCTGAGGAAGTCACTTAACCTCTGTCTGCCTCAGTTTCCTCAATTGTAAAATAGAGATAACAATAGGACTGACCTCATAGGATTGTCTCGAGGATCAAATGAGAGCGCTTAGCACAATGCCTGGCATACAGTAGGCACTTAATAAATGCTTGTTCCTTCTCCCATCCCACCACCATACTACATTGCCACATACTAACATCTATATCTAGAAAACATTTAAAAGTTTTTGAATCATAGAATTTGAGAACTGAAAAGTGTCTCAGAAATCATCTAGCCCAAGGCCTTAATTTTACCAATAAGGAAACTAATGCCTTGAGAGGTAAGGTGACTTGTCCATAGCTAGATCATGACGGATTTAAATCTAGAACCAAAGTCTTCTGAGTCCTCATTTAGAGTTTTATTATGTCATGGATTCAACCAACATATAATAACTCTTACTACCTGTGTGACCCTGGGCAAGTCATTTAACTTTCCTTCTCTGTAACATGAGGGGGTTGGATGAGATGGTCTCTGAGTTCCCCTCCAGCACTAGATCTCTGATCCCATGATAAGAGGTCATCAAAATTGTTATCCTGTTTTGATCACTAAAATAAAAGTCTGCTGCACCATGTGCTAGAGAGAGGGATATGCTACATTGTATAATTTGGAATGGAAAATATTTGTTGTATATTCTATTTCTATACAGCAATAATAGCTTCCATCAAGGACGGTTCCTGTGGTCCTTTGGGTGTAGAATCTCTGGGTCCTGCTAATAAGCAAGGAACAACTGAAGGCAGCAACACACAGCAAGGTAAATGTTTAATTGAGAGATGGATTATACCTCTATTTATGCTTTTTGCCGCAAGTGTATTTGAAAGCAGAATGAATGATATCTTAAAACTTATTAAAAAGTTGGCGGCCCCAAAAAAGAGATATAAGAAACCTCCATAACCTTTGAAGAGACAGGGGATGGTCAATTTGGAATACTCCATATAAGGTCAGACTGTTTTTTTAAACGTCAGTCAGCCAACTATCATTTATCAAGCACTTACTGGGTGCCAGGCATAGTGCTAGGAGCTGAAGATTCAAAGAAAGGCCCCCCCAAAAAAGTCCTTTCTCTTAAGAAGCTTATAATCTAGTGAGGGAGACAATCAGGGTGTGCTAGAGCCAACTTGAATTTGAGCCGACTGTTAAATTTTTCAGTGTGGGCATTTATACCTCAGAAATTAGCAAATGCTACAAATCAGGGCTTGATTTATTATTTTGCTGACTGTTTAGACTTAAGAACGTGATGGAGAAAATGTTAATAATGCCATTCAAATTAAAAGTGTGGCATAAGCACATTTTTCAGAGAGCTGGTTATTTCAACAACCAGCTGTTGACAACCAATTGATGTCAAATAACTCTGTACAAATAAGATGTATGATACCAAAAATAAATTTGAGTGAGTCTCAGAAGTAAGATACTAATATTATGTTGGACTGAAAGTCTTCTTGCAGAAGGTGAGACTTTAACTGAGGCTTACAGGAAGCTAGAAGGAACAAATGAAGCAGGGAAACCTTGTAGGGATGCAGGACTAGTGAGAACGCTCAAAGTCAGGAAATGGAGCACTTGTTCTGGGAACAGTAAGGAGACCATTGTCACTGGATCAGAGAGGAGGAAGGTGTTTGAAATCTGGAAAGGTGGGAAGAGGCTGGATTATGAAGAGTAGAGGATTTTATATTTGATCCTAGAGGTGATAGGGAGCCACCGGGCGGGGCCATATGGTCAGATCTGTGATTTCAGAAGATCACTTGGGCAGCTGAGTAGAAGACGGATTGGATTGGGTCAGAAAAGCAGAGCAGGTTAAAGTCTCTGGACCCATCAGCATTGGCATTGTCGCATGAGTGGCTACTATACTTCCAGCCTAAGCAAAATAGGGAGACTCAGTCTCAAAAAACAATGTGCTAAACTGGTTACTGGACTTAATGATGCTGTGAATCTTTAGTAATACAATCTCTAAAGAATCAAAATGGTAGGTGGCCCAAGGGGCATGGCAAGATTAAAGAGATGGGAATGTATTACCAAAGATGACTGATGTACAAGAAGTGGTATAAAATATTTCATACATGATCAGAAAAGGAAATGCATTGATCATGTAGTGAGAGAAGATAACATGGGAACAACCAGCCCCAAGCACTTCACTGATAATCTTGAATGTTAAAACGTTCATGGGAAGATCTCTGGCACATTGGGCAGATCTTCTGTGAAGCATTTATGAGATGATACAGATAAGAATCACACAGAATGAAAGGATGGGTAGATTGGCACGACTGGAGGGAAAAGCTAGATCATAAGTGCCAGCCCAGCCCAGAACTTGGCACACAGTAGGATTTTCATAAATTCTTGGTTAATAACTGATTGAAGGCTGAAGACAAGAATGTACCTGATTTCAGCAAAGTGTATGAAAAAGCTATTTGTCTTGTAGAGAAATGTGGGCTAACTAGCTGGCTGCCTGCCAAGGATGGGGTAGATGGGATTCTTGCATCAGATAAGAGCTTGAAACAGTGATTCCTTAAGAGTTGAGAAATGTATTTCAAAGGTTAAGGTTATTTAGCACTGTAGTGCATAAAAATACAATGCCAAAGGACATCAGCATTAAATAAATGGATTGCTAACTGGTCAGGGCTATTCCCTTGAACATGTATGTGCCACAAAAGATTTTTCCTTTAATAGCTTTTAGGTATCAACAAATGGAGGGGCAGCTAGGTGGCTCAATGGATACAGTGCTGAGCCTGGGGTCAGGCCCTGAATTCAAATGTGACCTCAGACACTTATTAATTGTGTGACCCTGGCCAAATCACTTAACCTTGTTTACCTCAGTTTCCTTATCTGTAAAATGAGCTGGACAAGGAAATGCAAACTACTCCAGTATCTCTGCCAAGAAAACCCCAAATGGGGCCACAAAGAGTCAGACATGACTGAATAATGACTGGAAAATAACAGGATAACAATTTAGGCAAACAGCTGACACCTGGCAGGCTACAGGTATCTGGGCCCTGGATTATTGTCACTCCAAAGCACTCTATGTATATACATGTGTACACACACACACACGGCCCTATCATTGTTAAGGTGCTTAGAAACAAGTCATTTAATATGTTTCAGTGATTCTCTAGGCATGGCAGGTTGGACGAGGAACAGCTCAATTAGCAACTTCTCCAACAGATCTCCTTCATGTAGGTTCTCCCTCCAGCTGTGTAAGCTCTCTACTTCTTCCTATCACATGCAATTCTTGGCCTTGTTCTCTCATAAACAGCAAGATGCACTACTGTAACTGCTAGGTACTGTTGTTATTCCCATTTTACAGATAAGGAAACTGAGGTGAAGTAACTTGTCCAAGGTCATACAGCTAAGAAGTATCTGAGGCAGAATTTGAACTCAGGTCTTCCTGACTCCAAGTATAGTATTCTGCCCACTCCCCAACACTACCTCTCTTTTTCCAGTTTTCAAGATTACTCTTCTACAAGTTCCTATATAACTTTGCACTGTTCCTTAAAAAATCTAGGCCTTAACCAACTGGGACTTAAATACTTTCCTAATCCATAGCCATACTATAGCTCTCTAAATTTTTGAAGACCAAAGTTAAAAATAATAATAAAAGTCTCAGCTTTTTACCATGTCTCCTGGAAAGATGCTTTCAACCTCCTCTAGTAGGCAACATTTTCATTTATTCTTCTTAGGCCTAATGAATTCATTCTTCTACAATTTCCTTTTATGTCATTTGTCAGTGGTTTTTCACCTCACACTCTGCTGTTGTGATTTTAGCATCAAATATGTCTTTCTCTAACAAGCTGGCCTACCATCATTAAGCCACGAATTTTTTCTGATGTGGTTATGAGTTGTGCTGAGCTGAGTCAGATGATACCACGGAGTCATAGAGCTGAAAAGGTCTTTAGAGATATGACATCAAAGTCTAAACCCCCCAAGTTTTAAAGCTAAAGAAACTAGGTCCAGGGAGGAAGTGACTCGCAGAGAGCCACATTGCTAGTTAGTGACTGACCCTGAACAAATCAATGAGCTTTTAGAGCCTTTGCTTTTCTTTCACGGGAAGACAAAGGTTGGATTAGATGATCTCCAGCGGCGCTCAGGACAGGCAATGGTACACAGTGGGAGGGGTGGTGCCAGCCAGGTCTGGGCTTTGACGACCAGCATTCAGGGTCTGTCTCTGGCACTTCTTAGCTGCCTGATACCAGGCCAATCCTTCAGGCTGTCTGGGCCTGTTTTCTCCCATGGAAGAAGATCTGGACTGTCCAATCTCTAAAATCTCTGCTATCCCTACCTTTAGTCTTGGCTCTTTCCAATCCCTCCCTCCCACAGCTACCAAAACGATAATCTAAGGCACAAGTTTGAGCATGTCACTCCTCTTGGACCAAATGCAAACTTCTGTTCAGCTTTTATGATTCCCTTAATCATCCAATTACCTTTCCAAGCTTAATCAATAAGCAATGATTAAACACCTACTATGTATCAGGCACTGGTACATACATACATACTACATACAAAGAAAGGCAAAATAAATCCCTGTCGAGGAGCTCACAATCTAATGGGGGAGACAGCATGCAAACTATAAATAAACAAGCTATGGACAGGATAAATAGGAAATAATTAACAGAAGGGAAGTATTAGAATTAAGAGGGATTGGGAAAGGCCTCCTGGAGCAGGTGGAATTTTAGCTGAGACTTGAAGGAAGTAGGCAGAAATGAGAAGGAAGAACATACCAGGCATAGGAGACAGCCAGGGAAAGTGGCCTGAGCAGAGAAATGAAGTGGCTTTTTGGAGGAACAACAAGGAGGCCTGTGTCACTGGATCAAAGAGTGCATGGGGGGCTGTAAGGTATATAAGAAGACTGGAAGGGGTGGGGAACTAAGTTATGAAGGTTTTCAAATGCCAGAGGATTTTATATTTGATACTGAAGATGACAGTCACGGGAATTTTTTGAGTAGGGGATAACATGGTCAAACCTGCAATTTAGGATGATTAATCTGACTAATGAGTAGAGAATGGACGGGAGTGGAGTGAGACTTGAGCCTGGGAGGTCAACTAGTTGGCTACTGTCGTAATCCAAGAGTGAAGTGATGAGGGTCTGTACCAGGGTGGTGTCAGTGTCGATGGAAAGAAGGGCCATGTGTGAGAGATGTTATGAAGGTACAAATGACAGGGCTTGGCAACTGACTAGATGTTGGGGGGGGAGGTGACAGACGGTGAGGAGTCTAGAATGACACTAGGTTTTGAACCTGGGGGACTGCAAGGAATGTGGTGCCTTTGATAGTAATACAAAAATTTAGGAGTGGGCAGGATTTGGGGGAAGAGATATTGAATTTAAATTAATTATATTAATTATAATTATAATTCCCTTTTCTCACAAACTAGTCTACTTGCTATCCTTTACATGCAAGATTCCATCTCCCATCTCCTCGCTTTTGAACAGGCTGTGCCTCATATCTAGGGCTCACCTCTGCTCTCACTTTCATTTCTTAAGAATCTTTAGCCTTCTTCAAAGTTCAGCTCAAAAGCCACCTCCTAAATGAGGCTTTCCTGGACCTCACAGCTGCTAGCGCTTTTCTCCCTCCCCCACAATATTATTCTGTATATATTTTATAGGGGCAGCTAGGTGATGAAGTGGATAGTGCTGGGCCTGGAGTCAGGAAGAGTCATGTTACGGAGTTCAAATCTAGCTATGTAACTCTGTGCAAGCTACTTAACCCTGCCTGCCTCAGCTTCCTCAAGTGGAAAATGAGCTGGAGAAGGAAATGTTGAACCACTCTAGTATCTCTGGCAAGAGAACTGGGGTCATTAAGAGTTGGACATGACTGAACATTGATATATTTTGTATATTATATGCATCTGTATGCATTATTGTCTTCCCCTAGAAGAATGTGAACTCCCCGAGATCAGGGAATACAGCATTTTTATTCTTGTATCCCCAGCACCTTACATAGTAATTGATTAGGTCCTAAGGTCCCTTTAAGCACTAACATTCTAGGATCCTATTGCTAAAATAGGTAGAATAGCCTTTTTATTCTGTCCTAGGAAGTGATAATTCCAGAGTTCACTTATCCTTCACGGCCTCCCACTTCTACCAGTTCCCTGCATGAGATTTTCTTCTCCCGGTGCTCTTAGATAAGCTTCCCCAGACTCCTCTATTATTTAAACTTTCTTCCTCAGGACACTTTGTTGCCATTTCTAGGCTGGTCCACTACTTTTCTGGGTTCCCGACATTTGTATATATAATTATCTTGGCTGCTGTATCTTACTCACTGAATTCTGGGAGAGGCTCTTCTCCTTTCCTTATTTGGCTGCTGCCATTTCCCTCTGAAGCCTCCAGTCTCACCTACATATCCTCTTACATAACTCCTTCCTAGTATGAGACTCACTCAGGAAGCAGTTGGCAGCTATTGATAAATAATACCTAGGGCACAAGCCCTTGAATAGTGGAAAATGCATGGATTTGGAGTCAAAGAACCTGAGCTTGAGTCCTGCTTCTGTCATTTACCAGCTATGAGACCTTGGTTGAGTCATTTAACCAAAATCTCAGGTTCCTCTTCTATAAAATGATGGGGTTGTATTAGATGGCCTCTTCTAGCTCTTTCAGATCCTGGACTCTTTAGACATAGCAGTCAGTAAGTCTGTCAATAAACATTTATTTAAGCATCTACTATGTGCCAGGCACTCTGCTCATGTCCGCCATGTGCTTCTCCATTGCCCTTTTGGTCAGACAACAACCTGTTATTATTGTTGTTGTTTTCCAGGTGTGTCTGACTCTTCGTGACCCCGTTAGGGGTTTTCTTGGCAAAGATGCTGGAATGGCATGCCATTTCCTTCTCTAGCTCATTTTACAGAAATTGAGGCCAACAGGATTAAGTGACTTGCCCAGGGTCTCACAGCTAGTGTCTGAGGCCAGATTTGAACTCAAGAAGACGAACCTTCCTAACTCCAAGTTTTCTATCCACTGCATTGCCTCGCTGCCCCCAACAAGCTTTTAGTAAGTGCCTACTATATGCCAGGGCTTGTGATAAGCACTGAGGAGACAAAGGAAGGCAATGAACAGTCCCTGCCCCTGGGGAGCTCCTGGTCCAATGGGAGAGACAACATACAAACAGCATACAAACAAACAAGACATATACAGGAAAAACTAGAGATATCCATCAAGGGGAAGGCACTACCATTAAGGGGGATCAGGAAAGGCTCCTACACAGCTGGGTATCTGAAGATAACTTCCTGCCATAGAAGCTACTCTCTAATATCTCCTGTTCCTGTCAACCCAGTCTCTTGACTGGGTTCCACACACACTGCTTCTCTTGATATCTTCCTCCCCACTCCCCATCTGCAATGGAATATCAGCTTCCTGAAGGCAGCAGCTGGTTTGTTTTGTCTTTGTATACCCAGCACCTAGCAGAGGCTTAGTAAGTGCTCATCGAGTTAATGGGTACAGGTATGCTGGGGGATCCGCCCAATATATAAGAGCACAGATTTAGCGCTGGAAGGTACCTTGGAACTCGTCTAGTCCAGCCCCTTTCATTTCACACCAGAGGAAACTGAGACCAGAAGTGAAAGGCCTTGCCACCCAAGGCCCCACAGGTACCAAGTCACAGAGCTAGAATTTAACCCCAGGTCCTCCAAGCCAGAGGCAGAGACAGCCCTCTTTCTACACTGCTTGATTATCCAAGCTCCTCTCAAAGGAAAGGGTTAGGCGCAGCTAGGTGGCGCAATGGATAGAGCACCAGGCCTGAAGTCAGGAGGACCTGAGTTCAAATCCAGCCTCAGACCAAACACTCGACACTTACTAGCTGTGTGACCCTGGGAAAGTCACTTAACCCCAACTACCCAAAAAAAAATCAAAGGAAAGGGTCAAAAGTGACTAGAGACTTGGTTTCCAGGGTCCTAGATGTTGCCAGAAGACAGGAATGAGGTAAATCTCAGACTTTAGTATTCCATAGAACTGGGAGTGAAGAGGCAGCAAGCCTTCTAGATTTGGAGTCAGAGGAACTAGGTTTGGAATCAGAGCTCTGCTACTTATTACCAGTGTGGCTGTAGGAAAATTGCTTAACCTCTCTGGACCTAATTGTAAAATAAGGAGACTGAACTAGAAAACTTCCATGGTTCCCTCAGCTCTACATAGGACTTATTATCTGTAGGAGCCATGTGTTTGAAGGTCAATTTACTAGGAACTACATAGGAAGAAGTCACTTAGACCAACACTTCACTGACACTGGTGAATCATATCACCTGCAATCCAGCCACCATTTTCAGCCTCATTCCCTCCCAACTGTACCCCAAGATCACCATGGGCTCTGAAAGACGGTTTTCTGCTTTTATCTTTCCCAGAGCTATGCCTTCACTCCCCAGCCATTTCCAAAGCCTTGAGTACCACTTCCCACCCCACCCCCTTCTGACTCCCCTTTATGTGTTATCTTGTCTCAGTAGAATGTAATTACCCTGAGAGTAGGGGGTGTTTTGCTTTCATTTATTAATATCCCTGGAGCTTAGCACAGTGCCTGGCACAAAGGAAGTATTTAACAAATGCTTTCTTAATATCAGCACCAATACCCTCGTTTTAAAGATAAAACCATAGGTGAAGTGAACTGTCCAGAGTCACACAGGTGGCTGAGATATGTCTTGAACCCAGGCCTTTCACTCCAGATCCAACGTGCCATGCACTGAACTTTTCCTGTAACTTGTTCTCCTCCAAGGAAAACGCATATGGCATCCTCTTCTGAGACCATGCCCTGGGTGACTTAGCTCGCTTAGCTTTAGAATGATGGCCCTGAAACTGTAACGCCCTGGTTGGTAAATCATTAATATGGATGCCCATGGCCTGCTGTATCTTCTTGATCCCAGACCTCTGACTATGCTTCACATCTCATTTGACTGTCTAACACTTAATTCCCCATGATTGCCTCCCTACCAATCTTCCTCCTCTTATTCTGGCAACAGTAAGCAAATCACTACTGTTGCTTCTAGAATGTCTCAATCGATTTTCCTAGGGCTCAACTCCCCAACCCCAGGTAAGTTCTAACCATTCTTCTTAGATCACTACTGCTGTATTTGTGTTGTGTGAGCTTCTATATATCTTTTATGGATCTTGTATAAACATGGTTTGTTTGCATGTTGTCTCCCCCATTGTTAGAAGGACTGGGGTTTTTGGCCATTTTTTAGGATCCTCAGGCAAGCCCCTGAAAGGGGGGACAGATTTGGGTAGCCCTGGAGTGGCATTTGCAGCAGGACCTTTGCTCAGCATCTTACATAGTATGTGAGTTCCAGGCTTAGTGACAGCGGGCAGGAATACTAAAAAGTGGCAGAAGCGGACACCACACTTCTTGCCCAGCTAAAGGATTTAATTAAAATGTATAAGCAATATGCTCAGAGGACACTTTTTCCCTTGAATTCTTTCCCTCCCTTTCTTCCCCTTCCAATTACAGAAAATCTAAGACCTGGGCAGGACAGAAAGGAACTACTCTGACCTTTTACTCCTTACCCCAAGAGGGGAATTAGGCAACAGGCTAGAGGGAGGAGGGAAGAGAGGACGAGGTGAAAGGAGGGAGGAGGGAGGAGAAGACACAAGAGGAGGAAGAGCAAGGAAATCTCAGAGGGTGTATTTCAGCTGGCCAGGCTTCCCCAATACTAGCTAAAAGCCACATGAGATTATCCTGCGTGAGGCACACACTCATGTAGAGGTTGGTGAGGTTAAGAAGACAGTGCTGAACTTGGGGTCAAAACCTAGTTCTGACCCTTAACCCTCTCTGAGCACAAATTTTCTTCACCCACTTATCTCACAGGGTGCGGAAAATGCTTTGTTAAACTCTAAAGCACAATGTAAGTGCGAATTGTCATTTTGTCACAGAATCGTATGTATAGCGTTTGGAGGGAGCAGGCATTGAAGTTATCTAGTCCAACTGCCTCATTTTACCGATTAGGAAACTAAAGCCCAAAGCAGCAAAGAGACCAGCCCATAGAAGCTGGAAAGCGAGTAGCAAGCAGAAGAACCCTGGGACACCAGATCCTGTTCCTTTTCGCATGAAAGACTGAGGGGACCAGGAAAGGGTTCCTGTGGGACCTCTATGATCCCGAATAAACTACGAATTCTACGCTCATCCCCTGGGCCACCTTGTACGCTTCGGCCCGGGGGGATGGAAGGGATGCGGGTCAGTGGAGCGGGAACAAGCGAGTTAGCAGGGGGCGGGGCCAAGCTGGGCGGGCCAAATTCAAGCTCATGCTCAAGCTCAGGGGAAACTCCAGGCTTGCGTGCAGCAGCTGGGGGCCCAGCCCAGGCGCCAGGTTTTAAGCGCGCGGTGCGGCCTCCCCGGGTGCGCCCACTGCAGTATTCCACCCACGTGGCCGAAGTCCCGCCGGTGGCCCGGCGGGCAGCCCCCCTCACCCGGTAGTCGCGGGCCGTGCCCTGCACGGGCTGTACGCGGTGGCCCTGGTGCCGCGGGTCGCCCTGGCACGAGCCGCACAGCAGCTCCTTGTCGTCCAGGCAGAAGAGGCTGAGCTGGCCGTGGTGCAGGCGGCAGAAGCGGGGCCCCCGCGGGCGGGCCGGGCAGGCCTCCTCGCGCAGCAGCTTCTCCACCAGGTTGTTCAGCGTGTGGTTGGTGCGCAGCCCAGCCGGTGAAGCCCGCTCCTTGCACACAGGGCAGGCGGGCGCGTCCTGCAGTTCCCAGCAGCGGCCCACGCAAGCCCGGCAGAAGTTGTGGCCGCAGCGGAGAGTCACCGCGTCGCGGAATGGGTCGTAGCAGATGGCGCAGAGCAGCTCCTCCTTGAAGGAAGGCGACGGCCCCACCGAGCCGCCGGCCCCCGGTTCCATGCCGCTGCCCCTGGTCTGACGCGCCGCCCTGAGCTCCCAAACTTTCCAAAGTGTGCGTGGCCCCACCCCGCGGGTGACTCAGGCGTGGGCTCACCCCACCCTACACCACCCCACGCAGTGCTCTGAGTGACACCGCAGCTGGCCAACCACTGTGGGGACGGTTTGCCCATTTTCCGTCAGCCTTGCTTCTCTTAAAGCTACTGCTTTCTGGGCGGGGCTGGAAGGTGCCCTGCGGGGGATGGGGGAGGCCTGGCACCTCCATTCCTATTCCACACCCCACCCTCACCCGTGCCCATTCCCACAGTTTGCTTAGCTGAGCTGAAATGTAGATTCTCCCCACCTCTCTAAGCAAAAAACCCAATGCATTACCATAACCCAGTTTCCCACTTGGGATCATCAACTGAGTTTCTAGAAACCCCTCCTCTTCCCTCTTCACCCCCATCCCAAATCCAAAGGCCGGAGCACTGGGGGCCTGGGTCTGAAATGCAGGAGCTAAGAACAATTTTCTCGATTCTGAATCTATTCTTAACTCATCAGAAGCAGAGGTACTCCCTCTGTCGGTGGAGAATGCAAAACCACCCCTGCCCTTTGATCCTTGCTTTGTTTCTGCTTTTCGAATGCTTTTATGCCTATCACCTCCTGTTATTCCCATTTTACAGAGAAAATGGAGGCACAGTACGATGAAACTAGGGCAGCTAAGGGACTCAAGTGGGGAGGAAGTGGAGGTGAAGAAAATATATAGATATAGAGAAAACATGGCCTGGATCTGGACTGGAAGAACTGTTTGTGACTCTCCAAGAACAGTTAAAAAGGCAGCTTGGGCAGTGAGAGGAAATATCTGGGTTCAGTCTTGAGTTCTGTATACAAATGACATAATAGTCTCTGCCTCTGTCCTATCAATGGAGGAAATTTCCGCACTGGAAGTTCCCTGCACCCATAAAATCATAGGGAAAAAAGACACCCGAAATAATTTTACATTATATAAAATTAATCAGAGGAAGTAGATCTGACAATCAAAGTGGAAATAATACTAGTTCTGTAAGAACCAGAAGGAGGCCTAAAAAGCCCTACCCAGGACTAGACTGTGGCTTAAAGGGAGAGAAGATAGGTAGTATCTGGGAGCACTCATTGCAGCAGGATTATATTATTTTTGGCAGAGTGTGAGTATCTGTAAAAGTGAAGTAAGCTGCCTGAACAATGTGAACCAGTGCTGATGGGACTTCACTGTGTACAACTCATGCCCTGAGATGCCCTCTTGCCAGAGAATGAAAGAAAAAGCTAGAATTTAGGGGGAAATTTTTTTTATGGGAAAAGAGAAATCCTTTATCCCCTAGTTCACCCTAATATTTTTTTATATCGAGGGTGGAGTCACTGAAAAGGGGACCTGTGAAATTTAGTCAGTAACAAATGACCAAAAAGCATACTTGTCTGGGTTTGGTACATTAACTTACTTCATAGTATCTGTTTTGATGTCCCATTGTTAGCTCAAAACCAACAAGGCCAAAACCAAACCTCTCACTTCACTCCCTGTAAATGGGATTTTCCATTCCTAGAAATAGCATTCTGATAGATTGTAAACTCCCTGAAGGCAAGGACTGTTTCCTTTTTGTCTTTGTAACCCCAGCATTTGGCGTAGTACTATAATAGTATTGACTTCTGATTCCTACTTTTATTTTATAGAATCACAGAATTTTTTTTCTAGTTGAAAGAACCATCTAGAACACACAATGAATAGTTAAAAGGAATCCACACTCTAACATCCCTGAAAAGTGGACCATCCAACTTAATGGTTTCTTTTTTTTTTCCTTTTGGCTAGGCAATGGGATTAAGTGACTTGCCCAGGGTCACACAGCTAGTAAGTATCAAGTGTCTGAGGCCACATTTGAACTCAGGTCCTCCTGACTCCAAGGCTGGAGCTCTATCCACTGTGCCAACTAGCTGCCCCTTAGTAGTTTCTTATGAGGAGGAATCTACTACCCCAGCAGGTAGGCCATTCTACTTATGCATAGGTCTAATAGGAGATTTTTCCTGGCATCAAACCTAAATTTATCTGTTTTTAACTATTACTCCTTGCTATGCTCTTTGGGGCCTGAATAGAATAGAACTAATTCCTGTTCCACTTAACAGATTTTCAAATATTTGAATTCTATCTTATTTCTCTCTGCGTCTCTCTTCTCTGGGCTAAACATCCTCAGTTCCTTCAAGGGATTCCTCATATGACATGAACTCAAAGCCCTTCACCATCCTGGTAGCCTTTCTTTGGATGCTTTCCAGTATTCTTAAAGAGTGATGGGTACAATACTCCAGATGTGGTCAGATCAGGGCAGAGTACAAAGGAATCATTGCACCCTTAGTGCTGATAACTATGACTCCAAGATTGCATTAACTTTTTGACTGCCATATTACATTGCTGATTCACTGGGCTTGGGGTCCATTAAAACTCCCATATATTAAAACACACACACACACACACACACACACACACACACACACACACACACACGCACATACACACACACCCTACCATCTAACTGTGACTATCATCCTGTATTTGTGAAGATTTTTTAAATTTTTGTAAGGAACGTGAGATGTGATTTCTTCCCCTCCACCTCCCAACTCTCACCCTCAGTTAATGTAGTCACAGAAGGTTGTAGCACTTGAAGTTTTCTTAAATTCAATTTTATTTTATTTTCAGTTCTGAATTATCTCCCTTCCCCTCCCATTGAGAAGGCAAGAAAAAACAAAACCCATTACAAATATGTACAGTCGTACAAAATAAATTCCTGCATTAGTCATGTCAAAAAAAAAAAGAAAAAGAAAGAGAAGAAAATATGCTTCAGCCTACACTGAGTCCATCAGCTCTCTGTATGGAGGTGGATAACATGATTCATCATGAGCCCTTTGAAACGGTAATTGGTCCTTATGTTGATTACTAAGTCTTTCAAAGTTAATTATCATTAATAATTGATGTTATCATATAAATTGTTTTCCTGGTTCTGCTCACTTCACTGCATCATTTCACACAGGTCTTCGTAGGTTTTTCTGAAACCATCCCCTACCTCACTTGTTACAGCACAATAATATTTCATCACAATCATATATCATAACTTCTTGAGCCATTCCACAATTGATGGACATTTCCACAGTTTCTACTTCTTGGCCACAACAAAAAGACCTCCTAAAAATATTTTTGTACAAATGGGTCCTTTTCCATTTTCTTTGATTTCTTGGGTATAGACCTAGTGGTTAGATCAAAGGTATGCAGGGTTTAATAGTGTTTTTGGGTATAGTTTCAAATTGCTTTCCAGAATGGTTGGACTAGTTCATAGCTCTATCAACACTGCATTAGTGTACCTGTTTTCTCCCATGTCATTTTTCTTTTTTTTATCACCTCAGTCAATTTAATGGATTTGATGTGGTACCTCAAAGTTGTTTTAATTTACATTATTAATGATTTAGAGCATTTTTTTTTCCGCATGGCTTTTGATGTCTTAGATTTTTTCCCTCTGAAAACTGCCTTTTCATATCCTTTGCCCATTTATCAATTAGGGAATGGCTCTTTTTCTTGTAGATGTGACTCTGTTCCCTAGATATCTTAGAAATAAGACCATTAGCAGAAAAACTTGCTGCAAAGTCTCCCCACCCCCAGTTTCCAGCTTTTATTCTAACTTAGGCTAAATTGGTTTTGTTTGTGCAAAACCTTTTTAATTTTATGTAATCAAAATTATCCATTTTGCTTTCTGTGAACTTCTCTTTCTCTTGTTTGATCGTGAACTTTATCTCTATCCATAGATATGAGGTGATTTCTTCCGTGTTCCTGTAATTGATTTATATCACACTTTATGTATAAATCCTATACCCATTTGGAGTTTGCCTAGTTACATTGTGTGAGATATTGATCTATACCTTTTGCCAGACTACTTTCCAGTTTTTTCAACAGTTTTTTTGTCAATAGTGAATACCCCAGTAGTTGAAATCTTTGGGTTTATCATGCTCTAGGCTAGAATGCTCATTTGTTTGCTTTTGAAATATAGTATATATCTAATCTGTTCCACTGATCAACCTCTGTCTTTTTTTTTAACCTCTATCTTCATTACCCAGCACCAAATCGTTTTGATCAATTCAGCTTTGTAATATGGTTTGAGATGTGGTACTGCTAAGTATCCCCTTTCCTTTCCATTTTTTCCATTGAGTCACTTGATATTCTTGAACTTTTGATCCTCCAGATGAATTTTGTTATTATTTTTTCTAGCTCTATAAAGTAATTCTTGGTCATTTGATTGGTATGACACTGGATAAGCAAATCAATTTAGATAGCATCACCATTTTTATTATATTGGTTCAGCCTATCCATGAGCAATTAATAATTTTCTGATTATTTAGATCTGTATTTGTATGAAAAGTATTTGGTAATTGTGTTCATTTAGTTCCTGTGTGTGGCTTGGCAGGTAGGCTTTCAAGGATTTCATACCCATAGTCATTTTAAATGGAATTTCTCTTTCTATATTTTCCTACCAGATTTTGTTGGTAATATACAGAAACACTGATGATTTGTATGGGCCTATTCTGTATCCTGCAACTTTGCTGAAATCGTTCATTGTTTTGATTAGTTTTTTCATTGACTCTCTAGGGTTTTATAAGTAAGTCATGATATTATGGGCAAAAAGCAATGGTTTTATTTCCTCTTTGCCTATGCTTATTCTTTCAATTTCTTTTTCTTGTCTTATTATAGCTAGCATTGCTAATACAATTTTGAATAATATTGGAGATACTGGACATTTTTGTTTCACCCACCCACAAATCACCTCACATTGTTGGAAAGGCTTCTAGCTTATCTCCATTACAGGTAATACTGGCTTTTGGTTCTAGATAGATACAACCTATCATTTTAAGGAAAGTTTCGTTTATTCCTATGATTTCTAGTGTTTTAAATAGAAATGGATTTCTTATTTTGTCAAAAATCTTTTTCTACTTCTGTTGAAATAATCATATAATTTTTTTGGGTTTTATTATTAATAAAGTCTGTTATGTTAATAGTTTTCCTAATATTCAACCAATCTTGCATCCTTGGTATAAATTCACCCTGGCCATAGTGTATGATCCTTGTGACATACTGCAGTTATTCCCTTGCCAATATTTTATTTAACATTTCTGCATCAATAAAACAGAAATTCATCTATAGTTTTCTTTCTCTTTTTTTTTTTTGGCTCTCCCTGGTTTAGGTATCAAGATTACATTTTTGTCCTGGGATGAATTTGATAGAATATCTTCTTTACCTATTAACAAAATAATTTATATATTTTTGGAAATAATTATCCTTTACATGTTTGACATAATTCACTTATAAATCCATCTTTTTTCCCCCTTTGGGAGTTTACTTATGGCTTGTTCAGTTTTTTCCCTGAAGATTAGGTTATGGAAACATTCTATTTCCTCTTCTGTTAATCTAGGCAAATTTATATTTTTGTAAATATCCATCAATTTAATTTAGATTATCAGTTTTATTGGCATGTAGTTGAGTGAAATAGCTCCTAATAAATTGTTTCTTCATTGGTTATGCATTTACCTTTTTTTATTTTTGATCCTGGTAATTTGGTTTTCCTCTTTTTAAAGTCAAATTAGCTAATGACATATGTTTTATTGTTTCTTTAAAAAATTCTTAGGTTTTTTTACTTTCAATTTTGTTAATTTCTCTTCTGATTTTTAGGATTTCTATTTTAGTATTTAATTGGGACTTTTTCATTTGTTGGTTTTCTAGTTTTTTAGTTGTATGTCTAATTTGTTGATCTGTTCTTTCTTTTATTAAAGTAGTTCCTTAATGAGAGAGGACAAGTGTCCAAGTTCCTCTCCCTCCCTGAGTGCAGTAGGGGTGTGTGTGTGTGTGTGTGTGTGTGTGTGTGTGTGTGTGTCTGTCTGTCTGTCTGTCTGTCTGTCTGTCTGTCTGTGTGTCTGTCTGTCTTCTGTGTTTGGTTACACAAATACAAAGACAACATAGTTTATTTTTTTCCTTTTTTTGGTGAGGCAATGGGGGTTAAGTGACTTGCCCAGGGTCACACAGCTAGTAAGTGGTAAGTGTCTGAGGCTAGATTTGAACTCAGGTCCTCCTGACTCCAAGGCCGGAGCTCTATTCACTGTACCACCTAGCTGCCCCAACATAGTTTATTTTCTTACCTGAAGGATAAGGAGATTTGTAGCCAACTCCAAGTTCCTAATTCCTGTGCGGAAAAAGCCCCATGTGTTCTCTGTAGGGGCCAGATTTTCCCTATGAGAGAGAATGCTTAATTTTATTTTCATTTTTCTTTTATTTACTGTCTTTGGGTTGGGGGACACATTTCCAAGTACCAAGACAGGTGGTAACTTTTGAGTATTTCATAAAAGGTTACTTGCTTGTTAAAATTGTGTTACCATGGATTTGGATGAGTGTAACCTCTAGCCCCTCTTGCTGTGGTAGGTCTGTATCCTTGTTGAAGAGTGGTCATTGCCATATTTTTAGTGGCTGTTGCCAAATGATGTTTGCCAAAAAGTGCTTTGATTAATTTACTGGAGTCAAGGAATGTTTAACTGGAGGAAAAGTGTAGGGAGGGGAGATGTAACCTTCACCCTTCTCTAGCTCAGCTGATGGACTCACAGAATGTAGCAATACCCAATCAGGTTGTAATATGTTAACAAGGTCTTCTAACACCCTGTGATCCCTTTATGGGGTGTGAACACATTTCTGATTGAGTGAAAAAGGGACCAACTTAATTGGCTAAGAAAACAAATTAGCCATGCCTCTGGGAACCTTAAATAGCTATGCTCTGGATGAATTTCAAGTTGGTGAGTAGGAGAGATTGAAAGCGGGAGTTTAGTGTGGAGGAGGCCCCATCAGGGAGTAAAGAGGCATTTTCTTTTACCTCCTGCCCTGACGTTGGCCATATAACTTTGAAGGGGAGCTACTGGCCCAGTAGCCAACACTTCATCCAGTAGATAGCAGAGATATATAATCTAGTTACATAGAGATAATCACTGAAGGGAGGAAGCAGCTTCAAGGAGCTTAGTACTTGGCAACAAAGAAGAGAGTTGAGCTAGGAGAAGACCCTGAGAATCCAGTCTAGCAGCCCATCTAGAAGGGATCCTATACCCAAGGATAGCTGTGAATTGCCTTAACAACTGTTTATTCGCGGGGCAGGTAGATGGTGCAGTGGATAAGGCACCAGCCCTAAAGTCAGGAGGACCTGAGTTCAAATTCAGCCTCAGACCAAACACTTGACACTTATTAGCTGTGTGACCGTGGGCAAGTCACTTAGCCCCAAATTGCCTAAAAATAAAGAAAAAAACCCCTGTTTTTTCTGTGCTGCCATAGGCTAGATTGGCTCAGGCTAGCTGGTACCTTAGATTTGAAATTGGAATGAAATGAAATGAAGTTAACAAAGACTTACTTAGCCATACAAGGGGAACGATATAAATGAAGATTCAACTGAACACAGCATTCCAAATTTGGTCATTGTGGTGTTCCACCCATCAGAAGCTTTATGGAGGAGTCTTTGACTCCTGCTAGGTGGATTTTTTATTTGTCTGTTTGTTGTCGTTGTTTTGCTAAGGTGATCAGGAAGCTATGTTAACAGCGTGAGCCAATCAAGTCTTGAGGACAACTTCAATGACTTTTAAGGTAAAACTAGCTTAAGCTATGTAGGGTAGGGCCTTAGCCTACATTGGAAAGTCCTAGGAAGTAATGTACTAATCACATGTACTGTACTGTCTTAGTAAATTCCTTTGCTAAAAGCTAATAGATCTAAAGCTAATAGGCCGATTGTTAATGGGAAGCACATGGGTGGGGGTTCCTGAGCAATATTACTGTTAAGAGCGCAGACCCACAGGATTACCCCTAAAATCTGAGTAGCAGCCACCTTCTGGAGATCTCATCTTTGAGTGTAAGTGCTATTGCAAGAATTTTCAAAGTACTTGGTAGCCACTGCATGAATAAGTCAGCACAGGTTACAGACAGACAGGAACACTGGTTTGTTTATCTACTCAAGAGTGTGACATACTATATCAGTAGATGATGGACATGTGTGCCTCACAATTCCACAGATGACATATATATATATATATATACATATATGTATATATCCATGTGTGTGTGTGTGTGTGTGTATATATATATATATATATATATATATATATGGAGAGAGAGAGAGTATGTGTGTGTGTGTGTGTGTGTGTGTTCAGTCTTTCCTTCTGACCTAAATGAACCAAAGTTTGGATGAGATCAGGTAGGGCACATAAGACAGGAAAAACTAATTTTTAACAAAAGAAAAAAAAGATGCCTAAACTGTTACAAAGCATTAGTATAGTTACTTATAGAAGACCAATGAAAATAGCCAGTTTAATTAACTTTGTTAAGCTCCTACTCTGTGCTTTACTAGATAGAATAAGAGAAGTGATTTCCTAGAACTGTTCAAAGTCCTATAAATTTTCTTTTGTAACCATGAAGTAATTGGAGGAAGGAAGGTACTGAAAGAGACATTCCATACGTTCAGCGTCACATAGAAAAAGAAAGAAATATGATAACAGTAAATATAGTACAAAATAGAGTCAGTTATGTCCTCTTAAAAGTCCACTTTCAATAAGTTGAGGAAGGACTCCAGAGGAGATATTATACAGGTATTCTATGTAATCTATGTCGATCAAATCTCTTGTTTCTTCTTTTGAAACCCCTGAATTTCACCTTTTCCTCTGCACTCCCATCACCACCACTCTACTTTAGGCTCCTATCATTTTATTTCTGACCTAAGACAACAGCTTCCTAGAATTTGTCCTTTTCTCCCCTATCCAGGCAATCCTTTATTATTACTACCAAATTAACCAGGACTGACTAGACATATTTTTTTTTGTAGGCAGAGCTGCAGGGGTAGTAGCATAGGGATGAAATATAGTCATACTGGGAGAGGGGGTGTTTTCATTGTCTCTCCCCAGAGAATTTTTTTCTTTTAGTGGGAGGACAGCCAGTATGGAGTGAGAAAGCTTGCCTTTCTAGGGAGGAAGCACACCACCTCCACCATGTTGGTCCTTATGTTTATTAGGGTTCTGCAGATTATAGGATCATAGAGTTAAATCATAAGTTTAAATGGAAGGGGCAGAAGGTTATCTAAGTCCAACTCATCCATTTTACAAGAGACTGAAGACTACAAGAGGTGAAGGGTTTTGCCTATACAGGTAATGTGTCGAGCATGAGTCTTGAGCCCATGACTCCTAACTGGATGGTACCACACTGTCTTTCATTGAGTAACTATCCTAAACTTCTGCCATGTCATCATGTCACATTCTTGTAAAGAAATTCGGTGTAAATTTCTGTTGTGTTCCACGAAAAATATTTAAAAGGCTCAGAAGGAAGAGGTGGGGGGTGGTGGGAAAAACCCACACAAGCTTTCAAAGCAGAGTGCTGGGAGTCAGTTCTTAAAATTCTAAAACTGTTTTATTGGCAGTACAGTAGTAAGAAGCTATTCAGTGTTAATTGACCTGAGTTGCAGGAATGAATGTGAAGGTGCAGGTTGCTATGGTGACCAAGATAAACTTTGGTCTGTTAGGGGTAGGGGGTGGGGATGGAGAACCACGACTACTACTTGCTTGGCAGGGCCTTGTCCTAATCCCTTGGGGGAGAAAGGAGAATGGAGAGGTTGGGGTGTTCTGGCAAGAAAAGAGACTCTAAGGGAGGAATATAGAATTCTAGTGAGAAGCATCCAGGTAAAGGCAGCAACCAAAGCAAATTTTATACTGCTGTTGTTTGCCAGAAATGAGCATCGTCTGGAAACTGAGGTGTTAGACAAATGGAACCTTAGATCTGGAAGGTTGATTTTTGGGGTGGGGTGAGGTGGGGAGGGAAGATCAGACGTACTGCTTTTGGCCCAGGTAAAAAGCAAGTTAGCCCCTTTCTAAGTCAGGGAGATCTGAGGACAGAGTTGAGAAGATGGAGGAAGAGCACAGCTCTTGAGTTTTCTCTTCCTCTTCTACCTTGTGCCCTTTGGAGAATGTGCAAATGGGCATGGAGGGGGGCAACAGTGAGGGTTTCTATTCTCTCTTCTCTCCCTGCCCCCATTCCCACTCCACTCCCACTGGCAATGGTATCTCCTAGCAGAAGCACTTGGAGGGAGATCAGTTGCACAGTCAAGTTAAATCAAGTTGATGAGAGGAACTGAGAATTGGAGTTGAGAACTTCCTTGGAAAATGGCAGCCTTAGAGCCAACTCCTGCTGGTTTTAGGGTAGGGGTTTTGGCTCTTTTGTAAAAAGAACCTAGCAGTATCCTAAGACAGGGTACATCTGAGCCTGAAACTGGAGGTGATGGAGACCTTGACTAAGCATGAGAGCCATATACCTAACTGGCAATTAGGGACAAAATGATTTGTGTCACAGAGACACTACTGCTTGTGAGAAGCATCCTGAAGATGTGATGAGATTACTTGAGGTGGAAGGGAGGACGTGGCTGCCCTGGAGTAAGATGCTTTGGCCATCTTTGTTCCCTATGTGTTTCCCTTTCCACTCCTGGAATCTTTGGGTTTCTGTTCTTTCTACTGGTATTGTGTAGGTACATAGGAGAGCACACCCCAGGCGTACAGGTAGCTGATACTTTCTGATGCCATTTCTTTTTAAAGTTTCATTTGCAATTTTAAAAAATCCATTTTCTTTCTTGTTCATCTCCTCTTCCAATGAAAAGAAGAACAAAAACAAAACTCTTGTAACAAGTACACATAGTCAAGCAAAAAAAAATCTCCTCATTGGTTGTTTCCAAGAAATATGTCTTATTCTGCATTCTGAGTCTATAGCACTGATCCTTGAGATGAGGGACTGATCATTGCTTTCATCAGAGTTTATGAGTCTTTCAGAGTTACTTGTCTTTACAGTGTTACTTAGCAGGGTGTCTAGAACATAGTAGATACTTAATACATATTCGTTGACTTAACTTATTGACTTACTGTTTAAAATGTTCTCCTTGTATTCAGTCACTTCGCATCAGTTCACACAAGTCTTCCCAGGTTTCTCAGAAACTGCCCCTTTTATAATTTCTTATTGCACAGTGTTATTTCATTACCTTTATATTTTATGTAGCTATTCCCCAACTGTTGGGCTCAAAAAGAGCTGTGAGATATACTGATATATACACAAGCATATATATGTATGTGTATATATCTATATCTATATATGCATGTACATATGTACATATGTTTGTATAGCCTTATGCTCTTTATTTTGTCTCTGTGGGGGCATAGGCCTCATAGTGATGTTGCAGAATTAAAGGATATTCATAGTTTAGTGCCTTTGGGGGCAGAGTTCTAAATTGTTTTCCAGAATGGGTTGACCAATTCACAGCTCTACCTATTCACAGTTTATTAATGTGCTTATTTTCCTGCAGGCCCTCTAATATTTGTCATTTTTCTTTTTTTTGGTCAACTTTGCCAATATGATGAGTGTGAAGTAGCACCTCAGAGTTACCTTATTTAAAATGTTTCTAATTGTTAATGATTTGTTGCATTTTTCTTTATGGTTATTGATAGCTTGGATTTCTTCCTTTGAAAACTGCCTATTCATATCCTTTGACTATTTATTAATTGGGTATTACTATACCATTTCAATAAATACCTTTGCTCTGAGCTAATTGTGTCCTCTGACCAACGGCTGAAGGTAAACACATCAACATGGACTTGTGAGCTATAGTTTTAAGAGTTGAGACCCACAAAATACATTGAACCTGGGATAGTCACACCCCGCCCACCCACTTCCATCCAACCTGTGAAGGGGTGAGCTTATCCTGAGGTATACTATATGTGTGTGTGTGTGTATACACACACACACATATACATATATATACACACACATATGTGTATGTATACACATACATCCCTACCCCCCACAAATGTAATGAGAACAGGAAAGGATTCTGCCATAATGCAAATCTTATTGTTTACCTGTGAGGCCCTACAGGAGAAAAGTCCTGATTGCATGATGATCAGAGGAAAGTATTCAGTAAGACATCATATTTTCATGTGTATTAGAGTTATCATATAGGAGAATTCTTTCAATATAACTTTTATGGAAAGAGGTATATTAATGACCACCTGCAAATTCACTTATGATAGAAATCTTTTAACTCATATGTGATGTAAATAGTACAGACAGTAAATCCCTCTTTTTAATAAGATTCTTCTAGGGATTTCCAATTCAAAGGGAATGTTAAGCTCGTGGAATGTTTATTCCAACTACTCTGGATTTGGATTCCAAGGCCCCTCCAAACATGACCATTTATTGCATTTCAGGCCTATATCATTACCTCCAATTGACACCAGTCCATCAAGGCACATCCTACAGATCAAGTTCATCAAATCAATCAACAAAGCTTTATTAAGCACCTGTTACACACCAGGCACTGGGGATGCAAGTATAAAGAATGAAACAATTTCTACTTATGAGATGCTTAACTTTTAATGGGAAGGAGGGAGAAATAAGTAAATATATAAATACAAATTAGTAGGTCAACAAGCATATTTTAAACACTCACTAGGTGTCAGGCATTAAGCTAAGCTATAGGGACATAGAGGTATATATATTAAAAAAAAAAGACCCTGTCCCCAAGAAGCATTCTTTGTAATGGGAGAGACAACATGTAAATAACGTGTGTGCGTGTGTGTGTGTGTGTGTGTACATATATGTTAAATGGAAGGTAATCTGAAAGGGGAAGCATTAGTAGCAGTAAGGATCAAGAAAAGCCTGCTATGGTAGGCTTTAAGCTGAGTCTTAAAGGAAGCCAAGGAATTTAAGAGGCAGAGGTGAGGTGGCAGAATAAATACAAAGTAGTTAAGTTCAAGGTAGTTTAGGAGGGAGAGCAGTGGCATTTAGGGGATCAGGAAAGACATTATATAGAAGGTGATGCTTGAACTGCATCTGGTAGGAAGAATAGGATTCTGAAACAGGGGTGAGCTGCTTGAGAAAGGCCAAGGATGACAGAATCAAGAAAAAAAAGTCATTGAATGTGTCAAGCAAGAGATCATTGGTTGACCTTTGAGAGAATAGTTTTGATAGGTAGGTTGGAAGCTATACTGCAAGAAATGAAAAAATGAGTTGGGTGATGAGGAAGTAGAAGCCATGAATGCAAACTACTTTTCCTGAAAGTTTAGCAGTGAAGCAAAATCATTGTTGGACTGTACCTTGAAATGATTTTTTTTTGGTTTTTTGTTTGTTTGTTTGTTTGTTTTTGGCTAGGCAATGGGGGTTAAGTGAGAAATGATTTTTTTTAAAGGTAGGAAAAGCCTGAGTGTGTTTATAGCCAGAATGAAACGAGATAATAGAAAGGGAGAGAGAATGATTGGTGGATTAAGGTCCAGAAGAGAAAGAATGAAGCATTTATTAAGTGCTTACTATGTGTAAAGAAAGTACTGGGTATACACATAGAAAAGTAAAACAGACTCACATTCTAATAAGGGAGACATATATATGCAAGGTTGTAACTGCAAGGTAGGGGGAAAGGACCCATGGTCCTTTGGGTACAGCAGTGAAGCAGATGGTAATGCCTCTTCTTTAATGTCATTTCTGCTGGTAAAATCACATCAGTTTATGATGTGGAACCATTTATAATTCCAAAAACTTTGGTGATGAGAACTTTCTTTTCTAAGTCTTCAGTAACTTTAGCTGTAGCACCTTTAGGAGTGGTTGTCAGGCTCCATTTCCACAGGGATTGCTTCCCAGGATGAAGGCTGTGGGCAATGGACTGGATGCATTGCTGTTCCAAAGTCTCTTGCATTTAATGTCTTGGGCTGTCTCCATCAGAGTCTGAGGACAGATGGTAGCCAAGGTGATGGTGATGGGTTGACTTGACTGGCATATGCTACTTCCCATTTCTCCTTTAGGGTACCTTGCCTTCCCTAGGAGTAGTATTTGGTTGGCAGTTGGTGGGGATAGGACTAACCCTTTCTTCACAGGAGTTATGAGGGCTGTGGTCTTAGGGAGGTTACACCTCTCTTCATATGCTCTTCTGCCTGTTTATGATAGTTGGTTAGCAGCTCTATTGCTGGTAGTGATAAAGAAGGTGAGCCCCTTCCCCAAAATAATTTTTCACTAAATGATGGCTGTGGGGGCTGGAGACAATTCTGTTGATTGTGGAATACCAGTATTCCCAAGACTCTTGGCTTAGGGTCCTAGTCTGTGTCCATCAGGATCTGAAGGTAAATGATGGTCAAAGTGGTGGTGGTGGCTTGATTTGCTGGCATGTTCTACCTCCTGACTCTCCCTCAAAAGACAGGAAGGAATGAGATGCAAGTGAAATGAATGGGGTACAAGTGAAAGCATTCACTTTGAAATAATAACGGCAATAATTATAATTTGTGTAATGCTCTAAGATTTGCAAAGCAAATGTCCTTTGGATCTCATAATCATTCTATTAGGTTAAGTCTTATTATTATCCCCATTTTACAGATTTGAATGTTCCTAATGGTTCCTGACTATTCCTGCCTCCTCCCCAACTGGGAAGTGCTGACTGAGAAGGAGACTGGTGAGATACTGGGGAACCGATGTGGCCATATGCAACCAAAAATAATTGGTGTTAGTGGTTGCAAGAAAGAGCAAAAATAATCAAAGAATACATTGAGAGTACACAGAGTGAATGAATTGAGGAAGATTCAATTTCCACCAAGGCCATATATGCTTCATGTAGGGGCCATTGGAACAAAGCAAAAGACTTGCCTTAGTACAGCTAGGTGGCGTAGTGGACAGACCACAGGGTCTGGAGTCAGGAGGATCTGAGTTCAAATCTGACAACAGATACTTATTAGCTGTGTAACCCTGGGCAAGTTACTTAACCTTTATTTGCCTCAGTTTCCTCATCTCTAAAATGGGGATATAATAGCACCTACCTCCTAGGGTTGTTGTGAGGCTCAAATGAGATAAAAATTGTAAAGAGCTTATCACAGTTCTTGGCACATAGCAAGCACTATGCAAGTGTTATTATTATTATTATTATTATTTCACTGGTTACAATGATTCAAGAACAGTAAAAAATAAAATATAAAACATGTTAAGAGACCGAACCTGGGGAAAAAACCATTCCACTTGGAAGATAAAAAAATCAGGGCTGCAGAGGACACAATAAGCTGGTTTAAAACACCATCAGCAGAGCAAAAAGCATCTTCTGCTATTACTTTGGCCTGGATGGATGGATGAATAATGGATGTACTAAAGAGAAGAATGCAGAGTTAATGGGCCAGAAACTGCATTCCAGTTATCAGGTTTGGGAAACAGAATGAGAGCAGTGATCCTCCCTGATCCTTAAAAACAGTGAATTGGACTTCACCAGTTGCTTATGGGTGCATTTCATTTTGACTCCACGCAGAAGTGAGAGTAGAAATTTAAAAAAATAGAAAAATTTAAAAAAAACCTTCTACACTTGAGTGGATCTCAAGTGAGCATAGTATGCCAATCATTTTTCAAGGAAACATTGAGGAAAATACTTTTATAGTTTCTGAGAGGGTTAGAACTCCAGGGTCTTAGTGACAAGACTATACATATTTCAGATATATCACAACAAGCCTTAAGTTTCCAACAGAAGTTACCAATAGGAAGGCAACACTATGACTTTGGTTTTGTTTAGACCCACCAGTTATCTCTGAAGTATAAGCATTGACTGGAAGCAACTCCAATCTATTCAAGGTATTAGTTGGATATTGAAAGCAAAAGCTGGACCTTGATACCTATACAATGTAATCATTCTAGCCTGAACAGACAATTCTGGGAAGATGAGAGCAGATTGTGGCAGAGAACACTTCAAGAGCACTGGTTCTTCCAAATTAGAACTGGACCTGAAGAAACTTGATGTTGGAGCCTATGGAATGGAAAGACCAGTTGAGTGAGAAGCTGGGCAGGAAGACAGGAGCATTCTCTATCTTTAAAAAAAAAAATCTTATTTTTACTGATATATTTTGTTTTTCATATAACATTAATTTCTAAATATATCCCTATCCCTCCCCTACTCACTGAATAAAGAATGAAGGAAGGAATGAAAGAAAAGGAGAAAGGAATGAAGGAAGGCACTGTGCTAAGAACTTTACAAATGATATCCTATTTGAGCCTCATAACAACCCTGAGATGTTGTTGTTCGATCCTTTCACTTGTGTCTGACTCTTCGTGGCCCCACATTTGTGTTTTTCTTGGCAGAGATAATGGAGGGGTTTGCCATTTTCTTCTCCAGATAATATTACAGATGAGGAAATTGAGGCAAACAGGGTTGAATGACTTGCCCAGGGTCACACAGCTAGTCAGTGTCTGAGGCTGGATTTGAACTCTGGTCTTCCTGACTCCAGGCCCAGTGCTATATCCACTGTACTAGCTGGCTGCTCCACGACTCTAGGAGGTAGATGCTATTACTAAGCCATCTTTTGTAAGAAAGAATAAAAAATAAAGAGAAAAGAAAGCAGTTCCGCAAGACTAAAACATCATCTGCCTCACAGTACAGGTAACATTTCACATCCATAGTTCTCCATCTTTACAATGAAAGGAAGGGAATACATTTTCCCAATTCTTCCCTGGAGCCAAATTTGCTCGTTAGTTTTACATAACATTCAAGGTCCCCTCCCCCTTGTTGTTGCTTTCATTTACATTGTTGTGATCATTGTGTATATAGTTTTCCTGATTCTGCTTAATTGAATCTGCCTCGGTTCTCTGAATTCATATTTGTAATTCCCTGTGGCACAGTAGCATTCCATTGTGTTCTTGTAACAGTTTGGTTTAGCTATTCCCCAATTAGGGATGAGGGTCTACTTTTTTTTCTAGTTTTTTTTGCTAACACAGAAAGTGCTGCTATGAATATTTTGGTACATACAACTTCTGTCTTCGGTCTTTGACGTGTGTGTGTGTGTGTGTGTGTGTGTGTGTGTGTGTGTGTGTGTGTGTGTGTGTAGCTGCAGAATCTCTGGGTCAAAGGACTCGGTGGTCTAGTGACTTTATCTTACATATGCCTAAATGTATGCATGTTGTCTCCACCCCAATAGAATGTAAACTCCTTGAGAGCAGGGACTGTTTTCACTTCTGTCTTTATATCCCCAGTGCTTAGCCCATTGTAGGTGTTTAAGAAATGCTTATTGATTGATTGACTGATCCTACCTAGGAGATGATATTTTAATTTTATTACAGGTTTGGTTCTGAGTTCCTCATATTCAATTAACCGATCAGCAAACATTTATTAAGCGCTTACTCTGTGCCATACCATGTTAGGTACTGGGGATAAAGAGAGAGAGAGAGAGAGAGAGAGAGAGAGAGAGAGAGAGAGAGAGAGAGAGAGAGAGAGAGAGTGAGAGAGAGAGAGAGAGAGCACGAGAGCAAAAAGCATGGCATTTATTTTTTCTTTTTTGACAATTGGGGTTAAGTGACTTGCCCAGGGTCACACAGCTAGTAAGTGTCAAGTGTTTAGTCTGAGGCCAGTGCTCTATCCACTACGCCACCTAGCTGCCCCAAGTTGGCTTTCTAATACTGGCGTCAACATGTAGATAAATTGGTTCATCTAAGATATAAACAGAGTAGATAGAAGGTAGCCTTATAAAGGAAGGCACTGGGAACTGGGGCAATGTTAGTGTTCTTTCTAGGACTTCATTAGATCCTCTGTAAAATGGGGAAGAATAATCCTTGCCTTCTGTTTTTTAGGCAGAACTGTAACTGGTGGTGGGGTTGGTGACAGCAGCTAGGCTCTCTTTAGGTAGACAGTTTAGAGGGTGGCAGCAAGCTCCTCTTGGAGCAAACACCTTCTCCCTCCTGGTGTTTCCATTCTAGGAGTTTCATACACAGATGGAAGCACATATTTTGACCCAAAAAAAGTGGGGGTGGGGAGGAACCTTGGACAATTCTCAACTCTTCTGGACCTCTGTTTACTCCTCTGGGAAATAGGAATAATACTTGTTCTACCTATCCCATCAGTCAATCAGGCATTTACTAAGTGCCTAACTTTTTTTTATGTGCTAGGTTTTTATGTACTAGTTTCATTTACTATGTGCTAGGGTCTGGGCTAGGCATTAGGAATACAAAGATAAAAGTTAGAACAATCCTTGTCTTCTAGGAGCTTATAGTCTGGTTGAGGGAAATGACAGGTACATGTATTTTGTTGCTGTTTAGTTGTTGAGTTGTTTCAGTTGTGTCTAACTCTACGTGACTCCATTTGGAGTCTTCTTGGCAAATATCCTGGAGGGGTTTGCCATTTCCTTCTCCAACTCATTTTATAGCTGAGGAACTGAGGCAAACAGGGTTAAGTGACTTGCCCAGGGTCACACAGCTAGTAAGTATCTGAGGCCAGATCTGAACTCAGGAAAATGAGTCTTCCTGATTCCAGGCCCAGTGCTCTATCCACTGTACCATCTAGCTACTCAGATATATATATGTGTGTGTGTGTGTGTGTGTGTACATATAGATATATGTATGTATATGTGTGTGTGTATATATATGTATATATGTGCAAAACTTTTCATAGGGAAGGCTCTAGTAGCTTGGAGGAACAAGAAAGGCCTGATGTAGAAGGTTGTGCTTGAATGGAACATTGATAGAAATTAGGGATGCTGAGAGATAGGGGTGAGGAGAAAGTATATTTCAGGAATGGGGGATAGCTAGTAAAAAGATATGGAGGTAGGAGATGAAGGGCTGTGTATAAGAAATAATAGGTCAGCCTACTCCCTGCCTGCATTATTGGGGGATAGCGGGATCCCAAGCTTCATATCCAAGGCTTGACTCTCTTCCCACCAAATACTCGTACCATAACAAATACACCAAGAAACCCATTTATCCAAATTGGTAGTAAAACAGAAATCAGAGAAGTCTGCATATGAAAATATATAACAGACAATACAGAGTGAAGGAGTTCTCTCACTGGGAGTACGGTAACCCAGCTCAGCCAAGACAGGGAGTCCTAGATTCCACCTGAGGGGAAGTTCCCTGGTCTCTGGTGTAGCAAGCTGGAGATAGGGGTATGATAAAGACTGCCAGCTCCTGTCATGTTGACTTCTTCCCAGAGTCTTTTCCTTTAGCAACCGGAAGTGGGGTTGGATCTTCCATCTTTTCTCTCAAAGCTAGAAGCCAGATCTGCCCAAAGTCCAAAGGACTCAGTGACTAGAAGGGAACTTGAAGAACACTGAAGATATTGGAGCTTTTCTGCTCTAACTCTGCCCCACCTCTTATACAGGTGCAGGGCACCAATCTCCACCAGTTGGGAGAAAATCTCATACCAATTGGCTTTGGGACTGGGGTTACATTTATATTTTGGTTCCCAAGTGGGAGGGAGGGAGGGAGTAGAAAGATAATCAATGTACAATGTAAATCAATTATGAGACAGCTATTTATTTACTTAATACTAAGAAATACTTAAAGACAAATGTTCATTGATAGAAAAACTTAGACAAAGAACAGCAATAACTTAAAACTACCACTACACTTTTCTGGGGGGTTGGTACTTAACTTGTAACATTTTGTGGGACTGCCAAATAAGCATTTCACATATCATCTAAACTGCACTGTACTTACTCCCTCAAAATACATATCTTCTGGTAAGCCAGAGCAGATGTTGGGCTCATCTTCCTGCCAGTGTTCATCTTCTCCAAGAAGTCCTAGGATAGTTGCCTCCTCCCAGAGTTCAGCTAGCACCAGGTGAGGAACCCAAGGTAGCCACAACTCAGAAGGTTCCTATCAGGATTACCATTTAGTCATCTACAATTAGATATGTAAAGAAACAGAAAAGGCAGTCAGAGGCCCAGGATAAAGCTTGTTTAGCTGAATTCCTATTTCAGCTTCCATGTGGAAGAAGTTTCCATGTTGTTGTAGTGGGAGAAAGCCACTTAAGGGAGGCTTCAATAGTATTGACTCAGTTGGCAGATGGAAAAAAGAGAGGGCAGAGTCATACTTTCTCATCAGCTCTACCTAGTGACCAATATCATGGAGATAGCTAGCCAAGCAAATGGGGAAGCTCTGTTGGGGATTGAGCCTGTGGTCACCATTATCATAGATTTAGAACTCACTTTTTAAGGTCCATGGAGTTGGACTGTAAGAGCCACTCTAATTGGCTTAGTGGCCAATGGCTCTGATAAGGCTTTGACATAGCCATCAAAGCCCCCCAATGCAGGGCTTATACCACCTCCCTTCAGCTCTCAGGGGATGACAGAGGGAAGACCTAGGGTTTCCTGCCTTATCCCAAAGCAACAAATTCTTTCACTGGTGAACCATGTGTTTTCCTGAAACCACCCCATGGTGATTTCCAACTCCTGCTACCTGTTTCTATGACTTATCACCCCCACTAGAATGTAACCTCCTTGAGAAGGTGAATTACATCCTGATTTTTCTTTGTTAACTCCTTCCAGTATGTAGCACCATACATTTTCATTTACTATAGACATTCAATGAATATTGGGTGAATGGGTGACCACATGACCCTGGAGCTCTCCTTAGTGCTGGCATCTTAAAATTCTAAGAACTGAATTGAATTAGAAGGCAGGCCCAGGGTAATACTTGGAATTATGGCCTGTTAGCTTAATTGGTTAGATTACAAAGATAGAATCATTGTTCAATAGTAAAGATCATATTTGGAGTCAGAGGATTTAGGTTTGCATACAGGCTGTGCTAGCAGTACCACCTGTCTGACCTTGGGCAAGTTTCTTTGAACCTTATTTTCTTCATCTATATAATGGGGAGAATGATACATGTCCTACTTGCTTTATATAGAATTGCTGTGAAGCTTTGTAGTCCTTAAAGCAGCTAGAGAGCAAGTCTGACAATGTGATACTCTCCCTCCCCCACTCAGTAAACACCAGTGGCTCTGTGACCTCTAGAATAAAATCTGTGGCATTTATAATCCTGACTCCTTCCCACATTTCCAGTTTTCTTAATCATTGCTCCCCTTGATCTGCATTCCACATATACTGTCCTACTTTCTATTTTACACACAGGATTCTACTTTCCACCTCTGTGCCTTTGTACTAGCTGTCCCCCATGTTGTAAATGCATTCCCTCTATGGCATCTTACTCAGCCTCCTCTCACTGGAACTGAACTCCCACCCCTGAGACCTAGTCTCAGATAGGTGAGCTTTTGCCTTACCTTACCCTAGTCCTGGGCCCATCATATCATTTCCTTGGCCAACCATACCACTGAACTTGGACCCTCTATCATGCCCTATTCTTTTTGACTCTTGCTTCCTTCTAAGTGTTGTCTTTCCCAATTGGAATATAATCTCCCTGAGAACAGGGACTATCTTGTATCTGTATCTCTAGCTCTTAACATAGCACCCGACAACATAGAAAGTGCTTAATAAATGCTGTTTTTCCTTTCATTTTCCCACCTCTCTTGAAATTCCTGGTTTCCTTCAAGACCTGATGACCTCCAAGATCCCTTTCAGCTCTTAATTTAGGACCCTATGTCCTATGACTCAGCCCGATTCTACTGGAAATCTTTCTAATCCTCCCTGCTCTCTCACTCCCCCATCCCAAGCTACACTAGTGCGTTCTCTCTCCAAACTACCTTGTATCCATTTTGTATATACTGAGGAAACTGAGGGAATTGAGGGGATTAGGACAGCTAGTGAGAATTGAGTAAACCACACTAACTCCATCTTGTGACACAATTCTGGAGTTAGCTCAGTTCCTTTTTTAATCAATTATGAGTCTAGACAAAATTCCGTACTGTGAGAAAACTTTGTTTAGTCATGAAAATTGGGAGAAAACTTTTTTGCATTGTTTGAACCTAGCACTGTGTGGCTGGGAAACTGGACCACCTCTCCCTGTTGCTTAGAGACCCTTAACTAAGGACTTAAGTTATGCTGACCAGAAACCCAGTCAGATTCAAAGACTGATGCAAGAAGTTTTCTCACAATTATAAACCTCAAGAGATCTGTATGTCTTACCTGACAACTAGCCCTGTACTGATCAATCAGCTGTTGTTTCCATGTTCCTTTGATTGTTTATAGATGCATGGAAGGGGAGTGAGATACCTCTTTTTCTGAATTCAGAGAATTTTACCTGTTCGATGTCCCCCTCCCAACTCGGAAAGTCCCTAATCTTTCGTCCCATTACAAATCAGATTACCTAATGTCGTGTTGTTTCCTTTTAACTAATTGGCCTTATTTTAGCAATTGTTTTAATGTATAAAAGTCTCTCTACCTCTGTATTTGGGGTCCAGGCCTAAGCTGAGATAGGGACCTGGTCCTGCTTTGTTGGGCAATTGCCATGCATTGCTAAATAAATTGATAAACTCAGAAGATCGAACCTTTGTTTCCTCAGTACTCTAAATATACTTCTATATGTCATTCAGACAACAAACAGTTATTAAGTGTCTACTATGTGCCAGGCATTGCACATGTTGTACAGGCACATGTACGCCTGCAGATTGTTTTCCTAGTTAGAATGTAAGTTCCTTAAGGGTAGGAACTGTTTCGCCTTTGTCTTTGTATGCTGACCTTTTAGCCTCATGCCATACCGGCATATACTAAACACATATAAAAACTTGCCAATTGATTAATGTGAACTGTAATGGGTATGGGTTGAAGCCAGCTCTAATTGGAGCCCATTGTTTAATTTTCAGTGTGAGCATTTATGCCTGGCTTATTGTTTTGTTGATTGTCTAGGCTTAAGAAAGTGATGGAAAAAATGTTAATAATGCAGATTAAACTTAAAAATGTGTCGGGTACACATTTTTTCAGAGAGGCATTTGTTAAACATTTATTAACACACCACTGGTTAGAATATATTTAAAGAATTTTGAAGACTATGAAGCATTATATAAATATCAGTTATTAATCATTATTTATATTAATAACACAAAATATTATTAATATGAATTAGATTATATACTATTATTAATCAGTATCATTAATAGTAATTGTTGTCGTCATTACTTATGAAGTATGTATCCAGCTGTGGTGTGGTATGGGGACCTGAATTCAAATCATACCTTTATCACTTGTGTGACCTTGAGCAAGACACTTAACCCTCCTTGACCTGAGTTTCCTCAAATACAAGATAAGGGAGTTTCTGAGACTGCTTTCAGTTCTAAATCTATGCTTGATGATCCTAGGCCTAGTCCCTAGCTTGGCTTCCCCATTTGTTTGCCTCGCTCACCATCTCCTGAATGGATGCTATTGGTCACTAGGTGGAGCTGATGATGAGAAAGTGTGACTGGATGAGAGCAAATCCAACTGCTCACCTGGAAAACCTGGTCAGTAGTTTCGCCTTCAGATGTATGAAGAGTATAGTTGAGCACTCGTTGATATTGCTAACCAGTGTGCCACCTTGTGGTCACAAAGGAAACTACCACATTCATCCGGGGAGGTCTACCCAGATAGACTTCAGTCTCATTCCATTCCATCCCATTCCGACCAATACATGCATATTTTGCCTCTGTGCTGGCATATCATTGCCCCTTCTCTTCTCTCATTTGCAATTTCTCACTCTGTACTATAGTACCTGTCCTTAAGGAGTTTACAGTCATAGGAGCTTGGGTTCATAAGGCTGGAAGGGTTCAACTCCCTTACTTTATAGATAAGAAACCTGAGGCCTAGACATGTCAAGTGATTGACTCAAGGTCAGAAAGCTAGTAAGCATCAGGATCTGCTAGTGAGGGCATCTAACATGGTTAGAATGTTACAAATGCACATGAAAGGTCCAAAAGAGAGGGCTGAAAGATTGGGGAAGAAGGGATTATATCTCGTGGGGCAGGAAGACTTTAGGGAGAAGGTGGCTGGCACTTGAGCTGAGTCTTAAAGGATTTCAGTGGGTGGCGATGTGGATGTAATCCATTCTAGTCATGGGGGCCAGTCTCAGTAAATGCTTCAAGGTGGCTGAGGGCAGAATGCATATGGGAGCATGGCTAATATTCTAGTGAAGATAGAACATAATATGTGGGAAGTGGAACAAGGCAGTCTGAAGCCAGATTGCTGAGAGCCCTGTATGCCAAGATAAGGAGTTTGTGTTTTACATTGTAGGTAATGGGGAGCCACTGAAAATTAGTAAGTGAGAGAGTGCCCTATTAGACCTATACACTAGGCAGGTTATTTTGCAGATGTATGAAGGTGGACAACATGGTATAATGGAAAGAGCACTAGATCTAGAGTTAGCAAACTGGTTTTTAAATCCTAACTGCAATTAATTCCCACTTTGTAAATATTTCTTTGAATGAATGGCCCTCCTCAGTACCGTCACCACTGAATACCACCACAACCCTCTCCTGCTCTGCTGGCAGCAGTGGCACTAAGACATGGACAGAGACTACCGGGTTCCAAGTTTGTGGAGGATGAGCTTTGAAAGTTGGGATTACTCTATTCTTTGTATTTTTAGTCCCAGATCCTAGAATAGTACTTGGCACCTAGTAGGCACTTAAGAAATGCTTATGGATTGATTGATTGATTGGGGGTGGGGGTTATGCTGGTGGCAGGGAGGGTGGCTACCATCCTGATCCTGCCTCCTTGATAGGGCCATTTGTGTTGGATTTGTTTGGGGGAGGAACTGGCTAAGGGACATGAGCTCCAAGCATGTTAAAGGATGTCATCAGCACCTCATTCCATTAGAAAAAGCTGCTCCCTGCCTCCCACCCACCTAAGCTTTAAATATCTCAATCTCCTGGGAGAACTGAATACTCACATCGAAGTGCGGTGGCAGATTCTGAATTCTGGCAGATTTCTTCAATAAAGAAGAAACCTGAGCTAAGGTTTCCAGGCACTTGGGGGAGAGATGTCATGAGCAGGAAGGGACCCTTACTTTCCAACTTGTCCCCCTACCTCATCCCTGCCAGAACCCACCCCCTCTCACTAAGCAACTGGTAGAATAGAATACAATGTTAGAGCTGAAAGGAATCCTAGACATCAGCATCCAAGCGCAATACATTCATTTTACAGGTGAGGAAGCCGGGTTCCAGAGAGGTTGCCCAAGATAACACAGCTAGTCATCAGGGTCTGAACGGGGATGAGACCCCGGGACTCTCGTCTCCTAATTCTTCTTTCTTTCCACTGTATCCTGCTGACGTTAAAAGAAGGCTGGGAGAGGGGCAGAATTTTGCCTATATGGTCTGAACGGGGATGAGACCCCGGGACTCTCGTCTCCTAATTCTTCTTTCTTTCCACTGTATCCTGCTGACGTTAAAAGAAGGCTGGGAGAGGGGCAGAATTTTGCCTATCTAGTGAGGGGGAAAGGGAAACTGCCTCTAAAGGGGTCTCCAAAGAGCACTGGATTGGGAGGGAGCCAGAGGATCAAGTTCAAATCTGAATATTTCTTACCTGTGTGACCATGAGTAAATCGTTTAGCTGTTCTGTGCCTCAGTTTCATTATTTGAAAGTACGGACTAGATGGTCCTTGAGGTTCTTTCCAGCTCTGAATCTACACTCTTATAGGGAATTACGCCATAGAATGATGAATGGGGTGGGAGGGCTTAGAACCCGGGAGTGCTGCATTCCAGGTCCCTGATTGGATGTCCAAAGCTTGGCCATAGCCTGAACCCAATTTGGAAAGTGGGTTTTCCAGAGGTCAGAAGTGAGGAACAGAGGAATAGGGGATAGCATGGTAAGAGCTAGGGGGCCCAACTCATGAAGACGGAAAACTTCAGAGTTTCCCCTCCTTTTGAATGAGTGGCAGTGGCAGAATTTCCATTCAGGTCGCTGTTAGCAACTCCGGGATTCGACAGCAGCTTCTATTTCAGAGTTTATGGTAAGTGGCTGGTGCAGACACACGCTCACACACACACACACACACACACACACAAACACATACAACACACCCAGCCCTTTAAGGAAGTGGGTAGCAGAGCAGCAGGGGTGTGGTTAGCAACTCAGAGGAGGAAAGGGGGGAAAACCTGTCAGCTCTCCTCTCACTCTGCACAGGCAGCTACCGGGTGAAGCAGCTAACCACTCAGCCCCTTACCTGTCCTGCTAGATCCCCCACCTTACCAACTCCAGTTTGGGAGAGACCCCCAGAAGAACCATACTCTTTGCCACTTCTGCCTTCCACGTGAGTCTCCCCTCTCTTAATTCCAGTGGGTGGGTGGGGGCGGTTGGGGAAAGTTGTCGGTTTTGCCTCAGTGGAATGGTCTGGACTGTGGCTCTGGTTACCTGGACGGGACTGGGCAGGGGGCGCAGTGCAGAGGACCTGGTAGTTCCTGGGAGGAGGAGGACCAGGAATTCATAACCCAAAGGTACTGGGCGGGGGTGTGTCTGGGGGAGGGGCTTTATGTGTGTGTGTGTGTGTCTGGCTGTGCCTGAGGTATGTTCAGCAAGGAAAAGGTGAACCTATTTTGGGATGTGAGTTGAGACTGTGGGGCTGGATATGTTTTTGGTTCACTTGATATACTTGGAAGGAGAAAAAAGGTTATATATAGATGAAGGCTCAGAGACCCCCATGGGTCTTTAGAAGTTATGTTTGAGAGATGGTTAAACCCAGTCAGGGGCTTTCAGGGCTCAGCCTCAGTTCCATCTCAACAGCTTGTCTAAACATCAATGCTCCCTTTCTCTCTCCCTCTAATTCCTCTGGTTTTCTTAAAAAGCCTTCTAGCTATATTCTCTCCCTCCTTTCCATCCCCACCTCCCACACCCTCCACCCCCATATTCTCCAGCCCCTAGTTTCTTGTTTCTTGTTCTTTAAGCAGGGAACATTATGAACATGGTATCATAAAGCAGGTGGTATCTATGGGGCTTGATCTCTTTGCTGGGGGACAAAGTTAACACCTTCTAGGCCAGTACTTTTCTTAAAGTCATTCCTTCTGGTAGCTGCTAAAGGGTTAAGCTCCCTCTCTTCTGGCTGTCAGTCTGTGCGTGGGCAAAGCCCATGGCTGCATCCTTCTGGTGGGTGAATGCAGAACATATGGGTGATATTCCATGCCCACCGAATTCTAGCACCTGCCCTAGCTCCCGTCACATGACATGAAGATCCCTTACCTCCTGGTCTCTCCCAGAGAGAGGATGGGGGTTTGACACACCTGGGCTCCCTCCAGGTGCTGGAGTGCAGGCTGTAGCCAGAAGGGTGGCACACTATGTATGCTGGGTCAACATCAGTATGTGGATATAACATTTGTTATCTTTTGACTGGAGGGTGATGGCTTAAAAAAACCCAGTTATACTAGGGGCAGTAAGTTTAGGGGGAACAGAGAGAGAGCTCCCACCCCTTCTGACTTCTCAATAAGGCTGAGAAAACTACCCAGAACTAAGACATTTTACTGTTAATGCTTTGACCAGTGTACACAAATGATACTTAAGGCTCTAGTTTAGGTTGAAGGATCAGTGGGTCAAAGCTACAGAATTAGAAGGGACATGTAGTGGCTATTTAGGCTATTTCACAGATGAGAAAAATGAGGCCCAGAGATACTCAGTGACTTGCCCAAGGTGACACAGACAGGATCTACTCCTTTCCCTGCTATTCCTAATGTGACAGTGCTGGGGCATTTTGTACCAGGCTCAAGATTTCCCAGGTACACTACTGGCTCTAAGAATAGCTGTGGATGCTATACAGCCAGGGCAGCTAATGTGGGCAGTGCTCAGTTCAAGGAGAGAGATTCCAGGAGACAGATCTCTGGTTTGAGAATCAATTCTCAGTTCTTCTTTAAGCTACATCCTTGATTTTCCCTATGACCTTTGAGAAGACACCTCCCTGGCCTGGACTTAAGTTTATTCACGTAAACTATTGAGAGAGTCCTTTAGGGTTGAAAAGACGATTTTCAATATGAATGTATAGGTAGAGCCTATATCAAATTGCACACCATCTTGGGGTGGGGGTAGGGGAGAGAGGGAGAGAGAATTTAGAACTCAAGATCTTATGGAAGTGAATGTTGAAAACTCAAAAATAAATAGATAAAAAAGAAGATCATAGGAAGATGGACTTAGAATGTCATGGTGACATCTTGGCCCATCTCTCAGGGAGGGGATGTCTAAGATAATAAGTAGCCAAGAAGTGCTTGGAGTTCCTTAAATACAATTTATACTTATCTTTCAGAAGATTTATGGCTCTTTACTAGGCACAAAGAACACATATTACAATATTATTGTGCCTCTTTGAGTGGTAGGCTGAACCTTGACTGAGGAGAGGGTATATTATGTTGAAATCTGGATGCAAGAATTCTTTTTCTCTCTCTTGGACTGCAGTTCAAAATACTTATCCCAGTCTCTTTTTGGAGGGGATTAGGTGTGGGTGGGACACCTCCCAGCAGGAGGGAAGGGGAAGCTCATAGTTCATTGGAAGAAGGTAGAGACAATGCTTAGTTTTACAGAGGTTATTATGCCTTGTGGAACTGTTCTTAATTTTGGATATATTACTTGTGGTCCAGTACCAAAAGCTTTGTATTTATACAGACTGAGCTCAATCTTGGAGGCTGCCCTCCATAAGAGGGCATCATCTTGTCTTTAGCTGGGTTTGAATCTTAGAAATCTTAAAAATAAAGTATATCTTGTGCAGATTTCCACAAATGTGGATAAAAGAGTCCCCAACTTTTATACAAACATTCAAGGTAATGATGTGTTATCAGGAACAGGACAGCCTTTATTTCACTCCACAGTAAATGTGGAAAACACATCAAGGATGCACAGTAATGTGTAAACAATCAATATAATTATTCCTATCTCATTAGTGAATTCCAGCTTTCTGCTAGGGCCTTATGTAATTCCCCCAATATATATTCCCACCTCATGCCTTGGGCTCTCCTTGGAAAGGAAGTAAACTTGGGGTTCCTAGAGAGGCAAGTCCCTAGCATTCTGGTGAATTCTGTTTGCCTCAAAGACACATATCAGCCATCAGTTTTATGGTGTGATCAAGAGCTATGATTCTGATTCTCTGTGGAATGTTTTTTAGGAATAAACTTGGGAGGGGTCTATTGATCCTATAAGGAGAGCCAGAAGAAGTTAAACATCATGTGAAATCATGTTTGTCTCTGGGCTTTTCCTTTTTATGAGGTTGTTGTTGTTTTTCAGTTGTTTCAATCATGTTCAATTCTTCGTGATCCCATTTGGGGTTTTCTTGGCAAAGACACTGGAGTGGTTTGCCATTTCCTTCTCCAGCTTATTTTATGGATGAGGAGACTGAGGCAAAGAAGATTAAGTGACTTGTCCAGGGCCATACAGCTAGTAAGTGTCTGAGGCTGGATTTGAACTCAGGTCTTCCTGACTTCAGACTTGGCATTCTATACATTGTGACACCTAGCTGATAGTTAAAGGATGTACCTCTAAATACTCTACCATCCCTGCCCTTTGTAAAGGTACTGTGGACAACTGAGAAATATTTATATTCCTTTCTAATCCCATTTAGTAATCACCATAGAGCTATTATATTTAACTTTTCTAAAATTCCATTTATCTACTTAATAGTTTTATAATTTTATTTTTGTTAGTTTTTTCTAGGTCTGAAAGGGGCATGTTAAGGTCCCCAACTACCATAGTTTTATTGTCTATTTTTCCCTGTAGTTCAGTTAGTTTCCTTTCAAGTACTTAGGTCTATGCCATTCAGTGCATACATATTAAGTATTGATATTATTTCATTATTGATGGTGCATTAAAGCAAATACATTCTCCATGTTTATTTTAACCATCTCTATTTTTTTTTTTACTATTGCCTTGTTTGAGATCATGATTGCTATACTTGCTGTTTTGAATTTTCTTGAAGCATAATTAATTCTATCACTACCTTTCTAGGATTGAGAGAGTCTTCTAGAGGCTGTTACTGAACTCATGGCTCCAGACAGAATATACCTTACCTATTCTTCATATCTTTTTCTATCAGGAAATTCTTTCTGGTATCTCCCCTCATGCCTTGGTAATGTAGTTTGACACTGGTTTATTTGTTCATTCCTTCAACAAACATTTATCAAATAGCTTACTTTGTGGAAGGCATGGTGATTTACCTCTTGTTCAGATGAGACAAAGAAGGAATATCCAAACTTCTGACCCTCAGCAGACTGGGGACATTATAACTCCTCTAGTGTTTCAGCCTTTCATAATAGTGACTGTGGCTCCACTGTGTACTGTACTGGGTTTAACACATGAGTGGGCAGCAAACATGAGATAAGGTAGAAGAGCCTTATGTGATCAACTCCCTTTGTGGCTGAGCCCATGCTGCTTTTGAAAGTACAAATGGATACCCCAAGAACCTAGGTTTTCCCTGAAGGTCACATAGTCATCTGATCTAAGCCTAGCCATTCTACTGAGGGCTATTTCATGGCCACACAGGGTGATTTGAAATCCAGAATGATTATTGCCGTTACTATTACTATTAACTAATAGTTATATAATGCTTTAAGATTTATAAAGCATGTTACAAACATTAACTCATTTTTTCCTCACAACAGCCCTTTGAGGTATATTTTGTTATCGTTAGAATTTACTTTACTAATTTACTACTTTATAGATGAGAGAACTGAAGCTGAGAAGGATCCAGTGACTTGTCCAGAGTAAAATAGTCATTGTTCTGAAGCAGGATTCGAGCTCAAGTGTTCCTAATTCTAAGTCTGACATTCCAGCCATTACACTGTCAACTATTTTAATTGATGTAAGACTACTTGGGGTTGAGAATACAGAGCTAAACCAAGCTCATGGAAAGGGTACTGGCAAGTACTAGCTCTGGAGTCAGAGGTTTTATTGTTAGCCATTTCAGTTACATCTCTTTGTGACCCATTTGGGTTTTCTTGGCAAAGATACTGGAGTAGTGTGCCATTTCCTTCTCCAGTTCATTTTACAGATGAGGAAACTGAGGTGAACAGAGTGAAGTGATTTGCCCAGGGTCACACAACTAGTAAGTGTCTGAGGCTGGATTTAAACTCACAAAGATAAGTCTTCCTGACTTCAAGTCTGGCACTCTTTCCACTGCACTACCTAGCTGCCCAGGAGTCAGAGGACCTGGGTTCAAATCCCACCTCTGATGTTTATTACCTATTTGACTTCAGGCAGGCTACTTAACTTCCCTGGGCTTCAGTGTTCTCATCTATAAAATGAGGAGGTTGGGCTAGATGGCCTTCAAGGTCCCTCCCAGATCTATGATCCTTATTGGTCACATTGTCAGGTTTGAAAGGAGAAACTCTGTGTGTGTGTGTGTGTGTGTGTGTGTGTGTGTGTGTGTGTGTGTGTGTGTGTGTGTGTGTATGAGTGTGAATGTGTATATGAGGGTGTGTGTGTGTATATGAGTGTGAATGTGTATATGACAGTGCGTGAGTGTGTGTGTGTGTATGAGTGTGAATGTGTATATGAGGGTGTGTGTGTGTATATGAGTGTGAATGTGTATATGAGAGTGCGTGAGTGTGTGTGTGTGTATGAGTATGAATGTGTATATGAGGGTGTGTGAGTGTGTGCGTGTGTGAGAGAGTCACCAGTGTCTTTGCTGATGTCCCCAGTTCTAGGACTAGAGGATCTGACAAGGAAAAGGAACAGAGGATTAGAGACACGAGGAGAAAGTGGAGTTTCTTCCTTTGAGTCTCAGAATGGTCTGTTTCCACCAGAGGCTGTCCATTGTCCACAGAGAAGAAATTGAGCACTAATTATGCCCTTTCACGCTTGTTGGCCTACTGTTATTAGTAGTAATGCCAGGACTGATTCTTTTCTCCCCAGCCCCCACCGCCTCCCACCAGTAAGGAGCTTTTCCCACTGATCGGAAGCAATCCTTTGAAATGCTTCAAGGCCAGAAAAGATGGTGGCTGTACCTTTGTGGTGGTGTTCTGGTGGCAGGCAGCTCTCAGGGAGAGGTCTGAGGGGGTGGAAGTGGGGGATGGGAGAGCCTTTTGAGTCACTCAGCTGTTTCCCGTATAATCATTACTCAGATGGCAGTTTGATTAAGAGAACAGAGCCTTAATATCACATTTTCACTATTTTTTTCCCCTCCAGAATACACTAGTTATTATTGACTATGGAACAGGGACATTTAGAGGAGGGCAAGTTTCTTGGGTTTTGGAAAAGGGAGACATTGTGATGAAGTAGACTAGGATAGTGGCTTGGGTTCAAATTCTGGCCTTGTTGCTCTCTACCTGGGGCATGTACTGAATATGCCTGGGTCTCAATTTTCCCAAGTATAAAATAATGGGGAATTGGACCAGAGGACCCAGAAGATCTTTGCCAACTCTAAATGTTTTCCTTTGCCTCCAAGTCACCTTGTAGCAAAATTGGATCATGCCAGTCTACTGTATTTTCGCTTCCTGGATCTTCTTTATCTTGTCCTTTTTTTCCTCATACAAACTCCTTGATTTGCTGTTGCCACCAGCTAGCAAACCATGGGAGGATCCTCTCTCCCCTCGGTACCCCAGGATTCTGGACACAGGACTTCACATGACCCACCTTCTATCCCCCACTGTCCCTCCCTCCAACCTTTCTCTACCCATTTGTCCCTTTCCCCCTTCTGTGTAGAAGATGGTAAAATGGTGGGCAATTTTACTTAGAATGGTGAGGGGTTGTTGGGTATAAATATGTTTGCTACTTAAAGAATGTATTCCCAGTCAAATAGAACTTCTTCAAGGACAGGAACGATTTCCTTTTTGTATTTGTATCTTTGTCGTCTAATACATGACCTGGCTTAATAAATGCTTTTTGAATGAATGAACGAGTTTTGATTCTGTTCCTCCTTCTGTTCCTCATGTGTCTCTCTGAGCTATTTGCAGCATGTTCTCTTGAATATTCCTGATTTTAACCAGTCAACAAGCATATACCAAGTGTCTACTGTTTCAGGCATTATGCTAGGCTAGGGATACAAAAACAAGATGAAACAATCACTGCTCTCAAGGGCCTTATCTTCTAATAGAGGAACCATCTGGGCTATTCTGCTACCTGCCCAAATCCTACCCACTCTTTAAGGCTCAGATAGCCCACTAATAGTATCTAGAGCTGGAAGGGACTCCAGACCATCTAATCCAAGTCCTTCACTTTACAGATGAGGAAACCGAGGCCCAAAGGAAGTTAAGTGACTTGCCCAATGTCTTATAGGTAGTAAGCTTCAGAGGCAGTATTTGAACCCAGGCCTTCTGTCTCTAGAACTAGTGCTTTTTCTGCTGCAAACCTCCACCTCCCTTCCTGACTCATTCTAGGGGCATCTAGCTAAAGCAGCCTTCTTCTGGACTCTTAGAAGCTTTAGTCCTTGGCAAGATCGTTTAACTCCTCTTTATCCCAGTCTCACCTGTGAAATGGGGACAATAAAATCTGTAGTATTTTCCTCACAGAGTTGTTGTGAGGCTCAAGTGAGATGCAAGGCATTTTGCAAACTTAAAAGGGCTCTATCAGCCTCTCTGAATCTCAGTTATTATTACTAATGAGAATGGTTACTATTTTTCTTGCTCCTACCCCTTGTTCTCAAGTCTGTTAATGTCATTTACCTCCACCACTGATGTTTTGAGCCCTCAATACTTTTTTAGTTCCTAATTTTGTGGGTTTTGGAGCCTTTGTTCTCTAGAGAGCTTCTCTTTATCTATTACTTAATAGCCTTACTGGAGGCTTGGAACTTAATAGTTTTCAAACGAATGTTTAAAATTCTTTCTCAAGGTTTATACTGAGTTGAAATCCCCCAGTTTGGGGAACAAGGGGGTATCCCATCAGAACCTAATCCCTAACTTCCTTCAAGGATCCAATCAACTGATTTTGCCCACTGCAGATTTTTCTTGATTCTCACTGTTGTCCAGCTCCTCCATTTCCCCTCTCCATATTACTTTGCATTTTCTTTTTATATATTTCCTATTTTTGTGTGTATGTATGAACTGTATAAAAAGGAAACACTCATATGTTACAAAGTATATATATATATGCATATACACTTTGTAGTATACATGTGTATGTACTATATATATTACAAGTATGTATACAGATTATAATATAACATATGGAGAGAGAATGACTCTCTGTCTTTCTACACACACACACACACACACATGCACACATACACAGTTCTTACCATAATTGGACCATTCCTCAGACTTTCCCCTCCCTTTGGGGCATACGTACATGGGTATGTTTATACAAATATACGTCTATATATGTATACACACATATTTGTATATGTAACATGCACACATGCACACACACACACACACACATATATATACACACACATATATACGTGCTTCTTGAGGGCAAAGATTGTTTCTGTCTTCCTATCTCAAGCATCACACACAGGGTAGATTCTTAATTAAGTGTTTTTGGGGTGGTCTAAATGAATGAATGGATGAATAACTTTTGACCTTCTAGCTTGGCTTCTAGCTCAAGGCAGTTACTTCAGTTGATCAATTCCACAAAGAAAAGGTACAAAATCATTAACTATGTCAGTGGAGGTGGTGCAATGGATAGAGCACCCGGCCTAGAGCCAGAAGACCTGACTACAGTGTTGCCTCAGACATTTACTACTGTGTGACCCTGGGCAAGTCACTTAACCTCTGTCAGCCTCATTTTCCTTATCTGTAAAATGGATAATAAAATCTCCTTTCCAGGGTTGTTATAAGAATCAAATGAGATAATATTTGTAAAACGCTTAGCATAGTGCTAGGCACATAGTAGGTGCTTAATAACCGCTTATTTACTGACCATTCCCTTTCTTTCCCCATGTGGGGTGATGGAACAGGCACTAAAATTTTTACCTTCCTCCACCTCCATTTGGATTGTGAGTTCCTTGAAGGCAGGGACTGTCTTTTTGCCTCTTTTTCTATCTCCAGCACTTAGCATAGTGCCTGGAACATAGTAGGAACTTAATAAGCATTTATTGACTGATTCCATTTTTTTTGATGTTATGTATGCAATTGTCCCCATCAGACCATTCCTTTGGGTTAATGAAACATTGTTTCCAAGGAGACCCTGTTAAAATGCAGGTACAGTGAAGCCAGAGGTCAGAAAATTGTGGTATAATTCAGGTGCAAAGGATTCTGCCATTGACCAAGTAGAGCCCGGATGATCATTTGTTTTTAGTATCTTCACCCTGGGGCTCTGGCTGTTCTCAGCTCTGACCCCCTTCTCCACTTCCTCCTCTAGCTCTTTATTATGAAGATTGAGGGAAATGGAGTTCAGAGAGGAGCCATGACTTATAATAGGGTCACACAGGATCTCCCTGGTGAAACTGGGATTCAGATTCAGAGACCTGAGCTTTTATTCTGTTTTTTGTTTCCTGGAGTTCTCTGGAGTTTCTGCCTGAATCTCAGAAGTTGGGATGTTGATTGCAGTGGAAAGAATGGCACAGCCAGAAATAGGATTCCCGGTCACTTTTTTGCCATTGCCTTTCTGTAAGACATTCTCAGGAGGTTAATTCCTGGTCTTTTGGTAAGGCAGAACAAAAACAATGATGATCACTGATACACACACATATGTACATACATATGTACACATATATACACACATGTGTGTATATGTGTGTATATATTATGTATACATATTTATCACTTTAAAGTATACAAGGAAATTTGCATATGTTATCTCATTTGATACACACAATGGTTTTGTGAGATAAGCATGACAGGTTTTGTTATTTCCATTTTACAGATGAGGAAACTGAGGCTCAGAGAGATAGCACAGCTAACAGGAAGGAGGAAGAATTCAAACATAGATCTTGGTTCTAGTTCCAAGATTTATCACACTAGATGAGGGGAGGGCAAAGAGGGAAAAACTGAGACTAGATAATTTTTTTTCTAGTTCTAAAGTGTTTTGAATTTTTTTTGGTTCAATTCAATTCAACAAATATTTATTTAATGCCCAATATATTCAAGGCCAAAGAGCAGTGTGGCTTAGCAGCAGAGTGTGTGTCAGGGAGCCCTGGGTTAAAGTCTGGCCTCTGACACAAGTTGGCTGTGTGACACTCACCACTCAGGAAACTTCCTAAGACTGTTGTTGTTGTTGTTGTCGTTTATCCTTTGCTCTTTTTATTTTTCTTTCTTTTTCTTTCTTTTTTTTTTGGCCGTTGCTCTTGAAGAGGACCCTGATATCAGGAAGGGGATGCCATGACATGCAAGTGAATTGAATTTAAGTGAGGGAGGGCTGTGCAAAGTCACCAGCCTCACTCTCTCCTCTGGAGTCATCTGGGTCAAGTGGCAAGGTGTAGATCAGGATAACTGTAGATGGTCCTACAAGACTACAGATTGTAGAGAAGATACCAGAGGGCACAGAAAGGCCCTCGTCAGACACTCCATTCACTCATTAAATCTCAAGTCACTCCCTTCCCCAAAATGATTGAGGCTAGTTTCTGGTTTCTAGGAACATAAAGACAAAAAAATCCTGTCCTTGCCTTCAAGGAACTTACACGAGAGGATGCAAGAAGGTTATGGGAGGTGTGTTGTTTTGTATGAAAGAACTTTTGGATTTTTTAAAGGCAAGGAGTTATAGAAATAAAATATAACCCAAGCCTCGAAGTTGTTATGAGACTCTCTTCACTGGTAGAAATAAACTCATGTAAGGGCCAAGGTGGAGTTGTCCAGAACAGGAAAGAGAAGAAAGCCAGGTTTTTCTAGTCTCTTTGGCTTCTATAGTCAATGTGGGTGCTTCTCACTTCCAGCTTTGAGAAAGAAGATCACTTCAGGTTACTGAAGGAAAAACAGGACTCTAGGAAGAACTCTCATGAGAGGAGCTAGTGTCTCCATCATGTCCCTATCCCTAGATTGTTACGCTAAAGACTTTGAGATCTAGAATGTCTCTCTTGGTTGAAATGAGCTATTTCACTCCCAATGGGAGAGCTCCTTCACCCTGTATTATCTGGTATATATTTTCCTATGCATGCTTTCTCTGCTACCTGATTTGCTATCAATTTGGGTAAATGGATTTCTTGGTTACTGACTATTCATTATGTATTCATTATGTATTCATTATGGAACTGGTATTTAGTGAGAATGGAGCTTGAGTATAAAGCTTGGGGTCCTGCTACTGGACCTAATGAACAGTGATCAAAAGTTTAACTTGAACCTGAAAACCACATCCTCTAGACTAATAGTATTTAAGAGAGTGGATAAATATAATTCTAGCCTGGTATCCTCTTTCTCTGAGAAGAACAGAGGGGATGGGCTTCTGGCCCCAATCTCTTGTTTCTCTTGGCAAGAAATAAAAATCTCTTCATCCTTGGAGAAGGCTGGGCGGGTGGGGAGAAGAGACTAGAGATGTCTTTTATGCCTCCCTTTGAGCCACAGAACAACACTCCATGCTATGTGTGGGGGGCAGTTTTTGCTACAAAAATATTCTGTAATAAATGTTTTAGAGTAACCCACAATGTGGAAGATATGGAAGGTATAGACTATGTCCTTGAAGAACTGATGTGTTTAGGAGATAAACAACGATTTAAAACATTTTCTTGATGGTCAGTTGTTTATTCGGTGGTTGGGGGAGGTGTTGAAATGTCTACTGGCTGATTTGGGGGTATGAGGGAGGATTCTGAGTAACCATTTTCTACTTTCAGCTAACTAGATACTTCGGGTATTAAGGTCACTCTGGATGTTATAGGGTTTGTGGGGGGTGGTAGGCAAGATTGTCTAGGTTATTTAAGACATTATCTTCTACCCTCCCCCCCACCCTGCTCTCCTTTACTCTGTTCTTGGTTTAGGAAGAAGTTCTCCTTCAAATAATCCACATTTCAGTTTTGTTTCCTTTGTGCCATCCTATCTTTGCCACGTATGCATTGAAAGTCAGTGTTTGTGGTCTCCTACAGGAAGAAGATCTGGGGCTTTTAGGGCACTGTAAGCTTAGTGAGTCAGTCAAAACACAGCAGCATAATGAGTGAAAGGTGATGATCCTGTTGTGCCTTGTTCTGGCTAGAACATATCAAGAGTATTCAATTCAGTTCTGGGTACCATATTTTAGGAAAAACGTTAGAGATTAGAGAGATGAAAAGAGACTCCTTAAGAGGGCAACTAGGATGGTGGAGTGCCTTGAAAGAAGGCCATATGTAATGCAAGAATGCAGAAGGAATTGGGAATGACTAGCCCAGAGGAGAAAAAAAATAATGTAGGGAAAATACCTTAGACTTGTTCTATTTGAAACAGAGGGGACACTTAGGGACAATGAGTGGAAATTGCAAAGATCTGCAAAGCCCAAATTTGGGCTTGACTAAGAAAGAAAATTAGAACTATCCCTAAATGGGATTGGCTGCCTTGGGAGCCAGTATCTTCCCCCACTTTGGAGAACTTCCAGCAAAGGCTGGCGGGCCATTCATTGGATAGAGGGGATTTCTATTCAGGTATGGATTGGAATAGGTGACTTCTGAGGTCCTTTCTGACTGAAATGATGTGATTATATAAGTTTATTTAACTCCGTAAGATGAGCTTCTAGCACTCTGAATTGCAGGGCCTCCTCATTTTCCATGTATCTTTTAAGAGAACTTGCTACTGTGAAGATGACTTCTGCATGTATGGCTTTAGTTCAGATCTCTGTCCCAAACTCCACTCTCATAATTTCAGTTACAAGAAACAACAGAAGCCAGCATTTGTTTTGTACTTTGAGATTTACTAAGCCCTATACATATATTTTGTGGTTCATTAGATCTTCACAACAACTCTATGAGGTAGGTGCTATTATTATCTCTATTTTACAGATGAGGAAACTGAGGCTGAGAGGAATTAAATGACTTGCCCAGGGTCACCTGGTGTCTGGCAGGATTTGAAGTCAGGTTGTTTGAACTCCAAGTACAACACTTAATCCACTATTCCACCCAATTGCCTCAAGTAGCTTGTCTTTCAAATGCCTAACATTTCTATTCAAGTGTCTAATCATCCCCTCAAATTCAACCAACTCAGCATCTTAACTGCATTCTCTCGAAGGCCTGACTTCTTTGAGCCAGTCATCCAGGCTCAAAATGTCAGTATTCTTTCATTCTTCCTTACGTCCCACTGTCCACAGCCAATCAATCATTAAAGATTGCAGACTTTTTAAAACAATATCCAGCTCTTCTTTTCCCATTCCCATCCACACACTCTTAGATTAAACTCATCTTTCTTTCTTTTTTTGAGGGGGGGGTGTGAGGTAATGGGGTGAAGTGACTTGCCCAGGGTCACACAGCTAGTAAGTGTCAAGTGTCTGAGGTCAGCTTTGAACTCAAGTCATCCTGAATCCAGGGTCAATGCTCTATTCACTATACCACCTAGGTGCCCCACGACTCCGATATTCTTACCTCAATCAACTAACAAGCACTTAATGAGGGCCTACTAGGCACAGTAAATAGATCTCTGGACTTGGAATCAGGAAGACCTGAGTTCAAATCTGGCTACTGTCTGCCTCAGTGATTTCATCTGTAAAATGGGAATAATAATAATAATAATAATAATAATAATAATGCCTACCTCCCATGAATGTTGTGATGATCAAGAATGAAAAAGATAATATTCATAAAGCACTTTGCAAACCTTAAAGTGCTACATAAATGCTTATTATTATTATTATCATCACTATGTTGTGATAGTCACTATGTTGCAGTGATTACTCAAGGCTGGGGATACTTAGACAAAGTAAAACAATTACCACTTTTATTCTAAAGGGAGAGCCATTGTTTTTACCATTCTGCTACCTGCCTACATCCTACTTGCTCTTCAAGGCCTAACCTCTTCCACTTTTGTGAAGTCCTCCAGACCCATTCTGACCCAATGTGGCCTCTCCTTCTTTGGAACTCTTAAAGCATATATAGCCTGTAGCACCCTGGATTTCCCTATTTTGTTAGTTAATTTGTTCCTGGTCCTGTCTCCTCAGCTAAAGTGTAATCTCCTCATGGGCAGGAACTGTGTTAAGCAGTAACTAATTGCTTTATACACATGCTTGGCACTCGGCTGATCAGGGACAAACAGCTCTTTTTTTTCCCATTTAACTCCCTGAAGTGCTGGGAAAGTGTGATTTAATGTTTTATAAATAGTCATGCACTACTCACCCAGCCCAGACACTGTCTTCCTCATTCCCCAGACTTTAGCTCATTAGTGGAAGTGGAAGATCAGGGATTAGAACCCAGGTCTCCTGACTTCTAACTCCAGCTTTGCTTTTCCCTTGGCTAAACCACCTCCCAGTGAAAGCAGCAATTTAGATAATAAAAGTCAGAGGAAAGGAATTGGTGATTCCTGGCCCTGACCTCAAGGATCAATCCACTCATTTACTCCTGCTAATCCTGCTGAGTCCTCTTTCCTTTCCCTTCTGCCAGTCTTCCATAATACCTGCTGCCTGGCAGGTCTGGACTGGTCTGGAGAGCCAAGGAAAGGCAATATGGGGGTGGGGGAGAGATGGTTGGCATGAAGAATCTCCGGGATGGATAGTGACACACAGTTTGGGCAGTGGAAGAAGGGGGAGGGAATACGTCCCAGGGCTTGATTTTTTTTTCAATAATTTGGACTTTGTTCCAACAGTTAGAGAAGATACAGTTGGTGATAGTTGTGTTTGGTGAGTAGACTTTGAGCTTGATTTCTGCCCTCCTGGCATCTGTTAACTCCTTCATCCCTGTAGTGCCAGAGGGAGGTAAATGGCCCCAATGCCACTCCTTTCAAAGCTACTTACTGCCCCTCTTTATTCATCTATTACTAGTCCCACCTTTGAGCCTCATTATCTTTCTCTCCAAACCTACCCTTACTCCTAATTTCATTGTCTTTGTTGCTGGTTAGTCATTTTTCAGTCATGTCTGACTCTTCATGAACCCTTTTGGGTTTTCTTGGCAGAGATATTGGAGTGGTTTGCCATTTCCTTCTCTAGCTCATTTTACAGACAAGGAAACTGAGGGTTAAGTGACTTGCCCAGGGTCACCCAGATAGTAAGTGTCTGAGGCAGAATTTGCACTCAGATCTTCCTGCCTCCAGGCCTGGTCCTCTATACAGTGCACCACCCAGCTGCCCCTAGATAGCTTTGTCTTTGTCCCAGTCTCCACTAGTCATCATCTAAGTTCCTGAGCTAGGAGTCATTCCTGTTCTTCCTTCTCCCTCTCCTTCTCCCTCACCCTCCAGGCCCAATTATTTGCCAAGGCTTGTTGCTTCTATTTCTGTAGCATCTCTTGCATCCTTCCCCATTTCTCCATTCACACTGCCATTGACCAGGGGCCTGTTGGAGCCAGTACTGTACTGTACCCCTTCCCCATTATTATATTTTCAGTGTGAGTCTTTATACCTCAGAAATCTGCAGCTACTACAAATCCAGGCTTGATTTATTGTTTTGTTGATTTTTAGACAATAAAATGATAGGAAAATCTTAATGATGCAGATTAAACTTAAAAGTAAGTCTTGGATACATTACCCCTCCCCTGCTCCCACTCCACCCCCCCCCCCAATTGGTTGTTAAACATTTCTTGCACACTCCTGGTTAGATGGGGAAAAAAAAGAACTGTTTGTCCCTTGTCAGCCGAGTGCCAAGCATGACACAGGGCAGGGGTGTATAAAGCAATTAGTTACTGCTTAACACAGTTCCTGCCCATGAGAAGATTATACTTTAGCTGAGGAGACAGGACCAGGAACAAATTAACTAACAAAATAGGGAAATCCAGGGTGCTACAGGCTATATATGCTTAAGAGTTCCAAAGAAGGAGAGGCCGCATTGGGTCAGAATGGGTCTGGAGGACTTCACAAAAGTGGAAGAGGTTAGGCCTTGAAGAGCAAGTAGGATGTAGGCAGGTAGTCCTTCCTGCCTTAGTTCAGGTTCTCTTCACCTCTGGCTTGGACTGTTGCAATAATCTCCTAACCCTAATTGGTGTCTGCCTCACATTTCTCCTCTCTGTAATCCATCTTTTACACAGTGACCAAAATTGATATTCTAAAACCATGCAGGTCTGATCATATCACTCCTCTGGTCAAGATGTTTCAAGGGATCCCTATTACCTCTAGCATAAAATATAAACTTGTTTGCTTGGCATTTAAAGCCCTTCGGACTCTGGATCTAGCTTGTCTTTCCAGACTGATTGCACATCGCTTCCCTTCACAAACTCAACCTTCTGGCCTAACTGCATTCCATCTCCCACCTTAGTTGTGTAGCTGTGAGAAACATCTAACCAAACTAGCCTCTCCTTTCCCAGACCTCCAAAGTTCCCATCTGACATCCATGCACAAAGGGACCTTGGAAGGACTTCACTATAGAAGTGGCCCCATGGTCAAACCGCAGGCAGCCAGGTAATGCAGTGAATTAAGTGGTGGACCCAGAGTTAGGATGACCCAAGTTCAAATCCAGCCTCAGACACTTGGTAGCTGTATGATCCTGGTCATGTCACTTAACCATTGTTTGCCTTAGTTTCCTCAAGTAAAATGGGGGTAATAATAGCACCTAATTTTGCAGGGTTGTTTTGAAGATTAAATAAGATATTATTTTTAAGTGTTTAACAGTGCCTGGCATGTAGTAAGTACTTACTATCTCACTGGGAAAATAGCCCAGAGTGGTAATCAGAAATTATAGCAAAGTTTTGAAGCTCAGATGGAACCTAGATGCTCTTCCTCTTCACTTCCACCTTTTAGAACCCCTAGCTCTCTTTGAGGCTCAGCTCAAGGGTCACTCCCTTTGAGAAACCTTTGCTGTTTTCTCCAGTCCTTCCTCCAAATTCCTTTGTATTTGTTTTTTTTTTTTATTTATTTATCTTTGAACATGTATTACCCAGTAGAATGTAAGTTTCTTGAGGTCAGGGACCAGTTATTTTTTGTCTCTGTAGTCCTATAACCATGCCAAGTACACATAGTATATCTCAATACATGGTTGTTGAATAGAATTGAAGTTAGTGTACTCTATGAGTATCCTCTGGCACTTTACTCTCACTTTTTTTTTTTTGGTGAGGCAATTGGGGTTAAGTGACTTGCCCAGAGTCACACAGCTAGTGAGTGTTATGTGTCTGAGGCCAGATTTGAACTCAGGTCTTCCTGACTCCAAGACTGGTGCTCTATCCATTACACCTGGCTGCCCCAATTTTACTCTCACTTTCAGCCTGATTGCCCCCATCTTGCTAAGGTGTAAGTTATTGGTTAGAAGCTCACTATAGGTGGTAGCTTGATATAGTAGTAAGGGTCAAGGGTCAGAAGACCTGAGCTATATGATATGGAAACAGGACTCAGAAGAGATGGGGTCAGGAAGCAACCTTCCTAGATGTACCAATGCTTTGGTCTCCCAGTCCTCCCAGTACAAGGGCCGTGGATTCTTTTCATGGGGTGGCCTTGAAGACCTTCTCTTCTCTTACTTGTTCATAAGATGGCAGCATGACATAAAAGCTTCAGTCATATGACTGCTAACTCTGCTAGTATAGAGCCAAAGCCATCCATGCCCTCAAATGTTGTAAGATTCTTATGTATGTCTTTTTGGAAATCCTCCATAAGAGATCTGCCAAGAACACTGAAGGCCACCTTGTGGATCTTTTCATGTTTTGTGGCTATTGGTACAGTCCTTGGGCAACAGTTGGGCAACAGTCAGTCAACAGTTATTTATTAAGTGATTCCTTTGTGTCAGGCAATGTGTTAAGGGCTAAGACAAAAATAGCCCCCGGCTTCAAGGAACTGATGTTCTGATAAGGAACACAACATGAAAATAACTATGTACATACAAGATAGGATGTTGTTCAGTCATGTCTGACTCTTCATGACCCCATTGGGGATTTTCTTGGCAAAGATACTGGAGTGGTTTGCTATTTCCTTCATTTCACAGATGAGGAAACTGAGGTGAACAGGGTTAAGTGACTTGGCTAAGGTCACACAGCTAGTAAGTGTTTGAGGCCATATTTGAACCTAGGAACGTGATTCTTCATGACGGCCCAGTGCTCTGTGCATTGCACCACCTTGCTGCCTACATACAAGATATCTACAGTGTAAATGGGAGCTAATTTCAGGAAAAGGCGCTAGTAGTTGGGAGTGACAGTAAAGGAAGGGACAGAGATGACCTCCTGCAGAAGATAGGACTTTGGGATCCGTCTTGAAGGAAGCCAGGGAAACTGAGAACAGAGGTGAGGAGGGAGAACGTTCCAAGAATAATGGACTACCAGCCAGTACAAATCATCCAGATGGGAGACGCAGGGCCATGTTTGAGGAATGGCAAGTAGGTCAGTGTAGATGGATAATAGAGTGCATGGAGGGCCGTGAAATATAGTAAGATTGGGAAGGTGGGAAGGTCTCAGGTTGTAAACAGCTTTAAATGCCGAATGGATGATTTTACATTTTATCTTGGAGGTAATAGGGAGCCATTGGAGTTTATTGAGTAGGAAAGTGATGTAGTTAGATCTGTACTTTAGAAAATAGATAGATAGATCTTTAATCGTGTCTTATATGCCACATCTCAAGCCAGTTATCAGTGGTAATTTGATCCAACACAAGGCAAAACTATATTCAACAGGATAGAACTGCAAAAAGCTTTTAATTATAAAGCATTAATTTGGTGTCTTTTTTTCCCCAACCAACCAATCCTAACATACGTATCCTTTTCTTATCCTAAAATCCATCCTTTACATTTAAAATCATATAAATCCTCATCTCTTCCTCTTATGGATTTCTTTCTTTAAAACCCTTCCCCAAATTTTCTCCTCTCTACCCTTTACAATCTGTTTTTTCTTTTTAAATATAATGCTGAAGCTTTTGTTTCCTCTGTATTGCTATTCCTTCCTAATGCCTCTACCTCACAGAACCCTTCCTTGTAACAAAGAAATATAGTTAAGCAAAAAAGACCCTAACCCATTGGCCACAGCTGACAACAGATGCCCCGTTCCGCACCTGGAGACCACCACACACTTGCTAGGAAGGTGGAGGTATGTTTTACCTTTAGCATTCTAAAGTGAAGATTGGATCCTGGCATTGATGGGACTTCTGGTAGGGCTTTGTCTCTTTGTTTTTTAATGTTGTTTTCCTTTGAGTTGTTGTGGCCATTGTATTGCTTTTTCTCTTGGTTCTGTTTGTTTTGCTCCTGTATCATTCCTATACCCGTCCTAAGTCTCCCCATGGCTTGCTTCTTTTGAGATTTTTCTGGTTTGTTGTCATGGGGCATCACAGGGAGAGTATTGGCATTAAAAAGGCAGGCATGTCTAGCAGTGATCGGCCTGAGACCCTTTACTTCCTTGTTGCCGACTATGAGGTACAATACTAAGTATTAGCTACGTCCCCAGTACAATCCCACGAGATCTCTTCCTTCTATTCATTTTTGGGTCCAGTTCACTGTCCCTCTATAGCGCTGCCCAAGGTACATGTCATAACCCGGGTAATTTTTCATGCACTTGGTTCTTCTTGCTCAGATTACTCAGATAGGCTCTTCTGAGTGACCAGCTCATTGAAGGAATTTTTGTAGGACTCGGGCTAGACTCCGGCAGCACAATGTCATCCACAATCAGGAGCATGCACAGAACCTCTTTGGTCAATAGGAGATCCCCTATCTATTTGAACAGCACTCTGGGATGATAGTGAACACTGCTGGTAAATATCTATCTCCCTAATTGGGTGCCTGGCTTGATGGGGATATTCGTAGGGAGTCACTTAGGCCTTGTGGTCGCGACTGTTACAGAATCTTGGGCTATCAACTTTTACATGTATGCAGGAGACATTATGTTTGAAGATTTTGGTTTATAGAGTCAAATGTTTTATTTTTTTCCCCCCTAATCAGCATACAGTAGATACAGTGGGATTTTGTGATTACAATGCCTTTCAGTCAGTTGTGTGATTGTGAAGATGTCATCAGAATCATGAAATCAGAGGGTTTTAAATTTAGAGCTGGAAAGAATCTTTGGGGCCATCTAGCCCAAGACCTTTATTTTACACATGAGGAAACTGAGGCTCTGAGATCGTAGATTTAGGGCTGTAAGGGTCCTCAGAGTCCATCTAGCTCAACCCACTCATTTTGCATATTAGTAAATTAAGGACCAGGTTCAGCGATTTGCCCAAGAGCATGCAGGTAGTAAGTTGCAGTAACTGGTTGTGAACCACTGACTTCCAAAACCAGTTTTATTTCTACTCTGAAGAGAGTCATCATGGTAGTCTTGCCTAGAACCAAATCATTCACTGTTTCTTCTCAGTCCTCTTTTAAAAAAATTCTCATGAGCTGGGAAGGGAGATAGTGGAGCATTCTATGTATACCTGTTAGTGTACATATTGACTCTTCTATTAAAATGTCAACTTCTTGAGGGCAGGGTTTGTTTTGCTTTTTCTTTGTGTCCTTGGTACTTAGCAAAGTGACTGGGACATAGTAAGCATTTAATAAATGCTTGTTTATTGATATCAGGAGATGTTCATTTAATTCTGATTTCCACTAATTACACATGGTAACTTGGACAAGGGACAGCTAGGTGGCACAGTGGATATGAATGCTGGCCCTGCAGTCAGGAAGAGTCATATTTCTGAGTTCAAATCTGCCCTCAGACACTAGCTGTGTGACCCTGGACAAGTCACTTAAGCCTGTTTGCCTCAGCTTCTTTATCTGTAAAATGAGTTGGAGAAGGAAACGGCAAACCATTCTAGTATCTTTGCCAAGAAAACTCCAAATGGTGTCATAAAGAGTTAGACACAACTGAGAATAACTCAACAAGCTTGCACAAGCCTCTCCCCACTCCTTTATAGTTTGGTTTCCTTATGTATAAAGTGAAAGTGTTGGGCTAGATAAATCTAGAGATCATCCAGGCCCCTTCTAGTGCTAGCATCCCATAAATCTATGATAAGATGGGCCTTGGAGCAATGAGGTAAGAGAAAAGAAGGTGATGTGGTGAACTTAAAAGTCACAGGACTTGAATTCAAATCCCAGCTCTGCTATTTACTGTGGTGCCTGTGTGTTCTTTGTCAAATCATTAAATCTCTATGGGTCTAAGTTTCCTCATCAATAAAATGAAGAGGTTGGACTAGATGGCTTCTAAGTTTCAGGCCAGCTTTAGATCCACGATCCAAGGAGATATAAAGAGAGAGAATGAGAAAGTCAGCTAAGGCAAGCTATGTGGGGAAGAAGCAGTCTCAGGGAAGGAAACAAGTGGGGATGTTGTTTCAAGTCTCTCACTCTAGGAAAGGGGAAGGAGAGAGAAAAGAAGAAGTTAGGACACACTTGACAAGGAGTCAACCAGGAGATTAGGCCAGTGGTAGTTGGAGCAAAGGCTCATGGGAAGTTTGTCTCTGGATGTGGCAATAAAATAGACTGGGAGCTTTTTGTCACTCCTTATGGAAATCTTTATTTGGTGGTGGGAGGGTTAGAAGTGGGATAGACAGACTTAGGTTCCATTCCTTCCACTGGGGTTGGCTTCATTCATAGGCCTTAACACTCTCAAGCTGGGAGATCTTAGTATGCTAACCTTGGAGTTAGAGGACCTGCATTTAAATCTCACATCTGCCACTTGTTACATTGTATAACAGTGGGCAGAGTGACTTCACTTCTCTGGGCCTCGGTTTCCTTATTTGCAAAGTGAGAAGGTTGGACTAGATGACTTCTAAGGCTCCTTCTAGCTCTAGATCTATGGTCCTATCATCCTGTGATCCCTTCATTACATCTCTTTATAGGCAGGGCTGGATTAATAGAAGCCCAGGGTCCAGATCATGGGAGTTCATTGTGTGACTGTGTTCAACTCTGACAATCTAGAGCCTTCTGTTTGGTTCTGAGTACCATGCTTTAAGATGGGTATTGATAAGCTGTACTATGTCCAAAGTAGTGAAAACAGGATCATGAGAGTACTGGAAACCATGCTAGGAACTGGGGGTCTATAGCCTAGAGAAGAGAAGAGTTAGGTAAAGTGGAAAGCAGGGAGGGGATAGACCTAATAACCATCTCCTACTGAAGGGCCGTCATGTCAAAGAGTTGACATGGTTGACCACAGAGGTCAGAGGTAGGAGCAATGGTTGGAAGTCACAGGTAGATTTTGTCTGAACATAAGGAAAAGCATCCTAATCACTAGATCAGTCCAAAAATGGATGAAGATTCTCCAGAAAGTAGTGAGGTCTCTACCACTGTAGTTCTTCAAAAAAAAGCTGTGGTAGACAGCATTTTTGTCTGACTAGATGTCAGTCTAGGATTTGACTGGATGTCTTCTGAGGTCCTTCCAACTCCTAAATTCTATGAGTCTATGACAGACTCTAAACCAGTCAACTGAGGAATATGTCATACAATTTTAGATGTCTCCAAGGTAGGAGATTCCATAGCCTCTCTCGGTGAGTCATTGCATATTTCCTCTATTGGATTAGCAATCCACTGGCTTTTATGTACTTTCTCTGTGGTCTTGATTGCCAGAAATAATGACATGACTGAAGGAAGTTGCTAGAAATCCAAGGGGAGCAAATTGCAGCATCCCTGATACCACCCATATTGGTCACAGTTTTCTGGCGAGAAGAGATGGTCAGAGCCTAGTTTTTCAGTCTCACTTCATGTTTCTCCATTTTATGGGCTCTATGTTCTAGCCAAAAGGGCCTGTTTGCTGTTTCCTGATTACAGCACTCGCTCTCCCATCTTTACGTCTTTGCCTAGCCTGTTCCTCATGCCCAGAAGGTACTTCCTCCTAACGTTTTTTGAATGCCTAGCTTTCTCCAAGGCTCCGCTCAGGAACTCTGTCTAATAGGAAGCCTTTCTGTCTAGTAGTTGGAATAATAGAATCACAGAAGCTGAGTTGAAAGGAACTTTAGCGACCATCTAGTCTAACCCATACACCAAAGGAACCCCTACTATAACATACTTGACAATGATTTGTTTAGCTTTTGCTAGAAGACCTCCTATAATAAGGAGCATAATTATGTTTTCTGATCCTTACTACAACCCTGGAAGGTAAATACTACAGTTATCATTGTCATCATTTTATAGATTATGAAACAGGCACAGAGTATCTAAGTAACTTGTCCAGGTTCCACAGCTATTAAATGTTAGAGGTGGGATTTGCACTTAGCTCTCTCCTAACTCCAAAACCAGGGCACTTACCACTAGGGCAAACAATCACCTTTCATAGAATATTATGGAAAAATGATTCCCAGCCTGGGAACTGCAGGCTCCTGGGATCCATGAAGTTATTGTGAAGGGTTACTGTGTCTAAGCATTTTAGGGAAACAAATAACTAAACATAACTTCTGTGTGGACTGAATAAATGATATGTTTTGGATTGACATATGCAATTTTTCAAATGTATTTAGATGCTATTATGATTGACAAAATGCAAATTCAGTTAGAATGTAAGTTCCTTGAGTGCAGGGACTGTTTCATTTTTGTCTTTGGCAGCATGGAATAGTGGATAGAAAGCTGGCCTCAAAGCCAGGAAGATATGGGTTCAAGTCCTGTTTCTACCACAGATCAGCAAATTATGGCCAAACAGCTCTTGCCTGCTGCCTGTTTTTTGTACAGCCCCAGCTAAGAATCATTTTTACATTTTAAAATCCAACAAAACTTTATTTAAGGACGTGAATGTTGAGTGCCCTACAAAAACAGGAACATTCCAGAATTTGCCAGCTCCCACAATCTAACATATACTAGCTCTAGGCAAATTGCTTAACCTCTTGGTGTTCTTTGCAACTGCAAGACTCTAAAATGCAGACGAGGTACTACTCTATGTTAGCAGAGGGACTTTTCTCATTTGGGAGTTCTCTAGATCATTGAAATCACAGGTTTAGGCTCTATCCTATATCTGGAGGACCTGGCACGTAGTAAGTCTTAATAAGTGCTTGGGCATTGATTGATTGAGTTCCAATCCTGGTATGGACACAACTCAATTAATAAATGCTTGTTGATTGATTACTGAATTCACAGTAGCCTTTTGCCATTGCAGGCTTTCTTAATTAAAGGATATAGCTGCTATCCTATGGGGCAGTTTATGATCTTTTTTTTTTTGGTATTAAAAAGGGTTCCTTGTAGTTAAAAAGTTGGGAATCATTTCTTTAAGGAGGCTTTGGCATATCTGCATCCTCAGGACCTGAAGATCCTCTTTCTATAAGAGAGATGGGGGAACTAGGGATTGGAATATAAAGGAGTTAGAAAATGCCAGGGATTCCCATTTACCTCTTCCATAAAAGTCTTTTCTTGTTTCTTTCCCTCCAATTTCCCCACCCCCAGCAATTACTGTTCTTTTCTTTGAGCCCCTATATACTCTTATCCCATCCCCTACCATTTATACTCATGTGGCATTTGCATTTATATACTATACTGCTAGTATCTTTTTGAGAGCATGTGTCATATTGCCTCAACTAAAATGTAAGCTCCTTGTGGACAGGTCAGGAGTGTGACATTTCTTTTTACCACTTACAGAACCTAGTAGAGTGCTTCATACAGATATAGTAGGTGATCAGTAAATATTTGTTGAATGAATGAATGAATGAATGAATGAGTGAGTGCATGAAGTTGAGAACCAATTAATCCAGCCATTGGAAGACAGATGAGGAAACTGAGGCCCAGGAAGGTTTACTGACTTGCCCAAAGTCATTCCAAGTAGCAAGTGTTAAAGAGATTTGACTCTAAATCCTCTGGGTTCCAGATCCATCATTCTTTCCCACTGAATACTATTTCCCTAGGTTGAGTGCTGGGAAGATGAGTGGCAGTTATGTCTTAGACCAGAGTATTTGGGATTGGGGAGGGGGAAGAACAGAGGGTAGAAGAGGCTAAGGTGGAAGGAGCAAAGAATGTCAAGGCTTGATTGAAACTGGTTAACTCTGGCTACTCAGGAACAATGTTTAGGGAATTTTCAGCCCTGAAAATTCTTTAGGACTTTGCTCAGGCCAGTATTTCTAAATGTTTTATACCTTTAGTATCTGAGTCAACTTCATAAACCCCTTGGCATGGGTAGTAGCCCTCAGTTTCCTCTTCTTTCTGATCCTACAGACTAGATTTCTTTCCATTTACATGATTCTTACATTTGTCCATTCCCACCCTCCAAATAACCTCCAGCCATTGCCTTCTCCCCCTTAATAGCATCTGTTAAGTTCTTGTTCCTTTACCTCATACAGTTTTTCTGCACCAACTGTCTTTAAAAGGTTCCATAAAAAACATGATGTTGGATAAAACAATGCTAATTGGGGTGAGGGTGGGCAGTTAGCTCCATAGGAACCATGGGAGACAGTGGGTGTTTATGACTTTATGGTGGGACTTAGCTATGATATATAATTTTTAATTTTTGCTGTTATCTTTTGTTTTTCCTCACTTTCATTTTCCTTCCTGTATCCTTCCTTCCCCCTTCCCCCTCCCAGAGAACCATCCTTTGAAACAGAATAAAAAAGAAACAGAGTTTTAAAGAAAAACATTTCAGCAAAACTAACCAACACATCAGTTGAACCTGACAATGTATGCAACATTCCCTACTCATAGCCTCCCACCTCTGCAAAGAATGGAGGGAGGGAGATGTAATGTTTCCTCTCTTCTTCAGGGATAAGTTTGGTCGTTATACTTACACAATATTTACTTAGGTTTCTTTTGGCAGGGGAGTAGGGGAGTGTTCTTTCAACTTATATTATAGTCATCATGTATGTTGTTTTCTTGGTTCTGTTTACTTCACTTTGGTTTAGTTCATATAAGTCTTCTCATTACTTCTTTGAGTTCTTCTTGTAAGGTTAATGAGCCTCTTGTGCAGAGAAAGGCCCATGTATGGTGAGGCCTGAGCCCCACATGCTGTTGTGTGGCTCATAGGGAGGCAGAATAGATATCTCTAGTCTTTTCTCCCACCACCCTTCTCCAAGGAAGACTTTTATTCCTGCCAGGAGGGGAAGCAGGAGGTTTGGGCCAGAGGCCACTCTACCCTCCTCAGAGAGAGGGGGTACCAAGCTAGAATTATATCTGTCTGCTCCCTTAAATGTTATCTGTCTAGGGGATATGATCAGATTTGAACTAACATCTGATTACTTTGTCATTTTGAGGGGGAAAGAAGGCCCCAAGCTTTATATCCAAGGCTTGACCCCTTTTCTACCAAATATCAGTTCTTCACTGAACACACACAGTGAATAGCAAAGAAACCCATTTATTCAAATTGGCGGAAAAACAGAAAGCAGAGAAGGTATACATAGGAGAATATATATCAGACAATACAGAGTAAAGGCGTTCTCCCTTGGGAGTGAGATAACTCAGCTCAACCAAGAGAGAGTGTCCTAGATCTCACCCAAAGGGAAACTCTCTGAAGTCTCCAGAGTAACAGGCTAGAGATGGGGACATAATGGAGACTGCCAGCTATCTTCACATCGTCCCAGAATCTTTTCCTTCAGCAACCTGAAGTAGGGTCAGCCTCTTTCTTCTTTCCTCTTGAAGCTCAGTAATACTTGAAGACTCAAAGCTTGCTAAATTCCACAGGAGTACTGGTCCTTGAAGAGTCCCAAAGGGGACTGGCAAAGGCTGGAACTCTTTCACCTCTCACCAACTCCACCCCATCCCTCATGAGGGCAGGACCTTCATCTTCACCAATAAGGAGAGAGTCCCGTACCACTGGGCTTTGGGACAGGGGTTACATTCATATTCATGGCTTTTTCAGAGTGTAGTAATGTTCCTTTATATTCATGTACCATGATTTGTTTAGCTATTCCCAAGTGAATAGGCATTCACTTTGGCTCATTTCTTTTATCTGTAAATATATTAGTGATGTTACTGTGAAATGACATTAATCAGAGTAACCTTCTTTGGTGTCTGTCTATAATAATTAGATTTTTCCTTTAACATTAGGTTCAGTGCTTTGAGGTTTATAAAGTGCTTCCCTTGGAATAACCCTGTGAGAGAGTTAGTGTAAGTAGCATTGTCCCTACTTTCCAGATGAGAAAACTAAAGCTGAGAGGCTAAGTGAATTGCCCATAGTCATTGTGCACATTGTTGTTGTTCAGCTGTTTCAGTCATGTCTGACTCTTCGTGACCCAATTTGGGGTCTTCTTGGCAAAGATACTGGAGTGGTTTGCTATTTCCTTCTCCAGTTCATTTGACAGATGAGGAAGCTGAGGCAAACAATGTTAAGTGACTTGCCCAGGGTCACAGAGCTAGTAAGTGTCAGGCTGGATTCCAACTGAGGTCCTTCTGACTTCAGGTTTGGTGCTCTATCCATTGCACCACCTAGCTGCCTCCATCTTGCACATACCAGGCCCTTAATAAGTATTTGTTGAATTTGAAGTGTCAGAGCAAGAACTCAAACCTAGGTCTGCCAAATTCTGGTCAAGAGTTCATTTCACTCTACTGAGTTGTCTTCTAATTACCATCACTTTTGAATTTATCCAGGGATACTTCCCCTACTAACATAAGGAATTCTAGAAACCCTTAGTAGACCCCAGATACATCTTTAGGAAGTACTGCTGTGGTTTTTCCTCCTCTCTTCATGGCTTAGTTGCCGGTTTTTAAATTTTTTTGATTGTGTAGTCCTTCCTATCATTGAAAAAATTATTGAGCCTGTACCACACACACACACACACACACACACACACACACACACACACACATATACATTCATACATATATAAAATGTATGTATATATTTTTTAGTACTACTGTACTGACATATTATAAGCATTATGTAATGTATACAAATATAGAAATTAAAAAGGAATGAGATACAGATGAAATAAACTCAATGTTTAATTTTTAAATTTATTATCAGAAGAAAAATAAATTTTTGCTCTTGCTAAAGTATTATTGGGGAGCTAGGTGGAGCAGTGGATAGATTGCTAGGCCCAGAGTCAGGAAAACCTAAATTCAAATCCAGCCTCAGATGCTTACTAGCTGTGTGATCCTGGGCAAGTCACTTAACCCTGTTTGCCTTAGTTCCTTATTTGCAAAATGAGCTGGAGAAGGAAATGGCAAGCCATTCCATTCTCTTTGCCAAGAAAACCCCAAATGGGGTCACAAAGAGTCAGACACGACTGAAATGAATGAACAACAACAACAAAAATCATAAATGATAATAACATTTAGTGAGAGCAATGTAATTGAATATGCTTCATTATTTTTGAAAAATCCCTATTTTATCCTAGGTGAACATGTAAATACTAAATTCTCTGTAAAGAACTATTTCGTTAATTTAATCATTGTAGCTAGGCATACAGGTGAATGAATTTCTTTTAGATACTCTTTGTTGAAAGATATACATACATCAATCAAATGATAATAATAAGTCTATATAACAGTTTTCATTAGGAATTATATTTCTCTCTGTATAGAAATATTCTTCATAAGTGATGAAAAAACAATCAAAAGTAAATTATTTCTCATTTTAACTCAACAGGAAGTTTTAAATATAAATCCATTCCCCTTACTTTATGTGGTTTGACTTAATGGATAGTGCTATGTCTTAGTTTCCTATTCATGTTTGGATATTTGGGGGTGAGGTATGGATATGAAGAATAGCAAGGAAGGGGCCGAGTCAATAGAGAACCACTGGAGTTAATGGAGTTGGAGGGGAAGGGTAACATCGTCAGAGCTGAACTTTAGGAAAATTACTTTAGTAGCTGAGTGAAGACAATTAGGAAACCACTGTATATGAGAGGTGATGAGGGACTCGACCAGGGTGCTGGCTATGTGAGTGGAGAGAAGGGGCTGGATGCTAGATGTTATGGACATAGAAAGGATAAGACAGCTAACTGGATGGGTCTGATGAGTAAGAGTGAGGAATGGAGGACACTACCCAACCTATGTGGCTGGAAGGAGAATGGTGCCCTTCATTGCAGTGGGAAAGTTTGGAAGATGGGAAGATTTGGGGGGAAAGATGAAGTAATGAGACCTGCTTTGAAATTGTTGTCCATGTCTGTTCCTCCTGTAGGACTCACTTTGTGCCCCTCACAATGAAAAGAGCAGGTAGGGATCTTATTCCCTGACTCCAGAACACAGAGCTTGCCTATGGAAGGGCGCTCTGCTATTGCAATGGAGTTGTCTGGGGGGACAGTAGGTAGGTTGTTGGGGGATGATAGTTCCCAATGGTGTGTGCATAGCTGCTATTGGGGGTGTCCAGGTGGTAGGCAGGTTATAGCTTCCTGAGAGGCTGAAGCCTGGGTCTGAAGCTGGGCAGTTGGGGGCTTTCTCAGTGGTGGGAAGTGGGGGAATATTGGGTGCATTGGATGAAGAGTAGATGTGGTTGTATTGGAGATGTCTTATAATTGGCTGGCTATTAGTTGAGGGGAGGGTGGGATGTGACTGATCTTCTGATTCTCTGATTGGCTGATCACACATTTACTGGGGTCTTATCCCAGAGGGTCTGGAACTACCCCTTTGGAGCCCATTGTCCTGGGTATCACCGATACCTTAGAACATGTCTTGAGAGACAAATAACTCATATTTTCCAGGGAATTCGTCTCGATAGCATCTTCTCCCCACACCGCCTTTTTTGGTCATATATTTTTATCTCTTATTTTTCTTTTTTTTGCATTTTTTGTTAACTAATAACCAGATTGCCGTTCCTTTCAAATTCCACTTTTCCTGTCATCCTCTACTCTAAGCATCAGGAGCTAATGGAAAAGAGACTAAATTGGGAGAAAGATTCTTGGGATCTTCTTTGGGCTGTAACACCCCTTTCTCTACTTTTACTAAAATGACTTCTGAAGTCTCTTCCAACTCTAACATTCCATAATTTTCTGACTTCATGTTCAGTGACCTGTCCCTATAGACCATCCCCTTATTCTTCTTTGGCACCTCCCTGGGGGACTAAATCACACTGTTTCTCTGCCTCTGTTTCCCCTAAAAGAAGAGAGGAAGACAGCAGTCATTTATTAAGTGCCTTCTATGTTTCTAGGTACTGTGATAATTGCTTAATAAATATTATCTCATTTGATCATCACAACAACCCTGGGAGATAGGTACTATTGTTATCCCCATTTTACAGGTGAGGAAACTGAGGCAGACAAAGGTTTAAGTTACTGACCCAGGATCATCCAGCTAGTAAGTGTCTGAAGCCAGATTTGAACTTGTGTTCCTGACTCCAGGCTCAGCACTCTATGAAGAAGTGTATGACCCTGCATATAATTTTCCTGCTTACCGCTAGCATTAAGTGAAATTATCCTGGCTCTTCTCTGCTTAGAAGAAGTTCCATATAGACCAAAGAGGATGTTCTAGCTCAGTTACATTCAACCTTTGGGGAAAAAAATCTATGAACACTGTGATTATTTAACCCACAGATAACAAGGCTGAGGAGAGACTTTGATGGCTTCCATAGAGAAGAAAATTTTCCTTTAAAAATGTACTTTATGAAAAATGCATTTTATTTATATCTTTTGTCTCTATAGCACTGTCATTCCTGGAAGAGGAAAAAAAACCCCTCCCACTTCTCTAGGTTGAACTTTCCCTTGTAACAAAGAAAGTAAATAAGCAATGACTACATTTGACAATTTGCCCTAATAGTCCTCCAGTCCTCTACCACAAGAAGCTGTTTTCACTATCTGCTTTTTGGGGCCATCTAATTATTCAGCACTCCATTCTTCATCTTCCTAAGAACAGAACCACAGTAGTAGAATGGACTTAGGTTTGAGCTCTAACCTTGTTCTGCTTGGGCCCAGAGGACAGAGGATCATAGATTTTAGAGCTGGAAGGAATCTTAAGAGACCATCTAGTTCACAAATGAGGAACTATGATCCAGAGAAATTAATAGACTTGCCCTAGATCGCAAAATAAGTAACTAACCGAACCAGGATTTGAACTCAGGTCTTCTGACTATAAAGGAAGCCCATTTTCCTCTGTACTAACCTACCTTCAGTAATTAGAGCCAATAGGTGGAAGTTGTAGAGAGGCATATTTTGACTTAAGGGGAAAAATCCCAATAAATAGTGCTCTCCCAGAGTAGAATGATCTCTTTTGGGCCATCATGGACTCCTGCTAACTAAAGGGCTCCAAACAAAGGTGAAATGACTACTTTTTAAAATTAATTTACTTTGATTTATCAACAATCACTTCCATAAGCTTTTGAGTTTTAAATTTTTTCTCCCCCTTACTCACCTCCTCCCTCCCCAAGATGGCACGCAATCTGATACAGGCTATACATATACATTCCTATTAAACATATTTTCACATTAGTGATGTTGTAAGAATTAGAGCCAATAGGAGGAATCACCAGAAAGAGGAAACAAAACAGAAGAAAAAAATAGCAAATAGTATGCTTTGTTCTGCATTCAAACTCCACAGTTCTTTCTTTGGATGTGGATAGTATTTTCCATAATGAGATCTTTGGAGATGTCTTAGATCCTTGTATTCCTGAGAAGGGCTAAATCTATCAACATTAGTCATTGCACAATGTTACTATTACTGTGTACAGTGTTCTCCTGGTTCTGCTCACTTCACTCAGCATCAGTCCATACAAGTCTTTCCAGGTTTTTCTGAAGTCCAACCTGCTCATCATTTCTTATAGCACAATAGTACTCCCTTACATTCATATACCACAACTTGCTCAGCCATTCCCCAATTGATGGGCATCCTCTCAATTTCCAGTTCTTTGCCACCACAAAAAGAGCTGCTATAAATATCTTTGTACATGTGGGTCCTTTTCCCATTTGTATGATCTCTTTGGGATATAACCCTAGAAGTGCTATTGCTGGGTTTATAGTCCCTTGGGCATAGTTCCAAATTGCTCTCCAAAATGGTTGAATCATTTCACAACTCCACCAACAATGCATTAGTGTTCCAATTTTCCCACATCTTCTCCAACATTTATCATTTTCCTGTTCTGGAAATGACCACTTTTTGATATGCTATAGAGGGGATACTTGGCAAGAAACTTCAATGGATCTGTGGTCTTATTGATTTGAATGTTTAGTCGTCCCAATGATGCAGATTGCAGCTCATATATGCCTGTCCATCCTGTGCTGTTTTTGTCACCCTCCTCCCCTAAGTTTGTCATTAATTTATCATTCCATCAAAACTTAAGCATTTGATTGGATAGAGCAAAACACCATTTCAAAGGGCTTCTCTCATCAAGGAGGTTCCAATCTATCCTTCAAAATCATACAAGATTCCTTAAAAGACATTAGAAGATATGAGTAGTACCTTCTTGTAAACATCAGGTGAGTCATGAAACAGGGAGATATGTTTGCCAAAAATGTTTACACTTAGATAGAGGAGACCTAGAACAGAGTCCAAGTTGAAAAGCAGTTCTCTGTGGGTGGTGAGGTCTTCTAGATGCTTCTTTCTTTTTATATCAAGACAGAATCCACTTCCATATAGTTTCCGTCCATTTGTTCTAATTCTGGCCTCTCAAGCAGCACAAAAAAGGCTTCCTGTTCCACATGATAAACTTTCAGATGCCTGAAGGTAACAAACATATTCCCCTGAGTCTTCTTCACTCTAAAAATTCTTATTTCCTTTAGTCATTTCTCATGTGATATGTTTTTTGGTCCTTCAACCAAATGGGTGGTTCTCCTCTGCATGGTCTTGAGTTTGCCACCATCTCTTTAAAAATTTAATACCAAGAACTGAACACAATATTTAATAAGTAATAAAAGCTAGAAGTTGGGTTGAAAACCCTTCCCCCTGCCCCCAAGTTGCCACAATAGGAAATGTTTGTGGCTATTTCCCCATATCTCTTTTAAGGAAAGAAGGATAGAATAGAGGGATGGTAGATTCTTTTGGACCAATGGCTGAGCATCAGACTGAAAAATTAGGAATTGGGCTGGGCCTGTAATTCCAGCTAACTATTGAGGAAGGCTGACTCTGGTGGATCTTGAGTGCCAGAGTTCTGAGCTACAGTGGACTAAGCTGGTCAGGTGACCCAATTAAGTTCAGCATTCGTATGATGAGGTCAAGCTATGTGGTGGGGGGTGGAACAGGTTACCTAAGGTTGGAAATGAAGTAAGCCAATACTCCTGAGACAAAGTAGGGCTGGACTCATGAGTAGCTCCTCCATTTCCAGTCTGGACAAGATAGTGAGACTTAGCTTTTTGTTTTTTTTTTTTTTAATTAGAAACTGAATAATTTTACCTTAAGAGTTAGCCCTCTACAGGGATTCTGTAGGGGTTGCTGGTAGTGTGTCACTTAAACTTCCTAACCTCAGTTTGCTCATTTATAACAAGGAGATAGTCACACTTACCCCATCGATTGCCATCTTGTGACAGCTAAATGAGATAATAGACGTATGTGAGATGATAATGGATTACAGTTGTCTTGTTTAGTCATTCATGCAACAGGCATTTATTAAGCACTTACCACATGCTAGTAAGTACAAGAGATGGTGAAGTGTTATGTTCTCCATTTAAAAAAATATTTTAACTGAATGAGGTGGATTTAAACCTAAGAGTATCTTGAAGCAGTGGTATTTGAGAAACTCCCCCTAGTAGTGGCTCTGGATAAGTGATGAGTGCAAGGAAAGAAGGGAAGTCCACTAACAGTACCTCCAGCCCCAACATCCCACAACTGGGACTCTGGAGCCACATGTCTTTTGTGAGGCCAGTTGTCCTCTGTGGTCTTGGAAAGCTGGCAGATGTGGACACAGCAGCTCAAAGGAGAGGGAGGTCTTGACCTGACTCTTGCTGTTGGGATAACTCAAATATTTCCTTCCTGGTAATTCCCACAATTCAGATCTCTTATTGCATTCCCCATCTCCCACATGGGCTGGATTGGGTCCTCCCAAGACCCCACCTGCTTTGATTTCCCAGCCAAACCAACATCAGCAGGTCCTAATTTTAACCTCATTACTCCCCTCCCCCCCACCAACACACACAGAGCCTGAAATTTCAGCCTTGCCCTTCATCTAATTTTGTTGCTTAGCAACCATGTGCTTAGCAACCAATAAGGGAAGTGGGATCACTCCTCCTCCCCACAAGGCACAGGTGTCCTAACAATACAAACGGTTCCCTGGTCACTCTCCAGCCAGTGAAAGGTTGCTTTCGGAGGTGGACAGCATTATGTTCTGGAAATAGAGGTTCCTTTTCCTGGGGCCAGGATTGGTTACTGCGTCAGTTACCTTTTGAGTTTGGCAATATTTGTGTGGGGGCGTCTGGGTAGGTGGTTCTCAGAGCCTTGTATTTCTCTACTTGCTCTTGCTTTCTTGATGCTATGTGATGCAAGCAGGGCAGCTTAGATAATTGTCTCTGTTCCCACGCAGACTGTCATTGTTCCCTGCCTGCCCATGGTTTACAGAGCCCCCTCATATCCCATTCTTGGGGTACTTTTCTGTGTTCCATCATTGCAATCCCTTCCTTTACCCTTTATCTTTGAGGTTCTTCCTGACCTCAGTTTATTCATAATTTGGTCAAAAGGTGAGGGCTATTGAAAGTATAAGGCATCATAATGCAGTGGAAAAGAACACTGGTCCTCCAGTCAGAGGACTGGAGTTCAAATCCTCACTCTAACACCTGGGGTAAGTCAGATAATGGGTCAGCTAGGTGGTGAAATGGATAGAGTGCCGAGCCTGGAGTCAGGAAGGCTGATCTTCCTGAGTTCAAACATGGCCTCAAACACTTAACCAGCTACATGACCCTAGGTAAGTCACTTTGTTTGCCTCAGTTTCCTCATCTGCTAAATGAGCTGGAGAAGGAAATGGCAAACCGCTCCAGTATCTCTGCCAAGAAAACTCCAAATGGGGTCATGAAGCGAGACACAATTGAAACAACTGAACAACAAGAAAAAGTCAGATAATATCTCGGCACCAGTCACTCCTCTGCAAAATAAGGCGCCTGGGCTAGATGGCCTCCGAGGGCCCTTTTCACTCTGGCTTTGTGATTCTGTGAATTTAGCAAAGGGCTTGAAGTCAACAGCCCTTGTTACAAGTCCTAGTCCTGCCTCTCACTAGTCAAACAAGTAAGGTAAGTTAGGGGGCAGCTTAGACAACTTTACTTTTCAGATGAGGAACTTTAGGCCCAGAGAGGTTAAGTAATTTGCCAAGGTCACATGGATAGCAAGTTGCAGAGTCAAAATTTGAACCCAGGTCTCCAGTGTTGTTCTATTGTACCATATCTTTACCTAACCTCGCTGAGCCTCAGATTTCTCATCTGTAACATTAGGATATTCATGCTTGCACTGTCTCCTCTGCCTTATGACAGTTAAATGAGATAATGTATGCAGAGGTGTTTTATAGGTAGTGACTTGCTCCATAAAGATATGATGTTATTTTTCCTGCTACATTTGAGCGCAGAGTGCCCTCCCTTCCCCCTTCCACAATCAATTTCTGGGCTTTCCCCTGCACTATAGCCACCACCTTCTTTGGGGTGACCACTGGAGCAAGTCAGTCCCAGGGTACAACATTTGTAATCCAAACCCAGAGACACAGTAACCATCTACTCTATGTTTCCTCAGCTTCTCCCACAAACTTTTCCATATTCAGAATTGGAACCATACCTAGTCAGACCCTGTGGGGATCCCTGTTAGAGTGGAAAGAATAGTGGTCCAGAGGTTTAAGAAACTTTGAACCACATCCCATTGTTTCCACCAAGCCACTGTGTGACTTTTGATCAGTAATTTCCCCTCTCTGGGCCTCATCCTCATCTATAGAATGAGGGGGCTTTAATTCTATAGAATTATAGATTTAGAGCTGGAAGGGAATTTTAAAATCTACTCATCAGTTTTAATACCTTTATATTTTGGATGAGGAAACTGAGGCACAGAGAAGTTAAGTGACTTGCCCAGAGTCACACAGATAGTAAGTGATAGTAATGTTATTTTTTACCCAGGTCATTTTATTCCAAATCTAGTACTCTTTAAAGACCTCCCTTAGGCAGAGGTTTCCAAATTTTTTTTTATTTCTATTGGTAAAAAAAAAATAGCTATGTACATCCTCCCTAGCTCTCTTCAAGGCTCAGGGCCAATACCACTTCCTACATAAAGCCTTTTCTGATCTTCCAGCTGCTGGTGACTCCCCTAAGTAATGACCTTGTATGTGCACTGTATGTACCTATATACATATGAACTGGCTCTTCCAGCTACAGTGTAAATTCCTCAAGACCAAACTACTTCACTTTCGTCTTTGGAGTCTCTAAGCCTAACACAGTCTCTGGCACATAGTAGGTACTTAATAAGTGCTTGTTGATTTTCTTACCTCTTGCCAGTCCCCGAGTCCAGTATCTTGATGCCTCCCAGCTGTTCTGGCCCCTTGCTCAGCCTTCATCTGTGACCCTTCTTCCTCATATCCAACGTCAGCCCTCTCTCCCACCACTGGAACTGTTCTAGGCTTGGAGGGAGGTGAGAAGGAAGAGAATAACCAAATGGCAGTGGAGCAGGGAATAGACTACTGGCCCTAGAGTCAAAAGGACTTGAGTTCAAATCCAGCTTCAGATACTTCCTATTTGGGTGACTCCAGGCAAGTCACTTGACCTCTGTCTGCCTCAGTTTCTTCATCTATAAAATATGGATAATAATAGCATCTGCCTCCCAGGGTTGTTGTGAGGATCACATGCAATAATAAGTGTAAAGTGCTTAGGACAAAGCCTGGCACACAGTAAGCACTATATAAATGTTAGCTACTAGTATTAGTTATTATTATTGATGGACCGCATGCTTTGCTTTGTCTTCTGAGCTACTCCTTCCACCTCTTTCTGCCCAATCTCTAGCAGTTGCTGCCATGTAGGACTCCTGATCTGAGGTCAGAGTCCTGGGCCTGCAGCTGCTTCCACAGGCCTCTCAAAGCTATGGGCCCTTGAGTCCTAGGCACCCACCATGCCCTGGTCTTCGAGTCAACCCACATCTGTAACTGCCTTCCAGCTCCTAGCTTAGTCTGACCCCACCTTTCCAATCCCTCCCTCAGGCTCTATCCATCTTGTCCCCCAGGGCCTCAGTCAGCCTGCCTTTGCCCTCATTGTCTCTGCCATAGCCCAGCTCTTGGAAAGAGGTAAACAGGGAGAGAAAAACTTGTATCCATCCCATTGCCACAGCAGCCAACCAGATGTGCCAGAGTAGGGAGGACCTGGGTCTTTATGTTCTTCATGTACACCTGCCAATTGTCTTATGCACCCTTGTGCGGCATGGCCCCCACTTTAGAGACCCATTGAAGGTCTCTGACAACCCTATCACTTCACAGTTCTAAGAAACAACGGGAATACTACCCACCTCCTTCCCCTTCCCTCAGTCATTAGTTATGGGCGTTATTAGTCCATGCATTTTAATTTTATACGCACAGCTCACCACCCCCAATAGAAACTGTCCCAGATGCCTTCTAGAATTAATGACCAAGTAAGCCAAAGATATCACCAGGTGAAAAATCTATTAAGAACATTCAATGTCTAGCCTGAAACTTCTAGTTGTAGCTTGTATGTATGTATAGTCCTCCCAATTTGAGGAAGGGAAAAAACACCACACCAACAAATGGGTTGGTATGTACATAGGCTTGGGAATCAGTCCCTAGTCACTGTATTCAAAGCTGAGTGTCATAAATCCCCCCTCCATGGTTATAAGAGTGTGTGTGTGGGGGGAGGGGGGTCCTTGGTTATTACAGACTACTTAGTGGTCTTTAAGAGCTAAAACACACATGCACACATACACACACATAAGATACATGTTCCTATGGTGTATCAAGAGACCTCTTCTTTCATAATTTTTATTAACGTAGGTGTCCTCTCTTTTAATTTTTTTTTTTAGGCAATTGGGGTTAAGTGACTTGCCCAGGGTCACACAGCTAGTAAGTGTCAAGTGTTTGGTCTAAGGCCAAATTTGAACTGAGGTCCTCCTGACTTCAGGGCCGGTGCTCTATCCACTGCGCCACCACCTAGCTGCCTCATAGGTGTCCTCTCTTTTAAGATCCTTCCCAGCCCCTCTATGCCTTAGTAGACAAGTTTTATGACCTGCTAAGGCCAACCTGACTCAGTAGGTTTCCCCTGAACTTATGATGGAGAAAATGTTAATAAGGGGGATTAAACTTAAAAGTTTGTCTTGCATATACATTTCCTCTCCTCAACCCCCACTCCCTTCCCCTGACCTAGAGAGCTGGTTGTTAAACATTTACTATCATGCCTCTGGTAAATGGTCACTTCCATACCACCACAAGGCACCAGGGAACGGTAGCAGTAGAAGTTAATGTTTCTTACTCTAGGGGTGATAACCTAAGAAATAAAATATCTTTAAGGCAAAAAATATTTTGGCATGTTATAAGGGCTAAAAACACACTCAGAAGGAGAACTGAAGCTGCATTGGTTTTCCTTAGCTCACAGCCAACAGACCCCTCCACTTAGAAGAAAGGGAATCATTGCTAATGGTACTGTAAAAGCAGTATTGACTCCTCCTACTTATCCTGCCATTTTTCTTTTATTCTCAGTAAATATGATTTAGATTCTTGTTCAGCAGGGCCCAACTCCATTCCTTGAGCAGTGTTGCATATTGTATCTAAGCATTTTTATCCATGTTCACTGGAATATGGCTTCTTTTTTAAATTAATTTGTTTTGATTTATTAACAATCACTTCCATAAGTTTTTGAGTTTTAAATTTTTCTCCCCTTCCCTCCCCAAGACAGTATGCAATCTGATATAGGCTATACATATACATTCCTATTAAACATATTTTCACATTAGTGATGTTGTAAGGAAGAATTAGAACCAATAGGAGGAACCACCAGAAAGAGGAAACAAAACACAACAGAAGGAAAAAAAACAGCAAATAGTATGCTTCGATCTGTATTCAAACTCCTTAGTTCTTTCTTTGGATGTGGACAGCATTTTCCATCTTGAGGCCTTTGGAGATATCTTAAATCCTTGTCTTGCTGAGAAGGGTTAAGGCTATCAATATTAGTCATCGCACAATGTGGCTGTTACTGTGTACAATGTTCTCCTGGTTCTGTTAACTTCACTCAGCAACAGACCAATCAGGTCTTCCCAGGTTTTTCTTAAGTCTGTCTGTTCATCATTTCTTATAGCACAATAGTATTCTATTACATTCATATACCATAACTTGTTCAGCAATTCCCCAGTTGATGGGTAGCTATCTTCTTATCAGCTGCCTTTTCCAGATGCTTCATTCCCCTTCTCTCCCTTTTCAGACCTGGAATGGTAATCAACTCAATATGTCATTCTTACTGGAAAGGGTGTATCAATCATCTCCTCTGTAGCCCCATTTACTATCCCAGTGACTTTCCAAATTAAAATAAGTCTCCCTGGCCACCACTTCCCTATATGTATTGACTCTACTTACTTAAATCAATCAATCAACATATATAAAGCACCTACTGTGTGCAAGGCACTATATTAAGCACTAGAATATAAGCTCCTTGAGGGAAGGGACTGTCTTCATTTTTATATTTGTATCCTCAGCACTTAGCACAGTGCTTGGCACACAGTAAGTGCTTATTAATGCTATTATTCTTATTCTTATTTATTCTTATTCTTATTCTTATTCTTATTCCTATTATCTGCCTATCTCCACTTAAGGAAAATAACTTTGTCGGCAGTGTGTAGACTGGTAGAGTGGTTAGACCCTTGAGTCAGGGAGATCAATTATGTTGTAATAATCCAGAGGAGAGGTGAAGAGGGCTTTACCTACCTAAAGGTGACGGGTTTGTAAGCAGAGAGAAGGGGTCAGACAGGAGGGATGTGGAGGAAGTAAAAAAGGCAAGATTCATCAGTGGCTTGGATATGTGGGGTGAGGGAGAATGGGGACGAAGATTACAAACCAGGGATACTGGGATGGTGGCATGTGTGACAGAAATAGGGAAGTCTGAAGGAGGGAGGGAGCTTAGGAGGAAAGATAAGGAGTTCAGGCTTGGACATGCCCAGAATGAGATGTTGTTGGGACACTCCATTTGAAATGCACAGTAGACAACTGAGGGGGGAAAACTGAAGTTCCAGGGAGGCAGAGTAGGATGATGGCTGACTATGTAGATCAGCTGCCATTTTTAAAGCTCCTTAAAGTTCATGGTGCACTTTAAATTATATACTCTTACTTGTTGCTCATAATGACTCTAATGAAGTGGTTCCTAATGGTAATATAATCCCTATTTTCTAGGTGGAAAAAAACCCAGTATCATAGAGTTAGGGTTGGGATAGACCTGAAAAGGCATATAGTCTAGCCCCCCCCCCCCAATTTTCCGCATGAAGGAATTAAGGCCTAGAGAGATGAAATGACTTGGCCCAAGTTCACACAGAGGCAGGATTTGAATGCAGGTCCTGGGACTTTGGGATCTGTATTCTTTTCACTGTATCATCCTATCTCCTCTAGGCTCAGAAGGGTTAATGAATTTGTCCATAATCAGAGAGTTGGTGTCAGAGGTCCAATTCAGAACTAAGTCTTTGCCAAATTCTATCCCCTGCACTCTTTCCACCATATCAAATTGGAGATCATGCTAGCAAAGGTGATGAGCTTTGCATATGGTAAATCATTTTGACATCTATCAAACTCCTGTCGTGTGCAGAGATCTATGCTGGGTGCTGGGGATATAACAATTGAATAAGATACAGCCCCAGCCAGTTCATTAACCTGTCCCTACCACTGCTGCTTGTATTCCAAATCCATTTACCAACCAGAAACCACTCAGGACCAAGGTCAGGGCCAGCCCCACACACTGCAACTAGTTTACCAATGAGCTGCCGCTCTTAATCTTAGGGGTGCTTAGAGCAGGGATTAAAGAGGAAGTCTATTTCTGTGGAAAGATCCCTGAACTAGGATTCAGCATACTTGGGTTTGAGTCTCATCTTTGCCATGAACACACTGTGACCTGGAGAAGTATTTTCTCCTCTCTAGACTTCAGTTCCCTCATCCGTAAAACAAGGGAGATGGACTAGATCAGAGGTATGAAACATATGGCTTATAGACCACCATGAGGCCTGCACTCTACTCCCAAGTGTGGATGATGCAAAATGTAATTGGGAAATATTAAACAAAATAAATAAAAATACAATAGAACTATGTTTAGTTTTGCAAGTGTGATTTATTTTCTATTTATTTGACACCGTTGGACTAGATGACCCCCAAGGTTCTTTTCAATTCTAATATCCTTTGATATTTAATCTATAGCCCCTTCTCTTTCCTTGATATATCTTTCTTCTTTCTTTCCACAGTACCAGTGAAGCCTGGCCTAACTGAGATCTGACCTGTGACCTCTTGGTACCAGGTAAGTGTAGCCTTTGGCTTCTGTATACACAACGCACATTACCACATCTTAACTCTTGGTCCTTTTTAGCCATACCTCTCATTTTTCTTCCTTCCAAAGCTCTCATACCAACTCTTCTCCTCACTTAGGCATGCACTTTTACATCAGCATTCTCTCCATAAATCTGGAGTCATGCCTAAGCAGCAGCATGCAAAATGTCCCAGGGTTAAAAACCCAGGTAAGAATAGATGCATAAGATTTGATTATTGGAAGGGACCTCAGCAGCCATCTAATCTACACCATCCATGGGAGATTTCTCACTATACCATATCTGACAAGTGGGAGCAATGAGCTGTTCTTTGAAGAATCTAGAGATTCTATGAACCGAATGTGAGGCAGGAGTCATTCCTGGAGTGATGGATGACTTGGGCAAAGACTTAGTGAGGGAATGTTGTGAACAACAAGCAGACCGATTTGGCTAGAACACAGAGTGCACGGGGGAGAGAAATGTGCAATTTGTTCATAAACATAAGCTGGTATCAGATTATGAAAGGCTTTAAATAGCAAATAGAGGCATTTATGTTTTATTCTAGAGATGACAGGGAACCACTAAAGCTTCTTGAGTAGGTGAGTCAGACCTGGGCTTTAGAGATATTAATTTAATAGCTATGTGGAAAATAGATAGCAGCATGGGGAGGCTGAGGGCAAGCAGACCATTTTGGGAGCCCTTGCAATGCTAAAGGCAATGAACTAGGGTGATGGTCATGTGAGGAGAAATAAAGGGGTGAATGTCAAAGATGTTGTGGAGGGTAGACTGACAGGACTTGGCAACTGATTGAATATGGGGGCTTATTGAAGGTGACCCCATAATGACCCAATGGTTGATGACCTGGGTGACTGGAAGGACTGTGGTACCCTTGACAGAAATAGTAAAGTTAAGAAAAGATGATTCCCGAAAGAGTTTACAGATACATCTATCAATTTGAATGAGTTTATCAAAAAGCTTCTTAGAGTAAGTTTAGGTGTGGGGAGAGAAAGGAGAATATGAAGTTGAGACTGAAATAAATGCCTAGAGAAAGGAAGTATGTATTGCTGAAGGAAGGTAGGGAAATTTCTGGTATTTTTTCCCAAATACATGTAAAAACAATTTTAACCATCATGTTTTCTGTAATTTTCTCTTACCCTTCCTCCCCTCCTAAGGAGGGGGAATTTCCAGACAAATTTTATTGACTTCACAAATTGACTAAGAGTTGGCCATGTGTGGTGTGGGCCATGAAGGTTTAATGGAGAGGTGAGAAGTTGCTGGACTGACTGTTCCCATTGGTAAAGGGCAGGAGTATGTCTAGCCTGGGAAACATGAACCGTGGGCAAAGAAACCAAAGCACAGGACAGATTTGGGTTTCCTCCTATCTAAGAACTAATGTGGTCACTCTGCTTGTACTCTGTTGTTACCAGCCCAGTCCAATCACTCAATAATCATTTATTGAGAAAATGTTATATGTCAGTCAGGCAGTCCACAAACATTTACTAAGTGCATACTATGTGTTAGACTCTGGGGCTACCAAATAATGTAAAGATATGGTTCTTACCTTTAAGAATCTCCCATTCTAGCATTTTAATATGCCAAGCACTATGCTAAGCACTGGGGATACAAAAAGAAAAATGAAAAATCTCTACCCACAAGGAACTTATATTCTAATGAAGGAGACAACATGTACATAAAAGATGCATAAAGAGGAGGGATAGGCGCTAGCTACTGGAGGTTGCAGAAAAACTCCGGTAGAAGGTGTTGAACTGAACCTGAACTCTGGTCTGTAGAGCAGGACATCAGCTGTGCTCTGAAGCCAAGGGCTTTGTAATAGCCCAGATTGTTCTCCTATCTCTCTCTCCTCTCCCCTGACATAGGATCATATTCTAGGCAGCATGGCCTTAAAGGATTCCTTTTCCCACTAGAAGGACAGTTAGGTGGTACAGTGGATAGAGCACAGGGCCTAGAGTCAGGAGGACCCAAGTTCAAATCCAACCTCAGACATTTACTAGCTGTGTGACCCTGGGCAAGTCACTTAACTCTGTTTACCTCATTTTCCTCATCTGTGAAATAATCTGGAGAAGGAAACAGCAAGCCACTCCAGTATCTTTGCCTAGAAGACCCCAAATGGGGCCACAAAGAGTCAGACGTGACTGAATGAGGAAACAACAGCAACAAGTCTCATGCTAGTGACACTGGATTGAAGAGACTTCCCACAGAAGTTCATAGAGTCACAGAATTTGTACCTACGTAGAACCTTAGAGATCATCTAATCCAATACCAATTTCACAGATGAGGAAGTTGAGACCTAGAGAGGTTAAATGAGTTGCTCAAGGTCATGCAGCTAGTTAATGGCACCTGATTCTGTGCCCATTATTCTTTCCACAACATGTTCACTTCTTAGCTTTGTTTGTTTACTTACACCATTTAAAAAATTTGAGTCCCAAATTCTCTCCCTCACTCCAGCCTCTCCCCTACCCATTTAGAAGGCAAAGGAATATATCAGTTATACATGTAAAATACATGCAAAATATATTTCTATATTAACCATGGCCATCATGTTCATATACTGTGGATTTATTTACATGAACTAAAACAGAGGAAGGTCTCTTGAATGTTGAGTAGATCCTCAATAGAGAGCTTACTGAAAGACATTGAAAAGGATGAGAAGGTATGGATGGATGGTGATCTGTACCAGTAGAGGGAGTGTCCTCAAAAGTAAGATCATGGAGCCATTGAAATATTCAAATGTGGAACTTGACCAGATGTCAAGGACGTTGAAGGGGAAGTGGTCCCACAGGTCACAGAATCACAGATTCAGAGCTAGAAGTGAATCTAGAGGCTATCTGGTCTAACCCACTTATTTTAGATAAAGAAACTGCCCACAGCACTTAAGTACTTTGCCCAAAGTCATGCCCTCTGACTCTGTGTACTGATTCCATGGAAGGAGTGGGTTGGTTGTCCTGTCTTACTGTGGGGGAGAGGGAAATCTACTTGTTGGGTTTTTATATCAGGAATTAGGGAGGGTAATAAACTGAAGAACATTCAAAGAAGGACAACGACGATGGTAAAAGGCCTTCAGCTCGTTCCATGTGAGGATCAGGTAAAGGAACTAAGGATATGTAGACTGGAGAAGAGAAAGTGCCAGAAGGAAACCAAATAGTTGTCTCCAAGTATTTGAAAGATTGTCATGTTCAGCTTGGTCTGTTTGAATCCATAAAGCAGAAATCGCTTGTGTGGAACTAGTATAACAGGCAAATTTAGGCTTGAGGTCAGGAAGAACTAGAGCTGTCCCAGTGTGAAATGGGAGGTAATGAGTTGACTGTCTTCAAGTAGAGAACAGGTGACCATGTGTACGGTAAGTTTTAGAGGGGAATTCTTTTATATGTATAGACTTGAGTTGAGTACATGTCAGCCAAAGTCCCTTCCAAGGCTAATATTTTGTGATTGATTGATTCCAAGATCCAGTATTTTTTCAACTGCATTATAACTAAAATGGGAGAAGGAAATGGCAAACCACTATAATATCTTTGCCAAGAAAATTCAGTGGACAGTATGGTCCATGAGGTCATGAAGAGTTGGATGTGACTGAGTGACTGAACAAAAATAATAATTAAAATGGAATTTTATTTACCCTGGTTAAAGTGTAAATATAGGGGAGGAGGGAAGAGGGGGTCATGCAGCAATCATGGAGAACAAGTTGTAGGTCCATTGTTGTTGTTGTTGTTGTTCTTCGTCCTTCATTCTTGAAGAGGACCAATGACGTCAGAGGGATGATGTCTTGACTGGCAAATGAATTGGTTTTAAGTTAGACAGGGCTATGCAAAGTCATCAACTTCATTCTCTCCTCCAGAGTCATCAGAATCTAGTGGCATGACATAGGTGAGGACAACTGGCAATGGCCCCCTGTAGATCCATCATGATAGAGCAAAACACCAGATGAAGCTTTTATCAACTGAAGAACAATTATTAAATTTATGACTAGTACTTCAGCTAATTTATTTGCTTAGCAATATTCTTTGACTTCATTATAGCTGTCATAAAATATTAACTAAGCTTGCTTGTTGGTTGATTTCTTATGTTAGCTCATCGGCCTGAAGTATAAAGAGGAAAATAGGTATATTTGCTAATTGTTCTTCCCCTGGCTTCATTTATATTATATCTCTCTATATACACATATACATTTAAGCCTTTTTTTTCTTCTACGGGGTTCTTCCTATTAAAAGATAAGGTTTTTGCTATGCTGTTTGTGGGAAGGGTTGAAAAACCACACTGTCCATTGGTCTGTGACCATTGGCTGAATATATAAGCATCTCTTGCCTTTTGGAATTTTCTCTTTTCACTTTACAAGTTGGGTTTTGCCTTTGTTCAAAAAGAATCTTTCAGTTACTGAGATCTACACACATGGTTGGTCATACTGCCACTAGTTCATGTGAGCAAATCTTTTTATGCGTTTATGTGTTTTTGGGTTGCTTTGCCTTGTCTCTCCTAATAGATTGTAGGCTTTCTGAAGGCAGGTTCACTGTTTGTTCTTAACTATGCATCCTACAGGCCTTAAACTTTGCACCTTGTAGGCAACCATAAGTACATGTATGTCAACATTAAAGCCATTAGTTATAGAAAGTCAAAAACTCAGAGGTCCTCTAGTCTAACTCCCTCATTTTACACATCTGACCTTTATGGTCCTTTCTCACTCTAAATATGATCCTGTGAAATTCAGAGGGCTTTGGTTATGTGCCCCAGCCATCATTATTGACAGATTAATAATTATGTATAATAACATATATTATTAATAACAGTGACTGATTAATATGAACAATAATAAATAATCTAATATTATAATGGCATTATTGTATTTTATGATATTCTATAATGTTGTTATAATAAACCTGAAGCATGATTTAATGGGTAAAGAACCAGCCTTAAAGCCAGGAAGACTCATGTTCACATTCTGCCTCTCACATATGCTGTCCATGTGATCCCGGACAGTCCCAGCCTCTCTGTGCTCTAGTCAGCTCTTTATAGCTATAAGTTGAAGAGAAGGTTCTGACCTGCACAGTCTCCTTAACCTAGTTGTTCCCTATACCAGTGAAATCATAGATCAGTCTTTGTCTCTAATACTATAACATTACTATAGTAATATTATTGGCAGTAATAAATGTGTTGTTATTGACAGAGGTTATGAAGAACATAGAAAGTGTACAGATATATTCCAAGCCATCTTATAATTGAGGTTACAGTGTGAAAATATAATTAAATACTAACTGAACCTGTGTCGAATGGGCTAGAAAAAACATGGGTGTAGGAGTCTTGGGGCAGAAGGAACAGAAGGGAAAGGAAGGGAAGAGCAGGATTTGGAGTCAAAGAACTCTAACTGCTGTGCTGCTTCCTGGCTGTGTGTCCTTTAGAGAAGTCAGTTGCCATCTCTGGGCTTTACATCCTCATTTGTAAAATGAAGGTGTTGGCTCAGATAGCTTCTGAGGTCCATTCTAGCTCCAGTTGGATAATCCTCTAACATCTCCTGTTATAGTATCAACATTGGTGAAAGGAGGAGTGTGGACTAGAGCTATGCAGAGACAGGGAAGTGATGATAGGAGGAGAAGAAGAGAGATCTAGAAGAAGGGACCTGATGGATGACCACCAGGGTAGGTTAGGCCACAGGAAGAAGCTGGGGAAGAAGAGACAGACTCTTTTGTCCCCAGAAACTCCTAGGAAGAGACCTTTTGGCTGTTGCAGTTGGGTTAGTTCCCACTTACCCTCTACAGGGGAGGAGGAAAGACTACCTACTCTGGTAAGAAAAGCTCTACCCATCTATTATGATAGGTAATACATTCTCTTCCTGCAGCCATCCCAATCAACCTGCAGGATCAAAGTCAACTTGACCTTCAGGGCTGGCATTACCAGGACAGTGGAAAGAGTAATGTGTTTAAAGTAAGAAGAGTTGGATTTAAAATCCTGGTTCTATCACTACCTGAGTGGTCTTGTGTAAGTTACTAAGTCACTCAACCTTTGTGGACCCTAGTTCCTCATCTGTAAAATAAGGGGATTGGATGAGATGATCCAGAGGTCTCTTCTAGTGCTGAATCTAAGATCCTATGATCTAGAATGATTTTAGAGGCTCTCTTGCTCCTGCAAGAAATTTGTCTACCTAGTGCTAAAATTACAACAGCAGAAAAGACCTTTCATTCTTTAATTTGAGATATATTGTGATGAAAATATATCTCAAATTAAAGAATGAAAGATCTTTTCAGCAATTATAGAAATTTTATAGAAATTTTCTGCTATTATGGAAATTTTAGCCATCAGGTAGACAAATTTCTTGTAGAGGAAAGAGGGCTCCTGAAACCACCCTGGATCATAGGATCCTAGCTTCAGAGTTGGAAGAGACCTCTGGGTCATCTCATCCAACCCCCTCATTTTATGGATGAGGAATTGGGAACTCATCTTCCTGAGTTCAAATCTGGCCTCAGACACTTACTAGCTGTGTGAGCTTGGGCAAGCCACTTAACTCTGTTTGCCTCAGTTTCCTCATTTGTAAAATGAGCTGGAGAAGGAAATGGCAAACCACTCTAGTGTCATTGTCAGGAAAACCCCAAATGGGGTCACAATGAGTCAGACACAACTAAAAAAATGACTGAAAAGTGATAATGAAAATGGTTGAGTTGACTGAGCTTGAGTTTTGGCCTGGACACTTACTAGGGGTGTGACCATGGGCAAATCACTTAATTGCTTTGGACCTCAATTTTCTTACTTATAAAATTGGGATAATAATGTCCATACTGCTAGATAATAATATTTGCACAGCTAGGTGGTACAATGGATACAGCACTGGATCTGGAGTCAGGAAAACCTGAGTTCAACTCTGGCCTTAGATACTAGATGTGTGATTCTGGGCAAGTCACCTAACCTCAATATTCCTCAGTTTCCCCAACTGTAAAATAGGGATAATAATAATAATGACATATATATAATAACATATGTAAAATGGGGATAATAATAATAACACTCACTTCAGGGTTGTTGTGAGGATAAAACAAGATAATCATGAAGTGCTTAGTATAATACCAGGCACATAGTAGGTACTGTATAAATGTTACCTAATTTTAAAAATCTAACTCACAGTGTTGTATGGAAAATGCTTTTAACCTGAAAAATACTACATAAATTTGAATTAGAGTAATAATAATAACTAGTGATTATATCAGTTTAGGGTTTGCAGAGTGCTTAACAACATTATCTCATTTGATCATCACAACAACTCTCTGAGGTAGATGCTATTATTATTCCCATTTTAGAGATGGGGAAACTGAGGCTGAGGGAGGTGAAGGTGACTTGCCCAGGGTCATGCCACTTGAAGGGGCTTCTTGAATCCAAGTGCAATACTCTATCCACTGCACTACCTAGCTACCTATTACTATTGTTATTGTTGATTGACATTCATACACAATTGAGTTCAACCAGTGATTCATTCACTGAATATTGATAATTGATGTCATAGACTTCTTCTGAAGTTATTTTGATGAAGGAGCGATGGAAGCAAGGAGTAGGGTACCGTGTGCCTAATGTAGGGAAAGGGTTACCAGTGAGGAGAGAAAAGAGGGGAAAAGGCACATAGATGTAGAGAACCAGTGGGACAGGCTCTACAGCATTGCTGAAGGTAGACCCTCTTGACCTTCCACTCACCAGGAACTAAGAGGTACTTTCTACGTTGCAGTACTGCTATCTCCTACTGCAAAGGCATCAGCCTGTTTCAAGTAGTTCATGAAACTTTCTTGTTTTATATTAGCGTGAGATGTCTTTATTTTTAAAAAGGCTTTTTTGATCCCAAAGGAAATTCTTTCTCTAGAAAAGCAAAAATGGCGTAGAGAGGGAGAGCACTGAATTTGGATCATAAGAATGCATATTTTGCGCAGTAAGGAACCATCCTATAGTCTAGCTAATCTTGAGTTTGAATCCTGGTTTTGCCAGTGACTAGTGGGGGTGACATGAACAAATGACTCCTCAAGGAAGCCTTAGTTTCCTTTTGTGCAAAGTCAGAGGATTAAACTAAACACTCCAAAGTCTTTTCCAGATCTAAATTCTATTCTATTGGAGGCATTTTCTTACTGCAGAATTCTATTTGAGTATATAGAGAGCTTTGTTTATACTTCCCTAATTTGTATTTAAATATCATCATCCTAGAAATAGGAAGACTTTGGTCTTGCCTTCCTTCTCTTTTCCATACACACTTCTCAGGCTGCGTGTGGCCCTTCTGTGGCATCTTATAAACTGCTAGAATATTCCACCTCCCATTTGTGTGCCTTGATGTGGTTTGTTTCTTGCCTGGAATGTATTTGCTTCTCACCTAAGTCTCTGACCTTCTCTAGCTTCCTTCAAAAGTCACCTGAGGGGCCACTTCCCACAGGAAGCCGTTCCTGATTTCTACTCTCATCCCCTCCTCATCCGGAGGTTAATGTCTCTTCCTCCAAACCCCTTGCCTCATAATTCTTTTGTATATATTCTGTATTTATTTCCATATGTGTTAGTGATCCCCTGGCTAGAACGTAACCTTTTTGAAGGAAGTAATGTTTCATTTTTTTATCTTTGCATTCTCACAGCCCAAACCCTAGAAGACATTGAATAATTGCTTGCTAATTGGTTGATTAGAATTGAGGCAGCCAGGTGTGGCTAGAGTGTACTTTGGACAGATCATTTCATCTTTCTGGATCTAGGTTGCCTTTCTAAAGTAAGACACTGGACTAGTGGTTCAACGAGTTTTCTCTGGTCTTTTGGAGTGTCTTTCAAAGTGGCTTGTTCTTATTCTTCATTGTCTAATTCCCATCTCTACCCTTATTTACCAAGCATTCCTACTCCTTCAGTGGATTTCTGCACCATCCCAACACACAAAGGCAACAGCTCACATTTAGTCTTAGGCTGGTTTTAGCAATTCTGGGGGAGGTTCATTCATTCTTTAAGTTGCTGCAGGGAGGCACACAGAGATGAATAAGCCACAGTTCTTGCCCTCCAGGGGAAAATCAAGTAGGTGAGATGACTCACATGCAAATAACTACCAAAGTGGAAGTGAGGAAGCAACCCGATATAGCCACAAAGTGAGATGAGGCTTCAGAGGACCTAGATACAGCCCACTGGCAAGATCTGAGAAGGTTTCATGAAAGAGGTAACAATTGGGCTGGGCACTGAAGGATCAGTAGGAACTAGACACCATGTTTTGAAGCTCCCTTTTAAAAGTCCAGGCCAATTAACTGGTAAGTGTTTTTATGTCTTTCTAATGAAGTGTGAAATGTTCTGCTAAGTTTAAAAAAAAAAAAGTATCACTTCCCCAGGGCAGAGAGGGCTGAGAAAGAGTGACTTTACAGCCCTTATCATTTCCTGGTGACACTCTTGGATAAACCCTTAACATTTATTTTTTTCAGGAATTCTTTCTTCTTTCTTTCTTTCTTTTTCTTTCTTTCTTTCTTTCTTTCTTTCTTTCTTTTCTTTCTTTCTTTCTTTCTTTCTTTCTTTCTTCTTCTCCTCCTCCTCCTCCTTCTTCTTCTTCTTCTTCTCCTTCTCCTTCTCCTTCTCCTTCTCCTTCTCCTTCTCCTTCTCCTTCTCCTTCTCCTTCTCCTTCTCTTCTCCTTCTTCTTCTTCTTCTTCTTCTTCTTCTTCTTCTTCTTCTTCTTCTTCTTCCTTATTTTGGTGATATTTCTATTTTCTTTTGACAAACATGGACTCTACTTTTCATTCATCTTTCTCAAATGAGGATAGCCTCAATTTAACTAATTCTCCTGCCGCCTTCTTCCCCACTAAAACCAATCAAGACACACATGTATAAAGTTTGAAGTTTAATGGAACTATGATACTACCTATCTCTTGACAGAAAGGTAATGGACTGAAGGTACAGAATGAGACATATTTTCAGACATGGCCAAATGCAGAAATTTTGTTTGACAAGGCATATTTGTTATATGTAAATTTTCTTCTTTTGTCCCTAAATGGGGGGAGGGAGAAAATTTTTAACTAAAAAAATGAAAACCAACAAAAATGAAGTCAAACTGAGACCTAAGTTTTTCAACATATTAGCTGTTGAAAACAGATTAATTCTAAGGTCCAGGCAGATCTTAGATTCAGAACTCTAGAATGCTGGACCTGGAGTCAGGAAGATATGAGTTCAAATATGGCCTCAAATACTTACTAGCTGTGTGACCCTGAGCAAGTCACTTAACCCCTCTTTATCTCAGTTTCCTCATCTGTAAAATGAGAATTATAATATGACCTACTTCCCAATATTGTTGTGAGGATCAATGAGATAATACTTGTAAAGAATTTAGCATAGTGCCTGGCACATAGTAGGTACTTAATAAGTCCCTCCTTCTATTTCTTCTTTCTTTCCTCCCTCCCTTCCTTCCTTTGTCCCTTCCTTCCTTCCTTTCCTCCCTTCTTTCCTTCCCTCCTTCCTTCCTTCCAGCAAAAAGACATAATTCTGAAGAACTCATTTCCAGCATTGGCTAGAATTCTGGGAAACCAATCTCTTGAGGGAAGAAAACAAAACAAAACAAAATGGGAAATAAATAGTGCTCCTATTTTATCAGATGTTAATATGTTCATCTAATTTGCCACTCTTACTATGAAAACAAAGTTTTTCAGGGGAGGAAATCCCCTAATTCCCCTAATTACCATCAACAACAAAAATTTATATCAAAGAGCTATAAATGGGCAGCTAGGTGGCACAATGGATGGAGTACCAGGCTTAAAGTGTGGAAGACTCGTCTTCCTGAGTTCAAATATGGCCTCAGACACTTACTAGCTGTGTGACCCTGGGCAAGTCATTGAACCCTGTTTGCCTCAGTTTTCTCATCTGTGTGACCTTGAGCATTTAACTTATCTGGGCCTCAGTTTCTTTGCCTGAATAATGAAAGAGTTGGACTTAATCAGTAGTTCTCAGAGGGTATGCTATAAGTGGCATAGAATTTACACTTACAATAACTTATGGATGAGCAAGTCTCCCTACTTTTTGAAAGTGTGCAGTATGATGGCAAAGAATATAGCACCATGAGACCCCCAAAAAAGTTTGAGAACCACTGAACTAGGTGGTCTCTAAGGTCCTTTCCAGCTCCACCTGCTGGGACCTTATACTGTGGGAAGTATTTGCCTTACTTAAGAGTTTGCATGTATGTGCACTAAATTTTGTTTATACATCTCTTATTTGCATATAAATGTCATTTGAGGGACAATGCAGCGTTGTGGACAGAGTGGTTGATTAGAGTTAGGACCTGGGTACAAATTCTATTCCTGATGTGACCTGTGTGAGCCTGGACAAGTCACATAATCCTTTTGGGCCTGGGTTTCCTTTTTGGGCTTGATAGACTTCAAGGCATCTTCCAGCTCCAAATAGATGGTCCTGTTATTGAGGTTTAGAGGTTTAGGGGTGCTGGGACCCCAAAATCACAACACACAGTTCCTGCCCAAATGAATTTGACCCAAGCCTTCTTTCAGCCAAAGACAAGGTTTATTAGAACATCCATCATATTGGCCAGACGGCAGATCTTAAGAATCTGAGCCCATGGCTAGATTATAAGAATCTGAGCACTTTAATGGAGACAAGATGGACCTTATGTACAGAAAGGCTGTGGAAGGGATCTAGGAGTGGTCAAGTAGTTTGGGGTGACTGGAAGGATCTCTGGAAGATCTAGATGGGAGTGGCCAGTAAGCTGGGGTGAACAGAAAGCCTGGGACCTGGACCATGTGGCCAAGGCAGAATGGAGTCTAGATGGGATTAAGGGTGAGAAGTGGCTGGGGGCCATCTGGAGGTAATAGACAATGGAGGGCTAGGTAACAGAATTGGGAGATTGGGCATAGGCCATAAGGAAAGGTCAGTTGATAGGCAAACACCAGAGATCTGGCTATGTGGGGAAGTCCAGGGTTTTTCCTTTTTGGGGTCCAGATCCCATCCTTATCACTGTGATCACTGGGAAGAGGAGGATATGAATGGAGTAATGGGGGAGGGGAGAGAAGAAGAGAGTAGTGTGGAGGGAGGCTGCTGTTATAGATAGGGGTTAGGCTGGACTGGTAAATGTACACATGCAGAGCCATTCTTCTCAAGAGGCAGATCCCTCTGGGTTCCCTCTCTCCAGTGCTGACATTTTTATGCAGGTGATTGGGCTGAACATCAAGGGCAGCCTTGAAGGGAAAGGGAAGGGGCATGTCAGCACAGTGGAAATAATAGCATTGGGCTTGGAATCAGAGTATGTGAGTTCAAATCCTGGCTCTCTACTAGTTACTAACTGTGATTTGGGCAAATCACCTAACCTCTGTGGACCTTAGTTTCCTCATCTGTAAAATGAGGGAGTTGAATGAGGTGACCATTGAGGTCCTTTCAAACTCTTAATCTATGATCCAGATGCCACAATTGCTTCTAAAGGAAAAAAAAATCTAAACTATTACTTCCGTCCCAACTCTTTTCATTTATTAGCTGTGTGACTTTGAGCAAGGCGCTCAACTTCCTCTTCTGTGAAATGAGCAGGTTAGACTAGATGATGTCTAAGGTCCTTTCCGGCTCTAAAACGTTATAGCCCCAAACTCAAAGTAGCTGTGACTTCATCAAAGAGAACGCCATGTGGGGAAATTCCCTGAACTGACTCAGATCCAAATTTATCTGACCTTAGTAGATAAGTCTTAGGGCAGTGCTTGAGGCACAGAGAAATACCAAAGGCAGAATTTGAACTCAGGTCTTCCTGATTCTACACCCAACAGTCTATCTACATCAGTATGCCTCTAGTCTAACAATTTACAGGATGTCACAAGTAGTCTGAGAAGTGTGTGTGGAAAGGGTAAGGGAGGCAAGACAACTCCCTATTTCTAAGCTCACAGATTTAGAACAGAAAAGGACTTTAGGAACACTAAGTCCAATTGCCCCCCCCTTCAGATAGGGAAATTGCAACCTGGTGAGATTTATTGATTTGTCCAGGAGGGTTTTTAAAAAACATTTTTTTTATGAGGTAATTGAGGTTAAGTGACTTGCCCAGGGTCATACAGCCAGTAACTGTTAAGTGTCTTACACTGAATTTGAATTCAGGTCCTCCTGACACCAGGGCTGGTGCTCTATCCACTGCACCACTTGGCTGCCCCTTTAAATTTTAATAGTATTTTACTTTTTCCAATTGCATGTAAAGACAGTCTTCAACATTCATTTTTTGTCAAAGATTTTGAGTTCCAAATTTTTTCCCTCCTTCCTCTCACCCCTCCCCAAGATAGCAAGTAATCTGATATGGGTTATACAAGTGAAATAAAGTAAAACACATTTTGAGGAGGCAGGTCTTCTTGACCCCAGGTCTGGGGCCTAGTCCTCTACACCACACTGCAGTTACCCCAACTTCCACCTCTCACTTAAAATCAGCAAAGAGGAGTGAGGAAACCAAGGACAGGATGACACACCAAGGATGTTTTACAACTTGACTCTGTCCTTACAAATTAGTTGTGAAACCATGAGAACTGTTGCAGGGAGAGAGAAGACTTCATGGTTTGTAGACAAAGTGATTCCTCCATATTGTTTCTGCTTTAGGTTCACCACTCTGCTCTGAGTGGCCTGGAGCCCATAGCTGGAAAGCAGCAATCCAGTCCAACCCAATGAGCATTTATTAAGTGCCTTCTGTGTGCCAGGCACTGTCTTAGGTGCTGGGAATACAAAGAAAGAACAGTCAGACAATCAATGCCCTTTTTACTGTTGCTTAGTCATTTTAGTGTTGTCATACCCTTCATGACCCCCTTTTGGAGTTTTCTTGGCAGAGATACTGGAGTGGTTTGTCATTTCCTTTTCTAGCTCATTCTACAGATGAGGAAACTGAGACAAACAGGGTTAAATGACTTGCCCAGGGTCATAGGGCTGGGTATCTAAGGTCAGATTTGAACTCAGGTCTTCTTGACTCCAGGCCTAGCACCCTTTCCATTGTACCGTCTAGCTGCCCCTAAGGATAATAATTGTTGTTTAATCATGTCTGATTCTTCATGACCCCATTTTTGGGTTTTCTGGGAAGGATATTGTTTGCTTTTTCCTTCTCCAGATCATTTTACAGCCCTGACTGGCCCAGGGTCCCACAGCTTGTAAGTGAACTCAGTAAGATGGGTTTTCCTGACTCCAGGCCCAGCCCTCCATCTTTGTGCTTCTTCCCTGCCCTTAAGGAATTTATATTCCACAGGGTTTGCCAACCAGTGTGCCTGTTTCTGAAGCCCATTTAGTATTTGTACTAAATACTAAGTACAGTGTATAGAATGCTGTCTTTGGAGTCAGAAAATCTGGGTTCAAATATTGGCTCTGCCACCAAGTCTTCTCTTATAGAATGTAGGCTCCTCAAGGGCAGGGACTGTTTTCATCTTTGTATCTTCAGGATTCATAACCTTGGACAAACCAGTGAAACCAATCTCCCTCCCCTATTAAGTGAAGGGTTTGGATTGATGACCTCTAAGGTTCTTTTCAGCTCTAAATCTATGATCCAACGATGATGACTGTCCTAGGAAATGGGAGAATTTTCTCTATTTTTAAATTATTATTTTTAATTAACAAAAATGTGTGCTTTCTCCCACCCCCCTCCTCCTTAGAAATAGAAAAGAAAAACAAAACCCTTGGAACAACTTCACATAGGAAAGCAAAACATGATGGGAGAATTTTCAAGGCTTGACACGATTTCTGTGGCCAGGGGCAGGAGATCTCCAGTGTTGTCTGGGGCCTCTGTAAAGGCAGCATGAAGGCTGGTGGGTCATCCCTCCAGAGCTTTGGTAGCTGATTGTACCTTCTGCCACATGAATGTATGTTGTGGTCTTTCAAGCTGGATATATTTTAGAACCAGAAGGGAACTTAAAGGTTATACTACAGTCCAGTACCTTAATTTTTCAGATGAGGAAACTGAGGTCTAGAAAGATTAAAGACTTGCCCAAGATGACACAACTGTGCTTTGAACTCAGGTCCTTTGACTCACAATAACATGCTGCCTCTTCATAGAAAAGCAATGCGACCAGGAAACAATAAAGGCTCTTATGACTCCCTCCTCTTGTGTGTGTGTGTGTGTGTGTGTGTGTGTGTGTGTGTGTGTGTGTTAAACATTATCTAGTGGTGACAATAGGGCAGCCAGCTGATGTGGTGGATGGAGTGCTGGGTCGGGAATCAGGAAGACTCATCTTTCTGAGTTCAAATCTGGCCTCAAACATGTGTGATCCTGGGCAAATCACTTAACCCTGTTTGCCTCTGTTTCTTCATCTGTAAAATGAGCTGGAGAAGAAAATGGCAAACCACTCCAGTATCTTTGCCAAGAAAACGCTAAATGGAGTCATGAAGAGTCAGATAAGGCTGAAACTACTAAATGTCCAGTGGTGACAATTCCTTTTTTGCCTACTGGGCAACCACAGCTGCCTAATCTCTGTAACAGCCTGGAACCTCCAATTTGTGGATACCTGGGTCTGTTACCAAGATTGGTCACACCTATTACCTCTCTCAGGATACTATAGCAATTTCCCAGGTATGTTATTACCTTTAAAAAAAAAAGGTTGTGAGATGCTAGTCTAAGAAACATAACTCCTTGTGGTTTTTGGTCTTTAGGAAATGAGGTAGTAGGAAGAAAGGTATAAAACTTGCCTGTATACTCAGATCCTTTGGATCTGTTCTCAGTAGCTGATAGAAATAGTATGCTATTGAAGTGTGATTGTCTTACATTCTCCATTTTCCTAGCCATCTACTTATTCCTGGGGCCTCTCTGCTCTGACAGCAAGGAATTCAGAGTTGATTAAGGCTGGAGGTGCTAGGTAAGCTGTCACTGTGCTCTGGTCTGGTCAGCGTGTGTCTGAATGCCACGTCCAGTGCTTAGACCATACTGACAAATCGTGTGGAGTCTAGAGAAGAGTGCCCAAGTTGGAGAGGGGACAACACCGCTGTATGGAGGATTGAGTGGCGTGGGAGCCAGAACGTGGGTTCAGATATTACTTGGTGATCTTAGGCAAGTCACTTAACTTCTTTAGGCCTTAGTTTTCCCTGAGATCCCTTCAATGATCTGTGATGTGATGGTCTGGAAACTAGGCCATGTGAAAGAAAGGTTGAAGGAACTGAGAATGTTTGTAGCCTGGGAAAGAGGAAACAGGCAGCGTTGGATAGCCATTATGAATTCTTTGAAGGTTGTCATACAGAAGATTAATTAGACTTGTAGTATGTAGCTCCAGAGGAATGAGCGAGGCAATAATAATAATGATAATAGCAAATAGTGAGCTTTTATATAGCATGTTTAGGTGCTTAAAGGTGTTTCTCAAACATTAACTCATTCTCACAACAATCTTGGGAGGCAGGTGCTATTATTATCCTAATTGTGAGAGTCAGATAAAGGTTAAATTTCCACAGAGAAAGTGAATAATGCAGAGATTTAAAGAACAAAGGTCCCAGGAAGTGGTACACTGTAGGTGGGCTGGGCTTGACCAATAGGAAGTAAGTGGATTGTTCCAAGAAGATCCCCAAATCAAGATAAGGGTCAAGCCAGCTCAGACCAGTTGGGGTCAACCTAAGGACACCTGAAAAGTGCTAGTACGCCTGCTTAATGAGCTTCATTACTATTATCTGACACACCTGAATAAAATTGGAGCCTCATTAACGAGTCATGGGATGTATGACCAGGGAAGGGGGAACATACTTGAGCATGTCAAGGGGAAACATGTTAGGAGGGGTGTGGCCTGGGAAGGGATGGACCAATCCGCCCTGGGAGGTTTCTCGCTGAATTCAACTGCATAAAGCTCACTTGCCCTTACACTCAGGGCCCACCCCTCCTGAAGAGGGGTGGAGCCCGCTTCTGGCCAGAACTGTCTAAATCCTCTGGACTTTCTTTATAATAAATTTTCTTGATACTAAATTTTTGGTGTCAAGTCTATTTCTAACACTCATTTAATATTAAAAGAAAAAAACTGTTATGGTCCAAAGTTAAGTTACTTGCTCAGGGTCACATAGTCTGAGGCTGAATTTGAACTCGGGTCTTCCTGACCCAGGCTCATTACTCTATCCACTGTACTGCCTGGCTGCCTCTGGGAAACAGATTTTAACTCGATATAAAAAATTTCCTAACAATTACAATGGTCCAAAGCTAGAACTGGCTGCCTTATGAAATGCAATAGTGAGGATGCCCATTCCCCCTGCAGTTGAACTGATTTTATCAAGCATTTATTAAGCATCTTACATATGCAAAGTACTGTGTTATACATAGGCACTACAAAAGCAAAAACAAACCAGCTGCTGCCCTCAAGAAGACATAATTCATGCCCAAAATAGTAAGTTGGAGAAAATTTAAGGTAGGAGAGAGAACAAACAATTAGGCTTCCCATAGGAGGTGGCACCTGAATCTAGCCTTAGGTTAATTTACTAACACTTGGTTTATTAAATGCCTATTATATGCAAGACTTTTTTTAGGCAACCATTGGGGAACTCAAATGCTGAATGGATCTAAGATTTCATCAATTTTCTTTCCATGGTGCAGGCAGTAACCCATCCATGCCTGCCTATACTATCTGACTCTTGTCCATATCCTCCCACAAATTTGTCTCTGAGAGCTACCCAACATGCTGGAGGCCTTACTTGATTTGTTTTTTAAATGTAACTTTTATTTTACTTTTTTTTCCCCCAATTAACAAACATTTATTTTTTCTCTCTCCCTCCTAACACCTATCCTTTCTCACAACTGAAAAAAGAAAAACAAAACCCCTTGTAACAAGATGCATGATCAAGCAAAATAAATTTCCTTTTTGGTCATGTCCAAAAGATAAAGCCTTAAAGAAAATATGGATTCTAAGAGGCATAATTAAGGAGGGAATCCATTTCAGACATGTACTACAAAGGCACAGAGGCCAGAGGTGGAATGCCAGATTCAGAGAACAGGAAATAGGCCAGTTTGTATGTAACATAGGATATGCTCATTTTGCATTTGCGGCAGTCAAATCAAGTCAACAAGCATTTATTTATTAAGCATCTTCGTTGTGCTAGGTACTGTGCTAGCATACTTCATTATCTGTTCTCTGGAATCCTTGTTGGTCAGTGCTTGAATCAGAGTTCTTAAATCTTTCAAAGTTGTCTTTACAATGTTATTATCATTGTATAAATTATATTATATATAGTATGAATTAAATTATAAAAGTCAGTTTTGCTGACTTTACTCTGCATCAGTTCATGTGTCTTCCCAGGTTTCTCTTAAATTATCCTTTTCATCCTTTCTTATAGCATACTAGTGTTGTGGGCTGAGAGGTTGAAAGGTTGTGACCCCTCAAAGACCAGAGTACAGGACAGGTCATCTGGAATGAATTCACAGACTCAAGCATTCTTTAATTCAAGGTGGCAAAGATTTATTGTTACCCTTTTCAGTGGGCAAGGATTCTTAAAGGATCCTGCAACCTTAGAGAGGTACAGGTAAAGTTTATATAGGATAAAATACAATAAAACATGTGCCAAATATGCTAACTAGGTGATTCAGGGCGGGGATTAGGGAGTGCTTAAGGAGTGGTCAGTTCTCAATTGAAACTTAAGAAAAGTCCCATTATTCAAGAAAGTATCTGGTCCCAGACATCCTGGGCCCAGTGATAACAAACAGGAAGAATACTGATCAGCTCTATCTGGTCCTGGAATTTGCTGACACAGGAAGGGGTGTTTTTAGTTCACTCAGAGAGAAAAAAGATTAATTTAGGTTTTTTGGCCCTTATTGGGGCTCAATTGGTCTTAAATGATTATCAAGGGACAGTGTTTCTGAGGCTAGGGAGAAATTGAGGCCCAAGTACAAGCACCCAAACATAAGCACCCAAGCATAAGCACCCAAGCACCCCAACATTCCCCCCTTAAACAGATGGGACCCAAAATCTTTTGGGGTAAGGGACGAAGGTCTCAGCTTCTGAAACTACTTCCTGCTGGGTTTGGGCGTAGAGCTGTCCCTGCCCCCTGGGGTCCCTCTGTTCAAGGGGTCAGTTCTTCAGCCAGTGTCCGGAACTTGGCCGATGCCAGATCCAAGGGGTGATGGGTTGAGGTCTCAGACAGATGTTGGTACCCAGTCTGAGCAGTCATCTGGAAGTGGAGGGCACTGAGCCTAGAGGGGACAAATCTGGCAAGGAGATTAAGCAGACAATGGCCAAAAAGAAGTAAAAGGAATATAATCAGGAGTGAGACAAGAATAGGGGTTAACATAGAGAGAAACCAGGATCCCCAAGAAGAGGATGTACTGGTGTATGTACTAAGGGTTGTTATGGATGTCTCACATCCAGGTGACTTTCTCTAGTCCTATTGAGCTCCACCTATTGAGAGTTGTTAAGATACATACAGCAGGAGGTGTTGGCCAGGGCCCAGACACCTCCACTAAGCAAGTAGATAATCCAAAGCTATCTGATTATCCAGGACCACATTTGCCAGGGAATCCAGAGGCTGCTGAATGTCCCAGAGACCATAAGCTGTGTCATTTGCCAATTGGTGAATGGTCCCTGTCAGGTTTGAAAGAATGAACTCATGTTGTAAATGTCCATACCAAGGCATGAGATACTGTGTTCCCTTTTTAAGGTACCAGAGAACATTGTCCCAGAACCCACGCTTCACTCTGGTTAGAGTGGAGGCTGGGTGTAGTAATATTGAAAATGGTCAGAGGTGGTGCCAAAATCCAAGGGAGCACACACCAAAATCCTTACAAGGTGTTAAACACTGAGTGCTAGAACAACAGTCCTGGGGCCCTGCCAAGTAGTGGCATTTTGCTTTACTTATTCTCCAGAATCCTCACCACCTGGCCCACCCATCCCACAAAGGAAGGAGTATCCCTTAGGGGTACAGATGGGCCTGTTTTAAAAGTACTGAGCATGGATGCCCCATGGATCAGTATGATTACATGCCAATATTACAGGTAAGAGAGAAACTTTCAAAAGATCAATAAGAGTGTTACAGCTAGAAGGGGCAGTAACATTGTGTGTCAACTAGGAAGAGAAGGTTAAACAAGAAATACCTACTAGGAGAGTGGCTGGAAGAATTTGGTCATAGGTGCAAGTAGGGAGTGTTCCCTCAGAACAGGTGGTACGGCTGGCAGAGGTAAAGTTCTGGGGACACATCACTGCAGACATCATTACAGGTGGTGCAAATCAAGAGACCAGCAGAGACATTTACAATCCCTCCCCTGGCAAGGGCCTTTACCTGTATAGTGGCCATAGAACTTGTCTCCCAAGCAAGGGAATAATTCCCTGTTGAGAAACAGGATGTTGAGATAGAAAAATTTTCCTAAAAAGGAGTGGCCAGTACAAAAGGGGTGGCAAAGACCTCTGAGGTGGTTACATTGGGGGGGGCTCTTGCAAAAACTGCCTTAAACAAAAGAGGTTCCTAACTTTAACCTCACAACTGAATAGATACACAATCTTGTTCCACAAGCTTGTTTATCCTTCTCTAATTACACACCAGAAATTGAATCTTTTACATATGATAGATTCAGACACTAATTTTACACTTAGGCCATGGGATGACTACAAATTCAGATCAAAACAGCAAGATCTCACATACTTATATTGTGCTGATGTCTTTTACTGACCACTTGCTCTGATCAGAGAAATCTACCATAAAAGGAAAAGGCAGGGACATGTGACATCCAAATATGACAGGATAGAATATCCTTAGCTCTGTTTGAATTCAGATAACAGTCACAGTTCTCCAATCATGCAGTATCAATTCCACATCATAGCCAGACTCAGGAATAGTCAGGTGGGAAACATTCCTTCTCAAAGGAACACAATGGGGAAACTGAGCCAGGAGGATCCCATCCTAGATTGAGGCTAAGATTGTCCTCACAGCTTTTTCCCAGATGCAGACATCCACCTGTTCTGAGTAGCTTGTGGCATTTCTGATACTGATTTAACACAGACAACTATATCCAAATTCAAACTCAAAACAAAATTAGTTATAGTCCCAAGAGCCTTTTACCTCAAACAGCAAGTTTCACTAATCACAGCTTAAAGCCAGATACAGTTAATTTTACTCCCATGGAGTTGCAATAAGCAATAAAGATTTACCAGGACTCACATACATAAGAGATTTCACTTAACATCTTTCTTTCTCAAACTTAAACTTGTCCTGGTGTAAAGCCAATCATTAGAAATCATTTCTATCTACTGTACATAAACTTGCAACTTCTCAGCAAGCAAGTTCATTGTTTAGGAAGCAGATGACTTGCCCACAGATTTTTTCCAGGGACTGGGCAAGTTTACAAAATAAGGGGAATTGCCTTATACCCCAGGGAGGGGCTAATCCTGGTGCCCCTGCCTGCCAACTTCTTTATCCCAAGGAGGACTGTTTTGAATAGGCAGAACTGATCTGGATAAGGCTTTTACCCAATCCCCACCTTTTCACACAGTAATCAATTAACAATTCTAGGTTTTAACATTAAAACAGTAACTTCAAATAACTTAGTTAACAATCTTATAACTTTCATAAGTGATAGTCAAATTGTTTTAGCTATAAGCCCTTCTTTAATTACAGGTAAAGGTGGAAGTACCTAGTTTACTAAATGACAATTATAAAACATTATAGGACAGGGTTAGCAGGGCTGACAAAATAATATAACTGGTTTTGCAGTTTTCCCACTGTAGTTTCTCTAAGTTCACACTTTAATAACATCTAAATTATGAAAAACTGCTTGACAAAACAATACAAAAGTTTACCAATCTGATGACTCCAATTCTGTTGAATGCATTTCCAAATTTCCTTACAAAGAAAATCAGGCATCTCTTCACCATTGACATTACATACTGGTCATATCTAATTAAGGAACTAATAACAGTAGTTAACATTTATAGTGTCTGCCCTCTACCAGGCATTGCGTTAGGCACCTTCCAATCACGTGAGATAAACTGAAGTAACTTGCTTAATGTCACCCAGTTAGCAAATTTCAGATCCACACATTTTCCCAATTTACTTTACTTCCAAACAGTATAATAAATTCTGACTTAAGCATTACATTAAGAGCATCACATTTCATTTGAAATATTACCAGAATGAATTAAATTACCTTTTGGTTGTGTTCTGGTACACAAAAACTTTTTTATGAGAGGCAGAAGAGATTGGGAAAAGATTCACCTCTTCTTTCCTCACCTTTCTGTCTTCCACATTTAACAACTTGGCCTAGGTTAGAATGTAAAGAGAGAAAGGGAGAAATAATTTTTTTTTAACAATTCTCTAAAAGTTTCAAAATCTTTTTACTCTCAAACCTCTGTTCATACTGTGTAAATAAATTATACCTTCCTTAAGCTTTCTACACATACTCTTCTCTCCTACATGCTTAAACTTTCTTGCCTTCTTTCTACCTAATTATCCCTCTGATGGACTTTGATTATTAAAGTCCCTTTAAAACTGCTCAGATTACACACGGACACACACCACACAGACAAACACAAACATAGAACAGATAACATGATAATGACAGCAATAATCCAAAGACTCAGAGAGACTTCCCCTGTACAAAACAGACAATTTTTCGTGATTCTCCAGATCTTATGGAGACCAGGCAAAAATTTTTCTTAAGATTTTGGAGAATGAGCTTTCTCCAATTGTGTAAAAGACAACCTAGGGGCGAATCTCAAGGTGTAGAGGGAGATCGGCCCATCCTCTTTGCCTATAAGCCTTAAAAAAAACAAAAAAAGAAGGACTTGCTCCTGTAGTGTACTCACCTCGACCAGCGTCCTGGTGAGGGAGAAAAACCCCACAGAAGTTCCCAACGAGGCGTCCCTTGTCAAGAGGGAAATCCGCTAGAGCCTGTTGCAGGCTCGACCCAGCCCCAGCAAGCCTTCCTAGGTGCTTGAGGGATGACCCAACTACGAGGCGAGAGGAGGGGGAAGGCTTACCTTGAGTCGAAGAAGGCTTGAGACTTCAGACTAGCCCCACGTTGGGTGCTATAAATGTTGCGGGCTGAGAGGTTGAGAGGTTGTGGAGAGGTTGTGAGGTTGTGACCCCTCAAAGACCAGAGTACAGGACAGGTCGTCTGGAATGAATTCACAGACTCAAGCATTCTTTAATTCAAGGTAGCAAAGATTTATTGTTACCTTTTCAGTGGGCAAGGATTCTTAAAGGATCCTGCAACCTCAGAGAGGTACAGTTAAAGTTTATATAGGATAAAATACAATAAAACATGTGCCAAATATGCTAACTAGGTGATTCAGGGCAGGGATTAGGGAGTGCTTAAGGAGTGGTCAGTTCTCAATTGAAACTTAAGAAAAGTCCCATTATTCAAGAAAGTATCTGGTCCCAGACATCCTGGGCCCAGTGATAACAAACAGGAAGAATACTGATCAGCTCTATCTGGTCCTGGAATTTGCTGACACAGGAAGGGGTGTTTTTAGTTCACTCAGAGAGAAAAAAGATTAATTTAGGTTTTTTGGCCCTTATTGGGGCTCAATTGGTCTCAAATGATTATCAAGGGACAGTGTTTCTGAGGCTAGGGAGAAATTGGGGCCCAAGTACAAGCACCCAAACATAAGCACCCAAGCATAAGCACCCAAGCACCCCAACACTAGTATTTCATTACATTCATATATTGTAGATTTTTTACTCACCCTTAGGTGCCCCCTTAATTTCTGGTTCTTTGCTACTATAAAAAGAACTGCTGTAACTAATTTTTTACATGTGGGTCCTTTTCCTGTTTCTTTAAATTTCTTTGGGGTAAGGGTATATATTGTTTAATAGCTTTTGGGAATAGTTCCAAATTGTTTTCCAGAATGGTTGGACCAGTTCACAGCCGGACCAACAGTGTTTTAATGTACCTGTTTCCCCATAGCTCTTCAGCATTTGCATTTTCCTTTTTTCATCAACTCTGCCAATCTGATGAGTGTGAGGTGGAGCCTGAGCTGTACCCCTGGGTCAAAGGATTTACACAGTTTGATAACTTTGGAGGGGGCCTAGCCGCAAATCCCTTACCAATTCACAGCACCACCAACAGTGCATTGATGTGCCTGTTTATTCCACAGCCCTTCCAACATCTAACATTTTCCACTTGTGTCATCTTTGCCAATCTGATGACTGTAAGGGAAAGCTCAAAGTTGTTTCAATTTGAATTTCTCTAATCAGTAGTGATTTAGAGCATTTTTATATGACTGTTGATAGCTTGGATATCTTCCTTTGAGAGCTGCCTGTTCCTAAACTTTGATCATTTATCAATTGGGAACCATTTCTTAATTTTTCCTGATATCATTAGGACATTAGTGGAGGCCTCTGGCATTCCACCTGTCATCATTCATGCTTTCCGTATGACTAGCCCATTTTCTCTTCCCATCATGCAATTCCTCAACAGCATCTTTTACTTCTATTCTTCTTTGGATTTCCTTGTAGATTACATGTTGCAGTCTACTCACACCCACTATGAGCCTCCCCATTGCCCTCTATGTGACATTTATTTTAAATGCTTTGGAGACTGTTGAATTCCATATCTTGATTTCAACCCATGAAATAGAAGCATTAGGGATAAAAAGACAAAAATGAAATAGTCCCTGCCCCCAAAGAGCTTTCATTATTAGGGAGGGAGAAATGTATACTTATATAAGTAGATACAAAACACATGAAGTAAACAACAGGTAATTTGTAGAGGAGCCACTAGCATCTGGAGAGGGGGTAGTGCAGATTAGGATAAACTTCATGTAGGAAGGGGTGCTTGAGTTAAGCCTTAAAGGAAGTATAGATTCTAAGAGGCATAATTAAGGAGGGAATCCATTTCAGACATGTATTACAAAGGCATGAAGGCCAGAAATAGAATGCCAGATTCAGTGAACAGGAAGTAGGCCAGTTTGTTTGTAACACAGGGTATATGCAGAGAAATGAATAAAGCCAGACTGTAAAGGTCTCAGTTACTGGAAATTCTCGAGAAGAAGCTGGATTACATCCTAGTAGAGGTGTTATAAAGGGAGAATTCCTGCCTCAGGTAGGGGTTGTCCTAGATGACTTTTGTTTTATTCTTGAATTATGGGACTTTCTGATTCATCCAAAGATGCCCTCATAGCTTCAAGAATCGAAGATCCCCTCACCCAGAAATTCCCCCATTTTAGGTTCAGGTTCAAGGTCTGTGTAACATGTCAGAAAATTGTTTAATATTAAATAATACATGTAGTGCAGTAATGATTTATGCCTAATGTTTGCTAATATGACTGGCTTAGAGAGGGTGAGGCGTCTGTGTCACTCTGAGACTTTCATACCTGCATGTATAGAATGACCAACCCACTGCCAGCAGGTCTCTCCTCACCCGGTCAGACTGAGGGCTTCCTGGGTTAGTTATCCTGCCAGCAGAGGCAGGAGTAGAGAAGTTGGGCCTGCTTTCAGTCCCATGTCTAGTATAATTCTCCCAGGGCATTCCCCATTGTCTCTCCTCCCTGAGGACCTCCCTCTTCTCTCCCTTTGCCACTTCCCAGGTGTGATTCATGCCTCCCTCCTCCCCACTCTGCTTGGCTCCTATGTGTCATTTCCTGATGTTGGTGAAACTCAGACTGGCACTGGTCCCCATGTGACTGGCCCTTGAGGAATTAGGGCTGAGGGCTGTGTCCTTCCAGTCCCCCTTCCCCAAAAAGAGCTTAGTAGCTGTTCCAACTGTATAAAGAAGAGTTTCCCAATTTCTTGACAAGATGAATTTTTTGACTTTGGGTTCAGGGAAGGTAAGACTTGGACCTTGTAGGCGTGCCCTCTACATGCACCTCTGGCACTCTCCCATTCCTAAGAGCCCTCTCTTTTCTCCTAGTCTATAGCCCTAAGCCTCCTTCCTCATTGTCCTCCAAGGGGCTCCTTTATTTTTTGTATTATCATCCACCTCTTCAGAATTCTAATTCAATTCAACAAGTATTTATTGAGACTATCCAGTGCTCAGCACAGTACCTGTCACATAGCAGGATGCTTAATGGATATTTGTTGATGGAGAGGCACGTAGAAAAATTACACAGTCCTCATCCTTAAAGAGCTTACATTCTATTATTAGGGAAAAATAACATGTACACAGAGAAGTGGATATAAAACATATGCAAGGTAATTTCCAGGGTGGGAGAGGGCAGGGAGATCAAGGGCTGAGGAAGGAAGGACAATAGGGATCTTAGTAAGTAGAGGTGAGGAGTAGTACATTGGAAAGAGTGGTTAGAGTTTTGGATATTCATTGGAAATTCACCTTCATTGGAAAGCTTTTAGAGTCAGATGACCCAGATTCAAATCCTAGCCTCATAATTTCTACCTCTGTAGGCTTAGGCAAAGGTTTGGGCCTCAGTTTCCTTATTTATAAAATAAAAGCATTGGGTTAGGTGATCCCTAAGGTCCTTTCCTTAGAAATAAAATCTATGAGGATAGAGAGGGTTCCAGGAATGGGGACAATAACCTAGGCAGGGCTTGAGTTTGGTATAGTTTACTGGGAAAATTCCCTAGGATTGAGATTCTCTTTCTTGTGGGGCTGTAAATAACTCAGTCCCACCAGCCTTCTCTGAAGGAGGCTGGCTAAGCGTTGAGCTCCAGCACAATGAAAATCCAGCACGGAGCTGTAAGGGTTTATTATCCCTAGGACCTAGCTGGACTGTGCCAGTTTTGCTCATTAAAAATGAGTCACTGGGGAAAATACCAACTGATATTTATATAAAGCCTTAAAGTCTATCTTACTTCATCCAATCCTCACAATAACCCTTCAAGCTAAGTATTACAGGTCATAGGCTCATTGTTTTAAAACTGGAAGGAACCTTAGAGGCCACTGTATCTGACGCCTCCCCTCCATATTCACTTATAGAAGAGAAGTGAAAAGACAGGTAAGATCATTCCTCCAGGGTTGAGTATTGCTATTAAGTGTCTGAAGCAGGATTTGAACCCAAGTCTTTCTGATTCTAACTGCAGGGTCCTGGCTACTATGGTACACTAAAATAGTGTAATGCGTACATGGAATTTCAGGTTTCCTCAAACCATGCTATATATATGACGCAGCTAAGTGGTGCAAAGGATAGAGTGCTGGACTTGAAGGAAGGCCTGAGTACAAAACCTACTGCAGCAATTTAGCTATATGCCCTGGGTGAGTCACTCTCTTAGCCTCAGTTAGCACCTACCTCAGGGTTGTTGTGAAGAATAAGATAATATTTGTAAAGTGCTTTTCAAACCTTAATGTACCATTTAATTTTGCGGGTTATTATTATTGTTGTGGTTATTATAGGCCAGCCCCAAAGTAAGCCAAGTAGATATACCATGATACCAGTTCACTGCACAGAATTTTTAGGTACCCTCTTCACTGAGGAAAGCTTCACATAGTCCCTCATCTTACCTCCATTCTATACTACACAGACCTCATCTAGAAAATTATTTTCATTATAAGGAAGCCTTGATTAACTATAGCAACTTCAGAGCAGTGTATATAGAACAGACCTGGAATATTTTGTTCACATGGTGGTGGTGGTAGGGAAAGGATCCTAGATAAATTGGAGCACCTTTAGAGGGGGGCATATAGAACACATCTGGAAGATTTTGTTCATTGAGGGGCAGAGGGAAGATTCTAGATACACTGAAGCATCTTCAGAGCAGGGTGACCAGGATGGTTAAGGGTCTAGAAACCATGACCAGGTGAAGTGGTCAGAGCTGGAGATACTTAGCCTGGAAAAGAGAATTGGTAAGGAGGGGGATCGATGGGCTGTCATCAAATATTTGAAGGCTTATCACTTAAAGGAGACTTCTGCGATTTTAAAGGGCAGAAAAGGGACCAGTGGGTGGAAGTTTTAGGGAGGCAGATTTTGGCTCAGTAAAGGGAAGGGCTGTTAGAAAATATAGCAGTTTGTATTGTGAGATACTAAGTGAGCTCCTTGTACTGGGACTGTTCAAGCAGAGGCCCTTTGGCCACCAGTCAGGGGTGCTGGAAGGAGGTGCTTGCCTGGAGTTGGGAATTGGGCTAGATGCCCTCTGAGGTCCCATCAGATGTTCAGATTCTATCCTCAGATTCTCCTCCCACTCTGCCAATTCTTCCAGCCCAGATATACCTTTGTCTCCTTTTTCAGACTAGGGTCTTCTCTCCTGAGTCAGAATGAGACTTAGTCATTCCCTCCTGTGTCCATGCCTGTGCCTGTGTGCTGACTCTTGGCATGAGCACTGGTATGGGCCTGTCTCTTGATGAGCTTCAGGCCACTTAGCACTTCAGTTACATTTTAAATATACATTTTTATTGGTTGGTCATTGCTCCCCCTGTGGGGCCTGTAGGTCAAGATTATTCTTCCCTGTGTTACTGACTGGGAAATGGAGATAGACAGAGGCCACTGCTGGATTAAGATTAGAAGCCAGAGACCTCAGCATCTTGGTGACTGAGGCCTCTCTGTTCTGCTGCCTCTTTTGCCTGAAGTAGAGAAGTGAATTCCGTATGAGTCTAGTTACAGATGATGATGACACTGCACCCATGAACCTTAGGATTTGCCCATCTCCAGCTAACTATTTAAACCTAAATAAGGTTATGCCTATAAATTTGTTGTTATTGTTTTAAATAACTTCATAGGATCATAGTTTTAGAGCTGGAAGGAGTTCAGAGTTCATCTAGTCCAATCCCTGCATTTTACAGGTAAGGTAACTGAGGTCCAGGAAAAGTAAGTGCCTTAGGGGTAGCTAGGTGGTACAGTGAATAGAGCTCCTGCCTTGGAGTCAGGAGGCCCTGAGTTCAAATCCGGCCTCATACACTTGACACCTACTAGCTGTGTGACCCTGGGAAAGTCACTTATCCCTGATTGCCTCACCAAAAAAAAAAAAGCTAAAAATAAAAAATAAAAGTAAGTGCTTTCCCCAAGGAAAGGTGTAGTACCTTGCTTAAGGTGAAGAGTAGTATCCGAAGCAGGATCTGAACACAGATCTTTGGATAACAGTGTTCTTTTTTAAAAATAATCATCCTTTTTTTTAACATTCATTTTTAAAAATTTTGAGTTCCTAATTCTCTCCTTACCTTCAGAACTTCCTTCACCCATTGAGAAGGCAAGCAATAGGACATCAATTATGCATGTGAAGTCATGCAAAACATAGTTCCATACTAGCCATGTTGCAAAAAAGAGAAAAAGCAAGAAAAATAAAGTGAAAAAAGTATGCTTCAATCTACACTCTGAGTTTATCAGTTTTCTCTCTGGTGGTAGAGGACATTTTTCTTCATGAGTCTTTTAGAATTTTCTTGGATCATTGTTTTGATTAAAGTAGATTAAAGTCCTTCACGTTTCATCAGTGTTACAATGTTGTTGTTACTATGTACAATAATCTCCTGATTCTACTCACTTCACTTTGCATCAGTTCATATAAGTCTTCCCAGGTTTTTCTGAAACCATTCTCTTCATTATTTCTTACTGCACAATAGTATTCCATCATTGTTATATACCATAACTTGTCCAGCCATTCCCCAGAAGAAAGGTATCCCTCCAATTTCCAGTTCTTTGCTACCACAAAAAGAATTGCTATAAATTGCTATAAATCTTTTAGTACATATGGATCCTTTTCCTTTTTCTTTGTTGTCCTTGGAATACAGACCTGTAGTGGTATTGCTGGGTCAAAGAGTATGCACAGTTTTATAGCCCTTTGGGCATAGTTCCAAATTCTTCTTCAGAGTGGTTGGACCAGTTCACAACTCCACCAATAGTAGATTAGTGTACCTATTTTTCCACATCCCCCTCCAGCATTCCTTTTCTGTCATATTATCCAGTCTGATAGGTGTGGCATGGCACCTCACAGTTGTTTTAATTTGTGTTTCTTTGATTAATAATGATTTAGAGCATTTTGTCACATGATTACTGATAGCTTTGATTTCTTCTGAAAACTGCCTATTCATATCTTTGACCATTTATCAATTGGGGAGTGGCTCTTATTTTTATAAATTTGTCTCAGTTTTCTATATATTTAAGAAATGAGCCCTTTATCAGAGAAACTTGATGTTAATCCCCATCCCTCTCCACCTCCAGTTTCCTACTCTCCTAATTTTGGCTACATTGGGTTTTGTTTGCGCAAAACCTTTTTAGTTTGATGTAATCAAAATTATCCATTTTACTTCCTGTGGTTTCTCTCTCTCTCTCTCTCTCTCTCTCTCTCTCTCTCTCTCTCTCTTTGGTTTGGTCATAAATGCTTCCCGTAACCATAGATCTAAACAGTCAATGTTCTTTACATTATGACCTCTGTTGTGTGTTATACTCTATTTCTTCCCACCCCAGTTTTATAACTGTTCTTTATAACAAAGAACAAAAGTTAAGCAAAACCAAAAGATATAGGGACCATACCTGACAGTGTATGCAACTCATAGTCCCTCACCTCCTTATTGAAAGGAGGGAAGTGTATCCTTATCCTTTTTCCAGGGCAAAGATATGTAATCATATAGCATTCTTATGACTATGTATTCTTGAACCTTCAACAAGACCATATGACTTTGTATCTCCATTTTTCTTTGCTCCTAGATCCCATAAATGTTAGCCATAGACTTTAAGAAATAGAAGACACATTAGTGCTTGTCCAGTTTGCTCCAGAAGAAACACAATGGCTGACCTTAAGTATAAAAAGGAATTAGGTTTGTTCTACTTGGCTCCAGAAGACAGAACTAGGATAAGTGAGTGGAAGCTGCAAAATAAGCAAATTAAAGTTTGATGTCAGGAGAACATCCTAAAAATTAGAGTTTCCCTTGGATTAGTTAGCCAGTGAGGTACCTTCTGACAAAAATTCTATGATTTAGGGGGATGCTAAAAGGAAATGGTGGGCTATCTGTTGGACCAATGGCTTTATATTGAAAGCATGTTCACCACATTCCTCCTTAGTTTCTGAATGTGGCAAGAGCTTGTCTTGGGTACCTGCCCACTGTAGGGCCCAAGTCTAGGCCCCAACTGTGGGGAAAGAGGAACAGTTCTGAGGGATGTTTCTGGGGAAAATGGCCTTGCATTTGTCAGGTCTGACCATCAGCCCATATAAAGCCTATCTTTCTCACAGGAAAAACACCAATAAGGCACAAAATAGGACCCACATGATATCATGGGAAGAGTACTGGATTTGGAGTCAGATAATATGGGTTCAAACCCTAGCTCTGCTGCTGAATGATCACAAATCTGGACCCTCTCTTACTCTCTCCTCCCCCAAATGGGCAAGGCTCTGTGCTAGGTCTTAGGGATATAAAGATTGTGGTTTGTCCTTCATTCTCCAGGAGGACCACAATATCAGGAGGTGATGCCATGACATGTAAGTGAATTGGACTTAAGTGAGGGAGGGCTGTGCAAAGTCACCAGCCTCACTTTCTTCTCTGGAGCCATCTGGGTTCAGTGACAAGATACAGATCAGGACAACTGGAGATGGCCCTGGATGCAGTGGGAGACCTTGGCCTTTTCAAGTTAAGGTCTTTCCGAGTTCTCACTTTGAGGCAACATCCATTCAGTGATTAGGGCTGTTTAAGAAATGAGGGACAGAGGGTTACAAAGACAAAATTTTAAAACAATCCCTATCTTTAAGGAATTTACATTCTACTAGAACTTGTACGTTATCAGAAATAATAGTGATGGCTCACATTTTATGTAATTATCCATGCCAAGCCCTTCATCTACAAGGTCTTGTTTGAACTCTACAATGGCCCATGAAACAAGTAGGATGATTATCATGCTCTTTTTATAGAAAAAGGCAGAAGGACCAGAGAGATGAAATGAATTTTCCTTGGTCAAACAAGTAGAAAGGTGGAATTGACCTTAGTCTTCTGACTCAAGTATGGTGCTCTTTCTGTTAAATGCCATTGCTGCCTCTTGGACCCGCGGCTGAGTCAGAGTCAGAACATGACCAAATCTGTGAGGGGGCAGGAGCTGTGCTGGCAAGCAGTGAGTGACAGAGGTGTAGAACAGGCCACCATGTTGGTCATTCCTTTATTGCAGTTCTTTCCATCTTTGTTTGTTAAAATCCTTTCTGAAGATTACTATGTCTTTGAGGTGGGCAGCCTCTGTGAAGGAGGGTCTAGAATCCCTGGCCATCACCAACACTAACTACTGACCAACTGCTAACAATAGGTCCCAGAGCCCCAAATGTTTGGCCCTGCTGCCAGCACATTTCTTGGGGTCCAGAGAAGCAAACCTCATGGGGTTGTGGAGGTAGGAAGCACCTGCTTCTGAAGGTACCTCAGTCCCCTCCTCCTCAGTAGCCACAGTTGCTAAAGAAAAGAAAGTCACTGGCACCATCAAATGATTCCATGTTACAAATAGATAGGGTGTTATCAATGAAAATAACACGGAAGACGATGCATTGGCACCTTCTTTGCCACTATTCCCTAAGGACCACTAAGCCTGGCCATCTGGCTTAAAGCAGAAACTTCCTCCATGGGTCATCTTCCTCTATTAAGATGTGAGCTCCTTGTGAGAAGGGACGATCTTGCTTTTCCTATTTATATCCCCATCCTTTAGCACTGGTACTTTGCCCATAGCCAAAGGTTAATAAATGCTTTTTAATTAATTCTTTCTTCTGGCTCCTTTCATCTTCCTTCCTCTCTGACTGCTCACCTCCCACCTGTGTGGGAGGCTGCTTTCGAGCAGAGGTTCCGGGTCTTGGTCTATACTATGTAGATTTACTCTGCCTTAGTCCTAGAATTTCAGAAGGAGGCAGGAAGGCCTAGCTGAAGCTGTTCACCTCTAGAGGGGTGTAAGGCCTGGGGGATCCTGGCAGCTGAATGTCTTCTGCTGTGAGTGTATGAGTCTCTTTTTTGGTGGGGAGAGAGTGGGAAGTAGAGGTGGGGAACAGGTTGTGTGACTTTAGAAGAAATGAAGTCAGGTGCACGGAAATATTTCAGGTGAGGAATGAAGGCTATGAGCCTAAGGCTGAGCTCCAATCAAAGAACCTTAGCATTTTTTTGAGCTGAGACAGACCAAAAGTAGAATCAAATATCTGTAGTTGGGCCAGTCAGATACTTCATTCTCTGTAGTTAAAATTTTGGTCCAGCACTTTAGATGCCTAGGGGCTATATTGATCCTTGCTTTTTTCTACCGGAAGATGAGAGATTAGAGAAAATCTTCCCTGCTGGTGTCTAGGCCTGCCATGGGAGCTCAGACCTTCACAGTATGGCACCAGCCTACCCTGCCCTTTTTATTTCACATTATGATTCCCTTTCTCTGTGCTCTCCATTCTGGCCACACTGACCTACTTGTTTATCCCCCTTAAAAGAATTCTGAACTTAAACATCAATTAAAATGAGCCCTTCCATACATACGCAGTAGGAACTGAGAGGGTTGCATATGAAATGGAGAATCTCTATTATGTACAGTTTGCTTATCTTATAAAGTATATAATCAATTCATTGCTATTTTCAAAGCTGTTCAGGGTCTTCTTGTAATCCAAAGCACTGATCATGGACATCAGGAAGAACTTGGTAGCCAAAGTTAGGTGCCAGACTGGCTTTATGTTGCTGCTGGGATTCCAGCCTCCCAAATTTTCAAAGTCCTCATCTATAACATAATATTTTGGTGTTCCTCCTAAGTATCCTAGGACAACCTTTTAATCCATTCTCTTGTCTTCCTCTCCTCCTGCTCTCTGCCCTTTCCTTTTTTCCAGCGTAAGCCAATAGTTTTGTAGAATAAAAATGAAGTTGGGGTTGGGGGTGGGGGGCAGGATGTGGTGGTGATTAGGATTTGATGCTTGGAGTAAATATTTTGGAGGGTCAAGAGCAGTGTGATAGAGTGGGAAGACATTTGACTTGGGAACAGGAAGATCACTTCTGTGACCATTGTCTCCTTGTCTCTTCTCATCTATGTTTTGGAGATAATTATCCTGCTTCACAAAGTTGTAGTGAGGAAAGTGCTTTGTAGAGAGCTATAGAGGAATGTGGGCTGTTATTGTTAGTCACAACAGCAGATATGGGAGGCAGTTACTTCCTGGAACATTTTTCCATCACCCCCACATCAAGCAATGTGCCTAGTGAATCCTTTGATTTCATTGTCTTTTCTTTAAAGGCAGCTAGGAAGTGTGCTGTGACATATTGGCACCTGGGACAAGCCCCAGACTGTCCCACTCTAGTTATGGCTCTGCTTCTCCCATTGCTTTTCTCTCTTTTATTGGAGCCTAGAGTGGGTGAGTCAGTACTCAATCAACAAACATTTAATAAAACATCTATAAGGTGCCAGGCGCTGGGAATCCAAAGACAAAAAAATGAAACTGTCCTTTGCCCTCAAGGATCTTACATTCGATCTAGAGAAACAAGGTCCTTTCTCTCTCTCTCTCTCTCTCTCTCTCTGTCATACACACACACACACACACACACACACACACACACACACACACACACACACACACACACATTTATATAAAATAAATACAGTGGCATTTCACTGGAGGCCCTAGCAGCTGGAAAGATAAGGAAAAGGCCTTACCCAGGAGATGGCATATAAGTTGAATTTTAAAGGAAGTGAGGGAATCCCCTAGCAGCTTCCCTTCCTCTGTCTCCCTCCCTGCCTTCAGGAAAATCCCATGGGATGTGATAGGACTAAGCATTTTCAGAGTCTGTCTCCCATTACTAGAACTCTCTGCCTTCTCATTTCTGCCTCTTGGCTTTCCTGGCTTCCTTCAAGACTCAGCTAAAGTCCTCCTTTCTGTAAGAAACCTTTCCCTATCCTTCTTATCGCTAGTGTCTTCCCTCTTTGATTATCTATAGTTTATCCAGAGTTGTTTCCATGTTGTCTCACCCATTAGATTGTGAGCTTCTTGAGTACAAAGGTTATTTTTTACCTTTCCTTGTATCCCCAGCATTAATTTATCACAGTGCTTGGCACATAGTAGGTGCTTAGTAAATGCTTACTGACTCAGGCTTTAATCCTAAATCGCAGCAAGGTTGTGCACCAACCTGAGAGAATGCCTGGGGTGCCATCCCTCTACCTCTTAGCTTTAAGTCTAAGATTTTAGGAAGAAGCCTTGTTTCTGCAGTGGAGATAGATCTGATGAAAGGTCAATAAGATATTGGAATGAAGCAAAAAATACCCCAGGAATGTCACCCCCAACCCCATTTTCCTTTTGCCCCATCCCTTGAAAAGGGCTGTCTAACCTTGGCTCCGTTCTCCCTGCAGCACTTGCTGTCCTTTGAGACGTTCCTCAGCACATCTATTTTGAACCTGCAGCTGGTGTTGCTGAGAATAACTAGAGCTGTGATATTGGGATAAAGAGAAAGAAAAATTATCTTCTCTGTTTACCCTCCCCCTTCCCTATGTTGTCTTCCTGGCCTCCTCTTTTCCCCAATCTGCCAGGTCCTAAGAATGCTTTTCCCTCCTCTAGTTTTCCTTCTGTGATCTCAAAATAATAATAATGATAGTGGATGCTTTTATAGCTCTGTAAATTTTTCCAAGCATTTTATGAACATTATCTCATTTATCTCTCACAAAAACCCTTGAAGCATTACAGGTATCATTGCCTTCATTTATAGATGGGGAAACTGAGGCTCAGTGAGATCAGGTGACTTGTCTGTAGTCACATTGCTAATGACTCCTGAGGTTTGGAGGGAATTTGAATCCCATTTTTTTATTCTCTAAAATTTATTTGCAAGTCAATATAAAGAAAAGCAAAATACTACCAGATTACAAACCTTTCTCATTTCTACACCAAATAAAGCTGTCCAGGGAAACCCTTCAGGTCCATCATGAACGACTGCTTTCTTATGTACTTGGGACAAAGGCTTTAAACACACCAGTCTAAAACAAATATCTTATGTATCTCCAATAAAAGCCAAGGTTTTTCTTACTCCAAGGCCAGTACTCTTTCCATTACCCCGTGGTGAGCTGGAAGTGACTTTAGAGATCACTGAGCCCAGCCCCCTCATTTTACAGATAAGAAAACTGAGTCCCAGAAAGAAGTGACTTGTTCAGTATTTCACACAGACAGAACTGGGACGTGGGCCCACATCTCTTCAGTCTTGGCTTCTCCTTTTTGCATCATGCTAATGTCTTTAGATAATCGCTATCATATATTTGAGCCATTAAAATAGAAGCTTATTGCTATGGTATATAGAAAAGCCATCGTAGCTGCCTTTGTACTTAAGACACTTTTACTAAGGAAGCAGATTGGCCAGTAATGATAAATCCGAAGGCCTTCACTACAGGCACATATTAACTCATAGGATGCAAAGCTTGAGTACTAATTTGGGATATCAGTGGGGATGGGGTGGGGCAGGTAAGGAACAACAAAAAAAAAGATTCAGGGCAAAAGATATAAGTAGATTCCTGGGGCTAGGCTCTGGAGAAGAAAAGTGATTCCATGAGAGGCTGCTCCTTTGATTTGTTACACCCAGGGTATGCCAGGCTCCCATCACACTTTCTTGTTTGATGGGTAGTACATTTGGATCCTTGGACCAGGAACAGCTACATGACAAAGTAGATAGAGCTCTGGGCTTGGAGTCAGGAAGACATAAATTCAAATCTGGTCTCAGACCCTTATTAACTGTGTGACCTTGACTGAGTTGTGTAATCTCTGCTTCAATTTCCTCATCTGTAAAATGGGGATAATAGTAGCACCCATCCCCCAGGCCTTTTGTGAGGATAAAATAAAATATTTGTAAAGTGCTTTGCAAACAGTAAAGCACCTTATAAATTCAAGTCTATAATAATAATAATAATAATAATAGTTATTATTATTATCTTTGACACATCAAGGACAGTGCAGGGCTGTGGACCACATACTGTGACTCTCTATGAATACTTAGAGTATGTATACAGTAGGGCAACCTAGTACATCAGCCAAACAGACTAGGACCAGGGGGATTTTTGGAGACAAGGAAGGTTTCATTCATGAGAGTCTGATTAATTTTCCTGCCTTTGATATCACAGACAGGGAGATACCATTCAGAGAAGTTGAATACAGCATAGGGCATGGGAGATTGTAGATATAGAGGGTTCTGGAAAAGAGGCAGGGAAGGTTTGGCAGGTGGAAGGAAGGGACTTTTCTAGAGAAGAGGTAGTTTGTCTCATATAAATTTTATGGACCCCAGAGGTTTTTTGGACTACCACACAGGGTACTGGCAATTGGTCTCAAATGAAGCCAGGGTTTGTTATTTATCATATTCATTAAGAACACTGATTTCCAAGATGTAAGAGTACAAATGGGATGCTTTCCAGTTTCCTTGGGATGAGGAACATGGGGGTCTTTGCAAATCTTGGTAACTAAAAAGCTTTGGAAAATAAAAGGGCATGAAAGTTTACATACATGCTATTCATTACTTCTGCTCTAACTGTAATTGATTACTATGTGCAAAGCACTAGAGATACAAATAGAAAAGTAAAATAGGCCCTGTCCTCAGGGAGCTCACATTGGAATGCAGGAGACAACATATGGGAGGTTTCTGCTGCAAGCCAGATGGAAGAGGCCCACGGTCCTTAGGGTACAGCAGCAAAGCAGATGGTAATGCCTCTTCTCTAATGTCACGTCCATTGATCAAATCTTATCCGCTTCTGATGCTGAACCATTTGACTAAGGACTTTGGTGACAAGAACTTTCTTTTCTGGGTCTTCAACCAATGCGCCTGAAGTAGCAGTGGCCAGGCTGTATCTCCACAGTGAGTGCTGCCCAGGATGATGGCTGTGAGCAGTGGGCTGGAAGCTTTGCTATTCCAAAGGTTCTTGGGCTTAGAGTCCTGGGCCGTCTCCATCATGGTCCAAAGGAAGATGGTGGTCTAGGTTGTGGTGGTGGTGGTTTGACTTGCCTGGCATGTGCTGCCTTCTCTCTCTCCCTTAGGGTGTCTTGCTGCTTCATCTGGGCTGGTCCATCTGCCTTGTAAGTGGCAGTTCCAAGAAATTCAATAAACATTCACCAGGTGCCTACTACGTACTAGGCATTGTGCTGAGCACTGGGGATACAGTTAATAAGAAGAAAAAAGAGGGTAACCGGACTGTACCCTCAAGGAGCTGAAATCTAAAGGACTGTAAAACAGTCAGTAGGTGGTGGGAATGGTTGACTACTTCTCCACAGGAGTTGTTTCCCTGGATGGCAGTTGTGAGGGCTGGGCTGGTGGTCTTGGAAGGGGCAGTTCTGCCATTCTCAGGAATCATGTGCTAATCTGCTTATTGACTAGTAATTGTTACTGGTAGTGATGAAGAAGGCAGGCCCCTTATCTACAATTATTCTTCCCCTCAGTGATGGCTGTGGGAGATAGAGGCAGGTCTCTTGGTTTAGAGAACACTGCCATGCCCAAGGCTCTTGGGCTCGGGGTCCTGGGCTGTCAGTACCAGCGTCGGAAGGAAGATGGTGTTTGAGATAGTGACTGGGGTTTATTTGATATGCCTGATACACGCTGCTTCCCTGTCTCTCCCTCAGGGTGCCCTGCTCTTCTGTGTATGGGGCTGATAGAAATTAATTGACTTACCCAGGACAACACAGCCAGGAAATGTCTGAGGGAGGGTGTCAACTTAGATCTTCCTGCCTTCAAGGGCAGTGCTCTGTCTGCAGCTTTCTCTTTCCTGCTCCATTTTTCTGGATTTGACTTTGTCCTTTTTCATACCTATTGCCCTTCTGCCTTCCTACACTTCACCACCAACTCATAACCCTTCTGATTCTGCTGTGGAACTTGGCTCTTTTGGGGTTAAGGGAATAGAGCAACATCATGGGAGAGATGGCTTCAGGAAAGAGGACACCTTGCTTTGAAACATCTGTGCCCTTCCTGTTCATGGCTCATCAAACTCTATCCCATGTGCTATTTTTAGATGCTTCTGTTTGTGGTCTAGTTTTCTAGTCTTGGTGTAAAACCCTTTGGTTTCTTCTGACTTTTGTAGCAGCTAGGAGAAAGAGGAGGAAGGGTATCTTGTGTCCTCTTTCCATGGTCCTCATCATAAGACAGTTTCCCCCATTTTTTCCTCTCTCATTTTTAAATAATTTTTTTTCAGTTAACAAATGTCTATTTTTTCTCCCTCCCACCTCCCACCTCCTGTCCATTAGAAAGAAAAAAAGAAAATTAAAAAGCCTTCTTACAAATATGCACAGTCAAGCAGAACTAATTCCCACATTCACCATGTCCAAAAAATATGTCTTATTCTGTTCCATCACATCTCTGTCAGGAGGTAGATAACATACTTCATCATTAGTCTTTTGGAATTATAGTTAGTTATTACACTGATCAGAGTTTTCAAGTTTTCCAAAGTTGTTTCATCTTTACAATGTTATTGTTATTATAGAAATTGTTCTTTTTGTTCTGCTCACTTTTCTCTGCATCGATTCATAGAAGTCTTCTCAGGTTTTTCTGAAATGGTTCCTTTTCATCATTTCTTACAGCACAATAGTTTTACATTATATTCATGTGGTTGGCTCCTCTCAAAGAGGAGCAATATTCATGTAACATACTTTGTTAACCTATTCCCCCATTGATGCACGCCCTTTTAGTCTCCAGCTCTTTGCTATTACCAAAAGAGCTGCTTAAATATTTTTGTACATATGGGTCCTTTTCCATTTTCTTTCAATTCTTTGGAGTGTAGGTCTAGCAGTGGTATCATTAGGGCCAAAGACACGCACAGTTTAGTAATTGTGGGGCATAGCTCCAAATTATTCTCATAGTTCCAATCCACAGCTCCACTAATAGTGTTTCCCTCTGATTTTTAAGGGGAAGCAAATAAACACAATCTTACCACAAACTGGCCTTTGGAAATCTTTCAGAAAGGTCCAGTAGTTGAGCTGTCTTTAAATTGACCTAATTAAGTTTCTGGACTCTTTGGGGGTGTTTGATAGGTTGATTGCTACACAGTCAATGAAAATATCAGCAAGTTGTGGCCAGATTCTGGAGAGTGTAGATGTAGCCTCTTCTGTACCAAAACGCTGGCCTGAATCATTGAACTAGGAACAAGAATTCACGGGGAACTGGAAAGGCAGCCTTGGGCAACTGAATCTCACTTTCTTCATCTTGTAATTTTGAGAAGCCTATTCAATTCAATTAAATAATTAAATTTATTAAGTGTCTACTATATGTTGTAGAATACAAAGAAAAAACAAGAATCCCTATTTTCTTTCTCTCTCTCTCTCTCTCTCTCTCTCTCTTTTTTTTTAGACAATTGGGGTTAAGTAACTTGCCCGGGGTCACACAGCTAGTAAGTGTCAAGTGTTTGGTCTGAGGCCGGATTTGAACTTAGGTCTTCCTGACTTCAGGGCCAGTGCTCTATCCACTGTACCACCTAGCTGCCCCAAGAATCCCTCTTCTCAAGGAGCTAATATTCTTTTGGGGAGAAACAGTATGTATACAGATAAAATGCACAAAATATTTTTTGAACCAGATCAGTTATTTTCTGGTAAAGGGAACATCCTGGTGAAGAAACCGTCTCACCAATGCAGGTTAATACTTCCTCTGTGTTGCAAGGGGCCCTGAGAAATTTTTGCCTAGAGTCACACAGACAGTATGTGTCCGAGTTAGGACTTGATCTTCTAGACTCCAAGGCTGGTTCTTCATCCACTATATCACACTGTTTCTCTATAAAATATATACAGAGTAAATGGGGACTGATGGGGATGGACTTTTGATTTCATTGTGTAGGGAATTCCAAGGTGTGAAAATTCTCTCTATCAATGAAAGTCAGTACCTTTCTGCAGATTATAATCTTGGAGTGTTGCCTAGAACATTGAGTCACACAGGGTCACACAGCTAGGAAATGTCTGAACCAGGACTTGAACTCAAGTCTTCAGGTTCCAAGGCTGGGTCTCTATCCACTATACTAAGCTGCTTCTTAGACAGAGTAAATGCAAAATATTGAGGAGGAGAGAGGGGGTATTAGCAATAACAGTAGGGAAAAGCTTTCCCTAAGAGGTTGCACCAGGACTGTGTATTAAAGAAAACTAAGGATTCTGTGAGACAGGTGAGGAGAGAGATCATTCCAGATCTCAGAGATCTGGGAAGTCTGTGCAAAGACGTGAAAGTGGGAGACAAAATGTTGTGTACAAGAATCAGCTATTAAGCCACTTTGATTAGATTACAGAGTTCATGATGGGGAGTAATATTTGATCAGTCTGGAAAGATAGATTGGAAACAGATGGTGAAGTGCTTTAAATGACAGACGGAGACAATTTAATTTATTCTAGAAGCATTAGGGAGCCATATCTGCTTCTTGAAAAGGGGAATGGCACCATCAGGACTTGTGATTTGGGAATATCAATTTGGTAGTTGTGTTGAGAGATTGGAGAAGAGAGAAATTTGAGGCAGAAATACCAACTAGGAGACCACTGTAATTATTAAGGCAAGAGGTGACCTCTGCTTTTAGGAGACTTTTGTAATTATTTAGGACAGAGAACCTGAACTAGGCGCTGTAATTGGATACAAAGGGACAAATAAGAGAGATGATGTGGAGGTAGATTCAACAAAACTTGGCAATTGATGGACTCTTGGAAGAAGAATGAGTGAGAACGCAGAGTAGAGGGACCTTGACATCCTGGATATCAGGAAAGATGATGTTGTCCTTGAAAGAAATACAAAGTATCTAGACCAAAGAGGTAAAGATGTCAAAGACTTCCTAATGCTGGCAGAGGTTAGAAAGGACCCTAATCTGAAGACGGGGTCAGCTATCAATGTGACATGTGTGTGCTGTGAATGCCCACTGACTCTGTCCTGGTTGTTCTGCTCACTGGTCCTTTGTCCCAAGCTTCTCTAGCAAGCTGCCTTCCTCTAGGTTCAAAAAGAAATGGGGGGCATCCATCTGTACAGCAGCCCTGTGGGCTGCATATTGACTTACTTTAAAAATGGATCACACAAGCTCTGGAATGTCCTAGCTGGGCAGCAACTTAGAGGCGGTTTCCAAAGGGCCGGCAGTAGGACATACCCCAGGTTAGTGCATAAGACTGTTGGTGGAGGTTTGCAAAGATGAGGAGCCATGACCTCCCTCCTCTGGCGTCACTGGCTCTTTCTCACATTTTTCTGGCAAAGGCTACTCCGTGGGCTCTCTTCAAGGGCTGGGCTGCAGCAGAGGCAACTGAGAGGAGCCTAGTGGAGGGGGCAAGAAGGAAGGCAGAAAGAGGGAGCAAGCATTCATTAAGTATCTGCTGTGTGCCAGGCACTGTGCTAAGTGCTTCACAAATGTTATCTCATTTGATTCTTACAACTACCTGGGAGATAGGTATATCATTTCCCCCATTTTACAGCTGAGGAAACTGAGACAGACAAAGGTAAATGACTTTCCCAGGATTACACAGCTTGTAAGTATTTGAGGCTGCATTTGAACTTGATTCTTCCCGACCCCAGGCCCAGTGCTCTATTCATTACACCACCGATGTGGCGACCAGGGACAGACTCAGGCTTGGGGGCCTGAGGCATCCAGATGGCAGTGGTTTCAAGAGGAACAGGACTAAGGAGGTCAGGGGCTGGGAGTAGCAGCAGTTCTAAAAGGCTGAGGCGACAGTGATTGGGGCAGAGGCAGTCAGGCTCATGGAGCCCTTCAGGGGAGCCGATTGGGGTTTCTCTTTTCTATCTTCCCCCAAGAACTTAGTTGGGGGTGGGGAGGGTAGATGAAGACTGAGGCAGTGGCAAGAGGTCTGAGGCAGGGGTGGATGGGTTTATCAGGCTGGTGGAAGGTGACAGTCATTCAACAAGTATTTATTGAGCACTATGTGTTGGGTGCTATGGCAAGAGCCGAGATAAAGAAAAAAGTGAACCAACTGAAGATCTAGTCAGGGGAGACAACATATATGTGTGTGTGTGTGTGTGTGTGTGTGTGTATACACATACACACATATACATACACATGCACACACATACATATATGCATACATGTACATATATGTGTATATATAGTTATAGTCATATAAAACATATACAAAACAGCTATTCTTTGGGGAGGAGGCATTAGCATCTGGGCAGAGAAAGTGGTTATGATTAGATTAGGTTAGATTGTGAGCTCTTTGGAGGCAGACTTTTACCCTTTTTTGTATCCTTGACACTTTAGCACAGTGCCTGGCACATTTTTGTTATTCACTTGCTTTTGAGTTTAAAATTTTTCTCCCCCTTCCTCCCCACCACCCTCCCCAAGATGGTGCACAATCTGATATAGGCTATGCATTTACATTCCTATTAAACATATTTTCACATTAGTGGTATTGTAAGTAAAAATTAAAACCAATAGGAGGAACCATCAGAAAGAGGAACCAAAACTGAACAGAAGAGGAAAAAAAATAGCAATTCAACTTTGAGACTATGGATTCTTTAAGCCTTTCCTTCCTCTGGTAGATCAGAGCATGACCCTGTTGTCCTGCTCTTCAGGTATGTGGAACCTTGAAATCATAATCATTAATTCTAGAGCTAAGAAAGAACTCAAGAACTAAATCTAAGGGTGAGAGTACTCGCCATTTCTGTGACCGGAGTGACTTACCTTCTCTATGCCTCCATTTTCCCATCAGTTAAATGGGGATGATAATATGGGCACTATCTACCTCACAGAGTAATTGTGAGGAAAGTACCTCATAACCCTTAAATCACCATAAACATGAAATGTAATTTTAATAATGGATGTGTAATATAATTGTAATAATTAGGCTTATTATTGAGAGCAGCTCTCTAAGAACATAAATTGCAGAAAAAATAGAGGAAGTTCCTCACCAGACATTCTTATGCCAATGAGATCAGTCTAGTAAGAAAAAAAAATTGGGAGGCTGTGGTAGCAAGCTGGCCCAGGGGCAGAAAGACCTGGGTTCAAAGTCCCGCCTCTCATGAATACTGACTGTGTGACCCTGAGCAAGTCACTTAACTTCTCAGTGGTCCCAGGTAACCCCCTAAGAATATGAGGTATAGAAAGGAAACTATTCTCTACTAATGACCTGAAAGGCTCAAAACATAAGTTTGATGATGTCACCCCTTATTAAATCAACACCAGTGGCTCCCTATTGCCTCCAGGATCTACTATAAAACCCTCTGTATGGCTTTTAAACCCCTCTACACCCTTCCTGCCATTCTGGTCTTCTTAGTCCTTCTTCCTCTCCATATACTCTGAGATCCAGGGATGCTGCCCTCCTGCCTGTTCTTTGCACAGGCCTCTATCCTCTGCTCTGGGCATTTTCTCTGGCCGTCCCCCAATCCTAGAATTCTCTTTCTCCTCATCTCTGCCTCCCAGCTTCTTCCACATCTCAGCTAAAAGAAGCCTTTCCCAGGACTCTTCAATCACAGGGCCTTCCGTCTGGTGATTAGCTCTAATTTATCCTGCATAGATCTTGTTTGTACATAGTTGTTTTCGTGTTCTCTCCCTCACTGGGCTTTGAGCAGGGACTATTTATTTCCTTTATTTATATCCCCAGTGCTTAGCACAGTCCCTGGCACATAGTAGGTGCTTAATAAGTTCTTATTGACTGACTGATTAATATTTATTTAATGGATGAAGAAACTGAAGAAAGTGACTTGTCACCATATCTAGCTCTCTTTTCTCTGGATTCTATTACCTCTGAAACTAAAAACTATTGTCAATATGTCAACGTATCTTCTATGTTGATATGTAGTAAACGATTATTATTACTAATTATGATTATCATTATTATTATTAATTAGTCTAGCTTACTGCCTTGGGCAAGCAAGGTACAGGTCCAGTGGCAAGAACATTGACTCTGGAGTGAAAGAGCCCGGGTTAAACTCCTCTCCCGTGTGACTTGGAATAATCACTTCACTTCCGTAGGCCTCGTTTTCCTTATCTGTAAAATGAAGGCATTTGACAGATGGCCTCTGAGGTCCCTTCTAGCTTGAGGCCTAGGATGCTATGATCCATATTTTACAGAGAAGGCAGCTGGGTCCCAGAGGGATGAAGGCACTTGGCTGGAGCTGTCCAGCCAGTAGGTGGTCATGGGAACGAGATCCCAGACTTCCTGCATGTTCCTTCTGTGCCCCACACTACCTCTCCTCCAGCTGTCTCCCTTTGCCCCTCACCCCCGATCTGTCAGCCCTAAGGTGACATTGGCACTTAATCTACCCATAAGATCTCATTTGTTCCTGCAGTGGTTGGAGGGTACAATTCTTTGGTCAGGATGCCTCCTTTGTTCAGCAATGTTGTTGGCTCAAGAAGGTGAGCTTCCGGACAGCAGCTGAGTCCATGTCCCCTAATTCCCTTTTGACATTATTTTTGACATTCTTCTACGTGCACTTAGGTACTTAATAAATAGTTCTGAGGCTAGCCCAGTGGGGCAGCCAAGAATAGAACCCTGAGGGTTGGAAATTAGATGGTGCTTATTTTATACTGTGCAAGGCAATGTAGGGACAAGGGAGATATCACGGACAGTTCATGGCAGGGTATGGTGGCTAGATTATTGGAGTGAAACTCAGGAAGACTTGGGTTCAAATCTCCCCTCTGAAACAATGGCTATGCAACAATGGACAAATCACTTAACCTCACTGAGCCTCAGTTTCTTCATCTGTGAGATGGGGTACATATCTGACAGGGTTGTGGTGAGGTTCATATGAGATAAAGTAAGCCAAGCGCTTTGTAAACTTGAAAAGCACTTTATCAGTGTCAATTTTGTTACTATTCATAGACAAATATGAAGTATGGGGACCTGAAAGGTCTGAGGGGCTGCATTTGGACAGAATGCAAAGAGATGGAAGGAAATCTTGCTGCATGGCTTTTAATAAGTAATCTCACCTCTCTGGACTTCATTTTCCCCTTCTGTAAAATCAGAGAGTTGGACTATTTAATCTTGAAAGTCCCTTTTAGCACAGAAGTGGACAGGGAAGTGGTCTCAGATTCAGCAAGACCTAGGTTCAAGTCCTGATTCTGACTCACACTGATTGCATGACCTTGGACAAGTCACTTTACCTCTGATTACCCCAGGAAGCCTTCTAAGACAGAACAATTACAGAACAGTTACTGATCTGTATTGGCAAAGGCAGTCTTCGTCACTGGTCTCTCCCCTCCCCCAGTAGACTCTAAGTTCCTTGAGGGCAGGGACTGTTTCATTTTTTTGTCTTTGTTGTCCCCAGCATCTTGCACGGTTCCTGGCATATGGTAGGCTTTGGATGAATACTTTCTGAATTTAAAAAAGTTGGCTTCCCTTTATGCCTGGGAAAACTTTAGTGGGGTAGTCATACATAACACACACACCCCTTTCACTTTTTACTTCTACCTGAGAGGGAAAACAAGATTGTGAATCTTATCAGAATAGTAAAGTCTCTATCTATTCTTCCCACTTCCTTTCCCTTCCCTTCCTCTCTTCTCTCTTTTCCTCCCTTCCCTGCCCTCTCTTCCTCTTTCCTTTACTCTCCTCTCCTCCCTTCCCTTCCTCTCTCTCTTCTCTTTTCCTCCCTTCCCTGTGCTGTCTTCCTCTTTCCTTTCCTCTCCTCCTCTCCCTTCCCTTCCCTTTGTGTCAGATGCTCTGGACTTCCCCTTCCTTCCTTGTTTAACCTCCCTGCCTCCCTGCTTTGTATCAATGCAGGGCGGGGACGGGGACTGTGGGAAGATTATTTGTCATCTTTTAAGCTCTGGCTTCCTGTGTGCTTTAGAAACCTCAGCACAAGTGGAGGTGTTGGGTCAGAGGGGTTGGTTACGTTCTGCTAAACATAGCCTTATATCTGGTATAGCAAGAGCAGAGTATTTCTTTAAAGACGGTACAGAACAACCAGAAATAGAACCCAGGTGTGGTGACACCAGTCATTTCCTGACAATTTTTCTCCTCTCCCCCATGCCCTATCTTCTACAGAATGTTGGTAAGGATGGCTGGCCCCTGTGTGGGGCCTAGTAAAGACATCCACTGGCTGGTAGCTAAGGTACTTTTGGGGCCCCTGCATTGGAGCAACGAGAAAGCAGAACTCCACAGCTGAGGGAAAGGCTTGGTTCATTTTTGTTCTGAAACTTTTTGGTGCCTTTTGCTCATCTGCTCCTTTCCTCCTATGGCTGCTTCTGTCCCCACGTCATCCTGGTTGCCTTGATTGCGCTCAGGAAATCTCATTCTTCTCTGGGATGTTCATAGGATCCTAGATCTAGAGATGAAAGGGGTCCCCCCAGAGCCATCTAGCCCAACCCCTCTCGTCTTACAAATGAGGAAAATGAAACTGAAGGAGGTTATGGGACATCTCCCGGGGTCACATAGCTGGTGTCAGAAGTGAAATTTGAACTCAGATCTTCTCAAGTCCCATAAACTATATCCACTATGCCACAGGTTCTGGAAATTAGAAGTTGGGTTTTTTCCTTGGTGTCTGATTCCCTCCAGCCCCAGAACAGTGTAAGCCCTTTGAGGGCAGGTACTGTTTTCAGTTTTGCCTTTGCCTGTTACAGTGCCTGGCACCCAAGAAGTGCTTAATAAGCATTTATTAAATTGAATTGAATATCATTTTACTCAGTGTAGAAAACTTTATGAAAACACCATTGCAATCAGGTAAGAAGATTCAAGGTTTCTTCTGTTTTTTTCCTGCAATTGACATCCTAGCCATTATGATACCTCTTCCATATAACCTTCCATACCCTGCCCCTACCCAGGCAGAAATGATTCCTTCCTCAATCAATCAATAAGCATTTATTAAGTACTTATTAATACAGCTAGGTGGCAAATCAGATAGAGTGCTGGGCTTGGAGTCCAGAAGACTCAGCTTCTTGAGTTCAAACCTGGCCTCCAACATTTATTAGCTGTATGACCCTGGGCAAGTCACTAAACCCTATTTGCCCCAATTTCCAAAATCTGTAAAATAGTTGGAGAAGGAAATGGCAATCCACTCCAGTATCTCTGCCAGGAAAATTCCAAATGGGGTCATGCAGAGTTAGACACAATTGAAAACAACTGAACAACAACAAAGTACTTATTATATCTCAGGTACTGAGCTGGGTGCTGGGCATACAGAGGCCAGGAGTTTACATCCTATTGGAGAAGAAAGATGTATACATAAACTTATATACAAAATTTAAAAAAGATAATTTTTGGGGGGACAAGGGAGAGATGGAGGAGGTGGCATTTGAGGTAAGCTTTGAAGGAAGTCGTGATTCTAAGATGCAGAGGTGAAAAGGGAGCACATTCCAAGCAAGAGGGACAGTGAGGACATGGAACTTCAATAGCATTTTATACTGTCTCCTCTTATAGCCTTTCAACCTCTCATTTATTTTACAGTTATTTGTGCCCAAGAATTATGTGGAGAGCCAAGGTAGCATAGTTGATAGAGCATCAGATTAGCAAGTTAGGAAGATTTGATTCAAATTTAGCCCCTGACCTTTCTTAGCTGAGTGACCGTGGCAAGTTGCTTAAGCTTCCCAAGATTCAATTTCCTGATCTGTAAAATGAAGATCATACCTGTGGTACCCATTTCATGAGATTACTGTGGATTCAAATGAGGTAACAGATGTCAAGTCCTTTGCAAAATTTAAAATGTTATTCACATGTCAGTTATTATATCATTATTTCCCGTATGAATATGCCATCACAATCAGAAAAGAAGCTTGGACATTTCTTCTTCATTTTCTCTAGTGGCTGAAATCCTACCCATCCTATAAGCTCTTTGAGGGCAAAGATCAGATCTTATTTGTCCCCATAATGCCTGGCCATAGTAGGTACTCCATAAGTAGTCGTTGAATTAGACTGTGAGCACCTTGAGGGCAGGAATTGTTTTTTGCTTTTCTTTGTATCCCCAGAACTTAGCAAGGTGACTGGCACATAGTAGGCACTTGATGACTTGAATGTCAGTCAAGTAAACATTTATTAAGTGCCAACTATGTACCAGGCACTGTGCTAAGTTCTAGGGATACACAAAGAGGCCAAAAGAACCTTTAAGGAACTCATGATTTAATGGGCTTAACTCCTTAAGGTCAGGGACTCTTTCATTTTTGTCTCCATGCCCAAGGTCTAGCATGGTGCTTGGCACATAGTAGAAACTCAATAGTTGTTTACTGAATGTTGAATGAATGTTAAATTAACTAAAATCATAATGATAATAATAATATTGTCACCTACCATTTGTATGGTCCATGAAGTTCTGTGAAGCAAACTGACCAAGTTGGTAAGCTGAAAATTCCTGCTGCCAAACTAAAGGGATTTTCAACCTGGAAAATCTCCTGATTGGGGTTTGAAAAGAGTGGAGTCTCCCAGAATTCTCAGAGTTCTGCAAAACTTCTTCCTTTTCCAGCAAGGAAGGGGTTTGGGCAAGGAAGTTAGACAAAAACGGGAACTTCATTATGCTAAAGAGACTTCATTATGTTAAAGAGAGTGCACCAGCCTGCAAAGCCCTGGGTCCCAGCCTCTTGGTAGCTGTTCTAAGAATGGGAAACATGATAGCCAACAGTCCTCTCTTTACCCATTCACTAACCAGCTCGCCAAACATTCAGCACAGCTCCTGTTCTGTGTAGAGAGCATCATGCCAGACTGACAGAGGTTAGACAAGACTGTAGGGTTTATGGTTTAGAATAAGGAGAAGGCACATTCACAGATAGCCATAATAAACAGGTTAAATGCATCAGGTAGTAGGAATGGGATGTGCTTTATTAGGTCCAAAGGAAAGGTCAGCACCAACAGCTAGAATCAGACAAGCATTCGTTTCAAATTACAATACATTTTACATGCTCCATTTTATGTGATCCTCACAACAGGGGCATTTGAGTGGTATCTTTCTGGATTGGTTGTGAAACAAAGATTATGGATGGTGCAAATTTGGAAACTATTTGAATACACAGAGTTTAATGGGTCAGGAATCATTTATCTCTAGCCTGGCCACTAGAAGTCATTGAGGTCAGGGGACTTTGAGTTTTTGTGAATTTTATTAATTATCTATATTTTTAGCCTCCTAACTTCATTAAGAAAGTAATTCATGTGGACTCAGGCAAAAAAAATCCTGGGCTACAACTGTAAGGTGATCTCTTTACTTGAAGAGACATCATAAGTAAGAGACAGAGTGCTGGGCGTGGGGTCAGGAAGACTTGGGTCTCAGCTTCTTCATCCACACAACCTTGTGTTACACAACCAATCCAGAAAGATACCACTCAAAATGGAATTAAGATCACTTTGTCTTTATCTAGGGGGATGAAAAACTATTTTAAGTACTTTCAAAATAGCAAGTATGGACATTTAAAAGAATAAGAAAGTGCCTAAGAATAAATAGTGTCAGGAGCAGCTAGCTGGCACGGTGGATAGAGCACTGTCCTTGAAGTCAGGAGGACTTGAGTTCAAATCTAGTCTCACACACTTATTAGCTATATGGCCCTGGGTAAGTCACTTAACCTTGATGGCCTCCAAAAAAAGAAAAAGAAGAAGAAACAGTGTCAATCATTTGCTAATAGGCAGGAGAGCAGAAGGAAAAAAATAATGAAGAAATTTCAAAAAGTCTCAGCCTCATCTCAGGGTAGGCACAATCAACTAGCATCCTTTCCTGCCAGATTCTTCCCTAAGTGAAGCATCAAGTAAGGAAAGGTTCTGGTTGCTTAATGTCCACAGTCAGTAAGTACCAGTATGTATGGAGCATCCTCCAAGGATGCTATTCTGGCCCTCTGCTACTTCTACCCATCCCACTTCTGTACTTCTCCCTTCAAACATTTTTAAAGTCTTCCACCACAGTGGAAACTCTGCTCTCCAAATTCAAGTTCTCCCAGGAAGTAAATCAGGGTGCTTAGTAAGGGTTCAAACAGTGGAGTCTTAGCCTGGGCTTCATGAATTTGTTTTTTAAAAAATATTTTAATAACTGTATGCCTTTGTATTTCATTTTATTTATTTAAAAACTTTATTTTGAGAAGGGCTTCATGGGTTTAATAGGACTTCCAAAGGGATCCATGTCACAGAAATAGTTGACTCTCTGCTTTAAACTATTTTTCCACCCATAGGTGAATTTGTCTGAACCCACCCATGTGGCCCATTACACAACTTTTCTGGAGTTGGATTGAGAGTGCTAGAATCTTGCAGCTTGAAGGGACCTTCAGAGGTCTGGAGATGCTATGTACATGTATACTATTATCTTATGAAGATATTGCATACAATGCCTCTATTTAAATATGCAAGAAAATATAAAAACTGAAGCTCACAGAGGTTTAGTTGAATGCCTTGCTTAGCGTCACATAGCAAGTAAGTGTCTGTGAGATGAGATTTGAAGCCGTCTAATCAAACCTTTTAGATGGTGCAGTGGATAGACCCCTGGGCTTGGAATCAGGAAGACTTGTTTTCCTGAGTTCAAATCTTACTAGCTGTTTGACTCTTGGCGAGTAACCTAACCCTGTTTGCCTCAGTTTCCTCATCTGTAAAATGATTTGGAGAAGGAAATGGCAAACCATTCCAGTATCTGTGCCAAGAAAACCCCAAATGGGGTCATGGGGAGTCGGGCAAGACTGAAAAATGACTGAACATCATCATAAGCCTCCCTACCTAAATAAGGCCTTTCTGGATTCCTGCAGCTGCTAGTGCTTTACCTGACACTAGTCACCTTGTCTTTATCTTGTATGTGTTATGTGCATATTTGTTTTGTATAACTTATGTGTATATGCGTTGTCTCATCTTGTAGAAGTAAGCTTCTTGAGGGCAGGGGTTGTTTCACTTCTCTTTGTAGCCTCAGCGCCTAGCATGTAGTAGGCACTTAATAGGTACTTCCTTGTTTGGCTGATAAATGAATGAGGCTAATGAAGTCTGTATAGAACTTTTTCTGTATAGGACTGTAACTGAGTTAATAGTCAATGAGGATGCATGCGATAATATTACCATTATTTTGGAACTAAGCAGACATCTTTTTAAATGCTCTATGTAGGATGGAAAGGAAAGAGTAGCTGTGAACCTTCCTTCAAACCTGGAGGCAAGTTCTTTACTTGGCTGTCTTCATGTGCAGGTACCTAGAATAACTCCTTTCCTCCTTCCTCTTTACTATGCAAATCCTACTCCTCCTTCTAGGCCCAGCTTGAGTGTAGGAGTCCCCTGGGAGTCTTGCTTACCACTCCAACCTGTCTTGTGTGATTTCACTGTTTCCCTGTCTTCTCAATGAAATTCATTCATTCTTAGATAAATATTTATTGAGACCCTATTATGGGCATAAGTCCTGTCATGGACTCGTGGATTTAGAGTGGAAGGGGAACTGCTGCAGTCCTGCCCCCCCTCATTTTATAGATGAAGAAACTGATGGTCAAGGAGCTTCAGTGACTTGCCCTGTATCATCCATGTAGTTAGCATCAAAGGTGGGACTTGAAAGCTCATTATCTGACCCCAGAGTCAGGTTTCTATCCACTGCTAGCCCCTGTGGGGGGGAGATGAAAGGTTATATATGGCCTCTGCCCTTTGAGAATGAATGGATGAAGAAATGAAAAAGCATTTTTTTTTTAAATTAAAAATTTTTTTTTTGGTTAGGCAGTAGGGTTAAGTGACTTGCCCAGGGCCACACAGCTAGTAAGTGTTGTGTGTCTGAGGCCGGATTTGACTTCAGGTCCTCCTGAATCCAGGGCCGGTGCTCTATCCACTGTGCCACCTAGCTGCCCCCAAGATGATACTTTCCCTCAAGGAGTTTACATTCTCATTAGAGAATAGAATTGGGGAAATATCATTGGCGGATTGGTAGAGAAGAAATGGAAAGCAGGTTAAAGTGACCAAAATCCCCATACCTCATAGTCCCTCTACTTAGAGTCAGAAAATACTACAAGATGGAGACAATGGGAATTGGAGTAGTATTTTAAAAGAGAAAGAAGTAGAGCCTAGGACTGTTTTAGGGGTCTAGGTCAGAGATCTGGTGCTAGAAGAGATCTAGTCTAACATCTTCATTTTACTCTCATGGAATGGAAATGGAAGGCTGAATAAAGCCTTGAAGGATGGGAAAAAATCAGAAAGGTGGGGGAAGAGGGAATAGAACATGAGCAGATGTTGGGAGGCAGAAATAAGCATGCCATATTTGGGAATGGACCAACCTTGTTAGAGTGTAAGGCTTATGTTGGAGAGTACTGGGAGTAAGTAACAGAAGATAATAAGGAAGGCTGGAAAAACAGGCTGGAGCCAGACTGTGAAGGGCCAAATGCCAAAGTGAGGAATTTGTATTATTTTCCTAAAAGCAATAGGGACCCTAAAGATTCTTGAGCAGGGGACTGATATGGTCCAGCCTAAGCTTTATGAAGATTATATAGTCAGTTAGATAGAGGACGGATTAAAGAAGGAGGAAACTGGAAGCAAAGAGACCATTTGAGAAGCTGTTGCAATAATCTGTGGTCTGAACTGAGACAGTGGCTGTGTGAGTTAGAATTGATGACTTGGCAACTTCCTGGATATGGCGATGAAGATGATCAAGGATGATCCCAAGCTCCACGCTGGCACTTACAAGAAGTTAAGACAAGCCGAAGGTCAGAGTGAAGCTGGTAATACAGCAGCAAGGACAAAGCCAGGGGCACAGGGGAAGCCAGACTGAGACAGGACTCAATAAATCAGTAACTGGGGAGGCCCATGGCAAGGCAAGACATTCAGAGTCCAGGTCAACAGTCCAATCCTAGGATATCTGTAGGAACATATAAGGAAGAGGAAGAGAATAGATGATAACAGAGCCATCTCTAACTGCTTTTAGGTCTCACTCATGTCCACTAAGATCCAACTCTGAATTAAACTAGCCTGGAGGCTTGTATGTGATGGCACCTGAAAATGACTTGCTGGGTGATGGGTATGAGGGTGGAGAGCAAAGGCAGGCCTCTGACAGAGGATGCTCACTAAGGACTTGATGAATTGAAAGAAAGCTGGTCATAATCAATCTCTTTCTCCTTCCCTTGCAAGTCAGTGGGATGTACAAGTAGAAGTGGGGAAATAGGTTGGCCCAGAAGTTGACCCTCTGAGCACAAAGCATGATTGCAGCTCCAGAGTGGAAACTGAAAGGATCTTAGAAGTTTGGGCACTGCCCATAACACCACTGCAAAAGCCCTTGTCATTAGGAAATACCCATGCTCTTCTGCATAACCAAAAAGCCAATGCTAGTTGGTTGACTTAGCTTGAGGCCCTGTTCTGGTGGGAAGGAGCTCATTTCAGAGAACTCAGAACCTAAGAGGGGAAGTGGTTCAAAATTAAAATAAAATCATCGTACTCTGGTCAGTGCTCTGCCCACAAGACAGCTGTTGTGTCCAAAATCCCTGTACCTCATAGTCTCTCTACTTAGTCAGAAAATACAAGATGGAGACAATAGGAACGGGAATAGAATTTTAAAAGGGAAAGAAGTAAGACCTAGGACTATCGCAGGGGTCTAGGTCAGAGATCTGGAGCTGGAAGAGATCTAGTCCAACATCCTCATTTCGCAGATGAGAGGTTCAGAGAGGTAAACAGCTTTGGCCAAGGTGACATAGGTACTAAATGTTAGAAGATGAGATTTGAACTGTCAGCCAGGTGAAGCCCACTCTTCAAAATGCAAAAGAGTCCAAGCTGGGCTGCAAGCAGAAAAGTTTTGTTAGGAGGAAAATCAGACACTAGCGCTGAGGCCCCCAGTACAAAGTACAAAGGTGCCCATGGCCCAGGTGAGGTAGGGGAGATTTATGCTTGGAAACCACGAAGGGGAAGTTCAGGGAGGGGTTGTGAAAAGGAAGGGATAATCTTTCCCAGGAACAGGTGAACATAGAAGCAGGATGCTTTGCAGGGACAGTGGACTGCAAGGCTGGTTTTTCCCAGTTTGAGGGGAGTGGCACAGTTCAGCAAGGTCGGCCGTGCAACACCAGCAAAAAAGTCTAGGAGTGAGCGAGACTTTGGCTCACTGCAGGCCCTTGATTGGCTCCTTTCTGCAAATAGGCTTAACTCATAGAAAACAGACATATTATCTCAGGGGTATATCCACAGAACCTAGGTCTTCCTCCTCCAAAGCCAGTGTTCTTTCTTTTCTTTTTTTTTCCCCTTATGGCACCATGGGATTTTATTTTATTTTATTTTATAATTTATTTATTTATTTTTAGTTTTCAGCATTCACTTTCATAAGATCTTGAGTTTTAAATTTTTTCCCTCTCTCTCTTCTCCCCCCCCCTCCCCAAGAGGGCATGCAATCTGATATAAGTTTTACTTATACATTCATATTAAACATATTTTCACATTAGTCATGATGTCAAGGAGAATTAGAACTAAAGAATTAGAATCATGAGAAAGAAGAAACAAAACAAAACAATAAAAGAAAAAGAGAAAAAATAGCGTGCTTCCATCTGCATTCAGACTCCATAGTTCTTTCTCTGGATGTGGATAGCATTTTCCATCACGAGTCTTTTGGAGCTGTCTTAGCTGAGAAGAGCTAAGTCTATCAAAGTTAGTCATCACACAGTGTGGCTGTTACTGAATACCATGTTCTCCTGGTTCTGCTCATTTCACTCAGCGTCAGTTCATGTAAGTCTTTCCAGGTTTTTCTGAAGTCCTCCTGCCCACCATTTCCCACAGGCCAGTGTTCTTTCTAACTGTACCACATCTAAGGGAAATGTGGAGACCCTAGTCTAAAAGTGGAGACTGCTCATTTCCAGAGATAAGGGTATAAAGACAATAAATGGGATAAAGCCTTGGGATAAAGATGAAGTTGCATTGTTTGAGGAGTATGAAGCTTTCTTGGGTGTCCAGAGACAACTCCATCATTCAACTCCTGATCTACTGGCCTGAGTTTTGCCTAAATGCATAATTGTTTTTTGAGAGACATCGTTTAGGGCTACTTTACTTTGGAATGACCTCCAGAAGCCTGGGTTTATTGTGGATACCTTTTTTAGGCCCATTCTGGAATATGCCTAAACAAACATGGCCTCTTGGAGTGTCCTCTAAAACAGGGTTGATCTGGCCCTCTTAGGCCAGACTTCAGCAAAACCAAATCCAGTCTGTAAGCTAAGAATGTTTTTTGTTTTTTTTTGTTTGTTTTTTGTTTGGTGAGGCAGTTGGGGTTAAATGACTTGCCCAGGGTCACACAGCCAGTGATATCATGTGTCTGAGGTCGGACTTGAACTCAGGTCCTCCTGACTCCAGGGCTGGTGCTCTAGCCACTGTGCCATCTAGCTGCCCCTAAGAATGGTTTTTACATTTTAAAATAAAGTTTTGTTGTATTTGAAAATGTTGGGGAAAAAAAAAAATCCTTCTTACGGACCATGTAAAAACAGCCAGGCCGGATTTGGCCTTCAGGCTATAATTTGCTGACCTTTTCTCTAGACCACAGCCAATGAGAATGAACTAGGTCCTTCCTCTGTTTGGACCTCCATGCTTGGAGCTGATTACGAGATGGGGTACCACTAAACTTTGTAGTCCTATCCCTGTGTTTTTTGTTGTTCTTCAGTTGTTTCAGTTGTGTCCAACTTTTCACGACCCCATTTGGAGTCTTTTGGCAAAGATACTGGAATGGTTTGCCATTTTCTTCTCTAGCTTATTTTACAGAGGAGGAAACTGAGGCAAACAGGGTTCAGTGATCTGCCTAGGCTCATACAGTTCCTAAGTGTCTGAGGTCAGATTCGAACTCAGGATGAGTCTTCCTGACTCCAGGCCCAGCACTGTCTACTCCACCACCTAGCCCCTATCCTTGTGTTTGCTGAATAGTAAAATATAATGAAAAGTTCTTGGGAAATGGAGACTGAATACCCATACCATTCTAGTTGTTGTAAGCAGATTAAATTCAATGCAATAAACTAAGTGCTATGCTAGGCAGAGTGCTAAATACAAAAGTGAAGCAGATGTGTTCTAGCCACAAAGGGCAATGAGACACACAAGGAATTGTAATACAAGACAATCTGGGATAAGCATCTTTAAAGAAATGTACAGAAGATGCCATAGGAGCACAAAAGGAAAACAAAGCTAACTGTTGGCTAGGACAGACCACAGGTGGCTTCGTAGCCTTGAATGATGAATAGGATTTTGATGAAAAGAAAATGGAAGAGAAGGTGGTGGAGGAGGTCATCCTAGGCAAAGGAAACAGCATAAGCATAGACAAAGAGGAAAGAACATTTTCCTGAAGGTAATTCACCCTGATACGAGTGAATGGGAATGAAGAAAGATATGCTTCCCTAATATCAGTAGGGAATGTGGAATAGAAAAACAAACAAACAAACACTAAGCTTTGGAGTCATAGGAGACTGGGGTTCAAATCCACCTTACACATTTAACTGGTTTTGTGACCGTGAGCAACACTCATTCAGTAATTAAGGCTAGGTAAGAAACAAGGCAAAGCATGGCCTCTTTTACTTAGTCGGGGGGGAAAAAAGCAATCTGGAAGGGAAGACCCCCAGGGTTTCTGGTGGAAACAGAAACAACTGCTATTTATATTCATTCTGAGCCATCAGAGCCCAAATATGAGGCCAAAGTCTCCCACTGCATCCCCGTCTGTTACCAGTCATCCTGATCTATATCTTGCCACTAGACCCAGGTGGCTCTGGAGGAGAGAGTGAGGCTGGTGACTTTGTACAGCCCTGCCTCACTTAAATCTAATTCACTTGCAAGTCATGACATCACCTCCCTGATGTCATGGTCCTTTTTGAGAATGAAGGTAAATCAAGAACAACAATGACAACCGAGAGCAGGCCTCTGAAGCTAGGTTTCTTTTTCTACATAATGTATATAAAAATTCCTGTGGCATTTACCTCTTATACTCGTTGTGAGAATCAAGTGACCTGATGTATGTAAAGCGTTGAACAACTTAAAAATTCTGAGTAAATCTTACCTATTACTATTAATAAGGAAACTAAGGTCCAAAGAGATGAAATAATTTGTCCAAGGTCACACAGGTGATAAGTAATGAGTCAGGATTTGAACCTAGGTATTTTGACTCCAAATCTAGTGCCCTTTCTGGCCCACTTCCCATGGGTTTTGAATAGAGGATATTGAGTTTATTTTTGGACACACTATAGATTTTGTAAATATCCTTCCGTAGCACCCCTTCTAATATTCGCCCAACCTGTACCTTCAGTGGTGGGCTTGGGTCTCTGAAGGGTGTCTGTAACTCTTGGGTAGAAAGGTATAGCCAGGGTTGGTGAACCTGTGGTCTCAAGGCTGCAGGTTCCCCACCCCTGGTAGATATTCCCAAAATTCTCTTCCAGGCTGTACTTCTGTGTTTCCGTGACTCATGCTGTAATTGTTTACCTCAAGTTCTCTAATCTGTAAAGTAGAAAGGATCATTTTTCTACACCTCTCTGCTGTCTAGGGGGAGCTTCAAGGGCAGGAGATGGCTCTTGGGTGCGTGGAGCACTGGCTTTGTTCCCTCTGGGGGGGGAGCTGCTCTATAGTGAGTCTCAAGCAGGCCCCTCCCTTTGCTGTCTCCTAACAGGACTGAGATGCGCTGGCCCTAGCTGTCCTCTGGCAGCATGTCTGGGGTGTCCGAGCCCCTGAGCCGGGTGAGGGTGGGCACCCTGCGCCGGCCCGACATCCCCCCAGAGCCTGTGGTGGTAGTACCTGTGGATGTGGAGAAGGAGGACGTGCGGATCCTCAAGGTCTGCTTCTACAGCAACAGCTTCAACCCTGGGAAGAACTTCAAGTTGGTCAAGTGCACTGTGCAGACGGAGATCCAGGTAAGAGATGGGCATGGGTGAGGTGGGCTAAGCTAGCCCTTTGGCTTAGAGTCAGAGGCCCTGGGTTCAAATCCCACCTTTGCCTCTTAATGATTGTGTGACCTTTGACCAAATTCAACCACCCTGGGTCTCAGTTTCCTCTGAGGTGGACTATGATGACCTTTAAGATTACTTTCAGCTCTCTAACCCATGATCCTTTCTTTCCTTTGAGCTGACCCCAGCTCAACTGTCCTGGCTCCGGGATTTCCATACCTGAGAAGAGGTAGCATGGAATTTCCCTAGGGCACATCTCCAGGCTTGGCCTCTGTGTTTACTAGGCTGATTTCCTCTCTCAGCCTAAGAATTTAATTCTAGGGTAGTTCAGTTACTATAACATACTGGACAGATGGTCCTCCGGCTTCTGCCTAAAGACCTCCAAGGAGAATGAACCCTTCCCCTTGAGGGAGCTCTCTTTGTTAGGAAGTTTTTCCTAACATAAGTCCATTTTCTTCTTTGTAACTTCCACTTTTTGGTTCTGGTTCTGCCCTTCTGGGACTAATCAGAACAAGGTTGATTGTTCTTTCACATACTTGAAGACTGCTATTATGTGCCCCCTGAATCTTCTGTTCTCTAGGAGGACGTGGACTCAAGGCCCTTTACCACCTTAGTTATTGTGTCTATGCAGATGACTCACAGATACACACACACACACACACACACACACACACACACACACAGATATACATGTATATGCTGTGTGAGTATAATTTTCTTTTATTCATTCATTCATTTGTTAATTCATTTATTTTTATTGATTGATTGATTGATTGATTGATGTGCTTGTTGTCCACCCCATTAGAATGTAAGCTCCTTGCAAGAAAGGATTGTCTCATTCTTTGTTCCTGTATCCCCAGGGCCTAGCACAGTGCCTGGCACATAGTAGGCATTTAATAAATGCTTACTTACTCGATTTATTTGGCAGTCTCTATCTTATCAATATCTTTCTTAAACTGAGGTGCCCAGAACTAAACCCCATATTCAGTGTGATCTGAAAAGAGCAGAGTTCAGTGTGTCTATCACTTCCCTATTCCTGGAAGTTATACCCCTCTTAATGTAGCCCACACTTAGAACCTTTATGACCTTAGACAAATCACTTAACACTTGGACTATTACAACAAGATTCTGGTTGGTCTCCACCGTAAGTCTCTCCCCGTTCCAGTCCATCTCCACTCCGCTGTCAAAATGATCTTCCTAAAGCATAGGTCTGACCATATCACCATCCCATTCCTTACTCAGTAAACTCCAATGGCTCCCTGTTACCTCCAGAATCAAATATAAAATCCTCTCTTTAAAAGATTTTTAAAACCTTTAATAACCTGGATCCTTCCTATCTTTCCAGACTTCCTACACCTCACACCCTCCATGTACTCTGCTGTCCAGCTATACAGGCCTCCTTGTCATTCCTCAATATGGCACTCCATGACTTTTCACTGACTATCACCAATGCCTGGGATGCTCTTCCTCCTGTTTTCCACCTCTTGGCTCCCCTGGCTTTCTTCAAGGCTTGGCTCAATGTTTACCTGCTTCAGAAGGCCTTTCCTGATCCCTCCTACCTATTGTGCCTTCTTCTGAGATTACCACCCATCCTCACTTCATATATTTCGTATGGACATGGTTTTTACATGTTTTCTCTCTCCAATAGTAGGTGAGCTCTTTGATGGAAGGTAGGAGCAGGAACTATGGATTTTTAATTTTTTTTTTTTTTACTTTTCTTGGTATCTCCAGAGCTTATCACAGTACCTGGTGCATAGTAAGATGCACTTGATGACTTGTTCATTGAAACTCTCTAATCCTCAGCATCCCCATCTGTAAAACCAAGAGGGTAGATGAGCTAAGCTGTAAGGTCTCATGTGGCTTTATATTTATGATCCTGTGAATGCCCCCCTGTAGGCTGAGCCCAGTCTTTATTTTCCAGGATCTTGCAGTCTATCTCTGCTTCTAGTCTCTTCCCACATTTTGAATCCCTGCCAATATAATATAATATAATTAATATAATATAATTAATATAATATAATTAATATAATATAATTAATATAATATAATATAATATAATACAATACAATACAATACAATACAATACAATACAATACAATACAATACAATACAATATATAATATAATATAATATAAATATATATAATATAATATAATATAATATAATATAATATAATATAATAAATGGTTCCCCCATCAAACAATCTCTACGGATGATGGCCAAAGCAGCATCATTTGGGCTAATGGAATTCGATTTTCTACTGGCAATACAAACTTCCTAACAATGAGAGCTCCCTCAAGGGGCGGTGGGTTCACTCTCCTTGGAGGTCTTCAGGAATAGGCCAGAGGACCATTTGTCCTACCTAGAATCAAATTCTTATACAGAGAAAGGCAAGGATTCATACCTGAGAAGACAGAGTATGGAACTGGTAGAAATTCCTTATGATAAATCTCTAGGCTTGGCCTCCATGTTTATTAGGCTGATTACTTTCTGGGGCAGCCCGTTACACCTTTAAATGACTTTAATTAATAGGAAATCTTTTCTTTCATCAAACCTGAATTTTCCTCTTTGTAATTTCTGTCTGTCAGGAGTAGTAGGTGGTATAGTGGATAGAGTACCAGGCCTGGAGTCAGGAAGACTCATTTTCCTGAGTTCAAATCTATACTCAGACCCTTATTAGCTGTGTGACCCTGGGCAAGTCACTTCACCCTGTTTGCCTCAGTGTCTCATCTGTAAAATGAGCTGAAGAAGGAAATGGCAAACCACTCCAGTATCTTTGCCAAGAAACTGAGCAGCTAGGTAGCACAATGGATGGAGTGCTGGGCTTGGAATCAGGAAGACTTATCTTCATGAGTTTGATTTTGACTTCAGACACTTAGCTCTGTGACTTTAGGCAAGTCATTCAATGTTGTTTGCCTCAGTTCCTTATCTGTACAATGACCTGGGGAAGGAAATGGCAAAGGACTCCAGTACCTTTGCCAAAAAACCCCGAATAGGGTCATGAAGAGTTGGACACCATTGAGTAACAAGTATAAACTTCTATAAATTTTGGGGGCTCTATGGAACAAGTATAATCCCTCTTCTGCATGAATAACATGAACTGCTCCTTAGAGAATGCTTAGGAGTGAATTACAGATGGCAAAGAATTAAACTGAACATGCCTTTAGAGCCAGTAAAACTGATACATTATCAGAGTACATCAAAGATAGAGACACATAAACATTTATGGCAGTATTAGTGGCAGAAGAAAGGGAAACAGTAGTACCATCAGCTGGGAAGGGCTTATAGCTAAACAAACTGTGGTACATGAATGTAATTGAATACTAATGAACTGTAAGAAATGACAAACGCAAAGAATTAAGAGAATCTTTGGAAGATGTATGAACTGATATAGTGCAAAGCCAGCAGAGTCTGGAGAATAATCCACACAATGATCAAATGATCACAATAATGTAAAAAAAATATTGAAAAACATCAATATTTTGATTATTGCAGTAAAAAAGTGTAGAAAGAGGACTCTTAGCTTATAGTCATGGGAAGGTTCATGATGATAATTTCTTTAAAAGAAATTAAATATGCATGTTTCAAATACTCAGCAGTTCTGATGAGATGTCCCACACTGTTTCAGCTACTGTTTCCTTTTTTGCGTCTTGGCTCCTGTTTTGTTAATAGTTGTGGCCATTTTCTGTTCTTCTAGATCTTTCAGGTCTTTGATCCTAAAACTGGAAAAAAATAGCTTAAAATACATTATTGTATTGGAAATGAATCACACTAGCCCGAATTCTGTTGCTTCGGCCATTATCCATAGAGACTGTTTGATGGAGGAACTGTTTACTAACATAGTAATCAATCTTGACTAATAAGGACAGACAGGGAAGGATGGCTCCTCCTTTTCAGTGCAAAGGTGGTGGACTATGGCTGTAGAATGAGGCATAAATTGTCAGACATGGCTAATATGTTGGTTTGCTTTGCTTTATTTTTTTTTGTTGTTGTATTCTGTTGGAATGAGTGAAAGAAGATGTCACTGGGAATTAACTGTATAACAAAGAAAAAAGTACCAGTAAAACATTTTTTGACCTCTCTAATGTTGCTGAGGGAAAAGAAAGTATTTTAGGCAGAGGAATGGGATAGCTAAATTTGCAGAGGCAAGAATGTGCACAGCATTGGTGGTGGGGTGGGGATATCGAGTCAGTCAGTCTTTCTGGAGCAGACTGTCTGTATGGGGAATAGTAAGATATGAGGCTGGAAAGGTAGATAGGACCAGATTGCAAAGATCTTGAATGCAAGGCTGTAGAGTCTGACTTTATTCTATAAGTACTTGGAGAACTGAAGATTTTTGGCAGGAAAAAATGTGATGAAATCGTTATTTTTGGGATATTAATCAGGCTGTGGCATTCAGGATGGATTGCAGATGGGAGGATGGGAGTCTACTTAGGAGGTTTAGGAGGTTATTGCAAAAGTTCTGGTATGAGGTTCTAGAACCTGAACTAAAGTGGTTGTAGCAGAGAAAGAAAAGGAAGGAGGATGTGGGGAAAGAGAGCAGGATTCAGCATCAAGGGACCTGAATTCAGTCTTGACTCTGTCACTCATCAGTCAATCAACAGATGCTTTACTAAGCACCTATATTTAGATATGGTGAGTGCTTTTTAACCTTATTAAAGCACCTACTATATCTCAGGCACTGTACTAGGAGCTGGGGATACAAAGTCAAAAGTGAAACAGTCCCGGCCTTGAACGAGCTTACATACTCTCTGGGGAGACAACATGTATAACATAAGTACATGCATACATAATATATGCAAAAGAAATACAAGGTAATTTTTTGACGAGGCACCATCAGCCAGAGTGGGGAAAGGCAGAAATAATAATGCTTCTCCTGTAGAAATTAGCATTTAAGCTGAAATTTAAATAAAATTTAAATGAAACAGGGATTCCTAAATACGAAAGTGCTAATTGGGTGCGTTACAGGCATGGGAAGAGGAAATGGAATAGTATGTTCAAGGAATAATCAGGAGGCTAATTTGGCCTGAGCAACTATGGGCAAGACACTTAACCCCTAGTTGTAAAAAGGAGTCTGAACTAGATGACTTCTTTTTTTTCTTCTTTTTGGCAATTGAGGTTAAGTGGCTTGTCCAGGGTCACACAGCTAGTAAGTGTCAAGTGTTTGGTCTGAGGCCGGATTTGAACTCAGATCCTCCTGACTTCAGGACCGGTGCTCTATCCACTGCATCATAGTTGCCCCTAGATGACTTCTAAGGTCCCTTCCAGGGCTAAATCTCTGGTTCTATGACTTTGCATGAAGGAAGTTTTGAAATAAGAATCAACAGGTGTGTTTTTTAATTGGACACAAGAAAGCAAGAGAATGGGAGGACTCAGGGATGATTGATTTTCTAGGCTTGGATGAATGAGAAAGTGATGATATTTTAGGGAATGGGGAGATGGTGTGGGGAAGAAGATAAGTTCGATTTTTGATGATGGAGTTGGAAATGTGGGCCTAGAGTTCAGCTGATATGTACAGTGGATAAGCCTTCCAAATGTGAGAGTATAGGAAAAACAAAAAGATGAAGACTGAACCTTGGGGTACATCCTGATTTTAGGCACAGGAGGAAGTTAGAACACACAAAGAGTCAGAGAAGCAGCCAGAAAGGTAAAAGAACAAGGAGATAGTAGTGTCACAGAACCAAAGGAGAAGAGTTTCAAGTTGAGAAGTGGTCCAATACTCCAATTCCGGCAGATATATGATCTCATTGTTGTGAGTATTGCCACTAATCATATAAATTGCAACCCATGTATGCTTCCCCATTCTGTGCAGTCCTCATCCATTTCCCCCCATACATTCATCATGGGGATGTCTTCCCAGTGTTCTTAGGGGCCTTCCTTATGTTCTTCTGATCCTGTGTAGATACTGATGGAGCACATGGGCTGTCCATTTCTTCCTTGTTCTTATTGCATAGCAAACCTATCTTTGTTTTTGGTTGTTTTTGGGTTTTGGTCACACATTTCTCTGATGACATCCATTACCTTGCTTCTCTTTAAGAATTCCTTATTTGTTAGTCAGTAAGTAGGATTTGTTAAGTATTGGGGTTACAAAGACAGGCACAAGATAGTCTGTGCTCTTGAGGAGCTCATGGCCTAACGAGGGAGACAATATACAAACAACTATGTATGAACAAGATGTACACAGGATGCGCAGGAGACAATGAACAGAGGGAAAGCGTGAGCATTGCAGTGGATCAGCAAAGGCTTCTTGTAGAAGGCGAGCTGAAGATTCTTGGTAGGAAAAAATGTGATGAAATCATTATTTTGGGAATATTAATCAGGCTGTGGCATTCAGGATGGATTGCAGGTGGAAGGATGGGAGTCCACTTAGGAGGTTATTGCAAAAGTTCTGGTAGGAGTTTCTAGAACTTTGAACTAAAGTGGTAGTAACAGAGAAAGAAAGGAAGGAAGACGGGGCTTGAAAGAAGCCAGGGAAGCCAGGAGGTAGAAGAGCATTCCGGGTATGAAAGACAGCCAGTAAAAATGCATGGAATTAGGAGATAGAGTGTCAGCAAGGAGACTGGTGTCATTGAATCACAACGTATGTAGGAGGAGTAAGGCATAGAAAGACTAGAAAGGGGGCAGCTAGGTGGCACAGTAGATAGAGCACTGGCCCTGAAGTCAGGAGGACCTGAGTTCAAATCTGACCTCAGACCAAACACTTGGCACATACTAGCTGTGTGACCCTGGGCAAGTCATTTATCCCCAATTGCCTAAAAAAAAAACTAGAAAGGTAGTATGAAGGACTTTGAATGCCAAATGGAAAATTTTATATTTAATCCTGGAGATGATAGGGAGCCATTGGACTTTACTGAGTGAGGAGTAGGATGGTGATATGGTCAGACCTACACTTTAGGAAGATTATTTGAGAGCTGAGTGGAAGATGGACTGGAGTTGGGTGAGACTTGAGGCTGGGAGGCCAACCAGCAGGCTACTGCAATAGTCCTAGAGTGAGATGTTGAGAATCTAGCCCAGGGCAGTTGGCAGTGTCAAATGAGAGAAGGGGGGGGCAGGGCTCGTAAGAGATGTTATGAAGGTAAAATCAATAGGCTTTGGTAACTGATTGGATGTGGGGAGAGAGATCAAGGAGTTGAAAATGGTGCCTAGGTCATGAGGCTGAGTAGCTTGGAGGATGGTGTTATGTATTACACCATGCTCCCCTGGGACGCCCGTCTCTCAGTTGTATTTTGGGTGATCGTCAGCTTTAGCTCTTTGGAGGCAGTGTATTATTCCATGTTCTGCTGTCCTATCACATCATTGGAAATGTATTGGTGCTCCAGTTAAATGCTGCTGAGACATATGGTCTGAGGGAGCTGTGCTGAGGGAGGTAGTCATTGGAAGCTTTTTGGCATCTTAGAAAGAGCATGTATAGGACATCAGTGAGGATAGAAGAAAGGTTTCAGATGGTTAAGAAAAAAGTAGATAGTGCAGTAATGGAATTGGGGAGCAGACAGCTGGTTGTAGAAGTTAGTCCTACTAAAGGGGACAGCAAGGTCAGGCGAGGTCTGCTCTTCTCTTAGAATGGTGAAGGGGTGTGTGTGTGTGTGTGTGTGTGTGTGTGTGTGTGTGTGTAAGTGAACAAAGAGGAAGGAGCCAGTGGAGGGGAGAAGAATGAAGATGTTTTGACAAGATTTCCTTTAACAAGCTAGTGTGCTATAAAGGGCACCATTGGCATCGTTGTCTTGGACCATTAGTAGCAGACATTTTCCAGGGTTTTGAAGAGGGGGCTCTGGTCAGGAGATGTGGCATTCCCTAAAAGGTAATCTGTGCCTCTTGTACCACAAGTGACACCATCACCAACAAGGGTTAGAATTATCCATATGAATTCAAGATAAGAACATAGCCCTATTGTGCAAGGAACAGGATGTGTCTTTGAAGATTCTTTCCTACTAATTCACATCCACTGAAAGGTGGATTGTGTTTGGAGTAAGTGTAGAGAACGATTGTCTTGGTTCCCTAACTAGACTCTAAGTTGCCCTTTAGGAGGGCATGGACCACGTCTTACATTTGGAAGGGAGCACGGCAGAGTCAGTGGAAAGAGTGCTGATTTAGAGTCAGGGAAGCCCGAGGTTGAATCAAGAATCGACACTTACTAGCTGTGTGACCATGAACAAATTACTTAACCTCTCTGTACTTCAAGCTCCTCTTCAGTAAAATGAAGGGGTTGGGCTTGTTGGTCTCTCAAGGATCACCCAGATTGAAATCTGTGGTCCTTACCCAGCATCTTTCTAGGCTTGTCTTTTTTTCTCTACTTATTTATTTATTTTTCCTTAATAGTATTTGTTTTCCAATTACGTGTACAGATAGTTTTCAACATTCATTTTTATAAAATTTTGAGTTTCAAAATTTTCTCCCTCCCCCCCATGTCTCCAGCACAGCAAGCAGTCTGATACAATCATGTTGAACATATTTTCACATTAGTTATGTTGTAAAAGAAGAATCAGAACAAAAGGGAAAACCATGAGAAAGAAAAAATGAAAAACCAAAAAAGACAAAATAGTATGCTGCAATCTGCATTTAGACTCCATAGTTCTTTCTCTAGATATGGTTAGCATTTTCCATTACAAGTCTTTTGGAATTGTCTTGGATCATTGTATTGCTGCGAAGAACTAAGCCTATCATAGTTAGTCATCACACAATGTTACTGTTGCTGTGTACAATGTTCTGGTTCTGCCTACTTCACTCAGCATCAATTCATTTAAGTCTTTCCAGGTTTTTTGAAATCTGCCTGCTCATTATTTCTTATAGCACAATAGTATTCCATTACATTCATATACCACAGCTTATTCAGCCATTTCCCAATTGACGAGCATCCTCTCAATTTCCAATTCTTTGCCACCACATAAAGAGCTGCTATAAATGTTTTTATGCACATGGGTCCTCCCTTTTTTTTTATGATCTCTTTGGGATACAAATCTAAGCTTGCTTTAAAAAAAGAGACCACGTAATAATTCCATATTACTTTCAAAACTGCCCTTCTGAATTTCTTTCTGTTTCCTTCTGTGAATTTAAAAAATGTTTCAATGTCACTCTCTGTCTCTTTTCTTTTTTATTACCATGACTAACTCCCCCTTAGTCATTTTGTTGTTGTTGTTCAGTTGTTTCAGTCATGTCTGACTCTTTGTGACCCCATCAGGGGTTTTCTTGGCAAAGGTGCTGGAATAATTTGCCATTACCTTCTTCAGCTCATTTTACAGATGAGGAAACTGAGGCAAACAAAGGTTAAGTGACTTGCTCGGGGTCACACAGCTAGCAAGTGTCTGAAGCTGGATGTGAAGTCAGGTTTTCTTGACTCCCGATCCAGCACTGTTCTACGTAGCTACCCTTAACCCTAATCCTCCCCCCTCCCCATTGAAAACCAAGAGGGGGGAAAAAAACCTCTCTAACAAGTAAGTCAAGTAAAACAAATCCACATATAGCCATTTACAAAAATGTTTGTCTTTTCCTGAACCTTGCATCCATTACTCCTCTGTCAGAAGGTAGGAAACATGCTTCATTATACGTCCTCCGGATACATATTGCTTTGATCAAAGTTTTTCAATCTTCCTAAGATGTTTTTCTTGGTGCTGTTGTTGTCCTTGTATAACTTGTTTTCATGGTTCTGCTCACTTCACTCAGCATCAGTTCATGCTACCTAGGAATCTCTGAAATAATCTTTTTCATCATTTCTTATGGCTCAGTAATATTCTATTATATTCGTATGCCACAATTTCTTCAGCCATTACCCAACTGATGGACACCTATCCATATTCTAGTTCTTTGCTTTCTCTTTCTCTCGTTCAAGACTGGGAAATTTGTTTTACTTGCGGATATTCCTTTCCTCGTATTATCCTCTCTTTTAACCTCCTCTCCTCTCCCTATCTCTGCTTGACTGCTGAGTTTGATGTACTTCTGCACCAAGCTTATGTGTGTGTGTGTGTGTGTGTGTGTGTATGTTCAGTACTCCTTTGTTTATTTCACATAATAGTGAGATTTATCTGATGTCGATTTCCTTCATTTATATTCTTCTCAAGCACCTAGTTATGAGAAATAGAGAATTCTACCCCCTTCTTCCTCTTTTCTGTATTAGTGCGTTCCTTTTGTCTTTTCATTTTTCCTCTCTTCAGATTCTCGAAATAGAATCAATCTACCTACCCCCTACATCCTCTGTTTTTCTTATTTAATTCCCACAATATCTTTTGAAGACATTAAGATACTAAAGGAATACTTACTTCTTCTTTCCCGATAGCACTATGTCATCATTTAACACCCTATAGTTGCTACAGTATATTTACCTTTCTAGATTTCTCTGGACTCTTTTGTTTCTGTTTCAAATTTCCTACTCAGCTCTAGTCTAATCATCAGAAATACTGAAAGTCTTCTATTCATCAAAGGTCCTTTTTTTTTTTCACAAGTAGAATTATACCCAGTTTTGCAGGGTAAGTTATTCTTGGTTATAAGCCTATGTCTTTTGCCTTTTTGGAATGTTGTATTCCAAAATTTCCTCTTATTACGATAGAAGTTGCCTGGTCTTGTATGATCCTACCTGTGGTTCCTTGGTACTTGAACAACTTCTTTCTGTATGTTTGAATTTTTTTAATGAGGATGCTCTGATTTTGGCTATGACATTCTTAGGGCTTTTTTTTTTCAGTAGGTTATCAGTAGATTCTTTCTGTCTTTAGTTTTTCCCTCTGCTTGTAATAGATCTGGGCCGTTTTTATTTATGGTTTCTTTAAATATAGTGTTTAGATTTTTTAAAATCATGGTTTTTAGAGAATCCAATGATTTTCTGTTCAATAATTTATTCTATCAACATTTATTGGGGGAAGTGCAAATTTGGGTCTCTGCCTCAGAGAAACTCACAATATGAAGGGGGAATGAGATGAAGAAATAACTATAATATGCAACATTTCATAAGTAAATTACAAGGGAAGCAGAAAGGAAGGGAGGCTTCAGGTGAGAGAAGAAAGAATCTTACCGATAGAGTCCAATTATTTTTAAGTTATTTTCTTTTGACTTATTTTTTTATATCAGATATCTTATATTTTCTTCCATATTTTCGATCTTTTGATTTTTATCTAATATTTCTTGCTGTCATGGAGTCACTGATTTCTATGTGGTCTATTCTAGTTTTCAGGGAGTCCATTACTTGGGTAAGGCTTTCCACTTTCTCTTATCTATCAGTTCTCCTTCCAATTCCTTCCTCTTGAGTTTTTATTTAATTTTTTTTTAATCTCTTGCATCATTTTATCTAGGCATTCATTTCTTTAAGGAAAACATTTTTTTTCCATTTGGGTCACTTCTTACAATTGTTATAGAGTTGCTTCTTCTGGATGGAATCTCTATATCTATAATAATTTTTTATATTGGTCAGTATTTTCTTTTATTTAAACATCTCTCCAGCTTTAGTTTCTGAATTGGGGTTTTGTGCCAGGGTCAAACTCTGCCTCATGCTGCACTTTGGGAGAAGAGTGGTTGGCCTTGCTTGGGCTTACCCTGAGTCCCTTTGGTCACTGTGCTGATCTGCTCCTCCTGAAGTTAGGCTCCCCCTAGATCTTTGAAGTTTGTAGTGATGCGTCTTCAGGGCAGGGTGCTAAGGATCTTAGAGCCACTGGGCCTGGGACATTCTGAACACTAGTCACTGCTGTTTTTTGAGAAGTCCAATCTCCCTTTCCTTGGGCTTTCTGACTATGATGGGTCTTTCTCACCGCCCTGGGTTTTTCTTAGGGCCTTCCACTCTTGCTACCTCTGGACAGGGAGCCTTGCAGACCACACATGCCTCTGATCAGTCTGGGAGGCTGCTAGATTGCCTGTGCTAGCACTGGATTTGCTACATCACTCTTTACTATTGCTCATTCACTTCTAAATGTCTTTTTGTGTATTTCTAGGGTGGAAAAATCCACTTACTATAGTTGTGGTTTTTTTTTTTTCATCATTATTTTGTCTAGTGGGAATTTCAGGATTTTGGTGGAGTAGATGTATGGGAGCTGGGTGTTCTACCTCCTATTTAGGCAACCATCTTGCCAAAAGTATGTAGAGACAGACATTCTGAATGTTGTCATCCTCTGTCACACACACTTCCCCCTCCATCCAGTCTCTTGCCAAGGCCTATGATTTCTATCTTTTCTACCAATGTGCCTCTTTCTTTCCTCTGATGTTACTACCACCCTGGAGTGGGCGCTCATGACCTCATACCTAGACTAATGCAATGGTCTGCTTCTTGGTTGTCTCTGCCTCAAGGCTCTCCCCACTCTAGTTCATCCTCCACTCAGCTGCCAATGTGATCTGCCTAAAGCATAAGGCTAACCATGTTACCCTCTCATTCAGTCAACTTCAGTGGCTCCATATTACCTCCCAGAACAAATATAAAATCCTCTATTTGACATTCACACCCCTTTATGACCTTGGCCCTCCTAACTTACTCTCTCCCCACCCCACATACTGTGTGATCTGGTGACATCAGCCTCCTTGCTGTTTCTCAGACTAGCCACTCTATCTCCCAGTTCCATGCATTTAAAATTGTTGTACTCCATGCTGGGACTCTCCATCCTCACCTCTGCCTTCTAGCTTCCCTGGCTTCCTTCAAAGCTCTTCTAAAGTCAAACCTGCACGAAGTCTTGCAACGCTCCTTAGCCTCAGTGCCTTCCCTCTGTTGGTTATCTCTAATTTATCCTGTATAAATCTTATTTGTGCATGGTCTGCGTGTTTTCTTTCTCCTTAGACTGTAAGCTCCATGAAAGCAGGGATTGTTCTTTACCTTTCTTTATATCTTCAGGTTAATAAATAAAAAATAAAATAAAATGCTTAATAAATTCTTGTTGACTGACATACTGATTGACCAACCTAGGACCATCATAGAGGTCCAAATCAAAGCTGGAAGGGATCTTCTAGTCAATCCAACATCCTCATCTTTCTTTCTTTCTTACTTTCTTTCTTTCTTTCTTTCTTTCTTTCTTTCTTTCTTTCTTTCTTTCTTTCTTTCTTTCTTTCTTTCTTTCTTTCTTTCCTTCTTTCTTTGGCAATGGGGTTAAGTGACTTGCCCAGGGTCATACAACTACTAAGTATTATGTGTCTGAGGCCATATTTGAAGTCAGGTCCTCCTGACTCCAAGGCCAGAGCTCCATCCACTGCACCACCTAGCTGCCCCACCATCCTCATTTTTCAAATGGGGAAAGTGAATCCTAGGGAAGTGAAGAAACTTTCCCAAGGCCCTACAGCAATAAGGTAGACTTAGTCTTGCTCAGTTTTTGAGAATGATCCATGTAGCGGACACACACACACACACACACACACACACACACACACACACACACATACACCCCTTACTGAAGGGAGGCGGCCAGAGGGAGCTGGGAATCCAGGAGTCCTGCCTCGTAGTACTGGGATTAACTCTCTCACTTTCCCAGCTTCCTTGTTCTTTGGGTCTGATTCTCCTGCCTGGACACTCTTCCTCTTCATTTTATGGGTCCTTTTGAGAGGCAGCCCTCTGGCTTCTTGTGGTTCGAATGCCAAAAGGCTGGGCTCCTGCTTAACCACACACACACACACACACACACACACACACACACACACACACACACACACACACACACACACACACACACACACACACACACACACACCCCTACTCACTCCAGACTCCTCGAAGCTTGGCTACAAGAAGCTTTACAGCTCCCCTCTTTCCCACACAGCAAGATTGAAACCCAGGCCCCGGGTCACTAGAAAGGCCTTGCCAAAGGACTTCTTGGACTCAGCCATAGGCAGCCCTCCATTTTCTCACTTTGTCTCTGTTTACGACTTCCGCATCTGTCCCTTATCTGTCTGAACACTCTGTACCAGGAATGTCTCTGCATCTTGCCAAGTTTGTCCAACACTCCTCCTCCCCTGATGGATCTCTTGAAATCCCCACTCCCCCACTAGGAGTTTTTTTTCTTCCCCTTTTCTCCTTGATTAAAAAGAAACAAGTTGCAAATGCTTCCTTATGCCACAATTCAGCATCGCCTAAGGGCACCACATGGGATGACACTGGTCTAAAATGTTGGTGCTTAATAAAATATTTGTTGATTGTTAGTGTGTTCTCTTTCTTTCCCCCTCTCTCTCTTCTTCCCTCACTCTCCCTCCTCTTTCCCCTCTTTCCTTCCTCTTTTCCTCACTTCTCTTTCCCTTCTCCTTCTCTGTCTCCTCCTTCTTTTCCCCCTCTTCCCTCTCTCTCTCTTCTCTCTCCCCCTCTCTCTTTTTCCTATCTGCCTTCCCCCCCCCATAGCGTAGTATAGTAAGTAGGGTCCTGGAGTAGACATCAGGGATCCTTGGGTTCCAGTACACTATAGACATTTGTTGTGTGCTCTGGGACTTTGGACAAGTCACTTAGACTCTCTGAGCCTCAGTTTCCCTGTCTGTAAAAATGAGGTAATAATAAAGCTTACCTTGTAGGGCTACTTTGAATTAAAAAGTATTTATTATAGACATTCTATATACAAAGCACCCATGCTAAGCACTAAGGATGCAAACAGAAAAGCAGAGTCGATCCCCGGCTCTCAAGGGGCTCGCATTCTAACCGGTGAGAGAATGCATTTGGGAGGCTTCATTTACAAGTCATACACTACCTGTAAAGGCTTCATAAGCCTGTAGGTCTGTATAAATGTTAGTTATTATTGAAGTGAGGGTGAGTTGAGTTTGAATCCTGCTTCAGACACCAACTAGCCGCATGATCATCCTGGTCAAAGCCTCAGCGTTCTCATCTATAAAATGGGAATAATGCAAGCCCTTACCTCCCAACCGAGGTAACCTATACAATGTGCTTTGCTAATCTTAAGATACTATATAAATACGTGTTAGCTGTAGATCCATGAGCTTATGAGCCTATGTGAAGTTGCCATTTGTTTTGGACCTGAGCATTTATCAGTGTAGGGACCTCCCTGTACCGATGCAGATGGACACTTCTCCAACACACAGTTTTAAAGAGTTGCCCTTAGGGTCTTAGGATAGGGGTAAAGTGACTTGTCCAGGGTCACATGGCCATTATGTGTCTAGGCAGGACTTGAACCTTGGTCTTTCTGACTCTAAGGCTGTCCTTCTTCTCTCTAACACATGACTCTGACTGAGACATTGGGAGGGAAACATCCAGAATTGCATTATGAAAATGGAAAGTAGTACTCAACATCTCTAATATCTGTCCCCTTCTCTCCATTGTATGACCAACATCCAAGTTTAGTCTCCCATCATCTTTTGCTTGAAATACTTCAGGAGTAACCTGGTTCTAGGCTTTCCCCTCTCTAATCCATCCTCCATAAAGCTACCCCTAGACTCTTCCTAAAGTACAGGTCTGACTGTATCACTCCCTTGCCTAACAAACTTCATTGACTCCCTATTCCTCCTGGATAAAATACTAATTCTTCAATTTGAAGTGTAGAACCTTCTATAGCCTGGCTCCAGAGTATTTTCCCAAACTTATTTCATATTAGTCCCTTCCATGCAATATCTGTTTCAGCTGAACTGGATAATGATATAATATTTATAAAGCACTTAGCACAGTGCCTGGCAGTAGGTGCTTAATAAATGCTCTTTCCCTTCCATTTCCCTTTAAACTGGCCTATTTGCTGTTCCTCAAACTCATCATTCCATTTACACCATTGTACTTTTGCACAGGTGGTTCCATACACCTAGAACATTTCTCTCTTTAACTCTGGCCTTATAATCCTTATCTGTCTTAAAGACTCCTCTGCAGAGCCCCCTCCTGAAGGAAGCCCTTCTTTATCCTCCCCCTAGTCTTAGTGTTTTCTCTTTCCTCAAATGACCTTGTACTTACTTAACTGTATAAAAGCCCCCAGAAGAATGTAATCTCCTTTCAGGGACTGTTCTGCATTTCCATTTTGTATCTCCATGGCCTGATTAGCACGATGCCATATATATGGTAGCCACTAAATCATGTTAGACTTAGTTGAATTCAAGTGAAATAGAACCAAAGCTGGAACTGACTTCAGAGCTCACGGCCTCTTTAACCCCCCTGCTTGGTATTATCTCTGCAGGCTCCTAGGGTCTGTTATTGATGTTTTCTGGTGCCCATTGCAGTTTGTAAGGTGCCCTGCTTGTGGAAGGGTCAGTCAGTGAACAAGCATTTATTAAGCGTCAACTATATGCCAGGTCCTCTGCTAAGCACTAGGAGAATTTATTTAGTTATAGGTAGACAGTTTAAGAGAATTGAGTAATGAACCTGTGTAGTCTAAGCAAGTGACTTTCATCTCTCTGGGCCTCAGTTTCCCTCCTTTTAAAAATGAGTGTAGGAACTTGAGGATTGTATAGATTGGCCCTTCAGCATCCTCTCTGTAGCATAGTGGACAGAACACTGTTCTTGCAGTCACAAGGAACTGAATTTGACTGTCACCTCACTTAATAGATGTGCAACCACAGACGAATCACTTAGTCTCTCTTCACTTGTAAGATGAGGATAATGCTAGCATCTGCCTCACAGGATTTTTAGGTGGATCGAATGAGATAATGCATGGAAAGTGCTCTGAAAACTTTAAAATGCTATATAAATGTCAGTTATTATTATCTTGTGGACAGTGGTGTGCCCTAGGCATATGCTCGGTTGGTGTCTCAGGTGACGCTTGAGATGCTTCAGTAGCAATTGTACTCCAGACTCGGATCTTTTCTGGCTTCCGACAAACCTACAGAAAAGCAGGCTTTCAGTCAACCAATTAATCAATTAGTTAGTTAGCTGATGATCTCTAAAGTCCCTTCCAACTAGAGAGCTATGATTCTTTTTCAACCTTTAAGAAAGTGTAGTGCACAACTTGACCACCAGGTGGTGGTACAGGCAAACCACCAGCCAAATGGTCTCCAGATACAGGATAGCCCCCTCTCCCATTGCTGGTATTGCCAATTCGGTTGCCCTGGCTAGCTGGATTTGAAACAGTGTATGGGAAAAGAAACGAACCATCTCTTTGAATTCATTATCTATTAGCAATGTCTGCCACAGATAGATAGATAGACAAACAGATATAGATGTAGATGTATGTATATAGTATATGTATGACATATACATATCTCTATATACATATGTGTATACATGTGGGTGTCTATGTGCACACCCCATATATCCACAAATGCATGTATGTGTATATACATTTTTGTTGTTATTGAGTTGTTTCAGTCATGTCTGACTCTTCGTGACCCTATCTGGAGTTTTCTTGGCAAGGATACGGGAGCGGTTTGCCATTTGCTTCTCCAGCTCATTTTACAGATGAGGAAACAGGCAAACAGGGTTAAGTGACTTGTCCAGAGTCATACAGCTAGTAAGTGTCCAAGGCCAGATTTAAACTCAGAAAGATGAGTCTTTCTGACTTCAGGCCTGGTGCTCTATCCACTGGGCCACCTAACTGTCCCATATATTTGTATATATGTATATATACATAGGTATATTATACATTATGTATATATGTAGGTATGTATATATGTATAAATTTCTATACATGTGTGTGTCTATATATGTATATATATAATGCATACACATATATGTCTATGTATTTATCTGTGTGTATGTCTGTCTGTCTATCTATCTATCTAGCATTCCGGGCATGTGGGACTCCCTAGATATGGATGGGTTCTGTAGGTTGTCTGTGAATTTGCGTGCCCATAATCTGAACAATAGGTATTTTTCATGAGCTTGGTTTTCCTGACTCCCAGATTAGCTCTTCTTCTGTCACAATGATGGTGTCCAGTTCAGCTGAACTTGGTCTATTCAGGTCAAATAGGCTTCACTTTCAGTCTCTGCCCTATTCTACTCTTCATTTTCTGATATTCTCCTGTGTTCTAAGAAATACCTTATATGTTATATGAACTCAATTAGTATTTGGCATTTTGATTTAAATCCCTTGCAGGAATATCCTGATGAATCCTTTTCTTTCCCCCCTCTCCATGTCATCTTTTCTTACCTCCATATTTCCTCTTCTTTCTGTTCCTTTCCTTGTGAATAGTGGAAAGAGTCATAGGGCTTGGGTTCAAATCCTGGTTTTGCTGCTTACTACCTGTGTGACATTGGACAAGTTGCTTAACTTCACTGGGGCCTCAGTTTCCTTATCTATAAAATGAGGCCATTGGACTAGATGCTCTCTCCTTTGGCCCTAAATCTGTGATCGTTGCCATCTCTCCCTCAGTCTCACATTTCTCCCACTCATCTCTTCGATAGGAGATCATCACCTCTATCCTGCTAAGTGGGCGGATTGGGCCCAACATCCAGCTGACTGAGTGCTATGGCCTGAGACTGAAACACATGAAATCTGATGAGATCCACTGGCTGCACCCTCAGCTGACGGTGGGAGAGGTGCAGGAGAAGTATGAATGTCTACACGTCGAAGCCGAATGGAGGTAGGACAGAGGAGCAAATCCCTAGGGTAGAAATGGGCAATTGAGTGGTGCAGTGGATGGAACATTGGGCCTGGAGTCAGGAGGGCTCATCTTTGTGAGTTCAAATCTGGCCACAAACACTTCTTATCTGCATGACCCTGGGCAAGTCACTTAACCCTGTTTGCCTCAGTTTTCTTATCTGTAAAATGATCTGGAGAAGGAAATGGCAAACCACTCCAGTATCTTTGCCAAGAAAACCTCAAATGGAATAATGAAGATTAGGACATGATTGAAAATGACAAAATAACAACAGAGTAGAGAGTGTATTGGAGTGGGCTGACTTAAGGCATAGGGAATTTTCCATCATCCCAGTGCTTTCTCTGAGACTCTTGAGATAATAGATACACCACAGCAAGAGGATCAGCTTGGGAAGCCCTAGTCCAAAAGTGTTCTTCTTTCTCCAGAGACCTAACCTCAGAATCAGAAAGAGGCAGTGTAGTACAATGGGTCTGGACCTGGGTTCAAATTCTGGCTCTGCCATTTATTTCCTTGGCAAATTACTTGACCTCTGGGCTTTACTTTTCTCAACTTAAAAAGAGAAAGAATTTGCCTAGATGACCTTAATAATAGCTAGATTTCTATATTAATAGCTAGCATTTATATAGAACTTTAAGGTCTACAAAGCACTTTGTAAATGTTAATTCACTTAATCCTTACAACAAGCCTGGGATTATCCCTATCTTACAGATGAGGAAATTGAGAAACAGAGAGGTTAAGCACCTAAGATCACCCAGCCAGTAAGTATCTAAGGCAGGATTTGAATTCAGGACTTCCTGATTCCAAATCTAACACTCTAACCACTGTGTCACCTAGCTGCCTCAGACTGAATGTCCTTTCCAACTTGAAATCTGTAATCTTGGCTATCTAAATTTAATTTATCCTCTTCATGCCTAGGATAAGACCTGGGTGCAAGTCCTATCTCTGATACACAATACTTCATTACTATATGTATACACACTCCATCAAATGAGTGACAGGATATAAAGCACTTGGCAAATATTACTAGGTTACTACCTCAGCCTTAAAGCCCTGAGGTAGTGCTTTAAATGCTAGCCATCATCATCATCATCATCATCATCATGTGTGTGACCCTAGGTAAATTACTTAATCTCTCAATATACCAGGTGCTCCCTAAGACTATAAGTTGCTGGTAGAGAGGAGTTCCTTTTACCAATGAAATCATAGTTTTGGTCCCAAACCAGCAAAAAAAGCGCATAATAAAAAATGAACTTTACCAAAACTACCGTGAGGACAATCCCTTGTGCAACTCTCCACTATGGCAACCAGTCTATATTCATGCTTCCAGGGTGTACTGAATACCCCCTGATTCTCCTGGCTTGAGCAATGATATCCCACTTTCCACCCCACAGCTAACCAGAGACAGAGGTGAGGTTTTAAAAAATACTTTATTTGCTACCAAAGTTAAAAAAGGTGAAAATTAAAAAAAAAACAACTTCCGAGTTTGTTGAGTTTCAGAGCTCTTGTTAAGATACCCCTATTCTAACCATAGGGGCATTATCCACTTCTTGAGCTAACTAGCTCCACTCCCATATAACTAGTCTCTTGTCCTGGCCCTGCTGTGTTTTTAGCTGTCCTGCTGCTTGGGAGAAAGACCTCCGCATACTTTCCCCTGGCTTCACTCCAATCCACTCTGGGTTCCTTTTCCTGTTCAAAGACAGGGACCTTTGGGGCTCCCTCCATCCAATTCCAAGGCCGGCTCTTTCAGAGACCATCAGCCCAGTTCCCAGCATTAGAAAGGCCCCAACCATTAACAATAAGGGGAGAGTTCTTCATTCTTTCATAGCCAAGGCTCATCCTAGCCAGGTGGGAAAGAGAAGAATTCTAGGGAAATTGAGTAGAGCCATACCTTCATATCTTCCCATAGTTTCTGTAGATTGAGTTCTGGAAAGCTTATCTTGGGCTCACCATGAACCCACTATGCTCACATAACAGACCTCATAGGGACTTAGGAATATAGATCTAGATCTGGAAGGGACTCAAGAACCATCAAGTCCAACTCTTCATTTGATAATTGAGGAAACTGAGTGAGGTTAAATAACTTGCCCAAAGTCACACAGCTAATGAGCATCAGAAGCAAGATTTGAACCCAAGCCTTTTGCTCTAAAGCCAGTGCTTTTCCCTGTGTACCACAGTGCCTCCAAACTGGTGATCTGTAACCCAGAAACTTCCTTAGTTGGGAAGATGTTATATAAGGACTCTATTGGAACTCTTGAAGGGTACTCAAGATAAAGATAATTAGGTAGCTGTCATAGAGGCAACATGGCTTAATGAATAAAGTGCTATGAGACCTAGGTTCAAATCTTGACAGAAATACTAAGCAAGTCCCTGAGCAAGTCACTAAAACTCACTGAGCCTCAGTCTGTTCATCTGTAAAGGGGGGGATGATAATACCGTAACATTTACCTCATGAGGGTGTTGTAAGGCTCAAATGAGGTGAAGTATGAAAAGTGATTTGAAAAATTTTAAGTACTTTATGTTGGTTATTATGATTATTACTTTTACTAGTGGTCAGAGAAGCAATCATCGTGTGATGAGTCAGATGCTAAAGCAAAATCTGGGAATCTGACCATGTGATTTTATACCCACCCCAGTGATCACTGAATGATAAGTCTAGCCCTGGAAGTTTCCTCAGAGGTGATCCTCATTTTATAGGTGAAAAGACTGAGGCTCAGAGAGGTGAATGACTTGCCCAAAGTCATACTGGTAACAAGTGGAAGAAAGGGACTTTGAGCTCAGTTCCTTGGATTCCAAATCCATCATTCTTTCTACCATCCCATGTTGTCTCCCTGGGAGGGAACAGGCTTTGGTTAAGAGTTCAGAGAAAGCCCAACACAGTCCAAGGAGGACCCCTGCACGTCAGGCTCCTTGTCTGCCTCTGCCCCTCCTCTGCTGGCCCCTTTACCCCCTTCAGGCACCAGCTGCCCCATCCCAGACCAGAGGTTCTGAATTTCCTGCCTCAGGTATGACCTGCAGATCCGCTACTTACCAGAGGACTTCATGGAGGCCCTGAAAGAAGATAGAACCACGCTGCTTTACTTTTACCAACAGGTGAGGCTTCTGGAACCCTGAGTCTCATTTTTCTTTCTTTGGGAGCCAGTGTGGGAGGACACAATAGAGGTCAGCATTTGTAGGGAGCCAATCCGGGCATCTCTGCAGTGGTGTTCATTCCCTGGCCTTGTTGTCCAGTTTCCCCACTTTGCCCCTAGATTGGAATCCTAGAATGTCACAGCTGGCTCCCAGGCAGACTCTGTGCTGTCATTTTTCTATCTCCCTAGTTTAACCCCCTATTCAAGGCTCCCACTGCCTCTTCTGCTTTCCTGGGGAACTTTCTCTCCTGAAAGGTCAGGCTATTGGAGAAGAGAAAACAGGTCCTGAGAAAGAGAGTCTCTTGCCCCAGGGCACATCGCAAATCAGTGATAAAACTGAGATTAAATCTTATGCTCTCCATGAGGGTGGGTATGAAAGAGAAAGAGCTTGGGGGTCTGGGCCCATTTTCTTCCTCCATACATTTCTACTGACTGTCCCCCATATCTGGAATGCATTCTTTCCTCATCTCTGCCTCTTAGGGTCCCTTCCTTCCTTCAAAGCTCAGTGGAAGTGCCCCATCCTGCATGAGGCCTTTCTTGATCTCTCTAGCTACTAGTACATTTCCCTCCCCCATTACCTTATCATTAATTTATGTGTGTGTGTGTGTATATATATATATATATATATATTTGCATTTGCTTATGTATAATACATCTGATAGAATGTAAGATCCTTAGGAAAGGGATTGTTTTTGTCTTAGTGTCCTAGTTCAGTGCCTGGTACATAGTAGACACTTACTGCTCCTTGATTGATGTCCCTTTGTGCTCCACAGCTACGGAGTGACTACATGCAACGCTATGCCAGCAAGGTCAGTGAAGGCATGGCGCTCCAGCTGGGCTGTCTGGAGCTCAGGTAGGTGACTTTCCATCTCTTACTGGGGCACCTTGTGGATGTGAGCCAGGTACCGTGGGCAGAGACTGCCCATCTCTTCTTGTTTTCCCTGTTCACAGTTGACCCAGGCTTCCTTCCCGAAGTCAAAGGGAGAGAATAGGAGAGGGGAGAAAGCGTAGAAGATCTGAGACTTGGGTACTAAGGCTTGGCTGCTTGGTGGTACATACTGACCTGTTTTTCTGTCCACTGTCCTTGCCTCCCTCCTGCATTTGCCTACAGTTTCTTTGTTTACTTCTTTAGCACTTAGTCCTAAGTTACCTAAAATCAGCCTGTTTTATCCACCCATCTTTCTAGCCTCATTTACAAACTATTGGCTATTGGAGAAGAGAAAACAGGTCCTGAGAAAGATGCAAAGCATTTCACTCTGATGGATTAGACAGTCTTGGGAGGGGTGTGTGTGTGTGTGTTGTGTGTGTGTGTGTGTGTGAATATCTGGGCCTAATTTCATTATCTTTGCTGACTCTGTCATTAAGGCCTTCAGTGACCTTGAGCAGGTATCTTCATTTTTCTGTGTCTCAGCATCCTCACCTCCACAATGGAAGGGGTTGGTTAGGTGAATTCTAGCATCCCTCTCATGTCTGATATTCTGTCATTATCTCCTCTTTCACTGTCTGAATGCTTCTCCATTCAGTAATCCCTCTTTGTCTTTATACCCAGTTGTATCTAGACATCATCCTTAGCACTGTGTGGTGATAGAGACAGAACATTGCCACTTAGCTACACCTCCAAGTTATTACATATCCTATTCAGCCCACCCCAGCCCACTGCAAAGAGACTGAGTCAGGGGTGGGGGGGATATCATTGGAAAGCTATTCAGCTCACTGGTTATTCCAAATCTTTGGGAGATTCTGGGACTCCTTCTTTCTACTTCTACAAATTGGAGGGTCATTAGAGAGTTCTGGCTTTTGTTCTAGAAAACAGGGTGTAGGATGCCCTGGGATGTCCATGGGAGTATAGCAGGGATCACTACAGAGAAGGAAATTAAGGGCCAATAAGGGCCAATAAGTGTTTAAGGACACACAGGTAGTAAGTGGCACAGATTTCAAATTCAGATCTTCTGACTTCAAATCCAGTATTTTCAACACCCTACCTATGAATGATTTGAACTTCTCATAAATCCCCAGAGAGCCATGAGTACTGGGGAGAGTGGAGGATCCCTTCAATTGTTCCAGCATGCCGGAAGGGACTGCTGGTTTTGTAGCAAAATGTGCCCCAAAAGATGTGGGATAAAAGGTGTTTCTCTTCCAAGGACAGTATGCTTGGCCTTCCCCATCGTTGCTCCCTGCTTCCCTTTCTCCAAAATGTTTTCAGCATGGTACACATTCAGCTAACGAGCAACAAAACAGTACAGTTCTATAAGTCAGAGTATAAAGTCCATTCCTGCAGATCTGAGGATGCAAACTCTCCCAAATTACCAATGATCTCTTAATTTTCTCCTTTAATGGACAGTCCTCATTCTGCTTGACCTCTCTGCAGCATTGACTTCATTGACTGCCTTCTCCTTCTGCATGCTCTTTCCTTTCTGGGGGTTCATGATCCACCTCTCTTGTCCCTCCTCCTACCTGTCTAACTGCTTCTCATCAGTGTCTTTTTCTTGGTCTTCACCCATCTTATGCCCTAATTAACTGTGGGTGACCCTTGAGTTTCCAGCCTGAGCCCTCTTTTTTCGCTTTGTTCTCTCTTACTTGCTGATCTCCTGAGATCCCATCGATTATATTATCTCTATGCAGATTACTTCCAGATCTATATATCCAGCCCTAGTCTTCCTTCTGCATTCCAAACTGCCTATTTGGACATTTTGAAATGCATGTCCCATAAGCATCTCAGACTCAACAAGTCCAAATCAGAATTCAGTATCTTCCCTTCCTATACCTGCCCCCTCCCCCATCCACCACCTTCTAAAATTCCTTAGCGCTCTCAATGGTGCCAGCATCCTCTCAGTCAATCTCCATCCACTTTACTATCCAGCTACACTGGCCATCCTAGCCCACTTACTGTTCCTTACATACACTGCTCAGTCTCCTCGTCCATGTCTTTGTAGTGGCTGTCCCTATGCCTGGACTGTGCTTGCTCCTCACTTCTGCATTTTATCCATGTCTTCTTTGAAGACTTAGCTTTAGTACCACTTTCTGGATCCACCTCCCCTGCCTCTATTGCTAGTGCCTTCCCTTCTAGGGGTACCTTGTATCTACTTTGCATCTTATATACGTACATGTTGTCTTCTCTGTTGGGATGTAATCTCCTGAAGGGAAGGAACTGCTTTTGCTTTTTGTCTTTGTATTCCCATCCCTTAGCACAGTGCCTGATATATAGTAAGTGCTTAATAAATGCTTATTTTTTATTGGTTGAGTGATTGATACCAGACCCATGACTATTCCCTCCATCTCCATTTCTTGAAAGGTTTACAATAACCTACAGGTCACTGAATAAAGGTATTATTTGTCCTGGAATGAATAAGATGAGACATTAACTACCTTAATAGGTTCCTAGTGACACTGGTTCTTGGAGTCAGAGCACATAGATTCAGATCCCATCTCTGCCTGTTATTATCCATTTGACCTTGAGCAAATCTTTTAACATTCCTGGACCTCTAATTCTGCACCTGGTTCAATTAGAGGGTCTCTAAAGCCTCTTTTAGTTCTAAGTGTATGGTCCTGTGTGAAAATCTCTTTTTCCAAGAGAGATCAAGATAATTTATATTATCTTTTGCTCAGTTAATCATGGACCACTTGTGTTAGCTACTGGGGGTTAGTTGAAAGGAGTTATCTATAAGAATCCTCTATGTTGACTATAGGGCAGCTAGGTGGTACAGTGGATAGAGCGCCAGGCCTAGAGTCAGGAAGACCTGAATTCAAATCCAGCCTCAGACACTAACTACCTGTGTGACCCTGGGCAAGTCACTTAACCCTGTTTGCCTGTGTTTCTTCAAAATGGTCTAGAGAAGGAAATGGCAATCCACTTCAGTTTCTATGCCAAGAAGACCCCAAATGGGGTCACGAAGAGTCAGACAGGACTGAACAACTGAACAGCAACGACAATAATGAGGAATGTTGACTGCATGTAAATCAGCTCATCAGCTATGAAATTACCACCTTTTCTTTTCAAATAAGTCTCAGTTGCCCACCTTAAAAAAGAAGTATATGTGTATAAAATATATATATGCATGTGTATATATGTGTATTTATGTGTGTATGTGTACATATATATAAAAATATGATTATTGCATCTAATTTGTCTTCATGTTCCTTTCTCTTTTTTCTCCCTGCCCCCAAATTGGGATTTGAAATTGCTGGTTCCTGTCCAGAAACTTCCCCATTAGAAGATACAAATGCTCCATTTTCTAATGATTAGATGGGCTTTGTCCAAGTTTTGAAATATAAGATAAACATTAAGTCAGCTGAGTAAACAGAACAATGAACCCAATAGAAAGTACTCAGGAGATGTGTTGTTTTAGAGACGTGACAGCAGTGACTAATTAGTTCCCATTTCTGTAGGGATTTGTTTTATTTAGATCAGATCAGAGATAAATTTATACTTGTATTATTATATGTGACTTTTTCCTCTCTTCAGTTTTGATTGATTCTAAGTGATTCTCCAGATATGTGTATGGGTGGGTAGGGAGTGGAGGCCATCTTCAAATAAACAAATACGAGGAAACTCAAAGAGAGTCAGTGTGATGTAATAAATAGAGTTTATAAAGTAGACAGAGTTTAGAGCCAGAGCTCTTCTATTTCCTTTTTTTCTATTTTTTTCCTCTATTTCCTAAATTCGTGACCTTAGGCAAGTCAAAATGATCTGTGCCTGAGTTTTCTCATCTGTAAATTGGAGGATTAGACTAGACAAGGTTTTTTTCATCTCTAGATCCTATGATTCTATTATGAAACTGTTCTGACAATTCATAATACATTTAGTTGATTCAGGAGAGTGGGGAGGGGAGAAGTGAAGAGGGTAAAATACTCTTTATAAACCTACATTGAAGGTTTTAAAACAAACAAATCCCCAGAAATAGCAGGGGAGGGTGCTTGGCTTAAAATAGGTACACAGTAAATATTTCTCATTCATTCTTTCATCCTATACATAAATGGAAGAGTTTAGTGGAGGAAGAGTGGGTAATCAACAGCATGGTCATCAAAGTCATTGCCAAGTAGAGGAAATGGTCCAGGGATTTGACTGCCAAATAGCCAGGGCACAGTCTCAGAAGACCTTTGACTTAGGAAACCAGCCAGGGTAAGTTTGTACCTCATTATGAGCAGTGATTGATAACAAATCAAGATTAGGAAGAGGAGAGCAATCAAGGTCAAATGGTGTTTTCTCTCATTACTGTTATGCCATAATTGCATTCATATTTACATTGCTATTTTCAGATGGCATATTTTTAATAGAAAAAATATAATTGAGTACTTTATTGCTATCAATTTTCTTCTCTATTACTAACATTTGAGAATAACGTGACTGTCTGTGTCCAAGCCCAAGTTCCCATCAGTCTTCCTCTGCTCTGCTTCCCCCCAGCCTTCACCCATCAGGTATTTTTATCCAGGTGAAATCCAGTTAAAATGAACATCAAAAGCAGTCTTTAAGAGACCAAAAAGTCACTAATCTTGTAGACTGAGTGACTTGTGGGGGTAGGGAAAAGAGGGCAAGTTCATAAGAGTCTTTCTGTTTTGGTCAGTCCCTATTTTCCATTGCTGTTCAGTCATGTCTGACTCTTCGTGAACCTATCTGGGCTTTTCTTGGCAAAGATACTAGAATGGTTTGCTATTTCCTTTTCCAGCTCATTTTACAGATGAGGAAACTGAGGCAAACAGGGTTAAATGACTTGCCCAGGATCATAAAGCTAATAAGTGTCTGAGACTGGATTTGAACTCAGGTCTTCCTGATTTCAGGCTCAGCACTCTATCCACTGAGCCACCTAGCTACCCTTCAGTCTCTGTTATTCTCTGTCTATTTCATTCTCTCCACCATTTTTTCCTCATTTAAATGCAATGTTGAAGGAATGTTTAGTCTGGAGAAGAGAAGATGTGGAGGGACATGGTATTATCTTCAAATATTTGAAGGGCTGTCATATGGAAGAGGGATTTGTTTTATCCTATTTGATTCCACAAGGCAACCAGACCATTGGGAGGCTTGTTTTGGTCTGATATAATGAAGAACTTTCCCACAGTCAGGTCTGTCTGAAAGTGAGAGTGGGGTAATGAGCACCTCATCAGTGGAAATATTCTAGCAAAGACAGGATGACTGACTGCCTGTTAGGGATATGGAAGAGAAAATTCCTCTTGGGGTAAGAGCCTGGACTAGGTGACCCCTAAGGTTCCTTCTGATCCTAAGAATTCAGGATGATAGTCATCTCAGGCAGACTTCCTACTATGATTTGACTATTTATCTATAATGACTGTTTTTTTTTAATTGAACTACAGCATAGAAGGGTTTCCAGAGGACTTTTTCCAAGGGGATAAAAGAGACACATGTGAATATAGCAAGAGGAGCTATGTGAGGCCCACAGAAAAGTAGGGATTACTGGACAGATTGACCTCTGAAGTAACTGGTGTCTGGTGGGAGTGGGGACACCTACTTCAATGGGTCAGTATGAAGCAGCCGTTTAGTACCAGGAAAGGTTAAGGTCATATCATCAGCTGCTGCTTCCTTGGCTTCTCTCCACAGAAATGAACAGCCCTGGCCACTGGGATAATCCAACTTTGGATAGGACTTAGGGACCCTTAGTATTGGGGGCTATATATAAGAAAGACCATACCTAGGTGGGTATATGGCCTGGGACCATCCCTAGCATTGTGCAGCCCTAAGTACCTCTCAAAAAAATTAGGTGAAATCAAGTTAAAATAAATATCAAGGGCAGTTTTGAAGAGAACAAAAAATATCACAAAACATGATGCCTAAGGGAATTGAGAGGATGAGGAAATAGAAGAGGGAGTTCTATCTGCTTTTATCTTTAATTTGTTTTAGATTTTTATCTGAATTTAACAAACACTAAAATGGACATTTGCATACACACATATATCAGAATGGGGTTATGCATGAAGCTGTAAGTCTCTATTATGTACAGCTTCCTTTTCTTTGCAACATGTAACAAGTTCAAATGGTACCTTTCAAAACAATCCTTTTTGTCTGTGCTTCTTTCTGGACTTCTTTCCATTCTCTGAATTTTTAAAAAGGACTCCCCTATGACCCTTCTTTCTTTCTACCTCTTATCTCCTACCTACCCACCCTGGAAAAATGTAAAAGAAAAACAAAACCCTTATAGCAAATATTAATATTATCAAGCGAAATAAATTCCCATATTAGCTATGTCTGAAAATATCTACCTGCTTCTTCTCAGTCATAGGAAGAAGGAAAAATTCTGTGTATATAGGAATCTCAAGTCTTTATTTACACCAGCTGACAAAATTGCCGCTTCTTCCCCTGTCAAATGCCTCCTTGAGCCACAGTAGAGTGGGGGCCTTGCACCCTGGAGCTATAGGCAATGGGTCTAGTTTTAGGAATGGCCCCGGGGGAAGGGGTCTTTTTTTTTAAGTCAGACTATGGAACTCTGTAACTATCTAGTCAGGGTCTCCCCAGGTGCTTGGGATCCCCCAGTCCAGTGTGTATCAGTACAAGTGATTTAATTGCTGAGCCCTGGTTTACTAGCCACCATCTCTCCTGTTCTTCATAGGAGGTTTTTTAAAGACATGCCCCACAATGCCCTTGACAAGAAGTCCAACTTTGAGCTCCTGGAGTAAGTATCTACAGTCCCTCCATCCTGTCTCTTCATTCCCTTTCTTCCCTTCTACCATTCTCCAGATCCTTGACTTTTATCCCATTTTGGTGAATCAAATTGGGGGACCCAATCATTCCTGGACCAAGTGGAACCTTTTCCCCCAAAATCCACGCCCTCCTATTTATCTCTGATTGGACAAGAGGCTTTGGGTTTGGGATGAGTTACCATTGGTTGATTTCTGTTCTAGGAAGGAGGTGGGGCTGGACCTGTTTTTCCCAAAGCAGATGCAGGAGAATCTGAAGGTGAGGAAGAGGGAGAAGAGAACTTCTCCAAATTCGTTGTCAGGCAAAGGGAAGAGGAGAAATTTTCTTTGGGAAACTAGTGAATATTCATTATTTTAGGGCCTTTTAGGAGAAGAGTGGCCCACAGAAAGGAGGTTTTCTCAGCTATGCTTTTATGTAATGTCATCAGTATAAATTTATAGGGCCTACCAGTGGGGTCTTGGGGATTTTTTCTATACTAGATAGCATCCTCTCTGGCCATGTTTATACTATGGTCCTTCCTTTATCTGGTCTATGGGTAGGTAGCCTAAAGGGTAGGGTGGGGATCATGAGGAGCAGGTTACAATATGCTCCACCTCCCCACCTCCATCTCTCATGGCTTCTCCTTTACAGCCCAAACAATTCCGAAAGATGATCCAGCAAACCTTTCAGCAGTACGCCTCTCTGAAGGAAGAAGAATGTGTCAGGAAATTTTTCAACACGCTTGCCGGATTTGCCAACATTGACCAGGAGACCTATCGCTGTGAACTCATAGTAATGGCTTCTCCAGCTTTCTTTATCCCCTCCAAGTGCTAGATCCCATGTTTCTCAATGTCTGGGCCCAATGAGGCCAGCAGAGAGAAAAACAAACCAACCAACACCCAGCTTTGGGTGTTCTTGAGGGTCAGGGCATCCAGATGAAGTATATCTACTGAAGTAGGCTACAGTTGTTTCCTTTATAAAATGAAGTTATATAATATTTTACCTGTCTGAATCCAAGGGACTGAACCAGATGATCTTTTGAAGTCTCTTCTGATATCTATGATTTTCTCTATTGTTTGTTGTTGTTGTTTTATGAGTGTGTGCATGTGTGTTAGGTAGGTATAAAGGTGGGATGGGGAGGTTCTGCTTGGGGAGGGAGGAAAAGGACTATAGAAATCTAACAGCTGAAGGAAAACAAGAGGGACATTGGAAGTCTAAGAAATCTCTGTCCCTCATTCTCTTATACAAAGTCAAGTCACAAGCATCATCGAGCACCTACTATGTGTCGTGCGGAGTGCTGGGTGAGGGGAATACAAAAAGTTCCTAAATTTAAGGAGCTTTCATTCTAAGCCGGTAGAAGAATGGAATTCAACTTAATTCAAGAAGCTTTTCTTTTCTTTTTTTCCTAATTAATAAACATTTATTTATTTTTAGTTTTCAACAAACCCCTCCATAAGATTTTGAGTTCCAAATTTTCTCCCCATCTCTCCCCTCCCCTCACCCCAAGACAGTGTGTAAATTGATATAGGCTCAACATATACATCCGTATTAAACCTATTTTCACATTAGTCATATTGTAAAGAAGAATTAGAACCAATGGGAGAAACCACGAGAAAGAAGAAACAAAAAAATGACAGAGAAAGCAAACAATATGCTTTGATCTGCATTCAGACTCCATAGTCAATAAGCTTTTCTGAAAGACTTCCTTTGTGCATGCACCAGGGGTACAAAAAACAGAACAAAATCAAAGGCTGACCCATTTTAAGCAAATTTTCTTCTTATCTTATTGGAGGCCTGTTCTTGAGGTGTGGTGAGAAGGAATTGAGTACAATAATCTATTCTCTACCTTCCTTCCAGCAAGGGTGGAATATTACTGTAGACCTGGTCATTGGGCCCAAGGGCATCCGCCAGCTGACCAGTCAGGATGCAAAGGTAGGCTGGAGGTAATAAGGTACATGCGGCAGGAGAGGTGGAGAACCCTTTAGAGTATAGCAATCACAGCTGCCCCTATCTTCTTCCCTTCTCCGTAAGACACAGAAGGGGGTTGGGAATTCAATAAACATTTAATAAGTGCTGCCTGCTGTGTGCAAGATACTGTGTTGGGCCCTTGGGATACAAAAAGAGAAATAAAGGACTTTACCCCATTTGAAAACAGCATGTACAGAGACAATTTGATATCAGATATTTATAAAATAGTTTCTGAAGGGAGGGCAAGTGTCTAATATGATGGGAAATTTGTTAATAATAGAACAGGATTCCAGAGGGCACAATGGAAGGGGGAGGGCAGAACAGGGATAGATACATAAGAAGAATAGATGAGTTGGAAAGATGTGAAGGAAGATATGGTAGAAAGAAATAAGGGATATAGAAGAGTCCTCAGGAGATGGCCACAAGAGAAATTTAGTTCATGTCAGTTCAGCTAGTATTTATTGAGCACCTTCTACATGCCAGGCACTCTGCTCAGTGCCAGCATGCAAGGACAAAACATGGTCTGTAAGAGCATCCCAGGAGAACTCTAGCCTCCTCTTCTCTGCTCAGCCTCTCCACACCTTCCCATGTCCAGTGTTCCAGTCAGGCTTGACCCCTGGGTTCCGAGTAGCCAACAAAATCTAGTCGTTTCCCTTTTTCTGAATGAATGTAAAAAGTCACTTATTCCCTGTAGCCCACCTGCCTGGCCGAGTTCAAGCAGATAAAGTCCATCAAGTGTACACTGGTGGAAGATGGACAAGCACTGCTCCAACTGGGGATTGAAGGCGCACCTCAGGTGAGATCTCACTCATCGGGCCTTGGTGGCTCTGTAAGAGCCATCAAAAGCAATTAGGTTGGACTCTTGTAACTCCAATTTAGTTGGAACTGGAATTGAAAAAAAGAGGTGCCTGGCTTCTGGTGATGAGGTTATGTGAAGACTCTGTGATTTCATCATTGTAGAGGAACTCCGCTATTAAATCACTTCTAGTCTATGCTATATATTCTGTATACATGCCTACATGTACACATGCTATGTCTCCTATTAGAAGGTGAGCTCTTTGAGGGCAGAGGAAGTTTTTCCCTTTCTTTTTAAAAAAATTTTTTTTTTTAGGCAATTGGGGTTAAGTGACTTGCCCAGGGTCACACAGCTAGTAAGTGTCAAGTGTTTGGTCTGAGGCCGGATTTGAACTCAGGTCCTCCTGACTTCAGGGCCGGTACTCTATCCACTGCATCACCTAGCTGCCCCTAGTTTTTCCCTTTCTTTGGGTTCAAACCCAAGTCTTCCTGACCAGCACTCTAACCACAATGTCATGTTACTCTTCAATTTCCCACTGTCAGCTGAGACAGTATGAATAGGGCCCTGGACTTGTAGTCAGGAAAACCTGGGTTCAAATTCTGTTTGTAATACTTACTAGCTACATGAGCCTAGGCAAGTCATAACCTATTCGACACTCAGTTCCCTCACCTATAAAATGAAGAATGATAATAACGATAATAATAATACCTCACAAAGTTGTTGTAAGAATCAGATGAGATAATGTATGTAAAGTTGTTCTGGGCTGGGTGCTCATTGGTCCCAGAGACAAGGTTGGAATTTGGGGAGATTGAGACAGTGAGGCAGATGGCAAAAAAAAAAATCCAAAATGATTTAATTAGGTAAAAGCAGCAAGGATATATACAGATACTTAACAAGGTTACATAATACATTGATGATTTCCCCATATCCCCCAGTTCCCATGAGGATGTGTGCATGTTGGTAGCAACAGCAGCTTTCAGGAAGGAAGGGAGGGGCCCATCAATGGTGGGCCTTAGCACATTTAGCCAGATAGTGAAGCAGGTAGGGTTCTCTTACCTAATTTGGAACTTGAATAGGTCAGATGTCTCCAAAGGACTATATCCTATTTTAATGATAACTGTATCCTTGTTCTGGGTCTCTTGTGTTACATAATCATGACCAGGGCCTGCACGTGTACACTGAATTTCTAACTGCACCATATGGCCCAGTTAGCCCCTTAGGGCCCATGGTCTGGGGAAAACATGTGGCATCTGCTACAAAAGCCCTTTGCAAAAATTAATACACTAAATAATAACGATAGCTAACATTTGTGTAGCACTTTGAGGTTTGCAAAGGACTTAATCTGTTTTCTTATTTCATCTTTGTTTTTTTCTCATTTGACCTTTTAAAGTAAGTGCTATTATCATCATCCCCAATTTATAGATGAGAAAACTGAAGATTGGAGAGGTAAGTGACTTGCCAAGGGTCACGTAGCTAGTGAGTGTTTGTGGCAGGATTTGAACTCAGGTCTTCTTGAGTATAAGCATGGTACTCTATTCATGATTCCACCTAGCAATTTGAATTAAATTTGAGCTGTTGTCATTACTAATTGAGAAAAGAACATCCAGTTCTTCGACAGTGTTTCAGGTTGTGAAGGAGTCAGGGGAGCAGTGTCTTGGGAGGTGGGTGCTTATGTGGAAAATATCAGTGCTTGATTTTTAGGACTGGTGAAGGTAAATAGGATTTAAGGCTAGCAACAGCTAGGTGGTGACATAGAGCAGTGGACCTGGAGTAAAGAAGACTTGAGTTCAAATGTGACCTCAGATGTTTAATAGCTGCATGAGTCTGGACAAATCACTTAACTTCTGTCTACCTCAGTTTCTTCATCTGTAAAGTGGGAATCATAATAATAGAACCTACCTCCCAGGGTTGTTGTGAGGATCAAATGAGATACTATTTGTAAAATGCTTTGCAAACCTTAAAAGAGCTATGTAAACACCAGCTACCATTGCTATTAGGGAGCTGGTCAAAGAGATTGATCTCAAGAAGCAGAAGGTAGATCTCAAGAAGTTCTGAGAGGGGGCAGCTAGGTGATGCAGTGGATAGAGTACTGGTCCTGGAGTCAGGGGGCTTGCGTTCAGATGCAGCTTCTGATACTCATTAGCTGTGTAACCCTGGGCAAGTCACTTAACCCCAATTGCCTCCAAAAAGAAGAAGCAGCTCTGAGAAACAGAGCTGGAAGAATGGAGGAGTAGCTTAAATAGCATATCTGGAGACCATGGGCTGCCCCCAGATCTTGCATGGGAAGATTCTGATGACTGTGCTGTACTGGCCCCACCATGTCTACACTGGGGACATTTTCACCACGGTCCCCACGGATCTCAGTCCTCAATGGTTTTTCCTCTGCAGTCCTTGTCCATCAAAACCTCCTCCCTGGCTGAGGCTGAGAATATGGCTGATCTGATCGATGGCTATTGTCGGATACAGGGTGAACATAAGGGTTCTCTCATCATTTGCCCCAAGAAAGGTGGGCATGTTTTCACAGGTAATTGGGGGATGGGAGTGGGGCTGAGGAATCCCCGAGGCCAGGCCTGCAGGAAGCTAACAGGACAATGGGAAGAGAAGCCTTGGGGAAGTAGGACTGATCTTAGGGTGGGCCATGTCCACTCTCCTGATACATAGGCTCAGAGCTGTTGAACTGGATGGGAGCTCAGGGGCTATAGTCCAACCTCCTCATCATCTTGGTTCCTTCCTCTCTGTCCCCCATGCTGAAATGCTCGTCCTCCTCCCTTCCACTTCTCCCTTCAAGGGTCTGCTCAGATGCCATTTCTTACAAGAAGGCATTCCTGAAACCCCAGGTTGCTAGTCCCAGCTCTCCCAAAATTGCTTTGTATTTATTCTGTTAATATTTTGGACATAAGTGTTGTTTCCCCCAAACAGAATGTAAGGTCCTTTGGAGCAGGACTTGTTTTATAACCCTATCATCTAGCATGGTGCCAGGCATATGTAATAAATGCTTATTAAATTGCATTGAATGAAAGACCTGATTGAAGAAGAGTAGAAAGAGAGCTGGATTTGGAGTCAGAGGGCTGGGTTCGAATGCTGGTTCTTTTACTTACTACCTGTATGACCTTGGGAAACTCTCTTGGCCTCTCAGTCTCAGTTCTTTAACCACTAGTGGAATAGATTGGCCACTGAGATCCCTCCCAGTTCTAATTCTGATCCCAACAATGATTAGCCCATCTTCTCCAACCCCAACATCCAGTCTCTATTCCAAGATCAGGAAACTCCGTGAGAGTCAGGATATGAATCATTCTAACTAACAGAAGAAAGCTGTAGGAATGGTGGAGGATGGCAAGTGACCGCCCAGAACCCAGACTCCTTCTCCCTCCCCAATGTCACTTCCTTTTATCTTTTTCAGATGGTGAGAAGCGGAATAGCCTGCCTCAGATCCCTACCCTGTGAGTAGAGTGGGACAGCTGGGAGTGGGACTTGGGATGGGTCCTGCGTGAAAGAAGGAAGGACAAATAGAAACTTCAACTTTTATAGATTTGCTGGTCTAGATACTACCTCATCAGTTCCTTACTGGGATGTTCCCATGTCTTAATTGTAGACTGAGTCATTTTAGTGGGGTAGTTCATCTTGCCTTGCATCACCATACTTGGCAGTGGTAATTGAAATCATTGCTGGGGATGGAGGAAATGGGGAGTGGTGGCCATTTTCCATATTAGAAATAGCTATCTCTTAGTATTGAAGGGGGTAGACCTATCACAGAGTGAATTAGGGAAACTCCCTTCGAAGCTCATGGGTCAGACCATCTGGAGAGGAGACTAGGCTACAGAGGAAGGGGTTGGGATGCACTGGTGGGGTCCGATCCAAAGGTCTAAGCCCAGAATAACTTCTAATTTTGGTTCTCTCAATGCTTCCTCTTCTACAGACACTTTGGAGAGAGGAGATCCCAGTTCTCAGAAAGCTGCAGCATTGGTAAGCTCCATATTTCAAGCAGTCTGTCTCTTTCCTCCCTGCTCTGCCTCTTTCAAAACCCTTCCAAGGACTCCCTCAGAATAGAAAGAAAGGCAGCCTCAACCTCTTGCTGTCTCTGCCCTCCGCAACCATGATTCCAGTTAAAGGCCTAATCCAAGGGATTGCCTGCATTCTCTCACTGGGCTTTCCGTGCCTACCTGAGGCTAATGAAGAGGGACAAGGCGGGGGGGGATCCTTCCATCTTCTGGCCCCACTCTAGGGACCAGTTCTGATGATAATAGGCAGGGAATGCTGGAAAGATTCAGCCCCAGGTGGGCAAAAGACCCAGGGAGCAACGTTGTCCCTGTTTTTCCGCCTACACCCACCAGTTCCATTCTCCCCTCAAAACCTCCTGCCCCCTCAGTTGTCAGATAATGGAGAGAATTACCATGCAGTAGGGTGCCTGATCTTCCAAAAATATAGGGACATGGCTTGTGCCAGCTCCACATGCCTGAGCAATGGGGAACAGAGCCACCTACTGGATTCCTAGGTTCATGTTTTTTGGGGATGTCTTAACAGTGGGATGAACCCTCTCTTTGTCATTCCAGAGTCAGACATTTATGCAGAAATTCCTGATGAAACCCTGCGGAGGTCTGGAGGTAGGTACAAGGCAAAATTGCAAGTTTTCCTCTGCCCTCCTCAGTGCTTAGCACAACACGTGGTGCATAATAGGTGCTTAATAAATATTTGCTGGATGAATGATGAAAACCATAGTCGGTGTTGAGACCTTGAGTGAACAGATAAGGTGGTTGGAATGTCATAAAGATAATTCTCCTTCCTTCTTTCCCATATTTGTCACCAATAGCCCTATGCATAGACAGGGGTATACCTGAGTCATTATTAATTTGAATGATCTTAATGTTAGTATTCATTCATTCAACATGTATTGAACCTGACACTCTGCTGGGTTCCATTAAGGGAATATCACAGAAGTAGACAATATGTCCCAAGCCTTCCAGGAGGGAAAACTCTTTTCTGGGTCTGAGAAAACAGGGAAGCCCAGATATATAGAACCTCAGAGCTGGAAGAGACTTGAGAGAGATAGCATAGAACAATGGAAAGACGCTGGTTTTGAGATCAAAGGATGTGGGTTCAATCCCACCTATGATACCAGCTGTGTGACCCTGGGTAAGTCACACCTCCCTGAGCCTCAGTTTCCTCTTTTCTAAGCTAAGGAGGTTGGACTAAACTATCTCTGAGCTCCCTTCCAGCTCTCGACCTTTGACCCTATCACAAGCTATCAATTTCAATTCCCTCATTTTCTAGGCCAGGAAACTAAAGACCAGAGAGATTAAATTACTTGTTCAAGAGCATATAATCATTCAGTGACTATCCTAGGTGCCCTGAAGTGACCAGAATTCATTGCAGTTTCCATATTACTACTCTGCCCCTCCCATGCTTAGACTCCTGGGTCCTGATCAGGGGCACTGTGGCTAGGTTACTGAGGAAGTCTGGAGCCTTCAGGTAACTGGCAGTGGGCATAATGGTCAGGGAGATCAATTTGGAGTTCAGAAAATCTGGGTTCAAATCCCACTTCAGATACTTACTAGCTGTGAGACTCTGGGCAAATCACTTAGCTTCTCTGGGACTCAGATCCCTCATCTGTGAGATGCAAGTGCTAGCCTTAGTGGTCCCTGCAAGCTCTGCATTTCTCTCTATTTCTAGTACCTTATTTTCTCCTGTGAGTGGTCGGGTTCCTGGGAAGAACCACTGTCATACATTTACCCATCTTTGGGGCTCATGGTTTTCTTCCTGTCCTCAGTTTTGCAATATGGTGTCGCACGGGAAGATGTGGTTCTGGGCCGTATCCTGGGGGAAGGCTTCTTTGGGGAAGTGTATGAAGGTGTCTACCAGAACCATGTAAGTACTAGCCAGTCTAACCCTTTCCTTTCTCATTTACTTAACCACATGGTCTGGGGCACAAGTCATTAATTAACATGTAAGGGGGATAGTCGATAAGTCATGAGGGGCTTGGATGTGTGCCCATTTGGTAGCAGAAATGGTCATGAAATGTTTGAGGTAGTAGGGGTGATGAGAAAAAAGAGTGACTTACCATAGTAATACAAGAATAGAACAGAGGTACAGTTTGAAGGAAGAGGGAGATAGGAAGTGCTAAGTGGAAGAAACAGATGTAAAAAGCATTTATTAAGCTCTTACTACATACCAGGCACTGTGGTAGACACTGGGGATACAAAGATAAAAGTAGACAGTTCCTTCTCTCAAGGAGCTTATATTCTATTAGGGTGAGATGGTAGTAGTTGTCTGGTCCAACATCCTAATTTTACAGATGAGGAAACTGAGGCTCAACTAGGTATACTAACTTGCCCAAGGTCATATAGGTAGTAAATGGCAGAGTTGGGATTTGAACTTACACCTTTCGAACCAGAGACAGGGTTCTTTCCACTATAACATAATGCCTTTCATAAGGGCAGGTAAGGACAGCCAGGAAAGGCAGGGTACTACCGCAGAGTCCCTAACACTAGGGCTGAGACTGACATGTCTAAAGCAGATTGAGAAAGGGCTGGGTAAGATTAGACCTGGGATATAGTCAGGCAGCCTCAGCCCAATGGTTTTCAGGCAGTGGCAGGAGGGGAGAGTCCATGGCCGTCTTAAATTTCTATATTGTACTTCTACTCCATCCTTCTGGGCAACTTGGGGCTATTCTGGGGTCAAGGAAGCTCTAGGTCTGGGCCACTTGGGTATTTGATGAGAAGAGAGTAAGTTCTGTTTGGCCTGGTTTGATTAGTTTCCCATCTTTTAGGCCACAGACAGAGAGACACAAATCAGCCAGGAACCTGGAAGTTTCTATAGAAGATCCCAGAGTGGGAGGGGAGGTTTCCAGAAGTGAGGTGGGTACTAGTCAGGAAAAGGGGGCATAGATAGGACATAGTTAATTGGACTGAGAAAGACTAGGACTGAAAAACTAAAGCTTTTTCTGGACTTTGTCTGGGTACAGCCTTGATGGGAAGGGCCTGCTGAGGCATGGGGGTCATACCAGGGGAAGTGGGTAGGCAGAGACACTTTACTTAGGCTAACATTCTGGACCGAGGTGTCCTGAGCATATCTCTGTTGCAGAAAGGAGAGCGGATCAATGTGGCTGTGAAGACCTGTAAGAAGGACTGCACTTTTGAAAATAAAGAGAAGTTCATGAGTGAAGCAGGTAGGTCAGCTACTTGATGGATCATAGGATCATGGCGCTAGACTTGTCACTCAGATAGTAAGCCACAAAGATGGAACATAGACTGAGCTCCTCTGACTGGAGCTCTCTTCACTAAACCACTCTGTTTCCCATGTTGTTGATGATCTTGGCTGAGGGAGGCAAGCAGATGTTGGCAGAAAGAGAAAAATTCTATCAGGCCCAGAGCCTCCAAGTTGAAATGCAATCTCAGAGATGGGAGGGCCAAAAGGAGAAGGAAGAAGAAGCAGTGGGGGCAAAAGGACAGGGAGGGGATTACTGATGAGGCCCAAGCAGGAAATCTTGGGAAATAAAGGAAGACTATTCCCCTCTACCTGAGCCTCCCCCACAATCTTCTCTACTATTCCCCCAATTTGGGGCAATTTGTAGTCTTTCAGATGTATTTTTTTCAACTTGTATTTATAAAATATATCTTTTGTTTTAATATTACCTTCAGTTCCTAATTTATCCCTCCTTTCTCTTCTACCCAGAGATCCATCCCTTGGAAAAAGAAATAAAAAAGAAATTGGCAGGGGGGAAAGTATTATAGCAAGACTAACCAATGCATCAACTTATGATTCAATATATTCTGTTCTATACCCATAGTCCCCTACTTCTGTAAATCAGGGAAGGAGATAACATTTTTTAGCTACTAAATTTGGTTATTATAATTAGTATTCAGTTTCATTTTTTTCCTTCCTGTTTATACCCTCAACTTTCTGTGACCCTGTTTCTCTCCTGGTCCCACTCTAGTATTAATGAAGAACTTGGATCATCCTCATATTGTGAAGCTGATTGGTATTATTGAAGAGGAGCCCACATGGATTATCATGGAGCTGTACCCGTATGGAGAGGTGAGCACAGGGAGGGAGGAAAGGAGCTTCTGTAGAAGCAAATCAACCACCCAGTGATCTGTTTTCATAATTGACCCAGGACAAATCTGGGCTGTTAGGGGTGAGGCATTTTATGGTTAGAATGGGCTCTGAATCTCAATGTTGTGCCTTCTTTCTTCAGTAGGAGCAACCAGGTGACTAGATTCCCAGGTGTTATCAGAAAAAGATCTTTAGATAATCATGTAGGGCCTCATCACCTGCCACTTGGTCTATTTTGGTAACTTCCCAATTGGTGTCACTGCCTTTAGCCTCCTGCCTTTCTAATGTGCCCTCCATATAGCCACTAAGCTGATATTCCTATACCATAGGTTTGTCTACATGACTCCGCTGCTCGAGAACCTTCAGTGGCTCCTGATTGCCTCTAGGTTAAAATACAAACCCATCTAGTTGGTATTAGAAGCCCTTCACAATCTAGTTTCAGCCTGTCTTTCCAGGCTAATTACATGTCACTCCCATTCACTATTCTACTTGCCATGTTCCCTGACTGTACATGACATTCCATATCCAACCTGTCTGGGCCCCACCTGGAATGTCCTGCCTCCTCACCTCTTCCACTTGGAACCTCTAGCTCCTTCTGCAGAAGGCAGAATAGCCTACTGAGAGGCAGTGTGGTGCTGTAGATAGGCCAAGAGACTTTGAATCAGGGAAGACTACCTCAGATACCTACTAGCTATGTGACCCAGGTAAGTCACTTAACACCTTTGTGCCTCAGTTTCCTCATTTGAAAAATGGGATGGTTGGATTCTATGACCTCTGAGGTTGCTTCTAAATCCCAAGTCCATGATCCTTTGATTACATGTCAGTTACATCCTACAAGAGGCATTTCCTGATTCCCTTAGTTGGCATTCTTCCCCCCTCCACACACATACCTGTAATCACTTTGTATTTATTTGGTCTATAATTTATATTTACTTTGTTGTATATATGTTTCCCCCCCAGAAGAATATAAGCTTCTTGGGGGCAGGGGCTGTTTCATTTTTACCTTTGTATCTCCAGTTGTATCCCCCTTTGTATCAGGAAAAGAGAAGGTACTTAACGAATGCTTGTTGGATTGAATCAGATGTAGCCTTTGACCTTAGCCCAAACTCTGGCCACAGCCTGGAACCTAAAGGCCAACACTCACACTTTTGTAGAAGTCCCAGCCCATTTTTTCTGATGGTATTATTTCCCCTTCTTCTGCAGCTTGGACACTACCTGGAGCACAATAAGAATTCCCTAAAGGTGCTCACCCTCATCTTGTATTCGCTGCAGATATGCAAGGCCATGGCTTACCTGGAGAGCATCAGCTGTGTCCACAGGTAGGTGGGGGGAGGGGAATGACAACAGGGAGGATGGTAGAATCCAGGGGTCCACAGGATCATAGGCCCACACCCGGAAGGGACCTCTGGTCATTACATCCAACCCCTTCATTTTAAAGATGAAACACCTGAGGCCTGGGAAGTGAAGTGATTCACCAAGTGTCACCCAATAGTAAGCCCTGGAGTTTGGCCTTGAATCGACTCTTAGAACCTGAGTTCTTCCCACTCCACCACGTTGATTTTAAAGCTCAGAGAGTCAGAGGGAAAGTCTGTCATAGCCTATTCTCCAGGATGTTTGAGTGGAGCAGGGTTATGATAAGGACCGTCACTTAATTTGGGGAGTCTTTTTTTTCTTTTTTAAAGATACTTTTTAAAAAATTGATGTTTTGTTTCCTACATTACCATAGTATCCCATATATTCTTCCCCCTACCTATCCCCAGTGACTTTCTCACATGACAAAAGAGGAAAAAAAGTCAGTATAACTGACTGATACATTGAGAAAATCTGAACATGTGCAATATGTAACACCTCCACAAAGGGGTAGGTTGGAAGTATCTTCTCATATCTCTCCATCTGAATCCCACTTAATATTTATAATTTTCTTACATTTACTTTTGATTTGAGGTGATTTAAAAAAAAACTTTATTGAAATCTTTTGTTTTGACATCACCTAAATATTTCCCTGTATCCTTCCTTCCTTTTCCCCGTCTCAGAGGGCTATCCCTTTAAAAGAGATTTTTTTAAATTATCTTTTTTAAAAATTATTTTCAGTTCAAAATTTTCTCCTTTCCTCCAGCCTTCCCCCATCAATTGAGAAAGCAAGCAATACAATGGCCATTAGGCATTTGAAGTCATGCCAAACATTTCCATATTAGCCGTGTTGTCCAAAAAGAGCAAGAAAAAGTTTAAAAAACAAAAAAAATGCTTCATTCTGTACTCAGAGTTCATCAGTTCTTTTTTTAAACAATAAATTTTTATTGATATCTTTTGCTTCTTATATCACCCAGAATTCCTCCCCTTGCTCCCAGAGCACCATTTCATATTATAAATGTTTTTAAAGAAAACAAAAGAAAGACAGTAATGAGAAAAAATTATCAAAATCAATTAATATAGAGAAAAAGTGTACAAATATATGCAAATGCTCCACACCCATGGACCTCTGCAAAAGCATGGAATGGAGTCAGTAGGAGAAACGTCTTCCCATTCTCTTTTTGGAGGCCATGTTTACTCACTGTAATTTTGCAACTTTCATTTTTGTTTGTAGTTGGACTTCTTTACATTTACATCTTTTCAATCATACATATATATATATATATATATATATATATATATATATATATATATATATATATATACACACACACACATAGATAGATATTTGGCTCTGCTTACTTCACTCTGCACCAATTCACGTACATCTTTCTATGCTTCTCTTTATTCATTAAATTTATTGTTTCTTAGAGCGCAGTAATATTCTGTTATAGTCATATATCACAATTTGTTTACCTATTCACCAGTTAATGAGCTTCTACTTTCTTTATGATTCTTTGCTACCACAAAGAGTGCTGCTAACAAGTATTTTGATGTATGTGGAACTTTACTTTTTTTCAGTGACCTCTTTGGAATATATAACTCAAAGTGCATCCTCTAGGTCAGTTATAGACATTTTACTCACTTTATTTGCATAATTTCAAATTGCTTTCCAGAATAGTTATATTAATTCACAGCTCCACCACCAACAATGCATTAGTCTTTTCACAACCCCTCCAACATTGACTATTGCTGTCTTTTGCCATCTTAAACAATTTGCTGAATGTGAGGTGAAACCTCAGGTTGTTTTGGTGTGCAGTTCTCTTATTATTAGTGATCTGAAGCATTCTTTCATAAGGTTGTTAAGAGTTTGCAGAATTGTTTGTTCAGATACTTTGATCATTTCTCCAATAGGAAATGGCTTTTGGCCATGTATTTCTGTTAATTCTCTTTCTATCTTAGTTGATATCTATGAAATCTGATAAAAAGCTTCACCCCCCCCTTAACCATTTCTCTTCTAATCCTAAGTGCATTAATTTTGAATTTACAAAAGCTTTTCAACTTCATGTCATCAGAATGGTCACTTTAATCTTTTGTAATTGTCTTTATCTCTTGTTTGGTTAAGAATGCATTAGAGATAGTCTCTTAACCTTGTCCAGATCTGCTTTCTTGGCTAACAGTTCTCATAACTCATTCTGGAAGACCTGAAATTACTAGGTTGGGGGGAAGGGGGAAGGGGCCTTTTAACTCCTCGCTTACAGTACCCATGTCCTCCACTGAATCAAGCCCCAGTCAAGTCATCAATAGATGACATCTATCCTGGCCTGCTGAAGTCTTCCTTGGATGCCTCATTGTGTCAGGAAGGCGACCCTGGACTCCTGAAGACTGTGTCAGTGGAGAATAGGCACTGTCAGGTCAAGTCAAGTAGAAGCTTCCACTGTGGGGGACAATGATGGACTGACTATATGTCCATCATTCAAGGACCAGCCAGCTAAATTGGGTGAGGCTCAAAAGGAGGAGATGGGACACCAGATAAAGAATTTTTTTCTTTGGTCACCTCAATTCATGGTGACCATCTACTAAAATGGTGATCTATACCAGTGAAGAAAGTTTTCATACCTGTGAAATGACAGTTCTTTGAAATATTGAAGTAAGTGATTTGCCCTACCAGCATCCTGATCTTGCCACCTCTCCCACTTGGAGTTCCACACGGAAACCATCTTTTCTCTCTCCAACTTATATTGATCTACCAGGTTGACATAGAGCTATTTCATTCTCCACCTTACTGCATACCCTAGCTCTAAGAAATGTAATCAAACCATGAAAGACTGGATCCTCTAAAAATCAATGAATCAATAGACATTCATTAAATACTTACAACAGTTAGGTCCTAGTGTCAAGTGTCTGAGGTCAGATTTGAATTCACGTCCTCCTGGCTCCAGGGCTGATGCTCTATCCACTGTTCCACCTAGCTGCCCCCAATTACATTCCTTTTATACCATCTATGTTTTATATGTGTGGCAAGTACTTTCTGGGCCTATGTTTCAGAGCATGGCCAGCTACACCTCATCTTCAGGGTTCTAGTGGTACCCCTAGGAGTTGGGGGTACCTCTTCTTTAATACTATCAGCTCAAGCCCCCCATTCGTTGTGTCCCTCCCCCCTTAGGTACCCAAATTCAATTTAACCACTTAACATCAATTGACATTTATAAGGGGATGTTTACTTTGAAGATATTGTAATAGCAAAAATCAAACATTTCTTCCCAACACCTCATGACATACTCTCTCCTATACCCCCTCTATCTCTGGGGAAAGTGAGCTCAGACTTAGCAAAATTTCCACATAACACTGGCCCCGCCAAGGTTATGTCCAAATGTGGATGGTCCTTGTCTCAGCTATCATTGAGCTGGACCCCAAGGGTCCTTGCTTCTTGGGGCACCAGTGCTGGGCTGATTGCAAAATATGAATGAATTCTGACTCCCAGATCCTCATATTCCCAGACTCCTGGTTTCCCAGACCTAGGACTCATTTTCCTGACCTTCAGAAAATAATAAGGTCACACCTAAAATGAAACAGCAAATGCTAAGGGAGGCAAGGAACTTAGCCTTATATTCACAGACCACATGTTGGCCTCTGGGGGAAAGGATCTGTTGACTTTCCCTTCATAAGATTGTCTCTCACTGAATGCATCGTCGATAATAATAGTGCCTGAGTCACAAGATTGTTGTGATGATGGAATGAAATAATACATGTAAAACACCATGCACACCTTAAAGCACTGTGTCAGTGTTGAGTATTAACATCCTTCCTCTTTTCATCATCATCATCAACATAATCATTCTTTCTACAGGGACATTGCAGTCAGGAACATTTTGGTGGCTTCTCCTGAATGTGTGAAACTTGGGGATTTTGGTCTTTCTCGGTACATTGAAGATGAAGAATATTACAAAGGTGAGAAATAGCTGTCCCTAATCTTGACTTCACTATCAAAGAGCTGTTGATGAAACCCAGAATCAGAACCAGGAAGATCTGTGTTTGGTAGATGGATGGGTAGGGAAGGAGTTCAGGGTGAAGGTCTTTGGAGATGGGTATTATCATCCCTGATCTTTCTGGTTATGAAAATAACTCCTATTCAATATTCATTTCCCCTAAAGCCTCTGTGACTCGCCTCCCAATCAAATGGATGTCCCCTGAATCCATCAACTTCCGTCGATTCACAACCGCCAGTGATGTTTGGATGTTTGGTGAGTAAGAGCATAGGGAAACATAGGAAAGTATTTCTTATCTCTTCTCTCCTCGATGGTAGATGGTTTGACATCTCAGATTCATGAAGCCAGTATGTGACTCTTCCCTGTACTGTCTGCTTAGCCATGCCAACTAACAAACCCCAGAAGGGCTGAGGGCTGGGTGAAGTTGAGGACTGACCATGGGAAGTGCCTGATGATATTCCTGGAAACTACTGTTATGAATGGAAGGTCATTTTGGAACGAGTTAAGGCTCAGGAATGCTCTGAGGATTCAAAGTGGGTGAGGTTGAAGAATAGTTGTGTGACTTTGGAAGAGGGAGTTGAGTATATAAGGTAAGCCCTCAGAGAAGAGGCCTGAGGCCTCATGGTCGTTCCTTTTGACTCTCTATTACTAGCAACTCCATATTCAGAGATCATTAAGAGATCATGGGGCTTGACCTTAGAGGTCATCTAATCCAAACCTCCTTATCTTACAGATAAGTAAATTAAGATTTAAAGAAGTCAAGTGATTTGCTGGAGGATTGGTAAAGAACAGGAAATCAATAATTCTAAAAAGCTTATTTATCCTTTAGGATTTTTTTTCCTTTCCTTACTCACCCTTTACAAATATTTCATTGATGTCCTTTTCTTCTTTTACGTTACTGCCTTTCTCCAGTGACTATCTTGTCCCACACTTGTAACAAACAAGTGTGATAAAACAGAACAAATCCACATATTGGCCATTTTAGAAAAGATGTATGTCTTATTTTGTGCATATAGACCTGAAGACAAGAGGCTTCATGTAGAAGGGGCTGACTGAACTCCTTTTTGAAGGAAGAGAGAGATTATATGAGACAGAGAGACATATTTTACAACATGGGGGCTCGCCAGTGTAAAAGCAGAGCAAAAGGATGGATAATGAGTTGTATGGAGAACAGAGAGAAGGCCAGCTCGGCTGGATTTCAAAGTATATCTAATGAGGCTGGAAAGATAGATTTGGGCCAGGTTATAAAGGTCTTTTAATGGTAACTTGAATTTAGATTATATTTTAGAAGCTATAGGGAGCCACTAGATTGGAGCGACATGGCCAGATCTGTACTCAGTCATCACTTTGGCGGCTGTATGGAGGATGGCCTGGAGTGGGGAGTGACATGGGGAAGGGGTACCAAGTAGGAAACTGTGAAAATGGGCTAGGCAAGAGGTGATGAGGACCTGAACTAAGCTGGCAGCAGAGAGAAGGGGGCACATACAAGAAAGTTTCTAGGGGTAGTAGAGGCAATATTTGGCAACTGATTATGTATATGGGTCAAGGGAGTGGAGGATTTGATGATTTATGCCAAGGTTATAAACCTGCAAGACTGAAAGGATGGTGATGCCATCTACAGAAATAAAAAAGTTTGGAAGAAAGATGGGTTTGAGGAGAAAGAGTTCTATTCTGGATCTGTTGAGTTAGAGAAGTCTGGAAAATCCAATTTGAAATGTCGGATAAGTAGATGGTGATATAGGACTAAAGCTCAGGGGAGCCTGAGGCTGAGATCCATGCATTTTCTGCAGAGAGATAATAATCGAATCCATAACAAGTTATACATTTACCAGAGAGGGCAGAGAGAGAGAAGAGAAGTAGAGGGCCCAGGACAGGGCCTTCAGACACACCTACGATAAGAGAGCTAGCAAAGGAACCCAAGAAGGCTTGGTAAATCAGATAGGAGGAGAACCAGGAGAGAGGAGTCTTGGAAAGTCAGAGAAGAGACTATCCAGGAGAAGAGGGTCTTGAATATTGTAAAATTCTGCAGAGAAGTCAAGAAGGATGAAGATTCAAAAAAGCCGTCAGATGTGGCAATTAAAGAGATTGTTGATAGCTTTGCAGGGGGTAATTTCAGCTGAGGGATAGTATCAGAAGTCAAAAGGTTAAGGAATGAATGAAAAAAATGAAAGAGTTTTTTTCTAGGAATTTTGGTGAGAAAAGGAGGAGAAATATAGGGTTTGAGGGGATAATAAGGTATAGTGAAAGTTTTTTAAGGATGAAGGATACAAGGTCTGTTTGAAGATAGTAGCTTACCTATGTCTGCGTTTGAACTTTCTTCTGCTTTTTAAAAAAAAATTTTGGCTAGAAAATGGGGTTAAATGACTTGCCCAGGGTCACATAGCTAGTAAGTGTCAAGTGTCTGAGGTCGGATTTGAACTCAGGTCCTCCAGTGCTCTATCCACTGCACCACCCAGCTGCCCCCTTCTGCTTTTTTTTTTGCATACTTATTTAATGTTTTGTATCAAATATAAACCCTCTATAGGCTTGTTTTCAGACTCACTATAGTTTCATTGACACTCCTTTCTTCTGTTTTTTTTTCCTATCTTTGTTACCCAATATTTGTATTATTACCCACTAACCTCTCCCAATGAAAGCCTTCTCTTATAACAAACAAGTATGATTAGGTGAAACAAATCCATACATTAGCCATATCCATAAAAGTATGCCTCATTCTGCACCTCTAATCCATCACCTCTCTGCCAGAAGGTGGGAGGAATGCATCATTAGTCTCCTGAAGTCCTGATTGTATCAGAGTGAAATCTATTTTTGTTTATATTATTTCAGTCATTATGTAAATCATTCTGGTTCTGCTCACTTCCCTTTGAAGTTCTCGTCTTTGTCATTTCTTAGGGCATTTTAAAAAATTAAATTTATTTTCAGTTAACAAAAATCTTTTCCTCTCCTCACATCCCACCTGCTAACCTGAGGCGGGGAGGAACAAAGCATTTGTAACAATTATGCATAGCATATAACATTGAAGTATTATCATGCAAAACAAATTCCTTTATTGTCTATGTCCAAAAATATATATCTTTTCTCTACCTTGAGTCCATCATGACTCTGTCAAGAGGTGAATATAACATATTTCTTCATCACTCCTCTGGAATAATGGTTGGTATTGTATTGAGCAGAGTTCTTAAGTCATTCAAAATTGTTTTTAGAGTGATTAGTGTATAAATTGTTCTTCTTGTTTGCTCACTTTACTCTGTATCAATTGATATAAGTCTTCCCAGGTTTCTCTGAATTCTTCATATTTTTCATATCTTATGGCCTAATAATATTCGCTTACATTCATATACCTCCATTTGTCTAGTCACTCCCTAATTGATGGGAATCCTGTTTGTTTGGGGGCATTTGGCTTGGGAGGTTCGTGGCAGTTGTCAAGGCAGCTCTGGGAGAGTCTTCAGGTGGGAATGCCTTCCTTCTAGTGGCTAAGCCCCTTCCCTTTTTGTATCCATTTTTCTTCTAGCTGTGTGCATGTGGGAGATCCTGAGTTTTGGAAAGCAGCCCTTCTTCTGGCTAGAGAACAAGGATGTAATTGGAGTGTTGGAGAAAGGGGACCGGCTACCCAAACCCGACCTCTGCCCTCCTGTCCTCTATACTCTCATGACTCGGTGCTGGGACTATGACCCCAGTGACCGACCTCGCTTCACAGAACTTGTATGCAGTCTTAGGTAAGTGGGGAGCCAGGGCGGCTTTGGGAAGAGGGCTTGTAGGGGCAAGGGATTGACTCTATGGGAGGCAGTGGTGGAGAGCTCCAAAAGACAAGATTTCCTGGAAGCCAGCCCAAAATAGCCAGTAATGGTGAATCCTCTTGAAATGAAACTGACCGACGGTCCCCAGATCAAGCACAAGGTCTTATCTATAGTTGTTGCTGTTGTTCAATCGTGTCCGACTCTGTGACCCTGTGGAACATAGCTGACCAATATTGTCCATACAGTTTCTTGGCAAAGATACTGGAGTGGTTTGCCATTTCCTTCTCTGGTGTACTAGGGCAAACAGAGGTTAGATGACTTGCTCAGGGTAACATAGCTAGTACGTGTCTGAGGCTGGATTTGAACTTAGATCTTTCTGGCACCAGCCCCAATGCTCTATCCACTGGAGCCACCTTTCAGCCTCTTTGCCTATAGTAGGCACTCAATAAATAGCATTGATTTTATAAAGATAGATAAAGCATTTTTAATCGATTACTATGTCCTAGGCACACGTCATATCATGCCATTTGAGGCTCACAACAACATTGTCATGAAGATACCATAGGTATTATTATTCCCATTTTATGCATGCATAGATCACTTGCCCAGGCTTGTGCTACTAGTTAGTGTCCAAAGCAGGATTTGAACTTATGTCTTCCTGACTCCAGGCTCAGAACTTTGTTCACTGTATGACACTATCTGTTTAACATAACTCATCCTCAAATGTTAATGCAAAAAAAAAAGGAATGAATGAAAAATAAAGCAAAGATGCTCTGCCATGCACCCCTGGAAATGATCATGTTCCTTGCCCACTGGCAGAATGCTAGCGCTACACATGTCCAGCCCATTGTTTCACTCCTGGCCAGTAGATCGACCAACTGACCATTGGCTTGTCCACCGTGACTGCCTCGCAGACAACAAGCATCACCATAGTATGCTGTTAGCATCATCTTGTTAGGATCACAGGCCTGGTTTCCCAGTAGTGACAATAGCTAACACTTATTCATTGTGATTTAGTTGGCCCACACTTGTGATTCCATTTGTATATATCAAACGCAGTAGAAATGGGGGCCATTAATCCGTACATAAGGATTCCTGTGGGCTACATATTGAATTAGTTTTAAAATGTAATGTTATCTTTGTTTTATTGTATTTTTAGTTATTGTAAGTATTTTAAGTATTTCTCAAAGACCTTTTAATCTTGTTCAGATTACACTCAGGAATGCTGCAGGCCAGATGTAGGCATTGGGCCACATTTTTTTATACCACTGGTGTGGGCAATTCCCAGTAAGGAACAAATAAATCCTTGATAATTGAAAAAGAAAAAACAAAATGGAAGTGATCGCTTTCACAATACCTATCTCTCGAGGGGTTATTGTTTGCTTTGCAAAACTTAAAGTACCACAGGAATGTGAGTTGCTATTACAGTAACAAGTTTATAATTATAGGGGTATTGACGACAAACTTCATTTTATACACAATTGAGCCTTGGACCAGATCCTTGAGTACATATGGGGAGTCTTTATTTCATTTCATTATTGAAGTCAGTGGGTGTATTTTTCTCCTGATTCTGCTTATCTCATTTTGCATCAGTTCATGCATATCTTCTGAAGTTTTTCAGTTTCTCTCTCTTTTTTAATTAACAGCTTGGTTATACTAATGGGAAAGGAGACCATTCTAGGGCCCACAAGTACTAACCTATCTTGTCAAATATGGGAGTCTCTTAGTGACTGTCACTTTCATAGATGATTTAACCAAGGATATTCTTTGTGTAGATGGAAAGGGAATCTAACATCTGGTCCTAAGTCCTTCCCTGGCTTCAGAGGGCAGGCAGAGGATATTTACACAGAGCAAGAGAGAACTTCCATGGTATCTGTAATTTATAGCTTGTCTCTCCTAATTTCATCAACTCCCTGGCAGTGATGTTTACCAGATGGAGAAGGAGATTGCTAAAGAACAAGAGAGAAATACTCGCTACCGGACACCCAAAATTTTGGAGCCCACAGCCTTCCAGGACCCCCCACCCAAGGTAAGTCAGGCCACGCTGCCTCTAGGAAGTAAAACACAGCCAGAACCATTTGGTTCTTAAATAGCTTGATTGATCAGCCAGACTTCCTTTATAGCTGTTCTTCTCTTTCTTAGCCTTTCAATCTCTTACCTACACTCAGTTCCTCTCACATGAGTGCATAGAAGGCTTGGGACCAATCATACCTAGCAGGTGACATTATGAGATGATTAGGTCAGTAAAATACATGAGATCAGCTTTCCTTAGGATGCTGGGGAATCTTTCTTCCTAAGGACCAATAGGTACAAATTACATAGCTTTGAGGAGCCATTAAGTTAAGAAGCAGGAGTTGGACCTGATGCCCTGATGGATCGGAAAGGTTGGATTCTCTATCTTGCCTTCCTGCCTTCCTACTTTACCCTGATCCTTTGTGCCCAGTTAATTTTTTTTTAAATGGGACCTGAGATTTCAATAGTATAGGGAATTGTTATTGTTCAGTCTTTTTCAGTTGTGACCAACTCATCATGACCCTCTTTGGGGATTTCTTGGCAAAGATACTAGAGTGGTTTGCCATTTGCTTCTCTAGCTCACTTTACAAATGAGGAAACTGAGGCAAACAAGGTTAAGTGACTTGCCCAGGGTCATACAACTAGTAAGTGTCTGAGGCCAGATTTGATCTCATGAAGATGAGTCTTCCTGACTCCAGGCCCCGCACTCTATCCACTGTGCCATCTAGCTTCCCACACTCTACTCTGCCTTATGGTTTTTTTTACCTGTGTCCTCTCCCCCTGAGCCTTTTGAGGGCAGGCACCATAGCTTTGAATTCTTTGTATCCCCACAGTATATTTCTCATGATACACATTCAGTGATATTTTTTTCATAATGATGACAACCCCTACAAACAGTTATTAATGTTGCCTTCATCTCTCCTAAACCCTCCCTGTCCAGCAGATACCCTTTTCACCTAGAACCCAGGATTCTCACCCTCTTAGTGTTCTCCCTTCCTATATGGCTCAGCTCTCCTTCTCAAGGAGCAGGAAAAACAGCAGGGATTAACTCATCTGTTTCTTCTTTCCAGCCCAGCAGGCCCAAGTACAAGCTGCCTCCACAAACCAACCTTCTGGCTCCCAAGCTGCAGTTCCAGGTAAATACAGCATTATAGCATCTGCAGAGGATATGCAGGAGAATTCAGGCTCATTCACTGCTGAGTCATGCCTGAAATTCTGGCTTGGTGTCCTTGAAGAGCTGAAGTCCCTCATTAGGGTGATACAAGAAGAGATGTGTGCCTGATCTGTTTGGTTTTGCGTGGGAAACCCAAAGCAGAACTTGATTATGAGTCACCCAAGGCCCCAAGAGGGAACAGCTGGTAGTTACCAACTCCCTTCTCTCCCACCGAGTGGTGATTGGTCAGGACTGGTGGGGCCTCACATCAGAAAGCTGGATCTTCATTGCTCTGCCCTCAGACAACTCTCGCAGTGTTTGCTTGCTTTAAGTAAATGCCTGCCTCCGTTTGAGCTTTTTTCTTTTATAGCTAAGCATCTCCTATAGTAGGCGTCTAGTAGCACATGAAGAAGAAGAATTGGATCATAGATTTGGAGATGGATGGGAACTTTGAGGCCATCTAGTATGGTTCCCTCATTCAGATGAAGAAATGGATACTGAGAGAACCTGCCTAGGGTCACACAAGTAATAAGTGATTACCGAATCATAGATTTAAAGCTAGCAGGGACCACTGAGTCCAATCCTTCATTAACTGAGGCTGGGAGAGGTCGATTGATTTACCCTTGGTCACAGAGCTAGTAAGTGTCTGAGGTGGGATTTGAACACATAGCTTCCTGATTCCAAGCCTAGCACTCATCCACTGAGCCACCTGGCTGGCATTCAGACCCAGTGTTCTTTCTACTGTACCATCAACAGCTTATAGTTATATCACTTTAAGCTTTACAAAGCACTTTTCTCCCAAAAGCCCTATGAGGTCAGCAGTGTAGACATATAACTGAAGAGATAGAGTAAAGGCTTATTACAAAATGGAGTTGGTTTGATGTAGGTGAGGTGACTGTGACCTCGTCCTAGGACACCAAAACTTAGAAGACACTGACAATATCTGTATTCCAGCTGATAGAAAGAACTGGAATTAGTACCAAATTAACCAAAAGAATTAATTGCAATAAGAAGCCACTGGGTGGTGAACTACTTTCCCAACTTTATCCCGTAATTACTCCCTCCTCTTGTAGTGGCCTTTCCAGTTGCAAGATACTAGGGTCCCCAATGCCTCTGCTCATGGCAGCCAGTGTCCTGGAGTCTCTCAGCTCATGAAGTCTTATGTTCAGAGGTATAAAGATTCTCCCCAAGATTTCTCCCTCCCCCCACACCAATCTGAACTGATTTTGTCTCAGAAAGTTGATTCAAGCACCTTCCATGCTTCTTGATTGGGCACATTTTGGGGTGTTTCCTGCAGGTGCCAGATGTACCAGCTACAGCTCTGAGGAAGTCTTAAGAATTATTCTCCTCATTTTACATGTGGGGAACGGAGGCTTAGAGAATGTTTCTGACATGCTCAAGTTCTCACAGAAAATATATTGGAACTAGGATTCAAACCTAGACCTCCTCAATCAGTGAATCAATAAGTATTTATTAGCTCCCCTCTATGTACCTGGGACTGTGCTGGATAAAGAGATAACAATGAAACAGTCCCTGTCCTTGAGGAGCTTATAGTATACTAGGAGGTCAACATATTCACAGATAAATAAATGCAGGATATGATTTTTTTAAAAATTACACAGTGATTAGAGGCAAGGGAACTAATAATAATGGTAATGATAACAGCTAGCATTTATGTAATGCTTTAAAGTTTGCAAAACCCTTTACAAATATTATGTCATTTGATTCTTATAACAACCCTGGGAAGTAGGTGTCATAATTATCCCCATTTTATAGATGAAGAAACTGAGGTGGACAGAAGTTTAAGTGACTTGCCCAGGTAGTCAGAGTCTGAGGCAGGATAGAAACTCAGATCTTCCTGACTCCAGTTCTAGCCCTCAATCTTTTGTGCAGCCAAGCTGCACCAATTCCTAAAGGAATCCACAAAGGCCTTTTGAGCAAGGTAGTGTTTGAGCTGAGTCTTGAATAGAATTGGGGCTCTTTCTTCTCTACTATAATGTCTTGTGAGGATCCCTTTAAGTTCTCAGGGGAACCATAATGCTTTCTAAAACTCCCCAGCTTGGATGGTGCTCTAGACCAGATAGCTATAGTGATCAACTTAGGGACATTGGGTGGTTGGGCAAAGAGTGTGAAGTGGAAAGGGGGACTCTCATATTCCCTTCTGACCTTTATTGCCACATCATCTTGTATCAATCACATCTTCCTGGAGATGTGACTGGCCTTTCCTACCCGCCTCTTACCTTTCGGTACCGAGCACATCAGTGGCTCTAGCAAACATAATTGAATGAAACAGTATCTAATCCCACAATCCTCTTGGGGAAATGGCAGCAGATTCTCAGTTCAAGTAGTTGTCTTTACCCATCCACAGGGTTCTGCTCATTGGCGCAAACCAACAAAGTTACAAACTAGCAGGTATAATATATTTTTTTAAGACTCGTCCAATGTGAGACTTTGCTTAAACATATTTACTACAAGGATTTTATTTTTATTTTCTTTTTTGGGGGAAGAAGGGTGACAGAGAAAGAAAAATAAAATTGAAAAAACTCAAAATTTTAAATTTAAGAAAGTATCAGTGTGGGGGAAAATAAATTGGTAGGTCTAACTTGCCCTTAGGAAAATAAAAGCTTGATTTATGTTCATAAGTAGATGAGACTTTATAGATCATCTAGTCCAACCCTCTCCTTTTATAAATAGAGAAACTCAATGAGTCCCAAAGAGGTAAATGTGCTATTTTAGTCCCATTAAAATATAAAGATTTCAAAGACAGACACTGTTTCATTTCTTTATCTTTGTAACAATGCCTTTCCAATACTGGCACAGTGCCTGGCACAAAGTGGTCTCTTAATAAATGCCCATTGAACTCAAGCTCACACAGGTACAGGGAGGAGGCAACCCAGCTAGAATTGGACCCTAGATTCTTTGTCTCCCAATGTGGCCTTTTTCCCACCACTCCCTGGTGCCTCCAAGAAACTAATTCATAAACCAAAGTTCTATTTTATTAATTACAGTAGGAAATCATAGAATCACAAATTTTGAGTTGGAAGGGACCTGAGAACTCATCTAGCTCAGCACTCTAATTTTACAAATGGGGAAGCAGAGGCCAAGAAAATTGAAATAACTTTGCTCAAGCTCAAATAGGTGTCAATTAATATGATTTGAAATTGGGTCACCCATTTCCAAAGCCCATGCTCTTTCCATTATTCCGGGCCTTAAAAATAAACAAGATAACCAAGGCAAACATTTTGTTGAATTGAGAACAGTTAAAGTATCATTATTTTTTAAATTGGCTTCGTGGTGTTTGAAGCTCTGAATCAAGCTTTACTCTGTACCTGAACAGCCCTGGTTTACCAGGTTGGAAAAGGACTTCTGTATCTGGGGGATGAAGGAAAGCTGCCTCTTAGGGGCTAAGAAAGCAGGCAGTGTCTCATTGGATAGCATTAGGTTTCTCTGTTCTTTGACTAGGGAGAGGCAGAGATGATGTTGCTTTTCCAAGTCTATGAGGAAGTCAATGCTAAGGGTTGGAAATGGAACACTGACTTTTAGGCTAATGAGCTTTGACCTAGAACCCCGCTGCTTCTGAAGTGCTGGGTCAATGAAGAGTGTTCTTTCTTGGTTCCTAGGACAAAGTCCTCCTTGAGAATTGTCCTGGTGTTTCCTTTTGGCTCGTGTTGTTTCTTGTGTGCGTGGCCTGTGTGCATGTGTGTTGCTGCTAACTCTCTGTTATATATGCTTGCCTTGTTCCTGGGCCTCCTGCTGCCTTGCTTTCTCAAACAGGTACCAGAAGGTCTATGTGCCAGCTCACCTACGCTCACCAGCCCCATAGAGTATCCATCACCAGTTAATTCCTTGCATACCCCACCTCTCCACCGGCACAATGTCTTCAAACGCCACAGCATGAGGGTAAGAACGATCTGCATGCTGGGACTTGGCTTTTGATGCAGTTGTAACTTGCAGGAAGGAGTATGATGTCCTGTGACTTCCCGCTGAAGCCCTAGGCTCTGAGGAGTGCCCAGGGCACTGAGTGGGCCCAAGGTTCCTACAGAAGGCACCCTCTAGTCAATATGAGTACTGGAATCTAGGATATGAGCCAGCTTCTCTCAGGGATGTGCCCTCTGATGTGGCCAGTCAGATGCCATCCTTTCACCATTTTGTATCTCAGTGCCACAGAAGTGCCCAGGGCTCTCTCCTGGGGCGATGGCATAGGTTCAGTGAGCAATAAAACCCAACTAAGTCAAGGATCCAGCTACAGAGTAGCTGCTTTTCTTTGCCCTGAGGGGCAAACCCTCTCCCCTCTTTCCATTGTTTACCTTCTGCTGAATTGCCCAAAGAAACCATTTCTTTGGTGTTGCTGCCTCCTGCTTGCAAGCAGTGCTATTTGTGGGGAGACTGGCGGCAATGCTGGTTTTTTCAGTAGTGGTGTCGCTTGGCAGAGCCCAACAGGGTGGTGAAGTGGCTCTCCTGTCATGTACAAGCTGCTTCTCTGAACACACTTGCTACAGTTCTGGCAGATATTTTTCATAGATCCGTGGAATGGTAGAGTTGTAAGGGTCCATGGAGATGAGCTTGTCTAGCCAAAGACATTTAAAGGTAATTTTAAACACATAACAAAAAGCTACCAAAACTATGCCCCAGCCTCCTCATAAGTGGGACAAAGTAGTATCTGAGCTAGAATAAACAAATGCTAAAAGTAGCCCTAGTCTTACTAAGTGCTTGCAGATACATTCTAGCAAAATTCCTGTGAAGGGAATTTGCTCTGGCATTGACTTTTGTTCAAAAAGAATTAGGAGAGATTTGGGGTGGGGGAGGAGCAGGGAAAGTAAGGTGTGTGGAGGGAAGTGCTAAGTCCAAGTTCTCCGTGGAGATCCAAAGAGTGTTAGCTCAGAACCAGTATCAGGGAAATCTAGATATGCTTCTGGGAGGCAATCATAGCAGGAATCAGGTTAGGATACTTTTTAAAAGGATTGTGAAACTAGGAGTCCAGCCCACAACATCAAAGACAGGAGAGGTGCCCATAGTGGGACTCAGGCTGAGAGCCACTGTAATATGTAAGTTCCACCCCATTCACGGCTAGGCTAATTCACATGCAATCTTAAGCATTCTGTTCAAAATAACTTGAATGTCAGTAGAGAGCTCAATTGGAGAGGAAGGAAAAGCATGTAGTTCTGTTCGTTAGGAGAACCTCTTCCTGACTGGAAGAGAGACAAACACAGGGTCTTACATCTTATATAGAGACAGAGAAAGTCAGAAGTGACCACTGTCTATACTTTCTGTTGAAGGAAATGGGAGCTGCAGTGCTAGGTGACACATAAAATTGTCAGAAGCTGCAAGAACCAGTTCTGGGCTTTAAAGAAAGGTTGGCAGGTGGGGAAGGGAGAGACTGGATTGATCATTACAAAAGGAATTTCAGTGAACTACACGTGTGACACCTCCCCCTGTAAGAAGCTGAGCTGTGAATAGGTACAAAGCACTACATAGGAATGAAATTAAATCAGGATTAGATTAAATTGAGCAATATTTAATTAGGCCTAGGAGAAAGGGTACTTAACTTGAACTTAATTATTGGTTGTTTTTTGAAATCTTGCTCTACATTACGTATCTTAGTTTATACATTTTTAGGGTTTTAATTAAACAATGCTACTATTTTAATAAAGAACTCTATTTTTATGCAGGGGAGAAATATATTATTGAGCAGATTGTGTGCTATTTCTACTTCTCAGTTACCTATGCCAAGTGACAGCCTATCAGACCTACAGAATGATTAATAGGGCCCATGAAGTCACCCAGTGTCAGCTACTGGAATTACAGGCATGGTGTCTAAGTGGAAATCACCTTGCACGTTTAATAATAACAATAATAGCTGATGTTTATATGATGCTTTAACCCATTAAGTTACAGTACCAGTTGGAAAACTCATTTTAAGGTAATAACCCGAATTTTGATAAGGTGACATATAACCATCTCTCTGGGTATGGGTTACACAGTGTTCTCTAACGCTACTCTTTGGTATTACAACCACACAAGCAGGTACGTGATTTCCAGAAATGCTAATAATAGGCGTATATCTGTGGCCCAAACTTTCATAACCCTGAAGCAAATAAACAACACCAAAGTATTGCACAGGGTAGAAGCGGAGGCCAGGTTGTCCTTGGGGCTCTTTGCTTTGTTTCTCTCCCGGCACCAAGGCCTTCTGCTGTAGCTGTGGCTTGTAGCTCTGTGGTGCCCATCCTGAGGCTGCCCTTCGTCAGGACCGAGGCCTGGTTCTCAGGATGCCTTTTTTTCTCCTTTGGCCATCTCAGGAAGAGGATTTTGTCCGCCCCAGCAGTCGAGAGGAGGCTCAGCAGCTATGGGAAGCTGAGAGAGCAAAGATGCGTCAGATCTTGGACAAGCAGCAGAAGCAGATGGTGGAAGATTACCAATGGCTCAGGCAGGAGGAAAAGTCCCTGGTGAGTGGGAATTGAAATGGGAATTGGCCCCTGGGACTCCTAAGGAGCTTCTCTTATTAAAAAAAAAAATCACAGAATCAGAGTTGGAAGGAGTCTTGGAAATCATTTGGTCTGACTTTCTACCTGATAATAGGTACAAAGGGCTTCAGAAAACCTGAGGGAGGGGAGAAATATGAAATTGAATCATAGAATCATAGTGTGACAAGGCTGAGAGGGACCTCAGTGACCATCTAACCTAATTCCTATAATTATGTTTTATTTTAAAAAAAAAAGGTTTTGCTGACACCTTTTATTTTTGCATCACAGTCATTGATTGCCAGATATGCCCTCACCCCTCCTCCAGCAAACTGTCTTTTTCAATAAAGAAAAAAAGTCGCTTAAGCAAAACCGCCAACTAATTCAATGACCAACAGCTCTCATTATGTTCCACATGCTTAGTCCCCCACTTTTCCAATGAAGTGGGGAGGCATAGTTCCTTATGTCTTCCAGGGAGTCAGTAACCTCATTTTACAGATGAGGAAACTGAGACCCAGAGATGTGAAGTGGCTTGCCTAAGGTCACACAGTTATTAACTGTCAGAGTCCTTTGGATTGTCAGTCCAGGGCTCTCTTCTCCTTTTCTCTTCTCCTTTTCTTCCTTTTCTCCTCCTCCTTTGCCTCCTTTTCCTTTCCTCTCCTTTCTCTCCCTCTGCCTCTCCCTCTCCTCGTAGTTATCTGTAGTAGTAGCTAGATGATATAGTGAATAGAGCTCTGGACTTGGCGTTAGGAAGACTTGAGTTCAAATCTTGCCTCAGATACTTACTAGCTGTGTGGCCCTGAACGAGTCACTTTACCTCTTTTAGCTCCACTTTTCTCATTTGTAAAATGAGTACCATGCCAGCATTTGCCCCACAGGGTTGTAGTGAGGTTCTGGTGAGACGATGTATGAGAAATGCTTTGCAAACCTTAAAACTATATATAAATGTTAGCTATTTTTATTATTATGACTGGAATTTGAACTAGGTACTTCCTGACTCCCAAATCAACCATTATCCATTATAATACCTCATTGCCTAATGTCATGTGTCTCACTCTAAATCCTGAGCTGGCTACCTTGCTGGGTCAACCTGGGCTGATATTCCTGAGCATCCCCACACTAACCTCTGGTTACTTTCTCCCCTTCTGCTACTGCTGCCCCTGTACCTTGATATTGGGTTCTATCATCTCCTGACTCTTTCCTGTTTTGATTCAGCTGTCACACACCCTAGCCCAGAAGTGTGTGCCTTCTTGAATTTATTCATAAAGAAAAAGAAATATATATAGAAATAATAATAACAGGATGGCAGGGAGTGGAAAATGTATGTAAAATAAATCACTCCAGATAAAATGGTGCCCAACCTTACTAAACTGTTCTCTATCTAAAGCCCCCAGGGCTTGGCTTAGAGATCCCCCTCCAGCATACCACTTCCTTCTGACTCCCAAACAAGGAAGACATCTCTTGCTCCAGAATACTTCTCACCTAAATGGGATTGGCCCACTTAATTGCTCATCCGTTGGCTTCAATTCCAAAACTCACCCTTAGCCAGTCAAGAGACCTCAGGTTTCTGCTGTTCTACTCAATATCCCCATTGTAATCCCTAAGTAACCATGTCTTCTTCCTTTTAAGGGGAGGTCTAAGAAGACCTTGTAAAAGATATTATTGCAGTTGTGTCCATTACCTAAAAAATAATAAAAGATCAGCTCAATCCAGCATCCACATTGCCTCCCCATATTTTATGAAAAATTACCCACTTTCACTCAAGTAAACTGAAGGTCTGAAATCTTTCTGTTGGTTCTCTCCTTTGTAGGACCCTATGGTGTACATGAATGATAAGTCTCCACTGGTAAGTGACAAGCCCGTGGCCCTAGCTACTAGACCCATGACTAAGACCATGAATACTGAAAGTGTTGCTATGACCACCCCAGGAGTTTTAACCCAGCAGTTCTGTCACCTTGAGCACAGGGGGATGACAACACTTCCCTTTCCAAGTTTAACAACGCAACATCTATTCCCTTGGTAGAGCAAAAGATTCTTCTTTTAATCCCAAATATCCTTTCAAGGCCCACCTCATGGAAAACTTCCTCTAAGAATATTCTCTGACTTTCCCCAAAGCATATGCATTTAGTAAGCACTTATTAGGTACCAGGCCTTGTACTAGGCAGTAGGGTCACAAAGACAAAAGTAAAAACTACTCACCTTTAAGCAGCTTAGAGTCAATTGAAGGACACAAGATATGCATATGTAAGTATAGAAAGAATGAATGCAACAAAATTTGCATGTGTGCACATACACACACAGACTCTTGACTGAAAATAATCTCTTCTTTTATCACATTTTTCAAAGAACGGCCAATCTTTGCCTTTCATATTTTGCCTTATAGCACAGTTATTGGTGGTCATCTACTAGAGTGTGGGCCCTGAGGGCAAGGACCATGTGTCATTTTTCATCTTCATATCCCCAGTGATGAATGTAGTGGATTGCACATAATAGGACCTCAATAAATATCTGTTGAATAGAATAGGTAGCATTGAGTCCTTATTGTTCTGTCTTGGGAATGCTTAGCTTTCAATTCAATAAATATGTGTTAAGATCTTTGGGTTTAAAACTCCAGCAGGCCCAGGAGGCCATGAGCTGCCCATGAGCACACATGGTCAGGTAGCAATCACTCCTTGGCTTCCTAGGATTCTCCCTTGGGCTATGGTCAGAACTGTTTCCCCGTCCAGGAAAAGGAGACAGGAGAGGGAAGTGGAAGGCATGTTTTTCTCAAAGCTCTGTTGGTAACACTGATTTTCTTTTTCTTTCTTGTAGACCCCAGAGAAGGAGGCTGGATATAGTAAGTTTCTATTCAATCCTGTTATTCTCTTCTTAATGGGGCCTGCCATTTTGGTGCCTAGTGTCAGTGGGATTGCCTTACTAGTGACTAGCTTCAAAGACTGGCAAACCTCATTGGAATTTATAGGAACAGCTGCCTTGTTTTTATTCTTCTCATGCTCTGCTCATGCTCTTACATAGGCCCACAGGGTATAGGAAAGAATAATTTTTTATTTCATTATTTTTACGGTATAGTTTTAGAAAATTTGTCAGCATCTAAGTACTTTTCAACTCATCTTTGTCCATTATTTTCCACCCATCTTCCTTATGTCATTCTGTCCCCTTTCTCATGTGCCTGTATCTCCCTAAGTTCCCTTCTCTTCTCTTTGTTCTGGTGTTTATTTCTCTTGTATTCTTTCCATTTATCTATGATTCTTTCCCCTTCTTCCTTCCTCCCTTCTTTCTCTTCTTCTCCTCTTTTTTCTGTCTCTCTGACTCTGTCCTTTCCTCCTTCTCTCTCTCTCTCTCTCTCTCTCTCTCTCTCTCTCTCTCTCTCTCTCTCTCCCCATATATGTATATACACACACACATACACACACACACACATATATATATATATATATATATACACACATATAAATTTCAGTGTCTTCCTCTCTTCTCCCCCCATCTCTCTCTTCGCCCCTTCTCTCTCTTCGCCCCTTCTCTCTCTTCTGCCTCTTCTCTGTCTCTTTCTGTCTTTCATTGTCACAGCCTCTCTCCTATCACACTCCTCTCTCTCATTACCAGGCTAGTGAGGGTTAAGGCATGATCCATATTCTTTTTGCCCCTGCTCATGCTCTTACATAGGCCCACAGGGTATGGGAGAGAAGGAAGTGGGGAGAACCTGACCTTCCTGGCCACAGAGTAGGAAAGAGAGCTATTCTTTCTTCCTTCTTTCTCTCGTATCATCTGAACCTCTGTGAAAGATAAAAGGAAAACCAAGAGTAAATGCTACAGACTGCTTAACTTTCACCAGAGCTTAGAGTACAACTAGAAATCAGACTCTGAACGTATTCGATCTTGGAAGAATCAAAGAAAGCATTTAGTCAAACCCCCACCTTTTCTAGATGCGGAAGCCCAGGGGGCATGCAGGAAAGAGGACTAGGTTGGAGTCAGAAGACGCATGCTTTCCCAAGCCAAGGGGTCTGATTGCTTTTTGCTGCTTTTCTCATTTGAGTCCCGTGGGTGTCTTTGCTTACTTTTCTGGAATTTAATGGAACAGGGTAGAGAGTGGGGGAGGGTCCATGAGTTAACTCAAATGAAAAAAATAATTCCTGGACAAAATGGAGGGTAGATCATGGACTTGCCCCCCACCCATTTCTCCTTTTCTCTTTCTGTGGTCACAGCTGAATTCACGGGGCCTCCTCAGAAGCCACCACGACTGGGAGCTCAGGTAGGTGAGGCGTTTAGCTACAGTTGGTAAAGTACCTTAGGGCCAGGCCTAGGAGGGACTTGGAACTATGCACTTTTCTACACAGGAGGAGCTTTAGAGATGATCTAATCCAGTCCCCACATCTTACAGACAAGGAAACTCAGGCCTAGAGAGATCATAGTAACTAGTCTCAAAAACTGGCAAACTTTATTGGAATTTATAGCAACATCTGCCTCATTTTTAATGCATTATTTTTAAGTGTAATTTTAGAAAATTTGCCAGCATTTGAAGTAATTTTGAACTCACCTTTGTCTAGTATTTTCACATATTTTATGGATTTAAAGCTGCAAAGGACCATTTAGTCCAACTCCTGCGTTTTGCAGAGGAGGAAACTGAGGCCCATAGAGGTTGCAACTTGCCCTAAGACATACAGGTACTTAGTGGCATGATTTGAACCCAAGTCTTTAGAACCTCAGCCTAGTGTTCTTTCTATTATACCACAACACCTTCTTTATCAGGGGAGATGATTGAGCCAGACACTTGTTACTGAGCAAAGATGATTGACCTGAGAGATGCCAGTGAGCCAGGGGTGGGGAAACTGCAGCCTTGAGGCCACGTATGGCCCTCTAGGTCCTCAAGTGAGGCCCTTTGACCGAATCCAAACTTCACAGAACAAATCCTTTTATTTTATTTTATTTTTTTTGGTGAGGCAATAGGAGTTAAGTGACTTGCCCAGGGTCACACAGCTAGTAAGTGTCATGAGTCTGAGGCCGGATTTGAACCTGGGTCCTCCTGACTCCAAGGCTGGAGCTCTATGTACTGCACCATCCAGCTGCCCCAACAAATGCTTTTATTAAGAGAATTTGTTCTGTGTAGTTTGGATGCAGTCAAAGGGCTGCACTTGAGGACCTAGAGGGCCACACATGGCCTCAAGGCCACAGGTTTCTCATCTCTGAACCTTTTCTTTGAACCTTTTTTTTTTCAGTAGCCACAATACCCATTACCTGTACAAGGAAATGTTTTTCCTTCTCTCTAAAAGATCAGTGGGGGAAAAGTGCCACATACAAAAAATTTCTCTCTATATGACAGTCTCTTCCTGAGTCCAAATGTGTGATCCTAGGCAAATCATTTATCACTGTTTGCCTCAGTTTCTCCATCTGTAAAATGAGCTGGAGAAGGAAATGACAAACCACTCCAGTATCTTTGCCATGAAAAGCCCAAATAGGGTCACAGTGAGTCAGACAACCAAAATGACTGAACGACAACCAAATAATAGGCTTTAAATCTGGAACAGGAACTTCATGCAGAATGAATTCTAGGCAGCTAGGTGGTACAGTAATAGAGAATTAGACTTGAGAGTAAGGAGGACCTGAGTCTGAGTCCTAACTCAACACTTATTACCTGTGTACACTTGGGCCAGTGATTTAACCTCTTGGCCTCAGTTTCCTCATCTGTAAAATGGGGAATAATAGCATCTTCCTTAAAGGGTTATTATAATAATAAAATGAGATTTTATATATAATAGTATTAATTTATAAATATACAACATAATTAGTATATAAATGTATTATAGATTATATAAATATATTACAAACATATAGTTTATATATAATTATATATTATATGATTATAAATACATGATATATAAATATATAATTAATACATAAATATAATTTATATTTAAATATATTCAATTAAGAATATAATCATATATCAATATATATTAAATGTCTATTTAGAAAGAGATAAAGTTCTTTGTGAACCTTAAGGCACTATAAATGTTAGTTCTTCATATTGTTGTTGTTATTATCCATAATGATGGCTATTAGCCTGAGCCTGACCTTTTGTCCAAGGAAAATGCTGTATTCCCCTGAGGGAGCCATACATAGTGCCCCCTCTTTGGACTCAGGAGGAGGCCAGCTTTCTATGGGGATTATTAGGACAGTCAAATTGTAGAAAATGGGGACTACTGGAGTCACAGCACACAACTCAGCATCCCAGCAATGGAACGAGCCATCATCAGGCCAGTTCAAAGATCAAAGCCAGAAGTCTGCTAGGGAACAGAACTAGGGGCTAGGCAAGACAGTATGATCTGGGCTTAGGAACATTAGGTCTAAGATATACCAGAAGAGTAGTAGGAACAATACCGATAGTAGAGTCTGGGGCTATAACTACTAACAAGGTATTTGCATCATGCAAAGACAAGAACCAGAATGACCATAGGACAGCCCCATTTGGCTTATGGGCCTTCCTGCCTCTGCCTTCCCCCTCCTCCCTCCCACTCATGGAAGGTAATGCAGCCGTGGGTTCAGACACCATCCTGTCTCATCAATATTTCTTTATTTCTTCTTGACTTCTCCCCCCTCAGTCAATTCTGCCTACAGCCAACCTGGACCGGACGGATGACATGGTGTACATCAACGTCATGGAGCTCGTTCGAGCTGTCCTGGATCTCAAAAATGAACTCAGCCAGCTGCCCCCGGAAGGCTATGTTGTTGTGGTGAAGGTGGGAAACCAAGAGGGGAAACTCAGGGCAAAGTGTAGGCAAGAGCCGTGCTTAATGAAAGCACCCGTGGCCTATGCAAAGACATCACCCTTTGCCCTCAAGGGAGCTTGTGCCCTACGAGGGGTGATGGTATACACATGGATATATGTTAGAATGTGTTAAGTGAATGGGAGAGATAGAAACAAAGCTCTATGTGAGATTTCAGAAGGAAAGACTTAGGGAACATTTGCTGGGGGTACATTTTCCAGTGTTGCAACTGAAGAGATAATATCTCAGCCTACTCCAGTCTAATCCAACAAGCAGAGCCATAGATAGGAATTCCAGCACCGAGGGCAAATTTAGTTGAGGAGAGCATAAATATTGGGTGATCCCAAGCTCCTAGAAGGAAGACAGAGGAGAGTGAATGGCAGACGAATATCAAACATTGTGAGTTTGGAGCAGGTAGGCTGAGGGAGAAGGGTGGACCCTTGAGGGCAGTATCCCATGGTACAGGGACTACTCCAAGGTATGGGGGCAGTGGATCAGAGGACCATTCTGGGAGTGAAGCATCTCCTCACCCCCACTCCAACTGTTGGAGCCCTCAGGTAAAGTACTGATCACTCTGCCTTACTTTTGGCCCTGCTAGTCAGCATTTATTCAATATCTACTATATGCCAGGCTCCATGCTAGGAACTGGGGATAAAAAGACAAAACAACAACTATTGTTTGCCCTCAAAGAATCAATATTCTACCAGGAGTCTTTGTTTTATCCCAAGATGAATCTTAGGGTAAGTCCTTGGACTCTGACAGATGGGATATTCTACTCTCACATGGGGAAATTTCTTTCTCTAGAATGTCGGCCTAACTCTGCGGAAGCTGATTGGAAGCGTGGATGACCTTCTGCCCACTCTGCCTCTGTCTTCACGAACAGAAGTAAGTTTCCTAAGGCCCGGCTGGACTGTGCACTTTGCTGTTTAGTCCTCCCGTGTCATGGGATGTGTTTATTTCCAGAGAAAGAGCCACAAGGTCCATATTAGCTTGCTTCATTCCTCCCAGGCTCTGGGGCTGGCCTGTCTGTAGAGCATGCTTAGGAGGGCTGTGGTATGGAGATGGAAATGGAGTCTGGGGGTGTTGCATGCTCTCCAGGGACCAACAACTGGGAAAGTTTTTTCTAAAGGTCAAGCTTCTGGTTCTACAAGTTCTTTCCTCTCTCTGCTCCCCTCTTTCCTTATCTGTAAAGTGAGGGCATTGGACCCAATTATCTCTGAGGTCCCTTCCAGCTCTGGGTCTTAGGACCCATTTGTTTATGGACATTTGATGGCTGTTTGCCTGTCCATCCAAGGCAGGAGTGTTAATTAGCAGGCTGGTGACTGATAACTATGGGAAGTAGTGAATGTATTGAAGGGTCAGTGTGGCTTAATGGATAGAGCACTGTACTCAGACTCAGGAAGACCTGTGTGACTCTGAGTTCTCTGAGCCTCAGTTTCCCCAGCTATAAAATGGGGGTCCTAATAGCTCATGCTTCACAGAGTTATGAGAACCAAAGAGGATAATGTATATAAGTGGCTTTGGAGTCAGAGGACCTGAGTTCAAATCTTGCCTCTGATACTACCTGTGTGACCTTGGGCAGGTCATTAAGTACCTGAGACATGGTTTCCTCATATAGAGAGTGTAAAATGGGGGGGGGGAGTTCCCAAGAGGTCTTGAGGTCACTGCCAGCTCTAGGTCTATGATTCCATGATTATTATTAGATAAGTATGAAGAATTAGCAGGGGTTTTGTCATCCCAGCCTCCTGTCACTCAGCTTTCCAGATCCTAGATTGTTCTTTCTAACCCTGCAGATTGAGGGGACGCAGAAGCTGCTGAACAAAGACCTGGCAGAATTAATCAACAAGATGCGTCTGGCGCAGCAGAATGCGGTGACTTCACTGAGTGAAGAATGTAAGCGTCAGATGCTCACCGCCTCCCACACTCTGGCTGTGGATGCCAAGAACCTATTGGATGCTGTGGACCAGGCCAAATGGTCGCCAATCTGGCCCGCCCCCCGGCCGAGTGAACGTCAGGCAGTGTCCGCCAAGATGAACTGGTCCTGGATGGGGCGGCTCTCCCACCTGTGTGCCCCCACTCCCAACTTTTGTGCCATGCATCCCCCTTCCCCTGCCTCTTGTCTTGCCTAGCCATGTTTATTTTCTTAGGGGGCTGGCTTGGGGCCATTTGCACGATCTCTTCCCCTTTTCTGCCCCCTGTTCCATTAGCCCCCAGCCAGAAAAGGGCACCCCATACCCCACAGACTGTTAAGCCGAGAAGGCGTTTATATATACAGGACACTGGACTACAGAAGCTGGGATAGTAGTAATGGGAGCTTGAGGGTAGCTGTCTCCGTGCCCCTCCCCAGCCTATCCTCCCCAGCCCACCCCACTTCTTTTACATAGTATGTTTATCAGTGGATCCCCAGTGCCTGTGGAAACTGCCCTGGCTTCATGCATGGACACAGCAGCCAGGGGTGGAATTAAGCTGTTCATTCTTATTTTTCTGTGATCAATTAGTGATTCCCTGGAGACCTCCAGGGTTAGCAGAGGTACCAGTTGGAGTACAGAGGCAGGGGAGCCCTGTTCTAGGGACTGGCCTTGCGAGGATGCAGACTGAACTGATATTCTTGTATAGTGTATAGAGAGAGGGGTTTATTTAATGTATGGATTGGTCTGTCCTGACCACCATCTGTCCCAGCCAGGAATGTTCCTTGCTAAAAGGGACCCAGAACAAGCCAAGAAGAGCCTGGGTGGGGAAAGGAGACTGTTAGAGTGAATGATACAAGCACTGGATCTGGAAGGTGAGAGAAAGAAGAGGCCAGAACAGGAATTCTGGCCATAATTTACCTGTCTTACCTCTCACTTTCCTTCTTTTCTTCCTCCCTATTTTCATCTGTCTATCTCTTTCTGCCTCCTTCCCTCTCTTCCTTATTTCCTTTCATCCTCTTTTCCTCCTTTCTTCCTGCCTTTCTGTTTCCCTTCTTCCCTCCTGGCCTCCCTCCATACCTTCTTCCCTTCCTCCTTCCATATCTCCCTTCCCCTCCTTCCATCTTTCCTTCCTCCCTTCATGCTTCCTTTCCTTTTCTCCCTCACTCCCTTCCTTTTTCCCTTCTTCCCTCTCTCCCTCCCTTTCTCCCTCCCTCCTTCCCTTGTTTTCTCCTCTCCCTCTTTTCCTCCCTCTCTCCTTTCCTCCCTTCTTCCTTCTCCCTTCTTCCCTCATTCTTTTCCTCCCTCCTTTTACCCCTCCTTTTCTCTCTCCGTCTCTCCCTTCCTCCCCTCCTTTATTTTTTTGGTTGTTTACGTAAAACACTCTTCCATCTTCTTTCTATTTGATTTGTGGTTGAATTAAAAATGTACCATTTGTTTTGTGGTTGGATTGATTCCTCTTCTCCACCTCCCTCCCCCCAACCCTGTTCTATGACATTTCTATTGACATTGAATTATGCTCCTGGAAGAAATGAATTGGTTTCAATGTTCAGTGTACCTCCCTTTCCTGCAGGAGGAGGATCAGAGGGCAGGTACTGGTCCTGGGTAGGGAACAGTGAAGTAGCCACAGGGTTGTTAAGGGGTTCTTTAGCTTTTGGTCCAGAGAGACTTGATCAGGATGGGTGGCTATAACCTGACATCAGTGTTAGCTCAGTTGGGATTCCAGGAGTTGTTGCTGGAAGCAGGGGCATATGCCATCAAATAACAGTGGGAAGGAATAAAAATGCTTAACCAAGATGGTGGGGCTTAGATGATAATTTATAAAGATACATCAGGTGAAAATGGCATCAAAATAGGCGTGAGAGTTAGGCCTTTATTCACAAACCAGAAGAGAAGTCAAATATGAATGAAATCAGTGAGCGGTCCAGAATCAAGAGGTGTAAGTAATGGGACTAGAATGGAATCCTTGGACAACTTTCTAAGACTCAGAGTTGAAGTAAAGATTGGCACCTACCCTGAAACTTAAAATCTTAGAGAGCTGATGGAGAGCTGAGAAGATAATTGATTTGTCCCAGGGTCACACAGCCACTATGTTTTTGCACAGGACTAGATCCCAAGTCTTTCTGGTTTCAAGGCTGACTCTGTATCCACTATACTATGCCACCTCTCCACTAGACAAAGCTTCCTAAAACACTGATTTCTCAATGTCACTCATTTGTTCAAACACCTCCAATGTTTTCCTTATCCTTCCAGTCCAAATTTCTCAAACTGATATTCAAGCCCCTTTCTTATGAACCCCCAAACTACCTTTCCAATGATGCTTCTGATTATTCTCCAACATTCTCTACTCCAACCAGGACAATCTCCTTACTGACCCAGCATAATTCAGTGGAGAGTGTTGGGTTTGGAGATTCTAGATTCAAAGCTTGACTTGTCAACTTACTATCTGTATGACCTTGGACAAGTCATAACCTCTATAAGCCTCAGTTTCCTCATCTATAAAATGAAGATGTACAAGCTGATCTTTGAGGTTTACATCTGTGATCCTATAATCCATGCTTGTTTTCACAATAAGTTTCTGTTCATTTCTATTTTCCCTCACACCAGCAATCCTAGAATTCCCTCCCTCCACTTGCCCAAATCATCTCTACTTTTCAAAGTCCAACTTTTGTCTTCTCCTCCCACATCGGCCAACATTTCCAGTCCTCCTCCCATTCCATTGCTATAGACCTTGTAGTGAGTCTCATTCATTTCCCCAGTCTAATCAATACCTTGTATTGTATCTTAACTGTTCCATGTAGATTGTAAGCTCCTGGAGAGCAGGGACTACATCTTTTTTTTTTTCATGTTCCCACTGATACATAGGATAATGCTATGCTTACAACAGGTACTCAATATTTGCTGAATGAATGAATGAAATAATCATCAGCTTCATGGTAGATAAGTTCCAGAATGAGACTTCCACGATGGAATAGCCAGCGACCTCATTACACCAACTCTCAAATGACTGGCTGAATTAGTACCTCCTATTCCCCCAATGTCTTAGTGAAAATGCAAATATAGTTACAAATACCAGAGAAGCTAGAAGGCATCACCCTTGGATCAAGACTTGTGCTTTTAGATCATGCCAGCTACAAGCGGAGGAAGAAAGAGGCCAATGGTCCCAAGGAAGCAAACAATGATGAACATCCAGAGGAATATGCGGTCAATCACCATGGCAACGTACTTCCAGTCTTCCTTCACCTGTGGCAGAAAACCAATGCATCATGAAAGGGGCAGAAAATTACAGAAAGGTAGCACATGAATGTTCCCCCAAATGACAAGGGGAATAAAAGGTTAACCTTGGCCATTGCCTAGATGAGTGCCTACCGTATTGGGGCCTTAGAAAGGATAACAACTAGTGAAAGAAGGGTTCAGAAGACCCCAGAAGCCAGTTTTTGTTTCAAGGAACCTCTGCTATTCCAAGGCTTAAACAGCCTAACAATCTCTATAATTAATCCCCAAATTTTTCCACAAACATCTCCTCAGACCCAACCCCCACCACATCCTAGATAAGGGGTTCTTAATCACTTTGGTGTCATGGATCCCTTTGGCAGACTGGTGAAGTCAATGGACCCTTCTCAGAAATGTTTTAAAATTCATAAAATGAAATACATTTGAAGGAAACCAATTATATAGAAATACAATTATCAAAACATTGTAAATAAGTTCATAGACTCCTAGGTAAAACCCCTGTCCTAAAGGCTTTACAGTTCCTTCTAGCTACAAAATTCTATGATTGTGATTTCAAGTTTTAGATGAGAGAAGGCAGAGATGTCCCCAGTGATATTACATTGTCATGTAGAAGCACCAATATTCCCTACTGAATGCAGATGTCAAGTTAAGAGAAATCTCTAGCTGTAATCTGACATGTGGAATCAGGCTTTCAGTAGTGGTACATAAAACTGAGCATTCTTAATCCTCATGAGTGGTAGAGACATCACATCTCACCCAGCTATATAAAATGGTCATATGGCCTTTGGGCTAGAATTCTGCTGTGGAGTTATTAGCCTGTGTTCAGATAGCTCTATCATGAAACTACTGATTGTTTCAATCATTCCACAAATATTTGTCCAGTACCTGCTAAGCATATCACATTGTATTTAATGCCAGTAGATTTATGAGAAAACATATGCTATGGTCTCTGCCTTCTGGAAACTTACAATCTAATTGAGGAAATGAGTCACTAAACAGGTTGCAGTGTAGGGTTGTGTATGATTGAGTACAGAAGTGGACCCCAATGAAGGAGACTGAGAATGAAAATACCAATGCCACTGACAGATTCTCTTTGAAGACAATGTGGTACAATGGAAAGAGTGCTAAGTTTGGAATGTTGGACTTGGAGTCATGGAGATCTGAATTTTAATCCTTGTTCTTCCTCTCATCTATGGGATCACTTAAACTCCTTGAGGCTTCATTTGCTCAACTATGCTTCTAAGTTGGCCCCCAAGGTGGTCTTCAACTCTGGGTCTAAGAAACTATGAAATCTGAGCTGGTGGTCCCTTGCCTTTTTCCTATTCCCAACTCACCGAAAAATCAGCATCCTCAGTCCTCAGGTGATCAGCAATATAGTGCACACCTTCCAAGGCTTTTTGGATGCTGGGGGGCAAAAGGAATCCAGTCTTTGGCAATTGAATCCCTGTCTTGGAACATGGAGAACCATGGTGATGGCCACAGTGACAACAGAGGGTATCAATTACTGGTGATGAATGGCCAGAAAATTCCCAGCTTTCTTCCTCCTCTTCACCCTCTTTCTCATCCTCATCTACATTGGTGTCCAGCCAACAATGAGTGGTACTGAGCTTTTGGACAGGATTGTGATGGAGCTCCAGGACAGGAAGGGGCCGATTCATCCAAAGCCATCGGGGTATACAGCCCAGAAAGGCAACCCTCACCCAGTGGGGCATGATGTGGGTTCCTGGAGATCGGTGGTGAACATTGAGGACAAAGACAGTGATGACAATAGAGAGTGTGACAAAGATCATGGTGAAGAGTAGGTACTCACCAATGAGTGGAATGACCAAGGAAGTGGAGGGAATGATCTCAGTGATGAGCAGGAGGAAGACAGTGAGTGACAGTAGGACTGAGATACAGAGGGTGATCTTCTCACCACAGTCTGATGGCAGGTAGAACACCAGGACAGTGAGGCAAGAGATAAGGAGGCATGGGATGATGAGGTTAATGGTATAGAAGAGAGGCAACCTCCGGATAATGAAGAAATAGGTGATGTCGGGGTAGATCTCAACACAGCAATCATACTTCTTAGTGTTGTAGGTGCCCACAGCATTGATGATGGCCCATTCCCCACTCTCCCAGTAATCCTTCAGGTCTACCATCTTTTCCATCTGCTGAAGGTCGATCTTGGCCTTGTCATAGGTCCAGGAGCCAAACTTCATCTTGCAGTTCTGCTGGTCAAAGGGGAAGAAAGTCACATCAATACTACAGGAGCTTTTATAGATTGCTGGGGGTGCCCACTTCACTGTGCCCGTGAAGAACAGGTGAGCCTTAGTCATGTGAGTCACTGCAAACTCCCCATCAGCACTGCAAAGAAAAAAAAAAGAGAAGAATTAGAAAACCATTCATACCTTCTTAGGCCAATCTTGGTTCAGACTAGCTGAATAGGGTGAGGGAGGAGGCTAAAGCTCTTTCTGGCTGTGTATTTGGAGTTTTCTGTAAACATTTAAGAATGCATGGCCCCTGAACCTTTATTTTGTGCTTAACATATAAATATAAGGATTTGCCATTTTTATACTCAGAAAGAAACAAGTGGTTAAATAGAGATCTGGGCTTGGCATCAGGAGGACCTGATTTCAAATCCTTCCTCTGAAACCAATGGGTTGTGTGATGCTGTGCAAATCACTTAAGCTCTGTTACAGAAGAGGTGCCCATGTAGGTTGTTAGAGAGGGCATTTCTTCCCCAGAAGCTCCTTGCTCCAGAACAAGTGTTCAGAGAGTAGAAAGTAGTCTTGCTTGGCTCGTATGTGGAGAACAGAGTACGTAGGGGAACATCCTAAGATCAGCTTGCAAAGACAGGTTAGGGATAAATTGTGGAGGGCTTTGAGGAGCTAGACGTCATTCAGCAGGCAGTTAGGAGCCATTAATAGAGGAACATGAGCCAAGTCACGTTGCAAAGTTAATCTGGAAGGGTGTGTAGGAGACGTTGGAAGGGAGAGAAATGGGGGGAGGGAGACAGGGAGACCACTTCAGGATATCATATGATATATTGTGCCACTTTGAGGTACTGGGACAACAGGAATGGAAAGTAAGGGAGAAATTCAAGAGACATTAAGAATAAAGAATCAACAAAACTTAGTGATAAACTGAATGTAGAGGGTAAGATAAGGGAAGAGACAAAGGTGACTCCAAGGTTTTGAAAGGAGGTGCGTAGAAGAAAGGTGAGCGTGACCTGAATCAGATCCTAAAGAAAGTTTTTCTCCTTGGAGGAGCCTGGGAACCATTTTTATATGGGAGAAAATGCCAGACTCAACTCTTTTTTCTTTTTCAATATTTCACGTTGTCTTCTAATTTTTCATTCTTTTGGTTTTGTTTTACAATTTCTTGATTTCTCATAAAGTCACTAGCTTCCTTTTGCTCCATTCTAATTTTTAAGGAAGTATTTTCTTCAGTGAGCTTTTAGATTTCCTTTTCCATTTGGCCAATTCTGCTTTTTTAAGGCATTCTCCTCCTTATTGCCTTTTTGGACCTCTTCTGCCATTTTTTGTCTATGGTGTTATTTTCTTCGGTATTCTTTGGGTCTCCTTTAGCAAGCTGTTGATTTGTTTTTCATGATTTTCTTGCATCACTCTCATTTCTCTTCCCAGTTTTTCTTCTGCTTCTCTTACTTGCCTCTCAAAATCCTTTTTGAGCCCTTCGATGGCCTGGGACTGATTCATATTTTTCTTGGAGGCTTTGGATGTAGGACCTTCGACTTTGAGTCTTCAGGTTGTATGTTTTGATCTTCTTTGTCGCCAAAGAAAGATTCTATGGTCTGACTTTTTTTTGCACTGTTTGCTCATGTTCCCAGCCAATTACTTGAGTTTTAATCTCTTTGTTAAGGTAGATGTCTGCTTCCAATGTGGAGAATGTACTGCCCCAAGCTTCGGGGGTTTTATGCAGCTGGTTTCAGAGATACTTCTAGGGAACTGTAAATTTTCAGTTCTTCCAAGGTGGTATGATCAAAGGTGTTTACTCCTTTCCTTGCTTGTGCTGTAGTCTATGAGTGACCACAAGTATTCTTTTTTGCTTGGAACTGTGAGGAGGATTTTCTCCACACCGCCAGTACAAACTCCACCACACCAGTGCTGCTTTTCACCCCAGGACTGCCACCCAGAACTGCAACCCAGATCCAAGCTCAGGCAAAGCAAGAGATTCCTGCCTCAGTACCAGCAAAGAGATCCCTGCAATTCCCCTCTGATCAGCCACTCGATTCCCTCTCCTTCTATGGGCCAAGAGCTCAGGAAGCAGCCACTGCCCCAAGCTTCTCTCTCACTAAGGTCCAATAGACCTTTCCTACTGACCTTCTAAGTTGTCTTTGGTGTTTGTGGGTTGAGAAGTCTGGAAACCATCACAGCTGCCCGTGATTCAATCTCTTGAGGCCTGCTCCAGGTTTACTGAGGCCTGGTCTTTGCCTGAGTGGCCCACATTGAACTGCGCTCCTCTACCAGCCCAGTGCAATAGACCTTTCCAATCAATCATCCAGGCTGTCTTGGGCTGAAAATTTGTTTCACTCTGTCTTTTTGTGGGTTCTACTGCTCTAGGATTTGTTTATAGCCATTTTTATGGGTCTTTGGAGGGGTTTGGGGGAAGAGCCCAAGCATGTCACTGCTTTTACTCTTCCATCTTGGCTCTGCCCTTATATTATCCATACTCAACTCTTGACAATAGCTTTCATTATCCACTTCTTAGGATCAAGTCAAGTCAATAAAGCATTTATTAAACACCTAAGTGCCAGGCACTGTGGCAAGTGTTAGAGATACAAAGAAAGACAAAAACAAAACAAAACAGAGTTCCTGCCCTCAAGGAGCTCACAGTCTAATGGAGGAGACAGCTGCAAGCAAGTATATACAAACAAGATTTATTACAGGATGAAACAGAAACAATCATCAGAGAGAAGACACTATGATTGAGGAGAACCAGGAAAAGCTTCTTGCAGAAAGTGGAAGGAAGCTGGGAAGCAGAAATGAAGATGGAGAGAGTTCCTGGGGGGCAAACAGTGAAAATGCACAAAGTCAGGAGATGGAGCTGTCTTGATCTAGAAGCCAGTGTCACTGTATCTAAGAATATTTGAAGGAGAGTAAGTAAGTAGGGGCAGCTAGGTGGCTCAGTGGATAGAGTGTTGGACCTGGAGGAAAAAGTTCAAATCCAGCCTCAGACACTAACTAGTTGTGTGACCCTGGGCAACTCACTTAACTCTGTTTGCCTCAGTTTCCTCATCTGTAAGAATGAGCTAGAGAAAAAAATGGCAAATCACTCCAGTGTCTTTACCAAGAAAACCCCAAATGGGGTCATGAAGGGTCAGACACAGCTGAAACAACCGAACAGCAACAATGAGGAACATGTGGGAAGACTAGAAAGGTCAAACAGAGGATTTTATATTTGATCCTAGAAGTAACAGGAGACCACTGGAGTTTATTGAATAGGGGTGGGGCAGGGTCTGCTTTGGGAAAATCACTTAGTGACTGAATGGAAGATGAGAGACTTGAAACAGGCAGAGCCACCAGGAGGCTTTTGAAATAGTCTAGTTGTGAGATGATGAGGGATTGCACCAAGGTGGTGGCAATGTGCCAGGAGAGAAGGGAGAATATACAAGAGGTGGTAGGAAGGTAAAAGCAACAGGATTTGGTGGCATATCAGATGAGGGGAAGTGGGTCAGAGAGAGTGAGGAGTCAAGGGAGACTTCTATGTTGCCAGCCTGGGGAACTAGAAGGATGTGGAACCATCCACAGTAACAGGAAAGTTAGGAAGAGAAAAGAGTTTGCCTGGCTGGGGCTGAGGGCGGGGGAGGAGAAGAGAGATCAAGAGCTGAAAGGAAGCTTAGTGATCATTCCATTGAATACTTTTATTTTAACTGCAAAGGAAACTGTGGCCCAGAGCAGAGAAGTCACATGCCCAAGGTCACACAGGTAATATGTCAGAGACAGCATACATTAGGATGCTCACTCTTCCACAGTTCACAGGCTCACGAGAGCCTTGGAGGTGACAAGCAAAGACGAGACCCTCCCTCCCTTTACATGACTGCTAGTCAGAGTTGGAAATGAGCTTAAAGATGAATAATTAAAAAAAAGTGTTAGAAACACCCAACTTAGCCTTTCTGTTGTTACTAAAAATCACCACTAGGAGGCAGCATAGACCCGTTTTTGCTTAGGCAGTAACCTTTCAGCATCTGGCTGGATCAAGGGAGTGTCACATATTTCTTTCCCCTCTACGCCCCATTGTAACTTGGGCATCTCCAAGGCTATGCCAGCAAAACCCAACCTGTAGTAGGGCCCACGTATATGGAAAGGCTTTAAGGAGAGACTCATAGCAGACTAAGCATTGTCCACGGATAACAATAACAGCCTGTTACAGGGGGAACAGTTTGATCACTAGAGAAAGGATTCTTTGATTATGATGATCCAAGAAATACGGAGGAAATATCTATAGGTGACATAGTGTTTAGGATGCTAGACCTGGGTTCAAATCCTGCCTCAGACTCTTACTAGCTGTGTGACCCTGAATAAATCACCCTAATCTCCCTCAGCCTCAGTTTCCCCATCTGTAAAATGAGAATAATGATATCACCTATCTCCAAGAAGATTAAATGAAATACTGTTTGTGAAGTGCTTTGAAAAACCTTAAAGCAGGAGCAGCTAGGTGGCCCAGTGGATAGAGCACTGGCCCTGAAGTCAGAAGGACCAGATCCAGCCTCAGACCAAACTTGACACTTACTAGATATATGACCTTGGGCAAGTCACTTAACCCCAACCGCCAAAAAAAAAAACCCTGACAACAACAAGAAAAACCTTAAAGCCCTATGTAATATCAGCTATTGTTAATATGATTAACAACATAGCTAGGGAAGCAGGGTAAAGTATAAGTTCCTTTGGGTCAATCCTGGAAACTTGGACACATAAATCTAAAATACCAGATTAAGGACTTGAGACTTTATTCAGTAATAGACATTGTCTAGCGCAATGGAATGATTTTTGGCTTTAGCATCCGAAGAACTAGGTTAGAATCTCAGCTCTGCCACTTAATGCCAGAGTTCTTGAATTCAGCCATGTCTGACTCTTTGTGACCCCATTTGGGGTTTTCTTGGTAGAGATACTTGAGTGGTTTGCCATTTCCTTCTTCAGCTCATTATACAGATAAGGAAACTGAGGCAAACAGGGTTAGGTCACATAGCTAGTGAGGTTGGATTTGAACTCAGGTCCTCCTCACTCCAGGCCTGAGCTCTATCCACTGTATCACCTACCTGCCCCATCACTTCTCTGAGATTCAGAAGAGTAGAATAAGGAGAATGGATTAGATGCACTCTAAGGTGCACTCAAAAGCTACAATATGATAAATTTAGTCTAGCAGTGGAAAAAAAAGAGGACTCTTCCAAAATTATCTGTCTGAGGGGTTGTAGATGCATAGTTTTGCTACTTTTCCTCCTGCGACCTCTACCTCTCTCCCACCCTTACTTAAACAGGCCACATTTAAAATCAAAGCGCACTGGTGACCCTAATGATTCCTTAGGGCTCCAAGGAAGTCGGGTCTGTAGCCACAGATGTGTGTCCTTCCTTCCTTCTCTTGCCCTGATTCTGGGTTAGAAGTAGAAAAAAGCCCAGAGTTACAAGGAATAAAATAACTCACAAGTGGTTGGACTGGTCCCTCAGTTTCTTCATCTGATGGCTAAGCCATCATCATCACCACCACCATCACCACCATCATCATCACCATCGCCATCAACATTGACCAGTGTTTACTGGACACTTACTACATATTAGACCCATTGTTGTGCACTTTAAGGGAGGTACAAAGAAGAAAAAGATGCTCTTCCTGACATCAAGGCAATCTAGTTGGGGGGACAAGCTATAAATAGCAGCAGCTCCAGCTGAAGCTATTACATGCGCCGACCCCTCCCAAATTCAGTAGGGCAAAATCTGGTCAACAAATCCAGATTCTGGCTAAAAAGGAAGGGCTGCCTACTTGTTGTAGAGGACAATGTCAGGAATCCAGATCATCTCTGAAGGGACCCGGATCGATGTGATGTTGCCATATTCAGTTGGGTTCCAGCATAGCTTGTAGTCACTCCACTCCTAGGCAGGAAGGAAACGAAGGTTCAATTTAATTTATTTCAATAAACATTTATTAAATACCTACTATGTGCCAAGTACTGTGACAGGCCCTGAAAAGACAAAGATAAAAAAAGAAATAGTTGCCACCCTTAGGGAACTTACATTCTTCAGGAGACTTGAGGGGAGCCACATGTACACTAATAAATAAATAGAATATATGTAAAGTTAAAAAAAGGAGGCTCTCCTTAAGACATCTGAGTAAGTGGAAGCAGACCAACTCTCACAATTATTTCAACATGGAGCACCAGACAGAGAAATGCAGGAAATCCAAAGAGAAACTACAGTGAGTGCATTTTGTCAGTCCAAGTCCACATTAAGAGACTACAGGCCCTAGGGAAAGGTTCCAGCCAAGGAGCACGTACATAGAAGTCTTCTAGCATAGAGACGAGGGACCTAGAGTGTATTGCATTGACTCAGAGTCGGGGCTCAGATGACTGTGGAGTTTAGATCAAGATGTCATCAATCATGGCTCTCATTGGATCAGACCACTCCAATGCAGACCACCCCAAGTATACTGCCCTGTGTAGACCCTTGTCCTATCTGCTATGTAGACTTCCTAGTGCAATGCACTGAGGTCCTTGAAAGACCCAGCACCTATTATCCATACCCCAGATAATGTGGATTAATATCAAAGCAAGCCTCACTATTTCTTCCAGAAGTGTACAAAGCCTGGCCTCAATACAAAGTCTCAGTTAATAAAGTAAGATTGAAGAAACAATTAAAAGGAAGAAAATACTGATAATAAACAAAGGTTTTGGAGTCAGGGATGTTCAAAGCACAAATTCAGGAGAAGGAAAGAACACACCTCATCTACAAATAAAACCTTAAAGAAAATTATAGATTTTGCATAAGCTATACTAGAATTCCTGGAAGAAATGAAGCAAGCATTTAAAAATGATGATATAAAGGAAATAAGAGCTCTAGAGGAAAGAACTGGAAGGATAATATACAGCTTAGTAAAGAAATTCAAAGTCTTGCCCATATAATAGGTTCCTTGAAAATTAGACAGGATCAGACAGAAATCAGTGACTCCATGAGGCACCAAAAAATATTAGAACTGAATTGAAAAGCTGAAAAAATATCAGAAAACATAAGGTATCTCTTACCAGAAACAGCTGACCTGGAAACTGGATGCAAGGGGAGTTGATCTAAAAATCCTCAGACAACCTGATAATCGCTGCTAAAAACAAAAACAAAACCCTAGATGCCACATTTCAAGAAAATATGAATTAAAATAGCCCAGAGGACAAAGTAAAAATAGAATACACTCGTTATCTCCTGAAAAAAAATAAATCTCTGAATAAAAACTCCCAGGAACATCCTAGCCAAAAATCCGTAGCTCCCAGGTCAAAGTAGAAACAACATAGGCATCCATAAAGAAAAAGTTCAACTACTAAGGAGCCAGAACCACAAACACAGACCTCTTAGACCACTACCAAGAATAGTAGAATTTGGAATACGACATTCCAGAAGGCAAAATATAAAGATTTAAAATTAAAAAAAAAAACTTACCTGGAAAGCTGAACGTATTGCTGTGGGGGAGTGGGAAGAATAAGTCTTTAATGAAATAGAGGACTTCTAGGTATTCCAGATGAAGATACCAGAGTTGAATAGATATTTTGAAATGCAAAGACAGAAATTTAAAGATAAATATATTTGAGCAATTGGAAGGTATATGTGATGGCATAATATTTATCTTCTAATAGGAAAAAAGTGTCCCCTCCAAACTTACTGTCTTCAAGAATCATAAAAGTAGAGCAAACAAGGCAGAGTTCATGGGAAGTTTTGTTACATTTCAATATTCTTAAAAGAAAAAATTAAAAAAAGAAAGGGAAGAAAGGCATAGCACTTACTATCTTACATAATTAGGTCTAAATTCAAGGAGAGTGAGATATAGATGAATTTCATTTTCATCTGAATTGGACAAAGGAGGATTGAATATGCACACAGTCACAAAAAAATTGGTATAAAATTTCATTAAACTTAATAAGGAATCAGGCGGAGGCCGAGAGACAGAAGGAGGCAAAGATGGAGGGTAGTTTTAGTAAAGGATTAATCAAAATAAAATCTATCTTTAGAAAGTGAAGCATAAAGTTTAGCATAAATGAAAGAAAGAAATGGCAAGAACCTAAGATCAAGGACTGGGAGAGAGAAAAAGAAAGAGTAAAACAGAAGCAGGTTTCAAAACAGTATTAAAAAATATGACGGAAGAAAAAACACAATTAACAATCATAATTATACATGTAAATAGGACAAACACCCATAAAATGGATGGGGGATAGCAGAATGGATTACAAAGCAGCATGTAATAGCTTGTTAATTACAAGAAACACGCTTAAAATAGAAAGTTCACAGAGTTAACATAAGGGACTAAAGCAACCTATTATGCTTCAAATGAACTCAGAAAAGCAAGAATAGCAATCATGGTTTCAGACAAAGCAAAAACAAAAAAATAAACTTCATTAGATGAGGAAATGTTATTATGTTTAAAAACACTATAGACAGTGAATTAATATTGATATATGTATATACACATATGTGGCCTGAATGACATAGAGCTCACCTGGAGAGCTGCCACAAAATGGAAGAATCTAAATAAAGGAAAAACTAATTGATTTATAGAAAGAAACAGACAGTAAAACTGTAATAGTTTGAGATTTCAATATACCCCTATGAAATATAGAAAAATCTGATTAAAAGATAAATAATGAAGTTATGTTAGACCTCTGGAAATTACTGAATAGATATACTTTTAGTTGTGTATGGCACCTTTACAAAAATTGACCATGTACTGGGGCATGTAAACCTCATAAACAAATTCAGAAGAGCAGAAATATTAAATATAACTTTTGCCAACCAAAATACAATAAAATATATTCAATAAAGGACCTTTTAATAAAGGATTAAAATTAATTGGAAACTAAATAATTTACTTCTAAAGAATTTGTGGGTAAAAGCATAAATTGTAGAAATAGTAGCATGTTTCATCAAATAACAAGGCAAAATAACAATACTTTTGGAAGACTACCAAATTTTCCTGAGGAAAAAAAATTGTATCTCTAAACTTTTTCATCAGCAAAAAAAAAAAAAAGGAACAGATCAGTGAAATAGATATGCAATTATAAAGAAAAAAAAAACTAGAAAACTAGAGACAACCATTTCAGTAGAATGATGAGGTCTGTAGCCAGACTACTGAGAGGTGAGAGTCATAGGAAAGGAAGTGAATAACACATCACTTGTAGACAAACTACTAATGAAATTTATCCCCCAAAGGGCAGACAGATAGAAGATAATACGTAGCAGGATTTTTGAGAATGAGGATGACAAAGACATGTTTGTAGTCAGTGGAGAAGCAACCAGTAGCAGAGAATGAAGATTAGCAAGAGAGTTGGGGGTTATAGAAGGAGAAATTTGTTGGAAAAGACAGAATGGAATGGGATCGCTTGTACATGTAGAAGGGTTTCCCAGGCAAGGATAAGGGCCATCTCTTCACATGCGATAAGGGTGAAGAAGATGGTGGCAGATGGTAGCAGAAGGCATCTGAGTAATATGAGATGAAGAAGAGGGGGCTCTCAGTGGATGTACTCAATTTTTTCACTGAATATATGAGACCAGGTTCTCAGCTGAAAGGATGGGAGTAGGAGGAGTCATGAGAAGCTTGAGAAGGAATGAAAAGTTCTAGAAAAGCTGCTGTTGTGATGAGCGATCTAATTAGGGAGATTTGGCTGGATTGCCTTGTCTCAGTGAGGGCCCAGTTGAACTCATGTCCATAAATTGGCAGTGAGCCTGGTCAGCACGGTTTTGTGATTTTCTCCAGCTTTGTTCAGCAGTACATGAGTAGCATTGGAGGCAGCAGATGGTGGAAGTAATCCAAGGCTGAAGCTTAGTAGGCAAGGACATATCTGGGAAATAATAAAGAGACAAGAGATTCGAGAGAAGAGAACAGTGTAGAGATGAACTGGTTCATCAAGGCATCAAGATGAGGAAGGGAGGAGAATGTAGCCAGTGCGTTGGTGATGTCCTGGGAAAGAACTGAGGGGTCAAGGGATTGGAGGTTGTACTTAGGATGAAGAACAGAGCTTGGCATTGCAAGGCAGAGGGGATGATAGAATGACAACAGGTTATGATCAGATAAAGGAATTTCAGAGTTCACAAACATGGAAGTGTTCACTTATGGATGATCAATGGCAAGATTATGGGTATGACCAATAGGTCTTAGGAAATGGATAAACTGAGGAACTAGGAGGTCAGGGTATTTAAGGCAGTGTTAATATGTATGTTAAAGTCCTCTAGTATGAGGGCAAGAGTTATGAAAGGGAGAAACTGATCTAGGCACTGAACTCCTGAAGGAGTTCTATTAACCTGGAGGTTAGTAGATAACAACTATGAGAATCTTAATTGGGTGATAAATATAGATTTGTATGGACTTCAAAGGAGGAGAGAGGTTACTGAGTGATCATGGTAAGAGGAGAGCCTGGAAGTGGAAATGGGGAGCAAGAACTATTCCACCTTCCCCACCATGACCCTCATCGTATTGGGGGATATGAGTAAAAATGCAACCAGTGCTGAAAAGGATGGGTAGGAAAACTGTGCCTTCAGGAGAAAACCAGGTCTCAGTGAGTACAAGAAGACAGAAGGAATAGAAAGGAAAAGAAGAAAAGAAATTTGTTGCCTACAGAGCAGGCATTCCAGAGAGCAGTGGAAAGGGTAGGTAACTTTAGAGCAGGAAATTAGGCAGGGGGAGGTTGGGTTGAGGGTGATGGGAATAAGAGAGTGGCTAAAGGGGAGTAGAGAATGGGATTGAAACAATGTTATCTGGGGGATTAGAATCATTGGGATGGGGAGGGTATGACAGGGTGGGAGTTCATTTATGTTGAGAAATGAGTTCATGCACCTTATCTCTAGGGGCTCAACCTTGAGGCAGTCATCCCAGGATGTCAGGTAGCAGATATCTGGAAAGGGGAATGCAGGCTACACAAAGCAACTCAGGGAGTCACAGGAAGCTAGAAAGTGCGCAGGGAGGGAATGAGATGAAACGGCTGGCCCAGGCAGGCTAGGATATTTTCCTACTTCTCTGGAAGGCACTTCTTTCCTCCTAATTGATGAAGATGGAGTCTTGTCCTTGTATCCTCAGAACTACTAAAGTGTTTTAGCACACACTAGGTGCTTAATAAATGCTTCTGAATTGAATTGAGAAATGAGGGATAGGCCTGCATGATGACTGTCCATGAGATTCTTTGGAACTCCAAAAGCTTCCCCTGGAGATTCCTGGCTCCTTCTTTGGGGCATCTTCCCTACCAGAATAAACTGACCTCTGCAGAGGACAGAATCTCACCTGTTTCAGCCACACATTGGTCGTCATCATCTGATTCTTCTCATCCTGGTTTTGGGTGGGGAGAAACAAGAGAGTTCATTCAGTGTGAAGCAATTGAACCAGACTAGGAAAGGGGGAGCAGTTGCTAATAGCAAGCTCCCTCACCAAAGGAAACACCCAATACTTCTCAGTTACCTTGCTACTCCTTAATCTCCATTGTGTGAACACAATGCCAATGTTTTCTGTCCCACTAAAGAGTGGATGTGGCAAGAAGTGACAGACTTCTCTGTCACTTGTATTTAGGTCTCTTCTCCATTGATGTGGCCATGTCCATCTTCCCTCACTTCCCTAAAGTATGTTTCCAAGTATTGTATCTTTTTAAAATGTTTTATTTATATCTTCTGTTTTTGTATCACCTACATGCCCTGGTGTATCCATTACCTCCTTCTCCTTCCAGAGAGCCCCCTTTATAATAAAGAATTTAAAAAAGAAAAAACAATTTAACAAAATTAACCAATGTAATAAAAAAAAAAGTTCAACATATATAGAAATACTAGCTAAGACAAAAAAAGAAGGAAAGGAGATTATTTTTCATCATATTTGATATATTTTAGGGGAAAAGGTCCAAGCTGAGTCACACTGAGTTGTAAAGTTAGCTGCAACTGGGAGCTGGAGTAGAGAGAAGGGTCTGGGTTGGATAGGGATGAGATGGGCTGAAAATAAAAGGAAGGAGCCAGACAGGGAATATAATATTCCGGAGGCCAAAGGAGAGAGGATTACAACCAAGAATCACCTACCCAGCAAAACTGAATATAATCCATCAGGGGAAAAAATGGTCATTCAGTGAAATTGGGGATTTTCAAGCATTCTTGATGAAAAGACCAGAGCTGAACAGAAAATTTGACTTTCAAATGCAAGACTCAAGTGAAACATGAAGAGGTAAACAGGAAATAGAAATCATAAGAGACTTACTAAGGTTGAACTGTTTACATTCCTGCATGGAAAGATGATATTTATAACTCATGAGACCTTTGTAAGTATTAGGGTAGCTGGAGAGAAAAAATTACATGTATGTATATGTATATGTAGATAGATAGATAGATAGATAGATAGATAGATAGATAGATAGATAGACAGACAGACAGACAGAGGGCACAGGGTGAGTTGAAGATGAAGGGATGATATCTGGAGAATAAAATTAAGGGATGAGAAAGGATTATACTGGGAGAAGGAGAAAGGGAGAGGTGGAATGGGGTAAATTATCTCACAGGAAACAGACAAGAAAAGGCTTTTACAGTAGAGGGGAAACCGGGGAAGGTGAGAGGGAATGAGTGAATCTTATCCTCATAGGATTTGGTTTAAGAAGGGAATAACATACACACTGAGTTGGGGATGGAAATTTATCTTACCCTACAGGAAAATAGAGGGAAAAGGACAAGAGAGTCGGGGATGATAAAGGAGAGGGCAGACTGGGGGAGGGGATAATCAGAAGCAAACACTTCTGAGGAGGGACAGGGTCAAAAGACAGAATAGAATAAATGGGGGGTGGGATAGGATGAAGGGAAATATACTTAGTTTTTCACAATATGACTACTATGGAAGTGTTTTGCATGACTACACATGTATAACCTGTATCAAGTTGCTTGCCTTTTCAATGAGGGTGGGTGGGGAGGGAGAAAAAGAGAAAATTTGGAAGCCAAAGTTTTAAAAACACATGTTAAAAAAATTGTTTTCACATACAACTGGGAAATAATACAGGAAATGGGGTATAGAAGTCTATCCTGCCCTACAGGAAAATAGAAGGGGAAGGGGATAAGAGAAGGGGGAGGGGAGAGATAGATGGGAGGCAGATTAGAGAGGAAGGGGTATACAGAATGCATGCCATCTTGGGATAGGGGTAGGGATGAGATGGGGAGAAAATTTGGAACTCAAAATCTTGAGGAAGTGAATGTTGAAAACTAAAAATAAATACATTAAATTTAAAAAGAAAAAAATAACAAACAAACAAAAAAAGGAAGGAGCCAGAAGAGAAAAGGAAGACCACATGGATGGGAGTAGAGAGTTCAGTCTGGGTGCAAAGTAGAGGGCCAACCTGGTAGGGCTGAGCAGGAGAGTCCCATGTTGGAATAAGACTCACCACATCAATGAGTTGGGCAATGGAGAGCCCAAAGCGGATGATCACCACATCAGAAGTGTTCTGAACTGGGCGCGACCAGCGATTGTAGCCCCTAAAGAGGTGTTTGAAGAGGCGGTCTTCAGCAAGAGCATGGGAGCTATGCTTTCCTGGAGCTGTAAGGGAAGGGAGAAAAGGGCATAGACTCAGATCTGGAAGAGGCTTTATAGTTCAACCTCTTCATTTCACAGAGGAAAATTCCAGATCCAATGGGCTTTCCTTTGTACCATGGAGTCTCTCTCTCTGGTTCAGCATCCATGTTCTCCTCCCTCTTCAGTGTGTGTATCCCCAAGAGCTCTCCCCAGGATCTTCTTTTCTTCTCTAACTTAGTAATATCACATACTCCCATGGTTCAAGTATCACCTCAACCCAGATTACTCCTAGTCCTAGATCTTCATTTCTTTCCTAAATTCCAATCCTGCATCATTATCTGCTGGATATACCTTCCTAGATGACTAATGGGCATTATAAAGTTATGTGACCAAATAGAATTTAATTTCTTCCCCTAGAAACTTGATTTTCCTACAAACTTCCCTGTAGATGTTGAGGGCACCACCATCTTCCAGTCAATCAAGTACATTCCTTTGTAGTCATCCTATATACACTATCCTCTCTTTCACCATGGCCCCTACCCCCATATCCAATTGGTTGCCAAATCTTGTTGATTCTATGTCCTCAATATCTCTTGTATTTACTCTCCTCTCTACTCATGTGACCATGACCCCACCTCAGGCCTCATCACTTCTCTCCTAGACTATTTGCAATAACCTCCTAATCGTCTCCTTGCTCCCATCTTCTCCCCTCTCCAGCACATCCTCCATACAGCAGTCAAATGATCTCCCTTTGCCATAGGTCAACCAAAACATAAAAGCCTGACTTTGTCAGGCCCTAAATGTCTGAGTCTTAGATCATTATTACCTTGCACATATTAAGCTTTCAAAGAGTATAAGATAAGGCAATAGCTCACATTTATAGGCCACGTTACAGCTCATCAAAGTCCATTCCTCTCAACAACCTTGAGAGGTAAGTGGCACAGATACTATCATCCCCATTTTATAGATGTGAGAAGAAGCTCAGAAAGACTAATTGTCAGTTAGCAAACATTTATTAAGCACCTACTATATGCCAGGCTGGATAGCTAGGTGGCTAAGTGGATAGAGCACTGGGCCTAGAATCAGGAAGACCTGAGTTCAAATCTGGCCTCAGATACTTATTAGCTCTACGACCCTGGGCAAGTCACTCAACCCTGTTTGCCTCAGTTTCCTCATCTGTAAAAATGAATTTGAGAAGGAAATGGCAAACCACTCCAGTATATTTGGCAAGAAAACCCCAAATGGGTTCACAAAGAGTTGAACACAACTGAAACAGCTGAACAACAACAATAACAAATATGCCAGACATTGTGCTTTCTCCTAGTCATGGAGCTAGTGTGCCCTCAATGTAAAGATTGCCGCAGCTTCCTGGCTCCTCTTTGAGGAGAGTGATATCCAGGCTTTGGAGTCTGAGAACCTCTGGTCAAACCCTGGCTTCTGTGTGACTTTGGGCATGTTCTTCACCTTGCTGTGCCTTAATTTCCTCATATACAAAATGGAGGGATTGAACCCAATGACCTCCAAGATCCCTTCTGGCTCCAAATCTGAGATCTTGTGAGGCAGAGCTGAGACACAGACTGGGGCCTCCTGATTCCAAAGGCAGTGTTCTCTTAACCACACTTCACCTCCTCTTCCCCACCCCACCTACCCATCCCCATGAAAAACTGATCCCTAACAAAGATAAATGTTTTATGCTCTGTTTGGCTCTAGGTAATCTTCACTGTTTGGGTCAATATGTTGTCAGCCTCCAAATGATCACTAGTCCCTTTTCCTAGTCTGGTTCAGTTGCTTCACACTACTAGTTAGCCACAGCACAAATCTCAAACTGATAACTATGGGCATATCGATGTAGTCAGCTCTAGAGTGACAAATATTTGACTATCTGTACACATGCCACACGCATACACATACACACACAGAGACACACAAACACACATTTTGTCTACGCTTGTGACTTCATCACTCTTAGTGGAGGAATTCCCTCTCCCAAGGCATAGACAGACAACCATGCTGTACCTTAAAATCTCTAAGAGTTGCCTGGGCCACTGAAGAGTTAAGTGATTTGACCATTACATCTTCATCAGTCTGAATCAGAGGCATAACTTGAATCTGGTCTACCCTGTGTTAAGGGACGGCTCTTTGCTATTCCACACTGCCCCTCAGGAAATCTGAGCAGTTTATCAAGCAAAGGCAGCTATAATGTAGAAGTGGGAAGAGTGATGGACATGGAGTTGATTTTCAAATCCTTCTTCAGATCCTTACTGGAAGGGTGATCATGGGTAACTCATCTAATTTCAATGAGACTTAGTTTGCTCAAATGTAAAATGGGGATGTTAATTCTTGTCCCCTAACTACTTCACAGGATCCTTGTGAAAAAAAAAAAGCACTTGGTATATTTGGTTTGTCTGCACCTGTGATTTCATGGGTATGTGGAACTCCATCTGAGTTCCAGTATTCCATAGGAGCTTTCAGCGAGAAAACTCCTCCATCAACGAATATGTGCAACTATTCTGCACCTTATATTCTCAGAGTTTTCTAGAGGGCAGTGAGAGGTTAAGTGATGTCCAGGGTCACACAGGTAATTTATTTTGTAGGTAGAATTTGAACAGAGGTCTTCCCGATCCTGAAGCTAGCTTTCTATATATTATAGAGTATATGCCTCTCAAAGATGAATATAGCTCATTAAGACCACTTACCTGCTGAGACATGGAATGTCAAAAGGAAGCACCGTACCACAAGTTTCGTGATGGATGGAGGTCTAAAGGTGAGGCGACCCATACTTTGGAAGGTCAGAGATCTGGTTTCTCCAGCAGATCAGAAAATGGATTACTTGTTGGGTGGCCAGGCCTTTGCTGGTGGGCTAAACTTGAGTCTAATTTTCCAGGGTAGTCTTTGGGAAACTCCCTAGAGCAGGGCTGCCTCAGGATCCTGTGCAGATCCGGAGGGTCAGGCAAGGGATGGCTCAGAGAAATCCTCCAGAAGGACTCAAGGATCTTCTTCCTGGAAAAGTCAGAGGCCCCATTTCAGGTAGCATCTCTTGAATGTATTTCCCCCCTGCATAGTCACACAGTCACCACCCAGGTGCAGACCCTTGTCATCTCTCTCTTGGACCATGATGATAACCTTGTAATTGTTCTTCCTACCTCAAGTCTTGCCTACTCCAGTCCATTCTCCACACAGCTGCCAAGTCGATATTCCTACTTACAGTTCTGACCACGTCTTTCCTCTGCTCAAAACGCTTCTGTGGGTCCCTACTGACTCTAGGATAAAATACAAGCTCTTCAGGCCTGAAATTTTAAAATCTTAGATTGATTTTTGTCTAAATTTTCTTTTTTTTTTTTAAATTATAAACTTCACAACATGAACACTTCCATATAGAAGAACAGAAAAGGGAGTATATATAAAACCGTGAATCCCTATTGTATACAAATTGTTTGTTTTAAAGAGTTTATTAAGTCAAACACAGTGTTATGAACACTGCCCCCCTTCTGAATCACCTTTTGATCTCTATTATGCATTTTAAATGCTTCATTGATACTTTTTTCCTTTTTTTTTTTGTCTATCAATATTGTCTCCAGTGCTCCTCTGCAAAAACGAAAACCTTCCCTTGTAACAAGAAAGAGTAGTAGCAAAACCAGATTCACCCATGATCATTTGTAAACACATCTGGCTCATACTGCACTGTGGTCCATCACCTATCTGTCAGGAGATGGGAGGCAGGTTTCATCATCAGTCTTCTGGAGTTGTGATTGGTCATTGCATTGTTCAGCATTCTTAAGGCTTTCAAAGTCTGTTTCCTTTACAATATTGAAGTCTTTATGTACTATAAATTGTTTTTTCAGGTTCTGCTCTCTTCACCCTGCATCAGTTCATACAAGTGACCCCAAAGTTTTTCTGAATCAGTTCTTACTGTACAATAATATTTCACCCTATACTATGCTATACATTACAAGCTATGATTTGTTCAGCCATTTGCCAACTGGTGGGCATTCCTTTAGTTTCCTGTTCTTTGCTACAACAATTTTTATATAGCATTATAGATATATATTTATATATTATATACAATTTATATATTATATAATATATAAATATACTCTATATATTACATAATATATAAATTATATATTATGTTATAAATATATAATTTTGTGTATTTTTTATAAATCATAGATATAATTTTTATATATTTATATAAATGATATGTAATTTTTTATATATAATGGTCTTTTCCCTGTCTTTAATCTATCTTTTTAAAAACATCATCTCTGTTTCTACATATATCTCTCTTTTCTCCTAGTTAGCAAAGTTTCTCCTTGTAGCAAAGATGAGACAGGGTGACACAGACAGAGATACAGAGAGAGACAGACAGGGAAAGCAGTTCAGCAAAACTGATATATCGACTGAGTCTGACATTATATTCAGTTGCATACCCATGATCTCCCCACTTCTACAAGGAAAGGAGAAAGGTCCATTTTCTTACCTCTTCTGCGAGAGCCAATTTGGTCTAGCAATCTGTCAATCAGGGATGGACTGGACCTGCTGTTCTCTAAGGTTTCTTCTGTCTATGAAATTAGATGAACTGATGATGTTTGGCCCAGAGAAAGGAAGAACTAGGGAGGACAGGTGAAGCTGTATTCAATGTTTGATGAGCTAGCATACAGAGGGATCAACTTTGTTCTGCTTCACCTAATGGGTGTAAGTTGCAGTCAGGCAGATTTACAATCAATATAAGGAAGAAACTTCCTAACAATCAGAGTCATATAAAAGTATAATGGGCTCAGGGCCTGGGGAAGTAGGATCTCCCTCCCTAGAGGGCTTCAAGCTAAATAACTATGTGTTGGAGATACTGTACAGAGGGTCTTCCTTCTGGCACAGGTTGGACTAGATGACCCTTGATGTCCCTTGCATCTCTGGGACTCTGTGCATCTCATTGGAGTCATTGTGTGCTCAGAATAAAATGAGGAAACGTCTTCTACCCATGAGATTTACATCTACCTTTCTGTGGAGAAATGAAGGCTTGCCCAGGGCCACCCAGCCAATATGTGTCAGAGGTAGATTTTGAACCCAGGTCTTCCTAAGTCTAAGGCCATTTCTTTATCTCCTATACCATGTTGCCCCTAAGAAAGAACTTTTTTTTTTTTCTGGAAAAGAACCTATGATTTCCTTGGTGTATGCAAACCATGGTGAAGAAGAAATTCCCTCCACCCATGCTGATTGCTATTTGCTTGTCAACTGCAACCCAGGTCATCCTAACCCCAAATTTGACTCTCTATCCACTCTACAATGCTAAATCTCATCACAATGAGGATGAGGATGAGAAGCCACATGATATAGGGGATAGATAGCCAGCCTCAGAGTCAAAAAGACCAGGGCTCAGATTCTGCCTCTAACAACTAATGATTGGTACAGGACTCTCAGCAAATCACTAAACCCGTCGGTATCCTGGGCACCTCTCAACGCTCTAAGCTACACAGCAGATGACAATTTATGTCGGTGACGGGAGTTTTCTCACTAGGAGTTCCTCAACGAAACCATAGGTCTGAACAAACAAGGATGGATGGATCAAGAGATGACAAGTGGTCAGATTGTTCTATTGGAACCTTAGAAATCCAAAAAAGGCTCTAATACTTTGGATGGATTCCCTGTACAGGAAGTACATGGACCTGAGATGCACAGGATAGGAAGGCATGAATAGGTTGCAATCTGCATTGCTGGAGGGAATCTCCAAATGTTCAAGTTGAGAAGATCACAGATCCACTTCAGGATTTATCTGAGTCTATAGGAGAAGCCAGGATTGAATTATTTACCAAAGGTAGGTTGGGGGTAGTGTGGTATAGTGGGAAGAGTGCTGGACTTGGATTCACGATGTTCCAGGGATTAAACCCCTCCATCAGATACTTATTATCTGTGTAACCCTAGGCAAGCCACTTAACTTCTCTGAACCTTAGTTTCCTCATCTTTGAAATGAAGATAATAGCCCCTCCCTCACAGATATATATGTATGTATACTGTGAGGAAAAGGCTATTTTATATATATATATATATAATATATATAATTATATATATAAATTTATACATATATACATATACATATATATATACATACATACATATATATAACATATATAATTATATATATAAATTTATACATATATACATATACATACATATATATATATATATATATATATATATATGTATATAAATATATAAAATAGCCCCTTCCTCACAGGGGTGTTGTGAGGATCAAGAGAGTTTATGTATATGTGTGTGTGTATATATATATATATATATATTTTTTTTTAATGTTTTGCATACCTTAAAACACTATAGAGATGGCAGCTACCATTATTGTTCTTGACAATGGGCTGCTAGATCCTTCTTCCTATCCAAACTTTACAGGTAGCAAGCAATCTGTGTAACTGAGGATGGTCTGCCAGTACAGCAGGTCTGGAGTAACCTTGGGAAGAAGCTTCTCCTGTGCTGGAGCACATGCTAACTAGGGAAGAAAAGGAAAAAACCTTTCCCCAAATCAGAGGAAATTTCTCTGGCATGGAGGGAGAACCTTCCCCAACCTGGCTCTCAAATGCTGTGAGCAGCTGCTAATGAATTTAAGGCAACTGAGTGCTGCCAGGGACTAGAGAGATCCTTGCCCATTAGCAGCTGGTTTAATCTGTCTGATGAGCTGTGGGGAACACGTATATCATAGCCCCAAATCAGAACCACCCTGTGTGCTAAATCAGCTGTCAGCCTTCACATACTCTATATTTCTTTTGGAGAGCCCTGAGGAGCTTTCCTCTGTCAGTGGTCATCCCCTGATCCCCACCTCACACACATGCACACACTTCATCTCCATTTCCCTCAGGAACTGGCTCCACTCTGGCTTTCTAGCTGGGATGCAGTAGAGTTTACCTGGCTGACAGAGGAATGCTGGTTAGGAAGAGACAGAAGAAAGAAAGAAAGAAAGAAAGAAAGAAAGAAAGAAAGAAAGAAAGAAAGAAAGAAAGAAAGAAAGAAAGAAGAGAAAGAAGAAAGAAAGAAGAAAGAAAGAAAGAAAGAAAGAAAGAAAGAAAGAAGAGAAAAAGAAAGGAAAGAAGGAAGGAAGAAGGGAGGTAGGGAGGGAGGGTAGGAAGAAAGGAAGGAAAGAAGGAAGGAAGAAAGGAAGGAAGGAAGAAAGAAAGAAAAGAAAGAAAGAAAGAAAGGAAGGAAGGAAGGAAGGAGGAAAAAGAAAGAAAGAAGCATGCTTTATTATGTGCAGGTACAAATGATGACCAATGCTAGGTTTTCAGGGGGCCTGCATTAATGGTAGCTAAGAATAATAGGCCATGTGACTTTTCAAACAAGCTGGAGCCTATGGGCCTCTCTAAGACCCATGGAAGCTCACAAGTTGCAGGCTGCCTCTGCTCAAGAAACTAAGAATGCCCTTCTTCATGCCTGATGCCCTCTTCTAACCCTCATGCTTATCCTTCCATGTATGTTTCAGCCGATTGAATAATTCAGCTCTCGAATTAGCCAATACGTGACATCGCTCTGCATGCGACGTTAGTACAAAGAAAATTCAGCAAAACCCCTTTTCCTCATATAAAATCCATGACCTTCACCTGACTCAGTGTGCATTCCTACTGTGAAAGTGATTGCACTCCAGGCACTCTCAGATTTGGAGGAGCAGCAAAAATCTTAGTGCAGCTGGAGTGAGGGGGGTGGGATAAGTTGAAGGAAGGCTCCCTGAAGGACCTTTGCTGCTCTACCTCTTGCAATAGCCTAAAGATCATTGCCTCTGAGGAACTATGCATTACCCTCTCCACATCTTTTCTTTTCTTCAATCCAATATGTGATCACATTATCACAAATCTATGAATAAAGTCTGAATTAAGGAGATTTCCCTGTAAGTCCAGTCAAAGCAGAGACAACAGTCCTGTGGCTCCTAGATCACAGGATCATAGATTTCTAATGAGAAAGGACTCTAGAGATCATGGGGTCCAACCCCCTCCTTTTATACATGAGGAAACTAAATCTCAGAGATGGAAAGACCCTACAGGACAAGGAATTAAACCATCCTTTTTTTTTTTTTTGGAAATGAGGAAATTGAGGCAAGAGAAATTAGGTGACTTGGCCAAATCACACAGTAAATGGGAGGCATGATGCGAAGCCGGATCCTTTGACTCCAAATCCGTTGGTTTTTTCCTCCACCATGCTGCGCTGCCTGACTTAGAGAACAGATTCCTTATAACCACGAAAGGACGTCCAGAAGGCTAGAAACTCAATGGAATGAGCCGATGGTCGGGATATTTGGGCAGACACTGGAACAATAAACACAAAAGGCTAATACTAATTTTGGTGTTTAGTGGATCTGTCTTCCCCGTGATGGGTGAGAACATGCCTGAATGTGAATATGGTCACTCTAACCTCGGGAAGGACCCGACCAAACGAAGCTGCCTTTTTACTAGAACACTCTTTCTCAGTTCCCACCTGAGAACTATTCATGGATGGCACCTTGGCAGTCCTTAGCTACAGACTAAGAAATGGTCCCACGTCCAAGGGACAGAGGCCGGGAGAAGTTAATCAGGGATAACAGCAAAATATTAAGGCTCAGATGGGATGTGCCTATGCACACAATGCTCTCCCTCCTCACCTCTGCCTCTTGGGTAGGCTAGCTCCCATTAAGGCTCAGATCAAGTGCTACAAGAGACCTTTCCTGGTTCCTCCAGTCTTTGGTGCCCCACCCCCATCCTCATTACTTTGTTTTTAATTTTGTATCTATTCTGTTTTAAATTATGTGTCTATACATTATTTCTTTCCAGCAGAGGTAAGCTCCTTGAAGGCAGGAAATTTTTTCCTTTTTGTATCATGGCACAAAGCATGCATTTAATAAATCCTTGTTGGATTGAAATAAATGTATTTTGATGGCCATTCTCTAAATGGGTAGCCAAGACAACAGAAAATACTAAATTTTCCTCTACACCAGCCTCCTGCCCCTGTAATATGTATGAAGTTGAGACGATTCTGATCTGGGTGTAGCATGAACAACAATTTGTAGGGGCAGCTAGGTGCCACAGTGGATAAGGCACCGGCGCTGAAGTCAGGAGGACCTGAGTTCAAATCTGGCCTCGAACCAAATATTTGCCACTTACTAGCCGTGTGATCTTGGGCAAGGCTTTTAATCCCAATTGCCAAAAAACCCCCCAACAATTTGTAAACTGTGGATGTTCCCTGCCCACTGACCCACCCAAGATTCTGTTTGAACTTAGAAGATGATGAAACTTGAAGATTTGAAAATTACCTCCATGCCATCCATACCTGCTCATAGATAAAAACCACAAAGGGGAGCTTTTAGAGAAAAGAGAAGGAGAGAAAACATGGGGAAGTGGGAGAGTGGAAAGCATAGGCTCATCCATCTAGGCCTAGAAGGGACCTTGGAGGCCATCAGATCCAAACCTATCCCTCATTTTACAGATGGAGAAATTGAGGCCCAGAACCGTTAGATGATTTGTTCATGACTACACAGGCATTACGCGATAGGGGTAGCACATAAATTCAGATTCTCTGACTTCAGAGCCAGGCCTTTTGCTACTGTGCCGTGCTGCCTCCTTACACTACGATTGAGCATATGACACTTCTTAGGAGACCTAACCCTCCCCCCGGCTCTGGATTTCCCAAAAAGGGAAAGACTGGTTCAAAGTAATTTGCTGTTGTTGTTGCTGTTAAGTAATTTTTCAGCTATGTCCACCTCTTCATGACCCCATTTGAGGTTTTCTTGGCAAAGATACTAGAGTGGTTTGCCATTTCCTTCTCCAGTTCATTTTACAGATGAGGAAACTGAGGCAAACAGGGTTAAGTGACTTGTCCAAGGTCACACAGCTAGTGTCTGACATCAGATTTGAGCTCAGGTCTTCCTGATTCCAGGCCTAGCACTCTACACTGTGCTACCTACCTGCCTATGCTATCAAGATTGGAAGCTGTAGGCTTGTCACCATAGAATTCACACCTATTTGAATCTCAGCATTTAGTGCTTTTTTTTAAAATTTTTAGGCAATTGGGGTTAAGTGACTTGCCTAGGGTCACACAGCTAGTAAGTGTCAAGTGTTTGGTCTGAGCCCGGATTTGAACTCAGGTCCTCCTGACTTCAAGGCTGGTGCTCTATCCACTGCGCCACCTAGCTGCCCCCATTTAGTGCTTACTACCTATGTGAGCCTCAGTTTCCTCAACTGTAAAATGGGTAACATGGATTAGATGACTTCTAGGACCTCTTCCAGCACTACATATCTGATCCTTTTAAGTGCTTTGCAAACCTCAAATACTATACAAATGACAACTAATTATTACATCCGTTTGTGGTGAAGGTCTGATTGGGATCCTGATGTTACATGCCAAATTCTAATTTGGGAGCTAATGAGGATGTGACCATGGAATAGAAACTCCATTGACACCGACATGTCCCTTCTGGAGGAAGAAGAAAAACAAAACTGCTGAGAAACAGAGTAGAAGAAACAATAGGTCATAGAGAAGGAATATTCTTGGCAAGGTACTCCCTAAATTCTCAGTTCTAATCACTTACTCCTTCTCTTTGCTGGGAGGTAGCATTTCACCCAATCATTCCAGATACTTCTAAAGATTTCCAGGGAACTCTCAAGTTTCCTTAGGATTCTATTCCAGTTTCTTTCAACCCAGGTAAGGGGAAACTCACAGGATCCCAGGATCTCAGAGCTGGAAGGGGTATCTGAGGGCCTGACCCCTAACTGATGCATGAGCTTTCTCCAAAAGACTATGAATGTGGGGTGTGGTGGAAAGAATGCCAAACTTGGAGAACGGAGATTACTTGGGTTGTGCCTCTTGGATGTTCTTCCCAATTCCCATAAGCACTGGCAGGTCAGGTCCTCAGAAGGCAATGACTACTACTCCCTTTGGAGTTCTAGGGTTCCCCCTGAGAAATTGGGATTTTTAATATTTCTCAGAAGCTTCCTACTGGTAGAGTATGATTGAGCACGACACCACTTTGGAGACCCCCCCCCCCCCAGCTCTGGATTTCCAAGAAAAGGAAAGACTGGGTCAAAGTAATTTTGTTGTTGTGGTTGTCATTTTTCAATTGTTGCCAACTCCTCATGACCCCATTTGGGGTTTTCTTGGCAAAGATACTGGAGTGGTTTGCCATTTCCTTCTCCAGCTCACTTTACAGGTGAGGAAACTGGGGCAAAAAAGGTACCTATGTGCAGGAATGGTAAAAATCCCAGAGGAGGAAGAGGCAGGCTTTCAAGTTGCTGCTTGGTGATTTGATAACATCCTATAGGATGATCACCCTAACCCTAATGTCTGACCACAACATTTACTTAAGTTTGTGGGGGGAAAATGTCACCATATTTCTCACCTGTTTTCCCAGAAGGCAAGAAAATTCATATTGGGAAAAAAAAGCAGCCTGCAGAGTTACAGACTCTCTCAGATCACCTGTCTGTGTAACAGCCAAGTCTGCAAGATACGAGCAAACACCACAGTGCATATACACCTGGCAGGAGAGGCAGAGGACCTAAGTTCAAATCCCACCTCTTACACTGACTACCAGTGGTGTGACATTGGGCAAGTCACAGCCCTTCTCGGCCTCAGCTTCCTTAACTCAAAAATAAGGTGGACTAGTTGACCTCCAAGGTCTTTTTCCAGCTCTCCGTCTATGAGATCTACATCTTCACATTTTGTTGAAAGGAACAAGTCTTTAATTGGACAGGTTTTCAGACAAAGTCAGGGTAAACATAAGGAAGAATTTCCTTACTATAGGACCACAAGTTTAGAACTATAAGGGACAGAAGAGACCACCAAACCCTGCCTAGGATCACACAGGTAAGAAGAGGTAGAGATGGAACCTCAACCCGGGTCCACTAACCCCAAATCCAGCTCTCTTTTCACCACACCAAACTGGAGGTGCTGAAATGGCAGGAAATAGCAGAATGGAAAATGGCAGAATGATTTTTTTTTCTTAGAGGATTTTTGGAATAGGATAAGATATATACAGAATAGGATAGATTTTAGTTTTTTCTTACAAGTTCCTTCAAGCCTTTGCTTATATCATTTGCCCCATGCTGAAATGCCCTCCTTGACCATCATCCTGCTGTCTGCTGAGTCAATTCCTACCCATCCTTCAAGGCCCAACTGAAGTCCTTCCTATTCCATTAGGCCCGGCTTTCTGACTAATCCAGCCCTCCCTCTGGGTAGCATCACTCTTTTGGCATCTTCTCATAAACCATTTAGTGTGGTTAGTTATCTTTTCATGGAAATAGATCATTTCTCCCTAACTAGATTATAAGCTTCTAGAGGGCAAGAATAGTGTTGCATACCTAGCATAGCATTTAACAGCTGTTCAAGAAAAATTTGCTGATTATAGATTGTAAAACTCCTTGAGAGCAAAGATAACTTTATTTTGTCTTTGTCTCCCCAGCATACAACACAGTACCTGGAATGTATTGATGGATAACCGGATAGATGGATAAATAGATCATTAATGGATTGCCTGAAAGTTCTCAGATCTGGAAGCTCTCTCCTCTCTTCCTCTCTTTTCACCTTCCCATTCCCTTCTCTCTCTACCCCTTCCTTCCCCTTCTCTTCTTTCCTCTCTTCTCCCCTCCCCTCCCCTCCCTTCATCTCCTATCCTCTCCCCTCCTCTTTTCTTCTTTCCTCTTCTTTCCCCTCCACTCTCTTCTCCTCTTCTCTTTTCCTCTCCCCTCCCCTCTTCCCTCCTCTCCTGTCCTTTCTTCTCCTCTCCCCTCCCTTCTTCTATAATCCTTTCCTTTCCTCTCCTTTCCCCTCTCCTCACCTCCCCTTCTCTTCTCTCTCTCCACCCCCTCCCCTCCTCTCCATTTTTTTCCTCCTCTCTCTACTCCCTTACCCTGCTCTCCCTCTCTCTCCTGTTCTCTCCCTTCCCATCTTCTTCTTTTCTCTCTTGTCTTCTTCTCTCTTTGCCTTTTCTCTTGTCTTCTCCCCTCCACTCTCTTTCTCTCCTCTTCTCTCTTCTCTTTTCCTCCCATCTCTCCTTCCCCTCTCCCCTACCCTCTTCTCTCCTTTCTTCTCCTCTCCCCCCTTTCTCTCTGATCCTTTCCACTCCTTTCCCCTTCCCTCCTTTCTCCCTCTCCTCTCCTTTTCCCTCTTCTCTTTTTCTCTCTCCTCTCCTCTCCCCTCATCTCTTATTTTCTTCTTAAAAATGGGGCTAGTGACCTGTTCCTTTAGCTACCTTGGAAGAAAGCGTTTCCAGGATCCCTTTTCATGCTGACTACAAAAGCCCTTCACATGAAGTGTACCCTACAGAGACGTAGCTTCATTAAGTCTCTAGAATGCCATCAACAGGGAAGGCAATTCTGCAGACCGCTCATTTTTTTTTTTTGAGTCTGCTTTACAGCTCATATTATCTGTTGCTATTCTCACTGATCACAATAAAGAAGGGGAAAGGAGATGGGTCATGCTAAGAATGGGACTATAAGAGAGGGGGAAATGTATCCTCCTTCCACATGATGAGGTTTGACTCTGCTGGGACCTGGGTTTGAATCCCAATCCTACAACTTACAGCCTGTGTGCCCTTGGGTAAGCTGCTTTACCACCCTGGGTCTCAATTTACTCATCTGTAAAATGAGGGGGCTGGATTATATGACCTCTAGTGTCTCTTCTCCCCCCAATCTATGATCAGCTGGGAAGGTTCACAGAAAGTCACAGTGGTACAAGAATAATGACCTGAGTGCAAATCTCAGCTCTACCGTTTGTGTGACCTTGGGCAAGTCATTTAATGTCTCTGTGCCTTAGTTTCCTCATTGATAAAAATGAAAGGGTTGTTCTACGTGACCTCTAAGGTCCCTTCAGCTCTAGATCTAGAGTCTTTCACCCCTGAATATCATTCAGAGGAATCTGAATTTATAGAATTCCAGACTTACAGCCTGTCAGAGCCGGACCAGACACCTTAGATCTATCCAATCCACCTCTTCTCTCCACCCTCACCCAATTTATAGGATACTGATGAAATGACTTGCTCAAGGTCACACAACAACCAGCTGTGTTGGCGGTAAGCATGGGAACTCCATCCCAGGCTTTCTGACTCTGAGGCCAGTGTTGTTACAGCTAGGGGTTGCATTTCTGCACATATCAGGAAGGCAGGGGCAGAGCTTGTCAGGAGGGTGAGCTAGAGGAGTAGCAAAGAGTCAAATAAGCTAAATTATACTCCAAATGGAACCAGCAAAGGTAAGAAGTCCAGGCTTCAAGAAGGTCACTAAAGAACCAAGCTTCTGTTCACACCAGAGCAGTCTCAGTCTGAAAATCGTCAACTCCCAGGATATCAGAACAGAGCTGGAAGGAATCTTAGAAATGGCGCAATCTAACCTCTTCCTTTTACAAATGAGGAAGCTGATGTATATATAAGACGTATTAGTCAAATCTGCTCCCTCTCCCATCTCAAACGATTAACCTATGGGAGCAAATTCATTAATTTATAACTGGAAACCAAAAGAGGAAATTGTTCCAGATCTTTGGCAGTAATTAGAATTGCCCTTTTCCTAAATGCAAGAAAAAATATGGGGAGGGAAAGGATACTTTCCTCTGATCCTTGAAGGAGAGACCCTTGACTGGCTGGTTTCTGCATATATGTGGATGGGGAATGTGGATTTGAGTACACATGGTACTTTACATGAGTAAAGTAAGGTCCTTACTGAAAGTGGATTTATTTTTTCAGACATCACCTTACACACTTGGATTTCAATGATCCCCACCCCACCCCCAGTCCATCACTCTGGCCTCCTGGCTTCATTCTAGTCAAGTTATTTTCCTCCTGATTCCTAGTTTGCTTTTGATCTAGCCTTTTTTGTATTCTCTCACACCGGCCTGTATTGTAATATAGTCTTCACTTCTTGGGATCACAAATTCAGAATTAGAAGGGATCTCAGGGGTCATCTAGTTCAATTCCCCCATCCCCACAGCCCCCACCCCCCACTCCTATCTTACTGATGAGGAAACAGGCCCAAGAAAGCAAAGTAACTTTCTCAAAGGCGTTATTATAGTAAGTGACAATGCTTGGATTTGAACCCAGGTCTTCTGGATCTAAATAGAGTAGTACAATGGATAGAGCTCTAGACCTGGAGTCAGGAATAATAATAGCATAACAATTAATAGCACCTACCTTCCAGGGTTGCTGTGAGGATCAAATGAGATATTTGTAAAGCACTTAGCACACTGCCTGGCACATAGTAGGTGCTTAATAATGCTTCTTCCCTCCCTTCCTTTTTTAATTCCTTCCTTTTCTTCCTTCCTTCCCACTGCATTGCTAAGCCACATTCTGCTTTGATTTAACACTGCCCTCTAATTCCATTTCCCCCAAGAAGCCTGCTTAAAGTGAAGGGGAAGGCAGTAATATCAACCTCACTTAGAACATAATTTAGCTCAATTCTTCTCCAATTTCCAGTCCACTGTAGAAACCAAAGGTAATCCTCTCATGATGGGGAAAAAAGAGCATTCCTTTTCCATATAATTTTATTAACACCTTGGAGACAAGGAAAAAGCAGTATGGTGCCAAGGAAAGAATGTTAGATCTGGAGTCAGAGGTCCTGGGTTCAAATCCTGTCTCTTCCAGTTCTTAGCCACATGACCTGGAGCATGCTGCTTTATTTCCCAGGACCTCAGTCTCCTCATCTGTGAAATAAGGGTATTTGATCTCTAAGGTCCCTTTCTGTTCTACATCTATGTGCCAATCATGTCCAGTTGATTGGCCAACATCTATTTGCTTTCATGAAGGTGCATGTGGAAAACATTAATTAAAAGACAAATGCAGATGTAGTGCAGTGGAGACACAGCCCCTGAAGTTGAACAGCCCAGTTTGGCCATAAGAAAAGTATCATCATACAAACACTGACATTTTGCTAGGAGCAGACAGCTTGAAGAAGGCTTCTATCCCTCCCCCCCAAACCCCTAAGTCCTATCTAGCTAGAGACCAGATCATGGCTGCTATGCCTCTGACACCAAACCCCAGCCGACATCCTCTCCCTCCTTACCAGCTGGACGCAGGAGAACTATGAGTATCCTGCTGATACCAAATTCCATCTGTTTCCAACAGGAAAGAGGACCCAGATTGAGTGTCATTCTTACCTGGGGCTATCAAAGTGGGTTGGCCATTCAGAGAATGTCAATGACCTGGCTGGCAGGAGCTTCCAGGCTGCTGCTGAAAGTTCTTCTAAGAGGCAGATGTCTGGTGGAAGATCTCTTCCTCCCCAACAGTAGCAAATGATGAGAAAGCAGGGGTAGGTGGGGTGGGTGGAAGGAAGCAAGTTAGGAGAAGCACTAGAGTTAGACAGTCAAATTCAGTGGTCTGCTGTTCTTTTCTCTGACTTCTTTGCTCAGCATCCAGACTGGCCAGTGAAGTTTTGCAAGGAGATCAATTTTCCTACAGCTGCTCAGGGCCTGCAGAGCTCATGGGAAGCTTCTTTCCAGATGTTACAGATGTTTATTCTACTTCCAGCAGTTAGAATGAAAAGCTGGCTGTCTTCACTAGAAGATGTCCCCTAACCCATGCATTCTCTTTAGTCATCTTTCTCTCTTTTTCTTTCTCTCCCTCCCTCCCTCTCTTCCACTAGCATCCCAGGATAGGGAGGAGGAAGAGGAGATGGAGGAGGAGGAGCCACTGTGGCTATTGGGTCTGTGGGAGCCAGTTAGCAAGGGAAGAGGGAGGGCAGAGTTGCTTCCAATTCAGCTGATAATAGATTTCCCTATGAAAGAAGAACCTAGCATTTCAGAATTTAATAGGCTATGCTCCTTCCTTTTCACAAATGCTGCCCTTTATTATGTGTTAGCCACAGCCAGGACTTGAAGTATCTAGGAACACAAATAACATGGATTTATTAAGCACCTACTGTGTGTCAGGCACTGTGCTAAGTAATAGGGTTACAAAGACAAAAGTAGAACAGTCACTGCCCTCAAGGAGCTTACATTCTAATGAGGGGAGACAACATGTAGGCATATAAGTATATAGAAAGCAGACAAAGTTACCTTGGATAGGAAGGCTCCAGGAATGGAGCAGACCAGGAAGGGCCCCTGAAGGAGGTGGCTCGAGCTGAGTCTTGAAGAAAACCAGAGACCCCCAGACACAGGTGGGCAGAAGGAGACCATTCTAGGCATGGGCACAGAATGCAGAGGCATGGGGACAGGAGGTGGCATAGCAAGTAGGCCAGTATGGATTAAGGGTAAGATGCATGGAGGGGAACAAAAGACTGGAGGGGTAGGAAGGGGCCAGATTGTGAAGAACTTTAAATGCCAGAGGAGTTTGTTTATATTTGATACCAGAGGTAATAGGAAGCCACTGGAGTGAATGAGGTATGTTAAGTGACTTGCCCAGGGTCACACAATTTCTGTCCAAGGTTGGACTTGAACCAATTACTCCCTTCTTCTATCTGACTGAAGACTCCTCATCTCCTTCTCTAGATCATTATCTACATCAGACTTGTTGTTTGTCCTTCATTCTTGAAGAGAATCATGACGTCAGGGATATCAGACTTGATTATGATAAGTATACCCTAAAGTGCCTTCCTGGAACCTCTTTTCACTCTACAGCTACCTGGCGATCTCATCAGCTCCCTTGGGTATGATTATCATCTCCATGACAATGACTCTCAGATCTACCTTTCAAAGCTAACCTCTCTCCATTACCAATTACCTACTGGACAGTCTGAACTAGAAATCCCAGAGACACCTCAAACTCAACATGTCCAAAGTTGATTTCAATACCTTTCTCCTTAAATTCAACCCTGGTCCCAACTTAATTATTTCTATATCTCCATCTCTTAGAACTCCTAGTTTTCCTTCAAACATGAACATATACTTTACCTCCTACAAGAGACCTTTTTCTGATTTTCCAAGCTGTTTGTGACTCCATCCTTTTATTTTATATATATCTATGTGTATAATGGAGGGATTGACCAGTGGGGGCCAGTCCTTTAAACATGTTCAGAATACCCTTGTTTGGTTTCAGTTCTTAGAGCATGAGCAGATATTTGCCTGCTTCAAATTCAATCACATGGAATCTTTGATGAGTTTATTTCTGGCCATGACTGACTATGTGATGACAAAAGTCTTCTAATTAGCTATGGGGATGGAAGAACTAATGGCCCAGGATGTCCTGAGCAGAAAATGGGTGTTCCTATAAAAAGCATGTTACACCAGTCTCCCAGTCTTTTTCCTTGGTGACTTCAAGTGAGCTGGGCTACTTTGAGCTCCTGGGTGGATGGAAGAGGGACAGCTGCTCAAATTCTTTCACCAAGCTGCCATGTGTTTGTGAGCACATGGCAACTTTGTTTCTTCCTATCTTTATTATTTCCTGATATTAGGCAAATGAATATTCTGAGGTGGACATCCAGAAAGTGACCTTGTGAGTTCTCACTGGTGATCAGAGTTGGTAGCAGAGTCCAGTGGAGTTGATGATGGTAACTTGGGAGTCCAGAGATGATCTAGAAGCAACCTTATTGGCATTACCAGGTTTAGAGAGATGACAAAGCGGCACAGAGTCTAGCCCAATAGCAGTTGAGCCCTATAAGGAATGAGCCCAGCGGCTGGGCGATGCCTGGTATATTTTCCTTGCCCAGCACCCAGGCACAAAGAGGGAGAGAAAGCTACTGCTCAGCAGCAGAGTAGCATCAGCCTGACTCAGAAGAAAAGCCTGGTATGATAGAGGAAAGCCATTCAAGTCCTGTCCAGCCAAGAGCTATATTGAAGGGGAACTTCATGAGATCTATATGAAGCAAGAAAAGTACTGCCAGAGCTAAGAGTAAAGAAGTGCCCCTTGATCACATGTGTTCCTCTACATGTATGCCTGGCTACAATCATACTGTACATTTGAACCCATTTACCTCACAGTATGTGTGAAAGGAAATAGTGTGCTCCTGTTTGGAGGGACTGTTTTATACAAATTTCCTTGTGATACCTCTTCTTTAAATCCTTTTTCTAAAAGCTAATGAGGTTCAACTGGTTAGCTGTTGATACAGAACACAATGGTGTTCAGAAGTATAAGAAACCCCAACCCCTCAAGGTAACCCCCAGAGGGGAGAAGTAAGCAGCTCACTCACAGATTTGAATGGGAGTTGGGGAAGCTGTCCTATAAGAGGTGCTTTGTTATTGTTCAGTCATTTCAGTCGTGTCCAACACTTAGTGACCCCATTTGGGATTTTCTTGGCAATGATACCGAAGTGGGTCACCATTTTCTTCTCCAGCTCATTTTACAGATGAGGAAGCTGAGGCAAACAGGGTTAAGTGACTTGCCCTGAGTCACACAGCCAGTAAGTGTCTGAGGTCATATTTGAACTCGGGAAGATGAGTCTTCCTAGTGCTCTGTGCACTACAGCGCCACCTAGCCACCCCATAAGGGATACTACATATATATTATTATGTTCGTGTGAGGAGAGGATGGTAAGTCACCTAAAAGGAAAGCAAGCTCTCAAGGATCACAAGTCGGGCTATCACTCACAGACATATAAATGTGTGGCTCCCCAGTTCCTCAGACCCACAGCAAGCAAAGTCAGTGACGTAGGTGTGTAGTGGGTTGCTGGCTGGTCAAGAGCCCAGAACTCTGGGTCTCATCCCTATACCTCATTGCTATGGCTGGCCAGATTTACAAGGGGCCAAGTGGCAGGGGGAGCTTAGAGCCAGCAGTGAGCGGCGGAACTCAGACTCCTTCCCTCCTTATTGATTTCAAGGGCATTGCTATTAGGAAAGTTTGCTGACGTGATTATGATTAAGAGAGCCTTGCAGATCTTGCTGAAATGAAGCTGGCTTAAACCAGCCATTGGCTACATAAGAACTACCTGGTAATAAGTTTTGATTGATCTCTTCTGTTTTTCACATTATCATAGTTTCCCCCAGTATGTCTCCCCCTCCCAGAAAGCCATCCCATGTAAAAAATAGTTTTTAAAGAAAAAAAAAAGGAAAAGAAAAAAAATCAGCACAACTGATTAGTACATTGAAAAAAGTCTGAAAATATGTGTGGACCTCTTACTTCTGCAAAGGGGTAGGGAAAAACTGAATTCTTTTGAGACAATACTTATTCCTTATGATATTGAATATTCACTTTCAATTTTTTCTTGTTTTTATTTCTATTTGCATTGTAGTAATTATGGATATTGTTTTCTTTTTTTAAAAAATTAATTTATTTTTAGTTTTCAACATTCATTTCCATAAGCTTTTGAGTTTTAAATTTTCTCCCCCTTCCTCCCTTCCCCCCTCCCCAAGATGGCAATCTGATATGGGCTCTACATATACATTTTTATTGAACATATTTTCACATTAGTCATATTGTAAAGAAGAATTAGAACTTATAGGAAGAACCATAAGAAAGAAGTAAAACAAAACAGAAGAAAAAAAAGAAAATAATATGCTTCAATCTGCCTTCAGAATCCATAGTTCTTTTTTTAATATGAATAGTTTATTTTTTCTTTTTAATATAAATTTATTTATTTTTAGCTTTCAACATTCACTCCCACAAGTTTTTGAATTCCAAATTTATACCCCATCTCCCCCCCTCTTCCCACCCCAAGATGGCATGCATTCTGAATATCCCTTCCCCTAGATCCATAGTTCTTTCTCTGGATGTGGATAGCATTTTCCATCATGAGACTTTTGGAGCTGTCTTAGATCTTTGCATTGCTGGGAAGGGCTAAGTGTATCAATGTTAGTCATCACACAACATATCTGTTACTGTGAACAAAGTTCTTCTGTTTCTGCTTACTTCACTCAGCATCACTCCATACAAGTCCTTCCAGGTTTTTCTGAATTCTGCTTGCTCATCATTTCTTATAGCACAATAATATTCCAATACATTCATATACCACAACTTGTTCAGCCATTCCCCAATTGATGGGCATCCCCTATATGAATACTGTTTTCTTGATTCTGCTTACTCCATTCTGAATTATTTCAGGTTGACCTTTCCTTGTGTCTGAGTTTTCATCACATTCATAATTTTTCACAGCATAGAAATATTCAATTACACTCAGCCACAATTTGTTAAGCCATCCCTCAATCAATGAACATCTATTTTGTTTCTAATTCTTTGCTTTCACAAAAAGCATTGCTATAAATATTTTGGTGTATATGGGGACTTTGGTCTCCTTGGTGTATAAACCTAGTAATTGCATCTCTGGGTCAAAAAAGCATGCACATTTTAGTCACTTTAATTGCATAATTCTAAATTACTTCATTTACAAACAATTTAGTAGCTTCATTTAAATTGTGGTAGTAATTGTGTATGTTGTTTTTCTGATTTTGCTTATTTCATCACATCAGATTCACTGTACTTTTTTTGAGGTAGCAAAAGTAAATGTCCATTAATAGGTAAATGAATAACCAAATTGTGACATATGAATAAAAATAATGAATGTAATAAATGCATTTCCTGGGCACATGGGGTCTTTAATATTGAAGTAGAATTAAGAATTATGAGTTTCTATTGAGTGATGGGAGGCAATCTGAAATGGCAGATAGAGAGCAAAACTTGTAGTCTAGATCAGGCCCTGTCTGGGGCATACTGTTTGGGTAATCTAAGACAAAGCACTTAACCTCTCAGTTCCCACATGCACTCTCTATGACCTATGTATTATACAGCAGGTGTTGATGTGCATATGGAAAGAGAGTTTGCTCCCTCTACCAATGAAAGCACAAGTCAGTTTCCTCCCTAACTCTCCCCCCATCCCTACCCCCACCCCCCCATCCCCTAAAAAAAGTGAGTTATCAGGATCTAGAGAGAGTAAGGCTTTAGTAGACAGCATATGGACAAAAACGATATAAGTTAATTGGATGGGGAAATGATATAAAAAAGGGAAGTTGAATCTTTTTTTGAACAATATTTGATTATTTTTCCCAATTACATGTAAAAACAATTTTTAGCATTTGTTTTTTAAAATTTTGCATTCCAAATTCTCTCCCTCCCCCCTTCCTTGAAATGATAAGCAATTTGATACAGGTTGTACATGTGCAATCATGAAAAATATATTTACAGATCAGTTGTGTTGTAAAAGAAAACACAAACCCCAAAATTCCCATAAAAATAAAGTGAAAAATGGTATGCTTTGATCTGCATTCAGATTCCATTAGTTCTTTCTCTGGAAGTGGACAGCATTTTTCATCATGAGTCCTTTGGAATTGTCTTGGATCATTGTATTGCTGAGAATAGTTAAGTCATTCACAGTTTTTCATCATGCAATATTGCTATTACGATGTACAATGTTCTCCTAGTTCTGCTCACTTCACTTTACATCAGTCTTTCCAGGTTCTTCTGAAATCATCCTGTTTGTCATTTCTTATATCACAATAGTATTCTATCACAATCATATACCACAACTTGTTCAGCCATTCCCCAATTGATGGGCATCCCCTCAGTTTCCAATTCTTTGCCACCACAAAAGAGCTGCAATAAATAAGGGAAGTTGAATCTTAAAACTAATCTAAAGCAGATTACAGAGGTGTCACCTGCAACCAGATAGTACACCGAAGGGAGAGGCGTGAAATAAGACATGAAGCGGGACCAGGAGGAGCAGAAAACTGACTCAGTTTATTTTTCTGAGGGTACAGGATATATAGAGAAAATCCATTCTAACTTCAGAGTCCTCCCCGTGAGACACTCCCAGAAACATCTGCTAAGGATGTGATAACATACATTTCCTCCTTATCAGACTTCCTAGACAGAGTTGTAAATTCCAAGGCTTTTTCCTGGTGCCTGTATAGAGGAGTGTATATGTATATCTAAGGTTCAAAGAGTGAGAAGGAATGTCTCAGGAACCTCCTAACAGGGAGAGATTGGAGAGCCGTACCTCTTAATCATTGAGCCCTTTTGGGTAAAAGCCTGGGCCGAGGTCAAACTCTTCCCTGGATCTTAAACCCATATCAGACTCCTAAGATTGGCCCTCAACACAGAGGTAAGGGGTTATTGCTGGTGAGTGTGGCCACCCTGTCCAAGTGCATCGGGCAAACTTAAAGCACTATAAAAATGTCAATCATTATTGTTATTGTTGTCATACAGTAACAAGAGCCAAAAGGGGAGGGGGTTGGAGTCTATCCCCTTTGGAATCCTATCTGGGTCCAGCTTTCTACTTCACAAATAGCACAGGAGTTATGGATAAAGGGCTTCTATGGGAGAGGAAAACAATAAGAAGAAAAAAGATGTGAAGATGCAGAGGACTCTAACCTGTGGGAGAAGTTTATAGAGTCAAATAATGAAACTGAGGAAAAGGAGCAGGAGGAGGCCAGCAAGGTGATATGGGGAGAAAAGCACTTGTTATAAAATAAGAGGACATGGGTTCAAATTCTACCTTTACCCTTATTACTTGGGTGACTATGCACCAGTCACTTTGGACAAGTCTTGACTTCTTCATCTATAAAATAAAGGGGTTGGAATATATGGCCCTTGACATCCTCTCCAGCACTTGATTTCTAATTCTATGATCCTTTGACCTTATGATCATTGAACACTTGGAGCTAAAAAGCAGATAAGAAACTCTGCTTGTGAAGGAAGCAATACATTCTGAAGAGAAGGCATCTGCTTGTCCAAGAAATGGTGATGTGGATTCATTCACACGTACCGTCAGGCGAGGGATCACCATAATTATAATAAATAGTAATAGGCATTTATATAGCACTTCAAGCTTTGCAAAGGGCTTAGCAAATATTATCTCATTTTATGCTCACAACTGCCCTGTGAGTTAGGTGCTATTATTATCCCACTTTTACAGATGAGAAAATTGAAGCAGACAGAAGTTAAGCGACTTGCCCATGGTCACATAGCTAGTAAGTGTCTGAGGCCAGACTTGAGCTTAGGTCTTTCTGATTCCAGGCCCAGCACCCTATCCACTGGGCCTTCTAGCTTGTCTTCCACTAAAGGGCAGAAGAAGAAGGAGAAGGAGAAAGAGGAGGAGGAGGGGAGGAGGAGGAGGAGGAGAAGAAGGAGAAGAAGGAGGAGGAGGAGAAGAAGAAGAAGAAGGAGGAGGGGGAGGAGGAGGAGAAGAAGGAGAAGAAGAAGGAAGAAGGAGGAGGAGGAGGAGGAAAAAAAAAGAAATATTTGTGTGTGTGCACACATGTGTGTAACTAGTGACTTCCTACTGAGTAGGCACTAAAGAAACTACTTATCAATCTGACAATAATAGACAAATGTGTCTTCCGAGGACAAAATATAACAAAGACTTGTCAAACAGATGACCTCAACCCACTTGTGTTGATTTATGTAGATGCAAATGGCCAGAGAGGGGGAGTGGTTGGGGAAGGACAATAAATATTTATGTAACACCTCCTATGTGCCAGGTACTGTGCCAAGTGCTTTATAAACATTATCTCATTTGGTCCTCATAAAAATCCTATGAGGTAGGTGCTGTTATTATTCCCATTTTACATTTGAGGGAACTGAGGGAAACAGAGATTAAATGACTTGCCCAGGATCACGCACTTACTGTTTGAGGCTGAATCTGAACTCAAATCTTCCTGACTCCAGGTCTAGGTCTCTGTCCACTGTAACATCTAGCTGTTTCTAAGAAGAATTAGACAGTAACCTCCTTAGGGCAGGGACTGTCTTTTGCATCTTTTTATATCCCCACACTAAGCACAGTCGTAGTACATACTAGGTGCTTAATAAATTTTTTTTGATTAAGAAGGAACTAGTTGTGTATACCTCTCTCATAATGAGTAGAACATCAGTGAGCCAAACAAAACAATACTCCTCAACAGCTAGGTCTTCATAGGCAGGGTTTCATTGGGCTAACAGAGGAAGCAATTCAGTGAGTCTGGGACCGGAGTTCCCAGACTCCAGTAATGTTCCAACTTGTTCATGAAGGACACTGACAGCTGAGGGACTCAGGTGTGCATGAACTTGGAAGTACTATTTCCAATTACCAGTAGAAGCTCCCTGTACCCTACTCATCTTAGAGGAACCATCTTGCATGACCCAACTCACAATGGGCAACCCTGAACAAAGGCTAATTGTGTGAAACTATACATCATCTGTCGAGTAGAACTAGGGTCCAACGATAGGCAAGCAATCGTTTTTTTTCCCCAAAAGTAATATAGCAAAGGGGCAGCTAGGTGGCACATCGGATAGAGATCAGCCCTGGAGTCAGGAGGACCTGAGTTCAAATCCGGCCTCACTTGACACTTAATAGCTGTGTGACTCTGGGGCAAGTCACTTTAGCCTTGCAAAAAAGAATAAAGTAATATGGTAAGTGATCACTTCAAGAAGCCTACAGCTCCAAAAGCTGTATAGTCATTTAATCTGGCTACTCCTTGGTGCCTGTCAAAGGCTCCATTGAAGCTGGTCCTCATGGACAGAGACCTCTAAGAAGATAGGCATCACTGGATCATAAAATTTCATGAGGAAAGACTGCTGGATAGCCTGCTTTACATCTTCCAGGATTATAGCTCATTCACCCCCACTCAAAAGAGACCTTGGAATAGTTTGTTAAATGAAGACCATCAAAATATCCAGGTAGAGAATATGAGCTCTAAAACCCAGAGCCCAACAAGCCTCTGGGCTTCCTTTTCAACACCTCTGGGAGAGAGAGTGCCATTTGCTTGTTATAGATTGTATCTTCAGCCCCTCCAGTAAATACCCCAAATTTTAACTGAGATAATAACAGAACTCGGAATTTTCTTGGGGTTAAGTTCCTCCCCCTTATTTCTTACATAAACCACCACATGATCTAGGACCTTGGCAAAGGGATTGTCCAGAAGGACACAAGATAACCTAAGGTACTGAGCAACAGGGCAGGGATAGTCTAGTGTTTTTTATCACTTGGAGCCCTTAAATCATTGGGGAAGATCTTCCAGTTGCCCTCAAAATTCCAGAGACACATGTAGCCTGGAATTAAAAAAAAAAAAAAGATTGTCTCCATTTTATCAGCAAAGAGCAAACATTGCTCAGATCTGTTTCTAATGCCAATTTCCTGGGTTTTATTTTCTATTCTGATTCAGCATTTATAACCATAAATATGATGGATTTTTGTGGAAATAAATTCCTCCAAAAACCTGGAAAGATGGAAAGTTTGTGTATTCCCAGCACCTAGTATTCTGGCACATAGTAGGAGCTTATAATATGTTTGTTGATTGACTAAATGATCAATCAGGAAGGTTAATGGTCAGTCACTCAGGATTCTTAACATCCACTTTGTTTTGTTTTGTTTTTATTTTTTAAAATTAATTTATTTTTAGTTTTCAACATTCACTTCCACAAGATTTTGAGTTCCAAATCTTCTCCCTATCTTGTCCCTCCTCCCACCCCAAGATGGCATGCATTCTGAATATCCCTTCCCCTAATCTGCCCTCCCTTCTCTCTCTCTCTCCCCGTTCTCTTATCCCCTTCAATTTTCCTGTAGGTCAGGATAGATTTCTCTACCCCATTTCCTGTATATCTTATTTCCCAGTTGTATGTGAAAACAATTTTTTAACATGTGTTTTTAAAACTTTGACTTCCAAATTTTCTCTTTTTCTCCCTCCCCACCCACCCTCATTGAAAAGGCAAGCAACTCGATACAGGTTATACATGTGTAGTCATGCAAATACAGGTGCAGTCATGCAAAACACTTCCATAGTAGTAATGTTATGAAAAACTAACTCTATTTCCCTTAATCCTATTCTGCCCCCCATTTATTTTATTCTCTCTTTTGACCCTGTCCCTCCTCAGAAGCGGTTGCTTCTGATTACCCTCTCCCCTAATCTGCCCTCCCCTCAATCATCCTCTTGTCCCCTCTCCCCCCCCATTTTCCTGCAGAGTAAGACAGATTTCCATACCCAGTTGAGTACATATGTTATTCTCTCCTTAAGCCAAATCTGATATAAATAAGACTCACTCATTCCCTCTCACCTTCCCCCATTTCCCCTCCACTGTAAAAGCCTTTTCTTGTCTGTTAACATCCTCTTTCCATAGAAAGTTGGAGGATCTCCAGATCTCTTCACTGCTGATACATTTATTATCTATATCCCCTCCCATAGACAGGAAGGGAGAGTGGGAATGGTAACTCTGGTAACATGAATAACAGCTGACATTAGTATGCTTCATATACATCATCTTTTACATATATTATGTTGTAAAGTTGTGAACTTCACAACAACCCCTTGGAGTTGGTTCTCAGGACTTATCTCCATTGTACAGCTGAAGAGATCAAGTCTCAGAGAGGTAAATTAGTTGCCCACAGAAATACAGTTAGCAAGTGTCAAAGGTAAGATTGGAATCCAAGTGTTCCTGATGCTAGGTCTAGTACTCTGTGCATCATGCCATATTGTGCCTAGCCCTTGGCACACAGCCCTAGAACATTTCCCGCAAGGTCAGTCTATTTCGAGACTTCTCCACCTTCCTTAAATCCCCAGTTTTCATCTCCTCATTAGTCTTAGCAGATGGCTTTGCTTTTTACCTTACTTAGGAAATTGAGACCCTCCTATTTCCTCCTCGATGGCAGAAACCATCTTTGTTTCTTTTGCCTCCTTTTTCTTCCTTTCCTCTCAGAGGAAGAGGTCCCCTTCTTTCTTCCCTAGGCTAACCCTTCACCTATGTATGCCTTGTCCCTTTCTCTTAATCCAAAACTTTGCTCCCTTAATTTGTTCTTCCACTCTAACGTTCTTTTTTAATTAATTTATTTTGATTTATCAACAATCATTTCCATAAGCTTTAGAGTTTTAAATTTTTCTACCCCACCCTTCCTGCTTCCCTCCCCAAGATGGCATGCAATCTGATATAGGCTATACATATACATTTCTATTAAACATATTTTCACATTATTGATGTTGTAATGAAGAATTGGAACCAATAGGAGGAAACAAAACAAAACACAAGAAAAAAAATAGCAGATAGTATGCTTTGATCTGCATTCAAACTCCATAGTTCTTTCTTTAGATGTGGATAGACCTTTGGAGATGTCTTAGATGCTTGCATTGCTGAGAAGGGCTAAGTCTATCAATATTAGTCATCACATAAAGTGGCTGTTACTGTGTACAATGTTCTCCCAGTTCTGCTCATTTCACTCAACATCAGTACATACAAGTCTTTCCAGGTTTTTCTGAAGTCTGCCTGCTCATCATTTCTTATAGCACAATAGTATTCCATTACATTCATGTACCACAACTTGTTCAGCCATTCCTCAATTGATGGGTATCCTCTCAATTTTCAATTCTTTGCCACAGCCCTAGGACCCAGCTATTGCTGGGTCAAAGGTATGCACATTTTGATAGCCCTTTGGACATAGTTCCAAATTGCTCTCCAAAATGGTAGGATCATTATACAACTCCACCAACAATGCATTAGGGTTCCAATTTTCCCACATCTGCTCCAACATTTATAATTTTCCTGTTTTGTCATGTTGGCCAATCTGATAGGCGTGATGTGGTACCTCAGAGTTATTTTGATTTGCATTTCTCTAATCAGTAGCGATCTAGAGCATTTTTTCATATGACTATAGAAGGCTTTAATTTCTTCATCTGAAAACTGCCTATTCCATATCCTTTGACCTTTTATCAACTGAGAAATGACTTGTATTCTTATAAATTTGACTTAATTCTCTATATATTTTAGAAATGAAGCCCTTATCAGAGATACTGGTTGTAAATTTTTTTTCCCAATTTTCTACTTTCTTTCTAATCTTATTTGCATTGGCTTTGTTTATGAAAAAACTTTTCAATTTAATGTAATCAAAATTATCCATTTTGCATTTAGTAATGTTCTCTATCTCCTGTTTGGTCACGAATTCTGCGGTTCTCCATAAATATGATAGGTAAACTATTCCTTGCTCTCCCAGTTTGCTTATAGTATCAGCCTTTATATCTAACTCATGAACCCATTTTGACTTTATTTTGGTATATGATGTGAGATTTTGGTCTATGCCTTGTTTCTGCCACACTCTTTTCCAGTTTTCTCAGCAGTTTTTGTCAAATAGTGAATTCTTATCCCAGAAGCTGGGGTCTTTGGACTTATCAAATAGTAGATTACTATAGTCATTGATTACTGTGTCTTGCATATCTAACTTATTACACTGACCCACCACTCTATTTCTTAGCAAGTACTACGTAGTACTTCTTCAAGTACTCCAAGTAGTAGTTCTTCTACTCTAGCATCTTGATCTCTTCTTTTCCACCAGTTTCTTCTTCTCTACTTTCTGTCTCTCTTCTTGAAAACTGAACAATCCTCCAGCTGATCCTGCTCAACCTTTTAGCTGCCATCCTAATTGCCTTTTCTTTTCATGATCATACTCTTCGGATAGGTGAGACTTTACCATATCTAGCTAGTCCTGAATTGCTCAAGGTGGCTAACCAGACAAAAAAATCCAAGTGGATGCAGAGTGTATATTGCCCAAGTTAGGACATGCAGTAGGATGGGCAATGCTTGAGATAGTTCATAAGGACAAGCGTACTCTAAGTTTGATGCCATGTTCACAACATAGTTTACTGACCCCTCCTTTACACTTTGTCTCAACTAATTAATCAATCAATCAATAATCATTTATTACATACCTACTATGTATACCATCAAGCTAGGTGCTGGGATTACAAAGAAAAAAATGAAATAGTCCCTGCACTCAAGGGGCTTCCATTCTATGTGAGATACATAGAATCGTTCAGTCTCTAAAACGTCTACCCCGGAGTCCTGCTGTCCTTATTGATATATACATCACCCGGCCATCCCACTAGTTCAGATAGCCCCCAGCTTTGCTTTAGTTTACTCCCTACTCCTGCCATCTTCTGGAAAGCAGCCTTGCCTCCGTACTTCTACTTCTCCCATCTCCCTTCAGTTCTGGAACCATAATGAAATCAACTGTACCATTGTTTCTGGAAGGGAGTGTATCAGTCTATTGTCCTGTGGCCTGCTCATCATCCCTGAAACTTTCAGGCCCAAATCTATCTGGTCACCACTATCCTTTGTGTATAGTTTTTTTCCTATTAGAATATAAACTCCCTGAGGGCAGGGCTGTTTTGGACTATAGTGTTTAATAGGTCCTTTTCCTTTGATCTCTTTGGGATACAGGCCTAGTAGTGGTATTGCTGGGTCAAAGGATATGCATAGTTTTATAGCCCTTTGGGCATAGTTCCAAACTGTTCTCCAGAATGGTTGGACCAGTTCACAACTCTATCCATACTGCATTTGTGTCTCAATTTTTCCACATCCTCTCTAACATTTGCCATTTTCCCTTTCTGTCATGTTAGCCAATCTGGTAGATGCGAGAAGAATGACTCCTAATGCCCAGTGAGTACAGGTACCATGAGAGGCTGTTAATATATGTAAAAATATGAAAAAATATAGGTAAAATATTACTTTATGCACTTTAGCTGTGCCAAGTATCTCATCACTCCACTGGTTTAGAGAGAGTCATAGCCATCCCACTTCTGAATCAGTGGAGCCTGGTATTATCTATGAAGGGTCAGGCATTCCCCAATTGAGGGGCATTCTCTCAGTTTCCAATTCTTTGCCACCACAAAAAAGCTGCTATAAATATTTTTGTACATGTGGGATTCAGACCTAGAAGTGCCATTCCTGGGTCAAAGGGTATGCACAGTTTTATAGCTCTTTGGGCATAGTTCCAAGTTGCTCTCCAGAATGATTGGATTGGTTCACAATTCCACCAATAATGCATTAATGTGAGGGCAGCTAGGTGGTGCAGTGGATAGAGCACTAGACCAGGATTCAGGAAGACCTGATTTCAAATCTGGCCTCAGACACTTGACACTTACAAGCTGTGTGACTCTTGGGCAAGTAAGTCACTTCACCCCATTGACTCGCCAAAAAAAATGCATTAGTGTTCCAATTTCCCCACATCTTCTCCAACATGTAGCATTTTCTTGTTTTGTCACGTTATCATGTCATGATAGGTGTGATGTGGTACCTCAGAGTTGTTTTGATTTGCATTTCTCTAATCAATAGTGATTTAGAGCATTTTCATATGGTTATAGATAGCTTTAATTTCTTCATCTGAAAACAGCCTGTTCATATTGAAAAGGACCTTTTTGTACAAAAATATTTATAGCGGCTCCTTTTGTGGTGGGAAAAAAACCCTAGAAATTGGGGGGATGCCCATCAATTTGGAATGGCTAAATAAGCTGTGGTATGATTGTGATGGAATACTATTGTGCTCTAAGAAATGACAAGCAGGATCATTTCAGAAAAACTTGGAAGACTTACATGAACTGATATAAAGTATGAGCAGAACCAGGAGAACATTGTATACAGTGACAGCAATATTAACTGTGAATGAATGACTTAGCTCTTGTCAGCAACAGAATGATTCAAGACAATTCCTAAGGACCCAATGATGAAGAATGCCATCCATCTCCAGAGAGAGCTGATGAACTCTGAGTGCAGGCTGAAACATACTTTTTAATCTTTCTTTATTTTTCTTGTTTTTGTGTGTTTTCTTTCTGTTACTGCTGTTCAGTCATTTTCAGTTTTGTTAGACCCTTTGTGACTCCATTTGGGGCTTTCTTGGCAAAGACACTGGAGTGGTTTGCCATTTCTTTCTCCAGTTCATTTTACAGATTAGGAACTGAGGCAAACAGGGTTAAGAGACTTGCCCAGGGTCACACAGCTAGTAAGGATCTGAGGCCAGATTTGAACTCAGGAAGATGAGTTTTGCTGACTTCAGACCCAGCACTCTATACATTGTGGCATCTAGCTGTCTGTGTTTTCTTTTACAACATGGCTAATACGGAAATATGTTTTGCATGACTTCACATGTATAGTTGATATCATTTTGCTTGCCTTCTCAGTAGGTGGGGGAGGGGCGAGAGAACAGGAGAGAACTTGGAATTAAATATTTTTCTAAATGAATCTGAAAGGAGGCAGTCAAGTGGTGCAGTAGATAGAGCACCAGCCCTGGAGTCAGGAGTACTTGAGTGCAAATCTGGCCTCAGATACTTACCAATTATGTGACCCTGGGCAAGTCACTTAACTCCAATTGTCTCCAAAAGAAAAAAAAATTAATGTTAAAAAATTTTACATGTAATTGGGCAATATTTAATAAAATAAATAAAAACACATTTTTAAAGAAAAGAGCCATTTTCCCTAATTTTCTTTTTTCCAAAGGAGGCCACGGTGGTGATGCAATCCTAATAAAACTGACCCTACCCCTAATATTCTAACTTCCTTTTGGGCCCCACTGAATGGCAGGCATGCCCTGATTTAACCACACAATCTGGCTCTAACCACACCACAGGCCCTCAGACTCAATATAGCCACTGCCTGACCTAGCCACTGCCCTTCCAATATCCTAACTTCCTCATATATGCCTCTATGCTCACTAGAACAACAGATATGTTCATAGACTCATATTTCTCACAGAAACAGCAGGTATGTCCACGTAATGGGATATTAGCCACTGCCACCAGACCCATTGCTCATATTTCCCACAGAACCACACTCATATCCATCTAGTCTCACACAGGACCACAAAAGCCAGCCAATCAGAAAGCAGCCACCAGGATGCCAGTGCAGAATATAGACTTCAAAATAATAGAAGGGACTTTCCCTCAGTAGGTACCCGTGCAGTAATAGCAAAAGCTGTCCTTTAAGGGCAGCTAGGTGGCACAGTGGATAGAGCTCCAACCCTGGAGTCAGAGGACCTGAGTTCAAATCCAGTCTTAGACACTTGACACTTACTAACTGTATGATCCTGGGCGAGTCACTTAACCTCAACAGCCTCACCAAAAAAAAAAGTTGTCCTTTAGGTGAACTTATGATGTAGAGAAGCTTATTATAATATCATCATACATACAAGCCCTACCCCCCAAGGGTTTTTCTATATGCATTGTGGGTAATCACATGGGAAGTTTCACTGTGGCTGGAACCCCTCCCCTATTACTTAATCCCTTAACAAATCCTTCCTGCCTTTTTAATAGTCATCATTTCTGTTGTGTAATCTGCATCAATGCATCATAAATTTGCCTATGTTATCTTCCTAAGTTGCCAGTTCCTCTTGAAACTCAGCCCATTGGAGGCGTCATTCCCAGAAAATGCTTATATTCGGCTTAGAGGTAGTCTGACTGAATTCATTGAGATGGTCCCACCACAACACACCATGAAACTGCAACAGTGGAACACATATAAAGGGTAATCAAAAGGATGCTATTTTTCTACTGATACGGCTTTATAGGAAAGATACTTCAATCCCAGGGATTGTCTTAGTCATAAAACAGTGACTAATGCTGAGTCTACCCATCTTAAATGCTGCAACTGCTTCCCAAGATTTCTCTTAAGGAAAGTAGAACACAAGGGTGAGAATCCCATGATTCAGTGGGAGAGACACCTCCCATTGACCCCTGGTCAATACCGGAGCTGGGGGAACTAAGACTTTGGTCTGAACCTTGTGTTCCTCAATCTTCTCAATGAAATAAACAGAAGAAGCCGCTTAGCTGGACTGCAAGGATGTATGAAAATCTGCCAGTGATTATGAGAGTGAATATATAAGCCTGAACCTAAAATGAAACCCAGGAAAATATCTGGAAGACAGTGAATCCCTGGCGGTCCATGTTCCCATTATAGCACGAAGGTAGACTAGGTCCTTCCTGTACTGTGAACCCTGTTGTTTGCCAAGCTGTTCCAGGGTCTGGGGGTGGAAGGCATGGAGTATGTGGACAGACCAGCCTATGGATAGACTGGATGAAATAAGAAACCACCCTGGGATATGTTATCCTATCCCAGGATCACCTCTTGCCTAGATGGTTTCCTTTCTAAAATGTCCCCTGAAAAGGGAGCTTAGAACCACGATAAAAGATCTTAGCCCCTGAGACTCTGAGAATGAGCAGGATTTTATTCTCCTTTGCTTTATGTATTGTAGAGTAAGTGGGCTTGTCAGCATTGCCTACATTCGGTGTCCTGATACAGCCAGCTGATCTTTTTTCCTGTGGTCTAATCAACTAAAGGAAAAAGGGTGAAGAGAGCAGAACTTTTTCTGCTGAAAGTTTCAAAGTTTTCAAAAGATATAATCTCATCTTTGTGTTCCTAGTTCTGGCCCAGAGACATCGCCACTTGTCCTGGCCTGTCTTGCCTCTGGACTCTGATGACTCTGGAGGAGAGAGTGAGGCTGATGACTCTGCACAGCTCTGCCTCACTTAAATCCAATTCACTTGCAAGTCAAGACATCGCCCTGCTGATGTCATTGCTACTCTTCCAGAATGAAGGACAAGCAACAATTCTGGCCAAGTAAGAGAGACAGAGAGAGAAGAAGAAGAAGAAGAAGAAGAAGAAGAAGAAGAAGAAGAAGAAGAAGAAGAAGAAGAAGAAGAAGAAGAAGAAGAAGAAGAAGAAGAAGAAGAAGAAGAAGAAGAAGAAGAAGAAGAAGAAGAAGAAGAAGAAGAAGAAGAAGAAAGAAGTGTTTTCTTCATCTGCAGAAATTTATGGCATTATGATACTAGAGACTAAATTTGTGATTAAAGTATAATCTGTTTAATATGTATTTCTAAAATATGGTTTAGGTATCGTTTGAATGTTTTTACATATGCTTAAATCTCTTAGTGAGTTTTGGGGGTGCAGCTCCCTAGGATTGTTAAAAGTAGACTGAAATTTGCATACAAACAGCACCTAGACCCCTCTCTTACTTTCTTCTTTCCGTGGAGAGTGAAAGATTTATTGGCTTCCCTTACTAGAGAATGCTTGGTCAAACAGAACTGAAACTAGTTTAAAAATTTAATCTTCAGTGATTCTAAGAGCAGAGGGGAAAAAGAGCAAGTAGTTTTTGTTTGAAGTGTTCAATTCTTATAAGATGCTTAAGAACCTCTTAATTTAGCCATTAACTCTCTAGCTTGGAAAGAAAAGAGACTTGTTTAAATGAGAAAGCAAATAATTTTGGAGAAGACAACATTTCATTTAGAAGGGTGGTTTTACCTTACTCTGTGGGCAGCTAGATGGCACAGTAGTTAGAATGCCAGGCCTGGAGTCAGGAGAACCTGAATTCAAATCTGGCCACTGACACTTAGCTGTGTGACCCTGGGCAGGGCAATTAATTTTGTTTGCTTCAGTTTTCTACATGTGTAAAATAAACTAGAGAAGGACATGGCAAAAGATACTGGAGTGTCTTTACCAGGAAAACCCCAAATGCAGTCACAAAGAGTTGGACCCAACTAAGTGACTAAACAACAACCATTTACCTTGCTACACTGGTCTTCGGGGAATGATTTAGTAGAATTTAAGTGCTTAGGGAAATTAAAAGCAAAATCACTCAAAGGAATTAAAACAGATTATGTATATTTTTTTTCTTTTTTTGTGAGGCAATGAGGTAAGTGACTTGCCCAGGGTCACACAGCTAGTAAGTGTCAAGTGTCCAAGGCCCAGTTTGAACTCAGGTTCCCCTGACTCCAAGGCCAGTGCTCTATCCACTGTGCCACCTAGCTGCCCCTAGATTATGTATTTTCAAGCTCTTAAGTAAGAAACCAAATTGGATGCATTTTACTTGACAAAATTAGAAATTACCTGTAAATCTTGAAGTTTCAGTTCTGATAAGGGAAAAGTAAAGTTTTACCATAAATTTGAGATACATAAAAAAGTGTGCTAAATGTACAAAGGGACAATATAATGGATTACAGGAAACTAGTTCTGAAGATACTTTGAGAGTGATTAGGAAGCACTGTGAGAGATGATCTCTCAGAAGTGAAGCCTCCTCAAAGGGTCATTAGTTCTTGTTAATGGATCTGAGTCTGTGGGTAGAAAGAGAAAGAACTGGAGAAAACTGGAAGTCATTTGTGCTGATGCAGTGTGGCCAGGAAGCTAATTAGATGGCATCGAGAAGTATGTGACAATACTCTTAGAAGTAGAAAAAAAATTTAAAAAGCAATTCAATTTTGATTTCCCCCAAATAGGAATATGTACAAGTCTTCATCTTTGCCAGCTATCAGAATTTCCAGCATGGACACCCCTCCCCAACCCCACAAAAATGCACAGATTTAGCAAAATATTGCAGATAGTTGAAGGAAATTTTCAACCTCATTGGGATAAGAGGAGAATAGGTAGATTTCCATGCATGTAGAAATGCTTGTTTCTTCCTCAGGAAATTAAAATGAGTTTTGTGATTTATCATGATTTCTGAGCTTGATTTCACAGACTTTTATAATCTGGAGGATGTGGAAAAGTAGCTGGAATCATGTAGCAGGGTTTTAAATTGATGATTTAAAATTTTGATTTATATTGGGTTTGAGAAATTGATTGAGGAAAATTGTTATTCAAGCATAATTGATCTGTAATTCTAATGGAAACTGGTAGTACCACATCATTGCAGCTATGAAAACAAAAGGGATAATTTCTCTATAATGGTTTTTAAATGCAACTAGTATAGAACACTAAAACTTGGACGTGAACAGAATTTTTTTTTCCATGTAGGATAATTTAGAGACACAGTCAACTGGATTATTTTTATTATTATTATTATTATCTTGGCAACAAGTTTTTTTGTCTATGTTTTAAATCCATGATATTGTTTTATGTTAATATTATGCTTATAGTTTCTTGCATTGTCATTTCGGGAAATCATTGAATAGAAGAGCTTAATGGTTTAGCTTAAGGTAAGATTGATTACCTTGTGCCACATTTCCGTGGTGCAGTCTTAGACTTGTTGCCAGAATTTGGGAGTTTTTTTTTAAGGGTGGGGAGAGGGGGAGGCCAAGGGAATTAAATTCCTGAACCAGTCATAATTCAGAGTTGGTCTTAAAGACTGATTCTGTGACATCCCTCCTCCCCTGTGTCCTTGTTCTGTCCTCACCCTCTTCCCCAAAACCCTGGTTTTGTCCTTTAGCTTCTGCTGCTGTCATCTGAACTATGGAAAATAGCAATAAATCAATCAGCACTAAGAAATTCTATTTCAGATGCAATTATTTTCCAAATTGTTTGAGGCAAGTAATTTTCCTTTACACTTGTTTCATTTTGTATACTTTAAAATATCCTTATCAGGAATTCTGCCCATCCCTTTCAGGACACAGGGCAGCTAGATGGCACAGTGGATAGGGTGCCAGACTTGGAGTCAGGAAGACTGCTTTTCCTGAGTTCAAATCTGGCCTCAGACACTTAGTAGCTATGTGATCCTGGGCAAGTCACTTCACCCTGTTTGCCTCAGTTTCCTCATCTATAAAATGAACTGGAGAAGGCAATGGCAAACTACTCCAGTATCTCTGCCAAGAAAACCCCAAATGGGGTCTTGAAGAGTCAAACATGACTGAAATGACTGACATTTCAAGACACAGTAAACAGAAAGCAGAAGTGTAGTGACGGAAGCTACACAGCCCGAGGAATATTGAACCTCATGAACCAAATGTGAACGTCAGTTTTGTTTCCCCAGCTAAGGCATAGTTAAGCGTGGCAGCTTAAATCTTCCGGAGTTCTATTTTCAGTACCTACTACATGCTTCTATGACATTATTAATTTGGAGTTAATTTGCATGTTTGTTCACTGCAGAGAAAACTGATAAGTGATCAAACTTGCTCAGTCATTGTGGTTGGTAAATATGTCAGAGTTCAAGTAGAAAATTAACTTGCTTAGCACAAATTCTAACTGGCATACTGTAGTTTTTTCTGATATGTTAAACTTTACATAAGTATATTTCTAATTGCAGTGTAAGAACGAAAACAGGCACACCCTAACTTAGTATCTTTGGATGGCAAAAGCTATATTTATGCAGCTAACATTTAATTTTTAATATAATACTTCCTTGAAGTATTATAGATACATATATGAAGGTAAATACTTTTTACTGTTTTATGTATAATCTATGCAGCTATTTTAAAGGTATTAGGACCATCTATTTCCATGTATATGGGGCAGCTAGGTAGCGCAATGGATAGAGAGCTGGTTTTGGAGTCAGGAAGACCTGAGTTCAAATTCTGCCTCAGACACTACCTGCGTGACCCCAGACAAGTCATTTAACCCTGTTTGCCTCAGCAGCATTACCTAGGGAATCACTGGAAAGGGGGCAATGGATGACTTAGAGCTTGGCAAATGGATCTATTGGGAAGAAACACCTTTGCCCAATAAACAAGATACAAAGACCCATCTCAACGTAAGTGGGCCAAACTGGACAAGTTGTGGATTGTGTTCTAGGACAGACACCTTCGATCCAGGAATGACAAGGAAAAATGTTTCTCAGAAGCAGACAACTTCCCAAAATGGGCAGTTAAATTCAAGACACTGAAACAAGATTTTGTTGTTTAGTCATTTCCAATTCTTCATAACCCCATTTGAGGTTTTCTTGGCAAAGATACTGAAGCAATTTGCCATTTCCTTCTCCAGCTCATACTATAGATGAGGAAACTGAGGCAAACAGAATTAAGTGACCTGCTCAGTTCACATGGCTAGTAAGTGTCTGAGGCCAGATTTTAACTCAGGATGAGGAGTCTTCCTGACTCCAGGCCCCACACTCTATCCCAGGGGTGGAGAACCTGTGGCCTTAAAGCCACATGTGGCTTTCTAGGTCCTTAAGTGCAGCCTTTTGACTGAATCCAAATTTTACAGAACAAATCTTTTTATTTTTATTAATATATTTTCATTTGTCTTTTATATTTTTATTTCTTTTTAAAATGCATGTATTTAAAATACCACAGAATAAAATAAGTTTCAATGAAATAATCCTCCCAGACTGACCAGCACAATTAGAATAAGGCCTAAATTGACGGCTGCTATGGTCATTATTTAGTTCAAACTTCTCTCACCTGACTGGTGCCACTACCATAAGAGGCTGGTTGGTGAGAGTTTATGGGGGTCGACTGCACCAGTCTGTTATCAGCTTTTGATAACAGTGCACTGTGATTCTGTTTGAGGTGGAATTTGTGAAATAGTTGCACAGCTCAACAGTATTTTTTTAATTCTGTCTGCTTAACAGACCATCATGTCAAAGAAGACCAAGAGAATGCTGAAGGAAGAAAACAGATTTTTTTTTAATGAGGATTAGGGATTACAATATTATCTTATTTCTGCTAAAGATAAGATAATTTGCTTGCTTTGTGATACTGCAATATCAACATTAAATCTACTCAGTGCTGCAACACTCATAAGGACCACAAATGTTTTACTTAGAGGGAGAGGCGTGAAAGGTTGTACTGCCAAAATTAAAAGATGAAAAGCAAAAGCAAAGACAATTCTTTCAAGCAGCAATATGACCTGGAAATAATGTCACTGATGCATTTTACAGAGTAACTTATTTACTCAGGGAAAAAAGGGAAGTCATTCAGTGACGCAGAAATTGTGAAAGAATGCACTGTCAAAGTTGTAGGATGCTTAGATCCCGATAATATTTCAAAGTACAAACAACTGGCTCTTTTGAGGAGAACCACAACTGATCGGCAGTATGAATTAGACTTCAACTTAACTGAACAACTTCATGCAATACTTCAAAAGGAAAATATATACTATTCAATTGCTTTGAATAAATCAGCTGATACTGTTGACTCAGTGCAGGTTTTATACTTCATTCAGCTCATAACAGAAGATTTTCTTTGCTATGAAGAGTCACTCGCTTTGGATATTCTTGTGAACAGAACATAGAGAATGCATATCTTTGACAACTTTAAAGGTAAATGTCGTGAAGTTGGACTAAAATTGGTAAATTTAGTGAGTGTGTGTACAGACCGTGCACCTTCAATGGCAGTAAAACATGAGGGGTTTATTGCACAGATTAAAAAAAGTATTAACAGATCCAGATGCTGTGATTTCTTTTCATTGAAATCTCTGTGCTAAAGCTACTAAAGTGACTCTTTGCAACAAGTAATAAATATTGTTAACTATATTCCTGCAAATGCAACATGGCATCATCGGTTTCATAGCATGCTAAAGTTAAACAATGAGGTATTCGGTGTGGATTTGCTGTCATTCTAAAGTGCATTGGTTATTGTAGGGACAGGTGTTAGTAAAAATTTTATCTCTTCAAGAACAGATAGTTAAATTTTATGAAAAACAGAATCAGCAATGTGAATTACTGAAAGAAGATTTCTGTAGAAATGCTGCATTTCTGTGTGATATCATGTCAAATCAAAATGACCTGAACATTTCTTTGCAAGTAAAACAGTCTATATATGATACGTGGCAAAAAATTCAAGCATTTAGAAGAAAAAAAAAGCTATCTTTTTCAAAACACTTCTTCAAAAGGAAATTTTGGATGAACATTTTCGCCAGTTAGGAAAGAGACTATGCAGCTATTATAGACCTATTAATTGGAGAATACAATGAAAGGTTCACTGCCTTTGAGAGTCATGAAATCACACTCAAATTAGCATTTCACTCTCACCTAGTTGATATCACCAAGGCACCTAAAGAACTACAGATGGAATTGATTGAGCTCTCAGTAGATGGCATTTTAAAGTCATTGTTTGATGCTGAGAAAGATCCAACTGAAATGTGGAAAGCTGCAGTAGAATACCCACGCCTTTCACAACATGCCTGAAAAATGCTTTCTTGCTTTTCAACTTATTGCTGTGAATCTACATCCTCCTATCTAACCCAAATCAAGACGTCCTTAAGGACACAAATGACTGATCCTCATCTAGTGGATCACTGAAACTGAAGACTTCCATACTGTAACCAAATATTCAAATGCTTTCCAACAAAAAGCAGATACAACAAAGTCATTAAAAGGTTAGTTAACTTTAAAATTAACAGTTTTCATTTTTTAAAATTAAGTACGTAGTAGTCAGATTTTTACAAAATAATGTACATTTTTAAGGATATCTAATTGAAGTTTCTTGACTTCGGCCTTATTTGATTACAGCTAAATATTAATACAGCCTTCCAACATGAAAAGGTTCCTGACCCCTGCTCTATCCACCCTGCCACCAGCTGCCCATGGAACAAGATACATGCTGTCTAAATGGATATTGAAACACTTGCCCGGTTCCTTTTTTATCTTCCTGATTATGTAGTTATGCTGATTATCTGTTATTCCTTATATTGCCCTGAGCCTTTTGGAAAGGTACCTAGGAGCCAGATTGAAGACAAAAGCAGAAGTTAAAATCCAGGTCCCCTTTGTCCTAGTTCTTTGTAAAATTAGTGGTAATAATGCCCCACAGAAAAATGCTGCCCTTGAAACCCACATTTCTAAGTGGAGCTATTTTTGTCAAACACTTACCATTATTCAAAACAACAGCTCCAGAAGTTGTGTGCAGTAAAGACTAATTTTTCTACTTATTATGGCGCTCCATTCTTGCCAAGAGGTTTGTTTAAGCTTGCCTTTCTGATTTATTACAGTATGATTGACTGATGCTTGTCATTTTAGTCTGTAAGAGAATGTTTTGGATTTTATATGACTTGTAATCCATTTTTAGTTTTTTGGTTCATCACTTCCGTCAACCTCACTGAAATAAAGTTCCTATTCTGCTGTATAATCAACTGCCTTACTGTAATATGTAATATGGAGTTTGGAAAAAAAAAAAACCTTTATCACTGACTCCCAAGTAAAAATACTGACAAAGCAACTGCCAGAAGACAAGAGGAAGAAGAGGACCTTAAAAACTTAACAAACACAACCACACAATAGTCAGAGTTTAATGACACTGAAATATCAAAGGAAGAAATGCAAGGGGGAAATAGGAACCACAATCATTTCATGTTATCCTTATGGACTAGCAATGTTGAAATTCCCCAATCACCTGGTGGCCCAATATTAGAAAGTCCCCAATCCCTATGAAAGGCCACAGTAAAGTAGATGTCTCATCCTTTGTTGTACCTGGCAGTTTAACTACCAGGACTGCTTTCACAATGGTAACAATATTTGGTCTCTTCCTCCTTATCTCCTGCCCTTGAACAGGGAGTGTTCTCTTATTCTGATCATAAATCCTGCCATGTGCAATCCTAGTACTCCCCCTTACTCCCTTGACTGATGTCCCTCTTTCTCTACCCCTCCCTCTCCTATAAAATGTTTTCCTTTTCTAGTCTAAGTCGCTATGGAATGCTGCTGATTGGCTGTGTGCTCTAATTGGGCCTGAAAGGTTATAAAAATCAAATTGTACCCCAGGAGTCTGAATTTACTCTTAGCAGAAGCAGATTCCTTAGTGTGCTAATAAATTTCTTTACTTTCCTTTGCCTCCTATGTAGGCACCAGCAGCCCGGTAGCATGAACCCCACTCTCCCAATAATCCACCTTCTGATGATGGGTATTCCTCTCCCAAAAGGTTTGGCCTTCTATATTTGACCCTACAATAATCCAACCTCTGATGACCAGTATACTTCTCCAAAGAGGTTGAGAGAAGCCCCCAATGCTGTACAAAGGCCTGGAGGCGGGAGGTAGGACTTCCCAGTTGAGGAATAGCCCAAAAGGCCAATTTGGCTAGACTGAAGAGTACAAGAGTGGAAATGGTACCAGAGTTTGAAAAGGTAAGCTCAAGTCCAATTTTGGACTTGCAGTAGCAAACAGGAGTTTGCATTTCATCCTAGAGGCAAAAGGGAGCCTTAACTATGCTTTAGAAATATCCCTTTGGCAGGTCTGTGGAGATAGAGCTGCAGACCCCTGAGTTCACTCTCCACTGATTTCACTGGACTACAGTGAGCAACAAAAGCCAACAACAACAAAAAATAAAGGTGCTTAATCTAGATTTTTCCTTTGCCTTTATCAGATTCTGCCTTTCATTTCATTTGTATGTGTACCTTATGTGTTAATCTCTGAGTAGTTCATAAGCTCCCTCAGAGAAGGGCCTGAAAATCACTTTTCATCTTTGTAACTCCACCTCTCACCCCTCCCCCAGCCCATCCATCCACCCAAGAGGCAGCAGAAAGACAGCTTGGAAGCCAGCAATACACACATTCCAGTTCCATTACTGATACTGATGGGCTGTCACTCCACTTCTCAGGGATCTAAGCAACTTTCTAAGACTCTAAATTTCGGACACAACTAGGTGGAGCAGTGTATAGAGAGTCTGGCCAGGAGTAAGGAAGACTTATCTTTGTGAGGGCAAAACCGGCCTCAGACACTTACTAGTTATGTGACTCTAGACAAGTCATTTAACCCTGTTTGCTTCAGTTTCCTTATCTGTAAAATGAGCTGGAGAAGGAAATGGCAAACCACGCCAGTATCTCTGCCAAGAAAACCCTAAATAGGGTCACAGAGAGTCAGACATGACCGGAAAACCAGTGAATAAGCCTCTAAATTGCAGAGAAGGGGCCGACTTACACTGGTGGAGGGCGTTTGGTCCCCAAGAAACTTCTTATCACAGCGAAATCATAGCTTCATTCTGTGCCCAGTACCTACTACAGTACCTTGCACGTGTTTGGGACTCGGGGGTGGGGTCTAGTCTCCATTAGAATCTCCCCAGCACAAGTGCAGATGAGTCAGCTGAGGGACCCAAGTCTTCTTCAATAGAAATCCAGCCCTCCCTATCTAATTATTCTCATTAACTGTTTCCTAGCCTTCGGAATGCTCCTTGAAATGTGTCTTTTATAGACCGTAGGTGGAAGCGTGTTCCTGGGGATTGGGCACTGGCCTGGAGGTTCCTGATTCCCAGGCTCAGTGCTGAGCTAGGGACTGCTCTGGGGCGGAACATGTTCATCCTCTCTCTAATTCGAGCTTCCTTCTGGCCTGCTTGGAAACAAGGCGAAAGTAAAAAAAAAAAATTAAGGGCTTTAGTAAACCAGTTTGTGCCCGGAAAGGAAAGCCCGAAAGGGCAGTTAATTAAAAAGCTTTCTCTTAAAATAGGGGAAAGATCAGGGAGTTGGCCTGGCCAAAACGGCTGGGCTCCAAGGGGCGGAGCTGGAGCAAAGGCCTACGTAAGAGTGGACAGCCGCAGGGAGGGAGTGCGGGCAGCGAGGCGGAGGAGAAGGAGGAGGCAGGAGCAGTGCTCAACGCAGAGGCTCCAGGCTTGGAGTAGCAGCAGCGATGGGGCTCCGCGCTGCTCTGTTCGACCTCGGCGGAGTGCTGGTACATCCATCCCCGAACGTCATCTTCAGCCAGGCCGAGGAAGCCTTGGCCCTGCCAAGGTAGGGAGCGGACCGCCGGTTCGCTCGCTCACCCGCTCCCACTGGGCGGAGTCTGCGCCGCGCGCCTTAAACTTCCCCTTTGCGGAATAGTCTAGCAAGCGGATGGCAACCTTGTTTCTGCCTTAAAGGCCCCGCCCCTGAAACACACAAATCAGTGGACAGCCCCACCTCTAAGTTAAATTATACTCTTAACAACTTTGCTTTTTTAAAAGCGAGATTTTAAAACACAAACTCCTCTTTGTTTTAGATTAAGGACAGGGAACCTAAAACTGCTCAATAAATGAAAACAAACTGGTCATACAGTTCTTCACACATTGCAACTGCCCTCTCCAAATGGGCGTTTGCCCACGTTGACTATGTCCAGAATACATTGGCTCCTTAACTCTCAGTATCCCTCCTTTCCTTCCAAGTTCAGCTCAAACCCACCCTCCTACAGGAATTCTTTCTTGGCTCTCCTAGCTTCTAGTGTCTCGCCCCGTTCACCCCATTCGGTTGTATTTATTTTGTATGAGACTTATCCCCTGCTAGAATGTAAGCTTCTTGAGGGTAGGGACTATTTCACTTTTTATTTTTGTAAATCCAATGTTTAACACAGTGCCTGGCACAGGGTAAGGCCTTAATAAATGTTTGTTGATTGAATTATTGATTATAAAGTAACTACTAAGTTCAGGCCACCCTGTTTGGTGAGGGTGAAGGGTTGGAATACTTGTAAATTGTGCTTACAGAGTCACTGGATTTGAAATTGGAAGGAACTTCAGTGCAGTCCAGTCCAACACATACAGGGAAAATATCTCTACTAGATAACATACCAACAGTGGGTAGCATACCAGTTATCTCAGCAGCTTTCCACTTTTGAATAACTCTTAATTATTAGGAAATTTTTCCTGACATCAATACTGTCTTTGCCTCTCTGGAACTTTTACCCATTGCTAAATAGGTCTAACTCCTCTTTCATATGTCATTCCTTCAAATACTTGAACGTTGCTGCTGAGCCTTCTCTTCTCCAGGCTAAGCTAGCCCTAGTTCCTTCAACTGGTCCTTATAGGACAAGAGATAGCCCAGTCCTGCAGCAGATAGAACACAGGACCTGGAATCAGGAAGACCCGAGTTCAAGTGTGGTCTCAGATACTTAGTAGCTGTGTGACTCTGGGCAGATCTCTTAACTTCTGTCTGCCTCAATTTCTTCACCTGTAAAATGGGAATAATAATACCACCTACCTCCCAAGGTTGTTGTGAGGGTAAAATAAGATAATATTTGTAAAGTGCTTTGCAAAAGTACTATATAAATAGTATCATTATCCCTTCTAACAAATAAGATAATATTTGTAAAGTGCATAGCACAATGCCTAGCATATAGTAGATGCTTAATAAATGTTTGTGGGGTCCCCCTACTCCCCCAAAAAGGACAAAAAAGAAGGAACTGTTCAGCAAAACAAAAATCAACATATCAAAAATGATCTACCATCATATATAGTATTCCACACATAAGCTTTCACTTCTGCAAAGCAATAGGAGGAAGTGCCTTCTCATATCTTTTCTTTGGGGCAAAGTTTGGTGATTACATAATACTAGGTTTTGATATTGATCTTTCCATTTACATTGTTGTAGTCCCAGGGTGCATTATTTTCCTGGGTCTGCTTCATTCCATATCAGTTAATATGTCTTCCTATGTTTTCCCAAATTCTTAATATTCATTATTTTTTACAGCACCATCATATTCTTTTACATTCCTGCTCTACAAGATGTTTATCCTTCCCCAATCTATTCAACTCCTTTATTTTACAAGTGAGTAAATTGTGGCTGAGAGAGAAGTGAAATGACACGCCCAGAGCTCCACAGTTAGTAAGTGGCATGGCTGAGATTTAAACTGGGCCTTCACTCTGAGTCCCCAGATCTTTACATTAGTCAGTAAGCATTGTATTAAGTTCCTATTATGTGCCAGGCACTGTGCTAAGGCCTGGTCATACAAAGAGGCAAACAGTCCCTGACTTTAAGGAGCTTACAATCTAATGGGGGACATAATATATAAAAAGAAACTAAAAGGGGGAGGGGAGATGTAGAGCATACCCAATGCTGGAGCTTGATGAAGTCCAGATGAGTGGCCTAGGTGTGCTCCATAAATGAAGGATCTTGGAGAAGCGCTCTGCCCTCCACCCTCTCCAATGAGAGGGAGGAAGGGGTCCCAGGGGCAGGGGGTACAGATGAGGTGTGAGTTCCAGGGCTGATGTGATCTTGCAGGAAGATAGGATACCTGAGGGGCATGATTAAATCTAGAGTATGGCAGCTGGGTCAGAAATAAAGAGATGGTGGCTTGAGTGCCTTCCTTACATTGAGTTCTGCCCTGTGTGCTCAGTCATTTTTCAGTCATGTCCGACTCTCTGACACCTTATTTGGGGTTTTCTGGGAAAAGATACTGGAGTGATTTGCCGTTTTACAGTTGAGGATGCTGAGGCAAACAGGGTTAAGTGACTTGTGTAAGGTCACACAGTAAGTGTCTGAGGTCAGATTTGAACTTGGGAAGATGAGTCTTCTTAATGCCAGTCCTAGCACTCTATCCACTGTGCCACCTGGCTTTGGGGGTCAAGAAAAACATGTCTGTTCCCTCTTGCATATGACAGTCCTTCATATGCCACTCAAGGATGGCAGTTGTGTACATGTCACAACACTCCTCCCACCCAACCTTCTGTTCTGCAGATTGTCGTCTCTACTTCCTTCAACCAGTCTCCCTATAGGGACAGTTTTCAGTCCCTTCTCCATCCCACTCACCCTCCTTTGTATGTGCTGCAAGGCCAGTGATCTTTGCAGTACTCTGCACTTAATGATAGCCATGATCATTAATTTGTCATTAGATGGGCATGCATTTTAACTTGTGTTTCCATTGTTGCCCTAACAATTACCCTTGTAACTGAGGGCTTTTCTGGCTTAGTTTAAAATTGTAGATGTGAGCCATCACTTGATAAAGCTCAGTAATCCCCAGGGAGAATTGTTCATGACCTTAACCTTATTAGCTCTGTGCTAAACAGCAGTGGAGTTATACATATAGGTGTTCTTGGGGGTATCCCTGGGGTTCTGGCTGTTGAAGTGGCAGTTACCATAGTAACAGAGGCTGACAGCATCTGGAGAGAGTAGGAGCCTTGTTAGTGGCTTTGTAGAAGAACCAAATGAGCCAGTTAATGCTGCAAATCATAGGGCCATTAATTTGGCATGTTAAAGGAAGGGCCTGGAAGAGAAACCAGTGGGCTTAATTGGAGACATCCAAGATGGCATGGGGCAGCTCAAGGAGCCCTAATGCTTCCAATCTAGGGTAGCACACTGGTCTCCCTTCCAATGGGATTGAGACTAGCAATCCCCCTAGCAATAGTACAGGCTCTTTCCCTGGCTTTCTTTGCTGTGTGAGGGATGGTTGGTTTTCCTGTCCCAGATATCACAGGAAGGTAACTTGCAGACATCTAGAAAACTGAAAATTTTGAACCTGGAATGCTCCAAGTATAAAAGTTTCCAGAGAAAGGGAGGGTCCAGAGAGCAGACAGGTAAGGAAAAAAAATGGTTAGCAGGCAGGAAAGGGGGGCATGACTGGGGAAAAGATAACCTCTTAGAAAAAGAGTAGGCTAGAAAAACAAGATTTTTGCCAATTACAACCCACCTTGAATATTCACAACAGGCATTCATTAAATACCTAGTATGTGCCAAGAGTTATGCTAGGCATTATGAATACAAAAATAAGAATGAAATAGTCCCTGCCCTCAAGGAGCTTATATTCTATATGGGGAGACAGAATGTACATATATAACTGCTACATATACAAAAGATGTACCAAATAAATACAAGGTAATTCATGGGGAAAGACATTAGCAATTGGGGGGGGCAGAAAGGGCCTCCTGTAGCAAGCCATGCTTGAGCTGAACTTAAAGGAACAAGGGATTTTAAGACATGAAAGTGAGGAGTGAGTGTATTCTGGACCCCTGGGAGAGCCTGGGCAAGGGGATGGAGATAGAAGATAGAGAGTCATTGGCGAGCTAACTGGGCTGCACAAGAGGAGTAACGTGTAATAATGCTAGAAAGGTAGGATGGAGCCAGGTTGTAAAGGGTTTGAAAGGCCAAACAGAAGAATTTGTATTTGACCCTAAAGGTAATACAAAGTCCCCAGAGTATATTGAGCGGGTGGGGGGGGGAAGGAGTTGGGGAGGGGGGCTCAGTTTGACATGATCAAACCTGTAATTTAGGAAAATAATTTTGACAGCTAGAAGACGGATTGGAGAGAGGAGATAGTAGAGCAGGGGTGGGGAACCCGTGGCCTTAAGCCCACATGTGGCCTTCTAGGTCCTTAAGTGAAGCCTTTTGATTGAATCCAGATTTTACAGAACAAATCCTTTTAATAAGAGGATTTTTATTATTTATTTGCTACTTATTTATTATTATTGTTTATTAATAAATTTATTAATTTTAATTTAAGTTGCCTTTTCTATTTTAATAATATAATTAATAAATTTATTAATAACATAAAATTTGTTCTGTAAAATTTGGATTCAGTCAAAAGGCTGCACTTAAGGACCTAGAAGGCCACAGGTTCCCCACTTCTGGACTAAAGTCAAGGAGACCAATTAGAAAGCTACTGCTAAGGACCAGGCAGGAGGGGATGGGGGCCCAAACTAGGGCCTTGTGAGTAGAGAGAAGGGGACAAAAGATGTTGTGGAGGTAGAATTGACAAGACTTGGCAACTGATTGAACATGGGTGGTAAGGGAGAGTGAAGAGTCTGGGAAGATTCTGAGTAACTGGAAGGATGGAGTAGCCTTGATAGCAGTAGAGGAATTAAGAAGAGAAGTGGGTTAAAGGGCAAAGATAAGGAGTTCCTGTCCTGAATGATGAAATCACTGAGGCACCAATCAGATGTGTCAGTAACAAGCCTGTGTACCATATGCACCTTCAAACAGCTCCATATTAGAATACTAGACTAAAGAGTTTTGGACTGGTAAAGTATTGTGTTTCTAAATATACATAATTGAGAAATCAACCTATGAAGTCATGCATCAACTGCATAATTATATAAGGATATGGATTATTTGTACCCCACCAGTGGTGGGACCTTCTGAGCTCGTATTGGTCCAGTCAGCCACAGTTGGACACAGTGTACCTTGACCCTAATATAGTGATGTCAGTTTGGTCCTCTTTGATAACGAACGACAGCTACCAACCAACTGCATAATTGACATTTATAAAAATATCCTTAATGAGATAAATGGGGGGGCAGCTAGGTGGCGCAGTGGATAGAGCACCGGCCCTGTGTTGTGCACAACTAATTCACTTGGCTATAGAGCCTAACTAGGGCCTAGGATTTCCCAATCACCTGATGAATCAAGACCAGCTTGATTTTCTATCTCAAATGCGCATTGATGAGGCGGGAGACAAGATGGAAGCAACTGCGTTTATTTTTAGCAAAGCACTTATATAGTAAAATAACAGGAACTCTTTCTCAAGTTACAATGACGTATAGCCCATGCTGTGCTCAAGGACAGTGCATGCACGTCCTGTGCACTTATCTGACTCCAATCCCAGAATAGACTGCTAATGACCATACAATAACTAGGGGAGTTAAAGATTGTTAAAGATCCATACAATGGAGCACTGAACCAGGCAACCTTTGCTCAAAGATCAGCACCTGAGAGGGGCCTTCACCCATCAGTGAGACCTCTTGAACAGCCTGTGGCCCTCTACATCCTTCTAGATCCCTAACAGCCCTGGATTCAGGAGGACCTGAGTTCAAATGTGACCTCAGACACATAAGACTTACTAGCTGTGTGACCCTGGGCAAGTCACTTAACCCCATTGCCTAAAACCAAAAAACAAAGATAAATGGGATTTAATTCTTATAGATTTGTATTCATGGGTCTAGAATTGTGTTTTGTTTGTTTGTTTGTTTTGACTGGGTTACCAGTATTAAAGAAGTCAGTTTGAATTTGGCAAGGTGTATTCAAGGTCAGCTGTCCAGATATTTGAAAATAGTCTGTGGCCACTGGGGAAATCTTTCCTTTTGCATTTAATCGTGTGACTTTGTGAACGCAAAAGTACCACTGGTTGTGACCAATGCTTAGCATGGCACCTGGTATATAGTAGATGTTTAATAAATTCTGATTTACTGACTGACTGTTGTGACTTGAGGCCAGGTTCTGACATCCAGAAGTAGTTGCCACACAGGATTAATCAGAGTATAATTAAGCCAGTTTTGAGACAGACATTTGGATCCATGGGCCACAAAATTTCCTTAGGAGTAGCTGTAAGGGGCAGCTAGGTGGTGCAGTAGATAGAGCATAGGCCTGAAGTCAGGAGGACCTGAGTTCAAATCTTACCTCAGACCAAACACTTGACACTAGCTGTGTGACCCTGGGCAAGTCACTTAACCCCAATTGCCTTAGTAAGACAGTACTTAGCTACCCTTAATGAATGAATTCAAGTCACCTGCTGCAAGTGAACTATATTCTCAGGTCCTATAAGAGCTGATCGATGTGATTGCAGCCAGGTGGTGCAGTGGATAGAGCAGGAGTGGGGAACCTGCTGCCTTGAGGCTGCAGGTGGCCTTCTAGATCCTTAAGTGAGCCTTTTGATTGAATCCAAATTTTACAGAACAAATCCTTTTAATAAAAGCTCTGTAAAATTTGGATTCAGTCAAAAGGCTGGACTTAAGGATCTAAAAAGCCACATGTAGCCTCAAGGCTGCAGATTCCCCATCCCTGGGATAGGACAAGGGGCATGGAATCAGGAAGACTCATCTTCATGAGTTTAAATCTGGCCTCAGTCACTTAATCCTATTTGCCTCAATTTCCTCATCTGTAAAATGAGCTGGAGAAGGAAATGGCAAACTACTCAAGTATCCTCGCCAAGAAAACCCTGAATGGGTCATGAAGAGGGGGAGACACTTGCACGACAACAAAAGACGTGAATGCCGAGCCATTATTAGTCATATATGAAACCCTAGATTTTTTTTCTCTTTATGAACCTGGTATGAAAAGAACAGAGGCAAATCAAGGACAGCCCATGTAAGACTAGTCACTTTTTCCTGAGGAATCCTTAGGATGTCTTTCCACATGGCTGCCTAGAAGAGTAGCCTAGCCCAAGGTGGGGAGGAAGAATCAACTTTTCCCGTGGACGTTTGTTCAGAGTTAGAGGGCTTTAATCATTTGTGCAGCAGCTTTAGGAAGATTGTGCAGCTAGCTAATTGTTAGCTAGAAGACTCCCCTGTGTCTCTCTCTGTAGCAAGTGCTTAATAAATGTTTTTTTCATTCATTCATTTTCCTGTTACACAATAAACAAGTTAGAGACTTCCAGTCATACTTCTGGGCCAAAGGTATATCACCTCAGGGAACAAAAATAAAAGCTTGGTATTAAATACACGCCAGTGGACTTAGGGAATGTGACTAGGTCTGGCTGACCTCCAGACGGCACCTAAGAATGGGTGGAAATCCAAGAATGGAATTGAGGAGGTCTCAGAGGCCACCGTCCACAGGAACCCAAGCAGCACTATGTTGACAAAGTGGTGCAAAGCAATGGCTGAATCATGTGAATTTGTTTATAGGAGGGCTTATCATAGCAATTTAAGAAGAAATAATCTCCACCTTAAAGTACGGAAGGGTTATCTTCAAAGGGCCTGGATTTATTGATCAATTCAGATTATGTGAAGAAGATGGTAGCAACTGTGTAACATATCGTAGCATTTAGCAAAAGAATGAGCATTAAATTAATACTTAGCAAGATGAAACCTAGTGGTCAGTGTCATACATTAAAAGCTGAATCCCCATACTACAAATACAGATTTCAAAATATCCCAGAGAGTTTAACAAATAAACTATATTCAAACTGGAACATCATCACAGACAAATTGTTATACACAATTTCCCAGTGATCATACTGATAGATAAAAAATGTATGAAGAGTAGTAGCTAAGATTCGTATAGCACTTTAAGGTTTGCAAAGCAGTTTACAAAAATGTTATCTCACTTTATCCTCACAACAACCCTGGGAGCTGGAAACTATTATTATCTCCATTTTACAGATGAGAAAGCTGAGGCAGACAGAAAGTGTCAGTCAACAAATATTTACTAAGCACCTACTGTGTGCCAAGCCTGTGATAAGTACTGGGGATACAAAGAAAGGCAAAAGATGGTTCCTGCCCTCAAGGAGCTTACAATCAAGTAGGGGAGACAATATGTAAACAACTATGTGCAAACAAGCAATATACAGGATAAAGGAAATAACCAACACAGGGAAAGCACTAGAATTAACAGAGATTGGGAAAGGTGTCCTGTAGAAGGTGGGATCCAAGCTAGGACATTAAGGAAACCAGGGAAGTGAGGAGGCAGGGATGAGGAGGGAGAGCATTGCCGGTGATGGGGGACAACTAGTGAAAATACCCAACTGGGAAATGGATCATCTGGGGAGAGGAATAGCAAAGAGGTCATCTTCACAGGATCACAGAATATGAAGGGTAGGAGGAAGGAGGGCATGCATGGTATAAGAACACTAAAGGTGGAGTGGGAGGCTTGGGTCCGGGTGGGAAGGGTTTTGAATGCCAAACAGAGAATTTTTCATTTGATCCTGAAGGTGACTGGGAACCATGGTAGTTTATTGAGTAGGAGGTGACATGATCAAACCTGCACTTGAGAAAAATTACTTTGGTGACTGAATAGAGAGAGACTTGTGGCAGGCAGACTAATCCTTAGGCTATTGCAATAAGAGGAGATGAGGGCCTGTGCCAGGGTACAGTATTAGAAGAGAGAATGGGGGGTATTTGAGAGATATTACAAAAGTGAAATAGGCCTTGGTAGCAGATTGGATACTGGGGAGGGGTTTGAGAGATAGCGAGGAGTTGAGGATGACAGCTAGCTTGTGAAACTAGGGGACTGGGAGCATGGTGGTAGCCTCAATAGTAATAGAGAAGTTTGGAAAATAATGGGCTCAGTTTTGGATATCCTGTAGTTCAGTATAACTACAGGATTTGGATCCAGTTCAAGATATCTAATAGACAGTTGGAGATAGAGATTAGAGTTGGATAAATAGATTTGAGAATCAGTAGCATGAAGATGATAATTGAATCCATGAGAGCTGATGAGACCCCCAGGTGAAATAGGATAGAAGGTGAAGAGAAGAAAGCCAAGGACAAAAGCTCTGTAGGACACTCACAGTTAGTGGGAATGACCTGAATGAAGATCCAGCAAAGGGGATTGAGAAGGGGCAGTCAGATAGGTAGGAGTCTTGAAAATCTAGGAAGAAGAGAGTATCAAGAAGAAAAGAGTGATCAACAGTGTCAAGAGCTGTAGAAAGGTCAAGAAAGATGAGGACTGAGAAAAAAGCCATTGGATTTGGTGATTAAAGATCGCTGGTTACTGTGGGGAGAACAGTTTGGGTTGAATGATGACATTGGAAGTCAGAGAGTCAAGGAGTCAAGAAGGGAGTGAAAGCAGAAGTGAAGGCACTTATTGTACACAGCCCTTTCAAGGCGTTTAGCCACAAAAGACAGGAGAGAGATGGGAAGATAGCGGGGATGGAAGGATCAAGTGAGGATTTTTTGAAGATGGAAGAGATGCAAGCATGTTTGTTGGCAGTAGGGAAGCACCCAGTAGACAGGGAGAAATTGAAGATAAGTGAGAGAATGGGGACAATAGAGGTGAGAGGATGGAATGGGATCATTTGTGCAGGTAGAAGGGTTGGCTTTGGCAAGAAGCTCAACCACATCACATGGGGAGTAAATGATGGTAGAAGACATCTGGGTGATGTGAGATAAGGAAGAGGGGAGAAGGGGGAGTTCTTGGCGAATGGCCTCAAATTTTCCAGTAAAATATCAGGCAAGATTCTCATTTGAGAAGTTTGGGGAAAGAGAGAGCTGTGGGAGGTTTAAGGAGGGATGAAAGGGCTTGGAAGAGCTTCTGTAATGAGTGGTTTGATGAGTTAATTAAGGAGATGTAAAAGGGTTACTTAGCAGCAGTGAGGGCCTAGTTGAGGTTGTGCAACATAAACTTGTGGTGGGTCCAGTCAGGCCATTTGTGTGATTTTCTCCACCTTGGTTTAGAAGCAAAGACAACAGATGGTGAAAGTGAGCCTTAGATCACTGAGGTTTGTCAGGGCACAGTCAGCCATATTATGGTAAGGGGACAAGGGACTCAAGAGCAGACAACAGTACGGAGTTGATATGGTTACCCAAGGGGTCAAGATGTAGAAAGAAGGAGACAGTGACTAGTGCTGGGGCAACAGCCTAGGAGAGAACTGGGGGAGTCCAGAAAGTGGTTAGAGGTCATAGTGTGTGACTTGCCCAGAGTCACATAGCTAGTCAATATTTGAGGTAGGATCTGAACTCCAGGCTCAGCACTACCCAACTGCCTCTAAATGTTCAAAACAAATGTTTTTAATATGTCACCACACCAAATGCCCATTGTCTTCAAGCTATATGGAATAAAAGTTTTGGAACTGTCAAGTCCTAACAGAAGAAATTTTTTTTAAATGTGGAGACAGGATAAAATATACCATCTGCTCTTGGAATTGTTCCAAAGATATGTTTTAGTGAGCTTTCAAAGGATGAGTCTACATCCTAATACTTATAAACCTTAAATATATAGAATATAACAGTAGGATAGTAACTTGTCCCAGGATTCTTTTTCTCTGAACTCTGTCAAACTAACGAAAGGACAAGATAATAGCAGTAATGGTAATAATAATGAGCTGACATTTAGGTAGTGCTTTAAGGTTTATGGAGTATTTGCAAAGTATCTGAGGGACCTCTGCTTTCTAACTATGGAACATTGGGCAAGTCATTTCATTTCTCTGAGCCTCAGACAGGTCAAAGACTACAAACTAGAGAAAGGTTATGAGCTCCATCAGTGGAGGAGATTCCCATATGGACAAAATCATAGGTTCTTGGCTTATTAATGTTATTTTTCTTTTAAGAAACTAATTTGACATTAGAGATGCATTTGGAGTGGTTTGCCATTTTCTTTTCCACTGGATTAAGGCAAACAGAGGTTAAATGACGTGCCCAGGGTCATGTCACTTAACCTCTATTTGACAAGGACATAAAACGACTTCTCCAGCTCTAAATCTCTGTTCCTGTGAATCTTTTTTAAAGCTCTTTCAAAATGTAGTTGGAGTCAGTGTGGTATAATCTTTTGGATTTTCAATGTCTAACATAGTGCTTGGCACACAGTAGGTACTTGATAAGCGCCTGTTCAATTTAGTTTAATGGAGGAAACTAAGGCAGAGAGAGAAGAAATGATTCACTCTTTGTCCATACAATGAATTTTTGAAAGAGTGGGCGTTAGAAACCAGGTGTCCTGAACTTCTGGCACAGTACCATTTCTATTATGCCATGCTTACTATCCAACAGGATGAACTAGCTGTGGCTTTAACATTCTGAATATTAATTTGTCTTTTTTTGTTATTTGTTTGTTTATTATTCACTTAAAACTTCTAGGGGCTTTTTAAACAAAGTCATTACTCAAGGAGGCCCTGATAGCCTTTTCCAGCGCCTCATGAAAGGAGAGATCACATTTTCACAGGTAAGACTTCCCTGGGATAAATACCCAATAGTGGGATTGCTGGATCAAAGAGTGTGAATATGTTAGTTGTATTCCAGAATGGTTAGAACAGTTGTCCGCAAGTGGGTATATTAGTGTGCCTGTTTTTCCTGGCCTGCATCAGCTTATCTATTTGTTTTTGTAGTGGATTCCTCTCATGGAAGAAGATTGTAGGAAGCATTCTGCAGCCTCTGATTTCTGCCTCCCAGAGAAATTCTCTATAAAGAAGATCTTTGAAGATGTGATTTCAAAAGGAAAAATCAATTACCCTATCCTTCAGGCTGCAATCACTTTGAGAAATAAGGGTAAGAGACAAATGCTTTACATTTTCTGTCTGAGGGTCACTATAAATACTTAGAGGCATTTAGTCCAAAATGAAACAAAATGCTTCTTGATATAATCAATGAAAGACTTGAGGAAGCTCTAGAAGCAGGTCATGGGTCATACTAACCCTTAACAAAGAGTAAATGCAGAAAATAACATTGATAGGCCAAAAACTGATGATTTCATCCATGTAGTAACTCCCTCCACTAATGTGTATCATAACTTGCATATCAGTTCATTGTCCTACAATCTTTCAAAGCTCAGAGAGATTAGATGACTTGGTCACACAGCTAATAAATATCAGTGTCAGAAGAGGGATTTGAACCTCAGTTTTCCTGACTCAAGATTCAAGCATTCTATCTGCTACACCAACTTTGAATTTCATCTTTGAGATTTCTGCTTGTGAGTGTGTGACTTTAATTCATTTATTGATATGGGATGGGATAAGATAGACTGCTCTTGCATGTAGGTATATGGAAGCCTGAAACCACTCCACTACCTTTTGGGAGGCAGGCCATGAATATACCATCCCACTTTCTGATTTTCTCACTCAGAACAATACCAGAATCATTGCATTCCTTGTTTTCCTCTTCAAGAAGTGATTGTCTTTGTTGGCTACACACATCCAGGAAATAATATACTTATGTCTCAGTTTCATCAGCTACAAAATGAGAGAAACAATCCTTGAATTCCAGAACAAGAGTTATAAGGAATTTTGGTAACTGGTGGTTATGGTAGAGTGCATGTATTTCACTTAAATACATAATGAGGAGCTTTAACTCATTTTCATACCTGTGACTTAGGAGGAGACCAAGGGAAAGAATTCTAGATTATCATGAGGCCGTTTTCAAACCTAAATTGTAGTTATGAGAACTGAAGATCTGGAAACAGAGTCACACAAAGGAAGTTGTGGTAGAGAGAAGGCTAGATTTGCTATCCTGAGGCACCTCAATTTGGTTCTTTTCTTGTAATTCAGACGGCATCCCTGTAGGTGGTTTTGATCTTTTCAAAGAAAAGCACTGGTGACAATCATTTCCGGTGTGTATTTTTTTCTCTCTCTTAGGATATAAAACCTGCATCCTTACCAACAACTGGTTGGATGATAGCCCCCAGAGAGATAGTACTGCACAGTTAGGATGTACTCTACGCAAATACTTTGATCTAATGATAGAATCATGCCGAATTGGAATGGCAAAGCCAGACCCAGAGATTTATAAGTTTGCCCTGGAGGCATTGAAGGTGGCACCGCATGAGGTGAGTTGAAGTTTCCCTATGGCAAGAATATCTTAATTTGAGGGGAAACCGTAAGTAACAACAAGCAATGTAGGAAGCTTAGGGAAACTTAAGGAAGGTTGGGAATGGGAATAGTGAGGGAAGGGAGGAGATGGAAGTAGAGTAAGGAAAGGAGAGAGGGCCTCTCCAGAGGATTTTGCTCCCACCTTGAGTGGCATAGAGTGGGAGAGTCAGAGCAGCTGGATATTAGAAAGTCTTAGGGGTTGATTGCCAGTTGAAATCAAAGTTGAAAACTGAAGAAAAGTAAGGTAACTTTGAAAAATAGAATTGACATATTTCTTACCTTCTCAATGGGTGTGGAAGGGGCTTGAGGGAGAGAGAGTATTTGGAACTCAAGATTTTTAAAAAATAATACATTTAAAATTTTTTTTTCAAATTTTGCATTATCCTTTTAAAAAAAAAGAAAAGAAAAATGGAGTTGAACTCACATCAGATTAGCAAAGACATCAAAAATGGAAAATGGCCATTGTTGGAGGGGCTGTGGAACAACAGGCTATAAAGATTTTTTTTCTTCTTGTTAACCATTTCCCTTTTAATCTTAGCCACATTGGATTTGCTTGTGCAAAATTTTCTTTTTATGTGATTAAAATTTTCTACTTCATCTTTTGTAATCCTCTCTTTCCCTTGTTTAGTTATAAACTGTTGCACTTTTCATAGTTCTGAAAGATAATTTCTTCTTTACTCTCACGAATTGTTATAATGTCACCCTTTCTGTCTGAGGCAAGTACCTGTTTGGAGATTGCCTTAACATGTGGTGTAGGGTGTTTGTTCTGATGCTGGCTTTTTTGGTGGCCCCTCCTTTACCATGCTATAGGCTTCTGGCTTATCTTTTTGTGCATTTCTCAGGGTGGACAAAGTTACTTACTGTAGTTTCTCATTAGATTTCTTGACCATTATCCACTCTGGTGATATTTTTAGCTTGTTACCAAAGTAGATGTGAATGGGAATTAGGCTGCTGTATACATACATACATACATATATATCTATATCTATATCTATATCTATATCTATATCTATATCTATATCTATATCTATATCTATATCTATATCTATATCTATATCTATATCTATATCTATATCCACAATACATGCATATGCACATGTATATATACACACACTAATGTGCAGACATAAATACGGCTATAGATATGGATATACAGATATGATGTCATTTGGTCCCCAACATGTCCAGAGTCTACCTCAGAAATTATCCCCATGTTTCCATCTCCCTCCCCTTCCCTTTCTTCCTCTCCATTACCATCCCTACTCCCCACCAACAGCAGCAGAGGAGAGATTTTACAGTAACCCTGGCATCTCTGTGTCAGCCATGTCAACTTCTGTATTTGTCTTTTCCCAACTAACCATGAAAGCCATTCTCTTAAGTAGGGCTCGAACACAGGATCAAATACATACTTTCTTCTGACAAAGAACTTGAAAGTTCAAAAAGCTCTCAGCCTATACTAGAAATTGTTTTCGAAGAGGATAATAAACTTAAGATCACAGATTCCAACCTGGAAGGGCCCTCCACAGTCATCTAATCCAACACTCTCTTTACAAACAGAAGCCAATTCTGATTGATTTTCAGGCAGCATAGTTGAGTGAGAAGAAGCCAGGGAGAGAGAGGCATTGGGGTGCATTTATTAGAGTGCCAGCCTTGGAGTCAGGAAGACCTGAACTCAGGTCCTAAATCTGACATATTTTAGCTGTGTTATCATGGGCAAGTGACTTTAACCTCTAAATGTTCCAGGAGGGGTTGGCAGACATGCTTGGGTAGAGGGATTGACTCTAGGCCTGGCGCTCTATCCACTGTGCCACCCAGCTGCCCAGAGTATAATGATAGGAGTTACTGAGTTGTAGACAGGATGAGGACTACATTCATGGAGAGCATCCCTATAAGTGGAAGCACCCCATGATAATGATGTCACGGCTTATTCTTGTCTTTACTTCTGAATTGTATTTTGTCCTGGAAGGGATACCGGAGGGAAGGCCTCAGGTAGTGAGGTATGTTGAAAAGATTTATGCATTTGGAGTTGAAGGACCTGGCTTTTCATCCCAGCTCAGGCTCTCTGTGTGGCCTTGGGCAAATCACTTCAGTCATTTTCCCTTTCTGGACCTTGGTTCCCTATTTTGTAAAGAGAGTGTTGGATTAGATGACTGTGGAGGGCCCTTCCAGGTTGGAATCTGTGATCTTAAGTTTATTATCCTCTTGGAAAACAATTTCTAGTATAGGCTGAGAGCTTTTTGAACTTTCAAGTTCTTTGTCAGAAGAAAGTATGTATTTGATCCTGTGTTCGAGCCCTACTTAAGAGAATGGCTTTCATGGTTAGTTGGGAAAAGACAAATACAGAAGTTGACATGGCTGACACAGAGATGCCAGGGTTACTGTAAAATCTCTCCTCTGCTGCTGTTGGTGGGGAGTAGGGATGGTAATGGAGAGGAAGAAAGGGAAGGGGAGGGAGATGGAAACATGGGGATAATTTCTGAGGTAGACTCTGGACATGTTGGGGACCAAATGACATCATATCTGTATATCCATATCTATAGCCGTATTTATGTCTGCACATTAGTGTGTGTATATATACATGTGCATATGCATGTATTGTGGATATAGATATGTATACAGATACAATATTTTGTGGTGTGTGTATGTGTGTATTTTGTACATATATATGCACACATGTACATGTGAGTACACGCATATACATGTACATGCAGAAACAATATTTTATGGTATATATGCTTGTGTATATTATGTATGTATGTGTGTGTATGTGTATACGTATACATGCATGTACACACAGAGATAACATTTTAATTGACAGGCAAGATTTGTTATTGATATGGAAGTTATCTTCCAGTTTTCTGTGTGCAGCAAGACCATTAACTCCACAGAGTTAAGATCAGAATTAGTAAAAATCAAGAAAGAATAACAGTGAGAAAAAGAAATGACATATAATTAAAACTCCAATCTTCAACGATTTAAAGAAATGTAATGGGATTTAGGGGTTAACTTTTTGACATGTAATCTACATGGGGTAGATTTTCAGCCTGCTGTTGGACTTGTTACCATATTTATTTTCATCATCCCAAATTCTAAGAAAATCTAGATTTTTGTTTGAATATGTTCTTATTGACTATGAAAATTGGAACACCTTTCTTACTCATTAAACAGTTATCAGAACTATTACCCCAGGTTGTTAAATATAATTTACTTAAAGTTACAAAGATTTTTTTCCCATAGGCAGTTGTTCATCTCTCATTATTTATCTTTTAAGCTTGAATAGCACGCCTGTACAATTGCTGCATAAACAAACTAAGAGTGCAATGTACACAAACATGAAGACACAAAATAATTACTTACAATGTTTTAGTTGTGAGAAAAATCATAGCTAGCATTACTTTTAACATCCCTGCTGCTCTTGGCTTTTACTTACTTTTGGAATAAAATCCTACCATTCAGCCGTAAGGAAAGCAGCCAGAGTCTCTCAAAAATCCTTTTCTTCTTTATTCACAATATTAAGGTTAAACACATTCTTTCTTTCAAGTTCTCTTTTTTCTCTCAAACATCTGGTCATGATATAATCTGTGACTGAAAGTTAATCTTTTCTCCTCTTCACAGATAACATTTAAGACTCATTTTCTTTATAGCTGACAGGGAAGGCTCTGCGTTCCTCAAAATCACATCAGGGAATGACAGTTGAGCTGTGACTGTCCAAAGCTCCATAACATCTTTTAAAAACTTAATAAATAAACTTATTATTTATTTTTAACATTTAAAAAAATGTGAGTCCCAAATTTTCTCCCTTATTCCGGGTCCTTCCCCACCCGTTGAGAAAGCCAGCAGTATCATATCAATTATACATGTCAAGTCCTGCAAAGTGTATTTCCATATTAGCCATGTTGCAAAAAAAAGAAGGAAAGTGAAAAAATTATACTTCAATCTGCATTTGGAGTTCAGCATTCAGAGTTCATTAATTCTCTCCCTGGAGGTGCGTAGCATTTTTCCTCAGGAGTCCTTCAGATTTGTCTTGGATCACAGTATTGATCAGAGTAGCTGTCTTTCACAGTTGATCATCATTACAATACTGCTTTTAGTGTGTACAGTGTTCTCTTGGTTCTTCTCACTTCACTTTATATCAGTTCATAAAAGTCTTCCCAGGTTTTTCTGAAACCATCCTGCTTGTCATTTTTACAGCACAAAACTTGTTCAGCTGTTCCCCAATCGATGGGTATCCCTTCAATTTCCAACTCTTTGTTACCACAAAAAGAGCTGCTATAAATATTTTTGTGCCAATAGATCCTTTTCCTTTTTCTTTGATCTCTTTGGGATATAGACCTAGTAATGGTATTACTGGGTCAAAGGGTATACACAGTTTTATAGTCTTTGGTCATAGTTTGAAATTGTTCTCCAGTTCAAAGTTCCACAACATCGTAAAGAGAAAGTAACTATTGAAGTTGGAGTTAAGTAAATAATTGTCTATCAAAATGGGAAGTGGACAATAGAAATTATCGACGCACTGATTACAATAATTTGGTGCAAAAGTCCAAGCAATGTAAATAAATTGCCACAATATGGAGACTAAAAGAGCCCATAAGGCTCTGACTTACTTGCCAGATGGAGAGAAATGGCTACCAAAGTCAAAACTAGACATATAAACTCATTTGTAAAATCTAATGAAAGATACCATCTATTATCTAATGAAAGATAATAGATGATCATGGGCAATGTGTTTTCATAAAGCAGAGTGAAGCAGCCACGGGGAAAACAGTCTTATAGTCCAGGCCTGATTCTGCCTGGTCTTGTACTTCAGGTTTGTGATTACAAAAAAACAAGACACTTCGTAGGAGGCAAAAACTGTTCAGTAGGGATACTGCATTGATTCAGCTGAGCATAGCTTCCCTGTTTCTGTGTTGGCCATGTTGGTTTACTGGTCAGAAGCCTGAGGAGAACCTCCCAATTCCAGGTAGTTAGGCCATCAGGAAGCTTCATCATCATCAGTGGTTTAAGCTTTAGCTCCCTGGATTAGATGAGTCCTGAGGAGGTTTTCAATACCTTTTAAGGAAAAAAAAAACCTAACTAGCCTGTATGGAGGAGGGCCCTAGGAAGAGATAGCCCAGCCCTAGGTGACAGGGCCTTTGAAGATATGGCTTCTGTCAAATCAAGTTTGGCAAGACATCCAACTTAGCCAGGGGCTCTTAACCTGGATTCAACTAACTTGTCTTTTTAAATATTTTGATAACTATATTTCAATATAATTGGTTCTCTTTGTAATCCTATATATTATATTTTTGCATTTGAAAAACAGTATTCTACGAAGGCGTCACCAGACTGCCAAAGGGGTCTATGACAAAAAAACAAAATAAAAACAGTTAAGAACCCCTGAACTAAACAGAGTCATGCTTAGAGTATTTAAGAACGAAAATAGAAGTCAGACAACAAAGAGGATAAAAATGGAAAATATTTATAAAAATTATTGTAACAGTCTTCTCCATCACAGACAATGGAAACTACCACACTTCAGCCCTAAGACCATTGTCCCAGCTGTGCTTGTAGAAAAAAATATGAATGACACTAAAGAGAACAAAGATGGGAAAAGCACTCCAATTAGACTAAATGTGTATAGAAGGGATATAGGATAGAGTTGAGACAATTGTGAGAGTGTTGAAAGATTGATATCTGGAAAGAAAGACACCAAGGGAATGAAAAATCTTAGACTTTATTAATACTGAAAAAGGCAACCAAGAGGACTACCAATATGTAAGCTACTCTCTCATGTATACGAAATCTTTATGAAAGTCATTTCGCTTTGAAGAAGAACAGTAACAAACCATGTCACCAAGGAATTTTGTGATGGGAAGAGCTGATAGTCTGGTCACATGCAAGGACAGAGGGTGATAGATGAATAGCTAGAGTTCTCCATAGGCACCCTTACAAGGTCCAATATAGGGGACAGCTAGGTGGTGCAGTGAATAGAGCACCAGCCCTGAAGTCAGGAGGACCTGAGTTCAAATCTGGCTCAGACCAAAACACTTGACACTTACTAGCTGTGTGACCCTGGGCAAGTCACTTAACCCCAATTGCCCAAAAGCAAACAAAACAAAACAAAAAAACCCCAACAAGGTCCAATATGTTGGGGATCACCTGCAGCAAACTTCTGAGAGGACATGGACAAGATCTGCACAGGATGCGCAGGTATGGATAGGATGTGGTCTTCATCATTGGATGGAATTTCTGAATAGATGAGATCACAGATCCATTTGTGTGTGGAGTATCAAGTGAGAAAACGGATGTAAAGTGCTATGGAAAACTTAGAGCTCTATGGCTATCAACGACAAGACATGGGCAAATTACTTTACCTTCAAGTTAATCCATAGTGACCTGTCCTGAATAAACCCAACCTCTATCTGCTTCACCTGTAGAATGGTGATCAAAATAGCTCCTGCCTCTAGGATTATTGTAAGGAACAAGGGAGATAATATTTATAAAGCGTTTAGCTCAGTGCCTGCTACGTAGTAGATGCTTGACAATGCTTACGCCCCCTCTTCCTCTCTCCCTTCCATAGGGGAAAGGAGTGTCTTAAGCAGATATTAGAAAAAAGCTTAATGGTCTCTTCCTTATTGACATAAGTAAAAGCAGTAAGACTACTTCTTCTCTTCCTCCTATTTAGAAAAGGCATAATTAACTATGTAGAGTTGATTTCAGATAATATCTCAAAGTGGGGTTCATGAAGACATAATGGATGTGTGCCACAGATTCTGCTCTCTTAAGTACTGAGATCAGTCCATTCCCAGCTATCCTTCATCTATACCATCCCTGAGATACATACTATAGTTCATCCTTGCTGGGATTTTTTGAATAGCAGAATGATGTGGTAAAAGAGATGAAGTGGATAAAATTTTCGGAAGGCCCGTAGGCTAGATTATTTGGATTACCACTGATAGAAAAATTGCGAGGTAGTCTATATTCCCTACAGCTTGTTTGCTGTTCCCCGTATACATCACTCCATCTCCAATCTCCATGTCTTTGCACAGGTTGTCTCCATGCCTAGAATTTTCTCCATCCTCACCTTCATGTCATTTAACTACCAGTCCAGTTGTTAATTCTTCCCACTGCCATCCTGAAATGGCAGTGGGGGAGAGAGGGACTGTACTTGTGATTTAATTCCTCCTGTTGAGAAAACTCCATTTATTAATGTAAATGTATACCTTCTTGATGAGTTATTGTCTTAGAGAATTGCCTGGTGAAGTGACTTAGCCAAAATACCAGGGCTAGTTTGTCCCTGACTTGGGAGTTGAAACCAGGTTGCACTTAACTCCAAGACTAGCTCTCTAGTCACTATGCCATGTTGCTTTCTATGAGCCTGGCCTAAAGTAAACACAATATATAGATGTGGAATTGAATTGGAGCCAATTTTGATCAAAGAAAAAATAGCCTTTTTGATTTAGCCCTTATGGAGGATTTTTTTTAAAAAAAATCCTTAATTTATTTAAGTACTTAGGCATTTATTTATCATTTTTGACTGTTTCATTGGGAGGGATTATTCTTACTGCTTTTTTTTTTTTAAAAAAAAAGGACAACCTGAGAGTACAGCATAGTTTCTACATCAGACTCCAGAGCAGGAGTTCTTAACATTTTTTGTCATGATTCCCTTTCACAGCCCGGTGATACCTATGGACCTCTTCTTTTTTTAAATTCAAACAATTTTTTTCAAGCATTCTCTCTCTCGTCCCCTCTACCTTTCCCCACCCCCATCCACCACTGATAAAAATAAGGGGGGGGAAAAGACCTTTTACCGACATGTTTAGCCAAAGAAACCAAATTCCTGCATTGACCATATTAAAACATCAACAACAACAACAAACTGTATCTCAGTCTGTCCTCTGAGACCATCACCTCTCTATAAAGGGCTGGCAGCCTGTTTCATCATGAGTCCTCTGAAATTGTGACAGAATTCTGAAGTCTTTCATGGTTAATCGTCTTTACAATGGTGTTGTTATTGTATAAATTGTTCTTCTGGTTCAATTTATTTCACCCTTCATCAGTTCATACAAGTCTCCCTAGGTTTCTCTAAAACCATCTCCATCATTTTTTACAGAATAATATTATATCATACTCATATATCATAACCAGTTCAGCAATTCTCCAATTGATGGATTTCCAGTTCTTTGCAACCACAGAGATGCTATAAACATTTTCATATACATATATATATATAGGTCCCTTTTTCTTTCTTTATTGTCTTTGGGGGTATAGACCTAGTATAAGGTCTGGAATTCCCCCGGTTGGGGAACCCTGTACCTCCCCTCTAACCGTGGGGTGTTCATTTTATACCAAAGGAAGAGGCCACGGAGCTCTGGATTGATTACAGGTAGTAGTTTAATCAATCATTATGAATACTTACAAACAGGGGCAATATTTGGTCTGGGGTGGCAGCCAGACAGTTCTGTGGATTCCTGCTGAAGAACCCCAAAATCTCCATGGTAATTATAGAAGACAGACAAAGGCAGGAGGATCTAGAGAACGCATCACTACTGATTAGTGGATATTTTTTATTTTCTGCTTAGTAACGAGCTTGAGAGCTAAGGCAAGTGTTATGTCCAGACATAAGTTTGTGTATGGATCATGTACTAGTCACATATGGGTCACAGTATTCTTGTTTTGGCTTTCCTAGGTCATAGTATCTTACATTTTGACTCGGTGCCTAAAATATAATTGTAAACAGCTCACCACATCTGGGCTTCCACCTTTTACAGAGTTTCAGGTTTTATGCCTTTTCACTTATTACTATATTTTAGGGCTTTTTCCCACTAGGAACCCTATACCTAGTATCCTCTGAAAACTGCTGATTCGTATCCTTTGACCATTTATTAATTGGAAAATGGTTCTTAGTCTTATAAATTTGAATCACTTTCCTATATATCTTAAAAGTGAGACCTTTATCAGAGGTACTTGATACAAAAGATCTCCCACCCTCTACGATCTATCTGCTTCTCTTCTAATTTTAGCTGCATTGACTTTCTTTAGGAAAAAACTTTTTAATTTTATATAATCAAAATGGTCCATTTTACCTTCTGCGACTTTCTTTATCTCTTGTTTGGTCACCAACTAGCCGTAGATCTGACAGTAATTTCTTCCTGGCTCTTCTAATTTGTCTATATTATTACCCTTTAGGTCTGTGTTATGCACCCATCTGGCATACTGTGTGAGAGGCTGGTCTAGACCTAGTTTTCTGCCGGACTGCTTTCCAGTGTTTCCAGAGGTTTTTGTTGAACAATGAGTTCTTACCCCGAGAGCTAGAATCTTTAGTGTTTATTGTGCTTAGTTGCCTTTGCATATTATATACTTAATCTGTTCAATTTTTAACAAGTACCAAATTGTTTTGATGATTATTACTTTGTAGTATAGTTTAAGATCTGATACTATTAAACCTCCTTCCTTCCCACTTTTTTTCATTAATTTCCTTGAGATTCTTGACCTTTTGTTCCTTTAGATGAATTTTGTTATTATTTTTATAGCTCTACAAAGTAATCTTTTGGTGGTTTGATTGGAATGGCATTGAAAATTAACTTAGATATTGTTTTTTATTATATTGGCTTAGCATACCCATAAACAATATTTCTCCAATTATTTAGACCTGTTGTTATATGTGTTTAAGAGTGTTTTGTGGTTGTGTTCACATAATTCTTGTGAGTGTATCTTAACCGATACAAGTATTTTATATTTTCTTTATTTTAAATGGAATCTCTCTTTCTATCTCTTCCAGCTAAATTTTGTTCATATTACACAGAAATACTAGTGATTTATATAGTTTATTTTATATCCTGAAACTTTATTGAAGTTGTTAATTATTTCAATTAGTTTTTTATTAACTCTCTAGAGTTATTTAAGTAAACCATTGTATCATCTGCAAAAAGTGACAATTTTGTTTGTTCTTTTCCTATGCTTATTCTAGTACTCTCAATTTCATTTAAAAATGGTTTAAAAACCTTTTTAAAAAACTGCTTCATCTCTTCCAAAACTTCTAGAATTGAACTTGTGTCAAAGATGTGCATTTTTTTTTTACTCTTATAAATGTTTTGAAATACTTTTCTTGTGGATTTGTGTCTTGAGCATTGATGTCACTATAATAACCGTTTATGGTGGAATTTTTTTTTATTCGCTTATTCTTCCATTCTACTTTCTGAGTTTGGACTTTATGTTAGGCCTCAGTGCATTCCTGGGGGGTGGGGAGGGAAGATGTCTGAGCTGAGCTCTTCTCCTCTGTTATTCCAGAACCTCAGGGACAGCTCAGGTTGAAAACCTGCAGGCTTTCAGTGTTCCCAAAATGGTATTATCTAGGGCAAAATCTGCTAGCTACTTTCCTAGTCTGAACTCTGTAAGTTCTTGACCTGGGTCTGATCCTGTGAAATACTCTTATTGGATAACCTCTGGTTGGAAATTCCAGTAGACGGCTGCTAAACTCAGCCACTATCAATCAGTTGTAAAGCTCTGCAGTTCAGAACCACAGAACAGCAGGCTACCCTTTGGTCTGGACTTCCTAGTTATTCCACTGGTGACTCACTGCAGGCTTCAGACTGGGCTGGATGCTGGAACTGTAGGAGATAGGCTTAGGGTGATTTTTGATTAAGTTTACTGTAGGAGGTAGACTTAAGTTGATTGATTATTCATTGTCATTTTTCTTATATATCTTTGAATTATGTTTGACAAATGCCTTTGTCCTAAAACTTTTTATGCATATTTTAACCTTCTCTCTTCTTATCTCAGGCTGTTTTCTTAGATGACACTGGGGCCAATCTCAAGAAAGCTCGTGAAGTAGGAATGGTCACCATCCTTGCCCAAGATACCAACATGGCCCTGAAAGAATTGGAAAAACTAACTGGCATGCAGGTAATTATGAGCTTAAAGCTGTCATGCTGTTTTGTTTTGTTAATCAGTCAAGTCCCTTTTTTGTGTGTGTGTGTGTGTGTGTGTGTGTGTGTGTGTGTGTGTGTGTGTGTGTGTAATGTGGTACAGTGGAAAGAGTGCTGGATTTGGAGTCAAAGGACCATGGTTTTGAATATCAGCTCTCTTGCTTGGCATTCAAAGCCTTTCATAATTTAGCCCTCTTCTGTCTTTACAATCTTCTTACAACTTACTCCCTGACATGTACTCTGATTCAGTGATACTGATCTCTTGGCTGTTCCACAGGCAAGACACTCCATCGCTCAGCTCTGGCTTTTTTTCTCCGGCTTTCCCCCATGCCTGCAATGCTCTCCTTCCTCTGCCCTGACTACTGGCCTCCCTGGCTTCCTTTAAGTCCCAGCTAAAGTCCCATCTTTACAGGAAGCTTTCTTCAACTCCTCTTAATTCTAGTGTTTTCCCCCATTAATTAGTTCCTATTTATCCTATATGTAGCTTGCTTTGTATATATTTGTATGTTGTCTCCTATTTATCTTGTGTATATTATTTGCTTTATATGTATTTGTTTATATGTTATCTCCCCTACTAGATTGTGAGCTTCTTGAGGCAGGAACTGTCTTTTAACTCTTTTTGTATCCCCAAAACTTAGCATAGTGTCTGGCACATGGTAAGTGTTTGATACATGTTTATTGAATTGAAGAAATGACTTCATCTCCTTGGGCTTTTATCTGTAAAAAATGGAGGTAGACTAGATAATCTCTAAGAGTTCAATGATCATCGCTATTACAGATGCTTCCTAGATCTGCAGACCTATCCCTAGTCTTCCTGTGTTCCAGTACAGTACTGCTAACTGCCTGAGAGACATTTCAAACTGGGGGTCTCAAACTCGACCTGCACAAAAGAGAACTTATTTTCTTGCTCCCCAACCTACCCTCCTTTCCTAATTTGTTGAAGGCACTGCTATCCTGCCAGTCACAGAATTTTGCAACCTCAACTCCTCATTTTACTCACTCCACATATCTAATAATTGCTATATCTTATAACTTATATCCCATGACTCATTTGCATATATACACTTCTCTTTATTTACACAACCAAAATACTCAGGCCCTCACCATCTCTTGCCTAAACTGTTGGATTAGTCTTCAAAGTGAACTCCTTTATTTATTTATTTATAGAGGCTAGGCAATGGGTTAAGTGACTTGCCCAGGGTCACACAGCTAGTAAGTGCTATGTGTCTGAGGCTGGATTTGAACTCAGGTCCTCCTGAATCCAGGGCTGGTACTCTATCCACTGCACCACCTAGCTGCCCCCAAAGTAGACTCCTGCCTGCTCCAAGTCTCTCCCCAATCCAATCCTTCACAGCACTGCCAAAGTAATTCTCCTAGAGCATGTCTCACCATGTAACGTCTTACTTACTGAAAGCCAGTGGTTCTCAATTACTTCAGGGATCAATTGTAAACTTCTCTCCTTGGCTTTTTATAGCTATTCTTAATCTAACTCCTTCTGTCTTTCCAGTCTTCTTACGTATTACTCCTCTCCATACATTCTGCAGTCAAACCATATGGACCTAGTTACTGTCCCCTCTGTACAACACTCCATCTTCCCTCTCCTGCCTTTGAATTGGCGCTCCTCCATGCCTGCAATGCTATCACTCCTAATTTTCCATTCTTAGAATCCCTGGCTCCTTTTAGGACTTTGCTCAAGTGCTACCTCCTACAGGTCTTTCCCAGGTCCCCCAAGGTACTGGTACCATTCTCTCTAAAGCTGTCTTCGTCAATTTTCAGTGTACCTTAGGTGTACCCATTTCAGTATATGTCTCACCCATTAGAATGTAAGAGCTTTGAGAGCAGGGACTATTTTTGCTTTTTCTTTGTATTCCCAGTGTTTTGCACCATAACCTGGCATGTAGTAAGCAAAAAATAAATGTTCATTGATTGACTAATTATTTGATTAACATTGCTTTATGAAATTAATGTCACTTCCCTAATTATTTCACTTAGCAAGGTATCTTCAAAGATTTGGCGTAATTGAATTAAGGTGGAGAATGTTTATGATGTGTTTGCAAGTGGTATTTTGAGTAACCTCCAAATGTGAGAGGCACCCCCTAGCTTCTCAGCAAAAAAGGTTAGTATATTTGAAAATATTTCTGGGGAGAATTCACCACTTCTAGTTTGCTACTCAAAATTTTTATTGCATCATGATCTGAGAAGGATGCTTTTAATATTTCTGCCTTTCTTCTTTTGATTGTGAGGTTCTTATGCCCTAATCCATGGTCCTTATTTGTGTAGTTTGTAACACTGAGAAAAAGTATATTCCTTTATGTTCCTCTTTAACTTTTTTCCAGAGGTCTATCATATCTAACTTTTCTAAAATTCTCTTCACCTGCTTAACTTCTTTTTTGTTTATTTTATGATTAGATTTATCTGATTCTGAGAGGGGAAAGTTGAGGTCCCCCACAAATATAGTTTTACCATCTATTTCTTCCTGTAACTCATTTAACCTCTCTTTTAGAAATTTGGATCTATACCATTTGGTGTATATATGCTTAGTATTGATATTATTTAATTGTCTGTGGTACCTTTTTAGCAAGATATAGTTTCCTTCCTTATCTCTTTTAATTAGGTCCATTTTTGCCTTTGCTTTGTCCGAGATCATGATTGCTACCCCTACTTTTTTTTTTTAACTTCACCTGAAGCATAATAGATTCTGCTCCTTTCCTCTGTGTGTGTCTCTCTGCTTCAGATGTGTTTCTTATAAACAACATATTTTGGGATTCTAGTTTTTAATCCACTCTGCTGTCTGATTCTGTTTTATGGATGAGTTCATTCACATTCACATTCACGTTTTATGTAATTTAGTAATTATGATTTACATTTAGTAATTATGATTACTAACTATATATTCCTTCCCTCCATCTTATTTTTCCCATTCATCTCTCTCTCTCTGTCTTTCTCTCTCTCTCTCCCTCCCTCTCTCCCTTTACCCTATCCTTCTTCACCAGTGTTTTCCTCCTGACCACTGCCTCCTTCAATGTGTCCTCCCTTCTGTCAGCTCCCCCCACCCCATTCTTGTCTCTCTTCCCTCCTACTTCCCTAGAAGGTAACACTGATTTCTATAGCCAACTGAGTATGTGTTATTCCCTCTTTGAGTTAAATGGGAGTAAAGTTCAAGTGATGCTCACCCCTCTCCCATCTTTCTTTCCACTGTAATAGATCTTTCACACCTCTTCATGTGAGATAATTTACCCCCTTCTACCTCTCCCTTCCCTCTTCTCTCAGTGCAATCCTCTTTCTTACCCCTTAATTTTTTTATATCATCCCATCAAAATCAACTTATACCCACACCATCTGTCTATGTATACTTCTTCTAACTGCCATAATAATGATATAATTCTTAAGAGTTACAAGTATCATCTTCCCCATAGGTATGTAAACAGTTTAAACCTTATTGAATCTCTTATGTTTTCTCTTTCCTGTTTATCTTTTTATGCTTCTTTTGAGTTTTGTATTTGAAAATCAGTTTTTCTGTTTAGCTGCAGTCTTTTTGTCAGGAGTGCTTGAAAGTCCTCTATTTCATTGACTATCCATTTTTTCCCCTTGAAGGATTATGCTCAGTTTTGCTGGGTAGGTGATTCTTGGTTGTAATTTGAGCTCCTTTGCCTTCCAGACTATAATATTCCAAGCCCTCTGATTTTTTAGCATAGAAGCTGCTAAATCCTGTATAATCCTAACTGTGGCTTCTCAATATTTGAATTGTTTCATTCTGGCTGCTTACAGTATTTTCTCCTTGACCTGTGAGTTATGGAATTTGGCTATAATATTCCTAGGAATTTTCATTTTGGGGTCTCTTTCAGGAGGTGATTGATGGATTGCTATTTTACCTTCTGGTTTGAGGGCATCAGGGTAGTTTTCTTTGACAATTTCTTTAAAGATGCTTTCCAGGCTCTTTTTTTTGATCATGGCTCTCAGGTAGTCCAATAATTCTTAAATTATCTCTCCTGGATCTATTTTCCAGGTCAGTTGTTTTTCCAATGAGATATTTTATATTTTCTTCTATTTTTTTTCATTCTTTTGATTTTGTTTGATTCTTGATATCTCATAGAGTCATTAGCTTCCACTTTTCCAATTCTAATTTTTAAGGAATTATTTTCTTCAGTGAGCTTTTGTACTTCCTTTTCCATTTGGCCAATTCTACTTTCTAAGAAGTTGTTTTCTTCAGTGAATCTTTTTCCATTTTTTTGTGTTTCCATTACCAAGCTGTTGACTCTTTTTTCATGATTCTCTTGCATAACTTTCACTTTCTTTTCCTAATTTTTCTTTCACCTTTCTTATTTGATTTTTAAAATGTTTTTTTCGCTTTTGACATTCTTGTCCTCTTCTAAGTTTGTGTTTTGATCTTCCGTGTTGCCATACTGTGGCTGAGTAAGATAGATCTTTCCTGCAGTCCTTCTCATTTATCTTGGGCTGGAAAATTGTTCCACCTCATCCTTTTGTGGGTTCTCTTGCTCCAGATTTAATTTTGAGGTGTGATTTAAAGTTTTAAAGGGGAATTTGGGAGAGCTCAGGCAAGTCCTTGCCTTTTTTCCACCGTCTTGGCTTTTTCCCTCCTGAAAAAGGTTTTATATTCAAACTTCATTCATTTTATTTTACTCGGTAGGAATTATTCCTTCAAGTCATTGTCTCAAATTTTTCAGATGCAATATAATGTTTTCTCCCTTTTCCACCCTTTTCCCTGCCTCCTTTTTGTCCTTTCTTCAATTTACTTTTATTTTTTTTTTTACTAACATTACTAATTTTGGTGTATTTCAATATGATAATAGTTATTTACCAAATATTTTCCATATTTCCTTGACAAACTTCTTGGATACTTCTCTGGGGAGGTATGTGTACCCCAGGTTGGAAGCCTCCTCTTGAAGTCTTCCCCAGGCCAAACATTACTGGTTCTTTTGACTAATCCTTCTATGACAGGATCTCAAGGCTCTTTGCCATCCTAGTTGCCCCTTCTAGGTTTAGAGATTTCCTAGTCAACCTCAATATCCTATAAAACACTGAGAAAACTTATGGAAGGAAACTAGGGGCTTCTCTTTCATCATACATTTGTGCTTTCAGTTTCTCCATCACAATGCGGTACGGCCTGTCGCTGTCCAGCCAAGCATGTTGTCCATGGATATGTTGAAGTCAAGGTAAGGACCAATTATTTTTGAATGAAGGGCTGAGTCAGCTCCTCACACTACATGGGCAAGAGTGAGAAATGTGAGTGTTTGTTCAGCCTGTTGTAGCATTTCAGGGACTAAAGTTTTCCATATAAGCACCAGTCACCGTATAAAAAAGGGACATGACTGATTTGGTCACATCTGAAGATGTGACCAAATCTCAAATGTGGCTGGTGCTATCAATGTTCAAGATACCCCAAAGCCCATAATCTAGGGTAGGCATACTGAGCAAGGCCAAAATATAGCTGTAGTACCCTATTTACACATTAGAGGTATAGAATTTTTGCTTTAGGGTTTCCTTCATTTATCATTGTCTAATATTCAAGCATATCATTAATTGGGAATGTGGCATATTAACAACAATAACAATGATGATGATGATGGTGATGATGGCTAGCATTGATAAGTGCCTAATTTTTGCAGAGGGTTTTTACATGTGTTATTTGTTCCTCACAACAACCCTGTGAGGTAGGTGCTATTATTATCTTCACTTTAAAAATGAGAAACTGAGGCAGACAGAGGTTAAGTGACTTGCCCAGGGTCACACAGCTAGTGAGTATCTGAGGACGAATTGAAGATAAAAAGAAAGGCAAAAACAATCTCTGTCCTCAAGGAGCTACCAGTCCAATATTTTTTCTAACTTGACAGCCAGGTTGTACAAAAGGTTATTTGTACATTTCCAGTCACTTGTCCATAGGTGCCTTCTTCTAGACATGTTTACCCAGTAACAAGATCTTACTACAATATCCTTGGATAGGAGAAAGGAGCTCTTATAGCTAGAGATTGAAATGTCTTGTTATGGACTCAGGGGAGCTATAACGTCATCAGTGTGGGCATTTGACTAGTGATATATATGGCACCCACCCAAGCCTGCCACCTTGGGTGACTGTTGCCTGTGTCCTCCCTGCAGTTCATCATAGGGGGTTTACCCAGTGTGGTGGGGGCCTTCCCCAATTTCTTTTTTCTTTTGACATTGTAAATATTCAGTTATCCATAAGTTAGTTATCCCTTCTTATCACTACATGACCAGCCCTTCTTCTTGTTCATACATATGTTTCTTCAATGACATCTTTTATGCTGCTTTGCCATACTTGGTATTACACTCTGCTCATGCCCTGTCATGTGTCTCTCCATTGCCTTCTGAGTCAGCCAACAGGCATTTATTAAACACCTAATGTGTGTCAAGCATTATGCTAAGTGCTGGGGTTATAGTTCCTGATCTCAAGGAACTCACAGTCTAATGGAGAAACAACAAACATGTGAATAACTATATACAAACAAGAATAATCATCAGAGGAAGGGTAGTAGGGTAACCATAATGTCTGAATCTTTGGAGATTATTGTACCTTATCTAGCAGCCTTGAAACAATAGAGGCATCTCTACCCTTTTTGCCTCAGTGTCCTCAACAATAAAATGGGAATAATAATAACACCCACCTGCTAGTGTTGTGAGGATCAAATGAGCTAATGATTGTAAAGTGCTTGGCAAAGTGCCTGGCATGTAATAAGTACCATATAAATGTAAGTCAATTATTATTACCTGCCTCCCAGGGTTGTTGTCAAAATAAAATGAGATCATATCTGTAAAGCACTTTGTAAATCTTAAAGCACCATATCAAATGCTACCTATTAATACTTAAGAAGGAAAGAGCACTGGATCTGGAGTCAGAAGAACTGGATTCAAGTTCTGCTCATCACTTACTACTTGTGGGACCCTGGACAAATCATTTAATTTCTCTGGGCCTCAGTATCCCATAAATGAAAGGTTGAACTAGGTAGGTGGTCTCCAAGATTGCTCTCCTTTCCCTCTCCCTCTATCTCCTTTTCTCTTTCTCTCTCTCCCCCCGCCTTCATCGCCTCTTTCTCTCTTTCTTCCCCTCTCCCTCTCTCTCCCTCCCCTCACTCTTCTGTCTTTCTCCCTCTCTCCCCCTCCATTTCTCTCTCTTGCCTTCTCTCTTTCCCCCCTCTCCCTCTCCTCTTTCTTCCTCCCCCCTTCTCTCCCTTACTCTCCTTCTCTCTTTCACTCTCCCTCTCTCTCCTCTTTTTCTTCCTCTCTCCCCCTATCCCACTCTCTCTTCTTCTCACCCTCAATATTCCCAAATGCCTAGAAATTGGGGAGGAGAAGGGAAGCGAGAGAGTGCCTTCTAGAACATACGGATGGCCAGCAACCAACTGAGGTCCAGCAATGATCTGAGAATTTGGGGACTGTGCCCTTAGTGAGCCTAAGGGCTTCTTGTCAGTCACAGCCTTCCTGTCCTTCACACAGCCTGGTGTCAAGCTGCATTTTGTGGAGATGGGGTCTGGCCCTGTTGTGTGTCTCTGCCATGGCTTTCCTGAAAGCTGGTTCTCTTGGAGGTATCAGGTGAGTCTCAGTCCAGATTTACTACATTTTGGTGGGGGTAAGTTACAGGGAAAAGGGGTGGTCTGACCCAGGATGTTGAGTAGTAAAGAGAGGGATGAGCATAAGTCAATAGGAGGGGGCATTGATCTCTACAAAGCTGGTAACGGCGTTCAGAGATGCCCTATAATCTTAAACCTGCCCCTCACTTATACAGCCATTTCCCCTCAAAATCCTGGATCCTATCATGGTTATACTTCCATCTATCTGACTCTGGAAAAGGCACTGTGACTTTAGCTTCTGTCTCTTTTTTTCTGTGTATCCAGAGTACAGATTGGTCAGGGCACATATGGAGCAATAATCCCAGGCCACATCAGAGGTGACAGAAGGAGACAAAGGAGCTTTCAGGACACAGGGTCTGGAAAACTGAGGGGCTGCAGCCTGGGTGAAGATTTGGTTGAGGAGTCTGGGGATGCTGTGTCTGATGCCTGCCAAGGGCCCTTCTGTCCTCACGCTTGGGAGTGAGGTAGAATTTGGGGATCTGGAGTCATACCAGCTACAACCCAGGACTGGGTTCTCTGATCCCCCTCATAATTTGCCTCTGGACCACCCAACATGATCTACAAATAAAGCAGGGAAGGGAGTATGTGTGTGACATTACATCAGGAAGCTTTGCTGGGTAGTTCAGCCTGACAGGAGAGGTGTGGATTTTGGTCTCTAGCCATAGAGTACTTAAGGATTCTATGGCATGCTATTATTCTCTTCTGTTTTTGACTATTCTTGCTTGATCTGCCCTCTGCCAGTCACTCATTCCTTTTTTCAGACCAAGCCCTGGGTTTTGAATGTCCCTGAGCACTCACTTCTTGGCCCTCTGCTTTTCCTTCTCTTCACAAATGTGTTGGATACAGAGAAGCGTGGGAAGACTTACATGGACAGATGCAAAATGAAATAAACAGAACCAAGGAAACAATATACAGAAGGATGACAACAAAAACAGAAACAAATGACCACTCCAAAATAATAGAAACCACTTTCTAGAAGTAGTCCATCCTAATCATTTCAGTGAATTGACTCATACATTTATATTTCCAGCCCTGACATGAGATTCAGGACCGTACCTCTGTCTTTCCACTAGACATTTCCACTTAGATACCCAGTCTTCGTGACATGGTGAAAAGAACATAGGATTTGGGGTCAGGCGTTTGGGTTCAAATCCTGGCTCTGGTACTTACTAGCTGTGTGCCCTTGTAGAAGCAATTTGAACTCTCTGTGCCTCAGTTTACCCACCTACAAAATAGAGATACAATTACTAGCATTATCTATATCACTGGGTAAGTTGTAAATCTTGAAATTACATATGTATAGACATGTACACATGCTATTGTCGCTGTTTAGTCATTTCCGTTGTGTCCATTTAGTTGTGTTCAGTTGTGACCCCATTCGGGTTTTTCTTAGCAAGGATGCTGGCGTGGTTTGCCATTTCCTTCTTCACCTCATTTTATAGATGAGGAAACTGAGGCAAACAGGATTAAGTTACTTGCCCAGGATCATACAGCCAGGAAGTGTCTGAGGCCAGATTTGAACTCAGAAAAATTAGTCTTCCTGACTTTAAGCCTGGCACTGTATCCACTGTACCACCTAAGAGACTTACATAAACACACACACGTATATGTATATACATATAGATATACATACATATATATATATATATATATACACACACATGTAGTATTAGTTCATTGTTATTATCATTCCTCTCTTCATTAAGACTTGGTTACAGCCTTCTCTGAATTTAGATAGTCTGGGCCTCAGAAGACAAGCACAGTCCATCACTGGGTCCACACCTGAAATCTTTCCAGCTTAGTAGGATTTGCTAGAGTGTGAGCTCTATGGCATTGCTGTGGAGAACCCCAGGATCTCCTCTGTCCCAAGATAGGGCATTGAAAGAGTGCTTTTTTTTGGAGATTAGAGTTGGACAACCCTTGGAATGTTCTGTAGTTCTTCTGGGCACTGGCCCTGATCTATGAGGCAGCATGGTATAGTGGATTGAGATCTGGTTCCACAGTCAGGTAGACCTGGCTTCAAACCTTGCCTCAGGCACTTACTAACTATATGATTGTGGTCAATTTGTTTATGAGACATTTAAAAAGTTCAAGAGAGATAATTTCTGGATAATTTAATAATTTTATTAACAATGCCAGCATGTTTATTAATAAAAGGATGGGTGGCCAGTTGTCTTAGACCAAAGACCCCTCATGGTAGTAGGCTCACAGTTTATATGTCCTTTGAAGAGCAGCTGTTCCTGAGGGTGGCAATCAACTCTGATTGGTTAACAATTAATGAGAAAATGAATATTACAATGACAGGGTGGGTTATATTACAATGAGGGTCTTGGGCTACATGACTTGGATCACCCGGAATCTTGGTCAAAGAGAATTAACAATTTCCATATCACCTGTCTGACAAAAGGGAGAATCAACATTTTCCCAGACCTGAGTAAACAAAATGAAGAGGAATGCACCCATTAGCTCAAACTTAGAATATCTTTCACTGTCTTTGATTAGATCTCAGCCATCCTGGCTGGGTAAGTCTTTTAGAAAGATTTTCCACACAGGTTTATTTCTGGATAAGGAAACAGATAAGGGAAAAAACCTTGGTTCTAACAATATAAGAATAAGAATCATTTTTATGACAAATATTGATAGACTTATCCCTTCTCAACAATACAAGGATCTAAGACATCTCCAAAGGCCTCGTGATGTAAAATGCTATCCACATCCAAAGAAAGAACTATGGAGTTTGAAGCAGATGGAAGCATACTATTTGCTATTTTTCTCTCTTCTCTTGTGTGCTTCTTCCTATTGATTCTAATTCTTACTTACAACATCACTAAGGTGAAAATATGTTTAATTGGAATGTACATGTATAGCCTATATCAGACTGTGCAACATCTTGGGCAGGGAGGTGGGGAGGGAGGGAGAGAAAAATTTAAAACTCAAAAGCTTATGAAAGTGATTGTTGATAATTCAAAATAAATTAATAAAAAGATTATAAAAAAAGAATAGTTTCTTACATTTAACTTACCTGAGCCTCAAGCAACTGCTTAAGACTGTCTTCTAAATTACAGGTGGGTTGTGATTTGTGTTGATGGATTGGCGTGTTTGAAGTCATGAAATCCTAGATCTTTGAGGTTTGAGCTGATGCAAATAGAATGCTCAGTCTTCATATCAGGGCCATAAGAAAATATTTAATTTTATATTCTCTTGCCAAGCAAGCTTCTTTTGCCTTTCTTTGTGTCTGCATTGTTCATCTCAGTATCTGGCACATAGCCACATAATAGCACTTATTAAATAGCACTTAATAAATGCTTAATAACTGACTGAATAGTCTAATAACTCTCTAAGAAAATAAGTGACAGAGACCTGGGTGAGTGGAAGGAGTTTACATACTAGGAGTTCCCTTTACTCTTGAAATCATAGGTCTGAACACACACACACACACACACACACACACACACACACACACACACACACACACACACACACCCCCTTCAAAAGCAAACAAACAAAAAAGCAACTAGGCTAGAATCCAGGGCCATGCAAGTTCTCTGGATTTCTTTTTAATTACTTCAAGCCAATAGAGAGAGGCCAGAGCAAACCCAGCCAGGTTAATTAATACTAAATGCTTCATCTCTTTCTTTAGATTCCTGCTCTAGCAGATGCAGGCTACCGGGTTATTGTTCCGGATATGAAAGGCTATGGTGATTCTTCTGCCCCCTACGGTGAGTTTGTTTTTAGAGAGTTTATCAAATGAGATAACATTTGTAAAGAGGTCATCATAGTGCTTGGCATATAGTAAGTGTTTCATAAAAATTTATTCACTTCCTTTCTCTCTTCTAAGTAAATAATTCCTTTACTCATCTTAAGTATGGGCCAGCCTTCCCGACCTGTCCTGGGCTAAGCCTATATACGACTACAAGTCAGGGGATTAGGTTTCAAGACTGGTTCTACCATTTGCTAGTAGGAGTATGATGTTAAGGCAAATCGTATCGCCCTCTCTGAGTCTCACTGTCCTCACTTTTCAACTGTAAAGGTCAAACTGGATGACCTCTAGGGCAGCTAGGTGACTCAACGGATAGAGCACTGGGCTTAGAATGAGGAAGACATACCTTCATGAGATCAAATCCAGCCTCAGACACTTACTTGCTGTGTGACCTTGGGCAAGTCACTTAATCCCTGTTTGCCTCAGTTTCCCCATCTGTAAAATGAGCTGGAGAAAGAAATGGAAAACTACTGAAGTATCTCTGCCAAGAATACCCCAAATGGGGTCACAAAAGTCAGACACTAATGAAATAACTCAATATCATCAGCAAAAATCGGTCTCTGGGGTCTCTTCAGTCCTTTCAAATCCTAATGTACTGAGCAAGCAACTTGGTGCCTGGCTCTTGAGTCAAAGCATCTGGGTTCAAGTCCTGCTTCTGATGCTTGCTATCAATGTAACCTTGAATCAACAAATGTACCTGTGTCCCAAAGGCCCCTCTCTCCATGGATCTTGCAGGGTGCAGATTAGCCAGATTGAACCTACTTATCCCATCCACTCCTTTTTCTGTGTGTGTGTTTTTTTTTTTGTGAGGCAATTGGGATTAAGTGACTTGCCCAAGGTCACACAGCTAGTAAGTGTCATGTTTCTGAGGCCGGATTTGAACTCAGGTCCTCCTGACTCCAAGGCCAGAGCTTTATGCACTGCACCCCTAGCTGCCCCCCATACACTCCTTTTTCAAGAGCATGCTTCCAGTTGAGTTATAGGCCTCCCTGCCTTTGGTTTGAAGCCTCCTGGCCATGTATAAGATCATTCCCTACTTAGTTTCTTCATAAGGAAAGTGGGGATAATAGCAGCATCTACCTCTCAGGGTTATTGTCAGTATCAAATCAGATATTACACGTGAAGCACTTTGCAAACCTTTAAAGCACTATATAAATCCTAGTTATTGTTATTGTCATTGTTGCTAGCATTTGGTTTCTCCCTATATGTTGTGGTGAAGATTAGGCAGCTATCACTGCCTTTGGAATAGATCAAGAGAGGAGCTTGAAACGTTAGCATCCAGGAGGTTCAGATTTTAATAAGTTACATGGTAGAAATTCATTTTTTCTCTTTCATCTTTCAGAAATAGAAGAATATTCCATGGAAGTCATATGTAAGGTAAGGAAGGACTGTATGGCAACATTTTTTCAATCCTATTTCACTAATGCAAACTGCCCTCCTGAGCCTAATTGAATTCCCTCCTAGAAAGCCAGAATGAGCCACATGCTTTTCTAAGTCTCTATCCACTTAGTCTTCACTCTGGTTATCAAGGCTGCCTTCTCAGTATAATTGCCTCTCTATTGCTCCCCAAGAGGCATGAAGGATTAGTCCGGTTGGCCTTTTTCTTCAGCATCTGGCCAGCTGGTCAACTAATTAGCAATGTCTGTTGAACCTGTGACATTCCAATCTAGATGGGTTATTTGGATGGTGAAAATGCAGAGAGATTCAGTGGAGCCTCCAAGATTCAAAATTAATAAGAAAGGTCCTTTATTCCTTCTAATTGGGTAGGGCTGGTATGAAATTGCTACCCTTGACACATAAGGAGCTGGTGAGAGAATACCTAGGGTTCTTGATGACTCTACAAGTCACCTGACTCAGATAAACTACTACATCATTAGGGAAGGAGAGAATTGGCACATGTGATTGTTAAGCCACTGGCAATGATAAAGAAAGAGCAGCAGGTGGGGATCCCATTCTGTGGTCAAAACAGAAAAGAATCTACGAAAACTTTTGCGATGATGGTTCCACTCACCATCAGTACATGAAATGTGCACATACTTATGGACAGCATGAAATTCAGTAGACCTGAAAGACAAACAGCTTTTGTTTCAGGAGAACTCAGCAGTTATCACATCCAAATAGCAGCCCTGAGTGAAGCAAGGCTGGCAAATGAAAGCCAGCTAACCAGTCAGAGCTGGATACATGTTTTTCTGGAGCGATCACAGTGAAAGAGTGTACTGTGAAACTAGCATAGGTTTTGCGATCAAAACTAGTCTACTCAGCAAGCTTGTATGCCTACCAAAAGGAGTGAATGACAGGCTCACGACAGTGCAATTACGGCTTGCAGGAAAACTCCATGCCACCTTCATCAATGCCTATCCTCCCACCACAACGAACCCGGATGAGGTCAAAGAAAAATTTTATGCTAGAGAGCATTATCAGCATGCCAAAAGAGGACAAGCTTATAATTCTGGGTGACTTTAATGCAAGAGTAGGCACAGACTACCGGATATGTCAGAGTCCTTGGGAAAAATGGAGTTAGAAACAGCAATGGTCACTTACTCCTGAAGACTTGTACATCTCATGACCTTCTCATCACCACCACTGTCTTCCATTTACCTAAATGCAATAAAACTTTGTGAACATACCCTGGCAACAAGCATTGGCATTTAATAGACTATGTCATTGTAAGGAGAAGAGACAGAATGCAAGAGTGATGAAGGTGTTGTATATAGTGCTAGATTGATCATAGACTTATTCCCTCCAAGATAAATATTTGCATTCAACAAAAGCAGTGGTCCCAAAGAAACATAACTACCAAAAGACTTAATGTCAACAGATTAGAGTGCTTCCCTGAGTGGGAACAGTTCATTGCTAACTTGGAGGGAGAGTTGAACCAACACATGGTTGGCAACAGTGGAGCAGAAAAGGAGTGGGCAGCTTTCAGAGATTTGGTGTACAGCACTGCATGCACTCGTTTGGGCCAGAACCCTCACAAACATCAAGGTTGGTTTGGCAAAAGTAATGGGGAAATTCAGAGGCTGCTAAACAAAAAATAAGAACTCCACAAGGTTTACCAGTTGAGGAGTTCATCTGTCTCTAAGAAGTCAGCATTTAAATTCATCAATGCAATTTCTCCTGGAGAAAGTGCAAGCAGAGGTTAAAGAGATGCAGGATTCTTGGCTTAGTAAGAAGGCAGATGAAATTCAGTTTTATACTGATAGTAACAATGCAAAAGGCTTTTATGATGCCCTAAAGGTTATTTATGGGCCAGAGACATATGGTGTAGCTCAACTTCTCAGTGAGAATGGAGCCGCAATGATTAGTAATTAGTATATGATCCTATTGATGTGGGCTGAACATAGTGTTCTCAACAGACTGTCATCAGTGCTGAAGCCATTGACTATATAGCTCAAGTTGAAGTCAATCTCTCTCTAGCTGAACTTCCAGTTGAAGAAGAGGTTTTGAATGACAACTCTTGTGTGACAAATCACCTGGTGCTGATTCTATTCCAGCTAAGATTTACAAGGCAGGGAATCCACTGCTCATACAAAAGCTGACTGAAATTCTCCGGGTTATATGGCAAGAGGAGGTTCTCCCCCAGGAGTTCAAAGGATGCCTCCATTGTCCATCTCTAAAAAGGTAAAGGAAATAGGTGGTCCTGTGACAGTCACAGGTGGGGGAGGAGGTCTCTCTCTTAGTCACTGCTGGCAAGACACTTGCCAGAGTCCTCCTTAATGGGCTGATCCTTCACCTGGAAGATGGTCACCTACCTGAGATTCATTGTGGCTTCAGAAAGGATAAAGAATGCTTGATATGGCATTTGCCATCTGACAACTCCAGGAGAAATGCCAGGAACAGAACAGAGGTCTGTACGCAGTGTTTGTTGATCTGGCCTTGGCCTTTGATACTGTCAGTCGTGAGGGCTTGTGAAAAATGTTGGCAAAATTTGGGTACCTGGAGAAGTTCATCAGCATTGTACGTCAATTCCATGACCACATTCTTACCTGGCTTCTGGATAATAAGTGATGCTGTCAAGCTTTCCCAGTCTCCAATGGAAGGAAGTAGGGCTGTGTACTTGTTCCCATGCTTCTTTTAGCATGATGTTTTCTAATGACTTCAATGAGAACAAAAACAACATCAAGGGCAACTATTGCCACACTGATGGTAAATTATTTAACTTGAAAAGGCTACAAGCCAAGACTAAAATGGAAAGAAAGTTGGTGCATGATTTTTTGTTTACAGATAATTGTGCGCTCAATGCAGCCTCTAAGGTTGAGATGCAATAAAGTATAGATTGATTCTCTGCTGCATGTGTTAATTTTGGCATAACAGTTAACACCAAGAAAACAAGTTATCCACCAGCCAGTACTGCATCATCCATATGTGGCACCATTGATGGAAATGGTTGAAGCAAATGGAAGAATATTGATTGCTGTGGGTAAATTCATTTACCTTGGCAGTATACTTTCCAGGGATGTTCACATAGGTAATAAGGTTAATGTATGCATTGCCAGAACTAGCTCAGTGTTTGGGAGGCTCTGAGGGAAAATGTGGCAGAGGAGAGGTATTAGACTGCCTACCAAACTGAAGATCTACAGAGCCGTTGTGCCGACCTCATTGTTGTATACCTGTGAAACCTGGACACCGTATCAATGACATGCCAGGAAACTGAATCGCTTCCATTTGAATTGTCTTAGGAAGATTCTGAAGATCACCTGGCAAGATAAGGTACCAGACACTGAGGTCCTTTCTCGAGCTAAACTGCCAAGCATTCAAACTCTACTGTAGAGAGTGCAACTCTGATGGGTTGGCCATGTTGTTTGAATGCCAAACATATGTTTGCCTAAAAGACTATTTTATGGGGAACTCACACAAGACAAGTACTCACATGGAGGTCAGAACACAAGGACACTCTCAAGGTCTCTCTGAAGAACTTTGGAATATATTGTATGATATGGGAGACACTGGCAAAGGATTGCCCAGCATGGCGTGCCTACCTCAAAGAAGGCCCTGTGCTCTGTGAGCAAAGAAGAATTATGGTAGCTCAAAAGAAACATGAGATGCACATAATTTAGAGACATCTTCATTCCAAATGTTCATGTGGACTATTTGTGCCCAACATGTGGTAGAACCTTCTGAGCTCATACTGGTCTGATCAGCCACAGTCAGACACACTGTACCTTGACTCCAATATAGTAATGTCATTTGGTCTTCTTCGAGAACAAAGGTTGACAACCAACCAACCTTGATAGTCCACTTCTGGAGTACTGAGTTCCATACTGAGTAGAAATTTTTAGAGTGATATTCATTAGCCAGAGAATAGCTAGAGGAAGTTAGCTAAGAACTAAGCGTCCTGAAATCATGACCATATCAGGATCATTTGAAGGAACTAGGGATGTTTAGCCTACAGAAGAGTAGGCCCTGGTACGGTAAGATAGCTATCTTCAAGTATTTGAAGGACTATCTATGCAGATAAGGGATTCAATTTTTTCTGTTTGACCCCAGAGGACAGAACCAGGAAATGTGGGTGGAAATTGCAGTGAAGCAAATTTAGGCTTGAATTCAGGAGATACGTTGAACAATTAGAGTTGTCCAAAAATGGAAAGAACTGTCTCTGGAGTGTGTGGATTTCCCCTTATGAGAGGTATTCTAGAAGAGACTGGTTGACCACTTGTTGGATATGTTGAAATGGGGATTCTTTTTTTTCGGGTATGAGTTAGATGAGATGGCTGTCAGGGTTGTTTAAGATGCTGAAATTCTGTGTTTCTGTGACAATCCAATAAGCGTTTGTTAAATACCAACAATGTGTGAGGCACTATGCTGGGAGCTGAAGATACGGAGACAAAATAAAAAAAGAGTTCCTGCCTTCAAGAAGCTTATACCATCTTTAGTTTACACTATATATGCATCTTGTATATATGAAGTTGTTTGCGTGGTTTCTCCCATTTAATGGTGATCTTGGCAGTGGGGGCTGTTTTTGCTTTTAAAGTGCTTAGCATAGTGACTGCATATAGTAGGTACTTAATAAAAGTTTATTGACTGTAAGTAGTAGAGGAGACACTGGAATATAAGTCAACCCTCTTACCAAACCTTTGGACTTTTGCTGGTAATGACAACAGTCCTTAAATGGGGATTAATTGGGCAAAAGGAGATATTCAAAGAAGTAGGGAGATATTTGAAATGAAGCAGATAACATGATCTCTGTCTTGGAAGAGTTTACAATTTAACAAAAGGACAGGACTAACAGAGATAACAAAGAACACATACATGAAAGGTACAAAAATATGTGCTAAAGAACTAGCAGCAGAACAGAAAATGTCTGTAAATTACTTTGTAGACCTAAATGTGCTATTTAGCATTTTCTCTCTGAAACTATTATTATCATTAGCTCATTCTTCTCATCTATTTCAAATGTTTAGATAGAAATGGTCCTGAATCAAGTTGCCATCTTGCTATTATCCCATTATAATCAATCTTCTATTGACTCTTACAATGTGGATGAAAGAACTGCTTTTTTTTTTCAGTTGAATGAAAGTATTTGCATTACTGTTATTATTATCCCTGTGGAAAGAGGAGTAGGGAAGAGCTAGAGTGATTCCAAAATCAGGATTCTTAGACTAGATAACTGAGTGAAGGTGAATCAGCATATTGAGGTATTAAGGAGACATTTCTAACTTTTCTAATTTTTTTCTTCCTTAGGAGTTGACTACTTTCCTGGATAAGCTGGTAAGAAGAAATTCCCCAACCTTGGGCCAGTCATTCTAGGGTGGAGATAATCAATGAAGCCCTCATGGAAGGAGTATGTGATTTGAGATGGACCTTGAAAGGTAGTCAGGATTCGAAGGGGCAGAGAAAGGAAGGAAGAAGATATACTATGGGGAGGTGGTGGAAGCAGGTGATGGGAAAGGAATATGTGATGGAATGATAGATTTAGAGTGGCAAGGTATTTTGGAGATCATTGAGTCCAAGTATCTCCCTTTATAGATAAGAAATGGAGACCCAGTGAAGTTGAATAACTTACCCAAGATCACATAGGCAGTAAGCAGAATGGATATTCTAGCCAGGATCCTCTGATTCTAATTCCCATGCTACTTCCAGGTCAAGGCTGGGAAATATAGAGTTAACCACATGTTAGTTATAGTTGAAGTAATCAGAACAGATAAGATCTTCAAGGAAAAGGTTGTTGAAAGAGAAGTGAAAAGTAGAAATCTGAGGAGCCTTTTAGGGTACATTTAAGATATGAGCAGAACAAAAATAGATAGAAGAAAGACCAGTGGTCCTAGTGATAGGAAAATCAGAACAATGTAGAAGCTAAAGAGAGAGCTTCTTTTTAAATTTTTTTTTTCAATTAACAAGCATTTATTATTTCTCTCTCTCACCCTACTGGAAAAAAAAAAGAAAAAGGAAAAGGGGGGAAACCCTTGTAATCTATATGCAGAGTCCAGGAAAACAAATTCTTACACTGACTGTTACAAAAATATGTCTCTCCTGCATCTTGAACCCACTGTCCCTTCGTCAAGAGATGGGCAGCATAATGTGTCATTGATTAGTTCTCTGGAATCATGGTTAGCTATTGCACTAATTAGAATTCTTAAGTCTCTCAAAGTTGTTTGTCTTTACAATATTGGCACTGTAGCAGTTGTCTTCCTGATTCTTCTTACTTTGTGCTGCATCGGTTCACATAGGTCTTCCCAGGTTTCCCAGAAACCAGAAGGAATTTACAAAGGGTACAATAGAGAGTGGGGAGTATTCAGTGGTATCAGAGGTCAAGAAGAATGAGCACTGAAAAAAAGCTGCTGGATTTGGTGATTAGGTGGTTATTGGTAACCTTCTGAAGTACAATTCCAAAAGAGTGGTTAGGATGAAGCCAAATTATTAGTCAATCTACAGGCATTTGTTAAATATCTGCTATGTGCCAGGCACTGTGCTGGGCATACCAAGAGAAAAATAATCCCTCCTCTTGAGGAGTTAATATTCTACTAGGTTAAGCCAAGAATGTTAAGGTGTCATAGACAAGGCAGTAGATATTGACCACTTGTTCAAAAAGTTTGGAAGGTGGGAAATGGGATGCAAGCCTCAATGATTTAGAATTATCAAGTGGAAACTTTTGGGGATTGGGAGACTCTTCAAATTTGAAAGCAAGACAGAAGAAGCTAATGGAGACAGAGAGATCATAGATACCGGGAATGGATAATTGAGAGAGCAGAGTTCTTGAAGAAGTGAAAACAAACAGGAACAAGAGACAGGAAGGGGGCTCATTTTAGAAAAGGGTTGGGATAACTCCCTTTAAAACAGGGTGGAAGAGAGAATGGGTGGGCATAGATAGCATCAGATGGGTTTTGAAGGAGAGAAGATGAAGGATCTCATCTAAGTTGGGGCTAGAGGAGAATGAAGATATGGGATAGCTGTTATGTGGATTATTTTAGGAAATCTATGAGAGATAAACAAAAAGACCACTGAGCAACAGAGGGAGATGAAACTCTATTTTGGAACCTCCTTCAGCAAGAATTCTTGTTCTTTAGGGCCTGGGAGCTGCCCCTTAGCTGACCCATACTCCTTTCTGGCCTTCATCTCATATATGTTTCTATTCTTCAGGGCATTTCCCAAGCGGTGTTTATTGGCCATGACTGGGGTGGTATCCTGGTGTGGTACATGGCCCTCTTCTATCCAGAGAGACTAAGGTAACTACAGAACACAGACAGTGGGGTGGGGTGGAGCCAACAGGAGGTGGAAAGAGCACCCCTTTCTGGGCCTCAGTGTCTAAACCAGGGTTGGAGAACCTGTGGCCTTGAGGTCACATGGTGGCCTTCTAAGTCTTAGGTGCAACCTTTTGACTAAGTCCAAATTTTATAGAACAAATTGGATTCAGTTCAAAGGCTGCATTTAAGGATCTAGAAGGCCACATATGGCCTCAAGACCTCAAGTTTCCCACCCCTGTGACCTAAACTATAAGATGAGAAGATTAAATAATATGACTTCTAAAGACTCTTACAACTTTATTTTTTAAATTTGTGATGTGATTTCACTTATGATTAAATTCCTGAAATTCCCAGTATTAGAACTATCTGGTAGGGTAGCATATGAACTTGTTAACACATTAGCAAGGATTATGTAATTAGTCTGAATATGGGCAACATCTCTCCCCTCCTCCCCATTCCCAAATCTGGCTTATATAAAATCTACAATCTGAAAGTAGCCTATAATTGGTGTTCTTTATACACACAGACACATAAATACACACACACACCACACACACACACACACATATATATTATACACACCCCATTACACACACACACATACACACACATATGTATGTAAAGGTGTGTATAATCAGTGACACACTCATGGAGGGGATATGATTTGATCTGGGCCTTCAAGGTTTCCAGGATTCTAAGGGACAAAGAGAGGAAGCTATAATGGGAATTGGTGATAGAAAAGAAATAGGAAAGGAAAATGTGTGTGTGTGTGTGTGTATGCACACATATACACGTACACACACATTTTCTTTTCAGGAATTTATTGAACACTTACTATGTGTCAGGTGCTATGATAAGGTTGGGGAATCCAAAGACACAAAAAATATCCCTGCCCTTGAGAAGTTTATATTTTACTGAGAGGAAAGGACGTATACATAAAAAAGTCTATGCAGAAAGAAAAAAGTCCATATAGAAAAGTCTATATCTCATTTTTGGTGTATAATTTGTATTCAAGGGACAATGTAACCCCAGGCAAGTCACTGAATTGTTTAGTGCTCTGGGAAACTCTAAGGTTCTAATTTGCAGAACAGTTACTTATTATCAGTGGTATCAAACTCAAATAGAAATGGGGGCCACAGGGGCAGCTAGGTGATGCAGTGGATAGAGCACCAGCCCTGAAGTCAGGAGGACCTGAGTTCAAATCCGGCCTCAGGCCAAACACTTGACACTTACTAGCTGTGTGACCCTGGGCAAGTCACTTAACCCCAATTGCCTAAAAGCAAAAAAAAAAAAAAGAAAAGAAAAGAAATGGGGGCCACTGAACCATACCTGGAGATCCCTGTAATTGTATATTGACTTAGGAAACCATATATTGACATTAGCTATATTTTATTGTATTTTTATTTCTTTTGTTAAATATTTTCCAATTACACTTTAGTCTCCTTTGGGTCATACTCAGGAGTGTTGTGGCATGGGTCACGTGCTTGATGCCTGTAGCCTGTATGGTTTGGTGAGAAGGATTTTTCTCCTCTGAAATATACATTGAAATCATGTGACTGAGCAGCCCTCCTCTGCCCCACGGTCTAACCCCCTCCCCTTCCCCCATTTTCCAAAACCTATATTCAGGGTATTCTCTATTTGGGACAGTATAGCAGTTTAGAAAGCCAGTATCTTAAAAGGTCTCTGAAGTTCTGTGATGCCAATTTATTTGGTATTTTTTTGGCCATAGAATCCTCGGGCAGTGTGTGCCAAAAGTTGGAACTTCTGGTTGGGAAATGTAGAACTTTAAACATTGTAAAGCTGGAACAGACTTTAAAAAGAAGGCAGAGCCAAGATGGTGGAGTACAGGTAGCAACCCAGCTGAACTCTCCTAACATTCTCCTTCAAACAATCTTAAAATAACCCCTCAAATAGAATTCTGGAGTGGCAGAGCCAAAAATAGTAAGGGTGAGACATTTTTCCAGTCTAGATAACTTAGGAGGTCAGCAGGAGAGGTCTGTGACACTGGATGGGACCCTTCCTGGAGCATGGCAGCAGCACCAGTGGCAGGCCTTCAAGGTGGCCGTGACAACAGCAACAGCAGCTTCCAAAGCTCTCAGCCCAGAGACAGTAGGGGGTTGGACAGCTGGTCAGAAAGAGATTACAGAGAACTTTTTGCTGACATGGAGTGCAGCCAGCACTAATTAGCAATTCTATTGCTCATACCCAGCTCTGGGTCAAAGTTCTAGGGTAGAGAGAAGCACTTCTGGTCAGTCACAAGGGATCAGGAGTCCTGGTCATGGAAGCACCCCGTCACAGTTCTAGGGCCAAGAGGAGTGTTAGCACTTGCAGCTGCAGGGGAGCAGGGGCCTTTCCTGGTAAGACCAGAGCATGAACCAGGAGAGCAATGGCCACACCTCTCCCCAAATCACACCACATTGGAAGCACCAAAAACTGCAGACGCCCAGAATTAGCTCTGAAAATAGCAGCACGAAAAAGCCTGAAACTTGGTGAATTGTCTCCACACTCCCAGATGAGCAGAACCCAACATCAACATAAAGTTCAAAGTCAAGAAATTGACTGGAAAAAATGAGCAAACAACAACAACAATAACAACAACAAAAGAATTTGACCATAAAAAGCTGTTACAGTGGCAACGAAGACTGAGACATGATTTCAGAAGAAGAAAACAATGTGAAAAGAGCTACAAGCAAAGCTTTTAAAAATACTAATTGGGCTAAAGCCCAACAAGAATTCCTGGAAGAGTTAAAGAAAGAGATAAGAGTGGCAGAAGAAAAATTAGGAAAAGAAATTAAAATAATGCAAGAAGATTATGAAAAGACAATTAACAGCTTAGTAAAAGAGACAGAAAAAAGGCAATTAGATGGCACAATGGATAGAGCACCAAGCCTGGAGTCAAAAAGACTCATCTTCCTGAGTTCAAATCTGGCCTCAAACACTTACTAACCCTGTGACCCTGGGCAACTCACTAAACTGTTTTTCTTCAGTTTCTTCATCTCTAAAGTGAACTGGAAAAGGAGATGGCAAACCTCACCAGCATCTTTGCCAAGAAAAATCCAAAATGAGGTCATGAAGAGTTAGACGTGACTGAAAATGACTAAACAACAACAGCAGACCAGGTACCAAAAATACTGGGAGAAAATAACAACTCAAAAAGCAACGTTAGCCTAATGGTAAAAGAGGGACCGCAATTCACTGAAGAAAGGAATTCTTTTAAAAGTAGACTTGGCCAGATGGTAAAACAGCTGTGAAAGCTCATTGAAGAAAATAATTCCTTGAAAACAAGAAATGGACAAGTAGAAGCTAATGACTTTATGAGAAATCAAGAAACAATAAAACAAAGTCAAAAGAATGAAAAAAATAGAAGAAAATGTGAAATATCAGAAAAACAACTGACCCGGAAAATAGATCAAAGAGAGATAATTTAAGAATTATTGGACTAGGGCAGAGCCAAGGTGGTGGAGTGAGAGCAGTGACTTGCTTGAGCTCTCCTCCAAATCCCTCCAAATACTCATAAAAAATGGCTCTAAACAAATCCTGAAGCAGCAGAACCCACAAAAAGGCAGAGTGAAACAAATTTCCAGCCCAAGACAACTGGATGATTGATCAGAAAGGTATATCACGCCAGGCTGGGAGCCCAGCGCAGCACGGTGTGGGCACGCAGGCCGCAGCAAACCTGGAGCAGGCCTCAGAGGACTGAATCACGGGCAGCTGTGGAGGTTTCCAGACTCCTCAATCCACTATTGCCAAAGACAATTTAGGAGATCAGTGGGAAAAGTCTGTTTCTGTCGGTGCTGAGAAAGGAAGGCGGGGTCTCAGCTTCATTCCCCAAGAGCATGGCCCTGGGGGAGGGGCAGCTGCTTCCTGAGCTTCCGGTCCACAGACTGAGGGGGAATCCAGTGGCTGATCAGTGAGGGATTGCAGGGATCTCTTTGCCAGTGCTGAGGCAGGAATCTCTTGCTTTGCCCCTGTTTGGATCTGGGTCACAGTTCTGGGTGACGGTGCTGGGGTGAGGAGTAGTGCTGGTGTGGTGGAGCTTGTAGTGGCTGTGGAGAGGAACCCCTCCTCACAGGTACAGGACAGAAAGGAATATTTGTGGTCACAGGCCAGGAAAGGAGTAAACACCTCACCCCTTATCATACCACCTTGCAAGAACTGAAAATTTACAGGTCCCTACAAGTATCTCTGAAAACAGCTACACAAACCCCTGAAGCTTGGGACAGTGCGTTCTCCACATTGGAAGCACACTCTTACCTTAACAAAGAGTTTAAAACTTAAGTAACTGGCCAGGATCGTGAGCAAGCAGCGCAAAAAGAGTCAGACTATATTATCTTACTTTGGTGAAAAAGAAGATCAAAATATACAACCAGAAGAAGACAACAAAGTCAAAGCTCCTACATCCAAAGCCTCCAAGAAAAATATGAATCAGTCCCAGGCCTTGGAAGAGCTCAAAAGGGATTTTGAGAAGCAAGTAAGGGAAGTAGAGGAAAAACTGAGAGTGATGCAAGAAAATCATGAAAAACAAGTCAACAGCTTGCTAAAGGAGACCCAAAAAATACTGAAGAAATAACACCTTAAAAAATAGCCTAACCCAAATGGCAAAAGAGGTCCAAAAAGCCAATGAGGAGAAGAATGCCCTAAAAAGAAAAATTGGCCAAATGGAAAAGGAAGTCCAAAAGATTACTGAAGAAAATACTTCCTTAAAAATTAGAATAGAGCAATTGGAAGATAGTGACTTTATGAGAAATCAAGACACTGTAAAACAAATCCAAAAGAATGAAAAATTAGAAAACAATGTGAAATATCTCATTGGAAAAACAACTGACCTGGAAAATAGATCCAGGAGAGAGAATTTAAAAATTATTGGACTATCTGAAAGCCATGATCAAAAAAAGAGCCTAGACATCATCTTTCAAGAAATTATCAAGGAAAACTGCCCTGATATAGTAGAACCAGAGGGCAAAATAGAAATTGAAAGAATCCACCAATCTCCTGAAAGACATCCCCAAATTCCAGAGTTCCCAGGTCAAGGAGAAAATATTACAAGCTGCCAGAAGGAAACAATTCAAGTACTGTGGAAACACAATCAGGATAACACAAGATTTAGCAGCTTCTACATTAAAGGACCGCAGGGCATGGAATATAATATTCTGGAGGGCAAAGGAGATAGGATTACAACCAAGAATCACCTACCCAGCAAAACTGAGTATAATCCTTCAGGGGAAAAAATGGTCATTCAGTGAAATAGAGGACTTTCAAGCATTCTGATGAAAAGACCAGAGCTGAATAGAAAATTTGACTTTCAAATACAGGACTCAAGTGGAACATGAAGAGGTAAACAGGAAAGAGAAATCATAAGAGACTTATTAAGATTGAACTGTTTACATTCCTGCATGGAAAGATGATATTTATAACTCATGAGACCTTTGTCAGTATTAGGGTAGTTGGAGGAAAAAAATTATATATATATGTATAGATAGATAGATAGATAGATAGATAGATAGATAGATAGACAGATAGATAGATAGAAGGCACAGGGTGAGTTGAAGATTAAGGGGTCATATCTGGAGAATAAAATTAAGGGATGAGAGGATTATACTCAGAGAAGAAGAAAGGGAGAGGTAGAATGGGGTAAATTATCTCACAAAAAAAAAACAGAAAAGAAAGTTCTTACAGTGGAGGGGAAACAGGGGAAGGTGAGAGGGAATGAGAATCTTATTCTCATAGGATTTGGCTTAAGGAGGGAATAACATACACATTCAATTGGGTATGGAAATTTGTCTTACCCTACAAGAAAATAGGGGGAGAAGGGGACAAGAGAGCAGGGGGTGATAGAGAGGAGGTCAGATTGGAAAAGGGTGTAATCAGAAGTAAATACTTCTGAGGAGGAACAGGGTCAAAAGAAAGAATAGAATAAATGGGAAGGCAGAATAGGATTAAGGGAAATAGAGTTAGTTTTTCACAACATGTCTACTATGGAAGTGTTTTGCATAACTGCACATGTGCAACCTATATTGAGTTGCTTGCCTTTTCAGTGAGGGTGGGTGGGGAGGGAGGAAGAGAGAAAATTTGAAACCTAAAGTTTTAAAAACATATGTTTAAAAAAAAAGTTTTCACATGCTATCGGGAAATAAGAAATATAGGAAATGGGATACAGAAGTCTATCCTGCCCTACAGGAAAATAGAAGGGGAAGGGGATAAGAGAAGGGGGAGAGAAAGAAAAGGGGACATACTAGGGGAAGGGATATTCACAATGCATGTCATCTTGGGGTGGGGGTGAGATGGGGTGAAAATTTGGAACTCAAAAATTTGTGGAAATGAATGTTGAAAACTACAAATAAATATTTAAAAAAATTGTTGGACTACCTGAAAGCCATGATCAGAAAAAGAGCCTAGACATCATATTTCAAGAAATTATCAGGGAAAACTGACCCAGTATCTTAGATCCAGAGGATAAAATAGAAATGGAAAGAACTCACTGATCACCTCGTGAATGAGATGAAAACTTCCAGGAATATTATAGCCAAATTGCAGAGCTCCCAGGTCAAAGAGAAAATATTGGAAGCAGCTAGAAAGAAACAATTCAAATATTGTGGAACCACAGTCAACATCACACAAGATTTAGTAGTTTCCACATTAAAGGAGTAGAGGGCTTAGGATACAATGTTCTAGAAAGCAAAGAAGCTAGAATAATAACTAAGGATAACCTACCCAGCAAAACTTGAGTATAATCCTTCACGGGGAAAAATAGATATTTAATGAAATAAAGGACTTTCAAGCGTTCCTGATGAAAAGACCCAAAGCTAAACAGAAAATTTGACATTCAAACACAGGACTAAAGAGAAGCATAAAAAAGTAAACATGAAAGAATAATCATAAGAGATTCGACAAAAATGAAACTGTTATATTCCTATATGGAAAGATGATATATGTAACTCCTAAGAACTTTATCAAATTATTAGGGCTGTTGGAAGGAGTCTACACAGATATCAGAGGGTGTGAGTCAATCATATTAAACTTCACATGATTATAATTTTTAAATGAGGTCATGAAGAGTCAGACACAGTTGAAAATGACTAAACAACGAAATTCCTAGTAGTGATGAATTGGCCTTAAACTGTCATCATAAACCCTTCCATTTCCATTTCAAAAAAAAAAATACACCTGACTGTACCATTTGTTTGATGCTTCTTTGTTGATCAATAATTGGCTAAGTTCATGCAGACCTTGCTCATTATTGTTGTCTTATTATTATCCCTTGTTTTCTTTTCTTTCTACTGGGTTCTGATAGAAACTGTTTTGGGATTATAGCTTTTTATTGTTCCTTTATATTCGTTGTTCTATAGACTCATACACAGGTGAATAAAATAACTGCCTTTTTGGTAGTTGAATAAAAGCATTAGGTGTAAGCTCGTTCTCTGCAGGCACACTGAAAGCATCCTTGTTACAACGCCTGGATGACAGGGACAATGTGCCTCATCCTATTTGCGCGTGATTTTGATTTTCACTTCTGGGTCTTTTTTTTTTAAATATTTTTTCCATATAGCCTGGAAATAATGAGTATTTGATATGACAACGTCTATTAAAAATATTGTTCTTGATTTTTTTATCCAGACTATAGTGGCAAGAGGTTGTTCTGTGATGATTGTATGGTTCTAGTACAGTTTATCGACTGACATCTCCTGTATATTTTGAGGCTTGTGTTTGTAGTGCGATCTCAGTCCATGACAGAGAGGGTACAATTCTAATGTACAGTTCTAGGCACCAGGTAATGTTGTTCTAGATATTTTGTTGTTGTTGTTCAGTTGGGTCCAAGTCTTTGTGATGTAGTCCATGGGGTTTTCTTGGCAAAGATACTGGAGTGGTCTGCCATTTCCTTCTCCAGTGTGTCCCTGTTTTACAGATGAGCAACTAAGGTAAAAAGGGGTTAAGTAACAAGGGGTTAAGCCCAGGGTCACACAGCTAGTAAGATCTGAGCCCAGGTTTGAACTCCAGTCTCTTAGATCTTCCTGCCTCCAGGCCCAATGCTCTATCCACTGTGCCATCTAGCTACCCTAATATGCTTAGTAAGTCCTAAAGTTTTACAGCAGTGTTACCCTATCACCGCTGCTTCCTGACACAATCCTCATTGATTACTGAGCACTGAATTCTTACTGATAACCCTCCTGTAGTTTCTAATGGTGATGACCTGGTCCTGAATTGTCACTGTAAGCCCCACCCTTTCCAAAAACAAATTTCACATTGCCATTCATATATTTGAGGCTTCATTGTTGCCATATTGTCTCAGTTCATGTGGATGTCATCTGTGAAGAGCCCTTTGATTCCAATTGATTCCAATTAGATCTTTTTTTTTTTTTGTGGGCTCCAATTAGAGGTAAGCTGTTTTGGGTTGCATTTGCCCAGTCTAATGGGATGTGTCTATTACCAGCTTTTACTATTTCTCAGTGAAGTAATGCCTGCTTATTGAAAGAGTATTTCTGTACGTTTTTTTTTTTTTGGTCATATATTCTAAGGATGTTTATCAGTCCTTTTGGGAGTGAGTTTTAATCTTTTACCACTACCTTTGGATAACAAGCCCTCTGTTTTCTTAATATCATGTAGGTTTTTTGTTAGGATTCTTCCAAATCTGTAATGGTCTATTTTACAGTTCCGAGGATGTACAATTAAAACCAGCATTGGATAGGGGTCAGTTGTTTAAATGTATTGTGACACTGGACTTGCAGTCAGACCTGGACTCAAGTACTTCCTCAGGTGCTTAAGAGTTGCATGACCCTGGGCAAGTCACTCGAGAACTCTGTGCCTCAGTTTTCTCATCTGTAAAATGAGAGGGTTGGTCTCAGTGGCATCTGAGGTCTCCTTTGTCTAAATCTATAATCTTAAATCTATGTTCTTCCAATTCAGTTTTGATTTCAGAGTATCAATAAATCTCTTACATATTCAGCCACAGTCTTCTCATTGGTGTCTTTACACCTGATGTGTCTTGCTTGGAGGAGATCAAGCTATTGTTAAATACTGCTGTCAGTCATTTGATTCAGTATGACTTCTAGATTCAAGCTTGAAGCCTTTAGCCTTAGCCTAATTTTTCCTTTTATTTTAGACTTATTAAATCCAAATGACATTTATTATTATTATTGTTGTTGTTATTATTATTATTATCTCCTTAGGGTTCACCAAGACCCTCCCTTTTGTTTTCTAGGGCAGTGGGCAGTCTGAATACACCCTTCATTCCAGCAGATCCAGCTGTGCCTATTATAGAGAAGGTCAAATCCAACCCAATCTTTCATTACCAGCTCTACTTCCAAGAACCAGTAAGTTGAAGGACCTGATAGCAATAATGCTCACTTGTCGTCCGTCCGGGCCCCCCCCCCCCCCGCTTTCCTTTCCTCCTCCTCTTTCATATGTTTTCATTTGCTAATATTTTCTGGCTTCATGAGTCAAAGAGAGTTTTCTATTCCTCTCAAATGTATTAAGATCTAGAGCTTAGGTGCTCCCTTAAAGCATTGTGCTGGGTGGTGGGAATTAAATAGCTCCTGTCTTCAATGGGCTTACAGTCTATTGGGGTGATAAAGTGCCAACACATATAAGTAAATACAAAGTTATTGGGGGAGTAGGGATTTTTGACAATTAGGGGATCAGAAAAGGCCTTGTGTAGGAAATGACAGCCAAGGTAACCCTTGAAGGGAGCTTGGAATTCTAAAAAGTGGAAACGAAGAGAGAATGTACACCAAGGCAGAAAATGACATTTATGGAGAACAGCAAGTAAGTCCATTTTGCTAAAACATGAGTATATGAGGGAGATAATGTGAAATCAGTCTGGAAAGATATACTGGAAACAGATTGGGAAAAGATTTGTTTGTTTGTTTTTAAATATTATCTAGAAGCAGCTAGATGGCACAGTGGATAGAGCACTGACCCTGGAGTCAGGAGGAACCTGGGTTCAAATCCGGCCTCAGACACATGATACTTACTAGCTGTTGTGACCCCGGGCAAGTCATTTAACCCCAATTGCCTCACCCCCCAAAAAAGCAAAATATTATCTAGTTTTTTCTCCAATTACATATAAAAATGATTTTAACACTTGTCTTTTTAAGTTTTAAATTCCAAATTCTATCCCTCCTTTTCTCCCTGATAGGTTATACTTGTGCAATCATGTAAAATACTTGCATATTAATCATTTCATAGAAGAAAGAAAAAAGGAAGGAAGACAAAGAAAGAAAGAAAAGAGAAAAGAAAGAAAAAACTGAAAAATAGGTTGCTTAGGCTATATTGAGATGACATCAGTTCTTTCTCTGGAGGCAGATAGCTTTTTTCATCATGAATCCTTCATCATTGTCTTGGATCACCATATTGCTGAGAAAAGCTAAGTCACTCACAGTTGATCATTGTACAATATTACTGTTACTTTGTACAATGTTCTTCTAGTTCTGTTCACTTAACTCTGTATCTGTTCATGTAAGTCTTTCCAGTTTTTTTCTGAAATCATCGTGCTCATCATTTCTTATGGCACAGTAATATCCCATTACAATCATATGCTACAACTTATTCAGCCATTCCCCAACTGATGGGCATCCCCTCAATTTCTAATTCTTAGCTACCACAGAAAGAGCAACTATAAATATTTTTATCTCTCTCTTTTTTTATTTCTTTGGGATACAGACCTAGTAATGGTATTGCTGGATCAAAGGGTATGCACATTTTTATAGCCCTTTGGGCACAGTTCCAAATTACTCTCCAGAATGGTTGGATCGATTCACGACTCCTTGAATAGTGTATTAGCATCTCAGTTTTCCCAAATCCCCTCCAACAGCCATCATTTTGGGAAAGGGTTTTAAATGTCAAACAGAGGAATTTGTATTTTATCCTATGGGGAATAGGGAGACACTGAAGCTTCTTGTGCAGGTGAGTGACATGGTCAGACCTGGACTTTAGGAATATCACTTTGGCAGCCATGTGGAGAATTAGAGTGTGGCTCTAAGGTGATAAGAGACAAAAGGAGTCTGTACCTGATATTACAATATTACACGTTGCACTCAAATCTCTCAAAATGATGCTTAGGAATAGTGGAGATTGTAGAATTACATGTCTCCATGTTACAGGGCCAAGAGGAACCTTTCTTTGTGTTGAGAGTTCAGACTCTTTTAGAGACAGGTGGTATGGGGTGTCTTCTAGACACTTAAAATTCTTGAACTGGGCACCATAGAAACCACTCAGGCCAGTATCATTGGACGGTGACTACTGGGAGGAAGGGAGAAAAGGTAATCATTTATATAGTGGGCACTGTGTGCCAGGCACTGTGCTCAGTGCTTTACACATATCATGTCATTTGATCCTCACAACAGTCCAGTGGGTAGATGCTACTATTCCCATTTTATAGGTGAGAAAACTGAAGCAGACAGAGCTTAAGTGACTTCCTTTGGGTGAGTGTCTGAAACTGAGGCTAACTTCATCTGGTCTGATTGCCTTGAACCCTCCTAAATGAAAGGCAGGTGAACAGGACTTAAATCGACTTCACACCATTAGTGCCTGCTTGGGGCTTTCTCTCTGATCTGAGAGGCAGTGGTCTTTAGGTTCAAATCCTTCCTGGCTGAATGGCCTTGGGAAAGCTCCTTCACCCTACTCTGTGCTCCCTTCTCAGGGAGTGGTGCCCAAAGATGACCAAATGTGACGCCTTCCCCTCCAAGGACCCCTAGGAATCCCAGTGACATTGTGAGTGCCTCTTGGAATCTGCTGTGCCCACCAAGGTTTCCCATCCTGGACCATGGTTTTTATCCCATCTTGACTTCCACTGGGTCTGGGGGCTTCTGTCTCTCTTGTTTTTCTTGTGCTCAGAACATTTCTGTACTCCGACTTCTCCCATTTTTGTTGCTGAGTATCCTCACCCTCCTTCAATGTGTTTTCACATATTGAATAAGTGAATGAATGAATAAACAAGTATTCATTAAACATTTACTCTGTGCCAGGTATTATGTTCTCTTTGTTGACCTCTTGTCACTGCCCAATAGTTTTTTGAATGGGAGACTAAGAATTTCTTTTAATTAAAAAAAATTTTTTATAAGCACCTTTTGTTTTCACATCTCCTTCATTTCCAAATAAATTCTTTCTTCTCCTATATACCCTGTGAGCCATCCCTTGTAACAGTGGGGGAAAAAAGGGAAAAAAGCAAGTCAGCAAAACCAGCCAACACATCGACTGAATCTGCCAGTCTGTGCAGGATCCCACACCTAAGCATTTTCTTAGCTCTTCTCTTGAGCATTATCATCACACACATTCAGTGAGGGGGTTTTGTGTGTTTATGGGTTTCCTGGTTTTGCTGGTTTTGTTCATAGGATTGTAGTATAGTGAGTTATTCTGGTATTAGTCCCCCAGAGTAAGATTTGTCTGCTCTATTTCCTCACCTTCCAATGGTACCAGGGGTCACACAGAGGGGACAGGTGTGTCTTTTCTTAATGCAGTTGGCTCAAGTTCCTAATCTGGTGTTTTCCCACATATACTATTAGCCTCCAGTGACAGATATCCCAGTTCCATTTAAATAATTAACTTCGATTAGCTTTTACAAGGGGATGTTGGGGGCAGCTAGGCAGCACAGTGGAGTCATGAAAACCTGAATTCAAATCTGAACTCAGACACTTATTAGTTGCATGACCCAGGGCAAATCACAAAAAAAAGGAGGATATTTACTCTAAAGATATAGCAAGAACAGAAATACAGGTATTTCTCCGTAACACTACAGGGTACAATCTCCCCCATACCATCTTGGTCCCTGGGAAGAGTGGAGTCAGACTTAACATGGTTTCTACGTAGCATTGGTCCCACAAAGTTCATGTCTAAGTCATAGCCAGTGCTGCTGGAGGAGCCCTTGTATGTGTTTCTTCAGCTCAAATTTGAGTTGGCTGGCCATAATACCAGCGCAATCACCATTCCTGAATGCATGGATGAGCTGTTCTCCTGACTTTTCAGAAGGTGTAAGGCCCTAGCCTCCAATCTTCACCTAAAATGGAAGAACAGATACTAAAGCAGAAGCACTAGGGTCCCTGTTCATGTTGACTTCAGAGAGGGAGGGTCCCTGTGACCTCTCCCTTTATAGCACCAGGAGGGCATCAGACTGCAAGAAGCCAAACCGAGAAAAGAAGGGATAAAGTCAACTAGGGCCTTTTGAACACCATTCCCACCCCTCTCCCTGCCCAATTCTGTCTACAAAACTGCAGCCAATCACAAATGCTCCCATTTACCACACGTTTAGCAAATAGAGTCAGAGAATGTTTGTTTGTCTTCCAAAGTCCATATGGGAGTTGCATCAACCAAGACCTTTGTACATGCTTGTAAGAACAGGGTTCATTGGCCATGTGTTCTCTGCTTCCTGCTGGCTCAGAGACCCAATACCTGTTGCAATAGGATCATACTTCTGGAACTGGAAAGAACCTTAACGGTCATCTCACTTAACTCTCTCATTTTGCAGATGAAAAAAACTGAGTCCCAGGAATGTTGTAACTTGCCTAAGATTACCCATTGGAGGAATTAGAGGCAGGATTAGGTGAAGCCAGAATTCCTATACATCTTCCCAAGTTTCTCTGAATTCTTCATATTTATGGTTTATTATGGTACATTAATTTTCTATTACATTCATGTACCATAATTTTTCCATTTCCCAGGTGCTGGGAACCTCCTTGGTTCTCAGTTCTTTGCTACCTTAGAAAGTTCTGGTTCAAATATTTCAGTATATAGAGGACATTTCTTTCTGCCTTTGAATTCCTTGGGGGCAGAGCTTAGCCAAGAGAGCTGTAGGTCAAAGTTTATGGGCATTTTAGTTACTTATTTAAAGGCATAATTCCAAATTGCTTTGAATGGGAAATTTTTAGGTAGAAAATTCACACGATGAAAGTGGCATCCCTGGATTATTAGGGGTGTGGATTGAAGATGGGAAACACTGGAGGCATAGACACAAGCCGAAAGGCTGTTGCAGAAATCTAGGCTCAAGGTGATGACTAACTGGGCTCGGCTTATATTGATCAATATTCTCTCTAATTTTTTTTTAAAAATAGAAACAGGATAAAAGGGCTTGGATGGCCTGCTAAGTATCCTGCCACGTGAGAGGCTCAAGCCCCTGAGTCACCCTGAAGAAGTCACAAGGTAGTCTCAGGTCCCTGTCCAAGTTAGACCTGCTGCAAAGAGCTGAAAGCCCTCTTTTCTGCCTGAGGGGCATTTGGATAACTAGGTGCTAATCCTGCAGGCATTCCCTCTTCCCACTAGGTCTGGGATCCCTGCTCCCTCCTCTCAGGGCCAGTTCCTGCTCAAACTGGATAAAAACCTCTTAAAACTCACCGTGCTTTACCATTTTTTGCCACCTGACTCTACCCAGGACCCCAGCAGACCTGACCTGTGTCCATTCTCCCTGACTGACCCTTTATTGGCAATGTTCCCCCTCAACTAGACTTACTTGCTTCATTTTCTTTCTACCTGCTCTCATATTGTGCTGGTCAGCTCTGTGGAGCAGTGGAGTGCTTGGCCTGGAGTCAGAAAGTTGTTATTATTCAGTCGTTTCAGTTGTGTCTGACTCTTTGTGACCCCAACTGGGGTTTTCTTGGCAAAGGTACTGAAGCAGTTTGCCCGTTTCTTTCTTGAGTTCATTTTACAGATGAGTGAAATGAGGTAAACAGGATTAAGTGACTTGCCCAGGATTTGCAAATGCAACCTCAGACACTGACTAAGCCATATGATCCTGGGCAAGTCCCTTAACCTCTTTTTGTCTCAGTTTCGTCATCTGTAAAATGGGGGTATGATTCTGTTTTGGCATACCAGTTTTCTCCTTAGAAGCATCAACTATTGACCAGGGCTGTAAGTAATGATCTCAGCAGCCACCCCTACCTCCTAAGCTATGCCTTAGGGAACATAGAATTCAAGGGGTGAACTGGAACCTACAGTAGGTCCTTACCTTTTTTTCCAAAACCAGGGCTGTGACCTGGGTTGTTGAGGAAACTAAGGCAGACAAGGTTAAATGACTTGCCCGGGGTCATACAACTAATAAATGTCTGAGGCCAGATTTGAACTCAGAAAGATGAGCATGCCCCAAACCACCCACCCCTTGGACTTGTTAGTCACAAGAACAAACTCCAAAATCTGAGATAGTTTTAGAAAGAAAGGTGTTTGGTCATTTGGCGGAGGAGAGAGTGATAAGGTGTATCTCCCCCTTCAGTTTCTAGGAGTTCTACAATATATAGAGTTCAGACAAGGGTTTAATTTTAAGGGCATTTGCCAAGGGCAGTTTGAGATGTGTATCAGCAGATAAATTAATCTAATTTGGGAACCCAAAACACAATCTTTGGGTGGAACCCAAAACAAAACGAAACCTTGGGTAGGATCTAAGCATTCTGGACAGACATCTGGCTTCCCCAGAGTGTCTCCGAGGTCAGCCTGACTCTACTACAGTGACCTTTGGAGTTAGACAGTTTTCTAGCCACATAAATCTAGGTTCACACAATATTAATAAATGATAAAATATTTTTCCACAGAATCTTGCCCCGGTACCATAAGTGGCATATAAAGCATATTGCAGCGTTTCCTTTTACTGTACCTTAGAATCCCAAATCTCAAATGGCATTAAGATGTGGGATGAGTAGAGTTGAGCATTGTAAGTTATATTTGGTTATAGCAGAGTTAATTCATTGCAATTTTAATGATATGCACAATTAGGATTGTGTGGGTCCAAATGGTATATTGACACAAATGAACCTAATTACTAATACTTTTATGGAGCTAAACTAAATATTTTTAATATGTTTTATTTTTTCCCCAATGACATGCTAAAACAATTTTTTTGATGTTTGGTTTTTGGGTTTTTTTTAGTTTTGAGTTTCAAATTCTATCCTTCCGTCTTCCCCCTCTGAGACAGTAAGCAATCAGATGTAGGTTATACATGTATCATCATTCCCCTAGTATTCATTTTGTGCAAGAAGACTCAAATAAAAGAAAAAGAATGAAAGAAAGAAATAGCATGTTTCAGTCTGTATTCAAACAAAGTAATTTCTTTCTCTGGGGGTGGATAGTATGCTTCATCATTAGTCCTTTGGGATTGTCTTGGATCATTATATTACTAAGAATAGCTAAGTCATTCGCCATTCTTCATTGTACAATATTGGTGTTACTGTATACATTATTCTGCTGGTTCTGCTCACTTTGCTGTGCATCAGTTTATGTAAGTCTTTGCAGGTTTTTCTAAAATCATCCTGCTTGTCATTTCTTATAGCACAATAATATTCCGTCACAATCATATACCACAGCTTGTTTAGCCATTCCCCAATTGATAGGCAGAAACTAAATATTTTTAAAGTTAGTAGAAGAAGGATAAAAGGGAACTGAGAATGCAAGAACCCACTCTTATGCCCCCTGGACCCTGATTCCCTGCTTTTCTAGCAGGGACTGCTTATAGTCTGGGTATCTGGACAGGGGAGCCAAACACACTTCTTTCCCCTCATTCTTCCTGGGGCTAACCCTTTGTAGAATCTTATGAGCACCAATAGAGAGTTGAAAGGACCTTGGAAGACACCTAAGCAGGGTAAATTGAGTGGGGTGATAAATATCTCATTCTTTTAAAAATCATAATGAATTCTAAAAGAAAAAAAAACACTCATACATTAAGATCCTGGGGAAGGGAGTTTTTTTCCAGGTTTTCCCATTCTTTGTGCTCATTGTGCTCTCATTCTTTAGCTGCCACCAGGAGCAAGTTTTTTTGCTCCCATTCTGTGTCCATTCATTCATTTTTGGTCCTTAGCCATTATCTATGGTTGCACTTAACATATACCAAAAATAGCTCTTTGGGGCAGCTAGGTGGCACAGTGGATAGAGTGCTGGGCCTGGAGTCAGGAAGATTCATCCTCCTGAGTTCAAATCCAGCCTCAGGCACTTAATAGCTATGTGACCCTGGGCAAGTCGCTTAACTCTATTTGCCTCAGTTTCCTCATCTGTAAAATGAACTGGAGAAGGAAATGGCAAACCACCCCAGTATCTCTGCCAAGAAAACCCCAAATGGGGACACAAATAGTTGGACACAACTGAACAACAAGTAATTCCTATTCCCAGAGACATCTTAGGAGGGATATTTTCTTTAATTGAAGAGGCCTAGACTGGAAAAAATGTCTGATTTTTAAAGGTTTTAAAAGAAATATCATTTAAATAAAAATCCAAGCCCATGTGGTACAAATTGAGGCAGCTGGGTCACACATAATGGGCAGAGCTAGCATTTGTATTCAGGACCTCTGATTCCTTTGTATCACTTGGCCTTCCATATCCCTCCCCTCTCATTGCACTAAAAATGATTAAATAGATTGATAATGCATACAATATTTCCCATGTATAGTACTCCCATCACTACCACCTCAGCCAGGAAAGAGAGAGGTGCATTTCCTTATCTCTAGTGGGATCAAGATGGGGTATTCATCTTTATATTCATTGCTCACTTTACATCATTTGCTTAGTGAGGTATATTGCCTTCCTGGTTCTACTTTTTTCACTCATGCAAATTCTCCTATGTTTCTCTGACTTTTTTTCTTCTAATTCTGTACCATATTTATTTACCCATTCCCTAAGGTTCCCAATTCTCTTCCAGCCTACATTTGGCTTCTGGGAAAATAGAAATAGTACCAAACCATATTAAAGCCACTGTCAATTACATCAGACTAGAATTTAAGAGTTCTTGTGCCAGCTCTGGCAGTATTTAACTTTCTCCTTAGACAATGTACTACACAGCTCTGGCCCTCAGTTTTCTCATCTGTAAAACAAAGGAGTCACACTAGAAGACCTCTTTTGTCTTGCCCTTCCAGCTCTGATTCTGTATGGTCCTAGTCAGGTTCCAAACAGGGAGGACTTTTGTTGAAGGCTTCAGATAGAAGGCTAGATTTTTTTCTTAAGGACCATGCCTTAAACCCAAATCACTCTGGCTCTCTTTGATTGGCCAACAATAGGTCCCAGGCCAAGCCCCACTTGGTCATTGTCTGGGCCCTGATTGGCTCAGAGTGAATATAAATAGAAATTGTTTCTATTTGGGCCAGAAATCCTGAGGGTCTTCCCCTCCCAGATTGATTTTTTTTTTAACTAGGCCATTCTCTGCTTCATTTCTTACCTAGCCTTAATCACTGAATGGGCATTGCCTCAGTCAGACTGAGTTAAAGACCTTATTAAAAAGGCCAAGGTCTCCCACTTCATCCAGGGCCATCTCCAGTCCTCCTGATCTATATCTTGCCACTGGACCCAGATGGCTTCAGAGGAGAAAGTGAAGCTGGTGACTTTGCATAGCCCTGCCTCAATTAAATCCAATTCACTTGCATGTCGTGGCATCCCCTCCCTGATGTCACAGTCCTCTTCAAGAATGAAGGACAAACAACATCAAGATAGAAGAGGAATTGAATAGAAGATCACAGAATGGAGAAAGATTGTAGGAAAGAGGAAATAATAAGTCAGAGAGAAAAGCGAATATTTAACTCTAATTGGGGGGGGTTGGGAGGAACCAGACTGCTTCAGTCTAGAAAGCCTCCTCTTTTCCTTCCTTCTCTTTCTTTGTGACCTGGCATTGTTATAAGGCCAATTTTCAAGGCCACAATGCTTATTCTAGAGAACAATGGGAACTCTTTCTTCTAGGCTTTTAATTCAAATTTACACATACAATGAGGCTAGGTACATTTATCTCCCTATCACTACATAATTATATTGTCTTCTTTTTTAATAAATTTTTATTGTTGTCTTTTGTTGCTATTTTTTACATCACTGGAATTTCTTTCAGTATCCCTCCTCTTCCCCCACCCAGAGAGCCATCTCATATAGCAAACAATATGGTCTTTCTAATGCAAGAATTGACTATTCTTGTGTCCACAAGATTATCTCTACAGGCTGAAACTGTGTACCCAGTATCTTGGAATTGTAAGCACCTCTTGATCACCTTATTTGTCAAGCACTAATTTTTGTTCTAACTTTGCTGGTCACTTCCTGGTCTGCCTGTTGTAAGACCCAGCAGACTCTAAGACATAAACAGGTTTAAAATGTCTAGAATTGTAGATATTTAAAGCTAAAAGTGACTTGAGATATGATCTAGTCCTGACTGTCCATTTTATAGATGAAGAAATGGAGGCCCACAGGAGCAAAGTCATTTTCCCCAAGGTGACATAGTAGATCCAAGACAAAAAACATGTCCTGGATTATTTTATGATCCTGTACAGAATAGTTTCCAGAAGAAAGAAATGTTTTGGGTTGAATCAAGAAATGAGCAACAAGGTACTGTATATTTTATTTGTAATATTCCCCTTTCTCATCTCTTTCTGACTTCCCTCCCTTGGTGATCTCATCCACCTCCCCCACTGGGGTGAGTTAACACCATTAGATAGTGTGTGTGTGTGTGTGTGTGTGTGTGTGTACACACATGCAAAAAGGCACACAAAAATGTGTGCACAAACACACATGTATGTGACTATACACACATATGCATGTATATACATATGTGTATGTATAAATAAATGCATTGCATGCACACATATATATATCACCTTTGGAAGCAGTTAGGTAGTACAGTGGATAGAGCATTGGGCCTAGAGTCAAGAAGACCTGAGTTGAAATGGTACCTTAGACACTTACTAGCTCTGTGACTCTGGGCACTTAACCTTTGTTTGCCTCAGTTTTCCCATTTGTAAAATAAAGATAATAATTAGCACCTACCTGCCAGGGTTGTTATGAGAATCAAATGAGATAATAATTGTAAGGTACTTAGCATAGTGCCTGGCATGTAGTATATACTATATAAATGTTAACTGTTATCATCATCATCATCATCATCATCATCATCATCATCATCATCATCACTACCGTTATCACAGTTATCACCTTTAGGCGGATGGGTGTGCATGTCTGTATATGTATACATATATGCTGACAATATGTGACAAGGTTGTTGTAAGGGTCAAATGAAATAACATGTATAAAATGCTTTGCAGACCTTAAGGAACCATCATTTTTATAGTGCCAGAATTTAATTAGCTATTATTATTATAATTAACGCTTTAATGGCGCTCCAGAACTTCAGCCCAACTGCCTAATGGAGTTCTCTACCTCTTGGGTTGTTGTGGTGGTGGTAATAGGATTGCTGTTGTTTTGTTTTGTTTTTGACAATACAATTCAAGACTAAGGAAGGCATAGAGGGGCTGCCATCTGCAGGAGCTCTAGAGCAAGGAAATCATCAATCTTTTCAATAAAGGCCACATTATTATGGCTCTGAATCACTCTGCCTGTGCAGACTTTTCTTGTACTACATGTAGCCTACACACGAGTCCAATTAGACTATAGACTTTTCCATTAAATATCCTGAACTTTCTATGCTTTTGCTTGTGATTTTCTTTATGCTTAGGATACTCCTTCATATTTGCCTATTAAATCTAACCGTCAGTCAGTCAATAAGCATTTATTAAGCATCTACTAAGTACTAGCATTGCCATAACTAGTAATTATTTCTGGGGTAAGCAGCATAAAATATGTTTTCAGATATTTTAATTTTTCCCAATTACATGTGAAAAACAATTTTTTAACACTTATTTTTTAAAATACTGAGTTCACTCTTTTCATTTTTGATACTGGTAATTTGGGTTTCTTTTTTTCTTTTTATTCAAATTAACCAATGGTTTATTTTATTGTTTTTTTTTTCATAAAATGAGTTCCTAGTTTTGTGTATTATTAGTTCAATGTTTTTCTTACCTCCAATTTTATTAACCTCTCCTTTGATTTTCAGTATGTCCAATTTGGTGTTTAACTGGGGATTTTTCATCTGTTTTTTTTCTAGGATTTTGGGGGGTGTTTTAAAGGCAATTAGTATTAAATGATTTGTCCAAGGTCACACAGCTAGTATGTGTCTGAGGCTGGATTTGAACTCAGGTCCTCCTGACTCCAGGGCCAGTACTCTATCTACTGTACCACCTAACTGCCCCCTTTTTTCTGTTTTTTTTTGGTTGCATGCCCAATTCATTGATCTGCCCTTTCTCTGTTTTACTGATGTAAACATTTAGAGATATACATTTTCCCTTAAGTACTGCTTTAGCTGTATCTCACAAATTTTAGTATCTTGTCCTATTGTTGTCATTCTCTTTAATGAAAATTATCATTTCTATGATTTGTTCTTTGATCCAGTCATTCTTTAAGATTAGATTATTTAGTTTCCAATTAATTTTAATCTATGTTCTCCCAACCCTTTACTGAATGTAATTTTTATTGCGTTATTGTCTGAACTTTTCTGCATTTGGCTGTGAAGTTTTCATGCCCTAATCATGGTTAATTTTTGTGTATATGCCATGTAACATTGAGAAAAGATATATTCCTTTCTATTCCCCTTCAATTTTCTCCAGAGGTCTATCATATCTATCTTTTCTAAAATTCTATTCATTTCCTTAACTTTTTTTCTTTTATATTTCTTTGGTTAGATTTATCTAGTTCTGAAAGGAGAAAGTTGAGGTCTCCCACTTAGTATAGTTTTACTGTCTATTTCCTCCTGTAACTCATTTAACATTTCCTTTAAGAATTTGGATGCCGCAGGGCAGCTAGGTGGCGCAGTGGATAGAGCACCGGCCCTCGAGTTAGGAGGACCTGAGTTCAAATCTGGCCTCAGACACATAATACTTCCTAGCTGTGTGACTCTGGGCAAATCACTTAACCCTAATTGCCTCACTTAAAAAAAAAGAAAAGAAAGAAAGAATTTGGATGCCGTACTATTTGGTGCATATATGTTTAATATTGATTATTACTTCATTGTCTATGGTACCTTTTAACAAGATGCAGTTTCCCTGTTTACCTCTTTGAATTAGGTCTATTTTTGCTTTTGCTTTACTGACACCATGATTGCTATCCCTGCTTTTTTTTTATACTTCAGCTGAAGCATAATAGATTCTACTCTAGCCCCTTACCTTTACTCTGTGTTTGTATCTCTCTGCTTCAAGTGTGTTTCCTGTAAACAGTAAATTGTAGGATTCTGGTTTTTAATCTACTCTGTTATCCATTTCCATTTTATGAGTGAGTTAATTCCATTCATATTTATAGTTATGATTACTAACTATATATTTCCCTCTATGCTATTTCCCCCCCATTAATCAAATCAACTTTTTAAAGTAAAATTTAGTTTGGGGAAAAGAGACCCCAAGATACCATCCCATGGCAGAGACAAAGACAAAGTACCTCGACTCCTCTGTGAGCAGAGGACCTGGAAACACTGTGAGGCTGCTGCTGGGTAGGCTGTGATGTAGCAAGAGGGGAGTCAAAGAGGGAAAAGGGGGGCGCAGGCAGAGCCATGGTGGAGCTCCCCCAGGGAACTGCCACAAAATAGAAGAAGTAGACCATCTGTTTGCATCCTATTATAACTAATTACTCAAGCCAGCTAGATGCTAGGCTTTTGGATTCATACTGTTGAAAGGCTAAAGTGCTGTTCCTGTCCTCTGAATTTCAATGACATATCCATGAAGGTGAAATGGATTGGAATTCTAGTCAAAGGGGACAATTAGCCCCTCTCCAGTCTTGACATGCTGTCTCTCACCTGTGTTCCCACAGTGTCTTTAGTGCCTAAAATGTACTCCCTCTTCATCTCGGCCTTTTTGATTCCTTGTCTTTCTTTCAGTGGCACCTAGCTGAGGTGCCACATCTTCCAGTATGCTTTCTCCAATCCCTCTAGGAGTTAAAACTCTTCCCCTTCTCAAATTTCTGAAGATCGCTTTGAAGGGATCTCTCTTTTGCCCCTTTATGCTCTACCTTTTATCTTATTCCTGTTGTATCTCCAAGTAGAATGAACATGAGCTCCTAAAGAGAAGGGACTTTTTCAAGTCAGGTCAAATCAACAAGCATTTTTTAAGATTTCCAATCTACCAGACTCTGTGCTAAGCACTGAAGATATAGAGAAAGGCAAAAGATGGTCCCTACTCTCATGGAGGTCTCAGTGTAATGGAGGAGACAATATGAAAATGACTATGTGCAAACAAGCTATGGACAGTATAAATTGGAGATAATCCACAGGGCCAAAGCACTAACATTAAGGAGATCAGGAAAGGCTTCCTATAGAAGGTGGGATTTTAGCTAGAACTTGAAAGAAGCCAGAGAAGCCAAGGAGCAGAGAAGAGGAAGAAGAGTGGGAAGCAGCCAGTGAAAATGCCCGAAATCTGGAGGTGGAGTGTCTTGGGTGAGGAAGGAAGCCTGTGTCACTGGATTGCTGAATATGTGTTAGGGAATAAGGTATAGCAAGACTGGAAAGGTAGGAAGGGGCCAAATTGTGAAGGACTTTGAATGCCAAACACTATTTTGATTTTTGACCTTGGAGGTGATAGGGAGTCGCTGGAATGACATAGAAGAAGATTAATTGGGCAGCTGATTGGAGGATGGAGTAGAATAGAGAGAAACTAGAAGCAGGGAGACCCACCAGCAGGCTATTATGGCACGCATCTGCAATCCCTGCTACTGGGGGAGGATGAGACTTTGTTGTTCAGTTGTTTTGTTGAGGTTTAGGGGTGCTAGGACCCCAAAATCACAACATGCAGGTCCTGCCTGAAAGAATTCAACCCAAGCCTTCTTTCAGCCAAAGACAAGGTTTATTAGAACATCCATCATATTGGACAGACGCTTAAGGAGTGTGAACATTAGTGAGCTATTGGCTAGATTTTAAGAATCTGAGCACCTTAATGGAGACAAGATTGACCTTATATACAGAAAGACTGTGGGAGATATCTAGGAGTGGCCAAGTAGTCTGTGAGGTAATAGAATGCCAGGGACCTGGATCATGTGGCCAAGGGAGAAAGGAGCCTAGCTAGGATTAAGGGTGGGAAGTTGGGGGGAGAGCCATAGAGAAGTAAGACAATAGAGGGCTATGCTATGTTAGGGGTAACAGAAAATTGGGAGATTGGGTGTAGCCACAATGAAAGACCAGTTGATGGGATTATAGCCTCAGGCAAATGCCAGAGATTTGGCCATGTGGGAAAGTCCAGGGTTTTTCCTTTCTGGGTCTAGATCCCAACCCCATCAGTTTCAGTCCTGTCCGACCCTTCATGACCCCATTTGGAGTTTTCTTGGTCAAGATACTGGGGTAGTTTGCCATTTCCTTCTTCAACTCATTTTACTGATGAGGAAACTGAGGCAAACAGGGTTAAGTGATTTGCCCAGGGTCACATAGCTAGTAAGTGTCTGAGGCCAGATTTGAACTCATGAAGATGAGTCTTCCTGATTTCAAGTCCAGTGCTCTACCCACTTAGCTACCTAGCTGTGGTACCTAGACATCGTGGTATAGTAGGGATGGGGGTAGGGGGAAAGCATTGGATCTGGAATCAGAGGACCTGAGTTCAAATGCCAGCTCTGTACCTGTGACTTTTGAGGAAGTTACTGCACCCCTCCTGGCTTCAATTTCCTCATCTGTAAAATACAGATTGCTACGACTTGATGACCTCTGAGTATCCTTCTGGGTTTACGTCTATGATCCTGCCATTAAGGGTTGTTGGAAGGTTCAAATGGAGACACAGGGGTGAAGATCTAGACTTGGAAGGGACCCCAGAAGCCACCGGGACCAATCCCCTTATTTTACTGTTGAGGAAGCAGAGGCTGGGCAAGTAGGGTGATCTGGCCGAGATCACACAGCTAATGCACAATAGAAATAGGACTACCTCAGACACTTGACACTTACTAGCTGTGTGACCCTGGGCAAGTCACTTAACCCTGATTCCTCACCAAAAAAAAAAAGAAAAGAAGTGGGACTGGAACATAGTAGGTCCTTTCAACTCCAGAACCAATATTCTTTCTACTGCACTGTGACGCCTACTTTGTAAAATCTTAAAGTGTCTCCTCTGACAGCTCTGATTCTTATTGTTTTTCAGGTTAGAAAATGGAGGCCTTCAAGAAAAATGACTTGCCTAAGGCAACTAGCAAGTCATTTGGCCAAGCTAGGCCTCCATCAGGAGAGCTGGGGCTCAGGGAAGCCCTCTTTCCGTTGGAGCATTCTTCACTTTGCCTTCATTATCTTTCAGGGAGTGGCAGAGGCTGAACTGGAGAAGGACCTGACCCGGACATTCAAAATGATGTTCCAAACAAGTGATGAGATAAAGGTGGGATATGTATGTGTATGTGCTGCATTGAGGGCAGCAGAGAGTTGTGGGAAGGAAACTGCTGGCTGATTTGGCTTTAGGGGAGGAAGCAGGATATGTCACAGTGTGTGACAGATTCCCCGAGGATCTGAGCCTGACCTTCTCTACTCTTTTTACTAGCTTTGTTACTAAACAGTACCTCTAACCTTCTATTTTAGTTCCTGCCTGTCCCACTCCTAGATGGGGGGAAACATTTTTACCATTTCACATCACAGTAGAATGGAATGAGATAATAACAGCAAGGATTTTGCTGTTACTACCCTAAGACCTTTTCTTTTTATTTTTTTGGAGGCAATAGGGTCAAGTGACTTGCCCAAAGTCACACAGCCAGTAAATGTCTGAGGCCAGATTTGAACTCACATCCTCCTGATTCCAAGGCCGGTGTACCACTTAGCTGCCCCACCTGCCCTAAGATCTAAAGGTTGTCCAGGAGACCCTACAGACAAGGGACATGGAAAGAACACAGATTTAGAGTCAGAGGTCTTGGGTTTGAACATGGCTCTGCCACATCCTGGTTGGGTAACCTTAGGCAAGTCACTTAATCTCTGGACCTCAGTTTTCTCATCAGTAAAATGGGAGGGTTAGACTAGATGGCTTCTGAGACCTAATCTTTCTTCTGCAATCAAACCAGCTTATCCAAATCTTTGAAACTCCTCCTAATCTTATTTTCTCTAATTGTGTTATAATGGTTTTATACAACTTAATAGCCTCTTTCTCCCAAGAGTCCCTTCAGTTACTAAATTGTATTTACTTTAGAAATAAATGATCTGGGGGCGGGGGGGGGGGGGGAGAGCTAGGGGATGCAGTGGATAGAGTGCCGACCCTGAAGTCAGGAGGACCTAAGTTCAAATCCAGCCTCAGACCAAACACTTGATACTGGCTATGTGACCCTGGGCAAGTCGCTTAACCCCAATTGCCTAAAAAAAAAAAAAAAAATGATCTTAAAGCCAAAAAGGAACTCAAATCCATACCTCAAGAGTCTATTCCCTCAATTATCTTCATTCTCCAAGTGAAGCAATTGAGGTCTGCAAAGATTGAGTAATTTGGATGTATGACGATGGGTGAGATCTCTGGGTTAAAGGGCATGGATGTTTTAGTTACTTTCTTTTCAGAAGTCTAAATTGTTTTCCAGAAAGACTGGAACAATTCACAGCTCCACTCACAATGTATCAGTGTGCCTGTCTTTCCATAGCCCTTCTGATATTGACTATTCCCATCTCTTGTCATCTTTGCTAGTTTGCCAGGTGTAAGATGATGCTTCAAAGTTATGTTCATTTTCATTTCTCTTATTGTCACTGATTTAGAACAATCTTTCACAGAGTGGCTAATAATTTGTTATTCTTTTGAGAACTGTTTGTCCATATCCTTTAAGGACATCCATTGGGGAATGACTTTTAGTATTAAGATATTATTAGATGTTCATTATGTATCTTGTGTCCTAGCCCCTTATCAGAGATTTTTGATTCAAAGATTTTTTCCCCCAATTGGCCACATTCTTATCCTAACTGCATTGATTTTGTAAGTGCAAAAGTTTTTTAATTCTGCGCAATTGAAATTATCTATTTTATTGTTTGTGATCACCTCTGTTCTTTATTTGAGATGTGAAAAGTATCTGATCTGATTCTCTCCTTTTTTAAAAAATGGTGCGACCTTTAAAATTGAGCCTGAGTATTCATCTTGAGTTTATTATGACATGTGGTATAAAGATAATGGTCTGACAGCCAAACTGTCATCTCTTGTAAGGGAGTTTTTTTTTGTTTTGTTTTGTTTTCTCTTCCTTGCAGGGTGTCTTAATGGAAAATCCTCTTGAAAAAGGTGAGAAACATCATTGACAGAGGATGATTGGAAGGGTCAGGGAAGGAACTGACAAGATCTGTGAGAAGTTTCTCCTTAAACATTTTTTTTATCTCTCTCTGCAATCTGACTATAGTGATCTTTTGGGCTCTCCTAGCCTTTTGCTACTGCTATTATTGACAAGTCATTTCAGTGGCGTCCAACTCTCTGTGACCTCATTTGGGGTTTTCTTGGCAAAGATACTGGGGTGGTTTGCCATTTTTCCTTTCCAGCTCATTTTCCAGATGAGGAAACTGAGACAAACAGGGTTAAATGACTTGCCCAGGGTCACACAGCTAGTAAGTGTCTAAGGCCAAATGTGAACTCAAGAAGGTGAATCTTTCTGACTCCAGGTCTAGTAATCTATCTACTGTGTCATCTCTCCTAGCCTACCATGTACTATCTGTGTGACCTTGGGCAATTTATTTTACCTGTCTAGGCCTCTGCTTCCCCACATGTAAAGTGATGAGAGTTGGACTCAATGAGACTTCTGAGATCTTTTTCCAGCTTTAAATCTGTGAATTATGAACTACAGCCTGTTTTCTCCCAATTGCCTTTGATTCCGGAGTCCCAATACATAAGCTAAGCTCCAAAGTTTACCAGTTACCCTAGCATGTGATAATTTAGTGGCTTCTTGGTCAGTCTCACAGGCTGCCCCCTCTTCCCCCACCCAAAGAATCTGTCCTCTTCAAACCTGTTCTTTCTTTCTCTCAAACCTCCCTGAGTGACTGCATTTCCCGTTTTCCTGCCCTTGATCAGAGTTGTTCTGTCAGACTTTTTAAACAGTGCAACTCCAGACTTACCTCTCCTGTCACTATGGAGAAAATATAGATTAAAGCACATTGGAAAAGTTAGTAAATGTCTCTGGTTAGTATCACTGCCAGTCTCTTTGCCTTTCCCTAGAATGACATAGGTTTGGCTGTGAAGATACCCAAAGCTAAAAAACACCTGAGGTCATTTTATGAAAACAGACTTTTCATTTGTGCCACAAAGTTCCTTATTAATAAGCTTCATAGAGGGACCAATGGTATTGGCTATTCTGTTCAGAAAGAGAGTTCTTAACCTTTTTTTTGCGATAGACCCTTTTGGCAATCTGGTGAAGTCTGTGGGTCCCTTCACAGAATGATTTTTAAATACAAAAATAAAATACATCAGATTGCAAAGGGAACTGATTATATTGAAAGTTATCAAAACTAAAATCATAAAAATATTTTAAAAAATTGTAAATAAGTACATGGACACCAAGTTAAGAACCCCTGACATGGAGTGTTGAAAAGGCACAGTGGAGATATAGACATAGACTTTTTACCCACAGTGTGTTGGTAAATGTTTGACAACAAGCTCTCTGGGGGTAAAAAAAATGTGTGACACACCTTTAAGTTTAATCTCCATTATTAACATTTTCTCCATCACTTTCTTAAGTCTAGACAATTTTTAAAAACCTATAAATCAAGTCCTGATTTGTAGCATTTTCTGATTTCCAAGATGTTAAAGTGCTTGCTCTGGGGCAGCTAGGTGGCGCAGTGGATAGAGCGCCGGCCCTGGATTCAGGAGGACCTGGGTTCAACTTACTAGCTGTGTGATCCTGGGCAAGTCACTTAACCCCACTGCCTAGCCAAAAAAAATAATTAATTGATTCATTCATTAAAGTGCTTGCACTGAAAATTTAACAGTCAGCTCACAGGTTCAAGCTGATTCTAACACGTCCCTAACTCCATCCCTTTTAGCTCTTTTGCAGTTCTCCCATCCTACCATGGGATAGGCAGCTAGGTGGTACAGTGGATAGCATTTGGTCTGGAGTCAGGAAGGCTCATCTTCCTGAGTTCAAATTCAGCCACAAGACACTTACTAGCTATGTGACCCTGGGCAAGTCACTTAACCCTGCTTGCTTCAGTTTCCTCATCTATAAAATGAGCTGGAGAAGGCAATGGCAAACCAGTCCAGTATCTTTGCCAAGAAAACCCCAGATGGGGTCATGAAGAGTTGGACACTGAACAACAACAAAAACCATGGAATAAGAAGCTGCTTGGTCCCTTTTGTAGGCCCAGTAGCCTGAGCCAAACAAAATATGCCCAAGCTCATCCTTCTTAAGGGGTGAGTGGATCAGTGAGTGGTCCTAGGTGCCCAGGTCCAGTAAAGTCTCTCAGTGAAGTGTTGCTGGGCATGCCTGACCCAAGCCTTACACAGGGGGTTGCAAACAAAATCCTAAATATAACCTCATTCCTCTAATGCTTAAAGTTTCAACTCATCAAGTTGATTCAGCGCCCTCCCCTATCTCCATCAACCCTCTCCATCTGTTTTCTAAGCTGAGCAATGCTGACCTTCTGTAAAATGGCAGGAGTCACCTTGACTCTTGTAAGGTAAATGTTGATGACAAGTACCAGGTAAAGGTGGGAAAACTGAGGCTCTGCCAGGGTAAGTAAGTCAGTCATTCAATGTACTTTGGTCACTTGCAAGGTACAGAGCTCTGAGAATTACCAAGGAAATTAGAGACACAGGCGGCCTTACTGTCCTTCATACCTGACTCTCCATTTCCTTGCCCAAGCCTGGAAGCTGCACCCTCTTATATTTTATATGACACATGATATATTATATATGTGCTGCCTCTGTCTCTTATATTTCTAATTTCCTTACAAACTCAAGCCAAACTTGTTACATGATTCTTTCATAATCCTCTCCATAGTACCTTCTCCTTGCATCCATAAATCATCTTGTATTTATTTTGCATACATCTTGCATACACCTACATATATATGCACTGCTCCCCAAAATAGAATATAATTTCCTTGAGGGCAGGGCTGATTTCATTTTTTGTCTTTGGATCCCCTAGTACCTGCTATATGACTTAAGAAACACAAGTTAACTCATTGATTGATAGGGGAAACCAAACAAGCAGAGATAAAAATATTCAGGAACACTAGCCAGGAAGTGCATAATTACGGGCAAAACTAATGACATCTGTTCAGGATCATGGAGAAATATATGCATTAGTGATATTGGGTTGCTAAAAGGATTGAGATCACTCTCATTCTGAGAAACTACCTGGTGTTGGAGTTTTCAGTAAGTTTTTGAAACTTAGGTGGGTCATGGTTAGACAGAGAAGAGTGGAGAATGAAATGTAGGTTGGCTTAGTACATAAGACCAAGGATATGTTGTGGGTAATGTTGAACAGGGGAAAAGTAGCAGTAGGAACCCTAGAAGGCAACCCCAGAGGCTACATAACACAACACCCTTATTGTGCCAATGTGGAACCTACAGCCTAGCGAGATTAAGTGAATTTTTTAAGGTCGCACCAATAGTAAGCACCAGAGGTAGACTTTGAACCCAGGTCATCTGACTCCATCTAAGGTGAAATAGGAAATAAGAGCATTTCAATAGTGGAAGCAATGATTGGAAGGCCCTTGGAGGGACTGTATGGTATAGTGGGAAAAGTAGTGGATTTCAGCTCTGACCACCTACGGTCAAAATCATGCCTCCACTCCTTACCTCCAGTGTGACCTTGGACAGGTCACTCCTGGCCCTCTCTGGGCCTCAGTTTCTTCATTATAAAATGAGGAGGTGTTGGTGCTAAAGGTCCCTTCCAGCTCTAGACCCAGAATTGTAGATATACGATGAGAAGCAATCAAGAGGCACAACATACTTCTGAAACAGGAGAGTGATGTGGTCAAACCAATGAGGTGCTCAAGGTCAACCGTGGAATGAGTGACATCAGCCACGGAAACCCAAGAAGCAGGAGTGCAGGGATACAGAGCAGTGTCTTTCTTCCACAGGAATTCTGCCAAAAACCAGGAATCCCCAGTGGAATTGGATGGCAACAGAGGAAGAGATTGAGGTCTACGTGCAGCAGTTCAAGAAATCTGGCTTCAGGTAAAGTATGAATTCAGGTAAAGATGATTTCCTGTCATGTGAGGGAATGGACGGGAAAGAAAGTCTGGCCTTCCTGGAGAGAAAGTGAGTTAAGCCTCCTTGGTCTTGAGGGGCTGTTCTTACTGCCAACGCCTAACAGCTCAGTTCCTCCCCTTCTTTTCCCTTCCTGAGGGGCACCCCTCAAAAATGAATATTTCCAGTAGCATATGAATGCCCCTATGTCAGAATGGTGTAGCCCTCTCTTCTAGCCCTACTGCTGAGAAACATTTTTTGAAGGGAGTGGGGTGTGAAAGGGATCGAATTATTACTCTCTACAGGTAAGGGAACTACAGCCCAGAGTTGTGACTTACCCAAACTCACATAGCTAGTAGTGTCTGAAGTGGGATTTGAACCTATGTCTAACTCTATCCCAGAGGTGGAGAACCTGTGACCTTGAGGCCACGTGTGCCTTCTATATCCTTAAGTGCGGCCTTTTGACTGAATCCAAATTTTATAGAACAAATCCTGATTTGTTCCCCACCCCCTCCATCCATTGCATCATACTGTCTCTCCCTGGTGATGGTATGCCTTTTTTTCAAATTATGGGACTGAATATCTTCATGGTGTCTGGACACTCCTCAAACACCAGCACCACCCCCTCCCCCATTTCCTGCCCCACCCCCAACCCAGGCAAAGGAATCCTTAGGATTCATAAAGAGAAAGGTTTTCTGGGAGAATCTGAGTCCAAAAGATACTTCTTTCAGGTATCTGTTACCCATTTTTATTGGGTGATTCCTCTTATAACTCTTCTCCCCCACCCCTCCCACAAGAGGCAGTAATGAGTAGAGAGCAAGCTTAAAAGTCAGGAAGACCTGGATTTGAGTCCCTCCTCTGCCATACTTTGGCTGTGTGACTCTGTAAATGTTTCTTAGCTTCTCAATATCCCCCTCCCATCCCCTAAATTGAAGAGAAGGTAGGAATCTATTTCTGAAAAGGGAGTTTCCTCATTGGAAACTCCGTTCACCAATGAAGTCACAGGTCTAGTCCCTATCCCCCTCTCCCCACAAATTTTGACAGCCCCTTCAGAAATGGTATTCTAGAGCATAGGTTCCCAAACTTATTTGGCCCACCACCTCCTTTTTTAAAAAATTACTCAGTGCCCCCTGGAAATCTACTTCTTTAACCCTTTAGCTTTTTTTAAAAATGTGTGTCATTTAAAAAAATAATATAGAATATTTTTTGAAATGACACATCTTAAATTTAATAATTTATTGTAAATTTGTGGGCTTTTCCCACATTAAATTTTTGATGATGCAATATTGCGTCATATAACTACATACTACCTGACATGTAGTATCATGTTATAAACAAGTTATTACATGCACATATTCCTGCCCATGCTTTCTGGACTTCTCGACAGTGCGAGACACACTTGCCTGCCAATACTTACTTGTTAAGAACTGTTGGTGAACTTGACCACTGATCGGTTATGACTTGCATTTTGTGTGTTTATTTGGAAAATAATGTAATCACTACGACTTTAGCTGTTGTTCAACAAATGAAACATGTATGAATATTTTTTTCAAAATTTTCTTCTTTTCTTTCTTTATGCTTCCTCCACCCCTTATTTTTATTCAATGCCTCCTCAATTGCACTAGAGGCTACTACCACCCCCTTGGATCATTCTAGTGACCCCCAGGTGATGGTATTGCCCACTTTGGGGGCAATTTGCCTTGAGGGCAGGCCCAGTTTCAGTTTTGACTTTCTATCCTTAGTGCCCATCACAGTGCCCAGAACCTAATAGTCACTTAATAAATGCTTGTTGATTATTGGTTGATTGATCAGGAGGGAACAACACATGCTCAGAGAAAGGGGACCACCTCTCATTTCAAACCTGCTTTCTTTCAGGTTCAGGGTTCAGTAGGAATTATCCATTGAAAGAGCTCGCCAATTTTCCTTCTTCTGCTTCCCTAGGGGTCCCCTAAACTGGTATCGGAACATGGACGCAAATTGGAAGTGGGGCTGTACTGCTGCCAGAAGGAAGGTGAGTGCGCTCTTTAGGAAATGAGGCAATGTGCTACACAGGAAAGAATATGGCACCTGAAGTCAGAAGGGGCCTGAATTCAAGTCCCGTCTCTGATACTTTACCAGCCATGTGACCTGGGCAAGTCATTTCCTCTTTCTGAGGCTCAGTTTTCCTCATCTGTAAAGTGGAAAGGACAATATCTGTCGTACCTGCTTCACAGAGGTTTTGCAGGGCTCAAATGAGATAATGTGTAGAAAGTGGCTTGCCAACTTTGAAGCTCTATAGAAATGTCATTTATGCCCCTGTCCCCCATTGTGGCATGGAGGCGACTCTGGGTCCTTGAAGGCTCTGCCAGTGGATCATAAACTTTGGCAGGTCCTCTCATGATGGAAGAGCTTTGCATATGGTCCCAGCAGCAGACTGCTTTCTGTGATCCAGCCTAATTAAGTTCACAGAGACTCAAAACCCTGGGCTGGCTACTCAGTGATAAGCTTTTGGGGTATAACAGCCCATGAAACACCATTACCATAGCATCATCATCATCATCATCATCATCATCATCATCATCTTCATCTGTTGTCATCTTTTTAATGTAAATTTTATTGATAGCTTTTGTTTTTTATATAGCCTCAATTCCCCTATTAGGTATCCCTCCTTCTCTCCAACCCAAGAGTCACCCATATTAGAAAGATTTTGCAAAAGAGAGAGAAGAAAAAACAGACAATACATTTTTTAAAAATCTGAAAATATATGCAATGTTTCATCCCCGTGGACTTTCCACCTCAAGGGAAAAAGGAGGGGAGATAACAATTCTTTGTAATTATGCAACATTCATGTATTATTGTTTTGTGGTGGTGGTTCTTTCTGCCTACATTGTTATAGTCGTTACTCATACAGCGTTTCCCAAAAGTCTTAGTGCAGAACTTTAATAATTAAGCTTTTAAGCTGTAACAGCTCTGAACTGCACTAAGACTTTTGGGACACTCTCCCGAGTCCAAACTCTGTAAGGATGACCCTTCTGTAGTATCCAGGGACAAAGATCTGCTCCCGAATCACCATCACAGACTCTTCCATTTCCAGAAATAAATCTTTACAATTCAAGCCATTTCTCTGATGCTTTTTGTTGACATATCGTTAGTTGAGTTCCTGTGGATATTGCCTGTGGAGAGGCCTTTTGATTCCATTTGTGAATCTTAGCTGTTTCACAGACACCATCTGAAGGCAAATCACTTTCAGTTGCATTGGACAAGTCCAATGACCTCTACCTGTTATTAGCCTTGAATACTGCTTGATGTAGTAATATCTGCTTGTTGCAAAAATATTTCTGTAAATTTTTGCCCTGCTTATCCTGTGTCCTAAGAACGCCTATCCATCTTCTTCCTTCTTCTTGGCAGGGAAATGTTCATCTTTCTATAGCTGCCTGAAGGTGGCCAGCCCTGAGTTTCATTAATATTGGATAGGTTTTTGTTTTCAGAATTGTAATAGTCCATTTCACAATTCCAAAAATGTACGTTTAGAATGGCATTATATGGATCTTAATTGCTTCTGATTCAGCTTTAATTTCAGGATGCCAGTAAGTCTTTTGACATATTCAGCCACAAGCTATCAAGGAGCCACATGTCCTTGATATTGTTACATTCGATATGTCTTGCCTGGGAGAGAACGAGATAGTTGGAGATAGCCCTTTCTTTCATCCATTGATTCATTGTGACCTCTAGATTCCAGCTTGAAGCCTTCAGTCTCTGTCTCTCCTTGACACACATTAAAACTTTCACAATTCTGGAATCTGAAAAACATTTTTATCTTCTTTGGGGAAAATTCCACAAGACAAAGAGCATAGTCGTTGTCCTTATGTCTGCAATACATCAAAATACACATCCAAGAATGAATAATCAGAATAAGTAATGGTACAAAATGGCAAGAGGAAATTCCCTTGAATTTTGTGTATCATGGCCAGGCTCCTCCAGGGTTCTTGTTTCCTAGGGTCATCAAGCTAGAAAGGGCCTCAGAGACTATCTAGGCTAACTCTCCCATTTTGCAGATAAGAAAACTGAGACCCAGAGATGTGAAGGCCACATAGGTAGTGAGCATCAGAGGAAGTGTTTGAATCCAGCTTCTCTGACTTCAGAACCGTTCCCCCTGGACCACAAGGTCTCCATCCAAATCCTCATCCCTTGAAGGTTACACCTGAGAATCTTCCTAACAGGTGGTCAGCTCTATGGTCTTGGAATGGGATTGGGCTGGGAGAGTACTTATTCTCTTGTAAAACCAAAACTAGTCCCTGGCTATGTTGGGCATGTCATGAGGAATGCAGGAAAGTAGAGTCAAGTTGGTGTATGGTATTGTCAGGGCTTAAGCAATGGCGGACCAGGGGCTAGACCAGGCAAATTGGTGGCAAGGTTTCATGCAGGGGGCATGGTCATACCCCATGAAGGGTTTATTAAAACAAGTCATTGCAAAAACCCAGAGATTAGTCACAGGAAAAGACAGGAAAAGCACACAGATTAGTTACAGGAGCAGGGTAGGCAGGGGCATGATCACAAAAATGTATGGAAAGCAGTTTCAACAATTCAAAACCAATTTCATTATCTTTTCTATGCAGATGAGTCTCAGATCTATATACCCAGCCCTAGTTTCTCTCCTGGGCTCTAGTAATGTATCATTGTTGTTTTCTCTCCTACCCTGGGGGGCCCAATTGAACATAATTTCATGACTTCATTAGGCAACAGCATTGTAACTTTTCCCGGTCCTTCCAGACAGTGGCCGGGGTGGGGGCAGGCACCCAGAGGAAGGGCTGGGCACTCGGGCCAGTGGCCCAGGAGCTAGCCAGCAGCCTCCAGACGGACCTGGCTACCCGCCCCCACCCCTCTCCTCGCCCTAACTCCCAGCAAGGCACGAGCTTGAGGCTGCTTTCCTGGATGAGCTCAACAGTTCTCTGTGTCTGTGGGGAGAAGCCTGTTTGGGGGAGCAGTCAGTCTGCAGGACCCTGTAGGGGTTTGTCCAGACTGCCCTCGAAAAACCCTGGCTCCAATGCCAGCTGAGTGACCTTGGATAGGTCACTTCCCTTTCCCAAGCCTCAGTTTGCCCCTGTGTAAAATGGGGTATTGGCATGGCCTTACCAGATGTGGGGACAAAGAAAGTATGTTGCATTAGTTTGAACCCCACACAAAGGAGGTGACCTATTGAACTTTTTGATTTAGATGTCTCATAGTCATCTCAAACTCATCATGTCCGAAACAGAACACATTCTCTTTCCCTCCCCCAAAAAATCTCCTTTCTAAGATTCCCTATTTTCAGTGAGGACACCACCACCATCTTTCTAGTGACCCAAGTTAGTAATCTTGAAATCCTCACTTTCCACTTACTTTCCAATCCTTACTTTCTCACACCCTGAATTTCCAGTCAGTTGCCAAATCTTAGTGCTTCTCCTTCTACATCTCTCAAAGTGGTCTCCTCTCCACTCTAATTGACATCCTTCTCACCTCTTGAATGACCTGTTGCAATAGCCTTTTAATCGTCTCCTTAACTCTAGTTCCTCACCACTCCAATTCATCTTTTACACAGCCAACAACATTATTTTCCTAAAGTCCAAGTGTGACCATGTTATTTCTCTCTTCAGTAAAGGCTGGTGTTTTCCTGTTATCTTGAGGATCAAATACAAAATCCCTTGTCATGTAAAGACCTTCACAACCTGGTCCCAACCTACCCTTCCAGCTTAATTACATGTTACTCCCTTTATACATACTAACTACAGTCCAGCAAAATTAGCCGTCTTTATATATGGCATTCCCATCTCCCATATGATACTCCGTTTCCCAATTCTGTACCTTTGCTCAGACTACCCCTCTGTTTAGAATGCTCTGATGTGTCCTATAACTCACAACCACAAAGCTGGATCTGGGGACACCAACCATAACTCTCTAACTGCTGGGCCGATCATGCTGCTCTGATGTAACCTTTGAGACCTATCTCTTTACATCCTTTCCAACTGGGACTGAGGGAGATTTTAAACTATGAAAGTGTGGAAACAAAAGGTCTCATTCCTTCTCTGCCAACTGCTTTTTTTTTTTTTTGCTGTGTACTCTGTCCCTAGATCTTGATTCCAGCCCTGATGGTCACAGCTGAGAAAGACAGGATTCTCCTTCCAAAGTTTTCTAAGCGTATGGGAATGTGGGTAAGTGTCCTGGGGCCCAAAATCAAGGCAGAATGGGATGGGAAGTGCTTTGTGACAGAAAAAGAGCTATTGAAGAGAAAAGAATGCCCCCAAATGGGACAACAGAAGCTAAGGGAGAAAGTTGGCCAGTTATCACAGAACAGCAGTAACATGGTGTCTACCTTGACAAAGCAAAGCAGAGGGTGAAGTGATTTTGAAGTCCATTTGAATCATCTACCAAGATGGGCATCTTGAGGGCATGTTCCCTCCACAAAAGTCCTCTTCAAGTGCTTCATGACAGACTGGAGATGTTGATGGTTAGGCCTACTTGGTTCAAATTGGAATGAAAAGAAACATCCATAGACTATATAACAGTTAATAAGAGGATTTTATGTAATTATGTTAGGGGAAAGATATTCAGCAAGGATACAGTTGACCACAGTTTCCTTCCCTCTGTGTTGGCCATGCTGGTTTACTGGTCACAGACCTGAGGGAGCAGAGAAATTCCTGCTTCCTTGGGTGCTGGTTTTCATTTAAACCACCAGGAAGCTACATCAATTGCCCCAGTTTAGTCCCCATGAGACAACCAAGTATGGAATATATTTCCGATACCTTTTTAAAGGAAAACTTATCTAGCCTATGTGGAAGATATTGTTTCTACAAGAGGAGGTGATCCTTCTTGAGGATTTGAAGGCTATCCCAGTGGGTTACAAGCTCTGATGGGTCCTATCAGACTGGAAAGGCTTGGAGAACAAACTGGGTATCTGTCTATAGATCATGTATCTGTCATGCGAGAGCAGCTTAGCCAGGTTCAAAGAGGCTCATAGCCAAGTTGGCTGCAGGGTGCTCAGGAAATCTATCCCAGCAATTCACAAAATCCCAAAAGCTTGTCTACCAGGATGTAGATGGGTGGTCCCCAAAGAAGTATTGAAGGACACAGCCATACCATGTTTTCTTTCCATCTCCCCAGAGCACCTCATAGCGTGAGTGCTCAGGAATTTCTGTTGACTAATCTAAGCAAAAATAAGAGGCATTATGGCATAACAAATAGAAGGTCAGCCTTAGAATCAGGAAAGAAGGAAGAGAGGAGGGAGGGAGGAAGGAGGGAGGAAGGGAGAAAGGAGAATGGAGGAAGGAAGGAAGAAAGGAAGGGAGAGAGGGGAGGAAGGAGGAAAAGAGAAGGAAGAAGGGAGGGAGGGAGGAAGAAAGGAAAGAGAAAAGGAGGGAGGGAAGGTGGGAAAAGAAAGAAGGCAAGGCAGAAAGGAAGGAGGATGAAAGGAGGGAGGGAAAAAAGGGAAGGAAGAAGGGTTGGAGGGAGGGAAAAGAGGGAAGGTAGGAGGGAGGGAGGGAGGAAGGAAGGAAAGAAGGAGAGAGGGAGGGAGGGAAGCAAGAAGGGAGGAAAGGAAGGAAGGTTGGAAGGAAGGGAGGAATGTTGGATCCTCACAACCCTGGGAAGTAGATGCTATTACAATTCCCACTTTATATGTGAGGTAACTGAGACAGAGGTTAAGTGACTTGCTCAGGATCACACAGCTAATAAATGTCTGAGGTCAAATTTGAATTCAGATCTTCTGACTCCAACCCAGCACTCTATTCTTGCTTCACCTAGCTGTCTCTAGATGCCCAGGAAGACCTGGGTCCCACATGTGACACAAGCAGGCTCTGTGACCCTGGGCAGGTCACTGGATAAGCTCTTAACGCCCCAGGCAACTCTGTAAGACTAAAAGTTGCAGAAAAATCACCTGTCTTCATTGGTGGAAGGCATTTCCTCACTGGGAGCTCTCAAATCTATTGGGAAATAATCTTTTGCAAAACAGTTTGGTTTGTGTCCACTTAATCTGCCTGCACTGTAGCTATAACCTACCCAGAAACTTCAGGGAAGAGAAAACAGTCACATGAGTGGTCTGTGATGTACCTTCTAGTCCTCTGACTTAGTCAATAGAGTACTTACCTTGAAGCCAAGAAGACCTGGGTTCAAATGCTATCTCATTCACTAGCTGTGTGACCCTGGATAAATCACTTAACCTCTCTGAGACTATTTGACCATCTGTAAAAGTAAAAATAATAATATCACCTACCTCATGGGATTGTTGTGAAGATCAGATGAGATAATGTACTTTGCAGATCTTAAAGTGCTACATAATTTAATGCATGCTAATTAAGGACATTATTATGATGACTTAGGGCCAAAACCCACTCCAAACTTACTCCACTGTTACACAAAGTGTAACAGTAGTTGATTGGCCTACCTGATCCTATGCTGATTTAAAGATAAAGCCCCATACATTCTCCCCTCCATGACCACCTCCACCCTGCTCTGAGGGATAGGATTCTATGTTTCATGTGGTTTGTTGTGGGTCAGCTGTTTATCAGTTGTGTCCAACTATTTGTGATCTCATTTGGGGTTTTCTTGGCAAAGATACTGGGGTGGTTTGCCATTTTTCCTTCTCCAGCTCATTTTACAGATGAGGAAACTGAGGCAAACAGGGTTAAGTGACTTGCCCAGGTCACACAGCTAGTAAGGATCTGAGGCTAGATTTGAACTCGGGTCTTCCTTGACTCCAGGGCCAATGCTCTGTCCACTGTACCACCTAACATGTCTTTTATACTTTAAGTTGTAAAAGACAATCAATGCCCAAAGTTAAGAAATCCTTATTTTCTTTATATTTTCTTTCTTTCTTTTCCCAGAAGATGTTTTGCACTGTGCTAGGACTTTGCCAAGAAGGAGCTTATGGGGGTGATTAGCTGGGTTCCTCCCCAGATTAGTTTTATGTGGCTCAAAAATTTCCATCCTCATTCATGTCTTTTGTGATCATTGGTCATACTTGCTGCAGCGAGTTTGAGATCAGACTGAACCAAGTCACACACGGAGAGAGGCGTGTACAGATTTGTGGAAAGAGATTGTTATTGTTCAGTTGTTTCCGACTCTCCGTGACCCCGTTTGGAGTTTTCTTGGCAGAGATCCTGGAGTGGTTTGCCATTTCCTTCTCCAGCTCATTTTTACAGATGAAGAAACTGAAGCAAACAGGGTTAAATGACTTGCCCAGGGTCATATAGCTAGTAAGCGTCTGAGGCCAGATTTGAACTCAAGTCTTCCTGTCTCCAGAGCCTACCCTCTATCCACTGGGCCACCTAGCTGCCTCCCGTAGAAAGAGATGCATCCTTCCTAAAGGCAAGGTGGGGGGATGCTATTGAGAAGGTGAAGTGTAGGAAGAAGGCCTGCCTGGACCTGAGAACCTGGAATAAGAATTAGGGCCTATTATGTTAGATACATGATCTATTTAATGGCCACTGATGATTATTTGGGCCTAATAAAGAACAATACGCTTTGTAAGCAGAAATATCAAACACTCATCTTGCAGTGTAGACTAAACCAAATTAAAATGTAATTGGGAAATGTTTAGCAAAGTAAATAAAAATATAATACAATATAGATAACGTTTATTTGTGGTTTTCTAAGTGAATATACCACCCTAGGATCTGTTTCTATTTGAGTTTGACACCTCCGGGCTACAGGGACTAGAAAGGAACGTGTCTTCTGCCATACTGACCTGCCCCTGCCTCCATTGCCTGTCCCATCATCGGGAATGCAGATTTATACACAGGTTCTGCATTATGAGATAAAATGGCTTCCTCTCACCTTGGTGGTTCTTTCTTTCAGATCCCCAACCTGACACGGAGAAATATTGAGGAATGTGGACACTGGACTCAGATGGAAAAGTAAGGAGATACTGGACAGTCCTGGGTGGGATTCCTCAGAAGGCATCTGTGGTGTAAAGTGGAAAGAATGCTGGATTTGGAGTTAATCCATCCCATTCCCCCGCCTCAGGTTCAGGCCCTAGGTCTGTCACTGACTAGCTGTGTGCCCCTGGACAAGTCACTTTGACCTCTCAAAGCTTCAGCTTCTCCCTCTGTAAAGGAAGTGTTTAGACTAAGTAATATCTAAGATCCCTTCCAGTTTCAGTAATCTATGAAAATTGGGATAATATTATTTACATCACTTGGTTGTTGAAAGGATCAAGTTAAATAATGTATATCATGTACGTAGTATGTGATATAGGATGTCCCAAAAGCCATTGGGGGGGGGGTTGGAAGAACTGCACTAAGACTTTTGGTACATCCTGCATAAAGGGCAGCTTGGTCATTCAGATGAGGGTAGAGTATAGAATTCTAAGTTCCCAATTCTTCACTCAGTTTCATTCAGGTATGAATTATCTTGACTTTCATCTTTGCTGTGCCCAAGTTCTGGCTTTACCATTTACTGCAGATCTAAACTAGGGTAAATGGCACCAGCAGAATTCTTGACAACTTTTGTTTCCCCTGCAGGCCAAGAGAGGTGAATCAGATCCTCATTGAGTGGCTGCAAGATGTGGCCAAGAATCCACCATTGGTCTCTATGCTCTAATGTGGGGCGTGTGTGTGTGTGTGTGTGTGTGTGTGTGTCTGTATGAGATCCTGCAAACACCTCTATCATTTCAGACGGGGAGATTACTCCTATCAAATGATGGCTTTCTCTTCCATCCACCTCCTTTAATGAACAGCATTATGAGAGGCTGGTGGGATGTGCCAGAAAGACAATGGTGCTTCCTTCTCCTCTTGCTACGCACACGCCACAAATAAGGGCTTCAGTTCTGGGGGAAGAGGGGGAAAGGAGATGAGTCTGTTTAGTGAGCATAGATAGGAAGCTATTTGAATTACTCCCATTAACACTTTCTTCCTTATGACAGTAATTAAAATAGGTGATGGTTATTAAATAATAGTGATTTGATTTAAAAAGTCAGATTGGGAAAGGCTGATCATTATCAACTGGCCCAGAAGTCAGAAGCTCCTGGGTTCCAGTTCCAGCTCAGCTGCTTATTAGCTGAATGACCTTGGGCAAGTCATTCAACCCTTCTGAACCTTATCCATCTGGTGAGAGTTGGACAAGAATGAGATAATTTCTCTGGCCTCTTCCATCTCTAGCATAAATATGTCAATCAGGAAATTTAAAATAGGGCAAATTTTGCAGGATAAAGAAACCACTAAATGAGGAAGGTCTGCACATCAGTCTTGAGGTATAAGATGGAGGAGGTAAAACTGGGGTTTCTAACTTGATTAAATATTTAATAGTGTTTCAAATGGATTTGTTAATTGTGGTTGTGACTACAATAAAAAAATTGTTGTAAAAGACACAGTGGCATTGGGTCTACTTTGTTCAGGAGGTAGATGCCAGACTTGTGCTTGGAATAAAGTCAGTGATGATGAGCACGAGAGAAGAGGAGATGTCTTCTGTGAATTTGGATTAGTGGAAGGCCCTTGGAACACTAGAAAATAAGTGGAATTCAAAGAAGACTTTGAGACTCTTGGGATTCATGTCAAGCAAGACGAAGGAGCCTCAACTCTGACTTGAGTCTGGCCTGGCCTTGCTCAAAAGCCTATTCAGTGGCCATCTCTTCAGGACTTCCTTCCAAGGTATTCAGCCTACTCCAAGCTATCCTCCAGGTAGGGGCTTGAGGGCCCAAGGAAGATCGTGTTGGGCATCTTAATAATGTAGTGACCGGAGCAGGGAACTAGGTTGCACCATAGTGCATAGAGCCCCAGGCCAGGAGTCAGGAAGACTCTTCTTCCCAAGTTCAAATCTGGCTTCAGGCACTTACTAGCTATGTGACCTTTGGCAAGTCACTTCACACTGTTTGCCTCAGTTTCCTCATCTGTAAGGTGAGCTGGAGAAGGAAATGGAAAACCACTCCAGTATCGTTGCCAAGAAAATCCCAAATTGGGTTATGGAGAATTGGACACAATTGGAAACAACTGAACAAATGGCAAAAGCCTTGATTTTAGGGGCCAAAGGACCTGGGCTCGAAACCGAGCTCAGCTCCTTGCTGTATGTAACAGTAGACACATTGCTTAAACCTCTTGACTTTCTTACTTGTAAAAGGAGAAGGGTTAGGCTAGATTACAGGGTAATAGCTTATGAGCTAAAAGGATTCTCACAGATCATCTAGTCAACTCCGCCATTTTATAGACGTGGAATCTAAAGGTGCAAGAAGTCAAGTGATTTGCCCAAGTCACACAAACAGAGCCAGGATCTGAATCCAAGGCCTCCAGCTCCAAATCCAGCGTTCTTTCCACTATATCATGCAGCTTCCCCGATTCCTCCTCTTCCTTAGAAGTAGCCAGGAAGCAAAGTGGGGAGAGCTCAAGGCCTGGGTAAGGAAGACATTAGTTCAGATTTGGCTTCAGATACTTCTGTGTGACCTGGGAGCAAATCACTTAATCTCTGTCTGCCTCAGTTTCTTTAACTGTCAAATGGGGATGATAATAAAAATAAAAATATGATATATAATATAACATCAATATAAAATATTTAAAATGAGATATTTTAAAAGTGCTTAGCACAGTGCCTGGCACATAGTAGACACTTAATAAATGCTTGTTTTCTTTTTCCTTTCCAATTCTAGATCATATGAATTTGGTAGCCTTCCCACACCCCTCTCATTTTTATGAGTACCCAAGGTATGAACTTGAAAGGGAAAAGAGGAGATAACACAAAAAGGCAATGTGCATCTGGTTGGTTGTGTGAAAGGGGGGAGGGAGGTCAAACATCTGGCCTCATCATGCTGATGATAACTTTTCAATACTTTAAAATAGCTGTGATTTTTTTGGAGGGAGATTCATATCATAATCCTCCCTTCCCATGCCTTAGTGGGAGGCTTAAGGAGTTAAGGAGATCATCACCTGGTGGCCTACTGTTTAATGATAAGCTTCTCTGAGTTTCGCTGGGCTGGTCCTCAGAGGACATGCCCAGTCTTTGTACCATGGGTTCTCCACTTTTATGGCTCTTTAGCCATAGCTTTACAGGTTCCCTAGGTTCCCACTAACCTTATGCCATTCCCAACCTGTGGATCTTCATCCTTCACCATCTGATTTCTTCACTCGTGGTTCTGAGCTGCTGAACACCATGAAAGAACATCACAAAACTGAGCCGATTTCATTCGGTGCAAGTTTATGGTGCATCACATCAACGGGGTCGTCAATGCTGACCGTCAGTCTTTCTTTTCTCCTCCTGGTGACTCCCCATTTCTTGCCCCTTCATGACTATTCCAAAACCTCTTCCTCAGAAACATAGATTCTAGAATTAACAAGTACCCCAGAGGCCATCTATTCCAACTCATACATGCAAAGGAATTCCTATATACCACATCAAAGGAGCCCCCACTACCTCCCATCCAATGAGGGGTTGTTCAGCTTCTGCTTGAAGGCCTTTGATGACGCAGAACTCACCTCCTCTCTGGACAGCCCAGTCTATTTTGGGGCAGCTCCGATTGTTAGGAAGATTTTCCTGACATCCTGCCGAACTTTATTCCTTTGCAACTTTTACCTATGACTGCTAATTGGAACTAAAGGAAACAAGTCTGATTCTTCTTCCACGATAGCCTTTCTCATACTTGAACACAATTAATACATCCCTCCTCAATCTTCTACAGGCTAAATATTCCCCATTCCTTCAAGTGACCTTTAGATGACACGTTTCCAAGGCCCTTCACCTTCCTGGTTTTTGTTCTCCAGCTTATCAATGTCTTCCTTAAACTGTGAGGCCACCAATTGAACACAATACTCCAGGTAAGGCAGAATCATCTCCCTGTTTCTGGAAGCCATACTTCTGCTAGCACTGCCCAACATTGCATTAGCATTTGTGGCTGCCATATCACACAGATGACTCACGGGAATATAGTGTGTAGTTCACTAAAGCCCTCAGATCCTTTTCAAACAAACAGTCTAACAATGCCTCCCATCCTATCCTTGAGAAGCTGATTTTTGACCCCAAGTGCAGGACTTGTTACCCAGATGCCTGTTGAATTACATCTTATGAAATTCAGGTCCAGGTTCTAGGCCCTCCCAAGATCTTATTAGCTCTCACTCCAGCCCTTATTGATGTTGTGGGTCCTCTTCGAGAATGAAGGACAAACAACACCTGCAAATTTGATGATTGCGATGTCTCTCCCAACCTCACACTGGCCCCCCAACACTTTCAGCAAATGACAACCTTTTCCACTGAGGGGACTGAGGCCATCTAATATGAGTTATCTTCAACCATTCCTCAGAACTCCTCAGTATCATCCCTTGCTCTGTTCTTTTTCATAGTAATTAATAATAATATTAATAATGATGATGATGGCTGGCTAACATCGTATGGTTCTACTGTGTGCCAGGCACTGTGCTAAGCACTTTATAAATATTATCTCACTGAAACCTCACAACAACCCTGGGAGGTAGGTGCTGTTATTATCCCCATTCGACAGTTGAGGAAACTGAGGCAGGTAGAGGTTAAGTGACTTCCTTAGGGTCACACAGCTAGTCAATGTCTGAGACTGAATTTGAATTCAACTCTTCCAGACTCCAAGCCCAGCACCTCATCTGCTGTTCTACTTAGCTGCCTACTTAGAGAAGAAGTCGTTCTACTCCTCACTAAGGCTAATCTCTCTACCTGAACCCATGATCCCACCCAACCTTTGCCTCCTCCAGGGGCACATCTCCAGTCGTCCTGATCTATATGTTGCCATTGGACCCAGACGGCCCCGGAGGAGATAGTGAGGCTGGTGACTCTGCACAGCTCTGCCTCACTTAAATCCAATTCACTTGCAAGTCATGACATCACCTTCCTGATGTCATGGTCCTCTTTGAGAAGGAAAGACAAACACAACAACCTCCTCCAGGACTTTTCTCCAGCAAAGTTTCTTAAGCATCGTCCATCCCTGCTCTGTTAGCTCCTTGCCATTCCAACATGCTCAAGTCTGCCCAGTCCTAAAACTGCTTCTCTTTGACCCTTCCAGCTCATCCTGCCACCTACCATCCCATGTATCTCCTCTCTTTCATTGCTCGATTTTTTGCAAAAGCCATCTATATCCACTGACTCTATGTCATTGAGGCCCAGGAAGAACATGACACTTGGGCAGTTATGTCTGTTCTTCTGTGCTTCACTTTCCTCACCTGCAAAGTGATAGAGTCGAACTAGACAGTTTCTGAGGTCCTATACTGGGATTTTATAAGTCTCTTCACAAATTTGTCTAATTGCCAATGCCCAAATTAGTTTTGCTGGACTAGACATCATTGTAATGGTTTCTGTTTTTCTTGTTTTTTCAATGAGACGTGGAGGTGGAAGGAAGAGAATTTGGATCTGAAAAGAAAATTGAATTTATAAAAATTGTCTATAGGACAATCCCAGGGAGGACAGGGCCCTAAAGGAGCCATAATGGAGGCAGCCTGAGAGTATAGAAGAACTGGAGGAATTTTAGAAGTATAGAATCTCAGAACTGGAAATGACCTTACTTAGGAGGTCACCTAATCCATTCCCAATCTGAAGCACAGAGTCCCCAGTGCTAACATGCAATTCAGTGGCTGAAAAATTACATTTACAATGTAATATAATTTTATCATCCCACAAGAAATGAGGAATATGACAGTTTTGGAGAAATATGAACAGATTGGTAGGAGCTGGTTCATTGAGCAAAACCAGGAGAATAATTTACTTAATGACCTCAATAATTAAATGAAAGGAAAAAGCTTTGAAAGACCTCAGGACTCTGACCACATCAGTGACCAATCATGACTTCACAGGACTGATGATGAAACACACCACTAATGGTGGGGGGGCATGGACTGGAGGTGCAGAATGAGAGGTACGTTGTTAGGCTCAGTCATCGTGCGGATTGGTATTGCTGTAGCATCCATATTTGTTACAAAGGAGGGCTTCTATTGGTCCAGGAGAAGTAGGTTAGTAGATAGAGACAGACATAAAAAATAAACATCAATAAAATACACAGGAAAAAAAAGCACAGAAAGGGCCACAAATACAGCAATATTATTACTACCTTGCTTGTACACACATATGTGTGTGTGTGTATAACATATTTGTATTTCTTTCTTTCATTCATATAAATATATATGTCTTCAAAAAATTTTCATAGAAGTGTATAGTTTCTCCTACAATTCTCTCCCTGATTTTCAATGATTGAAATGTTTGTGTTTGGCGGTGAGGATGAAGTTCATAATAAAAAAATTTTTTAATGCAATTTAGCTCTCTTTTCCAAGGGCTGCCACAGATGTTGTATATCAGAGGAGCGACGTAGAATGGGAACATCAGCGACCTCGGTTAGTTCCGAGATGTCTTCAGGAATATTCAAGTATTGTTGTGGTTCAGTCATTTCAATCATATCTGATTCTTCATGACCCTATTTGAGGTTTCCTTGGCAAAGATGCTGCCTTTGCCATTTCCTTAGCCAACTCATTTTACAGATGAGGAAACTGAGGCAAACAGGGTTAAGTGACATGCCCAGGGTCACACAGCTAGAAAGTGTCTGAGGCCATATTTGAACTCAGGAAGAGGAGTCTTCCTGACTCCAGGCCTGGCATTGTACCCAGTGCACCACCTAGCTGCCCCATCCAAGTGTGTCTTACCTGAACCTGAACCAGTAGTGTAAATTCTATGAGGGGCGAGGCAATATCCTCCAAGCCAGGAGTCAATAACCTTTTAAAAGTGATGCACCTCTTTATTTTTGGTGAAACGCCGTCTTAGTGCCTGGTGATCCCTGATGGCAGACAAAAAAATCTTCCATCTTTCCTCTCCTTTTCAAGGCAAATCTTTCCACCTGTGCTCTTGACCCCATTCCCTCTAGCAATTCTATTTCCTTTCTCACTCTGGACCCTCTTCCCATTTCCATTTGATTAGTACCTCATCTAGCCTGCTAGGGGGACCTCAGACATGCTTCACTTTACTGCCCCTATGCTCCCTAACCATCCTTTTATTAGCCTCAGGCATAACTGTCTCCTCATCACCCCCACCCTCTTTCCCCTTTCCCGTTCTGGAACCACAGAGATAGGGAGTAGAATCAGAGGTACCCCTGGCAGGTTAGGGAAGGGGGTGGGAGGTGTTGTATAGGTTCCCTTTACCAACGGATACCTGCACATTTTCTGTGACTTAAAAGCCTTCCAGAATTGTCTGGCACAGAGACATTACAAGTGACTTATCCAAGATCATATAGTCAATGTATCAGAAGTGAGTCTTGAACCCAGATCTTCCTCACTCTGTCTCTAACTTCCTGACCAATTATTTATCTGTTACTCCAGAGTGCCTTTGTCTGGAGCCATAATGAAACTAATAATGTCAGTGCTACTAGAAAGGGCATATCTGTCAGTCTGCTTCCTCATGGCTCCACTCACTATCCCAGTAAATTTCCAAATATCCCTCCATGACCACCACAAAGCTTCTTGAGGGCAGAGAATGTCTTTCTTTGCAAACGTATTTGCATTTCCAGTGTCGGACACAATGCTTGGAACATTAAATAAGTGCTTCATTCATTCTAGGCTCTTAAATCATTACTTCCTCCTTCTACTGCCTACTATGACCTCCCCCCCCATCTCCCAAGTTCAAACATCTCTATCTTGAAAAAACACATTGCTTGCTCCTTCTGCTTTGCTTGACATCCTATTTTCTTCCTTCATTTTGTGGCCAAGTTTTCCAATGAGTGTTCTCCACCTGCTGACTCCATTCCTCCATTCCTCCATTCCTCTTTCACTCCTGCATTCCCTCTGAGATATCGTTCATAAATATTCATTGATTAGATTGGATTACATTTTCTACCATTTTGCTGAAACTACAAGAGTGCAAGTCACCGATGACCTCCTTGCCAAATCCTTTGGCCTTTTTCCAGGCTTCTTTCTCCTTGACCTCTTTTTATTTCAAACTGGTCCTACCACTTCTTAAAATTCTTCTCTCCTTTTGTTCCAGTGGTATAGCATTATCCTGTGATCTCAAAGGTTTTCTCACCTCTTGAACCATTCATCTGTCTCTGCCAGGCCAGGGAATAGTCCACAAAACAATACACTTTCACTAGTTCTGTTATCAAGCCTGTGTGGCTCTCTAATCTCTTCTTAGCTATGGAAACTTGTTCAGTCAGTCAATAAACATTTATTAAGTGCCTACTATGTACCAGTCAATCTGCTAAGTGCTGCAGATAGAAAGAAAGGCAAAAACAAAAGTTCTTACCCTCAAGGAGCTCATGGTCTAACTAGAGTGGAAAAATGGAAACACTATGTACACATAAAATATCTACAGGATAAATTGGAGATAATCAATAGAGGGAAGGCCCTAGCATTAAGCCTTAAGGAAAGGCTTCTCCTAGAAGATGGGATTTTGCTTGGACTTGAAAGAAGCCAGAAGGCAGAGATGAGGAAGAAGAGCCTTCTAGGCTCTAGGGGAGAGCCAGTGAAAATCCCTGGAACTGAGAGATGGAGTCTTGTGAAAGGATCAGCTGCCATGCAGTTCATCTGCTTAAGAAGTTTCATTGGCTCTGTATGGCCTCTAGAATAAAACACCTTCTCCTCTGTTTAGCGTTGACAGCTCTTCACATTCCGGCTCCTGTCCATCTTTCTAGGCTGTTTCACTTTATTCCTCTCTCATATATTCTATATTAAAGCCAAACTGGATTGTGCGGCATTCCCCCTTCATGACACTCCCATCTATAGTCCTGCTGCTAAACCTTCTTCATCCTTCTCACCTGCACTTACTGGCAACTCTTCAAAGCTCAACATCAGGGCTGCTTCTTTCAAGAGGCCTTATCTGATTACCTCTCTTGTGATGGCTCCCTTTCCTACCACCAAAATTACTTTGTTGTTATTTAGTCATGTCTGACTCTTTGTGACCCCATCTGGGGTTTTCTTGGCAAAGATACTTGGCAAAGAAAGTGAAAATTTTTTTTTAAATTAAAAAAAAAAAAGATACTGGAGTGGTTTGCCATGTCCTTCTCCAGTCCTTTTTACAGGTGAGGAAGTTGAGGCGAACTGGATTGATTGCCTGAGGCCAGATTTGAACTCAGAAAGAGGAATCTTCCTGACTTCCAGCCTAGCACTCTATTCACTATGCCACCTAGCAGCCCAAAATTACTTTGAATATACTTTATGTAGAGATTTTACACTCACTTACTTTTGCACATGCTGTTCCCTTTTCCCATTAGAATGTAAGCTCCTGAAGGACGAGACTTTTCATTTTTGTCTTTGCATCCCTAGAACCTGACATAGTGCCTGCCACAAAGCAGGTGCTTAAGAAATGTTTGTTAAATTGAATTGAATTAAATTCACACACACACACACACACACACACACACACACATACACACTGATGTACATGCTCCCTTGTACTCTGCTCATTCATGATGTTGCCACCTTTGAAGTGAAGCTCATCAACAGCATTGGCCTTGACCAGCATCAGGGTCATGGGACAGGACAGGATAATGAAACTCCTGGCTGATGTCAGTTCAGTACTTAGTGGTCACCACCCACACTGGCCCTGGTTGTATCTGACAGACTACATAATGCTAACTATCTTATCACAACAGAGCCAGAAATAAAAAGCCAAGCAGAAGCCAAAGCAAGGCCTCCCAGTAAAAATAAAGAAAACACTCAGAATTCTGTAACCTCTTCTTCCTTAGGCATGAAGGCCACATCCAAGCTAGTTCCTCCCAACACAGACCCTCCCCAAATGCTCCTAGGCTGCAGGCTTTTACCCCAATCTGGGGGCAACCTCCCCCAATTGGCAGGATTAACTTTGCCCCTTTGGATCTCCCTGCAAGAAGGAATTCTTGTATACTTTGTCTCTGACAGACTTTGAAAGTGCAAAGTATAGAGGTTTTTCTTCTATGTCTTCAAATCAAATGAAACTTACACAAAAAATGAAGTGGGCATACTCTGGACATGAATAATGAAAAGGGGAATCAATGACTCAGGTAAATGTAAACCAATCTTCAAAGGAAAGCTAGATTTGGAATCAGAAAACCTGAGCTCAAATTCTGGTTCTGGTTCTACTCCCTGTGTGAACATGGGACATAATCTTTCTAAGCCTCTATTTCTTCATCTATAGAATGTACGGATTGAGCAAGATGACTTCTAAGGTCCTTCTGAACTCTGAATCTTATGATCCTAATCTTTTTTTTTTTTTTCAGGAATATAAACGAAAAATTCTGCCGACTTGATGTTGCAGAGGCTGTGAGTACAACCTATTCAGAGTCACAAGGGTGTGTTAGCAATGCCTGAATTCCTCATCTGTCCTGAGCTCCAATCCCACAATAGCTACTGCTTATTGGACATTTGAAGGTGAATGTTCCGTAGACGTCTCAAACACAGCACGTCCTGAAGAGACCTCACTCTCTTTCCTACCAAGCCCACCCCTGAGTTTCCGTATTGCTGTCTAGGGGAAGCATCATCACCCTCTGAGTCACAAGCTTGGCAGCATCCTCACTTTCATTCACCTCATGCATCCAGTTTCTATCTCACAATATCACCTCTATAGGCACTTCCCCACCTGCTACCTGCCCCCCCACACACAGCCCCCACCCTAGTTCCGTCCTCTTCATCTCTTTACCTGTCCTGCTGCAGTAGCAGTCTTATTGGTCTCCTTGCCTATCTTGACTTTCTCCTCCCTCCAACGCAGTCTTTACCCAGCTGCCAAAGTGATTTTTGTTTGTTGTTCAGTCATATCTGATTCTTCGTGACCTCATTTGGGGTTTTCTTGGCAGAGATATTGGAGTGGTTTGCCTTTTCCTTCTCCAGCTCGTTTTTGTTGTTGTGGTTCAAGCAATTTGTCAGTTGTGTCTGACTCTTTGTGACCCCATATCTTAGCAAAGATACTGCAGTGGTTTATCATTTCCTTTTCCAGCTCATTTTATAGATGAAGAAACCAAGACAAACGGTTAAGTGACTTGTCCAGGATCATGCAGCTTGTAAGTGAGGTGAGATTTGAACTCATGGAGATGAGTCTCCTTGTCCACATTGGCAGTCTATCTCCACCGTGCCACCTAACTACCCCACCCCAAAGTGATATTACTTTATTTTTTTGAAGTTCATTGTAAAATATATTTTACACTGTAAAATGTAGGTCTGCCTGTGTCTCCGTCCAACTCAATGAACATCAGTGGCTCCCTATTACCCCCAGGATCAAATGTAAAGTCCTTTGTTTGGCATTTAAAATTCTTCAGAACCTGGTCCTTTCCTAACTTTCTAGTTTTCTTATACTTTACACCACTCCTTTCACTCTACAATCCAACCATATTAGTCTTCCTTCATCTCCTCACACACAGTCGTAAAGCATTATGTAAAAACTAGTTTTATCATTATGATCACACCATGCAGCTTTTCACATAGTAAGCATTTAATAAATACTTCTTGACTAGTTGTCTGAGAACTCCACTTAATGGAGAAGTCTTAGAGGTTTGTCTCAGACTCAGAGGATGTATGCAACTTGCCCATGATCCCGCAGCTGGTATAAATCCCAAAGGCAGGACTTGAACACACATCTTGATTCCAAGTCCAGCACTCCATCTTCAATACCATGATGGCTTTTGTGAGGGTAATGCCTATTTTACAGGTTAATGATACCTGTGGATATTCAGATTTTAATTACTGGCTCCTCCCTACCCACAGCTATTGAGCACATGATCATTAGTCATATCTAGTAAGTTCTTGTACTTATTGTAATTATTATAATTAGTATGATTTATAGATCTCTAAACCAAATTTTTAGGATTTTTTTGATTGGCGCTTCAGAGTTTCTGACCAGCATGCATGTTGACATTCTATTGGCTACACTGATAATTACTCTTTCAAAGGCAAAGGTCTTGGACTGGGCTTCCCTTATCTCTCCACTCATAAGCAGGAGATATTCTTGAATCTCCTTTCTCCTAAACAGGAAGAGCTAGAGCCCCGAGGCTGTTGTATTTGTTCCAGGTAGTGACTAACAGATCAATGTAATTATAAGGAGGGAGTAAGAGCCTACCTAAGAGCAATGCCTCTGGAGAGGGAAAGGATAGATTGAAGATGGAACCTGGATCTACAACATCTTGGAGTCTTGAGCCAGGAGGACAGAGGTTGGATGATAGTGGGGGAGACAAACATCAGCCATCAGTACAGAGAACCTGTACTCTGGCAGGGTGTTTCAGGACCCCAGATCCCAGACTCCAATCCCCAAGAGTGCTGGAGATCAGACATTCCACAGCTCAGACTCTGAAACATATCTGTGGTATGGTGGGGAAAGTACCACTCTGGGAGACACAAAAAAGGCTTGGATTCTAATGCTGGAGTTAGGATTCCAAAAGAATGGAATTCAAAGACTGCCTCAGACACTTGCTGTGGGACCCTAGACAAATCACTTTACTTCAGTTTCCTCATCTGTAATATGGGGATAATAACAGCAACCACTTCACAGGATTGTTGTGAAGATCAAATGAGATGGCATTGAAGGACTTTGTACACCTTTTGTTCACTCATTTCAGTTGTGTCTGATTCTCCATGACCCCATTTGGGGTTTTCTTGGCAGAGATCCTGGAGTGGTTTGCCATTTCCTTCCCAGCTCATTTGATAGATGAGGACATTGAGGCAAACAGGGTTAAGTGACTTGCCCAGTCACGCATGTGTAGGATGCCACTCAAATTAAAAATAAAACAAAACACAGAGGTGTCCAAGGAGAAACAGAAAGTTAATTTATTATAGCTATAATTATTATTATTTCAAATCTCGAGATTTGGGTGTCCTCACACCAATGGCTCTGATGAGAGGAGACAACCCGCAAAGGTAGAAGTCAGTTTATATAACCCTGAAGGTTCAATTCCCCCTCCCTCCCCCAACTGCCCACTAACTTGGCTCACAATCTCACACACCAGACTCTAACATAGGACAAAGGACATAGCATACATCTCTGTATTTCTTAGTTTGTTGAGATAATGTCAAAGAAGCAATAAAAAATGTGCAGTTAGGAAGATAATTCACAATTGTTTTGGAAGGTCTTAGGGATTGAACAGACAATGCTGGGAACTGGAAGACATCTGCAAAGGGAGATAAGGGGAGTAGATAAGGAACCTTTTAAGGGTTTTCTGGAGCCAGATTCTTTTACGGGCAAAGACACATTTGAATAAGATTAAAAAGTAGGTTAAGGCTTAACCACTAGACAAATTTTAATTACTGATATATGTCACTAAAAAAAAAATAACTCACAGAAATCTATTCTTAACCCTATCCTACCTTCTGAATTCATTACCTTAATTACACTGAGAAGTCTTCACTGGGACATCCCATTCACACAGCTAGTAAGTGTCTGAGGCCAAATTTGAATTCAGGTCTTTTTGACTGAGGCCCAGAGCTCTATTCATTGTACCATACAGCTGCTCTTTTAAATAAATGCTAGTTATTGTTATTAGTCCTGACTTTACCCCTACTTGGCTCTAAAACAAAATATATAGGATTACCAATTACATTGGTAACCAATGTAACTGAAATAACAGTTGGTGTTGCCAAGGTCAGGATACTGGAATTTGGTGCCAGCTGGTCTGGGCAAAAAAACCCCAAAAACTAATCCAGCTGCAAGTATGTACTTATTACCAGTGTGATCTTAGATAAGTCATCTTTCTGGGTCTCAGTCTCCTCATACGTAAAAGAAGCCTCTGAGATCTCATCCTCAATCATCCAGTGATCAATCCAATGATGGAGTTGGGCCAGATGATCCCCAAAGTTCCTCCAGCCCTAAATCTAAGCCAATGCCAGGGAAAAGAACAGAGGGGTCATGGAAGGACTGAAAGCAGGGCATTTTTTTTTACCAATAAGAAAATATTGTTGAACAACAATGGTCTATGTACCTCTCAGGCTGGGGAAGCTAGATCAGAATAGATGGCAGCCAGTCAGTCAATACGCATTATTAAGCATGTACTATGTGCTAAGCGCTAGAGATACAAAGAACAAAGTCCAATTCAACTCAATAAACATGGATTAATCGCCATACAAAAAGAGGCAAAAGATAGTCCCTTCCCTCAAGGAGTTTATAATCTAATGGGGGGGAGAAAGAACTACATACAAACAAAGATATACAAAGCAAGCTATATACAGAATAAATAGGAAATAATTAAAAGAAGGAAAGCATTGGAATTAAGAGGGATTAGGGAAGGCTTCCTGCAGAAGTAGGGAGTTTACATTCTAATCAAAGAAAGAAAGACTCTCCTGGTTACACCAGGCCCCAAAGACAGACGTGCCCCAAGGCACAGGGAATGATAAGTGTATACATGGATAGAAACAGAGCATTGGCCCTAGAGTTTGGGTTTTCATTTCCTTCTATGTTTATCCAATTCCAAGGTCAAAAACTGTGTCGGAGTGCTAAGTTCTTCACCCACTTCCCCAGGTCACATGCCCCCATTGCTCCATAACCACCATCCTCCAAGACTTGCTGTTTCCAAAGGCCACAGTTTGCCTTTGATGCCTCTCCCTCGTCCCCTGGAGGGTTGGGAAGCAAAGCCCAGTGACTTGAACCCACAGTGGCCTGTGTCTGATGAGGTCCCTCATCCTTCCCCATGGTCTCCGGGGGAGACCTGACTGCAACGGCCTGAGCACAGAAAGACAAGCTTGGGCTCCACCTGCTGCCCTCCCAGCTCTGGGGCACACAACACTCCACCCCACCCCCCTTCTCAGAGGTTGCTTAGCTTCTGCTAAGGAGCTCCAGCTTGCCCAGCCTCATCGTTCCCTCTCACCCGCACCCTCACCCTCCTTTGCCAGGCATGCAGACTTTTCTAGTGAGTTCCGCAGCCCCTTTCTTACTGGGGCAGAGTACCACCTGCTTCTATTTAGCCTCATGGAAGAGAGGCCACATCAAAGAAGCAGGAGGCAGAGGGCACCAAAGGTTGCCACACTGGAAATGGGACAGGCAAATAATTTTGTCCCTGGAGGATCAATATCTGTGCCAGTGATTTAGCAGGAAGACTGTTCCTGGGATCAGCTGGGCAGTGGCCCATTTCCACAGCCCTCCCCTTTCTCACTTCTCTGCTGCTCCTTTTGTCCTTTCCTCTGCTCCCCACTTCATCTTACCTCAGGCTTGCCTTCCTTTAGCTGGCAAGACAAATATTTCTCTACCTTCTCTCCAGGGTAGGCAACTAGGTGGCTAGATGGCTCAGTGGATAAATACTGAGACAGGAAGAAGACCTGGGTTCAAATCCTCCTTCCCACACTTACTAGCTGTGTGACCCTGATTGAGTCACTTAACCTCTACTTGCCTTAATCCATTGGAGAAGGAAATGGCAAACCACTCCAGTATCTTTGCAAAGAAACCCCTCCTGGACAGTATGGTTCATGAGATCATAAAGAGTTGGACATGATTGAACAACAACCACCCTTCCAGGTTGCTGAGTTTTTTGTTTTGATTTTTTTTGTCCTTGGGGTTGAGGGTTAGGGGGAAAAAGGTGGAAAAATACTTTGTAATAAATCTCCCGCTCTCCCATCCCTTTCTCATGTTGTTGTTGTTGTTGTTGTTGAACCTTCCAGGACTGACTGACAAGGAGCTATTTTAAGGGAGAGACCCCTTTTGTGTTATCCACATACTCTACTCCATCTGAAGTCAATCTGCTTATGCTACTGACTAGGCATCTACTCAAGTCAGGCCAAGTCAAGTCAGGTGGAATCAACAAGCATTATTAAGTGCTTACTTACCATGGGCTAGGCACTGCACTAAGTCCTAGGGATATGAAGAATGACCACAAAACAACAGCAAAAACAAAACCAGTCCCTTCCCTCAAGAAGCTTACATTCTAAAGGGGAAGATAGCTCATAGACAAATAATACAAACAGGATATATACAGGATAAATTGGAGATAATCTGAGAGGGATTTCTTCTATTTCCCTTTTTTTTCTCTCCCCTTTCTTCTCTCTTCTCTCTTTCTCTCCCCTTCTTCCCCTTCCCCTTTCTTCTCTCTTTCCCCCTCCAGCCAAACATCATACTTTTTTATTTATTTTCTTTCTAACTCAGCCATTCTTCAACTGATGGAAGTGCCTTTAGTTTCCATTTTTTTTTTACCACCACAAAAGAAGCTGCCATAAATATTTTTTACATAAAAGACTTTTTCCTATTTCTTTGATCTTTTTTGACCTAACAACAGGGCCAGGTCAAAGGGCATGTACTGTTCAGTAACTTTTTGTGTATAATTCCAAACCACTTTTCAAAATGTTTGTATTCACAAACAGGTCCTATTTTCCCACAACCCTTCCAACACTGATCATTTTCTGTTTTGTCACTCTGATGGGTGTGAGAAGGAATCTCAGAATTGATTTAATTTGCATTTCTCTAATTAGTAGTGATTTGGAACATTTTTTCATATGGCTGTAGATAGCCTGGGTTTCTTCCTGTAAGAACTGCCTGTTCATATCCTTAAACCATTTATCAGCCAGGGAATGGCTCTTATTTTTATAAATGTGAATCAGTTTCTTATGTAATCTTGGAAATGAGACCATGTTCAGAGAAACTTGCTGTAAATATTTTTTTCCCAATTAATTGTTTCTCTTTTCATCTTAGCTACATTGGATTTTTTTTTTCTGTAAAAACTTTTGTTTTACCCAAGTTATCTGCTTTATCTTCTGTTATCTTCTCTCTCCCTTGTTTGGTTGTGATTTTTTCTTCTCTCCATAGTTCTTGTAGGAATTATTCCCCATGTTTTTCTCTGGATAGCTCTAGGCTAGACCACTCCCTTAAGAAACAAATGTGGGTCCAGTGAAGTCTGAAGCATCCTAGAGCCTTATAATGGGCCATTTCCTTCCCTGTGGTTCAGGAGAGGTTGCTCCAGGGTACCTTTCAGGTAACTTACTAGAAGCACTTTAGCTGTGGATGCTCTATGGCTTAAATTACCAGGGATATTGTCCTTTGTACATACCTACTGTGGTATAGTGAAAAATATGCTGGACTAAAAGAGGGGTGGAAGGTAGGGAGGAGGAAGAACTGAGTTAGATGTCAGAAGACTTGCCTTTACTAGCCCCGTGACCCTGGACAAGTCACTTAAGGTGTCAGGGGGGGTGCATCTCCAGTTGTCCTGATCTTGCCGCTGGACCCAGATGGTTCCAGAGGAGAAAGTAAGGCTAGTGACTTTTCACTTTGCTGCCTCACTTAAATCCAATTCACTTTCAAGTCATGGCATCACCTTCCTGATGTCACGGTCCTCTTCCAGAACAAAGGACAGACAACAGCAGCAACAAAACAAGGGCCTTGGTCAAAAGGCCAGAACCTCCAGGAGCATTCTTGCTCCCTGGCCCTCAGCCCCTGGGCTTAACCTGGGGAAAATGTACATTTAGAAGAACTCCCCTCCCTCCCTCCCTGCCTTACCTTCCCTCACTCCAAAGAAGTCTTTGGAGATTGGGATAAGTGATCTGAAAGATCCTACAGACTCTAACTTCTGTGATCTTGAGATCTATGCAGCAGTTCTCTCCCCCCAAAACCCCAATGCCCTGGGCCACAGCCTATAATCTCATCTCCCATGATGGGGAAAGGGGTCAGTTACATATTACCTAGCCCCAAACCCCTGAGGGCTGACTCAGCAGCTGAGGTGGGGCTGTTAAAACTGGGAGAAGGCTCCTTGCTTATCTTCTTTTAAAAATCACCTTTCCTTTGAGATCTCTGCCCAGGACCTTCTCATTTCCAGAGGGAGATAGAAACACACCAAGAGCACCTGAATAGCTGAATATGATGGTAAGAAATTTCCCATGATGGAATTGGCATAAGTCAGTTGCAGAGGTCTGGCTTAAGTCTGGGACCCTCTAGAGACTGGGATAAGTGGAGTCAAGGGTGCTGGGCACTAGGATTATGGGCAGGGGACCCATTCAAAGGCCTGAGAACTTGTTATTTATGCATGTACTGGAATTTTTAGGCAGTGCATTTAGAACACAAGGATGGGATGCCTTCACGGGCACTGTGATTTCTGATAAGGTGCTAGACCCCAGTAGTAATAATAATGGATCTGTGATTTCATTGGTATGGGGAACTGCCTGATCAAGAAACTTACCCTACAAATAATGCAGGTCAGCACCTTCTCAGTCTCTTAAAGAGGTGTCTGGAGCATCAGTGTCAAACTCAAATAGAACCCTGGTCACTAAACTTACTGAAAGATCCCTGCTGGCTGCATATTGGCTTAGAAAACTACATATTAACATTATCTACTTTCTACTGAAGTCTTTTTATGTTGTCAAATATCTCCCAAGGCCTTCTGGTCTAGGGCACTAAGGGGTTAGTGACTTACCCAGGGTCACACAGCCTGTATGCTTCAGTGTTGAGACTTGAATCCAGGTCTTTCTGGACCTGAGGCCAGCTCTCTATCCTCAGTCTCTTAATGATCATAGCTAAATTGTGCTTTAAGGTTTGCAAAGTACTTGAGTATCCTATCACGTTTGATACAAGGTTTGCTTTCATTTGATCAGGGAGGCAGCACAATACAGTGGGATGAGCATTAACTCTGGAATCAGAGATTGTATTTGTTTTCGATCTTTTTTCAGTCTTGTCTAACTCTTCATGACCCTATTTGGGGTTTTCTTGGCAAAGATAGTGGTGTTGTTTGTTATTTCCTACTCCAGCTTATTTTACAGATGAGGAAACTCAGGCAAATAGGAGTAAATGACTTGCCTAGGGTCACATAGCTAGTAAGCGTCTTAGGCTGAATTTTGACTCAGGAAGATGAGTCTTCCTGACTCCAGGCCTAGCATTTATCCAGTGCACCACCTAGCTTCTCTGGAATCCAGAGGACACTGGTTCAAATCCTGCCGCTGATACTAACTACCTGTTATCTTCCAAACTCCACTACAATCTTCCCAAATCCATGCTTTTCTTTTCTCACTTTTTGTCAATTACAACCTTAATGTGTTCTGTTCTCCCTTCCTACTCATGAGCTCTGTCAGAAGATACTTTCCCAGCTTCCTGATAATGGGGAACCCACAGACAACCCTCTGGTCAGTTCTAGGTCCTCCCTAATCCAACTGTCATCAGGCAGAGCTGACTTTGGGGAGCCATCATTCAGAAAGCCCTAACCTGACCTAGAAAGGGCTTTATATTTGGCTTTCAAAAGAGAGTCCCTATGAGGGTATAGGAAATCTTTGTCCTCTTCCAGTTGGTTGCTGACTTGGGTAAAATGTCTCCTCTGCCTCTGTTTTGTGGTATAGTGGAGAGAGAGCTACATTTGGGGTCAGGATCTGGGTTCAAATCCTGCCTGTTACTACCTCTGTGACATTAGGCAACTGGTCCTTGATTTTTTCACCTGGTGAATGAAGAGGTTGGACCAAATAACATTTGAGGTCCCTTCCAGCTCTCAATTTATAATCCTAGGCAGTGTAAAATGGAAACAACCTTCCTCTACCCTTGCCCATCTGCCAGGGCAGGGTTGGGAAGCAGAGGGGGTGGGGGTGGACTGGGTTGGGATCAGCTCTGGAAAGCAAAGGGGGTTTCTTGGAGAGTTTGAGGTCCCATCATCTAAGCAGTTGTTCATTTCGTTTTATTCACAACTCAGGTGCATGGACATAAAGGATTCAAGTTCCGGAACTGGGCGAAGACCTATGGTTGCCACCCAGAGATGTACTTTCAGCCCACATGTGTGGAAGAGGTCAAACAGGTGAGTAGATTGCCACCAATAGGAAGCCTATCCCATGTCTCCCTCAGGGACCACCCACAGCTCTGTCTGGCTCCATCCATAGAGAAGCAGCATGGTACAATGGAAGGAATGCTGGCCCTGGGTTCCAATCCTGCATCTGGCACTTGCTACCAATATGACCTTGGACAAGTCACTTATTCTACCTGAGACTTAATTTCCTCTTCTGCAAAATGAAGGAGTTGGAATAAAATGCCTCTGGTCTCCTTTTCAAACCTATCTCTATCAGAGTACGAGCCATGACAATTTCTCCTTATAGCAGAGACCCAGGAGATTGTCTTTCCTGGACTCAGAAAGGCCCCAAATTTCACAACAAGCCATCGGTGGAAAAGAGCTAGCTAAACTCACTCTCTGAGCCATGATGGCTAACTATATTTCTTCCTGCCTGAATATGCAAAGGTGGAGAATTTCCTTTATGGGAATGCTATAACTCAAGACTGTAGGTGACCCTCTAAGTCGAAGTAAGGTCGGTTCTGCTATAAGCTTGTTTTGAAAACATGAATTTGTTCCAATTCAATTGATATATTAGAGAACAATTTGAGCATAACATGAATTTTGAGTTTGTTCATGCTCAATTTCTTTCTCAAGAAACAGAAAAAAAACAACTGCCCAGCTGAACAGAACCTTGTAGGAGTATTCCAAAGTCATACATCTCAAACATTTACCAGCTACCTCAGTTCCTTTCATGTGTTATTCTACAAGGTTGGGTTTTGCTCTTCTTTTACGTTTGTGAAGTTTTCTATATACAACAAAATTCATTCAACATCCTAAACATGTCTAAGTGCCATATTAATTGTATCTTCTGGTACAGGTAGAGGTATAGGCAGAGAAGGATTGGTCCCTATCCATATAATCTATTCCCTATCCCTACCCCAGTCCCAGAATCTCCCAGACAGAGCAGCAGCCTGTCACTGTTTATTATCATATTTATGTACTTCTTTTTTGTTTGTTTGGTTGGTTTTTTGCTAGGCAATGGGGTTAAGTGACTTGCCCAGGGTCACACAGTTAGCAAGTGTCAAATCTCTGAGGCACATTTGAACTCAGGTCCTCCTGACTCCAGGGCCAGTGCTCTATCTGCTGTGTCACCTAGCTGCGCCCCCCTCCCATATTTATGTATTTCTTAACCACTTCACCTGTATAAAACTGTGCTACCCTTTTTCTTACTTTTCTATCATTTTTTAGTGGGCAACTGATGAAATTTCTGAGTGTTTGTACCCCAACCTAATTTTTCCCATAAGCCTTGTGTTTTAATTGCTTGATTTTGCATAGACCAATGATCTTTAGGAATGCATATATCAAGTTATGGCAGAACTGACCATAGTTAAGGCCAAGGGGCTCGCCATTCTCAGTCACAAAACTAACAGTGTCAGAGGAAGGATTGGAAGCCCAGCACCTACCCATTAAGCCGTACTGCTTTTATTTCTTTCCAACCCTACTCCATCTCTTCCCCACCCCTAGATACTTCCCTACTTCTTTCTTTCCTCTCTCTAGATTTAGCCCTCTTTTGACTTCCCTCACTCCTCTCTTTCATCATGTCCTTCTGAGAGGAAGCTTACTACTAGCATGACGCTTTCTTGACTTTTAGCCACAGTTTCTTCCTAGTAGAGGTCCCTCTCTTTACAGAGGTAAGGAACTATGAAGGTGGCTAGCCATGTTGGGTTGTTTTGGAGTCTGGGTCAGGTAGTTTTGCTGAACTGCCCTTTGATCTTTCTTTTTTTACTCTTTATTATAAGGGATGGCTCTCTGGGTTGGGGAGGGTACCTGTATGGGGAAATGAAAGCTGTGTAAAAACAAAAAAATACAGATAACATTTTTTAAAAGACTCTTAGTTAATGGGAATGGACTGGATTCACTTTTCATATGTTGGCGTGCAACATTGTTCTTATCCTGGTTTTCTGAATGTTGGGAAATGTAGAAAGAGATACTAGTAAGAGAGGGAAGGAAGGAAGGAAGGAAGGAAGGAAGGAAGGAAGGAAGGAAGGAAGGAAGGAGAGAAGGAAGGAGGTAGGAAGGGAGAGAGGAAGGGAGTAAAGGAAAGAAGAAAGAAAGAGAAGAAAGAAGGGAAGGAGGAAGGAAGGGAGCAAAGTGGGAGGGAGGAAGAAAAAGGAAGGAGGTATGAAAGGAAGGGAGAAAGGGAAAAAGGAAAGGAAGTATGAAAGGAAGGAGGGAGGGAGTAAAGGGAGAAAGAAAGAAAGAAAGAAAAAGAAAGAAAGGAGGGAGGGAGGGAAGGAGGAAGAAAAGGAAGGGAGAAAGGAAAGAAGGCAAAAAGGAAGGAAGAAAGGGAAAGGGGAGGGAGGGAGAGAAGATCCCAAGCCTACTCTTGATGTCTCTACAGGTGTTGGACCTAGCCAGGCAGCAAAACAAACGTGTGAAGGCAACTGGGGGAGGCCATTCACCCTCAGATATTGCCTGCACTGATGGCTTCATGATCCATATGGGGAAGATGAACCGAATCCTCAAGGTAACCCCATAAACCAATAGATTTCCAAACTTCTGAGACTCCCAGAGTCTGACATCCCAAGGGCTTGATGCTGAGATCAGACTACTATCACTATCACTGTGGGGATGCTGTTACACTCTTAAGTTGATGTCTCTAAGCTTTCTCACAGTGAGAGTGGTTGCAAGGTCCTCTCTTATTCTGACCTCCTGCATTCTTTGCTGGAAAAAAAAGGGCCTCAGTTTAGAAGCAGAGTCTTAGAATGGTCTCTTCCCACTACACTATAGACCCCATGGAGGGTCCTTTTTTTTTTTTTTGCAAATGTTTATTTATTTATTTATTTTTAGTTTTCAACATTCACTTCCACAAGTTTTTGAGTTCCAAATTTTCACCCCATCTCCCCCTCCCCCCACCCCAAGATGGCATGCATTCTGAATATCCCTTCCCCTAGTGTGTCCTCTCTTCTATCTCTCTCCCCTTCTCTTATCCCCTTCCCCTTCTATTTTCCCGTAGGGCAGGATAGACATCTGTACCCCATTTCCTGTATTTCTTATTTCCCGATAGCATGTGAAAACATTTTGTTTTAAACATATGTTTTTAAAACTTTAGGTTTCAAATTTTCTCTCTTCCTCCCTCCCCACCTTCATTGAAAAGGCAAGCAACTCAATATAGGTTGTACATGTGCAGTTATGCAAAACACTTTCACAGTAGACATGTTGTGAAAAACTAACTCTATTTCCCTTAATCCTATCCTGCCCTCCCATTTATTCTATTCTTTTTTTTGACCCTGTCCCTCAGAAGTATTTACTTCTGATTACCCCTTTCCCAATCTGCCCTCCTCTATATCATCCCCCTGCTCTCTTGTCCCCTTCTCCCCCTATTTTCCTGTAGGGTAAGACAGATTTCCATACCCAATTGAATGTGTATGTTATTCCCTTGTTAAGCCAAATCCTATGAGAATAAGGTTCACTCATTCCCTCTCACCTTCCCCCATTTCCCCTCCACTGTAAGAGACTTTTCTGTTGTTTTTTTTTGTGAGATAATTTACCCCATTCTACCTCTCCCTTTCTTCTTCTCCGAGTATCATCCTCTCTCATCCCTTAATTTTATTCTCCAGATATGACCCCTTAATCTTCAACTCACCCTGTGCCCTCTATCTATCTCATATACATACATATAATTTTTTCCTCCAACTACCCTAATACTGACAAAGGTCTCATGAGTTATAAATATCATCTTTCCATGCAGGAATGTAAACAGTTCAATCTTAATAAGTCTCTTATGATTTCTCTTTCCTGTTTACCTCTTCATGTTCCACTTGAGTCCTGTATTTGAAAGTCAAATTTTCTATTCAGCTCTGGTCTTTTCATCAGAATGCTTGAAAGTCCTCTATTTCACTGAATGACCATTTTTTCCCCTGAAGGATTATACTCAGTTTTGCTGGGTAGGTGATTCTTGGTTGTAATCCTATCTCCTTTGCCCTCCGGAATATTATATTCCATGCCCTGCGGTCCTTTAATGTAGAAGCTGCTAAATCTTGTGTTATCCTGATTGTGTTTCCACAGTACTTGAATTGTTTCCTTCTGGCAGCTTGTAATATTTTCTCCTTGACCTGGGAACTCTGGAATTTGGAATATTCCTAGGAGATCTCTTTCAGGAGGAGATCTGTGGATTCTTTCAATTTCTATTTTGCCCTCTGGTTCTACTATATCAGGGCAGTTTTCCTTGATAATTTCTTGAAAGATGATGTCTAGGCTCTTTTTTGATCATGGCTTTCAGATAGTCCAATAATTTTTAAATTCTCTCTCCTGGATCTATTTTCCAGGTCAGTTGTTTTTTCCAATGAGATATTTCACATTGTTTTCTAATTTTTCATTCTTTTGGATTTGTTCTACTGTGTCTTGATTTCTCATAAAGTCACTATCTTCCAATTGCTCTATTCTAATTTTTAAGGAAATTTTCTTCAGTAATTTTGGACTTCCTTTTCCATTTGGCCAATTTTTCTTTTTAGGGCATTTTTCTCCTCATTGGTTTTTTGGACCTCTTTTGCCATTTGGGTTAGGCTATTTTTTAAGGTGTTATTTTCTTCAGTATTTTTTGGGTCTCCTTTAGCAAGCTGTTGACTTGTTTTTCATGATTTTCTTGCATCACTCTCAGTTTTTCCTCTACTTCCCTTACTTGCTTCTCAAAATCCCTTTTGAGCTCTTCCAAGGCCTGGGACTGATTCATATTTTTCTTGGAGGCTTTGGATGTAGGAGCTTTGATTTTGTTGTCTTCTTCTGGTTGTATATTTTGATCTTCTTTTTCACCAAAGTAAGATAATATAGTCTGACTCTTTTTGCGCTGCTTGCTCATGATCCCGGCCAATTACTTGAGTTTTAAACTCTTTGTTAAGGTAAGAGTCTGCTTCCAATGTGGAGAGTGTACTGTCCCAAGCTTCAGGGGTTTGTGTAGCTGTTTTCAGAGATACTTGTAGGGACCTGTAAATTTTCAGTTCTTCCAAGGTGGTATGATAAGGGGCCAGGTGTTTACTCCTTTCCTGGCCTGTGACTACAAGTACTCCTTTCTGTCCTGTAAGTGTGAGGAGGGGTTTCTCTCCACAGCCACTACAAGCTCCACCATGCGAGCTCTCCTCCTCACCCCAGCACCCCTGCCCAGAACAGTGACCCAGATCCAAACAGGGGCAAAGCAAGAGATTCCTGCCTCAGCACTGGCAAAGAGATCCCTGCAATCCCTCTCTGATCAGCCACTGGATTCCCCCTCAGTCTGTGGGCCGGAAGCTCGGGAAGCAGTCCCCCCCCCCCCATCGCCCTGCCATGCTCTTGGGGAATGGAGCTGAAACCCCGCCTTACTTTCTCAGCACAGACAGAAACAAACTTTTCCCACTGACCTTCTAAGTTGAGGAGTCTGGAAACCTCCACAGCTGCCCGTGATTCAGTCCTCTGAGGCCTGCTCCAGGTTTGCTGTGGCCTGCGTGCCCACACCGTGCTGCGCTGGGCTCCCAGCCTGGCGTGATACACCTTTCTGATCAATCATCCAGGTTGTATTGGGCTGGAAATTTGTTTCACTCTGTCTTTTTTGTCGGTTCTGCTGCTTCAGAATTTGTTTAGAACCATTTTTTTATGAGTATTTGGAGGGGTTTGGAAGAGAGCTCAAGGAAGTCACTGCTTTCACTCCGCCACTTTGGCTCCGCCCCCCCAATGGAGGGTTCTTAAAAAGACCTTCTGGTTGTAATTTTTTGCAGAGCTAGCCTCTCACTAGTTCTCTTAAACCAGATGCACACTTCCTTATCAGCCTCTAGGAAAGGATGCTGGATTTGGAGTCAGGGGACCTGGGTCCTCATTCCAGCTCTGCTTCTTACCTGTGTGTCATTCATCAATCAACTAGAGTCAGCCTTTATTTTTACCACTTACTATGTGCCAGGCACTGGCTAAGTGCTGAGGATACAAAGGAAGGCAAAAGATGGTTCCTGCTCTCTAGAAGCTTACAGTCCAACAAACAAGCTATTTACAGAATAAATGGGACATATCAACAGAGGGAAGATCCTGGTGTTGAGGGGGATCAGGAAAGGGCCCTACCTTCAGGAGCCAGGAGGTAGAGTTGAGTCAGGAGAGAGTCCCAGGAAGAGGGAACAGCCGGTGAAAATGCTCAGAGTCAGGAGAGAGAGCACTGCTTTCAAGGAACAGCCGGGAGGTCAGTGTTACTAGATTGAAGAGTATGAAAGAAGGGAATAAGGTATAGGAGTCCCTGAGCAAGCCAATCCCCTTCTTTAAGCCTCAGTTTCCTCATCTGTAAAATAAGAAGGTTCTGAGGATGACCTTGAAGGTCCTATTCTCATCTAAATCCTTCGGTTACCATCCAGGCCCATTGGTGTTAGCCTCTTCCTGAAAATTCCATCAAGAAATCAGCTGTGGTAGTAATTAAGAGTGACTAAATTAGCAGAATTATACTAATTGATTTCCCTAAAGTATCTGCTGGAGCAACCAGTCACCCTTTTTTTCTGTCCAGCTTTTCTCCTGCTGCTTCATTAATTAACAACTCAGTCTAGTTTGGAAGAAGGCAAAGGGAGTTCAGAGTTCTAGTGAGACGGAGGACCCTCTGCAGCTGTAGAGTCCCACTGGGTCAGTGACCTGACAGCTGCCCAAAGAAACCTGGACATGCAGAGTAATGGGTACCATTACCTGGACATGCCTGTGCAATGAGCCCTGCTTGGGCGGGGAGTCAGAAGCCCTATCCCCAACATTAACTATGGGCATGCTGCTTAACTGCTCCAGGCCTCTGTTCCCAAATCATATGATCTCCTGGGTCACTTCTTTCTCTCTAGTCCTTTTCTAAACCTCTCCACTTAGTTTTCTGGGGGAGAAGTTCAGTTAGGCTGGGGGCATTCCCACCACAAATGCAGCCTGTATCAGAGAAGTATCATACGATCACTGAGATAGAGCCAGAAGACACCTTGGAGGACATCAAAATGAGACTCCAACCCTCTCGTTTTATAGATGAGGAAATTGAAACATTTAGAGGTTAAGTGACTTAACTAGCGTCACAAACCTAGTAAGTATAAAGCAGGATTTGAATTCAGGTCTTCTTGACTCCAAACCTGGTCCTCTCTGCACTATGACAACCCACTGCTTTTACCTTCTAGGCAAAAGGATAGCTCAATTTACCATGACTGGCAAGGGCTTCTCTGCAGGGTAGAGTCACTCTTCAGCCCAGCTCTGCTCCTTTGCAGGTAGACAAGGAAAAGTGTCAAGTCACGGTGGAAGCTGGCATCCTCCTGATGGACTTGAATGTGGAGCTGAGGAAGCACGGCCTGGCACTTGCCAAGTAAGCAAGACCATCCTATCTTAGTGGTGACTTCTTGCCTCGAGAGGAGGGACTGATTTCCTGGTTCTCTCTTATCACCAAGTCATAGCATCATAGACTTTAGAGTTGGAAGGGATCTTAGAGGTCATGAACTCCAATCCTTTCATTTTACAGATGAGGAAACTGAGGCCCAGAGAGGACAGAACTCGAGGGCAGGATCTGTTTCTCTTTTATCTTTGCTTGACAGGGCCTGGTAGGCTCTTGTTTGATTGCCCAAGGTCACACAGAGAAATGAGTGACACAGCTGGGATCAGAACCCAGATCCTCTGACTTTGGGGCAGCTAAGTGTTGCTATAGTGCACAGAGAGCCAGGCCTGGCATCAGGAAGATGCATCTTCATGAGTTCAAACCTGGCCTCAGACACTTACTAGCTGTGTGACCCTGGGCAAGTCACTTAGCCCTGTATGCCTCAGTTTCCTTATCTGTAAAATGAGCTGGAGAAGGAAATGGCAAACTACGCCAGTATCTTTGCCAAGAAAACCCCAAATGGCATCACAAAGAGTCAGAAATGACTGAACCACAAAAACCTCTGACTCTGAACTCTAGCTTATTCTCTTCACTCCTGCCAAGCTGTCCAGTTGGACACTTGGATTTCTGGAAAGAGCAAAGGAGAGCTTCTACTAGAGTCATCCTCATCATGGCAGGGAGGATGACCTTGGGACCTCAAAGGTTATGCCAGCAGAGCTTAAGCATGGAGGTTCCTACTGAACCTGTTAAGGCTTTGAATTTGGACCTCAGGACTCACAAGGTTTGTGTTCTGAGGACCAGAAGGCTAGTGACAATGATGGGATTTGACCACAGCAGCCCGTGAAGACTATTATCAAAGGCACAGAAGGACGGCTGTATTTCAGCATCCTATAGGAGAAGGTGATAACAAGAACTCATCTGTACCTGGTGCTTTAAGGGTTATAAAGAGTTCTCCTCACAATGGTCCTATTAAGTAGGAAGTAGTGGAAGTATTAGCATCTCCACTTTACAGATGAGGAAACTGAGGCTCAGAGAGGGTTGTAGGATCATAAGATCATTGATACAGAACTGGAAAGTACCTCAGAGCTGGTCCAACCTCCTCATTTACACAGAAGGAGCCAAGTCTCAGAAGGAGACCTGCTCAAGGTCACACAGTTAGTAACTGGGCTTTGAACCCAGATTTTCTGTGACTCCAAATCTGGCACATTTTCCAGCTTATGTAACTTTCCCATAGTTACATAGCTAGACAGTGTGGTACAGAGTCCCAAGACCTGACTCAGACCTCAGCCTTGCTACTTGGGTGACCCTGAGCCTTGATTTCCTCATGTGTAAAATGAGAGAGTTAGAATGGATGACCTTAAGATCACTTTCAGCTATAGATCCACAGCCCTGTAAGTTGCAGAACGAAGATACAAACACAGCATCTTCTCCCTGCTCCCTTTGCAAGCCACCCACACTGATGACATCTCAGCTCTTTTGAAATACTGGCATATAAACAAGCAAGTCACGTGCTCTGCCTGAAAGAGCCTAGGAAAAGATGACATTTTAACCCATGAAGGCAGAGATGGTAAGGCTTTTGGCTCTCCCAGGGCATTGGCATTTTGATGGGGACCAAAATTAAGCCAAAGGAATGAATCTATTTGTGGGATTTTAGGTGCCAGTTTGGAGAGTTATTTTCGTTCTATAGCCCTGCAAACATACTGTATTGATAGCTATCGGTTCTATCGAAGGCTCAAGGTCAGGACTTTAGGTCTCTGCTCACTGGCTCTCAGTAATCATTAACACCCCAAGGATGTGGCCCCCAAACAGCGAGGGAGGGGTTGCCTGCTGAGTTCTTCTGGTCTCGGTAGAAGCTTTTCACACCAGTGTCTGTGACCAATGAGGACAGGAAGACATTTGTTCTTATTAATTATGAGCACTAATTTCTGGAGTATTAGAATTTCTCTCACCCTGTTCATGATAAGAATGTGGTCATGGTCTCTATCCCAGGGGAGTACACAGTCCCTGCCATATTCTTAAAAACAGATTTGTTCCAGTCCAGTGGGCTCCACTTCCCTTTCTGCAGGCAGCTCAGGAGTGAGGAAAGGAGTTAATGAGAGGAGCACGAGTTCTGTGTTGAAACCCTACTTCCTATACTCACCAGCTCTGTGACTTTGGGAAAGTCACTTAACCTCCCTAAGTTTTAGTTATCCTAATCTGCAAAATGGAAATAGTAGTATCTACTTCTGAAGGATATTAATAAGAGCAAAAATTAATATAGCTCCTACTATGTGCTAGGCACTTTTAGAAATATTATTTTATTTGATCCCCATAACCCTGGTGGGGGAGTAGGTTACTATTATGCTCATTTTACAGATGAGGAAACTGAGGTTGAGTGTCTTGGCCAGGGTCACACAGCTGTTAAGTTACTGAGGCCACATTTGAACTCAGGTCTTTCTCACTCCAGGCCTAGGGCTCTACCCACTGTTCCACTAGCTGTCTGAAGGGTAGTTGTGAAGATTGAATAAGGTAAAGTATGCAGAGTATATTGTAACCTTAAGGAGTGTGTGTGTGTGTGTGTGTGTGTGTGTATGTATGTATATACACACACATATATGTATATACATATATATATATAAATAATATCAATAAATAATAAGCAATTAAGTGGTGTCAGGAAAACTTATCTTTCTGAGTTCAAATCTGGCCTCAGACTTACTAGCCGTATGACCCTGGGCAAGTCACTAGACCCTGTTTGCCTCAGTTTCCTCATCTGTAAAATGAGCTGGAGAAGGAAATATCAAACCACTCTAGAATCTTTGCCAAGAAAACCCCAAAAGGGGTCACAAAGAGTCAGATATGACTGAAAACCACTGAACAACAAAACGAATAAATAATAGAAACATATTTACATAATAAATATATAACAAAATATAATAATTTATATAATAAATATATAATAAACACATATTTATATAATAGGAAATAAAAATTAAATTTATATCATTTTAAAAATAAATAATTATTATAAAATAAATAATAATGTGTTTATGTAATAAATAAAATAAACAATAAAATAACTATAGTTTACATAATAACATAAAGAATTGTCAATAATTATTAATCAAGGAAAGCTAGAATTTTCTCCCATTCCATCTCCTGGGGACTATGAAGGAGGGCCATCTCGCTCATGCTTCCCCTGCCGAGCTTGAGTGTCTCATTATGTTATTTGGTATCTGAACTCAGGGCAACTCAGGTTCCTGACTCTGCCAATGTCTTTCTCCTCCCTTCCCCTCCCTTAGAACAGATGATAGTGAGTTTTAAAAAACTGGATAACTGTGTCAATATTATTGGTTTCCTTTATAAATCTGTGTATTTTATTTTATGCATTTAAAACCATTCTTCTGAGATGAGGTCCCTAGGCCGTTTCACCAGATTGCTGAAGGGGTGAGAGACACACAAAAGGGTTAAGAACCTTTGCTTCAGAATCCCCCCATTTTGAGCTCCAAGAGCCCTTCAACCTCATTTCTTCCAACCTTCTAGTTGTACAGTGGATTGAAGTGACTTAGCCAAGAAAGTCAGTGCCCGTGAGCAGGGCCAGGAGCCCTGGGGCCATCCAGTCTAACCCTATCACTTTATGGATGAGGAAACCAGAGCCCAAAGATAGCGTCCAAGGTCACAGAGGTAGTACAAAGCAAAGTGCCACTTTCATAATCCATCAGTGAGTATTTGCCAAAGGTCTATTGTGGGCAAAGAATTATGTGGGGAAGGAGGGCAAAGAAAGCAGCTATCAGTCCATCAGGTGCAAAGATTCTAGGTGCCAACGTGTCACCGCTGCCCGGTAAGCTCTCGGGCCTCCCTGGTGCTGATCTTGCTCTATGGTGTTTAAAGTCTTTTTCAGCCTGACTCCAGTCTGTATTTCCAGCTTTATCATTGACTACTCACTCTGCTGTCCCACCAGATCGGTCTTCCTGCTGCTCAGCACACATCTCCCATCTTGGTGCCCGGAATGCTCTCCATCCTTTGTTGTTGTTCAGTCATGCCCGACCCTTCATGACCCCATGGACCATGTTGTCCTCAGGGTTCTCTTGACAGAGATACTAGAGTGGTTTGCCATTTCCTTCTTCAGTGGGTTAAGGCAAACTGAGGCTAAATGATTTGTCTGGGGTCACGCAGCTGGTAAGAGTCTGAGGCTAAATTTAAAATCAGCTCTTCTTGACTCCAGGCCCAGCGCTCTCTCTACTGTGCCACCTAGCTACCTCTGAGGCAAACAGAGGTTAAGTGACTTGCCCAAGGTCACCCAGCTAGTAATTGACTGGTGCTGGATTTGAATTGAGGTCTTCCTGCTTCTCCAAACTCAGCCCAAGCACTGCCTTTTACTGGATGCCCTTCCTGATTTTCCCCCAGTTGCTAATGCCTCCCCCCCCAATATTACCTTTTATTTACCTTGTCCATAATGATATATGTACATGTTGTCTCCCCCAGTAGAATGTAAGCTCTTTGAGGGCAGGGACTTTTATCTCTGTATCCCCAGAGCCTAGCCCAATGCCTGACACAAAGTAATTGCTTAAAAAAATGCTTGTTGACTGATCACAGGATTTACAGCTGGAAAGGACCTAGCTGGAAAGGACCTATCTAGTCCAACCTCATCCCCTCTTAATTAAAGAAGACATTGATACCTAGGGACATGAAGTGATTTATGTGATGTCATCAGGTAACAAATAAGAAGGAGAGTCAGGATTTGAACCCATCTTCTGACTCCAAATCTAGGGCTTTTCTCACTCTACCATATTACCTATGTTAGAACTCCTGTCCCAAGATTTGAACCCTGACCTCCCCAAGGCTTGGGATAAACATGTCACTTTAAAAGGAGAACCAGCATGTTAGAATTGGAAGGGAAGAGGATAAAACACAGTAGCCAGGCTGAGACTTGAGTTCAGTATTCCGGCCTAGGTCTGCACACTCATGTCCGACTGTTTCATGGAAAAGTAATCTGTCCTCCAAAGGAAAATTAACAGCTTCTGCACTTTCTCTTTTTCCACCTCCTTGTCTGGTGGGCACAGCTTGGGAGCCGTGTCAGATGTCACTGCTGCTGGTGTGATTGGGACGGGGACCCACAACACGGGAATCAAGCATGGCATTTTGTCGACTCAGGTGAGAATGGAGTTCCATGCCAGTATCGCATACTAACAGCAGGTAATTCACAAAATCATGGGCTCAGGGAGAAGACTGAAAGTGGGGAAGGATCCATTCTTGTTTCCAGGAGAGGCACTCTTCCTAGGAGAGGGGAGAGCTCTGGGGTCAGGTGCAAAGTTTCAGTTCCTTGGCTGAAATCTGTCAAGAATTAAGGCTGCCACCCTGAGACAGGGTTTACTAAGGAGCCTTTATCCTTCCTAAGATGGCCATTTGCTATGAGACTTCAAGGAGATGAAATTAATCCTCACTGATCTTTTGGCTTGGCATTGAAAGCCCTTCATGACCTAGCCCCCTCCTGCCTTTCCAGTTTTCTTACATCTTGTTCTCCCTATGTATACCAATCCATTGACAGTGGCCTCCTTGCTTTCCCTCAAACAAACATTCCATCTCTTGGCTCCAGGCATTGTCTCTGACTGTCTCCCATACCTGGAGCACTCTCCCACTACCTCTGCCTCCTGGCTTTCCTGGCTTCCTTTATGTCCCAACTACAATCCCATTTTCTACAGGAAGCCTTTCTCAACCCTTCTTAATTCTAGTGTCTTTCCTCTATTAATTATTTCCTATTTATCCCCATACATAACTTGATTGTATATAAGTGTTTGCTGGTTGTCTCCCCTATTGGACTGTGAGCTCCTTGAGGGCAGGGACTATCTTTTTGTATCTCAAGCATTAAGCACAGTGCCTGGCACATAGTAGGTGCTTTTGTTAAGTTGTTTCAGTCGTGTCTGACTCTTTGTGACCCCATTTGGGGTTTTCTGGGCAAAGATGCTGGAGTGGTCTTCCATTTCCTTCTCCAGTTCTTTCAACAGATGAGGAAACTGAGGCAAGCAGGGTTAAAATTTGAACTTAGGAAGAGGAGTCTTCCTCACTCCAGGCCTGGTACTCTATTTGCTACACTACCTGGTTGCCTGTAGGTGCTTAATAAATGTTTATTGATTAACTGACTGACGAGAGAGTTATATTTTGGGCATGAGGGACAGTCTGGGAGTTAGAAGACTGTGTGTATGGGCTCCTTGTAGAATAGTTATGTGGCTTGGTGGATAGAGTGCTGAGCCTGGAGTCAGAAAGACCTGAGGTCAAATCTAGCCTCAGACACTAGCTATGTTATCCCAGGCAAATCACTTAACCCTGTTTGCCTCAGTTTCCTCATCAGTAAAAATGAGCTGAAGAAGGAAATGGCAGACTGCACCAGTATCTTTACTAAGAAAACCCCAAATGGGGCCACAAAGAGTTGACCATGACTGAACAACCTGTTAAAACAAACAACCTGACTCCAAGTCCAATACTGTATCCACTGTATCCCTTAGCTGCCTCATAGTCTGAAGTTCAGTTGGGTTCCTGAACCCCAGAGCTAGAATGGGACACCACAATTCATTCGTTTACTATGTGAAATCTTACCTTTTTAAAAAAGCTTTTTCTGGATCCTTCCTACACCCAGATGGTGAGAGGCCTTATTCTACCCCACAAGCTTGGACTATGATTAATCAGAAATTAGTTCAGCATTATCTGTTCTTTCACCCTGAGCACAACGGCACCAGCCGTACTTGTCAAAAGCAATTTTCCTCCAAATCAGCAGGTAACAAAGTATGGAGGAACATTTGAAGGGGGGAACAAGATAGAGTTTTAATTTGGAAATGAAGGCCAAAGGGGAAGTTATGGTTAATTTCCCAAGTGCCACCTGCTGTCCTGGGCTCTCTGCCTTTTCCCTAAAACAAAAGGAAGCTGAAAAATGAGTGGAGCTGAGCATGGATTTTCCAGCCCGTCATGACATGGGATCACCATCATAATAATTAATATTACTTAAGATCACAAATTTAGAACTAGAAGGGATCTTGGAGCCCATCGAGGCCAACCTTGTTATTTGACAGATGAGGAAACTGAGGCTCAGAAAGATGAAGGGACTTGCTCTAGGTCACAGAGGTAGTAGGTGTAAGAGGTGGGATAATAACACATAGCTCAGAGATCCTTTGTCCAAACCTCCCTCCCATTTTACATATAAGGAAACTGATGCCCAGGGAGATAATTTGCCAAGGTCCCAGAGGAAGTAAGTATCTGAGGCTGGATTTGAACCCAGGTCCTCCAATTCCAGATTCAATGTTTTTTATAATGCACTTCCTCTTCATTTTACAAAATTAACCTTCATGATTTCATTTAATCCTCATAACAGTCTTTGTGAAGCAGGTGTTAAGACTGGAGGTCGTCTGATCCAAATCTCTTTTAATATATTTATTTTTTGTCGTGCTGAAAAAAGTTCAAATGTTTTTTCTCCTTTTTTTAGGTTTGGCTTAAAAATTGTTTGTTTTTTTTAAATGAACACAAATCCACTTTCTTTTCCTCCCTCCTCTCCTCCCACTCTCTTTGAAAAAGAAAGAAAAACAAAACCTTTATAATAATTTTTACAGATGAGGAAACCCTGAGACTCAGAGAGGTCAGGTGACAATTCTTCATGACCCCACTTGGAGTTTTCTTGGCAAAAATACTGGAGTGGTTTGCCATTTCCTTCTCCAGCTCATTTTATAAATGAGGAACTGAGCTAAACAAGGTTAAGTGACTTACTCAGGGTCACACAGCTGATAAGTGTCTGAGGCCAAATTTGAACTCAGGAAGATGAAAAGTCTTGACCACCTAGCTGCCCTGTGACTTATACTCAAGGTCAAAGAGGGCCCAAGTCCAAGTGCCCAGTCCCCACAGAGGCAGCTACATAAGGCAGCCAAGTAAATAAAGGCTGGACCAGTAATCAGGAAGACCTGAGTTCAAATGTGTTCACATGAGACACTTTGCTGTGTGATCTTGGGCAAGTCATTCTTTTCATCTCCATTTCCTCAACTGTAAATGGGGATAATAATTGCACCTCCCAGGTTTGTTTTGAGGATCCAATGAAATAATATTTGTAAAGTGCTTAGCACAGTGCCTGGTCCATGACAGGTGCTTAATACATGCTTCCTTCTTTCCTTCTTCCCTCCCTCCTTTGCCCGCTCGATAATTGAAAATATCTCTCACCCAAGAAGGGTCCTCTCACATTTTATAACAATCCTAAAAGACAAAATTCCACAACCACACAAAATGAAGGTACACAGTTTGATTTTTGGTGGTTGTTTTTTAATCTACCCAACAAAGACAACAATGAAGTAGGGAGAGTTATCTCTGCCTCTTTATCTCTGCTAATTCCCCTTTTCAATCTAGTTCAAGGTGTACAAAGAGAAATTCCTCTTAACTGAATTAAACAAGAAGAGATTCTTACTCATTTACAAGACAAGCTCTGAGTCTCAGGAAATTAAGATCCCTCTCTGAAGCTGATTAAGTTTCAGGAAGACTGATTAGGTCTTTACAAGTGAAAATAAGGACCCTGTATGTAATATTTTCCTAACATTACTTCTTAATATTTTAAGACATGAATAAGGCCTTAATCTTATACGCTCAATCCTCGTTTGTATTTATTCACTGCACATTTATGTATATATTTTCTGTTCCCTCTGTTAGGATGCCAGCTTCTGAGAATAGGGATTAGGGATTATTTCATTCTTTGTACCTGGATCCCCAGTGCCTGGGGAAGAAGCGCCTGCTAATTGTTTGCTTGAATGTTAGTTGGATGTTTACAGGGACAGAGTGAGAAGGCATTTGGTTGGTGGTAGTACTCCAGGGTTGGGCAATGATCTTTGATTGGACAAGGGGACAAGTCTAGAGGATAGAGTCCAGTCAAAATGGTTCACTAAGGGGTCAAGATAGAGAAAGGAGGAAAAGATAGATGCTGCAGGAGTTTTGGCCTGGGAAAAACATTGGATAGAGGTATTAGAAGTCATGATGAGGATGAAGAACAAGGTTAGAGGTCATAAGGCAAGGGGAAAGATGGAATGATAAAAGGTTATAATCAGATAAGACAGCAAAGTGGCACAATGAATGTATAGGTAGGCCTAGAGTAAGGTGGGCTTTGAGTTCAAATTCAACCTCAGACAATTACTAACTGTGTGACCCTGGGCAAATCACTTTACTCTCTGTCTCAGTGTTTGAGTAGTCTCATTGTTTGCTGAACTATAAAATGGGAACAATAATAGCACCTACCTCCTAGGGTTATTGTGAGAATAAAATGAGTTAATGTTTGTAAAATACTTAACTTAGTACCTGGCACATATTAAGCACTACATAAATGTTAGCCATTATTATTACTTTATTTTTAGATAAAGAGATTTCAAAGCTCATGAACGTGGATGTGGAACAGTTATTGGTGATGACAGGATCAATGATCTGACCATTTCTGTGGGTAACTGAGATGGAGAGGAGGAGAAGGTCATAGGAATTGAGTAGATTGGGAAACTAGGAAGTGAAGATATTGGGGGAAGCATATATATACATATATATATATATATGCATATATATATGCATATACATACATACATACATACATACATACATACATACATACATACATACATACGTATGTTGAAGTCTCCTACTACCAGAGGAGGAGAGAAAGACTGTGAGTCAGGCACAGAACCCATTGAAGAAGGAACGAGCATGGCCTGGAGTCACTGTCCACTGGGCTGTGATTGAACATACAACCAGGATAGCTAGTGGTGCAGTTTGATCAGAAGGGAGCCCAGAACTCAGTGAAAAATAGAAGATAGAAGGCATGAGAAAGAAAAAGGTTTAAGATGCAAGCAAGTTTGTAAATTATTGAACAAGCATGCAGAAGGGTTGGGTAGATATGGGGTTGGACATTGGGGCTGGATAAGGTGGGAGGTAGAGTATCAGGCAGCTGGGGATTAGGTATTAGGGTGTGTACTTCTATAGCTGGGGGTTCAGAATCGTTGGGATTGGGAAAGTATGATGAGGCGGAAATATGCTAACCATTGAGGATTGAGAACAGGCAGAGTATCAGGGACTGGAGAGAGGTCCACTGAGGGAGGCAGATAATTAGAATTTTCAAGGATCTCCCTCAAGGTCCAACCTTGGAACAAGTGGTGATCTGTCAAGGTTCAGGAGGCCTGTCACACAGTGGGCAGAAACAAATGGTTGAAAGTGGGTCAGCTCTAAGAAAGGCCTCCACAGAACTGGAAAAATCTCTGGAGCAAAAAGGCCCTCGTCTATGGCCTAGATACAAGATGAATTGGGAGGCTCTGGGGAGGGGGGAGACAGAGGCCAAGAAGCAAGCAGATGGATGCAGGGCTCCCTAGGGCAAAGACAGAGTTCAGGATGTGAGTGACCTGGAACAGGGTTCCTGGGGAAGTCTCAAAGACACTGGGAATCAGGTGGCCAGGACTGAGGCCAAGGTTCCTGTGACACTTTGCCCATAGTCACACAGCTAGCTAGCAGCAGAGTCAAGAGCTGGGAATCAGACCCAGGTGTGTTGATTCTCAGAGGTCTGGCGTTCATAACAATTTGTTTACTTTTCCTACTCTGACTGAGGCACATGTGTATATGTACTTCTGTGTACACACGTACACACACACACACACACTCAGGCACTTGCTTTGTATTTCACCTTTCCCATATACATCTTTGTGTTGGCAGAGCTGACATTCTGTATTAGTGGAAAGTACTGCTGCCTATGGGATGTGAATAAAGAAACTGAGGCACAAAGAACCACATCCTATAGTGGAGCAATAGGGCTGAGGGAAAAGAACCAGGATGAGACCATGAAACCTCACACATTACCTCTTCTCTTGAAAGCAAACCTTCCTGTGGCTGTCACACTTCATCTAGAGAAAAGCCCAGGCACACCTAGGTGGCACAGTGGATAAAGCACCTCCCCTGGAGTCAGGAGGACTTGAGTTCAAATCTGGTCTCAGACCAGATGCCTGACACTTACTAGCTGTGTGACCCTGGGCAAGTCACTTAACCCCAATTGCCTTGCAAAAAAAAATAATAATAAGATAAAAGCCCAGAGTCCAGGGGGTTTGGGCTTTTTCTTAGGGTTAGTACCAGCATCTAGAATGTCCATATTTGTAGCTGTGTTCTACGCCCAATATTTGACTTTTAACCTGAGACAGCTGAATTTATTGCCTCCATGCCCCAAGCTGGGATGTTGCTCCCTCTTTAGGTCTTCCAGAGGCTTCATGGGATTGGAGGTTCATGACCTCATTTAAAAGGTGGTGCTGGCCATTCGCCTGTTAGCTCCTAGCTCTCCAGAGAAGCATGAGCTACCCCTCCTCAGATGCTACCCCCCTTTCTAGTCCCCAGTCTTTAGGTTCACTCACTCAGGTACTGTGCGCTTGGGCCTGAATGATTGATCAGATCAGGAAGTCTGAGGGGTCTGAGATGTGGTTTTTCTTTTTCTCGCCATTCCAGGTGGTGGCATTATCTCTGCTGACAGCAGCAGGTACGATAATCGAGTGCTCGGAGACCAGCAATGCGGACTTATTCAAGGCTTCCCTCGTGCACCTTGGCTGCCTCGGCATCATCCTCACCGTCACCTTCCAGTGTGTGCCCCAGTTCCATCTGCAAGAGACCTCCTTTCCTTCCACCCTTAAAGAGGTACGCTTCTCTCCTTCTGCCTCAGTGTCCCACAGAAGCCTTTTGAGAGTCCTGCTACAGGGGGACTGAGAATTTGGGCTCCTTGGGCAAGCATTACAAAAAAAACCCAACACACCTCCAGATCAATTTCTGGAGACAAATGCCATCGAGTGGATGGGGAGAACAGATACCAGGATACCACGCGATAGTGGGGAGACAAAAATCCCCATGTACTCAGGCTACTCCAAGGAGGCTGATGAGGGCAGGAGTAAGCATTAAAGAGAGGAGACCAAAGGGGTTAGGGAGGCACTCGTTTGCAGTACATGAAGAATGCTTCCTGTTTTTAACCTACCAATTCCCATTAATGAGGCACTAAGTCTACGAGCTATGCTGTTCAAAGATTGCAATTGCTAGTAGTGCCCTCTGATTTTTCAGTGCCTCGGAAGCAAAGCCCCTGTCAACTCACCCTAGTTCTGCCTCTGGGTCATGCTGGTTTGAGTAATCCTCCACTACTCTTAGTCTTCTTAAACTACGGATTACACTAGCAGGACCTTCTCTCAGCAGCTTTATTTACAGCCTGGATGGAAGAGGCAAGGAATTGAGGCAGGCAGGATTGCTGTCAGGAACATGGGTTCTGGAAAGAACTGACTTCTCTGAAAGGAATATTAACTCATATTACTTCTTTAACACCAGAGGGTCTAGTTACTGTTCAATTGTATCCAAGTCTTCTTGGCCAAGATATTGGAATGGTTTGCCATGTCTTTCTCCAGCTCATTTTACAGATGAGGACCTGAAGCAAACAGGGTTAAGTGACTTGCCCAGGGTCACACAGCTAGTAAGTTTCTGAGGTCAGATTTGAACTCCGATTCTCCCATCTCCAGGGCCAGTACTCTATTCAGTGCATCACTTAGCTGCCCCAATCTCATCTCTTGGGTCCAAGCTAATGAAGAGCAGAAGCTCCCATGAATGCTAGGGCCTTTGTCCAAATCCTACCTAGAAACTTCCTATGCCCCTAACCAGAGACCTCTCCCCTGTGGAGGGCCAGAAGACTTGGCTTCTGGGCACATAGCCAGGTAGGCTACATTCTCCATCTGGCCTTTGTTCCTCCCAGAGCTGGCTGTCATTGTCCTCTGCAGTGCTTCAGATACACTATTGATCTAGCTGTTATCAGTTTCCATCATATACTCCTGACAGTTATCTCCATTGCAAAGAAGTAGGGCCATAAATAAAGCTGGTTCATGGCATTTTCAACCATTTGATTTAAGGGAATTTGCCTGGAGGAGTGGTGTGGCGGTTGCTTTGAAGGCTTTCTGGAATGAAGCATTAGGTACTGCTAGGATTAGGAGATAAATCTGGGTGGACAGATAAAAGGACAGATTCCCTTTTCTAGGCTTCCATAGGATCAGTCCATTTGGAATAATGGGGCACTTAGATAGTATTTATTGCACAGTGAAAAGAGCTCTGGATTTGGAATCATGGGTTCCAACCCCAGCTTAGCCACTTACTACCTTAAATAACCTCGGACAATTCGATTCAAGAAGCATTTGCTAAGGGGGTAGGGAGAAGCTAAGAGAAAATAGATTTTTGTTGATTGAAAAAAAAAGTTTAAATTTATTTTAAAAAATAAAAAATATTAATTAAAAAACATTAAATATTTTTATCTTGTGCAGTCTTATCAGTAGTGGCTGATTTTTTTGTGACTCCTTTTGGGGTTTTCTTGGCAGAAATACTGGAATAGTTTGCCATTTCCTTTTCCAGCTCATTTCACAGATGAGGAAACTGAGTAAAGAGGGTTAAGTGACTTGCCCAGGGTCACCCAGCTAGTAAGCATCTGAGGCCAGATTTGAATTCAGGAAGATGAGTCTTCCTGACTCTAGGCCCAGCGCTCTATCTGCTGTACCACCCGGCTGCCCCATGAAGTGATGACTGTATGCCACGCACTCTACAAGTTGCACAGGATACAAAAACCAAATAACAAAGCGATCACTGGCCTCACGGAACTTATATATTCTGCTGGAAGGGAAATAATGATATTGTGCAGGAGAATAGTAAGTAGGTGCAGTGGATAGAGCGCCAGGCCTGGAGTCAGGAAGACCTGAGTTCAAATTTAGCCTCAGACATTTACTATCTGGGTGACCCTGGGCAAGTCACTTAACCCTGTTTGCCTCAGTTTCCTCATCTGTAAAATGAGCTGGAGAAAGAAACAGCAAACCTCTCCAGCATCCCTGCCAAGAAAATTCCAAATGGGATCATAAAGAGTCAGACATGACTGAAAAATGACTCAACAACAAAACCAGACTCTGAGCTCTCCTCTACGTATCATCTTTAGATAGCAGGATTCCAGAATGTGGTTTAAGTCTGGCTGCTGAATGAAGAAGTGGAGGATGAATGAGAATGGGCAAAGACAAAAAAATCTCAGCCCTCCCTCGGCCCGCAGCCAAAAGCCTTGGTACCACCACACTAAGCTAATCTCTCGCCAGGGCTGACGCCAGCCTAAAATGGCCAGTCAGTAGAGAGGGGGGATGGTGACCTGGACCACACTTGTTGAGACTAGACTGCCAGGGTAAGGTGGTCCTGAGGGCCTTCTTTATCCTCTCAGAGGCAAAGAAAGTAAGCTCGAAAGCACTCTGAAATGGGTACTATTAACACTGATTGATGCCAGTTCTGTAGCACTGTCCTAGACTTCAGGGGAAACACATGATCAGACATGACAAAATCTGGGAATAATCAAGTCCAAACCGGCAGCGTCAGAAAAATGTGTGTATAAACATATATATTTATGTGTGTGTGTGTGTGTGTGTGTGTATGTATATAGGTATGCACACATAATTATATATACATATATAGATACATACATAGACACATATACATATAGATGCATAGATATAGATACATACACACACACACACACACACACACACACAAGGTGGTTCAAGAGCTCCTAGTCTTAAAAAACTCAATGGCTTCCTGGAAAACTGGCCCGATTATTATTCCCATTACATTAAAAGGGGGATCTGAAGGCCAGCAGAGATAGGTGTGACTTATCTCAGAATGGAATCCCGAGTGAGTAGGAAAATGCTCAAACAGAAACTCCATCCAGATTATCAAGATCATTAGGTTTAGAGATTTAGAGTCAGATGAGCCTTCAGAGGTCATCTCTTCAAACCTCCTCATTTCACAGATGATGAAACTGAGGTCCAGAGAGGTTAAGTGATTAGCCCCACTCACTTCCTCGTTCAAGAAGCTTCAGTGGCTATCTATTGACTCCAAGATAAAAGTATAATTCCTCTGATTAGCATTTAAAGCAGTTTATAATCTGGCGCCAACTAATCTTTCCAAGTTGATTTTATACAACAGTGCCCCTCACACCCTAGTCATGCTTGTTCAGTCGTTTTTCGGTTGTGTCTGACTCTTTGTGACTCCTTTTGGGGTTTTCTTGGCAAAAATTCTGGAACTGTTTGCCATTTCCTTCTCCAGCTCATTTGACAGGTGAGAAAACTGAGGCAAACAGGGTTAAGTGATTTGCCCAGTAAGTTCCTGAGGCCAGATTTGAACTCACAAAGAGGAGTCTTCCTGACTCCAGGTCCAGCACTCTGTCCACTGCACCACAAAGCTGTACTCCCAGAGTTAGAAAGGACCTTAGATGACAACCCCTCATTTTTTACACATGGGGAAACTGAGGCCCAGGGAGATTAAGGAACTTGCCCAAGGCCACACAGCTAATAAACTTCAGAGGTTACCAAAGCCTTTAACTCTAAGATTACCAAGCTCACTTAGACTCCTGACGCTAAGAAAAGCAAGTCTGACAAGATCATCCAAAGCCAGTGGGAACAAGTCAGACTCTGAAGTCACCAAATCCCGGGGTTCCAAGGCTCACTGACCCTAAGGCAACCAAACCTAGCCTTGCCAGGGCTAAGACTTCTGGGACCTAAGCTACTAATCCCAACCCTTCAAAACAGATGCTGCAGGAAAGAGACTTGTTTCAACCTGAAATTTTCCCAGCCAAATTTTCCCAACCCAATCAATGTTAATTATTTTGAAATAAGGGAATTATGAGTCACAAGGAAAAAAATAAATTAAATAAGAACCCGGGTAATGATTGATCCTCCCAACTGTGCTACCCCTTGAGGTCAGGGCTTGCCCCAGCCTCTCCCTTCACTTTGAATTCTACTGTAACCTTAGATGGTTGGAGAAGAAAATGGCAAACAACTTCAATCTCTTTCCCAAGAGACCCCCAAATGGGGTCATGAAGAGTGGGACACAACTGAAATGACTGAACAACCACAAACCTTTGATGATAACATTGCCTCTCACTCCTCATTCCAAATCGAGAATGGTTTTCCTTCCTTCTCTGCTAGTCTCAGTCTTAATGACCTTTTGAGACTTAGCTAAAATCCTAATCTTCCCTGAGAACTTTATGCTACCTTCTACCCCCTTCCTTCCAATCCTTGATGACAGGACTTATTTTGGTGACCTCCTCTAGCACTTATTACCTACACCTTGGTTGACTAGTTATTTATCTTTGTATTATTTGTGATTTTCTTATGTCCCCAACTAGACATGAATGTCCAAGGGCAGGACTGAGATGGATATTATATCTCTCTCTATATATATATCTATATCTATATATCTATATATCTATATCTATATACATATCTATATATCTATATCTATATCTATATCTATATATATATGTATATATATATCATGATCCTATGATCATATCTTGTAGGTAGGAGGAAGCCCTAGGAAGATTTTGAGGGGGGCAGAGTGGGAGCCAGAGGGAGAGTGGCAAGCTTAAAAGAGTATTTTACTTGCTCTACACCAGTTGGCATGAGTACCTCAGTCTTCTGGGTACTCTTCTCCTTTCACTTCCATGGTATGCTACCATTTCCTGGTTCTCTTTCTCTAGTTGCTTCTTGTCTATCCTTATCTGGCCACTCATTCTCCTCCCATTCCTTAAATTCGGATGTCTTCAAAGGCTCTGTTCAGAGCCCTCATCTCTCTTATCCCTGAACTTTGTTTCAATCAGGAATCTCATAAACTGCCATTCCTTCATATCCTTTCTACATATCACTCACTAATCTTGATCTCAACCTCTCACCACTGTCTACACTCAAGTCCTTTCTTTTCTTTTTTCTTTTCTTTTCTTTTCTTGGAGGCAGTTGGGGTTAAGTGATTTGCCCAGAGTCATACAGCTAGTAAGTGGCTGAGGCTATATTTGAACTCAGGTCCTCCTAACTCCAGGGCAGGTGCTCTACCCACTGCATCACCTAGCTGCCCCTAAGGCCTTTATTTTCAATGGTCTCTTCCATAGCCCCACCTGGAAGCTCTGGTACTACTTCAAACTTAGCATGTCTAAAGTTAAATTCCTCACCTTGATTCAGAAAAATCTGGGTTGGAATCCAGCCCCTGACACTTCTAAACTGTGTAACCTTGGGTATATAACTTAACCTCTTGAGGTCTCAATTTTCTAATTTGTAAAATGAGAATAATATCACCTACTTCACGGAGTTGTAGGGATAAAATGAAATCATATATATAAAGATATAAAGTTTTGCAAACCTTGAGACTTTATGTAATGGAGATGGCTATTATTTTGCTCCCCTCCCCCAAATCTCTACCCCTCTCCCTAACTGCTCTTTCTACTGATGGCAGCCATCTTCTCAATCACCCAAATTCAATCTAATCACCTCCTATCATTGAACCATCTATCATCTATTCTGTTTCCTAAATATTTCTCACATCTGTCTTCTTCCCAGTCCTACCACAAGCACCTTAGTATATGATCTCAGCAGATCTTGCCTTGATGATTGTAATCAACTCCTAACTTGTCTCTCAGTTTCCATTCTCCTCCCTCTCCAATCGAGTCTTCATATGACTTCATGTCATCCCCAGTTACTGCTTTGTTCACACTGCTCCTCTGCTCAGCACTCTTCATTGATTTCTCATTGATGACCAAATAAATTATGGACTCCTTATTAAGGCATTCAAGGCTCTTCATAATATAATTCCAAATTACCCTTGCAGATTTCTCAGCCCCCTCCCTTTATATGTCATGCATCAGCAATATTAGACAATTTGCTATTCCTAAACATTGTCCCACCTGCTTTCTTCTATGTACTTTTGCTGTCACAGTCCCCAGTACTTGAAATGGAATTCTCTTTCATTGCTACCTCTTGAAATCACTCCCTCATTCTATTCTGCCTTGTACCATAGGTTTGTTTTGGGGTTTTTTTGGTTTGTTTATGAACATGGTGTCAAGCAAAGAGCCCTTAATTTGAAGTCAAAGGGATTCAATTCAAATCCTGGCTCTGGTTATTTAACATTTGCATGACCTTGGGCAAGTTACTTGACTATGGACTTCATTGCCTATAAAATCAAGGGATTGAATTAAATGATCTCAGGTTCCTTTCAGCTTCTATGAATGTGTTGACCAACTTATTCCACCTTCGCATCCCCAGCAGGTAGGCCTTCCTTACTCATAGACAGGACTCAGGATTTCATTCCTAGGTCGGATCAGTGTTTCCTCTTCAGCTTGGAGTCTTAGAGGATTTCTTGGACCACTGAGAGGGTGAGTGATTGACCAGAGTCACTAGACCAGCATGCATCAGCAGCAGGATTTAAACTCAAGTCTTTGTGACTCAAAAGCCCGCACCATACTCCTCACCCTGCACTTAGTGATGAGTTAATAAATGTTTGTTGAACTGGGGAAAGAGGGAGATGTTTGCATTGGGTTTACCCTTTCTCCCTTAACAAGAAGAGATAAAGCCAGGAGACTATTTACACTCCCAATGCACAAACAGAATATTCCAAGACTATTTACATACTGCTCTGAATTCCGCTGCTGTCTATTGCTCCCTTGCGTTCATTGGCTGTTGTTCCTTTCTGACCCTCTGCCACGGGAGATAGCAGCCCCCTTCTCAGAGAATGGGATCCTTTGATGTAGCAGGCTATCTGGCCCTGTGTCTCCTCATGCTCCTCAGAAACAAACCCGACCTTCCAGCCAAACTGGACTGCTGGCCATCAGTCACATGATCTGGTCATCCACCAGCCCCTTCCTGCTTTGATGTCTTTACATAGGTCATTCTTCCTCTCAGGAACAGATGCCCTCCATGTCCTTGCCTAAAGGCAGCTAGGTTGTGCAGTGGAGAGAGCACCAGTCATGGAGTCAGGAAGACTCCTCTTCCTGAGTTCCAATCTGGCCTCAGACACTTAGTAGCTATGTAATCTTGGGCAAGTCACTTAACCCTGTTTGCCTCAGTTTCCTCATCTGCAAAATAAGTTGGAGAAGGAAATGGCAAGCCACTCCAATATCTCTGCCAAGAAAACCCCAAATGAGGTCACAAAGAGTCAGGCACAACTGAAAATGATCCAGCAACAACATTCTTGTCTGTTGAAGGTCAAGTCAAACTCTTGCTGATGCACCTCCCCCACTCCCACCTCACCCCACGAAAGCAATTTTTGGATCTTCAACTCTCTCTTGGCATTTTGTCTTGATTCTTTGTGTTCACAACACTCTGCTGGTATCATATCTATTTTTAATTTTTTGTTGATGTCTTCTGTTTTCATATCGTCTTCCCTTCTGAATCCTTCCACCTTTCTACCTTCCCTTGTAATAATGAATTTTAAAAAAATAAAAAAAGTGATTTAGCAAACTAACCAGTGATCACTTGAGCCATCTGCAGTCCCTCACCTCTGCAGAGAAAGCAGAGATACATTCTCTCATCTCTCTCTTGAGTCCAGACCTGGTCATTATACTTACACAGCTTTTGTTTTCCAATTTGTAGTTGGTGGTAATGGTCTTTCTGTTTACATTGTTTTGTTTTAAATTTTTCTTTTTTTAAAAAAAATATTATAAACTTAACAAGCAAACATTTCAATATACAAAAGAACAGAAAAAAGAGGATTATATATGAAATCGTGAATCAATTTTATGAACAGCCCAGTTTTTTAAGATACATATATATATATATATATATATATATATTAAAAGTATATGTTCTAAATAGTATATTATAGTATATAGTGTATAGTAAATAGTATGTTGTAACAAATGGTATATAATAGATGCTGTTAAATTACAACACTGCCTTTCTTGTCTGTCCCCTTCTCAACTTTCTTCTGCTCTCTTCTCTATATTTTTATTCCATTCTCTTTCTTTTCTTTTGGTGCATTATTATCACTCCCTCCGCAGTCCTCCTCCACAACTCTTCTTTCTCCCCCTTCCCCAAACAAATGCCCTCCCCTGTAATAAATATATACAGTCAAGCCAAACAAATTCCCTCATTGACTGGCTATATCTGAAAATGCATATCTCACTCTGCACCTCCAGTCCCTCCCCTTTCTGCCAAGAGGCACACTTTATCACTTCTGGATTAGTGATCGTGATGTTAATCAGTGTTCTTAAGTCTTTCAGAGCTATTTTCCTTTAGACTGCTAAGAGCCACTATGGATATTACATTCCTAGTATGGTTTACCTCACTTGCTTCTCTGAATTCTTAATATTCATCATTTCTCATGACACATTTTGCAGTATTTGTGCATCCACTCTTCATACACCCCCCTTAAGGCTGATGGGCTTCCTCTCAGTTCCTTTCTCAAAGATTCCTTCTCACTCCAACCTAACTGTATGGCCTTCTAAATTCAGTAGGGGTGAGAGAAAGGAGAGATCATCATGGGCTAGAATAAAGTGAAGGGGAACAAGGGAAAACTCAAGAGAAGGACTTCAAAGAAGTATCTGGGCGTGGAAGTGGTAACTGTACAAGGATGGCACAGACCCCAGGCATATACTTGATGCTGTATCAGAGTAAAATAGGGTTTTACATCATCATCACCCTCCTCCTCCTCCTCCTCATACAACCATAGGATTTACATCATTATTTAAGATTTACAAAGCACTTTATAAATATTATTTCATGTGACCCTCACAATGACTCTGGGAGGTAGGTGCTATTATTATCTTCATTTTACAGCTGAGGAAACTGAGGCAGACAGGGGCTAAGTGATTTGCCCAAGACCACTGAGCTAGTAAGTGTCAGAGGCCGATTTGGACTCAAGTACACATATGTTCCAAGCAATGCTTTTCCACATTATCTGTATGTTGGCTCAGTGCTGATTTTGCACGTGTTTTCTATATTTCCATTAATGTACATGTTTCTCCATTTAGAATGTAAACAACTTAAGGATACGTAGCGTTTGTGTTTTTTCTTTGTATCCTTAGCATTAGCACAGTGCCTGGCACATTGTAAATGCTTAATCAATGCTTGTTGGCTGATCAATTGACTGATGCAGGTGATTAATTTGGAGGGCCCATCAGGTAGTCCATCAAAATTGACATCGTAATAATGCTTATAATAGGGTTATACTGTATCATCTCCATTCTCATACAATTACTTTTGTGCAGATAGGGAGAAACTGGTGCACCGATGGAGTCTTGTGACTTCCAGCATCCTATTAAAGAAGCCACCATACTAAAATTTCCTTCATCTCTTTCTAGGTTCTGGACAATTTAGACAGCCATCTCAAGAAATCTGAATATTTCCGATTCCTTTGGTTTCCCCACAGTGACAACGTCAGTGTCATCTACCAAGACCACACCAATAAGGTACCTGTATACTTCAGTTTTTCAAAATAAAAAGTAACTTTTGTTGTGAATTTGATGATGCGCAAATATGAAAACAGATGTAGGATCTGTGATTTTGTTGGTGTGGGAGTATTCCTAGTATAGAAAACTGCCTCCATCAACACAGATCACATGTCTATCTATGGGCTTAATAGATAAATCAGTATGGCTTACTGGAAAGAATATTGGCTCTGGAGACAGAGAAAGAGGGCCCATATCCCATCTGTGCTGTTGACGACCTATATGACTTTTGACCAGTCACTTAAACTTGAAAGGTCCCAGTTTCCTCAAAATCCTGTTACTGAACATAGACGTTCATTCAGTAAGCATTTATTAGGCACTTACTATGTGTGCCACCCACTTTGCTAGGAGCCAGGACTAGAGGGGGGAAATGAAATAATAGTCTTTTCCCTCAAATGAATTTATAGTCTATTCAGGGAAAATAACATATATACAGACAAGTAAATACAAAATCTATAATAACGATAACAAAATAGCTAGCATTTATGTAGTACTTTAACATTTTCAGAGCGCTTTACAAGTATTATCTCATTTGACCTTCTCAAAAGCTCTGTGTTACTATCCCTATTTTATAGGTGAAGAAACTGAGGTAGAGAGACATTAAGTAACTTGCCCAGGGCAATACAGCTAAGTGTCTGAGGCTAGATTTGAACCCAGGTCTTCAACATTCCAAGTCCAGCACTCTATCCACTAAACCACCTAACTCTCTCTCTAATAACAACAGCAATAACAACAGCTTACATTTATATATATATATATATATGTGTGTGTGTGTGTGTGTGTGTGTGTGTGTGTGTGTGTGTGTGTATATAAATATATATATACATTTATATATATGTATATATATATATATATTTACTCTATGACAATAGAGTAAATATATATATTTACTCTATGCCAAGCACTTTACAATTATTATATCATTTGAACCTTTTACAACAATCTTGAGAGGTAGGTGCTATTATGATCCCCATTTTATAGATGTGGAAGCTGAGGCAAATAGAGGTTATGTGACTTGCCCAGGGTCATGAAGCTAGTCAGTGCCTGAGGCTGGATTTGAACTCAGGGCTTCCTGACTACAGGCCTAACACACTCTATACACTATGCCACCTAGGTGCCCAAAGTCAATATAATTTTGAAGGGAAGAGTACTAGCATCTGAGGGGAGGCGAAGGGGGATCAGGAAGTCAAACAAGCTACAAGCAATTATTAAGCACTTACTATGTGCCAAGCACTGTTAGGTGTTGGGGATACAGAGGCAAAAAAAAGAAATGTGCCCTCCCCTCAAGGAGCTTCCTAGTACAGGCATCAGTGCTTGAATTTGCTTCAAAGGACCCTAGGGAGTCTCAGGTAAAGGTGAGCATTTGGGGTTCATAAAGAAGCAAAAGGGATCTTCAGATAGATGGAGCAGACACTCTGAGGAACCTCCATGGCAGAGGCGCAGGCCTTCTTCCAAATGCAAAAGAAAAATAACAGGTAGAAAAGAAGAGGAGAGAGAGAACTTTATTATGAAGCAGCCCACCCCCGTGGCTCTCTCCCACGTTCTGAACGCACAGTACGTTCACCATAGCACATGCGTCTTGGACTTGGGGAACAGCGAAAGGTCTCCATCTAAGCGATAAGAAAGCTTCTCTCCCCTCCTTGCAAGATTCACAGAAGGACAATCTCTTCTCTGTTAGGATACTGGGCCACCTTCCTCTGCTCTTTCCTGACCACTGTTCTACTTCCCTAGCCACCCACCTCGGCGGCCAGCTGGTTCTGGGACTACGCCGTTGGATTCTACCTTCTGGAGTTCCTGCTCTGGGTCAGGTAGGACTGAGCTCATCGCTGGTTTAGAGAGTTTGCCATCTCTGCCAGGAAGAGAAGGTCTCAAAGCCCCAGCTCTGTTTCACCCTACTTCCTCCTCTCTGGCCATCTCCTGCACAGCCCCTGTAGCAACTGCCCGGCCACCCACCCCAGACACTCTCCTTCCAGATCTCCCCAATGCCCAGCCCAGCCCCCGTCTCTAGTTCTAGCACGTGAACCATGAGTCAATCTACTCTGCCACTAGTCTGGAATGGGGGGGGGAGTGTGTCCATATGCTTCCCAAAAGCCAAACTCACCTTTACTTTCAAGGCCAAAGTCCCCCTCCCTGGTCACTACCTTTCTAGCTATGTTCTTTCCCCGGTTTGAACATAAGCTTTTTTCAAGTATGTGTCCTTTTTGTTTCTGGATTTGTATCCCCAGCATTTAACGCTCCCATGGACAATACTGTCCATGGGTTTTCTTGGCAAAGACATTAGAATGGTTTGCCATTTCCTTCTCCAGTGGATTAAGGCAAAGAGAGGTTAAAGTGAGTTGCCCAGGGTCATATAGCTAGTAAGTGAGGCTAGATTTGAACTCAGATCTTCCTGATTCCAGGCCCAGTACCGAATCCATTGTACCACCTAAATGCCTCCTAGGTAAACAGAGTTAAGTGACTTGTCCAAGGCCACACAGCTAGTAAGTGTCTGAGGCTAGATTTGAACTCATATCTTCCTGATTCTAGGCCCATTGTTCTATCCACTGAGCCACCTCGCTGCTTCAGTCCTTAGTAAGCTCTGGATATCATTGCTTCATTCCTAAATCTAGCACACCAGTAACCACTATTCCACAGTCAAGTTACCTGAAGGAAATACAGAGTAGTGAAAAGAACCTTAAACTTGGAGTCATAGGACCCATGTTCAAATCCTGGCCCTGCCTATGTGACTTTGGGCAAGTCATTTAAGTCCTCTGGGCCTCAGTCTCTCCATCTGTAAAATGAGAGGGTTGGCTTGGTTGACCTAAGATATCTTGCAGTTCTTGACCTAAAATCCTATCCCAATTTTTATCTGTTATTACGGAGAAAAAGATCCTAGATTCTGCCCCACTCAGGGTTTGCTTCCTTTCTGTCTTTTTGTGTTCCTCAGTCTTTACTGACTGATAACTCAGGAAGGAGCTGTGGACTGGACTTAGCGTCATTGGTTCAAATCCCACCTCAGACACTAGCTGTGTCACACCAGGCAAGTCATCTCACCTCTTAGACTCAGTTTCCTCATCTGTAAAATGAGGGAGTTGGACTCTAAAGTCCCTTCCAGCTCTAAATCTATGGTCCTGTAACTCCGACCTTGCTGGGGCAGGAGGGAGAACTGTCTCTGCTTTTTGTTGTGACTGTTAACAGTTCAGTTGTTTCAGTTGCGTCTGACTCTTCATGATCCCATTTGGGGTTTTCTTGATAGAGATACTGGAGCGGTTTGCCACTTCCTTCCCCAGCTCATTTTACAGATGAGGAAAAATCCAAACAAGGTTAAGGGACTTGCCCAGGATCACATAGCTCCTAAGTGTCGGAGGCCAGATTTGAACTCAGGAAGATGAGTCTCCCTGATTCCAAGCCCAGTGGTCTGTGCACTATGGCGCCACCTAGCTGCCCAACTTATTCCTTTGGAAAACAGATTTGAGATTGGGCTTTAAAAAAAAGACTTTACTAGCAATAAAGCAGGGATTTTGTCAATCTTTGGCCATCTGGAAAAGTCTATGAACCTCTTCTCAGAATAATTTTTTAATATTCATAATCAAAAGAAATGCTAAATTTCAATTAGAGGTTACTGAAAATAAAGATGTATTTTCCCCCCATTCTAGTTCATAGACTCCCTGAAATCTACACGTGGACCCCCAAATCTTAACTAAAGGGAGGAAAGAATAAATAAAACAAACCCTCAGAGAACAAGGTATTGGGTTGGTTTTTTTTTTTTATTTCAGAGCACGAGACTCTTGTCTGAGGAGTTCCAAATCTAGCCTTGCTTCTGGGCCATCAGCTCCTGGGGCTGATCAACATGCCCTTCCCACGTGACCAGCATCCTTGGCTGGTCCTTGATCTCAGTGGAAGGAGTTTCAAGAGGGTTAAGCATGGGGCCCCCAAGCCAGGCTGGGTACCTTAGTTGTCTGGTCTAGAACAGTTGTCCTTTCCCAAGACATCCTCCCCTAGCTGTAGGGAATCTCATTTGTTCATCTTTTCTTTCTAGCTATGACTGACCATCTACCCTCTAGCCAGAATCCAGTCTTCAAGCTAATAGATCATACTGGGCCCATAGTTATCATAGAGCCAAGATTTTGTGAGGGTCTTTGGGTAGTCAGCAACTGTCCTGCTCTAATCAGGACTATATTTCTGCATTTATAGATTTGGAGCAGCAAGGAAAAGTAGAGAGCTCCTAGTTCAGCCCATCATATTTCTGGTGAATATCTGAAGCCCAGAGGAGCAAGTGCTCTGACATACATCACATGTAACATCAGATCCTAGAATTCACAGCAACATGATGTGGAGCTGGGAGAAAATTTAGGAACCCTCTCGTCCACTCCTCTCATTTTACAGATGAGGAAACTGAGACCTGGAGAACTTAAGTGAATTGACCTTAATGAGATCTTATATGAAAAGTGGTTTGCAAATCTTAAAGCACCCGATCAGTGTTAGCCATTGTTATAATCACTGCCCAAGGTCACAGTTAAAAATTAGCAGATCTGGGATTGGAAAGTAGGTCCTCTTCCTCTGAATCCAACATGCTTTCCCTGCCTTACACCTCATTTATAGAGAAAGAAACTGAGTTTCAGAGATGAAATGACCTACCCGTGGTCCTATAAGAAGTAAGAGGCTGAGCCTTGTTTTCAACTGAGGTCCTCTGATTCTATAGCCTGCACTTAATCCCCTCTGTATCTTGCTGTTACCCTAATACACAACGGAAGGGGAAGAAATGAGCATTTATTAAACACCTACTGTGTGCTAGGTACTTTACAAATATCTCGTTTGATCCTCACAACAATTCTAGGATATAGGTGCTATTTTACTCCCATTTTACAGTTGAGGAACCTGAGGTAATGACTCTAGGATCAGTGCTCTGTCTACTGTGCCACCTGGCTGCCTCAATCGAGGATTATTTCAAAGAATACATTGCTATTTTTGTATTCTAAGATCATACAATGAGGCTTGACTCATGATAAGCTCTTTTCACTATAATTTTACAAGGGAGGAGAGAGGAAGGGAATAAGAATTTATGAAATACCTAATATATTCCAGGCTCTGTACTAAGCACTTTACAAATCTCTCATTTGACAAGAAAATGTGTTTGAGTGCAATGGCCTGATAGGGTCCTTGTGGGTCACAACCACCTTGGGAGGGAGGGAGGTGCTATTATTACCCCCATTATGCAGGTGGAAAACTGAGACAGAGGTGAAGTGAATTGCCGCAGGTCACACACAGTATCTGAGGTCAGATTTGAACTCGGGTCCTTCTGACTCCAGGACTGGCACTCTATCTACTGTGCCACCGAGCTGCCCCACGTTGTCCATCTTTTACAACTCTTTTTCTCCTTCTGCTGCTGGTAGCCCCTCAGTCATTAGGTCATCGATTTAGAGTTTAGAGGACTCTGAATGGTCATTTCTTTCAAATACCTCATTTTATAATTGAGGAATCTAAGTCATGGTTTAATACTTCCCTTAACTCCCTGTGGTATCCCTTGGTTTCTAATCGGGGCCCCTTTCAAATTAGTTCCTTGCCCAGGGTCAATACAACTAATAAGTGTGTAAGGCAGAATTTAAACTCAGGTCTTCCTGACTCCAGGGCACCTAGCTGCCTTCAAATCATACTGAGGACCCACTTAGCAAAACTGCAGAGGAAAAGGGTGGAACTGGAGTGAGAAAGTTCCTGCCACCTCACCCTACCCTCTCCAGCTGCATTACCCCCGGCTGCCCTGAAAACCAACCTAAGCGAAAATCAAAAATCTCTGGAGGAGCAAATGGAACTGGGAGCCTTCATCTTACTTTCCGCTATCAACTAAAAGCTGCTGTGCTCCCTACCCTCACAAATCACTGGCACTTAAAAGTTACCTCCATTTCATGGAGAGGTCATTCAGGGCACCCAGATTATAGATTGTAAAAAAGGATGGAAAATGCTACATCAGAGTCTTTCTTCATGGCCACGAATTTCATTACTAACAGCATGACAGCTTTATGTGTTTGTGTCAGTGAAGTTAATGTCCAGGGAATAAATTAAGCCCTAAATCAAAGTTGCAGCCTTTCAATTACCGCCTTTCTGCTGAACGCAGTCCTTCTTTGGCACCCTCCTTTCTAAGTCTGCTTAGGAGCTAGTCCAGATTTTTTATGTCTGCTAACCAATCAATTAATTCTACCTGAACAAAACTCTTTTTTCCCCTGAAATAAGATAGGAATGTGCTAATCCTGTCTTTTTATTTCATTTCATTTTTTACTGGTATCTTTTGATTTTTTAATCACCTTTATTTCTCAATATCTCCCTTTCCCCATAATTTTTGAAATTAATATTAACATTAGTAATTGTGGTCATAATTAACAATGTTAATAGAATATTAATTATTCATTACAATTAATAATAACAGTAATTAATAAAATTAATAGTATTACCTACTTATATTAATATGTATTAAAAAGCATTTTCAGCAAAACCAACCTAAAAATCAATTATGTCTGAGAGTATATGAAATATTCCATACCCGTAGTCCCTTACTTCTGCAAAGAAGGAAGAAAGGGACATTTTTGCATGTCTTCTTTAGGGCCAAGCTCAGTCTTAATAATCACAAAGTGTTCAGTTTGGGGGTTTTATTCTTTCAATTTACATTAAATCATCGTGTATTTTTTTTCCTAGTTCTGCTTATTTCACTATTGGTTCATATAAGTCTTGTTTAGCAAGACTTAGCACAGTAACTGACACATAGTAGGTGCTTAATAAATGTTTATTGATTATTGATTACATCTTTGAATTCTTCACATTCTCCCCTTTTAACAGCACAGTGAGATTCCATCACATTCATGTACCATAACTTATTTACTGATTACCTGATCGATCAGCACTTAACTTTGTTTCCAGTTTTCTGCTACCCAAAAAAAAGGGTCTAGGTTCCTTTAATAAAGTCTAACTGAGCACAAAGTGGGTTAAAGACTTGACTTCTCCTAGCTCAGGATAACAGATTAAGAGCTGGAAGGATTCCTAGTTTTATGAACGAACAAACTGGAGGTTCCATTAATTTTCTCTACCTGAACAATAACCCTGTTGGGGTAAGTACAAGCTGTAGATGATAAAAGGCTACTCCATCTTTAGTTAGCAAGTCCCCTTGATTCTCCGTCTGTTGTGTCTATCACATCCATGCCGTTTCTCCATTATTATTATACCGGTGAGTAGGTTCCTGTAGTTATTGAAACAGAACTAGAATGTGGTGATACCCAGAAAGAGGGTTTACCCAGAGCAGTGCTACAATAACAACGTTGTGTTAGACTCCTCTGTCTCTTGCGTGTTTGCTGATACCTTCACAACCAAATGTTAGTTTATTATGGGAAGGAATATAGGAGGGAAAGGAAAGTGTAGGGGTGTGTGTGTGTGTGTGTGTGTGTGTGTGTGTGTGTGTGTGTGTGTAAGCTCTCAGGGGACCAGGACCATGCCATCTACTACTTTGGTCTACCATAGCAACTTATACAGAGCTGAGTTCATTACAGACACTAAAAAGTCTTGGCTGAATATATGAATTGATATTTTATAGACAGTACGTGGGTAGAGCGCTGGGCCTGGGGTCAAGAAGATTCCTCTTCCTGAGTTCAAATCTGGCCTCAGATCCTTACTAGCTGTGTGACCCTGGGCAAGTCACCTAACCCTCTTTGCCTTAGTTTTCCTCAGTAAAAGGAAGTAGAGAAGGAAATGACGAACCACTCCAGTATCTTTGCCAAGAAAACCCCAAATGGGGTCACTAAGAGTAGGACACAACTCAACAACAATAACAACAACAAAGATCTTCTTTGCATGTCACTAAATTAATGATGTGGAGGTGAGTGTTAGGGAAGAGACAGTAGAAGAGGTCCAAAGATTATAAGAGGGGGGCTGATCAATTTGATGAGTTCCCCCAATGACTTTGAGAAGATCCCAGGACAAGAGATTTTGAAGGCATCTGAGGGGCATCTCTGCCCTCATGGAGTGTGACTATGCCCTCTGGTTCTACTGGCTTGTTACTTAGGGTGATAATTTGGGTGGGGTCTCCCAGTTCCCTCATCTTGAGAGGCAGTGTGGTTTATCGGATAGAGTGCTAGACTTGGGAGTTGGGGAGACCTGGGTTGGAGCCTTACCTCTGAGACATACCTGCTGTGTGATCAAGGGCAAATCTCTTAACCCCTCCGAGCCTGTCTCCTCATCTGTAGAATGGGGCCATATCGCCCACAGCACCTCCCTCACTGTTGTAGTGAGGCTCAAGTGAATTAAGGTATGTAAGCGCTGCATAATGTCAGGGATGAGTCTCAGGGTGATGCCTCCTGACAATAATGCTTCATTTCTTCCCAGCACCTTCCTGCCCGCCCTCGTGCCCTGGATCAATCGCTTTTTCTTCTGGCTTCTATTTGCCAACAAGGTGGAGAGCAGTGATATCAGCTACAAGATTCTCAACTACGAGTGTCGCTTCAAGCAGTATGTCCAGGACTGGGCCATCCCCATGTACGGTACCTCTTCAGGATCATTACATTCACTAGAAGTAAAGCGGCTTGTTACGCGTAATTGAGAAACCAGGAGGCTGGCTTCCCAGGGCTGAGGCATCGGCGCTGGGGGTGAATGTCAGTGGGTGGGAACGCTCCCTCACCGTGTTAAATATTCTCACACACCAATAAACCACTGGAAGGGGAAATAGAGGAAATCCAGGTAAACAGCAGCGATGAAACAAGAAGTGATGAATGTGGTACCCATAGAAGGTTCTCTCCTTCCTTTCCTCTTGGTTTCCGATTTTCACTTGCAAAAAATCTCAAAATTATTTCTTTGACTTGTACTTGGTTCCTAATCTCTCCTAACTTGTTACATTTCCTCCTTATCCCTTTGAGCTGGCTACAATGGCAGAGTAACCCCAAAAAGCTTGTGATTGCCCACAGGAGAAATCATTCCTTTGCCATTTTCCCATTCCCATTGCCAGCCTCACTCCTGGTGCTGGGAGTATTTCCTGCCTTTATCCAAACTTCTCTGTTTCCCCACTATAATTGACATCCACCTTCTGTTTCCCCACTATAATTGACATCCACCTGACAAGCAGTGTGGGTCACTCATTTTTGACTCTTGCATTAGGAAGAACAGTAAGAGGAAAAAGACAGAAAGCAAAAGGGGCGGGGGAGGGGCTTGAAAGGCTGATAGAGATCCAGGTCATGGGAAATTATAGCAGCAGGTGCAAATGATTCAGGCTGCCCGAGCTTGCTCAGACCCCTTCTGCCTCACTGGAAGGAGGGCAAGCTGATTTTGGATGAATAGTTCAGTTTGAGGGGCATGGAAGGAAGTGCAGAGCTCACCTCACTTAGCTGTGCTCAGGCTATGAGGCCTTGTCAGCTGTTCAGCATGGCAAGGACCCTGCCTGATGCTCCAGGGATGGTGGCTTCAAGCAGCAGTCGGAATCTTTATTGAGAATGACTCTGGGGAAGCTGAGTGGTGCAGTGGATAGAGCACTGGCCCTGAAGTCAGGAGGACCTGAGTTCAAATCTGGCCTCAGACCAAACGCCTGATACTTATTAGCTGTGTGACCCTGGTAAAGTCACTTAACCCCAATTGCCTAAAAAAAAATTTAAAAGCGAGTTTAAAAAATACATCTAAAGAGAATGACTCTACAAGGTCTGCATGGTGTGACAATGGAGGATGACCTCTTAACTTAGCTTCCTTTCTCTGTCCACAAATTCCTTGCTGACATACAGAAACCCACCACTTTCATGATGTCAATGACATTTGGGATCCTAGAAAGGCGTCTTCATAGCTAGATTCCAATAAAGTATGGAGGGTGGGGAGGAGGCAAGAATAAACATTTATATAGCACCTGCTATGTGCTAGCCGTTGTGCTCAGTGCTTTGTAAACATTATTTCATTTTATCCTCACAACAATCCTGAGAGTATTGTCCTCATTTTACAGACAAAGAAACCAAGACAAACAGGGGTTAAGTAACTTGCCCAGGGTCACACAGCTAGCAAATATCTGAAGCTGGATTTGAACTCAGATCTTCCTGACTTCAAACCCAGCACTCTATCCACTGCGCCACCCAGCTGCCCCTACTGAAGTTCTACCAAGTTGGAACCTCAGGAGATCAATCAATGAATTTATTAAATGCCTATTATGTGCCAGGCACTGTGCTAGGTGCTGGATGAGACAGATATAGGCTGAGGAGTCCAAGAATACTTCCTCACCTTTCCTTTACCTCCCTCTATCTTTCATGAAGTAAAATACTCATATTGCCACAAAGCTGCCCCTGACTAACATATGTCTTGTAACTGATAATTTAAATTCAGATATCTCAAATTTGGTTATTGCAGATATTAATATTGATGTTATCATTAATAATAGCTCACTTCTATACAGCATTTTGTGGTTCTATAGTAATTGTATATATGCTAATCACTTTGCTTAATCACTGCACCACCTCTGTGATGTTACCTGTAGGGTATATAATACAAAGATTTATTTTTTAAATGGGAGACAGTTTGTACAATGGGGCAGCAAGATGGCTCAGTGCATAAAGTGCTAGACCTGAGTTCAAATCTGGCCTCAGACACTTACTAGTGCAAGTACTAGTCACTTAACCCCTGTTTACGTTAATCCGCTGGAGAAGGAAATGGCAAACCACTCCAGTATCCTTGCCAAAAAAACCCCATGGACAGTAAGGTCCACATGGTCACAGAGTCAGACTCGACTGAACAGCAACGTGGTACAGTGGAAAGAGACCCAGATTTGGAGTCAGAGAGGCAGAAGCCTGGCTCTGGGTCTTATCATCTCTGTGACACAGCCTCTCTGGCCTCGGTTCCCTCATTTGTAAAAATGAGAGGGTTGTTCAGAAGGCCTCTCAGGCCCATTCTAGCCCTCAATCTATGACCCCAAGACCTGTGATTTCCTCCACGTGAGAAACTTTTAGTGTGGAAACTGCATGTGGCTGATGTACATCAGCTAAGTCTGTGACTTAGTCTTCGCAAGTTGACTTGCTTATCCAAGGTCTGGATGACTTGGGCTCTCTCTCCCATCCTTCCTCTGATGCATCCTGGCTGGGTGGGCAAGTCACTTAGTGCCCTCAGGCAAGTAAGACAGAAATGGCCGAGCAGTTGAACATCAGGGCTGGTGGAGGGAGCTTCCTCACCAGGAGTGACCTGTGACAATGGTACTATAGGGAATAACAACAAAAAGAAAAATGTTGCAGCAAAATGGAATGTGCCCTAGATGAGGAGTCCTGAAAACCTGATTTCAAATCCTTGGTCCAAATCCACTTCCTTGGAAGAGGAGGAGGCAGTGTGGCATAGCGGACAAAGCATTGGCTCTGGAGTCAGAGGACAGGGCCCAAGGTCAGATCCTGCCACGGATGGTCTCTACCTATATGATCACTTAACTGCACTGGGACAAAGTGTCCTCATCTGTCAAATGATGGAGTCATGGACTAGTGGGCACTGAGGTCCTTTCCAGATCTAAGATCCCAAGTGAAATCTGCTAGCTGGGTGATGTTGGGTAAGTCACTTAACCTCTGGCTGAGACCATTTTCTAGTCTCTAAAAGGAAGATAATATTTGATCTGCCTGTATCACAGAATTGTTCTGAGGAAAACACTATGTAAATCTCTAAGGGCTACAAATATATTTTCAAGGCTATAGAGTGGCCTCAATCACTTAACAAACATCAATCCGGTGCCTACCGCAAACAGGTGTTAGGAAAAGAATTCAGGCATGCTGATTGCCTAATACATATATCATTCAGTTCTTTCGGTCGTGTCTGACTTTTCATGACCCCATTGGGGGTTTTCTTGTCAAAGATACCGGAGCAGTTTACCATTTCTTTCTCTAGCTTATTTTACAGATGAGGAAACTGAGGCAAACAGGGTTAAGTGACTTGCCCAGGGTCACACAGCATATCAAAGCCAGCTCTGTATTCCCCAGCTCACCTTGCCTTTCTCTAAGCCCCTCCATTTACTTACCTTGTGTTCAGACAGACCCCTATCTGAAGATGGTACTGGTCACCTCTGCAGCAATGTAAAAGAGGTGGGGGTCAGGTTTCAGGGTCTATGGACAGAAGCACTAGACCAGGAGGGGGGAACCTGTGGCCTCAAGGCCACATGTGGCACTTTAGGTTCTCAAGTGTGTCCCTTTGACAATCCAAACTTCATAGAACAAATCCTCTTCATAAAAGGATTTGTTCTGTAAAACTTGGACTCAGTCAAAAGGCCACACCCAAGGACCTAGAAGGCCACATGTGTCCTTAAGGCCATGGGTTCCCCACCCCTGCACTAGACCCTTGGGTCAAACTAATACACTATGATCTCATTCTATTTATTTCTGGGTACAGTGAAAACACAGCAGAGGCCTTGCTGGACCTGAAGACCATGCTGGAGAAGAATCCCAAGGTGGTGGCCCATTTCCCCGTGGAAGTACGGTTCGTGAAGGGAGATGACATCCTACTCAGTCCGTGTTTCCAGAAGGACAGCTGCTACATGAACATCATCATGTACAGGTACAGAGTGGTGCATTTGCAAACTCCCCTCACCAATGCAGGCTGGTGGGGTTGGGGGGCCAGAACTGGGTCCTCCATCCATTGAACTGGATGACTGAGGACACCAGAGAGTGAGTCTGCTGCCAGTCTGTCTACTTTTCTAGCAAACCTTAGATGGAGCCCTGACTTTGTGGCAACGAAGGAATCTGGGTCTTCTTAACTTGGCGTATTTGCCTGCTGTAAAACCATTGGGTTGTGTGCGCCTCTTCCCTGGGGCTGTCAGGGTCCAAATTGTAGACACACTGTAAAGCACTCCCTTATTTTGTATATATGAATAATTTTCCTCTTTCTTTGAACCCTTTGGGGTATAGGCTTAGCAGTGGCGTCATTGGCTCAAAGGGTGTGCATAATTGGGACATGGAGCCAAAGTGATTTCCAGAATGGCTAGACTACTTCATGGCTGTCAATAGTATGCTAATTTGTATCAAAAAGGATTTATTAAACACTAACTTTGATTAGTCATACAAAGACAAAAATGAAACAGTCCCTGCCCTCAGGAAGATTATATTCTGCTAAAGAGAAACAATTGTACACATATGAGTATATAAATAATATAAAATAAGTATATAAGCAATAAAGTAAATACAAGACTATCATACTGCTTGAACTCAGCTTTTTAAAAATTAATAGTATTTTACTTTTTCAAATTACATGCAAAGACATTTTCAAAATTCATTTTTTGAAAGATTTTGAGTTCCAATTTTTCTCCCTCTCTCCTGCCTGTTCTCCCTCCCCAAAATGGCAAACAACCTGATACAGGTCACAATATGCAATCATGTAAAACCTATTTCCACATTAGTCATGTTGTGAAAAAAGAAACAGAATAAAAGGGGGAAAAATGGAAAAAAAGTGAAAATAGTATGCTTCAATCTGCATTCAGACTCCATAGTTCTTTCTCTGGCTGTGGATAGCATTTTCTATCATGAGTCTTTTGGAATTATCTTGTAGTATTGTATTGCTGAGAAGAGCTAAGTTAATCATAACTGATCATCACATAATATTACTGTTATCGTGTACAATGTTTTCCTGGTTCTGCTCACTTCACTCAGTGTCTGTTCATGTAAGTTTTTCCAGTTTTTTTCTGAAATCCATCTGCTCATCTTTTCTTATAGTACTCCATTATATTTATATATCACAACTTATTCAGCCATTCCCCAATTGATGGGCATCCCCTCAATTTCCAATTCTTTGGCACCACAGAAAGAGCTGCTATAAATATTTTTCTATATGTAGGCCCTTTCCCCTTTTTTATGATCTCATTGGAATATAGACCTAGTAGTGTTAGTGCTGGTTTAAAGAATATGCATAGTTTTATAGCCCTTTGGGCATAATTCCAAATTGTTCTCCAGAATGGTTGGATCAATTGAACTCAGCTTTGAAGGAAGCTAGGAATTCAAAGGGGGTGGGGGGGGCAGAGAGAGAGAGAAATAAATTCTTCTCACTACTTATTACTCCAAAAATGAACTCTTGACCAAACCCACCATTTTTTCAATCTTGAAGATAACATTGAAGGGGAGGTCTCTTTCTCTTTCTATCAGGTCAGCAAGGTAAAAATTTGGGTTTCCATACACACTCTCTCTCTCTCTCTCTTTCTCCATCCAAACCTTTCTATACCAATTTTAAAATGAATGTATCATTAAAATCGATTTCCTTCTTGGGCATTATTGTAGATTTCCAACATTTTCCTTTTCCCATTTTTCTCCTTTGCATTTTTGGCATAAAGGAATTTTCAATACAAAGCCAATGCTCATGGTCCCTATTTAAAGGAGCTCAGAGGTCTTGATTTATTTATAGCCAAGTTGATACATCCCTTATGTAAAACATCATCCAGCTGGGTGACCACAAGGGCTTCCTTTTCTTCCCAAGCATCTCCTCTTGGAATTTCTTTTTCCTCCCATCTCTTCACACTTAAAGCATATAAGGAATACATAATAGCTACTTCCAAATATTTGAAGGGCTGTTATCTGTTTGGTCCCAGAAAGGAGAACCAGATAGGGTATTGCCAAATTGTGGAGAGCCTTGAATGCCAGAGAGGTGAATTTTGCTCAGTAGGAAATAGGAAGCCATTGAAGCATAGGAGTGAATTGTTCAGTACTATATTTTTCTAGCAGACCTGTGAAGGATGGATTGGAAGGCAGAGAGAGTAGAGATGAGAAGGCCTGCAGAAGTCCAAGAAGGAAGTAAGGAGAGCTCACCTATAATAAGATGATGAGATTGGAAATAGAAAGGTCCTAGTTTCAAAAGATGGTATGGAAGTGAAATTTCCAGGATTTGGCAAATGAAAGAGAGGAAATAACGCTAAAGATTTCAAACATTGGTGGTGCCATAGACAGGAATTTTAAAGTCAGAGGAACAGGTTTAAAATGGAAGATCCCACATCCCATTGGGATGTTGATCTTGAGGTGTCAGTGGGACAGTCAGGAGGAGAGATCCTGGAGGACATTGAGATGCAGATCTAAAACTCTGAAGGATGGTCAGGACCATGGATGATGGGTTTTAGAATATGCTGCCTGGAGGTAATAGTTGAAACTATGAAAATTAATGAGATTGCCAAGGGAAGGAGTGCAACAAAAGAGCTGATGCTTGGAGAACGCACACATTAAGGAGCAGAGGAGATTAAAAAGAAAATGAGATGAAAAAAAATTGTTAAAAAGGTAGGAAAACCAGAAGAGTATGATGTCCCTAAAGCCAAGGCAGGAGAAAGTACTAAATGTCCAAGAAGATGAACACTGAGTAATAGTGTAACACAAGCCCCAATATGAGGCCCCTTTTGATGTTGTGCTGCCTTCCATAAGCCCTGGAGACAGTGTATGTTTTTAGTTACCTGGCAAGGGACGTTAGTTGAGTGCAACGTCTGAATTGCCCACCAGGTGGCCCTCTAATTGAACCACAAGCCTTTTGTCAGTTCCAGAGGTTGCCATATCCCAGCTGGCCACAAGGGGGCACCTGTCTGAAAGGCCCATGCTGCTCCCTCCCACTGACCTTGCATGGTAGAAGCAGCTTTGTTGGCCGTATTCCAATTTAATTTAAGAGAGGAAACGGACTATTGCTCAACACATAAAAATATGGAACCTGTTGTCTACAACTAGCTCTGAGGCTCCGTCCTACAGTGCATTCCACTCTCTCCACTTACATTGCAATGCATTTATAAATTTCAGAGATTTAGTGTGTTGCATTCATATGCATGAAAATACTTGGAAAGGAAACTAGATCCCAAACTCCCATATGGAGACAGTTGTCTCCAACCATCTCCCTCATCCAGTCCTCCCCTTTCCCTCCCTGTCTTTTGACGTAGACTGTACACACATAGTTTATAAACAGTAGAAGACCATTTGTTCCCCATCTTATGGTGGTGGATAAAAAAAAAAGTGGGACAATAGTGAGAAGTTTCCACTCCCCATCTCAGGATCCCAGATTAAAAAGGGAAAGCAGCTTGAGAAATGCAAATCCATAATGTCTGTCATTCTCCACACTGCTGGACCTCTTTCCTCCTGGAAGCACCCAGTCACCATCTCTGCTCCAGGATCTGAAGTTCTTCTTGTGGTCCTGGTTTTCCCTCTGGTTGCCTCATTCCTCATGGCCCCTGTAGAAATATGAAAGTCGTGGTTGCTTCTCCCTGGGCAGTAGTCCAGAAAGGTGTGCCTTTCCATATTGTCTCCACTCAACCCAGCCTCTCCCATCTCTCTGCTGTCGCAGAAGTCCAAATGGCAAGGTCAGAGGCAAGAAGAAAGGAAATGAAGACAATGCTGCCAGGTGTAGACAGCATCCCGCTGGCCTGTCCTATGACTTGTGCTCTCAGTATAAATGAGAGGCTGGTCACTCTTTGGAGGCACTGTAACTAAGAGATAGCAAGGTTATTGATCTGTTACATTTGTCCATAGCACAACACCCAGAGTTATAGCAATGGACTCAGGAGTGTTTAGTATTCACATGGAAGCAATGGAGAGGCCCTTCAGACAGCCTATTGTTTAAATACTTCCAGATGCACACATCACAGAACCTTAAGTGGGGCTGCATGACTGGGACTTTTCCCTAGGGTGTTTAATTTAGAGGACACTGAAAATACATGCAGTTCTTTAGAAGGGAAAAGAGATAGTGCATTTATTCAGTGCCCGGCACTATGCTTAGCACTTTAAAAATACTATCTCCAATTTATCATAACAACCCTGGGAGGTAGGGATTGTTGTGATCTCACTTTACAGATAAGGAAACTGAGGCAGACCGCAGTTAAGTGATAGTAACTAAGACCAGATTTGAACTCAGGTCTTCCTGGCTCCAAGCCCAGCACTCCATTCACTGCACTACCCTAGCTGCCTCACAATAGCTAGTATTTATATATCACTAAAGTTTTCCGAGTATTTTATACATTTTATCTCATTTGATAGAAGCATAGAAACAAAAGAACTTATCACTTAGCAAACCGAATGAGTTAAAATAGCATAACAACTTTCTTCTCCACAGTCACATCCCAGGTGAGCTCCTTCCGTTGCCACCAGTCCCCCTTCTCCATCTCCCCTTTACTAAAAATAAAATAAAATAAGGAGCTGTGAAGGTGTATTTAGTATATACTTGCTCCTGGGCATGGTTTGCTCTCTCCCATATGCAAATACTGCTAGTTATACAAGGCTCCTCTCTCTTCTTCTTCACCACGTATATCCATTTGGTTGCCAAATTTTTGTTGTTTTTACCCTCACAACATCTTTCCCACCATCACTGTCTTTGCTCCCACTTATGCACTCCTGAATGAAGCTGGAAAAATTATGAAATGATGCTCATGGGATCCATTGTGAATTTGTGTAACATAATCTGAATTAGGCACTCACTGTGACAAGGCAATCCTTTTACACCTCCCTAATTAACTCACCATGCCAAGCCAGAGCGGATTTTCCAGCCCTGTTCATCTCTCCTCCAAACTCCCATGGTTCCCCCCCCCACCTCAGCTGAGGGTCCCCTGCCTTACATCTCACTAAAGAAGTTGAGGCCATTCTCTGAGAACTCCCTCATCTCCCCTCCTCCTCATCTCATATGACTCAGATGCCTTCCACCGCTATTCCTCCATCACCCTTCTTTTACATGAGGGCTCTTCTCCTTGCCAAACTAGCCCCTCTACATGCACAAGTGATCCAGCTCCATCTGACCTTCTCCAGCTAACTGCTCCCTCATTGCTCACTACTCTCATTAATCTTCAATCACTCCCTCCTGGCTTCTTCTCCAGTACCTATAAACATGTATGTGTCTTCTCCATCCTCAAAAAAAAAAAACCCTTCACATGATCTATCTATCCCTGCTAACATCCTGTACCTCTCTCCCCCTCTCATGACTAAGCTCCTTGAGAAGGAAGTCTATAATCAGTATCTTCAAGTCAAGTCAGTAAGCATTTATTAAGGACCCACTCTGTGCCAAGAACTGCGTTAAGCTCCAGGGAGCTTTTGTTCCCATGTGCCAGGGAAATATGTCTTTGTTCTCCCTGCCTCTAACCTCTTTCCACTCCAATCTGTCTTCCAAGCAGCTGCTAAAGCGATTTTTCTAAATCTCGGGTCTGATCATGTTACCAATCCCCCAGCTTCAGTGTTTCCCTATTACTCCTAGGTTCAAATATAAACTCTTCTGTCTGACATTTTGTTTTCTTCACAACTTAGCCCCCTCCTACATTCTCGGTCTTCTCACACTTTACTCCCCTCCTCCAAGTCTTTGTTCCTACTTCACTGGCCCACCTACTCTTTTGCACGCACTGTGCTTGCTTCTGCACCTGCCTAGGCTCTTGCTTTCTCTCTTTCCTGGAATGTGATCTCTCCTTACTTCTTTCTGCCTCTTACAGTCCCCTCAAGACTCAGATCAGTTGCCACCTGCTTCAAGAAACTTTTCCTGAGCCATCACCTGCTAGTCCATATCCTAATGTAGGGTGTGTTCAGGGAAGACTAGTACCTCTGGCTGCTTTCTACCTGTAGTGTCCACCTGATTCACCCAACTCTGACCTGCGGCTCCAAGAAGCTGTAGCATGTGCAGTGGCCACACCCTGGTAAACTGTTTTGGCCAATGGGCTAAACCAGGTTGAGGGTAACCTAGGAGTCTTAAACTCATCAGTGACTTAGGAGGGTGTCTGCTCCAAGAAGGTATCCCCTGGCAGAATGGGTGGATGATAACAATTTGTTCCAACTGCTATGAAATTGGCTGAAGCGGGCACTGTGGAGCATTTATGGCTTGGTTAGACATCAAAGACGCCAAGGTCATCCACTACATCCCTGGCCATTGCCAGTCATCCTGACTTTTGTCCTGCTACTGGACATCAGTGACTCTGGAAGAGAGAGTGAGGCTGATGACTTTGTGTAACACTGCTTCACTTAAATCTAATTTGTGTGTGAATCAAGACATCACCCACGCTATCGTAGCATTTTAATCTACTTCAGTGTCCTGTGGCAAAAGGAAAGTAATGAAACAGCAGGTGCAGATACATTGGGAACTGTAGTCACAACCCTGCATACAGGCGATCCAGGCAATAGGATCATCTTCTCACTGGACTGAAGATGTAGTGGGATTCGGCAATCCTTTGGGCATCTGAGCAGCCTTTTTGAAGGACTGTGCCACTCACCTCCTGGCATTAGGAAGGGTCTAGAAAAGGTGCCCCAAAAATTGTCTGCTTCACCCAACCCTGGCCTGCTTACTGTGGCAGGCAGGGATCCTACTCTGGAATTGAAACACAAAAAATGGATGCTTCCATTCCTCAACTGAGATGATATACATTGTGCTTAAACACCTCACTGGATGAGGTTCACATTATCTCAGCAAGACCAATAGGATGCTTTTTTGATGTTGTGCTTCCATGCTGTTACTGTGCTCAATTGGGCTTACTCCTTAACAGCAGCTATAGTATCTATCCCTTATAGCTTTAGATTTAGCTGATGCCTTCAGTTGAGGAAACACACTTCTTTTTTAGGAAATAAGCCATGACCTTTACTCTAAAGTGAGCAAAAGTCTCTCCAAGTCTACTCGTTTGCAGGATTCTTCACCGCAACAGATGGCAATGTAGAGAAGTATCTTCTGTGTTCTCTATTCTCCTCTACCTCTCAGCAACAACACATAACAATGCAGGAATATATTTACTGTCTCTTCTCGTCTCTTTTCTTCTCTTCTTTTTTCTCCTCTTTTCTCAGCAGCAAATCATAATAGAAAGCAGAATATATTCTCTCTATTTCTTATCACCAGTAAGTCATAATAGAGGACAGAGTATATTCTTTCCATTTCTTCTCAGCAATAGGCAATGGTAGAGAATAATCCAGTTTCTCATTGGCCAACCCATGTGCCTGGCAACAAGTGACTGTGGAGAGGGAGTTATGGTGCATTTTTTTATATAACTGAAATTTTATATAATTCTGAAACATAATTCTGCGAATTCTTTTACTTCTGTCCCTTTTCTGTTACCTTTCTTGGTTCAACAGCAGTATTCTCTCACCAAAAGATCATGCTTCAGTTTATATTTAGTAACCAAATTCTTATCCTCTGTCTATAATGAGAGGATAAGAACTTAATTACTAAATATAAATATATATTCTATATATGATTCTATAATCATATAAAATATGCTTTTCCCATAATCACAGAACAGTTCTGGTATCCATATTTCTCCAGTCATAGACCTTTAGTTCTCTTTTTTCCCTAGTTACAAACCTTTAGTTCCCCAGTTCTTAAATTCTCCATGTGGAGATCACTGAAGCCAATTCTATTTTCCATTTACTCCAAAGTTCCACAGCCTGTAAATGAGCAAGTGCTATCTCAAAATAAAACTCCAAGCCAGACTTGGTTTAGAACCTTGAGTCAGACATAAGTCCCCACACTAATGAACTGTCAAATCAGACAACTCATCAATTATTTTTTCTCTTAAAGTGAACTCTCAAAGATCACCTCCTTGTGTGTACATGTCATCTTTCCAATTAAAATTTAAGCTTCTTGAGCTCAGGGAGTGTTTTTGTTTTTATCTTTGTATCTCCAGGGATTGGTCCTGGAGACTGCACAAAATAGGAGCTTAATATATGGTAGTTGGTTCATTGATTCACAACTATTTAACACAAAATCAGCTGAATTAATTATAAAATGCTGATACTATCAGAAGATTGATGAAAGTCTGTGTAATTGGAGGAAAGGGCTGGATAAGACAAAGAAGCTTGCATCAGAGAGTAGGTGGTAGGTGAGAGGATGAAGAGGTCAGCACAACAATAATGTGCTAGCTAAGAGATAGTTATCAGGAGCTAAGCCCACAAATTCTGCCCTAGAGCTAGAGTTGTGTCAACAGCATTAAACTACTAAAGTCCATTTAATCTAGTGTACAAAAGCAGGCCTTCACAAAAGAGTAATGCCCTAATCCCTTAAAATCTTGAGAATGTATATCTTACAGGATATAGTTTATAACTCCAGGAAATTGAAGTTCACAGTATACCAGCAAGAGTGAAGATCTCCAGAATTTTTTAAAAACTACATCTCTAATGGCCCATGATTTGGAAAGCATTTTTCTGTAACCAAGTCCTAAATAGTTCCTCTTGGTGTGGGACAAGAGGATTTTCAAAAAATGTTCATTCTTCTGGTTCTGCTGAATTCCAAGAAGAGTAAGAGTGTGTGCTCATGGACCTCAATGTGTTTTGTAGGCCCTATGGAAAGGATGTCCCACGCCTAGACTACTGGCTGGCCTACGAGCGCATCATGAAGAAGTTTGGAGGAAGGCCCCATTGGGCCAAGGTATGGACGCAGTGCTGACTGAGCAGCTCAGGATCTGAAAGTACTTCCTGGGAAGCTTCCTGGCCCCAAGCAAAATGGGGTTTTGCTTAAATGAAAAGCAGCTAAAAAATGTTAACTGAGTTTAAGGAGAACAGATGTCCCTTTGACCTCTACCCAACAAAAACAAAACCCAAAACATTACATCTAGAATAGCAGAATATGCCAAAAGACAGAAGAATCTATTCGTTTGTAGGATCCAATTTCTCTTATCCGTGTGACCCACAAGCACCAAGACAGGGATGATAAGAAACCTTTAATGCATGATTTAAGGCTTCCTTTTTTGTTTTATGCCCTAAGAAGCCCTCCTCTTTGGAGATAAGTAGAATGTTGGACATGGAGTTAGAAAGACTTGGCTTCAAATCCTGTCTCAGATACCTACTAGCTCTGCGAACTCTGGGCATGTTACTTAAATTCTCACCTCAGTCTTCTCATCTGGAAAATGGGGATGATAATACCTACCAGTGTCTACCTAGGTAGGGCTATTGTGAGGCTTGAATGAGATCATCTGTCAACCTGCTTTCCAAACTTTAAATCATTATGTAAATGTCAGTTAAGAAGAGGCAATGCTGCTTATTGGATAGAGGTAGGCCCTGGAGTCAGTAGGATCTGGGTTCAAGTCCTGCGACATTTATGGTGAGAATCACTTGAGCTTTCAATGCCCCCAAGCAATTCTCCAAGACTCTTCAGATTACCACTCTATGGTCAGAGTTTCCCAGGTGGGAGTTCTCCCACACCAATGAAATCACAGATTCTGAACCTCCTCCTCACCCCATGTTTGACCTGCTCCTGCTTCTTCTGTTGTTCTTGCTTTCATCTCTTATTGGGGAATCCCCCCAAACAGGAGGAACAGGACTGGTGTACCCACCAGTGTTGGGGGCAGGGAGCCTGATGAGTCAAAGATAGGGGGCCAAACCAAAAGAAACGACATTGGTTCACATGCTAAGGAAGACCACTAGCTTGATGATAGCAGCTTCAGCTTCCTAGAGTATGGATTTAGTTTTTATAACCTTTCAGACCCACTTTAATAGTATTTTATGTTTTTCCAATTACATGTAAAGATAGTTTTCAACACTCATTTTTGTAAATTTTGAATTCCAAATTTTTCTCACTCTCTCCCTTCCCTCCCCCTTCCCCAAGACAGCAAGCAATCTGATATAGGCTATCCATACGCAATCATGTTAAACATATTTCCGCATTAGTCATGTTGTGAAAGAAGAATCAGAACAAAAGGGGAAAACCACGAGAAAGAAAAAACAAAAACCAAAAAAAAAAAAAGTAAAAATCGTATGCTTCTTTCTGCATTCAGACTCTGTAGTTCTTTCTCTGGATGTGGACAGCATTTTCCATCGTGAGTCTTTTGGAATTGTCTTGGATCATTGTATTGCTGAGGAGAGCCAAGTCTATCAAAATCAGTCATTGCACCGTGTGACTGTTACCGTGTACAATGTTCAGACCCATGTTAGGGTACATAGCCAATCAGTTGCCTTGTGTGGCAATTTAGGATAGATAAGGAAAACATTTCATGGGAGAAGGAGGGTAGGAAAAAAGAGTGATCAACCAAAAGAGAAAGGGGGGAGTATTTGGAATGCAACTGGAAGATTTATTATAAGAAAATATCCCTCGTTCATGGGCAGAAGACAAGAAGTGACCAAATACTTTTTCAGTTGTAAAAGAAGTCCTTTTAGACAAAACTGCAGATTTCTTATCCAAGGACAATAAATACTTGTTATAAGGTGGATGGGAGCTTCATCAGGTCTTTTCATAGGTTGTTATATTTTATTTCTTTCAATAAGGGTTGAGGACTTTCTAATATTAGGTCATTGGGTAGTTGGGAGGTTTTTATATTATTAGCCCATCAAGATGTCTCACAATGATTGTTTCCTACTTTTCCTTACACAACAGTGGGGTTGTTTGCAAGCTACTTACATTACACTATTAGTCAAGTTTTATTTGGTGAGACCTAATACATTCTGTGTGCAAATGTGTAAGCATGTAGATATGTATGATTGCTACAACTCTATCCACTGTTAATGTCTTTTTGGCTCCCCTACCCTCTCTAGGCACACACCTGCACCCGGAAAGACTTCGAGGAGATGTATCCATCATTTCAGAAATTCTGTGCTATCCAGGAAAAATTGGACCCCACTGGAATGTTCCTGAATGCATACTTGGAGAAAGTGTTTTACTAAGAAAAGAGAGAAAATGTAAAATAAACCTGGCTGCTTGCTCTAAGATACCCCAACTTTCCACTCCCACCACCTCCTACTACCCCTACTCCTCCTACTATATAGCACAGTACTAAACCAAATCTCAGATCCACAGAATTTCAGATGTTATCAATTCCCTTCTATAGCATCCCCAAAAGCCTGCTACTCTATCCATCTTCTATCTGACAACCTCCAGGAATGGGTCCAGAGGCCGCTCATTCCGTTTCTGGACAATTCTAACTGTTACGAAGTTTTTCCTTTTATTGAATAGAAATTGCATTTCTGCAGTTTCCACCCATTGTTCATAATTCTGCCTTCAGGTAGAAAAAGTTTTCCATTTTCTACTTGACAGTCCTTCAAATACTTAAAGACAGTCCTCATGTCCTCTCCATCTTCTAAACACTAAGTCTTTTCTTCTCCCTGGACCTAACCATACGATCAGAGATTTGGAGTAGGAAGGGACTTTAGAGGTCATGCAGTCTGACCCCATACATCATTTTATGGCTGAGGAAACTGGGGCCCAGGAAGGTTAATGTGACTTGCCCAAGGTTATATAGGTGGTATGTTACAGAGACAGAATTGGAGCATGGGTTTCTCTTTCTAAATCCAATGTTCTTCCCACTGCAGCAGGTGGCTTCCCAGCCTGTTTCTTCAAATGGACTGTTATGGCATGAACTGTGGCATCAACAACCAACCAGGTTGCCCTCTAACTTGTCAATGTCTTTTCCTAAGATGTGGCACCCTAGAATGCAGCATAAGTGACTCATTATCCTGATTATATGGTCCCTAAAAGTCAGTAGAGAAAGATCTCATACCCAACGCGAACTTCCCTTCTGTGCACATACACCAGATGTTTCTGTGCCAGCCAGGCCAGAATGACCACAATATCAGATCTGCATTACCAGCAGTGACCTCATTTCTTTTTATTATTGATGATATAAATCAAATGTTTCAGATTAATTTCTCTCTCCCACCCAAATAGAATGAAAGTTCCTTGAGGGCAGGACAGAAATTATTTCTCCTCCTCTTTCTCTCCCTCCTTATTTCTTCTCCTTCTTGTTATTCTTTTTTGCCTCCTCCTTCTCCTCCTCCATCTCCTCTTTCTTCTCTTCCTTGTCCTTCTTCTGCTCTTTCTCCTTTTTTCCTTCTTGCTCTTCCTCTTCCTCCTCTTGTTCCCTTTTTTCTTCTTCTTCCTCCTTTTTTCTTCTTTCTTATTTTTGGTAGCCTCTAGCACAGTGCCTGGTACTTTATAAAGGCTTGTTAAAGGAATGAACAAACATATAAGCATCACACACCTTCAACCATACAGCTTTCTTCAGTCTTATACTCATAAGCTTATCTTCCTCCATTAAACTTATTATTTTTTGCTATCTTTTAATAAAATGCTTTATTGATGTCTTTCTTGTCTCTATATCATTGTTCCCCATACCATTTCCCTTCAGACTCAACTGCCCCTTGTATTAAAGAAAAATAATTAAGCAAAAACACTGAATACAGACACTACGTCTGACAAGGTATATAATATTCTGTCCTATTCATCCCACAACTTTTTGCCAAGTGAGAGGATATATGTTTCATTTTCTGTTCTCCTAAGTATTCACTGGTTTTTCTATTACTCAGGATTCCACTTCCTTCTAGGGATTTTTTCATATATATAGTTGTCATTATTGCATAGATATGTTATATATGTACATTATATATGTATACATATACATTTATGTGTATATATATATATATGTATAAATATATATGTGTATGTATGTATATACATGATGGCATGTCTTGAAAATGACCAGACAGTGACATGCTGGTTCTGGCCATGTTAGATATTTAAAGATATAACTATTGACTGTGGATTCCTTTGCAAGATACTCCAGCTTTTTCCTTTGTTTTGCCTTGTTTCCAATTTGTGCCTGATCTAGGGTACTTTGAAAGAATGAATAAAGGGTAACTGTGGATAATAAAAAGAAGACATGGCCCTCACCAAGGATGAGTTTACAATCTATTTGGGGGAAATAAAACAGGTGAAATGTCATATAATAACATAGGGAGGACAGCAACTGAAAGAGGTTTGAAGGGACTAAATACCCTTGTGAGATAGATCAAAGGGTGTTTAGTCCCATCAAGCCTCTTTCAGTCTTGTCCCTGGGAAAAGGTTTGCACAGGCCATGATTGGCATGGTGGGAGTGGAAAGGAACTTTTAAAGTCTAAGTCAGCACAGAGGAGATCCAAAAGACAGACAATTCCTAAAAGCTTATTTGGCTGACTCCCTATGAGCTAGATCTGAATCACAAATAGCTGAGGGAGCCCTTGGGACTATGAACTAAAAAAGCCGGTATGTTCTTCCTCTAGGGCGAAGGGCAGCTGAAGACCATCAATGATAGAACAGAGCAGAGAATAGCCCAGCACTGTGCCGTTGCATCCTGTAGCTCAATAATATCACCTGATCAGTGCTGACATCAGCAGATGTGAGGAGCAGCCAACAATAGAGTTAGAAATAGAGAACAGTTCCAGCTGGAATCCAGCTCTAGAAGCATGAGTTGCCCTGACTATTCACAACCCTTTCCCATTTGTGTCCCCTGGCCATATATATTCCCTATGCATGTAGCCCTCTGTCACACATGGTGTGGAAATCTATGGGAGAGTGAGCCCCCAAGTGTATGAGGGAAATATTCATTGTTATTTATTTTGCTGTTTTGTTTAATTAAATGTCTTTTGCTCTTTACTAGCTGACCTGACTAGGCTAATAAAAAAGAAAAAAAATCATCATTGGGGCCCATGAGATATGTTGTTAAGTAGATGTTAGACCAAAGGAGGCTTTGAACCTGCTCTAGCTTTTGGGAGAGGCCCAAGTGTCACTGGTTCCTCCAGCCACAATAATACAAGTCAATCTATGAGACCTCCACAGTCTATAAATTGAATCCCACATTACAAAGCTGTTTGCTTCTGGGACATAGTGGAGATAGAGAAGTACAGAATAAATACAGTCAAACATGACTGAAACAACTGAACAATAGAATCAATATGGTACTGACATTCCCTGGATCCCTGGAATGGAGAGAGAACAGCCCTCAGTAAGACAGCATGATAAAGTGGAAAGTTTGGAACTTGGAATCACAGGACTGCCAATGCCACTTGTTACCTGTGTGACCTTGGGCCAGACAACTCTCTGGGCCTCAGCTTCCTCATTTCTGTAAAATGGGAGGGGTCGGACTAGGCTAGCTCACCTCTAAGGTCCCTATGATCCTCTAGTGTGCTATACTGTATTGGAATAGGGATGGAAAGCAGTGAAGGGAATGGGGGAATGATGGGGGACAGGGATAAATGCGGTTGTACTAGAGGCAAACCCCAGGACTGGCTATTTCAGGGAGGTGGAATACAAACCATCTTCCCACCCTACTATGGGTTGATCACATAGAGGAGTGTTAGATGGGGAAGGGAAATTAGCATCACACAACTTTTAGAACTAGAATCTTGGAGCAGTTGTCTCTTAAGTGAGGGCTAGGGTACCCTGGAGGGCCCAGTCTGACTCCCAGGGATATATGATAAACCACTCAAAAAGTAGGAAGATGGGGTGCATCCCACCCTCCTAGTAATAGCCAATCCTAGGGCTTGTCTCTAATGCAACCAAACCTGTCCTTACTATCATTCCATGCCTTCCACTATGCAAGCTCCCAACCTCTCCAGTTCTGACTTGGCTATTGGACTATCTATCCTAACCATCGCCTGGGCACCCACAACAGGAGCTGCTCAGGCTCCTTTAGGAAAATATCTTGCCTCCCAGCATCCTCAGTCCTGTGAGAGGGACTGAGCCAGGCATCCTTGGAGGATAGGCTCCTGTGCACAAGGGAAATGATCTGTGACTAAGAGCCCCTTCCTCTTCATTTTGGGGGACAGTGAATCTCCCAGAATGAGCTGATGTTGGGGCAGGTTGAGATATGTACCTCAGATCTCATTATGTTATCTTCCCCAACCCACTACCCACATCCCACTCTTCTTCCAAACTTCTTTGTTTCTATTGAGGGTTCCAGGAACATCCCCGTCAACCGGGTTCACCAACCTCTGTAGCATCCTGGACTCTTCACTGTTATGCCACATAGCTAGTTAGTTGCCAGATCTCCTGCTTTCAGCCTCTCCGCCATCTTTGCATCTGTCTTCTTCTCTCTCTTCACATAGATGCAACCCTACCTCAATCTCTTATTTTCTCTTGCCCAAGCTATTGCAAAAGTCTTCTAACTGATCTCTCCAAATCCTAACCCTCCTCTCTCTAATACATTATCTGCCTAGCTCTCAGAGTGATTTTCCAAAAACTCGGTGACCCTACTCTTCTACTCTACTGGCTCCCTCTTGATTTCAGGATACAATATAAATTTATCCTTTTACAATTTATGTTCTTCTGTCAGTTGTATATGTATATAAGAATTCGTATAGTAGTACATGTACGTAGGGCAGCAAGGTGACACAGTGGGGAGAGCACTGGGTTTGGAATCAGGAAGACTCATATTTGTGAGTTTAAATCTGGCCTCCAACACTTACTAGTTGTGTGATCCTGGACAAGACACTTAACCCTGTATGCCTCAATTTCCTTACCTGTAGAATGAGCTGGAGAAGGAAATAGCAAACACTCCAGTATCTCTGCCAAGGAAATCTCAAAATGGGTTCACAAAGAACCAGACAAGACTGAACAACATGTATATGAATTATAAGTAATATACACTTATCAGGAGGATGTGCTTCAAAATTATTTTACTAATAAGGATGAATGATCAAAAAACTTTCAAGACCTTAGAGAGAAATGCTGAAATTGGTGTCCAAGGAGATGCTGCTAATTCAAGAAGAGCTATTTACAATGTATAACCAAAGATCCTTAAGGTTGCATAAAAATTGCATTCCTCCCTCAAGGTTTTATCTAACTAATACTACGTGGAAGAGAGGGAGTTAGATCCTCGGCAGAATTCAAAGATGTTTATGACAAGGGGTTATTTACATACAATACCTCTTTCAGATCTAAAATGCATAGAGAACTGTCTGTAAGTTAGTAGATAAGCCTTCAAAAGTTTCCTGAGATTACAAGGGGTTACAATTTTCTAAGTGTCAGAAGTGAGCTTTGAATTTAGTTCTTTCTGATCCAATCTGGCCCCTTCTTACCTTTCCTCCCCTTATTGCCTCCTCTAGGATTATCTATGATCTAGTGACACTGGGCCCTTTGCCATTCCACGAACAACACACTCTATCTCCCGACTGGGCATTTTCTCTGTCTGTCCCTTGTACCTGGAACTGTCTCTCTCCTCATCTCTATCTCCTGCCATCCCTGGCTTCCTTCAAATTCCAGCTAAAATCATAACTTCTATACGCTGTTCCTGATTCATCTTAATACCGGAGCCTTCCCTCTACTGATTACCTCCAATTTGTTCTGTTCATATCATGTTCTTCATAGTTATTTGCATGCTGTCTTCCCCATTATATTGTGAGCTCATTGAGTGTATCGATGGTCTTTTGCCATTCTTTGTATTCCCAGCACTTAGCACAGTGCCTGGCACATGGTAGGTACTTGATAAATATATATTGACTGAACAACTGACTCCAAGGCCAGCACTTGGTCCTTTTTACCATTCTGCCCCCTTCTAAATTTTCACTTGCTGGAAATGAATTGTTTAGTATATCGAAGGTGCGTTATGTAGATGACCAAAAAACAATGGAGAACAAACTAGTGTTAATACAAGAGAGCCTAGTCTCAAACCACCCGGCTGCTTCCTTGTTTCTTTCCTTACATACAACTTTACTCTAGTAGCTCCTGAACTGAAGGTTTATTTATTTTACAATCAACAGTGTGGTTGCAAAATGTTTTCTAGCTAAGCCACAACACTCCACAGTTGTTTTCTGATTCCTCCAGGGCTGAACAAAAAAAAGAAGAAAATGGGTTGAAATGTCATCAAGGGAAATCCATCCTACATACGGAAGAATTTCTGGATTGAGCATAATTAAAAAGTGCAACAGGTGACCAAGAGATATTGTGGTCATTCCACCACATATGTCTGTATGTGAGAAGTTAGGGGGTGTGTATGTGTGTCTACATAGACAGATAGTTGGATAAATTAAGAACCTCCAGTCTAGATCAAGAACAGTCACCATGGGACTTAGTTCATTTTCTTTTTGGATAGGATGACTAAACTGGTAGATAAGGGGAACACGGCAAATGTGGTTTAAATTAGATTTTAGCATCACTTTTGATGAAATATTTCCAGCTAGAATATGGAGAGATATGAACTATCAGATAGATTCAGATATAGATATTTACCTTCTATATAGGTAGTATACATATATACTAATCGGATGGCAGACTCCAAGAGCAGTTGCCAATGGTTCATTGTCCATGTGACAAGAAGTGACTCACAGACTTGTGCTTAACCCCGTGAAGTTTAGTATTTTGATCAATATCTTGGATAAAAGCATATGTGGTAGACTGATTAATTTGCAGATGACACAAAGCTGAGAGAGATAGCAAACACATTGGAAGACAAAGTCAGATCCAAAAGGATTCAGCCTTAGGCTAAATCTAATAGGATGCAATTCAATAGAGATAAATGTTAAATCTTGCCCTTGGATACAAAAAATCAGCACCACAAGCTAAGATGAAGGAGGCATGAATAGACAACAGTTGCTCTAAAAAATATCTGGGGGTATTGTGGACTGGAATCTCCAGATGAATCAGCAGTGTGATGTGGCAACCAGAAAAGCAAAGGCCATCTTGGGTTGTGTTAAGAGGAGCAGGGTGCAGCTTCCACAAATAGGGAGATGATATTCCCACTGTGGGCAGCTAGGTGGTGCAATGGCTAGAGTTCCAGGCCTGGAGTCAGGAAGACTAAGTTCAAATACAACTCTAGACACTTACTAGCTGTGTGACCATAGACAAGTCATTTAACCCTATTTGCCTCAATTTCCTCATCTGTAAAATGAGCTGGAGAATGGCAAACCATTCAAGTATCTTTGACAAGAAAACCCCAAATGGAATCACAAAGAGTTGGACATGACTGAAAATTACTGAACAACAAACTCCCAGTGTACTTTGCCCTCATTCTACCTCATTTGAAGTATTGTTCTCAGATTGGGGCACCATGGTTTAAGAAAGGTATTGAGAAGCTGGAGAGTGTCCAGAGGAGGACACCAGGAGGTTGATGGACATCAGTTGAAGGAATTGGGTAGGTTTAGCGTGAGGAAGAGAAGATTCCGGGGGAAATGATAGCTTTCTTCAGTTATCAGAAGGATGGTCATGCTGAAAAAGGATTAGATCCACTCTGTTCTGCTCGGAGGGTAGACTCGATAGCAATCGATGGAAATTACAAGACCGTTCAGGTTTGACGTAAGGGGAAAAATGCTTCCTCACATTGATAAACACCCCGAAGTAGAATGGGCCTCTTTGTGGGATGCTGGGCTCCTCCTCCTTACAGGTCTGTAAGCAGAGAATGGATAATCACTCATCAGGTATGTTATAATGGAGATTCCTTCTGTGTATTAGTTGGAGTAGGTGGACATGGAGGTCCTTTCCAACTCTGATGTTTTAGGATTCTAGGGTGTCTTGATTTTGTTTACATAATGGCTTCCAAATGAACCAAAAGGGAGTTCAACGTAAAGGTAGAAAGTAAGGTAGACTAGTCAGAAGAAGGAGCCATAACCCCCAGAGGAAGGACCCATAGACTAAAAGGGATACAACATTAAACATCAGGGATCACTGGAGAAGGATTGCTCAGGTTTAAGACTGGGCAAAGTTTACTGAGTGATGTCATGCTGCCCCTGTGAATTACTTATGTGGAGCTTTTCCCCTTGAAATTCCATTAGGCTCGTCATAAAGTTTGGCTGTATATCTGAACAGACCTCATGTATGTGTTTGAAATGGACCAGATGCAAGAAAGAACCTGTGCCTGAGACATGAAAATGGGGAAATGCCAGGAGTCTTTAAGAGGAAAGAGGAAAGAATAAGGTCATCTGCTAAGTGGATGTAGAGTCAAAAAGGCCTGAGTTTGAATCCTGCCTCATGCAAGACATTACTGGATGTATGATCCTGGCCAAGTAGCTTAATCCCTCTCAATCTCAGTTTCTTCATCTGTAAAACTTCTTATGATAGCACCTACCTTGCTATTGTTGTGAGGATCAAATGGGATAGATAATATACGTAGAGCACTTTATAAACCTTAAAGTATTACATAAATGTTATCAGCATCCATCATCGTCATCATCACCATCTAGATCAACTCTATCATTTTGCAGATGGGGAAAATGAAGTCTAGAGAGGTAGAAGAAGCAAAACACCCCCGTGTTTTTCTTAGGGAATCACAGCATCTCAAACTCTGAAGGTGCCTTAAAGGTCATCTACTAGATGATACAAACTGAGCCTTGAAGAACACTAGGGGTTCCAGGAAGCAGAGATGGGAAGGAGAACATTGCAGGTATGGGGAGGAGCTCATGCAAAGGCAGGAGATGGAATATTATGTATGGGGAACAGCAATTAGGGAAGTTGGACCCCAACCCTAAATTTAGAATGTGTGTGGGGAGGAGCAACATGTTATTAACCTGGGAAGATAGGTTGGAACCAGATTGAAATGAGTTTTAAAATAGTGAATAAAAGTTTGTATTTTATCTGTCACAATTGCAACTTAGCAAAAGGGTAAACCGAGGCAGAACTCCGGTCAAGATAACATTTATTAGCAGGGGAGTGCTATCTGTCAATATTGATGGCTTGGCTCCATTTATGCCAAAGACCTCTAGTGAGAGGACAGTTCTCCTTATATAGGCTTTGGGGAGGACAGAACAAAGAACAGAACCAGGTCGATGACATCATGGAATTAAGGACATCATGGTTGGATACAGAGCTGAGATAAGGGGAGCAACATAATTGGTTGGAAGTTTGGTAATGAGGACTAACAACAATTCCCCTTCTTCTCTCATGAGACTAAGAAGTGCTCATTATTTGAGTCCAGGTGCAAGATAGCAGCCCAGACTTTTGGACAGCAAACCAGACATCCTTGAAGGATAGCTCAGTGGAGTAAAGATATCAGGCCCAATTCTTTCTTTCACACGCATTCCCCAAGGTCAGCAAAATTCCTTGAGGCAAGAATGGCTGAATTTTTAAACTTAACCCATTGCAGGCCAGCTGAACTCTAAACTAAGTTCAAAGAACCACGATTTAAGCAGTCACAGGTCAAAATCAATTAATTGTAAATATGTTTAATAAAAAAATGATTCTGGATCGATCTTAATTTTAGTATATTCTAGAGGCAACAGGGAGCCATTGAAACTTCTTGATCAGAAGAGTGACATGGTCAGGCCTATGCTTTAGGAGTATCAATATGGCAATTGTAGAGAATGGAGAATGGATGGATGAGTGATGGAGGATGGAGTTGTAGAAAAGGGAGAGGCTGGATAAAGAGATACCAGTTAGGAGACTGCTTCAAAAGTACAGGTGAAAGCTGTTGAAGGCCTGAACTTTGTGGTAGTTGTGTAAACAAAAGGAAGGTGACAATTTGAGAGATGTTGTAGAAGTAAAATCAGCAAGACTTGACACCTGAATTTAGGGGAATGATGAGGAAGGAGGAGTTGCAGATGGCTTAGAAGTTGTAGACCAAGGTGTTGGGAAGAATGGTGGTACCCCCAACAGCAACAAGAAAGTTAGTTTGGGAAAAATAAAGTAAGAAATGTTAATTTGAGATGCCTCTGGAATATCCAGCTGGAGATGTCTGGCAGGCATTTGGTGAAGCAACATAGTACAGCAGAAAGAGCTCTGGATTTGGAGTCAGAGGACATGGGTTTGAATCCCAACTTTGCTACTTCCCATCTGTGTGGTCTTGACTAAGTTACTCCCATTGGGCCTCAGTTCCTATAAATGAGAGCTGGACCATATGGCCACCAAGGTCCCTTCCATGTCTGTGACCATGACTATGGCTTGGGACTGTAGCTCAGGAAAGATGGTGGCTGAATATGTAGATTCAGAGATGATAGTGGAAGCCACAGGAGCTGATGTGATCACCAAAAAGAGAGTGACTACAGAAAGAGAAAAGGGTACAGAAGAAATCCTTGATAACCATTCACACATAGGCCAGGACATGGATATCAGTTCCATAAAGGAGATTGAGAAGGATCAGTGAGACAGAATGAGTCATGAAAACCAAAGGAGGAGAGAATATTGAGAAGGAAGGGGTGGTCAGTGGTTTCAACAGCATCAAACACTGGAGTGAGATCAACAAGGATGCAGACCGAGATTCCATTTTTGCCGTTGTCTTCCAATCCTGGCCTACTTCCTATCTCACCTAGAACCCATGACAAGGCTTTTCAGAAGTTTTTTAGACCATAAGTGCATTTTCACTAGCTAACATATATCAAGGTGTATATTTCAGGGTCAGAGATGGCCTATGATTGGGCCAGGGACCCAGGTCTCTGGGACCAAGCTTGTTCATTATAATTACAGAATTCATGTTTTTTTAAATGATAATGACAATTTCTTGTTTTTTCCTTTGTTTTTACCATTCACATTGCTATAGTCATTGTCTTATTTTATTTATTTTGATATTTTACTCTGTCTGCATCTATTCATAAAAGTCTTCCCATACCATACTTCTTCATATTTTTCATATTCCTTGTTTCTTTTACCTTTTTAAAAATAATTTTTTCAGGGAGAGGGGAAGTGAGAGAAAGAGAGAGAAAATCTGGAATTTAAATTTTTTAAAAAAAGAATGTTACAAATTGTCTTTACAAGTAACTGGGGGAAATTTTTATTAAAAAATATAACTTATGACACTAAACAAACAAATTAATGAATAAAGAAATTTTATTGGTATCTTTTGTTTTTGTGCCACCTATATTTCCCAGGTTATCTTTCTCTCCTTCCCCTCCCAAAGAGTAATCCCTTAAAACAAGGAATAAAAAAGAAGAGAAAAAACAGTTTAGCAAAACCAACCAATATATCAAAAAAGCTTAACAATATATATAATAGTCTACACCCATAGTCCCCAGCCTCTTCAAAGGAGCAATGAGGAGGTACCTTCTTCTATCTCTTTCTTCAGGCCAAACTTGGCCATAATAATTTTGCAGCTACAAGTGTTTCCATGCTTCTCTATATTCATCATATACATAATTTCCTATAGTGTGTAATGCTCATGTACTTAATATTCATTGTTTGCCCATTCCCCAATCAATGGGCATCTACTTTCTTTCTGGTTTTGCCACCACACACAAAAAAAAAAGGTTGCTATGAATATTTTGTCATCTAGGACACCAGGGCTCCTTCTTGATGCTATGGCCTCATGAATATCACAATTTCCTTTCTTTCCTAAGGCCAATTGTCACTAAAAACAAATTAACACTATTTAAAGATTTATTCAGGTACTATATAGCAGTGGACACTAACAAATTCAGAGTCTGGCCTTGTCTAGTTTGAGACACATCTCACTTAGAGATTCCTTGGTTGTGGGAGTCTTTGAATAATCAAACAGACTGCTTTTTTCCTAGCCCAGTTCCTTTTCTCCTTGACTGAGTAACTGGTTTGATCTTCCTAATTATATCTTGTTTTTCCCCTCACTACCCCTTCCAGGTGCCCCTAAAAAACAACCACATAGAATCACCCAAGCTGAATTTCCTCTGTTATCCCTTCCAAAAGGAAGCTATACATCTTGTCATTACTCAGCTCTCACCCAATCCCAGGCAGAGTGAGGCTGTGGGCCAAGTTCACTTTCATGGAAAAGGCTTGACATACTCAAAAGAACACTGGCTATGGAATCACAGAAGCTAGGCGCAAGCCCTGCCCCTGGCAAGTGCTACTGATGTGACCTTTAGTAAGTGACTTCACCTCCTTAGGCTTTAGTTTTCCCATCTATAAAATGAGGGCAGTCGAATTAGATCAATTATGAGTTCCCTTCAGAAGATCTAGCCTAGGTCTATGGTCTGCACATTAGCTCAGTGGAGATGCCCAACTCAGAGGAGATTCCTAAAAGAGATTCTCTCTGCATTTACCTCACAGACCAGACCACGGTCTCCTCTGGTCTCCGCTCCTGAGATGTTCCCTCATTAGACTCCTCTTAATAAATCACTCTTCTCTCCCTTTCCCCCACCTCACTCTCTCACTTTGATCCAATTGCTCAGCTGGAACCAGTCAATCTTTCAGCACCTTTCTTAATTCAATAGCATATAATAGTACATTCAGTTAGCATATATACTGGGATAGATACATTCCACCCACATCCAAGATTCACCAATAGAGAGAAGGAAATGCCCTCCCATTTTGGATTTTGGTAGTAATAAATGAATATTGGATTGGTTGGGGAGAGAGATATCATTTTGAAGGGATTCTGAACCACAAATCACCTATAAATCAAAAGCACCTGGGGTGCTTTTGGGGGACCCCATTTATAAGAAAGCCCCTAAGGTATTACTTTTTTTTTTTTGTACAGCCTAATAAGGAAACATAAATAGTGAGCAATTCACAGAAATCACTATAGGACTATAACTACATTTGGGGTTTGTGTATATGTGTATGTGTGTGTGTGTGTGTGTGTGTGTGTGTGTGTGTAAGAGCGTAAGCATATACAATATACATATGGATATATATACATATATGTATATGTAACAGCCTTCTGAGCTACTCCTACAACTCATGAATTGAGTCCCCAGAGGGTAGCTGCTACCTGAGTTCTAGACCCAGGGGATCCATTGTATAGGAGCCTCCACTGATGTGCTTCACATTAACAGTCATTTCAGTTAATTAGTTAATTATATATTAATTCCTCACACCCACTCTCAATTCCAATCAAACTGTCTCACCTTCTATTCCCCATACACACCATTTCCTCTCTGGCCTCTGTGTTCTTCCTCTTCACCACTGCCTCTCAGGACCCCTCGTGGCCTTCAAGATGAAATTCAGGTCACCTCCTACAATTAGTTCTTAGCAGAGGAATTTACTAAAACAGCATAGTAAGAAGAGTTGGCACAGACAATTCCCTCTCCTCCTTATGCTTAGGGTACCTTTCCCACAAATATTAATGGGAATTATTAATGGGAAGAGTGGGCTCAGACTTGGAATGTGATGTTCGTGATCCACCCACATAGGATCCACATGCAGGGATTCCCAGCTTCTAGTATTGCAGGGCGCAGAATTGTCCATGTGTTGTCTCTTCGGGTGCAGCGTCTCCGCCAGGAGGGTTCTTCAACTGGGCTTCCAGGGTCTGCTGTTCTCTTGAGTCTGCAGCCAGCTCTTGTGGCTGACAGGACTCACACTTCTTGAAATTCCTCCATTCTTCAGGGATTCTCTCTTTGTACCTGGAGTTGTGTCTATGCTTCCCATGGGTTATAGTTTCTCCTCTTGGTCCAATATTCCCCTTCAAAGCTACATGGCTGAAGCGAGGAACAGTGGGAAGAGGAGAGAAAAGAGATAAATAGGTTTCCTCTACAGACAGCTTCTGGCCTTCTATCCTTCCCACTCTCATTCAAACTAATAAAACTCCTTTAGGGCTTAGCTATTTAGAACTCCCAGAGGCATAGCCCAGTCAATTATGCCCTTTTTGTTTTTCCTCTTGACTCCGTCCCAGGGATTCAGGCACCTTGCAAAGGATCAAGAGTTAGACACATCTTTTACAGTTAGTTTAATACCTCATTAACACATTGTGATTACCTTCTAGGCTTTCTGACTACAATTGAAATGGAGGGGGGACCCCATCCCTTACATATATACATACATATGAACTTTGTTTCCCCCAGGGAATTAGCCCAAGCACAATAATGAAACAGTAGAACTGTTGATGAGCTATTATTTTATGTTAACAATTAAAAATAATAATAGCCAATCTCTAACATTCATATTCCCTGTTGGATCACTACCTTGTCGTGGGGGAGGGGCTCACATAGCTCAATGAAACTACGAGCTATACCATGCAGGGTTATCCAAGATGGACAGGTCAGAGTGGAGAGTTCTGACAAAAGGGATCCACCAGAGAAGGAAATGGCAAACCACTCCAGTATCTTTGCCAAGAAAACCCCAAATGGGGTCATGAAGAGTCAGGCACAACTGAAAATGCCTAAACAAGAAGACATGAGGGGCAGCTAGGTGGTGACATGGATAGAGCACTGGCCCTGGAGTCAGGAGGACCTGAGTCCAAATCTGGCCTTGGACACTTACTAGATAGCTATGTGACCCTAGGCAAGTCACTTAACCCCCATTGCCTCCAAAATTAAAAAAAAAAAGGAAGAGAGAGAGAGAGAGAGAGAAGAAAGAAAGAAAGAAAGAAAGAAAGAGAGAGAGAGAGAGAGAGAGAGAGAGAGAGAGAGAGAGAGAGAGAAAGAAAGAAAGAAAGAAAGAAAGAAAGAAAGAAAGAAAGAAAGAAAGAAAGAAAGAAAGAAGAAAGAAAGAAAGAAAGAAAGAAAGAAGAAAGAAAGAAAGAAAGAAAAAGAAAGAGAAGGAAGGAAAGAAAACAACAAGAAATATTTACTTTCTCTGATTTCTGTTTTGCCGTTGACTTAGATAAATGGATTTCTTGGCTAAGTACTCTGTTATATTCATTGCAGAACTGTTATTTGATGGAAAGAGAGTCATGCCTTAGATATAAAGCTTAGAATTCAACTTCCCATAAATGAACAGAGATCAGAAGTTTAACTTGAACCTGAAAACCACACTCCCTAGTCTAACAATCATTAAGGGGGTGGATACATGTAATTCAAGCTCGGTGGCCCCTCACTGTATTGAGAGCAGAGTGATGGCCACCCTTTAGTTTCAAGTTCCTGCTTTCCCTCCTGGCAGGAAATCATATTTCCCTCAGATACCAGTTGGCTTTGGAACTCAGATTAGGTTGAAAAGTTAGTTTGGTTGTGTAACCTTGAAGGTTATGAATGAATGAATGAGCATGTATTAAGTTCTTACTGTGTGCAAAATACTGTACTAATTAAGCACTAAAGATACAAAAAGAAAAGCAGAAATAGTCCCGGTACTTAAGGAGTTCACATTCTAATGGCCAAAACAATTTAAATGAGAGATTTCAGCTGCAAGTTAGAACTGAGATATTTCCGGGAGAGTTTATACTCTGACAGATCCTGTCACGATAGAAGGGCTTCAACTACAGGCCCAGTGGAGGATTGTATACATCTGTCTGCTGAGGTCCAGTCCTACAGACACTGCAGCTTTCGAAGACCATCAGGACACCAGGAAGGTTGTGTCCACATTGATGGAATAATAGGTCCCAGAGATACCGGAGTGGTTGTATGCTTCTAATTAGGATTGATAGATTCCAGGTGGGAAGGGACCTCATCAATTACACTATGCCAACTCCCTCATTTTCCAAATGATGAAACTGCTCCTCACAGGGGTTAAGTAACTGGCCTACAGGAAGTAAACAGGCTTCAAACCCAGGTCCTCTGTCTCCAAATTCAACTATAGTGATTTCTATGAACTAATCTCCATTTGCATTTAATCACCATAAAGCATAATAGTTTCAGGACCTTGGGTGCCCCAGAAAACTACTCCAGGTTTAAAACACATTGTGGGTCAACAACATCCAATCAAACCTATGACTCATAAGCCCCAACCAATGTGTTTATTTTACTAGATTATCCATCTAGAAGAAGGTCTAGTTTAAAGCAAAAGATATTCAATCTAACTTAGTTGCTGTTCAGGTGTGTCTGAATTTTCGTGACCCCATTTGGGGTTTTATTGGCAAAGATACCGGAAATTTGCCATTTCCTTCTACAGCTTATTTTACAATTGAGAAAACTGAGGCAAACAGGGTTAAGTAATATACCCAGGATCACACAGCTACTTAAGTGTCTGAGGCCAGATTTGAACTCATGAAGAGGAATCTTCCTGACTCCAGGCTCTGTGTTCTGTGCACTATGGCGCCACCTAACTGTCCTTTTAATCTAATAACAGCAAAATAAATTACAGGAATGTGTCCCCCCCGCCCCAACCCATAAAAAATAGGAAACATTTCCCCACAAATTAGCAAATGACCAGTGGGAGAGGGGACACATCCAGGGAACATGCCCGACTAAGAAACTCGTACATAGAAGGACACTCAAAAATATAGCCCGGGAATATGCATTGCTGGCTAGTTCGTGCTTCTGATGCTGCAGAACTGCAGAAGTCCTGGAGGGATGGCATTGCACTGCCCTCTTCGGGGTATGTCTAGTGAGCGACTCTCCTTATAAAGCATCGTCATCTTTTGGGGACATCTTCCCTGAGTTCATGCTGCTCTCTGATGCCACCTGCTGGTGTTCAACTGTACTGTGGCTTCCCAGGGGAAGGACCAGCCAGCTTCTAAAATGGAGGTTTTAATTTCAGTGCAACCTTAGATCTCTTGTGATACAGATCTCAGCCAGCTAGTTCGAGAAGCCCCTAAGCATCTTAATCCATTTTATTTCTATTCTATTTCTATTTTTCTCCTTCTAGCACTTCAAGTCTTTAAGTCTGCTTTTCACCTTTGGAAAAGACTGAAAGGAGCTGGCAGTCATTATCCTACTCCCAACCCCCCAACCAAATCACCACACTCACTACGTTATTCTTCACGCCATGAAATGTATATAGAATAAGCTTTGTTGCAACTGTTAAGCAAAATAACCCTAAACTCTGTCCATTCAACGTCAATCTCAATTAGTCTTACAAGGTGGTAATCTACTCTTTGTTTTCAAAAATTAAATGGAATTTTGACCTTCAATAGACTATTATATGACCTAGCGGTTTCAGTGTAGGCTTTGTAAAGCAAAACTGAATTCTGTGTAACTACAATGACCAAGCTTGGTCCTAGAAAAGAGATTTTAAAAAATGTAGACTCCTCTTTTCTGGTGATTGGGAAGGGAGGATATGGGTGTGGAACAATGCACATACTGTCAGACTCAGCTGGTGTGATTAGCTTCCCTGAGATGTTTTTTTTCCTTTTTTTTTTGTTGTTACAAGTTGCTGTTCCTCCTTGGTTCTCCAAGAGGACTCGACAAGGATGATGTCCTGATCTGCACATGAATTGGATCTGAGTGGGGCAGAGCTGAGCAGTCATCAGCCTCACTCTCTCCTCCAGAGTCATGGGAGTCCAGTGCCAAGACAAAGGTCAAGATGACTGGCAAATACAGTGGGTGACCTTGGCCTTTCTAAATTAAGGTGTCAGTTTGTCTGAGGCCACGCCTAAGGGGTGAGAGATATATTCAGAAATCAAGGTGATATAAAGACAAAAGGTTGAAAATATATTTACACCTTGCTACAAATATGTGGGTTCTATACGGCGTTTCTCCTGTTTTGGATTAGTCAGTCAACGAGCATTTATTAATGGGGATACAAAGTGGGGATATAAGTGGGGACAGAAAGAAAGGCAAAACAAACAAACAAAACCTAGTCCTTGCCCCCAACGAGCTCACCGTGTAATAGGGACGACAACAGGCAAACAACTATACACAAATGAGTATATACAGGATAAACTAGGCATAGATTTGAGGGAAGTCTAAGGAGACTAAGAAAGGCCTTTTGCAGAAGGTGGGATTTTAGCCGGGACTTGAAGGATGCTAGAGAAGCCAGGAGGTGGAAACGAGAAAGAAGAGAAACCCAGGCATGGGGGACAGCCAGAGAAAACACTCATGATTGGGAGATGGCTTGTCTTGTGCAAGGAACAGCAAGGTGTTACTGGATGTCAGTGTGCATGGAGGGAGTAAGGTGAAAGAACACTGGAAAGGTAGGAAGAAGCTAGGTTATGAAGGGCTTTGAATGCCTGGGGGGTTCATATTTAATCCTAGAGGGGACTGGGAGCCACTAGAGTATTATTAACCCTTGAATATTATTATTGAGTAGGGGGTGGTGGGGCAGCATGGTCAGATCTGAGCTTAGGAAAACGACTTTTGTGATTGAATGGAGGCTGGGCTGGAGTAGGGAGAGACGTTAGAGAAGCAGACCCGCCAGCAGACTGTGAAAATAGGAGGCGATTAGGGCCTGCACCAGCACGTGGCAGCACCAGAGGAGAGAAAGGGGGAACGTCCGAAAGATGTTATGAAGGAAGAAAGGAAGGGACTTAACAACTGACCAGATGGGGGCAGGGGAGGGAGATCTGTGCTAGCAGTGGTGTGAGGAACTCCAGGTGCGGGAATTCCCTTTACTAATACAGCTATAACTCATCTTTCATTTACAGTCTTCGGGAAATTCCTGGGACACTAGTTGATTGTCTTACCCAGTGATCACATTCCTAGTATATGTCTGAGGCAGTACAGCCCTCTACCTACTACTCCTTGTGCTGAGTGTGCAAACCTGAGTACTTTGTAGAAATGATAAGACAACAAGGAGACTTGTGTCAGCCCAGCTCTATTAAACATAAATACTGAGGTCAAGGAAAGAAGAGAATATAATTTTCTGGAAACAAATGACTATGGAACCAGGGCTATGCAGGTACAGGAGAAATTCACAGGGTCCCAAGGTGGGTGGGAAGGTAGAGGAAGCTTAATGATGGAGAGAAATCCCCGGAGTCCCAGTCCTGAAAGTGCTTCCAAGGAAAAATGAACTGCTATGCAGCCTAAGGAGGGTTCCAGTCTCCAACCAGGTGCTGCCACAGGCACAGCATGCCAGTGGGCATGGGCACCTCCATGTTTACTTACTCAACCAGCCCCTCCCTTTCTCTGCAACATCCATAACAACAGTTATCTTGCTAGCCTTCCCTTAACCTCTGGTGATAGGGGAAGGGAGAAGAAATACACTCCACTGAGACATTATTCCTATACATGAGAACACTTCTGTAATTTTTGTCACATAAGCCAATGGAATCATTAGATTCATTTTTCATAAAGTTACACAAACTTTTTCTATACTGCATGTATACCATAAAGCAAGCGCTGGACTTAGAGCTAGGAGGATCTGAATTCAAATCCTGTCTCAGACACCTACTAGCTATGTGACCCTGGGCAAATCACTTTATCTCTTTTATAGCCTCAATTTTCTCATCTGTAAAAACAAGGGTAATAATAATACGTACCTCATGGGATTATTATGAAGATCAAATGTGGTCATGTGTGTGTGTAAGGGTGAAGGTTGATTGTGTCAATCAATTACTCCACCCAACTTAGGTAACTCTGCAAACTAGAAAGCACTGTGTAAATGCTAGCTATTGTTTTCCAGAGTAGAAGCATGAAATTAGAGGACTTTAGAGTCAGAAGGGACCTTAGCTGTTACCTGTTCTCCCACACCCCCTCAATTTACTTCATTTTGATAGCTTTTATTTTCTGGACCACGGTGATATTTTTGTTGAAGGCTAGCTTTGTTCTCAATGAGCATAACTGCCCCCCCCATCTCCACCCCCACCCCCAAAAGGAGAAAATATAGAATAAATCCAGGCCATCCATGTCAGGTTTAGTTTATTGAGTTAGTTGTTCAAGGAGGGAGGTATCTCCCTACAGCAGCAAAGTACAGGTGTTAACAGTGTGAAATCTGGAAGTGCAGGCAGATGTGGGGTGTGAAAGGGGCTTCTACTAGACCAAGGTCTCCTTTACGATCCCACCTGACCTTGGTGACTAGGTAGCATGCAGGAACCTCTTGGAGAAGCTGTGGGACCTGGATTCTCACAGCTCAATGGTGGGGGAAGCTCCAATCACACAATTTGATTTTCTCTAAGAAAAAGAGAGAGAGGAAAAATATTCCTTGAGCAAGTGTTGATGAGTTCTCAAATAGCCGTACAGATGATTAACTTCCTTTAACTGGAGAGGAACAAGTAAGTTCCAGTAGGCAAGACAGGTCTCCACTAATTCAGAAAGTGCTAAGCAATGTGCAGCACATGAACGTGGTGGTATATTGTTGCCCCATAACAATGGATCAATAGGGGGCAGCTAGGTGGCACAGCGGGATAGAGCACCGGCCCTGGATTCAGGAGGACCTGAGTTCAAATGTGGCCTCAGACACATAACATTAGCTTGTGAGACCTTGGGCACATCACTTAACCCCATTGCTAGCCAAAAAAACAACAACAATGGTTCAATAGGAAGAATTCAGAGATGCATGGGAATACATACTGACTGCTGTGGAGTGAAATAAGGGATAGACCCAATGATGCCAAAATCCCAGCTTAACACGAGGTAATTAGAATGACCAAGCTTGGCCCAGAAGAAGAGATGAGAAAATGGACTTAACTTTCCTTCTTTGCAGGTACATAATATTGCACAGGCCTTTAGGCTTATTGATAGGTCTATTAGTTTTACTAACCTTTTCCACCCCTACCCCACCCCCCACCCCTACCTTTTATACCCTGTTCTTTGCTATAGCAGATGACTTTCTTGGGGGAGTTGGGGGAGTGGGCAGAATTCATCTGGAAGTGAAGGTAATATAAACATTTATATATATATATATATATATAAATATAAACATTTATATATATATATATATATATATATGTATATATATATATACACACACACATATATATAAAATTAATAAAACATTTTAAAGAAAATACATTAAAAAAGAAAAGTCTCTTTATGACTTTAGCTAGCAAGTAAAAGGGAAAAGAGGATGGTAAGTTTTTCTTGGCTTCTGGCTTGATCTCATAAATGGGGGATATCCCACTTGAAATGGCATGGTGGAGAGGGAAGAGCACTGGATTTGGAATCAGAGGTCCTGAGTTCAAATCTCAGTACTTCCTACCTGCCTTGACTTGGGCAAGTCACTCTTTGTTCTTGTTTCCTCATCTATAAAATTAAGAGATCAGATGAAGTGATCTCTTTCGGCTCTAAATACATGGTCCTATGACCCAGGCTAATAACCATGGCTGTCAGGAATGGCCACAGGCATCCTCTGACCACGTGACTCACAGATTCATCCTTTTGTATTGCTTAAGGGCCTCATCCGCCACGATCTCCATGAACTTGGGGTCATCCCAGGAGATCTCGGCAGGCACAGTCAGCGTGATTGGCTCTGAGTCAAAGATCTGCACGACCACTTCTGTGTCGGAGGGTTTGGATGGGTCCTCTGGGTTTGAAGATCTGGAGTACACCTAGGGAAAGGGAGAGTAGAAGGAATAGCATTGGAAACTTTCCGTTTCTAAGGACAGGAGGATTTCCTAGAAGATCTCAGATTTGAAAGGGGCCTTAGAGGTTGTCTGATCCAGCCTCTATTGAAAGTATCAACTTTCTCTGCAACATCCACAGTTTTCTAATAAGGCTCCCCTTGACCTCTGGTGATAGGAGATGGGGAAAGAAAATAAACATTTCTCTCATACCTACTCTATGGCAAGCACTGTGCTGAGCACTTTACAAACGTCATCTCATTTGCCAACTCTCTACCTCCGGAAGCAGCTCCTTTCGTTTAAGGGGCAGCTCTAATTATTCAGAAGCTCATTCTATCATTGAGTCAAAATCTGCCTCCCCCATAATTTCCAGCCTCTGGTCCTCTGGGACCAAGCAGAATAAGTCTCTTCCAAAGAGCAGCACTTCAAATACTTGAAGACAGTCATCAAGCCCCTATTAAAACATTCAGGCAATTAGATGAAGAGGCAACTGGCATGCAGGGCTTGGAATCAGGAGGACCCGATTTCCAACACTGCCTTAGCTATTACCTTGTTGCCTGTGTGACCCCAGGCAAGTCACTTAACCTTTCTGTGCCCTAGGGTTATTGTGAGATCAAATGAGTAAGCATATTGAGAGAAAAGATTATTTTTCTCTTATATTAATAATCAATTATTGAATTAGGACGAGGATTTTTTCAGAAGCCTGTAAGTTGTTCAGTCTCTGATGGACATTGTTAATGGATGAGACTGCCCAAATCCATAGGGTACATGCCTTTCAATCCTGGGTAGGAGACCCCATGCAACTAGAGAGCCTTTCAAAGAATTTAATCTAAAGTGGGTGAAATCTGGCTTATTGTGTTCTATTCAGACAGGTCTGAGTGATCAAAGTCACCTCCCCCATTCCCTCATTAGAATATGTCCACCTCTCACTAAAAATATTCATTCTCTCATTACTTGTTAATGAATCAGAGTCGAATGCCACCCTGAGGAACACCCACTCTTCCAAGGGCATATAAGCATTAAGTGGGTTGCATGAGGATCTTGGGCATTCAAGAGTGCCACTGATCCCTTCTTATTAATTATCTGCTAGCATGATTAATAAAAGGATTAATTACACAGAAACTATGTCTCTCCAACTCTTTACATGTCACAATATGTAAAGCACTTTGCAAACTTTAAGATACTATATAAATGCTAGCTATAATAATCAACATCGATAATTACATCTAATTATATTATATATTATATCAAATATGTGTAATAATTATACCTATATAATTATTAATTACAGTTTACTTGTAAAAAATAAGATCTTAGAGTGGTACCATAGATAGAGTCAGCCTTGGAATCAGAAGGAACTGGCTTCAAATCCTGCCACTGACATATACTGACTGTGTGACCCAGGGAGGTCACAAAACCTCTCAGGGTCCCAGGCAACTCCCTTTGATTATTAAGTTGCATGACAGCTTTTGCTGTTGTTTACTTGTTTTTCAGTCTTGTCTGACTCATCGTGACCCCATTTGGAGTTTTCTTGGCAAAGATATTGGGGTGGTTTGCCATTTCCTTCTCCAACTCATTTCACAGATGAGGAACTGAGGCAAACAGGGTGAAGTAACTTTCCTAGCTAATAAGTGTCTCAAGCTGGATTTGAACTCAGGTCTTCCTGACTCCAGGCCCAGCACCTTATCCACTGAACCACCTAGCCACCCCTGCATGATAGCTACTTGTTTGCATTTATAGAGGGAGTTCCTAATATTAGTGAAATCAGACATCCAATCCAAAATAAGGAGGAGAAGGAGGAGGAGGAAGAGAATGAGGAGAAGGAGAAGCAGAAGGAGGAGAAGGAGAAGGAGAAGAAGAAGAAGAAGAAGAAGAAGAAGAAGAAGAAGAAGAAGAAGAAGAAGAAGAAGAAGAAGAAGAAGAAGAAGATGATGATGATGATGATGATGATAAGGAATAATTTCTTCATCATGGCACTTTCTCTCATTATTACCAAGCATTTTGATGAAATGTGAAAGCAAGAATAATCAGAAACCTGTTGGATCTATGAGTTATGGAGAAACTTTATATTTGTGAGTGGTTTGGGGAAAGGGGAGTTGTTTTCATTTTAATTATATCTACATTGAAGCACCAAATCCTTTATATTTCTAGAAATGGTAATGTTCAAGCAAACACTGAAAAGTTTTTGTCCAGGATATTGTATGAGAGATTCCTCTATTGGTAGGGAGTTGGACCAGATGAAATCAAAGGTCTCTTCTGACTCCAACATTCTAGAATTCTTTCCTCCTCCAGACTAAACCTCCCCACCTTCTAACTAAAGAGCTCTGAATCCCCTTCACCATCTCAACTGTTCTTCTCTGGACATGTTTCAGCTTGTCAGTGGCCCTCATGACATATGGCCCAGGACTGAAGCCACCACTCCAGATTCAGGCAGGCTGAGGCAATTATTCAAAGCATTGCTCTCACTACTTCATCCCTTTCCAGGGTGCACTCCTGACTCATCTCCACAGGACTTTCTCTACTAAGCCACAGAAACCTCTTGACCCTAGAAGCTCATTCACTCCACTCCTGGACTACAGGTCATATTGGAGTCAGCAAGACTCATCTTCCTGAATTCAAATCTGGCTTCAGACACTTACTAGCTGTGTGACCCTGGACAAATCACTTAACCCTGTCTGCCTCAGTTTCCTCATCTGTAAAATGAGTTGGAGAAGGAAATGGCAAACCACTCCAGTATCTTTACCAAGAAAACCCAAATGGGGTCATGAAGAGTCAGACGTGACTGAAATGACCAAGCAGCAACAATAATTGTGCTGACTGACCACTGGGAGCTCTCCTGAGGGCACCTAGCATCAGCACAGAAATATATTTTATACCAGCAAATCCTCCATCCCCTACGCCCATCCCTAATCTAACTGAGGTGCAGAAAAATCTAGAGAGGGGGATAGGGTTATCACATTCTAATGAAAGGCTTAAAATATTTATCCTTTTCATTTGGGGAAACCAAGGCTGAAGGAAGAGGTTCAAATTCTATTAAACTGATAAAATTATGACTAGGGTGAACCTGGCCTTATTTACCAAATCCTGGAACTAAGGGGGCACCACCTTGAAATTTAAAAGAAACACATTTATAATGATCCCAGCTCTGTCACTTACTCCACATGTGACCCTGGGTAGATCAATTAAACTCCTGAGTAAATCACTTAACCTCCCTGGCCCCAGTTTCCTCATCTGTTAAAAAAAAATAGGGGAGCTGGACTAAAAGATTCTAAGGTCCTTTTGAGCTCAAGATCTTAGCATGATATTTTATCATTATCGATCTAGAACTGGAAGACATCTCAGTCCAACCCCCTCATTTTACAATGGAGGAAATACAATCCCATGACAAATCTCAGGAAGCCCAAAGCCATCTATACATTCAGGACAGGTTGACATAGATGATGCCCCAGATGGGCTCTCAGTAAAAACCAAATGCTTGGGAAAGATCCCCAAACTTTTAAGATTGTCATTAAAAAACAGTAACAACAACAACAACAACAACAAAAACCCCACCTCTGCTCTTCTATATCCTGGGCTGGGTGGAACACTGTTAGTTTCCTAGCCAAGGAAATGTCCACTTACAGATATCTCCCAAATCAGTGGGAACTCTGGATATCACAGATGTACAAATTAGCAGATTGGAGAAATAGACAAAAAAATGGAGAACTCATCTAGTCTGAGGACACAAGACTGGGGCACGTGGCAAACACTTAATCTGCTTCATTTGCTCACAGAGAAGGCACTTACAGTGGAGACCTGGAGATAGTCTCCATTCTTGCTCTGGGTGAGGTTGGCCAGCCGGGACACCCAGCCAAACTGCCGGTTCAGCTGGTCCAGGAGGGAGGAGGTGTTCAGCATCTTCAGCTGGTACATCTGGAGAAGGTCTTCATACTCTCTGCCAAATTTCTCTATTATCCGAAGAGCATCTTCATACTTTTCCCTCAGCCGGCTCTGGCTTGGGTCTGTGTCAGAGCAGTCTTTCCACAATGAAGAGAAAGGCAGAGAATAGAGGCATGAGGTGAATAGGTAAGAAGAGAAACTTGGGCCTCCATCGGCCAGTTTGGGGTATTCAAGCTAGGCAGGGTGACATAGTGGCAAGAACACTGAATTTCAGTTCAAAAGACTAGAGGTCAAGTTCTGATCCCGACATTTATTAATTATATGACTTCAGGCAACTCAATCTCAGTCTCCTTTTCTTCATTTGTAAATGACAATACCTCGAGTATTATATATATTAAATATACCTCACAGGGTTCTTGAGTGGAAAGCACTTTGTAAACTGCTCATGTAAATTGGAACTATTACTGTCATTATTTTTATAACTACTCATTTCTCACTACTTCAGCAGCTAGGTGGTCCAGTAGACAGAGCATTGGGCTTGGAATCAGGAAAACTCCTATCCATGAATTCAAATCTGGTTTTAGATACTTACTAGCTCTGTGACCCTGGGCAATTCACTTAACCCTGTTTGCCTCAGTTTCCTCATCTGTAAAATGAGCTGGAGAAGGAAATGACAAACCACTCTATCGCCCTTGCAAAGAAAACCTCAAACGGGGTCACAAAGAGTCAGATGCGACTGAAATGACTCGACAACAAATAGCAACAATTCACTTCTTATTGAAAAGTCCCTAAAATAGCCTGAAAATCAGCTGTTCTCCCTAGTCTTTTGAGCTTATGCAAATGGCCCTGGGTTTTTCCTCCACACTTGCTCTTTGGGCATCAGAATCAGGGATTGGTTTTCCTACTTAGGTTAGCCATAGACTAGTCCTCCAGAGTTAATACAGCAGCAAAAAGCATAGAGGATAGTCTATTCTTTCACTCCCCAGTTGATGTCCTTTGTCTATTCCCCTTTGATGAGTAACAAAATATGCCAGGAGAATGATAAGAAGGATATGGCTTTCAAGCACTCTGCTACCCAATGAATGCACACTCCTGGCTAATAATGTCTTGGGGAGAGGATCACCATAAAGCTCTATTTTATGAGGGCGCCATTTTGTTCCATGGTGTCTTAAACTGCTCAGAACAATAAAATACTTTGGGTCCCTTTATGAAACCTCTGGCAAGAAACTAGGGTTGTTTTTTTTTTTAAATATGTTTTCTAAATTCTGTTGGGAGTTGTTAAGCTAAGCTTTTGTTTGGATAGTGAAAGGAAATGAAGCAAACTCAGGGTAGTTGAGAATGCTGCCAAGAGCAGGGAATGATTCCCCTCATAAAGAGGTAGCTCTTTACACTGAAAAGGAACTAAAGAGAGATATAAAAAAAAAATATCATGGAGGCAACAAAGAGTTGTGCTAAAGAAACAAATTAATACCATTTTTCTGATAATATACAATACCGTTTACCCCTAAAAACATCATCGAGTCATTTCAGTTGTGTCTGACTCTTTGTGATCCCATTTGAGGTTTTCTTGACAAAGATACTGGAATGGTTTGCTGTTTCCTTCTCCAGCTTATTTTACATATGAGGAAACTGAGGCAAACAGGGTTAAGTGACTTGCGCAGGGTCACAGTGCTAGTAAGTGTCTCAGGCTGGATTTGAACTCAGGTCCTCCTAACTCCAGCGCTGGTGCTCTATTCACTGTACCACCTGGTGCTCTATTCACTTAAAAAACAAACCAAAAAACCCATACATGTGAGAAAATGAAATGCTTTCCTTGAAGCAATAGTTTAGTTAATTAGTGATTGATAATAGTTGAGTTAGCTGGCAAAGACCTTTGCCTGGGTGTTTGTATGTCTTTAAATCTTACTCGAACATATATCACTTTCTTATATTTCAGTTCTACCAGGAGTTATAATTTCAACAGTGTAGGGATTTTTTCCCACCCATGAGGACTACAATCTCTTCACATCTTCACTCCCTGCAAAAAGTAAAAGGCTAAAAACCTCTCACTGGACAGTTTTCATGAGTTGTTATGGACAAAAAAAAAAAAATTCACTACCCAGGGGCCAACCTTTTTCTGGCAATGAGCCACTACAAAATGAATTAAGTTGGTCCTTTAATAGGAGACGCAGTTCATTCCCAGGTCCACACTCAAACCTTTCTAACAACCTCGAGGCTCTCACCACTCTTCCTTCCCCCCACCCCCATTCACTTCATGCCAGCTACTAGAATTGCAGGTGTGGTATCTTAGAGTAACCTGTTACAATAGGGCTAATTGTGCAGAATTTAAACCTGTGAAGCCACATGTCAGTCACTAAACTGACCGAGCTTGTAAAATGAAAAGACTACTGTTTCAGGATTATTCACACAATGGGAAGAGAAAGAAAGGCAAGTTTCTAGATTCCTGGTAGACTTTACAGCACCCATGAAGACAGAAATATTTCTTTTGCCTTTACAAAGAAAACAGTGGTAAAGTACTGAGATGTTATTTAAAGTGTCATTCTGACCCTAGGAGCCAACGATTGTCAAACCTTCTTATTATTGACCTGAGCTTTCTGCTTCTGGAAAGGAGAGGGAAAAACAGAACATGTTCTCTGTCCTTATTTCATAGAATTTCAAGCTTTGATTTGTCAGGATCCCCAGGCCAAGACCACCCCTCTCTTTTTACCTATCTCTTTTTATTATTAGGAAGCACCCTGTTTTACAGAGCTAAGGCCCAGCAAGCAATCTGTTCCCTGAGCCTGGCATAACAACAATCCTTTGGGCTCACCCTCTGGATGATCTCAGCCACAGCAAAATCCCAGAATTGTTTCATACCAGCACCAGGTGGTCCCTGAGCAGTGGCAGCACCCATGTTCCGACTGTAAAGTTCTGCTATGAATCAAACTTGTCTCATGGTTGCCGTTACCCCTCATTGTCAGGGCTACAGCTCACTGAATAAGGATTGGTATAAGTATTGAGATTTGCCCACACTAAAGTGGGTCTCCTACAAGAGGGGGGCCCCAGCACATGTCTAGCTTCCCTCCTCCAATGGAATAAAGAAAGCTTTTTGCTTATGACCACTGTTATCTCCTTGGTTTTATTTTGCTTTATTTTATTTTTTTAGAGTTAACTGTGGTTTTGATCATCTGTGTGAGCTCTTTGGTATTTTGAGAGTTAACAGCAGTCACAGAGGTGCTGTAGCTCTTTGGTCATTTGTTATTAGGGTTGGCAGATTCAAAGTCTAGTTTAAGTATTACTGAGACCCTTCCTAACCCATCAGGTTACTTTCTATATGCTTTCTATACATATCTGTGTACATGCTGTATCGCCCAAGTAGAATGGAAGCTCCTTGAGGGCAGAAAGGAAGCAGCATGTGGATCAGGGAGCCCAGTGCTTGGGCTGAACCACTGACTTCTTTGAAAAAGAACAACCTGACTGCTTGTTTGGAAGCCCTAAAAGGTCAGGCCAGGGCCCCACCTAAAAAGAAGGTTCCTTAAAATCGTGACATAATGCAGAGGCACTAAAAGAAAAATGGTGTGGATCTGGGTAAATAAACACGGTTTACGGTGAATGGTCACGGGATTGTAAATTTAGAGCTGAAAGAGACCTAAGAAATCATCTTGTCCAGTACCCTATCATTTTACAAATAATAAGACTGAGGTCCAGTTAAGTGACTCGTCCAAGATCACACAGGAAGTAAATAACAGAGCTGGGATTTGAACCTAGGTCTTCTGTTCTAAATTCAGCGCTCCTCCCATGGTACTACTGGTACAATGAATGGTATAAAGGGATATGTATGCTCCTTGGGCAATTAGTAAATAGTCATTAAGAATAACATTATACCTATGAAAAATATTTTCTCCATGCTTCCTTACCTACTGACAAAATCTCCCGGCACTTCTCACATTGATCTTTCATCTTCAAGCATCCTGCTGAGTTACGACGGATTTCCCGGCATACCATACGATCATTGGTGCCATTTTCTAGGGACAAAGGAAGAAGAAAATTGCATCTTGTCATGGTTTAGCTGCTGGCCAGCCATCAGAGGAAACAGCGTTTCTATGGTCCACATACATCCCTTTCTTCTCTGAAAACACATTTCTTCATGCCTACGTCTCTTCCTTACCTCCCTGTCTCTAACCCTGAATGTTTATGTACAAATATAGAGACTGAGGTTCACGGGAAAAAACAAAATTAATAACGAAAGCATCATTCTCCTAGGATAGAAACATAAGATCTTAGAGCTTGATGGAACCTTACAAATCCTTAAGGAGCATATTCAAAGATAGAGGTTATCCTCTCTTCATTTAATTTATTCATATCCACTGGTATTGGACTGGACTGCCTTGGAGGGTGACCAAAAACTCAACTAGGGAAAGGAATCAATTTAGTTGCTTATCTTTTTATTTTATTTTTGGGCATGTGGGGTTAGGTGACTTGCCCAGGGTCACACAGCTAGTAAGTATCAAGTGTTTGGTCTGAGGCTGGATTTGAACTCAGGTCTTCCTGACTTCAGGGCCGGTGCTCTATCCACTGCACCACCTAGCTGCCCCCAATTCAGTTCCTTATTAAGGGCCTACCACGTGCCAGGCACCATGCTGGATGCTGGGGATACAAAAACAACAATGAAACAATCCCTGCTTTTAAGGCGTTTCCACTCACTGACAACCAGCAAAGTGGTAACCAGTGCACAGCCCCAGCCTTCCTTCACCTTTACTGATCCAGAAAAGGGGAATCACCACAGTTAAGCTGGGGAAGGAGACAGGAAATCGGTCTAACTGTCAAGGTCCAGGAGACAATCAAGGGCTATGGTATTGGGGAAATTAGAACAGGGTTACATGGGCAAAGGAAGCTGGGGAGGGCCACAATACCAGCTGCCCATAGCGCCAGTCTGCCCTTACCCTCTGCTATTTCCTATCTGTGGGACACTGAGCCCGGCACTTAATTACTTTGTTTTCTTAGCTTTAAAATAAAGGGGTTGGACTGGGAGGCCTCTAAGGCTTTAAATCTATGATCCTATGACCTTATCTATTCAGCCTTGCTGGGATTTACAATGAGAATGGTTTGAAGAGAAAGGTATGTTGTTGTTAGCCTCTCCCCAGATACCTAAGTAACGTGGGGCGGCAGCCACAGCCAAAGCTTCCATCCCAAGGCCCACCAACTCCTGCCCTTCTTGACAATGATACCTTCCTGCCCGCCACTGGAAAATTCTCTCCCAAGGCAGAGCGCTGCCAAACACTGACCAAATTTATTGTGTTTAAAATATATAGATTCCTGGACCTCTCTCTGACTCTAACAAGTAAGCAGTAGTCTTCAGAAAAAAACAGAAAAAAAAAAGATCATAGATTTAGCATACGTTCCCAAAATGGGTGATACTGCCGCCTGGGGAGTGTTGGAATGATGGGAGGCGGGGCAGTAGTAGCCTTGGGTGCAATTAGGGGGCACTGAATAAAAATAAAGGGGCCGCAAAAGCATAAGCAAAGAAAAAAAGATAAGAAAATTTTGAAAAAGCATTCATACATGTTTCATCTGTTGAGTAACAGAGTGAAAGTCTTAGTGATTACATTATTTTCCAAATAGACACACAAAATACAAATGATAACCAATCAGTGGTTGAATCCGCCGACAAGTCTTAACAAGCAAATGTTGGCAAGTGAGCATGTTCCACATTGTCAGAAGTCCAGCATCCACTGGCAGAAATATGTACATGTAATGACTTGTATGTAATAGGATACTGTATGGTTACATGATACAATATTGCATCATCAAAATTTCAATGTAGGAAAAAGCTCACAAATTTACAATAAAGGATTAAATTTAAGATGCATCATTTTTAAAAAATACATCTATTTTGAAATGATGCAAATTTTTAAAAAAAGTTAAAAGGTTAAAGAAAGTAGATTTTCAGGGGGGCAATGAGTAATTTTTTTAAAAGGGGGCAGTAGGCCAAGTAAATTTGGGAACCTCTGATTTAGAGCCACAGAGGACCTTAGGGGCCATCTACTCCAACCTTCTCATTTTGTAGATGAAGAAACTGAGGTCCCTAAAGGTTAAGTGACTTGCCCAAGGTCACATGAGTGACTGAAGCAATATTTGAAGTTAGGTCCTCTGACTCCAAACCCAATGTTCTCTTTCTCTGCACAAGAATCCATTTTAGCTTAACCTCAACACATGGCTTCAGAACAGAAACAAGTTGAAAGGCTCAGCTTTTGCTGCTGATCTTGTATAGACCTATGTTTCTGAAAAAAAAATTATTCTGAACTTACACACACACGTGCACAAAGAGCAATTTCCACATAACAGAAGACAGACAGGATTCTTTTATTTATTTATGTAGATATTGTTTCCCCAATTAGAGTGTAAGCTCCTTGAAGGCTAGCATGGTTTTTGCTTTTTCTTTGTAGCCCTAGTGTTCATCACAGTGTCTGGCACATAGGAAGCCCTTAATAAATGCTTGAGGATTGATCAAGCCTAGCTCCCTTATCTAGAATAAGAATGAGATGATCTCATTTGTTCTGAATATGTGGACACGTGGGTTTTAGGCACAAGGCACTCTAAGTTCCTGGGAAAATGTTAGTAGCAGGGAAGAAGAGAGAGGAAAAGGAAAAGAAGGAAAGAAAGAAGAGAGAATTAACCTAATGTGAGAGAGAAGAATGAATGAATAGTTCCAATTTATGGAGAACCAACCTGAAGTGTGATAGCTGCTGAGATTCCATTGTCTTTCTCTTTCCATAGCCCTGTGGGCACTTTCCATAATCCTCTGGGACATTTCAAAGAATGGCTGGAACAGGTGCTGGAAACCTACTGGGTGTTGGGAGAAGAAAGATGGAATGTCTCGGACCACTCTCTGCTTTTGGAAAAACCAAGGTCGGAATCGGGGCCTCGGAGAGTCGTCGAATACCCCTCTGAAGGGGCTGATGATAAAAGGGTGTGTGTTCTCAGGGAACAAGGGGCTGCCCTGGAATAACTCATCAATGTTGTGCTGGACCAAGCTGTAATTCTCTTCCAGATTCATCAACCTCTGTTCTTGTTCCTGGTCATCTTTCAACAGAGTGTCCATGCGATCCCCATTTAACCAGATGGAGAAAGGCGAGGACTGGTTCAGGAACTCCTCTAACTGGAAAAGCAAAGAAAGGAACACCTCAGTGCCAAACTCACCTGCATCGTTCACTCTTTGTGTTGGGAAACTGAGCCAAGCTGGGGGTGTAGTTATTTCTATAGGCCAAGTGCCGACAAGGGTGAGTGCCAAAGGTATCATTTTAGGGAAGGATTTTTGTTTGTTTGTTTGAATAAGTTTAAATAAACTTAAAGGAATCTGAGTGGGATTCTAGTTAAAAGTACTTTAAAAACCATATCCTCCCACCCCCACCCCTAAATACCTACTAAGTATATACTGGAGTTGTAAGGGGCTTATGTTAACATGGATAAGGTTTACATAAGTTTATCTCAATTTACTAAAAACCCATCATTTCCATATATTCCCTCATCTCTAGCCATTGATGGGCCTTGCTGCTGGAATGACTTATCCAGCCGGGCTGTCCCTTTCACACAATAGGAAATTACATTTGAATGCCAATCACCCCTCAGAATCAGACAGAATGAGGAAAGGTTAAAAGTCATCATTTCAGGGAAGGGAAATAGCTATTTTTATGTAACAGAAATTTTCTCTCCTGGATCCTACATATGACTTTTTCCTCAATTTTGTTTTCCTTCTAGTAGTGTCTGACTTCTTGACCCCTTTGGGGGTTTTCTTGGCAGAGATACAGAGTGGTTTGCCATTTCCTTCTCCACCTCATTTTACAGATGAGGAAACTGAGGCAAATAGGGTTAAGTGATTTGCCCAGGGTCACACAGCTAATAAGTATCTGAAGCCAGATTTAACTCAGGAAGATGAGTATTCCTGACTCCAGACCCCCACACTCTATCCCTTGAACCACCTAACAGCCCTCTATATTCTAATGCAATTTTTATGTATCATAGTTGTCTGTATCTTGGGTTGTACTCAAGGCCTGCTAGATTCTAAGTTCCATGAAGGCAAGGACCATGAATTATTTAAATGTTCGCTGACATGTTTAGCAAGGCAGACTCCACAGATTTCTATATTAGCACCCACTCAGTTGTTGGTTGAATTTCCTAGTCAAAAACAGGCAAATACAGAGGAACTCTGACAAGAGGGAAAATTTTCAGGTGAGGGAAATGAGGAAGAAAACCTGGGTCTAGAGGTACCTCCCATATACCCTTACCACCCAAAGACCTGGAAACATCACCAGTTTTGAAGAGATAGTTGCCCCCATCCCTATCATTCATTTCAGTCTGGATTTTTTTGGGACAGGAAAAGAGAAAAAAGAAGAAAAGGGGCTCCATGAAGCTTTAAGATAAAAGGGCTATTTTTTTTTGTAATGTGCAAATCCTTGTTATTGGTAGGTGTTTTTGGTTTTTGGTGGGGGTTTTTTGTTTTTTATTTTATTTTATTTTTGAAGCACTATCGATCGTAGCTTCTTTTCAGGCTTTAGGGTCTCAAAGTCCTATAGAATTCCAATTTAGATTATAGGGAGGAAAGACAGGGAATCGCTGGCCTAAAACCAGAGTGGGATTTTTTTTGGTACTCAGGAAATAGTCTGTGTATTCCCCTGGGTATATCTGCTTGGGTTTGACTCACCAAAGATGCAATGGATCTGTGGGCATTCCCTCCAACGCTGCAGACTGAAGCCTGTGTGTGACTGCCATCCCATAAATCTGCCACTGGGGCAACCACCCAGCTTGACACTGACAACCTCACTGAAGCACATGGGTTGTCCACTAGTTAGGTCATGCCCTTGCTGAATGACCAGCCCATCTTTTTTCCCCCTAGTCATATATTTCTCTGTGCTTAGCACATAGAAGGAAACGTCTCCTTATTCTTTGTTTAGAATGTAACCAACTGGATAATAGGTAGGAGTGGTAGACACAGTGGCTACAAAAATAATTTTGGTAAGAAGGGCAAAGATGTGGAAGCAGACCTCTCAATAAAAAGAGCCTAGTTTAGAAGGCTTAGGTCTAAGGTTGGGGTTAATTAGGAGAATTAGTATCCTAGAAGCTTCGGGTGCTATTAAGACCATTTCACCTAGGTGGACTATGACGTCACCAGGCCCTTCTGGTCTTGCTTTATTTCTAGCCTGGGTTTACCATTCTAGAAATAAGAATTCTTAGCCCTCATCAGTTTGAGCTACCTACCTCCTACTGGCTCATGAAGTCCAAAGCCATCATTTCTCAGTGGTTCATGGCTACTACTACTTTAACAGGTCCCCTTCCTTAACTCCCTGTGGGATAAAGGAGGAGGCTGCTGCTGTTTCCTTACCTGGCGGCCCACAAGGCCTGAGCCACTCCTGCAGACCTTTGTGTAGAACTTCATGCAGGTTTGTTTCAGGCAAGGCTTGCATTCCTCCCACAGGGCCAGCATGGTATCGTTGCACACCTCCGGCTTCCCAACCATCTGCTTCTCTAGGTTCTTGGCCTCTTGGATGGCTTCCTAGAGGTGGGGCAAAATGATACCAACGAATCATCCACAGAGCCACGGCATGCTTGATGCCTCAGACTTATTCCTGATTCTAACATGGGAATCTGATTACCACCATCCTTCATCCCCAAACCTGTACTATTCTGTCCACAGAAAAGCCCATGTGGTTCCTTCCTGATGGCTTTCCTCGTGGGAGTGCCAAGGCGGCACATGCACCTGATCCCACCCTGCCCTGCTCCCTATGCCCCAACTACAAGGGATATTCAAGCATCTGGATTTTTTTTTTTTGCTTTCCTATCACCACAAGCATCTAGAAGCAATGCTTTCAACCCTCAAGGAAAGCCAATTATCATTCTCAGGTAGTAGGGTCTCTCCATATCATGGAGAGCCCAGATCATCTCTGCTCCCTTATACTAAACCTGAGCAGGCCCAAGGAAACTATAGCCCTCAAGAATATATACTTTCATGACCCCTGGACAGACAGCCCAGGTCAAGGCTTCCCTTGCCCACCCTCTTAGAGTATTTCTTCACTGGAAGACAAGGGGAAAATATCCAAAATTCATCCACAGGTCACTAGGAAATGCCAAGAGGTTCTGGAAACTGCCTATTATATATTGTCCTTGGTATTTTGGTAGAAAACCTGGAAAAGACATCTATGGATCCCCAAAATCATTCCACGATGAGTCTGTGCTCCTGGGATGATTTCAGCAGGACCAGGAAGGTTCAGGTGAATAGGTCCCATATTCTCACTATATAAGTTGTCACTATATAAGCTGTCACTCCCTCAGTTTCAAAAAGCTTCATGTGAGAGAGTCAGAGAGTCCCTGTAGCTTCAGCCAAGCCCACAGGGCTTCCAAGCTTCCCATCTAGAAGCAACCGTGTTGGGGCAGCGAGGTGTTGGGGCAGCGAGGTGACGCAGTGGATAGAATACCGGCCCTGGATTCAGGAGGACCTGAGTTCAAATCCGGTCTCAGACACATAACACTTACTAGCTGTGTGACCCTGAGCAAGTCACTTAACCCCATTGCCTAGCCAAAATATAAAAAATAAAAAAATATAGATAGAAGCAGCCCTGTCACCGCAACTATAAAGAGGTCTCTTTTGTGGTAGTGACCTTAGCAGCTCCCCAAGGGGCATACACAGGCTAAAAGAAATCTAGCAAGAAAAGAAACCTACGACTTGTACTTTCCTAGGTTTGGCAAGTTTGCCAAAGAATTACATTACAATAGTAGCTAATATTTATATAGCATTTACTATGTGCTAGGCACTGTTAAGCACTTTACAACTATTTCCTTATTTAATCTTTATACCAACACTGGGAGGTTAGTACTATTATGATCTCCATTTCACAGATGAGGAAACTGAGACAAACGGAGATTAAGTGACTTGCCCAGGGTTATACTAGCACTAGTAAATGTCTGAGGTCAGATTTGAACTCAGATCATCCTGACTCCAGGCTCAGTACTCTACCCACTGCTCCATCCAGCTGCACAGAAGTGCCTCTGAACAGGGAAAGTACCATTGAGTTGGTATTTGAGCCAAGGTACTCTACCCCAGCTATGTGTGGTAACCAAGCCTATGTTGTTAGCGTGAGTGTTTCCTTCAAGGATGCCTAGGAAGGTACAGGTCCCTGCTAGGCTTCTGCTAGTCTGTGTATATCCATTGGAGGAGGCTGCTAAAATATAAGAGTGCCTATAGATGCTCAAGTTGCCAGGAGAGTAACTGGTGATGAGAACTCTGGGTAGACTAGTAACTATTTGTAGCTACAGTTTTATGTAGCCACAAGGCCCTATTGAACAAGAAGGGATGCTACGAGAAAGGGCAAAGGATACTCACAGCAGTGCCCTGCCCTTTGGGATGCTCATTCCCCAACATACACCTTATTTAGCTTCCAAGGGTGAAGTAGAGGAAGGAGATGCTAAAATATTAGGCAAGTCTTTTTATGAGACTGTAGGGCCTAGAGGATCCAGCTAAGGCCTTGGAACTGAAGAGCCAAGTTCAAACCACAGCTCTGTCAGCATCTCTGGGTGTAGTACAAGAGAATAACTATCCCCTCGTTTGCCCCATCAGCAAAACGAGCATCATAAAATGTCACCTCTAATAATGCCTTGTGTGATCAGCTTGCAATTGCCCATGCTAATGTGACACCAAAAGGCTACAATGCCAGGAACTGCTGAGAAAAATTTGCTGTGCAGCATCCAACACTCATTTCTATTTGACTCCTACCCAGTGGCCTTTATACTATACCAAGGAGGCTCAGCAAATGGAAAAGGAAAGGGACCACCAGGCTCTTGACCATTAATCCACTATTGGCTCTAGCATTCCAGCCTTGTCCCTAAACTGTAAGCTTCAAGAAGGCAGAGATATTCTATGTTTTCATCCCCATTTCCACCCACACTCTCTCCAGCTCAGTGTGTTACGCATGTTAGAAACCAATAAATATTTGCTGGAAAAAAAAATCAATGGAAGAAAGGTCTAGACTCTGGCAATTTGGCAATATCCCCTGGACCAGGATCAGCGCCACAAACAGGAAGCTAAAAGCCTTGACAGATCCTCTTTGCTAATCCCAGCAGGCCCCAAAACAAACAGCCGTTCCCTGTGACTCACTGCTTGCTCGACTACTACATTTTTAAAGAAAAATAATAACAACCAAAAACTCTTCAAAAACAAAACAAAAACTGAGCCCTACAACGGCTGCTTAAGACACTCTCCCAGGAGAATTTGAGGCTGCTGTAGCAATGTAACCAAGAAAATCACAGTTCTGGCTCAGTCTCCAAGGAAGGCATGATTACTCTTCCCTTATCTTCATGGTGGAGTCTACCAGGGGCACTTGGGTGTGGGGCTGTCCATTCTCACCTCCTTCTGTTTCTTGGCTTCTTCCAGGTTGTTGAGCAGCATTCTGCGGTCCTTTCCTGTCTTGTCCATTAGATTTTTCATCTGTTTCATGCCGTTGAGAGCATTTTCAAATTCATTACCTACGTATTTGCTCCCCTGGGCAGACATGTCTGTAACAGAAGGAGAGAGTGAGGCTGAGAGACAATCACAGAATGCTTGCAGTGGTGGGGACCCCAGAGAGTATGTAGTCCAAGCCCTTCAGCCAAACCCCTCCCCTACCCTATCCCCACCTCCAGCACCAGCTCATAAACTGCTCCCACCCTCAGTTTACAAATGAGTCAATGGAAGCCTAAAATGGGAGTTCTGAGCCCACAGCTCATAGTCAGTGTCTACAAAAAGGGAATTTAGGGTGGAAAAAATCTGCACCTAAATCCTAGGCTTGGTCTGGGGTCTGGAAAGGTATGGCTGATCCAACTAGTGATAAGGTGAGACAAATGTCTCTCCTGTCTGTGGTGACTCAGTGCTGTGGGAGATAGTCAGATTTCTTCATTCACCACTCAGACCATTAAATCTACCCACCTTCTTTGGTGCTGAAGAGGGCATTCATTCATTCATTCATTCATTCGTTCGTTCATTCGTTCATTTGTTCATTCACTCAACTTATTCATGGGACTTCCCTGGGGCAAAGATATTGGAGTGCTTGCCATTTCTTTCTTTGAAGTGTCCCCATTTTACAGATGAAGAACTGAGGCAAGTAGGGGTTAAGTGACTTGCCCAGGGTCACACAGCTAGTAAGTGTCTGAGGCCAGATTTGAATTCAGGAAGATAAGTCTTCCTGATTCCAGGCCTAGCACTCTATCCACTGTGCCACTTAGCTTCCAGGTTGGGGTCGCATACTGGCATATAGTGGACAGAGAGACATCCACTCTCCTTTTCTTCTACATAATCACAAAAGATCCAGCCACTGTTTGTGCCAAGAAAATTGGTCCAAAGTGAGATGAAGTCAATCTAAGGCTCTTCCTGGGACTTAAAGGAAGCAATCATAACACTCAGAAGGTAGCTATGAAGGAAGCTGGTGGGGAAGGGTGTAGGCTCATGAGAGCCCCTCCTTGGACTGGGTGCCAACTTCTGGTCCGCTCACTGTCCTTTTGGGTTTGACTGAGATTGATGGAGAAGTGACCTCCGGAGAAGGGAGGTATTCTTGTCCTCTGGAAGCTGCTAGACCCAGGGGCCTGCTGGAAGCAGCTAGACTAGCTCAAGAGCGCTTCCATTTTTAGCATAAGCATTGATGCCTCAAAAATTCCATAGCTACAAATCGGAGCTGGAGTTGTTGTTTTGACTGTTTAGACTTAAGAAAGTCTTAATTCAGATAAAAGTATGTGTTGTTGTCGCTGCTGTTCAGGTGCGTCCACCTCTTCGTGATCTCATTTGGGGTTTTCTTGGCGGAGACACTGGAGTGGTTTGCCATTCCTTCTCTAGCTCATTTTACAGATGACGAAACGGAGGCAAACAGGGTTAGCTAGGTAAGCTAGTAAGTGTCTGAGGCCAGATTTGAACTCAGGAGGAAGAGGCTTCCTGACTCTACGCCTGGCGCTCTATCCACTGTGCCACGTAGCTGCTCCATACTCCCCCACTCCCACCCCACCCACCACCCAGTCCAATTATTAAACATTTACCAGCATGCTCCTGTATTACCCTATAAATAATTGCTTGAGCTCCACAGGACTGTTGAAAAAGGCTTAGAGAATGAAATCATCACTGGACTACAGACCCAGTGACTCAGGCAGCAAGGTGGCTCAGTTGATAAGATACGAGCTGCTGGATCTTGAGTCAGAAAGTCCTGGCTCTAAATCCTCAGCCACTTACTAGCTTTGTGATCTTGGGCAAGTCACTTAACCTCTATTTCCCCACCTGTAAAATTGGGATAATAATAACATATACCTCCCAGAGTTGTTGTAAGGACATAATATATTGTGCCTAATAGGCACTATATAAAATATTAGCTATTAATAATACATGGCAATCATGTTGCTTCTTAAGGTTGGCAAAATATTTTATGTACATTGTCTCATTTGAGCTTTCCAACACCCCTGCTTAGACCCCAACCCATCTTTATTAGAACCACATCACTGCCCCATCATATCAAGAATGTACTCGGCTCCAGCGATGATAGAAGAGGTTTAAGCTGGCCCAGTGTGCAATCCCTCTAGTATCAAGCATTTTCTCCTCGCACACAGCCAACAACTCATGCTGAGCAGCAGCCCCTCTACAGATAACAGCACCCTTGTTCTCAAACCACCTTTCTGAGCAAGGCCTGCCATCACTCAATTTAGGTCAGTGTCTCTATGATAAATGGACACATATGGAGACAGCTGTGATGGAAAGTCCTCTGGCTTTGGTGTCTGAGAATATGGATTTGAATCTCAGCTCTGCTACTTAAGACTTGGGCAAATCATCTACCCTCCCTGGGCTTCATTTGCCTTCTGGGGTCCCTTCTGGCTCTAAACTGGGGAATCATATGATTTGTACCTTCCAACTTCAAAGCCTACAATTCTACGGCTTGTTGAACCCCATTGGCGTTCAACATCCTCTCAAGATTACAAAAAGTCTAAGACCTGGCCCCTACCCCAAAAGGTAATAACCTGGCTAAGAACATGATATTAATACACATCGGACAGTCAGAGAATAATACAAAATAGTATACAATTGAGGGTTAAATAGACTATATGTTAAAGGAGTTCACATATAGGCTACTGAACAGTGGATCAGGGAAGCCTTCTTGATGGAGGTGGTGGTCCTCTTTGAGAAACAACAACAAAAGTGGGGTAGGCTTTGGAGGGGCAACTGGGTGGAGAAGTGGATAAAACACCAGGCCTGGAGTCAGGAAGACCCATCTTTGTGAGTTCAATTATAGCCTTAGACACTTACTAGCTGTATGACCCTAGGCAAGTCCCTTAACCCTGTTTGCCTCAGTTTCCTCATTTGCAAAAGAGCTACAGAAGGAATTGGCAAACCACTCCAGTACCTTTGTCAAGAAAACCCTAAATGGAGTCATGAAAGGTTGGGCATGACTGAACAATAACAACAAAAAGGCTTTGGAGAGGTGGAAAGCAATGAGACAGGTGAATACAGGGCAACCAGAATGAGCTGAGCTGGCTTGGGGCACAGTAGAAAGACTGGCTGGACAGGACGAGAATCGTGGTAGACAAGCTAAGTAGGTAGGGTGGGGTCAGATCACAGGAGGCTTTGAAAGCCAGACTGAGGCATTTAGACTGGTGGCCCTAAGAAAAGGGAAGTGAGGGAGTCTGGGAGACACACTAGGAAACTCGTTCCTTTATGCCACAAATGTTTAGGAAGCGGATACCACATACAAGGCACAGTGCCAGGTGCTGGGGGGAATTCAGAAGATGCATAGGACACCTCTTTGATTGGCTTTTTGTACAAATTGTGCCCCATGCACAATTTTAATCTCTTTAATCTCTCCCATTTAGAATATCCCAGTTTTTGTCAAGACTCTATAGGAAGCCTTTCCTGAGCCTTCTCCTCAGCTGCTTGCTAGTGCCTCCTTCCTCCCCAATAAAATTACCCTGAATTTACTTTGTATATATTTGTGTGTGTGTATATATATATATGTGTGTATGTATGTATGTGTATGTGAGCATGTTTATGGCTTTCCCAGGAGTAGCGTCATTAAAAAGACGCATTATTATCAGCAGCTTTGCTGCTGAACCCTAAGGACCATGAGCCCTTTCCTTCTGACTTGCAGCTGAAATCTTCTCTAAGTGTTGTCTTCCCCATCAGAACGTGGGCCCCTTCAAAGCAGGGCATTTTCAAATTTTTCTATTTATGTGGCCAACACTTGGTACTTAATAAATGCTTTTTCATTCATTCATTTATTCATTTGTTTGTTTCCCCCTAAAAGAGAAGGTAAGGTCCCTGAAGGCAGGGACTATTTCATTTTTGCCTTTGTGTGCCCGGCACTTGGCACCATGCCTAGAACATTGTAGAGCTTCATAAACGATTGTTAATTATTTGACGTTTGACTTTGTGTTGGGGTTATTTGTACGTGTGTCTAATCCTTCCTTCCCCTAACTAGATTGTCAATTTCACGAAGAGTAGGAACCTGGTCTTATCTAACCTTTTCATCTTTCTGAGTGCCTGGAACATAATGGGTATTAATGTGCTCAATTGAAAGGGAGAATATCTGAAAAGCACCTAGCCTGGCCTACAGTAGGAGCTTAACACATGTTTGTCCGCTTCTCTCTACCCCATCTTCTTACTAGAATCTTTTGGAATGCCTGGTCTCTTCCACACTTCCACTCAAGCACCATCTTCTGCCTGAGGCTTTTCTGGTCCCTCCCACCCACCCAGCAGCCAGTGCCTTCTTCCCTAAGGTTCCCTTGTAGATATCTGTAGTGTAGATACTTCTATCTGTGCATGGTGTCTCTCCCGTTAGAAGCCAGGGACTGTTTGACTTGGTGTCCCCAGCACCCAGTCCATGGCTGTGCATATAGTAGCACGTAATAATTGCTTGTTGATGGATTGAGTCATACTGAAAACCTGGTCCTTAAAATAGTTTAAAATCTATAGAGAAATATGACAGCATTACCAACTTACCCTGGAGGTCATTGGGAGAAATCAGTGCCTCTCCTCTCTTCCAGCTTAGCAAAAGCCCAAGGAACGAAAGTAGCAACAGGGACTTCATTTTCCTTTGGTTTTTGGTTCCAGAGTCTTAAGGCAAGGAGGCTGCATGAAGAAAAAGGAAAAGATGGGTCATGGTAACCGTGGAGACAGAGCTTGCTGGCATGCACAGCCCAGTAGGCCGCCCTCCGGCATACTGGCAAAACGGCAGCTGCATAGGGCACTAGAAACCAAGTTTATAAGCACAGAATACAAACAGATTCGGTGTCAGAGTCAATCACTTCTTGACACTGGGTTCCAGTTACCCTGGTAATAAAATAAGGCAGAGGTCCTGGCCATCCCCAGTAAAGCCAAAAGGACAGAGAAGCCCGCTGATACAGACAGATGTCCTACAGAGAAGACTGAGCATTATTCTGGAGAGTTGTCTTTCCAGAACTGGGGGCAAGGATGGGAGAGCAAACTAGGCCGAGGAGGCACTGAGCCAGGAATGACAGGCCCCATCTCTCAGAAGCCTTTGTAAGGATTAGACTGTAAACATGCAGGTAATGAAGAAACTTTATTTAAACAGAACAAAACAAAACAAAAAAAAACCCTTCTACTATGCACAAGATATGAACAGATCGGATTGTCTTGAAAATATTTCTCTTATTAGGAACTCTGTTTTTAATAATAATAGCATGTATGTAGTGCTTTTAATGTTTGCAAAGTGCTTTACATATGTTATATCATTTGGTCCTCACAGCAGCAGATGAGGATACTGAGGCACAGAGAGATTAAGTGACTTGCCCAGGGTCACACAGATAGTGTCTGAGGCAAGATTCCAGTTTGGTTCTTCCTTGCCATCCATAGTGGCAACCTAGCTGTCTCACTTCATATGGACAGAATTTAATATACTTCATTTCATCTACTTACAAGTTCTTTTGAGTTTCTGATGCTATCATGGCCTGTTTTAATGCAGTTTCTATGATCACCCTCTTCAAAATAGCGTAATAATGTCTAAAATGGAATGATAGTTGTAATATAACAGAAAGAGCCCCTGCCTAGAAATTTGGAGATCTGAGCTGGAGTTCAAGGTCTGCCATTGTGTGACCTTGAGCAAGTCACTTAGTATCTCTTGGGCTTTCTCTCCTCATCTATAAAATGAAGTATTTGGAATAGATGGTTCCTAAGGTTCCTCTCAGCCCTGACATTCTGTGTCTGCTACCTTGCCCAAGACTGTGAGAGGAGACAAGAAATTCTGCAGGGAAGACAATTTCCCCTCTGGTCTCTTAGGTGCCACAAAGCCCCCACCGGGCAGGGTTTGGGAAGGACCACCAGCCAGGGTTTGGTTTGTTTTTTCCTTTAAACAGAACTCCTCCCTTCATTAGTCTCCTAGCCAGTGTGACCTGCCACAGTGTGACCATAGCCTTGGGGCCAGAAAACCTGGCCCACGCCCAGGGCCTCCCTCTTATGCAAGGGATACTTTCCCAGAAGCTAAGGGAGGTGTTGCACAAGACCTGAAACCCCCTCTGTCAGCTGAAGGCCACCCATTTCCCATAACCCGTTTGGGGGGGGGGAAGTGGGATCCCTTTTTCCTAGAATTATCCATTGTCTCTCCATCGAAAGCGACAGGAGCATTCTAAGGACTGGGGAAACAAGTGGGTAAACTCAGGGTGGGGGCCAGACAAAGTTGGACAAGGGCAAATACCCCCTCAAAGACCTGTTTTTGGTTCAGCGGCCCCCTTCCTAACACTTACACAAACATTAATGAAAGGGCGCCTCAGAGAAATTGCACAACTAATGAGTTGTCTGAGCTGTCTTTCCAGAACTGAGGGCAAGGATGGGACAGCAAACTGGGCCGAAGGGGCACCGAGCCAGAAGTGCCCATCCACATGGCCTGCGGCTAGGAACAGCCTGTGATTTTTTTTCCAGATACCCCCTCCTACACACACACACACTCTATTCAAAATATTGTGTCAACCTGCTCAGCAAAGCATGAGGGCTCCTCCTCCAGGGAATCATGATAGGATCAGGGATTTAGAGCTTGAGGGGGACTTTGGAGATCATATAGTCCAATTCCCTCAGAGAAAACTGGTGGCTCAGTGGGTAGAGCCTTTAGCCTGAAGTTCAGAAGACCTGAGTATAAATGCAGCCTCAAACACTTGTGTGACACTGGGCAATCTCTGTATGCCTTGGTTTCCTCAACTGTAAAATGGGGATAATAATTTGCACCTGTCTTCCAGAGTTGTGAGTATCAAACAAGATATTTGTAAAACACTTAGAACAGTCCCTGGCATGTAGTAAGCACTTAATAAATGCTTATTCCATTCCATTTTGCAGGGGCCTAAAGAGGCAAAGAGACTTGATTGTCACATAGGTAGCAAGAGACAGATAGGATTCAAATTCAGACCCTCTGAATCAAAATCCAACATTCTTCTACTATCACTTTACTCCCTAAAGAAAGTAAAGGCTTAAGACACAGATACTGTTATAGTATAGTGGAAAGAATAATGGATTTGAGTCGGAGCACTTGGGTTTTAATAATAACAACAACAATAATAAACATTCATGTAGTGCTTTATGGGGGCAGCTAGGTGACACAGTGGATAGAGTGCCAGGCCTGGAGTCTGGAAGACCTATCTTTGTGAGTTCAAATCTGGCCTCAGACACTTACTAGCTGTATGACCCAGGGCAAATCATTTAACCCTGTTTGCCTCAGTTTCCTCCTCTGTAAAATGAGCTGGAGAAAGAAATGACAAACCACTCCAGTATCTTTGTCAAGAAAACCCCAAATGGGGTCATGAAATTAGACATGACTGAAACAACTGAACAACAACAATAGTACTTTATAGTTATATAGTACTTTGTAAAGCACTTGAAAAATGCTTTAAAATATTATTTCAGCTAATAAGTGACTGGGGCCATATTTGAATTTCTCACTCCAGGTCCAAGGTTTCATCCACTCTACCCGCTAGCTGCCTCAAGCTCTGGCACTTACCACCTATGTGATCTTGGGCAAATGTATTGACTTCTCTGGGCCTGGGTTTCCTATGATTCTATGAAAGCAATAGTGATTTCAATATCTACTACTGGTCTCAGAGCCCGACTTTCTTCAGGATTCAGCTCAAATCCCACCTTTGGAGGGCCTTTCCCCTTCCCCCATCCCCCCCCCTTACTGCTTTCCCTCTGAGATAACTTTCCATCTACTCTGTATATACCTAGTATGTACATCACTGTTTGCATATTGCTCCCTCTTTAGAACGGAAGTTCCTTGAGGGAGCTTGTTTTTTTAGCTTTCTTTGTACCCCAGGGCTTAGCATACAGTAAACATTTAATAAATATTTCTTGACAGAAGTCCTGCATGCCTAAGAAAAAAGGACATCTACTTTTAAGTTTTGCATTGCGAATCAGAGTGAGTTGAAGCTCAGCTATGTGGGTTGATGAACTGAGGTACGCGTGAATGAGCATTACGCAGATCCTGTTCAAAAACAGCCTGGTCATGTTCAGGCTAACCTCTCTTCCTTCCTTTCCAGAGCTCTGCCTAAATGTAGTTTTATTTGCCTGACCTTGCTCCACATCGATTCAATTTCCCCATCACCTTCTAGTTTGTCAGCTAGCTCCTGCTGGGTGGGACAAGGACGCAGTGCTGCCCAGCTGCTCCCATTGGGTGATCTTCACCCCTCCCCTCCCTGCATTCCCCAGGCACATCGATCCAGGGCTGTATTCCTGAGACCGGACAACTTGAAGTGACCTTGCAGGTATTCTGTTCTCGGTCAGGGCTGATGTCACAGGCTCAGACAGGCCTAGTGTCATAAGGGCTAGGTGTAATGGGCTTAGGGGGTATGGCATGAAGGTGAAAGGAGGAGACAGGGGAAAGAGAATGCCCAAAGGGCTGGTCCAGACAATGCCTTTTTTTAACCTCCACCACAGAAAGAATAATTCCCCCCTTAGAATCAAAGCACAAGCATAGTTCAAAGGAGAGATGTAATTCACCTCCCCTAAAAGTACCCAAACCCTTATTCTGCAACATGTGGGGGTCTTGAGCCAGGGGAGAGTAGGGAGGTTCAGAGAGAACAGCAAAGGCAAATGCAAGAAGGTAGAAGATGGAGAACCATACATAAGGAAGAGCAAAAAGTCCATTTGGCTACACTGTAGTGTGTGTGTATGTGTGTGTGTGTGTGTGTGTGTGTGTGTGTGTGTGTGATCAGAGGGGGAAAGGGACAAGGTTATGAAAGACTTTAAAGGCCAACGTGAGCAGTTTATATTTGATCCTGGAGGCAACGGGGAGAATGGAAAGGTCGGGTGTGGGGCTAGGGGAAGGGAAGAGGAAGAGGTAGACAATTTCAGGCGCCCCAAGTTTCCCTATTGCTCCAAACTAAGCATTTGGATCAAATGAAGGTTTCCTGCCTTTATCAGAAATCCCTTCCTCTCCCCACCTCACCAATCACCATTCAACTCAGTTCAATCCAACAAGCATCCAACCAATAAACATTCCCTTAGCTGCTGTTTTGTGCCAAACACTGTGCCTACAATACTCCCTTGCAGCTGCTCTGTTTTTTAACCACCTTATAGGGCAGACTCCCTCACCCTCATCCGAGGGTCTCACATATCTGTAGAATCTTAGAGTAGGAAGGAAAATCGGAAGTCACCTCACCCAGCCCCTCCTCCCTCAGCCTCTCAGATGTGCAGTTCAGAACAAAGAGGATGCAGGAAGCTGGTCTAATCAATACACTGCTGTTGAAGGATGCCTATTCTTGGCTCAGTAACTGCAAAGGTCTGGGGGACACCAGAGAAAGGGAAGCATAATTGCAGAGACTTTTAGAGGTCCTGAATGATGCTAAAGGGCTCATGAGGGTCCAAATTAAATAGTGACCTCTTGAAACTCTATAGGAGGGGTGGGGAACCTGCAGTCTCGAGGCCACATGAGGCCTTCTGGGTCCTCGGGTGCAGCCTTTTGATTCAGTCCAAGCCTGGAAATCTCCACAAGGCAGCAAATGATCCCCTAAAATCCTCTGGTTTGGATTGACAGTCCTGAGCTAGTCCCAGAGGCTTTTAGGATTTGATATTCCGGGCAGGGGAATACCAGAAGCATGATGGCACCTTGAGCACTGACAGTCAGTCAACAGTCAACAAGCCTCCTATGTGCCAGGCAGCACATTACAGTACTTGGAGTAGTGGGATAGAGGAAACACTGAACTAGAGTTAGAGGACCCGGTTCTGGTCCTGCCCGTCTACTCCTAGCCATGCTGACTTTAGGCAAATCCTTCTACCTCGCTGCAGTCTCAGTTTCCTCTTTCTGTAAAACAGGAATGATATTATCTGACCTCTGCCTTTGGAGGTGTGGTGAAGATGAAATAAAGCAACAGAAAGAAAGAACTTTGAAAACCACAAAGGAGGTTGCAAATGTAAGCTATAATTCTTAACATTTCTGAGACCAAGTAAGAAATAATCCGTATGCTGGAAAAGGAGAGGGAGAGAGTTGAGGGAAGCTATCCAGGTCTCAGGCTGCTAGGTGGCCCTAGGTGGCAGAGTGGGCCAGGAGTCAGGAAGACCTCAGCCTTAGACACTTACCAGTTATGTGACCCTGAGCAAGTCCTGTAATTGCTGTCTGCCTCAGTTTCCTCATCTATAAAATGGGGATAATAGGCTGTCATGAAGATAAAATGGGATATTTGTACATAGTAGGTGCCTGGTACATAGTAGGTACTTAATAAATGCTTATTAAATCTAAATCCTAATATGACAGGGATTCGGTAATAATCTCTGTGCTGAAAAGTAGGGGGGAGGGAACCTAGTCAGGGGTTGCTGGATACCTTAATGGGGATAAGAAGCCATCCACTGACTATACTTTCCACTTTTTCCAATTCTTTTGCTGGTCTGGTTCTTCCAGCTTAATTCCTTTATGAATCTGTCAGTATTTTTCAGTGTCCTCTTGTCCACCCACACCTCCTTATCCTCCCACCAGAATTTTAAGCCTTGAGCTGATGGATAACACAGGGATGGGTAAATACCTGCTGCAACTGGGTGGAACCCTCAAATGCTCAGTCATTAAGCCTTTCTAACTTTATTCAGCAAACATTCTGCCTACAAAACTCTTCTGTGGTTTAAAAAAAAAAAAAAGATAAAATAGCCATTATCCCCACCCTCAACAAGGCCATCAGGCGGTAAGTCACCTCAGACAGCTCAGGTAGCTGTGCACCTCTGGCCAAGTCACTCAGCATCTGTCTGCCTCAGTTACCTCAACTGTAAAATGGGGATCATAATAGCACCTACCTCCTAGGGTTGTTGTAAGGATAAAACAAGAGATTATTTGTAAAGTGCGCAGCACAGTGCTTGGCACATAGCAGATAATGCACTTCTTCCTTTCTTTCTCCCTTCCTTCCTTTGTTCCTCCCTCTCTTTTTTTCTCTGTCCCTCCCTTCCTCCTTTCTTCTCTTCCTTTGTTCCTCCCTTCCTTCTTTCCTGCCTCCCTCCCTTCCTTCCTCCCTTTCTTCCTTCCTCCCTTTTTCTCTTCCTTCCTTTGTCCCTCCCTTTCTTCTTTGCTCCTTTCCCTCTCTTCCTCCCTCCCTCCCTCCCTTCCTTTCTTTCTTTCTTCATTCTTTTCTTCCATCCATCCTTCCTTTCTCCCTCCCTTGCTTAAAAATCTATGTACCTAATTTGAGTTTTAGGGATTTGGAAAAAAAAAATCTTCAGAATGAAGGCCCTCGTTTTTTCTGTCCTCTCTACTGTCAGACTCTAATCACCATTATCCTTAGAGATACAGCCAAACATGTTACAGAACAGCGTCACAGAAAACAACAAAACTGAAAGACAATTGGCTTGTGTTCTGGTCCCAGCCCGTCACTCACAAGCTGACTTTGGTAAGATGTTTTGCTTCCCTAACCCTCCATTTCCTTCTCTGTCAAATAAGGATGTTTGATGATCTCTAAGGTCCTTTCCTGCTCCAATATTCTATCCGTTCACGTAACTGGAGAAGGGAAGGCTGAGGTAGCTCTGACTCATCAGGAAGAAGACAGCTGAATGTGGGGGAAAAGGGAAAGGAACTCCTACTACGCACCAGGCACTGTGCTTACCACATTACAATATTATCTCATTCAACCCTCATAACAGCCACAGCAATCTGCAAGGCAGGTACCATTATTATCCCTATTTTATAGTAGGGAAGACTGAGGCACACAGAAGTTACATGACTTTCCCAGGGTTATACAGCTAGTATCTGCGGCTGGTTTTGAACTTTCTTTCTGACTCCAGGCCAGCACTCTATCCATTGAGCCACCTAGCTGCCTAAGGGAAGGAGAGAGGTTTATGGATAAAGAAGCAGACAGAGTTAGGAAGACATGTTCTCTTGTGTGACCCAGGACAAGATTCTCTGGTCCTCAGTTTCCTCATTTGTAAAATGGGAAAAATAATAGCTACTCCTTCCCAAGGTTGCTGTGAGGGTCAAAGAAGATTTTATACACACACATACACATATACACACACTATATATATATTTATCAATGACAATTATATACATATACATATATTATATATATTAATATACTAATTTGCAAACTTTAAAGCAAATGTTAGTTAATTTTATCTTTAAATCTTACAATAAGTTACATTATCACAAAATTCAAAGGACTTCACAGAAAATGAGAGGCAGAACAAGCAGACTTTGTTAGCCATGCCTGTGGGCTCTGAGTAGCCTCCACCAGTGGTAGCCAAGAAGGAATGTAATCACTTCGAATGCCAGAGGCTTATCTGGAAGCTTTGTCCCTATACAGTATTATCCCCCTGCCTCTAGGTTCACCCTCTTTTCTCAGTCAATCGATGGGTAATCTTAAGACTCAGGATTTCAAAGCCTACCTTTGAATGCTTACTATCTGTGTAAGGTCACTTCTCATAACAGGGCCTCAGTTTCCTCATCCATAAAATGAGGGAGGTAGACTAGATGTCCACTGAGGTCCCTTTCAGTTCTATTGCTACAGTACGAGGTGCTGATGCTACAAAGTTCTAACTCTTGTGGGTGATTTGGAGATACTGACATGCCAAAAAAATCTAGTTATGAGTTATAGCCAGAATGTGCCTCAGAGATCATCTAGTAACTCCTTTCCCCCTCTTTTTGAAAGTGGGGAACTAGCACCCAGAAAAGTAAAATGATTTGCCCAAGGTCAAACAGCTAATTAGTGGTATAGGTCAGCACTCCAACCCAAGGTTCTAGACACCAAAACTTTCCTTGACATCACAAACCTGCTTTACTACCTGTTCCAAGCAGATTTAGCGACTTGTATGAAAAGCAAGAGGGAAAAAAAGACCCTGAGGGAAATATTCTTTGTGCCCAGACTCAGGAGCAAGGGAGAATGCTTGGCCTCAGTCAATTAACTAAAAAGGGCTTGCCTTTCTTCTCTGGCAGTAATATTCCTTGTTCCAGGTGATCAGGGCGCTTATAAGGGCTATGAAGCCCGGACCCTGGGTTTTACATTTACATTGTATTTTCTGTTTGCCCCCTCTGCAGGTTACAGTGACCTCTTGGCAGAAAGGCAGAAAATCCTCCCAGTTGCTGCCAGCACCCATTGCTATCAAGCCATACGGGAGCTCCCACTGCTCTCCAGAGAGAGGAGATTTCTCTGTAATTTACTGAAACTGGTTGGGAGGTGGGGAATAGGAGCAAAGGGGGAAGAGAGGATGAGAATCTTGACTATTTTTATAAGCAGTAAAGGGTTAACAACATCATAGGATTATCCATTTGGAACTGGGAGGAGCCTCATGGGTTAATGAGTTGAAGCTTCTCCTTTTGTATATGAGAAAACTGAGGCTCAGGAAGGTTAAATAATTCACCTAAAATAACACAGGTGGGACATACCATAGCCAGGATTCAAACCTGGGTCCTCTGACCGCCAACTTCAGGATTCTCCCCACTGAAGAGAAAGGATAGCTATAAGAATAGCTGGACCCAGAGAGTTATCCTTTACGTATAAATTATCCTTTCATCTCTTCACAAAGCTTACTTCTCATTCATTATTCATCACATGGGGAAAGAGGGAAGGAAAGAAGAGAGGGTAAAAGTCAAATATAATTGTCATCTATTCAGTATTCACTTGGATACCCCTTACCTGGGCAGTGGAGGAGCCCAAGACTATGCCAAGGTATAGTAACAATAGGAAAGAATATAAGGAAAAAAAATAAGAATGAGAAAAAATAGTAATAACAGCAATAATAATAGTGTCTAATCTCTATACAGCACTTTAAGGTGCATAAAACATCTTAAACATATTATCTTATTTGATCCTTCCAACTTCTCTATGAGATAGGTGCTGTCATTATCCCCTTTTATAGGTGAGGAATCTAAGGCTGAGAAGGATTTTGAGCCTAAAAAGATAACATAAATAATAATAATAACAGCTGGAATTTCTATCACACTTTAAAAGTTTACAAAACCCTCGACTCCCATTATTAGCTCATCTAAGCTTCCCAAACCACCCTGTCAGGTAGGTATTACCTCACAGGTTTCATCTCTGATTTAAAAACTTCGCAGCCTTAGCAGAATCATTGAATTTCAAAGCAAAAAAGAAAAGCCTTAAAATTATCTTGTCTAATCATATTGCCTCGTTTTTTACAGATGGGGAAACTGAGGCCCAGGGAAGGGAAATGACCTGCCCAGGGTCTCCTGCAAATGATTAGAGGCAGTTAGTATTAGAAGCCAAGTTTCCCAACTCCTAGTTCAGGGCTCTCTTCAGTCTCTCACAATGCAATCTACCTGAGCCCACAGACGCCCCTTGAGCGCAGTCACAAACATCCCTTCCCTTCTGTAAGAACCTGTATCTCCTCAGCTCTGGTAACGCTAAAAACAGATGACTCCTGAGACAGGTGCATACCCTCCAGCAAATCCTCCCTATCTATTTCTGTGCAAAATCTTCTTTGCAGTTGAGAGAGATTTTACCAAGCATCTCACCCTGTCAGGAGGATGCCGGAAGGCCCAGCTCTGCTCCTCTCCTCTCCTCTCCACTCCTCTCCACTCTTTTCTTGCCTGCGCCCTTGGTGATGTCTGATGGCTGGTGCTGGAGGCAGTATTTATAACCCTCTGCGCACGCACCCCTGCCTCTCTCACTCCCGTCTGCCAACCTTAATGAGTCATACACAAAGAATGCCCTGGAAACGTTCAGGGAGCGTTCTGGAAGCTGGCAGCTGGAATCAAGGCAGGCTGCGGCGGGAGAAGAGTGGCAGCAGGGGGCACCTGCGCTCTGTGGATGGAGGAGGAGGAGGAGGAAAAGGACTGCAGTTTACCCGGGACTCAGCTCCTGAGCTGCAGTGAGGCAGTGACGGAGAGGGGAGAGAGTTATGGCATCACCCGTCTGTGCGCAAGGGAAGAGAGAGGCAAAAAGGGCAAGATTTGGGGGAGCGAGGGTTAATGCAAAAGTTGGGAAAGTGACCCCCGCCCCCAGAAGGGAGGCATCTTTCTTAAAACAGTATATACATTGTATACCCCCCTCCCAAAGTCTTTCATCCCAGAGAGGGCATTTTCCAAGAGCCTGCCAGAAGAAGGGTTTTGTTTTTCATTCTAGAGACAAGAAGGGAAGCTACTGAAGATTTTTGAGTCAGGGAGTGACGCAGTCAGGCCTATGCTTTAGGAATATTAATTTGGTAGCTGTTTACAGAAAGGTCTGGAAAGAAGAAAGCCAAGAAATAGGGAAATTAATCAGATGGCTATTACATGAGCCCAGGTGAGTCAGGGGGAAGCGGGCAGGCTGGTGGGCTTATGAGTGGAGACAAGGGGATGCTTCTCCTTCCTCCCCCCAACCTGGGCTCCTTGAAATGCAGGTGTAGAGAGATCTGAAATCCCCTAACTATGTACCACCACTCATGGCCTAATTCCCAGTTCCCCAGGCTAAATCATTCTGTAAAAAAGATTCTTCACCAAGGGAACGCTGAAGGCAGTAACAGCAATATTGTTCTAAGAACAACTTTGAACGACATTCTGAGTATTATAAATACTCGAATCAGCTGCAGAGGACCTATGAAGGGAGATGCTATCTGCATAGAAGTATGCATAATATGGTTTTACATATATATGTATATGTATATACGTATTTTTGATTAAGATGGTGTGGGGAAGGAGGGGGAAAAATAAAAAGTGCAGAGTAGAGAACAAAAGAAAATTTGGAAGCACACAAAAGCAGGGTAGCTTTGAAAACAATGTGTAGGGGAAGCTAGGTGATGCAGTGAATAGAGCACACCCCCCCCCCTTGGAGTCAGGAGAACCTAAGTTCAAATTTGGCCTCAGACACTTAACTAGCTGTGTGACCCTAGGCAAGTCATTGGACCCCAATTGCCTCAAAAAAAGTGGTGTAGTATTTATTACATAGTTTTTCAAAACAAACAGTGGGAAACGAAAATTCATGGTTTTATACTAAATCCTCTTTTTATGTTGTGCTGTGTACATGAAAATGGTCTCTTTTTTGCATTTAAGTTCAAAATAAATTTTAAAAATTTAAATGATTTTTCACACTGAACCTATTACCTATGATCCCATTTCAATGTGGGATGGGAGGTCAGGATCTGTGCAGAATTGAGGGGTCAGAGTGAGAGACGCAGCTATGGGGGCACAGAGAGAGCATTGGGTTTGAAGTCAGAGGCATTAAGCTCGAATCCTACCTCTGGAGGTGATCGGGGCCAGTCAGATACCCTCTGTGGGACTCTGTTTCTTCAGATATAAAAGGGAGAAAAGGAAACCTACCTTACAGAATCATGAAGATCAAATGAGATTATTGTATATAGAACACTCTACAAATTATGAAGTCAATGTCAGTTTTTATTATTCAGTCCAATCTTAGCAGGAAGCTGGTAACTACGCTTTGTGGCCCAGAAATGCCAGGAAACCCTTCTCAATCCAGGAGCTAAATTGAGACCTTTGCATGGGAAAGCAGATAGTCTAGATTCCAGACTCTAGAAGGCCATTAGCTGGTAAATGTTGTTGAGTTCCAGAGACATGGTCCAGGAAAAATGTTAGAGAAATCTCCTGTAGGAATATTAATGAGCCATTTTGGTCAAGGTCACAGATGTAGAGTTAGAAGGGAGGTCATGCAGTCTGACAGCTTTATTTTACAGGTGAGGAAACTGAAGCCCAGAGAAATGAAGTAATTTGCCGAGGGTCACACAAGGATCAGGACCACTAGGATGAACTACCATGTTTCTTTTCAGTGGAAAAGGCACTGTAATGTAGTTGAAGGATATGCTTGCCTTGGGTCTTCGATGAGCTGGTAATGGGTAGAGTCACTCCTTGGGGCTTCTTGTCCAGGATAATATGACTAGTAAGTATCAAGAGTGGGATTCAAACCCAGGTCTTGGGGCAGCTAGGTGAAGTGGATAGAGCACCAGCCCTGAAGTCAGGAGGACCTGAGTTCAAATCCAGCCTCAGACCAAACACTTGACACTTACTAGTGGGCAAGTCACTTAACCCCAATTGCCTAAAAACAAACAAACAAAAAAACAGGTCTTCTTGCCTCTAAGACCCATACACTATCTGATGTACTGCACCACACTTCATCTCAGGTTCTATAACTTGAGAAATCCCTTATATCCTCATCTGTACCTAGAAAATAATGCCATATATATGTGTATGTATATGTGTATTATATATACACATATATATACATATACACATGCACATGCATATATATACATATATATATACATATATACATATACACACACACACACACACACACACACACACACACACACACACACACACACACACACATATATATATATATCTCCTGTTCTGCCTTATGGGGTTGTGAAGTTAAAACAAGATAATAAGTATAAAATATTTTTAAAAACATAAGCTTATCCTATAAATATTTCTGTAAACTTCTTAATAATTATAATAATAATAAAAATGGATTGGGCATCCTTGGGATTCAAACCATGATGAGAGGGCTTCAAACAGAGAGAGACTGGGAATGTTGTAGAGAGAGTTTCTATTCAGATGGGGGTTGGATTAGATGGTAATAGAGGAGTTACTGTAAATCCTGACTATCTTCCCACAAGAAATCTGACTCACCCCCACTGACTGGGGCCCCTCTTGCATGGACTGGCCAAGCTAGAAAGAAACAAATTATGTACTGGCAACGTTAAACCTCCAGTTGTTAATGATTACTCTTTAACAATTACTGTTCTTGTTCTTTTGGCAAGGGACAATGAGGGTAGGAGGAGAATATCTCAGAAAACTGATAATAAACATTCTTTACTATTTTTATGATCTGTTGGCTTGTTTGGAAATGATCTCACCAACAATTAAGCTGTTTAATTATTATCTCTATGCACATAACGTCCATTTCTTTATATTCGGCTCTAATCTCTTTTCTGAACTCCAATCCCTCATCTCCAAATGCCTGCTAGACATCTCTGGTGGATGTCCCATTGGTATCTCAAACCCTGCATGTCTAAAACAGAATTCATTATAAATTCTCTCTGCTTTCCAAAAAACTTATCCTTCTTTCAAAATTCCATTTGTGTTGTTCCACCTAGGCAGCTAAGTATCACAGTGCATAGAGCCTAGGACTTGAGAGTCAGGAAGACCTGAGTTCAAAACCTGCCTCAGATACTAGTTGAGTGACTCTGGGCAAATCACTTAATCATGCTATGCCTCAGTTTCCTCAGTTGTAAAATGGGCATAACAGAACTGATCACAGTGTTGTGAGGATCAAATAAGTTAATCTATATTAAATGTTTTACAGATTTTAAAGTGCTATATGAATATTAATAATACATAAATAATAGTAACTATTATTATTTGTGTTGAGAACAATCACTCTCTTTCTAGTCACCAGGCAAAGTTATCCTTAACTCTTTCCTTTCCATCACTGCCCATATCCCATTAGTTGCCGAGTCTTATCCATGCCACCTACATGATATTTCTTCTATTCATCATCTTCTCTCTCTTCATAGACCCCCTACCTTGCCCCCTTTCACCTCTTCCCTGTCTATCAAAATAGGCTCCTGATGGGTTTTTCTGCTTCCCGTGTCTCTCTAGTCCATTCTCTGAAGCTGCTAAAGTGATCATCTGAACACAGGTCGGACCACTTCATTTGAGTTCTCAGCCTAGCATTTAAAGACATCCACAATGTGGCTGTCATTCACCCTTCTAGACTAAATGCATTGAATAGCTGTTCCCTCAGCGCAACAAATCATCTCCTCCCTCATTGCATTTGCATTTGAAATATACCCACTCTTTATTTGCACCTCTTGGAATCCCTAGTCTGGTGCAAAGCTCAGCTCAGATACCACCCCCTAGATCAAGCCTTTCCTGATTCTTTCACTCCTTAATGCTTTGTCCCTCCTAAAACCACTTTGCATTTACTTCTCTTGATACAGTGAAAAGAACAGGGGCCCTAGGAGCCAGAGGACCTTGATTTATATCTTGCCTCTGTCATTTACTAGCTGTGTGACTCCAGGCAAGTCACTTAACCTCTCTGGACCTCAGTTTCTTCAAACTGACAAATAAGGGGCTGGAATAACTGACCTCAGAGGTATCCTCCAATTCTTTGATCCTATGTTTTATGTCTATGTTGCACATACTTCCCCACCCCCAGAATGTTAGTCCCTTGAGGGTAGGGACTGTTAAGTTTTTGTCTTTATATCACTGTGATTTAGCCTAGTTCTTGGCACATGGAATATTATTCAGTATTGTAAGATAATCAACTTTGAAAGATTTCCTAACTCTGACTGACACAATGACCAACCACAATCCCAAAGGCCTCATGATGAAACATACCAGAATGCAGATTGAAGCATATTTGTATTTTATTTTTTCTTTTCTTTCTGTTTTGGATATGGCTAAGGCAGGAATTCTTTTTTGCATGACTATACATATTTGTAACAGGTTTTATTTTTCTTACTTATTCAGTGGGTAGAGGAGGAAGAGAAAGGAGGGAGAGCATTCAGGACTGAAAATAAAGTTGAATTTAAAAAGAAATGTTTGTTGACTCAAAGTAAAAACAATGTTTCCTAATTTTTTTTCTTAACCATTATCAGTAAATGAAAATTCCTACTAATGTGTCAGATTCAAGTTTTAGCCTGTATCACAACATGTACCCAAGGAGTCTGAAATGCTCCCCAAAGTCAATGAATGATGCTTAATATTGTATGTGCACACATAAAAAGCATTTTGGATATGGGTGACAGCTCAAGTACGGGAGACCTCCCAAGGAGAGGGAATATAGATTCATGGACTCTTATTTTAGGTGAGAAAACTGATATGGCAGGAGGGAAGAAGGGGTTAGAAACAGGGCTGGCAACCAGAAGCCCATCTCACCTTCCCAGCATTCTTGAATTCTCTGCCCTCTCCCTTCAGAAAAACCTGCTCTATAGAAATGGCCTGATATCAGCCTTGTCCACCTTAGTATGAATAAGTTCAAGTGCCATATGATGCTTTTCAAAGGTAGTTACATTTCAGAGGCAACCTGATGCAATAGAAGGGAACTAGATTCTTTAACGCATAGTAGGTGTGTGACCAACTGAAGCTCTCTGAGTATCAGTTTCCCAAACTGTAACATGGGGATAAAACTATCCATAGTAAATATCTACCTTCTAGGACTGATGTAGGATCAAATGAGATAAATCATGTGAATCATTTTGCAGAACTGAGAGTTTTAGATAAATCCCAGTTATTATTGCTGTGGGATAAAAGGATCATGGAAGTGTAGAATTAGAACTGGGGGTATCATCCAGTCCAACCTCTTCATTTTAAAGATGAAAAAGTTGAGTTCTAGAGAGTTGTACCCAAGGTCATACATGTAGTAAGTGGCACAGACCCTCTAACTCCCTCATTAGAGAGATATCAAGCTTCAGCCTAGGAATTAGGAGAGAGATTTCTGAGTCAGAGAGCTTTTCATGCCTAGAAGTAGCAGGTAGGCACCCACCTATTTTGCATTTCTGGGAGTGATGGGGTACTTGTGTTTGGGCTCCAGCCCTAAGATCATGTCTTTGGAAGCCATCCAGTTTCTCTGTAGGCCCAGTAAGAAAATCTTTTTTTTTTTTTTTGTTGCAAGCACATGAAGGCCTAACCCTGAAATTCCTTTGATAAAAGCTATCTCAGGGGTGCCTGACCCAGGAACTCTTTCCCTGGTGCCAGATCCCCAAGGACCATGCTCTGACAACCCTTCTATCTTGTCCTCTCCCCATTGTCTGGTATCAACAGAGCTGTCTCTGTTGACTCCCTGAATTTTCCCATCCATAAATCACTGGCACCTTCTTTCAAGGTACCTGAACCCCTTGCATATTCCTCTGAAGTCCCTAGACTACCTAATTAGCATCCTTGGCATTCTTTTTACACTCCCTTTTCCATATAAGCCCTAGCACCATCCTCACTAGCTTGCAGGTTCCCTAAGAACCCTTGGCCACTTTGTTAAGCATTACAATAAATTTTACCACTTGGCTAAGCGACAGCTTGCATATGTGAATTTGTTCCAGAAAACTCCTCCTTGTACCCTGACATTTTGGGGTCCCAGAACCCCTAAACCATGTCAGCATCGCTAAACCTCATCAGGAGTGCTTATACCAATTGAATGTTTCTTCATACAAAGGGGAGGGGGAGGGAAAGCAACTTATTTCTAGAATATCTTTGGCTGCGGACAGTAGGTGCCAGAGAAACAGGAGTTACCTTCTTTCTAACTTCCTGTGACAGTGAGGATACTAGCGAAGTTTTCAACCTACAAAGCCTTCCAAAATTTAGATACCTTCTGGAAAAGCACCTGAACAACTTCTACCCCTAGCACATTTGAGCAACATGAAAGAGAAAGAGATAGAAGTAAATAGACCAACCAAGAAATGTTAGTTGGCAGATACATATACAAAAATCAGGATGGCTGATGAGTGATGACAACTGTCCAGGTTTCTTCACCTAGCTTTTGTTCTTGCCTTTACCTTTGTACGCCAATCAAAGATCTTAACAGTGGGGCTAAGCTCAGCACACTAGCCTTCTGTATGTTGGTTAAGCTAGGTCTCCCAAATAAGGTTGGGAGACATGGAATTCAACCAGGAATTTAACAGAAATTAGGAAGAACTTTCTAACCCCAAGTCAGATAGTTGTCTGAGAGCATGGACCTGGAATCAGCACCAAACAAAGCAAGTCAAAGGACTATTTAATCTTAGCCTGAAGGCATTTAATCCATGCTTCTCTCCCCTACCTCCCTCACAAACCCCAGATGATTAGGTAGGATTCAGTGGCCAAAAAGCCTATCCCTGAGTAAGGTAGGCTGGCATTCTTTTAGAACTACACTTGAATTAATTATCTGGGATACATGGGGCGGGGGGGGGGAGTGAATTAAACCTATTCTTTTGAAATACAGGTACAAGTTGTTCATCCTTTATTTTTGAAGAGGACCAGTGACATCACAGGGTGATGTCTTGACTTGCATGTGAATTGGATTTAAATAGGGCAGAATTGCACAGAGTCATTAGTCTTACTCTCTGTTCCAGAGTCATCAAAGTCTAGATGACCGGCAATTGCCCAGAATGCTGTGGATGACCTTGGCATGTTCAATCTCTGACCAAGCTCTAAGTATTCCACAGTGCCTGCTTCAGGCACCTTCATGGCTGTTGGAACAAATTGTTGTCATCCACACATTCTGATAAAGGCAATCTTCACATCCTCGGGTAGACACCTCCCTAATTCCCTGACAGGTTTGAGACCCATCCGTTACCTGTAATCTGCTGTTGCCTGTGTGCATTGGAAGTTTTACTGGGGTGTGGCTTCTTCTTGGAGCCATGGAAGAGAGTTGGGTGACAGACACCAAAGAAGGATGAGCAGCCCTAAAAAGGGCTTGGCAATCCCTCACACCAGAGGTACTAGTCTTCCCTGGAGCCCCATAGACCCCTTAGATGCTAGCAGCCTGAATTTGGAGTGGTAGGCTTTGAAGCACATAGGCCCACTTGTCAATTTGCCATTCACCACCATGAAGAAGAACACCCTGGACTTCCTAACCACTCAAGATCCAGATACTACCAGGGACTCACCCCTTTCCCTGCCCCTGCCTCTACCCCTGACCAAAGAAGAGCCCCACTTTCAAAAGCATACTGAAGGGCAAGCTGAAGTGAGCCTCTCAAAAACAAATGAGCCTGTCCAAAGCCTCTCACAAAGAAACCTAGTGAGACTCTGCAGCAATGCTGCCCCACCCCCAGGGGAATGTCTCAATTTATTTTATTAGGTGGCTTCTAAAGATATCTAATAACAAATCTGATTCCTAATAACAGTTATTTTGATACATATTTTTGCTCCCTTTTTATTTATAAATGTTCAGGGTCAGGATCCTGCCTTGTAAATATTCTTTGTACGTTTCCCATTATTCATAACTCCCCCAAGGTCAAGCATAAGAGCTTGGACACAAGATTAGGATAGAAAATATGACTTGGAAGAGAGACAGAGATACCTGGCCCATCTTGTTGAAAAAATGGGAAAATGGAAGAGCATAGGAGAAAGAAAACAATCAGTTCTCAGCTGTGTAAAACCTGGGTGGAAAACTGGTCCCTAAGGAATGGAGACACTTAAGAAACAACTGAGTTAAGGAAAATTTTGGATTAAAAGCTAGGAGGGAAAAGAAAGCCAACAGTATCATTGACACCCCCCCATTCCCAAAAACAACAAGTTAGGAGTGGAAAGTTGACAGTGATTCATCAGAACACCGCACCTAGAGAGACTGAGGAGTCCCCATCCTGGCTGATCTCTTATCCAGCATCACTGGAGGAATAAGCTGCTACATATCAAATGACTTTGCTTTTTCTTTTTTTAAGTGACTTTTCCAAATATCTAAAAACAAAAAGGATTGGCTGGCAGATATGTATACAAAAGGCAGGATTGTAGATGACTGACAACAATTGCCTAAGTATTTCTTTCTCTTTAAACACCCAAACTTAAAAAAAAAATCTCCCATTTTTCTGTGGGATCCTTTCAGTGAAATCACACTTTGCTGCTTCTTTAAACAGTATAATGAAAATGATTTAACGCTTTCTTTTTTAACTTCTCGGGGCCAATCAGTATAATAATCATTGGGTTGGTTTTTTTTAAAGCAGTCTTATAAACATGTTATCTCATTGGTGTGGTATTTCCTTTGTTCATATTACAGTTCCATCGGATCTTCTCATTCTGTGGTTCTTATCCATGTTTTCTTGTATGAGGTAGCTCAAAGAGACCTGCTGCTGGATATATACATACATACACATATATATATATAATATATATATATATATATATATGTGTGTGTGTGTGTGTGGATATATGTATGTATACATATACATATATACACATACATATTTATACACACATGAATATCATAAAGACAAGAATGTGGGACAATAGGAAGTTGACGACCTTGCCCTCTTAGCTTAGCTTTTGTGCTTTCTCAGATTCATTTTCGTGATAGTACCACAAAGACTTTGTGGGGCCTGAGGAAAAGTTCAATAACTAAGACCCAGATATCTTTTTGCAATTCCTTACAGGGGGGCCCCTAAGTGATTTGAGGGAGGTACGGGTGGGTCAAAGGAACTGAAAGGAGTTAAGGTGGACTTTCTAACCCTAAGTCAGAGAGAGTTGTTGTACAGAGATATTAATTCTGTTAGCAGGAGGAAGTGAATCAAAGATTGATGAAATGCCTAAGGATGCTACTTTACTATTACAAAATAAAAATAAACCTTAGTTCTTGATGGCAGAGATTCTGGGAGCTAACAATTTCTACTCCTCATGGGAGAAAAGCACCTAGTTTTTCTTTTACTTTTCTAGTCTAATGACTGGGTTAGGAGGGCCCTTGCATTTCTAAACAAGCTGAAGCAGGCTCTGGGGATTAAACTAAAAAAAGATTAAAGAGCAGACTCTCCTTACAGAGACAAGGTAGCACCTCAGCTGAGATTTTCTCTCTAGGAGAGAAAGAGAATGAGGGAGTGGCAGAGACAGACATAGCACCCAACAGGGACTGTGAGGCACCACATGATGCACTGATAAAGGCTCAGCAGAGAGCAGTTGACCATGAGGACCAGGCATAGCATGAGCAGTGTAATGACAGCACCAGAAGACCTTAGGGGGCTTATAACTTCTGAGATATTCATTGCCCCTCTGGTAAATGGCCCTGCAACATAATTTTCTGACAAATGTGTCCATCACAAATATGATCCCTCTTTTGAAAAAAGATCCTCTTCTCATTGAGAATGTACATACTTGTGAAAGGGTAGACTCTATATTTATGGGGTGAGAGAATAGATTTTTTTTTGCTACTTTTATTACTGTGTTTAATTACAGATCTTTAACTTAAACAAATTGCATCCTCTGGCTAATTTATAGAAGTAAATACATTGGTGTACCTTTGGAATTCTCCATCATGACCTAGGAACTTCTTCATCCCGCAGGAGCACACCAGCCCTTGAGTCCACACTGTTAGTACTCTCTGCCTCTGGGGCCGCTCCCTCTGTTTGGACAGTAGAAAGCAGAGAGCTCCTCCCAGAGCTTCCACTTAAGGAGAGCACCCTGGCCAGCCATCTCTTCATTTCCCACGTGACTGTATCTTTCGGACTACCCTCTTGCAGGGTAGCTTCCCTTCCCCACTCTTTTCAATTGCCTTTTATTTATTGTCTTCCTCAATTCATTTTAAGCTCCTTGAGGGCAGAGACTGCCCTTTTTCAAGTATGCCCATTTCCAGCGTTAGCACAGTGTCTGGCACTTAGTAGGTGCTAAATAAATGTTTATTGACTGACTGGTGGGAGGGCTTGTGAGTTATGGTTCTGAGTGTATGTTGACCTGCAAAGTCTCTTGGGCCTACAACAGCTTTTCTGGAACATCCATGATGATAAAGGGAGGTATCTTAGGTGCTACACTTGGAAATCCTCTCTGGAGTATCGCTGTAGACCATCCTCTTATTCCTTCAGTACAAATATAATAATGAGAGACAGTGTGACTGAGTGGATAGAAATCTGGGTTCAAGTTTTACTTCTAACAAATATAGGTTATATGACCCTGGTCAAGTCACTTATCCTCTGATCCATGAAACACTCTAAGAATATAAGTATTCCTCCAGGCCTTCTGTCTATTTAGACTCCCTCTATGACCTCTGATGATGATAGAGGTCAGAGGAGGCACATGTATCATCTCCCACAAGAAGGCCTGAGAGTTATTTTGTTTTGGTGATCTTTAAAGAAGAAATGAGAAATGAGGTAAAAATATACCTTTCAAATCTTGGCTGGTCTCTCAACCTTGCATTTCTCAACTCTTAATCCCAACAAAAATACCCATTTAAGCAAACGTAAATGGAAAATAATTTTAAAAGAAGCATAAAGTCCCCCCTAGACTGTTTTCTAAGTGACACAGTTTGTGGCTGTTAAACTTTTGAAACAAAAAAGAAGAAAAGAAGAAGAAGAAAGGAGGAGGGGAGGAAGAGAAGAAAGGGAGGAGAAAAGGATCATACTAGGGAGAAGGGAGAAGAACGTTGGAAAACGTTATCTCATATAATCAGGATGTGCAAGTCAAAGTCTCTACACACAAGCACAAAGAGGTGAAGGGTTAGGCAACACTTGAACCTCACTTTTCATCTGAACTGGTCAAAGGAAGGAAGAATCCACACATACATATGGCTAGGAACAGAAATATATTTTGTTCAACAGGAAACAGGAGGGAAAGGAGAGAAGGGAAAAGGGAAGATAAAAGACAGTAGATTTAGGGAAGGATTAGTTCTAAGTAAAATAAACCCCATAAGGGGAGTGGATAATGAAAAGGAGTCAAAAGGAAGGAAAGAAGGGGAAAGAACCTTAGATCAGGATTTAGGCCAGGGAAACAACAGAGGAACAGGGGAGCAGGAACAAATTGATTATCCAAAAATTAAAAGAAGATTTTACACAAACAAAACTAATGCAGCTAAAAATTAGAAGGGAAGCAGGTAACTGAGATTTTTTTTCTTTTTTGCAAAAAGTTTCTCTGATAAAGGTCTTGTTTCCAACATACTAACTAAATGAACTGATTCAAATTTGTAGGAATAAGAGACATTCCCCAACTGATAAATGGCTAAAGGGCATGAACAAAGCTAACCCAAAAAATGGAAACAATAAGTATAGGGAGAGAATGCAGAAAAATAGGTACATTAAATGCACTATTGGTATAGTTGTAAATTGTTCCAGGCATTTTGGGAAACAATTAGGAACTATGTCCTCGAAATTATTAAATTGTGCATACCCTTTGGCTCAGAAATTACAACTATTGTGTCTGAGGAAAAGGATGCATAGGTACAAAAATATATCAGCTCTTTATATAGTAGCAAAGAATTGGAAACCCAGACAGTGCCTACCAATTGGGTAATAACTGAACAAAATATGGTATATGGATGTAATGAAATGCTACTGTGCTGTAAGAAATGAGGAAAATGGTTTCAGAGAAACTTGGGAAGACAGGAATGAACTGATGCAGAGTAAAGTGAAAACCAAGAGAACAATCTATTCAAAAACTGCAAAATTGTTAAGACAGTTTTGAAAGACTTAAGAACCAATCGGGATTTCAGAGGGCCTATGATGAAACATGCTACCCACCTTCTGACAGGTAATAGAATCAAGGTACAGAGTAGGACAGGACATACGTTTTCTCGATATGGCCAACATGGGAACTAATTTTGTTTGGTTATACATATTTATTACAAGGGTTTTGTTTTGTTTTGTTTTCTAATAGAGGGGGAAGTGAGATAGAGAAGAAACAGATTTTTTTAAACTGAAAAATAACAAAATTAAAATTAAAAAAAAAAGAAAGAAATGCAAGACCATGGTAGAGAAGGATTTGGGAAACTTAAAAAAAAAAAAAAGGAAAAAAGACAACATTTAATCAACTTTCCACCATTTGCATATTGATGAGTGCCTGAAATTTTTTAACCCACATTGACTTCTTCCAACCACCCAAAAGTTTGGGGCCTTTCCTTCTCCCACTCCCACCAGCTGAAGTGAGTTCAGGGAATATCTGCTCATTTTAATGTAGTTTAAACCAAACATCATTAAGGTGGTAGATCCACTGAGAGGAAATCTTTCAAAAGTAAAATGCAAATGCTTTTCTGCTTCTTCTTGGTTTAGAATGATGTATGTCACTGTTCCCGTCCAAATCTGTTCTGAGGGAACTCTTGGGAAAACAGCTTAAAGCTGCCTGGATCCTATATTCATGGGAGACCCAGGCAGCTGGAGCTATCTACCCTTTAGTTTAGCCCCATTCAGAAATTCACATTATACATTTGCAAGCAAAAGCCAGTCAGCCTTGTCCGTGATAAGTCTTCTGTGTTTTACACTGTCAAGATATTTAACACTCAACAACTTACCACCTCAACCTCTCTCTCTCTCTCTCTTGTCTAGGGCCCCGCTCTTTCAATTCTGGAGGCATGGAACATTTTGTCATTTGGTAAGAGGAAGGAAGGAAGTTACTACTTCAACTAAATCTTATGAACTCGATAGATTTTCCTGGTTCCAAAGGATCAGTGACTCAGCTTACTGAGTTATAGTTTCTTGGATGTAATTAATCTACACAGGTAAAATAAAGAGGCACTGGAGAACAAACTAGACCAGGGGTGAGGAACCTGCAGCCTCGAGGCCACTTTCTGTGAAGTTTGGATTCAAAGAGTCTCACTTGAGGACCTAGAGGGCCACCACATATGGCCTTGAACTAGACATAGAGTAAGGGAAGGAGACTCACCTTTTACTCCCTACATAGGCCCAAATAGCATGAAAGAAGTACCTTTATTCTGTAGGGGAGTAGAAGCTGGAACAGAGGCATAACATCAGAAGTATGTTTCATTTTTCAAAAAAGGGTAAGGGGCCCTTTCTTATTTCTTTTTCCTTGGAAGCCTGGGATTTAACTTATACCTAGGCCAAACATTTGAACATCATGAGTATAAAGGATGCTTCCAAGGCACCATGGTCATCTGAAATATACACAACACTCTCCAAGATGCACAATCTCATTTTTATGTGGCACTTTATTACAATTGTGCTAAAATCATGAGCCTTTGCTCCAGAGAACAGCTTGGAATCATTAAAAAGCTCTGTACCATTTCCCAACTACAATCCAGCCTGCTCTCTTTCTACTCCTAAATTCTGGGTTTAACTCACCACCCATCTGCAGTGCCTGCCCCAGATACACACGGTGATGGAGCCACATCAGCCTGGTCATCCAGCTGTATGTCACAGTCCAGAGTTTAGACAATAGGCATTTTTCATCCATTTAGTTTTCCTGGATGAATTCTCAAGCTAATTTCCAAACAGTGAGATCTATGCAAAAGTAGATGAACCGATTTACTTAGAGTTCTTCAAGCAATAGTTGGATGAAGGTTTCTCAGGTAAATCTTGTTCAGTTACAGGTTACAGTAGATGGCCTAAGATCATAGATCTTAGATCCAGAGTGTAAGGGACTTCAGGGGCCATTTTACAGATGACCCAGAAAAGTTAAGCATCTTGCTCATGGTCAGACAGGTAGGCAGTAAACTGCAGAACCAAGATTTAAGTTCAGGTCCCTGTAATTCCAAGTCAAGGTCTTCAATTCAAGTCAGGGATCTAAGTTCAGGGTTATTTCCACCACATTACTTTGTCTCAGTAAGACATCTAGGTGGCACAAGAGATAGAGTGCCAGGCCTGGGATCAGGAAGACATGAGTTCAAATTCAGCCTCAGACACTTATTAGCTGTATGACTGTGCGCAAGTCACTAAATCCTGTTTGCCTCCATTTCCTCATCTGTACAAATGAGCTGGAGAAGGAAATGGCAAACCACTCTAGTATCTTTGCCAAGAAAACCCCAAATGAGGCCACAGAGAGTCAGACAGGACTGAAAAACAGATCAACAACAACAACCCTGTCTCTGAGGTCTCTTCCAACCCTGAGATCTTGTGATCATCAGAGAACAATCACGAATCTCACAAAAGAGGCCCTGTGATGTCCCAGGGCTTGGTGCAATTAGGACAATGGCATCTGTGAACATGGGAATCTGGAGGCTCTCATTTTATAGAAAGGCTCCCTCTCTTGGATTTAGGCCTCAAGCAAGAATATCCTTCAAGGCAGGGATGACCACATCTGGTGAGAATGCATCATCCCCTTTTATGCCTCATCTGATGTGAAGAATCAGATAGTCACTGACCAGGATTATCTCTGTGGTTTCATTTATGGAGGAAGCTTGGATTTGGAGAGAAGGTCATTGGTGACCCTTCCTTGAATCTCGGTGTTGGAAAGGGCCTCAGAGGCCATCTAGTTCAGTCCATGCCCCAACACAGAACCCTTTCCACAACTGCCCTGACAAGGGGCCATCCATCCTCAACTTGAAATCCTCCAGTGATTCGGAGCTTACTATCTCCTCAGGCAACCCACTGCATTGTGGAGCAGCTCTAATCACTGAGAGATTTTTACTGACATCAAGAATAAATCCACCTCTTTGCAACTCTACCTATTCTCCTGGTTCTACCCTCTTCCCCAGGCAGAACAAATGTAATCCCCCTCCTCATGACAGCCCTCAGATAGCTTTCGTGTCCCTCCTAAGTCTTGTCTTCACCAAGCTAAACATAGTAATGTTTTTGTAGCATTTTAAGGTCTGCAAAGGGCTTTCCATGTATTATCTCATTTGACCCTCACAATAACCCTTAGAATTAAGGGTTATGTTGCTATTTGTTGTTCAGTTGTTTTTCCAGTCATGTCCGACTCTTTGTGACCCCTTTTGCAGTTTTCTTGGCAAAGACACTAGAGTAGTTTTCCATTTCCTTCCCCTGGTCATTTTACAGATGAGGAAACTGAGGCAAACAGGGTTAAGTGACTCACCCAGGGTCACACAGCTAATATCTGAGGCCAGATCCGAACTCAGGAAGATGAGCCCAGTGATCTATCCACTGTGCCATCTAACTGCTGTCCTTAAGAGCCATAGTTATTAATATCTCCATCTAGAGATTAGGAAACTGAGAAATCTTGAAAAAGGCAGGAAGGACGGGAAGACGGCAACACCAAGCAGTAAATGTTTTGTTACATATTTTTCATTGTCTACATTCATATGTTTATGTCTATGTTCAGTGGTAGGATTTGAATTCAGATTTTCCTGGCTCCAGGTCTGTACTCTAATTTTATTCCAACAGTTTTTCATATGGTGCAATCTGGAGGCCTTTTATTGCTTGGGTTTCTATCCTCTAGATACTCTCCAACTTCTCAAAGGCCTTCCTAAACTGTGACTCCCCAAACCGAGTACTACATTCCAGATCGGGGCAGAATATTGTAAGAAATATAGTGAGACCATCACCATGCTAGTCCTGGGCACTTCACCGCTCAATGCAGTCTAAAGTTCATTTCAGTTCAATGAAGGGGAAGGGAAGGAAAGAAGCTTTTACATAGTTCATACTAGGTATCAGGCCCTGTGCTAAGCACTTTGAAAACATGCTACCCACCTCTGGAGAAAGAACTGATGGCTTTTGAATACAGATTGAAACATACTTTTTTAAAATTTTCTTTATTATTTTTGGTTTTTCGGTCTGCGTTTTCTTTTGCAACATGGCTAATATGGAAATGTTTTGCATGACTGCGCATGTATAATCTCTATTAAATTGCTTGCTTTCTTAAGGAGAGGAGAAGGAAGGGAGGGAGAGTTTGGAACTCAACATTTTTAAAAAACGAATGTTAGAAATTTTGGTTTACATGTGATGGAGAAAAAAAATTAAATGTGAAAAAGAAAAATATATATATAATCTTGTTGGATACTTACAACAACCCTGTGAGGTAGATACTGTCCTCTTCCAGTGAGAAGGTCAGTGGAGAGTAGAGAAATCATGCGCCATCTTTCATAAAAAACACAAAAACCTGTTTCTCTCACTCAGTCTTGTGTTCTAAGCACCTTCTTCTAAAAATGTTTTCTGCCTTTAATTGGTTGCCAAAGACATAAGGAGACATTAACTAGTTGGAAGTAGGTAGGTGCTCAGTGGATAGACAGAGCACTGGACTAGGAATCAGGAAGATCTGAGTTCAAATGTGGCCTCCGACACTTACTAGCTGTGTAACTCTGGGCAAGTCATTTAACCTCTATCTATCTGAGTTTCCTCATCTGTAAAATGGGGATAATAATAGCACTTAGCTACATTCCAGGATTGTTGCAAGAATCAGATGAAATAATAATTGAAATCACTTAGCACAATGCCTGGCACATAGTAGGTGCTTAATAAATGCTTTTTTTTTCTTCTTTCCTTTGGGCCCCACCTTCCTCACCCACAAAATGGGAATGTAGCAGTAGTCCTGGTATTGTCAGGCTAAATAACATAGGAAAATACAAATGTCGGCTATCATAATCATTATTATGTATTAATATGTTTATATCAATAAAAGCTTTAACATATTTGATTACATGAGGCAGGAATTAGAAATCTACCCTATTAAGACTTCAGATTGTCCTCTAAATTTCCAATTTGGGGAGAGCTATTACAAGACAAGAAGCTTGATTTTGTGAATAAGCATATTAAGATTATTCTGGGCAGAGCCAAGATGGCAGAATACAGGCAGCAACCTAGCTGGATTCTCCCCACATTCCTCTCGAAACAACTTTAAAATAACTCCTCAAATCAAATTTTGGAGTGGCAAAACCAACAAAAAGTCAGAGTGAGACATTTTCCCAAAGATCTCTGATCTTCAGGGTGGAAGCCAGGCCAGACTGCAGTAGGAGCACCAGCAGTGGACCTTGGAGCTGCCGTGACCAGGGAAGAAGCAGCAGCAGGTCTCAGCCCAGAAATGGTAAGGGGGCTGGACAATGGGTCAGAAAGAGATTCCAGGGGACCCTTTGCCGGCAGCTGGCACTGTCTGGCAGCTCTATCGCCCATATGCAGTTCTGGGTCACAGGTCCAGGGCAGAGAGGAAAGCTTGTGATCAGTCACAAGGGAGAAGGGACCTTGGTCACAGTTCTTAAAATCTGACCATGTCAGCTCCTAGTCAATCAACTCCAGAGGTACCTTATTACCTTTAGAACCAAATGTAAATCCCTCTGTTTGGCATATAAAGTTCTTCACAACTTAGCCCCTTCCTATCTCTCCAAACTTCTTACAAATCACTACCCTACACACACTCTACAATCTCACCATACCATTCTGCTTATCATTCCTCCTACACAATGTTTCATTTCCGTCTCTGTGCCTTTGCAAAGGCTGTTGCCCACGCCTAGAATGCACATAGAAGCACTTAATAAATGCTCATTGGTGAATGGATTAGGTGAGTTAGTGAAAGCTCACCTAACCAATTATGTCTATGTCTAGCCTAGGGCCAGGCCATCTATCCTATCCATTTATTCATCAGAATATCAAGGCTGAGTGTACCCTGTCCCTACCACCATACTGTTATTCAATCGTGCCTAACTCTTCATGCCTCCATTTGGGGTTTTTCTTGCAAAGATACTGGAGTGGTTTGCTGCTTCCTTCTCTAGTTCATTTTATAGATGCAGAAACTGAGGTTTCTGAAAGGTTAAGTGACTTGCTCAGGATCACACAGCTAGTAAATATCTGAGGCTAGATTTGAATTTAGGAAGATGAGTCTTCCTGACTCTGGGCCAGGCACTTTATGCCCTGTGCCATCTAGCTACCCATATACCCTACCACCACACATACGTCTTCTATATCCTGCCTTTGCTCTGGGAACAGTAATCAAATCAATGGTGTCTTTACTGATGGAAGAATGCAATAATCTATTGTCCAATGGCCTCATTCAAAAGCCCTCCAACTGCCCAGACCGAAAGTCTCTAACTTCCATTGCTCCATAGTTTTTGTGTCCCCTTATTACAATGTAAGCTCTTTGAGGGAAGGGACTATCTCAATTTTAATGCTATGTCCTAGCACAATGGCTGGCATACTTTATATACTTGACAAATGCTTCATCATTCATTCATGCCTTCATTTATCTATTCCCACTTCTGGTGGTATCTCCTCCCTCTCTGTTTCTCAGAACTAAATCTTGCCTTCTGTCCCCTCCCTTCTGGTGCCTCTTCTCCTCCTTTCTGATTGCACACACCTCTCTCATGCCACCACAAGCCAAAGACCTGGCAGCTCCCAGCATTCAAAGTATGGGGCAAAACTAGAGAGGGAGCTAGGGACAATATTTGGAGAACTCCAACTCTCCTTTCCCTGAACCTCATTGGAAGAAAGATATATGTAATACCTATATAGAGATACGTGTATGTATCTCTATATAACACCTACTCTGTCTATTTTATGCCGGGGAAATCTTAGACTCATTTGTTTTTCCTAGCAACAATCAGCAAGTCAACAAGCATTTATTAAGCTTTTACTATGTGCCAGGGCAATTAAGCTTTTACTATGTGCCAGTGCTATGCACTGGGAATGCAAAACAAAGACAGTCCCTGCCCTCAGAGAGCTCACATTCTAATGGAGGAAGATATATAACATAAAAGGCAGCTGTAAAAGGTAGGGGAAGAGATGAGAGAATGATAAGAATTGTATGAACCAAACTGACTCCATCTATTTAAAAAATTAATTAATTAATTTTTAGTTTTCGATATTTGCTTTTATAAGATTTTGAGTTCTAAATTTCCCTCCTCTCTCCATTCCTCCCTCCCCAAGACAGCATGCAATCTGATATAGGCTATGCATGTGCAATCATATTAAACATATTTCCACATTAGTCATGTTATGAAAGAAGAATCAGAATAAAAGGGCAAAACCATGAGAAAGAAAAAAATAAAAAACAATAAAGAGAAAATAGTATGCTTCAATCTGCCTTCAGACTCCATAATTCTTTCTCTGGATGTGTATAGCATTTCCTATCATGAGTCTTTTGGAATTATCTTAGATCAGGGGAAGCTAGGTGGCATAGTGGATAGAGCACCGGCCCTGGATTCAGGAGGACCTGAGTTCAAATCCAGCCTCAGACACATAACACTTACTAGCTGTGGGACCCTGGGCAAGTCACTTAACCCCATTGCCTTATAAAAAAAAAAGGAATTGTCTTAGATCATTGCATTGCTGTGAAGAGCTAAATCTAACAAAGTCAGTCATTGTACAATGTTGCTGTTACTGTGTACAATATTCTCCTGGTTCTGCTCACTTCACTCAGCATCAGTTCATTCAAGTCTTTCCAGGTTTTTCTGAAGTCTGCCTGCTCACAATTTCGTATGGAGCAATAGTATTCCATTACATTCATGTACCACATCCTCTCAATTTCCAGTTCTTTGCCACCACAAAAAGAACTGCTACAAATATTTTTGTACATGTGGGTCTTTTCCCCATTTTTATGGTCTCTTTGAGATACAGACCTAGTAGTGGTATTGCTGGGTCAAAGGGTATGCACACAAACTGACTCCATCTTGTGATTCGATTCCGGATCTAGTTCAGTTTCCTTTCTATTCAATTATGGGAATTGTAAAAACAAAACAAAACAAAACAAAAGGCATTGTCGGAACCTAGCCCTGAGTAGCTGGGAAGCAGGACCATCTCTACCTGCTGCTTAGAGACCTTCACCTAAGAACTTAGGTTATGCTGAACAGAAACACAGTCAGATCTGAAGACTGGTACCAAGAGTTTTCTCACAATTATACATCTAGAGCAACTCATATGTCTTATCTGAAAACTGGCACTGTACTAAAACAATCGGGTGGGAGGAGGATATCTCTTTTTCCGATTTCAGGGAATTGTACCTGTTCGCTCATCCCCTCCCAACTTGGAAAGTCCCTAATCTTTCCTCCAACCAGAAATCTCTCCTTGTATTTGAGGTCCATTGCCAACCTGAGGAGACCTGGTCCTGATTTGTTATGTAACTGGCATGCATTGCTTAATAAATCGATATGCTAGGAAGCTCGAATCTTTGTTTCCTCAGTTACTTCAGATTTCACCCATCACCGAGAGAAAGTACTAATGAAGAGGCCTAGAGAAGTCCAGAGAATCAGGACCAGAGCCTGGAGGAGAGTGAAGGAGTGAATATGGCTGGGCTGGGCTGGGCTGAGCACTTCCTCAAAATGGAGGTTCTGGAAGGAATCTACAAATTGGAGGAGGGGGCCACGTGGGCAAAGAGATCTTCTAGGGTAAGAAGGTTTCAGAGAAAGAGACATGATGGAGAAGTATGGACAATTAAATAACCTTACTTCTAGTCATTAAAATTAAATTTAAAGTAACATAACCAGGTATAGTCAATAATTTTTTAATTATCTCTCCGGGATCTATTTTCCAGGTCTGTTGTTTTGCCAATGAGATATTTCACATTGTCTTCTATTTTTTCATTCTTTTGGCTTTGTTTTATGATTTCTTGATTTCTCCTATAGTCACTAGCTTCCATTTGCTCCATTCTAATTTTTAAGGAATTATTTTCGTCAGTGAGCTTTTGGACCTTTTCCATTTGACCAGTTCTGCTTTTTAAGGCAGTCTTCTACTTGTTGGCTTTTTTGGACCTCTTTTGCCATTTGGGTTAGTCTATTTTTTAAGGTGTTATTTTCTTCAGTATTTTTTGGGTCTCCTTTAGCAAGCTGTCAACTTATTTTTCATGATTTTCTTGCATCACTCTCATTCCTCATCCCAATTTTTCCTCTGTTTCTCTTACTTGCTTCTCAAAATCCTTTTTGAGCTCTTCCATGGCCTGAGACAAATTCATATTTTTCTTAGAGGCTTTGGATGTAGGAGCTTTGACTTTGTTGTCTTTTTCTGGTTGTATGCTTTGATCTTCTTTGTCACCAAAGTAAGATTCTATAAGTCTGAGTTTTTTCTGCTGTTTGCTCATGTTCCCAGCCAATTACTTGACTTTTTAACTCTTTGTTAAGGTAGGGCTCCGCTACCAGTGTGGAAGGTGTACTGTCCCAAGCTTCAGAGTGTTTGTGCAGCTATTTTCAGAGATACTTCTAAGAATCTATAAGTTTTCAGTTCTTCCAACATGGCATGATCAAGGATGACGTGTTTACTCCTTTCCTGGCCTGTGCTCTGGTCTATGAGAGGTCACAAGTACTCTTTTCTGCCTTGGAACTGTGAGGAGGATTCCCTCTTCAGAACCACTACAAGCTCCACCACTCAAACATTCCTCCTTGACCCAGGACTGCAACCTAGAACTGAAACCCAGATCCAAGCATGGGCAAAGCCTGCCTCAGCACCAGCAAAGAGATCTCTGTAATCCCCTTCTGATCAGCTGTTTGATCCCCCCACTATCTGTTGTCCAAGAGCTCCAGAACACTAGCCACCCTCAGGCTGCACTAGGGCCAGGGCTGGACTACACTGCTCTCTCACCCAGGTACAACAGACCTTTCCCATTGATCTTCTAAGTTGTCTTTGGCATTTGTGGGTTGAGAAGTCTGGAAACCACCACAGCTGCCCGTGATTCAGTCTCCTGAGGCCTACTCCAGGTTTGCTGGGGCCCCGTTTTTGCCTGCTTGGCCCATGCTGAACTGCGCTCCTTTCCCAGCCTGATGCAATAGACCTTTCCTATCCTGGTTGTCTTGGGCTAGAAACTTGCTTCACTCTGTCTTTTTGTGGGTTCTGCTGCTCTAGAATTTGTTTAGAGATATTTTTACAGGTATTTGGAGGAGTCTGAGGGACAGCTCAAGCAAGTCACTGCTTTTACTCCACCATCTTGACTTCGGCCCTCTAGAGTAACATAATCAAAAGAAACAAAAAGCAGCATTCTAGCCATAACAAGATGGCCCAGAGAAGCTTGTGCAATGGTGGGGAAGAGATAGAAACAAGTTGGGTATTTCTTGCATAGCACAAAAAGTAAGTGATGGATCCTTGAGGTCAAAATTGTGTGTTGGAAGTCCAGGCCAGAAGAAATCAAAAGGAATAGGTGGTGCTCTATTATACTGTTGTTGTTTTGTCCTTTTTTTTTCTTCTAAGAGGACCAACGACACTGGGGTGATGTCTTGACTTGTGGGAGAATTGGATTTAAGTGAGGCAGAGTTGCACAAAGTTGTCAGTCTCACTCTCCCTCTTCCAGTCATCAAAGTTCAGCGGCAAGACACAGGACAACTGGCGATGGCCCGGGATGCAGTGGGTGACCTTGGTGTATTTGATGTCTGACCAAGCTCTAAGCGTCTCATAGAGCCTGCTTCAGCCTCCGTCAGGGCTGTCGGAACAGATCATTCTCATCCATCTATTCCACCGGGGGAAGTCTTCACATGTTTTGCATCTACTTATTCTACTATACTAAAAACTGTAGAACGACTGAATGTAAACAGGAGACACCATAATTATATCCATCCTCAGTATTTTTTATGTAGAACAACATCTTACTCACGGGGTGGTCTGTGGAGGAACTTTGGCTGGGAAGGCTACTTTCCCACCTCATCTTTCCTGGGAATAGGCCTCCATGCCCCTTCCCAGCCATCATCTTCATTTGCCTTCTTGGATTTCATGCCTGGTTCTCCCAGCTCTGATAGGTGAGCTTTGACCTTATCTTGCCTGTAATCAGGCTTCCGTGTCTCTTCCAGTCATCTCCTCAACCTTCTCTGCCCTCCCCACTCTTTCCCGACTCCCCTTTATGTTTTGTCTTCTCTCATTAGAATGTAAGTTCCTTGAAGGCAGGATCTATCTTGATTGCTTGTATTTGATTCCTCAGAGATTAGCACAGTGCCTAGCATATAGTAAGCACTTAATGAATAATCTATCTATGGATCAATCTCTATATCTACCTTGATTTAGATGTATCTATCTATATAGATATAGATATAGATGGATATCTATCTATATCTATGGATCTATATCTATCTCTAGATAGAGAGATATCCATCTAGATCTATATCTATATTTATAGAGAGAGACTTATATCTAGGTATCTATTGTTGTTCAGTCATTTCAGTCATGTCCAATCCCATTTGGTGTTCTTGGCAAAGATACTAGAGTGGTTTACTATTTCCTTCTCCAGCTCATTTTATAGGTGAGAAAACTGAGGCAAACAGAGTTAAGTGATTTGCCTAGGGTCACACAGCTGGTAAGAGTTTGAGGCTAGATTTGAACTCAGGAAGAAGAGTCTTCCTGACTCCAGGCCTCTGTCCATTGTGCCACTTAGCTGCCTATAAATATCTATTTATGTACGTGTGTGTGTGTATTTCTCTACTTACATTTAGAAATAAATACATATCCATAAATATAGATGTGTGCATGTGTATGTATTTCTCTACTTACATTTAGAAATAGATACAGATCCATAAATGTAGATGTCTCGCTACATGACCTTCCCTGGGTATTATCTATACCACTGATAACAGGACACTGGGGCTCCAAACACAATCCAATAGATATGAATTCACATACTAGTGTAAGGTCAGGTATCACCATCAACCACCACCAGATGATCAGCTGACCAGCTCAAGAACTACCTCCACATTCATCCAACGACAAACAGACAAAGAAGAACCTTGTAACAGTCCTCTGCTCTCCCAGGGTCATGCGACCAGACCACTTCCCTTTACCACAATCCAGAAAGAAAAAGGGCAAAAGAGAAACTGGCCTTAGAGACCAATTCTGAAGAGAATAAGGCTAAATGTGAACATCTCTAGCACTTTTCTCTCCAAGATATGATATAGTACTCTTAAACCAAAGGGAAAACATATGGTAGTTGGTGGCAGCCTCTGAGTCAACAGAAAATTGCATGTTTCTTGTACAAAGCCTTTGTCACTTAGGAAAAATGAAAGCAGGGTAATATGACAGTTCCACCCAGTCCTGCCTAATATTTATTCTTGGCCTCCCTCACCCTTCACCATGCTAGCTTTCAAGGGCCTGCCAACACCTTCAGAATATCCCTGTGGCATTATCTATAGAGAGAGGAAAAAGAGAGGTTGCCTGGATACATTCCATTTCTTTCCTTCTGAGGTCAAGTATCATTGGCCCACAGAGCCATTCCAATCATTCTAATTCAACTTTTCCTACTCTCCAATAGGTAAGGCCAAGATGTACCCCATGGTATACCTTCCCCACCATTCTCCTGGAGTTGGTAGTGTTCCTACATCATATGTACTTGGCTGTCCAGGGTCCTGACCTTATTTACCTTGGCTTACATTTTTTTTTTCACAGTATGACCATAAGGGCTTTTCTTCCCAATCTAGTATGTAATAACCTGAGTTCTGGAAGCTCTGTAGGGACTCTTTTCCACTGTCTAATGGAATTCACAATTCAAAAATATTTCCTGTGATTTGGTATAATTCCCCTTTGCATGGTTCATCTCATCTGTCTTTCTTTGTCCCATCCCCATGCAGCCCCAAACAGATGGCTCTCATTAACAATCAGAGATAGCCATCGCAGATGACTTGGCTTTGCCAAAACTTCATTATTTTAATCTGAAAGATTCCTCTGAGCACAGGATCAGGTCTCCCAGTAGAAATACAGGCATCTTTTCTTCTAAGTTTGTCATACAGAATGTCAGACTTAGAGAATGTTTAAGGAAAACACCATTAGCTAAAGCTTTAACTTATGGAATTTACAGACTGGATTGTATATATTATATAGCAGGAACTGCTGGTGGGGCATGTTATTATAAGGCATCCATCAGACCTCAGGAAGACTCAGGAACACTGTTCCAAGGGATCTTCAGGAGTAAACAGAAATTGCACCTCATGAGCTCTCCTCTTTCAAGAACCATGCATCCTGTCTGCCCCCTCCGCTCTTCCCCATCCTTGTTGCTGTCACCTGATGACCTATAGGTTATTGTCCCAACTTTTTCTGTGATTTTGATGCCTACCTAGGTAGTAGCGTTCCTCTCTTCTCCTTCCTTTGCCATCATCCTGGGAAGATTAACCTATACATTGATGATACCTCTAACAACCTGAACATACACTTCCCCAACTCTGACTTCCTCTTCTACCTCATTTCAGCCACACACTGACATGGTCACATCTTAAATTTCAATATCTGTGTAAATGTGCTAGATCCAAGATCTGGACCTTGGAAAAGTCATCCTCTGATCACAACCTCTTATCCCTCTATGTCCCCCACATTTTCATTCACACTAAGCCAACTCTTGACCTTGTCAATGGCTATCCATATTCCCCAATCCATGTCACACACCCTAACTTCCCTTTCTTCCATATCCTTCCTTATGTTCATGGTCTAATCTTAATCTTTCACTCTCTATTACTGTAGTGTCCCCCGAACTTCTGCCATTCTCAATTTGCAAACCCTCATTCCTGGATAACTCCTGATACCTCTGATTTCTGTCCTCTGCCTTCAGGACTGCTAAAGGTAGATGGGGAAAATCAGAAAATTAAGCCAATTTCACCCACTACAAATCTGTGTTATGTAACCTTCTTCATGGCATGCAATCTGTTCATTTCCCATGAGCCTGCTCTCCTCTGGATTTTTCTATCATGTACCAGTATGATGCACTATTTATGTTTTATCATGTACCTGGAAGACCACTTCATCCTTAGAACTCATGCCTTGGGAGTACCCTCTGCTCCTGGGGCCCCTCCCTCTGATTGGAGGGTGGAAGGTTCTGCCCAGAAGCTCTGTTTATGGAAGGAGCTCAGGTCAGCCATCTCTTCATTTTCCCCCAGACTGTGCTCCTCCAGACTTTATCATGCCTTCACTCCCACAATTTTCAGTTTCCTTTTTTTTGTTGTCTCTCTCATTAGAATATAAGCTTTTTGGTTTTTTGTTTTGTTTTGTTTTGTTTTTTGGAGGCAATGGGGTTAAGTGACTTGCCCAGGGTCACACAGCTAGTAAGTGTCAAGTATCTGAGGCCAGATTTGAACTCAGGTCCTCCGGACACCAGAGCCAGTGCTCTAGCCACTGCACCATCTAGCTACCCCTAGAATAAAAGCTTTTTAAAGGTAAGTCTGTCTTTCTTTTTGCTTATATTTTTATTCCCAGTGCTTAGCATAGTGCGTGGCACATAGTAAGTGATTAATAAATGTTTGCTGATTGACTAAACCAGGTGCTCACTGTTACTCAATAATCCTACTCTTCTCTAACTCATAGCCCCATGATAAACTTCTTTAAAAAGTTTACTTGATCAATAAGTTGGTCTATACTGGTCCTTCAAAGTTACCTTGTATCTATTTCATATATGTTTGGTGTATACTGTTATATGTACACATTCACTCCCCATTTAGAATGTAAGCTTCTTGAGGGCAGGGACTGTTTCAACCAACTACCTGCATTGGTAGGGCCCTATGACTAAGGATAGTGTTTAAAGTTTTACATCATTACAACAGGTAAAAACCATTCTTAGCTCCTACCTATACTGGGTGGATTTGGCCAACTGGGGTGTAATTTGAGACGCCTGAGACCTATCACAGTGCTGGGTATATAGTAGATGTTTAATAAATACTTACTGATTGTCTCATTGACTGATGGATACACCAGATGCTTCTGGGTTCTCTTTATACATTCACTTCAGCTGTGCTCAAGCTTAGCCCCCCCCTCTCTAATGAAACCATCTATTCACAAATTGCTAGTGACTTCCTAATCATCAAATACTTTAAAAACTTCTTTAGGAAACTTCATCCTCCTTCATGGAAAACTAGGTGGCACGGTGGATAGACTGCCAGGCCTGGAATCAGAAAACTCATCTTCCTGAGTTCAAATTCAGCCTCAGACATTCAGTAGCTTTGTGACCCTGGGCAAGTCACTTAACCCTGTTTACCTCAGTTTCTTCATCTGGCAAATCACTCCAGTATCTTTGCCAAGAAAACCCCAAATGGGGTCACAGAGAGTCAGACACAACTGAAATGACTGAACAACAAATCCTCCTTCACCTCTCTACACTCTTGATTACCCTCTCTGGCTGCCCGATTCATTCCAGCTTCCTTTCTTTATCCCAACCCTATACAACCTCAAATAAATCCAGATGGTGCTCATTAGTCATCAGAGATGGCCATCATAAATGACTTGGCCTCACTAAGATTTTATTATTTTAATCTGAAAGATTTATCTGAGTTCTCTCTTCCTTTGGCTTCAGAGATTCCACACTTTCCAGTTCCTCCTATTTTTCTACTTACTCCTTTTCTAACTCTTTCACTGGCTCCTCACCCTCTCCCCAATCCCTTACTGTAGGTGTTTGCCAAAGGTCTGTCCTTGGCTGTCTTCTCTTTTCTCTTTATTACCATCTCCCTTTGGCAATCTCATTGACCCTCTAGTCTGTAAGTATTTCCTCTAAATCAATATTCCCAAGTCTGTATGTCCAGTTCTGATGTCTCTTTTGAGTTCCAGATCCACAATGTCCAACTGCCTACAGGACGTCTTCAGACAGATGTCCTCTGTCAATTTCAAATATCCAAGACTTAGATCAGGGGTGAAGAATCATGTTTGGCCTCAAGGCCACAGGTTCCACATCCCTGACTTAGATCATTGTCTGCTCCACCCCAGCCCCACACTTCTCCTGTCAGCACATTTTTCTTCCCAGAGAACTACTGTTTACCACTCTCCTCTGTTTATAAACTTGGGATTATCTTTGATTTTTCACTCTATCCTCACTTCTCATATCAAATCAGTTACCAGAGCCAATAGATTCTAGTTCCACACCATCTCATATATCTCTACTCTCTTCTTTATTCATACCATCCCCACCCCAGTGCAAACACTTATTCCCACTCTTAGGTCCTCCAATCTATCCTTCATGCTGCTACTAGAACCATCTTTCCTGGGCAAAGAACTGGCCATGTCATTCCTCTCTACTCAGGAAAGGTCAAATTTCTCTACATGACATTCAAGCCCTCAGCAAAGAGGCACCAATCTGCCCTTCCAGCTTTATCTCACACTAACACCTATGTTTCCAAACACATGAATCTTGGCTCTTACTAGCTGCGTGACCCCAAGAAAATCAACTAACCTCTTTCAGCCTCAGTTTCCTCATCAATAAAATGGAAATAATATTACCTCTCTCATATGGTTGTCGTGAAGATCAAATGGAGTCATGTGTGGAAAGTACTTTGTAAACCTTAAGTCACTTTTTAAGTGTTAGCTATTACACACCAAACCTCAACCTATCAAGCATTTATTAAGTGCCTGCTGTTTGCCAGGCACTATGCTTGGTCTATATGCCCTGTGTTTTCAGCCCACATAAAAACTGTGTTGGGTAATTTTGCAGAAAATGAAGCCTTACCTTAATGAATTTATGGGCTGGACTGTAAGTTACTATTGCTCAAAATGTTCAAAATTGAACTCTATCTTTCCCCAAAAAAACTCCCACCTTCCAATTACTACCTATTACTACCCTATTACTAACAAGCACATGGCTGTTCTCCCAGACACCCAGGCTCAAAACCTAGATATCATCCTTAACTCCTCAGGATCTCTCACCCTCCATATCCAATATGTTGCCAAGGCCTGTCAATTTTCCCCTTGTAACATCTCTCTTCTGTGTCCTCATTTCTCTTCTGACACGGCCACTATTCTGGTGCAGAAAGAAAGGAAACATTTGTTAGATGCCTGCTATGTGCCAGGCACTGTGAAGTGCTTTTACAAATATTATTGCATTTGATCCCTGAGTGGTAGAACTGAATATTATCCCCATTTTACAGTTGAAAAAACTGAGGCAGATAGAGATTAAATGACTTGCCAAGGATCATACAGCTAATGAGTGTCTGAGGCTGGATTTGAACTCAGATCTTCCTGACTCCAGGTCCAGAGCTCTATCCACTGGTAACCTAGCTGCCTCTATGCCACCTCATGGTTCACAGATTATTGCAATAGCCTGCTGGTTGGATGCCCCCATGCCTCTCCCAAGTCTCTTCCCACTTCAGTCTTCTATTTTAGTGTCAGTCTTCTTCAAGTGCAGATCTGATAATATGCTCTGTCCCATTCAATAAATTTCAGTGGCTCCCTATTGCCTTCAGAATCAAATATAAAATACTCTGTTTGGTGTTCAAGGTCCTTCATAACCTCCTCCCCCCACCCCACTCCACACATTTTTCTAGACTTCTAATAACTCACACCCTAACCACACACTCCTCAATCCAATAACACTGGCTTCCTTGCTGTTTCATCTCCAGACACTGGGTATTTTTACTGGCTGTCCCCAACGCCTGGAATGCTCTCCCTCTCCCTTTCTTTCTGCTGAATTCTTGGCTTCCTTCAAGTCCCAACTACAATCCCACCTTCTACAAGAAGCCTTTCCCTATCCCCCTTCATTCTAGTGTCTTCTCTCAATTGTTGTTTTATTAATTAATCACATCTGACTCTTCATGACTCCATTTGGAGTTTTCTTGGCAAGAATGCTGGATTGTCATTTCCTTCTCCAGCCCATTTTACAGATGAGGAAACTGAGGTAAATGGGGTTAAATGACTTGCTCAGGGTCACACAGCTAGTAAAGTGTCTGAAGCCAGATTTGAACTCAGGTCCTCCTGACTCCAGGCTGGGCGATCTATCCACTGGGCCATCTAGCTGTCCTTTCTCTCTGTTAACTATTTCCAATTTATTCTGTATATATCTTGTTTGCATGTAGTTGTTAGCATGTTGTCTCCCTCATTTCATGGTGAGCTCTGTTAGAGCAGGGACCAGGTTTGTTTGGGTTGGGTTTTTTTTTGTATCCCCAGTGCTTGGCACACAGTAGGTACTTAATAAATGCTTATTGATTACTTGCACTCTTTTCTAGACCTGTAACATCCTTCCTCCCCTTCTTCGTATGTTTAATTCCTCCCCATCCTAGTTTATTTTGAGGGAACTCAAATACTGATCCCTCCAGAAATTCTTCTCTCCTCTCTCAGGTTTGTAAGAACTTTCCAGAAGTGGAGCAGCATATAGGAGTGGGAAAAGAGCTGAACTGGAAGTTGGAGGACCTGGGTTTACCTCCAGCCACTGCTATTTAAGACCTAGACCTATGTAACACCAGGTAAATCATTTGACCTCTCTGCTTCTAAGTTTTCTCATCTCTAAAATGAGGTGGTGGAACCAGGTGAATATAGGGGGCCCTAAAAACTCTAAATCTACAAAGGGCTGGGCCTGGAATCAGGAAGACCTGGATTCAATCTGGCCTCAGACACTACTAGCTATGCGACCCTGCACAAATCACTTAACCTCTGTTGCCTTTCTTCAAATGGGGATGGAGCAGCTAGCTGTCACAGTGGTTAGAGTGCCAGGCCTGGAGTCAGGAAGACTCATCTTCCTAAGTTCAAATCTACCCCGGACACTTACTAGCTATGTGACCCTGGACAAGTCACTTGAGCCCATTTGCCTCAGTTTCCTTATCTGTAAAATGATCTGGAGAAGGAAATAGCAAATCACTCCAGTATCTTTGCCAAGAAAATCTCAAATGGGGTCATGAAGAGTCAGATGTGACTGAAACTGCTGAACAACAACAAAAGCCTTCAAGGGGCGGGGGGACACAAACTGTAAGGGGATAGCATATGGATGATGATTCAGCAAAAGAAATTAGAAAGGAGTGATTGGACAGGCAAGAGGAAAGTCAAGGGATAGCAGTGAAGAAGAAGGAGGAGGAGGAGGAGGAGGAGGAGGAGGAGAAAAGAAGAAGAAGAAGAAGAAGAAGAAGAAGAAGAAGAAGAAGAAGAAGAAGAAGAAGAAGAAGAAGAAGAAGAAGAAGAAGAAGAAGAAGAAGAAGAAGACAAAGACAAAAAACCAAAACCATGGATGAGAGAATGTACAGGAAGGGGGATGATAAGCAGGGATGCAAGTACAAAGAATAAAACAATTCCTACTCCCATGGAGGATGTATTTTTCTCATAACAACCCTATGAGGCAGATGGTATAAAATTATTATCTCCTTTTGAAGGTAAGGTTACATGATTCGTCCATCATTACACAGTAAATGTCTAATGTGGGATTCAAACCCAGATCTCCTGACTGTATTGATCTGTAGTGTACAAATTATTCCATGGCAGGACATGAGAAATAATGGAAAACACTGAAACTCCTGCCCTGGGCTTTGTGATGGCCGTCGGTCCATTGGATAGTTAAGTTCTGTGTGCGGTGCTATGACATGTACACACCCCAAGATAGCCATCCCTCCAGCAAAAGCCTCCATGGAATGCACTAGGCATTGCCAAGCCATCAAAGACCTAAGGCAGGCGACTCTCTCAACCTCATTAAAGCCCCTCCATGTAGAAGAAACATCCTACACCATCTCAGTGGTCCCCAACGTACTCACCAAAATGGCTCATTGTTGTTCCTACAAGAACCTTCTCTAACATCAACCGTAGACCACCCGTCTGGTCTTGTACCACATTTTCCAGTTACCAGCCTCCTAGACTGTATTCTTCCTCATTTAAAGGTATTAATTTAGTTCCTCATTTTGGAAGAACTTCCTGGTATTTCTGGGCAGTGAAACCTAGCTAGCAACTGCCTACCAAGAATGACTGATTGAACAATAGTAGTTACTGTGACACATACAGCATTTTAAGGTTTATAAAGTTCTTGACACATAGTATCTACTTTGAACCACAACACTGTGAGGCAGCACACAGCAAAGCTTATAATGGTGGTGGTGGTGTGGTGGTGGTGGTGACGACTGGAGCTGTTTCATTGGTGTTTGCCATGGGGGACCTCTTAGAAGAAAATCTCCTCTACCAAAGCAGATTGGCAGCTGCTTTGCAACTTACAACCTTAGAGTGCTGCCAGGGACCCTGAGACATTAAGCAGCATGACCAGGTTCATCTGGGTGTTCCATCAGGATCTACCATGGAAGACCCCTGCCCCGGTTTTTAAGAGCGTTTGACTGCACTCATTTTCAGTTTTCTGTGCTGAATCATCATCCTGTTTATGACAGAGTCAATCCAGGGCCATGAAACCACTGTGTGTGTGATATTCCCAACTTCAAGTCCATTTATCTATCTCCTGCACACAACACTGCCTTGCGTGGGATGTATTTATGCCTCTGTTCAATGGAGCAAACATTTAAGTGACTGCTGTGTAACTGGCCCAAGGATTCAAAAGCAAAAGTGATGTGGTTTCTGACCTCAAGAAGCTTATATTCTATTTCTCCCCATTTTATAGAATGGGAAACAAAGACTCAGCAAAGTGAAGGAAGTTACTCGTGGTCCTACAGCTAATAAGTATCAGAAATAGGATTCATACCTAGGTCTTTCCGACTCCAAGGCCAGCACTCAGTCCACTACACCGAGGCACTTTGAATGACTGATCAGCAAGATAACTGCATCACTGGCTGAATTCACTCACAACAACACCCTATGTGAGTTACTCAACCAGGATGCTCTCTACATAGATGATGGATTCCATCCACAAAACATGCCCGCTGACCCTCTCCCATCACTTGTCCCCATGGCCAATAACTGGATAGCCCATGGGCCAGTTAAAACTCACCCATCTTTTGAACCAGGATAGGGACAAAAGACAATTGAGGGTATGCTGGGAAGGACCTCTATGCTTCATTGAACAAGTTGTGGTTCTCCATTGGGCTTCAGCAGAGCCATCCAAAAGGGTGAACCACAGATTTCTAGGCTTACCCAAGAACATACCCTCCAGAGGACGATAAAGAGCCACAGAACTCTAGAGATCCTGGCCAATCGTATCTCATCGAATTGCAGAGCCTAAGAACTGAAAGGGATCCCCCGACTTAAAAGCTTAAATCGGTCTCTTTGCTACTTCTCCCCATTGCTCCTGGCTCTTCACTCTGGGGCCAGACAGAACAAATCTAATCCTTCCTCCATGCAATAGCACTCCAAATACATGAATGCAGCTATCATATCCCGCTGAGTCTTCTCTTCCCTGGGCTAAACATCTGAAATTCTTTCAAATGGTCCTTATATGACACAGAGATGGAACTCAATGCAATACTGCAGAGGAAGTCTTGCCATTGGACTCCAATGACTCTGGAGGAAAGAGTAAGGCTAATAACTTTTGCACAGCTCTGCCTCATTTAAATCCAATTCACTTGCAAATTAAGACATCACCTAGAACTAATAACAACATGATGTGGATATGGAATTCAGTACAATACCGCAGATGAAGTCTGATGGGGCAGAGTAGAGTAAGACTCTCACCTCCCCATTTCTGGAAGTTATACTCTTTAATAGGACCTCCAGTTCTCTCCTGGCCCGGTGGCTTCAGGAAATGTTCCACTCTCTCCTTAAAGAAAACTCCATCCTCCCAACAAACCTTGGATTAGACGACCTCTGAGTCCCCTTCCAGCCCTGAGGTCCTATGATTCTATAATCCTCTAAGCACAGTCAGAAACCTGACATTTGCTAGCAATTAGAGTTACTAGGGAGTGGGGATAGGAGGAGGGCTGGAGAGCAGGGGAGGGGAGGGAGACCAGAGAGAGTGGGCTGGGGGAAGCAGAAGAGTTTTGTGTCAGATTTCCCTGAGCCTGTCAGCTGAAAGCATCCCAGTCTGCCCCGCCCTAGGGAGTTGCTAATATTTTCTCCCAGTGGGGACAAGGTGGGTGTGAGCCACCAAAGGGGAGTTTCAAGGGTGTTGTCGAAGGTGGAAGGGGAGCGGGGGCAACAGGGGGGCGGTTCACAGGGACGAAACAGCCACACAAAGAAGTCCTGGCCGCGGCAGTTTCAAAAATACCAAGGAAGTTGATCTGGGCTCTGGCCCAAGAAGTGACGAGGCTGGGAGAGGGAGGAGAAGGAGAGTGAGGCACGGGAAGCCTGGATCACACACTTGGAGTCTGGATGTCTAGTGGGAAAGAGGGTGACTCCTAGCTGATGGGTGAGCGGGGAGGAATGGTTAGAGAGAACAGCTGTGGCAGCTCCAGGCCCTAGGCAGCAAATGCCAGTGGGGAGGAGTCACCGCGGGCTACTATTCTAACCTGGGGCATGAACTAAAACCCTCAAAGCCCAGGCCTTTGAGGAAGCCCTGAGAGAGGTCCAGAGGCTAAGGATGAGTCCAGAAAGCTAATCCCTTCCTCACTGGAGCCCTTAGGTTGAGAGGGGCACTAAGATGCTTTGTATAGTGCTGTAGGGGGTCACCTGCCATCCTGTCTCGGGCCACCAAAGCTACCCCCTCCCAGGTCATTCCAAGAAGCATCTGAAGCTCCCCAAGAGCCCCTTGCACCACCTTCCACCTCTGGCTCCTGCCTTACAACAAGACCATGAAAGGTAAGTGCCTAGGGTTAGGGAGAGCCCTTTGGGGTCAGAAGTGCTAAAAGACGCCTTCTTCCCTGTGACCACTGGGAGAAGCTGGGGACAGGGAGCACAATGGGCTGCTTTGTCTGAAAGGCTGCTGCTGATGTCCCGGGATGGAAACATTCAAGTTCAGGGCAGCAGAGGGGCGGGGGAGGTGTGTCTGTCGGCATTCTAACCACACTGGGAGATCCCCGATTCTGGGACAGCAGCAGCAAGGGAGCAGGGCAGAGAGCATTTAAATAAACAGATGGACAGAAGAGCTCTTAAGTAGACAAATGGCAGGGTGGGGGGGAGATAGGAAGGTGGGGTGGAGAAATGATGGAGAGTAGTAACCAGGGCAGAAGAGTTCCAGCATCCAAGACACACATGAAGTTATTTCTCTGATAAGGTGTCTGCTTTTCCTCTCATCCAAAGTCAGGATATTAGAGCAGTCTGCTCCATCCTTCACCATCACACATCCCTCCAACTCCTATACCCATTTTACAGATGAAGAAAGTGAGGCTTAAAGAGATTATCATTTGAATCCTAGAGGAGCTCTAACTTTCAATGTCAGCAACTGCAACCAAGCAGTGAGATTTGATAAGGAGAGTGATCCCACCTGCCCCTGCCCGTAACAGTGCAAAGGGCTGTCACTAGTCTAAGCAACAGCTAGGCCATACGCCCCCAGGAATGATTCCTAGGAACTGGCTGCAAGGGATGGCCAGCACCTCTGCCCCCTTACTTGGGATGAAGAACTCCTGTAGGATGGGGGCACCAAGAGAATGATGGTCCAAAGCTCCTTAGCCCTGCCTACTCTGCCGTTCCCCCCACCTTACTCTTGACTTCCTCAAATTTCCCTACAGGTCTCCCCTGTCCTCATCCTGACCCTACTGTGCCTCTTACCTACATCACTCTCTACAAATAACTAGCTAGGGCCAGAGCTAAGCAGGGCGACCTGCACAGCCAAGGAACTGAGCCCTTCACCACAGGGCAATAGGGATTTCATCATGAAAGAAACTTTCCACACTGTTTTTGATGTTGGGATCAAGATTCAACTGGAGCCCTCTCCTCTGCTATATCTCTTCTTCCCACTACTTCTTGTCCCTTAAGTCTGTCATAAGCACTAATTAATACTGGCCCAATCTCCCCAGTGCAGGCAGAGGAAGAGAGATATTGGAAGAATCTGGCAGTCACAGTGAACAGAGGTCTTGACCCTCATAGAGGTCTTAGAAATCACCTGGTCCTGCCTCCTCCTTTTCTTTATTTTAATATATATAATATGATATATTTGTAATATATAATAAATGTATTATAAATATATATATGTATATATGTGTGTGTGTGTGTGTATATATATATATATATATATATATTACTAACCTTGGCTAAATAGCTTTGTAAAAAGTCCTATTTGCTTCCCTATTCCCTTCTGTTCTCTTTTCTTCTGCCTACTCTTTTATTTATTTTGGTGGCTATTATCATGTTTATGTAATATGCATATATATACGCTGCTTTCTTTAATCACCATCACTTCATGTAAGTCTCAACATATTTCTTTGTATTCAGATTTGTAATTTCTTACTGTGCAATAGCATTCCATCATAGTCATATACCACAACTTGTTCAGCTATTTCCCAACTGTTAAACTTCTACTGTGAGCTATTTCTAGGTTCAGAATTTTTCTTCCTTTCTTCCTTCTTATCTTTTTTCTCCTTCCTTTCCTCCCTTCTTCCTTCTTTTTTTCCTTTCTTCTTTCCCTCTTTTTTCCTATCTTCTTTCTTCCTTTCCTCTCTTTCTCCTTCTTCTTCCTCAATTTCTCTTTCCTCTTTTCTATTTCCTTCTTTCTTCACAAATGAAGTTGCTATGGAGAGTTTTATACAGATAAGATGAATTTTTTTTCCTTTATCCATAGGGTATAATCCTCTCCATCCCCCTCATTTGACAAATAGGGGCAGTAGAAAAAGCACTAAATTTGTAGAGTATGTGCTGGCTCTGCCAGTCTGAGACTTCAGACTAGTGAACTGGGCCTCAGTTTCCTTCTCTGTAAAATGAAGGAGGTTGGGCCACATAACCTCTAAGTCCCTTCTAGCACTAAATGTACGCTCTTATTAATTCCTGTTTTATTTATATAGCACTTAAAGTTTACAAAGTATTTTCCATATATCCAATAATAGGGACAGCTCAATATAAGAGAAGAGTATTGTGCCATAACAAAGTGTAAGGAAAGACTCAGACACTCGGTGACTTGCTCCTGCACATATGGGTCAGTAACAGAGCTGAGCCAAGAGCTCTTTCCACTATACTATGGGACACATTTCTTTGTGTTTGATATCATATCATCATAACCTTGCACACCCAGAGGTCTTTATTATTTACAAAGTGCTTCACAGATATTCTCAGTTTCTCACAAATCTAGAGCTGGAAGAAACCTTAGATATTCCCTAGTCTAATCCCCCACTTTTTACAGGTGAAGAAACTGAGGTCAGAGAAATTAAGTGACTTGTCTAAGGTCAGGTGGAAAGGTAATAAGTAGAAATCCAGGACACAAACCCATTCAAGTCATCAAGTCAAATCAACAAGCATCTATTAAGCAACCACTATGTGCCTGGCACTGTGCCAGGTCCCACAGCGCTCTCTCCCATTGTGCTACACTCCGTCCACAAAACCCTTCAAGGTATCATCCCCATTTTGCAGATGAGGAAACTGAGAGATGGAGAAAATTGAAGACTTGCCAAGCAGTAATAAGGGGTAGAACTCAGAGTTAGTTCCCACCTCAAGTCCAATGCACTACCCAGATCTGTACAAAATCCCACCTTTCCATTACCCTTTCTATGTGGTTCCCCTTCGTGAATAACAAAACTGTTTTCAATCTCAGGGGTTTACAGGGCTCGACAGTGGAGAGTCCAATCCAACCAACTACATTCTATAGCTTCCTGGACACCCAAATCTCAGGAGCCATTGTCAAAGCTGTAAGAAGGTATTGGTTATTTATTACCTGAAGGAATCAGAGGTGCTTTAAGCCCTGATTGGGACCTTACCTCTGGCTGCTGGGCCCACACATGGCCAAGCCTGGGGTGGTGGCAAGCCTATGTCCAACATCCTGTCAGGGTGGCTTGGGGTCTTGCCAGCATTCCAGGCATAAACAGCATAAGATAAAAATAATGATAGGGTGGGGAATGATAGAGGCCTTTGCCTTTAAAGACAGAGCCCCCGTCTGCTGAAGTAGCACCAATGCAGCCCAGTCTCAAGGAGAGAGGAAGCCCATAACTTAAGTCATCTGGGCATGTGGAAAGAGCAGTGCATTTGGAGTCAGAGCAGTGGGTTGGAATCCCAGTTCTGCCATAGCGTGTGTGTGTGTGTGTGTGTGTGTGTGTGTGTGTGTGTGTGTGTGTGACCTTGTTTAAGTTCCTGGACTTCCTCTGCTGTTAGTTTCTTCATTAAAAATGAGAATGTTGAACTAAGTGACCACTAAGGTCCACTCTACCACTAAATCTATGATCCAATGAGTCTTTATTTTATGGGGAGGGGGTTTTGGCTAGGCAATGGGGTTAAGTGACTTGCCCAGGGTCACACACCCAGTAAGTGTTATGCATATGAGGCCAGATTTGAACTCAGGTCCTCCTGAATACAGGACTGATGCTCTATCCATTCTGCCACCTAGCTGCCCCATGAGTCTTTATTTTAAAGCAGTGGTGTCAAACTCAAGTAGGAATGGGGGTCACTAAACCACATATAAGGATGCCTTCAGGCTGCATGTTGACTTAGAAAACCACATGTCAACATTATCTAGGTTCTATTACATTTTGATTTAGTTTGTTAAATATTTCCCAATTACATTTTAATATGGTTCAGGCCCACTCCACAGTGTTGTGGGATGCATCCCATGGACCATTTGTTTAATATCTCTGTTCTACAGTCTCTTCAAGTTCCAAATCCCATGATCCTTCACCCTTTATGGGTGTAACTCAGAAAAGAAATCCAGTTTTGGAAGATTAAGGATGACAGATCCTGGGTTTAAAGCTAGAAGAGACCTTAGAGGTCACCTAGTCCAACAACTTCATTTTGCAGAAAGGGAAACTGAGGAACAAAGAAATGAAGTGACTTACGCATGGAGTAAATAGCAGAGCCAGGGTTTGAAGTCAGTTGTATGACTGTAAATCTAGCACTTTTACTATTGTGCCATTTTGCAGAATGGTGTGATTGTGAAATAATGATGAGGAGGGGGAGAAAGTCCCAGAAATAACATTTTGAATCTTTAGTAGAATCAATCAACATGCATTTATTAAGCAGCCACTGTGGACCAGGCACTGTTGCCAGGGACTGGGGATACAAACACAGAAATAAATCAGACTTTCCCCTAGAGGAACTTATATTCTATTAGGAGAGACATCTACTAAGATATTTCTTACTTGACCAAGGATGCTTCGTTAACTGTTATAATCAAACCCAAGTCCTACATTTCCTATCACACAGTAGGTTCTTCAGCAAATGATTGTTGAATTGAATTGCATTGAATCACCCCCACTCCATCACCAAGAATAAAGAGCCTCTTCCTTAAGAGTAGAACTTTGGAGTTTTGCAGGGAGGCTTTGGCACTACCACGGACTCTGCAGTCACACAATGGATAACTTGTAAACAAAGCTTTAATTAGGGCAGAGCAATGTGGGCTTTGTACCAAGGTGCCACATTTAGAGGCAGAAAATGGAAAGAAAGAAGTCAGAACCCTGTTAGCAAGAAAAATGACTGAAAATAAGAAATTACTAGGTGGCCTACTTCCTCCTCTGGTAGCTGCATCCCAGGCGATCTCCTCCTCAAGCATCTCCCCACTCTACACCTCTTTCAGCAACAGTACCCCCTCCTCCAGGCAGCAGCAACCTCAAAGTGTCCAAAGGCCTCCACTGACCAGGTCATCAGTGTCCAGGTTTAAAAAGCTGATTGAGGGTGAGTTTCATGGAACTTACTTTGGCTATGGCTTGTAGTGCCCAGTCACAGAAATCCCTAGTTACAGCTTTGACTTGAGACTAACTCAGCTGTTTCTTGGTTTTCTGTTTGTTTTTGTTTTTGAGCCTGAGTTTGCCTATGTCACCCAGGCTAAAAGTGTAGTGGCCACTCATGAACCCAAACACAATATCAAATCAATACAAAATGTTTGGCTTTTGGGGGGGGGATGGGGAGTGTTTGTTTATTTTTTCAAAGATATTTTTCAATTTTGCATTTATTTATTTTTGACAATTTTTCTTTTTAAATTCTGAGTTCTAAATTCTCTTCATCCCTTTCACTCCTCCCTCACCCACTGAGAAGGAAAGCAAGTTGATATCAATTATACATGTGAAATAATGCAAAACATTTTCATATTAATCATATCAAAGAAGAAGGAAAGGAAGGAAGAAAGAAAGAGAAAGAAAGAAAAAAAAGAGAGAAAATTATACTTCAATTTGCCCCCAGAGTTCATCAGTTCTCTTTGTGAAGGCAGATAGCATTTTCCTTCATAAGTCCTTTAGAATTGTCTTGGATCATAGTATTGATCAGAGTAGCCAACTCTTTCACAGCTGATCATCTACAATATTGCTGTTGGTGTGCACAATGACCTCCCAGTTCTTCTTACTTCACTTTGCATCAGTTCATTTAGGTTTTGTGATTTTTTTTTCCTGAAACCACCACCTTTGTATTTCTCATGGCACAATAGTATTCCATCATAATCATATGTCATAATTATTCAACCACTCCCCGGTTTATGAGCTTCCTCTCAACGTCCCATTCTTTGCCACCACAAAAAGAGCTGCTATAAACATTTTTGTATGTATAGGTCCTTTTCCTTTTCCTTTGATTCTTTTGGGGTATAGACCTAGTAGTGTTATTGCTGAGTCAAAAGACATGCAGTTTTGCAACCCTTTGCCATAGTTCAAAATTGTTGTCCTGAATGATTGGACTAGTTCACAACTCCACCAACAGGTTTATTAGTGTGCCTATTTTCCCTCATTTCCTCCATCATCGTCATTTCTGATATGTGTGAAATGGTACCTCAGAGTTTCAATACGAAGTTATGACCTGCTCTGTTTGTCCCACCTGGCCTAGTTTGCCCCTCCTTAGGCAGCCTGGTGGCACTCTGCTCCCAGAGACTTACCATATTGGTGCCATTAGTGCTGATACTGGATCAGCTTCAGCCCTACTATAACTCAGAACTCCTGAATTCAAGCAATCCACTAGCCTTATTCTGGGCAGCTAGGCAGCACAGTGGTCAGAGTGCCTGGCCTGGAGTCAGGAAGACTCATCTTTCTAAATTCAAATCTGGCCTCAGAGACTTACTCGCTGTGTGACCCTGGACAAGTAACCCTGTTCACCTCAGTTTCCTCATCTGTAAAATGAGCTGGAGAAGGAAAGAGCAAACCTTTTCAGTATCTCTGCCAAGAAAACTCCAGATGGGATCATGATGAGTCAGACACGATCGAAACAACTGACCAACAAAGACATATCCTCTCGAAGTAGCAGAGATTGCAGACATGGGACACCATGCCTGACTTTACCTGTTTCCTAGTGTGTGTTCTCTCGAAAACTGTTAGGAGTATACACTACAAAACAACCCTTCTGGAAGAGGGCCTGCTCTGAAGTCAGAAGACCTCAGTTCAAGCTCCAGCTCTGATGCTTATTATTTGTATGGCCTTGGGCTAAGTGTCTCTGGACCTTACTTCACTTCCTCTGTCAAATGAGGAGGTTAGATCAGATGATGTCTATGGTTTTTTTTTCCACTCTCAGTCTATAATCCTATCATCCCTCAGGGTGCTAAGCACATTGGGTCATTGACCATTTGGGGATGCCTGCCCTAACAATTTCTGTTTTTATGTGAAATGTGGAATAGTGGAAAGAGCCCCAGACTTGGAGTTAGAAAACATGAGCTGTATGACGCTAGGTGACTTATTCTACCTCAGTTTCCTCATCTACTAAATGAGGGGGGTTGAACTAGGTGGCTTCCAAGGTACCTCTTAGCTCTAAATCTATAATCCTATGACCTTTCTGAGCTTCTTTCTTCATCTGAAAACGATGAACAGCTATTATTTGAGTCTAGTGACATAATACCTATAACCTTCCTATACCTCAGTTTCCTCATCTATAAAACAAGGCAGTTGGATTAGTTCAGTACTTCTTAAACTGTGGGGTCCCAACCAATTTAAGAAGTGCTGAAGGGGTGGGAGCAGAAAAAGTTTAAGAAGCCCTGGATTAGTTGACAGAATCACAGAAGTTTTGAAAGTTGGGAGGTACCTCAGTGCCATCTAATCCACCCCATACTGGAAAGGAACCCCCACTATAACCTCCCCAACAAGTGGTGAGCCAGGCTCTTCCTGAAGAACTCCAAACCCATTGCCCCTTTAGGTAGACCAGTTTACTTTGGGTTAGCTCTAATTGTCAGGAAGATTTCCTGACATCAAACTTAAATCTGACTCTTTGCAAATTACACCCATTTTCTTTTTTTTTGGTCTTCATATTCACAGATAGTGAGTGCTTTGTCTGGCACAAGATAATAAATATTTATTAATTAATTAATTGGTCCTTGTTTCACACTCTAGGACCAGAGACAAAGTCCAATCAAATCTAAGAGGCCCTCTAAGGTCCCTTTTGGTTCTAAATCTCGGATCCTATGACTGATAAGTTTGAGAGACTGATAAGTTTAACTACCTAGAACAGGGAGTAACATTAAGGAAGACCTATTTTAATCCTTATTTTACACAGGAAAAGACTGGGGCCCACAGAGGTGAAATGACTTGTCCAGCTGCTTTACCTGTGTTGGGATCACAGCCTTCCATCTGTTCTCTATAGCTGAGCAGAGCTATGGACAGTTTTCCTAGTAAAGGGTCAAACCTGGGATTCTGAACCAGGTCCCCTGATTCCAAATTTAAAACTCTTCCCACTGTCCCTCTGTGTTTTGTCACTATAAAGGGCTATAGAAACAGGAATCATTATTACTTCTGGGGCCCCAAGGGCATAGCATTCCTGAGGAGGCCCCGCTGTTCCCTCAGCCCTGAAATGCAAAGATACTTAACCTTGGATCCATTAATTTTTTTTTAAAAATGATTTTGACAACTGTATTTCACTATAATTGGTTTCCTTTGTAATACTAAGTATTTTATTTTATGCATTAAAAACACTATTCTGTTAAGAGGTCCATAGGATTTATAGGCTGCCAAAGAGGTCTATGACATTTAAATAGGTTAAGGACCTCTGTTCTTGAGAGAAGTAGAGAAATTCTGTATTTATATTCTATAGGAGATCTGAGTTAAAGCACTAATAATCCCTCTGACAGTATTACCTGGCAGCACAGAGCACAGTCTTTTCCCAGGCTACAGACACTAAATATTTGAGCTGCTTTCTGATGCTAGTGACCTACAGAATATGTACAGTCAGATGATAGGATTTTGGTAGTTGTTTTTATTTCTTTCCATGGAAAACAACACGGCTGGGAAGGGGGGAAGGGGAGAACAGGAGTCCCTTCCAGGCTGGATCTTCTCTGAAAGGAAGCCCTGGATTTTATAAGCTTTCTGGAAATGGCACCAGTAAAGCCCCAGCTGATCCTCCGAGATTCACATTTTTGGCAAAACTTTCCTATGTCCCCATCTCCCACTCCCCTCAAACCAAATAGTGTCAAGTTACGGATTTTTTTTTTTTTGAGGAGAGGACTGAGAAAAGGGAAAACCACATGCATAAGATTCCTCATCTGTAAAATGAGGGGTTGGTCTCTAAGGTACTTTCCAGCTCTGAGATTCTATGTTCTTGAAGAAAACATGCACATGCACACACACACACACACACACACACACACACACACACACACACACACACACACACACAAATAGCAGAGCACTCTACTCCTGGGCAGGGTGCCCAGGACAACTCTGCCAAGGCAAGTCCCTTCCAACCTGCTGTTCCCCTCTTTCCTGCCTCACCAGCCCTGGCCGCCCACATATGCCATCTCTTTCCATGAAAATCCATAGCTGGCAGGGACCAAGGCACATCTGAAGGCTCCCTCTCCACACTCCCCACACCCTCAAAACACAGATCCCTTGCTCCACAGTGATAGGGCTGGGTCAGAATCTCTTTCCACAGCTTCCTGCCTGTATGTCAGGGCCATTTCTAGCTACCAAGAGGCCCTTTTGGGAGCAGGACATGCATGAGAAGCCAAGATTGCTATTTTAAAGCTCTGACCCCTAATTCCCTCAGGACCTTGGGTCAAAGGTCCCAGAGGAAGAGGCATTGAGTGGTTCTGTGGACATAGACCCAGGCTGCTGCTTCCAAAGGGGCCTATTAGCCACAACATTGACCATGGAAGCCCTGCAGCTTCAACTGTCATGAATGCTGGTGGCGAAGCTCACACCCTGCTGCTCTCCCATGCATGAAAAGATGGTTCCCTACGCCCATCTCTTTGCGGGGGTGGGTGAGATTCCACGGCCCCCAGCATGTGTCATAAACACAGCTCCCTAGAGCAAAGAAATGGGCTGAAGGGAGGCAAGAGAGAGTGACATAATACCAAGGAAAATCTACTTCATGCAGGCTGGCAGTGGGGTGATTAAATTCTGCTACTGGCCTCATGAGTTGGCCCCATGCTCTGACTAGAAGCGCTATGGGCCTGCCTTGGAAAGCTCTAATTCCAGACTGCAGACTTCCACTGTTTGCAAGGGACCCAAGGCTGCAGCAAAGATGTTTAAGGTAGCCAAGCAATGTTCTTTGAAAATGACATTTTGCTTAGGATCAAAGCCTTAGGGCTGGAAGGGACTTCAGAGGCCAACTTGTGCATTTTTAGAGATGGTGAAATTGAGGCTCAAGTGATTTGCCAAAAGTCACACAGGTAGTAAGTAGCAGAGCCAAGATTCAGATTCAGCTCCACCATAATAGAAAGGCAGAGTAGTACAGTAGAAAGAGCCTCGACTGGAGTCTGAGGACCTGAGTTCAATCCCCACCTTCAACATTTATTATTTGGGGGCAGCAAGGTGGCACAGCAGACAGAGCTCCAGCTTTGGAGTCAGGAGGATCTGAGTTCATATCCGACCTCAGACACTTGACACTAACTGTGTGACCCTGGGCAAGTCACTTAATCCTGATTGCCTCACCAAAAAAGAAAAAAAACACCATTTATTATTTGTAAGACCTTAGACAAATCTCTTTCCTTTGCTCTGGGCCTCAGTTTCCCCACTGATTAAGTGTGCGGATTGGACTAGGTGCTCTCTAAGGTACCTTGTAGTTCTGGTAATCTATGAGAAAAAGAGCTGTTCTTTTATTCAGAATTGATTTGTTTTTAAATAGAAATCTGTGAGTCTAAGAGAGTGGCTAGGGAGTGTCTCTAACTTGGCAGCTCTCAGGCAAGAACAGGCAGCTGCCCTGGGTGGCTGAAGAATGGCTTAGGGCTGGCCCTGGCTGTTCAGAGCACTTATTATCAACACCATATATTTTTAGCACTTGATTATATTCACTTTAGCTCTCTGCTATCTGGAATTGTTCTCTAATTTATTCAGGCCAATAAAGGATAGGAAGAGAGGGAAAGGGAAGTAAGACAGCCTCATGAAAAATCGCCCCTTCTATCTATATGGAGGTTTCACAGTTTACAAAGTACGTTCATATCCACCATTTTATTTGGCCCCCTCACCCTATTCAGCAAAGGAGAGGTTATTATAATTCGCATTTTACAAATGCAAAAACTGAAGCTCAGAACTTAGGCTTATAGGCTCAGACTTAGACCTGAAAGGGGTCTTGAGAGTTATCTAGTCTAACACTCTCATTTTACAGTTGGGGAAACTGAGGTAAAAAAAGTTAGGTGACAAGTATAAGGTCAAGAATAAGTATAAGGACAAGTATAAGTACCAAAGTCAAGATTAGATCTCAGATCCCAAACCCTTCATTTTAGTGAGGAAAAAACTTGAAGTGAAAGACTCATGTCCCACTCCTTTGTTGTTCCGTCATATCTGACTGTTTGTGGCCCCATTTGGAATTTTCTTAACTGGAGTAGTTTGCCATTTTCTTCTCCAGCTCATTTTACAGATAAGGAAACTGAGGCAAACAGGGTTAAGTAACTTGCCCAAGGCCACATAGCTAGTAAGTGTCCAAGGCCGGCTTTGAACTCTTGAAGATGAGTCTTCCTGACTCCAGTTCGGAACTCTATCCACTAAGCCACCTAGCTGCCTTACTACAAGGCAAAGCCAACATTTGATCCCATCCCAAGTCCGCTGATTTCAGATCCAGCATTCCTTCCAGTGAACCAAAATAGTTAAATGGGCTACAAAGGATGCCAAAGTGAATTAATAAAAAGGGGAAAGGAATAAAATAGTGGTAACATAGTTGATGGGAAAGGTGGAGGTGACAAGGATGAGACATCTATGTCCAAAGCAGCCAGTGTGGATGGAAGCACTGGGATCAGAATGGAGTTCTATGTCAGAGGCCAGAGCAAGGGAGGCCAGGGTATGATGAGCAGTGAAGCAAGAAGATTCAGGTGGAAGGATGAGTTTCACCAAGGTAAAGAAAGAAGAACAGATTAATACACTTTGACGTATACACCCATGCAAGTACTCCTACACGTACACACACACAAGTCCACAGGGAAGTTACAAGTGAAGGCTGGGGCTGGCAGGCTGGGACTAATGAAAATCATTTTGCAATCTTAATTGCAGCATTTTCTAACCTTAACTATAGCTATCCCTCAACTGAAATTATAGTCTTGACTACCAATAGACTCAAAACTTTTTATTTCTTTTTAGATAAACAGCTATTTAGAAAACCCACACTGTTAACCTGACAGAAGATAGCCATCCAAATAGGTTCCTTGAAGCTACAGAAAACTTCAGTTATAATAACCCTGCTCCTTGTTGTCCCTCATGGGAACAGATGGCCCAAGGGAGACCAGAGACTCATTAAGACCACAACCTTTGGTCACCAAGAGTATGGGGCCGGAGCTGGAGTCAGGAAAACCTGAGTCTGAACCCTGTCTCCGGCACTTACTAGCTCAGAGATCCTGAACAAATCATTTAGCCTCTCTGGTCCTGAGTGTCTCATGTAAACTGAAGGACTGGATTTGATGACCAGGTGTCTTTTAGCTCCAGATCTGTGATTCTGTCTAGGGCTGAGCTAGCAGGAGATGTCTTGGTTAATAGCTTCAGGCTATTTCCTGCCTTTGGAGAACTAAACCAATCTCATTACCAAAATATTTAGAAGATACAGAGGGAAACACCAAGACATACTCAAATTCTCTATCTTGTTCTTCTGGACTAGAAACAAAAAAGTATGTTATATCAAAAAGAGCCCCAGATTTGTGTGACCTTAGGCAAGTCACCTTACCCCAATTTCCTCACCTGTAAAATGAAGGGTATTGGATTAGATGGCCCCTTCCAGTTCTGAAATCGGTGATGTTAAAGAATACCCTCCCTTGTTTCTGTCCTAAATTATTATTTCAGTTGGATAATATGTCGCTGGGGCCATAGATCTAAGCACATAGACAACCAGATTTTCTAAAAGTTCCCTTTAAAATCTGTAACAGTTAATATAATTTCAGGGCAGTTAGGTGGCATAATGGATAGAGCTCTGGCCTTGGACTCAGGAGGGCCTGAGTTCAAATCTAGCCTTAGACACTTGCCACTTACTAGCTATGTGACCCTGGTCAAGTCACATAACCCCAATTGCCTCAACAAAAACCCAAAAAAATAAAAAATAAACCCAAAAAATCCAGTTAATGTAATTTCCTGGATTTGAGTCTTCAAGATTAACCCTGCAGAAACTATCTCTTTTTAGGAGTTAATTGGGTAACCTAAGGTGAAGCTTGCTGTGCATTCATAACTAATCTTCCTATAGGGCATGAATGTTAGGAAGGAAAGGAAGAAGGAATATAGTATACTTTTCTAGCCAATTATATTTTTCTATAAAAAAATAAACTGCTAGGTAAAATAAATCATAACAATTCATCTTTAATCACTAAAAATAAAAATATACATAATTTAGAGCAAGATTTAAAGAAATACAAATATAGGCACTATCTGGTAGCTTTCACACTAATCTTTAAATGTCAACAATCATTGTTTAATATAGACAAGTAAGCCCTATCTCTAAGACAAGTAAGACAAAACACCTTGAACTTTTTTGTAGAATTAGAAGCCTTCTAAAGTAGATATAAATTTGACTATCACTCTAGCATCTTAGGGCTTATCACAGCAGCATAGCATCCAAACTTCTTGCAAACGGATTTCTCCAATCTATAGCTGATGCTCTAGACTCACATTGTCTAAATTTTCAAGGGGAACATGCTATTTGTCTCTCTAATTTGCTTACTTTAATTTTCACGTCAAAAGAAGAAAAGGTTAACTGACCAGTCTAAGGTCTCACCAGTCATAAGCAGTAGAGTTAGAATTAGAACCCAGGTGCCATCCCCTTTATTTTTCTAGAGAGAAAACTGAGATGAAATGACTGACCTAAGGTCTCACAGCTAGTAAGCAGCGCAGCCAGTCTGCCCCACACTATGACTTCTTCCCTGTTGCTGAGTTATTTCAGTCGTGTCCAGCCTTCTGTGATCCATTTGGGGTCTTCTTGGCAAAGATACGGGAGCGGTCTGCCATGTTCTCCTCCAGCTCGTTTTACAGATAAGGAACTGAAGCAAATAGATGAGGAATGGGCAAAGTGACTTGTCCAGAGTCACGTAGCTACTAAGTGTCTGGGGCAGGATTTGAATGCAGGTCCTCCTGATGCCCAGGCTCTCTATGCACTGTGCCACCTAGTTGACTTTTGAGGCCTGAGTAAAAATTAATGATATTCTCTTTCCAATCTAGAGGGCATTTTCCTTCAGTTGAGTGATCCTGCTCAGTTTCTTATTCTTAAAACCAAGCTTCAGACACATAACACTTACTAGCTGGGTGACCCTGGGCAAGTCACTTAACCCCATTGCCTAAGCAACAGCAACAACAACCAAAAAAACCAAGCTGCTGACAAAACCCAATTTGTATCAAATATTCAATATTCTCCGCTAACGATTCTTGTGAACTTCTAACTCTCTTCAATTTGCTCCCAATTTTTAAGGGATCAGGCCTTTTTTCCTTAGCATTATATTTGAACAAAACAGCATTTTTAAATGGAGTCATACAGAGGTTTTTCCATAAAACACATATTCTTTTAATACATTTTGTCTGAGGGACCTAATAAAACAATAAATAAAATGAATGTTTTATTTTGTTCCTGAAATCCTTTCCTTGACTGCGACCCTGGCCCATATGAGTTCTCTGGGGTTAAGGAGTCTTTAACTATTCCATTAGTCCAATGGAATGGTGCTAACTCAGCTTGTCCAAGAGTAGGTTTTTTTTAAATGGTAGCAACTTCTAGGAAGAGGTAAACTATTGGGGCAGCTAGGTAGCACAGTGGATAGAGCACCGAAGTCAGGAGGACCTGAGTTCAAATTCGGCCTCAGACCAAACACTTGACACTTACTAGCTGTGTGACCCTGGGCAAGTCACTTAACCCCAATAGCTTAAAAAAAATACATAATCATTCAGATTCTTCTCATACGAAGGGAGAACCAAAAAATTTTACGTGGATTTTCCAGATCAAGGAATCGCAGCACCTGATGCCTTCAATGTGGAAGAGATAACTGTAGTCTGTGTCTATCTTGTTTATATTGATTTATGGATATTGTCTTCTCCCCATTAGAACTGAGCTCCTTGAGGGCAGGGATTGTTTTTGCTCCTGCTCTATATTCCTGTGCTTAGCAGTGCCTGCTACATAGTAAGTGCTTAATAAATGCTTGGCGATTGATTGATGAATTGATTACACATAGGAAAAATTGAAGAAATGAAAGAGAGGAAATAATAGGAGGAGGAAGGAAAGAAGGGAGAGCTGGCACTCTAGGTTAGTACAGCACCATTTGTACAGACACAGAGGAGGATGAACCTAGAATCTGTGGGGATCATAAAGCAACCCACGAGGCCAGTATCTTCCAACTGCTATTTCATGGGAATTTGTCACTGGTCCACAAAGCTTCTACTATCTAAGATCATCAAATCATATGTTCAGAGACTTAGAGCTGGGAGGGACTTATACGTTATCAAATCCAACTCCCTCATTTTACAGGCAAGGAAACTGAGGCCCCAGAGAAGTGATTTGCTGAGGGTTACTCAGCTAGTAAGTGTCCAAGGTGGGATTTGAACCCAGATCTCCTTGACTCCAGCTCCAGATCTCTATCCACTATGCTACAGTTCTGATTCTTCCTTCTCCTTCTCATTCTGTTCTTCCACTTGGCTCCTTTATTCTCCTTAGCTCCTGCGGCCAACCCTTCAAGAGTCCCTAAATAACGTGTTCTGAACCTAGGGTATGCAGAGGGAGTCTTTGGATGGAATAAAAAAGCTACGTCTTTATTTTCACTAAACTCTAACTGAACTTTAGTATTTCCTTCAATTAATTAAAAGTGCTATTCTCAGAAGTGGTCCGTAGGCTTTAACAGTCGGCCAAAGGGATCCATTGCACAAAAAGAAGGTTAAGAACCCCTGTCCTAGGGGCAGCTAGGTGGTGCAGTGGATAGAGCACTGACCCTGGAGTCAAGAGGACCTGAGTTCAAATCGAGCCTCAGACACTTACTAGCTGTATGATCCTGGGCAAGTCATTTAACCCTGATTGACTTAAGGGAAAAAAAAAGAACCCATATCCTAGGCTAAATTGAAATGAGGCTATGAAGCAGAGGTACCTTAGAATTTTTTTCACTGAGGCAAAGGTGGATCAAGACAGAAGTGATGGGGTATACTTGGAATGTAGCCATCAAGGGAGAAGAATCACACCTTAGGATCCCTGGAGGTTTACCAATCCACGGTTTAGTTGAGAAACATGGCACTAGAGAAGAGCAGAGGATATATGTTGAGGAGTAATGGGAAATAACAATTAGATAGATAAAATGGGGCCAGATTATGGAGAGCTTAAAATCAAGGCAGAGGAATTCAGACTTCATACATCAAAAGATACATACTTTTCTCTGGATGGGCAGTCTCTTCATCAAAACAGAACATAGTTCCCTACACACACACACACACACACACACACACACACACACACACACATGCACACACATACACACACACACACACCCCTAAGTTTCTGTGGCCAAAAAATCTATCCCCAGTGGGCAACCCTCTGTGGACAAGTTTCTTCAAACTTAGCAAAGCTTATTCTCAGACAACAGAAGAAACACAATCCATTGCTGGGTCTGCCAGAATTTGTGTTTTGCTGGCATGGGCTCCAAGACTTCAAAGTCACCCTTGTACCGGGAGGAGGCATCAGAAGAGGACTGCAGTGGAGGGGATATTCAATATGGTAGACAAAAAGAAAAAAGACACAGAACAGTTTTTTTAGTCCAGGAGTGACATGACGCAAGCTGACTTTAGGGAAAATCAGTCTGGCAGCTGGGCTATATCCCCCTGGGACATCTGAGGACATTTCAGGGTATCCCAGCTCCAGCTAGAAGTATCCCAACCCCAAAAGGTTACTTTCCTTTTTTACATGCTTATCATCTATTTTGAGGGTCCATTAGTCTAAAACATTTGGATATATCCCGAACTAGTAGCAATATAACAACTGCACCATATTCTATGGAGATAGAGAAACTAAATTTAAGGAAACCAGTTAGGAGGCTATCCTCTGGAATAAAATACAAATTGTTCCATTTGACATTTAAAGCCTTTCACGATCTGGTTCTAACCTGTTTTTCCAAGCCCATAGAACATCAGTCCCCCTCACACCTTCTGTATTCCTACCCAGCTGGCCTATTTGCTCTTCCCAACATTCCATCTCCTGTCAATGCGTCCTTCGGCTGGCTGTCCCTTCTTCCTGGAATGTTCTCCCTTCTCACTCGCGCTTTGTGCAATCTCTAGATCCCTGAAACACTCAGCTCAATGCTACTTCCTACATGAGACCTTTCCTAAACCCTGACCCCATGTTACTGCTCTTCACCACACTCCCAATCAATCAATCAGGAAACATTTATTAAGTGCCTACTATATTCCAGACACTGTACCAAGTGCTAGGGATACCAAAAGAGGCAAAAGACAGTCCCTGCCCTCAAGAAGCTTATAATCTAACGGGAGTTACAATATGCAAAGAAATATATACAAATTAAATTATATGCTGGATATAAACAGAAAATAATTAACAAAGGGGAGGCACTGAAATTAAAAGGGGCTAGAGAAGGCCGCCTGTAAAAAGTGGCATTTTAGCTGGGGCTTAAAAGAAGCCGCAGAGGTTAGCCAATATTTAATCACATATATTTTGTCTTGACTTACTACGTGCATTTTGCCCTATCCCCCACCAGGAGAATGCAGACTCCTTTAGGGCAGGGACTGTTTTACTTCTGTCTTTTTATCCCTAGTGCCTAGCACAGGGCCTGGCATAAAGTAGGGACTTAATTATTGAATTGAGCTGCAATAATGCAAGGATGATGGGAAGGGGATATAAATACAGTGGTCACAGTAAGGACAGTGAGGATGGATGAGACGGGCATTTCAGAGGAAAGATCACTGGTACCTGATGAGGTCCTTACAAAGCTTTATAAGAATGTCCTTTTAGAATTGTAGCAACTATGGCATCTTGAGCTGGATCCAAAATGGACCCATCTTTATTGACTAACCATCTACAGCCATGAATTTTCAGAGGAGATAATACGGAATCATTCACAGTGCTTCAGTAATCCTACAGCCCGTGATGAGAGGCAGTAGGGCTTCTTGGGTGGGGTTAGACCAGAAGTCAAACAATGGCATCCTTCCTACCTGCACACAAGGTCAGCCTGTAACACTCCATGTGGCATGGCCTCCAGAATCAGTGTGGAGTCATGGACAGAGTGCTGGACTTAGAGTAGGGAATCTGGATTCAAACCCTTTCTATGATATTCGCTAGCTAAGTGACCCTGGACAAGTCACTTAGCTTTTCTGACCCGTCAGTTTCTTGGTCTCTCAAATGAGGATGATAATAGTGCCTATCTCCTAGAGTTATTTTGAGAATCAAATGAGATGATGTACATGAAGTGGAAAATGTGGAGCCCTATAGAAATGTCATCTATTACTGTTCCATCAGTGTATGAGTGTGGGGCACGTATTCCACCAGCCCAGATAATAATAATAATAATAATAATAATAATAATAATAATAATAACAATAATAATGATGATGATGATGATAATGATAATGATAATAATATATATGTAGCACTTACTACATGACAGACACTTTACAATTATTATCTCATTTAATCCTCACAGTAACCCTAGGAGGTAGTACTATTATTATCCCATTTGATAGATGAGGAAACTGAGGCAAACAAAAGTTAAGTGACTTGTTCAGGCTCACATCACTAATAAGTGTCTGAGTCTGGATTTGAACTCAGATCTCCCGTCTCCAGGCCTGGAGCTTTATCCCTATGATTTCTTAGGCAGCCTCTAAGAGTTTCTGTCCTCCCCCTGCTACCTATTGCCCCGAAAATCATCATGCACCCAATGTAAGGAACTTCTGTGAATTTAATTGGCTTAATCCTAAGACAACCTGCAACTTGCCAGGACCTACCTGAGCTAATGCTTCATGTCAATAATCTTAAACTTCTTAAGGCTTTATGTGTACCTTAGTGTGAAAAGGTGTTAACAAGCTATTTAAAAATAGTGGCTTTCTTTTCTGTCTGCCCTAAGGCCACCCACTCATCCCATACATAAGCACATCCCTCCCACAAATTTATTCATGGATGTTCATTTTTTTAAGTTCTGTTTTTTAATGAATATCTTTTGTTTTGAAATAACTTAAACTTCCCAGAAAATAAATATTCATACACTCCCACCAAGTACATTAGGGATGTTCATTTTAAGAGTTATTTGTGCCCAGTCCAGCTTTCTTTGACTTATCCAAATGAAAACGCAGTGTATTGACAGCGTCACAGATTTTGAGAGCTGAAAGGGATTTTGGTGGCCCTCTAGTCCAAACGATATGCCAAAGGCCTACTCTACCACACTTCACAAGTGGTCTTCCAGTCATTCCTACAGGAAAGTAATACTTTTGGGGACAAGGAGAAGGAAAAAAGGGGTCCCTTGGATAGCAGGGCCTTATGGCTTGCATCCTTTGTTTCCTGGGTTGCATACCAAGGATTAAAGCCAAAAATCACTGTTATTTTGAGAATCACTCAAGGCACAATGGAGGGGTATGTGATGAATTTGAGCAGGTGATGACATCTTGAGAACCAGGAAGTACAAAGTATTAGTAAAGTTAAAAAGGTCATTATAAAACAACTGAATTAAAGAACATGGGATGGACAGGAGGCAAAGGTAAGGGATAAATGAATAGCCCCATGCTCTTTGTTGTCTTTGCCAAGAGAGTGGGAGGAAGGGTTCCAGCACGTTGGGCAGACCTCTCCTGGTGATCTAATGGGAGGACATGGACAAGGGTCACATGAGATAGGCAGGCAAAGATGAGTTGTGATCTGCCCCTTTGAAGGGGGTGTCAGAATCAATGAGATCATAGGTCCATTGGACTATCAGATTACAGAACGCACAGCTCATATTTCCCAAAACACTTTCATGTCCGTTAACATCTTTTGAGTCTGTGAGCTCTGCAGGACTGGGATAATCTCATTCTCCCATAAGCACTCCTACTTCCCACGACCACCCTAGCATGAATTCTTGTAAGATGCAGTGGTAACTGAAAACCCACAGGGGAGGCTTTGGGTAGAGTCATAAAATCATAAATCAGAGCTGGAAGGGAATTTAAAGGTCACCAAACCACAAAATCACAGAATATGAGGGCTGAGAGAGATCACAGCAGCCACTAGTCCAACCCACATCTGAAAAAGGTCCTTCTGCAATACACCTGACAAGTAGGCATCCAGTCTCTATTTGAAAACCTTCAGTGAAAAGGCTCCTGCGGCAGCCCATCTCACTTCTGAATATCTGATTTGATTTCTCTTGGTTTGGCTTTTTTGTAAGTTTTGCCTTACAAACCCTTCATCTACAGATGAAGGGACTGAGGCCCACAGAAATAAAGTGATTTGCCTAAAATCAATCAATCAATCAATCAACAAGTATATATTAAGCACCTACAATATCCCAGGCCCTGTGCTAGGTTTTGGGAATACAAACATAAAAATATAAAATCCCTACCCTCAAGGAGCTTACATTCTATTAGTGGGATACAACATATGGGATATGTATACACATATACCTGTGTGTATACATGTGTGTATAAGTGTACATATATAGTTACGTTTGTTTTGTGTGTGTGTATACACACATTTTTGTTGTTGTTGTTCAGTTGTTTTCAGTTGTGTGTGATTCTTCATGACCCCATTTGGGATTTTCTTGGCAAAGACACTGAAGTGGTTTACCATTTCCTTCTGCAGCTCATTTAACAGATGAGGAAATTGAGGTAAACAGTGATTTAGCAGAGTCATATAGTCTGAGGCTGAATTTGAACTCGAGAAGATGAGTCTTCCTGATTCCAAGCCCAGTGTTCCATTTACTGCACCACCTAGTTGCCTTTGCATATATACATATGTATGTGTATTTGTATATATGTGCAAAAAAATGTACGGGGACACTAACAATTAGAGAAACCAGAAAGACTTCATGAAGTAGATGGTCCTTGAGTGGAGCCTTGAAGGGTGCTGGGGTCTCCATAAGGAAGAGGTGAGGAAGAAGGGGAAGGAGAACCTTCCAGGCTTGGGGGACAGCCTGGGAAAAGCCATGGAAACAGAACATTATCTCTAGGAAGCTGCATGTAGGGCAGTTTATCTGCAGCATAGAGTGCGTGAAAGGGAATAATTTATAAATCAGTCTGGACAGTTAGACTGGAGAGGAATCTGTACTTCATCCTAAAGACCGTGGAAGCTGTTGAAGTTTTGGGGGCTGCTAAGAACTGTGCTTGAGGGTTATGAATTTGCCCGCTGCATGGAGGATGAGCACAGTCTACAGTGAGGAGGGCACATGAGTGGCAGCTGGCATAACCCTGGCTGGTGTAGGGATCATGGGGTCATTGGTCTAGAGCTAGAAGGGACTTTAAAGGACATCTAGTCCAACCCCTCCATTTTACAGATAAGAAAACTGAGGCCCATGGAGGTTAAGTAACTTGTGCAAGATCACAAAGGTAACAAGTAGCACAGCAGCCTTCCTGGGTTCATGAATTAGGTGTTTCAAGACCTGCAGGACTAGGTAGTGACCTTTGTCACCTAAGGAAGGGACCTCAGAAGTCCCCTAATCCAATACGCTCCCTTTCCCTCATTTTACAGAGGAGGATATTTAGGCCCTGAGAAGCCAAGGCCACCCAGTCAATAAGTAGTAGAATGGGAATTAGCCTCTATATCTTCTGATTACAAATCCTGCAGGCTCTAAGGTCCTTAGGAGAAGAAAGATGTCACCCTACCTACTGTGTTAGACACCTCTTCAAATCACTGTACATTTTAGACAACTGCAATCTTTTCTTGCTCCCAAGCTTAAATCTGGTTGCACCTGAGCTCATGGGAGAGGGGTGTAGGGGCATTCTTTTCCTCTCTACATTGCTAACTCTCTTCCTAATATAAATGAGGCTAAAGGCCCATTAAACCCTGTCATCCTTAGACCTTTCTGTGATCCCTAGGACTCTCCCTATTCCAGATCCTTGCTATATGTCCTTCCCCAAGTATTTCCCAGGTTTTTGAGGTTTTGCTTGTGTCTCCATCCATTCTGTGGACAAGCGCAATAATGCCAGGGCTCTGAGAGCTGAGCTAGCTAATGCATCCTAAAGCCCTTGGCTTAGGAAAAGCACTGGACGGATGTTTAAGATTATGTTCCCACTAAGGAAGGATTATGTGGAGACTTGGCCTCAAGATCTATACCTAAGACGCTCTCTAGAGCCTCTGAATATGAAGTGTGGGTGTGAGGAACAGGAAGACAGGAAGAAGGAAGACTGGGAAGAGATGTCATTAGGGAATCTATGAGTTATGGAGCTGGGAAATGGGTAGTTAAGGGAAAAGGGGAGAGGGAGGGTTAAGTACAACCATTTGTGAACATTCTTAGCCTGGGGAGGGCTAAGAAAAAGGTGGTGGGTACCAGCCACTCACCTTTTACACTCAGAGGGCCCAAATCTCAGAAAGGCCCAGAGTAGGGTCTTGTCTGTTTTCACTCCATAACTAACTTGGCTCCAGCGTGTGATAAATTGGCCAGGGAAGCTAAGGAGCAAGGAAACAGAGTGCCTTCGGAAGAGGGTCAGCTTTGGTCTCATTTGATTTAAACCTTCCTAGAACATCAGGGAAGGGGTATAAACACTGAAGTGATGAAACTAGCCGAGGAGCCAAAACTGGGTGGAGCCCTCGTCACCAGGGAGGGCAGAGGAACAACACCAAGAAGGGGGAAAGAAATTAGAAACACGGACAGGAAATCACAGCCAGGGCCCCGCTTCAGCAAATAAGAGTAACAGGTCCTGAAGGGTAGGAGGAAAGAGCCTTGTGGACCCGGAGAGCCCATATAAGGCTCCTCACTCAGAGAGTCAGAGGCTGGACCTGGGGGTGAGGGGTAGGGGGAATGGACAGTCATCTGCCAGAGTGGGTCTAGGCAGATCCTAGAGCAAAGACCCCAGCACATTCAGGGCTGCCTCCACCGGGGCATTAGCCTCTGCAAGAAGAAGTTCAGGGAAGGACCAAGAAGGCTAACTATGGACAACTGGGCTACTGACCCTGCTACACCAAGAAGAGGTAGGTAGACAGTCGTGGGAAGATGGGGGGAGGGAAGGGAGAGGTGTGCGAGGACAGAGGGCTGAAAGGGCTAATTTATCTGGATGAGTTTAAAAAGATTAGCCTTAGTCCATCCATCCACCCCTTTGTTTCCTTCCCTCTTCCCCTACCATGCATAGAAAGTCAAGTCAATAAGCATTCAAATGCCTATATATGCCAAGCACTGTGCTAAATGCTAGCTAGGGATGCAAAGAAAGTCCCAAAAAGGCATTGGGGATTACCTATCCCTGCTCTCAAGGATCTCACTGTCTAATGGGAGAGACGTCATGCAGACATCTATGTATAAATAAGATACGTACGGGATAAATTAGAGATAGTCTCAGAAGAAAGGCACAGGAGAACGGGGAAAGGCTTCTTACCGAAGATGGAAACTTGGAGCATCCATGAACTGATGTCACAAAAAACTTCCTAACCATTGGGCTAGAGGGCCTCTGAGCTCCCTTCAGCTCTGAGATTCTGCCATGTTGTGATTATGTGAAGACACAAGTGCTGGCGGCATTGGTCTCTCGTAGGGTATAACTTACACACACACACACACAACACACACACACACACACACACACACACACACTTCCTTACTAGTCATCCTTTCTGGTCTTTCTAGCGAAAGGCCATCCTCTTTGATAGAAAAAAATGCAGTTGCAGTAAGAGTTGAGCAGCTCAGCCTTCTTTCCAGCATCGTTTACCATCTGCCTCACTCCCCCTGAGAAGGAAGCCAGTGCCTTCTTAGATGCAACCGTATACAAGCTCCTTCAGCACGGGGCTGCCACTACATCTGTATTTGTCTTCCCAGCAGCTGTCAGAGAGCCTGGCACAGATTAAGTACTGCACTTGCAGCCAGGAAGATCTGAGTATGGATTTGACCTCAGACACTCACTAGCCATGTGACCCTGGGCATGTCAGTCACCTCTCTGAGACTCATTTTCTTCATCATTAAAAGGGGGAGAGTAAAAGTACCTGTGGTAGCTTGGCAGAAAGATCTAAGGCTCTGGATTAAGGCTTCAGTCTTTTCTGCGGCATGGATTTGAATCCCACCACTGCCATCCAAGAGTTCTTTGGGCAGCTAGGTGGTGCAGTGAATAAAGTATGAGGCCTGGAGTCAGGAAGACTCATCTTCCTGAGCTCAACTCTGGCCTTAGATACTACTGGTTATGTGACCCTGCGCAAGTCACTTAACCCTGTTTGCCTCAGTTTCCTCATCTGTAAAATGAGCTGGAGAAGGAAATGGCAAACCACTCCAGCATCTTTACCAAGAAAACCCCAAATGGGTCCACCAAAGAGTCAGACAGGATTGAAAAGACTGAACAACAATGGGAGAGGGAGAGTTCAGTTTTTCTAGCCTTTCCCACGCATGCACACCCAGTTCAGCTCAGAAGATAAGAGATTTCCTTGTTTTGTCAATACCAGTAACGTGGGACACTTACGCCTGCTCTGAGGAGGACACTTCCAGAAGCAGACTAGCTAAACCTCTATAGATGTTGCCCCATGTTCTAAAGCCATCGCTGGCCAGTCCTTCTCGTTTACCACATTTGCATAATCTTTTCAGAGAAGAGGTATGACAAAATAGATTAAGGGCCTGAGGGGACAGGGAGACCTTTGTCCTAATCATGTCTCAGATATTTATTAGGTATGTAAAACCTGGGTTTAAGTCATTTTACCTCAATTTCTTCGTCTGTAAAATAAAGGGTACAAAGTAGCTCAAGGCAACTAATGGAGAGAGTACTGGGCCTGGAGCCATGAAGATCTGAGTTTAAAATCAGCCTGAGACACTGAGCTGTGTGACCCTCAGCAAGTCATCTAGCCTCTCTTTGCCTTGAGTTTCCTCATCTGTAAAATGGGGATAACAATAGCAACTACCTCCCAGGTTGTTATGAGGATTAAATGAGATATTTGTAAAATACGTTAGGTGCTATATAAATGCTAACTATTATTATCATTACTATAGATTTTATAGGGGGAGGCAGGAAAGAGAGAAAATAGATTTTTGCTCTTTGGAAAAAAATAAAATTAAGTTTAAAAATGAAATGAGAAAATTGGATCTAATGGCTTCTGAGGTCCCTTCCAGCTCTGACCATGATTCTAAAAGAAGGCATTGGGGTAGAGGGAGGCTAAGTATTGAGTCCTCTTCTCTTTTGTTCTAGAAAGGTCCTCATTTGCCCACTAGTTTAGATACCATGAGGTTCAGAGATAAAAGTGCCTGATCATAGGTTCAGAGATTTAGAGTTGGAAGAGACCTTAATTAAGGCCATCAACTCCAACCTTTTCATTTTGCAGATGAGAGATGGGTGGGGATTCTAAAGTAGTTTCTTCTGTCATTGACCTGCACCATAATTTTGGGAAAGACTTCCATTTCTATAAAGAAATCAAATGTTGAACCTTAAATGGATCTTAGAGAGATCCTCTAGTAAACACCTTTTCACACACACACACACACATTATCCCAACTTACATATGACCACCACAGAGGCCACCACCATGTTAAACTGCATTCTTGGAAGCAGAGTGTCCAGGAAGGTGGTGGTCCCTCTGTACTCTGCCCTAGTCTGGCTACATCCAGAGGAAGAATCACGTTCAGTCCTGGACACCCTATTTCAGGAAGGCCGTTGACAAGCTGACCCCAGCTAGACTGTTCTGCTACCCCTTGGGGCTCAGATTGGGCACTACTATTTCTTCTCTGAAGCCTTAGGATCTTGTTCAGAATGTAGTCTCAGTTGGGGCCAGCTATAGAATAGACACCCACAAGCAGGCCCACTCATCCTTCTCCATTAGAAGCTGATTTCTACTCTGCTTTCAGACCCATTCAGGGGCAAGGGAAGAAGGGCAATGACTCCAGTTAAGACAAAGAAACCTGTCTTCTTCCTGGCTTCTACCTCCTATTTGATGAGAAGTAAGAGCAAGAACACCTCAACAGCGTCCATTCTGATAGCCTTTATAAAACCTAAACGTCACTTTATATACAGTTTCCACCCCACCCCTTTTGGGGCACATATCTATCTGCCCTTATTTGATTGCAATCTCCTTAAGGCCAGAGACCAGGATTGTTTTCCAATATTGTATCCCCAATATTTAGTACAATGCGTTGCATATAGTAAGTGCTTAATAAATGTTTGAAGAGGGGCAGCTAGGTGGCATAATGTGTAGAGCACCAACCCTGAAGTCAGGAGGACCTGAGTTCAAAATTCCAGCCTCAGACCCAACCCTTGACACTAGCTGTGTGACCCCGGGCAAGTCATTTAATCCCAATTGCCCCCCCCCAATTTTTTTTTAAATGTTTGAAGGATTTAAGTACATTCAGGATAAACCTGGGCTGAGAATCGGGAGACCTAAAGTCTAGCCTGGCCTTGAAAACTGGATTACTATATGATCCTACTCAGCCTCTCTCTCATTTCTCCCTTCAATCCCCTCTTTGGAGAAATCACTTCCCCTTTGTAGCTCTTCATTTTTTTCATCTGCAAAATAAGGAACCCTGCCCCACACTCACAGGACCCTAGGATGGGTTTAACAATCTCTAAATTCCCTGACAATTCTGATATTCTATGGCATCATAGGGTGGTACTGTGGGTATTATTAACTCTGTTTTACAGATGAGGAAACTGAGGAAAAAGACGTGACATGTATCCACTAAAATCATATAAGTAGTAAGTGGCAGAAGGTGGAACTAGAATCCAGGTCTAGAACACCTTAGCTTAGTACTTGTGGTAAGATAGATCTTTGTATCTCTTCAAAAGCATTTCCTTGCTTAGCAATTGTGCAAGTTAAGTTTGCATAAAAATCCCCTGTAACTCAGGTCCTTAGCCATCTAGTTCTCTCTTAGATTGACCACTGTTCTATTCAGAGAACAGTAAGCAGCCATAGGCACCAGGGTCAGGGGTTGGAGGAAGCAGCCAGAGGGGTGGTCTGGGTCCTGACAGGCACCGACTCCTTCTCAGTGAGGACCACTGGAGGCGACGGAGAAGCCTTATGTGTAGCAGAAGAGGAACCTGTTGGAGAAGAGGAGGAAATGCCAGCATTCCCATGCACCCAGAATGGTAAGGGGCTCCCGAGTCTGGCGGGCAGGGCAGCCACGTGGCTAGGCCCTCACACTCTCATGAGAGCAAAGCAGCAGCAGAATAATCTGGCTGTGTCTCTAGCAGAGGCTGAGGTTATCTGCTAGCCATCTCACTTCCCACTGAAGTGCCCCAGACAGACAGGATCGATAAAGCAGTTTGGAAACAGACCAAAGTTTGTAATTTGCCTACTTCCTCTCTTTCAGTGCCCCTTCTTTTATTCCTTTCAATGCCCCTCTCCTTTCCTCTTTCCTCCCTTTCAATGCCCCTCTCCTTCCTCTGCCAGAGCCTCTTGCTGCCCACTGGGTATTAAGAACCATGCACACACCTCCACTCATGGGACCCTAGTTGGGATGTTTCTGATTCACTCCACCCCCATCAAAATGACAGGCCCTTCAGGGTCTGATTGAAGAGCCACTTAATCTGGTAAAGAAATGACCATTGGGTAAAATTTCTATTTTAACAGGTATGGATGGGGTCTGTCATTTAGAAGCTGAGATGACCAAGAAACAGATTTTGAGGTTGTGCCTAAATACCCTGAAGCCTGGGGCAAAGTTATATTGCTGTATTCTACCTGCCCCACATTAGGCACTCCCCCTCTCCGTCACCCACCTCCACCCCTGAGGCTGATCATAACCAGCCTCTCTCTCATTTCTCCTTCTATCTCCCCAGTCTCTGGCAAAGTTCCAAGTTCTGGACCAAGGTCCCTCATCTATCTTAGAGAGAAGTGAGGCTAGCGAGGGCTGCCAGAGGTTTGGGCAGGCCAAAGAAGATCTGAGGTTTGTGACTGTAGCTGCAGGGTTCAATTAAAAACAATTAGCGAAGCACTAAGTGGGTCCTGCCTCTGTCAGGAAGCAGCCTTCTTGGAGTCTCAGGTTGGTCTAGACCAGAAACATCAAACATCCTGAGTGCAGCCTGAAAACATAATTGGGAAATATTTAACAAAATAAATAAAAATACAATAAAACATAGATAACACATTTTAAAACTAAATTAAGATGAAGCCCATGGGGATCCTGATGTACAGATTACTGGCTCTACTTCTATCTGAGTATGACACCACTTCTAGATGTTGTATAGTGTGTTTCCCCTCAAATATACCTCACACGCTCAGAGATAACAGACAGAGACACCCCCAAAAGAAGGGAGAAAGAGACAAAAACAGAGGAAGTGCCTTAATAAGGTTAATTCTACTCATTACAAAGGCCTTTAGAACCAGGAGAAAACAGATGAGAAGCCTAGAAAAGGGAGTAGAAATCTACTCTCCTCTCATCCACCTACCACCTGAGGGAGATCAAGGCCAAGTTCGCGGAGGGAGCCCACTATCCCCAGTATCAGACCTAGACTTTGAGTAAGTCCTACCCTTCTTCCCACACAGGCCCAGCAGGGCCCAGCTGTAGCCGCTGTCAGAAGAACCTGTCCCTGCACACATCCGTGAGAATTCTGTACCTCTTCTTGGCCCTCCTGCTAGTGGCTGTGGCAGTGCTGGCTTCACTGGGTGAGTGGAGACCACCCTCCCCCCAACAGGCATGTCCTCCCCCAGCATGCATGACTTTCCTCATGCCAAAACTACTGAGGAAGGCTTGATCAGAGGACCTTGATCGCTTCCTACTATGTTCACTTCATCCCAATGAGCTTCTCAGGGTCTTCTGGCCCATGTTCCCAATCCCTGCCACTTTCCAGACTGGAGGATCTCAATGTCCTTTCAGACATAAATCAGAGGTTCTCAATCTTTGTGTTATGGACCCGTTTGGCAGCCTGGTGAAGCCTATGGGTCCCTTCTCAGAAGAATGTCTTTAAATGCATAAAATAAAATCCACAGGATTACAAAGGAAACCAAATATATTGAAATAAAGCTGCATTTTTTTTTCCTATCCAAGTTCATAGACCCTTTAAAATCTACCCACACAGGGGTCACCATGTCACATGACATAGAGCAAAGAACTCTGGACTCAAGAGTCAGGACACCTAGGCTCTAGCCCATCTCTGCCAATAACTAGCTTGGGCAAGTAACTCTGGGGCCTCACTCTGGGGCCAACTGGGGGTGTTAGACTAGTCCCTTATGACCTAACTCTCCAGCAGCTGGCTGGGGGGAGCTGACCAGCCTAGAGACAGATTCAGGCAATCTGAGCTCTTCTGACAGAGCATCCCACAGGGGCTAGCTAGATCCTGAGAGGACCAAGACAAGGAAACAGCCTGGGCCTGGAATCAATCCACTACTTAGCGTGTAAGCACAGGTCCTGAGGCTCCCTTCCTAACCACAGAGGTCACAGAAGGCAGCAAGCAGAAGGAAAAGTTTTCATCCAATCCTCCCACTGCTTTCGCTATGCTATAAATATGATTTAATAATAGCTGGGGGAGAGGAGGGGGAAGGGGATTAGGTAGTGCAGTGCATACAGCAGCGGCCCTGGAGTCAGGAGAACCTGAATTTAAATCTGGCCTGCGATACTCACTAACTGCGTGATCCTGGTCAAGTCACTTAACCCCAATTGCCTTAAAAAAGAAAAAGAAAAAGAAGAGACAAAGGGTATGCTGATAAATATTTAACGACCACATTTTTAAGTTTAATCAACATTTTTCTCCATGAAATCAACATTAATCAATGTTTTCTCCATCACTTTCTCAGTCTAAATATCAACAAAACAATGCCCTAATTTGTGGCATTTACACTGAAAATAGCTAGTTCAAGTGGCATTTACCCTGAAATAGCGGACTTTTTAGTTTTCAAAGCTCTTTATATGTGTATGGCCTGTGCTTGGTATGGGGAGCAGAGAGAGCTGCTTTCAGAGGCCTCTGATCCCTACCTGCTGCATGACCCTAGTCAAGTTACTTAACCTCTTAGGGCCCCAGACAACTCTCTAAACAGGCCTGCACAACATACAGCCTTCGACCCACTTGTGGCCCACCAAAGGATTTTGGGCCGCAGAAAATGTAGGGTTGCCACTTTGCACTCTTCTGTTTGTTACATAATCTGTGGCACCCAACCATTGTCAGTCTGTCTCCAGTCTGATCTGTCTGCGGCCCAAAGAAGTTTAGCCTATTTTAATTTTGGCCCCTACATACTGCCAACTTGTGCAGGTCTGCTCTAAACCTTCCTGCTGCCGAGAAGGTGCTGACCTGCATCGGCAGCAGGAATTTCCTCCTATGCTTGAGTTCTCCCTACACCAGGGAAAGCACAGGTCAGTTCCCTATCCTACCCCTCTTCAATTTTACACTGTGTTTAATTTTCACATTGATTGCAGCCTGAGCCAGATTTAACTGTAATTGAGAAATGTTTAACAAAAATTTTTTTAATTCAATACACTACAGATAATGTCAATATGTGGTTTTCTAAGTCAACATGGGACCTCCAGGGATCCATTTCTATTTGAGTTGGACACCACTGGACTAAAATGACTTGGGAAGTCCTTTCTAGGTCTAGATCTGTTATCTTAAGTTGCCTTTAAAAAAAACAATATTCACTGGTGAAAGTCAATGCCAGATCATCACTGAAACTCAAATAAAGTTAGTCTTCTTCCCTCCCAGATTCTGCTTCCTTTCCTAGAGATTCTGGCTTTGAGTAGCAACAGTCAGCCCCAGGCCCAGGCTGATGCTCAGTAGACAGGTGTTAATTAAAGGTCTAAGGGTCCACTGGGCCCATAGAAGATTCTCTTACATGCCACAGGGAATCCCAGATTGTTTTAATGTATCCCTGAGCAATAAGGGGGTCCTTTTCCTTCATTCCTTGATCATAAAGTTGTAGGATTTAGCGGTAAAGAGGAGTCAGCAAGACAGAACGGAGTCACAGGAGTCAGACCCCACTCTCCCACTTATCACAGGATCTAAAGGACCTTGAAGACCACTGAGTCCAATCTCCTCATTTTACAGATGAAGAAACTGATCCCCAGAGAGGTTAAATAACCTGTCCAGTCGCATAGCTAGTAAGTGTCTGATGTGGGATTTGAACCAAGGTTCCCCTGACTCCAGGTCCAGTGCCCTATCTACCATACCACTCACTATGATTGTCATTCAACACAAGTCATTCTACCTCCCTGACAGATCTCAACTCCTTCATCTGCAAGATGACAATCTGTGCTGGATGACCGCTAAATGTCCCTTCCCAGTCTCAAGCTCTGATTTTATAATAGTCATTTACTCGTTAGCATCCAGTTAACTGTGTGCCCAATCAAGCAACAGACATTTCTTAGGCTCTTCTCTTATGTCATTTCAGAGCCAGCAGGGCTGTCAGAGAGCTCCTAATCCAATTCCTTCCTGTTACATCTTCCCCCAAATTGCTCTGTTTCGTCTATTCAAATTCCCCTAAGGCCTTGCCTCTCATGTTCTTGCCTGTGTTTCTTCCACAGTGTTTAAGAAGGTTGACTCTCTCTCAGAAGACATCACCATCACCCAGTCAAACTATGAGAAGAAGATAGTCTCTGTGCAGGAAAACCTCCAGGAGCTAGGTGAGTGTGTCTACACCCCTCCTTATGGCTGCCCTGCCATCCAGGAGAGAGTCAGGTTTTTGCTCCCAAGTCACATACATAGCTACTGGGAGACTAGACAGTTTCACATCAGCCATTCTGGGTAAAATAATAACAGCTGACCTTAGAAAGGGCTTTAAGGTTTAGAAAGTGCTTTGTTCGGTTCTGTCGGACTCTCCTGCACCCCATGACCATTGCACGGCAATTCTGTCTAAGGGGTTTTCTCAGCAAAGATGCTGGAGTAGCTTGCTATGTGAATGGCTCTTGAGTGAATTGAAACAAACAGACTTACCTAGAGTCACACAGCTAGTAAGCATCTAGGCTGGATTTGAACTCAGGTCTTCCAGACTCCAGACCCAGAACTCTATTCACTGAGCCATCTAGCTGCCTACTAGGCAAACAGAAGTTAAGTGACTTGCCCAGGGTCACAAAACAAGTAAATGTCTGAGGCCAAATTTGAACTCAGATCTTCCTGACTCCAAGCCCAGAGCTCTATCGCTGTATCTATCATCTAGATAGATGTTCTATCATCTAGCTGCCTCAGCAAAGTGTTTTGCATACATATAATGTTTCACTGAAGCCTTACATACAACAACCCTGTGAGGTAGCTGCTGTACGGATCAGTCCTGTTACAATTTATAATCTAAGAGTTGCCTGGACCATTGAAAGGTAACATTGCCCAAGATAACATCGTCAGTATGTGTCAGTGGTGAGACTCGAACGCAGACTCTCTAATCTTAATGCTATGTTTCATTGTTGTTGTTGTTGTTGTTGTTGTTGTTATTGTTATTATTATTATTATTATTATTATTATTATTATTACTATTATTATTATTATTAGTGGTGGTGGTGGTGGTGGTGGTGGTGGAGCTGCTACTGTGCCTGGAGAGGGCCTAAGGTCACACAGCAGATAGTGGAAAGAGGGCTGGATTTGAAATTAAAGAATCTGCATTTGGATCTCAGCTCTACTACTTACATGGTTGTCCTTGAGTAAGTTACTTCAGCTCTCTGGGCCTCAGTTTCCCTATCTGAAAAATGAGATATTTAGACTAGATGACCTCTAAAGTTTCTTCCAGTTCTAAATCTTTTTTTCCAAAGTATCTGAGAAAAGATCCAGATCACCCTGACTCCAAAAGCAGCACTCCATCCACTACACCACATTGCCTTTGAAATAAGGGTAGGAAATAATGGTAACTAATGTTGCAAGATACTGAGACCTCCTGGGTCCCTTTCAACTATAGGATTTCCTCCTTCTCTGATTGCTTTGCCTTCCAGAGAGGGAGGCAGCCCCTTGGGGACAAGCACGTCTTTGAAGTGGAGTCAGATGAGACCAGTTTGAGGAGGGGCGTAACTCCTCACAAGCCCACCATGTTCCATGGGCAGGAGATGCAGCCCCGGTGCATGTATGAATGTATATACAGACCACCATTCTTTCTGGCAGAGAAAATAGGGTGTGTTAAGAGTTAAGCAGGACTCCTGTGCATCATCCTATCCACTCTAACCCTGATTCCTCCACTCCTGCCTCAGTCCTCACCTCCTCTCCACCAGAAACTTTGGCTCTGCCCAGGGATTTGCTTGTAAGTGATTAACATTTCCCAGGCTTTCCAAAGTCGGGGATAGGGAAGCATGCACATTGTTTTAAGTTTAATCTTCATTATTAATATGCTCTCAGGAGTCTAGACAATCAACAAACAATAAATCAAGGCCTGATTTGTAGTGATTTCCTATTTCTGAGGTTTTAATACCCACTTTAAAAACTTAAGAATTGACAGAGCTGGCTCCATCATACTGCAGACTCTACCCTTGGAAGCATCCTGGGATCTAATAGATGGGGCTTTCGCCTTATCTTTCTCAGTCCCAGGCCTTTACATCACTTCCTGGATATCTCCAGACCTAGCTACTTTGTGGTTCCTGCCCTCCCACCCACCTACCCATATGCATTTCCTTGTATCCCTCTTCTTCCATTAGAATGTCTGTTCCTTGAGGCCAAAGACTGTCCCACTTGCTTGTGTTTGTATCATCCAGCCATTGCCAGTTGTCCTGACTTTTGTCTTGCCACTGGACTTAGATGACTCTGGAAGAGACAGTGAGGCTGACAACTTTGTGCAACTCTGTCTTACTTAAATCTAATTCACACACGAGTCAAGATATCACATGAGATGTCATTGGTCCTACCTGAAAACGAAGGATGAACAATATCATTCCCACTCTTTTTTCCCCTAGGAAGTAACAAAAACAAAACAAAACCTTTTTGATCATCTTAGCTTTCCCCCTCAGCCTTAGAACATTTGAGCTTCAGCATCCGAGACACTGCTCTTAAAAAATCTTGCATTGATTTTGTATTCTATTACCTGCCCTTGCCTCCATCTCAATACATCCTTTAAAAAAACTAACTCGGTTGATCAGTTTCCTGTCAAACTCCATTGATCTCTTTAACAGTTCTTCCTTTTCCTCAGAATTATTTCTCTTTGCATGAGGATTTGAGAGCTTCCTGTCCTTTCTGGGGCTGACATTCCCCCATGGAATCTTAGTTCACAGAATCTTTCCTACTCATCCCTTCCCTGAATCCTTTGACATCTGCTCTCCCAAGATCTAAGAATACCTATTTTTTCACAACTCCCTTTTCTATCATTCTAAGACAAAGCAGTTATTCCCCCCCCAGGGTTGCCATCATTTTTCCTCCACATCAAGCTCTTCCTTATTGGCGAAAATCAGATTCAGAATAGAATTTCCTTTTGTAGGTTCCTCTTCCTTTTAAAAGATGAAATGATCACTAAAACAAGACGAAGAGTAATTGGTGGCTCTGCTTTTGACAGATACCCTCCAGTAGATGTCTGGAAAATTGAAGTCCCCCCTCCCTTGCATCACCGTCATATCATGCCTTTGTGCCATGCTTTTGATCTGTTTCTCAGGCTATGAATCTATTTCTCTTCTCTGTACAGGTGGTCTATGAGTCATAGTCTGATGGAATATTGTTTCTGTGTCTGTCTTTGGTAAAATTTCACCCAAATGTTGTCTTCATCCTGTCTCTCCTCTCTGGTTGCTAGATTTCCTCACATAAGTACATCTTTCTGATATACAGTTATTCCTTCCACATCATAACTTCTCCCACCATAGTTTCACTGTATCACAGATCACACAAGAAATTAAATGGGAACTTGGGGGGAGTTTTGTGGAAGCCGCAGACAACACGTAAAGGCCAGCAAGCGACCCAGAAAAGGTTTAGAAACTCAGAAATGCATAAAATATATGTAGAGTGTTGTAAAATATCAACACATTTATCTTTTAATAATAATTCAGACTTTCTTCTCTGGTATGAAGGGAGGGCCAAAAAAATTTTACATGGATTTTCGAGATGGAGGGGGTGCCGTTCCCCTAACCCTCATGATATGAGGGGAATAACTAACTGCACAATATTACTACTTACATCCCAACTTTTACCTATTCAGTTCCTTTCTATAAAGCAAGGGTTTTTAAGATGAGGTGCAAAGACTCTCAAGGGATCTGTGAATTTAGATGGAAGAAAAGAATTAAATCTCTACTTTCCTAATCTCTTTCTGAAATTTAACATTTCCTTCAGTTATGAACATTGGAGACAAGCATTATTCTGAGAAGGGGCCCATGGGCTTTACCAGACTGCCACGTTGGCCCATCCTTGCTATAAAGTATGTCCTTCCAGGGCCATTTTCCAGTCCTGGTTCTCATCTCACCATGTCTCGGGAAGACCTATGAAGTCATTTAATTTTTCTGGGTCTAAGGTTCCCCACCTACCAAATGAGGTTAATACCAGTCCTACCTGCCTCCAGGAGCTAATAAGAAAATCAGAGAAAACAATAACAAACATGAAAACATTTCAAAAAAATTTTAATATTATACACACATAAGATTTTATACTTGCTTCTTCACTGTGGTGAGGAACTGACCCTAAATTCTCAAAGGCTACTGAGTCTCTATTCAATCAGCAAATCAATAAGCAAACCTTCATTAAATATCTACTATGTGCCACCATTGTACCAGGCTCAGGGGATGTAAGCAGCAAAGTGAGACACTTCTTTTTTTTAAAATTTATTTATTTTTAGTTTTCAATATTCACTTCCACAAGTTTTTGAGTTCCAGATTTCTCCCCCATCCCCCCACCCCAAGATGGCATGCATTCTGAATACCCCTTCCCTTGGTCTGCCTTCTCTTCTATCTCTCCCCCCTCCCTTCTCTTATCCCCTTCCCCTTCTATTTTCCTGTACAGCAGGATAGACTTCTATACCCCATTTCCTGTATTTCTTATTTCCCAGTTGCATGTGAAAACATTTTTTTAAAAACATGTGTTTTTAAAACTTTGAGTTCCAAATTTTCTCCCTTCCTCCCTCCCCACCCACCCTCATTGAAAAGGCAAGCAACTCAATATAGGTTGTACATGTGCAGTTATGCAAAACACGTCCATAGTAGACATGTTGTGAAAAACTAACTCTATTTCCCTTAATCCTATCCTGCCCTCCCATTTATTCTATTCTTTCTTTTGACCCTGTCCCTCCTCAGAAGTATTTGCTTCTGATTACCCTCTTTCCCAATCTGCCCTCCTCTCTATCACCCCCTGCTCTCTTGTCCCCTTCTCCCCCTATTTTCCTGTAGGGTAAGACAGATTTCCATACCCAATTGAATGTGTATGTTATTCTCTCCTTAAGCCAAATCCTATGAGAATAAGATTCCCTCATTCCCTCTCACCTTCCCCTGTTTCCCCTCCACTGTGAGAGACTTTTCTGGGTTTTTTTTTTTTTGTGAGATAATTTACCCCATTCTACCTCTCCCTTTCTTCTCCGAGTATCATCCTCTCTCATCCCTTAATTTTATTCTCCAGATATGACCCCTTAATCTTCAACTCACCCTGTGCCCTCTATCTATCTATCTATACATACATACAATTTATTTCCTTCAACTACCCTAATACTGACAAAGTTCTCATGAGTTACAAATATCATCAAAGTGAGACCCTTCTTGCATTCGAGAAGCTAGCATTCTACTGGACTCTAGTAACAAGAGAGATAGAATATGTTCACAGATGATCCATCAACCAACTAATAAGAAGGGCAGCTAGGTGGCACAGTGGATAGAATGCTGGACCTAGAGTCAGAAGACTCATCTTTGTGAGTTCAAATCTGGCCTCAGATACTTACTAGCTGTGTGACCACGGGTAAGTCACTTAACTCTCTTTGCCTCAGTTTCTTCATCTGCAAAAAGAGGTGGAGGAGGAAATGGCAAACTACTCCAGTATCCTTGCCAAGAAAACCCGAAATGGGGTCACAAAGAGTCAGACACGACTGAAATGACTAAACAACAACAACTAATGAGTATTTATTGGGCATGTACTATGTGCCAGGCATTGTGCTAGGTTCTGGACATACGAAGACAAAAGGAAGCAGTTCTTGCCCCCAGGGAGTTTACACAAGAGTAGGGGTTCTTGACGGAAGGTCTGGGATCTTGCTTTTTAAAGTATTTGGTAACTGTATTTCAACACTATTGGCTTCCTTGGTAATCCAATGCATCTTATTTTAAACATTAAAAAGCATTATTCTGAGAAGGGGCCCATAGGCTTCACAAGACAGTTGCAGAGGTCCATGACTCCAAACTTTCTACGCTAGAGGGATACAACATGTACAAAGACAAGTAAATATAAAATAGCTTTTTCAGAGTACACAATAGTGGGGGTAGGGCGGGGAATCGGACAACTGGAGGGAAATCTAGAAAGCTTCCAAATAAGGTGTCCAGTCATCTGAGCATTAGCCTATTTCTCATCACCAGAAGGTTGGCCACAAAATTATTTTTTCTTTTCTTTTCTTTCTTTTTTTGGAGGATAGGGTTATAGCAACCATCTAGGATGCTATAAAGGAATGGTAATTTATGTCAAAGGAGAGAGTAATAACTTAGAAGAATCTGAAACCTTTTGAAGTATTAAATATTATTTGGGTAGGTAGGTAACTAGGTAAGTAGATAGATAGACACATGGGGCAGCTGGTGGCGCACTGGATAGAGCAGTGGCCCTGGAGTAGGGAAGACCTGAGTTCAAATCCAGCCTCAGACACATAACACTTACCAGCTGTGTGACTCCGGGCAAGTCACTCAACCCCAATTGCCTCAACAACAAAAGAATTTTAAAAAAAAAGATAGACATAGATATAGATTGTAGATATATGTCAGACAAAAGATAGAGAGGGAACATTTATTAAGCACTTGTTACAGCCCAGGTACTATGCTAAGCACTGGGAATAGAAATACAAGCAAATAAGATAATCCTTGCTTTTGTGGAGGCAATACTAATTTCTAATGGAGGAAGACAGCAGTAACAAAGCACTAGAGAGCTTAAGAGAAACACACAAGGGCAGTCTGGAGATGGCTAGGAGATAGCCCAGATGGGTCTGGGCCAAAGAGAAAACAAAATTCCACCTATAAGGACCCAGGGTTGCTCTTGGGTCAGTCATCATCATCATCATCATAGTTTTATAGTTCCGAAAATCTAGGGGGACAAAATCCTGTGGGCCTGTGTGGAATGGGTAGTAAAGGCTTACTTTTTCCAAACTCTAATTTATAAGAAAACACTCCAGGCAAATGAGAAGCTTTTCTAAGTGAGATTTTGCAGGAGGAATTATACAAAGAGGTTAGGGTGTCTGTCTCCTACTTTCTCACCTTTGTATTTCTCCTAGTTAATGCCTAGCATAGTTCAGTGCATAAATTGGCACTTAATAAATTATGAAAGAATTAATGATGCCAGCTGGCCAATGCTTTCATGCCTGTCAGTAGTGAGATTAGGCCCTTAAATTGCCACTGTATTTCCAGCCTGGGTGAGATGAGGAGACTCAAGCTTTTAAAAATTTAAATTAAAGGGGCAGCTAGGTAGCACAGTGAATAGAGCTCTGGCCTTGGAGTCAGGAGCACCTGAGTTCAAATCTGGCCTCTGACACTTGACGTTTACTAGCTGTGTGACCTTGGGCAAGTCACTTAATCCCAACTGCCTCACCAAAAAAAATCAAATTAAAAAAAATGTTAGTGATTGAATGGGAAAATAAACTCCTTTCTTTACAGAAGCTGTCCCTGTTCTATGACCAGCTTTCTCATTTTCTCCTATAGATCAGAAAGCCCTGGGCAATTGCTCCTTCTGCCATGACACGGGACAAGAGATCCACAAACTTCAGCAGGAGCTAGAGGAAATCCAGAAGATGCTTCTAGTCCAGGAGATTCAGTTGGATCAGACGTCCCAGACCCATCAGCAGCTCTTCTCGGCCAGCAACCAAATCACGGCTGTGGTAGACAGCTGCTCCTTCTCCATCCACCAGGTCAACCAGACTCTGGGGCAGTTCCTGGCCCAGGTGAGGGGCTGGCAGGCCGCCATGGCTGGACTGGACTTTTTGCTAAAGGGCCTGACACAGGACTGCTATGATGTCAGGGCAGCCGTACAGCAGATCAATTTCACAGTGGGGCAGACCTCAGACTGGGTCCACATGATCCAGCGCAAGACGGAAGAAGAGACCTTGACCCTGCAGAAAATGGTCAGTGAGTGGCAGAACTACACCCGGCTCTTTGGTGGCCTGCGGGCCACCTCAGCCAAAACTGGGGAACTAGTCAAGAGCGTACAGACCAGCCTCAGTACCGCCTCCCAGCGCATCAACCAAAATTCTGAGGGCATCCATGACTTGGTGTTGCAGGTGATGGGCCTGCAGCTGCAGCTGGACAATGTCTCATCCTTCCTGGATGACCACGAGGAGAATATGCATGACCTGCAGTACCATACGCGCTATGCCCAGAACCGGACTGTGGAACGTTTCGAGACCCTGGAAGGTCGTATGACTTCACACGAGATCGAGATAAACACCATTTTCACCAATATCAATGCCACAGACAACCACGTACATAGTATGCTCAAGTACCTGGACGATGTGCGGCTGTCCTGCACGCTGGGCTTCCACACCCATGCCGAGGAGCTCTACTACCTCAATAAGTCTGTCTCTGTCATGCTGAGCACCACGGACTTGCTGAGGGAGCACTTCAGCCTGCTCCGTGCCCGGCTGGACTTTGACATCCAGAACCTCTCAATGGTCATGGAGGAAATGAAGGCCGTGGATGTCCGGCATGGAGCCATCCTCCAGAACGTCACCATCCTAAGAGGTGAGGGCTCTTTGTGTGTAATTTATAGGTTTCTAAGGATGAATCACTTAGCCTGAATTGCATCTAGCTCAATTCAATTAATGATAATAATAATAATAATGTAATTACTGCATTAATGATTTATTATAAGTATTTATATATAGTATGTTAAGGTTTACAAAGCACTTTGGGAAGAAGCAAATAAGCACTTACTAAGCGCTTACTATATGCCAGGCACTGTGCTAAGAGCTTTACAAATATTATCTCAGTTTGTTCTCACAACAACCCTGGGAGGTAAATGCTTTATTATACATATTTTATAGATGAGGAAACTGAGATATACAGAAGATAAGTGGCTCACCCAGGGTCACACTGCTAGTAAATGTCTGTAGGAGGATTTGAACTCACAACTTCCTGACTCCAGATCCAGTGCTCTGTCCGCTATATCAAGCATCTGCCTCAATTCAATTCAGTTTAACTTAATTCAACTCAACAAGCAATTTTAAAGCAGTTACTATGGGCCCAGGACAGCTAGGTGGCACAGTGGATAGAGTGTCAGGCCTAGAGTCTGGAAGAATCATTGTCCTGAGTTCAAATCTGGCATCAGACCCTTACTACTGTATGGCCTGGGGCAAGTCACTTAACCCTGTTTGCCTCAGTTTCCTCATCTATAAAATGAGCTGGAGAAGGAAATAGCAAACCACTCTAGTATCTCTGCCAAGAAAACCCCAAATGGGGTCACCAAGAGTCAAACATGACTGAAAACAACTGAACAACACTACGTGCTCAAGACAGTATTGGGGGGGAAAAAGACAGTACTGGGGATACAAAGATAGTCCCTGCCCTCAAGAAGCTTATATTTTATTGGATTTCCTTTTTTTTAATCTGTAAAATGGGATTAACAATACTTGTATTACTAATGTCATAGGACAAGATTCTATTATCCTGATAAAGGGGAAAATAGCATCATAACAATTTAGAACTGGAAGGAAACTTAGAGGCAATTTAGTCCACTGTGATGACAGGAGAAGATGATTGGTTTAAAAAAAAAAAGCATGGGGGCAGCCAGGTGGCAAAGTGGATAGATCACAGGCCCTGGATTCAGGAGGACCTGAGTTCAAATCCAGCCTCAGACACATAACACTTACTAGCTGTGTGACCCTGGGCAAGTCACTTAATGCCATTGCCTAACCAAAAAAAAAAAAAGCTTTTTAAAAAAGTTTAAAGTCCTAGGCCTGTAGAAAGAGCTATTATTGCCTCTTTAAGTTTATAGTCTGAGACCAAATAGCAGAACAGAACTCAGGGTGGGCAGCACGGAGTTGATGTGGCCAAGAGTCAGCCTAGCTTGAATTATAACACTAGCTCTGTGTTAACATGCCTTGTGGCTCTGATTCTTTGCTTCCTTATCTGTTCAAATGAAGAGGTGGAGATGCTGCCCAGTTCAGCATGCAAAGTTCAGGGTGTTGGGTACTAAACTTAAACTGGAATTATGATTATATGAGTTTTAAGAATCTTAACTATTATACTCATTGATTTTAGTAAACACTGGTGACATTTTTGTTTTGCTTGACTTTGTTTTGTTTTTGATTTCTTTTTTAAATTTATTTAATATTTTATTTTCCCCCAACTACATGTAAAAACAATTTTTAACATTTGTTTTTAAAACTTTGAGTTCCAAATTCTCTCCCTTCCTCATTCCCTATCCCCCTGCTTGAGAAGGCAAGCAATTTGATGTAGGTTATACATGTGTAGTCAGGTAAAAGATATTTCCATACTAGTCATGTTGTAAAAGAAAACATAGACAAAAAAACAATCTCAAGAAAAATAAAGTTTAAAAAAGTATGCTTCAGCCTGTATTCAGACACCATCAGTTCTTTGCCTGGGGATGCATAGCATTTTTCATCATAAATTCTTCAGAGTTGTCTTAGATCATTGTGTTGCTGAGCATAGCTAAGTCATTCACAGCTGATCATCTTACAATATTGCTGTTACTTAGTACACAGTACATTTCGCTTTGCATCAGTTCATGCAAGTCTTTCCAGGTTTTTCTGAGAGCATCCTGCTCATCATTTCTTACAGTACAGCAGTATTCCATCACAGTCACGTAGTACAACTTGTTTAGCCATTCCCCAATTGATTGACATCCTCCCAATTTCCAACTCCCTGCCACCAGAAAAGAGCTTCTATAAATATTTCCATACATATAGGTCCTTTCCCATTTTTTTTAAATCTCTTTTTGGATATAGACCTAGTAGAGGCACTGCTAGGTCAAAGGGTATGCATGGTTTAATAGCCCTTTGGGCATAGTTCCAAATGGCTCTGAAGAATGATTGAGGGGCAGCTAGGGGGCACAGCGGCTACAGCACTGGCCCTGAAGTCAGGAGGACCTGAGTTCAAATGCGGCCTCAAACTAAACACTTGACACTCACTAGCTGTGTGACCCTGGGCAGGTCACTTAACCCCAATTGCCTAAAAAAAAAATGATTCAGTGAGTTCACAACTCCATCAACATTGCATAAATGTCTCATTTTTCCCACATGCCCTCCAACATTTGTCATTCTCCTTTTCTGTTCTATTAGTCAATCTAATAGATATGAGGTAGTACTTCAAAATTGTTTCGATTTGCCTTCCTCCAATCAATAGCTATTTAGAGCACCTTCTCATATGGCTATAGATAGCTTTGATTACTTCACTTAAAAACTGTTTATATCTCTTGATCATTTATCAATTGGGGAATGGCTCCTATTTTTATAAATTTGACTCAGTTCTCTATATATTTGAGAAATAAGGCCTTTATCAGACAACCTTGCTTCAACATTTTTTCACAGTTATGATTGCTAAATGTATTTCCCTCCATCCTATTCCCCTATTTATTCTCTCTCCTTTCACCCTGTCCCTACTCAAAAGTGTTTTGCTTCTGACGACCACCTTCCCCAATTTGCCATCTACTCCATAACCTCCCCCACCTCTTTTCTTACCCTTCCCTTCCTACTTTCCTATAGGGTAAAATAGATTTCTATACCCAATTGAGTGTGTATGTGATTCCCTCTTTGAGCCAATTCTTCTGAGAGTAAGGTTCACTCACTCCCCCCCACCTTCCCCATCTTCCTCTCCACTATAAAAGCTTTTTCTTGTCTCTTTTATGTGAGATAATTTACCCCATTCTACTCCTCCCTTTCCCTTTCTCCCAGTACAATCCTCTTTCTCACCCTTTAATTTCATTTTTTATATATCGTCCCTTCATATTCAACTCACATCTATGCCCTCTGTCTATATATACTTCTAATTGCCCTAATAATGAGAAAGTTTTTGTGAGTCACAAGTATCATCATCCCATGTAGAAATATAAACAGTTTAACCTTGTTGAGTCTCTTATGATTTCCCTTTCCTGTTTACTTTTTATGGTTCTGTTGAGTCTTATATTTGAAAGTCAAATTTTCTATTCAGCTCTGCTCTTTTCATCAAGAATGCTTGAAAGTCCTCTATGTCACTGAATGTCTATTTTTTCCCCTGAAGGATCATACTCAGTTTTGCTAGATAGGTGATTCTTGGTTGTAATCCTAACTCCTTCACCCTCCAGAATATCATATTCCAAGCCCTCTGATCCTCTAATGTAGAAGCTGCTAAATCTTGTGTTATCCTGACTGTGGCTACACAATACTTGAATTGTTTCTTTCTGGCTTCTTGCAATATTCTCTCTTTGACCTGGGAGTTCTGTAATTTGGTTATAATATTACCGGGAGTTTTCATTTTGGGATTTCTTTCAGTAGGTTGATTTTACCCTTTGCTTCTAAAATATCAGGGCAGTTTTCCTTGATAATTTCTTGAAAGATTATGTGTAGGCTTTTTTTTTTTATCATGGCTTTCAGGTAATCCAACAATTTTAAGATTATCTCTCTTGGATCTATTTTCCAGGTCAGTTGTTTTTCCAATGAGGTATTTCATGATGTCTTCTATTTTTTCTTTCTTTTGGTTTTGTTTTATTGTTTCTTGATTTCTCATAAAGTCATCAGCTTCCATTTGCTCAATTCTAATTTTTAAGGAATTATTTTCATCAGTGAACTTTTGTACCTCCTTTTCCATTTAGCCAATTCTACTTTTTAAGGAGTTTTTTGTGTCTCTTCTTCCATTTGGCCAGTTCTGCTTTTCAAGGCATTCTTCTCCTCATTGGCTTTTTGTACCTCTTTTGCCATCTGGCCTAGTCTGTTTTTTAAGGTATTATTTTTTTCAGTATTTTTGTTTGTTTGTTTCCTTTACCAAGCTGCTGACTCTTCTTTCATGATTTTCTTGCATCACTCTCATTTCTCTTCTCAATTTTTCTTCTGCCTCTCTTACTTGATTTTCAAAATCCTTTTTGAGCTCTTCCATGGCCTGAGACAAATGTTGGAGCTTTGACTTTGTTATCTTCTTCTGAGTGTGTGTTTTGATCTTCTTTGTCACCATAGTAACTTTCTATGGTCAGAATTTTTTCTGTTCTTTGCTCATTTTTCCTGTCAATTTCTTGACTTTTAGCTCTTTGTTAAAGAGGGGCTCTGTTTCCATGGTGGAGGGCTCACTGTCCCAGGTTTCAGGGGTTTTGTGCAGCTATTTTCAGAGATACTTCTAGGGACCTGTGAGTTTTCAGTTCTTCCAAGGTGGTATGACCTAAGGAGAGGTCTACACTACTCTACAGGCTTGTGCTCTGGTCTGTGGGTGATCACAAGCACTCTTTCCTGCCCTGAAATTGTGACAAGGGTGATACTATGACACTGTGGCCTCAAGCTCTGTTGGGCTAGTGCTCCTCCCCACCCTGGGACTGCTACCCAGATCTGAGTGTGGGCAAAGCAATAGAGTCCTGTCCCTAATGCCAGCAAAGAGACTCCTATAATTTCTTTCTCATCAGTTGTTCAACCCCTTTACTATCTGTGGGTTAAGCACTCCAGAAGCAGCCAATGCTGCTGCTGATGCAGTGGCTCCCAAGGCCTGCCCTGGTTTGCTGGGGGCTGGTCTGTGCTCCACTCTCACCCAGGTACTCCTTACTTATTCCAATTGTTCGTGTTGTGGGATGGAAAGAATGTCCCTTTGGTTGCTTCTGCTTTTCCTTCTTACTTGGATCTGGGCCCCTCCTAAGCTTAAAGCTAAAGGTTAAAGCTGGAAGGAAATTTGGGGAGCATCGAGCCCAGGGGTGGGGAACCTGTTGCCTTGAAGTCTGCAGATTCCCCACCTCTGATTTCTAGCCCAACTTTAAAAATTGAGAAATAAGTGGGAGCTCCAAACAAGTGAGTTGTATTAACAGTGAGCTCATGGTAGAACTGGAACGAGACCCCAGGTTTCCAGATTCCTAGTCCTTTATTCTTTCTAGTGTACCACTCTGTCCTCTTACCCACTAAGGTTACACAATGTGCCCTCCTTACAATGCTCACCAGCATCATCCCACCCTTCTCTACTGGTATCCTTGGATCCACAGATATAAAAGCACAGGGTCACCTGTTGTATTTACACCAGTCTCCTCCCTCTGTTTCCAGAATGAAATTCTTTGGGTTTCTTTTTTAATTTATTTATTTTAAACTTAAATATACAATAAGAAAAGAAAAGGAAACATTATCAAATTAAATATTAAAACTTAAATACAAAATAAGAAAAGAAAAAAAGACATTGCCATGTGCACTGCAGAACTTGAGAGGATTCAAGATATACAGCAATAAATTTCCATGTCAAGAAAGCTTATATAATTAATATCACTCATTGTGTTCAGAGCCGGCCATCTTTTCTTTGCTTCCTTGTAAGTTTTCTTTTGTTTTCTGCTGTGCACTTTTTACTTTCTTCTTTTTTCCCTCTTCCTCCCCTGCTCTCCCCAGGATGAAAATCTTTGGCAGATGATTTACCTCTTCTTCTCTTTACAAAAAATCTGCCTTGAGTGTTTCTTTCCCTGTCTTCCTGCTGAGGAAGGCATTATCTTAACTTGTTCTTAAATTAGCAAGTGGGGCTGCTCCCAGGATACTCCCATCCAGGCCCAGTGTCCCCTAATGTCAAAATCTCTTATTTCAAGACTTCAAGGATTTATGATACCCAAGCTGTGGTTGTTCCTAACACTAGCACTGATGGTCACCATTTTATGTCTAAGTAAATGGTCTTCTCAAGTTGTGGCTGAGAAATTCCTTGGCCTGGTGCTAACTTAGCCATGTTGGTCCTCACCCAATAGACATACCCATCACCAGGCCTGAACTTAAAGTCATAAAATACAAACTCCTTTCTTTAGGATTTAAAGCCCTTCACAATCAGGTTACAACCTATCTTTTCAGTCTTATTATGCACAATTCCCCTTCACAGACTCTGTCTCAGCCAGACTTTTCTATTTGCTATTTCTTGCTCACAACATTCTGTCTCTGAATCAATTGATCAATAAATATTCAGTAAATGCCTGCTACCTTCACAATCAGGTTACAACCTATCTTTTCAGTCTTATTATGCACAATTCCCCTTCACAGACTCTGTCTCAGCCAGACTTTTCTATTTGCTATTTCTTGCTCACAACATTCTGTCTCTGAATCAATTGATCAATAAATATTCAGTAAATGCCTGCTATGTGTCAGGCACTGTGCTAGTACAAATACAAAGAATGAAACTCACAAGGCACTTCTATTATAAAGTGGGAAACAAGTACATACAAAAATATATGTGTGTACCACACATACACAAAGTAGTTATTATAAGGTGGTTTGGGAGGGTGGGCACTAGCAGGTGGGGGAATCAAAAAGCTGAATGCAGAAGATACCGTTTGAGTTGCACCTTACAGGAACAGAGGCACCCAAGGAGGTGAAGGAAAGGACAGAATACATTCCAAGCATGGGTGACAACCAGGGAAAAGCCTGGAAGATGGAAGATAAAAGACCAGTTTGGTCAGATAACAGACCGTGGGAGGGGAAGCAATGTTAGATCAGGTCAGGCCAAATCAGGAAGAGCTTTAAAAGAAGAGTTTAGATTTTACCCAAGAGCAATGGAAACCTCCTGGAGTTGATTGAGTAGGGAAGTCAGATGGTCACATCTGCATTTAAGGAAAATTACTTTAGCTACTTTGTATAAGATGGACCAGCATGGTGAGAGATTTGAGGCAGGGATACCAATTAAGAGGCTGTTGCAATAGTCTGGATAGGAAAAGATGAGGGTTTGAACTAAGGTGGTGGCTGTGTGAATAGAGAGAAAGGGTTGGATTTGAGAAACGTTGTGGAGGTCCAAATGAAAAGATTTGGTAAGTAATTGCATAATTGGGGTCAGAGAGAATGAGGAGCTGAGGATAGTGCTAAGGTTACACAATTGGAAGACTGGAAGGATGATGATGCTTTTGATAGAAATACAGAGTGTTTAGAAGAGGATAGGATTTGGGGATAAAGTTAATGGGATCAATTTGGGATCTATTAAGTTAAAGATGTTTGCTGTACATCCAATTGGTAAATGTGTTGTAGGTCTGAAGCTTGAGGGAGAGTGGACCTAGATGGGGTGTGTGTGTGTGTGTGAGAGAGAGAGAGAGAGAGAGAGAGAGAGAGAGAGAGAGAGAGACAGAGAGAGACAGAGACAGAGACAGAGAGAGAGACAGAGAGAGAGAGACAGAGAGAGACAGAGAGACAGAGAGAGAGGAGAGAGAGAGAGAGAGAGAGAGAAGAGAGAGAGAAGAGAGAGAGAGAGAGAGAGAGAGAGAATAGAGATAAAGCCATGGGAACCAATGAGATTATTGAGAGAAAAATGTAGAGGGGAAAAAAGAGGAGGGATAGGAACCTGCAGAGTCAGGGAGCGTGGTATGGATGATGAGCCATCAAAAAAGACTGAGAAGGAGCAATCAGACAAATAGAAACAGAACCAGGAAAGAAGGGTCACACAATGAGTAAGTGTTGGAGGCCATGCAACCAGTGTGACACCTCCTATGGAGCTAGATATATGCTCTGGCTGGGATGATATAGCAACTCCCGACTGGGCCCTGTGACCAAGGAAGTTGTGTTGATGCCAGAGTTCATGCCCAGAACCAAAGGAGGTGCCACAGTCTAGAAAATTAGGGATTCTCCAGATCACTCTTTTTATATACCATTGAGGAGACTGAGGCCCAAAGAGATTAAATGACAAGCTCAAAGCCACACACTCTACTTGACTCTAAGTCTAGCAGTCTACTTTCTTCACCACCTCGCTGCCTCTAGAGGTCACCTGGACCCTTAGTGCCAAACTCAGACAGAAATGGGAGCCACTAATCCACACATAAGGATCCCTAGAGGCTGTGTATTGACTTACTTTTAAAAATGTAATATTCTCTGTGTTTTATTGTATTTTTATTTATTTTGTTGAGTATTTCCCAATTACATTTTAATCTGCTTTGGGCCACAATGTGGGTTGCATATTTGACACTTCTAATCTAGACCAACTCCTCATTTTACAGGTGGGGAAACTGAGTCACATAGCGGTTAAGTGATTTGCCCTGGTAGCAGTCTATTCATATTCTGGCTCTTTAATGTTTTTTTTTTAACTATTCCACAACAAAAATGAAAAACTCTGAGTCTATATAAATATAAGGCACCAAGAAGGCAGAGGACAGAGTAAAACCAGACTGAGGTAAATAAAAAGCCTGCCCTTTAAAATCCTGTTGTTGCTGCTTTTAATCTTACATCCTAGGTTCATAGAAAAAATAAAGAAAACTCCCCCAAAAGTCCTGTTGGCTTTTATGCAACTAGAACTTTCAGATTGTGGTAGAGTGACTTACATATGTGCATAAATCCTTGAAAATGCAACTTCAGTGTTTGTATTAGGGCAGGAAAGCAGAGGTCCAAGTAAATATGAATACTGCCCTTCTTTGGCAAAAACTGCAACTCTGTAGTTGAAAAATATGGGTGAACTTTAAATACAATCCACATAAAATATTCTTACTGTAAAGAGGCTAACTGAAAAACCCCAAAAGGAGTGGGATACAAGGCCTCCTTCCTTTCCTCCATGTCAGCTGGTAGTTTCTCTTGAAAGTACAAAAAATCCACTGCATTCCCTTGTCAAGAAAGGGACTGACAGCATTCCTAAAGTCATACTGTGACTTAGAGCTGGAAATGACCTTAGACATCAAGACTACCCCCCTCATTTTACAGATGAAGAAACTGAGGCCCAGAGAGATGTAGTGATTTGTCCGGTGTCATGATGATGGTAAGAGGCAGAGGAAGGATTTGAACTCCAAATCTAGTCAAAATATTCCCATTGAACCAAAGCTCTTGGAATTCCTTGCCCTGGAGCTTCCACCTGAAACCTGATTATCAACCAGTGGGTATAGAAAAAACAAATCAGCTCCTGCCTTCAAAGAGATTATACTCTATCAGGGGAAGCAACATGTTCACATATAAATAAATACAAAATATACACAAAATAAACAAAAATCAATTTGAAAGGGGAGGCACTAGTAGCTGGAAGGATCAGGAAAGGCTTTATGCATGAGATGGCGTTGAAGGAGGCTAGGAATTCCAACAGGCATAGGTGAGAAGATGGCATAGAGGCCTATGCCAAGGCACAGAGATGAGAAATCCAGTGTCATGTGTGAGGAAGAGCAAGAAGGCCAGTTTGGATGGACCATAAAGTTCTTTCAGGACAGTAATATGACTTGGCCAAGGTCTCTGCTAGTCACTGGCAAAGGCAGAAGTAAGTAGATCTACTGGCTCCACTATCTTTCCACTATTCCACACCATCCAAGAGGCACCGCCTCGATGTTCATTTCCTGCGTGTGCCGCTGGTGTTTCCTGGCCTCGTAATCTCTGCCCAGCAGCCTGGAGGGCTTGGGGCTCAGCGTAGCCCCTGCCTAACCTCCCCCCCAGTTTCAGCCATAGAGACCACCCACTTTTCCCAGACTTGAAGTCATTTGTGGACTGAATTTAATGGGCATGAATTACTTAATTACAACTTCTGACTTCCTGACTCTTCCTTAGTAATTAAGGGGCCTGCTAGGACTCATGTGTTTTCTGTTCACTCCTTTCCCTGCCTCCTGCCCTTGACAATTCTTGATGGCACCCTTTGCTTCTGGGCTCTGACTTCCCTTGTGCCCTGTTGATACCCCCATGCAATCCTCCTTCTCCCCTTTTTCCCAGAACTGGTGAGCTAATGTTAGCCTTAACCCCTCCCTACCCTTCCTGACCTGATGCCTGTTCCCTATCATTTGGAAACAACTGGGGTTTCTGTGGTAAGAAAGGCTCCAAGAGGGGTTTCAAGCTATGGTGAATGATCAACTTCTAGTCACATTCCTAACCCCTCTTTCTACCAGCTTAATTATAGTTGGGAACTTCCTCCCTGAGGCCCAGCTAGTCACAAACTGCTGGAAATGCTGACTTATACCCAGGGCTTCCTGCTACAATGTCCTAGAATGCTATGCTTCGTGGCTGGCATGCGGAGCCCCAGAGAATGGCATATCCTGAGCCGATATTAAAATCAACCCCATTAAAGAAAGACAGAGAACGAGCTCCTTTTTCCTTCCAGGTAGTATCAAGGCCATCAGTACAATATCCAAGATAGACAGAGTACTGCCATTGGGGGTGGGGGGGTTCTGAGGAGGGGAGGAACAAGGAAAAAATGACACCAACAGCAGCTGTAAGACTTAGGTAGAGTCTCTGAGCTCACTCTTCTACTCCTTTCCCCCAGCACTGTGGCCTTGGATCCTCAGAGTTCAGGGGGTTTAGGGGTACCCTGTCAATGGGCAACCTCTAAGGTCTCTTCTCACTCTTGGGCTCAAAAACCTTCAGTGATGCTGCCTTGATTACAAGATTCAATGAGAATTCTTCAAACTAGTATACACATTGACACGTTCTAACACCTATCAACCAATCCACAAGCATTTATTAAGCACTTACTAGGTACCGTGTGCCTACACAGCCCTCAATGGCAACAGCTGTCACACAAGATGAGTGTGTTTACTTGCAGTAAGATGGGTAGGCATGAAAAGACCGCTGATTCAGTACCATAGCCAAAGAGCCTCACTGCTGCTGCAAAGAGAAAATCCTTTCAAAAGACTGTGTACAAGTAAATAAACAGGGTTATCGAGAGCAGAAAGGAGGCCACCTGGAAAAATAAGAGTTACTTCATAGCATCAAAGTTGCAGACTTTTAGAGCTGGGAGAGGGCCTCCAGTCCCAAAGCCAATTTCTAAAAGTCCAAAACTGTTTCAAATACACATAAAAACAGAATGCCAGGAGAACTGACTCCACTTCACAAATACTTTCAGAGATTTAAAACAAACTTTCGGCTGTTTATAACAAAGGTGCTAAAGTTTCACAGATAAACTGAGCAGTTGCTTTTTGGCCCCAAGAAGTCCTTATGACAATATAAGGGGACCATGATTACACAATTAAATGTTGATAAGATTTGCCTTGTAAGTTCCTGGGCCAATGAAGATCTCCTCTCTACCTAATAATAGCTCCCATTTGCATAATGCTTTAAGCTTTGAAAAGCACTGTTATCTATATTAATTCATTTGGTCCCCTCACAAAAATCTTGTGAGGTAAGTGCTATTATTATCCCCATTTTATGGATGTGGAAACTGAGATTGAGAGAAGCTGTGGGGCTTGCCCAGAATCACACAGCTAGTAAAGATTTAGAACCTGTTGAGGTTGAGGGTTGGGCTGCTTCTACATTGTTGCACACCCCTCTCCTCCCTGTGTGTTTGGTACAGTGTTACAGTTGGGAATCAGTGACTTCCACAACAGACATTTTACAAACTATTGTTATTATCATCATTATTTATTATTATTATTATTATTCAAACGAACATTTATTAAGCTCCTCCTGGGTGCAGAGCATTACCCTAGTCATTGGGAAGGATATTTCACATAAAGGTAGGGTGTGTGATGAAAAACATTCTGATTTTGGAGTCAGAAGACCTGGCTTCTAATCTTAGTTCTGTTACTTTCTACAAATGAGATGCAGTAAGTGAAAGTACTTTGAAAACCGCCAAGCACACAGACAGGCACACCCTGAGTTAGGCTGCACCAGCCACTTGGCTTTGCAAAAACATTGTTAATGCATCGTAACCAAAGCCTATTGTAAAGTCATCAAGTGCTGGTGTAACATCATTTGGCCAATGAAATCAATTAGGACATTTATAATATCGTGCCTTTTGCAACTAACTGTCCTGGATAATATTTTGGCTTAACATCATGTTTTTCTAAAATTGATTAATGTTAAGTGGGATAGGTCTATAAAAATATAAGCTATGAAAACATAAAACAAAAACATTTTTGTTTAAAATAAATGGGATCTTTTTATTCTCTTCTTCAGTAGAGGACTTTGATACCTACTGGGAAAGTAGACAAGAGAAAGAGTATTGTAAAAAATGAATCTGAAAACAAAAATCTGAAAGACTTGAGAACTCTGATCAATTAAGTGATCAACTAGGATTCCAGAGATCAATGATGGAGAACATTAACCACCTCCTGAGAGAGAGATAATGGATGAATATGCAGGAGACATACATTTTCTTTCTATCACTTCACCTCTGTCTACCTCAGTTTTCTCATCTGTAAAAAGGGAATGATAATAACAATACGTACCTCCCAGGGTTGTTGTGAGGATCAAATGAGATATTTGTAAAGTGCTTTGCAAACCTTAAAGTCTTATATAAATGCTAGCTATTACTATTTTCCTTTTTCAACAGTTGGAGGAAGATAGGAGGTAGAAAAATCAAATGCTTGATCATTGAAACAAAGATACAGACAGATAAATGGATGGATAGATAGATTGATAGATTTATATTTTTTTAAAAGTATGAGTATGGCACTATACAATGAATAAAAAGGTCAAAGGATGTGAATAATTTAAAGGGGGAAAAATTATTAGTTATCCTTTAAAACAATGTTCAAACTCACTAATAATTCAAGAGATGAAAATTAAAGAAAGAAAACTGCCCTATCAGGTCAAGGCCCCAGAATGGGAATCAGGCCATGTTAAGCCCAGGGACCTGGTGGAACCTTCGGTTACAGGCTGTATTCTGCTATCAAGTGTGGGCATTATAATGCTACAGGATTAGTTTTGTTTTCTCATTCTTGCCTTGTACTTTGTTGTAATTGCTGTGACTATATTGTTTCCTTGGTTCTGCTTACTTCACTCTGCACCCATTCAAATGAGTCTTTCCATCTTCCTCTGAACCAACCCCTCCATGTTACAGACAGGAAACTGAGGTCCACATCTGGCAGTAGATGCAGTAGTTGGCGACAGAATCAGAACTAGGCCCCAGAAGTCCTTCTGACTCCTAATCCCAGTGTCCCTTCCACCACACCTCACCAGACCAATGCTCCAGCCACAAAATAATACTTATGCTTTGGCAAACCTGAGCAGAGCCAGGTTACAAACAACTCTAGCTCCAGAGCCATGGCCCTTGGGCAGTGCTTCAGGGAGCCTTGTTTTTGCTGCTATCCCACTGTGGGGGTTTATTATGGAGAATGGGCCAGGGTAAAGCTTCTCAGTCTGTTGATGTTTCAAAAGCCCCATAGCTGCCATCCTCAGCCTCCCTCCCCCAGACAACCTAGAAGCACACAGGCAATTCTATTCTCTGTTATTCATGTATCTGAGTGAGTCAATACATGACAACATCTTCTAGTGGAGGGGGAGAGGCTGGGCGGGGAAGGCTAGGGATGGAGGTGGCAAGAAACTGGGACCTGAAGTTTTGGTTGGCTCTAGCAGGGTAGAGACTGGGCTCTGATTCCTGGTTTAGATCATAATAGAGCAACACTTATAGCCTCTCTGTTCCACTTAGAATGAATCATTCCAGGAGAGGTAACGGGGTTGTGGGGGGAAGGAGGATGAGGGGTGGAGGCTGGAGGGAGGACCAAGGGTGGAGCTCGAGGGAGTGTTGCTAAAATCCGAAAAATCAGAGAAGTTATGAGGTGGGGGTGGGAGGGGCTGCGGGGGGGGACTAGGCTGGCTTACAGTAACTTCCAGGGAGCTTAAAACTGTCCAGAGTTCCCAAGGGGCCCTTCTCCCTGAAGGCTAAGGCTCTGTAAGTAACAATATCACATCATGGCCATAGCTTTGAGTCGACAGTCAAAGCATCTAGGTTTTTGGTTCCTGGTTTTGATACTCCCTACATGTGTAACCTCTCTGGGCCTTCCATATGTAAAATGAGGAGAATTGACTAGAATCTTCTAGTTCCACCCTTCTATAATTCTGTTGTAAAGCATACATGAGAAGAGAGAGTGGGCCTAGCCTTCAAAGCCCTTCATAACCTAAGCCCCTTCCACCTTTCCAGTCCCCCAACACCTTGATCCCTGGCTCTTTTTCTTCAATCCAGTGACGCTGGCCTCCTGATTCAACAAATAAGACATTCCATTTCTCCCTTCTGGGTATTTTCTTTAGTTGTCCCCTATGTCTGATATATGCTGTCCCTCCTAATCTCCACCTGCTGGCTTCCCTGGCTTCCTTTAAGTCCTAACTCAATCCTACCTTCTACAGAAAGCCTTTCCCAGCTCCTCTTAATTCTAGTGCCTTCCCTGCCATAATTAATTGTTTCCTAATTATATATGTTTATATATGTGTGTGTGTGTGTGTGTATAGTTATAGCTTATTGGTACCTATTTGTCTGCTTATTCTCTCCCTCATTAGACTATAAGTTCCTTGAGGGCAGGGACTATCTTTTGTCTCTTTTATATCTCCAGCACTTAGCACAGTGCCTGGCACATGGGAAGCATTTAACAAATACTTGTTAACTGAGTGTGCATTGGTAGAGAGAGGTTCCTTACTGCAAGCCCCCACACATCAGTGAAATCATAAGTCTAAATTTGGGGGGGGGAGACTTAGAGAGCATTTTATTTAAAACAAAAAATTGGAAAATTGGAAAAAATTTCTAAGCAAAAAAATGTTAGTTACTTTTATAGGTCCAATTCTGATGACAAAGTTTTGTCCAAGTACTTTAGAGAAACAGGTCAGCTAAAAGATAGTCAACATCTACCTTAAGTCTCTATGTACGCTTTAATTCTGCCTCCATTGTCTTCTATTGAAATCCTAAGGACATTGGCTTAATGTCTCAAGGATTATAGTGAAATGGAGCTTAATCGCCATAAATTATAGGATTATTGTTCACATTTCCTATCTCTTTCACAATCATGGTCAAATGCAATGTTGATTCTGCTAAGTGGTGTGGTGAATTATTCATTGACATTGGCATTGTGCTTTTCCTTGGACCTCCTCCAGGGTACCACACAGGGTCTATGTACCACCATGGAGGTTCCGAAGTGAGGTGGTAAGGAGGGTCCCAGTCCCTTGTACTCTCTCCCAGCCTGGGTAGCTTTGCCTTCTTCTGTGTGGTCCTCATGTTCCTGCTCTATGCACCTATGTTTGGCTTCTAGGACCCAGAAGCCTAAACATCCCCAAACCTCACATACCTATTTATGACAATTCCTTCTCCTACTAACTTCCCCATTCAAAAAAATTTGCCGTGGGTTCTTGGCTCAGCTACCCCTCTTCCTCTTCCATCTGACCAATGATGCCTTCTATCAAAGCTATACCTCTTCCCTTTTTAATACATGTATACAATGACCTCAGAAGACTCACACTACCCCATCCCCTATACCCTGGGCCCTTAGCATCTGTTCTCATTCCCACAGGCCCTCATGGTGGGTCATAGGTCCAGTTTTTAAAAATGTGCATGGGTCATTGCACTAAGCTCTGGAGTACAAGGAGTACAGGACACAGGACTTATCCTGTTCTAGCTGGAGAGACAGAACATAAACACAAAAATATTACTGAGGTTACAAGAAAAGCTGGGCTAAGAGCCATGAGAATCATAGAGAAGATGAGTTCTAAGGGAGTTAAAAGGAAGGAAGTGCCCTCTGAGCATTGGGATGGGCAGGGGAAGGTTTCAGGGAGACCTGAAGCTTTCAATTTTGGAGTCAGAGGACCTGAAGAGCAAACAAGCAATTAATATGTACATATGTGTATATATATGAGAAATATGTAATACAGAAGAATATGGTAGAGACTTAAGTTTCCTCACCTGTAAAAAATGAGAGTATTGGACAGAACGGTTGGTGACCATGGGCATCACCAAACATCTCTGTGTTTCTATTTTGCCTTTCATAAAACAAATGGGTTAGATAAAAGCTGTCAAATATACCTCCAGTTCATCCACAAGATTCCAGAGTTGGGCTAAACCGGATTAAAATGGAATTGGGAAATATTTAACAAAATAAATAAAAATAGAGTAAATCACAGATAATGTTAATATGTGGTTTTCTAAGTCAATATGCAGCAGCCTTCAGGGATCCTTGCGTATGGTTTAGCAGCCCCAAGTTTCCATTGAGTTTGACACCACTGGGTTAGATCATTAGATTGTCTAGTTTCTAAGATGCTTAAGGATCATAGATTTAGAGCTGGAATTTACCCTACAGACCATATAGCCCAACCCCCTCATTTTACAAATGAAGAAACTGAGGCCCATAAAGGTAAAGTGACTTGCCCAAGGTCACTCAGGTGGTATCAGAGCCAGGATTTGAACCCAGGTTCTCTGACTCTAGCATTCTATACCTATTTTTCCTACTTTGTAATTCTGCATGTTTTTCTTTTAAAAACATGTTCATGTGTAATAAGAAGCCTTAGATGTTATCTTAGGTCCCTAAATCCCATGATCTCCCATTCCTTAGATAGCAAAAAGAAAAGGCCCCCATGCAAATAATGAATGGGTCTTCTTTGCTGCTTGTTTCCGCTTTGTTTTTCTGTCATCCTTCGAGGTCCCACAGGGAACCCTTACTCCCTCCTTTGTTCTCCAGTTCAAAGGAGTAGTTTGTCCTCTGCAGGGTATGTATGTTCAGAAAAGATGGGATACAGTTGACCACAAGAATGGTCTGTAAAAGAACCTTTACAGAAAGCAGAATCGTTAGGACAGCCCACCTTTTGTAGATAGATGTAAATAAGATGTTAATCACAGAGCAATTTGGAACTATGGCCAAAGGGCTGTAAAACTGTGCATACCCTTTGACCCAACAATAGCACTTCTAGGGCTGTATCTCAAAGAGATCATACAAATGGGAAAAGGACCCACATGTACAAAAATATTTATAGCAGCTCTTTTTGTGGTGGCAAAGAATTGGAAATTGAGGGATGCCCATATTGGGGAATGGCTGAACAAGTTGTGATACATGGATGTAATGGAATACTATTGTGCTATAAGAAATGATGAGCAAGCGGACTTCAGAAAAACCTGGAAGGACTTGTATGGAATGATGCTAAGTGAAGTGAGCAGAACCAGGAGAACATTGTACACAAAACAGCAACATTGTGCAATGATCAACTCTGATAGACTTAACTCTTCTCAGTAATACAAGGATCTAAGACAATTTCAAAAGACTCAAGATGGAAAATGCTATCCACATACAGAGAAAGAACTATGGAGTCTGAATGCAGATCAAAGTATATTATTTTCTCTCTCTTTTTTTCTTTCTCATGGTTTTTCCCTTTTGTTCTGATTCTTCTTTTACAATATGAATAATGTGAAAATATGTTTAATATGATTGTACATGCATAGCCTATATCAGATTGCATGCCATCTTGGGGAGGGGGACAGGGAAGAAGGGAGAAAAAAATTAGAACTCAAAATCTCGCAAAAGTGAATGTTGAAAGTTATCTTTACATGTAATTGGAAAAAATAAAATATTAATATGTGTGGGGGGAAGAGATGTTACTCATGGAAAAGTACCAAAGAAACTAGTAGAACAAATGCTGAGAATCAGAGCGCCTGACTTGGCATCAGAAAGAGCCAAGCTAAAATCCTCCCTCAGACGCTCACTAGCTGTATGATCCTGGACAAGTTGATTGCTCACTCTCAACCTCAGTTCCTCATCTGTAAAATGGGAATAATAATAGTGCTGACACCACAGTGTTGTCGTGAAGTTCAAATGAGATAATCTACATAAAGTCTGTTACATTCCTTTAAGTACTATATAAATGCTGTTATTATTATTATAGACTAAAGTCAGAAAAACTTGAGTTCTTAGTCTGATTTTACAACTCCCTGCCTCCATGACCCGAGGCAAGTCATTTCATGGATCAATAAAAGATAAAGTATTTGTGTAGTACTTTTTTTTGCTTTTAATAATATTTTATTTCCCCCAATTACATGTACAATTTTTAACATTCATTTTCCTTAAATTTTGAGTTCCAAATTCTATCCTTCCCTCCCTTCTTCCCTTCCCCCTCCCTGAGACAGTAAGCAATCTGATATAGGTTATACATGCGCAATCACATAAAACATTTCCACATTAGTCATTTTGCTCAAGAAGATTTGAATAAAAAAAGAAAAAGAAAGAAAGAAAGTGGAAAAATAGTATGCTTCAGTCTGTATTCAGACAACATGAGTTCTTTCTCTGGAGGTGGATAGCATTTTTCACCATAAGTCCCTTGGGATTGTCTTGGATCATTGTATTGCTGAGAATAACGAAGTCATTCACAGCTGATCATTATATGATCCTGCTGTTACTGCGTACAATGTTTTCCTTGCTCTGCTCATTTCATTTTGTATCAGTTCATGTTAGTCTTTCCCAATATTTGTTAAGTTCTTACCATGTGCTGAGCACAGTGCTAAACACTGGGGATACAAAGACAAAAGCAAAAACAGCTCCTGCCCTCAAGAAGCTTATATTCTAATAGAAGAAAACAACATGGATAGAGAAGCAGTAGCCAGGGAGGGGTGTTTTGGTTTGGGAAATCACAGGGATGGTGAGTAGCCTCATAGGTCGATAGATATTCTCTTTCCAGGAATGACAGATCGTTGATTTGATTAGTGTTTGCAAAGCTAAATGTGGACCTGAGAGCAGAGGGGAGGGGAGGTGGCCTAGCAGGAAGATAGGTGTGGTGTAGTGGAACTGGGCATAAAGCTGAGACCATATGGTGAATCCTCACCAATCAGGTGAGTGGGAGATAGAGGTAAAGATCCAGATCAGAGGGGAAGGGTAGAATAGCAAGCAATGTCAATAGTGGAAGCAACAGGACAGCATGGCTTGATGATAGCTGGGGTACCAGCATGGTTGGGTAAACCCTCACCATTCTGGGCCTCAGTTTCCTCTTCTGTAAAATGGGACAGTTGGAGTAGATGATCTCCTAGACATCTTCTTGATGTCACATTCTACATTCTTTATAATATTAAGCAATTAATTAATTAATTAAAGCAATTAAGTCTTGACCTCCCCTTTTCTTCCAATCCTAGGCATCCCTGGACCTCCAGGACCAAGAGGACTCAAAGGCGATGTGGGCGCAAAGGGACCCTATGGAAGCAGGGGTCCCAAAGGAGACAATGGTACTATGGGCCCCCCTGGCCCCCAAGGCCCTCAGGGTCAGCCTGGTAAAGCAGGGCCAGCAGGTGAAAGGGGACCCAGTGGCCTCAAAGGTTTCCCAGGCCTTAAAGGATCTAAAGGCAGCTTTGGATCAGCAGGACTAAAAGGACAGCCAGGCCCCAAGGGTGATATGGGACTCCAGGGGCCAGAGGGACCCCCAGGTTCTCCAGGTCCACCAGGACCCCAGGGCAAGCCAGGGATTGCCGGAAAGACAGGGTCACCAGGTCAGGTTGGGCCCATGGGTCCAAAGGGTGAGCCTGGCATACAGGGTCCCCCTGGTCTTCCGGGGCCTCCAGGGCTACCAGGAAACCAGAGCCCCTACTGAACAAAGTCCACTTCCTAGAAATGCTGCCACACAAAAGTTCTGGGGAAAGGGACTGCCCAAAGCAGCCCAGGGGCCTGTCAAGGAAGAAGCATCTCCCCAAAGACAACTGCGCCTCCTTCATCTCCACTAGGATTCCTCCTGGATCTGACCTGTCCATTTCCAGCTTTCAAAGGACTTCTGCTTGCTGCTTTGACTAGAACCAATAGGGATCCTGGAACCCTACCTATCCTTGTCCCCAAAGGCTGCTGCCATAGTCCCCAATCCTAAATTAATGGGACTAAACTTTTTAGTTCTTAGGGGGAAGATGGCAATGGGGATGATGATTATGGTGGTAGTGGTGGTTGTGGCGGTCATGATCATGGTGATGATTGTGGTGGTGATTGATGATAAAGAAGCAGCAACATCTTCTTACTATTCTTCTTTCTCATAAAGCCGTCTCCACTGAACAGGGGTCTAACTGGACTAGACTTGGGAGGGTGAAAGTGCAGGCCATGAGGAGGGCAGACGGGTCTGGGGGTGCCCACACCGATGGGAATTGAGCAAATTACCACGTGGGAGTTAGTGCATGAATCTGGTAGTGACCGCCCAGGAGAGGGTGTGGAACCAGTATCATTACTGGTATAGCAAATATTCTCTCTTATTCCCCCATCATATCCAATATGGCTAGGACCAACTACATACTAGATGTGTTGAGGAAGGAAGAGACAAAAAGGAACTTCCTGCTTATGGAAACCATTAGGGAGGAGGTCTATTTGATCATCAAAAATGCTTCTTGCTTTGGACTGTGCCATATTGGAGGTGACTCAGAAACCTTTACAGGAATGACTTCAGAGAGAAATGCTCTTCCTGATTGGAGTAGAAAGAAATGGCCGTGCTATCCTCAGGGCCCTGTCTCTGGTTTCAACTGAAAGCAAGGGGCCTTTTTAAAAGACCCCTTACCTCCCGGCCTCCTCTTGGGGCATGGAGCAGCCCAGTGGCAACTGATGTGGAAGAGTGTCTTCACTTTAGAGAGAAAATGCAGCAATTGAAAGTATACCCTAAAGTTTGGTTTTGGGGCTAGAACTGTAATTTTATTGGTGCAGGAAACTCCCCACGACACAACTTCCTTCACTAACACAGATCAGCACCTGCTCTGCATCTTCTAGTTTCTGAAAACTGCTTAAAATACATTGGCAAAAATGTGTGGAGAAGGCCACTGATGTTGGGATGAGGTAGAGACAGCAAACTGAAGAGGACGGGCTTGGTTAAACATGCTCATGTTTGGGTGCTTTGGGAAGATAGCTCTTCATTCAGAGAGTCCCCACCCCCAAGACACACACACACACACACACACACACACACACACACACACACACGCACACGCACGCACACGCACACACACAAACCTCATGCCTAACCCTGAGGTTAGCCCTCTCTGCTCCCTGAATGAGAGCTCATTGTCACGGTGGATGTCCCAGGCAGCAGCAGATACTTCCTGCTAACCAGAGCCCTGCTTCCACCACACCAGGTCCAACTGGCTGTAGCACACACTGAACAGCTGCTCATCCTGTACACATATTTACAGTGATCCCACAAGTCGTGCCTTTCTGCTCCCTGATCCAGGACTAAAAATTGCCCCTGGCCAATCCAGTGAAGAGGGACAAGATCACACTAGTAGTGGGCAGGACTCACCAATAAAATCAAGGGCAGGGCCCTCAAGTGACTACAGTGTTTGACCCTCTTGTTTCCCAAGGAGATACCGACTATCTCTCTACTTCCACCACCCTCTGCTTCCAGGAGGCACTGCTGGAGGGAAGTATCAAGAAATTCCTTGTAAAAGCATCGAGATCCCCAAAGCTATGGCCCTCTCTGGGCTGTGGGAAGCACCGAAGCCACTTTCCTCATATTTCTGCAGAATCACAATCCCAGGCTGGGGCCTGAAGTGGCATCTTAATGTCATGGTCTTTGTTCCAATTCATATGCAGCTGGTTTGCATATTCCCCCGTTGCTGCTGTATAACCCTCGTATCCACCTATATCACACAACCTTGTATTACTGGATCAATAAAGAGATACCTACCTGAGGGAGATGGGCTTCCTGACCTTTCTTCCAAGGAGGTGCCATTTTGGTGGAATATAGAGGAATCCCCCACAGATACATGTATCCCACATAGAGTATCCATGTGTAGACCTCTCTTCCAGGGAGGTGCTACTCTGGTGAAACATGGAGAAATCACCCCCAGAGACATCCAGCTCCGTATAGAGTCTTCATATCTGTACCTCTCTTCCATAGAGGTGCTGCTCTGATAGAACATAAGAGGAATCAGTCCAAGATAGGTCCATCCCATATGTAGTCTCTGTTTCTAGACACTCTGGTCCATCCATCAGTCAGCAATCATTTACTGAGTGGCTCCTTTATGAATAGCATGGTGCTTGACCAGGGGGTTAGGAAGGTAGAGGATGCAGTCCTTGTCTGGGAGGTCTTTATGGCCTAGTTTTGGGGGTGGGCAGTAGAAGATAAAGCAGGAGAGAACATATACATAAAAAGATACCTAAAGATAAAAAGAAAACAATAACAATAATTGCATTTATATAGCACTTCAAGCAAGTTTTGCAAAGTGCTTTACACAAGCTATCTCATATTACTTAAAATGTGGCCAAGTTCCAATTGAGCAGTATGGGCAATAATTTCCAGAAGATCATAAATTTAGAACTAGAGTGACTTTAGAGTGTATGCTATCTATCCTCTCCATTTTGCAGATGAAGAAACTCACACTCAGGAGGGTTAAGTGACCTGCCTGTGGTCATATACAGGCATACCTCAGAGACATTGCAGGTTCATTTCCAGACCACCACAATAAAACAAATATTGCAATAAAGCAAGTCACATGAATTTTTTTGTTTCCCAGTGAATATAAAAGTTATGTTTCCAATATACGGTATCATATTAAGTGTGCAATAGTATTATGTCTTTTTAAAAAAAACAATGTACATACCTTAATTAAAAAGTACTTTATTGCTGAAAAATGCTAACCATCATCTGAGCCTTCAGTGAATCGTAATCTTTTTACTTATGGAAGATCTTGCCTCGATGTTAATGGCTGCTGACTGATCAGGGTGGTGGCTGCTGAAGGCTAGGGTTGCTATGGCAATTTCTTAAAATAAGACAACAATGAAGTTTGCCACATTGATTGACTCTTCTTTTCATGAAAGATTTCTCTGTAGCCTGTGATGCTGTTTGAAAGCATTTTACCCACAGTAGAACTTCTTTCAAAATTCTAGGGGCAGTTAGGTGGCACAGTGGATACAGCACCAGCCCTGGAGTCAGGAGGACCTGAGTTCAAATCCAGCCTCAGACACATAACACTCATTAGCTATGTGACTACGGGCAAGTCACAACCCTAATTGCCTCACTGAAAGGAAAGAAAAAAGAAAAAAAATTCTTTAAAAAAATCCTCTCAAACCTTGCCACTGCTTTATCAACTAAGATTATGTAACCTTCTTCAATATTGTTATGTCTCAAGGAACAGGGAGGTTCAAGAAGAGGGAGACAGATGGGGGAATGTTCTGCCTGGTCCATGGAGTAGTCAGAACACACACAGCATTTATCGACTAAGTTCACTGTCTTACATGGGCATGGTTTGTGGCGCCCCAAAACAATTACAATAGTAACATCAAAGATCACTGATCACAGGTCATCATAATAGATATAATAATAATGAAAAAGTTTGAAATATTGTGAGAATTATCAAAATGTGACACAGAGACACAGTGTGAGCACTTGCTGTTGGAAAAATGGTACTGATATACAAATGCAGTATCTTTGAAGCACAATAAAATGAGGTAAGCCTGTAGGTAATTAACAGAAGAGTCAGGGTTTGAATTCAAATTCTCTTCAAATCTAACGCTAATTTCACTGCAACACTAGTTCCCTGACCACAGAAAGGAGAGAAGATAGCAAGCTGGGGTAGTAAGAGAAGGCTTTATAGAGAAGGTGGGCCTCCACCTGGGATATGAAGAACCAAAGATTCAGAGGAGCAGAGGAAGGGAAAATACACTCCGATGGCAAACTCTAGCCACCTACCCACCCCTGCCCCAAACAAAGAAACCCTTCACAGCCCATGTTCCCTCCTCTGATGTAACCTCTAGGTTGACTTCCATGACCCTGTTATTGCAATGATCCTCATTGTTTGACTCAACTCAACAGGCTTTTACTCCACATCAGACCCTGTGCCAAGTGCTGGAACTATAAAGACAAAACCAAAATGATCTCAGCCCTCAAGAAGTTTACATTATACAATGAATCCTTATTGAAAGAGCATAGACTTAGAGCTGGAAAATCATCCAGTCCAACCATTTCATTTTACATATGAGGACACTGAGGACCTAGACGAAGGTCACACACAATGCAAGCAGCAGAGTCAGGATTAGAAGGAACATTCTCTAACATCAAATCCAACGCTCTCTATCTACAGCCAAGTTCCAGAGCAGGAATACACCCCAACCACGTAGAATTGGAACAGGGTGAGATGACACTTCAGAGTTACTCTGGTCCCCAACAGCATTCTCTTCCCTATGAGGACCATCAGCTTCATGAAAGCATGTCCTCCTTGCTTTCTACCTCCTGAAGTGCTTAATACAGGCCTTGGACCAGGGAGGTGTGAAATAAATTTGCAGATTGGAATTCAGACCACATGTTATCTCCAGATTGTGGAGAGAGCTGAGTAAGTAGGGAAATTATTCCTATTTTCCCATGTGGCACTTCAACTCTTCTCCTAGATTCCTATGACTTTGCCAAAAGTAGTAGCATCAATAGACCAACTGGGAGGTTAGTCAGTAGACAAAAATTCAAACCAGACATCAGGTCTAGAGTAAGGATCCTTCTCAGGAAGCTAGGTGGTACAGTGGATAGAGTGCTAAAGTCAAGAAGACTTGTGTTCAAATCCAGCCTTAGACACTTACTAGCTGTGTGACCCTGGACAAATCACTTAACCACGTTTGCCTCAGTTTCCTCATCTATAAAATGAGATGGTTGGTCTCAATGGCCTCAAAGTTCCTTCCAGATCTAAATCTATGATGCCATGACTTGTCAAGTGGTGAGACAGTTTCTGGAATTTAGGCTTTTAGGTTTAAAGCTGAATGGGATGTTAGAAATCATTTGGTCCATTCCTCTTATTTTCCAAAGGAGGAAACTGAGGCCAGAGTGATTCAGTGACCTGCCTAAGGTAACACAAGAGGCAGAGTCAGGATTTGAATCCAGGGTCTCTGAGTTCAGATACAGCAGTCTTTTTGCTGTACTATAAATCTACACCCTGGAAAAAATGGGATTGGGAGTCCTGGAGGGTGGGGGGAGGGATGCTGCTTTGGGAATATTCCTGAAGGCCATCCTTTAATTGCCCTTACCATCCCAGTCTTCTCCATTTCAGCTCTGACTGCTTCATTATCCCCCCCCTGACTATGTATGGAGGCGAACTAAGGCACGGTGCTTCCCAACCCCAATTTGTGCTGAGCCGGATGATTCCTGCTGCCCACAGCCCTTAGACACACCTGTCAAAATAGAGAAGTGGGGGTGGAGGCTGGTGAGGTGGAAAGTACTGCCTGGTCCAAGCTGCCCTCTCCAGAGGAAGATGCTGAGCTGAGCTGGCAAGCTCCCGCTGGCTCAGGAAAACTTTGCTGCATAGGCAGTTCTAAGAGACCTGTACTACGAAGACCATTGGTTTGGAAAACTCAGAAGGGCAAACAGTTCAACATCTCTGCCTTTCTTTCCTTAACAGGCCTACTAACAGCCTGCATTAGCATAATCTCCTGTTTACAAAATGCTTTCCTCCCAACAATTCCATGAGTAGAGTGTTACTGCCATTACCCATTTTTCGGATGAGAAAACTAAGATTTAAAGCAGTTAAGTGACTTACCCAGGGTCAAATAACACACAGCAGAGCCAGGACTCAAACCTAGATCCCAAAAATCTGAGGCCAATGTTTTTGCCACTACATCATATCCGCATTCATGGTACCAGGATGTTAGGGGGGATAGGGAGAATTATATGACATCTACAGCACTCTACCACTCTACCAACCAGCCCAATTAACCTTTCCTATATCTGCCATACATAACACCTCATCATGGGCAGCTAGGTGGCATGGTGTTATATTGTGCCAGGCCCAGAGCCAGGAAGACTCATCTTCCTAAATTCAAATCTGGCCTCAGACACTAACTGTGTGACCCCAGGCAAGCCACTTAGCGCTGTTTGTCTTAGTTTCCTCATCTGTAAAATGAGCTGGAGAAATAAATGGCAAACCATTCCAGTATCTTTGCCAAGAAAACCCCAAGTGGGGTCACAAAGAGTCAGGCATGACTTAAACAACGAACAACAAAAACTACATTCTATCACCTCCATCTTTGAACTGGCTGTCTCCCATGCCTGGAAAGCATTCTCTTCTCTTCTCCCTCTTAGAATCAAGAACCACCTTCTGCAGAAGTGAAGAGGGGTGTCAGAACCTGATCAACCCCCTACAAATAAATAAGCTGAGAACCAAATAGGTTAAGTGACTTGCCCAAGGTCATACAACTACTGCATGATGGAACTAGCATTAAAACTGTTCTCCTGATTCTCAGGCACTATCCACTATACTACATTGCCCTTTCCCAAACTGCCATGTGACTAGCACAGACAACAAGTGAGGACAAAGGCTAGATGGAATGAGAATTTAATATCAATCAATGACCAAGTATTTATTAAGCTCTTATTATATGCCAGGCAATAGTGTGTCATAGAATTCCCCCCAAAAAATGAATGCACACTTAGCTTGTGATGATAATAATAATAATAAATAATAATAATAATAATAATAATAATAATAATAATAGCAGCTAACCTGTATATAGCACTTTCAAAATTTGCAAAGCATTTTGCAAATATCTCATTTTCACCCTCACGACAATCCTGGGAAGGGAGTGTTATTATTAGTCCCATTTTGCAGATGAGGAAACTGAGGTAGACAGAGGTTAAGTAACTTGCCCAGGGTCACCCAGCTACTAAATGTCTGAGAAAGGCTTTGAATTCAGGTCTTCCTAACTCCAACTCCAGCATTCTATCTGCTATGTTATCCAGCTGTCAAGAGAGATGAGAACCCCATTGTATTCTGCCCTGGTCAGACCACACTCGTAATACCACATTTAGTTCAGGGAACCATATTTTGAGGAAAACATTGACAAAGCTAAAGTCTAGAATTTCAATCAGATGTGGTCTGAATGGGACTTGATCTGGACCCACCTCTTCTACTAATATTACTTCTTGGCATGAGCGTTTTGGCCACTATACTCTTTTCGATAAAAACTCTTTTCTAGCCCTGTTCCCCCAGAGTAGGGCAACCAAAATGGCGACCATGAAACTATGACATATTAGGGCCAGTTGAAGAACCTGGGGATGTTTTGCCTGAAGAAGAGAAGAATCAGAAGAGACACGATACCTCTATTCAAGTTTTCAAAGGGTTGTTATGCGGAATCCATATTCCCTTTCTTCTGATTGTCCTCAGACTAAAGCCATTGGTTGAAAATTGTTGCCTGGCATATAATAAGAGCTTAATAAATACTCCCACAGAAGATTGGAATCACCAACTATCTGATGGACATTTTCCATGAGATGTCCCATAAGCACCTTAAACTCAACATGTCTAGAGTAGAACTATCTTTTCCCAAAAACCTACCCCTCTTCCTAATAGCCCTATTACTCCCACAGGCATCATTATCCTTCCAATCATTCAGATTCACAACCTCTGAGTCACCACAACTCTTCATTCTCCTTTGTCTGCCATATCCCATTGGCTGCCAAGTCTTGTTGAGTTTATATTCACATCTCTCACATCTTTTCCCTTCTCTCTACTCACAGGTCACCACCCTAGTTCAGCCTTTCATCACTTTGCAGCTAGACTATTACAATAGTCTCTTCATTTGTTCCCTGCCTCCAGTCCATCATCCACACAGCCACCCAAGTGATGGTCCAAGAATGGGTCTTATTGTCTTGTCACTTTCTTGCTCCAAGGGCTCCCTCTTGTCACTAGGATAAAATGCATATTTCTCCTTTGGCACTGAGAGCCCCTCACAGTCTGGCTCCAACCATAACCTTTCCAGGCACTTCCTCACATTCTTGATCTTTCAGCCAAACTAGCTGGATTACTGTTCTCTGTATATGACATAGGGAATCTAGGTGCTAAGCCTGGAGTGAGGAAGGCCTGAGTTCAAATCCAGCCTCAGACACTTTCCAGCTGTCTAGACAAATCATTTAATCTTGTTTGCCTCAGTTTCCTTATCTGTATAATGAGCTGGAGAAGGAAATGACAAACCACTCCAGTATCTTTGCTAAGAAAACCCCAAATGGGTCACAAAGATTTGGACATGACTAAAAATTACTAAATAACAACAAATATATGACATTACATCTCATATCTTCATGCCTTCCCACAGATTGTCCCCCATGCCTAGAATGTACTCACTCCTTAGAATCTCTGCCTCTCTCTACAAGTCAGTTTAAGTGCCACTTCTTACCTGAAACCATCTGTGACTCCTCCCAAGCTGATAGTCCATTGTTTATTGGGTTCATATTTTGTATTTTAAATATATACGTACATGTTGTTTCCCTTGACAGGGAGGATGTAAAATCCTTGAGCGCAGGGACAATTTAGTTTTTACTCATGTTCACTAGACATTTTGTGTCCCCAACACCTAGCATAATGTTTGGTACATAGTAGGTTCTCAATAAATACTTCTGATGAATGAATGAATGAATGAATGAATGAATGAATGAATGAAGCTGAGTTCAAATCCTGGATCTTCCACTTACTATCTGTAAACTTGGGAAAATCACTTCATGTCACTGAGTCTCCATTTCCAAATATATAAAATGAGGGATTTGGACTAGATCATCTCTAAGTTCCCTTCCAGCTTCAAATCTATGATCCCAAGACTTAGTCCTCCCAAGATTCTTCAGACAATTCAATTTAAACCAACAGATATTTATCAAGTGTCTACTATATGTCCAGGCCCTGTGAAAGTTGGTGTGGAGGGAAGTAGGAATACAGATATGGTTCCTGTCCTTCATTAGGAGGACAACCTTCTTTAAATTTGAATCTAGTCTTCATGGACCTTGAAGTCTAGTAGGGTAGAAAAGATGGACCCACAACCATAGGACAAAATAGAACATGACATTTAAATAAGTGCTGTTGCAGGGGTGAGGAGAGATAGTTCAGAGGAGGGAAAAATTACATTTGATCTGGAAGTAGAATGGAAGATTTCATGGAGGAGGTGGTATCTGTGCAGGGCATGCTGTGCCACAGATCTAGGGGACACACATACACACACACACACACACACACACACACACACACACACACACACACCAGTGCAAGACAGATATATCATTAAATAGCTTTTTCATCTGCCACCATCAGGGCTGAAATCAACCAGTGGTCTCCCAGCATCACAAGAGCCTGGGGCAGCAAATGAGAAGGAAGTTCCACGGTCCAAGAGGCTGTAGAGGTGGTGGTAGGGAAGTGGAACAGAGAACAGGCTGGCTAGAACCAGGACTCAATTACCCACCTCATCAAGAAAAACCATGAGACATCTGGTGAACATGCGTAATGACCCAGAAAATGGTGCCCATGACAGCCCAGTTTGTCCTACAGCCTCCATTGACTTCTTATTGAAGCATTCATTACAACACCTGCGTTGAAGCCAGGGTTTGATTTTTAGGATGCTAGTCAATCATAGGCAAGTGAAAGAGTCTCAAGACTGACGGAAGCTCATCCTATCATGCTAGACACAGAGGATGCAAAGATAAAACAATAATGTTTGATGGTGATCGCTACCATTTATATAGTCCTTTAATGTTTGCAAAGTGCTTTACAAATACTATCTCTTCCTATCCTTACAATAACCCTGGAAGGTAGGTGCTATTATCATTCCCAATTTAAAGTTGAGGAAACTGAGGCAAGTAGATGTGAAATGACTTCCCCAAAGTCACACAGTTATGAGTGTCTGAGACCAGATTTGAACATGGGTCTTCATGACTCCATATCCAGGGCTCTATGCACTAATCCTGTCCTGAATTCAAAGAGTTTATGTGCTATAAGAAAGAAACACTAGATTAAGAAATTCAACATACATACCAAACCACTTCAGGGACAGGGAAGGTACTAAGTCTTGTGTAGGCAACAGCATTTTAATAGAGCCTTGAAGGAAGCAGAGATGAGGAGAGAGAGCAGAACCTTATGTGAAGGCACAGAGATGGAACATACAAGGTTCAGTAGAAGGAACAAGATGTAAGTGAGTTTGGCTGAAAAGTAGAGTGTATGAAGGAGATCAGTGTACAAGTCATAGAAAGGTGGGCTAGAACTAAATCTGAAAAACTTTAAAGGACAAAGGAGTTTTCTGTTTTATACAAGCAATAGAGAGCCACTGAAGATTCTTTTTTTAAAAATATTAATTAATTAATTTCTAGTTTTCAACATTCACTTCCATAAGCTTTTGAGTTCTAAATTTTCTCCCCCTCCCTCCACACCTTCCTCCCTAAGACAGTGCACAATCTGATATAGGCTCTACATATACATTCCTATTAAACATATTTTCATATTAGTCATGTTGTAAAGAAGAATTAGAACCAATGGAAGGAATCACAACAAAGAAGGAACAAAAAGTGAGAGAGCAAATAGTATGCTTCAACATATTTCTTTCTCTGGATGTGGACAGCATTTTCCATCATGAGTCTTTTGGAGTTGTCCTAGATCATCGTACTACTGAGAACGAAGTTAGTCATCACACAAATGTTGCTGTTACTGTATGCAATGTTCTCTTGGTTCTGCTCACTTCACTCAACTTCAGTTCATGTGAGCCTTCCCAGGTTTTTCTGAAAGCATCTTGCTCATCATTTCTTATAACACAATAGTATTCTACTATATTCATATACCACCACTTGTTCAGTCATTCCCCAATTGATGGGCATCCCCTCAGTTTCCAATTCTTGGCCACTACAAAAAGAGCTGCTAAATATTTTTGTACATGTGGGTCCTTTCCCCCCTTTTTTGTGATCTCGTTGAGATACAGACCTAGAAGCCACTGAAGCAGCAGAGTGACATGGTCAGACCTTTTTCTGGTTGTTATTTTGGACTGCAATTTCATTGGTGTAGGGAACTAATTTCCAGTGGGAAAACCATCTCTCAAGGCAGATCTTCACCTTCCTCCTACAAGTTCTGGTCTTAGAGAGTTGTGTGAGGGCAGTGTGAGATTAAGCGACTTGCCAAGAGTCACATAGCACGTATATGTCAGAGGCAGAATTAGAACCTACATCTTTCTGATTCCAAAACCAGTTCTTTTATCCACTAACCCTCTGCGTCTTAATAATGACAACAGCAACGGCATTAGCTGACTGAGCCAGGTGGCACAACAGAGAGTATGTGGAACATGGAGTCTGGAGGACTTGAGTTCAAATCCTACTTCATTTACTAGTTGTGTGATCCTAGGCAAGTCATTTAACCTCTCTCAGCCTCAACTTCTCCTTCTGCAAAATGGGGAATAATAGCATCAGTCTCACAGTGTTGTGAGGACTGAATGAGATAACATATGAAAGGTGCTAAAGTGCTATGTAACTGCTAGCTACTATTATTTATTTAGCATTTTAAGGTATATTAATTACCCCAACAGGAAAAGGACAACAGGGAATAGTCCTTAACTCTTAGTTCTAATAGAGTGTCCATGAAATCCCCTTAGCTCAGGCTGAAGGGTGAAGGCAGCAGAGACTCTCAGGGGATTTCAGTCAGTAGCCACCAGTAGGGGTCTGTAACAGCAGTTTGTCCAGAAGACAGAGGTCTTTTATTGCCTGCTTAAAGCTAGGGCATCTGAATCCTATCATTCAGTCATTCTTTATCTGATTAGCCCTTCTGGATGTAAAGAGCCCTCAGGGGTCTCTGACATGGTCCCTTACTTTCAGTATCCTCTGATAAGGACATCTCTGTATGAATGAATAGGGAAGAGGAGTGGAAGGGACAGTGCAAATGAACAGGAGGCATAGGCCCTAGACCCTTGTCTTTCAAAGGCTAGGTGGAGGTTCTGGATATGAGGATCCTGATCAAATGAGAGGAAAAGAAAGCACACAGAGCCTAGCATCTTAGCCTAGACACCGCTCACCAATCTGTTACCAGATGTCCTGGGTCTCCACACTGACCCTCTGTTTTCTCAAGGAAAGATTTCACTGAGGAACCCCACCAGCCCAAATTGCTCTCCAGAATGGCTGGATCAGTTCACAACTCCACCAACAATGTATTAGTGTTCCAATTTTCCCACATCTTCTCCAACATCTTGACAACCACCTCCTTCAATCTGCCCTCCCTTCTATCAACCCTCCTCCTTTTTCTTTCACCTTTACCCTCCTAGTTCTCCCCTCCCTTTTTTCCCCTTTCCCCTCCTGCTTCCCTACAGAGTAAGATAAATTTCTATACCCAACTGAGTGTATATGTTATTCCCTTTTTGATCCAAATCTGATGAGAGTAAAGTTCAAACAATGCTCACCCACCTCCCTTCTTTTCCTCTATTGTAGGTATTTTGCTCCTCTTCGTGAGTTATAATTTGCCCCATTCTGCCTCTCCTTTTCCTCTTCTCCCAGTACACTTCTTTTTTCACCTCTTAATTTTTTTATATCATCACATCAAAATCAACTTATACCCACACCTTCTGTCTATATATACCCCTTCTAACTGCCCTAATACTGATACAGTTCTCAAGAGTCACAAAGTATCATCTCCCATGTAGGAATGTAAGCAGTTTAACCTTATTGAATAATATGGGTTTTTTTCCTATTTACCTTTTTCTTGAATCTTGAATTTGAAGACTGAATTTTCTGTTCAGCTCTGGTCTTTTCATCAGGAAAGTCTGAAAGTCCCCTATTTCCATCTTTTCCCCTGAAAGATTATGCTCAATTTTGCTGGGTAGTTGATTCTTGATTATAATACAAGCTCCTTTGCCTTCTATAATATCATATTCCAAGCCCTCTGATCCTTTAATGCAGAAGCTGCTAAGTCCTATGTAAGAATACAACCATTACTGCATTGCATCTGTATACGTTAGTCTCCTAACTTTCTATATGTTCATTTTGTCTGTGTCCTCCTTTGCTGCCTCCCTTCATTTGATTTTGCTTCTCCAAGGCTACAAAAATGCTTTGCCTTGTTCAACCAAACAAAAAACTTTTTGCACAATACTTGGACATTTCAGGTTGTTCTGAATCTCTCCCTCATAAGAAAAGACTTAAAAAAAAAAGTCTTGCTCAAACAGCCAAGCAGAGCACTAGGAGATTATTTTTTGATCCTTTCAAATATATCTATATTCATACATATCCTAATGTATCTAATGATAATATATGTATCATATATATACATGTATGTGAATGTACACACACATATATATACATACATACATACATATATATATATATATATATATATATGTGAATAGATAGATGCAGAGATGCTTCACAAATCATTATTAGGTTGGCAGCTGCTCACTCTGTCCAGCCATGAGAGTGTTCTTGTTCAATAGGGCAGCCTGATAAAGTGTAAAGAGCTTTGACTCTGTAGTAAGAGGTCCTAGATTCAAATCCTAACTTTGATGTTTACTACCTCTGTGACTTTTAACCTCCTTGGTCCTCAGTTTCTCCATCTGTAAAATAGGGGAGTTGAACTAATGATCTCTTTATAACTCTCAATCTAGGAACCTAAATATAAACTCTCAAGGGAGCCTTTGGACCTTTAAAGTCTTCCCTGGCTATGGTTTTCCAGAGTCTTACCTCCACCCAGATCTGAAACCCACCCTCCCCCATCTCTCCCGTGGCCTAGGAAGGCTCCAGTACCTCCAACAATGGGTAGAGGTTTAAGGTGCAGGTTGGGGTCCCTACTTGCCAGTAAAATAAAACTAAAGCTTACAGAGGAGATCACCCTATTGCCACCCCATGCCTTCTGTCTCCCTTCCCCTCCAGCTCCTCGTGCAGCCCTCTAAGAGAAAGTGGGACCCTAGGAACAGTTCCTTGGTTGCATTTCTGAATCCTAGTCAATTGGTTTTATTGCCTATCTTGGCCATGGGTTTGTTTTTTGTTTGTTTGTTTGTTTTAAAAAATTCACATTCCTATTTTTGTTTTTACACCATCTACATTTCCCATGACATCTATCCCCAACCCCCTCCCAGATAGCCAACCCTTAAAATAAAGAAGAAACAAAAAAGATAAAGACCAGCAAAACCAACCAACATATCAGAGAAACAAAAAAACCTGATGTCCTCAACAGTGCCCCGCCCACTTTGTGTCTTTTTCTTTTGGGGGAAGCTCAAGACAGGTGTTTCCCTCTCCATGAGGCTGGGGAGTATCAGCCAAATATTCCCTGCAGACCCTTCTGATCATTTTCCTCCCTGATGCTGCCTGCTCCACCCCCACCTCCCTAATAGCCTTGCCTCTGGTCATTCCTGCCACCTGGCAGTCCCCTCCTCTGCTTCCTTTCCTCACACAATGATTTTTCCAGGCATCTCAGCACTCTATGGACAAATGCTTTTATTTCCTTCTCACTACTTGACTTTGACAAAAACAGTCCTTGACATTTCCATAGCATTTAATGGCTTTCCAAGAGCTCTCATAAATCGTATTTGATAATAAGAAACAAGGGTGTGAGATAGGTAGGGTTACTTTTGCCCAGCTTACAAATAAAAAATTTGGAATCCTGAGGGGGTAGTGACTTGTCCTTCTATGACCATAAGTAAGTAGCAAAGATGGGGCTAAAACTTGGAATCTTCTTACTCCAAATTAAGCATTCTTTCCACCAACCCTGCTTTTACCTAGAATTTTATTGGGAGGAAGAAGAGGGAGAGAGAAATTTGCCCAGGATTACACACCTGGTTAGTATCTGAGGCTGGATTTGAACTCAGGTCTTCTAGACTCCAGGTCCAGCTCTCCGTCCACTGTACCATCTGGCTGACTATTAAATTTGCCCCTGTAGGGCTGGGTCAAACAGGTTGTTCTTCAGGGCTGGCTCTTCACTAGGCCTAGCTACTAGTACTCCTAACAGATTCTGCTATGGATTCCAGTTGCTGCATTTCTGGTAGTTCTGATATTTTGAAGTTCACAAAGTTATGACCTGGCCCTTTCCATCTCCAATATTGTAATAAATGACAGAGATAGAAACTATGGTGCCATGTGTTCAAGGCAGCATGGCAGCCTGAATGGAGAAACAGGCAGGTGTTTACTGTCACTGCCGCTACCACCTCCCCACCTGGAGGTTTATAGTATTTCTTCCTCCTAATTCAAAAGGTTCCAAGGAAAGAGAAAGTTTTTGTCTGTGTCTCATTGTGCCTTTTGTATGTGCACTCAGTTCCAGTTCAGCAGCCAATTAAAAGGCTTTCCATCACTAGGCAGTGAACTGACAGGAAACAATCAGAGCATAGTTGCACACCCTCTAAATTAAAGAAAGGGCCTCTCCGTTATCCATCATCATCACACATTTCTACAAGCAGGTTTACCAAGGTTCCCTGTGGATTGATACTAGGCTGTCTATACTGTGCATGCTCTAAGGACTGAGCCTTTATTGGCCAGTGGCCTACTACACAAACATTTATTGAGCATCTAGTATGTGCCAGGCACCATGCTAGGTGCTAGAATAAGAATATAAAAGTGAAAACAGTCCATGCTCTCAAGGAACATATGTCCCTCTGCAGGTCTCAGATATCAAATCTTTCTTTCTAAAACACATTTATGAAGAACCTAAAAAGACATACGTCTTTGTATGGGGTAAGAAGGAGTCAGAACCAGGGGGAACTACCAGTATGGAAATTCCTTCTAATGGTGTAGACTAACAACTCAACTTTAACTTACTGTCTTAGGGAGTTGCCTGGAGCAATGAGAGATGAAGTGACTTTTGTCCATTGTCACACAGGCAGTATGTGTGAGAATCAGTAACTGAACTGAGGTCTTTCTGAATCAAAAATGGCCCTCTCTCCACCACGTCATGCTGTTTCTCATACACATAGGGTCATTAAAAAAAACACACACACAAATACACCTCCCACATGGTGTTGATAAGCTCTCAGAGCTTTGAGAATGGGCTCTAATACAACAAGAAGAATGCTACCCATGTGGAATTGGAAGAAGTCAATCAATACTTAGTAAGTACCTACTATATGTCAGGCACTGTGTTAACTGCTAAGAATATAACCACAAAGAATGAAAAACATATACATTCTTAAGAAGCTTACATTCTATGTGGAGAGGTGTGCATTTATAAATGTATGTGAAATAAATATAAATACAAAATAACTACAGGGATGTTAGTGAAAGCAAGTACTAACATTTGGAAGGATCAGAAAAGACTTTTAACAAAATGGTACTGTCTGGGCTGTGTCTTGAAGGAATTGAGGGCCTCTATGAGGCAGACATGAGGAGGGAATGCATTCTGGCATGGGAGATAGCCCCATGTGCAAAGGCACAGAGATAGGGGGGTGGAGTACTGTGTGTGAAGAACAATTTGTTTAACCGTTTTCCAACTGATGGTCTCCATATTATTCCTAGTTCTTTGCTACCGCAAATAGTAGTGCTATGAATATTTTTGAATATATTATACTTTTGTTTTGTCTTTGACTTTCTTAATGTGTATGCTTGCTAGTGGGATCACTGGGTCAAAGGGGGTGAACAGTTTTCTTGCATAATTTCAAAATGATACATACCATTAGTACTAGCAGTCAGGGGAAATCGGGAAAGGCTTCATGTAGAAAATGATGCTTGGAGTATACCCGCAAATCATCTAGGTACCGTCTATGGAGCCTTCTGTGACACCAGAGAGCACTGTGCCCAATACCCAATCCTATTCAGCAGTAAGGACTAGGATATATCCAGTCAATCAAGTGTTCTCCCTTCCCCCCACCTTTTGTGTACCCTCCACAAATATAGGATGCTCTCAGATATCAACCTAGCTCTTTGTCCCTCTTTTAGTCTCTCCAAGAGCTAGCTGCTATCCCAGGCTCCACCCATTTGTGAGTGAGACCATTTTCTCTATTTCATGTAAGGTAGACATCCTTAATCTTTTTTGTATCATGGACCCTTTTGGCAGCCTAATAAAGCCTATGGACTTCTCAGAATAGTGTTTTTAAATATGTAAAATAAAAATATATGGCATTACAAAAAAAAACCAATTATATTGAAATTCAGTTATCAAAATATTTCTAAAAACAAGTTCATGGACCCCAGATGAAGAATCCCTGGTCTAGAGTTTGGTATGGATTAGCCTTTCACATCATGGCTCAACCTGCAACCTATTTTAGGAAGTTCTTTGATTTGGGTGACTCAGTGATCTATGTTTAATCATGGACACACTAGAACAAGCAGTTTGTGGGATTAGATAAAACATTCCACCCAGTCCCCAGACCTATCCCCTCTCAAAGGTAGAAACTCTTTCTGGGGTCATGTCCATCTTTCTCTAACTTTCTCTCCCAATCCCCAAATGAGAACAAATAAGGAAGTCCGTTTCCCTTACCAGCTTCCACTGGAGATACAACAAAGCTTTTCTCTCCCTAAGTCAGTAGTATCGGATTATCCTCCCATTAATGAGTTACAGGAACTCCAGAGCATTCTCTGGTCTCTTCCAAGAGCCACACCAGGAATTGACCAATCACTGCCAGGTAATGACATCTTTTTCCTGGCTTGGTTGGACTAAATTTCATTCACTGCATTGCTCAGCTCTGGTCTCTCACCTTTTGGCTCCTTCATAATATCTTTCATGCAACCCTTCTTCCCAATGATGTTGCCAGCTTTAGGGCAAGCCCTCATCATCTGCCAGTCAACAAATCAAAAAGCATTGATGAAGCACATACTATGTGCCAGGCACTGTGAAAAGTGCTGGGGAGATAAAGATAAGCAAAAGCAGTCCCTACTGTCAAGGAGTTCACAGTCAAAGGAGGAGACAGCATGAAAGTAATGATGTTCAAGCAAGATGAATACAGGATAACTGGGGGATAATCAAAGGAAGAAAGTAAGAGGACACCTGAACTCTTGCAATAGCCTTCTGGTTGCCCTACCTGCCTTAAGTCTTTCCACTCCTGTTCATCCTCCATTCAGCTATCCAAGTGATTTTCCAAAAAAGCAAGTCCAACCATTTATGTCATTCCCTTACTAATTAACCTCCATTGACTCTAAGATCAAATTTTAAATTCTCCATTTGAATTTTAAAGTCCTTTATAATGGTCCCCTTCCTGCTTTTCCAGTCTTCTTCTATATCACTTCCCTCTACACATCATTTGATCCAGTGACACTGGCCTTGTGACTATTTGTCGCACACAACATGGTATCTCTCAGCTCTGTATTTTCACTGGCTGGCTATCTGCCATCCTGGGAATGCTCTCCCTCCTTAACTCTGCCTCTGATCTTCCCTAGATTCCTTCAAGTCTCAGATAAAATCTCACCTTCTACAAGAAGCTTTTTACAGTGGTCTTTCCATCCCCTTCCCCTGATTAATACTAGTGCCTTCCCTTTGAGATTATATCCAATTCATCCGATTTATATCTGCTTTGCACATAGCTATCTGTAATCTCTCTCCACCACTAGGACACAAGTTCATTGAAAGCAGGAGTTTTTGCCTTTGTATCTCAGCACTTTGCATAGTGTCTGACTCATAGTAGTCACAATAAATGCTTGTTGATGACTTCAGAATGGGAAACTCCTTTGAGGATTGAGCAAAGGCATTAGATTTGGCAATTAAGAGTTCACTGGTAACTTTGAAAGAGGGTTTTCAGTTTTCAGTTAAAAGATGAAATCCAAAGTCTAACTGTAGAGAATTAAGAAAAAATTAAGAACAAAGGCATAGTTCTTGTCTTCAAGTGGTCAGTTCTAGTCAAGACCCTGCAGATACCCACATGGTGTGGCCTGGTGGTCATTAATGTAGAGTCACAGCAGCAAAGGAGCTTACATGCTTGAGTGCCATTCAGCCCCTTCTCTGTCACCATCAAACAACCCTTTGCAATCTTGTCTCCAACATTACCCTGCTTTTGTTACCCATATCTTTACGTGCAACAGATATTGAGCAGGAACCAGGCAGAGATGAAGCTAACACCAAATGTAAGTGCAGTGGCAGCCAACTCCTGGCTGTTTGAATTATAAATGAGTGCTCTTGTATGCACACTGACAGTCCCTCTCAGAAGGTCCTCAGCAGAAGAATTCCTATATAATTGCCCCAGATTCCAACTTACTTCTCTCGGGAGACTCAATAAGTTTGGGTTTGTTGGAATTCAAGGCCAAGCATCACAAAAGCCAATAAAGGCTGGCTGAATGGTTTCCCTGGGCCACTGTGGAGCTAATGCTTTATAGTTCTTAGGGAAGCCATGGCAACAGCCAATTCTTGCTGGAGAATATTGTTATTAGGACTCATCATAGCCAGCTGAATGAATTCCTAGGGTTAGAGAACCTAGCCAAACTAGCAGGTGAAAGGGGTGGGGATGGGGGAAAGGGTACAAAGGTCTAGTGGATTTCCTCCATTGGATAAATTCATTATTTAGATGTTGCAAAAACCATAGCAATAGAACTATGTGATATGTTGAGTACAGTACAGGTCCGGTTAGCTTAGCTACCCAATAAAGTAAATAAAGACAAGTGGGAAGTCAAAGGTGGTTTAGAGTCTTAAGAGAACCAGGTCAGGGGGTGTGCTTTGTCTGAACCAGAGACTGGACAACCAAATGGATAAAACCAGATGTGTCTGATGGCCAAGGGGACTGAAAGAAGCTCAGCTTGAACTGAAAGCAGTAGTGGAGAAAAGAGTAATGAAGAAAAGCAGATAACCAGGAAGAAAACAACCTGGAACAAGAACGGGGTGATCTCAGGAGAATTGACAGAAAGATGGGGCAGAGGAATCTCTAAGTAAAACATCATCTTAGCAGAGTGCCCCAGGCATCTGTACTCAACCTTTTATCAATGACTTAGATAAAAGCATGGATATTATACTTAACAAATTTGCAGACAACATCAGCTGAGGGGCATGATTAATACATTGAATGACAATTGGGATCTCAAAAGATTTAACAGTCTAGAGTATTGGGCTGATTCTAATAAAATGATTTTTGACAGGAGTGAATGGGAAGTCATATACTTTGGCTCCAAAAATCAACTTCTTGAATAAAAGATGGGGAAAATATGCCTAGAAAAGCAATTCATCTAGAGAAGATCTGTGAGTTTTAATGGACAGCAAGCTCAATATGGCTCAAAAGAACGACAAGAAAGCTAACGAACTTGTAGGCTTCATTAAGAGGGGCATAATGTTGGGGAATAGGGAGTTGACAGTCCCACTGTATTTCTCCCTGATCAGACAATATTTGGACTATTGTGTTAAATTTTAGGAAGAACTCTTACAAACTGAAGAGTGTACAGAGGACAACTAGAATGGTAAAGACCTCCAGATCATGTGATATGAAAATCAGTTGATGGAACTGGGGATGTCTAGCCTAGAAAAGAGAATATTTAGGTGAGATATAATAACTGTTTTCAAATATTTGTTAGTTTTGTTTGTTTCTGAGACTGGATCTCAATCTTATCCCAGTCTTATAGAAGTATAACAACTATTCATGGACCCAGTCCCAACATCAACTGGCACAAAAACTTTAACCTGGGTTGGTTTGCCCTTCCTTAGGTAGCCTAGGGCTGTTGCTTCCACTGCTGGAGGCTCACCATATTGATGAGAGACTTAATGTGGACCATCAGCTTTAGCCCAACTACAGCTCAGAGCTCCCAAACTCAAACGATCCACCAACTTCAGCTCCCCCATAGCAGGGATCACAGGTGCATAACACAATGCCTCTCTTGTCTTCAAATATTGAAAAGGTTGTCACATCGAAGAAGTATTTCATTTATTCTTCTTGGCTCCAGGGTAGAACTGGAGCCCCGGGTTAAAGCTGCAGAGGCTTGATGTCAGGAAAAACTTCTGAAGAAGAAAAGCTCTCCCAAAGTTCCCAATCTTTATGGGACATAATGGTTTCCTCCTCACTAGGGGCCCCTGGAGCAAAATTCAGAAGACTGCTTGTCAAATGCAGGGATTCTTCTTCCGGTTTGGCTTGGCCTATATGCCCTCTTTGGTCCCTTCCAACTTTGAAATTCTTTGATTCTGTCATCTTTTGAGCTGGACAAAGCTGGAGTCTGCGACTACTCTGTGTACCTGCATTTGTTCCCTCTATTTATAAAGTAATAAGACATCTCACTCACAGTGAACTAGTTTTCATTGTGCTCAGGACTGTTGGTAATGCATGACTCATGGGAGTGGAGAGAGGAAAGCAGGGCAGAACCCAGCGGAGAAAAGGGGCAAAGCTACTTTCCCAAACGTGTAGACCCAAGATGGTGCTCACTAAGTCATCAGTGTTGACAGCAAAAGTGGTGATTGAGTGAGCAGAATGAATGTGATGAGTATCTTTCAAATTTGTTTGGAAATGGTTTAAATTTGTAGGGGGAGAAAGTTGCCTAGCAAGTTTGCTATGAGTCATAAGAAGATAAAGGGAAAAAAAACACCACTAAAAGAATCTTGGAGGTCACATATGTTTATTAAGCTGAGATCTATTTGTACTAACAACTCTGATGATATTGGCTGCTCACCTCACATGAAGATACCATCCTTCAGTGGCCTTCGATCTCCACAGAGATAAGTTGACTATTGCCAGGAAGGCCAGCTCCCTTCAGGGGGATGTTCCTGGATTTAACTCACCCATCCCTGACACCACCTCCTAGTTCTCAGCAAAAGCATTTTATTTCTTTTGATTACTTGGGTGAAATGGCCTCAAAGATCAACAGTGAGGACAAAGACAGCCATAACTGTGTTTCTAGAGCTGTCTCTTGTGTTCCTCACACACAGAAGCAACCCATCTAGGACAACCCATTATCCTGATTGGTGGGTGTTTCATGTGGTTCACTCTATGCAGACAGGCTCCAGCAATGTCTCACTTTACTCTCTGGCCATCTTTTCTTTTTCTTTTTTTTTTTTTAATGAGGCAATCAGGGTTAAGTGACTTGCCTAGGGTCACACAGCTAGTAAGTATCATGTGTCTGAGGCTGGATTTGAACTCAGGTCCTCCTGACTCCAGGGCCAGTGCTCTATCCACTGCACCACCTAGCTGCCCCTCTGGCCATCTATCTTCTCAACTGCCACCCTGCCCTCCTCTATACCTACCCTGATACTTTCCAGCTCTAGAACTCTAATCAAATCAATATGGCTAATGCTTCTGCAAAAGGCACATCAGGGGCAGCTAGGTGGCACAGTGGATAGAGCACCCGTCCTGAAGTCAGGAGGACCTGAGTTCAAATCCAGCCTCAGACCAAACACGTGACACTAGCTGTGTCACCCTGGGCAAGTCACTTAACCCCCATTGCTTTAAAAAAAAAAAAGGCACATCAATCCACTCTGCTATGACACCATTCAACATACCTGTGACTTTTCAAACCACTCCCCTATATGTGCTGTTTCCCTTATTAAAATATAAGTTCTTTGAGGGCAGTTTGTCTTTACTTTGATACCCCTAATGTTGAACACATAGTAAGTGCTTAATAAATGCTTGTCCATTTTTCTTCATTCATCTGAGCTTTTCAATCATTCCGCTAACAATTCCTAGGCACCTTCAACCCTTCTGATTTTTTTTGCGTCTCCATACCTGGCAACCACCATTACATTCCCAGGATTTCAGTCCTCCAAATTACATTCATAGAAATCTCATTCATAAATTATCACTACTTATCCCTTTCTAGAGAATCACGATGCACCAGCTGCAGCAGAGCCACCACACACCCTCTCCCGCTCAGCTAAACTCAGAAGGTGGCAGGTGTAGTGGAGAGAATCCTCAGCTTAGAGTTGATGTTTCAAGTCCTGCCACTGGGCAGCTACCTGACTAGGGGCAGATCGTTTTATTTCACCAAGTGCCAGTTTCCTCAAATTTAAAATGGGCATTAACATGCCTATAGGACTGACTTCCTAGACCTGGGGTAAGAAAAGTATTTCACATAACTTAAAGTAAATGTGAATTATTGTTAAAAATCAATGCAGCTGAGCTCTGAATTCAAAATCCAGATCTGTGATTTGGGGCAAATCATTTCACCTCTCTGAGGCCTCAGTTACCTCATCTATAAAGTAGGGAAGATTGAAGATGGTCTATAAGGTAGCTTCCAGCCAGGAGGATGTTGGTAAATGTTTGACAACTGACTCATCAGAAAATAAAAATGTAGCCATGATGCCCTTGTAAATTTAATCTGCCATCACTAACATTTTCTCCATCACTGTATTGTCTATACAATTGTTGTTATTGTTTGTCCTTCATTCTTGAAGAGGACAGTAACATCAGGGAGGGAATACAATTAACACAACAATAAATTAGCAAGCCCTGATCTATAGCATTTTTCAATTTCTGAAGTGTAAATGCTCAAACTAAATTTTTTTTTCAAAAAAAGAATTTTTATTGATTTAAACAAAATAATTGAATGTTTTAAATAGCTACTTAAATTAGCTTTGGTAAATAAAATAGCCAAGTCATTAAGCAGTTTTCTGATCTAGCTCCATAAAAAAAATTTTGAAAAAATATTTAAAGTCACTCATAATATGTGGCATTATACTTTCTTTTTAAAATTTTATTTATTTGTTTTTAGTTTTCAGCATTCACTTCTATAAGATTTTGAGTTCTATATTTTCTCTCCCTCTCTTCTCCCTCTCCCCCCCCCAAGATGGCATGTAATCTGATATAGGCCACATATGTACAATCATACTAAACATATTTCCACGTTAGTCATGTTGTAAAGAAGAATTAGAACCAAAGGGAAAAACTATGAGAAAGAAGAAACAGAAAAAAGAGAAAATAGTATGCGTCGATCTGCATTCAGACTCCATAGTTCTTTTTCTGGCTGTGGATAGCATTTTCTATCATGAGTCTTTTGGAGTTGTCTTAGATTCTTGCATTGCTGAGAAGTGCTAAGTCTTTCAAAGTTAGTCATTGTACAATGTGGCTGTTACTGTGTACAATGTTCTCTGGTTCTGCTCACTTCACTTAGCATCAGTTCATGTAAGGTTTTTCTGAAGTCTGCCTGCTCATCATTTCTTATAGTATAGTATAGTATATAGTATAGTATAGTATAGTATAGTATAGTATCATATAGTATCGTACAGTATACTATAGTATAGTATTTCATTACATTCATAAACCACAACTTGTTCAGCCATTCATGAGGACATACCTTCAGTTTCCAATTCTTGGCCACCACAAAAAGAACTGCTATAAATACTTTTGTACATTTGGTTCCGTTTCCCATTTTTATGACCTCTTTGGGATACAGACCTAGAAGTGGTATTGTTGGGTCAAAGGGTATACACAGTTTTATAGCCCTTTGGGCATATCAGACTGAAAATTTAAACATTAGATTTTGAGAGTCATTTTGAGCTGGCTCCAGCACAACCCTGCTTCCAGTTCTAAATTCTGTAACACTCAAGTAGAAAAATAACAACTTTTCATCAAAGATTTCATATAAGAGTCAGCCAATATATATAGGCAATTCACATAAATGTATACAGCCAAGAGCTAGTTCCCAGTAAATGAGTGGTCAAAGGGTAGGAAGAGTTTTCAAAAGAAGAATGTCAAAATCTAAGTGATCATCTAAAGATATACTCCAAATCACTAATAGTAGATGTGTAAATTAAAAGAAATGTGAGGTTTCACTCTGTAGAGTCCCAAAAATGACCAGAAAATGAAGTAATCAATCTTGGAAGGGTTGTGGGAAAGTAGACACACTAAGACACTGTATGTAGAACTGGGAATTGATCCAACCATTGTAGACGGCATTTTGGAATTATACAAAAAGTAACTGAACTGGTCATACTCTTTGACCCAGTAACCTCACTGCTGGGCATACATATGAAGGAGGTTAAGGACAAAAACAAAGTTATAATATATGCCAACATATTCATAGCATTCCTCTTTGTGGTAGCAAAGAACTGGGCATGAAGTCAATGCCCATCAATTGGGAAATGGCAAAACAAATTGTTCCTCATACACAGTATTCCATCTCCTCTCTCAACGCCATGGCATATTCTTCTTGGAAATGAATGAAGTAATATCAGGGAAAATTCTTAGAAAAGCACAAAACTCTCTCCAAATGACAGGATGACAGATGCCACCCAAGCTAAGGTGGAACCTGACAAGTGACTTCACTGTCAGTATGACATGCATTTTTCTGTTTCATAAGATCCCTGATTTGGAGCTGGAAAAGACCTCAGAGATCATATATTGCCTCATTTTACAGATGAGGAAACTGAGGCAAAGAGAGGAGTAGTGACTTGCCCAAGGTCTAAGTGGTAGTAAGTAGCAGAGTTAGAATTTGAACAGGTCCTCAGACTCAGCCAATCAATGTAGCCCCAGGCTAGTCATTGGAAATACAGACAAAAGCGAAACAGCTCCAGACTTTAAGGACCTTCACAGTGTTTTTGGTGAAAAGGTTGGGTAGGGGGTAAGAATGGGATACATATAGCATGAAAATATAGAAATAAGATGACAATGTCATTTTATGGGAGGACAACTGGCAGATGGGAGAGGATGGGAATAAAGAAGATCCCATGGAGGAAGGGCTCCCAGACTCCACATCCAGCCATCCTGCCCCAATACCAAGCTACCCCCCCCTTCCACCCAGGGCAGAGCTTGATAAAAGACCCAAGCATCACCACAAGACACACTACCCAGTGACCCCCCCAAACACAGCACCTCTGACCCTTGGATAGACATTGCTAAAGAAGCATTGATAACACAATTTTCCTTACTTGATTTTCTAAAAACATTCCCCAGCTCTGAGTACTTGTCATTATATCCACTTTCTTCATGAGTTCAAATCCTACCTCAGACACTTAGCTGTGTGACCCTGGGCAAGTCACTTAACATCACACAGCCTCCGTTTCCTCGTCTGTAAAATGGGGATAACAATAGCACCTGCCTTACAGGGTAGCAGTGAGTATTCAATAAGTTAACATGTATAAAGCACTTTGCAAACCTTAAGTCACCATATAAATGCTAGGTATCATTATTATTACTATATTATTATTATTATTATTACTACTACTACCACTTATCACGACTTTATTTAAAGTCACTACTTTATTAAGGAAGCTCTTGTTCAAAAACGGGTTGGACTGGAAATGCTCTGAGGCCCCTTCCAATTTTGAGATTCAGTAATTACAGGTTGGCTGCTTCCTGGTGAGATCTTGGAAGGTTCTGTGATCTCTCTTAATAGTTACACATTTCCAAATGCCCTAGCAAGATAAGTTACTTATGAGAAAGTTTCCCATAAAAAGCTAATCTGACATGTACTGAGTAGGTTTTCATAAGCTTCAACCAAGCGGTCATCCTTTTCTTGACCTGAATGTCTTCCTGCCTTTCTTACCTTGACTGAAGCATTTCTTGTCCAGGATCTTGGGCATATTTTGTATGGAGGCCTCTAATTCATTTTCTATACCTCCTACCTTCTCAAAACCACTAGCCCAGCCCTCCACCCCCCGATATCATAAAACAGTAATTACCAAAACCATTTGGTACTGGTGATTAGCAGAATAGACTGAGAATCAAAGCAGGCCAGTGTTTGATAAGCCTCAAAACACAAAGCACTGGGGGAAGACCTTGTTCTTTGACAAGAACTGCTAGGAAAACTAGAAAGTGGAAGAAATTAGGTTAAGACCAACTGCTTATACCACATACCATAAAAAGAGTCAAACGGAGATATGCTCTAAATATAAAAGATAATATCATTGGAAAAAAAACCTAAAGGAAAACAGAAGTACCAGTTAGATAGGGCATTAAGGGGAGGATTCCCAACCAACCAAATGCTAAACATAAAAGATAAAATAAACATTTCCAATTACACAAAATTTAAAAAGATTTTGTTCAAACAAAATTAATGCAGCTAAATTACAAAGTAAGCTATCAAGTGAGGAAAAAAAAATCTTTGCATCAAATAAGGATCAGAACTAGAGCTGCAATCTTATTATGATGGGGAACTCTAGACTGAAGAAACACCTTCTACCAATGCAGATCAGCACTTCCTCTGCCATTTGTGGTCTTAGAGCAGTGTCTAGAATTCTGAGGGACTAAATGATTTATCCAGAGCTATACAGCTAATATGGATCACAGGTAGAACTTACACCACCTAGCTGCCCTACTTTGTGCTTTTCAAAAAAATTCTTACCTCTGGGGAACTAGGTGTCACAGTGGATAGAGCTCCACCCTTGGAGTCAGGAGGACCTGAGTTCAAATGTGGCCTCAGACACTTTGACACTAGCTGTGTGACCCTAGGCAAGTCACTTAACCCCAACTACCTCACCAAAAAAAAAAAAGACTAAAGGAAAAAAAATTCTTACCTCTATTACTTGATACAGTTCTAAGAACACAGGGTGAGTAAGGAAGCAGGTACATGAAAGTAATGGAAAATTGTTGTGATATAAGGCAGAGAATATGAGGAATTCAGAGCAATGTAAGAAGATCTGTGTGAAGTCATGCAGAGTAAAATATACAGAATCAAGAGAACAAAAAAAATGGCTACGATACTATAAAGGAAAACAATGCTAAAAGACAGCAGAACCCAGCCTAATTGCAATGAATCAACTTGGCTGAGAGAAGAAAGAATCAGTCAGTCACTGAGCGTTTGCCAGGCACTGTCCTTGGCACTGGGGATACAAATACAAAGGATGAAACAATACCTCCTCGTAAGGAGTTCACAAGAAACATATATCCTCCTGGTGGGAGGTGGCAGATGACAGGTACAGAATGTTGCGTTATTTTAACTAAGCTATTTTTCTTTTTCACAAAGAAGGTTTCCATGGAGCTGGGCATATCAAGAAATTGTCATCAGTGTTTAACTGTAAAAAAGAATACTAACAAAGCAATAAAACAGATCCCTAGTCCTGTTCATCTTGCTTTCACTCTGCAGTGAGCAAAGCACTAAACTAAAAGTTAAGACCAGAGGGCCCTGCGATAGATCTAGAGTTGGAAGAAACCTGAAAGGTCATCAGGTCCAACCACCCCCTTTACATCCGAAGAGGTTGCTGCTACTCCCAGAGGCTGCTGTTTGTCCTTCGTTCTTGAAGCAGACCATGACATCAGGAAGGTGATGCCATGACGTGCAAGTGAATTGGATTTAACAGAAGACTAAGACTCAAAAGAAGTGACTTGTCCAAGGTCACACAGATATTCAGTAGCAAACACAAGCCTCGGCTCTAAGCTTTCTGATCCAGGGCACTATAGAGAAGAGGAAGGGAGAGCACACGACAGATGTACCAGGGAGAAGGATTTCTGACCTCTTGGATACTAGTTGGGGCTGCAAGGAGGAGGAGGGGAGGCAGAAGCGGTAGGAGCCACAACTCCTCGAACCCCAGTATTGGCTCCAAGCCCACTATAGCCTGCCGACTCTCTTATGACCCTCTCTGGCCCAGGGCTCTTTCTCCTCCTTACTTTAGGCCTCCAAGTCTGGATGAGCCAGAAAGGACTGCTGACCTTTGGGGAGAGGTGTGTGCCCCTTAACATGCCTTTGAGTAAACAAAAACAGCCTCCAGGTTTTCCAACAGTCTCTGCTTGTTTTTCCCTGGAGTGCTCAATGGAAAAAAATAACCCATGTGGGGTGAGAGTGGACAGCAAGCACCCCAGGGGGAGGGGATGATGCCTTCTCAGGCCTCGGATGGCGTGTCCCTCAGGGCCGTCTTTGTTAGAACTCGGTTTTTCTTGGGACAGGAGTTGGGAGTGAGGCATGGGAGTGACGGGAGAAAGAGATCAATGAATCAAAACATTTTCAGCTGGTTCTATAAACCTGGGTCAGATTTCTCATCCTGATTCTAGCTCAGCAGAAAGTTTAGAGGTGGGAGAGCCTAGGGGGAGGGGCAGGACTTGAAATGTTCTGTTTTCCATCCCCGCCCAATCCCCGACTTTTCTTCCTCATGGCTGGGCAAGTGCCCTTTGCTGGAAGAGAGAAAGAATTAACTGAGCATATCCTTTACAGTGAGGTCCCTGAGGCAGATTTTTTTCTGGGGCTAGTGTGGACATCCCCTTGATCTTTCCTCTCACTCTGTTTTCATCTTCTCAGAGCTGCTTCTAAACAGAGAGGGTTTTTCACACTTGGAGCTCTCCCTCTCCCTCCTTCCTCCTTCTCCTCCTAGGTCCTGCCAGAGACTGATTCTAAGGCCAGGAGGCCAGCTGGCAGCCACATGAAAGGACTTCCTGTCAAGGTCCCACAGAGAACAGAGCCTGGAGGCTACTCATGGCTCTGGCTCTGGCCCAGGGCCCCTGAACATGGTGGGGCCACAGAAACTTGGCCAGGGTGGGCAAGTAGCACAAGAAAGGGAGAAAAAAACCAACCCACTGCCTCTGAATCACAGGACCCAGGACCACAGGACCCCTAGGCTCAGAGACCGGGCAGCCTGAATGGGAGTGGGAAGAAGGGAAGAAGGGGCAGTGTCTGGAAACCACCTTAGCAGAAGCGGCAGCAATAGCCAATGGAGAGATTGGGAGAAGGATTTCTGAGTTCTTGAATACTGCTTCGGGTAGCACTTTGGGTTGGTGGGTAGAGAAAAACAGGAGCTATATCATTTCCTATGTGTTGGCAAAAAGAGAGACAGCAGAGATTTCAGGGGAAGGGGGCCCATAGGACACCGAGGGGCAGGGTGGTACAGTGGAAAGAGCACTGAGTTTGGAGTCAAAAGACCTGGGTTCACATCCCACTCTGTAATACACTGCCTGCCTGTGTGACTTTGGGTGAGTCGATTAACCTCTTATGGCCTCAAATTCTCTATCTGAAGAAGGGGAGGTGGACGAGATTGTCTCAAAGCTCCCTTCTTGTTCTGAGTTCAGAATATACAATGCTGGCACTAAGATAAGAGAATACCAGACAAGGGAGAGACAAGATTTTTAGGCAGGAAAACAGGCCCTTCTTATTCTCTGCATATTGAAAGGTAGCCTCCATTTGGGCCACCCCTCACTGCCCTTTCCCACTCTTCACCAAAATGGCCCCTCATAGCATCCCCACCCCAGAGAGGCTAAAAGCTGTCCTGTTTCAGCAGGGCATCATAGGATCGTGGATCTAAGACCAGGGAGGGATCATAGCATCATAGATTCAGACTGGAAAGGTACCTTAAAGGCCATTTAGTTCAGCTCCCCCATCTTAGAAAGGAAGAAACTGAGGCCCAGAGAGATTGTGACTTGCCTTAGGTCACACGGTTAGGGAGCAAAGTTGGAGACTCCCACTAAGGCAAAGGTAGTGAAGGGCAAGGCCCTGAATAGCAATGCTGGTGCCAAGGGCAAGCAGGAACAAAACAGGCCCTGAAATCAATTTGACAATTCACGATGTAGAAAATAATATGAGATGTAATTACGAAAATTCCAATTGAGTTGGAAGGTAGATTCAAGGACACAGCTCTGGAGGGTGGGGCTCTCCCCAGGCCACTTTGTGCTGTCAAATTGCAAATGTAACAAATTAAACTTTATTTTTTAATGTTGTGCCCATTTAATTCAGTATCCCCACTCTAGTTGTAGCTCCTGGACAGCTAGGTTGCCCAGTGGGTAGAGCTCCAGGCCTGGAGTCAGGAAGACTCATCTTCCTGAGTTCAAATCTGACCTCAGACACTTACTTAGATGAGCGACCCTGGGCAAGTCACTTAACTCTATTCAGTTTCCTCATCTGTCAAATGAGCCAGTGAAGGAAAGGGCAAACCTCTTTAGCATCTCTGCCAAGAAAACTCCAAATGCGGTCATGAAGAATCAGACATGACTGAAATAACCAAACAAGTTACAGCTCTGTTAAATGGCAGAGATGGGGTTCAAATCCAGCTCCTCTGACTCCAAATCCATATGGGACCTGGCTAAGAGAAGGTGTGTGAAGAAGCAAGTTTGGATGGTTTAATGGAGGGTGGAGATCTGGTTGGACAATGCCAATATCTACAATGCCAAGACATTTCTCTCACCACTCCTAGTTTAAGAAACATCAACCTCCAACCTACAGTCTGTAATCTGACATCAGGAAGGAACCTCTGAGGCCATCTATTTCAACCGATACCTGAAAAAGCATCCCAATAGGAACCTACAACATCCTGAAAAGTGATCTCTTATGGGGAGCTCATTACCTATTAAAGTAGCCTGTTTTGTTTTTGAAAACTCTAATTGTGATGGTTTTCCTCCTATTGAGTTGAAACGTGTCTTTCAACTTCTGTCACTGCTCTTAGTTATGATGCCCTTTGACGTCAAGTAAAATGAGCGGCAGGGGTGGAGAACCTGCGGCTCTAAACCCTGGCCATGGAGTCCAAAAGACCTAGGTTCCAGTCTCACCTCTGATACATCCTAGCTGTCCGATAAGAGGCAAGCCGCTTAACCTCTCACTGCCCCCCGGAGATGCCTGATAAAAGAACTATCATCTTTCTCAGCCTCAGCTGCCTCACCTGTAGAATGAAAAGGCTGGACTAGATACTGCTGAGGGGCCTTTCAGAGCTTGATCTATGTTTATATCATTCTATAAGTTACAGAAGTGAGCCTTTTGCATTGGTGAAAGTTAGGACACTGGGAATTCTCACACTGATGAAATCATGGAGGTGGGAGAGGAAGAGAGAGAGAGAAACAGAGAGAGACAGAGACAGGGAGATGGAGAGACAGAGAGAGAGAGAGAGAGACAGAGACAGAGACAGAGAGAGAGACCAGCTGAGACAGACAAAGACCAACAGACAGAGACAGACAGACAGAGGCCAACAGAGACAGAAAGACAGAGAGATAGAGACAGACAGAGACCAACAGAGACAGAGACCAACAGACAGAGACAGAGAGACAGAGAGACCAACAGACAGAGAGATAGAGACCAACAGAGACAGAAAGACAGAGACAGACAGACAGAAAGAGAGAAACCAGTAGACAGAGAGAGAGAGAGAGAGAGAGAGAGAGAGAATAACACGAAGAGTCCATTCTGTCTTCTCAACAGGCTTCCAGCATTACCAAGAGTTTCTCCACCTACAGGGCTAAGGATTGATGGTCATTGACAGCACTCAAATTATACCTTGGCCTAGCCCAGAGGTGGGGAACCTTCGGCCTCCAGGCCACATGCGGCCTTCTAGGTCCTCCAAGTCCAAGTTTTACAGAACAAATCCTTTTACTAAGGGGATTTGTTCTGTGAAGTTTGGATTCAGTCAAAGGGTCGCACTTGAGGACCCAGAGGGCCACAGGTGGCCTCAAGGCCAAAGGTTCCCCACCCTGGGACTAGACTGTTCCTGGCTTCATTGCTGCTGTCCTTGTCCCTAGGCTCATTCTTTACTACTTTAAGCAGCTGAGACACTTCCTGTGGCCAAGGATACGGCACCTTAGCATCTTTGGCCTCTCTGGTACAGAGGAGCTCTGACTCTTGCTTACTAAGTGAAGGATCCCTCAGGGCAGCGTCATTCACTTTGGGCAAGTGAGGCACTACTCAGCCCCTCAGAGCTTCAGTCTTTTCATCTGTGAAATAGATGTGACTTAAAGTTGTATGAGTATCAAATGAGATCTTAGCAATCTCAAGATCTTTGCAGGCAGCATGGTGCAGTGAATGGCTTTGGGGGTCAGAGGATTTCCATTCACATCCTGCCTGATTCTTATTTACTTGTGTTTCCTTACACAAGTGACTCAACTTTCGTGGGCCTCAGTTTCCTCATCTGTAAAAGGAGGGAGTTGGATTAGGACCAGCTGCCCTCTGACGCTCCTTCCAGCTCCAGAGTGCTGTAATTATAAATCACTGTATCATCATGAGATATGATCATTTAAAACAGACCCAGATGGGATGGGAGGTGGGGAATATACCAATGTGCAGAAGGCATTGGGCCAATTCTTTTAAGAAAATATCATTCTCATCTTGTAATTTGTATTTCTTCTTTCTCCGTCTTTATTAGTCTGAAGGAAGCAAGGGACAGGAAAAGAAGGAGATGGGGAAGGGGGCGGAAAGAGTACAGCTTTCTGCCAACATCCAACTAGGTAATCAAAATGTCCTCACTTACATCATATTTTCTGCAGCAAAATTTTCCTTAAAAATCATTAGAATTAATTAATCCTTCAGCACCAGCCTGCTCCAGATGAACCAAAGCTTGTTAAATTGAGGGTGGGAGTGGGGAAAGAAATCATCACTGCTCATTAAAGGACCAATTAGCAATAGCCCCAATTAGACAACTCCCCTATATATCATTGCTTTTTTTTGCCTTCTAGACATTTCTCTGGGCCCAAGTGGCAGAGCAAATAGCCCCCTCATGGTTAGGGACCTAGGGATGCTGTGGTTAGGTGAGTAGAGCTAAAGCCTCACAGGGTCTCTGAAGGCCTCAGATCTGGCCAATTTGGGGCCAAGCTCAGAGAGACCCAACACTTCTTTTCTCACTATGAAGCCCCAGATGGAGAGATGTTTTAGATTACAGTCAGTTGGCTGAAAGAAATGCTGTCGAGAGGGACCTTGGCAGACAGACGCCTGATCAGATGAAGAAAAGTGATGAAAACTAAGCCACAGCTGTGGGCTCTGGGGAATTTTTCTCTCTCACTGGACTGGAAGAGCCAATGTCAACATTTCAAAAGAAGAGGACAGGTATTAGAAAAACTAATCCAGTGTGGAAGATGAGCTCACAAAGGGCTATGACTTGAAGCAGGAAACAGTTTAATTCAACTAGCATTTTTTTAAAATTATTGATATATTTTATTTTGTTACCTTTTATATTAATTTTATTTTTAATATTTTTAAATTTTTATGTTTATATTAATCTTTTCCCAGATCCCTCCTTCCTCCCAGAGAGCCATCCAACATAACAAATATTTTAAAAGAAAAAAGAAAAGGAAGAAGAAAAAAATCAGTCAGCAAAACCAATCAATACATTGGGGAAAAAATCTGAAAAATACGTGCAGTGTTCCACATCTATGGGCCTCCCACTTCTCGAAGGAGGGGCAAGGTCAGGTGTCATCTCACATATTTTCTTTGGGGAAATGCTTGTTTTTGTAATTTTGCAATATTCACTTTGGATTTCAGCCAGCATTTATTAATTGCTGCTGCAGGTAAAGCAGCATATCAAGTGTGTGGGTGGGGGGCGGGAATACAAAGGACAACATAGCTCTAACTTTTTGAGGGTCATGGTAAGGAAAGCAACTAGGCCCTTCAAGATATTTGTCTTGTTTCACTATTACATATAGGTAAGGTGGACTATATGTGTACACAAATATGTGTGTGTGTACATATTATATATATATATATATGCACATATGTATGTATAAGTATGTGTGTGGGGGTAGGTGTATGTCAGGGGAAGTTTTTAGCATTGGTTCTTAGCCTGAAACATGATCAGGAAAGTGAAAAAACAGCCTTAAATGCTTTTATCTAATAAGACATCTCCTATGTATGTGTTAAACTACTATAAGAATTATAGATACAGCTAGATGGTGCAATGGATAGAGCAGTAGGCCTGAAGTCAGGTAGACTTGAGTTCAAATCCAGCCTCAGATACTTCCTAGCTGTGCGACATTGGGCAAGTCATTTAACCTCTGCTTCTTTATCTGTAAATTGGGGATAATAATAGCACCTACATCCCAGGGTTGTAATATTTGTAAAGTACCTGGCACACAGTAGGTACTATATAAATGCTAGCTATTATTATTATTATTATTATTATTTACTATTATACAATCATAGATTTAAAGCTGGAATGGACCTTAGAGTTAGCTTTTCCAACCCCCTCATTTTACAGATGAGGACACTGAGCCTTAAATAGGTTAAGTGACTTGTCTAACGTCACATGGTTAGGGAGTAGCTCTGGGAGACAGTTACGTCCTTCCCCTAATGGAGATCATAGTCTAGGCAAGAGATAACACATACATAAGTAACACCGATCCAAAGTATTACCTGAAGAGTGGAACCGGTGGGAAGAGGGGAGGTTATTACCAATGGGAGAATCAGGAAAGACTTCCTAGAGGTGAGAGTATCTGAGTTGGATTTTAACCTATCAGTGGGCAAGCCATCACCAAAGGAGGAGGGGACATGGAGCCCTGGGGAACAGCATGAGAAAGTGGAAAAGGATACATCTCATGTTCATAAATGTAAAGGTAGAAGGGATACTAGAGGTCATAGGGCCCAACTCCCTCATTTACAGATGAGGAAACTGAGACCCAAAGAGGTTTAAATGGCTTACCCAACATCACAGCTAGTGAATATCTGTGGTAAGATTACAATCCAGGCCTTCCTTTTTCCAAGTCTAGTACGCTTACCACTGTGCGACAGTGATCCTTGTTTTAAAATTCCATTTTCTTTATTGTTTGTTACTTTTTCGACATTCTTTTTTAAAATGTTGAGTTCTAAATTATCCCCCTCCCACCAGCCCCTTCCCTACTCATTAAGAAAGCAGGAAATATGATACCCATTATACATGTGAAGTCATGTGAAACATATTGCTATATTAGCCATATTGTTGTTAAAAAAGGCAAGAAAAATAAAGTGAAAAAATATGCTTCCATCTGCACTCAGAGTTCATCAGTTCAGAGTTCATCTAATACGGCCTCCTTATTTAAGGCCAAACTAGTAGTAAGTGACACGGCCAGGATTCTAACTGAGATTCTGACTCCAAAGCTAGCACCATCATGTTCTTCTATTCAGATGAGCTATGGCATACAGTAGATGCAAGAGAATAAAATTAGGTATGACTGGACAGTTGGGGTGGCGCCAGACTATGGAGGACCTCCACAAAGGACAACCAAAGGAATCTGAACTTTACTTAATAGGAATCCCAAAATTTTTCCAAAGGAAGAGTGATTTTTTTTTATCCTCCCCCCACCAAGGCATTAAGATCACTCTTAAGACCTAAGTAGCTAGGTAACACAGTGGACACAACACCAGATCTCAAGTCAGGAGGGCCTGAGTTCAAATTTGACTTTATACACTCATTAGCTATGTAAGTAGCCTTGGGCAGTCACTTAACCTCTGCCTACCTCAGTTTCCTCCACTGTAAAATAAGGATAATAGTATCTCCCAGGGTTGTTGTGAGATCAAATTTGTAAGGTGTTTAACACAGTGCTTAGTATGTAGCAGGCACTTAATAAATGTTTATTTTGGGACAGCTAGGTGGCATAGTGGATACAGCACCAGCCCTGGAGTCAGGAGGACCTCAGTTCAAATCTGGCCTCAGACACATAATACTTCCTAGCTGTGTGACTCTGGGCAAGTCACTTAACTCCAATTGCCTCACTAAAAACAAAAAAACAAAAAAACAAAAAAAACCTATTTCCTTCTGTCCTTTAGGAGATAGTCAGGATTTGCAGGTGATTCTGATTAAATTGGAAAAAGGGCTGCCTACAAGTGGAAAGATGCCATGTTCCTCACCTCTCTGGAAACACTTGAGGTGTGACCCCAAGCATCAGAGCTTTTACTAGAAGGTAACATAGGTAATCATTCAGAGTGGCACAGAGAGGATGGCGGACAACATGGACCCCTTTAATTTTTTTTTTTCAGTCAGATTCATGATTTCATTCATGTAGAGAGTAACCTATAAGGAACTTTCTCAACCAATGCAGATGGATACCTATGCTGCTACTTCTTGTCTTACAGAGTTACCTGGGGGTGCTCTCTCTCTCTCTCTCTCTCTCTCTCTCTCTCTCTCTCTCTCTCTCTCTCAGGTTAAGTGACTTGCCCAGAGTCATATAGCAAGAGTGGACACTTGAGCCCAGATCTTTCTGATGCCAGGGCTAGCTTTCTTATCAACAATACCATGCTGCATCTTTTTTAATATTATTTTAAGATAAATGGCATAATTCAATGCTTTATTAATCTATGGTCTCACCATCAAGAGTACTCTTGATCCTGGTACAGATCACAGCCCCTCTCTACTCCCCAGAAAACAAAAAGACCATTCAAGGCCTTGGATGGTATCCAAAATGTCCCTAAGCTTGGTAGGACCTGCAAGAGTTTTTGTACCTCTGTCTTAACCTTCTAAAATCCAGGATCCCCTCCAAACTAGAAGAGGATTTTAGTGGAGGATAAAATCACACTGGATATTTTTAATGCCAGTGTAGCACAGTCCCTGAGGCTGCTTCCCAAGTCCTGTTTGTTGTTGTTTGTCCTTCATTTTCAAAGAGGACCAAGGACATCATAGGGTGATATCTTGACTGGAGTGAAAATTGGGTTTAAATGCGGCAGAGCTGCACAAAGTTGTCAGTCTCACTCTCCCTTCCAGAGTCACTATTCAACTTGGCATGTCAAGTGCCCAAAGGGTGACTATCCCCACTCCCAAGTAATTTTGTTTCAGGGGCTTAGATGAAGCTGTTCTACCACTGGGCTGGCCCACCACTGGAATACTGGATTCCAAAATGGCTTAATGCTTTTACACAAGCCCTCAGGACATGATTGATTCTCCCCAGCCAATCACAAGACATTTCCTGTATGGAGTCATTTGCTTTCATCCAACAGCTCAAAGGTACTTCACTCCTTTCACTGATAATTCATAGCTAGTTTATACTTCTGATTGATTGATTCAATCTAAAAGTCTGCTTCCTCTGTTCAAATGGAGTGAGGTGGACTCTCACTCTTATAAACTCTTCTTTTGGTGGTAGGAGGCATTTATTTAGTGGGGGGTGGGAGAGAGGGATTGGGGGATGGTATATGATAATGAAGATTTGAAGCCTCTAATGGATAGTAATTTAAGGAATAAAATATTTAAACCTTAGCTATAGCAAACAAAAGTTTTGTCCCTTTATCCACTGAATTCAAGAAGGAAGGAAGAAGGGAAGGAGGAGGGAAGGAAGGAAGGAAGGAAGGAAGGAAGGAAGGAAGGAAGGAAGGAAGGAAGGAAGGAAGGAAGGAAGGAAGGAAGGAAGGAGGGAGAAAGGGAAGGGAGGAAGGAAGAAAGGAGGGAAGGAGGGAGGGATGAAGGAAGTAGGGAGGGAGAAAGGGAAGGGAGGGAGGAAGGGAGGGAGAGAGAAAGGAAGGAGGAATGAATGAACAAACAGAGGAATGAATGAAAAAAGCTATTTATTAAGTTCTTACTATATGCAAAGCACTTTGCTAAGTGCTCAGTGTAAAAATAAAAAAGCAAAAGACAGCCCCTGCTCTCAAGGAGTTCACGTTTTAATGAGGGGACAGTGATAGAGTAGGTTTCAATTGCAGGATGAATGGCAAGTCCTCATGATGCTGAGGTTGTAGTGGTAAAGCTGATGGTAATGCATCCTTTAAAATGGATTTCCACTAATAAAAGCATACCACTTTGTGATGCTGAACCATTCAACAGGGCCAAGGAATTTGGTGGTAAGGACTTTCCTTTCTGGGCCTTAGAAGCTGTGGCTGCTAAGAAGGCTACAGCACCTGCAAAGGACATAGCCAGGTCACATGTCCACAAGGGTAACTTTCCTGGACAAGAGTTTCCAAAGCCAGGCAGGAAGAAGGCACAGTGTGAGAGAGGGAGTACTCTGCTCTTCATGCCACCTAACTGCCCGTGGATGGTAATTTTTAAACATGGTTCAAGGAAAGGGCAGCTAGGTAACGCAGTGGATAGAACACTGGAGTCAGAAAGACCTGAGTTCAAAGCCAGCCTCAGCCACTTACTAGCTATATGACCCTGGGTAAGTCCCTCAATCTCTGGCCTCAGTTTCCTCATCTGTAATATAGGGATAGTAGCAGCACCTGTATTCCAGGGTTGTTGTGAGGATAAAATGCTATATTTGTAAAGTGATTTGCAGTCCTTAAGCATATATAAATGCTAAGCAAAACAAAAACCCCAGGGAGAGCTAATTCAGTCTCATCAGCCCCTTGAACTGTGCCTCTTTGGCCAGGGCGGGAGGAGGTGTCTTCAGTGACGTCCTGGGCAGTCACTCACTTGGCTAACTGAACTGCAGCTCCTGGAAGGAGCCAGGAAAATCCAGCTGAGCCTTTAGTCCAACCCAGCCCTACCCACGCACTGGCTGCCTGAATGCAACCAGCTGGGATGCACATATTTCACCCCACCCTTCTCTCAGCTGCAGGTGATGTCGGATTTGGCTTTAAGACACTAGGATCCCCAGGTCAACAGACCAAGGAACATTTGGATGCACTGGATGGAAAGAAAACCGTACACTGGACCTAAGGATCCCCCGTCCCCCTTCTTTGCCATGTCCCTAAAGACTTATGCCTCAGGACTTAGAAGATAGATTCCGTGGATCCCTGCGGTCATGTGACTGCAGGTGACAGGGGCAGGCAATCTTAAGTTGGTAATTTACAACTTGACACCATACTCCCCTCTTACATTGAGGCCTCATGACAGGGGAAGAACGGAAGAAGGGAGCTACAGCAAGACCAGAAGTAGGCAAAATAGCTTTAGTGGATTAATTCACCAAGCAGTTAATTGAGCACCTTCTTAGCCAGCTCCAAACCAGGTCTCAGCTGCTCAGGTCCTCTGCCTCTCACTGGGACTCCGACTGCCGCGCCTGGGCCCTGGTAGGTGAGCTTTCCCTTCATCTTGCCCAGAACCAGCCTCCCATGGCACTTTCCAGCTAACACCAAAGCATTCCAGCCAGGAGCATTCTGGAACTGACTCATGTGGCTTACCACTGCCAGTGTTGAATTTTCAGTGTGAGCAGTTACATCTCTGAAATCTCTAAATGATACAGATAAGAGTTTGAGTTACTTTTTTGTTGATTATAAAGACTTAAGAAAGTGATGGAGAAAATGTTAATGATGCATATTAAAGTTAAAAGTGTGGCTCTGGCAATGTGACTCTGGACAAGTCGCTTAGCCCTGATTGCCTCCAGAAACAAAAACAAAAATGTGTCTCTGTGTAGATTTTTTGAGAGCCAGTTGTTAAACATTTACCAGCATATCCCTGATCCCACTAAAACTTGGCCAATTTCCCCCTCCTTCCTAACTCTGGCTCCCCTATAAGTATTGTCTGCCTTCATTAAACCGTAAGCTCCTTAAGGGCAAGGAATGACTTGTTTGATTATATCTCCAGTACTTAGCACCATGCCTGAAAGTCATTCAGTCAATAAATATGTAAAAAAATTAAACAGGTGCCTAGTACTGTGCTAAGCACAGATGACAAAAAGAAAGGCCAAAAAAAAATAGCGCTCCCCCCCAGCAAAAAGTGAACATTTCTAATGGGGGAGACAAGATGGAAATAACTCAGTATATGTAAGTGCTTAATACATGATTTTTCACTCATTCATTCACCTACTATATTTGAGGTTCTGTGATAGGTGCTGGAAATAGAAAGGAGAAAAAAAAACAGAAATAGTCCCTGTTCTTGAGAAACTTAACATTTTATTGCTCGTAGATTTAGAACTAGGAGAGAATCACAAAAGTGAAAAGCATGAGAGTTGGAACAGACCGCATTGCGCATCTGGTCCAACTCATATACACTTTAATCACTATAACATATCTGACAAATAGTCAAATAACCTCAACCTACAGACCTCCGAGACAGGGACCCCACTACATCTTGAGGCAGCTCACTCCACTTTTGGATCGCACTAATTTTGGGGAAGTTTGTCCCGACATTTACCCTTACTTTGCCTCTTAGCCACTTTTACCCATTGCGCCTATTTTTTTCCCTCAGGTGGAAAACAGAACAAGTCTGCCTTCCTCCACAGGATAACCCTTCACCTCCTTGAGAAGAGCCAATATGGCCTCCTTGAATCAACTCTTTAGCAGAATAAACACTCCCAGTTTCTTTAACCAACCTTTAGATGACATGTACACTGAGTGGTCCTTCTCTGGACATTCCCCACCTTATCGATGTCCTTAAACTGTGGTGCCCAGAACCGAACACAATACTCCATGTGACGTCTAACAAGGTCAGAGTACAGTGAGATTATTACTTCCCTTTTCCTGGAAACTATACCTAAACTAGATCTTAGAGGCTACTTCATTTTCCCTCTCATTTTACAGGATGGTCAATGAAGGAATTTGTTTTGCATGACTGACTATACGTATTTGTCACAATGAATTGTTCCACACTCCCAATGGGGCAGGGCTAGGTGGGAGAGAAAATCAATATCCATTCATTTTTTTTAATTAATTAAAAAATAAAATAGGGTGGGTTGCCTCAAGAGGTAATAAGTTCTTCTTCACTGGAGGTCTCCAAGCATGGACTGGATAAACAATTATCTGGGCTGCTGCTCTGGGAATTCTTTCTCAGGTACGGATTGTACTATATGACCACTAAGGTTCCTTCTACTGCCCTTGTGACAAGAGACTCTTACAGCGGCAAAAGGCAGGATCACTGTGGGGAATTGCTTACCTCTCTGGTTCATAGTCCCCACCTCAATCAATCAATAAACATTCATTTACTAAATATCTATTATGTGCCAGTCCTTATGCTAAATGCTAAGGATAGGAAAACAAAAATGAAGCAGTCCCTACATAATGACTTTGGACATATGGGTCAAAAAAGGGCCCTAGAACTAATAAGGAACAGATTTTACTGGCCCAAGATGGCCTCAAATGTCACCAAGAAGTGTGAGAAATGCTCATTGTGTGGGAGGAAAAAAATGCTACCAGATAGTGCTGCATATTTAGAGCATATAATGATTAACATATTCTTACCCTGTCATAGTCTCCCCATTCCAGTGATTCTGACCCCAGGTGGTCATTATACAAACCCCATTCCCCATCCTCCACTGCTTGCTCCCTTACTCCAATCCCCTTAAACCCTACTCTCTCAAGAATCACTCCAAGAATCACTCTACCCACTCCTTGCATTGTGGTCTCTGGGATGCTCCATAGGTAACCAACAGCTTTCACATTAAAAATTTTCCTTTTCTTACTCCTTCCCCTTCTGGCACACACTGAGATCTAGCTCCTTCCTGTTAACTGGCCACCCTTCCCAGGGTGGCCTCACACAACCCTCTACTCATTGGTGGGGGAGTTGGAATATTTCTTGTTTCCCATCACCGCTTTCAGACTCTCCCTCTACCACCATTACCCAGTAACCTTTCCTCCTTTTTAGGATCATCTCATCTAAATTGATCACCCGATCAAGATTCTGGTAACTGTTATCTACTGATTCCCAGAATGTTCTCCTTTCATCCTCAATGAGTTCAGTGCCTGACTGGAACCTCTGGAGAGAGAGAGGGAGAAACAGAGAGAGACAGAGACAGAGACACAGAGAGAGAGACAGAGACAGAGAGACACACAGAGATACAGAGACAGAGACAGACAGACAAAGAGAGATTTATAATTACTCTCAAACACTCTAACTTCCTAGTTCCTCAATTAACTCATTTCCCAAAATCTACTCCTCCAGTCCACTTTAGCTACACACAGCGACACTCATACACTTTACCTTGCCATCACTCACAAGTGTGCCAATTCCATGTTCATGAACTGTGAAATTCCTTTTCTCTGATCATAATTCTTTTTCATTCTATCTTTCCCTCTGTCTTATGGTTCCTAACCCTGTTCTTTGTCCTCATCATGACTTCTGATCTCTCCACCCCTCATTTTCCCCCCAGCCCATCACCCCTGCACCTGCCCTCTCCTCCTTTCCCTGTTTCAACCCTTTAGTGAACCACATCACCTCTACACTATCCACTGCATTCAAGTTCCATGCCCCCTTACACTCTCACTGATCACGCCGTCCAAGGTCCTGTCTTGTGTTCCTCCCATCACCCATTGCTTTTGTTTGTGTTCATACGTTGCTGAACAGTTAGAGAAAATCCTTGCACAGTGCTGACTGGATCACTACATATTTATGCTGTACACGAGAATTCATCATTTCACAAAAATTACTAGAAAAGCTGAAGAGCAGTTTGGCAGAAGCTAGGCATAGACCAATATCTCAAACTGGTATACAAAGATAAGGTATGGGCACATGATTTAATCACAAAAGGGGGGGTATCATAAGCAAATTAGGGGAGCATAGAAAATTTTATCTGTCAGATCTTTGGATAAGGGAAGTGTTTACAACCAAACAAGAGACAGAGAGGATCATAGGAAGTAAGATAGATAATTTTGACACGAAATTAAAATGTTTTTACACAAACAAAACCAATGCAGCCAAAATTAGAAGGAAAGCAGAAAACTGGGATGGATTTATAGCAGGTTTCTCTGAGAAAGGCTTCATTTCTCAAAAATGTAGGGAAGTGAGCCAAATTTATAAAAATAAGCGCCATTCCCCCATTGATAATGGTCAAAGGATACAAAGTTTTTCAGAGGATGAAATCAAAGCTATCAATAGTCACACAAAAAAGTGCTCTAAATCCCTATTGATTATAGAAATGCAAATTCTGAGGTACCATCTTACACCTATCAGATTGGCTAATATGTCAGAACAGGAAAATAATAAATCCTAGAGGGAATGTGGGAAAATAGGTACACTAATAAACTACTGGAGTTGTGAAGTGGTCTAGTGGAGAATAATTTGAAACTATACCCAAAGGGCTATAAAACTGTACATTACCTTTGACCCAGCAATACCACTAGTAGGAATGTATCCCAAAGAGATCAAAGAAAAACCGAAAGCACCTATATGTACAAAAATATTTATAGTAACTTTCTTTGTGATGGCAAAGAATTGGAAATTGATGGGTTGTTCATCAATTAGGGAATGGCTAAACAAGTGGTGGTATATTAATGTAATGGAAAAACCTGGGAAAACTTGTATGAACTGATGCAAAATGAAGTGAGCAGAACCAGGAGAACATTATACACAGCGACAGCAATAGTGTAACGATGATCAATTATGAAAGACTTAGATGATCAATAAATACAATGACCCAAGACAATTCGAAAGGACTCATGATGAAAAATGCTATTTATGACTAGAAAGACACCTGAGTGTAGTTTGAAGCATACTTATTTCACTTTCTTTTATATTTCTTGCTTTTTATTGTTTTGTTTTACTTTTGTAACATGGCTAATATGGAAATTTTTTACAAATTAGCTATACAATCTCAACTGCAGCAAAACAATCCTTTCATACCTTCTCAATTGATAAACTATTCCTTTTAACACAACAGCCTTTCGATACCTTTTCATCCTTCCTCAAACTTTCATGGCATTCTCTCCCTCTATCCTGTTGCCTGGGACCTTTCGAGACTCTAAGTCACCCTCCATTCCTTGATATTCTGTTCTCTCAGGGTTATTATTAACATAGTTCTCTCCTGGTTTTTTCCTCTACCTTATCTGATCACTCCTTCTGACTCTCCTTTGCTGGATCTTCATCCATGCCTGCCAATCATGAGTGTCCCCCAAGGCTCTGCTGTAGGCCCTTTTCTTCGTACTTGATGATCCCATCAAATTAAATTATCATTTCTATACAGATGATTCTCAATTTTATTTGTCCAGCCCTAAACTCTCTCCTAAATCCAATTTTGCACCTTCAACTGCCTATGGGACATCTAAAGCTAGATGTCCCATAGACATCTTAAACTCAACATGTCCAAAAATGGAACTCATTATCTTTGCCCATGCCCCCTAACCCTCCCCTCTGCCTAACTTTCCTATTACTGTCAGGCATACCACTATCCTCCCAGTCACCCAGGGATGTGGCCTTAATTTCCCAGAGCCCTGGGAAAGAATCTTTCATACTCTAAGTATCCTATCTCAAGCCTTTTTACATGCACATGAGGACCAGACTACTTCACCAGGAAGAACCCTTGAACCTATATATCTGCATTGAATTCTAACTTTATCACTGAGCTAGAACCACAAAATGCCTCTAACTCTTCTGTTCTTTAGTTGTCCATCCTGCTCTGAGTTACTAAGAGGCAAGATAGATTCACAGATGATTTCTTTTTTTCTAATCAAAGCTTTCTATTCTGTTCACAGCGGGAGTACATTTCCTGTAGCTAATGATTGATTCCCAGGCCTCTAAAGATAAGGAGATTCACTCCCATGAAGGTAACTCAAGCATAAATGTTTGTAAGCATCATCCAAAAGAGATGTAAAATTTCTCAGTTAGCTGAGAGATTACATGCACCAAATCCAAACCAAATGAATTTTTTAAAGTCCCTAATGTGTGAACGATGTGCTGGGGATACAATCTACTTACAGAAATTACATTCTGCTGGCGAGGAAAGGGGGACTGGGGGTGGGTAGAGAGAGAGGGAAACAACTCAGGAATACAACACATTCACAAATAAATACAAAATTATTTGAGGGAAAAGAGCACTAAATGGGGCTATTAATAAAGTTCTTGTGTAAGAGATGGCATCTAAGCTGAATCTTGAAAGAAACAAGGAATTCTAGAGAACTTTTTAAATATATGAAAAATTCAACACAACACTTTCTAAAAAATATATAGTATTGACATTTGGCAGGGTAGTACAAGGTGTTCATGGTGAAAATAAAATCTGTGATCATAAATCTATACTGGAAAGGACCTCAGACATCATTTAGTCAGGTAAGGAAATTGAGGCCCAGGATGGCTAAGTGATTTGCCTAAGGCTACAAAGACTGTAAGCATTGTACTTATTGTAACTGTGAAGCACAAATATTTCCCTTTCAGACTGAGGCAGCAGGTCTAGTACTTCACCATCTAGTACTGGTGATCTGGCCTTGGAGCATGAAGACTTGGGTTCAAGTCCCACCTTTGACACGTTAACTCTAGACAAGCAATATAATCATTTGTGGGGTGATCAGTTTTCTAAGGCTATATAAGTTGTAGGGTGTTTCCTTGCTGGGAGTTCCCTGTACCACTGAAATCAAAGGTCTAGTCTCCCAATATTTCCTAGCATTTGGGGAGTCTCATATGGATTCTCTTCTTTTTTGTTATATTTTTTTAAATTTTTTTAAAAATTTATTTTATTTTGAATTTATGGATTCCCTTCTACTGAATTCTTGTGTTTGGCCTAAATGATAGGAAAAAGGATAGCACTTCCCCTCTTTTTAGGTCTGAGTAATGATGAAAGCCTGGAACCACTCATTATCTTTCATTTTGATGGCCATGAAACTATAATCTCTGTCCTTTCCTTCTTTGTTTATAACCTGGCCACCTACCCTGATGACCAGTAGCAACTGCAGGAGGAGATAGATGCAGCTCAGCCCAACAAGATGAGTGGGCAGTGAATGTGAAGAAGATGAGGAAAGCAGAATGTCCCAGACCTTTCCTACCTCCTATTCACCCAGTTACTTTGATATATAATATGCAGAAAGCACAAATGCTGACTGTCTACTTCCCCCATTCTCCATCCTGGAGCCTTGAGAGGATTTAAAGAGGCAAAGATAGGGAGAAAAATCATAGATGTCCTAGGGGTTCTACTTGCAGAGCAAAAAATCTCAGAAACAAAGGTCCCAACCTTGGTCAAAATTGGGAAATAGATGTTTGTCTTTATTGCCCCCAGACTATAGGTTTTCTACTTGATTTTTTTAAACACAATTTTAATATCTTTTATTTTTATCTCACCAACATTTCCCTAAATGCCTCTCCCTCCTCTTCCTCCTCCAGAGAGCCATCCCTTATAAGTATAGAATAGGGGGAATAGGGAGAAGAGGTCAATACAGCAAAATTAACCAAAAAGCCTGACATGATATGCAGTATTTCACACACAAATTCTCTCACCTCTGCAAAGAAGGTGAAAAGTGGGGACATGCCCCCTTGTACCTCTTCTTTGGTCATTATTTCATAGCCTTCCATATTATTCATTTTTGTATTCTTTCCATTTACATTGTTGTAGTGACTCTATATTGTTATTCAGGTCTTCCCATGCATCTAAATATTTATCGCATTCATTGTTTCTTACAAAGAAATAATATCCATTGCAGTCACGTATCAAAACTTGTTCATTTTCTTTCTTTCTAGCTTTTTTACCAAAAAAGGTGGTACCATAAATATTTTGGTGGTCTTTCTTTTGGTGGTTGATCTCCTTGGAATATATACTTGTTTTCTAGGTCAAGTTGTAATGACATTTTTTCTTCTTCCTCCTTCCATTAATACTTTCAACTTCATGTCATAAATAGTTAACAACCTGGTTCTATTGTCCAAAGGCAAAATGCATGATAAATGGAAATGTGAAATCTTTACCCCCAGGAATCTCTCATGCCCCAGGACAACCTGACCGATTATCACTCTTAGCCCAAGTTGGAAAATTGCTTTCATTAAAAAAAATAAGGATTTACCCATTTATGGGCTGGCTAGCTCCATTAATGTGTACCTGATGTTAATCGAGCCAAGGACAAAGGCTACACATATTGGAAAAAGGCTTATGCCATGACCACACCGTTCCTTTAATCCTGCTTATCATCAGCTCATGAGTGTGTGCTGCTAAGAAAAGGATCATCAGGGAGGGTAGAGTATAAGCATTTAATCCTAAACCATTTCTGCTGCTACGGGGAAAAAAGGAACTGAAAAACCAAGACCTGTTAACAGCTTAACAAGTCCATTATCTTTGTATACCAAGGGATGTAGGCTGTTCACCTGAAAATATTTTGATGTTTTGCTTTTTTTTTTCAATCCTAGTGGGCTTAGAAATGTGATAGTTAATCATTAGGGTAGGTAATGTGAAAGTCAGCTTGAAATTTGGGACAGAATGTTCACCTGTTCAACAAATATTTACTGAGCACCTATAACATGTAAGAGATGAGGGGAGGTGCTTTGGAGAATACAAAAAAGAATTAAATTCATGGAGTTTATAGGCTAATGGAGGAATAAGATAAATTCACAGGTTACTGTAATAATAAACAGGATGCTAATGTACAATGAGAGTGGATCAAAGTGCCAGGGAGGGTCAGAGGAGGAAGAGACCACTTTCCATTAGGAGTGATCAGAGAAAGCTTTGGAGCAAAGATGACAAAGGAAATCCTAGGCAGAAGCTACAAACTTTAAAGAGCTAGATAAATGCCATTATTATTATTACCATCATGGGGGATATTTGAGGAAGGGTAAATATTCTTGTTTGGCTGCAGCCTAATGCATGTGAGGGAAAAATGTCTAAAAAAGATTAGAGCCGAATTTCAGAAGTGCTTAAATGCCATGCTAAGCAGTTATTCAGTAACTAATGGGGAGTCCCTAATGGGGAAAGTTTTTGAGTAAGAGAGTATCATGATTAGCTCTCCAAATTAGGAAGATCAAATCTGATAATGGTCTATGGAGTAATATGTACAGAGTAGAGAGAACAGACTGGAAGCATCAAAGTACAGCAGAAAGTCCGCTGACTTTGGAGTATAGGACCCAAGTTCAAATCCCACTTCTGATGCTTATTATCTTTGTGATCTTGGATAAGTTATTTAACCTTCTTGGGCCTCAGTTTTCCCATTTGTAAACAAGGGAGTTAGGCTAGGTAGTTTCTGAGACCTCTTATAGCTCTATTTCTATGAAAGCAGTCAGGGAGTTATTACAACATTCAAGGTGAACACAAGGTGGCCTACAGTGGTACAAAAAATAACAATAACAATAACAACAGCCACCCAAGCCTCTAATGTAGTAGCCATTGCTGGATCCCTGGGTGCTATAAATGCCTCCATTTTCAGAAATCTGAAAAGGATGGTGGTTGGTGATTTTCTGTTAGGAAGAACAGGTACCAGACTGTAAAGCATGGTCTCCCCTTCCTTCCTTGGACTCTCAGTCCAAGTAGTACCAAAACTAATTTTCTATGTAATAGGGGTCTGATGCATGCTCAGAACATGCAAGATGGCATCTTTCCACAAAGAATTACTAGGAAACTTGCTTCCAGGAGAACTACAATGCCAGGTAATGGAAGTTCCTTGGAGAGACTACAGAGCATGCATAGATATTCCATGACTGGCTCCAGTTGGCTAACCACATGTTGAAAGGGAGGCTCTTTGATTGGCCACAGAGACATTCAGAAAAGGCCTGTTGGTTTCAGCTATTCTTCTTTTGCTTCATTCACTCTTTTTTTTAAATAATATTTTATTTTTTCCCAATTGCACATAAAAATAATTTTTAACATTCTTTTTCTTAAATTTTGAGTTCTAAGTCCCTTCTCTCTCTCCTTCCCTTCCCTTCTCTCTCCCTGAGATGATAAACAATTTGATACAGGTTATACACGTGCAATCATGCAAAACGTATTTCCATATTAGTAATGTTATGAAAGAAAACATAGGCCAAAAAGAAAAAAAAACATGAAAAAAGCAAAAAATAGCATGCTTCAATCTGTAGTCAGACTCCACCAATTACTTTTCTGCAGATAGATAGCATTTTTCATCATGTGTCCTTTGGAATTGCCTTAGATCATTGTATTGCTGGGAATAGCTGTCATTCATAGTTGATCATTATACAATATTACTGTTACTTTGTACAATGTTTTCCTGGTTCTGCTCAATTCACTTTGCATCAGTTTATGAAAGTCTTTCTGGGTTTTTCTGAAATCATCTTCGTCACTTCTTATAACACAATAGTATTCCATTACATTCATATACCACAACTTGTTTAGCCAAATGATGAACATCCCCTCGATTTCCAGTTCTTTACCACAACAAAAAGAGCTGCTATGAATATTTTTTTACAAATTGTCCTTTTCTCTTTAAAAAAAAAATCTCTTTGGGGGGCAGCTAGGTGGTGCAGTGGATACAGGACTAGCCCTGAAGTCAGTAGGACCTGAATCCAAATCCAGCCTTGGACACTATAACACTCACTAGTTATGAGATTCTAGGCAAGTTACATAACCCCAATTGCCTCACCAAAAACACCCCAAAACATCTCTCTGGGATACAGACCTAGTAGTAGGATTGCTAGGTCAAAGGGTATGCACAGTTTTACTTTGGGCATAGCTCCAAATTGCTCTCCAGAACGGTTGGATCACTTCACAACTCTACCAACAATGTATTAGTGTCCCAATTTTCCCATGTCCCCTCCAATATTTATCATTTTCCTTTTCTATCATATCAGCTAACTCCATAGGTGTGAGGAGGTACCTCAGAGTTATTTTAATTTACATTTCTCTAATTAATAGTGATTTAAGGCATTTTTTTGACGTGACTATAGATAGCTTTGATATCTTCATCTGAAAACTGCCCATTCCTATACTTTGACCATTTATCAACTGGGGATTGACTCATATTCTTATAAATTTAACACCATTCTCTATATATTTAAGAAATGAGGCCTTTATCAGAGATACTTACTATAAAAATTTTTTTCCCAGATTTCTACTTTCCTTCTGAACCTGACTATACTGGTTTTATTTGTGCAGAATTTTTTTAATTTAATATAATCAAAATTATCCACTTTATATCTCATAATGCTTTTCATCTCGTTTGGTCATAAATTCTTTCCTTCTCTATAGATCTGACAGGTAAACGATTGCATGCTCCCTTATTTGCTTATGGTATCACCTTTTATGTCTAAATCATGTACCCATTTTGTTCTTAGCTTGGTATGCGATGTGAGATGTTGGTCTAAATCTAGTTTCTGCCAAACTGTTTTCCAGTTTTCCCAGCAGTTTTTGTCAAATAATAAGTTCTTATCCCAAAAGCTTGGATCTTTGCATTTACAAAATTAGATTACTATGGTCATTTATTATTGTGTATTGTGTACCTAATCTATGCCACTGATCCACAACTCTATTTCTTAGCTAGTACCAGATTGTTTTGATGATTACTGCTGTTTAATACTGCCTCATTCACTCTTGAGGAATCAGTGGCTCTTTCATTCATGACAGGCAATAAGAGACCTTGCTATAAGAGGAAAGCTGTGGGACCTTCTCTCCTTCTGAGGTCATATGGCACAGGAAAGGGGGTCTCGGTCCTTGGCCCCTGTGTTTGCTCTTTTCTATTCTAGGTGAAGGGAATGGACCCTCTGGGACTTTGTGAGTTTGAAAGCTTAGCATCCCAGGGTTCCAGAATGTAGGTTTATAACTAGCCAGCATCACTGCTCCAAAGAGGAATGAGTAACCTTTGGGATCCAGCCTAAAGATAGCTAAGGACTCATCCAACTTTGGGCATAAACTTGGTGTGACCAATGTATGAAGGAACTGAGCTAAAGTTTAAGCCTGCTCCTCCCCACCCCAGACTGAGACCAAGATGATATGGGGAAGATTATGCCCCTAAAGGTGTATAGGGGAAGGGAACATTACTACATTTGTTATTTGCTATATATTTGAATTAAATATCCCTTTGTAATTATTTAATTCAAATAGATAGCAGGTAGATGGTACAGTGTTTAGAGCACAAAGCTTGGAATTAGGAAGACCTAAATTCAAATACAGCCTCAGACACTTACTAGTCATGTGACCCTGGGCAAGTCACTTAACCCTGCTTGCCTCAGTTTCCTCATCTGTAAAATGAGCTGGAGAAGGAAATGACAAACCACTCCAGTATCTTTACCAAGAAAATCCCAAATGAGGTCATGAAGAGTTGGACACGACTGACTGAACACCAACAACAATCCCTTTGTAAAAACCAATAAATAGTAAGCATCTAAATAACTGGTCTGATAGTCTCTGGACCCTAACAATGGGAGGAACATTGCTGTTGGGGTCTCAAGCCAATCACATTAGAAGAGAAACACTGTAATTTTTCAGGGTTACTTCCTGACAGTCTGAGGGAGGATGTAGTCCACTGCTCTGGAAAAGAGGGTAAGAGCATCCATGCTGCACAAAGATTGCTCTGTCCTATAAAGTTACAAACTTATTTTTCTTTTTTTTTCTTTTTTTTAGGGCAGTTGGGGTTAAGTGACTTGCCCAGGGTCACACAGCTAGTAAGTGTCAAGTGTTTGGTCTGAGGCCAGACCAAAGTCTGGTCTTCCTGACTTCTACTGTGCCACCTAGCTGCCCCCTCAAAGTTATTTTTCTAATATCTATTTAAATATTTGAACTATTTTTGTTGGCTAGATAAATCTAATCAATCTAACACTGTTTCTCTAGGTACCATCTTATTTGCAAATGGGGGAGGGGAGGGTTGCAGCAGAAAAACAATATTTAGGTATTGGCATAGAGAGATAGAAAGGATCAGGATCTGAACTCTGGTCAAAAAGTGTCAGACTTCTTCCTGGCTGGGATCTATCATACATGACTGGAAGTCACATCCCCATGCTTCCACATGGTTGTTTGGAACCAGGAATTGGGACTAAGTAGGTTGCATGGGGGGAAAGGAGGAAGGGCCTGATGTAACAGCATCGTAAGATTTAGGGTCTGGAGAAGCCTTTATGGGTCATCTAGTCCAACCTTTTCATTTTATAGCATGAAATAGGCCCATATAGGTAAACTGGGTTCTAAAGTGGTTCCAAAGTCACAAAGAGAGTAAGAGACAGAGCTGGGATTCAAACCCAGGTTCTCTAGCCCAAAATCCAGTGTTCTTTCCATTGTGCCATGCAACATCCAGATGTCTCACCAAGTTCCAGCTCTAGTGATGCCACGGCTATTCCCTTTGGGTACTACTTCCCTGGAGCCTTGGCTTCTCAAAAATTCAGAGAAAACCATCACCACTCTGTCATTAAAAAAGTTCCAGTCACCTATATTGAGCGTAGATTTGGAGACTCCAGATCTCAGGTGCCTTTTCTTCTTCTGATACCTGAGGTGGGGCGGGAGGTGTTCCCTCTTTGAGTGTTGTTGTTATTCAGTCATGTCTGACTCATCATGACCCCATTTGGGGTTTTCTTGGCAGAGACACTGGAGTGGTTTGCCATTTCCTTCTCCAGCTCATTTTACAGATAAGGAAACTGAGGCAAACAGGGTGAAGTGACTTGCCCAGGGTCACACAGCTAGTATTTGAGGCTAGATTTGAGCTCAGGAAAATGAGTCTTTCTGATTCCAAGCCCAGCGCTCTACCCACTGTGCCACCTAGCTTCCCCAAGAGTTTGTATATTTTAACAAGAGATTTCACTTTCTCTCTAATGACCACTCAAATCCCAAAGAATCTTCTTGAAACAACTGAATGGGATTCTTCAAATCACTCTAAACTGTTACTGAACATATCTCAAATGGAAAATGGATAAGGAAAGCTGTGGAGTGTCTTGGGTCTTGCAGATTCATTTCCTCAGGGCACGTGGCTCCTTGGTTAGAAAAGTAGGAGAGAAGTGATATCTGCCCTTTGGGACACCCTTCTAACTCTGGGATTCTGTGGATTCCAAAAGGCTCAAAAGGGGGAAGAATCAGACAAGGGGGAACGAAGAGAGACCAAGGCATAGTCCTCAGAAGAGTTCAAAATAAAGGATTAAGATGAAATACCAGAACACCACAACCTTGTAAATCTTTTGTTTGGTCTATTATTCCTTGCTCAATTCCCCTGGCAAGCCCATTTTAAACAAAAGCCATAGAAGAGCTGTGTGCTGTTTTGTTTTGGTTTGAGGGGAAAGGAATAAGGAATAAGGAAAGAAGCTTCAGGCTTCCCCCAAAGTAGCCAGTGATCCAAAATAAGGTCTCTTTCTCTTCTACTCCAAGGCATCAAAACTCTTATTCTCTCAAAGCCATGAAGGGTCACTGGGTATTAGAGAATAGCATGGCACAGTAGCACAAGCACTGGTCATGGAGTCAGAAGAACTAGGGTCAATCCCTGCCCTTGATTAGAATTACCTGTGTGACCTTCAGAAAGCCACCTAACCTTCCTGAGCCTCTGTTTCCTCCTCTGTAAAATAAGGAGGTTGGACTGGATGGCCTCTTACTTTCCTTTTAGCTCTACCTCTATAATTCTAATATGATTCTTCCTAAGATGTGAACAACAGGTCCAAACCGTTAATCTTTATATAGGGGCTGTATCGTCAATGTAAGATGTGTATATACACATGAGTTATCCAAATCAGGGTCACAGGGAGTCATTGATAGATATTTCTAGAAATCTGCCCACCCCTTTCCAAAGAGACACCACAAGGCTAGCCACTCTACCATTTTCTGAGAAAAAAGGGATACTGAAATAGAATTTCATCTATCTGCTCCCCTAAATATTGCTGATCTAGCAGCATGATTTTTTAGGTTCAAAAGCAACAAAGCTACTTACTAGCTTCCCTGATCACTCTTCTTTAAAGAGAAAAGAGTAACCACAAGCCTAAACCTACAGGCTTGACTCCTTCCCACCAAATACCAGTTACACGAAAGACCATCACAAATAGTAAATAGCATGTAAACCATCTACGCGTTCAGATAGCTAACAGAAATTGGAGATGTTCTACAAATTGGAATATTCCAGAGAATACACAAAGTGAATGAGTCTTGGATCTTATCAAAGGAAAAATTCCCCCATGTCCCTAAGGAGGCAAGTTGTAAAAGTTTCTTTTCTCTCTCTATGGGTCTCTTTTAGAAGAAACTTTGGAACTGTATGTATCTCTCTCAAAGCAAAGAGGGAGAAGATCTCTCTTCCCCAAAGCTTTCCCACCAACTTCCCCCATCATGGGGGCATACAGCATTAAATCATTTTTTCCACCAAATTAGGAGTCATGCCAAAGCAGCAGCCTGTGAAATGCCAGGCTTGAAACCTGAGCTACATTCATATTTTAAAAGAACTTACCTCTCCAGTTTTATGATGATATCTTATTCCCCATTTTCATACTCTCCAAGATCAAGCTAACCTGACCCTTTTGCTCAACACCTACCTACTAGGTTCCATTTCCTATCTCTTTTTTGCACTGGCTGCTCCCCTCCCATGCCACTAAGGCTCTCCTCCCCTTTTTGTCCCTTTTTGCAATTTTTGGTTTCCTTCAAAACTCAGTTCAAGTGACAGCTTCTACAGAAAACCTTTCCTGATCTACCCAGATTCCAGCACCTCATCTAAAAATAATAACACTTATTTTGTGTCTATTTTTGTATGACTATATATGCTCATTAGAACGTAAGCTCCTTGAGGGTAGGAACTATTTCCCTTTTGTCTTTGTATCACCTAATTCTATACCTATGCCTGGCACATAAAAAGCATTTAATAAATCCTTGTTGATTGACTAGTAACCCCAGTGAACTGTTAATTTTGTTAAGTTTAAGGTTAGAACCCTAGGTAAAGATTTGACTTAAAGACAGCATAGGAAAGAAACTTCAGGACAGGAAGATGTAGAGCCATATGAAGCTGAAATAGACACAGGTATTCTGGTGTCTAGTACAGCACCTGGTACATAGTTAGCATTTAATAAATGCTTGCTAATTGAGGGAGGAGAGAGCCCTGGCCTGGGAGTGGGTACATCTCCTTCTGCCAATAACTTAATGTCTAACCTATGCCATCCCATCTGGGTCTCACTTTACTCATCTAGGTAAAGAGAGGAAACTGGGCTAGAATATTTCCAAGGTCTCCTAAAGCACCAACATTCTATGCCCTTAGTTAAACATCAGCTTAGTACAATGGTTCTCAAACATTTTGCTCACATCACAGTATTATTTGCTGTGAGTACCCACACACTGAACATTGAAGTTGGCAGCATTTACAGGAGACTTGGGAGATGCATATGCAGCTTCCTTTCAACAAGAGGAACTGAAAGTTGTACATGTACAAAATATTTATAGCAGCTCTTTTCATGGGGGCAAAGAACTGGAAATTGAGAGGATGCCCATCAATTGGTCAATGGCTGAACAACCTGTGGCATATAAATGTAAAGGAACAGTATTGTGCTATAAGAAATGATGAACAGGTAGATTTCAGAAAAACCTGAAAAGACTTACATGAACTGGTGCTGAGTGAAGTTAGCTGAACCAGAACATTGTATACAGCAACAGCAACATTGTGCAATGATCAACTTTGATGGACTTAGCTCTTCTCAGCAATACAATGATCCAAGACAATTCCAAAAGACTCAGATGGAAAATGCTGTCCACATTCAGAGAAAGAACTAGAGTCTGAACGCAGATCGAAGCAAACTATTTTCACTTTTTTCTGTTTTTTTGTTTTTTCTTCCTCGCGGTTTTTCCCTTGTGTTCTGATTCTTCTTCCACAACATGACTAATGTGGAAATATTTTTAACGTAATTGTACATGTATAACCTGAAAAACCAACAACAGCAAAACCAAAAAAACAAGAGCAACTGATTTTGTGGAGTTCTTTGCAAGCTCAAGGTCTGACAAGTTTTCAAGTTGCTGTGTATGTTTAATAAGTAAGTTGTGTTTATTTGACAAATACGATACCAAACTAGAAATGAGGGTAAAAAATATTCACACTAGGTAAATTAGTACGTCAGGACATTCACGGTCACCAAGCAGACCTACAGCTTATTTTTTTGTTCATGGAAAAGCCTCCTGATGGCGGGTGAACAGTGCACAGTGTCTTGTGTGGCCATCTTGTTTGGGATTAGGGGAAAGAAGGAAGAAAGTGAGGGGAAACTGGATCTTGTGAGACTGGAAGACATTGAATAAAACCATATTTGCACTTTAAAAAGAAAAAAAATAACTATTAAAGTAATTTTTAAAAATTTAATTTAAATAGAAAATTCTTTCTAACTTTTCATCTGCAATAACAACAGCAAAAATTTCACAACACACCTAGAGAAACTCTTGTGAATTGCTGCACACCTGTTGAGAACCACTGACCTAGTCTGAACTTCTACATTTTATGGATTAAAAAACTGAGGCCCATAAAGAGGCAGTGATTCTGCCCAAGGTCACATAACTAGAAGTCGGGCCTCCTAACTTTTACTGAGCCTTCTCTGCCAGGGCTGTTAATTAGGGTGGAGAGATCTGTCTCACAGCATTTAGAACATAATTAGCAATAATTAGTTAAAATAGGAGGCTATCAGAGGGAAGGACTCCTACTCCCCTGGTGTTGTGTTCTCTCTGCCTGTCCCTACCCTACTCCTTCCTTCAGCATGGCCTCCTCAGATATGATATCAGGGTATCCTAGGCCTACCACTCACAGAGGCCGACCTGCATTTTAGGGTCTCCGGGTCCCTGGGTCTTCTTTTGTATAGGGCTTTGAGTGCCAAAGGTCTGAGGTCTGTGCCCTGACATTAACTCAATTTCTCTTGGCTCTTGCCCAGATTCTAACTAGAATGGCTGGTTAGAACACCTGCACATCTTAAATCATACTTTCGGTGACCTGCCTGACCCACCTATTTATGAAGGCTGGTCCTGAGCCAGAGACAGTAAGGAGTAACTGGGCCCTGTTTCAAAGATTGGGCCAGGTTTCTGCTACTTCCTTTCATGTCATCACCTGTGATGGAAGGACCAGAGTGAGCTGGTCTTTGTACCTCACTTGGGATGGTGGGCCATCCATACTAGAGGCCTTAGGCCCAGTGGGGCAGAATGTTGATTCGTGGCTTGTGGTCTCTGGCTCTGGTCCTAACTAAACTATTGGCTTTAGTTGGTGTTCTGGGGGAGAGAGAACAGAATTGAGCTGGAAACCAGGAGACCTCCCTTCCAGACCTATCTCGGCCACCAACTAGCTGGGTCACTTTGGCTGAGGTTTCCCTCAGGGCACCCAATTTTCTTCATCCATGAACCTTGCTGTCTTAATCTTTTCTTCCTTCCCAAACTAAGCTTGTGTTTCACAGGGGATGATGGGAAGATTAAATGATTACCTGTCCCTTGAATATCTGAGTATGCCAGGAAAGCAGGTAATCTGTAAATACAGTCAGCTCTACAGGAAATTCCTAGCCCTCCCCTCCCCCCCAACAACAAAGACAATTCTCAGAAGAGGGAGGACAAGTTCCAAGATTCCTGAGCTCCCTTCACTACTCAGGGGGCCCCCCCAAAGTCAAACTGCAAAAGGTAGCTGATAGGAAGTGAAAGGGGTAGTAGATTCGGCAACATTTCATAGACAGGCCGCTGTGGTGGTGGTGCAGTGAACAGAGCACTGGCCCGGGAGTCAGGAAATCTGAGTTCAAATCTAGACTTATAGCTGTGTGACTTTGATGTTTACTCCTGTGTGACTATTTACCTCCCTGATCCTCAGTTTCTCCATCTGTAAAATAAGGGAGTTGGATTAGATGTCCTCTGAGGTCCCTCCCAGCTCTAAATATATGCTCCTATGATCCTAAGTGAAAGTTTTGGGCCTCAGTTTCCTCACCTGCAAATAATGAGTTTATTAAATTTAGCTAATTAATTGAATAATTAATATATTAATCATAATAATAATAACACTTGTATCATGTGTTCAAGTTTGCAGGGCTTTACAAATATAATCATCTCATTCGTCCTCACAGCAGCCCTTTGAGGTAGAATTTTACAGAAATGAAAAATGAGAGGGTTAAACTAAACGGTCCTTAAGGACCCTCTCCGGCTCTACCTCGTGAGCCTATGATCTTCTGATCCTCAGTTTGCAAACATGTAAAATGGGGATAACAATAACAATAATGATGATGATGATGGTGATAAACAACTTACCCATCTAGAGTACTTTAATACTTTCCCTGGATTATCTCATTTGTCCCTTGCAACAAACTTATACAAGAGGTGTTATTGTTATTGTCACTCACCACAACTTTACAGGTGCGCATAGTGACTTGCTGCCCAGGATCACACAACTAATAATTGTCTAAAGAGGAATTTGAACTGGAGTCTTTAGGATTTCAAGCCCAGAGCTCTATTTGTAAACATGCGTTACCCACCCACAAAGCCCGCCCACTTTGGAACGTGAGCTATCTTGATTAGGCACACAATCAGCCGGGAGCTCCCAACTGAATTCTGGCAACAGCAGGTGGCACAGGGAGCAGAGCTCTGGGCCAGGGCTCAGGACAACCTGAGTTCAAATCCAGCCTCTTAGCTGTGTGAAGCTGGCTTTCACCACTTAACCGCTGTCTGCCTCAGCTTCCTCAAAGATAAAATGAGGATAATAATAGGTAAATAATAATAGGTAAAATGAGGGTAATAATAGCACCTACCTCTCAATGTTGTGAGAATCAAATGAAATATTTGTAAAGCACTTAGCCTAGTGCCTGGGACAAAGTAGTTTCTTAATAGATGTTTATTCCCATCTCCCTTACACCCAAAGGCCAGACTTTTTTTGTGCCCAATCCAAGGGTTCTAAGGTCTCTGAGTGTTTGAAAGGTGAATTCATAAAATTTTAGCTTTAGAAGGGGCTTTAGAGAACTCTTTCAATCTCCTATATGGTACATGAATTCCCTCTATATCTTCAGTGACAAATGCTCCTCTAACCTCTGCCTGACTATCTCCAGTGATGGGCAGCTCACCACTACCTGAGACAGCCCATTCTGCTACTGAACCTTTAAGATTTCTTGTGTTAGGGCAGCTGGGTGGTACAGTGGATAGAGCTCGGGCCTTGGAGTCAGGAGGAACTGAGTTCAAATCCAGCCTCAGACACATAACACTTAATATCTATGTGACTTTGGGCAAGTCATTTTTTTTAAACTTATTTTGATTTATTAACAATCATTTCCATATGCTTTTGAGTTGAAAATTTTTCTCCCCCTTCCTCCCCCCAACCCTTCCCAAGACGGATTTACATTTACATGATATAGGCTTTACATTTACATACCCATTAAACATATTTTCACATTAGTGAAGTTGTAAAGTAAAAATTAAAACCAATAGGAGGAACCATCAGAAAGATGAAACAAAACTCAACAGAAGGTAAAAATAAGTGATAGCGATTCGACTTCCATAGTCCTTTCTTTGGATGTGGACAGCATTTTCCATCCCGAGGCCTCTGGAAGTGTCTTAGATCCTTGGAATGCTTAGAAGGGTTCAGTTTAACAATATTAGTCATTGTATAATGTGGCTGTTATTGTGTACAAAGTCCTCTTGGTTCTGCTCACTTCACTCAGCATCAGACCATATAAGTCTTTCCAGGCTTTTCTGAAGTCAGCGCTGTCACCATTTCTTATAGCACAATAGTATTCCATTATATTCACATACCACAACTTGCTCAGCCATTCCCCAATGGATGGGCATCCTCTCAATTTCCATTTCTTTGTCTGGGCAAGTCATTTAACCCCAATTGCCTTACCAAAAAAAAAAAACAAAACAAGATTTCTTATGTTGAGCCAACTTTGCCCTTCTGGCACTTCTACCCAACTGGCTGTAGCTCTGTCCTTCGGAATATCAGCCAATCTGTTGTCATGTCTATTTGTAGCTCAGAACAAGATAAACCGGTCTTGTCCTCCTTATAGCAAAAACTAGAGCTTTAAAATGTACATATTAACAGTTGCTAGCCAAAGCAGGATGTATTGTTATACCACAGGAGCGTGTTAGCTAAATCCCATGGTAAACCACATTATAGTTTCTCCATCTCAGGGCCTTTCCCATGACCTCGTAGAATGGACCCAAACCTTCAGAGCTACCAGGACATTGACCCAGTGTTCTAGAGGTCTCTTAAAACCATTCGGGTCCCAGGAGCAGATCTCATCTCTTGTAGCTGATCTGTATCCCAGCATTATCCATCAGTAATCGGATGGCCCCTCAGGATCTCTCTACTCCAACCACTTCATTCTGTAGGCCCACAGAGGTGGAATGACTTGCCTAAGATCCCATAGGTAAATAAGTGACAAGGGGGGGATCTGAACCCAAAGCCTTTCCCACTGTATCCCGATGGCTCTGATCAGAGGGAGCTCCCACAAGCATCAGGGAGCCATACGTAACATAAACCTAGCAAGTGTGGATCTCAAAGCATTTTTTATGTACTCGCTGTATAATAACCACAAGAATCTATCTATTCAGGGCCTACCATCTAGCTCTAAGCAGTTTTCTTAGATTATTTCCTTCATTTTCTTAAGAATCTTGACAAATACATAGAGTAAAATTTGGGGAGATTCAGAGGGCAAAGGCATCTTCCTTGAAACAAGTATAGGTATATTCTGCACAGTTACTCTGACCAACATCATTCATCAATAACCATTAATATATGAAAGCCAAATTCCACTGGAAAATTGCTGCAACATCAGTGGGGGGAGCATCCTTTTTTTAAAAAAAAAATCTATGGACACTGTTTTCATGGAACTGTTTGCCATTTGTGCATGGTGATTTGTAGGTCCTTTTCCAAGAGGGTCAGCAGCCTCTTGGCAACTTGTAGTCCTCAAGAAGGGCAGCTAGGTGGCACAGTGAATAGAGCACCAGCCCTGAAGTCAGGAGGACCTGAGTTCAAATTCGGCCTCAGACCAAACACTTGACACTAGCTGTGTGACCCTGGGCAAGTCACAACCCCAATTACCTAAAAAGAAAAGGAAAAAAAAAAAAGAAGGGCTTAGAACAGGTGTCAAACAGGTGGCCCAGACTGCAACACTCCTCAGGAACCAAAGTAAAATATAATTGGGAAATATTTAACAAAATAAATAGAAATACAACAGAGCATAGATAATATTAACATGTGGTTTTTCAAGCACAGTGTCTAGTTTCCTGTTTCTATTTCAGTTTGATACCACTGGCCTTAAGTACTAAAAGGTTAAATGACTCCCCCAGGCTATATATATATATATATATATATATATATATATATATATATATTATATATATTATATATATATATATATTATATATATATATATATATATTATATATTTATATAATATATATATATATATGTCAGAAGTAGGATTTGAACCCAGGTCTTTCTCCTTGTGTTATCACCCTTATGTTTAATATTTCAAATTGTTTGAGTTTGCAGCAGCAATTCCCCTTGCAACACATAACCTTGGCTTGGCCCAGGGTCACACAGCTAGTATGTGTCAGACAATGGACTTGAACCCAAGTCTTCCTGGTTCTGAGGTCAGCTCTTTACCCAACATGCCACTCTACCTATAGATAAAACTGGAAAGTAAGTAAGGAGCCTAGTCTTAGGTCTTCACAAGCGAAAAGCTAAAAAGAACTAATAAGTTGAAAGTCATGTCACTTTCTAGCATAGTCAGCCTTTTCCAATCCAACAAGCATTTATTAACCACCTACTGTGTGCAAAGTGTGTGGTACTGGGTACTGAAGATACAAATATTAAAATAAAAGCTGTCAGTAAGTAGCATCTAGCTAAAACCTTCAGCAAACATCATATGTGATGGAGATAAGCTAGAAGCATTTCCAATAAGAACAGGGGTGAAACAAGGATGTCCATTATCACCACTGTTGTTCAATATTATACTGGATACTTTAGCTTTAGCAATAAGAGAAGAAAAAGAAATTGAAGTTATTAGAATAGGCAAAGAAGAAGCAAAGCTATTACTCTTTGCAGATGATATGATGACATACTTAGAGAATCCTAGAGAATTAAGTAAAAAACTACTTGAAATAATAAACAACTTTACCAAAGTTGCAGGCTATAAAATAAACCCACATAAATCACTGGCATTTCTATATATTACCAACAAAGCCCAACAGCAAGATATAGAAAAAGAAATTCCATTTAAAGTTACTGTAGATATTATAAAATATTTAGGAGTCTACCTACCAAAACAAACCCAGAAACTACATGAACATAATTACAAAACACTCTTTATACAAATAAAGTCAGATCTAAATAACTGGAAAAACATCAGTTGCTCATGGGTAGGCTGAGCTAATATAATAAAAATGACAATTCTACCTAGGCTAATCTACCTCTTCAGTGCCATACCAATCAAACTACCAAAAAATTATTTTATAGAGTTAGAAAAAATAATAACAAGATTCATTTGGAAAAACAAAAGGTCCAGAATATCAAGGGAACTAATGAAAAGAAATGCAGGGGAAGGTGGCCTAGCCATTCCAGATCTTAAATTGTATTATAAAGCAGCAATCATCAAAACTGCTTGGTACTGGCTAAGAAATAGAGTGGTGGATCAGTGGAATAGGTTAAATATGCAAGACACAGTAGTCAATGACTATAGTAATCTACTATTTGATAAACCCAAAGACCCCAGCTTCTGGGATAAGAACCACTCTTTGAAAAAACTGCTGGGAAAACTGGAAAAGAGTATGGCAGAAAGTAGGCATAGAACCAAATCTCATACCATATACCAAAATAAAGTCAAAATGGGTTCATGATTTAGATAAAAGGGCTGATACTATGAGCAAACTGGGAGAACAATGAATAGTTTACCTGTCAGATTTATGGAGAACAGGAGATAGAGAACATCATGAAATGCAAAATGGGTAATTTTGATTACATTAAATTGAAAAGTTTTGTAGAAACAAAGCCAATGCAACTAAGATTAGAAGGAAGAGAAAATGGGAAAGAATTTTTACAACCAGTGTCTCTGATAAGGGCCTCATTTCTAAAACATATAGAGAACTAAGTCAAATTTATAAGAAAACAAGTCATTCCCCAATTGAGAAATGGCCAAAGGATATAAACAGGCAATTCTCAGATGAAGAAATTAAAGCTATCTATAGTCATATTAAAAAATGCTCTAAATCACTATTGATTAGAGAAATGCAAATCAAAACAACTGTGAGGCACCACATTACACCTATCAGATTGGCCAACATGACAAAACAGAAAAATGATAAATGCTGGAGAGGATGTGGGAAAATTAGAACACTAATGCATTGTTGGTGGAGTTGTGAAATGATCCAACCATTCTGGAGAGCAATTTGGAACTATGCCCAAAGGGCTATCAAAATGTACATACCTTTGACCTAGCAATAGCACTTCTAGGGTTGTATCTCAAAGAGATCATAAAAATGGGAAAAGGACCCACATGTACAAAACTATTTATAGCAGCTTTTTTTGTGGTGGCCAAGAATTGGAAATTGAGGGAATGCCCATCAGTTGGGGAATGGCTGAACAAGTTATGGTATATGAATGTAATGGAATACTATTGTGCTATAAGAAATGATGAGCAGGCAGACTTCAGAAAAACCTGGAAAGACTTGTATGGACTGATGCTGAGTAAAGTGAGCAAAACCAGGAGAACATTGTACACAATAACAGCCATGTTGTGCGATGACTAACATTGATAGATTTAGCCTTTCTCAGCAATGCAAGAATCTAAGACATCTCCAAAAGTCTCATAATGGAAAATGCTATCCACATCCAGAGAAAGAACTATGGAGTTTGAGTGCAGATGGAAGCATACTATTTGCTCTTTTTTTTCTTCTGTTGAATTTTGTTTCCTCTTTCTTGTGGTTCCTTCTATTCGTTCTAATTCTTACTTACAACATGACTAATGTGAAAATATGTTTAATAGGAATGTATATGTATAGCCTATGTCAGACTGCACGCCCTCCTGGGGAGGGAGGTGGAGCGGGAGGGGGAGAAAAATGTAAAACCCAAAAGTTTATGGAAGTGATTATTAACAAATCTAAATAAATAAATAAATAAAATAAAAGCTGTCCCTGACCTTAAAGAGCTTCAGTTGGGGAAGAGGTGGAGTGAAGTAGGGGAGTAAGAGGAAATAGATAGAACATGGAAACAGGTAAGTACATATAGGGTGTCCCAAAAGTCTTAATGCAGTTTTAAGCTTTAATACCTTAACACTTATTACTGCACTGTATTAAAGCTTAAAACCGCACTAAGACTTTTAGGACACCCTGTATATGATAATTCAAGTAAAAGAAAAAGAGCCCTGAGGGAATCAGGAAAGGCTTCTGGAAGAAGGTAACACATGAGCTAGGCTTGATAGAAACTAAGGATTCTGAGAGGCAAAGGTGAGAAGGGAGTAAATTGCAGGCACAGGAGATAGCTTGTACAAAGGTGTGCAGGCAAAATATAAAACATTTAATTTGGGAAATAGCAAACAATCCAGTTTTGATGGAATATAGATTGCATGAAGAGGAGGAACAGAAAATAAACCTGAGAGGCAGGCTGAAGCCAGATTAAGAATGGCTTTAAATGCCAGGCTGAAGAGTTTATATTTTTCTCCTAGGGGCAATAGGGTAGAGCAAGGCAGCCTTCTTTAGAGATACTATTGTGGTAGCCTTGGGGAGAAGCTGAGAGCCAGAGGGCCTGAGGGCTCATCTCAATGTCACAGATCACTGACAGTCTGTATAAACAGAGAAGACAGAGACCTTCCCCTCTGAGTCCCCACTTAGCTTTAGTCAATTAGGCTACATGGTTTTTTACAGCAAAGACTTCAGAAATCCATGGAGGAGAGAAGTGGATTTTTTTTTTCATTTCAAAGTAGTTCCTATACTTATTCCAGGACCATCTTTTTCTCAGCCTTCCTCTCCTTTCAAAGCCAGCCCAGGCTAGGTCCCTACAGGAGTACAGATAGTTAGTCATTAGGCTTAAATGTCACTCACATCCCCAAGGGTATTTCCATTGCAGTGCAAAGATCACCTGAAGGGACCCATTCTGGAAGATCTAGTTCTAAATTCAAAAGGACTCCAAGCAAATTGGAGGTGGGGAGCAGGAGGGAGTTGGGGGGAAAGGAGGTGTTGGCAAGCCTAAGCTTGGAATTCTGGGAAAGTTGGCAAAGTTGAGAATCCTCATTTTGTAGCAAGGGAAGGTGAGGCACACCATAGATGACCAAATTGATAGAGCCCCGACACAGAGTAAGGAAGATCTGAGTTCAAATTGGCCTCTGACACTTTCTAGTTGCAAGGGCAAGTCACTTAACCTCTGTTTGCCTCAGTTTACTCATCTGTAAAATAATAACAGCACTTACCTCCCAGGGTTGTTGTGAGGATTAAATGAGATAATAATCTGAAAAGCACTGAGCTCTGGGCCTGGCACATAGTAGGTGCTATATTAATGTTTGCTACGAGGATAAGGATGATATTTGCATGCAGGTTGTCAGTGGTACAACTGGCTGAGGAAATCCTGGTCCTACTACTGTTTTGGCAGTAGTAAATGCCAGCTGGAAGGCCTACCCAGCCAAGACTTCAACGCCTTAATTGTGCTGTTCCCATCCCCAAATGCTTTGCCCATCTAAAGTTCATGTTCTCATTCTCCCACCTACAAACCCACAACTAACCAACCTTGCAGCTGTTACGGGCTTTCAGGGGAGTGCTGGTAAAGGTTTAACCAGCTCTCTAAAAACAGTGCATTATTATTTAAGTTTAACCTAAATTATTAGTATTTTCTTCATCACTTTTCTCAAGTCTAGACAATCAACAAAAGAATAAATCAAATCTTGATTTATCGCATCTATTGCTGAGGTGCAAATGTTCACACTGAAAATGTAACAACTGGCTTTCTTTCACCAGATACCAGCAGGCTCTAGCACATCCCTATTTCTACTTGCCTAGTTAGGCCACGAGCCTAGGAGGCTCCTGGGGTAGGGCTAGGGGCCCTGCCTTCTGGAGAAGGGAGGCGGGAGCTTGGTGGTGGGATCCAAGCACAGAGTCAGACAAAAACTGAGGAGAATGGACATCTAGCCTTCCTTGGCAAGTAATAAGTGAGTCTATTGTGAGGGATTGAACTGGGCAATCTCTTAAAGTCCCTTTTACCTTTAAAACCCATGACCCTAGAAAGGTCTCCAGCTCTGGCCCAGAGCAGACAAGGCAGCTGATCTTTACTCGGGACATCTCTTTGCCCTGCAGTCCAGTTACAAACACAGGATACATTCTCTTCTATACATTCTCTTCATCAAGAGGCAGAGTTCATGGGTAAGGCCGTAGTTCTCCCATTCAAATTCAATGCTCTGTCTCAAATTCCACCAGGCCCTATTTCTAGAGAGCCCGAATACTCCCTCTCCTGGATTCCCCCCCCCGTAACATTTCCACTTAAAAGCTTGCCAGTCACTGACGAATTCTCACGATGTTAAAAAATGTGGGGGGAAAGAATACTACTTCATATTTATAGCAGTTAGGTAGTACAATGGGTAGGAAAACCTGAATTCAAATTCAGCCTCAAACACTTACTAGCTGTGTGACCTTGGGCAAGTCATTTTACCCCTATTTGCCTCAGCTTCCTAATCTATAAAATGGGGGTTATAATAGCACCTACTTCCCAGAGTTGTTGTGAGGATAAAATGAGATAATATTTTTAAATGTTTTATAAACATTAAAATTTATGTTTATAAATATCTTGTATTTATATCAATGCTAGCTATTGTTATTAGATTATTATAAAGTGGGGCAGGTAGGTGGTGAAGTAGATAGAGCACCGGCCCTGGAGTCAAGAAGACCTAAGTTCAAATCTGGCCTCAGAAACCTACTAGCTGCATGACCCTGGGCAAGTCACTTACCCCTGTTTGCCTCCAAATTTTTTTTAAAGATTATTATCTTTTAATTTTAAGGTGTTTTAAGGTATGCAAAGTGCTTTCCTTACAATAATCCTGTGAGGGAGGTAGTGAATGTATTAATTATCCCCATTTGCCAGATGAGCAAACTTGGGTCCATAAAGGTTGTGAGTTACTCAAGGTCATAAATCTCATAAGGGTCAGAACCAAGAGACTGGAGAACACCAGGCTTCTGACTCCAAGACAGACAGAAAGTGAAGTGTGCCCCCACTCCTCAGCAGAGTACTGTTGGACTCTAGGCACAAACTGAGGCGTGCTTTTTCAAACTCGGGGAATCATTTCATTTGTTTTGCTTCTCTGCGGCCAGGGTGGATTTTGTTGGGAAGGTCATTAGGAAGGGACAACAGAATTTTAGGGATTTTTTAAAGAGCATCAGTAAAACTTAAAACACAAACACAATGTCTCACACTACTTCTTCAGAAAATAACCCTTTCTGGCAAGGTGGCCCAGATGTATCAGATCTAACACTTCATCATAAAGCAGAAACCATCAAAACTATTTGGTACTGGCTAAGAAATAGAGTGGTGGATCAGCGGAATAGGTGAGGTACACAAGACACAGTAGTCAATGACTATAGTAATCTACTGTTTAATGAACCCAAAGACCCCAGCTTCTGGGATAAGAACTCACTCTTTGATCAAAACTGCTAGGAAAACTGTATGACAGAAACTAGGCATAGGCCGATATCTTACACTATATACCAAGATAAGGTCAAAATGGGCACATGATTTAGACATAAAGGGTGATGCCTTAAGCAAATTAGGAGAGCAACATCTGTCAGATCTATGGAGAAGGGAAGAATTTATGACCAAACAAGAGATAGAGAACATTATGAAATACAAAATGGATAATTTTGATTACATTAAAGTGTTATTGCACAAACAAAGCCAATGAACAAAAATTATAAGGGAAGCAGAAAACTGGGAAACAATTTTAACAGCCAGTATCTCTGATAAAGGCCTCATTTCTAAAATATATAGAGAACTCAGTCAAATTTATAAGAATACAAGTCATTCCCCAATTGATAAATCATCAAAGGATATGAACCGGCAGTTTTCAGATGAAGAAATTAAAGCTATCTATAGTCATATGAAAAAATGTTCTAAATCATTATTGATTAGACAAATGCAAATTAAAACTACTCTAAGGTACCACATCACACCTATCAGATTGGTTAATATGACAAAACAAGAAAATAATAAATGTTGGAAAAGATGTGGAAAAATTGAAACACTAATGCATTGTTAGAGTTGTGAAATGATCCAACCATTCTGGAGAGCTATTTGGAACCATGCCCAAAGGGCTATAAAACTGTGCATACCCTTTGACCCAGCAACATCACTACCAAGTCTATATCCCAAAGAGATCACAAAATAGGGAAAAGGACCCACATGTACAAACATTTTTATAGCAGCTCTTTTTGTGGTGGCAAAGAATTGGAAATTAAGGGGATGTCTGTCAACTGCACAATGCCTGAACAAGTTGGTATATGAATGTAATGGGATATTATTGTTCCATAAGAAATGATGAGCAGGCAGATTTCAGAAAAACCTGGAAAGACTTACATGGTCTGATGCTGAGTGAAGTGAGAAGAACCAGGAGAACATTGTACACAGCAACACAACATTGTGTGATGAACAACTTTGATTGACTTAACTCTCCTCAGCAATGCAATGATCTAAGACAATTCCAAAAGACTCATGAAGGAAAATGCTATCCACATCCAGAGAAAGAACTATGGAGTCTGAATGGATTTTCTCTTTTTTTCTCTTTTTTTCCCTTTCTCATGGTTTTTCCCTTTTCTCTGATTCTTCTTTCACAACATGACTAATGTGGAAATATGTTTAATATGATTGTACATGCATAGCCTATATCAGATTGCATGCCATCTTGGGGAGGGAGAAGAGGATAGAGGGGGAAAACTTTAGAACTCAAAATCTTATAAAAGTGAATGCTGAAAATGAAAAATAAATAAATAAAAATTTTAAGAGAGGGGAAAAAAGAAGAAAAAGAAAATAACCCTTTCTAAGGTTTAGAGATCCTTTCATTTTTAGGCCTTACTAACTGAAGATGTATTAACTGAAGAAGGTATGTCTACCTTTCTAACTCCTCCACCTGCTAATTTTCTCCAGCACTGATGTTCCTAAAGCACCACTGTTACCATATTAATTATTCTCCTGTTCACTAAGTTCCAGCAGTTCCCCACTAACTCCAGGATCAAATATAAACTCCTCAATTTGGTTTTCAAAGCACTTCACAATACCTTTCCAGTCGTTACTACACTATTAGTCCCTTTCACTACTGTCACCATTAAACCAGATTAGCCCTCTTACTGTCCCTTCACCCCACTGCTTTTTCAAAGGCTGTCCCTCTCTGCCTGGATTGCTTTCTCTCCCTCAATGCCTCTTAGAATCCCTAATTTCTGGGGCAGCTAGGTGGCACAATGAATAAAGCACCGTTCCTGGAAGTCAGGACGGACCTAAGTTCAAGTCTGGCCTCAGACCAAACACTTGACCCTTACTAGCTGTGTGACCCTGGGCAAGTCACTTAATCTCAATTGCCTAAAAAAAAAATAATAATAATAATCCCTAATTTCCTTCAGAGCTCAGACCCAGGGCCGCCTACTTTAGGAGTCTTTCCCCAATCCCCCCAAACAACTAAGCCTTCCTCCAAAATTACCTTGTATTTATTTGTTACTATTAACGTATGAACGTGTTGTCTCCCCAGATAGAATGTCAGCTCCTTGAAGAAAGGAACCATCTTTGAATCCTTAGTATCTAGTCCAGCCCTTGAAAGTGGCTGATACTCAATGTCACTGAATAAGTACTTAATTGATTGATTGATTCACTGACTTAAGAGATTGAGCCCTAAGTTTGAGTTCCAGTTCTTATATTTAATAGTGGTGTGACTGTGATGGAGTCTCTTGACCACGCTAGCCCTCAGTGTCCCTTCTATTACATGGGAATAATTATATTTGTTGGTTGCTGTCCTTTGTTCTCAAAGAGGACCAAAATGGCAGACATCACTGTGTTAGAACCAAGTTAGAGTGTGTCCGACTGTGGCCCGTCAAACCACAGATCAGGCACCAATAGTCCATGTAAACATTTGCGGGCAGATTGTCTAAATTCGCTCATCTCGCATTTCTTTTGAGAATTATACTTGTACCATTTACCTGAAGGAGTTGTTGTGAATCATTCAGTTTAGCAGAAGTAAGTAGTTGGTGCAGTATATGGGTCACTGGTCATTAAGTCAGAAAGTCGTGAGTTCAAATCAGGCCTCAGATATATTTACTAGCTGTGTGACTCTAGGGCAATTCACTTAACCAAAGACTGCCTTCATTTCTTCATCTGTAAAATGGAGATAATAATAGGACTTATCTGCCAGGGTTGTATGGATAAAATAAAATAACACTTTGTAAAGTGCTCTGCAAACCTTAAAATAGGCTACAAAAAATGCTAGCTACTATTGTTATTCACATTATTGTTGTTATTTATCTCATTCTTCTCATCTTTTTCCCATTAATTCAGACAGAAATGGTCCTAGGACAAATTACCATTAGATGGTACAATGGGTAGAGTGTGAGGTCTAGAGTCAGGAAAACTTGAGTTCAAATTTGGACTCAAATACTTACTAGCTGGGTGGCCTTAGGCAAGTTACTTAACTGTGTTTGCCTCAGTTTCCTCATCTGTAGAATGAGGTGGAGAAGGAAATGGCAAACCACTCCCTAAGAAAACCCCAAATGGGGTCATGAAGAGTCAGAACCATCTGAAATGACTGAATAACAATAACAAAACTGTTTGTCTATATTTTATTTGTTCTGCAGATAGGTGGATCAGATATCTGCTTTTTGTAATTCAATAAAAATAGTGGGATAGACATCTTCTGTAGGCTCACTGAAGGCATCTTCAGCGAAACTCCAGTAGTAGATAAGGTTATGGGGATGGTATGTTCCTCATCCTATTTCCACATGATTTTGACTTATTCTGCTATATTTTGAAAGCTTTTCTTTCCATGTGCTTGGAGATTGTGAGGGTGAGGTCACTCTGCGCTCCCCTTGCCAACTTGTACTTACACACTGGTTACCCCAGAGGCTTACTACCTTAGGTTCAAAGTATTCTATGGGCCTACATTTCTAAAACTATAGCACACAGTGGGTTCGCCATGCTGCTAGTCATCCAGAGGACACAACTGACTCAAAATAAAGTCATTTACTGAAATGGCATAGCATGAACAGTCACAACAAACCATCTTCCTCATAAACCCAGAGTGCACTCTCCCACAATAATACATGGCATCAGTAAGAAGAGTGGGCACATAAAATTCACAAATAGAGAGGCAAATACGTAAGGAACATATGTAACCAAGGCAACTTATACCTCCCATACCAAAGCCCCTCACCTCTATGGCTTCTCATAGTGTCCTAGAGCTGGTTCTCATGGGGCATGATATCTTTACAGGCCAAGCCCCTGGGACCTACACCTGGGCTAAGCACATGGCTTCGATGCTTGGCCATGGTTTGCTCTGTCTCCAGTTTCAGACTTAGCTGAAATCCTGGCCAGAGATACTATTACTCACTTTCAGAAAGAACTGGTAATCTGGTATTAGAACTGGTAAACATGAGTTTCAGCTCTGGGGCCTGCCATCTCCCAAGCAGGATCCCAGTTCCTAGCACCATGCCTTCAGTTCCTCTCACTAATTTGACTCTGGAGCTGGACCCCACTGCACTGGTGTGCATGTACTTTCATTGCAAAAGTGGGGGATGGGAAAAGAACAAAATCTTCTCTGCCTTTACTGTCTTTAAAAAGAGGCACAAAGAAAAAGGTAGGGGCAGCTAGGTGGTGCAGTGGATAGAGCACTGGCCCTGGATTCAGGAGGACCTGAGTTCAAATCCTGCCTCAGATACATAACACTAGCTGTGTGACCCTGGGCAAGTCACTTAACCCCATTGCCCAGCCAAAAAAAAACCCATAAATTTTCGTGGATTAGTGTTCTATCTGGCTAGTTGTGATCAACAGTTCTGGATATGATAACAGATCAGTACTAGTACTTTGAGGTCTATATTTGTAGAACAAGGATTTGTTACCTATTCATTTATTAAAGAGAGCAAGCTTCAGATGAATAATTCTAGCTAACAGGTTGTGTTTTGCTAGGTATTCAGTAGGTGCTAAATTTTAGAACCTGCAGGGATGGGTTATGCATTTTCTATCATTTCTTTTCATTAATCTTGACTGATAAATCTAAGCTCCTCAAGGATAGGACTTTTGTAATTTCTGATGAAAATTACCTATCCCACACTGCCATCATAAACTATTTTTCCATAAACAAATCAATGTGACTTGGTCATTTTTTGAATATTATTGTTGTCTTTTTACCAATTTTGAGTCACTTTTTTCAGTCATGTCTGACTCTCTGTAACCTCATTTGGTGTTTTCTTGGCAAAAACACTGGAGTGGTTTGCCATTTCCTTCTTTAGCTCATTTTACAGATGAGGAACTGAGGCAAACAGGGTTAAGTGACTTGCTCAGGGTCACACAGCTAGTAAGTATCTGAGGCCAGATTTGAACTCACAAAGATGAATCTTCCTGACTACAGGCCCGACACTCTATCTACTGTGCTACCTAGCTTCCCACATTACTGTCTTTTACTGAAGTCCTACTCTGATTCCTCATTGTAGCATGGAAATGACTCCCCATTTTTGAAGGCTAAGTCAATGAAGTATACATAAGCTCTGGGCAGTTTTGGCCAAGCTAGAAAGAATTCTATTCTAGTGCCCCCTAGTGGCGGCCTCACCCCACCTCAGAGCATGCACAGTTGGCATTCCAGTCCAGTTCACGGACTCTCAGCTCCCTTCAGAGCATGTGCAAATATCATCTGGCTGCTTCCCGTCAGCTATGATGCCTCAAGGGTTTCACTATGTGATTATGAAAAGTCTTACTAGGATGCTGAGCCATGGCTATATTAAAGGAACAACCCACCACTTCATTGTTCTTTCCCTTTCTGGCTTTGAAGTATAAAAATTATGAGGAGATACACGTCCAGAAGAGCAAAATAGGGAAAATGGTGGAAGCCTTGACTCCCCGCCCCCAGCCCAATAAAGCCATGAGCATTTACGCTACCTAGGAAAGCCTACCGTTAGGATGCGGCCCATTTTCTTCTGCTTCTTTCCCCAGGTAAGTGCCTGGACAGTCACTCTGGTAACAAAAGGCGACTGAACAATTACCTCAAGAGCCAGTGAGACAGCAGCTATGATGTCCAACCGAGTGTTTGACTGCAATTACACCAGTAGCAGCAGAAGCAGAGGGATCAACACTGCAGAGAGAGAAAGGGACCAGGGGAAAAAAAAATTAGACCCAATTTTTGGTCAGACTGCCCTCAGTGAACAGGAAGTGAACTGGATAATTAATAGCCTTGCAAAAAAAAAATTTATGGCCCAAAAAACCTTGCATATTAGACCCCCCACAGATTGCACTATTAGTGGTAAGTTAGTGGATTCTGGTTCTAATCATTCCATGATTCTTTATTGCTTATCATTCCCTTTTCTCTGTGGGAATAAACTACCTATTTCATACTTACTTCATGTTTGTATTTGGATACCATTTTTCTTTTCCTATTTGCCGGGGGAACCTTATGCTCCAAATCTATGACTCCTTCTACAAATGCTATTAAGTCTGGAATGGTAGCCAAGGACAATATTTTTTTAAAGGAGCCAATGAATATGAGAATTGGGGCACCTATGTCCTCTATTAAGAAGTTAGGCAACCTTAGAGCAATAAACATGAGGCAAACCACAATGGCATAAGAATTGGCGCAAGATGACATCCCCTGCAGTGTTAACCGAGTGGTGCTAGCCAGCACAGTGATGTCCGTTGTCTGGACACCAGCTCAGCTAGGTTTGGAGAGATTCATCACTCACTTGACTGACGAACAGTTATTTTTTTGGCCACAAAGACTATTAAATTAAAGAGAGACTACATTGAACAGGGTTATTTTTGTTATTTCTTCCAATGAATTTTGAATGATTATGACATATAATGAGTGACATGTTTATAGCCTGTAAAGTGGCATCTAGTTCTATTGAATCAAAATTCAAAATTTTTCATAATCAACAAAAAATTATATTCTCTACATCTTTAAGTTAACTATGAAATGATAAAGATCTGATCCATTATGATACTCATAAAAATTTCACATAGAAAAGAGAGTAGACATTTAGGTCAGTATGTGTTTTCTAGGTTACCTTTTTTGGAGTTAAAAAGGACTAGAATTTTTTCCACTTGTATCTTCCCCTCCTTCAGATAGAGATAAATTGTGGGTACAAATAGGCAGCAGCATTTTTACCGATGAAGAATTGTACTCAATAAAAGGTATAGAGTATATCATTAGAAAAGATGTGTGAAAGGAAAAGGGTGTGTGCTGGTCCCATGGTAAGACAGAAGGGGCACAGATAGCCAACATGCTGACTGTTATCCACGTGAAACACATTTGCCTTTGCACAGGAATAACTTGCATCCTGTAGAGATAGATGGCCTACTCTATAGCCCTGGACAGCCTGGCTTCAAGCAGCTGCTTTGGGTGCCATATCTGTGCAAGACACCAGGTGGTACTAAAAGCTCAAGTTATGCCAGCTCATTCAATAGCACATGGACAAACACACTTGGCTATTCCAGCCCGGTGGTACCTGCTTACTAACATCTATAAATACACAAAAAGCATCTCACTATCCCTGGGCTTCACCTGACAGATTTGATATTGACTGGGCCACCGCCACCTTTTTGGGTGAGGAAAAGAGTTTTATAATCTTTGACTGAGATGGTGGAACAGCAGGTGGCTCTGATGAGAGAGACAGACAGACAGACACACAGACAGAGACAGAGACATACAGAGAGGCAGAGAAAGAGAGATAGAGAGTCAAGAAACATTTAACACCTACTATGTGCCACACACTTTGCTAAGCACCACGGATACAAAGAAAGACAAAAAAAAGGTCCCTGCCCTCAAGGAGCTCACAATCGAATGGGGTAAGGCACATAAAGAGCTGAAAAGTGGCGTGAGGAGGTAGGTTGGGTATCCAGCAAGGGCCATTGACGGTGGTGGGGAATGATGAAGTCCAGTTGGGTTGGAAATGATGAGGTGGCAGCTCCCTCATTAAATGGAGAATCAGGGAGGAGCTCTCCAATATCAATATCCGATATCACTCTCCAATCATAGGGGTCCCAGGGGCAAGGGCTTGAGTTTCAGAGCTGATGAGATCTTGCAGGAAGATGAATTTTTTGAGACAATGATGAAGTCCTCAAGAGCAGCCAGATGAGACAGACAGAAACATAGAGAGACAAAATCAGAAAAGAGAGACAGAACAGAAACAGAGAAAGTATTTAAGGATTTACTATATACCAGGTACTTTGCTAAGCACTGGGAATATGAACAGGAATAAAAATACCATCCTGTCCCTCCAGGGACCTTACATTAAAATGAAGGAAGGCAACACATAAAAAAATTCTTGAAAGGGGTGGGAAGGGGTGGAAAGGGGAGGTACCCACAAAGGGGCATGGAAGGGAGACTGTTGAAAGTAGAATGGAGGCATGGTCAAGATAAGGCAGAAAAGCTCACCGATCAAAGCCAGAAAAGCCATTTTCCCTGCCTGGGACTCAGTTTCTTTTTTTTTTTTTTTTGGTAAAATTTTGTAAAAACTTTGTAAAATTTGTAAAATGAGGGGATTAGACAAGATTTTCTAAGATGCCTTCCAGCTCCACAAATCTATGATTCTATAAACCTGCACAAGAGGCAGTGTAGCCTACTGGATGAAGGACCAGCCTCACAGTTGGGAAGACACAGTCTGAAGTCCTGCCTCTGACCATAACAACTGGGTAAAGATGGGCGAATAACTTAGCATCAACACCCAGACAAATCCAAGTTACAGAGGAGTTGCCACATCTGCATCTGGTTGCTTTGTCTTCATTGGGTGATGGAAGTTTTAACACTTCTGAGTTTTCTTACACAGATCAAATTATAAGTCAGGACCCCTGCCCTCCCCCCCACACACACAAAATCAGTCTGTAAAGTATGATCAGATGGTTAATTAAAGATCCTAATTGTGGGTGGGTGCCCTTAAGCATGGAAAGGAATGACTTATATGGAAACTAGAATGAGATTTGAAAGTGCTAACTTTGGCCAGCCTTGAGCAGCCTGAGAGATAGGGGTGTGCTGGTAAATATTTAACAGCCAACTTGGTGGGGGAAGGCAAGGGGATGGGGGAAGGACACATGTTTAAGTTAACTGTGCATTATTACTATTTTCTCCATTACTTTCTTAAGTATAGACAATTAACGTAAAACAATAAATCAATCCATGATTACAGATCACATGCCAATTTTTGAAGTGTAAATGCTCACAATGAAAACATAACAACTGACTTTCTCTCCAGCCAGTACTAGCTGACTCCAGTATAGCAGTGGTGTAAGAGGACAAGATTCTCTTAAGCAAGAGAAAGGGAGACTGGGAGAGTGGGAGAGAGAGAGAGAGAGAGAGAGAGAGAGAGAGAGAGAGAGAGAGAGAGAGAGAGAGAGAGAGAGAGAGAGAGAGAGAGGGAGAGGGAGAGGGAGAGGGAGAGGGAGAGGGAGAGGGAGAGGGAGAGGGAGAGGGAGAGGGAGAGGGAGAGGGAGAGGGAGAGGGAGAGGGAGAGGGAGAGGGAGAGGGAGAGGGAGAGAGAGGGAGGGAGGGAGGGAGGGAGGGAGGGAGGGAGGGGAGAGGGAGGGAGGGAGGGAGAGAGAGAGAGAGGAAGGAAGGAAGAAAGGAAGAAAGAAAGAAAGAAAGAAAGAAAGAAAGAAAGAAAGAAAGAAAGAAAGAAAGAAAGAAAGAGACAAAGAGAAAGGAAAGAAGGAAGGAAGGAAGGAAGGAAGGAAGGAAGGAAGGAAGGAAGGAAGGAAGGAAGGAAGGAAGGAAGGAAGGAAGGAAGGAAAAAAATATTGGAATTGGTGGGAAGACCACACACTAAACAAGGAAGATTTAGATTAAAATTAAACATTAGGATGAACCTTTTGGGTTTTATCAGGGAAGGTATTGATCTAGAAGGCAGAAAATAGAGAAGGGTGAAGGGAACAAAATTATTGTTTACTGTGTGCCAGGTACTTTGTTAAGTAGTTTACAACTTGGAAGTAGGTTGCTAATATTATCCCCATTTTACAGTTTTGGAAACTGAGACAAAGATTAAGTGATTTAGCCAGGATCACACAGCTAGTAAGTGTCTGAGGCCAAACTTGAACTCAGCCCCTCTCAACTACAGGCTGATCACTCTAACTACCGTGTCACTTAGCTACCCTGTCCTTGGCCCCTTCTAACCCAATGGCCAGAGACATCCTCAGAATCATTCATCTATCCAAGTGCCTGGCACATAGCTAGCACTTAATGTTTATTAATTGATTAAAGATCCCTGCTACATGATTTCTGAGGTCCCTTTCCAGCTTAAAACTTATACCACCAAACAAGGGAAAAGCTTTAGTGAACTGATGGCTCCGGTATCTTGAAGTCAGCCAGCCGATGCAACTGAGGCTGGAAAGAGAAAAGCGTGTCAGAGAGCTGAGATCAGCGCTTATTCTCTCCTGCCATCTGCTGGTCTTTTTACTCACTTCCTATTTCTCCCAGCTGCAGAAACCAATGCTCGACATTTAATATTGCAAAAGTCCCTTAGGATACTGATTAATTAAGTTTGCCAGCTCTGTACAATCCATTTCCAAAAAGATTTTAGTGAAGATGAAGTTTCATTTTACTACCTGGGGTCCTGGGAGAAGAAAAAAAACCCCACCACCTCTGCCCAGGAGTTGGAGAATTAACAGATGTTTCCTGGAATCTCCCAGCGAACAAGGGAGAATTCCCATCTTCCCAGAATGTTAGTGCCAAGAGAGACTTTAGTCATCATCTAAGTCAAGCGGTGGGAGTTGGAATAATAGACTGCAGGACCTAGAGTCGTTCGGACACACTTTCAAATCTCCCCTGACAACCTACCTGACCTTGTGACCATGAACAAATCATCTCAGTCTCTGAAGCTAAGGAATCCTTCTAAAACTTTAAGCCATATCTCGTTCTGGGTCAGCCTTGGATATTACCACATCAAAATCATAGCTCTTAGATGTATTGACCTACATCACAGGGTTTTTGTGGGGTTCAAATGAGATAATGTATGAAAAGCACTCTTTGCAAACCTTAAAGCATCATAGAAATATCCATTATTAGTATTATTTATGATCTTCTTGCTGTTTCTCACATATACATTATATTTCCCTGCCTTCATGCAGGCTCTCTGCCATGCCAAGAATGTATTATTTCTTTCTCCCTTTCACCACTTAAAATCCATACGCTCCTTTAAAGCTTAGCTCAAAGGTCACCTCTGGCATGATCTCCCTAGGAACTAATGCTCCACCCTCAAATTGTGCTGAATTTATTCTGATTATATTTATATATACATAGAATGTAAGATCCTTGCCATTCGGGACCAATGCCCGGTTCACAGTAGGAGTTTAATAAATGTTGGCTGAGTCACTGGCTGATTCAAAATAAAATCCTGTTTGGCTTTTATAGCCCTTCACAACCTAGCCCCTTTCTAGTTCTCCAGTCTTCTTACTCCATGTACCTCATCTATTCTTTCAGAAGGACAGAACATCTGACTCAGAGCTTCTTAAAGGTTACAGACCATAGGGGAATGCTCTCCCACTCACTTATACCTCCTGGCTTCTCTGGCTTCTTTCAGGACTCAGCTCAAATCCAACTTTCTCTAGGAGCCCTTTCCTGGTCTCTTACCCTGCTAGTTCCTTCCCATTGAGATTACCACCCATTTGCCCTGTCTGTTTCTCAAATGCTCATACATAGTTGTTCACATGTTGTCTCCTTTCATAATGTGAGCTCCTTGAGGTCAGGGATCATGTTTTTGCCTTTAGCATAATGCCTGCCTTATCACTGGATTTAAAAATCAGTCCAGCTGCTTATCCGAAGTAATGGTTAGAAAAATGTGGTAGAGTTAGGGGTCTCAGAAAACAGACAATGAAACATGCAGAGGTATGTTTCTACACAGTAGAGAGGCACTAACTTCTAAGGCATTATGTTGTGGTTCAGTCCAGAGCAGAAGAAGAGACTTATGGTCCTCACTGCCAGCATGGACCTTCCCTCTTCTTCTCCCCCTGCTCCATCCCCAACCATTTTAAGATTGAATAGGGCAGGATTTAAAACCTGCATCTCACCTGCCTTTTTCTTCCCCTTCTTGACAAGCACATCTCTGTGAATTTACAATCCCTACCCTGATTCTTCTCCCCATGCTGAAGACAGTGAGGATGGTTAATGGGAGAATCAGAGAATATAGAGCTCATTTATTTTCCTTAAAGAAACCTTATGTTTCATTAACTCATTTGGCCATTAAAAGTCTTATGAAATTAGTCAGAAAAGACGTTTTCCTAATACAGGATCAGGAGCTCAGGGAAGAGATTAGAGATTTCCCTTAGTTAGCTTTTAGAATATTCTAGATATTTTTCTAAGATCTACATGGAACCTGGCCCAATCATATTGCCCTTACTAGCCTGAGAGAATCCAGGGCAGTAATATGAGAGAGTAGTCCAAGGGTTTATAGGCTAGTGAACCAAAGGGATATTGAAAGCATTGGGAAAGCCCATACATATACAACACTTTCTAATGAAGCTACTGGACTGGTGCATTGAATATATATTTTATGCTCCCTGTTGTTCAGTCATTTTTCAATCCTGTCTAACTCTTCATGAGACTGTTTGGGGTTTTCTTGGCAAAGATGCTGGAGTGGTTTTCCATTTCCTAATCCAGCTCATTTGACAAATAAGGAAACTGAGGCAGAGAGGGTTAAATGACTTGCTCAGTCAGAGTCACACAGCTAGTAAATGTCTAAGGCCAGATTTGAACTCAGGAAGATAAGTCTTTCTGACTCCAAGCCCTTCACTCTATTCACTATACCAACTAGCTACCCATTACACTTTCTACCTGGTTAATTAATAGTCTGCCTCTCTGCCAGCACAGAAAGCAGGGAATGCTAATGGTGGTTATAACTTCTTAGCAACACCACCACATGCACACAAATACACACACACACACACACCTGTCACAGATGCAAAGTGCTTTGCAAACTTCAAAGTACTATATAAATGTCAGCTATTATTAAACAATGGTTTTGAACTTTTCAAGATGGCAAAAAGGAAAAAAAGAAGGAAGTTCTTAATATGTAGGAGGGGAACATAAGGATGAACAGGAAATTTTGAATTAAAAAACCCATTTTTAATCACATTAGACTTATAAACCCTTTTTAAATTCAAATTTAGACCTTTTTTATGTATGTTTCAAAGTATGCTTTTTCAAAAACTTTTCAAGAAAGCCCTGCTTGTCCTGAAATATTACTTAAATATTCAAATGAGGTAATATTTGTAAAATGTCCTTACCACAGTGCCTGGCACTTAATAAATGCTTATTACCTTCCCTTCAATCCTGAATCTACTCACTAGAAATGTTGAGCCCTATACCAATAAAACACAGAACTTCAGATTTTAAATGGACTTAATATTATGAACTAAATCCTGGGTGTTTCTCAGTTAAAGGCCAACTCTAGCACAGCTGGACTAGATAGAGACCCTCCAAGATCTAATATTTTAATTTCCCCCTCAAAAAATCATAGAATATGCTATTTTTTCTGTCTGTGATTATAACCTATTAAATCTGGAGATGTCTCTTCAAAAAGCTAACAAGACCACAAAGTCCGAGGCCTACTGTCTGAGAGTTTCTGAAAACACAGGCAAGCTCTGGCTGCCTCCGGAAAAGGTAAATGCTGGAGCAGAAACCTAAGCACTAGAGAGCCCCTGCAGCTGAGGCCTCATTTGGACAGGATATAAAATGTCAAACTTAGCCTTTATGTTTTTACTGCAGTGGTTACAGGGTGGGGTTGATGTGGAAATGAAAAAATAATACTGACTTTGGAGAATTCCCTGCCATTAATATTTTCTTTCGATTTTTTTTCCTGTCTTAAAATCAGACACCCACTTGCTAGGTTTAGTAAACAGCATAAACTGTTTTGGGGCTTCTGTGGCAACTAAGTATCCTGGAGCAAGGTGGGCACCAGCCTCCCCAAGTCCCTACACTCTTATTACAGATGCAGATGATGGCCAATTACAGCCTATGAGAGAATTCTGGTGGGTATTTTTGTTTTAAGTGGGTCAGGATTAAAAAACTAAGCTAATTCTGGTTTTCAGCATCAATTAGGAAATCATAAAGATGTCTGTTGTCCTTACAAAAGAAAAAAATACAGTGGCGTGATCTTCCTAAATGAAGGACTAGGGCTAGGTATCTTGTAATTAGGTGGTAGCAATGGGAGCAGAGGGGAAAGAATGGATACGAGATGTTTTAGAAGTAGAAACAGGATGTAGTGACTAATTGACTATGTGGGGAGGAAGAGTCAAAGACTGAGTCCAATTTCAACATTAAGTGACTGGGAGATGGTAAATACAACTGAAAGAAATCAGGGAAGGCAGGTTTGGGAAGAAATATCCCACTGTGACCTCATACTCAGCACATCCAAGTGGAGAGAGCCTTTAGATAACTGGAGATAGGAGCTGTAGTTTGGGTGAATGATAAAGACTGAAGAAATATTTAAGCTCATCTGCAAATTGGTGATAGCTGGTGCTCTCTTAGCTGCTTAAGGTAGAGTATAATGAGAAAAAAGCAGGGGATTGAGGACTGAGCTTTAAGGAACATTCACAGGTAGGGCAAAGGATGGGTTATGATGTAGACAAGATACTTGTCCAGGAACGAGTTGGACCACGTGGCCTCTGAGGTCTCTTCCAACTCTGAGATTCTCTTAATTTGTAAACAAATTTATATTTAAAATATAAACTCTAATTGGTTTTTGAATGCACTTTCTTTGTGTATCATGGAGAACAAATCATGGGATCACAGAATCACAGCTACAGAGTAATAAGGGACCTCAGAGACTATCTAGGTCTCTACCCACTAAGTATATTTTCACTAGGAAAATTTTCTATATGTAAAAAAAAATAGGGGAAAAATAGATGTCAGCCTATATTCAACTGTCGAATCATCAATCAGAATTTATCAAGGGACTATTACATGCAAGGCGTTATTCTGGGTGCTGGGGATACAACAACAAAAATGAGAGCTCCTGTTCTCAAGGAGGTTACATTCTGCTAGGGAAAAGGTTCATCCCTCCAAGAACATAAACTTCCCTCAAGCTTCCTTAAGCCAGGCAGCTAAAAGAGAGATAATAAGGAACAAGGAAGACACAATTTTTCTCAGGTCAAGGCAAAGCCTAGCAAAGCTTTGTGCCCCAAAGGTTCCTCAAAACGTTATTCCAAGACATCTAATCTTGACTTCTAGTCCCCAGTCATGCCAGATGATAATTCAGGTGTTACAAAATTAATTGTTACAATACTAATGCAAAGCTGGATGGTGAATATATGACGTTCCCAAATGATGTGGCTGGTCTAGGCACTATAGAAGAGACAGCACTGGCCTAAGAGTCAGGAAAACTGGGATTAGATTCTCACCCCAAACTCTTAATAACTCTATGACTTCTGCCAAGTCACTCAACCTCTCTGGGCTTCAGTTACCCAATCTGTTAAATGGGGATAATAATAGCATCTACTGCACAACACTGTTATGAGGATCAAATGAGATAATATATTTCAAGTGCTTTGCAAACCTTAGTATCTGACAAAGGTTTTCATGAAATATATGCCTGTGGCCAAGATGAGCAGTGCTACATACACTTCAGCTATTATTAATATTACAATCAGGGAAGCATTTAGAATGGGAATGATACAAGAGACTTAGGTTTAAATCTTAGCTCATACTTTCATTATTTATTATTATTATTATTAATGAGTTTAGACAATCCACCTAAGTCTTTCCTAAATTTCACACTGTAAGATTCAATGTGTCAAAACTTCATTCCACATAGTAAGACTATTTGGGTAATTGGTTTAGCCATCCATCTAATCATAGGCCCCCTTCACTGGACTTGTCTCTAGTCACTGATACTCTGCCTGGAATCATTCAATGATTAGCATACTCCCACCCTGACAGAGTCTTTTTCCAATGATTCTGAACCCACAACAGCCATTGGATAAATACCATTCCTCAACCCATACTGTCCCCCTCCAGATCTACCCATCTCTTCCACTGCGCTGTGGTTCTCATTTGCTCTTTCCCCACATGCCCAATCTTATGCCAAGATCTGTCCTTTCTCCCTTCACATCTCATATACATCCCTTTCTCTTAATTAACAAATCCAATGGCCTTTTCCCAATCCTCATTTTCCTTGATCTCTGCAACCTCTGACCCTGCTGATCACCCGCTTCTCCTTGATACTCTCTTCTCTCTAGGTTTTCAAGACCTCTCCTGGTTGTCTTACAATAGTAAGATGGACACATCTGACTGTTCCCTTTCAGTCTCTTTTGTTGGACATCCACCTAGAATAGATCATGTCCTCTAACTATGGGTGTTAATCAGAATTCCGGCCTGGGTCCTCTTCTCTTCTCCCTCTATATGACTTCACTTGGTAATCTCATCAGCTGCCATGGATTTAATCACTATCTCTACTACCGATGTTTCTCCAATCTACTTATCCTGTCCTAATTTCTCTGCTGACCTCAATTTCAAATCTCCAACTGCCTTTCAGACAGCTCCAACTGGATGTCCAGTAGACATCTTAAAACTCAACATGTCCAAAACTGAACTCATTAGCTTTCCCCCTAAACCCTCCCCACCTCCTACCTTCCCTATTACTGTTGAAGGCAACAGCATCCTCCCAGCCCCGCTGGCTCACAACCTTCGTGTCATCCTCAATTTGTCTCACCCCAACAGCCAATCTGTTGCCAAGGCCTGTTGACTTCATCTTTGCAATATCTCTCCAATACACTCCTTTCTCTCCTCTGACACTGCCACCACTAGCACAGGCCCTCATCACCTCACACCAGGACCACTACAATAGTCTACTGATGGTCTGCCTGCCTAAAGTCTCTCCCCACTCCAATCCATCCTCCATTCAGCCACTAAAATCACATCACACATACACACTCACTCTCTCTGTCTCTCTTCCCAATCCACCTCTGCCAATTCAATACAGTGGCTTCCTATCCTCTTTGGCATTCCAAGCCCTTCATAACCTCCTCCCCTCCTACCTTTCCATTCTTCTTACACCTTATTCCCCAGCATGTACTCTGATCCAGTGACACACTGGGCTCCTTGATGTTTCACAAACAAGACACTCCATCTCTCGGATCTGAGCAATTTTCTGTCTGTCCCCATGCCAGGAATGCTCTTCCTCCTCAATTCTGCCTGGCTTCCCTGACTTCAAGTACCAACTAAAATCCCATCTTCTACCCTTTCCCAACCCCTCTTAATTCTAGTGCCTTCCCTCTATTAATTAGTTGCTATATATCCAGTCTATAGCTTGCTTTGCATATATTTGTTTGCATGTTATCTCCTGCATTAAATTGTGAGCTCCTCGAGGGCAGAGACTGTCTTTTGCCTCTTTTTACCTCCAGCGCACGATACAGTGGCTAGTACATAGTACATTAATAAATGTTAATTGACTGACTCTCTACTCCCATAGCCACTACTCACGCAGGCCCTCATCACCTCATGCTTTAGACTAATGAACAGCCTGCTGGTTGGTCTCCCTGCCTCAACTCTTCCTATTCCAGTCCATCCTCAGTTCAGCTGCCAAAGTGACATACCTAGAGCATAGATCTGACCATGATACTTCCCTGCTCAATAAATTCCAATCCCTCCCTGTTATCTCCAGGATCAAATATTGCATCCTCTGTTGACATTTCAAGCCTTTCAGAACCTGGCCCCTTCTTAGCTTTCCAGTTGCTTTTCCTGGAACATAAGCTCCATTTCTCTCAACTCCCACCTGTTCAGAAGCTATTACCCATGTCTGATTTCTGGCTTCCTTCAAATCTTACCTCCTGCAAGAGGCTCTTCTGAATTCCCACCATCCCTCGCCTCTAAGGTTACCTCCCTTTTGTCCTATAAATACTGTATCCATGTGCATAATTCTTCACACGTTGCAATCCCTGTTAGAATGTGAGCTACTTGAGGGCAGGGATCTATCTTTTGTATCCCCAACATTTAAGCACAGTGTCTGGCCCATATTAAGTATATAATAAATGCTTGTGAACTGTCTTATTAATTCCATCTTCATATTATCTATGCAAAAAATTTGCTCAACTAATAATTTAAACAAAATTTAAAGAATGTTTAATCCACATAACACAACAAACCCCTTTAAAAAGTTCAATATGATGTGACATAAAATCCAAAAATGGAAATAATAAAACCTGGACTTAAAAGTCAAGAAATATAAATTACAATCCCACTTACTAACTTTGAGATGATGGGCAGATTACTTACCCTTCTCAGAACTCTTTCCTCTTTCCTTTTCTGTAAAATGGGCATACTGCTGCTGGCACTACCTATGTGTGAGGTCACTCTGAGGAAAGCTCCATGCAAAACCTCAAAGCATTGTATAAATGAACCCATAGTTTAAAAGTTAACACAATCACCGGCAGCAATGAGAATGACGAGCTCTCCAGGACTAGTGAGGTTCACTGGACTTGCTGTACTCAGACCACACCCAGAACATTGCCTTCAGTTCTGGGCACTATACGTAAGCAGGCTTTTACAGGATTAGGATGGTGAATGCCATAGGAGGATCATTTGAAAAGACTGAAGAACTCAGCCTGTGGAAGAAAAGATTTAAAGGGGACCTCATAGCTTCTGTCATGTGGACGAGTGACTAGACTTGTTCCATTTGGGCCATGATAGAACTATGAACAAAGGGTCTAAGTTGCAGAGGAGCAGATTTAGCCTAGATTTAAGGGAAAAGGATCCCCTCAGAGCTCAAGTGAAACATGCAGCCTTGGGCTGAGAATCTCAAGCTCCAAAGGCTGAGCTTTTCTCATGCCCACTCATCCTCACTGGCGTTACCTGGCCTGTGGGATTTATCACTAATAAACTTTTCCTCTGGCTGGAAGATTTGCGTTGAATTCTTTCAGACAGGGCCTGGCGTTGCCATCTTGGGGTTCCAGCAGTGCCCCAAACCTCTAGACCTCTTCATATGGTTCCCTGACCGGAAATAACTGCCAAATCTCAAACTCTTCTTCAGCCATGACTGGCCCCTACTCGGGAGGCCGCTTCTACTCAGGCCTTAAGCAAGGGCCTCACCCCAGCCTCTACTTCCAGAGAGAACCCAGCTCAAGCTCCGGACGAGGTCCTCAACTCAGTGCCTCCTCCCCAGACCTCTACTTCTGATCAGACCCCTACTCGGATTCCAGACAAGGGTCTCGCTGTGGCTTCTTCTCCCCTGATCCCTCCCCCTCCTCCAGTGTCAGATTCCTTTCTTCTAGGGTTGGAGCCATCAACTTCCAGATGACTGCTCATGCTGTATACCAAACCAAGGACTCTAGCCTGCTGAACCCGGCATCAGCTGTTTTTTTGAAGTTTGACCCCTCCAACGGGACCCAGAGAAGCAGGGACGGCTCTACCCCCCCCTGCCAGCAGGATGCAGTTTCAGAAGCTGAGACCTTCGCCCCTTTCACCAAAAGAATTTGGGTCCAATTCGTTTGAGGGTGGGATGATGGGGTGTGGCCCAAGCCGAGGTCTTTGCCCCTTGCCCCAAAGGGAATCTGATTCTCTTTTGTCTACAGGCCCCAGCCCTTATCTCCCTTTGAAAGCCCTAGCCCCACCTTTTTAATATCATTCAGATGCCTTTCAGTTCCTTCATTGTCTATTCAATCTCTTAGACAATCCAATCAAATTCTCACCCAGATCCTCCTCTGGCCACCCAAAGTCACTTTAGTACATGAGATCTACCCTGTCTCCCATTCAGACACTGAGAATCTCAAGCCCCAAAGGCTGAGCCTTTCTCATGCCCACATTACCAGGCCTATGTGATTTATCACTAATAAACTTTTCCTCTGGCTGGAAGAAAAAAAAAAAAGAAACATGCAGCCTTGGGAAGTAGTGGGTTCCCTCAGTAGAAATCTTCATGAAATACCTGGAGGACCATTTGATAAACTTATTCAACCAGTTCTGAATTCAGGTACTGTCACCTCATCTGTTCATCTTGGCCACAAGTATGTATTTCATGAAAGCCTCTGTTAGATGCTTAGCTGAAATCCAGATACATTAGGTCCATCGCAGTCCTGACTCACTATTCTTCTCATCTTGTTCAAAAAGGAAACAAGCTTACAGAATCTCAATTTAGAGGCCCGAGACCAGCCCATTCAATCCATACCTGAGTAAAAATTCCCTCCAAAACATGCTTTGTATCCATACTCTATGACCCAGAGATTCTACTTGCTACTTATGTAACATAAGTAAGTTTTAACATTTATTCTTTAATCTCATAAGGAATGAGTTGCTAGGTAGGGGGGCAGGGAATGGTATATTCAGCAGCAAAAGTGATACAAAAAACAAATGTTACCAAGGAAAATAAGCTTTTGTAAGGGGGGTATAGGGGAGATGAATGGTTAGCCTGGAGATTTGACAGGTTAGGGAGGAAAACCAAGGAAGGTTATATAGTTGTCTTCAAGTAACTGAAGCACCTTCATGTAGAAGAAAAATTAAATTTGTTAAAGGGCGTTAATAGGTGCAATGAAGTGGAAGAAGCAGATTTCAAATCAGTGTAAAGAAAGGCTTCGTAATCACAATAGCTTTCTGAAAGTGGAATGGACCACTTCAGAAAGCAGTGAATTCTCTTTTCAATGGAGGTTTTGAAGTGAAGTCAGATGTTGTCAGGGTTGTTACAAAAGGAAGAAGTTGAACTAGAGAACATGTGAGGTCATTTTCAACTTTCTAAGTCTATGATTCTATGAAATGGTTTTGCTCTATTCCTCTTTGCTTCCAACAAGTATTCACTTTATTGGAGAGTAGAGTATGGGTGCAAGGGAGTCCCATAAACAAGCTAACAAGGTTCTAATGAAACTAAAGATTTTATTTGAGTTTTACACACCAGCCACTTAGAACTAGAACATGTTGGCTCTCAACTGAATGGTCAAGCTGCCTTGAGTTTGCCATTTTGTCTGAGGGTACAAAATTGGTGAATTTTCCATTTTACACCTGGAGTACAGTTTAGCCCAATGTCTTTCGTGGAGGCATTTTCAGACTTCAGAAATTAACCTAATCACCTCTATGTAAGGTACAGTTGAAATTGTTTTTTTAACATAGTAATAAGACTGGGTTTCCAGCAAAATAACCAAGTCACAGGAAGAACTGAGAAACTATCCAGGTCTTTTATCTTGCTATCCTGCTCAGAAGCCCTCCTTATTTAACCATTATACTGTGGGAACCAAGTTTCATCTTTCTGATTGATGAAAAGCTGAGAGGAATAGTTTTAGCTTTGAACTAGAGGGTAAAAGTAGCTATCAAGGCTGCTAAAACTGTCATCCTCTCAGTCTTAAACTTGTTCTAAATATAGTTCACACCTTTCTTGAATGATGAAAATAAGTGTTTGGGCTTAAACAACCTGCTGAACTAGAGGCTTCGGAGTAAAAGAACATAATGGAGAATGAAAAATTTCCACCAAGGCCTTTATCACCTGTACCATGAGGAGATTCTCCCACAGATGAGATCAAATAAAATTCTCAGATTGTTCATCTGGATAGAATGCCAGTTCCTGGAGGGCGATTTATCTTCTACTAAGGCACTGTAATCACCCCTTCCTTCCCTCCCTCCCACCCCCCACATATACACACAAGTCCCTGTAAGCCTAACCAACCCCAGACCAGCTAGGGTGGATATAATACAATGTAAATGTAGAGTCTGAAGAATACAATACTCCAAAGAATACTGGAGGGCAGGAATAGACGGAAAAAAAAACAACTTGAGATACTAATGCACCTAGTGTACTTGGCCACTTAGCAACCAATTACATTACTGAAGCTGGTGGCAGAGTTATGAAGATTTATGAAGAAGCCAGAAGGTACTGATTGAGACTGGAAGCTCAGGGGAACAAAGCAAGGTGCTGAATACTTGAGAAAGAGTAGAAGCTAATCAAACAATTTCTGTGGTTAGAATCCAAAGGATACCTGAGAAAGTATGATCAGATTGCTTCAAGGAGAACAATTTTGAACTGAATCTGTAGGGTGGGCCTGAAAACCTGAAAGACAAAGATCTGGATTTCCTAGAAACAAAAGGAGCTGATATATTCTAAGTCTTGGACTAAAGAACAGAAGTAATTTGGACCATTCTTCCATCGAAAAACTATAATGATCCTAAGGGTAAAAGATAGAGAGGTGAGATCAGCTGTCTAAAAAGACAAAGAAAAAGGGAATTTATTACAGTTTTAACCTGGCAAAATGAACAACATGAATCTATGTAACTACAATTTACCTCATCCGCGTAGTCTCCCATACTGAAAGTTCTAATTTAATCCTAACTCTGATGTGAAAGCCACCTTGGCTTCTCAAAGGCTACATGAGCAGAACAAGCTCTGACAGCTTCTACCCAAGATGAAAAGGCTTTAAATACAGGCCTAGAATCCTACTTTTCTGTCTCATTTGAGAAAGAAGTTGGCTAAATTTGGAGAGGCTCATCACCAGAAAGTGAGTAGACAAGGTTTTGGCCAGACGAACTCACGTTGGAAATATCTACACCAATGAAATCATTTATCTTTTGGAATATTAATGGATATAACTTCAATATTCTCCTCAAACTAGTAAAAAGCATCAATATGCACTTCAAATTGGTAAACTACATTTTTAGTATAAAAGTAGACAAAGCAGGAAAAAGGTCATGGAAGTAAAAAGAGAGACATTCTGTATCCTAGGGTGTCAGTTAAAAAGAGAAATTCCTTGGGTAAAGGGTGTGAGGAATAGCACTGGAAAGTAATTAAAGACAAATAGTAAAGAAAACCAGAATTGTTTGGACCATAGTATGTTAGCTGGAAAGTACCTTGAAGCAGCCAAGGACACGTCAATATGTGATAGATGAGAGCAGGACTCCCCACCTTTTAAACAATACCATAGGTACTTGGAATATCATTGCACTTTTGTATTCAATGATGATATCTTATTCTTTTCTAATGGTAAAACACTGTGTTTAGAAGAGAGAGAAGATTAATAGGAAATCACTACTTTCTAGAAGCCCCGTTCCCAAGTTCTGCCCAGGAATTTGGAATGACATTAATTTTTCCTGTCCTATTTGCACATCACCTTGGAAATACAAAAAAGGTCTTCCAAATCACTCTGCCCAACTGGCCTCTAAAGATGCTCAGAACTGCTTTAAGTTGTAGTACTTCTTCTAGGTTAAGGCTTTTCTGGCCTAGGGCACAAGGTCAGCAAGTCTGGGCAGGCACAGACTAAAAGGTAAACTTACTTAGGCTACTGCTACCTTGCAGTTTTTGTTTTCTCTTTCATTGTTTCTATAGGACTAAAATCACTAAAGTCATTAAGACATAAAATGGTGTAATTCTAAGAACCTACATAAAAATTGCCTAGGCTTTTATTCCAGATCAAGGGAGAAATCTAGAGTCTGGTGTTACAACTATAAAGAGCAATCCTACTACTTCAAAACAACAAAGCTGGCCCATTGATTGTTCAACTCTTTAAATTTCCAATTTTTTTTCTGGTATCATACCTGCATTGTGCTACATCCATTGGGCAGCCCTAAAGACAAGGCTCCCCTTTGAAATGAGGATTACAGCCCTAGAAAGAGGTTTGGACAGCACCACCCTCCCACTACTATGTTCTCTAGCTGCTCTTAGTGAATCCCCAATACTATCATCACGCTTTGGTTGCCACAGGGTTTTTAAAATAGATCCTGAAGCATATTCAGAGAGGACAGAGATCACTGCACTTAAAAAACCCCAGAAATAAGAAAGGACTTTTGGGTGGATGGCATGCCTCATTAAACCACACTAGGGCAAATATGACTGAGGTCTCAGATACCCCAATGTTAAGAAGAAAGCCTAGAATCTGTAATGTGTAGCCAGAGTTGAGTGTCTGCCGATGCAAACTGGCATGAATCCCAATCTCAAGGATCACCGACTGTTCCTTTTAATGTAATAGTATTATGATGCTCAATGGATGACTTCCCTTGTCTTAAAAAAGCTAGAACCCGGAGTTTGACTAAGAGATCACAGGATCACTATGCTGATAGGGTAAGAAATGACAAGAGAACATGCATATTAAATCTTTTCTTGAACAAGGTGAGCAATATAAAGAGTAATCAAGTCTCTCTTAATTACCTTAATTCAAAAAAACATAGGTCCAAATTCCTGTCATTTCAAACCACATATGTATCCATTTGTAATTGGTGAATGTGAGAAAACATTCTCCCCAAATGCCCCATTCTACTATACAAAACATACACAGGGTGTGAATTTTACAAAATAGGCGGGTCTTCTATGACATGTTTTTTTCAGGGAAATAACATGGCAATACAAATACTTCCCCAAATTAGTTATTCTGGAAACCTATCCCAAAAGCAAGGAGAGCCAACTCTCATGAGGAGCCAAGACATGTTCTTCTGGTACAAACATTTCCTCATTCTTAAAGCTACATACTCGCTGTCTCCAAGCTCCAGCGCTATACATGGGATCATTTTCCACAAACAAAAATTGAATCAAGTTCCCAAATCTCCAGAGTTAATGATATTCATGTAGGTTTTAGGTGAGTTTTTTGGTATGCAGAACACATCTGAACAGCAAAATGTCTGTATCTGTCCAAAAATTGACAAAGTCCATTTTCTTCATTCACATGAATTCATCTGAATCATTGCCATCCTGTGAAAAGAACAGTAAAACCATTATAGTAGTCTTGAAAATGAAGACTTCCAAATTTTTTTAGTTCACAATTTAATTTTTTGTTTTTAACCATCCACATACCCCTCTCCTCCTTCCCTGGTTATTCAGAGGCAATTAAACAATCTTTATCAACTCCAAATTACTCCAACTGGGCTAGTAGCCATTTTCTAGGGTGGCAAAAGAGGTCAGGTGACTGTAAGTGAACTTGTGTGCTCCAAATTATCAAAGGCATTACCTAGTTTAACACTAGACAAAGTGTACTGTGACTTTTTAAAATCGAACACACCAGAATTTTTCCAAATAGGTGTCATGCCCTTTCAAAGTAGTTACTGTGATAAAGCCCATACATCCTTATTCCAAATATTATGACAGCTAGGTAGAATAGGGGATCTGGAGTCAGGAAGGCCTTGGTTCAAATCCTGCCTCAGACACTTACTAGCTTCGAAAATGAGGATAACAATAGCACCTAGCTCACAGGACTGTTGTAAGGCTCAAAGGAAATAACATGTGAAGTGCTTCATAAACTTAAAAATACCATACAAATGCTAGCTATTATTATTGTTATAGTGTTATTTTTCAAAAATATTTCTAGAATTCTTCTTTGGAAACTCCCTTTAAGGCCTGTATTATACACTTTTGAATATCACCCTGACTGTACACAGGAAAAATATATCATGTGTCAACTCTGGACATACAAATATAAAAGGGAGAATAATATAGGTATTTGTTTGACATATAGACTCAGCGAGAGATTGTAGCTTTTTTCTGGAGATATTATGAGAAGCAAATTGATTTTCTATTGTTCATTCAGGTACCAAACTGAAATAAAAGTGTCACCAAAGCTGAAGACAACCTTAAATGCAGGGCTTACATAATCTTTTATAGGCCAACTTCAAACAAACTGACAGACTAAAAGTTTTTAATTCAAGAGATTTAACTGATGAAAATTCCTTAGAGGTTAGATCCTACAACTGGAGCTTAGTGGTGCTTTTAATTACTATTGGTCCATGTCTAAATGCTTCTGTTGAGCTCAGTAAATGTTTTAACATAGCAATCAGATTTGTTGCTGTTATTTTTGCCACCTATTTATAAGATAAGGCATGGAGGAGTTAAGGGTGGGAACGGCACAATAATTCCTTGTGCCCACACAATTTGAGATGTTAATTAATTTGGTTCAGTTCTTTTTTGGAAACCTGAACCAGATTCAAACCTGCTACACAGGATCAAGCCTGGCAACCCCTACAAAAGGAGGAAGCACAAGAGAAGCACAAGGATGGGAAGAAGGGAGAACAAGGAGAGGAAGGGAACAGAGGAAAGAGGATCATGAAGGATAATATCCCTTGCTCTATAAGTGATATTTCTTAGCATGGTGGTTTTAAACATCTGTCACTAATCAGATGAGATCTGTGCACACATATTAAAAGTTCCAGATTAATTACGACACAATGTCCAAAAGTTTTTATTCACTAATGCTTGGCACCAAAATCTTTACGGTCACAACACAAGTTGGGATCCAGATTCTGATGAAATTCAGCCAGAAATATGCTTTATACAACAAATAACAAAGAGCTTTTATAAACAATGTTGACTTTGGACTTGGGAATTTCAGTAGGATAGTTTCGAGAACTCCAAGCACAGGGTCCCCAAAGTGATAAATATGTATTACTTGTGACATCGATATTTTGTATAAAAGCAGCACCAGGGGCATGCATAGACCCTTAACTAGGAGTTCTAATATAACTCTCTACCTTGGGTTTGAAACTAACTTTCTGATCCAAATGTGTGTTAGTGCTTCCTAACAGCAGATATGAGACTATTGGCCTTATTAATCTTTCAGAAGTAAAGTTGTTAACATGGTCTTAAATACTTTTTATAAATGGCTCTAATATTTTACCCAGTGGTCAAAAACACACAAATAAAATTACTAAAACACATGCCATAATCTTACAAATGCTTCTTCTAGAAGCATTAATTTCAATGTTTTGCAAAGGACATAAATTGTTAAGCAACCCCACCTCTAGAAGTTTCAAAAGAAATCCTGGGAAAGGCAATTCTTATGGGATTCTTCAAGTCTCTGACAAAAGTTACAGGCACTGTATTTTACAGAATGTTTCCCTCATAGTATGTGAGACGATTAAATAGTGCAAATATTATGATCTTCATCTCAAAAAGAAACTGAAGTTTAGAGAAGACAGTAACCTGCCCTAAATAAGAGTGCTAATTAGTCACAGAATTGGGATTCAAAACCAGTTCTGCTGACTATAGGTTCATTTCCTTTTCTATCTAGCAGTTGTGTTCCTTCTCCAAAAGGCATGGTTAGCACAGGTAGAGTACAGAGCATGCTTTCTTTTTTGTTCTGGCTGGAATTTATAACCCCAAGAGTTAAAAAACCTCCTTTGGGTAGCAAATGAATGTAAGCATTAATACTGCTACTGAATTTTTTTAGTTTAGATGAAAATTTTGTTTCTGAATTTACTTCTAGGAAGAATATGCTGCCACATGGGTATAGAAAAAATTAAAAAGATAAATAATAAGCATTCTTGTGTGACCAAGGCAGGGAAGGGCAGGGGGAAAGTAAACAGAAAAGGCCCTAAAAGATCACTTACAATGGACATCCATAATAATTTCATTTTTAAAAGTCCTATAGGGAGAAGCAAAGATTAAAAGTGAGGCTTAAAGATAAAAGAATCCAGCCCTGGTGTAAAACAGATGCCAACTAGTCTGTAAGAAGAATATAAATCAGGGATATCACCAATAAGAATTCAATTATTCCTAAATGAATTATTTTAAACCAAGCTCACTTAAAGGTATGATATTAAAGCAAACAACCTGGAATATACCTGATTTGAAGACATATTCTCAGACTTCATTAGTGAAGAATAACTCCTAGAAGAGAAAAGATATTTCAAGCAGTTAGGGTTTCTCTGGAGAAAGGGGATGCATTTATTTTTTAAAACATGTATATTTTCTATTTTAGCATTGGCCTAGACATAAACTATAAGTAAAAACGAGTTTAAAAAATGCTGTTCTCACATATGCTATTGTATTGTATACTACTGTCACATGTTACTACTCTATAATCAAAGACAGCATTTCTAAGGCACTGGAAAACACTGAAACGATAAAAGAACTGCTTACATTTCCAAGGCAAGTGGAAAGAGGAGAAGACTAAAAATACCCTAAAGCAGTTGGGAAGACAATCAACCAACCAACTAAAAATTACTCAACACTGCAGGTGGTAGGTACAAAAAGAAGTATAAGATATGCTTCCTAGCCTGTAGTAGGGGAGATAGGACTCATACACATAAAAAAAAAAGATAATAAATAATAATTAAGTACTAAAATATGTGTTACAGAAATTCAAAGAATGGATATATCAGTGGTGTGGAATGATTAGGGAAGAAATGGGATTTGGGTCAAATTTAGCAGAGAGGATTTTAGCCCAGCAGAGTCATGAGGAAATATGTAAGGAGTATAGTGGATCTAATGCTGCACTGAGAATAAGAAGACTCTCACTCCAGACACTTACTCTAGCTGCATAATCCCTGGGCAAGTCATTTAACCATCCTGGGCCTCAGTTTCCTCATCTGTAAAATGGGAGAGGGGGGAGTGAGAGAGGCTGTACTTGACCTCTAAGGTCCCTTTCAATTCTGGATCAAAGTTCATGGGAGAAATGAGTGGAAAATTAAGTCTGGATCATAAAATCCAGAATTAGAAAAGGCCTTAAGAGATAATCCTCACTTCACAGACAAAGAAACTGAAGCCCATAAAAGTTAAGTAACTTACAGTTAAGTGACACAGTCACAAAGGCATCAATCAGGTAACAGAATTGAGATTCAAATCAAGTTACTGACACCAAATCAAATGTTCTTTCCATTAAGCTCAGATAAAAGCAAGAGAATAAGTTTTGGAAATCATGGAAACTTTCCAATGGATGCAAATAGCAAGTTTTCTTTTTCTTTTTTTTTTATTATGAACTTAACACTAAATAAGGTGAACATTTACATATGAATATAGTAAAATAGAAAAAGAGGATTGTATATGAAGCTGCAAATTTGTAATATGAGCAACTTGCTTTTTTAAGTATGTAAGCTTAACATGCTATTTTCAAAGCTGTACTGTTTGTTACATAATGATCTTTGTTCTGTTCTTTCTATGTGTTTTTTAAATGCTTCAGTGTCCTCTTTTTCCTTTTTTAAATTTAGTTAACCCCACTGATGCTTCACCTTGACCCAACATTACCGCTATATTAGGCTATCCCAAAGAGAGGACAGCAGGCAATGACCAATCTGTACAAAAATATTTACAGCAGCACTTTTTGTGGTTGTAACAGACTGAAAACAAAGTACAGCACAGAACAGTTTGGGAAAGGCTGAACAAATTCCAGTATGTAAATGCAATAGAATATTATTGCACTGTAAGAAATGACAAAAAGTATGGATTCAAAGAAACTTAGGAAGATTTCTATAAACAGATACAGAGTGAAGAGAACCTAGAGTGATTTATACAACTAAAATAATGCAAAGGAAAGCAATTCTGAAAGACTTAAGAATTATGATCGTGAATAACTAAACACAACTTCAGAAGACTGGTGAAGCACGCTTTCTACCTCTTTGATTTTTTTGTTGTTGTTTTTTGCTTTCTGGTGAAGCAATTGGGGTTAAGTGACTTGCCCAGGGTCACACAGTCAGGAACTGTCAAATGTCTGAGGCCAAATTTGAACTCAGGTCCTCCTGACTCCAAGGCCGCAGCGCTATCCACTATGCCCCCTAGGTGCCCCTCTTCCCACCTCGTTGGCAGGGAGGTAATAGATTAGAAATGCAGAATGAGATAAACATTTTCAAACATGACTAATGTGTGAATTTGTTTTGTTTGACTATACATGGTATATGGAGGGGCTTCTAGAGGATGGAAAGCAGTTAGGGCAGAAGTTAGTAGGTACTCGGTAAGAGAGATCCGAGAGAAAAGATCATCAATGACAAATTATCATATATAATCCTCTTTTCATCTCTGTAAATTGAAATGCTCACGTTTGTTGATATTTGTGGTCATAATCAAAATGTATTTTTGAAAGAAAAGTAATTCTGGACATTTTGATTACATGGAATTGAAATGTTTCTGCACAAACAAAATTAATGAATCTATGATAAAAAGAGACAGTCAAATGGGAAAAAAATCTTTGTATCAAAATATTTAGATAAGGATTTTGTATCTAGGATAAATAAACCACTAACATATATAAGACCAAAAACCATTCCCCTATAGGTAAATGGTCAAAAGATAAAAATAAACATTTCTCAAAAGAACTGCAAACTATTACCAATCATATGAAACAATTCTCCAAATCATTAATAAGAGAAGTGCAAATCAAAACAACTCTGAGGTTTCACCTCACACCAAACAAAGTGGCAACAATGACCAAAATATGGGAACAGTCAATGCACTACTATAGACTGTTGGTGGAACTATGAATCAATACAACCACTGTGAAGAGCAATCTCAAATCATGCAAATAAAATCACTAAAATGTCCATACCTTTTAATCCAGAGAGTCTACTACTAAGCATACACCCTAAGGAAGTCATTTATAAGAAATGCCCATATGCACCAAAATATTTACAGCAGCACTTGTTGTAGTATCAAAGAACTGGAAACAAAACTGTGGCCCATTAACTGGGGAGTGACTAAACAAATCGTAATACATAAATGTAATGAACTATTATTGCGCTATAAATAACAACAAATATGACAAATACAGAGAAGCATGGAAAGACTTGTATGAAATGGTGTTGAGTGAAGTAAGCAGAGACATCAGAAAACTGCATTTAAAATTACAAAAAACAAGCGTGGCCCAAAATAGAGATCTGAGAAGACACTTCTACTCCTTTATAGACATGAGAGGTACACAGGCATAGAACACTGCATATACTTTCATAGTTTTTCACTGTATTGATCAGTTTTGCAGATTGCCTTTTGTCTTCTTTTTATTTAAAACAAACAGTCTTTGTTATAAGATGGCTTCTTGGGTGGGAAGAGTGAGGGATACAAACAAAAATCAATTAAAAATTACTTCAAAAAAAAAAGAAAGCTAAGAAACACTTGGACAACATGACTAGGTAGTACAAGCCCAAAATTCCTGGGAAGAGTAACAACATGAATGATCCTTTAGGAAGATCAGTCTAGCAGTGGTGTACAAGAAGGACTGGAGAAGGTAGAGAACAAGGCAGTGAAATTAGTTAGGAGACTACTGTTAATAGTCCAGAGTGAGGACCTGAACTAAAATGCTGAAAGTGAAAATGACAAGAGCTGCGTCTAAGAAATACCTAAAAAGAAAAAAAATTAACAATTAATCATATGATGGATTTAGAAGATAAAGGAGAAGTCAAATACAATGTTAAAGTTACTAGTCTAATATTACAGAAGAACAATGCTGACACTGAAATGAAGAAGTTGAGAAGTGGAGCTTAATTGTGAATGATAAATATGGTTTTATACAGGACAACTCTGAGGGACAGCTAAAGAGAGATGTTCTAGAGACAACTGGAAATTAGACATAAGAATACAGGGGAGAAGTTAAAGCTAAAGATATAGATTCGAAAGTTATCAAAATAGAGATGAGAGTTAAAACTATTAAAGATGATCTTTCCCAAGGATTAGGAAAAAAGACCAAAAGGCTGAAGATAAGAATAGGTGTCACCAATATCATTCAATATGGTTTAGGCCTTATTTTTCAAATATACAAAGAACTTTGTCAAATTTCTAAGAATATGAGTCATAACCCAATTGATAAATGGTCAAGGAATATGAACAGGCAGTTTTTCAATGAAGAAATCAAAACTATATATAATCATATGAAAAAATTCTCTAAATATTATTAGAGAAATGCAAATTAAAACAAATTTGAGATATCATCTTACACGCATCAGTTGGCTAAAATGATAGCTACCCTTCAATTGTGGAATGGTTGAACAAGCTATGTGTATGATTGTGATGGAATACTACTTGATATACAAAATGATGAGTTGGTTGATTTAGAAAAACATGGAAAAACTTCGCCCTATGAAGGAAAATGCTATCCACTTCCAGAGAAAGAAGTGACAAATTGAAATATGCATAGCATGGTCTTACATATAAGTATTTATGTGTATGTGTTTACAGACATATACTTATATTTAAATATATATTTACGTTTAATTGTAGCGTTCTCTAGGATGAGGGGGGTGAGGAAAAGAATAAACTAAAAAGTGAACAGCAAGGGCAGCTAGGTGGTGCAGTAAATACAGCGTTGGCCCTGGAGTCACGAGGACCTGAGTTCTAATTTGGCCTCAGACATTTGACATTTATTAGCTGTGTAACTATGGGCAAGTCACTTAACCCCAACCTTGCAAAAAAAAAACCAAAAAAAAAAATAGAAAAAAAAAGTGAACAGCAGAGAAAAGAGAACAAAAGAAAACCCAGAAGGAAGCAGAGAAAAGCTAGGTAGTTTTGAAAATGTGTAATATTTTTTACATAGTTTTTCTTGAAATGGACATTTATTGTTTTATACTGAATCCTCTCTTATGTTCTGCTGTATACATGGAAAGCTTTTTTTTTCTTGTTTTGTATTTAAGTTTAAAATGAATAAAAAATGTTAAAAAAAATTCATCAGGGAATGAAGTTAGGGAAGGGCTAAAAGGTACCTCAGAGATCATGTAAGACCAGAAAGGTTAAACTTGTAGCCCACAGTCCAGAACCAGATTAAAATGTCATTGGCAAATGTTTAACAAAATAAATTAAAATACAACACAAAACAGATAATGTTGATTTGAAGTTTTATCCATTTCTTTGTGTTCTGGCAAAAGATCTAATCAAAACCCTTTATTTTACAAAGGAGAAAACTAGAAATCCACCTCTGAGGTCAGCCCCACAGTTCCAACTCACCTAAGTTCATCCATTTCCTTCTTCTTCTTCATTTCCTCTTTCTCTTTCCTCTTCATTTCTTGAATCTGGGCTTTCTTCTCATTCCTCTCCTCTCGGTCTCTGCATTCCTTTTCTGCTGCTAGGTCTGGGAAACGTTCCATTTTGGTCTTTTCTAATCGGTTCAGAATCTCATTTACTTTCTTCTCCACTGTTACAATTTTCACCTTGGTGAAGAAAAGGGAAATTGGGGTGGGGGTGGGAAGGAAAAGAAAGCTTTTTTTGTTCTTTGGAATAAGTTTCCTGCTTAAAGGTGGCTAGGTGAGTGGGGAGGGAGAAAATGTTGAGGAACCTATCCAGGGAGCCATCGGCTATTATATATATGTCACTCCCAGTTTATTTCCTTTTTTTTTTAAAACTTAAAACATAGTCACCCCTCAAAAACATAGTGAGTGCTAGATGGAAAAACTGGGTACTATACTCATACAAGAGCCTATTTCCTACTCATACAGGAAATACTTACATCCTTTTGCCTGTGAAATCCTATCTGTCCCACATCCATATCTGCTGTTTTCTTCAGGTTAGACCACGGTGTATATACCACATTAACATTGTTCATCTTGCAGCCTGACAAGAGAAACTTTTCTTCAGCATGTAAGGCAAGAAAACACTAGACAATGCCCTCAAACTTCCTATCAAAAATCACAAGCCAACAAGGATAAAGTTGAACACAATTAAACTAAAAATATCATCAAAATAACAAAATGTTAAGTTATTCAGGTATTTTTCCATTACTCACAAAATGACAGCTGATTCATTAATAAAATTACCACTAAATTATTGTACTATAGTAGAAAGAGCAATAGGGGCAAGAAATAAGAAAACCTGGGCTTTGGCCCAGACTCTGTTCTATGTGACCTCAGGTAAGTTAACCTCTCTAGCCCTTAGGTTTCCTCATATATAAAATGATGAAGTTGGACAAGGTGCTCTCTAAGTATTCTTACCTATTCTAACATTATGATGTACATTTGCAACCCCGTGACTAGCCAGCTCTGAGTAATGAAAGCTCCATGAATTACAGTCCTCGGGAAGAGATGGTTTCTCTACTTCACTTTTGTTTGTTCGTTTATTTAAAGCTACAATCAGGGCCAAAAGAAGATGAAGAACAAATTCCCCCATTTCTCCAGTGGGAAAAGTCTTTGTTTGTTCGTTTATTTAAAGCTACAATCAGGGCCAAAAGAAGATGAAGAACAAATTCCCCCATTTCTCCAGTGGGAAAAGTCTCAGCAGCATCAGGGAGAATAGGATGGCAGTACAGTTTCTGGGGCTGTGGGACAGTAGAACATGTTAGTCTTGAGGTGTCTGGAGTAATATAAGAGGTAGGAGAGTCTTAGGTGGTAAGCTAGGTGATATCTGTGCCTCTGCAGTATGAGGCACGCTGTGGGGGTGAGACTTGGGTTCATTAACTATCTAAGCAAATATGAACATGTCGTTTACCCTCTCTGGGCCTCAGTCTGGGCCTCTGTAAGTGAGAGGCTTAGATTAAATATGATTCTAGTTACGAATTTTATTTCCTATGCTAACTCATAAGCGCTGCTTTGATTTTGCCAGGCCGATTCCACCAGGATGAGAAAGAGGGGGTACAGAGAAAAAAAAGGAATGAAAAAAGAGTTCAGTATATTGGAAAGCTGAGTAGGCAGTCCATACAACGGTACTGGGAGAGAGGGGAGCCCTTCCTTCCCTTCTCTCTAGATCAGGGAACCAATGAAAAGGCTATACAGGATTGTAGAAGACTAGAAGAAAATTAGAGCTACCATAACTTTCACCAGTCATCCAGTGAATATGAAAAAGAGGATGAGAAAGAAATGAGAATGAAAGCCAAAGGATGAGAGCACATTTTTTAATTGGTAAATTTCACTGGAAATTTTTTCAAAATCCTGCTTTTTACCTACGAAAAGCTAAGTGTCCTAAAACAACAAAAAGAATTTACAAATTTGCAAAACAGAAAACAAGGGACTTTACACAGCTATTAACAATAAGGCAGTATATTGTAAAGAAAAGAACACTAGAGAACAGATCTGATCTCTAGACACTACACTTACAAACTGGAAATTCACTTAAGCACCCTGGGTAATGACTCTCTCATCTATAAAACAAGCTAAGACTACGTGATCTTTAGCAGAAATTCCTCACATAAAATCTTACTTAAAAGTATACTTTATTTTCTTGAAATATAGATTGTCTGGGAAAAGGTCCAAGAAAATGTAGGGAGGATAACTAGGTGACACAGTGGATAAAGTGCCAGGAGTTAGGAAAGACTCATCTTTCTGAGTTCAAATCTGGCCTCAGAAACCTAGTGTGTGACCTTGGGCAAGTCACTTAACCCTGTTTGCCTCAGTTCCTCATCTATAAAATGAGCTGATGAAGGAAATGGCAAACCACTCCAGTGTCTTTGCTAAGAAAACTCCAAATGGAGTCACAAAATGTCAGATATGACTGAAACAAGTCAACATCAACAACAACCACAACAACAAAGGAAAAGGAGGCTGCATATTTCAGGTATCTTTAAGGTCTCTTTCAGCACAAGGCCTATCATCTCAAAGACCTCATTTCTTCCTAACCAAGTAAAGGGTACCTCCTGATGACACCGGATGAACAGAACAAAAGGAGGTAGTGAAAGATAAATACATCTGCAAAACCCAATATTATCCTCTGACACTAGCTACACATCCTCCCACTTCCAAACCCCATTACCATCCCAAACTACATTCCTTTCCCACATCAAATCTTACTCTTTTACCCTCTTCTCATCAACTCCTAAGTCAACTCCAATAATATCTGTTCCCCCTGAGCTTCTTTCATACCTCAATTCTGCTCCTATAATTCAATCTGTCTTAACAAACTCAACTCCTAATTGACATCTTAATGTCCATCTACCTTCAGAATACATTAACCTGGAACCCTTTTATTCACCTCCTTAATTGTCAAGAGGTTGTAGCTAGAACATATCATGCCCTAACAAAACAATGGATGACAACATCATCTGATCTACTACTTCCTCTCAACTCAAAAGGAAAAAAAAAAAGTCAAAAAGTATACATGCATGAAAAGGGCAAGGGAAAGCAAGTGATCTTCAGCAATGGAATCTGATGACCAAATGGCAAACCTACAAATAAATGCTTCTCAAGCTGAGCTAATAATATTAACTTAGTGTACAAAAACCTTTTACAAATCACCTTAAAGACAGACTTTAAAAAAGCCTAAGGTAATCTTTCATTTCAGGCAAGAAAAATAAAGTGGGATGAATTAAGACACAAGGAAATGAAAAGTATATTCTTTTATAAGAAAAAACTACAGGTGCTTTTTATGTAGCAAAGCCAACATTTATAAAGGGTAAACTAATGAAGGCACACTTCCCATCATTTTTGTACATTAAAAATAGTGCATTTTGGGGCAGCTAGGTGGCACAGTGGATAGAGCACCGGCCCTGGATTCAGGAAGACCTGAGTTCAAATCCGGGCTCAGACACATAACACTTACTAGCTGTGTGACCCTGGGCACGTCACTTAACCCCATTGCCTAGCCACCCCCCCCAAAATAGTGCATTTTAAAAAAGAAATAGAAACATTCTTGGATATACATGGCTACTACAAAGTCTGAAAATGCCTCATGCAAAGATTACCTTGAATACTATTGGCCTTCACAAGGTGTGCACAATCCATCAGCACTTCCTTTGGAATGTCTTCTATCCTTTCCCCCTGGAACACAAACATAACCTAACTGGATGATGTGATTTTAATGCCGACCAAAACCTAAGCATGTGCAGAGTTCAGTATACCCTACTAGGTTCTATTTTATTCAATGAGAGGATTCTAATATAGCAGAGCAGAAAAAAGCAAAATTGACAGGAGCCCTAGGAAGTTTATCTTTTCATTCTCTCCAATTTTAGTAATTAACATGTTAAGTAAATTAACTGGAGAAATATGAATAACATGTGATGCTTCTCGTTGGGAAAAAAAAAATCACAGGATCATAGATTTGGAAGTGGAAAGAATTTTAGGTTATCTACACCAATGCCTTCATTTTAAAGATAAGGAAACAGGCACTGTAAAGTGGCAGAGACAGGATTCAAACCTCTTGATTCAAACCCAGGACTCTTTCCATTGCACCAAAAATATATATTTTTTAAAAAGTTGGCTCCAACTACCTTGTGCAGCCGAAGGTACACGTGAGCTGAAGACAGTTTGTCCACATGAAACCTACAAAAGAGGGAAATCATTTTTAAGAAGAGGCTTATGACTAGTATAAGCACAGTATGAATATAGAAAGAAGACTGGTTAGTATAATGGAAGAAAAAAACTGAATAGACAGGACATGACCATAACAGAAGTAGCCCAAATTCTTCAAGGCAATTCTCAAAACATTATCCATATGTCCCAAGTATATGTAGTACAGCTACCCCTCTTTTAAGTAATCCGTTAGAGATATAGCATCCATTAACTTCTCTAAATTTTCATCAACCTGTTTACATCTCCAGGCTATATGCACCCTCTTGAGGGTAATGAGCTTTACATATTAACTTTCCAATCAGCAAAGAATTACTGCTATTGCAAGCCTCAGCAGGTGCTCCCAGTTCTGGGGTCACCATATCCTGTTTACACATCTCTATCTACAGCCATCCATTTGCTTTGTGAATGATGATTCTGATCATATCCCATTCTCACTCTATCTTTCCAAACTGAAGTGAGTCCTGCCTTTTCTGAGAAACAATGACCTTCAAAAACACATCATGTTCCAAGTGGTGGAAACACCCCGATTCTGCACAAAGGTGAGATTATTATGCTGCTTATTCCAGTGCCATTCTTGCTGACACCTGGCATCTGAGAAGCAGCACAAGAGCAGGAATCTTGAGTAAACAGTTCATAATGATATCCAGATGCTCCCAGTGGATCATTACTCATCTCAGAACTCTCATTTTATCATCTTATATTGCATTATTCTTCCCACATAAGTTTATCTACTACTTTTCAACCCATTCACAGAATCAACATGAGCTCTTTCTGCTTATAAACATTCTTCATGGCATTTCACAACCCAAGAGAACTAAGTATCATCTACATAAACCTGGAAATTTCATTGTGAACTTCCCTTTCATGGTCCTGGCACTGATCCTTAAGGATTACTACCATAAACCATTCTCCACCACAAAAAAAAGGGACTTTTTCTTACTTTTTCTTTCCACTTCATAACCCAACACTTGTTTCTGTAATTTTACTTTTTAACCGTGTAGTTTATTTTTAGCATTTTTTAAAATTTTGAGTTCCAAGTTCTTCCCTCCCCTCCAATACCTCTCCCACCTACTGAAAAGGCAAGCAATGATATCAATTATACATGTAAAATTATGCAAAACATTTCCATATTAGCCATGTTGCACCACTCCCCCCTCCAAAAAAAGCAAGAAAAACAAAGAAAGTGAAAAAATTACACTTCAATTTACACTCAAGAGTTCATGATTTCTCTCTCTAGAGATGGTTAGCATTTTTCTTCATGAATCCTTTGAACAGTCTTGGACCACTGTATTGACCAGAGTGGCTAATTTTTTCCCAAGCGATCATCATTACAATATCGCTGTTTCTACGTACAATGATGTGGTTCTACTCATTTCACTTTGCATCAGTTCATATCAAAACCATTCCTCTCAACATTTCTTGCAGTACAATAGTATTCCATCACAACCATATACCACACCTCATTCAGCCATTCCCCAACTGATGGGCATCCCATCCATTTTCAATTCTTTACTACAACAAAAAGAGCTACTATAAATATTTTTTGTACAAATAGGTCCTTTTCCTTTGATCTCTTTAGGATACAGACCTAGAAGTAGTATTGCTGAGTCAAAGGGTACACATAATTTCATAGCCCTTTGGGCAAAGTTCCAAATTGTTCTCCAGAATGGCTGGACCAGTTCATAATTCCACCACTAGTGCATTAGTGTGCCATATTTTTCCCCTCCAGCATTTGTCATTTTCTTTTTCTGTCACATTAGTCAATCTGATAGACGTAAGGTGGTAACTCAAAGATGTTTTAATTTGCATTTCTCTAATCAATAGTGATTTAGAGCATTTTTTCATATGAGTATAAATAGCTTTGATTCCTTTTTCTGAAAATTGTCTGTTCGTATCCTTTGACCATCTATCAATTGGGGAATGGCTCTTATCTTTATAAATTTGACTCAGGTCCCTATATATTTGAGAAATTAAGCTTTTATTAGAGAAATTCGCTGTAAAAAGTTTTGTTATTACTTCACTGTCCATGGTATTTTTACCTAGTTTCCCTGATTATCCCTTTTAATTAGGTCTATTTTGGTTTTTCTTTTAATCTGAGATCATAATTGCTACCCCTGCCTTTTTTACTTCAGCTGAAGCATAATAGATTCTAGAATGCTCTAGTCACCTATATTTTAACTCTTTGTATGTATTTGTTTCAAGTGTGTCTCTTGTAAATAACATATTGTTGGATTCTGGTTTCTAATCCATTTTGCTCTTCATTTCTGTTTTATGGGTGAGTTCATTCCATTCACATCCATGGTTTCCCTCAATCCTATTTTCTTCTATTTAGCCTTCTCTTTCTCTCTCTTTTTATCCTCAGTCCTATTTTCCTCTTTTTACCTAGTCCCTCCTCAAAAGTCTGTTTTACTTCTTACCGTTGCCTCCTTTAATCTGCCCTCCCTTTTATCACACCTACCTCTCTCTTACCCCTTCCTGGCTTACTTCTCTATTGAGAAGTATAGATTTCTATACCCAAATGAGTGTGTGTATATATTCCTTCCTCTTTGAACTAATTCTGATGTGAGATTCAAGTGTTGCCCACCCCCCCAATTTCCCCTCCACTGTAAAACCTTTTCCTTGTGTGCCTCTTTAATGTAAGATAATTTTCCCCATTCTTCCTCTCCCTTTCCCTTCTCCCAAAGCATTCCTCTTTCTCACACCTTCCTTTTTTTTTCTTTTTTAGAGATCATTTCAACATAATCAACTCACACCCATGCCTCCGTCTATGTAGGCTCCTTCTAGCTGCCCTAATAATGATAAAGTTCTTAGGAGTTACGTGTATCATCTTCTCATACAGGAATGTAAACAGTTTAATTTTATTAAGTCTATTGTAACTTCTCGTTCATGTTCATCTTTTTATGTTTTTCTTTTGTTTTTGAATGTTGAATTTTCTATTCAGCTCTGGTCTCTTCATCAGAAATGCTTGAAAGTCCTCTATTGTCATTAAATATCCATTTTACCCCCTGAAGATTTATACTTAGTTTTGCTGAGTAGGTGACTGTTGGTTGTAATCCTGGCTCCTCTGCCTCCTAGAATATCATATTCCAAGCCCTCTGCTCCTTTAATGTGGAAGCTGGAAAGATGTATCCAAACTAATGGAAACAAATCTACACATAACAGGACTCTGTACATGCCATGCCTTTAAGTATCTTATACTCCTACTATCCTCACTGTTCATAGTGGAATGGTGATTATATTACTTAAGAAGAATGTTGGGAAAAAATAACACATTGGTCAAAAAAAGGCTCCAGAAAAAACAAAAAGACAAGTATGTGTTGATGTTATGATGACTGCCAAGGCTATAGCATCAGGAGAAAACCCGTCTTAGATAATGGTAGCAAAAACTGGGAGCTAGCATAGCAGCCAGCTATTTATAATTTAATCTACTTAAATGAGGACATGGGACACTAGCCTTGTTCTTAATCTGAGGTCTTATCTTGGATCATGAAAGTCTTAAGTTGGGTAGACTCTCAGAGAGTTACTTACCAAATATCTTCTGGCCAGCCATATTTTATTAGATCTTCATCTGAAGAAAACATGAGAGAAGGATAAGAAACATAGTCTAATAACCAGATATCATTTAATATTGGCCACAGTTTATAATACAAAAACAAACAAGCAAAAACCACTTGGGTTTTTCTATTTCAAGCATTTTTAGAGGTGGTAGTAGTAGTAAGCTATTTAAACCAATAGTACTCATGAGGTTGTTGTGAACTATGAGTAGTCCCCACAGTTCAGCAAGGAGGCCAATAAGCTAGCCCAACGTATGAGATGTTTGAACAAAAACTCCTTGAGGGCAGACACTATACATTTTATTCATCTTTGTAGAGCCCTCAGCACATAAAATGGTGCCTTGAACACAGCATGTTCTCGATAAATTTGGGTTGAATGTCTGAATGCACAATAGTTTCTGGTCAAAGTTCCCAGATAGAAAAGAAAAGTGATGAATATCTTCAAGTGACTTTACTGCTTTAAAACCAGGTGAGTTAATTTTTTAAATTGTGTTAATGAATTAGTTTTTTAAAAGATTAGAAAAAATGGTTAAAATTCTTTTTTATACAAGAATTATAAAAATCCATACTCTGATAGCAACAGCCCAAGACCCTGAACCCAAGAGCCTTGGGAACAGCAGTGCTTCTGGCCTAGTGACCCCTGCTATCATCTTGAGAAGCAATCTCTGCAGAAATGCAGGATAATTGTTCTGAAACGGGCTGTTGCTACAACTACTGAAGATCTAGAAAAGAAAGTTCTTGCCACCAAAATCATTGGCACTGTCAAATAGTTCAACATTAGAAACTAGCACTTTATCAGTGGACATTATGACATTAAAGAAAAGGTATTTTCTTCTACTTTGCTCTTTACCCTAAGGACCATGGGACTCTTCCATCAGACTTGCAGCTAAAATTTTCATATGTGTTTTCTCCCCCATTAGAAATGTGAGCTCCTTGACAGCTCTTTTATTTATTTTTATTTGTATCCGCAGCTCTTAGTACAGTGCTCTGCATATAGAAGTGCTTAATAAATGATTTAATCATTCATTCACTATTATATTTTAATTTATGCTTAAAGATATCACCATGGAAAAAGGCATTTGACTCCTGAGAGACATTCACTTAGCCTTTTTATAAAAGTTTTATAAATATCAAATATCCTGTTATCAACTTCCAGTTCATGTTCCTTCCAATATTCCCAATATCCAATTACCACGGTCATTTGCTAATTGCAGATGAAGAGTTCAGCATTATCCTAACATGGGCAATTAGCAATTCTTGCACCACAACACTACCTATAATAAATTATAAGGCCAGGAGTAAAGCATAAAAAAAAATTTTTTTTAAGTAAAGCATAAGAAATTTGTATATGGGTAGGTATGTATATATGTAAAAACCATCACATCTGAAAAAGAACTAATTGTTTTGCTTTGCAGATCAGATGATGGTTTACTTAGAGAACCCTAAAGAATTAGCTAAAAAATTAACTGAAATTCATAACTTCAGCAAATTATCAGAATATAAAATAAATCCATAAAAATAATCAGCACCTCTGTATATTACCAACAAAATTCAGCAGGAAGAGATAGGGGAAAAAATTCCATTCAAAACAACTTATTATTGTTGCTCAACTCTTCATGACCCCATGGGACCACAGCACATCAATACTGTCTATGAGGTTTTCTTGGCAAAGATACTGGAGTGGTTTGTCATTTCCTTCTCCAATGGATAAAGGCAAACAGAGGTTAAGTGATTTGCCCTGGGTCACACAGCTAGTAAGTGTCTAAGGCTGATTTAAACTCAGGTATAATATTTAGGATTCAACCACCACGATATACATAGGAACTACATGACTACAACAGACTGAACAGAAACAGATAGATCTTAGTCAATAGAAAAATATTAACTGCTCACAAGACTGAACCAATATAAGAATGATATTAATATTCAGTGTCATACCAATCAAACTACCAAGGTTTTATTTTGGAAAGCTAAAAAAAAACTGGAAGAACAAAAGCTCAAGAATTTTGAGGGGCCTAGTAGTATCAGATCTCAAAATGTACAACACAGTAATAAACAGCTAGGTGGCACAGTGGATAGAGCACCGGCCCTGAATTCAGGAGGACTTGAGTTCAAATGCAGCCTCAGACACATAACACTTACTCGCTGTGTGACCCTGGGCAAGTCATTTAACCCCATTGCCTAGCCAAACAAAAAAAAAAAGAAGTGTTCACTTAAAAAATCTGAGACTGAGCAGTGGATAAGATGGGTGGGTACATCACATACAGAAGCAAAGGAACTTAGTTACCTAGTGGTCAATAAACTTAAAAGCCCTAGCTATCAGGGTAAGAATTCACTATTTAACAAAAACTGCTAGTAAAATAGGAAATGGGCCTGGCAGAAATTAAGTTTAGACCAACATTTTACAATGACTTAGATTTAAAAGGTCACACCTTAAACAAATCAGAGGAGCAAAGAAGTTACATTTCAAATCTAAAAACAGAGGAAGTGTTCATGATCACAGCAGATAAAATTGCCAATTTTGTTTACTTAAAATTTTTAAGGTTTTGTAAAAACAAAATTAACTGCAGCTGAGATTAGAAGAGAAAAACAGTTAACTGGAAAAAAACCTTTTCAGAAAAGTTCCTGTTAAAGATCTAATTTCTAAGACATACAAAGAAATTATTCACATTTTTAAGAATAAAAGCTATTCTCCAATTGATACATGGTCAATGGTTCTAAGCAGGCAGTTGTCTATGGAAGAAATTCGAGCTAGCCATAGCCATATGAAAAGCAAAAATTATCCAAATCACATGCAAATTAAATCAATTTTTACCACCAAAGCACTTCACCATTAACTTTCTAATGATGGGGTTCTCTGAATTTAATTAGTCTTGTCCTCTGGTTATAGGCAACAGTCCAACACCAGGCTTATATTCAAAGCCTTTTTTCTAGCATGACTTTCAAGAACTTACTGTCCTGAGGTTCCTCAAACATTTATGGACATGGGCAATGTGAGAAATTGTTTTGCGTGTCTATGCATATGTTACAAGGGTTTTGCTTTTTCGTTTTGTTTTTCAATGAAGAGTAAGGTGGAAAGAGGAAATAAATGCTTAATTTAAAAATTTTTAAAGGAGTCAGTCTACAATACATACATATATATGCTTCCTGTTGAATTTTAAACAAAATCATACCAGTAAACTAAGGAAAGTTATTTAATTTGAATGCCTAGATTCAAAAACTATTAAAGTGATAATTCATCTTTAACAGAAATAGCTTCTTCTGTAATTTTGGAATGAATAATGGGTTCTCAGGCAGTTAAGATGGACCAGAGTTCAAATCCAAGCTCAGATAATTACTAGCTGTGTGACCCTAGGCAAGTCACTTAATTTTTGTTTGTCTCTGGAAAAAGAAATGACAAAACACTCCAGTATCGTTGCCAAGAAAACCCCATGGCCGGTACTGGCGTGACATGATCCACAGGGTCATGAAGAGTTGAACATGATTGAACAACAACAAAACTCGTTTCTTCCTCAGTTCATTCCAAATTGAGAAACTGCCTGAGAATTTAAAAATAAGTTATTTTCCTAGTATATAAAGAAAAAGAGATATTTTAAACTTCTTACACTGAATTGGCTAAAATAATCTATTTAATCTTCATTTTAAAATATTTAGATATCAAGGATCTATATTTTATTTGGTGTGGGTTCTCCTTCCATCAATGTAAACCACAATTTCACTATGTCTATTAAAAAGTCTACAACTTTCACAGCCACAGCACTGCATCACCAGCTTTCTGGTGATGAGCTCAGATAATTAATTAGCTTTGCCTTAGTAAATTTGGTTTTTTTTTTCTTTTTCTTTTTTGGCTAGGCAATGGGGTTAAGTGACTTGCCCAGTCACACAGCTAGTAAGTGTTATGTGTCTGAGGCTGGATTTGAACTCAGGTACTCCTGAATCCAGGGCCGGTGCTCTATCCACCACACCACCTAGCTGCCCCAGTAAATTTGTATTTACTACCTGCTGACATAGCCCTGAAGACCCCAGGTGATAATCACACCACAATGAGGCAACAGAGGTGGTCTTTGGTGGAGGTTAAAAAACAAAAGCAAAACAAGAAATACACAAATAAAGCAAAACACATTTAGCATAACTGAAGGAAACATAACTCAACTGGGAGCCAAAAGACTTGAATTAAAATTCTGGCCCTGTCACTAACTAACTAGTTGGATGATCCTGAATTAACCTCCGTTAATAGTTTATAAAACATTTTCAGATATATTATCTCATCTAATTTATTCCTTTACAATAGCCCTTTGGGGTAGGTTTATCCTTATTTTACAGATGAGGAAACTAACACTCTACTCTAAAGGGAATACTGAATGTAGAAGTTAGCTTATTTGAATATAGAAGTTCTGGTAGTTTAAAAAGATAATCATTGTTTTTAGTAACTTTAAAATATGGTATTTGATCATTTGACTTACTGTCCTTTCTTTTTGGCCTTTTTGCTCTCCACTGTGGGGTAGGCAAAAAAGAAAAATAAATTCAGGAGTTTTAATGGTCTCTAGAGAACTACTACCCATCTCTTCATAGAGAAGTGATGAACTTAAGATGCAGAAGACACATATTTTCAGATACGGTTAATGTGGACATTTGTTTTGCTTGAAACTTAGCATATTTGTTAGAGGAGTTATTCCCCATATAATGGAAAGGGAAAGATTGAGGAGAGAGGGAGAGGAAAAGAAGGTCGATAAGGCATCTGCATTTTTTTAAATGCAGAGAAAAAGAAAGATCAGAAAGAAGCGTAGCCAAATGGGACAGTGTGAAAGTTTTAAGTTGAACTTATAAACTTGAAAAAGAAAAGCATGCTATATATAACAGAGATTTGGAGTTTTGTGTAAAATCTTTTTATGTTCTACTATGTATATGGAAATGCCCATTTTGTTTGTTGTTTGTTATGTTTAGAATAAAAATAAAATCATAAAAAAGAAAAGAATAAATGAGACTATGTCCAAGCTGAGAGATTCCTTACAACTTCTGAGATCCTATGGTTTACCACCTTTCGCTCATTTTCAATCAGACCATGATTGACTCTCTGATTCCACCTGCTGGTCAATGAGAGGAATAAGCTAGCCTCTGTGAGAGAAAATAAGAAACTGCCAAAGCTATGATTTATAGCTGTCTATCCAAAAAATCAAGACACCAAGCATGAAAAAGGCTACTAGAGAAGATTATGCTTGTGCCAAAAATTCCTTGTAGTGTATAAAATATTTTTCTGCTATTCTAGGATAAGAGTATTTAAGAAGTGGAAAGATGACCAGAAGATGAGAAAAAAATTTCCTTAATTCAAGAGCAGTGAAGGTTTTTCAAGGGCTTCAAGAAAGAAGTCGAGATTATAAAAGCAATAATTTCTTACTGCTATCTCTGGCTATAAAATTGAAGGAAAAGCCAAAATCTAAGAAACTGGGCTCCAAAACAGTCCACCAGGCAGTAAGAGAGGTAAAAAATATAAAGTACCATTTTTGGCTTACAGATGGGTTAATGGCACTTGCAGGTATCACAAGCCTCCTTAGGCTCTAGTGGAGACTTGATGCTCTACATCACCTTCTACTGCCCATTATTTTGTGGAGACAAATAGAAGAAGGAAAAGGCTTCAGTACAAGGCAACTCAGAATCCACACTGGAATTATTCTAACACAGTGGTGAGCACCTTTGGTGAGCATACATCTCCCTGTTTTATGCCTCACTTGATATTTATGAACAAGGATATTTCTATTGTTATGTCCAAGGAATTTTGAATAATTACTACAAATGGATGGGAGACACTTTGTTGAAAAACAGTCTTTAAGGTGATATTTTTCTCTACTGCATTTTTTTAATCAATAATAAGCACAGTGGGATCTTACATTCTTCTACAGCTTTCAATTAACTGTGAAATGGTGAAGATGTGGCCTATTATGGCACTTGCAAAAAAAAATCCGTATATTCCCTAATATCCTCATTAAAGATGACCTCAATTTGTGTGTAATCAATCAAAAGAGTTTGGCCCAACTAGTTACATAAAGAAAACCAAATGGATAAAGAATGTTTATTGCCCAGATTTTGACATCTGGATAGAAAGCCTATAGACCTTATCTATCAGTCTGTATATTTAGGAGTAGGGCCTGAAGATAGACAAGAGGAGAGTAAGCTGTATTGACTTTGGGAAGCTGCAAAGCTCCTTTATCCAAGTTTTTCATGAAAACAAAGACTCATCATCTTTTTAATAGCAACATTCAGTCTCCTAAGAATTAAAAATGAGCATCACACAGATGGCAATGGAGAGCTCATGGTGGGTATGAGCAGGCTACAATATATAAACAATGAGGAACTTTTAAGAAGAGGAATAAAATAAAAGGGGCAGGTAGGTGGCGTAATGGATAGAGCACCAGCTCTGAAGTCAGGAGGACCTGAGTTCAAATTCAGCCTCAGACCAAACACTTGACACTTACTAGCTGTGTGACCCTGGGCAAGTCACTTAACCCCAATTGCCTAAAATAAAAAAAAGGAATAAAAGATGTCTGATATGAAGAAAATATATAATCCTAAGGTAAGGGATAACACAGATTTCAGTTTGTACCCTGAATCTCACCTCTTGGTCAGGAGATACGTAAGCATGTTTCATCATTTGTAGTTATGGCTGGTTATGACATGGATCAGAGCTCTTGGGTCCTTCTGGCTGTTTATCTCTATAATGTGAACCTTACACCTTTTGCAGATCATTGACCTATTCTTCCTTTCTGACCTTACATTTTTCAGCTCTTAAATACTGAACGTCTAAAACCACAAGATCCTTAATACTTTATCTGCCTGTGACGGCAAGTTCAGCAATCAATTTTACACTGTGTTTTGAGAGATTCTTATTTTCATCCACATCCATTTGTGGTAATTATTCAGGATTCCTTGGAACAACCACAAGGAAAAGAAAACAACAACTAGAGAACCAGGGAGAGGCCCATAAATACAGTTCAGCTCTGTACTTCCTAGGGCAGAGTTATTTTGCCCTGTGAGCACCTCTCCCCCCCTCCCCCAAGCTGGGGGAAGAGATAGGGCCCAGGGAACTTCAGTGACTGAAGGGAGCACTGGATGAACACCTCTGCTTCATGGCTGTGGAGTGGAAGCACTGTAACTCCAAATTCCTCTGGCCATCAATGCTGCTCTTCCTTTCCTATACCTAACTACCTCTCCACTCTCTCTCTCTCTCCCCCAAGGTCCCCAGGATTTTGAGTGTCAGGGCTACAAACTATTACCTTAAGCCCATGAGAGTCAACCTGTAGTCTAGCCTGTCTCCTCAATTTTTATGATGCAAAAACTTATGATGCAAAATGTTCCCTGACCTCACGGAATCTAGCTTGGGGAGACAATAGGTACCTATACAGGTATATACGTATTAACTTGAAAGAAAAGGCACTAGGACTGGGGAGGAGAAGAGAAGGGAGGGGGACATGGGAATTATGAAAGGATTAATGTAGAAGGTAATGCTTGAAAACAATTAAGGATTCCTGACCCTGGGCAAGTCACTTAACCCCAATGCTTCACCAAAAAAAAAAAAAAAAGGATTCCTTTCTTTTCCCCTTTTAATTCTTTACAGTCTGACTTCCAACCTCATCATTCAACTAAAACTTTTTCTCCAAATTTACTAATGCCTTCTTAATTGCCAAATCTAATGGCCTTTTCCCTGTCCTCCTCTTCCTTGGCTTCTCTGTAGCTTCTGACACTGTTAATCACTCTTTCTCTAGGTTTTCAGAACTACTCTCTCCTAGTTCTCCTCCTGCCTATTTGACTGTTCCTCCTCTATCTCCTTTAGTGGATCTTCATTAAGGTTATTTCCAATAACCATAGGTGTCCCAGAATTCTGTCATGGACTCTTCCCCCACTATTTCACTTGGTAATCTCATCAGCTCCCAAGGACTAAATTATCACCTCTATGCTGATGATTCTCAAATCCACTTTGAGGACTTAATCTCTCTGCTGATGTCCAGTCTCAAATCTCCAACTACCTACAGGACATTTTGAATTTGGATATCCCTTAGACATCTTAAACTCAATGAATTCATCCAAAACTGAATTCATCATTTTCCCCCCAAAATTTTTCCCTTCTTCCTAATTTCTCTTTTACTATTGAGAGCACAATCATCCTCCCAGTTACCCAAGCGCACAACCTAGGTGTCTTAATCTCACCCTACCCTCCAACATCCAATCTGCTGTCTTAGGATCTCTTGTATACTCTCCTGTTTCTCCTCTAACCCTGCCACCACTGTGTTTCAGAACCTCACTGTCTCACACCTCCACTATCACAATAGCCTGACGGTTTATCTCCCTGCCACAAGTCTTTCCTCACTCCACTCCACCCTCCACTATGTTGCCAAAGTGATCTTCCTAAAAAAGCACAGATCTAACCATGTCACTTCTAAACTCCAGTGGCTCCCTATTAGCTCCAGAATCAAATACAAATCTTCTTTTTGGCATTCAAAGCCTTTTATAGCTTGGCCTTCCCCCTAACCTTTCCAGTTTTCCTGTCTTACCTCCCCTCACCCTCCCCCCAACATTCTATAATCAATGACATTGGCTTCCTTGTTCTTTCTCCAACAAGAGACATCATCTCTGACTCCATATATTTTCACTGGCTGCCCCACATGTGTGGAACCTCTCCCCCCTCATCTCCACCTCTTGGTTTCCTTCAAGTCCCAGCTAAAATCTTCCCTAGAATAGGAAGGCCTTCCTGATTCCCTTTAATTCTAATGCCTTTCTTATGTTGATTATCTCCAAATTTATCCTGTATACAGCTTGTTCAGACCCAGTTGTTTGCATGTTGTCCCTCCATTAAGACTGTGAGCTTCTTAAGAGCAGAAATGGTCTTCAGCCTTCTTTGGCATGCCCAAAACCTAGTACAGTGCCTGGCACATACTACGTGCCTAATAAACGTTTACTGAATGACAAGCTGACTGATTCGAAGAAGTGGAACTGAGAAGTACATTCCAGGAAAGGAATGAAGGATTTTTTATGTTTATGAGGAACTTTAAGGTCAGTCTGGTTAGAGATTTGAGTGAGTGACGGGGAATGATGGCCAATTTGTAAAGGACTCAAACAGCCAGAGAGAATTTATATTTGAAGTTATAAAAAGTCACAGGAGTTTGCTGAATAGAACTGAGAAATGGTCAGGTGTGCACTTTAGGAAAATCAGTTTGGCAGTACTGAGGAGAATGGATTGGACTTGAGGCAGGGAGGTCAATTAGAAGGCTATTATATTAGATCTAGGCAAGAGGTAATGAGCTTCTAAACTAAGGTTAGCAGCTGTGTAGGGAGAGAGGGGAAAAAACCAACAATGTGAGAGCAATGTCTTCAAAGCCTACGACACAGGATTTTTTTATCTGATCGCAACCAAAATAGTTTGATATAGATTTCAAATTCCGTACAATTAACATTATAATGGAACTCTTTATAAGATTTCCAAGCACCAGCTAGCTTAATAATTTCAAACCCTATTCAGCACAAACAAAATTCAAACTAAAGCATTTTGACACCTAATTGAAATTCTTAACAATAGGATTTTGATCTGAAGGGCAGATTCACAAAAGCTCAAAAACTCATTCCCAAAGCAAAATGGAAGAGAAAGAAAAATAGTGTCACTTACCTGTTGGAAATTTCAAAATCAAATGCTTTGTTAAAACTTACTTTCATATTTATCCTTTCCCATATAAATGGTGTAAACAGATGAATCAGCTAAGAAGAAAAAAATACAAAAAGGTAAAGAAATCAGATAACATTGTATATTACCTCAGAAAACTACGGCAGGAAGAAAACAGACACTAAAAGCTTGGGGGAGATGATACATCGCCACTTCCCTACTTGCTCTGAATATTATGTTACTCTTGAGATTTTAGTAATTTTATATCTCCTGAAGGGCAAGTGGACTTGTAAAATGTACAAACATTAAGAAATTCCACTCAAATAATTTTTCTAGAAGTACTATTCAGCATAACCTTCAAGTCAAATAATGATTGGTTTTCTTTAAAAACAAAAAACACCACTATTCCATGGTGGAAAATGGCTCAAGCATTTGGCCAAATTTTATTTTGTAAACTTATATTATAAAAACTTAGTAACCATCTAGCAAAAACAACCTTCATGCCAAGAGAAAAGACATGGCACTTTCAGGTCACATAACCAACAAGAGGGAGGACTATTATAAATCAAAACAACTCTGAGGCTCTACCTCACAACCCTGAAAATTCACAAAAATGATAAATAATGGCAATAGTCAATGTTGGAGAGGTTAGAGAACGATAATCATACTAATACACTGGTGAACCTGTGAAATAGTACAATCATTTTGGAAAGCAATTTGGAATTATACAAATAAAGTGACTAAAATGTCTACAGACTTCATTACTGGGCTTATACTCCTGGGAAACCATAGAAGAAGAAAGTCACCATATACTCCAAAATATTTATAGCAGCACATTTTGTGATGGCTAAGAATTGAAAACAAGTGAATGCCCATTAATTGAGAAATAGCTAAACAAATTGTGGTAAAATGAATGTAATGGAATATCACTGTGCTGCAAAAAATTATGTGTGATGAATACAGAGAAACAGAGAAAGATATACATGAACTACAGCAGACTGAAGCAAGTAGAGACAACAAAACAATATACACAATGACTACAACAATGGAAATAGAAATATCTACACCCAAAAAAAAAATCAAAAGTAAATGTAACAAAATTATAAAGATAATAAAGGACAAGAATGAAAAGATATTAGAAGACTTCCTAAATTCACACCTTTATGAAGGTGGAGGCCCACAGGTATCAAACACTGCATATGTTTTCAGACTTTTTCAATTAGTTGTGCTCTCTAAAAAATTCTACTTGTTATATGACACAGCTCTTTGGGAGACAAGAGGGTAAGGATACTTGGATACCTATGATGATGTAAAAAACAGAAGATAGCAATAAAACTTTTTTTTTAAAAAAATTAATTTTAAAAAGAAGACATGGCAGCTAATATTAGCACAGAGTACAAGTTCATCTGCAAAACATTTAGGGGAAGAATGATTGAATATGACAAGTAATTATGCTTCATAAAAAAGAAAGAAGCAGAGGAGAGGGAAATGAGCCTTTGGAATGCTGGACCTAACCATACTAAACTATCCAGACAGCACTTATAGATGAAAATTAAAAGGAAAAAAACAAACAGAAGTGAAATGAAATTAGTATTTCAATAGCAATCAATTCCCATCACACATAACAGTGGACCTGCCACAATAGAACTCTACTCTCATTATCCAACATGCCACATGAGTGCACAGAAAGTCACTTAAGAAGATCAAATTGGGAAGAGTCGCTAGGTCAGAAAACAGAGAAGAAATCACATACTGGAGGTGACATAGAATCAATGGATTTAGGTCTAGAAGGGCACTTAAAAAGTGACCAAGTTCCCACTTCCTCATTTTACACATGAAGAAATTGAGGTTTTAGAGAGCTGAAGGGACCTGATCAAAGTTACATAGGTAGCAAGCAGCAAAGCCAGGACTTAACATAAACTCAGTAGTTTTTTTCCACTGTATCACACCTCCCCTTCCTCAGAGGTTAAATTTTGAAAGAAAATATCCCACAAAAGGACAAGAATAAAAATATCAATTTATGACCCACATGCCTGCTTTCTCATCTCTATAAAATTCAGTTCAAGTTAGTCAGGGAGACAGACCTCTATCATAATCATTTCATACCTATGGAACCAAGCTTCAACTATGCAAATATTTTTCTAATTCTATTGTTTATTTAGGCAAAAGCCTGTAGAAGAGAAAAGCAATTGCCATCTTTAAGGCTGAACACAGGGTAACTGAATTTAGAGAAATAATTCCAAAGTTGGAAGGGACTTCAGTATCTGTGGGTACTGGAAAAAAGAATTCTCTCTTCAACACACCTGACAAGTGTTCACAGTCTTAACTGGAAAACCTCCAGTGAGGAGAAACTCATTATCTCCCAAGGAAGGCATTCCCTTTTTACTGCTCTAATTGTTAGAAGGTTTCCCCTAACATCAAAGCCTAAGTCAGCCTCTCTGTAACTTCTCTCAACTGTTTCTAATTCTGCCCTCTAGAGAAGAGGAACAAATCTAAAATACTTCTTCCTTAGGCAGCTAGATAGTTTGGGGGATACAGCACTGGGCCTAGAGACAGGAAGACCTGAGTTCAAATCCAGCCTCAGACATTTACTAGTTGTTACCCTGAGCAAGTCACTTAGCCTTTCTTTGCCTCAGTTTCCTCAACTATAAAATGAGGCTCATAATAGCACCTACCTCCCAGGGTTGTTAAGAAGATTAAATGAGATAATATTTGTAAAGTTCTTAGCACAGTGCCTAGCACATAACAGGCACTATATAAATGCTCATTCCCTTCCCTCTTCAACATGACATGAGAGTCCTTCAGACATCTGAAGATAACCATCATGATCCCTCACCTCCTTCCAAAAATCTCCTCTCCAAACTAATATCCCCAATTACTTAAACTAATCCTCATATAACAAGAACTCAAGGTCCTTCCCTACCCTAGTTGCCCTCTCTGGGCACCTCCCAGCTTTATCACAGTTCCTTCTAAAACATAGCATCCAGAACTAAACACAATTCTCCAGACTATATAGCAGAGTAAAAAGCAAGATTATCTCCTTCTCATCCTGGGATGGTATGCCTCTCTCAACACAGCCAAAGCTCACATCAGTTTTCCTAGCCACCATACTTACTGTTGATTCACAAGGGAGCCTGCATTCTACTAAAATCCCCAGACCTCGTTTTACAAGACCTGTCGTCTTGCCATGTCTTTTCAAATCTAGTAGTTGTAGATGATGCTTTGAATCTAACTGTAAGATTTTATATTTATCCCCACTAAATTTCACCTCATTAACTTTGACCCACAGCCTTACAGAGCCTGTCAGTCAGTCAACAAGCATTTATCCAACACTTACTATAGTGCTGATGATACAGTCCTTGCTCTCAAGGAGCTCACATTCTAATGCGAAAGACAACATGTAAATAACTAGATACATACAAGATATACAGAGTGTCCCAAAAGTCCTTAGTGGTTTATTAAAAGCTTAAAACTGCACTAAGACTTATAACACACTACGTATAAAAAGCAGATGGAAGACAGTCTCATATGGGAAGGCACTAGCAACTAGGGCAAATGGGAAAGGCCTCCTGTAGAAAGTGAAATTGGAGCTGAATCTTGAAGGAAGCCAGGGAAGCAAAGAAATAGAGGTAATGAGGGACAGCATTTCAGGCACTACAAAGGAATGTGGGCAGGAGACAGAGCATAGTGTGGAAGGAATAGCAAGCCAGCCATTATAAATGAATTGTGGAGAGAACAAGAAAGTATAAGACAAGAAACTATAGAAAGGGGCCAGGTCAGGGCAGCTAGGTGGTGCAGTGAATAGAGCACCGGCCTTGTAGTCAGGAGGACCTGAGTTCAAATCCAGCCTCAGACCAAACACTTGACATTAACTAGCTGTGTGACCCTGGGCAAGTCACTTAACTCCAACTGCCTAAAAAAAAACAAAAACAAAAGGGGCCAGGTCATTAAGAGCTTTAAAGCACTTCTACTTTATTCTGAAGGTAAGAGGGAGACATTAGAGTTCTTTTCGGGGAGACTGGAGGGTTGACACAGTCAGACCTACAATTTAGAAAAGTCACTCTGGCAGCTGAATAAAGAATTGATTGAGGTGAGAAGAGAGATGAGGCAGAAAAGCTACAATAGTCTAGACAAGAGGCAGTAAGGACCACTATGTGAGCAGACAGGAGTACAGAAATATTGTGAAGGTAGAAACAAGATTTAGCAATCAACTGGATATGAGTCAAAGATAACACTGAGTTCATATACCCTCTGAAATCTGCTCTCCCCAAATCTAGGTTTTCTTCTCACCAATTCCTTGATGAAATGGCCATTTTCCTCCAAGGTATCCATCAATTCTAGGGCAGCTAGGCGGATAGAACACTGGGCTTGGAGTCAGGAAGACCGAGTTCAAATGTAGACTCAGATAATTAATAGCTGTGTGACCTTGGGCAAGTCACTTAACACAGTCTGCCTAATTTTCTTCATCTTTAAAAATGAGCTAGGGAAGAAAATGGCAAACCACTTCAGTATCTTTGCCAAGAAAACTTCAAAAGGGGTCACAAAGAGTCGGATGTGACTGAAAAACAACTAAACACCATCCATCGATTCTACCCTAACAAACAGTTCCACTCTTTATGGAACAGAAGTCAAAAAATAAAATAAAACGTCCCCTGGGAGGTTCCTCCAACTTTTGACTGTTTGGCCATTTGTCAGCAAGGTAATGTCATTGCTTTTTAGTATGCTGTCCAAATTTGCCATAGCTTTCTTTCCAAGACACAAACATCTTTTAATTTCATGGCTGCAGCAGCTGTTGGCAATGATCTTTGACCCCAAGAATATAAAATCCCACACTGCTTCCATTTCTTCTCCTTCTATTTGCTGGGAAGTTGATGGGACCAGTCGCCAAGATATTAGATTTTTTTTTTGATGTTAAGCTTCAAGTCGGCTCTTACACGCCTCTCTTTCACCCTCATCAAGAGGTCCTAACTCCCCTTCTCTTTCTGCCATCGAGGTGGTACCATCTGCATATCTGAGATCGTGGATATTTCTCCTGGCAATCTTAATTCTGGCTTTTCATCCATCCAGTCTGGCATTTCACATGATGTACTCTGCACATAAGTTAAATGAATGAGGTGAATATACAACCATGTTGTAGTCCTTTTCAAATCAGCTGTTTCATGTTCGGTTCTAACTGTTGCTTCTTGGCCTGTATACAGGTTCCTCAGGAGATAAGATGATCTGGCGCTGTGCTCCTACATCTTTGAGGATTTGCCACATTTTGTTGTGATCGGCACAGTCAAAGGTAATTTGGTAATTTAATCTCTAGTTCCTCTGCTTCTTTAAAAACAAGCCTGCTCTTCTGGTAATTCTCAGTTCACATACTACCCAGCTTACAGAATCTTAAGCATACCTTTGCTGGTGTGTGAAATGAATGTAACTGTTAGATAATCTGAGCATTGCCCTTCTTCAGGATTGAGACATAAACTGATCTTTTGCCATCCAACGGCCACTGCTGTTTTCCTAATTTGCTGGCATATTGAGCCCAGCACTTTTAATGGCATTTAAATAGCTCAGATGGAATTCCATCACCACTTATTGTTAACAGTGCTTCCTAAGGCCCACTTGACATCACTCCCCAGGATGTTTGGCTCTAGATCAATAACTAAATCATCAAGGTTACTGGTGATGTTAAGATCTTTGTTGCATATTTCTTCTGTGTATTCTTGCCACCTCTTCTTAATCTCTTCTGCTTCTGTTAAATCTCTAACATTTTTGTCTTTTATCATGTCCATTTTTACATGAAATTTTTCCTATCTCAAGTTTTCTTGAAGAGATCTTGTCTTTCCCATTCTATTGTTTTCCTCTATTTCTTTGTATTGCTCATTTAAGAAAACCTCATTCTGCATTCTGCTGGGTATAATCAGGAAATAAGTTTAAAAAAAAAGAAAAAAGGTCCCTCAGTAGCCTAAATTTAAAAATCCAGAGACACTAAAACTCATGAATTTCAGAATTAGAGGCGAGTGCACAAACCCTAATTCAGGACCTTTGTATTTTATATTCAATTCTAAACAAGCGTCCTTGGCTAGGTCAGTAGCAAATAAACTACAAATTGGAAGTCAAGTTAACAAGCATTTATTAAACACCTACAACATACTAGGTATTTTGCTAGGTGCTGGAGATACAAAGAACTCCAAAAAATTGCCTCTGGTGTCAGGAGCTCAAAGTTTAATGCAGGAGACAACTTGTAAATAACTTTGTACAGACTGTATACTGGATAAAGTGGAGCAAATAACAAAGAGAGAGCATGAGCATTAAGGGGAATAAAGAAGTTCCATCACAGAGGCATGCTGATGTCAGCAAAAAGTGACAAGGGGTATAAAAAAGATCCAAAAAGAAAACAGCAATTTATTGCTATGGCATCACCACATAAATAGCTAATTCATCCAAAAATGTTAAATTATGTAAATCAGCATAGGTCAGGGAAACAGAGGCTAAACTTCCTGTGTAACCTTGGAAAAATTTTTTTTTACTTCTCTGGGCCTCAATTTCCTCATCTCTAAAAGGTTCGGATTGGACTAGATTACCCTTAAAGAGCCCTTTAGAGCTCTTCAACCTATAAGTGTATGATCCACTGCCACTCTGAAATTGATGTGTTCTTGACAAAGTCACTTACCTTCTCTGGGTCTCAGTCTCATGCATAAAATAAATGTATTGGACCAGACATCTAAAACCCCTTCCACTTCTAAGATATGTCACTCTTCCATTAATACCAGGCTCCACTCCAAAGCAAATACAAAAAAAGTAATTAGAGAGTACTGATAAAACAAAACTCGAAAGCAACTACTCTATCTAAATGCCCATTTCAAAAAAACATACCAACTCAGTAAGCAACATAAATCAATCACTTAGCTGGCATAAGATGAAATGTAATAATCTTTAATAGTAAAGTCTCATCTCTAGCAAAGAATCAGAAATAGAGAAAACATCATGAAGGTTTAAGGAATAGCATTCTCTTCTCTCTTGATCATCAATAAGGCAGAATGTCACAGATTTTTTTTTTAAATACACACAGAGAGGACAATTTCCAAGATCTGGAATACTGACCTTACACAGTGACTGAATTTCACCTTCACAGAATCATGGTTCATAGATTTAGAGTTGAAAAAGGACCTTTGAAGCCCATCTAATCACAAATTTAGACCTGGAGGGGCCCTTAGAAGGCCCTCTAATCACATATTTAGAATTGGAAAGAAACTCAGAGGTAATCAAAGTCCAATTCATTCTACTGATGAGAAAAATGAGGCCAGAAAAGTAAAGTGACTTGATCAAGGAAATAAAAGTGACAAGACTCTTCTGTCCTACAGAGTACTCTAAATCACAGATGTCAAATACAAGTCCCCAACAAAACTCCACTTCCCACTTGGGAGTGGGGCCGAACCCATATTAAAATGTGACTGGGAAATATTTAACAAAATAAATAAAAATAAAACAGAACATAGATAATGGCAATATGGGGTTTTCAAAGTCAATATTCAGCCTGCAGAGATCCTTTTTTTCTATCATTTTCATTCATCTTGTTAATATTCCCAATTACATTTCTAAATTTATTATTTTTTCAGTCTTTTTTTTAAATTTTTGAGTTCCAAATCCCCTTCCTTCCTCCAGCTTCTCCTCCACCTACTGGGAAGGCAAGCAACATATCAGTTATACACATGAAGTCATGCAAAACATACTTCCATATTAGCCATGATGCAAATAAATAAATAAATGAAGCAAGAAAAATAAAGTGGAAAAAGTGTGCTTCAATGCAAGGATCCTTTTGTGTGGTTTAGTGATTCCCCCCTTTCTATCCGACACCAATCCTCTAAATCTCCATTTCTGGTTTTCCCTCAGATTTATCCAGAACGTTCCTGGGTACAATTAGTTCAATGATCCCCAAAAGTTGCAGCATCCCAAGAGGCGTGTCCTGTGCTATATAATGCACCAACTTCAAGCCATCTCTTCTTGCTTTTCAGCTGTTTCACTTAAGTCCCTGTATAAGTATTTAATAAACGTTTGTGAAATGGTTATCCTGTAGTTTAGAGGGCCCTTTGATTAAGGCACACTTTCGCTAAGCCAGAGCTGTCAGAAGGTGGCACTGGATCTCGGCAGGTTCCCAGGACGAAGAAGAAGTATGCTTTCACCCGGAGATGAGCCAACTCCGAGGAAAGCGGGGAGCAGAGAAAAGACCACGCGGGTGCACAACCTTGAGGGGAAGAAGGGAGTAAGAGGATGCGCAACAGGTACCGGGACCAGAAGGGCAACGAATGGGTTCGTTTTTACCAAAAGGGGAAACTGAGGACCACAGCGGGAGTCAGTGACGCCCAGGGCTGCCACTAGAACGAGCTCCGGGGCGCTTGTCTACTTGACTGACAGCGCCCGGAGGGAGCGAGGCCTATCCGGGCTGGCCCAGAGGCCGAACTCTAGCCGCGAGCCCAGGAGAACTTGGAGCGGAGGTGGGGGGGGAACCGCCGAGTCCCAGGGCGCCGCAGGCTCCCCCTTCCCGCCCTCACTCACCGTGGCTGGTGAAGTAGAACACCATGATGCCGGCGCCGGAGGCGGCTCCTCCTCAGGCCGCGCTCGGCTCCGAGGTATGGGCTCAGAGCGGCGGCCGGTAAGCAGAACCAAGTCCGTCCGTCAGTCAATCTGTATCTCCACCGGAACTTTCTCCAGGCCCCACCCTCCGACATGCACTTCCTGTTTACGTCAGGACGTGACGTCATAACGTCGATCTCGCCATCTTAGTAACTGGCACGTTAGCGGCGCTCCTGTAGGGTTTCCACGTGGCTTTAGTACGTCGGATTTATTGGCTTGGGTAGAGAGGGCGGGAGGAGGACTGAAATGTGCCGGGTGTGTAGGGGAAGTTTGAACCCTGTGAAGACCCCTAAAACTAATTTTCTCCATTAAGGTGATTTCAGTTTGTGAAAGCAGAGAAACATTGCAGTCCAGTTCACTTAAATTCAACAAACGTTTATTGGGAGCTGGAATACAAAAAAATGAGTAGTTTCTGCCCGAAAGGCTTTTAATTACTTAGAATGTAAACTCTTTGAGAACAAGCACTATTTACTTTTTAGTTTTGTATCTCTAATACTTTGCACGCAGCAAGTTGGAACTAGATCTTTAATTGCACCAGTGCAGGGAACTTCCAGGAAGGAAACAACTTTTACTAATGACGGTGGGCACAATCTCTTCTGCTTATAGTCGGTTTCGGGAAGCTGCCTTCTGGGACTCAGAGGTCCTTAACAGAATCACACGTGTCACGAGTCAGGTCTTGAACCCAGGCTGCCCTGAGACGGGGAGGCATGCTCTAGGTCCCCTACCCCACCATTTCAAGCTTGGTAGGAGCACAATAAATGTCACTGGTTAAATGACAATAGTTGAAGGAGGACGAGACAGGCAGGGGAACAAGAAGTAAAGTGAAATACAAAGTAATTTTTGCAGGATGGGGCAGATGTACTGACATCGTGAAAAGATATGGGGAAAACCTCTTGTAGAAGGTGAGCCTTGAAGGCTTGAAAGCTGAAGAAGCCTTTCATTCTAGGCATGGGGCGGGGCGTGGAGTTGGGAGGTGGACTGGTCTGCCTAAAGAGATTATGACGTAGTCTATTTTGGCGCAGAGGTAGGTAAAGCCCAGTCATGTGAAATCAGGTAACACTCTTAAACTGGGGTCCAGAGACCCGCAAAATTGCGTCATTAATTTTTTAGAAGATATTTTTATTAGTATCTTTTTTTGTAACATCACCAGAATTTCTCACAGTATCAATCCTCCGAGAGCCAACAGATAATATGCTTTAAAGAAAGAAAAAGAAAAAAGAAGAGGAAAAAGAAAAACAGTAAATCAATACATTATAAAAATCTGAAAGTCTATGTGATGTTCTGCATCTGTGCACCTCCCACCCGTGCAAAGGAGTGAGTGAGTGGGTGGGTGGGTGTCTTCACATCTCTTTGGAGTCCCTATTTGTTCTTTGTAATTTTGCAACATTCACTTTTGATCATTTTGTGTTTATTTACATTTTTGTCCTCTTTGTGAATATTATTTTCTTGGCTCTGTTTATTTAACTGCATTATATATATCATGTATGTTTTTCCACACTTCTCTATATTCGACATATTTCTCCTTTCTTACAGCATAATAACATTCTATTACATTTGTTAGCCATTCCTCAGTCAATGGGCATCTACTTACTTAATTTCTTAATTACTTAATTTCTCAATTAAATACAATTTCCTTGAAAGGCAAGACATCTGAGTGATGTTATTAGTTATCTCTCAGAAGGAAGGACAAACAACACTTATACATTTATATTTTTTTTCTTTTTTTTGTTAACTTATTTTGATTTGTCAACAATCACTTCCATATGCTTTTGAGTTTAAACTTTTTCTCCTCCTTCCTCCCCACCACCCTCCCCAAGATGGGGCACAATCTGATATAGGTTATACATTTACATTCCTATTAAATATATTTTCACATTAGTGATGTTGTAAGTAAAAATTAAAACCAATAGGAGGAACCATCAGAAAGAGGAAACAAAACTGAACAGAAGTGAAAAAAAAGATATCAATTCAACTTTCATAGTTCTTTCTTTGGATGTGGGTAGCATTTTCCATCATGAGACTTTTGAAGATGTCTTATATCATTGCATTGCTGAGAAGAGCCAAGTCTTATAAAGTTAGTCATTGCGCAACTTGGCTGTTACTGTGTATGATGTTCTCCTGGCTCTGCTCACTTCACTCAGCATCAGACCACACAAGTCTTTCCAGGTTTTTCTGAAGTCAGCTTGTTCATCATTTCTTAAAGCACAATAGTATTCCATTACATTCATATACCACAACTTGCTCAGCCATTCCCCAACTGATGGGCATCCTCTCAATTTCCAATTCTTTGTCACCGCAAAAAGAGCTACTATGAATATTTTTGTACATGTGGGTCATTTTCCTATTTGTATGATCTCTTTGGGATATAGCCCTAGAAGTGCTGTTGCTGGGTCAAAGGGTATGCACATTTTTATAGCCCTTTGGGCATAGTTCCAAATTGTTCTCCAAAATGGTTGGATCATTTCATAACCCCACCAACAATGCATTAGTGTTCCAATTTTCCCACATCTCCAACATTTATCATTTTCCTGTTTTGTCAATACATTTATATTTTCACCTATTTTTGGATTCCTTTGTAATTCTATGTATTATATTTTATGAATTTTTAAAATATTATTCTTAGGAAGGTTTCACCAAACTCTTAAAGGCATCCATAACACAAAAAAATGGTTAAGAACCCCTGTTCTACAGAGTGGGCTCTTGGAGGATAACAATTTTATTTCTGTGAAGCCCCTGAATATTGTGTCAGACAGGCCAGCAGCTGGCTCAGTGTATAAGTATGGTGACCATATTTTCTAAAACATTTTTTTTGGACCAGAATTTTGATTAACTCCCAACCAAGAAAAACAAAGAAACTCTCTTCCAAACAATAAACCATAGACTTTCAGGTTTGGATAGAAAAATTGTCTAATCTGAACCTTTATAAATATCTAATCTTTATAAAGAAGGAAAGGAAGTTCTAAAAAGATGAAGTGGTCATACTGATGGGGTACTTGGGTGCTTATACTCGGACCCCATTTCCAAGATTATATTTCTCCCTAGCCTCAGAAACACTATCCCTGACAGTTTCCCTCCAGCCCAAGGACCCTATCTCTGATTCATGAGTGGACCCAGTGAGGCAAACTATCTCTCTCTGTTACAAAAACAAGCTGACTTCCGTAGAATTTCCCTTGTATGAAGAGGACTATCTTGTACCAGCAGAACTATCAAGTACTGATGCCCACAGTTACCGTATACAATCCAGAGGTCAAGCTATAGACATCATTTTCTGAAACTATCTTGTTACAGACATAACAGACCAAAAACACACCGCTTAGGAAACCAGGAGGGCCCCCATTTCCAGTAGTGAATGAAGCCTGTGACCAAAGTTATATATTATCACCTAATTTGCATACTTGCCACATAATTCAGTACTTTTCCTATATAAGCTTTAGCATCATTCCTGTTAGGTTGCAAGTTCCCTAAGGAGCTCTGGCCACCATGGCAGAATTCCTTAAGGACCTCTGCCCTGCTGTATAGCATAACAATAAATCTTTGCCACCTTGACTTAAAGAGTGCTCGAGTCTGTGAATTCATTCCAAACCACCCCATTCTATACTCTGGTCCTTGAGGGATTGAAATCTCTCAGACTTCAACATTTATGGCACCCAATGTGGGACCTGTCTGAAGTCTCAGGCACTCTCTGAGTTAAGGTAAGTCTTCCCCTCCCCTCGACCAGTAATTGGGTCACCCCATGAGCACCTAGGAGGGCTTGTCAGTCCTTTGCGTACAGCCTGCAACAGGCTCTGGCAGAATTTCCTCTTGACAAGGGACACCTTGTTTTGGGAATACCTACGTATTGGCAACAAAATCAGGATTTGAATGCAGGTATTTTTAAATTTCAAATACAAGTTTTTTGCTGTCTTACTCTTCGTGACCCCACTTGAGGTTTTCTTGGCAAGGATACTGGAATGCTTTGCCATTTCCTTCTCCAGCTCATTTTACAGATGAGGAAACTGAGGCAAACAGGGTTAAGTGACTTTCCCAGGGTCACACAGCTGGTGTCTGAGGTCAGATTTGAACTCAAGAAGATATCTTCCTAATTCCAAGCCCAGTGCTCTATCCATTTTGACACCTCACTGCCAATTAATTCAATAGTACTACCTTAATAGTATAATACTTCTACTTCCTTTTATAGAAGTCAAGACTGCCTGAAAAATCTATAGTATATTATTCCCCTAACTTTAACAAATATTAATTACACAGTTCCAGACTCTACTCAAGGAGAGAGAGACAAACAGAAACCAGACATGCTAGGAGAAAGCCAGGTCCTCAATATGTCCCTGATTTCCAGTTTGTTTCCTTAGAGACTTTGGGAAATTTCCATTTGGGTTAGATCAAGACTTCCCTGTCTTGATTGAGCTGAAATTTCTCACTCTCAGCTAAAGAGCTCGTTCGGTCTTGTGTTTGTATATTCTAATATGCATAACTTTTCTGATTTCTATTTGGGATTTGTGGATGAATAGGTTTACTTACTACTCATTATTTATAATGGTCTTTTCTATAATTAGCATTTGGTGGGAAGGGTGAAGATTTCAGATGTGAACAGGCAGCTAGGTGTCGAAGTAGATAGAGCTCCGGCCTTAGAGTCAGGAGGACCTGAGTTCAAATCCAGCCTCAGACACTTGACACTAGCTGTGTGACTCGAGGCAAGTCACTTAATCCTGATTGCCTTAGCAAAAAAACAAAACCAAAAAAAACCTATTTCAGATGTGAGCTTAAGATGCTCCTTTCTTTTTAAAGAAGAATGACCACAACAGTGGCTAGAACCTAAAAAAAGAATTCATCTAAACTAACAATATTTAGGCCATTGTTGGGGAAGGTGTAGAATAGTGGAGATAAATATAACTCTAGTCCAGTACTTCTTTGAGACCGGAGTAACCAGTCTTTGGCTATTCTCCCTTCTAACTAAGAATCAAAGTATACCTTGGAGAGGAATGGGCAGGATTCCCAAAATATCTCTCTAGCAAATCCTCTTCCCAAGCCCCCAACAACAAAAAGAAAATGTGGACGTAGACTGTCATGAGCCATGTACACTCCCTACATCTATATGTCTTCCTGTTCCTGTCTTCCCTCAAGTCCCTGTCTTCATCAAGTCCTTTGGTGGAAGAACTCCCCATGCTGACACTCAGCTCCTTCCGCTTATCCTTTAGTATTATGAAACAAAGACAGTCTCATGTGAACTCTCAAGAGAGAATTATTTTGTAAAGTTGGAATAATACTTGTACTACATCCCTAATAGAATCATTGTCAGTCAATCAATGAATTAAGTGCCTGCTATGAGCTGGGTGACTCAAAGAAAGATACTCAAAGAGTTCACAATCTAATAGAGACAACATGAAAATAAATATGTACAAATAAGCCATATACAGGAGTTGATTATTATTGGAAAAAATCAATAGATAGAAAGTACTAGAACTAAGGGGTATTGGAAAAGCCTTCCTGTAAAAGGTGGGACTTCAGGGAAATGGGGAAATGGAAATGAGGAAAAGTCAATGAAAATACTTGGAGTCAGGACAGTGACTTGGAGAGACAGCGCTGGATGGAAGGGTAGGAGGCTATGGTGGGTGTAAGACATAAGGAAACTGTAAGTTGGTGGGGGGGGGAGTGATATGAAGGCTTTGAATGCCAGAGGATTTTATATTTGATCCTGGAGGTGATAGGGAGCAAGTAGAGTTTATTGAGTACATTAAGTGATATTTGTGCATGTGCACTGAAGTTTATCAAGTATATTAAGCACAATATTTTGAGTCAAAGAATCTGAGTTTGAATCCTGGCTATGACTAGTGAGACCTTAAGGTGGTCATTACTCTTCCTGAACCTTGGTTTCCTCATTTGTAAAATAAAATAATTGGACTATATGACCTCAAAGGCCCCTTCCAAGCAATCAAACAACAAGCATTTCAACACCTATTCCGTGCAAAATTTGGATAAGTTTTTTGTCTTAGGGGGAGGAGTAAAAAGTGGGGGTAAGAATGTTGGACCAGGTATTTCCCAGGTATAGCAACCAATGTAGTTGGACACCTAATCTGCTGCTTCTTAAGGAATTGCCTGGGACACTGAGAGGTTAAATATTACTTGCCCAGGATCACAAGCCAATGTGAGTCCTTTGTAGGACTTGAACCCAAGACATTCCAGTCTCAAGAGGCAGATTCTCTTCTTCTTCAAAAAAAAGAAGAAACAGCAGAGGCAGCTAGAGAGAGTGCAGTGGAGAGAGTCAGGAGGACCTGAGTTCAAAATTGGTCTCAGATACTTACTATGTGACCCTAGGCAAGTCACCCAACCCCGATTGCCTGAAAAGAAAGAAGGAAAGAAAGGAAGGAAGGAAGGAAGGAAGGAAGGAGGAAGGAAGGAAGGAAGGAAGGAAGGAAGGAAGGAAGGAAGGAAGGAAGGAAGGAAGGAAGGAAGGAAGAGAAAGAGAGAAAGAAAAGAAACAACCTCCTGCTTCCAAGGAATTTATATTCTACTGGAGAAAACAAGACATAGAGAACTGAGGCTCTGCGACACCCAGACTTTCTCCAGTTTATACAGGGAGTTAAGCGACATACAGGATTTGAACCTGGGTCATCTAATGTCAGATCCTTTGCTCTAACGTACTTTACTCAATTTGGGGAGGAAGATGTGATAGCAGCTGTGAGATCAAGAAAGGCCTCATGTAGGGGTTGCTACTTGAGTTCAGCTTTGAAAGGAACTTGGAATTCAAAGAGAGTGACGCATAATGCATTCCGAGCAGTGGGAAAGCTTCGTGCAAAGGCACAGGGATGGGCGACAGAATGTCGTGCGCGATGCCAAATCGGCCGATTTGGCTGGAACATCCAGGCCACGAAGGGGAGCAATGGGTGATGAGCCTGCAAAGTTAAGCAGAAGCCAGCCCGTTGAAGGGCTGTAAGTGACACAGGAGTTTATATTTGGTGATACAGACAATACACTAGAGATGTCTGAACAGGGGAGTGACATCGTCAGGCCCGTGCTTATACAATCCTAAAAGAAGCACGGGGTTACAACATCAAACCGCTCTTTAAAAACCTAGAGGCCTAGGACAGGTGACCCTATTTTGCCTCTGATTCCTAACAAGTGCAATACTACAGTCACGTGGGTGTGAGCTTCCGTAACCACAGAGCACCCTGGGACTTGTGGTCTTCTATGGACTTGACAGGCGCAGAAACGCCTCAGTTTGTTTCCCAAGTGGGAGAGAGGTCGTAGGCGCTCAGAGAAGTCAGGACGAACGAATGGGAATGGAGGAGGGGCGTGGCCGCGGCTCCGCGCGCTAATTTGAATACGCGTTCAAAACGGTCGGGCGCCTTCAGTTGAGGTTAGAATACTGCTCGTTGAGCTGCTGTTCTCCCCCACCGCCGAGAGGTAAGGAGCCCGCCAGTTAGTCTTCTTGTGTTGCGTGAGAAATGGGGAGGCTTGGAGGACTTGGCTCCCCGGGGTGAGGAGGGTTGAGTGGAAAGAGGACAGGGTCAGAGAAGAGGAAACCTGGGCTCTGTCCCGTCAAGCTCTGCCGCTAACTTGCTGTGTGACCTCTAACTAGTCACCTAACCTCTCTGGGCCTCACAGAAGACCTCTGGAGGTTCCTTTCGGCTCCTCCCGCGAAGAGCCATGGGGAATCTGCCTTACGTGGGAGGTAGCGTGGGCGTGGAGCGTCGGAAGAGCCGGGTTGGAAATCCCGCCTCGAACACTTTACTTAGCCTTGCGACCCTGGGCAACTCTTGTCATCCGGCCCTCAAGTTTCCTCACCTGTAAAATGGGATTAACTGTATCTGTAGTAGGTACCTCATAGGGCGGTCTTGAGGATTCAGTGAGACAGCGTCTGTAAAGCGCTTCGCAAATGCTGAATTTGTAGGTAAATGCCGGGCGCGAGGGGCGCCTGAGTGAATGGAGAGCCACCTGAAGACTGGAAAGACCTGGCACCTACTTACTGGCTGTGTGACCCTGGGCAAGTCCCTTAACCTCTCAGGGCTTCGGGCAACTGTGGATCCTGCTTTAAAGTGGCCCAGCAGTCATTCCTCTACCTTTGGAAATCGAAGTTTTATTACAGGAAAAAAAAATGACAGATCCTGACCAAAGGTGGTGGTGGTTGTTGTTGCTTTAATTGCTAATATTAATCTGCTGTTTGAGGGAGATGTCCCTCGTTCAGTTGCCTTAGGGCTAGTGCATCTTTCCAGTCCCCTCTCCCTGGCTGAACTCAGAATTCTGGTTTTGCTGGTCCATCAACCCCCTTTGCCTTTTCAAAATCAGGAACTGAAAAAAAAAAGCACAATGTAGCTCAGCAAACATTTATTTAGCACCTGTTATGTGCTAGACACTGTGTTAGGCATGAGGAAGAGGGGGAGGAAAGCTTCAAATCTGAAGGCTGCCGATAATGTCCAAGTGCATTGTTAACTTCTTTGTATTATTATTAATTCATTTTAATTTATCAACAATTACTTCCACAAGGTTTTGAGTTTGAAATTATTCTCACCCTCTGTCCCTGCCTCCCTCCCCAAGACAGCTTGCAATCTGATATAGGCTCTACATATACATTCCTGTTAAACACATTTTCACATTAGTGATGTCGTAAGGAAGAATTAGAACCAATAGGAGGAAACACCAGAAAGAGAAAACAGAAGGAAAAAAATAGCAAATAGTATGCTTTGATCTGCAGTCAAACTCCATAGCTTTCTTTGGATGTGGCAAGCATTTTCCATCCTGAGACCTTTGGAGATGTCTTAGATCCTTGCATTGCTGAGAAGGACTAAGTTTAATAAAGTTAGTCATTGCACAATATGGCTGTTACTGTGTACAATGTTTTCCTGGTCTGCTCACTTCACTCAGTATTAGACCATACAAGTCTTTCCAGGTTTTTCTGAAGTCCGCCTGCTCATCATTTCTTATAGCACAATAGTATTCCATTACATTTATGTACCACAGCTTGTTCAGCCATTCCCCAATTGATGGGCATTCCCTCAATTTCCAATTCTTTGCTATCACAAAAAGAGCTGTTATAAATATTTTTGTACATATGGGTCCTTTTCCCATTTTAATGATCTCTTTGGGATACAGCCCTTGAAGTGCTATTTGCTGGGTCAAAGAGTATGCACATTTTTATAGCCATTTGGGCATAGTTTGAAATTGCTCTCTAAAATGGATCATTTCACAACTCCACCAACAATGCATCAGTGTTCCAATTTTCCCACATCTTCTACATTTATCATTTTCCTGTTTTGTCATGTTGGCCAATCTGATAGGTGTGATGTGCCTCAGAGTTGTTTTGATTTGCACTTCTCTAATCAATAGTGATTTAGAGCATTTTTTCATATGACTATAGTAATCTACTATTTGATAAACCCAAAGACCCCGGCTTCTGAGATAAGAACTCACTATTTGACAAAAACTGCTGGGAAAACTGGAAAAGATTAGGGCAGAAACTAGGCATAGACCAAAATCTCAGAATACATACCAAAATAAAGTCAAAATGGGTTCATGACTTAGATATAAAGGCTGATACTATAAGCAAGATAGGAGAGCAAGGAATAGTTTGCTTATCAGATTTGTGGAGAACAGAAGAATTCATGACCAAACAGGAAATAAAGAATATTATGAAATGCAAAATGGATAATTTTGTCTACATTAAATTAAATTTTTTTTTGCACAAAGCCAGTGCAACCAAGATTAGAAGGAAGTAGAAAATTGGGAATTTTTACAGGTGTCTCTGATAAGGGCCTCATTTCTAAATTATATAGAGAACTATGTCAAATTTATAAGAATACAAGTCATTCCCCAATTGATAAATGGTCAAAGGATATGAACAGGCAGTTCTCAGATGAAGAAATTAAAGCCATCTATAGTCATTGCTAACTTCTGAGTGAAAGCTTTCAAATAACACCATCAAACTGTGTTAAATACAGGCAGCATTGGGTAGTGGAAAGCCTCAATGATGTGGAGTCAATCACACTCTCTTGGGATTGTGAGCAAAATTGCTTAATGCCTTTGATCCTCAGTTTCCAGTCACTTGTACTACCTATTACTACACAGGGTTCTTATCAGGAAAGCACTTTGTAAACCTTAAAGCATATTAGAAAGGTGAGGAATTATTACAATTGCCATAACTTCCAAACAGACAAGAATTCCTTTGTTAGACACTGCCTCAGGTTTCTGATGCAGAGTAAATAATAGTAGATGTACCAGCATTATTTTTATGTACTGGTTCTGATATCTATTTTATGTATTTGGTTATCCTTAAAAATCTTATATGTTCTAGGGATTCACATAAGATGGCAAATGTTACTCCAAGGAAAAGGAATCAAAGTTCTTCTGAATATGGCAGGTGAGTTTATAAACCCCAGCCCTGAAAGAAATCTTAGATGCCACCAATCCAACCTGTACCTGAACAAGCATCCCTTCTGCAGCCTACCTGAAAAGACTTCTGGTTGAGACAAGGGAATCTACTATCTCAGTTACGTTTTCTTCGTGGCTATCGTTATTGGGAAGTTTTTATTCACATCAAGCCAAACGTCCTGGCTTGTGAAAATCTTCCTGCTTGTTATTTATTTTTTACTTTTTTTAGGCCATAGAGCTAATGAGGGAATTTGTTTTGCATGACTATACATATTTGTAATGAATTTTCTTTCTCTTGCCTTCTTAAAAGGGGCAGAGGGGGAGAGAGAAAATTATGAACTGAAAATAAAATAAAAATCTTCCTATTTGTCCTTGCTCTCATACCTTATCCATGAAAGCCTCCCACCTTCATGTATCTTAATCTTTGGGACCATGGTAAGGAGGCATTACATTCTAACACATTTATAAATACTATACAGCTCTAATAATAACTTTCTTTTTGTAATGAATCAGGAAGCTAACTGTTCCCATTAAATGGCAATACTACATTACTCCACCATTTCTTTTTTATCAGTCAGATAGATCTGTAATTTCTACTCTTATTCTAACCCAGGATTGGGGAACCTGCAGCCTCAAGGCCACATGTGGCCTTGCAGATTCTTGGGTGAAGCCTTTTGACTGAATCCAAGTTTTACAGAACAAATCTTTTTATGAAGGGGATTTGTTCTTTGAAGTTTGGATTCAGTCAAAGGGCCAGACTTGAGGACCTAGAGGACCACATGTGGCCTTGAGGCTGCAGGTTCCCCACCGCTGTTTAACCATTCTAGAACTCTTCTGTTATGGTGAAAAGTAAAATATTATTTGTGCAGTAGTTGAATTGGAACATCAGAAGATTTATAAGTAGTTTTGTTGTCTTAAAATTTGATTATAATAAATAAAGCTTTACTTTTGAGAAATCTAATCCTGAAAATCCGACTTTGCACAAAATATGTCGGGAATAATTCTCTCCTTTCTAAAACTGAATCAAAGTGTACCAAAGGATATGTGACTGTGATTTTTTTAAATAACAAGTTCCATAGTACATTTAAAATAATTTATACTTTTCAAAACAAAAAATCTGGTGCTGGCTCTAGGAAAAAAAAAACAGGATTGATTCCTAAGCTCCATAATAAATTAGCAATTGAAAAGGAATATTCTAAGCTCTTGCTTATTTCTGTGTGGATTGGATTTTAAGTGGGTTTTTCCTGGAAGCTGCGTGGAAGGGTGTTGGTTAGAGCAAAGGTGTCTAACTTCAATTCTCAGAGTGCCAGGAACCAGATTAAAATATAATTGGGAAACGGTTAACAATAAATAAAAACACAGCATAGATAATATTGTTTTGTGGTTCTATTGTTTTGTGGTTTTCTAAGTCAGTATGGAGATTTGAGCTAGATTAGCAACCTAGTTGATGATGTTTACACAAGAAAATGAGTAATTGTTAAGAATTCCTTTTAACCAGGTCAATAAAGTACTGTTACTATGGTCTCTTATCCTGGACTTAAAAAAATTGTTATAAGATTTGTTATAAAATGTTTTTTTGTAATGGCATCTTATTCAATGACATTTATTAAAGTAGGTTTTCCAGGGGGGAAAAAACCTTTAGAACCACGACTAATTATCACAAAGATATGGAATCTCATTTTTAGTAGGATCCAATAATAAGAATTGTTTTAGTGTTGTGTGATGATAAGAGATCTAAAAGTAGTAATGGTTAATAATGGATTTTTTTCTTTTTATAGCCTATTATTTGAAAATCCAGTGAAGAAAATAATACTGGACTTTACTGAAAGTATGCTTCCATCCCCAAGTGGAGCCCCTAAAAAAGAAATATCTCAAATTAATGATGTGAATAAAGAAAATGCATGTTACCTCTTCCAAGGACACCACGTTTCAAGTCAGTTCAACAAGTATCCACTAGAAACAGCCTGTCCTATTCAAAAAGGAGAGGGGGTGACCCCACCGAAGACTCCACAGCAAGGTTCTCCCTTCAAATCTGCCATGGCCACTAGATCCTTTTATAACAGAGATAAATGGTACCTGAACCCGCTGGAGAGGAAGCTTATCAAAGAGAGCAGGTCTCTTTGTCAGAAAAATGATTGTGGATATAACAAGCCAGTTCCCACCTTGACAGAAAAAAAACATCAAAAGCTGCTCAAGAGGACCAACCCTAAAGTAAAAAGGAATTCAGCTCCTAAATATGGAAGTTATAAAGGCATTAAAACTGTGTCAAGGAATGCTGTAAAACCCCAGCGAAACAGAGTGATTTTTAAACCAACCACGGGGCAAGAGGGTAACAGTCATGAATCTGACAAGAGTTTGACCCCAGCTCCTCGAGTTCTGAGTCTAAAAGTTAAACCCCAAGTGACTCTCCAGAGTGGGGCAGCATTTTTTGTAGCTGGGAAAAAGTCCCACTCTTTGGTCAAAAAAGTGGTTTTGGTTGGTCAAACAACATCAGAACTCAAGGCAAATAAGTCTAAACCAGCAGTAATTATGAATCACAGTTTGCCTAGCACTAATGAAAGAAAGACGTTTGAGGTGAGTCAAGTTCCAGAAATCACTGGAAAAAAGGATGTATGATGGCAAATTTAGCCTAAGAATTGAAACAAAAAAAATGATAAAAGTCGAGGAAAAGTTTCCTGAGATTATTTATTTAGGGGCATCTGTAGTGTAGTGAAAAAAATATTTGACTGGGAGTCAGGAGATTGGGGTTCTAGTCCCATCTCTGCAGCTCTCTAGCTTATTAAATCCATCTGGGGCTAATTTTCCACATCTACAAAATGTTTTGAACTACATGTGATTTCTAAGATCCTTCCAGTTCTAATAATCAGTGATATATTACTCAAGAGTATTTGGGGGAAATAGAAAAAGGAGACTTTTTTCCTCCCTATAGCCTCAGAAAGCATAAAAAGGAGAATTAAGTTTTTAGTCGCCAGCATTTTAGTCGCCAGCATTTGTTACCTGAGAGTTCCACAAAACACAACTTGACAACCTCTCATCTGGACTTAGTCATACAATCATTCCAGATCAGCACTACTCTAATATTATCATGGCAGTACAGCATATGATGCTGCATGAAGAATATATGTTGTTTTGAAATTATGTAGATTGACCTTCTGGTAGCTTAAACTTTAATTTTAATTTAATTTAAAATAGTTTACATTTCCTCAGCATACAAAAACTGAATAACAAGGAAAATACCAGGTGTTAAAATTTTATCTAGGGTAATCCTGAAGGTTGAAATACATGAACTATAGAGTTGACTGTAAATGTTGAAAGGTAATGGATTCATTAATAATTCATTTCTGACTGAAAAGCAAATAGCAGACCCAAATTAATGGCTTTTTTAAATTAAATATTTCTATTTTTCTTTCTTTTCTAATTCTTAATGCATCTAGAAGAAAAGAAATATGAAAAAGAATCAGATTAAGGAGAATTTACAAATTTTTAAAAATTTAAATGCGTTTTAATACATAATCTATTGTGAACATATACAGTATATTGTGATCTTAATTAGTTAATTAAAACATCATTGGTGATTTTTTTTCCTCTAACTTGCTATTTATTTTTAGGGTCCAAATGGTAGAGTTATTTCTTCTAAAGAATGGAAGCCTGTTGAGTCTTTTTCTTTAAAGAGGTCTCATAGTGAGAATAGTAAGAAAGGTAAGTAAAGTTAAAAGAGCTTTTTCAAAGATTAATTGTTAATTTTAATAATATTTTAGAAAGCATACTGACTTGGAAGTCATATAGTGGCAGCTATATTGGGAAACCTGGGAAGGTTTGTATGGATTGCAGAATGTATTTCTCTACCCAGCTTTTTGTGGGTAGGTGTATTTCTGCCCTCCTTTGACCAGTTCAGATGCAAGTAATGTCCAAATGGCCCTTGTCGTTTCTCCACCTTCCTTGCCTAGTATATTCCTTTTTCTCCCTCCCTTTCCTTTCTTCTTTTAAGATCATCAGAACATAACAGAACCACTCCCAGGCCCTCTCTCTTATTTGATTCCCTCTGATATCCTTGATGACATTAGGGTTCTGAGGGAATATTTGTATGCTCTCTCCCTATTGGAGGGACAGGTAGGTGGTGCTGTGGATAGAGAACCAGGTCTGCAAGTCAGGAAGAGCTGAGTTCAAATGTGACCTCAGAAATGTATAAACTGTGTGACCCTGGGCAAGTCACTTAACTCTATTTTCCTCAGTTCCTTATCTGTAAAATGGGGGCACACTGGAGAAGGAAATGGCAAACCACTGTATTATCTTTGCCGAGAAAACCCCATGGACAAAAGTTCACAGGGTCACATAGAGAACACAAGTGAATGACTAACAACAACAGCTATTGGATTGTAAACTCTTTGTCCTTTCTAATTGCTCAATTATATTTACTTTGTATATTTCTCTTGATCCTTGTGCTGGTATTTCAAAATTGTGACTTAGTTTTTGGCCATTTCATCAGGAATACTGGAACATACTCAATTCATCAAAGCTCCATTTTCCCCCTGTAGTGCTGTATTCTGCTTTGTTAGGTCAGTTAGTCTTGGTTATAAACCTTATCCCTTTTGCCTGTTGGAATATCGTATTCCACACTCTGCTCCTAAATATAGTTGGTAATGTTGTGTAATCTGGACTGTGGCTGGCTGCCTGCTGTTTGAACTCTTTTTTTTCTGGCTTGTGTTATTTTTTTGTCTTTGACCTGGGAGTTCCAAATTTTATTATGATGTTCCTGGAAGTTTTCCTTATTTCTCATGGATTTATTAACTTTTGGTTGGTACATTCTGACTTTAAAGGAGTCTATTGCTTGGGTAAAATTTTGACTATCTGGCACTAAGGGGTTCTTCTCCCAAATCTTTTGACTTTTTAAAAAACTTGCTTCATTTTTTTCTAGGAATTCTAATTTAACTTGTATCCAAGCTGTGGTTTTTTGGTTTTGTTTTTTGAGGTTTTGGTGTAGAGTTGGAGTCATTTTCTTTTGGGTTTGTGTCTTGGACAGCATCTCATGATAATAGCTCTTTTTTTTTTAAAATTCATTCTTTCAGTCTCCTTTCCCAAACTGGGACTTTGTGTTAGGGCCAGGCTCTGTTGCACATTTCTAGAAAGGATGTTTAGTTTTCATTTAGTCCAAATTTATATTTTCTGGGGATTACTGCTGCTTTCTCCAGGTATTTAGTGCTGTGCTCTTCAAGGATTTCAGGATTGGCTAAGGCCCTTCACCCTTTCAGTCAGCCCACAGCAATCTGATGTAGAGCATAGTTCAGTTGCTTCCCTTTTGGTCTTAGCTTTGCAAGTTCCTGGTGCTGGTTTGGGTCTGGATGTCACAAATGCAGACTTGCCTCTGGTTAGAGCGCCAATATGTTACTGAAGGTTCCAACCCCTTGTTAGCTGGAAGCCTCTGCAGGATTCACAGCAACAGAATTTCAGGGGCCTCCATGGTCTGAGTTCCTTGTCCTGGTCACTCAACCGCAAGCCCCCACTACTGGCTCACAGCTGCTGCTCCTTTCAGTTCCTGTTCCTTACTTGGTACACAGCCTCAGGCCATGACTCAGCAGTCACAGGTGGGCCACCCCTAAGAACAGATCCCCTCCTGAGTTCACACTGTGACTGGCTCTCAGTTGACAGCAGCAGAGCTTCCAATTGTCTCCTGTTCCTACTCCCTGTGTAGTCAGGCCTGTCTTATCCTGAACCTGAACCACTTCTTGCCCCAATTTATAGTTAGAGGCCTCAGGTCAGCCCCCAACCTGGAAAGCTCTGTGTGATTCCTTCCTAGCTAGACTTTGTACATAGTACTCACAGATCTGCCTCCCTATGCTCACCTGAATTGGAAAAATAATTCCAGATACAATCTTCTTTGCATTGTACCAGGCTCTCAGCTGGCTATTTACTCTATGACCGGGGGTAAGTTACATGGGATTCAGTTTAATCCAGCTATAAAAAAACAGAAAATGATGAAATGGAAACAACTGTAGAGGAGGAGGGAGAAGATATTTCTTCATTAATGTCCTCCAGGCCATTTTCTAAGGTATAAAAAACTACTAAATAAGTACAGAGAGGCAGAAATATGAAAGATTTCTATTACAAAGCATAACAATACAAATTGCAATTGACTAGGGAAACATGAACAAAAGAAGCAAATCTACGTGGTAATTAATTTTTATTGCCACTGTGATTTGTTCCTTGTCGCTTTAATTTTTTAGCAAATCACAGAATTTCAGAGTTGAAAGGGACCTCTGCTGCTATTTCAACCCAACCAAAGAAGACTCCTTAGTCTACCACAGCCAACAAGTGAGATCACCCAACCTCTTTCTAAAGGCCTTCAATGAGAAGAAACTCAGGACCTTGCAAGGTTATTCCACTTTTGGATAGCTCTGCCTATTAGGAGGGTTCTCCTGATAGTAGGCCTTAAATGCTCCTCTTTTGACTTTTGGTTCTGCTTTCTTGGAACAAACAAGTCTAATCCCCCTTCCACATGATACTCTTTCAGATACTAGAAAAGATGGCTTATTGTATGTCTCCTGAGTCTTCTGTAGCCTATGGGGAAAATAAAACCAGGACAAGACCAGAGAGTGAATTCTGTTTGAAATTTAAAGAACAAATTATCTCTATACTATGTAAACTTTTCAAAAATAGGGAAAATATTATCTTAATTGTTTATATAAAACAGGATAAGGCAGAGAAAGAACTATAGACTAATATCACTAATGAGTATTTATTAATGAAAAAGTATTCCATATAATATTATTAAGTAACACTGTTGTTGTTCAGGTAGTCAGGTCCAACTTTTCGTGACCCCATTTGGGGTTTTCTTGGCAAAGATACTGGAGTGGTTTGCCATTTTCTTCTCTAACTCATTTTACAGATGAGGAACAGAGGCAGACAGGTTAAGTGATTTGCTCAGGGTCACACAGCTAGTATGTATCTAAGGCCAGAGTTGAACACAGGAAGATAAGTCTTCCTGACTTCAACCACTGAGCCACCTAGCTTCCTGGGTAATAGTATATCCAATAAATTATTCAGTATGACTAAATTTGGACTTACATCAAGAATATAAGAAACATTCAACATTAGGAAGAAAATTCTGATTAAGCATTTTCACCGGTTATCCCCCATGCCTGGAACTCTCCCCTCTTCATCTCCATCTCTTTTCTTTTTTTTTCTTTTTTCTTTTTTTTTTAATTTTATTAATTTATTTTGATTTATCAACAGTCGCTTCCATATGCTTTTGAGTTGAAAATTTTTCTTCCCCTTCCTCCCCCCACCCTCCCCAAGACTGTGCACAATCTGATATAGGCTTTACATTTACATACCCATTAAACATATTTTCACATTAGTGAAGTTGTAAAGTAAAAATTAAAACCAATAGGAGGAACCATCAGAAAGATGAAACAAAACTCAACAGAAGGTAAAAATAAGTGATAGCGATTCGACTTCCATAGTTCTTTCTTTGGATGTGGACAGCATTTTCCATCCCGAGGCCTCTGGAGATGTCTTAGATCCTTGTAATGCTGAGAAGGGTTCAGTTTAACAATATTAGTCATCGCATAATGTGGCTGTTATTGTGTACAAAGTCCTCTTGGTTCTGCTCACTTCACTCAGCATCAGACCATATAAGTCTTTCCAGGTTTTTCTGAAGTCAGCCTGTTCATCATTTCTTATAGCACAATAGTATTCCATTACATTCATATACCACAACTTGCTCAGCCATTCCCCAATTGATGGGCATCCTCTCAATTTCCAATTCTTTGCCACCACAAAAAGCTGCTATGAATATTTTTGTACATGTGGGTCCTTTTCCCATTTGTTTGATCTCTTTGGGATATAGCCCTAGAAGTGCTATTGCTGGATCAAAGGGTATGCACATTTTTGTAGCCCTTTGGGCATAGTTCCAAATTGTTCTCCAAAATGGTTGGATCATTTCACAACTCCACCAACAATGTATTAGTGTTCCAATTTTCCCACATCTTCTCCAACATTTATCATTTTCCTGTTTTGTCATGTTGGCCAATCTGATAGGTGTGATGTGGTACCTCAGAGTTGTTTTGATTTGCATTTCTCTAATCAATAACGATTTAGAGCATTTTTTCATATGACTATAGATGGCTTTAATTTCTTCATCTGAGAACTGTCTGTCATTCCTTTGACCATTTATCAATTGGGGAATGGCTTGTGTTCTTATAAATTTGTCTTAATTCTCTATATATTTTAGAAATGAGGCCTTTATCAGAGAGACTGGTTGTAAAAATTCTTTCCCAATTTTCTACCTTCCTTCTAATCTTAGTTGCATTGGCTTTGTTTGTGCAAAAACTTTTCAATTTAATGTAATCAAAATTATCCATTTTGCTTTTCATAATGTTCTCTATCTCCTGTTTGGTCATGAATTCTTCTGTTCTCCATAGATCTGATAGGTAAACTATTCCTTGTTCTCCCAGTTTACTTATGGTATCAGCCTTTATATCTAAGTTGAACCCATTTTGACTTTATTTTGGTATATGGTGTGAGATTTGGGTCTATACCTAGTTTCTGCCATACTCTTTTCCAGTTTTCCCAGCAGTTTTTTTCAAAGAGTGGGTTCTTATCTCAGAAGCTGGGGTCTTTGGGTTTATCAAATAATAGATTACTATAGTCATTGACTACTGTGTCTTGCATATTTAACCTATTCTACTGATCCACCTCCCTATTTCTTAGCCAGTACCAAGCAGTTTTGATGATTACTGCTTTATAATACAATTTAAGATCTGGAATTGCTAGGCCACCTTCCCCTGCATTTCTTTTCATTAGTTCCTTTGATATTCTGGACCTTTTGTTTTTCCAAATGAATCTTGTTATTATTTTTTCTAACTCTATAAAATAATTTCTTGGTAGTTGGATTGGTATGGCACTGAATAAGTAAATTAGCTTAGGTAGGATTGTCATTTTTATTATATTAGCTCGGCCTACCCATGAGCAACTGATGTTTTCCCAAGTATTTAGATCTGATTTTTTTTGTGTGAAAAGTGTTTTGTAATTGTGTTCATAGAGTTCCTGGGTTTGTTTCGGTAGGTAGACTCCTAAATATTTTATAATGTTTTACAGTAAGTTTAAATGGGATTTCTCTTTCTCCATCTCTTTTCTTACCTGGCTTCCTTCCCTTAGCTAATGTCCAACCTTCTGCAAAAAACTTTTCCCTGGCCTCCTTCATCTTAGTGCTGTCCTTCTCAGTTTGTCTCTACTTAGCCCTGCCTGTATCTTATTTGTACGTAGTTGTTTGGATATTGTCTTCCCCTTAGACTGTGAGCTCCTTGAGGGCAAGGGCTGCTTTTTGCCTTAAAGAAAGGCAAAAGTGCCCTTACTGGTTAGCAAAATGCCTGGCACATAGGTATTGACTTCACTTTATATCACTACATGCAAATCTTACCAGGTTTTTCTGAAACTATCCCCTTCACCATTTCTTAGTTATTGATAGTTTACCACCATCATAACTTGTTCAACGATTCCCCAATTGATGGATTCTACCCTTCCAGTTTCTAATTCTTTACCACCATGAAAAGAAGTGTTATAAATATTTTTTGCCTATACAAGTTCTTTTCCTTTGTTTTTGATGTCTTTAGGGTATAAACCCAACAGTAGTATCACTGCATCAAAAATATACACTTTTTTTTTATTACTTCTAGGGCAAAGTTCCAAATTGTTTTGCAGAGTGGCTAGACAATCGCACAACTTCACCAACAGTGCATTAATATACCTATTTTCCTGCAGCGCCTCCGGCATCTGTCATTTTCCTTTTTTGTCAACTTTCAGGGGTATGAAGCAGAACCTCAGAGTTTTAATTTGCATTTCTCTAATTATCAGTGATTCAGAACATTTTTTCATGTGGCTATTGATAGCTTGGATTTCTTCTGAAAGCTTCCTATTCGTATATTTTGATCATTTACTAACTGGGGAATGATTCTTATTCTTATAAATTTGAATCAGTTCCTTATCTTAGAAATGAGATCTTTATCAAAGAAACAAATGTGCAGCAAAGATTTTTGCTCTTTTAATTTTAGCTGCTTTAATTTTGTTGGCAAAAAACTCGTGAATTTATGCAATCAACAAGCGATGAACTTCCTTACTTCTTAACCAGTGCCAAATTGTTTTGATAATAGTATAATTTGAGATCTGGTACTTTCTTACTCTCTTACTCTTACTCTCTTCTCCCCCCCTTTTTTTAAAAAAATCAGGAAGTCTGTCCCCAATCCTGGGAAAACCCCTCTACACCCCTATTTTCTAGGATATTTCAAATGCTTACATTACAGTCCATCAAGGGCAACAGCTAGGAACTTTTACTACCTTCCTACCTACTGTTTTTCTTTTGTTCTTTTTTTATATTTTTTTCTCTGAATTTAACACCCCCCCAAAAAAAAGATTGTTTCCATATACACAACAGGACCCAAAAGGAAGATTTTATATGAAACTCTGATAGCCATTTCATATTTCTTGCTTCTTTTAAAAAGTATATAGTAAATTCAATACAATACTTTCAATACTGACCTGTTTTTGTTTCCTCCTAATCTCTAAAGTGTACGTTGTATGTTTTTAAATGCTCAATGGCTTTCTTTGTTGTTGGTTTCTTTGGTTTTTCCATCACTATTGCTACCCTTAACTGCCTATAATTAAAAACTGAAAGGAAAAAAAACCACCTTATAATAAATAATCGTAGTTAAACAACATGAGTCCACACAGTGGCCATGTCCTTGTATGGACCTTGAGTCTATTACCTTTCTTTCAAGAGGTGGGTAACATACTTCATTATAGCTCTTATGAAGATGTAGTTTGCTGATTGCATTGATCAGAGTTCTTAGTTATTTCAAAGTTCTTTTTCTTTATAACATTCTTGTATAAATTATTTTTCTGGTTCTGTTGATTTCACTGTTAGTTCATCCTACCCAGATTTCTCTCAAATCAACTCATCATTTCTTAAATCACAGTAATATCTTATGAGGTTCACATACCACATTTTGTTCAAACATTTCCTAATTGACAGGCACTACCTTAAATTCTAGTTCTTTGATTTACTTTTGTTCTTTTAAAATTCTTCTTTCAATATTACTAGGGCTGTTCCCTCCCTCTTAAAACTACACTGGCCCCTCCACTTGTTTTCTTTATTGAGACTAATATATTTCTACACCAAACTGTGTGTGTTCAACCCTCTATTTAAGAGGTTTATCTCATGCCCTCCACCCCCTTTCTATGCAATATTCCTCCTTTCTTCCTTCTCTTTTCCTTCTTCAAACCACCCTCCATTTCCTTTGCCCTCTTCAGACCCTCAAAGCAGAACCAATCCACACCCAGGTACTTAGAGACATGAAGATTTTGATGGTACACTTGTTTCTCGTACCTCATTAGAATGTGTAACACTATATCATCACACAGCACTTTCTGGTTGCACCAATAATTTACCTATCTAGGTTGCGCTGGATGCTTGTGTTTGCATTTCAGAGTTTCTACTAAGCTCTGAACTTTTTTATCAGAAATGATTGGAAGTCTTCTATTCAATTAAAGGTCCTTTTTTTTTTAAATTATACTCAGCTTTGCAGAGTAAGTTATTCTTGATTTTGAACCTATGTATTTTGTCTTTTGGAACACTATGTTCTAAGATCTCCGATTTTTAGTAAAAGCCGCCATTTTTGTGTAGTCCTGACTGTAGTTTCTTAGTACTTAAACTGCTTTTTTTCTGGATACTTGGAGTATTTTTTTTTCTTTGACTTTGGAGATCTGGATTTTGTCTGACATCCCTGGAACTTTTCCTTTTTTTTTTTTTAAATTTTTCACTTTTGTTCTAATATTTCTTGCTGTCATGGAATCATTGGGTTTTTTTTTGTCTGTTCTAGGTTTCAGGGAGTCTGTTACTTGGGTAGAGATTTCTAAGCTATGTATTTTTCTTCTAATTCTTTCCTCCAGAGCTTTTAGTTCTTTTTTAATTTTCTTCTAGGTATTCATGTAATCCTAATGGAAAATCCATTTTTTTCCCCCTTCAAATCTCTGCTTATAGTTACAGAATTATTCTTTTTGTGTTTTTCTAGATGTATAACATTTTAAATACTGACCTATATCTTTTGGTTTACTTTATCTCTGAAGCTTTGTGCCGGGGACTGGCTCCACCCCTTGCTGTATTTTGGGGTTCAGAGGCCTTGCCCTGCATCACCTGGGTTCTTGGGCTGATTTCTACCACTATAGGTTAATAAAGGGAGCTGTTAATAACCCCATAATAGTGCAGGGGCCTTCCCAAGCACTGCACTGGTCTTTTCTATTCCCCAGGGTTCCAAGGCTTTTTTTTTTTTAATTTTTAGGCAACTGGGGTTAAGTGACTTGCCCAGGGTCACAGAGCTAGTAAGTGTCAAGTGTTTGGTATGAGGCCGCATTCGAACTCAGGTCCTCCTGACTTCAGGGCTGATGCTCTATCCACTGCACCACCTAGCTGCCCCTGGTTCCAAGGCTTTCTCAGGGGAGCCCCACATTCTTTCTTGCTCCAGACACAGAGCCTTAGGCTACGACATTGCTGCTAGCTTGTTTGCTGGAGATGGCACTCACTTTGCTGGCAGCCCCTTTACCATTATTACCTTTGGACTTCTGACTGACTTTTTGTGCAGGTCTGGGGTGAAAGAAGTTACTATAGTTTCTCATTGGATTTACTGAGCCTTATTTGATCTGGTGTGAATTTTAAGTTTTTTGCTGGACTAGGTTTGTGGTATCTGGGCAGTCTTCCTCCTTTCAGGCAACTGTCTTAGCCAAAAGCTCCTCCCATCTTTTCTTGAATATTAACTCCCTATTAAACACTTTTGTGCTTTCCTTTTGTTTTTGGTTTTGTTCTCCTTTTTCTTTTTGCTGAGGCAGTTGGAGTTAAGTGACTTGCCTAGGGTCACACAGCTAGTGTCAAGTGTCTGAGGCCAGATTTGAACTCAGGTCCTCCTGACTCCAAGGCTAGACCTCTGTCCACTGTACCACTTAGCTGCCCCTTGTGTTTTCCTTTCTAATCCCAAGTTCATTCTTCTTGGCAGAAAAAAATGGAAGCAAAATAAAAGTTGGGCACTTTTGCCTGTTCCGTCCACCCTGAGTAATGGTCCTTTCCTTTTTTATATAGTCTTCCTTTTTTTCTCCAATATAGTATAAAATCCCTCGTTGCTTTCCTTACCATTGTCTACTCTTTCTAAACTTTAGCCCTTCTCAATTTTCTCATGAGCTATGCCATCTGTCCTTGTTTCCGTGGTCTATCCATGTCTTTTTAACATCTGTTTTAGTCCATGAGTTCACTCAGATAACTACCTTTATTTATTCATGTTGGAATTATTATTTTTGTGCCTTTTTAGTTTCATTCTCTCCCTTCTGGGCTGACCTTCCCTATAGAGCTTTTTAGTCTGGAATCCTGCAAGTTTTTTCTTTGCACGTTTTGAAATATAAAATGGTGAACATCAGGTTATTCTTAGCGTCCCTATCCTTCCTATCCTGTGGAGTAGTCCCTAACCTAAAGTTTCCCTGTGATTTCCACCCTAGGAACTATCCTTTTTTTGTTTCTGCATCAATAAATTCAGAAAACCCTTCTATAAAATACAACACTCATTTATTTTTAAAGCACTAAATATTATTAGAGTGGAAGAATATTTCCTTAGCGTGGTTTAAAGCAATTTGAAAGAATGAGTTAGTATTTGTAATAGAAAAATTTTAGGTGTTTCCCCATTAAGAACTAGGGTGAAATAACAATCTCAGACACTTAACTAGCTATGTGACCCTGGGCAAATCACTTAATAACTGGGCAAACCACTTTGCCTCAGTTTCTTTATCTGTAAAATAAGGATAATCATAGCACCTACTTCAAATCAAATGACATAATAATTGCAAAATGCTTAGCACAGTACCTGGCACATAGTAAGAGCTATATCAATGTTAGCTACTATTGTTTGACATAGAAATGCTGGTAAAACAAGACATAAAATTAAAGGAAAAGGTAGGATACCTCCATTTGCAGATGATAATTTCTTTGTTGTTCTTCTTGTGTTTTTTTATATGATATATATATGTATATGTAAACCAATTGAAATGAATGAATTATTTTATCAGAGTAGCAAGATACTAAATGGTCTAGAAAAAATAATTTCTATATATTTCTAACAAAACTCAGGAAAAATATAAAGAAAGAAGAAAAGCTATTTAAAATAACAAAGTATTAAAATCTCTGGAAAATATAAAGAGACACAGGGATTGTATAAATAATCATATAAATCTGTTATCTCAATACGAACGTTTGCTCCTCTGGTGCAGATTGCAACCCATCCATGCCTGCCCCTCCTGTGCATCTCTAGTCCATGTTCTTCCATGTGTTTGCCACAGGAGATCCACCAGTGTTCTGTAGCCTCCCTCATTTCCTCGTGACAAGAGATTAGCCATGGAACATAAGGGCTATTAGCTAATTCTTTGCTCTCACCGTGTTGCCAGCTTTTCTTTTCCATCAGACATTTTGGGGATGACATAATTTATTCTGGTTTTCCTTAATAGTTCTTTGTGAGATGTTGAAGGCAGCTTACTGTGTGCTTCTCCATTGCCTGATGAGTGGTACTTATTTTCAGATCTAGTAAGACTTTGGTCTTCCATGGCTCATGTCATGCTATACAGCTGGTAAAATATTGGCATGTTTTAAAAGTGGGCCTTTCCTGTTTCAGGAAGATGGTTGGGATCCATTAAATGAAGTTTGCTATTTCTTCCTGATTAGAGCTCAATTAAACACTTCCAAGTCATAGTCTAGACCACGTGTAAGTGAAACTAAAAACACAAAGAAATATGCATTCTTTACCTACCCTGTCCCAGCTCATTGTCCATTGGCATGTGGATGTCCTGTATAGCTATAGATGGCCACACAGTCCTGACAACGAAGACGCTCGGCTTGCCTGGTTTTTGCTTTGTAGATGATTACACCAAGCTCTAGAATGGTTACAGATCCCGTCCAAGAGATTCTGCCTTTTGACTAACAGTTTACCTGGTCCCTAGGTGTCACGTTTGCCTAGTCCCCTGGAGCTGTCTTTTTGGAGTAGGTGAAAAGGCTGGAACAGGTTTATTGTAACTCTGAAAAAGGCCTTTTTAGGCAACAGGTTCTTTAAAATGGAGGGAAAATTACTCAAAAGGGGTGTAAAATAGCTTCCTTTCCACATGTTACCGTAGTCAGTAAACATTTACTAAGTGCCTACTGTGTACCATGCACTGTACTGGGGATACAAAAAGAGGCAAAAATCAGCCCCTGTCCTCAAGAAACTTACAATCATATGCTCTTGTAACATTAGTTTTCTTGCTTTGCCTCTTGATTTTTTAACTCCTTATTTTATAATGAAGCATTCAGTGTTACAACTGCATAGAAAACTAAGTGATTTAAATAATCTGCAAAAAAAATCTTTTTTTTCTCTCACACACATACCTGCTGGGTATTTCATATTTAAACGTTTCCCTTGGGTTTTATTACATTTGATAGGTAAATGTTGCTTGAAATATTCCAGGAATTAACCTAAAACCTTATACTTGGTCATTTGTATTTCCCACACAGCTGATTAAAGTTTAGCAGCCAGTCTTTCTGCAGTTGACATTGGGCTTTGGCCCTTTTAAAATATTTGATTTGACTAATATAGTAATTACATTTACAATATAAATTATTGATGCTTTTCTCCTTCAGGATCTCCTGTGTCTGTTACCTATCCCATCTTTAATGCAACTTCAATCAATCAAAAAAGGTATGATTATTTTTATATATTTAAAAAAAAATTTTTTTTTTAGGCAGTTGGAGTTAAGTGACTCGCCCAGGGTCACACACACTTAGTAAGTGTCAAGTATTTGGTCTGACGCTGGATTTGAACTCAGGTCCTCCAGACTTCAGGGCTGGTGCTCTATCTACTGTGCCACCTACCTGCCCCTGATTATTTTCATTATATAATCATGATTCTTAAGTAATTTTTATTAGTTAGAATTTTAGAATATCATAATACCAACCTTCAGTTATTTACTGGCAGTTTAGCCAATTTATGGAAAATTTAAGTCCTTTCTTTTGTTTCCAGGTGTCTAATTTGGGGAATGTCATATTTCTTAGTTAACTCACGTGAAAGGAGGAGAAGCAGTTAGGAACACGAGATAAGATTCATATCCTCTCATTTTGTTGTCCTTTTATTAGAAATAAGAGGAAATCCATTAATCCTGTCAGCCTATTTGTGTAAACTAAGTGTAGTCAACCTCAATGACTGTTTGTATTAATATTATATTAATATAATTAATTCCAATTAACTTTGGAATCTATTACTTGTCATATTTGCAGCAAATTATATATTACACAGTTGTTCCTAATCATGTTTTGTATGCCGTATGATGACCAAGAGATATCTTGGTAATGAAAGGAAAGCCAGCTTAGCATTGAAAGTTGTCTGCAAATGGTTATTCACTTGCTAATAATGGATATCTATCCTTGGCTATTCTAAATGTTTCACTTGGTCCTTACCTTCTAATATTAGAATAAAAATTGGCTGATGTCTTTGTAACTTCTCAGTTTGACTTCAGAGCTGCTAGTTTCTGTCTAGTACCTGGTTGATTTATTATACAGATGATAAATTCCAGAAACTGTTCTCCTTCCCATTAGAACAGTGGTGGCCACCGTGTACAGAGCACTGGACCTGGAGTCAGGAGGTTCAAATCTGGCATCACACACTTAGTAACTGTGTGACCTTGGGCAAGTCACTTAACCTAGATCTACATCAATTTTTTCCTATGTACTTAACACCTGTCTCCAGAGATTGTTGTGAGGACAAAATGATATATGGTTTGTAAAGGTGCTACAAACCTTAAAGCCCTATATAATTTATTATCATCATCAGTAGTAGTAGTATGGTATGCTTTTGTCCTTTGTTGGGAACGTGGAGGATGGAAAGGAAATCAGAGGATCATGGCATTTTAGACCTGGAAGGAAGGGATGGTCCAATATACTTATATTCTAGTTGGACTATTTAGGTCTTGGGAAATAAAGTAACTTGCTCCAAGGCACACAACTAGTGACTTTGAATAAGACTAGAATTCCAGCCTCCTGATTGCCAGACCAGTACATTTTGTCATGGTCTGATGGCCAGTCTGTTGCACTTTCTGGTATACTGCAAGTGGTCATTCTCCTTCAAGAAGCTTAAAATCTAGTGGTAAAATTAGATTAATTAGCGTTTAGGAAATTACTAGATTACAGTGACATGCCAAATTATATGGTATTGGTTCCACACAGAGGTAGAATTCAAAGAAAGAAGCAATCAGTGTCTATTGGAATGGTAACTGAAGATTTCATGGCGGAGGTGTGGAACTTTGAGATCAGCCTCAAAGGATGCCTAGGCAAATGGATGCAAAAAATTTTTTTTCTGACAAGAGACAAAGCACAGAAGTGGGGATGAATACTGACATCTATATGATTGGAAACTTAAAACTGGGAGAGAAGTCAGAGGTCATCTAGTTCGATTCCCTCATTTTACAGATGAGGAAACTAAGGCCCAGAGAGGTGAAGGGACTTAGAGTTGCACAAGTAGTGACAGGGATGGAATTTGGACCCAGATCCTCTGACTACAGACCCAGCACTCTTCCCACTATGCCACCCTGGGAAACAGTGAAGACTCTATAGAGATCCTAGGGGTTTTGCAGGTGAAATTTAACAAAAGGGTAAACTGAGGCAATTCTCCATGCAAGATAATATTTATTAACAGGGGCATGCTGCCTGTCAATAAAGGGTTCAAAGGATCGACCTCTATGCCAAAGATCCTTGGCCAACAGACAGCTCTCCTTTTATAGGTTTTGGGGAGTACAGAGCAAAGAACAGAACAGGTTAAGTGACATCATAGGGTTGAGAGCAACATGATTTAGTTACAGCACTGAGGCTCAGGGAACAACATGATTGGTTGGAAGTTTGGTAGACAGGGCTAGCAACAATGCCTCTCCTTCCTTGTGACAAAGAAGTGTTCATGGCTTGAGTCCAGGTGCAATATGTTGCCCACACCTTTTGAACAACAAACCACACATCCTTGAAGGTTCACTTAGGGCTCTAAAGATATTAGACCCAACTCTCTTGTGTCTGCGCATCCCCCAAGGTCAGCTGAATTCCTTGAGGCAAGAATAGGCGAGTGATTTACAGGAGAGCTGGACTTTTAAATTTAACCAATTATAGACCAGCTAAATTCTGAACCATGTTCAGAGACTGAGAACCAGTTACAGGACAAAAGCAATTAATTAAAAATAGAATCAATAAGAAAATGATACAGGATTAATAGTGATCATTTCAGCAGTGAGTGTTGAGGAGTCTGAGAAATAAGGTTGGACAGGTAAAGCAGATTTTAATTAAGACTTTGATATCCAAGGAGATGAATTTGGACCTGAAGCAGAAGGCTATCAGGAATGATTGTGTTCTTCCTAAAAAGTGACATGTTGAAATTATTATTAAGAAAAATTAGTCTGGGAGCAGCTAGGTGGCTCAGTGGATAGAGCACTGGCCCTGGAGTCAGGAAGACCCAAATTCAAATCCAGCCTCAGACACATAACACTTACTAGCTGTGTGACCCTGGGCAAGTCACTTAACCCAATTGCCTAACCAAGAAAGAAAGAAAGAAAAATTAATCTGGCAGGATGTAAAGTGAGAGGGATTAGAGTCAGGGAGACAGACAGCCCTTGGCTATTCTGGTATTAGAAGTATGGCATGAAAAGGGCCTCTATTAGAGCAGAAGCAATGGAAAAGAAAAGAGATACGTGTAACAATTTAGATAGGAGGTGAAAAAGAAAAATTTTCAAACTTTATTCCAAAGTTTCTAGCTTAGGAAACTGAAAGTGGCACTTCTGTCAGATTCAGATTGGCAAGGGCTGCTATTTTGGATATAGAAGGAGGAGGGAGATGAAGAGACTGGTTTTCCTAAAGCACAGACAGTAAATTCTGCTCTCTCTGGCATATAGGTCTTTATTTTCTGATGTCAGGTGGCAGTGAAGTCTCAGCTCCATATATAGAACCAGTTACATGAAGGTCTTCTATTTTCAGACTTGGCCTAGAGAGCGCAAGTGCCATAATTTAGTTCTAGATTTGTCCATAATAAGGACAATGCCCTATAAGCACTGAAAAGTGGAAAACTAGTGAAAGTTCAAGGCTCAGCCAGCAAGTGTAGCTTTTGGAGTCATGCATATTCAATAGGAAAAGGAAGGAAGTGTAAAGACTGAAAATTAAAAACAGAACAGTAGGACCTACCCACATTTGGGGATTAGGATGAGAGAGTACAGAATGAGATTGGCTTTATCGTGTGGAATTTTATTTTTCATAGGATTGTGTTGACAGTTTAGAAATTAAAGGTCACTGGCTTCCTGTGACCACACCAGGGGTATCTTCACAGTGCCTCAAAGTATGATAATACAGAGGTTGGAAAATGCTGCTTTTTGTATTGATAAAGCCAAAGAACGCGATCTGTTTTCAACTCCCATTCACCAATGTATACACATTACTAATTTGTCTTCATTTGGAATTTTTATCGTGACATTTAAATTTTCTTACTAAATAACATAATGTTAACTAAAACTGAAGTTCATGTGGATGTGTTTCTGTTTTAAGTTCTTTAGCTTTTCGGGAAGAACCATCTTTGGGATCTAGCACAACTCTTCATGAGTCTTCAAATGACTTGAAAGAGCTCCAAGCACAGAAGGTTAACAAAAACACCAGAGAATTAAACAAAGGATTGAAAGACCAGTTCGTTATTGTGAGTAAATTCAAATAGAAGTCTTTAGTGTCTGTTCTCCTAAGTCCTGAGAATAAGTAGTCCACCCTGTTTGGCGTAGTATAGTTTATACCATGTTTACTATATAGATTGTCCATTTTTGTTATAATCTAACGGTTTTATGAGCTTTGTGGATAAAACAAATGTCTTATGTGCCTGTTTATGTTGTTTTACAAGAAATAGTAGTAATAGTGTTTCAGTGGAATGTTGATGACTAAATTCTGATTGGGTAAAGAATTGAAGAACATGAGAAGATCGCAGAATTCTGTCTCTGACAGTGACATTAAAGACCAGTTTGTTGGAAAATGTGGCAAATGTCTTTCATGACACACTAATTGGAATCAGTTATCTTGAAACCCCCTAACTTTCCTCAACGGTTCTATCAGCTATGATCTTATCTATCTTTACTGCTGAATTTTCATTTTGCATCTTTTTATATCTTGTGTAGTCTTTTGAAACAAAGACTGCTATGTAAAGCAAGAGTTAGCATAGTAACTCCGAAGACCTCATCCAGGTTGGTCCTCAGGTGACATATTAACATATATGAAATGTTTATATTAGTCAATCCCTGAGCCATTATTTATGGTCTTTCCAGTTTGATAGGACCTGTCAGCCAGAGCTCATACTTTACTAGAAGAGCCTTCCAAAATTCTATGCTGTGGTGATCCATTGAAGTAAGACAGGTTAAATTCGGAGAAGATCATTCAATTTGGAGGCCTGGCAGCTCACGAATAGAATCTATGGATTATAGATTTAGAACTTGAAGGGACTTTAGGGATCTTCTAGTGACTAGATCTTGAGAAGGGTTTGTGACATGTCCAGTGGTACTAAATGGCAGAACCAGGATTCAAATGCAGGTCCTCTGATTCCAAAATTACTGTTCTTTCTACCATTCTGTGTTGCTTCAGAGTAGAACGTAAGCACTTTGAGGACAGGATCTATTTCATATTTTGGCTTTATATCTCTAGTGCCTAATGGAGTTTCATGTGTGTGAAAACCCTCTACATAGAATCTATGACAGCAGAACAAGAAACTACAATGATTAAACTATATATCCTTGAGCTATGGAAATACATACTTCATATTCATCCTCTCAGTACAACTCATAATTTTATCAACTTCAGTCACATTCTTTCTTGGTTCTGTAGTCCTAATCACTTAGTCAAACTGCCCTGAATCCCTGTCCATGATATCCCGTTATGTATTTTAGATGACCTTCCTGGCTTCATTGTATCCTTTTGTTTGGCATTCTAAGCGATGATTAATCGTGGATAGCTGAGATACAGCTTGGACAGGCACTGTCATGGGACCTGAGTTTCAAATTCTCTGTAGCTAAAGCGTCTGTATTTTTGTCCTTTCCGTTAATGATAGGATGCAGGTCAAAAGCATTTTGGAGCCATCGTATGTAAGTCTTGTGGCATGATCTATACAGCAGCTAACCCTGAGGATGAAACACAGCATGCCCACTATCACCAGAGATTCCTGGAAGGCATTAAATATGTGGTAAGGCAGAAGGTGGTTTAACCACCCCCATTCCTTAATGGTGCCTAAGCAGTAAATGGTTGTCCATCATGTTACAAATATGTTCTGTATATATATAAATGCATGTGAAAGGGCACGTGGGATAAAAAATGGTAGGAACCGTCTGCTTAGTCAATTCTCGGCTCTCTTTAGTGGTGCTTACTGAAACTCCAAGGCTTCTTCATTCATTGACTTCATGGTTCACAGTTGTCTGGCTAGTTAAGTGTACCAGACTTATAAGTGCCAGAATAATTGAAGTACATGTGTATTTTGGAAATATAGTCATCATGGGGCAGCTAGATGGCGCAGTGGATAGAGCACCGGCCCTGAAGTCAGGAGGACCTGAGTTCAAATCTGGCCTCACACCAAACATTTGTCATGTTACTAGCTGTGTGACCCTGGGCAAGTCACTTAACCCCAATTGCCTACAAAAAAAGAAAAAAGAAATATAGTCATCAGTGTTATTGATAACTAGCAGGAACAGTGTAGAGAATCATCCAGAACACCAGCAAATTTACATCTTCCTGGACCCTGTGGTGCCACCTTAACATTATAGCACATACTATTGGCTTCCTAAATCTTTGCTTCCTTTTTTTTATTATCATTTATTTATTTATTTATTTGTTATTTATTTATTTTATTATTAATTTTATTATTTTTAAATTTTTCATTGATATCTTTTGTTTTTATATCACCTTCATGTCTGAATTTTTTGCTCCCTTTCTCTTTCCTCAAAGATTCATACTTTCTGACAAAGAATAACAAAAGGGGAGAGGGGGGAAAGCAATTCAGCAATGTTAGCACATCAGCTGAGTCCAGCAGCGTATGCAGTGTTTTCCACCTCTGTGATAAAAGGAGGGAGCTAACATTTTCCCATTTTTCTTTGAGGTCAAGCTTAATCGTAATAATTACACAGCATTCACCTTATTTTGTTGTTGTTGTTTTTGTTCTTTTCCGGTACATTTTCTTCTCCCTCTTTGAATTCTTGATAATCATTACTTCTTACAGCACAGTCATATTTCCTCACTTTCATGTACTGTCTGTTTGGCCATTCTCAGTTGGCATCTCCTTTGTTTCTTTTTTTGTCTTTGACCTCTTTGCATTCCTCATGATTTTTAAAGGGTAATTGCATCTGGATTTGCTTTGCTGCCTCTTGTAAAGCTCTGCTTGTAATACCCTAAAATCTAAGCATAATGGAGAAGACAGTGTGGATTTGCAGTAAAAGGGATTCGCCCAGCTGGCACAAGAACAGAATAGGTAGGACAGGTTGGGAGACCCTGGCATTGCCTCTTTAAAAAAAGTTTTTGAGTTGGTACAGAGGCTTTCTCACTTTTCTACTAATTTAGAGCAACTTGTCTCCTTCCCATTGTCATTTCTACCTTCCTCTTTTCCCTTGCTCCTTTGTTTGTTTTCTGTCATTCTGCTTTTACCTTCTCACCCAGCCAGTGTCATGGAAAGGTTGATAAATCTGCCTATCAGGGTAACTTTCAAAGGGTAAAAGTTGGCATGAAATGGAAGACCTATGTGGAGAGCCACCTCTCCCTTATATAGAAGCTCAAACAGGAAAGCAAAACTCAAAGTGTGAGTATATGATAGGAATTAGTCTCAGCTCTTAGAAATAAAAGTAGTGTACAAGTTTTTCCTAGCCCCTGTCTCCCTCTAAGGTGTTTCAGAATATATGATAATCCCTGAAGTATTATGAGCATTTTTCCATCCAACTTGCTTTTGGGATATAAAAACCTAAAAGCTGCAGGGAGGGGTAGGTGGGGCATACCAGCTCAGAACTGAGGGCAAGGCCTACTTAGCCCTAGTCTTTTGTAAGTGTCGTAGGTTAATCACATTTGCCCTCTTGATAATACTATGTGCAAATTCCATAATTTGTTCTTTTTTTAATGAAATGGAAAACATGATCACTAATCTTGCTTTTCATTAATGAGACATTTTCTCTTGGCAGGGTTGGAAGAAAGAACGTATTGTGGCAGAGTTTTGGGATGGCAAAATTATATTAGTACTTCCTGGTGACCCAAAATATGCCATTCGAAAGGTATACCGTTTGACATTTTAAAGCCCTTTACTCTCTTTTCAAGAAGACAACATAACCCAGCTTTATTTTCTAAATGTAAAATGATAGCTTTGCTCACTCACGTATAAGGATGATAGACTTTACACTGAAGAAACCAGAAGAGGAAGCCCATGGAGCTCAGCTGTGCTTCTTACCTTGTCAGACTTTCAGTTATTAAAAAAAATGCTTCTCATTTTGAGATAATTATTTGTGGAGAATGGGCTTTCAGGGGGGTAGGAAAGAATTTCCTTCCTTCCCTTACATGCTTTGTCACATTCAGGAGTGGAGACAAGGAAAACCACATTGATTTATTTCTAAGAAGCACTTCTGTACATATCTCACATTTTTATTCTGCTTTAATAGTTAACAAGTATAATAGTAACTTGACTCCTCTTGGTCTAACAACTCTCAATAGGCAGAAGATGTCCGTGAACTTGTAGATAATGAACTGGGATTTAAGCAAGTTATGCCAAACTGTCCAAGCAAAATTAAGACCTTCCTCTATGTATCTGATGAAAAGAAAGTAGTTGGATGTTTAATTGCTGAGCCAATCAAACAGGTGTGTATGTTTGTTTTTAAAACTTACAATATGGTTGGGGGTAGGGGGAAGGCAATCAGGGTTAAGTGACTTGCCCAGGGTCACATGGCTACTACGTGTCTGAGGCCAGATTTGAACTCGGCTCCTCTTGACTTCAAGGCTGCTGCTCTATCCATTGCACCACCTAGCTGCCCACTGCCATATGATGTGTGAAATTGAAAAATAGTTGTCTAAAGGCCAATTTAACTTTGTCATTGTTACTACTGAAGATTGCCTTAATTTATTACCACCAAAACTTTTCACACATTGTTAGTTACTATGTTGTGTTGGTCTTCTGGCCTCAAGTCTCTCCTTCTATAATTCACACTTCACACAGTTGCCAAAGTGATTTTCCTAAAGCACAAATTTGACCCTATCCATTTACTGGTTAATAAACTCCAGTGACTTCTAGTTCCTTTTAGGGTCAAATACAAGTGCCTCTGTTTAGTTTTTAAAGCTTTTCACCACCTGGTTTCTTGAATGCATGAAAGAGGATAACATATATTTCGTCTCCTGTCTCCCCACGTTTGTGCCTTGCCCATTGCCGGACTGTCCTCTGCACTCCTTAGCTCTTTTTTTAATCTCGTTGGGGTATAGGCCTAGCAGTGGAATAGCCGTGTCCAAGTTACACACAACATTCCTTCTCTGCAGAGAAGAGGGGGAGCTGCATTTTTTGACTTTCATCCAAGGCCAAGCTTGATCACTAAAATATACATCCCTGAGTTTCTTTTTTATGTTGTTCTTTCTATTTACAATGTTGTCGTTGTGTGTGTTATTTTCCAGCTTCTGTTTACTCCGTCTTGCTCTTGGTTCATGTAACTCTTTCTTTGTTTCACCACATTCTTCTGTTCGTTATTTATGACACAATTATTTATTTACATTTAGGTACCACAGTTTGTTTAGCCAGTCCCTAACGAGTGCTCGTCTACCTGTGTCTGCTTTTCTGCCTACTACTGAAAATGCTTCTAGGAATATTTTCACCATGTGTGCGACCTTCCAATAGTTGATCTCCCTGGAGTCCATAGTTTCTCAAGGAGAACCAGCACCTCTGGTGTAAGGGCTGCCGAGCCTCTTTTAGGGCCACTCATCCACCTTTAGTGCCCCCTGGCCCTCGGGTCTCCCCTGGGGCTCCAAGTGTGTGTGTTTCTCAAAGTACATATGTAGATACACACAATTTGAAGAAAAGTATCTATAATGTTTTCTTTATATAAGTATATGCACATATACTAACATATGTTTATTTATGTATTTTATATATATGTATATAATCATTTTCTAGGGACACACAGAAACATGTTTTTAATCTTTTTGCTTCCTGCCCCCTAGCTTCTTTCTCTGTCCTCATGTTATATTCCTACCTGGTCACAAAGGATCAGAGCAGGAATAGACTTCTTTTTGCTGGTGAAAATTTTAGGGAACATTCCCAGCTAAGTTGTTTTTATATCTGGGTGGTGACTAATGTTTCTGGTAAAAGGAAGCAATAGAATATGGCTGATTTATCTATATTCCTTTTTTCTCCTCTCAAAAAGTATTAGAATAAAGAATAGTAGGTATTGCCTTTTATTAAAATTGGGTTTTATTAAAATCTGGTTTTACAGAAACAATTATTTAGGGGGTTCTTTAATTAGAAAAAGCAACTTAATTTTAGCATAGAACATTCAGCAATATGGACTATATGAACACTGCAGCTTATTTTTTTCCTTTTTTTTTTTTTAGGCAATTGGGGTTAAGTGACTTGCCCAGGGTCACACAGCTAGTAAATATCAAGTGTTTGGTCTGAGGTCAGATTTAAACTCAGGCACTCCTAACTGCAGGACCGGTGCTCTCTCCTCTGCGCCACCTAGCTACCCCCTGCACCTTATTTTTTAAAATTAGCATTAACCTTGGTGTAGATATTAGCTGATAAGATTAAGTCATTTAACTTAGTGATTAGAACAAAAAGCCTTAGTTTTTGTATAGCCAGAGGACGCAGCAGCTTTTGTGATAGCTGGACATTCTAGTTTTCACAAAAAAAAAGAAAGAAATGAAGAGGCAGCTAGTTGGAGCAGTGGACAGAATGCTGCCAGGCTTGGAGTCAGGAAAGATCTGACCTCAGACGTTTATTAATTAGCTGTGTGACCCTGGGCAAGTCATTTAACGTTTTTCTCTGACTCAGCTTCCTCATCTGTAAAACAGGCGTGATATTACCTACCTCCCAGGGTGGTTCTGAGAATCAAATGAGATAATTATTGTAACGCTCTTAGCAAATCTCACAATGCTTTATAAATGCTAGTTATCATTGTCATAATCATCATCATCATTATTCTAGGAAATATTGTGCTCATTGCATTGTTATCTATAAAAAAGTTTCTGTATGTCACAGGCCTTCCGAGTCCTAACTGAACCAGCTAGTCCAGACTCTCCAAAGCAGCGAACATTTTACAACCAGCGAGCCTGGCAATGTTCCAGCAGCCCAGAACCAGCGCTCTGTGGGATCAGTCGGATCTGGGTCTTTAGCCTGATGAGAAGAAAGGGTATTGCTCGTCGCTTGGTGGATACTGTCCGGTAAGGAAGGGAGACAAGAGGTTGGAGGGGGACTGGAGATGCAGTTGGAGTCAGGGCAGTTTTTCCCCGTGCCTCTCACTCCTTGGCTGAGTGTAGATACAAAGTCAGGTCTGCCTCTGCCTCTGAGCTAAACAAAGGACACCAGAGAAGCAGCTGCCTGACTGGATTGTGTTTGTTTTTATGGCTTTGTTCTGTTTGTGAAACCTTCTTAAGCACAGCCTACTGACAGAACTAGAGAGTCCTAGGAATCAAAAACACCTCCTGCTCCCCAGGAATACTTATTTTTGCTTTGCTATTTGACTAAAATGTGTGCAGTCTACAAATGAAGGGATACCTAGATTTAATTTTAATTGGCTTCTCCCTGCACATAAAAAGTGGAAAGGTTTAACGTAATGCCAACTGCAACCTGAGGAAGTATTAATTGATGGAGATGAATCCGACTGCCTTCTCTACCCAACCCCCCAAAAATTGCATGGCCAATGGAATACAGTCAGTTTTGTTAGGAGTCATTATATGTTTTCGGTGAGTTATTCAGGCTACTCATTTTGCCCTTCCTCCTGATTAATTTGTGGTCATTGTCCTATCAGTTTTTTTGACGGAGGGAAGAACTGAAATAATGCAAGAGGAATATATAATTCAAATAAGTTAGTTTTGCTCCAAGAATGAATTTTGACTTGAAGATGCTGAAATTAGATTTAAAAATTTTTTTAAACATTTTTTAGTTTGAATTGCTCATGCATTCACTGAGCTCCTATTTCTTCAGATTATCCAGAATCTGCTATAGTCCTGTTAATTCCATTTCTTCTCAGCCAACTTCAGAGCTAGGAAAACCGTAGACAATCACAGCTGTTCAGAAGGGGAATGGGTTCTCTCAGGAGGGTGCGGGGCCTCCTCACTAGACATCCGAGAAGTAGACAAGCTCTTTATGGGGATGTTGTAGGGAGCATTCCTGTAAATTTTAGGTCAGGGTTGGGCTACACAGTCTCTCCTGTGCCTTCCAACTGATTTTGTGATCCTGATAAAATAATTTCCTTTATTGTTTGTTAAATAATGTAAGTTGTTTCCATTAACATCTTGTTTTCCTTCTCTCTGTTTTAGAAATTGCTTCATGTTTGGCTGCTTTCTGAGTACTAATGAGATAGCCTTTTCTGACCCAACACCAGATGGCAAATTATTTGCAACCAAATACTGCAACACACCCAACTTCCTTGTATATAATTTTATTAGTTAGACAAGTTTATCTATACCCGGAAATATTAAAGCCTATTTAGCAGTTTTATGTTTGTTAAATTGGTGAATCAGAGAACAAATTTATTCTAAGATCCAAATTATTAAAAACTTTTTGTAACAGGTTGACTTGCTGTCTGATCAGTTTTTGTGGCTGGCTGTGGTTGTAGAACATGATTATCTCTCTTGCCTTCTTGATGCAATTGACTAAACATCTGGTTTCCCATAGTACCTTGTCTCTAGCAATGAGGGATTCATTTTCAGTATACAATATAGCCACTTGGTTTTAGAGCATATCAGTTTGTTATCTTGAGAGAGAACTTTTATGTTGAGTTAATTCATTAAATTATGTTTCAAATTTCTAATGTCCTTAAGATCAATATAAAAAGATGCCACTTTTTAGATGCTTTAATGCTACTGAAAAACTTCTCTGAAATGAACCAAATGTGTGTTCAATTGGTTTGTCAAGTTTAGCTCTGGTTAGTAGTTGCAATATTGCAATTTCCGTAGTTAAATTTAGTCAAGTGAAAATTTGACAGCTTTTATTGCGCTACTTGCCTTTAATAACTTTGTCACTGTTACTTAATACCATTGATGTTAAGCTTAAGACAACTTGAAATTCCATTCAATTTTTTAAAAAATTTTCAAATGCACCTTAATTGTTAGGCATCTAATTAAAACTGGGGAAATGTACATTATAAGACTTCATATTTCAATATCTCTTCAGGTGGAATTACGATGCTCTAGAGGAAATGATGAAAGGGTGTAAATAAGTCTGCTTATGTCTTTTCTGGGTGAATTTTGGCATTTTCTGCACTATTTAGAAACAACTTGTTAAAATACATTTAATAAAAATAAAAATTTTATTAATGTTATAGTGGTTCATTAATATCATTTAAAGTTGTACCTAATACTCTCTTTGTATGTTCTTCAAGATGCTTCCACTTAGAATCTTAATTCCCTATATCTGAAATAATTTCTTTAAGTTTCCAACTAGACTAACGGTTGTTAATTTACTTCAATAAGTAGAGCAAAATGCACCTTAAGGGTTCTCCTCAAACAAAAAACAGACAGAATCACATGTACCTCCTTGTTGGAAACACAAAAATAGAATCAGGGGAGTTTGGGAGGTAGGTTCCTGCTTATTAGAATTCCTCAGGCTTAAAAGTCCATTTGTTGGTTATGTCATAAAGGAATCATTTAGGGGGCTGGACTAGATGAGGTACTTCCAACTTTGAAATTTTCTGAAGAGCATATAAGGAGTCTGTGACAGAATTAGGTGACCACAGAATCTCTCAGAATTGGACCACAAACCTCTCCTGGAGCAAGATTTCTAGTCTCCTCGAAAGGGTTGCTGATAATTGGAGCACCAACTCCTACAGCATTCCCTAATCACACTTCTCTAAGAAACAGGCAAGAATAGGAGTATGAGTCCTTTGAGATCCCCTAAGCCTTGATGGGGGCTGATCAAGGCAGGTGCATACACATTCCTCTATGCGTTACCCAAATCCCCAAAATGGGTTCCCCCTTTACTGACCAGTGCCCACTTCCTTTATAAGGCAACAGACAAAGAAGGCATGTTGCCAACAATAGCCTCACAGGTTAACTTTAGCGATATCGTCATGCCCTAGCACAGCACAGGCATACATTATGTCACCCCTATGTCTCATTGTACAAGTGTGGTGGAGAAATCATAATAATATATTAAAAACATCTTATTAACATATCAAACTTACAGATAGGTGAGCAATTTATGAATAAACGGGAGCAAAGTTAGGTTTTAAATGGAAAATTTCAATTACATGAAGTTAAAAAGTTCTTGTGCAAATAAAACAAATGTAGCAAGAGCAGAAGGAAAGCAGAAAATTGGGGGGGGAGGATTTATAGATAAAGGTCTCATATCTAAAATATATAAAGAACTTTATCAAATCTTTAAAAATACAAGTCATTACCCAATTGATAAATGGTCAAGGGATGTAAACAGGTAGTTTTCTGATGAAAAAAGCAAAACAATTTATAGTCATGAAAAAATGCTGTAAATCACTGATTAGAGAAATGCAAATTAAAACAACCTGGAGATATTTTACACCTACCAGATTGACTAAAATGACAGAAGGGGAAAGTAACAAATGTTGGGGATGTGGAAAAATTGGGACACATTCATTGTTGGTAGAATTGTGAAGTGATCCAACCATTTTGGAAAACAATCTGGAATTATGCCCAAAGAGTTATTAAACTACCTATATCCTTTGATCCAACAATACCACTACTTGGCCTATTTCCAAAGATAATTAGGGAAAAAGGAAAAGAACCTATATGTTCTGAAATCTTTATAGCAGCTCTCTTTGTGGTGAAGAACTGGAAATTGAGGGATGCCCATCAATTGGAGAATGGCTGAACAAGTTGTGATATGTGATAGTGATGCAATACTATTGTGCTATAAGAAATGATGAGCAAGGGGGCAGCTAGGTGGTGCAGTGGTTAGAGCCCTGGCCCTGGATTCAGGAGGACCCGAGTTCAAATCCGGCCTCAGACACATAACACTTTCTAGCTGTGTGACCCTGGGCAAGTCACTTAACCCCATTGCCTATGCTTAAAAAAATTTTTTTTAAAAAAATGATGAGCAAGATGTTTTCAGAAAAACCTGGGAAGACTTACATGAACCAACAATGAAGTGAGCAGAACCAGAACATTGTTTCAAGAACTATATGGGACTATATTTTTTTGGGTTAATGGGGTTAAGTGATTTGCCCAGGGTCACACGGCTAGTAAGTGTTATGTGTCTGAGGCCGAATTTGAACTCAGGTCCTTCTGAATTCAGGGCCGGTGCTCTATCCACTGCACCACCTAGCTGCCCCAAAGTATCCATCTTTTTTTTTTTTGAGGCAACTGGGGTTAAGTGACTTGCCCAGGGTCACACAGCTAGTAAGTATCAAGCATCTGAGTCTGGATTTGAACTCAGGTCCTCCTGACTCCAGGATCGTTGCTCTATCCACTGCACCATATATGGGACTATAAAGGACATGTGAAGAAAGATGTTAGTACATCTAGAGAAAGAAATGACAAATAGAATTATGTATAGAATAATTTTACTTATATATCTATTTGGGTCTAATGGTAACTATCTCTAGGGTGGAGGAGAAAGGAAGGGAAGAAACAAAGAAATCTATATATTTAAAAGGAATAGCAAGTTGTGCATAGTAGATTTGCATTTTCATGTGTAATCATCTTTCTTATTGTACTATGTTATGAAATGCTTCTTTTATTCCATAAATTAAAAAGAAAAAATCTGAAAATATGTTCAATGTGAGTTATCTGGTGGTGCAGTAGATAGAGTTCTAGGCCTGGAATCAGGAAGACCTGAATTCAAATCTAGCCTCAAACACTAGCTCTATGACCCTGGGTAAGTCACTCAACCTCTCTGTGCTTCAGTTTCCTCCACTGTAAAATGTGGATAATAACAACACCTACCTCTGAGGGTCGTGAGGATAAAATGAAATAATATTTATAAAGCACTTAACAAACACTGCCTGACACATAGTAGGCACTATATAAGAATTTATTTCTTTCCTTTCTCCCACAATGTACTACGTCCATGACCTCCCACCTCTGCAAAGGGGTGGGGTAGGAATGTTTTCTTATATCTCTTCTTTCAAAACATTCTTGTTCTTTATAATTTTGCCAATTCACTTTTTTTTAATGGTTTTCTCCATTTTTGTTGTAATCATGTATGTTTTCTTGGTCCTGCTTCCCTATGCATCAGTTCATATAGATCTTTCCAAGCTTCTTACATTATAATACTATTCCATTACATTCATGTAACACAATTTGTTTAGCCATTCCCCAATTGATGGGCATCTACTTTGTTTCCCAATCTTTACTATCACAAAAAGTGCTGCTAAAAATATTTTAGTGTATATGGGGAGTTTCTTATCAATGGTTTCCTTGGAATACAAGCAATCAGACTTTGCCTGATACCTATGGGAGCTCTGGAAGTTTGCAGGCTCCTAGGCTGTCCCTGAGATCCTGGAATAATACAACATTCAATACCTCAAGAAAGCAGCTACAGCACTGCCCTAGATCCCCTCTCCAGAAATGTTGCAGACCCTAACACCAAATCGAAGGTCAAAAATTAATCTAGACCATAGTATGTCTCATAGGTCTTTTCTAAAGCATTCTGCAGATGCACTCCTCAGTTACTCCTAAACACCTGATTCACTGAAGAATTTCCTTTCTAATTCATCAATGCAAACTTAAGTTGGCTGAAGTAACAACAAAGCACCGTTATGTTCTGGTACTAAGGAAGTGACCTTTCAATAAAACTTTTGAAATGCAAAAAAAAAAAATCTAGCAAAATGGGGCGGGCAAGAGAAATTAACAATTATAGTGGCAGGAACACTCAAGACCAATGCAGAATAAAAATGACTCCAAAATATCCGCATCAGAGAAAATAGCTTGTGCACAAACTCAACCAGAATTCCTAGAAGAAATGAAGCAAGAGTTTAAAAAGGAGTTTTAAAAAATGTTAAGTGGAATGAGAGTGCGTGAAGAAAAAAACTGGAAAAGAAATGAGAATTGGAAAGAATTGGAAAGCTTGGCACAAGAAGTACAATGCCTTGCCCAAACAAACTCCCTGAAAATTCAAATGGAGCAAATAGAAGGCAACAAAAAATATTAAAACAAAATCAAAAGTCTGGGGGGAAAAAACAAGAAGATGTAAGGTATCTATCTCATAGTGAAAACTGACCTGGAAAATATCAAGGAGAGAAAATTAAAGAATCACTGGACCAGAGGTCCTTTGAGTCAAAAGGCCACACTTGAGGACCTAGAGGGCCACATGTGGCCTCGAGACCACAGGTTCTCCACCTCTGCACTGAACTACCTGAACACTGACCAAAATAAGAGCCTAGACATCCTGTTTCAAGAAATCTTCAAACTGCCCAGACCTATTAGAACCAGAAGGCAAAATCAAAATACAAAAGATCTACTGGTCACCTCCTGGAAGAAACTCCAAAATTAAAGCTTCCAGGTATATTATAACCAAATCCAGAATTGCCAAGTCAAGGGAAAAGATACTGCAAGCAGCCAGAAAGAAAGAATTCAAATACCAAGGAGCCAGGACCATACACAAGCCAGCAACCATCAGTATAAAGCAGCAGAGAACTTGGTATTCAATATTCCAGAAGGCAAAGGACCTATAGGCAAGAATAACTCAGCAAAACTAAAACTAATACTACAGAGAAGTAGTACAGGTGAGATAGAGGACTTCTAAGCATTCTTGATAAAATTATAATAAAAAAAAGGCCAGACTTTTGCATTATATCAGATAGCTTACATTTTCTTCTATTTTTCAGTCTTGATTTTATTCTAATATTTCTTCCCATCTTTGTTGGGTGTATCCTAGGTTTAAAGGATTTCCATTTCTTAGGTAGGATTTACCACTTTCTCTTCTAAACTACTCATTCTTCCAATTCTTTCAAAGAGCTTTTCTTTTTTTTTTTTATCTCTTGCTTCATATCTTTTAGTGATTTATGTAGCACATGTAGAAATTTTTTTTTCTTGGAGTCTATCTGAAGTTTTCACAGAGTTAGATTTGCAATAATTTTTTTTTATACTTGGTATTTTTTTTTTGACTTAACTCTCCAGCTTTCATTCCTAACTGGGGCTTTGTGCCAGAGCCAAGTTCCTAACTCTTCTTCACTTTTTTTTTAATTGGGTGGTTGGTTCTGCTTGGTCTTGTACTAAGGCCCCTGAGTTCTCGTTCTGACCTCCACCTCCCAGAGCTAGGCGCCCTCCTTGGATCTTTGAGCTTCAGGGCACAGGCTCTCCTGGTGTCTCAGCTTCCATCCTGGGCTCTACAGCCATCACTGAGGGGAACAATTACTGTGAAGAAGGGGCCTATTTTCTTGCTACACTCAGGCAGATAAGCCCAAGGGCCCTGGGAATGGTAGTGCCCACCACCCCAGACGACTTTCTGCCTCCAGCTTGTCCCCCAAAGCCATCTTCCCAGGAAGTTTTACGGGCTATGCCATCTGTCTCAAGTGCTTACTATGGATTAAGTCCTGAGGATACAAATAGAAAAGTGGGACAGCCCCTGCTCTTATGGAGCTTACATTCTAATGGAGAACACAACACATACCAGCTTCAGCAGCAAATGGAAAAGCCCCATCATTCAGAATGACTCGGGTTGAGGGTCATGGGCTATCTCCTCATGGATTGAGGGGTGATGGTGGTTTGACTTGCCTAAGACAGGCTGCCTTTTGTCTTTCCCTCAGCTGGTTTGCCTTTCACATGTTTGGCTGTTGGTGGGAACGTTTAGACACTGAGTTCAAATCTGATCAGACACATATTTGCCATATGACCCTGGGTAAGACACTTAACCTCTGTCTGACTCCATTTCCTCCTCTGTCAAAGGGGAAAATAATGGCACTTACTTCCCAAGATGACTGTGAAAATAAAATATGTATAAAGTGCTTTGAAAACCTTAAAGCTATATAGAAGTGTGAAGTAAATGCTAACTATAAAACACTCATTCATTCATGAATTATTCATCATGAACTTTCTCTTCTGATCCCACATCTCTGTCTGCCTTCATTCCCTTCCCAGCCCTGTTCTTAGCTCCTCGGGACTTTTAAAACCATATTCCCTCAGCAGCTAGCTCACCCTGGAACTTGTATCAGCTCTTGGGGCCTCCACTACCTGGAACAGCCTTGCAACTCCATGGCCCACTCACCATGGAATATCTTTCCCCAAGGCCCATCCCCACCCTTTCTTCCACTTTTTGGGGAATTTTTGTTTATATTTATATCTCCAGCATTTAGCACAGTGTCTGGCACGTAAGTGTCTAATGTTTCCTTCTTTCTCAAAATCCGTTTTCTTTGATGATTTTCTCATTGCTTTTTTTTTTTTAGGCAATTGGGGTTAAGTGACTTGCCCAGGGTCACACAGTAAGTATAGAGTGTTTGGTCTGAGGCCGAATTTGAACTCAGGTCCTCCCAATTCCAGGGCCGGTGCTCTATCCATGGCACCACCTAGCTTCCCCTCTGATGATTTTCTAAGATGTGTCTTTGAACATCATACCCCACTTTATCCTGCTTTGCTCCAGTTACTGTTGAAGTGGTGGCCCTTCTTGCCAAGGTCAATACTTTCACTTGTGTCCTTAGTCTCATACATTCCCATCTCATCTTGTAGTTTGTCCCTTTGATTATTTCTTCTCTCTCTGATCTTCAAGCTCTCCTTATCCACTGGCTCCTTCCCCGCAGCCTACAAACATTCCCAGATTTCCTTCATCCTTCAAAAATCTTCTTGACCCTACCATCTCAAGCTAGAATCCCCTATTTCATCTCTCTTTCACAGCTAGATTCCCAGAAAAAGTTATCTATAAACATTGCCTCTACAGACACGCCTTGGAATTATTACAGATTTGGTTCCAGACCATTGCAATAAAGTGAATATCGCAATAAAGTAAGGTACACCAATTTTTTGGTTTCCCAGTGCATATAAAAGTTATGTTTACACTGTACTGTAGTGTATGAAGTGTGCAATGGTATTGTCTTTAAAAAATGTACATACCTTAATTTAAAAATACTTTATTGCCAAAAAATAAAAACCAAAACAAAAACCCCAAAGGAGTTCACCATTTGAGGCTTCAGTGAGTTGTAATCTTTTTGTTGATGGACAGTCTTGCTTCGATGTTGATGGCTGCTGACTAATCAGAGTGGCGGTTGCTGAAGGGGGGGGGGTGGCTGTGACAATTTCTTAAAACAAGACAACATTGAAGTTTGCCAAGTTGATTGACTCTTCACTTCACAAAAGATTTCTCCGTAGCCTATGATGGCGTTTGATGGCATTTTGCCCACGGTACAAATTCTTTCAAAATTGGAATCAGTCCTCTCAAACCTTGCCACTGCTTATGAACTAAGTTTATGCAGTATTTTTCAATATTGTTGCGTCTCAGGGAATATGGAGGCCCAAGAGGGAGAGAGATGGGGGAATGGTTGGTTGGTGGTGCAATGAGAATACGCACATTTGTCGATTAAGTTTGCTTTATTATATGCACATGGTTCATGGTACCCAAAAAATTAAAAAAGATCACCATAACAGATATAATAATAATGAAAAAGTTTGAAATATTGCAAGAATTACCAAAATGTGACAGGCGCAATGTGAGCACATGCTGTTGGAAGAATGGCTGATAGATTTGCTCAATGTATGGTTGCCACAAACCACAAAAAAACAACAAACCAACAATGCAATATTTGCAAAGTGCAATAAAGCACAGCATAATAAAACGAGGTATGCCCATACCTCCTCTCCTCCCTCTTTCCAACCTCTTAAAATCTGGCTTCTGACTTCACCATTTAATTGAAACTGTTCTATGGTTCCCTTCCATTTTTAAATTGCTAAATCCTATGACTTTTTCCTCAGTCCTTATTCTTCTTGACTTCTCTAAAGCATCTTGCACTGTTGACTACCTCTTCATCTTGCAAATATTCTCCTACCTGAGTTTTTCTTATGTCGCTCTTTGTTGGTTCTCCTACCTGTCTGGCTTCTTGTTCTCCTTTGTGGAATCATCATTCATGTCCCACTCCATAAACATAGGTGTCCCCCAGCATTCTTTCCTGGATCCTCTTCTATTCTCGATATACACTTTCTTGGTAATTTCATTGGCTCCCATTGGTTCTATTATCATTTCTCTGCAGATGATTCCCAAATCTGTATTTCCAGTCTTAATCTTTTTCCTGAGCTCCAATCCCACATCCCCAACTGCTTGATGGACATCTTCAATTGGATATTTTATATGCATCTCAAACTCAATGTGTCCCAAGTCAAACTCATCTTCTCTCTTAAATTCATCCCCTCCTTCAAACTTTCTTCTTTTTGTTGAGATTGCCTTCATTTTCTAGTTACCTGGATTCCCAATGTCATCTTCAATATTTCTCCCTCTCTAACCCCCTGTATCTAATTAGTTGCCAAGTTTTGTCAATTCTGCTTCCACAGCATATCTCTCATCTGTCCCCTTCTCTCCAAGCACATGACCGCTATCCTACTTCAACCCCTTATAACTTCTTGATTGATAAATCTTATAGGGAAAGATCTTCAACGTCCCCTGTATGACTCTAAACGTTGAGCTATAATCCAGAGTGTGGTTATCTACGTTGACCTGAGAATTTAGCCAGTTCTCAGGAAAAGATGTGCCTTGGGAACCTGGCCAGTTCAACAGAACATATCAAGTTAATATTCTAAGATGTTTTGCTTGCTCCAGGAACTTGGCCAGTTCCTGGACCAAGTAAAAGCATCTACTAGAATCATGGGCACCCCTGGCACGGGGCCTTCTTTGTTAGAGGCCCTACTTAAATCCTAATTGAGAAGGCCGTCTTTGGATTCTCACTCACGGAGAGGACGCTCTGCCTGGAACTTTCCCAATCAGGACCCTGAAAGCTGTGCCCCGGGAATCCCCAGCTTGAACTTCAGGTGTCGGTGCTTCCCCGAATTGGTGATGTTTTCTTATATGATAGCTAACCTTTGTATTCTTGGCCTGACTATAGTCGTGTTGTTAATTGTATGTTGCTATAAATCTAGCTTTTCTCTACCTGTCTTATAATCTTAATTAAAGCTACCTTCACTTCTGTCTCTAGGAAAGTGTCTTATTGTAGGAGCGAATCCGAACCACATTTTTCTTCCTTAATCACACATTTCTACCTTGGACCATTCCAACATTGTCCTGATTGGAATCCTAGGCTTTCCTTGATTTAGTCTATTCTCCATAGAAATTCAAAAATAATCTCTCTAAAGCACAAGTTTGATCACATCACCTTGCTCAAGAAGTGTTAGTGGCTCCCTATTGCCTCTAGGATAAAATAAAAAAATTGACCCCAGCTTATTTCACAGTATTCTACTTCACACTTATTCCAGTCAAACTGGCTTACTTGCTATTCCTGAATCTGGCATTCCATCTCCCTTGTTTAGGGAAAATCAAGACCCCTGCCACCTGCTGGCTTACTGTTGGACCCTCTCTTCAGAGTAGGGCCACATGCAGGGTGATACAAGACCCCTATTTATGTCCCTTTCCAGAATAGCAGCTAGGTGGTACAGTGGATAGAGTGCCAACCCTCGATTCAGGAAGACTCATCTTCCTGAATTCAAATCTGGCCCCCAGACACTTATTAGCTAAGTGACCCTGGCCAAGTCACTTAATCCTGTTTGCCTCAGTTTCCTCACCTGTCAAATGAGCTGGAGAAGGAAATGGCAAACCACTCCAGTATCTCAAATGGTGTTATGAAGACTTGGACATGACTGAAAATGACTGAATAACCAGAACAGGACATGCATAGGGGGGTGTTGCTACCCACCTCTTCAGTGGGGCCCTGCTCCAGGACCATCTGCAGCGCCAGGGCATCCCCTGGGAACAAGATGTATTCCTCTTGCCTCCAGGCCTTCCATAGGGCAAACCAAACACCCTTGTTTCTGCCACCAGGTAATCTCCTGATTCTCTCAATAGACCTCTCTCCAATCACTGATTCTATTCCTGAACTAACTCCTCAATGATAAAGCACATTCCCATTCCCTTATACTAGCCCTATCTCAGATTCTGAATCTTTGGCTGCCAATATATAAACACATTTCCCCATCCTCAACTTTCCTTTTCCTCATGCCTATCCATGTCAATACAAACCCCACAAGATCCCACTCCAGATCTGCTCAGCCTTTCCACCATGCCCTTTGGAATTCCTGTTCCATAATAAACTTCTCTTTAGTCTTAAACATCTTCCGTTTTCATTCCTTCCATCTTCTGGCCCTCACTGAAACTTGGATCCCTCCTGATGACAATTTCCCTTGCCACCCTTGCCAGCATTGGCTACTGTCTCTCCTACTCCCTGACTGACTGGTTGCAGTGGGAGAGTCAGAATGCTTCTTGCTCCCCACTGTCATTTCCAAACACTACCTCCCTTTATGACCCTCACTATTCTTTTCCTTTGAGGTTCACACTATCCAAATTTATCACCCTAGCCATATCCTGATGGCTATTTTCTTTCTTTTTTATTAATTTATTTTTAGTTTTCAACAATCATTTCCATAAGCTTTTGAGTTTTAAATTTTCTCCCCCTCCTTCCCCAAGATGGCATGCAATCTGATATAGGCTCCACATATACATTCCTATTAAACATATTTTCACGTTAGTCATGTTGCGAAGAAGAATTAGAACCAATAGGAGGAACCATAAGAAAGAGGAAACAAAACAAAACAGAAGAAAAAAAGAGCAAATAGTATGCTTCGATCTGCATTCAAACTCCATAGTTCTTTCTCTAGATGTGGATAGCATTTTCCATCATGAGACTTTTGAAGATGTCTTAGATCCTTGCATTGCTGAGAAGAGCCAAGTCTAATAAAGTTAGTCATTGCACAACGTGGCTGTTACTGTGTACAATGTTCTCCTGGTTCTGCTCACTTCACTCAGCATCAGTCCATACAAATCTTTCCAGGTTTTTCTGAGGTCCTCCTGTTCATCATTTCTTATAGCACAATAGTATTCCATTACATTCATATACCACAGCTTGTTCAGCCATTCCCCAATTGATGGGCATTCCCTCAATTTCCAATTCTTTGCCCTGGTGGCTATTTTCTATCGATCCTTAGGACATTCTCCCTCCTTTCTCGACAAGTGCAATGCCTGATTTACAGTCTTTCTTTTGGACCTCCTGTCCTTATAATAGAAGACTTCAACATAAATTTTGATGCTTCCTCAAATACCCTACTTCTTAGTTTCTCAGTCTACTCGATTCCCATGACTTACTACTCTTTCATCTCATCTCAGTTGTACAGAGATACTCATGTCCTTGAACTTTTCATCATCCATGTGTTCTGCTTCCTTATTCATGAACTCTGAAATTTCATTGACTAATTTTTTTTATCATATTTCTCTGTCTTGTAACCTCTAACTCTATTCTTCATGCTCATCATGACCTCCATCCCCTCTATCCACTTCTTCCAAGCTATCATCTCCCTGCAATGGTTATAGGTACTTTCTTCTCTAGATTGACCCCTTGGTGAACCAACTCTCCACTGTCCTCCCCTTTAGAGCCTCTCACCCCCTTTTCCTATTGCCAATCATACCTTGTCCAACTACAACCTTGGATTATTCCCACCATCCATCTCCTTTGTTAATGCTTAAATGCTGCTGAATGGAGCTGTAAAAACTCATGAAACAATTTTGATTGGGGCCACTAACAAATTTAAGCTATTGAATCTCCATTGGGCCCTCAATGAAGCAAAGCAAGCACATTACTCTTTTGTAATTAATGTGCTATTCCACTTCTCCCCAAATCTGTGCCAAACCTCATCTCTTCAAGCTTCATACAAGACATTATCTCATACTTCAGTGAAAAAAAAAAGTTAAGCTATTTGCTGACAGTTAGTTCTCTCATTCTCCTCCATTCTCCTCATTCAGATATCTTCCCCTACTACCTCTTTTTTCTCTTGAAGAGGTAGCCCCAGTCCTCATCAAAGCCAACCTCTCCACATGTCCACAGAGTGCCTGGCCTGGAGTCAGGAAGACCTGAGATCAAGTGTGCTCTCAGACACTAACTATATGACTCTAGGCATGCCACTTAACTGGTTTGTCTCAGTTTCCTCATCTGTAAAATGGTATAATAATAGCACCTATCTGCCAGGGTTGCTATGAGGATCAAGTAAAATAATTGTAAAGTACTTAGCATAGTGCCTAGCAAATAAATACTATATTATATGCCCTTTTTTCCATCCCATCCCATCCCCTCCTTTCTCCAGCAGATTGACCTCACAATTATCCCCATTCTAACTATGAATCTCTTTCTAGCTACTGGCTCATTCCCTGCTCTTCTATTCTTAAAAAAAGGTCCTCATTTGATCCTATCATGTCCATTAGCTATTATCCTATAAATAAATCTCCCTTTTTCAGCTAAACTCCTTGAGAAAGGTGTCTTATACTAGATGCTTTCAGTTTCTCTTCTCTCTTCTAAACCACATGCTATCTGATTTCTAGCTTCATCATTTAACTGAAACTACCCCCTCCAAAATTAGCAATGATCTCTTGGTAAACCTAATGGCCTTTTCTCAACTCTCATACTTCTCGATCTCTTTGCAGCATCTGACATTGTTCATCACCTCCTTTTGGATATTCTCTTCTAACTTGGTTTTTGTGACAGATGGTTCTCTTTTTTCCTATCTGATCACTCAACAGTCTCCTTTGCTAGTTCATCCAGGTGAGGCCCACTAACTCCAGTTATCCTCCTCTCTCCCCTACCCCTTTCACTCAATACTATTTTGTTCGGTAATCACATCAGCTCCTATGGATTTTTCTTTTTTATGCATGAGGATGATTCATATATACATGTACATATGTGCATGGTTTGTGTGCTTATATGCACACTTATTTACATGTATATTCAAGACAGTCCAAATTCCAACTACTCCAGTAGGCATTTCTGTCCATCAGTTGCTAATGCCTAGTCCAGGGGTGGGTAACCTGCAGCTTCAAGGCCACGTGTGGCCCTGTAGGTCCTCAAGTGTGGCCCTTTGACTGAAGCCATACTTCACAGAACAAATCCCCTTCATAAAAAGGATTTGTTCTGTAAAACTTGGACTCAGTCAAAAGATCGTACCCAAGGACCTATAGAGGGCCACATACGGCCCTGAAGCCACAGGTTCTCCCCCCCTGGCCTAGTCCCTTCCCTCTACTCTGTATATGTCTTATAGCTACCTAGTTATTTGCACATTTTCTTCCCCATTAGAATGTTTCCTGACGGTAGGGACTTTAGTTTTGCCCTTGTGTCCTCCATGTATAGTAGGTACTAAGCCTTAATAAATGCTTGTTGACTGATCAATCCCCTTGGTTTTTAGTGATCTCTCCTTAAATCATTTTTTATGTATTTATCTATTTGTGCTCCACCCACCCCCTAGTAGAACATAAGCTCCAAAAGGGCAAGAACTTTTCATTTTGTCATTTCCAATGGCCTAGCAGTGCCCTTATTAGGGCCCATTTATGGGACTAATGGGGCATTGCAGAATTAGACAAGTTAGTCAGTGCTAAAAGCAATAGGTCCATTTATTTGGTGTATTCAAGGGAAGGTCACATGGCTTAACTAAAGACACCTAATATAGCACCAAGGGAAAGATAAGGACAACAAGGGAAGTTTACTGGAGCAGACTATTAATCCCCAATCCTAGGGGCTGGAACTAACACATCCAGAAAACTGGGAAAGTGAAGAGAAGGGATACAGCCAATATTTGCCAGGGAACCTTGGGGATGCTTCTCCTTAGCCCACAGCAGGAGAAGGGGGTACAAAAATGGCATTATGAAGGCTACTCCCAGGATTGATGGTTATAAGCTTTCACTGGGATTTCTCAGTCCATGGTTCAGGCTAGTTCATGCAGCTCAGGGCTCAGAGAAGCTCCTAGATCAAAATCATTCAGGTATTTGATAAGGAAAGGAACCTTGGCCAAGAAGGTCTACATTGTTTCTAAGCCTGAAGTCATAGGGAAACAATGCAGGAAACTGGAAATTTCTAGAGTAAAAGAGTGCAGATATGTGAAAGTACAAATACAAAAGGCAGGACAAAAAGTAGGGGTGTGTGTGTGTGTGTGTGTGTGTGTGTGTGTGTGTATGAGGAAGGGATGTGGCACAGCTAGGGAAAACAGCCATTGGAAGAGAAAGATTAATCCAGGAAAAGATTTCTCAAGACAACAGTCTTACACATTGTTATTGTTCAGTCGTTCAAATTGTGTCCACCTCTTTGTGACCCTATGGACCTGTCCATGAGGTTTTCTTGGCAAAGATACTGGAGTGGTTTGCCATTTACCTCTCCAGTGCGTCCCCATCTTATAGATGAGGAACTGAGGCAAATAGGGGTTAAATGACTTGTCCAGGGTCACACAGCTAGCATCTGAGGCCAGATTTGAACTCTCAGATCTTGCACGTAGTAGATGCCTAACAAATGCTCATAGGATTGGATTGGATTAGTACCTGGCTCATGGTCTTCCTTTCCACTACTATCCTTAGGGACTTCACTGACAAACCCTTTGACATGGACTATCTCAGCCTCCTCAACTCTCAAGTGCTTTCACTTCACCCCATTTTTGCCACATGTCAATTATGTTCCCACAACAGACCTCACAATCCCTTGTAATTTACACCTCTGAGTGTTTCAGCGAACAGCGAAATTTCACTTTCCAATCACAATCCACCCACCTTGCACACTCACCCCTTTTTCACCCATATCATCACCTACATTTCTAATTCTCTTAGTCTAGCGTCCCTTTTTCCTATACATAGCCTTGATCACACGGTCTGCCATTTTAATGGCTCACTAGCTATTATCCTCATGATCTTCCATTTTCAATCTGCCAATTACCACCATTAGATGTCTTTCTTCCTGTTACAGGACTCCTAAGCACCAATGGAAAGAACTGTCAAATTCAGCTGATTTCACCCACTAAAGATTTATGCTGCATAACCTCAGTTGCTTGACAATACTGCTCTATTTTACTGACATTTTATCTCATTAGCCATAATGACTGTTTTCATTCCCATGTCTCTAACTACAAGTTTTCAATAGATGACCCAGTTTCTTACTTCACACACAAAATTGGAGCTGACTGAATTTCCTTGCTCATCCTCCTACTTTTCTTAAACCTTCACATCATCAACCCTCTCCCTGACAATCACAGAAGAGATATCCCCACTACTCATTAAGGCTAATCCTTCTAGCTATGTCCTTAATCCTATAACCCACCCATGGCCTTGCACCTGCAGACAAAGGTCATGGAACCCATGGGCATGGCACCCAACATGACACCTCTATTCCCTTCTGTCTGGGCTGGCTGATTCATTCCATCCTGTCCTCATGCCAGCAGACCTGGGTTTTTCGTTATTTTCCTCAGAATAGGGTATCTGGCCCTGATTTGGACCATGGCCTACCCTTTTACAGGACCCTAAGGGTAACCCTAATGGAGGGCAATACTATTTACCACTATTGCACCTGAACACCCACAAGTGTGCTTCCCATTTACACAAAATCAGTCACCAGACACCACTTACTTTTAAACATGAAATATTTACTTAACAAAAAGATAAGACTATTAGAAAGAAAAAGCAGGAATAACCACAACATTTAACTCAACAGAAGGCAAATGCAGGAATAATCACCCCTTCTGCTCAACGGGAGGCAGGAGCAGGATTAATCATGACATTTACTTAACAGAAAGCAAAGTAGGATTAAAATATAATAGTAGGTTCATAAACCCAAGACTCAGTCTTCCACCAACACACACAGTATTTATGGGAGAGAGTGTGCTCACATTTACAGAAATTAGCAAGGAAGTACACGAGTTTAGAAATCCATGTGTCCAGGGTGAATTACAATTTTGGACACTAGGTCTTGAGGTCTTTGGTCTCCTTGGAGAACAATGAGCAACATGCATCACATACTAAGCAAAAGTATACTTCTCCACTATTCTCAGGCTGCTAAGGCAATGACAAACTTTTAGCACGTAGTCACCTTGGGCAGGATGCTAACAAAGTGTTATGCACACTCAGTGATAAAATTTCCTTAAGCTGAAGACTGTTGAAGTTGACAGATCTGCTTTGGCTTTCAGAGGAATTACTTCTTCTCAAGTTATAGATAATAGGGCCATGCAGCTTCTGCCCAGCCAGCTCCTCAAATATCAAGGGAGTCTGCTCTTGTACAAATTGGCTCTCAGGAAAATCAAAGTGTTTCTCACAGCAAAGCAGATGCAAAGCCTGATTCCTTGCTTTTGTCCTCCTTCCTAGCCCAGTGTGGAAGAGGACAATCCCTTTTCCAGGCTAGAGATGGCACTACAGGGCCACAAACTCAGACAGCTCTCCATAAAGCAGCAGGAATAATCATCTCTCTTCCAAGCCCTAGGTGAAACAGTACCTCCCTTCTGAGTCAGCCCAGCTTCCAGAAGAACAGCCATGGACACTTCCCGTCCACTCGCCAGCTGAGAGGCTTCTTCACATCAGCAGTTTTCCTAGCTGCCTGCTTCCTGTGCTCAGCTCCTTCTTTATTTCCTGGCTTAGGAGTTTTTCATGCTTCAAATTATTGTCTCCTCATAAGCATGAACAATTTTCTCTGCTTTATGATGTGAAAATCAAAAGAGCCACTTTTCTGTCAGGTATGACCCAGAAGGTTCCCAGTTATTTGATTCACAATTTGTTATAACCACCAAAACATGAAAAAGCCACATGCAGATGAACTTATGGATTACAATGTCTTGCAGCCCCCATCACCTCAATCACTGTTCTGCCTTCTAACTGGTCTATACACCTGAGACAGTTCTCTTTCAGAGCCTCAGACGTCAGTCTCTGCAACATTTTATTTGAAAGATTACATTTCTTTAAGTTGACTTGTTTTCCTAACATTATTTTGCTGTCCCTTTAAGCAACCAAACTTCCCATATGAAAAGGATAGTCTCACTGTCTAAGCTACAGGACCATGCTGTAGCACCACCACAGCCACCCCTCACCCCTAGCTCTTTCCCACCTGCCCATAAACACTTCTAGAGCTCCTCTATCTAAAACTCTTCTCTCTTCCATCCCCCACCCTACCTTTCCACTCTTTTCTTGAGAAAGTTGTTTAGAACCGATTTAATTCCTCACTATTCACTTTCTCCATCCCTTTTAACCAAACTTTAGTTCATAATGTTTGAAACCTCTGGGTTCTCACTGATTCTTCCCTTTTTGGTACTCAAATCATCATGTTGGGTTCTGTTAATTCTACTTCCCCAACGTCTGTTGGATACACCCTCTCGTAAATTCTGCTAAAAGTTTTCAGTAGCTCCCTATTGCCATCCAAATAAAGTTCACACTCCTCTCCCTTGCAGCCAAGGTCCTCCACAATCTGAAGCCACTTTTCAGCCTTTTTTCTCATCTTACACTTTGGTCAAACAAGACAACTCCTTCCAGCGGCAGACACTGTTTTCACACCTACCTCCCCATAGAGAGGTAGGAAATCCCAAGCCATCTATAAAAGCTCTCTTCCTCCATTCCTTCTCTGATGTCTTCAGGGGGTAGTGACCCTTGTGAGTAATCTGACACTTAACTGAAACACAGTTTAATTTAATATTACTTATCTTTGTTGAGGTCTTAGCCCCCGACTAAATTCCAAGCATTTTTTTTTTTTAGGCAATTGGGGTTAAGTGACTGACCAGGGTCACACAGCCAGTGTGTGTTTCGTCTGAGGCCGAATTTGAACTCAGGTCCTCCTGATTTCAGGGCCAGTGCTCTCTCCACTGCGCCACCTAGCTGCCCCAATTCCAAGCTTCTTGAGGGCTGGGGGCAGTCTAAGGAGACTCATGTAAGGTCTCTTTCTCTCTCCCACAACATATAGCATAATGCTCTGCACACAGTAAATGCATGTTAAAGCTTTGCTTCTTTCAACTCCTCCTCAATTCCATGTCCTCTGTTTTATCAACTTCCCTGACTTTACAGCTCTTCTCACATTTATTGACACCCTGGAGATAGTCCAGGAAATTTCATGAACAGAGGCCTATCGCTCCATTCCCCTTAAGGAATCTTTTCTTTCTCATCTTTTCCATTTGTATGGCTTCGTGCCATCAGATCTCTTCCCCAAATTCAGTTGTTGACTGTCTCCATTATGGTGCTGGGGATGTTCAGTGCTTTCCCTGGTGGTGGGGTAGACAGGGATTGGGCTGGGTCACTGCTGAAATAGACAGTACAGAAGTTACTATAATCAAAGTTGACTCTCAGGTCTGTCAGGCTGGTCATGTAGGGCACATGTAGGGGGAGTGAATCATTCATGCAGACTTCCCATATTATTTCAGAAGACTACTTAAGTAAAAAGTATTTTCTATCTTTATTTCTTAGAGTATATTCCTGGACTGTGTATTTCTCTTTATTTTGATGTCATAGGGGTGGTATTTTTGTTGAGATCTTCCATCACCTTTTTCTGGAAGTCACCTACAAACAAACTTTTAAGTCTTTTAAGTTAACTTTTATGTTGAACTTTTCTCAATGTTTTCATTATTTCAACTCTATCTTTTTATGAAACACTGAGGCTACAGCTTACAATATATGAAAAATAAAGAAGGAACCATATAACTTAAGGTGACATAATTTAATAAATTAGACACTCTCAGGTAGAGATCCTGAGAGTTTAAGGAGAGCTGTAGCAGTTCGTTTAAACAAGAAATGCCCACTCTTGAAAACCAATCCTGGGGGAAGCAGCCAGGATACTGTTGTTTGCTTGTTTTTAAAATGTAATTTAATTCTCTCAGATTCCACTGCTTATATTTAATCACCGCATCAGGCAAATATAAACAAAAGACTGAAATTTTTCAAATATAAAAACCTTTCTGAACCGAGATATTCTATACTCCAAAAATTCTACTAACCCCTTGAAAATGGGAGTTCTATAAGAAAATAATAGTTTTATTATAGGTATTGAAAATTGCCATTTTACCCAAAATAATTTTAAAAACTAAGCCTAACTGCACTTTATTGGCAGTGTTTTAAGTCTGTAAAGCAACTTCTCATGAGCACTTGAGTAATCAGATGGCCATATGGAGTACAATGAAAATCCACTGACTTCAACACTTCTAAAAGATAAGCATCATAAGTAGATGAGCATCCTAATGTTAGAGACTCTAATTCAATTTCTAAGAAAGCTTTTCAGTTCTTATTAGGTTATTTCAGGAAATCTTAATAATGAAATTTTGGTATAATAGCTTTCAGCCTGTTATACAAATGTATGATAGTTAATAACATAATGATGCATCAGTCAGTCACAGTATTTCAAAAAAAGTGAATCCTACATAATCACTACATATTCATTTCCAAAGCTTCAACAATGTGTGCAGCGGAGGGACGATCTTTAGGATTTTCATTAGTGCAAACAGAAAACAGTTCAATCACTTTTTGATATGAATCATCCAATTCTTCCATGTTAATGGCTGGCCTCGTTCCCAATGCTTCATAGTATGCTTCATCGTCAAACAAGCTCTCGTCAAATGTTTCATCTGCTCAATAAGGTTAGAGATAAATAGTTGACATAAGTAATTATGGGTAATTAGAAAGTCAGTTTAAGGTCAAAGAATCAGAATTGTAAGGGATCTTAGTAGTTATATAGTTCAATTCTTCATTTTACAGATGGGGAAACTAACTCTCAGAACCAGAAAGTACTTTGCAAACTGTAAAGTGCTGTAAAACAGGTATTTACTATTACTAAATTAGGTTACTTGATTCTCAGTTCTTTCCATCAGACCATATGAAATGCTTGTTAAGAAGTCTGAGACAAACTCTAGTGGAAAGAATATCACCACTCATCTTAATTTAAAGATTATCCTAACTGTGCTATGCCAGCTCATACAAGGGATCACTTTTTCACATCCTATGAATAGGAAACATGAACAGATGTCAACAAGAGCCTTCAGTAAAAATGTTTTGAACTAGGAGTTTAAATCTGTTTTGGCAAAAGCCCTAAATTCTTGAATCATCAAGTCAGAGTATTTATCAAATAGGTGGCATAAGCCTACTGGAATAATGGATCTCTCTACACTTCAAATAGGATCCTTCTCTAGAAAAATCTTGATATATATCATCGAATTATCTGTATTTCCTTTTATTTATTATATCTGTGTGGTCTTATACTATACTTGCATTTGTTTCAGAAATACTGAAAAGATGCTTTAATAAGCTACTAAATCATATAATCAAATGTTTTTAAATATGTTAGCTAAGTGCAAATACATATTGAATATGAGTCAAGTTTGTATAAAGTATATGTATAATATTTGTGGCATTTTACAGACTACCCTTTAGTCTAAAGTAAGGAAACAAGATTAGAGTGTAAGACAGCAGCATACTTAACATACCTTCATCATCATCATCCTCTGGAAGATTAATGTGTGGAATGGTTAGGGTCAACATCTCCCAAAGAGTTAGCCCAAAAGCAAATATGTCAGCTTTATCAGTAATAATACCACCCTCTTCCAGAGCTTCCTTTGGTTTCCAGGGTTCTGTGCCAATGTAATGTGCCTCAGGATCACTCACTGAATGGAATAAGTATGTTGAGTGACTGGATATTAGGTGTGTTAATTATTCACAGTTTCAATGCAAAACATATCAATGTTACTTCACTTACCAGATAGTCTCCATTTTTTAAAGAAAATACTAACAGATATTCCCAGAAGCACTTAGGAAACATGGTAAGAATCAGCAATTCGGAAATGTTGCAGCAGAAGGCTAAATGTCATGGCATTTCATAAATACAAGATTCAATCTCGTTCCTACAATTTAACAAGCTCAAGCTACAACTATCAGTGTCTATACAGCAAAAAAAAATCTGAATCTCTAAATTAGTGAAGTAATGATGCAAAATCTAATAGCTTCTTAACAGCCAAATCGAAATCCTCTAGCCTTCTCATCCTGTGTGATATTTGTCTCCATTATCCCACCAGTCCTCCAGAGGATCAACCCACTTCACTGGAGACCTTTCTCTTGTGGTTATTTAGTAACATGAGGAACACCAATGTACTATCATCTAGCTTTCCCTTCTGCTGTCTCTAATTTTTGCTAAATCATCTACCTATCTTTTCTAGTCTTATATAGCTCTCAATAATATTTCAATATGCATCACTGAGATTTTACTATTAAACAACTGTGTGCTGCATAGTATACAACATCAATCAACCAACAAGCAATAATTATTAAGCTAGGCAAAGTAACAAGTATTGAGGAAATACCTATCTATGATCCTCAACTAGAGAGCAATGGGGTAGAATGGCAATGAATTGCCTGGGAACAATAGGATAGGTAGGGTACAAACTCCTTTCAGGTACCTCCTTTAAGGGCACTTCTCAAATATTAGTTTATGAGAGTGCTCACGGTGACGTTTTAGAAGTTACTGTTTACAACTTCTGTACTGCTTTTATTAAACTACTAATGGGTAGAAAATTTCTACCTTAAAGGTAGAAATGACTATACTATTTTATACTCTGAGAAATAACTTGAATGAAGGGCTTCCATTTCCCTATCCCTAAAATAAGGAGACTGGTCTAGATGGCCTCTGAAGTCCTTTCTAGCTCTAGACCCAGGTATACGCTGAACTCAACAAATGTTGATGGATTAATTCATACTATATCTAAAACTTTCTAGTCATCTCCTCCTCCAAGCTGCCTATCCTGTGGTCATCCTCCTCCTCTCTCTCCAATTGCAACCTTGCACTGTCCCGGCATCCCCCCAGCTCTAATAGGACAGCTTTTGTCTTATCTTGCTTGAGGACCAGGCCTCCATGTCATTTCCCAGCTAATTCCACCCCAGGTAGCCATATATGTATCACCCTCTTTTCAACTCCCCTTTCTGTATTATTTTGCTTGCATATATATCCCCAGCATTTAGCGCAGTGCCTGTACATAGTAAGTGCTTAATAAATGCTCTATTTGAAATATTGTAGCGACTAACAGATACAAACCTCTAAAACTAACATTGCAAGGTAATGCCATAAAATGAATTACTCTTCTTTGCTGATATGCACTAGAACTTTATTAGGGTGCTTCCATAACCTGTTTTTGCTTACAAATCAAAATTAGAATTATTTTGTAATTAGATATAATATTCAAATTCTTAGCTTACAAGAAAACTGCAAGTGTTTAGGCAGTAATTAGTAGATAAATCTAGGATAAGGTATTTTAAATACCCATAGGATGCCAAACACATACAAATTTATTGTCTTGTCTTCAAGGAATGTATATCCTAACAACACAACCCAGTTCAAACCCTAGAGAAGAGAATTACTTACCAGTCATATTTTCATCCAATGGCAGTGAGACTCCTACATCACAGATTTTAATTGCCTCAAAGTCACCTTTAATTACAACATTTGAAGACTTTATATCTCCATGGAGTAGATTCTTTTCCTGGTGAAGATACTGGAAGAAATTGTATAATTAGCACCCAGAAGCAGGATGACAAAAAAGAGAACTGATGAAAGAATGGCAACACCATAGGTGCGGATAATGAACTACAGAGTTTCTGATATTCTGAGATGCACTTGGTCAAACACAATAATGATGACAATAAAAATAAGAGCAACAAAAACAACAACGTGCTTTATAAACACGATAACCATTAAATCCTGCTTGTCTTAGTTCCCCTGTTCTAAAGACCCCTAAGCTATTTATAATTAGAGTCGTTATTTGGCATTGCTTAGTCATTTGGAGATCTATATTGAGAGATATCATAAATTTTAATATCTAGTACTAGCTAATTGATAAGAAGTAAGTAACAGCTTTCTCTGTAATTATCATCCACATAGATCTTTGTGTGTAGAAAGATAAGAATGAAAGCAAGGTTTGACACTGCTCAAAAAAATAAGGACTATTAACCTTCTAAGTACCTAACTGTTCTGGAAGATTGAGAGGAATTTAAGAGAGAGAATTGCATCTGACAATGAAAACTTTCATTCTTGTTGGAGATGCAAGGCACAAACATGGAAATCAGGTGAATAATATAAAACAGCTTGTTATTAAGTAAGTACAAACAGTATGTATTAAAGAAATATAGAGATGGACTAGCATCACCAGGGACTATTTCATGGTGGTGAAAATTAAGCTGAATTCGGAAACATAGGTACGATTTGCAAAAATTAAAAAGCAGTCCAGGCATAAACAAAGGCTTGGAGATACGAATGAGCATGACATATATAATGTAAAAAGACTGGCCTGGTTGGAGCAATTCTACGCACACAGCAAGCACTTAATGTAATCACACGGTAAAGGAAGACCAAATAAAATTCACTTATTCATTAATAACAAATGAAGTGCAAGAAAAAAGGGTTTTATTACATTCAGCATAAGAAGAACCACATACTTATAATGGTAATACCTGTCAGATCTTGCTCACATCTTGAATTAGGGAATGAGGATAGGAAGAAAAGGGAATAAGCATTTATTAAGCACTTATGTGCCAGCCACTGTGCCAAGTGCTTTAAAAATATTATCCCAGCTGATCTTCACAAAAACCATTTGAGATAAGTGCTATTATTATCCCAATTTTGCAATTGGGGGAAATGAAGCAGACAGAGCCTAACTGATTTGCCCAGAGTCACCTAGTTGGTAAATGTCTCAGGTCAATTTTGAACTCAGGTCTTCCTGTTTGAGCCCTTACACCACCTACCTGTGTCAAATGGGGATGGTAACAATTATATTACCTACTTCACAAGGTTATTGTAAAGATCAAATCAGATAATTTTTAAAGCTATAAAGTGCTATACAAATTATGCTATTATAAATGTAGTAAGTATAATTAATTAATATAAGTGTAATTATTATACAATTCTCTTGGGATGGTTCCAACTAAAATGACCACATGCCTTTAGATCCTCTCTCAAATATGAAAATGAAGCCTGGTTAAAAGATGAAGTATTAACAATGAGAAATTTCATGTCTGAGTATATTTAACCTTTATCTCTCCCCCCTCCCCCAAATCTGCCTGATTCTTTGCTTTAAGGAAAGCAAATAATAAATTTTTTTCACATTGGGATTTTGACAGGCTTTCCAATTTTTCCATAATGATTTAAAAAACCCAAGTTTGCTAGACCCTAATCACATTGTAAGTCTAGATTTAGAATGTAGTTCAAAAAAAAGGGAAAAAAATCAAAAAGCCCCATCAACTTCAGCTATTTGATGTATTCAAAATAGCACACATGGTGATATAACAATAGAGTAGCTAATTATCTAAAAATAGCAGTTGTACAAATTTAGCTTAACTGTATTTAGACAATTATTTGAAGATAAAATTAAAGTCATAAATGGCATCTTTGCTCTCTACGCTCATATTTAGGAATTCTTATCAGCCTTAAAAAACATACACCATTATCAGTCTGTTAATCTACCATCCTTGGGATTGCACCTCATAATACTTTGTCCTTTGGCTAGACTTCATTTTCATATTTGAGAGGCCTGTGGCTGTCTTAGAAGGAGTCATCACAAGAAGCCAGAACTTTATGATAAACCATACATATAATACGTAAGCCATTTGTAATTTGCATAAGCATAACATAGAAAGCATTTAGTGCATATTTATCACAATGATTATGCAGGGGTATGTACATAGCTACCCAAACTCCTTCTTCTTCACTCTCCAAAATATCATTTAGACTTTGTATTATGAATATTAAAAACATTTAGGTACATAGTTTTTCAATCTTTCACTGTAATGAATAATAAAATTCACACTAGTCAATAGAAAATCTGTAAAACTGGCACCTGATTTGTATGAAATGCTTCTTTATTTATAACTCACATAACACACATTTCATATCAAAAGTTAGCATTCCAAATTCCGAAGCAACTTCTGAGACTCAAAATTTACTTATGAAATTTATAATCCTGATAATGTTACTACGACCTCTGAAACATATTTTTACCTATTTACCATTAAAGAAACAAATAAATGGCACAAGATGAATTAATAAAAGGCAAGGACTCCATCTAAATTAAATTTCTTATAAATGTTTTAAATTCTCTTTGAATTCAGAAAAATATGCCATGCACTTGATGTAGATGTTGAGACTATTGTTCTCTATGTGCTTAAGTGTAAAGTGTATACTATCAACTATATGCGTACATTTGCTTTATATGTGTTCTATATAAAAGTAGTTTTAAATATGACGGCATTGACATACCTTTAACCCCCTCGCCATGTGCAAAGCAACTTTCAAAATCGTAGCAGCTGGGAAAGGAGAATGGCAGTTGGAATTTCTTTCTTCTATTAAGTCATTGAGAGACTTTTCTCCTCCATATTCCATAGCAAGACACATACTGCCATCATGGGCTTGAGCATATGCACGATAACCTTAAAGAAAGTGATATTTTCTTACCAGAGTAGGGAAAGATAATTAATAGTTCTGCTTTTATGGCAATATATGACTAAACCAATACTGGCAGCTATCTAATAAAGCAAAGATATTTATGCAAATAATTACAAAACTGATTTAGCAATCTAAAGAAGCTTTCTACCACCACTACCCATCCCCCTCGCCAATGACTATCAGTAATACCAATGTAGTAAATCAATACTCTATGATAGAAACTCTGGGAAAAGAATTTTGGTATATTGGATAGAGTATCAAGGCTTGGACTCAAGAAGATCAAATACCGCCTTAGACACTTGCTAGCTCTGTGACTCTGGGTAAGTCATTTAACCTCTATTTGCTTTGGTTCTTCATCTGTAAAATGGGACACACTGGAGAAGAAAACAGCAAACCACTCTAGTGTCCTTGCCAAAGAAACCCCTTGGACTTTTGTCATGTAGAATTGGACACAATTAAACAACAAAAATTTAGCAAATGCATTTGGGAAAACTGGTTTGTAATTTGAAGGGAAATGTATTTAGAAGGAACTTAAAAATTATTGCAAATGGCTATGAAGTCTTGGATAAGAAGCTGAAGAAGGTGCAAAAATCACATCTTCCTCTAAGAATGGAATTTGAATTTCTGTACCACAGATTAAAACACTGAGCTGATAGATTCCTAGCCAAAGATGGAGTCTATCTAAGCAAAGACTGTTAAAATCAATCAATAAATATTTACTGAGTGATTTCTTTGTGTCATTTTGCATGACTAAGTACTGGAATATAAAGAAAAATTTTAAAAAGTCCCTTGCCCTCAAGGAGCTTACATTCTAAAGTGGGAGATAACATATATATGAATAGGTAAATAACAGAAACACACAGAGTGGATGGAAAATAATCATAGAGAAGAAGGCACTAGCAGATGGGGTGGGTGGGGACAATGACCTCCTACATAAGGAGTGTTTAAACTCATCCTTAAAGAAAGTCAGATATTCTGAGAGGAAAATGAGGAGTGAAAGCATTCCAGGGATTGGAAATAAGCACAGAGATAGGAAATGGAGTATATATGTGGGAAGAGCACGACAGTAACAACTGAGTAGAAAGGAATAATGCATAAGAAAGCTAGAAAGGTAGGAAGGGGCCAGGTTGTGAAGGATTTAAAATGCCAAACAAAGGGGTTTATATTTGACTTATACATCTCAGGGACCTTGCAGGGAGTTGGGGTGGAGGAGGGAGGGGAGGAAAGGCACGGTCAGAGTTGTTTTAGGAAAATCAAGTTAACAGCTATGTGGGGAATGGATTAGAGTAGGAGATGATAAAGGCTGGGAGACCAATTAGAAAGCTACTGTAATAGTTCCTGAACTAGAGAGGTAGCTGTTTAAGTGGAAAGGAGGTATATTTTCTCTCTCTCTCTCTCTCTCTCTGTCTCTATCTCTCTGTCTATATATGTATATATGTAAAATACTATGGGGTAGAAATAAAATTTTAAAATTATTTGGACAGAGGAGATAAATGAGCAAGGAGCTCAGGGAAACACCAAGATGGCACACTTGGATGACTGAGTGAATACAGAAGCTCTCAATAGGGATTGGTTCTGGATATACATACTTATATGAGGAATTCAGGAACCATTGAGGGGGAAGCATGATGGGGAATATTTAAGTGAAGGTCAGTAGAGGTGATTCTGTCTTTGGAGTATACTACATATCACCTAGACAAAAAGAAATAGTTGAAGAATTTGGGAAACATTAAAATCCAGGTACAGAGGTATGATATGCTTGTGATGGGAGACTTCAATTATCCAGACATCTACTGGAGCTTTCTACCAAAACAGAAATAAAATACTGGTTTGTCTTAGTGATCAATTCATCTTTTACAAGTATGAAATTTTAAAAGATGGAGGAATGAGTAAAAGAAAATTCTATTTTTGGATCTGATTCACACTAACTGGCTGCTGGGATAACATGATGGGAATGAGATGATGGAAATGATGGGAACCCTGGGGTGACGGGTGGCACAGAAGGTGCTCCACTGCCTTTCAGTTTCTTATACAGAAGAAGATATCTGGGTCAAATCTAACATGCATCCTATAATGAGGAAAGCAGATTTCAAGAGATTCAGAAACATGGGTAAAATCCCATGGACTAAAATGCTATACAGGAAATCAGTCCAAGAAGGATAGGAAATGCTCAAGAACAAAATTCCAATGAAAATGGAAAAATGGGATTTATCTGAAAAGATTGGCGCGGATGCACAGGATTCACCAAACCAATTTAGATTTTAAAAAGAAATGTACAAAGGTGGAGCCAAGGTGGCACAGTAACAGGTAGAAGCATAGTGATCTTCCTCCCAACTCTTCCAAAAAGATCTCGAATACACCACACTGAATATTTACTGGGAAATCCAAGAGAGAAAAAAAAAATAATGAGTCATTTTACTAACCCAGGTCAGCAAAGGGAGATAGAGGTATAGAAACTGGAGATAGGGTCTGACCAGCAGTATCCCAGGCAGAGCATTTTAGGTCAGGGAGAAACACTAGGGTCAAAGAGTGCCAGATTCAGTATACAGAGGCCTAAACTTGAGAAAAAGTGCTAACTAGCAGCTCTGTTGCTCACGTTCCAGTTTCTGGTCATAGATCCACACAGACTGGGGAGGGAACCTGGGACCAGGAGTACCATTCCAGGGTAAGGACTGATCTCTGGCCCTAAGCTGTACCAAGCATGAAGCAAGTTCATAAGCAAATAGTAGCAGTGTGGCTCTGACCCAAGGAGTGGAGTGGAGTCTCTGTGCTAGTTTCCAGCCCAATCTGAAACCTGCAATGAAACCAGGGCAAGAATACAACCCAAAGGGAAGCTGACAGTTCAGTCTTTCTCAACCAGCAGAGTTTTTCAAGCTGGCAGGTAGTGGCTAAGTCTACCACTAAGTCCAGTGGATGGAATTCTAAACAGGACAAGTCCACAGGTATATTGCTCAGACCCAAACCCAGACCAGGAACTTGCAGAACTCAAAGCAGGGTGTATGCAAGTGTGGACAGTTGCTAGACTCTGTCCCCTCAACCAGCTGAAAAGCTCTGTTGGTTGAGAGTAGCAGAATTGTAGGCTCCCCTTTGGTCTAAGATTCCTGTCCTGGTTATTCCTCTGTAAGATGGGCTAGATGCTGGGAATAAGACTCTGCTCTGTGCCTGGGGTCTGAGCCACTCTGCTGCTGCTGGCTTCTGAACTTCCTCCTTTCTCAGTACCCCACCCAGGGCCTTCCTATCCACGAATGTCACTCTGCTTCACTCTAGATCTGTGACCAGGAATTAGGTAGTTGGTGAACAGTTTGTACCTGTCTCCCCTGAGTGCCCTTGTATAGGTCTGATGGAGCTCCAGTCTGGACCCACCTCTTGCACTGCTACACGGTCTCTCCGTGGGTGCTGGAAGGCTCCAAAATGCCATGTGCTCCTGATCCAACTGCCCCCAGTGTTTGCATACCTGTCTGTCTCCCTATGGCAAGCTGGGCTGGACAAATGATCAAATGATTCACTGTGACTTTTTCTGGACGTTTTCATGAGGTTTTGATCTGGTACATTTTCTAAAACTGTTTGGAGTGGTTTGTGGTTTTTTATTTTGTTTTTTGGGGGTTTTTTGCTAGGCAATGGGGTTAAGTGATTTGCCCAGGGTCACACAGCTAGTGTCAAGTGTCTGAGGCTGGATTTGAATTCAAGTCCTCCTGACTCCACAGCCAGTGCTCTATCCACTGTGCCACCCAGCTGCACCCTAGAGTGGTTTGTGGAAAGAAGCTCACTGCTTTTTATCACTCTGCCTCCATCAAAGACCTTTTAAAATTAACAGCAGCATGCACATTCACTGTGACCAAAGTTTCTTATCCTATTCACAGTCTAATATGGGGACATATGTGTCTCCTCTGAGACACCTCTGAGAATTCCTATCATTAGAGGTTACAGAGGGAGTTAGAGAGCTCTCTGTCTTCTTGAGCTGCCTTGGCTGGAAAAATTACTGTGACTTTTCTTGGCTTTTCTGATCCGAATTCAATTTGACATATTTTCTAGGTTGTCGGGGTGTGTGTGTGTGTGTGTGGATAGCTAGGCTGGGTCTCACTTGGCCATCCTGACTAACTCAAGCAAGTCAATTAGACAGAGGGCCTGTGAGTGGTTCTATTATATCTTGATGATCTTAAAACAAGAATGGAAAGATTAAGACAAGGGGTGGGGAGTAGGAGGAAGGAAGGTTAGGGAAAAGTTTTATCATATAATCAAAGTATACAAGTATACGTTTATACCAACAGGGAAGAACTGAATTAGTCAAAGAAGGGAGGAATATATATACACACAGTTAGGTACAAAATACATTTCACTAATAAGAGAAATAGGGAGAAAGGCAATAAGGGATGGATAGTCAAGAATAAAAGGAAAGGTAGATTAAGGGAAGGACTGGTCCTAAGCAAAACAAATTCTAAGCATGTACAGAATATTTATAGCCACTCTTTTTATGGTGGCAAAGAATTAGAAATTAAAGGAGTGTCCATCAATCAGGGAATGGCTGAAAATTTATGGTATATAAATGTGATGGCATATACTATTATGCTGTAAGAAATGATGAAGAGAGTAGTTTCAGAGAAACTTAGGAAGACTTTTATGAACTGATGCAGAGTGAGGTGAGCAGAATCAAGAGGACAAGTTTATATGATGACAATATTGCAAAGACAAACAACTTTGAAAGGTTTAAGAACTTTGATCGACGTAATGACCAACCAGAATCTCAGAGGACTAACAATGACACCTGCTACCCACTTTCTGATAAAAAGCAGAATAAGACATATATGACCAATAAGGAAATTTGTTTGGCTTGAGGTTTTTTTTTTCCCTATCTCAATTTGGGGTTGGGAGGCGGAAGGATGGGAAGAGGGAGCAGATTTTTGAGGCTAAAAAATAAAATTTAATTTTTAAGCAACAAATGATGAATATAAGAGCGTGGAATGGTCCTCTAAAAACAATGTTAGCAGTGTTAAAGCTCAAATAAACCAAAGCTGTCGAGGGAAGCCAAGGACAACCAAAAAAAATTTGTTGGTTTTTTTTAAAGCAAAACAGAGAAAAAGAGGATCAAAGAAGGGATGAGAACCTGAAAGTAGTGATAAATGAATGGATAATAGCTGCTTGATTCTTCTTTTGCTTCTGTTTTCTCTGCCAAGGACAATGACTTTTGCATGGGAAACGTCAGAACAAAAATGACTAATATGGAAAATTTTAGAATGGACATATTAGAGATGGTTGGTGAACATATGGGAAGGTAATAAGTGACCGCAAACAAATCAATGAAGGTTTAAAAGCAGTAATACCAGTCTAACCTCATTTCCTGTTTTCAAGAAGATTACTAAATAGATGGGGGAAATGCAGTGGAATATAGTTTGCTTAGATTTCAGCAAAGCTTTTGATCAAGTAGCTGAAGTTATTCTTATGAAGATGGAGAGCATATGGATTAGATAATGCAAACAGGTAAGATTCAGGACTAACTGGCCAGTTGTTCTCAAACAGCAATTTTTAATGGTTTAATAGTAATACAGGGCTCCGGTGGACTACCCCAGGAATCTGTGTTTAATCTAGCCCTATTTAACCTTCTTACTAATTACTTTATAAAGGCATAAAACGTATGCTCATCAAATCTGCAAATGACATAAAGCTGGGAGGGATAGCTAGCACATTAGATGTATGACAGTATCAGGATCCAAAAGGATCTTCACAGGCTAAAGGCCTAAGTTAAATCTAATACGGTAAAAAAAAATCAATAATGATAAATTTCAAGCCTTACATTTGTGTCAAAAAAAACCCAACCCCAAAACAAAAACTCCACAAGCACAAGATCAGGGAGGTATGGTTAGGTAATGTTCTGAAAAAGACAGGGGCTGGGATGGGGGGTGGGGAGGCAGGTTAGTGAACTGCAAGCTCAATATAAATGACATGGAAGCCCCAAAAGCTAATGTGACCTTGGCCTTCATTAGAAGATGTGACAGACTTTTTCTATTTAGCCCCACTGGGAAGAACCAGGAGCAGTGGGTAGAAGTTGCAAGGAAGCAAATTTATGCTTGATATCAGGAAAAATTTCTTAGCAAGTAGAACTGTCTTCAGAGGTGGTTTGTCTTCAAGAAGAGAATGAACAACCACCTGTTGGACATGTTCTATCTCCTCTTATATGTGTGACAGAGTAAATGATGGCAGAAGTCCCTTCTAATTCTCACATTTTATAACTGTATGATAATTGAATTTACATAGTAACTATCTCCTCCCAAACCCTGGCAAAATTTACCTGTGAAGACAGATCAGAGCATAATATAATTACTTTAACTAATTCCACTCGGGTTACCACATCAAAATATCAGCAAGTTTACTGCAAGGGATATTCCCAAAAGGACTGTCGAAACCCAGGGTTCAAAATCCATGTACCCTTAAGGGAAGAAAAAAATTTCATCTTTATTTTTACTAACCTTTAAATGAAATCTGACATTTCATTCAGTTAAGGATGTAGGCAACATTATTCTGAAATGGTACATTAGCTTCCCCAGACAGCTAAAGGTTAAGAACCCCTGGTTTAAACAGTGTGTAGCTAAGCAGAATAAAATTCTATTATATACTTCTTATAAATTAAAACTTCTTTAAGCTTACCTACAATGTTTGGATGCTGAAGGTTTTTCAAAATCTTAGCTTCATCAGTTAGTCTCTTTTGATATATACTTTGAAAATGATCATTACATTTAGAATTAATCTTTTTCACTGCCCAGGGAGAATGAGATAAACCTTTGGGAGACCTAAAACAGCAAACATTATATGAAATATAATATGGAGAAAATATGAAATATAATATAAAAAAATATGGAGAAACTTGAGCACAGGCTATGATAAAGTACTAAAAATAAATGACCCACCAAAATGTTCAGCTTTAAAATGAAGAATTAAAGTGATTTCAATGTTTAAACAACTTTTTGTAGATGTCCATCAGTTGTGAAATGGCTTGACAAGTTGAAGCACATGAATGTAACAGAAAATTACTATGCTAAGAAAAAGGAAGAATAAGATAAATAGGAAGATTTATAGGAAGAGATGAAAAATGAAACAAACAAAAACAGAACAATATACTATGGCTACAATATAAATGGAAAGAACAAAATAATCAAAACTGAATGCTATGAAATTATAGCGACCTAGTACAGTCTTAAATGAGAGAGATGAGGATCTATTCTTTGCAGGAGGAAAGCTATGAGTGTGTAATACTGAGTTATTTCAGATTTTTTTTGATGTGTTGGTCAATTTTGCTAAACTGGTTTTTTGCTTTTTGATAAGAGATGGCCCTATGGGAGGGAGATAAGAGATATATTGAGAAATGTCAATGATATAAAAACAAAAGATATCAATTTAAAGAAAAATACTTTTCACTATCAGGATTTCAAATGTTTCCTTTTCTGCTGTGAGAAGTATTTTCACAACCTAAAATGCGTATCAAAAATTAAGATGAGAATGCTTGTATCCTCAATCCCAAGAATAGAGGTGTGCGATAGGACTGGAAAAACAGAAAGAGAAAATACTGGTAGTAGAGTTTCTTAATTTTCTACCTCCCAGGTTAGTAGGTCAGCCACCCTACTCACGACAGCTTAGTACCCTACTACTTATAGACCTAACAAATGATTGAGAATGGCTCAGTAATTTACTTCTCTAATAAATTCCCTGCTTCCACCCTCCCCCCGAAAAAAGCAGACTGGACCCAGAGTTCTATTCAAAATGTTTATTTGTATTCCTTACCTTTTCATAAGGTAAACATTTACCCCAGTGCCATAGCCAAGCTTTTGCATAAATGGAGAGGCTGGAATAGCTACAGATGAGGGAGTTAAGCATGATGCTAAAAATAAAAGAATAAAGACAAATTAATATTTGAAGAAGACTTTTACAAATGTATCATGTTGACCTATTATTGACAACAATATTTTGTGTAAACTTCAAACAATGAACACAGAAAATTATTAGCAAGAACACAATTCAGAGATATGGTAATGCATGCTGGTCTGTGTCCTAAAGGAACTTGGCTCCTAGGGCCAAGACTGTGGTAGTTCACAGAACTCTTGCCTTCAGGGGGGAATTCTGTCTTCCCTAAAGACTGATTGCCTTTCCCTTGAAAAGAGCTGACATAGCCTCTGGGTTCCAGAAAAAATATGGCAGAGCTTCCATTTAAGGATACGCCCAATGGGAATATCTTGCCAGTGGACCCAGATGGTTGCAGAGGAGAAAGTGAGGCTGGTGACTTTGCACATGCCTCTCTCACTTAAATCCAATTCACTTGCATGTCATGGCATCACCTTCCTGAAGTCATGGTCCTCTTCAAGAATGGAAAAACAGCAGCACCAGCAGCAACCTACCACCCACATCCTAGGGAAAACTTGCCTAAAGGCCAAGCTTTCATCTAGTACTTAGCTCCACTCAGGACTCAATTCCATTGTGAATTAAATTCAATTGCACCCTTGTAGAGTCTACCTTTTCAACCTTACCCCCTACCCACTTAACTCAAATTCAAGCTGATTCAATCAAAGCAGGTGCAGACTACACCCAGGTCTGCAGGCTAATTCTGTCACCTGAGAATTACTCCAAACTTCAGGAGAGAAAGTAATAGGGAGCAGCTGAAATGATTCTTAACCTACCTCTTCATTAAAATGTCTACCAAATAGGATTGTTATGATGTAACGTTAGGCCAATCAGAAGAAGCCACACATATTACTGGAGATTTTGTGGTCAACTTACTAATTGTTATAAAAGACCCCATCAGTCCTGGGTACTGCCAGTCCCCTGTCTACACAGTTTTCTCCCACACTAGGCAATCAGCTCTTCTATCCTATTCCACAAGTATTAACTAATTCCCTCCTCCCCTTCCCCCTCTTCCTATTCCTTCCTAAGATTTTGCTGCTTACACTGCTGGCCCCTGAATCTTGTCTACATCTACCACTGGCCTCTGGTAGTGGTATCAACATGTCACTAATAAGCACCCTGTAATGACTCTTGTAGTTGTCCCTTCCTGTCAGAATCCAACTGAACCTCTTAGATGGGTAAAAGCTGAGCCTGGACCACTAGTACTTCCCTTTAGTTCATGAGCTCTGACCAAAGGTCAGAGACTACGTTTCCTAGCAGCCACTCCTCCATGGACAGGATGGAATAGGCAGCCTTGCTGATATCCTCCCTCTTCTCTGGAGAAAGCGAAGGCAAGAGCACTGAACCACATCCTTCAGTGGTGGGGAATTCCTCTTTTCTCCTCCCTATGTCTATAAATTGCTGAGAGTAGGACCCTCAGCATCTTCACATGCAGGACTCTCTGCCTTCACTGGGGACAGAAAGGGCTAGAATTTCAAAATGTGTTTCAGTGACAGGGAACTTCTTTCTTTCACTGACAAGGGCTGGAACCAAGATCTCTGGCAGCTGTATCTTCACTGGCAGGACACTCTGACCTCTGACTACACCAAAGAAACCAAGAGCTGAGGGTCTAGCCACAGGGCTAGGATTAGGACTCTTGGGTCCAACAGTGGAAGGAAATTCTTTTCCTGTTGTGGTTGAGGCAAGGCTTGTATCCTCTATCAGTACAACTTCTTTCACCACTGTAAAAGTATTTGGTCACCTCCTTTTGTCTCTGGCTCTTGAACACAGAATGTCTTCTTATTCTGATAACTGTTCCAGATGCTTGGCAGATATTCCCCCCAGAAATTCCTTTCCATGCCTTGAATGATTCCTCCTTTCTTCACTCCTCCTTCTCTTATGAAGTGTTTCTTATTTATCCTAAGTTGCCTAAGAATGCTGCTGATTGGCTGTGTACTTACTCTAAGCAAGTCTAAAAAGTTATAAAAACTAAATCTGTACTCTAGGATGTCAAAGCTTCTATCAGCAGCTTCCTCAGCTAATACTAATGCTAATATATTTTTATGCTTTCAGTTTGGCCTCCTATCTTTGACCCACAGTCATTAGGTGGGTATGCCCCTCCCAAGAGGTCCCATTCCACTCAGATCCAGAGAATTCTCCAACACTGTGTTCAAGGAAGGAAACTGACAAGCTACAGAAATGCAAACAGGATGGTGAAGGGCTTTGGCCTTGAGATCTTGTAATATTGGTTGAAGAAGTGGTGAGATCTAGCCTGGAGCAAGGAAGATTGTGGGGGTGGGAAGACATAAGTTTTCCTTAGAGATCTGAAGGGCTGTCACAGGGAAGAGAACAGACTTATTCTGACCTCTAGGGCCGAGCAGAACTAGGAACAACGGACAGGCGTTTCAAAGAACTAAATTTAGGCTGAGATGTAAAGAAGAATTTTCTACTAATTGGGGCTATCCGAAAATGGATTGAGCTTTCTCAGGAGCTCGAAGACACATGAAGTCTCCTCCCTCCCAGCATTCCTATAGCATGTAAGTTCCTTGAGGTTAAAAACTATACGATTTTTGTCTCTGAATTCCCAACACCTGGCATAGTGTAAGCCCTTAATACTTGACTGATTAAAAAAGAAGTCACCTGTCCTTGTGAGTTTTCTTAGGACTTTTGTCTCTTCTACATTTTTCACATTCTGTTCTGTACTACAGCTTAGTTATGTTCAGTACAGTTGTTACTTTCCTAAACTGCAAGGTCTTTGAGGTAGGGACTATGTCTAATTTCTGTAACTTCTCCCAGTATCTACTACACAGAATGTTAACATATGTTAATACACATTAACAGGGACTTATTAATTCATTCATCAGTTACTAGTGGAAGGGGGTTTAGAGATGCCCCGTGCAAACCACCCCCCTCACAGTTGGGAGTACCCCCTCCTTACTGTTGATTTTGTATTTATTTATACATATGCATGTTGTCCCTGGAGTGGGCAGGGAATGTCATTTTGGCCCCTGTATCCTAAATACTTAGCAAAGTGCCTGGCACATAGGCCCTCGCTTGCTATGATTAAACTTACAAGACTTCTTCTTGTCAGATAACTTGCTAGGTGTCTTGAATGCATTTGGTCCTTCCATTATTAAAAACAAAACAAAAAAAACAACCAATAGCAGCAAACCCTAGGTTCTATAATAGAAAAAAAAACATGGTTACATTAATTCACATGGAAAATGCTTCTCATTAATACAGAATTATATAATTTTAGCACTGGAAGGGCCTCAAAGATCATCTGGTTTAGTCACATAGCTTTATAGGTAAGGCAACTGAGGCCCAGAGAAGTAAATAACTGGCCTAAGATCACCCAGCTAGTTAGTGGCAGTTCTGGAAATAGAACCCAGGTAGCCTGATATGCAGCCTAGTACTTATTCCACTACACTGTGCTTAAAAGACAAAAGTATACAAGCACAGCAAGGTCCTATAGCTCCTCTTTCACACCACAATGTACTTTCACTAGCTACCCTAAAGGAGCAGCAGAGTGCCACCTGTACCCAAACCCAGGCCCAGTCACTGACCACAGCCCTCTGATTGCCTTCCCTGAAAAACCTTTTCCCTCTCCATCTACCTCTCAAGTTAAGGAATAAACCTAGATCAGTCCCAATTCTCTCTGCACTGCCTTCTAGAGTTTGAGAGTTTCTCTTTCCATCTGCAATCTATTACCCTTTCCACACACCTCACTTCCCACCTCCCACGGTTTCTCTTGTTTCTCTTCTCTAACCTTGTAAAAATTAATGAACCATCATTTGAGAAAAACTGTCCCCTGCTCACTCCTTATGTTCTGTCATCCACTGCTCCCTCAACCTGACCCCAAATTCAATCCTGCCTACTCTTTCCCTTTCCACAATGAACAAAAATCCCCTTTTATCCTGGACTTCTTTATTTCACTTTTATTATCTATTAGCCCTCACTGGGACCTGGCTCCTCTCTGATGACATAGCACCCCCTGGCTATACTTTTTTCTCAACTCTATTCCCCACCCCCTAACACCAATGGATTCCACTCAATAAAAATTATGGTAGTTATAGTACACTGATTCCCCAGGTCATTTCCCTTTCTTTCTCAAAGAGTTCAGCACCTTTTCCCCTTGTGCGTTAAAAAAAAAAAAGTTCTTTGTCAATTCATTGCAGCTTGGTCCTTGGAGGCATTCTTTTCATTTAGTGAAGCAATTCAACTTTACACCGTCCTTTTCTCTTGCCATCTTTTTCTAATGCAGATTGTGCTCAGCCAAGCTTCAGATTTCTATTACTCTGCCAGTCTTCTCCTTCTTTGCTCCAACACTGCCACCACAGGTATACACCCTCATCACTTCATGCCAGAGCTACTGAAGTAGCCTTCTGATTGGTCTCTCTCCCTTACATTTCTCCCCCTCCAGTCTATCCCCCACTCAGTTGTCAAACTGATCTTCCTTTTTTTTTTTTTTTGGCTAGGCAATGGGGTTAAGTGACTTGCCCAGTGTCACACAGCTAGTAAGTGTTTGATCTGAGGCCAGATTTGAACTCTGGTCCTCCTGCCTTCAGGGCCGGTGCATTTTCATTGACTGTTCCCCATGTCTGGGACTCTCTTTCTCCTAATCTTTGCTTCCTGGCTTTCTTTGAGTCTCAGCTCAAGTCCTACCTTCTGCAAGAAATCTTTCCCAGTGCTTAATCTTAGTGCCTTCCCTCTGGGATTATCTCCAATTTATCCAGTACATATCATCTGTACGTAGTTATTTGCATGTTATCTTCCCCACTAAATCATGAGATCCTTAAGAGCAGGTACTGTTTTCTGGCCTTTCTTTGTATCTTCCATGACTTAGCACACTGGCCTTGAGGCCACACATGGCTTTCTAGGTCCTTGGATGTGGCCTTTTGACTGAGTCCAAATTTTACAGAACAATTCTTTTATTAAGGGCATTTGTTCTGTGAAGTTTGGATTCAGTCAAAGGGCCACATGTAGCCTTGAGGCCTAAGGTTCCCCATCCCTTAAGCACACAGTAAGTATTTAATAAATGCTTGCTGACTTGCTTGCTCCTTAAGTTCCTCTGCAGTATCTTCATCCAGGTCACGCCCACTAACCATGGGTTTCCTCCAATGCCCTCTCCTTTTCTCTCTCTACTATATTGCTCAGTGATCTCATTAGCACCCATAGATTCAGTGATGATCTCTGTACAAACCGATTCTCATATCTATTTGTCCAGTCCTAACTAACCTCCAGTGTCCCATCACCAGCTACCTATTGGACACCTAGAAATTGATATCTTGTAGACTCTTTAAATTAAACATGTCCAAAACCGTTCTTTTTCTTTTCTGCCCACAAACCTTCTTCTGAACTTCCCTATTTCTGTGGAAGGTGCCACCATCCTCCAGTCACCCAAACTTACAACTTTGGTGTCATCCTTGACTTCCCCCACACACTCGCTCCACTTAGCCAATTTGCTGCCACATTTAACAACTTTTACATACATCCTCTTTTCTCTACTCACACAGCTGCCATGATAGTACAGGTCCCCATCACCTTACACTTGGACTACTGCAACAACTTTCTGGTTGGTTTCCCTGCTTCAAGTCTTTCCCCACTACAATTTATCTACCACAGAGCTGCCTAAGTGATCTTTCTAAAGAAGTCTGACCAATGCTGTCATCACCACCTCCCACCTACACTCAATAAACATAGTATATACTTACTAAATGTTTACTGGCTGACTATATCTAGAATCAAATACACAATCTTTTTTTCATTGAAAGTCCTTCATAATTTGGTCCCAAACCATCTTTTTAGTTTTATTATACTTTACTCTCTTTCATACACACTATAGTAAAGCTGAACTAGTCTTCCTCTTGATCTTCACAAACTATTGCTTTATCTCCCATCCCTGTGCCTTTGCATTGGTCATTTCCCATGCCTGGAGCTAGTTTCCTTCAAGGTTCAGCTGAAGTGTTACTTTCTTCACTAGACTTTGCCCTTATTACCCTCAGCTGCAATTACCTTACACCCAAATTATCTTGATTTTGTACATACACACATATAAGTTCTTTAAATGAAGGCATCTTTTTACTTTTGACTTTCATCTACAATTCCTAGCATTGCCCAGCGCATAGTAGGCCCTTGGCAAATGTTTGTTGATCAATTCAGCATCCCAGTGTTTCCTCAGATCAAAAGTGCCTTCCCTAGATAGCAGTATGTATTCTCTCCCCCAGCTCCTACACAGCAGGTACTTACTACCTCAGTGCACTTTAACACCATGAACAGGCCCTCCATGGGCCTTTTCTTCCACTAAGCTTTTCCTGGAAATTCCATTTTGAGGAAGGGCCCAGTCATTATTCTAAGGACTCTGCTACCATGTCCTTGTTCTGCCACCTCCTCTCCCCATTCAACTTGTTAGCTCCCTCCCTATGTGTTGTCTTCCCTCATTAGAATGTTAGCATTTTGAGGGCAGGAACTGTTTGTTTTTGTTTTGTTTTTTTTTTGGCTTGTTATTTGTACCCTTGAGGCTTAATACAGTGCTTGGCACATACTAAGTGCTTAATAAAAGCCCCAGAATTTAAGAATACCTTGAAGGACCAAGCTGCAGGCAACTGATAAAGTACATTTTTTTTAAATACACAAGGGGAAAGAAAAAGTAGAGATAGGATGAAATATTTTATTTGGATTAAAATTATAATAAATTTTTTGCCTCAGTTATCATGCCTGGTTCTTCTAGTGTTTTAATAAATTCTCATTGACTGACTTTGTACTCAATAGAGCTTAGTACAGCACCTGGCACACAGTAAGCCCTTAATAAATGTTCATTCCACAGGCAGATTCTAAAGAAGATTTATGAGGACACAAGCTATATGACAGGGTGGTGGGCAGAGAGGAACAGCCTAGGAGTCTGGAACTTCTTTAAGGCTATAAAGCCCTATTGATCTGCATCAGTGAATGGAGTAAGATTACACTGGTGAAATCACGTTTCCCAACCTCCTGGAGTGCTAGAGACTCATCTGTTTCCTACAAAGGGAATATAATGTTTTCTCTCTTCTATATCTGTTTACTGTGTTTCTCTACATTTCTGATGCTTTCTCTCTATTTCTTTTTCTGTTTCCATCTCTATAGTTGTTTCTGTCTCTTTCTATACTTGTATTTATCTCTATTTCTATTTCTCTCTATTTGTTTCTCTCTTTGTGTCTCTCTGCATGTTTCTCTGTGTCTCTGTTTCTTTTTCTTTCTCTTTTTCGGTCTCTATTTGTTTCTCTATCTCTCTACATTTCTCTCTATCTCTCTCACTCCAACCTAAAACCACACAGGAAAGGAGGAAAGAAAAAAGCAGAAGGAAAAAGAAAGACTCCCCTGGTCCAGCCCCCAGGGAACAAGATTCCCCTGTCTCTACAATAGTGCTTCTCGATCTTTTTGGTCTCAGCACCCCTTCACACTCTCAGAACCCCTTACACTCTCAGGACCCCTTCACACTCTCAGGACCCCTTACACTCTCAGGACCTCTTCACACTCTCAGGACCCCTTCACACTCTCAGGACCCCTTACACCCTTAGGACCCCTTTACCCTCTCAGGACCCCTTTACACTCTTAGGACCCCAAGAGCTTGGGGGAAGATCACATCTATGAATGTTTACCTTTGTCAGAAATGAAAACTTCTGAATTTTAAAAGCATATATTCATTTAAAGTCACAGTAATCAACTCATTACGTGTTCACAAACTGCACCTTGGTCTCGGGTGACCCTAGAGTCACCGGGGCTCCTGAGGCCTCGGTTTCTTCACTACAAAGACGCCGGACTGGAAGCCAGAGGCCCTGAGTTCGAATCCCAGCTCCGCCGGACTAGCGCGGTGACCGCCTGGCTGCAGTTTCCACAGAACGAAGGGAAGGTGGCTGGGACCCCACGACCTCCTGACCTCCCCGAGGGTGGGAGGGGTCCGGGGGAGACAAGCAACCCCCGCCGACCCTCGTCCCCTAGCTCCCGGCCTTACCTGAGCAGGCACCGAGCAGCCGCAGCGCCCGTAGCCGCCTCTGCTGCCGCCGCAGACTCGACTGAGGCCGTTGAGATTCGAACGCCCGCGGCCTTCCAACCCGCGCGCTCCACTCTACGGGGCGGACCGAGGGACACGCCGGATGAGAACGCGTTCCCTCGATTCCTCACTGCCTGTCTCACCTGCTTCTTCCCTCCCCCATTTATTATTATCCATTATTGTTTTGGAGTTATCATTCCTACACATAGAACTTATATATTATCTATTATATACTGCCAACCTATCTACCAATCTATCTATAGATCTAGCTCTATCATCTCTCTCCCCAGATCTATCTGGCTGTCTTCTCCCCTCGTCTGCTTACCTTCCTGGCTTCCTTTAAATACCAACTAAAATCCCACCTTCCTCAGGAAGCCTTCCCTAACCCTTCATAATTGTAGTGCCTTCCTTCTATTAATTATTTCTCATTTATCCTGTACACACCTTGCTTTCATTTGCATTATTGTATTTGCATGTTGTCTTCTCCATTAGATTGTAAGCTTCTTGAGGGCAGAAACTCTTTTGTCTCTTTTTGCATCCTCGGAGCTTAGCACAGTGACTGGCATTGTAGGTGCTTCATAAAAGCTTATTGATTAAGATTGATTGCTGGACCTACTCATCCGTTTGTATCTGCCTAAGGTTCATTCTGCTACTTATCATCTCTCATCCATTTATCTATATGTGTATTTATTTGTCTACCTATGTACCTATAGTCACCTAAAGAGCATTCTGTTATCTATAATCTATGATCCCTTTATTTATCAATCTACCTGTCTGTCTGTATCTATCTACAGTATCTATCTATCTTACATCTACCTATCCATAAATTATCTAGCATTCCATGTTGTCATCTACATATATAGTAATCTGTTTTCTCTGGAGATGTGTGTGTGTGTGTGTGTGTGTGTGTATAATTATCTACTTATCATCTCTCCATCATCGCTTTTTGTCTCTATTTCCCTTATCAACCTACCTATCCATCATCTATCTGTCCATTTATCTTCTTTTTCAAAATTTTATTTAGTATCACCCTTTATTGAATCAACCAAGGTAATTTAGCAATATGAATTGAACTCTTAAAACTCCCATCTCCCCAAAGGACTATAAAATTGTGCACATTCTTTGACCCAGCAATACTGCTACTGGATCTGTATCCCAAAGAAAAGGGAAAAGGACCTATATGTACAAAAAATATTTGTGGTGGCTGTTTTTGTGGTGGCAAAGAATTGGAAATTGAGGGGATGCCCTTCAATTGGGAAATGGCTGAACAAGTTGTTGTATGTGATTATGATGGAATACTCTTGTGGTGTGAAGGGGCTGATTTCAGAAAAACCTGGAAAGCCTTATGTGAACTGATGCAAAGTGAAGTGAGCACAACCACGAGAACATCTTACCCAATAATAGCAATATTGTAATGATGATCAGGTATGAAAGACTCAGCTACTCTGAACAAGACAATGATCCAAGACAGTTCCAAAAGACCCATGATGAAAAATGCTATTCACCTCCAGAGAGAGAACTGATGGACTCTGAGTGCAAAAGGAAGCATACTTTTTTCACTTTTAAAATTTTTCTTATTTTTGTGTATGTTTTTTTTTCTTTTGCAACATGGCTAATATGGAAATACATTTTGTATGACTTCACATATATAATTGATATCATATTGCTTGCCTTCTAAATGGGTGAGGGAGTGGCAAAAGGAGGGGGAATTTGAAACTCAAAATCTTGAAAAAAAGAATGTCAAAAATGTTTAATGTCTTTGGGAAATATTCAGTGAAACAAAAATGTGTTAAAAAAAAGCACACACACACAACTCCTACCTCCTCAGTTTTCTGACCGTAGGGCCTTTCATTCCCTCCAATTTGAGAAAGTGGAGGGTAGGCAATAAAGAGTTCCTTCCATATCTTCTATGATTTAAGGAGGGCATCCCAGAATTCACCTCATTCTACTCTGATCCTTTTGTGGATTTTATGATCTCCAGAAACTCGACTTTCTGCAAGATGAAATCAACACTGAAACTCTCACCTCCTCAGATCATTTCTTCTGGGGCTTTATCCCTGCCCCCTTTCAGCTTCTTTTTTTTTTTTTTATGTATAGTCTTCCCCTATTAGACTGTGAGCTCCTCAAGGGCTAAGGATTGTCTTTTGCCTTTCTTTACATCTTCAGTACTTAGCACAGGTGCATAATATATGTTTATTGGCTTTCTTTGACTGATAATGAATGGGAAGGAAGAAAGAAAGGAAAATTACATATAAAAATAAACTTCAATTCCAGGATATAATTTTGAGTTGTAAACTTGTATTGCTACAATTCTGGAAGGGAGCTTAGTAGGTGCCTAGTTCAACTCTCCTCATTTTATAGTTGATAAAATTTAGGAGTTTAGAGAAGTTAAGTGATTTACCCAGGGTAAGATTACCCAAACTGTTTCCCTTTTGGAAAACTGTAAGCAGCCCCAGGTAATTAGCATAATCCTAGTTATCCTAGAGGAAAGGAAAGAGTAGGAATGCCTTCCCAAGCCTCTGAAAGGACCCATTAGGACATGTAATCCTCTCTCCTCCCGGTAAACAAGAGGTAAATGGCTGGGACTCATCCTGAACTGACTTGAGATGGGTAGGGAACCACCAGCGTAATCCAAGAAAAGGATGTTTCTGAAATTACTTGAGAACACCCTTTGTGGGAAGAGTGGGGCTATAGGAGGCATTCTGGTCCCCAGAATAGAAAACAATTGCCATGTAGTCAGAATTACACTCCATATAATCCCTTCACAAGAAACAGTTTCTGGAGGAGAGGTAGGAAACAGGAACAGAGAATAGAAAGAAGACCAAAGAAGGAGCAACGCAGCCCACAAGTGGAGCAAATCACCAGAGGATAGCTGCCATTAAAAGATTAGCACAGCGGCAAAGCACTGAAATAGAGCAGGGAACCTCAGGTCCTTTCCCCTTGGTGGCTTCTGATTCAGGGTAGTACTATAAGTCACAGACACTGTACAGATTCCTGGGGGGATGCCCAGTAGAGAGAGTATCCAGGACTAGAGGGCAATTGACTATGTCAAAAGTTTCCAACAGGTAAAACAACATGAAGACTGAAAAAAGGCTATTGGCTTTTAAGAGCTAACTGCCCTTAAGTAGTTAAGAGATCAATGGTAAAGGACTAAAAATTAATTGGAGACAAAATAATTCAGTGCGAACAAACTGGTGGGTCAAAGAACAAATAAAAACAATAGAAAATTTCATCAAAGAAAACGACAGCAATGAAACAACATGTGAAAATTTTAATAATACAGCTAAAGCAATCCTTAGGGGAGAATTTACTACTCTAAATACTTTCATCTACAAAAGAGAAAGGGAACAAATCAGCAAACTGGGACTGTAATTAAAAATGTTTGTAAAGTAACAAATTTTTAAAAGCTGCAAATAAACACTAAATTAGAAATTCTGAAAATTGTAGCAGAGATTAACGGAATTTGAAACAAAAGTCTCATTGCATTGATAAAGAAAACTAAGAGCTTTTTAAAACATAATAAAACAAAGTTAGCTTGTCTGACCCTAATTTTGGATGCCTACAAATCAAATCATAGGCATCAAAAATAAAAAAGAGAATTCACAACAATGATGACATAAACAAAAACATAAGAAAAATTTTTGTCCAATCATATGCTCAAAATACAAAAACTGAGATGAAAAATTATAAAAAAATATTAAATATCCAGATTAGTAGAAAAAGAAATTGATTATTGATATTATCCAATGTCAGAAAAAAGAAACCGAACACGACATACATGAATTATTCAAAGAAAAAAAATAAAACAGATTTTACAAGCAAGTTCTTTTAAATATTCAAAGAACAATTAATTCAAATATTACACAAACTATTTGAAAAAAATAGGGGGGAAAGAGAATCCTACAAGCTCCTATAATACAAATAAGGTCTTTGGACTTAACCCAGGTGAGACAAGTCAGAGAAGGAAAACTATAAACCAACATCCCTGATGACATTAACTCAAAATTATTCAATAAAACATTAGCAAAGAAGCTAGTATAAGAGTTTTTTTTTTTAAAGGCAATCAGGGTTAAGTGACTTGCCCAGGGTTACACAGCTAGTAAGTGTGTTAAGTGTTTAGTCTGAGGCTGGATTTGAACTCAGGTCCTCCTGACTTTAGGGCTGGTGCTCTATCCACTGCACCACCTAGCTGCCCTGGCAGTATAAGATTTAAAAGGTTATACACTATTACTAGGTCGTGTTTATATTAAGAATTCAGGTGGTTGTTGTTTAGTCATTTCAGTTATGTCCAACTCTTTGTGACCCCGTTTGGGTTGTTGTTGTTGTTGTTTTGGCAAAGAGACTGGAGTAGGTTGCCATTTCCTTTTCCAGCTCATTTTACAGATGGGGAAACTGAGGCAAATAGGGTCAAGTAACTTGCCTAGGGTCACACAGTTAGTCAGTGTCTGAGGCCAGATTTGAACTCAGGAAGATGAGTCTTCCTGACTCCAGGTCTGCACTCTATACACTGTGCCACCTAGCTTGCCCCAAGAATTCAGGACTGGTTGACTATAAGAAAAAATATATATATTCAATAGACCAGATTGCAAACATTTACATAGCACTTTAAGGTTTGCAAAGTATTTTACATTTATTTTCTTACTTGAGCCTCACAATAATGAGCTAGGTGCTATTATTATCCATATTTTACAAATGAGGAAATTGAGGTACAGAATAGTTAAGTGACTTGTCCAGGGTCACAGAGCTAGTAAGTGTCTAAGGGAGATTCAAACTCAGGTCTTCCCAGCTCCAAGTCTGGCACTCTATCCCTATGCCATCGAATTATCAGATGAATGATTTGGGTAGCAGAGTAAGTGATTTTTTAAAAAGTGAAGGCAAGGATTCTAGATGGGTTTTTCAATTAAACGAATATTTGTAAAGTGTCTAAGTGTGTGCCAGGCATTATGCTAAGTGTTGGAGATACAAAAACAGAAATGAGACAGATCATGCTTTTAAGGAGCTTACGTTCTTTTGGGGAGAAACAATACATACATAGAAATTTAGTTTCAAATCACATACCATATATATGTGTATGTATGTATATATATGTATGTGTATGTATGTATATATGTATGTGTATGTATGTATATATGTATGTATGTATGTATATATGTGTGTGTATGTATGTATATGTGTGTGTGTGTATATACATATATGTATATATATATATATATATGGACAGAGAAGTTATATATATATATATATATATGGACAGAGAAGTTTTGGTCTAGGCAGAAATTCTTCCTGAGCCATCAAATTGCTGATTACCTTTGGACATGGTCAAAACTAGTACCCGCAAACCAAAGGGAAGGAATGAGGAGGAAATATTTCCTTTGCCCATATCTCACTCTAATTTGAATAAATGAATCAGATTTACCTGCATACATCTTGCTTTTTCCTACAAGATAGTAAGCTCCTTGAAGATAACAATTATGGTTTTCCATCTTTATATTGCAGCCCCATTCTTATTTTCACTCAGACTTCACAAGCAGCTTCCCTTCTCGTAGGCAACCTGGAGTCACATCAGGTCTCAATAACTGACACCAAACACTTCTGTAATCTCTAGATTACAGGATTTTGGATCATAGGTTCACCAACTCATTTCTCTTCCCCTTCCCTGGCCCCTTCCACAATCTCAGAGAACACTGTTTGCATTCACTGAATGGACTTCCCAATCACCAAATGTTTCTGGAGTCTCTACAATCCTGGAAAGTTAGAGCTGAAAGTGACTTTAGAGATTATATTCACCTTCTAGACTATTTGTTCTGCTTCCAGCTCAGCCCTCAGAATCTATCATCTAGGGGAGACAACTCCTGAGAAAGGATTAGTCACCCCCACCAACTGCCAACCAATTGCCATACCTGGGGAAGGCAAATTAATCCAAATGAGGCAACAAGCGACCCTGATAGAGAGAGAGGAAGTAGTGTGTGCCAAGCAAGACAAACCACCACTACCTCAACCACCATCTCCCCTCAGACCCTGATGGAGACAGTCCAGGACCCTGAACTCAAGAGCCTTGTGAATGATACTGGCTTAGTGTCCTCAACCTTCATCCTGGTACACAATCCCTGTGCAAATAATTTTATAGTATACTCTTAACCCAGCAAATAAAGTTCTTTCCACCAAAGTCCTTAGAACTGTCAAATGAGTCAATATCACACACTGGTATCATTTTATCAGTGGAAATGAGATTAAAGAAGCGACATTACCATCTACTTGCCCCTTGACCCACAGGACTATGGGACTTTTCCATCTTACTTGTAGCTGATACTTTCCATGTATTTTGTCTCACCTGTTAGAAATGTGAGCTTCTTGCAGAACCAGGAGAAAATTGTACACAGTAACAGCAGCTCTGTTTGAGGATCAACTTTGATAGATTTAGCTCTTCTCAGCAATACAATGTTCTAACACAGTTCCAAGAGACTCAGATGCTGTCCATATCCAGAGAAAGAACTATGGAGTCTAAATGCAGATCAAGGCATACTATTTTCTTTTTTGTTTTGTTTTCTCATGGTTTCCCCCTTTTGTTCTGATTCTTCTTTTATGACATAACTGATGTGGAAATATGTTTAATATGATTGTACATGTACAGACAATATCAGATTGCATGCCATCTTGGGGAGGGGGGAGAGGAAGGGGGAAATTTGGAGCTAAAGATCTTATAAAAGTGAATGTTGAAAATGAAAAATAAAGAAAAAAAGAAGAAAAAGAAATGTGAGCTCCTTGAGAGATGGGGTAAGCTAACTTTTCTATTGTTGTGGTAGAGAGCTTGAGAGGGGTCAAGGCAGGATGCCAAACTCTGGATGCCAGAGGCAGGACTGACTGGATAGGATGCCAAACCTGAGAGGGAGCTAAGATTGTCTGGGTAGTTGGTTTCTCTTCATCCTTGACTATTCCCTCATAAACATAAAGAGCAATACTTCTGAGTTCCCCTATGCCCTGGTCATGCCAACCTGGACAATGCTTAAGAAAATATTTCCCATATTTTAGGCAAAGATTGATTTACAAAACATGTATTAATTCTAGCATATTCTTGGATTGAGTGGGTCCAACACGATGTACTGCTTACCCTTTTACAGTCTGTCATAAAAAGAATTCACTTTCTTTTCGGACAGTTTCTGGAAACTTCAGTTCTTGGTTCATGCTGTACATACTTCCGTGCACCTGACTAAAGATTCCCTATCCAGCTGTAGCCTAGTGAGGTAGTCTGGGACATTGTGGTCCCAGTAAGGGTCCTGCAATGGCCAATTAGGAAGACCCAGAGGGCCAGCAGGCAATCCCACCGATGAGGCTTGTCTGTTTGTAGCCTCTATAATGGCAGTTCTTTCCTCTGGGGAAAGTAGATTTCCATCAAGCCAGTAACATCTCCTCAGGTTGCATTATAACCCTTAAATATGGCCTGAAATTAGGTTATAATAGCCTCAGGAACCTCATCAAATTTGGCAGTATCTCTTCTCCATGTGGAGAAGTCAGAGGCACTAAAAGGTTGATGATGTTTTATCCTTAACGAAGCGTCTGGCTTATTTGGATCAGGAATGAGCCCTTCCCAGACAGCACAAACACCTTCAGTAGGTCCTCTATGTTCAGGTCCCTTACGTTCCAAAGAGATCAGATCTGTTACAGCAGGAGCAGGAGAGCAGTAAGACAGGAGCAGAGGAAGGAGGAGGAGGAAAGGTTTGTTCAGTAGCTTGCTCAGCGGCATGAGGCAGAGAAGCCTCAGTGGCTGAGAAACAGGTGCAAGATAGAAGGTGTTGAAGAGGATTGGTAGAGCAACTGGCCTGAAGTCAGAGAACCTGAGTTCAAATTCAGACACTTGACACTTACTAGCTGTGTGAACCATGGGCAAGTCACTTAACCCCACTGCCTAGCAAAAAATAAAAAAAAGTAGAAAGGATAGGATATAAAGAAGGGAGGCAGGAAGAAACCATCACTTAAAGCTGCCCAGCAAAACCAATATTTTATCTGTTCAGAAGATTTTTCAGTGGCTGGCCTTAATTTATTCAACTTGCAATAGTAAAAGGGCTGAATTGGGGCCAGAAAAGAGGGATTATTCCTGAAAAATGATCACTTATTGCCTTGGGCACCATCCAGGCTAGAATCTATAAAGGTGAGGGGAAATGAGGAAGGAATCTCTCCTTCGCTCATATCTAATTTGTATCACATTTATCTGCGTGTGTGTCATTTCCTTGCAATAGATTCTTTGTTTTTTGAAGATAAGGATTACATTTTAAGTTCCTAAGTTTGCCTTGTCCTGCCAAAACTCTAAGTCATCCTGTAATTTTCTCTTTGATCTCAACAGAGTCAAGCTTTTTCAGCGTGCTCACTGAGTACTATAGGCAGCAAATCAACCAATCACCCAGCATTTAGTAAGCTCATCTTAGGACATGGCACTGGGCTAAACATGGGAAGACGAAGGTGAGACTATCCCTGCCCTCAAAGATCTTACCCTCCCCTCGAGGGGTACAACATATCCACAGATAAATACGGAATACATACAACACATACACAGTGGTGGGGGCTGGGGGGTAAGAAGAAAGAAAGCCACCAGCGACTACTCAAATACGAAAAAGTATCTGGAAGGAAGTGATTCTTTAACCGAACCTTGACAAGAGCTAGAAGGGAGAACATTCTAGGAATGGGAGGCAGCCTGTGAAGAGAATGGAAAAAGTGAAGAGGGTACAACAGAAGGGCAGGTAGAGTTAGCCAGAGACCTGGGAAGGATAGAGCTGGTGTGGGTGTGTATTAGGGAGCAGAGTGATAGCTATCAATGTCCTTCCAGCTTTTAATCCTTTAATCAAGTACAGATCTGATCTCTGGGTCATAGAGGTCCTGGAGAGTGTGACACCATGGGGTCCAGTGCCAAAACACTCTAATCATCCACGTCCTCTATGCCCAAGCTCATAAGAGGGTAGAAGTCTTTCTTCCTTGGCAGGACATACAGAAATCCCCTGAAGCCTGTTGTTTCAGAGTTGTTACCTGAGCTGTCAGAGTCATCAGTGGATCCTGAGAAGAGGGATTTTGGGAAACTTTCCAGTGCTTGAGGAATGGTAAGGTCTTGGGATCACAGATTTAAAATGGGAAGATACCTCAAAAAGCCATCTAGTCCAGCTCCCTTCATTTTAACAAATATGCTAAAGCCCAGTGAGATACAGCAACTTGCCCAAAGTCAGAAAGTTTGTAGTAATTGGCTGAGCCCAGGTCCTCTGATTCCAAATCTGGTCTGCTTTCCACTGAACCAGAAATGCAGTTTCTGAGAAGGATATAACCCTGGGTCTGGACAGTTTTCTTTACACTGATGGATTGGATCTTTCTCTTTATTCCAGCTCCCAGGCCTTAGTTACTTGTTCTTAGCCTGTTTCTATAGTTCTCCCCTTTCTAAGCTACATGGAAAGAAGCAGTGGGGTGGGATGGGATGAAAAAAAAAACTGTACTTCCAGTCAAAGGGTCAAATCCTGGTTTTGTCATTTACAATGTGTGTAAATCAACTTCATTTTTGTCCTCTGTTTCCTCATCTGTAAAGTGAGGCCGTTGAACCAGATAACCTCTGAAGTTCCTTCCACCTCTAAATTTTAGATTCCATGAAATGTATACTTTTCTCCCATTTTCTTTTTCAGGATTCATGGGGTGGTGGTGGGAAGGAAGGCAGCCAAGGAATGGAAAAGTTTGAGAATCTAATTCTTTTCAAATTGAGGGCAGACAGAGAAAAGTAGGAAAAGGGGATGCCTGTGATGTCCAAAAGTGTAAAGCATGAAGGAATGTGTTGGGAAGGTCCAATGACTGTTGATGTTTGTCTCCAAGAGATAGAGAGAGAACGAGAGTTTGGGCCCTGTAGTAGTGCGTCTTGGAGCAGAGCAGGGGTTGTGAAGGTTTCAAGATAACTGCCTGGTAAGGAAAACTGGAGCCCATTAGTTTCTTTTTATCGTCGATGTCTACAGGTTTCCACTCACTGGACAATTTCTTTTTCTACTTTCTATTAAGAGGCAAAGTTTGCTAGTTTGGGGAATATGTGGTTTGGAAAAAACAACGGCAACATCTTTTGGAAAATGTTGTGGGATCTGAGTTGTCTGTAATTGATGAGTTCCTTTCTCCATCAGGGCTTGGTGAAATGAGGAGAAGATGTGACATAGAGTCCCAATGCTGCTCGAAGGAAGCCTGAACTCTTCACTTGGGATTATTATTTCTCTTCTCGGTTGTGTAAGATCTCAGCGGCATCTGGCCACAATTTCTGAGCTCTAGCATTATTCTTGCTTAATGGGTTTCTTTGCCTTTTTTTTTTCTACTTTCTGGAATATTTTCTTGATAATTTTCATCTGACCATTAAACAAGAAAATAATTGTTGAGAAAGTGGAACGTAATGGTTTAAGGATAAGATTTTATTTTGTTTATTTTTAAAAAGCTAACAAAACAAGGCCTAAGAGTAAGGAGCAAAACCTTGGTAATTGAGAAGGACGTGTGCTTTTTGCATAGATTATCTTCACTTGATCATCACAACAATACTTCAGGTTGCAAGATGGAAATACAACTTACCCTCCTTTCACAGATAAGACAAGGGAAGCTTAGAGGTTAAAAGACACACAGCTCACTAGGTGGCAGACTGTGGATAAGCCCTTCTTCAGTGCCCTATCCCCTGCCTCTTCAGAAGAGTTCTGGCTGTTGGTTGCCAGTTGAAATTCATCTTTTGTTAATCAGTTGTTGTTTAGTCATTTTCCAGTTGTGTTTGACTTTGTGTGACCCCATTTGGTGTTTTCTTGGCAAAGATACTGGAGCAGTCCTTCTCCAGCTCATCTTACAGATGAAGAAGCTAAGGCAAACAGGGTTGAGTGACTTGCCCAGGGTCACACAGCTAGTAGATATCGGAGGCTAGAAGAAGAGTTTTCCTGATTCCAGGCCTGGCACTTTATCCACTGTGCCGCCTAGCTGCCCCTCAATTATCTAACTACATTTACTGAGAACTCATTGTGCATAATTAATGTCTTAGATCCTCAAGGAACTCAGAATCTAATGAGGAAGGATGAGATGCTGTATGAACAGAATATAAGACTGCAAAAACATAACATACAACTAATAAAAATAAAATTAAAAAACCCTACTGACTGAAAGAACTCAATTATTGAAAGGTTAATAATCTGGTTACTTCAGTCATTCAAAGCAAAAGAGAAAAGGAAAACAAAAAAAGCATCTAAGAGTTGTCGTGAAGTCCATGCACTAAAACTTATGTGTCTTATGAGCCTTTTGCGGATTCACACAAGAAACTGTTCAATTTTATTTAGGCATAATTTTAAATTTGATGATCTTGTTCACAGTCCATAGCAGGTTGGAAGAAACAAATTAGAATGGGTGGGTGAGACTGATAGAGAGAGAAATTGAAACCCCCAGAGTTGTGTATTTGATATCAACGGAGCTCTCAGACTGAGCAAAGGCAGGGATTCCAAAAGGAGAGCAGCCTGGAGTCATTTAGTGCTAAAAGGCCCCTGAGGACATCTTTTTATTGCACCATCTATAGTAAAGTTCATAATGATGACATTTTCATTTGTAAAAGGTTAATTTATGCTCCGACCCTTTTTTTAAAGGATTTAGGGAGTATCCAGTGTCTTTTTACATTTTTTAAAAGTTTTATTTTGCCTTTTGTTTTTATATCATAGCCTTTAACCACCGCACCCCACATTAAACTTTCTTGTAGCAAAGCCAAACTGGCAAATCACAGTCTACATCAGTAGTAATCACTTCTCCCAGCGGAGGAAGGTGAATTTACTATCAGTGCTGCAGGACTGAGATTTTTAATTATAATTGAACCAGAGTGTGGGTTGATACAAGGGTATGGTCTGGTGCTAGGCTAGGTGCAGGGTAGGTACACTGTGGTATTACAACAGCTGTTCCCCATTCCATAGGCCTATCTCCTTGCTCTCTTTTGAGAGTCTAGATCTGTAACTGAAAGGGACAGCAGAAGCCATGTGGTTCAACCCCTTCATTTTACAGATGAGGAAACTGAGGCTCAGAGAGCGTATGTGACTTACCCAAGGTCACACAGGTAATAAATGTCAGACAGGATTTGAACTCAGGTCCTCTGACTCCAAAGCCAGTTATCTTCCCATGGTACTGCTCTAATGAGTATGCTCTGAAATTACAAAAAGTAAAAAATAAAATAAAAATGCTTGCTTTCTAATTAATGGGATTTCCCCACTTTTCCCCAAGGGCTTCCTTCAAGTACCTTTTGCTAGTCATCCTAAACTGAGGGGATGAACTTAAGAAGTGTGGCTAGGGTCAATAGACAATAAATATTTTTTAAACTCTTACTACACCTCTGGCAATGTACTAAGGATAGGGATGTAAATATGAAAAAGGAAGATAGTCCCTGCCCTTGAGGATTTTAAAATCTAATAGGGGAAGCCAATACAATGAAAAGAGGAGGGGGAGGGGTAGAGAAGCCAAAGAAGTGGAAAGTGAGCATAGCTGGATGGGAAATGAGTGATGTCTGAGGAGGTGTTAGTCCTGTGCCTCTCCTTAGATGGAGGAGCTCACTGCTCACTCTCGAATCAGAGGGGCAGAGGATACAAGTAACATTGCTGATTACTTCCTGAAAGATGATGAGATCTTCCAGTGATGAGTTCAGTTTAGCATGACCAGTAGTTCTTCAGCCTAGTCCTTGAAACCTTCATTATACCTATCTTCTCCTAAAACTCAACCCACCTCAACTTCTTATGGGTCAACTATGATTTCTACCCACTGTGAATCCCCATGAAAGTGTGAGAGTACTGAAAAAAGTGCTGAGTTTGAAGTCAGAAGGACCTGGCTTCAGTCCCAGGTGATCTTTGTGATCTCAAGCAAATCATTAATCCTCTAATTACCTCAGACAATTGGGGTTAAGTGACTTGCCCAGGGTCATACCACTGGTAAGTGTTTGAGGCTGGATTTTCACTCAGGTCCTCTTTACTTCAGCATGGGGGTCTATCTACTGGGCTACTTAGGCAAACAGACCTGGGAAAGACCTTAGCTTAAAAAGGTCAAGGTCTGCCACTGCATCCTGGGCCACTGCCTGTCGTCCTGACTCGTATCTTGCCACTGGACTCCAATGAGTCTAGAGGAGGGAATGAGGCTGATGACTTTGCCCAGCTCTGCCTCACTTAAATCCAATTCACTTGCAAGTCAAGACATCTCCCCTCCCCCCCCATGTCGTATTCTCTTAACATCGCAAAGATATCAATGGAGTACACCAATGGGCCGTCCATCATTTTTCCTTAGCTCTCATCGTTTGACCAGGCCATCTTCGCTTTTAATCATATAATTCTTTGATAACATTTTGCACAATACTTCTCTTTTGTATTCCCTTGTTTATTCTATATTGTAGTGTGTTCCTGCTCACCATTCACCTCTCCACTGGCTCCATTGATTCACCATTTGCCTCTCCATTGACTTGGGGGTTGTTTTTAGTTTCTGTTCTTCAGGAATTGGAGTGCTCTATGACCCCCCTCATACAATACCACTTGAAGACTATTGATATTAAAAAATATAGGCCTTTGTCTGAAGGAGAAGTTTAGCATCACTGTGTAATTTCCCAAATGTAATTCTGATTCCAGTTGATTGGCCACTTAAAGTCTGTCTAAGATATTATGTTCTAATGGATGGTACTGTGATAGTCTGTCCATCCAACTGTATATCATAGTCTGGATTATAGGCATTTTTCATCCATTTGGGCTTTCCTGTGTGAATAGTTAAGCCAAACTCTTTTGAATTTTGAATTTTTGAATTCTGAAATCCCATTTAGGAGGTCCTATAATGTTCCAAGGCACAGTAGTTCCAACTATCAATAGGCATAGTAGGATTTACATTCTCTGTATCTTTATTCTGTTCTGTAATGGTAGGGATGTGGTTTCAGAATGTTGATTGATAAAGCTCATTTCTTTCCTTTCAGTACCATTATAAATTATGCTCTTTATGTATATGTAGATTATTCTCATTAGCAGATAGGAATGCTAGTTTATAGGTTGGTAGCTATTGATGTCTTCTTTGTCACCTTATTTTGATAATTATAAAATCTGAGATCTATTTCCCTATATCTATGGAATACCTTCTCCTTGAAAATGTGTCCCTCAATGTCTAGAAAATTGTGTTGGCTCCAGCATGGACCTACTTGTATGTAGGGATAGGGACCAGACCTATGATTTTATTGGTATATGGTATTGTCAGATGAGGAAACTGATGCAGGCCAGTACTTTCTCTTCAATTTATGGTTTAAAGAAAGCTGCCTAGAACACTGACTGAGTTGTCCAGGGTCACAAAACCAATATGGGTAGAAAGCAAGACTTGAGCCCAAATCTTCCTGGCTTTGAGACTAGCTCAGAACCCACTGTGAAATACATGCTGCTTTTATTCTGTGTGTTTTTGGGCTAATCCATCTGCTTTTCCCATCTTTGTTTTCTTTACAATCATTTTTACTTTCTCTATAGTTTAAGCTCATTTGGAACTGATAATAAAGCCCAAATGTGGACAGAGTAACTGTTCTTGATGTTGAACATTTAAAAAAAATCTTTGCAGATCTTTTCCATTTTTGTCTGATTGTTGTCTTCCTTTCGTTTTTATCCATAAGAATCATCAGAATGGTTTTGCTTAGTTGGAAAGCTTTCTTTAAACTGTTTTTTTCCCTCAGTACTTCTCCCTGTTTTGGGAAAATATTAATCATAATCTTTCAGTACCACAACGAGATTTTACAAATAAGTTCATATTATTTTCATGACAGTCTTTTTGTAGATAGCTATAATAACCACTGTAATTTGAGATGACAAACTGTCCATGAAAATTGTGTTTCTTGTTGGGGTTGCTAGGTGGCACAGTGGATAGAGCACCGGCCCTGAATTCAGGAGGACCTGAGTTCAAATCTGACCTCAGACCAAACACCTAGCACTTACAAGCTGTGTGACCCTGGGCAAGTCACTTAACCCCAATTGCCTAAAAAAAAAAATTAAAAAAAAAAGAAATTGTGTTTCTTGTTGTCTTTGGACAGATGATAAAACCAACTCTTGTTTGCCTCTCCATGAGAACCTACAATAATCCTTCCTTTGAGCTGCAACTTCCTTCTGTCTTCTAGTCTGATATACAACAGGGCTTTTCCTCCTCCTCCTCTTCCTCCTTCTCTTCTTCTCCTCCTTTTCCTTCTCCTTCTCTTTCTTCTCCTCGTCCTCTTCCTCTTTCTCCTCCTTCTTCTTGTCTTATGAACCCCTTTGGCAGTCTCATGAAGCCTATGAATCTCTTTTTAGAATGATGTTTTTAAAAGTATAAAAGAAACTATCTTAAATTATAAAGGATACCAACTACATTATAATAAAGATGTCATTATTTTTCCTATCGTGGTTCACAGATTCCTTGAAATTTATCCCTAGAACCCTTGGGCCTGTGGATCTCAGGTTAAGAATCTCTGATTTATAACAAGAATGTCAAGATTGATATGATTAGGTCTTTTAGGAGTATGTCCTTTCATTGATTACCGGACAAAAATCTCACAGTTAGAGTCCTCACAGCTAAGTTAATATTTGTAGGTAGGATAAAAAAATATTATTCTCCTCTTGATGATGGACTCTGATGCAGAATGACATATATATTTTTTGATATGGCTAATATGGAAATTTGTCTTTTTTGACTATGCATACTTATCACAAGGGTTTTGCTTTTTTTTTTAAGGGAGGTAAAGAGATGAGAGGGAGACAAAATAGATGATTGTGGATTGAAAAAATAAAAATAAAAAACCCTGTGGAATGCTTAGCACTTTCTTTTTCATCTTCTACCATTTTGTACTGATTATGCAGAAGGAGAAAAGCACAGCACTGAGGGCTATTTTACATTTTTCTTTATGTTGTTAGTTGTCTAGCCAAAGAATTTCTTACCAAGGGGACAGCCTACTGATAATGAGCCTCTTTATACTTAGCTAGGCCGGCCCTTGGAAGCCAGACTCAATAAAAAGCCTTTCCCAAATCTCTGAGAATCTATGTTCACCTCCATACCATGATCAGGCACTGGTGAAGGACTTTATATAGGACTGCACAGATGAATGAATACCAAGAATGTACTAAGTTAAACAAAGAGAGAGAGACAGACACAGAGAGAGAGAGAGAACTAACAACTTCAGAGAGGGGCAGGTATTAAAAAGGAGAAGATGAAACAGGATTGGTCTCATATAGAAGATGGCATATAAGCTAGGCTTTGAAAAGAATGGAGGAAAAAGAAGGGGAAGAGAGTAAACATTTATTAAGTGCCTATTATGTGGCAGACACTCTATAAATATTATCTCATTGCTCACAATAATCCTGTAAGGTAAGTGCTATTTTATTCCCATTTTACAGTTGAGGAACCTGAGTAAGGCAGAGGTTATATAGCCCAGAGTTGAATAGCTAGTAAAGGGCTGAGGCCAGATTGAACTCAGGTCTCCCTGATTCCAGGCTTAATAAACCACCTTGGTGTCAATGAATGCTGATGAAGGAAAGTAGAGATTTCAGGAGGTAAAGAGGGAGCATGTTCCATGCACTGGAAAGGATCTGTGCAAAAGCACAGAGACAAAAAACAGAATTTTATGTGCATAGAGCAGCTAACAGGCCACTTTGATTGAACAGAGAGCAAAGGAAGGAAAATAATAATTTTTAAAAAAGAGAATGGAAAGGTAAGTGGAAGCTGTATTGTGAAGGATAAATGTCAGACTAAGGATTTTGTATTTGATTTTGAAGGACTATAGGGAGCTATTGAAATTTTTGAGCAAGGGAAAAACAGGGTCAGATTCGTGTTTTAGAAACATCAATCCAAAAGTTGTCCAGAGGACAGATTGGAAAGGGAGAGAGACTGGAAGGAGGAGAGCCTTTCCTTAAGTAATACATAGTCTCAGGTGTATCAAGTACTGGGTTACTGAGAAGACCAATTAAGGAATCAGAACAACTGGAGTTGCCTCAATTGGATGGACGATTCTCTACTAAAGACTCTGGGGTGTTGCCTCCACCTGACCACATGGGGCAGAAAAATTCTATATTCTGCTCCCCTTTTGGGGAGCTCTTCTGAAAGTTCCCTGACTTAAGGTATTGTAGGCCTTCCCCAATGGAGTAAAGATCTTAATGTACAATAATTCAGATCTGGCCATCAGGAAAAGAAATATCATCAAACCGGATCTCCATTTGGCATGAAAACACCTTCCTCTCTTTCCAACAGCCCAGATTTGGGGAAGAAAAAGGGAAAATGCTGAAAAGAATTATGATTTCTTTTAAAACATTTAACGTTCCAAGTAAGAAGAATAAGGATATTTACAGCATTTGCTTTGGCAGTTCTTATACTTTGCTCCAGTAATTGTTCCTATTTCAAATAATTAGGAGAGAGGAGGGGGAGGGGGACAGAGAATAATTTGATTCCTCTCTCAGAGACAGCAAGAAAAAACAAAATGCTAATAACTCCCTAGAGGAGTAACTTGGAGTTAAGAATGGAAAAGGAGGTACAAATAAGGCCTCTGATTTTCTTCCAGCAAACACATTGCAAGGATCCTTTGACCATATAATCAGCATTACCAGAAATGAACTGGGTTTTTTCCTCACATGTGAAATATTTTCTGTGCTATGGTATGGGTAGGATCAAAGAATTTGGAAATGGAAGTCCATCTTCTTCTATTGGTAGATGGAAAAAATGAAATATAAGAGGGTAAAGTAGGTAAATCCCAGATCATACTGAAAACAAGCAGCAGAAGCAAGATTTGCACTAGTTGCTTCTGACCCCAAATGCAGTATTTTGTTTTCTCCACAATACAATCGAACTTCTTTTGTGAACTGTCTCAGTGGGTGTTAGAAATCTACCATGCCAGCTCTTTGGCAGATTCTCTGCTTGTATTTAATCACTGTGAGAGCGATCCTGTGATTTTTTAGAAGTCATTTAAGTAATAATATAGACAGAATAAGTTGGATAGAACCCTGAGCAGCTGCATTGTTCTACAAGTGTTTTTCAGAGGATGTAGCATCAGGCAATGGAAAAATGAATTAATTTAATTGGAAAATTAATCCAAAGTGCTTATCCTAGGATTATTACCATTACAAATGAGTGTGCCTTACTTTGCACTATAGCTTAAGTTTTTGAAAATTATGCATAAGTTGAAGTTTTAGAAATGATACCATTGACTTCTATGATCATTTCAGAGATTCTTTGCTTCTATTTATGATGGATCCTCAACTGACAAGGTAATTCCAGACTTCTGAGCTTTTTGACTTTCTGCTCACCCTTCAGTCCCTCTGTTCCATAGACAATGATCTAGACCAAATTTAAATGCACTGGAGAATTTCCTATTAATTAAAGGAGTCATATGGAGAATTATTTTGCAAAGTGGAGAATTCTTTTATTAAGTGAATAATTTATATTGTTAGCTTAGATTTTTACATATTTTATTTTCTTAAAATGAGCATGGGACATTTGTCATCACTTTATATGCATATGTTTTCAAGGAGTTTATCCATGCAATACAAAAAAATTGAACCTATGATTAGATGGACACTGGCAGCAGATGGCAGTAGTACCTCAGTCATGGCCAGGTGTACCCTAATAGTAAGATTTTGTGATTTTGTAGGAGTGCTTGAGAAGTTAGTATGCTTTATATGTGTGTGTATACTCATACACACACACATACACACAATCAAGGGCAACTAAGTGGTGCAATAGATAGTGTACCGGGCCTGGAGTCAGGAAGATTCATCTTCCTGAGTTCAAATCTGACCTCAGACACTTACTAGCTGCATGACCCTAGACAATTCACTTAACCTTGTTTGCCTCAGTTCCTCAACTGTAAAATGAGCTGGAGAAGGGAAATAGCAAACCACTCCAGTATTTTTGCCAAGAAAACCCCAAATGGGTTCACAAAGAGTTGGACGTGACTGAAAATGACTAAACAACAACGAATATACACACATATCCACATATAATATATATGTTATTTTATTTTATTTTAAAAGCTGAACTTAATATTACTAAAATAGTAGGCTTAAAGAAGATATATATGTGTTTGTGTATGTATTTATAACATATTTTTTAGAGAAAACAAAAACTAAGGTACCTTTCTCACGAGAGTATTGCATTCTAACTTATGCTACATACTGTTTTGGATTCCTCTCAGTTTGGAATATATTGGGAGGTTAGTACAATTTGGCATTGAAACTGGTTTGTTCCCAGTCTTCCCAATGCTTCGTGTCACAATGCTCTGGGATGCTTATCTCAACTGCTGGCTGGTACTCTTGCCGGTTTTTCCCCGTTTCAAGTGTCAAAAAAAATTCTGAGTAGAGAAAGAGAAAGATGTCCCCTTTCTACTCTTCTGTTGATTCTTGTCTTTTGTTTGACAATCTGGCTCAAGCCTCATCTTTCCAGGCTGATCATACATTGTTCCCTTCACACACTCTGCACTTCATCCAAACTGACCTATCTGATGCTCCCATCTCAGCCTCTGTGCTTTTGGACAGGCTGTTCCTCCAAACCAGGAATATTCTCTCTCTTCACTCCTTCTCGGAGTCCCCAGATCCCTTCAAGCCTCAACTTCTTCACCTTTCTTCTTTTCTCCATTGTTAACATCTCCCACCCCCTGTTCCCTGTGTGTCTATTTTGTATATATCCTATGCATACTTGTAGATGAGCACATCTTAACCCTCCAGTACAATGTAAGTCCTCTAAGGGTCGGGACCATCTCGTTTTTGTATTTGTATCACCAGCACCTAGCACAGTGTGGAGAACCTGGGGCCTTCAGGACACAGAAGGCCTTCTTTGTTTTGTAAAATTTGGATTCAGTCAAGAGGCCACACTTAAGGATCTAGAAGGCCACATGTGGCCTGAAGGCCCCAGGTTCCCCATCCCAGACCTAGCACATGCCTGAAGCATTTGTTGTTTAGTTGCATCCAACTCTCCATGACCCCATTTGGGGGTTTCTTGGCAAAGATACTGGAGTGGTTTACTATTTCCTTCTCCAGTTCATTTTACAGACAAAGAACTGAGGCAAACAGGGTTAAGTGACTTGCCCAGGGTCACCCAACTAGTAAGTGTCTGAGGCCTGAATTGAACTCAGGAAGAGTATCTTCCTGACTTCAGGCCCCACGTTCTATACACTGAGTCACCTAGTTGCATGTCAGAAACATAGTTGGTTCTTAATAAATAGGTAATTGATTGGTTGATTTTGAGCTGGAGAAAAAGAAAATGAGTCATATAGTAACAGAATACCCTTAATGATGTAGGGGAAGGGGAGGCAACAATTAGGTGGAGATAACTTTCCATTCCTCTCTTCCCAATAAGGCAATCAATAAACGTTTATCAAGTGCCAACTATGTGCCAGGCACTGTGTTAAGTGTTGGGGATACATAAAGAGGCAAAAGACAGTTCCTGCCCTCAAGGAGCTTACAATCTGATGGGGGGAGGACTACATGCAAACAAATATATTAAGCAAGCTACAATCAGGATAAACAGGAAATAATTAGCAGAGGGAAGGTAGCAGAATAAGAGGGGTTGGGAAAGGCTTCCAGGAAAAGATAGCCTTGTCACTGGATCAAAGAATATACAGCAGGAAATAGGGGGTAAGAAGATTACAAAGGTGGGAGGGGGCTAGATTATGAAGGACTTTAAAAGCCAAACAGAGAGTTTAATATTTGATCCTGGAGGCAATAGGGAGCCACTGGAGTTTATTGAGCAGAGGGTGGCAGGTGACAAGATCAGACCTGCACTTTAGGAAAATCCCTTTAGTGACTCAATGGAGAATGGATTGGAGTGGGGAGAGACTTGAGGCAAGCAGATCCACTGACAGCCTGTTATAATAGTCCAGCTATGAAGTGGTGAGGGCCTGCTCTATCTAGTGTGGTAGCAATGTCAGAAGAGAGAAGGGCATATACAATGTGGCTGGGGTGAAATCAACAGGCCTTGGCAACAGATTGGATGTGGGATTAAGACAGAGAGTAAGGTGGAAACCAGGTGGTGCAGTGGATAGAGCATTGGCCCTGGAGTCAGGAGGACCTGAGTTCAAATCTGGTCTTAGACCAGACACTTGACACTTACTAGATGTGTAACCCTGGGCAAGTCACTTAACCACAATTGCCTCAAGGAAAAAAGAGAGAGAGAGAGAGAGAGAGAGAGAGAGAGAGAGAGAGAGAGAGAGAGAGAGAGAGAGGAAGAGTAAGGAGTCCAGGATGACTTCTAGGCTTCAAGGACCCTTAAGGGACTAGGAGGTTGGTGGTGTCATCTACAGTAACAGGAAAGGTAGGAGGTATTTCCAGTAGCATTTACTAGCTAGCTGTTGCTTGTAATTTACATGTGTTGTGCCCCTATGGGCTACCCACCTCTCACTCATGCATTGAATACCCGGAGGGATGACTACCCAATGTTCAGGATGCTCTTTGGGTACATATTCTGAAAACTATAGCTTGTGAGTCCCCATTGTTTTGATTTATCTGTTTGGTTTTTTTTTTTTTTTGACTAGGCAGTGGGCTTAAGTGACTTGCCCAGGGTTACACAGCTAGTATGTGTTATGTGTCTGAGGCCGGATTTGAACTCAGGTCCTCCTGAATCCAGGGCCGGTGCTCTATCCACTGCGCCACCTAGCTGCCCCCTTCCCATTGTTTTGAACCTTAACTTTATTCATTTGAAAGACAGTTAGCTCATATAAAAGGTATTTGCTAAAATGGCATAGTCAGAACAATAACAACAAACCATCTTCCTCCATAAAAGTTAGGTGTACTCTTCAACAGTGGCCTGCAAAAAGTTCACAAGTGCAGAAGCCCACGCATTTGAGGAGGGGAGGCTGGTGCCTCGGAGCCGCAGGACTAAAGCCTCTCCTGCCCATCTCAGTGTTTCAGTCTCTTTTGACCACTGCCTTCCTATTCACTGCCACACGTTGCTCCATGGGACCCTGCTGGATGCTGCACCGCTGGATTCACCAAATGCTGTTCAAATGGATGCTGCTTCGCTCTTTGGCTGTGGTCATTACTGCCGCTACCTTCAAAACTAGCTGACATCCTGGACTTGAATCCTGCTATGGATCTTTGTACGATACCAGAACCCACAACCTAGCTTCAGTGGGAGTTTAGACTTTGGGGACTGCAGTCTGCTAAGCAGGATCCCAGCTCCAGGTTCCAGACTCATGACTCCTTTCTTCCACTCAACTCAACTCTGCAGCTCAACTCCTGAGCAGGGTCAGCTCCCCTGCTTTTAAACTCCATCTTTCATCTCATACCAGTGAGTGCATGGAAAAAAGACAGGAATAAACCCATTAGTTTTTGCTAACCCTCAGCTGCTTTCTGACCTCTCATATAGGTAAAGTTAGCCTATATATGTATGGGTGTGTGTGCTGCTGTCCTCATCTGTCTAGATATGGCTCACAGGCAAGCAAGCACAGATATCTTTAGAATCTCCCCTCTCTACCCCTCTTTAAGATAGACTGATTTCTACCGGGAGGGGAAGCAGAACTACAGGCTGTTCTACTGTTCTATTCAGGAGGGGGTTAGAGTTAGGCTAGAACTGTATCTCTCTACTCCCTAAATATTGTTAGTCTAGTTTTGCTCCTGATTGCTATTCCTTAATGCGGAAGGAGTGCCCCAAGTTATATCCTTGACTTTCCACAAAATGAACATATGTAGCAAATAGCAAACAAACCCATTTATCCAAACACAGCAAACAGAAATCAGAAAGTACACATACATATATACATACAAATATGTGTATATATGTATGTGTGTATATCTATCTATCATCTATCTATCTATCTATCTATCTATCTATCTATCTATCTATCTATCTATCTATCTATCTATCTATCTATCTATCTATCCACCAGACAATACATAGAGTGAATAAACTCTCCCCTTGGTAGTCTCAGATCTCACTCAAGGGGAAATTCTCAGAAGTGTAGCAGCTAGAGATGGGGACATGATCAAGGTTCTGGCTCCTCTACATGTCAGCTTCTTCCCAAAGTCTTTCTATCCTTTTAGGGACTAGAAGACAGTTTAGAACTGTTTGTTGTCTGTCTGTCTTGAAGCTGGAAGTCAGAAGACCAGGATCTCCCTCTCTCAAACTCTTGCCAACTCCATCCCTGTCACAAGGGCAGAGAATTGTGTAATCAGTCTCCACTATTGAGAAGAACTTTGTAAATGGTCTTTGAGTCATAGATTATATGCGCAAGCAGGCAATTCAGAGTTTTATGCCCTCTATAATAAGTAAATAGACTACTCAAAATGGCAAAATTCTTCTTAGTGAAGAATTTTAAGTCCCTACAAATTGCTTTGGGTACACCAAGATGTCTTTGCTCTACAAACTTACAAATACAACATTTGAGACAACAAAGGATTTATAGTCAGGAGACCTGGGTTCAACTCCTGGTATTGCTACTTGTTACCTGTGTAATGTAGGACAGGTCACTTTACCTTTCTGGGTCTCAAAAATGGTGAGGGGAGATGAGATGATAACTGAGATCCCTTCAAGCTCTAAAATTTATAGTTGTGTTGCTACTAGCAACCAGCAACTTTTTACAAATAGCCTGCTTATGAGATGAAATAAGTTAGTGGAAGGTCTGCTTAGTTTTTTGAGAAACTGTAGCTTTACCAGAACATTTAGAATCAAACTGACAAAAGAATTTTCTGAACATAGGATTAAAGTGATTTCATGATGACCATCAAAAATAATCTTGGTCACATAGAGAACAAGGAGTTAAAACACCACATTCCTACTAGAGAGTTCCACAATGTAAATTAGTCAAGTTACTAAGCAACATTAAAAAAGGATTTGTTCAAATAGTAACAGAACATTTGCAGATGTCCAAAAATGGAGTAACATGGCCAAGACTTTTGGAAAACCATGAGGCAGTGCTTTGGCTAAGCTATATTAGTTATTACCAGATGCATTTATTTACCATATTGATTATTTATGTGTGGTCTCAAATGTCCCTTAAGGATTGTTAATACCATGATTTAACCTAGCCAATTTTTAAGCTGTCACCAGTTATGGGAAGCACTGTTCTATCAGCTGTATTCTGTGCCATTTTCCTTTCTTTTGCTTACATAACAGTTTCCTTACCATTAATTTAACCCCCTTAAAATAACAGCTTTTTGTGATCTTTGGCAATAGTTACTTTAAATATAGCCTATAGCCACAGACAGCTGTAAAGCCAAAGATTGTGGTTCACTATAATGTGAAAAATATTTCAAAATAATTATCCCTACCACCATTTACAAAAGGTGTGAAACATATGGGTAACAAGTCAGAGGCAGGGTAGCTCATCACAGACTCTCTGTGGCTGTAAGAGGTGATGCAATCCATTCTCTGAACAGGATTGGGAGCAAGAAAGAGGTAAATTGGAAGGGACCTCATTGGCTATCTAGTTCAACTTGTACCTGAAAAAGAATCCCACCTACAACTTATCCAATAAGTGATCGAAATGATCTTTGCTTAATGACCTCAACAGAGAGAAAAACGACTATCTTTTTTACACAGTATTCTGGAACTGTTTCTTCATCAATATGTCATTTTATTATAGATCTCAGTGAAAAAATTTAATCCTGACCAATAATAAAACACATTGAACATGGGAATATAAATAACATAAACATTTGAATTCACCCAACTAGTTTCTGTATCATAGTGGTTATCACTTTTGCCTCACCCACAAAAGATCTCCCATTCATAACTGGGTGAAAACAAAGCATCTACTTGTGTATGTGTATGTTGTTTCACCCAGTTAGAATTGCAAGGTCATTGAAGGCAGGAATTGTTTGGATTTTGTCCTTGTATCCCCAGTGTCCTAGTACAGTGCCTGGCATCAGCAAGTATTTAATAAACACTCATTGATTGATTTACCAATTTCCATATAATGGTTTGGGACTCTCTCTGTCTGTCTGTCTCTCTCTGTCTGTGTGTGTGTGTGTGTAATGTGAAGAATTTTAGCTCTTCAGTATCTTTTCGCAAACCATGCCAAGTGATACAGAAGTCTATAGGAAAGCATAAATGCATACCATTTATTCTCTATGATGGTACATTGTATAAAAACAAGACTCTAATTATTAAATGGAATATGGTGACAATTATGTGGCCCGAAAAAGTTATTAAAATAAGTACTGGATGTGCTTCCAAGTGACCCTCCTTTTCCGCAAATACACTGGTGGGGAGTAATCAAGTATATCTGAATAATCCTAAATCAGTCAATCAACAAATATTTATTAAATCTCTGACACTTCCAAGCTGTGTGATCTCAGGCAAATCACTTTAATCTTCCTTAACCTCAATGTCTTCATCTATAAAATGATGGGTTCAGATTAGATGGCCTCTGGAGGCCCTTCCAACTCAAATGCTATGATCTTGTGATCCCATGATCCTATGTGCCAGGTAATAACGATATTAATAATAATAATAATAAGCAGCATTTATATAGTACCTACTACATGCTAGGCATTGGGTATACACAGATTAAAGCAAAACAGTACTTCCCTCTAAGGAGTTTTAAAGACTCATTCTTTTTGGATGAGTAGGAGGAGGAATAGCTTCTAGAAAATCAGCAAATAGCAGAGTGATTCTGTGGCCTTGAAGGCTAACACCCAAGCATATTAGCAACCACTGTCGTGAAATAAATGTTTATTTTTCTGATGATCCAGACCAAAATGTGATGCTCCTTTTCTGCCAGCATTCTCATAGGCTTCCCCTGGACTTAAGTTCAATCTATGTAGGGAGATGAGAGGCAGTGTGGCAAAATGGAGAAAGCTGTTTCTCTGCCACTTTCTGGCTGGGTGATCGTGGGGGCAGATCACTGAGCCTCTCAGTGCTCCCAGACAACGTCAACTCCACCAGCACAAATCAACTGCTTACTATGTGTCCTCAGTTACTGTGCCTTATAAGCTTTGGAGATGCAGTATCTGCTCCAAAGACTTCACATTCTCAAAGGGAAGACAACATGAAATATATATATATACAAGATATATACAGGGTAAATTTGGAGGTTATCTTACAGGGAAGACATTAGAAGGAAACTGGATTAGGGGAGAGTAGGGGGAGGGGAAGAGGGCCTGGGAAAGGCTTCAAGCTGAAACTTGAAGACAACTCTCAGGGAATGGGGAAGGGTGGTGGTGGCAGAGGCAATAAAAATCTTTCCTGGGAGTTCCTTAGGCCAGCAAAATCACAGGCATGATCAAAAATTATGTAAGGAGAGTAGGATTTTTCACCAAAATCAGTTGCTTTGGTGCTATATTTTGGCAGGAGGAAAATCTTAGGAGTAAGAAGGAATACACATTTATTAAATGCATACTATGTGCCAGCTATTGTACTGAGTACTTTAAAAATATTAACTTATTTGATCATCACAGAAACCCTATGAAGTAGATGCTATTGTTATCCCCATTTTATAGCTGAGGAAACTTAGTCAGACAGAAGTTAAGTGATTTGTCCAGGGTCACACAACTAGTAAGTGTCTGGGGCCAGATTTGAACTGAGACCTTCCTGACTCCAGGCCCAGCATCTCTACATACAAAAACCCACACACACACAAGCCTCCCTCTACTAGCTTAGCTAATATAAAGAATGTATTTATTTAATATAACAAGTAGTCTTGCCATTCATCTATGAAATTTCACTCACCATTTCTTCAAATGTGTTAGACAACTTCCTTCAGAAAAACTTGGAAAGACTTACATGAACTGATGCAAAAAGAAGTAAGCAGAACCCCAGAAAGCATTCTAATACAGTAACAATTGTGAATGTTTTAGCTATCCAAGAGAATCCCAAGTTGGGAGATTTATTTTGCTCATTTTTTCCTTTACACTTCAAGTGACATTGCATATGGTCTTGTTTTCATTATTGTTTTATTTGACCTGTAAAGTCATTGGAATAGGAGAGCTCCAGGAAAAGGACGCTTCTACCACTGTAGATTGGCACCTGCTCTTCAGTCAGTCTAAAAGGTTGTCTGGTGACATTGAGAAGTTAAGAGACTTGTCCACCAACACATAGAAAGTATGTGTCTGGGGTGAGACTTGAATCCAAGACTTCCTGACTCCAAGGTTACCTCTCCATTCGTCATGCCATGCTATGCCTCTGTTCTTTGATAGAATAGTTCTGTAAAAACGATAATAATAGGTAACACTTATCCAGTATAGTACTTATTATGTGCCAGGCACTGTGCTAAGCATTTTACAATGACCTCGTCTGATATTCTATCAAAATAATTCAAGCAGTACTACCTTTGATTTTATTCCATTTCTGATACTTTTTAATGAAAATTTCAACAAGATGTGACACAGGGTGGGAAACCAAGCAAGCATCTTAGCTTCTTCAGGGTTGTGGCTAAGGGGAATAAATAGCCTTCATGGAATGGGCAGGTGTGATGCTGGGTTTGTAAGTTCTGGGTGTACTTAAAAATTTCCAAAATCATGATTTCATCTTTGTGGTACCCATCCCCTTTGCTGTTACTCTTCAGAATTCTGAGAATTGGAGCTGCCAAAAGGTTCCTCACCCGGCCGGCCTTCAGATGAGGCTCTCCAGACTTAGCAAGGCTGGTCTTCTGCTAACAGATATTCAGTCCCTTGCTAGGCTTGTACCTGAAGCCTTTTCAGCTCTAGAGGACCTTTCAGAACTTGAACTCAGCTGGCACAGTCTTAGAGGGATCAGGATCAAGTCCACATCATTAGCAGAAGGACTTTAGAGGAGGAATTTATGTTAAAAGACTACTTCTATGGCAGCCTAAGAGGAATAAAGCCGGTCTCTTTTCTAGTCTAAGTAAGTTATCACCAAGATGGATAGTTTGCATCCTTGTAAATCCTCAACCCTGCAATAAAGTAGCTTTTGATGCATTTAGAATAATAAGTCTGAAGGTGTGTTTTCATTAATGATTTTTATGGAAGACAGAATATAAACTCCAGTGCCTAACAGTGCCTGGCACATAGTAGGTGCTTAATACATGTTTGATTGATTGAAAAGGGATTGACATTTAATCACAGTCCATTCCTCCCATGTCTGAAGTGCTCTCCTTCTATATCCTCCCCTTCGCCCCATCCTCCCCACCCCCACCCCCAGCCAATCCCTGGTTCCATTGAAGGCTGAACTCAAGTACTGCACCCAGTAGGAAGCTTTTTTGGATCCTCCCAGTTGTGGACACATTCTCACTCCCAAAGTACTTTGTGAGTATTTATTTACTTATTTGTGTGTGTGTTGTTCTCACCTAGTTTATCATAAGCTCCTTGAGGGCAAGGGACTGTTTTCATTTTTGTCTTTGCACTTCCAGTGACTGGCACATTTAAGTATATAATAAATGCTTGTTGAATTGAATTTATACCTTCTCGAAATGACAGCAAAGTGCCCTAGAACTTTGGTGATAGCAGTGAAGGCAGGAATCTCCTTTTTTCTGTACCTTACTTATATGGTTATCAGGTGCAGCCATCGCAGACACTTATTCACGTGGCCATCAGAAAGCAGCCATCAGAAACCTTTACTGACCTGGCCATAAGAGCAGCCATTAGACACCCAGCCCAATACCATACCAGCATAATGGAGTGTGGTGGGGGTGGGGACTGCATTACACAAAAGGGTAAAACTTTGAGGTCATTTTGCTGGTATTCTTGATAGTATGATAGTCACTCATATATATTGCTATAAGATTCCTAAGTACTTTCCACACAACCACCCTCTAAGGTAGATAGTACAAATACTGTTTTATAGATGAAGAAACTGAAGAGGCTAAATGATTTGCTCATGATCGTATAGCTTGTAAGTATCAGAGATGGGATTTGAATTCAGACGTCATGACTCAGAGTCCTGCACCATATCCACTGTACTGGGATGCCTCCTGTATAGAACTTCCTGACTTGAACTCTCTGCTCCAGTCCCTGGCTTCTCAATTGTTTTGGTCACTTGAATTTTGGTCACCAAGAAACCCTGGTCCTGAATTGATCTAGCTTTTGGTTTCCATTCTCTTGAATCTTAATTCAAATATTGTCTCTTCTTCTCAGGGAAGGACTGGGTGAGTCTCAGATCCATGTGGCTATCACTATTACCTAGAAGCCTCTGCTGTAGGAGGCATATAATCTGATGCTCCTCTCAGCGGGTCACTCAATAAGCATTTTTAAGGGCCTAGTGTATGCAAGGCACCGTGCTAACCACTGGAATAAATGAAATAAACTTGCTGTGGGTCACAGTGGCTGGGATTCTTGCTCTCCTGCAGTGGGTACAGAAGAGACCTCAGAAGCCCAGGAACCTTTGGGGCAGGCTTCTGATGAATTATGTACACCCAGAGCTGTGATTGAGCCAACTTGAGTGTTAAATTTTCTGTGTGAGCATATACACCCTGGAAATTGGCTAACACCATAAATCAGGACTCGATTTATTTTTTATTTGTTTAGATTTAAGAAAGTAATGCAGAAAGTATTAATCATGCATATTACACTTGAGTATTTTGTGCATGCATTCCCCCTGCCACGCCTCCTAGATGCTTGTTAAATGTTTACCTACACACCTTTACATATATGCCAAGGTGCATTTGTTATCTCGTGGAAAGTAAACCCTAGATTCTGACAGGACAGTGTGGCACAACAAAAAGGGCATTTGGTGTCAAGTGAGGACCTGGGTTCAAATCCTAGCTTTGTTATTCACTACTTGTGTGACCTTGAGCAAATTACCTCACTTAGTTTCCTCATCTATAAAACGGGGGTTGGGGGAGGACAAAGGTTGAAGGTTCTCAAGTCCCTTCCAGTTCTAAGCCTATTATTTTAATAGCAGTGGCTGGGGTTAATTGCTCTGCCTTCCAGCAGCGGTGTGAGTGAGCTTTGTCATTTACAGGGTGGTAGAGAACTCCCTAGGGTTCCTAGCCCAGTGTAAATTGTTCAGCCATCTCCATTCCCACCCCTCACCCCTAAGATTTCCCACAGCCCCAGCCAAGGTGGCTCTACTGATCCATGTAGCCTGGTCCTTGGTCCCATCCCAAGCTGGATCTGGTGAACACTGTGGCTGGGTGGGGTAAGTGGTGCTGACTGAACGCCTCCCAGCCCTCATCATGGTTATTGGCAACAGCTGCTGTCTTTCTGTTCCAAAACCATTTGCCCTGCCACTCTGACTATAGTAACACTATCCCCTCTCTACAACCTGCCTGCCCCACTTTCTTTCCCAGGGTAAGAGTGTATGACTTGGCTTCTTTATAACATACCTATGGGGAAATGGCTTATGTTGGCAAGGGCACAATCATTCCTCCTTTATTTCTTGGCAGGCTGTGTTTGCCCAAGTCTTGGTAACTGCCTATTGTTACTTCTAGTTTTGCATGACCAAAGGTTAATACCAAATTCTCAATATCCCCGTAGAATCGCTTCCTGTGGGTCTTTCTTTTTTGCCCTTCTCTTCAATAATAATGTAACATATACCACTCTGGCCCCTGACACCAGGAAGTCCAGGTGTGTTAGATTTTTATCATGTCCTCCCCACCAGAATTCTCTGACACCCTTAATAGGACTGGGGGGGGGGATGTTTCAGCTCTCTATAAATGGCTTTGCTTTTTTTCAACCCCATCCCACTGATGTCATTACCTCAATTATAGGGGATGGTCCCCTGTACCCCAGTTCCCTTAGCCACTAGTAGTCAGATTAGCTTTTACATAGATTACTTAAAAGGTATAATCACAAATATGCAAATTTACTCCCCCAACAAGTGGGAAGTATAATCCCTCTGTCATTTTTTACTAATTTAGTCTCTGTGGAAGGGAACAGGATTAGGTTCATAGCTTAGACAGGTTCCCATAGAGCACAGTCCCAGTTCCAAGTCCAAAACTCAGCTTGGGCTAAAGTCCCAGGCATCCTGGGTTCTCAGGGCATCTTTATGGAGCTGGCTGGCTGCATCACCCCAACTGCAGTCCTGGCTCCAAAATCCCCACGACTCCAATTCCCAGGTTCCATAAAGATCACCTTGAGCGCCTGAAACTGAAGAGGACAGACAGTACAGAACAGAAACAAACACCCCCACGCTCATTTCTCAGAACCAGAGTAAAAGAGGGAGCCAGGGAAAGAACGTCCTTCCCCTCTCACTGGTTCAGTTCATGGCATCCTCATTGTTGTTGTATATGAACTGGGATCTTCACCTTCTGGACTCAGCAGATAAGAGTTGCTATTAAGAAAAAAAAAAAGAGCACAGCAGAAAGAGTGGCAGAAAAAAATAATTCAGTCTTACCAGTTTTAAAAATGTAGGCAGCCAGGGCAGCTAGGTGGCGCAGTGGACAGGGCACTGGTCCTGCAGTCAGGAGTACCTGAGTTCAAATCTGGCCTCAGGCACATAACACTCACTAGCTGTGTGACCCTGGGCAAGTCAGTTAACCCCATTGCCTAGCACCCCACCCCCCAAAAAAGTGTAAAAAAATGAAGGCAGCCAATCAAAGAATGCTACCCCTACCCATATGGTAGGGGATGCAGAGGAATCCAGGCTGGGCAAACTGGGCATACTTAAAAGGCTCCTCAAGGGCATCTCCATGTTAGGAGAACTGGGCATACCCAGAGAAACCTGGGTTACAATTTCCCTGTTTCAAAATTTACCGTCACCCAAATAGGCAGTAGTACTTTTTTTTAAAAACACAGTCTTCATCCCAAATTTAGACCTGTTCTCTTTCATATCTGAGGAGGCACAAGCAATACCCTTTCTCCTGCTTCTCCAGGGCCATACAGTAAAGTCTCCAAATAGCCAATATTACATTATCATATGCAATCTCACATGTATAGAGGAAAATCATAATTATCACCAAATACAGTTTTCATATTCATGGAATAAGGATTGGGCATGCTCAGAAGGCCCTTCAAAGGTACCTATATCTTAGAGCTAGGAATGTCCAGAGAGGCCTGGGTTACAATAATGATAACAATAACAACAGCAATAATAACACTAGCTAGTATTTATATTGCACTTTGAGGTTTGCATAGTGATTTAAAACAATTCTTATAACAACCCTGGGAAATCAGTATTGTCCCCATTTTATGTTTTTTTTAAAATTAATTAATTTATTTTTAGTTTTCAACAGTCACTTCCATAAGCTTTTGAGTTACAAATTTTCTCCTCCTCCCACTTGCCTCCCTCCGCAAGACAGCGTGCAATCTGATATAGGCTTCACATATACATTCCTGTTAAACATTTTCACGTTAGTCATGTTGCGAAGAAGAATTAGAGCCAATAGGAGGGACCATAAGAAAGAAGAAACAAAACAAAAGAGAAGACGAAAAAAAAGAGCAAATAGTATGCTTCAATCTATATTCAAACTCCATAGTTCTTTCTCTGGATGTGGATAGCATTTTCGGTCATGAGACTTTTAGAGATATCTTAGATCCTTGCATTGCTGAGAAGGGCTAATTCTATCAAAGTTAGTCTTAGCACAATGTGGCTGTTACTGTGTACAACATTCTCCTGGTTCTGCTCACTTCACTCTGCATCAGTCCATACAAGTCTTTCCAGGTTTTTCTGAAGTCTGCCTGCTACTCATTTCTTATAGCACAATAGCATTTCATTACATTCATGTACCACAACCTGTTCAGCCATTCCGCAATGGAAGGGCATCCCGTCAATTTCCAATTCTTTGCCACCACAGAAAGAGCTGCTATAAATATTTTTGTACATTTTCCCCATTTTTTATGATCTTTTCATGTTCCCATTTTATAGATGAAGAAACTGAGGCTAAGAGGTCAAGTGACCTGCCCAAAGCCATACAGCTAGTAAGTGTCTTGCAGGTTCCCCACCCCTGGTCTAAGGCTTCCTTTGAACTCAGATCTTCCTCATTCTAGATCTTATACACTATCCACTGTGCCACCTCAATGATTCTTGAAGGACAGGTTAGTGCTAATGACCATGATAGTAATTCCTGATAGCCTCCTTCAGGGTGCTGCCAGGAGTGGCAAACTGTTACCTCCTGTACCTTCCTTAATTCAGCTTCCCTGCCTGGGATGGAAGCATGAATTTAAAAACCCTATCGGCCATGCTACATTTGAAAATTAAGGTACTCTGAGAGACAAAGGTCAAAGGATGATCAATTTATTAAGTAGGCTAGCAGTAACCAATACATCGGGTCAATAGCCTCTCTCAATGACCAAAGACCTTGAATGAGGGCTCATAGGGTCTTTTGTAACAACTAGAAAAATAAGAGTAAAATCTAGAGCAATTTAGCTACAATAGTTTAAGTGGATGAAATTTGACCTTTTAGGTTAGTCAAGTTTCTCTGGAAAGTGGGTGATGGGTGGGGTTACAAGGGTGGAGATAATTACAGGACAAAAGCTTGACCTTTAGGCAAGTCTCTCTAGACTGTGGGTAGTGGGTAAAGTTTATTAGGAGAAGGAACCCAAAAAAGGGAATAATAAATCTAACTTGATTAAGTCATAGCAAGATAGAATCAAAATCATTTTTTGATTTTATACACTGGTTCACCCTTGGAAAGAATGTCCCATGCACTGTCCTTTCCACGGTGCAGAGGCTATGGATTAGGCCCTCTTCTTGGGCTTTTTTTGACTAAGGTCTCTTGCTTTGAGCCAGCAGAGTTTTGGGGACCTCCACCCTATGGCCTAGGTTCAGAAAGTTACACTGACCTCAACTCCAGTCAAAGCAAATGTTATTCTCCCTGAGCCAAGGCAACACGAACACTGTTATGCGGGCTATGTTGACCTGTCCCCAATTTGTCTGGCCTGAATGAGGTTCTACCTGTCAATTTTGCATTCCAATAAATGAGCTTTTCAGTCTACATTGTATATTAGTTGATCCAATCTCATTTTAACTAGAAAGTCATTTGGATTAATTTTTTCCCCCAGGGCAAGTAATATTAGCTAGCACCTCCATATCATATACTATATGTCAGGCACTATGTTAAGTGCTTTACAGATATTACCTCGTTCAATCCTCATAACGACCTGGGAAGTAGGTTCTATTATTATTTTCATTTTATAGTTGAAAGAACTGAGTCGAACAGAGGTTAAGTGACTTACTCAAAGTCATACAACTAATAAGTGTCTGAGCCTAGATTCCTACTCAGTTCTTCCTTGCTCCAGGTCCAGCTCCCTATCCACTGCCGTTGCCTAGCTACCTTGTAAATGACAAGCCTTTATTCCTCAGCAAAATCAGAAAGATGTTTTTTGATAGTTTCTAAGTCTTAGATTCAAAGAATCTCCAAGAGTCCTTCCAGCTCTAATTTTCCCTGAGTTTATGAATCAGGGGTATTAGATTCCCTTCACTGGAGGTTGGCTTGTTGGCTACATTATAGTAGAGATTTTTTTTTTTTGGTTTGGGTTGGACTGGATGGACCCGACATCGCTTCCAACTCTGAAAAGTCCTTGATTCTGTGAGGTTAGCGAGATATTTCCTGCCAGAGCAGCCGTTCTCCCAAAGGTTTCTCTTCAGCTGTAACCACTCACTCCGGGATGACCTTCTTCTGGAGCTGCACACCCTTGCTGCTCTGATAAATTGTGAGAATATCATTCCCTGAGGCCTCAGAATTAGTCAGGGCTCTGTGCTTATTCAGTCTTCCCTGGCCTCTAGCCCCAGGTGACATCTCCATATTCTGACGAGTATCTTTTTGTCACTCAGGTCTCCAGTTACTTTTTTCCTACGCTGTTGGGAACCCTGGCATTGGATATACTACCCCTTGTGAGACTGGTAAGGATGTTCCTTTGTCATACAGTGGAAAGTAGGTGGTATTTGGAGTCAGAGGATCTGGGCTGGAATTCTAGCTCTGTCGTTCTGTGTGACCTTGGGCAAGTCACTTAGACTCTCTGGGCCTCAGTTTCCCCAACTATAAAATGAATTGATTAATATATGTAACATCTAAGGTTGCTTATACTTGTAAATCTATGGGTCTATGATGCTGGAAGACTAGAGCCTGTGGCTAATCTCTTTTTAGGTGCTCAATAAATGCTTGTTTTGTTGAACAGCACTGAACTGTAGCCTCTTGCCAGGGGCTCCACGGATTATAATTGGAGCCTGCCAAATTGTTAGTTTACACTGGAACCACAGAATGTTAGAAACAGAGAAAACGTTTAGAAATAATCTAGTCCAATCACCTCATTTTACAGAGATGAAGACCAAGGCTCACAGATGTGAGTTGCCTAAGGTCACATAGCTAGTGAGTGGTAGAGCTAGGTCTTCTGACTTTCAGTCTTTCTGCTCTTTCTGCTACATTATTTAAAAAAATTTCAATAGCCTCTCTGCTCCACCGAATGAAGGTGCCCCAGAGAAGCTCACATCCCCAAGTCACCCTGTCAAAATAAGACCAGAAGAAATGGCCAAAAGTCCCCTTCCTAGTGGTGGAAAGTGTGGGTATCAACTTCCCAAGGCACTCTTAAATTTAACTTTTTCTCCATCACTTTCTAGATGATCAGCAAAATAATATATCAAGCCCTGATGTGTAATATTTGTAATATTTTGTAAAATTTGTAATGTTTGTGATATTTTGTAAAATTTTGTAATATTTTCCCATTTGCAAGCACAATTTGCAAAATAAATGCTTACACTGAAAATGTAACAGTTGGCTCACCCCTGTGACTTCTGCTTTCCCTCTCCTTCCCAGTGGGCTGAGAAGCAGAGAGCTCCACTCTTCCTGGTAGGAGAAGGAGCTCTCCTTGGGTTTTCTGCTATTTTCTAGTGGTTATATGGAGGACACTTTGGGCCTAGGAGAGGTATGGATGAATGAATAAATGAGTGAAGAAATGAATGAATTTTTTAAATGCTTATTATATGTGAGATGCTCCAGGGATATAAATACAAGATCTAGAAAGTCTTTACCCTCAAGGAATTTATATTCTTCTTTTTTTTGTTTTGGTTTTTGTCAGACAATGGGGTTAAGTGACCTGCCCAGGGTCACACAGCTGTAAGTATTATGTGTCTAAGGCTGGATTTGAACTCAGGTCCTCCTGACTCCAAGGCCAGTGTTCTATTCAGTGTGCCATCTAGCTGACCCAAGGAACTTATATTCTAATAGACGGAAACACCACATATAGGAAGTGGTGGCCAGGGAAGGTTATTTTGGTCTGGGGAGTTACAGGGATGGTGAATGGAATAATAGCAGAGTTAACTGACATGCCTTTTCCAGAGACAATGGTAATGTTGATTTGATTATAGCTTCCCAAGCAAGAGCTAAAAGCTGGTCAGTTAGTCAACAAGAATGTATTTAAGTAAGTACTTATGATTTTCCAGACACTGTGCCAAACACGGGGAATACAAAGAAAAGCCAGAAAAAAATTCTTACTCTCAATGAGATTATGTTTTAATGAGAAGATGACATGTAAATAACTAGATATAAAGAAAAGATGGAAGATAACTTTAGAGGGGGAATAATCATCAGTGTGGGGTGGGAGGACCCTACACTAAGAGGCATTTGAGCTCTCGTAAAGGAAGCCAGGGATTCTAGTAGAGGGAGCTGATGCTGAAAGGCATTCCAGGAATGTGCTATGAGGCATGGAGAGGGGAGACAGTAACAGGGAGTCACTGGAGTTTATTGAAGAAGGGACCAGGGTAATGACATGGCCAGAAAGGAAAATCACTTCGGCAGTACTGTGGAGGCCGGGTTGGAGTAAGGAGAAACTTGGAACAGAGAAATCATTTAGAAGATTATTGAAATTGTCCCAGGAAGGGGCAGAAACTGGTGGCTATGTGGATAGAGAGGGGGAAAATCACAAGGTGAATAAATGTGAGGGGGTTGAGTATAGGGATGTGCTGGTAAATATTTAACAACCAGCTCTTCAAGGGGAAAAAAACCGTATGCATGATGCTTTTAAGTATATAATCTGCATTATGAGCACTTTCTTTTAAAAAATTTCATATTTATTTTATTTTGTTAAGTTTTGCATTCTGAGTTGTCTTCCTTCTTTCCTCCCCCTCCAACCCCAGATTAGAGAAGGCTAACATTTTATATAAATGTGGAACTATACAATACATACTTCCACATATGAGTTCTTTTTATGGAAGTGGATAGCATTTTCCTTCATAAGTCCTTTGTAATTGATTTGAATGTTCATATTACTCTGAATAGCTTTGTAATTCACAGTTATGCTTTGAACAATATTGCTGTTACTGTACATGACATTCTCTTGGTTCTGCTCATTTCACTCTGCAATATTTTATGCATGTCTTCCAAGTTTTTCTAAAATCAACCCGCTCATCCTTTCTTTTTTTAAAAGTTTATTTAAAAAATTTTTAAAAAAATTATTTATTTTGATTTATCAACAATCACTTCCATGTGCTTTTGAGCTTAAAATTTTTCTCCCCCTTCCTCCCCAGCACCCAACCCAAGATGGCACGCAATCTGATATAGACTATACATATACATTCCTATTAAACATATTTTCACATTAGTGATGTTGTAAGTAAGAATTAGAACCAATAGGAGGAACCACCAGAAAGAGGAAACAAAACTCAACAGAAGAGAAAAAAACCTAGCAAATAGTCATCATTTCCCATAGTACAGTAGTATTCCATCACAAGCATATGGCACAATTTATTCAGCCATTTCCCAATTGATGGGTATCCCCTCAATTTCTAGTTTTTTGCCACCACAAAGAGAGCTGCTATAAATATTTTAGAACACATAGGTTCTTTTTCCTTTTTGCCTGATCACCTTGGGGAACAGACCTAATAGTGGTATTACTGGGTTAAAATGTATACACAGTTTTATAATTCTTTGGGCATGATTCTAAATTGTTCTTCAAAATAGTTGGATCGGTATACAGTTCCACCAACAGTGTATTAGTGTCCCAATTTTTTCACATCCCCTCCAACATTTATTATTTCCCTCTTTGATCATTTTAGACAATCTGATAGGTATGAGTTGGTACCTCAGAGTTGTTTTTATTGGCCTTTTTCTAATCAATAATGACTTATAGCATTTTTTCATATGACTATAGACAGCTTTGATTTCTTCTTCCAAAAACTGCCTGTTCATATCCTTTGACCCTTTATCAATTGCAGAATGACTCATACTCTTATAAATTTGATTTGTTTCTCTATATATTTAAGATATAAGGCCTTTAATTAAGAAACTGTCCATAAAAATTCCCCTAATTTTCTGCTTTCCTTATAATATTGGCTACATTTGGCTTTATTTGTATAAAGACTTTTTAATTCAGTGTAGTCAAAATTATCCATTTTATATCCCAATGCTCTCTATCTCTTGTTTATTTATAAATTCTTCTCCTATCTATAAATCTGATGTGTAATATGTTCCATGCTCTTCTAATTTACTTAAGCTATTTCTCTTTATGTCTATATTATGTATCCATTTTGACCTTATCTTGGTAAATGGTATAAGATAATGGTCTATACCTAGTTTCCACCAGACTGCTTTCCAGTTTTCCCAGCAATTTTTTTTTTTTACCAAATAGTGAGTTCTTATCCCAAAACTTAGATCTTTACACTCATTAAACACACGGTTGCTATAATAATTTACTACTGTGTATTGTATACATGCTCTGTTCCACTGATCCACTATTCTATTTCTTAGCCAGTACCAGATAGTTTTGATAATTGCTGCCCTATAATAATACAGCTTAAGATCTGGTGCTGCTAGACCTCCTTTCTTCACATTGTTTTTCATTAATTACTTTGATATTCTTGACTTTTTAGTTCGGCCAAATGAATTTTGTTGTTATTTTTCTAGCATAATAAAATTTTTCTAATTCTAATTTAATTAGAATGGCATTGAATAAGTAGAATTTTAAGTAGTTAAGTGGTTTAAGTAGAATTGTCATTTTTATTATATTGGCTCAGCCCACCTATGAGGAATAAATAATTTCTCCAATTATTCAAATCTGAATTTATTTGTATAAAAAGTGTTTTTATAATTATGTCCATGTAATTCTTGGGTCTCTCTTAGCATATATACTCCCAGATATTTTGTGTTATCTACAGCTATTTTAAATGGGATATTTCTTAATATTTCTTCTTGTAGGATTTTACTGGTGATATATAGAAATGCTGATGATTAATGTGGGTTTATCTTATATCCTGCTACTTTGCTAAAATTATTGTTTCAATGAATTTTTTAGTTGAATCTCTATGATTTTCTAAGTATACTACCATATCATCTGCAAAAAAGAGATAGTTTTATTTTCTCATTGACCATTCTGATTCCTTCAATTTCTTTTTCTTCTCTTATTGTTAACATTTCTAGTACAACATTGAATAATATTAGTGATAATGGACATCCTTATTTTACTCCTGATCCTATTGGGAAAGCTTCAAACTTATCCCCATTATAGATAAGGCTTGCTGATAGTTTTAGGTAGATGCTTCTTATTATTTTAAGGAAAAATCCATTTTTCCTATGCTTTGAAGTGCTTGTCTTTTAGTAATAGGAATGAGTGTTGTATTTTGTCAAAAGCTTTTTTCTGCATCTTTTGATATAACCTACAGTTTTTTATTTTGTTTTTGATATAATCAATTATGTTAATAATTTTCCTTATATTGAACCAGTCCTGCATTCCTGGTATAAGTCCCATTCAATTGTAATATGTAATCTTTGTGATATATTGCTGTAGTCTCCTAGTTAGGATTTTAGTTAGGATTTTTGCAACAATATTCATTAGTGAAATTGGTCTACAATTTTCCTTCTCTGTTTTCGCTCTTCCTGGTTTAGGTACCACCACTATTATTGTTGTTGTTGTTTGTTTCATTAAAGGATTTGGTAGAACTTTTTCTTTACCAATTATTCCAAATAATTTATTTAACATTTGAATGAATTGATCTTTAAATGTTTGGTAGAATTCATTTGTAAATCCCTCTCGTCCTGCTGTGTGTATATGTATGTACATATGTATATAAACACACACATCTACACATGTGTATAGACGTGCATAGATAAATATAGATATATCTTGTATGTATATAGTTATTACGTGTTGTCTCCCCCACTAGAATGTGAGCTCCTGGAAGTTTTGACTTTGTCTCACCAGTGCTTGGCACAGTCCCTGCTTACATAGTAATCCCTTCTTTCTGAGGTTACCTTCCATTTCAGAAAGAAGGCATTAGCATTGAGGGGGACTAGGATAAAGACTTCTTGCAGAAGGTAAGATTTTAGCTGAACCTTGAAGGAAACCAGGAGAACAGGAAGAGAGAAGTGAGGGGTTTTTAAGGGTGAGGGAGATAAGAGTGTGTTAGGTGATGACCAGAGATAGGGAGGGGTGGAGGATTAGAGAAGGATTGGGCATTATAGTGGGGGCAATCTGCTAATGAAGACAGGAGGGGATTAGATCAATGGTATATATGAAAAGGTTGGAAATTGCAGAAGAGGTGGAAACGAGACAGGGTAGAAAATGGCCTTGGTAAAGAAGTGCAATCCTAGGGATGGATTAGTGCTTCATTTCCATCCTTTCAGAAAACCTGTGTGTCTCCCATCTTTAGAATTTCTGCTAAATGATTATATTACCAATTTTTACAAGTTATTTTGATGGATTTGTATCCTTCTACTGAGCTAGAAGTTTCCCCAATTTTCCCTGTGCTTTCTAATACCCATTAAATCTCTTTTTATATCTCTCTGTCCTTGTCTCTCTGTCTTGTTCTATCTTGGCCTCAGCCTCAAAATTACCTTTTTATTGAGTAGGTTTCAGCTTGCCAAGCCCATGGGCTCATAGATTTACAGCTGGAAGAGGCCTTAGAGGCCCATCTAATCCAACTCCTTCATTTTACAGCCCAAGGTCGCACAGGGAGTGAGTAGCCACAGTGCTAGTACATGGAGCCAAGTCCTCTGACTCAAAATCCAGTCCTTTTTCCAGTATGACTCTCTGCCCATTTATTTGCCATTGCATAACAGATCCCCAAGGTAAGAGAGTCATGGCCCTAAGCAGATTTGGGCTTCTCTGCTTTCAGGGTGATGTCTGTCTTGTAAAGGAAGGGAGAGAGCTGAGAGAGATGAGTTTGTATAGTGAAGAGAAGGCTGGTCCGAGAGGCAAAAAGACCTAGGTTCAAGTTCTGGGATATCTCCTGGCTGTGTGGCCCTGGGTAAGTCAACTTCCCAGGCAGTTCTCTCCAACCTAGCAGGTGGCAATCTGTATTTTTGGAAGCATTTCTCACTGTGTATGGTTTTTTTCCCATCCCCCTCTGAGTTACCTGCAATTTTGATTCTTTTGAGATTAGGGTCCAAAATTGGCAGTGATACAGAATAATCAAGGCAATATTGGTGCTTTAAAATGAATTGGAACAACAGGGGGCTGCTCAGGATAATCGAAAGTGCTGCCCAGTTTCTGAAATATACTTCAATCCAGAATCCTCCCTTATTCCATTTTATCTTTCCTTGTCCATCTATTGTATGTCTGAGGCATGTATACTGATGAAGTAACACAATGGACTGCCCACCCAATGACATGCTGGCAACGTGCATTCTTCAGATACTTAGGTTTTCCTAGGTGGATTGCTAGGTCAGTCTCCTTTTGTGAGCAGGGAACACACTGAGGGATATCTGAGTGGTCAACCAGTGCAGTCCAAGTCAATGCAACCAATTATAGTCACAGACAGGAGCATCTACAGACCTCATCTTTTATAGGGAACCCCTCTTTGGTCTGGACTTCTCATAAAACATCTTCCACAATACTAGTGGCCACCTTTGGTAGAGATATGTCTTCCTGTTCCATTGGTCCTACACACACGTATTTTTTTGTGTGTACAATTTTTTGCCTATTGTCTCTCCCACTAGACTGTAAGCCCCTTGAGGGCAGGGGCCTTGCTCTTGCCTTTCTTTGTGTACTCCGTGTTTAGCACAATAACATACATATAACAAATGCTTAATAAATGTTTGCCGACTGACTGATTGTCAGTTTGATGCCTTACTCTATATTGAAATCAGGGAACTGCTGAATGAAGTTGTCTCTATGGTCATATCTACCTACAAATCCCATGTACTTGTTTTGAGGCATCTTTTTAGAGAAGGGAAAAGATGCAAGGGTGCTAACAATCATGCAGTAGTTAGGCCATCTGCAGACATTATTTTAACTGGTAGATGTGAGATTTTTATTCAATGTCCAATGGATTGATACACTACTAGAGAACTTGATCTACATACATATCAGTGTTCAAACTCTAAGTCAATTAAGAAGACATATAGAAATTGGCAGCTGGGTGGTGCAGCGGATAGAGTGCAAGGCTTGGGGTCAGGAAGACTAATCTTTATGAGTTCAAATCTGGCCTCAGACACTTACTAGCTGTGTGACCCTGGGTAAGTCACTTAACCCTGTTTGCCTCAGTTTCCTCATCTGGAAAAGGAAATGGCAAACCACTCCAGTATCTTTGCCAAGAAAACCTCAAGTAGGATCATGAAGAGTTGGACACGACTGAAAAATGACTGAACAACATATGAAATTGTAGCTAAATGGAAAGATGGCTCCCAGGTGCTTGGAGAGACAAATAGGAGAATTGGTAGAGATCATTTTGTCATATGCTAAAGGGCAACAAGAATAATCAATCTATTGATTGATTCATCTTGCCTTAGAGTGTTTATGATGAACTTAGGTAAGGACATTGTTATGAAAGTAGCTGCAGCTTATGTGATGACATCTGTTCTAGGGACAAAGAAGTCAAATTATAGACAATCTCTCAGGTTGTCTGCCTAGACCAAATTATCCTATACTTTGTGGCTCAGTGACTTTGACAGTTAACAGGATGGAGGTCTCAAGGGGATGGTGACAAAGAGGTTCCAAAATACGCCTTGGGATTGGGGACTGAATGGGGCCAAAGACTTGTAGATGCCTCATGAACTTCACATCTGTATGTCATGAATATTTATTTTGTGAAAGAGAGTGGGAAGGCACTGGGCGTGGTAAGCATAGAACAACACAAAAAAACTCCCAGAAATTTTATATCTTAGGAGGCAGGAAATAACTCTCTTTTGGCATGAATTCCCATTTCAGAATCATCTGTTTATGTGCATCAATGAGTTAGACCTAGAGCAAAGGTCAAAACTGATGCAAAGTGAGGGAAAAAGGATAAATAAGAGAAGATATTGCATATGGTGAGTGACGATGGTTCCAATCTGAGAGTGTGGTACAGTGGTAAGAGGGCGGGATTTGGGGCCCAAATCCTGGTTCTGCTGCTTGTTAGCTGACATTGGACAAGTTACAACATTTCTGAGGCTCAGTTTTCTCATATGCAAAATGACAGGAGAGAACTAGATGACCTCTAAGATCCATTTCAGCTCCAAATTTATGATCCTATGAATGTTACGCTTAGTATTGTCTCACAAAATAGTGACAGGCAGAAGAGAAATTGAATCCACAGAGGGTTTGGCATAAGACCCAACTAAGTCAGTACTTCCTGAAATCATTTATTGATAAAACTAGGAAAAAACCAGCAAAATATGCAAAGTGGAAAGGGATACACAGGCTTTATTATATTTTTAATGCACATAGAAAAAGAACTAGATGGGGAAGGGAGAAAAATAAGAGCATGGAATGGAAAATAAATGTAAATGTAAATTGTTGGCTAATTTTTTTTATAGCAATAAACAGACCTAAGCTGCCCTGTGCAACAAAAACACAATGAAGTCCTGAAAATTGAGGCATTCCCATAGCAAGGGTGAAGATTTCAGACTCTAGTATTTGGAATTTAAGCTACAGCCCTTGTTATTTGCTGGATTGGTAGGTAGGTAGCATAGTCTACGTTCTAATGGGATTTGAACAAAAGAATGGTAACGTGGCCCAGGTAAAAGTAGATGAAGAACTTGTCATGCCTCACATACTGCCTATCGGATATTTTGAACTAGACATGCTGTAGACATCTTAAACTCAACATATCCAACACTGAGCTCATTTTCCTTCTCCCAAGTCCTCCTGTCTTCCTAACTCTGCTATTACTGTGGAGGGCCCCACCATCCTCCCAGTTACCCAAGCTCACAGCAGGGGTGTCATCCCTGACTTCTCACTTTCTCTCACCTCCCCATATCCAAACTGTAGCCATGTCCTATTGGTTCTACCTTTGTCAGGTCTTGTGTATGCCTCCTTTTTTCCTCTGACACTGCCACCACCCCAGGGCAGCTCCTCATCATCTCCTGCCTAGACTATTACAATAGCCTACTAGTTGGTCTTCCTGCCTCAAGTCTCTCCCTCCTCCAGTCTGTCCACTCAGCTGTTCAGGTGATCTTCCTAAAGCACAGATCTGGCCAAGTCACCTCCCATTTAGTCCACTCCAGCGGCTCCCTACCATGTACAGGATCAAATACAATATCTTCTGTTTGGCATTCAAAGTCCTTCACAGCCTGTTCTCCACTCCCCACCTTTCCAACACCTTACCCTTCACTCCCACATCCTCTGTGATCCAATAATGCTGGCCTCCCTGCTCTTCCTCAAACTAGACGCTCCAGCTCCAGTTTCGGGGCATTTTCACAAGCTATTTCCAGTACCTAGAATGTTCTTCCTCCTCATTTCTATCTCCTGCCTTCTTTGACTTCCTTCAAGTCCCAGTTAAAATCCTGCCTCTCCAAGAAGCCTTTCCCTCTTAATTCTGGTGCCTTCTCTCTGTTGATTATGTATGATTTATCCCGTATACAACTTGTCTGTACATAGTTGCATGCATGTTGTCTCTTCCATTAGACTGTGAGCGTCTCAAGATCAGGGACTGCCTTTTGCTTTTTCTTCCCCCCAAACCCTCAGCAAATGCTTCCTTACTGACTTACTGTAACCTGACCTGATTAGACCCTACTTGCAGCACATAGTTAAGTCTTGATTCAATTCACTTCAACAAGTCTGCTATGTGAGGGACACTGTGTTCGGTGCTGGGGATATGAGTGCAAAAATGAAATGCTCCTTGTCCTTCAGGGATTTACATTCTGTTGGGGTGCGGGAAGAAAACTAACATAAACGCAGATAAATCAATATGAAACATATACATCAAATTAATACAAAATATTTCCAGAACATTACTAACAATTGGAAATTAGGGAAGTTTTAGTGTGGTGGGTGGCATAGGAGCAGAAACTTGAAGAGAGATAGGAACTCTAAGAAGCGGCAATGCAGAGGGAGAGCCTCCCAAGCCTGAGACTCAGTGGTAGGAGGCAGAGAATTATAGGAATGGGGAGGGGGTAGAACAGAATAGAAAGGATGGCAAGCAGCAAGAAAAACAGTAGGTTGGAACATAGAGTGTGTTGGGAAGGTTAGTGTACAAACAACCCAAACTGGAAAGATAGGCTGAAGCTAGTTAATAATAATAACAATGACAATAATAACAACAACAATAATAGTAGCTAGCATTTATATAGTGCCTACTATGTGCCAGGCACTGTACCAAGCACTTTACAAATGTCTCATTGGATCCTCACAGCAGCCCTGGTGTATCCCCATTTTACAATGAAAGAAACCGAATCAAACATAGGTTAAATGACTTACCCAGGGCCACTCAGCTAGAAAATGTCTGAGGCTAGAAAAAATGCCTTTACTACATAGTGAAAGGCTTTCAATACCCAAAGAAGAGTTTGTATTTTAACTAAATGATTGTTTTATTATTTTTCACAACCTGTGAAGTAGTCAGGGTAGATGATACACTTATTTTATCTGTGGGGTTGCTGCATTTTAAGAAGAACATTGACAAGTTGCCATGTGTCCAGAGAATTGCTGACAAGGTTTGTGAGGGGACTTGAGAACATCCCATGCGAAGATGAGTTGATGGATCTGGAGTTGGTTTAGCTTGGAGAAGGAAAGACTTAACAGGGACATGATAGCTGTCTTGGAATTTTGGAAACAGCTGTCATATGGAAAAGAGATCAGATGTGTTTTCCTTGACTTATGAGGAAAGGATTGGGTGTAACAGATGAAAATTTCAGAGTGTTTCAGAAATTTCAAGCAGATTTTTCAGTCAATGGAATGAAAAATTTACTAACAATGAGAGCTGTTCACAAATGGAATGAGCTGGGGGCAGCTAGGTAGCACAGTGAATAGAGCACCAGCCCTGAAGTCAGGAGGACCTGAGTTCAAATCCGGCCTCAGACCAAACACTCGACATTTACTAGCTGTGTGACCCTGGGCAAGTCACTTAACCCCAATTGCCTAAAAAAAAAGAAAAAACAAACAAACAAAAATGGAATGAGCTGTCACGGCAGGTAGTGAGTTCCCAACATTCTGTGTCCACTTGTCAGGAATGACATAGACGGAATTCGTGCTCCGTTATAGGTTAGACAAGGTGAGATCTTCTGATTTCTAAGGAGCTTTGTGCTCTGATATCTGACTCTGTTAACATGTGTAGCCTCTTCATTTCCATTCATCAACCAAGAGGTGTCACTAGAGATCCAATTATGGTACTGAAAACAAAGGCAAAATGAGAACCTCTTTTTGTTTTCCCATTAAAAATTTTTCCTCTTTATCTTACGATTTCTCTTGAGTCCTTTGGCCAGCCGCCTAGTAAAGTCACAGGGAAATGTGCAGGAAAGTGTGTTTGGAAGCTATAAGTGAATAATAAAGAAGACATTTCCTTCAAACAGTCCATGATAGCACTCTTCTAGAAAAGAAGGTGAGCATTTCCCCCCAGATTAAAGTATCTTTTTGACGCCTTGGGGACCCACCTGTGACATGTGCACAATGGGACTCTCCACTGTTTCAGACCTGGATTCAAATTCCTCTTCAGAAGCTAACTAGCTGGAGGACCCTGGGCAAGTAAGTCTCTTACTCTTCCGGAGCCTCTGTTTTCCCCAACGTAAAGTGAGGATAGTAATATCTGTAATACTTTCCTCACAAGGGTGTTGGGAGGATGAAATAAGATCATGCATGTGAAGTACTTCATAAACCTAAAGAGCTACACAAAGGTCAGTTATTATAGTTATCATTTGAAGATAAACTCTGCAAGGGTTTTCATGACTCCAGTCTTCTTCTCAAAACAAAGGCTGTTTTTTTTAAACAATATTTTTACAGTGATGATGATGTATAGTTGTAAGTTATGGAATAAATGCCATAGTTTCCAAAGGATTAAAGTTGAGCCTCAACCAAAGGACAATGAAGAAACATATGGTGAATTTGAGTATGCCGCAATACATTATTTAAGAAGTATCACACAAGAGAAGGCATGTAGATTTTGTTATCAGAGATAGGTAGAGAACAATAACTAGGATTGGGTCACAGGGTTTTTGCCTCAGGGCACTAAAATTTAGATGGTAGTGACACCACTTACACGAAAAGGATCATAGATTCATACACATAGAACTAGAAGGAACTTCATAGATAACATAGTTCAACCTTCTCATTTTACAGACAAGGAAACCGCGGCAAGGAGAAGGTAAATAACTTGCCTAAGTGGCAAGGCAGGATTCAAACTCTTGTCCTCTGACTCCAAATGCAGTTCTGTTTCCAATATATTCCTCCTAATAGAAGTAACTGGGCTTAGCACCTAGTTTGCAAGATGAACTAATTAAGATAGGAAGCTATCAGATGGCATGCCTCCTTTCACACCTACCCTGGATTCCCCAACAGCAGCTTCGTGGTGTCTTACAGTATTTGCTTACAGTAATAGATCTTCCCATTGTTTGGATTTGTTTTAAAAAGTTAAGTAGAATAGTCAGTTCATCTGCTATTCCCAGGCATGGCCTGGGCTTGACTTCATGAATCTTGTCTTTCCGTTGCCAAAAGTCCCAGTTATAGCCCTAGATATGGGACTGGAAAAGAAATTGGGCCAATCATGTGGTAAGAACAAATGAGAACAAATGGGCAGCCCATGTGTTCCATGTCCAGGGATCTAGGAGAGGGCCCTTAGTAGGTTGAGTGAACCCATCTGGTGAAGATTTATGAGAGGACATGGATAGGAGGCCCACCAGATAAAAAAAGGAAGTCCTCGCATGACTTGACAGAGAATCCATATCAGTGTCATCATAGATCTACTAAAGTATCCAAGTATTTATTTATTTATTAGGCAATTGGGGTTAAGTGACTTGCCCAGGGTCACACAGTTAGTATCCAAGTATTTAAAGGACTAGTACGGACAGTATTTTGGGAGAGGCATTTCTTTGACTCTCAGCATATGACACAGACCTAGGGCCAGTCTTGGTCTTCCGCTCGAGCAGGGGTCCCAACATTTGTGTGTGTGTGTGTGTGTGTGTGTGTGTGTGTGTGTGTGTGATGGACCTCATTGTAAACCAACACACTGCTTCTGAGAATAAATAATGTTTTAAATGCATAAAATAAAATCCATAGGATAATACCAGAAACCAATCATATTGAAATGGAGTTATCAAAATTTTTTTTAAGGCCATAGATGTCTCCCTCCCCCCCACCGTATAGGGATTAATATCTGGAACATTTACCCTTCCCAGAATTTAATCAAGTTATCTCTTTGCAATAGTTATAGTAAATTTTATGTTCACCACCCTCAACATACCACCCTTCACAAAAAAAAAAAAACTACCTCCACCCCCAAATGCCTTCCAGATGTTCAATGTCTTCAGCTGGAAGCAACTCTCACTTGAGTGAGACTTTCTGCTTGTTTATATGAGTATCCCATTGCTCTCCAGAATTGTTTGTAAAGTGTTTTAATTATTCCCGGCATTTTATCCTCTCCTTTCGCAACCAGGGAACCAAATCACAGACTCATAGAGTTTTAGTGCTTGAAGGGACCTTAGGTCATCATATCAGTGAAGGTGACCCAAAGGACAATGGAAAAAGGCATGATGGGCATTAGTAGGTAGCAGCATCTTGACATTTCTTCATTCAACAAGCATTTATTAAGCGCTTGTTATGGGCTGGATAATGAGAATGCAAAGACAAATCAAAACAGATGAATTTGGATTTTCTCTTAGAGGCAAGAGGTAGCTATCAGAGGTTCTTGAGTAAGGGAGTGACCTGGTAACACCTGGGCTTTAGGAACATCAGTTTGGTGGTTTTGTAGGGGATAGGGTAGAGAGTGGAAAAACTGGAGGCAGGAAGACTGTTTAGAAGGTTGTGAGAACAGTCTCTATACTTAACTTAGGGGTGAGTGAGTGATGTTGCAGAGGAAGAATCAATAAAACTTGGCAGCTGGTTTGGTTATCAGAGTGAGTGAGAGGGAAGTATTCAGGATGACTTTCAGGTTGCCAGCCTGGATGACTGGAGAGATGGCGTTATCTTCAACAGGAAGAAGGAAGTCAGGAAGAGGAGTGGGTTTGGGGTGAATGATAGAGTTCGGTTTTATACGTATGGAGCTTGAGATGGCTACGGGTCATCTAGGGAAATATCCACTGGGCAGCTGATCATGTAAATGCCTTACGGGCAGGGACCCTCACTTTTCGCAGCACTAGCATGGTGCTAAGTATGTAGTGGATGCCTGACAAATGCCTTTTTTATTAACTGATACAAGGCCGGGGCTCGGGAGAGAGACCGTAGGGCTGACAGCATTGATTTAGGAGGCATTGGCAGAGATGATATTTGTTCCATTCAGCCCCAGAGGGCAGGACAAAGAGATGTGGGCAAAGATGGCAAGAAGCAAATTTAGCCTTGATGGCAGGCAAGACTTTGTAACTAGTGATTGTGTCTGTAAGTGGCATGATAATGGGGCCATCCAGGAGGCCCAGGAGTGGATTCCCCCTCACTGGAGGCCTTCAAGCAGAGGCTGGATGACTATTTGCTGTTTATGTCGTAGGGGGATTCTTTCTCAGGTATGGGTTAGACTAAATGGTCACTGGGGTCCTTCCCAACTCTAAACAAAATCCTGTAAATAATTAGAATCAGAAGTTAGTGAAAAGGAAGAAATATTTTTCCTCCATCCCAGTTCATGGACCCCCTGAAATCTATTCATGCAGCCCTTGGTGGCGGGTGTCTATAGACCTCAGTTTAAGAGCCTCTGATCCAATCCCTTCATTTTATGTATGATGAAACTAAGGACCTATGAGTCCAATGACTTGCTCAAGATAGTCCAGTTTGAGATGTGAACTCAACTTTAAAAAAAATTTATTTATTTTTAGTTTTCAACATTCACTTTTATAAGATTTTGAGTTTTAAATTTTCTCCCCCTCCTTCCCCTCTCCCCTCCCCAAGATAGTGTGCAATCTGATATAGGCCATACATGTGCAATCATATTAAACATGGTTCCACATTAGTCATATTATAAAGAAGAATTAGAACCAAAGAGAAAAAACCATGAGAAAGAAAAAACACAAACAAAAAAAAAGGAAAAATAGTATGCTCCGATCTGCATTCGGACTCTACAATTCTCTCTCTGGAGGTGGATAGCGATTTCCACCATAAGTCTTTTGGAATTGTCTTAGATCATTGCATTGCTGAGAAGAGCTACATCTATCAAAGTTGGTTATAGCACAATGTTGCTGTTACGGTGCACAATGTTCTCCTGGTTCTGCTCACTTTGCTCAGCATCAGTTCATGTAAGTCTTTTCAGATTTTTCTGAAATCTGTTTGCTCATAATTTCTTATAGTACAAGAGTATTCCATTACATTCATATACCTCAACTTGTTTAGTCATTCTCCCATTGATGGGCGTCCCCTCAATTTCCAATTCTTGGCCACCACAAAAAGAGCTGCTATAAATATTTTTGTATATTTGGGTCCTTTCCCCACTTTTATGATCTCTTTGGGATACAGACCTAGAAGTAGTATTGCTGGATCAAAGGGTATGCACAGTTTTATAGCCCTTTGGGCATAGCTCCAAATTGCTCTCCAGAACAGTTGGATCAATTCACAATTCCACCAACAATGCATTAGCATTGTGAACTCAATTCTTGTGATTCCTCCTTGCTTTGTGCTACAGGAAGAAGGAAGGTGAAGATGTCAGAGGGTGACGTATGAGGGAGAGAAGTCAATAGAGTTCACACAGAATAGCTAGAAGGTAACAAAACCTGAAATAAAAATTGGGTGCTTGAAAAGCTTGGAAAGGTTTGGGATGCTCATTGTGATGTGTGAAACAGGCAGCTGATAAGAAATGAGTAAAAGTATTTCTAAGCAGCTGTAAGGGCTAGACTGAGATTAAATAGTATGGATTTGTATTGGATTCTAACACTCTCATGACTTTCTCGAGTAGTACTCTGTAGCCTACAGATCAGGAGTTCTTTTTTTTGCTAGGCAATGGGGTTAAGTGACTTGCCCAGGGTCACACAGCTAAGAAGTGTCAAATGTCTGAGGTTGGATCTGAACTCAGGTCCTCCTAACTGCAGGGCCGGAGCTCTATCTGCTGTGTCACCTAGCTGCCCTCAGATCAGGAGTTCTTAAAGGAAGGAAGGGAACAAGCATTTAAGTGCCTACTATGTGCTAGGCACTAGGGTCCATAAACTTATCTTTTTAATATTTTGACAACTGTACTTCAGTATAATTGGTTTCCTTTGTAGTACTCTGTATTTTATTTTATATACTTAAAACCACCATTCTGAGGAGGTCATAGCCTTCACCAGACTGCCAAAATGATCCATGACATAAAAAAGGTTGAGAAGCCCCTTGGGCCAGAGGGAGCAGGGAGGGTATAAAAATTGCTGGGCTTGGAGTCAGGAAACCTGGATTCAGGTCTGGCTTCCTCTGGTACTCTTGAGTTGGGGAAGCTTGGGCAAGTCACTTAACCTTCATGTAGCTTCGGTAGCATTCTGGGATTAATTTATCAAATCACAGATAGATTGCTGTCTTTATTGGTGGAGGTAGAGTCTCATATCTGAGAATAGAAGTACAGGAGGTGGATGGGGTGGTGGAGATGGTGGTGAATGGGGAGAAGCTACCCAGGATTGGGGATTATAGTAGAAAGAGAAGTACAGCAGAAGAAAGAGAAAGTGGGAGATTCCAGGATACCAGAAAGATTATCATTGAAACGACTGCCTCTGGCATCCAGGTTGGGATAGGAAGGAAGAAAGAGGCTGATGGCATGAGACAATTGGCCAGGATCAAAGGCCTGGAGGCAGAAGGTACCAAGAGGTGAATTTAGGCTCGACAAAAGGAAAAATTTTCTAACAGTTAGTGCTGTCCCTGAGTGGGATGCGATACCTGAGGAAGGCAGTGGCTTCTCCTTACTATAGATCTCTGAGCAGAGGCTGGATGGCTATTTGTCAGGTATGTGATGGTAAAGATTCTTATTCCAGCACAGACTGGACTAGATGCTGTCTAATGTCTTTTCCCGTAGGCCTGGAATAAACTAACTTCTTACCTCCACCTCTGAGAATCTCGGTATCCTTCAAGACTCAACTTAAACAACACATTCTGTGCTAGATGTTGCTTCACCCTGAGCCCTTGCAGCTATTAGGACCCTCCCCTCAAATCACTTTGGATTTATTTTTATATACATATACATATATATATATATATATATACATATATACATATATATACACACATATATATATATATATGCACACACACACACATATATATATATATACATACATACATAATACGTACATACATACATACATATGATCTCTCTCTATAGAATGTAAGCAGCTTGAGGGCAGGGGCTGATTCACATTCTCTTTATATCTCTAGCACTTAGCATAGTGCTTGTCAAGTGACTGATTCCAGCTCTGAGATTCTATGTTTCAGTGTTTAAGGAAGGTGAGGAACAGGCTTAGTAGGAAGGAGAAAATGGGGAGAAAGGAGGCTGTGGTCAAGGGGAAACATTTTAGAGCCTGCAATCTGAGAATTGGAATGGTTTTGAATAAGAACAAAGCGTAGGGTTTAGCTGTACTTGTAGGCGGCTGAAATGGAATACAGAAGAGGTGTGGGTCATCCAAATCGGGGAGATCAAGGAACTGTGGGGCCACAGTGTTGGATGGGTCATCATTCTGGATGTTAAAGTCACTGAGAATGAGGATAGAGAGGACAATTGGGTGAGCAAGGAGCTGACACTAACGAAAAAGGTGGGAAAGTGATTAGGAGATGGTAGGCAAAGAGGACAAGAACTGGAACAATATAAAAAATGGATGTAAATTCCTTCAAAAGGGGAGAAATTGTTGGATAATGGGAGTAGAGATGCAGACTTGGAGTGAAAGGTAAGCAAGGAATATACTGACCCTTCTTCCACTTTAGATGAATTGTGATGAATGGGAATATCAGTAAGTTTCATTGCAGATGATTTCCAGCGAAGCGGTATCATTAAGGGAAAACCAGGCTCCTCAGAGGGTGAGGAGGTAGGTAAAAGGAATACTTGTGGAAAAAGCCAAAGGTTATAGGGAAGTTTACTTGCAGATCATAAAGGATTTCATTTCAACCAACATTTATCATGTCAACTATGTTTAAGTAACCATGTGGAAGGGGTTATTAGAGAAATGCACAGCAGGGATACACAGTGGTTCGGGGCGGGGCTGGACATGAGCTGAATAGGAATGGGAGTGCTGGGGATAAGTACCCAAGGCAGCAATGTGCACAAAGTGGCTGAAAAAAGCAAGAGTAGAAAAGAGGTTAGAGATGTAAGAGTGATGGGGGAAATTTTATAGAATTACACAATCTCAGAGTTGGAAGGGACCCTCAGATCTCTGGTTTAATCCTCTCTACAACATACTTGGCAAGTGGGCATTTAGCCTCTACCTGAAGATGACCAATGAAAGGGAAAGCACTACCTACAAGGGAGACCTGGTCCATAAAATTAAGATGACAATTATCAGGCAACCGCAAGGAAGCCTCATCCACTTTTGGGTAACAAATTATTAAGAAGTTTTTACTTTATATCAAATCTAAATCTGCCTTTCTGCAACTTTTATCCTTTGTCTCTAGGTCTAACCTTTGCAACAATGCATAAGTTGAATTCTCTCCTTCACGAAATAATTCTTCATATGTTTGAAGACAGTGAACCTGTCCTTCCTAAAGCTGTCTATTCTCCAGGCTAAACATCCCCTCTTCCTTCAGCCAATCCTCATAAGGCTCTCCACGACCTTGGTTGTCCTTTGGACACTCTCTGGCTTCCTGGAGGAGAATGAAACTCCAAATTTCATTATAACCATCATCTTAACTTTATTTGATTGGGTATTTAGGGGTAGGGGGAAGATATTTGAGCTTCGAAGCCTGAGGCACAGGCCTTACCCCTGACTCCAAACTGCCCTGGTCAAATGGTGAAGAAAGTTGCTTGTTTGGGGTGATGGACAAAAGGAGGGGGCAAGATTAGGGACAGAGTAAGCTCACAACAGAGCTAGAAGTGATTTTTACATTTGCCTTCTTGGAGAAGTGTTTTTTGTTTGTTTAAAAAGACATCGACTGTAAAAAAAAAATGTCTCTGTAGAAGCTGGAGGATAGGCCTGGGCCATGAAACCTTTAGTTTTACCTAAAGCTCATATGCCAGTATACAAATCCCAGTCAGCCCCACCTCCCTGAGAAAAGTAAGCCCTTTTCCTTACTGATTTCAAAGAGAGCATTCCCGTCTATGCTGGATTTCTGAATTCCTCATTCTCTACCTAGCACATGTTTTCTCGATTTTCTATGTTGACAGCCTTCTGACCAACTGCTTCCATTTTGTTACATTTTCCTCTAGAGTTTTCTGTATATAACCCTGGTTTTTTGGTAATGTAAGAGCAAATTTTTCTTTCAGGAACATGTTTGTCTTCTAGATATTTCTGAAACTTAGTTGACATTAATGGAGACATGCTTGGCCACCCATCAGGTGCCTTCCTGTCCTCCCCTCTGTAGCAGGGACGTAGTGAGGACCAGGTGGGAGCAGTGATTACCAGTCGCCTGAAGGACATTACTGGTGCTATGGGTCATATTTTCAGATCTTCTTGAAATTCTTCCCTGCTCAATGTCTGATTTCTTCTAGGTGCAGCCTGATTTCCCTCAGTCTCTGGGCTCTAGGCCCAGCATAACTTTTCAAGTTTTATGTAAGTACTTATTTTCCCTTTTTTCATTTTTATTTTTTGAAGTTTAAACACTTTTAATTTGTTTCTTTCACTCATAATAAGACCTGTGTTTTGACAAATGAAGACACCAGTGAAGAAAGGCATGTGGCTTTGTGTTTGTAGAGGGTCAAGCTGGCTCTTCTAATTTACTCTCACAATTGCAATATCTCTCCACCCTAATTTATAGTATAAGCCAAGCAATGCAGTGAGCTACTTGGTAAGTAACAGCTTATGCAGATGGGCATGTGTGTATATATGTATGGCTATAACGCTTGGGTTCTGGAAACAAACAATATGTAAGTACATGGGTGTTATAGAAACAAATTAGAATTCACCCAATGGTGGGCTTACATACTGGCATTTCTCATAGCTCCTTCCTATTCCTCCTCTAACTCTCTAATATTGCCTCTTATAGAAGTGTTCATCTCCTTGCTGTGAAGAGGAGAGTGTTCACACTGCGAAGGGTGTGGAGAAGAGCCTTATCATAGGAAGCCCAGGTCATCCTTTTCCTTTCCTTTTTTTTTTTTACACTTTGCTTTGGTTTCCTACTCCAAGATGTCTAGTTGGGACTGTGTGTGGTGCCATCTCTTATCTCACTCTGTGACACAATACATCATCTTCCCAAAGTCCCTGTGTATCTGGTCTTTTCTTTCTGAAGGATTCCAAGTCTTAGTGGTTGGGCCCCTTTCTGGACCAGACAACTAAGAGCTGATAAGCAGAATTAAGCTACAGCACCAGTATAATAGGTGCAGGTGAATAGGAATGGCTTTTGAAGATGTTGTACAGGCTGTCTATTGCTATGTGGCAGGAGTGCCAGTGAACTATGGGCAGATTTCTCTATACCTGTCTTCTGGGATGGAAAGGGGCAATCAGATTAATGAATGGCATATAGTGCACTCAGCAGCACAGTAGCAGCAAGGAAGGAGAAGAGGGAGGCTTAAAAACAGCTTTTCCCAACGCACCCAAGAACAAGGAGCGATAATTGCCAATGACGTAAAGATTTTCCAGAACATATGGATTCTAATGATATGCAGGATGTGTACTGTGCTTGTTTTCATGCCTGAAGCAATCATGAAATCTGCTACAAAGCGGCCAGGGTGGGGGTGGGGGCAGATCCTGTATGATTGTATCAAGAGATCTAGAAAAGTCCTTTAATAAAATCCAATGTTCCTCTTGGATAAAACCTAAAAGGGCTTTTTCCATAGCTACTCCCAGTCTCTCTGACAAAGAAGAGGCTTGAAAAATCCCTTCTCTCATTCCAGCTTAGAGGGAATGAAGTACTCTTAGACAAGATGGAAAAGACAATAATCTTGGCAGAAAACCAAGAACCAAAGATTTATGAAGGTATTAGAGGAAATGTATGACATAGATGACAAAAAGAAAAAGAAACTCTTTTGTATATAGAAGCACACCTCGTGCAATGAGATTTTTCTCATGGAGGAGGCTTCCAGACACTCTGAAGAGGTTCCACCTCATCCTGTATTCCATGCAACCCTTGTAAGTGGAAAGAATTTTTCAGGAGGAAGAGCTGTGTTGGCTGTGGTTGAAGATTCATTCCCTAAAGTGAGGTACTGTGGTATAAACTTGGTGCCTCGGGACACTGTGTTTCTGGGGCATGTATCCAAGATGTGACCGATAATCTCTTTCTCTGAAAACTGTAGTCAAATCAGCGCTACCAGAAGAATCTGGAAAGGGTGTTCATGTACTGCTCTACTGTTCCATTGATGGTGATCTTTGTGATGGTAGTCCCCAGACCAGAACTTCTTTTCTGATCCTTACTCTTCTCTATTTGTTGTAACTCCCATTAGAATGTAAACTCCTCAAGGGCAAGGACTGTCACGCTTTTTAATTTGTCTCTCCTGTTTTATCACAGTGCTTGGCATGTAGAAAGTCTACTTAAATGTATTTAATTCATTCATGCATTCATCGACATAACCAGGAAGCTGGAAGGAACTCAGCTGAATATACAGGGGGAACCAAGGTCAGCTCCAGATTCCATTTTCATTGTCACCAACAGATGGTATGTGAGAATAAAACTTCAATTGGGCCTGAGGACAGTTGAGCTAAATCAACTCAGAAGTTTTCTGAAGCTATATGAGCCCTTGTCTCTGTATGTTCCAACCACTGTGCTCACTATTCATAACACAGAGGAGACTAGAGGATGCTGAGGAAATGGCAATAGAGACTGATGAATTTTAAGGGAAAGGAACTAGAGCTAGTGTTTCTCAGAATCATGACATTAAGCAAATGGCATAAACTATATGCAAACAATAACTAAATAGCATCTATTACTGAAATCAATGGACATATCTTCCATGAACACCTTGTAATGACTCAGCATGACCCTAAGTTCTCAAAAGCTATGCATGCAGACCGCAGGCTCTGATGTGTCCCAACAAGTTGGAAAGGCTTGGAGGCTATGGGTTCACAAATGGACTCCATGTCTATAAACCAAAGACCAGCCTAGCCAGCAAATTCATCACCAGATTGGCCACAGAGTGATGAATGTTGTGGCCCCAGTAACTCATGAAGACTATCTATGAAGTTGCAGAGGGATGGCAATTGTGTCAATGGAGGGAGAACCCACACTGATGAAATCATGGATTTTTTTAAACATTGAAGTACCATCAAGGAATCTTTTGGAATAACATTCACCCTTACCTCTGATGTCCCACTGCCACCAGGAAAGGCTGTAATATATTGGAGCTTGCATTCTCAAGACAGTATGTGCCCCCATAGCAGCTAGGTTGGTCCAGAGTTTTGCTTTAGGGACAGGACTGTACCTACTATATAGAGCCTCATGTAGTCCTAGGGGTTCTGAGATATTTTAACAAGGCTCAGCTTCCTCATTCTCTCACACTCCTTCCCCAGGAGGCACAGAGATGGAATCAGAATTCTGGTTGGGAAACAGGGGACTTTCCGAGGTCCTATAGTTTCCCCTCCTCCCATCCCCATACTCTAAAGTGGCAGAGAACACTCATTTTGACCCCACTCCCAAAGAGCCATCAGGACTCTTGTTATTTCTTCTTAAACAGAGGGTTTCTAATTTGGCATTGTGAATGGGAGAGTAAACAATCACTTCAAGGCATAGATTGCTTGGCTTTCTTTTGGTCTTCTCTTCTCATAAGATCCTAAGTCTTTATTATTTTGAGACGCTGACACACACACATCATTAATCTCGATTTGAAACCAGTTACCACCCGGGAATCCTTTAGAGCAACTATGCCTATTGAACCAATGGTGGTACACTGTGCAAGGGCGCTGTCCAAGGTCCAGTCAGCTTTGTTTGGACCTTGGCTCGTGCCCCATGGGACCTAAAACTTCCTCTCTTTCTAATCATATGTGCCCTCTCACCATTGCTTGTTTCTGAAGCCAGTCAGTTTTTGAAGGGCTCCTTGAACTAAACAAAGAGTTCATTTGGGTTGGGTAAGGCAGGTAGGTTCCGGTTACCATGGCCTCTAAAATTATGAGTGCAGCATGGGAGTCAACCATTCCCAGATTCTTCTGAATTTCTGATTTCCCCAAGTAGTGGTTCACTCTCTCCCCAAATTACTTCATATATATACACATACATGTGTGTGTGTGTATATATATATATATATATATATATATATGCATACACACACACACACACACACACACACACACACACACACACACACACATAGTATTTACTTCTCTGTGTTATTTTCCCTCAATAGAATGTCAGGGAATAGACAACTTCATTTTTGTCTTTCTATTCCCATGGCCCAGTACCTGGTACATAGACAGGCTCTTAATGAATGCTTTTGTAGTGAGTTGATTTGAACCATAGAGCTGGCTGAGCAGATGGGTTAAGTGATGTGCCCATTTCCCCATGGTGGAGAAAAACTGAAGTGTAACCCAAGTCCCAAAGTGCACTGGAATGGGGCCTCTCCACATTGGTGGAGATCAATGGCCCACACCCGCATGAGGGAAGTGGCTTAGTGGCCTAGGGCAGAGAGGAGAGGTTCACTGTCTTTGTGTTGGAGACCCTCTTGAATCTCTCTAAGCTCTTCAGGGTCTGCAGTTGTTTTGGGTACTTATGGCTTCCAGCTTCAAGAGAGAAGATCAAACATTCCAACCCCACTTAAAGTCGTTGAAGAAAAAGACTGGGAAGAACATGAGAGGAATTGGCAGGCTACAGTGTGTCCCTATCCCCAGCTTGCTACACTGGAGGCTTCAGGGAACTCCCCCTTGGGTGAGATACAGAACAATTCTCTGTAGAGCTGCTTTACCCTGCTCCCAAAGGGGGAACTCCTTTACTCTCTACTGTCTGGTCTATATTTGCCTATGTATGCTTTCTCTGATTTCTATTGTGCTATTGACTTGGATATGAAAATCATAAAAATCACATGTCCTGGACCAGGGGTGAGGAACCTATGGCCTTAAGGCCACACGTGGCCTTCTTGGTCCTTAAGTGTGGCCTTTTGACTGAATTGAAATTTTACAAAACAAAAAAAAGGATTTGTTCTGTGAAATTTGGATTCAGTCAAAAGGCCTCACTTAAGGACCTAGAAGGCTACATGTGGCCTTAAGGCCGCAGGTTCCCCACCCCTGCACCTGGCCTAACAATATTTAAGGGAGCAGATGGATATAATGATAGCCTGATTCCCCTTCTCTCTGAGGAGAGCAGAGCAGCCTCCAGCCTGAACCTCCTGCTGCAGGAATGAAAGTCTTCCTTGGAGAAGAGTAGGGGGAGAAGAGTCTAGAGGTACCTATTCTTCCTCACTTCAAGCCATACGATAATGGCCCCATGCTACATATGAGGGACAGCCCTCATTCCCTAAGTACGCAATAAAGCTTGTAATGTGATTGTTTGTAATACCACAGCCTTGTCAGTATCTCTGAACTGAGCCACAGGCCAGTTGCATCTACTCTTCCTTCCTGTAGCTAGCCCATTCACCATTTTTCTGGCCATTGTATTCCTAGCTCCTCCCCAATGCCTGGTACTCCTGGCTGCATAATAAATTCTTGAAGAATTCTCCTTCTCATCATACAGTATTCCAAGACAGAGCAAAGACACACCAACTGATGCTGATAATCAAATTTCAGAGATATCTAGTGATAGGATCATGGAATTTACAGCCAGAAAGAACCTTTGGGGATCATTTCTTATTTTATAGATGCGGAAATTTAAGCCCAAGGAGGCCTAAAACAGAAGTGGCTTCCCCAGGTCACATAGTAAATGAGAAATAAAGCTTGGATTAGTATTAAGGGTCTCAGATTCCACGCGTAGTGCACTTTCCATAACACCAGGGTTTTGGAATCAGCATGTTCTAGTGTCTGGGAGACACATTTAACTTCAGGCCAGGCCAGCACACGAATTCTTCTGGGCTGCAGGTATTTGGTGTTTGGTTTTCCCCTCAGCCTTAACACCCTTTCCACCCCCCTCATTTTACAAATGAGCAAACTGAGGCTTAGAGAAGGAAAATGCCTTTTCCAAGGTCGTATGGCTTTTGCTAGGACCTGAATTCTGGTTTCTTGCCTCTGAGTTCAGGGTAATAACCAAGCTGTTGCAGAGTAGGGAGTCAAGATCATCAGTATAAACGCAGTTTGGGAACTTTCTGTAGATTTAATTATCCATGCTAGCCCCATTCCCCATGGCCACATATAACAGAGTTGCTTTTGACACATCCCCAGCATTTAACTGTTACCGACAGAATGAAAATAAGCATGATACGGATTCTAAGGAGCTACTATTGGTACTGAATAAGGTCAGCAAATTGTTGATCCAGTTGGTCCAGGAGGGAAAAAGTTTGCAGTCAATCCCAGAGGCATTGTTTTTAGCAGCTGTCTAACTACAGAGTTATGGCGGCTTGTTAGTGGGCACTAGGCTTAGGGGTGCAGTGCGGGGCAGGGTGCCGGGGCTGAGCAGGAATGTGAGTCTGGGCGGCCCTGGGTGCAAGGTCCCAGCCTCCCCAGTGATACGCAGTGGAGCAGCTATATTGCCAGTGCCCTCGGGGCAGCTGCCATCCTGCCCATTCTCAGTGTCTGTTGCACGTCACCCCTGCATCTTCTGCATGGCCACAGTTGGTCTTCCCCCAGTTGGAGAAGCTACATTGGAGGATGCTGTCCTCTGTCCCCTTGCAGGCGATATCATCGATCCAGATCTGCCCTGTTCCTGCGGAAACAATGTTAAAAAGGATTTCTTAGAAGACATATTGGAAAACTCATTTCCAATGCTAGAAGCCTGTGGATAGAGTGAGAAAGAAACCATGGAGTTCAAAGGACCATGAGCTCATTGTCTTAGAGATGGAAGGGAACTTAGAGGCCATTAAGTTCAGCTTCTTCATTTTACAGATGAGGAAACTGAGACACAGAGTTTTTCTGAAGTGGCTCACCCAGGATCACATAGTTAGGAAGTATCTGAGGTGGGATTGGAATCGAGGTCTTCCTGACTCCACATCTAATACTCCACATGCCACCCCCCAGTGCCTCTCCAAAGAGCTGTGTTTTCAAATGTTAAACAAATGCTCTACCATATGAGACACCCCCTCCTCCACCCCAAGGTTGCCTGACCAAAAAGGGGTGGCTATATAGAAGCAGCACTATTGCCCCCCTCCAAAATGACTTTCTTTATCTGCCTTACCCACCCCAACAGGGGTCACAGATGCTGAAAGTGTTGAGACAGCTCATCCTCATCCAGGGATTCTAACCACTTTTTGTCACGATCCAATGAGATAACATTTGTAAAGTGCTTAATACAGTGCCTGGCACATAGCAGGTGCTTAATAAAGGCTTATTCCATTCCATTCATGGACCCCTTTGGCTTTTTGAGCATAGAGTAGAGCAATAGATATAATGCTGGGCCTCACAGTGCCTGGTATGTAGTAGGTGCTATATCAGTGCTATCATTATTATTGGTGAAGCCTATGGAGCTCTTCTCAAAATTATGTTTTAAATTCACAAAATGAAATATATAGGATTATAAAGGAAACTAAATACATTGAAATACAGTTATCAAAATATTTTAAAAATCAAGTATATGGATCAAGTACATAGACTCAGGCTAAGAACCCCTGCCCTAAATCAAGGGCCAGCTCTTTCCTTCCCTTCCTTCCACACAGCAAATGGAGAGAACATGTATACTCCTTAAGCTCAGCATAGTTGTGAGATCCTCACTCCTCTGCCTTGACTTGAGTCAGGGGTAAAGAGATGATGGGATGGTAAGCCAGCTTCATTGGCCAGTGGGCTAGCTTACTTCATGGCAATGATCTTCAAATCTAGGGGAGAAGCTTCCCAAAGTTAGCTACTCTAGCAACCAGAAGCTGCTTTTAGGGCTATGTGACATCCCTTATAAAAAGATATGGCACATCTTCTAAGAAATATACTCTGTACTCTTAGAGGAGACTAAGTCATAATCAATGGTGTTCTAGGAATGTGGCCATCAAAAGGAGAAAGCCTGATGAGAAGGATCCTTCAATTTAGAGTTGACTGAATTAAAATTAAATGATCATAGAAAGATAAATGAAAGGGACTTTAGAAATCATCTAGTCTAACTCTTTCATTTTAAAGATAAAAAAGTAAAGCACAAAGTGGTTATGAAGCTTGTACGAGGTCATACAGGTATAAAGTGACAGAGCCAGCATTTGAACCCAGTTATACTACTTCAGACTCAGTGTTCTTTCTACTCTCCCACACTGCCAACTGGATTGACCCAAGTTCCAAAGAATTGACCGTTTCCAAGACCATCCCAGGATTTCAGGTCTGAACCTATTTTATCTTTTCTTTGAACTGACCAGGCTTTCATGAATGTCAGGTGGGGATGGGGCAGGGGACAGCAAGTCTGGAGTACATTAGATTGGTCACACACTAGATGGCATGGTGGGTGATTCCCCCATTGGCCAGAATGACTCACATGGAAACTGTTGGCCAAGTCTATGAGAAAATAAATGACCTCCCAAGAGAACTGGAACTTTTCAAGGTAGGAATTATCTTTCATCTTTTTTCATGTATCTCTATAGAGCCTAGCACATAGGAAATATTTAATCCCAGAGAAGCAATGGGATAGAGTGGATAGAGTGAGGCATTTGTCATCAGGAAGCCCTGGGTTTAAATCCCAATTCTGTTACTTACTGTGTGATCATGGTCAGGTTATTTAATCTCTCTGAATCTCAGTTTCCTCAATTGTAAAATGGGGATAACAGATCTAAAGTTAGAAGGGATTTCAGAGGCCATTTAGTCCAATCCTTTCTTTTTATAGATGAGGAAACCGATGTCTCAGAAAGGGAAGAAACTTATTCAAGGGCACATACAAATGGGCAGGATTTGAACCTGAGTTCTCTGACTCTAGAGCCAGGGAAGTTTCCACTATATCACGTGGCCTGCCTAATAATACCTTGTAGTGCCTACCTTACAGGGTTGTAGTCAGACTCAAATGAGATCCAGTTTGTAAAGTGCTTGGCAAATGCATGACAAAAACCCCACATAAATGCCTAGTAGTAGTAGTAGTGGTGTTGGTGGTGATGGTAGCAATTATTATTAGTAGTAGTGGTAATTATTATTATTATTATTATTATTATTATTAGTGGTGGTGGTGGTGGCAATGGTGGGGGTAGTAGTGGTAGTGGTGGTGGTAGTAGTAGTCATAGTAATTAGTAGTAGTAGTAGTGGTAGTGGTGATAGTAGTAGTGGTGGTGGTTCTGGTAGCAGTAATTATTATTATTGGTGGTAGAAGTAGTAATTATTATTAATATATTATATATAATATACTAATATATATTAATATGGTGGTAGTGGTAATAATGATGGTAATAGTAGTAATTATTTTTATTAGTAGTAGTAGTAGTAGTAATGACAGTGGTGGGGTAGCAGAAGTAGTGGTAATTATTAGTAGTAGTAGTGATGGTGATACTAGTAGTAATGGTGGCAGTAATAGTAGTAGTAGCAGTAAAGATTATTATTTGGTAGTAGTAATTATTATTTTTAGTAGTATTAGTAATTATTATTATTATTAGTAGTAGTAGTAGTAATAGTAGTGGTGGTGGTGGTAGTAATAGTAGTGGTGGTTTTAGTAGAAGTAGTAGTGGTAGTAATAGTAATTACTTACTGAAGTGAATTGTATTTATACAGGAGCATGGAAAAATTTGGTTCTATCCATTTACCCACTAGTAAGTCTAAGAGAGAATCATAGAATGATAGAGCTAGATGAGGAAACTGAGAGCCAGAGAGACAAAATGACTCTTTGTCCAAATTACTCCTGAAGGCTGGTGGCAGTGCTGGGCTGGCTGGTAGTAATGGAATAGAATGCTGATTTGGATTTTAGAGGACCTGGCCTCAGACTATTATTAACTATGAGACCCTCTGTGAGGATTTCAGGGAAAATGAGCCTCAGTTTCTTTATCTGTAAAATACGGGAAATAATAGTACTTACCTCACAGGATGTTTGTGAGGATCAAATGAGATGGTAGATGTAAAACATTTTGAAAATTGTAAATTGCTATACAATTGTCAGTCATTATTAACATTATTTCTGAATCCCCAGTTCAGTGCTCTGCCTTCATTATAAATCACTCTGGAATAGCCTCAATAAAATATTTTTACAACGTATTTTAAGGTGGTGGGAGGTTTATACAAATTATTTCATTATATGCTGATGGAACCTAGATTTTGAGCATGCCCCGTTTGCCTAGTATGGAGCCCCTGGAATCACCTACCACAAGGAGTGGGTGGCTTCCTTGAATTATCTGCCTTTGTTTTTAAAAACTGGCAAGACTGAGCTTGTATGTGCTTCTTCCGCCATCTTTGGCTGGGCATGGTTGTATTCTTTTCCGGTGAGCAAGACGGTGAGAGGTAGAAGCAGGCAAAACATGAGCTGGTTCAGTCTTGCCAATTTTAAAGATGGAGGCAGACAATCAAAGGTTACCCCACCCACAAGGTAGAGCATGCAGTGGGCAAACTGGGCATGGTCAAAGCCAAAATTATACTGAATATCTCTTGAAATAAATGGCAGATTGCCTAAGGCTTGGGACTAGTTTTGTTACACCGAGATTTTTGTGGTTTCAGTATATATTATGATGGGATTTGATCTGAATCTAAGTTAGGGCCAGAAGAAAGAGCAGCTATTTCATTTTGTACTCTTTGCTTTTGGCCTGTAGTAGATTCCCCTGCCCCACTGGCTTCTTTTCTTGCCTAGATATTAGATAGTTCTTACACAAGCTCTCTTTCAGGCAGACAAAGAATGCTTAGATTAAATATCTTTTGGAAAGCATGTTGGTTAACTAATTACCCAGGAAGGAACTGGTTACCCAAGGGCAGTACAGAATCAATCACACCTAAAATAAATAAAAGACAGCCGAGGAGATTTGACCAAGAGAAAACTAAGCTAAAATGTTTATATTTTAGCTAAAGTCCAAACTCCATTAATTCATCGGGAAAGGTCTGGCTGATGTTCAATCACGGAAGAACAAAGAGGAATCTGTGAGGGTGTTTCACTTATTAGCATCATTAAACTAGTGATGCTAGTCACTAGTCAGCAACTAGTAGCCATTCAAATATATGAATGAATTAGAGAGCAAACCCTCCAAATAGTTCATAAAATTTCTGTTCACCAGAACTTTTAGACTAATGTTGGCATTAAACAGTCCTTACTTTAGCACTCACACTTGTTAACAGAGGCAGTAGTGAATTGAGTGCTGGGCTGGGAATCCAGAAGACCTGGATCTGAATCTGGTCTCTGGCACTTACTAGTTGTGTGGCCCTGGGCAAGTCACTAAAGTTGCCCCGGGAAATTCCCTATGTCTTACCTGTTCCCACAAAAAGATCACAGATTATATGCATTTATATGTTTATTTGAAGTAATAATCATCCCAAACATTTATGTAGCACACTATTGCTACAAATGGGATAGCTAGGTGGAACAGCAGATAGAATGCCAGAGCTGGAAGTCAAGAAGACACTTAGTAGCTGGGTGACCCTCACTTAACCCTATTTGCCTCAGTTCCTCATCTTTAAAATGAGCTGGAGAAGGAAACGGCAAACCATTCCAATATCTTTGCCAAGAAAACCCCAAAAGGAGTCATGAAGAGTCAAATACAGCTGAAACAACTGAACAACAGCTACAAAGCACTGTCACATCCATTAGTTCAAGAGTTTGAGTGACTTGCTAAAGGTCACATAAAAGATAAGTGGCAGAGATCATTCATTCCCCAGGTCTTCCAACTCAGTGAAGTCATTTCTTCCTCTCTTCCCTTTTTTCTCCTCTCCTTCTCTGCCTTCTTCTCCCCTCATCTAACCTCTCCTCCTTTCTTCTTTTCCCTTTTTCTCCTTTCTTCTTCTCTTCTTTCCTTCCTTTTTTCCCCCTAGGTAAATGTATATACTTCTCTTTAAAAAAAACCTCCGTGACATTTCTGGAAGTAACTCTCTTTCCACTATCTTTGAAATGGAAATTCTTTTATAACAAAGAAAACAATTGGGCAAAAATACTCAATATCATAACCATTTCTGACAACGTATATAACATTTTTTGCCCTAATAGTCCCTTGCCTTTACACCAAGAAGAAAGTATATTTCATTATCGTGTTTCATTGTCTTTCCATGGGTAGCATTATTAGTTTTTCACTTCCTCAGAGGCAGAGTGATATATAGTGGAAAGAATCTTAGCTCTGTGGTCGGAGGACTTGGATTTGAATTCCACTTCTGATGCTTATTGCCTATGGGATCTCTGGCAAGTCACTTAATCTTCCTGGGCCTCAGTTTCCCTATCTGTAAAGTGAAGGGGTTTCATTATGAAAAATGCTATCCACCTCTGGAGAGACAACTGATGAATTCAATTCAGATTCAAGCATACTTTTAAAACTTTCTCTATTTTTCTTTTTTCTTTTTGCCTGTGTTTTCTTTTGCAACATGGCTGATATGGAAATATGTTTTGCATGATGTCACAGGTATAATCAATGTCCAATTGCTTGCCTTCTCAAGGAGGAGGGTGGTCTGGGTGGGAGGTAGAGAATTTGGAACTCAGAATGTTAAAAAATGAATGTTAATTTTTTACATGTAATTGGGGAACATTTAACAAAATAAAAATATATTAAAAATAAAAGCAAATGAAAGGGTTGGACTGGATTGCCTTTTAGAGATCTGATCTAGGTCAATCATCCTAGATGCTGAATCTAGTCTCCTTTTAATGATCTTTTAATTTACATGATTGTAGTAATTGTGTACATTGTCATAGTTCTGCCTGTTTACACATCTATCTATCTCTTTATGTCTTCCCATGTTTCTCTGATTTCCTTATATTTGCACTTCCATATGTAGCACTCTTTCTACCACACCATGATAATTCTATAATAATAACAATAAATTAAATAAATTAAAATAATAATAAATAAAATAGCATTTTTTAAGTTTGCAAAGTGCTTTATGAGTATTTTCTCTTTGAGAACTCTGGGAGGTAGATGCCATTATTATCCCCATTTTACAGTCAAGGAAACTAAGGCAGATAGAAGTTAAGTGATACAGGGTCACATAGTTTGTAACAGTCTGAGGCTGAATTCGAACTAGTGTCTTTCTTTTTGTTAATTTTTAAATTTTTCTTTCTTTTTTGAGCTAACATCTTTCTGACTCCAGGTACAGTATTCTATCCCCACCACCTAGCTGTCTCTCTGCTTCTGTCTCTGTCTCTGTCTCCCGACGCGCACACACACACACACACACACACACACACACACACACACACACACACACGGTTGGACCAGTCACTAGAGGATTAGTAGGATTCCTTCTAGCTCTAACATTCAGTGATTCTATCTTTAAAGTAAGGCACATGCTAGTGACATTTTTGTTTTTGCTGGGATTGGAATAGCGAACTTCTGTTATGGAAACCCCTTCCACAAAAGCAGAGCAGTGACTGGTCTGAAATTTATAAACTCAGAAAGTAGCCCAGAGACATTGAAAGGTTAAGTGGCAAAACATAGGTATTTTTGACTCCAAGGCTGCCTCTCCATCTATGATTTTATATATATATATAAGTGTCATGGCAGGAACTTTAACATTCTGCCCCAACAATCCAAATTGCCTTAAAACACTTGTGTTATCTTTAAGACTTTCTCACAAACGTCTAAAAAGCCCGGGGAGTTTTGTGGAGGTAATTATATAAATGCATTAGCCAACATCTAGAGCAGGGGGGAGGGGTGTGGTATAGCAGAAAGATACCCCTGGCTATGGAGCCAGAGGATCAGGTTCAAATCGGACTCCTGACACTAACATATCCGACCTCCGGAAGCTGCTCGAACAATCTCCCTTGGCAAGTTTCCTCTTCTGTAAAATGAGGGGAACAAAGCAAACCTCTCCTGAAGCTAAGATCCCTCTCTGATTACACAGGCCTGTCTGCTTGTTAGTTGGCAGTTTGCTTTAGGACGATGGTGCATGTCAGATCTGAACAACCTGCCTTTCTTAGACCTTCTAAACAAGTTCATGATTTTATTTCACAAATGGCTTTGTTGTTATTTGTTAGAAGGCAGGTCATGGCGAGGGTGAGGGGGGCTCCAAAAGTGTAGTGGGAACTATTTTTTATTTCTTCCTCTTGTAAACAATATGACATCTATTTTTTCTAAAGAAATCTGCTGAAAACAAGTCCAGAGCTTTGAAAGGAAGGGAAAGAACTGTTCTCTCCTCAGGGCTTCATTCCTCAAAACTCAAAAATCCTTCTGAACTCCCCAGGTGGCTGTCAGTTTTTATATTTTACTGGAAAGGGGGTAGAGGACACATCATGGGAAACCAGCTGGTTTTCTGCCAGATGTTTTCAATGAACTTCACAAGAGTTACCACCCGCACCTAAGGGACTTGGCAGTGGGCAGAGGGGAGAGAAAAGAGTACGAAAGATTGGAAGAAGGGGCAGCTAGGTGGCATAGTGAATAGAGCACTGGCCCTGGAGTCAGAAGGACTTGGGTTCAGATCTGGTCCCAGACACTTGATACATACTAGCTGTGTGACCCTGAGCAAGTCACTTAACCCCAACTGTCTAGCCAAAAAAAAAAAAAGAAAGGAAGGGTCAATTCTGGAACATGTTCTACCTGGTCCTGATTCAGTTTTCCTCTCTGGAAACCAGAGGGTAATAGATTTGAAGCTAGAAGAGATTTTACAGGTCATCTTACCTGACATCTTCATTTTTTTTTTAAGTGAGGCAGTTAGGGTTAAGTGACTTGCCCAGAGTCACACACCTAGGAAGTATTATTTGTCTAAGGCTGAATTTGAACTCAGGTCCTCCTGACTCCAAGGCTGGTGTTCTATTCACAGCGCCACCTAGTGGCTCCCTGACATCTTTGTTTTTTAGCTGAAGAAACAGAAGACAGGGGAGAATGACCAAATCAGAGTTGGAAGGGATCTCAATGGCCATTTAATCCAACCCCTACCTGAACAAGAACCCTCACTGCAATATTCAGGGGAAGGGATCATCCATCTTTTGCCTGAATACCTCCAGGGAGGGGGAAATATTCTGAGAACAGGCACACATATAGTACAAAAAAATTGGTATTCTCTATTTTGTTTAAGTGAATTTCAATTATTGAAAATTAAGTTACTTTAATTTCTTTAGTATATTTAATAAAAATGTTCTCAATATTGAATATTCAATAATAAATGTTTGCCTTAAAAATACAAATAAAATTCCCTTGTGTACATGCCCTAATGAAAGAGGCTGTTCCTACCTCTGGGTCCTGAAGCAGCCCTTTCCACTTTGGGACAGCTTTCATAGTTAGGAAGTTTTTTCCTGAAACAGAGCCTTTACCCATTACTCTCGGTTCTACCTCCTGGAGCCAAAAAAGAAGTAGAATCCCTCTCCCAAACGCCAGCCCTTAAACTCCTTAAAAACACAGAGGTTGTGATTTGTTCAAGGTCACACAGGTAGCAAGGAACAGAGCTGGAATTCAAACCTAAGTCCATTGAAACAAGATACTGAATCATAGTCTGTTAGAGGTGGAAGAGGCCTCTGACATCATGCAGTCTATTCGTCACTTTCTAGATAAGAAGACTGAGGCCTCAAAGAAATTGAGTAACATGCCCAAGATTTCACATTTATGGTAAAGTAGAAGGCTGGGACTACGATCTAGGTCTTGGGATTTTCTGGGCAGGCTCTTTTCTCCTTCCCTGTACCATACCGAAGAGCCAATGCTTCTTCACTAGAGTTAGGTTGCACTCTTCTTTCAGAGCCTTCCCTTTTCCATCTCCATATCTTACCTTGCCCAAATCTAGCTGTCCTGTACACCTCCTCCACTCCCCGGAAGCCCAGCATCCTGCACACCACATCCCCGTCCTTCTTGTCCCATCCATCATCGCACACCGTCCCCCAGCGCCGGTCATGGTACACTTCCACACGTCCCTCGTGGGGGCCAGAGCCATTCACCAGCCGGATCATCATGCCCTTAGGGCTACCTGCTGGGAGAGAATTCACAAGTTACAGGCTCATAGATTTGTAGGCTGGGAAGGGATATGATACATCGTCTAGTCCAGTTCCTTCAAGCACACCCAGGACCACAGAAGCTAAATGATTTGTCAAAGGTCACACAGTTTATCAAGTGGCATGTCTGGATTATTATTAATAATAATAGCTATCATTAAGATGGACTTTTAAGGTTTGCAAAATACTTTCTCTTACTTTATTCTCACAATGATCTTGGGTGGTAGATACAATTGTCATACCTCCATTCTACACTTAAGAAAACTAAGGCATACAGAGATGGAGTGACTTGTCTAGGGTCACACTTTTAGTAAGTGTCAGAGCCTAGATTTGACCTTGAGTCTTCTTACTCCAGGACCTGTACCCTATCCATTGCGCTCCCTAGCTGCTACTAGGATTCTGTCCAGGTCCTACAACTCCAAACCCCAAACTCCAACCTTGAGCTAAGGAGACAGAACATCCCAACTACAGATGCCTTTCAGGCTTAGTGCCATTTGCGTCTCTTCACCAAGGACAGAATGCACCCTCGTTCCAGGGCTTCTCCAAATTCTAAGAATTTATCTTACAATGACTATTGAAACTTTCTTTGATTTCAGGGGGATAGATGGACCAATTTATGCATTTTTATTGTTCTTCACCTCCTTACAATTCTACTTATGCCCTTTATTTTTACATCATAATCATTTCTGGTTCTATAACCCTCTTCACTCCCTGATAGCCTTCCTACAGGACCCTCTGTTGTAACAAAGCACATCACTAGCCCTGTCAGATGAATGACCTTCCCTGCCAGAGTAAGCAATTTTCTGCTATAGAGCCTGGATCCACTGTTGCAAGGAAGAAGTTTTGTTTCATTATCTGTTTTTCAGGCCCCATGGTTAGTTTCCCATTTCCTTTCTTTTCCTTTTCACTGGCCTTGTTGTAATCACTGGGCATGGTGATCTCTGGGTTTTGCTTATTTTGCTCAGCATCACGTCACACAAACTCTCTCCTGTTTCTTGGGACTCCACCCCACTCAACCACTTCTCATTGTATGATAATACTTGATTACATTCATATGCCATAGTTTGTCCAGCCACTCCCCAGTCCATGGGCCCTCCTTTTGGTTACCAGTTCTTTGCTATCACACACAAAAAAGGGCTGCTGTGAATTTTTTTTCTTTCCTTTCTTTGGGGGTGAGGTGGGGATGATGCAGATCAGCACCTGCTCAGTAATTTATAGATTTAGAGAGTGGCCTGGGTCACAGATGTTGTGACTTGCCCAGGGACACCTTAAGGTGAGCTCTCCATTCATTCCAACAGCCCTGCTGCCTAGGAATGTTTCAGTCTATGTCCAAATTTTGGTTCTGCTTTTGACTTCCCTGAAGTATATGCTGAATGGTGGAACCACTGGGTCAAAGGATAAGAATAGTTTGCTGGCATAATCCCAAACCGTTACCCAGGACAGTTAGATCAATTCAGTTTTACCTTGCATTCCTGTTTGTCTTACTGTGGCCTCTCTAACCGTTGGGGATCTGTAAGGATGTAGAGGGCCACAGGCTGTTCAAGAGGTCTCACTGATGGATGAAGGCCCCTCTCGGGTGTCGATCTTTGAGCAAAGGTCGCCTGGTTCAGTGCTCCATTGTATGGATCTTTAACAATCTTTAACTCCCCTAGTTATTGTATGGTCATTAGCAGTCTGTTCTGGGATTGGAGTCAGATAAGTGCACAGGACTTGCATGCACTGTCCTTGAGCACAGCATGGGCTATATATGTCATTGTAACTTGAGAAAGAGTTCCTGTTATTTTACTATATAAGTAAGTGCTTTGCTAAAAATAAACGCAGTTGCTTCCATCTTGTCTCCCGCCTCATCAATGCGCATTTGAGATAGAAAATCAAGCTGGTCTTGATTCATCAGGTGATTGGGAAATCCTAGGCCCTAGGCAGGCTCTATAGCCAAGTGAACTAGTTGTGCACAACGTCTAACATTGACTGTTCCCTTTTTTTTTGGGAGGGGGGTTGTCTTTGCCAAGTTGCAGGCTATTCTTGGAAATCTCAGATTTGTTGTAACTTGCATTTCTCTTATTGGATGTTATTTTTATATGAAAACTTATAGTTTATAGTTCTTTTAAATACTGTTCATATATTTTGACCACCTATCTACTGGTGACCAGCCCATGCTCTTATATAGCAGTGGTTCTTTAAAATGTGGTCCGGGGGCCCCTGGTGGTGCTTCAGACCTTTTCTGGGGGCTACGTGGCCAAAATTATTTTCATGATAAAACTAAGACATTTAAATGTCTAGTAACAAAAGTTGGACATCACTATGTGAAAATATGTTTAATAGAAACATATATGTATAGCCTATATCAGATTGTGCACTGTCTTGGGGGGGGAGGGAGGGGGAGAAAAATTTAAAACTCAAAAGCTTATAGAAGTGATTATTGATAAATCAAAATAAATTAATAAAAAGGTGTTGGAGGATGACTGTTATGTAGGATAGGAGCTAGAGATGGGCATATAGAACTTCACAATGATAAGACTCTCTATTGATACAGGTCAGCACTTTCTCTGCAACCTACAGACTTAGAAAGTTTCCTAAAGCCCTGAGAGGTGATTTGCCTCTGGTCACAATAGATAATATGTATGTGCTGTATATATTACAAACACGTCACGTTCTCTATCCCCCCAACTCTGACTGGACCTTGGGCTCCCACTCCTGTGACTCTGGGCCCTAACTATTGAGCATTCACATCATGCTACCTGGCTTTAGGTTCACCACTTCCTGGCCACTCCTATGCCATACCATCAGAGACTACCCTTCCCACCCCACCCACCCTTTCTAACTCAACCCCCAGGAATATCAATCAAATTAACACTACCACTACTGAAAAGAACATGTCAGCCATCTGCCCTCTGGCTCCAATCCCAATTCCCTCTGACTTCCCTGTCCAAAGCATTCCTCCTTGGCCATTACTGCCTTAAAAATGTTGCCTTCCTCTATAAAAATGTATACTCCTTGAGGTTCTGTCTTGCTTGTACTTATATCTGCAATATTTAGCATAGAGCTTGACAGATAGTAATAAATGATTTTGCATTCATCTATTCATTTGTCAGAGGTAGAACTCAAACCTAGGTCTTGCCCTCAAAGCCAGCTCTGTAGAAACTCAGCCTCTCTTGGTTTTATATATTTGTATCCATTTTCCATTTATCTTGGATATGAATTGTTATCAATGATATTTAATACAAAGATTTTTTCCCACTTGACAGTTTATCTTCTTATTCAATCTTCAGTGCTTTTGTTCATGCAAAAGGTTTTTGTTTTCTACTACCTTTCTGAACATTTGCTTGGAAACCAGCAACTCTACCAGAAAATGTGTAGAGGAGAAGGAAGCAGGAAAAACCCTGATATTGTTAATGCTTTTGTGGGGAGGAAGCCAAGACCAATGTCTTAAGTGAGGAAGGAGTACCTGTCTAGCCAGAGGGCTACATACAGTATATACATGGAGAGGTCTCAGGAAGATCCTCTTGCTTCCAAAGTTTTCTCTCAATATATTGGGGGAGGGGAGGGGGGAACTGAAATACTACCACTCAAAATTCACTTTGTTGGTTTATCACTCCCAGGGAAGATTTACTTTTCTTAGGTTTCTGAGGTTCCATCCAGTTCTAAGCTTCTAGTTACCTCTTATTAATAGATAACTTCCACCACCACCAGAAGTGACACCCTCTATTATTCATTAACACCTGAATTTGAATCAGGAGATTAGATCATTCTCCAAAGCAGGATAGCTGGCTGAGAACATAGACCTGAAGGAATGGGATATGATATATATGTTTGGATGGGTGTGGGGGAGAGAGAGAGAGAAGAAGAAGGAGAGGGAGGGAGGGAGGGAGAGGGAGAGGGAGAGAGAGAGAGAGTGTGAGCAACAGACATCGAGAACACAGGCTACGTCCTGGGTAGAACTGCATATTGGGATGCTCTGGTAATTATGGGGTAGCATGAGGTCACTGGATACCAGAGTGAGAGGAATTCATGTAGACAGAAAAAGTTCCAGAAAGGGTAGGTGGTGGGTGGGTGGAGACAATTTCAATTTACTCAGTTTTGTCTTCTGTTGGCCCTGAAGGTGAGGTTGGTGGTTATTCATGGATTCAATTAACAATTGAAATTGAAACAATTCTCTTTGACCCCATAATAGGTGAATTTCTCCCGAACAGAAGACCACATTTAACTAACCATCCACCTGCTGCTAATAATATTTGGTAAAGGAAACTGTTCCTGCCCAGTGACGAAAGTAACTGGAGTTTCAAGTAATCAATGGCCCCTTCATTGTCTACACAGCTATTCATGGAATTAACAAACCATATGGAGAATTTTCACACTCTTAATAACAACAATTTCCAATTACATGGCACTTTGAGGCTTACAAAACATTTTCATAACAACCCTGTGAGGTCAGGAGGGCAAATATTATGATCTCTATTTTATAGATGAGGAAGCTGAGACTCAGAAAAGTGAAGACTTATCTGAAATCACACAAGAAGTGACAGGGTGCTTGTGTTTGGGTGCTTGTACTTGGACCCCAATTTCTCCCTAGCCTCAGAAACACTGTCCCTGACAGTTTCTCCCCAGCCCAAGGACCCTGTGCTTAGCAATTACTCATGAGTGGGCCCCAGAAAGACCCTTATCTCTCTCCCTGGTGCAGTTCCAAACAGCACCTGAAGGATTTATTAGTTTAAACTGGCTTTGCACTGGGTCATAAAGACATTCTTACCCACTACTATACTATCCTACCACCCTACCTTATTATCTACATCCTGGGCTCCTCATTAACTGTATTCTAGACTTAAGACATATGTATACTGCCTACATCCATTTTGTCTAACAAGACATTGATTGGTGGCAGGCTGATTTAGTGACATAGCAGGCCTAAAACCACACCTCCATGTGGCCCCCCTTGTGGGCTTTTCCTAGTGAACTCTGGGTAAAACGCCTGTGCAGTAGGTACAAGAAGCGCATGTTCTCTTAAGAACTGACCCTCCTTAACCACTCCCTAATCCACCCTGAATCCCCTAGTTAGCATATTTGGCACATGTTTTATTGTATTTTATTCTATATAAACTTTAACTGTAACTCTCTAAGGTTGTAGGACCCTTTAAGAATCCTTGCCCGCTGAAAAGCGTAACAATAAACTACCACCTTGGCTTAAAGAATGCTTGAGTCAGTGAGTTCATTCCAGATGACCCATGTACTTCAGTCTTTGAGGGGTCACAGCCTCTCAGCCTCTCACACTGCAACAGAAGGAAGTAGCAAAGGTGAGATTCCAATTCAAGTCTAATGAGCTCACATCCAGAGCCTTTATCACTAAACCACACTAGCCCCCCAAACTCTTATGTTATTGTAACTGCTTTTCATTCATGACCCGTCAATGTAATGCTCTCTGTTCAGCAATGTGCTCTTCAAAGCAGGGAAAGATAAGATGAGAAAGGAATACTGGAAAGCCAGATCAAATCAAGTAGCTAGGAGAGAGAGGAAGATTGAAGGAAGAAGACCTACTTACTCAATGCCTTTTGGGACACTGTGTGGGGCTAGGCAGATCCTTACATTGTTGAGTTCTAGAATACTTTTGGCATATGAGCCTATAGTGTGCCAAGATGTATGCTTGATGACAATCTCTTCACTTTTCCACTTGGCTAGATGGCTCAGTGGATAGAGAACCAGCACGAAGTCAGGAAGTCCTGACTTCAAATCTGGCCTCAGATCCTTACTAGCTGTGTGGCCCTGGGCAAGTCACTCAACCTCTATTTGCCTCAGTTTCCTCTGAGGGAGGAATGGGGATAATAATAGCATTTACATTCCAGGGTTATTGTGAGGACCACACGAGATAATAATTGTAAAACGCTTAGCACAGTGCCTGGCACATAAGTAACATGTTAATGTTAGTTATTATTATTATTATTATTCAACTCACAAAGCTTATCATTTAACATCCATTTTACTTATTTTCATGGCCTTTTAGAACACCTAACTGGACTTTTCCATTTGAGGAAATTATAGGATGGAACTTATACAGACACAGTGGTCAGATTGGGGGCAAAGAGCCAAAATCTGAAGAAGGCAGCTCAGGAACTCTCTGAATGATGTTAGTGTCACTATACAATTTCATAAGGATGCAATTATGGCAAGCTGCCACCAGGGGACAGTGGGTTTTGGGGGGTTTTTTGTGGTTCTGGTCTTATAGCTGGGCATGGAAAACTGGGCTTAAATACTGTAACGTGTTTTCCCACTCAAATACGCTTTTTCATTAACACACACCTTGCTAAAATAGCTAAAAAGAAACATAAACTAGTATCATCCTAATAAATTAAAATGATGTACAATTTGAACAAGATTTAAAGAAATGCAAATACAAATCCACAAACCAGTGCCCTTCTCATTAATTTTTAACTATTGAAATTCATTGCTTAATTTAATTCTGCTTCTTTCTCCAGGCTCAAATAAGCTTTAACTCACCTAGGAACTTTCTTAGGATTATATGCACCAGGGGAAGCAGGGTGGCACAGTGGATAGAGCACTGGCCCTGGAGTCAGGAGAACCTGAATTCAAATCTGATCTCAGACACTTACTAACTGTCAGGCAAGTTGCTTAACCCAGATTGCCTCTAAAAAAAGGGAAGGGGGATTATATGCTTCAGTAAATATAATGATTTGGTCATCCTCACATTTTCTTACAATCTAAAACACAGAGCATAGAGAACTCATTGTGTCTTCTTCTAGAGTATTCCAGTATCCCCTAGCCTAGACCCTGACTCCCTTCCTTAGTGTCACCCCTGAACCCCATTCTCTTTTGTGAACCACAACGTAAGAATACTTTCTTCCTGTAACTATTGAGTTATGAAAAAGAAATTAAATAGTATGTAGCTTTAAAGATTCCAACAGGGCAAGGTTAAAGTCTCCTGGGAGTGATTTGCTGGCTGATGGTGTATGGGAGGGATCTGATTACAGAATCTTAATTTTACAGAGAGCTGATTAATTCATTGGCATTCCATACTTCATCCTTCATCCAGAAAAGCAGCATCCTCCTCCTTATCACTGGCAGTTTGCTCTTTCTTTTTAAATTAAAAAAAATTATTTTCAGCTCCAAATTCCCTCCCACCCTATACCCTCTCTCCCCAATGAATTGAGAATGCAAGAAATAGAATACCCATTCTATATATGAAGCTATAAAAAACACATTTTTACATTAGCCATGAAGTTTGCTTTTTCGACATAGATTTATTTCATTCAATTCAGATACTGAGTGAGGTGGATATGAATTTCATGGCGCTGTAATTAGACAATTGAAGGGACTGGCAAATGGTTTGGAGGAAGTAGGCTAGTTATATGAATGGATGAAACCTGTGCCTCATGATAGGAACTGAATGTATACATACATACATATATATTTTTTAAATGCACAGAAGTGAAATCAGACTCCTTGTTTGGGTTATATTGTCAACTCAGAAAACATTTTGCCGTCTTGTCTAAAGGTTTGGTTAACTAATTCTGTTTGTCCATTTGTTTTGGGGTAGTAAGTATCAAACAACCAGGTTTAAGTAGTCAAGAATATCAAACATGTTTTTTAGAAACACGGTGGTACTGCAGGCACTATGATCAAACAGAATGCCCTTGAGGGCTCAATCCTCTTTCTATTTCAATCCATCCTCCACAAAGCTGACGAGCACTATATTACTCTACTCAATTAACTCCAGCGACTCTTTATTGCCTCTAGAATAAAATACGGACTTCATTGTTTGGTTATTAAAGCCCTCAACACCCTGACCCTTTCCTATCTTTCCAGCCTCATCACATATTACTCCCCTTCTCATGCTTTCAGGTCCAGTCCTAGCCAAACCAGACTTATCTCTGTTCTTCACACACCAAACTCTGTCTCTTTTCTTTGTGACCTTGCACTGACTGTCCCCCATATCCAGAATGTATCCACTACTCCCTTCTACTTTATAGAATTCCTCTCTTCCTTTAATTACCACATTTCCCAATCCCTCCTCCCTCCCTAACCTTGTATTTAACTATATGGCATTTATTTTGTACTTACTCTACACTATGTACATATATCTGTATTTACACATACATTTACAAGTATATAAATATGTATATATAGGTATATATGTAGTTGTTTTCTCTCCAATAGAATGTAAACTTATTGAGAGTATTGATTGCTTGATTTTTTTTTTATGTATTCATATTCCTACTAGCTAGCATAGTATCTGGCACAGAGCAGGTGCTTAATAATTTCTTGTTGATTGATTGGACTGGATGTCAACATCAGATACAACCAGGAACCCAGATAGATTCACTTTTAGCCAGTCTAACTATTTATAAGAGCTGTCCTTGGTTCCTGGATGGGGGGGGCTGGGAATATCTGTACATTACCCTATTCTGTCACAGGCAGTGGCTACCAATATCAATCCCAGGTCATGGGTGGTTGCAAGACAGAGCAGGAAAAGCGAGCCTAGAACCAAGCTATCAGGACAGCACAGTGTAGTGGAAAGAATGCTGGACAGGAGTCAGAAAACCTGAGTATTTGAATCTTAGCTCAGAGACATTATCCATGTGCTTTGGGCAAATCACTGAATTTCTCTGGGCCTCTGTTTTCCATCTGCAAAATGAATGCATTGAACTAAATGACCCCTACGGACCTTCCATTTCTAAATTTATGATGCTGTGATTCCATTCCATTCAATAAGCATTTATTGAGTCTTCTATGCACCAAGCTCTGTGTGAGCAACTGGGGATACGAATACTTTAAAAACGAAATAATTCAGGCCCTGCCATCAAAGAACTCACATACTACTTTGGAAAACAAAACATACACAGATCTATATACACAAAATATGTATAGAATTAATACAAATTAAGGAGATCAGGAGATGCCTCCTGTAAGAAATGACACCTGATTGTGCTTTGAAGGAGGGCTGGGAGTTGGACTTAAAGAGGAGGAGTGTTCTAAGCACGGGAAACAGCCTGTGCTCAGTGACAGGAGATTGAATGTCGTATGTGGGGAGGAGTAAAGAGTCTGTGATACGGCATGCAGCCAAGAGAGTCACAATGTGCATGTACATGTTGTTATCATAGGAAAAATGGTCATGCAGGTACCATGGATCCAGAGGGAGAAGTTAAGATCAGATAGCAGGGCACTAGGCAAAGTGGAGGGGAAAGGATGAATACTGCGACAGAGCAGGTAAGCTGAGGTGGGTGTCCAAAGGGCCTTGGCAGGCAGCAGAGCACAGGTAGAAGTAGAATCTGGTCTAAATGAACAGGTGGAGAGTGGATTCCACTGGGTATGGGATATGGATGGTACAGGCCACATAATGTTATTGTCGCTGTTGAGTCATTTTTAGTCATGTCTAATTCTTCGTGATCCCATTGGAGGTTTTCTTGGCCATTTCCTTCTCCAGCTAATTTTACATATGAGAAAACTGAGGCAAACAGGGTTAAGTAACTTGCCCAGGGTCACACAGCTATTGTCTATGGCCAGATTTGAACTCACAAGGGTGAGTCTTCCTGACTCTAGGCCAGGCTCTCTTTCCACTGAGCCACCTAGCTGTCCTTCAGGCCACATCATAATAATTACTATTTATATAAGGCCCACTGTGTGCCAGACACTATGCTAAGTAATTTACAAATCCATAATACAGCATAACCAGGCTATGACTACCAATGCTAGAATGGGAGCTACCTATTCTCTCCTAAATTAGGAAAAGCCTTCCATATAGATCACAACACAGAATTATCACCTCCCTGAGTTGGAAGGGCATCTGAGAGGATCTAATCCAGCCTATATCTGAGCAAGAATACTCCTAGAAATAACCCCCCAAAGCGGCCTTCCAGCCTCTGCTCAGAGATCTCCAGTAGAAGGGAATCCACTGCCTTCTGAGGGAGCCCCCTTCACTTTTGGACCACCCTAATTGTTAGGGAATTTTTCCTTACCTGGGGCCAAGTCCTGACTCTCTGTACCTTCTGCTCCAGGGGTGGGGAACCTGTGGCCTTCAGGCCACATGTGGCCTTCGAGGTCATTAAGTGCGGCCTTTCTACTGAATCCAAATTTTACAGAACAAATCCATAAAGGTGGCCTGAAGGCTGCAGATTCCCTAATGCTGTTCTACCTATTATTTCAAGTTCTGTCCTCTGGGGCCAAGCAGAATGAGTCTAATCCCTTCTCCATATCACAGTGGGATACTCTCCCATTTATCAAGGTCCATTTCTAAAACAGGGTGCCCAGAACAGAATGAACTAGCTTTCTTATCTGCCCTCTAACCACCAAGATCTGAGGCTGTCTGCCATGGTGACAGTGAGGAAACTGAAGACATTGGGTTGACTGCCCAGCAACTGCCTTTTTGTTTCAGGGGTCACTTGATGGAACCGATCTAGAATTCTGAAAGAGGCTTAGACTTTCCCCTGAAGGAATATAGCTCCAGTGGAGATAGATCTAACACAGCACACATTTTGCTGCTTTGCTTCCTTCTTCCAGGATGTGGTTTCATGCTGTGAGGCTGCTTTCTCTTTTCCCACCCCAGACCTCTTCTCTGCTGACACCTCCCTTAAGCAAGACGTGGGTTTGCAACACAATCGGAGCTGTGACGCAGATTGCCCCATCTTGGGGATTTAGGGCATGCAGGCAGATGCCCAATATGCAAGATTCACTGAGAAGGTCCAGGAAAGGCATGGGGGACAGGCAGACTGGGAAGCTCTCTTCCCAGGCTTCAGTTTACATGACTCTCTTCCGCTGGCTGGGCTACATGCCTGATTGACACTGTTATCCTGCAAGGGGCTTGGAACCTCTCCAGATGGATTCAGACAGTGTCTCTCTTTCTAGAGTCTGTGACTAGTTAGGAGGCTTGGGTTTCTGTGGCTGGAAGGTTTAAGCGATGGTTTTGTCTCAGCAGTTCTTATCCTGGAGGTGAAGCTTCTCCACCATGCAACCAAGAGTTTTTGGAAACTGTCTCACTCAATGCAATGTTTCCGGTTCTGACTAATCACATCCCGTGCCATAATGACTGCCCAAATCTAGCTGGTAGTCCTGCGCTGGCCTGTGGCAAAGCCACTGCTTCAGCATGGTCTTCCTATGTGAGATGTCTCACTGGTGACCCTTTCAAGCTCATCAAAATAGGCCTTCCAACTAGCGGGCAGCCAGGAATTTGGAGAATCTTTTACAAAGGATTTAGAAGAAAAGCACAGTGGTGTGATGGATATAAAGCTCTCCCCACAGTCAAGATAACCTGGGTTCAAGTCCCACTTCTTTTTTTTTCTTTTTTTTTAGGCAATTGGGGTTAAGTGACTTGCCCAGGGTCACACAGTTAGTAAGTGTCAAGTGTTTGGTCTGAGGCCGAATTTGAACTCAGATCCTCCTAGCTTCAGGGCCAGTGCTCTATCCACTGCACCACCTAGCTGCCCCTCAAGTCCCACTTCTGACCCACACACAAGCTGAGTGATCTGAGGCAAGTTACGTCTCAGTGCCTCAGGCCACTCTCTAAGACCAGTGCAGTACTGAATTGGTAAAGGGCGCTTCCATGCAGGAGTTCCTTATTCCAATGAATTAACAAGTCTGGACCCAAAAATACTCCAATAATGTAGCTATAGAGAAGTGGGTAGGCAGAGGGAATAACAATATCTTCTGAATTTTAACAGCTAGGTGGTGCCATAGACAAAGTGCTGGAATACCACAGTGCTATATAAAATGATGAGCAGAATGCTCTCAGAAAAATCTAGAAAGACTTACATGAACTGATACAAAGTGAAATAGGCAGAACCAGGAGAACCTTGTATACAGTAACAGCAATGTTGTACAATAATCAACTGTGAATGACTTAGCTATTCTCAACAATACAATGATCCAAGACAATTCTGAAGGAGATGAAAGGTGCTGTCCATCTCCAGAGAAAGAACTGGCAGAGCCTAAACACAGATCAAAGATACTTTTTCTTTACTTTCTTTCTTTTTCTTTTTTTTTTGTCTGTATTTTCTTTCACAGCATGACTTACATGGAAATATGTTTTCCATAATTACACATGCATAAAGTATGTCAAATTGCTTGCCTTCTCAATGTATGTGTGGGAGGATGGGGGAGTGAGGGAGAGAATTTGGAACTCAAAATTTGAAAAAAGAATGTTTAAATTGTTTTTACATGTAATTGAGGGAAAAATAAAACATTAAATTTATAAAAAGCATTTACTATATATCAAGATCCATGAGGTAGGCATTATCATTCTCATTTTACAAATTAGCGGACTGAAGCTCAGAGGGGTTAAATGACTTGCCTGGGTCACACAGATAATGAGTATCTTAGGTAAGATTTGAACCCAGCTCTTCTCAATTCCAAGTCCAACACTGTCTAAATATATCAGACTCTCTCCTAAAGATACTATATTAAAATAGGGGCTACCAAAATCTTTGTGAAGAGAAGCTATTTTTTATTTCCTTAGGGCTTTTGAAATCCTCAGAGATAAGATGGGGGAAAGGAATGAGTTAGCTATGATCCCCACCCAGGAGTATGCAGAGCCAGCTTGAACCAGTTCAAGAGTACAGGCATTTTCACCTCAGAAATTGTCAAACTCTATAAACCAGGGCTTGATTTATTGTTTTGTTAATTTATAAACTTAATAAAATCATGGGGAAAATATTAGTAATGCTGAATTGAACAAGTGGAAACTAGTAACTCTATGAGACATCAAAATGTGATAACACAAAATCAAAAAAGTAAAAAGAAAAAAGAAAATGTGAAATTTCTCATTGGATAAATAACTGACCTAGAAAATAGATCCAGGAGAAATAATATAAGAATTATTGGACTACCTGAAAGCCATGATAAAAAAAAAAAGCCTGGACAACATCTTTCAAGAAATTATCAAAGAAAACTGCCCTGATATGTTAGAACCAGAGAGCAAAACAGAAATTGAAAGAAACCATTGATCACCGCCTGAAAGAGATCCCAAAATGAAAATTCCCAGGAACATCATAGCCAAATTCCAGAGCTCACAGATCAGGGAGAAAGAATTTTGAGCAGCCAAAAAGAAACCATTCAAATATCATGGAGCCACAGTCAAGATTACACAGGACTTGACAATTTCCCCATTAAAGAACTGGAGGGCTTGGAATATGATATACTGGAAGGCAAAGGAGTTACAACCAAGAATCAACTACTCAACAAAATTGAATATAATTTTCCCCTAAATCTTTCAGGGGGAAAAATGAACATTTAATGAAATAGAAGACTTTCAAGTATTTTTAATTAAAAGACCAGAGCTGAATAAAAAATTTGTCCTCCAAATAGAAGGCTCAAGGGAAACATAAAAAGGCAAAAAAGAAATAAGGAAAACATAAGAAATTCAATAAGGTTAAACTGTTTATATTTCTACATGGCAAGATAATGGTTGTAGCTCTTAATGATTTTATTACTTTAAGAGCAATTAGAAGGAGTATATGTAGACAGAGGGGATGGATATAAGGTGACTTAGATGGGATGATACCCCGAAAACAAAATAAAGGAATGAGAAAGAAAATTGCACTGGAAGAAGAAGGGGGGGAGAGATTGGATGGGGTAAATTATCTCACACAAAAGAAGAATGAAATTACTATTATAATAGAGGGGAAAATGGGGCATGGCAGGCTACTTAAACCTTACTCTCATCAAAATTGGCTCAAAGAGGGAATAACATACACACTCTGTTGAATATAAAAAAAATATATCTTATCCTATAAAGAAGTAAAAAGGGATAGGGATAATAGAAGAGGGAGGGGGACTGACAAAAGGGAGAGTAGATTGGAGAAGGTGGTGATCAAAGCAAAACACTTGTGAGGAGGGAAAGGGTAAAGGGTAAGAGAGAGAGTGGGAAAAACAAGTTAAAAATAGCATGGAGGGAAATACATAGTTAGTTATCATAACTATAAATGCAAAGGGGTTGAACAGAAGTGGATAGCAGAATAGATTAAAAGCCAGAATCCTACAATATGTTGTTTGCAAGAAACACATTTGAAGCTGAGAGATCTACACAGGATAAAGGTAAGGGGCTGAAGCAGGATCTATTATGCTTCAGCTGAAGCAAAGAAAGCAGAGGTTGCAATCATGATCTCACACAAAGCAAAAGCAAAAAGAAATCTAATTAAAAGAGATAAAGAAGGAAACTATATCTTGCTGAAAGGTGCCATAGACAATGACATAATATCAACAGTAAACATATATGCACCAAATGGTATAGCATCTAAAGTTTTTAATAAGTTGAATGAGTTACAGGAGGAAATAGATAATAAAACTATACTAGTGGAGAACCTCAACTTTCCCTCTCTCAGAACTAGATAAATCTAACCAAAAATTAACAAGAAGTTAAGGAGGTGAATAAAATTCTGGAAAAGTTAAGATATGATAGATCTCTGGAGAAAGTAAAATGGGAATAGAAAGGAATACCCTTTTTCTCAGCAGTACATGGTACTTACACAAAAAGTGACCATGTATTAGGACATAAAAACCTAACAACCAAATGCAAAAAAACAGAAATAGTAAACTAATCCTTTTCAGATCATAATTCAATAAAAATTACATTCAATAATGTACAACAGAAAGAGATTAAAAATTAATTGGAAATTAAATAATCTAATCCCCCCCTCAAAAAAAAACCAAGTGGGTCAAAGAACAAATCATAAAAACAATTGATAATTTCATTAAAGAAAATGACAACAATGAGGCAACATACCACAACTTATAGGATGCAGTCAAAACAGTAGTAGGGGAAATTTTATATCTCTAATTGCTTATATCAATAAAATATAGAAAAAGAAGATCAATGCATTGGGCATGTAACCAAAAAAAACCCCTAAAAAAACACCAACCAAATTTAAAATGCCTAATTAAATACCAAATTGGAAATCCTGAAAATCAAAGGAGAGATTAATAAAAATTGAAAGTAGGAAAACCATTGAACTAATAAATAAAACTAGAAGCTAGTTTTATGAAAAAATCCAATGAAATAGCTAAACAATCAGTTAATTTGTTTTAAAAAGGGAAAGAAAAGCAAATTACTAATATCAAAAATGAAAGGGGTGGGCCCAGAAAATATCACCCCAGGAAAAACCCTGGAACAGCCGAACCAGAAGAAAGATGGGGTGCATCTGTCCAGTAGCCCAGGTGGACTTGAGGGATTAATAGGAAAGGTCCCTCTTGCTGTAGGGGAAGTGGAGAAGTACAGAACAAGAGGTGTCCCAGCAAGCTAGGGGAAAGCCTCACCTCAGCATACCGGGAGGAGATCCTCAAACCCAGGTGGTGGAGCAGGCAAACACCAACACCAGGACCCCTGAGTGCCTCAGTCAGGGTGGGGGAATCACTGAAAACCAGCTTGGAAAACCACCAGGTGCTTTGGTATTCTACAGCAACTGGCTCTCCTAGTGCCTCAGCAAAACTAAGGGAAGCAGTGCTCCAAGGGGCTCCAGGCAGATTAACACCCTGCAACATCCATCTGAAAGGAGTTGAAGAAAGCAAAAGGAAGGAAAGGCCCAGGTAAGCAGGAAATCTCCAGGGGCCAGACTACCCACCCCTACCTCTAGAGTTCCAGTGTTGCTAATTCCAGCCCAACACCAGGTAAGCTGCCAGAACTCTATGGCCTCCAACTGCCAACACTGGAGGTCCCAGCACACAAAGCCAGTGACCAGGCCCTGGGCTCCCAACACAAGAAGCTTGGGTCAGTGCCCTCTGCTCCCCAACAGGAGAGCTCAATCTCTTTAAAGGCCAGAAAATAAGCAAACATCATGAGCAAAAAGAAATGTACAATAGATTCTTATTATGGGAAGAATGAAGATCAAGGCAGAAATTCTGAACAGGACAATATTGTCAACAAACCCACATTTGGAACCTCAAAAGGGAATATGAACTGGTCTGAAGCCCAAAAAGCCTTCTTAGAAGAGCTCAAGAAGGATTTCAAAAGTCAAATGAGAGAGGTAGAAAAAAAAATGGGAAAAGAAGTGAGAGGTATGCAAGAGAGAGTCAATAGCTTGGAAAAAGAAGGACAAAAATTAACTGTAGAAAACAAGTCCTTAAAAAATACAATTGGCAAAAAATAAAATAAAATAAAATAAAATCGGCCAACTGGAAAAAAAGTACACTGAAGAAAACAAGTCCCTAAAAAATACAATTGGCCAACTGGAAAAAAAGTGCACTGAAGAAAACAAATCCCTAAAAAATATAATTGGCCAAATGAGGAAGGAGGTATAAAATCTAATAGAAGAAAACAATTTGTTAAAAATTAGAATTGGGCAAATAGAAGCTAATAACTCTATGAGACAGCAAGAATCAGTCAAACAAAAACAAAAGAATGAAAAAATAGATCAAAATGTAAAATACCACATTGGTAAAACAAATGACCTGGAAAATCAATCCAGGAGAGACAATTTAAAAATTATTGGGCTATCTGAAAATCACAATGAAAAAAAGAGCCTGGACAGTGTCTTTAAGGAAATCATCAAGGAAAACTGCCCTGGGGTCCTAGAACCAGAGGGTAAAATAGCCATAGAAAGAATCTACTGATCACCTCCTGAGGTCCCCAATTGAAAACACAAAGGAATATAGTAGCCAAATTCCAAAATTAGCAGGTCAAAGAGAAAATACTACAAGCAGCCAGAAAGAAACCCTTTAAATATCATGGAACCACAGTCAGGATTACAACCAAGGATCAACTACCCAGTGAAAATGAGCATGATCTTTCAGGGAAGGAGATGGATATTTGATGAAAATAGGGAACTTCTAAACTTTCCTGATAAAAAGACCAGAGCTCATCAGTAAATTTGATCTTCAAATACAAGACTCAAGAGAGACATAAAAAGGTAAATGGGACAGAAAGAAACATGTTATTAATAAGGGCAAACTGTTCACATCCCTATGAGAGAAGATGACACTTGTAACCCTTGAGAACTGTACTGTTATTACATCATGCTAAAGGGGTATACGTAAAGGGGGTGGGTGTAAGTTGACTTTGATGTAATGATAAAAAAAATCTAATCAAGTGGGTTAAATGGATCCGAGCAAGTGGATTAATCTGATCTGACTAAGAAAATGTACTGAGAAAAAAGGAAAGGAGTAGGCAAAGGTAAATTACATTACAGGAAAAGGCACAAAAAACTATTACAGCAGAGGGAAAGAAGGGAGAGAGATGAGCATTGTTTGAACCTTACTCTCATCAGATTTGGCTCAAGAAGGGAATAACATAATCAGTTAGGTACTAATATTGATAGACTTAACCCTTCTCAGCAGTACAAGGATCTAAGACACCTCCAAGGGCCTCATGATGGAAAATGCTATCCATATCCAAAGAAAGAACTATGGAGTTTGGATGCAGATTGAAGCATACTATTTGCTATTTTTCTCTTCTGTTGTGTTTTGTTTCCTCTTTCTGGTGGTTCCTCCTATTGGTTTTAATTCTTCCTTAACATCACTAATGTGAAAATATATTTAATAGGAATATGTGTGTAGAGCTTATATCAGATTGTGCGCTGTCTTGGGGAGGGAGGTGGGGATGGAGGTGGAGAAAAATTTAAAACTTAAAAGCTTATGGAAGTGATTGCTGATAAATCAAAATAAGTTAATTTTAAAAATTAATTATCTGAAAAAAAATGAAAGGGGTGAATTTACCACCAAATGAAGAGGAAATTGTTAGGAGCTATTTTGTCCAATTATATACCAATAAATTTGATAATCTAAATGAAATGGATGAATATCTACAAAATATAAATTATTCAAATTAATAGAAGAATAAACAACCCAATCTTAGAAAAAGAAATTGAACAAGACATCAATGAATTTCCTAAGAAAAAAATTCCTAGAACCAGACGGATTCACAAATGAATTCTATCAAGCATTTAAAAAACAATTAATCTCAATACTATATAAATTATTTGGAAAAACAGGCAAAGAAAGAGCCCTATCAAATTCCTTTGATGACAGAAATATGGTGCTGATAACCAAACCAGGAAGAGCCAAAACATACAAACAAAATCATATAGACCAATTTCCCTAATGAATATTGACACAAGAATTTTAGCAAAGAGATTAAAGCAATATATCACAAGGATCATACATTATGACCAGGTGGGATTTATACCAGGAATGCAGAGCTGGTTCAATATTAGGAAGACTATCAGCATAACTGACCATATCAATAACAAAGCAACAGAAATCATGATTATCTTAGTAGATGCAGAAGAAGCCTTTGACAAAACACAAATCCCATTCCTATTAAAAACACTAGAGAGCATAGAAGTAAATGGAGTTTACCTTAGAATAACAAGTAATATTTATCTAAAACCATCAGCAAGTATTATCTGTGATGGGGAGAAGCTAGAAGTCTTCCCAATACAATCAGGGATGAAGCAAGGATGCCCAGTATCATTGCTATTATTTAATACTGTACTAGAAATGTTAGCTATAGTAATAAGAGAAGAAAAAGAAATTAAAGGAATTAGAATAAGCAATGAGGAAACAAAACCATTACTGCATGGTATACTTAGAAAATCAACTAAAAAACTACTTCAAATTATTAACAACTTTAGCAAAGTTGCAGGATACAAAATAAACCCACATAAATCGTTAGCATTTCTATATATTACCAACAAGGTCCAGCAGCAAGAGATAGAAAGAGAAATTCCATTTAAAATAATTGTAGACACATAAAATACTTGGGAATCTACCTGCCAAGAGAAACCCAGGAACTATATGAACACAACTATAAAACACTTTTCATGAAAATAAAGTCAGATCTAAACAATTGGAAAAATATTAATTGCTCATGGGTAGGCCAAGCCAATATAATAAAAATGAGAATTCTATCTAAATTATCTATTTATTTAGTGGCACACCAATCAAACTATCAAAAAATCATTCTAAAGAGCTAGAAAAAATCAGAACAAAATTTACCTGAAAGAACAAAAGCTCAAGGATATCAAGGGAATCAATGAAAAAAATTGCAAAAGAAGGTAGTCTATCCATACCAGATCTCAAACTGTATTATAAAGTGGTAGTTATCAAAATAATCTGGTGCTGGCTAAGAAATAGAGTAGTTGATCAGTAGAATAAATTAGGTACAAATTACATTATTGTAAATGACCATAGTAATCTAGTATATGAGAAACCCAAAGATTCAAGCTTTTGGAACAAAACTCATTGTTTGACAAAAACTGCTAGGAAAATTGGAAAGCAGTATGGCAGAAACTAGATATAGACCAACATCTCATACTATATACCAAGTTAAGGTCAAAATGGGTACATGATTTACACATAAAGGGTGACATTATAAGCAAATTAAGAGAGCATGGGACAGTTTATCTGTCAAATTTATGGATAAAGGAAGAATTCAAGACCCAAGAAGATACAGAGAGCATTACAAAATGTAAAATAGATAATTTTGATTATATAACATTAAAATGTTTTTGCACAAACAAAACCAATGCAACTAAAATTATAAGGAAAGCAGAAATCTGGGGGAAATTTTTGCAACAAATATCTCTGATAGAGGCTTCATTTCACTAATATAGAGAGAACTGAGTCAAATTTATAAAAATGCAAGTCATTCCCCAATTGAGAAGTGGTCAAAAAATATGAACAGGCAGTTTTCAGAAGAAGAAATAAAAATCTATAGTCATATGAAAAACGCTCTAAATCACTATTGATCAGAGAAATGCAAATTAAAACAACTCTGAGGTACCACCTCACACCTACCAGAGTGGCTAATATGGCAAAAAAAAGGAAAATGTTGGTTGTAGGAGGGGATGTGGGAAAACCAGTATATTAATGCACTGTTGGTGGAGTTGTGAACTCATCAAACCATTCTGGAGAACAATTTAGAACTATTCCCGAAGGGCTATAAAACTGTGCAATACCCCTGCTTGGTCTATATTCCAAAGACATCCAAGAGGAGGGAAAAAGAGCTATTTGTACAAAAAATATTTATAGCAGCTCTCTTTGTGAAGGCTAAGAATTGGAAATCAAAGAGATGCCCATCAATTGGGGAATGGCTAAACAAGTTGTATATGAATATAATGGAATATTATTGTGCTATAAGAAATGACAAGCAGGATCATTTCAGAAAAACTTGGAAAGACTTACATGAACTGATGCACAGTGAAGTGAAGAGAGCCAGGAAATGTTGTACACAGTAACAGCAATATTGTTTGATGAAGAATTGTGAATGACTTAACTGTTCTCAACAAGACAATCCCAAAGGACTAATGATGAAGCATACTATCTGCCTCCAGAGAAAGAACTGATATGGACGGAATACAGACTGAAGCATGCTATTTTTCACTCTTTTTTTAAACTTTTTTTTCTTTTATTCGAGTCTTCTTGTACAAAATGACTAATGTGGAAATGTTTTATGTAATTGCACATGTATAACCTATATCTGATTGCTTACTATCTCAGGGAGGGGAGAGGGAAGGGAAGGAAAGAGATGTAGAATTTGGAACTCAAAACTTTAAAGAAAATGTAAATATATAAATATATAAAATATAAATAGAATAAAAATATTAAAAAAAAGAAAAAATATTACTTATTAGACTTATGGATAAGAGAAGAATTTATGAATAAACAAGAGACAGAAAGCATTGTCTGCCATCTCTATTGGAAATAGTTTGGGGTTATTTCTGTCACTGTTAGCAGTTTGTCCAATGCTAATGATAGGTTTTCCCATCCCTCTCACCTCCAGCTTATAGCAGAATGGGAATGCTGTAAGATTCTGCAATCAGAATGTTCTTACAAGAACTTGAACCCGGAGGATTTCCTCTCTTACAGTACATGGGATTCTGTTCTCAATCATCTTTTGTGTCTTTTCCTCTAGGTCAGAGCCTCAGGCGCTGACATGAGGATGAGGTGCCCTAGCTTTCTAAGTGTGAGATAGGGGAGCACTGGTTGAAAGAAGGAACAGGAAAGTAACAGAACTGTTATGATTATCTGTGGGTGGCAGAAAGAAATTGGGGAACAAGCCTGACCTGGATAGGTTGGAAAGGGTCATACCCCTTGATCAGAAGTGGCCTTAGACAAAACTAATTAGGTTTGTGTCTGAGGAGAGCTCTGAAGCTCCCCTTGCCATCTCAATAACATCAGAAGATCTCTGGGCCAGAAGAAAGCCTAATCTTTGAAATACATCTGCCACCCTTTACCCCACTGCAACCCAAATAAAGAGAAAACACGTTTTGTGATTCCTTGTTCCATGTCACGGCTGGATTCCACTCCCTACCTGGATTCCCTTATTCAAACTTTAGTTATATCTCTTTTTAATGCCCTGCACTTTGGGGAGTATATTGCAATACCCCATTCTCCCATTTCTTCCCTCCCTGCTTCAACAGTGGTGTGGGGGTCATGACAATCCCTGAACATACCGTGGACCTAGGCTGCCATTATTCTGCACCTCCAACAGGGTAAAGAAACAGAATCTCTACGAGGTTTGGGGAGGAGGGCAAGGTTCTCCTGCTGTTCAGCAAACCCTATCTACTGATTTTTTTTCCTACAAAAGCACTATAAACATCTTCAAACATACCAATGAAATAAGATTGTTCTGAGAACAGACACATATGTTAAGTGAAGGATTAATTATCCACTTTCCATCATGCCAATGGGAGAGTCATATGATCTGCATGCCTGCCCAGTAAGTCACAGATGTCACAGAACCTCTGTTCTCCCTGTGACTCCAGTTATGGAAAACACTCTCTTTTTGGAGCCCCGATGCAAGATAGTGTTGGAATTACAATCATAAAGGGGGAAAAAAAACATTTGATTTATACTTAAAACTTCAGAGTTTCATCCCAAAGAAAGGGCAAGCAGCTTTGCATCTCCTATGAAAGTGGAAGGAATGAGGCAGTAGGGGGTGCTATTATAAAGCAGTATATTTTTGTGGATTACAAATGACTATTGTGACATTTCAAAGTAAGAGAAGCACAAACCAGATTTAGCTATCCCTTTTGCAGGCAGTGATGATAGCACATGTGGAATGTATACTAATACTTATAGGGTCAACTGCCAAGATCCACACTGAGTGCAGTGAAGATAATGATTTAGCCTGGTTTGTTCACCATTTTTTTACTGATTTATTATACAAAAACATTATAAACATCCCTAAACATGCCAATAAAAGGAAATTGTTCCAAGAACAGATAACATGTACACAAAATGAAAGATGAGCATTTCCTCATCATACATACTGAATGTATTTCAAAGGCAATTTCCAATCTTAGAAAGTTAAAGCTGGGAAGTACCTTAGAGATCATTAAGTCCATCCCTTTTTATTTGATAGCTGAGGGAGCTGAGGTCCAGAGAGGATAAACAGCATGCCTAAGGTGAATTCAGAGTCACTAATTGTGAGTTGAGGGCAAAGCCAAGAGTAGAACTCATCCTTTCCAATTCCTCCCTAAACACTGATACACTGGGCTTCTATTCTAGGTAATGTTCAGTTAATGAAATGCTTAACTTCTACCCACAGCTTCTATTTTTAAAAATAGGCAATTCTGATGGAACTACGTTAAATCTCTCTTTTAAAACTTTGCTATGTTCTGTTTAAGGGGAAAAAAAAGCTGCGTTCTAGTAAAGTTTGGATTTGTGATTGGAGAAGGAGCTGGCTCCTTTCAGAAAAGGTAGCCTGAGGAAGTATATGCCTCTGAATCAAGTTTGTGAATAAGAGCTGAAGGGTGTGTGGTTACCAGTCAATGTGTATTTAAATTAATCACGCAACATATAATACCTGGTCATCTCTCTTTGGAGAAGGAATCGTGGAGTCAGCTAACCAAGAAGCTAAGGTAGCTTCTTTAGCCTGGGGAAAAGGTTGGAGATGAGAGAATGAATTACTCGGCTTCCCTATCTCCCAATTCTGTCCATGGATGGAAAGGCAGGAAAGCTAGAACCAGGGGAGCCAGAGGGAAAGGTGAAACAATTCCTTTATTTGGTTTAGTTTATAAGCACAAATAAATTACTTCTAGCTGTGAAAGAAGAAAGCTGAAGGTGGAGGAAAAAAGTCAAGTACTAGGGTTTTCAATGTCAAACTGTCCTAAAGCTCCAAAGTATGTGTACTCATGATATGAGAAAGATTTTGATTCTAAGCTAAGATATTTAGGGGGCATTGAAAGATATGTTATATTCAATCTGGGAGAAATTGGGATTAAATTAAACAGTGTTTGAAAACAGTTAAAAATTAACAGCCTGTGAACAAGATAATATACACCTAGGGATACACACTGAGGTAAAGATATTTCTTTAACTACCCCTATATATTATTAAAAATAATGATCAGTAACAATGGTTAGCACTTATGCCTAGCTATTTAAAGAGCTATATTCTTTAAATATTAAAAATAATAATTGAGTGCAATGATGTGTTCATCTTTCTCTCAAAAATCTGGATGTTATTTTTTTTTCTGGTAGCGAAGAACTTTGAACAAAGTAGGTTCCCACTGTTTGAGTTATGGCTGAATGGAATGGAATATGAATTCAGAGAAACATGAGAAGATCCATATGAACAGATACAATGAACTTTGAAGAAAGTGGGTTCCCTATTGATTAAGGAATGGCAGGGTGGAATGGAATGTGAATGTAATGCAATATCACTAGGCAGGAAAAAATGACAAACGAGAAGAATTCAGAGGAACATGAGAAGATCTAAATGAATTAATGCAGTGAAGTAAGAAGAAAGGATAAATAATACACACAATAACTACAATAGTGTAAACGAAGACTAACAGGAAGCTAAACTGAACTGTAACAACCAACCTGGGTCCCAGAGAAAAGTTATGGCAATATGCCTCTCTTCTTCTGGCAGAAAGGCAAGGGCCTATGATGTATGATGTTTACACATTGTCAGACATGGTCACTGTAGTAGTTGATTTTGCTTAGCTGTTGTTCTATGCTACAAGATGAAGTTTAATTTTCTGCAGGGGAATGGGGCACAAAAAATGGTAGTTATGTAAAAATAAAAGGCATCAATAAAAACACATCTTAAAAACCACAAACATAGCAATTCAGATTATGAAGTTGTAACCAAGGCAATACTTCACATGATGACTATATATTGTGACTGGGTTAAGTGCCTAAGATTTTCTTTTTCAGATGAGACCTGTGATTTCATTGGTATAGGGAAGTACCAGTAAGGAGACTCCATCTACCAATGTAGATTAGCAATTGCTCTGCAACTTAGAGTCTTTAAAAAGTTGCTTAGGGCACTGAGAGGTTAAGTGATTTACCCAGATAGTAAATGTCAGAGATGAATTTGAACCCAAGTCTTCCTTTTGACTCCAAGGCCACTATCCACTATACCATGTTACCTCTTGCAAATCTGTGCCAGCATAACATAAACTGCCTTTGCTCATATCTATTTGCTGTGCTCATGAATCATCATGAAGCCAGGTTAGTCCTTCTACCTTTTACTTTACTCCAGGAAGAGTGAGTGTGACTATCTTAGCTCGACATAACAATCAAAGATATCTGTGGTGTTCTTGTTCAGCTGTTTCAGTTGTTTCTGACTCTTTGTGACCCCATTTGGGGTTTTCTTGGCAGAGACACTAGAGTGGTTTGCCATTTCCTTCTCCAGCTCATTGTACAGATGAGGAAACTGAAGTACACAGTAACAGTTAAGTGACTTGCCCAGGGTCACACAGCTAGTGTCTGAGACTGGTTCTGAACTCAGGTCTTCCTGGCTCCAGGCCCAGCCCTCTATCCATCGTGTCATCTAGCTGCTACTTGAGGAGCGGAAGGGATCAAACAAAACCATCCCTAGGAAACACTGCGAAGTAGGCAGAGTTTGCCGTTGGTGCCCTTTCGGCAGAATTTTCAAGCTAGCTCTAGTCCTTTGATTTTGCTATAGAGGAAACCGAGGCTAAGTAGTTTAGTCCCAAATCCTACAGCTGCTTAGTAACAAAACTGCGACCAGAATTGCCTCCCATGTCAGTATTCCGCCCAAAACCATTTTAATAGTGATTAAACCAGAAGCCATGATTAGATGGGTTTGGCATCTTTGTCCAACTCTTGCCACGCCAAGAAAGTGATGGTGCCCTGTGATGACAGCTGGCTGATCTTCTCCAAGTCACGTGGGAGAAACCAGAGAGCACAATGGAGGAAAGCAAGCTGTCCGCTCCCATGGATCAGCACTCGTTGATCCGGCTGTAACAGCCGTATCTGGAATGATGGTTCAGCAACGCAACCCAAAGTCACCTCCCATCACCATGACTGTACAAAGTTGTGCCTACTCTAGAGTCTATTCATAGAGTCTGACGCTGACAGACAGAAGCACAAAGCAACAGGATACTCAAAGGAGTTCTTACAGCTACTGAGGAACATTGGGAGTGGAGAGTTTCCTATCCCTCTTATCTGTGCCTGAAGGATCGCGAGGTGCTTTGGCTCCGCCTCTGTACCTTCAAAAAGCATAATAGCTTCTTTTAAGGTTACTGCCACCTCTTACTCAAGGCCTATCCTGGTCCCCTACCAGATGCTGGCATCCTCCCTATCCATCCTCCACCAAATAACCTTGCTTTTCTCTGCATATAGGTTGTATTTCCTTATTTGTGTACATACTACTTTCCTAGAGAAGACAGTAGGCTCCTCAAGGGCAGGGACTCTTTTGTTATTGTCTTTATAACCCTACTACCTAGCCTAGTACCTGGCACGTAGTGGTAGGTACTTGATAAATGCTTACTGAGCTCTGGATTTGGTGACACACCTTATAGTCCCTGCTGCTAGAGGTGGCCGAGGCTGATAGATTGCTGGAGTTTGGTAGTTCTGAGCTGCAGTAGGACTATAGCTGGTTGGACGTTGGTACCAGTATGGTGAGCTCCAGAGAGCAGAGGGTGACCAGGCTGTCTGAGGAGGGATAAACTGACCCAAAGTTGGGAATGGAGTTGGTCAAAGCTTCCATGCTGATCAGAGTGGGACTGGGCAGCCCTTCGAGCCTGGGCAAGGTAGGGAGAGCCAGTTTCAAAAAATAAACATAAAAGTAAATGCTTGTTGAAAACTGTGAATCGTTATAAGGCTGCCCAGCACCCTCTCCATCCCTGCCTTGTTTTCTGCCTCCCACCCTCTTCCATACTAGAATTCTGCCCATCTCTCCTCTCCAACTCACAGCCAGTAACTAGGTTATGTTTTTCTTTCCTTTGAGGGTGGAGGAGAAAAACTTTCCTTTGTCTTTTCTCTAATAGTATTAGTTGACTAGCTTCCTTGGCTTCCCTCAGAATTTTGTTAGAACCTCCTCCATATATTGAGAAAGGAAAGGGGGCTGGGGGCTGGGGGGTAGAGGGACTGGCTCCTGCTGTCAGCAAGTTTCCAAGAACTAATATGAACTGGATGTTTCTATTTAAACAAGCTGGGCCAGGAATGCAGCCACTCGGCCTGCACAACCCACTGTCTCTGAGACATTTGCAAAAGGCCTTGTAAACCTCTAATAGGTTGGGATTCCCCTCCCCAGAACTAATGTTTTAATGGCCTCTTCAGTTTTTTATTTAATATACTCCAGGGAAACAGTGGGAAGAGGAGCAGGGTCCCAGCAAAGGGACTATGGCTCTGTTCTCAGCTTTCTCTGCTGCTCACCCCCTTGCTTATTCCATGACCCCAGGCAGGGTTCACCCTCTGAGCCTCAAGTTTCATAGCTGTTTGTAACTGAGGGAAAACATGCTGAATTTTTCACGATTTCTCTCACACTGTTTATGGAGAAGGCTTTGATCCCTCTACCCATAATGTAGACCAGAGAGAGCGCTCAGTGACTTAGGTGCTACTAACCAGGCAAAGTTGGTTAGCAAACTGTTCCCATTACACTGGTCTGAACCTGACCCAGCAACTTCTAGAAAAGTTCAACCAAAGCCACAAAGATCATGACAATAAATGGCATTTATGTAGTCCTTTTTAAGAGCAGGCAAGATATGTTGGACAGAGGGCTGGGTTTGGAGCCAAGAAGACCTGGGTTCCAATGCTGCCTGATACTTAAAGCTGTGTGACCATGGGCATGTCACTCTAATCTCTTTGCACCTGAGACTTCTCTACTAAGTTATGGATTGTTGATATCTTCTTTGGTGTCTGCTTTGGGAAAGTCTTCCCACATGGACAAAGCCACAGATACTGGACTATGAAAAGATGGTGCTTTAAGGTTTACAAAGTACTTTCCCCACAACCATGTGAAATAGATGACAACAATAATAATAGGTCACATGTATATTACTGCTTTAAAGTTTGCAAAATACTTTACATATATTAACTTGTTTTGAACCTTATAATAACTCTGTGAAAAGGGGTGCTATTATCATCTAAGTGCTTGTCCAGGGTTGCTGACTTAGTTAATATCTGACGTGGAATTTGAACCTAAGTCTCCTCAACACCAAATCCAGAGTTCTATAGTGGATTACTAGGGAAGGTAGGTGATTCAGTGGGTAGAGCACCAGGCCTGCAGTCAGGAATACCTGAATTCAAATCTTACCTCAGACACTTACTAGCTGTGTGACCTTGGGCAAGTCACTTAATCCTGTTTGCCTCAATTTCCTCATCTATAAAATGAGCTGAAGAAGGAAATGACAAACTACTCCAGCATCTTTGCCAAGAAAACCCCAAATGGGATCACAGAGAGTCCAACATGACTGAAAATGACTAAACAATAACAACAATAGTGTATTATTATCTCTCTTTACAGATGAGGAAACTGAGATGAAGTGCCTTGTCCATGGTCACATAGAAGTGGGGCAGAGAGCTAGGACTCTTGACTCCCAAGTCCAGTGTCTCAAGAGAACATGTTCCAAGCCCTTACAGCACCAGGTGGAATAAAATGAGGGATTTCAGTTTCAAACTCCATAGTAGGTGCTAGCTCTGGCTTTTCTTTTATTCTTCTATTATTTCCTAAGCATCTATTGTAGTCACTGCACTAGGTTAGATGTTACCCTAAATGAAGGGACAAATGATAATTCCTCAATGGGAAAGATATCTTCCACCTTAATTCAATCTAATAAGAATTCACTGAGTGCCTTCTATGTGCCAAGGACTGTGCTGGGCACTGAAGACAAAAAGACAAAAATGAAACAGTTCCTGCCTTCATAGAACTTACATTATATTGCAGGAAAACCAAAACAGATAAGTAAGAACAAAACACATAAAAGGTAATGGGGGAGGGGGAGGGAGAGTACTAACAATCTGAAAGGGCTCACATAGCAGGAGGCCCCAGACCTGAACCTTAAAACTTCAGAGCTAGCCAGGGTGTGATGATAAATGTTTAACAACTGTCTCTGTGTGGAGAAAAAAAGAAAAGTTTGCAGGACACACTTCTAAGTTTAATCTGCATTATTAACTAAGTCTAGACAATCAATAAAACATTAAATCAAGCCCTGACTTCTTGTGTTTGCTGATTTCTTTACGATGCACTCTCATGAGCATTTACCCCTAGGGCTGGGGCTTTGGAAAAAAGATGAAAAGGCTTCTCCAGGGGCTAAGAAGAGGATAAGTTTGCTGGACAGATCTGCATCCTGCCTTGAGATAGGCCCGCCCAAGTCCAGGCTTCCTCATTGGCCTTGTGTTGAATGGAGGGCTAGGTATCAGAGTGTAGCCTCCATGGGGCAACCTCACTAAAGGAGTGGTACCTAATGTCTTAGAGTCCTGTTGGATTGCTGGTTGTAGGAAGGCGCACTCTGTTCCTATCTTGTGTGTAGGAGAGTTTTTCTATTGAGAAAAAAGGAAGAGAGAAAATAACAGCCTAACTAAACTTCTTGAGTTCTTTAATGTTTGTTTTTGCTGCCTCCCAAACTCCTCACCAAACCAAAACATGAGAGGAGAAAGGAGGTTGGAGGGAACAGAAATAAACACAAGGGCTGGGAAAATAGGCTCTGATTTTCTGCAGCTGCACAGAGCAGAGAGCCTGTGGGATAATTTGGACCATCTGCCCACTAAGGAAGTTGAACTTTTATTCTCTTGTAAAGGAAGAACTCCCAATGCCCCAGTAAGCCTGCAGCGAAGAGGCCTCTCTCTTGCTGAATGGCTGAGACCTCCTGGGTAGCTGGGGAGGAACTGAGCCCTGTTCCCTTCCTGACATGAAACTTCTCTTTTCCTTGACATCCATGGGAAATAGGAGCCATATGGAAAGGACAGGCGCCTGACAGAGGGCCAGGGGAAGAATTTCTCTGGCAGAGACCTTGGTCAGCCTATGTTAGTGGCTGTTCAGATCTGTGACTACTGTCTTGCAGGCCATCTTGGCTTTTGCCTGATGACCCAGCACTGAAAGCAACGTTCTATGCAAGGTGACCCGGGCCATCACCAATTCCCAGTGATTCTCCTTCATGACCTTAACAGTCATGGGATTTGCTTAGATAACTGTGGTCATCAGGGTCCAGAGATCATATCAAACTTCCCAAGCTTTGAATCCTGGGTAGATGCCCTCCACTGAAGCAAGTGTAGACCATCTACAACCAGTTTCCCTCACAACCCATGGCATGTTGTTAGGCTGGTTGGCCAGAAGACTAAGGATATAGCCTTTGGCCATGAGAAGAGTGGATTAACTGGTCTTTATGCAGGCTGAACCCATGATCTTGGCCTCATCATCACTGAATGCTAACCTATTGTCCTTAACAACTACAGACAAACCACTGTACTGAGAAATAAGACTTATTCAACTATGAGATGTCAACAAAGGCCCGTAAGAGCAGAGTTTTGTTCTTAGACATCTGATAATGATTACACCCCCTTACAAGTGTGATCTTGACTGCCTGCCAATAAGGATGACCTGGGCTAGGAATTACACACCCCTACAGGACAAGCTCTATCACACTGGAGTGGGGGTGGGGGTGGACAATCATTGTCAGATGTCTAAGACTCGATTTGGTTCGACTACCTCTTTCTCCTTGCTTACATTGAGAATGGATCCTGCTCTCCTGGAATCTGGCCCTGCAAGCCTTTGCTGGTCTGATCTTCCTCATTCTCTCATATCATTTAACTAGATCATCACCCCCCTGTAGGGGGAAAGGCCTTAGCTAGTCTTGCCCCTTATCGGGGTTGGAAAGGCCCACAGAGAGGCTACACAGTGTCAGGGAGAACCAGCAGAGAAACTTAGACACCATAGCTGGAAGGGACCTCAGAAATCACCTAATCCAGGGGTGGGGAAACCATGTGGCCTTCTAGGTCCTTGGGTGTGGCCTTTTGATTGAATCCAAGTTTTACAGAACAAATCCTTTCATTAAGGGGATTTGTTTTGTGAAGTTTGGATTCAGTCAAAAGGCTGCACTTTAGGACCTAGAGGGCCACGTGTGGCCTCAAGGCCACAAGTTCCCCACCCCTGATCTATCCAATCCTCTGACTTTATGGATTAGGAAACTGAGGCCTAGAAAGCTTCAATAACTTGCCCAAGGTCACACAGATAGTAAGTGGAAGAGCTGGGATCTGAACCTAGATTTTCAGATTCCAAATCTAGTTACTGATCTTTCCACTTCACCATGAGGGACCTTCGAGTTCCAACCCTCTCATTTTAAAGATACAGAGGCTGAGGCACAAACCTCCTTTAAGTTACATAGTAAGTTAGTAGCAGAACTAGGATTAGGAAGTTAGGTGTCCCCATTCCCAGTCCAGTGATCTTTCCATAATACCACACTACCCAGAGTAGCCCTTAACTATGCAGTCTACTTCTTTCGTTTCTTCTTTCCAATAAAGTCTTCTTGTTTTAAATGATTTTTGTTTCGTTGATGCCTTTTGTTTTATGTTTAAAATGATGGCTGAGTCAGGGAAGTACCAAATTACTCATCCAGAAAGGCTTCACATGAGCTTCCTGAGGGGGATTGCTTTGGTTTTTTGTCTTGGTGTCTCCAGGATCTAACACAGTGCCAGTAAATGCTTGATAAATGTTTGTCGATAGATTATTGATTGCAGTAAGGTCCTGGAGGCAGACTGTATTTATGCGGTCAGAGGACCAACCTTAGCTACGTGTGGCTGGGCCCATTAACCAGGAGGTTGCTTGCTAGGTGATTTATTTATTCATTTATTTATTTTGGCCACAGTGATCCATGAAATAAATTTTTTTTTAAGTCCTCATTGGTAGTGGTCAAGTGTTAAAAATGGGATCACAGCATACTAAGAATAAATCACACAGTTTTTTTCCCCCAAATCATCTATAAACATTCATTTAACTATCTCTGTGAAACCTCTGAGATATCTGACCAATGAATGGTTACACTCCTAGAGGAACAGAATGACATCCACATGGACATTCTCACTGCAAATGAAGTCAGAAGACAAGATTCTGTGACAGAGACAACACAGAGATAACTTTCTTCAACCATCTGCTGAGTATCAGCATCAGTCCAGACATCAGACAAGGAGACAGGCCCACTGAGAGTGTTTGCCAGTGTCATGAAGAATGGAGCAGGTGACCACTGAGATCCCTTCTAACTTTAACATCCAGGGATTCTTCACCTTACACAAAGTCCAGATTCAAGAGGGACTGATGATGAAGAGGTGCTACAGTTTGCTTCTAATGGCAGATCACATGGTGGGGAATGGATTGTAACCTGGGACACTATAGGGCCTCCTCAGTGAAATTTAGGGTTACTCCAAAGATGTTGACCCAGCCATCCATGCTGGAAAAATGAAATGGATGATGAGAGGCACATATTACCCAGATAACAAGCAACTGGACAGACAACCCAATGATTTGTTCTATCAATGCATATAGAGGGTCAATTTTTTCTGGGATCAGAATTGAATAGGAAGAAACAATCAGGCTGGATCACACTTGGGAAACTCTACAATGTTCTCTCTCTCTCTCTCTCTTCTTTTTTTTGGCTAGACAATGGGGTTTAGTGACTTACACAGCTAGTAAGTGTTTACGTGTCTGAGGCTGGATTTGAACTCAGGTCCTCCTGACTCCAGGCCCAATGTTCTATCCACTGCACCACCTAGCTGCCCCTTACAATGTTCTCTTAATGCTCCTAAGTATCTTCCTGATGCAAAATCCCATCTTTTTAACACTAGCAGTCTCCTAGTGGTATCATGATTATGAATAATAGAAAGCTGTAATTTCAGAAGACTCCAAATTGCAAGCGACTTTAAGGGGAAGTGGAAAGAAGCAGGAGGACCATGGGCGGACTGAAGCAACATACTACCAAGGATGACATGTAAATGGCAAAAAACAAAACAAAAAACTTAAAAAACCCCAACACCATCAATGATATAAGCTATAAAAAGTTGGTCATATATTGAGAGTGGAGAATAATAAATAGACAACTCAAGTATTGCTCTAGTATCTATGATATGAGCAGCTAGGTGGCTCAGTGGATAGAGCACCAGGCCTGGAGTCAGGAAGACCTGAGTTCAAATCTGATCTCAAACATTTACTAGCTGTGTGACCTTGGGCAAGTCACTTCCTCCTGTTTGTCTCAGTTTCCTCATCTGAGAAGAAAATGGCAAATCACTCCAATATCCTTGCCAAGAAAACCCCAAACAAAGTCATGAAGAATCAGACATGACAGAAACAACTGAACAACAACATAAATCACCAGAGGAAGGATCATAAATTTAGACCTGAAAGGGGCCTTAGATGACATCTAGTCCAACCTTTTCATTTTACAGAAAAGGAAACTCGAATTCAGAGCAGTTAGGTGACTTGCTGAGGGTAACATGGGTGGGATTCAAACCCATGCCTTCTCGGCCCTAAGTCTGACACTCTATACGCTACTTCATGTAGCTTCTCCAGCCTCTGAATATCCACTGGATAAAAAGGTAGATGCAGGCTTTATCTCAATTTAAGACAACAAATATTAATTTTCTACTATGTGCAAGGCACTGTGCTAAGGAGAACTTACAAAAAAGACATAGCCCCAAATTGCACATAGAAGAGCAAGAGTTTGCAATCTATAGTGGTGCAATGAGCACACGGACCATTGAGATGATAGGTCCACTGAAATATGTAACATAAACTATCTTTGGCCTAAACTTTCCTAATCCGTTCATTCAGGCATTACCCGTTCATTTCCTGCTGGCAAAGGCCCACCTCACTTCTTAAAGAAGTCAGACCTTAATTCTTTCAGAACATTTTCAAATTATCAAACAAAACCAAAACTTGGGCTAAACAAATCAGTAAGGCTTTGTTGAGATGGGTCCTGAGGGAACTTTTGGGAAAATTTGCATGACTTGGACTTGTTTGAGTATTAGTTTGGTGAAAGCTTGAGATGTGACCTTTCCTGTCCTAGAACCTGTCCTAGAACACCAGGCCTCTTCTCTCCTGTGTCACTGTTGGGACAAATCTATAGAGCGAGCCCCAGTCTCCTTTTTACATTCAAGACCTGCACCTCAGACTGACTTTCAGACATTTTAAGATGGATATGTCATAGGCATCTCAAAGTAGATATCTCAAAAACAGAACTCATTATCTTTCTTCCCAAATCTACCTCTCTTCCACATTTTCCTATTTCTGTCACCAATATCCTTCCAGTCATCCAGATTCATAACCTCAGTGTCATCCTCACTCCACAGAGTGAGTTTGACAACAATGAGTTGTCAAAAACTGCCATCTTTGCCTACACAGCATTTCTCAAATGTGTCCTTTTCTGTCTACTCCCATAGCTACTTCCCTATTGCAGGTCCTCATCCCCTCTTGCCTGGACTATTTTTTTTTTTGGCCAGGCAATGGGGTTAAGTGACTTGCCCAGGGTCACACAGCTAGTAAGTGTTATGTGTCTGAGGCCAGATTTGAACGCGGGTCCTCCTAAATCCAGGGCCAGTGCTCTATCCACTGCACCACCTAGCTGCCCCTTGCCTGGACTATTTTAATAGCCTCCTAATTGGTCTTCCTGCCTCCACTCTCTCCTCACCCCAATCCATCCTCTGTACAGCTTTGCGCAGTGAATTCTCTAAAGTGCCAGTGACCATGTCATTGTCTTACTCAATAAACCCCAGGGCTCACTATTTCTTCTAGAATCAAATATAAATTCCTCTGCTTGCCATTTAAAGCTCTTTTCAGCCTGGTCCCTTCCTATCCTTCCAATCTTATTATATATTACTCCTCTTCACATACTCTGTTGTTGAGTCAAACTCGTCTTCTTACCATTTCTCATATAATATAATCCATTTCCCATTGTCTTTGCTGTCCCTCAGGCCTAGTTTCTTTCAACTCAAGTGCCATCTTCTACATGAAGCCTGTTCTGATCACCCCAAGTGCTAGAGCCCTCCCCTTTCAAAATCACAAGGTATCTATTTTGTATCTACCTATTTGGAGCATTGGGCTTGGAATCAGAAAGACATATCTTCATGCGTTCAAATCTGGCCTCAGACACTTACTAGCTGTGTGACCTTGGGTAAGTCACTTATTTTAGTTTCCCCATCTGTAAAATGAGCAGGAGAAGGCAACAGCAAACTACTCCAATAACTTTGCCAAGAAAACCCCAGATGGGGTCACGAAGAGAGACTCCACAGCAACAAAATTTATGTACGTCTTATCCTTAAAGTGTAAGTTCCTTGAGGACAAGGACAGCTTTACTTTTGTCTTGGTATGTCACTAGTGTTTAGTACCTAGTAGGCACTTAGCAAATGTTTTTTGATTGATTGCCAAGATCATAGTCACTGGAATCAAGAAATTTACCTCTTAATACCCTTTTTTCCTCTCTCATGAGTGTCCATCCATAATCAGCCAGAAGAGGTCGCTAGAGAATTGCATGTGTCTCTTACTTGTTAACTTCCGTTGGAAAGGCATGCTTTGGCTTGGACATCATTCATTTTTAATATGACTTTTCATTAAGATCATAGGATTACAGATTCAGAGATGAAAAGGATCTCAGAGGCCAACCCTCTCATTGTGCAAATGAAAAAACGGATACTGAAAGGGGTCAAGTGACTGCTGAAGATCACACAGGATGAGGTATGAGTCCCCAGGCTGATGAGACCTTGCAGAATGATGAGGTTCCTGGGGGAAATGATGGAGTAGGACAAAGGAGTGTAACTGGCTTCCTTTGTAATTCTGTTTTATGCATTTTAAAACATTATTCTGAGAATGGGTCTATAGGGTATACTAGACTATCAAAGTGTGCGTGGGGGGGTGTCTATGACACAAAAGAAATTAAGAAATTCTCTCCTAGACTAACTTTGTTCAGTTTTCAGGACATATTATTGAATTGATAGATCATGTAAAAATATTGAATGTAGCTTATTCAGATTTTAGCCAAGCATTTAATTAAATCATGATTTTCTTGGGGAAAAGATGAAAACACGTGCGCTAGACTAGAGTTCACTTAGATAGATTTGGAGCTGTTTGAAGTAGCCATTATAACTCAAGGTCTAACTTGGTGGGAAGTCTCCAGTGGAGTGCTCCAAGGGATTCATGTGCTTGGCACTCTGCTTTTTATTATGGTTAGGAGTGATTAGATATAAGCCTATGTCATGGGAGTGGCACCCATTTTTCAGAAGTGGTATAACTAGTGGCCACTTTGGGGAGCCTATAGCTTCTGAAGCCTAATAGTCATTTAATTTGGTCACTCCTTGATGCCTACGAAAGACAGGACTGAATATGGTCCTTATGGACAGAGACCTACAAGAAGAACATAGGCCCCATAGGGTCATAAGGACTAAGAGAGACAGGCTGCTGGACAACCTACTTTAGATCTTCTAGGGCCCCCACTGGAAGGAGGTGACTCAGTAAATGGAGGCTGACCATTCATTGAGGAATGGCTGAACAAGTTGTGGTACATGATTGTGATGGAATACTATTATACTATAAGAAATGATAAGGTGGATGCTTCCAGAAAAATCTAGGAAGACCTATATGAATTGATGCAGAGTAAAGTAAGCAGAATCAGGAGATCATTGTACACAGTGACAGCAATATTGTAACGATGATCAACTATGAAAGACTTAGCTACTCTGATCAATAACAATAACAATGACAATTGTTAATAACAGTTAAGACATTTCTGAAGGACTCATGATGAAAAATGCTGTCCACCTCCAAAGAGAGAACTGACAAACTCTGAGTGCAAATGGAAGTGTAATTTTTTCCCTTTCTTTTTCTTGTTTTTGTTTTTGTCTTTGTTTTGTCTTTTTTTTTTTGGCAACATGGCTAATATGGAAATGTGTTTGCATGATTTCACATGTATAATTGATAGCATATTACTTGCCTTCTCAATGGGTGGGGGAGGGGCTGGAGGGTGGGAGTGAATTTAGAACTAAAAAAATTTTTTTAATGAATGCTAAAAATAAATGATAATTTTTTAAAAAGTAAATAGGGCCTAATAGGATTACAGAGGAAGCCTATTTCACTGCTTTGGACTACTTCATCATGCCTCCCAGAGCTTCATCACCCTGAAAGGTTAATAATACCAGCTCTGGTACTCACACCTCAGCAGTAGCCTCTACCCCTGGGACCCCTGTGAATAGAGGGTGGAGTAAAGAGCTCCTAAAATCTCTGTTTAGGGAAGGCACCCAGGCCTTTATTTCCCACCTGACTGTTCTCCTTTAGACTTCTTCATCATGTCCTCATACTAGGTACCTTCCCTATACTCTACAGGCCCCTCTTTTAGCTTCCCCATTAGACTGTAAGCTTCTTGAGGGCAGGAGCTACCTTTATATTTTTCATATTCATTTCCCCAGTGTTTAGTACATAACTAAGGCCATGTGCCTGGCATATAGTAGAGGTTTAATAAATGTTTATTGTTTGACTGACAGAGGATTATAAAGGAAGCCAATTACATTAAAATATGGATATCAAAATATTTCATAGTTCATAGACTCCAGGTTGAAAACCCCTGGTCTAGCATGATGTATCTCTGATGAAGTCATCCTGGGCTTTATAGGATCGCCATTTACTTTCCTAGACTTTCACTAAACAGCTCTTTAATAACACATTCTAAAATTTTGCTAGGAATCCAAGTCAAGCTCATGGTCATTGTTTTTACATTGTTTCCTCCATTAAAATATGAGCTCTTTGAGGGCAGGGACTATTTTTTTCCTTTCTTTGTTTCCCCAGTGCTCAGCAGACTGGCTGGCATGTAGTAGGTGCTTAACAAATATTTACTGAGTGATGGACTCCCTGGCCTACAGTTTGCAGATTATACTGTTGCTCCTTCTTTTAAACTGAGATATTTATCCTTCTACAATACATTGGTTTTCCTTGATCTTCCGCAGATCACTGATGGGGGCTCAACAAAGACATCTGTAAGATTAATATCAGAGGATGTAGCTCTTTTGGGCCAGTGACCTGAACCCATCAAAGGCAGGTAAGTACTCTCTTACTACCATGCTCTACTTACTTAAACATGAATATCAACTCCCTAGTAGCCATATTTGTTCAGTCCTTTGCAGTCCAAAGAGCATTCTCCTTGGCAGAAAACACAAGCAAAATAAGAACTGAGCATTTCTGCCTTCCCTCTGTCCTCTCTTGTCACAAGCCCATCCACCCTGAACAGTGATCCAGTCCCTTCTTTGATTCTCTTCTTTTTTTCCCCAGATGAAAAACAACATATTTTTCACCAGGTTCAGCTCATTCTGAGTTTTAACACTTTTGATACTATTAAAATGGGATTTTGCAAGGCACCCTTTTAAGCCTTGTTACTGTTCTTGCTTCTATCTTCAGCCACATCTTTAAAATCTAAGCTGATTGGTGAGTGAGGGCATCTACATGGCTTGTCTTTAGACAATTCTCCTTTTTCATAATCACATATTTAGAAGTGGAGGGGATCTTAGCAGTCATTAAGTCCAACCTCCTCATTTTACAGATGAGGAATCTGAAGCCTAAGAAATGTAAGTGTATTTCCCAGAGTCCTATGGAAGGTAAGTTGACTTACCTTCAAACTCAGGTCTTCCCAATTCCAAGTCTTGCACTCTCTCCGCCACACCACACTGTCTCTTGCATCAGAATTGTTCCCATTGTGTCTTTCAAATGTCATCCTTGAAATATTCCCATCCTTCCTTGGACGACTTCCCCTATAGAATTTTGGTCCATGGATTCCTACCTATGTTTCCTCTGAACCCTTTGAAACCTACTACAAAGAAAGGAAAAGGGTTGGAGATTCCTGGCAGGTAATCTCACTCTGTGGATATACATAGATTTCTGCCCTAAGCTTGCTAAGTGGCAACCTGAAGCAGGTTGAAACAGTGCTCCTGGGGCAGGTAGGTGGTGTAGTAGATAGAGCACTGGCCCTGGAGTCAGGAGAACCTGAGTTCAAATCCAGCCTCAGATGCTTACTAGCTGTGAGACCCTGGGCAAGTCACTTAATCCCAATTGCCTCAAAAACAAACAAACAAAAAACCAAAACAAAACAATGCCTCCAGAGTAACTACATATTAGGAGAATCTGGCATGAAATATATGACTTAATATCACACAGAAACTGAAAAATCTCTGTTTAACTCAGGGCTTCAGAGTAACATGGAAGAAAACACCTAGCCTTGCCCTCAAGAAACAGAACAATGAAAGCCTTTGTGCCAGAGCATTGAGTTGGGAGTCAGAGGACCTAGACTCTCAGTTTCCCCCTTTGTAAACTGAGGTTGGACTAAATGATCACTAATGTCCTCTCTCATTTTAATATATTATGACTCTATGTCAGGCCTTGTTCCAAAACTCCATCTCTGCATATGGAGTGTTCATGGCTAGTTTCGTTGATATTCTACAAAATCCTTATTTTGAGATTTAGGGATGAGGCAATAGGTAGCTAGTTTTATGTAAGTGGTGGAGTCCAAGGAATGGGCTGCCTACAGCTCAGTCCAGATCCTGAGCAGAAGTCTCAAGCCCAGAGAGGATGTAGGTTGCTGAAGGGAGGGAAAGAACAAGCGATCTCAAGAATGGCACGTCAGGCCTTGATGTAAGTAGCTTTGCCTGCCAGCAAATAGATTCCCCAGCCAAGCAAATGTGGACTCACCCTTTTCCCCCAGTTTTGTAGCCCCACCCCATCCCCACGGGGCCATGTACAAGTTATAGGCCCGGGTTTCCATCTCTGTTGAGATTTACCACACACTGAGCTCTGTGACCTGGGGCTTTCTGGAAAGCCAATGGCACATGCTTTGGCCTGGTTCCAACAAGTGAAACCTTTTCTCTGGGTCCCTAGTGAAATGGGAAAAGCGAGGGGAGGTGGAGAGTTTTTCTAAAGAGGTACCTTCATTCTGTGGCCTTTACAAAGATATCCCTCCCTTACACCTCCCTTCCTCAGCCCTGCCCCATGTCTGTCCATTCTCAACTGATAGACTCAGGTGGATGGGATTTTGTGTGTTCTCTGACACTCTCAATGACATCATCAGGTTATAGATTTAGGACTAAAGGGATCTTAATGACATCTAGGATCCTTTCCAGCTCTAAAGCTATTACCCTAGGAAACTGAGGTCCAGTTTGCCTGGACTTAGCCAAGATCAGAGCTAGGGTTAATAATCCATCCATCCTTCCTCCCTCCCTCCCTCCCTTCCTTCCTTTCTTCCTCCTTCCTTAGATATTATTTTAATAATACAAGGGTTATATTATATTGTATATATTATATTATAATCTAACATTTCTATGGGGGCAGCTAGGTGGTGCAGTGGATAGAGTGTTGGACCTGGAGTCAGGGAGACTCATCTTCCTGAGTTCAAATCTGGACACTTACCAGCTGTGTGACTCTGAGCAAGTCATTTCACTCCGTTTGCCTCCGTTTCCTCATCTATAAAATGATCTAGAGAAGAAAATGGCAAATGACTCTAATATCTTCTGGTCATGTATCTCTTTGAAATGAAGAAGGCTAATTCTTGGATAGTGGGTACACTATCCCATTGCTAGGCCTGTCCTGGAAGACTCACCACTTTGGGAGGACCTGACAGAATTTGTGGTCCATTGGTGAAGCCTGTAAGATCCCAGGGTCACTTCTAGGTCCCCCAGTGAGAGGACTTCAGTGGTTCCATCAATAAGTAGGTATACAGGCAGAAACTAGGCATAGACCCAAATCTCACACCATATACCAAAATGAAGTCAAAACGGGTTCAGGGCTTAGATATAAAGGCTGATACCATAAGTAAACTGGGAGAACAAGGAATAGTTTACCTGTCAGATCTATGGAGAACAGAAGAATTCATGACCAAACAGGAGATAGAGAACATTATGAAAAGCAAAATGGATAATTTTGATTACATTAAATTGAAAAGTTTTTGCATGAACAAAGCCAATGCAACTAAGATTAGAAGGAAGGTAGAAAATTGGGAAAGAATTTTTACAACCAGTCTCTCTGATAAACGCCTCATTTCTAAAATATATAGAGAATTAAGACAAATTTATAAGAACACAAGCCATTGCCCAACTGATAAATGGTCAAAGGATATGAACAGACAGTTCTCAAATGAAGAAATTAAAGCCATCTATAGTCATATGAAAAAATGCTCTAAATCGTTATTGACTAGAGAAATGCAAATCAAAACAACTCTGAGGTACCACATCACATCTATCAGATTGGCCAACATGACAAAACAGGAAAATGATAAATGTTGGAGAGGATGTGGGAAAATTGGAACGCTAATACATTGTTGGTGGAGTTGTGAAATGATCCAACCATTTTGGAGAACAATTTGGAACTATGCCCAAAGGGCTACAAAAATATGCATACCCTTTGATCCAGCAATAGCACTTCTAGGGCTATATCCAAAAGAGATCAAACAAATGGGAAAAGGACCCATATGTACAAAAATATTCATAGCAGCTCTTTTTGTGGTGGCAAAGAATTGGAAATTAAGAGGATGCCCATCAATTGGGGAATGGCTGAGCAAGTTGTGGTATAATGAATGTAATAGAATACTATTGTGCTATAAGAAATGATGAACAGGCTGACTTCAGAAAAACCTGGAAAAACTTATATGGTCTGATGCTGAATGAAGTGAGCAGAACCAAGAGGACTTGGTACACAATAACAGCCACGTTATGCAATGACTAAGAATGTTAAACTGAAGCCTTCTCAGCATTACGAGGATCTAAGACATCTCCAGAGGCCTCGGGATGGAAAATGCTGTCTACATCCAAAGCAAGAACTATGGAAGTCCTGTCGCTATCACTTATTTTTACCTTCTGTTGAGTTTTGTTTCATCTTTCTGATGGTTCCTCCTATTGGTTTTAATTTTTACTTACAACATCACTAATGTGAACATATGTTTAATGGGTATGTAAATGTAAAGCCTATGTCAGATTGTGTACCATCTTGGGGAGGGTGGGGGGAAGGAAAAGGGAGAAAAATTTTCAACTCAAAAGCATATGGAAAAAAACATAAAAAAAATAAAGTTGTGAGTATCAAATGAAAAAAAGAAGTAGGTATACAACATGACTTTTGTTGTCCCCAGATAAGAAAGTGCTTGGACAACTTGCAGGTGCTCTGGCATGTAAAGCTCTCTAATTAAGGACTTGCTGAAGTCTTGTTTAGGTGCTTTATCCATTATGTGGAAGGGTTCCTGGGTTTCCAAAGGCTATATCAATGGAATGTGAGCTCCAGGAAGTCCTACCAAAATGGCCTCCTATATAACAGGCTAAAGTATCTAGTGTTTGAAGGCTAGTTTAACTGTGCTCAAAGAGGCCCTAGGGCCCTCCTCTCCTCATTGGTGACTCCCTCCCTAGGACCACCATTTTGGGAAGGACCCCAGTCATTCTTCACCTCACTCTTGCCTCAACCCATTCTGGCCTCCATTTCTTTTTGTCAACTGTAGCATTATCCCTGAATAGATAGTCTTCCTTTCTCCCCACCTTGATATCCAGCATGCTTGCATGTGCTATCTTCTCTCAACAGAATGTAAACTCCTCAAGGCAGGGGCTGTTTTTCTTTCTGCTTATATTTGTATTCCCAATGCTTAACACAGTGCCTGGCACATAGCAAGTGCTTAAGAAATGCTCTCTCTCTCTCTTTCTTCTATCTCTGTCACCAGAAATTTGACCCCTGGGTGATCATTTCTGTTTGCTTCTTTTACACAATCACTCATCTCATGAACACACTTTCTTCAAGGCATGAAAGAATGGTTATTTTCATCAGTAAGTAACAGAGTACCGATAGGAATATGCTAGAAAGGCCCATGATTTCATTAAGGACCCCTTTGGCAGAGTGGGTAGGTAAGGTAGATAGCTGATTAGGGTGCAATGTTTATAGGAATACAATGAACACCACTTTTAAATATCACTTTTAAAAAATTAATGCATCTAATTATAACAAAAGAGGCAGAATAGTGTAGTATAGTGAGTGGCAAAAGCTCTGGATGTAGACCCAAAAGGACCTGAGTTTGAATCTTGCCTCAGATAGATATAGCTGGGCCTCCCTGGTCAAGTCACTTAATTTCTCTGAGCCTGTCTTCTCATCTCTAAATTGAGAGATAATAATAACCTCTATCCCACAGTGGTACGAGGATCAAATGAGATATTGTAGAAAAAGTACTTGAAGGGGCAGCTAGGTGGCGCAGTGGATAGAGCACTGGCCCTGGAGTCAGGAGAACCTGAGTTCAAATCCAGCCTCAGACACAAAACACTTACTAGCTGTGTGACCCTGGGCAAGTCACCTAACCCCATTGCCTAGCCAAAAAAAAAGAAAGAAAAGAAAGAAAGAAAAAGTACGTGGTAAATTTAGAATCCTATAAAAATTTGTGGTTGTTTTCAGTTGTGTCTGACTTTTCATGACCCTATTTGGGGTTTTCTTGGCAAAGATATTAGAGTCATTTACCATTTTCTTCTCTAGCTCATTTTATAAATGAGGAAACTGAGGCAAACAGAGTGAAGTGACTTGCTCAGGGTCACACAGTCACTAAGTGTCCAGATTTGAACTCAGGAAGATGAGTCTTCCTGACTCCAGGTCTAACAGTCTATCTATTGTACCACCTAGCTGCCCCCATAGAAATGCTAGATTATAATATAATATATACAACATAATATAACCATTGTATTATTAAAATCATATCTAAGAAAGAAGTAAGGGAAGGAGAGAGGGAGAGAGGAAGGAAGGCAAGAAGGAAGGAAAGAAGGAAGGAAGGGAGAGAGGGAGGATGGATGGATTATTAACTCTAGCTCTGATACTTACAAGCTGTTTAATCTTGGGTAAGTCATCTAACCTCTATGAGCCTCAGTTTCCTCATCTGTGAAATGTGGATAATAATATTTGTAATACCTGCATGTCACAGTGTTGTTATGAGAAAAGAATTTGGTAAATGTTAAAAGTACTACATAAATGCAAAATGTTGCCATTATCATCACCATAGAAAATTCTGCTCTTCGTGGTATATAGGGAGATATATATATACACATATATATATGCCATATTTGTTTGCATATATGTATATGTGTGCATATTTGTAGTCAGTCAAATCACATGTGTTATAGTAAAAACCTAAAGCCACAGGGTGGGGTGTGCATGTATGTGATTTTTCAAGCTTTGTGCAGGACACATAAACAGTTTATCCTGGCTCTGTCTTGTACAAATAACTCCTCTATCTTCTTTTCAAAGGTCTCTGTGCTTTCTTCCTCCACTGCTTCTCCCCCGACAGGATTTATTTACTTCACAAAACTAAATGTCACCACCATCCAAGGTTACTTTGGCCATATTCATGAAAAGATGTACCAATAGACAGGGTGAGCAAACAGGGTTACACAAAAAAACAGAATGTAGTTTTCAACCAGCATGGGTGTGACTTGGATTCATCAGAGAGATCACAAATAATCCCCAGGCTCTGTTTATTTCTTCTCAAAAAAGTGTTTTAATCTCTAAGGCCAACTACCCATTTTGTCTGGGTCACTCCCAGTGAAGTCTCAGGCAGCCACAGAAAGGGAATCATATGTAGCTTCAGGAAAACTGTGAAGTACTTTGCTTGGCTTTGTGAATTACAATAATTATGCTAAAGTTTGGTTAGTTAGCTCACTCAGTCATGTGTGATGTTTCTATAGCTGTCTTCTAACCTGGACTTGGGCACCTTTCCTAAGAGAAGGTACCCTCCAGATGCCTGGATCTCCAAACTAGGGTAAAGGTTGCAGTAAAGGGAAAGATATTTTATTGGTTGCAACACTGCCCCTCAGTCACTACAGAAGTCCTGCTTATTCTGAAGACTATAGAGAAACGAGAAGGGAGAAAACCTAGTTCTTTCATTTTCTCTGGACTATAATGACACCTGTCTATAGGACTCTCTCCTTTTCTTCTCCTAGTTCTGCAGTGGACGATTGGAAATGCCATTTTAAGACAAAGGTTCTTAACCTGGGACCCATGAACTTGTTTAAAAAACAACGACGACAACAAAACAACAACACATCTTGATAACTTTTTAAATGTGATTGGGTTCCTTCGTAATCTCATGTATTTTGTTTTGTTTTGTTTTGTTAGGCAGAGGGGTTATGTGACTTGCCCCGGGTCACACAGCTAGTAAGTGCTATGTGTCTGAGGTTGGATTTGAACTTGGGTCCTCCTGAATCCAGGTCCGGTGCTCTATCCACTGGGCCACCTAGCTGCCCCAATCTCATGTATTTTTATTTCATGTATCTAAAAACAGTATTCTGGCTGGATGTGGTGGTATATGCCAATAGTCCCTGCTGGTGGAGAGGCTGCAGCCAGTGCATTGCTTGAGTTCAGGAATTTTGAGTTGCGGTAGGGCTAAGTCTGACACCAATATGGCGAGTCTCTGGGAACAGAAGGCTGCCTAAATCGGAGCAAAGCAGCCCAGGTTGGAAAAGTGGAGATGGTAAAAGCTTCTGTGCCAATGAATACTGAGCTTGATTCTGGGAGTGGTTCCTGCACTTCCAGCCTGAGTGATACAGGGAGAACCAGAAACAAAATAACAACAGCAAGAAAATATCATTCGGAGAATGGGTCCACAGGCTTCATCGACTGTCAAGGAGTCTTTGACACCAAAAAACAGTTAAGAAGCCCTGCTATGAGGCAGTCACAGCAACCACAAGGCTTAGATGAGATTGGAATAGGTAAAGTGCTTTGTCGCTGTTGAGTCGTGCCCAATTCTTCACAACTCCATGGACCGTGCTGTCCACAGGGTTTTCATAGCCAAGATACTGGAGCAGTTTGCACTTTCCTTCTCCAGCTCATTTTACAGATGAGGAAACTGAGGCAAACAAGGTTAAATGACTTGCCTAGAATCACACAGTTAGTGTCTAAGGTCGTATTTGAACTCATACCTTCCTGACTCCAGGCCACTGAAGCCACCTCGCTGCCTTTAAAGTGCTTTGCAAATCTTAAAGTAGAAACTCTAAATACTAACCATTATCATCATCATTATCATCATTGTCATTACAGAGAGCAAAACTTAACGATTTGATGACCTCAGTCAAACCAGTGAGTCCTCATTGGTTGTCATGCCTGAGCCCTTCCACAAGAACTTAGAATGCTTTCCTAAATGGGGCCTGTACCCAGGTTCTCTGTGTAGATGGGGTGGCCATACTCTGAATGCTGAGTCAGGTTAGTAGCTTGTCTGACCTAGAGTAACAGAAACAGCTTGTGTCTTAGATATGGGGGCAGCATGATGGAATCCAGCAAACGTCCTCTGATCATTATAATAATAATGAAGATGAAGCTTGGCTTAGATGTTTTATAACTATGTGACCTTGGGCACGTTACTAATCTCCATGGGTCTTACTTTCCTCATCTATAAAATGAGGCTTAATTAGATGGTTTCTGAAGTCCCTTCTGATTCCAGAGTTATGATCCAAAAACTATTTTTTCCATCACCTTTAACAGCCTGTAGAAAGAACATTGGATTTGTAGCCCAGGGTGCTGGGTTCAAGTCCCAGTTCTAATACTCATTACATGTGTGACCTTGAGCAAATCATTTAACATCTCTTAAGAGTACTCAGTTTCTTCATCTGTAAAAAGAGAGCGTGGGACTTGAGCCCTCTGAGGTCATTTCTAACTCTGATGATCTCAGACAGCCCATAGCTGGTACTTGAAAAATCCCAACATACTGAAGCATAGTTAGCCAATTTGGGCTTCTTGGATATTTTTTCTCCCAAATGATCCCCATAACCTTAGCTGATGATGAAACAAGAAGCCCACCAGCCTCTCTAACATTCAAGGATCATTGATATTAAGGCCTATATAGAGACATATAGAGGAGGGAGAGTAGACAAGTAGGGGGACCTATTAAAAATCCTAAGAATAGGACACTAAGACAAGATGATTTCACCACAGCAAGGACACAAAATTTTAATACATTGCTTTTGTTGGGGTGGGGGAATGGGAGGGAGAGGGGAATAGACCTATTATTTCAGTGGTATAGGAAACTCCTAATGCAGATTGGCACCTGCTTTGCAACTCATATAGCCTGAGACCACTGCCTGGGAACTTTTGTTGTTGTTCAGTCATTTTCAGTTATGACCCCATTTGGAGTTTTCTTGACAAAGATACTGGAATGGTTTGCCATTTCCTTCTCTAGCTCATTTTACAGATGAGGAAACTGAGGCAAAGAGGGTTAAGTGACTTGCCCAAGGTCACACTTACTAGCTAGCAAGTGTCTGAGGCTGGATTTGAACTCAGGAAGATGAGTCTTCCGAACTCCAGGTGTGGCACTCTATCCACTATGCCACTTAGGCACTGAGAGGTTAAATTATCTGCCTAGGTTCATGCAGCCAGCAGGTGTAAGTGGTAAGATTTGAACCCAGGTCTTCCCAAATCTGAGGCCAGCTCTCTATCTACTCTACCTCTATGGGCCTCACTTTTCTCATCTACGAAATGAAGGTATTACAGATTAATTATCTTTAAACTCATGTTCTAGCCAACATGTCAAAACAGAAAAATGATAAATGTTGGAGAAGATGTGGGAAAATTGGAACACTAATGCATTGTTGGTGGAATTGTGAAATGATCCAACCATTTTGAAGAGCAAGCTGTAGCCCCAAAGGACTATAAAAATATGCATACCCTTTGACCTAGCAATAGCACTTCTAGGACTGTACCCAAAGAGATCATAAAAATGGGAAAAGGACCCACATGTACAAAAATAATTATAGCAGCTCTTCCTGTGGTGGCAAAGAACTGGAAATTGAGGGGATGCCCATCAATTGCGGAATGGCTGAACAAGTTGTGGTATATGAATGTAATGAAATACTATTGTGCTATAAGAAATGAGGAGTAGGCAGACTTCAGAAAACTTGGAAAGACTCGTATGGAGGGAAGTGAGTAGAACCAGAACATTGTACACAGTAATAGCCATGTTGTACAATGACTAACTTTGATAGACTTAGCCCTTCTCATCAATGCAAGGATCAAAGACATCTCCAAAAGTCTCATGATGGAAAATGCTACCCACATCCAAAGAAAGAACTATGAAGTTTGAATGCAGATCAAAGCATACTATTTGCCATTTTTTCCCTTCTGTTTTATTTTGTTTCTTCTTGCTTGTGGTTCCTTCTATTGGCTCTAATTATTCCTTACAACATAACTAATGTGAAAATACGTTTAATAGGAACATATATGTAGAGATTATATCAGACTGCATGCCATCTTGCGGAGGGAGGAGGGGAGAGGGATAAAAATTTAAAACTCAAAAGCTTATGCTTACTAGCTGTGTGACCCCGGGCAAGTCACTTAACTCAAATTGCCTTACCAAAAAAAAAAAAAAAGCTTATGGAAGTGATTGTTGAAAACTGAAAATAAATTAATGAAACAACAACAAACTCTGTTCTAGTTCTGACAGCACATAAATGTGTGTAAGGATGATCGTCAGGGAGTCAGGAGGCTCATAAACTAATCCTGGCTCTACCACTTAGCTAGCTGTATGAATTTAGACAAGTCATAGCTCTTCTCTAAACCTCAGTTTTCCCTCATCTTTAAAATGGTAGAAAGGAGGTGGCTTGGATCAGACCAATTCTAAGGTCCTTTCCAGCGCTAACATTCTGTGGTGCTATGTTCCTAAGTCACTGAGAACATTCTGTCCCTTATCTGAACACTTGAGGAATAAGGTTACCATAACTTCTGGCAGCAGGGGAGAGATGGTGTTTCTTAGGGCCTCTTCAGTCTTCAAATTTTCAGATACAACTGCTGTAGGAGTTTCCGTGTAACAAAAATGTCAATTCATCCACAGATGACACCATTAATACACTCCTTACCTGTGTCACCGGCTCGATCTCCTTTTTCTCCTTTCTCTCCTCTTGGACCCCTTTCACCTAAAATGAAAGAAAAAACCAACACATTGACAGACTGAATAGAATGCAGTCCAAGAATGAAGCGTTACTGACAAAGGACAGATTCCCTCAGGCTGGAGTTAACAGGTAAACAAAGGATATGGACGTTCTGGACAGGATTTAAGCATAGCTCCACCAGAAATTATGGTAGAACTCAACATTCCTAAAACAAAAACAAAAACAAAAAACACACACACATAAGAAGTGCTAGGGTATTGCGACCTTTGAGTCTCTTCTGTCTGAGTCATTAGGAAAAATAAAGCCTGTTTGCCCCAAGTTATTCACTGGGATGGATAGGGCTGGTAACTGGGATAGACTAAAGCAGGGTGGGAAGAAGAGTAATAAGGAGGTAAAGAGAAGGAATCAACGAGTTTTCTCATCTTATGTGGGGGAAAGGGGACAGAAAGATGAGACTTGTCTTTGCTTTGTCTGAGAATGTGATGGATCAGCTGCAAGTGCTATAGAGCCAGGAGCTCTGTGAGTACCAACCAAGATAGGAATTATACGGAAAGGGGATCTCTGTCAGAGGAGCCCTCAGACCTGGGACTGAGATTCTGGGCATCTGCTATATGCATAATTAGGACTAGTTGTGGTGGTTCAAAGGATTTCTACTTTTTCCTTGCTTTTGAGATATGTATATGTATGCATGTATGTATGTATATATATGTGTGTGTGTGTGTGTGTGTGTAATACACACACACACACACACACATATGAATATAATGCATAAATTTGCATAGATTTCCTGGTTGGGAGTTCTGAGCCAACCCCCCAGAATAAGAGAAAATCCACTGAAGTATGCCCAGGCCATTTATGTTGTGAGAATCTCTTACCCAGGGTTAAAGAGGGGCTTTAAAAATATACAAATGGGGGCTAAAAGAAGGAACAGACTGTTACATGTGAAGAAAGGGGAGAAATATAAAGAAGTATTGGTGGGCAAGTTTATCTGTAAAGTACAGTTCCAGTAAACATAAGCTCCTAAGGGCAGGAACTGTTTCTCACTTATTCTTTCTACTTCTAGTACCCTGCATAACTTAAATCAATTCTTGTTGAAATGGATTAGATAATGAAGAGGAGGGGGAAAGGGATATTATTGAATTTTTAAAATATGAAACTACTGGAGAAAGGCCGAGGTGTGATTTCTCCAGACTGGGAACATGCCATTGGTATTGTACTTTGTGTGGGTGGTGGTGGTAGGTGGGAGGGGGGCGTTGTACTTTCTGGCTCCTTCCAGTCCTTTTCTGACAGGTCATGATCCCCTTGCATGGGGGCACTGTGGAAGGACAACTAGTGGCTTGGGCACAAGTAGGGACCCTGGGGAACCAGAGTCTTTGTGAGAATCATTAGTACCTTTGAATCCACGCATTCCCATGGGTCCTGGAGCTCCCAATGCCCCATCATCTCCTTTCAGGCCAGGCAGCCCAGGAGAACCTCTCTCACCCATAAGACCTAGAGGAAGGAGAAGAGACATTTAAGTGGTGGTAGGAGTATTGTCACCACTTCCTCATTGTTCTAGATCAGTTCCTTAGGAGATCTGGCAAAATAAGGAATGTGAGGATATCAACTCACTGTGCTCGTCCTCATGAACATTGGGGAATGGCCCATTTCTCCTCCAAACCACTTTTGTCCATCTGCTTGTCAGGGCCCACCCCAGAGGTGAAAGGGAGCTCAGAGTCCATCTAGTCCCACCCTACCTGAACAAAAATCCTTACCCCGTTTTTTCCTAAGGCTATCCTGTGAGGAAGCAGCCCTTTTCATTTTTGGACAGCACTAATTGTTAGGAGGTTTTTTGCCTTACACCAAACCTAAATTTGCTTCTCTACAACTTCTGACTGGTGCTCCTGGTTCTTTCCTCTTGGCTAAAGCAGAGCTGATCTCTTTTCTGTTCCATGTGCCTTTCCTTCAGACACCCTTCCTCATCTCTTCATTCCCCCCCCCACCCCAGGCCCTGTCATCTCCCACGCCTCTTCCTGGGTCCCTTCTAATACTGCCCTCCTTCAGCTCTCTTGTGGGTTGTCTTCGCCCACTAGATTGTAAACTCCTTGAGGGCAGGGACTATTTTTTTATATTTATATTCCCAATGCTTAGCACAGTGCCTGGCACACAGTAGGCACTTAATAAATGTTTGTTGAATGACTGACTAAAATGGGAGATAATAATAATATCTCATAAGGTTATAATGAGGATTAAATGAAATAACACTTGAAGCATTTTGCAAACCTTAAAGGGCTATGTAAATGATAGCTGTTACTGTTATTCACCCCTCAAAAAAACTGAACCTTTGATAAAGGCATGCTGCTATCTGGTGAAGATTGCTGCCCAAGCAGAAGGCTTCTGTGATAGGCTGGCATGGTAACAGTCATTAAAAATATATGTGCTTCTCTGTTTTAAAAAGTGAGCTTTATCATAGCCATATCATCAGTTTTAATAAGGTTTCATTTTAAGCCAGACTTTAAAGAAAAAGTCTAAGGTACAGTTGTGACCTTTCTCACAGATCCTTAACATAAACCACTAGTTACAGAGTTACACAGTTACAGAGGATAAGGGGGTTAGCCTTGGAATGTTCAGTCATTTTTCAGTTGTGTCTGACTCTTTGTGACCCCACTCAGGGTTTTCTTGGCAAAGATGCTGGAGTGGTTTGCAGTTTCCTTCACCAGCTCATTTTACAGATGAGGAAACTGAGGCTGGCAGAGGTTAAGTGACTTGCCCAGGGTCACACAGCTAGTAAGCATCCGAGGGCAGATTTGAACTCGGGGAGATGAGTCTTCCTGACTCCAGGCCTGACACTCTATCCACTGTACCACCTAGCTGTCCCCAGAGTCAAGAGGGCCTGAATCCAAATTCTGCCTCAGACATTTAACTAGCAATGTGACCCTGAGCAAATCACAACTGCTCTAAGCCTTAGTTTTCTTCTCTGTAAAATGGGATAGTAACAGCATCTACTTCTCAGGTTTGTTGTGAAGATCAAACGAGATAATATATGTAAAATGCTTCACAAACCTTAAAGTCCTAGGTAAAGGCTAGTTATTATTAATAACTCATTAATTCCAATCTGGTTTCAGATCTCTTCTTGACTTTGAATTTTTATATTTCAGTCCTGCCCTTCCCAGGGTTGGTAAGTTATCATCTTTTTAAGTGATTACATCCCATTCCTTTCTGAATGGCGGGAAGTGGTGAAATGGACGGAGCGCCAGACCTGGACTCAGGAAGACCCGAGTTCAAACCCATCCTCAGACACTTACTAGCTGTGTGACCCTGGCAAATCACAACCTTTGTCTGCCTCAGCTTCCTTATCCTTAAAATGGGAATAATAATAGCACCTCTCTCCCAGGGTCATGATGGGAAAAACAGGAATAATATTTGTAAAGCACTTTGAAAACCTTAAAGCTGTATATAAATGCTAGCTATTATTATTTCTATTCTATAGGAAAAAGCATTTATTAAATACTTAGTAAGGGCCATAAACTGTCATCAGCGCTGGGTACACAAATACCTATATATATACATGTTGGTTTTCCCATTAGAATATAAACTCCTTGAAGGCAGGTATTGTTTTCCTTTTGTCTTTATATCTTCAGTGCCTGGTTCACAGTAGATGCTGAATAGATGTTAGTTGGTTCATTGAAAGGGATCTCTTAAGCTGTAAAATGCCTGGTGTCATCTTCCATTAGATTCTAAATATTTTCCAAGAAAAAGCATTCAATTAAATCTACTTTTGGAAGATATCTTATTGTCCTCTTAAGGGGGCAGGCAATTCCTGGTTATGCTGGCAGAACATGGTGTCTTGGGAAGCCCCATTAGTCATGCCATTTAAGATAAAACTAGAAAAATTCAAAACTGAGTAATTACAAGGCCTTCCTAAGGAGCCATATAATCTCAGGGGACTCAGTAAGCCTGTGGCTCTCCTGCAGCAGCAGCAGCAGCAACTCCTTACTTACCTCTTGGTCCAGGCAAACCAGGAGTACCAGGTGATCCTCCTCTTCCTTCATTCCCTGGATCACCTTTGGGTCCTGGAGGCCCTAAAATGGAAAAATGGTACCAGAATTAGAGATTGCTTTCTAGAATCCAGTCTCCAATGGACAAATGAGAATTTCTTTCCCAAATGGATCTTGAAAAGAAAAAGCTTGAGGATATCAAGAGAATCAACGAAAAAAAAAATGTGAAAGATGGTAGTCTAGCCCAACACTTCTTAAACTGTGGGTTGTGACCCCATATGGGGTCACATAGCTGAATGTGGGAGTTGCGAAAAATTTGGCAACAGTAAAAGGTTTCTGAATGCACAAAGACCAAAAATTAATTCAAAATCTATTGTGTAACGAATCCGATGTGTTTCTGGCAACATTTGCTCACCTTGTATCACGCAACTTCACTGAAGCCTTGGTTCTGAACACAGGATTGACAATTGTACAACCAAAATACCAATCAGCTCTGAAAAATGTTGAAGATGTTCTACGTCCTGCAGTGTCAAATATTCCACCAGGATTTAATTCTTTATGTAAAAATAAATGTTTTTCATAATTGCACACGTATAACCTACATCTGATTGCTTACCACCTCAGGGAGGGCAGGAGATATAGAATTTGGAACTCAAAACTTTAAATGAAAGTGTTTAAAAATTGGGGAAAAAAATGAAGACAACTCTACAGGCAAAAAGAAAGAAGGGAAGAAAGAAAAGGGGCACCTCTGTACTCTGGCCTGCTTTCACTCCTTCAGGACAGCATCACTTGATACAAGCAGGAAGTGAAGGCATTGACAGGGAAAGAACACTTCTTTTTGACCAAAAGGAATTCAAAGGGAAGGTCTGAGGCCTTTTTAAACAGGAACAGATTCAATTACATTAATCCTGAGAAGTATATGAGTTACATAGCAAACTGTGAGAGAGGAAGGACAGCTCTACTCACACTATATTTATCTGAGTGGGAGTGTTGTCCATTCCCAGAAAAGAAGGAGTGAGCATAGCAGAAGTGATGTGAGAGCTGGACAGCTTGCCAGCTCTTCCTAGGTTGGGTCATCACAACATACCTTCATTAACTTGTTTAAAATATTGTAAATTCCAAGTGTGTTAGACATATCCCTGTTCCAAACTAATTACCAAAGCTGTGTGTCATCCTGTTTTCGTTTTTAACCTATCGCTTTGGGTTCACCACACCTCTCCTCCCTTTTATTGGGTTGGGTGATTTGGTGATTTAGAGAGAGGGGCTTGACATCATGAAGACACGGGTTTAAATCCTCCCTCAGATACCTACTGGCTATGTGACCCTAGGCAGGGTATTCAACCTCTGTGGGCCTCCCTTTTTTCCAATGGAAAATGGTATCAATAATAGTACCTACCTCACAGGGTTGTTGTAACAATTAAATGAGCTAAAGTATTTCTCAAACCTTAAAGCCATATATGTGTCAGCTCTAAACAGAGAGGAAACATGGGAGACCTGGATTCAAATCTCTCCTTAGATACTTACTAATCATGTAATCTGGTCAAGTCATTTAACCTCTGTCTGCCTCAGTTTCCTTAACTGTAAAATTGGGATAATAACAGCACCTCCCTCCCGAGGTTGTTGAGGACCCAACGAGATAATATTTGCAAAGTGCTTAGCACAGTGCCAGGCACAGAGAAGGTACTAAATATATGCTTGTTTCTTTTCTTAATTGTGTTTTGTATATACCTAGATATATGCATGTTGTCTCTTCTGTTAAAATGTGAGTTCCTTGAGGGTAGGATCTATTTCATTGTTGTCATTGTATCCCCAACTTAGCACATGTTCAGTTATTTTTCAGTTGTGTCTGGCTCTTTTCCAGCTCATTTGACAGATGAGGAAACTGAGGCAAACAGAGTTAAGCGACTTGCCCAGGGTCATACAGCTAGTAAGTATCTGAGGCTAGATTTGAACTTATGAAGATGAGTCTTCTTGAGCCCAAGCCCAGTGCTCTATCCACTGCACCACCTAGCTGCCCCACGTCTAGCACATAGTAGATGCTTAATAAATGATTGACTGATTGAAAAATTTAAAGATTTTTAAAAATTATTTGTGACAAGGAAGGGACATAGTCAAAATAAAGGTGATATAAAAAGCAAAAGAGCAATAAAGAAGAAAGAGTTAAGAAAAGAAAGAAAAAAGAGTAATACATTCAGAGTAACTGATTATGACATAAAAAAAACCAAATCACTGGCATAAAAAAAGTTACAGGAAAACCCTGGTCCTTGCCCCTTTCTTGCCTGGGGTCATTTTTTTATCAGGCCTTTGGCCTCATGGGACCTGGAGGAGAGAATATGGACAACATCCATTGATGCAATCCATCTCTATGTCTAGAAAAATAGCTCCAAGTGCTTATTTTGCTAGTGTTGGAGGCTGGAAGAGGGAAGAACATAGGGGTGGAAAAGATCAGGTGGGAGAATCCTAGCTGCATTTTTTTTTCAACTAGACCAGAACCAGGGAGCTATTGCCTTCTCCTGGCCTTACCTACTGAAGAAATAAGAAGTCTGCCACGAGAGAGAGAGAGAGAGAGAGAGAGAGAGAGAGAGAGATGATAGAGTGTAAACATAGAATGAGGCTAGCGTGCCAGACAGGGGCTACATGTGGATTTATTCTGTTATGTTTCTATTTTACAAGGGGAATTCTTTTTCTTTTGAGGTTGGGGGGAGAAGAAGAATTGGGAATCAATCAGTTAGCAATATCAAGCCCTCCTATGTGCGCCGAAGATACAAATACAAAAATGATTCTGTGGGAAGTAACTCTGTGTGTTTTTATGTGTTTTTAGAGAGTATCAGTATGTAAGAGGGGTGCCCCAGTGAGACCAGCAAAAGTTGAAAGGTATACAAGGACAGGGAAAATGAAATGCAAGGGGGGGAGATAATATTTTTTAATAAGGAAGAAAAAGAAATAATGTGTGCCTGCCTCAAACTGCACATATCATCAATAAACTCTTCCTTGATCCTAGAGGATTTCCCTTCCCTCAGACCCACCTCCTTCTACATTGGTTTCCTTAAGCTCTTGTTTGAATCTGGCCCCTGATGGGAAGTGTGTGTGGTTCATGCATATCAGTAGAAGCCCCAAGCACTTGAAGATTTGACAAGCTTCTCACTTTCCTCTCCACCTGTTTTCCATTTGGCAGCACAAGGTAGAAGGAAATGCCCATGCTAGAGGCTTAAAGCTCTGGGTCTGACTCCTGTCTCTGCTATTCACTAACTGGACAAGTCACTCAACTTATTGGGCAAATGGGAATAACAATACTTGTCCCTCCTACTTTATAAATTTGCCCAGAAACTGAAATGACATGAAGACTATGGAACGACCAGGCAATCGTAGTAGGGATTATGTGTGGGCCCAGGGCAGTTCCTATGCAGTGGGACACGTACTCTGGCAGCACTTGACCAGGAAAGCCTGAAACTGACCCTCAAGTCTCTTGATGCCTACTCCTGTAAGTTACCATTCCCAGACCCATCCAGTGTTCCTTGGGTCATCCCAGCAAGGTACCCGTCAACTCAACAAGAAGCCAGAGCATCTGTCCAGCTCTATGACAGCTGCCCAATCCTGCCACTCAGGGGTTCCCCTGATCACCCCAGACGTACAAACAGAAGTCTTCCTATTCTGATGGTCCCTAGGCATACCCCACCAAACCCACACTACGTCAGCAGAGTGTGCTGGTATGGGGTGTTCTACGCAGCTGCATGGGACCCTAGACGGCAAGCTAGGCATAAAGAAATGCCTCATCTACACGAGGCTCTGAAATCGTGACCCATCTGCCTACATTAGGTATGTTATATAGAAGATCATGGGAGCAGAAAGTTAGAACTGGAAGGAACCTTAGAAGCTAAGCAGTCCTCCTCATTTTACACATGAGGAAATTGAGGCCCAGAATAGGGAAGGGACTCACCCAGGGTCATCCAAATAGTGAATGGCAGAGACAAGATTTGAATCCCAGCTCTGACTCTGGATCCAGAGCTCTTTCTGCAGGACCCTGCTGCCCTTAGTAAGGTGTTCAATAACTTTTTTTTGAATGAATGAGATCTCCTACCCCTTCATCACCTGGGGTAGTCTCAGACAGAGACAGACTTCCAGGAGAGTAGCATGTCCCTCTTGTTCAGGGCCCTATAAGTAAGGAAATGAAAATGGACACTAGAAGGGTGCCTCCATCTGTGGCACCATCTGAGCACCATCCTCCCCTCTTCACTCTCTCTCTCTCCTCTCTATTCAATTAGTTGCTGAAACTTGTTTTGATTTCACTTCCTCTCCTGTCTGTCTCCTCTCCACTCGTACACTGCCAGCCTAGTTCAGGCCCTCATCACCTTTCATCTAGACCGTTAAAGTAGACTTTCAGTTGGTGTTCTTGACTCAAGTCTCTCCCGACTCCAATCTCACCTCCACTCAGCCTCTAACTTCCTAAAGTGCACGTCACTTCATTTAGTCAACTCTGGCGGCTCACTTTTGACCAAATATTGTGTCATCTTTAACTGTCCTATTTCATTTCTATTCTTGTATGTGTTTTACGATGTACATAATTCATTAATACAATGTTATGTGCATATCATTTAAAAATAAGCAAATGTATACATAGTAGGGGCACATGTTCAAAAATGTTTTAGTGTGCATGAACACAGAAGTTTGGAGACCACTGGCCTAGGCAATGGGGCTTTATTTATTTAAGATCTCTGTCCTGGGGACTGCCACAATGAAAGTGTACAGGATGGATTAGATGATGTAGTAGACAGATCCCCTGGGCATGGAGTCAGGAAGATATGAGTTCAAGTCTGCCTTCAGACACTTACTAGCTGTGTGACCCTGGGCAAATCACTTAACTCCTATTTGCTCTTAAATAGAGTGGTCTTGAGCTCTATGGAGCAATGGGTAACTGTCTTAGCTGTATTAGGGAGGTCAAGGCAAGTTCCTCTTTAAGCCTCAGTTTCCTCATCTGTAAAATGAGAATATTTCTCACACGATCTACCCCACAGGGTTGTTCTGAGGGTTAAATTGAGTAAAGTAAAATGTTATTTGGAAGAGACATGGGCTTTCACTAGCACAGGGGACTCCGCTTGGGGAAGCTAGTTGACCGATGAAAATACACACTTGCTCAGCAGTTTAGTCTTAGAGCATTGCAGGGGTAAGTGATTTGCCCATGGTCACACAGCCAGTAAGTGGCAGAGGACTCGAACCCAGGTCTTTCTGACTCCGAGGCTGAGGTTGGCCCTCTATCCAATGACCCACAGCATTTGGGAGGATCAATGGTAGACCCTCCAGAGGCGGGGCAGGCCCATACCTTTCATGAGGGTGATGTTCCGCAGGGCCACCGAGTGCTCCCAGTCTTTGAGTCGCAGCTCCTCCGTCACGTTATTGAGTATGGCCAGCTCCTGCCTGAGCTGCAGCTCCATGCCGATGTGGACCCTGCGCATGCGCCGGGCGTCCTCGCTGGCGTTGCTCACCAGCACCTGCAGGTCACGGAGCTGAGTGTGGTGGATGGCCACATCGTAGGAGAGGCTCTGGTTGATGCCGCCCAGGGCTCCCGTCATTTCGGCCAGCTCCTCCCCCAGACTGCTCACCCTAGTGGCCAGCTCGGACAAGAGCCTGGCGTGATGCTGGAGCAGCAGCTGGCTGCTGTTATGCTCCACCTGTAGGTGGTAGAGCTGCATCTGGGCTGCCTCGTGCTGCTGGCCGCAACTGTCCCGCAGGAGGGAGATGCTCTGCTCTGTCTGGCTGGCCTGGGTCTCCAGGCTCCACACATTACCCTCCAGCCTCTGCAGGGAGCTCATCAGCAGGCGCAGAGAATCGGAGTGGTTCTGGAACAGGTCCTGAAGCTTCCAGATGTGCTCCATCGTGTCTCCCCGGAGTGGGAGGTGCAGGAGCCTTAACTGCAAGTCCCGGAAACTCTCATTCAGCCGGTTCACATTCCAGGTAAGGGCTTTCAGGTCGTCCGGAGAACTCTGTGTCCGAGAGACTGCAAGGAGAAGGGACAATGGTTGTTAGCCTACTTATGAGCTCAAGAAAGGAGAAAGAATGGAAAAATAAACCCTGAATAAGAGAAACACTGCTTTTCAAGGATGTAACTAAGGCAGAGACATAGAGGTTTTGTCTCAAGTTGCCAACATCAGAAGGCGACATTTACTCCTTTGTGGAGATCCTGAGACCATGGATTCTATGTGACCTATAGTGTAGCCCCACCTCCAGAGTTCTATGGCCGTGGTGCTCGTGCCTGCCTCTCCTCTCCTTGTCCCAGTTTTCAATGTTCTTTTCATTATACTTGTGGTCCGAAGTTCAGTATTTTCTCTATTGTATCTGTGGTTCACACTCTTTTCATGAGACAGCTAGGTGGCCTCTGGGCATGGAATCAAAAAAGAGCTCAGTTGGGCAGCTAGGCGGTGCAGTGGATAGAGCATCAGCCCTGGAGTCAGGAGGACCTGAATTCAACTCTGACTCAGGCACTTATTAGCTGTGTGATACTGGGCAATTCACTGACTGCCTTTGAAACAAACAAAACAAACACAAAAAAACAAACGAGAAAGACCGAAGTCAAAACCCTGCCTTGGGAGTTTACTAATCCTGGGGAAAGCCAGGTAACCTTTCTCAGTGTCTTTAACCATAACCAGCTATTGTGGCAAGTCGGTCAGTCTCTCTAAGGAAAAGACACCTCCTGTCCTCCTGTCCTGGTAGGACTACACCTATAATCAGACAATCCTATGCCACCACCACTCCCTGGCTCCACCTCAGCTAAAAGAATTCCTAGTTACAGCGTTACTGCTTTGTAAACCTCAGGACCCCCAAGTACACAGCTTAAAAACATAGATTTACAGCTGGCAGGAGCCTTGGAGGCCATCTGATCCAAATCCCTTATTTTACAGAGAAGGAAACTGAGACTCTTAAGAATTACATGATTTGTCCAAGGTCACACAGGTAGTGAGTGGTAGATTCAACCCAGGACACTTGCCTCCCAAATTCAGCATTCTTTCCACCGTAGTCATAGTTTCTGTACTTTTTGTGAGGCATCCAAATATTGTAGTAGATAGACTATGTGAATTTGGGAAGACCCAAGTTTAAATCCTACCTTTGTCTCTTAATAGCTGTGTGACCCTGGGCAAGTCATTTAATTGTTCTCAGTCTCAATTTCCAAATCTATAAAATGAAGGTAATAGTGGCACCAATATCGCAGGCTCATTTGTGAGGATCAGATGAAATAATGTACATAAAGCACTTTGCAAACCCTAAAGTATGACACTAATATTAGTTATTATTTTTTTTAGGAGGGGAACACCTTTAAAAAAAATACACAGATTCCTACGGTAGTAGTTATGCTATTAGCTGCTGTCAATTGAAAAAATATTCAATGACTAAATGGTCCCAATAATTCAGAATGAAATCTCATTAAGGGACTTTTTGGTCTTGTCTTTGTGTCCGCTAGAACAATGCTTTGTATATAGTGGGTGCTTAATAAATGCATGTTGAATTGAATTGATCACACATTCACAGGATTCCCAGCTTCCTTCTAAGCATGGCTCAGATGCTACCTCCTACAAGAAGTCCTTCCTGATACTCCTGCCACACCCCCTAAACTGCCAGCCCCCTCTTCTTCTTGAAATTATCTTGTATATACTTTTTATTTACTTGTCTGTATAGGTTCTACCCCTCACCCCAGAAGAAAAGAAGCTTCCTGAGGGCAAAGACTTTCTTCTTTCCAGACTAGTACAGTGTCTTACACATAGTAGATGCTTGCTTGATATTGGCTGAATTGAATTGAATTCTCTTGGAAAGGGTACCGTATATAAGCAGAAGATGCTTAAATGATGTTTATTGAATTATGCATCCTCTTCCTTTTAGGCATCCTTTCTGTCTCCTCTCCCCAGTTCTTCCCACTTCCCAGCTCACTCCTCCCTCCCCTAAGCGTATATCTGAGTCTCTCCTCTTCCTTTTTAGGCATTCCTAACCTTTCTCTATCTCCTCTCTGATCTTTGAGGTCTCTTCCAACTCTGAAGTTATCATCCTAACTCCTTTGCTTTCACCTAAGGAACTGAGGAGTGAAATCTTATTGAATTGTTAATAGCTGTTAATGTGTTAGCCTGCCCAACATCTTTGCTGGGACTCACATTTTGACAGTTACATTCTATAGATGATGCCTTCAGAACCCCAAAGCATCTTCAAGCATGAGATAGATCACCAGGAAGATTATTTTTGGACAGGCAGCTCCTTGGCCCTCAAAAGTAATAGAGGTCCCAGCCTCCCCCATCTAGGGTTAATTTCCTGAAAATTTACTCTCCTCAGATATTAATCTAGTTATCTCTTTGCAATAGTCATAGTATGTTCTATCTCCACTCCTTCTACTCTTCCCCCACCCCAAAAAAAAATCCCCTCTTAAAAGAAACTTTCCAGATGTCTGGTGTCCTTAGCTGGGAACAACTTCTGAGTTTGACTTGGTTAATTTGTATTTAGGAAAACATCCCACTCTCTTTTATTGTACTGCACAATTACTTGCAAAGCATTTTTAATAATTCCTGGCATTTTATCCTTCCATTTCACAACCAGAGAACTGAATCACAGAATCAAAGAGCTTTTGAGCTTTAAGGGAACTTATGTAACAACAACAACAATCATAATAAGTCTTTGGATAACTCAAAGGGAAATAGGAAAATGCATAGGGGGAATCAGTAGGTTGGAGTGTATGACCATTGATGACTCATGCATAAGAGGAAGAGTAAAAGATACCATCCAGAGAAGGAGGAAAGTCAGGCATGTTTTTTGTACCTGTGAAATATATTTGTACTAGAATAAAGTCACTGGCACCTTGGGCAATGAAATATTTATGTGAAGGCATGGACCAGTTGTACTGGAGAAGGAAGTATAGAGTGGTTGCAACATGCTTCTGTGGAGGAAATGGTCAATCAATCAGTCAACAAACATTTATTAAGCATTTACTATGTGCCAGGCACTGCATTAAACACTGAGGATGCAAAGAAAGGCAAAAAACAGGCCCTGCCCTTCTAGAGTATACATTCTGATGGGGGAAGACAGCATGTAATTAACCAGGGCATACAAGATACCTATAGAGTGACTAGAAGGGAATCTGAAAGGGGAAGTCATTAGTAGATGTGGAGATGGGTAAAGGCCCCTTGCAGAAGATGGGCTTTGAGCTAAGTCTTGAAGGAAGCCAGGGAAACTGAAAGGTGGAGGTGAGGGAGCAAAGCATTGCAGGCATGGGGACAGATTCCAAAGGGACTAAAACCGGAGATGGAATGTTGTTTTTGAAGACATGCAAGAAGGTCAGGGTCACTAGACCACAGGAGAGAGGTATGAGAAAGAAGACTGGAAAAGTAGAAAGGGGCCAGGTTATCAAGAACTTTAAATGACAAACGGAAGACTTTATGGTCCGTCCTGGAGGTATTAGGGAGATATTGTAGTACACTAGGGGTAGGGTAAAGGATGGGGGGAAGCAAAGCATAACATGGTCAGACCGATACTTTGGGAAAAAACTCCACATGGATGAGATCATGGCTCCACTGAAGTACAACAATAAATCACATTTATATAAACTTTAAGATTTACAAAGCACTCATGATATCCTCTAATGCACTTGTCCCTCCTCTTTCTAAAAAGGAATAAGTTGAAGCTAAAGGACAAGATGACTTGCCCAAAGTCATACAGTTCATTTAAGTCCAGTGAACATTTATTAAGTTCTTACTGTAGCTACCATGTTGTTTCACTTTCCCCCAAATCCTCTCTTCTTAAAGCTAAACATTCTTTCTTCAACAGATTTTTGCAAGGCATGATCTCGATCAGGACACTTTAGTATCCTGGTTGCCTTCCTTTGGACACTCCCGATTATCAATGTCCTTCATAAAACAAGATGCCTAAGACAGAACATAATACTCTAGATGTGGTCTAACCAGGTCAGAGTACTTAGGGATTATTTTTCCAACTACATAAAGTAGACTTAAAACTTCAGTGGACAGAGAATTTAATAGTTCTAGAGTATAGGTCTGACCATGTCATTCAGTAAACTCCAGTGGCTCCCCATAGGATCAAATATTCATGAGTGAAATCTCTTCATGACCTGACTCCAATTTACCTTTTCAGCTTTATTAAATACCAGCCCCTTCATACATTCTATGGTCCTGTCCAACTGACCTGCTTACTGTTTCTCATACACAATACTCCATCTTCCAATTTCCATGCTTTTGCACAGGCTGCCCACCCCCACCCCATACCTTTTCCCCTCTACCTCACAGGTTCCCATCAGGCACCATCTTCTGTATGAAGTCTTTTCTGATGTGCCCCTGCTCCACCCTCTGCCTTTTGCCTTTCTTTGTATCCTTAGGGCTCAGCATGGTGCCCAACACAGAGTAGACATTTAATAAAAGTTTCTTGACTACCAATGCCTTCCAAGGATCTGCTGGAGCCAGCTCTATCTGCTTGTGACCAATTGTTCAGTTTTCAGTGTGAGCATTTACACTTCAGAACCAGACCCTATAAATCATTATAAATCAGGGCTTGGTTTATTGTTTTGTTGACTGTTTATTCTTAAGGAGGTGATGGAGAAAATGTTGGTAATGCAGATTTAAGTGTGCCTCTGGCCAGTTGTTAAGTGTTTACTAGCATGTCCTCCCTCCCAAACTACCTCGTACTTAACATATATATATATATATATATATATATATATATATATATATATATATATGCACACATATATATATGCATATACACACATATGTATATATTTATATTTATTAACTTTAGATTTAAGCTATACATATATTTTTATATGTACTTACTATGTCCCATTTTAGAATGTATGCTCATCGTGAGTGGGGATTGTTTCATTCTTTGAACTTGTGTTTTCAGCATCTAGGAGGATGCCTAATTCATAGTAGGCACTTAAAAAATATTTGTTGATCGATTGTTCTTTTCTCTTTGCCCTCACACATCAACCCATACAAAATAGAAAAATGAAAGATACCTCCCTTCTATCCCCCTTCACAATTAAATTTTTAAAAAATTATTTGTATTGGGTACAATACTTTACATTTATTTTTACTTATGAGACCAAGTCAAATGTACTTTTTAATTGCAAAGCTCTTTAAATTTAAAACATATTTTGACTGATATGTAATACTTTCACCTGAACAAGTCCGTTATTAGTCTCTGGTTCACCACAGGATATTTGGGTTAATTTCTCCTTTTGATAATGAGATCTAGAGCTGGAAGGTACCTCAGAGATTATTTGGTCTAATTCCTCATTTTATAGATGAAGAATCTGAGACCTAGAGAGGTTAAATAACTTGTCCAAAGTCACACAGATGGCAAAATGGAGCTCCAGTCCCATAATTCCAAGCTCAACATTCTTCCCGCTGTGTGATGCTGCCTCTCTACATCCTTCGTGGAGACGGTCACTTATCACCATTGACCACCTCACAGCTACATTCTCTATTTCTAATAGTCTAATAGCACTGACTCCTAGTCTTGAGTCTCAAACCAGGTATTCAAAAGTCCCCATAAGAATCTGTTGGCAAGTAAGCTGTTGTTGTTGTTTGTCTTTTGGTCTTGAAGAGGATCATGGTGTCAGGGACGTGATGCTATGACATGCAAGTGAGGGAGTGCTCACCAAGTAAGCAGGCCCTTCTTGAAAGATGGCCAAAGACACCACCTAAGCAAATAGGAGCCACTTTATGTCCCATCATAAATTCTCCAAATCTAAAAATATTCTCAAATTCACAAAGGTAAATGACATGGAAAAGTAAAACTTTGCTTCAGAAATAAACTTTGAATGTTGAAAAGCAAACCATGTGTTTTGATAGCAAAGAGGCTGAATATAGACAGTGTCATATCCTTCCAGTTTCCAGATGTCCTTATTAAAATCTAACAGGCCTGTGATTGAATATTTAAATGTGATAAGGTTAGCTTTTTTTCACATTTTCTTTTTTTATTATGAGATTGACAAGCATCAATATTAATATTTCCATATATAAAGAACAGCAAAAAGAAGACTGTATAGGAAACTGTAAATCTCTATCACACATAGTTCAAAGTACACGTTAAATTTGACATGGTAAGACCAATGCTGTTCTGCTTTTCTGTGGCCCCCTCTGAACTTTCTCTAGTCTCTTCGGCATATTTTTAAATGTTACATCGACAGTCTTTCTTTTTCTATTATCCCTCCTTCATTCTCCATCAAAATTCTTACCATTCCCCCTTTCCCCTAAAATCTCTCCCTTATAATAAATATATTTAAGTCAAACAAAACAGATACACACATATTGGCTATATCTGCAAATGTATATCTGGACAAAATTAGTTTTTAGGATCCCCCAACCCTTGGCCCCCATGGCAGCATGGTGGTGCAGAAAGCTTTATAGGCTTATATGACCTTAGGCAACCTTCACTTACCTCTTCTGTAAAATGGGAATTATTATACTTTCATTACCCATCTCACAGGATAGTTTCAAGATACTTTATAAGTATGCTTTTATAAGATACTTTATAGAACTACATAAATTTCAACTATCATTACTACAAGAGATAGATTAGGTGCTGGGTTATTTCTGCACTTAAGCTATGCAACTTCCTTGGTCCTTAGCCCAAACATACATATTTGCGCCAAAATATTTGCTTTCTCCTTCATCCTGGAATATTATGATAAAACAATATGTGAAGCAGGAACATATCTCTGAGAAATACTGAAAAGAGTAAGTTTGATGAGTTTCTTAGGATCACAGATCTAGGATTGGAAGGGACCTTAGAAACCATAGGTTCCACCAAAAGAGAAGACAGAGGCCCAGGAAAGTGAAGAGATATGACTTACCCTAGCTAACATGGGTCGTAAGCATCACAATTAGGATTTGGTTTATTTATCACTTCTTGGAGGGGGTGTTGTTTCTAGTTTATTTCTCTTCTAATTTATTATATCTGCTTTTCTGATGCTTATTTTAGATTTATTTGTTGACTTTCTAATTTTTTAAAATTCATACTCAATTTACTAATATTTTCTTTTGATATTTTGTTAATTATGTCTGTAGGGATATGGTTTTTCCACTGAGGACTACATTAGCTGTATCCCAGAATTTTTGGTGTGTTGTTTCATCATTATCATTCTCTTTCATATAATTATTGTTTCTATGATTTGTACTTAGAATTTCATTGTTAAGTCTTCATTTGGGTCTCTGTGTTTTGTTTGTGGTCCCTGAACCAATGACTATTTTGATTGTGTTATGGTCTATACAAAATATATTTACTATTTCTAACTTTCAGTATTTATTTTTAATAAATGTGGTCTAATACAATTTTTAATTGTGCATAGGGCATTCTTTGTAAAAGTTCCATGTGATGCTGAGAAATGTGTATTTTTTTTGCAGTCCCCTTTAGAAGACACCATAAGTATTTTAGCTCTAGTTTCTGCAGCAATTGTTCAGTTCTGTATTTTTCCTTTTATTTATCTTTCAGTTAGACTTTTTCAAAACCAAGAGAAGGACATTGAAGTTTCTTGTCACTATGATGTTACTATCTATGTATTCCTTTTTTTTCCCTTGCAGCTCAGTTTTCCTTTATGACTTTGGATGCTAAGGTATTGGAGCATTTATGTTTAATGCTACCTTTGGTTCATTGTTTATGGTTCCTTTCAGAATAATATAGTTTCCTTGTTTATCCCTTTTTATTTTTTGAATGTTTTTTTCAGGTAGCATGATCCCAACTTCTGCTGTTCTGAATTCACTTGATGCATCATAAATTTTTTTCCATTCCCTCAGTTTTATTCTGTGTGTATGTCTTTGTTTATTAAATGCATTTCTTGTAAGCAACAAGTTGTAGGATTTTGTTTTCTTATCTAATCTGTCACTTTTGTTTTTTTTTTAAATAAACATTTTATTTACTTATTTAAACTCAAAGGTAAGATTTAAACGCAGGTCATCTGACTTCAGAACCAGTATACTTGTACCATATTGGTTTCTTCAGATCAAAATACTAAACTTATAAATATTATAAGATGAAACCTTTAATACTATCATATAAAAAATAAACTTATAAGAAATCTATTATACTATCATATAATACTATATGATGAAACCCGAGTTCAAATCTGACCTCAGATACTTACTACTTGTGTTAACCTAAAAAAAAAATCACTTGATCTCTACCTCAGCTTCCTCATCTGTAAAATGGGGATAATAATAGCACCTACCTCTCAGGTGGTTGTGAGGATCAAAAGAGATAATATTTGTAAAGCACTTTAAAAATCTTTAAGGCTATACAAATTCTATTATTGTTATTCTTATTATTATTGATTATCATCATCGTGATTACTTCAACAGTTCAAGTGGCAGCCTGGAATAGTGTATAGAGAATAGGACTTAAAGTCAGGAAGACTTAGATTCTAGTCCCATCTCTGACATATACTCTTAATGCCCCAGGCCCCTTTCTAAGATGATGTACAAGGTAAAGAAAAGGAGTGGGGGTTGTCACTCTTCACTGGTGAACAATGTTACTAAGGAGTTCCCTATTTCTTGAAATCACAGGTCTGGACCAAACTTCACATGACCCTGTAGTCTCATCTCTGTGCTGATGAAGTGTACAGATCAGTCACAGCTCCTCAAGCTGCGCTGCTCTTGCCCATATGCTTCCGCCAGTCCTCTATGAGGGATCTGTCCAATGTGCTAGACACCTTTCTTTAGTTCTTTTACTAGTACGTAGACACCAGAACAACACACTCCTCACTTGCTCTTATTCTTAACAGACAGCTGGCCCACCTCCTTTTCTGGTCCTCTCTTTGATGATGTCCTTTATAACACTCAGAGCCAGCAAATGATCATTGCAGCCTGATTAGACCCACCCTGTGTATTAGGTACCCCTTTAGTTCACCCATAATTTTACTTCTTCATAGTTCATGCTGTTCCATGATTCCAGCTAGGGAACACCATCCAGAGCATATTAGTATTAAAGATGAGGCAGCTGAGAGGTATAGGAAGCACTTGATTTGGAATCAGGGAAACAGGAGTTCAAATCTCACCCTGGATTTTTGCTAGCTATGCGGGCACATCATTTAACATCTCTCAGTCTCAGTTTCCTCATCTGTAAAATGGAGATAATAACAGCACTACCTCACAGAGTTGCTGTTGGATAAACTGAGATTACTGCAGCAGCTATATAAATGCTGCCTATTATTATTTTGTTTCAGTGAGAGCTTTGGAATCATTAATTCATTGCATTATTTCCCAAGTTTAATCTAACTTGCTTTCTTCCTATTCATTCTGGACCCTAGTTCATTGTTAACACTTGTCTAAGATATGTATTGGTATACTAACTCTTTTTTGAAAAAAAATTATTTTAAGCATTCTTTTCTTTTTAAAGTTTGAGTTCCAAATTCTCTTGCTCTCTCCCACCCCCGGAGAAGGCAAGGAAAATGATATCCATTAATTATACATGCGTGATCATGGAAAACAGATTTTCACATTAGTCATCACAAAAAAAAAGCAAAAAAAAGTGAGAAAATTATACTTCAATTTGTACACAGAGTTCTTCAGTTCTTTCTCTAGAGGGAGATAGCACTTTTTTTTTTCACCACAGCCCTTTGGAATGGTTTTGGATCAATTGATCAGAGTAGCCAAGTCATCATTACAACATTGTTGTTACTGTGTACAATGATCTCCTGGTTCTTCTCATTTCACTTTGCATCAGTTCATTTAGGTCTTGCCATGTTTTTTCTGAAACCACCACACTTGGGAATTCTCATAACACAAGAGTACTCTGTCACAATCATAAACTACAACTTGGTCAGCCATTCCCCAATTGATGAGCATCCTCTCTATTTTCAATTTTTTGCCACCACAAAGAGAGCTCTTATAATTATTTTGGTGCATCTAAGTCCTTTTTCCTTTTCCTTTGATCAGTTTGGGGTACAAACCTAGTAGTGGGATTGCTGCCTCACTTGGCATTAATAGTAAGAGGATGAATGAACGCAATCAGCACTGTGGTTTCATCTGTCAGGGGATCTTGTAAGATATTAATGAACACATGGAAGGCAGCTTCATACAGAAGAGTCTTTAAGGCTGCATTTATTATCCCTACGGAGTCAAATAACTTTTTTTTTTATAAGCAGCAAACATGATAGGCATTTGCATTCTTTACACATCATTCAATTAAGTGAATATGAAGATGTGATCTGCTATAGAAAGTTGTCTACAAAATCTTACCATGTATATTGATTTTTTTAAAAAAGTATACTCCCCTCTTCACATTTTTCATTAGAGATATCCTTGCAACACAGATAATCTTGAAGATTATAAATAGACCCAAAAAAGTAGGCGTTGGCCAGCTTTGGAGTGGCCAATGTCTTTTCAGCCACCATTTTTTTTTTAAAGTAAGCCACTATTTGTGATCCTTTCTATCCTTTCAGAATCTTCCCCTCTTTATGTGAGATTGCATACCATCTTGGGGAGGAAAGGAGGAGGAGAAAATTAGAACTCAAAATCTTATAAAAGCAAATGTTGAAAATTTAAAATAAATAAATTTTTTAAAAAGAAAGAAAAATGGTGCTGGACATTGAAAGCAGAAGGTATAAGCAGGGCTCAACTCCAAAGAAGCTCTTGCCACAGAAGACAAAGTTTCATTTACTAGGGAGGGGGAGGAAAAGAGTTATTTTTCAGAGACTCACCATCCATATCCACACTTTCAGTTCTACTGGACAAATATTTACAGTGAGGAGATTGAATTCTCTTGTGTGTTGCTAGCCCCATCTTCATATAAACAGGAGGTGAAGGAAGAGGGTTTAGTTCCAGCTAGGTTGGAGGTCTAACAGTTGGAGGCCCATTTTGAAAAAGAAAAAAGTCCAAAAGGAACCTTGCCTCCTCCACATAGGCTGGCCATGCTTGTATATGCTAAAGATCCCTAGAGAGCACCGTCTCCCCATGAGGCAAAGCCTCAGCTGCATAATCACGGTTACCTTCTCTGGCAAGGGGAGCTGAATAAAGAAGGAAATTCTTTGGTGAGAAGCCAACAGAAGATCAGACCTGGGTTCTAGTTAGGGCTCTGACATTTTTCACCCGGGGCCTGTAAAATGAGGAGGTTGGATTATACGAATTTCGAGTGTTACACACTCACTCATGCATATTACTGCCACTGGAAACATTCTCCAAGGTCTGCTTCTACTTGGACCACCCTGGATGGATACTTTCTCCCCTGAGAGTCTACTAGAGATGTAATTCTTTCATCCAGTTACAGAGTCTCTAAGGGCTCTTCCATCACTGCCCCTGCAACACTAGAATTGCTCTGTAGGGAGGGCACTGGGAGCCAAGGTACTCTTAATCTTGCTAGCTAAATACAGCAAGGGGGTGGGGAGGAGAAAGGAAGGAAGATGCCTCCTTTTACCACCCTAATTCCCAGTCTCTCCATGCTCCCTAAGTCAAAGTTCATTCAAGGTATGAAATAATACTCCCAAGGGATCTGTACCCAGACTTACCAGAGAGCCACAGCTGAACTCCATCAGCAGAGATTCACACTACTCTTTACTCTCACTACCTCACTCTCACCCTAGTATCATACTGCTGGTTTCCACAAGTACTCAATAATTTTCCTTTCTTTCTTGCTTCTTTCCTTGAAGCTTCCTTCCTGCCACACCCCAGTCCCTGTTTCCTAGCAAGACCTATTCTTTTGATCACCAGGAGTCAAAAGAACATCCTGATCTTCTTTTATAGCCCAGGCAATAATGACTAATTACTGGCAGCTGGGAGTCCCATTTGCTTCCACAGGTAGCTGTCTGCCTTTCAAGCTGGGCATCTCCAAAGTCTTACACCAAATTCCCTTCCAATTATAAATCCTAGAGGGTATTATAACAACCAAACTCTCCTCTGGGGGATGTATCCTCCGATAGAAAGGTAACAGGGACTTATGTGCTAAACAGGATGCCCTGGGAAAACCTCCAAGAAGAAGAACACCATTGATATAGCTGAATATTTCAGGCTTCTTGAAAATCTTTCCTGTCTGCAGTCCAAGCAGATTGGGCCACAGAATCACAAAAATCTCAGAGGTGGACAGAACGTTGGGTGGAATCCTAGCCATACCTGAAAAAGAATTCCTTCTTGAATGTAGGCAACAAGTCATTATCCAACTTTTACTTCATCACTTCAGTAAGTGTTGGTAATCTCATTATCCTGTGAGGCACAACTTTGGACACCTTTAGGTATAAAGAAGCTTTTCTAGTGGAGTACTGGGTGTGGAATCAGGAAGATGAATTCAAATCTGACCTCAGACATTTACTATGTTCGTGATCCTGGGCAAAGCATTTAACTACTGCCTGCTTCAGTTTCTTTAACTATGAAATGAGGATAATAATAGTGCCTACTTCCCGGGGTTGTTGGGAGGATGAAATGAAATAATATTTATAAAAGCGCTTAGCTCAGTGTTTGGCATTAAGTGAATTCTTAATAAATACTTGTTCCTTTCCAATCCACCCTTATGTCTAGATGAAATCTGCCTGTCTTTGAGAACCATGATAGTATTCACATACTTGAAGACACTGTCAGGTCCTTCTTACTATTGCTTCTCTTCTATAGGTTAAACACATATAGTTGCTTCAACCAATTCTCACACAATATGATGGTCTCTATCAACTTAATCACTTGTAAATGTGAACTTGGGGTCCAGCATATCAACGTATAAACAGCTTCTTCCAGGGTCTCTTCCTAGGATCTTGTGTTTGCAAAGGCTAACAGAAAATGGTGTCTGAAATCATTACTTACGTAAGTAGAAATAGTTAACAGTAAATTCAGGATATCCAGTAATTTGCAGGGAGCAAATCCTAGTTTTTTGTGGTACCTAAGTGAAATGAGGGAAACATTGAAGGCTTAGTTCAGAGTATCCTCTACCTATATTCTGTATTTTCTTGAGAACTAATTCTGATTGGCAGTTTCTCCCTAGCAGAGGAGACAGTTAATAACGGGAAGTTTAACAGTTTAAAAACAAAAAAAGGAAATATAAGGAGATTAACTTACATTGTAATAAGGAAGCAGACATTAAGAATTTTTAGGCCAACACAGCTGTGAACAACTTTTTTGTTTTAACACCCAAGTTAAATGAGGCAAAGTTGAAGCTTTCTTCTTAAAGGAAAAAAAAAAGAAGTGGGTTATAATAATCATCAGTAATAATAACTGAAGTTTAATGATGGAAGGTACCCAATTTATGCCTTGGGGTCTTTTCATCTTGCTGCAGGGAAACAGTGCCTAGCTATTTAGCTACTCTGGGGGAAATGGGTGCCATTTGACTAACCCATTCATTATCCATTCTGTTGCCCTTTTGTGACCTTATGGCCAAATTGCCTGACACCAAACTGACTCTGTCCCTCAGGAAGGATTGCACCAGATGGTCTCCCCTCTGGGGCTCTCCATGTCCTGAAGGAAACTAGGACAGAGAGAACCAGGTATTTTGTGATCCTAAAGTCACTTTTTCTACATCAAAGGACAAAAAGAATGGATACCAAATCACCCCGACAGAATAGAAAGTCACCAGGGCTATTGGGCAGGAGTCCTAGGAGGGAAGAAGTAGGAGCAATAGGAATAAACAAGATTTAAAGAACATTCCAAGCGGGTCATTCCCTCCCTAGAAATCTCCACGTAGAGGCAGGATGATCGCTTGGCTGGCATGCTTTAGGGGGAATTCTTTTCCTGGGATCAGTTGGGTTAGACGGCCATGGCTTCTGAGTTGTCTTCCAAGTCCGATCTGCCTTGCCATTCTGTGGCTTAGGGGCATTTGAGAAAGAGCAAGAATATAAAAGTCTGTATGAAAGATAGACTGAAGAGCCTATCTTTTCACATATAAATGTGGTAGTGATACCCTAAAGATGCCCTAAGGCCTGAGCCCTGCTGAGTCAAACTTTGCTCATTGGAAATGGCAAGTAGTAGCAACACCATTCAAAGGACAATGGAAATGGAAAGTGAAGCTTTTATACCATAAACCACTTTCCTACTCCTGGAATGGAGGTATTCAGATGTTTTGCAGAATTTATGTACTATTATATACATATACATAACACACACACACACACACACATACACACACGTGCACTGATTTCCTCAGGAAAAACTACAACTGCAGGGTTCTGAGTGGGACTCACAAAGAGTTCTCAGGCCAGGTTTATGATTTGGAATGCACCTCAGGAAGCCAAAGGGGCCCATGACCAAGCTGGCCATTACAACTTTCCTCTCTATTCTTTGAAGGAGGATAGGGGGAGTCAGGATGGGGATGGGCAGGGACCAGGTGTGCTAGGAAAAGATGGCCACAGGGAACACAGGTAAACACTGCAGAAACATCACAGGGAGAGCACGGGTGAGTACTATCGTCTAACCAACCCCCTCAGTTTGGGATGGGAAAACTGATGGCCAGGGAGACTTAACATGGTATAGTGGATATAGCATATCGGATCTGAAAATCAGGAAGGCCTCAGACACTTACTAGCTGTGTGACCCTGGACAAGTCACTTGATCTCTCTTGGCCTTAGTTCGTCACCTGCAAGATGGGAGTATTGAACTTGATAGTCTCTGTGGTCCCTTCCAGCTCTAAGTCTGTTGTGTTATAAGCCTCTGAATTGATTTACTTAAACCACAGAGTAGAAATTTGAAACTTAGGTCCTCTGACACTTCCAATCCAGTCAAGCAGTTTAACAATCTCATGTTTTATCCACTCCTATGTTTAAATATAGTCTCGGACGCCTACTAGCTGTGTGACCCTGGACAAGTCACTTAACTTTGCCTCAGTTTCCTCATCTGTAAAATGAGCTGGAAAAGGAAATGGTAAACCACTCCAGTATCTTTGCCAAGAAAACCCCAAAATGGGGTCATGAAGAGTTGAACATGACTGAAACAACTGAATGACAACATGTCTACAAGGCCAGCTGGTCTGCATCAACAAAGCTACCTACCTACTGTATTGAGAATCAACTATGAAGTGACAGACGACTACATACCCTTGCATTTATGTCACTGACTACAAAATATTAGTGATGTTCATTTGTGATGCTGACTTTCAAGGAAGGAAAACCCCAAATCCAACATTTCTAGAAAAAATGGGGAGCTAGAGTTAGAGCAGAAATATAAATAGACAGGTGTCAAGCTCAGCCCAAACCATCAGGGTCAGACAGCCAAAACAGTGAATAACACATAATATCTTAGAGGTATTGGGCCAGGTACTAAAAGGAAAAGAGGAATCAAGGAGGCATCCTACTTGGCTACATAGCCCCTAACGTTGAGAGGGACTGAGTACAGTGATCTCTCCTTCCTTGTGCTCTTTTCTTTCTGCTGTATGTCCACCACTCTTACATTGCCTGACCGAGAGCTCACCAGGCCCTTATATACCACATCTATATGGTGACCATGTTCTTCAGATCATAAATTAAGCAGTAGTAGTCTGACAAAGAAGATTTCTTTTGTAAAGCCCTGTCAAAAACATTTTTTCTCTATTGAAACTGGGTCTTGAAAATCTTGGCATAAGGTTAGTGGGTACTAGATTATAAGGTTATCTAGTACTAGATAGCCAGGCTCCCTGGGAACAGAAGGTATGTTCTGGCCCTGAGGAATGTGGGTCAGATAGCACCAAGTACTCTCTGATCCTAAAGTTATTGCTTTGATACCAAAGGACAAGAAATCTGGGTGGGGTTAGGTAGTATAGTGGATAGAGCACTGGCCCTGGAGTCAGGAGGACCTGAGTTCAAATTCAGCCTCAGACACTTGACACTGGCTATGTCACTTAACCCCAATTGCCTCACAAAAAAAAAAAGAGAGAGAAGAAAAAAAGCCAAGGCAGAAGTGATCAAAGAAAACTCTCACAGGGTCAGTAGAGGAAGTCTTTGGGGAAGATGAGAAGAAAAGACACTATATAAAAGTCTGGACTGAACCAGATAAGGAAGGATCAAAATCACTTGAAATCAATAACCCTGTATTCTAAAGATAGATTACTTGAGAGGGGAAAACCACCCTGCTTGATGAAAACTGCTGAGAAAACTGAAAAGTAATTTGGCAGAAATTAAGTTAAGACCAACATCTTACACCCCATACAATATGCTCAAAATGAATACACAACCTTAATATTAAAGATCACACTACAATGTTAGAAAAGAATCAGATCAAGTACATTTTATGCTATGATTAGAGAGAGAATTCTTAACAAAACAAGGGATAGAAGTAATCACAAAAGGTAAACTAGATTATGTGTTTACATAAAACTGAAAAACTTTTGTAATAACTAAATAAACACATCTAGGATAAGAAGGAAAGTTATCAATTGAGGGAAAATATTTGCATCATATATTTCTGATTAAGTGTCCAATATCTAAGAAATATAGTGAACAAATGAATGAAAAAACATTTATTAGGTGTTTATATTGGGCTGATTATTAGGATACAAGTACAAAAGTCAAGATAGTTCCTTATATCCTAACAAGGGAGCGAATGCATATAGGAGAGTGATAGCTGAGACTATGAAAGCAGATCAGCTTTTGGAAGGAGAAAATATAGAGGAAGATAGTAAAGAGGACTGAAGACTGAATCTTAAGGAAAACTTTCAATCAGGGAGAATGAAGAGCTAATGGATACCACAAAGGATTGTTCAGAGAGTAAAAAGGAGAACTAGTATTGTGTTTTAAAGAAGGGCTAGTAAACATTTTCAAATGCTGCCAAGATCAAGAGGAATGAGGACATGATCTGGTCATTAGAATTAACAATAAGGCAATGGTTGTTCATTGCTTTCTAGAGAGCAATTTTAAGAAAGTGATGAGGATGGAAACCAGACTTTCAGAGAGTTAAGAAAGGAATTAGAGGCAGTATAGAAAATTTATTTGAGAAGTTATAAAATAAACAAGAAGTTTGGAGGTGTTAGAAAAGAGAGCTATAAAGAGGTAAGAGCTAGCCAGAGGAGGGTCAAGATTTTTATTTGTGTTTCATGTCAAAGAAAGGAGAGAATTGTGCATTTTTGAAAGTATAACAGAGCGAATAGAGAAGGTGAGGTTGCAAATGATAACAAAAGGAGGGATAAGTATAGAAAGATAGTCTTTCAGTAGGCAAGAATGTAAAGGTCTTGCCTGAGGTCACATAGCTAGTGGGTGGCAGAATTAGTGCTCAAACTCATTTCCGTCACATTATTTAAGAGGAAGGACACTTCACATAGCAGTGGACTTGGAGTCAGAGAGACAGGGTTCAAGTCCCAGCTCCTGTACTTCATGTCAGCTTGGACAAGTCACATTACCTCTCTAGGCCTCAGTTTCCTTATCTATACATTAGGGGATTGGACCTTCCAGTCCTAAATCCATGATTCTTTTAAGACTAGAGTCAAGATCAGTTTAGTAAGTGATGTTGAGATGAGGGAATTCGTTACTTGGAACAAGCAATGATTTTGATATTGTTTCATTTTGTGATAGTAGTGGTTATGCGTGTATGTCTCTACCAACACTAAGATGATTCAGAACATCTGACCTTGATCAGATGAAACTGATTGGGCTGGCTGTTCACTGTCAGTTTATTCCGGGATTTCACACCATACATATGGGTTCGTTATTCTCTTTTATTGTATTTTTAATTCTGTGGTTTTAAAAAAAAAATTAATATTAATCTAAGGATATATGTCAAAACTGTACCTCTTAAAGCGCACATTTCAATGACTATTAGTGATATTGCAGTAGTCATTGGTATAGGGAAGTCAAGTGTTTTAAGGATCATCCAAGCCTACAATGGAACAAGATCAGTTGCACCGAAGTGCAAAGGAAGGTTCAGTCAAAAACAAACAGACACAATATTAAGAACTAAAAAACTATTGCTGTACAACAACCTAATTAATCTTCAGAAAATAAGTAATGACCTTTAGATGGACTTGGAAGCTGGAGGAGTTTTGTGCTATAGATTTCTTGAAGTTGGAAGAACGGTGAGACCAGTTTTAAAAAACCAAACAATCCAGCTAATAGTTGTTCATTGTTATGGGGGGGGAGGAGGAATTGCTTGTCACGAGTAAGGCAAATACTAGAATACTAAAGATTGGGAAAAGGTCATTTTTACTGACAAAACTTTATTTTTTATTCAGGGCTATACTGAAACCATTTTTCAGAAGAAAACCAGGTCAACTTGTAAGAAGTATAATTATTCCAGAAGCAATACTGCGATACAACATTGCAACATTGCCTTTCATCACGAAAGGTTAAGAAACTTCTCTAGGAGATGGAGAGAAATATGCTTCAATGGCCTGGGAACTTGCCTGACTTAAACCCCATAGAAAACACTTATGATATAATCAAAGCTAGACTTGAAAAAATGGACTATTCGTCAAAGGTACATTTAATATCCCATATGATATGTGATTTCATGATAGAATGAAGGAGTTAAGGAATTCCTTACATTACAGAATAAATGTAATTAAGACATTAAGGAATAGATATGAAATAGATATAAGGGAAAGATGTGAAAATCCTGAGAACTCAAAGACAAATTATGTAAAAACAAGTGATTGCAGCAAAAGGAGGACATCTTGCATATCAAAAGGGTTTTTTTTAAAGATGTAGAAAGTTGTAAGGTTTATTGTATGTTTAATTTGCACATTTAATTATTTTACTTTGTCCCAGGTAATTTTCATACCACTGTATACTGGAAGGCTTCAATCTTCTCAGAAAAGGAAGAAGTACATGTAAAACTTTTTTTTTAAAGCAGAGAATTGAAATACATTATTAACAGAGTAAAAAATTTCATTAAGGAATTCATTTGATAGTGATAAGAAATTTGGCATGTGTTCAATTCAAACAATACTCAAGACAGACATAATTAGTTATAAGCAACAAACAGCTTTAGAGGTAGGTAGTAGTATAAAGAGTGTTGGATTTTGAATCAGATTTTGAGTCATTTGGAAGCGAATCCTAGCTCTGTCACTTATCATCTGTATGACCTTTGACAAGTCATTTAACTTCCTAGGCTTCAGTTTCTTTATCTATAAAGTTAGGGGGTTGGACAAGACGGCCTCTATGGTGACTTCCCTCTCTATTAATCAAGCAATAAGTGTTTATTAAGCACTCATTAAATTCCAGGAGCTATGCTTAGAGCAGTGGATGGCAAAGCAAAAAATGAAACAGTCCTTACCCTCAAGGAGATTACATTCTAACAGGGAGACAACATGTAAATAACTACATACAAAGTAGATGAATGGTAACCTTAGAGGGAAAGGCATTAGTGCCTGGGGATGGGGAGGATGAGGTGGGTGAGTGGAGACCAGGAAAAGCCTTCCCTACAAAGGGTGGAGGTTAGGTTGAGACTTGAAGGAAATAAGAGATTCTATGATCCAGTTAAGTGCCTACCATGTACCAGGCACTGGGAATACAAAGACACAGCTAAAACAGTCACTCCCCTCTTTATGTTCTTCTAAACAAAAATCGATTACATTCTTTGAGAGAATATCTAATATCTATAGTAAGATTAAAGGCAGATTCTGGCAAGAATTGTCTTCTGGACTTATGGGTCCAGACAAATAAAGGGGAAGGGAAGAGAATAATCATTTATTTAGTACCTACCATGTGCCAAGTGCCGTGCTAAGTCCTTTACAAATATTATTTCATTTGATCCTTACAACTCTGGGAGGTAGGTACTATGATTATCCCTGTTTTTAACAGTTGAGGAAACTGAGGCAAACAGGGGATTTACCCAGAGTCACACAGCTAGTAAGCGTCTGAGGCTGGATTTGAACTCAGGTCTTTCTGACTCCAGACCCAGCACCACACTGCAAAAACTATGAAGGTGGTTCAAAGATGAAACATCAAACTTAGGGAAAGCTAGGTGGTGCAGTGGATGGAGCACTGGCCCTGGATTCAGGAGGACCTGGGTTCAAATCCGGCCTCAGACACATAACACTTACTAGCTGTGTGACCCTGGGCAAGTCACTTAACCCCATTTCCTAGCCAAAACAAACAAACAAAAAACCCAAACAAAAAACATCAAACTTAAAAAGGTAGTTAAGTGAGTTTGCCTCACGGTTCAAAAAAATAATCATCCATCCAAGCTCAGAAGGCATTATGCACATGCTTGTTTTACAGGGGCTATGCTGGCCTCCCTTGGAAGAGAGAGTGTCATGTAAGTAAGAAGAGGCAGTAGAGCACAGATTGGGAGGTTCCACCACCTCATCATGTCCCCAGCCAATAACATCAGAGTCTACAAAACCACAGTAGAATTGGAATAGGACTGAAAAATTTGGCTTGCCTGATTCCCATGGAACCATCTAAATTACATCCTTATAGAAGGACTGGTCTTTCCTTGCGATGCTATATGGTTGTGAATCATGGTACCCAGTAAAAACTGAGGACCATCTGAAAGGCCGTGGAGAGGTGTATGTTGGAATGACACAGGCCATAACCCATTGCAAATGAGAAATTATGCAAGAAAAACAGAGTAAATAATATCATCAAAGATACATATGGTACCAAAAAAACCTAACTTCACCAACATAAATGGGGGAGGCATGATTAGATAGCAGTTTGGAAAAGATCTAAGGGTTTTAGTGGACTGTAAGCTCAATGAGTCAGCAATGTAATTTGGCAATCTGAAATAATGTGAATGTCCTCTTGGACACATTAAGAGAAATATAGCTTCAGGGCTGTACTGGTAAATGTTTTACAACCAGCTCTCTCAGGACGAGGAAATGTACCCAGGACACACTTTTAGGTTTCATTGGCATTATTAACATTTACCTCATCATTTTTTAAAGTCTGGACAATCAACAAAAAAATAAATCTGGCCCTGATTTTTGTAACATTTGCCCATTCCTGAGGTGTAAGTGCATACACTGAAAATTTAAGAATCAGCTCTTGTGAGCCAGTCCTAACTGGCTCTAGCACATTCTGTAGAGCTTCAGAAATGAGAAGCTAATAGTTGTACTCTGTCCTCATTAAACCTTACTTGGAGTGTTGTGTTCAGTTCTGGGAACCATAGTCTAGGAAGGATATTAATAAACTGGAGGGTTTTTAGAGAAGGACCAGCAGGGTAGTAAGTGCTTTGAGTTCATGTCATATTGTTATTATTGGTTATCCATCATTCTCAGAGAGGACCATGACATCAGGAAGGTGATACTATGACATGCAAGTGGATTGGATTTAAGTGAGGGAGTGCTGTGCCAAGTTACCAGCCTCACTTTCTCCTCTGGAGCCATCTGGGTCCAGTGGCAAGATATAGATCAGGAGGACAGGAGATGGCCCCGGATGCAGAGGGAGACCTTGGTCTTTTTAAGCTAAGGTCTTTCCCAGGTCTCAGTTTGACTGAGGCAACACCCATTCAGTGATTAAAGCTAGGTAAGAAATTAGACAAAGAAAGACCTCTTTTACCTAGTCAAAAAAAAAAAGTCATTCTGGGAGGGGATGTTATATAAGGATAGATTGAAAGAGCTAGGGATATTTATCTTAGAGCAGACTATGAAGAGTTTTTTATGTATAAAAGGTATTAGATATGTTTTGTTTGGCTCTAGAAGGCAGAAAAAGGAGCAAAAAGTAAGCACTGTAGAGATACAAATTTAGGATCAATGTCAAGGGGAAAAAACCTTATTAACAATTAGAGCTACCCAAAAGTGGAATGGAGTGCCTCAAGAAGCGTGGCAGTAGGTAGAGGATTCCCCTGACATGATGATCATCAAGCAGAGATGACCATTTATTAGGTATGTTATTCTGGGGGTTCCTTTGGGATGAAGGTTGGCCAATGAGGTCCCTTTTAAACTCTTTTAAATTTTGTGTGATTTTATACAAAAGAAAATGAATTGGTTACATGGCAAAATCAAGAGGTGGGCATTTGTATCCTGGCAATGTTTAGTAAGATTTAGTCGGCACTGAATAACTACTTATTGATTGATCCACAGTGTCGACTTTGGACAAGTCATTTCACTTTTGTAAACCAATTTTCTCGTCGATAAAAAGATAGTAACTTCACTCAGCTCTGAGGCTCTTCCCAGCTCTCAAGTTTGAATCCCTGGCTTACTTTAAGGTTCAGCACATGTGCCAGGTCTTATGAGAAGGAAAGCTTTTGTTCATCCCCCTAGTGGCTAGCGCTCTCTCTCTCTTCAAAGAGACCGTGTCAGTATACACTTACTTATTTCCATGTCATATCCCCTCAGTAAAATATAAGTTCCCTGAGGGCAGGAGTACTTATGTTTTTCTTTTCATAGCTTCACATAGTCCATTGCAATTACTAGACCACTCATTCCACAAGCACTTTTTTGTGCGTGTGTGTGAGGCAATTGGAGTTAAGTGACTTGCCCAGAGTCACACAGCTAGTGAGTATTATGTATGTGAGGCCTGATTTGAACTCAGGTCCTCCTGACTCCAGGGCCAGTGCTCTATCCACTATGCCACCTAGCTGCCCCATCCACAAGCGCTTCTTAAGCACCTACTGTGTGCCAGGAGACCTTGGAGTTACAAATGCAAAAAGGACACAGTCCCTTCTCTGCTCTCAAGGAGACTGTACATAGTAGGTATTTAATAAATGCTTGTTGAATGAATGACTGGAATGAAGTGAATGCCATCCTTGTGTGTGAAGGACAGTATTCGATGCTGCCAGCCAGCTCCTATGCTGATACGAAGGGCCTGATACGGTAAAACATGTGGTCATGAGTCTGAAGCCAAGTATTTTTTCCTTGTTATTATCCTTCTGGACAGCTCGTTCCATAACACTTGTTTGCAATCAGCTCAACATTGCTCCCTCAGGATTTTCGCGCAGTTCTCAATTGGATCAGAGAGGGTTCTCCCCCTTGGCTAATGGTCTGAGCTCCTCTGTCCTTATTCAGGGACAGAGGATACTGAAGGAGATTTCAAAGGATGCTAAGGAGGTGAGGAATCCAGGCCTGACTGGCCTCCGCCTCCAGGCATGTTCGGTGCTCTCTTTTCTCACTACTTTGGTGTTGGTGCCCAAGGCTTAGACCTCTAATTGCAATTCTTCAGAGAACTCCCTCCTTACCTCTCCCTGCAAGAATCCCCCTGCTTCCCTAGAAGTACCATCTGGTGCCATCCCCTACACTAAGCCCTTCCTGAAGGCCACAGTAGGCAGCATTCTCCCCTTCTTGAAATTACTTTTTATCAGAATCACAGATTTAGAGCAGGAAAGGGCATTCAATGGTATAATGGTCTCATTTTACAGATAAGCAAACTGAGACCAGAGAAGAATGAAAAAGGATTTGAACCCAGTTCCTCTGACTCCAAATCCAGCTTTCTTTCCACAGTACCACACTACTGCTCAGCATTTTTACATAATGTGTATCAACTTATTTGTGTATTTGCTGTATCCCCTACCTCTACCTCCGCTCCAGTAGAATACAAGCTCCTTGAGGGTAGGGACTATTTTATTTTTGCCTTTGTATCTCTAGCAGCTAGAACACTATTTAAAATATAACAGATACTACTACTACTACTACTAATAATAATAATAATAATAATTTATATAGCACCTGCTATGTGCCAGGCACTGTGCCAAGCACTTTACAATTATTACCTCATTTGGTCTTTGCAACAACCCTGAGAGGTAAGTGTTATTATTATCCCCATTTTACAGATGATGAAACAGAGATCAAGTGACTTGTTCAGGATCACACAGCTAGTAAGTGTCCAAGGCTGAATTTGAATTCAAATCTTCCTGACTTCAGACCCAGAGCTCTACTTCACCACCTAACTGTGCCTAAAATGTAATAGATACTTAATAAAAAGTGTTACTAAAATTGAATTGAATGTCAGAGAAAATCAGCATAACTCACTTATTCAGTCAACAAAGTGCTTGTTGTATACCATGCAGACACTAATATGTCAAGAGATTTCAATCCCTCCCCAAACGGTGAGATTTTTAAAAGGTCATATAAGTAAATTATCAGGCAATGGTGAATGTGCAGGGCTAATTGGGTCCCCAGAGTACTTGCATCATGACACTAGTTGAAGTTTTTGAACTGTTACAGAAGAGTCACAAGTCTCATCAATTATAAACATCAGTCATAAGATGGCTCGGTGTGGACTTTTCTCTAAAAGAGGAAGATGCCTGACACGTTGTCACATCTTGTAATAATAGAAAATCATATGTTACAATTTCTCCAAAACTGATACATCTAAGACATTACAGAAAAAGAATAAAATTAAAGAAGGATTTGAAATTTCATGGTCACCAATTTGGAATTTCATGGTCATCTCAGAGCTGGAAAGGACTTCAGAGTTCATCTACTACCATCTCCCTCTCAATATAATGACAATGATAATAGACATTTAGTTAGCACTTTAAGGTTTGCAAAGCACTTTATAAACATATTTCAGTTAGGCCTTCTAAAAATCCTGTGAAAGAGATGCTATAAATATTTATCCTTCCCATTTTCCAGATGAGAAAACTGAGACACATAGATGTTAAGTGACTTGTCCAGGGCCACATAGCTAATAAGTATCAGAGGCAGGATTTAAATCCAGGTGTTCTGGTCTCCCAATAGAGCATTATAGCACATGGCTCCTTTAGGAATCTTCTATCCTGTTTGACATTAGCCTCATATATCTGAAAGCATTAAAGATAAGCCATAGAAAGAACTAAGAACAGTAGATAGAGGGACTGCCCTAATAGGTCAATCATTTGAGTATTCAAATGCTGTCCCCATCTCAGGCTGTTTTCAAAACTGAATGTCAGAATGGGAAAAGGACCCACATGCACAAAAATATTTATAGCAGCTCTTTCTGTGGTGGCAAAGAATTGGAAACTGAGGGATGCCCATCCACTGGGGAATGACTGAACAAATTCTGATATATGAATGTAATGGAATACTGTTGTGCTATAAGAAACAATGAGCAGGTGGACTTCAGAAAAACCTGAAAAGACTTGTATGGATTGATGCTGAGTGAAGTGAGCGGAACCAGGAGGACATTGTACACGTTAATAGCCATGTTGTGCAATGACTAACTTTGACAGACTTAGCTCTTCTCAGCAATGCAAGAATCTAAGACATCTCCAAAAAACTCATGATGGAAAATGCTATCCACATCCAGAGAAAGAACCATGGAGTCTGAATGCAGATGGAAACATACTATTTGCTCTCCTTTTCTTTTGTTGTTTTATTTTATTTCTTCTTTCTCATGGTTCCTCTCATTAGTTCTAATTCTTCTATACATCATGACTAACATGAAAATATTCTTAATATGAATGTATAAGTAGAGCCTATATCAAATTACATGCCATCTTGGGGAGGGGGAAGGAGAGGGGGGGAGAGAAAATGTAAAACTCAAAATCTTATGGAAGTGAACATTGAAAACCAAAAATAAATAATTTTTAAAAAAACAACCAAAAAAACCCCAAAATTAATGCCAGCGGCAGAGGTATGATGGTGGAATAGAGGCCCCAACCCAGCCAAACTCTCCCTACAGTTCCCTCCAAAGAACTTTAAAATAACATCTCAAATGAAATTCTAGAGCCATGGAGCCATCAAAGGGTCAAGGTGTCTAATGTCGGAGTTTCAGGCTCCCCCACAAAACAGTGGGGGAAGAACTTTTGGAAGGTGGGTGGGGGGAGGGGGTTTCCTATCTAATCACACCACTGTGGTGGTCTATTATGCCACCAACTTATAACACTGGCCCTGATGCCCTCTTATCTCCTAGAAATGTATCTTAGAGAAACAATGTAATAGAGTGCAAACAGTGCTGGACCAGGAATCTTAAAAAGCTGGCTTTGTGTTCCAACTCTGCCTCTAGCTAGCTATGTGACCATGGATAAATCACTTAATAGGGTGCAGTTCGACACTGAGTTTGGAGCTTGGGGACCTAGGTATGAATTCTGGCTCTGCCACTTATTACCTGAGCGATCTTCAACATCATTTACCCTCTTTGGGGGGTCAGTTTCCTCATCTGCAAAGTGAAAGGGTTGAACTAGATGATCTCAAGGTCCCTTCTAACCTCAGATCTATGATCTTATGATGAGGCTGTTTCCTCATCTGTAACTTGAGAGTAAGAATACTCATATAATCTACCACACAGGGTGATTAAGAGGAAAATGCTTTGTAAACTTTCAAGAGCTACGTATAGAGAGGAAGGATGATTTAGTGGCCCTGAATTCAAATCCCATCTCTGACATAAACTCTGGGACTCTGGCCAAGTGACTTCACCTCTCAGTACTCTTGACAGCTCTGTAAGGCTAAGTCAGAGACTAGGTGCTGACTGACAACGTGGGTGAAGGGAGTTTCCTGCTCCAAGAATCCCCTCTACCAATCACAAGTCCTATTCCAAGTTCTACATAAGGGTGAATTAGTATTTTCTCTAGAGCATGGAAAAATACCACCCCCAATCAGTTTCCTGCCCCAGTCTTTCTCTTCGTTAAGGAAAATCTCAGAATTAGCCACCTGGTATCTTTAAACCTACCAGGAATCTCCTTAACTAACAACCCATTCCATTCCTCCAAGCCCACACTTTTCCCCTGGCTCTTCTTCCTTGAAGAGAAAAATGCTGATGCCAACATTGATGGAGAGAATAGATCACGACCTTTCACAAAATCTCACTGACGCCCTCTTTTCTCCTTACTTTTCCTGAGGAGAGATGGAGAGGTAGTCGGGAAAGGAGAGGGAAAAACTGGTGGAAAGACATCAGAAAATGCCTTCTGCTCTCGAGCCAAATAAACAGCCATGGGCAGGGACTACTTCACTTGTACATGGTTTGGGTGTGTACATTCCTTACAATAAATGGTGTTGACAATTATTGGGGTTGGTGGCCAGTTGGATATGCTCTGTAAATCAATTTTAATTTAATATTTGGTCACGTCTAATTTATCAGTAACTTGTTCTTGGATCATCTTTGGCTTTTCTTTCTCCCTCCCTACTTTCCCTGCTGCATCCAGCCAGTTGCCTCTTGTGGAATCACCACTCAGAAGCATCTCTCACATTTATTCCCTTCTCTCCCTTCACTTGGTCACTATACTATTTAAGCTCCCAACATCTCTTGCCTGGATGATTGCAATAACCTCCTAACTGGCTTCCCTGCCTCCAGTTCTATCTTCTTCAATCCATCCTTCATTCAGATATTTCTCTGACAACCCCCCCCCCCACTTAAATCCAATTCACTTGTAAGTCATGGCATCACCTTCCTGATGTCATGGTCCTCTTTGAGAGCGCTGTACAAATAACAACAACAATCTCTGACAGGTACAAGCCTTGGGTTGTTGCCATTGGCCATTACTTTCCCTTTAGTGCTTTCCTGAGGCTCCTCTGAGGCCTCAGCTAATTTACATGGCCAGCCTCTAGACTTCGGGAAGTGAGGGCTGACAGGATTCAGAAAAGGTAGAAAGAAAAGAGTTTCAGAAAGCCTCAGCAGAGGTGCTAACCGTTTGGGGGTTACATTGTACCCTAGACAGGGAAGAGGTGAATAGTATTCAATCATCCTAACTTATGTTGGGACTAAAGGCTGGGAACCATTGCTTGGGACAGGACAGTGAGAAGATCTGCAATAGCTGTCTGAGGGATCCTTTGTGGGTGCCCGGCCAGAAGCAGCTTATGTGGGAGGCCAGATAAACAAAAGACTTAGGAAGGTGTTAACTAGCCCAGAAGTATATTATCACGGTTTCACTATAATAGCTGTAATACTTTCTCTGGAAAATAGAAGCGGGTAGCAAAGATGAGGAAATAAGAGTAGTGGGTAGATAAAAACAGTAGATGGTATATAAAATAGCAACAGTAGATGGTATATAAAATAGCAACAGTAGAACAACTCAGAGTTCCTGTTCTAAGCCAGGTGTTATAGGTGCCAGAACCAAGGGGTATAAAGCACAGAGCCACCATGCCTCAGCCACCTTCCCTTCTGCCCCTATAGCTTCCTTCTCTCATGGGGAGAGTGCTTTCCGGAAACCATTTTGAGGAAGGACCCAGACCAGCCGTTCTTCATTCTCTAGAGACTCTGCTACCATGCCCTGGTGTAGGTACCTTCTTTCTCTCTTATCCTTTTGAGCTTTCTTTTATGCATTGTCTTCTCCTATTAGAATGTAAGTTTCTTGAGGGCAGGGTCCAGCTTTCTTTTTGCTTATAATTTGTGTCTCTAGTCATTAGCATGGAACCCAGTAGACAGTAAGTACTTAATAAATGCTTCTTTACTTGAAAGCCATAATATGGAGGTGCAAACCTAGACCTTTGCTTTCACTGGTTCCCACAGTTGTGTGGGCTGTGCAGGTCAGGGGCAAGGAGCTGAGAGTAGTTTGATTCTCTGGTAAGCCCAAGTTCTTTCTCTACTTAGAGGAGTCTCAACCTCAGCATTGTAGATCCCTGGCCTGTTGGAACTTATCAGAGGAGCAGATTGTTAGATTTCCCAGCAACCCTTGGTTTTTCTCCCATTTTGGTTAGTGGTGACCCTATCACAGAATGGTGCTCTGAGTCTGGAATGACTGAAAGGTGGAAAGTTTTCTTGACTGCTTTTGGGCTCAGTCCTTTCAGGATTTGTTGTTGTATAGAATAAACTTTTTCTGTGTTCCAAACCTTGTTAGCTGGTACTGGCAAAGGGAAGCAAATAGCCTGAGAGGAAAGCCAAAATAAGTCAAATTTCTGTGTCTCAAGGGTGGAGGCATAAGCCTGTATAATAAATATTGAGACACCTCCAACACATGAACTTAAGTCACATGAGTTCAGAGCTGTGGTTCTGAGCCACAGGTTACATTTCAATACCTCTGTGGTCCTGAGATCTCACTGGGGTGAATTCCTTCTACTTTATGCCTCTTCAAACTGTGTAATTTCTATCTATAATAACCAGAATTTATATAGAGATTTGAGGTTTACAAAGCACTTTATATACATTAACTCATTTGATTCTCTCAAAAACCCTGTGAGATCTAAGGTAACATTCACACTCAGATCTTTCTGACTCCAAGTCTACTCTCTATCCACTGAGCCATCTAGCTCCCTGATTTAGCCACCATGCTACAGCTCTTTCTCTAGATTTTAAAATATTTCAAGGGTGTGATGAAATATTTGGGCAATTGATGACTTTTCTTGTCCAGATTACCTCTATATTTATACTCCAATCCCATCCCCCTCTTCTCTATGGGAGCTTGACTCCTCAAATCATTGCATTTCGCTCATCTTCTCACTCTTCCTATCTACTTATTCCATCTTTACAGATAGTGAGGAATTCAGACACCTGGGTTAGATTCTCATCTAACCCGAAAACACATCCTAAGGACTGTAGGGCTTTGCAATTGGCCCTGAAGTTGAGGTCTCCTCTATGAGTTATCTTTCTCATTACAATGTGATCTATTGGAGAGCAGCAATTGTTTGTTTAGCACATTTAGCGCTTAATAAATGCCTTTTCATTCATCCATTCATTTGGCCCTAGAATCCTCTTGAACTTTTGCTCTGTGTGTATCCTCTCTTTCAGTATCAAACTCCTAAAAAGAGTCCTCTCCCTTCACCATCTCACCACCTACTCATAACCCAACTGCTCTTTTCCAAAGGTACCACTGACCTTTTAAATTCTAATTCCGACGACCTCTTCTCCATCATCTTGACCTTTCTGTCCCTCTTCACACCACTGAATATCCTCCTCCTCCTCCTCTGGATACAGTTTCTTCCCTTTGATTGCTGTAACACTGCTCATTCTTGGTTCTCTTCCAACCTATCTGATCACTCCTTTTCAGCCTCTTTTATCAGATTGTCACCTATTTCTCACCCCTAAGTAGTGCTACCCACCAGGGCTCAATTGTAAACCATCTTCTCTTTTCCCTATATTCTTTAAATTCAATGCAATCAATAAATGTATTAGGCACTTACCATATACCAAGTACTAAGCTAAGTGCTAGGGATACAAGGACAAAACTTAAATAGTCCTTGTCTTTGATGACCTTATATAGTGTCCCAAAAGTCTCAGGGCAGTTTTAAGCTGTCAAAGCTTTGGGACACCCTGTATGATACTGGGAAGGGGGAACAACATGTACACAGAGGTAATTAAATGAAAAAGTTGAGCAAAATAAACACAAATTTTCCAGGAAGCACTAGCAACTAGGGTAATCAAGAAAGGCCTCATGTAGAACTTGAACTGGGCTTTGAGGGGAGTGAGGGATTCCAAGACCTGGAGGAAAGGAGGAAGAGCATTCTAAAAATGAGGGAGAGCCTGTCCAAAGTCACAGAGACACGAGATGGAGTGCTGCAGATGGGTTACAGTGAGGAGGCCGCTTTGACCAGAATGTACTTTTTCTCTTGATGATCTCACCAGTTCCCACTGGAGCAATTAGTATTTCTTTGTGGATGATTTCCCAAACCTCTGTTTCCCTAGCCTTTCTCTCGAGCTCCAGTGCTGCATCACCAAATACTTGTTAGACTCTGTCACTTAAAAGTCCTATAGACATCTCAAACTCAACTTCTTCAAAATAGAATTCGTCATAAACACTAGCCCAGGAGTTAGAAGAAACCAAAGTTCAAATTCCTGCTCCAATTCCATTCAGCAAACATTTATTAAGTGTCTACCGCGTATAAAAGGCTGCTTTGACATTTACTAGCTGTATGACTGTGGACAGGTACTTAAGCTTTCTAAGTCTCAGTTTCTTCATCTGTAAAATGAGGAAAACAAAACTTGTAGTACCTACCTCACAGAGTTGAAGATCAAATAAGGTAATATATATAGAATGCTGTGCAGACCTTGAAGCACTGTGTAAATATCAGTGATGATGATAATTAATAATATTACAAACTTTCCTATTTCTGTTGAGGGCACAGATAACTATCAATGCTCACAGCTACAAAATCATCCTTGATTCTTTCATTTCCCTTGCCCCGCATCAGTTCAGTTTTAAATACCTTCATTTCCCCCCCCCAAACGTCTCTTGAATCTCCTTTTCTGTCCACCACTGTCATAGCCTCACCAAGTCTTCATTACATTTTGACTATTGTAATAAACAAGGCCTTCCCTGCCACCTACCTCAGGTTTCTCCAGTCAACTCATCATAGGGATGAAAAAATAATCTTGCTAAGATGCACATCACTTCCTACTTTCAGTGGCTCCCTATTGCATCTAGGATAGACTAGAAACTCTTTATACCAGTGCTTCTTAAACTGTGGATCATGAACCCATATACGGTTGCAAAAAATTTGGCAACAGTAAAAAATGCTCAATGACCAAAAATTAATTAAAAATCAAATGTAATGAATCTGAAGTGTTTCTGGGCAGCGCCTGCACTTGTTCCATTGACGTCACTGCAGCCTTGGTTCTGAACACAAAGCACGCACACTTTGCACTGCGCGTGCCCTCGGGCCATGCAAGGCCAAGGCATGCTGCCAAAACCAAGAAGGGGTCCTGAGTGGAAAAAGTTTAAGAAGCCCTGCTTTATACTAACCATTAAGCCTCCCTGCCCCTCCCCAGTGAGCTCCTGCCAATCCTTTCTAAAATGATTTCTCACTTTCCCCTTTCACAAATTCCCAGTTCCAACCAGCCTAAATGTGTTTAACAATTCATGTTTTGCTTCCATGTATTTGTATAAGCTGACTTCCAATACCTATGCGTACATATTATATAGTCGTATGTATCTATATATCTGTGTGTATATACATATATATACATATGTACATACACATATATACATATATAGATACACACACACACAACACACACACAATGTACCCCCTGTAACTTCATCTTTCACACTCCTCCACCACAACCTTGGCATCTGCCTCTGGGTCCCCTGGCTCTGACTGGTGAGCTTTTACCTCATCTTACTGGGACCCAGGCCCTCATGCCACTTCTCTGTCATCTCCTCACCACACTGGCAGGTGAGTCCTCTCCCTTACCAACAACCCTTTGTGTGTTGTCTTTTAAGCTCCTTTACTAAGACCTTAGTCTTCCTCCTCTTCAGTTATTCCCACCATTATCCAACCACAGATCGGCCACCTCTCTCTGCTCTCTCACGTCATGTCCCAGGCCACAGAATGCCTCTAGAACAAGCTCAGAATTTTGTTTACTTAACCCACTACCAATTCATTTTCATCTAACCTCAGACCGGGCCTTTGATGCAACGTGGCCTTTCTTTTATCCATTTATTTGTTGATTCTCTAGCAAATTCCCCACAATGATTGCTTCAGACCTTCAGTGTTCTTCTCAACTCCCCATCCCACCCCTTTCTCCAGCTTCTTAGAAGATGACGTCACCTCTCCTTCATTGGGAAAATCAAGGCCATCTGGCATGTGCACCCTCTCCACCCCAAAATATTGGCCTGTACACGCATCCCATCCCATCTCCCCCTGCCTGTCTCAGAGGGAGGGGTGGCCCTCATCCCTGCCAGACTAATCCCCCCAACTGCCTCTTGAGTCCATCCCTTTCCTGTCTCCTCACAGACCTCCCTCCCTTAATTTATATTTATTCAGCATCTTTTATTTTCATGCTTCTTTTCCTGCTGCTTCAAACAAGCACAGGTTTCTCCTATACTTAAAACAGAAACCAGGGCAGCTAGGTGGCGCAGTGGATAGAGCACCGGTCCTGAAGTCAGGAGCACCTGAGTTCAAATCAGGCCTCAGACCACACATTTGACATTTACTAGCTGTGTGACCCTGGGCAAGTCACTTAACCCCAATTGCCTAAAAAATAAATAATAGAAACAACTGCAAAAAAAATCCCCAAAACAAGCAATAATCCTTGCCTGTCTTCATTTCCCAATGTGATCATGTCATATTCCTTCTATTTCTCTTATTCATTTCTCTATACCCATGCCTTTGTTTTCTCACCTCATAGTCTTTCCTTTCCCCCCCTGCAATCTGGCCTGAGCTGTGCTGACAAACATCACCAGTAGAGGCAGCATAGTAGAACATTGGATAAGTGATCAAAGGACCTGGATTCAAATCCTGACTCTGACTTATTATCTGTGAGACCTTGGGCAAATCATTTGTCTTTCTTGAGCCCTAATTTCCTTGTCTGTAAAATGACCTGAACTCAATGGCCTCTGAGGTTCCTTCCAACTTCAGACCAGTGATCTTAATGTAATGTTGTTGTACCATGAAAAACATCTATAAATGACTCAGAAATAGCAGATTTGTGTGAATTGATGCAGAACAAAGTAAGCAGAACCAAGAAAACAAGTTACCTATTAACTGCAATAATGTAAAGGAAAATAATACTGAAAGAGATCAGAACTGTGATCTACATAGTGACCAGTCTTGAGGCTTTCAGAAGATTGATTCTAAATACAACTCCTTCCTCTCAGTAGGGAGGTGGTGGACCACAGGTGTGGAAGGAGGCATACATTATAAGATATGATCAATGTGTTTGTTTTGTTTAGCTGCACTTCTTTGTTCCAATGGAAAATTCTACTGGAGGGAGGGAGTCACTGGGAAATAATCGCAACGTGGTGTTCCATGATTTGTAGCCAAATAGCGTCACTAGGAGACTCTCAATATATCTGTTTTTGTTTTGTTTTGTTTTGCTTTTTTTGGTGAGGCAATTGGGGTTAAGTGACTTGCTCAGGATCACACAGCCAGTAAGTGTCAAGTGTCTGAAGCTGGATTTGAACTCAGGTGCTCCTGACTTCTCTCAATATATCTAAAGCAAAATTCACAACCTTTCCCCTAGTACCATCTCGCTCCCTGTTATGACTTCCCTTTTTCTGTCAATGGCTCCATAATTCTCCTAAGCTTGCAACCTGCCATTTTCAATTGGATATGAAAGGAAAGGAGGAGTCTTGTTACCAAGGTCTATAAATACTTTAGTACCATGTCTGTCCTCTATCTTCTCCTCTCCACTAACAATTTAATTACCCAAATTTAGACCCTTATTACCTCATCTCTGAATTACTAAAAAGTCTTCCAACTAGTCTTTTCCCTCCAGCCTTAACAATTTCTACCACTAGAATAATCTTTTTAAAATGTTGTTTTCATTGTCACACCACTAATCACAAACATTTCATTTCTCCCTACTATCTACATGAGAGATCAAGACCTCCTAAGTACCTCACCTCCAGCTGACCAGCAGCAGGCGGAGGTTTCTACAACTACAACTTTTTTTTGAGAAGCCAACCCCTAAAAGATGATGAGCCTAAGTTCTGCCCCGACTGGCCAGAAGACATACATTTTAAGAGGCTTGTTTGGAAGGTGAAGGTGAAAATGAAATGTCTGCTCAGCAATACAGCTATATTCGGTCTGCTTTAAATGTTTTAAGTATCAACTTCTTGGAAGATTAGAATAGAGGTTTTGAGCTACTTATCATGTTTTAAGTCTTTGTCAATGCACACTCATGAGTCTTTTGTGTCTTAATCATTTCTTTTGTGTGTGGGAAATAAATAACAGTCCTATACCTACAGATATATGGAGACAGCTAATTGCCAATTGTTAAAGTTGTAGTGTGAACATTTACATCTTGAAAAAGGCCTGATTCAGTGTTTTGATTTTCTAAACTTAAGCAACTGATGTAGAAAATCTAAACAATGCACATTAAACTTAAAAGTGCGTGTGTCCTGAGCACATTTTCTTTTTGAGAGCCTGGGTTAAACATTTACAAGCATAGCCCTGCCTCTACTTGATCAATAATGTACAATGCATACCTTTCTCCTCTCTTTTTAGGAGGCATAGATGTGATCAATACCCAAGTTTTAATTGATTTGCCCCAGGACTGTAAGGTAAGGACATAAAGAACCAGATTCAACAAAAAGGACCCTGACCCCTTCCTTCCAGAATACAGGATCTCCACCCTCCTCCAGTACTGAATCGAGTCTACATGTATGAGTCCAGAAATAGGGACCCTTAGTGGGAGATGGCAAGTGTTCCAACCTCCTTTTACTACATAAGAATAAGAATAATAATAAATCTGCCTCAGATGGCAGCATGTCATTGAACTTAAAGTCAAGAAGGCTGGGTTTAAATCCTGCCTCAGACGCTTACTAACTGTGTGACCAAGGACAAGTCACTTCACCTCTCTCAGCCTCTGTTTCCTCATCTGTAAAGTAAGGGTGATAATAGCAACTACTTCCTAGAGTTGTTGTGAGGTTCCAATGAAACAATGTATATCAAGCACTTTGCAAACCTGAAAGCACCATATAAATGTTGGCTATTATTATTATTGCTATATAAAATAACAGAAGCAGCTAGGTGGCTCAGTGGATAGAATGCTGGGCCTAGAGTCAGGAAGACCAGAGTTCAAATCTGACCTCAGACACTTACCCGCTGTGTGACTCTGTGTAAATCACTTGACCTCTGTTTGCCTTAACCCACTGCAGAAGGAAACGGCAAACCACTCCAGTGTCTTTTCCAAGAAAACCCCATGCATAGTAGGGTCCACAGGCTCACAAAGAGTCAGACACAACTGAATGACTGAACAACAAATAAAATAAGAGAATTGGACTAGATGACCTCCAAAGTACCTTCCAGCTCTATGGCAGGTATGCCAGAGGGGATTCATGCAGGTCTAAGGAGTCGTTGACCCTTGGCCCCTCCCATATTCTTCTGGGAAAGAAAAAGGACCATTTCTGTTGTTGTTCAGTCAGGTGTGACTCTTTGTGGCCCCACTTGGGTGTTTTGGGTTTTTTTTGGCAAAGATACTGGAGTGGTTTCCCATTTCCTTCTTTAGTTCATTTTACAGATGAGAAAATTGAGGTAAACAGGGTTAAATGACTTGCCCAGGGTCACACAGCTAATAAGTGTCTGAGGCCAGATATGAACTCAGGAAAATAAGTCCAAGCCCAGCATTCTATCTATTGCACCATTTAGCTGCCCTAGAAAGACCATAGAACACATTAAAAACAAACAAACAAACAAATAAAAGTACTATGAGCTTTGACTTCTGAGAGAGGTGCTATGAGAATGGGTTTCCAGGTTATGGGCAAGTGGAAAAGGTGGTTACAGAAGCCACCCGGCAAGGGTGCACGAGTCAAACTAAGACACATTGAACTGCACTTGGCAGGGCCATCAGGTAACAATGGAGGCAGCTAAAGGCAGAGGATGCTGCAGCATTCAGGAAAAAGGAGGGAAGCTGATGTTATGTGGGTATCAAGATCTCTAAGAGCAGCACAGAAAAGCAAGGACTTGCCTCCATGGTGCCATGAGTTTTGTTAGGACTGTGTGATGGAATCCTTGGGGGTAGGAAGGAATAGCACTCACCAGAAGGTGATCTACCAATGTTCCCTTGCTAACTAGATGAGATTAAATCATGGTACTATTCTGCACATGCTTTATACTACAGTAATGATAACTATGATAACTGATACTACGATTATATCTGGATAGCCTTGGTTACTTATGGGGACCCTGGTGCCTGGAGACAGAAAAGCCAGATACTAATGTTACTTGGGACACTTTGGTGGGGGTGGGGATGGGGATGAATGGTAGAGTTCATATTGAGTTTTCAAGATTGAACTACATCTGTGATAGCTAATGGGCTATAGCAATTATTATTTTATTGATTATTATTAATAAAAATGGCTATCATAAGGTTACAGTTAAATGTTGAGATAAGATCTCTACTGGCTAGAATAAGGGCAAGGAAGAATTGATTCATGGAATCACAGTTCTCTCCCACACCCTCTCAATTATTCAGGCTCAAAAGATTCATTAAATCTGGAAGGAATCTTAGAGATCACTTAATTCAGAGGTTCTTAACCTGGGATCTGTGAACTTGTTTTTTAAAAGAATTCTTTGATAACTGTATTTCAACATAATCTGTTTTCTCTGTAATCCTATGTATTTCATTTTATGCATTTATTTGGAGAAGGTCCACAGGTTTCTTCACCAGACTGCCAAAAGAGGGGTGAGGTGGGGATGGAGAGCCAAGATGCAAAAAAGAATTAAGAGTATTTGAACTAATCCAATCCCTTCATTGTATAGATGAAAAGGCTGTGGCCAGGAGAGGTTACTTTTATTCCCTCATGCCCCATAGTTAGTAAGGAGCTGAGCCAAGAGTTAAACAAACCCAAGTCCACTATAGCACATACCTTTCAAGTGTGAGAAGGTACAGACTGTGCTGAAATTCTGTACAATGATTTTTTAAAAAACATTATTCAATTTATTTCTGCCACTTCACTTTAAAAACTCTCCTAGCTACTGCTAGTCAGGATAGGAATGAGAGTAACCAGGTGGTCAGAATGTCCAGTTTTCCACTCTAGAGCAGGCCTTGGCCTAAAAGGGGAAAGAATGATTAGATAAAGGGCTGGACTATTCTGTCAGCCCCTTAGGGTGAGGGTGGAGACTTAAGAGAAAGAATTAAAACAAGCTATCCAAATGTATAGTGACCGCACCTAGGAGGGGCTCCACTCTGGCCTAGATATATTAGCTGACTGGGATTTAAATAGTCAACTAACTCCTAGATCTGTTTACCTTGCTGGGGCTTTAGACTTGCCCTGGAACTCATGTGTTAAGAACTTTACTCTCCCCTGGCCCAAATGACAATAATCATCATCATAATATGATGATAATAATAATTATAAACAACTTCCAAGGATTGTGATTAGACTCTTTCCTTGAAGACAATCTCAGCCAGCTGCGTGCGCACGCGTGTGCATGTGTGTGTGTGTGTGTGTGTGTGTGTGTGTGTGTGTGTGTGTGTGTGTGTGTGTGTGTTGTCATCCATGGCTCGCCAAGCCAGTCATCCCCACAAGCTGGCAAGAGACAGCTCCAGGCCCTCCCCAAGAAAAGAAAACAAACAGCCAACAGACAGCAACCCTGACTTCAGAATGCCTTCCAAGGCTGTCAGCAAAGAAATAAAAATCGTAGTTTCAACCCCATAAACACAGTCAAATTCCAAGTAACAGACAGCAGGAAGGGGTGGGGGCTGTTGCCCAACCCCCATTTTGGATCAAAGAAATTGGAAATGTGCCCCTGCATTCTCGGTTTATCATCTCAGATGTGTTATGTTAGATGCTTTGTCCCTTTTGTTAGGTATGGCATGTGCTGTAAACAGACACACAAATCAAAACTAGCCAGGGTGTGAGCTGCAAGAAGCCGGGTGGGCCAAAGCACTGGCCTGGTTATAGAGTCTTGACTGCTATTCTAACTACACCACTCTTTGGAAAAGTGAGGCCCACGGCCCCAGCGCTCATCGCTCATCGAGACATCCCTCACCCCACCTTAGTGCTACAGATTCCTCACTTTCCTTGGCTTTGTTACACAATGCCATTCAGAGTCCACCTGGGTACCCCCTAAATGTTACTGATGGTTGGAACCCATAGCACTGGGAGAGCTGGATGGGACTTAGAGATCCTCTAATCGAAATCCTGCATTTTACAGCTGAAGAAACTAAGTTTCCGGGAGGGTCATGTAGTGAATGACCTCTCTGACACCACGGACCCCTCTTCCTGATCTGTTCTTTCATCGGTGGGCTTTCCCAAGACTATGCTCCTTTGAATCTCCTGCTCCCTGTCTTGATATTCCTATCCCATCTCCTCTGCTGAAGACTACATGGTCTTATCTCTAACTAGGAGTTTCCCCCATGGCTTCATCTGGGGCCTTCTTTTCTTCTCTCTCTCTATTTTCTCTTGGTGATCTCATCAACTCTTATGAGTTCAATGATCACCTCCATGCAGACATCTCCCAGTTCTATTTATATATCTGTAGCATCTCCCCTATGTTCTAGTCCTGTTTCAACAACAGCCTATTGGACATTTCAAATTAGATTTCTGAGAGGCATCTCAGACTCTACATTCCCAAAGAAGAACTCATCATCTTTCTTCTCTCCAAACCCACTCCACTTCGTAATTTCCCTATTTCTGTTAAACAGTCACACAGGTTGGAAACCTCTATGTCCCACAGAACCAATCAGTTGCTGGCTCTCGTCACTCCCATCTTTTTGACATCCTTGCACCAGTCCCTTTCTTTCTACTTAAACAGCCGCCATGCTGTTTCAGTCCTTCCTCATATCTCATCTGGACTACAGCTCTGACTTGGATGTCCCTGTCTCCAATCCATCTTCCATAAGACTTCCAAAGTAATATTCCAAACACACAGGTCTAACCACATCATGCCCCAGCTCAAAAATCTCCAGCAAATCTCTATGGCTTCTAGGATCAAATGCAAACTTTACATTTTGTCATTTAAAGTCCTCCATAATCTGGCTCTGTCTACCTTTCCAGACTTATCAAACATCACTACCCTTTGGGCATCCATCCAGCCATATTGGACTACTTAGCTATTCCTCAGACATGGCATTCCCCCTTTCATCTCTGTGTCTTTGCACAGGCTAAACTCTGTGCCTGGAATGCACCCCTCCTCTCTTTTACCTCTAAGAATCTCTAATTTCCTTCAAAGCTCAGCTTAAATGACACTTTATACAACAGACCTTCAAAATCTCTCCCTACCACCTTGTATTTACTTTGTATATATATTATGTCTATTTATCAGTGTTTTCCCCAATAAAGTGTAAGCTCCTTGAGGGCAGGGACCGTACCCTCATTTTTATCTTCGTACAGGCCTGGTACAGTACCTGGCACATAGCATATGCTTAAAGATACTGATTGATTGATTGAACTAAGCCTGGAACCCAGGTCTCCTGTGCCAAAGTCCAGGACTCTTTGTATTACCTCACCAACTCTCCTGACGTGGAAGATAAGGTGAAGATACACCTATTTCTAGAAAGTGACTAATTGGTCTAATCATCCAAGGCACACTTTCTAGAAGCTAGTGGGGCTTTGAAGGCCATTCTTCTAGAACTGGGTAGAGGAATTTATTTGTACCAATAAAACACAATTAGCATCTCATTCTTCCTCTCCCTATTTCTGCCAATTCAATTAAATATTTATTAAGCACATGCTATTTACAAAAAAAAGAAAAAAGACTAAAAAATGCCATTATTCCTACCCTCAAGGAGTTTATAATTTAATGGAAAGAGATAAAATTCTATAATAAACCTTGGCTCAAGATCAATATTATGTTTTCAAATACATTATTTAGAAGACCAAAACATAAGCAATTCCAATGAGTAATAGGGGGAGAGAGCTAATTTAAGAGGCATAAGGAACTCATCCACAAACATATATATGTATGTGTAAATATATAGGTAAGTATGTGTTTGTGTGTGTGTGTGTGTGTGTGTGTGTGTGTGTGTGTGTAGATATGGATATAAACAATTCAACATAGAAGGAAAGGCTAGCTAATAACTGAAAACAAATGGGTATCACAGTCCCATAGTGACAATATAATGATAGAAATCCTGAAACTCAGAATGATCTGGGGCTTGTTACGAATGCTAAGACCATCAGTGGTTTTTGTTTTGGGGTAAAAGGAAGGTCAGAAAAAGGAATCAGACCACTGCTTGGAGTTGATAGGACCATGATGAATAATCAAGAGAGCAGAACCAAATTTATTTTTGTTTTCTCTGCTGAGAACACTCTTACTATTACAAAGGAAAGAGAAAAATAGTCAGTGAGTACTTGAAGCCAAAGAAAAATGAGGAAATGATAAGATCACACTTAGCTACCCTCAATGAGTCCAGAACACCAGGTCTGGTGAACTATATCCCAGGCACTGAAAGAACAGGCAGATGTCATTTCTGAGCCACTGTTGGTGATGGAGAAGCAGTATGGTGAAGCGGATAGGGTATCACGCTTGAAGTTAGGAAATACCTGGGTTCAAAGTCCATGAGCTGTGTGATCCTGGGCAATCATCTGTCCTCTCTGTGCTTTAATGTCCTTGTCTGTAAAATGATGGGGCTGGACATGATGACTTCTAAGGTCCCTTCCCACCTTGAATCTTTGATCCTATGATCTCTAGAGAATGGGGAAAGGACTACAGGACTGGAATCAAGTAAATGTTGCCCCAGTTTTCGAAAAGGAGAAAAGAATAAAAGTTTTAAACTAAACACAGTTAACTTGACATCAATACCTAGCAAAGTCCTAGAATACATTATTGAAAAGAGAATTTGGGGGGACTTAGAAAGGGAGGGAAGCAGAAATCACCAGGAGTCAGCGTAGATTCATCAAGACCCACCTCATTTCCTTTTTTTTTAAAACAGTTACTAGCCTACTAAGTCAGAGGAATGTCAGAGACATAGTATGTTTGGACTTCAGCTAAACATTTGAAAAAAATCTGTCATGCTGTCCTATTGGACAAGACATAGGAATGGGTGCTAGATGCCTGTGTGGTTAGGGGGATTTAGAAGTAAAGAGTGGATTAATATCATCTTGGAGGGAGATCTCTAGAAGAGAACACTGGGGATCTCTCCTCCGCTCTGCCCTATGTTGTTCCATATTTTTAATCAATGATCTGGATGAAAGCATAGGGAGCTGCTTATCGGATTTGCAGATGACCAAGAGCGGGGAAGGATACATTGTGCAATGGACGCCAGTCAGGATCCCCAAAGATTTCTGTGAATTAGAATGATGACACAAATCCAATGAAACACAATTGAACATGATGAGATGTAAAATGCCACACCTGGGGTTCAGATAAACCCACTGAACAAATACCAAGACTGAGCGTGGGCACAGGACAACAATTCATAATAATAGCTACATTTCTATAGCACTTTAAGGTTTATAATATACTTTGCACACAAATAAACTCATTTGATCCTCACAATAACCTTGAGAAGTAGAGGTAGGGGCTGTTATCCTTATTTTATACAAGAGGAAACTGAGGCAAACAGAGGTAAGTGTCTGAAGTGGGATTTGAACTTAGGTATCCCTGACTCCAGGCCCTGTGCTCAATTCACTATACCACCTAGCAGCTTTTAGTTCATGTCAAAAAGAACCAGGGGTTTTAGTGGACTGCAAACTCCGTATGAGTCAAAAGAACATCATGGCTGCCAAGAAGCTATTGTAATTTTGTTGCTGTTTAGTTATTTCAGTCGTGTTTGACTCTTCTTATCCCATTTGGGGTTTTCTTGGCAAACATACTGGAGTGGTTTGTCATTTCCTTCTCTAGCTCATTTTGTAGATAAGGAAACTAAGGCAAACAGGATAAAATGACTTGCCTAGGGTCACACAGCTAGTAAATGTTGTAGGCCAAATTTGAACTCAAGAAGATGAGTTTTCCTAACTCCAGACCTGGTGCTTTATCAACTATGCCACCAAGCTGCATCTATTGTAGTTTTAGGTCACATTGATACAGGCACAGTATTCAGCATAAAGGAAATGATAGCACCCCACGTATCCTGCCCTGGCCGGGTCACATCTAGAGCATTGTTTTCCTCTGGAAAGACACTGGGAGATCCTCAGAGGGGGACGATCAGGATGTAAAGCCTGTTATAAGAGGAATGGACTAGGAACTTGGAGATATTTAGCATGGAGTAGAGAACACAGGGGAGACAAAAGAGCTTTCTTCAAATATTAGAAGGATTATCACACAGAAGACTAGTCTGCATGGCCGAGAAGGGCAGATGTAAAAGCAATAAATGGGCATTCCTGAGATGAAGATTTCGGCTCAAGAGGAGGGGAAACTTCCTAGTCACAGTTGCTCAAAAAGGTACTTATGTGGTACAGTGAATAGAAGGTTGGGCCTAGAGTCCAGGAGACTTGAGTTCAAATCCAGCCTCAGATACTTCCTAGCTGTGTGTCCCTGGACAAGTCACTTATCCCTGTTTGCCTCAGTTTCCTCATCTGTAAAATGAGTTGGAGAAGGAAATAGCAAACCATTCCAGTATCTTCACCAAGAAAACCCCAAATGAGGTCACAAAGAGTTGGACATAACTGAAAAATGACTGAATAATAATAAACAGTGGAATGGGCTATCTAAGGGGAGAAAGGGGAGGGACTCATTCAGTGAGTTGCTTATTAAGCACTTACTGTGTGCTTGTGAAGGATTGCACAGTTTGACTTTGGAGGAGGCTGGATTGTCACTTGTCAGGGGCACTACAGAGAAGAGAACTCTTTTTTTTGCTAGGCAATCGGGATTAGTGACTTGCCCAGGGTCACACAGCTAGTTAGTGTCAAATGTCTGAGGCTGGATTTGAACTCAGATCCTCCTGACTCCAAGGCCAGAGCTCTATCCAGTGTGCCACCTAGCTGCCCCAGGAAGACTCTTCTTAAAGTCTTGGTTGGACTAGATGACCTCTGAGATCCCCCCAACTCAGAGATTCTTTGATTCTATGAAACGTAGTAGAAGGAACACTGGGATCAGAATCTAAAGATCCAGGCTTGACTCTGAGCTCTGCAATTGTTTTTCTGTGTAACATTGAGTGAGTCATTTGAATTCTGAGTCTCAGTTTCTTCAGCTGTAAAATGAGCCAAGCCTCTGGAAAAGCAGTGAAAACATCTGAGGAGGTATCCCCATGACATCCTCCCAGATAACAAAAGGGCTGGATGATAATATTGTTGGACGTATTCACCAGTGGCTGAGCAGCCCAAAGATTGATAAATGGCTCTGGGGCCAACCTGAAGGAAGGTCTCTAGTGGTATATCACAGGGCTTGTCCTTGCTTCTGTCAGAGTTGACTTTTTTTTTTTTTTGGTGAGGCAGTCAGGGTTAAGTGACTTGCCCAGGGTCACACAGCTAGTGAGGATTATGTGTCTGAGGCTAGGATTTGAACTCAGGTCCTCCTGACTCCAAGGCCAGACCTCTATCCACCGTGCCACCTAGCTGCCGGCCCCCTTCCCACCCCCCCGATTTTTTTTTAAATCGGTGACTTAAATGAAAACATAGAAAAGCATGCTTTAAACATTTCCAGATAACAAGAAAGGAGAAATAGCTGGAAGAGAGGTAGCAGGGATTCAAAAGTATGTCAACAAGCTGGAACATGGGGCAGAAAACATCAAGATAAAATTTAAAAGGGAACTTTTATTAAGGTCTAATAAATCAATTGTAGAAATAAAGGAATGGGGAGACCTGGCTTTGAAAGATGTTTAAATGTGCCAAAGTGTAATGGAACTCGTTTAAAGAACTGGATTAATAGAAGGATAATATTTTGATCACGGAAAGTAACAATTCCATAGAGCCTTGTATTGGTCAGACCAAATCGGGAATGCTGTGTACACTTTGCAATATTCCATTTCAAGAGATACACTGGCAAATGAGAGACTATACAGAAGAGGGTGGCTGGGATGGCAGCGGCTCAAGAAGCTCATGACTTCAGGAGAGGAGTCATCAATAAACTAGGAATGTTTAGTCTAATAAAGAAAAGGCAAGAGATTGGTCTTCATATATTTCTTTGGCTCACGGATTGAGAAATAGAAGGGACCTCAGAGACCATCTAGTCAAACCCTCCCCCTTTCTATAGATGAGAAAACTGAGGTCCAGGGAAATGATATGATTTCCCCAAGGTCACATGTCTAGTAAGTGATAGGGCTGGGGATTGAACCAGGGCTCTCTGATTCTGTAGCTACCGATCCTTCCACTGAACCAGATTGCTTCCCTTTATGTATAAGGGATGTCCCAAAAGTCTTAGCGCCTTTTTAAGCTTTTTAAGGCTTAGAAAGGCACTAAGCCTTTGGGTTTATCCTATATTTGAAGCTTGGGAGGGAGAAAAGCTATTTTGCATTGATATAGGAAAAGGCAGAACAAGGAATGATAAGTGAAACTTACAGTGAGGCAGATGTTTTTACTCATTTTAAGAAATAATGATTAGAGTTGTCTGATAATGGAATGGACTGCCTTGTAAAATTGAGAGCTCCTCTCATCTGTCAGATGCTATCACACCCCAACTCAATAAACTCTAATAGCTCCCTATGATCTTTAGGATCAAATATAAACTACCTTGTTTGACTTTCAAAGCCCTTGGCCTCTACTAGTCTTCTGACCTTGTTATTTATTACTTCCCTTTCCTTTTGTGTTGTCCCTAACATATCACACTTTTCCATGCCTCTATGTTTTTGGCTTGGCTGTGCCTCATGCCTGGTATACACTCCCTTCTTACCTCCACCTTTTAGAATCACTAATTTCCTTCAAAACTCAATTCAAGGGCTATCTTCCACATGAGACCTTTCCCAGTGCCCCCAGCTTCTAGTGCCCTCTCTCCCTAATTATGTTCTATTTCTTTTGTGTGTATATATATATATATATACATATATATACACATATGTATATATGGTGTATTTGTGTATGTGAACACACATACACATATATACATACATGTGTATGTATGTATACACACACGTTTTCTCCTCTGACAGATTATAAGCTCCTTGAAGACTGGTTCTCTTTCATTTTTCTCTTTTTTCTCTCACACCTAGCACAGTATCTGGCACAAAGTAGGACCTTAATAATTATTTGTTGATTGATGGAAGGATAGGGCTGGAGGATGGACAATAAAACCATTAAACTTCCTTCTTAGTGTGGGGGGATGGGGGGGTAGGGGGTGGGACCGGTACCATAGGATTTTCTGTTTTGTTTTGTTTTTGTTTTATAGCTACAATATTGGAAAAATTGTCCTTGTTCTTGGCTCAGTGAGACACTCTCTGTCATGATAAATCCATGATCTGTCCAAAGAAAAGTTCCTAGGCTTCCCAGGTCTGTTTATTAGAAACATATGAAACATGAAAGTCTTTCCTGACTGCCCAAGAACAGTCCTCTGTCTTTATTCAATGACTCACTGAGTAAGCAGGGGTAATTAGGCATCCCTGTGACTCTAAGCAAGTCACTCAGGCCAGTCACTATCTAGCTGTTACTAGATTGGAAGCCACAAGAGGGCAAGGAGGACATCAGCTAAGCCTTGCATCTCTTCCAGCTCCCTAATTTAGCATTCTGCACATACTAAGTATTATTCAGATCTACTTCTGCCATGGGAACAAATAATTTGTCATTGTTTCAATGTTGGTAAAAGCTCTCTGTGCTCCAGCTTTATTTTTGTTTATTGGGGTGCAGGGCGCGGCAGTGCAGCTGAGCACAGAGCAGACAAGTGGTGCAATGGACAGAGCCCTTGGCCTGGAGACAGGAAGACTCATCTTCCTGAGTTGAAATCTGGCCTTAGACACTTACTAGCAGCATGACCTTGGGCAAGTCATTTAACCCTGTTTGCCTCAGTTTCCACATCTGTCAAATGAGCTGGAGAAGGAAATGGCAAACCACTCTAGTATCTTTGCCAAGAAAACCCTAAATGGGGTCACGAAGAATCAAACACAACTAAAAACAACTTAACAACAAAGTTGAGTATAACTAAAATGTCCATTCTCCAACAGTGCTTTGCATAATCATAGACTTTGGGCAATGAAAGAGCCCAAAGGAAGCCATCTCCTATAAGCTCCTGGTTTTGCAGGTTCAGAAAGGTGAAATGATTTTCCCAAGGTCACATAGCATAGCTAGGATTAGAACTCAGGTATCCTGATTCCCTGCCAAAGGCTTTTCCAATGATGCCACATTGGTTATGTTGCAGAGAAAATTTAGAGGAGAATAGCCAAACTCAAGGCCATCCTTCTGTCTACTACCAGCCTTACCTGGAAGAAGACCCTTCGTGGCCACATCTTGTTTTTTTCTACTGGTATCCACAGTGCTTGGTGCCTGGTAACTGCTTAAGAAATGCTTTTTGTATACACTCATTCATTCATGTGGTCATGCTTTCATTTATTTATTCATGGTTTTTTACACCCACTTTATCTAGATTTGAACTCAACATCTCTTCTCCCAATCTACCCCAACATTTTCCCAAACCAGTTTTTTCTTTGTACTTTTCTATTCCTCAGTTATCTGGGTTGGATACCTACATAGTGTTTCAAAAGTCTTAACTTTCATAATCTAAGCTTGGTAAGCTTAAAGCTGCACTAAGACTTTTGAAACACCCTGAATTACTTGCTTCTTTGTTCTAAAATTGTCAATGACCCTCCAGTTCTTGTGTTAAAGTCTAAGCTGCTAGTTCGGCCTTCAAGAGTTTCCTCACCTACAGAATTAGTGCATTAGATTCAATGGCTTCTGAGAGTCCTTCCTCTCTAGATCTAGAAGCCTATGATTTCCACAATCTGGCCTCCACCTATCTTCTCAGCTTTCTCTTGCATCACTTCATCACATTCACGGACCACCACCAAACCCATCCTTTGTGTAGGCCAACCCCATTCGATGCTCTCCTTTCTCCACTCTGCTTCTTAGAATGTCTACCTCCATTCAAAGCTAAGCACAAACACCATTTCCTGCAGGAGACCTTTCCTCCTCCTCCTCCAGGTTGGGAGCGTTCCTACCTTCCCTCTGCCAAAACAAAACAAACAAAAACCCATAATTTCATACAGTGTTCCCCAAAAGTTTTAGTGCAGTTTTAAGTAGCTTAAAGCTACACTAGGACTTTGGGGACACCCTGTGCTAAATGTGAATATATTTTATATTTATTTACTTGCGTGTTAGGCTACATGTCATTGTGGACAGAGAGATGAGATAGGAGCCAGGAAGACCTGGCTGATCATGTGATTCCTAATTCTGGCATACCCTGGCTGCGTGACCCTAAGCAAATCACTCAGCCACTCAAGATGTGAATAAAAAGTGCGGACTTGCATTGATTTCCTCATCCAGGAATTTCCCAGACCAGTGAAATCACAGGTCTAGTCTCTATCTTTACTTAACTGTTGTTTCCCCCAAGTAGAATGTAAGCCCCTTGAGGACAGGCACACACCACCTCATACACCCTATTCCTGTCTTTGTATACCTAGTGCTAGAAAAAAGCTCATCACATAAAAAGTCACATAATAAACAATAAACAAACCCTCTAGTTCAGCCAAAGAGTAGGACCTATTTGCTGTTCAATTCACCATGGGCCTCCTGACCGTTGGGCCTTTGCTCAGGTCATTCTCCTTGCCTGGAATGCTCTCTTCCCTCTTCTCTGTTTATCTAAGTTCTGCCCAGTTTGAGTCCTGTTCTTCCAGGAGGCCTTCCCTGACTGCTCTAGCCCTCAGGGATCTCTCCCTCCCTCCTTTGAACTCCTTCCTGCACCATGTACCACTTTCTGAGTATTTACTTTATCTTCCTTTTCCTAGTCATTTATCTTAGTATTTGTTCACATTTCCCACCTAGATTACAAGCCTCTTCAGGATAGGGAACAGTTCTCATATGAAATGGACTCAAAAGCCCCTCACTCTCCTCGTGACCTTACCCTTCTTAAGACACTCCACAGCTGGTCAATGTCCTTAAATTGCATTCCAGGTGACACTTCTTAGTCTAGTAGGACTCCCAGAAGCCCCATTGCTGGGATATTACTTGCTGTCTCTGTCTGTCTCCCTCCTCTGTCACAATCTGTTTGTCTCTGTCTCTCTCAGAGGCAATCAGGGTTAAGTTATTTGTCCAGGATCTCACAGCTAGTAAATGTCTGACAGCAGATTTGAACTCAGGTCTTCCTGACTCCAGGACATTTATAGTTGTATGCATTTCACAAGCCTACTTTAAACTGTAGTCCTAGCCAGTTCAACAGAGAGATTATAATTAGCAAAGATATCTGGGGGGTGGGGATGGTGGTAACATTTCATATTGGCAAGGATATGGGGAAACAGGGATACTCTCCCGCTGTTAGTAGAGTTGGGAAATGGTGCTCTTATGACTCTCACTCTCCAGCATGTCTCTTAGGGCAGAGACTGAACAATCACAGTATATCTGATTGGTCTTATCATCCCAGACTTGCCTGAAAATGGACAGCCCACCCACAGCTTTACCAGACATAACCACAACTTGCAAGACGACAGCGGGAGATAAAAGCAGTCAGAACACACTGCTCCCCGTCTGTATATATCAGCATACCTGTGAAACTTCCTAGTTGCCAGTTCTTCCCAAGCCCTGGCTTTGACACATTTCTATAAAAATCAATCTTGCTTAAAAACAATGGCCTGTGGAGAGGGCACCGGAGATGAAGGGCTAGCTGTGTGACACTGGGCAAGTCATTTAACTTCTTTGTCCCTCAATTTCCTTATATGAAAAATTGGGCGGGAGGCCATAATGACCTCTTAGGGCTCTTCCAGCTCCAAATCTCTGGTCTTAGGTTGTAGGCTGCCTAATTAATAATGATTCACAGGCAGCCCAACATTCCCTTCTCCTTAAATATCCCAACTACCACTACTCCCAATGAACTTCACCTGGCTCCAAAATTTTTGTAGATTCCCCCCCCCCTTAGTTACAGTGCCAATAGATACAATCTTTTTGGAAATCAATCTGGCACTAAATAATAAGATTTGATAAGAACTGTTAATGTGTAATAATATTAATAACAATAGTAATAATTGATAAGAACTGATCATATTCTTTGCTCCTGGGAGCAGGACTATATCCTAACAATGTTTTTTAAAAGGGAAAGGAGAGGGCAGCTAGGCAGCACAGTGGATAAGCTTCCACCTTGGAGTCAGGAGGACCTAAGTTCCAATCCGGCCTCAGACACATGACACTTACTAGCTGTGTGACTCTGGGCAAGTCACTTAACCCTGACTGCCTCACCAAAAAGGAAGGAAAAAAAAAAAGGTCAGGGAGGAGGAAAGATCTATCTGTATAAAAAATATGTATAGTCATTTCTTTTTTTTTTTAAGGCAATTGGGGTTAAGTGACTTGCTCAGGGTCACACAGCTAGTAAGTGTCAAGTGTTGGTCTGAAGTCAAATTTGAACTCAGGTCCTCCTGACTTCAGGACCAGTGCTCTATCCATTGCGCCACCTAGCTGCCCCCTGTAGTCATTTCTAATAGCAAAAAACCCTGGAAAATACCACCCAATGATTGGGGAAGGGCTGAACAAATGTGGTCTTTTAATGGTACAGAAACACTCTTGGGCCATAAAAAAAAAAAACAGGTGAAGAACACAAAGAAATATAGAAAGACTTAAATGAAGTGATATAGAATGAAGAAAGCAATCAGAACAGCACATGCCTTGACGATGACTATGTTTAATAGGTGGTGACAGTCGAAGAAGTACATGGGTGGAAATAAGAGGGTGGAAGAGGACCTAAAAGCAAATTCTATTTTATTATTGTTTTGTTAAAACTTACATCCCTTCCCCTCATTTTAACAAACTGTGAATAGTTTGGAGTTCACAGTTTTATATGTAATTTTATTTTGTTTCTTATTCTTGTTGTCTAGATTTTTTTCAAAAAAAGTTTTATTCATATCTTTTGTTTTTATAGCAGTCAGTTCCCAATATGCTACTCTTCCTCCCCCTGGCACCCTCCCATTCCTCCCACACACACACACACACAAAGAACACTCCCTTATAACAAAGAAAAACAATGAGGCAAACCCAACCAGCATAGGGACATATCAGTCACCACATGAAACATTCTGTACCCATAGTCTCTCTCCTGCCTTCCCCCTCTTAGGAGCATCACAGGACCACAGATCTAGGGACCTCAGACGCCATCTAGTCTAACCTCCTCATTTACAGATGAGGAAACTGAGGCACAGAGAGGGTAAATGATTTGCCCAAGGTCACAAAGGTAGTTAATGTCAGCCCCAGGATCTGAACCCAGGTCCTTTGACTTCAGAGTAAGTGCTTCTCCCACTCTAAGATGTCTGTTTCATCATCTGAACTCTGGAACCAAGACTGATTATGGCATTTAAAGATCTGAGTTCAGTTGCCTTGTAGTTTTATGTTCATTTGTACCCTTGTACTGGCTGGTTTTTGTTAGACTTGGATGGGATGGGTATAGAGCCTAGACCTGCAATTTCATTTATGCAGGGAACTCATCACTGAGGAAACACTGATATCATTTGGTATCTTCTATGTAACTTGTAGTCTTAGAATGTTGCCTATAGCTCTGTCAAGATAAATGACTTTCCTAGGGTCACACAACCACTATGTGGTCATGAACTCTTCAACCTCCATTTAAGGAGACAGGGACAGGACAGACATCTCAGACATTTCCTCATTTCCTACCTGGAAGCACGTATTTTGGACTTCTTTGACCTCTACACCATGCCCCCTTGCCAGGAACCTTCCCTTGGTCCTTTTCAGCTCTCTTTTCCGTATTTCCTCCCATTAGATTGTAAGCTCCTTAAGGGCAGGAATTGTCTCATTTTTGTATTTGTATCCTCAGTGCTTAGCACAGTGCCTGGCACATAGCTAATGCTTAATAAATCTTTACTGACTGTTGATTGACCATATATGGATGAATATTTATGTCAGGACTTGAACCCAAGTCTTTCTGGCTTCAAGGTTAGCTCTTTTATCCACTATACCATACTGATTTCTTGTTAAAATTATTACTAAAATTATTATAAAGATAAGACAGATGCCCATCAGTTGGGGAATGGATTAACAAATTGATCAACAAACTTGAATGTACAATGAATATTAAAAAAAAACCAGAGAATCATGGGAAGGCTTATAAGAACTGATATAAAATAAATTAAGCAGAACCAGGAAAACATACAGTACACAAGGACTATGACAATATAGTGGAAAGGCTGAGTCATTATAATGACTTGACACGGCCTGAAAAAGAGATGAGAAAAGGCATTACCCTATCTCCTTTGAAGGAGAAAGGGAGGATAGATATAGAATATTGCCTATATTGTTAGACTCAGTTAACGTATTGGCTAGTTTCATCAACCTCTTTTTTTTGTCTCTTTTTAAAAATTCTCTTTCACAAGGGATAGCTGGGGGGAGGGGAGGTAGGAGGCTCTATTTGGAAATGAAGGTGATGTAAAAACAAAAAAAATCAATAAAACGTTTTTTAAATCTTGTTTTTAAAAACTTGAGGGATTATAGCATTATAACTTGGTTTCTCTGCTGGCCTGAGACACTTTCTAAATCTTATGAAAATTTGTTATGGTCATGGCAGCCAAGCCCACAAAAACCGAGACCCCTCTTTCTGTCTGGGCAGCCCAAGAGTACATTCAAATCATCCGCTTGCTTTACTTGGCCCGCCACAGATCCCTCCTTGGACACCATCCCTCAGGCTAAGGGATGACTCACCAGTGTGTTGCCTTTGTTAGTGTTGGATTCTGACCAGGTTAATGGCTGGTGGTACAGACACCACCGCACGGCAGGCACTCAACATTGCATGTGTGAAATCTCAGCATCCCAATTACCTATGGCCAAGGGAAGAGCCCTACCTGGAGAGAAATGAGCCAGCTTACATGAAGACCTGCCTGGCTATTTGTTCCAATATTTAGCAGGAAGAATCACTGGCCTTGAGTCCCCAGAACTATCTTAACCTCCAGATTCCTACCCCAAGGCTAACTTGAGGACCCCACCCTGAGTACACCAAGTCAGCTCTGCCTGGCTAGAAGCCATGCTCTAACTAACCACACCCTTCTCTAGAAGGTTTCACCCCTTTAGACAAGGCTGGGGCCATGCCTAGGCCTCCCATGGTGTGATTTTGTAGGGTCATAGATTTCCAGCTGGACAAGACCTCAGGAGTCATCCTAGTTCAACTCCCTCATTTCACAGATGAGGAAACTGAGGCTGAAAGGGGTAGCATTGCTGCCGTGCGTCAGGTAACACAAGTGGATGATTCATTCAGAGCCAGAATTCATACCTGGTTCATTACAGGTTTTCTGACTCTAAATCCTTCCACTGAAGCATACTCCTGCCTTCTCTGAGGTTTGAGAATACAGCCCCTTGGACAGGGAAGGGAGGGGTGGGAGGGTTGAACCTAGGGTGGCTTTGTGCCCTTGTGTTCTTAAAAGAATGTAAACTCCTTACTGGCCTCTAGGTGACTGAATGAATAGAGTGCTGAATTTGGAGTCAGGAAGACCTGAGTTCAAATCCTCCTCAGACGCTTACTAGATGTGTGATCCTGGGCAAGTCACTTAATCTTTCTTCACTTCAGTGTCCTCCTCTGTAAAATGGGGATAATAAAGAACCTACCTAACAGGACTGTTGTGAGAGTCAAATGATATAGCATACGTATAGCACTTTGCAGAGTTTAAGGCGCTTCATTAAATGTTTTGAACTCCTTGAGAGCACAGACTTTTATCTTTTTTACTCCCAGAAACCAGGTCAGGGACTGGTATTTGTAGGTGCTTAATACATGCTTATTGAATTGTTGTCTGTGGCTTAGAAGAATGTAGCATTAACTAGCCAGGGTCATGGGCTTAATCCCATTAAATTGGAGAGAGCTTGCCCTGTTCCACAGCCTCTAAACCCAACTATCTACCTTGCCATCATATACTATTAGTCACAAGGAGGAATGGTTTTTAAAAAGCATGGATAGATTACTTCAAACTCATACTTTTGACTAGTAAAAACAATAAAGTGTAGACCCATTTTCACAACTTAGCTCATTTTCATATATGAAAGGTGGCAAATCTTTTCATGAGAAAATGTGGTAGGGTGGAAAGACCATTGAACTCAGACTCAGGAGAGACTAGAGTTCCAATCCTGCCCCTGACATTAGCTGTGTGACCACGGGTAAATCATTTAACCTCTCTGAGCCTCAGTTTACTAAATTGTGAAAAAAGACGATAATAATGGCACCTACCCACAGGGTCATTATGGGGATCAAATGAGAAAATATATGTAAAGTACTTTGCAAATATGCTATGAAATGTTAGGTATCATTAGTTATCACAATTTTAATTAAACCTGTCTGCAAATTGTTTTTAAAAAATCACTAGGTTATAGCAATCATAGCATCAAGGCAATAGATATTTGCTAAGTGTCCAATATGTGCCAGGCACTCTGTGGGGACCTGGAGATATAAAACAAAAATGAATTGACAGTGAAACAAACCTCTCTCCTCTCAGCAACAAGATGGCGGACCATAGGTACTGAGTGAACATGGATTGTCAGACAGGGTCAATGTGATGGTTTGTTTTTCTTTACTCTATGTTTCTTTGTTCCAAGGGAAGTTTCTTTGAGAGTAAGGGAATATAATTCACTAGCAAATGACAGCAGTGTTTACGGAAAAAAAAGAGGATCAATAAAATAATTAACTTTTTTTTTAAATCACTAGGCTAGGAGTGAGAGGACCAAGGGGCTAGTTTAATTCCATTATTTATTAGCTTACTCACTTAACAAGTAGAGTTGGGCTTCCTCTGAGAGTTCTTTTAATTTATGGTAGTCATTTTGTATATTGTTCTGACGCTGCTTTTAAAAAATGAATGTTATTTGCTGCTTTCTGTTTTTACATCACAGTCTTCTGCCCACCTTTCATACTACCCCCCTCTCTCCACATTGAATGCTCTCTTGTAGTCAGAAAGAAAGAACAGATTAAGTAAAAACAACAGACCCAGTGACCACATTTGACAATGTATATGACATTGTGTCCTATGTGATTGCTATCTCTTTATCATGAGGAAGGAGGTATATTTCATTATCTGTTCTCTCGGGCCATTCTTGGTTTTTTAGTTACTCAGAGTTGGGCTTCCTTTTAATTTTCTTTTCATTTACATTGCTGTCGTCTTTATGTATGTTGTTCTTTTGGCTCTGTTTACTTCACTCTGGATAAATTCATACAAATCTTTCCAGGTCTGTGAAAGCATTGTGCAAGCTGTAAAGTATCCTGCAGATGTAAGGGAGTGCACTAAAGCTAAGCTGCAGTTGCTGATTTTGGTTTTGGTTTTTTTGCAAATAGAGAAACTAAGGCACAGGGAAGTCAAGAGGATTGCATGGGGCCACAGAATGACGGAGGAAGATATAGCAGGAGGAACCCACTAAAGTGTGAGCTCCTTAAGGATATTCTTTCATTTTTGTCTGTATACCCCCAAGCATCTACCAGAGTGTCTATAACATGGTAGCCATTCAATAAATATTTGCTGACTGGATTAAATTGAAGTTATAGGTGCCAGGTTCCCTGACAATCAATCAACAAACATTCATGAAGAGTCAGGTACTGTACTGGACCAAAGTGAACCAATCCCTGCCCTCAAGGAGCTTGCATTCTTCTGGTTACACTGATATATTGTTATGGCTGTGTCTCTGCTCTTACTACTGCCCTAAGGACCTATGGTGGCAAAGGTTTACTCTCACCTGCCAGGATGAAGATGCCCACAAGAATCAAGAAGACCAGCAGATAGAGGCCAACAACAGCATACTTCAACATGGACAAGGATCCAAGTTGGGCACAGCAATTTCCTGGTCTCCTCTTACTACCAGGACCTAGGAAACAAGGTGAAGGAAAAAGAAGGGGCGCGGGGGGCAGGGAGAGAGATATAAAAACTCTATGAGCCTTGTTTCTTTTTAACATAAGTTCATGTGCAAGCATATGCCTTTCCCTCCCATACGCAATGAGCCATCCCTCATAAAAAAGAAAGTAAAAAAGTATCTTAGCAAAACTACCAACACATCAGAGGAGTATGATGATATATGAATGTTCAATACCCATAATCCCCCAGCTCTGCAAAGAAGGGAGGATAGTGTATTTTTTCATCTTTTCTATGAGCCTTATGTCACACACCCACATACTTACCTACCCCCAAACACTCCTCTAATATATGCACACTATAACCACACTTCCATGATACCCGTGCAGATCTGTCTCTCTGTGAGCAGCGACACAATTATCAGTTCTCAATCTCTCCCCCTTTCTCTCTCTCTCTTTCTCTCTCTCTCTCTCTAATTCCCTACCTCTCTGTCTCCCCATCCCCCTTGCTTCCCTGACACACACATTTCTTTTGCCAGTTCAAACAACAGCAAAAGACTTCAGTGAACTTGGATCAGCCTTTACAAAGCTTCATTGTGCTGGTATATCTGGAGGGAGAGGAGGTTTAGATTAGACTGAAAAGAAAACAACATCATTCTATCCTCCGCAAATCCCCATAGTCTCACTAGTTTCCAAAAGGAAGAGCCACAGAATCTTTAGAGCTGGCAGTGACTTTAGTGAGACCCTTTCACTTTACAACTGAAGAGCCTGGCTCAGATACATTCAGTGACTTGCTCAAAGTCATGGAACCAGTTAGTTGAAGAGACAGGATAAGAAGCCAAGTTTCCTGCTATCCAATCCAGGGCTCTTTCCATGGCCTCACTGTGCCAAGGAAACTTCCTCTCCAAAGACTGAACCCACATAGCTGGGATATTGTCAACTTAGATGTTCTGCAGAGCCTTACTGATGTTCAATAAATGTTACAAAATAATGGTGTGGCCTTCTTTCCTTCATTGCAGAGGTGAGAGTCTATAGGGGTAAGTATCATATATACTTGCAGATACAGTCAAAACATTCAGTTTTGTCAGACTGATTTTTCCCCCTTTTTGTTCTTTAGTCTTAGTTACAAAAGATGGCTTACTGAGTAGGTGAGGGGTGTGGATATATTCAGATGTGAGTGTGGTATGACAACAAAAGGCATCAATAAAAATAATTTTTAAAAAAACCAATATTGGCAAAAGCAACATTTGAATCATTCAATCTAACTTCCAATCTTAGCTCTGCAGTTAATAGCTGTGTGACCCTAAGCAAATCACTTAACCTCTCTGGGTGAGGCTTCTTTTTCTCATCTATAAAATGAAAGAGTTGGACTAGACCAGAGGTGGGGAACAAATCCTTTTATAGGTCCTCAAGTGCGGCCCTTTGACTAACTCCAAACTTCATAGAACAAATCCTTTTATTAATATTAACAAATAATAAATTAATATTAATAAATAATGATTATTGTTAATAAAAGGATTTGTTCTATAAAGTTTGGAGTCAGTCAAAGGGCCCCACCTGAGGACCTAGAGGGCCACAGGACTAGATCATCTCTAAGGTCCCTTACAGCTCTAAGTCTGTGATCCGATGATTCCAGTCATTGAAAGGTTTGGGGTCGCCAGACTAATTCCTCCTCAGAAGCTACGCCATGTCCCCTAAGTACTTTGCTCACGGTGAAGACAAGCTGCCACTAGATGGTTGGTGGTGGCTTGGTTATGGCCTTGTGGTCTGAATAGGTCAGGGTTACCTGTAGAATCAGTTAGTGAAGAGACGCAGAACGGTTGTAATTATATCTTTCTAAAAATTAAAAAAAAATTACACTCTATTTAATAGCCAAGCATTGCTATTATGGAAAGTCATCAATAAATTAGCCTTTATATAGGGTTTAAACAGGATTTGTGGTTTGGAGCACTATAGGACTACCACTCTCCCTAAACCTCAATTATTCCCACTTGCTGCTTGGTCTAATCATGGTTTCTCCCTGAGGCTTGAGGAGAACATATCTTTCTAATTCACCCTGTGCTTTTCTTGGTGTCCCAGGTTGCTGGGCATTTGTCCGAGACTCCAGGCCTTCTATCTGGCTTTGAACCAACAGGCCTTGCAGGAAGTTTTTCTTCACTATTTGGCATTTCAAGTCCTTTATAACCTAACTCCTCCCAACCTTTCCAGGCTTATCATACATCACTGTCCTTCATGCATGCCATGGTGTTGCCAAACTGGCCCTCTGGCTGTTCCTCACCCACCACTCCATCTCCTGTCTCCTGCCTTGGCGTAGATAGACCTCCTTGTCTGGAACGTTCTCTCTCCTTCCTTCTGCTGGTTAGAATCCCTCCTTTCCTTCAGGGTTCAGCTCCAGTGCCACCTCCTGGATGAGGCCTTTCCGGATTCTCCTAACTACCTCACCCACAAAGTGGGTGCCTCACCCACAAAATGACCTTGTATTTATTTTATGCAGCATTTCTATATATGTATGTATGTACCTGTGGTCTTCCCCAACAGAACGGAAACTCCTTGAGGGCAGAGACTATCTGACTTTTTGCTTTGTATCTGAGGACTTGGCATAGTGTCTGGAATACAGTAGGCACTTAATGAATGCTTGTTGATTGAGTGGTCTTTCTGAGAGGCAGTATAGTCTAGTTCAGTACTGGGTAGTGGGCTTTACAGGTGTGCAATGGTATAAAGTGGTATATAGTAGTGTAAAGTGGTACATAGTGGTGGGTAGAGGTGGGTAGTGATATGTTATAGTGTGAAGTAGTATATAGTAGTGTAAAGTGATGTGTAATGGTATGTAGTGCTGTAAAGTGGCATACGTGGTGTGAAATGGCATGCAGCGATGTGAAGTAGTGTATAATGGTGTGATGTGGCATGTGGTGGTGTAAAGTGGCATACAGTGGTATGAAGAAGTATGAAGTTGTGTATAATGGTGTAGTGGTATGTAGTGGTGTGAAATATTACATGATGCTGTGACGTGATATAGTCACATGAAGTGGCATATAATAGTGTGTTGAGGTGGGTTATGGTGTGTAATAGTGTGAAGTGGTACATAATGATGTATAGAAGTATGTACTGGTATGTAGTAGTGTAAAATGATATGAAGTGGTGTGTAGTAGTGTGAAGTAGTATATGGTGGTATGGAGTGCTGTGTAGAGTATTGGAAAAATAGTTTAACATGGAATCATGACAACTGGACTCAAATCTTGCTGTAGACATTTACTAGCTATATAAGACTCAGCAAGATCTCCAGTCTCACATCTCCAACTGCCTTTTAGCCATCTCAAACTGGATATTAAGTTTAAATTCAACATAGCCAAGATTGAACTCATTTCCCCCCCAAACTCACCGTTCTTCATAACTTGCCTATTACTGTAAAGGGTACCACCATCCTCCCAGTCACATAGGCTTGCAACCCAGCTGTCCTCCTTGACTCCTCACTCCTTCCTATCCCCTCCACCCCCAATCAGTTGCCCAGTCTTGTCATTACTACCTTTACAACACCACCCCCTTCTCTTCTCTGACACTGACTCCACTCTGGTGTAGGCTCACCTCATGCCTGGCCTATTGCAACAGACTGCCGGGTGGTCTCCCTGCCTCAAGTTCCTCCTCATTCCAGCCCATAGTACACTATATCAAAGTAATCTTCCTAAAATTCAGGTCTGACCATGTTTCCTCCCTACTCAATAAACTCCGGTGGCTCATCACCTCCAGGATCAATATAAAATTCTTTTTTAGCATTCAAAGCCCTTCTAAACTCGTGGTGTGAAGTGGTGAATAGTAGTGTGAAGTGCTGTGTGGTAGTGTGAAGTAGTGTGCAGCAGCATAAAGTGGTAGAATGGTGTGAAGTGGTGTGAAGTGGTATATAGTGGTATGTAGTACTCCTACCTCTCCAGTCTTCTTATACCTTATTCTACCACCCAACACACACACACACACACACACACACACACACACACACCCCCTTTGATCCAGTGACATTGGCCTCCTTGTTGTTTCTTCAACAAGATCTCCCATTTGCCTACTCAGAATCCCCATGCCTGAAATACTCTCCCTCCTTATCTCTGCCTCCAGGCTTCCCTGGCTTTCTTCAGGTTTCAGCCAAAGTCCCACCTTCTACAAGAAGCTCCTCCTACTCCTTAATTTTAGTGACTGCTTTCTGAGACAACTCCCAGTTTATTCTGTTTGGATCTGAGCAGTATATAATTGTCTGTATGTCATCTTCCCCTTTAGATGGTGAGCTCCTTGACAGCAGGGATTGTGGGAGTTTTTTCCTTGTCTTTCTTTGTATTCCCAGTAGTTAGCACAGTTGACTAATAAACACTAGTTGACTGACTTGAGTCACTTAAATTCACAAGTGGTTTTCTCATCTGTAAAATGGGAACAGTAAAATCTGCACCATCCATTGCACAGGATGGTTGTGAGTGGAGTTCTTTGTCAGTCTTTAAACTATTCCAGTTGTTGTTCATAAGACACCTTGGTCTTCTTACAATAGCAGGAAAAAGTTTGCCATTATCCTTTCCAGATTCCCTACTTTCAACCCCTGCTTTCTCTCTCACTTTTTTGAGAGGCCAAGGTTGTGGCACATATTCAAATACTCCTAGCGTGAAAACTTCTCTGTAAAATTTTTATCCAATCAAAATAGAGCTTTTCCTGTCCCTCCACTTGACTCCCAGCTTTCCCTGTTCTATTCTGTTAAATGCCAGCAAGCTGTAATGGGAAGAGCACTAAATCTATAGTCAACCTGCATGCCAACCTGGCTCTACCATGAACTCACTGTGTGACCTTGGGTAAATAAATTCTGAAAGAATGAATGAGAGAATGCATGAACTAAAGGACATGATCTTTGAGTAGAAAAATCTTTCATTCTCTTTTTGATAGCCCAAAGCTACCTAGTTAACTAGAGGTTTGCTAGCTAGATTTCTTTCTCAAAGACCAAGCCTTAAATCCAATTCCTTCTGGAGATCATGGGTTAGACAACAATAGGTCTCTGCCCAAGAACCACTTAATGGTTTTGGCTCAGAGTGAATGTAAATGGTAACTGTTTCTCTTTTGGCCAGCAACCTTGAGAATCTTCCCTTTCCAGTTTGATTTTTTTGTTATTATTATTATTAAAGGGGCCATCCCTTGACTCACTTCTTAAAGAGGCCTATTCACTGAATGGGCATTACCACACTTAAAATGAGAGCCTGGAAAGACCTTAGCTTAAAAGAACCGAGGTCTCCCACTGCATCCTGTGCCATCTCCAGTTGTCCTGATCAATATCTGTTCACTGGACCCAAATAGCTCTGGCAGAGCCCCTCACTCAAATCAAAGTCAATTGCAAGTCGTGTCATTATCTCCCTGATGTCATGGTCCTCTTCAAGAATGAAGGACAAACCATAACCTCAACCTTTCAGCCATTTACCCAGGCCAAGTAGCAATCTGTCTACAAGCAAGTATATCCCTTACCACCCCAACATTCCACTCCCTTTTCCATCTCTTGCTCTGGACCCAACAATCAATTCAATAGTGCTTCCCCTTCTAGAGAGGACATGTCAACTGCTTGTCTTATGCATCAACTCTGCACCATCCTTGGACTCTCCAGACCAAAACTCCCTTCTCTGGCCTTCCCTCTCTTATATGTGCTATCTTCTTTGGTAGAATATAAGCTTTTTGAGGATAGGGACCACCTCTCTTTTTGTATTTGTATCTCCAGAACTTAGTACAGTGCCTGGCACAATAGTAAATGCCTAATAAACACCTTTTCATTCATTCATTCTAATTATAGAATAAATTAGGAGGCTGGAGGGCTGACCTGGGAATCAGGACCTTGGACAAGGGGGAGAAGATGAGTGTTCCACTGTGTCAGTCCTTGAGGGGACACTCCTTAAGAGAGCTAGAGCTTTTTCCTCTGGATTCTTCCTTGCTCTCCCTGCAATATATATCCCTAGCACAGTTTGTGGCACAGAGTAGATGGTTAATAATGCTTGATGATTGATTGATTGCTAACTCATTACCGAGATGCTTTGTCCCTAATACAAGCAAACCACATTGAGGCCTCAAACTTCAGGAAACTGCATTCATATCTCCCCATTCAAGTGGGAAGAAAAAGACAGATACACAATGAATAAAAAGTTCTTCTGTGAATGTATTTTTTTTATATAAAATACTCAGGAGAAATTCAGCTGAAAGACTTTGTTGGATTTCCCTGGACTCTGTGGCTCCACCTCAGGGAGGAATCCTGCCCTCTAGTGGTGTCTACAAACACTCAGTTCCCCTCAAGCAGGGAAAAGGGGAGAAAACACTCATTGAAATAATTGAAATACAAGATATCTTAAAAAACCTTAGTACAGTTTTAAGGTCATAGACCAGCAGGGCCCAATAGGTGGATCTTAGAGCCTTAGTGTGATAGATCTCTAAGCTGATTGAGGCTGCCACCACATTTCCCATTCTTGGTCCCCTAAATCCTATCACCCAAGGTTTACTGGAATTCCAAGAAATGAGGCAAGTGCAGTTGTCCCTGTCCTTGCTCTAGAAATCGACTGTCAACCCGTGGGTCACGGATCTATGTTTGCAGTTATCTGGGAGGTCCTTCCATCATGGCAGATCCCAACCTATCTATAATTTAGTATATAAGTCTTATAGCATACCTAGATCTCAAAAGGGTTAAATTACTTGCCCACAGCTACACAGCTAATAAGTGTTAGAGGTATAATTTGAATCCAGATCTTCCTGACACCAAGTGAAGCACTCTATATCAACTATACTATGCTATTCCTCTTAATGTCAGTTTCCATCTCTATAAGAACGTCTTCCCCTCTCCCTGAGATGATCTTGTTTGCTCAAAAAAATTTTAAAAAGCCAGGACACTCTTGTCCTAGACTTTTACCAAGTCCTATCCTCAAGGAGAGATTGAATCTCAGATCTTGTTAGCTCTGAGTCTTTCCAGAAGGACCAAGACATTTTGTGGATTCTTTTAGCAAATCAAAGCAGAGGCAAGGGAGAAGGGAAAAGTGGAAAGGAAGAGTAAAAGTAGAAAAGGAAAGCAGGGGAGGGGAGAGAAGAATAGGAATGTCTGGTGGCAAATGGCTGAGATATATAGAGACCATAGAGCACTAGATTTGAAGTCAGAGGATCTGGGTTCAAATCCTACTTCAATCAGTTCCTAAAGACATGATGATACGGTGCAGAGAGGTCTTGGAGCCAGGAAGCCTTGGCTGAAAACTAGCCTTTGACATATTTTAGCTGTGTGACCCTGGGCCTCTCTGAGATTCAGTTGACTCACCTGAAAACTGGAGATGATAATAGCAGTTACTTCACAGGGTTGTTGTGAAAATCAAAGGAGATAATGGATGTAAACTTCTCTGCAAAGCTCCATCTAAATCTGAGCTCATTTTATTAGGGGGTATGACCTTGGACAAGTAATTCCCACCCCCACCCTCCAGGCTTAGTTTCCTGATAAATACAATTAAGAGTTTGGACCAAAGACCTCCAAGGTTCTTTCCAGCTCTAAACCCATCTCCTATTTTATCAGTTGCTGACCCACTAGTGGTCAGTCAAGTAAAGGTGAGGTGAGAGGAAAAGTGGAGGGTAATTAGAGTACATGATTAGATGGTAGATGTCAGGATTCCTAGGAGAACCATTTGGTTTTATAGGGACATTTTGGAAGGGGAGCCTAGTCGCCAAGCTCAACAGACTGTCTCTTTGTAGGCAGCATGCAGTTTCAGGGACCATGTGCAACTCATTATTGCTATGAGGTTCTCGTTTGCAGTCTGTTCTGTGTGATGTCACGAGCACAGTGGATGGGGATGGGGCTCAGGGGAAGCAATGACTGTAATATTTTTCTGACACTAACACCTTTCTCTGGCCCTCAAAAAGCACTGAAGGGGGGGGATGCTACAGAGTGGGAGCTGGGCTCAGTCAGAACACCACCCAAGCCTCCTCCTTCTTTTTTCCTCTTCCTCCTCCTCCTCCTCCTCCTCCTCCTCCTCCTCCTCCTCCCCTTGGCGCCAGGCTGGAAGGGTTCACAGCTGTACAGGCACAAAAACAATGGAGAGAAATGAAGAAAAGGGAGGGGGAAAGAGAGGAGAAAAGGAGAGAAGCAAAGGGAGAGGAGGGAATAGGGAGCAGGCCCAGATGGCTCTTTCATTAGATTTTTTTTTTCCAAAGGAAAAGACATTTAGGTTCACAGGATGTTAGAGCTGGAAGAGGTCCTTGGAGGTCATTTAACCCAACCACCCCTCATTTTACAGATGAGGAAACTGAGATATAGAGATAAGGAAGTGGCTCATTCAAGGTCACAGGGCCACCTTAGAAATCCTCTAATCAAACCAGCCCCTCATTTTACAGATGAGAACACTTTAGGACAAAAACTCTTTCACTTGTCTTGGACAGCACTTTGCTTGGCAACCCCTCCCCCCCCATGCACTTCATAAATTTTTCTTTGTTGTTTTTGCCAAAAAGGATGATTTTCTCAGCAACATCTGCTATGTGGTACAGCCTCAAAGTGGCACAGAGGAAAGACCACTGACCCTGGAGTCAGAGGAACTGGTTCAAATCCCACCTCTGACATTTGCTACCTGTATGAGCAAATTAAAAAAAAAATCCTGAGTTCCAAAGGGCTCCCACATATTGAGCATCTAGCACAACATTTTAGGTCCAGTTTTGGATACTACAGGTTTCATAGTCTCAGAAAGATCCCATGGAGCCTCCTGTAATCATCTTTATTGATCCCTAACCCTCTTTTTCCCTTCTTTCCATCCACCCTGACCACATCTCCTTGGGTCTCTTCCGGGATCTGTAGTTTGCTACCTCATGCCATTAGGCCTTATCAGCCTTGATTTTCTCATCTGTAAAATAAAGACCTTGGAGGTCCCTTCCATCTCTTATGATCCTTCCTCAGTGTGCTATATATGAACTTCTCTGTACTATAAGCGAAGAGGACTGACCTAGGAGTTGAAAGACCTTGGCCCAATCCTTTCACTTCTCTGGGCCTCAAGTTCTCATCTGTAAAATAATAGGTTGGACTCAATGACTTCTAATGTTCCCTCAGGGACAACTAGGTGGCACAGTGGATAGATTTACAGGCCTGGAATTAGGAAGACTCCTTTTCCTGAGTTCAAATCCTGCCTCAGACACTTATTAGCTGTATGACCCTGGGCAAATCACTTAATCCTGTTTGCCTCATCTGTAAAATGAGCTGGAGAAGGAAATGGCAAACCACTCCACTATCTTTGCCAAGAAAACCTCAAAAAAGGTCATAAAGAGTCAGACATTGAAAAATGATTCAACAACAATGTTCCCTCAAGCTCTGTAATTCCATGTGCCTGGAAAGGGCTGAGGTGGATGACAACTATCTACGCTAGGACAGTTTGGGGCAGACATCGCACAGTTACAGAGTTTTATCATCAGAAGAGACCTCAGCAGCCATCAGGCTAGCTGGTACCTAAAAAAGCATCCCTACTATAACATTTTTTTTAAAATCAATGATCATTTTTATTAAGCACCTACTATGTGCCAGGCACTAGTCAGGATACTAGAGATATAAAAATAAAAATGGTGCTAGACATTTCTGGGAATCAAGAAAGGCCCCACATGTGGAAGGTGGTGTTTATGACCTTGAGAGAAGTTTTGAAGGAAATGAGGGACTCTGAGAGGCACGGGTGAGGTTGCAGTGCGTTCTAGGCATGGAGGACAGCCAGTACAAAAAGAGCAGGGAGCTGGAGGCCCATGTCCCAGGACCATTAGGAAGGCCAGTTTGCCTGGATTGTAGAAGAAAAGAAGAGGATGCCAAACATATGGTCATCTTCAAGTGTGTTTAAAGACTTCAAGTGAGGGGAAACCAACCACCTTCCAAAGCAATCCACGCTTCTTTTGTATAGCACTAATTGTTAGGAAGTTTTTCCTCTCATCAAGCCTAAATTTGTTTCCAAAGCTGGGTGTAAGATTAGAGGTAGCATGATACAGGGAAAAGAGGCCTAGATTTGAAGTTGAAGGATCTGGGTTCAAATCTCAGCTCTGCCCCTTGATATCTGTGTGACCCTAAGCAAATCACTACACCTCTAAGCCTCAGTTACCTCCTCTGTAAAATTAGGAGGTTGAACTAGATGCCCTCGAAAATCCCTGCCAATTCTAGGCATGGAAGACAGCCAGTGATCCAATGGTCTCTTCCTTTAAAGATATGTGAGACAAGGACACCCATAAGGCTTACATGAGTTAGGAGGAGACAGAAGCTTAGCTAGGTATTCTCAGGTTCCACTCAGTCTTAAGTAAGGGTCTGCAATTAAGTCCCTGGACAGCTAGGGCATGAAAACGGTCCTGCTCTAAGGAGAGCTTACCACAAAGATCCCTTTGGTGGTGTTGCTTTTGTTGTTATTGTTGTTGTTGTTGTTGTTGTTGTTGTTGAGTCGTTTCAGTCACGTCTGACTCTGTGACCCCATTCAGGCAAAGATACTGGTGTGGTTTGCCATTTCCTCTCACTCATTTTTACAGATGAGAAAACTGAGGCAAACAGGGTCACACAGCTAGTAAGTGTCTGAAGCCACATTTGAACTCAGGTTTTCCTGACTCTAGGCCCAACACTCTAACCGCTGCCATACACTAGCTGCCACCATTTTCTTCTCCACAGTTTAAAAAAAATACTCCAGTTTTGCAAGACTTCCAATCCTCACCCTAACTAATGCCCTACAGAGGGGGAAAATCCTATAAGAAAAAAAGAAGCTTCTTGAATTGGTTTGACTTTCTGACTTTTTAAGTCGCTGCTGTCTATTGTGTAGTCCTAATTCTGTTAGCACTGAGTGTCCCTCTCCCTCCCCCCATCTCACTTGACCTCTTCTTTCTCTCCTCCATTCCTCATAATCATTCTTCCTTGCTTGTCCCACTGTGTGCCTCACTCAACCCCTTCCCCTTCACCCTCCCTAGTTATTTTCCTCTTCTGAGACAAAGATTCTGGAGAAGAGCATGTCATAGTCTAGCAGGGGCTTTATGGACCTGAAAGCAAATCAAGGCTGACATAGGATCTCCCCTAAATCAGAGAAATTTCAATTTGCCCTTAGAAATTAAAGGAATGGGGAAGGTGGAGACCCTAGTTTGGCAAACTTTTTTTTTTTTAGGCAATTGGGGTTAAGTGACTTGCCCAGAGTCACACAGCTAGTGTCAAGTGTTTGGTCTGAGGCCAGATTTGAACTCAGGTCCTCTTGACTCCAGGTCTGGTGCTCTATCCACTGTGCCACCTAGCTGCCCCTATGGCAAACTTTTAAGTTGCCACTCTAATCCAATTCTCCTGCCTCCCCAAGGTTTCCACCTCAGCTGGATTCCCCTATTCCCTCCCAACTAGTAGCCAAGAACATAGAATTCAGGAAAAAGAGCAAAGTTGGAAACAGGAAGCCTTTGGGAAAACACATTTTGGTACATTTGTTTTCATATTTATTCTCTCTCCTTGAAATTGCACTAGGGTAGTGGCCATGACTGTTTTTATTCATTTAGATATTTGGGGCAGCATAGTACAGGGAAGGAACACTGGTGCTCTAGTCCAAGGACCTGGGTTCAAATTCCAGTTCTGCCACTTACTACAAGTGTGATCTTGGGCAAGTCACTTAACTTTTCTATTCCTCAATTTGGACTGGAAACCAGACTAGATAATTTCTAGGGCTCCTTTTAGCCCTAAATCTATGATCCTTTGAATGATATTCATTATTGATATTATATTATGTTATAGTATATCATGTTATATTGTGTTATATTATGTTATATGTTTTGTCATGTTATATGATAGTACACTACTATATTATGTTATGTTATGTTATGTTATATTATATTATATTATATTATATATTATATTATATTATATTATATTATATTATATTATATTCATTATCAAAACAATTTGGCAAATAAGGGATCATTGGTGACTTTGGAGAAAGTAATTTCAGTTGAATGGTGAGGTAGGAAGCCAAATTGCAAGTGGTTGAGAAGTAAGAGAAAAGGAATGGGGGGCAAGAACAGGAGGATTTTTTTTCCTAGGAATCTGGCTGTCAAAGGGAGGAGAAATAGAGGATAACAGCTCATGAGGATTGAACATGAAAACACATGAAAAAGTGCTTTGCAAAGCATTAAGTAACCCTCCATCCCCATGTATCAAAGATCTGACCCTCCAGGTTGGTCACACAGTGTCCCAAGAGCAAAAGTGAGGTTAAATCTCATAGTCCCAACATTCTCAGGATTGGAGCTGAGCCTCCAAGCCACAAGGGCCCTTGCTCTTTCCAGCAGAGATTCTGGTACCACCCATGAGGTGATGGGAACTGAGGTACTCACCATCCTCACACAGGTTCAGTTTGGATAGGCTCCTGCCCTCCAAAGTCTCCTCAAAGATGGAGCCGTTCTCCCGGTCCCCAAAGCTGTGCAAATACATGCCTTTATTCTCCATTGGGTCCTGCTACAGGAACATGGTAGGAAAAAAAAACAGAGGGAGAGAGAGAGAGAGAGATGAAAATACAAACTACAAAATAGAAACACATTCCACCCTTACTTCTGTTCACTAAGACCCTCTCCCAGATCAAAATATAGGGCTCCTCAGTAACTGGCATCATATAGCCCTTTAAGGTTTACAAATAGGTTTACATACCCCATTTCAGTTGATCCTCATGGCAACCCTATGAAGTAACTATTCCAGATATAATAATCCTCATTTTACAGATGAGGAAACTGACATTGAGGTTTAAAAGCTAGGGCAACCTTGGATTGCATTAAGAGAAGTACAGCCTCCAAGAATAAAGAGGTGACAATACCTTTTCCCAGACCTTATCTAGAGTATCACATTCAGTTCTAGGAACCAGAGTTTAGGAAGGATATTGACAAGCTGGAGAAGGTCCAGAGGAAGGCAACTAGGTTGGTGAAGGGTCTTGAGTTCATGGCATATGAGGGTCAGTTCACTTTCAGATCTCTTTTCCTCTTTTTCTCATATAAAAATCCCTTTACATAATGTCCTATTAACTCCTTTACTCCCATTTTTTATAATGACTTGTCCCTTCTTCTTGCCAAGGTCAACATTGTGCCCTCAATCTCATCCCCTCCTGGCTTCTCCAGAAGATTTTCCCCCTCCATCATCACCTCTAGATAATTTTCAATCTGTGTCTACTAGTTCCTTCCTTACTACCTTCAAATATATCCATCTTTCCCTTTCTTTAAAAAAAAAGTCCCTTGATCCTATCACGCCTCAAGCTAACACCTATATCTCTCTTCCCTTTTTTTCAGACAAACTCCTAGAAAAAGCTGTCGTTGTATACCACCTCTACTTCCAGTCCGCAGCGTTTTGCATCCATTCACTCAACTGAAACTGTTCTCTCCAAATTTCCCAATGTTTTCTTTATTGCCAAAGTTGATGTCTTTTCATAGTCTTCGCCATACTTGACCTCTCTGATCCATTTGAATACTGGTTGACCACTCTATTCTCCTGGATACACTCACTATTTCGTGACACTATTCTCTTTCAGTTCTTTTACTGGAATGACCATTCCTTCTCAAGCTCTTTGCTGGCTCATCATCCATATCATGTCTCCTAATTTTGAGTGTTCCCCAAGGCTCTGTCCTGGGCCCTCTTCTCTCTCTATACTCTGTCTCTCAGAGACCTCATTGGTCTTAGGATTTAGTGGGGGAGGGAGTTGAAGAAAAAAAAGGAAAAAGAAATTTACATGATGACATATATTTAAAAGGAATAGCAAGTTGTACATAGCAGATTTGAAGTTTCATGTGCTTGTTTTATTCTATAAACTAAAAACAAAATAAAATAAATTTTAAAAGATGATCCATAAATCTGTCTAACAAAACCTGTCCCCTCTCTCTCTCTCTCTCTCTCTCTCTCTCTCTCTCTCTCTCTCTCTCTCTCTCTCTCTCTCTCTCTCGCTTCTGTCTCACATCGCCACACACATATTTGATGTCCATAGAGATCTCAAACTCAGCATGTCTAAAACTGACCTCATTAACTCTGCCCACACCCAAAATCACCTCTCCTCCAAATTTTCCTGTTTCTGTAAAAGGCACCACTGTTCTCCCAGCCTCTCAGGTTCATAACTTTGTTATTAACCCCAACTCCTCATTTTCCCTCACTCTGCATATACAATCAGTTGCCAAATCTTGCCATTTCTATCCCCACAACATCTCTCACATTTGGATCCTTCTCTCCCGTCACTTCAGTTCAGGCTCTCATCGTTTTACCTAGATTATTACATCAGCTTCCCAAGTGATCTCTCTCCCTGACTCAAGGTCTAGTTCATCCAACACAGCTGTCAAAGTGATTTTCCCTAGGTGCAAATCTGGCCATGTCACTCCCCTACTCAATAAACCCCAGTGGCTCCCTATTGTCCCTGGATAAAATAGAGATTCCTCTTTTCAACTTTTAAAGCCTTTTGCAACCTGGCGCCAACCTATCTTTCTGGCTTCCTACACTCTCTTCTTGACTTTTCAACCCAGACAAACTGGTTTTGCCTGCTACTTCTCACACACATCATTCTGTTTCCCATCTCTGTCTTCCTATTTTCTGTTCCTCATGCCTGGAACGTATTCATTCCTCACATCCATCTCAGAGTACCTTCTTCTTCCTTTAAGACTCAACCAAAACGCCATCTTCTATATGAAGTTTTCCCTGATCTGCCAAATCTTCTAGTGTTTTACCTACCCAACCACCCTGTATTGAACTACCTTGGATTATTATCTTTGTATCTATTTTTTAAGTTCTTATATGTGTCCTTGTTGTTTCCTTGGTAGGACCTAAGCTTCCTCTGAGTAGCAACTGTTTCATTTCTTCATTCTATTTGTATCCCCAGAACCCAGCACAGCTCCTGGCACATGCTAGGTCCTTAAGAAATGCCTGCTGATCGATCAATTGAGGGAAAGGAGCATGTTTAGTTTGGAAAAGAGGAGACAGCCTGGGGCAAGGAGAATGGGAGAGAGGGGATAATAGCTGTCTTCAAATATTTGAAAGGTTGTCATGTGAAAGAGGGGTTAACCTTGTTCTGTTGGACCCCTGTGAAAATTCCTTGTATGTAAGGGTTAGATTAGTGGGCAGCTGAGGTCCCTTCTGGGGCTAAGACTCCATGATTCTGTGATTCTGAACCTTGGTCTCTCCTGACGCCACATCCACTAATTATTATTGTTGTTAATAATGATAATAATAATAGTGTTGTAGTAGTAGTAGTAGTAGTAGTAGTAGTATAGTAGTAGTAGCAGCAGCAGCAGCAGCAGCAACTAATATTTATATAGCTCCTACTATGTGCTAAGCACTATGTTATGCACTTTACAATTATTATCTCATTTGACCATCATAACAACCCTAGGAGGTAGGTACAATTATTATCTCTATTTTACAGAGGCAAACAGGGGTTAAGTGACTTGCCCAGGGTCACAAAGCTAGTAAGTGTTTTAGGTAAAATTTGAACTCAAGTCATTCTGACTCCAGGTACAACATTCTATCCACTGTACCACATAGCTACTTCAGCATTCTTTCTATTATCAGCTTCCCATTTCTGAATGACAGAATCACAGAACTTTGAAGTTGGAAGGGACCTCAACAGTGTAAGGCCTATCTGAAAGGAGTCCCCAACAGTCATCCAACCTCTGTTTGGAGTCTTCAAATCAGAAAAGACAAGGGAGCAGCTAGGTGGTGCAATGGATAGAGCATCGGCCCTGGAGTCAGGAGGACCTGAGTTCAAATCCGGCCTCAGACCAGACACTTGACACTGACTAGCTGTGTGACCCTGGGCAAATCACTTAACCCCAATTGCCTCGCACAAAAAAAAAATCAGAAAGTCTCCTCATGTCTATCCCATCCACTGACTTCTCAGAGACTTCTCAGACCTGAGAGGAGCCAAGTTTCTAGGCAACACGGGCTTTGATATCCTTGGAGGGGCTCCTTTTCTACTCTACAACCCTGGGGGTGGTGCTAAGTTTACATAGCTCAAAGCACACTCTGTCCCGTGTTGGGGGGCAGAAGGAACAAAATCTCCTCTACCCCAGGGAATGAGTTGGAGGCTGTTTTGGGACCAATGGAACACAAGAGGAGGGAGAGAGCATTTGGAATATGAACTAAGGAGTGTTGGGCAGGGTTTCCTCTCTGCCCTTTCCTGTGCATATCTTGGGAGGGAGGAAAGCTGGCCAGGAGAGAGCAGGGAATAATACAGGAATTATAGCCTCAGAGCTCTTAGGGCTTCGTAGGACCTTAAGATGTTTCTAGTTCAGCCTTCCAGCAGGCAAGGGATTATTATAATACCCAGTTAGTAGATGAGGCAACTGACAAGGAGGAATGCTCTAACTCCATTCAGGTGAAGCAGCCAGAAAGGGACGAGAAACCTGTGGCTCCTCCAAATCACACACCTCCAGCTCTGACCTGAGGTGCTTCTGGCACCAGGATTCCAAGGATGGAGTCCCGCCATCTTGCTTCCTCATTCCTGTGCTGCTTTGATTCATTAGCCAATACAGTTTAGGGACTCGTGAGCTTTGCCTATCTCATCAAATGACGGAGCTGGAAGACAACTCAGAGATCAGCAGTTCCCATACCAAATTTTACAGACAAGGAAACAAACAGGGCCTTCAGATTCCTCATCTGTGGAATGGGGATAATCCAAGGCATGGATTCCTGCCTTGCAGACCCTCAGTGTGTCATTCCTTTTTCCTTCAAGTAAAGTCATTCATAGAATCCTCTTGTCCATTTTGGACCCAGAAGATGGAGGGAGATGCAGGACTATCCTACTCCTTTTTGAACTGATTCTTTTCCCTCTAAGACTGGCAATAAATGCCCATGCCCTGGACAGCATCTTCCTGATGCCTGCCTGCAGTACCACCCTCTCAGTCAGGTTTTAAGGACAGAAACTTGAAGGTGCTATAGAAAGGTGAACTGGCATCCTTGAAAAGGTGGGACCTTAGGCCCTTGGGAGAAAGTAAAGGAGACTCCCTGAAGGAAGTAATATTGTAGTTGTGCTTTAAAAGGTAGGTAAGCATTCGGCCTGGCAAAGTGGAAGGAGCAAAGGCAAGGCTGAGTGCTGGGGTTGCATGTAGTTATATGTGGTAATCTCAAACCCTGAGCATCTAGTTTGAGTGGAACTTACAAGAGATAAGCCAAGCCTTTGCACAAGCTGTCCTGTGTGGCTGGGATGTTCTCTGCCTCACCTCTTTTCAAGCATTAGTTCTGGGGCCATCTTCACAAGCCCTCTCCTCCCGCAGTAGTTAGTGGCTTTACCCCCATACCAAGTTATTTTGTATTTCCTTGTCTGTGTTCCTGTCATTCCTCACTAATAGAAGGTAAACTATTTGAGGGCAGGGACTATTCCATTTTTGCTTTTGCCTTTGCATTCCCAGCGCCCAAGAGGCAGTGTGGCTTCGTGGTTACAGAGATGGTCTTTGAGCCTGGAAAACCTGCTTCTGTCTTGTAAGATTACAAGTTGCAGAAAAGATACTGACCTACATTGACAGGAGTACTTTCCTCAACAGGGGATTCTCTATGCCAGCAAAATCACTGGCATACATCCAATGTTACCCCTTATCTTCCAAGGTTCTTCAATAAATGTCTGCCAGATTGAATTGAATGGAAGGCTAAGTGATTTCCCTAAGGCCCTGCCACAGCAAGGCATTCCATACTTCTACAGGCAGAACAGCCCTGGATGTTGGGTCTTGTTAGACCCAGCCTACGCCTCTCTTCAGGCCACATCCCTCTCCCCACCCATCACCCCCACAACGCTATCCCATGATCCATCTCTGTCAATCTTTGTTTCCTGACCACTTCTTTCAGCCCTGCCCCCCCCATGATTATGATTTCTTCCTCCTGCCCCACAAGATCTGAGTCACCCCACCTCCACCCCCAGGTTGTCAGAAACAGAGTTCCTACAGATCAGCACTTTCTCTCCAAATCCTCCACCCCTTCTCCAGGGAGGAGGGCTTGGTGGGGTCCTGTACAGTCACAGAGCGGTTGAGTTGGAAGGGGCCTCCTCTCTCCTTTCATCAGTGCTCAGACGCCCCTCCCCTCTGGCCACTCTCTGCACTGGAGGTGCAAAGCAAAAGACAAACTTCTTTTTAAACCAGCCTTGGCAGATCTGTTTGCCAAGAACAACAGCCCCTGACACCCAGAGGGAAGGTCGAGGCGAGACCAGACGTGTGGGCATCTCCAAAACTGAGGAGAGAAAGCTGCCTTCATGGGTTCTCTTATGTTTACATGCTGAAAACACACAGATCCTCCAACTCCTCATCTGCCCTAGCCCCATTTCCCCTTTTCTTGCCTTCTCATCAGAGTTCAGACTGAATGTGTGCCTTGTTATCACATGGTGACTCTAAAGCTGCCCCTTGCCTTCCCCTCCCCCATAGTCTTTTCCTCATAACTCCCTCCCTCTTCACCTCCCAGCTGAGGTGCAAGAAAGCATCCCAGCCTGAAGGGGTGTGTGTGTGTGTGTGTGTGTGTGTGTGTTGGAGAGAACCTTTGCAGAGCAGAGGCCAGATGTTAGCGAGATGAGTTTGGCAATGCTGGGCCAGTTCTCTTGGAAGTTTGTAACTTGGAAGGAAAGCATCAGAATGTTCTGTCTACTACAAGTTGTATTTGGGGCATTTTGAACCCTGAGATCATCGGTCCCTTACAGAAGACCACGCCAAATAGCTGTTCTTGAGGATGGATCAACAAGCAACAGTGTTATATTAATAGCAACAATAATGAGGGTGATCATAATAATAATAGCCCCCACCTTACAGTTCCATAGCAGACAGGTCATTGGCAACTGTCCAGTTCTGGGAACATCAGTTCACCACTTTGGATGCCCCTCTACAGTGCCAGAGACAGCTAATGGAGTAAGAGTCAGGCAGTGGCAGCAGTATAGCACCTTGGACAAGTCTCTTAAGCTCTCTGGGTCTCAGTTTCCTCTTCTGTTATGTGAAGGAGTTGGGTTGCATGACCTCTAAGCTCCCTCTCTGCTCTGAATCTATGCTTGTTAGTGGGATTGTCCAGGGATAGCCTCATCTGACCTCTCTGGAATCCAGGGGAAATGCTGGGAGAAAAAAAGTAGGCATTGCATACTTAGGAAGGAGGAGAGCACACACTGGAGATTTCAACACAGAACAAATGATAGATTATAGAAACAAAACATGTCAATTAAAACCCAGCAGTTTTTAACAATAAGGGGTGAGGGACCTTTTGTAAGTATGATGACAGCACTTCCCAACACTTGCAAAATTCTATCTGAGACATTTTAAAAGGTAAATTGGATGTCAGAACTCAACTTCAAACCCATCCTTATAACTATACAAAATCAGTACAGGCTGATGGTTTTCTCTCTTCTTAGGACTTCCATCCACCTATGGATGAAACCACCTTTCACCTAAGGTAAGTCATATTGGCTCCATTTGACAAAAACCAGGGACAGAAGTTTGTTGCCCAAGCATAGAGAGAACTTAGATTGAATTCAAATCCTATCTCTGATAGGATATCTTAACTGCCTGGGTGACCTTGGGAAAATCTCTTCCCCTTTCTGGGCCTCAGTTTCCACATCTGTAAAGGGAAAGATGGTTGGTTCTAGCTCTAAGTCTATGGTTCTATGGTTAGGACCTAGATTCTCAGCCCCATTCTCCTAGTGCTAATAAGACTGGTTCCTACTCTCCATGTGGATTGGGGAGTGGCACAGGCCTTGTTCCTTACTTGGGCTTCTCTCAGGTCCAGGACTTTGCTCAGGTGCACTTGTTACTTTTCCTTGGATCTTCTCATTTTAGACTAATCAGACCCAAAGAAAACAAGCAAAAATGATGATTTCTCCTGGATGGAGCATCACCAAGAAGATGGAATTACTTTGCTCCATACCTTTAATATCATTTGACCCTAGAATCATAACTCAAAACTTTGGGTTGTTAAATGGTGTGTCCCTAAGTTCCATCTCGTGCTAGGAAGCAGCATGGTATTGGGTCAAAAGTCTTTGTAGGTTTTGAGGTCAGAGAACCTGGCTTCAAATCCTCTTTTCTATCTGTGGGACCTTAGCATGTCACTTAATCCCCCTGGGCCTCAGTTTCCTCATCTGTAAAATGAGGGGGGATTGAACCAGATAACCTCTGAGATCCTTTCCAGTTCTAGATCCTGGATACTATATTCCTCTCATACTGTGCTCATATACATATATGTAGTATGTGCACATACAGTTACATGCTGTAACCTAAGTCAACCCAACCCATGGACAGGTTCTCAAGTTGACCTGCCATGCCTATTAGTCTCTCATCTAGGCTGCCAAATGCAAGTGTCATCCTCCCAAACCCAGGTGGTTCACTGTACTCACCAGGCCTCAAGGATTAAACATCAGCTGCTCTTGGCCTGGGTGGTCAAGGCAGGGGGCAAGGGAGAAGGTGGATGCTCTGCCATCAAGCCCTACCTCCAAAGGGATGCCCACCATCCAAAGGCCTTGGTTGCATGTCTCTTGCTCCAGTTAAAGAGCGGGTTCTGCCAGACTTGCTAAATCACTCTTCTCCCCATCAGAACATAACATGCTACCTGCTTTGAGCGGGCCACACACTTACCTGTGGGTGTCTGTCTTCTGCAGGCCAGAGTGATCTCCTTAGTTTCCAGAGTAAGCCATGGCAGGAACAGAACTAGCTATTGTCACAGCAACAAGGAAAGTGGAGCTCAGAGATTGCTTACATAGGCTCTTCTTCCAAAGCCAGCCAGATCCAGTGGGGGGGGTCATAGAAAGATCCCAAGCAGAGGCAGAGATCCAATGGACCTTCTCTCCAGACCTACTGGTCTTGCCTTCTTTGCACAGACCCACAAAATAAGAGTCCCCTCTTGAAGACAGCCAAGTCAATAGGTGAACCCCGGCATTCTCCAAAAACTGTGGGAGCTGTGGGGGGCTACCCTGAGCAAAGTCTGTGGCTGGGAAATCTGTCAGCTCTTCCTGACGTCCTCAGCCACCTTCAACCCAGGAGCAGAGCTCAGAAGATGCTTTGTGGAGACACTCAGCCACTCTACTGGGTCCTGAGATGGGAACTGTGGCTGGAAGGCTTTAGAAAGTTCTTGGAGGAGTAGCTATTACTTCAGAGGCCAGGCTACGTGCCCCCTCTTGTGTCCAAGGAGAAGCACTGCAGCCTTATGCTAGGACACACTTGGGGAGAAAATAAAGTAATGAGCCAGGGGTGGTTGGAAGACTGGAACTTAGATGTTTAACTGAGCTGCAACAACTGTTGCTCCTCGGACAAGAGCAAAGTCAGCTAGTAGGGAGGTAGCTAGACCCTGGGGAGAGGCTTGTAATGGGCTCAGAGATATAGAGAAGGATATCTTCTGGAAGGGTCCTCAGAGTAAGTCATTTTACAGATGAAGAATCTGAGGACCAGGGAGGGGAAGTGACTTGCCCAAAGTCACACAAGGCAGTGTGAGAAGTGGGATTGTAACCCAGGTGCTCTGGCTCCAGAACCACAGCTCCTTCCTCCTACCCCTATGGCCTACCTTGGGACCACAGGCACGGGGAAGGGTGGAGAGAGAGGACCCTGACCCACTGTCCTAGTGAAGAGGGAGAGAGATAGTGGGACACACTGAGGCCCCAAACAATGGGCAAGAGAGCAAAGGAGGGTCAAAATAGGGAGGAGTTCCCCTGAAAAGTGCTGTATCAATCGACAAGCATTTATTAAGTGCCTGTCATGTTCCAAACACTGTGCTACTCACTATGAATACAAAGGAGGAAGGAAGGAAGGAAGGAGGGAAGGAAGGAAGGAAGGAAGGAAGGAAGGAAGGAAGGAAGGAAGCAAGGAAGGAAGGAAGGAAGGAAGGAAGGAAGCAAGGAAGGAAGGAAGGAAGGAAGGAAGGAAGGAAGGAAGGAAGGAAGGAAGAGAAAGAAAGAAAGAAAGAAAGAAAAAGAAAGAAGAAAGAAAGAGAAAGAAAGAAAGAAAGAAAGAAAGAAAGAAAGAAAGAAAGAAAGAAAGAAAGAAAGAAACCCTTCCCTTAAGGAGCTTACATTTTAGGAAGAAAACAACATTACACAAATAAATACTATATGCCTATGTGTATTTATAAAAGCATACATGTATGTACATGCACAAGATAATTTCAGGGAGGGTGAAGCACTATTGGGTGAGGATTAGGAAAGATCTCATTAATGTAGTAGGTGACATGTGAGCTGTACTTTAAAAGGAGCTGGGGCTGCTAAGAGGCAGAGGTGAGAAGGAAGAGCATTCTAGACATAGAAGACAGTCTATGCAAAGGCATGGAGATGGGAAATTGAATGTTGTGTATGAAGAACAGCAAATAATTCAATCTGACTGGAATGTAAAGTACACAAGGGCTCCCTGGGACAAAGCCCTGATTGCCTTACCCTAGCTATGGTTCCAGCACATAAAACAGGGTCATATTCTTCATAGCAATCCCATTGGGAGACTATGAACTTACTCCAACAATGATCTGATTGCTCAATATATGTTCGTAGCTCTTCTTTGGAAACGGTAGTCAGTCTGCTGCCCAGACACGGGGGAAAATGTCATGTTGCTTTATGTTTATATCTCAGTTGTTAGGTTGGCATTTTTTTTTTGCTTATTTGTTTGTTTGGGAGGTTTTTTGTTTGTTTTATGTTGTTTTTTTTTACCAAACCAGTATTCCCCAGATTTCTCATCGTCAGTACTTGCTAGGCCCGGCTTCAAGTGATTTTTAGTTGTTTCCAAAAATCAAATCCTCCCATAAAGGACACAGATTGCCCTTCACTGAGGCTACTCAAAAGACTCCGTTTCAGGCTCTGGAGATGTTTCTCAGACTAGTTGCAAAGCAATTTTGAGCAAGAGCTCTTAGGTTGGAAGAAGCACATGAGCTTCCAAGGTGACTATTTTGAAGGGAATAGCAGTCGTTGGATTTGTTTTTCTAAAAAAAAATTATTGTAATTGGTTAAAAGATATCATCAAAGAGATGTAGGAATAGAAAAAGTGGGCAGATAATATGGAATCAGGAAGAAATAATGAATGGACAGCCCTCACATCCCACTGGCAGTCATGCGACGCTAGTATCTAGAGGAAGGTACCTAGGATGTGAGAGCAGACTTCATGTGAAAAAATTTACATGAGGATATGGACAAGAGCTCCACGGGATGAGCAGCCATGGGTGGAGTAAAGAATCATAGATTTAGAACTGGAAGGGATCGCAGGTGATGTGGCTCAACTCTCTAATACTATAGTTGAGGAAACTGAGGCTCAGTTAGGTGAAGGGACTTGCCCTGGATCACCCAGGTAGTGCCAGAGGTGGGATCTGGAGAACTGCCTCACTAGAAGGAATACCCACAGTGCTAATATCAGCGACCCATAGAGGTACAAAAGCATGTTTGTCAATTCAATCTTAACACTTCATGGTCATACCTAGGAAACTTGGGCTATTTCAACATTCTCCATGGCTCAGCTTCCACTTCCCAGATAAGCCCAAGAGATCCCTGTGACTTTAGGTAGCTTTGCCTAGTAACCCTCTCTGAGAAGTGGTATTACCATCAATTCCCATTTTATGGATGGAAAAACTAAGGCAAAAGTATGCCTTTTTGGCCTGGTGCCAAATGTAGGGGAGACCAGCATAGAGCCATGATAGGAGGAGGGGCAGTACCCAGAAGAGAGCTAGGGAGCTGCCTTCTGCTACATTCTTTCTAGGAAGAGGACCAGAGTGTATTCTTCCTCAGGACAGAAGGTGCTGATTAGAAGCAGTCTTCCTTTGGGTTCCTAGAGATTTCTGTTGACTCTGTAGTGACTTGAAATTCCTCAGCCTGGGTGCCCATGCTGGGGGGGAGGGGTGGGGTTGAAAGGGAAGATTGAGCTCCAAATGGCAGAACTGGGAAGAATCTTAGAAGTCAGCTACCTGAACCCCTTCGGTTCATAGATGAGGCCCAGAGAAGGGAGGAGCCCTCAGACAATCATTGATCTAGAACTGGAAGGGACCTCAGAGGCTACTTAGTCAAACCCACTTGCTTGACAGATGGGGAAATTGAGGCCTATGAAGGGAAAGAGACCTCATAGGATCATTGATGGAGACCTAGGAGAGACCTGAGAGGCCACGTAGTCTGACCCCTTCATATGACGAATGAAGAAACTTCACACAAGTGAAGTGACGTGTCCAGGGTCACAAAGCTAATGAGTGATAAGAACAAGTGGGATTGGAACCCTGTTTTGCCCTCCATTAGTACACAAACACAGCATTTCCCCACCTATTACCCAGCCTGTCTACCACTACCAGTTATCAGGAAATTACCTGTGATGCTATGGAAAAATCACTGGCTTTGCAGTCGGAAGACCCAGGTTCCAATTCTGCCTTGGCCACTTATTACCTGTGTAACCTTAAGAAAATCACTTAGGATCTGTGATTCTGTAATCCAGCCCACCAGTTGTGGTATGATCATAGAAGGAGCAAGGTTTTCAGAACAGAAGTTCTACCTTCACTAGCCCCCCATCCCCAAGCCAAGACCAGGCAGCCCAGAAGAAAGGCATATGGATGAGACCATGTCACACAGCTGCTAAGATTCTGTACCCTCTCTATAGGGGTGTAATAGGAAGAAAATTGGCATACAAAGAGCCTTTGGTTGGAAGGAAGCCCTGAGTTCTAATCCCAGCTCTGCTACTTAATCCAAGTGTATTCTGGGATGAGTAGGAGCACTCTTTTTTTTTTAATTTTAGGCAATTGGGGTTAAGTGACTTGCCCAGGGTCACACAGCTAGTTAAGTGTCTAGTGTTTTGGTCTGGGGCCAGATTTTAACTCAGGTCCTCCTGACTTCAGGGCCAGTGCTCTATCCACTGCGCCACCAGGAGCACTCTTGGTCTCTAAAATGATCCCTTGTGAGGGGTCTTCCTGTTCTAACTCTTGTGGATCCAAACATCTAATTTCTGCTCTTTCATTTCTCTTCCTCCTAAAGCACTGTGAGGGGATGTTTTATCTCCCTAGAATAGGGGAAGCTAGGTGGCCCAGTGCATAAAGTGCCTGGCCTAGAGTTAGCAAGACTAATCTTTGTGAGTTCAAATCCAGCCTCTGACACTTAATGACTGTGTGACCCTGGACAAGTCACTTCACTCTGTTTGTCTTAGTTTCCTCAAATCTGTCAAAGGAATCGGAAAAGGAAATGGGAAACCACTCCAGTATGTCTGCCAAGAAAACCCTGAATGGGGTCACAAAGAGTCAGACAAGGCTGAAACAACTAAACAACAATCTCTCTGGGATGCTACTTTCTTCCTTTCCATTACTTCTGTCTCCTGGCTTCCCGGACTCCATCTCAGACCATCTGCTTTTCTCAGTAGCAAGCCTCTGTGAAACATTAAAGTGCTGAAGAAGGTATCTACTGATTTCAATTCAACCAGAATTTATTAAATGCCTGGCACTAGAGACACAAAAACAAAATGAACAATAACCCCTACTTTTAAGGAACTTATATTCTACTGTGGGAAAACAACACGTGTAAAGTGGCATTTGAGTTGAGCCTTGATGAAAGCTGGGGATTTAAAGAGGCAGAAGTAAGGAGGAGAGCATTCCAGATATGGAGGAAGGTCAGAGCAATGACATGGAGGCAGGAAATGGAATTTCTTGGACTGACAACAGCAAGCAGGCCAATGGAGCCCGAATCCAGAGCACAGGAGAATGGTTTCTCCCATCTCGGAGATCTTGCTGAAGGCAGAGGCCACCCTACTCCTCTAAGCCATAGATGACTCTTCCACTTCTTGCTCACTGATTATTTTGCATGGGTGAGTCCCCCCTCCCCAAATGGATTTCAGGCTCCCTGGATCATGGTTTATGGCAGCCTGAGTGGCCCTGAGGCTAGAGTAGATGCTCATTGATCCATATCAGTGGATGGATTGATTGCCTTTCCGTATCTAACAGGCCATGACAAATGCAGCATAAATCAGGATGTGAGTCTTCTCCTGGGCCCGGCTGCTGACAACCAGCTCTAATTCCAAGGGAGTGGGAGCAAGCTCCTCTGTCTCGAAGGGTGTCCCTAGGATGCATTCGCCGTGGAACATGCCCAGCTCATCTCTTGGTTTGCTCCTGGTTGTTTTTCTCCATGAGGTGGGAGGATGATGAATTTCCTGGGAAAATCCAGATCTTCTGACCCCACCAGTGTGCTTGGAGGTGCATGAACTTCCTTCTAGGCCTACACGTGTGCTCTGGGTGCTATACATGCCCTAGGACCAAGGGAGCAGGGCTAGCTCTGCCTTTGGGGAGAAGTGGAGATGGAGAGAAGAGCTTGTAACACATACATTCTCTCATGGAGCATTTACCCCTATCCAGGAAATGTGAAATAAGACAGATGTCATGGTGCTTTGTGGGGACCAGCCTAGGATTCTAGGACTTTACATTTTCTTCAGTGATTTCTGCCTAGCTTTTTTCCCCCCTCCTCCAGGAGGCAATATAGCAGAGTTTAATTTGGAGTCAGGAAAATGTGAATTCAGATCCCACCTCTGATATTTATTAGCTGGGTCACTAAACCTCTAAATCCTATTTCCCCATTAGATTATAAGCTCCTTGAAGGCAGGAACTCGCTTTCTTTTTGCTTCTATCTGTATCTCCAGTGCTTAGCACAGGACCTGGCATATAGTAGGTACTTAATAAATGTTTATTGGGTAATTGATTAACTGACTCATTTTCACTTCATGTGTAGAATGAGAAGAGCAGACTTAAAGACCTTTGAAGTCCCTTCTAGCTCAAAATGTATGATCCTATGATGCACAGAGTGCTATAACATTAACATTAGTCCCTGCTAACTAGTTGTCAAGGGTGAGCTTCATTTAAGTCAAGAGTTGGGAAATCTTTTTTTCATTCTCAAGTCACACAAAAGTATGAAGGAGAGTGGTTTAGATATTTTGTTTTTTGAGAGAGAAATATGAAATATTCAACTCTAAAAATGAACAGGAAATATGAAGGGGGTTTAAGAAATGCAACACATTTAAAATGTTTCTATTTTACAGGACATTATGGCGAGTTAAGGGAGGGCAGGAAAGAGGGAAAAGCAGGAAGAGAGAAAGGAAAGAAGGAAGGAAGAGAAGCATAGGAGAGTAGAAGAGGAGAGAAGAAATAGAGCAGAGAGGAAAAGAATAAGGGCGTAGAAGGAGAGAGGATGAGGAATGAAGGGACGAAGAGACAGATGGGTCAATCTAGAGCAAAGAACAGAAGCTAGAGAGGATGTCCAGTGCCTCCTTGTACCCCTTCCACTGTAACTTCTCCACATTCTGCTCTCCTGTGTCCAAGCACCTACAACTCTCACCCAACAATTTGGTCCCCTGCAATTCAATTCAATTCAATTTGGCAAATATTTATTAAATGCCTGCTATGTGCGGATACTATACTAGGTGATAGAGACACAAAGAAAAAAAATGAAGCAGTCCCTGCCCTCAAGAAGCTTACATTCTACTAGAGGCTCCCACTTTGCCATCATTATCTTGATATGCCTTTCCCAACCCCAGACAACATCTCCAACCTAATTCATCTCTAGTTCAGCTGAAGTACTAGGGCTGGAGTCAGAAATAAGTTCAAATCCTGCTTCAGACACTTACTAACTGTGTGGCCCTAGATGAATCATTTAACTTCTGAGCCTCAGTTTCCTCATCTGTAAAATGAGGGTGTTAGACTTGACATCCCTGTCCACTGTAATTCTGTTATCCTCCAGCTCCTACTCACCAGGTTCTCACATAACAGTTATTTAATAAATGTTTGCTAAATTGGACTGGCCTATTTCTAAATAGCCCCATTCCTCTTCTCCATAAGGCTAACATCTCATAGCTGGGGCCAATGTAGAATCCCCATCCACCCTCATCTTCCCCCATCACTCTAGTGCTAGAATTGGAGTCAAGAGGACTTGAGTTTAAATCCCACTTCAGACACTGATAATCACTGTGTGACCCATAGCAAGTCCCTTAACCGCTTTGGGCCTCAGTTTCTTCATCTGTAAAATGGGGATAATAATAGTGCCTACCACATCGCATCATTGTGAGGATCAATAAACATGGTATAAAACACTTTGCAGACCTCAAAGCAATACATAAACTCTCATTAATGACTCTCATTCATCTCATTTTTCTCAACTTGTCTGATGGGATTTAGATAGATACGATTTGAGGACCAGTCACTATCCTCCTATTATACTTTAATGGTTAACATGCTATGCACTTTCATTCAGGTGAATAAAATGATTGAGTTGGGGGGGTGGGGTTGGTAATTGAATAAAAGCATTGGGATATGAGCTCATCCTCTGCGGAGGCTCACTGAAAACACATTTGGGACAATTTGAGTAGCAGGCAGGAACACAAGGGAGGCTGTGTCCTTCTGAAATATACCTTGTTGTTGTTCAGATATTTTTCAGTCGTGTCTGACTCTTTGTGACCCCATTTGGGGCTTTCTCAGCAAAGATACTAAAGTGATTTGCCATTTCCTTCTCCAGTGTGTCCCCATTTTACAGATGAGGAACTGAGGAAAATTGGGGCTTAGTGACTTGCCCAGGATCACACAGCTAGCAAGTGTCTGAGGATGGATTTGAACTGAGGTCCTCCTGACTTCAGATGCACTACTCTATGCACTGTACCACCTAGCTGCCCTGATGTGTGTGTGTGTGTGTGTGTGTGTGTGTGTGTATGTATACATACACACACACACACACTATATATATATGTTATTCCTATGTAATTATTATCACTAATGTCAATGCATTCTTTGTTAATCATCATTACTGCGGCTGCACCCAGCTTCACTTTCCCCCTTCCATCCTCAGAACCATTGACCAGTGGAAGCCTGCCTTGCACCTGCTCCTCTGCCCTCAAGTGTCACATTTTAGGAGTTTGGGGAAAGTTCAGATAACTTGGAGGTTAGGCTTGCAGTGGTCCTCAGCAAAGGCTCTATCAAGAAGGAGGGACTATAAGTGAACTTCCAGCTAGATGACACAAAGTATAGAGTGCTGGACTTGAAGTCAGGAAGGCACAAATTCAAATCCTACCTCAGACATTTGCTAGTTATGTTATCCTGGGCAAGTCTCTTCATCTCTCTGTGCCTCAGTTTCCACATCTGTAAAATGGGGGTAATTAAATGGGGCTAACAGTGGCTCACAGTTGTTGTGAGAATCAGATGAGATAACAGAAGAGCAGTTAACCCAAAATGATGAAAGTGTGGAAATGAGTTAGGTAGACCTTTCTTGGAAGAAAGGCTTGCCGTGGTGAGGAAAGACTTGCTATTATGTAGACTACTCACATTGCTGCCTCTGGAAAACATATTGTGAAGTGAGTAGGGTTCCCCTTCTGTGCCCTGCTCCCTCCCCTTTCAGCTGGTCTCACTCTTGAGTTGACGCCCTTCACGATGGAACTGGCCACTGTGGCTTCTGCTTCTGCCCCTCTGAACTTCGACACCATTCCTCAGCTGCCTTCTCACGCTGGAAGATCCCTCCACCCTGTGGCCCCTTCTCCTAGTTGGTGAGTTCCTCACAGAACCTCTAATTTGAGGAACGGCCCAAGCCTGCCATCCTTCATTCCTCTGTTGGCCTGCTTCTGACTCTCCAGACTTCCCCAATGAGTACCTTTCCCCTTTTCTAGCCCCCTTTTATCTTATGCTGTTAGAATGTAAGATCCTTAAGAGCATAGACTATAATTCTTTTTGCTTGCATTTGTATTCCCAACACTTAGCACAGTTGCTGTTGCGGGGTAAGGGCTTAATAAATGCTTAACTTGGGCACATTCTACTCCTTGACCACAGAATCATTCCATATGCTTGGCTCCTCAAGATGCCCACATAGCTAGCCAGACAGCATCACTAAAGAATCGTTCCTACTTGGGATCAGCAGCCCTGGTTGTGTTCTGCCTCCAAGTAGAGCTTCATTTGCCAGTCCTAGGTCTACATGAATGGCAGCCCCTATACAGTTTGCTGACCCAAGATGCTTCCACAAGTCTAAAAGAGCGAACAGAGAGATCAGAGATAGAAACACAGATAGACAGAGACAAAGAAAGAGCTCTTCTAAACCCTTGCTTGCCAGCTCCTGGTCAGAAAGACACCCCAGAGAATTGTCGATATCTGACAATATATCCTTGATCTTGAGGGTAGGAGGGGGAAGAGGCTGGAGTTGTGATTTCATTAATGGAGGGACTGTTTCTGCGCATACAGATCTGTACCTTTTCTGAAACCTAGAGAGGTTCTTGGGGGCACTGAGAGGTTTGTGTCAGAGGAGGGACTGAACTCAGGTCTTCCTGACGACTATGGGCTCTCCACCCACTATATCATGCTGTTTCTTATGCCTCTGACATAGATCCTGAAATCCCTGACATTTTAAAATCCTCCTCAGCTACATCTTGTCCTGAGAGAAGCCTAGCTAGCAGGGCAAATGAGGGATAAGACGGCTAAAGTATCCAAATGTATTCATGCCAGAGACAGAGAAATGGCTGACGAGTAGATCCTCTCACTTCATCCCACTCATTTTTTAAAAATTACATTTTATTATCCAACAAAATTCTGCCTTCTCTCCCTCCCACCTCCGTGCCACTGCCCCCTCCCCTTACATTAAGAAAGCAAGAAAAACAACTTCTGTTACAATTGTATACAGTCAAGCAAAAAAGATCACCCCCTTGGCTACATCCAAAAAATCTGCTTAAATTGACACTGTGAGTCCATCACTTCTCTATCAAGAGATGCACAGTATCTTTCATCATGTGTCCTCTAGAATCATGGATTCTTTGTGCTGATCAGAATTCCCAAGTCTTTCCAAGTTGTCTTTACAATATCGTTGTCATTGTATATAAATTGTTCTCCTGGTTCAGCTCACCCCTCTGCATCAGTTCATACAAGTTTTCCCAGGCAACCTAAATCATTTCAGAGATGAAAATACTTAGGCCCGTAAAGATGAAATGACTTATCCAAGATCACACAGGGAGTAAAGGTAAGAGGCAGGATTTGAATCCAGGTCCTCTGACACAGCCAGTGCTCTTTCTACTTTACCACACTGCCTCCCTTTCCCTAAGCCTTTGTTCAGCATTTTCCCAGTAGCTGGTGGGGTGAGGGGGAGATTCCTAGAAGACTTCACAACTCTGTCTCTGGCCTCTAAGCTGAAGTTGGGATCGACACGTCTGTACCAACACCTCTTCTTCTTGCTGGTCTGTGGAAGCCTCAGTGATCTTGGTGCTTCCTTCCTCCAGATACAGACCAGAGGCAAAGCTCAGGATGGTCCTTCCTTAGCTTCCAGATTCCATACCACCAATGCTGCTGGAGGTGGGGGTGGTTGTGGAAAATGAGACCAAATAACCACTGTTGTCCTGAGTCATTTTTTCTTCGTATGGTTCCCATTGAGTTGTGTGTATTTGTGGTTATCTCCTCTCAGAGTAAATTCATCATCTAGCCCAATAAGCAGCTTTAGTCCCATACTCCACCCCTAAATTACTGAGCAGTATTGACATGAGGGGACTTTTGTTCAGTCATTTACAATCATGTCTGATGCTTCATGACCCCGTTTGGGATTTTCTTGGCAAAGGTACTGGAGTGGTTTGCCAATACCTTCTCCAGCTCATTTTACAGATGAGGAAACTGAGGCACACAGGATTAAATGATTTACCCAGGATTGCACAGCTAGTGTCTCAGGCCAGATGAGTCTTCCTGGCTCCAGGCCCAGCCCTCTATCCACTGCGCCACCTAGCGGACCATATGGGTACTACAAGTTCAAAATCACAGAATTTCAGAGTTGGAAGATATCTCAGTGGGCATCTGGTTCAATCCACCCCACTAAAATGTACCGGATGAGTAGACATTCAGGCCCAGTTTAAAGACCTCTAGTAAAGGGAAATCCCATAATCTCCTGAAGTAGCCAATTCTACTTTGGGACAGTTCTAATTATTAGGATTTTTTTTCCTGACTCCAGACCTTAATTTGCCTCTTTGCAATTTCTACACTGACTTCTAGAACTAATCTTTCTTTCCCACACCAGGCACTTTAAATGCCTAAAGACAGCAATCATGTTCACCTTAGACCTTGCCTTTTCCAGGCTAACCATCCCCAGATCCTTCTGCTCTTCACAGAACATGGTTTTAAGGCCTGTCACTGTCCTGGATGCTCTCTTCTCTATCCTCTCCAGCTTATCAATGTATTTCCTAACCTATGGTGCCTGGAACTGAAGTCAATACTCATGATATCTGAACAAGGTAGATAGCTGGATTATCATCTCCTTACCCCTGGAAGAGTCCACGAGGAAGCCTAGGACAGAGGCCTACCAGAAACAAAACTTCCATTCTCTTCAAACTACTCAGATAATGGCAATGGACAAAGACCTGTAGAAAAGCTTAGGGAGTGCACACTATCAATCATTACCTTATCTCTGGTATGAGCACATTTTGACATTTCTTCCTTAGGAGGTGGGAGGTGACCTTATCTACCCCAAATAAACCAGGCTTCAACCAGGGCAAGAATGTTGATATCTAAGGGTGTTTCAGGGTACATTAGAGGCATACTCAAGAGATCTCGGAGTCTTTCCATGCCTCTAACCATCAGCAGAATCTTAGAGCTGGATAGTAAGGGGCCAGCAGAGAACAGTTGAGCTGGTACAAACACAGCCTTGGGGTGGGAGGCCAGGGCTCTGTGGGAAGCCAGAGTCTAGGCCAACTGTTCTTTGGCAATTGGTAAAATAAGGAAGTTGAATTACATGATATCTAAGGTCTCATCTAACTCTAAATCCCATGATACTATGACTCCAACCCAGCTGCTTTCCTATCCATGAGTGCCAGGGAACAGAGAAGATGGCTTTACAGAGGGATAATTATTTTGACCTTATTTTTGTTGCTTCTATCATCCATTTCCCAAGGCAGGTTCTTACCACTGTTGTCTGTAGGTAATTCTAAGCTTTTTGATCTGGAATTTTTTTTTGTTTCAAAAGAGAGGAATAGTTTATTTTAGGATTTCTCCAAAGAACTCCCTGAGGTTTGGCCTGTAAAACAACACATAGAATGTTTTAGCAGGAGCTCATCTAATTCAGCATTTCCCAGCTGCCAACTAGGTCCAACACTGGGGCATGGTGAAATTTTTAGTGCTCTGCAAAATTTTTACTCCCAAGAATCCTCCCTTTTTAAGACCTAAAAGCTAAAAAATGGACTCCTTTCTGTAAAAATAAAGAGAGTGGGCCAGAGCAAAGGTTCTTAACCTTTACTGTGTCATTGGCCACCTTGGGGGTCTGGTGAAGCCTTCAGACCCCTTCTTGGTATCGTATTTTTTCAATAAGAAAGGAAATACTAAAATTCAGTTAGGAATCAGTGAAAAGGAAGATGTAATTTTTTTTTCCAATCCAAATTCCAGGACCCTCTGAAATCTATGGACTAGATGTCTCTAAGGTCCATTCCAGGTCAAGAGCTGTGATTCTCTCTACGTCCTACACCTCCTGCCCACCCTCTATTAATTACTTCTCCCTAGCTCTCTCAGCCCTAAGGGCAGGGCAGTCAATTCTAAAGATATTTTGTTAGTTCTAATGTAGAGTTTAGACTGGGAAACACAACTTGTCCACAATCCACTTTCCCCCACCAGTTTTTATCAAATGGTAAGTCCTTACCTTCCAAGCCTATAATTGACAAAGGCTCACACCCAGTAAGCTTATCAAATTGATCAGACAATCTCTCGCACCAAACTCCCACGATCAACACTCCACCCTTTACCTTCGGAGGCCCACACCAAGTTTTTACATCTCCCTCTCCTTAGCTTTGTTGTTGTCATCTATCAATCTGCAGGTCATTTTCCCTATATAGAATAACTTTACTTGGCTTATAGCCTTCTTCTCTACTCCATTGTTTTCTGACATCCTTCAGGTTTGATATTTATTTTGATAAATATCATCATGGCAAAGGAGTGAGTTTGGAGGAAGCTAGGCTTTTTACATATCCCCAGGGGCTGGAAAGAACAAGGAAAAAAAACAAAAAGAAGAAAAATTATTTTAAAAACATGCAATAAAATGTCAGCTAAAACAGAAAATGAGCAAAAGGAAGAGAAGTTCAGATACCATAAAATAGCACTGAAATAGCTAAAGTATCAACAGCAGCAAAGTAGATGGAAAACAAATGAAAATATATCATTAAATAGATTAATACCATGTTTAAAGAAATGAAACCAGAATTAATACTGGTAAGAAAATTGCAAGACCAAATAAAAGAAGATATTGAAGTTTTTCCCCAAAGCACAAGAAGAATTCAATAAATAAAAGATGCTTAAAAAAAATAAAAAGGATTGGAAGTAATAAAGAAAATTATCAACACGGAAAAAAACATAATAGAGAACGTCAAAAAATCCTTAAAAACAACCATAGACTTACAATAGTGAAAAATTAAATCCATACAATTTAAGACAACTAGAATTACAGACTTAAAGGGTAAGGACTCACTATTTGACAAAAACGTCTGGGAAAAGTGAACAGTAGTCTGGCAGAAATTAGGTTTAGACCACATCTTATACTTTATACCGAGGTAAATTCAAAATGCATATATGAGGGGCAGCTAGGTGGTGCAGTGGATAGAGCACCAGCCCTGAAGTCAGGAGGACCTGAGTTCAAATTCAGCCTCAGAACAAACACTCGACACTAGCTGTGTGACCCTGGGCAAGTCACTCAACCCCAATTGCCTAAAAAAAATATGCATATATGACCTGGATATTAAAAGTCACATTGTAAACAAATTAAGAGGAAGAAGGAAGAACTCATCTAAAGATCTGTGGCTAGTTAAAGAGTTCATGACCAAACAAGGACAGAGACGAACACCAAAGATAAAATAGCCTATTTTGCTTACATAAAATTAATTTTTTTTTCACAAACAAATCCAACATAGCTAAGATTAGAAGCAAAACATAACTGGGAAATAAATCTTTGAAGCAAGTTTCTATGATACAAGTTTTATTTGTAAGATATATAAGAAGTTGATTTAAACTTATAAGAAAGAGAGCCATTGGCCAATTGATAAATGGTATGAGGATAAAAGCAGCAGTCATCAAGGGAGAAAACAAAAGCTGTCTTTAGCCATATAAAAATGCTCCAAATCACTAAGAGAAATGCAAATTAAAGCAACTCTGAGGTTCTAACTCCTACCCAATAGATTAGCAAAGATGACAATAAAAAAAGACAAATGTTGGATGGGCTGTAGGAAATCAAGCACATAGATGCACCCTTGCTCCCTTGGTGGCCTATGCTAGTGTGGTGAACGAATCCAACTACTCTGGAAAGCAATTTGGAATTATGTCCCTACAGCTACTAAGCAGTGGATGTCCTTTCACCCTGCTGCTAGGCCTATACCCCAAAGAAATCAAAGGAAGACAAAAAGAACCTATAAAAATATTTATAGCAGTAATTTTGTGATGGCAAAGAATAGGAAACTAAGAGGGTAGCCATCAGTTGGGAAATGACTGGACAAATATATGTCCTATAAATGTAATGGAATTCTATTTGCTATATGAATGAAGAAAAAGATGGTTTCAAAGAGACCTAAGAAGACTTACATGAACTGATGCAGAGCAAAGTAAGCAGAACAAAAAGAATAATTTATACCGTTATTTCAATATTGTAACAAAAAAAATTCTTTAAGTCTTAAGAACTTCTGGTCAACTAAATAATCAACCATGATTACAGAGGACTAATGAAGAAAGTGGCCCATCTCGTGACAGAGAGATGATGGACTGATAAAAAAAAACACACACATTTTTCGATGGAGCCAAGGTGGGAATTTGTTTAGCTAGACTCTACTTGTAGTCCAACAGAACTATATACTGGGATTTTGTATTTCTTTCTTTCTTTCTTTCTTGTGGGTAGGTAGAAATAAGAGGGACGGTGGGGCAGCTAGGTGGCGCAGTGGATAGAGCACCAGCCCTGGATTCAGGAGGACCTGAGTTCAAATCCGGCCTCAGACACATAACACTTACTAGCTGTGTGACCCTGGTCAAGTCACTTAACCCCATTGCCTAGACAAAAAAAAAAAAAGAAATAAGAGGGAGGGAAAAAAAATGGTTGATAATAAAAACAAAATACCTAAGAGAAATCATAGAATTATCCAAGCATTGGAAAACATGCAGGTTCTGGTGAAAGAAAGGCTCAGGACACAAAAATCTCAACACTACTGGCATGCCAGGAAATTCAGAAAAACAACAACAATGATAATAATGACTGACATTTATAGAGTGCTTTAAGGTTTTTAAAGCGCTTTACATACATTTTCTCATCTAATACTCACAAAGCCCTACGTGGGAAGCACTACAGGCATTATTTATTATTCTATGCTCAGATGAAGCAAATAAGACAGAGATCAAGCACTTGCCCAAGGTCACACAACTAATAAGTCTCTGAGGTAGGATTTGAACCTAGGTCTCTCCTGGCAAAGATACTGGAGTGGCTTGCCATTTCCTTCTCTAAGGAATTAAGGCACACCAGGATTAAGTGACTTGCCCAGGAACACATAGCTAGTGAGTGTTTGAGGCCAAATTTGAACTCAGGTCTTCCTGACTCCAGGCACGGAGCTCTATCCACTAAGCTACCTAGCTGCCTCCAGAATCAACTTTAGATGTCCTCTAACATCTCTTTGGCATTTTCGCCTTTGTTCTTGCTGCATAACTGATACTCCCAAAGACTGTTTGTAGACACCATCGAGTCTTGTCAGGCTCAGAATCAAAAAGGAGAAGGAGGCCTCACCACAGTAGCCTCACATACTCAATACTCCCATAGAGTACCGAGTCCTCCATTCAGCTCCTGGTAAGGTGCTTATACCATACATAGGTGGGCTGCTCCCTAGAAATTCCCCCAGGATTCACCATGCTTTTATTTTTTTTAAATTAATTTCAATTGATATCTTTTGTTTTTTAAATGTCTCCTAGATTCCCCTTTAATACTTTCCTCCCCCCTTCCAGTGTACCCTCCCATATCTATCCATGCTTTTACAAGTTTTCTCCTCATCTCCTTCTATTATATTACAGCCAGGCCTGGAAGCCTAAGGGAGAGACAATCACAAAGCACTATGACTGTCCCTTTTCAAAAGTCCTGCCAAACAGAATGTTGCACAGATGCATTATGCATATGCATCAGATGTGCTAGGTGGTCAGTTAACTGTTTCTCTTCATTACAAGGAATGATTCTATTTCAAGGGGGGAGAGGGAGGGAAATGGTGTTATTTCCAGAAATTATTATGATATAAAGACAAAAGGCATCAGTAAAATTAATTTTAACAGAAGTGATCGTGATAACGGTGGTGATGGTGATGGTAGTGGTGATAATGATAGTTACAATGGTGATGGTGATGGTGGTGATGGTGATGATGGTAGTGGCGGTGATGATGATGATGATAGTAGTGATGACAGTGGTGATGAGGGCACTAAGAGATATGACAAAAGGAGAGAGAAAGCCAGCCTTCCAGTAATGAAGACCTGGGTCCAAGTTCTATCTCAAACACATATTGCCTATGGACCCTGGGCAAGTTATTTAATATCTCCAGACAACTTTCTAGGATTTCAAATTGCATACCCATGTTGGTAGAGGGAATTTCATAACTAAGAGTTCCTAGAACTAATGAAATCTATAGACATAGATTTATGGGACAATAATGAGGAGAAAGAAGAGGAAGGGAGGAGAAGAAACTTAAGAAAGAAGAGAAGAAGGAAAATGAAAAGGAGGAAGAGGAGAGGGGGGGGAAAGAAGGAGAAGAGGAATAAAAAGGGAAGGAAGGGGAAGGAAGAAGAGAAAATGAAGATAGAGAAGGAGGACAAATAGAAGTAGAAAAAGGAGAAAGGTGAGGGAGAAAGAGTCTTGACAAAGAGACTAACAGGACCATGAGAGCTGCCTTTTGTGTTGGTTCCCCGAGGCTATTCGACCTCCCTTAATTGCTAAAGATCTGGGAAATGTGGGGGAATTTGGCAGGCTGAAGCAGAAAGCTGCCTCTGACAAGCACCATATTCATATGTTAATAAATTGACATGACGCTGGTTCAATTTTTCAAAAACTTGGTGTTTAGGAGACTAGAATGTAGAAGAATAGCTAACTAAGCTAATAGGGAATGGGTGTCTGGTCAGGGCTCAAATGTTAAGGAGCTATGGAGAGACAGAAGAATATCTCTTCACCCTCTTCAATGCCTCCTCTTCCTCCCTCTTGCTCCTTCCTGCACCATACAGAACATAAATGCTCTCCTTCCCTTTTCGAACTTCAAGTTCAGGAGAAATAATGAAATCTCAGGATTTGCTTTGATTTCAGAAATGGTACAATTGTTTTCCCTGTTTGATAGGAAATGGGTTTGCATTCCTATGATTTCTTATAACAAAAGAGATCAGGGGAATCTTATCAATTTCTCATATTCTTTAATTTATTCATCTGAAAAACACTATAGTACCAGGAAGTACCTGGATTGTACAAGTAGTTATACATAAATACATGTATATCTGTATGTATATATATAAATTACAAACATCCTTACTTCCAAGATCCCTCAGAGAGTGCTTTAAATTTGAGCTTTTCCTGCCTTCAGAATTTACAGCTTCCTCAATTTCTTTTACGTTATAAAATTTGACACTTCCGGAGATGGAGAAGGCGAAGGCTGGAAATGAGAAGAATAGCCTAGTACATTTTTATTCGAATAGTTGGGGTGGGAATGTGAAAAACCCTCAATTTTCTCTCAAATATTTAAGTTCCATAGTGCTCTTCAGTAGGAAAAACTGTCCTGACATAGCAGGCAGAATGATTAATAGATACACTGAGTCACAAGTATGCTGGAACTTTCCCAGGAGTTGTTCTTAGCAAATACTGTCTCCCTGAAATAGATAGGGATGGGAAAATAGATAGATGGAGCACCCCAAACATTCATCGGTCAAGGCTTCCCTGCTTTGTACCCCATTATTCACCTTCCCACCATTCCTCTGAACTCCTTCATCTTCCCAACTGTTTGCCTCATATTACCTTGTTCTTATCTATAACAAATAAACAAATAAAACCTTTGTAAAGTAGAATCTCTGTCACTTTGGGATCCTCCCCTGGCTCATTTATCTTCTCTCAGCTGGCATCTGGGAACAGTCCCTCGAAGGGTAATCACAAGCTTCCCTGTATAAGTGCTCCATCTCACAAGGCATCAAACATAGGACAAGCTTTATTTTTACCATAAAGATCATGGAAAGGACCTGAGACCATAGAGAGTGATTTCTGTCTTCTGGTGGCCACCCTTTGCCCTCCATCTCAGAGAGGAACCATACTGTCTCTGTGACTAACAGCATTGCCTGGGTGGAGATCCAGCTGGCATGAAAGATCAGAAGTTCACCACTTGGTTCCATTTCCCGGACACACACTGCTGGTTGATCCTCTTTTGGCAAATACCCTTGTTTCTGCTTCTGGGGTGGGGTGGGGGGGAATGATGTTAAATCTGTTTTTTTGCAGCAGATGCTCTCCAACAGTTGCGTCTTCTCAGGAAATGGAGCCAGCATTCCAGCAGCTGAAACAAAGGAGGAACTGATACCGTCCCAGCTGTTAATAGTGAGGACGACATGGTTTGAGGCTAGTTGTTTTTGTTGTTGTTTTTCAAAGTCAGTTCCCACAGATCCACACAAAAGAAAAGGCCTCCTCAGATACTGTAGAAACCACCTACTTGTCTTTCCGGATTGAGTCTATATTTTTCACTCTGACAGGTGTTCAGGTGAATTTTCTCATGTGCTTTCCCCATCTCCCGTCTCCTGGGTAGTGTGTTTCTCCCATACTCAGTAAACACCTGTGGATCCCTATTACCTCCAACATCGATAGGCAGTTGTTAAACATTTATAAAGTGCCTACTATGTGCCAGGCATTGTGCTTAGCCTTGGGGATACAAATAAAGGTAAAAGAAAGTCCCTGCTGTTAAAGAGCTCATTTCATTGGGGGAGTCAACATGAAAACAGCTATGTACAAACAAGCTATGTACAGGATTAATTGTAAGTAATCGATAGAGAGAAAGCATTAGAACTAAGGGGATTAGAAAAGGTTTCCTGTAGAAACTGGAATTTTATCTGGGACTGGAAAGAAGCAGGAAGGTAAAGAAGAGGAGGGAGAGCATTCTAGGCATAAGGAACAGCCAATGAAAATATCCAGAACAGGGATGGGGAACCTGTGGCCTGGAGGCCACATGTGGCCCTCTGCATCCTCAAGTGCAGTCCTTTGAATTCAGACTTCACAGAATAAATCCCCTTAATGAAAGGATTTGTTCTGTAAAACTTGGACTCAGACAAAAGGCCACACTCAAGAACCTAGAAGGCTACATGTGGTCTCGAGGTCACAGGTTCCCCACCCCTGGTCCAGCATCTGGAAGTGGAATATCTTGTTTGAGAAACAGAATGGAGGCCAATGTCATCGGATCACAGATTACACGGTGGGGGAGGGAGGGCAGTGCTCAGTGTAAAGTCTAAAATGACTAGGGATGGGAGGAGTTCTTGGGAGTTTTGAATGCCAAACAGAGGGTTTTGTATTTTATCCTGGAGGTGATAGGGAACCACTGAAGTACACTGAGTAGGAAGATGACATGGTTAGACCTGTGCTTTGGGAAATTCACTTTGACAGCTAAGTGGAGGATGGACTGGAGAGAGGAGAGACCTGAGGCTGGGAGCCTCCCAGAAAATGATGAGGGCCTGCCGCTGAGTGGTGGCAATGTCAGAGGAGAAAAGAGGCTATATAGGAGAGATGTTACAAAGGCAAAAGCAATACATCTTACAAGAGATTGGATTTGGGAGGTAAGAGACAGTGAGGAGTTGAAAATGACAACTAGGTTGCAAGCCTCGGGGACCAGGAGGATGGTCATGAGCCTGACAGCAAAAGGGAAGTCTGGAAGAGAAGCAAGTTTGGGAGGAATGATGATGAATTCAGTTTAGGAAGTGTTGGGTTTAAGATGCCTGAAGAACATCCAGTCCAGCATGTGCAGTAGGCAGTTGGGGAGGTCAGTAGAAAAGGTGAGGCATCAGCGTAGGGATGGTCATTGAATTCACGGGAGCTAATGAGGTGATCAAATGAAATAGTAAAGAAGAAGTGAAAAGGACAGAGCCCTGTGGGACACTGGTAGTTATCAGGCAGAACCTAGATGAAGCTCCAGCAAAGGAGATGGAGAAAGAGTGGTCAGAAGAGAAACACGAGGCAGAAAAGCCTAGAGAAAAAAGAGTATCAAGGAGAAGAGGGGGCTAGACAGTGACAAAGGCTGTAGAGGGGTCATGAAGGATGAGGACTGGGAAAAGGCCATTAGATTTGGCAATTAGAAGATCATCAGTAACTTTAGAGAGAGTAGTTTCAGCTGACGGATGAGGTCAGAAGCCATCACATATAAAATCCTCATTCAAAGGCATTCCAAGTCCTTCATTACCTACCCCCTCCACTTACTCTGTGACCTAGTGACACTTGACTGCCTTGCTGCTCTTCAGAAAGACACTTCATCTCCCAAAGCCACTTTTTTACTGGCTGTCCACCGCGACTTAGACATTCCCCTCATCACTCTCTCCTGACTTCCCTGGATTCCTTCAAGTCTCCGCTAAAATTCCACCTTTAAAAAGCCTTTCCTGATCGCCCTTTAATTCTAGTGCTTTCTCTCCATTGATCATTTCCAGTTTAACTTGTATGTACAAGTTAACTTGGTTGTACATAGTTCTTTTCATGTTGTCTTTCCCATTAGATTCTGTGTGAGCTCCTTAAGAACGGGGACTGTCTTTGATCTCTCTTTGAATCCCTAGGGCTTAGCACAGTGCCTGGCACATAGTAGGTGCTTAATAAATGTTTCTTTAGGGGCAGCTAGGTGGTGCAGTGGATAGAGCACTGGCCCTGAAGTCAGAAGGATCTGAGTTCAGATCTGGCCTCAGACACTTGACACTTACTAATGTGTGACCCTGGGCAAGTCACTTAACCCTGATTGCCTCACTAAAAAAAAAAAAGAGGCTATTACACTCATCTTACCGAGGTAGGGTAGGACAGTGGATAGAGAGTTGACCTATAAGTCAGGAAGACCTGAATTCAAGTCCTACCTTTATCATATGGCTATATAACCTCGGCTATGAGACTATGGGCAAGTCCCTAACCTCAAAGTGTTAGGCAACTCCCTAAGGCTAGAAGTAAAAGAGAAGGTACAGACTTGCCTAGATAGAAGGTGTTTCCTCACTTGAGAGTTCCCTTTAATCAATGAAATTACAGGTCTAGGCCCTATTCATATCCTGTAACGGGGCAGACAGATGGTACAATGGATAGAGTGCTAGACTTGGTCAGGAAGATCTGAGTTCTAATTCAGCCTCAGACACGTTTTAGCTGTGTGACCCTGGGCAAATCACTTAACTTCTCAGTTTTCTGTCTGCAAAATTGGAATGATAATGAAATAGCACCTATCTCATAACATCAGAAGATCAAATAAGATAATGTATGTCAAGTGCTTTGTAAATCTTAAAGTGCTAGAGTCTAGGTGGAAGGCAATGGAACACTGAACCAGGTGCTGGCTATGTGAGTGGAGAGAAGAAGAGAGAGGGAAAAGACATTAAGGAAGAGAATCAACAAGACTTATCAACTGGTTGGGTATGGAAGATGAGGGAGAGTGAACAAGTGTGACTGAGAGTGGAAGACTAGGAGACTGGATCAACGGTGGTGCCCTCCATAGAAGCAGGCAAGTCCAGAAAAGGGGGGAGTTTTTTGGAGAAAGACAATGAGATCTGTTTTGGTCCCATCGAGTTTGAGATGCCTACTGGTCATCTGGTTGGAAACATCCAATAGGCAGTTGGTGTTGCAGGCCTGGGGCTCAGGAGCAAAGTTAGGTCTTCCCCAGGAGTTTCTAAGTCCATAAAGCAATAAGGGAGGGAGAGGAAGAGGGAAACCAACAGCTGCCTGGGACACACATATGGCAAGGATAAGGAGTGGGTTTAGAAGGAATTCCTTGTTATAGAAAAATTTTATTTGTATATTCTCTCTTCCTCTCCACTTCCCCCAATCCACCCTACTCATCCCAACCCTCCTGTTCCTTAAGGTGAGTCATCAGACCTTGGAACTGAGTGGATCCTCTGACTCTTTTGGCCCAGTCAAGGGTTCTGAAATTTCTAAGGCCCAGCCAGCTCTTCTGTGCTCTTCTCAGCCCCCCTTTTTTCCCCCTCTCCCACGGAGCCACAAGCCAGGGTTCAGAGAGAATGGGTTGGCCTGATTCTCACCTACACCTCATCCTCTGTTTGATAAGGGGACTTAATGTGTACTCTATTCATTCCTGGCCACTAGGAAGCATGCAATCCAGGGTTAGGGAGAAATAATGGATAGTTGGAATGGAATCATCCCGGGCAAGAGAGAGGGAGGAATGGATAAGGGTGGGAAGTACTAAGAGGAAGTTGTCACCTGCCCCTAGTTTCTGCTGATGGGTGGGTAGGAGGTTCTAGGATCTTTCTCCCTTCTTCCCTTGTCCAAGTCACTGAAAAGACTAAATACTCTCCATGGATGAAGGCATGATGATGGTGATATGGTGATAGGTAGGGGCTGGTAACTGGACTGTTGTTTAGTCATTTCAGTCCTGTCTGACTCTTTGTGATCCCATCTGGTGTTTTCTTGGCAAAGATACACTTCAGGCTTACCATTTCCTTCTCCACCTCCTTTTACAGATGAGGAAACTGAGGCAAACAGGTTAAGTGACTTGCCCAGAGTCACACAGCTAATAAATGTCTGAGGCCGGATTTGAACTCAGGAAGATGAGTCTTCCTGACTGCAGGCCTGGCACTCTATCCACTGTACCACCTAGCTGCCCAGTAACTGGATTACAGGCTCAGAGATGTAGAAGGGACCCTAGAGGCCATCTAGTTTGACCTCCTGTTTTTACAGATCGGAAAAAATAATAACATTAAATTACTTGTCCAAGGTCATATAGGCTGCATGTTTAAGAGGCAGGTTTGAACCGAGGTCCTCAGATTGCAGAGCCAGGTACTTTTTCTACTGTGCTGAACTGCCTCCCTGGGAGAGAATGGAGTAGAAAAGGAGGGTAGAGAGGGGAGATGTAACAAGCAGATTTTCACTGAACAGTAGAAAGGAGTCAGAGATGGAGATATAGGATGGAGAGGAGAAAGGGGGGGAGGAGGGAAGAAGGAGAAAGAAGGGGAAGGAGGGAGGGGAAGAGAGACAGAGAGAGAAATGAGAAAGGGGGGGAAGAGGGGGAGAAAGAGGGAGAGAGGGGAGAAGAGAGAGAAGTGGGGGGAGAGAGAAAGAGAAAGGGGAGGGAGAGATAGAAAAAGAGAGAATTTCTTTTTTAGAACCTCTCTCTCTGCTCTCTTTGATGGGCAAGTAGCAGTGGATCAAGAAAGAACTTAGAGGAGAGGAGGGGAAGAAATGAAAAATCACTTTAACTAGAAATATTTGCACCTAGGATAACATAAAGCATACCTTCATATCACCTTTTAAAGCTAAAGCGTCTTGTCACCCTTTACTGGGAAAGCGGTAGACTACAGCCTTCCTTTTTTAACTGAAATCCTTGCAAACTAGGTGCTAAGCTCCATTGAATCTATATGCTGAAGGATTGTAAGTGTTTTCAGCACCCTGTAAATCAGTGCTCTGAGGGAAAGCTCCCATTGCCCTTCCTGGCTGTGATAGGAGCAGGAAAGCACTTCTTTCAAATAAGCCACCGTATACAGGACTGGCAAATGGCCCTGAGGTCTGCATACGTCTTTGGAAGTAATTGTTTCTCATTCAGACAAAACTTAGTTTTGTTTTCCTTCCTCTCTTAATAAAACATTCTATAATATTGCAAGCTGCTTGTTTGCAAATGGTGACTCAGCCTCAAAATATTGGGTATACACACACACATACACATATACATATATATACTTGTGTGTGTGTGCATATGTATGTATGTACACACACACACACATATATTCTCCCAGGATTCTGGGATGAGGTTATTTTAATTAAATTTTGCATTTACTAACACATTGCATAAGAAGTGCCTTGGGAAAAGAAAAGCAGGCTACAGAATCAGCATCACAGGGTCCAATATTTAAGCTGGAAGGGACCTTAGCGATCATTGAGTCCAGCCCCTCACTTTATGGACGAGGCAGCCGAGGCCCAGAGAAGTCATACAGGTTGACTTGCCCAGTATCACACAGCTACTAAGTGTCTGAGGCAGCGTTTAAAGACAGGCTTTTTTAACTCCCTGTACAGTATTCTATCCACTGCACTGTCAAGTCTGTCCTCTGACACATAATGACTGTGTGACCCTGGGAGTCATTGAACTTTTCAGTACCCCAGGCAATTCTCTAAGACTATAGATTATGGAGTGGGTGCTTATCTTCACTGATAGAGTTTCCTAACTATAAGTTCCTTATACCAAGGACATGATAGGTCTGATTTTTTTTAACATGCATAGCATTCTTCTAGGTCCCTGGGAAACACAGAAGCAAAACAGACCCTAATCTTAAAGAGTTTACATTCTGAAGAGAATAAGAAAATTCCCCAAAATGTCTATGTGCTCCTTCTCATCATCAGTGCTTCTGACACAAAAACTTCAAGGGAAATGGAGATGTCCCGTTCCTTCTTCTTTTCTCTTTGCAACCAAGGGAAGCTGAGTCTTCTGACTTTTAGGACAATATATGTTCTTCATCCTGTTTTGCTGAAACAGTCTTCTCTTCCTCCCTTACGTCTGAGGTAATAACAGTCACAAGACATTGGGATCCACCAGCTTTCACATGCAGCTGTTTTTTAGAGTTTTAAAGATTATCACTGATGTATTTCTGTCTCACTATTGCCAGCTCTCATTTCTCTCAGTTGGGTATTAAGAAAGGGCAGAGGTGACTTTTCCCCCATTTACAGTTGGGGTATAAAATAGGAGTGCTCTCCTGCCTCCTCTTCTAATTAGGTCTTCCCTCTTCCCATCCAAAAGTTTCTCTCTAATTTTCTAAACCCTACCCTTCCTTCCCATTGCTATTTGGAAATAACACTAGCAACCAGCTGATAAACTGCCACAGAAGATCATCAGACTCCAGGTTTGCATGAGATGCTTCCTTCAATTCACCCCGGATCTTCTTACTCCACAATATTTTCAGAGGTTTAACAATACCACCAACTGTCAAGGTTTACCCATTAGCCAATCTTACCTTTCCTAAGGAAGAAGTATCATTTGACTGCCCTAACCTGCAGGGGCCTAGGGCAGCTGCCCCAATTTAACACTCTTCTCCTTACTTTTCTCTCCCTGGCACAAGGCAAAAAATGCCTTTTCATCCAAGCTGTTGCCAGGAGAGGAAGATCATAGTCACGTAGCAAGACCCATCTGCAGCATCATGGATTTACATGTTTCTACAAGAAAAAAAGCATTTCTAGACAACTTTTATACAAAAAAATTTAACAAGGGTTTTTAAGCAGAGGCTTAAAGTTTGGTTTCATCACAAGTGAAATCTAGTTAATAGTTCTGTCCAGATTTCATGGATTAGTCCATTTTCCTTTTAGGCAGATATCAGAGGAGAATGAATGAAGGAGGCCATAGTATCACAGTTCATAGAAAGAAGCAACAGAAGAAGGCAGAACATATATATGCAATTCAGATGGAGAGGAGAGAGCCGAGAAAGAAGTAAGAGTTCAATGTCAGTGAGCATGGGCTTTTCTGAGCAAAACAGAAAGACTTGAGTACTCTTATGGAAAGAGTGCATTAACTTCTTAGAGTAGCATTATTAAGCAAATGTAGCTTGAAATATAATGGTGGCATGTTTTAGTGATATAGGAAAGGGGGAGGTTTCATTAAATCCACCAAAATTTTTTTTTAAAATTAGACATTTTGGATAATCTCCTTGTCAAATATATCCCTGCCTACTGTAAGCTGTCACTGCCTTCTTAAACTCTACTGTACAGTAATGCTCTCAAAGACCATTGAGTAATATAGACTCTTTGCCTCAGAACTGAATGGCCCCAGATGGCCATGTTCTTATGTCTGTTTTCACAGTTTTATAGTCATTCTGTCCAGACTTTCTACTGTCACTTCTGTCTTATCAGCAGCAAGTGACAGCTGTCTACTGCCCTGTATTCTACTCATCAGGACACATCTGGAGCTTTGCAGTGAGTCCTTAGTACCACTTTTGAGAAAGAACATTGTCAACTAGAGCAAATCCAGAGGACAGGATTGTGGATAGGAGATGATAGCACATGAGGATTGATGAAAAGAGTCAAGGATGTTTAGCCTGCAGAAGAGATGATCTGAGGGAACATGATAGCTGCATTCAAGGAGCCAGAGGAAGGACTCAACTTATTCTGTTTGACTCCAGAGGGCAAAACCATGAGTAATGGATAGGAGCTGCAGAAAGGCAGCATTAAACTTGATGTCAGGAAAGACTACCCAGTAATTAGAACTATTCATCAGGAGAATGGGTGGCTTTGATAGGTAATGAGTTCCCTGTCACTTTAGGTATTCAAGCAGACACTGGATGTCCACTTTCTACAGATGTTATCGTGGGGATTTCTTTTTGGTATGGGTTGGACTAGATAGCAACTAAGTGTCTTCCAGCCCCATGATTCTGATAGAATAGAATAAAAAGAGGATAGGGAATATTTGAAGAACCATTGAGATTTCCCGGTTGTTGTTGTTATTGTTGTTGTTGAGGTTATCACAGTTAAGTGATTTGCCCAGGGTCACACAGCTATCAAGCGTCTGAGGTCAAATTTGAACTCTTGACACCAGTATCCACTGTGCCACCTACCTGTCTCAAACTACTATTTGTAAGAGAGGAATTAGATTTGTTCTGCTTTGTCCTGTAGAGCAGAATTAGGAGCAATGGATGGAAGTTAGAGAAAGAGACGGATTTTGGATCTCCATTAAGAAAAACTTACGAACAGCAACAGAGTTGTGCAGAAGTGGAACCGAACTGTCTTAAGAGGTAGTGAGCGCACTGTCACTGAGAGTCTTCAAGTGAAGATTAAAAAAAACTTTCCAGGTATATTGTAAAGGGAATTCCTGCTGTGGTTTGGGTTGGACTAGATGGCCTCTGAGATGTCTTTCTACTTTGAGATCCTGGGATTCTTTTTGTCTGTCTACATTCCTTTCTAACTTGCTATTTCCAATATGGGGCAGCTAGCTCAGTGGATAAAGCACTAGGCCTGAAGTCAGGAAGAATTGAATTCATATCTGACTCAGACACTCACTACTTGTATGACCCTGGGCAAGTCACTTAACTTCTGTTTGCCTTAATCCATTGGAGAAGAAAATGGCAAACCACTCCAGTATCTTTACCAAGAAAACCCCATGGAAAATATGGTCCGGGGGATCATGAAGAGTTGGATCTGATGAACAACAGCACTTCCAACCTGCCACAAAGTGAAAAATCAAATCATTAAATCTGATAGATTCCGTTAGAATGTAAGCTCCCTAAGGGCATATACTGTTTTACTTTTGTCTTTGTATTTCCAAAATTTAGCAAAAGTTCTGGCTTAATAAAACCTTGTTTGATTGATTGTTTGATTGTGTTTTAGCAGGCTGAACTTGCCAGAAGTTCAAGTAGTGGGGCATTGCTGTGTTCTTTTTTAAAAATTGCCCAGATTTGTGATTTCATCATTGTAGGGACATCCCACTGAGAAAATTCCTTCTACCGAAGTAGATCAGCAGCTGTGTTGTAATTTGCACAGCTGCTTGAGGCATTGAGAAGTGACAGTCACTTGCCCAGGGTCCCACTGCCAGGATGGGTCAAAGATGAACTTTGAACTTCCTGCCTTGAAAACGAGGAGCCTCCCGATTCTGAGGCTGTCTATCCATTACCCCCACACTACCTCTTCTCTTTTAAAATATCCTACTAGACAGTTAGAATGAGTCAACACTAACCATTTTATTTGTTAGCTATTTGGATGACCCATTCTTACCGTTATGAAATTTCTTTCTAAATCCGACTTATGGACCAAGCCCTGGTAGCACTATGGTCTGGAAATTTTAAAGTATTCTCTAGGGAATTTGGGATAGCTTCCAGAATACCCTGCTATACAGGGACTATTGCTATACCCCAGAGCATCACAGATACTTCCAAAGAAAAGAGAAGGTCAGTGTTCCCGATCTGTTCCAAATCTAGGCCCTAAGTAAAAGGGAGAGATTACTAGAAACATACCTATGGGGTGATGTAGAGAGAAGAAAGCAGACCCTAGATAACAATAAATACAGTGATTCAACAAAGTCAATAAAGCCAAGATGGCAGGGCAAGTAACTGCTGGTAAATTGCAACAACCAAGGTGAGTGCCATGAGCATAAAGGACACAAAGTCCAAGTTAAAGGACACATCTCTGGCAACAATCAACAAACTAACTTTTTTAAAAATAAATGTTCTTTGTTAGGGGGCTGAATGTTTGTGGGAAAATGTTGGTTGTGTCAAAACAAAATATCACTATTTTGTTTAAACAGAGGGAAAGAGAACACAAAGAATTTTGATAACAATGTTTCTATCGGCACCAGTGACTGCCAGCCCTTCTGGAGCTGCATGCTATGCTCCATCTTCATCAGCTGGTTTTTAGCACTCTCTTCTCCTCCCGCTAAAAGTTCTAGATAGTATGTTTATCCTGAATACTAAAGCTAGTTCAAATTCATCTTGTTTAGAGATCTCATTTTCTGATGCCAATTGAGGTCATTGGAGATTTGTTGGGGTGTCCACATTATCAGGCATGGCAGTTGCAAGTCTGCATGATGCCAAAACAAAATAGCTGATTCTATCAGTTCTGCATCCCAGTTATCTAGCACAATGCAGACAAAAAAACAAGAAAGAAATGACTAACTTTTGTTTGGGTGATAAAATCTACCAGATATTTTGGCTTAATGTTAACACAGTTCAAGAAGCATGGGCAGCTGGAAGAGTATGGTTATGTCCTCAAAAACAAAAACTTCCCACACTTTATAGTCCCACCAAAGGGCCTTCATGCTGTTCCTTACAGAGGACGTCCCATCTCCTATCACTGTGGCATTGTCCGAGCTGTTCCAGACGCCTGGAATACTCTCCCTCCTTACCTGAGTTTTGTGAAATCTCTAGTTTCCTTCAAAATTCTGATTAAACACCAATTCCTGCATGAAGCCTTTCACAATCCCTCCAACTGCTAGTATATCCCCCCAAAAAAAGATTATTTTGTATGTATTTATATGTGTACACGTCACCTATCCTGACAGAGACCTTTAAGGTTAGGAAGGGTTTCATTTTTTTGCTTGTACCTATCACCTAGCACAATACCAGGTATTTAATATGTTTGTTGATTGGTTAATCATGCAGTTTGTAGCATCTTTATAAAGTAATTGTTTCATACCCCACGTACTAAGCAACAAAACACAGATATTGCTTGAGCAAAAAAATCTTGAAGCATTTAAGTATTAAGCAATAAAGAATAGTCATTTATGAAACACCTACTACATTGAAGGACCCTGTGCTCGGTACTGGAGTCACAAAGACAAAAAAACCAAACAAATGAGTGGCCTTGTCCCCAGGGAGCTTACATTCTACTGGAACATATCACTTTAGACTATAATGAACTGATAGAATCAGCCATTTTGTTTCAGCACCATACACACTTGCAACCGCCATGTCTGATTATGTGAACACCCCAACAAATCTCCAATAACCTCAATTGGCATCAGAAAATGAAATCTCTAAACAAGATGAATTTGAACTAGCTTTAGTATTCAGGATAAACATGCCATCTAGCACTTTTAGCAGGGGGAAAAGAGAATGCCAAAAGGGAACACCTTCACTTGGCTGACAAGGGTAAGCATATCCATCAGTCCCCCCGACCAACTGAGGAACCTCTGGACAAAGTGTGTTGCCTCTTTCCCTTCATCTCCTACCTCTACCCACTAGGATTTCAAAAATAAACTGAGACTGAGAACAGATTAAATTGCTGCAGCTATTTAGAAAAACAGATAGGCCACTCTGAAAACAGACATTAAAAAAAATGGAAGTAGCTTTTGTTGAAAAGCCAGTCCTGAATAGACCTCCAGAGCCCTAATAAGCAATATTTTTGCCTGGGATGAGCACAGTTGGGTAAGGGCTAGGGCTAGGTGCAGCACAAAAGATAGTCTGACTTTGGGTGCCATCACTTCAAGAGAGGTCAAAGTCTAACCCATGAGGCTTTGTGGGGAAAAGCAGGCTCCAAAAGAGGGGCACCATAGTGACAAGAATCTGAAGATCCATGACTTAAGGCAAAGGGATTAAGATCATCATGGGGCTAAAATTCATATTCCTCAAAGGGAAACATCCTCCCACATATTCAGAAGCAAGCTTCCCTGCTGGATATTGGCACTCTGGACTAAAGCCCCATTGGTCCTATGCTAGTCACTACCCTCCCTGCCTTTCCTAAGTCAGGACTGTTAGTCAATTTGGCACCACGTATGAGAGCAGGAAAAGGAAGCAAAGGTGTTTTAATAGACCTCTATTTTAACTGATTGGAGTGGTTTGGACAAGAAATCAAGTACCATTAGATCAATGGTACTTTTTTGCTCTCCTATCATCTGCATGCCATATTCCTGTGCTGCATCCTCTCCCTCTGCCCCCAACTACAGTACCTGCCCTGGGACCCTGGGCTTTGGGTTGGCGAGCCTTCGTCTATGTTTAACCTGACTCAGACCCACCACGCTATTCCCTAGACATGTTCATGCTATGTGCCTATGCTTACCGCCCTAGCCACCGTTACCACCTCTAGCTCTGGGAAAACTGATCAAATCAACAGTACCATTCCTGAAAAGGACATGCCAATCAACTGCCTTGACTTCCCTGACCAAAGCATCCCTCTCTGGCCACCGTGCTTTCATATGTGTTGTCTTCCTTTTTTAGAATGAAAGCTTCTTGAGAGCAGGGACTATCTTGCTTTTTGTCCCCAGATCTGAAGTATAGTGTCTGACACACAGTGCTTTTTCATTCATTCATACATTTATTCAAGAAGCTGACCATCAGTCCCCTTTTGTCTTGGACCATTGCAATAATCTCCTAATTTGGTTTCCTTGCTTAAGTCTCTGCCCTCTCCAGTCCACCCTCCACACAACTTCCGAAGATTTTCCAAAAGTACGCATCTGAGGGAGGGGAAGAAAATTTAAAATTCAAAATCTTGTAAAAGTGAATGTTGAAAACTAAAAATTAATAAAGAAAATTTTAACAAAGAAAAAAAGTAATATATACAAAGTATGAATGACCAGTTGGTTGAAACTTCCCTTGGGATAGAGCTTATTAATCCTTGGTTGGTGGAGCAAATAAGCTAGCCACTTTTAAGAGAAGGCCTTCTAGTGTTACAGGGGGCTACCCCAACACAAAACCCTGTCTTCTTTTATCTATCCCCTCCTCCTCCCCTCAAACAACTATTCCCACAGGAATAAATTTCAAGTGGTTTCACCCACACTGAGTTATCAGTGAAAGTAGAGGTGGGAACAGGCAAGGTGAAGTTTGAAAAAAATGCTCTCAGAGCCCAACCCACTAAATATCTGCAGAAAACACCACAGATTCAGCAGCATATGGAAAACATTGGTTGACAGAAGTATGTGCTGATGAGATCCTTGAGGCTGAACATGCCTGCGCTTCTATGTATAAGAAGCCTGCCTGTAGGAACCTGGGGCGTGATTTGACTTTGAAAGATGGTTTTGTTTTTTGAAATCAGGCACTAGAAATTTTAACCATAGTTTTGCCTTCTTCCACCCTGCAAAAGTACATTTAAAATCATAGATTTAGAACCAGAAGAGACCTTAGAGGTCATTTAGTGTAACCTCCTTATTTTACAGATGAGGAAATTGAGACCCATAGAGATGAAGTGATTTGTCCAGAGTTGAATAGGAAGGGGCACAGTCAAGATTTTAATCTAGGTCCTCTTGACACCAAATCCAGTTCCTCTAACGCAAAATCCAATGCTCTTTCCATTGTACCACACTGCCTCTGTCACTTGTTTCACTGTCCAAGATCTGGAGGCAGAAACAAAAACAACCTAGAACTCCCATAAAATTGCAGAGTTGGAAAGGACCTTTAGCCGCCATTCAGCCCATACCTAGGAAAGAGTCCCTGGCTCTAAGATACCCAGCAAATTGTCATCCAGGCAGTGGTGGGAAACTTACTACCTCCAGGCAGTTCTAATTGTCAGAAAGTCTTTCCTGACATCAAATCTAAACTTGTCTCTTTGCAAATTCCACCAAAGGGTGGCTCCTTGTTCTGCCTTCTGGGGAGGAGCAGGAAGGTTTAATCCTGCTTCCACACCTGGAGTACCTGAAGTTGGTTGTCATGTCCCTTTCTCCCCTCCCCCCATCCCAGTCTTTTCTTCTTCAGGCTTAACATCTCCAATTCCTCCAACCCATCTCCTTAAGACATGGTATTAGACCACATGTTTTTTCCAGGGTCTCAGTAAAAGGAGCTATGCAGTCTTCCACAGCCATGTTTATTTATTTAGGATTTTAATAGGAAAAAGGCTTTATAATCAAGTTCCTCACCCATGTTAGTGAGGCAGATCAAAACCCTGAACGCCCTTTATAGAAGGGGAAGAAACCAAAGCACTGAAAAGGGAGGAATTTGGGGATAGTTGTAGGTCAGAACTGTAAGGAATCCTGGGGATAACTTAGTCAATTCAGCATTTTCAGTTTACAGAGGATGATCCCAAGGTGATGATTTGGCTAAGTTCATCAGTGGCATACAACCCTGCCTCTTTTTCCGCAATGCTTTTTCATTCTTATCCAAGTATCTGCCAATGTCAAAGGTCTAACAAAGAATGGGTATACCAAAAGCTGCACCCTATCCACAGGGATGCAGGAATCTGGTTTAGTTACAGACTTAAAACAAAATCATGTTCATCAGAGAACAAAAACAGCCCAGATTATCCCAATGACCAAAAGATATATGGACTAGAAGACTGGAAAAATTCCATTCTGATATTTCAGTATACAGAAATCAATGTTTCTTTTATTTCAAGCTCAATTTCTAAATCCTGCAGCCTAATCACAAAGGACAAGAGTTGAGTTTTTTGGGGAACCAACTTTTTTAGGTGACATTCTCGTGAGAAACTCTTGCATTCCCCTCCTCATCACTGCGTTCTCTGCAATTTCTCTCAGGCTCTTATACAATTTCTCCATTTCTCTGTATTCACTCTTGACATCTACAAAAGAACAGAAGATGTAGGAGTTAGGGGTTTTTTTCAGTTTAATTTTGTCACAGACGACCGCAAGGAACCTGCGTGAAGGAATACACTGATTCACTACTGGTTATTTTATTGTGTGATCTTGAAAATCCTGGCTGTTATGTTTCCTACCTGTATAACCATGACCACGTCACCTAACTTGCATAAGTCTCAGTTTCTTCATCTGTAGAATGAGGCAGTTGAACTAGGTGGCTCTGAGTTCCCTAAATCTAAACTCTAAATCCATGATACTGTGAAATAGTTGAAGGAAGCGATCACATCCTCTCCCAAAGCTTGTCTTCTCTAGCCTAAACATTCTTGATTCCTCCGTTTACTCATCTGTAAGGTGAAAGGATTTGAAAGCAGCTATTCTGGCTCCAAATCCAATATGCTTTCCTCTGTTTGAAGATGATGCCTGCAGTTCATTTCATTTTCAAGATTCTCAACTTGATAACTCACAATGAGCCAGATTATAGGAGCCAGATCCCCATCTGTAGCTCCTACTCCACAGATTTAGTTATATTCTGGATCATATCCTGTCTTCAGAAACATAGCCATTGCAAACAGCTGCAGTATAACATAACAGAGTAACCTTCAATTTTGCATCCTTACATGAGAACATGCTATGATGTATCATGAATAAAAAATTAGACAGGATAACTGGAACAAAGGATTGCATCTAAGAATGAGTGAGAGGGAAGATAAGCTAGTCACAGGGAGAGAGCAAGGATAATTGATGGGCACCCTGTTGGCTCCTCTGCGATCCTTATGATGACCAGAGAGAGTAAAGAAGGCCCTAACACATGGGCTGAAATGTGTGGGTTGAACTTAATGTGGGAGGATATATGGACAAGAGTCATACCAGATGGATAGGCAGGGATCAGCTATAATCTATATTGTGGACTGAAGAGAGTCCTCTGAGATTACCTTTCATATACATTGTGTTGCACTGAGCTAAGATGCACACAGCTAATTGCATATTGTCTCCCCTTTTAAAATGTGAACTCCTCGAGGTCAGGGACCATGGTTTTGTCTTTCTTTGTATCCACAGTGCTTAGCACAATACCTGGTATGCAGTAAGCACTTAATAAATGCTTATTGAATTACTGACTTCTTGAGGCAATTATAGCAATTCTATACTAATGAGAGTTGGGAATAACTACTTTAAACTGACATGTGAAGATAGTGTTCAAATAAAATTAGATCAAATGCAAATCAAAAGCGAGTAAACTTTAGGGCCATGCAAAGCTAACTGCATCTTTGGAGTAGAGTGAGGAAAAAAGATCATGAGTTTCATTTCTATACAGGAACACCTTATCCCAGGTATGGTAAAGTTACCAGTGGTCCTCTGACCAACATGAAGGCTGCATGAAGAAGGTTTCAGGAGCAATAAAAGTTCTATTATAGACAACAGATCCAGGCCTACCTGGCCTAACATTGTTAACTGATTCCATAAGAACACCACATCAGGGAAGAACCTGTCAAAAGAAGTTGGTTTCCTTCTTCCTTTCCTTCTGGTTATAGCAGTGTAAGGAGGAGCCAAGGACACTTTTGCCTGAGTAAACAAAAGCTCTGATCGGGGACTTGTAGGGGAAAGCAACCACAAGGAAAATAAAAGGCATGTGAGAAGGGTGGCCACAAAAAATGGGAGCTGCAAGCAGCACAGACATTAAATGGCTGAGGCAATGAAGATCCCAAAGAGGATGAGGGGAAAGCTGACAACAGACCAGCCTTAACAACACATGAGCTGGAGACTTGACTAGCTAGTACTATAAATTTTATAGAGCTGTAACTATTTCCTTGCTAAGGGGGTTTGGACATGAGCCCCTTTTCTGTTCTTTCCATGCCTTTTAATAAACCTGCTCCATGTTTAATTTTTACTTTTAGCCTAGAGTGCTTTCAAGGGCCTGCAGAAGAGCCCAAAGAGGAATACATAAGCCAAAATCAGAAGTTCCCAGGGTCTGAGTCTTGGGTGAGGGTAAAATGAGCCACAGAGTTTTCATTATTATTGTTGTTATAATTATCAGTAATAAATGTAATTATTTTTTCTTTCTTTCTTTTTCAAAAATTTATTTGTTTATTTTTAGTTTTCAACATTTATTTCCACAAGATTTTGAGTTCCAAATTTTCTCCCCATCTCTCCCCTCCCCCCACTCCAAGAAGGCATGCAATTCTATATAGGTTCTACATATACATTCACAGTGAACCTATTTCACATTAGTCATGTTGCAAAGAAGAATTAGAACCAATGGGAGAAACCACAAGAAAGAAGAAACAAACAAAAAAGGGAAAAAAAGAGAGAGCAAATAATATGCTTTGATCTACATTCAGACTCCATAGTTCTTTTTCTGGATGTGGACAGCATTTTCCATCATGAGTCTTTTAGAGTTATCTTGGATCCTTGCATTGCTAAGAAGAGATGAGTCTATCAAAATTAGTCATCCCACATTGTGGCTATTACATTGTACATTCTTCTCCTGTTTCTGCTCACTTCACTCAGCATCAGTTCAAATAAGTCTTTCCAGGTTTTTCTGAAGTCTGCCTGCTGGTCATTTTTTTAATTAATTTATTTTTAGTTTTCAACAATCACTTCCACACATTTTTGAGTTTTAAATTTTCCTTCTTCTCCCTCCCCTCCTCCCTCCCTAAGATGATGTGCAATCTGATATGGGCTCTACATATACATTCCTATTAAACATATTTTTCACATTAGTCATGTTATAAGGAAGAATTAGAACCAATAGGAGGAACCACAAGAAAGAGGAAACAAAACAAAACAGAAGGGAAAAAAAGAGCAAATACTACGCTTCAATCTGTATTCAAATTCCATAGTTCTTTCTCTGGATGTGGATAGCATCTTCCATCATGAGACTTTTGGAGATATCTTAGATCCATGCATTGCTGAGAAGACGTAAGTCTATCAAAGTTAGTCATTGCACAACATTGCTATTACTGTCTACAATGTTCTCCTGGGTCTGCTCACTTCACTCAGCATCAGACCATACAAGTCTTTCCAGGTTTTTCTGAAGTTCACCTGCTCATCATTTCTTATGCCACAATAGTATTCCATTGCATTCATATACCACAACTTGTTCAGCCATTCCCCAACTGATGGACATCCCTTCAATTTCCAATTCTTGGCCACCACAAAAAAAGAGCTGCTATAAATAGTTTTGTATATGTAGGTCCTTGTCCCATTTTTATGATCTCTTTGGGATACAGCCCTAGAAGTGCTATTGCTGGGTCAAAGGATATGCACAGTTTTATAGCCCTTTGGGGCATAGTTCCAAATTGCTCTCCAGAATGGTTGGATCAGTTTACAACTCCATATCTTCTCCAACATTTATCATTTTCCTATTTTGTCATGTTAGCCAATCTGATAGGCATGATGTGGTGGTACCTCAGAGTTGTTTCAATTTGCATTTCCCTAATCAATAGTGATTTAGAGCATTTTTTCATGACTAGAGATAGCTTTAATTTCTTCATCTGAAAACTGCTTGTTCATATCCTTTGACAATTTATCAATTAGGGAATGACCTGTATTCTTATAAATTTGACTCAGTTCTCTATATATTTTAGAAATGAGGCCTTTATCAGAGACACTGGTTGTAAAAATCCTTTCTTGTTTTCTGCTTCCCTCCTAATCTTGGTTGCATTGGCTTTGTGCAATAACTTTTCAATTTAATGTAATCAAAATTATCCATTTTGAATTCCATAATGTTCTTTATCTTGTTTGGTCACAAATTCTTCCATTCTCCCAAAATCTGACAGGTAAACTATTCCTTGCTTTCCCAGTTTGTTTATAGTATCAGCCTTTATTTCTAAATCACGTATCCATTTTGATTTTTTTTTGGTATACGGTGTAAGATGTTGGTCTATGCCTAGTTTCTGCCACACTCTTTTCCAGTTTTCCCAGCAGATTTTGTCAAGTAGTGAGTTTTTATCCTAGAAGCTGGGGTCTTTGGCCTTATCAAACAGTAGATTACTATAGTCATTGACTACTGTGTCTTGCATACCTAATCTATTCCACTGATCCACCACTCTGTTTCTTAGTCAATACCAAGTAGGTTTGTTGATTGCCACTTTACAATACGATTTAAGATCTGGAACAGCTAGGCCAACTTCCCTATCATTTCTTTTCATTAATTCTCTTGATATTCTGGACCTTTTGTTCTTCCAGATGAATTTTGTTATTATTTTTTCTAGCTCTATAAAATAATTTTTGGTAGTTTAATTGGTATGGCACTAAATAAGTAAATTAATTTAGGTAGAATTATCATTTTTATTTTATTAGCTTGATTTACCCATGAGCAACTGACGTTTTTCCAATTGTTTACATCTGACTTTATTTGTGTGAAAAATGTTTTGTAATTGTGTTCATATAGTTCCTGGGTTTGTTTTGGTAGATGGACTCCCAAATATTTTATAATGTTACAGTAACTTTACATGGAATTTCTCTTTCTATCTCTTGCTATTGGGCTTTGTTAGTAATATATAGAAATGCCAATGATTTATGTGGGTTTATTTTATAATCTGCAACTTTGCTAAAGTTGCTTATTATTTCAAGTAGTTTTTTTTCACTTGATTCTCTAGGATTTTCTAAGTATATCATCATATCATCTGCAAAGAATGATAGCTTTATTTCTTCTTTGCCTATTCTAATTCCTTCAATTCCTTTTTCTTCTCTTATTGCTAAAGCTAACATTTCTAGTACCATATTAAATAAAATAATTGTGGTTATTAAGACTTGCCCAACTTGCCAAAGATAACAGGTTAATAAGGGAAGGATAAGAGCCAGGATTTGAACCCAAGTTCTTTGATTCCAAATCAGTATTTTTCCCAGAAGAAATCTACACTGGAAATTGCATGATTTTAAAGGCACTTAGAGGTCAAGCATTTGTTAAGTGATAAGCACTGACCTAGGCACAGGAGATTCAAAGACTAAAGTCCCTGTCCTCAAGGAGCTTACACTCTCTCAGGTGAACAACCTATATATTTACAAGTAAATGAAAAGTTTGAACAAGGTTAACATAAAGTAATTACAGGAGCCACTAGGAGCCAGGGGAATTAAAAGGCCTCATGTAAAAGATGATACTTGGGCTGAGCACTGAGAGGAGCTATGGATTCTAAGAGGTAAAGGAAGGAAGGAAATAAGCATTTGTTCATGTATTACTATGGTCCAGGCACTGTGCTAAGCACTTTATAAATATTATCTCATTTGATCCTCACAATAACCCTGTAAGGTAGGTGCCATTATTATCCTCCATTTTACAGTTGAGGAAAGTGAGGCAAACAGATGTCAAGTGACTTGCCCAGGGTCACACAGCTAGTAAGTGTCTGAGGCCAGATTTGAACTCAGGTCCTCCCGACTGCAAGCCCAGCACTATCAATTGCAGCACCTAGCTGCCCAGAGGTGAGGATTCCTAGACACGGGACACAACCCATGCAAGACATAGGGAAGAACAGGGAGGCCAGTTTGATTGCAATGCCGAGGGGATAAAGGGGAATAATGTGGAATAAGCCTAGAAAAGTAGGCTGAAGCAGACTGTGAAGAACTTTACTTGCCAAACAGAGGGATCAGTTTTCCACATACCTCCAAAGAAAAGAAGATTCCAAAAGAATGAAAATCTCTCCAATATTATTACATGAACCAAAAACACTTCAACAACTACTGACCTGCACACTCAATTTCTCATGCCTATAAAATCTTTCTTTTAATTTAATACATTTTAATAACTTCAATTCACAGACTGAAGTATTCAAATCAATGTAATCTTTGTTGTAGTCAATGGCAGCTATGAGTTTTTTTCCCTTGAATTTTTCTAGCTCTTTAGGTATCAAAGACAAAGTGACGTACGAGATGGCAGGGTCTTGGCACAGCTGCCAGAGACCTCGCTGGTATCATACTAACTGGAAGGACTTTTAAAAGGGCAGGTATGGTATTTTGCAGTATTCACTTTCGTTTAGTCTTTCTAAATGACTTGTTCTTTTATAGAGAAGCCATAACACTGAGAGAGGTTTCAGGCATCTAACAACTTGAGCAACCAGGGTGGGGAGGTAAGGATAGAATTTTGTAAAACCAGCCCATGAAAGTACTAAGTAGCTGACTCACTCTCAAACTTCCAGTCATATCGAAAACATTTTGGGAGCTGAAGTGAAGAAGGAAACTGGACCATGTGGGAAATTCCCAGCCTTGGTAATTTTCCCAGGGCCAGCAGCTGAAATATAAGACTATAGGTTTCACTTGACTGGTGATGATTTCCACTAGCAATACGTGGTGGTAGGGAGAGATGGAACATGGTCAGGGGGCTTCCCCTTCCCCTTTCTGGTAATCTTCATACAAGAATACTTGGCAATGCCCATCCACTAAGAAAGTCCTGCTGGATCATCTGTACCTTCTACCTATAGAAAAACAAAGAAACCTGATGAAGACAGGACCAGGTCAAGAGACAAGTCAACTGTGCTGGGATCATTTGTAGTCCACCACTTTGAAACATACTATAACACCCTATTTTGTGTTTTCCCTACAGTAAAAAACATTTTGCCTATGTACTGATTGCCTATGTACTGAGTGGATTCTTTGGGAGCTACACAGAGAAAGGAAGCAAGATTGGAATCTACAATAGTGGGGGCACAAATCAAGAGTATTATAAATTATTGTTGGAATTTATCCACTGGCCTAGATTTAAAACATAAAACCCAGGAGTACCCAAGAGTCTGGATCAACTTGGTACTTTCTATGCTGGTACAGTAGGAAGTTCAAGCTTCAAGTGCCACCTGCTGGCTTTCACCAATAGAGTGCCCCAAGAAGGGACCTGAAGTCACATCAAATACAACTGGTGGAAAGAAACATTGTCCGGTGGGACTGCTGCTTTCTGCATACAAAATGACCCTTTTATAATATCCCCAACAAGTTATCTTGAAATATCTGCTTGAAGACCTTCAATGAAGAAGTGCCTCCTACCTCCCAGGGTAGTAGGCACCTTCTATTTTTAGATTAAGCTCCAATTATTCAGAAGCTTTTCCCTACATTGAGTTCAAATCCATCTTTCTGTAACTTCTACACATTGATCCTAGCACCACTCTCTAGGGCCACACACAATAATCTAATCTACCCCCCACAGAGCTGTCATGTCACTTCAATCCTTCCCCCCTAACCCCAGTATTCTTTTCTTCAGGCTAAGCTTCTCCATTTCCTTCAGTTGATCTTCAATTGGCATGTTCTCTGGTTTTCTCACCATCCTGATCAAGCTCTTCAGGACACACTCCAGCTTTTCAAAGATGTGGCGCCCAGAACTGAACACAATATGCCAGATGTGGCCTGACTAGGGCATGAACGGTATAGAGGAAACTGTATCTCTTTCAATAGGTATTATGGTACATTTGTATAATATGATGTCATTGTACCATGAGATGCATAATCAATTAATCAATCAACATGAATTTAATATGGAAGGCAATAAAACATAGTGAATAGAGAACCAGACTTCCTACTTTGTTGAATGCAATGAACATTCACATTGGTCTTTTGAGTCTCTTGTATTCAGTCTGCATTGCTTCATATAAGGCCTCCATATTTCTTTTAAAAAGTAGCATGGAATATTGGATAGAGAGGTAGACTTCAAGTCAAGAAGACATGGGTTTAAATCCTACCCCTGTCACTTTTGGTCTGACAAGCAGCAAAACATTTTATCTCTCTGAGGATGATCTGGAAAATGAGAATAATACCCATCTTCAAGTATCTACCTCTCAAGGTTGCTGTAAGGCTCAAATGAGATAAGGCATGTTAAGTACATCACACACCATATAACTATTGGTCATTTTAATTGTGTCATTATTAATTATTCAGACCTGTGATTTCATTAATGTGCATAATTCCAGGTGAGGAGACACCTTCTACCAATGCAGATAGGCAACTGTTCAATCAGTCAGTCAAAAGTACATGTTAAGTACCCAGTACACGCCGGGCACTGAGAATACAAAGACAAAAATGAAACAGTCCCTACCCTCAAAGAGCTTACAATTATGAAGGTAAACAAAGTGCACATATGTAAATATTCACAGAATAAATATACTCAATACTCAGAGGGATCTGTAAGCTCATCAATTCAGGTGACATTTTGTTCTACTGAATCAAATGCTTTTTCATAGTCTCAAACAATTGGCACCATGGGATTTTATATTCTTTACATCTTACAGTTAATTGTGAAATGGCAACAATGTAGTCCGCTGTTGAATATCACCTGAGAAAGTGTGCCCATTCCCTACTAATTCTCTCATTGAGGAAGCCCTTGATTCATGTACAGATGACTCTTATAAAGATATTGTGCAAGTGGGAGAGTAGACATAAAGGTCAGCAGGTATTGATATTCCTTTGGCTACCTTTTTATGTTAAGAAGGTCTAAGATTTCCCCCCCACCTTTGGTATCTTTCCTACCTTCACACACTTTGTATATTAGTCTCTTATACTCTCACAATTGTGTTGCCTCCATCACAGATCTCCTCAATATACCTTCGGTCAAATACAACTGCTTTTCTCATTTTTACTCTATTTTATCCCTTGTCAGTGTAGTCCATAAGCATATCCTCAAATGTTAGGTTAGGGGTCCAAGTGCAGTATTTTTACTGCCTTGAATGACAGAGCAGTTTGTTAAAAATTTTGTAAATCTTTTCCATTTTTCCTTCTTGTGTGTGTAATCCTCCTTCAATTTTTACCCTTGAATGCCCTTGGGATGACTTTGCCTCATTGAACATCTTGTCAATCTTTCTTTAAACTGGTTTTATCCTTCATTGTTTCTCTTTGCTTTCTGAAGCAATATTACTTATAATGAGCCCTCCTTCTTCATAGCATTTTCACAAACAACTTTACATTCTAATCTAGTGCTGTCATTTGGCAAGTAAACCAGCTATTTGCCAACTAAGGCATTTTTTGGATTCTTTTGGTGTCTGTTGTGGCAATTGATTTCCATTGGTTAACCTTCTAGATAAAATTGTTACAGCTGATAACGATTCCATCTCTGTGGTCTAGTATTAGCATATATACACATAAACACAAAGTAGTTAAATACAAAGGCTACTGTAGTTAGGCTGTGACTTACAGGACTTGCTCAGCCTTAGTACATGTCAAAGGAAGGACCTGAACCTAAATCTTCCTAACGTTAAGGACGCCTGGTCCTCTCTCCCCTCTGCCGTGTTGCCTTTCTTATTGAATTCATGTTGACTGATTGATTGTTCATATCATGACACAATGATATTATATTAACATACCATAATTTATTCAAATTTTTGACAATTTGCTTACAGGATTGTGCTAGTGAGATGATGCTTCTAGAAAGATTTTTGCAGAAATAAATCTTTTCCCCTTATTAATAGATTCCTTTGAATATAATTCTAGTAGTGGACCCACTGGGCCAAAGGGTATGAATACTTTTTATAATTCTCATTTTTTTAATTCGATTTTGTTTTCAAAAAAAGGGTGGAGACAATTCACAGCTCCACCAACTGTATATTAGTGTGCCTCATTTACCACAGCCATACCAGCATCAAATTTTGTCATATTTTATTATTATCTTTGCCTATAAAGTCTTTGTAAGAATCATATATGCATGTATTGAAGGTATTCTTGATGAAAATGTAAGATGCAAACATGCATTTACATATGATTTTCTTCAGTAGTATATATCTTCACATTCACACAATTGATTGGAAGATGTAAGGAATGTAAGAACCCACTGTATATATTATTTGTTGGGTACTAAATAGAGAAAAAATGATTTGGCAGAGTAAAAAGAAGCTTTAAATCAGTGGCATTAAACTCAAATAGAAATAGAAGCCACTAATCTGTACGTAAGGATCCTTGTGGGCTGCATATTAACTTAAGTTTAAAATGTAACATTATCTATTTTTATTGTATTTTTATTTATTTTGTTAAATATTTCCCAATTACATTTTAATCAGGTTCAGACCCTGTGGACCACATATTTGACACCTCTTCTTAAAAGGATATCCTCAACTAATGTGCCATGTCTATGTTAAGATGATTTTTAAAATCCCATGACATATAAGACTATAGAAATAATTTTATAAAACCATCCACCGATTGTCAGTATCAAGAACACTATCCAACAGGGAAATATATACTGACCAAAGGTACTGTCTTAGAGGATGTCATGAATCAAATTCAAATGGAAGAGGAATTCTCTAGGGACGGAGAGTTTCTCCAGATGCTCCTGTTTACAGGTAGCATTATGCCACGAACAAGTCCCGTAACACCATATGGTCTTCTCAATGACATCCACATACATACAGGAATAATAAAGCTGATAAGGAATATGTGTTGCCCAGATTATGACATACAGTGGGATGGACAACCCATTGAAACAGTCCACCAGTACATTGATATTGAGTAGGCACTGCAGATGGAAGAGGAGCTGAGGCCAACATTTAATGGTAGGAGGAGATCGGGCTGGACCCAATTTGGGAAATTGTGCAATATTTTTAATGATCCAAAGCCACTTCCTGCTGTAAAAACCCATTTTTTTTAACATTAGCATTATCCCGCTGGTATTATATTCTCCAAAGAATTAGAATGGCAGATGACCCAGACAGCAATGGAAAGACACATGGTAGGTGAAAGTAGGGTTTGTACATTAGTAACAGTGACTTACATGGAAAATGAAACATATATGACATGCATAAGTCAGAATGAGGGTGGACCTGTCACATGGCAAGGATAAGCTATGACAGATGAACCATCTAAAAGTTCTACTGACAGCCACAGAATTTTAAAAGAATGAAAGGAAGACTTCTAGCACATCAGGTAGATCCTCTGTGGAAGACTGATGAAAAAGATAATGAAAAGAATCCTACTAGTGGAGATGGAATGGAGCTCTGAGTTTCCTGGACACTCTCAGTTTCTCCCACATACATAGATTCATTTCTCCCAAATGATTCCTTTCACACTGTACCAACTCACAAACTACCTCATCATAATTATGGTTCTTTTGCTCCAGGCATCAATTTCTCATACTCTTATTTCTAACCAATATTGCTGTCATGACATCTCTTAAATAAGCCAGGGGAAGAACTGGAAGCCATAGGCAACATTTTTGACACACATACACATCCCTCCCTTTGGGAAAGTGGGCGGAATTGATTTTCCCTGACCGTAAGTGTCTCCACCCACTGGGGCCAGCTCAGAGCATGACTTTCTCATGAGGTCTCTACCAATTATCCAAGCCCTCCCCCACCATGCCTAGGAGTGGTAGTAGAGAAGACAAAAATTCTGGTGGGGAGCTACCTGTCTGTTTGGAGATAAAGAGATTCACTAGTTAGAGTTTTCATCTAGGGCATAGGTTCTTAGCATGGGGCACGTTAGCCCCTAAGAGGTCCGTGAACTCAGCTAAGAGGAAAACAACATTGCATTTTAATATGTACTAAGCTTCAGTTTCCTTAGTAATCCTATCTATTTTATACATTTAAAAACATGATTCTTAGAAGGGTCCCATAGGCTTCATGAGACTGCCAAAGAAATTCATGATATAAAAAAAGTTTAAGAGCCCCTGACCTAGGGCAAGGGTTTTAATCCAGAGCAACCTGGTCATCTCTGAACTCCATCACAAATGGGGTGAAGTAAATTAAGTGCTATGTAAGTATTAGGTTGTTGTTGTATGCTGATAAGAAAAATAATTGAATAGGAAAGAATCAGTCTGTAGTTCTGTCACATTGTGCCATTTCCTCCAGCTGAGTGGGAAGGGGATGTGGCTTCCACCCGGCACCTTAAAAGCGGGCTGCCCCAGTTGATTTTTTTACATTAAGTACCAAACTCCTCCCTACATGTTATTCTCCCAACCCTGCTTTGTATGAACCACTCCCATCCCTACCAAGTCTGGATTTGGATTCGTTACTCCTAAACTCAGACCATATGCTCCCTGCTATTGGCTTGCATCTGGCAGCATATGAATTTCTGTCCTTGACTGTGCTACTGATTGTCCATTTGATTCTTTGTCAGTCATTGTTTTGGGACGATGCCTGCTCCATTTTGACAGGCTTGTTAACTCTCTTACTTGTTCATCTCCCTCTAATCTTCTGCACACGCTGATTCTCTACTATAAGAACAAGGGCATAGGATAGAAAGTGCCCTGATGAAATGTGCATGGCTGGCATAACTTTACAGGGGAGAAGGATCCATCAGATTATGGTTTGGAGGTTATATTTTAAAGGATCTATCCCCCTTAAAATATCAAATTCTCTGGGCTTTATCTCAACTCCTTCTACTTCATTTGGTTTCCCAGGAAATCTCTCCTACTAGAAAGAGGAAGCATTGACTAGATAACAGCTGTATTCCAACTTGATTGAATTAATCTACATTGAGAAATAGTTGATAAGATGGGATTTTGACTTAATAAATCTGTCTCCAATGAGTGTAGCTAGTATAAATCAGTTCCCCAAGTGCCTGTTTGCCTCTAGGGGAACTAATCAAGTCAAGTTGCAGAGCCCACAAAACTAAGGACCAGAATTTGAATCTGAAGTGACCTCATCTATCAAGACAGACATAAGGCTCAGCCTGAGAAATTCTCTCCTTGCCACCTCTTAAATGTAACATTAATGCAGTTAGTTAATTTCTGAACCAAGTTTGAACTTACTTCATTCTATTTCTCTGAACAATAGAAAATGTATATAAAATGTAAGCTCCTCAGAGCAGCGAGGTGGCATAGTGGATAGAGCCCTGGCCCTGAAGTCAGGAGGATGTGAGTTCAAATCTGGCCTCAGACCAAACACTTGACATTTACTAGCTGTGTGACCCTGGGCAAGTCACTTAACCCCAATTGCTTAAAAATTTTTTTTAAAATGTAAGCTCCCTGAGGGCAGGGAGTGTCTCACTTTTGTATTTGTATCCCCAGTGCCTAGCAGAGTGCCTGGTGCATATTGGTGCTTCTTGACTGAACGACTGATGACAAGAGAGACAGCATGGCATAACAGAAAGACCATAACATGTGGAGTCATTTGGGTTTGAATCCTAGCTTTGTTACTGCCTGTGTGATACTGGGCAAGTCATATATCTACAAAATGAAAGAATAATTCTTGTACTACCAACTTCATAGACAGCATAGACCCATTCACACACACAGAGACACTCTCAATCTTGACCTTCTTGTTCGGAACCTTTTTGTGCCCCACCTTCTCCCTCCCTTCCCTTCCCTCCCCCATGTTCTCTTTTTCCACACAGAGGCAAAGGTGGGATGAGTATTGTGCCATTCAGATCTCATCTCTGCCAAGGCTTGTCATCATTATCTACATATATAAGAATTATTCAATGGGGATTGACACTAAGACTCAGTTTATGACTAAGATCATTCTGGATACCAGGCTTAGGCTGCTAACTCTTCCTTGGGGCAAACCCGACCCACCCAGAAATCTGCACCCCAAAACTGCCAGACATCCACACCCAAACAATACTTATGAAGAGCTTTAAAAGCCAGAGAATTTTGTTTTGTAGTTTTCAGTCATGTCTGACTCTTCATGACCCCTTTCGGCTTTTCAAGGCAAAGATACTGGAGTGGTTTGCCATTTCCTTCTCCATCATTTTACAGATGAGGAAACTGAGGCAAACCAGGTTAAGTGACTTGCCCAGGGTGACACAGCTAGTTAGTGTCTAAGGACCAATTTCACCTCAGGTCTTCCTCAGTCCAGGCCTGGATCTCTACCCGCTGCACCATCTAGCTGCCCTAAAGGATTTTGTATTTTATGTCAAACACAGCGGTGTTAGACTTGGAGTCAGGAAGACTTTGATTTGAATCCCATCTCAGATAGTAACTATGTGACCCTGGACAAGTCACGTAACTTCTCTGCAATTTCCTCAGCCCCCCATAACTAAAATACAGTCCCTCCTGCTTCCCTCTTTAAGATGCAACTAAAACACCATCTTCTGCATGAAACCTTTCTTGATTCCCCCCAATTGCGCCCTCCCTCCCATAGTATCCTGCATTTAATTACTTTATGTGTGCATCTATTTATGTATATACAAACTTTATAATTATGCTGCATGTATTTTTATACGTAATTGGTGTCTACTCCCATTAGAATGTAGGATAATTGTAAGTAGGGATCATTTCATTATTTGTACTTGTATCCCTGGTACATAATAGGCACTTTAATATAAATGCTCGTTAATTGATCTCTAAAATAAAATCTTTAAAATCTCTAAAATAACAGCACTTACAGGTTTGTTATGCAGATCAGATGAGAGAATGGGTATATAGGAGTTTGTAAACCTTAAAGTACTATCTAAATGCCAGCCACTATTATCTCATCTTCTACCTTTCATTTGAATCCTGATTAGGATTCATACTACAGGGCTAGGTGTGCTGGGACAGGCAGGGGTGTGCCAAAGCTAGCTTTTCATTCCATTGTGAGCATTTACACCTAAGAAACTGGGCTTGATTTATTGCTTTGTTGATGGAGAAAATATAGATTAAACTTAAATGTATATTCTATATACTTCTTCCCCCTGGAGGGCCAGTTGTTAAACATTTAGTAGTACACCCCTGGCTGGGAGTATGACCCATTTTTAGAAAGTGCCATGTCTTTACCTGACAGCTCCTTGTAGAGGCTTTCTCCCCTGGGTGAAGCAAGGATCAGCATGGTGGACACACTTCCCTTCACTTTTTCTATGATTCCATTCTAAGGGACATGGAGCATTCTGTTAGAACATTCCTGTTCAAAGGGAAGGGAAACCGTGCAGATGAGCCCACCCCATTGTCTAGACATGATGGGCAAGTGTGCATACTGGTGCCTGGTAAGCCCTATAATGGCTATAAAAGTCATGGTCCATGATCCTCAAGTCTCAATGTAAAGTAAAGGGAACTTCCTAGACTAAGAAAATGAAAAGTGTAGGTTGCTGAAGGAAGTCTGTACAGAAACTAGGTAGGCTCAGGGTGCTGCTCAAGTGTGTTAAACCAGACAAATCGGTAAGAATTGTGTCCTAAAGCCAAGAGAATATAAATTTCTAGAGGGCAGGAATAGTTTTATTTTTGTCTTTATACCTCAAGCAATTAACACTGTGCCTATCAGTTTTTGTTGTTATTTAATTGTTTTTCACTTGTGTCTGACTCTTCATGACCCCATTTGGGGTTTTCTTGGCAAAGATACTGGAATGGTTTGCCATTTCCTTCTTTAGCTCATTTTGCAGAAATAGAGGCAAACAGGGCTACATGACTTGCCCAGAGTCACACAGCTAGTAAGTATCTGTGGCCAGATATGAACTCAGGAAGAGGAGTCTTTTTGACCCTAGGCCTGACACTCTATTCTATCATACCACCTAGTTGCCCCTCTAGCACAGAGTAGGCACTTAATAAATGCCTGTTGAATAAATGCAAGTTGGACAAGCTAGAATTCACATATATGCAATTAGCACAGTGTCTGGTATAGAATAGGTGCTCAATAAATGCATGTTGAAAGAATGTGTGCTGAATGACAAAGCTAGACTCTATGATATCTATGCTGTGTATCTATTTGCCAAACCCACAAATAACTTGCACCCAAGTGCTTGTCATCATTGTACATAGAATAGCTTCTATTCCTCCTGAGGACATGTGGCTGGGGTTATCATTTAAGGAGACCAGGATACAAGAAAGTAGGGTGGGGGAGCTATATGCCTAAAATTATTGTCACAAGAGCACTCAAAACCAGGTTTTGGCAATAAGAGATCAGAAAACAAGCTGGCCACCATGGTTCATTGGGTAGCATGGAAATTTGCTTTTGGAAGCTGTTCAGGCCAACATTCCAGCCTTTCTCCTGAGACCCCAACACCACCCTGCCACCTCCTTAGAGTTAGAAATCAAGAGAAGGATGTCGAATACCTTCAATTGCTGGAATTGATTCTGCATCCTTTCTTGGGCCCTTTCAAATAAACCCTCAGCCACTTGTCTGTCCACACCTCTTCTGATGGCATCTTTCATTCGCTCACAGGCTTTCTTGCCAGTTATATGAGCTGCCTCTAGTGAAAACAATAACCATAGTTATATCTCAGTTGAAAAAAAAATATTTATGGGTTTTCTCTGGTGCTAGAAAAAAATTACTGTTTCTATGACAGTGAAAATAGATTATAAAATGGAGAGGGGGATAAATTATAATTTTGTTATTTATACAATGACAGTCACCAAGGGAATCTTTGTTAACAGCAAGAGTTAGATTAATCAGGGTCCCCAGCACCTAACAGTGTCTGACATGTAATACAAGTTTAATAAATACTTGTTGATTAACCTCACCCAATCCGGTCCTGTCATAGTGAGGAAGGGCTGTGAAATTTTCATTTTTATAATTACGAAAGACACATCTAGTGCTTTCCTTTCCTTTTTTTTTTTTAAACCTTTATAACAGTCATTCTGGCAAGACTTAAGACTGGCTGCTTTGTGAATGGACCTAGGTCACTAAAGACCTTGGGGGTTATATTTCTTTCCAGATCAGGAAGAGACTTGTGTGTTATCACAAGATCAGAACTGGGGAACAGAGCTTTCTATTATAGCAGCAATTTTTAAATCCCTCAGGAGAGGGAAGAGGAAAGTTGGAGAGAGTGAGGGACAACAGTGGCAGCAGCATCTGAGAACAGAGCCAGAAGCCTCAAACATAAAGTTTACAGGGCACACTGTGTCTTGCACTATCCCTTAGTGCAGCCAGAGCCAGATTAAAATGCAATCAGGAAATATTTACAAAATAAAAGAAAATACAATAGAATATAGATAATGCTAATATGTAGTTTTCTAAGTCAATATGATGCCCCCAACAGTCCTTATGTGCCCCTTTTTTCTATTTGAATTTGATCTGACTAGCCATATGGTTGAGCAGGAAGTGACAATTATGCCTGCTTAAGAAACCACTAGAATAATTGTGAATTTACTGCACTCTTTGTACCTCATTTCTGTTTTATTTAGACATGAAATAGGCAGCATGGTTTATTACTAAGTGTTTCTCCGGTATTTTATATTTTGCTTACCAGTTTGTTTTTTTTTAATAATGACTTTCTAGAAAATAAGATCATTTTAAGTGTGCCCTCGGTGTACTTGTTACAATGAAAGAGAGAGAGAGAGAGAGAGAGAGAGAGAGAGAGAGAGAGAGAGAGAGAGAGAGAGATGGAAACCTGTGGATAATTGATTACACCAAATTCAACTGCCTAGGAAATCCTTCCAGCCTGGGGATGAAAAGAATCAACTGGGGGCTCAGAGTCTTACGAATTTTGTTAATATCTACTTTCAAGCTTTCTAACTTTGCAGAGAAGAGAAACTACAAGGAACTGGGTCCCTAGCCTTAGATTAAAATCCTCACAAACTAAAATCATTTCCTCTAAGCTAACAGGTAACTCTACACTAGAGACTTTAGGGTTTTCTCTACCTTTCCTGCCCTGCTCTTAGGTGAGAAAGGAAATGGAAAGTAAAGGTGGACACATCAAGAGAATATGGGGAGGGAGGGATGAAAAAAAAAGAGAAAAAAAGAAATTTACATGATAAACTTATTATATATTTAAAAGGAATAGCAAGTTGTACATAATAGAGTTGTAGTTCCATATGCAATCATCTTTTTATTTTTCTACTAATGTTGTAGAAATGTTTGTTTTATTTCATAAATTAAAAATAAAATAAATTTTTAAAAGAGAGAGACAGAAGATCATGCCTTGAGCCAGTCCCTTGAGTATGGAGAAGAGAGTAATCAGGGAGAACCAATTTCAGCTACTACTAAACATAGAGGGCATGTGTATGAAAAACGCTCATCCCCCTTCCGCTGCTACATTTGCTGGGCATTACTTCTCAGCTGTGAATAACCAGCTGCTCACATTTAAATTCTCTGTGTTTTAAATGACTAAAGCATAAAGCTGTAGGAAAGGCATGCATCATATCAGCAAAGCAAGGTATCACGGTATAAGTAGAGCATCACTAGGAATTTTTGCACTCAAGGCAAGTATCACAAACCACCACACTCAAGACAAGCAGCATGAAGCACAGGCTCATCTGTGGGAAAGGACCATAGGAAGAAAGGGAATGGTTAGGAGAACCCCAGACTGCCGTCTGTTAGCTTCCTATTCAAGTTGCTCTTGAAAGCTAGGTACTATATTCTGTCATTCCTATCCTGCTGAAGGACTGAAGGTGCTTTCAGTGCCCTCTAAATTCAAGCAACCTGGGGAAAAGCTTTCGTTGCCCTATCCTAGTTACAGTTCTAGTGATAAATCTTCTTAAAACCAGAAAGGCAATTAGATGGTGCCAAAAGACAAGATAGATGGCTCATCTGGTAACTTTTTCTCTTACTATCTGGTTTTTATTTGTGAAATAAGCTGTCATGGTGATCTGGGAAGAAGATAGGACACAGTCTTGGAGGAATTAATGAAAAAAAGCACAAAGTGAACTCGGGGCCTCCACAAACTTATACCTTCATAATACGGCTTCAGATCATTCTGAACAGAGTTGCAGAGAGACTCATAGATCCTCTTCTTTTTTCTGAGGATGTGTCCTTCCAGGCCTCCCAAAATAGCATTTATCTATGAGAATTTATGTTCAGAAAACATGAATAAATCATTCATTCAACCATGTGCTAGAAGAGTCAAGATGTGGAAGGGTCATCAGAGGTCAACTAGCTTAACACCCTCATTTCAAGAGATGAGGAAACTGATGCCCAGAGTAGTAAAGGGACTTGGCAAGCATCACACAGACTATAAGGAACACACCACAGAGTCAAAGCCATCACTGCTCCTCTAAAACACAAGCATCATGAGAGGTCCATTCAAAATTGACCTTTTTAGGGGCAGCAAGGTGGCACAGTGGATAGAGCCCTGGAGTCAGGAAGACCTGAGTTCAAATCCAGTCTCAGAACAGACACTTGACATTAGCTGTGTGACCCCGGGCAAGTCACTTACCCCCATTTGCCTTGCCAAAAAAAATTGACCTTTTTAAACTTGTGCAGCCTTAAGGGAGGAAGGGAGAGAGGAGGACAGAAATGAAGAAAGAGGAACCTTTTTTTAAAAATAGGTATAAACAGCACCTTCTGTTTCTTTCCTTTTTCTGTTTAATTATTTAGCCCAGGCTTAGAATAAATGGGGCTGAGCCTAAAAGAAAGTAAAGCCAGATTTGACCAACAGCTCAGCTCTGATGCCTGGCAAGTTCTGCCTTTGGGGGAAAAGAATGACTAAAAAAGCTTAAGCTTTGCAAAGCTGGACCAAAGGTGACCCACCAAATTCCAAATTAGAATATATGAAACAGCCCAGGCTCAGAAGAAGAATACAAAGCTGTTGTTCAGGTGTGTTCAACTCTTTGTGACCCTGGGGATCAACTGTCCATGGGGTTTTCTTGGCAAAGATATAGGAGTGAGTTGTCATTTCCTTCTCCAGTTATATGCAGGCAGGAGTTAAGTGACTTGCCCTGGGTCGTACAGCTAGTAAGTGTCTGAGCTTATATTTGAACTCCGGCCTGACTCCAGGCCCAGTGCTCTATCCACTGTGCCACCCAGCTGCCCATACAAAGCCTGGTGTCCTCTTTAACTATTAACTATATGGCCCATCCCGAATCTTAGAGCCAGAATCACAGAATCAGAATCCCAAAACTAAAAGCAACTTTAGATGTCTTCTAATCAACCGCTAGAACAGTGTTGTCAAAGTCAAATAGAAACAGAGGTCACTAATCCACACACAAGGATCAATCTCTCTTTCATGTAGGTTTTCAGGGCACCTCCGTCTCCTGGGTCTCCTCGCACCAATCTGACCACTCCTCTGTCTCCTTTGCTGGCTCCTCCTCTGGATCACACCCTCTGACCTGCCTGCCTCCAGTCTTTCCCCACTCCATTTGGCCACTAACGTGGTTTCCTAAATCCCAGGTCCAAGTATGACATCCCCTACTCAGTAATCTCCAGTGACTTCTTATTGCCTTCAGGATTAAATAACAAATGCTCTGTTTGGCATTCAAAGCCCTTCATAAATTATCTTGCTCCTACCTTTCTAGTCTTTTATACCTTCTCCCTGACATGTACTCTTTGATCCAGTGACATCGGCCTCCTGGCTGTTCCATGAATAAGACACTTGTATCTCTTGACCCCAGGCATTTTCTCTAGCTGTCCTCCACTCTGACCACTGACCTCCTGGCTTCCTTGAAGTGCCAACTAAAATCCTTTTATTGAAAATCTTCCCCAACCCCTTTTAATTCTACTACCTTCTCTCTATTAATTATTTCCTATTTATCCTATATATAGCTTGCCTTGTATTATCTGTTTGCATGTTATCTTCCCCATTAGATTATAAACTCCTTGGGGGCAGAGACTGTCTTGTCTTTTGCCTCTTTTTGCATCCCTGGCACTTACTGGCACATAGTAGGCACTTAATAAATATTGATTGACCACTGATCTACAACATTTCCAATGAATTGTCATCCAATCCACCATTTTCCTCAGTAGCTTATTTTTGTTGTTTCTTGTTGTTTAGTCGTTTTTCAGTTGTGTTTGACTCTTCATGACCCCATTTGGGGTTTTCTTGGCAAAGATACTGGAGTAGTTTGCCATTTCTTTCTCCAACTCATTTTACAGATGAGAAAACCGAGGCAAACAGGGTTAAGTGACTTGCCCAGGGTCACACAGCTAGTAAATGTCTGAGACTAGATTCAAGCTTAGGAAGATGAGTCTTCCTGATTCCACTTTTATCCACTGTGCCATCTAGCCACCCCATTTTTTTTATTTTTTTAGGCAGCCCTAATTATAAGGAAATTCTTCCTTAGCTTGACCTAACATCTGCTTTCTTGTAATCAATTTCTACTCTCTGGGATGAAGAGGAATAATTCTTATTCTTCTTACACACAATGGTAGGTGGAAAGAGCACAGAATTTGGAATCACAGTGATGTGGTTTAGGAGTGCTGACATGGCTTAGGGGTTCTGGGACCCCCAATATGTCAGGATACAAGGTGGAGTTGCCTGGAACGAATTCACACACTCAAGTTATATCTTAGCCAAGTGGCAAAGTTTATTGTAACTCTTAACAAAGCAGGCAAGGGTTCTTAGGGAACGTGCAAACTAGTAACGATGCTATTAGGGCTTATATGGAAAAGGGACAGGGAAAGAATGTCAAGGATGATAATTAGGTAATCTAGGGACTTCAGAGGAATATGCAAGGGGTTCAAGTTCCTTGAAAGAAAGTGCCAGTGATCTGTGGATGGGAAAATTCAGGGAGGCAACAAAGATAGCTCTGTTGATACCAGACAAAATAGGATTGCCAGAGCATGGTCCTTGGGCCTGGCACCCCTGAGATAGCTTTTATCAAAGGAATTCCAGGGTCAGGCTTTCACGTGCTTGCAACAAAAAAAGATTTTCTCACAAGAAACTGAGCTGTTTTCAGAGACATGGTCTTAGGGCTGAGGCCCAAGCACAAAGCACCCCATCAACAGTACCTAGGTTCAAACCCTGCCTCTGCCATTTACAGTCTTGGTAACTTGAGCAAATCCCTTCACTTCCCTGGGGTTCATATTCCTCCTCATTGGTAAAAGGAGGGGGATGGACCAGATGGCCTAAGAGGTCCTACGTAGTTCTAAATCTATCATTCCATGAAATATTTGAAGAAAACTACTGTGTCCCCCTTCAGCTTTCTCTTTTTGAGGCTAACAGCATCAGTTCCCCAGTTTCCTCATCTGTAAGGTGAAGGGGTTGGATTGATGGACTCCGAGGTTCCTACCAGCTCTAGGTCTGTGATCTGATGCCCCTATGATGTTTTTTTTATCTGATCCTCTACAACATATTAGCTTACCATCCAGGAAGGGACTTCAAATGTCATCCAATCCAACCTCCTCATTTCATAGATGAGGAAATAAGGCCTTGGAAAGGTGGCATAACTTAGAAGGTCCTTACAACTATTTAGTGGCGATCCACCAGACCTCTTGGTGCCCAGGCTGGGGTTCTTTCTTCTAAACCACAGCAATCTCTCAAAAATGTAAGAACAGTGGTTGAAAATGTTACATGTCAATGAATATTTCTGTGGGTCAAGTAACTCTGTGAACCATTCTACAAAGTGTAACCTGTCTCTGATTTATAGAGGCAGCATTTACTGCCAGCTAATCTCATATTGGGATAAGGTTCAGTTTTGGTTTATAGTTCAGATGCAATCTTAGGGCTGGTTACTTCCTTCAACCTGTGAAGAGTTTCATTGTTATTCTGTTGTTTCAGTCATTTATGACCCCATTTGGGGTTTTCTTGGCAAAGGTACTGGAGTGGTTTCCCATTTCCTTCTCCAGTTCATTTTACAAGATGAGGAAACTGAGGCAAATAGGGTTAAGTGACTTGCTCAGGGTCACACAATTGCTAAGTATCTGAGGCCAGATTTGAACTCAGGAAGATGAGTCTTCCTGACTCCAGACTTGGCATGCTCTATCCACTGTATCACCTAGTATTTCATCAGTTTAATATTTCATTAATTTCTCTTCTCCCTTCCTTTGAGACACTGGCCAACTCCAAGGGAGTAAAACCTCAGATTAGAAGGCCAATCTACAGAGCTTGCTGGGCAACAAGGAATCATAAGCCAACAAGAGTGAACTTTGCTCTCACCTCCTGGATCAGAAAATTATGCTTGCAGCTGTCAGATTGCCACCCTCTTTTTATCACCACTTCTGTCATTTTCTCCTGGAGAGAGTGCTTGAAAGTGTCTATGTGAAGGATCAGTGCAGAACCGGTGTCCTTCCCAGTCCTACAGAGGGGTGCCAAGTCAGATGTTAAGAGAGAAATGCGTGGTCCACAATGTGTGGACCTGAGAACAGACGTGGTATAATAAATATGGTTTGCCCATTGGCAATAACCAGCAAAACCAACAAGTATGACCTGGACAATACTACTTCCTCCTTCCTATACTATTATTCCTTATACTATAATGACTATTACACTATAATTATATAATATAGCTTAACTATTATGCTATAATTCCTCATACTATAATGCACAATAAATTTGTTGTTCAGCCATTTCAGATGTGTCCAACTCTTTAGTCATGTCCCTATTTGGGTTTTTTGGGGCAAAGATACTGGAGTGGTTTGCCATTTCCTTCTCCAGCTCATTTTGCAAATGAGGAAACTGAGGCAGAGTTAAGTGATTTGCCCAGGGTCCCACAGCTAGTAAGTGTCTAAGGTGGGAGTTGAACTCAGGTCTTCCTGACTTCATGCCCAGTGCTTTATCCACTGCACCACCTAGCTGCTCCCATACTATAAATACTATAACAAAATAACTCAAAGACTGCACCCTCCTGCTTTTGTGCCTTTATTTGTACTGTTACTCTACACCTAGAATGCCCTCCTCCCCCTCTCCACTTTTTAAAGTCCAACTCAAATGTCACCTCCTCCAGGAATGATCCTCATTGTCTTGGTACTGGGTTTAAAGGATTCCTGTGGTCTGGCATACTCATACGGAAACATTCATATGATACCATACCATTCAACAGTAACCATTGAACATACTCATCATTGATTTGCCACCATTGAGGGATCTTTGAAGATAATAATAGCTAGAATTTATATAGCCCTTTAAGACTTACAAAGTGCTTTACAAGTTTTTTCATTTGATCCTCACAACAATCCTGTGAGGTAGTGTGAGAAAGAATTCATTTGGACCCCTACTCCGTTGCAGTCAGCATTAATCAGTTTGATATGATTCCATAGGGACAGTGATTATAAGTTCTCTACATTAGGCCCCAGAATGTGAGCTGCAGATTGTAAGTTCACTTGTTTAATCACAGGAAGCTAACTAGAGGCCCTCCACCCTTGTTTTAACTCATTATGGTGACCAAGCCCAGTGTGGCAGACGTGACATGATTACATGGAAAGTTCTCCAATTTATTTTTGCACCTCTGGACCATTCTCTCTTGCCCAACATGAGCAGGTGACCATCTTGTGAGCATCTTATGACCATTTAGTTAGTAGAGCCGCTCTACATTTCGCCCAACACGAGACACCCCTCCTTCCCCTCTGTCCCCACCCCAGCTACTGACATATCATTTCTAGGTGATGAATTATTTTCTGGCCTGCGAAGCAAGATCTATCAACGAATGGAATTCTGTACTTTGTATAGCCTCTTTAGCATGTTGAGGTATCAAGCCTTACAAAAATAAGGTCCTAGAAGAAGGAGGCATCTCAGATCATGAGGAAGATCTGAGGTCCACTTCATTAGAGGGGACCAGGGACCCTTTAATAAAGTGACATTGGCTCAGAGCTCTGCCTCAGTCTCTTTTATTGTAGGTTGGACAATTTTAATCCCCATATTAGTTGTTATTATTATCCCCATTTTACAGATGAAGAAACTGAGGCTGACAGAGACTAAGTGACTTGCCCAGGATCCCATAACTAATAAATATAGAAGGCAAGATTTGAACTCAGGTTTTCCTGATTCCAAGTCTAGCACTCTCTCCACTACACCATGGAAAAGTTAACAGCAACTCTAAATAGTCGTGGCTGCCCCACACAGTTACGCAGCCCAGAAATGCCCCCAAGACACCCACTACCAGGACTTAGTTCTACATAGCCCAGGCTTTCCATTAGAGATGAGGAATCTACTCTTGTCGGGGAGGATACATAGTATCCAAAATACATAGTATTTCTAAACACAGGAGTTCCATGAAGTGGATTTGGCTTAAACTCAGCCTAATTCAAGTGTTTTCTCCATGGAGGTGGGATGTCAAAGACCAAGCATGTTCCCAGAGCTGGGGGATAGAGGCTATTTAGGTCCTGGGTTCAAACTCACCTCAGACAGTTGGTTATTAGCTGTGTTACCCTAGGCACATTGCCCAAGCTCTCTGGGCCTGTTTCCTTGTCTATAAGACGAGAGAAGGTGAATCCAATGATGTCTTATGTCCCTCCCAACTCTAAATCTATGATCTATGATCTGGAAGCTGGGACAGCTTCTGGCTGGAACCTAGGTCTATACACCCTTAGTAGGGAATGAGCTTCCTCCTCAGACCTCACATAGCACTTTGTTTTGCAAATCTCTGTTGCATTTATCAGTCATAATTCTCCATTATAATTATCTGTGTTTTTTTGTTGTGGTCTTCTCTACCAGACTGTAAGCATCATGAGGGTAAACACTGTCACGTCTTATCTAAATTTCATACCATTTCCAGTGTTCTGTTGGTATTTAATAAATGTTTGTTGATGCCACCCATCTTAAAGAGGTGGAAATAATGCATATCTGCAAGAAGATTTCTAATTACAAAGAATTCTTTTGAATGGGAATCTGCTTAGCCTTGGTAAAGAAAAACAGAGTTAAGATAAACAGTAATTGAAAATGGTTGAAGTAGATAAAAAATTGTGTCTTGTTGTACTTAGATGTTTCCATTTCCTGGAATCTTACTCTATGTTGTGTTTATACATATATTGTTTACATGTATTATTTATGTATATTATGTATATTTTTATATACAGTAAATAGACTTACATATTGATAGTAATCAATTTTTAAAAGGTAATCTGATAATATAGCAACATGATTTGATAAATTTGCCTATAATTTTATAGGAAAACTCAACTGACTGAATCACATGGCATTTCTGTCGTTTCTCAGCTGTCCATGAAAGCCTAGCTAGTTTGTTCACATAATCACAAGTGCTCACCTGGTGGTACTTAATTTTTGCTTGTTGACTAAATGATTTATAGAGCAAATGGGGGTGGAAAAATTAATCAAATCACATTCTTTGCTGACTATGAGCCAGCCATGCAGGAGAATGCTGAAGCCAGCTCAAACTGGCTGGTGAGAGGTGGTTGTTAAATATTCAATGTGAACATTTAAACCTCAGAGTCTCACTACAAATCAGGGCTTGATTTATTGTTTTGTCGATTATCTAGACTTAGGAACTTAATGGGAAAAAATGCTAATAGTGCAGATTAAATTTAAAAGTGTGTCCTACATTTTTGGAGAGCTGGTTGTTAAACATTTGCCAGCACACTTCTGTATCATTTTCACTTCTGCGTAGGATAATGGTTTATACAAATAGAATATTTCTCCTGAAGTTCTGCTAAGAAGTTCATTTCATTCTTCATAAGACAGTGAGCTGTGCATACACAGAACCGAAGCCCGCTTTCATTCTTAACTTTTAGTTTGGTTAAAAACACCCATGAGTTTTCCTTAACTCCACTTCCTCCAACTGAAACACCTTCTTTTAGGTTCAGGTCCCAAAGAAAAACTAATTCCCTTACTGTTCTTACAAGATAGCTATAATGATAAGGACAACTTCCAGATCCATGTGACATCTTAGCCTATACCCTAGTTCACTGTAAGAAATTATTTAATAAACAAAATCATTGAGGAGACATGGTCAACTCAACAGCCTTGACTTGATCTTGGCCAACCTTTAATTGTACCGAAGCCTCTGAGTTCCAAAAAACATACTCCAAGACTTGGCCCAAACTAAAAGTTCCTAGAGATGTTTCTGCTCCAATGTGCCTAGTAACTTAGCTTTCTAAAAGGAAGCAAAGGAAGGAGATGGTGCGCTTACCTGAAAATGTTTCCAAAAACAGGGTCCGCTCTGTCATAAATAGGCTGAGTGATGGCTTCATTCAGGTCTATTCTGGCAAGTGTCCTTGAGGCGTAGATACCATCTTTCAGACAGACAGCTTTCAAAGTCTGGTGGAAGCCTTGATTTCCCTTGCTCCTCTAGATAAGAAAGTGGAAAATTAAATGGCAGGCAACAAGCATAGATTAAGTACTTACTATGTGCCAAGCACTGTACTAAGCATAATGAGTATGAGAGTTAGAATCTTACTGCTTTTGGCCAAAAGCCATCATAAAATTTTCAGAGCAGATTAAATGTTGTTTTAGAAAAAAGTCATAAATACAACAACGTAAATGGAAAGAATGGAAAAATGAAACTGAATGCTGCATAATTATAGTGACCAAGCTTGGCCCCAGAGAAAAGCTGAGAAAATTCACCTCTCTTCCTTCTTTGCAAAGGGTAAAAACTAGGGGTGTGGATTGTCACATTTACTGTCAGATTTGATCGATATGTTGGCCAATTTTGCTGAATTCTATTTTGTTCTTTGCTACAAAATATAGCTCACTAGGTAAAAGAGGGAGGAAAAGATGCGTTTGGACACAGACAAGAAACGGCACGTCATGTGTGAAGAACAGAAAAAAGGCCAGTTTGACTGGATTGAAGAGTGTAGGAGGACTAATGTCCAGTGAGGCTAAAAAACAGAGTTTGAAGCCAGGTTGTAAAGTTCTTTAAAACCTAAACAAAGGAGTTTATGTTCTAGAGGCAACAGGAAGCCATTGGAATGAGTGAGTAGGGGAGTCACATGGTCAGAGGCTTTTGTAATAATCTAGGTAAGAGATGATCAGGGTTTGAAGTGTGAGTGAAGAAAAGGGGTTAACTGCAAGAAATGCTTTGGGACATGTATAACCTATGTCTGATTGCTTGCCATCTCAGGGATGAGGGAGAAAGGGATAGAATTTGGAGCTCAAAACTTTAAACAAAAATGTTTAAAAAATGGAAAAAATAAATTAAAACTACCCATATTCTGGAGCTTCACACATAAAAAAAAAATAAAATCCTGCCAAGTGTAAATGAGTTAATATCAGAAAGAAGGCACTAGTAATGCAGGAAAGGCCTCTTGCAAAAGGTGTAATTTGAATTGAGTCTTGAAACAAGTCAGGGAAACTAGGAAGAAAAAACTCCAAACATGGGGGACAGACAGTGCAAAACACAGTCAGGAGATGGAATGTCAAATAGGAGAGCATCAAGTAAGCCAGCAGGCTTTTTTGAAATGTGAAAGAGTGTAAAATATAAGAAGTGAAAGAGAGTAAAATATAAGAAGACTAGAAAGGTAGGAAAAGTCCAGGCTGCGAAGTGCTTTAAATGCCAAACTAAGGATTTTTACATTTGATTCTAGATATAAAGAAGAGCCATTTGAGTTTATTGATAGATAGACCTGCACCTTAGGAAACTCAGTTTGACAGTTAAGTGGTGGCTGAACTGAAGATAGGAGAGACCTGAAACAGGGGGACCAATTAGAAGGCTATTGCAATAACTGAGGCAAAAGATGATGAAGGCCTATACTAGGGTGGTGACTGTGTGAATGGGAAAGAGAGGGTAAAATCAAGAGAAGTTGCAAAGGTAGAAATGACCCAAAAAAATTCTTCTAACTCTTGTTTTGTTTGTTTTTGATTTGGTGTTTTGTTTTTCCCCAGTTGTGTGTGGAGACAATTTTGACATTCTTTTTTCAGGTTTTGAGTTCCAGGTTCTCTCCCTCCCTCCTCTCCTTCCCCCTATTGGAAGGGTGAGCCATTTGACATAGGTTTTGCATGTGGGGTCATGCAGAGCATATTTCCGTGTGGGTCATGCTGTGAGAGAAAACACAGACAGGGAAGGATCTGGGGAAGATGGCGAAAGTAAAGAAAAAGTACATTCAAAAAGAAAAAAAGAAATGTCATGAGAGCAACAAGACTTGGCAGCTGCCATATGGGGTAAAAGAGAGTGAGGAGTCCAGAACAGTGCCAAGATTGAGACCCTGAGAGACTGGAAAGATGGGTAGCATTTCCAACAGAACTAGAGAAGTTTGGAAGAAGGGACATGTTTTGGGGGGAAAGATAAGTTGCATTTTGAACACATTGAATTAAGATGTCTTCAGGACATCAAGCTTGAAACATCCAATAGGCAATTGGGGTGTGGGACTGAAGTTCAGGGAGATAATAGGGATAGCTAGCTAGCTAGCTAGCTAGATAGATAGATAGATAGATAGAAGCATTTAACCCAAGGAGGCCAAAGAAAGAAACAAAGGTCTCAGATATAAGAAAATACTTATAGCACTACTCTTCATTGTAGCAAAAAAAAAAATGGAAATCAAGTAAGTGTCATTGATTGGGGAATGACTGAACAAATCGTGGAATGTGATTAATATAGAATGTTATTACATTATAAGAAATGGCAAACATGAGGAATCCAGAGAAACCTGAAAGGACTTGTATGAAGTGATGCAGAGTAAAGAAAAGAGAAGCAAGAAATCAATATACAGAACTACAATAACATAAGCATTAAGGGTGGATGAACTCTGCTCAATTATAATAAATAATTTTGTTCTGGAAGCATGGCATGTGGAAATATCAAGGCAAAGAACTTAGCAAAAACCTATTGAGACTGATCAAATTGTGGAATGGGTTGCCTCAAGAAGCAATGTGCTCCCCATTGTGGGAGGTCTTCAAACAGCGGCTGGATGGCCATTTATTGGGGGCTATCATACAAGTGATTCCCGGTCAGTTTATAGTCCTTTCCAATTCTGAGCTATTTAATTCCAGTTTTCTTGAGTTTTTAAGCAGCAGAACTCTAGTTATTGTATCTTAGGATCTCAAACTGGAAGGGACCTTAGAGATAATTTAGTCCAATTGAGCTGGAACCAGCTCAGACTATCAAGAGTAAATTGTTAAATGATCAATGTGAGCATTTACACCTCAGAAATGAGCAACCCCTACAAATTAGGGCTTGATTTATTATTTTTTTCTAGACTTAAGGAAGTGATGGAGAAAACGTTAACAATACAGGTTGAACTTAAAAGTGAGTTCAACATTTGGGGGAGGGGGCAAACTGGTTGTTAAATATTTACCAGCATACCAATCCCTTTATTTTATAGATGAGGAAAACTAAGACCCATAAGGAATACAGCAACTTACCTAAGGTCACATAGGCAGTAATATCATTGCCTGGACCTGTGATCTTATTCAGTATTCTTCCCACTATACCATACTGTCTCCATGCTCTATAAAACGCTTTTTCCCCCCTTCATTCCCTTTTTTCCTTTACCACTTTGTTTTTCCCTTTTCACCTGCAACATCTCCCTGATGGATCATATTGTTGGACCAGGTGCCAATCGGTCTTAATCATTCTGCTCCTAGCTCATGTTCATCTGCATACCTAAAGTATTCATTGGCATAAAACACATACTAGGCAATTTCCTGTAAGGTATATGTAATACAGGTCATTTTATGGAAACTTATGGATGATAACATCTTTAGAAAATGCAAAAGCCACAAAATATGCCATATTTATATTTTATTTCATGGCCAACAACCCAACTTTAAAAACCAAATAACATCTTACTTGCTGTATTACTGCTAGAACTAGAGATTCTGTGTACCTTGCTTACCCCCAGCACCAGTGGTCTGGAGACAGCAATGCTTAGTGAGAATGGAATGTGCTTTATTGGCCTTTGGAGTTTTATGTTTGTTTTCCTTCATTTCTGACATCTTTGTTTTTTGGGTTTTTAGCACTTTGTCTTAAATATATGCCATTTGTTGCTATGTTTGTTTAGTTGTTTTCAGTTGTGTCTGATCCTTTGTGACCCTATTTGGGGTTTTCTCGCTAGAGATATGAAAGTAGTTTGCCATTTCTTCTCCAGCTCATTTTACAGATGAGGAAACTGAGGCAAACAGGATTAAGTCGCTTGCCCAGGGTCATACAGCTAATGCCTGAGGCCGGATTTGAACTCAGGTCTTCCTGACTCCAAGCCTTTGAGTTCTATCCCCTGCACCACCTGGCTGCCCCAAAATATGTACCATATCTTACACATTTACCTTCATCTCTTGCACATCTCACCCATCTCATTGGTATACAACCTCCTAGTCCATTTCTTTTACACAGTATATTTGCTCACACTCACACAAAATCTCTTTCTCCTCCCTTTCTCCTTTCCCTTTCAATTTAAAAAAAAACCTACTGATGTTTTATTTTTACATATCCTTTATTTCTGACTATATACCTTGTCTCTCCTCTACCCAGCAAGCCATAAAAAAGAGGAAAAAAGCAATTCAGTAAAACCAACCAACACATCCACAATGTCTGAGAGATTATACAATATTCCACATCTGTAGTCCCCCACCTCTGCAAAGAAGTGACAGTGGTCCATTTTCTTAATTCTTTCCCAGAATCAATCTTGGTCATTGTGATTACATAGACTTCATTTTTGTTTCTGTGGGGTAGGGTCTTTCGTTATTTTCATTTACGTTATTATAATTACTGTATATACTGTTTTCCTGAGTCTATTTATTTCATATTGCACATAAATTTTCTCATGCTTCTCTGAATTCTTCACATTCATCATTATTTACATTGTAAGTGTTGCTGTTAAGTTGTTCCAATTATGTCTAACTCTTTGTGACCCCATTTGGGGTTTTTTTGGCAAAGATACTGGAGTGGTTTGCTATTTCTTTCTCCAGTTCATTTTACAGATTAGGAAACTGAGGCAAGCAGAGTTAAGTGACCAGCCCTGGGCCACACAGCTAGTAAGTGTCTGAGGCCAGATTTGAACTCATTAAGATGAGTCTTCCTAACTCCAGGCCTAGCACTCTGTGCACTATGGCGCCACCTAGCAGTCCACATTGTAAGCAACTATAAATAATAATTGTAAGTAATAACTTTGTTGCTGTTCGGTCATTTCAATCATGTCCAACTCTTCATGACTCCATCTGGGGTTTTCTTGGGAAAGATATAGGAATGGATTGCTATTTCCTCCTCTAGCTCATTTCAGGAATGAGGAAATTTAGCTAAACAAAGTTAAGTGACTTGCCCAGGGGTCACATAGCTAGTGTCTGAGGTCAGTTTGGAATTCAAGGCTTCCTGACTTCAGGCCTGGAGCTCTATCTACTGTGCTACCTAGCTGCCCAAGTAATACTCACCCTAATCTGTTAGGTTTGCGTACTTCTATGCCTTTTCTCATTCTCTATCCATCCCTATCCTCATCTTCTTCAACTTTTTCATTTCTATCAGTCCTTCATTTTTCCTAGAGCCTGCACGACCTCAGCCGTCTCAGCTAGTGAAGACTCAGAAAAGAAAGCTCTCAACCTTAAAGTCTTTGGCATCGTCCAATGTTTGATACCATTTGATTAGTGGAAATGACAGTAGAGAAGATGCCTTTCCAACTCTTCCTTTTTACTGGCGCTCTCCCATGCCCGGGATGTTCTCCTTCCTCGTCTTCACCTTTCTGTTGCCTCAGCTTCCTTCAAGGCCCAATGCCTTTTCCATCTTCTGCAAGAAGCCTTTCTCAGTCCCACACCCCGCCCCACTGACAATGCCTTCCCTCTGACATCGCCTCACATTCACAATACTAGTATTCTATCCACACACAGTTGTTGATCTGCTGTCTCCCTCATTAGAATATAAGCTCCTTGAGAACACAGTCCAGGTGTTGCTTTCCTTTGTACCCCCAGAACTAAGCACAATGCTTGGTAGATAATAAATGCTTGTTGACTGAATGCTTTGTCAGGAATCCTAAGGACACTAGAACCCTTCCATCCAACTTATAGCTATAACTTATGTTGTCTCATGTGAGCTCCCTGAGAGGACAAACTGTCTTGGCTTTTCTGTTGGTATCATTAGCACTCAACTCAGTGCTTTGCCTATAATAAGTGCTTGCTAAGTGCTTTTTTTATTCATTCATTTATTCTCTCATCCCTGTCCCATCCTCCAATTTATCCCTCAATATCTCCTCCAATTCCCTCCTCCCAAGAAAAGCGGATCTTTGTTAATATGAGAAAACCACTATATAACTTAATCTAAAAACTGTCCTAAATTTCAAACACATTTGAACAAAAATGGGAAAAAAGGCAAAGCCACAAAGCTGACTTTCCCGCTTTCAGCCAACCACATACGTGCAACTCAATGTTGGGGGGGGATGGGCACTTTGGGAGGCTGCTTCTTGCTAGCCACGTGCAACTCTGCACCCTTGCACCTTTTGAAATGATGACGCGCCCTCTTATCGGCCATTGAGCAGGAAGAGATGATTCAATGGACCTTCCAAGAGGGGGAGGCTCTTCTCATGCCGCTTCTCTTTCCAGCTGCTGAGCATTTGAGTCCCCTTGGCCTCTTGCTGGAAAGGTGAGGGCAAGGCTGGTGCCCTTCTTTCTTCCTTCCCCATCCCCTCACCAGCTTAGACCTTGTCTGCCTTTTATGCTTTGTCACTCCCTGTCCTAAGTAAACCAAACATGATTCTTGAGATGCATGTCCAGGCTCGAAGGTAACCTCATGAGTTTAAGAAACTCGAAGGTCCTTGGAAAAGAACTGACTGGCGGCAAGGGGAGCTTCTTGACCAGGTAAAATGGCCACCGGTGGGAAAATGGGCCAGGAGTTGTTTAGTTACACAGTGCAAAGCTGATGTGAAATGTAGAATGCCCGTTCAGTATTTCCACAAACTGCTTCGTGTTCCATTCCTAACAACAACCTCCTACAAGACTGTGACAGAAGTTATAAATTACCAATTGCATAAGTCTTGTAAATGCTGACCATGAGTCTTTTGAATCCTTTGGCATTTCTTTTGTGTATAGAAAATAAATGCCTGTCCCATATTTGAGTCATATTGTACTTTAAGTGTCTTTTTACTCACCCTTTTGGGGAAAGTTTAGACATCAATCTAAGTCCTAAGCAAGTTTTCCCCTGGATACTAGGATGGGACACTTAACAAGCCAAAGAGCATGAGAAAACCCTTCTCTCTACAGGCCAGCATCACCCAACACTGAACCCAATCTACCTAGCCCATGGGCTTATAGCAGAGGGACTTCTTTGTGGAAGAGATAATGGGTACACTGCCATAGCCCCTTGGGCCCAGCAGTGGCTTTTCAACGATAGATGTAGAAAAGCTTTGGGTAGGTTGTATCGAAATTGCCCCCCCCAAAAAAAGTAGCAATACTCTGTATGTTAATTTCTGTATCTGTAGAGAGGAGAAAGGGAAGGAGCTAACCAAGTGTGATTGTCACAATAGCCTTTTTTCTGATTATGAAAAAAAAGTCTGTCATGGGAAATGAGAGGACAGAGTATGACTGGTTCCCCTCCCCCCATCTCTTTTCAGTTAGCTACAGGGACTTGTTGTAGTCAAGCCATGCATAAGAAAGAAAAAAAAGGGGGCAGCTAGGTGGCGCAATGAATAGAGCACAGGCCCTGAAGTCAGGAGGACCTGAGTTCAAATCTGACCTCAGACCTTGATACTTACTAGCTGTGTGACCCTGGGCAAGTCACTCAACCCCGATTGCCTCACCAAAAAAGCAAAAACAAACAAACAAACAAACAAAAACTGGAGAGCAAAATGGCAGAAAATTTGGTGTTTAGACCAGAGGTTCTTCACCTTGTTTGTGTCATGGAGGCCTCTGGTAGTCTACTAAAGTCTATGGATCCCTTTTCAGAATAAAGTTTATAAACGCATAAAATAAAATATGTAGGATTACAAAGGAACCCAATTAAATTGAAATGAAGTTGTCAAAATATCACAAAGACAAGTTCATGGACTCCAGCTTAAGATCCCCTGCTTTAGACTAGCAGCTTATACCACATGTCTCAATAAGTTCCGAAGGATATGTAATCTAAATAGCAAAGATTATGCCATAAGAAAACAAGAAGAGAGACAGATCAGGACCCTTTCATAGCTATGATTAGGGGGTGAATTCTTTTTTTTTTCTTAAGTTTTTTTTATTTAATTTTTTTTACAATGATCAAGCATTCATTTTCCCTCTCCTATCTTCCTCCACCAACTGAAAAGGAATATAAAACTCCTGTATCGTATAAACACCATCAGGCACAGCATATTCCCACAATGATCAAGTCCAAAAGTACAGTTCTCATTCTCCATATTAGTCCATTATCTGTCATGGGGTGGGCAGTGTTCTTTTTCAGTCCTCTGGAATCATGGTTGCTCTTTCAGTTGATCAGAGCTTTCAGGTCTTTCAGAGTTGTTCATTTTTATAATATTGATGTTACAAATGGTTCTGGTTCTGCTTCAGTCTCTATCAGTTCATACAAACCTTCAAATATTTCTTTGAAATAAGCTTTTTCCTAATTCCATTACATTTGTAAACTGCAATTTATTACCCAATTCCTCAATTGAGAGATATCCTCTTAGTTTTCTTTTGCCACAAAAAGCTGTTCCATTTTTGCACAAATCGTTCCTTTTCTCTTCTTTTTTTCTGCACTTAATGGTATTTTATTTTTTCCAATTACATGTAAAGATAGTTTTCAGCATTCACTTTTATAAGATTTTTAATTCCAGATGATTTTCTCCCTCCCTCCCCTCCCCCCTTTTCAAGATGGCATGCAATCTGATATAGGCTATACATGTAAAATCCTATTAGATATATTTCCACATTAGTCACGCTGTGAAGGAAGAATCAGAACAAAAGAGAAAAACCACAAGAACTGCATTTCCCTCCATCCTATTCCCCCCACCCCATTTATTTGATTCTCTCTCTCCTTCCACCCTGTCCCTGCTCAAAAGTGTTTTGCTTCTGACTACCCCCTCTCCCAATCTGCCCTCTCTTTTATCACACTGCCCCCTTCTTTTATCTCCTTCCCCTCCTACTTTGCTGTAGGGTAAAATAGATTTCTATACTTAGTGTGTGTATATTATTCTTTCTTTGAGACAATTCTGATGAGAGTAAGGTTCACTCACTCCCTTTCACCTCTCCCCTCTTCCCCTTCACTATAAAAGCTTTTTCTTGCCTCTTTTATGTGAGATAGGGGGTGAATTCTTAAGTAAAGAAAGAATATAGGTGATTAGAAAAAAAAATAGATCATTTCAATTACATGAAATTGAAAAGATTTTGCATAAACAAAATTAATCCAACTAGGAGAAGTTAAAGAAGGTCAACTACGGAAAGTATTTCTATCAAAAAATCTCTGATAAGGGTCTGATATTCAACATAAATAAGCAACTAGCAGGAAAATATAAGACCAAAAACCATTCCTCGATAGATAAATGATCAAAGACTACGTACAATTTTCAAAAGAATTGCAAACAATCACCAAATAAGGGAATGCTTCCAAATGACTGATAATAAGATAAATGCGAATCAAAACAAATCTGAGGCTTTACCTCACTTGAAGCAAATTGGCAAAGATGCCAAAAGATGTAAATAGTCAATGTTGGAAGGCTTGTGGGAAGAATGAGAATACTAATGTTCTCTTAGTAGACTTATGAATTGGTCTAAACATTCTGGAACCAATTTGGAATGACGCAAATAAAATGAGTAAAACATCCATACCCTTTGATAAAGAAATACCACAGTGAAGCACAAACCCCAAGGAAGTCAGTGATGGAAGAAGAGGCCCCATATACACCAAAATATTTGTAACAGTACTTTTTATTGTAGCAAAGAACTAAAAACAAAGTAGATGCTTATCAATTAAAAAAAACTAAACAAGTTATGGTCTATGAATATAGTGAAATATTACTGTGTCATAAAGAATAATGAATATGATGAATAAGAGAAGTACGGGAAGCCTTCTATGAATTGTTGTAAAGTGAAGTAAATAGAACCAGGAAAATAATATACACAACTACAATGTTCTTTCTAAATAGAAAGGACAATAAAACAAATGAAGCCAAATGCTGTGAAATTATAACTACCAAGCCTGGTAAACCTGGTAGACCAAAGAAGTCTAACAAGAAGGTACCTTCCCCACTTCTTTGCGAGATGGGAGACTATGGACATGGAACACTGTAGAAAATATCAGACTCTTCTCATATGTCAGTTAGTTTGGCCAAATCGTTGTTTGTTTGTTTGTTTTTTCTCTTTTATTATTTGTTACAAGGGATAGCTCTCCCAAAGGGAAAAGGAGAATACACTGGGAGAAAGTAAGTGATATAAAAACAGAAGATACCAATAAAATTTTATTTTTTTAAAAAATAGGAGTGCTAAAAAGGCATTTTTTTCCTCAGATAAGAGTAAGTAATTAATTAAAGGCTTTTAAACAGCAACTATAGAAGCGCAATGTACAAGCTGTCATTAGACAGCTATGAACAAACAAAGCCCAGAACAAAAGTTAAAACTTTCTTCTTTAGGAAGATTCAGAATTAGAATAAGCAGCAAAGGAAAAAAAAAAGAATGTCAAGTTGAAAGAGGTGGTACTTAACTTGTACCTAGGTGCTCGTATTTGTTTTTAAAATTCAACAGTTGTTCTGTATTGTATTCTGACATATGTGTCATGGCATTGTTACTAATTAGTGAGTAGGTAAATAATTTATACTATTCCTTTGATAAAGAGTTCTTTTTAATAGCAGAATCATAATCTGCACTGGAGGCAACATGTTGTAACAAAAGAAGCCCTAGCCTTTGAATCATGAGAGTTGTGTTCACATTCCAGATCTAACACTTACTAACCATAGAACGTATCTTTACCTCATCTGTGAAATAAGGATTATAATACTTGCATTACCTAATGGAGTTATCATGAGAAAATCACCTTATAAACCTTAATGTGTTATGATTATTATGTACCTATCTGGTGTCTCATTTGTAGTTTCCTTTGTTGAATCAGCATCCATCTCCCACCCCATAACCACAGATATTCACAAGACCTAGTCCCAGGCCTTCTTTTCCCTCTCTGTAACTCTCCTTTGGTGATAGCATCTGCTCCCATGTGCCAAATTACCATTTCTATGTAGAAGACGCTCAAATCTATATATCTAGCCCTAATTTCTTTCTTGAATTTGAATCCCCTCATCACCAACTGCCAATTAAACATTTCTACCTGAAGGTCCCGTAGGTAGCTCAAACTCAACATTTCCTAAATAGAACTTACCTACATCAGGCTTTAGACTTAATAAACATTTGTTCAACTGAATGTTCAAATCCATGCTAATTAAGCTAATGTATGGGTTAGTTTAATTGCTTGGCCTATGGGCTTAAATCCAAGAAACAACTATTCTATTAGTAATAGCTGCTGGAAATGAGGGTAGACCATTTAGGAGGAAGGAGAAAAGAAGGGAGTAAGTATTTATATAGCACCTACTATATGCCAGGCACTGTGCTAAGTGCTTTAAAAAACAAATATTATTTCATTTGATTCTTATAACAACCTTGTGAAGTAGGTGCTGTTATTATCTCCATTTTACAGTTGAGGAAACAGAGGCCCACAGCAGTTAAGTGACTTGCCCAGGGTCACCCAACTAGTCAGTGTCTGAGGTCAAATTTGAACATAGGTCTTCCTGACTCCAGACCCAGCACTCTAATTGCAAGGAAATTAGCTACCCCAAGAAGGAAATAGTCTGGAAAATCAGACCTGTTAAGTTTCAGCAAGTACCACAACCATTTCATACACTTAAATTGGCAGATTCAACAAGACTCAAAGGAGGGTCAAAATTTATAGGTGCAGATAAGACCACCAGTGACCGTCTTCCAAGGGAGCACCTAGAATAGGTACAAATGGGCAAATAAGATTTTCTCACCCCAAATTTTAATAACATCATAATTTTTCTCTGGAACATAGGGAAAAAGAAGTGTCACTCACGGTTAGACATCCACTGAGGATTCTTCGGTAGGAATTCCTTGCATCTCTCACTCCTTCCTGCAGAGGCTGTTCTACCTGGGTAAAGCACTGGTCCACATTCCTCTCTCCAGCAGCTGTATTCTCTCTTCCACAAATCTCCGAAGGCTGCTCAAGTGAAGGTATTCATTCTGGACAGCAGAAACCGCAAGAGATGTTACCTCACAGCCCCAAGGGAAAGCAACGGCAGCCTCCTATCCAGGGCATCCCCTCCTGGCTAATCAACAAAGCCCTAAACTAGGTCCTGGTGCCTTAGAAAAATGAGGACAACAATATCTAGGGGCCTTCTCCCTTTCCATGGCAGTCTTCTGTCCCTAGACTTCAAAGGCTCCCATCACTCCATTATGTTTATCTGATCACCCTGCTCCCTTATCTGGCTCCAGACCACCAGGCCCTGGGGGTCTATCATCATGGGGTCCTTTTCCAAGGCTCACATTCCCCTACCACCGCATCCCCTGCCTGTTGACACCTTCCCTCCCCACCTCCTCTTATTGTTTGAGGAGTTAGGGTTATCACAGGGGACTGGGAGGTACCCAACTAAGGAGAAATGTGATCTCCACCCCTTCTCATCCCCTCAACCGAATTTGTCCTAGCCAAAAATTTTCCTAGCTATGGATCTGCTAATCATCAGTTACTCTCAAAAAGATCTTGGGATTTTAATGGACTACAAGCTCAGCATGAGTTAACAGTGTGATGTGATAGCCAAAAACAAAAAAACCCTAACAGGATCTTGGAATACATTGACTCATACATAATAAACTCATGGCAAACACAATTGAGAATACTAATTGTCCCATTGTACTCTCTGCCCTGTTCAGTTCTGTGTGGCACAGTTTAGGAAGGACATTGATCAACTGGAGAGTGTTCAGAGAAGGATGATCAAGAACATGTCATAGGACATGAAGGGACTCAAAGCTGGCACCATTTAAGGGCCACAAGAAAGAACTAGGTGCATTCAACTTGTAGGGGAGAAGACAGGGAGGAACATGACAGCTGGGCTCAAGCCTTTGAAAGATCATCACCCAAAAGAGGGATTAGTTTTGCTCTGCTTAGACCTAGAGGATGGGGTCAAAAGTGAGGGGTGGCAGCTGCAAAGAGGCAAGTTGAAACTTGATGTCAGGAAATACTTCCTAATAATTCAAGAACAGAGTGGAAGAGGATGGGCTCCCCCATTGGAATTCTAAAAGCAAGGAAGGGCCAGAAGATGATTTGCTGGGTATGTTACAGAGTGCTGTTGTTATATTCCTTTTTTAAATGAGAAAACTGAGTCTCAGAGTGGTTAAATGACTTGCCCAGGATCACACAGGTAGTAAGAGTCTGAGGCAGATTTAGAACTCAGGTCTTCTTCTGAGTCCAATTTCCCTTATAAAGTAGTTCAGTTAAGCAAAACAAATCAACACATTGATCTTGACTGACCATGGATGCCTCATTCTGCAGCTAGGGTCCACCACCTCTGTGTTGAGAAGAGGTAATTACATTTCACCATCAGTATTTGCCTAGGTTTTTTTCATTCTTTGTAAAATGAAGAGGTTGGACCAGGTGACCTCTAAGATCCCCCCCACATTCTAACATTCAATGATTCTACATACAAGACCCTGTGCTAAGCATGAAGTGACCAAGGAAATGAGTTCTCAGTACTCAAAAGAAAACAAAGAGTAACTGGAAAAAAACACTATAATTTAAAAATCATTTCTTTCCTAAACTCTCAGTTTATCTGAGTTATGATGTAAAGAGCTGCATTTTTTAATTGACCTTGTACATTTTTCAGGTTGGGTTTTATTTTCTGTTTTTTGCTGTTTATTTGTTTGTTTTTTCAAAACTAAAAATAACCGACAAGATTTCCACTCCAAACTTTCCAACAAAGGGTTGAAAGCAAGCATCCAAAATGAAGGCCAAGGAATTTTTGGAAATGTTCACTCCAATCAGATGGCTATCACCAAAGTGCCATGGAACATTCACCACCCTACCTTCCCCACTGCCATTTCTATCCCTCTACTTCCAATCACCCAGTGTCTAGCTCCAAGGACAGAAATATGCCCTGGAACTTGGCTACACTTCAAAATCAGGAAAGAATGGCAAGCAGTGTAGATCTTTCACCATTTGTTCTGTGAGATACTTTTTCTTGTATTTGTGAAAATAAACCAGCCTTGCAGGGGACCACAACTGCATGGTTTTCCATAAATGTTTCCAAAAGCAATCTATTGCTGGGTGGAAAACCTGATTTCATCCCAAATGAAAGTTTTTCCCAGAAAGAAGTTCAAATGTTCTTCCAGAAGCTTCAGAGAACCAAGGATGGGTATGTGACATGCCCTTTCCCAAGGATTTTTTTCCCACAAATTATATCCAAAATAAAGATCACACGAATTGAGCTTAAAAGGCAAAAGAAAAAAAAATACAGGGTGTACCAAAAAGTTTTAGTTCAGATTTAAGCTATTTAAGCTTAAAACTTCACTAAGACTTTGGAGAAACTCTATACATTTTGTTATTTAGTAAGCTGCAAATCATTGACTCATTGGATGTCAGCATAGGAGGGGACCTCATAGGGCATCTAACTCAATAACTACTTGAAGTAGGAATTCTCTCTACCCCGTCCCTAGCAAGTGGTCATCTAGTCTCTGCTTGAACACCCTAGTGACAAAGAGCTCAGTGCTTGCAGAGGCAGATGATTCCATTTCGGGGCAGCTTGAATTCTTGGGAATCTCTCCCTTATATTGAGTTGATATTTGTCTCTCTACAAGACAAAACTAATCCCTCTTATACATGATAACCCTTCAAATATTTGTTGTTTTCTCTAAGTCTTGTCTAAATTCCCTCTGTGATTTGTATGGGGTATGGAGGTGAACAGGAAGATACAGATTTCCCCTTAAGTGTTCCCCATGTTCACTTGTCTCTCCTTGGCTTTATCTACACCAGTTTAAAAAGTGAACATTTTACTAAAACTTCAGAACCCATCTGCTTAGCTATTTTTAATCACTAGCTGTGTGACTTTGAACAAGTCACTTTGAACTTAAAACACTGTTTTGAACAAAACAGTGAATTTCATTATCTGTCAAATAAGATGCTGCTCCCCAGCTCTTCCCTCTAAAGACTATAAGCTACAGGGAAGGTGCCAGTCTGCATTGGTAGGAGGGATTTCCTCATCAGAAGTGCCTCCAAACCAAATAAATCAAAGGTCATTTTTTTTAAAGGCAGTTGAATTAAATAATGATTCCTCTCCATTACTGACATGCAGAAAATGGTGGCCAACTCTCCTCCCTTCCTCTCTTCTCCCATCCCACCATCCTGGCCACACTCCTGGAGCCAGCCATCCCCATTTCTTTTTGCACCATCTTCAGACCTTATTGCTTGGTTTCAACTCCGCCAACTGAGATGTGACTCTGAAGAGAAAGGAAGGAAACAGCATGGCAGGTAGGGGACATCATGCACTGAATCATAATGAACTCGAAGGGATCCTAGGGAACCGTTTCATCTAATCATTTTATTTCACATGTACCATTTAGTTGCAGCAAATCTCTGGTGCTCAATGTTTTCCTCTCCATTTTCCTGCCACCTACAGAGAGAACTTGAAGTGTGGGGGGCTAGGAGCTGAATTACTCATAACTTCTAATATAAAGAGTGTTTCAAAAAATCATTTAAGTGACTTGCTTTAAGTCACAAATTAGGAAGTAGTAGAGTTTTGGAGCCAATTCTCTCTTGACTCTCAGCCTAGGACTCTTTCTACTCTCCTACCTCATCATCAATGAGGTTCATAATGCCCTGGACCCCTTCTGACGTCTGAAAAAGGGTGGAGGTTTTTGGGGAGGAGTTCCCCCAGTCATAATGACTAAGTCTATTGGTGTAAGAAAAGGAATAGAAAAAAGGAAAATTTAGAGGAGAATAATTGAATAAGGAAAAAGAAAGTCTGCTGACTCTTTCCTGAAACTGTCTTCCCACTTCCTGTATCTCTCAATATGCAAAAAAGGCATGCAGCATAAAAGTGTGCTACGGTGGAATCTTTAAAAAGCAGTCACTTGATTTGTTGGTAACATTCCAGAAGAGGATAAACAGAAAACATGCATGAGACACAGCATGGCCAAGAGAGCTTGCAGCAAGGAGCAATTGGCCAGAGATCCCGTGCCATGCTGGTAGCACAGGGTAATGTGGGAGGAAGCCTCCAGGGAACATCCCACTCCAGATTTCAACGGGCTATTGGCAAGGAAGGAGATACAGTGCTGGGTAGAGATCGCTATCCATCACGAGGAAAGACTTTTCCCTTTCCTCTTTTGTGATTTTGATATGGGGCTATGTTTGATAGTCTTCCTTCTACCTTCTGGGTAGAAATGTCCTCACAGACTCCACCACTCAGGAATTTTAATGATGTATTTTGTTTGTTTTTTATTCCATCCATTCAGTAAATATACTTTAATCGACTGGATGAGCCTATGGCATGTGAAGCTGGAAACATGATAAGAATTTTAATAGAAGTAGGGGCTGAGCTTTTTCAATAAAAGTATGAATTTTTGAATACTTATACTTCCCAGGCTTCTACCGAATAAGACAAGACAGAACTAGGCTGGTTTCTAAGATACCAAGAGACTGGGAACCTACAGCCTGCAGAAAGAACCTGAGGCCAATTATCCCCAACCCAACTCCCTTTCCTACACTATAGTACCAAACCTCTTTCATATTTTTTTAAGCAAGGAAATTGGGGTTAAGTGACTTGCCCAGGGTCACACAGCTAGTAAGTGTCAAGTGTCTGGTCTGAGACAGGATTTGAACTCAGGTTCTTCTGACTCCGGGGCTGATGCTCTATCTACTGTACCACCAAGCTGCCCCACCTCTTTCATATTCTTTAAGAGATTCATAATGCCCTGGACCCCTCATTTTAGGTAAAAAAAAAATCCTCCATTCATAAAAAGTATATCAACCAAGCCATCTTATTATGTGTATTGAATTTGTACAAGGAATTAAAGAAGGACCTAAAGGAAAGTGATTGGTCAGTCATTAAAAGAAAGCATCTGAAGTATGTCCCCAAAGTCACTAAACTGTGCATATCTTTTGACCCAGCAATGACACTACTAGGCTTGTACTTCAAGGAGATCAAAGAAAGAGCCTTATTGACCCACATATGCAAAAATATTTCAAGCAGTTATTTTTGTTAGATCAAAGAACTGGAAACTAAGAGGATCTCCAACAATTGGAGAAAGGCTAAACAAATTGTGGCATATGCAATGGAATATTATTGCACCATAAGAAATAACAAAAGGCATGGTTTCAAAGAAGCTTGTGAAAATTTGTGGGAATTGAAGCAAAATGAAATGGGCAGAACTAGGAAAAGACTTTATATTGTAAAGAAAAATATCTTTGAAACACTTCAGAATTTTTATCAGTGCAATAACCAGCCACGATCCAAGAGAACTCGCATGGCTACCGATATCATGCCAGAGAGATGATGGACTCAAGATGCCAAACTGAGACGTAAATTTCTGGACGTGGCTAATGCAGGAATTTGCTTAGTTTGAGAGTGTATACTTGTTACAATGGTTTTGTGAAGGTTTTTTTTTTCCAATTTGGCAGGAAGGTGGGGAAGTGAGGGAAGAGGGTAGCATTTTGGTTTAAAGAAAAAAGAAAAGAAAGAAAAGAGGGACATTAAAGCATTTTTAATGCACAGAAGAGAACAGAAACTTTGAAAATAACCTGTTGAATTTATTATTTGCTTAAAAACAAAACCAATCTGTAAGTAATAAGTATTCATAGTTTCATGTAAAAATCTTCGTTTTCTATTCTACTTTATATATGGGAATGCTTATTTTATTTTGTTGTTAAGTCCAAAATAAGAAAAATCACAAAGAAATAAAAAGAAAATATATAGGCTCTTTTCTCAAACTTCCTTCCCCTTCTGATTTCTTCCTGTCACTTCCCTCTGTCTCTCATTACTGGATGGATTTGTCTCAGAACTACAAGAAAAATCATATCACTTTTCCCAGGTCCATTTTGGGGATATTTTCCAAGCCCCTAATCATTTTTGTGGCTGTCTTTTAGGCTTCTTAACTTTAGCTCCTTCAAGGCAGTTTTCAGTGAGCATTTAGCTGATGGGATATAAGGAGAAGCCCCTTAGCATTAGGGGGCTGCATCTAGATCTTTCCATACCGTCAGACCATCCTGGGAGTTAAAAGTGTCTGTGAGTAACAGGATTCCGAAAGCCTCCGTAACATACTCAGTCACAGTCTTCCTCTTCTTCTCTAGAAACTTTTTCCTGATATAGTCTCTTAATTTGGAGATTTCTGGAATTTACAGAAGACACAATTAGGAATACCACCAGAAGCACCAGCATGGTTTACTGAATAGAAAGCCTATCTTGAAATTAGGAATAATAATAATAGCTAGCATTTGTATAGCACTTTATGGTTTAAAAAGTGCTTTACAAATATCTCATTTTATCCTGTCAATAACTCTGGGAGGTTGGTTGAGGAAACTGAGGCAGACAGAGGTTAAGTGGCTTGCCCTGGGTTATATAGCTAGTGTGTCCAAGGCTGAACTTGAACACAGGTCTTTCTGACTCCAGGTCCAGTGCTCTAGCCACTGAAGCACCCAAAGGAACCCAGCTCCTCTGACTCCAAATTCAACATTCTTTTCATGGAAATTGGAAGGACAGTTTGCCACAGGATGATGAGTCAGGATGGGACTAGGTTTCATCCAGAGCCTACCAGGGGGTGAAACCAACTACACTAACCTTGCAGAAAGCCACATTTTTCCATGCCTAAAGTCTGTAAGAGGACATGAGAGATCAATACATACAAAATATTCATCTTGTGTATTTATCTGCATAGAATAAAGCAGAGGCATCAAACACACATTTGGCTGCAGGACCAGATCAGAATTTAATTGGGAAATGTTTAACAAAATAAATAAAAATACAAAAGAACATAGATAATGCTAATATGTGGTTTTCTAATTAAATATGTGGCTGACAGGGATCCTTAGGTACAGTTTAGTGGCTCCCCATTTCTGTTTCAGTTGAATGGCACTGGAATTAAGTATGGAGTTTAGGGAAAGAATGTCATGTTCAGGATGGAGTAGATCAGCATTTACCAGCCAGGTTAGTCCAAGAGCATACGTAGGCAGAGTGTTTTTGTTGCTCTAGTTATTGTTCTTCCATTCAGTTGTGGCATTATAGAATTGTAGGATATGTAATATTCTGAACTATAGGATCCTAGATGTAGAACTGGAGGGAACTTTAGGAACCACCTAGTCTGACTCCTTTACTTTATAGGTGAAGAAATCGAGTCCAGAGAGTAACTGGCCCGACTTTACACAGGTGCTGAGATCTGAAGCCAGGTCATCTGACTCCAATCTCAAAGTAACCTCTGCTTGTCAATGATGGGGGGTGAGGCACAAATCCCTAGGCAGGAGGATTCTAGTTGAGAGAACCAGCTCAGTCCTAAACCTCCACCAAATCAGAATTCATCAGATAGTATATCCACTCTCATTTCAAAGGTGGGAGCACGGTATAATGGAAAGCACTTTGGCTTTAAAGTCTTAGGACCTGGATTCAGATTTCACCTTTGATACCTACTGCCTCCACGACCTTGGATACATAACAACTTCTCTGGGACTCAGTTTCCTTGTATGTAAAATGAGTGGAATGGACACGATGGCTCCTGAGGTCCCTTTTATATTTAAATCTATTATTCCAAGAAGAAGTAGACGGGACCACTAGGACTCTTGGTACACACGTCCTTAGACCAAACCCACTAGTGAATACCAACCTTACCAGCCTAACCTTTTTCCAAGCTAGGTATTTCAATACACACAGAAAGTAAACAGGTAACTCATTAGTTTACCTATTTATTAAATGTCAGCCTATTTAGGGGACTATGCTAGGTACTGGGGAAGGCAGTTTAAATTAGGTTAAATTTAATTTAATCTACTTAATTTAATCTAAATAGATTAGATTAGATTCAAGTTTAAATTAGATATGGTCTCTACCTTCAAGCAGTTTATAATCTAGTACAGAGGTCAGCAAACCATGGTCCACAGACTAAATTTAGCCTGCTGCCTGTTTTTTATCTAGCCCAGGAGCTAACCACCTAGTTATCTTGGCTCCAAGTTCTGTGTTCTTTCCATTATCTCATGTTGCCCCTATGCTAGGGGCTATGTTAGGACTTTAGTCCCAAGCTATTGTGTGAACACACACAACAGTAATGCTAAAAAGATATTAAAAAGATCACCAATAGATGAAGAAGCTAGAACATGATAGGTTGATATGATATAGGCTTAGAAAGGAAATAAAAAAAATTAAGGGTCAAGCTTAACCTTGGTAGATTAAGCACTGGAGGAAAAAGGAAGTGAAAAAGTTCACCGTTACCTGTCTCTTCTTCATTGAGTAACTCCTGCCGCCAATACTCCTGAGCACTAACTGTGTATACCAGGTCTGAGGCTTCCAGAACCTTGGAGTCAGTAGGCAGTTTTCTCTAAAATGAAAGAGATACACACTGAATACAATGACTCAACTTATAGAAAGCAAGAAGCCAATGGACCTTACCTTACCCTCTAGCAAATCCTAAAAGGTTCACTTTTAGCTCCTTAAGAGTTCCCTGGGAGACAGGGGTGTAACAAGGATGGGGCAGTTACGGTTTTGTCCCAAGGTAGAAATTTAAAGGGTACTAAAACATTATCTTGGGAGCACTTCTTCCCCTACCCAGCTTCAAGCATGGCATGCTTATTTCCCGCAATGGCCATTCTTTTAGAGTATTAAAAACCCTGAGGTATCCCCAGGCTGCACTTCCTCTCCCAAGAAGAAAATTATATTTTGATAGAAAAAACTTGTGTCAAATATTCTTTCTCACGCTATATGCCTAGGTAAGCCTAGCTGACTTGCAGCTTGCTGGCACAGTGGATAGACTGACAAGCCTGGAGTTAGGAAGACTCATCTTTCTAAATCCAAATCTGGCCTCAGACACATACTAGCTGTGTGACCCTGGGCAAGTCACTTAACCCTGTTTGCCTCAGTTCCTGTAAAATGAGCTGGAGAAGGAAATGGCAAACCACTCCAGTATCTTTGCCAAGAAAACCACAAATGGGGTCATGAAGAGTTGGACGTGACTGAAAACAGCTTGGCAGCAACAAGCTGAACTACTAGTCATACAAAGCCATAAAGAGATAATAAATCTCATACTAGACACGTTAGTCTAAAGCTATGTGATAGGCATAAATCTAGAATTTTGTACTGAATTCTTTTGGGTGTGATGCATCTCAATGAACAATTGCTAATCCACGCCATTCTCAATGGGCCACCGTAGCTGCTGTACATGACAGCACACAGTACAAAGTTTTAGATAGGTTTTCAGCATGCACTCTATATTTATTCATGATGCCCCACTTGGCCTTTTAAAGAAATATTTTGCTGCTATAGAGGAATTGTGAGTCAATACGAGGCAATAGTTCACCAAGCCAAGCATCTAGAGCAGACCTGCACCACTTGGCAGTAGGTAGGGGCCAAAATTTAAATAGGTTAAACTTCTTCAGGCAGCAAATAGGTTTTTAGCAGCTCACTTTCCAAGTAAAGGCATAATTAATGATTAAAGTGTTGTACAAATTATATTTTCTTTAAAAGGGAAATTTTAATTAATATCAATTAATTACACTTATTACTCAAAATTTTTATTTATCATGAAATCATGTTAATGTTTAAAAAATTTGCTAAATGGTACAGGTTTTAATACATTTTTCAGGTTTTCTTACTGTTTACATTTAGTAAGGAGGGAAACAGCGAAAAGATATGGAGTCAGACTGACAATGGTTGGTTGCCACGGGTCATGTGACAAACAGGAGAGAGTGTGCAATGGCAATCCACCCCCCCAGGTTACATGACTGGCACAATAGTAACTAGGGGAAGGTGGGTTAAGCGGGATACGGACAAAGCATTAGTTACATCTTTACTTTTTTTTTTTTACATCCTCTACGTTTTTTGTGAAATACTTTGGTGACCTGCGAGTGGCCCACAGGCCATATGTTGTACGGGCCTGGTCTAGAGGCTGAGGTGGGGAGCTAACTCTGTATGTTCCCTTGCTACTAACAAACAGAGCCATCCACAGTTTTTTCAATCATTTCCACATAGTCCCTAGAAAAGCTCTTGCTGCTGCTAGGAATAGCAACAGCCTTTTAAGAGAGGGATTGTTTTGAGAAAAAAAATTAGAGATATCCTCAAAATTTCAGGGGAGGGGGAGGAGATGTTGAAGAAGGATTAATTTACAAAAGAAAAAATATATAGGAAACATGCAAACTCACCTTCAGCTTTTCCTTGAGAGTCTTGTTCTTTTGCAGATTCACAGCTTCATTTCTTTCTAAAATTGCTTCACGCTGACTTTCAATTATCCACTAGATGGTTAAAAGAAATGAAAGTATGCTAATGGTTATTACAAATAACTATAATATTTATTCTATAAAATGACATGTTATTATAGCTTATATTATATATTAATTAATATGCTAATTATGCAACATATTACTTGCATAATAGTATTTATTATTATTAGGGCAGTTGGTAGTGCAGTGGCTAGACTGTCAGGCCTGGAGTCAGGAAGACCTGAGTTCAAATCCAGCTTCAACATTTACCAGCTATGGATCCTGTTTGCCTCAGTTTCCTCATCTGTAAAATGAGCTGGAAAAGGCAATGGCAAACCACTTCAATATCTTTGCCAAGAAAACCTCAAATGGGATCATGAAGAGAGGACATGATCGATACAACTGAACAACAATTTACTATTATTAATGATTATATAATTTGTGCTGTATAATTATAAGCAATTATATTTTGTAATATTATTATCATCATTAGCAGTAGGTCCATGTGGATGGAGCATTGAACCTGGAGTCAGAAGACCTGATTTCAAATCTAGCCTCAGACACTTACTACCTGTGTGACCCTGGGCAGGTCCCTAGGCAAGGCTCTATCAGCCTCAGTTTTTTCATTTGTGAAATGGGTATAATCATATCCACTACCTCATAGGGTTGTTGTGAGGATCAAATGAAATAAAATATGTGAAGAACTCTGAAAAAGTTCTTAAAAAGCTAAATAAATACTAGTTATTGTTATTAAGTATGTTAAATAATAATGGTTGCTATTTACATAGTATTGTTAAGATTATTGCAAAATATTTGACATATATTCATACATAATCTCATTTGAATTTCACAACAGCCCTATATGGTGGTGATAACATATTTTATTATCCCCATAAAGAAAGTGAGGCTAGTAAAGGTTGAACAACTTGCTCCAGGCCATGTAGCAAGTAGGTGTTCGAGGCAGGATTTGAACCCAGGATTTCTGGATTCCTTTTCCAGCTTGCCATCCACTACACTATGCTGCCTCTCCAATAGTCTATTAAAGGCTAATTGAATATTCCCACAACCACAGCTAACAAGGAACTGATAAAGATGGGTTACCAGACAAAATGAACTTTACATCATTTATATTACATGATATTATATTATTACATTGTACATTACATATTTATATATTATATGCTATACTACTTACCTTATATATTAAATATAATTTCCATATAACAGGCCATATAAGCAGAATAATTTCTATTCTGAAGTCATAGAATCTTAAGAATTAGGGAAAGGACCTCAGAGAGAATCTAGTTCAAACTCCAGTCCAGTGCTGGAAGTCCCTCTACAGAACCCCAGAGAGATGGTCATCTTGTTGTCGTTCAGTAGTTTCACTTGTGTCGGACTCTTTGTGACCCCATTCGGGGTTTACTTGGCAATGATACTGGAGTGGTTTGCCATTTCCTTCTCCAGCTCATTTTACAGATGAAGAAACTGAGGCAAACAGGGTGAAGTGACTTGTGCAGGGTCACACAGTAAGTGTCTAAGGTTGGATTTGAACTCAGGTCTTCCTGACTCCAGGCCCACTGCTCTATCCACTGCACCACCTACCTGCCTCAATGGTCATCTAACATCTACTAGAACATTTCCTGTGAAAGGGAGTTCACTGCTTCACAAGGTAGCTGGTACCATTATTGAACAGGTCTAATTTTTATGATAAAGTTCTTTATTATAGTGGGTTGATATTTGTTCCCTTTAATTTCCACTCAGGGGAAGCTAGGTGGCACAGTGGGTAGAGCACCAGTCTTGAAGTCAGGAGGACACGAGTTCATATCTGGCCTCAGACTAAACACTTGACACAAGCTGTGTGACCCTGGGCTAGTCACTTAACCCCAATTGCCTAAAAACAAACAAACAAAAATTTCCACTCATCCTTATTTCCATAATCCAAAACAAAATATATCTATCCCCTTTTCCAAATGACAGCCCTTTAGATATTTGAAGATACTAGTCCTATCTCCCTTTGGTTTTTGGTTAAAATGAATGCTGCAAAAGTACATACAGGGAAATCCTCTTACCCCACCCCTGCCCTAGCTTTTATTAAGTACCTATATACAATATTTTGTGCTAGGTATTATAAAATACCAAGATGAAATTGACCATCCCTATTCTTAAAGAGCTTACAATCTGTGAGAAGACCTATGTAGGAATAGTAAATAAATAACCTAAGAAATCCAGCTGTTTCTATTTGAAGGTATAAGGAGAGATACCATAAAGAGGCCAATGCTAGTTACAACTCTGTGTATGGACTCAATAGTAATGACTCTCTCAGACTGGGTCTTCTGCCTTCCCTATCAACGCTTGACTCAAGCTCTCTGGCACTATGCCCATGCAATGGTGCTGCTACCTAGAAAGACAGAATCTTACTGTTTCTTTTTTTTTTCTCTTTTAGGAGCAGTAATACCTTCTACCCCAAGATAGACAGATAAAGAAACCAAGACCTAAAGAGGAAAAGGAACTCACCCAAGGTCACTCATCCAGGTAGTGGAAGAGTTGGGCTTAGAAGCTATATATAATGTAGATTATTGCTGCTTATCATACTTAGCGATACAACATCTCTTACCTCCATGTTTTTGCCCAGGCTGTATCCCATGCTTGGCATATCGTCCTTCTTCACCTGTACTTCTTGGAATCTCTTTTTAATGTTTAGCTCACATGACAGCTCCTACTCAAATCCCTTTCAGTTCCCCCATTTGCTAGTGCTTCTCCCAACTTCCTCACCCCACTAAGCAATTTTGTATACATTTTGTATTTGCCTACCCAAATAAATAATTTCTTCCCAATAGACTCTAAGTTCTTTGAAAGCAAGAAATATTTTGTTTTGGTCTTTGTATCTATTCCCTGAGCCTAGCACAGTGCCTGGCACAAAGTAGGCATTTAATAAATGATTGTTGAATTGCACTGAATTATATAAAGGGTTTCATTTGAAAGGAAATAATTCATACTCACATTTTCCCCTTTTCTTTCCCTAAAAAAATGAAAAGAAAAAGAAAAAAATCTATTTAGTAACACATTATGGTTTTTAGTGTGTACTAAAGCAATCATTTGGCAGAACTTCTGGATTTGGAATCAGAGAACCTGAGTTCAAATCCCATCTCTGTCACTATCTGTGTGATCTTGGGACATCACTTAAAGTCTCTGGGCCTCAGTTTCCTGATATGTAAAATGAAAGGTCCAGCTCTATATCTGCGATCTTACACAAAGAAGTACAAACTTCTCCAGCAGTAGAGACCTCAGGAGACAAACCACTTCTCTCTTCCCCATTTGGCTCTGGATAAGTCATAAGCCAAGTCCTTTGGATCGTAAGCTCCTTGAGAGCAGGGCTTGTCTTTCTTTTTATTAACTGTATCCTCAGCTCTTAGCATAGTGCCTGGAACATAGTAGGTGCTTAATAAATGCCAATTGGATTGCATTGGGTGTGTCCATTGAAGATCTCTTTCTCCTCAAAATTCCAACCCAGAGTCTTGATGACTAATGAAAATACAAGAGGCTTTGAAAGATGAAAAAAGAAGATGTTGATATAGGAAAAGGCAATTACGAAAAACAGTGGAGTTGGAGGTTAGGAGGGAACATTCTCAAGAAAAATATTATTTCAAATGTGGGATAATTTGGATCCAGTAGGGCAGAAGGATAAAGGGAAAATTTAAGTGGGATGCAGCTATCTCTCAGAAATAACTTCCCCATTCATGGCAATTACATGTCTGGTGTCCATGTTACCTAATTATAGGTTCCTGAAGTTGTAATTGTTTAGTCATTTTCAGTTGTGTCTGAATCTTTATGACCCTATTTGGGGTTTTCTTGGCAAAGATACTGGAGTGGTTTGCCATTGCCTTCTCCAGATCATTTTCAGATGAGGAAACTGAGGCAAACAAAGTTAAATGACTTGCCCAGGATCACACAGCTAGTGTTTTAAAACTGGATTTGAACTCAGGTCTTCCTGACTCCAGGCCCAGAATTCCATCTACTACTCCAACTAGCTGCCCTGAAAAGCTGGATGTAAATATTGTTTGGAAAATAATATTTGTACTGTGCCATATGAAATAGAAAGTATGAAGAATTCAAGAAAACTTAGGAAAGCTTATATGAATTGATGAAAAATGAAATTTTTGAATTGAAGTTTTGAAAGTAATTTATGTGATAATCACAACAATGTAAAGGAAAAGAATTCTGAAAGACTTCTGAATGTGATGGGATATTGCCGCATTACAAGAAAAGATTAAACAATGAATATACAGAAGGATGGGGAGACATCATCCTCATAGCTAGCATTTATATAGCACTTTAAGGTTTGCAAAGGTCTTTACAAATTTTATGTCATTTTGGGTACTGTATTTATTGAGTGGGTAGGGGTGAGGTAGAGGGAAGAAGAGAATTTAGAACTAGAAAAAATAGATAAGTAAATGAATCTATAATCCTATGAAAAAAATTATTCTATGCTCACAACAACCTTGGGAGGTAGGTCCTATTATCCCCATTTCACAGATGAGAAAACTGAGGCAGCAGTGGTTAAGTGGTTTGCCCAGGGTTACACACATAGTTAATATCCAATACATTTGAACTCCTGTCTTCCTAAGTCTAAGAGCAGTGCTCTATACCTCTTACCTGTCAAGTAAAGTAAGCAGAATCAGAAAAAACAATTTGTACACAATGAGTATGACAATGTAAATGGAAAGAATAATTGAAACTGAATGCTGCTAAAATATAATGATTAAACTTGGCCTCAAAGAACAGATAAGAGAAGGTACCTCCCTCCCTTCTTTGCAGAGATGGGGGACTATGGGTTTGGAACATTACATAGAACTATATCTATAATAAAACATGCACCATATATTGCATTGCGGACTTGGGTGACGTGCCATTTAGTTTTGTTTAACATTCCTTTTGGTTTTTTATTCTTTGTTACAAAGGATGGCCCTCTGGAGGGAGCATGGGAAAAATTATATTGGGAAAGGTAGGTGATATTAAAAAAAAAACTATTAACTTTTTTTAAAAGAGTGAGTATTCAAGTGAGAACCATACCTGGCAACTGAAAGCCAAAACTGCCAAGTCTCGCAACAGAGACCTTTCTTTTTGTCCAGTGGAGAGTTGAGGGGAGGATTCCATGAGGAAAGAAAAGACATCAAGACCCTGTGATCCTGGAGACATGAGCTACATTGGCCACAAGTATGCCTCACCACCATTGTAATCTGTTTGTGCCCACAGATACTGTGTGTATTTGTTCAAGAGAGTGCCCTATGTTTACGGGGGGGAAAGTTTTGAACACTATGTAGTTTTTTTGTTTTTGTTTTTGTTTTACTACACCATCTTGGTAAATGCCTTTGCTATGAGTTAATTGAATTTGCTGGCTGATTGTGTATTACCTATGGTTACCCCTAGAATTTCAAGTAGTTGCCCCACTGAGAACCCAACCTGCAAATCTTTAAGCACCAAATTGGAGAAGCAACATGGAGTACTACACGAAGGATGTTAGAGTTTGGAGGGGGTCTCAGAGATCGCCTAGTCCAGCCCTCCCCATTTTGCAGATGAGGAAACTGAGATCCAGTAGGCTTTAAATGACTTACCCAAAGTTACAAAGTAAGTTAGGAATAAAGCAGCAACTAGAACCAGATCTTTTGAGCTCTTTACCTACTGTATTTTACATGCTTTAGCAATTTTCAATTTCTCTCAAGGATTTACAGGTGGAAGGGACCTTGGAGATCACTAGTGTAACTCCCTCCCCTTCGTTTTATAGTTGAGAAAAATAAAGCCCGCAGAAGTTGTCACTTACCCAGTCACACAGTCAGAAAATAGCAGAGACAACATTCAAATTCAGATCCTCTGACTCCAAACCCAGGGCTCTTTCCATTGCACCCCAATGAGTCTCCAAGAAGTGTAAGGGAATAGTAAAAAGGGAAACTCAAGATTGATCATACCTTAAGTAATCTGGCAGATAGAGTTTATCACACTTTGTGACCACCAGGGCAATATCTTGGCAGACTCCCCTCTGACAAGCTTTGATACTTTCACAGAGAAGCTCTTCATGGATTTTCCCCCCAGAAATCTTCTCAATGTCACTGATCAGCCAGATCACAGAACACTTATCAATGGTCTAGAAAGCACCAACAATACGTACACTTGAATAACAAATGTTAAACAAAGAGTTAGTTCTAGGAGGCTAGAAAACTGAGTATGAGACCCAGACCTACCACCAGGGGGATGATGGAGCCAGCTCAGACCTGCTGGAGAGCCAATGGGGAAATTTTCATTGTGAATGTATGTGCACACCTGGGAAATCTCAAAGGCTACAAATCAGGGCTTGGTTTATTATTTTGTTGACTATCTCGATTTAAGAAAGTGATAGAGAAAATGTTAACAATGCAGATGAAATTTTAAAATGTGTCATGCCAAGCAGACAGATTTCAGAAAAACTTGGAAAGGCTTACATGAACAATGCAAAGTGAGGTAAGCAGAACAAGAGAACATTGTATACAGTATCAGAAACATTGTTCAACGTTCAACTGTGAACTACTTAGCCCCTTTCAACAATACAATGATCCAAGACAATTTCAAAGGAATCATAATGGAAAATGCTATCCAACCTCCAGAGAAAGAACTGATGGAGTCTGAATGCAAATTGAAGCATACTATTTTTCTTTCTTTATTTTTTTTCGTGATTCTTTTCTTTTGGCCTGTTTCTTCTTTCACAACATGACTAATATGGAAACATGTTTTAAATGATTGCACATACATAACCTATATCAAATTACTAACCATTTTAGGGAGGAGGTGGAGAGAGAGGAAGGGAGACACATTAGAACTCAAATTTTGTTTTAAATGAATGTTAAAAATTGTCTTAATATGTAATATTTAAAAATAAAATACTATTAGAAAAGAAAAAATGTGTCATGCATACTTTTTCCAGTTTTTGTTTTTTTGGAGAGCCATTGTTAAGTAATGATCAGCACACTCCTGGTCCTTTTATATTTCTGCATTTGTGTGTGTGTGTGTGTGTGTGTGTGTGTGTGTGTGTGTGTGTCCTTGTGAATCTTTTGCATCATATGTGAGACAATGTAAAGACTGTCCTATTCTCCTTAAGTATTTATTGCCTTAAGTGCTTATAGAGGAGGTGATGACCCTGCTAACTACTCTTGTGGAAACCTAGACACAAGTTAGACATATGCCACAATTGAAAATTTTCCTGAAAAAATTCTGGGTGGAAGCCTAAAGAAGCAAAGAGAGTGACATTGCTATGGTGTGACATCAGAATTGGGGCACCCTTCGTATTTGTGGGAGAGGGAGGTAGGAAGGATTACAGAATCATAGAATTTGAGAGTTGGACAGGACCTCAGGAGCCCACTAGACCAAACAATACACGAGAGAGGATTAAGAAATTATTTAGGTGGGAAAGCAATAAGTGGTCCGAATAACGTATATTATCGGACCGGTCTTCCCAAATAAAATAAGTAAATGTCTACCTAAAGACCAGGAAAGGGGGGCCCAGAGAAGAGTGACTTTCCTAAGACCACCCTGCCAGATAATCAATGAAGAATTTAGAAACAATAGAACAAGGGGTCCTAAAGAGTTGTTTAAGGGACTTGCCCAAGGTCACATGGGTAGTTTTATATTAAGGGGCAACTAGCAGAAATTAGTTGCAATAATGCCAGAACCCAGCAGGAGATGATGAGGGAGAAATAATTGAGGCAGGAAGGGAGGGTCTCATGTGTCAGTCTCAGATCACACTGTTCAGAGGAAAAACATTTTTTACCTCAGCATATAGATGATATCCCCAAACCACAAGTATGTTAGGGAGCAGCAGTCCAAATGCAGTGTGGTCAGAACTAGGGAGGTAGCTCAGATTGTCCCTGGTGGGACTTTTTTTTCCCCCATCTGGATCGGTTTATTTTTCTGTTATTAGTGGCCTCTGAAAAACTACCCAACTGAGTAAGGTAAATGCTCCATCTGGCTGTAAGGCCAAGCATAAATAACCACAAGACTGGCACAAATCAGGTGTCCCCACCCCCACCCCCCCGCACCTCTCTGCCCTCCCTGGAATTCTCTCTCTCCCACCTTCTGGGTCTTGGCATCCCTAGGCTCCTTCTGGGCTCAGCTCAAGGGCCATCTGAGTCCTAACACTCCAAGCTGTTAGTGACTTCAGGGGAATCACTTCAGTTATCTTCCTGCCCCATTTTCCTCATCTGTGGAATGAGGGGTTTGGATTAAATGACCTTTAACCACCACCACCACCTTCCAAATTACATTGTATATAATTTGCATTTATTTATTATGTACTTGATTCCACCCAGAGGCAACCAAGGTTGTGTAGTGGATAGAGTGATGGGCCTGGAGTCAGGAAAGCCAGTGTTCAAATCCATCCTCAGACACTAATTAGCTGTGTGACTCTGGCTAAGTTACCTCACCTCTATCTGCCTCAGTTTTCTCAACTATAAAACAGAGATAATAGCACTTACCTCCCAGGGTTGTTGGGGACATCAATGAGATAATATTTGTAAAGCACTTAGCATGGTGCCTGGCACATAGTAGTAGCTTAATAAATGGTTGTTCCTTTCTCTACCTCTCCCCTCACCATCCCCGAGTAGAATGTAGACTCCTTGAGATTAGAGACTTTTTCTTTGTATCCCCAAACAGCACCTAGCAGAGTGCCTAGACCATGGCAGGCATTTAATCAATTCTTCTGAGACTGAATTGAACTGAACGTGTAACCACTGTCATTCAGGGCCTGGACTTGAGCATGTAGAGATGCCATTTGGGCCTAGCTCCCTGAGCTCCGTCTCTGCTCCTAATGCAATAGAAATAGTATTGGCTCTGGAGACAGGGGCCTATGGTTCAAATCCCTCCTCTACTACTTAAATACCTGAGTGACCACAGGCAAGTCATGTAACATGATTCTCAGGGCCTCAGTTTCCTTATCTGTAAAACAAAGATCCTAAGAGAGAGTCTGGCTTGAAGAGAGGTCAAAGTTCCCTACTCCAAACCAAAGCCAGTTGGTGCTGAATATAAATAAAGGCTCCACAGCCCCACAAATTGCCTAAATCCTAGAATTCTTCTCCAAGAAACAAGTACTCTGGGACAATGGTTTTCACCTTCCTTCAAATTACAATAGCTCACATATTTTATAGGGCTTTTCTCACTACCACTTTAAAGGGTGGCAAGAATACATAGTATTATCTCTGTTCTACGAATGAGGAAACTGAGATCCAGAGAGGTGAAATAACTTTCTAGAAAGAGCCAGAGCCAGGATTCAAACCCACATCTTCTGATTTCAAGGCTAGTATTCTTCCAACTTGCCATTTGTTAAGTCATCAAATCAAGAGATGTTCATTAAACACCTACTATGTGCCAGGTGCCATGCTAAGCAATGGGGACACAAAGAAAGGTAGAAGACAGTCCCTGCTCTCAAGAGGCTCACATTCTAATGGGGGAGAAAACACAAACAACTATGGACAAACAAGCTATAGGCAGGATAAATTAGAGAGAATCAACAGAGGGAAGGCACTAAAATTAAGAGGTATTGGGAAAGGCTTCCTCTAGAAGGTGGGATTTTAGCTGGGCCTTGAAGAAACCCAGGGAAGCTACGATGTGGAGACAAAGAGGATGTACCTTCCAGGCATGGGGGACAGTCAGGGAAAACGGACAGTCGGGAGACAGAATGTCATGTTTGAAGAACAGAAGGCTGGCCAACATCACTGTTGCTCTAGAGTCATAGAATCTGAGAGCTAGAAGGGGCATTCAGCATCCAACGGTTCATCCTCCTTGTTTGAGAGAGAAGAAAACTGCGGAGCAGAGAAGCTAACTGACCTTGGGCAAGTCACTTAAGGTCTCCAACCCTTCAGTTTCCTCATCTGTAAAAATGGGCATGATTACATTGCACTACCTCCTTCCTAGGGCTGTTGTTGACTAAATGAGACACTATATGTATGTTGCTTGGTAAGCCATAAAGTCTTATGGAGATACTGAAGTTGAGAGACATTATGAAGAGTCAGTCTCAGACGCAGAAAGGCCTTGCTTAAAGACTCCAAGTTACAAAGTAGGTGCTCATCTGCACTGGTGGAGCGAGCTTACTCTCTTTACAACAATGAAATCACAGGTCCAGTCTCTATCCACAAATCTTACACACAGATATATATGTGTGTGTGTATGTATATATGTGTATGTGTATATGTATATATGTACATATATGTATGTGGATGTATGCATATACTTTTATGCATATACTGAGAGGTATATATACCTACAGGTATATATTTGAGTGTATATTTTATATATATATATATATATATATATATATATATATATATATATATATATATATATATATATATATATATATATATATATATGTGGGTGTGGCTGTGTAGCTGATATATGTTATACATGTGTGATGTTTTATATGAATATATAATTATACATATAAACATATATCACATTTCAGATATATACATCAATATATGTCACAGATAAACATGATGCATGTATAAATATATCACACATATCAGTTATACATACACCTATATATCACATATAAAGGTGATATATATATAGCCAATATGTATAACATATATATATATATACATATATATATATATATATATATATATATATATATACCCATACAGATCACATGTAACTGGGAGAATACATATACATATACATATACGTATACATATACATATACATATACATATACATATACATATACATATACATGTAATCACATATAAATTTGAGAATATATATCAGATGTTCAGGAATGTTGTGGTTGTTTTTCAGTCATATCCAATTCTTTGTGACCTCATTTGGAGTTTTCTCATCTTTCAGAACATTTTTTTAAGGCAACTGGGGTTAAATGACTTGCCCAGGGTCGCACAGCTAGTAAGTGTCAAGTGTTTGATCTGAGGTCAAATTTGAACTCAGGTCCTACCATCTTCAGGGCTGGTGCTTTATCTACTGCATCACCTAGTTGCCCCTTGGAGTTTTCTTATCAAAGATACTGGAGTGGTTTGCCATTTCTTTCTCCAACAGAAGGCAGCTAGGTGGCACAGTAGATTGTGCCAGGCTTGGATTCAGGAATACCTGAGTTCAGATGTGGACTTAGACACTTATTAGCTGTGTGACCCTGGGCAAGTCACTTAACCCTGTTTGCTTCAGTTTCCTCATCTATAAGCTGAGCTGGAGAAGGAAATAGCAAACCACTTAGTTTCTTTGCTAAGAAAATCCCAAATGGGGTCATGAAAATTCAGACATATCTGAAAAAAAAACTTAATAGTATCAGATATACACATCCATACATATCACATATAAAGATGATATATATATCTCACATATATATCGTCTATAATACTCTTCTATGTCACATATAAATGTGATATAAATATATCACATATATATATCAGATATACATACCCACACCCAAATATATTTGTATGTAGATATAAACATATGTGTATGAGATTTAGGGATAAGAACTGTGCCTATGGTTTCATTGGCATAGGGAGCTCCCTCTACTAGTGTCAGCTGGCATTTCTCTGCTACTGATGCTGCCATAGTGCTTCTAGATACCTGCGAGTCTAAGTAACTTCCCCATGACCAGGCAGCTGATATGTGTCATAGGCAAGACTTGAACCTGGGTCTTATTGACTGCAAGGGCAGCTCTCTATCCACCTCAGCATAAAGAGCTGGCTAGGAAGTCAGGAAAACCAGAGCTCAAGTTTCACCTCTAATACCACCGGGTTCTGAAACCCCTGGGCAGGGCACATAACTTCTCTGTGCCCCAGGCACTTCTCTGAGATTAGATTGCTAATCTGGACTGGTAGAGGGAGTTTCCTATGCCTATAAAACATGACAGAAATACATAAATGTTAGGTTACCATAAGAAAGGCAGCATGGTATAGTAGAATTAACACTGGACTTAGAATCAGAGCTGGGTTCGAGTTCCAGCTCTGACACTTATTAAATGACTGCGTGAGTTTAAGTCAATCAGAATCTCTCTGGGCATCAGTTTCTTCATCTGTAAAATGGGCGCACTAATAATATACTACCTACTTTACAGGGTTGTCTTGAGGATAGCACAGTGCTTGGCACATGTTGTTTAGTCATTCTGTTGTGTCTTGACTCCTTGTGACCTCATATGGGTTGGTTTTTTTAGGGAGAGGAGAGGCAATCAGATTTGGGTGACTTGCCCAGGGTCACTCATCTATTAAGTGTCTGAGGCTTGAACTCAGTTCCTCCTGATTCCAAGTGGTATTCTATCCACTGCATCACCTAACTGTCCCCATATGGGATTTTCTTGGCAAAGATACTAGAGTGGTTTACCATTTCTTTCTCTAGTAGATTAAGGCAAACAGGGTTAAGTGACTTGCCCAGGACCACACAACTAGTAAGTATCCGAGGCCAGATTTGAACTCAAGTCTTCCTAACTGTAGGCCCAGAACTCTATCCACTGAGCCATCTAGGTGCCTCTTGCTTGGCACATAGTAGGTGCTTAATAAATTCTTGTTGACTAACTGTTGACAGAGGACAAAATAAGATAATGCATTAAAGGCTTTGTAACGGTTATTATGATGGTATTACCTGAGCTCACACAGCTAATTAGTGGCATATACAGGATTAAGACAGTCCAGGCCAAGGGTATGTCGGAGCCAACTCTAACAGATTATTGTTAAATTTTCAATGTGAGCATTTACATCTTGAAAATCAGCTATATATTGTCATAGGGCTTGACTCGTTTTCTTGATTGTCTAAACTAAGGAAAGATTAGTTTGTTTGTTTTGTTTTGTTTTATTTTGCCAGACAACCCCTTGCTGTAATATCTACCATCTTCCTAGGGTTCAGCTGCCTTCTTGTCTACTCTGTTGCTAACTCCTAAACTCTTCTCCTTCTACTAGCTGAGCTCACCCCACTGGCTTTGGGCCACTCCAATTCTGGCTCTTGACATGTGTCCCTACGACTCCCAATTCTTTACCTATATCAACACTAGGCTTAGTACTCAGAGGCCAGAATAAGAATATCATTTCATGAGCTCATTAAAATTCCATCATCAAAAAGCCAAGCACCCTTTAAGGTTTGAGGGAAGAGACATGATTGAAGAGATTGAAAGAGTTGAAAAATAAGGAGAAATTACCCTTTTCCACATTTCATCTCTTTTGCTATTAAAGTCGCCTGTTCCAGGTATGTCTACGAGCACCACACCTTCCGGAAGCACCCCTGACCTGGGCAGAGTCACTTCTACATATTTGATCAAGGGCCAGATTTGGGTCCTAACTGGCCCCCCATCTGTATTCCTCATTTGAGTCCGGATGTAAGGGTCCAGTTTTACAGAGAGCTCATTTGCCTGAAAAACAAAGAAAGAAGTATAGCAACTATATATACCCATATTCCCTCAGCCCATCTTTTCCTGGAATTGATGGTTACCCATCAATGTCAAAAGAATATTATACATAAATCATATGAGGTAGGCATGAGAAATCTCCCACCAGTCTAGCTATACAACTGTGACCATGTCATTTAATTTTTTATCATTCATTTTATTTTATTTTCCAAGTAAAAAGCAATTATTTTCTCTCCTTCCCACTCCACACCCAATTCAAAAGGAAAAAAGAAAAACAAAACTATTGCAACAACATATGCATAGGCAAACAAAATGAATTTCTACACTGTCCATGTCCAAAAATGTGTGCCTCATTCTGCATCTTGAGTCTATCACCTCCCTGTCAGGAGGTGGGTAACATAATTCATCATCATGGTTCATTGAGTTCATCAGTTATTAAAGCTATTTCTCTTTACAATGTTGATATTATATAAATTGTCCTCCTGGTTCTGCTCCCTTCACTCTGTATCAGTTCATACAAGTCTTCCCAAGTTTCTCTCAACCCATTTCTTTCATAATTTCTTATAGCACAGTAATATTTCACTATATTCCATACCCTAATTTGTTCATCCAGGGGATGAGCATCCCCTTAGTTGCCACTTCTTTGCCACCATAAAAAGAGCTCAAATCATTTAACCTAACCTAGAGAGCCAATCCTCTCTCTGTGCCTTAGTATAGCCTCACTACAAAGTAAGAGAGAGGGTCAGTCTAAATGACCTCTGACAGAATTCTAATCAAAGAAGCCTTAAGAGAGTTCTAGAGCCAGGTGAAAAACACTCTGTCACTGTTTCTGGATAAAAGTGGTACCACTGAGAGCTTTCACACAGTGAGAAAGAGGGAAAATTATTGCCAGCAGATAATTAGGCTTGCCACATTTGGAGGCCTGGAAGCAGTTTGGGTTGTTTCCAGAAAGCAGAATCTGGACTAAGTAATTCTCTGGGGTTCAGAAAAGGAAGGGCTGCATTCAGTGGTGCACTGGTAAATGTTTAACATCCAGTTATTGGGGAGTGGGGTAGGGAGAGAAGTATGCATAACACACTTGCAATTTAAAGTACATTATAAAACATTTTTTCCATCACTTTCTTAAGTCTTAACAATCAACAATACAATAAATCAAACCCTGATTTGTAGTTAGCTGATTTCTGAAGTGTAAATGCTCACACTGAAAATTTAACAATGGGCTCTGAGAACCTGTAAGAGCTGGCTTAGCACATCCCTGGCTATATTGTTTGGGTCCCTGAGAAGTCTTAGATGGGAATGTCTTTGTGTCGTTTCTCTGATGTTCTGTCCAGCAGGAAAGAGACTGGGGAAACCGTTTATAATTGTGTTTCTCACTCCCTAGGTGTCTAGTGTCTGAGGTTATTTGTAGGGGAAATAGCTTAGTTTGTGATTACAAAGCAACTTTGAGCCAGGTTAGGCTACTGCCTTGGTAAAGTAATTGCCTGAGACTCTACCCAATTACAACAGGGTAGGTTTGTAGGTCTGTGTTGTTGTTCATTTTTAGTTATGTCTGACTCTTTGTGACCCCATTTGGGGTTTTCTTGGCAAAGATACTGGAGTGGTTTGCCATTTCCTTCTCCAGCTCATTTGACAGATGAGGAAACTGAGGCAGACAGGGTTAAGTGACTTGCCAAGGTGACACAGCTAGTAAGTATTCTGAGGCCAGATTTGAACTCGGGAAGTTGAGTCTTCCTGACACCACACATGGCACTCTATCCACTGTGCCACCTAGCTTCCTTCTGCTGTATTAGAATCCTAAAGTCCCTTCTAGTTTTACAATTTAGTGATTCCATGATCATGGGATCATGGGATCCAGCTCAGGCTGGAAGGTACCTCAGGGACCATCTGCTTATTTTGAGGCTGAAACTCAGAGAAGTTAAGTGATTTGCCTAAGGTCACAAGAGTACAAGATATTACCAGAGGTATTTGAACCCAGTTCTCTTTAGAGCATTGTTTAACTGATTTAGATTTCATAATAAGGCTCTTCTTTTCCCCTATGGATAATATGAAAATTCCAGTGACCAGGAAGACATTGATGACTGGAATTTGGGTATATTTCTTAGTCAATCGATTAGCATTTATTAAGCACCTACTATGTATCAGGCCCTGAGCTAAGCACTGGAGATACAAAGAAATGTGAAAGACAATCCCTTCCTTTGAGGAGCTCACAGTCTACTGCAGGAGACAACATGCAAACAACCATGTACAAACAAGCTACTTACAGGATTAATAGAAAATGATTAACAGAAGAAAGGCACTGGGATTAAGAGGCAATGGGAAAGGCTTCCTGTGGAAGGTGGGATTTTAGCTGGGACTTGAAGGAAGCCAGGGGAGCTAGGATGCAGAGATGAGGAGGGAAACAGCACCAGGCATGGGGAGCAGCCAGAGAAAATGTCCAAAGCTGAGAGCCGGAGTGTCTTGTAGAACAGACAGGAGCCCAGTGTCACTGCATTGAAGAGGGCATATTGGGAAGTCAGATGGACACACCTGGAGTGGAGAGATGGAGTGTATTGTTCAAGAAACACCAAGGATGTGGGACAACTAGGTGGTGCAGTGGATAGAGCACTGGCCCTGCAGTCAGGAAGACCTGAGTTCAAATCTGGCCTCAGACACTTGACGTGTACTAGCTATGTGACCCTGGACAAGTCACTTAACCCCACTGCCTCACCAAAAACAACAAAAAAAACCCACCAAGGATGCTAGAGTCAGAAAATGGAAGAGTGCAGGGTGTGTAAGGTACAAGAAGCCTGGAAAGGTGGGGAGAGGAGGCTTTGAACACTAAATAAAGGATTTCCTATTTGATCCTTGAGGTGATAGGGAGCCACTGGAGTTTACTGAATGGGGGAGGAGGGATAACAGTCAGACTTGTATTTTAGGAGGTTCTCTTGGCCTCAGTTTGAGGATGCAAAGTCTTGCCTATGTCACATTTGTTGATCATAGGAAAATTCTTCCTTATATCAAATCTCAATTTGCTTTTCAATTTCCATACATTGCTCCTAGTTCTTCCTTCCAGGACAAGCTTAATCCTTTGTCTGCGTGGCAATCCTTCACATACTTGTAAGAAGGTACCTTGTCCTCCCTAAGCCTTCTGTTTTCCAAGTTAAACACCCCCAGTTCAGTCATTCATTCAACAAGCATTTATTAAACATCTTCTGTGTATCAAGTGGTATGGTAAGTGCCAAGGAGTCAAAGACAAAAACAAAACAAATAGTCCCTGCCCACAAGGAGGGAGTGATTCTATCAGGAGGAAGCATCATATACACAGGCACACAGACACAGACACAGACACAGACACACACAGGGTAATTTTCAGGAAGAAAGCACTAGCAGTTGGAGGAATCTGGACAGACCTTAGACAGTTGGTGGCACTTCAACTGAGCCTTAACGGAAACTAACCATTCGTATGAGGCATTAGATTGTAAGCTCCTCGAGGGCAGGGACTGTCTTTTGCCTCTTTTTTGCCTCCTTGGTGCTTATCACAGTACCTGGCACATAGAAGGTGCTTACTATATGTTTATTGATTGATTGATGAAGTAAAAGTAAGAAGGGAGAATATCTCACCCACTGTGAGTCACTCTGTGCAAACATGCAAAGACATGAGGAGATAAAATGTCACTTACAGGAAACACAGAGTCCATCATGGGCAGTATTGCATAATAAGCCTGGAAAGGGAGGCTGGAGCCAGATTGTGAATGGCTTTAAATGCCCAAACTGAGCAGTTTTTATTTGGCCTATAGGCATTAGGGAGCCATTGGAGGTCGCAGAACAGGGGAAGTGGCATAGAACTGTGCTTTAGTTCTATCTATTTAGCATCTGTAGGGGGCAGCTAGGTGGCAAAGTGGATAGAGCACTGGCCCTGCAGTCAGGAGGACCTGAGTTCAAATCCAGTCTCAGACCAAACACTTGACACTTACTAGCTGTGTGACCCTAGGCAAGTCACTTAACCCCAATTGGCGTCTGTGTGAGTGGGGAGAATGAGATTGATGCTGGCGATTCTATGGAGCTAGAAATGACCACTTCCTTGAACAGATCCTCGCATGCCCGAGTTTGAGGCCCATTTTTACCATCCTGATTGCCCTCTTCAGAATGCCCTCTAGTTTGTCAATATACTTCCTATAATGTGGTGCCCAGAATTGAACGCAGTCCTGTAGATGTGATCTGACTAGGGCAGACTAAGTACAAAGGGAGCTATGTACACCATTAGTGTAGCTTGAAGCAGAATTAGCAGCTGGGTGGTGCAGGGGATAGAGCACCAGCCCTGGAGTCAGGAAGACCTGAGTTCAAATCCAGTCTCAGACAGTTACTTAGCTGTGTGACCCTGGGAAAATCACTTAGCCCTTGTTTACCAGTTTCCTCATCTATAAAATGGGGAGAATAATAGCACCTACCTCTCAGAGTTGCTGTGAGGATCAAATGAGATAATAATGATCATGCCTGGCATATAGTAAGTCATACAAATGTTAGCTATTATTAATATTTTATGGGCTACCACATCACTCTGATTCACACTGAGTTTGTGGTCTACTAAAACTCCTAGATCTTTTTTCAGATGAGCGTCCTGGTCACATCTCCCCCATCTTGTACTTATGAAGCTAATTTTGGGAGGTTGTTGAATGAATAAGAATCATCTACAGGCAGATCAGTTTTGAACCATTGTAATGATAATTATTCATATTTACTTGGAACTCCAAAGTTTAAAAAGTGCTTTCCTTGGGGCAGCTAGGTGGTGCAATGGCTAGAATACTGGCTCTGGACTCAGGAGATTCTGAGTTCAAATCCAGCCTCAGACACTTACTAGATGTGTGAGCCTGGGCAAGTCACTTAACCCTGATTGTCTTCACCATCCCCCTCCCAAAAAAAAGTGCTTTTGTCACAACATCCCTGTGTGACAGTACAAGTATTTATTGTATTTTACTGATGAGTAAAAGTGAATGGCTGGTGAGCATTGGAGCTTGAAAGGGTAGGAGCTCAGGTAGACTGAATCCAAGACCAGTGTTTTTTTCTGCCATCTCAAGCTGCCTTCCATAAAGATACAGATCTGTTCCCACCTAGATCCAGGGGCTCTTGAACCAAAGAAGACCTCCAGAGCTTTCCTTGAAGTGGCCAAACTCCAGGACAGCCTGGGAACCATGGCAGCCTCCCACAAACACCCCCTTCAGGGATGGCAATTCAGGGCTACCCCAAACTACAGCTGGACCTGGCCTCCAACCAAAGGTACCTGCCCCATCTGGTGAGGGAGCAAGAAAGTCATTTGTCCAGTTGGCCAAAAAGCATTTGATGCAGCATCTACTGCATCTAGCTAAAGCCCTTCCTTTTACTATCATATGCATTCAGTAGAGAGTCACAGTGGATAAGGAACTGAACCTGGTGTCAGGAAGACCCACAATCTAATCTCATGCCTCTTACCTATGTGACCAGCTAAATCACTTAATCTCTCTAATTCTCAGCTTCCTCATCTTAAAAAGAGAGATTTGGATGAGAGAGTCTCTAAGATTCCACCCCAACTCTAAATATAATGATCCTATGATCTTATGACCTCTCTGAGTCTCAGTTTCTCCACCTGTAAAATGGAGATAATTAGACTAGATGGCTTCTGAGATTCCTTCTAAATCCAAAGTTCTGTGTTTTTTTGAGTCAGTGACATTCACATCAAACACAGCACAGCCTATACTTCCTTAGACCATGAGATGTGGAACTACTTCACAGGGCTGTTGTGAGGATCAAATGTGGAAATATTTGCAAAGTGCTTTGCAAATCTTAAAACATTATATAAATACTAACTTTTATTATTATCTATAATAATAGCACCTACATACAATCAGTATACACGTAGTGCTTTGCAAACTTTAAAGTGTTATAAAAATATAAATGATTATTGAATTATTATTATTAAGGATTCATAGTAATATGATAAAGATTCATAGTCATGGTCATATTTAAGCTTTATGGCTTATAGAGCCCTTTCCTCCCAACAACTCTGTAAAGCAGGTAGTATAAGTGTTATTATATCTATTGTACAGATGAGGAAACTGAGTTTCAGAGAGGTTAAATGATTTTCCCAGGGGTCACACAGCTAGTGTCAAAATTAGATTTTTAACTTAAATCTTCAGGATTTCAAAAATGGCATACTTTTCACTTTATTATACAGGACAGACCCAAAAAATCTGCCTAAATGAGCTAAGTTCAATTTTAAAGAAAAGTCAGCCACTTAGAGACAAAAACCACACCACATGACAGAGTGGCATACTTATGATATATAAGAAGATAACGGAATGCAGAAGTTACCTCTCCTCCCTTGAGGGTGATGATTCGGGAGGCAGGGATCTTTGCTCGGGGCTTTGCCCTCAATAACTCCTCACAACTCTTGCGTTCTGCTCCATTTCCATAGAGCACTTGCAATTTCCACGTGGCTTCCTCCACTGCATTGTCTCTGTCCCAAGACTCCTCTTCCCCATCCTCCTCCTCTTCTGGCCTTTGCAAGAGTGTGGTGAGGTTCCGCAGCTCCTCCTTCCACTCCTGCCAATGCAGACCAGGGGCACAGACCTCAGGAGACAATCTCGGATCAGTAGGACAATTTGCTCTGTCACCTCCCTGCCTTTGTCCCTACAATCTTGTTTCCTTTCTGGGGAACCTTCTAGGTCTCATGGTCTAAGGAAGTATAGGCTGTGCTGTGTTTGATGTGAATGTCACTGACTCAAAAAAACACAGAACTTTGGATTTAGAAGGAATCTCAGAAGCCATCTAGTCTAATCCATACCTAAACAGGAATCCCTTCTTCAATATATTCACCAAGCTATCATACAGACTCTTCTTGAAAACTTCCAGTGAAGGAGGACTGATCACATCTTGAGGCAACTGGTTCTCACTATTAGAAAGCTCTGTTAGAACTCAATATGAATTTCAAAAAGATCTGATTGCAAGAGGCAAGATGGTGGAGTAGTAGGGAGAAGTACAACTGAATTCCCCATATAACACCTCCAAACAGGTCTAAAAAATGCGTCAGAGTCCTGATTGAGGAATCTAAGGCGAGGAAGGAGGAGGTCATTTTTCTAGCCCAGGTCAGTATAGGGAGATACATCTGTGGACCCTGGGAACAGGAACTGCTACAGAACATTCTATCATAGGGGAAGAACTAGCATAAGAAGAGGTTCCAAATCCAGCAGGGTGCAGGAATATGTGCCACTGGCAGCTTTCTTGTTTACTACCCAAGTCAGGGTCACAGATACAAGGATAACTAAGGAAGGGAACTGCACCTAGGGTTGTTCTCTAGGATGAGGAGTGATTGAGGGGTACTTAGGCTGTGTACTAAGCAGGGAGAAAATTGAGAAGCAAGTAGCAACTGTATAGTTCTGACCCCAGAGTAGAGCAGGGTCTCAGTTCCTTTCTCCATCCCAGGCTAAAATCATCACTATAGTAATAAGGACAGGAATCCCAGACCAAAGGGAAGCCTACAGTTGTGTCATGCTGAGCCAGCAGTTTTCCAATGGGCTGACAGTAGCTGAATCCAGTCTATGGAACCAGTCTACTGGAACTCCAATCAGGGCAAGGCCATAGGTGTTTTTCTCAGATCCAAACCCAGCTCAGGAATTTGCAAGGCTCAGTCCAGAGGTCCAATGATCAGACTTTGTCCTGAATCAGACCGTGTTGGGATCTCTGAAAACTTGAAGGTCCCCAGCCTAAGCTATCCCTAAGATCCTAGAGCAATACAACACTCAACTCCCAAAGAAGAAAATAGCTCAGACCTTCTCTTCAGAAGTGTGCAGAGCCTGGCCCTAACATCAAGTCCAAAGTCAGAATGTAGTCTGGGAAAATGAGCAAACAAACAAAAAGAACCCCACCATAAAAAGCTATTTTAGCGACAGGGATGTCCAAGACATATGAGGGGAATTGCTTGTTTTTCTACCCCACTTTCTGACTTTGGACTATGAAGGAGCAGAGAGTTTAGAATATATTCCAGAAGGCAAAGAACATAGGCTTACAACCAAGAATCACTTACTCAGCAAAACTGAGTATAACCCTACAGGGGAAAAAGGACAAACAACTTTTAAAGACAGGAACTCTGGTCAACTGAATGACCAATCAGGAGACTCATTGTGAAACATGCTCCCCACCTCCTGATAGAGATATAATAGACTCAGAGTGCAGTCTACCACCTGTTTTTTGGACATGGCCAATGCAGGAATTTGTTTTGCTTCTCTATGGATAATTATAAGAAGACTTTTGTTTCTTATTTCTTTCCCAATTTGGGGATGGAGGAAGGAGAGAAGGTGGGGTTTTTTTGATTGAAAAATAATAAAAGCTGATTTAAAAAAAAGATCTGGCAGTTTTATTGGACTGCAAGAACAATGTGAGTTAACAATACAACTTTTTTTTTTCAATCAGACCTATGACTTCACCAGTACAGGGAGCTTCAAATGAAGAAACTCCTTCTACCCAAGCAGATTGCTCTATGACTTAGCATTTTGGAGGCTTTCTTTGTAAGAATGTAAAAGTTGTCTACCATTGGTCCTCATGATCTCTAATTTCCTCAGGAAGTGAAATGACTTTCCCAGAGCCATATGGTGAGTTTGTGTCAAAAAAAGGACTTGAATCTAGGTCTTCCTGACTGCAGGGCCAGCTCTCTATCCAATAAGTTATTCTGCCTTTCACAATAGCATGATATGGCAGCCAAAAAAGCTAATAAGGGAACTAAAAATAAAACAAAATGGAAATTTTTAAAAAGCTAATATGACCTTAGGGTGACATTAATAAAAACAGCAATTCCAAGAATAAGGAAGTGATAGTTCCTCCATATTCTGCCCTGGCCCAACCACATCTAGAGTACTGTGTTCTATTTGGAGAGCCACATTCTAGAAAGCACATTGATAATCTGGAGAATGTCTAGGGGAGAGAAATCAGAATTGTGAGTGCCTTGAGTCCATGTCTTACGAAGATCAATTTTAAAAATGGGGTATTTAGCCTGAAGGGACTATTATAACTGACTTAAAGCATTTGAAGTGCATATAGACAATGGATTAAACTTATTCTATTTGGCCCCAGAGAGCACAATGGCTGGAATTTGCAGAGGCAAATTCGTGCTTGATATGAGGAAAAACTTCTTAACAATGAAATCTATCCCCAAAAAGAATGGACTGTCTTGGGAAAACCTTTAGCATTGGTCTTGAAGCAAAGACTAAATGATCATTCATTGGGTGTGTTGCAGTAGGGGTCCTTTTTCAGTTATGGATTGGACTTTTTGGCTACTGAGATCCCTTCCAACTCTGAGATTCTTGTGTGGTTCTATGTGCGATCTTGATCTATTCCATAAAGCCTCAGTTTCCTCACCTATAAAATTGAGAAACTCAGACTCCATGACTTCTAAGTTCCCTTCCAGTTCTAAAGGCAGGATTCTTTGATTGGCCTGTACCATTATTCCCATAATAATAGCTCTCATTCGAAAAGGCACAAACTCTCTTTATAATAATTTAAAAGCCAGCTACCACTTGTTCTTATGGTCTCCTCATTTCCCCAGGGATGTAGGAGCATCAGTATGAATAGTGGGTGCTCAGAAGGGGAGAGGAGCACTTACTTGCTCAGAAAGAAGATGGATTTTGGCCTCGTAGTGTTCACAGCTGCTGGAGCTCACTTGAACTATGCAGGATGTGCAGACACTCTCTCCTGACACGGGCAGAAACATTGCTTGGTGGATGATGGCATTAAGCAGGGAACTCTTGCCTGCTCCAGCTGCTCCAAAGAGTCCAATGTAGATGGGATCCAGGGATGGCTTTTCAATCAGAGCAAGAAGTCGGTTTCTATAAGAATAAAACAGAAATGGATATTTCAAAATGTTATTGATTTCTTTTTTTATATCACAAAATATATCACCTTTGGAAGGGAAGGAAGAATAGAGAAAGAAGGGAAGAAAGAAGAGAAAGAGAGAGAGAGAGAAAAGAGAAGGGGAAAGTGGGGGTTTTTTTTCTAGTACATCAGTATATTCAATATATACAATATATGCCATATTTTCCCATCTCTACAAGGAAGGCAAAGAAGTACAATTTCTCATATATTTGCTCTGCAGCAAAACTTGGTTATTATAATTACCTAGTATTCAGATAATTTCTTTTCTTTTCTTTCCTTTTTTTGGTTCTATTTATATTATTGTAGTTATTATAAAGCTACTGAAGACGTGGAAAAGAAAGTTCTCACCACCAAAGTCCTTGACACTGTCAAATGACCTAATATCAGAGATAGATATGGTTTTATTAGTGGCAATGCCATTAAAGAAGGATCATTTATCATGCACCATAAGGATCATGGGGTCTTTTTAGTTGACTTGCAGCTGAAGCCTTCTATGCCTCCCCCATTAGAATGTGAGCTTCTGAAAAGCAGAGCTTGTCTTGCTTTTCTATATGTATCTCCAGTGCTTTGCACATAGTAAAAGCATAATAAATACTTTTTTCACTCATTCATTGCACATGTATACTCCCAGTACTGCTTATTAAACTATGTATCAGTTCACATAATTCTTTCCATGTCTCTGAATTCTTCATATAAATAATTTCTTGCCATATATTATTACTCTATTGCATTCACGTGCCACGGTTTGTCTAGCCATTCTCAAATTGATGAATATTTACTTTGATTCCAATTTTTTACTACTATAAAAAAAATGCTGTTATTAATATTTTGTTATACATAGAACTTTTATTTTTATTTTTAGACCTTCTTGTGATATATCCCTAGTGGTAGGATTTCTGGATCAAAGGGCATGAACATTTTGGTCAATTTCTTTGCCTGATTAGAACTCACTTTTTTTTTCATCTGAAAGTGCTGCCCCTTAAAGAAGAATTGGACTGAATCAGTGTACCTCCAAAGGGTAGAACTTCTATAACAGGGGTTCTTAACAATTCAGAGAGTCCATGAACTAAGACAGGAAAAAAAATCACATCTTTATTTTCAATATAGTTGGTTTCTTTTAAAATCCTAGGTATTTTGTTTTATGAGGCAATCAGGGTTAAATGACTCACCCAGGGTCACACAGCTAGTAAGTATCATATGTCTGAGGTCAAAATTGAACTCAGGTCCTCCTGACTCCAGGGCCAGTGCTCTATCCACTGCACCACCTAGCTGCCCCCTGTTATGTGAATTTAAAAACATCATTCTGAGAAAGCATTCCTAGGCTTTACCAGAATGCCAAAGAGGTACATAACAAAAGTGAGGTTAAACATCCCTGATCTAGACCTAAGAGTTGGAAGTTGCAGGGAGGAAGACTTTGACTCAATATAAAGAAGAAATTTCTAACAATCAGAATTTTCAAGGATAGAACAGGCAGCTAGGTGGCTCACTGGATAGCGTGCTAGACCTGGAGTCAGGAAGGTCTGAGTTCAAATACTATCTCAGACACTCACCAGCTGTGTGACCCTAAGCAACTCCCTTTCCTCTACCTGACTCAACTGTAATAATAACACCTACTTCTCAGGGTTGTTGTGAGGATAAAATAAGATAATATTTATAAAGCACTTTGCAGACCTTAAAGTGATATATAAATAAGAGCTATCATTATTGTGAGGGAGGGTGTTCCCCATTACTAGAACTTCTCATGTCAATATCCAGTCAGGGAGCTGTAGAAATAACTCCAGCATTGGGTTGAACTTGGTCCCTGATGGCCCTTTCCAACTATAAGTTTATATGCATCTGTGACTTATTGCTTTGTCTTATCTACACAAAAATAAAATGGTAGTAACACAATAACATGGTTTCTAGAGTAGAAGAAGTAGCAGCAGATGCCCCACCTCAAGACCAACATCTGGGTAGAAACTCCTTCCTGAATACCTCCCTCTTCCCTCAGTGTCTGTTTTAAAGTTCCTTCCTCTCTTACATTTCCCCTCTCCCAACTCTGTGTAAGATACAATCGATTTTAAACACGCATACTCACATGAGATACTTGACCCCACCAGAGATACCATCATCCAGGAAAGCAGATTGGATAAGTTTCTGGTAAGTGTTACTCAGAACCCTCCTGGTTCTTAACTCCAGCTTTTCATCTAGAATAAGTAGACAATATGCTTACTACCTGGCATATATGGTTGAGGACCAAACCCTGCCTCCCTAGGAGTGAAGGTTGAGAGGGAAGGTGGGGGTAGGGAATGAGCTTTCCTGAATATTATTGTAACTCTAGATTAAGTAGTCTCTCTCACAAAGACCAAATATTGTTACTTTATAATTAAAGGGGAAATAGAATTTTAAGAAAGGTGACAGCTTGTCATTCTTTGGGGAGTCTGTGAAAAGACTGTAAGAATTAACTGTCAGCTTGTGAGCGTTGGAGGCATCTTTGAGAGAATATGGAGGAACATCCTAAGGAAAAAATATGCTGTGGAAAAGAAGTCCTGAGAAGAATTCTTGAGAGATTCTGACTATCATCCTTAGAGAGTTGCATTATTGTAGACAATGTTTCCTATGCTGAGGAAAACTCAGCAGTTGAAGTCAGCTGGTTGGAGGTGACTCCAGATGTACTCTTTTTCACAATTGATACGTTATTGAATTATTTAAATGTGTCTTTGTGGGGTTTTTGTTACACTGCTAATAAATTATGTAACCAGTAGTATCCCTGTTTATCTAATCCTATAAGACTGAGATTGGATACTGAAAGAGGAGACAGAGGTTATGGGAGCTCCAAGCTAATTAGCTAATTAATTAAAGATATTACAGTTTTAGTAATTTATGAGAAAATATCAAGAGAATAAAAAAAATAACAAAGGAGCAGGCTGAGGGGTAGAGGTTGATGTGAGGGATTACTTCTACATGTACTTTCTATCTGTGTGAGGCTCAGTTATAAACCTGTCATAACATTAAAATAAATAAATAAATGTTTTGAATACATATACATAAATAAAAATAAAATAAATGCAAACCAACAGCTCAGCAAAACCATCTGGCACATGGAAACACAACAGGAATTTTCTCAAAGAGGTTGCATGCTAGGAAAAATACAAAGGCGATGTGGTACTGTGAAAAATGTGCTCAATTTAGATCCAGAGGACTTGGGTTCAAATGTTGGCTCTGCTACTACCTGCATGACCTTGGGCAATTTTTTCATCTGTACAATGAGGGAAATCAGACTAGCTAACCTTAGTCCTTAGTCTATGAATAGTTTCCTTAAGCTAGTGATACCTACTATAGAAAGGTTTCCATCCAAAAAGACAAAAGGATGATTTTTAAAAGCTTGGGCACCCATTAGCAAAGTTGCAGGTTATAAAATAAACCCACATAAATCACTGGCATTTCTATATGCTATCAACAAAGTCCAATAGCAAGAGATAGAAAAAGAAATTCCATTTAAAGTTACTGTAGACATTATAAAATATTTAGGAGTCTACCTGCCAAAACAAACCCAGGAACTCTATGAACACAATTACAAATCACTTTTGACACAAATAAAATCAGATCTAAATAATCGGAAAAACATCAGTTGCTCATGAGTAGGCCAAGCTAATATAATAAAAATGACAATTCTACCTAAGCTGATTTATTTATTCAGTGCCATATCAAACTACCAAAAAATTATTTTATAGAACTAGAAAAAATAATAACAAGATTCATTTGGAAGAACAAAAGGTCCAGAATATCAAGGGAACTAATGAAAAGAAATGCTAGGGAGGGTGGCCTAGCCGTTCCAGATCTTAAACTGCATTATGAAGCAGCAATCATCAAAACTACTTGGTACTGGCTAAGAAATAGAGTGATGGATCAGTGGAATAGGTTAGGTATGCAAGACATAGTAGTCAATGACTATAGTAATCTACTGTTTGATAAACCCAAAGTAATAGTACTTCTAGGGCTGTATCCCAAAGAAATTATACAAATGGGATAAGAACTCACTATTTGACAAAAACTGCTGGGAAAACTGGAAAAGAGCATGGCAGAAACTAGTCATAGACCAAAATCTTACACCATATAACAAAATAGTCATAATGCGTACATGATTTAAATACAAAGGGTGATACTATAAGCAAACTGGGAGAACAAGAGATAGTTTACCTGTCAGATTTATGGAGAACAGAAGAATTTATGACCAAATAAGACATAGGAAACATTATGAAATGCAAAATGGATAATTTTGATTACATTAAATTGAAAAGTTTTTACACAAACAAAGCCAGTGCAACCAAGATTAGGAGGGAAGCAGAAAACTGGGAAAGAATTTTTACAACCAGTATCTCTGATAAGGGCCTCATTTCTAAAATATATAGAGAACTAAGTCAAATTTATAAGAAAACAAGTCATTCCCCAATTGAGAAATGGCCAAAGGATATAAACAGGCAGTTTTAAGAGGAAGAAATTAAAGCTATCTACAGTCATATGAAAAAATGCTCTAAATCACTACTGATTAGAGAAATGCAAATCAAGACAACTCTGAGGTACCACATCACACCTATCAAATTGGCTAACATGACAAAACAGGACAATGGTAAATGTTGGAGAAGGTATGGGAAAATTGGAACACTAATGCATTGTTGGTGGAGTTGTGAAATGATCCAACCATTTTGGAGAGCAATCTGGAACTATGCCCAAAGGGCTATAAAAATGTGCACACTCTTTGACCCAGTAATAGTACTTCTAGGGCTGTATCCCAAAGAAATTATACAAATGGGAGAAGGACTCACATGCACAAAAATATTTATAGCAGCTCTTTCTGTGGTGGCAAAGAATTGGAAATTGAGGGGATGCCCATCAATTGGGGAATGGCTGAGCAAGTTGTGGTATATGAATGTAATAGAATACTATTGTGCTATAAGAAATGATGAGCAAGTGGACTTCAGAAAAACCTGGAAAGATGTGTATGGATTGATGCTGAGTGAAATGAGCAGAACCAGGAGAACATTGTGCACAGTAGCAGCCATATAAGCATTGACTCACTTTGATAGACTTAGCTCTTCTCAGCAATGCAAGGATCTAAGATATCTCTAAAAGTCTCATGATGGAAAATGCTATCCACATCCAGAGAAAGAACTATGGAGTTTGAATGCACATTGAAGCATACTATTTGTTCTTTTTTTTTCTTCTGTTTTGTTTTGTTTCTTCTTTCTTGTGGTTCCTCCTATTGGTTCTAATTCTTCTTTACAACATGACTAATGTGAAAATATGTTTAATAGAATGTATATGTAGAGTCTATATCAGATTGCACACCATCTTGTGGAGGGAGGGGGAGAAAATTTAAAATTCAAAAGCTTATGAAAGTGATTGTTGAAAACTAAAATTAAATTAATAAAAAAAAAGAAAGGAGTCAAACAAAAAAAAGTTTGAGCACTCAAAAAGGTAAATCCTTAACAATCCAGAGTGATTCATTCTCTAAGAGTATTGTAATCAGAAGAAAAACAACTTTTTGCTAGATCTCTATTTACAAAAAGTAGTCCCGAACACAGTAGTTTCCCAACATTGGCAACTTTCATTTACAATCAGTATCCATTATTAATTCACTATTGATTAATTAATTTGTATTTATTAGGCAAACCTTATAAGAGTTGGTTAATTGCTCCTACTTAGAGCTATTCAGATGGCTAGCATCAGACAAATATGTAGACTATATAGGTGTTCACAGTTTAGATCAAGTGGCTAAGCCTTTCATATATGTAACTGGCTAAGTATCTGGGCACTTAACAGCTGATCTAGTCAAATACACTTTTTAAAATAAAAAATATAATTCTATTAAATAATAAAAATTGGAATAATAATAACAGTAGCTAGTGTTTCTATAGTGCTTTATGGTTTGTAAAGCACTTCATAATTATTATCTCATTTTATCCTCACAACACTCCTGGGAGTTAGGTGCTATTTTTATCCCATTTTATAGATAAGAGAAACTGGGGCAAATAAAGGTTAAATGATTTGCCCAAGGTCAATCAATGAATAAACATTTATTAAGCACCTACTAGCTCCAGGCACGTGCTAAGAATTGGGAATACAAAAAGAGGCAAAAGACTGTCTGCTTCGAGGAGTTTACCTCCTAATGAAGGAGACAAATATATACAAAATAGGCAAGCAAATATTTACAAAGCAAAAACATCCAAAATAAATAGGAAATAATGAACAAAGCTTCTGTCCAGAGCACTGGAATTAAGAGGGATTGGGGAAGGCTTCCTGTAGCAGATAGGATTTTACCTTGAATTTAAAGGAAGCCAGGGACACACAGTGAGGCTGTGTCTGAGGTTGGATTTAAACTCAAATCTTCCCAACTCCAGGTCCAGCTCTCCATCCACTGTACCACCTTAACTACTCACAAATTAGTAAAATTTGCATTAAAAGAAATGTAAGATTATAAACAAATTGTAAAGAAATACAAACCTCTAAGGACAAGTTGACGACCTTATCTTCCTAGACTTTAGCTGTTACTAATCCCTTTTAATCTACTCTTAGATTAACTTCCCAGGCTAAAACAGACTTCACTCTCTCCTCCTTTCCTTAGGGTGGCACTGTTTAGGTGTTTGGCACAGTTCTGCCTACAAAGCTGCTGAAGGCAGCTTGACTCAAGCCTTAACTCTTTTTTTGCGACTGATTTGGAAGTGTTAATCATCCCGAAACTCTCAGGGAAAAAATATGCTGAGAAGAGTGTTAAAAGATTATACAGCGGTTTTCTCATACTCACACTCCTTAAGAGCACTTTGTTCTGCTGGTGGAAACACTCCGCACTTCTGATCTAATCTTCTCCTCTTTCTTGGTGATCCTTTGAGTAGAGCTTTATCAAATAGAGGTAGACAAGAGTTACAAGGTATTCCAGGACATTAGATTTCTGAGGCTCTTTTGACATCAGCCTTTATGCATTCAGGACCTCGTGGCCTGGGAAAACCCTGGCCATACATTCCTGTACTCTCTATGTTGGGACACCATTGGTACATTCTAGTTAGGAACCCCTCTAGCCTGGCTTCTCCAGAGAGACCCCTCTCCCCCCACCCCCCCAGCCACTCTCTTCAGAGATTACACCACAAATTAGATTCTAATGTTCACTCTACTACTTGATACCTGTGGGATCTTAAGCAAATCACATCTCCTCTCTGGGCCTTCAGTTTCCTCACATATTATAAAATGAGAGGTTGGACTAGATGACCTTTAAGGTCCCTTTCAATTCTACACTTAAAATTCTGTGATATCTTTCAAGTAGCTTGGAGTTTCACTCTTACCCTAGGTTTCTAAGGAACCCATCTCCCAGTAGAGGTCCAGGACAGACCAATGGGTAGGATGGGACAGTAGAGGCTAATCTACATACTACAGTCCTTTAGGGAGCCTAAGTCTAAGGAGGTTTTTCAAATTTGTGGAGGAATCTGTAGGTTTAAGGAAAGTCCTTCATTCATTCAACAAGCATTTGTTAAAAAAACTTCTATGTGCCAACCATTACTATAGTCCAGGTTCCTGCCCTCGAGGAGCTTACCTTCTATAGCAGAGGCTCTGAATTTTATTTGGCCTATCGCCCCCTTTAAAAAAAAATTACTCAGCACCTCCCTGGAAATCTACTTTCTTTAACCCTTAATGCTTTTCAAAAACATATAATTTTTTAAATGATGCATCTTAAATTTAATAATTTATTGTAAATTTGTGGGTTTTTCCTGCATTGAAATTTTGATGACACAATGTTGCATCAGATGACTGTATAGCATTGTATTGTAAACAAATCATTACCACACATATTCCTGCCAATACATGCTGGACTTCCCAACAATACACGGCATGCTGACTTGCCAACACTTGCTTGTTAAGACCTGTGGCAGACTTAACCACTGATAGGTTACAACTTGCATTTTGTGTGTTTATTTGGAAAATGATGTAATCACTATGACTTTAACTCTGTTACACAACAGATGAAACATGTACAAATGCTTTTTCGAAATTCTCTTCTCTTCTTTCCTTATGCTTCCACCACCCCCTTATTTTTATTCAGTGACTCCCAATTGCACTTGAGGCTATTAACAACCCCCTGGGTTGGTCCAGTGCCCCCCAGGGACCAGTATTGCCCACTTTGGGAACCTATGTAGGGATGGGGGTGATGTGCACACAGAAAAAAATCAACATAAAATAAATACAAAATAAATGTAATTTTCTGTGCACAACCACAGTCATGAAAAGAGACTTCATGTAGGAGGTAGCTTCTTGGCTCAGTCTAGAAGGAAACTAGAAATTCTTTTTTTAATTTTTTTTATTTTTAGGCAATTGGGGTTAAGTGACTTGCCCAGGGGCACACAGCTAGTAAGTGTCACCACTTAGCTGCCCCGGGAAATTAGATATTCTAAGAGGTAGAGATGAGCAAAGAGTGCATCCCAAGCATGAGGGCACAGTCTGTGCAAGAGATGGAATGCCATGTCCAAGAACATCAGACAAGCCAGTTTGGTCAGATGGGGAGTAGTGTGTAATCATCCTGAAAGATATGCTGGAACCAGATTGGTAAGAGTTTTAAAAGCTAAACTGAGGAATTTGTATTTGATCTCCTAAGAGCAATAAGGAACCACTGGAATTTCTTGAGCAGGGGAATGATATGACTAGAACTGTGCTTTAAGACCACCATTTTAGCTAGGGTAGAATACCTAGGAATTGGTCAAGAGTCAAGGTTCTCCAAAGTAATTCAGAGTAGTTTAAGAAGTGCCAGGGGGTTCCCATGACTACTCTGAGTAGAACTAGCAAAAAAGTACAGAGCCTAGAGTCCAACCAAAAATCCACCCAAATTGTTTTAAGACATGCCATTAGAATATCTTAGCCACTTTAGCACCATGAGGTGTCAAGGCTGGAAATTTCATCATCCCTAATCTCAATTCTATTGCATAAGCCAGTAACAAATCTGAAGAGTTTGGGTACTTACTTCTCAACTAATATGAAATTAAAGGAAGTAGCAAGGGAGTATGTAGTAAAGTGACTAGCATGCTGGACTTGAAATCAGGAAGACCTGAATTCACCTCATCCCTCAGACACTTAATAGTTGTCTGACCTTCGGCAATTTAGTTAACTTCCCTGGGCTTCAGTTTACCCGTTTATAAAAATGGGAACTTAATTTATAAAAATAGTACTTAATTCACAGGGTTGTTACAAAGGTCAAATGAAATAATGTATTAAAGTACTACATAAACGTTAGCTATTATTGACTCAACTCTTTAAAATATCCACCTGTAAAAAGGGATATTTTAAGCCATTTTGGCTAATAACCCAAATAAACATTGATTGTGGATGAAATCCATTACAACCACTTCAATATGATGGTATAGTAAGAGTTGTTCCCTGCTCAGTACTTTAGATATATTACCATCCCCCAAATTGGTCCAGCCCTAAGAAAGGACAGAAGGGAAACCAACAACACATGACACCTAAATGTGGCTCCTGGCTGACAAAGTCTTCGGCCTCTGCCATTTGATGCAGCTGGTACTCTTGCCTCTGTCTATAAATTCGACCTTGCCTGGCCAGGTATACACAGGGTCTAAAAACAAACAAACAAACAAAAACAATACGAACCATCAAGAGAAAAAAGGATTATTAAATGTCTGCTTCTGTTTTGTCTCTCCATTTAGATTGGGAGCTCCTTGAAGGGATGCTGTTTTATTCACCTTTGTATAATTGACACTGGCCTCCTTACTGTTCCTCACAAAATACACTCCACATCCCAACTCTAAGTATTTTTACTGGCTGTCCTTTACTCCTGGAATGCTCTCTCTCCTCATCTCCAATTCCTGAATTCCCTGGCTTCCTTCAAGTCTCAGCTAAAATCCCACCTTCTGCAAGAAGCCTCTTCTGTTCCCCTTTAAAGTTAGTCCCTTCCCTCTGTTGGTGATCTCCAATTTGTCTTGTCTATAGTTTGTTTACACAGTGGTTTGGGTGTTATCTCCCCCAATAGACTGTGAGTTCCTTGAGGGCAGGGATTGTCTTTTGCCTTTTTTTCATTCCCAGTGCTTATCACAGTACCTGGTAAGTAGTAAATATTTAGTAAATGTTTGTCAAGTTGCTGACTTGACTTGCATACCTAATAATACCTAACACAGTGCCAAACACATAAGCGCCCCCCCCAAAAAAAGGACTTGATCTTTTTATTTATTTAAATTCTATCTCCTCTGATAGAATATAAATTCCTTGAGGATAGGGACTATTTTATCTTTGTCTTTGCATCTTCAGAAACTAATAAAGTTCTTGGTACACGTAGGCTCATAATAAACACTTGCCAGATAGACAGATTGATTGAGGATGGGGCTTGAATATGACAAAAAAAACAAGCTGCCAATCTGATTGACTAGTGACTTTCAGCTGTGAAAATCTTCGTAGAACAAGAATGAGAGACAACAGATGGATGACCAGAAGGCTACTTTGGAACCCTAGTCTAGGCATTAGAGGTACAAAGGGAACCCTCTAGCACACTAGGTGGATAGACTTTTTAATAATAATAATGATAACGATAACTGGCATTTATATATTTGATGTTTACAAAGGATTTTACACATATTATTTTATCTGACCATCACAATCACCCTACAAAGTAAGTATTACATGTGTTCGCAGAATCACAGAACCTAGAATTGGAAAAGACCTCAGTGACCATTTGGCTCAGTCCCTAATAAAAAATAATCCCCACTACAACATACCTGACAAGTGATCATCCAACCTCATGAGATTATCTCTATTTTAGAAATGAAGAAACTAAGGCTCAAAGAAGTTGTCTGTCACCCAAGGTCACATAGGATTCAAACTCCTGACTCCAAAACTAGCGCCAATTCTACCACAGCATCCCACCACTTCTCTACAAAGAGTTTATAGAAAGATATGAACAAGAATAATACAGGACGAAAAGGGCCTGTGATATACATAGGAAATAGTTACCAGTTACATTATAAGTCCATCTCAATGTAGTTATTTGGGTTTGAATTATAAAGGTTCTTGAGTCCACATAAAGATTGGGTTGGTTTTTATGTATGCATATTTTCTTGTTTTAATCAGCCAAGATCCGCTTTCTCACCCTCCCATTCCAACACCTCCCCTTCCAACTGAGAACATGGGAAAAACAAAACCCATTATAAACATGTAGAGTCAATAGAAACAAATTTCCACATTGGCTACGTCTAAAAAATTTTTTTGCCTTGTTCTGCATTGAGTCCTTCACTTCCCTATCAGGAGCGGGTAGTATGTTTCATCATTAATCCTCTGGAATCTTAGTTGGTCATGACGTGTACTAGAATTCAGCACAACAACATTACATCACATTTATATGTCATAACTTTTCCAGTCATTTCCCAATTTATGGGTACTCTCTCAGATTCTCATCCTTTGCCACCATAAAAAGAGCTATAAACATTTTTTGTACATCATTATAGTTTGTTTTGCTTAAGATTCCTTGAGCCCCCTACCTTAATCTACCCTTTCATCCTTCCTATCCTCTTCTCCCCTTTATGTCCTAATCTCCTGTTGAGTAAAATGAATTTTTTACCCAACTGTATATATGTGTGGGTATTCTTCCTTCTTTTGATCAGTTTAGATGAGAGTGAGGTTTGAGTGTCAGCTGTTCCCCCCACCCCCTCCTGTTTGTATAAATATCTACTTGTGCACTCCAATTATATAACATAATTTTCTCTATCCTTCCTTTCCCTTCGCCCCTACTGTATTCCTCTTTCCCTCACTTTCTTTTCCATCTTTCTTAATATCATCAAGATATAACAAAATCACTCCCAGTTCCATTAGACTTCCTCTACGAATCTTGATGATGACACAGTGTAGAGGAGATATCATCTCCCAATATTTGGATGTCTTTAGTTTTTTATTATTGTTTATTCCTATTTACCTTTTAATCTTCCTCTTCGTTCTTGTGTTGGAACTTCAAAATTTCTCTGCAGACATGGTCTTTTCATCAGGAATGTTTAGAAGTTCTCTATTTCATCAAAAATCTATTTTTCCTCCCATAGGGGTTTACTCCCTTTTGCTAGGTAAGTTATTCTTGGCTATTAACCAATATCCTTTGCCTTCTAGAATATGGTATTCCATGTTCTCCACTCCTTTAGAGTGTAAATTGTATGTGATTCTGAGTGTGGTTCCTTGGTACTTGAACTCTTCATTTCTGGCTGCTTGCACTGTTTTTTCCTTTGACCTGGAAGCTTTGGCTTTTGGCTATGATGTTCCTAGGAGTTTTCATTCTGGGGTTTCTTTCAGGAGGTGACTGGTGGATTTTTTCTATTTCTACTTTGCTCTCTGATTCTAAGAGATCTGTGAATTTTGCTTTTATGATTTCTTGAAAGAGGATGTCCAGAGTCTTTTTTTTTTTTTGGTCATGGTATTCAGGTAGTCCAGTGATTCTTAAATGTTCTCTCCTCAATCTGTCTGCCAGATCAGTTATTTTTGCTATGAGATACTTTACATTTTCTTCCATTTTTTTAGCCTTTTGACTTTATTTTTGTACTTTTTTGTTGCCTCATGAAATCATTGTGTTCTGTTTGGTACATTTGAATTTTCAGGAAGTTTTTATTTGCACTAGAGATATCTATTTTGCCTCCCTTCAAGTTGCACAATGATATCCCCATGCTATACGTGAAGAAAGCCTCACTATACTTAAAAATTTATTTATATATGTATATATATATATATTTTTATATACTACACTATATATTTATATATAGCACATATACTACATACTATATACATATACTATGTACTATACTACATACTATACTACATATATGTAAAACTATATATAAAAATATAAAAAATTTTAAAACCTTTTTTTTAAACTCTTGTTTCATCTCTTATAGAAATTCTGGTTGAGTTTGTGCCCAAGCTATGTTTTTCTCTTGTAGATATCTCTTGCTTATGGATGTTCTGGAGTCATTTTCTTCTTCTGCCTTTGTGTCTCCATGTCCCTGCTACCATAATAGCTCATTATGACATTGTTCTTTTATTCTTTGCCTGTTCTTCTGCCTGACTTTGGACTTGATGTTAGGGCTGGGTTCTGCCATGCTTCTGGAGGGAAGGGACTGGTTCTGTTGCTGCTTTCTTGGGGTATTCAATGTCACATTATTCTAGGATCTTAGGGAGAGGCTAGGAACTTGAAAGCTTTCAGTGATCCCAAAAGGGTCTGATCTAGGCTCTAGATCCAAAATCCAAACTTCACAGAACAAATCCCTTTAATTAAAGGATTTGTTCTGTAAAACTTGGACTCAGTTAAAAGGCCACACCCAAGGACCTAGAAGACCACATGTGGCCTCAGGGCGGCAGGTTCCCCACCCCTGGCTAGGGTAAAGTCTGATTATCACCTCCTTGGTCTGAGCTCTACAAGTTTCTGACCTGGGTTCAGGTCTGTACTAGTGTACAGTTCTGCTAGACTCCACACCTAACAGCTGGCAAGAAAGTTCTATTGGTTCAAAGTAGAAGAACTGTAGGTTCCCTTTGGTCTGGGTTTCCTGTTCTGGTTATTTCTCTACAGGCTGGGCTAGATGCTAGAAGTGAGACCCTGCTCTGAGCTTTGGTTCTGAGCCACACCACTACTAATGCTGGCTTCTGAACTTCCTCCGTTCTCGGTATAGCACCCAGGGCCTCTCTGGGAAGGCCAACACCACTGCTGGGCTGGGCTGGGCTGTGTGTAGGTCTCCTTCTCACTTTGCTTTGAATCTGCCACCCAGAATTGAGTAATGGGCAACAAAGCTGCCAGTTGACACTTGTCCCCATTGAAGATCTCCAGTATGGATCTGGGACCTCCTTTTGTGCTGGTGCACAACCTCTCCCTGGGCACTAAATTGCTCCACATGGCATGTGCTCCTGTCCTGACTTTGTTCCCAGTGTCTGCAGCCTTCTCTGTCTGTCTCCGTATGCCAACCTGGGCCAGACAAAGAACTCACTGACGTTTTCCGGATTCCTCCATCAGGATTCAGCCTAGTGCATTTTATGAATTTGTTTGGAGTTGTGGATAGGAGCTCACTTGTGTTGTTTCCCTCTATTCCAATGCCTTCTAAATATCTAAGCAATGGTTTAAGAACCTAGAGGAGTTTAGCCTAGAGAAGACTGGGAGATGTGATAGTTGTCTTCAAGTATTTGGAAGGCTGTCATGGAGGAAAGATTAGACTTGTTTTGTTTGGCCCCAGAGGGTAGAACACAGGTTTTTGTTGTGGTTCAGTAGTTTTCAGTCGTATCTGACTCTGCATGACCCCAAAGATACTGGAGTGGTTTGCCATTTCCTTCTTCAGCTCATTTTACAAATGAAGAAATTGAGGCAAACAGAGTTAAATGACTTGCCCAGGGTAACACAACTAGTAAGTTTCTGAGGCTAGAGTTTAACTCAGAGAGATAAGTCTTCCTGACTCCAGGTCTGGCATTCTATCCACTGTACCACCTAGCTGCCCTAGAACACAGGTAAAAATTACCAAAAAAGCAATGCAATGAATCAATATCAAATTTATTTCTTGATGTTACAAAAAACTTACTAACAATTTGAGCCATTCAAAAGTAAAATGGGATGAGTGGTGTAGTAGGAAGAGCATTAGACTTGGCATCAACAAACCATGTGTTCAAATCTCACCTCAGATACCTACTAGACCCTGCATAAATCACTTACTCTGACTCAGTTTTCTCATTTGTAAAATGAAGGCATTGAAATGGCCTCTAAGCTGCTTTCCAGGTCTAAATCTGTGATCCTAAAATTTAGCTTTAAAAGGTGGTGGGTTCTTCTTCCTTGAAGATCTTTCAGCAAAGGCTAGATGACTAATTCTCAGTTATGTTATAGTGGGGATTCCCTTCTTGTATATTGGATTAGATGGGTTGGATTAGATCTGAGGTCCCTTCCAACATTCAGATTCTGTCATTCTGTGATTATGCTTTGTGTCACATGCCCCTTATTAGACCATAAGGTCTATGAGAGCAGGGATCATACCTTAAATGAAACTTATGTATCCCCCAATGCTTAGAAAAGCGTTCTCTGTATACTAACCAACTAATAAATGTTTGAGAAATTTTAAAAAGACAATGGGCATGGTGGAGAGGCTACAACTGGTGAGTTCAGGAGTTCTGAGCTACAGTAAAACTAAAGCCAATCAGGTATCTGGATTAGGCAGCTAACTGACCCAGGTCAGAAACAGGGCAGGTCAAAACTTCCATACTGATCAACAATGTGGTTGAGAAGGAAGGAAGAGAGGAAGGGAGGGAGAGAGAGGGAAGGAGGGAAAGAGAAGGAAGGAAGGAAAGAAGGAAGGAAGGAAGGAAGGAAGGAAGGAAGGAAGGAAGGAAGGAAGGAAGGAAGGAAGGAAGGAAGGAAGGAAGGAAGGAATTTTTCTTAAAAGAACCCAGAAATTCCTCTGAGTTCTAGATCCAGCCTGACCTAGGCCAAGCCCTATACCTTGAGCAGCACCAAGGTGTGGAGAAGTAAGTGGCTTCTTCATTTAGGGCACTCCTTTCCTCCTTGAATTTCAACACTAAATTATAAAAAGTAGCAATAGGAGAGATGGGAACATGTAGAGCTCCCTTTTCTTGAACACTCAAAGGGGAGCCATGGAGAATAAGCCCAGATATTAAAAGTGATTTCTTATTCAGGTCCAGCCCTTCTGTTTCCAGTATAGTATCTCAGAAGCAAGAAGCCACTGACTCTTCTGAAATATGTAGACTTTCACCTGACCTAGCCACCCTTTGCTAGCAACAGACCATGACGCCTCATTTGAACAATGGAGCAATTTTTTTTTTAAATCACAGTTCAGTTTCACACTTTTTGCCCATGACTTCTCTAGGGATTTCACCCTGTGGTTTTTAATTGGATAGACAAAACTATTTTCTTAATTTAACACTTCCAACTCTCAAATTCCTGTGATTCCTAATTTTATCACCTGTTTAAAAAAAAGAATAATGGATTTCCACTACTTACTCAGGGTTCTTGTGGCCATCTAATGAGATGGCAAGGTTTTTGTAAAGCTAGATGAAACATGTGGTTAAATAGCTATGCCCTCATCGAAACACCAAGCCCTGTGGTTCACGTCAACCTAGCTTATAAAGCTGAAAAGCTGAGGTGAGTAAAGGGACAAGGAGAGATGGGAGGTAATAATAATAATAATAACAAGCACTTTAAGGTTTACAAAGCATTTTAGAAATATTTCATTTTAGGGGCAGCTAGGTGGTACAGTGGGTAGAGCACCGGCCCTGAAGTCAAGAGGACCTGAGTTCAAATCTGCCCTCAGACCAAACACTTGACATTTACTAGCTGTGTGACTCTGGGCAAGTTACTTAACCCCAATTGCCTAAGAAAAGAAAAAAAGATATACTTCATTTTATCTTCACAATGACCCTGGGAGCTTTTTTTTTCCCTTCCTCCTTCTCTCCCTTCCTCCCTTCTTTCCTCCTTTCCTCTCTATCTCCTTCCCTCCCTCCCTTCCTTCCTTCTTTCTTCCCTTCCTCTCTTCCTTCTTTCCTTCCTTCCTAACAGAGATAACGGGGCTCAGCAAGTTCTCAGCCTACTTCTGGTGACATGTGAGCTTTGGCCCCTTATAAAAGTCACCTAGAACTAAAGACTCCTGTTTGGTGCATGACCTTTAGCAAAGGGCCAGAATACATATGTCATCAAAAGTGGCTTGAGTGTATGCTCAGCCCCATCACACCATTAATTCCTTCCTTCTTCCTCTCTCCCTCCTTCCCTTCCTTTTTTTTTTGGGGGGGGGGGCAATTGGGACTTAGTGACTTGCCCAGGGTCACACAGCTAGCAAGTGTCAAGTGTTTGGTCTGAGGCTGGATGTCCACTCAAGTTCTCCTGACTTCAGGGTCGGTGCTCTATCCACTCCCTTCCTTTTCAATGCAAAGGTCATAAACCACTTACGATTACTGCAAATTAAAATTCAGAAAATAGAAAAGTATTTTGCAAAGTACATACCCTTTCCTCTGATCCATGAAGCTACCTGGGCATCAACCGGATGTTCTCATCATACAAAGTCCCAAGAAAATGAAAGCTGCCCCCTACCTCACCCCCAGACAGTAGAGAAGTGTGCTTGTTACCACATTCTCTTACCTTTTATTAGGAGAAAACCATTAATGAGGTCCAGCTCTGGGCCAAATTGAGCATGACCTGCCCTGGAGACACTGAGTATGGAAAGTCATCATGGGGTTTACCTTTTCCCTAAGCAATGGTGGTAGAAATGTGGTTAAAAAGTAAAAACTTCTGATGCCAGGGCAACTGAAAATTGTCATAAATTATTGCTTTAAAAAAAATGATTGCTGTCTCCAGATGTTCAGACATGCATGACTCTGCCCCTGTTGCTTATTTTCCCTATAGTAAAACTATGGTTAACCCAGCATCCTGTGTCACCAGCTACTATTACCTCCTGTGTCTGTTGTCTTATTTATCTTGGTGAGCACTGAACCTGAAAATGGCATTTTTTAAAATGAAACCTTCTGGGTTAAATAGTGCTGGGATTGGCAGTGGTGCACAGTACTCGTTGATATCAGCAATAACTCAGAGCGGGGAGGGTTGGTCTTTATTTTTCCCACAATCCTTCCCTTCTCCTCCTTCTCTTCTCCATCCTGTCCCTTGATTTGGTTTTGGCCTCTATTCATTTTATGTTAAGAATTAGTCTTGGATCATAGATCACAGATTTAGAGCTAAAAGAGACATTCAGGGTCACTTGATTCAAATTTTACAAAGGCTAAGTGTGGTATACTGAAAATACAAAAACAATTTTTGACCTTTTAATAGGGTACCTGGACCTCTAGTGCTTTAGTGTTAGAAGGAATTGATAGAAACATTTTAATCTTCTCATTTTATCACCATGAAACTGAGGCCCAGAAAGATAAAATAATTTACCCAAAATTATACAGCTAGTTAGGGACGGGGCTGTAAGTTCACTCATTTATTCATTTAGTAAGAATTTATCAAAAAGCTCCTCTGTTCCAGGCACTGTGTAAGGTATTGGGAATAAAAAGACAAAAATGAAGTATTATCTGCTCTCAAAGAGCTTATATTCCACTGAGAGGAAACAAGATGAACACAGATAAGGAGATATAAACTATATTCAAAGTTAATACAAAGCAATGTTGGGGTGAGAACTCAAATAACTGGAGGGATCAGTAACGGCCTTTGAGCTGGACCTTGAACAAAGCTAGGTATTCCAGTTAGCAGTGAAAGGAGAGCATTTCAAGCATAGGGTACAGCCTCACCCCTACTGATTTCATTTTTACAGATTTAGGAGACTGGAGCCCAGAGATATGAAATGACCTATCTGAAATTTACACAGCAAGTTTACTGAGAAGCCAAGAGCCAAGACTAGCACCTCAGTCTCCTGACTGCCACCCCATCATTCTGTTTACCACATTGCCCTCTAATCCACATTACCTGCTTCTTCCCCTGATAAGACAACCCTATGTTAAGCACAGCAAAGGAGAGAGTTAAGAAAAATACTAACCAGATGTCACTGAAAATTCACTTTTCACTCTTCAGCACCAAGAAACACTGTAACTGGTTCTGTCTGCTTTGCTTTGAAGCACAGATATTGGGGACCATGCAGTTCACATTAACTCTGTGGCCACAGTTGCAAAGCCACATATAGAGAAAGAGAAGTGAAACCAACATACTGCCAGAAGGCTATTTATGCCAAACTCCTCCCCAAGATTTTGACATTTACTAGGTTTTTCTCTCTTTCTTTTTAAATTGGAATTTTTAAATTAAGGGCTAATAAAAGGAATCAAGTTTATAATCTAGGCATGGCCCTAACTCATCCCTGAAAGTAGATGGTTTCAAGATGGCTATCCTGGAATATCCAGCCCATTCAAAGGATAATGTTTAAGAACTAGAAGGAGTCAGGCATGGGTATGCATGTCCTACAATCCCTGCTGCCAGGGAAGCTAAGACTGGTGAATTGCTTGAGCTCAGGAGTTCTGAGCTATGGTAGAGCTAAAGCCAATTGGGTGGCCAAATTAAGTCCAGCACCAATATGGTGAACCCCCCAAAGCAACAGGGGGCCAATTGGTTGCCCAAAAGGTACAGAACTAGTCTAGGTCAGAAACAGAGCAGGCCAAAGCTTCCACGCTGATCAGCAGCTGACAGACAGTTACACTTCCAGACAAGACAGAGAGACCCAGTTACACCAAAAATAAAATAATAATGAGACTGACTTTCTTGTCCAAATCCTTCATTTTATAGATGAAAAAACCAAGGCCCAGGGAGGAGAAATTATTTGCCAAAGGTCACACATATAGTAAGTAGCAGATTCAAGATTTTAACCCAGGTTCTATGACTCCAAATTCAGTGTTCATTCTACTGCATCACCATTAATAGTATCAAAGTTTTTTAGAAAGATGCCCATTATTAGCCATTTTCCTCAGGAGTGGGTGGTTGAATTCAGTCATGAAGGATCAGATACATGACTCTGACACTAAATCTGTACTTCATGTCATCAGTGCTTACATCCTTTCTTTGTTATACTCTTGTGTCCTGGTTCTCAAATGGTATGTGTATAACACAAGACATTAAGGAAAACATAGACAGGCCACATATGTTCCTGACTGACTGCCTTCCTCAGAGTCTTCCCTATCATTCATTCATTTCCCTATTCTGTCATACACCTTACTATAATTTGCACAGGGTTGAGTCAGTCTCACCAGGGTACACCAGAAATGAAAGCAGTGCACAGATGGCTTTAATACCTATTCCCATCCTACCAAATATGGATGAAGACCCTGGTACTTACTGCCTAAATAACTTTGACCAAGATATTTAAGACAGAATGGTGAACTTGCAGTCAGACAGATCTAGGTAAAAATCTTGCCTTAGACACTTACTAGCCATGTGAACCTGGACAGTTGGGTATAGAAATCTATATTACCTAACAGGGAAATAGGAAGGGAAGGGGATAAAAGAAAGAAGAAGGGTAAAAAGGAGGGTGGATTGAGGGAGGCAATGGTCAGAAACAAAACAAACTTTTGAGGAGGGACAGGGTAAAAAGAGAGAGAAAGAATCTATTATGCCTCAACTGAAATAAAAAAGACAGGGGTAGCAAACATGATGTCAGACAACCAAAAGCAAAAATAGACGTAATTAAAAGAGGTAAGCAGGGAAACTACATTTTGCTAATAGTTACTACAGACAATGAAATAATATCAACATAAAGATGTACATACCAAATGGCATAACATCCAAATCATTAAAGGAAAAGTTAAATGAGTTTTAGGAGGATATAGTAAAACTATACCAGTGGGGGACCTCAATTTTCCCCCTCAGAGTTAAAAAAATCTAACCATGTAATAAATAAGAAAGAAGTTAAGGAGATGAATAGAATTTTAGAAAAGTTAGATGTGACAGACCTCTAGAAAAAACTGAATGGAATAGAAAGGAGTATACCTCTTTCCTAGCTATACATGACACCTTCATAAAAACTGACGTTTTAGGGCATATAACCTCACAAACCAATGTAGAAAAGCAGAAATATTAAATGCATACTTTTCAGTCCATAATGCAGTAAAAATTATATTCAGTAAAAGACTATGGAAGCATAGATTAAAAATTAATTGGAAACTAAATTATTTAATCCTAAGGAATGAGTGAGTCAAAGAACAAATCATAAAAATAATAAATAATTTCATTAAAAAGAATGACAACGAGACTATACAAAGTATGTGGGATGCAGCCAACACAATATTTAGAGGAAAATTCATAATTTTAAACATTTACACCAATAAAAGAGAGAAAGAACAGACCAATAAATTGAACATGTAACTAAATAATTAGAAAAAGAACAAATTTAATGCCCCCCTCAATTAAACACCAAAGTGGAAATTCTGAAAATCAAAGAGGAGAGTAATAAAATTGAAAGTTAAAAAAAAACAACATTGAACTAATAAATAAAACTAGGAGCTGGTTTTATGGGGGGAAAATAAAATAAATAAACCATTGGCTGATTTGATTTAAAAAAAAAAGAAATCCAAATTACAAGTATCAAAAATGAAAAGGGTGAATATACCACCAATGAAGATGAAATTAAAGCAATTATTAGGAGCTATTTTCCTAATTATATACCAGTAAAACCAAAAATCTAAATAAAATGCATGAATATTTACAAAAGCATAAATTACCCAGATTAAGAAAAGAAGAAATATAATATTTAAATAACCCTGCCTTAGAAAAAGAAATTGAACAAGCCACAAATGAGTTCCCTAAAAAAAATACACTTGAATGCTACCAAACATTTAAGGAATAATTCAGTCTGATACCACACGAAATGTTTTTTTAAATAGGCAAAGAAGGAATCCTACCAAGTTTCTCTTATGACACAAACATGGTCTTGATACCTAAATCATGGAAAGAAAAAACAGAAAAAAAAACTATAGGCCAATTTACCTAATAAATATTGATACAAAAACTTTAAATAAAATACTAACAAGGAAAGTATAGCAATATATCACAAGAATCACACACTATGACAAGGTGGGATTTATACCAGGAATGTAGGGCTAGTTTAATATTATGAAAACTATAAACATAACTGACCATGTCAAAACAAAAACAACAAAAATAATATGATTAAAACAATAGATGCAGAAAAGGCTTTTGACAAAATAACAACCATCATTCCTATTAAAAACACTTAAAAATGTAGTAGTAAAAGATTTTCTTCTTTTTTCTCAAATTTTTTATTTCTTTTTCTTTTATTTTAAAATTTTTTCTTCTAAATTTTCATATTTTTTCCAATTATATATAAAAACTATTTTTAACTTTTTTTTTCAACTTTGAGTTCCAAATTCTCTCCCAACCTCTCTCCCCTCCCCATTATTAGTAGGCAAGCAATTTGATAAAGTTTATACATTGCAGCCATGCAAAACATATTTCCATATTAGTCATGTTGTAAAAAAAAAAAAGCACCACAAACCAAAAAAAGAAAAAAAGAAAAAGAAAGTTAAAAAAAAACACAGGATGCTTCAATCTGCATTCAGATTAAATCAGTTATTTCTCTGGAGGTAGATAGCATTTTCCATCATTGGTGTTTCAGAATTGTCTTGGATAATTGTAATGATTACAGCAGCTAAAACTTTCACAATTGATCACCATTACAATATTGCAATTACTGTGTGTAGTGTTCTCCTGGTTCTGCTCATTTCACTTTGCATCAGTTCATGTAAGTCTTTCCAGGTTTTTCTGAAAGCATCCTGCTCATTATTTCTTATGTCACAATAGTATTCCATCACAATTATATACCATAACTTGTTCAGCCATTCCCCAATTGATAAGCATCCTCAATTCCAATTCTTTGTCACCACAAAAAGAGCTGCTATAAATATTATTGGACATAGAGTTCCTTCCCCGCCCCTATCTTTATTTAAATCTCTTTGGGATACAGACTTAGTAGTGGTATCGCTGGGTCAAAGGGTATTCAAAGTTTTATAGCCATTTGGACATAGTTCCAAATTGTTCTCTAGAATGGTTGGAGCAGTTCACAACTCCACCAACAATGCATTAGTGTCCCAATTTTCCCACATCCCCTTCAACATTTGTCATTTTCAGAAGGAGTTTTTCTTTAAAGGATAAGTAGTTTCTATCTAAAACCTAAGTAACCATTATCTGTAATAAGGATAAACTAGAAGCCTTCCCAATAAGATCAGGCGTGAAGATGCCCAATATCGCCACTACTATTCAATATTGTATTAGAGATGCTAGCTATAGCAACAAGACAAGAAAAAGAAATTGAATAAGAATAGGCAATGAGGAAACAAAACTACTGCTCTTTGCAGATAATATGAAATTATACTTACAGAACCCTAAAGAATCAACTGAAAATCTAGTTGAAACAATTAACAACTTTAACAAAGTTTGCAGGATATAAAATAAACCTACATAAATGCTAATGAGCATTTCTATATATTACCAATAAAACTCAGCAGGAAAAGATAAAAAGAAAAATTCTATTTAAAAATAACTGCAAACAATTATAAAATACTTGGACTTCTGCCTGACAAGAAAAACCCAGGGACTATGTGAACACAATTATAAAACACTTTTCACATGAATAAACACAGATCTAAACAAATGGAAAAATATTAATTGCTGATGGGTAGACCAAGCCAAGATAACAAAAATAACAATTCTGCCTAAATTAATTTATTTATTTAGTACCATATCAATCAAATTACCAAAGAATTATTTTATAGAGTTAAAAAAAATAAAATTCATCTGGAAGACAAAAAGTCAAGAATATCAAGGGAATCAATGGGAAAAAAATGTGAAGGAAGGCAGCCTAGCAGTATCAGATTTCAAACTACATTCCAAAGCAATAATCATCCAAACAATCTGGTTCTGGCTGAGAAAAAAAGAGTAGTGGATCAGTGGAATAGATTACATACATAACAACAGCAAAAGACCACAGTAAACTAGTGTTTGATAAGCCTAAAGATCCAAGCTTTTGGGACAAGAACTCAATATTTGCCAAAACTTGCTGGGAAAACTGGAAAGGAGTTTTGCAGAAACAAGGCATAGACCAATATCTCACACCATATACCAAGGTTAGGTCAAAATGGATACACAATTTAGAGATAAAGAGTAATATCATAAGCAAATTAGGGGAGCATGGAAAATTTTACCTGTCAGATCTATGGATAAAGGAAGAGTTTATAATCAAACAAGAGACAGAAAAGATCAGAGGAAGTAAAACTGATAATTTTGATTATATGAAATTAAAAAGCTTTTGCACAAACAAAACCAATGTAGCCAAAATTAGAAGGAAAGCAGGAAACTTGGGGGGAAATTTTTACACTAATTCTATAAATAAGAGCTGTTGCCCAATTGATAAATGATAAAAGGATGTAAACAGTTTTCAGAAAAAGAAATCAAACCTCTCAATAATCACATGAAAAATGTTCTAAATTACCACTGATTAGAGAAATGCACATTAAAACTACTCTGAGGTATTGTCTCATATCTAATAGATTAGCTAACATGATAAAAAAGAAAAAAGACAAATGATGGAGGGGGTATGAAAAAATAGGGACACTAATACACTGTTAATGGAGTTATGCACTGCTCCAACAATTCTGGAGAACTCTGGAACCCCCAAAGGGCTATAAAACTGTGCATATCTTTTGACCCAGTAATACTACTGGGCTTATATCCCAAAGAGATAAAAGGAAAAGGACCTATATGTCCAAAAATATAAGCAATTCTTTTTGCGGTGACAAAGAATTGGAAATTGAGTGGATGCCCATCAATGGGGGAATGGCAGAAAAGTTGCAGTATATAATTGTAATGGAATACTGTTGTGCCATAAGAAATGATGTGCAGGATGCTTTCAGAAAATCCAGGAAAGACCCGTGAACTGATGCAAAGTGAAGTGAGCAGAACCAGAACATTATACACAGTAATCATAATATTGTAATGATGATCAATTGTGAAAGACTTAGCTACTCTAATCAATACAATGATCCAAGATAAGTTTGAAGGACCTATGATGAAAAATGCCATCCACTTTCAGAGAAAGAACTGATGAACTCTGAGTACAGCTCAAAGATATTTTTTCCACTTTATTTTTCTTGCTTTTTTTTAAAGATGGAAATGTTTTGAATGATTTCACATGTGTTATTGATATTATGTTGCTTGCTTTCTCAATAGGTGGGGAGGGGCTAGGGAGAGGGAATTTGGAAATTAAAATTTTTTTAATGGATATTAAAAATAAATAAATGTGTAGTTATTTTTTTTAAGAAAGACACACTTTGAATATGGAAACTCATGCAGAGTTAAAATGACAGTGATTCCTTTGTTTACTTTTCCTGGAAGAGCCAGCCTGTGATCCACCCTTCCATTTAGAGGCAACTTGCTTTTGTGCTCTAGTTTCATTTATATCAGGAATGTTCATTTTTATATGATTTAATTCATCCAGTAATGTCAACTCATTGATTATTGAACAAGAATCTCATGCTTACTGATAACAGCTAAGTTAGTTTTACAGAAAAATGAAAAGTAGTGAAATTCTGACCTCTTTTTTTGCAACTCTGCTGCTAACACAGAAAAAAAAATAGGAATCACATTGGACTCTGAGAGCCATTTTGTATTTTTCTTTCTTTCATGGCTTTTCATGGCTAAGAAATATCTAGTAACCATCCTATTAGTCATAAGCTTCCATATATATTTATAGGCTGTTTGTTAGATAGCAGACACAGCATTTTAAAATTTTTATTTATTTTCAATTAATAAGTATTTATTTTCCATCCCCACCTCCCAGTCTTTGAAAAAAAACCTATCAAAAAATATGCAGTCAAAGAATGTAAAGTTCCACATTACCCATGTAAAAATGTATAGCTCATTCTGTATCCCCAGTCCCTTACCTCTTTGTCAGGAAGCAAATAGCATACTTCTTCATTTGTCTTCTGAGATCATAATTGGTCATTGCATTGATTCTTTGTCTGGAGCCTAATCATGGGTTCTTATCCTTTCTTTTATTTTAAATCCGTCTTCTATAATCATTCTCTGTGATTAGAGTTTACTTAGTAATAATCCTTCTCTCAATCTATCTTCCTTCTTATTGCACCCCTCTATTTCCCTTTTTCTCTCTTTCTCTATTGAGTGAAATGTTTTTCTATACCCACAAGTGTGTGTGCATTCTTCTCTCCTTTGACCAGTTTAGATGAAAATGAGATTTGTGTTGCCTGCTTCCCCAGCCCTTCCCTCGTTTGTATGGACTTTTACTTGTACACCCTAATTATGTAAGATAGTTTTCCCCATCCTTCCTCTGCTTTTTTCTCCTGTAGTGTATTCCTCTTCCTGCCTTGGTTACTTGGCTACAGCCTAAGGTCCTCAACCATTCTTTTCCCTGGACCTAGGTGCAGGTCCTCACCTCAGTCGGCACAGGGGGGCAGCTAAGGGGGGCAGCTAGGTGGTGCAGTGGATAGAGCAACAGCCCTGAAGTCAGGAGGACCTGAGTTCAAATCCAGCCTCAGACCAAACACCTGACACTTACTAGCTGTCACTTAACCCCAATTGCCTTTAAAAAAAAAAAAAGTCAATCTGCACAGGATCTGTGATCCAGCACTGGGTAATCAGTGATAGAGCTGCCAAATTGGCACCTCTTCCTGCTCCCTGAATAAAGGCAGACCCCTCTGCACCAGATAAATACTCCTCTGACCCTTGTACACAACTGCATTCAGGACTGTTCAAATCCCCTTCTGTAAGACGGTGTGGCTACTCCTAGATAAATCCTATTCCCAATATCCACAGATCTTTGTCTGTCCCCCTAGGCTACATGGGGCAGCTGCAAAAAAAATATGCACTGCAATTTTTTTCTTGCTTTTCCCCATCAGAACTTATTCTGGGGCATTTTCTAAATTTTGGTGGAGTTGTAGGGGACAGCTCAACTGCATCACATCCTTCTACTCCACCATCTTGGCTGGTCTCCTGCAGACACAATTCATAGCTAGGACCTTAATCAAAGCCTTTTCAGCACAGTAGAATCTTTCAGACCTTATTTTCTTAGCTTTTTTTTCCTTCCACTTTAAGGCAAAAATACTTAGAGACAGGGAGGAGGTGCAATTATGCCAACAGGCTGAAGTCTGGCTCTCATCCCTGCAGGAGCTTTGGAGGAAAAGGTGGACATTGAAGAAAGCCATTATAGTGAGAAGATCCCTAAGATGGTACTTGTGTGGTAGCATGAGCTAGTGAAGGACTACAAAGTGAGGCACAGAAACAATGGTCACTATAGGAAAGAAACCCTCTCAGGGAAGAAGCATATTCCCCTAGATAATGTTTGAGCCCTGGGGAAAAGTCCCCTTTCGTTTTGTGAACTCATCTTTCTGCAAGATAAAATCAGCTCTGAAACCTAAGCCTGCCTCTGGAGTCCCTCCCTCCCTTTGATTGAAAAAGGTGGAAAGGTAAAAAGCATGGAGATCCTCCCAGATCCTCTGTTTGAAGCCACCCAGGACATTCACTTCCTCATTTTCCACCAGGCTACTCTCCTGGTGATTTCATGATCTCCAGAAACTCATCATTCCACAAGATGAAATTAACTCTGAAACTCATGCCTCCTCAGATAATCTACCCCCCCACCTCCACAACCCCACACCTCCACCCCGCCCCTCAACTACCCACACTTCCCACCTTTCAGCTTTCATGTGTTGTTTTCACCCATTGGTTTGTGAACTCCTTGAGGGCAGGGACTGTCTTACGGCTTGGTTTTTGGGGTTTTTTTGTATTCCCATTGCCTAGCACAGTGGCTGACACATAGTAGGCACTTAATATCTTTATTGACTAATTCTGTGCTAGTTATGGTTCTGGTCACCTCCACATGTAATGAGACATTACAACTTTTTCTTTTTTTTTTTTGGCAATTGGGGTTAAGTGACTTGCCCAGGGTCACACAGTTAGTAAGTGTCAAGTGTTTGGTCTGAGGTCGGATTTGAACTCAGGTCCTCCTGACTTCAGGGCCGGTGCTCTATCCACTGTGCCACCTAGCTGCCCCTTACAACTTTCCTAAAGCTGGTGGTTTTAGAACTTGTGGATTAAAAAAAAAATGAAGAATAGTATAGTTCCGGCTCACAAGAAACTTAAGTCTAATAAGGAAGATATATTAAGTTGATCAAAAGGTTAAAACGGTTGGGGGGCTAGGGTGAGAAAGTACACCTGGGCAAACAGAAGCCAGACTCCATCCAATGATAATACCTGATAGGTGAAGGGAAGCTTTGACTACAATTTCCCTGTCCCTCCTTAGTCTAGGCTAGGATTCCAAAAGACAGGCTTGTCTCACACAATAAACAGGAGTTTATTGATTAACTTACAAACCACTGGAAGGACATTCACATGTACAAGGAAATATGAACCTGTCTCACCACTACCTAGGTCCCTGGAGTCCTAAGAAATGAAACAGCCTACATAAGTGTCTCTGGAAAACATCTTGTGAGAATGGCAGGCTGATTCTGAGTGGCCCATGGAAGTTGTGTACAATACCAGTTTATATCCAAGATGACAACTGGAACTAGATACCTTTACAAATTCATCAACCCCAGATACCTTTGAATCCAACTATTATGAGGCCAGCTAAGGATGAGCACAGGGACTGGTAAACTCTCACCAAATGGTTTCTATTTTATTTTCAGTAAAATATTAGGCTAGGTTCTCAGGTGAGGAGGAGGAGTAGAAGTGAGCTATGGGAGGTTTGAAGAGAGAGGAAAAAAATTTGGAAAATCATCTTTAGTGAGTAGGATAGTGGATTGATTAGAAAACAAATGTTACCTATGGAGCAGGCATTCCGAAGGGCACAGTGAAAGGCGTGGATAGCTTCACAGCAGGACATGATAGGAATTGGGTTGAGGGGTGACGGGAATAAGGGATTGAGTAATGGGGAACAGAATGAAGTTTGAATATAATAACAGTGGGTTCTGAATCACTGAAGTATATGACAGCATGAGTCTGCTAATCATTAAAAGAATGAGTTCAGGCAGGTTATCAACACCACCAAGCATTAAATTTCAGGGGGGGAGGGGTCTTCTCAGGTAGTGGTGAGACAGTGGTATGACGAGCTTGATGGAATTATGTCCCTCTTCCCAGGCAGGTTCCACAAACCAGGCTACCCAGTCCCTACCTGTCCTCCTCCTCCTCCACGTGTTCTTCTCAGATCCCAAATGGAAGTGGCCTCTCTGTCTTGTGAACCAACATAGCATGTGGCTTCTCTTACTGCCCTTTAACAATCTGCTTTGTAGAATTTGGATCGAAATTCCCTCCTGTTAAGCAAGCTTGCCAAAATCAAGGGCTTCAATTCTAAATCTCCTTGTAAGCCAGAATGTACACAAGGGCTAGATGATGTGTCACAAGGGCAGGGATTTCATCTTATTCACCTCTGCCCTCCCCACCATGCCTGGCACAGGGCCATGCACATAACAGGCTCCACAAGATATTTTCCAAATGAATGTGGTGAACAGTATAAGAAAATCCCTCACTTCGAAGGCTTCTGGAGCAGCAGGGCACTAGGTGGAAGATCAGTAAGTAGAAACAATTATCTTTTCATTAAGACATTAAAAACAATACAATAATGCCATGTACAGGATTGTATTGAATACAAGAGCAGGAAAACCACATAATAATTCATAATCATGCTACTGGGAAGATACTACTTGAACCTGTGACTATCCAAAATAATAACTTTTGAAGTCCTGCAGATTTCCTACAATTTAATCAGATTGTCTAAACACCTACTACTATGGAAGTTTTGAAAGAAGTGGGACTTAGGAGTAAGAAGGTACATCAAACAATTCTGACGCAAACAATTCTTGAAGAAAAGGCAAACAGGCAGATTAGGATGAAGGGTGAAGTGAGGGACTTAGGGTTTGCCAGAGGACTCTGAAGGGGGAAGGGTACCAAAGTACATCTACTTCAACTTTGCATCCAGCTCCACCCCTTCCCATTCTCTCTCCTTCCCTCTTTCCTAGAGATCCAAGGCATTTGCCATACCTCTTCTGGGGTCTTCATCTTCACCCAAGGAAAATTAAATCTATTACTGGGGTCAGTGAGATAGAACAGCTCCTTTGTAAAATTTAGTTCACAAGCCTGAAATTACAACTTTGAAGGAAAAGTCTGAGAAATTAGTCCAATCTGGAAACATGCTGTCTCAATGGAGACAAAAGCAATGCCCAGCCCACCTCAGATTCTTAGATTGAACTCAGTTTATTCATCCTCCCCACCACTCCTTCCCCTAAATGAAAGTCTAGGAAACAGATACAGTCTTTTCCCCAGGAGAGGGCTCAGCACATTTGATACTCTGTCTAGAGTTGAAGAATTAATATTCTGAATGGGTCACCTTAGATTCAAGTTCCATCATTTGGAGTTTCTACAACTTGAGCAAGTCTGACGTTTCTTTTGCTCATTCATAAAGTTTGAATATTCTCCAAAATGCCATTAGCCTCCTCACTCTGATCCCTCTCCAGAATATTTAACCCATTTTTACAGTAACATAAAAGCACCCTCTGCTGTTGAACAAGACACAATGTTCTCAGGAAATTACTATACTGTATTACCAAAAGCTTTATGAATAATAATGGATAATACAGAACTAGAAAAAAAAACTTTACTAGTATTGGAGAAAGTGCTACTAGACAACAGTCATTCTGAAAGATCTGGAGGGTTTACCGCACTGTAAGTTCAAATGGGGTCAACAGGGACTTACAGCAATAAAAAAATGTTTTCTTTGGCTATACTGAAGTGTCTAGAATACCTATACTCTTCCCTGGTCAAACCACAAGTAGCATATTATGGAATACTATATACATTTCTGGGTAACACATTTTAACTAGAGATGGAAAAACTAGAGACAAAAATTTTTGGTATAGAAAGCCTCTAAGGTTTCTTCTCAATCAGATTCTGTGATCCTGTCTTCCCATTGGTGAAAAGGGAATAAGACCTACCTGGCCTAAATCACAGGGTTGTTATAAGGATAAAAATAAAATGATTTCAAAAAATAAGTTAGCAGCACGCCACAGTTTATTGTTAACAGAACATAAGAACTGCCACATCAGGTCAGCCCCATCTCCCAGCCAAGGGTCCATGCTCTTCTCAATGACGTTCCCTCAGTATTGAAGGAGGTCCTCCAAAGCACCTCTTATCTTCTTTAATGACACAATAGCCCTATCTTCCATGCATTTACCTAAGCTATTCCTGATCCCCAATTACATATGTGAAGAGGACCACTTATAGACAGTAACAAATTCCTTAAGCTTACTCTGGGTTGTGCTAAAGGGCACTTGCTTTTAATCACTCCAATCCAGCTTTTAAAAGAAGTCTACTCTTCTGACAATTCTGGAGTACAAATTCACATTCACTCTTTACAACATTACAGACTCTACCATATTTTAACCTTGCTCTCCAACCTGGAGAACACAGATTTTTATGTCAAACCTACAATATTCTTCTCTAGTTCTGTCATGTCTTTCTCAAGCCATGGCAACAAGAAACACAGAAGATAGTGTCCATGTACAGACAAATCGGTTTTGCACTGGGAGTGATGTGCTGGTTTGCTATTCTGTCCAGAAATGTGCTCATCATTTGATTGAACTTTTTGGCTCCAGCAGTACCCTGAGCTAATTATGTCAGGGAATAGTCTCCAACAACTTATAGATCTTTCCTGGGTCAAGAATGGAAGGGATAGTTAGCAAAGAAACTAATTCTAAATAGTCTGAATCACTGTCACCTAAATCACCTGCTTTATACTTGTCCCCATGGAAGTACACTTAGGATTTCTGACTGCTCCCATCAAATACTCCTACAGTTTGCCTTCTGCTAGTTCAGCATTTCATTGCTACCAGGAGTTTAGAGTATCACTTGTACACCTGAAGAGCACCGTGACCCACAGTGTTAACAAAATATGAGCAAAACTGCAGGTCCTGCTTGCTGCCCAGCAGCCTGAGAGAGAATGGACCCTCTGCATGTGCCGTGTCACTAAGAGGCCAACTGAGAACTATTCTGGAGGGCTCCTTTCCAAAGGAAAACCAGAGACTAATTCAGTGGAGTTGACATGCTCTCAGTCTGACAGGCACAGAGACACCAGAAAAACCATCCTCCACCTGGCAGACTATACCAACGGATGTAAACTTCCCCACCACCACCTGCAGCAACTAAATAACTAGGTCGGCTGCTTGCCTGGAACATCAAAAGACTGGTTCCCTCCCCCTCCCAAGTTCACTTCAATTTGTTAGGGAGGTTGAACAGGAGGAGGAGATAATCTATCAAACCTAAATCTCTTTCCACTGTGAAGTATTTAGGAAGAAGGGTCTCCATTTCTAACATGAAAGCTCCCCAGAGACTTTTCTGCTTACTGATTAGGGCCTGACAGTCATCACTTGGCTACTTAACTATCTCTACAGCTGATAATCTCCAATTTCCAGACGAGAAAAAAAAAAGTAGCCACCTAGAAAATCAGAAAGTAGTGGCATTCCTGACTCCCACACATTTCATGAGGTGTCCAGAATTTGGCATGTTGGGCTAAACTCCACAGCACTCAGGTAGCAGAAATTAACTTGATTTCTTTCATTCTCTTTGCTAAATATGGGTAACAATCCCTATTCTGATTCATTTGCCCTAACAGTTCCTGAGGCTTAATAGCTTGTCCCTCACAACTCATACAAACATCGATGCTTAAATTTAACGGGATGCAAAGCACAAGAACAAATCATGTTAGCTAACTGGCCTCCTACTGCTCACTTAGCCTGTTCCACTATTTACTTCCTCCTCTCCAGTCCCTCCTGACTTGCTGGCCCTCTACCGAGTGGAAGTGGCCAATGGACAGTGAAATGAAATGGGCCTTGGGCCTCATCTCACAGGTGCTGCTTCTTACTCAGCAGACAGATGAGTTGAATCAGAAGGGCCTAGAGATTTCAACTGAGTCCTCATCATGTTCATTATGACAGATCTGAAAACAAGTCTTCTGGTCTCTAGGGATCCTGGTTTGACTTCTAGATCAGAGAGCTGTGTTGGGTTTATTGCCCTATACACTAAGATTCTGCAAAGAAAAACAGGTGGGATGCCTTCATGACCATATGTAGGGTCAGAAGGCTAGGCCTTCCCTCCTCTAATTCTTTTTTTATTTATTTTGATCTTGGTAACCCTCCTGAAGGGGAAGAAGCTTTTTCCTCTCTGAAAATCAGAGCTCCTAATCCCATGTGGTGATAATGCCTATAAAGTGTGTGAGCCCCAGTGGTATAGCTATCTGCTGCATTAAAGAGGGTTGGGGGTGGGGCAAGGGAGGGAAGAGGAGAAAGGAGTGGCCTGGAGGCCAAAATCTGCGGATCCCAAAGAATGGTATTGGATTTGCTGAATAGTGAGGTTAGCCCAGTGGCTCTATAAGACTCAGATGCCTATCCTTGATGATTGAGCAGGCAAACAAGGACGACAGTCTCAAAGGAAGTCTTCAAGAAAGCAGGCAACATCACAAAGCAGTCTGTGTGCCTGTGGGCTTGTTGGAAAGCAGCCATCACAGACGAAGAGAGTGGAAATGTTACACAGGCATCTTCAAGGAGCTGGCGGCAATCGCTATAGGAGGAAGAAAGAAAACACAGAGTCAAGACTTAGCCAACCAAAATAAAGGAGCCTTTGTTCTGCTGTTCAGGAAAGAAAGGTAAGGGTAAGGTGGAGGATTGAGGAGTTAAGGTTAGTAGTTACATCCTCATTCTTGGAGGCAGCATAAAAATTTAGTCAAGTCAGATTCCTATAGCAAGACCCTTCCTAAAACCCACATCCTACTCAAGGCAAAGTTTTTCCCTTTTCCCTCAATGATCGAAACTGACTACCAGTCAACATTCATTCCCACCACACAACATACATTTCTTAACTACTCAATAAAAAAGAAAATTACCACATGCAACATCGAGTTACACATGGTTGCAAGCAGCAAAGTTCACAAGTGTTCACAAGTCACCAGTTATTAAAATTCTTAGAAAAACACCAAGCCCACAATGGTCTGATACAAGGATCAAGGATACCAGCAGAACCTGTATCCTTTTCTTCACTCACAGGCTTGATTAACCCTTAGCATCTCCTGGCTCCCAGATTTTGTGAAATTCAGCTTATGTGACAGAAAGAGCTCTGCTGCAAAGCCAGCTAGGGAATTATATTCAGTTCAGCTTTTTAGGGCAAGAATGAAACGAGGCCATCAATCAGCTGGCCCACTGGATCAGAAAAGCTCCCTGAAGGAAGCTAGGTGGTACAGTGGATAGAGTCAGGAGGACCTGAATTCAAATGCAGCCTCAGACACTTGACACTTGCTAGTTATGTGACCCTGGGCAAGTCACTTAACCCTGACTGCCTCACGAAAAAAGAAAAGGGAAAAAAAAAAAGCTCCCTGAAAACAAGGGACTCAAGTTGGCATGGCATGTAATCATGGCACAGTTCTGCTGTCTCGGGCTTCCTCTGATTTAGTTCTCAGATAGGCCCTATTTAATCTCTGGTTCTATAAAAAACAACAGCCCAACTCACAAAATGAATATAAAGGTTCCCAGATCATCTGCCCTTAGGACAGCTCTTTCCTGGCTCAAACTTTTTTTTTAAGCTAATGCATGCATTGTACCAAGTGCTTTACAATTATCTCATTTGATCCTGACAACAACCCTAGGAAGGTAGGTGCTGTTATTATCCCCATTTTACAGAAGAGGAAACTGAAGGAAAGAAGTTAAAGTGGTTTACCAGGGTCACAGAGCTAGTTAGTTAAGTGTCTGAGCCAGATTTGAAGCCAGGTGTTTTTGACTCCAGGCTCACTCAATATATCAAAAACAATTTATCCTTTCCCCCAAAACGTTCCTCTCCTTCTGACTTGAATTGTCAGTGGTACCTATTCACCTATGTTCAGCTCCTCATTCTCTTTTTCTGGCTTAACATGTACAGAACATTCTCTTCTCTTCTCTCTTCCTCTTGACACTATTGTCAGCTCCCATGGTTTTAATTATCATCACTACGCAGAGGACTCCCAGATCTATATATCCAGACCTAGTTTCTACTGTGCTCTAGTCATATATCATGAACTCTTACTGTTTATTGCATATTTCCAAATGGATAGCCTGTAAGTATCTCCAACTCAGCATGTCCACAACAAAACTCATACTCTTTTCCCTAAGTTCACCCCAGTTCCAAAATTTCCCTATTTCTGTCAAAGGCACTAACATACTTCCCATCATCAAAGTTCAAAACCCTGGATTCATCCTCCTCCTCTCTCACCCCACCATGTCCAATCAGTTGCCAAATCCTGTCAATTCTACCCACACAATCTCTCATACATCCATCTTCTTCTTTACACTCACATAACCACCACCCTAGTTCGAGGTCCTTAGCACACTTCTCACCTGAATTACTGCAATAGTTTAATTGGTTTCCCTGCCTCCATTCTCCCTGCTCTTCAATTCGGCCTCCCTACGGGTAACAAAGTGATATTCCTAAAAGCTCAGTTCTGACCACATCACTCCCCTGCAAAAAAAGCTCCAATGCTTACCTATTGACACAAAAATAAAATACAAATGCCTCAGTTTAACATTTAAAGTACTTCTCAGCCTGACTCCAGGCTACCTTTTCCCAGTTTATTATACATTATTCCCCTTCATACACTCTACAATCTAGCCTAATTGCCCTTCTTGTTATTTTATTTCCTATCTCCTTGTCTTTACACAGCCTGATACCTAAAAGGCATCCCTCTCTCATCTTCTCCTCTTACAATTCCTAGCTTCTTTCAAAGCTCACCTCAAGTGCCACCTCCTACATTAGGCCTTTCTGGATCCTACCTGGTTTAGCTACAAGTGCACCTGTCCTCACCCTGAAATTACCTGGTATTTACATAGATACGCATATATTGCTTCAACAAACAGAATGTGGGGCTCCTTAGGGAATGCTTCCTTCTTATCTCTATATCCTCAGGATCTACCATAGCACCTGGCACACAACAGGCACCTAACAGGTACTGATTGACTGACAGTGCCAAGATCTCTCACCATATTAGCTCATTAACATTTCCCAGAATGGCCTCTCATCGAAAGTCTTAGAAAGGGTGAAGGGTGCTGTTTTTCTACCATAACTGATGACAGGTAGCAATCATTATACCAACTTCTCCCCCAAAAGAGGAATTTCAGAAGAGTGATGCCTACAAAAAACTTCTAAAGTCATCTGACAGCCACAAATTACTTACAGCACCCACTAACTAAGCTTATTTGATAATCAAACCAGGCACAGTACATAATAATGGATAGTGCCCATATAAGCCATGCTCTCAGCAAGCGTGTTCAAGACTAGAATAAAATCCAGTTTTTTTCTGATGCCACCAATGTGTGGATAGCCTTCCTGAGCTCCATCCTATGATCTGGAAGATTTCACATCAAAAGCTCACAGTAATTATCAGATCAAATAAAGAAGGTCATAATAATAACATCTTCAGAAGAAGTAAGGAGCAAGAAGCAATGGAACTGCAATAAGCCCAGGAGAAACTGAAGAATGAAGCTCACAGAGAGTTGGGAAATAGAATATCATGTGAGAAGAATAAGAATGCCAATTGGGGTATGTGAAGGGGTATAATATGTAATAAACCAGGAAAAGGTAGTTAACTTAAAAGGTTGTTAACTTGAAGCACTTTTCCCTAAGTTTATCCTACATTTAATTCAAATGGAGGCACTACTGTCTAAATCTGTGTAAACTCTTGACCTACAATGCTACTAAAAAAAGGAAGAATATTTCTGCAAAGCCTTCCTCTACAGCTGCTGAGTGATGGATTAGACAGATGGCTAGAGTATCCTGCAGGTCTATGCCCTCCACCTCACATGAGACTGCCTTTCTCATTGGCAAAACTCACCTGTGGGGTAGAAGGCAGAGCCTGAGGGGTGGACTCCTCTAAGGAGGCAGCTCCTGTGCCCATTGGACTCAGTGTGGTGACACGGCTTGGTTGGCCTCGTAGAGTTACTGTAATGGTGGTTGGAGCCTTCAAGCCTACAGAAAATAAGGATCCAAGTTACTATTAGAACCTACTATATCAAATGGGGTCTTTCCAGCATCATCTCCTTTTCCTGATCAGTTTCTTTCTGCCCACCTAACCAACTCAATTGTGCCCCACTACTCAAAGTTCAGAAAGCAACAGTAAACAGCCTGTGTTTTCATGACCTCTTCAGAGGATGAACCAAAGCAAGGGACCTCAGAGATCATCTAGTCCAAGTTCCCATCCAATGCAAAAATCCCCTTTCCATTACCCTCAACACAAGTTCGCTCAATTTCTGTTTCAATACCGCTAGCAACGGGAAACATACTCCCTCCCAAAACAGTTCATTCTATTTTAAGACGGTTCTAACTGTTCCTTATGTATACGGCAGACTACATCTGCCTCCCCAAAAACTTCTGCCCTTTGGTTCTAAGCCTATCTTCTTAAGTTACACAAAAATCCATGCAGCCAAATTAGTGGAGGATCCCTTCCTAATTCTCTTGAGTTTCAGTTTAATGTCATGCCTCACCCATATGCTGTGAGCAGGCAGGCTACAGAGCTGAGATTTCCCAATCTCTCATTCCTACAAGTCCTAAGACTCACCTGCCGTTTGATTAGAAATCTGAGCCAGGCCAGGGAGGCTACTGGCCAACTTGGCAAGGCCCCCATTGGTCAGCAGTTGGTGGATGGCTGTAGGCTTCCCACCAGGAGTGGCACCCAAGGAGGAGAGGGTGGTGGCCACAGGAATGGTACGAACAATGGTGCCAGTGCCTGTGGTGATGGCACCCAGGCTCTGCATAGGGGTAGGCAACTTCACACTGGTGGTCTGTGGGATATATAAGCCCAGGTATTAAAAGGAAGTATCATTTCATGACATTCTTTGAGTTTTCAAGAACCACAGAGGGTTGAAGGGATAGATAAAGGGAAGCTCTAATAACAATTGAAAGTTTCATAGTCCTCACCAGGATTGTTGTGAGAGCAAATAAAATAATAACTGTAAAGTGCTTGGCACATAGTAAGCACTATATAAATGTTTATTATTGTTGTTATTACTATGATTGACCCTAATCCCAACTTCACTGTGACAACCCCTTCCCTAATCTGCCCATCCCAGTACAATGTGGACCTCAGGACTGCTGACCACTTACCTGTGTGGCTGGCCCTGGGGAAGCACTAGCTGGGAGGGTGGGAGTTTTGCTGCTGATATCCTGCAGGCTGAAGCTGAGCCCCTGAAGGAGGCTGCTGGCAGATGTGGACCCTGGGAGGAGAAGACCACAACTGATGCAACAGGCTTAGCCACTCTCACTTCAGCCCAAAGAAGGCTGCCCACCTTTCATCATCAACTAACATGTCAATCATTGTTTGCTGGTTTGGACTCTTACAACTAGCATTTAACTATCTCCCTACTCTTCTCTGAAGACTCATGTGGTACATGGCAAAAAAGTTAGGGTCCTATATTAGGGATTCCCGCTCACTCTAAACTCTTCCCCCCACCTAATCTATTTTATGAGACAGGACTTTTAAGTTCATAAAGGCTCTCCCTGGCCTGATTCATTCGCTTGCCAACAGACTTTCTGCTACCAACCTCTGCCTGGAAGAGGGAAAAGATCTAAGGGAAGAGCCACAGAGATATCTCAAGGCCACAACCAGGAGTGGGGAACCTGCAACCTCGAGGCCCCATGTGGCCCTGTAGCTCCTCAAGTGCAGCCTTTTGACTGAGTCCAAGTTTTACAAAACAAATCCTCTTATTAAGCAGATTTGTTCTGTGAAGTTTGGATTCAAAGGGCCTCACTTGAGGACCTAGAGGGCCACATGGGGCCTCGAGGCCAAAGGCTCCCCACCCCTGCACAACCACTCCTAGTATAGACTAATGGACCTTCTTTAAGGAGGAAGAAAATACTTGGTCTTGCTAGTATCCAGTATTTTATTGGGTCACATCTCTGATTCCATTCTTTGAGTGTAAAAATGTTTCTTAAAAGGGAATGGATTCAAATAAAGGTATCATAGCTCAAATATATAAAGAGCTTTGTCAAATTAATAAGAATATGGGTCATTTCCCTATTGACAAATGGTCAAAGGATGTGAACAGGCAGTTTTTGGATGAAGAAATCAATATGAAACAATGCCCTACATCATTATTGCTTACAGAAATGCAAATTAAAACACCTTTGAGATATCATCTTACAACTATCAGATTGGCTAAAACGATAGAAGGGGAAAACAACAAACGTTGTAGGGATGTGGAAAAATCGGGACACTAATTCACTCTTGGTGGAACTGTGAACTAATCCAACCATTTTAGAGAGCAATCTGGAATTGTGCCCAAAGAGTTATAAAAACTGTGTATACCCTTTGACCCAACAATATCACTTTTTAGGTCTGTTTCCCAAGGTGATCAGGGAAAAGGAAAAGAACTTATATGTTGTAAAATATTTATAGCAGCTCTCTTTGTGGTGACAAAGAAGTGGAAATTGAGGCATCAATTGGGGAATGGCAAAACAAGTTATGGTATATAATTGCGATGGAATACCACTGTGCTATAAGGAATAATGAGCTGGTTGATTTTGGAAAAACATGGAAAGATTTGCATGAAATAATGAAAAGTGAAATAAGAATAAGCAGAACCAAGAGAATGTTGTACAAAGTAATAGCAACACTGTTTTAAAAGCAACTTTGAATAACTAAATCATTTTGATTCTAACCAATTAGAAGGAAGATGCTATCCACATCCAGAGAAAAAACTGATATAGAGATGTATAGTATAGTTTTACATACATACATATACATACACACACACACACACACACACACACACACACACACACATTCACTCACACACTTGTATCTAATGGTATCCTTCTTTAAAGAAAAAATATACAAAAGTGCACAGCAGAGAACAAAAGAAAACTTAGAAGGAAGCACAGAAAATCAGGGTAGCTTTGAAAATGATGTGTAGTATTTATTACATAGTATTTTTTTTAAAGTAAACAGTATGAAATGGAAATAGTTTTATATTGAATCTTCTTTTTATGCTGTGCTGTGTACATGGAAATGTTGGGGATTTTTTTAAAGTCTTCTTGTATTTAAGTTTAAAATGACTAAAAAAGTTTTTAAAAAAGGAATGGAACCTGCAGCCTCCAAAATTCTACAAACTGGTACAATTGTAGACTGATCGATCACTCACAGTAAGAAATAAGGCTGATTAACTCCCTTATCGTGATTGAAGCCTTGGCTAATATCTAATGACAGCATCATGCAAACCCTACACCTATAAACCAGGCCAAAAAAAGATCCCTCCCACACCAAACCACCACCATCCCCCACTCCCCCACCCACCCAACAGCACACCAAAAAGCACAAGAAGATAAAGTGGGACACAAAGTACCTGGGAGTGTGCTGCCAGGAGAGGCTGCCACACAGTGACCACCACTGGCCACCAAGCGGCTCTGCAGAGTGTGGAAGGCACTAGGAGCAGTACTGTTGGGAATAATGGAGGAAGAGGCTGGACTCACTGACACTGCTTCAGAAGCTGCACTTGATCTGGAGAGACAGGAAAAGTGTTGAAGAACTGCTCCAAATTTCAGCAAGGCAGATTGATGGGGACAGACTTATGGGGATAATGAAGAATAAAGCAGGGGTCAAGTGAGGCACAAGAGAGATCAGCAGAGATATAACTTTGGCCTCCTGACTCTCAACTTCTCGCAATTCCCTATATCCTATATATTACACAACATCCTAAGCCAAAGTCTACCAATAGGGAATGCAGCCAAGTGTAGAAATCAGTAAGGTATAAGGGAGACTTCTACATCTCCCTCTGGGGGCCAGGCCATCAGAACAAGGATATGAGTAATGGTAATAAGGCTGAAGATCCTCAAATAAAAAGTGCCTCCACTTTTTGTGGATATAAATGTATAATGGCTTACCCTACAGGGATATGCTTCATGAAAGCAGTCTAAAATAAACTTGAATGACTAAGGCCACAGTTTATGTGATCTATCAGAAAGAGACCAAAAGAAATGACATTTAAAAAAACAAAGTTAGGCAGACTCACTTGGCTGTGGTGAGCAGCCCCGTTAGCTCCTTGGCACCTACAGCGGCTTGCCCCCGAGTCACAGTAATGGGCTTTCCTCCTGAAACTGCACAACAACAGCTTCTCAGCACATTGACTTGATTATGCCTACTTCTGCCTATACCTCTTAGAATCACAGAGCGCTGGGAAAATGCAAGAAACCTGGACTGATCTCACTATTCGCACCCTAAACTGAGCTATGGTTCAATGATAAAGAGCTTCCGACTCCTAGTCAGAAGGCCTAGTTTCAAGTCCCAATTCCACCCTTTACTAACTACGTGACCATGGGAATTCAATTCAAAGAGTATTTATTAAGCACCTATTCTGTGCCAGACACTAATAGGCACTGGAGATAAAAAAATCAAAAATGAAAAACCCCTGTCCTCAAAGAACTTACATTCTAAAAAAGGTAGGCAACAAGTGAAGTGCAAAATACGTACAAAGTAAATACAAAGCAATTCGGGGGGCTTAGGCAGAGGACACTAACAACTAGGGGATCAGGAAAAGGTTTCATACAGGACATGGCACCTGAGTTATGCTTTGAAGGGAACAAAACATTTTAAGAGGCAGAAAGAGAACATTCTAGGACAGAGCCTGAGGAAAGGCAAAGGAAAGGGAAATGGCATTTCACATTTCGGGAATGGCAAACAAGCCAATCTGACTGGTACAGAGTGGGTGAGGGAAGTAGTATGAAATCAGTCTAGAAAGACAGGCTGGACCCAAATTTTGAAAGACTTTAAATGCCAAATAAAGTCACTATTTTATCCTAGAGGTAAAAGGGAGCCACTGAAGCCTCTTGAACAGGGGAGTGACATAAACAGATTTGTGCTTTAGGAATATTAATTTAGCAGTTAGCCATTTCCCTTCACAGGGCTTTAGTTTCCTTAATAGTAAAATGAGGGAGTGATACTAAATTTTCTCTGTAAGTCCATTCAAAAGTCCATTCTAACAGAATATGACTCCAATCTCAGATCAATGGACATTCCCTGGTTTCTTCAGCATGTACTCCAATGTCTACTTCTACTATAAGCTTCTTGTAACATGGAATGAAGCAGGAACTACAAATGGGACAGTCTGTGCTCTCTGTGAGTGTTCAATTAGTACAATAACAGCTTCCCTAGACACTTGCCCTCTGTGCTTCCTCCTTGGGATGGGAGACTTGGTCCACTAGCTCCATCCCCATGAGAGACAATGGTCACTTTGATCTTGGCTCGCTTGGAAGCCTTGCTGCCCGGAGGGGGGCTAGGAGGATGCTGACGCTTCAGCTGGCCCCGAAGGTCTTCTTTATCAGCTTCCTCAGCCTGGTCTGAGGAGATGGGAACTGAAAAGTGAAGAAGATCAGTTTGAAGTCTCCTCCAATCCAGGAAGGCCCTGTTGGGCCTGTTAAGGACTGCCTCAGAGAGATGCACAAGCATGCACAATACACATACACACTACTCAAACTGAATGATCAGCCCATGTCCAAGGCCTTGCACCCAAGATGCTTACTAAAGTCAATTCTGCCTTCAGCTGCCTGACCTCAGATTCTACCCCACAGCAGCACTCTGATCCTAGAACCCCATGTTACACCTCTGTCCTATCCTGAATGATGTGACTACATCCCTGCTCAAACCTACCCCAGCCCTGGAGAATGTGAAGGCCCAGAAAGAAGAAAGGAGGTAATTTCTCCCTACCACCACTAGGTCCAACAAGAGAATATTAGGGTGATAGGAAGACTCTCTAATAGATATAGGTAGTATTTCCCAGTCTCCGAAACTGTTCCATCCTTCTCTGATTCCATTAGTCCCTCAAATCACAAATCTAGAGTTCCCTTGGGGATATTAAACATCGCAGAAAGCACAGCAAGGCAAAGAAATAAGCAGGACCAGAGAAAGGCCAGCAGTATACATGGGGATCACACAACATATGGCCACTAGCCCTGTCCAACAAGAGAAGGAAGGCTATCCTCTTCTAATAGTTAAAATTTCCATGTAAACACTGAGTTTTGTCCAACCCCCTAAAATCATGGGGTTCTCTTTGTCAAATGTAGGAGACCTAAGGTAATTCCACTGTTTAAAAAATAGCTCTCTTCTGTCCTCAGGCTAGAAGTTCCAATATGGATTCCAAAGTTCCTGTTCCAAAGGGACCAGGGCTAAAAGCACAACATGCAATCTTCTTCAGAAATTGCCTCTCTATAGCATACAAACCAGCCTTTCTTCATTGATTGGTGAATAGATCCAAAACAAACTCATCTACAAGGCTGACTATGCCTTCCTTGTTCTCCTCTCACCAAAGTTCCCTTCATATAGGCCTCTATAGACTGGCTCATTCCTCTAGCTTTGCTGCCAACTTCTCAGGAGACTGTCCCACCCCATCCCTCCCCAATTTAAGCACAAAGGGCAATATCAGCTGCTCCCATAAGGGGTGCTTGGAACCACAAGCATTTCCTCCTGATCACCATCACAGTACAATCAGAGCTAGAATCATTCAAGACCTGGATGTGCTAGCTCAAATAAGGAGTGGAAGAGAGACATGGAAGGTTGGTTTTTTATTTTTAAAAAAAAAAGCTCTGAAAGTTTGTAAATGGTTTTGTTCCTTTAGTGGCCATGATGAGAACAGGAAAGCAGAAGCAAAACAAAGAGTACAGAAACACAGGCCTTTCTATACATGCAAAAGCTTGCAGAGAAAAAGGGGTCACGCAGACAAAGCAAGAAAATGAGAACACAAAGGGAAAAAAAGAAGTGAAACAGAGAATAAAAGACAGCAGGAGAAAGAACAAGAAAAAATAAAAAAGATGCAACAGGCAAGAGGGTTCCACAGAGACAAATCCATTGAGAGAAATAGGATGATGGAGAGAGGGGCACAAAGAAAGGACTAAGAGGGGACAAAACAAAAGGCAAATGAGAGGAAAGGCTAGAGCAAAATTTCAATCAATTTCAACTCAAATATTAAGCACCTACTTAGTGCAAGGAATCATGCTAGACTGTATGTGAAAGAGGCAAGTTGAGCAGCAGAGGCAGAGAAAGCAAGGGACAGGCAAGCAAGAAAAAGATACTCACCAAAGAGACAGGAGGAGGTGCCGGGAGGAAGAGTTTTCCTCACCAGCATGTTTTGTTTCAGAAAAGCAGCAAACTGTGCTGGAATGAATCAGAAAGAATTACAGAATCATAGCCGGCCAAGGAAGACAAGAAGGGGAGAGGGAGCCAGGAAGGGGTCTAAAGATGTCTCCTCACATTACTTCTTGCTAACTGAAACCATCACTAATAAGGTTATAAGGTTACTGATCTCACTCATGACCAATCAGTCATGTGACCAAATGGACCCCATTTTGATTCCCTGACTGATCAATGTCATAAGTGTGCCTATTAGCAAGCAACCTCTAAACATTCCCTGAATTGCTGTGCCCCATATATGGTCCAAATGGGAGTAAAAGCTAACATCTCAACCTTTCCTTTTGACAAAAACAAAATGAAACACCACTTAATGGTACTTAGCTACAACCACAAAGCCACCAAGCAGACACAGAGCATAAAAACACTATCACACCAGCTTGGAGAACTTGTTTGCTCCCATATATTCATGCACATACGTGGCTTTCTCTTTTGTTAGCACTATTTTTCTAGGCTACGCTGAAGGAATCTAGGGTTTGAGTTCTAAACCTTAAGCACCAGATAAAGAAATGCAGAGTACATAAATAGATAAGATGATTCTGTTTGACAGGCAGTCTGAGTTCAGTATATTAAGTTACAGCAAGAAATAACTCCTGCTATTTCCAGGCACTCAACGCCCCCTAGGGAAATTTGAACATGTTAGATGTTCCTGGATAAACAATCAATTCCCATAATACCAGACCCTATTTGGGCCAAATCAAAGCCAGAATTATCAGCATGAAAATTATTAGCTTTCCTTAAGCAATTTCTCTGACACTTTCCTTCTCTCCTCTTCACTGATTCTTTGCAGTGTTCACATTATCAAAAGCTTCTCATTTCAATCACAATCAAAATGCCCCAAATCAAATGTGAAGGACAGTCAAAAATCTTTCCCACCAAAACTGGAACACTAATGCATTGTTGGTGGAGTTGTGAAATGATCCAACCATTTTGGAGAGCAATTTGAAACTATGCCCAAAGGGCTATAAAAATGTGCATATCCTTTGACCCACCAATAGCACTTCTAGGGCTGTAACCTAAAGAGATCATACAAATGGGAAAAGGATCCACGTGTACAGAAATATTTACAGCAGCTCTTTTTGTGGTGGCAAAGAATTGGAAATTGAGGCAGGATGCCCATCAATTGGGGAATGGCTGAACAAGTTGTGGTATACGAATGTAATGGAATACTACTATACTGTAAGAAATGATGAACAGGCTGATTTCAGAAAGACCTGGAAAGACTTGTATGCTCTGTTGCTGAGTGAAATAAGCAGAATCAGGAAAACGTTGTACACAGTAACAGCCACATTGTGCTATGACTAACATTGATAGACTTAACCCTTCTCAGCAATACAAGGATCTAAGACATCTCTAAAGGCCTCATGATGTAAAATGCTATCCACATCCAAAGAAAGAACTACGGAGTTTGAATGCAGAGCGGAGCATACTATTTGCTATTTTTTTTTCTCTTCTGTTGTGTTTTGTTTCTTCTTTCTGGTGGTTCCTCCTATTAGTTCTAATTCTTACTTATAACATCACTAATATGAAAATATGTTTAATAGGAATGTATATTTATAGCCTATATCAGATTGCTTGCCATCTTGGAGAGGGAGGTGGGAAGTGATTGTTGATAATTCAAAATAAATTAATTTTTAAAAAAAATCCTTCCCACCAGAAATCCGTACTGGGTTTTAGCATAGAAATCATGACTCTCAAGTTACAGAGCAAAGGAAGAACCCAGTAAATCTGAATATTTCCAGGCCTCACCCTTTGGGAAGTCACTTTCTACAAGCAGTGACTCAGGGAAGCTGTCTGTAGGAAGGATAAGGAGATGGTTTTCCCTGCTGATAATAAAGATGTGAAGTTCATCACACAAAACCCCTGCCATTAACAAGGCAAAGTAAGGAAGGTCATCCTTCCACACTTTCCAGACACACCCTTTAGGTTGTCCCTTTGTCACTTCTTTTCATTTTAAAACTACCTTTAACTTGTTTTAAAATGTTAAAAAGGAGAAGTGAGAGCACACTGATTTCCCCCAAATCATGCCTCACTGGGGATGGTTAGGTAGGTCAATCATTTAAGAAACCCAAGTTCTAAGGAACAACTACAAAAAAGATAGGACGGAAATCCATTTGGCATTAGGCCTGAGATCTGTACCTTGAGCCTGTTTATGGGTCAAGACAGCTTCTGTCCGCTGTACATGTCTCTTCAATAGCTGGGCAGTGCCAATTTGGCTAGACTTAGGGGCAGAGGTCACCGTTGCCATTTTGGTCTTGGGACTAGAGGTGGGGCTGCTAGACACACTTGATAGATCCTAAATGTGGTTAGAGAGATAAAGAAAAACATGTCATCTAGACTGAAATAATTCAATTCAATAACAAGTAATAGTGTTAGGTACTACGTAGGGCTTCTTAAACTTTTTCCACTCTAGACCCCTTCAGCACTTCTTAAACTATAGGTCATGACCCATATATGGGTATAAAGAAAGGCATAAAAACAGAAGAATGAAATTTCATGAGATTCCCTGGATTCACAAGCAGAAATTTTCTTTTTATGAATATGTAAAACCTGAAGCATTAAGAGATTCAAGAGATAAAGAGTTAAGGCTAGAAAAGAACCCAGAGGTCACAAATATAAGTCCTTCATTTTACAAATGAGAACTAAGGTCTCAATGTTTAGGTAATTTGCCCAAGATAATACAGGTCCTAAATGGTAAAGCCATGATTTGAACCAGCTTCCCCAACTCCAAATCCGGTGTTCTTTCCACTTTCCACCTTGCTGAGAACCAAACTTATCAATATGCTCTACCAATATGCTCCAGTCCCACTGCAGCCACATATAAACTATTATCCTTAAGGTGCATTACCTCAGAACCAGAAGGTGAAGCAGGACGCTTAGCAGCAGGAGAGGTAGGCCGGCTTCCCCGTTCAGGAAGTTCAAAAGCCAAATCTCGGCGCGCTGAATCACGAGGCTTCTTCTTCTTCTCAGCATCCTGATCTCGGGGCTCAGAGCCGCTGTGACCCTCAGCACGAGTGAGCACACCAGTCAGAAAGTCTGCAATCTCATCCTGGTTCAAACAGAAAATGACTATCTATCAGTGCCAATCAGTGTCAACCCTGGGGTACAATCTCAAGGCATTTTCAAACCAGTATCAACTCCATCCTGCTTTTGACATTAAAATGTCTTTCCCCTCCCCTGTGAAGCCTAACACAGTCTCTTCAGTCAGTCTACAAATGAATACTAAGACCAAGTAACAGGACCCCTGAGGGGCACCTGAAACTGACAGTACTCTACCACTTTCATCCACCTGAATTTTTTTCTTCCTCTTCAAGCTATTTTTCCTCCTTCTCTTCTTTATTCTTCCCATGACTATGCTTTGTATTTCCCAGTTGCCCCAACAGAAAAAACTTAGTACTGTGACATATAGAAGTTTCTGATCCCTCTACTGAACCAACCTCGAGAATATGATATGACAGGTATAGCAGAAAAAAAAGAACAAAACAACTGTGTTCACCTGGACACATCTGTCCACCATGCTCTGAGTCAGGCCTTCAGATTTCTTCTTTGCTTTGCTTATCCTAAGAGAAAGGAAGAAGGAAATCATATGAAGACATCATTCACTTAAAAAAAATTCTGCTGAAAGATATGGATTTTAGGGTTGATTTATTTTCTGCGCACAAGAAGCATAAGTTAGAAAAAAAAACAGGATAAATTTCTCTAAAAGACACACTCACAAAATTCTAGAGCTGAAACAGACCTTAGAGACCATCAAGTCCAACACCCTCAATTTACAGAGTAGGCAACTGAGACCCAGGACAGTGAAATGATGGCATGTGGTAGTGGAGGAACTGGAGCTCCAACCCAAGACTCCTAATTCCTAATCAAGTGCTCTGCCCACTCACAGTTCCACACTGCCTCCTAAAATATCCATCATAGAATTGAGAGCTAAAAGGAATCTTTAGCAACGCATCTCCTCCAAACCCCTCATTGTTCAATCTTTTTACAGTCATGATCCCATTTGAGATTTTCCAGGAAAAGATACTTAGAGTGATTTGCTATTTCCTTCTCCAGATCATTTTACCGACAAGGAAATTGAGGTAAACAGGGTTACATGACTTGCCCAGGGTCACACAGCTAGTAAGTGTCTGAGGCCAGATTTGAACTCAGGTCTTCCTGACTCCAGATCTGGCACTCTATCCACCAGGCCATCTACCTGCCCAACCTCCTCATTATGTATGAGGAAACTGAGACCCAGAGAGCAGACACTTAGAGGACATTTTCTTCCACCTCATTTGAACTACTCTTGCATGACTCTTTACGGTCCAACAGGAAGCAGCAAACACTCCTCAAATGTGCCCACCTGAGATTGTCATCAGCTCCCCCAACTACTACCATGCTGTTGTCAGCACGAATCTTCTCCCTAAAGTCCTCCATGGCCTCAGTATGACACTGTAGGGAGTTCTGGCCAATGACAAAGAGGACTGGAGTCTTCATATCCAGGAGAGGGTCATCCACATCCTGACAAGAGAAAAATCTTTAGGAGATATAACACATATTCAGTAAATGCCTACCTGGAAATCCACACAGAAAAGGAGATAGGTGTAAGAAAATTCCATTGGTTGAATGGCACATAGGAGGGAGACTACAGTGGTACCTGACTTTCTATTCCCATTCTAATAACTAGTCCATAATCTCAATCCTATCCTTACCCCTCTGGGCCCGTCCACTGTAAGCAGAGGAAATCCAAGGCAGACAACTGCAGTGACATACTCCATCACTGATACCTGAAAATAATACAATTGTTGATGTAAGGACTCATCTCCTTGCAGCTTTGGCCAGCCAAGAATCCTTTAAGTAACCCAATCTACCAATTAGTCCTAACCTCCAAAAGACCACTCTGATCTCTATGTCTTTTAGTCATGACATCATTGAGCATTACCTTTCACAAAGTAGGTATTTAATAAATGCTTGCTGAATTAAATAGTAAGGAATATAAGGCGTGTCATTTTGTAAACAGTCATGTAACCCAAAGACCTGGCCTTGAAGTGAACCTAGAAGAATAATGAGGCTATAAGTTCCACAGTCTTCTAATTCCCCAGAATAAAGTCCAGGCCTGCTCACTTCTTCCCCAGCTGTAAATGAAATCAGAACTCCAAAACAGAGTTAAAAAAAACTCTTTCAATCTTAAATCCAATATATGGCCCCCCATTACTTTCTCTTTCTCTGCAACACTCCTTTAATACTTCCTTTCCTCTTCTATACTAATTCTGAGATCACAGAATATAGAGATGAATCATTTCCTTCAGTCAGCCTAAATACTGGGTTCAAATTCAAAAACACATTTCACTAATTATATTCCTTTTACATTCCCGAGGGTAAAACTTTTTAGTATATCAGGCAAATCTATAAAAACCAATATCCAAATTTATGCCAGATAGCAAATATACCTCTAATTTTTATGAGAACCCAATAGGCAACACCAAAGACAAACATTTAAGATTGTAAATCATCCCAAATCTTTAGAGAATGACACTCAAAAAGGATGAGAAGTTACTTACGTGACAAGCCACCAAGGCTCCTGTATTCCAGCCAATCAAGATGATAGGTTTGTGGGGGAAATGATTGTGAATCTTTGAGAAAGAAAAGAGAAAATAGAGAGTAAGGCAAGCCCCTGGACGGGTACAGAGCCAGCCCAAGGCCTGCTATCATGCTACTGCAGAGAGATGAGAATATTCTTACCTCCAGTACTTTGCCTCGAACAGCTCCAATCATGTGCTCAAGACACTGAAGAACTCCTACTCCACTCCCATTGTTTAGGAGATGGGTGGCAATTGGGATGACCTACAGAAAATGAGGGCAACACAGTAATAAAGACTATATACAAATGCAAGTTTTGATGCTCCTTCTTCAATTCTTCTCAAAGCCTAGCCAAATCCTAACCTAAATCTCAACAATCTCCCACTGGCACTATTTCTATTTCCACATGAAATCAAAATAGAAGACCCCATTAAAGTCCAGATTTCTAGAAAATAGCTATCATCAAAAGCATTTTTCATCTCCCTCCCATCCCACCCCCCGCCTTTTTCTGCTTTATTCTTCAAAGATCTTATGTGCAAGGTCATCATTTCCAGCATATACCTTGCCCAAGCAGGAAAGCTGTGACTGCCAAAAGCGGTGTCTTCGAGAGGTAGGGAACATGGAGCTCGAGGGACCAGAGGAGGCTATAAGAATCAGTGGAGATCCAGGGAGCTTGCTCTAAGGAGAAAGAACCCCACCCACTCATAGATAAGTAAAAGTTGTTGCCCTTTCAAGTCTCAAGGTTTCCATTTTCCCCCTGTTTTAATAAATGGACAATTTATTTGATGGTATTGCTAGACAGATTAAATAGACACAATTCCTGAAGTTTACTATCTAAATTTTGTAATTTTCTCACCACAGAACTGGGCTCTATAAAGGATAAAATAAGTCCTCAGGGCAGCTGCTGTGTCAGTTTTCTTTATTTTATTTGGTACAAGAGGATTGAGGAGGAAGTGATGGCCATGGAGGGAGGATTAATGGGAAATGACTGCAGTGTAAGAAAACAAAAGGCATCAATAAAACTTTAAAAATAAGTAACTGGTTATCCAGCTTACTGGTTTGTTATGAGAAAGCACTCCTACAGCAGGGTCCCAGGGCCTTTTAAGCAGGAGAGACAAAGCTTCAGCTCCTGCTGCACCAGTCTTTGTGGTAGATGACATCAACATCCGGTCAATCAAAGTTGGTATCTAAAAGAAAAGACCAAAAAGAAATGTTAGTATTGTGTAAGTGGGAGGCCTCTCACCAGCTGACAGGATGCTGAAGCCCTGCTGTCTGAAACAGACCTCAGCTTCTCAGACATTTTAATCTAATATTATCTGCACCTAGGCCTCCTTTAAGAACAAAGTATGTAGACCACCAGCTACACTCTGTGACTGACATAAAATGCTGTTACTCCTATGGTAAAATAGCCTACTCTCAAATACATATTATGGTTTCAACTGTGGCCTATTTTATTGTAAACTCAAAAGGTGGCCTTATACCTATATAAATGTAGGCTCCAGCTATCCTAATGTCTGCAGTAAAATGACTGAAATGCAGAAGCGGATTGTAATAATTTCCATGCCACCCATGAAGGTCAATGATTCACATGGTAGACAAGACAAAAGGTAAACAGCTTTTAGAGAAACAAGATTTTGAAAATACTAAAGAAACTGGAGAATAGAAAACAGAATGATCTGACACAGGGTCAAGAAAAGGAAGAAAAGCTCAAGGAAAATGATCAGAAACTGTGCACCCAGAAAAGACTGATTCACAGAGATCAGAGGAGTAATGCTACATAGGATATCAAGGAATTAACTGGTGTATAAAATGGTCGGAGTTTAACAGCCAGGTCTTCTGAAAAACAAGACAGAAAGGACCTCACTTCCTCAGTGACCAGAAGAGATAAAAGAATTACTTTAACTGTACTGGCGGCAGAAGCCAAGAGAAATGAAACCGGCAATGACTGACTATAGAAGCTCAACTGATGTATTAAAGCTGACTAAAACAAATTAAAATGAAAAGCAGCATCAGGTAGGCATAATGAACACGGATTTTAGAGTCCAAAGACCTAGGTTCTAGAGCTTGGTACAGCCATCTTCTAGCCACGTAACTATGAACAAGTCAGAACCTCTCAAAAACTCTTATTTATTAGAATTCTTCATCTATAAAATAGGAGGCAGCAAGGTAGAATGGGAAAGGCAAAAGATAGAATCAGGAAAATCTGAGTTTAAATCCGGCTTCAGACACTTGTTAAATGTATAACTTCAAGCATGTCATTTAACTTCTCTGTGCCTCAGTTTCTTTATCTATAAAAGGAGGGAGGGGAGAACCCCGGACTGTTTAGCCTCTAAGATCTATTCCAAGTCTAAATCTATGATCCTATGAAAATAATATCTACACTCTAATATTTGGTTCATAAGATTGTAAGAAAAGTCCTTTATAACATAACCCTTAAAGCAAGAGATAAATATATTATTTCTATTTAAGTAATTCAACTGTATACATGTACCTTTATAGTTTTTACCAAGAGATTTTTTTAACATTGTACTAATTTTGCTCCCTAATTGACCAAGCATGTATTATACTGAGAAAATAAAAAAATAAAAAGGGTACCAGGAAGAAGAGGAAAGACCAAAAGACCATCAACCCACTAATGTTTTAACTAAACATCCTAAGTATTCTAATATACATACTACCTAACAAAAATAAAGATGGCAGCTAGGTGACACAGTAGACAGAGCGCCAGGCCTGGATTCAGGAGGGCTGAAGTTCTCCAGCCTCAGACACTTACTAGCTGTATCACCCTGGGCAAGTCATTTAACCCTGTTTGCCTCAGTTTCCTCATCTGTAAAATGAGCTGGAGAAGGAAAAGGCAAAGCACTCCAGAATCTTTGCCATGAAACCTCAAACAGGGTCATGAAAAGTCAGCTACAACTGAACAACAGCACTCAACAAAAATACAGACTAAATTCAAAGTATACTCCCTGTGAGTGATAAACAAGGATTTGCCTTTTCAGAACTGGCAGGCAGAGAAGATGGATATAAATCCGGGCTTTCTCAGACCCCAAATTGAGCTCCCCCTTTGTTACTTAGATTTTAGCAAAGCATATGACAAGGTTTCTTCCTCTTAGTCTCCCTGAAATTATAACATGGAAAGTATAAAGGCTGTTCTAGTTAACTCTGATAACCTAGAAAGATGATTAGGGTCTCCCTCATCTCTCTTGCTATGTTCCACACTAAGAAGCCTTTTTTTTCTGATCTAGCCTAAGTTTAATCCACTTCAAAAATCTAGGACTTTTCCACGGGCAAACAGTATGCAGCTGTCCTTGCATGGCACAGTTTATAATAATAAATGATACTGACATAGAGCTTTAAAGCTTGCTACATGCTTTATATGCATTATTTCATGTGTCCTCTCACTTGCTGCCTAGGTTACTGCAACAGCTTCCTAACAGGTCTCTGTACACCTTAGCCTCTTTATGTTTCAGTATATCCTCCATGCTGGTGCCAGTTATTTTCCTTGAATAAAGATCTGACCATGTTGCTTCCTGACTAGATCAGTAGCTCCCTATTGTCTCTAGAATCAAATATAAACTACTCTGTTTAGCTCCACAATCTGGCACCATCTCACTAGCCTTGTTGTACACAATCTCCCCTCTCACATGTTTTGATACAGCCAAACTTCTCTTGCCTCCTCACACACTTTCTTTCCCATCTCTAGGCTTTGCACAGGCAGTCTCTTAGGCCTGGAAAGCACTCCCTCTCTGCTTCCACAGGAATTCCAGAATTCCTGTCTTGCTTCAGGCACCACCTTCAAGCCTTTCTTGACCCCCTCAACTGCCAGTGCCCTCCCTCTCAAACTATGTATTCAATTATTTTGTACTTATTTGTATGTATTCTCTTTATATTTAATGTGAATAAATTTATGTCCTTGTTGTCTCCTGTTAGAATGTAAGCTCTTTGTGCCTAGGGATTGCACCAGTCACTGTATTTATCCCTATCACCGCATTGGGTACATACGAGGACTTTAATAACTACCTGCTGATTGAGCTTCAGTTTCCTTATTTGTAAAATAAGAAGGTTGCCCTCAGTCTATGATCCTATGATACGTACAACAGCCCTGTGAGGTAGATGGTGACAGTCCACAGACGATAAAACTGAGGGTCAGAAAGGTTAAACAACCTGATCATGGTCACAAAGAAAGTAAATGTTAAGATGGCATTTGAACCCAGGTCTTCCTAACTCCAAGTTCATAACTCTTTCCACTACTCTATGCTACCTCTCAATCCTATTTCTTTATAGTCCGTTAGTTCACATAGTCAAAAGACAAAGTGTTTCTCCTGCTTTTGAGAATATTCATCATATATGCAAGGCTTCTGATTTTTGGAAGCAGGAGTCAAAGGAGCTTTTAAGTAAGCATTATAAAGACAGTAAACTTTTAATGAAAAACTAATTATTGAAGTGATTAAAGCTGAGTGGTTTCACAGACCACAATGCTGATTTACACATGACTTCTATTTTAAATTTGCCAATCTGATGGAAATGTCTTGTTTTCTTCTTCTCTAGTCTGTACAGCAACCTGAAGATCAGAGGAGTGATAAAAGACTCATATCTTCTTAGAGATAGTCTGGATCATTCCTTTTTCAAATTCTGAAAGAACAAGGTAGAACTCTAATAAAGTGAATAACTTTAATAAGTGACACTAACCGGCCTTGGGGCAAAACTGAGTTTGGAGGTCAGGCTCTGTAGATCAGGGCACAGAAAAGATGTTTACTGAAGCAGCTGTGAGGAATCTATCCCATCCCATCTCTCTTCCCTACCCACACTAGATCCCAATCTGGACAGCAAACCTTATCTGCTTATCTTTCCCCTAACAACTAAGGTCAAGAAAAACTGAATCAAATACCATCTCTTCTACCCACACACTCCTCAACCTCCACCACTTTTTTTTTGCTCTTTTCCTTCAAGACACAATTCAAATATCCTATCTTCCACTTGAAGCCTTTCCTGATTCTGCTAGTGCCCTCTCTCTTAAAATACTTTAACTACGTTTTATTTATGTTTATATATGGTGTCCCCAAAGTCTTAATGCAGCTTTAAACTATCAAAGCTTAAAACTGCTCTAAAATTTTCAGGACATCCTGTACTTACTCTACATATTTTTATTTTGTATACGCTTATCTATATTTATGGTATCCCCCAAGAGAACTTAAACTCCTTGAGAGGAGAAACTATTTCATTCTTTGGATGCGCATCCCCAGCAACAAGCACAATATCTGTCACACAGTAGAAGCTTAATAAGTAATTGTTGATTGACGGATAGAATCATACATACCAAGCTGGAAAGGCTTTCAGAAGCCATCTAGTTAAACACATTCATTTCACCAAACAATAACTGAGACCTAGACAGGTTAAATGATTTGCCCAGGATCACATAGATAGTGACAGATGCACAATTTGAACTAAGAGGTCTTGATTCCAAAGCCAGATATACTTAACTTTTAAGAAATCACTTATCCAGCACTATCAACTACCTACAATAGAGCAAAAAAAATTTTAAAAAAACAAAAAAATAATAAAAAAGAGGGAAAAGGTCTCTAAGGAAATCAAACCAGAAGTAACAATCCATAAATTCAAGTTCATAGTAGAGCTCCTCAGACAATTCTAATATTCTTTGTTATCTGCTCCATCAGGCCATAAAGATTAGAACCAACAACTTAAGAGGATTGAGCAGCTTTGCCCAAAATAAGGATGGTAACACTAAACAGTAAGTTGACAGCTGACAGACTGACAGTGAAAGAAATAGGGAAAAAAATACAAAAGGCACATAAAAACACAAAAAAGCCTGGCTACAACTGGCACCACCTACTGAAGGAACAAAAAAGTTTCTAATCCTCAGACAGCCTCCTAACATCAGAGTACACAACAGCACCTCAGATTCATCACTGACAGCTGCATTATCCCCAAAAAGTCATATGGCCATTCAAGGTCTTCCATGATCCTTCCAGGCTTTTCTCCTACTCTTTCCCTACATAAACCTGATGTCATAGCCAAAGTGATAAATTCATTGTCTACAAGAGTCTTTCCATTTCACATCATTCTGCTTGCCCAAACTGCACCTTAGTCGCACACAACCCACCACCTCTATCTCTCAAACTGCTACCTATCCTTTAAGGCCCAATTCAAATGCTACTCTGACCTGATCACCATATGAAGAAGTCTTCAACCTCTTCATCCGATTCCTTTAGCACCACATACTTGTACTATTTATCAGAAACTGCCTGGTATTGAGGTTATCTGTAAACATGTCTCCTCTATAAAACTATAAACTCCCTGAGGGCAAAGGCTCTATCTTATTTCTAAATTCCCAAGGCCTAGCACAGTCCCCATACATAGTAAACATTTGGAGTACGTTAAATGAATATACGCATCAAGAAGGTACTGGGTAGAATTTATTATTTACTTTTCAAAGAATGCAATAGCACAAAATGAAGATTCACAGTTTCATACAGAATCCTATTTTCGTGTTATATGGTGTATATGAAAATACTTTTCTGGCGTCAAAAGTTTAGAATTTTAAAAAAAGAAATCAATAGGGAAAAAAATTAAAATAATCAGTAAACTATGTTTAAAAGACAGTGGAATAATTTTGATAACAGAGAACAGACGAAATGCATCTCCCTCCTTTCAGTAGAGACGTAGAAGACTATTTCAAACACTCTCAGATTCATTCCCTTTGTCTTAGTTATTTTTCTTTGTTACAAGGGAAGTCTCAATGGGTGGGGCTATAATCTAGAAATGACAAAAGGCATTAAACTTTTTAAAATAAATTAAATTCTAAAATTACTTTGTCTTGGAAAAGTAACTTTATAAAACTTCAAAATTTTTAAACTCTATTGAATACAGGGAAGTACATAATACATTTTAGAAAATGTCCATCTCGGGGCAGTTAGGTGGCGCAGTGGATAGAACACCGCCCCTGAAATCAGGAGGACCTGAGTTCAAATCCGGTGTCAGACCAAACACCTGAAGCTTACTAGCTGTGTGACCCTGGGCAAGTCACTTAACCCCAACTGCCTAAAAAGAAAAAAAGAAAAAGAAAAAAAAGTCCATTTTTTTCAAAAGGGGACCCTTTAAAGGGGAACACCAGTTATGTGAAAACTCACTTATAAAGACTAGCTCATTTTCTCACAATGTAGGCTATTACTGTATTTTTTAAAATTATGCTTATATATTGCAGCCTAAGGTCAGAAAGCCCTATTTAACAATATATGCTTGCCTGGTATTTCTCCCTGGTAAATATTTCATCTCCTCTGAGGTAAACTAATTTTCACCACGTTCACCTTACCTCAGGGTGACAAGTCTGAGTTTTCAAAAGCCGAAAAACACATGACAATTTTCAACACCTACACCTCACCCTAGAGGCAAAAATGACAGAAACATTTAAGTGAAAAGAAAACAGGAAATAAGGAGAGGCACATATAAAGGGAAGGCTTTTCCTGCTCAACTTCTTTCCTGCTCTGGACAAAAATCCTTCCTTTTTTCATTTACCTGAAGCTCTCTTTATGACCTTTCAAATAGCACAACCGGGCAATGACCACCCCCTAACAGACCAGTGACCTCTGCTTCCAGTAGTGAAGCAAACCAAATTAGTATCCTTACCTTCCCTTTCAATGTCTGCAATGCATCAAGGTATGCTGCTAACATAGGTAGGCTCAGGGTTTCCACCAACGTTGTATGCAACCACTGGACAAGTTTAATGTCCCAACTCACACTTGCCAGTGCCTGACGAACTCTTCTTGCACACTTATCCACAGCAATTCGCCGCAGCACAGGTTCATTGCAAGCCTAGAAGACAATAGTGTGGGTTACAGCTATAAAGAGGTGAAGTGAACCATCACGTTTTATTAACCAACCCTACGGGCATGGCTCTCTACAGCATGGATGGGGATGTCACACCTGGTTTATCTCACCCTATAAAAGATAAATGCTCAAAAAGTTTTGAGAACCAAAAAATAATAATGAGGAGCAAGCTTTGTAAAATTCCACCTTAGCTACTGTCAATACTAACTGAAAGGTGTTAAAAGTATACAGGGCTCAGCCTATCAAACTTACCCCTTCATTGGCTAGCCGGGCCAGCCGGTCAGACTGCAAGGCTTTGAGAATTTTGTTGAATAGTTTGTTCTGGGCAACCGTCCAACCAGTTCTGGAGAAGAAATTGCAAAGAATTCAAGTCAGATTTCTATGGTCTCCCACACTCTTTGAAGATGACCTGATAACATAATAACCCCTGTTTCCACTATAAGACTGTATAATTAGAAATGGCATATAATCCACCAAGCACTTATTAAGCACCTGCTATGTATAAAGTACTATGCTGGACACTGGGGATGTGAATACAAAACAAAAAACAGTCCCTACCTTCAAGAAACTTACAATCTATTGAGGGAATACAAAGGATACAAAGGATAAGCATATTCACAATAATTTGAAGAGAAAGGAGAATAAAGTAACAAGAGGATCAAGAAAGGATTACCACAGGATAGCAGAAGCTGATCCTTGAAGGAAGCTAAGGATTTCAAATAGTGGAGGTGAATAGGAAGATCATTCCAGGCATGGAGGAAAGTCTATGCAAAAGGACAGGAACAGAAGATGGAATGTTGTGCATGGGGAACAAATAGTAAGTAAGCCTGTTTGGCTGAAATACAGAGTATGACAAGGAGAGTAATCTGAAGTAAGTCTGGAAAGACAGGTGGGAAGCAGGCTGTGGTGAGCTTTAAACGCTAAACAGAGAAGTTTTATTTTATTCTACATGTAATAGGGAGCCAGAGGAGTGACATGGTCAATCTTGTGCTTTAGGAATATATATCTGGCAGCTGTGTGGAGGATATATTTGAAGGAAAAGACTTGAGACAGGAAGAACAGTTGGGAGACTACTGAAATAGCAAATGCATAAGATGATGACAGCCCGAAACAAAACAATGATCAAGTAAGTAGAAAGAAGGGAATAGATTCAGGAGATGTTGTAGAAAACAATAAGTCTGACTTGGTAACTGATTGGATTGGGCGGGGGGGGGCCCCCGCAAGGTTGAGGAGAGTGAAGAACAGAGAATGACTATGACACTGAACTGAACAATTAGAAGGATGGTGGTGCTCTCGAGAAAAACAGGGAGGTCAGGAGGAAGGGTATGTTTAGATGCTTTAAAGAGAAAGATAATAAGGTCCGGTTGGGATCTGTTGATGGAACAGCCAAGGCATCCAGCAGGCAGTTGTGAAACTGAATCTCAGAAGATGTGTGAGACATGTAACTTTGGAAGTTGTCTGCTTAGAAATGAAAACTGCATCTACAAGAACTGAAGAGATCATCAAGAGAGAATATAAGAAGAGAAGAATGCCCAAGACAAAGCCTTAGGACACACACATACAACTGGGAGGAGGAAAGGACATGCATGGTAATAAAAACACAGAGAAGGATTCATACAACTAGGAGAACTAAAAGAGAACAAAGTCATAAAAACCAAGTGAAGAGAGAGCATCCAAGAGGAGGTTGCCAATAGTATCAAATACTACAGTGTTCAAGAAAAATGAAAGGATGAGGATCAAAAACAGGCCATCAGATTTAGCAATTAAGAGATTGGAAAAAGTAGTTTCAGTGAAATGGAGAGGTCAGAAGCCAGGTTTCAAAGGGCTGAAAGGTAGGAGGAAAGGAAAAAGAAGCAATGGATGTAAACAGTTTTTTCTATAAAGGCAGAAGAGATATAAAATGATAGCTTAAGGGTGTTTTTCTTTTAATTGATGGAATGTTCATAGGCAGCAAGGAAAAAGCCAATAGTTGGGAAAGATTAAAGATACCAGAAAACAACAAGATGATTTAAGAAGATGAGCTGATAAGAAACAAGAGAAGAATGGACTAAGGGCACAAGTGGAAGACAAGAAACCCCAGTTGACTCAACCCACAGGAAATCCCATCCCTTTCTCAGCACAAGCTATATGAATAATAATTATGGTAATTATGACTCAAATATATAAAGTATTTTTTAAGGTTTGCAAAACATTTTACTCATTAACAGCCCAGTGAGGTACATAATGAAGGGATTATAATCCCATTTTATGGAAGGAGAAACAAGACAGAGGATTAAGTGATTCACCCAAGGTTAAATAGCCATTGTCAAGAGTTGAACATCTGTTTCTCTGATTATGATCCTGTATCAGTATTCTTTCCATTACACCAGTCTCTCATTACAAACCACAACATAAGTCAAGAGAAAAGTCATAAACTCTATTTCTGTTTATGCTCACAAAATCAAAGCTAGTCATTTCAGTTAAAGTTATTCTCTTCATTATGCCATTAGTGAAAGTGTATTTGCAGCTCCTAATCTCCACAGCAACTAGTGCTGTTTCCTAGTAACTGTGTATTTACTTCATATATATATATATATAAAATATATAATATATATACACATATATATATACTTTATATTTACTGAGTGTATTTCCTGCCTATACCTATGTTTGTGTATGCTATTTCCCACAATAAAATTTAAGCTTCTTGATTGCATAGAACAAAGGAAAGAAACAAGCATTTATTAAGCTCCTACTGCATGCTAGGCACTATGTTTAGTGCTTTACAAATATTATCTTATTTAATCCTCACAACAATCCTGTCCTGTAGGTGCTATTATTTTTGATTCTTATAACAACTCTGTGAGGTGGGTGTTAGTATTATCCCCCATTTTACAGATAAAGAAACTGAGAAAAAGATTCAAAGTCAGTTCTTTTGGCTCCAAGTCCAACATTTTTTCCACTACATGAACTAGAAGCTTCTAGATATGTAGGAACTAATTTTAAAAATAAGAACAAAAGCCATTATCCAAAAGATAAATGGTCAAAGGATACAAGCAAGCAGTCCTCAGAGGAAGAAAAACAAGTTATCAACAACTACACAAAAAAAATTATCCAAATTACAAATAAGGTAAATTCAAATTAAAACAACTCAGGTCCCATCTTATAGTCACCAGGTGGGCAAAGATAACAAAAGAGAAAAGTGACAATCGTTGGAGGGGATGCAGGAGAACAAACAGAACACCAGTGTACTGGTTCAGTCATTCTGGAAAGCCTTTTACTTCCTTTCTTTATTTTGTATTCAAGTAGACTGTATTATTTTGATCACTATTTGTGATTTTTTAACCTTTTGATGACTACTCATTTAAGGCTTTTACCAAAGTAGACAAGCATAAAATTAATTTTCAACAGGGGTTTGCTAAAACCTGGAAACTATGAAGCCTAATAACATGTAAAGGAGCTGGTGCTAGTTCACTGCTTTGGTAATTAATTCTGTAACCTCATATAGTGAATTGCCTGGGACACTGATAAGTAAAGTAATATGCCCAGAGTTACGTGGCCAATAAGCTAATATGCATCTGCGGCAAGACTTGAACACAGGTCTTCTGCCTAAGGTTATAAGATACACCATTTTATTTTCCTCGAGATAAGTCTCACTGCTTCACATTTCTGAATTTGGTACAGACTTCCTTTCAAAAACAGAGAACTAGAATCTGATATTTCTTTAAGATGCTACAAAATATTGTTTTCAATTTATCTTACCCTTTATTATATGACAGGATGTTTTCCTTATCTGCTTTTCTTGTTACTATATTTATTCTGAAACCCAAATTGGTAAGGGATAGAAATGATACAGACATTGGAGAAGAAAAAAAACCCAACTACCTAGAAATTACTATCATACTCTAATGACAGCTGAGATCATATTAAAAGCCACAATGCTGACATGCCAAAAACCAAGAAAAGATTTTAAGGCTGTTGCTGGACGTATGCCAAAATGGTTCCAACAACTAAGATAACTGTTCAATGTTTTGTGTCAGCTCTATGGGAGGTCTACAAAAATTAAAATGGAACAAGAAAAATATGATCTAACCCAAGGATCAAGATAAACAGTGCCTGAGAGATATAATTAAAGAAATTTTAAAAGAGGAGACAGAATTTTAACTACAAGTCTGTAGGGTAGGATAAGCCTCACTGGGCTTTGCTGATGGTGACTGTGGTGAACTGAACTGGCTCCCCTCCCAAATGTTCCCCACCAATTCAATTTTAAACAGGGAAATGATGTCTCTTCTTGATTTCTCAGACCAGACACCAAGACTAGGAACCCATCTTCCCTCAAGCTTTGAGTAAGCCCAGATGAGACATTCGGGGGGGAAAAGGGAGGAGGCAGTGTTCATTGTTTATGCTGACCTCTGCCCTACGCCAATTCCCACACTCTCAGTCTTGGAGAAGCCTCAAATTAGTGAGCATGGCAATGCATCCTTGGGTATCACATTACACAGAATCTATTTTATGTGAAAATACCTAAAAGACTTAAAATTCTAAAAGACACAGACATTGTTATGGTCATAATTCTCTCTTCCTTAGAAAATTTTAAAACACCTATGTTTGAACATTAACAAAATTACAAGTCTCCTGGAATCTATTAAATCCCTTTATTTAAAAAAAAAAGGTGGGGAGCAGGGTGGATACCTCAAGGATTCAATCACCCGACATGAGATGTTTCTATTTTATTCAGCCTTATAAATATCCAGGTACACTCACAGCTAGAACATATGCTTCTGACACACACCCAATTCTTAAGGAATTTCAAAATTAAAATGAGGTGTGCAAAATCTTAGGAAACAATGTTCATCATGTATTCTGACTTTGTTATTATGACTTATATTCAAGTAAATATAGAGGTTCAATTAGAAAACCTATTAAAAGTGTCAAGTGATTAATTCTTAATTTATCTTGCCTTTCTGATGTTTCTATAGTTCCTATGCTCTTCTTTAGCTATAAGATAAATTATAATTAAAGGCAATTAGGTGGCACAATGAATAGAGCACTGGGCCTAGAGTAAGGAAGACTCAAGTTCAAATCCAGCCTCCAATATTTCCTAGCTATGTAACTCTGGAATAGTCATTTAAACACTGTCTAACTCAGTTTTCATAACTGTAAAGTATTGATAAAAATAGCACCTATCTCACAGGATTGCTGTGAAGATTAAATAAGATAACTGGAAAGTTCTTAGGTAGGGAAGTGTCTGGTACATAGCAGGCACTTAATAAATCCTTGTTCTCTGCACCCTTACATGTAGTTTAATACTATAATAACGATGTTTTGGTCCAGTTCTAACAATGAAATGCCACTGAGGGTACTCTATTAACAACTCTGGTCAATACATATTCTCCTGAATAAGCTCCAAATATATGGAACTGAATTATCTCACCAAGCAGAAACACTGAAATTTTAGCTGAAGAACAGCAAGTGTTTGAGGATGGATAATCACGTAACAAAAATATTCCTTGTAAAATGGAACTTTTCCTTATCTATTTAGAAGGAACAAATTAACAGCCTGCTGAATTGTGCAAACATTGTACTGATGGACTGAGATAGTCTATGACAAGACAGCTTGCTCACAAACCATTTTGAGTATTTACTAAATGATGAGCACAATAAAGCACTGTTAGTGGAGCTGTGAGTTGGTCCAGCCATTCTGGTAAGCACTTTGGAAATATGATCAAAAGGTCACTAAATTGTACCTCTGACATAGTGACACCACTACTAGGTCTATTCCCCAAAGAGATCAAAGAAAGGGGAAAAGGACCCATATGTACAAGAATATTTATAGCAGTTATTTTTGTAGAGGCAAAGAACTGAAACTAAGGGGATATTCATCAATTAGGAAATGGCTAAACAAATTATGGTATATGAATGTAATGGAGTGATGAAGGCAATGGTTTCAGAGAAATTTAGAAAGATTTATATGAACTGATGCAGAGAGAAGTAAACATAATTAGAACAATTTATACAATAACACCACTGTAAAGACAAATAACTTTAAAAGAACTTTAAAAGAACTCTGATGCAATACCCAATCAAGTCTGCAGAGGACCTATAATGAAGCATGTTACCCACCTCCTGAATGAGACAAGACAGACTCAAGGTGAAAAAAGAGACATATTTCAGGATATGGCCACTGGGTGGATTTGTTTTGTTTGACTGGTTATTGATTACAAGTGTTCTTTAGAAGGAACATTTCTAAGTATTTGAGTTTTTTCCTTCTCCAATATCTATATTCCAACCCTTTTTTCCTTTTTATTTATTTAGGGAGAAAGGGGTAGTGGGAAGAAGCAATAGTGATGACAAAAAAAAGTGGTCTGTTAAAGCATTTTTTTAAATGCACAGAGGAAAACAGAAGTTCAAAAGGAAATACAAGCACTGCTCAGGAAAGAACAAGCTAACGTGTGGGAAAAAAACTAAAATGAAATGGAAATTTACATTCAAGCAATTTTTATACAAGTATTATATTAATGTTCAAAAAGTTAACTTCATAAGAATTAGATGAGGGAAAGATAGCTAGCCAACAGTTTACTGAAAAAGATCTATATGTTTTAGTAGACTACAAGCTCAATATAAGTCCAAAATGTGACATGGTAATTCCACGTAATCTAATATAACATTAGGCTGCAACAAGAAGCAAGATGACCAGAACCAAGAAGGCATTAGTACCACCGTATTCTGGCCTGCTCAGACCATATATGGAATATTTTTTAGCTTGCGGCACCACGTTTTAGGAAAAACTTTGATAAACTGGTAAGCATTCAAAGCACTGGGAAATGCCTTGAGTCCATAGCATATGAGAATCAGAAAAAAGAACTAAGGATGTTTAGTTTGGAAAGGACAAGATTGGGGAGGGGAAGAAAGGGAGAAGATAATAAATATTCATTCAACAAATATTTATTAAGTATCCACGACATGCCAAGCACTCTGCAAGGCAATGAGAATACAAAGACAAAAACAAATCAGTGCCTCAAGAAGTTTTTCATCCTATGCAGATCAAAGCATACTATTTGCTATTTTTTTCTTCTGTTTTGTTTTCTCTTTCTAGCGCTTCCTCCCATTGGTTCTAATTTTTCCTTACAACACCTCTAATGTGAAAATATGTTTAATAGGAATGTATATGTATAAGCTATATCAGACTGCTCGCCATCACAGGGAGGGAGGTGGAGAGGGGAGAAAAATTTAAAATTCAAAAGCTTATGGAAATGACTGCTGATAAATCAAAATAATAAATTTTTTTTTAAGTTTTCATTCTAGTGAGGGAAAAAACATGTATATATACATACATGCTTACATGTATATTTATATGTGTATATATGTAAGCATGTGTATATTCAGAAATACTTTTGAATTCTTATACACACATGGATAAGTAAAATGACTGATATACACATACATACATATACACAAATTAATTACTAAATTAATTAAATACTAAATTTCAAGGGAAAGGTACTAGCTACTGGGGGATGAAGAAGGGCCTCATTTAGAACTCCATTTGAGCTGGACTTTGAGGAATGAGAAGAAGGGCATTCTAAGCATGGGGAACAAACAGCCTAAAGACACAGAGGCAGGAGACAGAACGTCTCATGTGGCGAACAGCAAGTAGGCTAGTTTAGTTAAGGTACAGAATTCATGAAGGTAAGTAACGTAATAAGTTTGGAAAGGGAGGCTGAAGTCAGATCATGAAGTCTTTTAAATGCCAAACAGAGGAGTTAGTATTTGATCCAAGAGATCTTGGAAAAAAGAGTATTCCCCCTCATTGCAGATTTTTCAAGCAAAAACTAGATAACCCCTAGTCAGATTATGCTGTAGGGGATATTCTGTTCATTTATGGTTAGATTAGAATCTAGTCACTAGAGGATCTATAACGTCCCTTCCAACTTTGAGATTCTGAAAAAGTTTACAAAACTGCTTTCCTTAGTACCCTCTAAAGTACTCTAAGGCCAACACACTTCCCAAACTTAATGACGAAGCTCTGCTTTGTATGGCTATGGGATTCCCTTCATTTGTTCACCACCTAGATTTCTAAATGATGGTAAATTCTTAATCTTACATATTTATATGCAAATTTAATGTTTTATTATTCTACAATCTGTATGTCTTCTAAATGTTTATCTGAATTGATATATTTATCTTAATAGCAGTTTATATGATGTTTTACCATTTGCAGAGTATTTTATATACAGTTTATCTCATTTGATCCTCATAATTCAGTGAGGTACAATTACCCCCATTTTAAGGGTATTAAAGCTTTACATACATTATCTCATTTGATCCCCACACCTTGTGAGGTAAACACTACTTCTATTTCTACAGATGAAGAAACTAAGGCTCAGAGAAATTAAATGACTTGCCTGAGGACAGAGTTGATGGCCAAACTTAGAACTGCACCCAAATCTTATGACTCCAAGTATTCTGTCTGCCATATCATATCCCTAGGACGTCTGCCTAACTCAACCTGAACTACATGGCACCATTTGCAAACAAGTTTTCGATTTATGTTTTAGAATACAAGGATGAGATGATGATAAAAATAAATACTGATTCAGAAACTGTGACCATCATCCCATGGGATTCAATGTCCCTGAGGAGGCCTACCTGTTGACATGCTCCTCCCAATCCTCAGGGGGGGGTGGAGCATCTGCATCAGTCCGGGCAAAGATGACATGGCGTTCACACTCATTCATCACACTTCGTGCCTTCTGGTTGTCATAGAGTGGCACCGGGGTAGACGTGACAGTTTCCACATCAATAGGGATGTCTGCCTCACTACAAATAAAAAGAGTATAATCAGACCACAACTATTTTGCTTAATTGGTACATGTGCTTAATTTTTGTTCAATTGCCTATATATTCCTTTCATACAGTCAGTTCTCAATTATCCAACTGCATGTCATCCACATAAAATTTCTTATTCAGAAAAGTCTCGGCACATGCCATTGCCCTGATGGTATGTGCACAAGGAACAAATTAATTTTAATACTGTCCAAAGCAAAACAATTAGAAAGGTAAACATACTACAAAAGTCATAAATATTATTCAAGTGTAAATATGAATATTTTAACTTCCAGTTTTTTAATGAATGAGAAGTGCTCCCTTTCAGGGCCATAAATAGTAGATAAATATTTAGGAGCTCCCTTAATCTCAGGAAACTCCCTGTGTCAGGAGCAATGTCTTACCCCACTCTCCTTGTCCCCCAAGCAAGTCAGCCTAGTTTTTCCTAAAAAGGTACTGAAACATTCCTAGAGACTTTGTTTTAGGAGACCAAGAATGCAGACTTCCGACATCATTTCCTCAATGCCTAAATACGAAGTAGTCATGAGGAGTTGGGAGGGACCCTCAGATGCCTGAGTGGGGACACAATGGGACTTTCCCTCAGCTGAATCAAGAGGTGTTCTTAATGCCTAATCTTGTTGAACATCCTTTTTTTGCTATGGCTGAGCAAATCTACTTTTGTTAACTGTTAAAGAGGCATGGTGAGTGTCTTATTTTGTTCCAATATCTAACCTAAATTAACAAGGGATTGGCCTGAGTTAGGCCCAGCCTATAACAACTCCCCATCTCAAATTTCACTGAAACTAAAATAAAAATAAAGTAAAATCAGCTATGATCCAATTAATTATAATATGCCAGAAGTAATGGTGTCATAACAGAAGAGTGGTGATCTTCAGGACTCTAGAAAAGCAAAGTCAAACAGTAAGAATCTGTCGTGTATATCCAGCACCGGCTAAAGAAAAGAGACAACAAACCTTGCAACCATGAGTATTCTGGTTACAGAAAAAATGTGTATTCTATAGTGAATGAGGAATAATTCTAGCTCTACAACCTTCAAAATTATCCAATTCCCTTTGCTCTGATTCCTTTATTTTTCACAAATACTTTGAAACTTAGAAGCTGGGGGGGGAGAAGGTAGTTGTCCCTGGATTATTATGGATTATTATTAATTATTATTATTAGGACAATCATGCAAGCCCCTGAAAGAGTATAGCCACTATACTAAAAAAAAATTGACATTTTGATGCATTAAATAGCACTTTGTTAAAATTTCCAGAGCCTCATGTCCCCTGCAAGGATTGGTAAAATTATTTCCTGAACACGCAAAGCTGAGCACCAGACATTAGACCTGTGGCAGACACCAGAATAAACACCCAACTAGTTGATTTTTCTCCCTATTCTGTTCCTCTATATCATTCTAACTCTAACCCTCATTTTCAAACTATCTACTGATTTTGCTCTCCTTTGGAACTTATTTCCCCCAACCCCAAAATCAAATATCAATACTGTTTTCCACAATATATCTCTCTTGAGTGGATATGGATTCTGACAGAAACATATGTACTTTATGAAGGTATTCAGATATAAATTCTCCACTAAGGCCAAGAGGGTCCAAGTCTTTATGATACTTAACATGTGCTCAGTATATATTCATTTTGTACTATTAGCAGTGGTGGATTATGGTCTGTTAATTCCTCATAATGATTCTGAGTAATTACTGAAGTATAACTGGTACTGAAGTATAAAAGCAATTTAATCAACTCCATCCTATAAAAAATTAATTACAAGTACTAGACATCAATTAATTTTGATAAAGGCAATGCGAAAACTGGCTTTTAACAGGCTGAACTATTCCTGAGAACTATGGCATATACTAAGTCAGATCACATCTGAATTCTGACTCCAGGTTTACCTCTCTGATGGTGGTTCAAATGATTTATTTTCAGGAATTTCAGGAAAAAAGAATACATTTTCATGGAAGAGACTGGCCACATAACCAGAAATGTCATTAGTTAAGTTCTAATGAGCTGCTAGGATTAAAGGTTTAGAGGCTGAAGGAATCTCAGAGATCATCTAATCCAACCCTGACATTTGACATCTGAGGCCCAGAGAAGTTAAGTAAGTTGCCTGATGTCAAACAGTTAGTAAATGACAGGGTGGGGAGGCAAACCCAGGTTCTCTGATTCCAAATCCAGAGCTCTTTATTAGTTCTCATATGTTAGGTAATTCATTTAAATTTTTTTGCTAAAAATTTCAAGCAGTCACATGTACCAAAATATTCATAGTACATTTTTTGTGGCAGCAAAAAATAAAATAAAATAAACCAAAAAAATGAGGTACACTGTCAATGTCTACTAATTGAGAAATGGCTGCATGAATTATGGTATTTGAATGCAACGGATTATTAACAGCACCAGAAACAACAAAAAGGAGAAAGATGGTAAGACTTCCATGAACTGATGCAGAGTAAAGTAAGTAGAACCAGGAAAACAATATACACAATGACAACTCTAATGTAAATAAAAAGGACACTAAAAGGAAGCCAAACGCTGAGAAACTGCAATGACCAATCTTGGTCCCAGAGAACAGATGATGAAACACACCTCCCTCCTTTTGGTACAGAGTTGGGGACTACAGGTGCAGAACGTCAGATGTGGCCACTGTGTCGGTTGGTTTTTGCTTAACTATTTTTCTTTATTACAAGTGAGGCTCAATGGAGGTGGGGGCATATCCAGTAATGACTGTGATGTAAAAACAAAAGGCATCAATAAAACTTTTTTTTAAATGACAGAATTCTAAATATAAAAATCTCAGGCAGGCTGAATCAACCAGGCCACATTTTGTCATACGTTGGACACCCAGGCCTTAATCTGGTATGCTAGACATCATAGAATTGTCTCAAAACCCTGAATTCCCCAAGCCAGTCTCCTCCAGAATCCCCAGAAACACCCTCCCCATACCCCATTATCCAACAACCATGGTACCTGTTGTTGGGGCACTCTCAGCACCCTAATGGAGGAGGACCACAAACTCACATGGTACTGTCCTGGTGACGCCTGGGGGTGACAAAGAGCATGCGGGTTGGGCGGGCACTGCTGGCATCTGGGTGAGCACTCCATGGCTTGGCATAGCTATGATCCAAAAACACCAGGTCCAGCTCCCGTTCGTGTACTGAAAGCTGGAAAAGCAGAGAGGTGCCCATGCGCCGAGCTGAAGTCTGGAAGTCTCGCTCACCACCACGGTGTGACATTTCTATAGAAGGGACACAGTATCTCAGAGACTGGGAGTCTGCATGCTGTTGGTCTGCAGTAAGAAGAGATCAAATTGCAATAGCGATAGAGCAAAATTCAATTCCAGTATTACAAACTTTTGACTCAAATAATCTTGTCCTTTTCTCAGACAAATGTTGATACTTATATTTTGTATTTCACAACTGAGTACTCATTTTCTATCTTGTGCTGTTTTCTAATTTTATATATATATATATACATATCTCTTGAAAAAAGCCAACATTATACAGCAGAAAGATAACTGGATTTAAAGAGTTAAAAGGCCTGTGCCCAAGTTCCAGCTTTGCTATTTATCACCTAAGCAACTTTGGGCAAGCTACTTTCCCCTCTGAAGTTTCTCAGTCAATAAAATGGGGATAAAAACAATTGTGCTACTTTCCTCACATGGTCATTTTCAGGAACAAATAAGATACTGTACATAATGTACTTTGTGAAATGTAAAGCATCTATACATGCCAGCTATTGTTTAAGAGACCATAAAGAACCATTAAGAGTGGATAATCTTTCAGGCTTTGAAAGGCCAGGGCTGCTTTTCCCACCCACCACCCTTCAAGGGCCCAGGGACCTACAACCAGTGCTATCCCCACCCCTGTCCTTTAACTCCCAACCACCACCTCTGAATGTTCAGTTTATCATCCCACCCCCTCCTCTTTCCACAGCCTCCAGAGCCACCAGAGGTACCCTCAAGACAACTCTTCCACGCTGAGGCCCCATCTCTACCACCCTTCAGACCCTAGGGAAGCCCATAGAATATCACAGACTTGGGGCAGGAAGGGAACTGAGATCACCATCATTCCTCGAGGAAACATAAGCAAAAACTGGGCAAGTGATTTGCTCAAGGTCAAACAGGAAGCTGGCAGAGTGGAAACCTCGCTGAATTGGGAGTCGGAGGCCGTGGATTAAAATCTTAAGTTTTGCTACTTCCTACCCTCGGTGACCTTTAGGAATTCACTTCACCTATCTGGGCCTCAGTTTACTCATCCATAAAAAATTGGGAGCTTGGACTAGATGACCTCGAGGGTTTAAATCAACGCGCCCCCAAGTGGCAGCGCTAACATTTGAACCCAGGACCGAGGGCTCTTACAACACCGCGTTGGCCACCTAAGGAGATCAGGACCAGAGACCTCCGGTCTCCTTCCCTTTTATTCCCCCTCCCCCACCCACTCCCACCTCACCCCACGCCACCCCCGGACGGCGCGCTCCCGCCCCCCCACGTGTCCGCCTCCGCCCGCCCCTCCCCCCGCGTCCTTCCGGCCTCCCCTCCCCCACTTTCCCCATGAGCCTTCTCCCCCTCCTCCTCTCCACCCTGCACAGACCACCGCCCAGAGCCAGGACCCCAGTCCCCCGAGGATACCTCCCAGAGGCGCTACCCGGGCCGGTCCCCGGCGCCCCCCAGGCCCCAGGGCCCGGCCCCCAACGTCGTCCCCGCCCCCTCGATGGTTCCGAGGCCCAGGCCTGGACTCTCACCCGAAGGCGCGCCGGGGCCCAGCGGCGCAACGCCCGGGCCCCGTCGCCGTACGCATGCGCGCCACCACCTTTGCCTGCCGCTGGAGCAAGCTACAAAACTCGGAACTGGACGTGAACCAAGAAGCGAGAACTGTGCGGCCATCTGGAAAACCCGGAGATCGGAACGGAACAGCGCGGGGATGCGCCGGGATCCTTTCGAGGGAGGCAGTTCCCGGGAAAGGCTAAAGTGAAGATGGAATGTGTTTTACTCAGGATTTTCTACATAGACTGATATAGAGTGAAATAACCAAAGCTAAGATACAATAACTACAACAATGTAATCAGAAAGCACAACTGCACACACACATACACGTACGTCAAAAGTGAGTATAACAAAATTCTAAAGGTCAAGCAGGAGATAGGAGCTGGGAGAAGACAGCCACAGGCACTACATGTTGCACGTATTTGGGGATTCTTTTTTAAATGCATCTAATATTTCTCCTCTAAAAAATACTGCTTGAACTAGGAAATTAGATATACAGGCAATGGGGTATAAAAAATCTATCCTGCCCTACAGGAAAATAAGTGAAGGGAGTAAGAGAAGGAGGGGAGATAGAAGGGAGGGCAGATTAGGGGAAGGGGTATTCAGAATGCCCGCAGTCTTGGGGTGTGGGGGAGGGACGAGATGGGGAGAAAATTTGGAACTCAAAATCTTGTGGAAGTGAATGTTGAAAAATAAATGTAAATTAATTAAAAAAAAAGAAAAAGAATTTTATAAATCGCCAAAAAAAAAAAAAGGAGGAAGAGAAATTCATAGAGAGCAAAGAAACTTTGAGAGGTCATATATTTCATTTTTGTTTTTAGTCAGGGTTTATCTCTCAGTCATTACAAATAGGAAGTCCTTTAAAAAAATTCTGTATCCAAACATCAGAAAAAGAGCATTTTTATGCACAGATCAGAGCAAAAAAAAGAGGATCCTACATGAAACTTCGAATAGGTAGGTGCCTTTAAATTAAAGCAGGAGTAGGGGCCCCCCCCCCCCCCCCCCCCCCCCCCCCCCCGCTAGGTGGATAGAGCACCGGCCCTGGATTCAGGAGGAACTGAGTTCAAATCCAGCCTCAGACACATAACACTTACTAGCTGTGTGACCCTGGGCAAGTCACTTAACCCCCATTGCCCAGCCAAAAAAAGAAAACCCAAAAAAATAAATTAAAGCAGGAGTTCTTAACCTGGTTGTTTTTTAAATATTTTGTTAATGGTTTTGTTAACTGTTTCCTATGTGTTGTTTTATACATTAAAAGACATTCTTTTTTAAAAAAATATGTTTATTATATTTTTTAAAAGCAAACCGTATAATAGTAAATTTTCACGTTTTCATACATAAAAAAATACTGCTTGTAGGATGGGATGGCTCTCTGGCAGAGAGAGAGGGTTGGATACTGGGGATAACATGATGATGTACAAGAAACAGAAGACATCAATAAAAACTTTTTTTTTAAAGTACAGATGTTGGGACTCAAAGGGATCGGGAGTTGTTTTTTGTTTGTTTGTTTGTTTGTTTGTTTGTTTTTCATTCTGGCCAGATCTGTGTAGGGAGCTCAGATATTCTGTACCAATGCCCTATACTGCAACTGATTAGAGTTCACATTTATATAGCACTTTAAGGTTTGCAAAGTGCCTTACAGATATCTCATTTTACCCTCCCAAGAACCCTGGGAGGTAGGGGCTGTTACCATCCTCATTTTAGAGGAGGAAAATGAGGAAAACAGGTGAAGTGCCTTGCCGGGGGTCACTCAGGTACTAAGTGTCTTAGCTTGGACCTAAACTCAGGTCTCTCGTTTCAGATCCAGTACTCTAGCCACTGAGCTTTGGATGCAGATCAACCAGTCATTTATTAAATATCTGCTATGTGCAAAGAGTGTAGAATGTTAGATGGACTGGAGCCAGGAAGCTGGGTTCAAGCCCTGTTTCTGACTCACATTGGCTCTGTGACCCATGGGAAAGTCACTTCTCTGTGCCCCAGAAAGTACACATTCTTTGGGAAAAAGGGGTTTCCTCATCTAAGAATTCTCTGCATGCCAAGGGAACCTCAGGTCCAGGCCCTATCACTATCTCCTACTACGTGCATAGCAGTGTATTAGGCCCTGGGAATAGAACAGGGGAAACAGCCCCAGTCCTGAAGGGACTTACGTTCTAATAGGGAGGAAAAAAGCATTTAAGTGTTTTACTCCCTGCCCTGTCTTACATTCCAGCTTACTTCTAAAAAGGGAGGCAACTTGAATGAATAAAAAGTACTTATTAAATGTTTCCTGTGGCCAAGCACTGTGCTAAGCAATAGGGATACAGATACAACAGTGAAGCTGGTCCTTGCCCCAAGGAACTTATGCTCGAATAGAAGATTACACATAGAGAGCCGTAAAGGAGGGGAATGGCATATTTCCAAGATCAAAGACAGTGTCGATATGACTATGGTACATATCAACACACATATAAATCAACAAGCATTAATAAAGGACCTGCTATGTGCCCAAAACTGGCCTAGGCACTGGGGAGACAAAGATGAAAGTGGAACTGTTCCTGCCCCCAGGAAGTTTATAATCTGACCAAGTAAGACATGTGCTGGTATAGGTACAAAATAGATACAAGATGATTGGCAGATTGGGAGGAGGGGCCGTACTACCAGCGGGGGGCATCTGTCAATTAATCACCAAGCATCTAATAAATGCCAATTATGTGCCAGCCTCCACGATAGACAGTGAGGATAGAAAGACAAAAGTGAGGGTCTGTGTCCTCAAGGACAGGACAACAAGTCTTCAGGGAACTGATGTTCTGCTAGGAGTAAAAACATGTATATATATACTCAAATGCTCAGATCTATGATTTCATTGATTTGGAAGTTCCCTTCAAAGCAGTTAGCCATCCATCCATGGATGCCCAATCCTATAAAACTAGTGCCTACATCCTTCCAACAGTTTTCCACAGAGGACCCACTCAGTGTGCTGGTGACCTTCCTCAAAGTTTACTAACCTCAGCAGGGTACTTAGTGAAGTACTCTGGTTCTCTACCAGTCACCCTTCACTCTTCCCCCACCAAGAGACTATCTTTTCTTCCTATCCTACAATTCCTTAATAGCTTTTCCTACTCCTGTTCTTCTGAGTTCTTTATCCCGTTTTGCATTTGTAACTCATTCATATATACCCAGATCTTCTTTGTTGCCAATTGTTTAAGACTCAGTTTTATTTCTTTTGAAACCAAGGTATTCCATATTTTACTACCAATTGTTATTCAGTCATTTTTCAGTCATGTCCGACCCTTGGTGATCCCATCAGGGGTTTTCTTGGCAAAGATGCTGGAGTGGTTTGCCATTTCCTTCTCCAGCACATTTTTACAGATGAGGAACTGAGGCAAATGGAGTTAATTGACTAATCCAGGGTCACACAGCTAGTAAGTGTCTGAGGCCAGATTTGAAGTCAGGAAGGAAAATCTTATTGATTCCAGCCCCAGCACTCTAACTACTGCAACCCAGCTGCCCTAACAACACTAGTAAAATGTTGCTATAAAAATGATGGGCCTTTGGTTTCCTGGGAACCTTGGGGGTCACTAAGGAAACTTTGCAATTTCCTAAAAGTCGCCCAGTCTTCTCTGCTCTTGTTCCCCTCTAGACCTGCTTTGTCATCAGTTTCTATTCTTTGTCCTAAAAATAGACTGGTAGACAAGCTGTATAAGTTGTGCATCTAAATATGTTGAACTCTAAGCCATAGTTAATACGAAATATGTTTTGCATGATTTCATATGTATAACTGATATCCTATCACTTGCCTTTTCAGTAAGTATCTGAGGCTAGATTTTAAGTTAAGTCTTCCTGCCTCCAAGCTTGGCACTCTAACCACCATACCATTTAGCTACCTCTGTTATCACTTGCCTTCTCAACAGGTAGAGAAGAGACTGTAGGGAGGGAGAGAATTCAGAACTCAAAATCTTAAAAATAAATGTTAAAAATATATAAATAATAAATATATTTTTAAAAATCAGAAGTCATTGACTTGTTTTTTAAAAAAAGAGAGAAATCTAAGCTATAGAAATTCTTCGTCCCTCTTGGTCTTTCTGACTATCAGGTTTTCCTGAGAAATCCCAGGAATCTCTGGTTTCCTCCAAAAATACAGTGAAAGGCCACCTTCCTTCTCCAGGAGACATTTCCTAGACCTCCCAACTATGAGTGCCTTCCCACCTAGGTTGCCTCCTGTGTACTTTGTGCCTGGTATATGCTTTTATATGTATATGTATTCTGCCCCCTTTGTGAGCTTCTAAATCAGGGGTTCTTTTATGTCATGGACCCTTTTAGAGGTCTGGTGAGGTCTATGTACCCCTTCTCGGAATGTCTTTAAATATATAAAGTAAAATACATAGGATTACAAAGAAAATCATTTATATCGAACAAAAACTGGGAAGACTACAAAACAGTCTGGCAGAAATTGGATTTAAACAACACTCATGCCATATAACAAAATAATCTCCAAATGGATATATAACTTGGATCTGGAAAGTCACAGTATAATTTTTAAAATAAAGTTTTTTTTATATGGACTTATGCTGAGTGAAGTTGATGGGGTTGGGATCCGGGCCCCAGAAAGGAAAAACCCTGGATTTTCCCACAAGGCCAAATCTCTGGCATTCACCTGAGGCTATAATCCCATCAACTGGCCTTTCATTGTGACTACATCCAATCTCCCAATTCTGTTAATCTAGCCTGGCCTTCCTTTGTCTTTCCTCCCTATGTATGGCCCCAGGCCATTTCCCACCCTTAATTCTAGTTAAGCTCCATTCTCCCCAGGCCAGGAGGTCCAGGTCCCAGGAGTTCTGTTCACCCAAATTTACTGGCCACTCCTAGGTCCCTCCCACAGTCTTTCTGTATATAAGGCCCACCTTGTTCTCCATTAAGAGGCTTAGATTCTTAAAATCTAGCCAATAACTTACTAATGATCAGACTCCTTAAGAGTCTGCCCAATATGTCGGATGTTCTAATAAACCTTGTCTTTGGCTGAAAGAAGGGCTGGTTCAAATTCTTTCTGGCAGGACCGTGTGTTGTGATTTTGGGTTCCCAGGACCCTTGAGTCCCTAAACCTCATCAAAGTGAGCAGAACCAGGAGAATGTTGCACACAGTAACAGCCACGTTGTGCAATGACTTATGTTGATAGATTCAGCCCTTCTCAGCAAGAATCTAAGACATCTCCAAAGGTCTCATGATGGAAAATGAAAAAGAACTATGGAGTTTGAATGCAGATCAAAGCATACTATTCATTATTTTTTTTTCTTCTGTTGTGCTTTGTTTCCTCTTTCTAGTAGTTCCTCCTATTGGTTTTAATTCTTCCTTACAACATCACTAATGTGAAAATATGTTTAATAGGAATGTATATGTATAGCCTATATTAGATTGCAAGCCATCTGTGGCAGGAGAGGGAGAGAGAGAAATTTAAAACTCAAAAGCCTATGGAAGTGATTGTTGATAAATCAAAATAAATTAATAAAATAAATAAAATAATTTTTTTTAAATATAAGGGTTTTTTTTTAATGTAAATATATTAAGGGCAAAGGCTATTGCTATTTTGTTGTTGAAGCAACAAGGCACCCTGAGGGAAAGACAGGAGGCAGAAGAACTGGCCAGGCAAGTGAAACCATCACCATCTCCCTTCAAACCCAAATGGCAACAGCCAGACCTTAAATTGAAGAGCCCTGAGAAATAATGATTGACCTGACAATACATCATTTGGACCTCCCCTGGCAAGGGTAAGACAATCCCAATTGGTAGACATTTAAATGAAGAAGTGTGTTAAGAGAAACTTAGCTCTTCCCCATTACTTCCTCTTTGGGACACAGAAGTAATCCTTAGCTGATAGGATTAGTGTGCAAACTGGGTTGTAGTCTGTAACAGATTTGACTGAATCAATTTGAATTTGAGTTAAGTGGGTAGTAGGTAAAGTTGTTTGTTTCTTGAAGGGAACCATGACACCAGGAAGGTGACTTGCAAGTGAACTGGATTTAAGCAAGGAAGGATTGTACAAAGCCACCAGTCTCACTCTCCTCTGGAGCCATTTGGGTCCAGTTGCAAGTTTGCAACTGGGTGAGGTAACAAAGGCAAACAATAGAGGGGTGGCGATTCAGTTCACAACAAAATGAAGTCCTGAGTAGAGGCTGGTTGGTTGATGTCCTTCATTCTGAAGAGGACCAAAATGACATCACTTTGTCAGAGTCAAGTTATAGTATATCCAACTGTGGCTGATCAGACCAATATTAGCTTGGAATGCTCTACCACAAGTTGGGCACAAATAGTCCATGTCAACATTTGAGGCAGTTTTCTGCATTTGTGCCCCTCACATTTCTTTTGAGGTACTTCAATTCTGCTTTGCTCACAGAGCACAGCACCTTTTCTGATGAGGGCACGCCATGCTGGGTGGTCCTGGGCCAGTGTTTCCCCTGTCACACAATCAATTCCAAAGTTCTTAAGAGAAACCTTGAGAGTGTCCTTGTACTTCTCCATTTGCTGTAATCAATGGTTCTACATACGGATGGTACAGTACGCACACTTTATAGACAACACAAAATCCGGTAGACCTGAAAGATGAACAGCTCTTATTTTTTTTTTTAGCTTCTTGATTTCTGTTATTAATTTATTAACAATCACTTCCATAAGCTTTTGAGTTTTAAATTTTTCTCCCCCTTCCTCCCCACCTTGCTCCCCAAGACAGCTCACAATCTGTTATAGGCTATACATATATATTGCTATTAAACATATTTTCACATTAATGATGTTGTAAGGAAGAATTGGAACCAATAGGAGGAACCACAAGAAAGAGAAAACAAAACAGAAGGAAAAAAATAGCAAATAGTATGCTTCAATCTGCACTCAAACTCCATAGTTCTTTCTTTGGATATGGATAGCATTTTCCATTATGAAACCTTTGGAGATGTCTTAGATCTTTGCATTGCTGAGGAGGGGTAAGTCTATCAGTGTTAGTCATTGCACAGTGTAGCTGTTACTGTGTACAAAATCCTCTTGGTTCTGCTCACTTCACTCAGCATCAGCCCATACAAGTCTTTCCAGGTTTCTCTGAAGTCTGCCTGCTCATTATTTCTTACAGCACAATAGTATTCCATTACATTCATATACCACAACTTGTTCAGCCATTCCCCAATGGATAAGCATCCCCTCAATTTCCAATTCTTTGCCACCACAAAAAGAGCTGCTATAAATAGTTTTGTACATGTGGGTCCTTTTCCCATTTGTATGATCTCTTTGGGATGCCTAGAAGTGCTATTGAGAACTCAGCAGGTACATCAAAATGGTAGCCCTAAGTGAAACAAGGCTGGCAAATGAAGGCCAGCCTACTGAAGTCAAAGCAGGATATACACATTTTTCTGGGGTGGCTGAAGTGAACTGGGAACCTGTGAAGCTGGTGTAGGACTTGCAATGAAAACTAATCTACTCAACAAGCTTGTATGCCCACCAAAAGGAATGAACAGTAGGCTTATAACAATGCCATTGGCACTTGCAGGAAAATGTCATGCCACCATCATCAGTGCCTATGCTCCTACCATGACAAACCCTGATGAGGTCAAAGAAAAATTTTATGAAGTAATGAGGTAATTACAAGAAAAAAGCTTGATCTTTAGGCGAGTTTCTCCAGGATGTGGGTGAAGTTACAAAGATAAGGAGTTTAGACTTACAACACTTGGGAGAGTATTAAAACCTATGCCAGCTTGACTAAGTCTTTAAAATAGAATTAAAATCAGTGTTCACTTTTACAATCCCCAGCACTTAGCACAAGGCTGAGCTCTCAGGAAGGGCTTAATAAATGCTTGAATGTTTGTTGATTGACACAGCACTACTTTGGGACTTGTCTGATTGATTTCTCCACCATACCCTGCCCTCTCCTGTGCTGTTCCCCACCACCACCCCTTTATTGTCTTCCTGTATTAGATTGTAAACTTCTTTTCTTTTCTTTTTTTTTGGCTAGGCAATGGGGTTAGGTGACTTGCCCAGGGTCACACAGCTACTAAGTGTTGTGTGTGACCAGATTTGAACTCATGTCCTCCTGAATCCAGATTTGAACTCATGTCCTCCTGAATCCAGAGTTGATGCCCTACCCACTGTGCGACCTAGCTGCCCCTGTAAGCTTCTTTAGGGTAGGAACTGCCCTTTTTTGTGTTTGTATCCCCAACACTTAATACAAAGCATACCACGTGGTAAGTGGTTAATAACAGTTTATTGACTGACTATTGGTGTATTGAAAATATATACAGAATAAGTAGACAGTAATTTTTTGGGAGAACATTAGCAACTGGGGGAATCAGGAAAGGCTTCACGTTGAAGGTGAGCTGAGTTTTGAAGGAAGATAGGGATTCTAAGAGGCAAAGATAAAGATAAAGTATATTCCAAACATGGGCATAGCAAAGGCACAGACACCAGAGAGGCCATGGCTTAGAATCTCAGGTACATGAGAAAAAACAGGAAAGCCCATTTGTCTCCACAATAGAGTGAGAAAAATGGACTTATGTATAACAGAATTGGAAAAGTAGGTAGAACCAGATTGTGAAGAGCTTTAAAGAGCAAACAAAGGAATATATTTGATCCCAGGGATAGATAATAAGCTGGAAGAAAAACTTAATACTCTGTTCATTTGGCATATAGTCTGTCAGAGACAAGTTTATTAATTGTTCATCCAAGCATGTTTGCTCAGAGGAAACCAAAGGACAGACCTTCACCCTTATTTTCTGGAATTCTCTCCACAACAGATCATTTCCATTTACAATTTATAGTGTTAAGAAACAAAAAATTTTGTAGAAAGATTTTGAAAAGAGTACAAAGTTTTTCTTTTTGTTTTTCTGGCTTTCTCATTGCTTATATTTGTATTTCCAGCACTTAGCTCAGTGTTTGGCTCATATTGAGCTCTTAATAAATGTTTTATTTAATTTTAAAATACATTTAGGTTAGGGTTTTTAATTTCCTTAACAGAACAATTTCAAATGTTAGGACATCCAGTAGAATCTTTTCCTAAAACCATTCAATCCGATGAATGGTCTGTTCTTAATTAAATTAAATCAAAGGAAGGCATCAATGTAGAAGAATCTGGGTATCTCCCTGAGCTGATCAGGGCTCTCTCTTTAGAAACTGGTTAGGCCCTTGATTAAAAAACAAAAAGATTTCAATGCAGCACTTTCTTTCCTTAGAATGTGATTAAGTACAAATGAGGTTTTCTATTCAGTGAAACCAAATACTTTAAAATCAGTTGTTGTTGAGTCCTATACAGCTCTTCTGTGACCACTTTTGAGGTTTTCTTGGCAAAGATACTGGAGTGGTTTGCCATTTCCTTCTCCAGCTCATTTTACAGATGAGGAAACTGAGGCAAGCAGATTTAAGTGACTTGCCCAGAGTCACACAGCTAATAAGTGTCTAAATCCAGATTTGAACTCAGGAAGAAGAGTCTTCCTGACGGTAGGCCCAGGGCTATCTACTTTGCCACCAAGCTGCCCCTTTAAATCAGAGAAGTATCCTAATATTATTGTAAAAGAAATAGGAAGGCAGCTAGGAGGCCTAGTAGATACAGCACAGGCCCTGGAGTCAGGATGTCCTGAGTTCAAATCCAGCCTCAGACACATAACACTCACTAGTTGTGTGTGATTCTGGGCAAATCACTTAACCCCAAGTGCCTCACCAAAAAAAAAAAAAAAGGAAACCATCGAAACTTTTTAAGTGGGAGAATGACATAAACTTCTGCTTTCTGAATATCTCTTTGGCAACTAAGTGGAGGGTGGATTAGAAAGAAGACACTGAGACCTAGGAGATCAATTAGGAGACTATTGAAATAGTATAAGTGAGAGGTTATAAGGGCCTGAAGTAGGATGGTGACCCTGTGAGTAGGGAGAATGGAATAGATGGGAGAGATGTTATAGACATAACATTGACATAATTTCAGATTGGATATGTGGGGTGAGGGATTGTGAGACCAGTCTTATGACACCAAGATTTCAAACCTGAGTTAACTAGGAATATGGTTAACATCCTTTTTTTATTTTAATAATTAATTTATTTCTGTTTAGTTTTCAACATTCACTTCCATAAGATTTTGAGTTTTAAATTTTCTCCCCCTTCCTCTCCTCCCCATCCCACAGACAGTGTACAACCTGATATAGGCTTTACTTATACATTCATATTAAGCATATTTTCCCATTAGTCATGATGTAAAGAACAATTAGAATTAATGGGAGGAAACATGAGAATGCAGCAATAAAATAAAACAACAAAGGAAAAGGAGAGTATACTTCCATCTGCATTCAGACTCCATAGTTCTTTCTCTAGATGTGGATAGCATTTTCCTTCATGAGTCTTTTGGAGTTGTCTTAGATCCTTGCATTGCTAAGAAGAGCCAAGTCTATCAAAGTCTGTCATCACAGAGTGTGGCTGTTTCTGTGTACAATATTCTCCTGGTTCTGCTCATTTCACTCTGCATCAGTTCATATAAGTCTTTTCCAGGTTTTTCTGAAGTCTGCCTGCTCATCATTTCTTACAGCACAATAGTATTCCATTGCGTTCATATACCACAACTTGCCATTCTACAATTGATGGGCATCCCCTCAATTTCCAGTTCTTTGCTTCCACAAATAAAGGTACTATAAATAGTTTTGTACATATGGATCCTTTTCCCATTTGTATGATCTCTTTGGGATACAGCCCTAGAAGTACTATTGCTAGGTCAAAGGGTGTGCATATTTTTCTAGCCCTTTGGGCATAGTTCCAAATTGCTCTCCAGAATGGTTGGATCAGTTTACAGCTTCACCAACAATGCATTAGTGTTCCAATTTTCCCACATCTTCTCCAACATTTCTCATTCTCCTGTTTTGCCACATTAGCCAATTTGATAGGTGTAATGTGGTACCTCAGAGTCATTTTGATTTGCATTTCTGTAATCAATAGTGATTTAGAACATTTTTTCATATGGCTATAGATAGCTTTAATTTCTTCCTCTTAAAACTGCCTGTTCATATCCTTTGACCATTTATCAATTTGGGAATGACTTGCATCCTTATAAATTTGATTCAGTTCTCTATATAGTTTAGAAATGAGACCTTTATCGGAGACACTGGTTGTAAAAATTCTTTCCCAGTTTTCTGCTTCCCTCCTAGTCTTGGATGTATTGGCTTTGTGCAAAAACTTTTCAATTTAACGTAATCAAAATTATCCATTTTGCATTTCATAATGTTTTCTATCTCTTGTTTGGTCATAAATTCTTCTGTTCTCCATAAATCTGACAGGTAAACTATTCTTTACTCTCCTAGTTTGCTTATAGTATCAGTCTTTATATTTAAACCCTGTACCTATTTTGACTTTGTCTTGGTATCTAAGATGTTGTATGGAAGGGTGTAAAATGTTGGTCTGTGCCCAGTTTCTGCCATACTCTTTTCCAGTTTTCCCAGCAATTTTTGTCAAATAGTGAGCTCTTATCCTAGAAGCTCGGGTCTTTCAGTTTATCAAATAGTAGATTATTATAGTCATTGACTATTGTGTCTTGCATACCTAACCTATTCCACTGATCCACCACTCTATTTCTTAGCCAGTACCAAGTAGTTTTGATGATTGATGCTTTACAATACAATTTTAGATCTGGCCACCTTCCCCTGCATTTTTTTTCATTAGTTCCCTTGATATTCTAGACCTTTTGTTATTCTAAATGAATCTTGTTATTATTTTTTTCTAGCTCTATAAAATAAATTTTTGGTAGTTTGATTGGTATGAGTAAATTAGTATAGGTAATAAGTATATTAGCTTAGGTAGAATTGTCATTTTTATTATATTAGCTTGGCCTACCCATGAGCAACTGATGTTTTCCCAATTATTTAGATCTGACTTTATTTGTGTGAAAAGTGTTTTGTAATTTTGTTCATATAGTTCCTGGGTTTGTTTCAGCAGATAGACTCCTGAATAAATTTTATAATGTCTACAGTAATTTTAAATGAAATTTCTCTTTCTATTTCTTGCTCTTGGGCTTTGTGAATAACACAGAAATACTGATGATTTGTATGGGTTTATTTTACATCCTGCAACTTTGCTAAATTTGTTTATTATTTCAAGTAATTTTTTACTTGATTCTCTAGGATTCTCTAAGTGTACCATCATATCATCTGCAAAAAGTGATAGCTTTGTTTTTTCTTTGTCTATTCTAATTCCTTCAAAATCCTTTTCTTTCTGATTGCTACAACTAACATTTCTAGCACCTTATTGAATAACAGTGGTGATAATGGACATCCTTGTTTCACCCCCAATCATATTGTGTGTGTGTGTGTGTGTGTTTTGTTCTTGTTCTTTTAGGCAATTGGGGTTAAGTGACTTGCCCAGGGTCACATAACTAGTAAGTGTCAAGTGTTTGGTCTGAGGTCGGATTTGAACTCAGGTTCTGCTGACCTCAGGGCTGGTGCTCCATCCACTGTGCCACCTAGCTGCCCCCACCCCCAATCATATTGAAAATGCTTCTAGCTTATCCCCATTACATATAATGCTTGCTGATGGTTTTTTAATAGATGCTATCTGTCATTTTAAGGAAGACTCCATTTATTCCTGTGCTCTTTAATGTTTTTAATAGGAATGGGTGTTGTATTTTGTTAAATGCTTTTTCTGCATCTATTGAGATAATTATATGATTTTTGTTAGTTTTGTTGTTGATACGGTCAATTATGCTGGTAGTTTTCCTAATATTGAACTAGTCATGCATTCCTGGTATAAATCCTACCTGGTCATAGTATATTATCCTCAAGATAAGTTGTTGTAATCTCTTTGCTAATATTTTATTTAAAATTTTTGCATCTATATTCTTTAGGGAGATTGGTTTATAATTTTCTTTCTCTGTTTTGGCTCTCCTGGTTTAGGTATCAGCACCATATTTATATCATAAAAAGAATTCAATAGGACTCCTTCTTCATCTATTTTCCCAAATAGTTTATGTAATATTGGAATTAGCTGTTCTTTAAATGTTTGATGCAATTCACTTGTAGATCCATCTGGCCCTGGAGATTTTTTTCTTAGGGAGTTCATTGATGGCTTGTTCAATTTCTTTTTCTGAAATGGGTTTAAGTATTTTATATCCTCTCCACTAATCTGGGGAATTTATATTTTTGTAAATATTCATCCATTTCACTAAGATTGTCAAATTTATTGGCATACAGTTGGGCAAAATAGCTCCTAATTATTGTTTTGATTTCTTCTTCATTTGGTGGTGAATTCACCCTTTTCATTTTTGATGCTGGTAATTTGGTTTTCTTTTTACTTTTTTTTAATTAAATTAATCAAAGGTTTTTCTATTTTATTGTTGGTTTTTTTTTTCATAAAACCAGCTCTTAGTTTTATTAGTTTAGTAGTTTTCCTAATTTCAATTTTATTAATCTCTCCTTTGGTTTTCAGAATTTCTAATTCGGTATTTAATTGGGGATTTTTAATTTGTTCTTTTTCTAGTGTTTTTAGTTGCTTGCCCAATTCATTGATCTCTTCTTTCTCTATTTTATTCACGTAAGCATTTAGAGATATAAAGCTTACCCTAAGGAGCACTTTCACTTCATCCCATAAGTTTTGGTATGTTGTTTCATTATTGTCATTCTCTTGGATGAAGTTATAGATTGTTTCTATGATTTGTTGTTTGACCCACTCATTCTTTAGGATTAGATTATTTCATTTCCAATTAATTTATAGTCTATCTTTCTGTGGCCCTTTATTATATGTAATTTTTTATTGCATCATGATCTGAAAAGGATGCATTTAATATTTTTGCCTTTCTGCACTGGATTGTGAGGTTTTTATGCCCTTGTACATGGTCAATTTTTGTGTAGGTGCCATGCACTGCTAAAAAAAAGATATATTCCTTTTTGTCCCCATTCAGTTTTCTCTAAAGGTCAACCATATTTCACTTTTCTAGAATTCTATTCATCTCTGTAACTTCTTTCTTGTTTATTTTGTGGTTGGATTTATCTAGTTCTGAGAGGGGGAGGTTGAGGTTCCCCACTAGTATAGTTTTGCTGTCTATTTCTTCTTGTGTCTCCCTTAACTTCTCCTTTAAGAATTTGGATGCTATATCACTTGGTGCATATATGTTTAGTAATAATATTACTTCATTGTCTGTGGTACCTTTTAGCAGGATGTAGTTTCCTTCCTTATCTCTTTTAATTAGATCTATTTTTGCTTTTGCTTTGTCTGAGATCAGGATTGCTACCCCTGCTTTTTTTTTTTTTACTTCAGCTGAAGTATAATATATTCTGCTCCAGCCTTTTACCTTTACTCTATGTGTATCCCTCTGCTTCAAATGTGTTTCTTGTAAACAACATATTGTAGGATTATGGTTCTTAATCCACTCTGCTATCCATTTCTGTTTTATGGGACACTTCATCCTATTCACATTCACAGTTATGATAACTATCTGTCTTCCTCTCCATCCTATTTCCATGCTATTTATGCTTTTCTCTCTCCTTTCTCCTTTCCCCTCCTCAGTAGAGTTTTGCTTTTGACCACCACCTTCCTCAGTCTGCCCTCCCTTCTATTAGCCCCCTCCCTTTTTTCCCTTTTACCCTTTCTACTTCTTCCCTCCCTTCTATTCATCCCCTCCCTTTTCTTTTCCCTTTCCCCTCCTACTTCCAAAGGATGTTAGATTTCTATACCTAACTGATTATGTTATTCTCTCTTTGAACCAAATCTGATGAGAGTAAGGTTCAAACAATGCTCATCTCTCTCCCTTCTTTCCCTCTACTGTATTAGGTTTTAGTGCTTTTTCATGTGATGTAATTTACTCTTGTCTGCTGCTCCTTTCCTCTTCTCCCAGTACAATCCCTTTTTACCACTGAATTAGATTTTTTACCATCACATCAAAGTCAACTTATACGCATGCCCTCTGCCTAAGTATACCTCTTTTAAATGTCCTAATAACATCACAGTTCTCAAGAGTTACAAGTGTCATCTTCCCTTGTAAGGATGTAAACAGTTTGCCCTTATTAATAACATGTTGTTGTTGTTGTTTTCTTTCCTGTTTACCTTTTTATGCCTCTCTTGAGTCTTGTATTTGAAAGTCAAATTTTCTGTAGAGCTCTGCTCTTTTCATCAGGAAGGTTTGGAAGTCCTCTATTTCATTGAATAACCATCTCCTCCCCTGAAAGATTATGCTCAGTTTTGCTGGGTAGTTGATCCTTGGTTGTAATCCAAGCTCCTTTGCCTTGCAGAATATTGTATTCCATGCCTTCTGATTTTTTAATATAGAAGCTGCAAAGTCCTGTGTAATCCTGACTGTGGTTCCATGATATTCAAATTGTTTCTTTCTGGCTGCTTGCAGTATTTTCTCTTTGATCTGGTAATTTTGGAATTTGGCAACTATATTCCTTGGCATTTTCAGTTTGGGATCTCTTTCAGGAGGTGATCGGTGGATTCTTTCTATGGCTATTTTACCCTCTGGTTTACGACCTCAGGGCAGTTTTCCTTTATGATTTCCTGAAAGATAATGTCCAGGTTCTTTTTTTCATTGTGATTTTCAGGTAGGCCAATAATTTTTAAATTGTCTCTCCTGGATCTATTTTCCAGGTCAATTGTTTTACTAATGAGGTATTTTACATTTTCTTCAATTTGTTCATTCTTTTGTTTCTGTTTGACTGATTCTTGCTCTCTCATAGAGTCATTAGCTTCCACTTGCCCAATTCTAATTTTTAAGTTGTTTTCTTCTATTAGATTTTGTACCTCCTTTTCCATTTTGCCCATTTTACTTTTTAAGGAGTTCTTCTCTTCAGTGAGTTTTTGTGCCTCCTTTTCCATTTGGCCAATTCTACTTTTTATAAAGGACTTGTTTTCTGCAGTTAATTTTTGTCCTTCCTTTTCCAAGCTATTAACTTTCTCTTGCATACCTCTCATTTCTTTTCCCAATTTTCTTCTACCTCTCTCCTTCTTGAGCCCTTCCAAGAAGGCTTTTTGGGTTTGAGACCAGTTCATGTTCCCCCTTGAGATTTCAGATGTGGGTATACTGACAATGTTGCCCTCTTCTGAATTTGTGCCTTAATCTTCCCTTTCCCCATAATAAGAATCTATGGTCATTGTCTATTTCTGATTTTTGAGCATGGCGTTTGCCTATTTCCTGACTTGAAAAAAAAAACTGAGCTCTCTTGCTGGAACAAAGGGAGCACTTATCCAAGCTTCTTTTCCTGCTCACCCAGGCTTTGCACAGGGATGTTTTACTGCTGGTGGATGTCTGTCAGCCTGGAGTTTTGACTCCTAGAGTTGTGCTTCCCAGAGTTGTGTTGAAGCAGGTGATTTGGCTTCTGGAGAATGCTGTTGCCTGCGGTGGTTTTCTGAGCTGGTGTCTACTGGTTCCCCTGCCTGTATTGAGGCTTTCAGGGAGGGGGGAGGGTCCTGGTGTTGGCACTCGCATGCTCTACCAACCTGGATCTCGGGATCTCCCCCGGTATGCTAAGGTGGGGCTTGCCACTGGCTTCCTGGGATGCCTCCCATGCTGTACTGCTTCGGAAGAGAATCTTCTGGAGGAAGATCCAGAGTGAGAGGGTCCCTTCCCATTAATGCCCCAAGCTTCCTGGGCTACAAGACTACAGAGCCCTGTCTTTTTGTTGGCTCAGGGTTTTTCTTGGGTTGATATTTTCTGAGCTTTCAGAGGTCAATAAGGGAGGGCGACAGCTATTTACTTCTTACTCAGCCATCTTGGCTCCCAGAAGCCGAACTAGTTAACATCCTTCTTCAACAGTAATAGAGAACTTCAGAAGAGGGTTAGGTTTGGGGAGAGAGATCAAATGACTTCTGTTTGGGACATGTTGCAATTGAGAATACAGAAATCGAGAAGTTCATATTCTCATTCCAGGGAACGAAGAAAAGATGTCTCAAGACATCTTGTTGAGTTTTTGAGGGTAGATTGTTGAGGGGTAAACCCAGTTAAGGGGCTTGCTTGATACTGATGGATAGTTAACCAGCAAAGGGGGCTGAGCAAGAGTGGTACTGGTCTCTGAGGATGCAAAGACGACTCATGTTCTCGAGAAGTCAACATTCTACTGGGAAGATACAACATATCCACAAATAAATAAAAACAATGTAATTTTTAAAATTAACTTATTTACTTTTAGTTTTCCACAATCATTTCCATAAGCTTTTTCTCCTCCTCCCTCCCTAAGACAGCATACAATCTGATATAGGCTTTACATATACATTCCTATTAAACGTATTTTCATATTAGTCAAAAACAATATAATTTTGATGGGGAATGGGACTTCTTTTGCTACACAAGTTCACCCAAGGGCAGCTAAGTGGTGCAGTGGATAGAGTGCTGGACTGTGGAGTCAGAGAGACTCCTCTTCATGAGTTTGAATTTGGCCTCCAACACTTGTGTGACCCTGGGCGAGTCACTTAACCCTGTTTGCCCCAGTTTCCTCATCTATAAAATGAATTGGAGCAGGAAATGGCAAACCACTCCAGTCTCTTTGCCAAGAAAACCCCAAAAGGAGTCATGAAGAGCTAGACACAACCGAAAACCAACTAAACAACACAAACAAGTTCACCTTCCACCTCCTTTTTCCTACCTAATCTCCACTCTTCAGAGGGAGAAAGAGCAGTGAAATAGGGTCTCCCATCTGACCATCCAACTCTGTCTCTCCCATCTCATGCTGCACTCGCCTTCAGCCTAATCTCCAACCTCTATCCAACCTCCAACCTTGGGAAGAGTGGCATGCTCCACTCAACGATAAGCATTCTCATCCCTGGTCATACCCTTCATATCCAAGTGATTTTGAAGCTCTACAGAGCATCTTCCAAACCCATTTCCCATCCTCCCACACCTGATTCCTCATTCCCATCCCCCTCAAGCTTCCCACCCAAAAGTTTGATCCAGATACCATCTCTCCCTTCCACTGAGCCCTCTGGAATGCCTATTCCAAAGACAACAAACTTTCCTTCATCCTTAATCTTTTCCTCTCCCACTTCTTCCATTTACTAGTTATTACTGAAAGCTAGCTCCCCTCCACCCATAACACAGCCTCCCTGGTCACCCTTTCTAGTACTGGCTGCACCTTCACTCATTTTCCTAAGCTTAGTGGTTGAGATCAGGAAGTTGGAACACTCCTTTTCCCCCATTGCCACTATGTTTAAAAAGTTCAAGAGATAATTTCTGGGTAATTAATCATTTTATTAATAAAAGGGTCAGTGGCACTCTCAAATGCCAAAGAACAATCTTGGGGAAGTGGGCTCATGATTTATATGCCCTTGGAAAAGTGGGTATTCCTGAGGGTGGCAATCAACTCTGATTGGTTAACAGTTAATGAGAGAGAATGAATATTACAATGAGAAGTGGACCTGTTCTAATGAAGGGCTGAGGTATATAAATTTACGTCATTTACTTCTAACCAAGGCCTTTGATATTGTCAGTCAAGAGGGCTTATGGAAAATTATGTCAAAATTTGGTTGCCCAGAGAAGTCCATCAGCATTGTACATCAATTTCATGATGGCATGTTTGCCTGGGTTCTGGATAATAGACAATGCTCTTATGCTTTCCCAGTCACCAATGGAGTGAAACAAGGCTGTATGCTTGCTCCCATGCTTTTTAGCATGATGTTTTCAGCCACATTGTCATGCTTTCAATGACAATGAACATGGCATCAAGGTCAGCCACTGCACTGATGGTACATTTTTCAACTTGAAAAAACTGCAAGCCAAGACTAAAGTGGAGGGAGAGTTAGTGCATGATTTTCTGTTTGCAGATGATTGTGCACTCAGTGCAGCCTCTGAAGCTAAGATACAACAAAATATGGATCGATTCTCTGCCGCTTGTGCTAATTTCGGCCTAACAATGAGCATCAAGAAAACATAGATGCTCCATCTGCTGCCACCACACCATCCATACTTGGAACCATCAGTTACAGCAAATGGAGAATTTTTAAATGCTGTGGATAAGTTCACCTGCTTTGGTAGTGTACTTTCTAGGGATGTATACATTGATAATGAGGTTGACTCACATTGCCAGAGCTAGCTCAGTGTTTGGGAAGGTCCAAAAGAAAGTACAGGAGAAAAGAGGTATTAGACTGACTACCAAACTGAAGGTCTACAGAGTAGTTGTGCTGACTTCATTGTTGTATTCCTGTGAAATCTGGACAGTATACCAGTGCCATGTCAGGAAACTGAATCACTTCCATTTGAATTGTCTTAGGAAGATGCTGAAGATCACCTGGCAGGATAAGATATCAGAAAGGTCCTTTCTTGAACTAAACTGCCAAGCATTCAAACTCTGCTTCAGAGAGCACAACTCCGATGGGCTGTCCACTTTGTTCAAAGGCAAAACGTATGCTTGCCAAAAAGACTATTTTATGGAGAACTCACACAGGGCAAGGGTTCACATGGTGGTCAGAAGAAGCAACAGAAGGACACTCTCAAGGTCTCTCTTAAGAACTTTGGAATTGATTGTGTGACATGGGAGACACTGGCCCAGGACCACTCAGCATGGAGTGCCCACATCAGAAAAGGTACTGTGCTCTATGGGCAAAGCAGAATTGGAGTAGCTCAAGAGAAACACAAGATACCCAAACTTAAGAGAATCCACCCCAAATGTTCACATGAACTATTTGTGCCCGACCTGTGGTAAAGCATTCTAAGCTTGTATTGATCGGATCAGCCACAGTAGGACACACTAAAACTTGACTCTGGCATAGAGATGTCACTACATTTACTTCTAAATTGCCTAGCCTTGGGCAATCTAATAAAAGAATTTATCCCCACTCAAACTGGGTAGAGCACAATGGGCTTTCCCCACCTTAGATTAAATTCCTTTATAAAGTTAGACAGGGACTGAGGCAGGTTAAGGAGAATGTTAATCCTATCTGCTATCATCAGTCCTGTCCTGCTAAACCTTGAAATGAGGACTTTAGAAAAAGGAGAACTCTGGGTCTCCCCAAATCATTGGTTATTAAGGATCATTTCTCTCACTGTTGAGGTTTAGGATTAGAGGTGCTGGGACCCCAAAATTATGACACATGGGTCCTGCCCAAATGAATTTGACCCAACTCTTGTTTCAGCCAAAGACAAGGTTTATTAGAACATCCGCCACATTGCCCAGACTCTTAAGGAATCTGAACATTACTGAGCTATTGGCTAGATTTTAAGAATCTGAGCACATTAATGGAGACAAGATGGACCTTATATACAGAAAGACTGTGGGAGATATCTAGGAGTGGCCAAGTAGTTTGGGGTGACTGGAGGAGGGGTCTAAGGAAGATCTGGATAGGAGTGGCCAGTAAGCTGGGGTGAACAGAACCCTGGGACCTGGACCAAGTGGCCAAGGGAGAATGGAGTCTAGATAGGATTAAGTGGCTGGGGCCCTCTGGAGGTAGATGGGGCGTTAGGTGATGATGAAATGGCAAGTTGATGGGATTATATTTGGCTATGTGGGAAAGTCCAGAGTTTTTCCTTTTTGGGGTCCAGATCCCATCCTCATCATCACCATGTACAGGTTCTCTCCCCACCTCCATCACTAAGTAGCCTCTCTTCCTTCAAGGTTCATGCTATTCATATCTACCACCCAATTAAAATCCCCTAAGCTGCTGTCTACAGATTTTCAGGTCCCTCCCTTTCCTTCCTCACTGAAGTCAGTACATGGCTCACAATTTTTCTCTCCTACTCAAATCCTGCCTTCACACCAGGTTGCTTCATCATACAAATTGACTCTTCCTCAAACATCCTAACCACTCACTTCCTATGACCTACTCTCCCACCTCATCTTAGCCACACACAAAGATGAACTCTTCTCAGATCTGAGTCCTAGGCACCCTAGTTTCTCAGGACTTTAACATCCAGCTGTCTTGCTGCACCATCTCTTCTGTAATCCTGGCTCTAAGCTTGCCTTGGCTCGAACTCCCAGGTCCTATGGGGTCCACCTCCTGAAACGTAGCAGGACAAACAACTCAGAAAACAAACAAATACCACCAGATCCATCTCTTGGAGCTGAAGTAAAAGAAAGGGAGCAGGAGGGGGCAGCTAGGTGGCGCAGTGGATAGAGCACCGGCCCTGAAGTCAGGAGGACCTGAGTTCAAATCTGGCCTCAGACCAAACACTTGACACTTACTAGCTATGTGACCCTAGGCAAGTCACTTAACCCCCAATTGCCTGAAAAAAAATAGGAAAAAAAAAAAAAGAAAGGGAGCAGGAAAAGGGAAGTCTTTCCCCTATCACCAATTCAGTTCATGGAGTTCTAGCTGTGGGTCAGATGGAATTTTAAAACAAATAAGAGGCTGGAAAGAGAGGTTGAATGGTTTAGTCTCACCAATTTTAAAGACTCAGGCAGCCAGTCAAAGGAAATTACCCTCACCCATGTCACAGGGGATGAAGAGGGCTCTATGTTAGGTAAAAAGGCTACCTCAAGGGCATCTTCATGTTAAGAGAACTGATGCCAGCAAGCCCACACATACCCAGGTTACAAAAATAAATTTATATTGACTTTTGTTTTTACATCAACAAAATTTCCCCCAGAATTTCTCTCCTTGCGCTGTCTATGATAACTATCCCAAATAACAAAAAATATTTTTTAAGAAAGCAAACATGCTTTTTAAAAAAATTTTATTTAAATAAGGAGAATTCTTTCATATGGAAAGAGCTAATAAAATCACATATTTGAAAGGAGAAACAATAGGTACTGAAATGGAGGGAAACAAAAAATATTTTTAAAGAAAAAGGAAAAAGAGAAAGAAGAGGGAAAAAAATCAGTAAAAACCAATCAATATGTCTGGAAAAAGTCTGAAAATGTATGGAGTATTCCACACTTGTGATCCTCCTACCTCTGCAAAAAAGTGGAGTGGGAGTGTCCTCTCATCTCTTTTCTTTGTAATAATACTTGTTCTTTGTAATTTTACGATGTTTGCTTTTTTCTTTATTTTAAAAATAATTTTTACTGATATCTTTTGTTTTTACATCACAAAAATGTCTTCTAGTATCTTCCTTCCTTGCCTCCAGTCATCTCATATAATAAATAATTCTAAAGAAAAAAAAAGATGAAAAGAAATCACAAAAACTCAACAATACATTGAAAAAGTCTGAAAATGTTTACCACATTCTATACCTGTGGATTTCCACCTCTTCAAAGGAGTGGGGGTGGCAGTTTTTTGGAGCTGTGCCTGTTCTTCGTAATTTTGTAACATTCACATTTGGTCCTTTTGCAGTTCTTTCTATTTCTGTGGTTGTACTCAGTATATATATTCTGTTTTCTTGCTCTGCTTACTTCATTCTGCGTAGGATCCTGTAGGTCTTTCTATGGCTTTCTGTATTCATTATAGTCGTGTTTTTTTTTTTACAACACAGTAATATTTTACTACATTCATGTACCACAACTTGTTTAGTCATTTCCCAATCAATGAGAATCTACTTTGTTTCTGTTTTTTTTGGAATAGCCACACTATGGCAAATAGCCTTTATAGAACCATCATAAAAAGCGCTGCTATACATATTTTGGTGTATTTGGAGATTTTCTTCTTATCAATAATTTCCTTGGGGTATAATCCTGCTACTGGAATCTCTGGGTCAAAGGGTATAGACATTTTAGTCACTTTATTTGCCTAATTCCATACTGCTTTCCAAAAGAGTTGTATTGATTCACAATTCTGCCAACAGTGCTTATCTTCCCACAACCCTTCCAACACTATTATCATCTCTTGTTATCTTTGTCAATTTGCTGGGTATGAGGTCAAATCTTAGGGTTGTTTTGATTTGTCTATCTCTTAAGACTGAGAACTTGGAGCATTCTTTTGGTTATTAATAATTTGCTATTCTTTTGAGAAATATCTGTTCATACCCTTTGACCACTTATCTATTGATCAATCTAGTCTCTATGGCCATCTTCTCTTCAACCATATTCTTGGTACACCTTTTGGACTCCACTGGTAGCTTCTGGAGAGACAATGCCTTAAGTGGAGAGGATTTGGGACCTCTCCATTACGGTGCCCATGTGGCCTTGTGAATACAGTCCTGGGTTCCTTTTCTACCTTACAGTTTGCTTTTTTTTTTTCATTCTAGGTGAAGGGACTGGATTCTCTGATGTTGTGAGTTTCGAAAAATCAAGAGGGTACCCCAGTGACTAGCATTCCAGAGTGCCTGGTGTCCAGCCAGTTCAGAATCAATGCCCAGAGGAGCAAGGAGCCACTTTCGGGATTCAGCTCAGAGGTGGCTGAGACAAGGACTCATACTGCATCTGAACATGAGTTTGGTAGAACCAATGTAGGGGCAGCTCTAAGAATGTATCCCAGAAGTGTTTAGGAACAATGTTTGTACTTTTGTTGTTCTTATTATAACTTTGTAAAAGTTAATTTATGTTAATCAGTTAAATGGAGTTGTAGTGCTAGTCACTGGCACCTAACAATGGAAGGAGCACAGCCAATGGAGAATTAAGATTATTACAGAAAAGAGATACCCCCAAACTTCTCAGGATGTCCTAGAACTCAGAGGAACAGAAGCAACAAGCCTGGCTCTGGGAGTACACTCACTACATTATTTCTACAGAAAGATTACCATTATTTTAAAAAGGATTTCCCATCATCCTAACTCAGTTACTTCCTCCCTCTCATCAGAACTGCTTCCTAAGTGACTCCAGAACTAAGATTCTCCAACCTTTATGACATCACTCTGTTGCCTAGCAACAATACAACCTAGGGCCACTCAAGACTTGGGACTGGAAGGGTGCAAACAAGTGATCTGTGGCTCTATAGAAGTCAGAGAAAAATGCTGCAGGTCATTGTGCGGTCAGCCAAAGTCCAGCCCCCTCAGATTCCCCTACCCAGTTTTTGTGTGACGGTATACTTCAGAGGTAAGAGCCAGGATCCTAGAAAAGAAAGGGAAGGGGAGAAGAGTTCAAAGCAGTATTCATTCATTCGTTCAACAGCTACTTATTGATTTCCTACAGTTCAGTCCAATCCAAACAGCATTTAAGTGCCTAGCCTTTGAATACAAAGACCAGATGGCAAATAGTCCCTATCCTCAAATAGCTTAGTGTCCGGGGAGAGGAGGTGAGGAGGGAAGAAATACAACACGAAAACTGGGCATTCTTAAACTTTTCTGTGTCGTGGAGTCATTTAACAGTTTGGAGAATCCTCTGGACCCCTTCTCAGAATAATTATTCTATGTTTCCCGTAATATTGATAGAGCTTCAGTGAACAATGTTTTCTCTAGGATTATATCTGTCAAGCAATCTCCTACTATCTTAACAGATGCATGATGGATGCCTTGTTAAAAGATCTCTTTTTAACTCTATATTCTACTCACTAAGTAAATGTGTTTTTGTAATCAACAATAGGGCATTTAAGTGGCAAAGTGGATAGATTGCCCAGCCTAGAGTCAGAAGACTCCTCTTTTGTTGTTGATTCTGGATTCAGTCTTGTCCAATTCTTTGTGACCTCATTTGGGGTTTTCTTGGCAAAGATAACTTGGAGTGGTTTACCCTTTTCTTCTCTGGATCATTTAACAGTTGAGGAAACTGAGGCAAACAGAATTAAGTGACTTGCCTAGGATCACCCAGCTAGTAAGTGTCTGAGGCCAGATTTGAACTCATGAAGATGAGTCTTCTTGATTCCAATACCCATGCTCCATTCACTGTACCACCTAGCTGCCCAAGTCTCCCTCAAAGAAGGGTAAGGGGGAGAAGAGACTACAAATGTCTATTCTGCCTCCTTTGAGCTACATAATAACAGGCCCCGTTACACATAGTGCCTTGCTATCCATGTAGGACCCACTCCTCTCTTCATTCTGCTACACCAACTTTTAGGGAAAAACTAGCCTAACCCATGTTTAACAGGAGGAGAGCATTAACTCTGATAGATATTGTGATCTCTATCTCCTATTGGTTTAATTATATAATTATAATATAAATTATATCTAGGTATATATATTCACCCTTCACCTCTCTTCCAAACTCTAGGCTTGCATCTCCAATTGCCTACTAGATAGCATTTGGGAGTGCCTTCAGCATTTCAAATCCAACATGTCCACAACAGATATTATCTTCTCATTTCTTCTAAACTGGACTTCTAGGGCCTATGCTTAGAGGGGAGCTAAGCCTCCCGATTCAGAAATCCCCACAACCAGGTGTCCTTATCTTCACCCTAATCATTTTCTATCCAGCTGCTTCATCCTCCAAACTAGATCTCCAGAAACTCCACTTGGGAGGAACTAAGGAACTCAGGTATGAATGCCCTGGGACCATGCATCCTCATCTTTGTGCCCATCTGCTGTGCATATACTTGCTCTATCTCATGTGTACCTCTTGTGCAAAGAACTGCAATAAAATAAAAACTATCCTTGCCTCTGGAAAAGACATGTCAATAGACTGCTCTATTGTTCCATTACTATCCTTTGCAGATACTTCCTCTGCAATCTTTTCACCAACTGTCTCATAGGAGACCATTTCCTGGAGGAACTTCTGTCTCTCCCTTAATACTATTTCAGGAAAGTCCCAGCCATGCTTCACTTCACTCCTCCACAGCCTCCTCATCAACAGCCTTACTGACTAGACTGCTGATTATCTCATTCCCTATCCCCTCCCCCACCTCATCTTTCCAGTTTGGTACCACGAACCTTAGTCATGTTATTGTTTCTGAGCGGTATGTAGATACACTCCTCTATGCCCCCACTTATCATCACTTTAACTTTCTGGACCACAGTGTCCCTCCATGGCCCTCATTCCCATATGTGTGTTAGGTCCCCCAGTAGAATGTAAGGTCCTTGAGGGCAGGAACTATCTTGCTTTTGCATTTGTATCCCAAGGATTTGTCATTTGTCATTTTCTCCTAAATCCACTGACCTCCAAATTTCCTTTTTTTTTTCCAAAGGCAACCACCATCCTCCCAATCCCAATTACCCAAGTTCTAGATCTTATAATCATCCTGGGTTTTTCTGTCTACCCCATGCCTTATAGCCAATCAGTTGCCAAGTTTTACCAACGCTATCTCCAAACCTGTTATTGTATCCATCCCCTTTGGTCTATTCACACAACTACTATCCTGGGTTAAGCCTTTACCACCTCTATTATGATGTTACCTGTGTAAGTTTAAAAAAATTTTTAAATTTATATCTTTTGTTTTTGTATCACCTACAGTTACCCCTGTATCATTCCCTTAGTCTTCCCAAAGAGTCATCCTAAGAACAAAGAATAAAGAAGAGAAAAAAAGTCAGCAAAACCAATTAACCCATTGAAAAAGTCTGATATTATAGACACATGTTGACCCTCACCTCTGGCAAGGAGTTGGGAGGGGCAGGTGATTTCTCATTTCTCTTCTTTGGGGCCAAGCAGGAAAGGTAGATGGGAGTAAGACTCTGAAAGGTTTAAATGCCAAGCTGAGGAGTTTGTGGTTTATCCTGGAGACAATGGGGAAGCATTGAAGCTTTGAACAGGGTAATGATATACTCAGACTTGTGACTTAGGAATGTTTTTTGGCAGGGGTATGGCAGATAGATTAGAAAGAGGAGAGATTGGCAACGTTCATAACATTCAGTTTCCATTTTGTTGTTGCTGTTGCTATTGTTGTGTATATTGTAGTTATTACATATATTGTTTTCCTGGCTCTAATTGCTTCACTTTACATCGGTTCATATACATCTTCCCATGGTTCTCTGTATTCATCCATTAGTTGTTTCTTACAGCACAGTAATGTTCCACTATATTCATGTACCATAATCTGTCTACCTACATAATAGTCTTCTAATTAATCTCCTTGTTTCCAATCTCTCCTCTTTCCAATCCATCTGTTATACTGCTGCCAAACAAATATCGCCAAATCACAAGTCTGAATATATCACTCCTCTGATCAAAGCTTCCAGGATCCCTGTTGTCTCTAGGATAAAAAAAAACCCAACCTCCTCAGCTTGGTATTTAAATTTTTCCATTATCTGAATCCCATTCACATTTCCAAATTTTGTTTCTCTCCCTCATTCACTCTGTGTTCCAGTCAAATTGGCTTACTTGCTGTTCCCTGAATTCAGCATTTCATCTCCCACCTATGTGCCTTTGCTAAGACTGTCCCACATCTGTGGAATGGATTCTTTTCTCATGCCCCTTCTTATAATCTGCAAGATTACTTCAAGACTTGGCTCAGGCACTATCTCCTTTTTACTGATTGCCTCAGCTGTTAGTGCTCTCCCTTTAAAATCATCTTTTATTTTCTTAGGATCTTTATATCCCCAGATAGCACAGCTCAGTGGAAAGGGTGATGGACTTGGAGTCAGGAAAAGCTACATGCAAATCCTGCTTCAGATACTTAATAGTTGTATGACTCTGGATAAAGCACTTAGCCTCAGCTTCAATTTTCTCATCTGAAAAAATGGGAATAATAATAGCACCAACTTCACAAGGTTGTTCTGAGGATCAAATCAGACAACATATGTAAAGTCCTCTCTCATCTCTATCTCACATATGAATATATATATATATATATATATATATATATATATACATGCACACATATATATATGTGCTAGCTATTCAGATGAACCCTCCTCTTTCCAACTCTATGACCTTTGGGATGAGTGATTTGTAGTAGGACCCTAGAGAAATTCTCTTTGTGAAACTATTTGGGATAAAAGGAAAGGGAAATGAAGACATAGGTAAAAGGGCCTCCTATCTCCCTAAACCATCTCAATTCTGTAAAACAGGGAAGTAAAGAAGTTTTGAGGTTGAAGTCTCTCCTCTGCTACTCACTGCACACATCTTTTTTTTTTTAACCTCCTTTTCCAAGCATCTTCCATTACTCCTCTATACCAGTAGGGTGCATTCATCCCATGGAGTGAGATGACCCACTGTGGGGTACAGAAAGAAAATGTTAAAATTTCTGGAAGAAAAATAGAAAGAAATTAAAACTTACTAATGTTTAACATACAGATTGACACTGGTAACCTCAGTATGGATGTCACATGGTCCTGTATTCACAGTAGGCACAATAAACTCAAGGAAGAAGAAGGGAAGGAAATAAGTGTGTGTGTGTGTGTGTGTGTGTGTGTGTGTGTAAGTACATGTATGCATAGATATACATATATACACATATGTATAAATATACATATATACATACACACATATACACGTACATGATAAGTACGTAATATTTTATATATATAAAATAAGCATTTAAACAGCATAGTACCTACTATGGGGCAGGTACTGCACTAAGTGCTTTACAAATATCTCATTTGATCCTACTCAGGGTAGAGTAGGGCTCTACAACAATGAGTTGTCGTCAGCAACACCAACATTGTTATTAATAATTTTGGTGAGAAAAAAAGGTTTTTGTGCCATTCATGAATAAAATTAAATAAAACAATTATTCTGAGATACTGTTTATTTCACTTTTAGCTTATCTTTGCTGACTTCTTTTTGTAAATATTTAATAACATAATAGTACAATAATACATGTATATAATTTATAAATAAATATGCACATGTTGGGGGTACTGCTCAATTTTTTACTGATAGGGATACATGATGAAAGATGTTTGGAAACCACCATACTACACAATGCATACACACACACAAACACACACACAAATAGCCACTCTAACATCTTTGGAAAAGGTTGGTAGACATTGATATACAACTTGGTAGAAAAAGTGACATGTTTGTTTCTTCTGTGCCTTATTTCCTCAACTAGGTCTAAATTCCTTGAGGTCACAGATTCATTTGCTAGTTTGTTTTTAATTTTATTGGTGCCTTTTATTTTTACACCAAAGTAATTTCCCTATATATCCCCATAACCATTGAACCCTCCCTTGTTGTTGTTTTTTTTAATATTTACATATTCTTACCCTTTTCTTTTTGTACATCTACTGTTTCTTTTCAACCTCACAGAGATACTGGGAGGTAGGTACTCCAGATATTAGTATTCCAATTTTACAGCTGAAGAAACTGAGGCTCAGGGTTGTGACTTGCCCCAGGTCACACAGCTTGGAAATGTCAGAGGCAGGATTTGAATCCCAGGTCTTTTAAGTTTTTGCACTCTAGCCATTAAGCTTTGCTGCCTCCCTGACCCCACTGCCTTATAACAAAGAAGAATTCATCAAAACCAGTGGACACAGGGGCTGTATAGGACCACATGCACAGCATCCCACACTCATGGTCCCTCCCTTCTCCACCAAGTTGAGGAAGATGTATTTTATCATCTGTTCTCTGGGACTAAGATTGGTTATTATAATTCACCAGAATTCAGTTGCTTTTTAAGCATTGTTTTTATTAATATTATTTTAGTCATTGTGTATATTGTTCTCCTAGTTCAACCTACTTTTCTCTACATCACTTAGCACAATTCTTTCCATGTTTTTATGAAGTCGATATATATTTTGTTCAATTCTTCACCACCTGGCCTTACAGTAGTGTGGTCACAAAAGGCATGCGGCAAATGTTTATTAATTGGCTGATCATTTCACAAGCAGCCAGGGCACTCTATTTGTAATGATTTACATCCATGTCAGAAATCTTTAATACCACTTCCCTGCTACAGATCAAAGCGCAGAACAGGGGTAAAGAGAGGGAGAAGAACAGGTGGGAAAAGCTAAGACTCTCAAAGGAGACAAAAAACAGGTGTCAGGCTAAACCTGTCAGGATAAGCCTGAAATTACGGTTTTTAAGCCTTTATCAGGTATAGAGATGAAACAATTATCAATTCTCCCTTATTTGGTCTCTCCCTCCAGATGTCAAGAAGAAAACTCGAGTTATAGAAGAAGACAATAATCCTATCTGGAATGAGGTGCTTAATCGCCAAAGAGCAGGAAAGAGCCCCAATTCCAGGGCCTGGAGAGCCAAGGGTGGGGGGAAGGGTGGATGTTCTTGGAGATCCGGGGAGAAGTGTATATATGGGGGAGGGGGGAGTCAATTCTCTTTGCCCAAAGACCAGTAGATCTTAGCCTTATGAAAGGGTTCTACCTAGCCATTCAACAGATACAGATGGCATCCTTGTGCCATCTTCAGGAGCAGGTTACTTAGCCCTGCTTCATAGCCACCTTGGGCTATCACAACTTGAGACCAGATTCTGATAGTAAAATCATGGGTCCAAGCATTCACTCACCACTAGTCCTCACAATTGATATAGCAGAATATACCATGTCCCAAAGACTTGAAACAGCCATGTTTGTCATATGCAGAGTCTACACCTGCATAAACTTTCCATTTGGAGCCTCTCTCTTTGTCTCTGGCCCTAGAATGTGGGTATGGTCCACAGACCAGTCTAAATGTGTGGCCCAGATGCTTCTTAGAAAGCTAAAGCAAGGCTGCCTTCGCAGGAATCTCTTTCCCTTATTTCTGTTTCTGCCCCTCCTCCAAGATCCATGGCACGGCCTTAGATTGCCAAGGGGCTGCCCATGGAAGATCCTCCGAACCTAGGGGCACAAAGATGATGAGAAAAAAAAATGTGCAGAGCCACATCACTACCGCTGGCCCAGCAAGTAAACATCATCCCAATCTGGAAAGACGACAGTTTGTCTCAGCTTACTACCTACCTCCCAGCCCATTCAAAAAAAGAATCTTGGTCACCATAAAGGCTGACCAGACTCCTCCTCATTATTCAAGCTCCTTAGAGGTTTGGGGTGAGGTTGAATGAATGAATGAATGAATGAATGAATGAATGAATGAATGAATGAATGATTTATTAAGTACTTACTCAGTACCAAGCACTGTGTTGAGAGTGCTGGTGATAGATACAAAAGGGAGTCAGGCCCAGTCACTTACATCCTAACAGAGATAATACGTTTAGCAGGGTAGGATTCAGAGGTGGGTTTTCTTGTCCAGAAAGTTACAAGGATGTTGAATGGAGCCACAGGGGAGGTGACTGATATGCCCCTTAAAGAATCAATGGTGGTATTTATTTGACTATAGTTTCCAAAGCAAGAGCTAAATATTTATGGGGTGGGGGAAGGAGAGAAGAGTAGATGGCAAGAAGACAGTTGGGCTAGATGGCTGGTCGGGATGTGAAGCACCCCATCTGGGGGGGGGGTAGATATATAGTGTGCTATCTGAATATAAGCTCACTCACTAATCAGAACAGCTTAAGGTGTTCCCCCCACCCAAGTTTCCAAACTAAGTGGATTAAGCTCCTCTGTTGAGTCCATAAACATTTATTAAGTGCCTCCTGTGTGCCAGGCACTATGCTAAGAACTGGCAATACAAAGAAAGGCAAAAGATAGTCTCTTCTCTCAAGGCGGTCATAGTCTAAAGGGAGAGACAATATACAAACTATATAGGACAAACTGGAAACAATCTCAGAAGGTTAATATACTGTGATTAAGGAAATGGGAAAAGCTTCTAGTACAAGGGGAGACTTTAGCTGGGGGCGGGGAGTGTGGTAGGGAGGATGGGGATGGTCATGTAACCCAAACCATTGTACTTGTGAGTCTGGTGACCTGAAAGTTTCAGCATCAGGGAAGATGGCAAGAAGATGTCAAGGGTGGACAACTGGGTGGAATGCAGACATGTCTGGAAAGCCTTAACCTTCTTCCTGCTCCCCCACAGACCCTAGTGTGGCATCTAGGCCCACATCACCTGGAAAATGACTCCTTCCTGCAAGTCATCCTCCGAGACATGAGCCATAGAAAAAGTGAAAGGTGGGAGCATCAACAAAGGGTAGCCCTTCAATTGGCAAAAGCAGATGGAACATCCCCACCCCAACGCAAGACTTGCACAAATATCACTAGAACTATATATGTCACTAGAACAAGGGCCTTAGGGAATCCGAGAATGCAGGGGCAGGGGCTAGTGGGTAGGTCCTTCATATTCTGATGGGGTTCCTGAAATTCTCATCTACTGGACATCCCCTACCTAAATTCTAGAATACAGATCATAGCTCAGCCTTAACAGTGATATGATCTCTGGGGCTCTTCCTCCATCTCTTTCCAGTAAAAGGTAGGCATTTCCTAACCATATCTGTCTCTCCTCATCCCCAGGACTTTTGGTATCAGCACTATACTCCTCAGGCCATTGGTAGAAAACCCACACGAGCCCTTGGTTCTAACTAAGCTGCCCCTGGTCAGCCATACTGCACATCCCACAAAAGTGAGTAAGGGAAGGAGGACTTATAATGGAGTTGCTTTGGATGAGGAGAAGGAATTAAATGTACTGTGTACATGCATAGAGCAAGGGAAGAGAAAGTAGAAGTTTGCCTATCTCAGGGAATGTAAGGTTGCCGGCACGCTACCTGGGGTTGAATGCCTCCAGAAGGAAAGAGTCTTGTCCCATCTAAGAGCTGTTGAGAAATGAAAATGTAACCTAGATCTCAAGCCTAGCTATTTGCATATCACTCTCCTCACTGGTGAAATAAACCCAATCTTTTTAAGGCAGGATATTGCCGCACTGTCATATCCATGAATACCAAATGTCTCTTGGCATTCAGATCCTAGCAATTACTTCACATTCTATATCCAAGATCAACGCTTGACTAGAATGGGGTAACCTAGGCATTGGAAATTTAGAAGGTACAAAAATTTAACACATGTACCCCAGCTTTGGAAACAATTGAGCATAACATCTAGTTAGTTAAAATAATAACTCCCTTCTTCACAGAGGCAGGGGACCAGAGTGTGAAATACTAACTACACTGTCCAAAACAACTGATGTGTTGTTGATTTTGCTAAACTGCTTTCTTTCTCTTTATTTTTTATTTATAAGAATTGGCTTTCTGGGTAGGAGAGGCAGATATTTAGAAATGGAGGTGATCTAAGAACAAAAAATATCAACAAAATAATTTTTTAAATAATTAAAATGGGAAGTTACAGGTGGTGGTTATTATTAAAAACACCCCATCTGTGTGCTAGCTACTATGATAATTAGTAACTAATAAAAGTAGGTACTATAGTGGTTAGTAACTGATAGCATAGTGTCATGTTTAGGGCGCTGGACTCGGGTTAAGGCAACCTGAGCTCAAATACCACTACAGATACTTACTACCTATGTGGCCCTGCCTCAGTTTCCACATCTATAAAATTTAAGCATTGGGCTTAATGGCTTCTGAGCTTCTAGTTCTAGCTCTATGATCCTATAATCCTATGATAAAAATCTGACATAATTGCCAGAATCTGAGTGCCATGATATGTATGACATTCATAGATATAGCAATGTGGTAATATCTTATCTGAAAAAGACTGACTATACTTCTCCACTATTGATGAGAGTGATAAGCAAATGCCTCCCATTCAGCTAAATTTAATTACTTCCTGTATTATTCTCTTTTTTTCTATTTTTATTCTGAACATAACAAAAAATAAAATGAGCATTTCTACATATAGCAGTAGAATAAAAGTAAATCATTGTGCATGAAACTGCAGGTCTTGATTATGTACAGTTTTTAAAGCATTTCAACCTGTAGCTTTCGAAGTTGTTCTGCTTGTCAGCACATCTTTCTGGACTTCTTCTGCTCTCCTCTCTACATTATTTTAAAAGCTGCTCCAGTGACCATCTTTTCTTTCTTGCCCTTTTCTTTTCTTTGTGACCTTATCCCTCTCTTGCCTCACCCACCCAACTACCGCTGGAAAAGAGCAAGAAAAAACAAGCTCTGAAACAAATATGCACAAACAAGCAAAACAAATTCCCGCATTGGCTGTGTCTGAAAATATATGTCTTATTCTACATCTTGATTCCATCACCTCTCTCTCTCAGAAGGTGGGAAGCATGCTTCATCCTCAGTCCTATGTAATCGCAGGTGGTCATTGCACTGATCAGAGTTCTCAAGTCTTTCAAAGTTGTTTTTCATTATAATATAGTTATTGTGTAAATAGTTCTAGTTTTCATATATGCTTTTGACATCACAAATTACAAAGTCTCCTAAGGGCACCCTCCATTTTGCTGGCCCCAGGCACCAAAAATAGGAGTTGGGACTTTGCTGCAGATATATTCCCTTTCCTCCTTACCCACTCCTACCACCAATATCCTCTAGATCCCTCCCCTTATCTCCAGATTCCTTCACAATCACTCACTCCATCAGACCTCACAACTGCGCCCCTAATGTCGTATCTCACCTCGATCACCACCAGTCCCATCCAGGAGAGATCAGAGGTGAGCTCACTGGGGCAGTGTCAAGTTTTGACCAGTTGAATTGGTATCTGAAGCTTCACATCTTGCCCATAGTTCTGCTTGCTTTTCTTTTTCAGAGTACTGTTACCTTACAAATAACCTACCTGCCGCAGAAGACCCACCATAAGTCAGGTGAGCCATCACACTGGCCCATAACTATCCCCCTGAACCATGCCTCCTCTGACCCAAGAAGACCACTTCTACCACAATTCAGTCCATAAGCATTGGGTGCTGACAGCAGGCTTGAGATTAAAGGACTCTGTCTCAGAGCCTAAATGTCTTCTGCTTGTCCCTTGCCTGCTATTAGTGTTCCATTCTCCAAAGAACTAAAAAACACATAAGTTACAGAGCAAGGCACAAGAAAGTCAATTTCTAAGGGTATGAAAATAGTGAAAAGGGCCACTGGGTTATGTGTCAGGAGTTCTGGATTCTGCCATTTATGAGATCTGTGCCCTTGTGGAAGTTTCTCGTCTTCTTGGGGCCTCAGTTTCTTCATTTACAAAACAGAATGTAGCACTACATTATTATCTCGAAGGCCTATGGATCCTTTCCAGATATTCTCCCACCTTAGACAGTCCCTGTATGGGGTGGGGGTCGAGAGGCTGCAAAGAAGACATATAGAAATATTCAACAGAGGCAAACATTCCTACATACAGAAATGTGAGTTTGCTTGCTTACAGCATACTGATTTTCCTAGTTGTCTTTTCAATGAGGAGAATAGAACCATAGAGTTGGAAGGGGTGTTAGAGGTCATTTAAGACCTTCATTTTCCAAATGACTAAACAGAGGCCAAGAGAAGGAAATTACTTACCCAAAACCACGCGGTTTGTAAGTAGCAGGAGCTAGAGTTCAAACTCAGATTCTCTGACCCTAAATCCAGGTGGAGATGGAATAAGAAAGGGGAAGAAAAAGCTTCATAACCTTTCAACTGGCAGCCCTCATGAGGTTCACCTTTAACACAATACCAGAGCCCAGAAAGTGGTCACAAGGGGAAGAAAGCAGAATTCAGACAGTTGGATGAAAAGACTGTGCAGAGGTGCTAAGGGCAGAAGGAAATTAGAGATAGGTAGAGAACAGGGTACGGTCATCTCTTCCCCTTCCCGTTAGCGGTAGGTGCTCTTGATGGAGGGACTGACAGAAGTCCCTCCTCCCTGCCCCAACTGACTTGCGGAGGTCTGTGTTTCCCCAGTGAGTTGGCAAAAGCTCGGCATCACCTGTAAGGAGGGTGGAAGGCATGAAACCATGGTGGCTGATCACTACGTGAGAATGCCTCTAACCTCCAAGCCGCAGGACTTCCAGGTAAGGATGCCCCAGCTGTTTCTCCCAAGGCTCAAGTTGAAGCAGTCCCAGCTTTTCCTAATGAGCCTCTGCTGACACTCTGTGGGTGGTGATGGACAGGCTCCAAGTCTCTGCAGAGACTGCCCAGTGAGAACATGCTCAGGGATCACAACAGCTGGCAGAGGGAGCACCTTGGAGCTCCTCCCCAGATTCCTTACCATGGTCTGCGTCTAGGTTCCAGAGTGCCCGGAAAAATGCCAAGAAATTTTGCCCTGCAACTAAAGATGGGCAATTATAGCTTTGGGGATGTTGGGGGAAAATCAGTCATTCAAATATTTATTTACTATCAATCAATCAAAAAGCATTTATTAAGGGCCTATGCTGTGCCAGGCACTATTGCCTCAGTCAAACTGAGACCCAGGAAAGATGTTAGCTTACAAAGGCCAAGGTCTCCCACTGCATCCTGGGCCGTCTCCAGTCTTCCTGATGTATACCTTTCCACTGGACTCAGAAGGATCCAGAGGAGAGAATGAGGCTGATGACTCTGCACAGTCCTGCCTCACTTAAATCCAATTCACTTGCAAGTCATGACATCACCTTCCTGATGCCTTGGCCCTCTTTGAGAATGAAGGACAAAGAATAATAAGCCCTGAGATTACAAAGACCAAAATGAAATAATCCCTGACCTTGAGGATCTTTTGTTCTACTGGGGAGACAAACAGATCTAAATATGCACAAGGTATGTGGTAACTGGGAGGGGGAGGCACTATCAGCTAAGCAGAACGACAAAGGCTGCATTGTTGAAGGTAGTGCTTGAATCCCTGAATTTGAGAGTTTGAAGGGACCTCAGTTGCTTCATAGTACAACTCCTACGCAAAAGGAATCCCCGCTGTAACCTACCTGGCATGTGGCCATAGAGTCTCTGCTTGAAGACTCTAGAAACATGGAAACCACTCACCCCCCCCACACACATCCAACCAATTACTAAGTCCTGTTGATTCTACTTTTGTATATTTCCTCTTTTCCAACACTACCACAAGCCTGGTGCAGACCCTCATCACCTCACTGCTAGAACAATGCATTAGCCTGCTGGGAGGTCTCTCTGCTTCAAGTATCTCCCCACTCCACCCTCCCCTCAGCTATCAAAGTGATCTTCCTAAGGCACAGTCTGTCCATGTCACTGCCCCCTCCCCATCCCTTATGCAATTAACTCCAGTGGCTCCCAGTTACCTCCAGGAGCAAATATAATATTGTTTGGTTTTTAAAACCCTTCATAACCTGGGTCCTTCCTATCTCCCCAGCCTTGCCACATTTTACTGTCCCCCCACTACTGTGCAATCCAGTGACACCATCCTCCTTGCTCTTCCTGGCATTAGATACTCCATCTTCTGATTCTGGCTGGCCATTTTCATTGGCTGCTCCCATGCCTGGAATGCTCTTCCTCCTCACTTCCACCTGCTAGTTTCCTTCAAGTTTCAGCTAACGTCTTGCCTTCCATAGGAAACCTTTCGTGATCCCCCTTAATGCTAGGACCTTCCCTCTGTTGATTATCCCCAATTTATCCTGTATGTAGTCTGTACATGGTTGTTCATATGTTGTCTCCCATATTAGACTGTGAGCTCCTTAAGGTTGCCTTTGTTTTTGGTTTTGGTTTTTTGGGAGGCAATCAGGATTAAGTGACTTGCCCAGGGTGACATAGCTAGTAAGTGTCCGAGGCCAGATTTTAACTCAGGTCCTCTTGACTTCAAGCTAGGCTCTGAGATCACGAAGACAAAAATGAAACAATCCCTGCCTTCAAGGGGCTTATATTCTACAAGGGAAACAAATATACATATCTAAATAGATGGGCAGCTAGGTGGTGAAGTGGATAGAGTGCTGGCCCTAGAATTAGGAAGACTATCTTCCTGAGTTCAAATCTGGCCTCAGACACTCACTAGCTATGTAACCCTGGGCAAGTCACTTAACCCTGTTTGCCTCAGTTTCCTCATCTGTAAAGTAAGCTGGAGAAGGAAATGGAAAACCACTCCAGTACCTCTGCCAAGAAAATTCCAAATGGTGTCATAAAGAATTGGCCACAACTGAAAAATGACTGAACAACCGAGGCTAGAGGAAGAAGGAGGGCATTCCAGGCATGGGGAACAGCTTGTACGAAAACCAGAGACAGGAGATGTAGTACCCAGCAGAGTGTTAGGCACTGTTGGGAATACCAGGAGGGAGATTATATCATCAAAGATTTAGAGTTTGAAGGGATCTTAGAATATAAGCTCCTTGAGGGTAGGGACTAATTTTTACTTTTTTGTGTGTCACCAGCATTTAGCAAAATGCATAGCACATAAAGGCTTGTTGATTGATTGATCTTAGGGATCATCTAGCCCAGCACCCTCATTTTGCAATAAGGCATGGGGCACAGAGGTAAAGTGACTTGCCCAAGGTCACACAGATAGATTCCTGCACTCGACAGATTCTACTGTCTCCCTATTCTTTAGGACTTAAAGGTCTAATGGAGAAAACAGAATACACATTCTTTCATATACCAAGTGTTCAATAACAATAAAGGAATTTTGTAGATGGTCCATAGACCATAGAGGGAAATAATAGGAGATAAAGCCAAAAAGGAAGGTTAGGTGACAGAATGTCAGGAGATGAACAATTTAGACTTCAGTCAATAGAGAGCCATTGAAAGACTGACCAGGAGAGCAACCACAATGAAAGATGTGCCTCAGAAAAATTAATCTGGCCACATAGGGGGAAATGGTCACACACTGTCTTGGTCAGTTCTCTGGTCCTCAGGTACCCCCTCTGGAGTAAAGTAAGAGAGTAAGTCAGCATGAGACTCAATCACTCCCAAGGGCCCCTTCCTGCCCTGAGTCTACATTCCCATGACAAGAGCCTGAACAAGGGGAGGGGCAGAGAAATCCCAAGCACTTTAAAGTGGGTTGCAATTTCCAGCCTGTGCCCAAATCCGTAAGTGTTTCCTCTCCTTTGTGCTCTCTGAGAGACTTCTCTTTGGTTTTGTTCTGCTTAATGACCACCCAATGGGCTGATCAAGGGATGATTCCCTGGGTCCCTGTTTGAAAAGGTGAGTAAGAGCTGGCCCAGCCTGTTACAACTTCTCTCCTTCCCCGCAGGTTCAAGTGAGAATATTTGAAGCCCGCCAGCTCCATGGAAACAACATTGAGCCCGTGGTGAAGATATTAATTGGAAATCATGAGTATCAGACTCGGATAAAGAAGGGGAATAACCCCTTCTTCAACGAGGTTGGCCTTGAAACAAGGGGAGAGGGGAAGGGAAGGACAGGGGTGTTGGGTACCTGGCCTTTTCTTTTTCTGGAAATAACTACAGCCAGCAATGGATAAAAGCTCCATCCTAACCTGGGGTGTTCTCATGGGCTGAGCTCGAGCTGGGGAACAAGGGCCATGAGAACCAGCTACGGGCTCCTCAGGGAGGTGATGCCCCCTGGCACTCTCTGATTTTTTCCAGGCCTCATGACATTTCTAAGAAACTGTTTCCTTATCTGTAAAGTGAGGAGATTAGATTAGATGTTCTCTCAGGTCCCTTCCATTCTGTTCTACCCCATTCTGTGTGCTTTGTTGTTGTTGATGGGCATCTAGGTGGCGAAGCAGATAGAATGCTAGGCCTGAAGTCAGGAAGACCTGAGTTCAAATTAGGCTTCAGACACTGCCTAACTGTGTGACACTGGGCAAGTCACTTGCCCCTGTTTGCTTCAGTTTCCTCATTTATCGAATGAGCTAATGAGCTGGAGAAGGAAGTGGCAAACCACTCCAATATCTTTGCCAAGAAAACCATTTGGGTCACAAAGGGTCAGAGATGACTGAAACAACAACAACAGAAGTCCCAGGCCTTTAGCATAAAGTAATGAGTCATGAGACTGGGTTATTGGCTGAAGTGGATGCTGCTATCATTAGAGGCTCCTAGCTAGGGACCTGGTGGGGAGGATAGGCACATTTTTCTGAGTTGGGGGATTCTGATGCTGGTCCCTGCCTCCTTAGAGAAAGCAACAGGGTGACATGTCACCACATTTCAGAAAGCGACAACCTTATTTATTCATATATTTGAACAACTGCATATATCAATGCAAGTTGAAAACTCACCAAAAAACTTTTTTTAAAAAGAAAAAGAGGGGCAGCTAGGTGGTGCGGTGGATAGAGCACCGGCCCTGGAGTCAGGAGTACCTGAGTTCAAATCCAGCCTCAGACACATAACACTTACTAGCTGTGTGACCCTGGGCAAGTCACTTAACCCCATTGCCTACCCCCAAAAAAAAGAAAAAAAAGAAAAAGAAAACTTTGAATTGTATCTCTGACACTTACTACTTCTATGATCTTGAACAAGTAACTTAAACTCCCAGGGCCTCAGTTTCCTCAACTATAAAATGAAGGGTTTGGGTTAGATGGCCTCCGAGGCCCCTCTCAGCTCTATTTCTGTGATCCATAATTCTATGAATTTTAGAATTAACCACTCCCTCTCAACTGCCTACCCTCCCCCTCCCCATAACCCCCTTCTCCAACATACAATATCATCTCTTCCTTTATGTTTCAGAAATTCTTCCATAATTTCCAACATCAGTATCCCACAGACTTCTTTGAAGAAATCATCTCAATCCAGGTAAGAAAGTCAACTAGTTTCTCTTAACCTCCAGCATCATGATCCTCTTTGATGGTTTAGAAAAATATTTCCCATCATGCCTCATTCCTAAGCAAACCATTCTCCTTCCCCTTTACTTTTCTGGGGTCCCTCTCAGAGGCCAATTTATCCAAAGTTGTCTCTGACTTTATCAAGCAGCTAGGTAACACAATGGATAGAGCAATGGGCCTGGAGTCAGGGAGACCCGAGTTCAAATTCAGCCTCAGACATTTACTAGCTCTGTAACTAACTCAGATACTCCTGACTCCAGGACTGGTGCTCTATCCACCGCACCACCTAGCTGCCCCTTTTTTCTTTTTAAAAAAAGTTTTTTGGTGAGTTTTCAACTTGCATTGATATATGTAGTTGTTCAAATATATGAATAAATAAGGTTGTCGCTTTCCGAAATGTGGTGACATCTCACCCTGTTGCTTTCTCTAAGGAGGCAGGGACCAGCATCAGAATCCCCCAACTCAGAAAAATGTGCCTATCCTCCCCACCAGGTCCCTAGCTAGGAGCCTCTAATGATAGCAGCATCCACTTCAGCCAATAATCCAGTCTCATGACTCATTACTTTATGCTAAAGGCCTGGGACTTCTGTTGTTGTCGTTGTTTCAGTCATCTCTGACCCTTTGTGACCCAAATGGTTTAACCTCTGTTTGCCTTAGTTTCCTCAACTGTAAAAAAAGGAATGATAATAATAGTACCTATCTTCCAGAGTTGTTGGGAGGATCAAACGAGATAATCTATGTAAAATACTTAGCACAGTGACTCTAAATAGTAAGTGTTTAATAAAAGTTTGTTCCCTTCTTCCCTCATTCACTTGATAGCTTAGACACTAATATACCACGAACTATGGTCTAATATTCTGGTACCCTGATGCAGGTCCAAAGAGGACCTAGTAATGTCAGGGAGAAGGGAAGGAGAAGGGATAAAGCATTTATTAAACAATTATTATGTGCCAGGCACTGTGCCAAGTGCCTTACTTCTACTACTTCATTCTACTGCTGCCTCGTTAGGGCATAAAAGTCACTACTGTCTGGGCTCTCCAAGGTACCGTCAGGCTCTGGCAGCTCCTACTAAGCTGGAAAGCTGTGAACTCAGTAAGAAGCTCAAAATATCTGTTGTCTGAGGTTAGCCACTATTTAAAAAGCCTTCTTGTTTATGGCACCTCATGAAATCATACATAGAGAGCTGGAATCTGCATCAGTAAAGGAAACATCCAGACATAAGTATGTATTTCTCAAATATATCTATGAGAAGCATCTTGGTGTAACAGATGGGGAGCTGGCCTCAGAGTCACAAAGACCTGGATTCAAACAAAGCCAATGCAACTAAGATTAGAAGGAAGGTAGAAAATTGGGAAAGAATTTTTACAACTAGTCTCTCTGATAAAGGCCTCATTTCTAAAATATATAGAGAATTAAGACAAATTTATAAGAACACAAGCCATTCCCCAATTGATAAATGGTCAAAGGATATGAACAGACAGTTCTCAGATGAAGAAATTAAAGCCATCTATAGTCATATGAAAAAATGCTCTAAATCATTATTGTTTAGAGAAATGCACATCAAAACAACTCTGAGGTACCACATCACACCTATCAGATTGGCCAACATGACAAAACAGGAAAATGATAAATGTTGGAGAAGATGTGGGAAAATTGGAACACTAATACATTGTTGGTGGAGTTGTGAAATGATCCAACCATTTTGGAGAACAATTTGGAACTATGCCCAAAGGGCTACAAAAATGTGCATACCCTTTGATCCAGCAATAGCACTTCTAGGGCTATATCCCAAAGAGATCAAACAAATGGGAAAAGGACCCACATGTACAAAAATATTCATAGCAGCTCTTTTTGTGGTGGCAAAGAATTGGAAATTGAGAGGATGCCCATCAATTGGGGAATGGCTGAGCAAGTTGTGGTATATGAATGTAATGGAATACTATTGTGCTATAAGAAATGATGAACAGGCTGACTTCAGAAAAACCTGGAAAGACTTATATGGTCTGATGCTGAGTGAAGTGAGCAGAACCAAGAGGACTTTGTACACAATAACAGCCACGTTATGCAATGACTAAGATTGTTAAACTGAACCCTTCTCAGGATCTAAGACATCTCCAGAGGCCTCAGGATGGAAAATGCTGTCCACATCCAAAGAAAGAACTATGGAAGTCGAATCGCTATCACTTATTTTTACCTTCTGTTGAGTTTTGTTTCATCTTTCTGATGGTTCCTCCTATTGGTTTTAATTTTTACTTACAACTTCACTAATATGAAAATATGTTTAATGGGTATGTAAATGTAAAGCCTATATCAGATTGTGCACCATCTTGGGGAGGGTGTGGGGGAGGAAGGGGGAGAAAAATTTTCAACTCAAAAGCATATGGAAGTGATTTTTGATAAATCAAAATAAATTAATTTAAAAAAAAAGATAGAACTGAGGGGCCCCTGCCCTGTGCACCATATTTCCCACATTCCATGCCCTCCTTGAGGGCAAGAGAATTGACAAAGAATTTGAATCTTTCTGGAAACTTCCTCTACAGGTGGTGGACTCCCAAGCAAAGAGAGCCAATTCAGAGATTGGGAGGTGCCAGGTGAGTGGCAACTGAGCTCTAAGATCACAGGCTCTTAACCTTCTTAACCCGTGGCAGTGTGGTGAAGCTTGTGGACTCCTTCTGAGAATAATGCTTTTAAATACATAAAAGTTTAAAAGATTATGAAAGAAGCATATTTTATTAAAATACTTAGCAAAATATTTTTTTAAGTTCATGGATTCTCCTCCCCCAAGGTTAATAACCTCTTCTCTAGGGAGTGAAGGGGAAATTGGGGAAAACTGCTGGTCTAGTCCAAGGCTCTGGTACCTGAATTCCATACTTGTCCTATAATCCCCCTGCATCCATTCATTCATTTGACATGTATTTATTAATCATTATATTAGGCACTTTTAGGCAATGGGAACACAAAGACAGAAAACAAACTGTCCCTGCCTTTAAAGAGATCATATTCCTGACCTTTGCTAGCAAGCCGAGCTCAGGGGCCATCAATTACATTGATTTCAGGCAGTGTTCCTGACCCTGTTCATCATCCCTTACCAACTAACATCAGATCCTTCCAAGCCTAGAAGGAGGTATCTAGTTCTTCTGTGGTTGTACCTTAAAAAAAGATACACTTGAACTAGAGAAAGTGCTAATTAAGGTAAATGATCCAGTGAACAGATGAAGAGAGGACATGGTGCTGTGGTATGAGAACAGCCTAAGAGATTAGGAATCTTCAGTCAAGAAAGAGGAAGGTGGGGTGGGATGGAAGTCCATACAGTGATGAAGCATTTACCATGGATTTCAAATCAAGAATAGTATAATCAGAGTACACCCATGGAAGATCAAGAAAGGAAACCTTAGCATAACGAAAAGGCAGTTTTCCTCCATATGGAAAGCTTAGAAAATCCATGAGCCCCCAAAGATGGTAAGGATTAATTTATGAAGAGATTAAGAGATAGACTAGCAGGTAACAAACTCATAGCAAGCAACAAAGGTTGAAATCAAACTCTTGCAAAAGCCACAGGCTACTGAAAACCTTTTGGAATAACATCCCAGGCAAGGACATCTTTTTGTTCTAAGCAGGACAAAGTTAGACCAAAATTCCAAGTGCTCAAATATAGAGCATTCCAGGGTTGACAGGAGCAATGGAATCATCAAACCAGAGTGGCTAAGGGAAATTTAGGATGTTTGGGGATGCCTTCTCTAACCGTTGAGGTCCAGGTAAAGGAAGACGAACCCTGGCTTCCTAATACATGTCTCTCTGTATCTCTACCAGAGACAGGCTCCTAAGCCAGAAAGATAATGGCTCTCGCCCACCTTGCGAAGTTATGGTGTCCTAATATAGTCTTTATCTGAGAAGGAAGTGAACTCTAATCCAGAATCTCTTTGCAACAGTCTACCTTGACAACCTTCTTCAACCATCCTTTGATCCCTTTCCCTACATACCTGAGCCTCCAGTGATGAATAGGTTCTCTCTGTGGCGGTAGTGGGGAAAACAAGCCTAGGTAGGGCTCTACTTAGAGACTGGAATTCCTAATTTGTCTCTTCCTTTTGTCTATTTAGATAGATATTGGGATCATCTATTACGCTCCAGGTAGGTGATGACTGCCACATATCTACTGTTGTTCTGAAACAAGTGAGTCTGTGAGTCAAGATACCTAGAAATCAATTAGTTAGTCAGAAAGCACTTATTAAGCCCCTACTATGTGCCAGACATTATGTTAAGGGTTGGGGTTACAAAGGCATAGAAGAAACAGCCCCTGCCCTCAAGGAGGGCAGTGGAGAGGAAAGACAATAAATATATACATAATTCACACATGTTTAGCTTATCCCTTAGACTAGAAAGAATTTCACCAAAAAGGGTCCCCACCTTAGATAAAAATCATAAACTATACAAATAACTCCGGTATGGGTCAGGGTTTGGGTGAGATTTGGGGGTCAAGGTTCAATTGGAATTAGGTGGTGGTAGTTGAGTTCTACTGACATTATAACTTTGCAGCTGAAGATAGGATTGTATTTAGGGTTGAAAATTTTTTTGATCACTTCATCTTAGATTTGGATTCAGCCCAAGTCAGTAATCACTACAGATGACCTTCAATCCAAGAAACTAATATAATGTTTCCATTTCCTATAGGCCTTCCTTTGAGGGGCCATCTTAGTAGAGCACTCTTGCCTGAGTGGACCACCATTAATGGCTTCCCCTTTTCCTCCAAGTTTTAGGAAGAGGCTAATACTGTCACTTAATTAGAACAAGAACGAAATTAGACCTCCACCAATACACTCAAACTGGCTGCCAAGGGAGGCTCCCAAGAAATGAGAGAGCCCCCAAACTGGTCACAAGGAGCATGTTCATCTCTCCCCACACAGAGCACACCCTTATGAGGAAGTGGCTAGGCCTTTGTCATTCCAATAAACCCAGCTGGGGGATCAGAGGTTACCTGAAGGTCACCATCTCTGTCCTTGGTGTTGGAGACCAAGCCCCGGTAAGGCTGTACATCCAAATTGGCCATGGCTACTTTTTACTTGACACCTGTGGGTCCTTGGTCTGATTCATTCAGCCTTCCTCCACACGGGAGATGGCATTAGGGGTCTGGAGCTCTAAATGAGTGGGAGGTTAGAGGGCAGTGTCTCCTGGCCTCAACCCAGGCCTCTGATGAGGCTCTGTCTCCATCTGTTTAATGGTTTTTCCAGGTGGATGTTGGACATCTGCATGAGACTAGCGAAATAGAGAAGAATCTCTTCTTGTCAGCCACAGTCCCAATCCAATTAGCTACTTTTTCGTTCTTCATCTACTGTGCTGAAGACCTGTACCTCAGTAAAGCCAGGGTCCCCTCAATACCTGCTTGATTCCCAACACAACTCCATCTTACTACTATAGTTCTATATCCCAACTATGACTTTGTCATTGACCCTCAGAATAAGGCAAAGTCAAGGGAGAACTTTCCCATAATCACTTTGTTCAGATTCTGCTATGACTTTTTTGGATGGGCTCTCCTCTCCTAGGCCTGCCCTGGGCTTTCTAGTCCAGGGAACATCCCAAGACTTTTCTCCTTCCCTGTTGTTTTCCCTGTTCATCCCATTTCGGGGGAAGGAGTATCCCCAGGGAAGATAGTGCCTGCTTGGAAAATCCTAATGTATCATGTTGAAGAATGTAGGCGTTTTCTTACTATCCCATTTCCTGCTCCCCAGAAACTACTATGGCCTCCGGGTTCTTTTCCCACAATGTCAGAAAGAAAAAGAGCCCAATGAATCCAATGTTGGAGTTGGAAATGGCTGGAAAAATAGTAAGTGAGGAACAGGCTCAGAGGGGGAGGTGGCATTGGAGAATAGTATAGTATAGCAGAAAAAGAAGTAGATAAAGAGTCAGGAGACCCAGATTTTTCCTATATCTTTTCCTTAACAGTTTTGCGACCTTTAGAAAATGACTTAAACTCTCTGGGGCTCAGTTTCCTCATCTACAAAATGGGGGAGTTAGACTAGACAGTATGTAAGGTCCCTTTGAATACTGTTTGCTTGTTTGTCTTTTAAAATAAACTCTCACCCACTCAAATTTTCCTAATTCTAGTTATTTGTTCTTTGAAACTATGGGCCTCGGGGCAGGTAGGTGATGAGTGGATAGAGCTCTGGCTTTGGAATCAGGAGGATGTGAGTTCAAATCCAATCTCAGACACATGACACTTACTAGTTGTGTGACCCTGAGCTAGTCGCCTAACCCCTAAATGCCTCACCAAAAAGAAAAAAAAAAGAAAGAAAGAAAAAGAAAAGAAACTATGGGCTCATTGTCACTGAGTTAACATTCCAGGGATGTGTCAAGGCCATCTGGTACCAGAGCTGATTGTTAAATTTTCATGGTGAGTAATTTGCACCTTGGAAATCAACAAACTCTACAAATCAGAGATTGATTATTGTTTAGTTAACTGTCTAGAATTAAGAAAGTGATAGAGAAATGTTAATAATTCAGATGAAATTTAAATGTGTCCTCTCCGAGAGCCAGTTGTTAAACATCTATTAGCGTATCCCCGGAGACTGCAGGAGAAGGGGAGTCTCAAGGAAAAATAAAAACCACTGTCTTTTAGAGATACTTGATTCATGATTGTAGGCCTCTGCTCACTTGTTTGACTTTGGGCATATTGCTGAACCTCCTTGTGCTTCAGTTTTCTTGACAATAAAATGGGGGGGGTTGGACTAGATGACCCCTCAGCTCCCTTCCAGCTCTAGATTTGTGATCCTAAGATCATTTTCCATTTTGTTTTTTCCCTCCAGCACCTAGCCCGATGCTTAGTATTTACTAAGTATTTACTATTAATATTTACTAATTAATTGCAATGAATAATTAGCAAAGGGCAGAGGTTCTGCTTGGCCTAGGGACCTAGAATTTAAATTTCTAATCATCTGGTTAGGTTCTGGATCCTATCAACTGTAAATGTGGGGAACTGAGGAGCCTAGATTATATGTAAACTCCCAAGGCTCATTATCTTCACACAGACTACCCCTACCCAATCATCACCATCATCACCTCATGGGACTTCACCACACTGGCTTCCCCTCAGTCTTGTTAGTTAGAATAGCCAGGACCACTCTCCCCATACCTATTAAGAAGTGGCATGATACAGTGAAAAGAGCTCTGGATTTGGAGTCATGAGATCTGCATTCCTGCTTCAAACCTGAATGACCTCGGGCAAGTCACTTAACCTCTCTAAATTGGATTGTTGCTCAGTCATTTCTGTTATGTCTGACTCTTCCTGACCCCATTGGAGGTTTTCTTGGCAAAGATACCGGAGTGGTTTGCCATTTCCTTCTCCAGCTCATTTTACAAATGAGGAAACTGAGGCAAATAGGGCTAAGTGACTTGCCCAGGGTCACACAGCTAGTGTCTGAGGCCAGATTTGACAGGAAGATGAGTCTTCCTGGACTCCAGGCCCAGCATACTTAACCACCTGCTGCCCTTTGGGGATAATCTAGGATCCTAATAGGGATACTCGAGCCAGATCTGACAGGAAGATGAGTCTTCCTGGACTCCAGGCCCAGCATACTTAACCACCTGCTGCCCTTTGGGGATAATCTAGGATCCTAATAGGGATACTCGAGCCTAGCCTAAAAGAGAGACAAATACATCAAGAGGCTGAGAAAAGGAAGGTTCCTTGAACCAGTCAGTGGCAGGCTGGGAGGGGAATTGAGGAAAGGGAGTAAACTGATTAGTAACCCATAGCAGGAGGATGAAATTGCCACAACAACTAACTGTATTACTGAATATTCCCCAGCTCAAAACTAGCCCGAAGCTCCATACAGAGACACCCAGGTGGGACCAGACTCTGACCTTCTCTGTTCAGGTAAAGCATCTTGCTCCTCCCTTTCCCTCTCCCTACTCCACACACACAGGGAACCAGAAGAGATACTTAGCAGCTGGCTCTTCCTTCACACGGGCCTCAGAGGGAGAAGGGGGGCAATAAGGGCAGAGATGGGGGACTCTGAAAGAAAAAATTCGAGAGTGAGACCTTACTGTCATGAAGGAATTATTCTGGTTTTTTGGCAAATAACTAAAGCTCATCCCTTTAAACTTTCTCTTCTTAAAACCATTTTTGTTGGAAGTCCTTAAGATATTTTAAATACTCTTTTGACTTCCTAAAACAAAATGATCTCAACATAAGCTTGCCTGTTTTTTGGTCACTCAAGGCCTACCTTATGAATATTAGTAGTCATGGTCACACAGTGATAACCCTCCAAGTACAAGATGGGGCAGGATGATAGGCCCAAGACTCAGTTGGCCCCATGATGCTTCAATCTGTGAGTTCTTGAGTGTGTTCTTTAGAATTTCTCAGCGTTCTTCCCTGTCAGCTACCACTTCTTGCTTTTGTAAATGTTTTTAATTCTACATTTCATAAGCCTCACTCTAATTCACTGTTTCCATCTGCTGGATGGACTAGAAAATCAAATTTGTTAGAATATCTCTAGGATAAGAACAAATGGTCCTAAGAAAGAGCCTGACAGGCTCTTGTGTGATCTTTATAACATATTTTGGGGATTCAGAGGCCTCATGTGCTTACTTCAATCCAAATGAAATTTAGCAAGTAATTTATTAAGGCTCTACTGTGTACAGACCACTGTGCTCACTACAAAGTTTAGCTAAATCAGAGCCCCTTGGGCTCATTCAGCTCAATCTCATTAAGGGGATGGAGAAAAGAAAACAAGGCAATGATTGGAACAGAGAAGGAATTCTTAGATAAGAAGAGAATCATGAAATTCCATTAAAGAGTATCTTAGAATGAGGATTGAGAAAAGGCCATTGGATTTGGTGATAATGTTACTGGTGATCTTGGAAAGGGATATTTCAAGGGTGGGATGAGTATGAAAGCTAGACTACATGGAGTTGAGGGGCGACAGGTTGGTGAAGAAATGGAAATAACAATTAGATTATCCCTTCTAGAGGAAGAGATATAAGAACTTAAAAAGCTAGCAGGATTGGAAGAAGTTATTTTTAGAATGGGAAGACCTATGAAAGCTTGTAGGCAGAGGGGAAGACATCAGTGGTGCAATGTAAGCAGGAAGAAATGAAACTAACAGTACAAGAGGAGGAAGGCACCCAAATTACAAATTAAGGCTGTTGCTTTGCACACCATAAGCAACATTAGGAGTTGAACCATTGGACCTTTGTAAAGCCTGGCCTATGTCCTAGGACCACAGAACTATAGGATTGGAAGGGACCTCAGCAGCCATTTAGTTGAACACATGTCTGATAAAGAATTCTCTCTTTAACATAGCCAAATGGCCCTCCATCTTTTGAAGACCTCAGAAAAGAGAGGAACTCACTGCCTCCCAAGGCAGTCCAGGGCACAAAGCTTCATGAGGGCAGGGACCGTGTTATATCTAAACTATATCTCCATCAGTGCCTAGTGCAGTACTCTGCAACACAATAGGTGCTTAATGTTTGAATCTAATTTATTTGAACTAAATATACTGTCCTTAGTATTAGTTGGTTCACCAAGGCACCCCAGGGGATTGGGAATCCCGGAAATCTGGGCATCTTACCCACCACTCCTTCTACCTTATTGCAGCTGCCCTGCTTGACCAACCATATCAAGCTGAGGGTTCTTGACTGGTAAGTACCTGTAGTACAGCCACAATGACCTATTTGCCATCTCCCACTTCAGTGCTTTTGCCCACATCTGAAACACTCTGCACCCTCATCTCTGCCTCTTAGAATCCCTAGTCTCCTTCAGGTCCCAGTTTACATGCCACCTCCTACATGACAGTAATCTTGATTCTTTCAGTGGGTAGTGCTCCCCACCCCCACCCCCAAAGTGACCTTGGGTTTATCTTGTGTATTTTTGAAATTTACTCATCTGTATATAGGTTGCTTCTCTCCCTGGTCCCCAATAGAATGTAAGCTCCCTGAGGGCAGATTTTCCTCTTTTTACCCCCAGCACCTAGCACAGTGTCTGGTACATAATAGTTACTTATCAACTGTGTGAATGAATGTGTAAATCAGTGAATGCATGAATCAAATGTGTAAATGAATGAATGAATTCAAGATTGAAGTTCACCCAGGATGAAGTAATAGAGGTGAAGAGATGAGAGCCTGTCAGAGCTCAGCTGGAGCTATGTTCATTCACAGGAACAAAAAAGAAGACAATAAAGTGATTGGGATAGCCAGTCTGAACATCACACATCTCTCTTCGGTGGGAGCTCTCTCTAAAGGTAATCAGGGTAGACCCTTCTACTTTCCTAGCTCCCTGGCAGTCCTCCTCTCCCCCAACCCCCCTACCCAGTCTAATGGCTGCACCTCTCCCCTTGCTCTCAGCAGCATCCTCAGGCTTCCTGCCCTGCTTTGGCCCTAGCTATCTCATTCTTCATGGGGGAGACAAAGCATTATCCCCAAGCTTCGTTGAAGAAGAGCTTGTGAGTCCTTCATTTCGACTTCTGAGAACTATGGGAGGGGAGTGACCATCATGCAGACCACCAGTAAGAAACACTGGGAGCTGCAGAAACATCCCAGTACATCTCCATTGCCAGCATTCTGGTGTTAGAAGCTGTGTTATCTACTGAAGTGGTAGATGGAGAGACAAATGAAGGCTCTGTCCTGTGACTACTAGGGTCCAGAAATTCCCTTCTTGGGGTGGGGAATCAACTACACTGTGCATTTCTTAAATCAGCCTGGGGTAAGAAATAATTGGAACACTGAGCCTGTACTAAGGGAGTTTTTATTTCTTGTTTTGTTTTTTATAGCCTTCTATATTCTCTTCACACCTCACTTCTCTCTTGTCCCCTCCCTGTCCTAGTTCTCCCATCTTGACTCAACTGAGGAAGATTTAACTTATCGAGGTAGAGTCTTAATGGAATTGGTCACTGAAATACAAGATATGAAAAGAGAAGTTATTCTCCCTACGACTACTGCTGCCTTCATAGAGGTGACTGTTGTCTCCTGCCTTTGTACTGGCTGTTCTCCATACCTAGAATGTTCTTCTTCTGACCTTTAGCTCTTAGAATTCCTAGCCCTCCTTTAAAACTCAGATAAAGCACCACCTTCTACAGAAGAAATTTCCAGATTTCCTCAGCTGCTAGTTCCTTGCCCCACCTACCCACCCCTAGGAAAAGCTTCATGTAGCAGTTAGCCCTTGAGGTGAGCTTTGAATCAATCCCTTTCGATAGTAGGGATTCTAAGTGCCAGAGATACACGAGAGTGCATTTCAGTTATGGGAACAGTTGTGTAAATAGAGTGGCCTGAAGGTCATCCCCCAGAACAGCAAATATACTTAGTTTGGTTAAGACCATAGAGTATATGGAGGTGAGTGATATATAAGAAGTCTGTAAAGGTAGATTTGGATCTAGTAAAGTGTTTTAAATGCCCAGGAGGTGAGTTTGTATTTGATTCTGAATTAATAGTGAATCACTGGAGATTTTTGAGCAGGGGAGGGCAGCTGTGAGGTGGAGTAAGGATTCAAGAAGGGAGAGACTGGAGACAAGGGGACCAATTAGGATGCTATTTTGATCATTTAGGTGAGAGGTGAATAGGAAATTGAACAAGAGACAAAAGAATCTGTCTGTGTTTAATCCATTTGGTAATAGGGAGCCATTGTAGGCTTTTGAGGAAAGGAAACACATGATGGAAGCAGTGTTTTAGGATACCCTAAAGAGAGACCAGGATCTCTCCTGTGGGAGACAAACCACACCCCAGGAACTCTCCCTGGGCCTCTCATCCTTGCCTCTCTGCTTCCCTTCCCCTTACAGCCTTGTCTATTCCCTTGCTTATCTGATTTGAGGTGTGTGTGTCGGGGGGTATTTCATTAACCAGAGTGAACTGTACCGACAAAAGTATGGACTGTGTGTCATCTTCCTCTCCTCTACCATGATGCCTGCCTTTAAGGACCAGGTTCACTTTGAGGTCACCATGGGCCACTATGGTAACAAAACGTACCTGAATTATAAGCCGCTGGCCTCTACCATCCAGTACAACCAAGCAGTATCTGATGGTGAGTAGCCAAGACCCATTCTCTCCTGTTCCTTTGACTGTGTCCTAAATGTTCCACTCTTCCACCTTCCCTGGTCTCACTAACTCATCTTCCACTTGGTACCTTGGATATGCTTCCCAAACTCCTCCCTAGCTCCTCTTCACTACTCTTTTCATTCCTATTTGTTCTCATCTATTTCCTGTGCATCCTCTACATCCATTCCTTCTCCTATGAGTTATAAATGTGTCTCCAACCTTCCCCCCCCCAATCCAGGAGCTAAAAAACCCCAGGCATCTCATTCCTTTTTGACTCACAAATTCTCCAATATTTATCATTACCTTTTTAAAATAGATGTAGATGCCTTCTACAGGGGTTATCAAGGAGGCCAGAATACTGGAGATGGATACCTATTGGTCTTTGGGCCGATGTCTCCTAGCATCTTCATTAGACCACTTCCCTCAGGGGTTTTGTCCCGACATCTGGACTGTTGGAGGGGACAAACTGTGACTCATGGACCAACCTCTTTTCACCTTTGGACTTGTGGAAGCAAGAAAAGGGATTGATCAATAATGACAGTGATAATAAAGATGAGAAAAGAGTTGTGAGAGACATTTTGGTGGTAGACAGGTTCCATTGGATATGAGAATTAAGGGAGAGGGAAGGCCAAAGATAAAAATTAACTAACAATAAGTGTTTATTAAGCACCTACTAGGTGCCAGGCAAGTGGCACAGTGGATAGAGCACCATGCCTGGAATCAGGAAGACTCATCTTCCTGAGTGCAAATCCAGCCTCAAACACATACTAGCCATGTGACCCTGGGCAAGTCACTTAACTTTGCCTCAGTTTCCTCACCTGTATAATGAGCTGGGGAAGTAAAAGGCAAACCACTCCAGTGTCTTTGCCAAGAAAACCCCACATGGGTTTACAAAGAGTCAGACGTGACCAAAACAACACAACATGCCAGGCACTGTGCTAGACGCTGAGGATACAAAAGCAAAAAACAAAATATAGTATCTGCCCTTGAGGAGCTCACATTCTATGGAGTGAGAGAAGAACAATAAACACATAAGTATATATAGAATATAAAAAATAAATAGAAGGAAAAATAAAAGGCAACTTTTAAAAGCGCAGAAGTAAGAGAAGAGGGAATCAGGAAAGGTTTCATGAAGAAGTGTTTCAGCTGGGTCAGAGTTGGGGAACCTTCAGCCTCGAGGCCACACGTGGCCCTCCAGGTCCTCAAGCATGGCCCTTTGGCTGAATCCAAACTTCACAGAACAATTTCCCTTAATAAGAGGATTTTTTCTGTAAAACTTGGACTCAGTCAAAAGGCCATACCCAAGAACCTAGAAGGCCACAGGTTCCCCACGAGTGAGCTGGGTCTTGAAGGAAACAAGGGATTCTAAGATGCAGAAGCGAGGGGGAGGGCATTCCAGGTGCCACATTCCATGTGGGACAGCCAGTGAAAATGCATGGAGGCAGGGGATAACAGTGTCATGTGTAAGGAACTTAGGCAGGGCTATAGAATGTAGGAAGGGGAGCAATGTATAACTGCTAAATAGAGGAGTTTATATTTCATCTTTTATATTTTATATTTATTTTATTATATATTATATTTATCTTTATCTTTAAAGCAATAGAAAGTCACTGGAGTATATTGAATAGGAGAGTGACATGATCAGACCTGTGCTTTAGGAAAATTACTTAGATGGCTTTGTGGAGGATCTATCAGAATGGAAGGGGGAAAAATAAACTCTATATAGTGCCTACTATGTGCTAGGCACTATGCTAAAGCACTATATGAATATCTCATTTGATCCTCACAACAATATTGGGAGGTAGGTGCTATTATTATCCCATTTTATAGTTGAGGAAGCTGAGATAGAGGGCAAATGATGTGCCTAGGGTCACACAGCCAATAAGTGCCTGAGGCTGGATTTTAACTCCAGGCTCAGCACTCTCATCCACTGTACTACGCAGATGCAAATAACAGGTCTAACATTTGAACTCAATCCCTCTGACCCCAATTCAGAGCCCTTTCTATGCCACTACATTCTGAAGATCAAGAGAGAGTTCTAGACTGGAAATAAGAGATTTGGGAGTTTTATGTATATGTGTGTATGTATATGTATATGTATATAGTTATATAGTTATATACAGTTACATAATTATGTAGTTATAGTCATCATATAGTTATATAGTTGCAGTTGTTATATAGTTATAGCTGTTATATAATTGTTATATAGTTATATAGTTACATAGTTATATAATTATATAGTTATACTTGTTATATAGTTCATCATTATAGTTGTGTAGTTCTATACAGTTACATAATTATATAGTTATAGTCACATATAGTTATAGTTGTTACATAGTTTTACATACAGTTATATACTTATATAGTTATTTATATTTATATAGAGGTTGTAGCTGAAGTCACAGGCCTGAACCTACAGGCCTCAAAAATCAGTGAGACTAGAGAGGTCAAAAGCCATCGGCCTCATTCACTCTCCAGATTTCTGCCAGGGTTTGTATTATCCTATACAGACTCTGGCATATCAATGTTAATGCCTAGCTAGCACACCTCAGCAGCTAAGTGTTTCAGGAGATGGACCACTGAGCTTAGAGTCAGGAAGGCCAGAGTTCAAATCCAGCCTCAGCCACTAGCTGTGTGACCCTGGGCAAGTCACTTAACCATTATTTGCCTCAGTTTCCTTGTCTGTAAAATGGGGATCATTATACCCACCTCACAGAGATGCTGTCTCAAATGAGATAATAACTGTAGAGCACTTAGCACAGTGCCTGGCACATAGTAAGCACTTCATAACTATCAGCTATCATTATTAACACTGAAAATGTGTTGAAACGGTCAAACATGACAGAGATCAATAATTGCCTTAGTCACAGTATTCTCCCCTCCTCTATAGAGCTCAACCTGCCTACAATGTAAATGAATATTCCTTGAGCTGAATTTGCTGAGTTTGAACCTATTAGATAAGTCTTGGAGAACCTCCTGATACTCAGCCTAACTAACTTGCTCCATGGTCACTTAGTTGGTATGTGTCAGAGGCAAGACTTGAACCCAAGTCTTCCCGATGCCAAGGCTGACTTCCTGTCCACCATGCCGAGCTGCCTCTCTCGTTTTATATCATTATTATTGTTAAACATAATGATCTGACTGCTATTATTACTATTAGTAATGTCATTATTAATTACTAACATTTACATAACACTTTAAGGCTTGCAAAGTGCTATATTTATCTTATATATGCACATATATTATCTTATTTGAGCTGCTTTAATTAGCAAATATCAAATAGTCCCCAAATGCTATGATGGATCAGTGAGGGGGAACTGATACTGAATTCCTCCATTTCTATATATTTGTGCCCCAGGTACTTCCTACCACTACCTGCCCTGGCATAATTCCATGCCAGTAGTGACTCTCACCTCTTCCTGGGAGGATGTCAGCTACCGGATGAATTCCCTCAACATCTTACATGTGACTCGGGACCGGCTGGTGAGTGCCTTGGCTGAGAACGTGGTGTGGGATGGAGGCAGGGAAGTCCATGAGAGATACGATAAGAGAACATGACCAAAAAAAACAATCACTGGCCTGTCCCCCCAGAAGAAATAACCTTCTCTTCGTGACTAAACGCTCTGGCAAGGAGCTTCTGAGCTCAACGTGTCAGTTGACTTGTTGAGAAGCAGAATAGTAATAAAGACAATTTTTATGTGACGTTTCAAGGGTTGCAAAACATTTTATGTTCATTGCCTCATTTGATTCTCGTAACAACCCAGCAAGACAGGTGTGATGATAATCTTCATTTTACAAATGAGGAAACTGAGGCTCAGAAAGGTTAAGTGACTTGCGCACAGTCACATAATCAATGTATCAGAGACAGGATTGAAGTGTAAGTCACCATGACACCATCCAGCCCCCTATCCATTATACCACATTGCCTTCTACCTGAACAATTTGGGTTAAATTTATCAATCAATAAGCATTTACTAAATTCTTCCTGTGGGCCAGGCACAGTGCTAAATAAGCAGTGGGTATACAAAGACAAAATTAAAACAGTGCCTGCCCTCAAGGAACTTACATTCTAATGGGAGAGGCTATAGGTGTACAATAGGTATATGTAGTAACATTTACAAAGTAAAAACCAGAAAACCTTAAAAGGGAAGGCGGTAGTAGCTGGAGAGACCAGGTAAGTCATCCTGCAAAAGTGGACACAAGTTTATTCTTGAAGGAAACAAATGATTCCAAGAGTTGGAGGTGCAGAGGTGAGCATTTCAACCATGGGAAACAGTCAGGGCAGAAGCATGGGATATCATATATGAGGAATAGCAAGGGCTGTAGAATGCTTAGGAAAAGGGATGCACTTGGATAGGAGAGCATCCTGGGTTCAAATCCTGCCCTTGGCATTTATTAGCTGCCTGTTGATGGAGAACCACTGAGCCTCAGGTTTTTTTCACCTGTAAAATGAGGATAAAAATGCCTGTGGTACCTATCTCACAGGTTAACGTGAGGATCAAATGTGATGATGTATGCAAAGTGCTGTGTAAACTTTAAAGTACTATATAAATATTAGCTATTATCATTCCTAGCTACAATTCCTGCTGCCCAATTCAATTCAATGAGCATTTATCAAGCACCTTGTTGTTGTTGTTCAATCATGTCCAACTCTATGTGACTCCATGAACTTTGTCCATGGGTTTTCTTGGCAAAGGCAACTGAGGTGATTTGCCATTTTCTTCTCCGGTATATGCCCATTTTACAGATGAGGAACTGAGACAAACAGGATTAAGTGACTTGCACAGGGTCACACAGCTAGTAAGTGTCTAAGGCTGGATTTGAATTCAGGTTTTCCTGACTCCTGGCCTGGTGCTCTATCCACTGCACCATCTAGCTGCCCCCTTACTATGGGTCAAATACTGTGCTAGGGGCCCTGAGTACAAAGATGAAAAGAGGTAGTCTCTGACGTCAAAGAATTTACATTCTACGTTTGCCTATGCTGAGAGAGAGAGTAGGGGAGAAGTTCTACCCATGCAAGGTTTGGGATGTATGGTCTCATAAGGCCCTAGCCTGGAGTCTTGAGGTCCCCACTGGGATTCTTAGGAACCTGAGGATTCCCAGACCCTTGCTGAGAATGTTCTGGGTACAAGCTAACTCTGTAGTTTGGCAATGGCTTAGTTACCAACTTGAATCCATTTCTCTCTCTCTGGGGCAGAAATCCAACCTGGAGGCCCTGAAGTCAATCCGGAACCCTAAGAACCCAATGTTTCATAGACTGTGGAAGAAACTGCTGCAGGAGCTGTTGGAAGACTGCAAGTAGGAGAGGAGGGTGGAGGTTGAGGAGGGGGTGTGAGGAGGGGACTGGGAAGAATGAGCTAGAAGTGTAGGGCTTTGGGGGAAGATCTAGAGTGTTGAGTTGGACTGGGCTATGAATGAGTCTAGGAGCTAATGTAGTAATGTGTTTGGGGCAAGAGGAATATGCCAGAGCCAGACTGAGTTGAAGTTAATCAGGAGGCTAGACTCCAAGACAATCAATCAATCACAAGTATTTACTTATTTATTTTAATAGTATTTTATTTTTTCCCCATTGTATGTCAAGATAAATTTTAGCATTCATTTTTACAATATTTTGAGTTCCAGATTTTTCTCCCTCCCTCCCTCCCCTCCCCTTTTTCTTTCATTTAAAAAAAAAAAGATTGGGGGCAGCTAGGTGGTGCAGTGGATACAGCACCGGCCCTGGATTCAGGAGGACCTGAGTCCAAATTTGGCCTCAGACACATAACACTTACTAGCTGTGTGACCCTGGGCAAGTCACTTAACCCCATTGCCTAACCCCCCCCCAAAAATGATTTATTTAGTTTCAGTTTTCAACATTCACTTTTATAAGATTTTGAGTTCTAAATTTCCCCCCATCCCCAAGATGGCATGGAATCTGATATAGGTTATACATGTACAATCATATTAAACATATTTCCACATTAGTTATGTTGTGAAAGAAGAATCAGAACAAAAGGGAAAAACCACAAGAAAGAAAAAGCAAAAAAGAAAATAGCATGCTTCGATCTGCACCCAGTCTCCATAGTTCTTTCTCTGGATGTGGATAGCATTTTTTTTTTTTTGGAAATGAGTCTTTTGCAATTTCAACAAGTATTTATTAAACCTTTATTATATGTTGGGCCCTGGGCTAAGCCCTGGGGATACAAACAGTGCCTGCTATCATGGAACTTTCATTCTAATGGAGAGACAACATCTACATGAATAAGATAAATACCTCAAAGCATCACCAGGAATGAGGTACAGACAGTGCAAAAACATGGAGATAGGAAAGAATTGTTGTATCTGAGGAACAAAATGTCAGCCAGTATGGATGGATTGTGAATGGAAGGGAGTAATATGAAAGAAGACTGGAAAGATAAGAATGGGACAGGGTATGAGGACTTTCAAATGCCAAACCAGAATTTATATTTTACCATAGAGGTCACAAGTAGCTACTGGAGTTTATTGAGTAGGGGAGTAGTGCAGTCAGATCTGTCCTCAAGGAAGATTCCTTTGGCAGCTGTGTGACATGTGGATTGGAGGAGGAATAGATTTGAGGGACAGATAGGTATAGATAGGAGATGATTACAATAGTCAAAGCAAGAGGAAATAAAGGTAGTGACTTTGTGAAAAAGGGAAGTAACCAAGAAGCCTTGTAGAGAATGGAATGTTTGGCAACTGCCTAGTTTATACGGGATCGGTGAGAGTGAGGAATTGATGACACAAAGGCTGCAATCCTGGGTGACTGAGAATGGTATTGCCCGTGACTAACAGGGAAGTTCAGAATTGGGGTGGATTTCAGAGAAAAGGTCATGTGCTCTATTTTGGACATGCTAAGTTTGAGATGTCTATGGACCATCCAGTTTGAAATGTCCAGTAGGCAGCTGGTGATTTGGGACTACAGCTCTGGAGAAAGACTACAGCCAGATAAAGAGAACTGAGAATTAGCTACATAGAGAGGATAATTGAGCCTTGGAAGCTTGCCTCCAGGAGTAAATAAAACCACTCTGGCATTCAAAGCCCTTTGTAACCTAACCCTCTCCTGCCTTTCCAGTCTTGTTACACTTTACTCTCCAACACATCTCTTCAATACAGTGACAGATTGGCCTCCTGGCTGGTTCCACAAACAAGACACTTCTCTCTCAACTCCACTCATTTTCTCTGGCTGTCCCTCATGCCTAGAATGTTCTCCCTCAACTCCACTTACTGACCTCCCTGGCTTTAAGTACCAACTAAAATCCCAGAGAGAGAGATGGGCTCTGAACAGAAAACTGAGAAGAAACAGTCAGCTAGGTAGGAGGAGACCCAAGAGACAGCAATGTCACAAAAACCCAGAAAGTAGAGAGTGCCCAGGAGGAAGGTGGTCAACAGTGTTCAAGGCTTCAGAAAAGGCGAGAGAGAGATGAGGACTAAGAAAACACCATCAAATGTGACAATTAAGAGATGATTGATTAACTTTGGAGAGAGCATTTTTTAGTTGAATAATTAGACCAGAAGCTAGGTTGTAGAGGAGAATAAGAGAAGAGAAAGTAGAGGGAGGCACCCAGTGTTGACACCTTTTTAAAGAAATTCAGTCAGGTGATACTATAAGCAAACTAGGAGAGCAAGGAATAGTTTCCCTATCAGATCTGTGGAGAAGGGAAGAATTTATGACCAAACAAGAGATAGAGAATATTCTGAAATGCAAAGGAATGACTTTGATTACATTACATTAAAAGGGGTTTGCACAAACAAAGCCAACGTATCCAAGATAGAAGGGAAGCAGAAAACTAGGAAACAATTTTTACAGCCAGTGTCTCTGATAAATACCTCATTTCTAAAATACATAGAGAACTGAGTTGAATTTATAAGAATACAAGTCATTCCCCAATTGGTAAATGGTCAAAGGGTATGAATAGGTGGTTTTCAGAGGAAAAAATTAAAGCTAGTCATATGAAAAAATGCTCTAAATCACTGATTAAAGAAATGCAAATCAAAACAACTCTAAAGTACCCATCACACCTATCAGACTGGCTAACATGGCAAAACAAGAAAATTATAAATGTTGAAGATGTGGGAAAACGGGAACACTAATGCATTGCTGGTGGACTTGTGAAGTGATCCAACCATTCTGGAGAGCAATTTGGAATTATGCCCAAAGGCTATAAAACTGCATACCCTTTAACCAAGCAATACCATTTCTAGGTCTGTATCCCAAAGAGATCATAAAAATGGGAAAAGGACAAATGTACAAAAATATTTATAGCAGCTCTTTTTTGTGGTGGCAAAGAATTAGAAATTGAGGGGATGCCCATCAATTGGGGAATGGCTGAACAAGCTGTGGTATATGAATGTCATGGTGCTATAAGAAATGATGAGCAAGTGGACTTCAGAAAAACCTGGAAAGACTTATATGAACTGATGCTGAGTGAAATGAGCAGAACCAGAAGAACACTGTACACAGTAACAGCCACATTGTTCCATGACTGACCTTGATTGACTTGGCTCTTCTCAGCAATGCAAGGATCTAAGACAACTCCAAAAGACTCACAATGGAAAATGCTGTCTACAACCAGAGAAAGAACTACGGAGTCTGAATGAAGATGGAAACATACTATTTGATTATTTCTTCTTTCTCATGGTTTCTTCCATTAGTTCTAATTCCTCAATACATCATGACTAATGTGAAAATGTGCTTAATATGGATGTATAAGTAGAACCCATATCAGACTGCACGCTGTGTTGGGGAGGGGGAGGACAGGAAGAGGGAGAAAATTTAAAATTCGAAATCTTATGGAAGTGAATGTTGAAAACCAAAAATTAATTAATTATTTTTTTGAAAAAGTTCAGTAGGAAGAGGAAGAGAGAGATAGGATGGTAGCTGATAGAGATGTTGAGGTTTTTTTAAAAAGACTGGGAGAAGACAAGCACATTTGTAAACCACAGCAAAGGAACCAGGGAATATATAGAGAGACTAAAGACTAGGGAGAGAACAGGGATGATAACAAGGAACAGTCTGATAGGGAAGGCAGGAGGAGATGGCAAAGGTAGAAGGATTGGCTTTGTTAAGGAGAAGGACCAGCTTGCTCTTCAGCACACAAGAGGCTGGAGCTTTGGTTTGGCCCAGGGCAGGTAGGAGATGGCATGAGGCAGCACAGTGGAGGCGACTTCATGGAGCCTGGGTCTGAATCCTGGCTCTATCACTTCTTGCCTATGTTACCTTGGGTTCTACTTGTTAAATGAATGGGTTGAACTAGATGGCCTCTAACATCCCTCCCAAAAAATGTTTTGCATAATGTCACATGTATAATTGATATCATATTGCTTGCCTTCTCAATGAGTAGGCAACTGAAGGGAGGGAAAGAATTTGGAACTCAAAATTTTTTTTAAAAAATCTTTTAAATAATAAGTTTATTAGAGAAAAAATAAAAATAAAAAGACTCTAGAGACACAAAAACATCTTTAAGTCCCTCCCAGCTATAGATTTATGATTCAGAGTGTTTTGAAAGTCAGGTTGTATGATCCAGAAATAAACTTTTAGATAAACTTCCAACTTTTGTGAAAGGGGCATGTTGCATGGAGGGGAGAGAGAAAGAATGAATGGGTGTGAATGTCAAGTGACAGGCAGTAGTACCAGCTTCTTCCTACTCCTGTCCCTACCCCAGATGGCCTCTGCCCAATGTGAAAGACCAACCCCATGCCACGATCTTGGACCAGAATTTATGGAAACTTCGACAACTGGTCCTTGAAGAATTGGCAGAGGAGGCCATGAACAGCGAGCATCAACCCATGGAAATGCTGCCCACAGCTGAGAGCTGGTTGTATCGGCTCAACGCAGTGCTCCCAGAGGTGGGACATCTGTCATGTCATCCTCTCTCATTCATTGGTGGGGGGGGGGGGTTACCTGCTAGGCCCCTCAACACTGTGGGCCCCTTTCTTGTCCCATGGAGTCTCACAGAAGAGTCCTTAAAAAGAGGTACATTCATTCACTCAACAAGCCATTTCACAATATCAGGTATTACACATGGAGCTAGAAGGGGCTTTTGAGAACATTTAATCCAACTCCTTCACTTTATAGGAGGAAATTGAGGTCCAGGGAAGGGAGAGGACGTGCCCAAAGTCCATAGAGATGGAAGGGAATTTGAACCCAGATCCTCTAACTACAGAACTAATACTTTTTCTACTGCATTTTAAAATTTTATTTTAAAATTTATTATTATTTAAATTTAATTTTAATTTTGATTATTTAAATATTATCATTATTATTTAAAATTTAAAATTTCCAAACATTTAAAAAATGTATTAACCTGCTATTCCATTTACTCTCCTTTACACTGACCAAATTTTGAAAAGAAAAACAAACCTCTCAATACATAGTGCAGCAAAACAGACTCCTATATTAGCCATGTTCAACAATATATGGCTGTCTCTACATTTCCAATCCATAACCTCTCTACTAGGAGGTATGACATGTTTCATCTTCCTGTGGACTTGAAATTGATCACTGCATTGGATCAGAGTTCTAATGTCTTTCAAAGTTGTTTTTCTCTTTAATATTGTTATCACTGTATGGGATTATTCTCTTAGTTCTCACTATCCTCTGAATCCACTCATAAAGGTCCTTCCTGGTTTCCTCTGAAATTGTCCATTTCATCATTTCTTACGGCACAATGACATCCCATTACATTCATATACCTCAATTTTGTTTAGCCATTGCCCAATGGGACATTCCCTTAGTTTCCAATATTTGGTTATCTTAAATAATATTTTATTATTTAATTTTATTATTTATTTCATATTATTAATATTAAATGATATTAACCAATATTTAGCTAGCTTAAAAAGAGCTATTATAAATACATCTGTACATGTACTTAGATCTCTTTCCCCTTTCTTTGATTTCTTTGGGGGTAAAGGTCTAGTAGTGGTATGGTATTCTTCATTAGTGTTTACTATGTGTAAATACTGTGCTAGAAAATGGGGGTACAAAGGACAACTTAAGCTGAGGAAAAGTACAGACCCTGGGGAGCAAGAGGCCTAGTCTCCTCTGAGTGTCTTACATCTTCTCCCCAATTCCTCTCTGCCTGTTTCTATTCTTCCGCCCCTTCTCACTTGCCCACATCAGCCTCAGTCTGGCATCCCTGACGTGGTGATTTGGATCCTGTGCAAAGAGCAGCGGGTTGCCTACGTCCGGGTACCGGCCCATTCCATCCTGTTCTCCCAGGCTGGGGCCCTCTACTGTGGCAAGTTCTGCGGGAAGGTTCAGACCCTCTTCATGCAGGTGAGAAGGGCTTTGGCCCCTTCCCCCAGAGACCTGGGGTAAAGAAGTGCAGCGAATGGTAGGGCCCATGGGATAATAATAATAATAAAAATTAGCATTCATATAATGCTTTAAGGTTTGCAAGGCACTTTACTATATAGATATATATAGTAAATATAGAGATAATATTTTTATCTCATTTTATCCTAAGAACAACCCTGGGAAGTAGGTACAATTTTTATCCCCATTTTATAGGTGAGGAAGTTAAGGCGAAGTGACTTGCCCAGGGTCATGAAGCTAGGAAGTATTTGAGACCAGATTTGAACTCAGGTTTTCCTGACTCCAGATTTAACACTGAATCCACTTCTGTTAATTACGATGATTCACAGCACCCAAGGCAGCTAGCTAGGTGGCTCAGTGGATAGAGTGCTGGCCCTGAAGTCAGGAGGACATGAGTTCAAATCCGGCAAGTCACTTAATCCCAATTGCCTGAAAAAAAAAAAAAGGAAAAAAGATTCACAGCACCCCTGCATGCTCTCAGCCCAGCTGGCCCCTGGAAGTATATAGGAGTTGGGCTGAGAGCCAATCTCAGTCTGTGAGCCCCTCTCCCTGTTATTATTAAGTAGACAGGTGAATATACTCAAAGGATCTGTGATTTCCTCAGTATGGGCAACTCCCTTCAACAGATTGGACAAGTCAATCTCTTAATAAATAAATCCTAGGGACGCTTGAGACGTGTAGAGTTTAATTGATTTGTCCAAGATGACACAGTAAATTTCAGGGAATTCGAAAATTAAAGATTTAGAGCTAGAAAGGATCTCAAAGTCATCCCTCATTTTACAGTTAAGGAAACTGAGGCCTAAAAGAGGGAAGTGACTTGTCCAAGGTCATACAGCTAATATGTCAGAAGATGAGGACAACAGATTTCAAGCTGGAAAAGACCTTGGAGGTCATTAAGTTCAATACTCTCAGTTTACAGATGAGGAAAGTGAGGCCCAGAAAGAGGAAATGACTTGCCAAAGATTGCACAGGTAGTAAGTGGGAAAGGTAGAATTTGAATCCAGGCCCTCTGACCCCAAATCCAGGACTCCACCCACACCAAGCTATCTCATACCTTAATAAGCACTGGCATTTATACAGGCTCCAAAGTTTGCAAAGCACTTTGTATGCAGTCTCTTTGAGGAAGCAGCATGCTCTGGTGGGCAGAGAAAGCTGGCTCTGAAGTCAGAGGACCTGGGTTTCAAATCCAGCCTCTAATGCCACCATCTGAATGACCTTGGTGTATATTCCATAAACTCACTGGGCCTCAGTTTCCTCGTCTATAAAAGAAAAAGGTTGGACTAACTGGCCCTGAGGTCCCTTCCAGCCCTATGTTAATAGTAGTCTTTTGATCTCATGCAGATGCTCAATCACAACAGTTGTGCCAGGTAGGTGGTACAAGAAGGGAGAATTTGAATTCACATCTTCCTCCCTCCCAAGTCTAGCACACTCTATCCCCTATATTCTACTGCCTCTATATGTAGTCAAAAGCAGATTAAAATAAATATCAATAATGTTGCAAAATTACAAAGAACAAGCTTGGGCCCAAAGAGGAGAAAGGAGAAGACATTTCCCCCCTTCCTTTGTGAAGATGAAGGTGTGGGGAATGGAACACTCCATATATCACTATACGTGCGAGTGTGTGTGTGTGTCTATATATATATGTGTGTATATATATATATATACATGTACATATTTTTAAAAATTTAATATAGGGTGTGAAACACACTTTACACACACACACACAAACACACACACAGTTTTTAATTTTTATTTTATTGAAACACTTCATATATCACTGTTTTTTTTTAATTTTTATTTTATTCTCTCTCACTCCACCAGTTCCCCCACCTATGGAGAAGGCAAGAAATACAATACTCATTATACATATGAATTCATGCAAAATATATTTCCACCTTAGCCACGTTATGGGGGAAAAAAGCAAGAAAAATAAAGTGAAAAACATATGCTTCAATCAGAGTTCATAAATTCTCTTATCACCATATTTTTAGAGGGTTTTTTTTTTGGAGGAGGCAGCTAGGTGGCAGAGTCGATAGAGCCCTGGACCTAAAATCAGGAACACCTGGGTTCAAAATGCAATCTCAGACATTTATTAGCTCAGTAACTCTTGTCAAGTCTCTTAAACTGTCTTTCTGTTTCTCCATCTGTAAAAACAGAAATAACAATAGCACACACCTTCTAGGGATGTTGTAACGATAAAACAATATGATACTTGCAAAGTGCTTTACAAATCTTAAAGAGTTATAGAAATATTAGCTATTATAGTATTGATGGTTTTGCTGGGGGGTTTTTTCCTCTTCCTCTTTAAAAAAAATTTATATAAGATCACTCTCTGGGAAGGGTAAGGAGAAGGGATACAGAAGGAATATAAAAGAGGTCAATAAAAATTTATTTAAAAAAAAATGGGGGCAGCTAGGTGGCGCAGTACATAGAGCACCAGCCCTGAAGTCAGGAGGACCTGAGTTCAAACACTTGACACTTACTAGCTGTGTGACCCTGGGCAAGTCACTTAACCCCAATTGTCTAAAAACAAAAAAAAAACAAAAAAATGAACATTAAGATGGGGAGGGTGCACTTCCTAAGGTGGAAAGAAGTCACAAGAAGAACATAGTGCCTATAGAGGAGGATGTTCCTAGGCAATGAGCCCCAATGTAAAGGGCAGTGCTGACTATAGGATGATTCTGTGTATATTCATTGGTTAGGGTTTGGAGTTTTTTCAAGTACAGGTAAATAGAGTCACCATCTACTTCTCCTTGACCAGCTCCCTCCCTCACTGCCCATTTGCCTGGTTCTCCACTGCATTTTGGTTCCCTACCATGTGCAAAGTCCAGGGCAAAGTAATTATCCCAACTGACCATACTCCAGGGAGAGCTTCAAAGGCCTTCTTGGATTCAACTGCCTTCAAGTTAATATCACTAGGTCCTAGTGGCCTGGGACAAGGGTAGGCCAGGCTTAGAAGCCATTAGGGGAGGAGAAAGCTAGACTCATTCCAGGTGTTACACTCTTGCTTCACTACCTGTTATGAGAGGGATCTTATCTCTGGCTCAGCACTCCAAACATCAAGAACCAAAGACCTTACTGGAGGCTCAAGAGCAGAAGGGAATGAAGGCAGCCCAACTCCGGGTGTGCATGTGGCTAGGCAATGTCTTGGACAGCAGTGACCTGGCAAAGACTAGCTATCATGATTTCGTCTTCTATTCAACCACAGTAAGAAGCCTGGCTGGGAGTCATAGTCATAGGGTGATGGGACTGGGAAAGGGGGAGGAGAAGTTGGGGAGAGAGGGAGAAAGAATGTAAGAGAAGCCTGGGAGGATGAGGTGCCCAAGAAAGGACTTGTTTTAACTCGAAGAATTTTTGGAGGGGAACCTAGAGATCATTTTATAGATGAGGAAACTAAAGTCCAGATGGAGGTACCTTCCTCAGAGAATAAGGAGTCATGAATAGGATGAGGCAGGAGGTCCTTGGGGACTTGAGGCCGAGGGAAGGCACTCCCTCCCTCAGACAAAGGGATAAAACATGAAGAGGTATGGTGCAAAGCCATTTCCCCTCTTCTGCCTCACCTATCCAATTATTTCCTAAACAGATTTTTTTTAAGGGGAGTGGATTTGGCCTGTGAATCTATAGAGGGAACTCTCCAGAAATGCTCTACAACTTAGAATCTTAGAGACTTAGAGACTCCAAGGCTGGCTCCCTATCTTCTACACCAATGTCACCCTCTCCAATTGATTCACTGATGGTATACTTCAAGGCTTCTGTATGTTCTAACTGGTCTCTGCCCTGACCTCACTGCTTTAGGCCCCCACTACTTACTCCCTGACCCCACTATTCCCAGCCTTGGCTCTCCTCACCAGCCCATGCTCTACCTCCAAAGCATTCCTCCTTCCTTTTCATGAAATCCCGCCTTTCCTTTGATTCAAACTATAGAGTCACTTCCCCTGATACTCATGACTCCTTTCTACTCAAAGGGATCCTTCCCTTGGCCTCACCATCGCCTTGAGCTTACTTATCTCTCTCCTCCCCTTAAATCTCCAAAAAGAGACTTTTATACTCTTTGCCTTCCCGGCCTCACCACCTACTCACCACTGGTCAACTTGCAATCTGGCATATGTCCTCTGTCTCAAACTCTTGGTTCATCTAGGGCACCTCCTAATCTAGGCTCCGGTTTCTGCCTGCCTTCACTCTGCAACCAGAAGGGAAATTGGGTGGGTAAAGCTCCCAAATACATATAAAGCTCTTTATATACCTTAAAGTGTTCTGACAATGTTAGTTACTATTGTTGTTAAGCATAGTGTGATGGGGTTAGTGTGGTATAATGGTAAGGGTACTGTATTTTAAATCAGAGGATCTGGATTTGAACACTATAGCTTTGTTATGTTATCTGTTTACCTTTGAGCAAGCTATTTCATCTTTCTGGGTCCTGGTTTCCTCATCTGTAAAATGGCTGGGAGGCAGGGAGAGGCATTAGACTAGATGGCCTCTGTGGTCCATCCATTCCAGCTCTAAGGACATTATTCTATAACCTCATCTCATATTTATCTGGTTATGTGCCTTATTACCTCTCTCAGTATGAGAACCAAGCCATGTACCAGGGCAAGTGGGGACCAGAGGGACTGAAAAACTATCCCAACTTCTCTGATGTCACTGGACACCAGACTCTCCCCAAGGAGAACTTCCGAGTGCCCCAAGGATGGCGCTGGCAGGGGAGCTGGTTTGTGGAACCCCGGACAAGGTGAATCTGGCAGAGGATGGGACGGGGAGGACAGTGGGAGTAAGACGGGCTGAGTTAATGTCCATGGATATATATATATCAATGTCCATGAATATATATCCTGCCCAACCTCTTATTCAGACCCTTCTGTTACCCACTATGGGTGGGGATGTGGCTATTATACTGTGCTCTAGTGGAAGATGAAGAGAAATACCAATATGTAATTAGTGAGGTGGAAAGGATGGCCATGAGACAACCACCCCGCCACTGAAGCTAGGGATAGACCTGGCCTTGTCTAGTCAGGACACAAAGCTATAATTAGAAATTCTTTTACCTGGGGCAAAACCAGTGGTGGGGGTAGAAATGGGGATGGTACTAAAGAGGATAGTCCAGTGGGGGTGGGAGGGCCATGAAAATTGTGACTACGGACAATCTCATCTGGAGAAGGAGGCCCATCTCTTGGCCCAGTTCTCAAAGGCACAGAGGGAAAAGTCAGTCTCTGAGAAGTGTCCAATGGTAACAGGCCCCACATGGCAGCCCCAGGCTGGGCAAGGGTCATGTTGCATAGCATAGGATGGTGAAGTACCATGAGGCTTTGGGGAGAAAGCACCCTGGGTCCCTCCTCCTTAGTTACGTCTGAGAAAATTCAGTGAGGACATTGTATGGGGCTAAAGGACAGGGGAGAGGTTGGACAGGCTGGTGAGACAGGTATGAGTACAGGTTTCTGTCCTGTCAATCTCTTCCCTCCAGATTCCTTCTAGACACACACATCAACCAAAACCAAATACTGGAGGAAGTGTACGAAAACCAGACCCGGAAGATTTGGGAAAGTTGGGCTCCAGCTGCCATCCCAAACACTGATATAGTAAGTATGAGTGGTATCCTTAAACAGAAATAGGATAACTAAAGCTAGGTAGAAGATACAAAGCAGGGATTACTACAGTGTGGATGAAATAGAGTAAAGTAGCTAGGCATGTTGGAGATGGGTGGAATCCTGGATTGCCATTCCCCTAAATTCCTCAGTTCACTCTCTCCCTATTCATCCTTTCTGCAGATTGGACAGCCTGTGCAAGCTAGAGAAAACATGAAGTGCCCAAAAGGCTGGTTCATCAAGGAAAACTGGAATGTGGACTTAAACCAGGCAGTGGATGATGAAGGCAGGTTTTAGTATCTTTGGGAATGTCTGCCTGCTGGATGGGCCCCAGCTCCCAAACCACTGATATTAAAACATTAAATGGCTTTAAAGTCTCTTCTAGTTCTACATCCGTGAGCACATATATAAACCACCCCAACAGTGAAGGATGGTGTCTAAGCATGAAGGAAGTGTGAGCCATTCTGTGATCCCACCCCAATAAGACTCAGAAAAGTGGGACACTAAATCTAGGAGACAGTGTGGTATAGTGGAAAGAGCTATGGATTTGGAATTTTTCGTCAATATTTCTAGAGAGTCTTTGAATTCAGTTGACTGAGAGTTAGGAGACCTGGTTTAAAATCCTGACTTTGCCCCTACCTGTGGGACTTGAGAATATAAACTGAGTAGAAGGTGAGGGTCCTTTCCAGGGCTAAAATTCTATATTCTATACAGATTAAAGCATACTTTTTTTACTTTATTTTTCTTGAGGGTTTTGTTTTGTTTCTTTATCTATGTTTTCTTTTGCAACATGACTATTATGGAAATGTTTTGCATGACTATACATATATAACCTATATCAAATTGTTTGCCTTCTTAATGGGGGGTAGGGAAGGAGGGAGAGAATTTGGAACTCAAAATTTTAAAAACAAATGTTAAAAATTGTTTTTACATGTAACTGGGGGAAAATAAAATAATAAATTTTTGAAAGAAAAAAAGAAAATTCTATATTTTATTCTACTCTATTATTCCATTCTAGTCTCTTATTTTTTATTTTATTCTGTCTTGGTCTGTTCTATATTGTTCTATTCCATTCTATCCTGTTCAGACAAGCTTTAGAACAAGTCTCCTTTACTACAATGAAAACGTAATTCCTTTGCTTTATTCAGTTTTGATTCAATAAATATTTATGAGAGGCCTCCCATGTGCTAGGCACTAGGAACACAAAAGACAAAAAAATGAAAGAGTCCTTGTCTTGAGGTTCATGGGTAGAGGATGGGGAGAGAACAGTGACTATACAAATAAGTAAATGCAAAGAAATTTCAGGGGGAGGTAGATCCCAAGACTGGAAAGATCATGAAAGGCTCCTGTAGGGTGTGATAATTAAGCTGGGCTTTGAAGGCAGCTGGGGGTTCCAAGAAGCAGAAATGAGGAGGGAATGTAATTTGTATTCTCCTGGCTATGCCTCCAAATACTTCAGAGTTACTAAGTTATTTCTCCTTTTCTCCAGGGCAAAAAGTCATAGCACCATTAGCCTTTCATAGATTCATAGACTGTTAGAACTGGAGGAAGATTTAGAGCTCATCTAGTACAACTCTCCTATTTTCTAGGTGGAAAAATTTAAATCCCCAGTAGAATGTAAGCCCCTTGAAGGCAATGACTGATTTTCATATGTTCATCTTGCCTTTGTATCCCCAGCACCAAACCAAGTGTCTTTCTGCCCTCCCACACGTATGTGCCTGGTACATACACACACACACACACACACACACAGACACACAGGCCAAATCTTTGATTCAGTGTAGGGAACATCTTGTTTGGAAATTCCTTCCACAAATACCAATTAGTTATTCTACAGATGGTATTGGAAAATTGCCAGAAGCACTGAGGGTTTTAGTAGCCTGGGTCTGGCCAAACAGCCAGTATACATATGTCACAGGCAGAAGCCAAGGTGTTCCTGACTCTAATACCAGCCATCTATCCATCATTCCATGCTGCCTCTTGCCTTGCACATTGTGGGCACTTAACACACTCTTACAGGTTTGCATTTATTTGGTTTGTAAACTAAAGGCCCAGAAAAAAGGAATGACTTTTCTAAGATCACATAGGTCATCAGAGGCAAACCTGGGGCTTAAACCCAAGACACCTCACTCCCAGTACTGGGTTCTTTCCAGCTGTACCTCCCAGGGCCTATTTCTTGGTGCTTTAACCAATCTGCTTATCCTCCCCTAAACCTTCTTTATGTTTTCTATGCCTCACTGGAATTGGGCAGGCAAAAGGCTAATAGGTCCCGCTTCCTACAGGCTGGGAGTATGGTGTGGGGATTCCTCCCTCGGCTATCCCAAAAGCTTGGACTGCTGTGGAGAAGACCTATCATTCCTGGCGCCGCCGCAGATGGGTGAGACAGAGATGCCGAAAAACTGGAGAGCAGAGACATGAACAGAAGGTAGCTGCCTCCTGGTAGGCAGGGGGTCAAGAGGAAAAAGATTGAGCCAAGAAGGTCATTTCACCCCACTCCCCAAATTCTTTTCCATTTCACCCATCGTCTGGCTTGAAATGCTGCCTCAGACCTTTCCTAGCTCTGTCACCTTGGGCAAGTCCCTTAATCTCTCTGAACCTATTTCCTCATCTGTAAAATGGTACCTTCTTCCACAGGGCTATTGTAAAGATCTATATAAAGTGTTTTGCAAACCATAAAGTACTTTGTGTAAGACATTTTACCCTCTACTTCTGTTCATTGTATTAGTATCCTCTCACTCTTTCTTCTTTTCTGTCTTCATATCTTTTCATTGCCACTCAGGCCACATTCCCACAACCCTTTCTGAACTTTGGGCCATCTCTCCTAGAGGAAGCTCCCTGGGCTGCCTCTCCTAGAGGAAGTGTCTCTGCATAAAGCTTCCAGACTGAGTCTCTGCCTACTTCTCTGCCTACTCACAGCAGTCACCTGTTCTATCTGGGGAAGAGGAAGGCTGGGAATATGGCCCCTTTGGCTCCAAATCTGACCCAGATCCGCAGCCAAATAGCATGTTCCGCCGCCGCCGCTGGCACCGCAGGATGACACCCATGGAGGACGTCAATATTTCTCCCATCTTCTTCCTGGAGAGATCCTTGGTAAAAGATAATGGAAACAATGTTCCTCCTTGCTCCAATCCTTCTCTCCCCTGTAATTCTAGCCCATTGCGAAGCACAAATCATACCCTGCCAAGTACAAAGGGGTTAAGGGTGGGAAATGGGCCCCAATCAAAGGTTCCCAAGATCCAGAGTACCCAATGCCAATCCTGGCTCCTAAGAGCCCAGGGATCTACCACCAAATCCTACCCTACTCTCAAGCAGGGCCCTTGTCCCATAACACAGCTTCACTGGATTGAACCTGGGGAAGAGTTAGTTGTCTTTCATTCCCACAATCCTCAGAGTGGGCCTTGGTTTTGAACCTGGCTCTGGGGAAGTAGGGATCCAGGGAGAGCCTGAGACACTTTGGTGAGAGGCCATCCTGGATGACAGGTCGTGGAGAAGGAGAAGGAGAAGAAGAAACTAAAGGAGATGGAGAAACAGAAGGCAGAAGAACGGGGAGAGGTTAAAAAGGAAAAACAGGATCTCATGACTTCAAAAAAAGCTTTAATTGAGACACCCCAAAAATTCAGCACTTCTTTCATCTACTGCATGATCTACGGTGAGCATCTTAGACAGGGGGCATGCCCAAAGGTACCAGAGGTCTAGTTCCTAAACAGCATAGAGGAACAGATGTACGGTTGAGGGTTAAGGAGACCTAGGAAAGGGGAATAGATATTCGTGGCTCCTCTGTCTCCCCTCCAGAACCACAGTACTACCAGCTTTTCTGCTATATCTACCAAGCCAGAAACCTGATGTCTAATCACATCCAGACCTTCTCACGTAAGCACTTTCCTCTTCCATTGATCTCTCACCCCTCTAAGGAACCCAGAGCTATAATGACAGTTCTCTGGAGTTCTCTGGAGGTATGACTGTGGGCTGTGCCACTGGGGTAGCTTTGGCCAAGAAATAGCCACCACTTCCATAAAGTAGTTAGAGCAACTTTCTATGAGGCCAAGGCCACCAAACAGAGTTCCTAGAGGACAGAGGATTGAATAGAGGCTATAGATGCTTCCTAACTCCCCAACATCACCACTTAAAAAATGGACAAAAGGGCAAACTACCAGATAAATGACCATGTGTTCTCTGGGCTAAATGAACCCCTCATCTTTCTATTTCTTATTCCCCCTCCTGCCCCTCCTTCCCCCATACCTAGACTCTTCCATTCAGGTGATCTTCCTGCACTATGGCCAACGCACCCGGACACTAGAGACTTCCCTGGTCCCAACATGGGATCAGACATTGGTGTTTCACCACATTCTACTCTATGAGAAACCCCAAGATACAGAAGAAAATCCTCCCCTCATATGCCTAGAACTCTGGCAGCTGAATTCCTATGTACGTGAGCAGTCATGAGTTAAGTGGGGGCCTCCATTGCTGCTCCTGCAACTCCTGCCCTGGGCATGGTTTATTCCTGTGCCCTTCCCTGAGGTGGTGTTAATGGCATATGCTGCACAGATCCCTATCCCAAAGACCAGAGACTTCATTGTTGGCCTGTGACTTTCCCCTTACTTTGTTACATATCTCAACCCATAGAATCCCTAGAGTCACCCCTACCTATCTCAGCCAACTTTTTAAGATCCAATTTTCCTGTATGCCAGGGCAAGGGGAGCTTATGGGGAAGGAGCACGTGTTCACCAGTTGTCTGTCTAGATCTCCAAAAGCGAACCCTACCTCTGCTAAGCTGGCATTCCATTAGCAAAGAGCCAGGGGAGGAAGAGGGAGAGATTCTGGCTGCTTTTGAGCTTATCCTAGAGAATGAGGTACTAAGAGTGGCAATTCAGCTGCGAAGGGCCCCACATCCTCCAACTTCCCAATCCCTTCCACCTGGGAGACAAAGGGCAAGTCTGCTGGGTGGGTGTTGGGGGACTGAGGGTGAGAAGTGAGGGCTAGGTGTCAGACCACTTTGGTTGTCTCCTTGACCCCATGAATGGAAAGGAATCACATGTGAAGTTCTCAACCTTGGAGAGAGACTCTAGGGCCTCTTCAAAGAACTTCCAGGGACCCAATCAGGCCCTACTTGAGGTGCAGGGAAAACTGGTCTCAACTCCAATGAGTCCTTAATGTTTGTCCTGCACTTGGGATCCTAGAATCATAACTACAGAACTGGAAAGAGCCTTACAGGTCACTCTCCTTCACTCTTCAGATGGTCAGTAACCAGAAATCTCTACTCATGAGTATTCCCTGGAAGAACGGCTACTATACTCTCCCCAAAAACATCCAGCCCTCCTTGAAGAAAACTGCCATTGAGGTAAGAGGGCTTGGGGAGTAGGGGATGGGTGGTCCTAAAAGTTGATAACAGGAACATGTGTAGGTGCCCAGGAAAAAGGCTCATGATTCACCCCAGGCAGAAGTGATGAGGGGGTCTGGACTTTCCTTCTTTTCAAACACCGCTTTTGTCCTTCCTTATTCCTTGACTCCACATTTCTTGGAACTCATCTATCTGAAGGAAGTACAAGAGCTGAAATGGGGGAGAAGGGGAAGGGGAATGGAGATTCAAATGCTATCTTGCAGGATGTGGTGGCACCTGGTTCCACCTGAGGGTCAGAGGTTCAACAAGGTCCACCCTTCAAGGACCCACCAGCCTGTGTGCCTAGACACAGAAGTGTCTTTTCACACAAGAGTGAAAAGAGTAATTTCTTCAGTGGGATTACTATGCATTACTGATCTCGCTGCAATCTGTGGTCATGACAAACCAGCCTTTTCTCTGTTTCCCCTGTTTCTGGGTCTTTGCACTGACCATCTCCTATGCCTAGAATGCACTCCCTCACCACCACTTCATTACCCTTACTTCCTTCAAGATTCAGCTCAAGTACCTTCTTCTACACACAAAGCTTTTCCTAATCTCCCCAACCACCTACTTTTTTTAAAATATAGATTTATTCTGAACATACTTCTGTATATAAACGTCTCCTCCTCCAGAATGTAAGCTCCCTCAAGGTAGGGATGGCTGTATTTGGGGATTGGGGGAAAGCGGTCTTTGTATCACCAGTGGGCACTTAATAAATGTTTACTGATTGATAGGCTGAAATACCCCTCCCCTCCCCCACCCCCCAAAGGCAGGGACGATTTCTAACCTACGGCCTTTTGCCCTGGTACACCTTCAGGTATACCTGAATTTTACAATAGCACCTACTGATTAAGGATGAGGAAGGTGGAAGAGCCTAATTATTAATCAAGTATTTACTGAGCACTGTCAGTACCCAGCACCATGCTAGGTACTCTGGAGGATAAAAGTGAAGTGTATGATACTCCCTGCCTCAAGGAATCTGCAAACCAGGAGCAAAGTCCAAATTTAAACACATGAAATGGTTAGATGACAACACAAAAATGGAGACATCAGATTTGAGGATGTATAGGAGACAGACTAAGAGTCTTAGGTCAGAGCAGGGAGTGCCATCACAGAAGGCTGCAGGGAAGTGGCACGGCTTGAGCTAAGCTGTGAAGGCCGAAGTATGGCAAGTGTTCAACGGGCCACTTCTGCTGGTATTTCCATGAGCCTTGTTTTAGGACTTAATCTGTGTCTGTCTTTCCCCATTCTTCACACATACGAATAAAACACACCTCTTTGATGTAAAGTTCTAATCTCTTTTCTCCAGCTTAATTTATGCTCCCTATTTTCTGGTTTATATAAAGTTCCCAGAGCATGACAACCCTCCTATAAGAACATGGCTCTGTTTCCTTACTCTGATCTCCTAATACTACCCCCTTTCCTAGTTCTGTCCTATCCCTTCTTCCTCTGGCAGATCTTGGCTTGGGGGCTACGAAATATACAGAAGGCAAACTCTCCCTGGCTACTGGTGGAATGTGGTGGGGAAACTCTGAAGACAGCTCAGATCAAAAATTATCACTCCAACCCCAACTTTCCCCATGCTGCCCTCCTACTCACTCTGGTAAGAGGAGGGGAAGGAAGGTGTCCTTATCATGAGATGGGAGAGAGGGGAAGGGCTCTGATTCTAGAACTGAGGACAGAGGCATGAAGGAAGATGAGAATAGGGAATATGAAAGTCTTGGGAATGGGCACCAATCCTCCTTCTATGCTGCCTGGGTCCATAGTTCCTGCCTCAGGAGGAAGCATATGCCCCACCCCTGGTGCTGAAGGTGATAGACCAGCGCAATTTTGGCATCCAGATGGTGGTAGGCCAGGCCATTGTCTACTGCTTGCGTCCATATTTGTGTGACCCCTGGGCTGAAGGCTATGTACCCCCACGCCTTCCTGGTATGAAACTTTATTTTCTCTGATCTTTCCCTCCTTCCCACATTATCCCTCCTATGACCCTATTCCTCAATTTCCTCTCTAAAAGAAATGGGTTTAATTTTGAGACATGTGCCCCTCTACCTCTTCCCAAATGCCCTTTTCTCTGCCCTGATTTCTCCTTATGATTATAAAGCCATCCCCACTCCAGAATCAAAGAATGTCAGAGCTGGAAGGGATCTTTCCATACCTAAAAAGGATTCTCTCTACAATATACCTGATAGCTGATACCCAAGCTTTGCTTAAAGAACTATAGTGAGAAAGAACCCACTACCTCCCCAAGCAGCCCAATCCACTTTTGACCAATTCTAATTGTTGGGAAGTTTTTTATCCTGCCATCAAGCCCATATTTGTTTCTCCACTGCTCTACTTCTGCCTTCTGGGGCTAAGCAGAGCAAGTCCAATCCTTTTTTTCTATGTGATAGACCTTTAAATATTTGCAGACAGCACCTGGTTAGTTTTTTTCATTTCCAAGCTAAATATTCTCAATTTTACTTCTGCCTTATAGCCATAACCAAGAAGAAGACAAATGTGAGTGAAGGCCATGTTACCCCACTCCTGAGTACTTCATCTTTCTCCCTAATCATCAGGGGAACAGTCTTTGTCCTTTTTCCCAGGCCTCAAAACATTCCCTCCTAAAACCAGGGTGATGTGGATTCAACAAAGTTTAATCACTTTCATATGAGGGGGTATGGTCTAAGTAAGAAATCACAGCTCTTGGGTCCTAATCCCAGACAATCCTTTAGGACAACTTGAGGCAAATTTATTCTCCTTCAAGGCTTCGCTTTCCTCATGAGTATTGAAAACTGGGCTTTCACTGTCACTACCACTGCCCAGTTCCCATGGGGTCACTATGGCTAAGAAGCCAAAGTCTTTCCAGGCAGGAAGGAGAGGAAAACCTTAGCAAAAGAAGTGAGAGGAACAGAGAGGCAAGCCCTTGCCTCACCAGTCCCTTCTCTGTTTCTTGAGAGATAACACATTATGGCGTCCAGGGGACTGTAGCTGGGAGTCAGGAAGACTTGTTCAAATTCTGCCTAAAATACCTAGTAGGTGGCCAACTCTGGGAAAGTCATTTAACCTCTCTGATCAGGCCTCAGTTTCCTTACCCATAAAATGGGGATAATAGCACCTCATAGGTGAGAAATTGAGAATGCATGTAAAGTGCTTTTCAAACCTTAAAGCACTAAATGCAAATTATTGCAAGTTAAGGGGGGGAGGGTGTTTTATCTCACCTATCTCCTTTTCATCTTCTCTCTCCAGTTTTTTGATCGCAATTACAGAAGACTCTTCAAGTCTAGCCATAGTGAGGTGACATGGATGAAGTCCCCACCCTTAGGAATCCCAGTTATCCAGGGAACCCAACTTATGGGGGGTCCCACCTTATGAGGGTGGGAAGAGGCTAATCTCAGGAAGCTAAGTGTTAGAGTGGTTCTAGTTCCCTCCTCAAGAAAGGGATGCTCTAGGACTGACCTTGGCATGGGTTGGTGTGTTGGATGCCCCTCGATAACAATGCCAGCTTTAGATCCCCTTGCCCTGGTAGGAAGAACATATGCATGAAGTGGATTGGTGGAGCAAGATGTTCTGGGCATCAGGAGAGAGCCCTGAGAAGTGGAACCACAAGAAGGACTACTATGCTCTGAAGGTGATCTTTACTCCATCCAGGGAGTCTTGTCCCAGCATTATTTCATGTGATTATGGGTCATAGTCTAGGATCAAAGATTTTGAGCTGGAAGGGACCTTAGAGGTCACTGAGTCCAACTCCTTCATTTCACAGATGAGGAAAATAAGGATGGAGTGGGGGGAGTGTGACCTTCCCCAAGGTCACACAGGTCTTTCAGTGGTAGAATCAGGTTTTAAATTCAAGGCCTCCAAAATCCATCACTCTTCCCAATGCAACATTTTTGTTTTCCAAAACGTGTGTGTGTGTGTGTGTGTGTGTGTGTGTGTGTGTGTATGTGACAACTCATCTCCATCTACCTATAGGTGATATTTTTGTTATTTAACTTTAGCACCAATACTCACTCATGGCATTTTGGCTCCTTCTCACAAAGGAGATCCAGAGCTAGGGGGGATCTTACAGGTCCTAATGGTTTCTCTAAAGAACCACCAAAGGGGCAGAGCTTCCCTCAAGTTCCCTTTGTACCTTTGCATCCCATTGGAGAAGAGGCCAGGAGGTTGATGGACCCCTCTGCCCTTCCAGCAGGCACAGAATAGGTAGAAAGACCCTAAGCTTTAAAACAGAATTAGAATAAATGATCAGTCTTCCAAGTCTACACTGTATAAGAGAATTCTTCAGTCTTTAGAAGGGGCCCTACATGGGGTGATTTGCCCTGGACCTATGTGAACTTCTAGAGACAGCCCTGAAAGCTATAGACAAGCTGGAATAGCACAGGAAACTAGCAACTATGTCATCCTTGGGAAATGAGGGAAGAATGAACAGAGTTCAGGCCCCTGCCTAGAAGGGATGTTTCATCTCCCACTGTGCCTTCTAAATCTTATTCCAACCCTTAATCCCCCCAAAACACACACACTGCACCAGGTATATGACTGTGAGCTTGAAGCTATACCAGACTTCCAAGGCCTACAGGACTTCTGCCAGACTTTCAACCTCTACAATGAGAAGAAGACTAAAGATAGCCCTGTCATGGGGGAATTCAAGGTGAGATTGAACATCAGTCTTCTTTGTGTCTACCCCCACTTAACCTTCCCTACTCTTTTATTTCTCCATTTTACAGTTTCCCTGACCCCAGAAAGTGATTTATGTTTCTACACAAGATGATAGCTTAACCTCTGAAGAAAACAGCAGGGTGGGCAGAGGCAAGGAATAGATGAGTAGTTGGTGAGGGACATGTGGATATTCAGGCTTCCCTAACCTGACAGGTAGCAGGTATGGAGCACTGGATGTGGAGTCAGAGGGCCCAGGTTCAAATCCCAACTTTGTCACTTGACTGTGATTTTGTCATGACCTCTCTGGACTTCAGATTCCTCTGTAAAATGAGGCAGTTGGACTAGTTGTCCCCTGAGGTCCCTTCCAGCTCTACATCTATAATCCTACAATGCGGATGCTTGTATTCTAAGCTCCATCCCATGACTGCAGTCCTGCACGTTTCCCTACAATGCCAGGTTCAAGTTTCTGGGGAAAAAAAAAGGTTAGAGGAGTTGGAATGAACATATAGGATCTGAGACTGGTGACTGTCCAAGAACTTCCATTATTCCCCTGAAACCATTACCTTTCACCTCGCATCCCTGCTTAATGACCATGGCTCAATCTACCACTACCTTCCCAGAATCATTCTTTTTGTCATATCTGCCCCTTTGTTATCTTCTGCATAGCTAGAGAGCACTGCTCTTTGGGTGCCAATGAAGCTTACGCAGCAGACAACATCTCTTCACTGAGGAACTGCTAGGCTATCACACCATGCCCTATCCCCCACCAGGGCCTTTTCCGGATCTATCCACTTTCCGAGAATCCCAAACAACCCAGCCCTCCACGCCAGTTTCAGAATCTGCCTGAGAAAGAGAGTGGCCCACAGCAGTGCCTTGTCCGAGTGTATGTAATACGAGCCATCAACCTGCAACCTAAGGACAACAATGGTTTGGTAATACCCAGTAGCTCACCAGAAATCTCCCCTTTCCCTGGGGTTCTGCCCTTTTCACTGCCATCCCACCCACGGGTCTAGTTCTCCCATCACAGTCCTCTTGTAGACTGCATACCTTCCTTTACGGATCCCATGATTCCTAATCACCGTAAGGTCCTTTAGTTCTCCAGTCTTGGAGAGCTGAATCCACAATCAGAGCCTTCCCTCTCCTCCCCATTGTCTGTTTCTTGATATGACAAGCTCCTATTCTTCAGTGTCCCCTTCATCCCCTAACCTGTGCTGATCAGCTCAACTCCATTTTTGTGTCTATGCCTCTGCACCACCAGTGTGACCCTTACGTGATCCTGAAACTGGGCAAGACAGTGCTGGGTAGCCGGCACGATTACAAGCCCAACACTGTGGATCCCATCTTTGGCACGTAAGCTTTCCTCTCTTCCTCCAATTGATCCAATCCTCTTCTAAAAATACTGAAGCAGGGGCAGCTAGGTGGCGCAGTGGATAGAGCACTGGCCCTGAAGTCGGGAGGACCCGAGTTCAAATCTGGCCTCAGACCAAACACTTGACACTTACTAGCTGTGTGACCTTGGGCAAGTCACTTAACCCCAACTGCCTTAAAAAAAAAAGGGAGGGGGGAAATAATAACACTACTGAAGCAGTTTTAAGTCCTTTGAGGACTGGAACCCTCAACCAAAGGCCAAATCAGAGTGGTCTTTTTATCTCCCACAACGCCTTGCACATAGCAGAAACTCAGTATCTGTCACTAGCCCTAACACTAAACTGGCTAATCAAGTTCTACTCCTCCCTATTGCCAAAACTAGCCTTTCCCAGGATTCAGGAATTATAGTCTGCCACTCTAAGTCAGTCTGAAAAAAACTATTTAGGTCCCTCTAGGCTACAAGTGGAATGGCCACTGATTAAGGTGATGGCATGTCCCATATATCAAGGATGTTCTCCAACTCCAATGACAGCAAGATGACGGGGATTTAGGACTGCTGAGCAGACTATCCTGTTAGTGGCAAGATGCTGGCAAGGAATACTGGGAAAACTCATTTCTATTAGGAGCCCAGACACATGTTTAGCTGTGATAGTGGAGATGTAGTCCTATCTGGAAGTAGGGGATACATACTAGATGACTTCTACAGATATCTCCTGTCCTAGGACTTTGAATTCTATAATCTTGAGTCTTCTCCACCCTCTCCCCCTACCCCCAGGATGTTTGAGCTGAGTTGCACCATTCCCCTGGAGAAAGATCTGGAAATCACTCTTTTTGATTATGACTTAATTTTACCTGATGACAAGATTGGGTCCACAGTCATCGACCTGGAGAATCGGCTCCTGTCCAGCTTTGGAGCGCGTTGTGGGCTTCCCAAGTCCTACTGCCTGTGAGAGGGGGAGCTTGATCCCAGCATTCTGGGAAGGTTAAGGGAGGAGTGACAAGTTCCAGACAATCAAGATGCAGAGAAGTGATTTTCCTGTTACTTCAGGGCACAATCTCTACTGGTTTCCATTCACTGGAGCCCTGCACCTTGTGCTGGGCTGAGCTATTGGGATGCCTCTACTTGTTACCATCCAATCCTTCAGGACCACATTCCCACACAGCCCATGAGGTTCTAATCCTATTCTAACTTCTGATCCCTAAAACATTCCAACAGCCTTACTCCCACACTCATCTCCCCAGGTCAGGGCCCTTTCAGTGGAGGGACCAGCTAACCCCAAGTCACCTCCTCAAGCGCTATGCCCACAGGAAGGGGCTGCCTCCACCTGATTTCAGCACTAAGGACTATATCACGTTCAGTGGGAGGATCTTCAAGCTACAAAACTTTGGTAAGGAACGGTACTTCATCCCCAACCTTATCTAGCCCCTGAAGCCACTGGCACACAAGATGGGCATAGACAGCAAAGAAGAAGACAACTCGGAAAAATGGAACATTCACAGAACTTAAGGTTGCAAGGGCAAAGTTCCCACTGCCCTTTGTTTTGGTCCTTAAGGTCATCTCTCCTGGGGGGAATAACTTCCATAGTTTCTACATGGACTTGTACAGGGAGGGCCAACTGTGTCAAGCCTAACCACTGTAATCTCTTTGTTCCATACTTCCTAGAAAAACACACCCCTCCCATTAAGTACTTAGGTCCTCCAAAAGAGCGCCTGGCACTGTACCTCTTGCAAGCTCAGGGACAGGTGCCTGAGCATGTGGAGACTCGAACTCTGTACTCAAACACCCAGCCAGGTGTTGACCAGGTATGTGCTGGGGGTAGAGCTTGAATGAATACAGACTATTTTATGGAAGAGGAAAGGATTAAATACAGGCATCAAGCATGAGAGGGCAGAAACTTCTTTCTATTCAGTAAATGTTCCACTGTTGTGGGGAGAACATTGATTCATGTACACATATACATGAGCTAACATGTTTGTGTTCATGTACCTATAATCAGATGGGACTTCAGAGATGCCTTTCTTGACAGTACTGTTTTTTAGGAACTCAACTCCAAGTGCTCTAAAAGGCACAGTCAGGCCACAGGAATAAGGCAAATACCAACTAGCAATCCTATCTCTGATTCTAGGGGAAGGTACAATTGTGGGTGGACATCTTCCCCCTGCATCTTGGGCCTCCAGGGCCTGCAGTCAACATCAGTCTTCGAAAGGCCAAAAGGTGAGAGCTACCTTTCCCTCTACACACACTTGGCCAGAATAGCCAACTACATACTATATCACAAGCAATTTTGGGGGATATTTCCTTTGCCCCTGATCCCACCTTTGGACACTGAATTTAAATGTCACCCCTCTACCCCAAAAATTCTCATCATTATTGGTGATGTGTGGAGATATCCTCCACTAGACTTGCACCACCAGGCTCAGAAGGTAGTGATCCACCTTGAAGCCAGGCCTTCATAGGCTCTGCATGTTCTAACCCTGAGCCATGGAGAGAAACAACCAGCGCCCCCCCCCCCCATGGTCACGGCTCAGTAGCCTGGCCTCAGAATGCAGTGACCACAGGTACGAACTGCGCTGCATCATCTGGGAAACAAGAAGTGTGGACCTGCAGGACATCAATGTAACTGGAGAGAGGATGAGTGATATCTACATCAAAGGGTGAGGGCATGGGGAGTAGGGAGGAGATGGGAAAAGGACCAAGAATTAAGCACGACTGAGCATGTCCTAGACCCTCCAAGCTGGATCCCTCTCTCCTTAAGTTCCCTGGTCTCTCCCATACTATCTAGATTCTCCCAATCCTGGAGGTAGCACGTTGACCCTTTCACCAACACCCAGCATTGAGTGGTTCCCTTTTTACACTGGACCAATTTAGGGGGCCAATGGGTGCACAGGGAAGGAAGGGTTGAGTGTATGTGGACCTAGGATGGTGCATTTCGGTTATAGATGGATGCGTGACATGGAGGACGACATACAAAAGACAGATATCCATTATCGATCAATTACTGGGTCTGGCAATTTCAATTGGAGGTTCATCTTCACTTTTAACTACCTGCCCACAGAACAGGTCTGCGTTCTGAGCAAGAAGGCAAGGAATTAAGCAGTAAAAACTGCAACTCTTTCTGGGTTCTGACAACACATTCAGACAGGCAGGACAACTCTACCACCCAAACCCCTGTCATTCCTTGAAGACAAGGTCAGAGTACAGAATGTAGGAAAGATCCTGAGATGCAATTTCTCTTTTCAAGCTGGCTAAACCACTTTGCTCCCTTTCTCAGCAGAGGACTTCACCTCATTTGTGATTGATAAACATCATTTGCCAACAGTTCCCTCTTTTTTTCCACTCCACACCTCAAAACCCTTTAACATCTTCTTTTTCTCCTGTCCCCACTACACTATCTCCAGTCTCTGAGGAACAGATGGCCCTTCTCCTCGCCAAGGTCTTGTAACCTTGATTCCATCCCTCCCTATCTCTTGTCCCACATTGTCCCTGACTATATTCCTTTGCTCACATTTCTTCGGTTTCCCTATCTACTGGCTCCACCAATGCTTCCCACAAACACACTCAGGTCTCCCCCACTCTTAAAAAAAAACCCAAAAAACCCTCACTTAACCCTATCAACTCTTCAAGCTATTGTCCTATATCTTTCTTCCCTTTCATATCCAAATTCCTAGAAATACCCAACTATTTTTATTGTCAAAGGAAAGCACCCTTCCTCTTCATTCCTTTGCAAATATGGCTTCTGATTTTATTATTCCATTGAAACCACTCTGAAAAGTTACATAAGATCTCTAAATTGCCATGTCCCAATGACTTTTTCTCAGCTCTTATTATTCTTAACTTCACTGCAACATCTGACACTGTTAATCATACTCCTTTCCTTACTTACATATGTATGTATGTGTTATCTTCCCCAAAAGAATGTAAGCTCCTTAAGCACAGACTCTGTTCCATTTTTGCATTTCTAGTACCTAGCATAGTGCCTGGCACATAGTAAATAATCAATAAGTATTTGCTGATTGACAGAAGCATCTCCCATTTACATGTAGGATTTCATCTGGAGCTTAGACCCCACAGTGGAGAAGATCCCACCCCGACTTCTAATCCAGATTTGGGACAATGACAAGTTCCTTTCTGATGACTTTTTAGGTAAGGGATTGAGCTGGGGCCTTGGGACCCTAAAGGCTAAGACATTTTTTTTCTCTGATGGTCTTTCTCTCTGGTCTCAGGAATTCTAGAGCTTGATCTGTGTGAAATGCCAACCCCTACCCGGAGTTCCCGACAATGCACCCTCAGCATGATAGAAAACAAGCCTACATGGCCATTTAAGTTCTTCCACAAGCATGTCTCCCTCTTCAGGCAGAAAACTATCACTGGCTGGTGGCCTTGTCAGGTTCTGGATAATGGCAAATGGCGTCTGTCGGTAGGAGCCATAGAGATTTCCTGTTCAGTACACTGGGTAGGGTATTAGGGCTACTGGGCTGCACTTTCAGTATCTTGTTGCAAGCAACAAGAGACCAATTCTTTCCCTTCCCCCTCTCTGGGTCCAAGGACATCTCAAGATTCCTGGCAACTGATCTCATTAAGTCCCTACCACTATCTATGGTGTTTCCAGGGCAAAGTGAAGATGACGCTGGAGGTGCTAACAAAGAAGGAGGCTGAAGAAAGACCAGCTGGGAAAGGCCGCTCTGAACCCAACCAATACCCTACACTTTATGCACCCATGTAAGGGTCACACAAAGAAAAGGCAAAAGCTCCCAAATACCTTTCCTCTCCTCTTCATCCTGAGCTAACAGCCTAAGAACCTAGTACCATTGTGAGTCCTGGCAGCCTACAGGGGAAAAAGAGAGCGTTTTTTCTCTTCACACAGAATAGCCTAGCCAGTTAACACCAAGGACAGAGACAAATATTTTATGCTTTAAAAAAAACCACAACTTTTTTACTCTAGGTTTCTTCTACCTGAAATTTCTTTTTCCCTTTTCTCCCTCACCCCCACCCCTGGCTTATTATGTATTTCCTGAACGGGCGGACAGACGACCAGAAACCTCATTCCTGTGGTTCCTATCACCTTGGCTCAGTATACGCTACATCTGTTGGAAACGCTACCGTGGAAAATTTACATTCACCCTTTTAATGATGGGCATGGTGTTCATGGTGCTAAGCTTTATCTATGCTATTCCCGTAAGTGATGGGAAGTAGGGGGACAAAGAGGGAGAAATAAAATTATAGGGTTTTTATCTTCCATCTATAATGGCTCCACAGGGATAATCCCTTAGTGACTGCCTTCCAGAGGGAGGGAACCTACAGGGAATCTTAATCTGACCCTGTCCCCATTTTTTCCAGAACTATTTAGCTATGAAGATAATCAAACCTGAGTTCCAGCTAACTAGACCTCTACCTGGACAGTTTGAGGCAAGTGTCAAAAGGACACCAACAACCATCCCTAGAGCCTCTTCTACTCAGTCTCACAAACTACAGACACAAGTTAACCAAGAAAAACCCACTACCTACTTGGATATTTTTTCTGATCTCTCAACCCCATGAAGGAAATTTACTTCCCTGTGGGACTTTCTTATCTACATCCCTCCTATCATCAAACCTTTAATCATTTTGAAGCCCTGAGGCTTCTAAGGTTATTAAAAGGAAAATCAAATTCAAAAATTTCCCCATGTCATCATCTATGGGCCATAGACTCAAAAATGTAGGGCAAACAGTTCAAGTGGTCCATAATTGGCCACTATGGCCAAGAAACAAACTCCCTTAAGTAGGACAGACCTGTGAGAAGACTGAAGAGGAAATTCCTACCCAAATAAAAATGTCTGGTGCCAGAGGTTTCATTATAAGTTCAAATTGTTTGACGGTAAGGGGAGTGATAAAGTAACAAATGCCAAGTAAAGATGAGTGGCAACTGGCATTCTTTGTGCCTGTGCCTCTTACTCTTGACAGAATCTAAAGGGTTCAATTATCTTTTTATGGGAAAGAAAAAAGGCCTGGGTACTAAGAATAGGTACATCAGAGCTGCTTATTGTTACCCCATTAAACTTTCACCCCCAAGAACTTTGCTTTCTTAATTCCTCAGCCAGAATAGGAGCTGAGCCTACAGAAACCCATTCCTAGTGCACACATACACACACAAAGACCTATGTCAAATATCTCTCTGCCTGAGACAGTGTTCCAATTCAAAATAATCCACTTCTATGCTTTGCCACACACCTGTCTCCCTCCTTAACCTCCAATCACACACCTGTCTCCCTCCTTAACCTCCAATCAGGCTAAAAAGTAACAAAAAGCGCTAAACTGGACACTTGGTTTCCAGCTTGTTACATCCAGTTAAAGTCTACCTTCTTAAAGGCTATGTGTAATTAAAACTATGGGCTACACTTTGGACTCTAACCTCCATGGGGTAGGAATGTCTTCGAGTAGGGTTAAGGTTTCTATTACAGGAGAACCAATACCTTTGAGCAAACTGATTTCCTCTGGAGGAGTACCATCTGTAACCCCAATAGGATAACAGTTCAGGCATACCAGGTTACTATGGGTTACTGACAAGAGAAACCTCCAAACCAGCTAAGGCTAACCCTTCACAGCAGGCCTGCCCAACCTGGAAGAAATGAGATCAGGAGGGAGCCAAAACCAAAGATGTTTAAAAAGCTGTATAAATAAACTACTCCCAGGTAGGAAGAGGACCAGTACATGTAGCCAAACTTCAGATTCAGTCCCATCTGAGGTTTTATTATAACAGGTCTCTGCTGCTAAGCTGTAGGATGGTGGCATCATTTACCACCAGAGTTACTAGAAAACAACTCCAAGTTAAAAAGGGCCCAGGCCTTGCAGATGAATCCCAGGCCCTTTCCTGTCCTGAGATTACTTCTATATGGGACACATTCAGAGTCTCAGGCTCAAACCTCCCCCAAAACCCACCCCCAAGTGGAAAGGCACTATCTCATTCTTTAACCATTAGTCACTTTAAGAATTTCCTTTGTGATAGACACACATAGAACAGCATGAAGGCTTCAGTTCCTTTTTAGATTAGACTTTGGGCTACTAACCAAATTAGTCCTGTCAATGACAAGGAGGCAGATGACTCCTTAGCAGATAAGAGAGAAGGGGAAGGTTTACAGAGAACATTTTTCCTGAAAATAGCTAAACCTCCTCTAAGGAGAGATGAAGGGGGCTCAATATTTATACCTAGAAGCAATTTTTGTTTCTCCCAATAATGAGGCCAAATAATGCTCATAAAAAGAGGGGAGGTGGGCTGTGGGAGGAAGCCTTCACACTTTCTAAACATTCATGGCAAGATCCAAGGAATCACCACAAATCCCAAACATGCAACTTAGCAACTGCAGCAAGTCCCAGGAGAGACTAATAAGGAGCTGCTGGGCCCTTTTATACTCTTAGGAAAAAGTATCCTGAGTTCCAGCCAGTTCATTTACACAGTGACCATTCCCCAGCAAAAACATTCAAGGTATTACAGGAAGATGGCTAGAAGGCTCACTGCCAGACCACCAGGTAAACTCAAGAAAGACCCATAATCACAGAACAGGGGGATGGAAGATTGAGGTAAAGCTGCACTGAAACAAAGGGAGAGAATATGCTCAACCTCGTGATCCTTAGGCCAATGTCAATGAAAAGCCGTGCTTTCCTGTAGCTCCAGACTTCCAGCCATCCATAGGGGTGAGGCAATGCAGTCTGCTTCCAGCTGGGAGAGAACTTGGGAGGAAGGAGAGAAGGGATGTGGTGGGGAGAAGGGAGGGACACGTGAAGAGTCATTTATTTCTAGGAAAACCTTCCAGCAAAAAAGGCTAAGACGTAATAAAGACCAGTGGCTGGATGGCTGGAAGTACCAAGGAGTTACTGATTTCTAGAGAGAAATCTCAGTGCTCTGGGGATTTAGAAAGTGAAGTACAACTCTCCTTCTGCTTTGGCCTTCAAGGTATCCTGTGCTATAAAATTTTGGCCTGGGATTATGATTTAACAAAAAACCCCCAAAGAGTACATTCTCGCCATCCTTCTTGGCTCCCAGCTGGTAGGACCTCAGGGAAAGGCACATCACAGCAGCACAGTCCCCACTATGAATGGGGTTCCTGTCTCAGAGTTAGATGTCCCCACAGATTCCTATGGGAATGAGTGGCAGTGTCCCTGGGTTTGAAGCTCCAGTTACAAAACAATGTTGTGAGATGGGAGAAGTCCTCCTGCTGGGCTGCATGTTGGGGCCAGTGCTTCTCACCCAGTGCCTATGGGTTGTAGCCACAGTGGTGGCAGCCACGACAGCTCAGTAGAAACGCTTTCGACTCTGGTCCTGCCATTTGTTGTAGACAATGATGCCAATGACAAGAGCAAACACAGCAGCCACCAGAGAGAAGAAGACGATAAGGAAAAGGGCCAGGCCACTTAAGGGCTCCATTGGGAGTGTCACTGAGGAATCACAAGCAAGAGAGAACTCAGTCAGGAACAGTATAGTGGGGACAACTCAACCAAGTAGCAGTAAGAGCACGTTAACTATTATTTTGCAGGTTCTCCTCTTCTAGGTACCTCCATTTTCCCTCTTAAGAACAAAGATAACCACCCTAGCCCCTCTCTACTGCCTATAGTGGCACCATAAAGATAAACTAGACAGTACTTATGAAGTATTCCAGTTTCCTTAGAAGGAAACCAGCCAGCTGTGTGACCCTGGGCAAGTCACTTAACCCCAATTGCCTCGCCAAAAAAAAAAAAGGGAAACCAGCCTTGGAATAACTGCAGAAAAGATGAAATCTGAAAGCCTGCAGGTGCTGCTGGGCTGGGAAGGAACCTGAGCCCTCCCCTCTTCAGATTCCCATGTATTTTAACCCCTCTTCTCCCACAACATGATAATTCCCCTCATTTCCTTACCCTCAGGAAGCTTCATATTGTCCACTGAGGGCAGAAATACATCTCGGTGCAGCTTTTCCTCTTCTGGAGTTCGCTCTACTGTCAGCTCAAAAAGTTTCAGAGAGATGATATCATGGTTATCTAGAGAAGGAAGAGCAAGAGGATCCAGGTCATTTCAAGGAAGATAAGACAAAGAAGACACACACAAAAAAATTATCTCCCAAAACAAGGCATGTTTTAAGAGGCCCACTGCTAAGTCTTTAACAGAACAGTTAAAAGGCAATGTTGCCTCTGGAGAGACAACCCTTATAGAATGTGGCAGCTTTCCTGTGGCCCCATAATGGTAGGATAGATCCCATCAAAATCCACCAAAGAGGGAATATGTATGAACTGGAGACTGGAATTCCTGACATATCAATAACTGAGATGACTCCCACTGTTGCTATAGCTGGAAAAGGCTATAGTAAATGTCCATCCGGGCAATAACTTCATCAATGAGGACAAAAGTCCCTTGATCTGTTGGAGCTAAAACTCTAGACTGCAAAACAGTATGAAAAAACTAGGCTGCCAGATGTCAAGCAATACTAAACACATCAATCATCGGAATTATTTGGTACTAGTTAAAGACTACAGCAGTCAATCAGTGGAATAGATTAGGTCCACAATATACAAGAAGTAAACCAACCTTATAGCTCAGTGTCCAATAAACTCAAAGACTCTGGCTACTGATTCAAGGACTTACTATGGGACTAAAACTGCTGGGAAAACTAGAAAGCAGCCTGGAAGAAATTAGGTTAATACCAACACCTCTATAGCCTCCAAATAGCTATATGACCTAGATATAAAAGAGCCTATCAAGAGCAGGAAAGAAATTACTCTTTGGATCTTAGGCTATGGAAGGAATTCATGAATAAACAAGGCCACAGAAGGCTCACAGAAGATAAGATGGAAAATGCAGCAAAAATAAGAGAAACAAGTAGCTGGGAAAAAATTATAAGGTGATACTCTGACAAAGATCTCATATTCAGGATCAAGAGCCATTTCCCACGGGGCAGCTAAGTGGTACAGTGGATAGAGTTCTGGCCTTGGAGTCAGAAGGATCTGAGTTCAAATCTAACCTCAGACACTTGACACTTACTACCTTGGTGACCCTGGGCAAGTCACTTAATCCCGACTACCTCACCAAAAAGAAAAAAAAAAGAGCCATTCTCCAAATATATAAACAGCCAAAGAACACGAATAGGTAATTTTCAAAGGAAGAAATCCAATGAAATAAAATGAATGCTCCAAATAAAATATGAAAAAATATTCCACTAATAATCTGTTAAATGCAAATTAAAGCAATTCTGCAATTCTATGTCATATTCATCCAATTATCAAAGATGACAAAAATGGAAAATGACAAATGCTGGAGGGGCTGTGGAAAAGCAGATACTTTAATGAACTATTGGTAGAACTGTGAAATGGTCCAGCTATTTTATAAAGCCATTTCCAAAAAAGGCACTATAATATGCATCGTTGACCCAGCAATACCACTACTGGGTCTGTAACCCAAAGAGCAAGGAAAAGGACACATATGTATAAAACCATTTATAGAAGCTCTTCCTGTAGTGGCAAAGAACTGGAAACTATGGGATACGCACTTATTGAAGAATGGCTGAACAAATTATGGTATAAGAATCTGATGAAATTCTGTTGTGCCATATGAAAATGTTGACAGGTGGCTATTTCAGAGAACCCTGGAAAGATTCTATGAATTGATGCAAAGACAAGTATACAGAATAAGAAAAACAACAATGCAAAGACAAACTGAAAGACTTACGAACTCTGATCAATGATGCAATGACCAACCACAATACCAGAGAAACAATGATAAAGCTATACTTAAGATGCAGGATGAAACATACATTTTTAGACATGACCAACGTGAAAATCTGTAAGTATGCATATGTGTTACAATGGTTTTCTTTTTCTTTTTTCCAATGGGAGAAGGAGAGAAAATAAATTTTATTAATTGAAAATAAAAACAATACCTAGGGAAATGCGCCTGAAAGAATCCTGACACCAGGAGTTGGTACAGCTTAGTGAGAAGCCAACATTTCAGCTTTCCTGGTTGTAGAGGACCACAGGTGAGTAGGACTCTGACCCTGATGGCTGTATAAGCCCTCTCGGGTGAGGAGCTCACTCCTTGGCCTGGATCGGTTCTCCACTCCCCAGAAAGAAGGGCAGCTAGGCAAGCTCAACCATAAACAATGTTGCTAGCTCAAGCACAGCTAGCTCTAGCACAAACATGTATCAAGTATTGCTAGCTCATGTATCAAGTATTGGGACATTCCGGGAACAAGAAGTACGTGGTGTTTGCATGGGAACAGCATGAGAGAAGGACACAGCCAGGAGAATGTCGCAAAGAGATGTGCTTGTTGATACTTTGAATGGTATTCGCATGAGAAAAATTCTCAGTGTTGCCTATTGGTAAAGATATGTAAACTTTGTTGCTTTGTCCGCTGTTACATTGGGGTATATTCCCATGAGTCAAAGATATACAACTGCCTGCTGTGCTCTAATAAAGTTGACTCAGTTTTCCATCACGCTTGGAGTCCCATCTCTTTTGTATTTGCCTCACAGACTTAGCTGCTGGTCAGTGCAGCTGCCCCAACTCACAACAACTCACAACTGGCATTCAACATCGGGCCTGACACACGAGCGCACACGAGCAAGTCAAGAGAGGTGTTGCAAGCCTTTCCTGACTTCGCCCAGAGATCCCCCTTGAGACACTGCACACACTGGAACCTAGGATATGGTAAGGGGAAGGCTCTAACAGCTGCTTTCGGTACTTTCACTTTCCCCCCAAGCAAAGCACACAGGTAACATGGGGCAATTAGAAGTAAAATCTCCCTGCAGAGAGATGTATGAGAAGGTCCTTCGAAAAATCATGAGAGAAAGGGGACTTATAGTATCACACTGTCAGATCAAAGAATTCTTAGACATAATAGAAATCACCTCGCCTTGGCTTCTCAGGGAAAGGACAATAAATATAGAAAAATGGGAAACAGTAGGCAAACAATTAAGTGATTACTATTTTCAAAAATATGGACCTGGTGTTTTTCCACTGTCCACTTTTGCAATTTGGAATATACTTAAAATACGTCTCCAAGAATCTGAAGAGGTGTCTTCAGCCACAAAAGTAATTAAGGTAGAAGCCTCTTGTTCCACCACCAAAAGAGGAAAAATTGCAGAAACGTTGACCAAAACAGAAAGTATGAATGAAATAGGTAATAAAGCAGCTGAAGCTTCAAAACCCCCTCCACACTCTGAGCTCTAAGACAGACTTAAGTGGCATGACGAGAGGTCCCTGTACAACTACAGACTGCTTTGCCTTTTATAAAAACCAAAACCTTAAGACAGATTTTGCCTGGTTTCCATAACATACCATGAAAAGAAAAGATAAAATAAAATAAAAATAGTATTATTTGATTTGGGGATTTCTGACAAGTTTCTCGCTTTTGGATTCTCCCTGTCATTTTCTTCTATGTTTGTCTGTGTCTGTGTGAATGATGGTCTGTGATAAATGTCTGTAATTTGTTTGATTCTTTACTGCCAGGCAGCCAAGGGCTGCAACTGGATTCTGAAATGCTGCTAGTGACTTTCTCCCCTTCCCCCTCCCTAATACCAGCTGCATTCCCGGGAGCGGGTGGATGGGGAACAGAATGGGAGAGAAAATATTTATTATTAAAAGATCTGGAAACTTTTAGAGAATTGATAGGAAGAAATTCTTTCTTTCTGCATTCTAAAGCTCTGGCCAAAAGCTTTGAATGTACAAAGATAAGTTGTTGAAAAATATTCTCTTCCTTTCTCTCACATCCCAACCTTGGCCAAGTTGAGGAGGGGAAGAAAGAGAATGAGAAACAAAACAGGTTAAGTATTGGAACACAACCAAAAGATAATATAGTTCATTCAAATTAGTAATATGTTAGTTCCAAATTTTATATATATAATATTGCTTCAAACTGGTAAATTTTTATGTGTTATATCAAACAATTTTTAATAATTTGGATGTTATTAAAATATGAACTAAAAGAGGCTGAAAGAGAACCGTATAAAACCAGTTAAATTATTCTATCAAGTCCTGTTAATCTTGTTTTTTAATGTTTTGTAACTGTCAATTAAGAAATCAGGTGTTTCCATCTTTACCCGTAATTAAAGACCAGCTTATAGCTAAAACAATTTAACTATCATTTATGAAAATTACCAAATTATTAACTAAGTTATTTGAAGTTACTGTTTTAAAGTTAAAACCTAGAATTCTTAATTACTTATGAGTGAAAAGGAGGGGCACAAGGCCATTCCCTTAACTTTGTAAGCTTGCCAAGGCTTCTAGACACTGGCTCTCTAAGCAAGGTCATCTGGTCTGGGAGGAGAATTTGTTTATATTATTGAGTTCCTAAACAATTAATTTGGCTTGCTGAAAAGTTGCAACTTCCTAGAAATGACTTCTAATAATTGGCTTTCTCATGAATAATGAGACTGGGAGACTACAGTGCACCCGGGTTGAAAGAGAAATAGAACCAAAAGACCAGCGACAGGAAGACAGACAATGGCACAGTGTTTTTTGGACACAAGTGGTTAAAATTTCTTGTCCTTTATTGAGGCTTTACCTTCAAGGCCTCTCTTTTACAGGACTAACAGACACAGGGGCGGATAAAACTGTAATCAGCAAAACATGTTGGCCGCCTGATTGGCCCTTAAGGCAGACATCTATAGACATGGTGGGTATAGGAAGTGTGTCCCATCCTGAAATTAGTGCCAGACCCTTGGTGGGGGAACATGAGGGGAAGCAGGGCAAGATACTACCTTACGTCTTACCCACTTTGCCTACCAATTTGTGGGGCTGTGATCTCTTAACACAAATAGGACTCACTCTTATGACTCAGGATTTATGACTGGGGCTGCTGTGTTTCAGCCTCAACCCATAGCTGCAATACCTATCCAGGGGAAAAATGACAACCCCATATGGGTAGAGCAGTAGCCCTTAACAAAAGAAAAAATCGAGGCTCTTAAAGAAATAATACAGGAACAATTGAACAAAGGACATATCGAGGAATCAGTAAGCCCATGGAATTCCCCTGTATTTGTTATAAGAAAGAAATCAGGCAAATGGAGAATGCTCACTGATTTAAGACAAGTAAATAATCAAATGGACACCATGGGTACCCTTCAGCCTGGTTTGCCACCCCCTAATATGATCCCCAAAGATTGGAAAATGTGGATCATAGATATAAAAGATTGTTTCTATTCTATATCAATAACCCCTGAGGATTCCCGGCGTTTTGCCTTTTCTGTCCCTTCTGTTAATTTACAAGGACCATATCAAAGATATCAATGGACAGTTCTCCCACAAGGCATGAAGAATAGTCCCACTATGTGTCAAATTTTTGTAGACAGACCCCTTAAACCTGTCCGAGCACAGTTTCTGCAAATGTATATCATTCATTATATGGATGACATCCTTGGAGCCTCGCCAAACATGAAGGAGTTGGAAACCTCCTTAAGATGGACTATTTCCCATCTCGCTTCTGTTGGCTTAGAGGTGGCTACAGATAAAATACAGAGGATAGAACCATTTCAATATTTAGGGTATTCTTTACAGGATAATCAGGTAAAATTACAGAAAGTCCAACTTAGAAGAGATCAATTGCACACTTCAAATGACTTTCAACTATTAATTGGTGATATTCAGTGGGTTCGTTCACATATTGGCATACCTACTGCAGATCTTACACATTTATTTAATCTTCTCCAAGGTCCAGCTGATCTTGCTTCACCTAGAAAACTGACCTCACAAGCTGAAAAGCAGCTACCACAAGTTGAGGCAGCTATCAATCACGCTACTACTGGTTGTTATGATCCTCAAAAAGTTTATGGAAATAATTCTTCTTTCAACACCAATTTATCCCTCAGCATTAATTCATCAAGGACCTACAATATTAGAATGGACATTTCCTCCTGTACAACTAAAACAATCTTTATGCCCTTACCCTATGGCTGCTGCGATGTTATTAAAAAAGACTGTTAATCACAGTGTGTTTCTTGCAGGTTGCTACCCACAAACCATACATATCCTTTATACACGTGATCAGTTAGGTACCTTGTTTGTTCACAGTACTGAGTGACAGTTGCTTCTTATACTTCCTATTACTTTTTCCTCTGGAGGATGTTTGCCAATATCACGATTCTTAGTCAAATGGCAATGAATATCTCAATCTCTGATTTCTCAGTCTCCTCTTGTGGAAGCCATTAACGGTATTTACTGATGCCACCAAGAACCATAAAGCTTCCATTGTGTGTCCTGAGCGTGGTCAAATGTTTCTTCTTAACACCCCATTTACTTCCACTCAACGAAATGAGCTTTATGCTCTAGCCCTTGCTGCTCAGAAATAACAAGAACCTGTTAATCTTGTCACAGACAGCCAATATGCTGCAGGGGTGCTTGAGAGAATTGAGACTGCTATCATTAGAGATCAAAATAATGAGATTACCCAATTGTTTCATTTTACACAAAATATTATTAGACAGAGGTGCCATCCCTTGTATGTTCTTCACGTGAATTCCCAAACCAATCTCCCTGAGCCTATTGCAGACAGGAATCACTTAGCTGACCAGGTATTGACACTCTCAGCCTGGGAAGCGCGTCAACCTCATGAAAAATTCCATCAATCTGCAAAAAGTTTATGTAGACAATTCCAGATTATGGGAGAAGAAGCTAGACAGATGGTCAAAAGTTGTTCACGCTGTATCCCTTTTACACCACCCCCTTGAGTCATCGCCCACAACCCACGGGGTGATGGCCCTAATCAGATTTGGCAAATGGATGTCACTCATATTCCCTCCTTTGGGAGACAACATTGTGTACATGTCTCTGTGGACACATATTCCTCCTTCACTACTGCCACTGCACTTGATGGAGAAACAACCAGTCATGTTATCATGCATTTATTACAATGTTTTGCTGTACTTGGAGTTCCATGTCAGTTAAAAACAGATGATGGCCCAGCTTACACCTCAAAATCCGTTTTCCAGCTTCTGTATGGACTATCATATCAATCACGTGACTGGCATCCCTTACAATCCCACAGGCCAGGCTATAGTAGAACAGAAACATAAGGACATCAAAGTGCTCCTCCAAAAACAAAAGAAAGGGGGAGATAAGAGTACACCGTCTACCCGGTTAAACTTAGTTCTGTATACTTTAAATTTTCTCACGTGTAATAGTCATGGACTGACACCAGCAGAATGTCATTTTGGACCACAGGAGGTGGGTATTCGGGACCAGCAAGGCACCGAGGAAAAGCAACCCTATGGGGAACAAGGGACTCAGGTTATGTGGAAAAATCTGGCTATGGGGGCCTGGGAGGGACCTGGGAAAGTTATCACGTGGGGGCAAGGTTATGTTTGTGTTTCCCCAGGGAATGAAGCGCCTCCAGTATGGGTCCCCCAGAGGGCTACAAGACTGTATATCCCGGCTACAGAAGATGCACCTGGGTCCAAAACCATCAAAAAGACGTCCATTTCATAAGCTGGGTTCCCGCTTGTACCCAATGACCATGCTGACCTTGGGGTTGACAGTCAAAAGTGAGGATTATCCTAAGCTTACTGGAGCCGCCCATCACGGCTCACACCCATTATGTGGGAACATCCCTCCATTCCTGTGGTCCTGATAGGACCTAAACCTGAAACTCTAAGTGAAATATTTGGGACTGTGCTAGCTAATCAATCCCATCCTGACCTGGTATCATTCAATTTTTCAGGAGTAGCTACCAGCCCACCAATTTGTTTTTCCACTAATGAATCGCCACCTAATCCTTGCATCAAGCTTGTGAATGAGACAAAGACGGTGCGGGTACATGGACAAACTGAGGTAGTGGGGACAATCACTTTTAATATCACCATGAATGCACCGGCAAACAGGTCCTCCAGCAACCAAAGTTGGAGTACTGTGCCACTGCTTTTGCCAGGCCCAAATATCACCTTGTGGTCCCTTAAGGGCAGATATCCTCCCTTCCTTGCATGCCGAACCACACAAGCACAACACGTTGAGGTGGGGGGAGAAACAACATATTCTATCAATAATACAAACAATAGCACAAATAACACCTACTCCTATAACATCAGCACATGAACTGAAGATGGTCAGTTACATGGGGGGTGGGTGATGCCCATATGGACCACGCAAACACATCGCAGTCAGAGACATATTTGGAAGGCCTTTGTTGCCACAGGCAATGTAACTATCTTAGATGACTATATGGGTGGTCATACACATATCAACAACACTGTACATACCACCCTGGCTGCTTGCGTTCCCAAGAATTATGCCTTCCTGGTAGGAACTATCTACTTAGAAAACAAGCATTCAGGTCATTTATGGAACATTATTTGTATGAGTTGTGCCCTTGTTCAATGTGTAAATAACTCAACTGTACAAGGTAAACAGGTTATAATTGTAACCTAGGTGCCTTTTGCTCTTTTGCCTGTAAAAACGTCAGGTTAGTATTATGGACCATCTGACTAAATGCTCAAGCAGTTGGCACTTAAAGGGAGAAAAAAGAGATGTATTTCATGTATTATTTTGGGAATTTTATTGCTTGCTTCTATAATAGCCTCTTCCACCTCTCTTGCTCTATTATTGCCATACAAAGTGAAGTAAAAACAGCTGCCTATGCTCAAGAGCTACAAAGAAATGTAACCGCCGCTTTGCAAAAACAACAGTAGGTTAATAGAGACTTACTTGCCTTAACTGAGGGTGTGAAAGATGTGGTAATTGCAGGAGACAAATTGGAAATATTAGAAAGGAGATTATCAATGAAATGTGATTACAGATATGTACTGATATGTGTAACACCTGTCTGCATATAATTGGACTTTGTTGAAAGATCATTTGTTTGGAGTTTTCAGGAATTCTTCCATTGGCATAGATCTACACGCTTTAGATGAACTTACTGAAGAAATCAATCATTCTTCTTTAGAGCAAAAATTGGTAGATGCTGTGGTTAATAAGATTTGGATTTCATTGAAGGAGTTCAATCCCTTTAATTGGTGGTGGCATTTCCTTTCACCCCTACTTCCCCGATCACTCTTGGTCTTCTTGCTGTTTGCATTGTCCCCCTCTATCTGAGCTGTCTAGGACAGGTCACGTGAGCAGTAACTACGGAGCTGCATTACTTTACCCTTCAACAAAAGGGGGAGATGTGGGCTATATAAGCCCTCTCAGGTGAGGAGCTCACTCCTTGGCCTGGATCGGTTCTCCACTCCCCAGAAAGAAGGGCGGCTAGGCAAGCTCAACCATAAACAATGTTGCTAGCTCAAGCACAGCTAGCTCTAGCACAAACATGTATCAAGTATTGCTAGCTCACGTATCAAGTATTGGGACATTCCGGGAACAAGAAGTACGTGGTGTTTGCATGGGAACAGCATGAGAGAAGGACACAGCCAGGAGAATGTCGCAAAGAGATGTGCTTGTTGATACTTTGAATGGTATTCGCATGAGAAAAATTCTCAGTGTTGCCTATTGGTAAAGATATGTAAACTTTGTTGCTTTGTCCGCTGTTACATTGGGGTATATTCCCATGAGTCAAAGATATACAACTGCCTGCTGTGCTCTAATAAAGTTGACTCAGTTTTCCATCACGCTTGCAGTCCCATCTCTTTTGCATTTGCCTCACAGTCTTCGGTCAAGAACCCTTTCACAGACTTAGCTGCTGGTCAGTGGAGCTGCCCCAATTCACAACAACTCACACCTGGTGGCTTTTAATAACGCTCCCCCCCCCATAAAGTGTCAGTGAGAATTCTTGGAAGAAAGAGGCACTTCTCCAGATAACAATGTGTTGAGGGGTTAAGGTAAAAACCCAATTCAACAAGATCACTCTTACTGTCAAACTTAGGACAAGATCTCATTAGAATAAATAAAATAGAAAACTTCTACTCTGATATTTTTACCAAATGGGAACAGCATCTGGTTGTCAACCTATACAGGCAGGGTCAAGTAAAGTGTATTGAGACTAACAGACCTATGTACTAAAAGAGAACAGTACCAGTAAGACTGCAACATTAACTCTAGCTACACAGGTATCTAGGCCCAAAACTAAAGGTTTCAGAACTGAGAAAGAAACTAGACATCAGATACTATTGTGTTTGAGCACCCACAGCCAATGAGATGCCAACAACGAGTAAAAGATTTAAACCATAAGAGACCCAGGGAGAGTCTACTGTCCTAGAATACTCCTGCAAATGAATGTAGCCTGAATCAGACATAGCCTAAAAAACTATCAGAGGAGTAGCCCTGTTTACTGTGCTGAACTGAGACTGGACTAAGGGCTAATTCAATCAGAACTCAAGAACATCAACCCAAGCCTCTGGGCTAGTCATACACTCAGCAACAATCAATTGAACACTAACAGAGAATAAGAAAGACTCCCCTGGCTTTTAAAACCATTCATAACCTACCCCTAACTTACCTTCATAACCTCCTAATGCATTACTCTTCCACTACAGTTCTCTACGGTCTAATCAAACCAGTCTTCCCTGTTCCTCACATCAAGCACTCCAACCCCTGCCTTTGTATCAGTTGTCCTTCATGTTTGGAATATTCTCCCTCCTCACAGGATCCATCACTTCCTCCAAGAATCAGTTGATCCATCCTGCCAATAACTACTGCTCTCTCTCACTACCTTGTTTTAATTCTAAATACTTTTATTCTGAATATATGTCCACACACACACACACACACACACACACACACACACACACACACACACACACTTGTTTTCTCCTTCAACAGAACATAAGCTCTTTAAGAGCAAGGATTATTTCATTTTTTGTCTTTCCACCTCCACAGCCTAGCACAATGCCAGGCACATAAGAGGAGCTTGATAAATGTCCAACTGATTACTAGGAAGGATTCCAGTAAGCAGGAGAGAATTCAGAGGAGGGCAATTGGAATAGTGAAAGACCTTGAGTCCATATCAAGAGGATCTGGTGAAAGAACTGGTGAAATAAGTTTGGTCAGAAAATAGAAGATTCAAGAAGGACATGATAATTGTCTCTAAGTATCTAAAAGGCTGTATTGGGGAAGAGGAATTAGACTTGTTCAGCTTGGACCCAGAAGGCAACCATGTGTAGAAGCAATAATGAAGCAGAAGATTTAACACAAAGAAAAACTTCCTAACAATTAGAGATATACAAAAGTGAACTGCCTAGGAGGTAGATGCTTCTGTCTCATTGGAGATTATGAAGGCGAAGCTTCATGAACACTTGACAGGTATGTTAGAGGACATACTCTTTTTCACGTGTAGGTTGGGCACTAAGGTCCCTTCCAACTCAAAAATTCTAAGATTCCACCCTCAAGGAGCTTATAATCAAGCTGGAGAGAAGAAATTAAAACAACAAGAAACAAATCAAAACGTTAAGTGTTAAAAGTGTGTGATATTCTTACAGTGTTCACTGTTCATTTACAATGCTTATCCAAGATCTATTTATACTAATAACTCAATGGACTGCCTATCCAATTACATTTCATATTCTAGAAAATAGGCATTTTTCATCCATTTCGTTTTCCTATGTGGACTGTTAGGTCATTTTGAGTGTCCAAGAATCTCAGCAAGAAAGCCCTATAGTTTTTCTGGGACTTAATACTACTAAAAACAACAACAACAACAACAAAAGGCCTTATGCAGAAGGTAGTACCTGAGCTGTGCTTTGTAAAGAAACGGGGTTTCTACAATTTAGATATAAGGGGGGGACACTGTGAAAGGCATCCTCTCCAATACAGATGTCAAACTGAGGTCCCACTGAGATTAAAATGTTAGTAAGAAATATAACAAAATAAATAAAAATACAGTAAAACATGCAGTACAACATAGATAATGCTATTTTGTGGTTTTCTAAGTCAATATGCTAGCCACAGAGATTTGTTTCTATTTAAGTATGAGACCACTGCTCTATAATAAGGGCTCTTTAACCAGGGGTCTATGAACTTGAACTTCGCCTTTTTTAAAAAAAAATTTTAATAACTATATTTTAATATAATCAGTTTCCTTTATAATTCTATGTATTTTATTTTATGCCTTAAAGGCCTTTCTGCAAAAAGGGTCCACAACCCAAATAAAAGGTTAAGAACCCCTGCTTTACAATTATGATAAAGACCTTGTTGAAAAATACATGTCCTGGGGCAGCTAGGTGGCGCAGTGGATAGAGCACTGGCCCTGAAGTCAGGAGGACCTGAGTTCAAATCCAGACTCAGACCAAACACTTGACACTTACTAGCTGTGTGACCCTGGGCAAATCACTTAACCCCAATTGCCTAGAAAAAAAAAACAACGAAAAATACATGTCCTGACTGCACATGTATAACTTATATCAAATTGCTTGCCTTCTCAATGAGGGGGGTGGGGGAAGGAGGCACAGAATTTAGAACTAAAAAATTTTTTAAATGAATGCTAAAAAAATTTTATAAGTAATTAGGGGGAAAAGAAAATATTACATTTAAAAAATAAAAAAACAGAAAAAATACATGTCTCTTTTTATTTGCTGATATTCAAACAAAGTTGTCTTTATGTCTGCATCTATCAAAGAAGTTTCCATGATGTTATACACACGGGACACACATTGTTGGAGGAGTGTCTATAAGGTTGCATTTTACTTGACAGAATGGGATGTCTTTTATAAAAATTAATAAATAATATGTATAGAAGGATGTCCATTCCTTTCAGTCAATTGTGCAACTGTGAAGATGTGATCTTCTCTAGAAAATTTTAGTTTGCAAAAGCTCCTGCTTATTGCCTTTTTTACATTTCCTTCAAGGATGCCCTCAATACATGTGTAGATCATTCTCATGAATATTTCTGTAAATGTGATATGAAAAAGCAGGCATTCAGTTTGTGAGTTATTGATATCTTCTAAATCACTTTTTCAGTATGTGTTTTTTCCCAATTGTTGACTATCTTCTTTCTTTCGTGTATCTTATAAAATTGATACTTTGAAAATTGGGTTGCCTCAGCCCAAAATGATTATTTTCTGACTCTACATGGTCCGGTCTAGCTGTTCTTCCTATCTTCATCTTTTTTAGTGTCATTCCATTTACTCACATATTACATAAGGACTGAAGTGGTAGAGTCAAAATATGGTGAAACCCCTATCATTGATGACAGAAAATAGTTTGTCAGAGAAATTATGGCAGATCTGTTCCATTTTTCATTTGTTTGTCTTCCTTCCACTTTCATCTGGGATGATCTGGTTTAGATTGGCCATATTCCAAGCTTCATGCAGACCTGTTTTTCCCTCCTTTCCTCATCTCAATGATTTGTGGTGAGATTACACTTTTCCTCTGTTCTCTTCCACATTTTATGAATGAGTTTAAATACTAAATCAGTGATGTTATGACTGCCACATCTCTACTTGGCAAGAAGATCAAGTGTGTTTATTAGTTAAAGTGATTTCTGGGCTTTTTGGGCATCTTCCTCATGGTAAATGCTTTATGTTAGCTAAACTGTAGAAAATAATAATAATAAAGATAACTTCTTTTTCAGCATCAAATCTATTTTGAATAGGTCACGTTGTAGCTATTTTATCACACATACAAGTGTCTTTTTTCTCACCTTCATAATATCTTCTGTTTTGGTGTGAACTCTGACTTTTGCTCCAACTAGTCAATCATCTGACTGTACACTGAGATATGATTTAGAAATGATACATCAAGGGGCAGCTAGATGGCGCAGTGGATAAAGCACTGGCCCTGGAGTTAGGAGGACCTGAGTTCAAATCTGGCATCAGACACATAACACTCACTAGCTGTGTGACCCGGGGCAAGTCACTTAACTCCAAATACCTCACTAAAAAAGAAAAAGAAAAACAAATGATACATCAGTAACCACTGATTTTTTGTATATTAAGATATAGTCAATTTCTTTTGAGGGGAATGTTGTTCTGTCAAAATAACTAGCTCCTTGAAGTTTCTGACTACCTATGAACCTTCGGCTTTTTTATTTCTTAATACTGAACCATTTAAAAAATTTTCCACAATCTCTCTTATGCCCCACCTTGCAATAAAGCTAGCAAATATTAACATGTATGTTGAACTTTGAAGAATATTGTCAAGTTCATACAATTTCTTTGCTTCTTCATTGTTTAGATCAAAAGTTAACAAACTACAGTTATCTCCATATTGGTCTTTTTTGCCTGTGTTAAACAAAAGAACTGAAAGGCAAGATAATCAAATGTCTCCATTAAAAAAACGTTTCTTAGGCGGAGCCAAGATGGCAGAGTAAAAGCAGTGACTTGCTTGAGCTCTCCCCCAAACCCCTCCAAATACTCATAAAAAATGGCTCTAAACAAATTCTGAAGCAGCAGAACCCACAAAAAGACAGAGTGAAACAAATTTCCAGCCCAAGACAACCTGGATGATTGATCAGAAAGGTGTATCGTGCCAGGCTGGGAGCGCAGCACAGCGCGGCGTGGTGCGCAGGCCTCAGAGGACTGAATCATGGGCAGCTGTGGAGGTTTCCAGACTCCTCAATCCACAAATGCCAAAGACAACTTAGAAGGTCAGTGGGAAAAGTCTGTTTCTGTCGGTGCTGAGAGAGGAAGGCTGGGTTTCAGCTCCATTCCCCAAGAGCATGGCCCGGGGGGGGGGGGAGAGCAGCTGCTTCCCGAGCTTCCAGCCCACAGACTTAGGGGGAATCCAGTGGCTGATCAGAGAGGGATTGCAGGGATCTCTTTGCCAGTGCTGAGGCAGGAATCTCTTGTTTTGCCCGTATTTGGATCTGGGTCACAGTTCTGGGCGGCAGTGCTGGGGTGAGGAGGAGTACTATCGAGGTGGAGCTTGTAGCGGCTGTGAAGAGGAACCCCTCCTCACAGTTACAGAACAGAAAGGAATACTTGTGGTCACAGGCCAGGAAAGGAGTAAACACTTCGCCCCTTATCATACCACCTTGGAAGAACTGAAAATTTACAGGTCTCTACAAGTAACTCTGAAAACAGCTGTACAAACCCCTGAAGCTTGGGACAGTATATTCTCCACATTGGAAGCGGACTCTTAACTTAGACTTAACAAAGAGTTTAAAACTCAAGTAATTGGCCGGGATCATGAGCAAGCAGCGCAAAAAGAGTCAGACTATATTATCTTACTTTGGTGAAAAAGAAGATCAAAATATACAACCAGAAGAAGACAACAAAGTCAAAGCTCCTACATCCAAAGCCTCCAAGAAAAATATGAATCAGTCCCAGGCCTTGGAAGAGCTCAAAAGGGATTTTGAGAAGCAAGTAAGGGAAGTAGAGGAAAAACTGGGAAGAGAAATGAGAGTGATGCAAGAAAATCATGAAAAACAAGTCAACAGCTTGCTAAAGGAGACCCAAAAAAATACTGAAGAAAATAACACCTTAAAAAATAGCCTAACCCAAATGGCAAAAGAGGTCCAAAAAGCCAATGAGGAGAAAAATGCCCTAAAAAGAAAAATTGGCCAAATGGAAAAGGAAGTCCAAAAGATTACTGAAGAAAATACTTCCTTAAAAATTAGAATAGAGCAATTGGAAGCTAGTGACTTTATGAGAAATCAAGACACTGTAAAACAAATCCAAAAGAATGAAAAATTAGAAAACAATGTGAAATATCTCATTGGAAAAACAACTGACCTGGAAAATAGATCCAGGAGAGAGAATTTAAAAATTATTGGACTATCTGAAAGCCATGATCAAAAAAAGAGCCTAGACATCATCTTTCAAAAAATTATCAAGGAAAACTGCCCTGATATATTAGAACCAGAGGGCAAAACAGAAACTGAAAGAATTCACCGATCTCCTCCTGAAAGAAATCCCCAAAGGAAAACTCCTAGGAATACTATAGCCAAATTCCAGAGTTCCCTGGTCAAGGAGAAAATATTACAAGCTGCCAGAAAGAAACAATTCAAGTACTGTGGAAACACAATCAGGATAACACAAGATTTAGCAGCTTCTACATTAAAGGACCGCAGGGAATGGAATATAATATTCCGGAGGGCAAAGGAGATAGGATTACAACCAAGAATCACCTACCCAGCAAAACTGAGTATAATTCTTCAATGGACATTCAGTGAAATAGAGGACTTTCAAGCATTCCTGATGAAAAGATAAGAGCTGAATAGAAAATCTGACTTTCAAATACAGGACTGAAGTGGAACATGAAGAGGAGAACAGGAAAGGGAAATCATAAAGACTTATTAAGATTGAACTGTTTACATTCCTGCATGGAAAGATGATATTTATAACTCATGAGAACTTTGTCAGTATTAGGGTAGTTGGAGGAAAAAAATTATATGTATGTATATATATAGATATAGATAGATAGACAGAGGGTACAGGGTGAGTTGAAGATTAAGGGGTCTTATCTGGAGATTAAAATTAAGGGATGAGGAGGATTATATTATTAATTATCTAAAAAAACTCTTACAGTGGAGGGGAAATGGGGAAGGTGAGAAATGAGTGAATCTTATTCTCATAGGATTTGGCTTAAGGAGGGAATAACATACACATTCAATTGGGTATGGAAATCTGTCTTAACCTACAGGAAAATAGGGAGAGAAGGGGACAAGAGAGCAGGGGGGATGATAGAGAGGAGGGCAGATTGAGAAAGGATGTAATCAGAAGTAAATACTTCTGAGGAGGGACAGAGTCAAAAGAAAGAATAGAATAAATGGGAGGGCAGGAAAGGATTAAGGGAAAAAGAGTTAGTTTTTCACAACATGTCTACTATGGAAGTGTTTTGCATAACTGCACATGTACATCTTATATTGAGTTGCTTGCCTTTTCAATGAGGGTGGGTGGGGAGGGAGGAAGAAAGAAAATCTGAAACCTAAAGTTTTAAAAACATATGTTTTAAAAAAATGTTTTCACATGCTACTGGGAAGTAAGAAATATAGGAAATGGGGTACAGAAGTCTATCCTGCCCTACAGGAAAATAGAAGGGGAAGGGGATAAGAGAAGGGGGGGGAAGAGATAGAAGAGAGGACAGACTAGGGGAAGTGCATTCCATCTTGGGGTGGGGGGAGGGGTGAAATGGGGTGAAAATTTGGAACTCAAAAACTTGTGGAAGGGAATGTTGAAAACTAAAAATGAATAAATTTATATAAAAAAAGTTTCTTGTCACTTTGGAGTGTACAATGAAAGCAACTTTTTTATTTGTATCTTCAAAAGAGGCAGATGGTGGCCCAGTGGATAGAAGGTGGGGCCTGGAGTCAGGAACTAAGCTCAAATTCAGCCTCAGACACTTATTAGCTGTGTGACCTTGGGCAAGTTACTTAACCTCTGTCTGCCTCAGTTTCCTCATCTGTAAAATGAGGATAATAGTACCTACCTTCTAGGGCTGTTGTGGGGATCAAATGGGAGAATAATTGCAAAGTGTTTATCACAGTGCCTGGGATACTATAAATGCTACATAAATATTAGCTATCATTATTATTCAAAAAGTACCTGTTGGCCATCTTTCCATTTAGATGCGAATTCCTTTTGTCTTCTGGTTCCACTTATAATGAAAATGTGAATTATAACATGGCTTACTTCTTCCAATAACACACTAATTTGTTGATCACTATCCAATGATTTCATATTTAAAGCAGAAATGGTTAATTATTACATGATCATTTAAAAACTATGTTATTCTTGCCTTCCTCTGCCCCCTTCTGTTTTCTTCTCTGCCATTATCACTGCTGGATGGGAGCTGCAGATGACTGAAGGCCATTTAAAAATTTTTCTTTGTTTCATGGGCTACCATGATCAATGTAATATATTTATTCAGGCTAGTCCTCCTCAGTCTGTCGTCAAAATCATACCTGAAGCCTTTCTGGGTTGGCAGAACTTCTAAAAGAACCTGTGCTGCAGTAACAGCAATACTGTGAAAGACTTAACTACTGACCAAGACAACGATGCACAAAAATTTTAAAGGACTCATGATGAAAAATGCCATCAACCTCCAGAGAGGGAACTGTTGTTCAATCTAAGTGCAGATTGAAGGATATTCTTTTTTCCTGTTTCTCTTTTTTTTTTTTTAATTTTTAGGCAGTTGGGGTTAAGCGACTTGCCCAAGGTCATACAGCTAGTAAATATCAAGTGATTGGTCTGAGGTCACATTTGAACTCAGTTCCTCCTGACTCCAGGGCCGGTGCTCTATCCACTGCACCACCTAGCTGCCCCCTTTTTTCTTGTTTCTATTTCTGGAAACATGGCTAATGTGGAAATATTTTGCATGACTTCATACATATAACGGGTATCATATTTTTACCTTCTTCATGGGTGGAAAGGAGAGAGGAAGAGAATTTGGAACTGAAAATAAAAATTAAAAATTAAATTAAAAAAAAAACAAAAAAAAAGAACCTATGCTCCAGACATAGCCTTCAACAACCCAGCATCACCCTCATGCCCTCTAACAGGCATCAAAACAGGGCATTCTTGAAGGTTATAAGGAAGAAGAAGATGTGCACATTAAAAAAAAATGCTGAACATAGAACTATGGACTAAATGAAGGTGGAGAAAGAGGAGGAGAAAAAACACAGACACAACAGGAGAACCAGGAAAGTTTTGTGCCACAGAAACCAAAGGAGAAGATTTCAAGGAAAAGTCTATACTAAAAATGAATACAAATATTAGATTCTTCATTCAGTTACAAAAAAGGAACACACATAGAAGCCTGAAAAAGATAATTTTATGAAAAATAACAGGTCAACAGTTATAAGCACTGTAGAATAGTTAGAAGGATTCATAGGCCAAGAAAAGAGCACTGAAACTGGCACATAGGTCCATCACTCATCTTTAAGCCAGCAGGTCAACAGAATAGCAGAAACAAAAGGCAGACTAGACTACAGAAGTTAAAATGAAAATGAATAGATAGCAACCTGAGATAGAAGCGGTAGATATATTCAAAGAGTACAGAGGAAAGGAGGAAGGAGAGACTGAATATTAATTAGAATGGATAGTGAGATCAAGTGAGTCTTTTTTGAGGAGACCTGAATATATCTGAAGGTAGAAGATAGCCTTTGAGGAAGGAGATATTAAAGAGATAGTTGTAAGAAAGAAGGCCTAAAGGAAATATGGAAGAATAGGTTCAAAGTATAGACGGAGGGGTAAGTTTTAATAAGGAAAGGCAACTCTCTTTTACACAACCAATCTGATGTACCAATTATTCCTTTACCAGGAATAATGCAAACCAGGCCAGGTTTCTTAGCCTCTCCAGAATGAAATTGCACTGGCCTCTGGATACAGGAAAGCAAGACAGAGGAAAATACCTCTCTGTATTTGCCTCCCCAAAGCATACACAAATTTGGACTATCCTTCTTAGAAATCTCATCAAGTGATCTACTGTGAATAACTTAGCTATTCTCAGCAATATGATCCAAGACAGTTCCAAAAGACTTATGAAGAAAGGTGCTGTCATCTCCAGAGAAAGAACTGGTGCAGCCTAAATAGAGATTGAAGATACCTTTTTTTCATTTTCTTTATTTTTCATAGTGGTTTGGTTTTTGGGGGGTTTTTTTGGTCTGTGTTTTCTTTCACAGTATGACTTATAGGGAAATGTGTTTTGCATGACTACATATGTATAACCTATGTCAAACTGCTTGCCTTCTCAACGAGAGGGGAAGGAAGGGAGGGACAGGGGGAATTTGGAATTTAAAATTTAAAAAAAAAAGAATGTTAAAATTGTTCTTATGTGTAATTGGGAAAAAAATAAAATACTAAATTTAAAAAAATAATCTCATCAAGGCCTGAGTATGCAGATATTGAGTCAAATTTAGGTAGAAAAGAATGCCTGTGACATACCTGAAAGATCTCCAGTGACAGAAGAGGTGCCAAAGAAGTAGCCCCGAGGTAGGCGGACTCCAGGCACATCAATGCAGTCCCTCCATTCATGTTTGCCATCAATGTCCAACATAATCTAGAAAAAGACAAAGGGATGAATCAAGGGCCCTGCCATGAAAAAAAAAACATAAAAAAGGAGAAATATAGCCCACACTTACTTTCTCCAAAGCCAACCTGTCAGGGACGGGGACTCACCGTCAGGCGCCTCTTGACATAGCGAATCACCAAGAAAGTATCATGGTTGAGATTTCGAACCATGGCTGTACAGCCACCCAATTCTGTGGGCCTCCCATCCCGCTCATGATCATAGCTGAGGGAGCCGTTGCTCACCATGGCTGAGACATACGGGAACACCCGCTGGAGAAACAATGGGGGAAAGAGAAGACCATGTAGGCAGAGATCTTTAAGGAATACATGGAGGCACATGTGCACATAAACACCCGTAGCAATGGCAAATGCAGATACAAGCAGCAGGAGCCATACAACTTCTCAGCAAACAAGGGAGGGCATCATCATAATCAACTCCCCCATTCCCATGCTTAGGCAGCTAATCAAGGTATACACTCCTGGTCTAAAAGGGAAAGGTCACTCCGCTTCATGGCACTAACTTCAACTTGTCCCCAAAATGGGATGGATCTGAATTGGTGAAAGAGAAGCTCCAAATCCTCAATCCTACCACGGTCTCCACTGGAAAAATCACTTAAGTCAACATTGCTTTGAGTACTTTTTATGCTAACCTGGTGTGCCTTGTCTTTTTATTTGTATGGTTTGTCTTCCTGATTTGACTCTAAGCTCCTCAAGGGAAGGGACTGTGCTTTTGTCTCTTGCCATCTCTGATCACATCTGTTAGAGTGGTAGGTATTCAAAAGTATCTGACAGCTGACTGATAAGTTATTCATGGAAACTGTTTCCATTTAAGATAATTCCTTCCAACTTTAATATTACGGAATACTAAAGAAGTTCAGATTTAGAGACAGTCCTGCTAGTACTAGTGTTGCTGAGCTATTACCCAGTTTGACAATATCTTATTAATGAAAACTCTCTGTTTTCTCAATCCCTTTTAAATCTTATTGATGACTAATTCTACCCACAAGATTCCCCCACAGAATGTTTTAAACACTGCTAGGTTCCTAACAACTGAGGTGCGTTCTCATCTATTGCACACTCCCTGACCTCAAAAAAAAGTTGAGAAGATGCTATTAGCTTAACACCTAAGTAATTCAACAAAGATTTCTATTAGCAATTCTTTGAATAGAGATGGTTGGATACTCACTCCAGAACAAGGCAAGTCTGGAGATGGAGAGAGGCAGGGATGATGAGATGGTTACAGAAACATAACACATGCTATATTTTGTCTGGTTAGCATCCCAGCTGGAGCTTGATGTCAAAAGTCAACATGCAGGTTTGTGCCTCAAAACAAGGCCAAGAATTAGTAGCACCTGGGACACTAACACAAATTTGATACAAGACCAAATGTTGAAGGGACATACATGGGGATGAGTGATGAGAATGGTGTGTCAAGAACTGAATACCTGGACTCCTGGAGAATATCTCCTCTTCTGTGCCTGGAGGGGTCCAGCAGTTATTACAAAAGAGAGGGCACAACAGGAGACAGGGTCAGAAAGAACTGGCCACTGAGAAAGCATGGCCAAGCTATGGAGGATGAGTACCCTAACCTCAGACTTCTTCACCTCTCTACCCACCAACCCCCCAGGATTAAGGGATTCACCAGCACATGCAGGAAGTACAAGAGAATCTAGTCCCCTCTCCTATCTTAGAGGATCAGAAAGTCTGAAGCCTTTACTGAGGTGGAAGCGGCTAAAATTAGGCTGAATTCTTCTGACCTTGAAAAGTTCTTTATTCTTTCTTTGCCCTACTGTTTCAAACCTAGGATTCCAGCCGTTGTCTAGAACACAAGGATTTCATAAGAGTTTTTTTAAAATCCTGATATCAACAAATTAAGCCCAAAGCTCTTTACACAACTGAACCCCTAATGGGCACATAGCTATGATTTTCTGTCCCACATCACTTGCACAAGGATGAAGTTCAAGTTGAGATCAGAAACCCAATGAAGGGTGGTAGAATATTTTAAAACTATAAGATAGAGGGGCAGCTAGGTGGCACAGTGGATACAGCACCAGCCCTGGAGTCAGGAAGACCTGAGTTCAAATCTGACCTCAGACATATGATACTCACTATCAGTGTGACCCCGGCCAAGTCACTTAACCCCAACTGCCTTGCCAAAAAACAAAAAACAAAAAAGAACCCAAAACTATAAAATAGAGATCTTCTCAGGCCATTTAAACATGACATAAGTATCCATAGACTTGATTCTTCTCCTACTTTGACATGGACAATACCTGCTGAGATGCCAAAAACTCCTTAAATCAAACTTCAAGGACCTCTATACTCTACACTGGCATTCAGAAAAAGTCCAGAGTGAGATGCAGCAACTGGTACATATAAAGAAGTATAAAAACAAATAATATAATACCTATGAAAGCAGGAGCATTATTTCCCCAGGAACATAGTCGTTTTAAGTAGAGATAAGGATAAAAAGAAAGTATAAAAGTCTGAAAGGGGATACTGATAATAAGGAGTCAAAGGATCAAGAGAATCAAGTAACTTTAATGCAATAGTACCATGTTTTTTGATAGGCATGCACGAATGCAAATAGGTAAACATGTATACATTCATGGTTAAGAAAAATGGATGTGTGTATATGTGCATGAGTATATAGATATAATATGAACACATACACAGGCACTTGTGATCATAGTTTTTCTTTTTCTACAAAGAAATTATTAGTCATGGGAAAAGTCAAAAAGCAGAGTTTAAGTGTGCAGCAACATGGAATATGCACTTAATAAATACTTATTAATTTCTTGATCTATATGAACTTGAAAGTATTCTTAATTTAGGACACTAATAGTCTAAAGTTTCCCAGAACAAGTAAACTTGATTTATTAGAAGGCTTGCTTGCAAGGTGACTTTTTTGTTTTAGGTGGTTTCCATAGAAATATCACTTTCCCCTTGAGACTCCATATATGATGAAGAAGCAGAGAGCATTTCTTAAAATCAGCAGTGCATTTTTATAGGTATGTAATATGAATAATCTATGTAAAAGCTAGTTAGCTCTACAGTTAAAAATACTGTTATCCATGGGTACTAGTAGGTTATTCATAATGCAACAATAAGAATCTTTTAGAGGAGAATCCCATAGCCTATCAGGCCTAGGGTAACAGCTGGTAGTGAACATACCTATGATATATGACATTGCTAATAACATGAAAATAAGAGGCATTCTCAGTTTTATTATGGTGCAAAGGTAGAAAATGAATGATTTATATTTGACCATAACTCTAAAAAAATAAAAGTATTAGATTTGCTAAAGAAAATCATTCTAATGGAATCCTTGACTTGAAATGGAATGTAACGACTACACATGTATAATCTATAACAAATTGCTTGCCTTCTGGGGAGGGAGGAAGGGAGAGAATTTAGAACTCAACGTTTTAAGAGAGAATGTTAAAAATTGTTTTTACATGTAACTGAGGAAAAATAAAATAATAAATAAAGTTTCAAAAAAAAAAAAAAGAAATGGGGGGCAGCTAGGTGGCACAGTGGAAAGAGCACCAGCCCTGAAGTCAGGAGGACCTGACTTCAAATTCGGCCTCAGACCAAACACTTGACACTTACTAGCTGTGTGACTCTGGGCAAGTCACTTGGATGGAAGGAAGGAAGGAAGGAAGGAATGGAATGTGAGATGGATGAACAGAAGAAAAAATTCATAAAGGAATTTTCTCAAAGGTATGGCTCTCAGAGTAGGTGATGGTAAGGTGCTAACAATGACATTCTACTTTGAAAGCTTAACAAAACTTTTTAATTTCAAACTACTGTAATTTAGATTTTTTTTAATTTAGAAAAAAATTAAGGTACCAAAAATGAAGCTAAAAGGAGTAAACTCAAGGGACAGTGATATAACCGGGGCAAGTACTCCCTATTCAACACAAGGAAAAGCAATTTGGCAAAAATCAGGTTCACACTGAACAATTTTTGCCATACCACAATAAGCTCAAAATAGATATGTAACCTAAATATAAAAGGTCACATCATTAAAAAAAAAAGTAGAAAAGAATAAAAGGAAGAGAGAAATACTTAACCAATCAAGGGATAAAAGTGATCACAGAAGATAAAACAGGAAATTTTGATTTCCTGATATTAAAAAGCTTTTGTGGAAACAAAGTCAACTTGGGTAAAACAGGAGAAGCAGTTAACTGTGGGAAAAAAAATCTTTGCAACAAATATCTCTGATAAAGTTTTGATATCCCAGATATATAAAAAATTGATTCAAATATATATGAACAGAAGAATAGGGAGATGGTACAGTAAGAAGCAATACAGTTCAGCTCTCTCACCCAAATACTCCAGCAATCATTAAGAAAGAACACCAGATGGGTCACCAGATGATTAACAAGAGGAGGATTAGACATTTTCTCTGATCCCCACGACCTCTCAAACCTCTTCAAAACAGAATTTATGCCCCCAAGATAAAGCAACTTCAGCTGTCTCCATGCTCTGGGACATCCAGAATCCAAAAGAAAGTTAAAAAAAAAAAAGCACCTGATTGTTGCTCAATCAGCACCTTTCCCCCACCTCCCATGCTACCTGCAGTGAGGCCCCTCTAGCAGACCCAAAGACCTGACACAAGCTTACAACAAAACCCATCCCCAAACCTTCTCCTCCTCCTCCTCCCTACTTCCAGAACTATAAAGAACTCAGATCCAAGCTGCAGAAGTTTGTCCAGGCCACACAACACCAGCACTTCAAAGCTCTGAACTGCTGGCACCTGTGAGGCAGCTAGGTGGCGCAGCGGATAGAGCACCGGCCCTGAATTCAGAAGGACCTGAATTCAAATTCGACCTCAGACACATAATACCTACTAGCTGTGTGACCCTGCACAAGTCACTTAACCCCATTGCCTAGCCAAAAAAACAAAACAAAACAAAAAAAATTAACTGCTGGCACCTGGGGAATAAACCTCCTTGAACTGCTAGGGCAGACAATCCCTACCAAAGCACACAGAAGAATTATTTAGATTCAATTACAAAGTGTTCCTTAAAGAAATAAAGAATAAATTAAATAGAAGAATATTCAGTGTTCATGACTAGGCCTTGCCAATGTAATAAAAATGACAATATTACCAAAATTAATTTACATTTTTAATGCTATACCAATCAAATCACCAAGGGAATACTTTATAGAACTAGATAAATAACAAAACTCACTCAGAAATACAAAAGATCTAGAATGTCAAGAGAAATGCTGAATGAAGTAGGGATGAAGAAGGAACAGTACTTCCAGATCTCAAACTATTACAAAGCAGCAGTCATCAAAACTGTCTGGTATTGATAGAAAACAGAGAGAAAGATCAATGGTACATCTTAGACAAGACAGAATCAGAAAGAACAGAACTCAATAACCTGATATTTGATAAAGTGGAAAACAAATTACTGAGGAAAAAACTGCTTATTTGATATAAACTTCTAGGGAAAAAAATGAAAAGCAGGCTGGCAGAAATTAGACAGCTTATACCACATATCACAATACATTATAAACAGAAATATGATCTTAATATTAAAGATCATATTATTAAAAAATTAGAAGAAAAACAGATCATATACCTCTCAGAGCTACGGATAAGCGATGTATTCTTAACCAAACAAGAGATGGGGGCAATTACAAAAGATAAAATAGTTAACTTTGATTACTTGAAACAGAAAAGCTTCTACACAGATAAAATTAATGCACTTAGGATAAGAAGGAAAGTCATTGAATGGGGAAAAATCTTTGTATCAAATTTCTCTGATAAGAGTTTGGTACCCAAGATATAGCAACAACTAGTAGATATATATGAGATTAACAGCCATTCTTTAATAGATAAGTGGTCAAAGGATATGAAGAAACAGTTCTCAAAAGAACTGTGACATATTCACAACCACATGAAAGAATGCTCCAGGTCACTAATAATAAGACAAATGCACATCAACACAATCCTGAGGTTTTACCTCACACACTGCAAATTGGCAAAAAATGATCAAAAAATGGCAACAGTCAATGCTGGAGGGGTTGTGGAAAGACAACAGGTACCCTGCTGATGGAGCTCTGAAATAGTACAACCATTTTAGAAAACATTTTGGAATTACACAAATAAAGTAACTAAAATGTCTATGCCCTTTGAACCATAGGCTCCATTACTGGGCTTATACACTAAGGAAGCCATTGATAAAAAAAAAAATGTCTCCATATAACTCCAAAATATTTGTAGTAGCACCTTCTGTGATGGCTAAAAATTGGAAACAAAGTAAATATCCATCAACTGGGGAATGGCTAAACAAATTGCAGTAGATAAATTTACACTGGAATATTACCACACTGCAATAGTGAGATGCATGGAAAAACCATATGAAATGGTGCAGGGTGAAATAAGTAGAGCAAAGAAAACAATATACACACACTAAAAAAATAAAAGTAAATGTAACAAAATTATAAAGTTCAAGCAGGACTCAAATAGAGAGAAATGAGAGGATACCTCCAAACTCACTCCTTTTTCAATGTATTAATCAATCGTGCTGGGTTTTTTTCCCTTTCTAATATTCTGGGGGGAAAGGAGGGATACTTGGGATAACTATGATGATATAAGAAAGAAAAGTTATCAGTAAATACTTACTTAAGAAAAAATAACACCAGATTGAACGGCAATAGAGAAATCAAATTTTAAAATTATAGTGGGTGCCTTTTTCTAGCCAACGTCAGCACAAACCACCACTGGAGAAGGAATCTAGGCAGGAAGGCCCAAAGTCTTCTACCAAGGAAGGAGGGCTGGAACCTACAGCTGCATACTTGGGGCAGCAAGCACTCCATTTTGTGATTGAGCCTGCTGCAGAAATCAGACCCTGGATGCCTGAGTAGGGAGCACTCTGGAGTAGAGGTGAGCCTGCTGTAGTCACTCTGGTCCTGCAATGCACTGAGTATTCCAGGTAGGGATCATGCACCAGGGGGCAAGCCTACAACTCTGTCACTCTGACCTAGCAGTACCTTCCAGCAACCTAATAAGGTCGTAGGAGTAATAAATCATAGAGCTAGGATTCAAAGTTAAGTCTTCTGACTCCAAAACTAGATTTTTTCACACTGTACCACACTACCTTAATCACTGGGCCTGTATCACTAGAGAAGTCTGATCCCATTCTAGAGTTATGTTTTTATTAGGTTTATGTTTTTTATTTCTTAATGTGTACACATTGCTAGATTTTAATCTATCTGATACAGCAGGAGATGGAAGCCCATGAAGCTGGCATGGGCAAGATTCAATTTAATTCTACAATTATTTATTAAGTACCTACTATGTGTAAGGTATTGTGCTAGTTCAGGGGATTTAAAGACAAAAATCAAACAGTCCTACCCTCAAAGAGTTTACAATTACACATGTAAGTATAAAGTCTACAAAAGGTGATACACAATAATTTCAAAAAGAAAAGAATGACAATAACTTGGGGATCAAGAAAGGCCTTACGGGAAAACGACCCACATGGGCAAAAATATTTCTAGCAGCCCTTGTCGTGGTGGTAAAATACTGGAAACTAAGGGGATGCTCATCAATTGGTGAATGGCTAAACAAGTTGTGGTATATGAAATGTAATGGAATACTATTGTGCAATAAGAAATGATGAGCAGGCAGATTTCAGAAAAACCTGGAAAGACTTGTATGAACTGATGCAAAGTGAAATGAGCAGAATCAGGAAAATGTTATATACAGTATCGGCAACACTGCATGACAACCAACTATGAATGACTCAGCTCTTCTCAGCAACACAATGATCCAATACAAGTACAAAGGACTCACAATGAAAAATGCTATCTACATCTAGATAAAAAACTGATGGAACTCTGAATGCAGATGAAAGAATACTTTTTTCACTTTATTTTTTCATGGTTTTTTCCTTTTGATCTATTTCTTCTTTCATAACTGTGACTAATATAGAAATATGTTTTACATAACTGCACATATATAACCCATATCAAATTACCTACCATTTTAGAAAAAGAGGAGGGGAGAGAGAGAAAAATTTGGAACTCAAAATCTTGTAAAAATGCTAAAAATTGTCTTGACACATAACTGGGAAAAAAATAAAATACTCCTTTAAAAAAAAGAAAGGTCTTATGCAGAAGGCAGTATCTGAGTTGTGCTTTCTAAGGAAACTGGGGTTTCTACAAGCTAAATGTGAATGGGGAGGGTATTGCAAACATGGGTGGGACCACTTGTGCAAATTCAGAGGCAGGAGATGGAATGTCATCTACAGGGGAATCAGCTAAATAAAACCATTTACAGAGAGACTAGTAAAGCTTGAAAAGAAAATATCTGAAGGGAATAATATGAAATAATGTCATAAATGTGATGGAAGCCATATTGTACAGCGTTTTAAATGCCAGGCTGAAGCTTTTATACTTTATTTTAGAATAGGAAAGTATTAAAGATTTTTTGTGACATATTTAGATCCATGTTTTAGAAATATCAATTTGGAAACTGTGTGAAGGATCATCCTGGATTATAGAGGGAGAAACTGAAGGTAAGGAGATCAGTTAGGAGGCTACTACAATACTGCAGTCTAGGGGGATAAGTTTCTGAATGAGGGGAATAAATGAGGGAAAAATTGATAGACATTATCTCAGCAAGCTCAATCTTGAATGCAGTGATCAGAAGCAGGGTAGGCAGAAGCAAGTAAGTAGTTGTGTGAGCTTCTCATCACATGGCTTGGAATGGCCTATATTTTATAGGTTCCAAACCTAAAACCAGCCTACACTCCAACCTATTAAATCTGACACCCGGTAGTGTTGGCATAGGGGCAGAAAAAAAAAGAAATATTGCAGGTAAGTTGGTTCCTTACATTGCTGAAAACCACCACACATTTGGACTGACCTTCAGAGAAATACAGGATGAGTTTGCCTACTAGTATCAAGCTAATATTATGCTCAATAAATCAATTAGACATCATACAATGTGGGGGTTTAGGTTATAACCCAAAAATCAAAAAAGCTAAGGAGTGGAAATAGGCCCTAAAACATAAAATGCTGAGATTTGTGATATTTCCCCTCAGATCATAAAATTCCAGGATCCAGGCATACATAAATTCTGGCTACATGACTTAAACATACAGGATGACATGTACAAGATTTGTAATAGCAGCTCTGGAATCTAAAGCAGAGAATGCCCATCTATTGGAGGAAGGCTAAAAAAATTATGGTGTATAAACGAAATATTGTTTTGTAAGAAATTATTAAATCAACAGTTTCAGAGAAACCTAGGAAGACATTATAAACTGATGCATAGTGAAGTAAGCAGAATCAGAAGAATAATTTATACATTAACAACATGATAAAGAAAAAAACTTTGAAAGACTTGAGAACTTTGATTAATGCAATGACTGACTATGATTCTAGAGGACTACTGATGAAGCATGCTACTCTTGACAGAGGTGATAGAATCAAGATGCAGAAATAAGACATTTTCAGATACAAAGTGGGAATTTGGTTTGCTTAATTATGCACACTGGTTAAATGGCTTTCTTTTTCTTCCCCCAAGGCAGAGAATATATTTAAGACTAAGGAGGAAAAGGATAGAATAGCCCCCTCACAAAAAAAAAAAGGATCATCAAAGCATTATTTTTTTAAAAATGCAGAGAAGAAAACAGAAGAAAGACCAGAAAGAAGTACTGACATTTTAGAGTTTCAGGTTGAACTTATTATTTACTTTAAAAAAAGAAAGCTGTACATAAGAGATCTACAGTTTTGTACACAATCTTCTTATTACTCTGTTCTATGTATACGGAAATGTCCATTTTATATGGTGTTTAAATTCCAAATCAAAGTCAAATTTAAAAAAAAAAGATTTCCAGACCTTTCCATCTACATGGCAGGTGGACTTTTACATGTGCTGTCTCCCCTAGTTCGCGTATAGACTCCCTTAGACCAATGGTTATCTTGTCTTTTTCACCTGGTTGTCCAGTGCTTAACATAACCTTGCAAACAGTAAGCACTTAATAAATGATCTTTCTTTCTTTTCTTTCATTCATCCATCCATCCCCTGCTTCTTGGAGAGACAGATGAAGTCAGACCCTATGAAGAACTATACTTCTGTCTTTTCCATCAAGCAAAGTCTCTTGTCCTAATTACAATATTCACTCTCTGAAATAATACTTTTGAGTTCACTGAAACTTTAAGTAAACTTCCCATTTTCATGTGAGAAACTGCTGACCATCAGCTGAGGGCTTTGTGATTAAAGAATAAAGAAGAATAGAACAAGTATTTAATCAGTATTTACACAGCTCTTTATCATCCTGGTAATTTCTATGTGACCTATATGGCTAACAAACAATATCGTTCTCTCTGATAGAGAAATGAAGCTATAAAAGTTTGAGCTATCTGTCCCTATGCCAGAGAAATGCCCAAAACTCCAGAGCATGCCAGCCATGCACTGACTCCTCATATATTTTTCTCATGAGATTTTGATCATTGTTATCTTTGTATTGTAACTCCAAAATCATAACAGGAACAGTTGATATTTATATAACATTTTAAAGTTTCCAAAATGACTCAGACATATTATTTCATTTGATCCTCACAACCCTGGGAGGTAGAAGTTATTATCCCCATTTTACCTTGAGGATGGGAATCTGCTTTTCTCAGACATACTTGTGATTTGGTAACAGATCATAAAATTATAGATCTAGCCCAGGAAGGAACCTCAGAGTAGCCCCTGGTCACCCAGCTAGGCAGCACAGTGGACATAGTGCCAGGCCTGGAGTCAGGAAAACTTGAGTTCAAATACAGCCCCAGACATTTCCTAGCTCTGCGATCCTGCATAAGTCATTTAACCTCTATTAGTCTCAGTTGTCTCATCTGCAAAATGGGAATAACACCATCTACCTTCCAAAGTTGTTGTGATGATCAGTTGAGATATTAACTCTAATGCGCTTAGCACAGTGCCTAGTACATGGTAAGCACTATAGAAATGTTAGCTATTTAGGTGGCATAGTGAATAGAGCTCTGGCCTTGGAGTCAGAAGGATCTGAGTTCAAATCTGGCCTCAAACACTTGACACTTACTAGCTCTGTGACCCTGGATAAGTCACTTAACCCCAGATAAGTTGCTTAACCCTGACTGCCTCACCAAAAGAAAAAAAAAGAAAGAAATGAAAAGAAATGTTAGCTATTATAATTAAGTGTCTGAGGCAGAATTCAAACCTAGATCTCTCCAGCCTCCACTACATGTTACCGGGGAACAGGGAAGAAAGAGAAGTCACGTGTTCTCACAGAAGGGCCTTGATCAGTGACTTATGCTATTGTAGTGAAGAGCTCTTCCCACCCACCACAACTCTTCTGTGCCTCATTTTACTGTATGGCAAAATCAGGGTCACAAGAAGTTCAATATGTACCCATCTATCTCCTGCTTGTGTCAGTGGATTATAGGTATGTACACCATGCCATGAACAGAACACAAAAGGGTTTTTTTGGTGGCTGGGTTTGTTTTTGTTTAGTTTGGGGGAGGAGAGGGCAGCCTTAAAAAAAACCTTAAAACCCATTCAAGTTACCTTAACAGTCTGATAAGCAGTATCCCAAGGAATGGATATAAAATCTAAGTTCAGATAGCAATTCTCTACTCAACATAAGGAAGTATCATACACTGGAAAAAAACACAGGGTCTATAGTCAAATGGCAGGCCTTCAAATCCCTCCTCTGATAATTATTCCTTGTGTGATAGCAGGCAAGTCACTTAAACTCCTTGGGCCCAAGTGTCCTCATCTGTTAACTAACGGGGCTGGACTAGATAACATTTGAGGTCCCTTCTAGCTCTGGTCCTATAAACCTTTCACCAAATCATCAGTATGTCTAAAAAAAAAGCAGCCTCAAAATCTCAAGGAGAGAGTTGCCCCTGCAGAAGTAAAAATCAAATGAAGAAAAAGAACCTGAGAGCAGTTACAAAACAATTCCCAGACCAAAAAAAAAAGTCTAAGAAAGAAATAGCAACTATGCCTCCTTGCCTGTTTGATACTGAAAATATTGATGATGACCATGAAAATATTACAGAAATGCCAATTAATTAGAAGGCAAATCCTGATAACTGACCACTAAAAAGAACAAGATGTAGAGTGATGTGACTCCACACCAACTCAACGTGATCTTTACAGAAATGGCAATTTGGCTCGGGCCAACATCCTCAGACTTACCTTGCTCCCTGGACACCACATTCTAGTGAAGATGACCTATTTCTTACTACTCTCTGAGCTACAAACTGCACCTCCCACCTCTGCACCTTTGTACAGGCTGTCCCCCATACCCAAAATACACACCCTTCCCATCCTGTCTTGTTAGGATCCTTTTCTTCCTCAAGGTTCAACTCAGTACAGTTTCTAAGGAAATCTTTCCTTAAATTGTTCCTGTTCTTCTCCTTCTCAAATAATTGTGTATTTGCATATACGTGTATACACACACACACACACCACACACACACACACACACACACACACACACACACGTAAAATGGCATATACTCCCAGTAAAATGTAAGCCTCTCATCAGCAGGGACTTATTTCATTTTGTCTTCATATCCCAAAACCCAGGACATAATCAGTAAATCACGTTTACTGAATGCTTACTGAATTCAATTGAACCTCTATGTCTTAGAATCCTTTTTCAAGGCTAACAACCCCTCTTCTTGGCATATAAAAAAACTTGACACACCGATCCCAGAAATGGAACATAAAGAGGCTACAACTTAAAAACATTAGATAGTGCCATTGCTATGCAGCAGAATTAGCCCACTGCAGCTTCCCTTTCCAACTTCTACAATGAGCTATAACTTTACTCCCAACTCTGCCTTCCTTGTCTCACAATTCTCTTATTTATGTAATCAGTGAAAGAAACCCAATTACACTATAATCTTTCTTGCCCCTAATGTCAGTCCCACAGAGCAGAAGTGGACAATTCTACTTCCTGCTGCCTATGTAAAGAGATCTGAGGAACCCTGAAGAACAGCAGTCTCCTCACGTGATCACATTCTAAGGCAAAGAATTGCTGAGGTTCTGAGACCATTTTCTTATGTAGGCTTTCATGTGGAAGATAGTGGTTGCTCCTCAGCTTTGAGGGTATGAAGATAAGGAGAGCAGCAGAAGAGAAAAGATCATTCATATTAGTTTATATATGTGTGCATGCATGCACTCATGAACGTAAACACAGACAAGTATGAAGCACAGTAATTTGTGAGAGAAATACAAATAATAGTTAATGAGAACTATGAAAAACAGTTCATACATGAAATGTGAACAATAGTTAACACTAGAGAAAAAGCCCTCATCTATAATCACTAGTCTTTCCCTTTTACAAAAACACAAAAACAATTTCTAAAGTCCAACAGACTAGGTAAATAAAGTAAATTAATTTCCATCCAATCACCTTCCCAAACCTTTGTCAGTCAACTTTCCTAGGAACAGGAATTATGACATCAGTACTGTTGATGTATGTTTTGCCACTTGCTCTTACCTCTTGCTGTTTTTCCTCATTGGGATAGGTGTCTACAAATACTCCCAGTCCTACAAAATTGTCCTTGCTCCCAAAGACAGGCCCTAAAAGAATGAGAAGACAACGATCAATCAAAACAAGATTTTGAACATTGCAAAGAATACCTCTCGCTCTCTGGAGTAGGAACAGTTCAAGTGAGTCTGTTGTCTTACTTGGAGGGGAAAGCCAGGGAGCAAGAGAGAACGCTATCCCAAACTCATTTAGCCCCACAGCAACTCCCTGTGATATAACACTGGCTGCCAAGGATCCCCAACTTCACAGATTTCTGCTTCAGAAACACTCAGGGAAGACTATGCCCCCAAGATATGCAGGTGAATTCTCAAGTTCTAAACTGTGGAACAAAGTTTTTTAATTCTTAAAGGTTAGACCAAGTTAAGCCTTCCATCTCCTTGAGGAGGGATTACATAAGCAATAAGAGTTCAGACTAGACCTCTGATCTCCACAACCTCTCAAAACTTTCCAACACAGGAATTACGCACCAAAGATAAAGCAACTTTAGCTGTTTCCATGGTCTAGGACACCCAGAATCCAAAAAGAGGCAAAAAACATTCCCCAAAACCTACAAACTGATTCTCACTGACCCTGAACTCACTCACTATTCTGCCCCTGCCTCCCATTCCACTAGTAGTGAGGCCTTACTAGCAGATCCAAGGAAATGACACAGACTTACATCAAAACCCACCCCTGCATCCTATTTCCACTCCCTTCCTCCTTCCACTGCTGTAGAGACCCCAGCTCCAAGTTGTAGAAGTTTGCTCAGGCCTTGACAGCCAGCTTGGCTATAGTCCTTCAGAAGCAAAAGCCTGCTAGGGGCTGCAACCCGGAAGCATCAGTGCTGCAAAGCTCTGAACAGCTGGTGCCAGTGAAAGCAGGCTCTGAACTGATGGTCCCAGTCAGAGAACTAAGGAATAGAGAGAATAGCAGAGGTCACCAGGACAGGACATGGTGTGACTCCACTAAGCATTAGGGAAAGAGCACATTATCCATCTGGGACCAGTTCTGACCACCTAAAAGTCAGTTGGGGCAGAAACCTAGGCTGGTGAACCATGAATTGCTCAGTGTGTCAGTATAGGAGGAGGCTGAGACAATTTTAGATCCAGCCCCAAGGAAAATATAATCAAAGGAGAGGGAGTAAGGAAGTGAGTAATGAGGAAAATTGAGGGGGGAAATCAAAAGGGAGGAAAAAAGATTTCAGGAAAAAAGACCTTAAATATAAGCAGATAAATCCAGGAAAAACAGTATCAATAAAAGGAAATGTAGTCTCCAGGTCTAGTAAACAAGTCCAGGCATTTCTGAACAAATACTGTAAAATGAAAGAGAATGATCCATCTCCTTGGAGATAGTAGCAACAGTGACGCTAGTTCCATAAGCAGAAATCTCTAATTCTCCCTTATGACTTAGTTCTGTTAAGATTCTTCAGGGTATGTGACTGTTAGAGTTGGGCTCTTTGTGCTTTCGGCAGCCAACATGCTAAATGGTAGAAAATATAAAACCTAGAGGCTATTAATAATAAACAAAAAGCCATTTGGAGATTAAGCCAAACCCATTTGTTTAGCCAGGATTTCAGGCCCATTCTAAAGCTGAGACTTGTTGGCCATAAACACAGATGCCAAAGTAATTCACATCCTGCAAAGAAAGCCACCTTCTGTGTCTTCTGCAAAGGTGCAAATCTTTCCACACCCGACACAAGAGACTCTAGACAAAGGTACTGATACCTGGCTGCATCCGATCCTTTGTATACCAGATTGCAAAGCCATCCCCATTCAGATTTTTCTTTCCTTGTCCATGGATTTTGAAATGCACTTGTAGTTCCCAATCTCTCAAATAGCAAGGCTACAAAAGAAAAAGGATAAGAGTCAACAGAAGGATGAGTTGCCAGGCCCTCAGTTCCCCAACAGGAAGCTACACATGGGGAAAACGAACAAGTAGTTAACACAATAACAACTAGACTATAGAGAAGCTAGGACTTGAGATCTATGACTTACTAAATTTATGTGAAATCCTGTTGCCTATATATATCTAAAACATTAATATGAGAAGAGACTCAACTGATTAGACGCAAGTTCTCTCAGGTTCTTTATATAACAGAAATAGAAAGCTCCCTTCACTTGAGGACCGAAGTAGTCCTAGAAAAAATACAATACTTGTCATCCACTACCTCTACCTCAAGTGTCTTCCACTTGGTTGTTTCCCAAACAGGAGTAGTAACAGGAAGTTGGAGTTGGGAGCCAGAAAAGCCATGGAGTGTAGAGCTGCCTTGACTACAATACAGTGGAACAGAAGCAGCAAAAGATTTGGTGTTGAAAAGATCTAGGTTCAAATCCTACTCTGCTAAGTTATTAGCTATGGGACCTTGGACAAGCCACCTAACTCCACTAACCTTCAGTTCCCTCGTCTCTCAAATAAAAGAGCTGAACTAAATGATCTCTAAGGTCTCTTCCATCTCTAAACTTATGATCATTTAAAACTATAACTCAGGAAAGCATTTGTGGATATATTGCCTGGTCACATTCACTCCTTACAGGCAAAACTAGCTGAATCAAGACTGAATCAACAGGGTGAATCAAGACTACCATAAATTATTAGTCCAGTTAGCTTAGACTTGTCCTACAAACACAACCCAGATTTACCCATAGTCACTTCCTTTACACCATATTCTAGTAAGGTCAGCTAAACAAGTTATCGGGCCCATACCCCAAAAATGTTGGTCTATACCCCTCCCATACTAATGTCCCCATATGTACTCTTAATAATCTCTGCCAGCCTACTACTAGGAACCTCACTCACACTAGCAAGCAACCACTGACTCACAGCCTGAGTAGGCCTAGAAATCAACACACTAGCAATCATCCCCACAATAACATACCCCAATCATTCACGAGACACCGAATCTGCTATCAAATACTTTTTAACACAATCCACCGCATCAATAATAATAATATTTGCTATCATCCAAAATGACTGAGCAACAAACCAATGAACCCTAACCCAAATATCTGACAACACAGCTTCAATCCTAATAATACTAGCCCTAGCCAGATGTAGGACTCAAACCTAAGTTTCCTGACTCTTAGTTCAGTATATACTTTCCTCTGCAACATGCTATGTGACCCTAGGCAGGTCCTCCAGCCTTGTGGGGCCTTAACTTCCTCAACTGTCAAAGGAAAATCCAGCCTTCACCACCCTCACCCTCAACCACCAAGAGAAGACAGGGCTAGTTCTATGGACGAGTATGCAGTATAACACAGTGGAAAGAACACTGGATTTGGAGTGAGAGGGCCTAAGTTCAAATCCAAAGTTTGTGTGACTATGGGTCAAGTCACTAAAATCTCTCTTATCCTGTTTCCTCATCTATAAAATGAAGGGGTTGGACTAGGTGGCTTCTTATGTCTATTTCAGCTCTATATAAGACCCTTTGAATATTCATTTTTGGCCCAAAGTGATTCTGTTAGTTTCTCTCTATTGAAAAACTCTAAAGAATCTGCTTTTGGGTTCTTCCTCTGTTAATCTTTAGTTGGGAAAGCTAAATAAAAGAACAAAAAAAGCCAAGTCAGGGAACACCTTGTCTCATGAAATGGTTTCGGGAATACTTACCAGATGGTATAAACAACTCCAACCAGCTCTTGGTCCTTTGCCAAGCTGAGGAGTAAATCAAAGTTCCTAAAACTAGATGCAGATGTCACAAGGCATGTCTTTACCTATTACACATTCCCTCTCCACTTTTCCCACCCAAGGATCATCAGAAGAGAATACTACTGAACAACTATTATAGGAAAAGCCTGTTGCATAAACAGATAGAGACCAGGAGCTGAAAATTTCAGGAGAAAAATGTGGCTGTGAAGAAGCTGTAACATATAAATATGATTTTATATATATATATTAAGGAAATGAGTGTTTAATCAGGGTTTTCTGATTCCTAATTGTATATCATAACACAAAAGTATCTGAAGGCAGCAGAATAAAAGTGCTTTCAATTGTAAGGTTCACTTAAAGTAGGGATAAAATTATTTTCTCTCAGAGCCCACCAAGACTCATAGATTGTCTTGATGTTCCAGGAAAAAATTAAAGAGAAGTTTGACTTAAATACCCAGGTTCTGAATGGAAATAAATTACTTTAGAGGGAAACAACAAAGACAGACCAAGCAGGTTCATCCCAGAAGATCTGAAAACACAGGTTGCCTTCTTATAACATACTAAGTCAGTTTGCATTTTCATTTTTAATTTGTATGACAGAGAGTACATGGCAGTAGGTACAGTCAAGGGTCAAACTGCAAAAAGAGATGTCTATATCCAGGCTAAGGTAGTCCGGTAACTGCAGAATCCCATTTCTTTTTTTTTCTTTTTTTTTTTTTTGCTTTTGATGAAGCAATTGGGGTTAAGTGACTTGCCCAGGGTTACACAGCTAGTGTTATGTGTGTGAGGCCACATTTGAACTCAGGTCCTCCTGACTCCAGGGACGGCACTCTATCCACTGCGCCACCTAGCTGTCCCCCAGAACCCCATTTCTTATAAAAGGCCTCCACCCTGCTTATTATCAACCTTCCTCTAACTTCTACCCAGCGGTCTTAGGTCTCTTTCTCCTCAGGAGTGAAGCAGAAAACATCTGCAAATACCTTAACCTGATCTTTATTCACCTTTATTCAACTAACACAGAATATTACAATATGCCTATGCCTGATGTGGTTTGAGCAGAATACAATGAAACTATTATAACCTTATTCTAGACATGCAATTTTTACTAATGCAATCTAAAACTGCATTTTTTTTGTAGTCACATCATAATATTGATTATATCAGGCAACTAAAAATCTCTAAGCCTTTTTCATATAAACAGCTATCCAAGAATATATCCTAAATCATGTTGCTGATTTTTTGAGCTGAAGTTTTATCTTTTATTTTGTTGTTTACAGTTTATAGGCAAGGAAGATAAGGTCCTTGTATTTAGAATAGCTTGCCCAGAGATACCTACCTGCCTAGAGCAAGAACCAGGACTAGAAGCAACGGCTCCTGATTACTGATCCAATGCCGTTTCCACTTTACCATCCTAACATCCAGCCTTCTTAAAATTTTAAGGATTAAGATAAAGAATTCAGAGAAACACAGGAGAATGTACATGAGGAGTGATGAAAGTAGAGCCAAAAGAATATACACAATAAACAAAACAAAGTCAACAACAACAACAGCAAATACCATGGAGAGTTATTTGTTAACTCATTTTTCATGTACTCTATCATCAGAACAGGTAGACTGTCCACTAAACTGAATAATATTAGTGCCATATGGTCAAAGTTAAAGGACATGACAAAAATACCAACAAAAACTTATTTTTAAAAGATAATGACCTACATCCTTTCTGTTAGCAATTAATAAACTATTTTGAGGGAATGTACTTTGTTGGAAGATTGTTTGGATATGCGTTGGGAATATATTGTGCCAAAACAAAGTATATTAATAAATTTTTTAACAGCATGCCAAAGGACTATTGAGATTTTGCCATTTGGCAACCCATAAAACCCCCAGCAGACCACACATACATGATCATATGAATACCAATGCCTAATATTACTATAGCAAATATAATTTTTCCATGGTCTTTGACATCTATTATAGTTTCTATCGTAACAACAAGCTACTGTGATGTGTGTGTTCTGTGATGCTAGAACATGTAGCACCAACCCAATCTGACAGATGAGAAAACAAAAGCATAGGGAAGTTAACTTGCCTAAGATGACACAGTGATTCAGTGACAAAATTGGAGCTAGATTCCAGGTCTCCTGACTCCCAGACTTATCAAATTGTCACTGGCTATATCTAAGAATGAGATTGGGGGGAAAAATAATTCATTACCAAAATTTAAATTAACTGAACGGTTGTTGGATAAATGAACTCCCTCACCCCGCTGTCACTTTCCACAAGATTGGCTCAAATAAAATTAATAAGGAGATGGTGCAACAGTTCTACTTTGCTGAGGATCATCAGCAGGCTCAAAGGCTCATCTTTAGTGTTTGTAACACAGACACAAAAAAGCAAGCTCAGGTTCACAGGGGCCCAAGAGAAAGTCTAAGATACTAAGAATGATGCAGAGAAACCAAACAGTCCTAAAGGATTTGAAAGGATATTAGAAATAATAGCCTCATCTTACACTTGTATGAAATCAGGTCCACACTAGGAATATGGCATGCACTGCTGAAGGAAGACAAAATGAAGTGAGAAGAGTTCCAGAGTGAAAACAACAAGATTATACTTTTCAGTCAGTATAATGAAGGGAGACCCCTAAAAACCTAAAGATAGTAATTTTAACACACACTGAAGCCATGTACTACTTTGTTTGGCCATGTAGTACTTTAGCAAATAAGTAATAAGTATGTTGAACCTGTTACTCTAACAGGTTTTACAAGTTCAAAACATAAATGAGAAGGATTTAAATAATATCATGAATGACAAATCCATACTGAACTATCTGGGAAGAATGAAGGATATTTATAGTATTCCTCTAGCCACATAAATGGTATGTCACACAAAGCAACTACCATCCCCTCCCAGAAAAGGTCACTTGGAACTGTTGTCAGAAATAAGAGTGGGCAAATGCACATAGGGCTGAGCCAGTATGACTTCTAAACTTTCTGTATAGCCTACTTGAACACCAACAGAGTAGGGAGAAAGATTCTTACCACCCGGTTCCACAGAGCTCCCTGTTTGCTCTGCATATCTGGGGTAAGACGGATATACTGGGTCATCACCATGGCATTCCCCATCAGCGTCCATAGTGAAGAACTGCTAGTACCCACACCTATAGGGAGGAAAGTAGAAGAATTCTCATAAACCAACAATGCTTTATTTTCTATTGTATCGACTGCATGCCTCCTCCTGTCTTAAGCAGATGTTATTTTCTCGCTACCTTACCTCTGCATCTCACTGACACATTTTAAAATTTTTCTCCTGTGGTACTCTTTCCAGACATGGATTTCAAAGAACTTTAGAGATGATAGTTTATTCATTTATTCATCCATGCACTCATCCATCACTGGTAAGAGGTCAGAATCATTCTTCCCATTTTATACGTGAAAAAACTAGGGTATCATAAGAGGGGGGAAAAAGTGCCCACAATCAAAGAAGCTAGGTGGAAAAATGGATAGAGATGTTGGACTTCGGAGTCAGGAAAACATAAATTCAAATTCTGCCTTAGCTGTGTGACCCTGGGTAAGTCACTGAAGCTCTTTAGACTTCATCTAAAAAAAGGGGATAATAATAGCACCTACCTCTCAGGATTAAGAGGATCAAAAGAGATGTATATCACGAGCTTGGTTAACCTTAAATGCTAGCTATTATTAATACAATTACATTGAGATGCAATAGTAAATAAAGGCAGACAACTTATGCCTCAGTCCTCCTAGAACCAGATCATATATGTTCCAAGTTGTCAGTTGTGTATACACACTACACACACACACACACACACACACACAGAGGTATATACATTTGGTTGGTGGTTGTCCTTCCTTCTAGACCTTTGGTCCTTTCAAAGGACCAAAAATGACATCACTATGTTTGAGTCAAGGTACAGTATGTCCAATTGTGGCTGATCAGATCAATACAACATCAGAAGGTCAGGCTACCACAGGTCAGGCACAAAGAATCCACGCATGTGTGTGTGTATGTGTGTGTGTGTACATGATTACTCCCTTTCACACTGTCTACATTCCAATCAATCTGAAGTACTTCCTGTTCCCCAAACTTGGCATTCCAGCTCCTACCCTGACCAATGACTCTTAGAATCCTGGGCTTCCTTCAAGTTTCCACTCAAGTGACATATTTTAGCGAAGGCTTTGCTAAACTCCCCAGAGACTGGTGGGTTCTCCCTCTTTTGATTATTTTGTCTTTACTTACATGTCTAAATATAGTATCCACTGAGTACAATGTAGTCTCCTTGAGGGGCTGCTTTTCATTTTTATCTTTTAGAAAATGCCTAACACAGCAGTTCTCAAACTTTTAGGTCTCAGGACTCCTTTTACCCTCTTAAAAATTCAGAACCCCAAAGAGCTTTTGTTTAGATGGGTTATACAAATAACAACTTAGTATTATTATGAAAATACTTTTGACCTTTCATATCTCTTGAAAGGGCCTCAGGAAGGTCCAGGGGCCCATGGACCATACTTCGGGATCCACTGATACTGCTGGAATAGAACTAGACCTGTGATTTCATTGGTTTGAGGACCTTCTGGTGGGAAAAATGCCCACCCCCTACAAAGGCTTGCAACTGTACTACAACTAAGGTTTAGAGAGTTGCCTGGATAGCACTGAGAGGTTAAATGATTTGCCCAGACTGAGGCCTACAAACGCTATAGAATCATAAAAGGTTACCTAGGCAGAACCAAGGTCCAAACCCACATCTTCTAACTCTTGATTATTCACTAGAATCACATTATTTCCCTACACAGAAGTACGACCAAAGATAGTAGCAAAGGAGTGAAGCAGACAAAATGTTCTAGGAAAGTAAGGGGAGGGAGCAACAATGAGGGGAGTGATCACTTTATTTTCTGATCAACAAGTTTTTTTACTCTCTTTCCCACACCACCCTTTAAATGGAAAAAAATAAAAATAAAAGCAAAATCCTCATTATAAATATGCAGTCAGGGAAAAAAAATTCCCACATTTTCCATGTCCAAAATGCGCATCTCACTCTGTATCCTGAATTCATCACTGCTCTGTTAGGAGATAACATGGATTTAGAACCATGGCTGGTCACTGTATTGATCACAGATCTTAAGTCTTTCAAATGTTTTTCAGCTTTACAATACTATTGTTACTGTATATATTGTTCTGGTCCTTCTCATTTCACTCTGCATCCCTTCATAAAAGTCTTTCCAGGTTTCTCTGAACCCATCCATTGTCAGTATTTCTTACAACATAACAGTATTCCACTACATTCACACACCACTTCCCAGTTGATGGATATCCCCTCAGTTTCCAGTTCTTTGCCACTACAGAAAGACTTAGTATAAATATTTACGTACATATGGGTCCTTTTCATCTTTCTTTGATCTCTTTGGAGTGCAGGCCTAATAAAGGTATCACCTAGTCAAAGGTAGGAATAATTTAATGACATTTTGCTCACAGTTCCAAATTGCTTTCCAAGAATGACAGGACCAAGTCACTGCTCCAACAAACAGTGCACTAATGTACCTATTTTCCCACAGCCCCTCCAATATTAGTTATTTTCCCTTTTCTGCCTTCTCTGTTGATCTAATGAGTACGAGGTAGAACCTGAGTTATTTTACTTTGCATTTCTCCATTGGTCATTTGGAGCATTTTTTTTTGGATAGTTGTTTACAGCTTGGATAAAGAACTGCCTACTCAGACCCTTTGAACGGGAAAGTTTCTAACTAACTTATTTATTCAGTCGTAGAAAAATGAATCAAGTCCTTGGGCTCACAGGTCTGGGACTAAAATGGACCCCGGGGGTCACTTGGTATAACCCCCTCTTTCTTCCAAAGAGGAGAAATGAGGCCTCTAGGGGTTCGGCGTCTTGGCCAAGGTCACGAAAGCGGTTAAATGGCAGAGCTGGGATTTGAATCAAAGTCTTCTGACTCCCCATCCAGGGATGCCATGTCGCAGATAACTCCCTGGGCATCTTCTAGTTGCCTCTGCAGCCGGTTCTGTCCGCCAGCGCTGTCTCCGGACCCGCAGAGCCCAGGGCCCTGACCCAGGGCAGGCACCCGAGAAACCTGGGCAAGGCTCAAGTGACCTGGCCCCTCTGCTCAACCGCGAGGTGATCACTCCCGGCCAGGACTGGGGAAGAGCGGCCCTCCCCCTGCACCGAGCTCCCCTGACCTTCGGCCAGACACCTCTGCTCAGTGACCTCTTCCCACCCGCCCTCTCCGAGTCCGCCCCGCTGCCCAAGCCTCCCCCGGCGCGGCCCCGGACCCCTCACCCTGGTACGGCTTGGACAGCGAGTGCTCCCGCTTCAGGTACTCATCGGTCTGGTCCGCCTCGGCCGGCCCCAGCCCAGGCCCGGATCCCAGTAGGAGGAGCAGGAGCAAAGTGCCGAAGCCCGCTCGGACAGGCCGAGCCCCCGACCCCCGCCATCGCCACCTCCACCGCCAGCGCCAGCCCGAGTCTCCGGGAAGCACCGCCATCTTCCTCGCCGCCACCGCCTAGCCCAACACCCGCCCTCTCTCCCGGCCCATTGGCCCGAAGGGTCATCCGCCCCGCACGCGATTGGTTGTCAATGTGTCCCCGCCAGCACAGGTGAGCATCTCGCTGATTGGGTACCTTGGGCATCAGTTGCCCTGCCAACCCAAGGGAGGGGCGTGGTAGTACAAAGAGTGCGTTAAATTTGCATTTTCTTGGGGCCCGCAAAGTATTTTGGGGAATGAAGTCTTTTATTTGAAACCCGTAGTCATTCATTGCAGTGAAAGAGATAGCAGTCTTTATTCCCCTCCCCACACACCCCATCAAATCTCAAGGGCCTGTGTGAAGGGCCATGTGAAGTATGCTTCAGAACTGCTTTTGCCCCAATTGCGAATGATGGGAGGGAGCTGGAGTAAAAAAGATTTTTCTTTCCTTACCCTGAAGTAATTAAACTGCTAATAACCTGGAAAAAACTGCTAATAAACTGGAAATTTAGAGCAAGAGATTGGTTTTTTGTTGTTCATCCTTTTTTTTTTTGTGAAGCCATTGGGGTTAAGTGACTTGGCCAGAAATTTAAGAAATATTATGTGTCTGAGGTCGGATTTGAACTCAAGTCCTCTTAACTCCAGGGTGGGTGCTCTATTCACTGCACCACCTAGGTGTCCTATTATTTTTTCAATCTTGTCGGACTCTTGGTGACCCCATTTGGAATTTTCTTGGCAGAGATACTGGAATGGTTTGCTATTTCTTTCCCCAGCTCATTTTATAGATGAGGAAACTGAGGCAAATAGGGTTAAGTGATTTGCCCAAGGTCACACAGATGTCTGAGGCCAGATTTGAACTCACAAAGACTCATCTTCCTGACTCCTGGCCTGGCACTCTATACACTTAGCCACCTAGCTGCCAAGAAACTGGCTTATCATGAGTGATTTTTTGTTTTTTTGAAATTAACTTTTACAGCATTTACTACCATATAAAGTATGTTCCTATGTGTATATATAGGCCTGTGATTTCATCCTTGCAGAGACCTCCTGCCAAGAAAATTCCCTCCACTTCAAACTGTAGGCCGGTGAATTTAATGTCAATTTCTGACAAAATTGTAGACTGTATTATTAAAGAAATGGTTTTGTGAACATCTAGAAAAGAAAGCAGTGTTTACAAAGAGCCAGCATGATTTCACCCAGAACAGGTTAGATCACTTTTCCACCCTAGTTCAGACCCTCACTGTGTCTTGATTAGATTATCTCAATAGATGCCTGATTGTCCTTTCTGCCTCTAGTTTCTTCCTCTCTCCAACAGCCAAAGTGATGTTACAGGGCTGACCATGTTACTGTCACTTTTCTACTCAAGCTCCCGCAGGTTCCTGTGACCTCTAGGATAAAATACAGATTTAGTATTAAAAGCCTTTCACAACATGGCCCCAACCTACCTTTCCAACCTTATTATCCGTAACACTGGTTCATGTACTCTAAGCTCCAGTCAAACTAATTTATTTTCTGTCACTTACGTATAATATTCAATTTCTTGTCTCCAGTCTTTGCATAGGCTATTTTCCATGCCTAGAATGCATTCCTTTCTTGTGTGCACTGCTTAAAATCCCGAGCTTTCCTAACTCTCTTCAAAGTTCAACTTAATTGCCCCGTCCTACATGAAGGCTTTCCTGATCTCCCTCAGTTGCTGGTGCCTCTTCCTCCAAATTACCATGAATTTATTTTGTGTGTGTGTGGATAGATAGATAGATAGATAGATAGATAGATAGATAGATAGATAGATAATGTATGTATACATATATATATATATTTACATACTTAGATGTATAGATATTGCTTCCCCTAATAGACCATGTACTTCTCCAAGACAGGGGACTTTTTAGATTATGCCTTTGTATCCCCAGTGCCTACCATTGAGTAGGCACTTAATAAATAATTATTAATTGACTAAATGATTGATTCTCAGTACTTTGGCTAAAGTCATGCATGCCAGACTAACCTCATTCCCTTTCTTGACTAAGTTACTAGATCAGGAGAATTCTATAAATATAGTTGACCTAGATTTTATTAAAGTGTTTGATAAAGTATCTCATGCTATTCTAAGGGAAGAGATGGCGTGATATGAATTTGACAATAGTCCAATCTGACAGATTCAGAAACGGCTGGATTCAGAGAGTACAGTATGGTACAGTACTAGTTTGGAAGCAGTCTCCCATGGAGTGCCTCTGGGATCAGTGACAGACATTTGCTGTTGAACATCTTTATTAAGTACTTGGATAAAGAAAAAATCAAATCTGCAGATGGTAAAAAGCTTAGGGTAACAACTAACACTGGATGTCAAGGAGGATCTAAAAAGATCTTATCAAATGGTGGGTCAAATTGGAAAAAAAAAAGAAAATTTAATAGGGATAAAATATAAGGGTTATAAGTAAGTTTAAAAAACTGACTTCTAAAGTACAAGATAGGTGAGGGGGGCCATGGTTAGATAACTATATCTGAACAAGATCTGGAGGTTTCAATAAACCACAAGCTCAATGAGTCATTGGTATAGTATGGCAGGCAAAAAAAATGGTAATCAATCTTAGGGAACATTAAGAAAGTTATAGGATCCCAAGACAAGCATGTGATGATCCCACAGAACTGTGCTTGGGTCAGACTACATCAGGAACATTGTATTCAACTCTGGACACCAGAGTTTAGGAAGGATATTAAGAAAAGACAGAGGATCAAGACCTTGGTGATCGCGACAGATCCTATGAGTTCAATAATCATCCGTATGCAGATGATTCCCAAATCTACATATCCAGTGCTAACCTCTCTCCAGAGCTCTAGTTTCAAATCACCAACTACCTTTTGGGCCTCGGGGGCTCAAACTTGTTCTATTTGGCCCCGGGGAGGATAGAACTAAAAATAATGAATAAAAGTTGAAAAGAGGAAAATTTAGGCTAACTGCTGGGAAAAAAACCTTTTTTTTTTTTTTGCAAATTAAGTCTATCCCAAAATGGAGGCAGCTAGATGGCACAGTAGATAAAGTGCCAGGCCTGGAGTCAGGGAGACTCCTTCTGGAGTTTAAATTTGGCCTCAGACACTTACTAATGAACCGTGTGACCCTGGGCACTGAAAAATGACTAACCAACAAAAGTCCCAAAGTGGAATGCAGTGTCTCTGGAAGTATTGAGTTTCCTCTCATTGCAGGTTTTTCAAGCAAAAACTAAATGTTTACTTGCCAAATCTGCTGTAATAGGTATTCTTCATCAGGGAAGGCCTAATACAAAATGCCACTGAAGTTCTTTCTGACTCTGAATTTGGTTTTCTCTCAACATATCTTGACTGATGAACTTGTCCACATCCTTCTTTTCATCGCCACAAGTACTATGCTGTTCAGTCGTGTTTAACTCTTTGTGACTCCATTTGAGGTTTTCTTGGCAAAGATATTAGAGTGGTTTGCCATTTCCTTCTCCAGCTCATTTTATAGATGAGGAAACTGAGGCAAACAGGGTTAAGTGATTTGCCCAAGGTCACACAGCTGGTAAGTCCCTGAGGCCAGATTTGAACTCAGGAAGGTGAGTCTTCCTCACTCTAGGCCTGGCATTCTATCCACTGTGCCACCTAGCTGCCAATATCTTTTTGCTTTGGAGGGCATCCCTTCCTGTGAATTTGACAAGCATTTATTTCTAGAAGACCAGAGATGTCACAGGGATGAACCAAAGACAACCATAGAATCCCAGAATATTAGAGTTAGCAGGCTTCTTTGAGTTCATCTAGTCCAACTCCCTCCTTTTCCAGCTGAGGCAACCAAAAACCTTCCTTAAGACTATAGAAAGAACAGCAATTCTATATAATGATCAACTGTGAATGACTTAGCTATCCCCAGCAATACAATGATCCAAGACAATTCCAAAGGACCCATGATGAAAAATGCTATCCCCCTCCAGAGAAAGAACTCTGGAGTCTGATGGAGTCTGAATGCAGATCAAAGCATACCATTTTTCACTTTAAGTATTTTGTTTTTTTTTTCCCTTTGGGTCTGTGTCTTCCTTCTCAATATGACTAATATGGTAATATGTTTGCATGATTGAACTTGTGTAACCTATATTGAATTGCTTACCATTTCAGAGATAGGAAAGGTGACAGAGAAAGAAAATTTGGAACTCAAAAAAATTTTTAAATAAATGCTAAAAATTGTCTTTACATGTAACTGGGGGAAAATAAAATATTATTTTTTTAAAAAGACTGTAGAAAGGCAGCATGTCTCTGTAGTAATTATCCAGTGAGGGAGTATAACCTGACTTGTCCACTAGGTGGCACTCTCCTTGAGTCAGTAGCCACCTCAATTCCTTTCTAACCCTTAGATATAACCAGCACCTGCAACAACCTGCTCTTCCTTCTCTGGCTGCTGCTGGCTAACTTCAGAATTTAGTTAAGGAATGATAGGCAATATTGCTCAAAGTATCTTTTTAAAAAGAAATCTGTGATTGGTACATGACTGTAGTCTTTAAGAGCAGCAATTTTTGGTCTCAACACTGCTTTATACTCTTAGGGTCCCCCAAAGAACTTATGTGGGTTACATCTATCAATGTTTACTATACTAGAAGTTGAAATGTCTCATTATTATTATAAAAATAGTTTTGACCTCACAGATCCCCCTGGAATGGTCTCAGGGGCCTCAGTGGGGTACTTAGGCCACATTTTCAGTACTACTGCCTTCAGAATCCTACCTAGGCCTATGCTGCCTTTGGAATCTCTTCTCCTCATGCAACAATCCCTTCTCATGCATACAACCTCTTTTGACTACTGAGTTTTGTTTTGTTTGCTTTTTAACATATAAAAATGGGGAAAGTATATACACTCCTACTGGGGGTAATCCACCTGCTATCATGTCCCTAAAATACTTTTGTTAGCCCACCAAGATCTTTGAGATGCCAATAGGACAGGACAGAACTGTCTATCCTCAGGAGTGTGCGGATAAATGTTTAATTATTGGCTGGGGGAGGGCTGAGGAAATGTGCCCAGGATGTACTTTTAAGCTTAATCTGCATTATTAACATTTTCCCCATCATTTTCTTAAGGCTAGACAATCAGCAAGACAATAGACCAAGCCCTGATCTGAAGGGTTTGCCAATTTCCAAATTGTAAATGCTTACACCAAAAATTTAACAATTGGCTTTCAAGAGTCAGTTCAAACCAGCTGCAACTCACAGGTCATAGAAAAGATTAAAGGAAAAAGTTATCATAAAAATACTATCACAGGGTCAAGAACTATAAATAAGATAAAGCAGTGAAAACATGGCATAAGATAGATGATGGAGAGGGAAGGGAAGGAAATGACTATTTATACAGCATTTAATATGTGTCAGGCACTGTGCTAAGTCCTTTTTACAAATATTATCTCATTTGATCCTCACAAAAACCCTGCAAGGTGTGTGCTGTTGTTATCCCCATTTTACAGTTGAAGAAACTGAGGCAAACAGAAGTTAAATTATTTGGCCAGGGTCACACAGCTAATAATTATCTGAAGCCAAGTACCATTTCCACTGAGCCACCAGCTGAGAGAAATAGAAAGAAAGTGGGGGGGGGATTAGAGAGAAAAAGAAGACAGAGAGAAAGGGGGGGGAGCAGAGAGAAAGAGAAGACAGACAGAGAGAAAGAGAGAGGGGGGAGAAAGAAAGGAGACACAGAGAGAGAGACAGAGAGAGAGAGGCAGAAAGGGTGGGGGGAGAGAGAAAGAGAAGACTGAGAGAAAGAGAGAGGGGGAGAAAGAGAGGAGACACAGAGAGAGAGAAACAAAGAGAGAGAGAGAGAGAGGCAGAAAGGGTGGGGGGAGAGAAAAAGAAAGAAAGAGAGACAGGGAGAGGTAGAGAGAGAGAGAGGCAAAGAGAAAGAGAAAGACAGGGAAAGGTAGAGGGAGAGAGAGGCAGAGAGAGAGAGAAAAAATTTGTCAAGTCTTTACTGTGTTTACAATCATGCAAGATAGTCTTTGCTCAGAATGACCTTACATTCTAATGAAGGAAGAAAACACATGAAGAGGAGCCTTCCCTCCTGTTTCAGCCAAACAAAATTTCAATAGCGGCCACTCCCAACCACTTTGGCCTCCCACTGCACTGATCTACGATTAGCTTGGTATCTGGGTGCTCCCAATTGAGGGGAATGCTGGTTATTGTCTTGGCTCCTCTTCCTTCTCTGGTTCTGGTCATTAGCAGATAGAATCTAAGGCCATGACAGCTAACGGTCCTAATCCCTAGGTGTCAATATGGCTGCAATGACTGCTGATCTCCATGCCCTGCTTGGTGCCTGGAACATTCTGAAACTCAAGGGTAAACGGAGAAGAGGACCTGAGACCTGTATGTCTCTGTATAAATCTTGTAGTTTCCGTTGTTCTCACATGACTTCTTTTCCATTTTAAGAGTGTGCTTTAGGCAGTTTTACTTCCTAGTCCTTGCTCTCTATTAAAGAAGATGGGGGCAGCTTGACTTCTCCTAATGTCACACAGATTCTGTTTTCCCTTTGTGAGCAAGCTTTTGGAATCCTTCTGACTGCCAAAAAGATGATACAGAAATATCACCTATGTAGGAATTTAATAAATATATTATTGAATGAATGTATTGAAGCCAGCCTGCCCTGAAACGTCAGACTCCTTCTGAAAAAATGTTCTCTAAGCAGGGAGATGATAGAGGGGAGGGCAGATTGGGGGAGGGAATAATCAGAAGCAAACCCTTCTGAGGAGGGACAGGGTCAAAAGAGAGAATAGAATAAATTGGGGGTAGGATAGGATGAAGGGAAATATACTTAGTTTTTCACAACATGACTACTATGGAAGTGTTTTGCATGATTACACATCTATAACCTGTATTGAGTTGCTTGCCTTTTCAATGAGAGTGGGTGGGGAGAGAAGAAGGAAGAACATTTGTAACCCAAAGTTTTAAAAATACATGTTTAAAAAAATTGTTTATAAAAAGAAGAATACTATAAATCGGTTGAAATTACAATAAAAAAGTTCTCTAAAAAAAAAAGACAGAACTGTTCATTCTGCTCAAACCAAAGGGAAAACTAGAATTAGACTCAGTAATATGCTGGAGTCAGTTCATCCTGGCTATAATGGTTAAATTTTCAGTATGAACATTTATACCTTGGAAACAGGGGAACATTACAAATCAGTAGAAAGTCAACTAAGGGGGCAGCTAGGTGGCCTAGTGGATAGAGCACTGGCCCTGGAGTCAGGAGGACCTGAGTTCAAATGTGAACTCAGACACATGACACTCACTAGCTGTGTGAATCTGGGTAAGTCACTTAACTCCAATTGCCTTGCAAAAAAAAAAAAAGTCAACTAAGTGGTTCAGTAAATAGAGAGGTTTAAATCTGGCCTCACATACTTACTAGCTGTATAACCCTGGGCAAGTCACTTAACTCTGCTTTAGTTTCCTCATCTGTAAAATGATCTAGAGAAGGACATGGCAAGTCACTGCAGTGTCTTTGCCAAGAAAACCCCAAATGGGGTCATGAAAATTCAGACGTGACTGAAACAACTAAACAAAAACACCAAGTTCACTCTACTACAGCAAGAGCTTGTATTTTATTGTCTTGTTTCATTATATAGTATTAATTTTATAAATATAATATCTAAAATGTTTATGACCAGCTGTTTTAATACATAGTTATAAAGGGGTGGTTTGTTTGGGGGTTTTTTAAGTACAGTTGGAAGGAAAAGCATGGTAGATGAGACTCTTCACCTGAGGTAACCATAACTATGGGAAGCCAAGCTATTTAGGCCATTAAGCCATAAATAACCAAAGGACAATCATCCACCTGGTGGCACCTTACCTTAATTGCTGCTCAAAGGACTAATGGTTAATAAACAGCTTTACAAGTACTATCCTAGGTAACACAAACCTATAAAGTGAAATGAAACACCACAGAGATGTTTGTAGTGTCTCGTATTCATCACTTCTTTTTCATTCCCACTGCCTCCAACCAGGACTTTTCTGCCTTTACCTGGATGGATAGGTTGGTTTTTAACCTTCCGTTATCTCTTAATTCTTTTTTTTTTTTAGGCAATTGGAGTTAAGTGACTTGCCCAAGGCCACACAGCTAGTAAGTGTCAAGTGTTTGGTCTGAGACCGCATTTGAACTCAGGTCCTCCTGACTTCAGGGGCAGTGCTCTATCCACTGCGCCACCTAGCTGCCCTTATCTCTTAATTCTTCAAGAAGCATTTACTAAACATCTCCTATGTGCCAAGCATTGTGTTAAGCACTGGAAATACAAAGAAGGGCAAAGAACAGACCTTACTTTCCAGGTACTCACAGTCTAATGGGAGAGACAATATGCAAACAGCAACATACACACAAGATAGATATAGATATAGATATAGATATAGATATAGATATAGATATAGATATAGATATAGATATAGATATATGAAACTTGGAAATAATCACAGAGGATAGGGACTAGCATTAAAGAGGATGGGGAAAGGCTTCTTGCAGAAGATAAGATTTTAGCTGAGATTTAAAGGAAGCCAGGAAAGCTAAGAAGTAGAGATGGAGGAGGGACAGAGTTCCAGGCATGAGGACCAGCCAATGAAAATGACTGGAGTCAGGAGAACAATAAGAAATCCCTGGAGGGGAGTAAAGTATAAGAAGGCAGGAAAGGTAGGAAGAGTCCAGGTTGCGAAGAGCTTAAAAAAAACAAACAGAAGATTTTATATTTGATATGATTGGCTTCAATTTCTCATTCTTTTTGTGGCTAACCTCCCTAATAAGGTCTTCTATAATAGATTTTCCTACTTCCTTTTCTCTCACTCTTCTTGGGTCTTTGAAATCTGGCTTCTGACCTCATCATCCAACCCAAACTACTCTCTCCAAAGTTACCAGTGATCTCTTAATTGCCAAATAGCCTTTTCCCAATCTCCCAATCCTTATTCTCTTGGCCTCTCCTCAGCCTGGGACACTGCAGATCACCCTCTTTTCTTTGAAGGTTTGAAGGTTTTTTTTTCTTTCTAGGTTTCCAGGACATTGTTATTCACTGGTTCTCCTCCTACCTGTCTGATGACTCCCCTCTCTCCTTAGCTGGATCTTCACCCAAGTCATATCAGCTAACCATGGAGATCACCCAAGACTCTGTCCTCAACCTCTTCTCCCTCTATGCTATTTCACTTGGTGTTCTTATCAGCTCCCGTGCATTCAACTATCTTCTTGATTCAGATGATTCTCAAATATACTTATCCAAACCTAACTCCTCTGCTGACCTCTAGTCTCATATATCCAACCGCCTATTACACATCTCTAACTGGATATTCTGTAGACATCTATTTTTTTTTTATGAGGCAGTCAGTGTTAAATGATTTGCCCAGGGTCATACAGCTAGTAAATGTCTGCAGCTGGATTTGAACTTAGGTCCTCCTGACTCCAGGGCTTGTTCAATATTCTGTAGACATCTTAAACTCATTATTTCCAAATCTGAACTCTTATCTTCTTCTCCCTCCCCAAACTTTCCCTCTTCCTAACTTTCCTGTTACTGTTGCAGATACTGCAATCCTCCTGGTTACCCAGGTTCACAACCTAGGAATGTGATCCTCAACTTTTCATTCTCTCTTACCCCTCTCTCCCCCTCCCCCCTTATCCAATCAGTTGTGAAGTCCTGTAGTTTCCACCTTTATAACATCTCTCCTATATACCTCCTTTTCTCCTCTGACACTGCAACCATCATGGAGAAGGCCCTTATTATCTCAGTCCTAGCCTGCTAGTTGGTCTCCCTGCCTCTCCCCACTCCAGTCCATCCATTACTCAGCTATCTAACTGAATTTAGGGCAGCAGTCTGACCACATCTGTCACCCCTACCCCTATTCAATCAATTGCACTGGTTCCCCATACTATCTCTAGAATCAAATATAAAATCATCTGTGTTTTGTTTTTTAGATGATGGAGGTTAAGCGACTTGCCCCAGGTGGATTTGAACTCAGGTCCTCCTGACTCCAGAGTCTATGCCCTATCCACCATCTGTTTGGTTCTTAAAGTCCTTCATAACTTGGCCCCTTCCTACATTTTCAGTCTTCTTAAATATTACTTTCTTCCAAATCTGATCTACTTGCTATTTCTTGCTTTAGATACTCCATTGCACTTCAGGCATTTTCCGTGGCTGTCAGCCATTCTTGGAATGCTCTGCCTCCTCATCTCTACCTCCTGGATTCCCTGGCTTCCTTTAAGTCTCAGCTAAAGTCCCACTTTCTGCAAGAAGCTTTTATTTGTCCCTCATAATGGTAGTCCCTTTCTTTTGCTGATTATCTCCAATTTGTCCTATTTATATCTTGTTTTTACATAGTTGTTTGCATGTTGTCTCCCCCATTAGACTGTGAGCTTCTTAAGAGCAGGGATGATTCAAGGAGCTTGCTTTATTTATTTACTTATTTGTTCTTTCATTCATTTAATTTATTTTTGCCTTTGTTTGTATCCCTAGTGCTTAATATAATGTCTTGCCCGTGGTAGATTCTTGTAAAAATTTTTATTATTTTTAATAATTAGCATTTTATAATTTTACATTATATGGCATGTACTATAATATATAATATACCATAGTATAACATATTTTGTTTATAATTGATATTAGATATATTATATTTATTTACAATTTTTATTCTTTTTCTAATTACATGTAAAGACAATTTTTTAACATTTATTTTTGAGTTCCAAATTTTCTACCTCCCTCCTTCTCCTCCCTCCTCCCTAAAAAGGTAAGATTTTAAATAGGTTACATAGGTGCAATCATGTAAAACATATTTCCATATTAGTCCTATTGTGAAAGAAAAAACAGACCAAAAGGAAAAAAAAACATGAAAAAGATAAAGAAAGTGAAAATAGCATGCTTTGATCTGCATTCAGACTCCATTAGTTCTTTCTCTGGAACACACAGCAGATTCTTAATAAATGCTAATTGGCCGATCCTGGAGGTATTTGGGAGACTGGAATTTATTGAATACAGTACTGACACGGGTAGACCTATGCTCTCCGATCCAGCCTTTACACAGATACCAAGTTATATTCCAATGCAACAGTTGTATCTGTGATCCAATTGATGTGGGCATTCCCTTTGTGGGAGTTAAATAAAATAATTAATTAATTAAAAACCTCCTTTCCACCTCATCTGACCTGAATGGAGCAGCAAGGTGGTACAATGGATAGAGCACCAGCCCTAGAGTCAGGAGGACCTGAGTTCAAATCTCAGCCTCAGACACAGAACACTTACTATTAGTTGTGTGATTCTGGGCAAATCACTTAGCCCCAATTGCCTCACCCCCCCCCCAAAAAAAAAACCTCTTTCCAGGCTTTTCCCTGTTGGGAAAGGTGTAGAGATTTTCTTATAAAAAAGGATTAAGGGTAGAAACCTTTGCAACATCTCTTGAATATGCCCCTTTCTTTCCTCTGGCACTGCTATCACTCTAATGCCTTAATTATTGCAAAAACCTACTAGTGCGTCTGCCTGCCTCAAGTTTCTCTCCACTCCAATCCATTCTCCATTCATCTACTAAACTGATTTTCCTAAAATCCAAGTCCAGTCGTGTCACCCTTCTCCACCCCCTCCCCCAACTCTGCCCCCAGTCAATAAACTCCAGTGGCTCCCTATTGCTTCCAGGAGCAAATACAAAATTCTGTTTGGCATTTAAAGTTCTTCATAACTTGGCCCCCTCCTACCTTTCCAGTGTTTTTACACCTTATTCCCCAACATGTGCTTTTGATCCAGTGACACTGGCCTCCTGGCTTGTTCCCTGTACAAGATACTCCATCTCTGTGCCCCAGGCATTCTCGCTGACAGTCCCCCATGCCTGGAATTCTCTACCTCGTTCACTCCCACTACCAACCTCCCTGACCTCCTTTAAATCCCAGCTAAAATCCCACCTTTTATAGTAAGCTTTCTCTAACTCTTCTTAATTCCATCGCTTTCCCTCTTTTAATTATTTCCTAATTATCCTATATGTAGCTTACTCTGTCTAGATTTATTTATATGTTGTCTCTCTTATTAAATTGTGAGCTCCTTGAAGACAGGGATTGTCTTTTGACTCTTTTTGAATACCTAGTCTTTAGCACAATGCCTGGTTTAATAAATATTGATTGATTGAAACCAAATCTTTAACAAGGAATATTTCTATTCTCCCTAAAGTTTTGGCCTTCTCTATCCCCAGAAGAGACTAGACTTCAACTCACCTAGGGACTTTGCCCTCTTCTGCATTCAGAAAGGATTAAGATATTGATTGGAGGGAGGAAGTCCTTTGATTACCCCTGAAGATTACTCCTCCCCCTGAAGAGAATGAACCAGGAAGCATCACTATAGTGTTCTAGTAGGGACTATTGTTCTAGAATGTCAGCCCCAAGCTCTATTTTTAATATATTATAGCCCTTTTCCTGGTTCAAGATTCCTTATAAATGTTACCTAGAAACCTCTTGAGAGACATTTCCAAAGGCCCTCATCAGAGAAGGCACCGTGCTCTATGAGCAAAGCAGAACTGAAGGAACTCAAAAGAAATTCCAGATGTGAAAATTTAGAGAATCCATCCCAAATGTTCACGTGGACTATTTGTGCCCAACCTGTGATAGAACCATCTGAGCTTATATGGGTCTGATCAGCCATAGTGGGACACATTGTACCTTGACTCTGACGTAGTGATGTCATTTGGGTCCTCCTTGAGAATGAAGGACAACAACCAACCAACCAGTGTGGTGCTGGACCTCATCGCCTCACAAGTGGACCATTGCAATAGCCTTTGGTTGATCTCCCTGCCACAAGTCTCTCCCCACTCCATTCTCTACTCAGCTGTCAAAGTGATACTGAAGAACGGATCAATGATAGTGTCACCCCTCTCACTTAATAAACTCCAGTGGCTCTCCATCATCTCCAGGATCAACTATAAAATCCTGTTTAGTGTTCAAAGCCTTTCCTAACCTGCCACCTCCCTACCTTTCTGTCTGCTTACACCTTACACCCTGTCCCACCATGTACTCTGATCTAGTGACACTGGTGCTTCCTTGCCGTTCTTTGAACAAGAAACTCCATCTCCTGACTCAGGCATTTTCATTGACTGTTGCACCTGGCCTCGAATGTTCACCCCCTTCATCTTTGCCTCTTAACTTCCCTGGCTTCCTTCAAATCCCAACTAAAATCCTACCTTCTACAGGAAGTTTTTCCTGGTCCCTTAATTCTAGTGCCTTCCGTCTGTTGATTATTTCCATTTTATCCTGCATATAACTTGTTTGTACATAGTTGTTCTCATGTTGCCTCCACCTTTAAGACTATAAGCTCCTTGAGGGCAAGGACTGTCCTTTGCCTTTCTTTATACCCCCAGTGCTTAGCCCTGCATCTGGCACATAGGATGAGTTAATAAATGTTTATTGGCTGACTGGCTCACAGGTTCTCTGGGCCTCATTTTCCTGGCCAGAAAAGGAATTGGTTTAGAGATAATCTCTAAAGTTCTTTCCACTTCTATTTCCTACAACTCTATCTGGAGACTTCCTTCCTCTTCAAGAGCTGATTAGTCTCTCTCCCTCCCTTCCACTACTATCTAACATTTGTCCTCTTCTCATTTACTCTAGGAGGTCCCTTGCCCTTCAGAGACAATACTAAGTTGGTTTTATATCTTTTCTCTAACTAGTTCCCACTACTACTCTTGAGTCTAGGATTCCACTATGGTCTTTCCAACTCTACAGGTGATTGTCATTTCCCTTTACGTCCCTAATCCTACCCTCATCCATCAACTAGATAGGACCCTAGAGATTATATGCTTCAAAACTCCTTTATTTTACACATGGGCCGATTACGGGCCAGAGAGGTTGCCCTAAAGTGGCCCAAAGTCACAAATCTATAGCAACTGGAGTCCACAGTTCAACAATGTCGTGCCTTACTATTTCCATTATGCTACACTTTCTTTCCAATCCTCTTTCTACAGAAAATGGCTCTATAGAAAGAGAATCATCTTTCAAGTAAAGCTGTGGTTGGATAACTCCCCTGATCAACAAGAGAAATGGTATGGTAGAAAGAAGGCTGGATTTGGAGTCAGGGGACCTGGATCCAGATCGTGCCTCTGTCACTTACTACCTGTGTGTGACCTCAGGAAAATCACTTCACTTCTCCAGGACTCGGTTTCCTCATCTATAAAATAAGGGAATGGAATATGGTCATGATAAGTAAACCAAGGCGAGTCAAAACAGAAAAAAATAAAATTATGAACATGAATATTTGTGCAAAAATTTTTAAATAAAACATTAACAAAGAAACTACACCAACATATCACAAAGATTATACACTATAACCAGGCTATATTTAGATCAGAAATGCAGGGCTGTTTCAATTTTAAGAAAATTATAGGGGAAGCTAGGTGGCCCAATGGATAGAGCTCCTGCCTTGAAGTCAGGAAGACCTGAATTCAAATCCAGCCTCAGACACTTGACACTTACTAGCTGTGTGCCACTGAGCAAATCACTTAACCCCAATTGCCTCACCAAAAAGCCAAAAAAAAACCCCCTATAAACACAATAAACCATATTAATAACAAAAATGAGGGGTAGGACTACATGAATTCTAAGGTCACTTCCAGGTCTAAATCCATGCATAGTGAATAGAGTACTAGGCCTGGAGTCAGGAAGACCTGAATTCAAATACAGCCTCAGACATTCCTAGCTATGTAACCCTGGGTAAGTCACTTAATCGCTGTCTACCTCAGTTTTCTCAACTGTAAAATGGGAATAATAATGGCTCCTAACTTATAGGGTTGTTATGGGGGTCCAATAAGATAATATTTGTAAAGTGCTTAGCACAGTGGCTGGCAAAAATGGGGTGCTTAATTAATGTTTGTTCCCTTTCTTCCCCTTTTCCTTCCCCTAAGAAGCTTCAGTGGCTCCCTACTGCCTCTGGGCTAACATAATAATTCCTGTTTTTGGTGCTTTAAAGCCTTTCATAATCAGATTCCAATCTTTCTGGCCAGGATGATGACATATTATAACCTCTCATGTACTACAAGTTCTGATGAAACTGACCTATTTGCAGTTCCCCATACTACACATTCCATCTCCCATCATCATCCCTTTGCACAGGCTGTTCCCCCATGCCTGGAATTCTCTCCCTCCTCTTGAAAGGCATAGCTCCCTTCAAGACTCAGCTCATGTCACCTCCCACAAGAGGCCTTTCCTGCTTCCCCACCCCTTTGTGGGCTGTAATAAACACAATAAACTTGGTATTTATTTTGTAAATGTAGCAGGGGTTGGATTGAAGTCCACCCCATGAAGCATACATGGGATGGGTCTGTAGGAGCCTTTCCATAGAGTGAGCAGGGAGCTCCCCAGCCACATTAGGGAATACACATGCTCAGTGCTGAAAAATCTGATGCTTTGCAATGACTCAACAGTCCCTTAGTCCCAGGGGTAATGAGAGTGCATAAGTGCATAAGAGTGCATAAGACTAGTCACTGCACTAGAATGGTGATCACAGTCATCAGATATGGGAGATGAGGAAGAGTAAAGGGTGGAACATGACCCCTAGATTGTGAGTATGGCTAACTAGAAAGATGGTGGCACCCTCCACAGTAAGAGGAAAGTTAGGAAGAGGGGAAGGTTTGGCAGGAAAGACCATGAATTCCATTTTGGATGTGTTGAGTTCAAGATGTCTATGAGAAATCTGTCCTACTTGAGATGTCTGATAAGTAGTTGGTGATGCAAGACTGGAGGTCAGGAGAGAGGTTAGATTTGAACAAATAGATCTGAGAGTCATCTGCATAGAGATGAAAGCTGAATCCATGAGAGCTGATGAGATCACCGAGTGAAATAGTATAGAGGGAGAGGAGAAGGGGGCCCAGGACAAAGATATGTCAGGAAAACTTGGAGAGAAGAAGATATCAACAATAGGGTGACTGACAGTACCAAGGGCTGAAGAGAGGTCCAGAAGAATAAGGACTGAGAAAGGGCCATTGGATTTGGCGGTTAGGAGATCATTGATAACTTTGGAAAGAGTAGTTTTAATTCAATAATGAGTTAAGAAGCCAGACTGCTAGAGGACCAGACCTAGAGTCAGAAGGACCTGAGTTCAAATCTGGTCTCAGACACTTACTAGCTGTGTGACTCTGGGCAGGTCATTTGACCCCAAATGCCAAGAAAGGAAGGAAGGAAGGAAGGAAGGAAGGAAGGAAGGAAGGAAGGAAGGAAGGAAGGAAGGAAGGAAGGAAGGAAGAAAAAGAAAGGAAAAAGAAAAAAAGTAGAGGAGTAGATAATGGAAAATGAATAAATTGAGAAATTGGAAGGTGCTTCCTATAGCTACTACAATATTTCTAGGTGAAGATGACCTCCAATGGCAGGATGAGCCCAAAGCCTAGGCTGGCTTGCCAGAAAACTGTGGCATAGGCCCTCATCACTTCACAGCTAGACTATTGTAATAGTCTTTGGTCAGTCTCCCTGCCACAAGGCTTTCCTCACTCCATTCTCTATTCAGCTGTGATCTTACTAAAAGCATAGGTCATTGTCATGTCACCCACACACACACACACACTCAGTAAGCTCCAGCAGCTCCCTTATCACCTCTAAGATGAAATATAAAATTCAATTCAATGATGAACCAAGAAGCCAAACCGCAGAGAATTAAAAAGAGAGGGAGAGAAAAGGAAGTGAAGGCACCTGTCATAGAAGATCTTCTCAGGGAGTTTAGCCACGAAAGACAAGAGACACATGGGATAATAGGGGGATCATGTGAGGGAGCTTTGAGGATAAGGGAGACCTGGGCATGTTCATAGGTAGTAGGGAAGCAGCCAGCAGGCCAGGAGAGATTGACAATCAGAGAGAGTGGGATGATAGAGGCGACAATCTGCTGGAGAAGACAGGATAGAATGGGATCACTTGGGTACGGGGATGAGTTCACCTTGAAGTAGTTGCTTAGACAGTGAAGAACCAAGGTAAAGGTAAACTATTTATTTAATAATCCCACTAACTGTCTCACATTTTAATGTTATAAATGTCAACCTCATAGGATATTACAATAGCAGTTAGGTTGCTGTATCAGGTTTGAAGTCTTTGTAAGTGTACATTTTTGAGTCATCTGAGTGTCCTTTCTGCTTCCCTTTGGACATGAGTTAAACCTAAACTTTAAGTGATTTTCTCCAGGCCTCTGGGGTGGGGAGGGCATAAAGAGCCAGAGAGCACAAGAAAGAACCTGACTCCTCTCTTTAGAGGCCAGGCTCCCATAGGATTGAAACTTGAAAGAAGATATTGGGTCTGTATGACTGAGGCCAGAATTTGGATCCTTATGGGGATAGGGTATCACCAGCCCTCTTGGGCTAGTGATGATCTATTGTTACCTATACGCATGTGTGCATGGACATATATGTATACGTATATACACATACGCACATGTATACATATATACACATTGCATATATTCATACATGTATGCATGTATACATACATATATTAACATATGAACGTATATATATCATATGCATTTATGTATTTGTGTGAATGATGTTTTTCCCCAGTAAAGTGTAAGCTCTTTGAGGACAGGGACTGTATTAATTTTTGTGCTTCTCTCCCCAGTTACCTGGCACATAGTAAGCACTTAATAAATGTTCATGGAATTGTTTAATTGAAGATGCTTCTGAGTTTAATTGGAGTTTACAGAGTGCGACTGAACATCATTTTAGCCCAAAGGAGGTAAATTCCTGAGAGGATATATTTTTCCCTATGGTAAGATTAGGGTTTTCATTTTCTTTAGCCGAAGTCTCTGACAAAGACATAATTTCTTTCCAACTTGAGACTTACTGCAGTTGCTTCTCCATCTTTGTCAATTAGAAGATTGATGATACCGATCACCCCTCCTGAAGGCTTGGAAGAGATACCTCAAAGTCCCTGGAATGACTGGAGTTGGAATTTGAGTCAGAGAACTATTCTCTCTAACTCCATTCCTATGGTGAGAAACACACACACACACACACACACACACACACACACACACACACACACACACACACCCTCTCAGATGACCTCAAGCAGGTCATTCTCCTCCTTTGACCTATGAAATCATAACCAGCTCTTCCTCCCCCTGACAACTTAATAACAAGGGTGAAATCTGTAAATGCTGAGGATTACAATCTCCCAGCCGGTAAACAGGTCATTTTACTTGATCATGGTCTCATCCTTCTATCCACCAAATATATCCCAAAAATTCTACCCAGCCCTCAGGGCAATAAGGCTAATGGTATTTCTATGGAGGCTGTGTCCAACTGGATATAGGATGCATGACCTTAATCCCAGATGGCTACAAATATATGGGGAGATACTGTCCAAACAACCCCTCCCAGGCTTGGAGTTCCCAGAGGTTTAAGAGGGACTGAGAAACCACCATTCCATGGTGGTGGATGGAATCATCACATCACAGACACAAAATGAGAAACAGCATGACATAAAGTGGTGAATGCTGGAATGAGTTCCCTGTTTCTCTTCCTGTGTGGGTTTGGGTCTTTACTTTTCTTCAGGGGTCTCTGTTTCTTCATCTGTAATCAGACAACTTCTAACATCTCTTCCAGACCTAATGTCATAGGATTCTTATTATAGTTATTAACTGACATTTACACGAAACATTAAAATCTGCAAAGGTTTTCCATATGCTATCGCACTTGATCTTTAAAACAACTCTATGAAATAAGTGCTATCATTAACATTATCCCCTTTTTTCTAGATGAGGAAACTGAGTCAAAAAGATAGTAACTTGCCTGGGATCACAGAGCTTGTATTTGTGAAATGACCTATAACCCAGGTCTTTTTGACTCCTAGCCTATCATTCTATCTAGGATACCATTTTTCTTTGAGATTGACATTGGTCCCCAATAATTCAACACTCAGCTAATTTCATGAAAGATGTTCGTAGATTCTTAAACATTCCACAAAATGGAACCGATAGAAATAAGACCCACGAGTTTAAGATCAATTATTAAAATACTGCCAACGTATTTCCAGGAGGATTGAACGAGATTGCTGGAGGTTAGCTTATTCTACAATCAAAGGAAAGGTTCCCATTTCTGAAGTGTTTGCTTGGTGGTTTAGGATATTTAGTTTATCTCTCAGGATACAATCTCCTGACAGTTAATAGGAGATCTTACCTATCTCCATAAAGGTGTTAATGAAATCTGGGCTTGAAGGAGTTAACTGATCATAGAATAATTTAATCATAGGTTTATGGGTTGATCAAACATCAATCTATAATGTTTTATCTGTGTGACTGGGGTAAAAAGGGGGGTCTCCTTGCAGAGAAGATAGCAGGAACTTCTCTTATTGGTCACATGATTGGCATTGCCTCCAAGATGATTGGTGAATCGTGTATAATGAGTATCATATTGCTTGCCTTCTCAATAGGTAGGGGAAAGGCTAGAAGGAGGGAAAGAATTTGAAACTCAAAATTTTAAAAATGAATGTTAAAAAAATTAAATTCAAATTACAAAAATAATTGGTGAATGAGGGTTAGGGGAGACAGACTCCCATCAAAGGAGCCATCCTTTCCCTGCCAAGAGCTGTGATACAGATCGACCCTTTTCTCTTCTTAAGTTTTCTATCCTCAAGGAACAGAAAACGGCAATTTATGAGAGAAGCACAGGGTCAGCAGCCTGTGGTTGCCCAGGTATGCCTAAAAGGGGAGTTCCTGGAGCTCCAGTTTCTCACTGCTTTCTGCTTTTTCATTTTATTTTTTGAGCACAAGTCAAAGACTAGGGATCTTGAGAAAGGATGTTTCAGACTTTGGGCATTATTTCATGAATAATCCTTAGTTCTGCTGAGTTTGGAAGCCTCTCAGAGGGAAAGATCTCCCAAACCGTGCTTCTTAGAGAACTATTCTACCAGGGGTGGGGAACCTGCAGCCTCCAAGCCACATGTGGCCTTCTAGGTCCTTGGGTGCTGCCTTTTGACTGAGTCCAAGTTTTACAGAACAAATCCTTTTATTGAGGGGATTTGTTCTGTAAAGTTTGGATGCAGTCAAAGGGCCACACTTGAAGACCTAGAGGGCCACATGTGGCCTGGAGGCCTCAAGTTTCCTACCCTGGACTAGAGCCATGCCACAAGGGGCCAGAAGATTCATGAGCCTTGCCAAACTACCATGATATTGTGATGAATTGTTCAAATGGCGTGAGTCTAAGGCAAATTAAGAATAATTGTTCATCAATCACACAAAGTATATTTCTTTTCAGGATTGGAGGAAGTCTAATATGCTATTTAAGTATGCTCTGTTGCGTCCTTTAGATCTTAAGCATTTTCTGTGGTGGAGGAAATAAAGACTATGCAATATGTAATCCCTATATTGTACAGAGTACCAATGCAGGAGGAGGAACCCTGTTACCTAAGTTTGGGAAAAGCTAAACATGAACAATAACCTATTTTTATTCAGATTTTACTTTATTTATTAGTTTATTTTATTTTTTAAACTTTATTTCCATTTTATTCATCCATGTGTACATTGAGCAAAAGAAAGAACTGACCATTTGTTGATAGGAGCCCAGGATCAAACCAGGTCCATATGAGCCCAGAGATAGTAGGGGGCTCTGGATAATATTTGTGCCTGGGGTTGTCAAGTAGGCAGTATTTGATTAGTTTGATCTGAATTTTATCACAAAAACTATGGGTGGTCCTGTTTTATTATCATCAACTTTTGTTTGTGTTGATGTTGGTAACCTACTTGTGATTTAATTTCTTCTTCTGGGCAGAACAAACCTACATGAGAGGAATTCTGCAGAAATAGATCCTACAAGGAGTTCCCTCTTGGCTTCCTCTCCTGCTCTGCCTTTACCCCCCCAGGAGAAGAGAAATTAAATAAGTCCTAATAGCTGACATTTATGAAGCACCTTGAGGTTTCCAAAGCACTTTTAAATGTTTTCATTCATAAGTTACTTATTCTCATTCCAACCCAGGTTCTTCTTGGTGCAACATGCTTTTTCTTAAGCTTCATTGCTTCTTAAGTCTGCAACCCCAAAATTGAGCCAGTGTTTAATTCTAGTCTTTAGGGTACCACATGCTACTGTACTTTTCTTTGCCTACTTTCTAGAATTACATCCTATTACATTACTTACTGTTGGGCAGGCCAACTCATGTTGACAGAGAGTAAACTCAGAGTAGTACCTGAATCTTCTCTTCATCACTGGGTCAGACAAGCAGGGAAGTCTGGAGGGTGAGGTGGGATAGCAAAGAACACCATGGTTAGGGAGGGGAAGGAAGAAAAGGTCATTGATCTAGTAGGCAGATGTATTCCAGACTATTTTCCCTCCTTAGGATCAGAATGGTCAGAGCTTAACTATGGAAAGAATCTCAAATTAGGGACACATTAGGTGAAGTGGGAAGGAGGTTTGGGTGCTAAGCCAGAGAGGCCTCAGGCAGCAAGTAGTAAGAGCTAAAGAATTTATGAATGGAAAGACCTTTAGATGGAGTAATCATGATAATGTTTGAGTTGGCACACACTTCAATTAATTTCAAAGTATCATAGAGCTAGAGCTGGAAGGGATGGCTGAGGCCATCTAGTACAACATAGCCAATTTACAGGTGAAGAAACTGAAGGCCAAGGAGGTTAAGTGATTTGACCAAGGTTACACAGGTAGTAGGGGCAGCTAGCTGACACAATGGATAGAGCACCTGGCCTGGAGTCAAGAAGACCTGACTTCAAATCCAGCCTCAGACACTCACTAGCTGTGTGACTCTGGGCAAGTCATTTAACCTTGTTTGCCTCAGTTTCTTCATCTGTAAAAATGAGCAGGAGAAGGAAATGACAAACTACTCCAGTACCTTTGCCAAAAAACCCCAAATGGGGTCACAAAAAGTCAGACACAATTGAAACAAGGGAGCAACAACAGGTAGAGAATGTCAGAAGCAGAATTGCTCTTTCTACTGTACTTCATTGCCTTCTCCTATTCAATTAATTTTTTTTTTAAACGAATGTTCTACTAATACATTTTTCCTTCTTACACGACTGTCATTTCCCAATGATTCTCCTCTGCTACTAAGTACAGCTTAGGAAAACAAACTTCTCTATTGATTATTTCCAATGTATCTTTATATAGTATGTTTGCCCATAGTTGTTTATTAGCTGTCTCCCCCATTAGATTGTGAGCTCCTTGAGGGCAGGAACTGTCTTGTCTTTCTTTGCATCCCCAGCATTTAGTACAGTGCCTAGCACATAGTAGGGGCTTGTAGAGGGCCGATCTTAAGAATCTGATGAGGGTTTAAGGTCCAGGGCAGAGTTTGACCTCTGCCCAGGCTTTTACCTGAAAGGGCTCAATGATTAAGAGGTACAGCTCTCCAATCCCTTCCTGATTAGGAGGTTCCTGAGACATTCCTTCTCACTCTTTGAACCTTAGATTTATACATTCACTCCTCTATGCAGGTGGCGCCAAGGCACCTGGGAAAACCTTGGAAAATACAACCCAATCTAGGAACCCTGATAACGAGGAAATGTATGTTGTCACGTCCTCAGCAGATGTTTTAGGGAGTATCTCACAGGGAGGACTCTTTGAAGTTAGGCTAGATTTTCTCTATATATCCTGTACCCTCAGATGAATAAACTGAGTCAGTTCTGCTGCTCCGCCTGGCCCATGTCTCAAGTTTATTTCACACTCTTCCGTTCGGTGCACTATTTGATTGCTGGCAACAGGAGCTTAATAAATGCTTGCTGTCTGACTAACCAACATGTAAGTTAGCCATGTATGACAATATATACTTCATCCCACACCAATAATCCACCACCTCTCTTCTGAGAAGAGATTCCCTTCACCATCATTCCTCTAAAGTCAATATGGGTCACTGTGATCAGAGTTCTGATGTCTTTCAATGTTCTTTTCTTGTATTATTGTGGTCACAGTGTAAATTATTCTCTTGTTTCTACTTACTTTATTCTGTATCAGTTCATGTGGATCTTCCCAAGTTTCTCTAAATTCTTCATATTGTTTCTTATAGCATCAAAATAGTCTATTACATTCATATATTAGTTTCCTGATTGATGGGTACCCACTTAGTCTTAATTGCCACAAAAAAAAATGTTGCTAGGAATGAATGAATGTAAAAGCATTTATTAAGTCCTTACTATTTGATGAGCATTGTGTTAAGTGCTGGAAATACAAAAACAAAAACAAAGAGAAGTCCTTGTCCTAAAAGAGCTTACATACTGATGGGGGGGGGGAATAAGAGATTTCAGAATGGTAGCATGGAGGAATATTTTGTCAATGAGTCAATTAGCATTTATTAAGTACCCACTATTTGCCAGGTATATAAAGAAAGACAAAAGAAAATCCCAGCCCTCAAGGAGGTCATAACATGATGGGAGAGACAACATGTGAAGAACTGTGTATAATCAAGCTATTTACAGGCCATCTCCCCTGCATTAGCCACTCTCTCCCCTTCTTCACATGCTTGGTGAGGCAATTCAACTCCAAACTGTCCTCTCTTGAATCCCTAGCTCCCTTATCATATCATAGATTACACTCAGCAAAGCCTAAACCCTAGTTTACTCCCAGCATTCAAAGCTGGAGAAAATCACACCACCATTTTGATTAGGTCGACTACAAATTTATGTTACAGGACTTCAACTGGGCCCTCACTTCTGCCAGGCAATCCTACTATATCTCCTTTATCAATTCATCATTCTATTCTCCACAATGACTCTTCCAAAACTTTTCATCCTGCCTCAAACCTCCCATGGCTCCCCCTCTCCCCACCCTCTCAGCTGAGAATCTTGCTTCATATTTTACAGAAAAAAAAATTTAGGCCATTCATTGAAAGCTCCCTTTTCTTCTCTCTTCCTCATCTCATATCATTCAGATGCCTTCTGACACTCTCTCCTCCTTCATCCCTGCCCACATGAAGAGGTGGCTTTACTCCTTATTGAGGCTAACCCCTCCATTGATACAAAGGATCTCATTGCTTCCTGTCTCTTCCAACAGATTGTTCCCTCTGTCATCTCCACTTTTTCACTTATTTGAAATCTCTCCCTCTCTACTGGTCCATTTCCTACTGCCTACAAACATGTCCATGTCTCCCCTATCCTGAAAAAACCCTCACTTGATCCTTCCATGCCTGCTAACTGTCATCATATCTCTTCTGCCTTTTGTAGCTAAACTCAAAAGGCCATCTACAACAGGTGCCTCCTCTTTCTCTCCTGTTGTGCTCTTCTTAACTCCTTGCAATCTGGCTTCTGACCCTTCCAAACCTGGTCTCCCAAAGTTACTAGTAATCTCTTAGTTGCCAAATCCAATGGCCTTTTCTCAACCCTCATTTTCCTAGATCTTTCTGCAATCTTTGGCACTTTCTCCTTTTTGATACTCTCTTCTCTCTAGGTTTTCTGCATTCCAGTCTCTCCTGGTTCTTCTCCTACCTGTCTGACTGCACCTTCTAAGTCTCCTCTAATGGATCCTCTTCTAGATCACACCCTGTAAGCATAAGTGTCCCACAGAATTCTGTCCAGGGACCTCTTCTCTTCTCCCTCTATACTACTTCACTTGTTGAACTCATCAGCTCCCATAGATTATCAGCTCTATGTTAATAATTCTCACATCTACCTATCCTACCCTAACATTTCTGCTGATTTTCAGTCTCACATCTCCAACTACCTTTCAGTCATCTTGAACTGGATGTCCAGCAGACATCTTAAATTCAACATGTCCAAAATGGAACTCATTATCTTTCCCCCCAAACCCTCCCTCCCTCCTACCTTCCCTATGGTTATTGAGGGCAACACCATCTTCCTGGTTCCTTAGATTGGTGTTATCTATCCTCAATTCCTCACTATCTCTTACCTCCTATATGTCCAAACTGTTGCGAAGTCCTGTTGGTTTCACCTTTGCAATGTCTTTCCTCAGATACTGACACCATTGGTCTAGCAATCACAGGATCTTAGATCCAGAGCTGGAAGGGACCCCAGAGGCCATCTTGCCTAAAGCCTTCATTTTATAGGTGAAACAGCTGATGCCCTGGAGGCAAGTGGTTTTTCAGAGGTCACCCAGTTAGTAAGTAGAAGACCTCAGACCTCCCTACACTAAGGCTGGTGCTCTTCCTGTTACACTCAGAAGAGATAGCTGAGATACTTTTCCCTAAATTCTAGATTCTTGGGTGTAGTCTGGGGTTGCCTGTTTTTTAAGAGATCAGAGCTGTGTGCCTGGCCCATAGTAACTGTTTAATAAATATTCATTGACTTGCCTGAGATTGTGAATTAGGACTGTGGATATGGCAGGCACAGGATGGCTTTGAAGTAGAGGGGAAAGCAGGAGGTGAGGGAGGCAGGGAGCGCCATCAGGAGGTTATCGTAACTTTCTAGGTAAGGGACTGCAACTGAGATAAGCCAAAGGCAAAGCAAAGGTCTAGAATTTTGGTACCCAGGGTAAGGGCTTAAAAGATGCCTTGAGGTGGGGGAGAGCCTGGTGTTACCCTGTTGGAGGTTAAGGGTAAGGATGGGGCAGAGTTTTGACTCAGGCACAAAGTCATTTGAGAAATTTTAAGTTTATGAATCAGAACAGGGCAAAGGAGACACTCTTTCTAGTTTGCTTTCTGGTAGCTTATTTTAACTAATTATTCTTGCTCTCTAAGTGTTAAGCTCTGGTGTTTCTTGGCTTGGGAAAACTGCAAGTGCAGCCACTGATCTCTCAATTAAACCTACCACGTCTTTAGTTCTGTCAGGAACTAGACCACTGCAGGAGAGAAACGCAATGGAGTAGCCTCAGACACCACCCTCTGTGCTCAACAGACTAGAGTGTAAGAATGAACTCTAGCGCCAAACCCGGGAAGGCTTCACACACCAGGCCTAGCCACACTCCAACGACGAGTGTTTCCTTCTTAAACTGTTGTTGTTGCTGTTTAGTAGATTTTCAGTTATGTCTGACTCTTTGTGACCCCATTTGGGATTTTTTGGCAGAGATACTGGATTGGGTTGCCATTTTCTTCTCCAGCTCATTTTACAAATGAGGAACTGAGGCAAACAGGGTTAAGTGACTTGGCCAGGGTCACCATCACTCAGTCTGAGGCCAGATTTGAACTCAGGGAAAGGAGTCTTTCTGACTCCAGGCCCAGCCTCTGTCCCCTAAGCCACCTAGCCACCCTCTCCCTAAAGTACCTTGTGTTGTTCATTTTATATTTGTTCTAGATATATGTACTTGTTGTCTCCCTTGAATGAAAGTAAGCTCCTTGAGGGCAGCTGTTCAATTTTTTCTTTGTATGCCCAGCACCTGGCACATAATAGGTGCTTAATACAAACTTGTTATTGACTGAGTGTTGTCTTCTAGGGGTGGAGGCAGGGTGCCACATTCCCCACCAACTTGGAATGTAGCTGAAGAACTGATACCAAGCTTGAGCTCTACCTGGTCTCTGAAGACCCAGACCTCCATCTCAAACCCAAGTTGCACCAATTAATCAATTAACAAGGATGTAATATAGATTTCTAAGACTTATTTACAAAGTGCTTACTATGTGCCAGCCAGTCAGTGAAAAAGTCCCTGCCCTTAAGGAGTTTATGTTCTACCTGGGAGGATACAACAAGATACATACAACAAAATAGGCAGTAATTAAAGTGGGATGTGTGTGTGTGTGTGTGTGTGTGTAGCACGGGTTGTGCTCCTTGATGTTTGCAAAGGGAATTCCCATAACCAATGCTGACCTTAGTGTTTACAGGACCCTAACCAAATAGTACTTTCCAAGACTTATGACTTGAAAACTCACACATCCTGCTTTCCTTTTTCCTTTCATCACTAAAATCCTAGAAAGAATCATTAAAAGTTTCAACCCCTTGCAATCTGATTTCTTATCTTACTATTCCGTGGAAACTTTTTGCTCCAAGGATTTCTTAGCTGTTAGATCCACTGGCCTTTTCTCAGGCCTCCTTCTCCACTCCTCAGTAGTTTTTGATACTGATGCGTCTTCTCTCCTCCCTTGCTTTTGTGGCACTGGCCTCTCCTGGTTCTCTTCCTAGCTGGCTGACTGCTCCTCCTTCCTAGTCTCCTTTATAGAATAATCATCCATCTCCCACTCCCTAAGCCAGAATGTCCCCTAAGACTGTGAACTCAGCCCTCTTCTCTCTATAAACTGTCCTTGGTGATCTTATTTGCTGCTGTGGTTTCAGATCTTAACTCTAAACTGATGATTTCCATGTCTACATATCTAACATTAGTTTAGCTCTTATGCTCCAGTACTGCATTTTCAGCTTTACGGAGCACATGTCCACCTTGGATGTCCTATAGGTATCTCAAACTCGACATGTTTGAAACTGTCCATCTTCTTAAAGCCCTCTCCTCATCCAGACTTCCTTATCTCTGCTGAAGGGGCATCGTCATTCCAGTCATCCATGTTTATAACCTTAGAGGCAACCTCTCCCTCACCCCCAATATTCAGTCATTTAAATGGGTCCATTCTATATCTGCTGCCTTCTTGATTCTCCGCACCTCAGCACCTTTCACCTGGATTATTGCAATGGGAGACCTCTGAAGCAGTCTTACTGCTGCCATAGAATCTCCATGTGGGAAGGGATCTCAGGATCATCTTGTCCCCTCTTTTACATAGGTAAAAGAGGCAAGTGGTCATTTAGCCTGTGTGGGAGGATCTCTGGTGAGTGGAAAACACTACCTCCCCAGCCAACCTATTCCAGTTTTGGATAGCTCTGTTAGGAAGTTTTTCCTTATATCAATCCTAAATCTACCTCTTTGCAACTTCTGACCATCGATTCTAATCATTATGGCTTCTGTGGCCAAGCAGAAGAGGTCTAATCCCTCTTCCAAATAACAATCTTTTAAATAACTGGAAACAGCTATTATGTCTCACCAAAGTCTTCTCTAGGCTAAATAGCCCTATTTCTTTGGTTACTTTTGGTTACTTTTTTTTTTTTAGGCAATTGGGTTTAAGTGACTTGCCCAGGGTCACACAGCTAGTAAGTGTCAAGTGTTTGGTCTGAGGCTGGATTTGAACTCAGGTACTCCTGACGTCAGGGCCGGTGCTCTATCCACTGCACCACTTAGCTGCCCCAATAGTCCTATTTCTTTCAGCTGATCCTGTATAGCATGCTTTCAGGTCTCTTCAGTATCCTTCCATGGGTCAGCAAACTACAGTCCAAGGGCCTAATTTGGCCTGTCCCTTGTTTTTGTATTGCCAGCTACCTTAGATCGGTTTTTACATTTTTAAATACAATATATTTGTATTAAAAATGTAAAAACCATTCTTAACTGCAGCCATGTGAAAGTTTGCTGACTCCTGCTATATCTAACATATCACTGTCTTTCCTAAAATGTAGAATTGAACTTTTTGCTTCTCATGTGGTCTGACCAGGGCTGAGTGTAGCATCCATTCTCTACTCAGATACACACCCCAAAAAAAATCTTCCTAAAGCAAAGATCTGACAATGACATTTGTCTGCTCAATAACCTTCAGTGACTCCCCCTTAACTCTAAGATAAAATATGAACTCCTCATCCTGTAACTTCAGTTCTCCAGAGACTGCGCTATTCCATGACTTATAATCATACGACATACCCTGGGCGAATCTTGATGTTAAAAAAAATATGGGCCTTTGTTTCAGGGAGAAGCACAGCATTATTAAAATCCTTGTACAATTTACCAAATGCAGTCTGGTCTGCTCTCCTCTCCTCCTGGGTCCAATTCTAAATCCAGCTACAGTGTCATCATGGACAAGCTCTCTGCTGATCACCCAAAAGACAATGGAGAGGTGTGTGGTGAGTATGAGTAGGCTGTAGGATAAAAAATTGCTTAGGAGAAGCTGAATAAAAAGATATGATCAGAGAGGTACATCTGCAGAGAGAGTAACAGATAATCTGAATGTGATATCAGGAGGGCAGCAACGTAGCACAGTGGATAGAGGGCCTGGCCTGCAGTCAGGAAGACCCAAGTTTAAATTCAACTTACTAGCTGTGTGACCCTGGGCAAGTCACTTAACCCTGTTTGCCTCACTTTCCTCCCCTGTAAAATAAGTTGGAGAAGGAAATGGCAAATCTGTCTTGTGCCTTTGTTACGAAAACCCCAAATAGAGTCATGAAGAGTTGGACATGACTGAATAACAACAATGTCAGGAGGCCTAGATGAAGGCTCCAGATTGTTGGATGGATCTACTGTGGAAGGTTTAGCGGGAGACATGAGCAAGAGCCATAGAGGATGAAAAAGTGTATTCTGAATCAGGCTGCAGTCTATACTGCTGGAGGAAATATCTACATCGTGGAGTCACTGAAGTATCTAAATATCCCTAGTCTAGCATTTGAGGCCCTCCACAAAGTGATATCTACCTGTATTTCTAGTCTTATTTCATGCTACTCCCCTTTGTGAATTAAATCTTCTAGCCAGACTGGACTACTAGTTCCCCAAACTTGACACTCCCATTTCCCATTTTAGTGCATTTCCTTCTCATCCTCACCTATCAAAATTGCTTTCTTTCTTTAAAGGATTGTTGTCCCTACTATGGTCACCCCCTAGTTAAGAAGAAATTGTAGACCCTGTGTGTTGCATCCTTAACAATCCCCATGGGAGAATGGAAGTTCTTTGTGGGCAGGGACTATAGTAGTCTTTTTTAAAAATTCTTGGTGCCAAGCATAATGGTTCTCACATAGTAAGTACTTCTTAAACTTGTTGAATGGTGTGGAAACAAGTCTCCAATATTTGTTTCTTTTCTTTCTTTTTTTGCTAGGCAATGGGGTTAAGTGACTTGCCAAGATCACACACCTAGTGACTATTAGGTGTCTGAGGCTGAATTTGAACTCAGGTCCTCCTGACTCCAGGGCCAGTGCCCTACCCACTGCGCCACCTAGCTGCCCCTCCAATATCTGTTTCTTTATCAGTGACAGCCAGATAAAAAGTACCAACAATATACCAGGCCCTATGATCATTTTCTTTGGGACTCCTATAATGCATATTATCTTTGGCACTCATCTAGTAATCATTCTATTCTATTGTTATTTATCTTTTTGAATTTATATGTAGTTTTTTTTCAAACTGTATTATAAAACTGTAGGGGGAATGGTAGTGTAAGACTACCAAAGTCTTACCCTAAGAGTGCTTAGCACAGTGCCTGGCACGTAGTCGTTGTTGTTGAGTCCTTTCAGTCATGGCTGACTCTTTGTGACCCCATTTTGGGTTTTCTTGGCAAAGATACCGGAGTGCTTTGCCATTTCCTTCTCCAGTTCCAGCTCACAGATGAGGAATGGAGTCAAACAAGGTTAAATGATTTACCCAGGGTCACATAGCTAGTAAGTGTATGAGGCTAGATTTGAACTCAGAAAGATGAGTCTTCCTGATTCCAAGCCCAGTGCTATATCTACTGCACTACCTAGCCACCCTTGGCACATAGTAGGCACTTAATGACAAATAAATAGGTGTATCCCATCTTACCATCAACAAACATTTATTGAGGGCCCATTTTTGAGGGATTTAGAAAAAAAGAGTTTGACAGATCATAGAAGGTCAAAGCTGGGAGGAAACTAATTCAATACCTCATTTTACAAAAGAGGAAGTTGAAATTCAGAGATTAAGTGACTTGCCTTGAATCACGAAGCAAGTAAGTGGTGAAGTGAATGGTGAACCCTCAGTATTCCTTGTCATATTCCCTAGGTCAAGAAAATTCTCTTCTAGAACATTGTACGTCCAAACTGGGGTTGGGGTGGGGGGTGGAATATAGATAAAAGTCTCACAGGATCAGGAGATGTGAATGGATTGGGAATACTGGTCTGTCAGTAATACTACACAGCCCTATCATGATGAGGAAGTGGGAATTAATTTGTCCTCTGCCTATGAATGACAACTTTTTTTAACCTAAAGATCTGAAAAAAAAACCTCTTCTCTCTTTGTTCCTACAAAAAAAATGCTGACATCTGGGAGCTTCTCAGGACAGTACATGTTTGAAAAGGGCCAACCTGTCAATAATCATGGGAATCAGAGAACTTCTAAGTATAGTGAGAGAGGAAAAGGGCAGAGAACATTTGTATAACGTCTGCTCAAAATAGCTGAGAATGAGTGAGCTTGGAGAACCTTCTCTTAGGATTGAGCCTGGCCCTCTGGAATAGGGTTTTCCCTCAGAAGATGCCCTTGTGGGGCCCAGGTTTAGGGCCTGTTGTGGGGAGGGGAATGATTACTTTGAGGGTCAGAGGTTATACCTGCCTCTTCCAGCTGTTTCCTTCTTATTTCTCCCCCAAGCAGGGTCTGCTTTGTGAGCATTCCTCAAGTTAGATATAATCTTCTTGCTCAACACAACAGGAACTGGGGCAAGTGTCATCAAACAGACTTGCTCAGGTCAGGCCCTGTCACTAAGGACAAGCACTACTGTTGTCCTGTTTTCTGGGCCATCCAATAATGCCCTGGCAGATGCAGAGGTGGATATGAAACCCAGGAGGCTCAGCTGCCAGTCTAGCTATTGTTCTCCCTGTCTCTTCCTCCTCCCTAATCCTAGGACATTATGATAATGAGTAGTTGCTCCTTCCTTATGAAGGATTGATTTTAATTCTAATTAGATAAGCAAAATAAACAGAAGTGTCAGCATTCTGGGTTGGGATGGGGGACATAGAATAGATTTTGCCTATAAAGGCTGGAAAATACCCCCTTATGAGGGCCCTTAAGACAAAAAGTTTGAGTGCCTCCCTGAAATTAGTGAATTTATGTGTATTGGGTCTCTTTGGGACTGATTTTGTCAGGGCAGATCCACTTTTAATTCACACTTCAAGTGCCTAGTACTCAATAAATAATTATACAGTGACTTCAAGGGCAAAGGTTTCTTCTGGACAGTTCAGGGAAGTGACATTTCTGATCTAAACTAACACCTCTCACCCTTCATCCTGCCTGCCCACTCACTGCAATGTGTCATAGCTCTTCAGCTGCCCCGTGGAATTTGGGGAGAGGAAGAAGAAAATGGAGAAAGAGAGTGAGGGAGGAAGGAGAGAGAGAGGAGAGGAAAAAGAGAAGAGAGGGAGAAGGGAGAGAAGAAGAAGAAGAAGAAGAAGAAGAAGAAGAAGAAGAAGAAGAAGAAGAAGAAGAAGAAAGGAGGAGGAGGAGGAGGAGGAGGAGGAGGAGGAGGAGGAGGAGGAGGAGGAGGAGTGGAAGGGAGAGAGGGAGGGGAAGAGAGATTAGGGTGCTGGTAATGGCAGCCCACAATCCTTTCCTCAAAGCACTTTGCAAATTACAAAGTACTTTATGCCCAAGTAATCCAGGAATGAAATCCCCATTGCACAGATGAATGTGAGCTGACTCCTTAAGGGCAGGGAACCTTTCTTTGTAATCCCAGCTTTAGCACAGTACTTAATAAATACTTTTTGACTGACTGAGTTCACGTGGAGGTTTTGCCACTTTGCCACTTAGCATCTTGCACCTGTGTGACCTCAAGCAAATCACTTAAACTCTCTAAACCTCAGTTTCCTCACCCTGTAAAATGGAAGTGGGCAGTGGTGTGGACAAGATGGCCTCTCAGGTCTCTTCTGGCTCTAGATCTGATTCCATGACCCTAATAGTAACACACACATGGGGGAAGCTAGTCCTGATCCTGGATGGACTTGGTTTTCTGAATTCTGACACCATCTAAGCAAGGTAGATCGCTCCAGCTTTGCTACTCCAACGAGTCACTGAAACAGGTGACCAACCTATCCATGCTTCTTGATTCTTTCTATAAGACTTGTTTAATTCTCCCATAAGCTTGACAGAACTTTTCTTGACATGGGGAGGAAAAAGTGGAAATTAAAGCCTTTTATCAGTTATTCCTCAAATACATGTATCTTTTGATGGACATATGCAACATAAAAGTGAGCTATTAATCTTGAAAGAAAAGGGGGTAAACTGCAATTGTGTGGAAATTTGACTAGTCCTAGAGAGGAGCTGTAAGGGAACCTTGATAAGTGGGACACTTGAGGTCATTTTAGTCTCCCTGACTCCTGGCCCTTTTCTAGAAGGACTTGCTCATATTAATATTACAAGCCTACATCACGTTGGAGAGGAAAACAGAAAATACAGTGGAATTTTGGGTTGGCTAAGAAAAAAAAGAGCCTAATCTCTAAGAGGGGTAGTGACCAAATTTTTTATCTATCCCAGCTCCTAACTCAGTTCTGTATTCACAGCAGATGCTTAATAGATATTTATTGAATGTAATGAAAAGAATGAGGAAACTCAAAAGAAAGCATCCCAGTGTTATGGAAAAAGTGCTGGACTGAATGTCTGGAGGCTTGAATTTAATCTGTCTTTTCTCCTTTCTCTTAGATGTAAAAGAATGACTTTATAGGTCCTCTAGTCCACTCCTCCAAACCTCCTGGAGAGGTAAAGTGAATTGTCCCTGGTCGGTCGGGAGGTTAAGTAACAGAGCTGGGATCAGAAGCCCGCTGCTCTCTGGGTTCAGCATTCTTTCCCTTCTAATATGGCTGCTATGTGTTTGGGTACATGCAGGCATCCACAGGAAGCAGAAGAGTCCTTAGAGATCATCAGTTGCCTCATTTTACAGGTGAGGAAACTGAGGCTATGATCATAGATTTAGAGGCATCCCTTCTGAGATCCAGGTGAGGTAGAGTCAGAGGACCTATTTCAAATCCTGCTGCTCCTCTGGCTTATTTATATAACCCTGGGCCTCAATTTCCTCATCTGTCAGCCAACTAACATTTATTAAACACCTACAATGTGCCAAGTACTGTGCTAAGCATAAAAACAGGCAAAAAAAAGTCCCTTATTCCAATGATCTCATAATCTAATGGGGGAGACAACATGTAAATGTTCAGTCATTTTCAGTCACATCTGACTCTTTGTGACCCCATTTGGGGTTTTCTTGGCAAAAATACTGGAGTGGTTTGCCATTTCCTTGTCCAGATTATTTTACAGATGAGGAAACTGAGGAAAACAGGGTTAAATGATTTGCCCAGGGTCACACAGTTAGTAAGTATTTGAGTCCAAATTTGAACTCATGTACAAATAACTATCTACAAACAAGATACAGACAGGATACATTGAAGATAATAAACGAGGGAAGGCACTAGAATTAAAGGGGACTGGAAAAGGCATCCTGTAGATGTTAGCTGGGATTTGAAGGAAGCCAGGAGACAGAAATGGAGGAGGGAGAGAAATCCATCACCAGTAAAATGTCCCAAGTCGGGACATGAGAGTGTCTAGTTCCAGGAACAACAAAGAGGTCCCTGACACTGGATTGAAGACTATGTTTCGGGATGGGGAAGTTATGAAGTCTGGAAAGGGGGGCCAGGTTATGAAGACTTTGAACACCAAACACAGTTTTATATTTGATCTTGGAGATAACGGAGCCACTGGAGTTTTTTGTTTGTTTGCTTTTGGGGGGAGGTTGTGTGTGACCTGGTCAGACCTGTGTTTTAGGAAGCTCAATTTAACAGCCAGGTGGAGGATGGGCTGGCGGGGGAGAGACTTGAGGCAGGAAAACTAGCCAGAAGGCTCTGGCAATGGTCCAGGACTGGACCTGATGACTTCTAAGGTCTCTCCCAGTTCTAGAGTTCTAAGATTTAGGATGATTCTAAGGAGCAAATTAAAAGACGGAGAGGGCGGGGCGCCAACATGTTCCAGGTTTAAATCCTAACCTCGTCACTTACACTATGCGTGACTTTGGGCACTTCTTTCTGGGTCTCCCTCCCTTTCCTTATCTGTATAACAAGGAGGTTTGACTAGATGACCTTTAATGTCCCTTTCACCTCTCAACGTCAAAAATCATACGATCCCTGCCCAGCCCAGTTCCACCTTAAAAGCCCAGACCCCCTTAAACCAGGGCAATAAGTGCCGGTATCTCCGAAGGGAGGGTAGAGAAGGAGGAAGGAGGAAGGGGTTTAAGGAGGCGGCGCCATGCAAATGAAGTAGGCGTGGCTCCCGGCGGAGGGGGCGTGGGACCGGGTGTGTGTCTGTGGCCCTGGGGGGGGCGGGCCGCCGGTGTGACGTCAGGCCCGCGGCCCGGGCAGTTGGCTCGGCGGCAGCGGAGCAGCAGGAGCGGCGGCGCTGAGCGGGGCCGCGCGGCGCGGGGCTGGGGCGCTGGGGCGCGGCGACGGCGGCAGGAGCAACATGGCGCCGGGCAGCGGGGGCGGGGGCCTGGGCCCGGGCCCGGCGGGAGGACGGGTCCGAGGGCGCCTCCTCCTGGCGGCGCTGGGACTGCTGCTGTGGGTCCGGGGTACCTGGGGCCAGGACGAGCCCAAAATCTTGGGCATGAGGCTGGTAGGCTGCAACAAGACGTGCGGGACTAACCCCGAGGGCATCCTCTTCGCCTCCGAGGGCAGCCAGGTGAGGCTGAAGCTGTATGGCCTCAACTTAGACACCTTCAGCCTTGGCCAAATCACCTTCACTGAGCTGGAGACCATGCAGGATGTCCACCAATCCAACTTCTGCACCGGGGTCACCAAGGACCTGGTGGTCCACCAACTGGTCAACCTGAGTAGAGACAACTCGAACGCACTGCTGATCCTGGAAACCAAGTACCTAAGGAGGAGTGAGAATGCCAGGCTTTATGGCCTGTGTACCTGGAGTGAGGGGAAATGGTTAAGGTGGCCCGGGAAGGACGCCTTGCTTTTCCTCTTGGAGGATGAGCCTAAGTTCCTGCCCCTCTGGCTGCACATTGTACTTATCTTGGTGCTGCTGGTGCTCTCCGGCATCTTCTCTGGCCTCAATCTAGGTCTCATGGCCTTGGATCCCATGGAGCTAAGGATCATACAGAATTGTGGCAAGGAGAAGGAGAGAAGGTATGCCCGAAAGATTGAGCCCATTCGAAGGAAGGGGAACTACCTTCTGTGTTCCCTGCTTCTGGGCAACGTTCTGGTCAACACTTCCCTCACAATCCTTTTGGATAGCCTGCTTGGATCTGGAGTGGTGGCCGTGGCCTCCTCCACTATTGGTATTGTCATCTTTGGAGAGATTGTGCCCCAGGCGATATGTTCCCGGCATGGCCTGGCTGTAGGGGCCAACACAATCAATGTCACTAAATTGTTTATGCTAATCACCTTCCCCTTAAGTTTTCCAATCAGCAAGATTTTGGATTATGCTCTTGGTCAGGAGATTGGTACAGTCTACAACAGGGAAAAGCTGATGGAGATGCTGAAGGTGACTGAGCCGTACAATGATCTGGTGAAGGAGGAGCTCAATATGATCCAGGGTGCCCTGGAACTAAGGACCAAAATGGTGGAGGATATCATGACCCAGCTCCATGACTGTTTCATGATCAGAAGTGATGCTATCCTAGACTTTAACACTATGTCAGAGATTATGGAAAGTGGGTACACCCGCATCCCAGTCTTTGAGGAGGAACAGTCCAATATTGTAGATATCCTGTATGTCAAGGATCTGGCCTTTGTGGACCCAGATGACTGCACTCCTCTGAAAACCATCACCCGCTTCTACAACCATCCAGTTCATTTTGTCTTCCATGACACCAAACTGGACGCCATGCTAGAGGAGTTCAAGAAGGGTAAGGCATAGTGGTCTATTTAAGATTATTTGTGTGAGCTTGTTATGCCTGCTGTGACAGATTCTGTTTGTATGTAGCCTGTGCTCTCTTACCCACCACCCCCTGTTACTCTGAGAGACTGCCTATGGGGTGAACAAAAGCATTTAGAAGAATCTATCCCTTATTTCATTACTTCAGGTGGTGGAATGGGGAGAGTTCCAAGTAATATTTTGAGGGCTTTAAAAATTCAATGTAATGCAGGCAGATTATTCAGTGTTTGGAATAGTAGTGTCATAGCTTTCTAGGCTGAAGACATCAGCCTCTCTTCATTGGTCTTTTAGACATGTTTCATGGGCCTTCTTCTCTTGCTCTGTACTTTTCCGACTCATCAGTTTTTGGCCACCTCTCAAGAGTCTGACTAGAAAAGGCAGTAGGAGAGTTTTACTCACCAGTCCCAAACCTAATGCACACACATCCCCTTTCTTCCATCAAAGCTTTTATCCAAACTCAAGCTACACTGTCAAGAAGTCATTTATGGACTAGAACATGTCCTAGGGTTTCAGCAGCAAAGGGGCTGAAGAGGAAGAAAACAGGCATTTTTGGTGAAGATGAAAACAAAATTTTCCCCTGAACCAGGCAGGCTTTTTCTGAGGCTTCTTTTTGCAAACCACAATTCTCTCTTGTTCCAGGTCTCATTTCTGATAGGTAGGGACACCTCCTTTTGAACTCATTCCCTTTCTAGCCAAGGTAGCCATAGAGAGATTGAATTGCACCCATTATCCTTGGAATGACTTCTGTATCTTAGTTTGTGATTGGGAGGGAGGTAGGACCCAGTAAGTTATTTCTGGAACATGGAGTGGAGTCAAGTTGGGGAACTGACTGGATTGCTGGTGTCAGACTGAAAAGGGGAGTAGCAGGAGCTGAAGATGACAGGGAAATACAGTTGGCTATTGGGAGCTGGAGCTAGAGCTGGAGTGGTGGGTAGTACTCAGAACTATTTTGTTCTGTTTCTGAAGGGTGACACTCCTCCACTTCTCCCCCTCACTGTGATTTCTTATAGATTTGGCTCTGCACTGGTTATTTTTTTTCCCCCTGTTTACCAAGCCCTCCATAATACCTGAGGATTCAAAGATGAGACCAAACAGTCCCTGCCCTCATGGAGCTTACATTCCACAGGAGACTTCTTGGAAATAATAGTGTCTTTAGTTTACCAGGTTCCTGGCATTGAGTGTGCATTTCAGTATTGGGGGACAGCCAAGAAAAAGGCATGGAGTGGGGAGGGAGATAGAATGTTTTGATTTTTTTTCCAGGAACATCAAGGTGACCAGTAACACTGGATCTTAGAGTATATGGAGGAGATGGAAGTGTAAGAAGACTAGAAAGGTAGGAAAGGGCCCAGGTTATGAAGAACTTTAAAAGCCAGGATGCATCTTAGGTGGGACTTGAAGCCAGCTGACTAGGTGACTTCAAGGGTGTTCTTTTGTATAGTTAGTGAGATTAAATCCACGGATCGGGATAGAGGTGCCGTAGTACACTGCAAAGAACATTCATTGGATTTGGAGTCAGAGGACCTGAGTTCAAATTCTGATTCTGTCAATGACTGTGTCACTTGGCAATCCACTTCATTTCCATGAATTTCTATAAAATGAGAGGGTTGAAGTAGGTGAGGGGTGGGCAAGCATTTTTGTATGGCTTATGAACCATTTTTATATTTTGAAATAAAGTTTCAAATAAAGTTATCGCATTTTAAAATGTAAAAACTATTCTCAGTTCACAGGCCAAGGACTAGATCTGGCCCTTGGGCTGTAGTTTGCTAATCCCTGAACTTGATGATATCTGTGGATCTATTGTTTGTAATCTATGATCCTGTGATGGTTTGGCGGGTTTAAAAGATGAGGAATTTAGGAGAAACTGGCTAAGACCCACCGACTGTAAAATGTTACATTGTCTTCCTGGAGGACTTCTCACTGGGAAGTAGAAGCAGGGGATGAAATTCATTGGAAAGAAACCAGCACATGCTGTGTCTGGTGCCTTCAGTTCACCTATAGCCTGAGGAAGGCCTTTTAATGGGGTGCAAAAGCTTGATAACTCAGTCTTGCTCAGGTACACAAGCTTATCAGTATTTAGAACTGACCTAGTACAGTTTTGTATAGATGAAATGACTAGAAAGATCAACTGACTTCCCTGGTGTCCCACAGCTAGTAGGTAAGAGCCGGAATTGGAACCCATGTGTTCGGTAGCCCAGTGTTATTGCAATTAAATCACCAGTCAGTGATAATAACCTCCCTGCCCCAGACCCAACCAAAGTCATATCAGGCCAGTGACCTTAAAAGTTTGTGATGGTGTGTGGATTTCTTGTCTTTTCTGCTGATTTGACTTTGAAATTCTTAGGAATGCAGTTTTTGACTTCCTCTGGACCTTATGGTATCAGAGAGTTCCTTGCCTAAGGTTATGTATCAGAGCCGGGGCCTGAGCCCAGGTTTCCCTTACCCTGAGGCCAGTGCTCTAATCTATTATGTCCCACAGCCTCGAAGGATTTGACTTTATCTAAAATGTTTTCCAGAAAATGATTCCCTTTCCCCATGCCTATCCCTCATTCATTACCTTTAGAACATCCTGAGACCACCTAGAGTCATCACAAAGCATCTTTTTCAGCTCTTTACATTCTAGATAAAGATTTAACCAGGTTGGATTGGCCCTTGTCACATTCTCCTGGGCTCCTAGATTCAGAGGGACTGAATTTGGATATTTAACTCAAGCCCAGTTTGGTTAGTGAGTAAAAGAGTAAATAGCTGCAAACTCTAATCTCCTAAGGAAAATCCAATAACTCTTCCAGCCGCTTCCCCCCCCCCCGCCCCCAGGAAATAAACTCAGTAGCTATAAAGCCAAAAATAAGCCAGAATTGGGCCCTCCAGAGCTTGGTCTTTCCCCACCCTAGTCCCAGCCCCTCCTTCTCTAGCATATACAGTGTTGCAGGCACTGCCTTGAAGGGAGATGGTAGCATAGTACCATAATACAAAGAATGACAGGATCGTAGCTCTGAAGCTGGAAGAGATCTTAGAAGTAGTCTAGTCCAATCCCCTGGTCTTACAGATGAGGAAACTGAGGCTCAGACTGGTTAAGTGACTTGCCTGTAGTCACAAGGGAGTAAGTCTTCTCACCTCAGCCTCGTTTCCACTGTACCATGCAGTAGAAAGGCCAACAGCATCCCAGTAAAACGCGATGCTGTCATGTACATAGGGAAGACAAGCATACTATCACTTTAGAAACTCTTCTAGCCCTCTGGAATTCTTTCAACCCAGTGAGGATATTGAGGGAGCTAAAACACCCAGACATTTTTCATCAGCAGCCAAAATAAGGGGTAGGAATCCTATATAGAACAAAGTGGCCCTAAGATAGAAAGATATTCAAGGGACCAGAATGGAGGATGTGGCCACAGAGAAAGGCTATAACACCAAAGTTGGGAGGCCTCCCCAAGTATTCTGGAAATTTATTGTGCTGAAGAAGCTTATAGCACATTTTTTCATGTAACTGCCAGGGGCTAAAAATACCTAGCCAGGCTGTAAGAGAAGAAGAGAAACTATTAGGAAGAAATATAGAGAGATATTTAGGGCCAGGGATGGAACAGTAGGACAGAGGCTTCTATCTTTGGCCCTTGGATTTGTCCTCTTTGTGCCTTAGTTTCTCTTAGTCAGGGTAAAAGGAGCCCTAGCAAGCAGAAGTTTTATAAGGCTTTACCAATTAGTAATTAAGGGGCTGAGGTGTGTCTTGGGAGAGTATAGTGTGGATTTTGAGTTTGGTGTCCTGGAAACTGGAAACAACAGGCTGGAAGAGCCTCCATTCTCTTTCTCAGTCCTTCAACAAACATTTATGTGCCTGGCAGTATACTAGATGCTAGGAATATAAAGACAGAAATTAAGCCTTCCCTTCCCTTACAATCTATTGGAGGAAACAATGTATACACATAAATATGTGAAATAAATGGAAGGCCGATTTGTGGGGGAGATGCTAGAAGCAGGGAGGAATAGAAAAAGGTCTTGGGTAGGAGATGGCACTTGGGCTGAGTTTTGAAGGAAACTAGGGATTGTATAAGAGGCTGTGATAGGTGAGGAAGTACATTCCAGGAAGGCATGGGGGACCACCTCAGCAGACTATGGGATGGAAGCAATCATCGTCAGCAGATATGTATTAAGCACAAGACTGTCAATTTCACCTTTTACAACTTCTCTCAGATATGTTCCCTTCTCTCCTCTGACACTATCACCATTCTATCACAGGCCCTCATCTCCTCACACCTGGATTATTGTAATAGCCTGCTTGTGAATCTGCCTTCCTCAAGTCTCTCTCTCCACTCCAAACCATCCTCTAACCAGTCACCAAAGTGGTTTTCCTAAAATAGAAGTCCAACCATATCACCCCCTTCCCCCCCAAAAAAAAAAACCTCCTGTGGCTCCCTATTGCTTCCAGCATCAAATACAAAATGCTCTATTTGGCATTCAAAGCCCATCATAACCCATCTATGTTTTTCCGGTCTTCTTATACTTTACTCCTTCCCATGTATTCTTTGATCCATTGATGCTGGCTTCCTGGCTATTCTACAAACAGGACACTCCATCTCCCCACTCTGGGCATTTTCTCTGGCTGTCTCCCACACCAGATATGCTCTTCCTCATCCCCATCTACTGGTTTCCTTGGTTTCCTTTTAAGTCTCACCTAAAATCCCATCTTGTACAGGAGGTCTTTCCTGATCATTGTTAGTTCTAGTGCCTTCTCTCTTTTGGTTATTTCTTATTTATCCTGAATATAGCTTGTTTGTATATATTTGTTTACTTTTTGCGCATGCGGGGGGCCCCCCCCTTAGATTGTGAGCTTCTTGAGGGCAGAGGCTCTCTTTTGCCGGTGTCCCCAGTACTTAGCACACTGACTGATTGACAAACCATTTAAAGGGCAAAGTGCTGCCCCCAAGGAGCTTAAAATACTCAAGGAAAGAATACGTATCCAAGTCTTTCTTTCTGGAGCCTCCCTGAGTTGAGCAGTCACCAGTTTCTGGTGTTGGAAGTTGGGTTTGCCTGCAGTGTTGTAGATTAGGAAGATTCAACTGCCACAGCCTGAATTGTCTTTTTACTGTCCCAGATAATACCTGGCCCTAGGCCCTGAGGGCACCCCAGTGGAATGAACCTCTTGGCTCTGTGTAAATAGAGGTCAAAAGCTCTAGATTCCCTTTAAAATCCACATTCCAGCTTTTATCAAAGTCTACTGTACCTCTCTTCCAATTCACTCCTGCCCCTCCCTGACAGTAATGTCTTTTGACCTTCGTATCTGCCTCCACCCACCCATCTAGTCCAGTGCTGGATGTAAACTTTGTGTCCCCTGCCCAGCTGTGCCATTGACTCACAATGTGACTTTGGACTTGTCTTTGCTCCTCTAGGTCAGCCTCCCCTTCTGTAAAAGCTCAAAGTAAGTCAAATGGAAAGAAATCCCTGCAAATATTATAAACACATACTCTTACCTCTTCAGTAGGCAGTTTCACCTCGGTTTTCCCATTGCTTTGGATCTTGTCCCCTGACTTTTCTTATGCTGGCTATCTTTTTCTGTATAGATATTTTGTTCAGACCCATGCCAGAGCTGCCATACAACCCCCGTAACATTCTTCAGTGGTCTGTGATTTGGTCTCTAGGAGAAGTTGCTTTGAAGCAGATTTATCTGAGAAGGTGTTAGAGATCCTGTCTCCTCTTGGATGATTCTCCTGGAACACAGGGCAGAGGCTGCAGCTCTGAGCAGCCAACATGTGTCCAGCAAATGTCCTCTTTTTTAGCATCATACCTATTGGGACAGTTGGGGTGGGGGTGGGGGGGGTGGCCAGATAGGTACTTTGAAGTGTGAAAGTAGTACATTAGCCTCCCTTGATCGCCCGGGAATCAGAGGCAGTTTATTTATCAGCATGTCTAGGGTAAGGAACAACAGTTAGCAGATGTGTGAATCTTTCATTTACATTTCAGTCCCAATCTATTATTTAAGTAAAAGATTTTGTGCTAGGTTGTAGACCTTTAGTAGTTGATTTTTTTTTTTTACATTTTACAGGGATATTTGAACTTTATGAGTTTTATGCTTTCATATCAGGAAACTGAGCTCATTTTTTTCCTGATAGTAACATTTCTGATTAAGGTAAAAGGCCTTATATATAATTACCTTTGAAATGAAAAGTGTGCCCTCAGGCATTATGATGCAGTGGAAAGAATGCTGAATTTGAAGTCAGAGAACCTGGAATCAAATCTCAGGTTTGCCATCTGCTCCCTGTGAGATCTTGGTCATACTGCTTCATTTCTGGGCCTCAGGTTTCCTCAAGGAAGGAGTAGGACCTGAAGGTTCTCAAGATTCTTTCTAGCTCTGGATCTGCAAAACAATAACTTTGCTAATTATTCTTTTCTAGGAATATTAGAGGGGTGTGTGTAGGCGTGTTTCACACAAGTCATGCCAGCAGTGGGTTTTGAACTCAGCTTGTCTGACTTGAGGTCTTATAGCCTTCTGGGTGCTATAATGCCTTTCGTATTTGAAGATGATACTGTTTATTGTAGCTGACAGTCAGTGGGCGACGCTGTGAGAGGCGGCTGAGAGGCCTGGAGATCTGGCTGGGTTCAGGTGCTCCCTCTGACCCATTCTAGCTGTGGAATTATGGCAGCTATTGAAGACTAGCTAAAAACTAGAGAGCTGCTGATCTGTTTTGGTAAAAGGAGTTTCTACATGGGGATATGTACTAGAAATGCTTAGTAGTAGTAATTGTTGTAGCAGCAGCGGCAGTAATAATTTACCAAACACCAATTTTTTTTCCTGTGACACTATTGCTGAGAGAGGTGGCTAGTTGGGTGCAGTGGATAGAGTGCTGAGTCTGGAGTCAGGAAGACCTGAATTCAAATCCATTCTCACACATTTACCAGCTGTGTGACCTTGGGCAAGTCACTTAACCTCTGCCTCAATTTCCTCAAGTGTAAAATGGGAACAATAATAGCTCCTACTTCACTGAGGATCAAGTAAGATCATATTTGTGAAGTGCTTAACCCAGGCACAAAGTAAGTATAGAAATGCTAGCTGTTATGGTTATTGTCACATAGAGTTTGCTTTGGAACTAAGGACAGACACTGTAGGAAATCTTCTGTATGTCTCCTATTCTAGAGCTCTGTTGGGTTTAAGATTGGACACTTTTATCTGAGGCACGCTGAGAGGCCCACCCAGAGAATCTTTGTGGTGCCCTGGACTAGTGTCCTAGATTAAATTCTGCCTCTGAATCTTAACTTACCGGTCTGACTTTGGACAAGTCACTTAACTTCCCTGGGTCTCAGTTTCTTCATTTGTAAAATGAGAGGGCTGTACTAGATGGCCTCCAACAATGTCCCTTGCAGCTATCTATGTAACCCTGAAAATTCAGTTTTTCCGTTGTGAAATTCAGTACATCCGGTTCTTTAGCAAAATCAAAATAAGAAATAAATATGATACTTTTTTTTTAACTGTAGCAGCTTTCTTGTAAAGAACAGGAGTCCAGTCCCAGGATATTTCCTACCTATTTCCCCTCTGAGTCATTGGGAAGAGGAAGCTGATGCTCTCTCCCCCACAGGCTATAAAGCACAGTGGTGGTCCCAGAGACCCTTTTAAGAGGGTCTATCAGATTGAAACTGTTTTCATAATAATACTAAAATGTTTTACTTTCTAATAATTTCTATTATGTGCCTATCACTGTGCTAAGTTCTGGGAATACAAAAAGAGGCAAATGATAGTCTGTGCTGCCAAGGAGCTTCCAATCTAGTGAGGGAGACAACATGCAAACAAATGTAGACAAAGCAAGCTTTATAAAAGATAAATAGGAAATATTGACAGAAGCAAGATACTAGAATTAAGGGGAGTTGGGAAAGGCTTCCTATAGAAGATGTTTGTTGTTGTTGTTTAGTTGTGTCTGACTCTTTGTGACCCCATTTGGGGTTTTCTTGTCAAAGATACTGGAGTGGTTCGCCATTTCCTTCTCCAGCTCATTTTGCAGATGAGGAAACAGAAGCAAACAGGGTTAAGTGGCTTGGTTAGAGTCACATAGCTAGGAAGTATCTGAGGCTGGATTTGAATTCAGAAAGAGGAGTCTTCCTGACTCCCGGCCTCTCTCTCTTACTATTTCATCACCTATTTGGGACTTAAAGGAAGCCAGGGAAATCAGTAAGTGGCATTGAGGGAAAACATTCCGGGCATGAGGAACAGCCAGAGAAAATCCCTTTAGCTGAGAGATGAGTGTCTTGTTCATGGAACCAGCCAGGAGGCCAGTGTGTCACTGTATCAAAGAATATATATTGGAGAGTAAGGTGTAAGAAGACTGGAAAGGCCGGAAGGGACTAGGTTATGCAAAGCTTTGAATGTCAAAAAGATTTTTTATTTAATACTAGAAGTGATAGGAAGCTACTGGAGTTTATTGAGTAGGGGGATGACATGGTTAGACCCGAACTTTAAGAAAGTTACTTGGGAACTTCTTTATGTAGGGGTAGAGGTAGGAGCAAATCAGGCTTCTCTCTCCTTTTCCTTCCAACATACACACATTTGACATTTTCTTCTGGCTAAACCAGATTATATGAACACCAAGAAGAGAAGTCAGAGGGGAGATAAATAGCCTTACGGTCATGTATATAGATGATGAAGGGATAGTACCAACAAATTGAGAAAATGGGAAATTTTAATAAGGATAAGACATTTATTTTTTTAATTTTATTTTTTAGGCAAATGGGGTTAAGTGATTTGCCCAGCGTGTCAAGTGTTTGGTCTGAGGCCAGATTAGGATAAGACATTTATTAAGTGCACACATGGCATAGTGAATAACAGAGTTCACTTCAAAGCCCTACTGGCTCTGTGACTTTGAGCCAGTCCCTTAGCCTCTCAGGGCTCTAAGGAACGTCGTAATACTAGGAGACAGAAGGTGCTTTTTACTGGAAGAGGGAATTTCTCCTTCTGAGAGGCTGTCTGTCCTGATGTGTAAGGCAGTGCACTCGGCACTGGGAATACAAAGAAAAAAAAGTCACACCTGCCCTCAAGGATCTTAGATTCTGCTGAGACAACGGGTATAAGAGTAAGCACAAGATTGTCTTGAGAAGGGAGAGAATCTTAATAGCCATAAGAGAGGTTAAGAAGGCTTCAGACAGCCGAGCCTTGAAGGAAGATAAAGATTTAGAGAATTCCAGCTGAAGAGGAGGAGTATATTCTGGCTATGGGAAATTGGTTATGCTGAGAGTCAGAGGGAGGAGGTAGAATCTCAAATTTCTAATCTCATCTGGTAGTTCAGCTGAAGTAGAATGAATAATGTGAAATTAGGCTAGAAGAGGAGTTTAGAGATGTTTGTGAATGGCCTTCAAAGCCAGACTCAGGGACTTGTCTTTATCCTAGGGGTGATGGGATGCTCCTAAAGGTTTTTGAGCAGAAGAATTTTAGATCTGTGTTTTAGCCACATTCCATTGGCACCTGTAAGATGGATTAGAAGGGAAAACCCATTAGGAGACTATTGCAAGAGTCCACTCGAGAGCTAATAAAGGGTGGTGGCTATATGAGTAGTGAGAAGGAAGCTGATATGAAGTATTGTGGAGCCAAATGAAAAGGACTTGTCAGTTGATTGACTTTGGGGGGGATAAAAGGAGGGAAGGACCTGTGGGAAGATTTATGGTCCAGTTGAACCTCAGGATTTGTTTGCTTTAGAGGGAAGGTGCTGGGTTTTTTGAGTTGTAGTTGTATAGTTGGCAGTCTCCTCCTACTAGGCTGCCTCTCAGACACTACCCAGGAGGCCAGGCCCCTCAGTTCACTATTTGCTCTGGGCAGGGCTGTGCTGATTCTCCTTCAGGAGCTTTTGAAATCTGTTCTTCTCATTTCTTTTGGGGGCTTTCTGGACCTCTCCTTAGCAGAGCGTGAAGCACCAGATACCTTGCAGGGATGATGATAATAATAGATAATAATAATAAGGCACCTTAAGGTATATATAGTTCTTTACATCCATTGTCTCACTTGAGCCTCACCACAGCCCTGTGAGGTAAGCACTACAAGTAGTATTATTATCCCCATTTTAAAGAACTGAGATGGCCAGATGTTGAAGGCAAGAGTAAAGCAAGGTCTCTCCTGAATTCGGGTGCAGCACACTTTCCATTACACCACACTATCTCTTGGAGTCTGAGATTTGTAACCTTCTTATTTGCTTACCCAGTGTTCATCACACATAACTTGGTGGGCTGAATTCAGGTAGGGAAGAAATAGATAACTAGAGCTACAATCTGCTTTTTCATAGGTTCTCTCCTACCTCTTTTTTTTTTTTAGGAGAATGAGAATCCTCACCATCACCATTTTTAGCTCTTCACATTTACCTCATAAAACTTGATGGACACTCATCTCATGCCTGTTTTTCCTTTATTTAATGCCCAAGTGTGCCGCAGCATCCCATTTGTAAAATATTTTTTGGTTAGAGCAGTATCGTTTTTAAAGGGACTATGGCTATAGTAATCAATATGACTTAGTACAGCAGTGGGGTAGAGTCACATCTAAATACATGATGGATCCTCTGTGATCTTGGTGGATTGATTTTACGTTGGTTCTCCAGACCCCTTCACTGAGAAGTAGACTCTTTTCCTTTCCAGCCTCCCAGGTTGTAGGGAGATAGAGAGCTGTAAAACTCTGTGCACTCATCCCTCAAAGAGAGGTGCTGCATACTTTCTGTGGTTTATTACCATGGCCTATCCCAGCCAAGAAGTGGGGCCAAAAAATGTTGAAGTTTACAGCCAGGTATACTATTTTGCTAGAGATTCAATCAGTCTTATGACAGGTCTTGTAGGTTCAGGAGTTCCCCTGGTTTACAATCAGACCATGACCTGTCAGACTGGTTTCCTAATTCCCCTGGAAAGCCTTTGGCCAGCCTTGAGCCTGCTTGTGGCTGCCCAGGGACCTGGAGACTGCCAGGCCCTTGACCAGTGTCAGGGAGAGAAGATGCTGAGTGGAATAGAAAGTTCTGAGAGCCTCGTGCTTCTTCTGTATACTGGGAGACTAGCAGTAATAGTCCTAGCCCCCAGCTCCCTTGACTGTCTTGCAGAACTTTGGGAAAGTCTAAAAGAATATTTCAGACTGGGATTGAGATTTCTTTACAAATCAGACTTGTGATTTCATTATCATAGAGGGTTCCCAGTGAGAAAACTCACCCTACCAGGGCAGATTTACAACTGGTAGAATTTGTGGTATCAGAAAGTTGCCTGCAGCATTGAAAGGTAAAGTGATTTGCCTGGGGCCATTGGGTATATGTCAGGCAGCACTTGAACCCACATCCTTCTGACTTCGAGGCTGGCTGTTGATTCATTGCTCATGAAATCATGAAATACTGGGAGGTTAAATGGACTTGTACCCTGTAAGGGAAGGCTGGCGACTGATGATAGTGCCTCCTTTGCCTCTGTGGCCTTCTTCTTTCCCCACTCATTTTTTTCCCTCATTAAATCCATAACTCTCATCAGGCATTCGTCACAAGTGTTCTTCTCTGCATCAACAACAACACAAATTGTTGTCTGGGGACGAGACATGATGAGTGTCTAACTTGAGCACGAAGCCTCTCTCACCAGAGGATTGTTCAAAGTCGTCATTCACTGGTTTTATCTTTCTGAAATGTCCAATGGCTTGTTGGGTATCACCTTGACTGGAATAGGGAAAGAGACATGGACTGAATTTCTTTTCCATTAAGAAGGATGGAATGGTAATAACATCTTTCCTATGTTTCAGAAGTGACCAGTTTCCTGTGTAGTCTAAGATTGGAGTTAAATGGTGACTTAGAATTAGGAAGGTGGTGTTGTTTGTCCTTCTTTTTCTGAAGAGGACCAGTGACATCACAGGTGATATCTTGAGTTTTGCATGAATTGGATTTAAGTTGAGGCAAAGTTGTGCAAAATCATCAGACTCACTGTCTTTTCTGGAGTCATGGAAGTCCAGTGGCAAGACAAAAGTCAAGACAACTGGTGATGGTCCAGGATGCAGATGGCTGTTGGAACAAATTGTTCTCATCTGCTCATTTTACCAGGGGAAATCTTCACATGCTTGGGGTAGACATTCCCCTAACTCACTGATGGGTTTGAGGCCTGTAGGTTACCCTCAACCTGGTTGGGCCCATCTACCAAGACAGTTTTCCCAGGGTGTGGCTACTGTCTATGCTAGAGCTCTTTAGAGCCACATGTGAGAGTTGGATGAAAGGTAGACACCAAAAGTAGATGAGCAGCCCTGAAAAGGTCTTGATAAGCCCCCACACCAGAAGTGGATGCTAGTCTTTGGACACCCCATACAGCTCATCAGGAAGGGACTAGTGTTTGAATACATCCTCATCTATGTGATCACCAGCAAATCACTTAACCTCTCTGAGCCTGTTTCCTCTTCTATAAAATGGGGATGCTACTTATACCAGCTATTTCACCTCCATTAAAGTCTTACTTGGTACTGAAAAGCCATCGCATGTCTTGGAACATGACCTTTGTAGGAAGAATTCTACTATAGGCCCAGGGATTGACTGTGTTTGAGTTTGCAGAGTTTAATGAGGCTGCCTGGAGTGGATACAAGGTGATTATTTTGCTTGGCCACAGTGGCATTTGAAGACCATCTGCTAAGTCTTAGAGGGGTTGCTCTCTGTGTTACTAGAGGCAACATCAGTATCGAATTGATAGAGTGGTTATAAGGAAAACACTTTATAGAAGGCAACTTTTATTATAGAATGAGCTCTCGCTGTTTTTACTATTAAATCAGGGGAGTGCCACGGACACAGCATCTGAAAGCTAGCAACTCATTTGGTCCTGTGGTGCTTTCCCAGACGAGATGATAAAACCTGGCTCGCTTTCTAGTATTGTCAACAGGGTTTTCCTGGTTGTACAGCTTTGCCCTGTAGCTGCTTGTTGTCTCATGGGAACAAGTATCAGCTTGGAAGATCAGTGGTAGAGTTCCTTAGGTCACTCACTGCTTTGGATGATGATATAGAAGGCAAAGTTAAATTTTCAGGTAACACAAAGCTGGGAGAGGTGGCTAATGTAATAGATGATAGAAGCAAGATTCATGGTAATAGATTGGACTATGAATCCATGACCATTTACGATCCTAGTGAGATGAAATTTAGCGGGCAACATGTCTGGCATTTAACTTCCAAGATCAATTGCACAAGTACAGGAAGGGGCAGCAGTTTATGTGAAAAAGATCTGGGGTTATTAGTTGCTATAAGCATAATAGGAGCTGTTGACAGAATAATACTTTAAGAAACTGTGATTTCATTAATGAGGATACTTTTTTCACCAGTGCATATTGTAACTCCTTTGGAATTTAATACTTTACCTTTAAGAATTGCCTTTGAGGTTTAGCCTGTAATCCCTGTTTCCCTGGGTAGCTGAGGCTGGCAGATCTCTTGAGCTCAGGAGTTCTGAGCCATAGCGGCCTATGCTGATTGGGTGTCTGCACCAAGTTTGGCATTAATATAGGGAGCTCCCCAAGAGTGAGGGTGCCACCAAGCTGTCTGTGCAGGGGCAAACCAACCCTGGTCAGAAACATAGCAGGTCAAAGAAGGATTGGGCCAGTAAATATTCTCTAATCTTCCAGCCTGGGCAAGATAGGAAGACCCAGTCTTTTTTTTTTTTGAAGTTGCTTTTGCTGAAGAAAATTCATCACTGCTACCAAACTGGTAATGAGCCATTGTAAAGTTAGCCAGTTTGGTCCTTGGATCAGCAGATACCTGGCATAGGCTCTGCTGCAGACTTAGCTGTCAAGAACTCAATGTCACCTTCCTGTCTTGATGAGTCAGGCATCATTGAAGAACTTTAGTGGAGGAACAATGTTGTATGACAATAAAGATGGGGTAAGGTGTAATATAGTAATAAAAAGGTGAATACTGTACTAAGCAGCATTATATTGTGTTGGAATATTGTGTTCAGTTCTGGGCACCGCCCTGAACATATGGTTAAAATGTGTTCAGAGTAAGGCAGCTAGGATGGTGAGGGACCAGGACACCATGTTCTTGGAGAAAACAACAACAACAACAAAAACACCTGAAGGAATTGAGAATATTTAGTATGGAAAAGAGAATGCCATTGAGTACTGGGACCACAATGCCATTTAACTTGCCAGCTCTCAGGGCACCATGCATTGGTCATAGTAAGTTCATAGGAGATCTAGAAGGGTTGTTAGGGTTCATATAGTCTAGCCCTGCCCCCTTCCCATTCTATAGAGAAGTCCAAGGCCATTCAGGTTGTAAATAGTACAGTCACTTGCAGAGAGACTCTAAGAATTCCCATTTGAACCTTTCCAGAGAACTCCCAACTCAAGGTTTTCCATTTACCTTTGTAGGGTAGTTTGTCTAGATGTCCCCTTTCCCTTTTCCTCCACATTTTATTCCGTGCAATATTTGTCTATGGACATTTCTTCATCCCCCGGAAGAATATAAGTTCCTTAAAGGCAGAGTCTCTCACCTGTATCCTGATACAACACCTAGTCCGGTTCCTTGCATGTAATAGACACTTAATATATTTGTTAAATTTTATCCACTTAATACATATTTGTGTCATGAAGAATGAATGATAGCAACCTTGAAATATTTTACACCAAGCAAGAATGTCAGAGGAAGGAACCTTGGAGTTCATCTTCCCAACCTGCTTATTCTACACAGAAGAAAACACTCTCAGAGCTGTTACATTGAAGTAGACCTGTTCTGTATTGCTTCAGCTGGCAAAACTAGAACCAGTGGTTGGATGTTACAGTGAAGGCCTATTGAAAAGGAAAAGCTTTCTTTCTAACAGTTAGAGTTATTTGTCCATTGATGACCCGGGCTGCTTGAAGAGTTAGTGAGCTCCTTGTGGTTTTTTACTGTTAGTCTGTGCACCTTAGGAGTTCACGTTGAAGCCAGAAACAAAAGATCCTTGGTGTGCGACTGGCTGGGGCATCTGTTATGGATTTTTGCAGGTAGTGGGAAATTGGATCAATGACTTGCAAGAATGTTTCCAACTCTTAAATTGTGAGAAAAGACTAAAAATGCTAAAAGATTAAGATAGAAGAGCCCACGCCCAAGTGAAAAATGGTGACTGAAGTTTATTAGGGTAGTCACAAAAAAAAATGGTAGTGCTGGCTATATTCACAGTTGAGTATAGTATTACAAACTCAGTGAAGAGTTGATGATGAATAAGTGATATCTAGGCCAATGGCTGTGTTCTCTTGGAGCCAAGAGACCTGCTTACCTCACTTTGGAGGTAGCAATTCCCTTTCTCCTTTTGAGGGAAACGCTATTCTAAGGTAATAGAAAGGACATAGCAAGACAATAGCATCTTGTTCACTTTTTCCCTCTGTATACTTCGATATTTGATGGATCTCATTGATCTTTTTCTTTGGTGTAGGAGAAAGTGCTGAATTTTGAGTCAGAGGACCTGGGTTCGAATCCTAGCCTTTGCATTTATATTATTTGTGTGACCCATAAAAGCTGCCTCATTCCTCTGGTTTCCTTATATCTGTAAAACAAGGGAGGGTTGGACTAAATGGGCTTTGAAGTCCCTTCCAGGTCTAAATTGATTATACTCTGATCCTCTGTGAGTACTTCCTCCAGTAGTGCAGCTTGCAACCCATCCAGGCTTGCTGGCTTTGTGTTGTTCTTCTGTCTCCTCATAAATCCACTGCAAGGAGTCCACCCAAACTGCTGGGGACCTTTCTGGAGATCTTTGCACAGTGCTTAGATACCTGTGGTGCATACTGGCTGTCCACAGGTTTTTCCTCACTTTCCCTACATGAATCCTCATTCAGTTTCTCCTTCTGCATAAAATCACAAAAGTTCATTTTACTTAGGACATAAATAGCACCTTCTCTCAGGCTGGCAGCCACTTTACCAACCAATCTCTACTTTCTCATTTTGCTCACCTCCTGAATTGCGAAAGGAACCAGGAAGAGGTTGCTTGTAGCAATATTCATTTTGCAGCTGAGGAAGCTAACCAGAATTAGATTAAAATTCAAGTGTTAGAAACCTGAGCTTCAAATGATTATAAATTAGCCTGAAGAGTTGTCCTTATCTATTGATCACCAGCAAATGTCTGAGTGTCTACTTTCCTTATGGTAGTGTGTATGCTTTAGAAGTTTAGGAGATTACATTCTTGCCAGAAACCAGCAGAGATTTGGGGTTGTAGGTATAAATTCTTCAGGCACTACTGTCTTGGGAGCTCTCCCCTGATTTTTCTTTTCCTACTTTCCTGGTAGGTGGCTGGCTGGGAGTTGGGCCAGACGCCCCATTGGAGGACAGGCAGAAACAGAGGCCTGTCTCGAAGTAGTAGCTTAAAGCAGCAGCTAGGGTTGGTGGTGTGCTGCTCCCCCCCCCCAGCCATGTGAACACACTTTCTTCCCTACTTGGTCCCAGAATGGCAGGCTCCTTGTTTTCTTGGGAGGGTGGGGATAAGAAGAGGGAAGAGAGCTGGAGGGAAAGGGGTGTGGCTCGGTCTTGCATCAGTGCAGGGAATGGTTTGAAACAGAGTGCAAAAGAACTCTGGATCCTAAGGGTTTCCTCCAGAGGAGTTAGTCTGGTTTTCCTTTCCCCTAAGGGTTTATTTATGGGTTACAAGAAAAAAATGAAAGAAGGTCAGACAGGCTTCTGGAGAGCCCCAGGCTCTGGCTAGATTTCAATTAAAATAGTTCCCCACTGAACACATTATAAACCTTGTCTGTCACCTAACCACTTTCCCCTAGAATCAGAGTGCTTTTCTGAGGGACTGTCTCTTGGGCTTGGGATGTTTCTGGGAGGAGCACCCCTACCCCCAATCCCAGCATCTGTGTGAGTTTCCTTTGAAGGACTAACATTTAGAATCAGCCCATGCTCCCATCCCTGTGTTCTCCCCAGAGAGTCCAAACCCTATGTCCTCGTATTACTTAAGATTTGCATTAATAGAAAATGTTTAGGATGTACCCAAATAATTTCATCCTTTCCCAGGGATTTTTGCTGTCTTTTGCTGTCCAAAGCAGTTTTCTCTGCTAACGTCTCTCATACTTATAGTCACTATACATCCTTTCAAGAAAAGCAAATTTAGGGGGCAGCTAGGTGGCCCAGTGGATAGAGCACCGGCCCTGAAGTCAGGAGGACCTGAGTTCAAATCCGGCCTCAGACCAAACACTTGACACTTACTAGCTGTGTGACCCTGGGCAAGTCACTTAACCCCAATTGCCTAAAAGCAAAAAAAAAAAAAGAAAGAAAAGAAAATTTACTTTGAAAAAGGCTCTGTAGGAGGAGTATCCATTGTCAGACCATGCAGGCTAATTGTTGGTTTAGGAAATGTGGTCCCATTTGTCCTTCAGAGTCCTTATCCGAGATTACTGTTGGATTGATAGACATGGCATGTGCACCTGATCACGTCTAGATTTTCCTCTTGGCTTGATTTCCTTTGGACCTTGATATTAAATAGCACCTCTTTTTGTGCCTGTAGCTAGTTACTGACATGCTGAAGAGCTTTTGGGGTGGTAATAATAATAGTAATTTACATTTGTATAGCATTGTAAGGTTTATCCAGCTTTTTGTGGCTACTGCCTAGAGTAGGAAGGAGGGTGGTACAAAACGTATTATCTTAAGAGGAATCAGAGGTTTTGAGAGCTCTGGTGACTTGCCCAAGGTCACCCAGCCAGTAAGCATCCAGGTCCAGTGCTCTATCCATTATGCATACTGGCTAAAATGAAAGACCACAAGAAAGGAGATATTACCTTGTGAAATTCAACCCAACTTAACAAATATTTTCTGAGCATTGACTGTGAGCTGGCACTGTACTAGAGATGCAAAGACAAAAATAAAATGGTATTTACCATCAGAGAGCTTTCTAGAAGGAGAGGTACATAAAAATTAGGGACAGAATGGAGAAAGGAGAAAATCCAAGTATTGTAGGGGGGAAAATCTGAAGAGGAAAAGAGAACCAACTGAGAAGATCAGGAAAAGTTTCACAAGGAGCCAGCCTGATCCAAAAGTTGGAGATGGGTGTGTATTCCAAGCATGGGGGTACAGCTTCTGCACAGTGCTCAGAGGTGATAAATGCAGCATTGAGTTCAGGGTACCAATGAGCGTCCAGCCTGTTGTGTGAAGGCAGAAGCTGGAGAAGAAGGGTCATAGCCAGCTCTTAGCTGAGGGTCAAGCTGAGACATTTCTCTTGTGACCTAGAGGCAATGAGGGAACCCAGCTGTGAGTGAACTGGTCTGATCTGTGTCTTAGGAAAATGATTTTGGATGGATTGGAAAGCCTACCTAGTCTAGTGCCTGGCACATAGTAGTTGCTTAAATAAATGCTTTATTGATTGAGAGGGAGAAACTGGAGGCTGGAAGTCCAATTAGTCCATAAGACTTAAGATTCTTCTCAGTTTTTCTATGTGTATCTCTATGTCTGTGTGTGTTTCTATTTCTGTGTTGTCTCGAGTATTGCTCTCTATTTGTTTCTCTCTCATTTTCTCTTGGTGAGCCTGTATCTTAGTATGTTTGTCTTTCCCTTCTTATTCCTCTCTATGTCTCTCTCTTTCCTTTGGAATTTCTTGTCTTTCTTTCCCTTAACTAGCTATAACATAGAACCAAGTATGTATTTTAAAATACAAATTGTTTTATGGAAAAGAATTGTTTAAAATTAATATTTTTTTCCCAATTACATGTAAAGACTATTTTTATATTCATTTACCAAAAAAAATTGAGTTCCAAATTGAGTGGTTTGCCATTTCCTTCTCCAGCTCATTTTACAGTTAAGGAAACTGAGGCCAACAGGGTTAAGTGACTTGCCCAGGGTTACACAGCTATTAAGTATTTAACTTGCAAAGATGAGTCTTCTTCACTGGCATTTTATTCACTGCACCACCTAGCCGGCCAAGCTAGCCCAGGTCTTTAATAGACAAATAAAAATAAGATAGACACCCCATCTTTGCTCTGGGCAGTGACTTACTTCATTCTGCAACCCTCCTTGACTCTTGAAGAGCTGAGAGGGGCAATCTCCTGTTAAAAGAGGCTTTCTGTCCTGAAACAATGTGCTTTTTCTTGATGTTTTCTCCAGATCCCTGGTTGAGGGTGGGAGAAGTCTGCCCCCAGGTTTCCTCGCTGCCTGGCACTCTTCTGGAGGGGCTGGTAACTCTTTGGTTCTCTTGCTGGTCATAGTGCAGCCCCTCGCCCCTCCCTAGCCTTTGATTATAGCTCTCAGGGCCCCCTATTGGGCTGCCCTTGGAGCCTGCTGTAGTCACTCTCTGGATCAGCCTTTGTGTTTGTCTTGTGTTGGGAATCCTGCATATCCAGGAGATGTTAGGTTGTGGGTGAGGCCAGCCCCAAAGGGGTTTTCCTGAGCTTTAGCCTGGGGTGGGGGGCCGGACCTGGGAAAGAGGAGTGACTTTGGGTTTATATCTCGGTCAACAAACCTTTACTAAACCCTCTAATCACCGGTTCTCTTTTCCTATGGGGATACTGCCCTTGGTTCTTGACGGTTGCTTCTTTCCCTTAGCAACAGAGCCCTTTCCAGAAAGCTGGGGAGAATATGGATTGGGCTTTGTTTGCAGCCTTTCGCATCAAAACCAACCTGAGGAGCTGCCCCTGAGAGCCGGGGAGTGGCCAGAAAGTAGAGAAACTGAGCAATGAAAAGGAGAGCAAAGGTTGTCCTTGGGCCCCCTCCACCCTCTAGGCTGTTTCTGTCTCCTGGTGGAGATCCCGCCCTCAGGCTTCTTACTGAGATGGGCCTCCGGGCCTCGCCCTCCCTTGCTTCCATGTCCTCCTGCTGGTTGAGGTCAGCACCTATTAATAGCCAGGGAGTTATCCAGTTTAATCCTCCCTATGGGCTGGAGAGAAGGTAGGGAGAAGGAGAGGAAAGTCCTGGGAAAGTAGAATGAGCACTCTCTCTGCTTGAGCTTGTACTCCACAGTTGTTGCCATGTCTTCATACCATAGGGACTAATAACCTTTAGTTCATCATTTCTTATGTGATTTGGAATTAAAGCACTAGACCTGGTCCAACTGCTCTAGGGATTGGTTTGGAATCATTGATGAGGGCACAGGATGTGCCAGGTATACTCAAGCACAACATGTCTTCAAAAAGTGGGCATTTTGTGTGTCATTTAAAAGTTTATATTTTTAAAGTTTAGTTAATTTTAAAAATCAGTTGTAGTTTCTTTAGTTTGACCAATAATCTATCATTCAGCAAATGATCAACTTTAATTAATTTAGAAAATACAGTTTCCTGAGTTGCATACACTAATGAAACATGCCAGAGGAATCATTTCCCCTTTCCCCTAACCCCCTTAACTGGGATAATCTGAAGAAGATTTACCCTGATGATCTAGCTAGGTAGGGGCAAAGTCAGAAAATGAACAAAGGAATGGTGAAGAAAGGTCTAGTCTGGTGATATTTGTACCATTGAAATTTGTGAATTCTTTTCCATACTGGTCTCCAGGGCCAGGCAGGAATGTGTCAGGGAAATTGGAGCATGGTAAGCATTGAGACACCTCACCTCCTTCCATACCCAGGAGAGATGGAGGGAAGTGGTTAGGGCCCTCCCAGAGATGTTGTGGACTTTGAAACCCAGTATCTGATAATTTCTTCTCTACCTTTTGACTATTTGTAAAGAATTTTATGGGAAAATGGGCTGGAACTCTAGCTAGCCAGGAAATAGGGGCCATTAGGAATGGTTTTCCACTCTCTACTCCCAAGGTGTCTGGGGGTAGAGGTTGCAGAATCTTATTTTATGGGCTTAAAGGGAGGCTGGGATATCTCAAATTATCATCAGGCCAGTTCAGGTTAACCTACTGTTTTGTCCCCAGTTCTTACCCTTTACATTCCCTTCATTCTATCAAGAAAAGAAAGGCTAGCAGACTGGGTCACTGCAAGAAATGGGCACTGGTTGGGGGTGAGGAGGGCCCGGAGAAGAGCAGCAGACTGGGCTTGGACAGAGGACCGACCTGGCAGAGGTCAAGCCTCTGATGCTTAACACCCTTGGGTGACCTGGGAAAAGTTATTCCACCTCCCTGGATCTCTGTTTGCTCAGCTGCAAAATGAGGGGATTGGACTACCTGGCTTCTGAGCTCCTTTCTAGCTAGTAGTCGGAAAGCTAGGTGAAAAAACTGCAGGATAATCATGAAGTCTTTGGTTTCTTCCTCTTCCCCTTTTGGTTTCTGAAGTCATCCTTTCACTTCTTCAAAGGTATTTGAATTGGGAGGGCTAAAGGCTACAGGGCTGCTGGGTGAAGAACTGGGCTTTCAGTCTTGCCTCTGCCCCTTCTAACCTGTGTTGTGTGACCTGGGGCTAGTCCCCTCACCGAGCCTAGGTTAGATAAATGACTTCTAGCTTCTAGCTCTTAAGCCTGTGATCCTGTGAATAAATACTTTGCCCAGGGACCTTGTGGGGGAGGGGTATTCTCCCCTCTCTGTGGGATTGCCTATCACAGATTAAATGTTTCACCAATATTTGTAGAATTGAGAATTTAGAATTTAATACTCAGGGTCTTGCTTCATTATTCTTCCCTCGTCCCATTACTGGTTACCGATCTACTCTTAAAAGTTGTTCAGTGAAAGCTTACTTTAGGTTGAAAAGAAGATGGCAGAAGAGTTCTCTCCAAGTTGTAGGAAATCTAAAATAGGAAATTTTTTAGAGAAATGCAATTATTCTTTTTCCAGTACTATAATGAACAGATACAAAAGACTGCTAATTACAATGGGCTAAGCTCATAAATTACCATTCTTATTAGAATTTAACAATTGTGTTTCATGTTAACATATCATAAACATCAAAGTCCTGAGTAATGCTATATTTGAGTAACATTTGCCAGTGTCAGAATTAGTACAAATCCTAAATTCTTATAGCCCGACTTAGCATATTTTGTTCATCACTTTTCTCCCCCCACAGGGATATTATCACAAGAATGCAGAGGTGCAGAAAGGACTAGACAGGCAGGTCCAGATCACCTGGGTGCTGTCTGCTCCTACTGAAGACTTTGGCCTTTGAGGCAACGTGGTATAAGCAGTGGTATGGTGAATTAGAATTCAGGAAGACTTGTGTTCAAATGCAGCCTCTCATGCTTGTCTGCCATGTGACTGGGAAGATGACCTTACCTCCCTGAGCTTCAGTTTGCTGCTGTTGTTGAGTTGTTTCATTTGTGTCTGACTCTCCCATCACTCCATTTGGTGGCTTTTTTTTTTTGGTAAAGATCCTGGAATGGTTTGCCGTTTCTTTCTCCAGCTCATTTTACAGATGAGGAACTGAGGCAGACTGGGTTAAGTGACTTGCCCAGGGTCACACAGCTAGTAAGTATCTGAGGCCAGTTTGAACTCAAGTCTTCCTGACTCCAGGGCCAGGGCTTTATCTACTGTATCACATAGCTTCCTCACCTGCAAAACGGGGCTGATAATACCTGTAGTACCCACATCACAATTGTGAGGCTTACATGAAACAGTGTATATAAGGCTCATTGCAAGAGTGGCATGCTGATATCAGGTATTACCGATGTTGTTATTAACACGAGGAGGTTGAATGACATGGCTTATTTCCCTTCAGCTCTAATGTTCTCTGATACTGAGTGTAATGAGATCTGATGGTGTAAAGCAGGCCCAAGGGAGTTCTGTGACCTGACGTGTGTTGTGCCTAAGGTGCGCTCCCCTTTGGCCTTAGCACATTGATACATTACCCATACCTGGTGTTATGGAGCTTAGATGTGCGACTTGGCTTTCTTGTGAAAAGGGGTGTCAGTGTACAAGAGTGAATCCAACCAAATTGAAGAGTCCCCCAGAGGATATACAGGGACATAGATTTAGAGCTGGAAGGTACCTCGGTGGCCTTCTAGGCCCACCACCTGAAGTAACAGTCGAGGAAACTGAGGCTCACAAAGATGAAGGCACTCGGTCGCATAGCCAATAAGTGTCAGAGGGACGATTTGAACCCAAGTCTTTCTGACTTCAGTCCAGCACTCCATCCAGTATACCACATGGACCGAAGAGAAGGCAGTATGGCTGAGGACAGCAAAATGATACCACAAAAGGAATTAGCTCATTTCAGCTGCATAAGGTATAATTACTGTCATTAAAGCTGAAATCATAGCTTTAGCCAGAGAGACCCAACTCAACTTTTAAATTGTTTGTTTGTCCTGATGTGTGTCTCCCCAAGAGCCTGTGGGGTGGGTTTGTGGGGATTGAGGGTTTTGTGGGTGGGATGAAGTATTCTCAGATTTTTGAGGCCCTGGGATCAAGTCTCTCCATGATAAGAAGGATCACTCCCCTAAAGGGACATTCCTAAGTAGGAAGCCCCCTTCCTGAGGGAGAAGAGCAAGTTTGGGAAGGGGGAAACTGTCCACAAAGTCAAAACCAAAAATAAAAGGAAAGATGTAGAGTTGTATAGAAGAAAGAACAGCAGACTGAGAGTCTAGAAATTTGGGTCTTAATCATATAACTACCATATAGGACCTTGGGCAAATCATTTCATTTCTCTGGGCCCCAATTTGTTCATGTGTAAAATTACTAGATGGCCTCTGAGGTCCCTCCCAGTTGTAAAATACATATGATAGAAGAAAATAAAACTGAGCTCTACAGGTATACACAGATAGAGCCATCCATTGGGATGAGGAACTCCTCGCACACTACAGCTGCCCCCACTCCCTACCCCCACCTGCCCATGCTCTTCTATTTCAGTTGATTGGTTCAATTTAGCTGACTTTAAGAGAATTATCTGTTCTCCTCTGTTCTCTATCCTACCTAGCTTCTCAGGCCCTGAGTTTCTCTGGCCACCAGGCCACTCTTGCCTTTCTTAGAGTTCTCCTTGATATTTGTCTCTTTCTGCTTGGGGGTCTTTCCCTTATTAGCAGGAGTTAGTGTTAATAGCAGATTGACAGAGACAACAATTGAGACACCCACCCCCTACCCCATCTTTTTTTAAATTAAATTTTAGTTTTTTTCAGTTAATATCTATTTTCTCTCCCTATCCCACCCTCACCATTAAAAGAAAACTCCTTGGAACAAATATGCCTAGTCAAGCAAAACAAAATGCCACCTTGCCTTAGTCAAAAAACTATATGTTTCATTCTGTACCCTGAATCTGTCACCTTTCTTTCAGGAGACTGCTTCACCAACAGTCTTCCAGAATCATCGTTGGTTATTTATTTGATCAGAGTTCATTCGACTTGGTTGTTATTATATAAATTAATTTCTTGGTTCTGCTCACTTCACAACAAGCCTTCCCAGGTTTCTCCAAAACCACCCTCATCATTGTTCTTTATGGCACAATAGTATTCTGTTACATTCAAATATCATAATTTGTTCAGCTCTTCGTCCCCAGATAGGCACTCTCGTAGCTTCCCATTCTTTGCAGCATTCTAGCAGGCATTTATTCAGCAGCTGCCACCTGCAAGGCATGGGGAATACAAAGACAAAACAAATGTGACAATCTCTGTTGTCAGGGAGCTTACGTTCTATCGTAGAAGACAGCATGTATCAGTCATTCATCAAGTGTTAAACGTGTGAGTATATTCAGAATAAATAAGAAAGAAATGCAGGGTAGTTATTGAGGGAGGAAAGCAGTTGGGGAGATTAGAAGGTGGTGTTTGTGTTGCATCTTGAGGCAAAGGGAAGGAGCTAGTGGGTGTGGAGCATGGCTGGGGCAAATGTACAGAGTTGGGTGATGGACAGCTGTGTATCAGGAAGGAGTTCATCCTGCTTAGACTCTAGTGTATGAGATGTAGAGTAATAGTGTGATGAAACAAAACAGAACAAATTGTCGAGGACTTTACAAGCCAAAGAGAACATGGTCATATATGGGGTAGACAGTGATTTGGGCTCCCCTGTGGAGGATGGCTTGGAGAAGGAATTGACTGGAAGCAGGGAGACCAAACTGGGAAACCTTTTCAGTGATGCAGGTGAGAGACGATGTAGACCTGAACTAAAAATGATGCCTGTGTAAGTGTAGAGAAGGGACCTGACGTGAGATGTTATACAAGTAGAAACAGAAATTGTTTGTGAAGTGAATGAGCATGAACGGCCGAATATAATGCTGAGGTTTTGAACTTTGGAGACTGGAAGAATAGTGCTCCAGACAGAGGAGAGCTGGGTAGAGGGGAGGACAGCCTAGGGAAATGATGGTGAGTGTTGTGTTGGACAAGTTTGTTCTAACATGAGGGGAGGGCTGATTGGGCTTTGTTAACCTGGGAAACTTAGGAAAATCCATAATGAGCATAATTAGACTGCTCTCATCAAATTGTCTTCACCATAGACTTGACACTGCGATCATCCCAATGTCAGGACAATTAAAGAAGGCCTCCAGCTTTTTAGCTGGACCCCCGTGGCAAACTTAAGACACAGACATTCTCACCAGATGGGCTGATATGGATGGGTTGTGACTGGCACACACATCAGTGAATCACAGATCCATTTGAATTGAGTATTTGCTGGTAATTAGAGTGGGCGCTCAGTTTGTTGTTGCTGTCTTAAGATTTATGAACATAGTATTCTGCCAGATACACTTAGCAAGAGGTAGGCAACAGCATGGCATTGACATGCTCTTCACAAGTCCTTCTGTCTTTGTGATGTTTCTGCATGTCTGTACATGTGTGGGGTTTACATGGCCCCATTTATGGATTAAGCCAATCCTTATCATCTGTTTTCCCTCTCCGGTGTTTTGGGACAGTTAGAGAAATGAACTTTCACTGCCCTGTGGATGAAGGTCTAAGGAGTGAGAAATCCTCCAAAGACAAGCCTCTGCCTGTTCTCAGAAGCCCAAGCTGGGAAACTCAGCAGCTTCCCACAGCTCTGGTCATTTGTGGGCTTTTCTAGTTCATACCCTCCTCTTTTTTGTGTAAAGTGGACAGCCCCCTCCCTAATTGCAGCTCTTGAATGGTCTAATCACAGCCTGGGCTAATTTGTTAATAGCTTTGGGAACTAAGAAAATGTGCCTTGGGCTATCTCATGAGCCATAGATATGCAGCTGTGTATGTGCCATGGGAAAATTATATTTTTGTGGAAAAACGAAGACAGGGATATTTGGATCTGTGTGTCACCTTTATACCCTGTTTGTGGGCATATTGTCCCATAGAATGAAAACTCCTAGAGGTGACTCTTGTATCCCCAGCACCCAGCACAGTGCCAGGCATATAGTTAGTTAGTCGGGGCTTAATAAATTCCTGTTGAATGAATGAGTGAATGTCTGCACGTTGTGTACACATACAGGTACACAGGGCATGTCTAAGCATAAATAAGGTCTTTGACGTAGCACCTACCTTTTGTCAGTAGCTCTCAGTATACTCTATGTGATTTAGGAGAACAAATCATGTGTAAGTCTGAATCTCATTCATACCCCCAAAGCCCCTGACCCTTTGTAGACCCACCTCCTGTAAAATGTATTTCCCTAGTGGAATGTCAGCTCCTGGAGGGTACAAACTGTCTCACTTTTGTATTTGTATTCCTAGTGCTTAGCATCGTGTCTGGTGGTGTGTAAGTAGGCACCAAATAACTGCTTGTTGATTATTTAATTGATTGATTCATCAGGACAAAAACTTTTCTTCCAGGTGACTATATGTGTTCAGGCTAAGCCTACATGTTCTTCTATACAAATAAATGCTCCTGCAAAGGAGAGAGTACTTTTGGAGGGGAAATTTGTGGCCCAACTGGTAGGTTTAGCCCTTGGTCCCTGTTATTTCGTTCTCCTCTGATTCACTGTCTTGTTCCCTAGGAAAGTCACATTTGGCCATTGTGCAGAAGGTGAACAACGAGGGTGAGGGTGACCCTTTTTATGAAGTCTTGGGATTGGTGACTCTGGAGGATGTCATTGAGGAGATCATCAAATCGGAGATCCTGGATGAGTCTGATATGTACAGTAAGGCTCACTGTTTCCCTTTTCACTGCCTCATAGTAGATCATCAAAAGTTATTCTCCCCCACCCTTCCGCTTTTTTTAGAGTCTATTAGTCCTGACTAAGAGCATGGCAACAAGGGCACCATCCTTCCAAGAAGGCTTGGAGGCCCTGCCAACAGCCTGATGTTCAACTAGCTGAAGGCATTATTATGTGTTTCCTCCTGTTTTTCACATGTCACCCACAGCCTTAGGACTATGAATTGACCTAGAGTTCTTTATGCTTGGGTTGAAAGGGTCAGAATATGGGAGAAACAAAATTCTTTCCTATGTGGGGCAATTCAAAGTGACAAGACCATGAGGTCAACCTGAACCCGAACCCTTTCTCTTGCAGTTGACAACCGGAGCCGAAAACGAGTAGGCAATCAAAGGAACAAGCGAGATTTCTCAGCTTTCAAGGATCCTGACAATGAGATGAGAGTGAAAGTCTCACCCCAGCTGCTTCTGGCTGCTCACCGATTCCTGGCCACTGGTAAACCCATGAGGAAGGAATGGTGGGGTAGGGTGGGTGGGGTACTCATTTGTGAAATAGAATGTATAATTTTCTAGGAGATCAGAGATGGTGATTTTAAAAAACCGAGACATTTAGCCTCTTGCCTCTATGGAGTAATGCAATGGGATAAAGAGTGTGTGAAGGGTTAAGGACAATATATCTGCCCCTGGAGAGGATAAAGCTTGATTTTCCCCTGGGATTGCAGATTGTTTGCATTGTAAACGACTGTCTATTCCACACTCCCAGCAAAAATCTAGAGTTAGAGGCTAAAGATCATAAGGGACCATAATGAAAATGGTGCTTGTGCCAGGTCACTGGGGAGGAGATAAAGTTGGCATCAGGCAGGGGATGGTCTGTGTAGGTCCTTTGGTGACACATCGCTTTGGGTAGCCCTATACAAGGACATGTCAAAGGGAAGAGGAGGCATTTATAACCCTAGTGCCTGTGCATTCGAGATACATGTTCTCACGCTCATGTAACAGAGTCATATATGCAATATTTTTGCCACCTGTGACTAGTCCACGGTCCTCATTTAAATTTTGGAAGGGTTGCTCTTCGTTTTGCTTCCCTTATCACTTCCTCCATCTTATAGTTCCCTGAGAAAAGAGATGCCAAAATAGACATTCCTGGGTTCTTACCCTTATCTCAGGGAGATCTTGAGGGCCCGTGGCATACCTTTCTTCTCTCCTGCTCCTGCTCCTCCCTCTTCCCAATTCCATTCCCTCTGCCTCCAAACTGATTCCCTCATCCTTGCTTCTACAGTAGTTCTCCTGTCAGAATCCCTTGAGGTCAGGAATATATGACATTTCCCCTTATTAGTGATGGGAGACAGGTACATTAGGGATCTGGAGCCTTCTCTGATAGGGATCTAAACCAATAGTGAGACCAGTTCCAGTATAGGAACTTTAAGTGCCCTTCTTTCCAAATGCAGACACAGAGAAACTGTTAACTAGATGCCTCATTCTGAAAGTTTCTATAAGCAACTGCCAGGGGCAGGGACACTCCTATGGCAGCATTATCTCCTTTCCTCCATAGAGTTGCCCCTATTCAGTTCCTCAATGATGTCTGAGAAGATCCTCCTTCGTCTGCTGAAGTACCCAGATGTCATTCAAGAGCTGAAGTTTGATGAACGCCATAAACTTAGTGCCCGGCATTACCTATATGTTCAAAACAAATCTGCTGACTACTTCATCCTCATATTACAGGTAAGCTCCCCCTTTCATTTCCTAGCTTCCCAGCTTCATGATACCTGGTCCCATTCCTTCCTGCCTTCTCTCTGGACTTTACCACCGGACCTGATCTCCTTTTACCCTACTTCTCTTACTTCCCAGCCTCAAGCTGCATACTGATCTCCTATCATGATGATGTCTTGTGCACATAGGGAACTCAGAACTCTGCCCTTCCACCTTTTGAGCTTTGTTGTCCTGATCACAGAAGACTTCAAGGCACAATACTAGAGAGGTCCCTCTTTGTCCCACTGTCTCTTATCCTTAAGAGAGAGCTACCCATTCCCAATCCTTGTCCCTTTAAAGTTCTAAAAATAGTTTTCTTCATCTTAGCTAGATGGAACCAAATTACCCCACCTTCTTTCTACCTTTCCTCTTTTTCTGGTCTTGTTTTCCTCTTTTCTTTATTTGTAGCCCTCATATCCATGTCCTTTCAGGGAAAGGTGGAAGTGGAAGCTGGGAAGGAGAATATGAAGTTTGAGACAGGTGCATTCTCCTACTATGGAATCATGGCACTTACTACTCCTCTTAACACAGGTGAGTTGATATGTTGTAGTTGACACTCAACTTGGGTCTAACATGGGAATGTCAAAGCTAAGCGACCACAAGTTTTTATGTGTATGCAGAAAAAGTATGAGAGTTGGGCTCTGCCCTCAAGGAATTTTCATTCTAGTAGTCTCAGAGACAAAAACAACACGTGAAACAATAGCATAGAATACATGGTGGCATGTAATGAAATTCTAAGCTGAATGTAAAAACCATAAATAGTCATTGGAATTCAGAGGAAAAGGAAGACTACTGAAGTCAAGAGTAGGCAAGGAAACTTTCATGAAGTAGGTGGGACTGTGGATAATAAGCATGACAGTCATAATTGGGAAGGTTGAATAGGCAGAGAGGGGCCAAAATGTGATGGGGAGGCCAGGAAATAGGGTTTAGATTAGACTTGATGTGCTAGGAAGGAATTAGGGAGCCATGGATGGTTTTTTGAACAGAAAAAGTGACATAAGAAAGGCATTGTTTAAGGAAGATTGATTTAATGTCAGTATGTATGCAAGAGGAATGAGGGGGTAGGAGAGGCTCAACAAATCAGGAAGGTGTTCTTTTGAACAACACAGATGTAAGCAGATGAAGGCTTAGTGAGTGTTGAGTGATTGATTGATCGGGATTGAGAAGGAGGAAGCTAAGGGAACTCCAAGGTTTCAAGCCTGGGTATCTAGGAAAGTGGTGATGACAGAGATAGGGGAATTGGGAGCAGAAGTTTGTTAAGGTGCTCAGGGTGGATAAGAAAATGAGTAAGTCCCAATCTCCAGTTGGCTTGGGTATTTCCTTTGGCTAAAATTTTATTCTAATGGTATAAAGAAACTCAAGAGAAGAGATCCGGCAGATTCATAGTAGAAAACAAAGCTAAGGATTTAGAAAAGCTTAATGACAGAGCATAGATGCATTGGGTCAAGGATTAAGGAATAAAGAAGGAACTGGACATTTGAGAAAAGAAAGTTGAATATCTAGGTAATATTGTGGCAGGTTAAACTTGGAAGCACGAACAAGTCATCAGGCTTCCTTTCTGTCATCCACGTGCTAGTTGTCTGGTCTGTACTATCCTAGTCTAGACAGCCTATGGAAAGGACTGGCTATGGGATCATCTACTTAAGGCAAGTAACTTTGGACTAACCACTCAAACTCTTCTGGGTCTTAGTTTCTTACCTGAAAATTGAAGGAGTTGTACTGATGGTCTCCAAGGTGAACGTGAAGCCTCACTATTTGGTTCCTTTGAGAACATGGAATGTTTAACTTTTTGAGGGGTGGAGGGTTAGGGTGCTATTGAACCATTTCTCTGGTTTGACACACAAAAGCACCCTCTACTGGTGGCAACTACACACTGCAATGTTTTCAGGACCTTTTTTTTGTCAACCAACAGGCATTTATTAAATGCCTATGTATGTGATGGGTCACTGTGCTGAGAGAGGAGGAAGGTTGTAAAGAGAGTGACAAAGACAAAAATTAAGCAGCCTTTGCTGTCCAGGAATTTACATGTTATATGACTGAGTTCTTTCTGCTGCCTTTTTTGGGGACGGTCCTTCTTTTGGAGACCTTACTTTAGGCACATACCTTTTCTTTCCTGTTGCTTGTGTCCCCTGAGAGAAGGCTTCTGGGGCTATCAGAGTGACTTCATCTGTGCCAGTACACGACAATTTCTATGTCCCTCTATCCACCCAATTGATGCAAAAAAGGTGTGTAGGCCTTCCATTTCCTCCTGTACCTGTCCCTTGAGGGAAGACAAAGAGGAAAGTCAGTGGAGACTGGACACTTCCATCTCTTGCTGAGCAGTTTCCTGTACTAGCCTTCAGAGGGAAGAGGAGTGGTGAAATAGGGCCTCCTATCTGACCATCTCTCTCTGCCTTTTATCTTGTGTTCCATTCGTCTCCAGCCCCATCTACAGCCTCTTCTGAAAAGAGGAATGCCACTTTCCACTTAATGATGAACATTCTCATACCTGCTCATACCCTACTAATTTCAGTTATTCTGAACCCCTATAGATCACCATCCAAACCCCACCCCCACCCCTCATCCACCACCCGCTTCCTTATTCCCATCCTTCTCAACCCTCCCATTCCAAAGGTCCAACCAAATGCCATCCTGCCACTGTGCCTTCTCTAATGCCTGTTCCATAGGCAACAAACTTCCCTTCATCCTAAATATTTTCATGTCTCATTCCTTTCATCTTCTAGCTGTTACTGAAACCTGGCTCCTCCCTGATAGCACAGTGTCCCTGGCCACCCCTTCACTCTTTCCCCTTGATCCAATGGTTGAGGCTGAGAATTGGATTACTCCTTGCCTCCTATTGCCACTTCCAGGTTCTCTCCCCGCTTCTGTCACTCAGTAACTCCTCTTCCTTTGAGGTCCATGCTTTTCATATCTACCACCCAGGTAAAATCTTGGTAGTTGTCTGTAGAACCCCAGGTCACTCCCTTTTCTTCCTCTATGAGTCTGATACATGACTCACAGTTTTTTTTCTCCTCCCCAACTCCTGTCCTACTAGGAGACTTCAAAATCCATAGTGACTCTCCCTCAAACACCCTAACCACTCAGTTCTTCAACTGACTGAGTTCCTGTGACCTACTCCTCCACTTCATATCAGTCACACACAAAGATGGTCATACCCTTGATCTTGCCATTAGCCATAAATGAACCAACTCTGTGTTTAGGAATTCTGAAATCCCCTTATCCGACCATAATCTGTAGGCTTTTCACCTTTTCCTCTGTCTTCCCTTATCTGCACACTGTGACCTTCAATCCCTCCACCCCTCAGTTCTCTCAGACCATCACCCCAGCACTAACCACTTGCTCCTCTTTTCCCCATCTTGACCCTTTTGTGAACCAATTCTACTCTATATTGTTTTCTTGAATCCCTAACCCTTTATCAGAATGCCAGTTGTACCCTGACAAGCCTCAGCCTTGGATCACTTCCATCATTTGTTGCTCCTACACACATTCTGCTGAATGAAGGTGGAGAAAATCATACAACAGTTCTAACTGGGTCCACTACAAATTTATTTCACAACCTCAACTGGACCCTCACTGCTGCTAGGCAATCCTACTATACCTCCCTTATCAACTCACTATCCCACTCTCCACAACAGCTTTTTTTTTCCCCCATCAGAAACAAGGTTTACTGTATTACCAATAGAAGTGGGCAGGGTTTTAACAATCTGTGCATTTATGACATTTAGAATCTGAGCAATTTAATAGGGGCAAGATGTGGGAAGATCTGGATATAATCAAGGAGTGGCCAATAGCCTGGTTTGGAGGTAACAGAAGAGGTCTAGATGGGATTAAGGGTGGGCTATAGCCTGGGGTAGGGCCAGGTGAAGACAATGAGGGCCACAATGAAAGGGCAGCTAACTGGGAAGGGCCAGGTGCCTCAGGCAAATGCCAGGGATCTGGGCCATGTGTAAAAGTCCAGGGCCTTTTAGGGGTCCATCATTAGTGCCCCATCATTCTCCCCTCAAACAAATGGGACCCAAATTCTTTTGGAGTAAGAGACGAAGGTCTTGGCTTCTGAAACTGCTTCTTGCTGGCAAGGGTGTAGGGCTGTCCCCACCTCAAGGGGGTCCAGAGAGGAGGTTGACTGGAACTGAGCACAGGCTGTGTCCAGGGGATGATGGGGGGACATTGTCTGGTATGCTCATTTGCTACCATCTGTAATCTGGAAGACACAGATCTGACAAGCAGGTTCACAGCAGCTCTTCTAAATGTTTTCATCTGTCCTCAAACCTTCCATGGTCCTCTCACCCCCACCCCCCTTCTCCCCACCCTTTTAGCTGAGAATCCTGCCTCATATTTTAAAGAAAAAAATTGAGGCCATTCACTGAATGCTCCCTCTTCGCTACTCTTCCTCATCTCCTATCACTCAGATGCCTTCTTCCACTCTCTCCTCCTTCACCTATCTCACATGAAGAGGTGGCTTCACTCTTTACTAAGGCCAACCCCTCTACCTCCATAAGCCATTCCATTCCTTTCTGTCTCCTACATATTGCCCTTTTGTCATCCCCATTTTATCACTTATTTTCAATCTCTCTATTTCAACAGCTTCTTCCCTACTGCCTACAGACATGCCCATGTCTCCCTCATCCTCTAAAAACACTCACTTGATCCTTCCATCCCTGCTAACTATCCTTCTATATCTCTTCTTCCTTTTGTGGCAAAAGTTCTTGAAAAGACCATCTACAATAGGTGCCTCCACCTTTTCTCCTCTCACTCTCGTCTTAACTCCTTACAATCTAGCTTCTGACTTCATCATTCCACCCAACTGCTCTCTCTAAAGTTACCATGATTCTTAATTGCCAAATCCAATGGCCTTTTCTCAGTCCTCATTCTTGACCCCCCTGCAGCCTTTGGCACTGCTAATTATCGTCTTCTTGATAATCTGTCTAGATTTTCAGGATGTTAACTCCATTCTGATTCTCCTCCTACCTATCTGACTGCTCCTTCTCATTCTCCTTTGCTGGATCCTCTTCCAAACCATGTTCTCTGACCATCAGTGTCTCTTGGGGTTCCCTCTTGGGCCCTCTTCTCTACCTATACTACTTTCTTGGTGATCTCATCAGCTCCCATAGATTTAATTACTGTCTCTGTGCTGGTGATTCTCATATCTATCTCTACTGCGCCAGCCTCTTTGTTGACTTCCAATCTTGCATCTCCAGCTACCTATCAGATATCTCAAACTGGATGTCCAGTAGCACCTTAAACTCCACATATCCAAAATAGAACTCATTATCTTTCCCCTGAACCCTCTCTCCCTCCTATCTTCCCTATTACTGTTGAGTGCAACACCATCTTCCCAGTCCCTTAAGCTAGCATTATCCTCTACTCATAACTATCTTTCACCTCCTACATGTCCAATCTATTGCCAGGACCTGTTGATTTCACCTTTGTACCATCTCTGGCATATTCCCCTTCTCTCCTCTGACACTGCCACCACTCTAGTGCAGGCCCTCATCACCTCATGCCTGGATTATCTGCAATAGCCTGCTGTGGTGGGTCTGTCTGCCTCAAGTCTTTCCCCACTCCAATCCATCCTCCATTCAGCTACTAAAGTGATTTTTCTAAAGCACAGGTCTGAGCATGTCACCCCACTCCACCCCCCTTCAGTAAATTGCATTGTGATTCCTTATCACCTCCAGGTGGCTATTTGGCCTTCAAAGCCCATCATAACCTAGCCTCTCTTACCTTTCCTGTCTTCTTAGACCTTACTCCCTGCCATGTGCTCTTTGATCCAGTGACATTGTCTTCCTAGCTATTTCAGGAACAGTACTTCATCTTTTGGCTTTGGACATTTCCTCTGCCTTTCCCTCATACCTGGAATGCCTCTCCTTCCTCATCTCTGCCTCCTGGCTTCCCTGGTTTCCTTTATCATCTTCTACAAGGGGCCTTTCCCAAACCCTTTCCTTTCTTAATTATTTCATGTTAATCCTGTATGTAGCTTGTTTGTATAATTTTATTGTCTCCATCTTTTGAATGAAACATCCTTGAGGGCAGAGACTATCTTTTGCCTCTTTTTGTATCCCCATTGCTTAGCAAATTGTAGATGGTTAAATGTTATTGACTGACTGACAAACCATGGTAGATAATGGGTTCTTCTAGGAGATAATAGGGAGTTGAAAAAAATCAACTTCACCAATAAAGGATGGTGAAGGAAGGGTCAGCTGACACAATCTGTCTGAAAGAGATCTGGGATTATTCATGAACCTCAAACTTTAAGTATAAGTCAGCATGGCAGTCCAAAAAGTTAATGTGATCTTTGACTAACTTTAGAAGCATAGTGTCCAGAACACGGGGGAGAATAGTCTCCCTGGACTCTTCTCTTGTCAGACTGCACCTGAAGTATCATACACAATTCCCTAGCTTTGCCAGTACTCTAGAGGATCATCTCCTCAGTTTCCTCATCTCTAAAATGGGAATAGTAATACTCGTTGAAGCTATTTTGCAGGATTGTGATAAAGATCAAATGAGACAGTGTTCAATTTGTGAATTTTAAATTGCCTTATGTCAGCTGCTATTACTATTCTCTAGTCCTAACTGTTCATTGCTTTAGTTACCCTACCTAATGGGAGGATCGTTCCTAGGTATCTCTGGATTCAGATACTTTCCTGTGCAGAGCTCATTTTGACTTGGCCTCTCCCCAGAGTTTCCTTTTTCTGCAGACCATAGTCTATACACCATTATGTCTGCCTCTTAGTCCCAGTCTCATGACTGTATATCATGGCCTTTGGACCTAGATGTTCATTGACCTTCCTCTTGGCCCACAGGCCAGTGTCTTCAACTTAGCTTGGGCATCTACCTGCCAGGGAGAACTCCCTGATTTTTCTGCTTTTGTCTCAGTTAATGCCTTTTTAAAATGCATGGCTATACCCAGCAAAACTGAGTATAATCCTTCAGGGGAAAAAATGGTCATTCAGTGAAATAGAGGACTTTCAAGCATTCCTGATGAAAAGACCAGAGCTGAATAGAAAATTTGACTTTCAAATACAGGACTCAAGTGGAACATGAAGAGGTAAACAGGAAAGAGAAATCATAAGAGACTTATTAAGATTGAACTATTTACATTCCTGCATGGAAAGATGATATTTATAACTCATGAGACCTTTGTTAGTATTAGGGTAGTTGGAGGAAAAAAATTATATGTATGTATATGTAGATAGATAGATAGAGGGCACAGGGTAAGCTGAAGATTAAGGGGTCATATCTGGAGAATAAAATTAAGGGATGAGAGAGGATTATACTCGGAGAAAAAGAAAGGGAGAGGTAGAATGGGGTAAATTATCTCACAAAAAAAAACAACAGAAAAGAAAAGTCACTTACGGTGGAGAGGAAACGGGGGAAGGTGAGAGGGAATGAGTGAATCTTATTCTCATAGGACTTGGCTTAAGGATGGAATAACATACACATTCAATTGGGTATGGAAATCTGTCTTACCCTACAGGAAAATCGGGGGAGAAGGGGACAAGAGAGCAGGGGGATGATAGAGAGGAGAGCAGATTGGGAAAGGGGGTAATCAGAGGGACAGGGTCAAAAGAAAGAATAGAATAAATGAGAGGGCAGGATAGGATTAAGGGAAATAGAGTTACTTTTTCACAACATGTCTACTATGGACGTGTTTTGCATAACTGTACATGTACAACCTATATTGAGTTGCTTGCTTTTTCAATGAGGGTGGGTGGGGAGGGAGGAAGAGAGAAAATTTGAAATCTAAAGTTTTAAAAACATATGTTTAAAAAAAATGTTTTCACATGCTACTGGGAAATAAGAAATACAGGAAATGGGGTATAGAAGTCTATCTTGCTCTACAGGAAAATAGAAGGGGAAGGGGATAAGAGAAGGGAATAAGAGAAGGGGAGAGAGATAGATGACAAGACAGACTAGGGGAAGGGATATTCAGAATGCGTGCCATCTTGGGGTGGAAGGAGGGGGGAGATGGGGTGAAAATTTGGAACTCAAAAACTTGTGGAAGTGAATGCTGAAAACTAAAAATAAATAAATTTATATTTTTTTAAAAAATGCATGGGAGCAGCTAGGTGGCACAGTGGATAGAGCACCAGTCCTGGATTCAGGAGGACCTGAGTTCAAATCCGGCCTCAGACACATAACACTTACTAGCTGTGTGACCTTGGGCAAGTCACTTAACCCCATTGCCTAGCCAAAAAAAAAATGCATGGCTAACATCTGTAGTCATATGAAAAAATGCTCTAAATCACTATACATTAGAGAAATGCAAATCAAAACAAATCTGAGGTACCACATCACACCTATCAGATTGGCCAACATGACAAAACAGGACAATGATAAATGTTGGAGAAGATGTGGGAAAATTGGAACACTAATGCATTGTTGCTGGAGTTGTGAAATGATCCAGTCATTTTGGAGAGCAATTTAGAACTATGCCCAGAGGGCTATAAAAATGTGCATACCCTTTGACCCAGAAATAGCACTTCTAGGGCTCTATCTCAAAGAGATCATACAAATGGGAAAAGGACCCACACGTACAAAAATATTTATAGCAGCTTTTTGTGGTGGCAAAGAATTGGAAATTGAGAGGATGCCCATCAATTGCGGAATGGCTGAGCAAGTTGTGGTATATGAATGTAATGGAATACTATTTTGCTATAAGAAATGATGAACAGGCTGACTTCAGAAAAACTTGGAAAGACTTGTGTGGTCTGATGCTGAGTGAAGTGAGCAGAACCATGAGAATGTTGTACACAGTAACAGCCACGTTGTACAATGACCGATACTGATAGACTTAGCCCTTCTCAGCAATGCAAGGATCTAAGAAATCTCCAAAGGTCTAATGATGGAAAATGCTATCCACATCCAAAGAAAGAACTATGGAGTTTGAATGCAGATTGAAGCACTATTTGCTGTTTTTTTTCTTCTGTTGTGTTTTGTTTCCTCTTTCTGGTGGTTCCTCCTTTTGGTTCTAATTCTTACTTACATCACTAATGTGAAAATATGTTTAATAGGAATGTATAAGTATAGCCTATATGAGATTGCTCATTATGTTGGGGAGGGAGGGGGAGAAAAATTTAAAACTCAAAAGCTTATGGAAGTGATTATTTATTGATAAATCAAAATAAATTAATTAAAACAATTTTTGTAGAAATTCATGGCAAAAGGAGTCCTTTCTCCCTCTCTACCTTGTCAATCACTTCTCACTAGGCAGTGATGTGGTAGAATCAGGAAAATCTGAGTTCACATGGCACCACAGATTCTTACTAGGTGTGTGACCCTGGCAAAGTCATTTAAACTTTGTCTGCCTTAGTTTCCTCAACTGCAAAATAAGGCTAATAATCACCCACTTCCCAAGGTTGTTGTATGAAATTAGATAATATTTGTAAAACAGTTAGCACAGTGGCACATAGTAGGTGCTTAATGTTTATTCCCTTCCTACCTGGACTCACACTGCTCCCAGTTAATTACCCTGAGAGATTTTTATTAATATAGTTTGTTTTTTCCATTACCTACATCTTAAAATGTCCCCTCATCACACAAAGAACCATCCATTGTAACAAAGAATTAAAAAGAAAAAGGGGGAAAAAATTAAAAATTAAATTAAATTAAAAATTTTTTAAAAAAAGAAAAAGGGGGGGAAAAGTATTTCAGCAAGATGAATCAGCACATCAACCAAGTCCAGTGGCATACGTGGCGTTCCACACTCGTAGTCCTCCACCACCACAAAAAAGGAAAGGAGATACAGTTTCTTATTTCCTCAGTACCAAACTTTGTTATCATAACCATACAGTTTAGTTGTTTTTGTTCTTCCTGTTTCTGTTGTCTGCATTGTGTATGTTCTTTTTCTGGGTTTACTTACTTCAGTTTGTATCAGTTCATAGAAATTTTCATATGGTTCTCTTTATTTCCATTGTTTCTTACGGCATGATAATATTTCATTCCATTCATGTAGCACAATGTGTTTAACCATCCTCCAATCACTGGGTACCTATGTGACTTCTAGTTTTTTTGCTACTACGAAAACACGCTGCTATAAATATTTTGGTGTATTTAGGGCCTTTCTTTTGATCTTTGAGGTTATACAGCTAGCACTGTGAGCTCTGAGTCAAAGGGTCGTTTGGTCACTGTTTTAGTATAATTCCAAATAGCTTTCCAGAATGGCTAGACTAATTCATAGGTTTACCAGTAGTGTCTCAATATGCCTGTATTTCCAAAACCCCTCCAACTTTGATTATTCCCATATTTTGTTATCTTTGCCAATTTGCTGGATGTGAGATAAAACATTAAAGTTGATTTGATTTACGTTTCTCTTTTTATTAGTGATTAGAGAAGTATTTCATGCGTTTGTTAATAATTCTAATTCTTAGAATTATGTGTCCACATTCTTTGACTGCTAGTCCATTGGGCAATGGCTCATGATCTTATATATATTTGTGTTAGTTCTCTATGTATCTCGCATAGCATACCTTTATCAGATGCAAATATTTTTTCTCAATAGATAGCTTTTCTTTCCTATCTTGTTTGTATTGATTTTGTTTGTGGCAAAGCTTTCATGTAATCAAATTATCTGGTTTATCTTTTGTGGTTACTTTTTTTTTTTTTTGGTGAGGCAATAGGGTTAAGTAACTTGCCCAGGGTCACATAGCTAGTTAAGTGTCAAGTGTCTGAGGCTGGATTTGAACTCAAGTCCTCCTGAGTCCAGGGCCAGTACTCTATCCACTGTGCCACCTAGATGCCCCTATTCCTTGTTTTTATAAGAATTCTGTCCCAAGCATAGCCATGAAAGGTAACCAGTCTGGTTAGGATCATTTTTTTAAAAAAATATACTTTATTGGTGCCTTTTATCTTTATATCACAATCATTTCCTACCTCATCTTCCAAATTGAACCCCCACTTGTAACAAAGAAAGCAAAAATATCCTGTACAGAGATTGTAGCTGACATTGTATACAATCTTATTTCTCTGTCTCTGCCGTAAAAGAGGAGGTAAGCTTCATTACCTGTTGTCCGGGATCTTCATCATTATTACTTAGCTGTTTCTGCTGATGATTTGTGGTTAGAGTGTTGCCCTCTTTCTGTTGGCCCTGTCTTGTCCAAGCCACCCCATATTCTCTGCCAAGACAAATCCAGGTGGACATGCCAATTGTGCCTTCCCTCCCTATATTGGTTCTGCTCTCTGGCTTCCCCCTTTCTAGGGAGGGAAGGGACCATAGCCTCCCTCATCACCTTGTCTAAGCTGCTGGAGTTTGTGTAGGCTTACTTTTGTTTGCTTCTAATAGTGATGGTTGGTATCTTCTTGTATCCTGTAGACATTTGGGTAAGTTTCTTAATCACCTCATTAACCTTTTCTGAGACTAATACTTTTCTTCCAGTTTCCTCATAGGCCTGCTTTTCCATTCTGTTAATCCTATTTGGTTGCCCTTCCCAGGATCTCTTCCAATTTTTCTACATCATTCTTAAAATGTGGAATCTAGAATTGGAAACAATCCTTCAGGGCCCAGAACTTTGTGACCATACACCGGTCACTTCATCTACTGGAACTTTTGAAAAAATACAACAAATAATATCAGCAAACTGTCATAATTATATTCACCTTGAGGTTCACAGGATGACAAAATGATAGAATAGGAAGGGACCTCACCCTATCTAGTTCAACTGAAACTGAAAAAAAAATCCCAGAAGACCCTGTGTTGCCTCTGCTGGAAGACCAGCAGTGGCGGGGGCACCCACCGCCTTTCCAAGCAGCCCATTGCCCTGTTGGACCAGTTATGATCACAAATAACTTCCTGACATCAATCCTAGATTTGCCTAGTGGCCAGTTCTGGCTCTTGCCCCTAGTTCTGCCTTGGAGCTGAACAGATACTTGAAGGTGGCTATCCTAGCTCACCTCCAAGCTCAATATCCATGACTCTTTCAGCTGAGCCTCATATAACGCACACTCAAAGCCTTTCCTCACCATTCTGGTTGCCCTTTTCTGGGCAGTCTTTGTCTTGTCATTGTCTTTCCTAAAAAAAGACATCCATAATTGAATGCAATATCCCAGATTTAGTCTGACCAGGGCAGATTGCCTCCTTTTTATTCCTGGAACTGTTCCAGAGGCATAAGAAAAAAAAATTGGGCCTGGAGTCAGGAAGACCTGAATTCAAATCCAGCCTCAGATACTAGCTTTATAGGACTTTGGGCAGGTCACCTAACCTCTGACTGTCTCAGTTTCCTTAACTGTAAAAAGAGGATGATAATATCACAGGGTTGTCATGAGGATCAAATGAGATAATATTTATTTGTCAAATGGCTGACACATAGTAGGTGCTTAATAAGTGCTTGTTCTCTCCCCTCCCCCCCATTTAATGGAGCTAAAGATCACATCAGGTTTTGTTGTTGTTTGTGACCACATCACATCATTTTGAGCTTAGAGCCCAGTAAAACCCTTAAATCTTTCTCAAAGAAACTGCCATCTAGCCTTGCCTCAACATTTTGTTCTTGTGAAGTTGATTTTTTAAAATTCAGGTGTAAAACTTAACATTCAGCTTCACCCCCATATCTTTTTTAGCTACACTTATACCAACTTATTCCTCCCATGTGGTCCATGCAGATGCCATCAGTGCCTCTTCCTTTGGTGTGTATATGCTACTTCCTATTTGATTCTATGGGACTTCCTCTTATCTTCAACTGACCATTTTTGCTCATTTGTCATTTTAAATTCAGTTGCTATCTTTTGAATCATTAATAAAAATTTGCTAAACAAATCATTAGTTTAAGAAATGACTATTTGGTATTCCAGATCGCTCTGGGATGACTTTAACAAGCTGTTCAGTGAACACTGGTTTTGAGTAGGATCCTCCTTTGTACACAGGACAGGAACCACCTCCAGACCTCCAGACCTAGTTGGCCTAATTTTGGAATGAGAATCAGAAGCTTTACTGAAACCTGGGTGTCTATTATTAGATGTGTTTTTCCCCCCTCATTTATAAAGTCTGTCATTTGGTTGCAGTCATGTTGGTTTTACCCAGTAACTTGTGCTTGTCTAAGTATTTCCAAAGTGATTTGCTCTAGTATCTTTATAGGACAGGAACTGCTTTCTAATTCCCCTTCACCCCCTTAAAAGTAAGTCATTGTGTCATTTTCTCTATTTAAGTATGCTCATCTATTTGCTAGTAATTTTCTTTTTTCTTTTTCTTTTTTTAAGGCAATTGGGGTTAAGTGACTTGCCCAGGGTCACACAGCTAGTGTCAAGTGTTTGGTTTGAGACTGGATTTGAACTCAGGTCCTTCTGACTTCAAAGCTGGTGCTCTATTCACTGCGCCACCTAGCTGCCCCAGCTAGTAATTTTCAAAATTCACAGCTAATGCTTTTACCAACAGTTTCTTCCAGTTCTTAGCTGTGGATGCATATCACTGGGGCCCAGGTTTTCAAAATAATGAAAAATGTTCCTTCCCCATTGATACATGACTTATTATCTACCTGTGTGATGACCTTGAGCCAATTATTCAGTCTTAGCATATAAGGCTGGAATGTATGTTAGAGATTGTAAAGTCCAACCTCATCATTTTACAGACAAGGAAACTGAGGTGCAGAAAGATGGAATGGTTTCTTAAGGCCACACTGTGAATCAGTCGTAGAGACAGGTCTCAAAATCAAGTCGTGTGACTTGAGGGTTCTTTTCACCACCAGCCACTTATCCTGCGTCTTAGTTTGCTCACCTGTAGGTGAGGATTATAATATTTCTACTATATGACTCAACAGGGTTGTTGGGAGGAAAAAGATTGGTAAATCATAACAGCTTTATATGAATATGAGCCTATATTAACTTCCCATCACAGGTTAGACATCTAAAGCCAAAGAACCAGTACAGAATGGGTCTCTGCTGCCCTCTAATTCCCAAGAATGGGGCAGCTTAGGGCAAAGAAGGAAATTGACTTAGGTTTGATGTAAGATGAGTAATGTGGAAATATGTTTTACATCATTGCACATGTATAACCTATGTCAAATTGTTCACCGCCTCAAGAAAGGGGTAAGAAAGGGACGGAGGGAGAAAATCTGAAACTCAAAATTTTTCAAAATGAATGTTAAAAATTTTTATATGTAGTTGGGAAAACAAAATATTATTTAAAAAAAGATTTGATGTAAGGAAAAATTTGCTAATAGAGCTGTCTACAAGAAGATTGAGTTTCCTTAGGAGACAATGAATTGATTGGAAATTTTTGGTAAAAGGCTGGGTGACCAATTATCAGGTGTATTGTGTTAGGGATTCCTTTTCCAGAATCAGTTAGACCAGATAAACCCTGAAGATTCCATCGCTGAAATTCTCTGATCTCTAATTCTACCTTCCTACTTTTCTGTCTGTCTCATTGTTCAATGCATAGAATGACAAAATCTTAGAACTGGACCTTAGAAATTACTTAGTCCAGTATCCCTTTTTTTTTTTGGTAGATGAAGAAACTAGCCTTAGAATGATGAAATAACTCCTAGATCACATAGCTAACTAGTGGAAGAGCTAGTACAAACAAGAATTTAGTTTTCTTATCTCAAGCCAGTGCTTTTTCTGCTACATCATTTTGTCTAATTTTTAGATAGGAAAATTGGACAAGTTGAAGATGAACTGTTTGAGTCATATTGTGATCCAGGAACAGAGTCTGGAACATCATATCCTGACCTAGCAGTAATGACTAAGGACTAAAGATCTTACTTCCTAGAAAGTATGGAGAGCAGAGACAGTCTTGCAGTGAATTATATATGTTAGTCTTTTTGAAATGGTTAAGTGATTGCTATTTATGTCCAAAGTGCAGGTTTGTCTTCCTCCTACAGAAGAGGGCCAAGGGCTCAAAGAATGGCTGTCAGTTCTCTAGGTTATCAGGAAGAATGGAATGTTCCTCTAAAAAATGGAAGAAGAGTTTGAGTTTAAAAACAAAGAAGGAAAAGTATCTGAAGGGGCAGAGAGGGAGTCCCAGCTTATGGCAGGACACTGGAAGATGTGAAATGGTGACACAAAGGATCATAAGATCATAGGTTTTGAACTGCAAAGGACCTTAGAGGTCATGTAGTCCCAACTGCACTTATAGCTAGGAAACAGATATTTGAGCCTTTTCCCGAAATGGAGTAAGCTCAGTCCTTTACAGAAGAAGCAGTTCCTTCCTTGTCCTCCAGTAAATGATACTGTGGATCCACAGTTTTGTCTGTTAAGAGATTATCCAGAAAAGTATACAAAGAGGAGACGAGTAGTGCTAGTTGATGACTCCTCGCCCTGCTGGGGCAGTCATTTGTTGAACTATTAATAACAAAAGTGAGGTCCACTGGCATTTATCCAGGCCTTGTCAGAGAACCTACCCAAGACTCGTCAGACCTGGTGACGGCTACTTCTGGTGTTTCCTAGGGGCACAAACAAGACTACTGGAAAGACTCTAATAAACATTGCTAAGGAGTATAAAACATCAGGCAAAGAATTGAAGATCTTAAGAGTATTGATGGTGTTTTCATCATATCTGGCAGTTGAAGGCAAGGACTTCAGAAGATAAAGGCAGATTTGGGAAGTGAGCAGCTGTTTAAGAAGGTGGTATCTGAGAATGAGATATGACTTTCTGGACCACAGTTTAAAATATAGAGATGATGGGTTCTTAGAGATGGAATGTACTTAGCAAGGACTAGTAAAGATATGTTTGCCAGGATTCTTAAAAATCTAACCAAAAGAGTTTATAAACCAAAAAGGAAATGGAGGAGAAAATTGTGTATGTGTAATTACCAAACTAGAACCACTGCCCTCTAATGCCTAGGAATGGGGTAGCTTAGGGCAAAGGGGGAAATTGACTTCGATTTGATATAAGAAAATGCTTGCTAATGATTAGAGCTGTCTAAAAGGGGAATAAATTGCCTTAGAAGATAGTGGATCATCCTCTCATTGAAGGTTTGAGAAGTGTTGGAAAGTTCAGAGTCATGGTCTGTTTCCATTAGGGTCTTACTAGACATGGTGGTCCAAGTGATGACCTGCCTGGTACATGTTGCCTTCTGCCTTACTGCTTCAACTAGGCTGATTTGCCTGACATGTGAGTGTCAGAAGAGCCACCTCCCCAGATGATGACTGTGGGGGCTTGGCTGGAAGCAGGACTGGCAGTCTGAGGTGCTGCCACTCCCAGGGCTTTTGTGCCCATTTGTTTATTAGTGGCAGTTGGTCAGAAGTTGTTGCTGGTGGTAATGAGGAAGATGGGCCCTCTCTTCCCTCTATGATATCTTCAGGGTCTGGACGAGAAGCAGGTCTCATGGTTTGGGGAACACCACTATTCCCAAGGCACTTGGGGTCAGGATCCTGGGCTGTCATCATCAGGATCTGAAGGTTCTGATAATCAAGGTGGTAGTAATACAAAGTAGCATTCTATATTAAGAAGATATACTTACATAAGAACATCTGGGATTCAAAGAGGGAAAGTATGTAGAGAGCATTTGGATGAAGATCAGGGAAAGCAGAGCACAAGTGATATCACTGAAGCATTTATCCTACAGTCTACCTAGACAGCAGAAGGAAAACTAATGAGGAATCAATGATACAGATCACAAGCTTGTCATGGTGGCATGGTATAGTAGTGATAGGGGACTTCAGTTATCCAGACATCTGTTGGAACTCTCTTCTTCAGGCAAAATCTGAGCCACTAAAAATTTCTTGACTTGCCTTAATGATACTTTCATCCTTCAAAAGGTGGAGATACCAACAAGGGAAACTTCTATTCTGGACCTGATTCAGACCAACAAGAAAGAACTGGTTTCTTGAGTGGAAATGATGGGAACCTTGGGGGTAAGTGACTACTCTATCTTAAGAGTCTGTGATACAGAAGAAGAGGAAAGTTGGGCAATCTGGCATGAACTCTAGATTTTGGAAGAGTGGATTACAGAGCACCCAGAGATAGCTTAATTCTCTCAACTTAAAATTCTACAGGGCAAGTCAGTTCAGTAAGGATGGAAAATTCCCAAGAATGGAATTCTGAAGACACAGAAAGCAACAATTCTAATATGGAAGAGAAAGAATATTGGTCTAAAAGAGACTGATATATAAATTAGTTAATTAAAATAAAAAAAGAAAAAGAGACTGATATAAATGCAGAGGAACTCATCAACCAACTTAATTGTTGTAAAAGACTTGCACAGAAGATGAAAACAAGGACAGGTGATTGAGGATGAATACAAAAGCCTACCATGATCCTATTAAGATTTTAGGAGTGCTAAAATGTAAAATGAGCTGAGATTGGTAAAGAAATCTGAGACTAACAGAATTTTTTTTTAAGTTACAGAGTATTGGAGAAAAGTGGTGGATCAAAGAAGGGATAAGAGCTTTTTAGAGTAGATGGTGATTGCAGGCAGAGCTGCTCAGATATGATTTTGTTGTGTGTGTGTGTGTGTGTAATTTTTTTTCCGGCAAGGCAGTTGGGATTAAGTGACTTGCCCAGAGTCACACAGCTAGTAAGTGTCAAGTGTCTGGTCCGAGACTGGGTTTGAACTCAGGTCCTCCTGACTCCAGGGCCGGTACTAGGTGCCACTGTGCCACCTAGCTGCCCTTATATATTTTCTTACAAGGAGAAAGATCTTAAGACAGGAGAAGACGGAAGTAAAGTGGCTCATGGGGAATTGATAGCCATGATAACTAAGAAAATAGAGAGGACACAGCTGTTCTTAGTGAGTTCAAGTTATCTAGTCCATATCTGGAAGTATACCCTTGAAAGAACTAACATATGTGCTCATTGAGCCATTGCCTATATTTTCAGAAATCACCAAGGGCACTGATCTTTGAAAATTAAAAAGTGATCATGACAGATTAACCTAATTTTCTTTCTTTCTTTCTTTCTTTCTTTCTTTCTTTCTTCCTTTCTTTCTTTCTTTTTTTTTTACAGATTTATTATATTGCTGTAGATGTAGCTTACTTAGATTTCAGGAAAACATTTGACACAGTCATTCATGGAATTATGTGGACAAAAAAAGTAATGTGGTCTAGGAAATAGTATAATTTGGTGGATTCAGGACAGGCTGAATGGCCAGATCCAAAAAGCAGTCATTAATGCTTGGATGTCAAGTTGGAGAGATACGTATATAGTGATGGTACCACAGGGATCTGTGCTATTTAACTCTTTTTTTTAGTGACTAGATGAAAGCATGTATAAGGGATATGCTTATCAAATTTGCAGGTCACTCAGTTCTAAATTTTCCCCTCCTCCCTAACATGGCATACAATCTGATACAAGCTATATATGTATGATCATATTAAACATATTTCCACATTAGTCATGTTGTGAAAGAAGAATTAGAACAAAAGGGAAAAACCATGAGAAAGAAAACACACACACACACACACACACACACACACACACACACAGAAACCAAAAACAAAAAAGAGAGAGAAAATAGTATGCTTCAATCTGCATTCAGACTATAATTCTTTCTGTGGATATGGATAACATTTTCTATTGTGAGACTTTTGAAATTGTCTTAGCTCAGAAGAGCTACGTTTAACAAAGTCGTTCACTGCACAATGTTGCTGTTATTATGTACAGTGTTCTCCTAGTTCTGCTCACTTCCCTCAGCATCATTTTGTGCAAGTCCTTCTAGGTTTTTCTGAAATCTTCCGGCTCACCATTTCTTATGGAACAATAGTATTCCATTACATTCATATACCACAACTTGTTCAGCCATTCCCCAATTGATGGGCATCCCCTCAATTTCCACTTCTTTGCCAGCACAAAAATAGCTGCTATAAATAGTTTTGAACGTGTGAGTCCTTTTCCCTTTTTTATAATCTCTTTGGGATACAGACCTAGTCGTGGTATTGCTGGATCAAAGGGTATGCACAGTTTTATAGTCCTTGGGGCATAGTTCCAAACTGTTCTGCAGAAAAGTTGCATCAGTTCACAACTCTACTAACAATACATTAGTTTTCCAATTTTCCCACATCTTCTCCAACATTTATAGTTTTCCTGTTTTGTCATGTAAGCCAATCTGATAGGTGTGATGTGATACCTCAGAGTTGTTAAAACCCTCTTGATCGTATTTCAAGACTCTAGGTAAATATATTTTTATCAACTCATATTAAATATTCTTATATACATTATTATCTCCAATATTTTAAGCTATGGTCCAGAAATCCAAATCCTGTTTTCATCTGTGTTTTTATATGAATAAATTTTATTTTGTTTTAACACTGAAGGTAGACATAAACAAAAATAAGACATATTTCCCTCCTCAAAAACCAGTCAAACAAGTTTTTGTACTTGGCAGTATTTCTATATATGTTCACTTATATAATTTACAATTTTCTTTAAAGAAAGGAAGGCTGTATGCCTAACTTTCACTTCGTAGTACCAAAATTGTCCAATGTAAGTAAGCTGAGTTTTGTTGCCTTTTAACATTGTCTTCATTTGCATAGCTGCACTTGGTGTGTATATTGTTCTTTTTCATCATTTCCAGTCACTCTCTATCCCTTAATAAATATCTTTTCATATTTCTTAAAATTCTTCATATGTATAATTCCTTGTGGTACAAATATTTCTGTGTGGTCAAATACCATAATTTATTTGTCCTTTTCATAATTGTTGGCCCTATTGTTTCTAGGTCTTAGATACCATCCTCTTAACCAGCTCTTCATTTTCCCAAATCTACCTTTCTCTTTAGAAGCACCCAACTTCAGTTGGTAGCAGTTAAAATACCATCTGTGCCCCTACGATCTTGAGTTTCTTCCAGAACTTAATAATCCCAAATGGTGCTTTCTAGATTACTTATGTCAGTGTGAATTGTTGCCCGGTGAATCACCAGAAATGTATGGTAGTCATCAGGTTTGATAAGTGTTGAAAAGTTCTCTTACCTCCCAGATACATGCCCCAAAAGATAGTAGAGCTGTATACTGTTAATGCCAGTTCTATAGATAGCTATCCTCATCATAGATTATAATGTAACAGCAAAGGGAAGGAATCTCCACAGCTACTGCAGAGTTAATCAGCAAAGTATAGAAGGCATTGTTGTATAGGACCTCTTTGAGATTAGATAATATGAATTTTATAATAGGGCCACAACTTTGTCCAACTTTGTTCTGTAGCTTTCCACTAAGAACAGAGAAGGATGATATTGGGAATAACCCAAGATGTGATTTGGTAATGCGTGGTAGCTTATGGGACAAGGGGTACAAGGACAGAGAACAGTATATAATTGAGTATTTCCACTAATTTCCAGTTAAAGTTTAACTGGTCCTGACCTGGGAGTTGTAATATTCATTGCTTCCCATTGCTTTTTCCAGACTTTCCCTTTGCTTCCATCACTCAGCAACTTGTTCTCTTCTGAGGTTCACTCTATGTAAAGATGTCATCCAGTCCAGATCTAGGTGGCAGTCATATACTGACCCTCAAGTCATTCTTTCTCTTTAAGTTCATTTCCTGGCTCATAGTTTTCTTCACTGCCCCAAGTTCTTTCCTGATAGTAGGCGACTACAACATAAATGTTATTATTCCCTTGAATTTCCAGTTCTTCAGTCTCCTTACCTTACATGACCTATCTGGAATCCTCACAGCCACACACAGAGATAGTCTCACCCTTGATGTCAACCAAGTGCGTTCAGCTTCCACGATCAAGAATTATGAAATTGTTCCATCTAACCATAACTTTCCTTTCTTCCATCTCTCCCTGCGTTACATTCTGTTGCCTCCCTAGAAGTAGCTATCGTGGGCAACGAATGTCTCATTCTGTATCTCTTTTTTCATTGACTCCAGTCTCTCGGCCCTTCAGTACTCTTTCAAGCCATTCTTCTCCTGCTCTTGTTCTTTTTTCCTCCTTTCTCCATCTTGACCACATAGTTAACCAGTTCAACATTATCCCATTCTCCTCTCTTGGATCCCTTGCTCCCTTGTCCTAATGATCATCATCGTGGCGTGACAAATCAGAATTGGATATGCTACAAACAACTGTTAGCTAGTTTGACTGTGCTCTTGCTATAGCAAGGCCATCCTTTTACTCTTCCCTATTTGCTTATCTATCACAAAAGTCTCCAGACATTTTTGATTACACACCCTTGGTCAGCAAAACAGTGTTTGAACATTCACCCCCAATACACATCTTTATGAAATTTATTTGTATACAATTGTACTACTCAGGTAGTACACTGGATAGAGTGCTGGGCCCGGAGTAAGGAGGACCTGAGTTCAAATGTGGCCTCAGACCTTTACTAGCTGTGTGACCTTGGGCAGGTCACTTAGCCCTTTTCAGTTTCCTTGTCTGTAAAATGAACTGGAGAAGGAAATGGCAAACCACTCCAGTGTCTTTGCCAAGAAAACCCAAAGAATTGGACACAACTGAGCAACAACAATTATACAAATAGATTGTATATATTATGAAATATATGCAAAATAGGAATTTTTTAAAAGGAAGCAGTATTGATTATCTTTGAAATAATGTTTTGTTAATGGGGTGAAGACTGTCAACCAGATGGAACTGGTCTCTAACCCATGGGTGGCCAAAGCTGAATAGAGCAGGCTAGAGAAAGGAGAGTCAGAAATCCAACAGAAGTTTAATTTCAAAGTGAGGGAAATGGCTTGCAAGGAAGGCGACAGATTAGACGCATGTGCCAGGGCCTTGCCCCTAGTGGGGGATTCACTTTAATGTGGTCACGTCTCCATATTTATTTATACCAGTGGTTGAGCAGTGAGTTGTATTCCTGACAATGAGGGATAACAGCAACAATGGGACAAGTTTGGTTCATAGTGTTGAGGTCAGGTCTGGGAGAGCAGTTCGGGTATGAAAGGATTCACTTAGATCTTCTCTGTAGCCATTGGTGATGAGTTCAGGGTGGACCCCAAGAACGTTGGGGTGCTACCTGAAATGATGAGGAATAGATGTGCAGGTCCTAGTGTCCTCAAAGAATTCACTCAGTCTCCAAGCTAAAGGCATTTATTGGGGTGATGCACCCAAGTAGGCCTGCTCCCTGTGAGGCAGAGCCCCAGTGGGCTCTGTTCCATGTGGAGGTAGAGCATAAGCCACAATCCCTGCTTCCAATAGGAGGCAAAGGTGATTAGCCAGGTTTAAATACAATTTTATGGGATGGGGAAAGGAGACAAGAGAATGGGAGGAACAAGGATGGCTCCAAAATGCCTGGGATATCAGGTAGCCCAGGAGTGATAAGCAAAGAGAACAGGGAGGGGAAAAGTTGTTCTGGAATTGAGGGTGCTTTGTGAAAGCACACAGATAAGTCCGTGGTGGGGGCTTCAATGCATAATCTTCTTTGATCACTTTTCTGGCTAGTCACATCCTGCATCTTATCTCCTATCTTGTGTCCTGCTTGCTCCATCTGCCTCAGGTACTCTTTTCTACCTCATCAATAGCAGGATTTCATGACCAGAACGTGGGTACTTGTCCAAGCTTGTCCGGTACTTGTCCGCGCTCAGAGAACATTTGGTGCTGGTCAAAGCAATACAGTAATTATGTGATTTTGCCAGAGAGTGAGATCATCCAGAGAGTGAGCACAAGGATTGTTGTTATGCCAAGCTCAGGGCACAGCCTGCTTGCTGGGCCTTAGCTCTGGAAAACAGGGTGTCTCCTAGTATCTTGACAAAACTTACACTATCAATAAAATTACTATTCGTAATAAATGGTAAAGGAAAGATAATATTTTTAGTGACAGCAGTGTGATTGAATATACATCATTATGTTTATGTTTTGTGTATGTTCTGGGGGACAGGGTAGGCTTGTAAATAATAATTGCTAATTATCAACCATTCAGTTAATTAGATCGATATAGCTAGTCAAGCAGGTGAATTTCAATTTTGAAAAATGACTCCTTCCCACTATAAAGGAAATCTGAGAAGCTAAAGCTTGCTCTGGCCTAGAAACTCACTGGCTATTGCCCTGGAGTATACAGCCATCTGAGGGGAGTGACTGATGCTGCTAAGGTAAACTGCTGAGCACTGTGTACATACACTAGAAATTTGGAAAGGGAAGTTTTCCCAAAAGGCTTGCAAGCTGCTGTAGGTGCATGCCCTGGGTCTTAGTCATAACTGTCCTGAATAGCCAGTGCGGTACATTAAGAGTCAGAAGAGGCTGAGAGTTTACAGAACAAAGGAAGAGGGTCAGAATAAGGGAGGATTGGACTATAAAGGGTGAAAGGGAAAGTAGGATTATACTTGAGACATGCCTGTGAGTTGGCTAACATTAAAAGGCTGAGAGGCAGTGGCCCATCTTCTGACTGGGTAGGGCTGCACAGCCTTTTGGAAACCACTGCTCAATCAGACCCTCCATAATGATCGTTCCATACCTGTCTTCTGGCCTCCCCGGCTCCCTCTCTCCTGATATCCTTTCAGTATTTGAACAACAGTTCAGTCATTTCAGTCATGTCACATTCTATATCTGACCCTGCCTCATACTTGACTAAAAAAAAAACAGAGGCAATTGCCATGAGCTTCCTGTTCTCCCCTACCCCATATGTGAAAGCCTTTTGACATTGTGAAAGAAAATTCTCTGCATTTGGGGCCCAAACCTGCTGGAAACGTTTTATTTTAACTTAAATTATCATACCCTAATCCAGTTATCTTCTGCTTAGAGAGGAGGTTCCAAAAATGGGCAGTTTCCCTTTTTACTTTGAAAGCCTCCAACAAAAGCTATTTGTAATTGGCTTTTTTTAATAGTCTCAAATAATAGAATTCTGAAGTCAAGATTGAGCGAGGGTTCAGAGTTTAAGTAGTTAAGTCTTCTTCATCAAACACAACAGTAGTCACTTAACTTTTGGTCTAAATGCTGTGTGTGGGGTCGGAGACCCACAGTTTAAGAAGCGCTGAAAGGGTCTCAAACGGAAGAACTTTAAGAAGCCCTAGTAGAGAATAATTTTCAGAAAATAATCCTGTCCCTCTTTGAGCACTGTCTGTAAGATTCTGCCTTTTTCAGTTGGTCACAGGTGACTTTTAGAGATACTTCCCATTAACTGAAGTGATAGGAGACTTCTCCCTTCCTTTAGTCTGCTCATTACCGCAGGGTACTACTTTTAATTGGCTCAATCAAGGGCCTCTTGCCCTAATTCTGTTCTGTGGGGGATTAGAGTTCTTCCCTGAACTTGCACCCAGTTTCCTCAAAGAAAGAGGTTTTCTCCTTAGTAGGAGGAAGGGGAGGGGTCTATAGGGCTTAGTATATGGCTCTATAACTTTAGGCAAAAGTATTGTCTTCATATTATTTAGTAATATGGAGCCTAAAGAGGGAAAGGGTGAGGGAGTTAGTGTGCTTCCAGACCATCATCCCCCATTCAGTGCTCTTTTGCTAGCATTTCTCACCAAGGTCTCCCCTCTGATAGCTTGTCCCCAGAATCATCCACTGTCTCTAATATGCTATTTCTCCCTAACTACTGGTTCTTTCTGCTGCCTACTAACATGATTAGGTCTGTCCCCTTCTTAAAAAACATAACAAAATCAAAAAAGAAACCACACCTTGCTTGACCCTACTATCCTATCTTTTCCTTTGTCTTTCTTCCCTTTCACAGCCAAATTACTAGAGAAAGCTATACTAATTTCTAGTTCTCACTCAATTCTCAATTCTTTTCAGTCTGCCTTCTTTCTGATTACCTGGTCACTCAACTAAAATTATTCTTGTAAAAAGTTGCCAATGAGCTTTCATTTGATACATCCAAGGACCTTCCTAACTACTCATTTTTCTTGACCACTCTGCAACATTAGACGCTATTTACCACCCTTTTCTGGATCCTCTCTCTTCCTATGTGGTATTGCTCTCTCTTGGTTCTCCTATCTTGGTATCTTCTATCTCCTGTCTGACCCCCTCCTCTTTAGTCTCCTATGCTGAATCATCATTTACATTGTGTCCCTAGCCTTTGGTGCACCCCAAGGCCCTCTCCCCCAGATTCCAATCCTGCATCAAATTGGATCAATCAATCAGTAAGCATTGATTAATTGATAGCTATGAGCCAAGCACTGTGCTAGTCACTGGGGTTACAACTGCAGTGAGTGAAACAATCTCTGGTCCCAAGGAGCTTAAATTTGAACAGGGGAGAAAGCAAATGCACAAATATATGTGGAAGAAGAGAAGAAGTCTTTGAAACAGGTAAAGAAAGTATACATTCTAGATATAGGGGGCAGCTAATGCAAAGGCACAGAGATGAGGGGTGAAGTGTTATAGGTGACGAACAGAAAGAAAGCCAGTGTAGAAGGGGGAAAAAATATGTAACGAGACTAGAAAGATAAGTTGGGGCCAGGTTGTAAAGGGCTTTAATACTCAAATAGGAATTTATGTTTAATCCTAGAGGCAACAGGGAGACACTGATGTTGATGGAGTAGGGGAGTGACACGATCATATCCGCTTTTAAGGAAAATCACTTTGGCAACTCTGTGTAGTACATACTGGAGTGGGGTGAGACTTTTGGGTAGGGAAGCCATTTCAATAATTTAGGCAAAAAGTGATGAGGACTTGGTAGTGGTTGTGTCAGGTAGAGAGGAGAGATCAGATATGAAGTGTGGTAGAGGTCGAGATGCTATAGAAGTAGAATCAACAAGATTGACCATGTGGGATGAAGAAAAGGGAGGAGCTGAGGCATTAATTTTTAGCAGGATTGTGAACCTGGGCAGCTGGAAGAATAGTGGTACCTTTGACACTTTGTTGTCACATGTGTACCTCAGACTGAAGAGATCCAAACCAGAACTCATTATCTTTGCCCTAAAACTGAGCCCTCTCCAAAATTTCCCAGTTTCTGCCAAGGATATCCCTATCCTTCCAGTCATTCAGCTTTGCAACCAGCAGGTCATTTCTTGGTTACACACTCTCCTTCACTCACCCTGTAAAATCCGTCATTTGCGAGGTCTTATTGATTCTACTTCTACAGCATCTATTGTATCCACACCCTTCTTTCCATTCACATGATCTATTCCCTAAGAGAGGCCCTCATCCTTTCTCACCTGCATTACTACAGTGGCTTTGGAATTGCCTAAAGTAACTCCTTTCCAGTCTACCCTACAAACAGCTGCCAATGTGATTGTCTTTAAAGCACGGGCTTGTGTAGCTCACTGTGAAACAAGGAAAGGGACACGAAAACAAATATGATAGACTTAAGAGGAACCAGGGAGGGCTGTGGAGACTAGATGCCACAGTGAATTAAAGAATAAGTAATACATTTTGGAGGAATATATGGCAGAAGAGATGGAAGGATAGGAAGTTATGAATTTCAGGGTCCAGGATCATTCCTGAAGGTAGTACATTTATTTGTGATAGTGAGATTTAGTGTTCAATCATCCCTGTGAGTAACTGTGGTCATATAAGTTGAGAAAGTTGATGAGGTGGGAGGCCAGAGTGTTTTCAAGGGCATGCATGTATATGTTAAACTTCTTCAATATTAGGGCAGAGATTGGGATGGAGAGGAAGACTATGACCAAGATGATAGTAACCAGGATCTGAGTAGGGGTGGTGTCGCATAGATGGGTAGCAAGGTGGTCTCAGTGTGTTGGGAGACAGAGAAGTAGTAAGCACTGGAGAGGCAAGGCAAGAATACAGTCTAGAGAGAATCTGTGAATGCCAGGTAGTGGAAAGAGTATGAAAGGAAGATGGAAGGAAGGGTGTGTGTGTGTGTGTGTGTGTGTGTGTGTGTGGTGTGTGTGTGTGGTGTGTGTGTGTGTGTGTGTGTGTTCAGTGACAAAGCAGGCATTCCAGAGGTCACGAATGGAAGGGAGGGTAAAGAAGAGACTAGAAAAGAGCAGAGTTGGGCTTGTTGCTGATAATACCTCACTGAGAAGAATCAGAGGAAATGTTTTCACCTTGGGAGAATGAAGAAGAGAAGGTTTGGAACCAGTGATATGGGGAGGGGGTTAGAAGGTCAGGGAGAACAAAAGAGTTACCATGCAAAATTAATTGCCCAGTTGAGGTCTGATAACATGAATTTATAGTGGATCTTAACAATATGGTGGTGTTAGTTGATGTGACTTCCTCCATTGAGGGTTCAGGAGCTCAGGAATTTGATCAGAGGGTAGATGGCAAGTAGTTTCCTGGGTTAAGGATCCATAGCATGTGGGTGGAATAGGTCAAGAGTGCGAGGGAATCCAGAACCAAGGACAATGACATTGCATAGTTAAAATGGTTTTTAAATATAAGATCAAAACTGAAGAAAAGTAAGACTAGAGCATCAGTGATGGACTAGGAGAAAAGGAGCAGTGGAAAGATCATAGGTTCCTTGAGAACAAAGAATCATTTTAGGAGGAGTGAAGTAGAGAGAGAAACAAAGAGATTATGACCAAAGAGTAGAATTTCAGAGTTTAAAATCATGGAGATGGCACAGTTGTTGAAAATGCTGAAATTTAAGTTATGCCTATCTTTGGGTGACTGAGGTTGAGTATAAAGGTTTATGTTCTTGGTGCTGAAGGGGATGACGAACTTGAAGGCCAAGGTGTTGGAGAGGCTATTTTGTCTCCATTGCCTGTCAATATTAAGCCGGGGGAGAGTATGAGTCATGTATTAAGCACCTTGAGAGAGTAGGAAGAGTGCCTAGGATATCCAATAGGTTACAACAACAAGGCTCTGGCTAGGGTGACATAGATTGATGGAATGAACTACAAAGAAGAAGTTGCTAAGAGATGATAGTTGAAGGGAAGATTATGGGATCACATATTTAGAGCAAGAAGGGACCTTAGGGGAGCTAATTGAATTACCTTATTTTACAGAGAAAGGAACTGAGGCACAGAGAGGTTAAGTGATTTACCCAAAGTCACACAGCTCATAAGAGCTTCCTGATTCCCAAGTCCAGCGCCCTACCTCCCCATGCTTCCACAGGATCTAAGCCTGGTGTCTCTGGGGCCATGAGAGCACTCCAACTAGTGCTGGAGGGGAATGCCAGGGATATCTTTCAGATGTCTGATGCCTTTCACAAAGAGAGAGGAGTCCCTGATCTCAAGGTAGAAAAGGTGTGAGAGGAAGCTGTCTAGGAGGACGGTGAGTTCCAAAGAAGGCCATGGAATTTATAGCCGATGAGATTAGTTTCTGAGTAAGAGAAATAACAGAGAATGAATCGTCGTCGTTGTTGTTGTTGTTGAGTCATTCCCATCCTGTCCAATGCTTCATGACCCTGTTTGGGGTTTTCTTGGCAAAGCCACTGGAGTGGTTTGCCATTTCCTTCCCCAGCTCATGTGGTATGTGATATGTGGTCATTATGGGAGATCTTTGACAATGAGTCCCACACACCCTGAAGAGTTAAGTTCTTTGAGGTAGGCAAAGTTGATATTGTTCTCTGGCCTGCTAAGAGTAAGATTGGGAGGTAAGGGAAGATCCTTGTCTTGATGCTTCTAACTGTGTTTACAGACCGTTCCATGTCCTACCCAAGTAACCTCAGCCATTCATCTTCCCTCCCCTATCAAGATCGAACAGATAACTTGATTTCTTCTATAAATCCTGCTACTGCCAGCAACTCGTTAAACCAGTACATCTCAGACTTCAGTGTCCGGGCTCTTACAGATCTGCAGTACGTTAAGGTGAGAACCGTGCCCAATCTAGCACCCTGCGCATCCCCTTGGGCTTCCTTGTTCCCCTGCCCAACTAGATCTGGCTATGTGGATTTCTGTCTTTCCAAGAAACAAGTACCTTGCTTGATTCTAGCCTCAAGGGGTTTATCTTCTTCCTTGGATCTGCTTTCTGCTGTCTATTCAGCTTTAAATGACTGTATTTCATTCTTAACTAGCCTAACAATCAGCTGAGATCTCTGCTTTCCATGATTGTGACTCTTTCCCCTCACAGATCACACGGCAGCAGTATCAGAATGGTTTGGTGGCCACAAGAATGGAGAGCTGCCCCCAGACTCCTGTAGACAGCCTCACTGCTGAAGGCTTCTTGTCAGAGAAGTCAGATCTGCAGATTACTGATGAGACTACAAGCCTTCTCAATGATCGAAATGTTCATCTGAACAAGACCACCCATAACTCCCATGAGAGCCCTATGTGACAGGGGGGCCCGGGGCCCCCTACCAATCCCTTGGGGGCCTCCCTAGTGGGCCCACATCCACAGAGGGAGCGGAGCAGACAGGGGAGCATGGCCCTGGCCACCCCCTTGATAACCTGTCTGGCTCTCCAAGCAGATGTTCCCTAGCCTGTCCTAGGCAAGGAGAAGACGTTGCCCTTCCACAGGGAGCCTTCAAGGAGCTTCCAGGGAATAGTAGTTGCCTGGAATTTCTGTAGGATTGCCTGGGTGGTACTGCCCAGAGGCAGATCCTGGGAACAGTTGGGAAGAGGCAGGGATTTTTTTTTTTAATTAAGAGGATTTCTAAAGAAAGCTCATTGCTGCTCTTTCTAAACTTTACTTTGGGGGAGGGTGGGATGGGGTTGGGATAATGGGATTAGGAGTTTTTATTAAATTTTTTTTAAAGAAAATTTGAGGTACTGCCTCATGAGGTTTCTTCCCCAGGAAATAATAGCCATAATTCCCTTCCCTTTAGACTTGAGCTTCTAGCTTATTTTCCCTGACTCAGGGATCTCCAGACCCCAGCTGCCTCCTCTCCAGGCCTTTCTGATGGGTCACATCCTAGGGGCTTGCTAGAAGAAGGGGATCATACCCTATGTATCAGCAAGGAACCTAAGATCTTTAGACAGAATTACCTAGGCATGTGACTGAGGAATTAGTCCTTAGAACTAGGGATGATTAGTTCTTCTGAATGGTCAACATTCAGCATCTGAAAGCCCTTGATCAAGGACACAATAAATGGAGCTATGGGGAAGAGCTTCTGCAAAGCCAAGGTCCAGAATCTTCCCAAATCCAGAACTCCTTGAGCTGTGCAGAATGGCTCTTAGGGGTATTTAGTGGATTGGGCCATAACTCTTTCATTCCTTTTGATAACATGGTTCCCCCTGCACCTACCCCTTGCTCTTATGATGATCCCTTATGATGAGAACTGAAAGTGTTACAGTCCAGAGTCATTAACATAAGCCCCTGCCCTTTCTTGAACCAAAGTCCTGGCCCAAATGGAAAGAACATCCAAACTGAAGGAGGCCTGTCTGGGAATAATCCCTTCCGGAGTGAGATTGTTTGGGGGCATTTGTGTTGCTGAGAATGAGTTCTTTAGAAGCCAAGTCAAAGACAGACTCCTGACCTGGGAGGAGCCATCCTAGATTTCAATATTCGCTATTTTTGATCCAGATTTATCTTTCTACCAGGGCAAATACCTTTGCCTCCCCTCCCAAGGGTTGGAGATGAGAACTGTCAGATAGGGGAGGTCCTCTTGTCCCTTACACTGCAGCACAAGGCAGGATGCTTTCATCACTTGACAGCTTCTACATTTCCTTGAGGGAGGAAACTGTTCTATCTACAAAGCTCCCTGCCCTGTCTGGATAGTCCTGACAGTCATCCTGAATTCTGTGGATGTCATTAATGGTACTGTAGCCCTGGAAGCTCAAGTTTTTCCCAGAAGTTCTCTACAGGTCTCTTCTTTTTGGCCCTATCCTAGAATTTTAGATCTTTTTAATGGGGATGCATTGGGACCAAGTGGCTCATTGCCTGTTGTTCAGGAGGAAAGAAGAGCTGGGGCCCAAGAACCATGTGGAGAGTAGATATGGTTTCTTTGAGGTGTTATTTATTTATTTATTCCATTTCCCAGCCAACAGAGTCCTACCTTCAGGTGCTCTGTTCTCCAGATGCCTAAAGAATCCCATCTCTTGGGACCAAGACATATCTTCTGTCATGGATGTCTGCCCCCTTTTTTGGTCATCTGAAAACAAAGGGGGCATGGTTTTCCCTAGTTCACTCCTCTCCTGCTAGAATCAGTGACCTCCATGGATTGTCAGTCACTAGGCCCTTTGTGGGGAAATTCCACCTTAATTCTCCAGGGGCATCTGTGACTACCCTCAGCCAGGAGGTGACAAGGCTTGAATTCTTTTCAGACCTGTTAGAGTGCAAGGGAATCCTATGGTGTAAGCCAGGGAAGCAAAAGTCATTCTTCTGAACCAAATGGATGTGTGCTGAATTAAAATGAGGCAGATTACACACACTTCCACACCTACCTCTTTTTAAACATATGGTTACTGCCAACAGATGCTCCTTTCTCCCAACTTCTGGACAACGTATTCCTGCTGATGGTCAGGCAGCATTCCCAAATGTTTCTGGTCCAAAAACTTTCTCCTTCTAGTGGAGGAAGGAGGAGCTTTCCAACTTCTGTGACCTGGTCTCACCTTCTCCTTCATGTGCTTTCTTCCTGGGCCTGAATTACATACTGGAATTGTCCTATCTCTGCTTCTTCCCACAAACTGAAATCGACCTTCGTATACAGCATTTAAATGCAATAGACAGGTCATATCCAACATTGCAAATAACTCCTATTTATTTTGTGCGAGATTTTAATTTGTATATTTTTGTGATTTTTTTTTTTTGGCCATTGTTCTAAGTTTGACTCTCGGGGAGTTTTGCTGTTTCATTTTGTCTGTGTCTTTTGTCACAAAGCTGATAATATTTGCTAAACGAGATGTGGAATTTATTTTTGATTGGTAATAAAAATGAAATGTGTATAAATCTCAGTGAGTTTGAAATCCTTCTGAACTGCCTGAAAGTTCAGGGGACAAACAATCTCAGAAGAGCAGACAGATTTTAGTGATTTTAATAATTCTGTTCCCAGTGACAGGACAGGTATTCTGGATCTGTTAAGTAATTAAGTATTAACACAATATTTGGAACAGGAATGTAATCAACATGGAGAAGAGACAGATGATATTGTATAATTGGCATGGGCTTGGAGTCAGAAAATTTGGTTTCAAGTCCCCACTCTGCTACATACTAGCTGTGTGATCTCAGACAAGTCACCTCCCCTCTCTGGGCTTCAGTTTCCTCAGTTGTAAGATGAATGAGTTGTACTAAAACATATCTGGGGTAGCTAGGTGGTACAGTACATAGAGTGCTGGGCTTGGAGTCAGGAAGACATCTTCCTGAGTTCAAATTTGGCCTCAGACCACTAGCTGTGTGACCCTGGACAAGTCACTTAATCCTGTTTGCCTTAGTTTCCTCATCTGTAAAATGAGCCGGAGAAGGAAATGGCAAACCACTCCAGTATTTCTACCAAGAAAAGCCCAAATGGGGTCATGATGAGTCAGACACAACTGAAACTACTGAACAACAGAAGATCTCTAAGGTCCTTTGCAGTTCTAACGTTCCACCAAGGAGGTCTTTTTAACAGTCTGGTCTTTTGGCATAGGAGTTTAAAAAACAGCAGATGCTGGCCCATGAAACTAAACTCAAGGCAGCATGGTTCTGGACTTGGAGTTAAAGACCTGGTTTTAACTCTGGCTCTGTCATTTACTGCTCTTGGCCTTGGCTAGGTCATTTCTCATCTTTGGTTCTCAGTTCCCTCATCTATAAGTGTGGGAGTTTGACCTTCCAGCTCTAAATATTTCATGACCACATGTCTTTGGATAAGGAATTGTGGTTAGAAGGAAAGAACCTTGTATCTGCAGTTAAGAGAAGGGCCTGGTTTTGAGTCCTACTTTAGACAATTTACAAGTTGTATATCCCCAGGCAAATCACTTAACTTCCTCTGGGCCTCAGTTTCCTCATCTATACAATGAAGGTAATAATGCCTGTAGTGCCTTATAAAGTATTAAGCCTATAAATGTCCACTGTTATTAAGATGCTTCTAGGAAGGGGTGGAGACTATAATTAAGGAAATCCAGAAGGAAACAAATGGGCAACAGTCCGGGTACAGGGGACTGGTTAATGTCTGGCTTAGTGCTTTGGTCCTAGAAAGAGGACAGAGAAGCAGGTCTGAAAGGGGGTGTAGGGGGAAGAAGTTAGGGATGGACCAGGTGCATCACCAACGCCAAAAAACTGCTGGATTCTTAGAAGTCTTTGGGGTAATGACATATTTTAAATGTTTCCCAAGTTTGTTAATTCCTAGTAATATTAAGTAATCTCAGATCAATGGATAAGTATTTATTAAGTACCTAATATTCTTTTATAGCTCCTCTTCTGGGGGAATCAGACGAAGAAGAAAATTACTTCTCTAACAACAAGGAACTGCTTCTGGGTCCACAGGGGCTGGTGGCCTTTGCTCACTCCCTTCTCCATTACAAGATCCATATACTCTAGACCTGTGTATGTGGTCTGGACTGAGTTCAGTCCTGGGAGCCCAGCCTGTAATGAGAGTGGGGCTGTGATCCCTTTTCTCACACTCTTCAGCTCAAACCTTAATCCTAGTAGCCCAGGACAATTTAGCTTAGATTTTGTCTCATCTCTGATGTTTCTCCAAAAAGGGATCCAGTGTGTATTATGAATCAAAGATGCAGCTATGCCTGCACAAAAGACAGCTCACATCCACAGAGCAACTTAGAACAGCATTTTGCAATAACTGCAACAGTCTGGGAGGCTGATACTTATGCCTCATCACAACATACCGTAGTTTGCAGGTCTGGCTGCGTATTCGACGTTTACATTTCACCCGAGCTCTCTCCACTGTCCAAACAACTACCAGTACAACGTCTGGTAAAATGGAGCCGATGGTGATCTTGTCATCTTTGATCAAGAAGCTCCCCTTGCAGCTGGGCAGTTTCACTCAATAAACCCAGTCCCTTTGGACCTCTTGGACTTTAAGTTGACTCCGAGCCTTGACACCTCCACCTTGAGATTGATAATTATTTGTTCAGAAAAGGAAACAAATCAGCCATAGGTCTAGATGCAAGCTCTGCTAATCAAGTCCATTTTCCATGTGGGAGTAGGGGGAAAGCTCACATCTCACCTCCATATAGCACCTCACAGAGAGTTGAGAGAGTGAGCTCACTTCTTCCCTGAAGAAGAGTCAAGGCAAGGAAAGCTGGCAGGAAGCAGTTTCTTCTTTGAACTGATTCAGCGTTCTACTTGTTGTCACAAGATGGGAAGGAGGACCAAAGGTCCATTCAGGATTTTCCGGAAGTCCCTTCAGTCCTGGCCCCAGAGACCTCATTTGTTTGACCAGGGTCACGAAGGGTAACTCTAAGAATGTCCTGTCATATGTATCCTGTTACATACATACATAGCAGTGAGTAAAAACCAAGAGTCTGTCCACTCACAATGGTCAGTTGGTTGTGGTATTTGAAATTCTTTTTGGCCAGCAGAATTCTGCTCTCTTCTCCAGCTTTGTCATATATTTTTTTTAAAAATGAAGTTTTAACAATTAACAAACATTTCCCAACAAAACAACCTTTTCTCCCCAGAGTTCATTCCTGTGAAACAGTTATCTAGCTTGTGTTTCCTACTACACTCTTCTCAGTCACCAAGGGTTTCTAAATGGTTGTCCTGCCTAGAACACACACCCTAAGCTAGGGGCCCCCTAAATCTGTTGACCAACTCAGCAGCATTACCAGTACAGTTTCATCATTATCATTCACATTTTACTCTTATAAAACCCACTCTTCATAGCAATCCTGGGAGGGAAGTGGTAGAGTTATTAGCCCCGTTTTACAAATGAAGTAACTGAGTTTCAGAGAGGCTAAGTAACTTGCCCATAGTCATACAGCCATTAAGTAGCAGAGCTGGGAATTCCAGTCCAGGTTTCCTAGCTCCAAATCCAGGGTTCTGCCTTGTATTCCATGACTCCTAACTAATAATTGCTAAGCAACATAGAAAAAATGAAAGTATATAATTTGCATCTGGGACTGCAGTATCCAAGATACTAATGATCTTAGTGACCCTGAAACTCAAATGGTCTCTCTTGAGCTAGTGAACCTGGCCTTGATTCTAGTCTGTTGATTTTTCAGGGTCTCTTCCTGGGATTTAAGTTTAAAACCAAACCAAGCAAAACAATCTAGTGTTGTTAGAAATAGAAGAGACCTTGGAGCCCATCTGGTCCAATCTCATTTCACAAACAAGGAAACCAAAGACCAAAGAGGGCAAGGACACCCTGAAAGGTAGAATATATAAGCTCCTTGAGGACAAAACTGAGCCATGAAAAAGAAATTTTTTTTGCATCCTCGGTGCCTTGCACATAGGAAATAGTACAGATTTATTTATTTGCGGGATTCAGGAAGAAGAGTGTGAATCTTGCCTCACATATTTATTAACTATGACACCAGGCAACAATATCAGCCTTAGTTTTTTCATCTGTAAAATGACTGGGTTGTCAGTGATCCCTAAGATCCTTTCCAGCTCTAAATCTATAACCTTATGATCACAGGGCTCGTCAGTGGTAGAGCCAGGAGTACTTTTCTTCTAAACCAGTGTGCTTACTAACATTTTACACCCAAGTGCCTTTAGAGGTTGTTAAAGTTCTTGGAAGTGAGGACTTATGGAGGTGTTGGGTTTCAGGTACCCAACAGCTGATCAGCTTGCTTCATATAATCTACAGAACAAAAACCTGTTCCATGGGGCTTTCCCAGTTCTAGGACCACTATGGCTTGGCCTTTTGTGAGTCACTGGAACCTTCATAATAAATACTCTTCTTATTAGATGTTCAATTCAACAAACCTTTATTAAGTACTATAATGGATAATAATGACAAAACAAAAAGTCCCTGCCCTCAAGGAGCTTGCATTCCTTTAGAGGGAAACAAGTCACACACTGATAAAGTAATATGAAATATATACTAAATAAATATAAGGTAGGGTTGGGGTTTGTCTTTTTTTGGGGGGAAGGGGGGAGCACTAATAATTTGGGGGAATCAGGGAAGGTCTCCAATGGGAATATGGGCAGCTAGATGGTGCTGCGGATAGAACGCCTGGCTTGGAGCCAGGAAGAGCTGAGTTCAAATCTAAGATGAGGGGGAGAAGTAAATGGCAAATGACTCCAGTATCTCTGCCAAGAAAATCCTAAATGGGGTCACGAAGAGTCGGACACGACTGAAACGACTCAACAACAATAATTGAGGAAAGTAGGAAAGGTCTCCAATAGGAAGTGGCACTTGAATTAAGCTTTGAAAGTACCTTAAGCTCCGATGAGAGAGAATTTCAGGCATAAGGGATGGACAGCCTGCTCTAAGGCAGGGAGACCGGAGATACAATGCTGGGTTTCTGCACTTAAAAACTCTAAAATAACGAGCCCCAAATTTTAAAAAATTAAATTAATAGAATAAACTAGGACCTCTACCCCCGCCTCCACAACCCAGCTCAGTTCCCAAGAGGTCAGTGACAGAGCCTGTCACCTCTTTAAAACCAAACTCCACAAGCCGCCCCGCCCCCCTCCCTGTCCCCCGCCCCCATCTTGTTTACAACGCGGCGCAGCCTAGTACTACTCCCGACGCTCCGCCCTCCGCCGTTTCCTATTGGTCAGCGGGGCACGGATAGGCTCGTTGACTGGCTGGAGGGAGGGCGGGGACCCTGGAGTAGGTTGAGCGGGCGACCTAGAGGGGGGTGGCTGGTGATGGCGGCGGCGGCGGCGGCAGCGGCGGCGGCGGGCGGCCTACGTTGGGTGCTCGCTGCGCTCTGCTTGGGCTGCGCCGCTGGGGGGGACGCGTCAGGCCCGCGGGTGCTGGGCTTCTGCCTGGAAGAGGACGGAGACAGGGCCGAGGGTCCGGTGTGGGCCCGGGGCCGAGTGGTCCGGGCCGCGCCCGGGGCCGCCTTCCGCTTGCGGCTCTTTGGCTCCGGCTTCGCCAACCGCTCGTGGCCTTGGGTGGCCTTCGCCCCTGCGGGCGCGGGCTGCCCGGAGGGGGGAGAAGAGTCGGAGGCGGGGGGTGCGCGCGGGGGCGCGGGAGCGCCCCTGAGCGTGAACCCCGAGGCCGTGCGGCCTCACTCGGCGTTGCTCGCGGTGCGCGTGGAGCGCGGCGGGCCCGCGGGGGGCGCGCGCTATCGTTTGTGCAGCCGAGGGGAACCCCAGGGGAGCTGGACGCCCGCGGCCGAGGGGGACTCCCTTACCGTTGAGGAGGCGCCCCTGCTGCCCTGGGCGCTGGGCCTGCTGGCGGCCGCGCTGCTGGGGCTGGCGGCGTTGGCCCGGGGTCTGCAGCTGAGCGCCCTGGCCCTGGAGCCGGCCGAGGTGCAGGTGCTGCGCGAGAGTGGCTCCGAGGCGGAGCGGGCGGCCGCGCAGCGCTTGGAGCCCCTGCGGCGCTGGGGCAGCTTCGCCCTGTGCGCCCTACTACTGTTGGCCAGTCTGGCCCAGGCCGCGCTCGCCGTGCTTCTCTACCGTGCCGTGGGCCAAAGAGCTGTGCCCGCCGTGCTGGGCAGCGCGGGCCTCGTGTACCTGGTGGGCGAGGTGGCGCCCGCGGCCGTCAGCGGCCGCTGGGGCCTGAGCCTGGCCCCGCGCGCGCTGGGTCTCACCCGCCTGGCGGTCCTGCTCACTTTCCCCGTGGCCTTGCCCGTGGGCAAGCTCTTGGAGCTGGCCTTGCGCCAGGAAGGCGGGCGACTGCGGGAGCGGGTGGTGGATCTGGCCCGGGGCACTGACACTTACCACGAGTTCGTGAGGGAGGAGTTTAGCAAGGGGGCCCTGCGGTGCAAAACGGTGGAGGACGTGCTCACCCCGCTGAAGGATTGTTTCATGCTGGACGCTTCGGCCGTGCTGGACTTCGGCGTCATGTCCACCATCATGCAGAGCGGCTACACTCGCATCCCGGTGTACGAGGAAGAACGCTCCAACATCGTGGACATGCTCTACCTCAAGGACTTAGCCTTCGTGGACCCGGAGGACTGCACCCCGCTCAGCACCATTATCCGATTCTACAACCATCCACTCCACTTTGTCTTCAATGACACTAAGCTGGATGCCGTCCTGGAGGAATTCAAACGAGGTAACTGATGCTGCCATTCCTGGAACCGCGGCTTCCTCCTGGAGGGAGTTGGACCGGGATGTGAATGGGATTCTCCGAAAAGTGGAGTGGGGCGGGGCCAGTGGTTTAGGAAGGATGTATCCCGGTCCAAATGCGCTTGTGTATTCTTAGGATTTTGAATTCCGGAGCTGATAGGGACAGCTGAGGTCATCTAGTTCGACCTTCCTCATTTACAGATAAGGAATCTGAAGCCAAATCCTCTATCTCCAAAGCTAGCTTTCCTTCTGCCCAGAAGCTGCTTCACAATCTCGTTTCGTTTGAAAAGAAATTCAGTAAAATAATCCAGCCGAAGGCAGGGGTCAGGGAACAGGGAAATGCCACAATGAGAGAAGTGTTAAGAGATCTGGTCGGAAGCTCAGAGGTCCCTCTGGGGTAAGATCCTTGGGCAAGTAGCCATTTCTGGGTCTCATGGAGCACAGGATCATAGATTTGAGAGCCCGATCTCTGCGTCAAAAGAACTCATCGAAGACCTTGGTCAACAGAAACAAAAGGGCTCTAATGGTCTTAGAGCCCTGGAGCTTTCGCGATCAGATTGTTCTATTCTATTTTAGAGATAAGGAATCTGAGGCCCAGAAGAGGTGAAGATAGTTACCCAAATTGACATAGTTAATGAGTGGCAGAGCTAGGATTTGAACTTGGGTCTCTTGACTTCAAGACACCCATCTTAATTCAGTTCACCTTGGTTAAATTCTTGGTTGCTTGATTCTTTGTATGATTTGTACTCTGTGTATGATTGCAGTATTCTTCCCCTTCCTCCCTTCTTTCCCTATTGGTCAGTTTATGGGGTCTTCTGAGGATTTCTTAACTGTAACTGGGAGTGGAACAAAGCTCCTAGTTTGAATTTAAAGTTCTATCCATCTTTGAGGGGAGGGAACCCATTTATATGTTTATCTTTAAATTGGCCCTTTCTGATTCTAAGGGAACTTTGGATACTGTTGAAGGCATATAATAATTAACAATAGCTAACGTTTATGTTATGTTTACAAAGCATTTAGATATGTTTTCTCTTTGGTTTGTTTCTGCCACCCTGGTAGATTGGTGCTGTTAGTATTATCCCCTTTTTACTGGCGAGAAAACTGTGACACAGAGAAGTTAAGTGACTTGCCCTGGATCACACAGCTAAGTGAGCTGCTAAGTCTCTGAAGCAAGGTCTTATTGCAAGGCCAGCCCTCTGTGCCCTGTGCCACTTGGCTGCCTCTGCTGGCTTGTTTACAGAGGTTAGAGCAACAACACTTAAGATTTTCTGAAGAATAAAGAACTTTTATTTTTCTTTATCTAAAGCAACATTACTGATGGCACCGTTGCTTTTGTCTTTCTTCTTCTAACTTTAAGTGTGATGACTGTTGCACCTTCCCTTCCCTCCAGATTACTGCCCCCAGCTTATCTGTGCTTTTCTTTGAGAGTAGAGAATAAACTTGTCAAAATCCCTGAGAAAACAGGGGTGCATGATGCCCTAGGTTTCCCCTTGCCTACACATGTTGTAGATTTTATCAGTAGATCATTTTGGTGAGACAGCGTAGTACTTAGGGAAAGAGCTTTGGAGGCTGAGGACCTGGGTTCAAATCCCACCTGACACTACCTGAATTCCTTGGGCAAGTCATTTAACCTCTTTGGACCCCAGTTTCTTCATCTGTGAAATGAGGGGGTGGATTATTTGGCCTCTGTGGCCCTTCCAACTCTAGATCTATCATCCTGAGATCTGTTGATAGATTCGTTAGGGCTTCTGGCTCATTTTGAGGTGTTATTCTTACCTAGAAAAGGTGACTGGTACTCCTGAGATCTAGAATGGGAATTAAGCCGGAGGCCACTGAGTGGGCTTATGCCTTAAGGACTGATGTAATATCAGACCATAAACTAACTGGATAAACTGGGAGTGAGCAAAGACTTTAGGCTATGAGAATCAGAGTAAAATTCTGATTTTATGTATTGAGACAGATATAGCCAATAATTACATTGCCCTTACTCATTAAGTAGCTTGATATGTCACTTCAAAACAAAAGGTTTTAGTTCTTATGCCAGTACCAATTTCTATAGGAGATATTTTGTTGGAGAATTCTGATCAAACTGATGAGAATCATTGATTTGTCTTAAAAAATTCTTGATGCTTTCTTGCCTGGCAGACTATAGTTATGCTGCAGAACAACAGGCTCTAAGGAGCCTTTGAGGTAGATAGCCAGCCTGCCTACCTTCGAGCTTCATGCAGAATACTGTAATTGGGGTGGAGCATGAGTTGTCTGCCCTCCTGGTAAGTGAAATTCCACCAGTATAATGGCAGACGTGTTCTCTTGCTCATAAGCAAGATAATAAGAATTCTCCATCCTTCTGGCTCTCTTGGATGTTTTATCTCTGGGATACATTCATTCCCCTCAAATTACCAGTCACTGTACTACTTTTTTTTTTGTACTACTTTTTTAAAAACCTGATTTAGCACTAATGGTGTGAAGAATTTTTCCTTAAGTTTCCTCTCTCATTCAAAGGTTAGACTGTCTTAGGAGTTTGGAGGGAGAGACCAAGTAATTTTAATGCATGGCCATAGGTTATTCCTGTCAGCACCTCTAGTTAGTTAAGCCTCCCTGTCTTCCTGCAGTAACCAGTGAACTTGGTTCATGAAATCAGGCAGTGACTAGTTGTCTGCTGTTGTGCACTGGGGCCTAGGAGCTAAAATTTTTAGTATAGGGATAATAGCAGGATAGCTTTAGGGGAGCCAGCCCTACCTTCAAAGTTGTATTATCTTTCAGTGGGCTGTAGGGCATTATTTCTAATAGGGAGTTATGGCAGAATTGAGGAAGAATAGGTGAATAGGAAGATAAGGAGGTTGGGAGATTTTGTTATGCCTGTCGGGCATTTCCTGCAGATTCAGAGTTGGGATCATTTTTTAAAAATTAAGCTTTTATTAGGACTTTCATCCTTTGTTGTGGTGCCCCTTCTTAAATCTCTGCTACAATTTTGTTTTGCCTCAGCTGAAATCCTATTCTTCTACCTAATTATGGTGAGGAGGTGACCATGAGTTCTCAAAGGCTATTCCAATGAAATGTAAGTCACAGAAGTGTCCCACCAAGTTGCTTAGGCTTTTGAGTACTTGTCCTGTGGTGAGGGACTCTATTTTCTCTGAGCCAGTCACCAGAATGACTGCAGTGTGGTGAATCTTTGACTGTATGATGGTCATCTGTGGTAGAAGAAATGCTCACACTGCTGCATTCAGTTATAGATCCTTAAAGCTTTGAAAGATGTGGGTTTTGGGGGGATTTTTGATTTTGTTTTCATATCTGGGTTTTGGTTTTTTTAAGTGATGTAATATAGCACGAAAGAGGTAGCATGGTATGGTAGGTAAAGAGCTGGCCTCAAAATTGAGAAGACTTGAGTTCAAATGCCCCTTCTGATACATACTGGTTTTATGACCCTGGTAGAGGGAGTACCCGTATTGATGAAGTTATAGATCCTTAAGACATTGAAAGATTTTCTGTTAAGACTGAATAGATCTCTCAGTGCTTCAACCTATAAGTTACCTATAACTAAGCCTGTAAGTTGCAGAGCAGTTGTCAATCTGTACTGGTAAAGGGAATTCATCCCTGGAAAATTCCTCTACTGGAGAAATCACAGGTCAAGTTGAAAAAAGCTATCACAACAGTTATTTGGTTGTCAGTATTTGTTATTTCCAAAGCGTGGTTTTGATGATGCAAAGGAACCTTCCCCTTTTAAGTTTTCACATGCATGTAACTTACCCGTAGGGTCCAGTAAGCCTTCTTATAAAGGTGCTCAACAGTTGAAACCAGTCGGGTCACTTTGATAGCTATTAAGAATGTTAATAAGTTAGATCTTTTTCTTTCCCCAGGAAATACAGTTGCATGGTTCTTAGAGCATTTAGAAACTATACCTTACCCAGAGGACCACTGGTATCTGTCCAGATCTTTCCTCAGCTCTCAATACTGAAAATATTTTTAGAAATTTTTTTCTTTATTTTTTTAATTGATTTTTAGTTTTCAACAATCATTTCCATAAGCTATTGAGTTTTAAATTTTCTCCTCCCTCCCCAAGATAGCATACAATCTAATATAGGCTCTACATATACATTCCTCTTAAACATATTTTCATATTAATAATAGTGTAAAGAATTAGAACCAATAGGAGGAACCACAAGAAAGAAGAAACAAAACAGACAGAAAAAAAAGAGCAAATAGTATGCTTTGATCTGTGTTCAAACTCCATAGTTCTTTCTTTGGATGTGGATAGCATTTTCCATCATGAGACTTTTGGAGATATTTAAGATGCATGCATTGCTGAGAAGAGCTAAGTCTGTCAAAGTAGTCATTGCACGGTGTGGCTATTGCTATGTACAGCGTTCTCCTGGTTCTGCTCATTTCACTCTGTATTATTCCATACGTGTCTTTCCAGGTTTTTCTGAAGTCCGCTTGCTCATCATTTCTTATAGTACAATAGTATTCCATTATAGTCATATGCCAAAACTTGTTCAGCCATTCCGCAGTTGATGGACATCCCCATAACTTCCAATTCTTTGCCACCACAAAAAGAGCTACTATAAATATTTTTGTACATGTGGATCCTTCTCCCATTTGTATGATGTCTTTGGGATACAGCCCTAGAAATGCTGTTGCTGGGTCAAAGGGTATGCACGTTTTTTATAACCCTTTCGGCATAGTTCCAAATTGCTCACCAGAATGGTTGGTTCAGTTTACAACTCCAGCAACAATGCATTAGTGTTCCAATTTTCCCACATCTTCTCCAACATTTATCATTTTCCTGTTTTGTCATGTTGGCCAATCTGATAGGTGTGATGTCGTACCTCAGAATTGTCTTGATTTGCTTTTTTCTAATCAATAGTGGTTTAGAACATTTTTTCATATAACTATAGATAGCTTTAATTTCTTCCTCTGAAAATTGGCTGTTTATATCCTTTGACCATTTATCAATTGGGGAATGACCTGTATTCTTATAAATTTGACTCAGTTCTGTATATATTTTAGAAATGAGGCCCTTATCAGAGACACTGGTTGTAAAAATTCTTTCCTAGTTTTCTGCTTTCCTCCTAATCTTGGTTGCACTGGCTTTGTTTGTGCAAAAACTTTTCAATTTAATGTAGACAAAATTATCCATTTTCAATTGCATAATGTTTTCTGTGTCTTGTTTGGTGATAAATTCTTCTGTTCACCATAAATCTGACAGGTAAACTATTCCTTGCTCTCCCAGTTTGCTTATAGTATCAGTCTTTATATCTAAATTGTGTACCCATTGTGACTTTATTTTGGTATATGGTGTAAGATTTTGGTCTATGCCTAGGTTCTGCCATAGTGTTTTCTAGTTTTCACAGCAGTTTTTATCAAATAGTGAGTACTTATCACAGAAGCTGGGGTCTTTGGGTTTATCAAACAGTAGGTTATTGTTGTCATTGACTACTATGTCTTTGCATACCTAACCTATTCCACTGATCACCACTCTGTTTCTTAGCCAGTACCAAGTAGTTTTTGATGATTGCTGCTTTATAATACAATTTAAGATCTGGAACGACTAGGCCACCTTACTTAGCATTATTTTTTATTAGTTTTCTTGATATTCTGGACCTTTTGTTCTTCTAAATGAATCTTATTATAATTTTTTCTAGTTCTATAAAATAATTTTTGGTAGTTTGATTGTTACAGCACTGAATAAGTAAATTCATTTAGGTAGAATTGTCATTGTTATTATATTAGCTCAGCCTACCCATGAGCAACTGATGTTTTTCCATTTGTTTAGATCTGACTTTATTTGTGTGAAAAGCGTTTTGTAATTGTGTTCATATTGTTCCTGGGTTTGTTTCGGCAGGTATTTTATAATGTCTACAGTAACTTTAAATGGAATTTCTCTTTCTATCTCTTGCTGTTGGGCTTTGTTGGTAATATATAGAAATGTCGATTTATGTGGGTTTATTTTATATCCTGCAACTTTGCTAAATTTGTTTATTATTTCAAGTAGTTTTCTACTTGATTCTCTAAAGTTCTCTAAGTATATCATATCATCTGCAAAGAGTGATAGTTTTGTTTCTTCTTTGCCTATTTTAATACCTTCAGTTTCTTTTTCTTCTCTTATTGCTAAAGCTAATGTTTCTAGTACCATACTGAACAACAGTGGTGATAATGGACATCCTTGTTTCACCTCCAATCTTATTGGAAATGCTTCTAGCTTATGCCCATTACATATAATGCTCGCTGAAGATTTTAGGGTGATGCTACTTATCATTTTAAGGAAGACTCCGTTTATTACTATGTTCTCTAGTGTTCTTAATAGGAATGGGTATTGCATTTTGTCAAAAGTTTTTTTGCATCTATTGAAATAATCATGTGGTTTCCGTTAGTTTTGTTGTTGATATGATCAGTTATGCTGATAGTTTTCCCAATATCGAACCAGCCCCTGAAAATCTTTTTTATAACAGAACTATATAGGGCGAAGTTTTCTGGTTGTTTTTAACACTGGGGTTGACAATAGCAACATAACTTTTTTTAAATGATGATACATGTTACAAAAAGTATGTATTGGCATTTATGCCTAGTTCACAAATATAATAGTCTGTAAGAATATATTGAGTTGATCTGTGTGATAGACTGTAAAGTTTTCATTAGTTATAATCACATCTGTGCAAAGAAAGAGTCAAAAGTCATTCAAGATGGACTTTTTGCCCATTCAAGCCAAGTTCCTTTTCATAATGTTTCAACTTCTCATATGTTGGGTTATGACCACCTTGAACATTAGGTTTCTCAGGTAGAATATTTTAATAATTTATCATTTATTTTTATTAATGCAGGGTTTTTTTTGGGTTGTATTAAAAAGCTCTTTATGCTTCACAGTTCACTCATGGTCATGTGGGGTAAGTGGCTGACTGGAACTTTTGTAAAAACAGGAATAACTTTGCATGAAGGACCTTGTGTAGAAGTTGCTGCTTTGGATTCTTGCAGCTGGTTGACATGCTGAGGTGACTGGCCTGGGGTGGGCCCTTTTTCCTTTGGTAACATTCAGTGCAACCCTCCCTTCATCCCTGAGCTTTGGCCCATTGGACCATTCCCAAAATTCGGTAAGGATGTTGCTCAAAATCCCATGCTAGAGTTCTCCATCTTCCCCAATAGATTTCGCTTTGTGTGGTAGGGCCACTTTGAAGCTCTGACTTGGGAATGGCACTTCTACAAATAATTGGGCCTTCCCCAACACAAATGTCATAGGGGCAAGAAAAATGTTGTAAGAGCTACAGGGTTCATTCTGCATCTTTGCCACTAGCAGGCACTTATTAAACTTGGAATAAGGGCCTAATCTCAAAGTGGCAGAAGCATAACCAATGGGCTCCTTTGCATCTCCCATCTCACTTCTCCATAAGAATATCAGAACATTCTGCAAAATGTCACTTTTAATTCTTAAATAATTCCACAGAGTTGGTAAGGTACAAAGAGAGCAATGTTGCCGGGCAAGTCCATAATATGCAGGAAAAGTTCTCTAAGGCAGTATAATCAAGTATTGTGAACCATCTTTTTTTTTTATTTAATAATTTTTTTTCCCAATTACATGTAAACATTTTTAACATTAACTTTTTCTTAAATTTTGAGTTCCAAATTCTCTCCTTCCCTCCCTGCTTCCTGAGATGGCAAGCAATTAAAATAAATTATACATGTACAATCATGCGAAATATATTTCCATAGATGGAAGATTAACAATGGTAAGAGTAAGGAGAGAATCCTACTGTGGCCAAGCTCTAATTTCTGCCATTCTGCCCTCCTCTATCAGGCAGCAACTCAATACAGGTACACCTCATGCCGAGAAAATGGCAACGATCTGTATGTACACCCAAAATAAATTAGAGGGTGGTGATTTGCTTTTCAAAGAAAATACAAATAACAATCCCATTACTCATTTACAGTGTTACTGGTTTGAAAATTTTGGTAAAGATGATAGAGACAGAATTTTTCTAAGATAATTCTATTCTGTCAAAAGCAATACATTTAAAACAGAATTTAAAATTTTTCCTTGACAAACCCACCCCTTTTCCTAACTTTCCTGTTTCTGTAAAGGGCCCTGCCATCCTTGCAGTTGTCTAGGTTCTCACTGGACTCCACTCATCCTTTCTCCCTGAAGCCAGTCTGTTGTCAAATCTCATTGACTCTATCTCCACTCGTGGAGTGGAGCTCTTTCTACTGATCCTGATTCAGTCCCTAAGATCATAGATGTAAATATGGAAAGGGGTTCAGAAGCCATCTAGTTCAGCCATCTATTACAGATGAGGAAATTGAGGCCTAGGTTAAGTAACTTGTCCAGTTTACTCAGGTTTAGTAAATGGTTGAATCTAGATTCAAACTCAGTACTGTGACTGCAGGGTCAGTATTTTTTCTGCTGCCTCACACTAGTGCCTCATCACCTCTTTGACTATTGCAGTAGCTTTCTAATTAGTTTGTATGCCTCAAGTTTCTCCCCTTTCTCATCTATCTTTAACATAGCTGCCAGATAATATTCCTAAAGTACTAGTCTGAGCATATCATTCCACAGTTTAAAAAGCTTCAGTGGCTCTGCTTCCTCTTGTCTCTAGGATCAAATGCAAATTCCTTGGTTTTTTCATTTAAAGCCATTTGAAATCTGGCTCTGACTCCCCTTTGCAAGCTCATTCATTACGTATTTCCTTCCCTTCACTCACTCTGTGGTCCAGCCAAAGGGAGCCTACTTGCTGTTCCTCAAGCCAAGCATTCTGTCTCCTATCTTGTATGCCTTTGCATTTAGTCTGCATTTAGTTCTTTTGTTCTAAAAGCTGAGAAATGCCACAAAAGTGCTATTGCTACAAAATATAGTGCTAGGTCTAGGAGGGATTACAAAATGTATGACCAGTCATCACCCTCAGGGATCATGGGGTCATAGTGCCCAGTTGGTGTGGACTTTAGAGGTTATCTAGTCATTATCTTCTTCCGTTTCCCCCACCCCATATCTGGAATGCACTGTCTCCTCACCTCTGCCTCTTAGAAGTCTTGAATTCCTCCGAGGCTTAGCTCAAACATGAGTCCTTTCCTGATTTCTACCTCTGATGCATTGCGAGCTTCTAGTATCCCTCCTCCAAAATTACTTTGTTTTTACTATGTATGTATTTTGTATTTACCTGTGTATATACCATACGTATTCTTTCTTCAGAGAGAATGTTAACCTCTTTGATGGCAGGAATTATTTAATTTTTATTTTTGTATTCCTAGTACTCAGAAGAGTGCTTGGTACATAGCTGGTACTTATTAATAAATGTTTATGCAGTATATATGATTGTTTAAGTTTAACAGAAAAAAACTAATTTGAGGAAGAATTCTAAGTGGAATTATTCCAACCCTCATTGGCATATCAGTTTGTACTACAAAGTGTATTTGTCTGTTTGCAAAACATTGCTTTTGTGGCATTTTTCAGCCTTCAGTGTTCTTTGCAAACTATGCTTCAGGCTTCTATTTATGTAACATCCTGTCTAGTCCCAGCTTTTCAGATCGCAGACTACTAAGGCCATGGAGAATAATATTGGGTTCTCATAACAGTCTCAGACAGATTGGGAACAAATCAGTTAAACCTATCAATCCATGTCAGTTTCCCTTGTCATTTTGTTATTTTAATAAATTTTAAAAACTGATACAAGACAGACACAGTACTAGGTACTAAGGGGGGTATAACATGTATGACAACAGTTCTTTCTCTTGGGGATCATTGAGTCATAGATTTAGAGTTGGAGAGGATTTCAGAGGTTTGGATGTATCTTTGTCCAAGCCTTTCCTTCTCTGGATATTAAAATATTTTTATAAACCTGGAAAGGCTTACGTGAACTGATGCAGAGTAAAGTGAGCAGAACCAGGAGAACATTGTACACTGTGATACTGTATGATGTGATACTGTGATATTGTATGATGATCAACTATGATTGACATAGCTCTTCTCAGCAATGCCATCATCCAAGACAAGTCCAAAGGACTCGTGATAAAAAATGCAATCTACCTGCAGAGGAAGAATTGATGGATTCTTAGTACAGATTGAAACATTTTTCACTTTATTTTTGTATGTGATTGTTTTTTGGAAGGGGGGGTGTTTGTGTTTTGTTTTGTTTTTTTACAACATGACTTATAATATGGAAATATGTTTTGCATAATTATGCATGTATAACATCAAATTGCTTGGCATCTCAAGGAAATAGAAAGAGGGGAGGGAGAAAATTTAGAACTTGGCATTTTTAAAAAAGAATGTTAAAAATTGTTTTTTATACATAATTGGGGAGGGGGATTAAAAAAATAAAAATAAAATTGCTTGATAGATGTCCAGTTAGAGATACTAAGCAATAGTTGAGAAAATAGAGCCTCAGAAAGTTAATATGTTTAGAGCTGGAAAGGTCCTGAATGACCTCTAGGTCATCAGGTTGAGCCCCTTCATTTAGATATGAGTGAACCGAGGCCCCAGAATTAAAATATGACTTGCCCAGGATCACCAACCTAGTGAATATCTTGAGTCAGGATTCAAACACAGTTTTATGCTTCCATGCTGTCCTTTCATTCCTGAGAGTCTTTTATGGCTATTAAGTCCCATATGTGTGGCCCACAACGTTTTATGATCAGCATGTCTAGGCTTCTTTCTGTTTGCCACCATGACAACAGCATATTGTTCCACAGGGAAGTCACATCTGGCCATTGTACAGAAGGTGAACAATGAAGGCGAGGGAGACCCTTTCTATGAGGTTATGGGTCTTGTCACACTGGAGGATGTCATTGAGGAGATAATTAAATCAGAGATCCTGGATGAATCTGATGACTATGGTGAGTTAACTCATTAGTTTGTTTTGTTTTTCTCATCTAATTTCTCTCAAGTTGCAGGGGTATTCAAGCAGCCTAGACACAAATGAACTTAAATTCCTCTTGTTGGCCAAGCTACTTTCAAATATCCTGGTAAACAGGTTCTTCCAGTCTCTGTGTGATTATGACCAATATTTTCAAGTTCCCAAGATAACACTATACCTGGTGTCCTCACGTCAAAACCATTATTCTTCCCACCGTTGACTGCAAAACCATTTTCTGTTCTGGATCCCTTAGTAATCTTGGGGTTAGGTTTTTCCCCCCCTTGTGATCATCAAGATAGTAGGTGGAACTATCTTTTCAGAACCGTTTTAGTTTTCTACATGTTGAGCTCCTATGTTGTCATTACAAATTCGTTCTTTTACAGCCCAGCTCTAGATTTGTCTCTGCAGAGAGCCTGTGTTCTTTGCACCTGTGAATTTTGGCCTAATTCCAGCATATAACTTTTGGAAGGTGCTTATGGTGTATCTATCACTGTCCTGCCTGAGCAGTCTGATCTTAGAGCTCTTTATCATATCCTGTAAAACTGTTTATTAGGGGTAAGGGCTGGTATTTACCTGACAGAGTTGGAACTTAAAATCTGACCTTGGGGCATTGAACCGCTCACTGGTGGTGATTATCTTGAAATAATATTTTGCTCCATGTCCCTTCTCATGCATGGAGTCTCAATGCAATGTGGTTACTGAGCTACCAGAGCAAATTATGTCATTGTTTTAAATGTTAATGTTTACGCTTGTTGATTGTTAAGTACTCCCTTCACAACAAGTACAGTTATAATGGCCCAAGATTCCCGTGTTGATGCCTCAGGTTTCTTTGTTATATAAATTACTGTCCTGTATCAGTTCCAGATGGGGAGGTCTACCTTTTGGCAAGTCCTTTGTGCCCATTCCTTCTCCTTACCTAATACCAGAATTATCAGGTGATTAGAATGGCAGCTATATCCAGCCCAAAGGGCAGCTGTTCTGCAGTGGTGAGTGAAACAGTTGCCTTCTTCACATCTTGATGTTGCCAAACCTCTCTGTACCATAGCTCTTGGTAGGAGGGAAAACATGGTAATGGAATAACTTGAATATATTGGCAAAACTAGTTGTTAATGTCTAACTATGCTCTTTAATCCTGTTTCAGGAGAAAACAAGGTGAAGAAGAAACCTACTTGTCTGGGTGCCCCCTTAGAGCGAAAGAAGGAGGAGTTCTCTTTGTTCAAAGGGTCTGACAATGAGCACAAAGTGAAGATCTCCCCCCAACTGCTCCTGGCCACCCAGCGTTTCCTCTCCCGAGGTGAGGGGAAGAGGATCCTCACCTCCTTCTTACTCACCATCCCTGGGCTCTCCCCTGATCAAGGGCTTGAAGAGGCACTGCCTTTTGGGGTAACTGACCAGATGTGGAACCTCTTACCTTCTGTTTTCTGAGGCATAAAGACTTTAAAGGAGAGGTACTGGGACTCTCCTACTACAACCCCATTCACAGTTCACAGGGAAATCCTTGTGTTCTGAGCAAATAAACCATCAAGGCCTAGGAATCCTAGAGGTAAAGACGTTTTCCTTTTCCTGTTACCTGCAATAGAACTTTTCTTTGTATCAGCTCAGAGCAGGGGCAGGCCAGCTGATGGGAGGGGCCCAAGGCTTGTGGCCAGCAAGGCTAGTAGAACTGTAGTCAGGTGGCCCACTTCCAGCATCACAGATTCTGTGGGCTTAGAGCCAGTTTTCTCAAATCCTATAGCACTTCCAGCTTGTTGATCTGGTATGAGGGTGCCTCAGGTAGGCCTGGGGGCAGTTGGGAGTAGAAGCTTGAGTGGCTACAGCCCCTTATGGACACTTGTCACTTTTTCCCACCATGGGGCAGAGGTGGACTTATTTAGCCCACTACGAATCTCAGAGAAGGTCCTGCTACACCTGCTGAAGCATCCCAGTGTCAACCAGGAAGTGAAGTTTGATGAATGCAACCGACTGGCTGCAGACCATTACCTGTATCAGCGCAATCAGCCAGTTAACTACTTCATTCTCATCCTGCAGGTAACTCAACAGGTTCTACCTCATCATATCAGGCCCTGGACCTGGATTCCTTTCCACAATAAAATAAGAAAAGGGACAGGAGTTGGGGAATAAGGATACTCAGAGGCAGCTGGGTGGTGCAGTGGATAGAGTGCTGGACCTGGCGTCAAGAAGGCCCAAGTCTGACCCATGGCCATGTCACTTCACCTCTGTTTGCCTTAGTTTCCTCAATTATAAAATGGGGTAATGATAGCATTTTTCTTCTTCATCTCCTATCCCCAGAGATATTTATTTTAATCTGGTTTCTTCATATCTAACTGAAATTGATAATTCCTTTTGGTGGTCTTCTCCTAAAAAAGGGCAGACAAGCCCTAAGACACTGATGTTTTCTTTTTCCCTTCAGGGCAGAGTTGAGGTGGAGATTGGGAAAGAGGGCCTCAAGTTTGAAAATGGAGCCTTCACTTACTATGGTGTGTCTGCCTTATCAGTACCATCCTCAGGTAAGAGCACCAAGACATTAATAACCCTCAGGCCGTGGTTCCCAGCATGTTGTGCCCTGGTTGCAGTTAACACTGTAGAGGCCTTGGGAGCTTTCTTTCAGCCTTCATTGTCATCTACTTTCTAGTGAGATACCAGAAATGAATTAACATTCTGGCCTACTGAAATGTCTACGTGTTAACCCAGTCACGTGGCCCTCCAGATTAAAATGCCACCTTCACTAAGAAGTCTTTCACACTTCCCCAGCTGCTAATCCTTTCCCCTCTCTTCTTTCCTCTACAATGTATATATCTTTATTTACATGTTATCTCCACTATTAGATTTGTAAGCTTTTTGAGGACAGGCAGGAGCCATTTTTACCTTTTTTTGTATCCCCAGCACTTAGCACAGAGCCTTCCATATTGTAGGTGCTTAATAAATGCTTGTTGATTGATGTTTGCTGTGATACCTGGGGTGTATGGGGAGAGAGAGAAGAAATATTTCATTTCATAGGATCATGTGGTTTATGGGTCCTCAGAGACCTAAGCACACTGATGTGCTGGCATCTGCCCTTTTCTCCCCACTGTTCTCTGCAAACTGAGTAGTCCAGTTGTACAGAGGCAGAAAGAAATATTTTTGGGGAATGGAGGAAGTAGGAAGTGAGGAGTCCTGCTATAGTGACAGTCTAAAACAGAAGAAATTTTGGAATGTAGATAATAGCTCAAAGTGCCTATAAGAATTGTGCTAGGCAACATGTCACATGTGGTCCTTATTGGCTCTGTAGCCACAGGTAAGTGTCTTAACTTCTTAGGGCTTGAGTTTTCTCCTCTGTAGAACAAGGATAATAACATTTATAGTATCTACCTCCCAGAACTATTGTGGAGTTCATATGAAAGAACGTATGCTGAAGATGAGATAGCCTAGTGCATTGAGAAGGCTAGATTCTTTTCCTGGCTGCACACCTCCATGGGGAAAGCTCTGTTCCTTATTCATCTCTTCATAGTTCTTGTCAGCCTTTTCTCTAGTGTGCTTTTTAATGGAGTGGTTTCTAAAAACTTCAGGGTACCCCCTTCCAAGGTGGATTCAGTTTACTGATTGTACACTACTGATTGTTGCCTTTCCCCAGTTCACCAGTCCCCAGTGTCTTCAACTCGGCCCAGCCGACGTGACCAGCAGTGCGAGCCAGCAGAGAGTACCCACTACTCTTCTACGTATTGTCCTGACTACACCGTGAGGGCCCTCTCTGACCTGCAGTTCATTAAGGTGAAGGTCCATGTAACTCATCAGTGCTGGTTTTAATGAGTTTTGTTTTCATAATAAGGCTAGGCCAACCTGGTCATGTTTCTTTATGGAACCTAGCTAAAATTCTAATTTTATCTACCTTTTGGACAATGAGCCTTAGGTTCCAGAATGGTTGTTCTTGGTTGCTCACAAAAGCATTCCAGCTCCATTTTTTGAAGTGTTAGCATGATGATTTTATCCTATCTCCAATTCTCCTATTCTTTCTCCTCTTCCTTAAACTGCCTTCCTCATCCCAGCTGTAACACACACTGAGGGCCCTAAAATAACATTTCTATGAACAGTTCCTTTCTGTTTTCAAGATTCCTCCAGTCAGTCTTAATGGCGTTTTTCTAGGGTTTTATTTTTCCCCCCATCTTAGGTCCTTTTCTGCTTCCTCTACAATATACATCTTGTATTTAAACAGGACAAATGATGAGTTCAGTAAGGCAGAATTCTAACCAGTAGTACTTTTGAAGCTAAGTGTCCCATTCTTTTCTTTAGGTAACTCGACTGCAGTACCTCAATGCACTCATGGCGTCACGTGCCCAGAATCCCCCACAGTCTCCTGAGAACCTGGACCTCCGAATTGTCCCCAACAGCCAGACCAAGCTGCTCCATAGCAAGACTGCTGCAGCAGCAGGTAACCATCCTTCAGCAGGCACTGGAAGTCAAGTCCCTGACCTAGGGCCAAACTCAGTCCCTTCCTTCCTGTTTGGGTATCTCTGGAGCCAGTTAACTGGTGTTCTTTATCCCAGTTCCTCCCCTCATTCCTCCTTTCTACTTTCCCCCTTTCTCATCAGCTGACCTTTAATTAGCTATGCCCTCGTTAGATGAATTTCCATTTGCTTCAACCAGTAGGGTGTATGTGAAGTCTGTGGCAGCTTTTTAGTTTTTATTTGTGTTGGTTCACTTGGTTAGGATTTAGCTGTTAAACTTAGGCGTCTGCTTTGTGTGTAATCACTCTATAGTATATTTTAATTCTAATCCTCTCAAAAATGCCTAGTTACAAATGAGACTAGGTGAGGCTGTGAATGGGTTATTACAATACAAATCATCACTACTGGGAGCAACTAATGGAAGCAATTTGGTAATACCTAATTCTCTTATCTCTTAGTAAAATGTAGAGTGCCCCCACTGTGTGCAGACCAGTTGTATAAAGGGAAGTAGTCAAGGGAGAATGGGACACAAGCTTTTACAAATATATATAAATATAATATATGAGAAGTGTGATAAAAGGCATGAAAAATTAAGCATTCCTAGAAATCTGTGTTTCTTGGAAGAATCAAAGAAACTGAATAATCGTGTTATTTTTTGTGAGCTTTGAAGTAGGAACCAAAGACCAAACTTGGGGACTCCCATAGATTCTCCTGAGCGCCCCCCTGGGGATGGTATAGAGGGAAAGTAACTACTGCTTCAAATGCTGACAGGTACTGTCTTTACTCATATTCTCCCACACAATTATTAGGACTGTAGCTTCTTTTGAGCCCTTTGCATCAATCATTCTGATCGTTAAAAGTATATTTTAAACATCAGAGATGTCTTGACCAGTTGTGGTGTTCAGTCTTTTGACAAGAAGGGACATTTTGTGAAAGACGTCAATCCTACAGATTAGCCATGGTATCAAAATATACTAGTTTCTTTTAATTCATTATGTATTATCTGTGAATTGAACCCAAAGCTTTATTACATTTATTTTATACTTTGTGTCTGTGGCATCCCTTGGGGGATGCATTATGTAACACAGTCTTTTTTTTCCCCCTCCTTAAAGCTTCATCCTTTGAGTTTCAAGAGTGTCCCTAATTGTACTAGATTGGAATTTCAACAACTCTGAATTTACATTGAACATACCCTTCAAGAACTTAAAAACTTGAATTATATACTTCTTCTCTATTTTTTTGTTTTGTTTTGTTTTCAGACGGAAGAGTCCTAATCCACCTAGGAAAAAATCTCTCTTATAGTTAAGCTCTCCTTTGTTTCCCAGGCGCAGAAGTCTAGAAAAAATTTTCACTTTTGTTTTAAATGTTACCCAGAATTTTATGGCCTTTCTGGTTAAAGGAGCACCGTTCGGACAGTTCTGATTTGAGAATAACCTGTGGTCACCTTAATTCCTTTCCCTCACTTTTAACTGACTGCCCTATCCAAAGAAAGAGTTTTTTTTAATAGTTCTTCCTGATTATCAACAAATGCCACAGTGAAGCTCAGCAGCCCCTTTTTTGGTCATTAATGCAGATTTGTGAGGCCTTTCTTTGGTTTTTTCCTGTTAGCTTGGTATTTCACTACACAGAATTTAGCGTCATCTACAAACTTCGAAATCTTACTATATATGAATTCTTCCAGATAATTTATATGAGAACTAAATAGTACTAGTCTTAAAATCATTTCTAGTGAGACTCTGCTATTAATGCTTATTCATTCAGATTAATGTACCTTTAGTCTACCTATTTCCTATCAAAGCCAGAATATCAGTGGCCATTTTTAAACTCTAAGGATTATCTGATATCTTTATTTTTTAAAAGTCATCAATAGAGAATCTTGTCAAATACTTTTTCAGAGTGAAAATAGCTAATCCACACTATTCACTACCAAGTGAATTCAGAGGCTCATCTCAGAATGAAATTTTATGCTCTAGGTTTCTTGGTACACTTCAAGACAGCAGAAAACAATTTACCTGCAAAATCTGTCTCATTTTTAAACAGTTGCCATAAATTGTGTGGGAATTATGTGAGTAAATATGGTTATCTCCTGGTCTAGTCCTCGACAGTATGTGCTGACTGACCTGCCATTTTAGCTAAATATTTTGTATCTTCCTCTCTCCTTTCTCTCCTCTTCCCCATCTCCCCTTTCTCTCCAGCCTTCCCAGTAAACATTTCCCTCTTTGGCACAGTTGGAAACTGCAGTTGATAGATGACTGTGGACTAGTGAGAATTTTTGTTTTTTAGAAAACACCCAAGGTAAATATCTTCCCTTCCATTTTTTCCCCCTTTCTTTGGCTTTAACAGGCCTTTGATGTTTGGAGGAGACTTGCTGGCATTTCTGTCCAGTGACAAAAGCTGGTAGGAGGGCAGCCTGCCTCTGTTCCCAAGAAGTCTCCTCCTGCAAAGGCTGGTGTTGTGCAGATTTGCCCTCCTTCTGGGAAGGAGTGGTGTTTGAACTTTTCTCTCCTTAGTACTGCTTTTCATTCTCTTGAGAGGCAAAGTGCCTACCAAATCCCCACTGAGTTGTGGGAAAACCAGTCCTTTTTAGCCAAGACTGTTTCTTTGTCAAGGGCTGGGGTTTTTTTTCCCCAAATATACCTTCCTAGCCTTCTCCAGTTCCAACTTACTTAACCATGGAAAGAACCACTCACTATTTCCATATACCCAGATACTGATGCCTGACCCTATGGATTGCTTTCTATGAAGAGAAATCTATGTCCTAATCCCAGTCCTTCACTAGATTGAAATCTCCAAGGTACCTTGAGGTGACCTCTTTCTGCCCTATGTTACCCAAGCAGTTTACTGTATTTGTTGCTGCCTCAGCTTGCTCATCTTCAGGGATAGACTGTGACCTTTCTTCTACACATCTCTTTCAGGAACAGCCAACAGCAGACTGAACTCCGCAACAGAAGAGAGTCTTGGGAGGAACACGAGAGTTTAACTTCTTGCCAGGCAACCCCAGAACTGGGGATGGACAAGCAAGTGGGGAACTTGAGTGAGCCCAGGAGTAGCTTCATGCCAACCTGTCCCCTCCCTTTCTGGCCACGTTTTAGGTGGCTTTTAGAGACATGGGCTCTGGGCCTAATGCCAGTGTTAAGAGCCTGCTGCAGATAAGAAACCTGCCTCTTTTGTGGGGATGGGAATCAGTTGTAGCATCATTCTCCAAACCCTGCTCCTGGGACAGGAGTCAACAGGGAATTAAAGAAAAGCCCATCATCTCGGAATCCCAAGGTGCCCTTTCCCCTCTTTACCTCCCCCCTCAATGGGGATGCTTCATAGCCTTAAGGCTATGATAGTGGAGTATTATTTACTATACGAATGCAGAAATTATACTCTTTAACATGTGGCTGTGACCTGCATTCACCTCGTTTTTAATTTGCCAAGTACCTGCTGTTGGCAGCACTTTGAGAGTGAGCCAAGAACACTGCAGCCTCTGCCCAAGGCTCTGATCCAGAGGTTTTGTCTGTGGCAGTAAGCTTTGGCCTGCAAGGCAGTTCCCTTCTTCACAGTGCCACATTTTTATCTTCCCCTTTTATGTCTTTCTTGTACCAAACCCTAAGTACTATAGTGGCAGGTGCATAGCCTGCCTGTTCCCCAAAACTCCTCCTGTGGAGGCTGCTGTTTGCCCAAATAAAAAGAGCAACCTGTTCCCACGCTCAGCTCTCTCTGAACTAAGGGTTCAGGTCACTCCTGCTTTTGGCCACCCCAAGCTGTACTTCCCTTCCTGACTTGGCCTTGCTGCTTTAAATTATTAGAGGTGGTCCCTCATACTACCCAGGTGAACGACCCAGGTTTCTCCCTTCCCCTAACCCCATGGCTAGTTGTTACTAATAGTATCCTGGTTATTTTTTTGAGGTCACATATGGAGTGAAGACAGGTGTACTATTATTTGAATCTAACCTTACTGTGATCCCAGGTCACTGTTTATAACAATCTGTTGGCTCTGTTGTACCCAGTCTTACACCTTCATTTGCTTCTAATGATCCTATATACAGTGTAACCAACTAACGTGGCTGACATCCTTGGGAAGCTGGCATATAGAAGGGAGAGCTTTCTGAACTGTAGGCTCCTCTTCTCAAGACAGAGAGATTCTTAATTCCTAATCTTAGGTATAGGGTTTGGGAGAAGAGAGGGTTATTCCTCTTCTTCACACTGAAGCTTCCCTTAAACTATTTGCCATTACATGAGTAATGGAAGCCTTCAGACCAGAGATCACTGCCTAAAAGGCAAAGGTAGAGACTTAGTTTAGAAGAAACTGGTCCCTTTCTGTACTGTCAAGGGAATCTGAGGTCATTTAACTCACTTGCCTTTTACCTTGGTAGTCTTTCCATCTGGAATGAGGTACCAAAAAGGTAGGGCTGCGTGGGCAATTAACTGTCAGCTGAAGCAAGCAAAAGGGGGAAAAAAAAGATGATTTAGTGCTTACTCTTTTCTAAGAGGGAGGAGTCTTTGATTAACAGTCACCTATGCACAATAAGTCCAGAGTCTCAGACCTGAGCAGGGGCACCCTGCACCATGAGTGATATCATTCTCTCCCTCCCTAAGTGTTACTGGTAAATAATGAAATTCTAAGCTTGGGTTGGCAATTTTACTGAAGCACTACATGGGTTGAAATTCAGGACAAGGTAGTCATGATCTGAAGATGTCACACTAATTGTAGTTGTTCAAAGCTTAGGCACCAAAAGTGAAAAATGGATTGCTGTAAAGTTTTTCTCCATCTTTTTTCTTTATCCTGCCCTCTTTCACATCACCATAGAATATAACCAGGCTACAAAAGAGAATCAGTTTTAATGAAAAACAACCCAAAAAAAAAAGGATCCATACAAAAATGTTTCATTTGTTCTTATTGCATTTTTCCATTTTCTGACTTTGGTGTAGTCACTGCCATAATCATATGTCAGAACTTATTCCTTCTGGCACCAGCCATGTAAGCTACATAGCCTGGAAGGCAAGGCCAGGAAGGTTTTATGGCCTCAACCTACAGGGGTGGTTTTTGTCTGTTGCTCTCATCCTTCGTGGAGGACACCCTAGCCTTAAAGCTCAAGGGGAGCAAGAGCCTAAAACAGAAAATTAGCAGCCACAGTGGCACTTGTCATGTTAAGGATATGTAATCCAGGCCTTCAACCTAGGCCTGGCCCAGAGCACTTAACAGGCTAAGGGAGGGGTCCTGTACCTTCTTTGGGCTTCCTCCTTCCCTTATCTTCTGTCAATGGGGCTAAAGTAAGGTTTTTGAAGATGAGGTCTCTGGTGATCCTAGGATCTCAGCCTGACCAGCAGTACTGGACCAGCAATATGTAGAAAGCAGAAACTTTAGTGGTAAGGATAGTAGAAACTCTCCTTAAGACTCCATCTACCAGTAACCACTAAGAAAGGTAATACAAAAAGAAAAGGTCTCAGTTAACCATTTTCAGTGTATAAAAAGAATATATGGAGAAAGTATCCAGGATGTATTATATACTCAGTTCCACTATGTTCTCTGCAGCCAGCCTTTTCTCCTATTGCCTTGGATCCTGAGAGTCCAGGCCTTACTATACATAAGATAGCAGGCATATTTCCTTCTGTGACAAGCAGGAGAGAGAGGTGGCACCACAACCATGGGGATCTACTTTAGGACCAAATTCCTACCTGCCATGTTACAGGGTAGCCTCAACCCTTGCAAGTACAGGCCACCACCCCAAGTATCTTGGGTGGGCCCCATAAGTAACCACAGAGCAAGAGACCACACACTAATACCCTGGCAAGAACAAAAAATAAACCAAATCATGTAAGTTCTGACCAAAGCCCAGGGGCAGAGAGAGATGATTCCTCGGGGGTGGGGGGAGGTCCTAGCCCTCATCTGTCAGTCTTAGAGGAATCTGGAGCAACCAGGTTGGTTGTGGACTTAAGAGAGTGGGTGTGCTGTTTTACAGATAGAATGAATAATCCCAGAACTTACTATATCACTGCAAAAGCCAACAACCATCTCAAGAATCCTTAAGACTGAAACTTTCTAAAGCCATACCATACCCCATCAGGATTGCTGCTAATGAGCATGAGCCCCTAGATAAGTTATGATACAGTTTAGGTCAGCCACAAGCTGAAGGGCACAACTCTCTGGTCCTGAGGCTTCTGAATAGCTTTTGTGGGACCATGGTTGATAGACCACCACATGGTTCCCATCTCCCCAGTCTTCACCTACCTAACTTCACCTTTGTGAGTATCTTAAACTTCACTACCACCCACAAAACTTAGAGCGTCCTCTCTCTCCTACCTTCTTTACGAATTTATAATCTCTTTACTGACCTAAACAGCTTGTCTCTGACCAACTCAAACCAAACAGGACACCCCTTAGAGTTACATGTACTTGACAATGTCCATCCCAAATCCTGACAGGATTTTTTTTTCTCATCATTGAGGTAGCTACCAGGGAAGGTGAAAGATTGAATTCAAGGGCAAGGAAAATAATCTGTACTGATATTCCTTACTATATAGATCACTAGGAATTGAGGGGAGGAGAGGGGTAAGAGACAAAAGGCCAAGGAATAAACCTTGCCTGGTACAGTAGAACAGCTCAATGGGACAAGGGAATAGACTTGGGAAAATCCCAACTTGTAGCTTGACCACCTGAGCTATCCCATAACTGATAGACAAAAGGGACAAAAGGGAAGGGGATGGAATGGTGGTAGCCTCTACAAGGTCTGTCATCATCAGCAACGAGTTCGGGGATGCCCAACATAGGCCCGTAATGTTTCTTGGATGCCTCTCTGCCAATCTCTTGCTAGCTGTACTGGTGTCATTGCCTCCTGAGAACAAAGGACAGTCACAAATAAAAACTTTTATTCTCCCCTGAAAATAAACCCCCCACATCTGAGTGAAAACTCCCTTGGCCAACTCTCATACTCACAGTATTACGAATACCCAGCTTGGCCCCATAGAGCAGCAACATCTTCATGGCCTTGTAACGGCCATGCCTTACTGCCTCATGTAAGGCTGTATCTCCCTCCTATAGGAACAGCATGTTAAGAGTTGGGCCCTCCCTTTATTCCATACCCTTTTTACTTTTCCTATCTCTCCCAACCAATTGAAATGGTGGTGAGAAGAAATAGTTCCCAACTATTGAACTCCACAAAGACAACAAGTGATGCCAATGAGCATCTAGCTCCTTGGATAATTCTTTTTTAGTCATAATATCCTCAGGTCACTCTCTATTATTAAGACAATTTTCCTACCTTATCTTGTGCATCAATTTTGGCCCCACAAGCAATAAGGTGTTCAAGACAGTCACAGTGTCCTGTTCGAACAGCCACATGCAAGGGTGTACTCCAAATCTAGACAGGGGCAAGTCCCATGTTAGGAATGTATTAATGCCAAACAGTTTACCTCACCCAAACACCTTGGCATATTAAACCCAATACACAAAATTTCCCCTTTCTCCATGCAAAGAAACTTTTTCATTGTAGGACTTGCCGCATCAACTCTCCAGCGCTGACACTCTTGGGTTAATAACACCTCTATATTCCCTGCCAAAACCTTTACCTTGTCCTGGGCATTGACTTCAGCCCCTTGGTTGAGCAGCTGTTTAAGGATCTCTAGGTGCCCTCCACGGCAGGCCCAAAACAAAGGTGTTCGGTCCAACTGTAAAAGAAAGTCCTAAGGTTTTCAGAAAGGACATCCTTAAGACCAACTTTTCCCAATTCAGCCTCACTGGAAGAAAGGAAATCCCCAATCTTCTAGCTCTTCCTCCCAACTTACCATGTCTCGACCATCAACTGTGGCCCCCGCCTTCCATAGTTTGTTCACAATCTGGCTGTGACCCTTCAGACTAGCCCAGTGTAAGGCTGTTCGGTGGAACTGGGTGTGGAGAGAGGAAATGGACATATGGATGGCTACCCTTCCAAGAGGTTTAGAACTAAGGAATTATGACTCCTTTGACAATTAGGTTTGAAATGTGTATCAAAGACTGTTATGTTCTCTTATTTCTCTACCCTACCATGTCATGGGCATCAGGGTCACCACCATCTGCCAGGTACTTGTCAATCAGGAGCTCTTGGTTTTCAACAGCTGCCTTCAGAAATGTCTCCAGGTCCACAGGCTGCAGCTGGGATGGAGGTTGCAGCTGGGGTAGACGAGATAAAATCAAGGATCATTTGAAATGGGCAAACGCTTTTAGTGTCAAGCCCAGACTGAAGTGTTCCTAGGGCTCCTTTAGGTACTTTTCCCACCATTCTTTGGTCTTCCCAACTCACCTCTACCAGGGGCTTAGGTGCCCTGGGGGGGACCCTCCGTTTCAGGCGCTTTTCCGCTTTTCTTTCTGCTGCCGCACCAAATTCTCTAAGTCAGCCAGACTGTCAAGCCTGAGCCTGGAATTGTTAAAAGCCTCGAGCTGAAATGGGGGGGAGGGGGGGGACAGGGATGGACGTATACATGTGGGATGAAAATGGTAGAAACTACTGGCAATGGAGAATAGTCAGCTATCAAAACTGATCCTGAAAACCTCTGAGGTCATCTGCTATAACTTAATTATGCCCTCCACTGTATACACCAGCATTACCTTAGCAGCTCTGCAGCCCTCCTCTCTCTCTCTCTCTCTCTCTCTCTCTCTCTCTCTCTCTCTCTCTCTCTCTCTCTCTCTCACACACACACACACACACACACACACACACACACACACACACTCACTCACTTTTTTCTTTTTTTCTTCCGCTAACTTTTGCCTCTCCAGGGCCACAGTTTCTTGGGGACCCAGTCCAGGGTCACCTTTCCAGCCTCCAGGATCAAGGACTCCATGTCTGATTCCCAGGACTTTGCCCTCAGCTCTCTCACCACTTATCTACGAGGAAAGGGCAGAAGAGGGTGTCAGGAGATTTCTGGAAGCCCTCTGAAAACAATTGCTCAGTACCTGCGCTTGAACCTGGTGAACCAGGGAGCCAGGATTCCCCTGGATTTGTGGTTAAGCTCAGAAAAGGGACAGGTTCTCACCAACTGCAGTGCTTCCTGAGGATCTGGGGAGTGGCTGACAGCCATATGCACTTGCACCTGTCCCTGCAGGGGGTCATAATCTTAGTTCTATTTATGCCACATTTGTCCCTGAAGTTGGGTAGGGTCATGTAAGGGGAGGAAAAATTTCCAACGCACTGAAGAGATGACAGCCCATCATCACCCAATCCCCAGCTTGCTATCAGGGGCAGACTGCCCTAGGGGCACAAGTGCAGATTCCTAGACTATTCCAGGAGACAAACTCATTCTTGTTTACTCCTTGCTGAGGGGCTGGGAACAGTGGGAAGGAAGGGATATAAAGATGAGACTCAGGGTCGGGGTAAAACAGCACTTTTAGAGCAGGCATTTTTTTTACTCCGGGTTATGGACCCTCTACTTTGCTCCTGGATCTGGTAAAGCTTGTGAATCCCTTCAGAATGTTTTTAAATGCATAAAGTAAAACACAGAGGATTACAAAGTAAACCAGTTATATTGAAAAACAAGTTCATGGACCTCAAGTTAAGAATCCCTGTCTTAGAAATTTCTTTATGGGTCTAGTTTCTGCACAAGTTGTGTTGACCTTTCAGTCACTCTAACTACACACTGTCTTAGTTGTCTCAGCCAAGAAGTAACTAGACTGGTGCTGACTGATAACATTGTTCACCCCACCCCCAACCCCCTTCCATAGCCATTACCCTGTGCTCCCAGGAAACTCCACTATGGCCCAGGAGTGAAGACAAGATCTTTGCGCACTGCTCCTAATACACAGCAGGCCTAGAAGCAAGGTGGGACTGGACTGACAGAAGAGCAGACTCATGGCTCTATCTCTGCAGTTATATATACAATAGTGGACAACTCATTTCATTTCTCTGGAGCTTAATTTGTTCATCTAAAAAATGAGGTCAACTAGATGCTCTCGAAGGCCCTTTCCTACTCTAGAACACTTTCCTACAACCTAGGGTAGAGTCATTACCATTTCTACAACAACAATCAGGAATCTGGCTCTAGACAGGACACCACTCTGGCTTGACACGTTTGCCAGAAGGGCTGAGACATCCCCAGTCCTCCTAATCCTAACGATCCATGGCAGAACTCCCCAAAAAATCAGAGGTCTATACACATGATACCCTAACAACTCTATCCCCACAAACACCACATTCTATCTTCCACACACTGGAACTGAGATAACAAACTTTGGGGAAGGGATAGGGCTTGAGCAATTCATGGCTCTTAAAAGTCCTCACTTCTCACAAACGAAGGAATAGCCTTCTGAATTAAACACAGCTAGGCAATCAGGAGGGCTAGCTGTAGGGCAGGTCTGCACAACGTGTGGCCCGGGGGCGCTTATGCCAAATGAGTTAGGTGGCCTGCAGAAGAAAACATCCTTTGTATGGAGGGGCAGTCCTTTGCCTGGTGGACAGTAAGTGGCAGCCACAGATTGTGTAGGCCTGTTGTCTAGCGACACACAGTGAGGACTTTAGAACAGGAGCAGATCAGGAAAAATGGGAAAGTACAAAGTAATTGCCAGCTTAGTTAGTATTAATATTCTGAAATATTCTGGCTGCTACCTAAACTCTAGTTCAACAACAAAACTTCTCTGAGACAAAAGTATAAATAGTAAATTCTGGGATTCCCTACATGAAACTCTCATTTTAAGATGTAAAAAAAAATATGAGAGCTTCCCATTTTCCATAGCCCCCAGCTTACCAATTGCTGAATGCTGATGAAATCCACGGTCCCCCCCTGATCTTCACTCCCCCACTATGGCTAGCTGAGCGGCAGTTTGCTTTTTATATCAGCACTGCTGCCACAGAGATAGAGGGCACAGAAAGAGCCCAGTTTGGAGCCAGGGATGAAGCCAAGGCTCACAGGGTCAGAGATAGTTAAGTGGTTCTGTAACTAACTAAAATACCGGCCTTGAAATAGGACCCAGCTAAGGCCAGGATACGGTGTTGTTATGAGCTGAGTCAGTCGTATCCCATTACTCCCTGACACCTTCTATGTGGCGTCTTTAAATACTGGCAAATCAATCTTAGCAGAGATGACCCTGGGGAGTCTAGCCCAAGTGTATGAGTGTAAGTGTAGCAGGACCATAATTTCAAACGATCATCCAGCAAGCCCGGATTTAAACAGAGGAGTGGTCACAAGGTCTAAGCTTATAGTCCCCATGTTATTCTACAGCAGCATAAATGCCAAAAGGAGTGTGAAAATAAACACCATATTTGCCAAGAAAGAGGTAGGATTCTGTGCCTTTGATGAACTATCTGTAGATACAATAGGGTGTTCAGCAAAGGCCTGGTAAACCCAGAAGTGTCACCTTGAGAGAAAACTAACTTCATCCAATGACTGACCAAGGCACTCTATTCCCCACTGCCTGATAATTCCATTAACTCTCTTTCCAACATCTCCCTACTTTTCTTCTCCTGTAAATCATGAATTTTGAATTTCTTAAGCTAAATGTACACAAGCCAAGCGTAACCCATCACCAACTGTACTCATTCCAAAAAAAGGATGATAACCCCAGACACAAACTCTAGACACACAGCACCCTGTCAATCGCTAAATCATTAGGTTATGGAGCGAGCACTTTGTTTTCCTTTATTAAAAATGTTAAGCCTATATTCATAGGAATAGGCAGCAAGAATTGAGCTCCCCAACCAATTTAAAGTAGGTCTTTGCATGGCCTCTGTCCATGAACAGGAACCTTTTTCTCATAATTGGACCAAGTGAAGCTGTAGCTTGTAAAGAGTCCTCTTCCTGTTACGTATTCCCAACCACAAAATCCAATTCCATACTTTTCTTCCCTGATTCCCCTGAAATAAGCTGTGCCTATTTCTCTTAAAGGTAGTCCAACTCTTTATCTGGCTGGTTAAAATCCTGACCTTCAATGGAAAGATGATTCCATAACCAGACCAACAGAGGACTGCAAAGCGCGGGGCGGGGGGGGGAGACAGCAAACTAAAGTTCTTAAGATTGAGTGACCAAGGGAGATTCACTGAGCAAGGAGTTAAAAGATGGATTTAGAGCTGGAAGAGAACTTTGACATCATCTTGTCTAACCAGCTCATCTACGGATGACAAAAGTAGTCATGGGGCTGAGATTTAAACCCAGATTCTGACTCCAAATCCAGCACTCTCTCCACTATACCAAGCTGCTTGTTGAATTCTCACCCAAGTCAAGTAGTCCAAAATGAGCAACACCATCAGAGCTATTTTCCTTGCAAGTGCTTTAATGCTTTAATGTCCAAGCGACCCAATGCCTTGGGATTTTCTTTAACCTACTAACACTTTGCTTCCTGGTAGTTTTGACAGATTTTAGATGATTTCTTGCCTTCAGTTTTAAGGGCACTAAAGAGTTGTTTATGACTGCCAGCAAAATACTAAAGTAAAAATAAGTCTGACTCTATTTTTCATTATTTGCCCCATAACAAGATTAACTCACTGGGTTATCAGGGTATTAGAGGAGAAGAATATTTTACTCTAAGAAAAAGGGTTGTTCTGCGGTGTGGGACAGAAGCTGTTTCCCCCTTAAGAATTATCTGGTCATTGGTACCGACTCTTAACTAGGGAAATAGCTTGGCTAGGCATTTCCACATGTGCTAATTTAGAATATGATCACCTGTCAGGCTTGAGCGCCTACACCAAGTTCCCCTCCTGGCCTGGGCAGTGACCTCTCTCAGGACGATCCTATTTCTTTTGTCCAGTCTCACAAGCCCTGAGTTTCGGTTTCCCACTCTGTAGAATGCAGGGGTAGAGGATCCAGATTCCAGAATTGTTGCTGAGACAGGAATCTGGTTATTCAGCTAGCAAGCAGGTCTCGAAGGTCACTGTTGCAAGGCAGTAAGTCACATGCTAACCGGGCCTTTCGGTCTCGAACAGCTTTCAAAGCTGGGCTATGCTGCAGCAGGAGGCAACACAGATCCAAGTGACCTCTCTCAGCAGCCTGTGAAGGAAAACAACCATCAGGAGGAGAAAGAGGGAATCAAAGTTCTCCTAAGGCATACTAAATCAGCTCTGACATTTCTTCCCTGAGGTTTCTCCATTGCTGTGCCCCGAAGCCCCAACAGAACTACCTTATCTCATAAAAGACAGTCACTATTCTAATGTCTTGGAAATAAAATGACTTTCAGTTTGATTCTTTCTGGTTTGATTTTCCCATCAAAGAGCCAGGGATAAAAGGCAAATTCTGACAATGGTATAGACTGCTTTATGGATTACCTGTCTTGGTTCTAAAGCCATTGCTTCATTACTACCTTGTTTGTCACTATCCCAAAGGGAGACCTGTTGAAAAAAGCCAATTCCTAGCTACTAGTTATCATCCCTACCTGATTTAACTATTCATGACACAGATCCCTCCTTCCCTCATTCCAATTAATTAGCAAGTATGTTTGAAAACTGATATATACCTTGTGTAGGCTAGTCATTCCATCATCATCTGCCACACCTGGATTGGCTCCATGGGACAGCAGTAGTCGAACCACTTCAGTATGCCCACAATAGCTGGCTCGGTGTAAAGCTGTTGCACCCCCATGTGTCTGAGCATCACACTTGGCTCCACTCTCCAAGAGGAACTGGCACACAGCATAGTGCCCATTTCGACTGGCATAGTGCTATAGGCAATCAAATCAATGGAAATCAGAACTGGGATTTACCCTTAAGCCTAAGAGCCAACTCTGAAGGAAGAGAAAGATAGGAATAAAGGAGTAAAAGGCCAAATATTCATCTGTTTTTATTCAGTTTTATTTTATTTTCAGTTCCAAATTCTCTCCTTCCTCCCCCTCCCCTACCAAATGAAAAACAAAACTCATCACAAATGTATGTAGTCATGCAAAACAAATTCCTGAATCATACATGTCCAAAAATAAAAAGGAAAGAAAAGAAAAATATCCTTCAATCTGTACTCTTAAGTCCATCACTTCTCTATCTAAAGGAGGAAAGCACATTTCATCATAAGTCCTTTGGAACTATGGTTGTTAACCATGTTAATCACAGTTACTAAGTCTTTCAGAGATAACTGTTTTTATGATATTGTTGTTACTGCATAAATTGTTTCCCTGATTCTGCTTTTTTTTGCATCAGTTCATGTAAGTCTTCCCAGGTTTTTCTGAAACCATGCCCACCATGATTTCTTACAGCACAATAGTATTCCATCACATTCTCATACTTGTTTGGCCACTCTCCAACTGATTAACAACTCTTTGCCATCACAAACAGGGCTGCTATCATATTTTTGTATATGAATCGTTTTCCTCTTTCTCTGATCTTTTTGGGGGTGTGCTTCTTTTGACTCTTATGTTTGCACATCAGATTTTTTCATCAAGAATGCTTTGAAAACCTCTATTTTGTTAAAGATCCATTCTCCCCCTCCCATTGTAAGATTATACTGTTTTACTGGGTAGGTTACTCTTGGCTATAAGCCTAGATCCTTTACACTTACAGAGGTTCCCAAACTTATTTGGCCTACTGCACCTATTTTTTAAAAAAAATTACTCAGCACCCCCCCAATCTACCTTCTTTAATCCTTTAATGCTTTAAAAATTTTTTTATTTCAAACTACTACCATGATGCTCCCCCTCCCCAATTGTTCCAGCACCACCCCCGTTTTCCAGGGTATTCCAAGCTCTCCATTCCTTCAATGTAGTGGTTGCCAAATTTTGTGTGATCCTGACTGTGGCTCCTCAGTACTTGAATTGTTTCTTTCTGGCTACTTGCAATGTTTTCTCCTTAACCCAGGAGCTCTGGATTTTGGCTATAATATTCCTGAGAATTTTCATTTGGGAATTTCAGGAGGTGGCCAATGGCTTCTTTCCATTTTCCACTGTGGCCTCTGGTTTTAAGATATTTGGGTAGTTTGATTTCATGATTTCTTAAAGTATGATGTTTAGGTTCTTTTTTTATTCCTAGCTTTCAGAGTCCAATGATTCTTTTTTTTTTTGGGGGGGGTTAGACAATGGGGTGAAGTGACTTGCCCAGGGTCACACAGCTAGACAGTGTTATGTGTCTGAGGCCAGATTTGAACTCAGATCCTCCTGACTCCAGGGCCAGTGCTCTATCCATAGTCTAATGATTCTTAAGTTAACTCTCCTTGATCTGTTTTCTAGGTTAGTTGCTTTTTTATTTTTTTTTTTAGGCAATCAGGATTAAGTGACTTGCCCAGGGTCACACAGCTACTAAGTGTCAAGTGTTTGGTCTGAGGCCAGATTTGAACTCAGGTCCTCCTGACTTCAGGGCAGGTGCTCTATCCACTGCGCCACCTAGCTTAGTTGTTTTTCCAATGAGATAGTTCACATTTTCTTCAATTTTTTTCAGATTTTTGACTGTTTTATTTTATTTTGACTATTTTTGATTGTTTTTCCATTTGGCCAATTCTAATTTTCAAGGAATTGTTTTCTTTGGTAAGGTGTTTTTTTTTTACTGGTTTTTCCAAGCTGTTAAGTCTCTTTTAATATCTTTCTTCCATAGCTCTCATTTATTTTTTTAAAATCATCTTTAGCTCTTTTTTTTAACTTTTAATTCTTCTGGGAATTCTTGTTGGACTTATGGGTAAGCCACATTTTTCTTGGAAGCTTTGCTTGCAGTTGTTGTCAAGTAATTCTTTTTCTTTTTTGTGTCTTGAATTTCCTGTTATAATAGTAGTTCTTTATGGTGGAGGATTCTTTTTTTATTAACTCATTCTTCCAGCTTACTTCTTGACTTCAGGCTTTACGATAGTGCTGGGCTCTACACTCCTGGGGATGTCTGACCTGCACTTCTATTCTTTTAAATCCTTCCGTTGTTTTCACAGCTCAGTCTGAGAACCTTCAAGTTTTCAGTGCTCTCAAAGTGATAATCCTGGGGAGAGATCTGTTCACTGCTGTCCTAGTCTGAGCTCTTCAATTTCCTGACTTACATTTGAGTCTGTTGGCTTGTGTATGGTTAAGAGTTTCAGAAGACTATTATCAGACTCAGTTACTATTAGCTCACTGGGAAATTCTGCAGGTATGGAGCAACTAAACTGCCAACTCCCTTTTCATCTGGGACTCTTGCCCTAGTTATTCCAGTGCAGGCTTAGCTTCTGGGCTAAAGGCTACACCTGACTTTCTTCTATGTTCTTGGGACCAGACACATACAGCTAGTTTTCCAGAACTTGTTCCTTATTCAGTGCACGAGGCCCATGTTCTTGACAGATTTTCCCTGTCCTGAATCTATGACCAGAAGCTAGGTAATAGGTGACACAGCTGCCAGATGGCACACATTTTTGCACCTAGTACTAATTATGAGATCTCCTTTCTGTCCCTGGATCTCAGAATGCTTCCTACTACCACCATTCAAGCTCCTAGCCAGCCCCCATTCCCAGTGTCTGCACACTTCTCCAAAGCTGACCTGGGCTGGAAAAATGATTCACTGTGACTTTTTCTTGGCTTTCTCATTCAGAATGTGGACTGGTGTGTTTTCTAGATTGGTGTAGAGAAGGCATAGTAGCAAGCTAGGCTCAATTACTTCCTCTTACTCCACTATCTTAACTGTGTCTCCTTGAATTATTTTTAAACAACTCTCTTCCATCTAGTGAGTCCTTTTGCGCTGATTTTACATCCCTTCTCTACAGTTGCCATTCTTCCCTTAATTCAAGCCTCTCCTCTTGCCTTGTCCAAATCTAGAACCTAAGGTGATTATTTCTCCTCAAACTCTTTAAGATGTCAAATTTACCAAGGCAGTGTATCCAGAAGGATCAGGTTGACTGGGGTCTGTTTCCTTCTGAATGAAATGTTTCACCTGTCCTAGGTCTCCATTCAGTGCTGCTGACCAGATCCCTGTGAAAAGAGTTTTAGAGCATGAGACATATGGATTTCATTCTTGCCACTCTCCAAGGCCAGTTACCTTTTGACCTTCAAGTTCTAGATTTAAAGCCTAAGGCCTAGATTTTGTTTATTATATTATATCTTGCAGGGGGAGGCAAGGAGCATAGAGGCAGAACTTGAGAGAAACTGCTCCAGTCTTTACACAGTGATTTTAATTCCACTCTTTAATATCTGAATAATCAAATTTATTATAAAGCAATAAAATAAAAGTTTAACAACAGGAGTTTAGATATGAAAAGGCCCTTATGAAACTTATAGTCTAGTAAGGGAAAAAACCCAAGTGTACTTTTACAACCCCTCTAGGGTCAATGCCTTGTCACAGCAGAGGGGCTTGCATACTCAATAAAACTATAAGCTATACTGTGCTGGGTTACCCAAGTCTGAACAGGTCACAGTGAAGAGTTCTGAAAAAGACGACCCACTGGAGAAGGAAATAGCAAATCACTCCAGTATCTTTGCCAAGAAAACCCTATGGACAATCTATGGTCCAAGGAGTCATGAAGAGTCAGCCAAAACCAAACAACACTTTTACCATCCCTTCAGATGAGACCCAAAGGTAAAATCAGGGCATGGTTACAGGGCATTCATAGGCATCATAGCAGGTTAAAACTAGAAGGGACCTAAATTTGTGGCGCCCCCCCAACCTAGCCACCTCATTGTAGAAAGGAGGAAACGGAGGTCCAGAAAAGTGACTTGTTCAAGGTCTCAGAGTAAGTGGTGGAAAAAGGATTTGAATCTCCTTGCCTGTCATATCAGTCTTCTCTCCACCACATTAGGCTATCTTTCCTGTTATGGCCCACATGGAAGGGACAATGCCTTCCTCTCCCCCTCCCAACCCTCTCACCTCAAAAACAGAACAGTACCTGGGCAAGTCACTTAACCCTGACTGCCTCACCAAAAAAAAAAAAAGAAAAAAAACAGAACACTAGAATGGTAAAAATAACTAAAGCTATACATATACATATACACACATATATATACATGGAGTTACTGAACCAGGCTATATATACACATACACCCTGCATACACATACACGTGTGTACATACACATCTACACACATATGTACACATACACACATATACATAGGACACACACATATATATATATAAATGAGTCTGTGTAAATTTTTAATCCCTCCAGCTATTATTGTTCCCTCCCCCACAATAAGCTCCTAGAAAGCAGGGACAACTTATTTTTGTCTTTGTATCCCCCAAGCGGGGCACAGTGCCCGGTACATTAGGTAGGTGCTTAATAAAGTGTTTGATAAATTGAAATGTCTGGATTTAATCGAACCCACATTTAGCAGACGCCTGCCCACGTGCCGGTACTGCTCAGAGCTCAGACCTCTGCCCCTGAACAACCTGGGGGGGGCGGCGGAGACGAGGTCGACGAGGACTGAGGTCCCTCCACCTCGAATCCCTATGCTTCCTCCTCTGCTATACAGAAAAAAATACATATTAAAAAAAACTTTTAAATCCCTTTCTAGCGTTGGTAGGATGCCAGAGAAGCTGGTCCCGCAGACAGCAGATGCAGAGGATGCAGACAGTGTGAGGATGAAGGACTGGAACTGTCCCTCAATTCCACACATCCCGGGCCTGCCCGAGAGCCCCGCGGCCTCCCACTGCAGACTCGAGCGCAGCGCCCTCGCTCTTGCCCCTCCCCACCTCTCTCGAAGTCCATCTCTTCCAGGGACTGCTGCACGCTGGGCACGGCGCTCTGGTGAGAGCAACAGGAGGCGTCCCCGCAGGTCCGCGGCGCCGCCATGTCCTCACGAGGCAGCTCACTCTGAGGCAGCTCACCCTAAGGCAGCTACCAAGCTGCCCCAGGGGAGAAAAGTGGGGAATGGGAGCGCCTTGCGTCACGCTGCGTCGGGACGCGTACGTCACGACTGCGTCATCGCGTCCTACCGCCCCTTGTCCCCCGGAGCTCACGCTGTTGACTGTTAGTCGCCAAGGTAGTTTTCCGGCAGTACTCAGACAGGGACATGCGCAGGTAGCCGGAGCGCTAGCCTGCTGAGGCTTGAGGTAACGACTCTTCCGCTTTCCCAGCCCGGACCCCACACTTTCTACAGTAGGTGCGCTGGGCAGCCAGCTGCCATCTTATCGTCCGATGCCAGTCTTGGACGACCAATCGGAAGGCGAAGGTTTGGCCCCGTGAGCCAATCAAAGGGGAGAAGAAGGGCGGGACGTGGGGGACCCGAGGCGCTGTGTCCGGCAGAGGGCGTGCTAGGATCGTCAGTGGCGGGAAGGGGCGTGACCTGACTGGGAGAGAGCGGGAGGGGCGGGGAGGCTCCGGTCAGGACTGCGCCTGCGCTTGCGAGCAATTGCGAGCCTGCTCCAGCTCTAGGGATGTGCTTATCGGACAGGGCCCCAGGCTGGACGGCGAGAATGTCTGCAGAGGCACAGTCGGCACACCCTAACCCTTACGTGCCCAAGACCACCATGGGATCGCTACTGTCCTAGTAATGATAATCTCACAGGCCCCTTCCAGCTCTACGAATGAGGCCTGCTGCCGGGTACTTGTGATAGGAGACTACGCATGTACAGGCCGGTCAGCAAGCATTTATTAAGCGCCTCCTGTGTGTAAGTGCTGTGCCAAGCACTGGGGCTATAGAGAAAGACAAAAACAGCCTTACTTTCTAGGAGCTTGCAGTCTAATGGAGTAAAGATGCAAAAAGCTAGATACATACCAGGTATTAAGTATACCTGTTAAATTGGAGATAATCTGAGGGAAGGCATTAGTATTAAGGGGGACTTCAAGTCTATGAGAGAGGCAATACTAGTGTAATTATTCCCATTTTATAGGTAATAGTAGGTTGCATCTGTATATCCTTTAAGGTTTGCACAGCACTTTGCATACATTGTCTCCTTTTACAGGTGTGGGGGGTTGATCACTTTACACCTTATCATTTTATGGAGGCACTCTAGGACATGGTGGAAAGAGCACTTGGTATCTTGCCTCTGAGGTTGGTCACCTGTGGGACCTTGTATTGGGGCTCAAATTATATGACTGCTAAGGCCCTTTCCATTGCTAAAACGATGATCCACCAAATTTGTCACTTTTAAGCCCTCTGGGCCTTAGTTGCCTTATCTGTAAAAGGAGTGTTCTATCACTTACCTCTCAGTGAATTATAGTCCCCTTATCCCCAAAGCCCACAAAGGGGAAGCTAAGTGAGATAACTGTCCAAGATGTCAAAATTCTGCCTGTTCTCAAAAAATGGTATTCCTTTGTGCTAGCTAATAGCTGAGGTCTAGGGAACCCCAGATCCTCTTACAAAGACTTACCACAGTCTGCCCCCTAGCAGCTTTTCATGGTCTTATGTCAAACTGCTACCCTACAGAACCCTCTGGAGTAATTTTCAAACATGAAATTTGCCTTTCCTGTTTTTGGGTACCTTTGCCCAAGCTGTTCCCTTAGGAACATGTCTTCCTTTCCTCCCACTCACTTTTAATATTTCACCTATCAAAATCCCTCCTGTTTCTATTAAGGCTTGCTCTCCATCCAGCTTTCACTCCTCACTTCTTAGATCTACTTTAAACTGCTCAGTAGTTAGGTGTGTACATGTGATCTCCACAACTACATTGAAAGGTAGGGCATGTCACACTCTTAAGTATATATATTTCTTCCCTGCAATCAGTCTTAAAATACCCTATACATAGTAGGCACTCAATAAATTAAATTCCTATTAAGTATTTGTTAAATGAACTGAGTAACTTGACTTCCTTAATACCCACTCTCTCGATTACATTTAATAGGGATTTTTTTTTTCTGAACTCCTGAATTTGTACTGGGGAGGGGGAAGGATGAATTCCAAGGAGTTTTGGTCAGGGAGAAGTAGTACAGAAAATATGACTGTACTTCTAGAGGGGTCATCATTCAAGCCAAAGTGTATGGAGTCAGACTAGGCTGGGGACCAGACATCACTCACCCTGGTGCCAAAAGGGTTAAGATCATCCCTCCTCCCCCTAAATTGCTTTTGAGCCCCAACCTTTCGCACACCAATGTACACAAACACACGCACAGCCTTACTCTGTTTCTAGGAAGTTCCCCTCCTTTGGCTCCCTCTCTCCCCCTAATCCTTAACAGTTTCTGGGAAGTCTCACTCTTTCCCTCTATCCCCACCCCCACCTCCTATTACCCTGACCTCTCCCATTGGCCCAGAGCCAAAGCTGGCTCCCAAGAGGCTGTGGCTGCCTGGTTCCCAGCTTCCTGGCCACCACTGTGGGAAACAACTGGAGCCAGAGCTGCCCCCACTCCCCACAAAGAGCACAGCAGGGCAGAGGGCCGACAGTCCGATTCGCCACCCTAGAATTCTGGAACAAGGGCTCCCCCTCATCGGCCACCCCCTGCTCAGCTCCTTAGAGCTCCCAGCTCCTTTTCCCACCAAGCCTTCCCTTCAGTGCTTAGCCATCATCAAGTCTCCCTTCTTTCAAACTCTAGAAGGGTCTAAACAGATCTATGACGACCACCCAGCAACTGGGCTTAGGATTATTTTCTCTTTTATTTTGCAATATAAAAATATTCAAATATTTACAACAAATAAATATGCAGGGACACAATAAATTACACTGTCAGGACCCCTATTCCTCCTGCTGGGAGAGGCTGTGCTGAGAAGCTACAATCCCCCTCCTTCCCCACCCCCTCCCCACAAGTATAAAATACCACTGAGCCCTAGAAGGCCAAGTAGGAACCCCTCCCCACACCCCCAAAAGGGCCCCACCTCCCTCCCCTGACTCTTAAAACATTCACAGCCCTAAGAATAGGCCCAGGCCCACCCCTGAGCATTTACTTTCAAAAGGGGGTACAACCCTACCTCCCTTCCCCACTCCCATATGTACATCTCTGCCCCACTATTCCCCATTCCCTTGAGAAGGGGTTATATACCATCACAGGCCTCTGGGCAGGTGGGGGCAAAGAAGGCAGAGTGGTACAACCCCAGGCCTCTTCCCCTTCATAGGTCCAGGAAGAAGCCTTAGGAGGACCCCAGGCCAGGGAAGACTAGACAGAAACAGGAAAGTCACATTACATACAAACATACACCCACATATGCACATACACACATGCACACACACACACACACACACACACACACACACACACACACACCTGGAAAATTTCTGTCTTCAAAAGATTTTGGCTGCTGGGGCCAAAGGTCTGTCTGCAGGATCCTTGGCCTCCTCTCTATGTAAGGAAGAAGAGGCCATTTGTGGGGTTGGTGACCAGAAGGCAAAAGCCCAGTACAGAGCAAACCCACATGGCAGAGCCCACGATGAGCAGGGCAGGTCCCCATGGCAGAACAGGTTGCTGGGTAGGAGCCAACCTAGACAGGGCAATTCCCTGTCTATCCCCGGCAGAGCAGGGTGCCTACAGCCATGTCCCTGAGGTAGCTGGTGCCTGTGCAAAAGTCGGAGCTGCACACCCCCCCCCCGTTTTGGGGGGGCTCCTCTCATACAGATGACTCTTCAGGGTTTGAGTCAGGCAGTGGCTGACGCTGCTGCAGTTTTCGCCTCAGTTCATCTGCTAACTCAGGCAAAGGATGCACAGGCCCTGCCCGATCATCTCCGCCTAGCTGTAGTCTCACATAACCATTGGCATTTGAGCTGCGTCCACCCCCTAAGTGAAGTCGGGTCGGAGAAGGCAGGGGCTGGCCTGGGATTCCAGGAGGCGGTGAAGGGGGTCCTCCACCAGGCTGACAGCGGGCATGGCCAGGTACAATCTTTAGTGAGCCATCTGAGTAGTAATAACCAACGGGGTCCCAGAGTTTCTCGTCAGTGTCAGTACCAGGCCGGAACGGGGGGCTGGTGGGCTCCTTGGGCAACTCCAGTGGGTACACTAGGGTTCTCTCAGCTGCTTTAGCCCCTTTCTCTAATTCTTCACGCAATCTGCGTCGAAGTGATAACACTAGAAGCAACAATACTAAGCACAAGGCCCCTAGGGCCACTACTGCAAGCCATACCAACCCCAGATTCTCCAAGGGGGCTCGGGCTTCCAGTGTCACTGATGGACCAGCTACTACTGCCACCAGGTAGCCCTCAGCAGCCAGCCGTGCTCCCTGCTCCTCAGAGAAACAATGATAGGCACCAGCGTGGCGGGGCTGGGCTGCCAATACCACCAGGGCCTGCAGTCGGACATCATAGAGGAGTGACCCGGGCTGCTCAGCTGGCAGTTCTCGGCCCCCAAAAGTCCAACGAGCATGTGCTAGGTTGGAGGAGAGGCGACATGGGAGCACTAAATCTGTTCCTGACACAACAGTGATGTTCTTGGGAGTGATTTTAACTGTAGGAGAAAGAATAATGGGAGGATTTAGTGTCAGAAACTTTGGGGATAGAAGGGACATGGGCTACTTCTTCTGGCCATTGCCCACTCAACCCAATTCAGCAATCTTCTAGAGGTGAGAACATTCTATATAGAGAATTCTATATTCTACATAGAGAACAGTCTGTGGAACCTAATATAGTCATGGTAGATGCCATCCCACCTGCCTTTGAACAAAAAGGCAACTCACCTTTCTTGCTAGGTCGAAGGTTGCAAAGGCCTGTGTTTGAATTCACCACATCCTGGACAAATGGAGATCTAGCAAGGGAGGGGGAAGCCAGAGTTAGGAAGAGCACCCACCACCCCAACTCTCCACATCTCACTCCCTTGGGACATGGAGTACAACTCACTTAAGGTGACCACGAAGCGGCACACATCGACTGGTGTTGGTGCTCCAAACACAGTAAGGATCACGGGAAAGGATGCAGTCAGCACAGGATCTGTACTTGCTGCAGTCAGCTAGGGGAAGTTGAACCAGCTGTGATCGTGAACCAGCAAAGAGCAGCTTCTGTGGGGGGAGGGCAGGGAAAGAGGAGGGTCATCAGGAGCTCACTCCCTGCAGAAATGCTGCCAGGACTAAATGAAATAAAGTACAGAGGGAGGAGACAAGGCAGAGCCTTAGGAGACAGCAAGGATAAAAGGGTGGAGAAAGGAAGTTCTTAGTCCCAGGGGGTGACTTAGAGAGAGAACTTCAAAAGAAAAGGTTTGGGAAAGGAGGAAAAAGAGAATAAAATGGGAGATGAAAATACAGGAAGATACAATTGCTCTAGGTATCAATAAATGGGACATAGAGAGTTGATGCTACCTTATCATAGGACAGGACAAGGCTCTCTACTGGTTCCTTATCAAACACCTGTAGCTCCTCAATCACATGGACCCAAGCACCCAAGTTCACAGCCTTGTAGAGCCAGCCATCCTCTGATGGGAACAAAACAGAGAAAAAAGGGAGTAACAATCCCCAATAAATAAGGGGTCAAATAACAGGCCGGTCAAAAGCATTTCAAAGAAAGAAATATAAGCTTTCAACAACTATATAAAAGAATGCTCCAAATCATTAATGATAAATGCCGATTAAAACAACTCTGAAGTTTCACCTTAAACTCATCAATCATGTTGGCAAAAATGAAAATGGCAAATGTTGGCGGGACTGTGGGAAGACAGGCACATTAATGTACTATTGATAGAGTTCTAAATTGATCCAACTGCGGGAAAACAATTTGAAATTATACTTTAAAAGTCCCTCAACTGTACATACTTTTGACCCAGTAATACCACCACTAGACATATACCTCCAAGGAGGTCAAAGAAAAAAGGGAAGATTCCACATACTGAAATACTTACAGAATGTTTTGTATGGGCAAAGAACTAAGAGGAAAGTGGGTGCCCATTAGGTGGGGCATAGCTGAACTAACTGTGATATATTAGTGCAATGAAATTATTGTTGTACCATAAGGAATGATAAATGTGAAGAATTCCAAGCAATTTGGCATGAACTAAATGAATTGATGGTAAGTGAGCAAAACCAGAATTTGCATGATTTGCATGTAAAATGAAAAAGCGTTAAAGGACTCCAGATCTCTGATCAGAGCAATGTCCAGTCATGACTTCAGAAAGCTGATGGTGAAGCATGCCTTCTACCTCTCAACAGAACAGTGGTGGATTATATAGGTACAGAATGAGGCATACATTTTCAGAAACAGCCAAAGTTTTGATTTGTTTTGCTTTGGCTTTACATTTGTTAGAAAGGAGGGGTTGGGGGATGGGGTGGGAGATGGTACAGTGGTTTGGGGAAGAGACAGTGATGTAAAAGAGCTGCAATAAACATTTTAAAAGAAAAAAATAAGGGTTCCTACCATATCCCCTTCATAGAGGACACCTTTGATACCTCTAATCCCACACCTCTTAAAACCATACCTGTCCCAATGAACAGCACATAATAGGTCACATCATCAAGCCCTTTCACTTGATCGGCCACCAGGTGAGTGAAATTGGTATCCTTCTTCACCAGCAGGGGTCGACCCCACCGAGGTCCCACCTGTCCCTCCATCAGGGGGTGTTTCTTGGCAAAGTTAAGGGTGTTATCAGGCAACTCCAGAGAACTGGTGTAGCCATGACGTCGGTGCCAGTTGTTGATGCACTGGGGAAGGAGAGGGAAGACTGTCATCCCAAGGCAAGGGCTGGTACCCAGCCCCAGGACCAACCGTAGGCGGCAAGTACAAGGGTCTCTGCCATCTGCTTTCCTCCCACCATGGAGACTCACAGAGCCAGGCCGAGGACTAGGGACTGGGTCAGTATAAGGACCCCATTTCTGGGCTTGTTGCTGATACTCTTTGTAGGGCCCCTCAAACACTCGCTGAATGTCTTCTAGTTGGTACTGGCACACAGCTGACAGGTCCACATCTCCCCTGAGGAGCAAGGAAGGAGATGAGAATGTTACATTTGGCTCTCGAGAGGGGTTTAGTGCAAAGAATACTGGTCTTAGAAGCAGAAGCCCTACACGGGTATGCCCTGGCTCTGATACTTATTCCCCTTGTGATGCAGCCTCCCTGAGCCTAGAAAATGGAGATGTTCATAATTGTGCTGTGCACCTCACAGGACTCTACAAGGAAAGCATTTGTAAACCCTTCCTGATCCCCGAACTGCTTGAGCCTTTCTTCCCTGAACTACCTTGTATATGTTTTCTATTGATACTGTATATACTTTTACATGACCTCGAAAACAGCGATTGTTTCATTTCTGTCTTTGTATCTGCAGTGCTTGGCACCATAATACATTTTTGTTAATTGATTGATAAAGCCTTACATTGTTTATATAAATGTGAAGTGTGGTCATCATTGAGAGGCATTCTATTGTAGTCAGTAGAGGTCTGTCCTCAGAGTCAGGAAGACCCAGGTGCATGGACAACTTCTGACACATAATTATCTGCCCAGGGTGACAGAGCTAGTTAGCTAAAACTAAACACATCTCATTCACCAGCAGCTCCCCTACACCAATGAAATCACCGGTCTGGGCCAAAAAAAATTATTACTGCTGCTCTACCTACATTAAGTTTAGAACTAACAAAATTCCAGAGTTCAAAATTTGGAACACATTCTAGAATTAGAAGCCCAACATAATTCTTAGGACCACAGGAATCTAAAACTAAAAGGAACCCTTAAAGATAATCTAGTACAACCCTTCATTTTAAAGCTGAAGAAACTGAAGCCCACAAAGATTAAATGGTCACAAAGGTGGTAGCATAGCCAGGGTCTAAACTTATGTCTTTTGATTCCAAAGCCAGTGTTCTTTTCACCACTTCACACTTCTGCTGCTACCTGGTACTCAAATTGCTCTCCCAGGCCTAAGATCCCTGAAATGCTTACATAGCAACAATATCTGATACTCAGCCTCCTCTTCCCTTATTGATTTTTAAATCACTTCAGAAATGTGAGTTATTACTGCCCTGGCAACTGGGTAGAGGACAGCTGACTGCCTGGATGTTTCAGTGTTCCCCAACCTGCTGCTCTCTCCCACCTTTGGACATCTCTTCCTCTGACTTACCATCGGGCCCGAAAGACCCCAAAGAAGGTTGTGTTGAGCCAATTTGCTTCTCGCAGGGTGTGTAGGGCCTGAAGCTGATTGAAGTAGAGCTGCCGATCAGGAGCAGCACATACCAGCCGGGCCTTCAAGAACGTGGTCCATTTCCTCTGCAGCGTCCGTGCACCTCCCATATCTCCCTGTGTCAGGGAAGGAAGGAGTCTAGTGAGGCAGCCTCACCAACCTCCTCCCTGTGGAGGCCCTGATCTCCACCAATTCCAGGAGGGCCTGAGCATCCAGATGAGGGCCAGGCCTTTGCGGCTTTCTCTCCAGACCTCTGTCCTGGCTCCCCCCTCCAGCCAGTGTTCCATCTTACTGCCTTCTGTACCTTGCACACTCGAGCCACACGGGCCACCACCTGCTCTGCATAGCAGTTGTATTCCACGGCCCGCTCGCTGAAGAAGAAGTAGATCTTGTCATCATCACCTGTGAGGCTCCCCACGCTCTCTGGCACATAAGCAGAGCCAACAAAATGGGGTTCTGTTGGCAAAGGGAGGGAAGAGTTAGTGCAGGGAGACATCTGGCCACTCGATCTCAGAGCTGAGGTCGTCCCCGATCCTTCGAACACACAGCACCCCACCAGCAAAGCTCCCATCACAAGGCTCACCATTGAGCCAAGAGTAAAGGTACTCATTCTTCATGGAATAGTGAGGCCCCAGGTTGCGCAGAATTACTGGTTCTGTACCCAGAAAGTTGTTGAGTGTTGCTGAATATAGCTCACCATCTATGGGAGACAAAGGATAACCCAGTTAAGGATTCCAGGTGAGCATTCACTTGCAAGCAAGGGCTAATTCCTCATGATCCCAATATCCATCAAGGTACAGCCTCTTACCCACAATGAGGCCAGTGTGGCCTTTGGCTGGGTCATAGGGACATTTGCCCTTCCCATCTTCAAGCTCCCCATGCTCCAGAGAGAAGGTGAGTACATCCTAGGATGGAAAAGAAGACCAAGACTGAGAGGCAGCAGTCTCAGAGGTCTAGAGAAGGAGTGCAGGCTGTCAGGAGGGCAGTACTCACAATGTAGGTGCACTTTGGCTGAAAAGCATAGGTACCACAGGTATACAAATGTGAAGAGTTGTATGGCTGCAGGAAGCGGATGAAGTTGAAACACTCCGTCTATGAAGAGAGAAACATTCTGTAAAAGGCAAAGGGCATGTGACTTGGGGCAAAGTATAGCTAAAGAAAGCAACACTGAGGGCACGGGAAGCATGGGGGGAAGGAAGAAACGTAAGTTCTTAAAAATAAAGTGAGATCAGATATTCAGAAAAGGGACCTAAGGTCTCCAACTTAACTCTCCATTTTGTCTTCCCATCCTTCATGCCCACCAGTGCCATAAGAATCTCCCACCTGGTTGCTCTTCCCCTTCTGGATACATTCAGCCTTCTTCTCCACTGTAGCCTCCCATGTGATCTAGGGATAAGAAGAAAGGGGGAGGGTGTCAGCACTAGCTCAATGTGCCTCAGCCCCATCCAAACCCCAGGTCCCCTCCACCTTGAGTCACTCTCACTTCTCCTGCCTCTCACCGCTGACTGCAGCTCCAAGGTCTCCAAGCTGAGGGCAAAAAGGGCTTCTCGGGCCCCCACGTAGAGGACCCCATTGCTCTCAGCCAATGTCAACGTTAGAAAGTCTTGGATGCCCACTTGAGAGAACCGCCTCACCACAGATGCCAACTCTGTGTGACAATAAAGGTGGTCAGTGGAGAGGAAGGGAGTGGGAAGAAGGCAAAGGCCTTGCTCTTCCCTGTGCTCATCACCTATTAGCTTCCCCTGCAAAAATCAAAATTAATAATCTGCCCACTTTCCCCACTATTATTAGCTCCCCCCTTACAGTCAAAGCAGCTCGTGGTGCTTTACCAGTCTTAAGCAGGGGAAGGCACTGGTAGGTGCAGCCCTCAGCTCCCAGAAGCTCCACCTAGGTCTCTCACCCTTTCCCAGGCTTGGGAGGGAGTAAATCATAACTAGCAAGGAGGAAGGAAGGATATCCCGGCCACAGCCTCTAGCCAAAGGAAGCCATCAGACAGACGGCGCTCAGGGTCAGCGGCACCTCCGGTGAGAGGAGACCTTCCCCCTCCCAACTTCCTTTCCTCCACTCCCGCTTCCTCCTTTGCACACCCATCTGATGCTAGAGCCTAGCCAGACTCTGGCCTTGGACATGGCATCTATAAGGCCTTCCTTATGCCCTCACCCAAGAAGGGGGTACAGAGCTGGCAAAATGGAGTCACAGGGTCAGAAAAGACCCAATCCCATCACTGAGCTATTCCCTTCCTGAGATACAATGGATATGAAAGTAGAAAAGAGCAACTAGAAGCCACAATAGCTGAACCATAAGGCTAATAAGCTAGCCTTAGAGCCAGTAAGATATGGGTCACATGGGTCAAGTGAAGTATCTCTGATGCATACTTCATGTGATCCTAAGCAAGTCACTTAACATCTCAACATTAACATGTTAACATTAACGTCTTCTTAAGATTATAAGAAGGCAAAGAAGGTGAGCGTCTACATAAGTAAAGGAGTTTCCTCACCTGTGTGTTCCCTATACCAATGAAATCACAGACCCCAGTCCCTATCCCTATAGGGGAATAGAACATGTGGGAAGGAAATCAGAGTGGCTGGAGACAGAGAGGAGAGGAGGCATTAGCAGAAAGAAGATCAGGGCACTATAAAGTTTGGGAAGCATAAGACATAACAATGGGATGGGCCTAGGCCAAAGGTTAAGTGCTGAACCCTGTTTTGCCCCTAGTCACCTGAAAAGTACAATAGGCAAAGCTAGTCTACAAGGTTCACACATTCACAAGACACAGGTCCTCAAAATAGCCGCCAGTCTATCCTCAGGGTCCTTCTCTCCCCATCCCCTTGGCCTCCAGAGCCAATGACGTAGCCGGACACAGGCTGGCATGGGAGGGCTTCATCAGCATCCAACATGGGGCCTGTGGGAGATGATCTCATCCTGAGATCCCCAGGGCCTACAGGTGACACAAACACCTGACATCACCTGGCTGCCACAGGCTGGGGGAAATAGGGAAGGAAGCCACAACAGGGGCCCCCTGTCAGTCTCATACTGTGTCTGGTGTGCCACTACAGAAAGGAAGTAAGGGCTCTGATCAATAAGAAGTCGAAAAGGTAAGCAGGCTCCCTAGAGTACGGGGTGGGGGGGGAGGCTGCGGAGTAGCAACTAGATGAAGAAAGGTTGTACATCCTACAGCCTTCCCTCAAACTGGCTCTAGTTTCTTTCCTTAGTCTTCCAGCATTACAAGCAGCTGGTACAATGGAACGAACATTACCTTTGGAATCGGAGTATGCAAGTTCAAGGCCAGAGTTTGTGACTTAATACCTTTGTGGCTTTGAAAATCACCACCCCTTGCAGGCCTCAGTTTCCTTATCTGCAAATTAATGGAGTTGGACCGGTCTTCTTCAAGCTCTAAACCTTAGTATCCTGGGTGTTCAAGAAGCACAGAATGCAGGGAAGTGATTTTGCTATATAAAAACCCTCAATAAAACAGAAGCAGCTAAGACTGGGAGAGGGCTGATGCTTTCAAGGGCACAGAAAATGTCAGGAAGAGACACCAAGACTTCTGTTTTGCTCCTTTCTCTATGTCCCTTGAGCTACCCACAAAGGTTTCTTAGAAAGCATGCAACACCAAGAGTCAGTGGGGATCAGAGAACAAGGCAAGGAGTCAGAATGGAGGGAAAGAAGCAGTTCTTGCTTATTCCTCCCCCTCCCCACTTATTCGTCCCCCACAGCCTGAGGCACTCACCCCCATAAGACACGGTCTTCCTGGGCACAGGGTTCCACCAGGCATTGTCCCCAGAGCCCAGGCCCAGCAGTGCCGATGCCACCAGCCAGATGCCCAAGCATGGGCCCATGGTGCCTGCCCCCTGGCCCTTGGCTCTGCACCCGAAGCCCTACCTAAGGAAAGAGAAAGAGTCAGGAGCAGGGCCAGGGACGGCAAATCAGAAATTGCAGGGAGTGGTCAGTTCAAAAGACCACACAAAGCAACCACTAGCCAACCACCTGATAGGGGTATCTACCTAAGTCCACTACCTCTGGTCCAGCCGTCCTTTTTATCGAGAGGGGTGGCCCCCATCTTCTTTTTCCTTTCTCTTCCCTCCCCCCAAAACTTCCTGCTCTTTATCTAGGAGGGGGGTGGGTGGCTGAGTCAGCTGGGGGGGGGAACACTTCCTATCCTCCTAGACTCCAAGGAGCAGTTCCCTGGCTTTAACCCTCTCCTCCTGCCCCTCCCCCTCCCCCTTCTACAGGAAGTTGTTTAAAAAATAAAAAGGGGGAAAAGTAGCCCCTCCTCTCACCCTCTCTCCACTATTGAATGGTTTGGTTTTTATCTGCTCTGGAAGCAGGACCAGCCTCTCCAAAGCTCCCAGCTTTCCATCCCATCTCAAGAGCTCAGTCAACTCCTGTCCACCCAGAATTGCCCAGTTTCCACTAGAGAGGAGGGGAGTCATCCAGCTTTCCAAGGGGTCTGATTTGAGGAGCTGTGACGGAGAAGCCTGTCATCTTTACCTTCCCCCACCTCTGACCCTGCCTTCCACAGGGCAGAAACAATAGCTCCAGCCCCTCGACCTGGCCAGTTGCACAGAAGCAGAACCGAAGGGCAGGCCTTGAGGTGACAGGGCCCAGCTTACTAAATCCCCCTTTGTTCCCCCCAGAAGGGAGGCAGGAAGTGGGTGGGATGGGCGTGGAAATGACCAGGGCTTCATCCTGTCGGTCCCTCGGGCAGCCTCCCAGGAGACACCAGCCAAAGGAGAAGGGGGAGAACCAGGAGGATTCAGCTCTAATCAAACAACTCCCCTCTGTTCATACAAAGAAGACTGGAAAGGGGGTTCCACCTAGGACCTGAAGGGAGTTTGGAGGGGATGGGCGGACCTGGCACTCAGCAAGCACAGAACCAAGGCTGGGCTAAGATCCCCAAGTTGTGGACTGCGCACCCCAGGGACCCTCGCCTCTGGGAGGGCCAGCTAGATCCCAGTGCCAGGGCAGCTCTCCATTCCCACATCCTGGGGTGGGGGGAGGGAGGGAAGAGCAGATAATGTCGTGGAGCAAGGTGACACAGGAGGTGGGGCCCTCCCCCCAAAAAAGGGTCTTTAGGGAGAGCATGCACACCCCCACCCCCACCCCACCTCCCCACAGCTCCGGGGATTTGAATCCAAACAAAGCCGAGGAGCCGGGAGCGTGGCGGAGGCATGGCCAGCGTACGCCCCCTGCCGGCATAAACCCTAGCACATGGGGGGGGGCACTTCTACTCCTCCCCCACCCCCTAGACCCCCCATTACTCCTTCTATGTTCCCAGGGAGGAGCTGAGCCCAAGAAGCTAGCCAGCATAATTCAGTCCGACAACGGCGCCCCTACCCCCAGCTTCTCCTCTCAACTCACAAACAGCGGCCAGTACCCTCTACTCCCCTTTCCCACCCGCAACAGATCCATGCGGGGAGGGGGAGAAGTGGGTGCTCCAATATCCAGAAGGAGACCCCCCCCCGCCCCGGTCACTCCGCCCCGAGGCGCTCACAACTCCCTAGGGGGTGGAGGCTGGAGCAAGCAACCTACTCTCTTTGGGTTCTGAGTCGTAGCAAGCAAAAGATCGTCTCCAGAATCAGGGACTCGGGAGTCTGGGGGAGAAAGCCTGTGTCCTATCCACTCTACTCACTCGCGGGCTCAGCGCCCCGGGAAGTACTGGGGGCGGAGGAAAGGGGGGGTACCGTGGGGAAATCCGATATCACGCACCAGCCATAGCTGGAGCCCGCCCCAAACTTTCCATCGCTAGTGGGAGGAGGTGGGGGGGAGCAAGACGGGGGGCAACTCTCAGGGGCCAGCTGGGACCAAGCCCGAGGGGAAAAGAGGACAACCGGGGAGGAGCCAGGGGTCTTCAAGAAAATTAAAGGGGAGAGACGCTACCTGCCTCGGTTCACAGGCAGCCCCAGTACGACCTTCCCCTGGATATCGGACCCTAGCAAGAAAGCAGGATCCGGGTGCCCCTCTAAGACCCTAGCAATTCTCCTCCGCCTCCTCAGCCACTGGACTAGGAGGTCACTCAGGAGCGCCGAGCTCAGGGCGCGCTGTGCCAAGGGTGACGCTGCATGAGAGGGATAAGATCGGGGGAGAGCCCCCCAGGAACACTTGTGCCAGAGCTATGGGGGCGCCACAGCATCTTGGGCCCCCCAAACCCAGCCCCTCCCCCGCGAGGGAGGTTCCACGGATGGGGCACAAAGCAGCTCCTGGCGACCAGTGCCTGCCCCGGCGCAGAGCGCAGGGAACAGCCCCCCAACACCCCCCGCTCCGCCCCGCGCAGCTCAGGTCCCACTTACCTCTTAAGCTAGCTCGGCTTGTCTCGGCTCAAATCCCCGGGCGCCGCCCTCGCGTCCCTCCAGCTCTGGCGGCGGCTCTCTCCTCTTTCTCCTCCTCCCAGCCTGCCTTCCTCCCACTCTCTCTCTCTGTGTCCCTCCTTCCTTCCTTCCCTCCCTCCCTCCCTCCCTGGCCCGGGGCTCCTCTCCCTTTCTCGGCTCGGCTCCGGGTCGCGGGGTTCCCCGTGCCGTTGCTTCTCCCGCTCCCTCTCGGCAGCTCCAGTTCCCTCCACCTCCCCCTCCTGACGTCAGGCCCCAACCCAGAGTGGGGGGAGGAAAGGAGGGAGGGATGGGAGAGCTCGCCAGAGAGGGGGCTGAGCCGAGTTCCAGCCCAGCGCGGGGCCAATGGCCCACTGGGTCACCTCGCACCTAGAGTTTCCCGAGATTTCCTACAGCCAGCATCTCTGAAGCACCCCCACTTTTCCCTGAAGTCAATTGCCTCCCCATCCCCCCGCCCCCTTCCCAGTCAGATGCTGCCCTCTCCCGGGGTTGCTGTCCGTTTACTTCTACTTCTTCACAGACGTCTTTCTCCCAATCAACCCCACTGGCTATAATGCCTATGGGGGGGGCGGTGAACTAGCATTTACCGCAGGGGATTTGACTCACCCAATTCTCTCCAAACTCCCCCCTCCCCCCCAAAAAAAAGATGTTTTGCTGCTCTGGCAGGCCGTAGGATTTCTAGGGGACTCAGAAACCCAGGTTGGGTGGGTCTGAGAATTTCAAAACAGTTCACAGGCTACACGGCAAGAAGCGTTTGGCAGAGATGGAAATCGAAAGAGATTTATCTTCATTCTGGGAAGAGAGGGAGAGATGATCCTTCTGGGGTTGAAAGGTTCCCACCAAAATCAGACTTTGCTTATTCCAGAATCCATTCCCTGATCATTTCTTCCCCATTAGATCCTGCCTTTCAGCAGTCTTTTCACTGAAAAAAATTTGGGGCTTCCATGGGGGAAAGAAAGCACTCTGGTAGGCTCAAACATCCACAGCCAGAGATGAACAAAGACTTTGTCTGCCCTAAGCCCAGCGACAAAAAAATACAAAAACTTTAGGGTCTGGGCTCCAGCACCATCATGGCATGGATTGAGTCCACTCATTTTGAAATGTATTTTTTACCTCCAGGGACACCTGGAAGATTTGGTTAAAAATTGGATAAGCCAAGATATTCAGATAAAAGAAACCTAACAGGAGTTTCTTAGGGGAAGGGGAGGAGAATTCAAATCCATAAATCGGCTCTAAAATAATTTCTGGCCCAGCCTGACTGGGGAGGTGTCTCACTCTTTCTTCCTTCCCACCAGTCAATTCCCCAAGGTCCGAGAAAACTCTTCAAAGTCTAAGCACAAAGTGGGAAGGTGAAAAAAAGGAAGAGCCTTCAATTTAGTAGCCCCTCCCATTCCCCACCCACACCTTCCTTTCCCCTCCCCCCTCAGGTTCTTTGGAGATGGGTTAATCTGAGCCCCCTAAAGAAGGGCAAGAGGTAGCTGGCAGGTGTGGATTCTGGCCCTAGCTTCATTCTGCTACTGCCACTGCCACAGCCACAGCCTGGGTGCATGGTGCACCCAGGAGGGACAGCCTGGTTTCAGGCCTGTCAGCAGATTTGGGTTATAAATCCCTATATTCATGAGATTATAAATCAGCTCCGACAGCAACTTTTGTTCTGGGTTAAAACTTGGCGTCTAAAGACTGGAGACCAGAAGAGCAGTGGATATAATTGCAAAAAGCAGAGTTTAGTTTCAGTAACAATAATGTCTTTGCTGGTAAATAAAAAAAGGGGGCTCTCTCCTCCCTCCCCCCCACCCCCTACCAAAATGCCAGCTGAAGGCACATTTCCCAGCTCCCTTCCATGAAGGAAAAAAATACACAACACTGCTAGTTTAAGATAGGGATTTAGACGAAGTTAACAATTTGTTAATTGTAAGAAAGGGCAGATGGGGCTGGTCTTTTTATTTTCAGTTGAGGAGAGGTGGAAGAATGATCTCTTGATTGAAGAAGTAAACAGTCATTGAGAACCTGCTGAGGTAGAGTGGGCACTCAGGTGTCCTAATTCTCAACAGTCTGAGCCCGCCAATTCCTTGGACTACACCCATTCTTCACCTTCACATGTCTACCTCTGTAGACAGATGACAGAGTAGTCATTGAGCCCCTTGGCTTCATGTACACAAGAGCCCCCACTGGAAACTCTGAAAGGATGATTTGGTTTCACATTGTCTGGGCCAGTTTCTACTGGACCCTGCTGGAGTTTCAGTTCCCTGAGGCTGGGGATGAAGTCAGAAGTGAGAAAACTCTAGGAACCAGACAGCTTCCTCCTCTTCAAAGGGAAAAGGCTTTGGGCCCATAATGCTTGTCCCTCTGACTCCACTCCCCAGGTTAGGTAAGATTTCTTTTTTCTACCTTAAAGCATTCACTTCATTTCCTCCCTTCTCAACAATGACAGTCCCTCCTTGAGAGGGTGAGTGAAGAGAATTCCTAATGACCCACTTGCTCAAGATTCAGCCCTTTTAATGAAAGATCAGGTAGCAGGAAGCTTGGATTCTCCTGGCTTTAAAGCAATAACAATAACCAAAAAAAATGCCTTCTGTTGTATAAAGAATAAGGATTATACATCTTCCTGGTCCCTTGGGATCAAAGTATTACTAGATTTAGAGCTGGAAAGTCATCTATGGCAACCCCCTCATTGCACAGATGAGGAAACTGAGACCCAGTGATTTACTTTGCTCAAAGTCATACAGTTAGTAGTAGCAGAGCTGGGATCTGAACCCAGATTTTCTGGCCCCAAATCCAACATAATTTATCATACTGGATATCATTTGTTCAGCAATTGATGGATATTCACTTCATTTTCCAGTTTTTGTTTCTGGATTTGGGGGGGGGATAGTGCTGCTAAGGTTGCCTGTCATCAGTTTCTTAAATGCATGTGGACTTCTATATGGTCTCTTTTGAATGGAATAGCGATCTTAAATAGGGATCTTGTTTTTGGTATATTTCATTCATTATCACGGTAACTCTTGGTTTCACAATCCTTCCCCCACCAAAACAAAACAAAACAAAAACAAAGCCAACCTGTGTTCAGATTGTAACAGACGGATACAAAAGACTATGGGAATAAGAAGTTACTCTTTGAGATGCTTCAGAGGGGTTGGAAGATAGGTTGTCTATGAGCTTCATTCTAGCCTATGCTAGTCTGCTGCCATTTATAATTATTATATTCAAGTGTCAATGGATGTAGGCACACAAGTTTTAGAATCAGAAGAAATCCCAGTAGCCCTTTAGTCCAATCCATATGTGACAGAACCTCCTTTGACACACCTGACAAGTGGTCATCAAACCTTTTTGAGCTTGAAGCCTCCAATGCACACTCACTTTTAGGAAAGTTTGCTAGAAAGTCTTTCCTGATCTGGGTCCCCACCCCACCCCCTTTCTGTAGCTTCCATTCTTTGCTCCTGAATCTGACTCTGGCCAAACAGGACAAATTGAATCCATCTCCTACACAATAACCTTTCACATCCTGAAGGCAGTCATATTACAGGATCCACAGACTTAGAGACGGAAGGGACCTTGGAGGACTTCTAGTGCAACCCCCTCATTTTATAACTGAGGAAACTGAGGTGCCAGGGTAATGTGACTTACCCAGAGTCAATGGGTCAAAGGCAAGAATGGTCTCAGATCATCTGACTCCAAGGCCAGTACTCTTTCCTCTTTCTCCCTCTTTCTCCTCCAGAGTCATCTCCAGTCTAAATATGCCCAATTCTTTCAAATGATCTTCATAAGACATGGATTCCAGGCCCTTCACCATCCTGGTTGCTCTCCTATGGACACTCTCTAGCTCTTAAAATATCCTTCCTAAACTGTGGTTCCTGGACCTGGATACAATCAATATTCCAAATATGGTCTTTACTGACCAAAGTACAAAGGAACTCTCACTTCTTTATTCCTAAAAGCTATGGCTGTCTCTGCTGCCCAGGATCAAATTAGCTTATGCCATGTCATACTGCTGACTCATAATAAGCTTTGTTGTCACTGTCATTCAGTTGTTTTCAGTTGTGCCTGACTTTTTGTGACCCTATTTGGAGTTTGCTTGGCAAAGATACTGGAGTGGTTTTGCCATTTCCTTCTCCTCATTTTACAGATGAGGACACTGAGGCAAATAGAGTTAAGTGACTTGCCTAGGGGTCACACAGCTCATGTCTCAGATTGGATTTGAATTCAGGTCTTCCTGACTTGAGGTCAGGCACTCTATCTACTGCACCACTTAGCTGCCCTAATAATAAATTTGCAGTCCACTAAAATTCTAGCTCCTTTTCAGACAAACTGCTATTTGATTATGCCTCCCCAATCCTGTACTTTTTTTTTTAGGCAATTGGAGTTAAGTGACTTGCCCATGGTCACACAGCTAGTAGGTGTCAAGTGTTTGGGCTGAGGTCGAATTAGAACGCAGGTCCTCCTGACTTCAAGGCCGGTGCTCTATCAACTGCGCCACCTAGCTGCCCCCCTAATCTTGTGCTTTTGAAGGTGATTTTTTTTAATCCAAGTGTTGAGACTTTACATGTCTGGCTCATGTAAACATTTAAATGTTTGTTGTGTCAGTGATATTTATCATGCCCACTGAATTTCATCTTACTGTCATCTAGCCTGGTAGTCCCTTCCTAAAAATGGATTTGTACACAGATCAGTTCTCCCTAGTAGTCTCAGAACTGAGATCTCTAGCCAAACTCTGTCTTCTACCTTCGGGAGCAGTGGCCAGGCTTCCACTGGCCCTGGTCTTCTATGTAATGCTCTGCTTCTGAGATCCTCATACTAACTCACTCCTGCTGTAGTCCATGGGGAGGGCACAGAGCCAGCCTCTTCACAGTCTCCTAATCAACACTACCTTGCAAAAACCAAAACCAGAGAGTGGGAGGGGCTGATGGTGTCACTACATTGACAATCTAGAGGGGTAGAGACCCTAGGTTACAGTACCAGCTTTGCCACTTATTAGCCATGTGGCCCTAAAGCAAGTTGCTTCCCCACACTGTGACTCAGTTTCCTAATCTACGAAATGAGAGAATAAGCTAGATCAGGGATTCACCTTTTTTTGGTGTGTGTTATGGATCTCTTTGGCAATCTGGTGAAGCCTAATAGTGACCCCTAATTATTGTTGCCTATATTCATAATTGAAGGAAATGCTAAATCTCATGTAGAGGTTAATGAAAAATAAAGATGTAAATTTTTTCCTATCCAATTTCATTGACCCTCCCCTACTTGAAATCCATAGTTCCCTTGGTTAAAACCCCCTGTAATATTCTGGGATAGATCAATTCTAAGGCGCCTCCTTCCTCTCTTCTAAAGAAGGAAAATTAAGGTGAAAGAAGACACCCCAGAGCCTGGGTTACCCATGCCTTACATCAACTAGGAGAGCTCAAAATTTGACCTCTTTGTTGTTGAGTCGTTTCAGTCATGCCCTACTCTTCATGACTCCTTTTGGGGTTTTCTTGGCAAAGATACTGGAGTGGTTTGCCATTTCTTTCTCCAGTTCATTTTATAGATAGGAATGCAGCCAAATGGGGTTAAGTGACTTGCCCAGGATCACACAGCTAGTAAATATCTGAGGTCATATTTGAACTCTTGAAGATGAGCCTTCCTGATTCTAATCTCAGTGCTCCATCCATTGTGTCACCTACTGCCTCTACTTCCCCTTTTAGTTTTAATTTTTTTTTTCAGGACCTGGAGATCCTGGAGGTGGCTACAGAGCAAGGATTTTTCTCCCTTTCACTTCTTCCAGAAAAGGAACTTGTTTTAACCTTCCTTAAATCACACTCTTTCACCCCAAGAGTCCTTCCCTAAGGGAAAAAGGAATAAATTAATTATTGACCTTCCCAGGGATATTCCCTTAACCAGTGTTTCTAGCAAAGTGTCCCTAGACTTCATCAAGGGGCTCAGAAGCCTGGATTTGTGGAAAACTTTGATGAAAAAGTAATGAGGTTTGCCAAGCTAACCATGGAATCTTTGATTCCCAGGAAAATTCACCTGTTTTCTATACCACACCAAATCCATAAGATGTGTCTATCTCTCTGGTCAACTTTGGAGAGAACCAGGAACATATTCCAAGGTCTGAAGAAGATTCCTGAATTATTTTTTCTTAGTGTCTGTTTCGTGTGTGTGTGTGTGTGTGTGTGTGTGTGTGTGTGTGTGTGTAGAGGACTGGGGGGGGTGAGTGATCATGTGATCATGAATGGCTGGGAAAAGAAAGATTGAAAATGCCTACACTGAAGTCTTTCATCCCTTTTGAGAGTCAAGCAGCAGCAGCTCCAAAACCTGGAAATTCCCCAGCTCCGCTCAGTCTCCAGGGGGTACCTGCTCCCTGTCTGCCCCTGGCGGCAGGAACAAAGATGGGAAATTTCAAAGGTGATTTCCAGGTTTCCAGAGAAAACTGAACTGCTGAAGATAAACTGTCAGTGAGTTCACCTGTCAGAAGGCAGAGGCAGCCCTGAGGGAGGGTAAAGGCTAGCTCCCTCAAGTGACGGATCTTCTCAATTTTTTTATCTGGAATCTTAAGGAAAACTGATGCGCTGGACATTGAGGGGACTTGGCCAGAATGGTCTATGGTGGAGCCAGGAACAGAAACCAGACCTCTCCGACCAAAGAACCTGGGTACTACAGGCATCCTTGCCATAGTATCCTTCCACCTATCACATGGCAAAGAGAAGGGATGGTGTGTCATTTGTACAGCATGCAGTACAGTGCCACGGGCATCAGAGCACTTAATAATTAATGCCACTTGGATGCCGAGCATGCTGGGGTGCTGGAGGGGAGGAGGTTGTGTACAACTAAGGTGAGGAGGCTTTGGACTCCATTGCAGGTCTGCAATCCTCACTAAATGCACTGAAGCAAGGTCCTTATTCTCTTTGGAGTGGGTCTGCAAGCCCAGTCCTATTGGAGGTTAAGGAAAGCCAAAGAGTGTCTGATTCAGGAGTTCCCAAGACATTATTTGCCCTTCCACAAACTTGGTATAGTAGATGACAAAAGAGGCAGCCGCGTCACCAGGGAAGATGAGGTACAGGGCAGTCACCTGTGGCTAAGTGATGAAGGTGCCTGGTGGTACGGAATCATTTGTGGGACTCATATTGTCACTCCCTACTTTTATTTTATGCCTTTCAAATACCCTACCTGAAACCCAGAAACTGGCATAGAAGACACCTCGTGGAAGAAGCAATCCAAAAGTAGTACTTGGGCCTAGCAGAAAAAGAGTGAGAAAGGCAGAATAAATACCCCCAACCCCTCAGTCACTGTACCACTGGTTACTTAGGAATACAGATCACCAGTAGATAGCTTCACAGCTCTAATGGTGGAAGGGGGGAATTTTGCATAGAACTCAAGATCTTCAGGGTCTCCATTGGGGACTAGGACCCATGAAACATGGAAAAGTCAAGTTGGAAAAGGGCAAAAGCTGTGTTCTAGACTGAGGGAAGGATGAGTCATCACAGACAACATGGACAAGGAGACCCCTAAAACCAGGTGCACTTAGTAAAGTACCCTGCTTAAAATGGAGTCATCCTATCACCCTTGTGAGTGCAATGTCCCATGCCAGCTCTGCTCTTCTGCTCATTCTGTACACATATCCCCCTAACCCATGAAGGCAACTAGGAGATTAGACCAAGGTGAGATAGAGGGAGTCAGGGGTAAGATTCAAACCCAGGTTTCTCATGACTTCAAGTTCAATGATCTCTCTACTACACCATGCCAGTAACCAGCTTTGTAACTTTGGACTCAACTTCTCTGGGCCTCAGTTTCCCCATCTATAAAATGAGGTTGGACTAAATGTTTTCTAAGATCTTTTCCAGTTCTAATGATCCACAAAAATCTACAAATATAGTGATTTCTAGCTTCTTGTCATAATATTGTCATTGCCCCTGGGCAAATCTTTCTCAGTCTTGGGTTCAGTTTCTCTATCTGATGGTAGGAATGACACACTCTAGCACCTTGATCCACCAGATCTTGCAGGAGATTGACAAAGATGCTTCCTGGAGGAAAGATGTGTCTGAATTCTGTTCAGAGGAGAAAGAATTTGGCAGAGGAGGAATACGGGAAGGGGGTGGGTGGGGCACGGGTGGGGCAGTGATGACTTAAAAAGGGGTTGACCAAGTTTCAAATTCATCCCTACAGCCTACCAACCTCTCCCTTCTTCTCCTTCCACTGAAATTCTAAAGAAGGACTTTGTAGAATAAAGAGCTTTTCTGAACCACCTGATGCTTATATAAGACTTTAATTTGCAAACAGGAACCTAATCTCAAACAGAAAGGATTAAAAACTGGGATGGTTAGGAACGGGGGGCCTGGGAGCAGTTGAGAGAGGTCAACATGTGGGCAAACAGGGGAAGACTGAGTTATAATAAGAGAAGTTGGGCCAGAGGAGAGGCAGAATTCCATGATGCACGTCAGGCACTGAAGCATGGTTATCAGCTGAAGCTGCGGAGGCTCACTCCATAGGGCTGGGACCAAGGTGTCTTCTGGCCCCTAACTTCTCCCTTGTCTCCTTCATTTCCCTGAGTCAATTCCTCTGTTAATCTTCCTGCCTACGCCAAAAAGCTTGAGTCAGGTCTGTCCCAGCTCCACTTTAGGTCTTTTTTCAGGGGTTGTAGTACTGGTCCTGTAAAGAGGGTTAAAAAAAAAAAGGCATTCTGTGATCACCTGGAAAGTCAAGTAGGAGCTAACAGGGACTCTTCCAAGCCTATTTTGTCCACACATCTGCAGTCCCTGGGCCAGGGTGGGGGAAATGCCTAAGTGCAACTTTGACAGGAAGATAGCTCCAGATTTTTCCAAATCTGGCTTTCCCACCAGGGACAGCCATTATAGGAAGACAAGGTGTAAACTGTCTTTTCTTTCCTCTCCCAGCAAATACCCTCATCTCTTCCATGGGAGATTAGCTTTGCATAGTTTCTCCAGCAGAGTAAAGGGCTGAGGAGGATCTCTTTCCACCTTCTTCACAGAAGGTCAGATGGACCCTACCCACATCTCCTGATATGCCCCCACCAGACAAAGATAAAGAAAAAGGGGAAGGAGAAGAAAGTTGGAGACAGTAAATAGAGAGGAATAGGACAAAGAGAAAAGAAGAATGAATGAAGAAATGGTCTGTCCCTCAGTTCTCAAGCAAGTGCTGAAGGCTCTGGTAGAGATTTCCTTGTCCTTCATAGGAAGAGCTCAGTGGTTTTTTCCCTGTAAGTCAAGGAACAGAAACCTAGAAGACACTGACTGGAGAGGAGAGCAGGCTTCAGTAGGACATGGTAAAGGGAGAAAAAAAGAAGATTTAGGAACCCCTTGTGAGAACTGGGAGTGGGTCTAAGAGGAGTTGTCCTCTCCCCTGGCACCATGAGGATGCCAGGTCCAACTCAGAAAAAAAAAAGATGGCATTTAGGGAAAAGGCTGGACAGCTAAGTTCTGTCCTGGCATCATTCATGTCAAAATGCCATTTTTCTGGGACAGACTTTCTTCCTCTCCAGCAGTCTCCCCCCCACCCTTTTTATTAGGTAATTGGGGTTAAGTGACTTGCCCAGGGTCACACAGCTAGTCAGTGTCAAGTGATAGGTCTGAGGCCAGATTTGAACTCAGGTCCTCCTGACTTCAGGGCCGGTGCTCTATCCACTGCGCCACCTAGCTGCCCCAGCAGTCTCCCTTTCTAAGAAATCAGGAAAAGAATATTCAATTACCTACATCAAAACTGGACAGTCAACACATTTTTAAGAATGATGATAGTAAGAGTGCCAGTCACTTTTTCCTGTCCACTGCTCTCACAGTTCCAGCAGCTGCAGTTAGGGTGGAGCAAGTTGAAGGCTCTGGTCAGCCCAGCCCCTCCCCTACTCCCCACCCAGGCTTAGGGCTAAGAGTTACAAAGGGGCGTTAACCTGAGGCCGGCACTGGGTCAGGAGCTCTTGCCAACGGATGTACATCTGGGCTGCCAGGTCCTTGAGTTTGGTCCGATACATGGCCTGAGGGCTCTCGTGGATGTGTGTGGTGACCTGTTGCTCCAACTGCACACACAGCTGTTGCAGCTCACCCTTTGAAGAGAAAAGAAAATGAGGGAGAGGGAGGGAGTGGGGAGAGGGGATGCGAGAGACCCAGAAGACCCAAAGTGGATGGAGGCAGTTAGAATGTGGTCAGGTAGACGGAGAGAAATGAACCCTCAATCCTTTCTAATCAGTCTTTGGAAGAATTCAGGAATGGGGCATGGCTGGCAAGGGACAGCTGTACAACAATATCATTTGTCCAGAACAGAGAGGGTAAGCAGGAGGGGAAAAAAGATTAGGAATGGAATGTGGACCTAAGTCAAGTCACAGAGCAGAGGAGCAAGATTCAGAGCTGGAAGGAAACCTGGAGGTCACTGTTTCCAACCCTGCCATTTTACTTGTGAGGAAACTGAGGAACAGAGAGGTGAAATAAGACTAGCCAACATTTAAATGGTGCTTTATGGCATGTTTTACATCTCATTAGATCTTCACAAAAGCCTGGGTGGTAGGTGCTATTATTTCTGTTCTACAGATAAAGAACTGCGGCTTAGAGGACTTAAGTGACTTGCCCAGGGTCACACAACTAGTAATTATCTGAGGCTGGATCTAAACTCAGATCTTCTTGACTCCAAATTGAGCATTCTTTCACCTTCATGGCCACAGGCTTTTGTTGGGAAAACTTCCTATAAGGAATTATAAGAAGGAACCAAAGGACTCAGGTTCTCAGCAGCCGTGTCCTTGACTCAGCCGCACACTTTTTGTAGTTGCCTTACATTGAGCTCCTGTCTAAGATCTAAGCCTCCCCAGCTCTTCCAGACAGGTAAAGATAAGAGTTCAAGAGCTCCCCTCCATCCTTATGCCTCCCTACTCACCCACTTGTCTGTAGTGATGCTCTGGCTGCCAACAACCATGCCAGCCAGCGTCAGGAGGCTATGGCACAGATAGCAGACCTGTCAAGGAAGCATTGAGTTAGAGGGGCTGATCAATGGGGACTTAATCTCCCCTCTCACAGTTTTTTCTTCAATTTCTAAGGTTCTCTCTTTTTACTTTCTTTTTTTAAATTCAATTTTATTTTATTTTCAGTTCTGAATTCTATCCCTCCCACCTTATCCTCCTCTAAGCATTGAGAAAGAAAAAACAAAACAAAATTCATTACAAATACAGTCAAGCAAAACAAATCCCCATATCAGTCACATCCAAATACACACTCATAGGCACACATATGTGGCTGTTGTTTGGTTGTGTCCAATTCTTCTCGACCTGATCAACTTTGACCATGGTGTTTTCTTGGCAAAGATAAGGGAGTGGTTTGCTATTTCATTCTCCAGTCTGTTCCCATTTTACAGATGAGGAATGGAGGCAAATAGGGGTTAAGTGACTTGCCCAGGGTCACACAGCTAGTAAGTATCTGAGGCCAGATTTGAGCCCAAATCTTCCTGACTCCAGACCTGGTGTTCTATCCACTGCACCACCTAGTTGCCAGACAGATAGATAGACAGAGAGAAAGAGAGAGAGAAATACAGACATAGACATATATGTGATATAGACGTAGACATATATAGAGATATGTATATACGTAGACGTGTGTATCTACACATACGTAGACACAGACATAGCTATATAGATATGTGTGTATATATGCACATGTGTATACATATAAATGCGTGCATATACATATACATACACACACACACACACACACACACATGCTGTAGTCTGTACTCTCAAGCTCTAGGATGCTTGCTGTAAGGCCCAAACACTACTATAGGGTTCAATCTCATTCTGAGCTCCAAAAAGCACTCCCAGGGGGCAGCTAGGTGGCGCAGTGGACACAGCGCTGGCCCTGAAGTTAGGAGGACCTGAGTTCAAATTCGACCTCAGACCAAACACTTGACACTTATTAGCTGTGTTACTCTGGGCAAGTCACTTAACCCCAATTGCCTAAAAATAAAAAAAATTTAAAAAAACAAAAAGCACTCCCAGTGTGGGAAGACTCCAATAAGACTTGGGTGAGCAAGGCTGGAAGTCCACTTCTTCCCAAAGCTGCAAGGAAACTAAAGAAGGATTGACCCAGACACCCCCAAACTCAAATTCTACCACTTTTTTTTCCTCCACTTACTGATTTTTTTCCCTTCCCTTCTCCTGGGAGGAAAGATTCAAATCTTTTCTTCTATGAGTAAAAATATAACAGCTCTCTAGCTCTTCTAAACATATACCATAAACCACCTCTATACTATAACTCCAAGAAAATAAAATCAGAGTTTAAAAATCCATTATAAAAGAAAATAGACTGTATTCATCTGACTTGTCTCCTCTGATGATAAATTTTTCGAGGGCAGATAGGAACTGCTTCCAGTAAATTCTGTAGGCCCTTTTTAAGTATTAGACGGTGAAGCCAATACAACCCAAACTAATAAGCATGTATAAAATGGCAACTCCGTGCTAGATACTGGTGATCCAAAGACAAAATGGTCCCTTCCCCAAAGGCACTGTAGTCTACTGGGCAGGGAGGAGATGAGCACTATTACGTAAGGGAAGAGCAGCAGAGGAAATGTTCCATTGAAGGACCTGAGTCAATGAGCAGCACCAGTCTTTAGGTATATATCTGTACACCTCAGTTCCCATATTTACTAAATGAAGGAATTTGCAGGATGGCTTTTAAGGTCTCCTCCAAGTAGTATAAAGCAGCTAGATGGCACAGCAGATAGAGCTCCAGGCCTGATAGGAGGAAGACTCTTCTTTGGGAGCTCCAATCTGGTCTCAGACACTTACTAGCTGTGTGACCCTGGGTAAGTGATTTAACCTCATTTGCCTCAGTTTCCTTATCTGTAAAATGATCTGAAGAAGGAACTAGTAGACCACTCCAGTATCTTTGCCAAGGAAAAAAAAAACCCCAAAAGGGGTCATGAAGAGTGAGATACAATTGAATAACAAACAACCAGCTCTAAATTCAATGACTATGACATAGTACTCAAACTAATTTTATTACTATTCTTACTTGCAAACTCTGGGGACTAGGTCACAGAACAGGGAGTTATCATCACACAGTCAGCTCATTTATGGGCTGTTCTTATGAGAGGCATCATGGTACAATCTCAAGAGCATGGGTTTTGGCATTAGAGCACTTGGGTTTGAATCTTGCCCCTGAAACACAGTTATGCGTCTTTGGGGAAGATGCTTAATCTCTGTGGGCCTCAGTTTCCTCCTCTGCAAAATGGGGAGTTAGACTAAATGGTGTCCAAGGTCCTTTCCATTTCTAAATCTATAAACCTTTAAAGGATCCAGACATGGAAGTCAGTTCTCTGGGAATATTAGAACTGATATAGGGAAGCCATCTTTGGCTTCAGACTTCCCTGAATGTCTAAACTCCAACCCAAAGCACCGACCCTCCTGGACTGTTCTGCCCAAACCTGCTAGGTTCTCTGGGTTCAGAGATCTGCTACACTCAGTCCCTAATCTTTCCTCCTTCTCTCGTCACAGATGCCCTAACTGAATGCCTCATTCTGGCATCCACTCCCTTTCTCCCTTTTCCTCCATTGTTTCCATATAATCATGAAGAGAATCTGTTTTCTAGAACTTATAAGGAAAATGAGATTCTACAAATTTAGAAATAATATGTCTGGGTAAGGTCATTAGAAATATGAATTAAAAAAAAAACACAACCACACCCAGTCCCAGACTAGTCGGCTCTTAAATTTGGCTAAGCTATTCAATCCAGCCACAGTTTTCCCCAGGCTTAACTCGGCCCATGATCCTCTCCAGCTCAGAAGGCCCAGGACTATTGTGGATTTTGTACACCTGGGAAAGGTGGATTAAACTCATTCATTAATTTTATAATCCCAGGCTCACTCTCAGCCAATCATAATTGTGCAGCAGATGTTAGGATATTCTGCCCATATTTCCTACCTAATCAGGCAACCAACTTTCCTTCTCTCTGACCAATGAAAAATTAAAAAAACACTAGAAGATATAATGCACTCATCACCTCAAAAATCAAGATAATTCAACCTATCAGACAAGTTGCCTCCAAAGTTCAGAAAAATCCATGTTCTTATGTATTTCAAGTATATGGAGAGAGATAGTAGGCCATGAAAGACAAATGAAGTTAGAAAAAGAAACTGAAATAAGTCTGCTCCTAGCCCTCTACCCACCAGTGTGCTCTTCCCTAGGGCTATTTCTTTTACTTTCCTTCACTCCAGCACTTCCAGCGGCCCGAGGGTATCAGAAATTACAGAAGCAAATAATCCTGGATTTGATGGGTAGGAGAGAAATTGACTCAGTCCATCAGGAGAGCCAGGATGGTAGCTATAGCTTGGTGATGATCACACTAGAACAGAATTGTCAACACAGTACGCCCTCAGAGTCTCCCTTCTACCTACTACCTACCTGGTCACCTTATTCATGCAGAGCCTGAAGAGACCTCACACACCATCTACCTCAACTCATGCATAAATCCAGTTAACAACACCCTTAACAAAAGAAGTACCTCAATACCCTTAAAAATTTTTGGACAGCTCTGTTTTGTTTGGGGAGGTTCTGGAAGGTTAAATGATTTACCCAGGGTCACACAGCTAGTATCTGAGGCTGAATTTGAACTTAGATCCTCCTGACTCCAGGACCAGTGCTCTATCCACTGTACCACCTAGCTGCCCCTAGCTCTGTTAAAGAGTTTTTCTTTATACTGACCAGAAATCTGCTTCTCTATAGCTCCCACCAAGCAAAATAAGGCTAATCCTTTTCCCCAGCATAGCCCTTTGGCTAGCTAAAAACTGCTCTCTCGTCCCCCCCCCACACCACAGCCTGGTTTCTACTCCCCTTCCTGGTTGCCCTCCTGTGTATATACTCCAAGTTGTAGATGTCCTTGCTAAAACGCAGTGCCCAGAATTGAACAGTTCTCCAGATGTCATCTAAGTGGGATAGACTACAAGTGGACCAGCACCTTTCTCACCCTGGGTACTGAACTTATTTCTATTAATGCAGCTGAAGATCACATTGGTTTTTTTGGCTGCCACATTACAACTTTTTCACATGAATCTCCAGACACTCACGTCTCCCCCATTCTATATGTGTGCAGTTTATTTTTGCAAGTGCAAGACTTTACATTTGTCCCTATTAAATTTAATCTTCATCACATTACTTTTCCTAGAGAAGCGGGTGAATCTGTCTCTGAAAGAGATAAAGCCCTCAGATGGGTTAAAAGCTCAAGCTAATTTTTATAGAACAACATAGAACCCTAACCTCCAAAGACCGACACATTATTTTCCATGGGGGCAGAACCTGAATTCTTTAAACTTGGGGTCCTGTGGACTTGGTTTTAAAAATATATATTTTGGTAACTGAATTTCAACATAATTGGTTTCCTTCAGAATACTAAAACTACGTATTTTATACTGTGCATTTAATGCCATTCTGAGAAGGGGTCCATAGGCTTCACTAGGTCGATGACGCAGAAAAAGTTAAGAAATCCTGAGACAGGAACACTATATTAATCCAGCACTGTCCCATCTCCCCTATCCCCCATGAAAGGCAAGTTAAGCTTCCTTTTTTTTTTTAAGGTATTAAGACTTTTCTTAAGATGTGCTTGGCTTAGGGAGCTCAAGGCTCAGACTGTTGATATCACTTCTTCATGGGAGACTAAGGCAGCCAGAAGGAGCTCCAGGGGCCATCTGATACTTGGCTGGTGGATCATGGCTATGCTTGTTCAATGTCCTTCTGCTATGGCTAAATAAATCTCTTTTTGTTAACTACTGTCTGACCTACAAGTGTTTCATTTTGACTAGCTTGAGTCAGGTCTAAACCAGAATCTTCTAGAGGAGTGAGTTCCTGCTTGAAGCTCTGCTCTTCTTTCTGGATATTTCTCATGATTACTACAGTGTAAGAAGTTGAGAAAGGAAGATAGACTAGTTGATTCCATACTACCACCTTATCCCATTCTGCACCAGTCTCTTCCTAATGCCTCTCATCTATTTGTACACCACAAACACCTAGAATAGTGCCTAAATGCGGTTGGGGCAGAGACTGTTAGATAGGACTAGAGACTGCTGCCAGTCCAAGTGAGCTCGCTGTTTCTTCTCTCGAAAATGCTGCCCCAGGAGTTTTTCTTCTCGGAATGGGGGAATCTTTTGTTTTATGAAAAGATTCCCCTATCTCTCAGCTATAACTGGCAGACTGCTGCTGCCTGCAGACTGCATGTCACAGCAAAATGACTTGCACACAGTAGGTGCTTGGCAAATGTCTGTTGAATTGAATTCTGTTGTCAGTGTCTAGCTCCTAGGCCCTGGCACATTATCATCAGAGCCAGGCCTGATTTTAAAAAAAAAAGTAGCTGGTTTTCCAAATGCGCCTTGCTCTGTCTGAAGTATTTCTTTTTTTTCCTAAGGCTGAAGGCTATAAGGGAAAAAAATAAAGGGGTCTGCTCTGATCTTGTTCTTGTTCCTGCCTCTAATTTATCAGCAAGCATCCTTCCCCTCCTCCTCTTCAGAAAACAGCCTCTCTGCCTGTTTTGGGATTGTCCCCCACCGGGAGGTCAGAGGCCAGGGCTGGGGAAGATCGTGGGTGTTTCTCACTCCACAGTTGTCTTTCTGAGGTGAGGCAGGCAGTCACATTCTGATCCTCCCTTTTTATCAGGAGAGTCCACACTACTGAGTTTGTTCTTGACTGGTATCCAGTCATTCTACCCTACACGAATGAACATTTGACATTTCAGGAAGAACAGCAATCCTCTTATCCAAAGACCTCCCAGTCCCCATGCTTCTGGATGTTAAATGAAAGAGGGCACACTAACACCAACTCATATATTATTTGGTAAGGTTTAACTGATATTTATTCAAGACCCACTGTATTCAAAGCAATGACTTAGGTACTGGGGAAGATGCAACATAAGATACTGTCTCTGTAGCGTACTGCCCCTGAAGTCAGGAGGACCTGAGTTCAAATCCAGCCTCAGACACTTACTAAGTGTATGACCCTGTGTGACTAGCAAGTCACTTAACCTTGATTGCCTCAAAAGAAGAAGAAGGAGGAGGAGGAGGAGGAGAAGGAGGAGGAGGAGGAGGATGTGGTCTCTGTTCTAAAAGAACTTAACAATTCAGTAAGGGAAATGAGACATATTCACAAAAAACTATAATAAAAAATAGAATTAAAGTACAGAAAACATCATGCATTGATCCCATGACTCTATCTCTCCATCACTTCCTGAGTCTAGTCCCAAAATGAGAAGCATAATTCAGTTTGCATACTTCTTGGAAAGTCAATTCTTTATCAGTACTTAAGTTGCTATCATAAGAAAAGTATTGTCTATTAGGTGCTAGGGGAGACAAAACATACAGTCCTGCCCCCATGAAGCTTACCTTAGAAAACAGATTTCTAACTCTACATTTTCATGAAGGAATATTCCTTTCGTTTTAGGAATCTGGGATCTGGATCTCATGGCCAGAGTGGGAAAAAGAAGGGTAAATTCTAAATATTGGGCATGGAGAAAAGCAGAGTCGTGTAGTGGCAAGAGAGTTAGATTTACAATCAGAGGGAGTGAATTCAAATTCTAACCTAGCATGACACTGAGCAAGTCACATCAGTTTTCTGGGCCTCATCTGTAAAGTGAAGGGGTTAGACCAGGTTCCTCCTCATTCTAAATCGATGATCAGAGATATATATATATGTTTGGTAGTATGTGTTCGTAAGTGCCAAGTAAATGGTAGTAATAATATAATAATAATAGAGACATTTCTGCAAGGCTTGTAAAGTGCTTTACATATATTATCATCTCATTTATTCTCACAACAAGGCAAATGGAATTAGTATAAACATCCCCATTTTACAGAGGAGAAAACTGTGCTTAGAGAGCCGATTCGCCTTAGGTCACACATTTAGCAAGTAGAAGAGCTAAGACTTGAACCCTGGTCTTCTGATTCAAAATCCAGTGCTCTTTCTGCTATATCAGGTTGAGAATTCAGAGGAGGAAGATAGCACTTTCAGTTAGAATACTCATTGAAGATTTTAAAGAAATGGTCTTAAAAGAGTGAGTTGACTTTCCATAACAACAATAGTCGATATTTGTTAATCATTACCTTGGGCAGCTAGGTGGAGCAGTGGATAGATCGCTCACCCTGGACAAGTCATTTAACCCTGTTTGCCTCAGTTTCCTCATCTGTAAAATGAGCTGGAGAAGGAAATGGCAAAACCACTCAAGTTTCTTTGCCAAGAAAACCCCAAATGGGGTCACCAAGAGTCCGACATGACTAATCAACAAAACATTACCTAATCTGATGCTCAAAACAGCCCTACGAGGTTGATACTATAGATATTCTTATCTCCCTTTTACAGATCAGGAAACTGAGGCTAAGAAAGATTAAATAACTTGCTCATGACCACAAAGAAACCATGCCCTTGGAAGGATTTGCAATCTCATTCTTATGTTATATTCACATAATCATATCTGGAAAGAAAAGCCCAACATGATTTTTAAACCTGCTAGGGGAAGGAGTGGGAGGAAATCATTAGCAAATGCCCTATTCATGCTTTCCTGTGTGCGGCTATTCTCTGGAAAAAATCTGTGTGCTGACCAGGAAGTAGTTTGCGGAGGCTTGGAGCTACTTTGCAAGATTCAAAGGTTCTTCTTTGTCATTAGAGGCCCAGACTGGGGAAAGGACCCTTAGGCAGCCTTGCTCCCAAGCCATGTGGTTATTGGTTCAGGGGAGCCCAGGGACAAAGGCAAAACAGAATTGATTAGAACTTAAAACTAAACTCACTTATAACTTAAAATCAAGACTGGGGCCATTTCCCTGCAACTTTGAGACTTCAAGGAAGTAAACAGAGCCCTCCTCATAGATAGACAAAATCTGCTTCCTGGGATTAGCATTATCATTTATATAGAGTCCTGGTACAGAGCTTGTGAGCCACTAAGGGCATTTGGAACATGAGTTCTCCCTCTGATAACATTCAGGGCTGTTGGGGTACAAAAAGCAGGCTTTCAAGAGGCAGAGAAACATCATAGAGGGGTGTGTGTGTGCATGTGGGGTGGGGGGGAGGTAGGAAGGGGGAAAGGGAAGGTCCCTTAAGACAAGAAGTAAACAACCAGGTGCAAGTCCCATTTCCTGCTGCAGGCCTGTGGTGACCGTCTGGTGAACTCCAGCAAGCCTGATCCTGTCCCACCTTCTTAATTCTCAAGCTTTCTCTCGGTTAATTATTTCCCATTTATCCTGAATATAGCTTGCTTTGTATATATTTTTTTGCTCGCTGTCTCCCCTATTAGATTGTAAGGTCCTTGAGGGCAAGGACTGTCTTTGTGTCTTTTTGTATCCTCAGTGCTTAGTATAGTGCCTGGCACCCTGCAGGGTACTTCCTAAATGTGTACTGATTCACTGATTGATACAGGAGCTCTGTATTCCTCCTCAGTAACAAGAGAGGGAGTCCAATCCGTGGGACACGACATGGATACCTTGACACCATACTTTCCCTACTGTGTTCTCTAACCACAAGACCCCCAAAGTGATGTAGGGAGAAGACAGGGATCAGATGTAGCTGCAGACGGCTCGGATATCCCACCACTCTATACACTGTCATAGCTCCATGTCCCACGGGGGAGACATAAGAGTGGAGTCCCCATGGTTTTCACGCTGAAGAGACTTTGGAAAAGGAATCTCCTTCTACTTCAGTTCCCTCTCTTGCTGCAAAATAACAAGATCACGAGCTGAGAGACAGCTCAGCTACTCTCACGAAATGTAACTATTCCAACAACTAAGATTAGAAGATAGAACCAGAGCCTGCAAGTCCCAAGACAAAGACAAGGCAAATGAAGAGCCTTACTGAGCACCTGGGTGAGTCCCAGAATCTGGATGAAAGGAAGAGGACATGTCTAAACCCAATACTGACAAGATTTAACATTCCCAAAGTCAGGAATCTTATCTTGTATTCCTCTCTGAGTTTCCCACCCTCCCCGCTGCCCCCATGAAAAAATGTAAAAAGTCTCTAGCACAGTGGGAGTTTAAAAAAAAATCACTGAGATCTAGTCAAATCCATCTAGGAGAATGTATTCTCAGCTTGAGTGTATGGGTTGGGTTGGGGAAGAGATTGGGGAAGGAGGGAGAGAGTAATTCATGTGCCAGATGGGAAAAGTGGATGGACAGATATTTCCCAAGATGCTTTTCCATTTGCAAAATTTCCCTCCAGATGATGCCAAGGGGACAGGCGAACTTGCCATGGTGCTCAAGTCAGGAATAAAAAGAACACAGAAAGTAATTTTTTATATGAAAATCACTTTAAATGAATCTAACCAAAATGATGATAGTTTCCGTAGCAGGAGCGTTTTTTTTTCCTGACCCTGTAAGAGACAAGTATTCAATTGTAACATAATCCTATTTAAAAACAAAAACAAACTGCAAAACCTCAGTTTTAGGACCAGGTCCCCTCCGCTAACTAGCGCAAAGCTGCTAAATCTTGCTCTGGGCAGAAGGGCACAAGGATTGCGGCTCTCTCCATCTTGGGGCTAGATGGATGAATTCCAACAAAGCTCTAGGACAGCTGCTTAGCTAGTGGGAGAGTGGGACTTGGCTAGAGGGAGAACCCTAGCTCACAGGCTGTCATGGAAGATGCTACTCAACAGTGCTCTATTTTTTCCAGCAGAGCTGCCTTAGCCACTGGCTGAGTCAGCGCCTGGTCCAAGGACAGCTCACAGGGCTCCCACCAGCTGGCCCCTGCCACCCTGGGGAAAGAGAAGGAATAGAGACAGTGGTTAAGGAATAGTAAAGCTTGATTTTTCTTCCCAGTAGGAAAGAAGGACTAGAATTGGACTCAGGGGACTGAGATATGAGTCCCAGTTCTGGTACCTATGTGACCCAAGTCATTTAACTTGCTGAGCCTACTCCCTGTTCTGTAAAATTGGGGTGATAATACTCATACGATAATATCAGCCTCATAGGGTTGTCGTGAGGAAAATACTCTGTAAGCAGGGAATGCTGTTTTAAAGGCATTATTATTATTAGGAGGAGCAGTATTATGTTAACGGAGGTCTGCCTACATGGAAACGGGCTGTTGGAGGTCTTCGAGAAAACGTGTTGTTGAGGGAATTGCTGTCAACGTACAAGTTAGACTAGATGTCCTCTGAGGTCTCTCTGACTCTGGGCTACTAGTAATAATAAAGTAAAGAGCAGATGGACAAAGCTTGGAGGAACCAACCCTGGGAGCCAAGGATGTCCTGGGGGGTGGGGGAAGGAACATCGGATGCTAACTGCTGAGATGACTTTGTTTTTGTTTTGTTTTGTTGAGGCATTCAGGGTTAGGTGACTTGCCCAGGGCCACATAGCTAGTAAGTGTCTGAGACTGGATTTGAATTCGGATCCTCCTGATTCCAGGCCCTGTGCTCTATCCACTGGGCCACCGAGATGCCCTTCCTCCCCAAAATGACTTTGTACTAGAGGACAGAGGGTATAGCCCAGAAGTGTGATGGAGCCAGTTTATGCTGGCCCTTGAGAGCCAATTACTAAATTTTCAGTGGGTGAGCATTTACACCTTAGAAACACTACAAACACTACAAGCCAGTGTTTGATTTATAGCTTTGTTGATTGTCTAGATTTAAGAAAGTGATGGAGAAAGTATTAATAATTCAGATTAAACTTAAAAAGTGTGTCATACAGTACACCCTTGATACAGTCTGTCCCTGCCCTATTATCTGAGGCAAGCAGGACCCAACACGATCTCCATTATCTTTGATTATCCTACCGCAGAGCGATTCTAGGTAAGTAATTGCATAATGGGATGAATACATGAATGCATGAAGTACTCCTCAACATAAAGTCTGCTTTTGGTTTAGAAGTGAAGACCTGGAAGTAAGCCTAGCCCAGCCCCTAGTCAGGTTTATCTTTGAGAAGAGAGTTTAGGACCCAGCTGAGGGATCAAGTCTACTTATGAGGGATTGAGTATTTTCAATAGGTCTGGGACACTTATGAGTGGAACCAAAACTTCATGTCAGCTCTAAGACTAACTAGTACTCCCACACTGGCTGTGACCTACTATTAAGTTAGACTTCCTTGGGCCATTTCAAACTAGAATCTCTGAGTCTGGACTGAAACTAGACAGGCCTCTTTCGATAATACTCAATGATCACTTGTACTCAGCCTGCAGCCTAGAATTGGCAGAAGAAGGGCTCACATGCCATCTTGAGGAAGAAGAGGGAGAGGCCTGGGCATCTTCTTCCCAGGGGCCATGGAGAAGTGTCATTTTCTGCCTTTAGGCCCTAAGGGCAAGACCTATGTACAGTATCACACGCTAGGCAAATAACAACAACAGTAATTAATCATGAGTAATCTTAGAGGCCAGGCAGCTTAAAGGCCACAAGCCAAAGGCTGAGCCTAAAAGTAGAAAAGAAAGCTGGCCTGGCAGGTCCTTCCAGGAAGGAAAAACAAGGGGTGGTATTTTCTTAGGGTAAATCCCCACCTTTATTCTGCCACTGACTATCACCTGGATTTCTCTCCCTATTTTTTCCCTCCCTCCTGTCTTTGATTCCTTATTCCTTCTTGTCATCATTCTGATGAACAAATTATACTGTGCATTCCCAACTCATCCAGCTCCTTTCAGTCCTAGGCCTGAAAGATTATTTTCATAAATGAGATTCTTCTTCTCCTCCACCTTTCAGCACCAGTAGGAGCTAAAGAAGTACGTAGAAGACTAAGGCACTGTTTCCAGAGGGAGGGATTAAACCTGAGAACTTTTAAAAAATATATATTCTTTTATAACTGTATTCCAATATAATTGCTTTCTTTTATAGTCATATGTATTTTATGCATTTAAAAACACTTCTGAGAAGGGGTCCATAGATTTCACCAGATTGCCCAAGGGGAAGGTCCGTGACACACAAAAAAAATGGTTAAGAAGTCCCATCATAGGGGATTTGACTTTGGAAATGACTAATTGAGAACTGTTATCAGTTACAAATTTTAGAGTAGGATGGGGGAGGGGGGGTAAAGTGAGAGTAACCCAGGGCCACCAGGAAATGAGGCAGGATGACACATTGTTCCTTCCTATCCAAATGTTTGAGGACCCAGGGGTGGGGAGAGTAGGAAGGGGGAAAACGTAAATGGGAATACCCTGGGGAGAGGTCTGAAAAACGGATGGGACAAGCTGATGGAGCTGTGAGTATATTTACACCAGCCCCTCACTGCAGCTCAATCCCAGAAGTCAAAGTGGCCTATTTAAAGGGATAGAAGAGGGTGGATTTTTTGATATGGAGTAAGGATGAGGCCACTCTAGGGTGATGGGAAACAGCCTGGCAGCATCTGGCCTGGAACACTGCTTCCGGAACATCTGTTGGGAATGTCCGCTTAATGGCAGCAACACCCCGTGGCCTTCCTTCTGCTGGCAAGAGATCGTGGCTGTCACTGCTCCAGCTGAACAATGAGGCATGGCTGTCTCATCTGACACTGGTGGGAGCCCTCAACTGTAGATGCCCACACCCTTAACCAAGCTGGACCCCTGATATATGTAGGTTTAACAACACATCAGCTGTGTCAATGCAAAAAGAACCTGCCATGGGAATCTATGCTTCTGAGTTCTATCCAGATTTTATTAATGGACTCTGGACTTGACACTGAGCAAGTCAATTTGTCCTACTAGGACTCAAGTTCTTTTTCTCAAACATGAAGCTTACTTCCTACCCTCTCAGAAAGGGGGAAGGAAACTGAAACACGTGCAAAGAATTTGGAGTCAGCAGGCCTAAGTTCAAATCCTGGCTCTGTGTGACCTTGGCAAAGTCACCTAAAAGTCTTGGTTGCTCATTTGGAGAATGTTGGGCTAGACGGCCTTTAAAATCCCTTCCAGGTCTGAATATATGGTCCTACGACACTACATTGCTGAAATCTCTAACTAAAAGGGAACTGGAACAAGAACTAGCCTGCCAAGATCTAATACTGCTCTGCTTCTGTCCCTTGCTCACCTGCTTCAGAAGGTCATCCTGGGCTGTCAGAGTCTGAGCTTTGTTATTGGGAGATGGAGGTAGTTAGAGGGTACATAACACAGTGGTTAAATGCTTGCCACAAAGCTCCCACCCAGGCCACCCTTCCTCTCTCCCTTCCTGCTCCAAGTTGGGGGTGTGGGGACAGGACCTAGCTGGCTCTTCCTGCTACTCTAGCTGAATCTAGAAACCCTGACCCCAAGGGAGGCTGAACAGGAAAACCCTGCTCCACTAGTTGAAAAGCTGAAGACTGGATTCTATCTGTGTCTAAGAATAAAATGTATGTGTGCACATGTGTATACGAATGATGAGGTCTGTGTGCAAATGTGTGAGTGTGCTCATGCAGATCTCTTCTGTTACTCTCTCTCCCCAATGTCTCCCACATCTGTCTCTCCTTTTCCATTCCCACTGGAACCACCCTAGTATAGGTCCTCAATAGCACTTGCCTAAACTTTTTCAATGGAGAAGGTTATGTTGCAGTAGAAAGAATGATGGAGGCAGAAGATATGGGCTCCAGGCTGACTCCAATATTTGCTGGCTGTATGATTCAGGGTAAATCACTTAATCTCTCTGAGTCTCAGTTTCCTCAGTTTAAATCATTTAAATAATCAGCTTGTAGAACAGTTATAATTATATTTGTATTACCTACTTCACACAGTTGTTATAAACATCTTGTAAACATTAAAGTGCTGTATAAATGTGAAGAATGATTCAAATAAAAGAAATAAGAGGGGCCAAGACTTAGAGATTATGTAGAAGCTTCACATTTCTGGATCATAAACATTTTCTTTAAAAAAAAAATTGCTAGGAGGGGCAGAGCCAAAATGGTGGAAAGAAGGCAAGGATTCACCTGAGCTCTCCTCCAAACCCCTGCAAAAACCTTTAAATAATGCCTTAAAATAAATCCTGGAGTGGCCGAACCCACAAAAGAATGGCGTGAACAATTTTCCAGCCCAAGACAATTTAAAAATTTGGCAGGAAAAGTCTGTCACACCAGGGTGAGAGTGAAGCACAGTCCAGCGCAGGCCGAACCAGCATAAACCAGGCCCCAGCGAACCAGGAGCAGGCCTTGGGAATAAATGAGTCAGCAGCTCTAGTGGCTGCTTTTAGAGTTCTCAGCCCACAGATGGCAAGAGAGTCAAACAACTAGTCAGAAGGAGATTACAGAGGTCTCTTTGCTGGCACTGGGGGCAAGACTCTGTTGCTTTGTCCATATTGAGATCCAGGTCGCAGGCTTGGTTGGCAGTCCCAAGGTGAGGAAGAGCACTAGCATATCAGAGCTTGTGGCTGTAGGAGAGCAGGGACCCTCATCATAGTTCCATGGCAGAAAAGAGAGCTTGCATTTGCTCACAGAACAAAGAACAAGCCAGAAGAGTAGTAAACACACCTCTCCTTAGATCATACCACCTTGGAAAAACCAAAAACTTACATGTTCCTAGAAATATCTCTAAAAATGATTGCACAAAACCCCTGAAGCTTGGGACAGTGTGCCTGCCCTTCACCCTAGAAGCAGAGCCCCACTTTAGCAAGGAGTTAAAAGTCAAGAAATAGACTAGGAAAATGAGCAAAAAACATAAAAAAAACCTCTGATCCTGGAAGGTTACCATGGTGATAAGGAAGATCTAAACACACACTCAGAAGAAGACAGCAAAGTCAAAATTCTTACATCCAAAGCCTCCAAGAAAAATATGAATTGGTCTCAGGCAATGGAAGAGCTCAAAACAGATTTTTAAAATGAAATAAAAGAGGTAGAGGAAAAATTGAGAAGAGAAATGAAAATGATGCAAGAAAATCATGAAAAAAAGAGTCAACAGCTTGGTAAAGGAGGCACAAAAAATACTGAAGAAAATAACACCTTTAAAAACAGAATAGACTCTTCTGCCACTTTCTGGTTTGCACTCAGCGCCTCAGCTTCCAACATGCAGAGCAACACGGGTGAGTTTGTGGATCTTTACGTGCCCTGAAAATGCTCCACAAGCAACAGGATCATCAGGGTCAAGGACCATGCATCCATCCAGATGAATGTGGCCGAGGTTGACAAGGTCACAGGCAGATTCAATGGCCAGTTTAAAACTTACGCAATTTGTGGAGCAATTTGTAGAATGGGAGAATCTGATGACTATTCTTCAACTGGCAAAAAATGATGGTATCATTTCAAAGACCTTCTAATTGAAGAAATCTTGTGGAAAATGACTTAATAAATGAGAAAAATAGCAAAAACAAAAACAAACACACAACAGAATAGACCAAATGGTAAAAGAGGTATGAAAACCCAATGAGAAGAAGAAGGCCTTGAAAAGCAGAATTGGCCAAATGGAAGAAGAGGCACAAAAATTCACTGAAGAAAAGAACTCATTAGAAAATAGAATTGGCCAAATGGAAAAGGAGGTACAAAACTTCACTGAAGAGAATAACTCCTTAAAAATTAGAATTGAGCAAGTGGAAGCTAATGACTATGAGACAACAAGAAACAATGAAACAGAATCAAAAGAATGAAAAAAAAGAACAAAATGTGAAATATCTTATTAGAAAAACAACTCTCCTGGAAAACAGATTCAGGAAAGATAATTTAAAATTTAATTGGACTTCCTGAAAGCCATGATCAAGAGAGGAGCCTAGACATCATCTTTCAAGAAATTATCAAGGAAAATTGCCCTGATATTCTAGAACTAGAGGGTAAAATAAAAACTGAAAGAATCCACTGATCACCTCCCAAAAGAGATTCCAAAATGAAAATTCCCAGGAATATTATAGTCCAATTCTAGAGCTCCCAGGCTAAAGAGAAAATACTGCAAGCCGCAAGAAAGACACAATTCAAGTATCGTGGAGCCACAGTCAGGATAACACAAGATTTGGCAACTTCTCCCTTAAAGGATCCAAGGGCTTGGAACATGATATTTCAGAAGGCAAAGGAGCTAGGATTCCAACCAAGACTCACCTCTACAGCAAAACTGAGTATAATCCTGCAGGGGGAAAAATTCATATTCAATGAAATAGAGGCCTTTCAAGAATCCTGATGAAATGAGCAGAGCTGAATAGAAAATTTGACTTCCAAATATAATGTTCAAGAGAAACATAAAAAGGCAAACAGGAAAGGGAAATCATAGGGGACTTAATAAAATTAAACTGTTTACATTCCTACATGGGAAGATGATTCTTGTAACTCATAAGAACTTTCTCATTATTAGAGCAGTTAAGAGGAATATAGATAGACAGAGGACACAGGTGTGAGTTGAATATGATGGGATGATAACTTTTAAAATAAAAATTAAGGGATGAGAAAGAGGAATACATTGGAAGAAAGGGAAAGTGAGAGGTAGAATGGGGTAAATTATATCACATAAAAGAGGCAAGAAAGAGTTATTACACTGAGGGGAAGATGGGGGAAGAGACAGATAATGCTTGAACCTTACTTTCATCAGAATTGGCTCAAAGAGAGAATAACATACACACTCAGTTGGGTATAGAAATCTATCTTACCCTAAAGAAAAGTAGGAAGGGAAGGGGATGAGAGGAGGGGGGGGGGTTTGCATAGAAGGGAGGGTGGATTGGGGGAGGCAAGAGTCAGAAGCAAAATACTTTTGAGGAGGGGCAGGGTAAAAGGAGAGAGAAAGAATAGAATAAACAGGGAGAAAATAGGATGGAGGGAAAAACAGTTAGCAATCATAACTATGAGAAAACTTTTCCAGCAAGTTTCTGATAAAGGCCTCATCTCTCAAATATAGAGAGAAATGAGTCAAATTTATAAAAATAAGAGCCATTCCCCAAGTAACAAATGATCAAAAAAATACAAACTCATTTTTCAGATGAAGTCATCAAAGCTATCTATAGCCATATGAAAAAAAAATGCCTTAAATCACTATTGATTGGAATAATGCAAATTAAAACAATACTGAGGTACTACCTCACACCTATTAAATTGGCTAATAGAACAGAAAAGGAGAATGATAAATGTTGGAGGAGATATGAAAAAATTGAGACACTAATGCACTGTTGGCAGAGTTTTGAACTGATTCAACCATTATGTACAGCAATTTGGAACTATGTCCAAATATTTATAGCAGCTCTTTTCTGGTGACAAAGAATTAGATATTGAGGGATGCCCTGTTGAGGGCTTGCACTGATGGGTTTGAGGATTTAGGCCAGGCTGGGCTTTTCCTCCAGCCTGTTCTAAAATCTAAGAGCCACCTAAATCAGAAGTAGGCTTTCCGACCCCTCCCCTGTTCTGCCTTTCCCTTGAGAACAGAAGGACCTTCAACAGACCTTGATAGATAACCGGGAAGCGAGGAGACGATTCAAGGGGGACTCCCCCCCAGTTACTGTTACAATGAGAAAAATTATTGTTGATACTTGGCTTTTTCCACTCTGGGTGCTGTTCCCAACAGTGGGGTATAAAAACCCTAACTCTCAGATCAATAAAGGGAGCTTGTTCTTTACTCGCTACCCCCTGGTCCACATATATCTTTCTCTCTCATACCCACCAGAAAATAAACACTGTCAGGGACACAGGAGCCCGCAACAATGCCCATCAACTGGGGAATGTCTGAACAGTTTGTGGTACATGAATGTGATAGAATACTATTGTGATATAAGAGATGATGAGCTAGATGCTCTCAGAAAAGCATGGAGAGACTTATATGAATTGATGCAAAACGAAATGAATAGAACCAGGAGAACATTGTAAACATAACAGCAATATTGTAAAAGATAATCAGCTGTGAATGACAGCTATTCTCAGTGACATAATGATCTAAGACAATGCTGAAGGACTTACCATGAAAAAATGCTATCCATCCTCAGAGAAAGAACTGATGGAATCTGAATACAGATTGAAGCAAACTTTTTTACTTTATTTTTATTAGGTTTTTATTTTGTTCTATATTTTCTTTTACAACATGACTAATATGGAAATATGTTTTGCATGGATATACTTGTATAACCCATATCAAATTGCTTGCCTTCTCAATGAGGAGGGTGGGGAGGGAGGGAGAGAATTTGGAATTCAATTTTAAAAATAAATGTTGAAAATTATTTTTACATGTAATTGGGGAAAAATAAAGTATTAGATAAAAAAATTTTAAATGCTACATGCTAGACATGGTCAACACATAAAAAATTAGAAAGAGTAGAATGGACTACATTTTAATAGACAGGAAAAGATTTTTTATGGACATCAGAGTTATCCCTGAGTCAGCTATCTGTGCAAGTCAGACCATCAAATCATTATAGCTATAATCAAAATTTATAATGAACAAAAAGAAAGAATATTGATGAGGAAAAGATATGGCATACAATGGAAAAGATTAACCCTAAACAATTTAAATAATCTATTGAAAAATAAAAATGGGAAGGAGAAAACAGAAATGACATCAATATTAACTGTAAAAATTTTATCCAGAAATTAAAGCAATGTAAATTTATTGTTACAAGACCATGGAAAAAAAAAAGAAAGAAAAAGAAAAAAATCACCTGAGCAAACATTTGATTTGTTAAACCAGGAGAGAGGGCTTCCAAAGGCAATACCAGGTTGGAATATAAATTCTTTTATAAAATCTTATTAAGAAAGATGATAGGTGACTATGACCAGTATTGTCTCATAAAACAAAGAGAAACAACAGAAGATTAAAAACTAGTCTAAAGAAAGTTTGGCAAGCAAAGTCATTCCAAGTGCATTCAAGGATGAAAACAAAAAGAGGACTACAAACAGAAGGAAAATGGAAAAGATTTGCAAAAATTACTGCAACTAACTGTTTTCTCTATCAAAGATAATGGAACCAGCACACTTGGACTCTAATATCACAGTCCCTGAGGTGCTTACAGAAGACATATAAACAACATTGAGAGTACAAAGATGAGAAAAGCAGTAGAATTGGATCGAGTATATATAGCAGGGATGTTTACCCAAAGTATTTGCTTTGTAATGGAGAAACTCCAGCACCCAGTACAGGTCAAGAAGGGATTCCTTATGAACAGATGCACTTTTTTGTGTGTATAACAGCCCTAGTATTGTTTGTATCAGACCTCAAGACAATTAAAGAAAAGACATTTCAATATTCAGTCATGTCCAACTCGTTAAGACCCCATATGGGGTTTCTTGGCAAAGATACTGGAGTGGTTTTGCCATTTCCTTCTCCAGCTCAATTTTACAGTTGAGGAAACAGGCAAACAGGGTCAAGTGGCTGGCTCAGGGTCACACCACTAGTAAGTGTCTGAGTCTAGATTTGAATTCACCAAGATGAGTCTCCCTGATTCCAATCTCAGCACTCCATCTACTGTACCATCTAGCTGCCCTGAGGAAGACATCTGACATCAACCAAAGGAGTTTGGCATGTCCATCCACACAGGAAAAACCAAATGGATGTTGCCCAGATTTCACATGCACCTAAATAGACCCCCTATAAAACATATACAATAGTATTTACTGGGACAAATAATACAGATGAACAATAAGCTGGGCTCAGAGTTGAAAAGGAGAAGAAAGGGCTGGATTGCCTTTGGGAAACTGGAAAATACTTTTACTGACCCTAAACTTTCCATAACAGCAAATGCTCCCTTCTCCTTTCCTTTCTTTTTCTTCTTCATCTTTTCTTCCTAGAAGCCCATCACATAGTTTATTTCCTTGAATTCACTTGAATGGAGGGCAACATGGAATTTAAATATCCTTTAACTTGCAAAGGAATTCTGAAGCTTTCCAGTTTGGGGAATCAAAAACTGAAGTCCCAAAGCAAGACTGCACAGTTTCACTGGAGGTAATCAAATAAAGGACATCAAATGTGTCAGCACCAAAAGAGATTTTAAAGTAAAGAATGGGGCTTCCTTTCAAATGCAGTTTCCATCAAGCTACGTTTTCTCCCTTGATTCTTCTGCTGCCTCATTTGAGAAGCCCCGGAAACTGAGCAGTATCTGAATTACTAATAAGAAAGGCACTTGAGCTACCCCTCCTCAAGTTATATTCTGATGACTAATAGACTATTGAACTAGCTCAAGGCTGCTCCCAAAGATGGAAGTCAGTGATTATATTCTCAAAGAGGATGCATACTGAGAAAACTCTCAGTAAAATAGATGAACACTGCTCATGGGGTCCAGAATGACTTGTATGCCCTGTTCACTGTAGAGTTTCCGACAATTCTGGCCAGGAGTATCTTGGAACACTAGTCCCACCCAATGGTACCTCTTGTCAGTGTTCACATTGACAGTAAACACTAGTAACACCATGCTAATGACAATGGGCACATCGGCCTTGGCCTTGGTCTCCTTCTGCTTCCTAACCCATTCCCTTGGCTAGAGGGGACCTTTCAAAATTGGAAGATTCTGAGAAATTTTGCTTTTCTTTCTGTGACAGTTTGCTCACAAAGGGTCTCTTGAGCATTCAACTCACTACTTCTATCACAGGTTTCCCCAGCCCCAGAGAAACGTATTCTGCTGTGACCTAGAAGGCTTACAAGCCACACAGAAATTTCACTTCCTGCTCAATCATTGGCAACAGCTTTTTTGACTCATCCAAACTTCACAACTGCTGGATCCAAGTTGGCATAATATTCTAGTCACTGTGCTGGAACAGGCTTCATGGACCTGGAATTTCAATTATTTTCCTCTCTTGGGCATGGAGATGGGGTTGGGGCTGGGGCAGCTTTAAGCCTAGAGACCCCAGGTCATGTTGCAGCTAGCAGAGAGGTGTGGGGGACCTCAAGACAGTTCCTCCTGGCTCCCTATCCATCCTATACCCTGGGCCAAAGGCTCATTCTTTCAACACAAATATTTTATTCATCTTATTGAAATACTACTACCTCTTCAGAAAACCAAAAATGAGCAATCTCCCACAGACGACAATGGAATGGGATGCATGGTAGGTATGAAAAGGCTGCAACATACAACTACTGAGGAGCTCTGAATAACTGGGGTAAAGGATATCATCAAAGAATTACATAACAAAAAGAGAAGAGGGGTTGGTCACATGGCAAAGGCAAAGATCAAAGGTAGAAAGAGATACTCCACCAGTATATTTGTGTATGCATCATGTCCCTCAGAAGCCTACAAGTTACATAAAGGCAGGGATTATGTCTTATCTAAACTCTGTATTACATTTTCCAGTGCTCCGTTTAATACTCTGTACACAGCAGGCACTTAATACATACATGCTAAATTGAATTTAGTCTCTAGCTGCCATGGAAACTCTGTAATTGCCCTTCAATCTAGAGACCTGTCTTCCTTCTCCTTCGGCCACTTATTAACCCCTATTCTGTGTCTTGTATACTGAGCATGTCCACTTCCTCGTTCACCTATCCCGTTTCTACAAAATGCTGATGTTTCTAGGACCCCAGAGTCAAGAAGTCCCCTGAAAATGGGGGCATCCTTGAGGACGTAATTACAAAGAAGCACATTAGTAACCTTACGTTGGGGAAGGTGGAGCTGGAGAGACAACTAGAAAACAATACAAGGTAGTATATAACCAAGTATTAGAGGATGCAACACAGATGATAAGAACTATAGAAATTCAAAGCAAGAACAATGGGCTGGAGTAGACAGCAGAGGTTTTGAGGAGATGGATACAGAGCTGAGCACTGACCTGTAAGATAGAGCAGAAAAATCGTTCCAGACAAAGAGTACCACCTTGGGTAGTAGAAGTAAGTATGAGAGAGACAATAAGGTGACTAATGTGAAGAACTGGTATCTGGAAACAGTATGAAACAAAGGTGAATGGATAATGTAGCACCAGTTAATGTTTGGAGAGTCTTGAAAGCCACACAAAGGAGTTCATTTTCGATCAAATGGACAAGAAGCCATTCTTCCTAAGCAGAGGAGTTATGAAAAATAAAACAATTGCATTCAGGATGGATTAAAGGGAGGAAGAAACTAGTGGGGAAAGGGGAAAGTTAAGCAGTTATGAAAAAGAGAAGAAGAAGAAGAAGAAGAAGTAGTTATGGGAGCCTGGACCAGAATAGGGGGAATGGACAGGAAAGGAGGAATTTGAGAGACAGTTCAAAGGAAGAATAAATAAGAGCTGCATATTGATGTGAATGACAAAGAAGATGAAAAAACCAAAGATATCTCTTACAATTTCAAGCCTGTTAGACACAACTGCACTGGACTTTGTAGGACTTGCTCTCAATTTTCTTAGAAGTATTCATTCTGAAACTCTAGGTAAGGTTAAGTAATTGCTAATGTTTGGTGTGCCCATCAATCAGTAATCTAATTACAAATTCTTTTCAACATCAGTTTTTCAGAGACCTCCTTCCTAGGGATCTTATAAATAGTGAATCAGATTGTAAAGGAAACCTGATCATTCTCAGTTTACAAAGAAAGGAAACTGAGGCCCAGAAAGGGAAGATACATGGACATTCTGGTATAGAACCTGGGAGTTTCTACCTCATCTTTTTTTGTTTTTGTTTGTTTGTTTGTTTGTTTGTTTGGCTAGGCAATGGAGTTAAGTGACTTGCCCAGGCTCACACAGCTAGTAAGTGTCAAGTGCCTGAGACCACATTTGAACTCAGGTCCTCCTGACTCCAGGACCGGTGCTCTATCCACTGTGACACCTAGCAGCCCCCTACCTCATGTTTAAAAAAAAAAGGTTTCCTCTGAATCCCTCTTTCAGGAGTTGAGATTCACAGATGGAGCTATCATTATCTCCAATATACACATGTGTGTCTTACACTTGTGTGTGAAGTCAAAAGGGAAGTGTTATTTCATGGTGAGAAAACAGGACTGGGAATAGGGAACCCTGATGTTCCACCTCAGAGTATAGGAGTTCTCCCTTTCCTTCTCAAGAAGCCTAGAAGCCAGGTGTTTACTCTGCTATAGCAAGGATGAAAATTATGTTGTAGAGTTAGTAATAATAATACCTTATGCTTAGATAGCTTTTTGTGATGTGTGGTCATTATATAATTTGATCTCTATTAACATCTTTGTGGGATAGGGAGGGGCAGGTACTACAATCAACAACTTGGATAAAGGCATATATATTACAAGCTTATCAACTTTATGGATGACACAAAGCTGGTAGAACAGCCAACATACCAGATGATGGAGTCAGAACAGGCCAAAATTAATAAGATAGAATTAATTAGGGATAAATGTAAAGATCGTCATTTAGGATCAACAGATCAACTGTACAAGTTCGGGATGGAGAAACATGGCTAGATAATAGTTTATGTGGAAAAGATATTGGGGTTTAAGAAGATGGCAAATTGATATGAGCGCGCAGTGTGGCACGGCAGCCAAAAAGCTCACGTTGTCCACAGGACAATAAAGCATCCAGAAGGAAGGCGGTGGCAGCCCCAATGCTCTCTGCTCTGATCAGACCATGTCCAGGGCACTGCATTTAATTCTGGGCACCAAGTTCACTGACAAACTTAAGTTATGTCCAGATGAGGGTGCCCAGGACAGCGATAAGATTTGGCAAATGAGGCTTGGTTATAGGAAACAGGGACAGTTGGCCTGAAGAGGATAAGCCTCAGGAGGAAAATGATAGCTGTCTTCAAATATGTCAAGGGCTATTACATGGAAAAAGAATTAAACTCTTGGCCCCTGAGGATAGAATGAGTAGATGCAGGGAGTCAGATTTTTTGCTAACTATAAGGAAAAAGTTCCTGAACAATTAAAGTTGTCCATCACAGTAGAAGTCTTTAAGACACGACTGGATTTCAAGTTAGACCCCAGTGGGGATAGGATCTTGGAACTCTCTGCTTACTTCTCTGATCCTTATTGGGTCCAAGAGCAGAGGGGCGAACACATGGGTCCAGGTGATACACAATACAATTTGCTCATAAAGAAAGAAAAAAGAGGCAGCATCTAGGTGACACAATGGATAGAGCACCAGCCCTAGAGTCAAGAGGACCTGAGTTCAAATCCAGCTTCAGACACTTGACACTTACTAGCTGTGTGACCCTGGGCAAGTCACTTAACAGCTATTGCAAGAAAGAAAGAAGGAAAGAAAGAAAGAAAGAAAGAAAGAAAGAAAGAAAGAAAGAAAGAAAGAAAGAAAGAAAGAAAGAAAGAAAGAGGAAGAAAGGAAGGAAGGAAGGAAAGAAAGAAAGAAACAAAGAAAGAAAGAAAGAAAAAGAGGAAGAAAGGAAGGAAGGAAGGAAAGAAAGAAAGAAACAAAGAAAGAAAGAAAGAAAGAAAGAGGAAGAAAGGAAGGAAGGAAGGAAAGAAAGAAACAAAGAAAGAAAGAAAGAAAGAAAGAAAGAAAGAAAGAAAGAAAGAAAGAAAGAAAGAGGACTCCCAAAGACAGCAGAGGCTGGTTTTGCTCTCAGGATATGGAATCATCTTTAATTCCTCACTTATGGGGGGGGGAGTGCCTCTCCCTGTCATGACCTGGCCAAACTTCACCCCACGTGCACCAGAGAAATTTACCTGGCCTGGCTACCTGACGCAGCAGTGAAAGCAGTAAAACTTGTTCATCTCCTCTATTAAGACATCACACAAACACAATGCACACAAAAACATACAATACATACAAAAACACAGTGGAGTTCCATGCCTGACAAGCAATACACAGAGAAACATCAGTAGACATGTACAACATGAGCAGAGACATACACAGAAACATTACAAAAGCACACACATTCATAAAATAAAAATTAAAACAAACACACATCCTATATTAACAAACACACTATCACCCACACTCACCACCCAAGCCCAGAGAAGCTTGAGTATGCACACTCAGAAGGGAAACCCGGGGGAGCATGAGCACCCGGACACACATGCTCTCATGGGGCTTGGTGTTGAGGCAGCTCTGTCACTCCACAGCTCAGGCCTGGGTGGAACTAAATTAGCATAGATGAAGAAACCCCCAGAGACACAAAGCCTGTTTTTCTGCCTCATCAGGATATTCTTCAAGACGATGGCAAACAGAAGACATGCTACCAAACAGAAGGCAGAAGAAGCAAATATGTGTCCTGCCTAGTGGCTAGCACCAAGGCTACTGGGAATCCAGAGTGTTTTCTAGAAGACCTTCTGAATGTGTCAGTTCTGTTCCAAATTTCTCTTCCCCTTCCCCTATGTCAGCATCATTTTTAGTTCCACATAACGGGGAAGAACACTTGGACCATTTAAAATTTTCTGACTCTTATTGGTGACTTTGAGATGGTCATGCTACTAAGCTGGACCTGGCTATGCAATATGGACAGAGAATGGAGAAAGAAATGACAGATCAGAGCCTGGATGGAAGCCCCACTTTGATTACCTCACAGGCCAAATTGAGGTACCTACAGCAATCTTGAGGATCTGTTGCCAGGACATTTTCTCCTTCTACTTTCAACCTGACAGATTACCTCCGTCTTACTTTCTTTTTTTGTTTTTGTTTTTGTTTTTTGCTAGGCAATGGGGTTAAGTGACTTGCCCAGAGTCAAACAGCTAGTTAAGTGTTATGTGTCTGAGGTCAGATTTGAACTCAGGTTTTCCTGACTCCAAGGCCGCTGATGCTCTATCCACTGCGCCACCTAGCTGCCCACCCTCCATCTTACTTTCAATCTTTTCAAACTGTATTATAACTATCACCATCATCATTATGACCAGTAAAGCATGTTTTTACTTCGACCTCTTTTATTTGACCAAATGTTATATTTCTCCTAGAGAAAGGTGATTCAAAACCTGGTGACTAGAGTGTGTCGGTGAATATCAAAACCACTGTGAAGCATATTCATGAAACCCCTTTTTCCAGGCCTTCAAAAAGATTCAAAAAAATGCTTTAAAGTTTATAAGATCATGGGATCTAGAGACCATCTCATTGAACCCTTTCATTTTACAAATGAGGAAACTGAGTCCCAGAGAGACTAGCAGCTTTCCCAAGGTCACAGAGTTAAGTGGTAGAACTAATATTCCCACCCTAAGTCATCAAATTTCAGCCCCAGGGCTGGCACAAATCACTCTGAGAGCTCTGAGCTCTGCTATTGCTTTGCTCATTGACTCTGACTGAGCTGGGACAAGAAGCGAGTCTCAAGAATTCCCACGATGGGGTTATGTCCACGAGAACAGGCTGCCTCCTTTGTTTAATGGATGGTTGGCTTTTCAAGGCAGGAATCTTGGTAGCTGATAATTACTAACAATACATTATGATTGTTACTGTCATAACTGTATGACATTTCTATAGCCAAGAGCATCTAATGGGAAAAGCTGAGTCTTCATCCTCATACAAAGACTCTCTTTATAGTGTGAATGCCAAAGAAGGTGGTGAAAGAGGTAGATTCTGAGGCTATAAAGGGCTCCCCAGTACCCCCAATCATTTGAACCATTTTCTCTAAGATTGTCTTCCATCTACTCTATATCTATTGTACATGTACCTATTTACATATTGTCTTCCCAATTAGTATGTAAGCACCTTGAAGGCAGGTGCTGTTTTTACATTTTTGCCTTTCTCTCTATCACCAGCACTTAGCAGAAGAGCTACCACATAGTAAATACTTAATAAATGTTTGTTGATTGCTTGAGGCAGCTAGTGAAAAGCAAAGAGCACTGGACTTGGAATCAGGAAGATTTGGGTTCAAATCTGGCTTCAGACACTTACTAGCTATGTGATCCTGGGCAAATACTTAACCTCTGTCTGCCTCAAATTTTTCAGCTGTAAAATGGGGATATCCACCTCACAGAGCTATTGCATGGATCAACTGAGATAATATTTGTAAAGAGATTAGAACAGGGTCTGGCATATAATATAGAATATCATATTAACAAATATCTGTTCTGTTTGAAAAGGGTATACAGCGAGGGGATAGCTAAATGACTTGACCAAAGTTGCACAGCCATGGGAGAGAAATAAGTGAATCAAGAAACATTTATTAAGCACTTACTATGTGCCAGGTTCTAAGGTCTGGGGATACAAAAAAAAGGGCAAAAACATGGTCCCTGCCCTCAAAGAGTTCACTTTCTGACAGGTGAGACAATATGCAAATAACTATGTACATGCAAGATATATGAAGAGTAGATAGAAGGTCATCTCAGAGGGAAGGCATTCATAGTAGGGGAAGCTAGGAAAGGCCTTCTGCAGAAGGAAGGATTTGACTTGAGTCTTGAGGAGGTCAGGGAAGCCCCTAGATGGAAGTGAGATTGAAGAGCATTGAAGGCTTGGGGGAAAAGTTCCAGAGTTGGGTCATCAAGTGTTTGAAGGGGAATAAAATGTAACATGTCTGGAAAGGCAGGAAGGGCACAGAATGTGAAAGGCTTGATTATTTTTTAAATTTAATTTAAAACATTTTTGTTACATTTTAAGTTCCTGTCGTACTCTCTGCCTCTTCACCTTGCATTAGAGAAGGTGCCATTTGACATAGATTTATAAATATATCTAAAACCACACTATACATACTTCTATTTATCAGTTCTTTCTCAGGAGGTGGATAACATCTTCCTTCATAGGTCCTTTATAGTTGATTTCAGTATTTATAGTACTCAAACTTTGCTGTTCACAAGTATTCTTTGAATAATATTGCTGTTACAGTATACAGTGTTCTCTTTGTTCTGTTCACTTTAACCTTTCGTTATTTCATGTTGCGAAAGGCTTTAAATGCCAAAGAGAACATATTATATTTGATCCTGGAGGTAATAGGAAGTCACTGGGTTTGAGTGGTGAGATGACATGGTCAGAAGTGTTTGAAAGAAATTGAGAGAAGAAATAGAAGTCTTTCGCAGAAGTTTTAATTTCCCATGAAAGGTTGAAGTAGAGATGGGATATTGGTTGGTTTTCTCTGGGGTAAATATAGCCAAAGTGGGATAAGTCTATGGCAAAATGTAAGTGAGAGCATAGCCTCAAGAGTTGGGGAGAGCTGCCATTTTTTTTACCAAACAGGGTCACTTTAGGTTAATATCAATGGCTACCCTGGCCTCAGTTTCCCCATCTGCACCATGGGGAGAAGCCAAACCCTTTGAGCTTTCAGGATGAAAGGCTCTTCAGTGGCAGAGAACATGGCTACCTGTAAAACTGGGTTAATGATGCCACTCGCTCTCTGGCTAGTGATGAGTCTGGTCTTCTTTGAAGATGAAACATGCTCGACCCTAATGAGGAGTCAGTTGTAGTAGAATTAAGACTGGGCGCCAGCTTCCAATGAGTTCTATCATAGACCATTAATCAGGCCCCACCCTGCCCCAGTAGCATAGGGATGAGTGTTTCCTAAACAGTGTAACTTCAACTTTTCAGTCCACACAATATTTAGGCAAAACAAAATACCACACAGTCCATCCACCCCATTTGCTCCTGTTTGCCTTTACTTCGGCAATGTTCTTTCTCCCACCAGATTCTTGATTACCTTATTCAGTGTTCTGCCCTGCAGGGCAAGGAAACAGCTCCAAGGAAAGGAAATGTAGAACAAGAGGGAGAGAGCAAAAGAATCTCTCAAATGCCCTCAAGCTTCAATGAGTAAGTTTCTAGCAGGAAAGTCATTCAGAACCCCTCTTATTCTCCTCTATGAAATCTCCTCTAACCCCCTCTTAGGTCCACCAGCACCTCAAACCCGGTGTTTATGTGCATCAAGCCAAGGTTGCAAGCCCACTCTGATTCTGGCACGAATACAACAGTCCATTTTCTAAAATGGTGGCCATCCAACACATGGAACTTTCATAGCATCCTCTATACGCAATGGCAATGGTTCCTAAAATAACCAGTGGTCCCTCTTATTTCTCATTACCTTTTGGCCTTTTAAATGGATATATTCTATTGTCAGAAAGGCACTGATAGGCAGTAAAGCTAAAAATGACAACCTACTGAGTTGGAGATGGCAATAGCTAAGATGGTCAAGGCAACTCTGTGGCACCTATGGGTGGCTGCTGAAGCACATGGTGGTGGTACTTTATGGATCTTCATCATATACTTTTCCTTCCTTTCTCTCCCCCTACCATTCCCATTTTGTTATGGTTGAGGCCTGCCTCCCAGCAAGCATTGCTCACCCATGCTCATGGCATCCAGGATTAAAGAGGCTGCTTATACACGAACGAACAGCTAACTTTACCCATTTTGGGGTAAAGAGCTACCTTTGTCCTTAAGTAGTCAGTTACTGGTTCTGCTTTTTCAGAAACTGGAGCACAAGCCAGGAGCTATAATAAACAAGTGGGTCTGGTGTATAGATAAAACTTGACAAAGCAGAATAGGGAACGGAGGCAGCTGGGACCCTCTTGGGAAGCAGCAGCCTCAAAAATGTGCTGAATATTGAGAAGAACTGAAAGATAATCTTCTCCCAGTTTTCCCAGAGGAGAAGCATACACCAGGAATTATCACATCTTCTTAATGGTCCCACATTCATTAAGTAATTAATTCCTTTATCTGATTTGCAAAAAGATGCCCAAAGGCTGCATCTTTGGATGAACTGACATTAACCTCAGAGAAGGTTCTCTGAACTGGCTGCCTACCTACATCTAGGAGAAATAAAAGGGCCTTCAAGCTTCTGTGTTAGGAAGCCAAAGGGCCAGATCTAGCTTTACTCCAACCCATGGAAGTGTCTTGGCTCTTCAGGAATGAAAAAGATGGGGCCTGGAAACCCAGGGATTTGATTCCTTCAGTCAAGCAAGTATCTACATCCTCTTACATTTCAGTAACAAAACCACTGTCTCCTTATCTTTTTATTCTACCCCTGGCCAGAGTTTCAACAGCTATATGAGCAACTCAGCTTCACCCAACTCCCTAGGCCTTAGTTTAAGACTAACCTGAAAATCACTATGGAAAACAAAGCCATGTCAAGCTGTGAAAGACACAGTAATTCACATGTACAGTGTCAGGGATACATTCAACACTCCAGTCTCCATACCTAGTATATACTATATTGCTTGTCAGTGTCTCGGTGAGGGGGTGTGTACAAAGGTACTAATTACAGGCTATAGAGCAGATAATTAGCACCTCCTCTTAATAGGGGAGGCAACCTGTTGGTATCTGCCCTGGAACTGCCTCAGGGATTTAAAAAAAATTTTTTTTAATTTTTTGGTAAGGGACAAAGGATGGAAAGTAATGGAAACATATAACACCATACAGCCTTACTACAGGTCTTGGACACTGGATGAGATGAGAACATGCAAAGGGCTCACCTCTTGATCCAGCTCTGTGTTGACTTCTAGCTGTTGCTTCTGGTTTTGCAAGGCTGGTGAGCAGGCAGTCAAGTGTTGTCCTAAAGAAGATGGCTTCATGAGTCCCAGGAGATGGCAGAGCAAGGACATCTGTAAAGAAAAGGAAGAGGAGGCTGCATCATTGGTGTGGTGCTTAGGGATGTATGCACTGAGGAGTTCAGGAATCCTAGCAGAAGACCATGACCAAGCAGCTTCTTTGTTCTTTTTTAACTAGAAACTGAAAATTGATTTCTTTAAGCTTTCAGAATCAGGGACAGGCAGCACAGGCTTGGAATCAGAACTGGGTTCAAGTCTTAGCCTGAAGTTTAATAGCTGCCTGACCCTAGGTAAGTCCCAACCTTTCCCGATCTTAGTTTCTTCAGCTATAAACAAGGGGTAAAAATGCCGGTGCTGCCTCCCTCTCAGGGAATGTTGTAAGGAAAGTGAGGCATGGTGAAATGAGCAACAAACTTGGAGTCAGGAGACCTGAATTCAAATCCTGCCTCAGACACTTATCCGTGTGACCACGGGCAAGTCAATCAAAAGTTTCTGGACCTTGATTTCCTTGTCTGTAAAATGGATCTTAAAAAAGAAAATAAATAGGGGCAGCTAGGTGGCGCAGTAGATAGAGCACCAATCCTGAAGTCAGGGGGACCTGAGTTCAAATTTGGCCTCTGACCAAAACTTGACACTTACTAGCTGTGTGACCCCTGGCAAGTCACTTAGCCCCAACTGCGCAAAAAAAACCCAAACAAACAAACAAACAAACAAATAAACAAACAAGCAAATAAATAAATTAATTACATAGGAATGACATGACTTACCTAGTAAACAAGCATGTTGTAAATCCTAAAGCGCTATACAAATGTGAGGTATCAAAGAAACAATGTGGTAGAGTGGAGAGCAGGCTAGATTGAGAATCTGAGAAAAATCCCTTTGAATCCCAACCCTGCCTCTCTGTTCTTGGGCAAGTTACTTAACCTCTTTAGGTCTCGGTTTATGCTAAATTTACTCTAAGACTCTAAGAACACATACATAAAGGTTATCTCGAACCCAGGATGTCCTAACCCTATATAAATAAAGTCAGAGAGTCTGGAACAACAAGGTCTGGGAAGAGGGTCTCTGCCTCCTTTCTACGCTGTTTTCCTCTAAATTCTACTTTCAAAAAAAGCGAGTCACACTGACAAATGAGAGAACACACTCTATCTTAGTACTTGGGTAGAAGGTGTCAGACAGCATCTAAGTATATCATCTAACCATCAGTATAAACGCCTAGAGGCATGCAGCCTGGAGCTTACAAACTGACAGGTGATAAGTTCACTTGGGCAGCCTCTACTAGTGGGAACCCTTGAGCTCCTCAGGCTGAAAACTGGAAGAGGCTGACTAATTTCTCGGAAGTTAGCTTCTTAGTGTCTGCAAAAGCAGACAATGAGGCTCTTGCTTCTCAGACATTATATGAGATGGAGAGAGGGAGGAGCAAATGGGCATATAGGAGAGAATTTTTCAAATCTGCAAATGCAGCTCTTGGGGTGGGGGGCAGCGCTTGGTGTGGGTATTCATATATTCACCAGTCTCCTACACCTCAGAAACTCGAACCCAAACTACGTGTTCACACCATATCCATATGGTTGCTCACGATTTAGAGCACCACCTCTCCTCAAGTCCAGCTCCCCTGCTCACCCCGAAGCCCCTCTTCTCAAGTACACCTGGCTGCTTTGTCATGACTCAACATGACTCACCAGCCAGACACTCAACTCAGCACCTATCTACCAGATTGCAGGTTTAGACAGCCAAAGTCTCAAGGCTGCTGAAGGGATGCAATGGTGGCTAGGTGCCAGGATCATCTCCCTCTTCCTCCCCCTCCCCCCTAGTCTGTGGCCCTAGGCTTACAGAAACAGTGCAGTGTTCTTTAGCAAACCACCTATCTTCAGTCAGGGAGAAAAGAAGGAGGGACAACAAGGGAGAGGTGACTGGCCGTGGAAGCTTGGACATAAACTTGACCTGGCTCTGAAGTCTCAAGTCCCTTGGCAGGCTCTTAGAAATCCAGAGAGTATTTTCTAAAATACCCCTGTCCATTAATTTCTTACAACCACACGAGCATTAGATTTTGCCTTTTAAGACACAGAGATTTAAAGATAGAGAATTATACTATTACACATGTACAACCCAAACAAATAAAACATATTCTGTTGGCATCATGGTCATCAATATTATCTCCTTTTGACTTTGCCTGGTACAAAGTCATTTTTGCTCTCCAAACAGTCCTAAGCTCCAGGAGCCCAGGGGATGGGGGATGGGCAGATGGCACATATTCACAGGCGTCTCACTTGCTCCCATTTTCTTTTTCTTGCTTAGTTAAAACAGCTTCAATCAGATCAGCTCACCAAGCTGCTTCTCCCTGTTATTTGCTATTGTACTTGCTGATTGCTTATTCTTTCTACATTTCCGGCCTGTGGGTATAGCACTAGAAAGCTGAATTAAAGGGATGAATCACTTAAGAAATAACCTCACACACACACACACACACACACACACACACACACACACACACACACACACACACACACACACACACCCCTGCAGCAAGCTTGGGATAAGGGCTCATTCTGGTTGTGACAGGTACTGGTATGGTAGAGTTGGGATACAGATTGTAAATTGCCTGAAGTTGTGGGACATCATGCCAAACATTCAGCCATGAAGAGCAAACAACTCACACCAGGAATCAAATAATTACTCAGGAAAGGAGGCCTCCCTTAGCTGGGTTATTTTTTTTTTCTGTTCTGAAGTAAGGAAGATGAGTTTGTTTATCGTAGCTCCCATGATGATGCCAATGGTGGAATGATCCCAAGGTGGCATCAATGCTGACGCTGGACTTTTCCAAGACAGAATAATTGTTTGCATCCTCATACCCCATCAGTCACCCAACAGCATGGACACCTTGACACAACACACTACTTAATATCTGAGATTAATTCAGTTTTCTAATTCTTTTTAAAATTTAATTTTGTTTTATTTTCACTTCTGAATTCTCTCTCTCTCTCTCTCTCTCTCTCTCTCTCTTCTCTCTCTCTCTCTCTCTCTCTCTCTCCTATTCCCTCCCCTACCCACTGAGAAGTCAGGAAAAACAAAACTCATTACATATATGTATAATCATGTAAAATAAATTCCTACCTTAGCCATGTCCAAAAATAAAATAAAAAATAAATAAAAGCAAGCAAGAGGAACAGAATATGCTTTATTTTGTACTCTGACTCCATCCAGCTTTTCTTTGGAGGTAAATAGCATGTTTCATCATGAGTCCTGTGAAACTGTCTTGATCATTTACTAAGTCTTTCAAAGTTCATTATCTTCACACTATTGCTATTATTGTATAAACTGTTTTCCCACTTCTATTCACTTCCCTTTGTATTAGTTTGTACAAATCTTCCTAGGTTTTTCTGAAACCCTCCCCTTCATTTTTGATAGCATTGCAGTGTTCCATCACATTCACATACCATAACTTATTCAGCCATTCCCTAATTGATGGGCATCTGATTAACTCTTTCTCTAGATCTTTCCCTCCACCAAAAAGCCTGCTTTTACTTAACTCGCTTCTACATCACTCAGTTCATTAATAACGTCCTGTTTATACTGGATTCTCTTCTCATGCTAAACCATACGGATTCAACCACTTCTCTAACACTCCAGACTTTCCCCCCATTGTTGATCCCTCGGATCCTGTATAAGAATCATGGCATATCAAAGTTGGAAGCAACTTCAGAGTAATCCAATGTCTACTGTAGCGAAAATCCCATTTGCAACACACCTGACAAAGAGTCAGTTGTTGCTTGGAGTCACTGAGTGAAAATGAATTACTACATAAAACAGTCTATTCCATCTTTAAATAGCTCTACTTGATAAAAGGTGTATTCTTATATTAAATCTAAGTCATTATCTCTTCAACTTCAAACCATTGCTCCTATTTCTGTCTTCTGGGGCCAAGCAAAACATGAATCTCTCCTCCACAGGATAGCCCTTAAAATAACTGAAGACAATTATCATGCTCTTCCCCTCTCCCTACCCTCAAATCTTTTCTTCTGGCTAAATATGACCAGTTCTTTCAAATGGGAATACTCAGTTTAAGCCTCCTATACTGTAATGTTAAAGTTCTTGACCATTCTAGCTACCCTCCTCAAGACACTTTGCAGTTTAATAATAACCTTCCTAAAAAGTGAAGCCCATGACTAACATACTGTTCCAAACATGGTCTAGGCAGCAGGCCCATTGTGTCCTAGACACAATGAATCTCTTAATGTAGACTAAGAGTGCATTAGGTTTTCTGGTTGCCATACAACACTACTGATTCAGCTTGTAGTCTACTAAAACCTCATGAAGAAATGGAGAATCACAGGTCTGTTGAAGAGTTCAATTTAGTTCCTCTTTAAAAAAGAAAAGAAAAGAAAGAAAAGAAGGAAGGAAGGGGATAGAGATGGCAAGCTCTTGCCTGAGAAGCTAAACCTTGATTTCTGATAAAATTCTAAACATATTGTTAAAGAATGGTTAATGAGCAGGAGGAAAAGTCAGCAGTGAGGACAAATAGCCAATAAGAACAGTTTGTGCCAGACTAAGCTCATTTCTCTTTTTTGACAGAGTTATGTGGCTGGTCATTCAAAGGAATACTATAGGTGTACTTTCACTAAATTTTATCAGAACATTTGACCAAGTCTCCTATGCCATTCTTTTTCTTCTTAATATAATTTATTTATTTTTAGTTTTCAACATTCACTTCCATAAGATTTTGAGTTTTGAATTTTCTCCCCCACCCTCTCTCTGCCCCAAGATGGCATACAATCTGATACAGGCTCTACTTATACATTCATATTAAACATATTTTCACATTAGTAATGATATAAAGAAGAATTAGAAATAATGGGAGGAACCACGAGAAAGAAAAAACAAAACAAAACAAAAGGAGAGCAAATAGTATGCTTCCATCTGCATTCAGACTCCAAAGTTCTTTCTCTGGATGTGGATAGCATTGCCCCTCATCTTTTGGAGGTTGTCTTAGAGCCTTGCTTTGCTGAGAAGAGCTAAGTCTATCAAGGTCAGTCAATGAACAATGTAGCTGTTACTGTGTACAATGTTCTCCTGGTTCTGCTCATTTCACTCAGCATCAGTTCATATAAGTCTTTCCAGATTTTTCTGAACTCTGCCTGCCCATCATTTCTTATAGCACAATAGTATTCCATCACATTCATATACCACAACTTCTTCAGCCATTCCACAAATGATGGACATCACCTCAATTTCCAATTCTTTGCCATCACAAAAACAGCTGTTATAAATATTTTTGTACATGTGGGTCCTTTTACCATTTTTATGATCTCTTTGGGATACAGCCCTAGAAGTGCTATTGCTGAGTTAAAGGGTATGCACAACTTTATAGCTCTTTAGGCATAGTTCCAAATTGCTCTCCAGAATGGCTGGATCACTTCACAAGTCCACTAGCAATGCATTAGTGTTCTGATTTTCCTACATCTTCTCTAGTTTATCATTGTCCTGTTTTGTCATGTTAGCCAATCTGATAGGTGTGATGTGGTACCTCAGCCATGCTATTCTTACAGACAAGACAGAGAGCTATGAACTAGACAGTTAGGAAGAAGATCCATAAATATTTATATAGTTGAACCCAAAGATTAATCCTTAATGGTTCAACATGACCTGGGAAGGAACAGAGAACTCCTTCAATTTGAGGATCTTTGCTTAGTCCTATGCTGTTTAAAGTTTTGCTTTTTGCTTTATAATCAATGACATGGATAAAGAAATAGATGCAATGTTCATCAAGTTTGGAGATGACAGAAAACTGGGAGGGAAACTTGGCAGGATGACACAGTGGAAAGCCCACTCTCTTTAGAGTCAAAGGTTCTGCTGCTTAATATCTATGGGACCTTTGGCAAGGTACTTCAACTCCCTGGGTGTCAGCTTCTCCATGAGGTCCCTTCCAATTCTTGATCTGTGATCTCATGATCCTCCTTTGAGGAAGGATTCGAAAAGATTTTAACAAGTCAAGATATTGGGTCAAATTGAATGAGATGAAATTTAACAGGGTTAAATATAATGTCTTATATTACACTTGGGTTTAAAAAATTAACTGCCCAAGTACAAAACAGAGAAGGTATGACTAGGAGTTGTCCAGCTAAAAAATAAGATCTGGTGGTGCTGGTGGACTGCACGCTGTACAAGGAGTCAACAGTGGGATATGGCTTCCAAAAAAACATGATGCAAACTTAAACTACATTAGAAAAGGCAAAGTGTCCAGAACTCAGGAGGTGACAGCTCTGGTGCACTTGCTAGCTTAGCTTCCTAGAAGGCTCAGTCTAAAGCACCCTGCCTGCATAAGGCATTTTCTTATCAGCTCCCATGCATCTTCTCACTAACCCAAAATTACACTGTATTTACTTTGTATATATTTTGTATCTTTGTACAGTTTATATATACCATAGTATATATGCATATTATTTCTCCTCAGAACAAGATAAGCTCTGCAGAGAAAAAACAATTTTTGGTACTTGTCCAGCGGTATGGAGCTGATCATTAAAATTTCAGTCTAAGCATTTACACCTCAGAAATCAGCAAATGCTGCAAATGAAGGGCTTGATTTATTGTTGTGTTGATTGCCTAGACTTAAGAAAGTGATGGATAAAATGGTAACGAGGCAGATTAAACTTAAAAGTTTGTTGTGCATACATGTTTTTTCCTGGAGAGCTGGATGTTAAACATTTACCAGCACATCCCTGCTTATAGCCCTTCTCCCTCTCCTCTACAGACCAAAGCATCTACCTGGCACATAATGGGGATTTAACAGCATCTGTCTGATGATTCAGAGAGGCCTGTATTTCCTGCCTATAGGACTTTTCTATTTGGATGTCCTGTCATTAAACTTAACTTATGCAAAATAAAATTGGTCACAGAACATTAGGACTGAGGGAGACCTTAGAGATCTAATTTCCTTGGCTCACTGATAAGAAACACCAGTCTAGAACTCAAATGACTTGCTCAAGGTCATACAGCTAGTGAAAGGTTATGTCTTCTGATAGACCACTGTTGTTCCTGTTACACCATGCTGTCTCTCTTTAAGTTTACAACATTTTCCCCCATACTTCCAATTTCTGTCTGTGGTGCGGCTCATTCTCCTAAATCAGGGGTAGGGAATCTGCCGCCTCGAGGCGGCAGTCTCCCCACCCCGTTCTAAGTTGTTCAGGCTGGAAACTTTAAAGCTATTTTTGGTTTCTCATTCTTCAAGGTTTCTCCTTCTCCTGGTTTCTTTCTTTGGTTTCTTCTTCTTCAACTCCTTTATCCCATTTGTCGCTAAGTCCTACATTTCGTCCTTTGAAATGTCTCTTGGAACCTCCTCTCCTTTCCATTTCTATTGCCTCCAACTAGGCCAGCTCTTTATCTACCCACAATGAGATCCCATAACAACAGTCCCCTAGCTGGTTTCCCAAACTCATGTTTTTTCTCCACTACCAACCATCTTGTATATCATTGCCCAGTGAGCCTTCTTAAAATCAGGGGTTCATCATGGATAGACAATCTATGACTGACTATTATGTTAAGTTCAAACTCTTCTACTTGATTTTCTTTTTAAGCAGATTTCAGGATGTATTGAAGAAAGCAAACTCAGCTACCTAGTTTTCCTTCAAAAACAAATTCATTTTTTAAAATTTTGAGTTCCAAATTTTCTCCTTCCTTCCAGCCCCTCCCCCAACCCACTGAGAAGACTTTCAAGTTCCCCTATAATCTGACCACACTCTACCTATCCAAGTTCCTTGAGGGCGCATATAACACAGTATGCTTCATCTGGATCACTCTAACACAGAGTTCAACCCAGGGTAGTTACTGTATAAATCCCTATTGATTAGTTCATAGGGCACTAATAAGTTGTGAGTTTACTATGGTTACTCCAATGTTCATCCCCCTACCCCCACAGCAGAATTCTTCTGTTCTCTACATTGAAGCTGTTATACCTGGCACAGAATATTAGACATGAGTAGGGCATATAGATAAAGCATCAAATTTCCACATTGTTTCAATCCTAAAACTTACCTGGGCTCTCTCCTTCCAGAGCGGGAGAACCTCTGTCTGTCCCAGTAGACGGGCAATGATCACAAGGCTGAGTTGGCCTCGAAGCTGCCTGTGGGAAAAGAAAAGAAGAAAGCCTTGGCTATGTTTAGGGGCCAGAGGGAGGCAAGGATATCTGGTAAAGAGAACGTAATATATGGGAGATAAAGCTCAGTCATCAATTTCAATGCCCCAAGGATTTTCTGCAGTCAGCAGTATATATAAACCAAGACGCACATTTAACATTCTTCTATTCATTCTTTCATTTATATCTCCCCTCCAGGGCTGTTCCACACTACTGCTGATCCTGTAGCTGAATTTGATTCTTTGACCCTATTCCTCTCATTTTCCATCCTAGCTACAACATAGCATCCCTAGCAGAACAGCTGATTCTGTGGTGACAGAGTCCTAGTCTCCCAGAACAGAATTCAGAGATGCCACAATAGAGGAGGGAGGGCAGAAAAAGGCAACATCTCCCTTCTTTCTGCCTCCAGCTGCTCCATAATTACAATTCTTTAAGCATCTCTACACACTTGTTGCTTTCTCATGAGGTACCAGATGGTAAGATCTGGCACTCACTGAAGAAGTGGTACAGCCCTCATTCTCTCGTGACATGACCACAGCCAGTGAGGCATCTCAAAGCCAGAAGTTCAAATTGGAATGCCCTAGACTGTCAGCTTCTCCTCTGGAGATCTGTTGACCCTGGGTATCATTCATTTAATTCACACCAAAGGAATCTACTATACCCAGTGGAATAAGAGTGTAAGGCAAAAGCATTACTGAATGTTAGTGAAGATAGTTTGCAAAAGCAAGAGAAAAAGAACCCTGTTACTTCTGTCTCAGTCTCACTCCTATGTCTTCAGTGCTCACCATCATGGGTATTATAAGCTCTATAACTTCTCCTGTAGGCCCTGCTGCAACTAAGAGGGCCTTAAGTAATGTACGGACCAGATGGACTATTCTTCCTATTACAGTAAAAGCCTAGGTCCAGTGTCCAGGAAACCAGGATAGCCATAGCCATAATGATAGTAACACACTGAACCTCCACGGAGCCCTTCCAGCCCAAGTCATACCTATTGTCAATCTTTAACTCTTTTCTCACCACGCGCCAAAGGGGCAACTGAGGCAGAGAAGGTAGAAGTTTCCTGCCCAAAGCTACTTTGTCAGTTTGGGACGAAACTAAGCTCAAGATCCAAACTGAACTTCTAGGCCCAAACTGAGAACCAGGAGCACTTCCTCCAAGCCAGTACTCCTGTGTGACGGATGCCCGCCATCACTCCCACCTGGGGCTCCCTCTCCTGATGCTCTTCTATATAATCCCTTAGTCTTCATGTTCTCTAAAAGTCTGTGATGTCTGTTTGTGTTTTTAGAATGGGCTGTGGTAGGGATCTTTACATCTGTACAGCTGGGAGAGAACGGTACAAACAAACAGAACAATCTTGGGATAAACAGCAGCAAAAGGGGATGAGTTAATAAGCTCAGTTCCAGCTTGTTTCTGGATGGGAAGAGTCAAAAAGTGGGTTGTTTAACAAAGCAGGGCTTTAAAAAAAGGCTCAGACAAGATGACTATTTTGACACCGTCCTAATTTAGTATCCTCACCTTTTCTTTTTTATAAGCATGTTTTATTGTTACCCTTTATATTTCCACGTTATCTAGAGGACCCTCCACAGTCCTCTGAAAGCTAGGGAAGGGCCATTGTGTCCATCTCACTGATTAAGACACCCAGAAATTCAGAAAACCCAGTAGGCTGCTGCATCACTGCCAAACAATATGCTATGTATACAGTCTGGAAAATGCTCCCCAGTCCCCTCTATAGAAACCCAAGTTACAAATTTCTTTTTCACTCCGAAGGCCAACCCTACTAGACCTCACATTTCTGTCCCATGCCAGTGAGAAGCCTCATCTGTTCTCTCTCTGGGGTGCACAGAGCAGCTGGATTGAGAACTGTGGTGGGAGGTAAATCCAGTCCCTGGGCACTGCTTCTCCAGAGCCAAACCCAGAGCCAGAAGAGTGCTGGCATCTGGGAGCCATTAATCTGAAACCCCAGGCCTGTACTGAGTTAATTAGCCCAAGTGTGGGTAGGGAGGGGTGGGGGCAGGGAAGGGTGGGAGAAGGGAGGGGTAAACAGGGATGATAGGGAGAGAGAGCAGGCCAGAAAAGAAGGGCTGCGGCTGGGGGATGGGGGGATGGGAGTAGGAAGTGATTCCAAAATAAAGCAGAGGGAGAAGAGGCTAACCTAGGGCGGGTCAGGACAGGGCTGTTTTCCAGAAATGGAGAAAAGGGATTGGGGGGGGAAAGGGATGAAAAGAAACCCACATCTGAGCGAACAGAACTTCCCCCCTGCATTGTATTCTACTGCCCACCGTCTTTCATGCTATTGACTCCTAATGCCTTTTAAACAGTCTCCTTCATTCTCATGTCCCCGCTGGGACAAAGAAAGGGGGGCAGGGATAATTTTCCTATTTAACAGATGGGGAAAACTACAACACAGAGAAAAAAGGCTTCTTCAAAGAAAAACACAAAATGTGTCAGTTGGCAAAATGGGAGGACAGATCTGTGTAGGTATTCTAACCCTCAATCCAACCCTTTGCTTGCTGGTGTCTTGTCTCTCCAATCAGGAAGACAGGCTGCACCAGATAACTGTGATAAATGCGTGCTGGGGTCAACTTTGGAAATGACTGTTGGAAGACAGCAGGGAGCAAGAAATTCTGCCCAGGGCTTTTGCTGGTCAAACAGCTGTGGGTTTTCTCCCTCAAAAGCTTCCCTGAAGGCTCCACCCAGCCTCCTCCAGCAGCGGTGGGGGCTGGGTCTCAGAGGAACTCAGGATTGAGCAGTCTGGAGGCAAGAGAATTCAGAAGCAATTCCAACAACTTTCATATAAGGCAACAGGATGCAGTAGACCTCTAAACGCATGCACCAGATCCAGCCCAGCCTCTGCCTTCTCCCCTGTCACTGAGAGGCCAGAGCTACACAAGGCTCTTTGTCTCCACACAATCCATCTCCAAATTCATTTAGCACTTTTATGCTATGATAGGAAACTGAGGCAGGAAAGAAGTGTCTTTCTCAAATCCGGAATAGAAAGCAAGAATGGGGAGGAAAGGCCCCCACTGTTTTCAGCCGTCCTGCGCCCCCACTGCTGGCAGTGGGAGAAGCTTTTTATTCAGCTCCTGTTCCCTCTCCACACGTTTGGTTCCTGGCCAAAGGAGAAGGCAGCCAAAATCCCCAGCTGAGGCAGACCACCTCCAAGTCCTTCATGCATAACCCTTTGACTTGAGAGCCCTGTGAGGGACACTACCCAGTGAAACTACTCAGAGTCTACTACATCTCAGTCTGATAACCTGAAAGAGCCCCACGGGAGGGTGGGGGAGGGGAGGAGAAGCTAACTTCAGACAAAGGGACAGCTACTATCCACATTCCTGCTTTAGCTGTATGTGGTCCTCTAACATTGGATGGGTCACTGGGATTTCAAGAATCTTGGAAGATGTGCATATCTCAGTACAGATCCTTAGCCAGATCTTTAGCCTTTTACAGTTAAATACAAAAAAGAGTAAAACTTCACTTTCTCCACGAAATCCTCCTTTGCTCATTAACTGATTCCCTGCTCCCCAACCCTGGCCTTCAACTATGGCCAAGACCTTTTGTAGGTCTGGCTCCAATAAAATTCAGGAGTGTGATCCTAGACCACACACACAACACATATACATATATATATATCAACCAACCAACAAGCATTTATTAATGGCTCACTATATGCTAGGCACTGTGCTAGGTGCTAGAGATACAGTTCCTTTAGGGGATACTATGTGCACACATGGAGACGGCAAGGTGGTTCAATGGATAGAGCACTGGGGCTGGAAGCAGGAAGAACTGAGTTCAAATCCAGCCACAGACACTTCCTGTCTCTGTGACCCTGGGTAAGTCACTTAACCTTGTTTCCCTCAGTTTCCTCATCCTCATGCCACCATAAAATGCGCTGGAGGAGGAAATGGCAAACCACTCCAGCATCGTTGCCAAGAAAATTCCAAACAGGGTCACAAGGGTCAGGCATGATTAAACAACAACAACTTCGGCTTGTTGTTGCTTAAATCTAGAGCGGCAGGTGACACTGATAAACATAAAAATTCTAAACAACAAAAAAAGCCAAGATGAAAGTGTAGATGTTTATATCACTAGTTTAGTGAATTATATGGACTCTATTGGCAATAGCCTTCTAAATGGTCTAGCTGCCTCGGATTTCTCTTTCCAATACATCCTCTACACATTTGCCAAAGTGATATTCATAAAGCACAAATCCAACTGTGTTACTCCTTTGCTTAATATGCTTTTAATCTTTTTTGTGTGTGTTACAGACCTCTTTGGGGGCAGTCTGGGGAAGCCTATGGACTCCATATGTTGTTGCCTACATTCATAATTGAAAGAAGTGCTAAACTTTCATTTAGAAGGTATGGAAATTAAAGATGTAATTTTTTCCCATTCAAGTTCACAGACCCTCTGAAATCTATTTATGGATCCTCTGGAGTTAAGAATCCCTGCTCTAGTAGATCCATTTTGCCTCTAAAATGAAATATTTCTCTGGCATTTTTAGTCTTTACAACTGAGCTCTAGTTTCATCTCCTGATCATATATCACTCCTCAAAACACCCTGCAGTCTACCCAAATTGGCTTTCTTGCTGTTCTTCACACAAGACATTCCATCTCATGCATGGCTTTGCTTTTCAATGGGCCATCCTCCATGCCTGCGATGCAAGTTTGCTTCATCTCTGCTTTTTTGAACCCCTAGCTTCTTTTAAGACTGTCAGTCAAATGACACCTACTATGTGCCACAAACAGTGTGACGTGCTGGGGATACAAAGGAAGGCAAAAAAAATAGTATGTGCTCTCAAGCAATTCACAGTTTAATGGGGGTGGCAAGGGAGAACATGCAAACAACTTTGTACAAACAAGATACGTGCAGGATAAATTGAGGGTAATCTCATTAGGAAGACACCAAGAGTAAGGAGGACTGGGAAAAGCTTCTTGCAGGAGATGAGCCTTTAGCTGAGACTCGTAGCAAGCCAGGAGAGGCAGGAAGCAGAGATGAGGAGGGAGAGCATTCATAGTATGGGGTACAGCCAGTGAGAATGCCCAGAGTTAAGAGATTCAGTGTCGTCAGGACTTAACCACTGATTGGACGCGGTGGGGGCTGGTTAGAGTGAGGGGTTGAGGATCATGGTAGGATGATGGCACTTTCACAGTAGTAGGGAAGTCAGGAAGAAGGGAGGTTTTGAAAGATAATTTCAGTTTTAGATGTGTTGAGTTTAAGATGTATATGAGATAATCCAGTTTGAGATATCTGGAAATGTGAGACTGGAGGACTGGATTCAAGCATCATATACAGACTTTCCTGATTTCCTCCCCTCCCCAAAGCTACTAGTGCTGCCCCTAATGCCCCTTCCCCAAGAAGCTGAAATGCACTATAGCAAAGTCAAATGACACATGCAGAATAAGGGTTAATAAATGCAGTTTACAGAAGTATTTGCTCATGACCCCGGAATATTGGTCTTTTTAAGACCAAGATGAAATAAGCTAGTCTCTCCCTTCTCCTGGTAAGAGGATTCCTTCATGAGGGCTGTAGCTATCACTGAGGAGCTCAGGTAAGAAAGTCCCTCTTACAGAAAAAAATCCCCATAACTCAAATCTCTCATACTAACTTCCTCCAAGTCCATGGGACTTCTTCACTATTAACTTTCATCTACCAGACACCATTATACTGCTCCCTCAGAAGAACATAAGATAACCCTCTTCTTCCTTTAATCAGTGCTACTAGAGAATTTTCCAATACTCAGGCTTGGAGGATGCCAACACTTTCATTAATAAGCCAATGACTACAGTAGACAGAAAGTTGACTGGAAATTCTTGCTTTGTCCTTGAGCACCTAAGCAGAATAAGATGGTTATAGACCAGTATACACTAACAAAGCAGTCTTGTTCATGAGGTCACTGTGGGCTCAAAATCCATTGAGACTGCCACTAGCTAAGCCGGAAACAGACAATAAAATGGGACTGTCCCACTTCCAGCAACACAATCAGTCAATGAGCACATGTTATGAACCCACTGTGTGCCAGGCACTGTGCTAGGCCGTGTGGATACAAAGACAAAAGAAAAAATAGTCCCTGCCCTCGGGGAGTTTTTTTACAATCTAGCCTGGGGAAAACCAGAGACAGAGACAGATAAAGACAGAGAGTGATAGAGAAGGTGGGACAGAGACAGAAAAAGCTATACATATACACATACACATAAACCACATATATACACATATGTAAACCATGTATATACACATATAAACCACACATAAATATATAAAAATCTATCATATATAATATACCTATAAATCATATATAAACACACATATAAACTACATGTATACATGTATCTCTGTGTATATACATGTATGCATATATAGAGAGATATGTGTATATGTTTACACACACACACACACACACACACACACATACACACACGATTCAAGGTGATTTGGGGGGAAGCTACTAATAGAGGGATCAGAAAAGCCTGATAAAGAAGGCAGCACTTGAGCTGAGCTTTTAAGGAAACCAAGGATTCTGAGAGGTAGACAGAAGTGAAGAGGGAGAGCATTCCAGAGCTGGGGGACAGACAGTGCAGAGGCAAAGAGACAAGGAGTGCTATCTATGAAGAACAGCAAGGAGGCCAGCTATAAGACTGGAAAGGTAGGCTACATGGGGCAGCTAGGTGGCACAGTGAATAGAGCTCTGGCCTTGGAGTCAGGAGGACCGAGTTCAAATCCAGCCTCAGACACTTAACATTTACTAGTTGTGTGACCCTGGGTAAGTCACTTAACTCCAACTGCCTCATCAAAAAAAGAAAAAGAAAGGTAGGCTGGAACCAGATTGTGAAGGGTTTTAAATATTAGGGGAGTTTATATTTGTTCCTGGAGGTAAATGGGAACCATCAGAGTTTACTGAGAAGGGCAGTGATATGATAAGACACGCACTTAGTAAAAATCAATTTGGCAGCTGTGTGAAGGAGGGTTGGGAAAGGGGAGAGACTTGATGCAGGGAAACCATTTAGGAGGCTGTTGGGGAGAAGGGAAGGAAATAAGCATTTATACAGTGTCTACTATGTACCGGGCACAGTACTAAGTGCTTTACAAATATTACTTCATTTGATTTTTCCCAACAACCGTAGGAGGTAGGTGCTATTATTACCCCCATTTTATGGTCAATGAAACAGGCAAACAGAGGTTAGATGACTTTGCCAGGGTCATACAGCTAAGTAAGTACCTGAGGCTGCATTTGAACTCAGGTCATCCTGACTCCAAGTCCAGCACTTTATCCTCTGAACCACCTAGCTGCCTTGGTTGCACCAGTCCAGGTGGGAGGGGATGACGGCATAAGTGAGGGTGGTGGCTGTGTGAGTGGTGAGAATGAGACACAGATAAGAGATGTTGTAGAGGACATGGTGAAGACCCAAGGAGATGCTAACTAAAAGAACAACAGCTCACATGGTCATTTATAGACCTATCCTGGGAATTAACCCTCTCTGACTCTGTCTCTCTCTGTCTCTTTCTCAATCTTGTCCTCTCTCTTCCCTCCCCACCTTGTCTCTTTCTTTCTTCTGCTATAATAGTTCTAATCATGTTTACATATCTAACAAGTGTTATTCTTTCTGCCTGTTTCTAACAGGCAAGTTCATATAACCCATAGGACATGGCTAAAGGTCACATAGCCTAACAACATAGATACCTGGAGTGTTCAACATGCTCCCAGAGTATATAGTCAAAGCTGGCTGGAAGCACATATCCAAAAGTCCCTAAAAAAGGCAAAGCAACATTCTTTTATGTTATAAGCATGTATTATATTTTAGGATGACACTGAAGGGAAAATATAGTCCTCCTATCCTCCAGAAGCTTTAAGCTGGGGAGACAACATACACACATAGATGAAACAGTAACAATGAAAGGCAGTATAGAAGTAAGTGCCAAAATAATGTTACAGAAAATAGTTCAAAGATGGGGAAGTTCAATTTAAAGTTGGAGCAGTCAGAAAAGTCTTAGTGAAGTGGATTTGGAGCCTAAAATATAGTCTGTCAACAAGCATTTATTAAGTATCCCCTATGTACCAGGCACTGTGCTAAGTGCTGGAGACACATAGAGAGGCAAAAAACAGCCCTGCCCTCAAGAAGCTCACAGTCTAATAGGGGAGACAGCCTGCAAATAACTTTGTACAAACAAAGATACAGGATAAACTGGAAGTAAGATGTAGATGGATGAATGTTGTTCAGTCATGTCCGACTCTTTGTGACCCCATTTGGAATTTTCTTGGCAAAGATACTAGAGTAGTTTGCCATTTCCTTACCCAGCTCATTTTACAGATGAGGAAACTAGGGCAAATGAGGTTAAGTGACTTCCCCAGGGTCACACAGCTAGTACGAGTCTGCAGCTGAGTTTGAACTCAGGTCTTCCTGAGTCCAGGCCCAGTGCTCTATCCACTGTGCCACCTAGCTGCCCCAGATAGGTGGACAGAAAGGGAAAATTAATTACAAATGAGGGAAACACACATGTAAAGTCCCAAAATCCATAATGATTGCATGGCATGTTTGAATGACAGTGAGAAGTCTGGTTAGGCTAAAACACAGAGAATAAGAAGAAATGAGGTTGAATAGGTAGACTAGGGCCTTGAATATCAGATTTATCTCTCTTGGCAAATAGGGACTTCTCAGAGGCTTTTGTGCAGAAGGGGAGCAACACAAATAATAATGAACACTTGCATAGGACTTTAAAGTTTACAAACCACTTTATTTACATTTTGCCATTTGAGACTCACAACAATCTTGTAAAATGGGTATTAAAAGTATCATCCCACAGAAGTCTATCCTGCCCTACAGGAAAATAGAAGGGGAAGGGGATAAGAGAAGGGGAGAGAGATAGAAGAGAGGACAGAGTAGGGGAAGGGATATTCAGAATACATGACATCTTGGGGTGGGGGGAGGGGGGAGATGGGGTGAAAATTTGAAACTCAAAAACTTGTGGAAGGGAATGTTGAAAACTGAAAATAAATAAATTTATATTAAAAAAAAAATTGAACCACTTAACCAGCAAAGCACTTCCAGGGCTGTATCATAAAGAGATCATAAAAGTGGGGAAAGCACCCACATATACAAAAATATTGATAGCAGCTTTTTCTGTGGTGGCAAAGAATTGGAAATTGAAGGGATGCCCATCAATTGGGGAATGGCTGAACAAGGTTGGTATATGAATGTAATGGAATGCTATTGTGCTATAAGAAATGATGAGCGGGTGGACTTCAGAAAAACCTAGAAAGACTTGTGTGGTCTGATGCTGAGTGAAGTGAGTGGAACCAGGAGAACATTGTACACAGTAACAGCCACGTTGTGTGATGACTAATACTGATAGACTTAACCCTTCTCAGCGATACAAACATCTAAGACATCTCCAAAGGCCTCATGATGGAAAATGCTATCCACATCCAAAGAAGGAACTATGGAGTTTGAATATAGATCAAAGCATACCATTTGTTATTTTTTTTTCTTCTGTTGTGTTTTGTTTCCTCTTTCTGGTGGTTCCTCCTATTGGTTTTAATTCTTACTTACAACATCGCTAATGTGAAAATATGTTTAATAGGAATGTATTTGTGTAGCCTATATAAAACTCAAAAGCTTATGGATGTGTTTGTTGATAAATAAAAATAAATTAATTAAAAATTTAAAATTAAAAAAAAATAAATAAAACTGATGGTTGCAGAAAGAAAAAAAAAGTATCATCCCAGGGGCAGCTAGGTGGCGCAGTGGATAGAGCACTGGCCCTGGAGTCAGGAGGACCTGAGTTCAAATCCAGCCTCAGACACATAATACTTCCTAGCTGTCTGACTCTGGGCAAGTCACTTAACCCCTATTGCCTCACTAAAAAAAAAAGTATCATCCCCATTTAACAGGCAAGGAAATTAATGCTCAGAGATGTTAAATAACTTGCCCATTCTCATAACCAATACATGTCAGAGGGGATATTTGTACCCAATTCTTCTTGACCCCAAGACCAGCACTGTATCTCCTGTGTTACACCGTCTCTACTAAGACAGAAATGAATAGAGACAGTAGGTAGTAAACAGATGTCCTGTGGGTATCCAAAATATAGTATATTCAATGGTATTCATCATTTTCCTCCCTAAAGCCACCTCTCCTCCCAACTTCTCTACATCGGTTGATGGCACCACCACCCTTCTGGTCACTCAGGTTCAAAGCATCATCCTTGACTCTTCCTTCTCGTTCATCTCCTATATAGAAACAGTTTTATTAAATCCTATCAATGTTACCTCCAAACTGTCTCTCATGTCCCCTTCTTTATGCTCCTGTGAGCACCAAAGTTCAGTCCCTTAGCATCTCTAATTCCTCAGCCTGGTATTAAAGGTCCTCCTCAATCTGCCTCTAACCTATCTCTCCAGCTTAATTTCATATCACTTCCTTTTTACACATTTCTATGTTCTAGTCAAACTAGACTGCTGGATGTTCCCAGAGCTCAACTTTACATCTCTTGCTTTGATTCATTTGTTCAAGCTAGTCCCCCATGTCTAGATTGTAGCATGACAAGATAGAAAAAGGATTGGATGTAGAGTCAAAGGGTTCTAGATTTGACTTATGATCTACATAATCCTATTTAAAAAAAGTCACTTGACCACTCTGGGCCTGTTTCCTCATCTATAAAATAAAAGGTTTGGACTAAGTGACTTCCCAGGTCCCTGCTAAGGTGGAGTTCTAAAATCTCTGATCTCTGAATATACTCTCTCTTCAATTCCACTTATTGGAATCCTTGTCTTCCTTAACGATTCAACTCAGAGGCTGCTTCCTCAGTAGAACTTTCCTGGTTCCAGCCCCTTCTCCTGTTCCCCCCTCACTTGGTCATCTCTCTCTATTCAAATTTCCTTGCCTTTATTTTTCTGAAGACATGTTGTATTATCCCAGTAGAATATATGTTCCATGAGGACAGGGACTTTTTCATTTTTGTCCTTTATTCCCATTATTGCACACAACTATGTATTAGTACATAAGCTAGTATTTAATACAGTCATTGAATTGAAGTGAATTGAATTATTTCAGCTATTAAATGTGTATTGGTGTCACACCCATTGCTGTAGTACAAATGTGGACCCTGCTAGCAGCCAGGTGCTGAGCAGGCAGCTCAAAAGTCTGGACTTGCCTGATACTGTCTTTGCTTCAACAGGAAATCTGCTTTCTTTCACTCCTTGGGGACAGAGCTTCTAGGAGCCTAGCTCCTTCAAATGTAGAGTAGGCATTTTCCTTTGCAGAGAATGTAGGAAAGATGTTCCCCCACACACACCTTGCTCTTGACCTAAATTTGTAGGACTGGGATAGGCTTCCTTCACCTTAGGAACAACACTGTCTAGCAGTTCAGGGTGACTGCATCTGGTGACTTGTTCTATTCGTTCTTGGCACCTCTTGGTGACAAGTTAATTGCACTAATAGATCCAAGTTAAGCAATTTAGGTTTACTTATGGGCTCATCAGCTCATCCTCTTTTGAGTAACTTCTTTGTTTCTAAAATATATTCCCTTAATTTCTCAGGGACTTGGGGAATAAAGAGTAATTTCTTCCATGGGGATTTCTCCCACCTTTGAGAGAAGTAGAAAGAAAGACATAGGGCAAGAAGTACACTAGATTTAATCTTGTCCACACACACTAGACTTCGCCAGATGTACTCAAGCATACAACGCAGCTGACACAAGCAAGGATACACACACACCAGCACACTCTTGAGACCGTGGCCCCAATCTCAGAGCTTCACGGAGACCCTGAAGAGATGAAGTGTCTCACTGTGGAAATGGAGATGGAAAAAACGTACCTGCCACGGGTAGTAACATCCAGGACAAGCTGCACTGCAGCCAGCAGGTTGTGATGGTGATCAGACACCCAGCTCAACGTGCAGCACAGCTCCGGGAGCTGCCAAAAAAGGAAATGGTGATCAGCACGGATGGTGTGGAACACAGAGGCAACGCTGCTCTCTCTGCTTCACAAGAGCCTCAACCAAGGAACAAGCCAGATACTTTGGAAAGAACCATATGAACTCCAAGAACATAGCACTTGGGGGCAGGCTCATGAAGGCATTAGGATTACTGAGGTGGAAAATGAGGTAAAAGTTTTGGACAGAGACCCCGATTTCTTTTCAAAACCCTGAGGTCATTCACCTAAGAGAGCAACAGGAGATACTCTCCTTGGTTATTCATAAGTACTATTAACCCTCCCATGTAATAACACTCCCAACAAAAGAGTCAAGAAATTCTAGAGTAAGGAAAGTACTAGCAGCAGAGTACAGAGGGCTTTGAGGAGCAGGGACCAAAATGACAGATCTGAGTAGAATCATGGGGATCTCCAAGACAGCGCAGTGGGAGAGGCCTGTTATTACCTACCTTCTCTGGCCAGTCTTTAACATCCTCAAGTAATATGAGCAGGAGCTGCTGGAGGTCAGTACTGGGTAGCAGGCACAACTGTCTATCCAGACTGGCTCGGCATACCAGGTACATCAGGCTGAGCAGTTCCCCATCTGTGTAAGCGCTGGGTCGGGCCATGACACACAACGTCAGGAACTAGAGAGAGAGAAGTCACGTGGAAAGGGGGGTATCAGGAATGCCCAAGGAAAGAACAGTGCTGGTCTTAGGAGATTCAGTGGGAAAGTTTTGGCTATGGATTCTCTTTAGCAACACTGGCTGTGATTCAGGAGGAAGGAAGATTGAAAGAAGCCTGAGTCCCAAGTCACTTCATGGGGCAAGGCACTGGCTGAAAGATTTAAAAAAAAAAAAGAATTGGTTGCTAATATTCAGCGTTCGTTTGACCAGGCTGGGATAGGAAGAACCATATGGAAGAAAAGGGAGAACAGTTCTACCCAGACTAACCTTACAGATGTAGCTAAGGCTAGTTTCCAGCTCAGTCTCTGGTGTGGAACCTTTTTCCTTTCTTGAACCCATACCATCATCAGTCTCACCGACCCTAAAATGAGGCAACAACAAGAAATATGGGCAACAGAAATATGCAATGAGAAGGCAATAGGAACCTGAGACATGGAGAGGGTGAAGAGTCTTGTCCAAAACTATAGACTGAATTCAGAGACACATGAAAACTAAAACTCAGCTGTCCTGCGGTATAATTTTTTTTCATTAGAAAATACTGCCTCTAGCTTTTGTTTTCTATCTGGAATCCCACCTATTAATAACACAACGAACCATTCCCCCCGTCACCTTCCAATGACAGAAAAAAAAATTTCCCCCCATTTTGTGACCATCTGAATACCTTGAATACATTATTGTCTTTTCCTGTTAGAATCTGAAGATGATAGATTTAGAGCTAAAATGACCTTTAGGATCATCCTCCTTTTACAGCAGGGGAAAATGAGGCTCAGAACAGTTAACCAACTTGTTAAAACACATAAATAGTAAATATCAGAGCTAAGGTTTGGACCCAGATACTAAGACTCCAAATCCAAGGATCTCTCCATTGCATACCACCACCTCCCCACCTTGTAAAAAAAAAAAGGGTGGAGGGTATTCTATCTGTAGGTAATAAATCCTGATAACAGCAAGTATGGAGAATGAGAATAGCTCAGGTGTGCTGACCACAGCGCATGAGAGAAGTATAACTAGTTAAAGTCCTCTTTTCATATTTACTTCGAGGGGCTAGTTTGCTTTTGGTCTTTAGATTCAGACACTTGTAGTCGATCTTGAGCAAGTCACTAAATGTTTTCTCATCCGTAGAATGGGAATAATATACTGCCTGCCTCACCAACTTGTTGTAAATAAAGTACTTTGAAAACCCTGGGATAAAGGGCTGGCCTGAGAGTCAGCAAGACCTGGGGTCAAATCCTACCTCTGACTCCCACTGCTTGGCTGTGTGACCACAAGGACATCGCCTAACATCTCAGAGCCCCTGGAAGCTCTCAGACTCTAAGTAACAGATGAGTTGCTGACCCGCATCGGTGGAGGGGACTCTATCCCAAGAGTTTCCCATACCAATAAAATCACAAATTGAGGTGATCATAATTCTCAGAGGAGCCTTTCAGGACCCATGGGAGCTGGCAGCAGTGGCCTAATGTAGAGGGCCTGGGGGTGGGCTCAGCCACCCTTTCCTGATTTTAGCATTTATTAGGAACAGAAGAGGGACAAGGGTGGGACCTCAGAAAGAAAACTCTGGTGTCTGCTGGGTCTGGGTGGCACATCTGGGCTAAGTTGGGCTTATGCCCACATGCAAATATAGTATTGCAGGCATGTGCCTGTGTGGATCTCAACATGTGAGTGGGAATGGTCTGATATTTCTTGGTGTGTTTCTCAATTTGAACTTGCGTCATTATGCATATTTGCTGTAAATGTGACCTTTCTATAGTATTATTACAGAGGAATGAGGAATGTTGATAATGGGGGCTGATGAATATGCCTTTTCTACGTTTTTGTGGGGGTAGGATGAAGACAGTAGGCTACAAATATGACTAAATCTTTAAGTAAGGGGGGATATAATGACAACACTTTTCTTCAGGAAAAGAAATGCTGACCTTGAAGACTATGTGAGAGCCAGGAGGAGCAGCCAGCCCTCCCCAGCACTTTAGCCAAAGGCTATAAAATGAAACATTCATTAGGGTTCAATATGCTGGTTTTCTTTGGGAGCAGCACGCAGAGGGTTATAGTCTAACTGACGACAATGGATTTCTCTATTCCCTGCACTTCTGAGGAATCACTTGACTGAAACTTTGGCGTCTGTGGCTGCTATTCTGAGAATAAGAATCATCTGCTCCCAAGGGGCTCTTCCATAGCTCCCTGTGAGAAAGCATGGAGAACAGGGATTTCACAGCTGAACAACCCTCCTTCCCCACATGCATTCAGCTGGCTATTAGTAAGTCGACCTTTGCATTGTTCCCCTTCATGAACAAGGTGATTTCATCTATCCTATTTCACTTAATACCTGGCTAGAAGCTTTCAACATAGTGGGAGAGAAAGGAATGTTTTGATGGTCAGAGCTAGGCGTTCGCCCTGAACAAATCACATCCCTCCTTTGTGCCTCAGTTTCCACATGTGTTCTTCCCAACTGAGAAAAAAAAATCAGTTTCTCCATATAAAATTATCTGAGTTCTTTCAATGGAAGGGATTGTCGTTTTTGTTCAGTTGTGTCTGACCCTTTGTGACCCTATTTGGGGTTTTCTTGGCAAAGATACTGGAGTGGTTTGCCATTACCTTTTCCAGCTCATGTTACAGATGGGGAAACTGGGTTAAAGTGGCTCGCCCAGGGTCATATACCAAATGTCTGAGGCCAGATTTGAACTCAGGAAGATGAGCTTTCCTGATTCCAAGCCCAGTGCTCTATTCACTAGTCATCTAGCTGTCTGCAGTGGAAGTTAGTAGATAAAATATACTTAGTTCTAGCCCTCAATATAGATTACCTTAGTCCTCTTTTTAATTCAATAAACATTTAAGTGACTTGTGTGCAAAGCAATGCACTAAATGCTGAGGGAAGATAGCAAGTTTCAATATGATTTGGTCACTGCTTTTCTGGGGCTTACAAGGTAAGCAGACAGATAAAATATAATCACTAATAATTATAACTACAATATATATAACATCAGAAGTACATTAGAAAGCTATGTGAGGTAGGGAAGGAGCTAGCTCATTTCTGACAAGCTTCACTTGGGAGGAAGCATTTCAGTTGAGTTTTAAAGGATTCAACAGGTAAGAAGAGACACCGTGGAAATTATAGGCATAGAGAAAGGCATAAGCAAAGGCATGGAGGTTGGAAAGTACAAGGGACAGAGCAATCTAGTCTGGATCTTTTTTATCTGAATTTACTTCTCCAGCACAATATCGTGGAAAGACTGCTAGACTAGGAGTTCGGAGACAGCTGGGATCAAATCCTGCCTCTGGCACTGACTAGCTTTGTGACAATACATAACATATTTAGCTTCCTTAAGTCTCAGTTTTCTCCTAAGAAAAATAATAATTTTATAAGTTTTAGCTCTACTCAAATTTAACATCAAGAAATTAATAACAACACTATTTCTGAAGGCCCTACCTAAAACATCCAATGGCCTGAAGTGGGGGTGGGTCTCCTTTTGGTTTTGTTCAATTAGTGAGCCACTTTGCCAGGAGTCAGGCTGACTTGGGCTGTCCCTCGAAAGGCCGGAACAAAGCTATCCTGCCAGGAGGCAGTACTACACATCCCATAGGCAGGTGCTGCTAAATAAAACCAGGCCTGTCGATTTCAGCTCTGCACAACACATGGCAAAAGCCAATGCATGGGAGAAGAATCAATGCTGAGCTAATGGAAAAGAAGAAACAAACCTTACATGGATCAAATTACACTGTCCCCAAAACAGCCAGTCAGAAACAACTCTTCATGCTTGACAGAACACTCCTTTGATGTATTAATTGCCGTTTATTTATCCATTTAGCCTATTCAGCCCTGCTGCCCTTTCCAAGAGCCCAATGGATGAAAGCCTCTGACACCATGAGAACAGTGCTATGACCTGATGGTCAGAGTAGAGAGGAGGCTTTCACTGGGACTCAGACCAGTGCTTTGCATCAGCCTGGAGGTGCCCAGCTCTGTCTTTAATTCAGGGTAAGGACTGGGGGGCTCAAATTATTGACTATGATCTCTGGTGGGTTAATTCAGCCCTCACTCTCAAAACCTGATTATACACAAATAGCTTTCAGACTTATTTCACCCAAGTTCCTGTAGGTATCTGGTTCAATATGACATCTATGGCTTGTTAAGTTGTTTCACTCATGTCTGATTCTCAGTGACCCTATTTGGGGCTTTCTTGGCAAAATACTGGAGGGGTTTGCCATTTCCTTCTCCAGCTCATTTTACAGATGAGGAACTGAGGCAAACAAGGTTAAGTGACTTGTCCAGGGTCACACAGCTAGGCCAGATTTGAACTACAGTAAATGAGTCTTCCCAATTCTAAGCCCAGTATTCTATCCTCGGCGACACCTAGCTGCCTTCTATGACTGTATATATAGGCATAAATTAATATTGAGTGATCTCAGATAGCCCTCTCAGTTTTTACACTTCTCTCTACTTTAAGTCTCTGCTCTTCTCTTCCTTCCTTCCCACACTCCACATTTAATCCCTATTCATTCCCATCAAAGAAGGCTCTTTCTACTTTCTATTTTCACCCTGACCTTTCTCTTCAAAACAGCCTCCCTAGTCTTAAGGACACCTCCGTACACCAAACCAGCGACAAAAATCAGTGGCCAAGAGATCTGAACATTCTCATACAGGAAGTACTTTGTCTTCCTGATTGGGGAAAATCCCTCATTTCTGGATGATAAGTGCTATTCTCCATCATTTTAAAGTGGAAAATGGGCCAAAGAGAGAGGAAAAGGATTTGCCTGCTCAGAGTGACCTAGCAAAACAGTAACGCTGTCATCCAGACAGCTTCAGCATTCTGGTTTTCAAACCTCCAAATTATTGCAAGCATTAACTGTGCCCCACTTTGAAGGGGCTAAGAGTTAGTAAATGCAGGAAGCAAACTAAAGCGTGCTGAAGACAGAACTCATTGAGAAGGGACAGGAAAAGCCAGGCAGAAGAAAGTCCTTGGGAGAAAAACCGCTCTGAGGGCTGGCTCTGAAGCCTACAATTAACCAGGCCATTTAAAGCCACCTCGATTGGTTAGGGGGAGACACTAGCTAAAGATAAAGGCGCTGAGTGTATCCACCTGCAGAGTGTGTTAGCTGCTGCTGGGAGAGACATTCAAATGGATGAGGGTGATGGAGGGAGGGGGGGAATCTTGCAACCTGAGAATTCTATGCTTCTCTACTTTATTTAACTTCTATGTATTTCTTAATTCTTTAGTAAAACTTTTAAAACTCTGACCTTGCCTCAGCTGAATTAAGGGAAGGGTGCTGTGTATATGCTAAGTCCAGAGAGATACGGGCAATGTCGAGGTTTCATTGGAGGTCCCATTTGAGGCGGTAGGAGGCCGAAGAAGAGGAGGAAGGATCTCTCTGGGGAGAGGACTTTTGGTTTCAGTTGCCAAAGCTGCTCTGGGCCTTCCAAAGATACTTGTCCATGAAACCAAAGACAGCTTTTAGCCTAGAGTTGTTCACAGTTCCTCATATACTTACTAATGATGTCTCGAACCTCCATAGGGGAGATACTTAATCAGTCCACCCCATCTCTGCCAGACAGCCCCCTCCAACAAGAGCCATTTCTAGCTTCTCCCAGGATAATGAACCAGGGGAAGATTGCCCCCTGCTGATTCTTAGTCTCAGTAGGTTTTTCACAGACGTCTCCCATCTAGCTAGGCCCACAGGAGCATTGGGTATCTCTAAGCTGAATAGCCTGCCAACAACTCACTTAAATGAGACAGAAGAGGGAAACCTTCATAGAGCCCAGGTCCCACTGGGACTGTTAATCTCTCTCTTTCCATAAGACCCAAGGGAAGATACCAAATTATTCTAAATGATTCTTAAAATACCTATTTTTTTTTCTGATTCCAAAGAGATGATGTGTTAAGCCTCCAATACATCCAAAACCTTGATAGCAAAGTTATCTACTAAAAAAAGTTAGTTCCCACAAGTCTCCTACAGAACCCAGTAGAAAGACAACTCCTGGTTGTAGTCTTCAGTCAAGTCTGAAATCATGCATTTTCACCCCATTCCATCTCAACAGACTTTATCTTAAAACATGACTCAAGGTTCCAAATCCAAAAAAATAAAAAGAAAGAAAGTAGAAAATTATTGGTCCCCTGAAACTCTGACAATTGCTTCTGATTCTAAGGCAATAGGGTTCCAACTGCTTCCTTCTATGGAGAAAAGCCAAGCACAATCTGTCTTAAGAAATAATACTAGAGCTTATATTCTAAAACAGCCATCCCATTCACCCCAAAATTTAACATGACACCTGTGGAAAGCTATAGCTCTGACACTCAGAGTACAGGTATCCATCAGACCTAGTCCCCTGCTTCCTCCAAAGATAGGAAATTTGTAACACAGAAGAATAGGCATAAAGCTAGTGAGCCTTAAAGCTACCTAGAAGGGGGGGGAAATTAGCGGTCTTTATAGAGAGGAAAGCTAACCGGACTGTCGACACCTCCCTCCACTTCTCTACTTATCATCTGACACTCATCACAGAAGCTAAAAGCAGCCCATCTGATAGCTGCCGGCTCCACTCCCTGTCCCAATGCTATCTCCCACCTTGCATTTGTTTTTTTCTGTATGTGATTCTCTCTCCTACCCAACCAGACAGTGTGATTAAAGTTCTAAGTTGGGGAAGTGGAAAGAAGCTTATTACACTAGATCTGGAACTTAGAGGAAAGAGAAAGGGGCAGGATCTTTGCAGGCTGGCACAAGTGTAGGTTATTTATAGCTACAACAGAATGTGGTAAAGTTTAGTTTGGCACCAAATTACTCAATATAACTTGGGAGCAGATAGTGGGAGTTCAAATTCGTGTTCTTAGCATAATTCTATCTTTCTGTTGATGCTCATTCATCCATTACATGTAACAAAGGCCTGAGGCACCAATGGCCTTGGTCTCAATTAATCATGATCAGTGCAAAACCCTACCCATGGTGTATAGGCAGGTATTCACTGCCCACCGGGGTTTTACAAAATCTAGCTGCATCTCCCACTGACCCAAAGGGTGTCAAGAAATATGTCTAATCATTTTCAAAACTCAAAAAAATATTCACTATAGTGTGAAAATTATATAGAGCACTTTTAGGAAAGAGTGTGTCAAATATCCAAACAAAATAAGGCATTACCACTCAAATAAATTTGGAATCACTGCTCTAGCAAATGTAAAGACCCTGGGTACTAATTTACCAAAGCTGATTTTGAGAAAAGATTCTCACACTGTATAAGAACTCTGGATGAGTTTCTAGCAGCCCTAAAGATGAGCCCTGGGCACTATGGAGCTGGCAACATCATGGTTCTCTATCATTTGAAGGACAACTTCCACTTCAAGCTATCAAGCTATTTTGTGCCTTCCACAAAATGACAGGGTGGCATCCTTCATCCTTGGGGCTCCAGGTGGCTGAAATTTCCTCAGAAATTACAAGAAATTTGTGGTGGGGTTCTAAAGGATATTTCAAAGCTCCAAGATGGGAGAGCAGACTGGGATGCTTTAGCAATATGGGGTTTTATGAGACAGAACTCAGAAAACACACAGCAGTCCCATCAGCTATTATATGATTCTGATCCTCCAAATGAGTATGTGATGAATTGAACCCACGATCATAGAACCTACAGTCCGTTACCTTAACCAATCTTCTGTGTCTCTACCTATCCTAATTTACAGACCTGCTTATATCAAAGTACTAGATCCCTCACTTCAATCCTGAAGACCAGAAATAGACATGGAAGATCCCACACCTGTCTTGGGCTATACAGAATATTAAGTAACAGGGTTTAAGGACTAAATTAAACCTTATTTAAGAGGGTTTAAGGGATGAATGTCACTCCATCTCCCATCTCTCTGCACTTCCACTGGGGGTGCTCTTCTTCCTCACCTCTCCCTCTTAGTTTCCAAAGTTTCCTTCAAAGAGTCAGCTCCTATCTCACCTTTTGGAGGATTTTCCTGGTCTCCTTAGCTGCCCATGCCAATCACTTTTATCTGCACAGTACTGACTTCTAAGTTCCTTGTTATTTACATGTTGTCTTTTCCATTAGAAGTATACTCCTTGAGGGCAAGGTTTTGCTTTGTTTTAGGGTTTCGGTTTTTTTCTTTTGTTTTGTGTTTTTTTTTTCTGGCCTTTCTTTGTACCCTAAGAGCTTAGCACAATATCTGGCACATAGTAAATGCTTAATGCTTGATATTTAACCACATATCTTTGTTGGGGGTGGGATAGATAAAACTGAGACAATCAGATCAGATTGCCCTGAGATCCCACCTAGATTTAGAACTGGAACAGCCCTTACAAACCCTGTAGTCCAACTCCTTTATTTTACCAAGGCCCAGGAAAGTCAAGTGACTTACGCACTGTCACACAGATCCAAATCTAGCTCTTTTCTTATTATAGTACTTGCCTCTTCTCCAAGCTCCCATCGACATGTTCTTCCCCTTGCCCCTCTAGTTGAGTGTCCCAATTCCAAAATCTCTAAAATGAAAGCTAATTCTTCCATGGAAAGCTGAGATTAGAAATCTCTTCTCATACTATAAACACTGCCCTTATAATAATCTTAGAATAATTTATAGCTCTTCCTATACGATAGCAGAAGAGAACTGAGCCAACACTTCTTCAGGAGTTATGTTCACCCCCTATTAAGAAATAAGAAGTCACTTTGAACCTTTACTGTATAGTCCATGGATGGCCACTAAGAAAGACATAGGTCATATATGTATAGCCAGGGCTTCTGCATCACTTTTTTATTTCTGTGGAGAACAGGAGATCCAGAAAATTTCTAAAGAGTGAGACAAAATAAAATTGAAGACATGCCACCAGAAGTGAGATGGCTCTGATCCTTTTTTTCTGGGAAAGAGAGCATACTGCTGAAACTGTACAGCTCTGAGTTCCCTCTGGCAGGAAAACATGAGATAAGACAGAGGAGGAAAACTTGTCTTAGACTGCAGGATCTGGAGCTGACTACTTCTCTTCCTTCCATTGACCCTGAAGAGGGATTTTCTGGTGACCTTGGGGGTAACAGGCAATGAGTACCTGCAGCTAATGGATTCAGACAACTGAGTTTCCATGAGAAAAAGAGGGGTAGCCTGGGCTGCTGCTGCAGTAATAGGTGCTCCAGCTGCTGCTGCTGCTGTTGCTGCTGTGGACAAAAACTTGACTAGCTGGTGGGTGAGATAATCAGAGTCTAGTAGTGAGGGAGAGTTTTCCCTCTGAGATTATTTCCAATTTATCCTATCTATATCTTGTTTGTTCATAGCTGTTTGCCTGTTGTCTCTCCCATTAGACTATGAACTTCCTTTAAGGTAGGGGCTGTTTTTGACTTTCTTTACATCCCCAGCAGTTAACAGTATGCCCGGCACATAGAAGGCACATAATACTTGCTTGCTGAGCTGAAATGGTTTGATTTGATATGGGGATCGGTTGTTGTCCTTCATTCTCAAAGAGGACCAAAAATGACATCACCATGTTGGAGTCGAGGTACAGTGTGTCTGACTGTGGCTGTTCAGCCCAGTACAAGCCTGGAAGGCTCTAGCATGATCAGGCAAAAATAATCTTTGTGAACGTGTGTAGTGGAGCTGTCTCTAAAAGCCACTACAGTTCTGTGTTGCTCATGGAGCACAGTGCCTTCTTTGATGCAGGGACATCATACTGGGTGGTTTTTTGCCAGTGTCTCCCACGTCATGCAATCAATTCCAACGTTCTTCAGAGAGACCTTGAGAGTGTCTTTGTGTCAGTTCTTCTGACCACAATGTGAGTGCCTGCCTTGCATGAGTTCTCCATAAAACAGTCTTTTAGATAAACATATGGTTGGCATTCAAGCAATGTGGCCAGCCCATTAGAGTTGCACTCTCTGCAGTACAGTTTGAATGGCTGGCAGTTTAGCTCAAGAAAGCACATCAGTGTCCAGTATTTTATACTGTCAGATAATCTTCAGAATCTTCCTAAGACAGTTCAAATGAAAGTGATTCATTTTCTTGCCATAATGCTGGCATACTGCCCAGGTTTCACAGGCATACAATAATGAAGTCAGCACAATGGCTCTGTAGATCTTCAGTTTGGTAGGCAGTCTAATACCTCTTTTCTCCCACACTTTCCTTTGGAGCCTCCCAAACACTGACCTAGCTCTGACAATGCATGAGTCAACCTCAGCATCTATGCGTACATCCCTGGAAAATATACGGCCAAGGTAAGTGAATGCACAGTATTCAAGATTTCTCCATTTGCTGTAACCAATGGTTCCACGAATGGATGATACAGTGCTGGCTGGTGGAGAATCTCTGCTTTCTTGCTGTTAATTGTTAGGCCAAAATTAGCACAAGCAGCAGAGGATCAATCCATACTTTGTTGCGTCTCAGCTTCAGAGATTGCATTGAATGCGTAATCATCTGCAAACAAAAAAATCACACACCAATTCTCCCTCCACTTTAGTCTTGGCTTGTAGTCTTCTCAAGTTAAATAATTTACCATCGGTGCAGTAGCCGACCTTGATGCCATTTTCGTCCTTGTTGAAGGCGTCTGACAACAGTGGTGAAAACATCATGCTAAAAAGCGTGGGTACAAGCACATAGCCTTGTTTCACTCCATTGGTGACTAGGAAAGCACAAGAGCATCATCCATTATTCAGAATCTGTGCAAGCGTGCCATCACGAAATTGACATACAATACTGATGAACTTCTCTGGGCAACCAAATTTTGACAGAATTTTCCAAAAGCCCTGGTGACTACCGGGATCGAAGGCCTTGGTCACGTTGACAAATGTTGTGTACAGACCTCTCTCCTGCTCCTGGCATTTCTCCTGGAGTTGTCAGGCCACAAATACCATATCAACCATTCCTCAGACCTTTCTGAAGCCACACTGACTCTCAGGTAAATGACCATCTTCCAGGTGAAGGATCAGCTTATTAAAGAGGACTCTCGCAAGAATCTTGCCAGTAATGACTAAGAGAGATCCCCCCCACCCCATGAATGTCACAGGACAATCTATTTCTTTTTCCTTTATAGAGATGGACAATGGGGACATCCTTGAACTCCTGGGAGATAACCTCTTCTTGCCATGTAACCTAGAAAATTTCAGTCAGTTTTTGTATGAGAAATGAACCCCCTGACTTGTAAATCTCATCTGGAATAGAATCGGCACCAGGTGCTTTGCCATATGAGAGGAGCCTAATGGCATTGAACTCTTCTTCGGATGGAAGTTTAGCTAGAGAGGGATAGACTTTAACTTGAGGTATACAGTCAATAGCTTCAGTATTGATTAATAATGGTCTGTTGAAGATGCTATGGAAGTGTTCAGCCCATCTCTCCAGGATCATGTCCTTATCATTAATCAACGTGGCTTCATTAGCACTGAGTAGCTGAGATGCACCATAGGTGTCTTTGGCCATAAATAGCCTTCAGGGCATCATAAAAGCTCTTTGGATTGTTACTATCAGCGTAAAACTGGATTTCATCTGCCTTCTTACTGAGCCAATAATCCTGCATCTCTCTAAGCTTTGTTTGCACTTTACTCTTGATGGAATTAAATGCTGCCTTCTTAGAGATGGATGAATTATCCTGCTGGTAAACCCTGTGGAGTTCTCGTTTTTTATTTAGTAGCTTGTGAATTTCCCCATCATTTTTATTAAACCAATATTGATGTTTGCCAGTGTACTGGCCCAGACAAGTAAATGCAGCGCTGTACACCAAATTTCTGAAAGCTGCCCACTCTTTTTCTCATCCACTGTTGCCAACTCTGTGTTGGGCTCAGTGTTTCCTCCAAGTTAGCGACAAACTGTTCCCACTTGGAGAAGCACCTTAATCTGAGGACATTAAATCACCTGGTAGTCACTTTGCCTTGGAGCTGCTGCTTTTGTCAGATGTGAATATTTAGCTTGGAGACTATAAGTCTGTAACCAGTCCAGCATTCTGGGCCACACATTGCCTTCATCACTCTCACATCTTGTCTCTCCTCCTTACAATGACATAGTCTATTAAATGTCAATGTTTGTTGCCAGAGTGCATCCATGAAGTTTTATTATGTTTAGGTAAACAGAAGACGGTGTTGGTGATGAGAAGGTCATGAGATGCACAAGTCTTCAATAGTAAGTGATTGTTGCTCTTTCTGATTCCATTCCTCCCCAAGACTCCCTGCTACATCTGGTAGTCTGTGCCTATCCTTGAATTAAAGTCACCTCGAATTATAAACTTGTCCTCTTTTGCCACACTGATGATGAGGGTCTCTAGGTCTTCATAAAATTTTTCTTTAGCCTCATCAGGGTTCATCATAATGAAGCATAAGCACTAACAATGGTGGCATAGAGCTTCCCTGCAAGTAGCAATTGCATTGTTATCAGCCTGTTGTTCACTCCTTTTGGTAGGCAGACAAGCACGTTGACTAGTTTTGATTCTAAAACCTATGCAAGCTTAATGGCGCTCCCCTTCATAGCAGCCACTCAAGAAAAGTACTTATCCCAGCTTCAATAAGCTGGCCTTCATTTGCCAGCCTTGTTTTGCTCAGGGCTGCTATCTGGATGCGACACCTGCTGAGTTCTTTTGCAACTAGAGCTGTTCATCTTTTGAGTCTACTGGATTTCATGTTGCCCATAAGCCTTCGCATATTCCATGTACTGATGGTGAGTGGAATGATCTTTGCAAAAGTTTTTATACATCTTTTTGTGTTTCAACCATAGGTGGGATCCCTGCCTGCCATGGTAAGCAGGACAGGGTTGGGTAAAGCAGACAATTTTTAGGGTGTCTTTTCTAGACCCTTCCTCACACCAAGAAGTGAGCTGTGTGGACCTTAAAAAAAGGCTGCTCAGACACCCAGGGGGCTGCCGAATTCCACCAAGGCTTTCACTGAGATGACCCTATGGCCTGAGCCACCTGTGTACAGGGTTGTGACTACAACTCTCAGTGTATCTATACCTGCTACTTCATCACCTGCCTGTTACCACAGGACTTTGCCACAGGGAAAAATGGTAAAACAGTATGGGTGATATGTTTTGATTCATGCATAAATTGGATTTAAGTGAGGCAGAGTTGCAAAAAGTTGGACTCACTTTCTCTTCCAGAGTCATCAAAGTCCAATGGCAAGACAAAGTCAAGATGACTGGTGATAGCTCAGGACACAGTGGATGATCTTAGTGTCTTCAGTGTCTAACCAAGCTCTAAGTGCTCTACAGCACCTACTTCAGCCTCCTTCATGGTGGCTGGAACAAATTGTTCTCATCCATCCATTCTGCTGGGGGACGCTGGGGGAAGTCTTCACGTGCTTGGGGTAGACACCCCCCCTAATTCACTGAAGAATTTCCTCGGTTACCCTCAACCTGATTTAGCCTATCTGACAGACTGTGGCCCCTGCACATGCTGAAGCTTCTTGGAGCCACAAGTGAGTGTTGGGTGAATCAGGTGGACACCAAAGGTAGAAAGCAGCCCTGAAAAGGGCTCAGCAGCCCTCACACCAGAGATCCTGGTCTTCCCTGAACACACCCTACACCCCAATATGGAGATAAGGACCATAAGGAGAGAGGTTCCCAACCTGCAGAGACTGACAGCTATTAGTGACTCTCATTGGGCTGGCGAGCTGAGGGAGGAGATTGAGTCCTGTCACCCTTTTTCCCACTTTCCCTTATTTCTTGTGTGTTGTCTGAGATGAGGGCAGAAAGCCCCTTTCCTTACTTTTTTTCTACAAGTTTTGGGTTTAGACAGTTCAAGAATGCTCCTACTCATTCCTGAAGAAATGGAAGCCAAGTGGGAGAAGGTTTGGTTCTAGCTAGAGACCTATGTCTATTTAGGAGCATTTGATCTATTTCCTTTCACTTCATGCCATATATAGTAAACTATCTTAACAAATAATAATAATAATAACTAGCATTTATGTAGTGCTTACTATGTGCCAATCACTGTGCTAAGCACTTTACAATTGTCTCATTTGATCCTCACAACACCGTAAGGTAGGCGATATCGTTTATCCCCATTTTACACATAATGCTAAGACCGAATCTGTGAATGTTGGGAAACATGACCTGAGAAAGGAGAGTCCAGAGATACAGGATTGAGGCTCATGAGCTATGTACAAAGCATAGAGTTTATATTTTCATATTCCAAGTGATAGCTCAGTTCATCCCCTAAATTAATTCTCGACATGGCTAACAGAGATAGAATGAAACTTCTAGGTCCCGCTACTAAAGCCATGAACTTAACAGCAGAAAAAGCAGTCTAGGTACCTGCAAACTTAGCCAGCAGCAGGGAGAGAGACTGCAGTTGTTGTCACTGTTGTTTTCAGAAGACAAATAAACAAAAACTTGTCCACACAAGGCACAGAGACACTGACAGAACCACCAGGCTAGTGGCTCATGTAAAACAAAGTCATTCAGTAGGCAACTCAGACCCTGCACTCCCTTAGCTGGATAATACAGTAACACGCTGCCTTCCATAAGTAGAAGGCAGAACAGAAGGCAGCACTCCAAACCACACAAGCAGATTTGGACTGCTGTGCTACAGATGTCATACATGATTTCTGCAATGTTACAAGAATCTTGGACATAGCTGCCAAATTTATCTTTCTTTAGCATTGTTTTGAACACACTGCTATATGTAGCTATATTTAGTTGAACACATTACTGTATATCACACTATTTAAGTATATATACTATGCTTATAGGTTTCTGCTTTATATTCATAGGTATTTACTGGTGTTTGTTCTCTTGTTAGACTTTTAGTCCCTCAGGTGGGTGCTGTCTGCTCTACCTTTTGTATTTCAGTATAGACGTTACTATAGTACTGTGCCAGAGTTTGAGTTCAAAAAATGCTGAATAAATGGCACTAATTGATAAAGCTCTCCACCAAGTCAAGATTTCCTAAAGTTCATGAAGAGGAAACGCTTACCTCTCATCATGGACAGAGGGCTTCAGCTGAAGAGAGGCTTTGGGATACAAGTTAGAGCCTCTTGCTCCCAGGCTCTGGAAAGCCATGATAATTTCTTGTAGTTTTGGGCACCACACATGGGTGTTATCTCCACCTGTTAAGTCAAAGTCAAAGGTCATAGGGCATCAGGTTAGGTAAATAAGAGAAGACCCTTGGGGGGAAAAAAAGGTTAAAGAATGTTATTGCTAGCATTTTCGGAAGTTTTTATGAATTCAGGATTCCTTGATCCCTTAATAGACACATATCCAAGGAGAGCAAAGACAAAAAGAAACGGCACATATACACCAAAATAGGGACAGCATCATTTTTTTGTGGCCAAAAAAACAAACAAAGACTAGCAATAAAGTAGGTGCCCATCGTTTGGTTGGTGCATGAAAAAGAAACTCACATATGAATTTAATAGAATAGTATTGTGTCATAAGAAATGAAGAATATGAGGAAATCAGAGAAACATGGGACAGCTTACTAGAAATCATGAAGAAAGGCATAACAATGGGAATGAAGACACTGAAAGACAACCAGACTAAGATTATTTGGAGTAATAAATCTTAGTCCTGGAAAATATCTAATGAAATATAATACCTCCTTTAAGTAGAAAGGTAGATATTGTCAGTTTTAATTCTTTTTCTTTGTTACAAGGGAGAATTTAATGTGTAATTTGTGAGATGGGGGGTACATCAGGAAAAGATTATGATAGAGAAAACAAAAGGCATCACTAAAACTTAAAAAAAAAATAACCTAAGAGTTCCTTATATCATAGACATCAAGGTAATCCACTTGCAAGGTTTTGTGTAGCAATTACTAAATAGTTACACTACAATGTCGCCACTTGGGAAGGATACCGATGCCATGACACTACCACTGGAGAGAAGTAAGCTAAACTGTTGACCACAAAAGGAAATCAAGGATCTGAAACCAAAAATCTCCAAAAAGCTGCAAGATATGATAGGGTCACATGTTAGCACTGGTTCAATGATGACCTGCCATAATTACCATCTAAAATTATTTTGGTTCTTTCATCTGTACATCTGTACAAACCTCATGGTCCATAGCCTAAAAGGTCTAGCAAAGCATATATCCAGCAGGAATAGATGGGGCAGTAGGTGTGAATTTTGCTGAATTAATATAACTAAATTAGTAAAAACATAAATCTTAACTCTTTGAACAAAGAGAAAAAATATGTATAGCCTTTTTCTCTTGAGAAAATTTACAGACAGAAGAGCAGGAAAATAAAATACAATGTGCTACACATTTTCCCAAATGGCAGGCACCAACATGTACAGGAAACTGCCCCGCCTCAACCCGCCAACCTTGCAAATAGCAAAGTATGTGACTTCTAAAAAGATTTCATGTGCCAGTCATGGAATTAGTACACCAAGATTCTCTCATTTTTACTGAAGGGTCTTATCTAAATTTCCTATGCTTGGCTGAGCCTCTGTTTCCCCCTTTGAGAATGGGAAGTATTTCCTTTTTAGAAAAATACACAAATACCTAAGAGTCAGAAATAAACTCGACTGACAGGTACCTGAACAGGAGAGAAACTGAAAAGAAGTCACAACTAATGAAACTAGGCTAACTATGCCAAGAACGCAAATGTTTAACTTGGAAATGGGTAGGCTGCCATTGCTAGATTATCATTCAAGAACTCAGATCCAAGTGCTCAGATAACATCCCAGAGTAACTTATACCTCTTGGCATATGCATTAGCAGAGAAGAACTCAATTTCTACTGATTTCCAGAGTGAAGACTCAGCAGTCCCTCAATACCACTTCCTCATCTCTACAGCTAATCTATAAGCAATGAAGCCTGGCTTCTCAATGAGGCACAACCATAAAGCCAAACTACCCTGAAGCAATGGGATTACTCACATTGAGTTTCCCTTATGCTAGAGGCATCAAAGCAGAAAGAAGACTACTTTGGAAATGGTGAATTCAGGGAAAGGGACAACTCCTAAAACAGCTCCTAAAAAAGAAGCTCTGATAACCTACTGATGGTAGGCTCAAACAACATGGAATGACAAGCAGAGGAGCACTAAATCAAAAGGCTTCCTTCAGCTGGTTGTTGCCATGTTTATTACTTTGGACTGATATATGAGGTTAGACGAGCTACATCAGAATTTAATTGGATCTGTGGGCATCTAGGTGACACAGTAGATAGGACTCCAGCCTTGGAGTCAGAAGGACCTGAGTTTAAATCCAGCCTCAGACACTTGACAATTACTAGCTGTGTGACCCTGGGCAAGTCACTTAATCCCAATTGCCTCATCAAAAAGAAAAAAGAATTAATTATTGGATCCCAAAGAGGAAAACACTTTCATAGATTTGTTTCACTCCCTCAACCAGCTTGAGAGAGGCAATAACATTGTCACCCACACCTTAGAGATGTTAAGTTGACGGATTCTTGTGAAGCATGATGAGACTTCACCCACAAAGGTAGGATGTGTTTGCACGGTCATAGAATTTACGAGTTTGAGTGGACCTCTGTGGCCATCTAGTCCAACCCCCACACAAAAGGAATACCCACCATAACAGCAGTCTCTACTTGAGAACCTCTAGGGAGGGGGAACCTGACACCTCTTGAGGCAGCTCATTCCACTTATGGATAGCTCTAATGGTTAGAAAGTTTTCCTTGACATTGAGTCTAAATTTGCCACTTTGCAACTTCTATCCACCTGATTCTGGTCCCTCTTCTAGGGCCAAATGAAACATCTACTCTTTCCTCAGCAGGACAGCCCTCCATATACTTGAAACTGCTATCATGTCCCCCTGACTCTTCTCCTTTCCAAACTAAATATGCCCAGTTCCTTCAACCAGTCCTCATATGATATGGTCTTAAGGCCCTCCACAATCCTAGCAGCCCTCCTTTGGACACTCTCCAGATTATCAATGTCCTTCTTAAACCTTGGCACTAAGTTTACTAGTACATGAAGTCACAGTGTATGGGAAGCGATGACATGTATGTGATGGGAGAACCAGGTGATGTATATATACATGAAGTATGTGCACATATATATATATATTACACCTATATCACATACATATACTTGTGTATGTACATGTATATATACATCTATTTCTAGATATCTACAGATATATAACACAAACTTTTAGTATATCTATGTAACAAATTACATGTGTATATATATACATGCACATACATACATCTAGATGGGTGTGTGTGTGTGTGTGTGTGTGTATAAAGTTTGTGTTTGCAGAAAGGCATTTGGCATAGCAGAAAAAATGTTGCATTTGCAATCAAGAGACCTAAGGCAAAATCCCAGCTCAGACACTTAGTACTATGTGACCATAGGCAAGTTATTCAAGCTCTCAGATTGTGTATCCTTATTAGTAAATAGAGATAATAATCTTATACAGGCTTATTGTAGGAAAAGCATTATATAAATGTCAATTAATATTTAAGGAAATATGTAAGTAGAGAAATAATCATAATCTCCAAATTATACGGAATAAGATTTAAGAAGAGGAGTAGATATTTTCTCTGATCCTCATGACCTCCCAAACTTCTCCAAAATAGATATTACGGTGCAGAGATAAAACAATTTCAGTTGTCTCAATGATCTAGGAAGCCAAAAACCTAAAGAAGGTTAAAAAAAAAACTACGTGAACTATCACCTAACTCTAGCTCACTCAGCACCCCTGACTCCTGTGATCATCACAATGGCAGCAAGGCTGTACAAGCCAAGCTGACCCATGGGCCTACAACAGAATGTAGTTTGACACACTGATCTCCTGGGCAGAAATTTGTCCAGGTTAGGATAATAACAGCATGGAAGTGCTCTGTAACTCTAGGCCAAAGAACTGAGAAAGAGAAGGAACAAGTTAAGACACCATGGGAATGGGGGTGGAGGGTGGTGGAACTGGCCTTCAGGGGAGTAGATAGGAAAGTGGTAGGAGGGAGGAGTTGGACCTACATGATATTTCACTAAACTTGAAGGAAAGAGTCCAGTATTTACCTGGGGTCAGTTCCATCCTTCCCAAAGTCACTTGGGGCAGAGACATAGCCTGGAGAAATATGGATTGCCCCACTGGGGAGGAGGTGAGATGATTTGAAATCCAGGCCTTAGGGAAACCACCATGAGAGGGGAGAGAGTTAGAAAGTGAGCAGTAGGGGAAAATAAGAGAGAAAAAGAGTGAAATTAGCAAAGGTCTCAGGAGGAAGAAAACTCAAAGACTTTGATCATAAGTAGACAAGCCAAGAGGAAAGCAGAAAGAAATATGGCCTCCAGATCTAGTAAGCAAATTCAGGCATCTATGAATAAATACTGCAAAACAAAGGGAAATGATTCAACATTCGATGAGGTAGAGGTCCCTGTGGATTATGAGTAGAGCATGGAACCATAACACATTGTTCCTAAGTGGTTCAAAAGATAAATGAGAATTGTGAGAACAGAATTTACAGCCTGCACAGGAAGAATCATTGGCCAAATAGCAAAACTTGATTCCAAGATGACAAGTTTCACCAAAGAAACAAAAGAAAGGACAAATGATTGAGAATGCAAACACATAGAAGTGAAGAACAATCTGGAAGAGAAGCAAAAAGCAGTAACATTAAAAGAAAATGTGCTTTCCATGCAAGCAAAACATACTGTTTTTAAGGACAGGATGCATGGATTAAAGATCGTAGGTCTCCCAGAAGAACAGAAGTAAAAAAAAAAAAAGAAAGAAAAGAAAACCCTGAATGCCATAATGCCAGAAATAATACAAGAAAACTGTCCAGAACTTCTGAACACAAGAAAAAGTGCCAATTTGAAAAATCCATAGATCTCCTCCAGAAAAAGAACAACAACAACAACAAAAACTCCAAGACACAGTGATTTAACTTTAAAATTACATTGAGAAACAAAGAGAAAGACCTCCAGATATGAAGGAAAGAAAGACTGCTGAATCTAACGGAAAACACAAGAGGGAACGGAATGGTGTGTTCTAAAGAGCAATGGAGCTCAAGATGCAGCCCAAACACATCTAGCCTGAAAATCTGAGGTTAACCATAAATAAAAAGAGACGGATGTTCAATAATAAAGAGGCATGCAAAACACTATTAGAAAGAAAACCAGATATGTAAATGTAAAGCCTATGTCAGATTGTGCGCCGTCTTGGGGAGGTGGGGGGGAGAAAAAGGGAGAAAAAATTTTCAACTCAAAAGCATATGAAAAAAAAAATTTTTTTAAATTAAATTAAATTTAATTTAATTTAAAAAAAAGAAAAGAAAAGAAAGAAAACCAGACCTGAAGAAATGATTTATTTCTCAAACACCTTAGACAACAGAAATGTAGGAAGGGTTAACAAATTCAGTAGCCAAGGACAGCAGAGGGGCCATTAAGAGGCTTCTCTCTATGTGTACTCAAGGCAGAATTCAGGTGGAAATGTGGTGGAGAGGTGGACCCGAGACACTGTGGACTGAACCTCACAACCTTACCGTCTACAAGTGAATTCATGTTTTGTTTTGTTTAGTTTTAAAATGAGATTAAATTACAAAATAGAAGAGTGCATGAATGGAATGAGGAGGGGACGAGGATAGATGAGAGTGTGTGGTGTGCCCTGGTCAAGTCAAGGGCTAACAGTGAAGGGAAGATGGCTCCGGTGGTGTCTCAAGAAGAGGAAAGCTTGCAGGGGAGTGGGTAGGGAGGTGGTAAAAGGGACTGAAAAGGGAGAAGGAAGCCTTGTTTTAGGAGTGAGAGGGGTTGCCACTGATAAATGTTTCTATGAGTGAAGAGAAATGTTCTGTGTAGGAAGATAGAGACCTTGTGCTGGGTGTTGTCTCTGAGGATTTGGTACTTGGAGACACCACTTGTTCAGGAAGAGAGGAGTTGAAACTACTCAGAAGCAAGTTCTTTAAGGTGATGGGAGAATCTGCATAGAGCAGGGAGCCCAGAATGGGAACCTAGGAAGTTTTGATTCCACAAGGAATGCAGAGAATAGAGAGCAACTAGATAAATAATGGGGGTCATGAACTAGAGAATGAGAGTCTAGAATAGACAGAAAGGGCAGATAAATAGTGAAGAGAGTGCAGGAGAGAAATCTTCACTGGGAAGCAGTACAAAAAATGAAAATTTAAAAACTGACAAACAGAACAAGATGAAGGGGAAGAAAAGAAAGGCAATTCTACTTGACTGGGAAAAAAAAGGAAAAATCAAATAACCAGGTAAAAGCAGGAAAGAGAAAGGAACTAATAATAAAAATTCTAAAGGGAAAGGAGTAACAAAAAGGCATGGGCTTTGAAAAAAAAGCTGGAGGGAATAGGCTTACCTTAAAAAAAGGTTAAGTTAAACTGAAGAGACAGAATACTATATTTACAGTAGATGAGAGGAAAAAAAATCTTAACTTGAAAAAAAACAATATTAGAGATAAATGGAGGAAAATAAGTATAAGCCTAACTTTCATAACTTTAAATGTGAACGGATTAAATAGTCTAATAAAATAAAAAAGAGTGACAGATTGGGTAAGAAAACAAAACCTCACAATCTGATACAAGAAATACATTTAAAAATGGGCATACACAGAATAAAACTGAGGGGCTAGAAAAATTTGTTTGTTATGCATCATGTGAGTCAACACAGCAGCTACAATCATGTATCTGACAAAGCGCAAACATTCACAAAAATAAAAAGGGACAAACAATGAAAATGCTGAAAGGAACCGTAGACAACAAGCCAATATTCATATTAGGCCTGTTGTATATTCAGTCCAACCCTTCAGGACCCCATTTGGGGTTTTCTTGGCAAAGATACTGGAGTGGTTTGCCCTTTCCTTCTCCAGCTCACTTTAGAGATGAGGAAACTGAGGTAAACAGGGTTAAGTGACTTGCCCACATGGCTAGTGTTTGGGCCAGATTTGAACTCACAAAGACTCATCTTCCTGACTTCAGGCCTGGCATTCTATCCACTGAACTACCTAAGCTGCCCCAGTATCAAATAGCTTATATGCTCCAAAAGCCTTTAGCATCCAAATTCTTGAAGGAAACATTAGCTGAGCCATAAGAATACTTAGCCAGTCACATAAGAGTGACAGGAGTTTTCAAACTGCATGGAATGAAAAGCTTTCAAAATAGAGAAACCTAGCAAAAGAAATTAAAACCATGTGGAAACACGATGAAGTACATGCCACCTGTATCATCCTATCTGCTTCTAGGATTGTCTCAAAGATGTTGTCAGTGAATCTACAAATGATGAGCTTAAACAGAATCACTAGAGATGAAAAGGACCTCAGAGATCACCAAATGCCTTCATTTTACAGATGAGGAAACTGAGGCATAGAGAGGTTAAGTGATTTGTCCAAGTTTACACAACCAGTAAATGACTGAGGTAAAATTTGAACTCATGTCTTCCTGACTCCAGGTCCATTGCTCTATATCCTCAATACTCTTATTCACTCACAAAAAGGAATCATTTTATGCGCCTGTACAATAGTCAACACAACATTAAATATGAAAAGAATAATAACAGGATAGGAATCTGGCTTTGGAGCATTTTGTGTGTGTGTGTGGTTTTCTTTTTTTATAGTATTTTATTTTTTCCAATTATATGTAAAGCCAATTTTTAACATTCATTTTTTAAAAAAATATGAGTTCCAGGGGCAGCTAGGTGGAACAGTGGATAGAGCTCTGGCCTTGGAGTCAGGAGGACCTGAGCTCAAATCTGGCCTCAGACACTTGGCACTAACTAGCTGTGTGATGCTGGGCAAGTCACTTAACCCCGACTGCCTCCCCAAAAAGAAAAAAAAATATATATATATATATATATGTGTGTATGTGTGTATATATATATATATATATATATATATATATATATATATATATATATATATATATATATATGTGTGTGTGTGTATATATATATAATATATATATATATAAAAAATATGAATTTCAAATGTTTTCCCTCTCCTCTCCCTAGGATGGTAAGCAATTTCATAATAGGTTATATATATGCAATCATATAAAACATATTTCCATATTTGTCATGTTGTGAAAGAAGAAACATCAAAAAGAAAAAAAAACACAAAAATATAAAGTGAAAATAGTATGCTTCCATCTGCATTCAGATTCCATCAGTTCTTTCTCTGGATGTAGACAGCATTTTCCATCAAGAGTCCTTTGGAATTGTCTTGGATCACTGTATTGCTTGCAAGAACAAAGTCATTCCTAGTTGATCACTGTACAGTGTTGCTGTTACTGGGTACAAAGTTCTCTTAGTTCTACTCCATTTTGCATCAGTTCATAAGTCTTTCCAGGTTTTTCTGAAATCTGCCTGCTTGTCATTTCTTATAGCACAATTGTATTCCATTATATTCATATATCCAAATTTGTTCGGCCATTCCCCAATTGATGGACATCTCAATTTCCAATTCTTTGCCACCACAAAAAGAGCTGCTATAAATATTTTTGTACATGTAGGCCCTTCTCCCTTTTTTGAATGATCTCTTTAGGTTACAGACCTAGTGGTGGTATTGCTAGATCAAAGGGTATGCTCAGTTTTATAGCCCTTTGGGCCTAGTTCCAAATTGCTCTCCAGAATGGTTGGATCATTTCACAACTCTGCCTACAACACATTAGTGTCCCAATTTCCCCTATATCCTCTTTTGAAGTATTCCTATCTAAAATCCATCAAAAAAGATGAAAATAAGGAACAATAACTTTTTAAAAACAGCTTGCATGTATATAGTGCTTTAAGATTTGCAAAATGTAATTATCTCATATCTGTAACAGGGACTAACTGCTTAGTAAGGCAGAGCTGGGGCTGGTGAACCTCGGCAATACTCTCAGATCCTGCCGAGTCCTCTAGCCAGTCACAGCCCTAGCCTTCCCACAGCTCCTGCCACTACAATATCATCTGCCACATAAAATACCCCAATTTATTTGCTGTAGTAACACTACCAGCTTCCGGCCTAGGGCCTAATATTTTTCTTTCCCTCCCTCCCCCATCTTAATGGGTAATTAAATTACACATCACAATCTACATGAATTGATCAGGAGTTATTTGGATAGCAGGATCTTAAGAGTTCTCATTAGCTTGGTCCCTCTCTCATTGCCATATATTTAAATGAAAAAGGGAGAAAGCCTGTGGCTTTGGAGAGCCTGTGACTAAAACACCAAATACATTCAAGTAAACTTGGTGTTCCTGAGCCCTCCTTATCCGGAGTGAGTTTTCTGGAGAGCAAGAACAAGAGATGGAATGTGGACAAGGTGCCAGGGCTCACGTCACTGACCTGAGGCAGCCTTGAGATGTCATGCCCCCTTTTCACCACTTAGTTTCACAACTGACTTCCCAGAGTTGTGTGGCCAAAGAGAAACACAAGAGAAAGCCTTGAAGAAGCTTTCTGGTAACTCCCAGGGAAGTACTTTAACTTTTAAAACACTGAAGCCAGAAAATAAGGATATTGGGCCTCAAACATCTGGGTAACAGTTCATCTCCAACCTTTCCTATTCCACTGCTCTAATAATTGTTTTGTCTGGAAACGATTCCTTTAAGCAACATTCTCAAGATTACTTGAACATTACAGGGCTTCGGGGGGACAAGCTGTGAAAGAAGGGTCCTGTCTAATATAAAAGTGGTTTTTCCATCTGTGCCAGAGAAACAGCCACGATTTTACATAAGTCAATAGCTGTTGAACTCGTACAGAAGCTACCCACACAGCTCAGCTGGAAGAAGGAAACAGCACAAAGCAAGAGAACGATCCCACCTGAGAGTACCACCCCCAGGAACTCTCCTGCCTGCCGCTCTGCTCTCCTCTCCTCCTTCTGTCTCCATCCTTTCCCCATACACGCTCCTTATGATCTTGGCCATAGGGAATATAGCTCATTGCTGGTTTCACCTGAAATAAATTGTGTGCCTTATGGGTAACACAGCAGGGAGCCAGAACCCACTCGGCTGCTGTCTGCTCCCTCCTGGAGTGAGTTGCTAGGGAGTGTTTCCTTGTATTACTGCCTTAGGGGGGCCAGATGCAATACTGGTGTCTTGTTGGGTCCTGCTTCCGTAGAGGTTAGACTCTGACCAAGGGTGCTCCACCCCCATGATCAAGCTTCTAACACAATGTGAGAAGAAAATTATAGTATTAAAGATCAGTTTTAGGAATAGAAGGGATCCAGCCATCTGGATCTATCATCCTGTGCATTTCCTCCCATTCAAAGCAAAACTCCTTGAGAAAGCTACCTGAAACTGCTCTCTCCTAAGTTATCAATTATCTCTTAATTGCCAAATCTAATGACCTTTTGTTTTCTTTCCCCACTTAATAGTATTTTATTTTTTCCCATTCCATGTAAAGATAGTTTTTAACATTCACTTTTATAAGATTTCCAAATCTTATAAGTTCCAATTTTCTTAATATAACTAATGAGAGTTTCAAATTTTTCTCTCTCTCCCTCCCACCCTCCCCAAGACAGCAAGCAATCTGATATGGACTATACATGTACAATCATATTAAGCATATTTCCACATTAGTCATGTTGCGAAAGAAGAATCGGGACAAGAGGGAAAAAACACAGGAAAGAAAAAAGAGAAAATAGTATGCTTCGATCTGCATTCAGACTCCATAGTTATTTCTCTGGATGTGGATAGCATTTTTTTTTTTTTAGGCAATTGGGGTTAAGTGACTTGCCCAGGGTCACACAGCTAGTAAGTGTCAAGTGTTTGGTCTGAGGCCAAATTTGAACTCCGGTCCTCCTGACTTCAGGGCCGATGCTCTATCCACTGTGACACCTAGCTGCCCCCAATGGATAGCATTTTCCATCACGAGTCTCTTGGAATTGTCTTAGATCAGGGGTGGGGAACCTGTGACCTCTAGGCCACAAATGGCCCTTTAGGTCCTCAAGTGCAGCCCTTTGACTGAATCCAAACTTCAAGGGGATTTGTTCTATGAAGTTTGGATTCGGTCAAAGGACAGCACTTGAGGACCTAGAAGATCACATGTGGCCTCCAGGCTGAAGGTTCCCCACCCTTGTCTTAGATCATTGTATTGCTGAGAAGAGCTAAGTCTATCAAAGTTGATCATCACACACTGTTTCTGTTACTATGTACAAAGTTCTCCTGGTTCTGCTCACTTCACTCAGCATCTGATCATACACGTCTTTCCAGGTTTTTCTGAAATCCATCTGTTCATCGTTTCTTATAACACAACAGTATTCCATTACATTCATACACCACAACTTGTTCAGCCATTCCCCAACTGATGGACATCCTCCCAATTTCCAATTCTTTGTCACCACAAAAAATACTTCTGTACATGTGGGTCCTTTTCCCTTTTTTATGATCTCTTTGGGATACAGACCTAGTAGTGGTATTGCTGGATCAAAGGGTATGTACAGTTTTATAGCCCTTTGGGCATAGCTCCAAATTGTTCTCCAGAATGGTTGGATCAGTTCACAACTCCACCAACAATGCATATAATGGCCTTTTCTCAGTGGCCTCTATGCAGCCTTGGACATTGTCAGTTATGCTCTCCTACTCTATTCAGTACTCTCTCTAGATTTTCATGAGACTGCCCTCTCCTGTTTCTCTCTTCCTATCTATCTGACCACTCAGCCTCTTTTGCATGTCCAATGTGAAACTCATTACTTCTCTCAATCCCTTTCAAACTCTTCCTTGTTCCCAACTTTTCTATTTACTATTGAGGGCACTTATTATTCTTCTAGTCAGAAAACATTGGTGTCATTCTAGGCTTCTCCCTCTCACTCACCTCACAATCTATTGTCAAATCTTTGGTGTTTCTATCTTCACAACATGTCTCATATATTTCCCTCCCCTAGACTCATACAGTTATAACTCTGGATAAAGTCTTCATTACCTCTTGCCCAAACTACTGCAATAGCCTTCTAACTGATAACCCTGTCTCAACTCTCTCCTTATTCCAAACCTTCCACTCAACCGCCAATGATTTTTAAAAATTATACATCTGTCCATGTCAACCCTCACCCCTCAGTGAACTGCAGCGTCTCCCTATTACACCCAGGATCAAATACAAAATCCTCCGTTTGGCATTTAAAGCCCTTCACAACCTAGCCCCTTCCTACCTTCCCAGTCTTCTTATACTTTACTCCCCTCCGTATACTGGATGATCCAGCTATACTGGCCTATTTGCTATTCCTTTCACAGGACATTCTATCTCCCAACTCCATGATTTTTCGCTGGCTGTCCGCCATGCCTGGAACATTCTCTCTCTCACCTTGGACTCCTAGCTGTCCTAGCATCCTTCAACACTCACCTCGAGGGAGGAACAGACAAAGATGCTCCTCCCCACAACTCCTTCACAGAGCTCTACACACACACACACACACACACACACACACACACACACACACACACACCCCTCTTCTACATAGATCTAGAAAAAATACCAGACTAAGTCCTAGGAAATTAAAGGAAAAAATCATAGTAATTTTTTTCCAATCCAGGTTGGTATAGAGAGACAGACAAAGAGGTCTACAGACACCAGAGATGAGTTCTAGCCAAGGCTGGCTTCATAAGGAGTATTCTAGTGTGGGTGATGCTATGTATCAAGGAAAGAAGAGGGCCCAGATCCAGCCTGCTGGGGATAGAATTTGTTCAGGGTGCAGGAATAGGGCTCAATTAGCAGCTCTGTTGCTCACTACCTAGGTCTGGGTCACAAATCCAGGGCTAAATGGGGAGGGGACCTTGAGGTAGTATTTCAGAGTGAGACAATCATCTGCCCTAGGCTATGTACTGAGTGAGAAGAAAATCCAAAACAAATGGCAGATGTGTAGCTCTGGCTCCACAAATGGTACAAGATCTCAGTTCCACCTTCAGCACAGTCTGAAGCCTGTTATAGAATAACCAGAACAGGAATCCCAGATTAAAGGAAAGTCTGCAGTTCTGTCACTCTAAACCAGCAGAGCTCTCTAGCTGGCTGATAGTAGCAGAATCCAACAGAAGTCTACTGGAAGTCCAACCAGGACAAGGCCACAAACATGTTGCTCAGACCCAAACTTAGGTCAACAATTTGCACAGCTCAAATTTGGAGGACAGAATCAGACTTTGCCCTAGAGCAATCAGATCACTCTAGAAGCACTGAAAGGCTGCAGGTCCTCCATTGAATCATCCCTGAGATCTCACAATAAAGAGCTATTAAGGTGACAGGGATGCTCATAACACAAATGCAGAAAAAGATCTACAAAACATCTATAAGCAAAGCCTCAAAGAGAAATTGCTTGGGCACAACTTTAACTAGAGTTCCTAGAAGAGATAAAGCAAGAGTTGAAAAAAATTTAAGAATATTTTCATAACTGAAATGAGAGCACTAGGGGAAAAGATTGGAAAAAGAAATGAGAGTTATTGAAGAAGGAACTGGAAAGGGAATTAACAACTTGGCAAAAGCGGTACAAAACCTTACCCAAGCAACAAACTCCCTGAAAACGAGAATGGGCCAAATAGAAGCTAATGATTCCTGAGACAACAAGAAATATTTTTAAAGTCAAAAGACTGAAAAATAGAAGAAAATGGGTGGGTATCTCATAGCAAAAACAACTGACCTGGGAAAAAATTTAGAAGAGAAAACTTAAGAATTGGATTACCTAAAGGCCATGACCAAAAAAGAGCCCAAACATCACATTTCTGGAAATCATAAAAGAAAATTGCCCATATCTCTTAGAACCAAGGGGAATAGTAGAAATAAAAAGAATCAATCACCTCCTTAAAGAAACCCCCAAATGAAAACACCCAGGAACAGAATATTCAGTAGTGTGCTGGTAAATATTTAATAACTGACTTGGGGGGCAGGGGGAGGTATATACTCCTGATAAACTTTTAAGTTAAATCAGCATTATTAACAATTTTCTACTTTCTTAAGTTTCGACACTCAACAAAACAGTAAATAAAGTCCTAGTTTGCAGCATTTGCCAATTTCTGAGGTTTAAATGCTCACATCAAAAATTTAACAATCTATTCTTGTAGGCCAGTTTGAGCTGGCTGATTATAGCCAAAATCCAGAGTTTCCAGTTAAAGAAAAAAAATGCTGCAAGCATTCAGAAAGAACAAACTAAAGTACCAATGGGCCAGTCAGGATTATACATGATTTAGTAGCCACCACTATGGACGAACAAAGAGGTTGGAATTACACTATTCCATACGGCAAAGGATATAGGCTTACGATCAAGAATAACTTACTCAGAAAAACTAAGTGTAATCCTACAGGGGGAAAATGAGTTTTTCATGAAACAGAGGACTTTCAAGCATTCTGGATGAAAAGACCAGAGCTGTGTAACTTTAAGATATAAACACAGGAATCAAGAGAGACATAAAACAATAAGCGCGAACAAGTAAGGAGAAGTGGGTAACATTTGAACCTCACTTTCATCTGAAGTGGTCAAAAGAGGGAATAATACACATACATACACAAAGTTGGGTACAGAAATACATTTCATTCAATAGAAAAACAGGAGGGAAAGGAGAAAGAAGAGGGAGGGTAAACTAAAAGGGCATAAGTCTTTAAGCAAAGCAAACTCTATCTGGCAAAGTTGACAAAAAAAAAAAAAGGAAAATGCTGGAGAGGTTATGGGAAAACAAGTTTGTTAATGCATTGTTGGTAGAGCTGTGATCTGGTCCAGACAATCTGGAAAGCAATTTGGAACTATGCCCAAAAGGCTGTGCATACCCTTTGGCCAAGTGATATTGCTACTAGGTTTATACCCCAAATAAATTTTAAAAAGAGGAAGAAAAGGACCCACATGGACAAGAATATCCACAGCAGCTCTTTTTGTGCTCAGTAAGATAAAACAAAGGTACAGTCTTCATTCCTGACTCTCTGGCCTTTCTCTACAGAAGCCTCCTCAGACTGGAAGTTTACTCTATTCTTGGATTTCTCACACTGGAAATCCCTTCTATCCCTGAAGCCCCTTTGTCTGATTGGCTGGTTTCTCTCAGGACTCCATTTTAAGGAAAATGCCTAGGCTAGTTATGTCTTCATTCTTCTCTGGGTTCCTTGACTTTAGACTTTCTCTACCATGGCCCCACCTGGGTACCTTCACCTATCCACTCCTCAGTTTTTTAGTTTCTTTTTCTGTGTTGTCTTCCCCCATTAGATTATAAGCTCCTTCTAATGTGGAAATGATGGGGTTATGGGACCTGGACTGCCTTGCTTCCAGAGACATAGTCTTTTTCTTTAGGGTCATTGCACATGTATAACATATCAGATTGCTTGCTGTCTTGGGGAGGAGGGTAAGGAGGGAGGGAGAAAAATTTGGAACTCAAAAAATAAAATACTATTAAAAAGAAAAAAGAATATAAGCTCCTTGAGGGCAGGAACCGTCTTTCTTTCTGATTGTATTTGTATTCCCAACACTTAGCACAGTGCCTGGCATAGCATAACCATTTAATAAATGCTTGTTGAGGGGGCAGGTAGGTGGCGTAGTGGATAGAGCACTGGCCCTGGAGTCAGGAGGACCTGAGTTCAAATCTGCCCTCAGACCAAACACTTGACACTTACTAGCTGTGCATGACCCTGGGCAAGTCACTTAACCCCAACTGCCTAAAAAAAAAAATTCAAAAAATAAATAAATGCTTGTTGACTCTACTTGACTTGATAAAGAACTGGAACTTGAGAGGGTGCCCATCAATTGCGGAATGGCTGAACAAGTTATGGTATATGAATATGATGAAATACCATTGCTGTTAAAAATGATGAAGGGATGGTTTTAGAGAAACCTGGAAAGACTTGTATGAACTGATGCAGAATGAAGTGAGAAGAACCAAGAGAATAATTTATATGATAACAACAATATTGTAAAGATAACTTTGAAAGACTTAGGGATTCTCATTGATGCAATGACCAATCACGATACTGGAGGACTCATGATGAAATATGCTATCAACTCCTGATAGTGAGGTCATCGACTCAAGAGACTTTTTATGACAGGACTAGTGTGGGAATTTATTTTTGCTTGACTAAATAAAAGGGGATTTTGTAAAAGGGGTTTGTTTTTCTTGTTTTCTCAGTGGTAGAGTGGGGACAGAGAGAAGATGGAGTTCAGGTGGATTTTTGTTGATTGTAAAAAGTAAAATTTAATTTTAAAAAAGATTCAAACCACATGCCACCTTCTGCAAGAGATTTTTCCTAGTTGTTTTCCCCACCCCAACTCCTACCCAGGGCTTTTTCCCTCTAAGAATAACCTTCATTTACTATGTGTGTGTGCGTATGTGTGTGTAAAATGTAGAGTTATTGGTATGTCGTTCCCCCCCATTAGAATGTAAGTTCCTTGAGAGCAGGGACTATCTTTTTTTTAACCTTTCTTTGTATCCCCAAAGCTTAGCACAGCTCCTGGCACGTAGTAGGTAATTAATAAATGGTTGCTGACTGCCTAAATGACAAGTAGTCTATAGAAGAGAGAGGTGTTCTTAACCTTTTTGGGGGTCACTGATCCCTCTGGCAGTGTGATGAAGCCTATGAGACCCTTCTCAGAATTTAAATAATTGGGAGAAATGTTAAGTTTCAATCAGAGGTCAGTGAAAATAAAAAGGTAATTTTTTTCCCCATCCAAGTTCATGAACCCCCTGAAATCTATCCACAGATCCCTTGGGGATTTGTGGAGCCCAAGTTAAGATGTCCTGCTATAGAGGTTTAAATTTGGCCCAGGCCCTAACAGAAACACATACTTGAAGAAAACACAGTGTTCAGACTCTCATCATTTCCTCCCTTTGGACCTCTTCCTTAATTCTTGCATGTTATTTTATATTATTTCTTCCTTCTTTGCTCCTGTATTGTTCCTATTGGCTCTCCTTTATTTTCAAGCCTCTGCCTTACTGCCACAGGTAGTAAAGCCTTTCCTCTCCGGGCCCTGTCAACCTCTCCATCTTATCTTTTGCCCAGTCTCCACAGGCCTCCCTCTTTCATACCTTCTTCTCTACATGTTACAGGGTGCTTGTTTTTTTATACTGTAATGCATTCCCCAGGTCACCTCTCCTCTCCCCTGTCCTCTGTAATTCACACCACCGGCTGGTGTCACTTAACACCAAACAGCACATCAGGGCCCCCAGTGTGTAGAATAAAGTTGCATTATACAATCCAGTGGAACCACTCCTTCCTTTCCACTTGCAAACTCCCCCTAAGGGGATTTGCAGACTATTCTCTAGGTCCCTCTTTGCAGCCTTGTATTCTAGTAAGAACATATCCAATTCCTTTAGACAACACCCACTCCGACCCTGCCTACATTTCTGTTGCTTTTCTTGGGGCTGTCTTTGGAGAAATCAATGAGTCCTGTGTAAAGCCAGAATTTCATCTGGGGGAGGGAAGAGTGAACCATCCCTTCCAGGTTTACAAAGAATCAAAAGTGCTTGAGAGATAGTAGATTAAACTAGAGAGACTCCCAGTGATAACCTAGAATAGTGGGCCCAAGTTCTCATCAAGACATGAATTTTAAGTTGAGTCACAAGCACATTACGAATCTTTGGAACAGTCAATAAGTTAAGCACCTGGAAGTTCAATGATGTTACAATTCCCTCCATATCTACAATTCCCTGACTGTCTATAATGTAGTCTTACAGAATGGAGCAGGGCTCAGAGGGGTTAAGTGACTTGTCCAGAGTTTCACAGCTCGAGATAGGATTTGACCCTACTCCAAATCCAAAACTCTAGCCACTACACCACACTGCCCCATTGATTTCTAGAATAATTCGAAACAAATAATAGAAATAGGTCTTCGGGGCAAGGATTCTCAACTAGAACCTGAACTTTAAAAAAATTTTTGATAACTAAATTTCAATGTAATTGGGTTACTCTGTAATCTTATTAATTTTATTTTATACATCTAAAAATATTATTCTGATAAAAAGTCTTCAGCCTTCACTAGGCTATAGAAAGTGTTCATGAAAGAAAAAAGGATAAGAATTCCAGCTCTAGGGTATCTCTCCCATCACCAAGGGCTTCAACAAACAACCCCCCACAGTGGAGCAGAGGCAACAGGTATTGTTCAGCTGAGCAGGGAAGCAAGTTCTGAATCGCTATAGAGTCCGTAGGGGAAATCATTTCTGCTCTCCAATTCAATCAAAATTCTTGAAAACTGTTACTGATGCATAGATCTCTAGCTGTGCCATTGTTCACAAATGTCCATCAAACAAATATCAACGATCTGTCCAAAAATAAAGCTGTCAGGCAGGGAGCTCCTTATTATCTTTTTTAAAGTGTTTTGGGATCCTTGAGGTGAAACGCGGCCATGCTATTACTCCACTGCTGCTTCCCATTTTATATAAAAGACTGAGTATACAAGGCAATGGAACATATTGAATGAGCAGAACAGAAGTCTCTACAATGTATGCTGTGATCTGTACTGGTATGTAATCCTTTAGTTAAAGGTATCGTCACAATTTCCAGTTCTAGAGTCAGCAAAGAAGTAGTAAATATTGTCAGTCCCATTACACAAAAACAGATTATCATAGCACTCAAAGAAATTGGTTGATTTGGGGGTAAAAACATCCTTGACAGCCTTCCTATCACTAGTTGGCACTGTCTCCCTTCCTGGAGTATCGGTTAGACAATGTTTCTGAAAATATTCTGAAAATATTTGTAGAAGTTCCTTTGAAACAAACATGCTGCTCTAGAAATTATTTTGTTTCCAAATATGGGGTTTGTTTGGGCTAGGTTAGAATGCAGCTATACTTCACTTTGGACAACAGAAACATTCCCAAAATGTGTATACAGTAGGTTGGCCCACTGTCCTACATGATATTTGCAGAATTATACCCCATGCCAAAGCTATAACCCCTGCCCAAACCACCGTTTCCAAAGCCAGCAGCTACCATCACCAGAACTGTTCAGCACTTCTAAGCAACACTGCTCCCCTGTCTCCTGGAGCTATTGTCCCTCTTGTTGAAGGACCAAACCCAATAGCTCTGACAGCAGAGGCTCTCTAGTAAAAGGGCCTTTGGCAAGTTGGTAAACCATGGTAACAGCTCTAAGTGATGCAGCTGCTCACTGGTGCCTTCAAACAGAAAAACCTATCCATAAAAATTATGGCACTTCAGAGCCCTCCTTCACAGGAAAAACAAACCCATGACCTACTCTCTCTAACTGGGGGAAGGGGCCTACACAAACAAGCTTCTTGGTGTCTTTTCTACTATGTTGCAGAACATTATGGTGAGGGTAATAGTAATGTTCCACTTAATCCATGACACTATACTACAGGGTTGAAGGACAGAAAGCCTGGGGTATGTTACAATTAACCCTAAAAGCATTGGGGGACGCAAAAGCAAACAGTCTGTCATGGATAAAATGACCAATTAAACTCACATTACCCAAGTGAGTTCATGGCAGGAGTATTTAATGCCTCTTGAGAGAGCCTGCCCCTATGTTTTTTCCCTCTTTCACTTCCCCTCCGACATGAAGAGTTCCGTGAAACTCCCCACATTCACCTTCTACCCTGCTGCTCCGTTCTGAATTACAGACTTTCCCCTTATCTTTACAAAGCTGTTTATTAACTGTGCACGGAGCATTAACCCTTCCTGAATAGATCTTTCCTATTCTATTTTCAAATCTGGCACTGTCCATTATGGTTCCAGCACAGATCCACAGAACCTCAGAATATCCCATCCCACCTCCCTCCAGACTTGGACCATCCTTGCTCTAACAGCAACCAATCAATCACAAAGCATTTAGTCAAGCAGCTCCCGTGTGTCCAGCACTGCACCTGAGATTAGAACACCTAAGGAAACTAACAGAACTGCTCGATCTGCTGCTCTGAAGCCCCTTCAGAAGCCATCTGAGAGTTGTTCCTTACATCAATTGCCTCTTTTAGGAAGGAGAAACAATAAGTCCTGCCTCACAGAAGAGAAGAGGAAAACAGCTGCTGCCACAGAGTCTCTCATATGGCAAAAACTTTCAACATGACCATGCAGGGCTAATTGGAGCAAGGGCCAGAACAGAAAGTAAAGTTTCAAGACACTTTCACATGAGTCTGAATCTCCCTTTCTTAAGCAATCCAATTTTCTGTCACTTAAGGGTTTTTTTAAAATGTTGATCATTTTTTGGATGGAAAAAGTACTTACTCCAGTAATTTAGTTATTTTTGCACCTTTTCTTCACCTCCCACCAAAATCTCACTTTCTGGCATCATAAAGAGCTCCTCTAAAGATTACTACAAATGTTAAAATAAGGGATTAAGACTTCAGGTAACTTAAAAAAAAAGACTTCAGGTGGAGGTCACAAAGAGCTGGACACGAATGAAATGAAAACCAAATTAAAAAAAAAAGACTTCAGGTAGAGAAGAAATAGACAGGTGAATTCCCGGGGGAGTTTTTACCAACACTGATAGTATCAGAAGGATTCCTTTAACACAAAATTCCCTACTGCCCTTCAGCTATAAAACAGGACCATTCTACCTTCTGAGAAATTATGAATATTAATTCAAAAGAGGCAAAAATGAAACCATACAAGACCTAAATCTAAAGATAAGATAGATAGGTTTAAAACATATTTCTTTATATCCTGGTGCTTAGCACAGTATAAGACATATAGTAAACAATAAATGCCTGTTAATTGAATTATTAGGGTGTTAAGAATTTATGTATATGGATTAGATTAGCCATATATGATGCGATTTTACCTTCCATCTACTCTGTGTAATAACTATGTAACTTGTATGTGCTTAGCTATTTATATGCTGTCTCCTTCCTTACATTATGAACTACCAGTGGGCAGAGATTGTTTTCTGCCTTTCTTTGTACTCACAGACACACGCTTAGCACTAGTAAGTGCTTGATAAATGTTTTTCGGACCGATTTGCTGCATTCTTAAGTTGCTTAAGAGAAGCAGAGAAAGGGGCAGCCAGATGGTGCAGTGGATAGAGCACACCAGCCCTGGAATCAGGAGGACCTGAATTCAAATCCAGCCTCAAACACTAACTAGCTGTGTGACTCAGGGCAAGTCACTTAAGCCTGATGATCTCAAAAAAAAAAAAAACAGAGAATACAGATCCAGGGAGGGAAAAAGTTCTACTATGCTTCCCAGCCCCTTACCCCAACGATATTTAAAGTATTGTGGTCAGCTCTGGGCTCTCTGTTTTGGGAAGGACATTAATAAACTGAAGAGAATCCAGAAGATGGGGAAGAGCCTTGCAACTACAGCATATGAGAAGAGTTGAAGGAACAGGAGATGTTTAACTCGGAGAAGAGAAGCATTAAGGCATATGATGATAGTCATCTTCCAGTATTTCAGGGCTGTCAAAAGGAGGGATTTGGATTTTTTTTCTACTTAGCCTCAGAAGGTACAAATAGAAGTAACGGGTAGAAACCAAATGCAGGTAGATTTAGAATTGATGTAAAGAAAATCTTTCTAACAATTTCTGTTGTTGTTCAGTTGTTTTCAGTTGTACCCCAGTTTCTTGGTAGAGATAGTGGAGTGGTTTGCCTCTTCCTTCTCCAGCTCCTTTTACAGATGAGGAAACTGAGACAAACAGGATTAAGTGGCTTGTCCAGGGTCACACAGCTAGGAAGTGTCTGAGGCCAGATTTGAACTCAAGATGATGATTCTTCCTGACTGCAGGCCTGACACTCTATCTACTCTGCTCCCTAGCACATCACATGTTCCTCATATGATATTCCATCTCCAGTCTCCATGTTTCTGCAAACAGTTGTCCCACATGCCTGGTACATGCTCCTTTTGCCTCTGAAGAATCCCTAGTTTCCTTCGAGAATCAGTTTAGGCCGGGCCATCTGCATGATGCCTTTCCTGATTCCTCTTAGCTCTAATCCCTTCTCTCTCCCTCCCAAACAATTACCTTTTATTTATTTTAAGTATAGGGCAAGCAGGGTGATCAGGGAGCCTCTGATTAATTAAATGTGAAAATGATAAGGCATAGAACTGTGTTAGAACAAAGCACCTCCCATGGAACCACACATTTACTTTGGCTCCTGGCTGAGGGACATGCATTTTGCTGGGGATGACAAAGCAAATGCAGATTGGTTCCTTGGACTGGGGAGAGTGACTGAGCTTCAGGGGGACCGGATTCTTGTATAAGAGCCTCCCTTCCTTGGTGCTCTAGACCAGTAGAAAAGATTCTACCTCTCTCTTTTCACCTGGCCCTTCTCTTTTCAGTTTCTTTCCCAATGCTTCGTCTCCTTTGGACTTTGCCAATGGAAAGGGATTTCTCTCCCCTTTCTTTTCCTATTTCTCAGGAAATGGCAACTTGCTTGAGGTGCACATGTCAATGTTGATCAACCTGTAGCTTGTCTAGGTGGCCTTGGGATCCCTGACAGCCTTTTGCTTTGTTTCCTTCCCTGAATGCAAGTCAGCAACCAGAAACCTGGAGAAATTCAATCCTAACCTTGTTGAGTCAGGTTCCAGTTGTCCAATGGGAGGGGATTTCTACAGGACTGTGGTTCGGAAACAAAGAGAGCTGCCCCATCCAGAGGATCCTTCAGCTAAAGGACTGAAGGAAGTCATGCTCTGCCTTGTCACAAGAAATGAACCTGTAAGTTGCTCGGACCGTGCAAGTATAAAGTGAACATTAATGCGAAATATCTGTTTAGAAGCCCCCAAAGTTTCTTTACTCCTACAAGGAGTATAATAAATGTATCCTTTTCTATATATGTTAATGAGCACTTATGACTCTTCTGGATCTTAAGCACTTTCTCTGGTGAAGGAAATAGACTTATTTTACATCTGACACTTACATTGTATACTGAATACTTTTCTAAAAAGGACTCTGTTAGTCACATTTTGCTGAGACTCTAGTTATGAACCACACCTAAACTTTTCTTTAGAGGTTTCCCCATAGTTGGTCCCTGGAGTTAATAGGTCAAAGAGAAGGAGAGAGAAAAACCCAATTCCCCTATTTGAAATCAGAAACCATGTAAATACAAGTCCATGTGATTTCAAATCCAGAACTTCTAGTGGGAGGGAGTACCCTGGACTGTAAATCAATCTCTCTCTCTCTCTCTCTCACATATACACACACACATACACTCACTCACTCTCTCACACAAACAAACACACACACACACTTTCCTCTCTCTCTCTCTCTCTCTCTCTCTCTCTCTATTTCGCACACTCTCTCCCTCTTTTCTCTCTCTCTCTCTCTCACACACACACACACACACACGTATATAAATTTTTTTGGTATATGCCCTGTATATGTGCATGGTATCTCCTCCTTAATTCCTAGAGGGCAGGGATTATTTCACTTTTGTCCTTGTATCCCCCAGCACCTAGCATAGTAACATATAAATGTTTAATAAATGTTTGTTAAGTAATTGACTGACCCTGTGTGAATTACTTAGGTCTCTGACCCTCCATTTTTTCAACTGTAAAATGGGGATAATGACAGCACCAACTTCACAGGATTTTCCTAATGCTCAAATGAGATCATGTGTATAAAATGCTTTGTAAACTTTAAAGCACTTTATAAAGGCAAGTTCTTGTTATAATTAAATCTCAGAAAATTGTCACTTACAATGCTCTAAAACTATGGAGCCAAAGTCTTCTAATAACATAAAAGGCTTGTACTTTCTCCCCTGCTAAGAGAAAAAAAAATTGTAACAACTGTGTCACTGATGGAAAAGGCAAAGAAAGGCAAGATGCTGCTTCAAATCCTGCTGGAGGAAAGTCATAAGATAATGCAAATGAGCAAAGGAGAAAAGAAACGTCTATGTTCTTTAAAAGGGCAGGCATGCTGCAGAGGAGACTGCAGCCAGACAGAAAAGGGCAGTATGGGCTCTGGGGGCAAGGGTTATGAACAGAGAGAATGCAGGGATTGTTGCTAGTCAGAAGTGAACAGAACAGACTAACGGGGGAGGGATAACGAGAAAACTGGAATATTTTACTTGTCAGGCCATTGCCCCAGCGCAGTTACCTTCCCCAAAGAGGAAAGACAAGAGGGAAAATAAAATCGCCGAGCTCTCAGTCCTTTTCTGTAATTCTACACTCATTGACTACCTACCTCTTTCTGTGCAGAGATATTTCCAAATGTTCCCTCAATTCCCCAACATCATTTCTCCCACTCACATTTGCTTCTCCTCCAATCACCCCTCCACCACTCACTTCTTACTAAGGCTAACTATGCTCTCTCCCTATTCCCTTGATCTATTACCTCCATATGCAGGACCTTAGTCTTACAATCATCCCATCTCTTTCATGCATCATCAAACATGACTGGAATATATAAAAGTGCTTTCAATTTTACAAATGTTTTCCTCACATCCATGTGAAGTAAATAGGGCAAGGAGGATCACTGAGTCACAGACTGAGTGGTAGAAGGAACCTCAGAGGGCATCTAGTTCAACTCTCTGATTTGAGAGAAAAGGAAGGTGAAGCCAAGTAAGGGCAATGATTTGCTCCAAGTTACACAATGAGAAATCATCAGGGTGGGTATCTGAGCCCAAGTTCCATGACACCAAACCCAGTGCTCTCTCCACTACGCTATCATGCCTACAACATGCTACAGTGGAAAGCTACAACATCAGAAAGGACCTGGATTTAAATCTTGCCTCTGAACTTGGTGACTTTGTGACCTTGGGACAAGTTACTTAATCTCCCTAGATCCTAGTTTTCTGGTCCATCCATAAAATGGGGGTGGGGGGCAGGGAGGGTTTGAAGGCATGGCCTCTGAGGTGACTTCTACCTCTGATTCCCTGATGACACCATGTCCAGAGCTTTTCTCATCATGCCCTGCTGCCTTTCACAGGAGAGAAATTCCCTTTCCACCAGCTGCTTTTCATATGCCTAAATGCCAATTCAGGTCTCCCCAGTCCCCCTTTGACCCTTCCATGCCGACCAGCCAGTGTTCCATACTGCTTCTTCTCATTCACATCCAGACTTAAGTTAAAAAGCTGCTTCCACACTTATCAGATTGGCCAAGATGACAAAACACAAGAAAATGATAAATATTGGAGAAGATGTGGGAAAATTGGAACACTAATGCATTGTTGGTGGAGTTGTGAAATGATCCAACCATTTTGGAGAGCAATTTGGAACTAGGCCCAAAGGGCTATAAAAACATGCATACCCTTTGACCCAGCAATAGCACTTCTAGGGCTATATCCCAAAGAGATCATACAAATGGGAAAAGGACCTACATGTACAAAAATATTCACAGTAGCTCTTTTTGTGGTGGCAAAGAATTGGAAATTGAGAGGATGCCCATCAATTGGGGAATGGCTGAGCAAGCTGTGGTGTATGAATGTAACGGAATACTATTTTGCTATAAGAAATGATGAACAGGTTGACTTCAGAAAAACCTGGAAAGACTTGTATGGTCTGATGCTGAGTGAAATGAGCAGAACCAAGAGAACGTTGTACACAATAACAGCCACGTTGCCAGATGACTGATATTGATAAATGTAACCCTTCCCAGCAATACAAGGATCTAAGACATCTCCAAAGGCCTCATGATAGAAAATGCTAAGAAAGAACTATGGAGTTTGAATGCAGAACAAAGCATACTATTTGCTATTTTTTTTCTTCTGTTTTGTTTCCTCTTTCTGGTGGTTCCTCCTATTGATACTAATTCTTACTTACAACATCACTAATATGAAAACATGTTTAATAGGAATGTATATGTATAGCCTATATCAAATTGTGCGCTGTCTTGGGGGAGGGTGGTGGGGAGGAAGGGGGACAAAAATCTTAAACTCAAAAGCATATGGAAGTGATTATTGATAAATCAAAATAAATTAATAAAAATAATTTTTTTAAAAGCTGCTTCCACAACCTCACCACCCAGTTACCTAGCCCATCTTTAATACTCTCTCTCTCTCTCTCTCTCTCTCTCTCTCTCTCTCTTCTCTCTCTCCCACCAAACTCCTAATCACCAAATCTTTTAATCACCAAATTCTCCTTTGAAGTTCAGTAGTCATTAAGTACCTATTTTGCATAGAATATAGGAGTGCAATAGAGGTAGATAACGAAATTTAGATAAAGTGAAATTTAGATAAAGTCCCTGCTCCTAATTGCCATACCCTAGGCCCCTTTCTCTTTCCTTTCTACTCTTTCTTTCTTCAATCTCATTGTCTTCTACAGCTTCAACTATTACCTTTTAAATAAATGGATACCAAATCAATAACTGCAACCCTGATCCATGCTCCAGGATTCTCCTAAAACTAAAGGCATCTCTACCTAAATTCCCCACCAGCAACTGAAACACATTTGACAAAACCAAACTTACTTATCTTTTCCCTAAAACTTGATTTTCCTTCTGACAGCTATTTCTGTCAGCCATTGATACCAGTCACCCAGTCTCTCAAAACCTTTATGGCATGTAATTCTTCCCTCTCTTTCCCCCTTCCTTTAATATCCATTCAGCTGCAAAGTCCTGTGGATTCTAATGCAGCATTACCACAGATCTCACATAGGCTCTGAATGCCATTTGCTCAGTCCATTTCAATAGCTTCATTAAAAGCCTCCCTTCTCTTTTCCACCAACTTTTATACCAGGTTTATCTTCTTCTTAGATGTGCCTGATCATACGTATCATTCCTCACCTCAAAATGGTGCCCTACTGCCTCCTGAGCAGAATTTAAATCCCTTAACATGGGATGCTCCCCATGCCCGGAATATTACCTCCTCACCTCCACTTCTTAGAATCTCTAGCCATTCAAAGCCCTTCACAATCTGGTATAATCCTAATTTATCAACGTTTTCTCAGACTATTTCTCTCCATATAATCTCTGCTGTAGCCAAGGTGCATTTGCTATGATCCCCCTGAAATGACCTTTGCTTTATTGCTTCCTTGACTCTGTTCACATTATTCCTAATACCTATTATATTCTTTGTTGTTAAATTCCTCCCCATTCTTTAAAGATCAACTAAAATACCTACTCTAGGAAGCCTTCCAAAATTTTCCTAGTAAGTAATAACTCTCCCTTTGGACTTCATTTCAGCATCAATGTGTAATTTGCTTTATAATTATTTTCCTGTAACAACTGCCTCTCCAGGACTAAAAGCTCCATGAAGGCATCAATTTCTATATCTACCTTTTGAAAAGGTAGTGAAGAGGACAGCTAGGTGACACAGTGGATAGGGCACTGGCCCTGGAGTCAGGAGCACCTGAGTTGAAATCCAGCCTCAGACACATAACACTCACTGGCTGTGTGACCCTGGGCAAGTCACTTAACTCATTGCCTAGCCAAAAAAAAAGAAAAGAAAAGATAGTGAACTGGAGGAAGGGAAAGTTAGAACTCAAAATCTTATGTTGAAAACCAAAAATAAAGGATGAAAGAAAAGGTAGTAAACTTAGCAGTAGAAGGTCAATGATAAATGACCCATAGGAGTCAGATGGACATCTGTGAATCCCTTAAGTATAACTTCAATTAGCCATATGCTTTAATTACATGATGCATTGGATAGGCAAGAGCTGTGAGCAAAGTAGTTACTGTGAGCACCTAACAAGGAAATACAGGAAGAAAAGGAAGTAAAAGGCTTGGATGCCTTCTTTACCTCTACCAACTCCCTTATCCCTTGACCTTATGGAATTCAAAGAGTATTAGGTATGAGGCCAAGCTCCCCAAATACGGCTGGTTCTTATCAGATCAAATCTGGTGAAGACCCTGACCCTGTACTAGATGGAAGGTAGGGTTCAGATCTTCAGTGGCCTGCTGTATAGAGGAAATCAAGTGTCCATTATCCTTGGGGACCCCATGTGGGTCATACATGTAACCCTCTGGAGATAGGAGATTTTGGGGGAATCATTACAGGGGGACAAAAGTCTACTTTCTAGATGGATGTGGAAGTACAACCTGTATAGTACATGCTCCTGTTACAGTCATAAATTAGCCTGAATGCATGGTGGTGATGAATTTGTAGGATTCATGGAGAGTGGTCCCAGTGTGGACTATTGTTCAATCAGCCTGCTCTATTAAAGCAGGAAAAGTGCACTGGAAGTGCCTCTATTTACACAAACCATCCCAAATCTTTAAAATCAATCAGTACCACGTTCCCAGGAACACTGCTGACATTTCTACCCTCATAGCAGATATGGCAGAGATTGGGGTTTTCTGCTGTACCAAATCCCGTTACAACAATTCAGTGTGGCCAATGTGGAAGGCAGATAGGAAATCGTGTCTTACAATGGACTATCGGTCTCTGATATGGAACCTGACACAGGAGCAGTGGTTAAGACCAGGGATTCCCTGAGGGGTAAGGGGTCTGGACTCTCAGTGGGTTGAGCTCTGAGCTGCCTAGATAGCCTGAAACACTGTCCTATGGGAGGAGAAGGAGCAATTTATCATTTACATAGTCTCTTTCTATGAGTTTTGCCAAGCGGTTAGAAGCCTAGAAAATCAATGGCTAGACTATCAAAGGAGACCTTTCTATCGGGGCAAAACTAATGGCAGAATTTTGCTGATGCAACACCCCACCCCCAAACCCCCACCCCACCCCTCCGCCTTGCACATTCAAGTGGGACACATCAACATTCACCAACACTTAGATACTCCTTTAGCTGAATAGAAAAATGCTATGGCAAATGTAACCCATGCCACTGCTATTCCTAACTAAATGCATCTCTATTTCAGTCATTTGGGGCAGAGCTGCCTTGCTCTGGTGGACATGGGATTGTCTCATTCCTTTATCCAAAGATGAGGTTTCCAGCTTTCTCAGCCTTCCCTCCATCACAATGGTTTTATGTCCCTTAGGACTTCAGTGATCCAGGACAAGCAAATGACTTTTACCAAATAGCTGCCATTTCCACTTTGGCCACTGATCTCAGGAATAAATAGCACTGCCATATCTACCTGGTGTGCCTCTGCGACTGCAGCTGCATTGACCAACCACCCTTACATCTGTTCCATCTCTATTTCTTCTGCTCAGGGGGAACCACACATCCAGGGCTATGTAGGACTGAGCCAAACCTCAGGGCGCTTTCATTTGCTCTATCACCATCAGGCAACAGACTTCAGTGAGCACTAGAATGGAATTTTCAAAGACCGTCTCTGTTTGACGGTGCCTGGCTTTGCCAAATGGACTGACTTCCTTGCACAAGTGATGCCCACCCTCAGTCACTACCACTTCACTAAAGGGGTTGGCTCTCTAGGCTAGCACCTCTTCAATGCCAGCCATAGGTATGAAGGAGCGGATGGTCTCTGGACCTGAGGGAGTCCCATGTATCCTAATTAGGTGTCTACAAGACTTGTTCTTACTGTTGTGATCTAATAAAAGAGGCTGTTTTGTTTTTGCCATTTGCCTTGTTGAATCAATCTCCACAAATCCTCTGCTTGGGATCAGTGGGCATCTGGCCCAGAAAACCTCCCCAGCTCCAATGCCAGCCTGGCAGCCTCCAGGGTTTTTAATTGCTCAGTCTCTCCCTTCTGCTTAAGTCCAAGAGTAGACTGAAAAAAAGGGAAAGTCCCATAGACTCAGCCCAAAGTCAGCTGAGTTTCCTAAGCCTTCCATCTGCAACCCTATTCTACAAAAGTCCAGAAAGAGGCACACACTTGCAACCTGCAAATTCAACCATTCAAAATCTGAAAAGGGCAAGCCCTTACATTGCTTAGTCTCTTTTATAGCCCCTAACATCCTGTAATTTCATCTAGTGGATGGGGGGTAGGGGTGGAGGGTGGGGAGGATGACTCACTTGAGCTAGGGTCCTCTGCTGCCCCCCTGCTACAGGAGGGAGAACTTGAAATCAAGAACAGTGATCCATCCGTAAATTTCTCCACACCTGGAGATCATTCAAAGCCCTAAAGGTTCATTTCAATCTATATTCAAGCTTCAGGGAACAAATTTGGGGAGATTAGAAGCCTATGGGACCTGACCTAAAGACACTAATTAGCATCCACACTGAGCTGCAATGCTACCAAACCAGATTTTCACTAAAAATAAAGCTAAGCTCAAAAATAATTTCTCTTTCCACCTCTCTTTTATCTGTCCCTCTTGTATATCCCCACTCATCCTGCACCACCAACATTCAGGCCTTATTACCCCTTGCCTAGATTATTGCAGCAGCCTCTTAATTAAGTCTCCCTGCCTTAATAACAATAGCTAGCATTTGTATAGTGCTTACTACATGCTAGTCACTGTGCTAAGTAAGCACTTAGTCTGATTTGATCTTCACAACAACCCTGGGAAGTATGTGCTATTTTTATCACAAATTGAGGAAACTGAGGTAAAAAGAGATTACATGATTTGCCCAAGGCCACCTACCTAGTAAGCATCAGAAGCTGGATTTGAACTCAAGCTCTTCTAGTCTCCAAGCCCAGCACTCTATCCATTTTGTCACCTAGCTCCCTTCCAGGTTTCTCCCCTCTTCAATCCATCCTCTCCACAGCTGCCAAAAATAGTACTCCTGAAACAAAAGCTTGACTGTGTCACTGACCCTACTTACAAATAGCTGTGGTGCCTCTCTGCTGCCCCTGGGATTAAACACAAACTCCCCTGCGCAGCATCTGAAGCCCTTCAGCATCTGGCTCTAGCCTTACACACTCTACTATCCAGATGAACTGGAGAACCTACTTGTTATGCACAGAAACGGGAGCCTTGGCACAAGAAAGTCCCCCATGCTAAGAACACACTCCTTCCTCAGCTCTTAAAATCCCGAGGAGCTTCCTTCAAAGCTCAGCTAAAGTGCCACCTCCTCCAGGAGTACTTTCCTGATTTCCTAGCTGTTACTCCCTCCCCAGCTTGGAAATCACCTTGCCTTTACTTTAAATGTATTTTGTATGCACTTAAATAGGTATATGTTGTTTCTTCCGATAGAAAGTAAGCTCCCTGAAGGCATGAACTGTCACTTTTGTCTTCCGTCCTTAATGCTAGCATAGTGCATGGTATATAACAGACCTTTTGTTAAACTGAACTGAGTCGGTTGTACACGTTAATCAGTGTGCTCGGGCTGTGGTCTTTCATATCCAAAATACATATACACATTCAATACTAACCAAGTTGCCGGGAGATTCCATCCATGCTGAGATCCCACAGGACTCGGAAGGCTCTTGATGAAGTCTCTAACGGCCATGTCAGGAGCTTGTGAGAGGTTAAAAAATAAGTTAGCAAAGACATTCCTATGTGACAGTACGGGGTTCTCACTACTTCGGGCCGTCTATGGACTAGTCATTCTTTCTACAGAGAAGTAAGTATATGTTAAGTGCATGTATTGAGAACTCCAAACTACAGTGAACAGTTAAACAGTAATAGTATGACCCCATACCCCCTTTCAGCTTCCTTTTGTGTGTTCTTGCCTTATTAGATTGTAAGCTCCTTGGGGGCAGGGGACGCCTTTCTTTTTCTTATTTGTATCCCCAGCCCTTAATGAAGTGCCTGGCACATAGTATGCACTTAATAAATTGTTACTGAATTGAACTGAATTATTTTTAGGTCAGTTTCTTCTTCCACTGCCACAGGAGACCAAATGTCTCTGAGAGGTGTGCCTGATGCTACATAAACACAGTGGATACCATTCAGGTGCCACTCATCTGAGTTAAAGAACCCTAAATCACAAGCCACTTGGGTCTGTAGGGCATACTTGGAGGGTAGAGGAATACAAAGATGGTTTTAACAGCTGGCACAAGCCATGGGCATCCAGGAGAGAAATTATGAATATCAAACTCTATTATTTCACTACAGATGATTCTCTATTGAATTCTGTTACTATCTTTAAATTTTATTTAAATTCTATTTTTACTTGCAAATTCTATTATTGCTTTTCAAAAAACTTATTAACTTCAGAGATATCAATAAAGAATAAAATGAATATATAAAACAAGGAATAAGATCATACTGATGAGGCTGGGATTTAGACACCAAAAAGGAAAAACCCTGGACTTTCCCACGTGGTCAAATCTCTGAGGCTATAATTCTATCAACTAGCCTTTCTTTATGGCTAAACCCAATCTCACAATTCTCAGTTACCTTTAACCTAGCCTAGCCCTCCATTGTTGTACCTCCCCACGGCCACTTCCCACACTTAATCCTATCTAAACTCCATTCTTCTTTGGCCACATGGTCCAGGTCTCTGGAGTTCTATTGCCTCACAGACTACTTGGCTACTCCTAGATCCCTCCCACAGTCTTTCTGTATATAAGGTCCATCTTGTCTCCATTAAGATGCTCAGATTCTTAAAATCTAGTCACAGGCTTAGATTCTTAAAATCTACCCAATAGCTTACTAATATTCAGAGTCCTAAAGAGTCTGCCCAACATGGCAGATGTTCTAATAAATCTTGTCTTTGGCTGAAAGAAGGCTTGGGTCAAATTCTTTCAGGCAGGATCTGTGCTGTGATTTTGGGGTCCCAGCACCCCTAAGACCCCAAACCTCAACAATACCAAAAACTTTTGCTATTGTATAGCACATTTTAACAAGTAAAACAAACAAATAAGCAAACAAAAAATGTATTTGCTGTGTTTCCTTCCAAGTTCGTTTGAAGTTCTACTACCTTTGGCTTTTTCACATATATTGGTATACTCAAGTGGTATGCTATTCAAGGCTGCTGATATCACTGCATCATTTTGTCTAGATATGTATGCCCTTGTTTCTTTGTATTCTTCATTTTTATCATCAGTTGGTGTTGTAGTATTCAATTTCATACCACACTTCATCTCACTGGACATGTAGGAGGCTTGCTGCTTTTTGAGTATAACAAATAAGGGGGTTATGAATCTTATTCCTATTGAATATTAATATTTTTGTCTTTTTTAAAATTTGGATTTTTAGGATAATGTACTAGCAGTTTAGAGGACTGGGGAATATAATGACTTCTGTTTTGGACATGGTGAATTTGAGATATCTCTGGCCAGCTGGATATATACAATAAGTGATTGGTGATTAAGGCTTGAAGCTCAAAGGGAGGGATTGGGGCTAGATTTACAGATCCGGGAGTCATTAGCATATGGATGATAATAAACCCACAAAGGAGAAAAGTAGGAGTCTTAAGATAGAGCCTTGGTGAATACCCACACATAAGAGGCAGCATCTGGATAAGGAGACATTAGGTAGGAGAAACAAGACAGAGTAGTGTAATGAAAGATAAACAAGGAGAAGTATGAAAGAAAAGAGTTTGGTTAATAGTGTGAAATCCGGCAGATAGGTCAAGAAATATAAAGAAAAGGACAAAAAAAACCCTCAGATCTGGTAACTAAGTGAGCACTAGTAAGTTTGTAGAAAGCATTTTCAGTTGAGTAATGAGGCTGGAAGCCAGACTGCAAAAACATAAGGAATAAGGGGAATAGAGCTAATGAATGTAAACAAGCTTCTTGAGGAATTTGGCTGAAAAAAAAGGAGAAATACAGGGCCACAAGCTTTAGGGAACAGTAGAGTCTAGTGAAAATTGTTTAAGGATAGGGGAGATTTTAACATGCCAGAAGGCCACCACTGCAATTTACCTGGTGGGGAACGTGTGTGACACTTTAGGAAAATCATTATGGTGGTCACTTGGAGGATGGATGAGAAAAGATGGTTTGAAGCAAGATCAATTAGGATCTGATTACAACAGTTTAGGTGAGAGAGAGTGAATTAGGGTGGTCCCTGCATTAATCCTACTTTCTGTCACTATTTGGAAGAAGGAAAAAAGTCAGGGTCCTCTAATTGGGAAAAAGGGAAAATTAGAATTAAGTTTTTGAAAGTAGTAATATAAATACCTTTCCACTGGCCTAGGAGGACTAGCAAAATCCCACCTTCTATAGCCTTTCTCACTCTTTGTTAATGCCAGTGTCTTCCCTCTATTGATTATTTCCCATTTATCCTGTATATAGCTTGTTTGTATATAAGTGTTTTCTTTTATTTTTTTGTTTTGCTTTGTTTTTGGTGAGGGCAATTGGGGTTAAGTGACTTGCCCGGAGTATACAAGTGTTTTCATGTTTGTCTCCTGTTTGTTTCACGTTTGTGAAGGCCTCTGGGGCTTTTGTCTATCTTTCTATCCCCAGCAGGAAGGCAGATACAAGCTGAATAGCCCCAAATCCTTCAACTGTTCTCCACCCACTGTGGTTTCTAGATTCTTCATCATCCTCATCATCTTCCTCTGGACTGTTTGACAACATCCTTCCTAAAGCAAGTCACTCCAAACTGACCACAAGACTTAAGCTGGAGACTCCAAGGCAAAGGACAATAAAACCAACTCAAAAGGCACTGGCTTTAGAATCAGAAGCCTTGGTTTTGAACTCCAGCACGGCAACCCACTAACTGTGTGACCCTGGGCAAGTTGATTAACCTCTCTGGGCCTCAATTTCCCCAAGGGTAAATGAAGGCATTGGATTAGATGACTTTTAAGGATCCTTTTGGAGTAGAGTAAGGTAATAGATAGCCTGAAGTTAAGAAGACTCATTTTCCTAAGTTCAAATCTGGCCTCAGACACTTTACTAGCTGTGTGACCCTGGGCAAGTCACTTAACTCTGCCTCAGTTTCCTCATCGTAAAATGAGCTGGAGAAGGAAATGGCAAACCACTACAGTATCTTTGCCAAGAAAACCCCAAACAGTACCACAAGGACTGAGACACAGCTGAAAACAACTGAACAACAACTATACCCAGTATCAATTCTTCCACTAATTGGATGGTTTCTCCCAGAACGTCTATTTTAAGGAGGATGCCCTGGCCACCCAGCTCTTCATTCTTCTCCTTCAAGGTAGACAGTCTCTCTTTCCACTTATTTTGTTATTCCCAACACTTGACCTGACTTTCAATAGCTCTCCATTTCTAACAAGGTAAAATCTGAATTATTAGCATTCAAGGCCTTTCATAATCTGCCCCTAATCTAGATTAAAGGCATTATCTCAGACTGGCCTATGGCAAACTTTACCTTCTAGAAAATCTAAACTATTTGACACTTTCCTAAATAACAACCATATTTTCCTACCTCAGGGTTTTTGCTCCCTCTTCCTGGAATGTCCACCCTTCCAATATCTACTTATTAAGAGCATTGTTGTTATTGTTGTTTACTTACTCTTCATTACCCCATTTGCGGTCTTGGCAAAAATATTGGAATGGTTTGCCTTTTTCCTTTTCCAGCTCATTTTACAAATGAGGAAACTGAGGCAAACAGGATTAAGTGACTTGCTCAGAGTCACACAGCTAGTGAGTCCTATTTGAACTCAAGACGAATCTTCCTGGTTCCATTCTACCCACTGAGCCACCTAGCTGCCTTGGAAGGGACCTTAGAGCAGGCTCTTATCTCCGGTACTATAACTGTAAGAGACAAGAAGGCAGGGACTATTTTGCATGTTGTTTTATTCCTCACAGAAGACTTCTATAAACTGTGGAGTACGATCCTATCAATCCTCTGAGCAGGGAACACAAAGCAACTGACAAAATAATTAGTTAATAGCTCTCATAGATCTACTTTTTCAGTGAAAACAAAGTTAAAAAAAAGTCAACAACAGCAAAAATAACAAGGTGAATTCACTCTAAGTCATAGCGAATACAGCACAGCAGAGATCACTTAATATGGTATGTCCAATTTGAGCTGGACTGTGTCAAGCAGGATTTATCACAGATAAATTGTGATACTGATGAGGTTGGGAGCCAGACCCCAAAAAGGAAAAACCTTGGACTTTCCCACATGGCCAAATCTCTGGCGTTTGCCTGAGGCTATAATCCCACCAACTGGCTTTTCGTTGTGGCTAAACCCAATCTCCCAATTCTGTTACCCTTAATCTAGCCTAGGCCTCCCGGTGGCCCTGGCCATTTCTCACCCTTAATCCTAGCTAGGCTCCATTCTCCCGGTCCAGGTCCCAGGTGTTCCAGCCACTCCCATTCAAATCTTCCTTAGACCCCTCCTCTAGTCACCTCAAACTACTTGGCCACTCCTAGATCCCTCCCACAGTCTTTCTGTATATAAGGTCCATCTTGTCTCCATTAAGATGCTTAGATTCTTAAAATCTAGCCACTACTCAGATTCTTAAAATCTAGCCAATAGCTTATTAATGTTTAGACTCCTTAAGAGTCTGCCCAATATGACAGACGTTCTAATAAGCCTTATCTTTGGCTGAAAGAAACGTTGGGGCAAATTCTTTTGGGCAGGACCCACATGTTGTGATTTTGGGGTCCCAGCGCCCCTAAACCTCAACAATATCATGTTATTTTAGCATTTGAATATAAGGTGTGTCTGTTTCAATTAATTAATCTTTAGGGGAAAGTTGAAAGTGCCAAAAGATCTATCAACATGATTCATTTTGGTAAAAATAATATAATAAGCTAATTTCCATGCCCCCACCTCCATAACTACAGCTTTTGAAAAAAAAAGAGAAATAATTAAAGAACTGTCAGTGTTATTATTTGAAATTTTTACCAACTAAATTAAAATGTAGTTTTAAATTTTTTATTATCTCTAATTTTTAAAGTGAAATAATATATTTTTTGGTGGTTAGATATATAATCAGTTTAAAGGGAAAACCCAGCTAAAACTAATATGGAAATTATAGAAATAGTTCGAGCAGAAATACAGAAATACTAAGTAAAAGCCCAAATTTCTACCTAATCAGATAACCATATAACATGAAATCTAATTATGTGATATTGAAAGTGTTTATGCGGAATAAATTGTTAACACAGGAGAATTTGTCCAAAGAAAATTAAATGTTTCTTATAAGCAAAACCAAATTTTAAAAAGTCCATGATGTCAAAAGGATTGTTTGTATCATATAATTTTGCTTATAGAATTACCAAGCATAAAAATCTTCTTTTAGTATAGGAAATGGTGATGCCTACAGCCATTGATATGATAGAAATGATGTTTGGTAAATCATATGCAAAGCAGCTTCAAAATGGTATTACTTGGAGATAACAAAATATCTAAAGTCCTCAGGTCAACTGAGAAACCAAATCGTCCTATTTTGCATTGAACATGAATGAAACAACAGATGTAGTTAAAGATGTTCATTTGAAGGGCAGCTAGGTGGTGCAGTGGATAGAGCACTGGCCCTGAAGTCAGGAGGACCTGAGTTCAAATTTGGCCTCAGATCAAACACTTGACACTCACTAGCTGTGTGACCCTGGGCAAGTCACTTAACCCCAATTGCCTTAAAAAAATGTTCACTTGATTGATTACATTTGTAAAAATATATGGTTGCAACAGATATTAAAGACTTGTTACTTTGAAAAGCCATTGACTGTGCCATATTAAAAAGATAACTGATGATTTTATATATGTATATATAGCTGTATATACACACATAAATACATAATTTACAATATAACTGCTGAATTTTTAGAAAGAAATGGACTCTGCACTGATGGGGATCAATTGATGTCAGGATGAAAAGCAGGTCTACAAACAAGTCAAAAATTGCTCATGCAATGTGGACATGTTTTAAGTTTAATAGGGAGATTGGCCAATGATAGCGCAGTCCTTAGAATATGCTTCGCTTGGCATTTCTTGGTAGCTTAGATGGAACATGTTCAATATTTCCTGCCTGGTTCCAATCCAACACGTGGAGGCTTGGTGAGTTCATGTCTGGCCATGAGTGACTGAGGGTCTGGTACTACAGGGCAATGAAGAGTCTCCTGATTGGCTGAGGATAGAAGAACTGATGACTCAGGAGACAGTAAGCCAGAAGTGAGTTTGCATACAAAAGGTGATCAACTCCTTCCCCGAGTCTTTTTTCAGGTTTCTTTCTTGGCATTTAGGGAGGCTGTTGTAAACTGACTGGTAGGGGAGTGGTAAGTTGTGTTCCCCTACCTGCCTACTATGTGTCTGTGAGCACGTCACCCACAGTTCCTTTTAGGTCTATTCTTTCTTATCTTAGGTGAATAAGTATTCTAAGAGGGGAATAGCCAGGAAACTTGAGAGAGGTTCATCAAATCCATCAGAAGTCCCTCTGGCAACTGGAATTGGTAGCAGAGTTCCCTGGAGCTGGGAGGACAAGGAGCAGCCAGCAGAATGAGGACCCAGTATCGCCGGGCGAGGGAGGAGCTTGCTCATCACCAACAGGACACCCAGAAGTGGTGAACTGATGGGGATTCCACAAAGGCAGAAAAGGACTCCCTGGTTGAGAAGTTGCAAGGTGCCCTTCATGTTACTTATATATTCCCCACATGTTCCCTACATATTTGCGTCACTGTGTTACATACAGTTATATACGTCACTCACTCATGGGAGTTGAGGTCACCAAACAGGGGGGTACTGAGGGAGAAGACAAGAGGGCGTCGGGCGGAACCTTTGGAACACCTAAATTTGGAGGATGTGATTTGAATGATGAGCCACCAAAGGGTCAGGTATGAAAAAAACCTGTGACAAAAGCCCACAGAAGATAGATTACACAGGAGAAGTATGGTCAAACTGTCAAATCTAGCTGTTAAGTTGAAAAGGATGAGAACTGAAAAAAGGCCATTAAATGTGACAATGAAGAGATCACTGGTAACTGAAGACAGCAGTTTCAGTAGAGTGATGAGGCTGGAAGCCAGAGAGGAAAGGGTTTTGAGCAAAGCTTGAGAGAAAAGGGAGTGGAGGAAGCAAGTGTAGACAGTTTTTTCAAGGATTTTAGCTGAGAAAGAAAGAGGAGACATAGAAGCAATGCTTGAGGACAAAGGCTTGGTCCTCCCTCATCCCTTACTATAATCAGCTCTTGCCACCTCCAGAATTGTACTGGAGTCCTGCCAGTCAGAAGCTATGTCTTCCCTTAGCAGATATGGCAGCCTGTCCTGCTACAATCATGCGGGCAGGGGAATGAGTCAACACATGGCCAAAAGTAGTCCCAAAGACCCCATATGGTCCACTGAAACCAGGGAGAGAATATCTGCACATCCTCTGTACAATTCACTGTGCCATTTGCCAGGAAAGACAAATCTGAACATGTTCCATGCCTGTGTCATACAGTTTTTTAAATTGTTACAAGAGAAATCAACTTTACAAAGAAATAGTCCATTAGAATTAGAGGCACTTTGCAAAACTGTGTGATAATAAAGGAACACAGCACACAGCACTTTTTAAATCTCACTCATATTACTGTAAAACTTTTTGGCTTTCTCAAGACAAAGTACTTTGAAAGGTATTTGAGCTAAAAGAAGGTATGGACATTTTTCTTAATGACCATAAGAAGTATAAAACAAATTCATTTTATAGGAAAAAAACTTTCCTCCTGAAACTTAAATTTGTTGTATTTTTCAAAAGAGCCTGAGTACATTCATCACTGTAGGGTCCTTAAATTCATACTCTGAAAATAAAATTATTGCATTTATGAAAACTTTAGAGCTATGCATAACTAATTCACAAATAATGTTTTTGTAGATTTCTCAATAAAAATATACCTGCAATGCAAATGAAATGGAAGTAAAGAACTGCTTGTTTATCATTTAACCAACTTACTGAATCAATTCTTACTTTATTTTAAAGCCTAGATACTTCTAAATACGAATGGTTAAGGAAACCAAATTGCCAAGAACAAATATGATACATTTGATCTTGTTCCAATCTGAATACAAAGAGTTAATAGATTTGTCTTGTGACAGTACATTGAATTAAGCATTTGAACCTGAAAAATCAAATTTCCTTTTGGCTGCAGGTAGGTAAATGGTTCTCTAGTTGATTAAGCAAAGCAAGATAAAGTTTGCTAATTCTTCATATTATCATACCATATTCATGGGAAGGGGGTTTTCTGCTTTTTTCAATGCAAATGCTGACTTTACTTAATGGTTCAAAAAGAATTGTGAATGGCAACATCATCAGTGACACCATATTTAAGACTTTTTGCCAAAAAAATAAGCTCATTTATCAAATTAATAATATTATTATGGCTATTAGTTTATAACTTACAGAAATGAAAATTGCTTAGGATTTTATCAATCAATCAATGTGATATATTCTATTCTTTTACTGTGTGATTGATATTTGTTTATAATTATAAAAATACAATCCTTAACTTTATTTGAACGAATATGAGTTAAGAAATTAGCTTCATTGATCGTTTTATGAAAAGTATAGGGCAGAGATGTAAAACACAGGATACTGGAGTGATGGTGGGCCAAGTGCCTTAACCAGATTAAAATGTAATTAGGAAATTTTTATCAAGATAAATAAAAATGGAATAGAACATAATGATAACATATGTTTGTTTCTTTAAAATCAATTTGCCCATAGGGGCCCTTATGTAAGGTTCTGAGTTTGAGTTCAATACCACTTGTGTAAGGCATAACATTTTTTCGTAAATTAAAAAACTAGGAGCACTGCATAAAATTGGGAAGCTACAGAGCATAATGCCTTGCACATAGTATATGCTAGGTAAACATTCGCTGAATTAGTAAATGAATATGGGTTCTAGATTATTTTCCTTTTCTCTGTCCTGTGTCTAGAATTCCTTGCTTCCTCACTTTCTCTCTCCTTTATTGCAGTCCTGAGAGGTTAAGAAGCATTATACCAATTTCTTTGTAACTGAAAAAAATATATACATATATATATTATATATATAATATATTTTATATATTATATATATATATATATATATGTATACACACACACACACACACACACACACACACACACATATATACTGATTAGGATTTGTCCAAGATCAGCAAATTACTACATGAACCCTGTGTGAATTAGGGGTTTCAAACCTTTTTTTGGACTCATTAGCCAGTGTTAAGGAGAAAAGGAAATGAGAAAAAAGTAACAAGAATTAGAAATAAGACAGGCAAATAGACAGTCTCATCCCAGTTTGAATCATTTAATATTTCTGAGATGCTAAGAAAAACTATTATGGCCTCTGCAGACCTGAAAATGACCCAGAATCCCTGTCCATAAAGCTCCCAAGACCATTCAAACTTCTTTTACTGTTTTAGCTTCTGCCAGGCAGAATGCGACTAGGGGTTATATGTGGGTACTTCTCAGCTAACGTCATTCTTTCCAGATCACCTACTGCCAGCTTCTAAGCAGAGCCCCAGTGGTAACTATCAATGCAAAGCAAGAAGGCAAGAAGGAGTCAGTCAATACACAGGTCCATGGAGATCTTCCTGAACCCATAAGGTGGCAACCCATAAGGTGGCAGCCCATCAGAACCATATGGTGACCAACTAAGAGAAAACTGTAGGGCATCTAGGACAGTGGAACCAACATAGCCTAGTTGTTGTCATGGAGATGCCAAAAGGACTCTATGTAAGTGATTTTTAAGATTGATTTTTTTGTGCGTCTGCTTTCCAAAGCCTGACTATACACTTTGTCATATTTGAAGAAAGAAAAAAGTCTTTTAAGTGGGAACAAAACAAAATTCCAACACCATTTCCTGCCTCCTATTCGTTCAGCTTCAGTTGCTTCATCTGTAAAACAGGGATAATAACAGCACCCACTTCACTGGCCTGTTGTGAAGATCAAATGAAATAAAGTACTTTGCAAACTTTAACTATTGTTAGTATTACTATTACTCCCACTTCATGACAATAGGAGTCTAGAAGAAGAAATATCTTTTAACCTAGAGCAACATATCTTTCCAAGTCTATTTCAAATGACCCTTCTCTAACACACTCTAAATTGTAGCCAAACTGAATTACTAGCTATTTCTAAAACTCAGTATTCCACTTCCCATCTCCCTGAGTTTAAACCAGACACATTTCCTCCTTATCTCTGCTCTCCAGAATCCTTATCTTCCTTGGAAGCTCACTTTAGGGAGTTACCTCCTCCAGTGAAATTTTCATTAATCCATCCCACCCACCGGATATTCTCTCTCCCTTCAAATTATCTGGTGTTACTTTTCTGTGTACCTGTGATATCATTCCCTTCTCCCCCAACAGAATGTAAACCCCTCAAAGGCAGTGATATTTCACTTTTGTCTCTTGTCAGAGAATCTTACACATAGTAGGGATTTAATGTTTGTTAAAGTGAATGGAAGGGTCACTTTCTGACATAAAGGCCACAAATAGACAATGGCATTTCTTGACTTCAATGGATATGGCGGATTACAGAGGTGGGGGAAAAAGATAGAAGAACTAATGGAACTAACAGCTAAAGGTAGAAAGAAACTAAGAAAGTTGAAGATCTTGAACAATCCACATAGAAAGGCACACGTGATTTATAGCTGGGACTTGGGTCCAACTAACAAAAATTAAACTCTCATCCAACTAACAAACATTAGATCAGCAGGAACTTGGTCTGGGGGAATATAAGGCCTCCTTACTCCAAGGCAAACAGTAACTCTGTATCATTAGCCAAACCTGATACCCATCATGACTTGCATTTAAATTCCAGAGGTAGATCAGGGCTCTGCCTGCTGACTTCTCACTTATTTTCTCTCCTCAGGTACAAACCCAAGGGTAGAATATTTGTTTCCCCCCAACAGATAGTGGATCAATTGTTCATTAACTTGTTTGTGTCATGGACCCCTCTGGCAGTCTGATAACACCTAATCACCCCTTCTCAGAATATTTTTAAATCAATAAAATTAAATATATAACATTAGAAAGGAGATTAATTATATTGAAATATGCTTATCAAAATACATATTTTAAAAACAAATTCATGGACCCCAGGTTTAAGAATCCCTATAGATGCTGAATAGATGGTTATTCTAACAGCAATAGGAATCAGATTAATTTGGCTCCAAGTAGCTGAATATCAGTGTGGACAGTCCTGTGGTTATAAAAACACAAGTGTATATACTTTATCATTCATCAGTATTTCTATAATACGTGAACAGTTATGGTGTTCATGAACATCCTTGCAGCAGCTTACAGAAATGTGGAACAGACTGGCTAAGGAGGCTGTTCCAATTACACAGGAACTATGTAACTCATATGAAAACTGAGGAACGTATGTAAATTCATAGGAACTATGAGTGTCAGTAATGGAGAAAATAAGTTTTGAAATAATGAAAATAATTGTTAGGCAACATTAAAAAAATTTTAATGTTTATATTTGAAGAGAGCAATGACTCCCAAAGGATTAGACATGGTCCCTGGGAGGTTACACTTCAGCCAGAATAATCTCCATATTCTTATTCTTCAAGGGAAACAAAAAGAGACCAAAGGTCTTAGGATACCAGCTAAAAGTCTGTTGCAATTCACTCGGCTTAAGTGAATAGCAACAAAAGTTAAGAATGAATTGAGGGACAAGTCTTTTGCCTAATGCACAGTTGGAGTACTCTCGCCACCTAGTGGCCAGTGTATGATCCTACTCTACCCCATCCTTACCTGGAATAGCCACGGAGAACTGGGACAGGGCAGCTGGGAGTTTGCAAATAGAGATAACCAAGGAGCCCTCTTCGTAGGAAGGATACCTGCTGTGCAAACGTGAAGCTGGAGAGGCAAAGGGCAAGGGAATTAGACATGGTGCCTAGGCGCCAATCCTTTTGATACCACCACCCAAACCTCCTGCATTCAAAATATCTCAACCTGCCTCTATCAACAGGATCAATCAGAGAGAAAGAAAAGGCTAATAATGCTGATGGTTGGGTAAACGATGTTTTGTTCTCAGAGCCCTCTCTCTTCAATGGTGTACATCTAAGCGAATCATTTCTTCAATGTGAGTCTCTGTTCTCTCAGTAATACTGGAAACATTTCTTTCATATCTCCCTATCACTAGGGTTTTCTGAGGATTACCAATGACAAAAATCTATGATTTCACTGGGAAGGATACTCTTCTCTCTACCAAGAGAAGTCATAAAGTCTTTACAAGAAGATAGTTTTAAAAAGTCACAGTGGTGAAAGAATTCATTGCTTTGTGGCCAAATTGGTGATGAGCCTCTCCAAACTTTGCTGAACTGGTTCTCAAGCAGTCACTACCTGTCATGGATTTTTACTGGAAACCTTTACAATTTACACAGAGCTTACACTCTGTGGGGATGGCCTTCAAGAACCCAAATTCATCTCCATGCCACACCAAGGTAGCAAAGTTGGCTAATAGAAGTTTATGAAGGTTTTTGGTTTTTTGTCTAAATTTGTGATTTCATTAGTATTGGGACCTCTAAGTGAGAAGCTTACTTCATCAATGCAGATGCAACTGTTTCCTGACTTAATGTCTTAGAGAGCAGCCTAGGGCACTGAGAGAGTAAGTGATTTTTCTCTGTGTCTTGGAGCCAGTATGTGTCAAACTATGGACCTTGAATCCAGGTCTTCTTGATGCAGAGGCCTGACTCCACTATACCAGTCCACATCTCTTATGAGCATTATCAATAATTAATATTGGCAGAACACTTTAAGAGCTTCTGATACAGGGAAACACAGGAGGACAGAGCCCTGTATTATAAAAAGTACTTGCTTTTTATTAAAACATTTTACTATTCTTTACACACAATATTGAACAATGAGCATTATTCTCTCCATTTTACAGATGAGAAAAACTAAGGTATTTTGGCAAATTTGAAACAAAAAAGATTTGAGTGTCAGAACTGAAGTGAGAATTTAGAAGTCACATAACTCAGTCCTGGGCTTTATGCCATAGACACTCTTAATGGACAGAATTAGCAAATGAGAGGATGTGGTGAACACAAACAGCATATCTGGGTCTAGTTTCACACAGTATTTATATAGCATTTGTATTTTTCCAAAGCAAAGGAGATACCTAAGAAGATGGGAAAACTGACACAACAATGTCCAGAGTCAGGGGGAATTTTTAGCAAGAAATAACAAAACAGGATTCAATATTGAATAGTCAAAGAAGCTGGCTCAAAGCCAACTCAGAATCTCCATATACAGCTATGAGCATAAGCCTCTTCTTCCATTTGACCTCTCACCATGTTTCTCCCTTTTAATATATGCTCTCAAAAATAAAATGATTACTGCAGGAAGAAAGCCTCTGTGATTACATGTTTAGTAATTTCCACAAATATGCAGGCTAGCCAGAGGGAAGTTAGGAAAACTAAGGAATTAAGAATTATGAATTTTAGTCCTGCTGAGTTGCTGATTTGAAAGGATCCCAGATACCTTTCTATAAAATGAAGAGGTAGATGAATCTTTATAGTTGACATAAAATATCAATATATATAAGTTCTGTGAGGCAGCGTGATATAGTGGCTAACATGCTGAACTTGAAATCAGTAAGATCTGGGTTCAAATTCTAACTCTGTCATTTACTAGCTATGTGACCATGGGCAAGTCATTTAACCTCTCCTGAACCTCAGTGTACTCATCTGTAAAAAAAAAAAATATATATATATATATATATATACATATATATATATATATATATATATATTTATCTTTTTACTTCGCCAGAACAGTGCAACAATAGCAAATGCCTTAAATATATGTGTGTGTATGTATATTTAATTTAATACAGAGTTTCCCAACAGTCTTAAAGCTATTAAAGCTTAAAATTGTATGAGACTTTTGGGACACCCAGTATGGTTTAACAGGTAAATCTTTGTAATACAATGTCAGCAAAAGTGTTTTAGGACCCTCTGCTGAAAATCATTTAATATTCACTCTTGCTAAGATTTCATTGGTTTGAGAGCTTATTCCACTCAGGCTGAAAGCCATCTAGCATTTATAGTGAAGGTCAGAGAGGGTAAATGAATCGGCCATCGACACACAACTGTGAAATGTCAGAAGTTAGAGTTCAACCTAAGTCTTCTAGATTCCAAGTCTAACATTTTATCCATTATGCCAGACTCCCTTCTCTTTTGGTAATAGTACATATTAATAACATATTTTGCATAAAATACTGGTCTAGAACATAGATTTTAGATCTGGAAGATACTTAAGTGCTTATTTATTCCAATTCCCTTTTTCTACAGATGAGGAAACTGAGGCTCAGAAAAGCTAAGTGACTTGTCCAAGGTCACAATGGAAGCAAGTAAATAATAACAATATAGTTACATCTTTGGTAATGTGTTATTTCTCTCTGAAGATTATATGGGTTTCGAGTAAGTTTCATCTTCTATACATGTCCATACCTGTTATGTCAGTACCATATATCTTGTCTTGAGATAATTTAATATGAATTTTGCAAAAGGTAAGTTGTGATACCTCTAGCTTCTTATTATGGCCAAATAAGTCCAAGGAAAGTTTCAAATAGTATTTAAAATCATGACCTTCACAGAAATTTCCTTTGTCTCATTTTTTTTTTAAATCAAGATATTTTAAGTGGCTGGGAACAGAGTGCTCCAAAGTGAAGTTTTCTCCTGAGCCAAGCTGCTGTCTCCCTAAGTATATTCAAGCAATTTTGCAAAAACCCTTCTCTTAAATCATTTGAAAATTCTGAAAAAAACTTTTCTTCTGTTACAATCGTTACTCCTTGAAAATGCACCAATATTCTTGCTCACAACTTAACCATGAAGATACTGTGCACAAATATGTATATAGGCAAACACTGTGATGCAGAGAGACATAGTTAAGGATGCACACAGGCCCAGATGTACAGATCCGAATATACAAAAGGCAGCCACATCTGCAGGACTATGCAAATTGGCAATGACCCTGCCAAAGGGCATATGGTCAGGAAAGGAAATAAACACAGTGATTCTGAGACTATTTAGTTCAGCTCAAAGAGCTCAGCACTATGGCATTCTGGCTAAAGGGCACCCTGCCAGCTTCTCAATGGGGGAATTGACTGGATGAACCCCTGTTGGCTCAGATCAACACATTTCCAACTGATGCTGTAAGAAAGAAAGCCCACTTCCAGTCACATTTCTTTTCTGCTGCAACAGCCTTAGGGGGCAATTTTTGCTAGAAGAATTAGCTCTCTCCCCTCAGGTTCAGAGCTGCTGAGTTGAGCTGCAATCTTTAAGGCCAGAAACAATAGAGGGAAAGAAGATGGTATTATTGTTGCCCTGCCTGAGAGGAAATAGCTTTCAAGGAATTCTTTGTTTAGAGCTGGAGGAGATACAAGGGATCTCCATTGCAGGTTCAAGCCAAGCCAAGTCCATTTAATTAGCCTCCACCTTGGATTCCTTTCACCTCAGCTGAACTATGAACTATTTAACTTTATTCTGGAGAAAACAGAGGGACTGAGGCATAGACAAGGTTATGGGCAGAAGACCAGAATCCAGGAATAACATTTGACTACGACACTGGAAAGAAAGAATCCGACAGAATAGCCCAGCCTTGGAGGAGCAAGGAGAGCTGAGTGTGTATAGAGAAAGCCACAATAAAATTAGCAAAATTCACGTCATGTCCAATAATATGAAATGGCCCTAAAATTTGCAAAACTTATGTTAGATTGAAATGATGTGATCATTTATTTCCCTGTGAGACCCTCCTCACCCTCTCACCCTCCACCCAGTGAAAAAGCTCAAACGAGGCCCAGAAGCTGTTCTAAGTATGTCTGGAGATGAAGGAATAGGAACAGAAAGGATAGTGCCTCCAACTAAGAGCAGATAACAGAGGCAATCTCCAGGCCTGTCTGAAGTTTGCCAAGTGCCTAAAACAGCTGTCAAAGTCTGATCATTCCTTTCAAGAGAGGCTTTTTTATCTCAGGCACTCAGAGATGAGGAAAAACTGCTTGTGCCAGTACAATCTGCCAGTGAAAGAAAGAAAGATGGAGAAAGGAATTAATCATGAGCTAAAAACACTAGAAGACTGACCTGAGTCCTCTGTCGTCCAGTCATGAACCCTCAGGACCACAGGATTCATCTGATTGGCAGCTGAAACTGTTCATATTTGTCATTCCCCAAATTAAAATGTGAGCTCCTTTGAGAGCAGAGACTGTCTTTTCTACTTGTAGCCCTGGTTTCTAGCACAGTTTTGCCCAGAGCAAGTGCTTAATAAATGTTTCTGTTCATTCATTCATTTAAGTAAAACCCTAGACTTCATGGTGATGCAGAAGAATTCTTAGTATCTATTTTTGATATGGCCCAGGGAAAGTTGGCTCTCTTCCCCTACCCCTCCTCCTGTGTAAGCGGACAGTTGTCCCAGGGAGTAACAACTCCAGACTGCTTTGGGAATCTCAAATAATGTCTGGATAAGCACCGAGTGCAGCTGTTGACAGAACACCTGTTTCTGTGCACCTGTAAGGTTTGCCAGGTGTAAGTTTAAATAAAACACTTAAGAAATAAATGTAGGCCAAAGCTTTTCCATCAGGTAGTGGGTTCTCCCTCACTACGGGTCTTCAAGCTGGGTAGCCACTTGTTGGATATATACTGTCATGTCTGACTTGGTAGCCCCTTCTAGCTCAGATTCTGTAATTGCATGACATCTGTTCATGTTCTCTCTCTTTAAAAAAAAATGATAAACAAGTATTGCCAGAAAGAGCCAGAAACCTAATGATCCTGAAAGAACACTCCCTTGACTAATACCTTCATTATTCCATGAAACAAGCCTGGTCATCCTCCGGCCTTCCTTCTCTTTGGGGAGGTTTGATTATTTTTAGAGGTAATTTTAACAGGTGGGAAAGCTGAGTGCTGTCCATGCTCTATCACTGAATTTATTTCAAACTTATTTCAGGAAGCCATGGAAAGGATAAGGAGTTTATTGTTATGCAGAAACTGGGGCTGCTGTGGTCTCAAAGGGCTATGGTTCTCAATCACCGTTTAACATTAATGATGTTTTTATACAACGGACTATCTACTTTCTCATGCCTGCTGAAATATTCATGAAGGAATACCCCAGGTGGCCACAGGTGCTGACATGACAGGCTCCCAAGCCTGCATATATGCAAGCACTAAGCAATTCACATAGAGTGGCTTAGGCACACAAATATTTGATAGAACAAATATACTTACTCACTCCCCCACAAAGATATTTATGCAGAGAGGTACTGCTACTGCCATGCACACAGTGTGTGTGAATGGGAAGGTCTATAAATAATGTAGCAAGTAATCTCTACACTTATTACCCAGCCCCCAAAGCAGGTTCTCTTGCTCCATTTGAGTAAAATAAATGCATAGTGAATTTGGGCCTGAACCTTCTATTCTACTAGACAGAATGAAACTCTGCCAAGTAGAACAGAGGTTTGTATGGCAAGTGCTCCAATCTTATTGAATCATTTCCTCTCTCTTCCTCTCTTCTTTCCTCTCCCATTTCTCTTCTCATCATTCCTCCTCTTTCTTTTCATTCCCCCTTCTTCTTCATCCCATTCCCCTCTTTTCTGTTTCTCTTTGTTATACTTGTCAATCACATATACCATCCAAAAGCCCATTCTACCCAGCCCTAACCAATCACACGATTTCTTCCAACCCAAGTACATTTTGTTCCATGTCTGTTCCCTTCCCCATGACTGCCCAAGGTTCAAGAAAAGATTTAGATATCTGGAAGTCTTTATTAATGTAATAATTAGGAGATGCTGCAGGGCTCATAAGTCCTATTCTTAGTCTGACTTGAAGGAAAAGTAGAACTTCCCATCTTTATTCTATCTTTCCCCTAAATGTTTTTTGGTTTGTTTGTTTTTTGGGTTTTTTTCCCCCTAAATGTTACTCCTCATGGTGTTCAGACTTGGATTCTCCAATCATCCTCATGAATAGGTAAGGTGGTCAAATTCTGCCTTCAACAAATATTAGCTATGTAACTATAGGCAAATCATTTAACTTTTTGAGCCTCAGCCTCCATATTTATAAAATGACTATCATGGTACCTCTAATACCTACCTGAAGGATTATCATGAGGCTAGAATGATCTTGAGTATGCATAACCTCTGCCTAAAGCAGCTTCTGTTTTAAAAAGTCCTTGTTGCTTTCCCCTTCCACTTTTCTGGATTTTTTAGGTGCCAGAAAAAAAAACCCAACAAACAACTACAAACAAGGAAATTTGGGTTTGGGATGGCCTCTGGGCATTTGAAGTGAATAGAGTTGTCCTAATGTCATGCTATGAGTGGAATATTTAAAAGGAGAATCACCATCCTTTGTAAGAGAGAGAAGACAATGGAGGCATGGGAGAGAAGGCACAGACAGTTTGTAATTGTATTTTTGAAATGAGGACAGGGACTCCTGAGGGGATATGAGAGGATTCCTAAGGGCTTTAGGGTAACCGTAGGAGGAGACACTGAGAGGACATCTGACATGGGCCCTCTGGTGACCATCACGTGAAGGTATCATGCAACACATTGACCTGGGGGGCCTGTGACAAAATGGGAGGCAAGGTGGTGGGATGATGTCTCCTTACACTGGAACGTTGCTATAGGAGTGATGATCCAAGGGTTTCTCTACAAATGTCGTTGCTCATGCCTAGGGAAAACCAGGTGTAGAAGAAGACTGGGTGGGGAGAGTTGGAAAATTTAGATCCTAATACAAGCAAGTGGCTATGAATTACTCTTGCAAGTTTTAACCTGGTTACCTCTTATTTTTCTATTTCACTTCAGGAAATTCAATTTAATCTATATGTAAGTGAGTAGTCCTTCTGTGATCATGATAATGTGGGAAAGAAATTAAGATCTTCAAAGAAAAGAGCCAATTGATAAAGGATGAATTATTGTTGGGAATTAATCATACCCTTCGATGAGAGATTGTAAAAACTAGGAAGGAAAAGTTAGGAGATAAAGACATGGCGGTCCTGATTTTGTACACACCCAGTGAGCTGTTAGTCCAGAACTGAAAATGTTAGGAATGGTCACCTATGCACAGCTGCTCCAACTGTTAGTTCAGGACTTGTAGTGCCCCTCCTCCCCGGTGGCTTGTTCTAGTAAATCACCCCATGTAGTTATTCCAGCCTAGCTCTCCTCATGCCAATGTAAAGCAGATGTCCCTGCATAGGGAGGACATCTGTCTTATATATGGGAACCCTTACGTTTTTTACATGTAAAGTACTTCATAAATTTTAATGGGCTATATGAATGTCAGTCAATGAATAAGATGTTAGTAAAAGACAAGCAAAAGGAAAAAACTAATTGTGTCAAACTTGTATATTTGTTCATGCTGTTCTTCACATCTAAGATGTACTTTCCATTCTTTTATTTAACCAAATTATACTGGTCTCAAGTACCATTTCCTCCATAAAATCTTCCTGGAGAACTCTAGTCCACATGGACCTCTCCTCTTCCTAATATCCTATATCACTTGTTGCCTCTCCAACACATTTGGGCACTTAATTAGATTTGTAGTATTATTCTTTAAATGTTCATATATGGAACAAGAGGGGTTTCCTTTCTACAGGAGCACCTGTTTTACATAGTCACTAGAGAGAAAAAGGCAAGTGGGTAAAAGGACATACATGTATATGCCTCTTAGGGAAGGAGAGAGAAAAGAACTACTACTCAGTGCTGTCTCTGTCTGAGTCACCAGATGGTACTCCAAACCCAAAATTACTGACCAGAGTCCTTTTCAGTCCTTCTCACATGTGAAGGCAGGATTTGCCTATATTCCTTAGCTTTTCCCCTTGCTCTGAGGTTATATACAGTACAAGTTCTTTCTCAAACTGTGCATCTTCATGTCCTTTCATTTCTTTGAATTATTGTTTTCTCCTTGTCCCAATGAAAGGATTTAAGGAGAGAGAGACTAAAAGAGAGGTGTGATGATTCTGGAACAGGAACTTAGGTGCCTCTTTCCCTCGTAAGGGATCCTGGTGAACTCTCATTTGCAACAGGGCAGGAAACATCAGTAAAATAAAGAGATGCTATCTGTATGCTACAATGTTCTCTTTTTTCATGTCCTGTCTTCCTATTGCAAATCTGGTCATTCAGAATTTCAGCAGAGAGAAGGATATGCCAAGGTATCATATGTGAACACACTAGCCCCATACCAGCAGAAGCTATAGAAGCACAAGGAGGGCTTCCAAGGCTGGAGTAGGAAGCAAAGCAACCAGAGGTCAATGCAGTTAGCAGTCAAGAGAGGTTCTGATCACTACCATCCTGTTGTACTAGTGAACTGGAAAAGCTGATTCCCTTGTTAGTTAATGTATCCGAGACAGGGAGTAGAAGCCCTTCACTATGTTCCTTGCTTTACTTTGTTTTTAACCCACAGCTCCAAGATGGGGAATATAACCTCCCCCCCTTCTATCCATACTCCTTTCATAAGCCATGAGAACATATGGCATGGATTCTTTCCAACTGTACCCAAATATCTGGCAGCTATGTGGCACAGTGGACAGACCACTTGTACATGGAGTCAAGAAAACCCAGAGTTTAGATCTGACCTTAGATATTTAATAGCTGTATAATCCTGGGTAAGCCTCTTAATCAGTCTGCCTCAGTTTCCTCATCTGCAAAATAGAGACAATATCGCCTACCTTTCAGTGTTTTTTTAAGGATAAAATGAGATATATATAGATGCTTTGCAAACCTTAAAGCACTATATAAATTCTCGCTATCATCATCATCATCTGGGAGGGCAATCAGGAAGAGGGCTAGGAGATGACTGGAGGCAAATGTCTATATAGGACTGATAGGAGGATTCAGTGAGTCAGCATATGTAAAGTGCTTTGCAAAATATAAAGCACTGCTATTGTTATCTTCCTTTTCACTTTATTCAAAGAAATGATGGAATATGTGATCATGCCATGTTAAGGATCTGCATTCATGAATGTAGTGGGCAGTGACCTGGGAGTGGAACCCAGACAGGAGTAGATTGGTTTCATATTTCAGTATTTAGAGCAGTCTTCTGTTTCATTCCCTAGATTAACTTCAGATTCTGCCATTGAGGGGTTAATTCAAACTGTTTATGGCAGTGTGGGAACCGCCTCAGTATTTTTAGACTGACTGCTCCTACAGCCTCTTAGTAGAGATAGAACTATTCTGGGTATGTGCCAGAGGAAAACTGAAGACGCTCAAGTGTAGCGCCACCTGTTGACCAATTCAAATTTTGCACTACTTGGATGGATAAATACTTCAATAATAAGTTTTTTGAGATGCTTAAAGAAGGCAGCAGTTGAGCCACACAGCCAAAGGGCCTCCATGTGAGGAGTATAAAGACTTTTTTAAAAGTCATTTTTCAGTCTCTTCTGATTCTTCATGACCCCGTTTGAGGTTTTCTTGGCAAAGATACTGGAGTGGTTTGCCATTTCCTGCTCTGGCTCATTTTATAGATGAGGAAACTGAGGCAAACAGGATAAAGAGACTTGCCCAGGGTCACATAGATAGTAAGTGTCAGAGTTTGGATTTGAACTCAGGTCTTCCTGACTCCAGACCCAGCACTCTATCCACTTTGCCACCTAGTTGTCCCTATAAAGACTTAATTAACAATTAATTTTATCAAATGGCTCATTCATGCCTTTATTCCTATAGTGTTCCTAGCTTTCCCCCCCAACTTCCCATGAACCAAAAAAATATTACTCACACACGTAGCTCAATTAAACTCTTTACTACATGAATTTGAAAATAGCAAAGTATAAGTTTAAATGGGACTCTGATGCTATAGCAATCCACATTACTCCTCCTCCCACCCTCTTCTAATCTTCTGGCTCTATTAGGTGAAAGAAAGTTAAGCCCACAGACTTTAGTTGAAAAACACTCCTGAAATCAAAGTCACAAAATGGGAAAATGGAATCATATCATCACCTGGAAGGTGGGGAGTAGGGTGACTTCTAATCATGATGACACTGCTGGGCCAACTGCTAAGGGAAATGTGCAGTCTGATGAGCAGCAAGATGGTTCCCAGAGGTTTTGAAGTCAGAAGAAATGCTCTTCCAGAAGCCACTGACAACACACACAAGCTCAATGTCTGTGCTTTCTCTGGTGCATCCAACGTGTTTCTGTCTGGCCTCCTCTGATACCTTCTGGCTTATTTTTCAGAAGGCAAGTCACTATCTTCATTTTAGAACACCTAGGTGAAGCTCTTTATTAAATGACTTCAGGCAACTCTGACTAGGTTAATCCTCTTAGGCTACACAGGCCAAAACATGGTCCAACCTTTTGGTGTCTTCAGGATAGAAACAGTCCAGGAAAATGAAATGGCAATAAACCCTGAACATAACCAAGTAGGTAATACGTATGCAAGTCATGACTTCCCAACAGGACCGTAAGCACCTTGAGGTGGAAGCGTTATTCCCTACACTTCTTTTGAATCACCTACAATGCTTAGCACAGTGCCATGCACGTAGAAGATTATTCAAGAAATGATAAATAACAAATACTTGCGATGATGGGAGGGAAAAAAGGAAGGGAAAGAAAGCACTTATTTGACCTTTAAAATCCTTGTTATGTTTACTTCAACTGTCCTTAATTCCCTAATCCCACATATTCTCAAAAGCCAAATAATGTCCCCCACTAGTTACTATATAAGGCAGCACTGAAATGCAACCCTACTCCTACCCCCCAGCTCTCAAAGGCGGATTTATTTCCAACTCCATGCCTTACACTTACTTGAAGAAGAGTTCTTCCAGACTGTTCTGAGGTACCAGACTGGTACAGTCCAGGGTGCAGGACAGGAGGTGGTTCTGAGACAAAAACACAACCTCACCTGGAGGAAGGGCTGGGATCATATATAGCTTCACACAGAATTTCTCCACCAGCAGCCTAGGAAACCAATGAAACAGAAAACTAAGAAAGAAACCATCATTAAAAATAAACAAAGAAACCAACCCCTAGCATTCACAGGATGGTTTTCATCAACTGCTACAGCATGTATCTCTCCTACCTGTGCTCACGTGTAAGCATTCCATAATCATCTTCAGGGTTCTCCAGAGAAGCAAGGCTATGGTCACCTGCAGGGTCACTTTCCAGAAGTGGCTTTTCCCACTCATCTCTCCCTAGGTTCTGTTTCCTACAGAGAGGACAGACAAAAGCCATGCAATAATTGTGAGAGGTTGTTAGTGCCAGGTAGGTAGAATCCACAGCTCACATTCCTATTTGGTGTGGATACTACTACTCTTTCAGGAGTATCCCAGAACTAATCCCTAAAGTGACTTTCTAGGAGAGTAGGGCTCACTAGAATTTTTACCAAAGCACTATCAAATATGATTAAGCATCATGGCCCCCAACATTTATTCACTCATTTAATAAATACTTATTAAGCACTTATTGAACATTATATACTATATACAAGAGAGGCAGGATGGCCTGGTGGATACAGTGCTGGGCCTAGAGTCAGGAAGACCAGGACACACATCCCATCTCTGACACCAGCTCTGTGGCCATGTTCAAGTCCCTTAACCTCGTGGTGTCTTAGGCAACTCTCTAAGCCATCTACTAAATTATAGATGAAATAGACTTTAGTGAAGGAACTGCCCACACCCACAAAACCCCAAATAATCTGACATTTATACATGGTGTTGCTCTAGGTAAGAAGGCAGATATAAAGAAGTACAAGATAAAACTCAATTCGACAAGCACTTATTTAAGCAAGTTACTAGGAATACAAAAACGAAAATGAAAGAACTTATATTCTATTGGGGTTTGGAGTAGGGAGGTTTGGGGTAGAGAGGGAGGATAACATGCATACTACTAAGCAAATAAAAATATATATACAAAGCCATTTCCTGGAGTATGGGGAGTGAACCCACTAAAAGTTTTGGGGAGGGAGGAATCAAAAGAGTGTTTGTGGAGGAGACAGACTATGGCTTGAAACTGGAGTTGGGGATTTCAAGAGGTGAAAGAGAAAAGCATTCCAAAGAAGCATTTTAGGCAGGAAGGACAGATTGTACAAAGGCACTGGGGCAAGAAATGAAGAGGCATGCATGGGGAACAAGGAGGCCAGTCTAACTAGAAGTTATTGTTGCTGTTGAGGTGGCTCAATCATATCCAACTCTTTGTGACCCTGCTTTTTGGGCAAAGATGCTGGGGTGGTTTCTATTTCCTTCTCTAATTCATTTGACAGATGAGGAAACTGAGGCAAACAGGGTTAAATGACTTGCCCAGGATCACACAGCTAGCTAAGTGTCTGAGGCCGGATTTGAACTCATGAAGAGGAGTCTTCCTGACTCCAGGCCCAGCATTCCAGTCACTGTGTGTGAACAGCAGTAACATAAATTCATTCTGGGGGGGTGGGATGGAGACAGAGCATGAGCTTTACATGCTAAACAGAGACATTTGGATTTTATCCTGCAGGTAACAAGGAACCAGTGAAGATTCTTTTGTTGTTGTTGTTGTTGTTTTATTTTGGCTTTTTGGTTTGTTTTGTTTTTTGGTAGACAATAGGTTTAAGTGACTTGCCCAGGGTCACACAGCTAGTATGTGTCCAGTGTCTGAGGCTGGATTAGAACTCAGGTCCTCCTGACTCTAGGGGCCATGCTCTACCACTTTACCACCTAGCTACCCCAACCAGTGAAGATCCTTTTTTTTTTCTTTTTTTTTTTCCGTGAAGATTCTTAAAGAAAGAAATGACATGGGGGGCAGCTAGGTGGTGCAGTGGATAGAGCACTGGCCCTGAAGTCAGGAGTACCTAAGTTCAAATCCGATCTCAGACCAAACACTTGACACTTACTAGCTAGTGTGACCCTGGGCAAGTCACTTAACCCCAAATGCCTCAAAAAAAAAAAAAAAGAAAAAGAAATGACATGGTCAGATCCGTGCTTCAGGAATATCAGTTTGGCATTGATGTCAATTTATGGTTTAGACAGGGGACATCCTGGAGACAAGGAGCCAATTAGAAGGCTAATGCAATAGTTCAGGACAAGTAAATACAAAGTAAAGTAAAGGGCCTGAATTAGCATGGTCACCTAAATTTGGGAGATAAGAGCAAAGCTAAGAGTAAAGAATGAAGGCACAAGCCTGGGTGACTGAAAAATATGGACAAGATCCCAGCCCTCAAAGAGCTTGCAATACAATTAGAGGAACCAGTCATAGAGAAATAAGTAACCATACACGGCAATATATGATTAAGCACCAAAGGACTGGGTACCAATGATATGCTATAGGAATGCAGGGGAAGGAGAGATCCTTATGGCATGGCTTGATGAGGGAAGGTTTTTTAGAGATGGAAAAGGCAGAGGAAGGAGGAAGGTATTTAAAGCAGGGAGCATCACAAGGCAAAGATGCAGAGGTGAGAATAAACAAGGTGCATTCATCAGCTCATTGTATGTATGACAGGAGGTTCACTTTAGGGTTCATACTATAGGAGGTTCACTTTGAGGAATAATGATAGCACATCCAGGGAGGAAAAGTACTGTAAAAAGAGGGGCTGGTGATTTTAATGTCTGTTCAGCAATGTCCTTATAGCTTTCACCAGGCAGACGGAATCTGACTTTTCACAGGCTGAACTTTGTGATACCACAGCAGCAAGGCAGGAGTGTAATGATCCGCAGTAAAGTAATGAAACCCATAGAAACAACAAATAGGAGAAAACACACTTTAGGATTTAGCCTAAAAAAGGTGTGTAAGAGCACAAAAGCCTGAAGAAGGGAGATGGAAAAGCACTACTTTGATACGTTTCTTCTCTGTTTTGGTCATTTACCTGTTAGATATGTCTGTTATTAGTCAGAATTTATCGAGCACTTACAGAAGGTTTGTGAGAAAATTTGCACCATGCTTTACTTCTCCATCCTCCACATTCACTTTGGGGATATCTAACTCCATGAATTAGCACTGATGAGTAATCAGGCACATATCCATTTTGGGTACGTGGGGACTTTATTTCATCAACAACATTTTTTAAAAGAGTTTCTCAATGTGCCTTTCAAAGGAAAGGCCCATCCCAGGAAACTGTTCTAGGTTTAATGCTTCACAATAATGAAAGTTTAGTGATAGTTCCCATCACATATACAAAGAGCTTTGTAAACCACAAAGTGAGTGTGCGTACATATGTGTGCATTAATATATATATATATATATATATACATATACATGTGTGTGATTTATTTTTATTCTTATTATTACTTACTTCTTCTCCTGCAGCAAATAATCTAAACTATTGACATATCCATCTGGAGTCCTGGAGTCAAGCTGGAGGAAAAGGTAACAAGAAAGACAGAGAGAGAGACAGAGACAGAGAGAAAGAGAGAGAGAGAGAGAGAGAGAGAGAGAGAGAGAGAGAGAGAGAGAGAGAGAGAGAGAGAAGTAATGTAAGATGTCAGTCCAAGCGGATGGCCCTCAGATGAAAAGGGACATTTCCCAGAGCTAGCAGATCCTGAAGAGAATGAGGAAAGCTCTAACAAGCAGCTTTCCTAAAAGATACAACCAACTTTTCTAAGACTTATTAGCTTTTGTGGGGGTTTTGTGTTTTTGTTTTCCACTCATTAACACTAATTTGGCTGACATTTTTTTTTCAAATTAGTTCTATATTCAACTGATCAGGGTTAGTCTGGATTCTTGGGACCTAACTCAGTGCCAACACATATTCCCCATATTCTATGCCCTACAATAAGGTTTCCTGGTACAAAAACTTTTTTTTGCTTCATCTCCCTGTTTCCCTAAAATTATTCCTCCAATTCACAGGCTCTGATCTGGGAGTCCAACATTCAGAAACTGGGATTCAAAGAATCAAAGCACAGAAAGTCTCTTGGGGGAGGGGGCAGTCTATAAACCCATCGGGGTACCCTATACCTAGTACACAGCTATAAAAGACTCCAAACTGAAAATGAGTTTGTGTTTCTACATGAGGCCCTTGAATCATAGCCAAATCAAGGAATTACAGGATAAAGCCAAAAAAGGAATTTTAGTAAACATATGAATGTGTAATGCCTTGCCATGAGATCTAGGGAACTATAAAACTGATCCCTGCAGATAACCCTGGAGGCTGAAGACAGGGGTCCTCTATGCTTACTGAGTAACGGGGCTCAAATGCTGGTGTTGCCATCTGCTGACCAGGGCCTGCCATGTTTTGGAACAGCTCCTCCAAAGTCACCAGTGCTTCCTCAGGGTCAGAGTCCAGCTGCAGGGCCTCCTCACTCAGATCGTCTGAGGATTCTGAAAGGCAGCTGCCAGAATGGGTTTGGAATGGGGTTTCCTGAGAGTATGATAAAGTCTCGTGGTTCCCAGGCTCTTTGATATTTGTCTGTGGAGACAGACTCAACTCTGTGGATTCTACCACCTTGGCAATTTCTCTGTCCTGCTCCAAAGTTGCCTCCAGCTCTTCTATATCAAAGGCTACATCATCCTCGGTATTATTCTCTAAGGCTTGTGGGAGGTTTGGGGATGGTGAGGGACTAGGGTTGGGGGGCTTTTGGTACAGGAATTCAATTGGTGGAGGGCTCCAGTCTATAGGAAATAAGTCACTAGACCCCTCATCAGACAAGGGAAAGGTGCTGGTATTCCTTGAGGGGCTGGGCCAGGTGGGTTGTGAGGCCTGCTGGGAATGTTCATCTAAGGCACTAGGGGTGTCCATCTTCAGTTTCTTGCGGTGATCCTGGGTCCCATCAGAAATTGGATTGTCCTGGCCCCAAGAGTGATGGAAAAGGCACTGTGTCAGTAAACCACCATAGAATCCATGTTGCTGGTCAGGCAGTTGACTAGATAGAGCTCTTGGATTTGACTGGGAAGCTTTAAGACAAGAGACAAGAATAATAAAAGTTGATACGGAACCCAGGGCACAGTGAACACTTTTGATTGCATGCAAAACATTTTTGTTGTTCTATAACAAATAAGGATTCAATATTTCAATTCAACAAATATTTATTAAAGGGGACAGCTAGGTGGGGCAGTGGATAGAGCACCGGCCCTTGAGTCAGGAAGATCTGAGTTCAAATTCGGCCTCAGACACATAATACTCACTAGCTGTGTGACTCTGGGCAAGTCAGTTACCTGCAATTGCCTCACCAAAAAAAAAAAGGTTCTTAAATTTATAGCTTTTGCACATAGAAGAAAATAAAAGAGAAGAAATTACCTAATAGAGTAAAGCAATTAATATGAAAAGAAAACAAAACAAAAAGAAAAGTTTCTCTATTCCTCTAATTACTAAATACTCCTCAGTGAATCTGTTAACACTTTACACAGATGAGAAATGAATACCTCAACTTGGGTCTTGGATGTCTTTAAATCCACAACAGACATTGTTGTCTGAGTTTCAAATTCATTCCAAAACAGTATTCATTCATCTGTAATCTATCAAGGATTGTAACTAATCCCATACAGCAAATGAAAGAAATGAAGAAATGACATATTACCTTCATGGTGAGGAGTAGCTGTCCTGCTCTTCCTACCTCTAGGTGTCCTTGAACCCTTAGTGGTTTTATCCTGAAAGAAATTTATTGTTAAGTGAAATTTAGGAAAATAGCATACCTTAATGAGCTCATATTCTTTGGTTTTTTTTTTTTTGGTGAGGTTTTCAGGTTTAAGTGACTTGCCCAGGATCACACAGTGAGTCAAGTGTCTGAGGCTAGATTTGAACTCAGGTTGTCCTGACTCCAAGACCAGAGCTTCACCCACTGTACCACCTAGCTACCCCTGCCCATATTCTTCTGTGAAGAGGAATCTGTTTCCTTTGTCCCCATCAAGGGATTTCTTCTTTACTGTTCCACTTCAAGTTAATTAAATATCCAACCATTGGAGCAGCTATGTGGCGCAGTGGATAGAGCACCGGCCTCAGGAGGATCTGAGTTTAAATCCGGCCTCAGACCAACCATTTGACACGAGCTGTGTGACCCTGGGCAAGTCACTTAACCCCAACTGCCAAATAAACAAACAAATACATGAATGAATGAATGAATAAATAAATAAATATCCAACCACTGCAAAGACAGGGTCAGGTTAATAAGGAGAATCAATTTTGGTGCCTCCAGAAAAAAAAAAACACCTGAGGTAAAGTGTCCCATGTCACTCAACAAGACAATGATAGAACAAGGAACAAACACAGGTATCTTCTTAACTCTCAACTCCACACACACGCACACACACACACACACACACACACACACTTGCTACCTCCCAGGGAAGTGTTCCTTAGAAAGGTGACAGAGAAATGCTTATTCCCTTCACTCACCCTTGCCCAGTCACCATCTTGGAATTGTTTCTGGGTAGTAGCAGGGACAGAAAACCAAGAGAATGGCTTGCCAACCTTCATCTTCTTCAGCTCTCATAATTGCTGGTACTCCATCAGGCATGACTGAAATCTATTACTAAAGAGTCCTGAGACAGGCTTCCGGTGGGAAGAGAGTGGGATCTGATACCAGCGCCTCTTTTCTCCCCTCTCTGAAGAAGGAACCAGTCCTTTGCTTAATGGTCTCCTCTTTGGATGATGACTGAGTTCTTGATGAGTAGAACCCAATCTTTTTGCTACTTGGAGGCTACTGGTAGCCTGCAGTTTCTTGCTTGAGGTGGGCTGGACACCTTCCAAAGGCCCTGCTGACCTCTCTGATGGATCAGCCATCTTGTTCAGGGATTTGGGCATGGGGTGTCCCCTCAAATGAGGAACCTGAACTGCCTGCTTGTTATGAGGAAGGAGAAGTCAACTCTAGCTCCCTGGTTGGAGACCAGAGACTGACATCCGAGCAGAGACAGAGCCTCAGAATCCATTTAGTGGTAAGAACCAAATAAACCACTTTCTGCTCAAAAGCCAATGCCTTTGTTTTATGGGCTCTCTCACTAGAGGATGGAGAACATCGTCTTCTTTACCACCTGCAAGGATGGAGAAGAACATAACATTTGCCCAATCCTTTTCAACTAAGAGATTCAGTCCTTTTCACACTGTACTAGAAGAGTAAGATGTTCTTCATTCAATGCAGGTGCAAATCACTATACGAAGGAAGAAAGGATGTCTTGCCTAAATAAATTAGGTTTATGGCAGACTTGTGAACGGCATCCAGAAACCCTGATTCCTCATCACAGAAATTCAAAGATGGAAGGAACATCAGAGGCAATCTGGTCTCATCTATATCTGACCAATAATTCACTCTGCAACATCTGAGACCTCAAACGAAAGGGGAACTTTTGGAAACAAACTAACTTCCACCCATTGCTTCTAGTCTTACCTCTGGGGTCAAGCAGAACAAGTGTGTCCCACTGAAGGGAGACTCTACTTAGAGATCTGAGGTATCACCAGTATTCACTTCAAGTAGAATAATTCCCTCCTAAAGATGCCAAAAATAAATCATTCAAACACAGGGACAATCAAGCTCCAGAATACTTATCTAATACTTATCTGTGTTTTGAGATGGACTAATACTCTCGCAAGTCAGAAGAGCAGGGCACTGTGACTTAGAACAGAAGAAATGAAGCCAGACACCCTGAGGCTCAGCCATTTGGACAACCAATCTAGCCTTTTTTGGCTGGAGTTTTTATTATAAGGTCAACCCTGCTGGGAAGCCTGGCACTATGCTTGTGTTCAGAGATCCTTCAACGTGATAAGCGCTGTGGAGAAATTTGTACACCAGGTTGATTAGGACATTGGTGGGCTTTGGATATCGGTGTGCTAACAGCTGAGCAGCTGCCTTTCTTTGATGCAGGTTGCTATATTTTGGCTCCACACACTGAAAGAAAATAACTGCTGCTCTCACTCAGAGACCTTTGAGGTTGGAGCGGCTTAGCATTGATAGGCCCAACTGAACCACACCACAAATCTAATCCCTTTTCCACATGACCTTCAAATATTTGAACAGTGATTATCTTTCTGATCTTCCCCCAAGGCCTCCTCTTCTCCAGGCTAAACATCTCTAGCTCCTTGAACCAGCCTTCTTGTGGTACCATTTTAAGGCTTACTGCTCCCTTGTTCACCTTCCCGTGGATGCTCTCCAGCTTATCAATGTCCTTCCTAAAATGTGGAGACCAGAACTGAACAAAATACTCCACATGCAGACTGATCAGGGCAGAGTACTGTGGGACCATCACTTTCCTTGGTCTTCACGTTGTGCCTCTCAATGCAGGCTACGACTATTTTGTATGCCCTATCGTACTGTTGATTCATACTGAGCTTACAAAACACTAAAACTCCCATATCTTTTCCAAATTAACTGCTAGCCATACCTTCCTCAATTTGAATGTTTGAAAATTATCTTTTGAACTCAAATGTAGGATTTTAAATTTATCCCTGTATTAAGTTTCATTTTAGATTGAGAATAATGTTCTAGTTTGCTGATGATAACTTTTTAAGGTCCTGATTCTGTCATCCATTCTGTTGGTTCTCCCTCTTAACTCTGTGTCATCTGTAAATCTGATAAGCATGCAGCTGTTCCTGGATCCAAGTCCTGTAAAAATGTGAGGCTGGTAGAGAGCCAAGAACAGATCTCTGAAGTGCTAGAGTACTCCTTCCAAAATGAACCTCTACAGTGACTAGAGCTCCCCCTGGAGCAGACCACTTTGGAAGCACTGGAAGCTTGAGGGTCCCCAGATGGAGGTGGAAAGCCACAGAAGGATGTAAGAGGATAGAAGCCCAGTCCAGACATTCCCTCCCCCACAGAAGCGGAGCCCGACATTAAGTCCAAAATCAAGAAGGAGACAAAGAGAATGACCAAACAAACAAACATACAAAGAATTTGACAACAGAGACATTATGTTGAGAGGGAAGCTCGAGACTCAAACATAAAAGATGAGAATGACTCAAAAACATCTATAAGCAAAGCCTCAAAGAAAAATGCAGCTGGGACACAAGTCCAATAAGAATTTATATAAAAGTTAAAGCAAGCATTAAAAAAGGAACTGAAGAAATTATTTTAAAAACCAATTGAGAGCCATCAAGGAAAGCATGAGAAAAAAAGAAAGAACTATGGAAAAGAGAAAGATAAGAAAAAAAGAATAGAAAAAGAGATACAAAAACTTATTGAAGAAAATAACTTCTTGAAAATTAGAATTAGCCAAATAAAAGTTAATGACACCATGAGACATCAAGAAATAATAAAATAAAGTCAAAAGATGGGGGGGGAAGAATAAAATGTAAAATAGCTCATCAGAAAAACAAGTGACCTGGAAAACAGATCAAAGGGAAATAATTTAAGAATCATTGAACAACCCGAAGGTCATGAACAAAAAAGAACTTAGACATCATATTTCAAGAAATCTTAAATTAAAACTGCTCAGATATCTCAGGACCAGGAAGCAAAGTAGAAATTAAAATGATCTATCAGTCACATTGTGAAAGAAACCCCAAAATGAACACTTCCAGGAATATTGTAGTAAAAATCCAGAGCGGCCAGGTCAAAGAAAAAAATACTACAGGTAGTCGGAAAAAAGAATTCAAGTACCAAGGAGCCACAATCAGGGTCATACAATATTTAGCAGCCACCACAATAAAGTCTCTGGAGAACGTAGAATATGATATTCCAGAAGGCAAAGGATCTAGGCTTACAACCAAGAATAACCTATTCAGCAAAGCTGAGTATAATTCTATAAGGGGAAAAAATGGATTTTTAACAAAATAGGAAATTTCCAAGCATTCCTGGTGAAAAGACCAGAGATGAGTAGAAAATCTAATACGTAAACATAGGAGTCAAGAGAATGAGTGATTTCTTAGTTGCCAAATCCAATGGCCTTTTCTTAATCCTCTTTCTTCTTGACCTCATTACAGTCTGACATTCTCTCCTCTTTTCTCAGGGTCTTTGGGTCACCACTCTCAAGGTAAACATTAGTGAGAAATCATAGGGGACTAAATAATATTAAAATATTTACATGCTTATGTGGGGAAATGATACATGTAGCCCCTCAAAATTTTATCATCACTGAAAATCATAGAGAGAGTCTAATTAGATAGAGGGCTTGGTTATGATTCTGTTGTGTTTACATGATCTCAAAAGAAGAATGGAACAGGAGTTGGTGGGAGGGACAAAAAGAATGGGAGTAATTATCTCACATAAATGGGGTGGATAAAGAGAAGTTCCTACAAGAAGGAGGGCATAGTCAGGGGAGGGGACAGAAAACACTTGAACCTCACTCTCATCTGAACTGGTTAAAAAAGGAAAGAATATATGTGCACATAAGGGAAAGGGCAGGGGGCAGGGTTGGGAATAAGAGAAAGGTATTAGTATTAGTTGGAAAGTATTAACCAGAATTAAAACAAACTCTTAAAGAGGAGACAGGGGAAAAGAAGAAAAGAATAAGTATAAGAATTAGAATGGAAGAAAATACACAGTTAGCAATCATAACTATGAATGTGAATAGGATTAACTGATCCATAAAATGGAATAGGATAGCAGAAAGGATTAGAAACCACAATTCAACAATACATTGGGTTATTTTTATTCTTTTTAAAAAATTATTGATTTTTCATTATTGATTAGAGAAATGCAAATCAAAACAACTCTGAGGTACCACTTCACACCTATCAGATTGGCCAACATGACAAAACAGGAAAATGATAAATGTTGGAGAGGATGTGGGAAAATTGGAACGCTAATACATTGTTGCTGGAGTTGTGAAATAATCCAACCATTTTGGAGAACAACTTGGAACTATGCCCAAAGGGCTACAAAAATGTGCATACCCTTTGATCCAGCAATAGCACTTCTAGGGCTATATCCCAAAGAGATCAAACAAATGGGAAAAGGACCCACATGTACAAAAATATTCATAGCAGCTCTTTTTGCGGTGGCAAAGAATTGGAAATTGAGAGGATGCCCATCCATTGGGGAATGGCTGAGCAAGTTGCGGTATATGAATGTAATGGAATACTATTGTGCTGTAAGAAATGATGAACAGGCTGACTTCAGAAAAACCTGGAAAGACTTATATGGTCTGATGCTGAGTGAAGTGAGCAGAACCAAGAGGACTTTGTACACAATAACAGCCACGTTATGAGGTGGCTAATATTGTTAAACTGGACCCTTCTCAGCATTATAAGGATCTAAGACACTTCCAGAGGCCTCGGGATGGAAAATGCTGTCCACATCCAAAGAAAGAACTGTGGAAGTCGAATCACTATCACTTATTTTTACCCTCTGTTGAGTTTTGTTTCATCTTTCTGAGGGTTCCTCCTATTGGTTTTAATTTTTACTTACAACTTCACTAATGTGAAAATATGTTTAATGGGTATGTAAATGTAAAGCCTATATCAGATTGTGCGCCGTCGTGGTGGTGGGGGAAGTAGGAGCAGAAAAATTTTCAACTCAAAAGCATATGGAAGTGATTGTTGATAAATCAAAATAAATTAATAAATTTTTTTAAAAATTATTGATTTTTAATGTTCTTTTAAAACATATCCTGAGTTCCAAATTCTCTCCTCTTCCTCATTCATTTAGAAAGCAAACAATACATTAATTATACATGTGAAATCATGCAGAAACATATTTCCATATTAGCCATGTTGAAAATAACAAGAAAAATAAAGTGAAAAAATTATACTTCAATTTGCACTCAGAGTTCATCAGTTCTTTCTCTGGAGGTGGAGAGCATTTTTCATCACGAGTCCTTTGTAATTGTCTTGGATCATTGTATTGATCAGAGTAGCTAAGTTGTTCACTGTTGATTATTGTTTCAATATTGCTGTTACAGTGTACATTGATCTCTTGCCAACAATATATTGTTTACAAGAAACATGTAGAAACAGAAAAATACACACAGAGTTAAAATAAAGGGCTGGAGCAGAATCTACTATACTTCAGCTGAAATAAAAAAGCAGGGACAGTAATTATGATCTCAGACAAACCAAATTTTTAAAAAATAGACCTAACTGAAAGAGATAGGCAGGAACACTACATTTTGCTAAAAGGTACCATATACAATTAATTGATATCAATGCACAACATATATGCACCTTGACTATAGATGTATAACCTATGTCAAATTGTTTGCCTTCTTAATGGAGGGGAGGAGGAGGGAGTGAGATAATTTGGAACCCAAAATTTGAAAAAAAAAATAAGCATGTTTGAATTGTTTTTACATGTAATTGGGAAAAAATAAATATTAAAAAAGATTTTTTAAAAAATATATATGCATCTAATACATTGTTGGTGGAGTTGTGAAATGATCCAACCATTTTGGAGAACAATTTGGAACTATGCCCAAAGGGCTACAAAAATGTGCATACCCTTTGATCCAGCAATAACACTTCTAGGGCTATATCCCAAAGAGATCAAACAAATGGGAAAAGGACCCACATGTACAAAAATATTCATAGCAGCTCTTTTTGTGGTGGCAAAGAATTGGAAATTGAGAGGATGCCCATCCATTGGGGAATGGCTGAGCAAGTTGTGGTATATGAATGTAATGGAATACTATTGTTCTATAAGAAATGATGAACAGGCTGACTTCAGAAAAACCTGGGAAGACTTGTATGGTCTGATGCTGAGTGAAGTGAGCAGAATCCAAAGGACTTTGTATACAATAACAGCCACGTCATGCAATGACTAAGAATGTTAAACTGGACCCTTCTCAGCATTACAAGGATCTAAGACATCTCCAGAGGCCTCGGGATGGAAAATGCTGTCCACATCCAAAGAAAGAACTATGGAAGTTGAATCGCTCTCACTTATTTTTACCTTCTGTTGAATTTTGTTTCATCTTTCTGATGGTTCCTCCTATTGGTTTTAATTTTTACTTACAACTTCACTAATGTGAAAATATGTTTAATGGGTATGTAAATGTAAAGCCTATGTCAGATTGTGCGCCGTCTTGGGGGGGGGGGGAAAAAGGGAGAAAAAATTTTCAACTCAAAAGCATATGAAAAAAAAATTTTAAAAATTAAATTAAATTTAAAAAAAAGAAAGAAATCTAAAATATATATGCATCCAATGGCATAGCATCTAAATTCTTAAAGGAAAAGTAAAATGAAAGTAAAAGTAAAAATCAAAACAAAAAATATACAACAAAGAAATTAAAGAGCTGAATAAAATTTTAGAAAAGTTAGATATGATAACTCTCTGGAGAATAGTGAATGGGAATAGAAAGGAGTATACTTATTTCTTAGAAGTGCATGGTACAACCACAAAAACTGACCATGTATTAGGGCATAAGAACCTCACAAACAAATGCAAAAAAGAAGATATATGAAATACATATTTTACTGACCATAATGCAATAAAATTACATTCAGTAAAGAGCATTTGAAGCAAAGCTTAAAAATTAATTGGAAACTAAATAATTTAGTTCTAAAAAATATGTAGGTCAAAGAACAAATTATGGAAACAATCAATAATTTCACTAAAGATAATAACAGTGATGAGACAATACAGCAAAATTTGTGGGATTCAGTTAAAGCAGTAATTAGAGGAAATTTTATATCTCTAAATTCATTTATCTCTCTTTTTGACCCCTTAAAATCTGGTTTCTGGCATTATCATTCCACTAAAACTTCTCTCTCCAAAGTTACTAGTGATTTCTTAGTTGCCAAATCCAATGGCATTTTCTTATTCTCCTTGACCTCACTACAGTCTTTTGACACTGAAAATCACTCCTCCTTTCTCAGGGTCTTTGGGTCACCACTCTGTCTCGGTTTTCTTCATGCTATATGACCACTTTTTTTCCCCAGTCGTCTTTGTTGGATCCTCATCTAAATTATGCCCTATAAGCATAGGTGTCCCACAGGATTCTGTCCTGGTACCTCTTCTCTTCCTCTATATTTCACTTGGCATTCTCATTCAGCTCCCATGGATTTAATTACCATCTTTATGCCAAAGATTCTCTGATATTGTCCCAGCTTTTCTGTTGATCTCTAATCTCACATCTCCAGCTGCCTTTCAGATATCTCTCAAACTGGATGCTCAGTAGACATTTTAAACTCAACATGTCCAAAATAAAACTCATTATCTTTTGCCCTAAACCTTCCTCCATCACCACCACTTTTCTGTATTAATAGAGAGGAATACTAACCTCACAGTCCCTCAGGTTCACAATCTAGGACACATCCTTGACTCTTCACTGTCTCTCACCCCTCATATCCAATCTATTGCCAAAGCCTGTCAATTTCCACTTTGCAAAATCACTCAAATATGTCCTCTTGTCTCTGACACTGCCATGACTCTGATGCAGGCCTTCATCATCTTATGCCTGAAATACTGCAATAATCTGCTGGTGGGTCTGCTCGCCTCAAGTCTCTTCTATTCATCCACTAAAGAGATTTTCCTAAAGCACAGGTCAGACCACGTCACTTTTTCTCCCCTATTCAATAAACTCCAATGGCTCCCTGCTGCCTCTAGGATCAAATACAAAATCCTCTGTTTGGCATTCAAAGCTCTTTATAACCTATCCCCCTTCTACCTCTCCAGTTTTCTTACATCTTATTCCCCAATATATATATATATATATTTTTTTTCAGTTCTTAAATGTATTTACTAAGCTTCTACTGTGTACTAGACACTGTCAGTACAAAGAAAGGTAGAAAACTGTCCAGCCTCTCATGAAGCTTACAATTAAATGGGGAAGACATCATGAAAACAACTATGTACAAACAAGATACATACTGTCAATCTCTGTAAGAAGGCATTAAGATGAAAAGGGACCAGGAAAATCTTCAGAAAGTGGGATTTTAGCTGAGGCCCAAAGAAACCAGAGGGTGGAGTATTCCAAGCATGGGGGACAGAGAGCAAAAAGTCTGGAGGTAGTGTTTTATGTGAGGAGAAACAGTGACAGATATGATGAGGGTGAAATTGATGGGCCTTAACATCAGATTGGATATGGTGGAGAGAGATAGGAGTGGAAGATGACACCTAGGTTGTGAACCTAGGTGACTGGTAGGAGGTTGGTGTCCTCTACAGTAATAGGAAATTTAGGAAGGGGGGGGGTGGGGGGCTAGTGGTGGGGAAATGAGTTCTGTTGTGGACACATTGAATTTAAGATATCTATGGGATGGATGTCTAATAGGTATTAGAAATATGAGTCTGTAGGTTAGAAAACAGTTTAGGGCTAGATAAATACATCTGAGAAACGTCAACCTAGAGATAATTGAATCCATGGGAGCTGATAAGATCACCAAGTGAAATTGTATTGAGGGAGAAGAGAATTTGGCCCAGGATAATGCTTTTCTTGGGGGGCTTGGGGCGTGTACCTATGGTTAGCAGGTTTGATCTGGATGAAGATCCAGCAAAGGAGCCTGAGGAAATTCAGTCAGACAGATAAGTGGACAACCAGGAGACAACAATGTCACAAAAACCTCATTCTAAAGTGATCAGAACAACTAGTTTGGGAGAGGCCGGTTTTTGTGGGGAATTTCATTGTAAGGAGTTTGGTGCCTTTTGGGGAGGATTTAATCCTTGTTGCATCTTGGATGAGATCTTCATTCAGTCCACTCAGCAAACATATTCATTCAATGCTTCTTCAATTAAATTTAATAAGAATATATTAAAACTACCTGCTGTGTTCAAGACCCTGTGTTAGGACTAGTGATCCTGAGCAAGTCATGTAGTGGCCTTGATGAGGTCTAGAGGTTAGGGGTCCTGGAATCCCAAAATCACAACACATGAGTCCTGACCAAAAGAATTTGACCCAAGCCTTCTTTCATCCAAAAACAAGATTTATTAAAGATTCACCATCTTAGCTAGACTCTTGAGAAATCTGAGCATCTGTGAGCTGTTGGCTAGATTATGAAAATCTGAGCAGTGGCCAGATTATAAGAATCCTAGCCCCCAATATATATATTTTGATCAGTGATATTGGCCTTACTGTTTCACGAACAAGACATTCCATCTCCTGGCTTTGGCCACTTTCTCTGGCTGCCCCCATTCCTGAACACTGTCCCTCCTCAAATCCACTTACAGGCTTCTCTGGTTTTCTTTAAGTCCCAACCAAAGTCCCATTTTTTACAAAAAGGTTTTTCCAACCCTTCTTAATTCTGGTGCCTTTCTTTTGTTAATTTTATTTCCCATTATCCTGTATATAGTTTGTAGGTAGATATTTGTCTATACATTGTCTACCCCTTATATTGTGAGCTCCTTGAGAGCAGGAACTGAATTTTGCCTCTTTTTGTATCCCTAGCACTTAACACAGTGCTTGGCACATAGTAGGCACTTAATCAGTGTTTATTGACTGATTTATTATCCATGAAAGAGAATGAACAGATCAACAAATTGGGTATGCTATTAAATTTGTGGTGTCACTATGTTTTCAACATTCCATTTAAAATGCTGGTATTGGCCTTATACCATACAGCACATAAATCAAAATGTATATACAAAAAAAATTGTCAACAAATTAGAAGAGAGGCAAATCATTTTATATATATGTATATATATATATATATGTATGTATGTACACACACACACACACACACACACAGAGTAGGTAGGTGATATATTCTTAACCAAACAAGGGAGGGAAGCATTACAAAAGATAAAGTAGATAATTTTGATTGCATGAAATTGACAAGTTTTTGCACAAAAATATTAATCAATGCAAGATAAAAAGGGAAGAAGTCAAACAGTGAAGAAGAAAAAGAAAAAAGGAGGAAGGAAGGAAGGAAGGAAGGAAGGAAGGAAGGAAGGAAAGGAAAGGAAAGGAAAGGAAAGGAAAGGAAAGGAAAGGAAAGGAAAGGAAAGGAAAGGAAAGGAAAGGAAAGGAAAGGAAAGGAAAAAAAATTTGTATCAAATTTATTCCAAAGAGTTTGATATCCAAGATATATAGAAAACCAATAGAAATTTATAAGGCTAAAAATCATTTCCCAAATAGAGAATGCACACAATCAAACAATACACACAGTTCTCAAAAGAAGAATTGCAAACTATTGTTTACAATTGTAAACTATTAACGACCATATGAAAGAAGGCTTTAAATCACAAGAAATGCAATTCAAAACAACCTTGAGGTTTCACCTTACCTAGCAAATGGACAAGATGATGAAAGATGATAGTCAATGTTGTGGATGGTTATGGAAAAATAGGCATGCTAATATATTGTTGGTGTAGCTGTAAATTAGTACAATCATCTCAAAAAGCAATTTGATATTATGTAAATAAAGTTATTAAAATGTCCATATCCTTTGACTCAGAGATTCCACCTCTAAGCATGGTCATTGACAAAAAGAAAGGCCCTAAATACACCAAAATATTTATAGGGGCACTTTTTTTGGTAGCAAAGAACTCAAAACAAAAACAAAGAAGATTCCCATCAGTGGGGAAATGGCTAACCAAAATGGACTGTATCTACATGTGTGTGTGTGTGTGTGTACATACATACATACATACATATATACATATATATAAAATGATTTGCCTCTCTTCTAATTCGTTGACAAATTTTTTTTGTATATGGAATACTAACAAATAAAAATAAAAAGACTGGGTCTCCCTATCTAACCAAGGCTGGAAATGTAGGGACTATTTGCAAGCCCAATCCCACTACTGATGGGCATACAACCTCTGACCTGCTCCATTTCCAACCTAGATCAGCTCACCCTTCCCTAGACAACCTGACACCTCTGCCCACCCCCCACCTTTCCCAAACTCACCATATTGATGAAGGACTTAACGCAGACATCCAATTGGGCTTAGCCTATTGCACCTCTGAACTTCCAAACTCAAGGGATCTGCCAGCCTCAAACACATGGATAGAAGGGCAGGTGTGGACCACCAATATAACAGAATATAAATGTGCTATAAGAAATGATAAATATGATGAATACATAGAAGCATGGAAATACCTATGTGAGCTAACACAAAGTGAATCAAACAAAGCCAAGAAAACAATAAACACAACTCTACCAATATAAATGGAAAGAACCGTTACCACAAAATAATCAAAGAAGAATGTTGCAAAATGACAAAAAAACAAGCAAGGACGGGAGAAGATGCTTCCCTGCACTCTTTGCAGAGGTAAGGGAGTCCACAGGTATAAAATATTGCATAAATTTTAAGATTTTTTTTTAGATGTACTGATTGATTTTGCTGGGGTTTTTTTCTTTTTCTCTTCTTTAAAAGAAATTTTTGTTGTATGATATGGTTCTCTTGGGGGAGGAATACAGAGAAAAATTTAGGCTGAGTAAAAACAAAATTGTTTAATATTAGTGTTGAGTTTAATCTGCCTGAATCAATTAATAAGCATTAACTAAATGTCTATTATGTGCTAGGCACTATAACTGAGGATACAAAGACAAAAATGAAACAGCCCCTGCCCTTAAGGAGCTTATATTCTATAGGGAGAGATAACATGAACATATATAAGTATATATAATGCAAAGTTGTAGAGGAGATGAGGCACTGCTAACTAGGTAAGGTCAGGAAAGGCCTAATCTAGGAAGCGGTATTTAAACTGAGTTTTGAGGGGAGAGAGAGAGAGAGAGAGAGAGAGAGACAAAGAGAGAGAGAGAGACAAAGAGGCAGAGGTAAAAAGGGATTACTTTCTAGGCGTGGGGGATAACATGTGCAAAGTAATGAGAATGGAAGATGGGTGTCAAAAGTGTGAAGAAAGGCAAGAAAACAAATTTGTATGGAATAAAGTGTGTGAAATAGAATAATGGGTCTGGAAAGGGAGGTTGGAGCCAGATTGTGAAGGCCTTTAAATATCAGAGAGCAGTTTATATTTGATCTTAAATGGAGCAGGGTACTGCAAGAGGGGTTCCTCCAGCGATTTATTAAAGAGGGGAGTGACAAGGTCAAAGCTGGGCTTTAGGAATTTCACTTTGGCATCAGTGTAGAGATTGGGTCACAGAGCGGGGAAACTAGAGCCAGGGAAAACGATTATTCTATTTAACTAATCTAGATAAGAGGTGATGAGGCATGAATCCCATGTAAGTGAAGAGAAGGGTATAGTAGTAAGAGATGTTGTGGAGACAGAACTGACAAATAAGAACTTGGCAAGATTGGGTCTATTGGGTGAAAGAGCGTGAGGAGTGGAAGAACACTTCTAGGATGTGAATCTTTAAGGCAGTAAAAATATGATAGTCTCTCCTTCCAAATACAACTTCTTTATCTGTTAACTCTCACCTCCTCTCCTCCTTACCCACTCAATATACACTTTATCCTCAGCAAGAACTAAAATTTTCAAGCCTTCCCAATTCCCCCAGTCCATTAGTTCTGTCTGGCTACACTCAACTCCCTGGATAAATACTACCCTCATCTCTACTTACCTATATCAACCCATTGTCATTAAGCCTTCTCTCTTTCTCTATGTGACCACCCCATCCTAGTCTGGCTTCTTCTCTGAGCTCCCTCCTCAGGGAGTATGTATGTGTGTATGTATGTATGTGTATATATACCCATATATATATATGTAGCTATAGATAACACATGCACGCATATGTGTATCTATACCTGTATACATGTATATAGAAAGAGGGCTGTCATCATTACTATTCATTTAATATTCATTGAAACAGATTGGCAAAGTAGACAAAAAGAGAAAATGACAATTGTTGAGGGAACTGTTGGAAAACTGATACATCAATGCAGTGCTAGTATTGCTATGAATTGGTCCGGCCATTCTAGAAAGCAATTTGGAACTATGCCCCCAAAGCTGCTACGCTATGCATGTCCACTGACCCAGGAATAATCACCAGTAGGCCAATACCCCCAAAGAGATCAAAGGTCTTATAGGCACTAAAATATGTGTAGCTGCTCTTCTTTGTGGTAACAAGGAACTGGAAACTAAGAGGGTATCCAATAATTGGGGAACAACTGAACAAATTATGGTATATACATTATGGTACATATGGTATGTAAATAGGATGGAACGCTACTGTGCCGAAATAAATGATGAAAGGGATCGTTTCAAAGAAACTGGGAAGACTTGCACGAACTAATGCAGAGTAAAACAAGTAGAACCAGAAAAACTAGCAATACCCTAATAACGTTGTTATTAGATTGATTCCCACCTCCAGACAAAGAGGTAATGGACTATATCTACAGAATGAGACACATTTTTTTGATCATGGCCAATACAGGAACTTGGATATTTGGATATGGATATAGATATTTATCTTAAGGGTTTCTTTTCTTTTTTATTTGGGGAGAGAGTAAAAGGGAAAGAAAATAAATGCCTATTAATTGAAAAAAATAAATAAAAACAAAGAAATGCTGTGCATGCTGTTAATATATAATGTTTATATGCATGCATATATACATATATACATAACAGTGCCTAGAACAGTAAGCACTTAGTAAATGCTTGCTGACAGACTGCCCCTACTTTATGTGGTAGGCATAGTGGGAGATAAAGGAATATAAACACTCTTCCAATCTTAGAAGCTTCTGGAGAAGCAGAACATATACATCAGTGAGCCTGAGTTTGAAACATGGCTCTCCCATTTACTACCTGTGCAACTGTGGCCAGGTCATTTAATCTCTTTGGGACCTAAAAGTTTTTATCTCATCTGTAAAGTGAATGTGTTGGCTTAAATAGTCCTTTCTAGTGTTGTGGGAGAAATACCTCCTCTTTGAGTTCATGTGGTAGCTTACTGCTGCTGAATAAATTTACTACAAAGCAGAAATTAAAGAAGTTTTATAGAGACCTAGGTTTTATTACGCTTAAGCACAGGTTCAAGATTCAGAAAAATAACTCTGAACCAAGATTGCAGTTTATAGAGGAAAATTACATTAGAGAGATCAAGAAATATTTTTTAAATATTTATTTCCACTTCCAAATTCCTTCCTTCCATCCCGACTCTCCCCCATCCATTGAGAAGGCAAGAAATATGATTCCTATTATACATAAGAAGTCATATAAAACATATCCACATTAGCCATGTTACAAAAAAGCAGAACCAAGAAAAAGAAAGAAAGTGAAAGAAAATATGCTTTCTCTTTGAAGGTAGATAACATTTGCATCATGAGTCCTTTGGTATTGCTGTGGATCATAAATAATTACTTAACATATAAGAATAATCTTTATGGCCTCTTAGGCCATAAAGGTCACACAAGCATAGTCAAACAGATTCATTATCTCATGTTTCCTTCAAGTAAGGTTGAACAAACTAAATTAGAACAAATTGGTAAACAGACTAAGTTATAGATTTAAACGCTGAGTTTGCAAAATACTACATTTACAAGACTACAAGGCTACATTTTAAAGAAGTCACAACGTGTTAATTGAGAGGAGAAGATTTACATGTGACAAAGATAACCAAAAGTTTGGTCAGGGAAATTTTTCCACAACTAAAATCTTTTTAGGAGGTTTTAAAGATGCTGTATTACCTTCTTCCTCTCATTTGGTTTCTTATCCTAGCAATGTCAGAAATCTTCCCTTAATACTATCATTCCATGAGTCAGTTTTGTTTTTTGCTTTTTGTTTTTTAGCCAGGTGAGGTTAATATTAACAGAAAACGGGCTTCAGTTAATCAAAATGTTCCAGGAGGAATAACATAATAAAATAGTATGAAAGGAAAATGAAAAATTCTCCTCACAGTTTCCCCCACTTTGATCATAGAGAGGTCTGCAATACTTCTCACTTATAAATTGGTGTGTCCACATTAGAATTTGGGCATGCATACCTGCCTCTGCAGGCAAACATAAGCAACAAGGAACACCAAAGCAAAAATAATATAATCATCATCATCAACATTAAATAACATGATTTCCTTGATCCAACTTGTTCCTGGTAACCCACTCCAAATATCCAATTAATCAACATATTTAATCTTGAGTCTTACTCGTCTCAGGTCACCATCTGATCTTGGGAAACATTTTCCCTTGGAAATTCTGGAATAAGTCTTATTCCCACAGCTGTTCTAGGGAGATGTTCCTTCCAGCAGATTCATTTCCCTGTTCCAAGTCAACTGCATTACCCTAGGTAATGCGGCTAAAACCTTCTAATTAATACAATTTAGTAAAGCCTAATATAAGCTCTTAAATTTGGTTCTTCCAGTAACTAGTTCATGTGGTGAAAAACAGTTCAAATCTTGTGGAGCTAACCTTATAAACAACAGAGCTATAAGAAGAGCATCAAATCAGGAACCCATAATTCACCTCAAAGTTCAGAGAATTTCAATTTTTACATATTTCTTGCTCCTTCTGTCTTTACCTGAAGCCTGTACACAATACGTATAATGCTTTCTACAGACTGACTCTGGTAGGCAGTTCAGTGGATAGAGAGCCTAGAGTCAGGAAGATGAGTCTTCCTAAGTTCAAATCTGGCTTCAAACACTAACTGTGTGACCCTGGTCAAGTCACTTAACCCTGTTTGCCTCAGTTTCCTCATCTGCAAATTGAGTTGGAGAAGGAAATGGCAAACCACTTCAGTATCTTTGCCAAGAAAACCCCAAATGGGGTCCCAAAGAGTTGGATATGACTCAACAACAAGAATAGGTTGAAGGAGGAATCTTTAAAAGCATCCATGAGGACCTAACCTTGTAAAACGAGCCTTTTTGTCTCTTAATATTATCAGATAGAGACTTCAAAACAGGAAATTAAGAAAATAGCCATATTCTGCAATTACACACATATAATGAACATATAATAGTTCAATGAAAACCCAGAAAAATGCTTACCACTGTAACCATGCTAACAGATACCGATATCTTAAGGAATTGCATATTAACCCTTAAGGCAAATATGAAATCTTTAAATTTGAGGTCTGTTGAGACTAAGTTGGCTTAACAGTGTAACTTCAATACATACTATTTCAGGTGCAATTCTATAATTTTCATAATCAGTGACCAAATAATCTATCAGATAAAAATCATTTCTTATGAAACAAATTTGTAAGCCCCCTTCACTTCAGCTGTGAGACTTCCTAGTTTCTTATTAACCACTTCAGTACTTTAGAATTTCACAACATGCTATTGGCAAATAAGAAATGACAGGCAGGAGGATTTCAGAAAATCCTGGAAAGACTTACATCAACTGATACAAAGTGAAGTGAGCAGAACATTGTACACAGTAACAGCAATATTGTACTATGATTGACTACGAATGACTTAGCTCTTCTCAACAATACAATGATCCAAGACAATTCCAAAAGACTCACAATGGAAAATGCTATCCACATCCAGAGAAAGAACTGATGGAGTCAGTTTTTACCTTCTTTTTTCTTTTTTTTTTTCTTTGGTCTGTTTCTTTTTTTCACAACATGACTAATATGGAAGTATGTTTCACATAACTGCACATATATAACCTTTATCAAATTGTTTGCCATATTAGGAAAGGAGGAGGTGAGAGAGGGAAGGAGAAAACTTGGAACTCAAAATTTTAAAAAAATGAATGTTAAAAATTGTCTTTACATGTAACTGGAAAAAATAAAATACTATTAAAAAAAAACCATGCTATCAACAAGGCTGATAAGATTTTATGACCTTGCCCAAATAGAAGATCCCAAGAAACCTGATAAGTCCCCAAAGAACTTCACAGATAAGGAGAATTTACAAAAGATCTACTGTACTTTTCCCAAACAGCAAGTTATTATTATTATTCATTTTAAAGCAAAATATACCCAATTAAATATTCAACAGTTTTTAAACATTGTGAACACATTTTCTAACAGCTTAATTCACAATTTAGTAGCATCCAGATTAGAAAAGGAATTAATTTTCTAAGTTATGGGAGAAATATCTTCTCTTTGAGTTCATGTGGTAATGTTACTGCTGCTGAATAAATCTACCACAATGTAGAAATTGTAGAAATAAAAACCTAGGTTTTATGATGCTTAAGCACAGGTTCAGAGGTAGAAAATTAACCCTGAACCAGGACTGGAGTTTCTGACAAGCTTTTATAGAAGAAATTACATCCAACAGAGAAATAAATTATTTTACACACTGCAATCTTGTACATTCATTTAGGCTATAAAAGTTAAAAAGACAAATTCACAATCCCACACTTCTTCAATGTCATTAAGGCTGAACAAAGTTAGAACAAATTAGTAAGTACACTAAGTTACAAATTTAAACACTGAGTTTGCAAAATCCTAACTACATGATTACATTCTAAAGACATCCCAACGGGCTATTTGGGGAGAAGGAATTTATTTACATGTCACATACACAACTAAAGCTTGGAATCAGGAAAATTCTTCCATAAATAGTTAGCTAGGGGACTCTTTCCACAAATAGTTAGCTAGGTGAATCTTTCCACAAATAACTAAATCACTTTGGGAAGCTCAAACTCCCCTTTGGCTTCTTATATAAAGGATATCAAAAAGTCTTCCTTTAGTATTATTATTACATGAGTCAAGTTTTAGCCAGATGAGGTTAATATTAACAGAAAACTGGCTTCACAGAACCAGGAGAACGTTGTACACAGTAACAGCCACAATGATTAATATTGATAGACTTAACCCTTCTCAGCAATACAAGAATCTAAGACATCTCCAAAGGCCTCATGATGGAAAATGCTATCCACATCCAAAGAAAGAACTATGGAGTTTGTATATTCTTTTTTTTTTTTTGGCAAGGCAATCAGGGTTAAGTGACTTGCCCAGGGTCACACAGCTAGTAACTGTCAAGTGTCTGAGGTCGCATTTGAACTCAGATCCTCCTGACTCTAAGGCCAGAGCCCTATCCACTGTGCCACCTAGCTGCCCCTTTTTTAAATTTTCTTTTTTCTTTTTTTAAGAACTGAATGCAGATCAAAGCATACTATTTGCTATTTTTTTTCCTTATGTTGTGTTTTGTTTCCTCTTTCTGGGGGTTCCTCCTATTGGTTCTAATTCTTACTTACAACATCACTAATGTGAAAATACGTTTAATAGGAATGTGTACGTATAGCCTATATCAGATTATGTGCTGTCTTGGGGAGGGAAGTGGGGAGGGAGGGGGAGAAAAATTTAAAACTCAAAAGCTTATGGAAGTGATTGTTGATAAATCAAAATAAATTAATTAAATTAAAAAAAAGAAAAAGAAAAAAACAAAAGAAAACACGCTCAGTTAACTAAACATTCCAGGAGGAATGATCCTAAGCCCCAAATAATAAGATCCAATAAAAGATTTTGAAAAAAAATCATAATAGTTTATAAAATTCTCATAACAAAAGGATACAATTATATCACCCTCTAGGTATCTTTTTTTTTCAAATTCACAGCATTTCTTATACAAAAAAAAAACCACAAGAAAATCTTAAAGCCTAACAATAACACAAACAATATTATGGATTTTAAAATAAAACAAAACTTATTGCCGGTCAAATAACATCAATTCAGTTGAATGCATTTCTGAATCATCTTACAAAGAAAAATACATACATCTATCTATCAATTTGGCATTCTATAGTACATGCATTCAGAGACCAATATAGAGTAGTTTTGAAGCAATTACACTTTTAATTTTTATTCATGTAGTTTCTAAACATATCTCCTTAATGTCAAATATTAAGCATATTTTACATTAACATCTGATCTACCTATGTAGAGGATAAACATCACAATTATCCTAACAGAACACATCTTACTTTAAATGAGACCACATTATAATTCAATTTTAGGACAAACTATTCAAATTCAAGAGATAAAAAACAAAATATCAAACATACACAGAAGATAGAATCACCTCATTCTACAATTTTGATACTAGCAGGAAAGCAGTCCTCATGGCTTGACTCAGCCTTCCCTTTCAAAGCCTCCAATGCACAGGAGGGCTTCAGAAGTAGAAGTCCCAGTCTTTTCAACCTTGTTGCCTGTGCCTTCATGGTTTGCCAAATTTATTATGGGAGAGTCATGTCTTTGAGTTCACGTAATAGGTTATTGCTGCCAAACACATCTATCACAATGCAGAAATTATAAAGGCAAAAACCGAGGTTTTATTATGCTTAAGCACAGGTTCAAGAATCAGAAAATAACCCTGGACCAAGACTGGAGTTTATGACAAGATTTTATAGAGAAAATTATACCAGAGAGATGGAGAAATAATTTTTTTAAATATATAACAAGTCTCTACCCACTCCAATCCATTCTCCATTCAGCTACTAAAACGATTTTCCTAAAATTCAGGTCGATTAGGTCACTGCTGCCTCCCCCCTCAATAAACTCCAGTGGTTTCCTTTTATATCAGGATCAAATACAAAAATGCTCTGTTTGGCATTCAAAGCCCTTTGTAATCTAGCCCCCTCCCACCTTTTCAGTCTTCAGTGCAGTGACACTGGGCTCCTGGCTGCTCTATGACGAGACACTCCATCTCTCAGCTTTGGATCTTTTCTTTGGTTGTCCCTGTGCCTGGAATGTTCTCCCTCCTCTGGGCCTGGAGCCACTGACCTCTCTAACTTCCTTTAAATCCCAATTAAAATCCCACCTTCTCCAGGAAGCCCTTCCTAACCCTTCTTCATTTCTGTGCTTTCCCTCTTTTAATTATTTCCTCTTTATTCTGTATATAGTTTACTTTTTATATATTTGTTTACATGTTGTTTCTCCCATTCTATTGTAAGCTCCTTGAGGGCAGGGACTATCTTTTTCCTCTTTTTGTATCCCTAGCACTTAGCACAGTGCCTGACTCGTAGTTTTTTGAATTGACCATCTTTAAGGCCTCATTGGCCATAAAGGTCACCCAGGCCTAGTTAAACAGATTCATTATCTCACACTTCCTTCACTTAAGATTGAACAAACCAGATTAAAAGAAATTGATAAACAGACTAAATTACAGATTTAACACTGAGTCTGCAAAATACTACCTTTATAAAACCACAGGGCTACATTTTAAAGAAGTCAGATGGGCTAATTGAGAGGGGAAGATTTACATGTTACATAAATAACCTAAAGCATGGTCAAGGAAATTCTTCCACAATTAAAATCTTTTGGGAGGATTTTAAAGATATTCCCTTCTCCCTCTCATTTGGTTTCTTATCTCAGGAATATCAAAAGTCTTCCCTTAATACTATTATTCCCTGAGTCAGTTTTTGTTTTGTTTTGATTTCTTGTTTTGTTTTTAGCCTTGTGAGGTTAATATTAACAGAAAGCAGGCTTTACTTAACCAAAATGTTCCAAGAGGAATGGCATAATAAAATTGAATAAAAGGAAAATGAAAGATTTCCTTCACACTAGCCCTTGAGTATATGATTCAGTATGACTCAAAAGTTTTTTAAAATACATATTTTTACTTAAAAGTATTTTTAAGTAATTAAAAATATCTAAGTATTTTTAGTTATTTATACCTCCTTTTTAAAAAAAAGTTAAGTATAGAAGACAACAGAAGGAAATGTCACAAGGCAGCTGAGTGGTCCATTATCCAGGTCACACAAGACAGGAATTAAGAGCCATCGCCCAAGCCTTATATCTAGCTGCACACAAGGGCTGGCAAACACCACCATCTGGCAGCTAAGACCACATGTATTTCGTCTTTCTGTTCTCTTTTCCTTTTACCCCACACCTTAAGCGTCCAGTTTCTTCAAGCTTTCTTACCTCTTCCTTTTATCAAGACAGGAGAGAATTTAAATACCATTTACACTTAGACAAACTGATTCATACTAATGTGCTAACTCACACTGACTATTAGTATTTTCACTTCTTTTACATCTAATTATGGAATTAAAATTCAGTGTACAATTAAAGGAATTTTTGGAAATAACAAGTAGGTGGGGGAAGATTTGAGGGGAGTAGAATGGAAGACAAGAGGAGGTGTAGTCTTTACCTTTGCTTCTGTGATGCCTGGGAGTAACTAGGTGTTGTAAAGGATAAAGAACCAGGCCTGGAGTCAGGAAGACCCGAGTTCAAATCCAACCTCAGACACTTAGCTAGCTAGCTGTGTGATCCTGGGCATCTCAACTTCACTTGCTCCAGAACTTAACCCTGTTTCTCTCCATTTACTCAGCTGTAAAATGATCTGGAGAAGTAAAAGGCAAGCCACTCCAGTCTCTTTGCAAAGAAAACATCAAATTAGGTTGTGTAGAGTCAGACATCATTGAAATGACTGAACAAACAACAACAAAGATTGCTCTGCCCCAGAAGGCATGGGCAATTCCCCGAAAGCCTACTCTGGAACACATATGTGTAGAGAAACAGGACTCCTGATTGTCTGAGAGATGTGGGATGCTACGGACATGCATACGTGAGAGAAGAGAAGCAGAGGAGAGAGACTAGGCCAGTGGCTAGGCATGAACTTTAAACAGCAGAATTTCCTGGAGTCACAGACATGCAGGAAAACCAGGGCCACCCCCCCCAACATATCCCTTGATTCCTAGTTCATGTAACCTTAGCAATTGCTCAGAGCAGACTTCTCAAGAAAGGTCATTCCCTTCTTGGTTGAGCTGAGATTTTATCTTGCTTCTAAGCCTAAAAACCCTTTTAACTCTGGAGTATTCTGTCATCTAAACCAGAGGCTCTAAGCCTAGGGTCTGTGAATTTTTAAAAAATATTTTGATAAACAAATGGGGAAGGGACCCACATGTACAAAAATAATCACAGCAGCTCTTTTTGTGGTGGCAAAGAATTGGAAGTTGAGAGGATGCCCATCAATTGGGGAATGGCTGAGCAAGTTGTGGTATATGAATGTAATGGAATACTATTGTGCTATAAGAAATGATGAACAAGCTGACTTCAGAAAAGCCTGGAAAGACTTATATGGTCTGATGCTGAGTGAAGTGAGCAGAACCAAAAGGACCTTGTACACAATAACAGCCATATTATACAATGACTAATATTGTTAAACTGAGCCCTTCTCAGCATTACAAGGATCTAAGACACTTCCAGAGGCCTCGGGATGGAAAATGCTGTCCACATCCAAAGAAAGAACTATGGAAGTCAAATCGTTATCACTTATTTTTACCTTCTGTTGAGTTTTGTTTCATTTTTCTGATGGTTCCTTCTATTGGTTTTAATTTTTACTTACAACTTCACTAATGTGAAAATATGTTTAATGGGTATGTAAAGTAAAGCCTATATCAGATTGTGCGCCATCTTGGGGAGGGTGGGGGGGGAGGAAGGGGGAGAAAAATTTTCAACTCAAAAGCATATTGTTAATAAATCAAAATAAAAATAAAATTTAAAAAAACAAAACAAAAAAACAAAAACAAAAAAATGATAATTATATCAATATAATTGTTTTCTTTTATAACCCTTTGTGTTTTATTTTATACATGCAAAAACATTAATTTGAAAAGGGTCTGTACACTTCCCCAGACTGTTAAAGGGGTCATAACACCAAAAAAATCCCTGGTCTAAATTAATCTGTATTACCTCCCTGATTTCTGTTTTACTGTTTGATTGGATAAAAATGTTTGCATACTATCTGTGAGCAGATAGTTTTTTTATTTGGGTTTTTTTTTTTTGTAATAAGTATTTGTCAAAAAAAAATCTAAACTGGTAGAAATGAAGTTATTACCTTCCCAGTCTGAGATGGGGCTACTTTCTACACAAAAAGACCAGACAGCATGACTTTTATCTTGAATGCTTAAAAAGTGCATCATACCTCCAAACTGCAAAGAGGTGATATGGAAGAAACTGTCATAATTCTATCCCAATACTCCTTTTGGACACAGGCGGGTGGAGGAGTGAACACCCAGCCACAGGCCTCCTCCTGCTCCACCCAAAGATGGAAATTTCAATCTCTCTTGGAGACAAGGAGTGGGATGTTCCAGATCTTATTTATCTAAATATATCCCTGAAATTCAGGCTATCCTGAGTCCTAGGGGCTGGAGTTAAACTTTTCCACAGACAATAAGTAACATGAGCTCAGAGGAAAGAACGTTTATTGTTTATAGCCCCCGGATTCAGCTTGTCTAGAGAAGTCACAGAATTCTGCAGACCTAGCCCACTACAAATTCATGCTAAATAAAAAATCTTGTTGAATGAATAAATATATCAAAGAATAGCTACCATTAGAGCATAAGAAATCCTTGATACTACCTAAAACATACCAAGGATATAGCTTCCTAGTCTGCTAATTCCCATCAATTATTTTCTAAGAGTATTCACATTGTTTAAATGAATTCAACTTTTTAAGGTGGGAAAATTTAACACCTTTATTTTTGTTAACTTTTAAATAAAATTTAGCATTTCCTTCAGTTATTTTTTTAAAAATTATTCTGAGAAGGAGTTCTTTACTAGACTTTACTAGAATACCAAAGTGTGCATGACATAAAAAGATTAAGAAGCTTTAGGGGCAGCTAGGTGGCATAATGGATAGAGAACCAGCCCTAGAGTCAGGAGGGTCTGAATTCAAATTTGACCTCAGTCACTTACTAGCTGTGTGACCCTGGGCAAGTCACTTAATCCCACTGCTTTAAAAAAAAAAAAAAGCTCTGCCCTAGAACTTAGTGCCCTCCCTCCTCAAATTACCTTGTATTTACTTATCTCCATGAATGTTGTATTCCTCCTGTAGAATATAAGCTCCTTGGGGGCAAAAACTTACTTTCTAGTTAATCTTTGTATCCTCAGAGTCTAGTACACAGTAAATCACACATAACAGGCACTTAATAAATGATCATTGAATTGAAAGACTATATATTTTGTGATTCGTATTGAAAAGGCCTAAAAAAAAGAAGGCCTATCTTTTGTTTCACAGAACTCAAATTTTGGGCTGCCCAAAGACATCAGCAGACTTTTGCTGCCTTTTAGGGGAGAGTGGAATTAAGGAAACCTATGCCTTCCATCCAGTGAGCTCATAATGCAAAATGATAAATTATCACAGTTTTGAAGATATGGAAATGGAAACATGGTAAGGCTAAGTGACTTCCCTGCAGAGCAAGCTAATGGAAGAGCCAGGAACAAAATATAAGTCTCTTTACTCCTTATCAAGTTTTTGCTCTGCTTCCCAGAATTGCCTCAGAATTACTTTTGGTTTGGGGATGTCTAGGGTATTCACTATTCAAGTAGCTCAGAACACTTACATCTGTATCTCTCTGTACTTCTAAAGAAATACAGTTTCAGTAGACTCCAAGAGATCTTTTTCCTGCCCTCAAATCTTTAATTTCTAATTGCCTGTTGGACATCTCGAGCTGGATAACCTGCAGACATCTTAAATCCAAATATCCAAGATGGAACTCCATTATCTTTCCTCCCCAAAGCCTCCCCTCCTCCTAACTTCCCTTGTATTTGAGGATACCACCATCCTCTCAGTCACCAAGACTCAAAATTTACATGCCATCCTCAACTCCTCACTCTCTTTCACTCCCGCATCTGTTTTAAAGTCCTGCTGCTTCTCCCTTCACATCTCATACGTGCCCCCTCCTCTGACATCGTCACCACCACAGAGTAGGCTCTCTTCACCACTGAAAGAGCCTAGTGGTTGGAAACTTAGTCTCAAGTCCCTCCCCCACCTCCTCCAGTCCATCTTCCACCTGGCCGTCAAATCTATCTTCCATAAGCACAGGTCAAACCATGTCACAAACATACACACTACTGAATAAATTCCAATGGTTCCCTATTACCTCCTAGATCAAATAGGAAATCGTTTCTTTGACTTTTAAAGCCCTTCATAACCTGGTCCCTTCCTGCCTTTCCAGGCTTCTTATACCCTACACCCCTCCATGTACTCTTCAATCCTGTGACAACAGGCTCTTTGCTATTCCTTACACACAACATTCCATCTCCTGACTAAGCATTTTCCCTGGCTGTCCTCCATACCTAGAACTCTTTCTCTCCTCATCTTCACCTCCTGGCTTCTCTGGATTCCTTCAGGTGTCATTTAAAGTCTCCCCTTCTACAAGACAGACCTTCCCTGTCCTTCTTAATCTTAGTACTTTCCACCTGAAATTGCCCCAGATTTTTCCTGAATATATCTAGTTGGTACATAGTAATGCTCATGCTGCCTCACCCATTAGACTGTGTGCTCCTTTAGAATAGGGACTGGTTTTTGCCCTTTTTTTGTATCCCCAGCACTTAGCATAACACTTCTGCATAAAGGAGGCACTTAATATATGTTTGTTGACTGACTTATAACCTGGGGTCATTAAAGGAGGGTATTGGTTTAGGTGACCTTTAAAGTCCCTTTCAGCTCTAAGCCTACGATACAATGACCAACCTTCTACTAAAATTGTACTCTTGAAAATCAGGAATAACTTCCTGAATGTCATGTTCAATGGTCTTTTCTCAGTTTTCAGTCTCTGACATCTCTGTAGCATGTGACGCTATTGACAATCCTCCACCTTCTTGACTCTACAACATTCAAGTTTTCTTCTTATTTCTGCCTATTACTCTTGACTCTTCTTCCTTCTACCTTCCCTGACAAGGTTCAGTTCTTAACTCTCTTTGTACTCTCTCCTTCAGAGAATTTCTCTACTCTCACTACTTCAAATATCATCTATGTATAGATGACTCCAATATCTTTAACCCCAACCTTGATCCTTCTCCCAGGTTCCAGTTTCACAATACATCTTCATCATATTATTATGTATTTCACTTGTTTTGCCACCATCTCAAACTAAATATTGCCTAAAACCAAAGTTATCAGAGTCCAGCTCCCTCCAAATTGGCTTCTGTACTTCACATCCCTGTTTTTGTTAAAAGTTCGATTAAGCCAATCTCAACACTTTGGGGTCATCTTTGTTTCCATCTTCTCCTAATATCCAATCTGCCTTTACTCTTGTTCATTATTTTTTAATTCCTTCCTTTTCATTTCTATTATTAATGCTGACACTGGTTCTCAGCAGTTCACCTGAAGTCTTACCCTACCTTCCCACCTGTTTCTGCCTCTAGTCTTTCTTCCCACTGACCCATCTTCCATAATGCAGTAAGATTAATCTTAAAACACTGCTTTCATCACATCTGAAGCATTCAGTGGCTCCCCAATAGCTTGCAGGATAAAGTCAAAACATTGTACACTCAAGGACCTTTATAATATGATTCCAATCAAACTCTTTGACTTCTCTCCCATTACTCTTTTACGCAGCCAAGATGATTACATGAACATGCCACAGATATTACCACTCATATCCTAGAATTCTAATTTCCTCCTCTCTTCCCATTTGAATCCTAACCATCCTTCAGTTCTTAGGTTAACTTTGTGTTACTATAGAATAAGAGGTTGAGTAGTAAGTATGGCCTAAAACATTTTAAGAACACTAGAGACCTGCACACATTAGGCTGGATTTGAGGGTTTCAAATGTTAGAACCAGAATTATGATAATTAAATTATCAGATTGATCCTGTATCATTTTTTATTGATCCTATTTACAGTTAATTGATTTTGTCTTCTCACTGTCTAAGTCATGGTTCTTTATCTCTGAACTTAGTTCAGAAATTCAGCTGGCCTGTAATGAGTTAAGTTTAGAAAACCAGTTCTCTTGTTAATTGCTATTCTATTCTTGCCTCAAGGAAATCTGCTATCCTTGAGGAAGGAGGGTGGACACCAGGGAGTCTGGTCTAGTATCTTTATACCACCAAGCTTTCTTTTGAGGATATCTGGTTTGCTAGCCAAAGAAATCTGGTCCGCTATCTCTAACCTTACCAGTGAACAAACAATGAACATTTCTTAGTCACAGGAAGGAAGGAGGGGGCTGTTGCTAGCCGCTCATTCTCAGTTTCCAACCAATCATATTGTCCCCCACATCTCAGCTCTGTAACCAATCATATTGATTTTGTCATTCATGATGTTGAGCTCTTTTAGTCAATCATAACTTGTTCCCTGCCTACGAGGTCCTGTTCTTTGTTCTGTACTTTCCAAAACTACAAAAGGGAGCTGTCCCCCTCACTTGGGATCTTTGCTTGGCTGAGAAAGCTGAGATCTTATTGATTGGTAAATTCATGTTTTTTAATAAATTGATCATGCCTGAGACTTTGTGCCTCAACTTATCTTAATTTAACTATTATAATAATCCATGGTATCTATTATGCGGCAATGTGAAATATGTCCCCTTATAAGCACCACAGGACCATCACCAGCATTACCAGCAGCATTCTAATTTATAATTCTTAGCCCCAAGCAAAAGTTTCAAAAAGGAGCTATTTTATAGATGCACTCAGTTCAGTAAGAAAGTATTGCAACTTACTTGGAGTCAGGAGACCACCCCTAGGTTTGAGTCCCAATTCTGTCACTTTTCAGCTACATGGCCTTAAGCAAATCTCTTAACCTCTCTAAATTGTTAAGCTCTAAAATGAGAAAGCTGTTCACAACATGACTAATATGGAAATATGTTTTACATGATTACACATATAAAACCTATATCAAATTGCTTACTATCTTAGGGAGAAGGGAGAAGAAGGGGTAGGGAGAAAAATTGAGAACTCAATTTTTTTAAATGAATGTTAAAAATTATCTTTACATATAATTGGAAAAAATAAAATACTATTTAAAAAAATAAAATAGAAGAGAAAGCTGACAATGATTTCTAAGTTCTTTTCCACCCAGACACTTGGATGATTCTGGTTCTAGCATTACATTATTATGCAGTCCTGAAGTCTTCTAACCTTTCCCTGCACTTCTTTCAGCTGAATACATGGGAAAAAAAAGAGTAAAGTATATTTAATCACTTGAAAGCATTTTTAAATGTGTCTTTTAAAGTAAAATAATGTGTCCCATAGATTGAAGGTAAATTAAAACAGGAGATAAAATCACTAATTTGATGATCTTACCCTTGCCTTATGACAATTCTTATCTTTTTGCTTTATCATGTTATTTAGCCCTTTGAGTATTTGTCTCTTCTTTCTAATTAGATCTCAAATTCTTTGACAACAGGAGTTGTCATACTTCTTTGTATCACCCACAGAAGTACCTTGCACATAGTAGATATTTGGTGTCTTTTAACGGATTTATTGAAGGGATAAGAAAAGGACATTAATTATTAAGTTTCCAAAGGGTTGTCCCTTGATCTCATCCTGCACTCTCCCATCATATTCCTACAGGCTATCCACCATACCTAGAACTCTTTCTCTTCCTTCAAGGCTAATCTCAGGCTATAATTCCTTCATGAAACCTTCCCTGGATTCTCAGCTGAATGTTACCTCTAGCTCCTCAAATTTCCTTAGGGCAGTTTTTCTGAATATCTTCTTATCCCATTCTACTTTGTATCAAACTTATTTCTGTACATGCCATAGGCCCCCTATTCAACTGCAAGCTCCTTGAGGGCAGAGACTTAGTATTGGTCTCTGAATCCCCAGTGCCTATCTTAGTGCCATACAGAAGTCACTTAGTAAATGTTTCTTTAACCAGTTTTTCTCACTTTACAACTCTGAGGGGAGAGGCTAGATGAAGAAGGAATTTTAAAGTAATTTGGTTTTAAAATCTCATAACTGAACTGTTAAGCAAAGAACCTGATTCAGTCAGTCAACAAGTATTTATTAAGCATATGCTGTGTGACAAGCACTGTTCTAAGCACGGAGGATAAAAAGAAAAGGAAAAAAAAAACACCTTAGCCCTAACATTCCTGCTTCCTTCCTACTCCTGTAAGTAAGGACTTCATGTTTCTAGGTCACATCAACATTTCTATTGTTGACAAATTTGAAACTCACCCTCAATAAATTATTTTGGGCTCTGACTTCATGTTCCAGGTCTTAACCGTTTGGAAGTGAATTGTTTTTTTGCCAAACTTGAGTAAAAGAAATACTTTTCAAGCACTCTTATCAATTTGAAATCAATAAGAATGTCATGAACCCCCAATGCTGAAATTTTTCTCCAATATTTTCCCTGGCTCTCTCCTTTGTCCCCATTACACCCTACCTTATACTATAATTACCTCCATATATGTTGGATTCTCCCTAATGAAAGGTAAACTCTTTAAGGGCGGAGATGGGTTTTTTTTGTTTTGTTTTGTTTACTATTTTTACCTCCAGGGTGTTCACAGTGTGTTGCCTTTAATAAATGAATGAATGACAGAAAAGTTCTATCAAGGACCCTCAAATGGTAATAAAACACCCAATAAATGTCACTGGTCCCCAGAAATTTGATATCTCCGGATATAAAATACCAATATATAAATATCAAATAAGAAGTTAGATTTTTTAAAATCTTAAAACACTATATGCCTATGACTATCTTTATTATTATACATTGTTGTTGTTGTTGTTGTGTTTGTCCTTTGCTCTCGAAGAGGACCACAACATCAGGGAGATGATGACATGACTTATAATTGACTTTGATTTGAGTGAGGGAGGGCTGTGCAAGGTCGCCAGCCTGACTTTCTCCTCCAGAGCCTTCTGGGTCCATTGGCCAGATATTCATCAGGAGGACTGGAGAAGGCTCAGGATGCTATGGGAGACCCTGGCCCTTTTAAGCTAAGGTCTTTTCAGGTTCTCACTTTGAGTGAGGCAACACCCATTCAGTGAGTAGTTCTCTTTAAGAGAATGACCAACACAACAACCAGCTCTTTTGGCCAGCAACCCTGAGGGTTGTCCCCTCCCAGTTTGATTTATTTTTTCTTTTCTTTTTTTGATTAAAAGGGCCATCCTTTGACTCATTTCTATTATATGTGAACCCTCCTTCAAGTGAACATTTTTGTCTACTTGTCATTGCAATCCAAAATGCTATTAAATTATTCTCCAGCAACACATGCCTTATTTTTTTTTACCTCTATGGTTAAAGATACAACTGGCTGTCAAGTAACCTGTTAAAAATAGTTTTTCTATCCTCAGGGGAAAAAATAACAATTTTCCAAGATGCAGCAAAGTTTAATAAAAGAATACTAGCTTGGAAGAAAAGATTTGAGTTCTAAGCCCAGCTTTATAATTGCTTTGACCTGCGACTTAGACAAGTCAGTTAACTTTCCTGTGACTCAATTTCCCTAATTCAAATGCTCAAATAGATCTGCGAGCTAATAAGTTAAAGAGTTCCCTCCAATGACGCATATCACAACCCATCAAGGCCTGTCCATCCTGTAAAAATCAAACATCAGATACATCAATCTGTCTTTCTGTTTTCATTCAGTCTTTTTTTTTGGGGGGGGGGGGGCCTTTTGGTGAGGCAGTTGGGGTTAAGTGACTTGCCCAGGGACACACATTTAGTAAGTGTCATGTGTCTGAGGTCAGATTTGAACTCAGGTCCTCCTGACTCCAAGGCTGGAGCTCTATCCACTGTGCCACCTAGCTGCTCCTGTTGAGTCTTTTTTTAGTCATGTCTGACCCTTCATGACCCCATTTGGGGTTTTCTTGGCAAAGACACTGGAGTGGTTTGCCCTTTCCTTCTCCAGCTCATTTTACAGATAAGGAAACTGAGGAAAACAGGGTTAAGTGACTTGCCCACATAGCTAGTGTTTGGGGCCAGATTTGCCCTCAGAAATATATCTTCCTGACTCCAGGCCCAGCATTCTATCCACCATGCCACCTGGCTGCCACTAAAGTATTGTTATGAGGACTGCCAAAAAATATGGAACGTGAAAAGTAATGTGGTATAGAGAATAGAATACTCAAATGATAAGAAGGAGAAATGGATTTTAGTTATTTGACTTGCTGGCAAGCCAAGCCATTGCCACTCTGGGCCTCAGTTTTCTTATTTGTGGAATATGAGGATTGGACTAGATCAGAAGTTCTTGGACTGGGGTCAGTAAAATTGTGGGGTTTTAAATATATATATTGATAACTGTATTTCAACACATTTACTTTGTAATCCCATGTACTTAATTTTTGTAGACCTATGTATTTTATGCATTTTAGAACATCATTCCAAGAAGGTTCACCAGATTGCCAGGGGGTCCCTAACTAAAAAGTTAGACAATCACTAAGGTCTCTTTCAGTTCTAAAATTCCAGTTCTGTGAAAATTTGGGGGCAACTCTAGGAGGAAAAAAGATGCACAATTATGGGCAGCTAGGAGGCGCAGTGGATAGGTCTCCAGCCTTGGAGTCAGGAAGACCTGAGTTCAAATCCGGCCTCAGACACATGACACTCAGTAGCTGTGTGACCCTAAGCAAATCACTTAACCCTGACTGCCTCACCAAAAGGAAAAAAAAAATGCATGATACTTTGCTGTTTCCATTCAATTCACTAAGCATTTTCTTAAACATCTAGCAATTAGGTTAGCCAGTGGCAACACAAAGAATGAAAGAATCTTTGCTGTCAAAGGGTTTACACTGCATGGGGGCACTCAATATCTCCCCAAATGGTGTAGGAAGAAAGCAGGGACACAGAGGGGCATAGCGAAGGACTTCCCAGAGAAGCTAACATTTGGGATTCCAAGCTTGGGGAGGAAGTGTATTCCAGGCCTAGGGGAACGGTCTAATTAAATGGGTAAGTGGAAGATAGAATTCCCACTTCAATGTCAACAGGCAGAAAACAGCCTTATAAAAATGTAAGTCAGGGGCAGCTAGGTGGCACAGTGGATGGAGCTCGGGCCTTGGAATCAGGAGGACCTGAGTTCAAATCTGGCCTCAGACACATGACGCTAGCTGTGTGACCCTGGGCAAGTCACTTAACCCCAACTGCCTCACCAGAAAAAAAACTGTTAAGTCAGTGCAAAAGCGCAATTTAGGTCATGAAATGCAACCTTCAGGTCACAGCAAGTCCCTCTCACAGTCTCACTCATCTGAAATCCATCCTCCACACAGCTGCCAAATTGTGGTCTGTACAGCCTAGATTTGACCAAGTCACAGCCCTACTCAAGAAGCTTCCCTGAAGGGTCCCTATTGCCCCCAAGGTAAAATACACACTCTTCCGACATTTGAAGCCCTTTACAATTTAGGTCCAGTCTCGCAAATCACTCACCCTCCTGAACTCCAACTTAAACCACACTGCCTCACTTGCTCTTCTCCAATATGACACTGCATGCCCCGGCCTCTGTACCTCTCTTTACGAAGGCTGTCTGTGCCCCCATCTCTGGAATATTCTCCCTCCTCACCTCTGAGTCTCACAAGACTCAGCTCAGGTACCACCTCCTCCTCCAAAAGGCCCTTCCTGATCTCCCTATTTGTTGTTCAGTCGGGTCTGATTCTTCATGACTTTATTTGGGGTTTCCCTAGCAAAGATACTGGAGTAGTTTGCCATTTCCTTCTCCAGCTCATTTTTCAGATGAGGAAACTGAGGCAAACTGGGTGAAGTGGACCACCCAGGGTCACACCACAAGTAAGCGTCTGAGGCCACATTTGAACTCGGGAAGATGAGTCTTCTTGACTTTGGCTGACACTCTATTTACCATCTTATTTGTTGTAGCTCTCTGTAGCTATAACTTTGTATTTGCTTTGTGCATACTGTGTATTCATGTATCTGTGCATCCCCACCTAGAATACCAGCTCCCTGAGGGCAGGGGCTGCTTTATTTTGCCTTTGTATCCCTGTACCTAGCACAGTACCTTAGTATAGTAAGTGCTGAATAAAGGCTCATTGAAGTGATATGAGTTGAGCATAGAGTGCATAAAGTGTCAAGTAAGTTTTGGAAGGCAGGCTGGAACCAGACTTTGGAAGGCTTAAATGACAAGCAGAGTCAGCTGTGTTTCATCCTAGAAGAAATAAGGAGACTCAGGGGATTCCTGAGACAGGCAGTACCATGCATGGACCTGCAGTTTAGGGCATTATTTCAACAGCCCTGTGGAGGGTGGATTAGAGAGGGAAGGAGACTAGAAGAGGGGAGATCGATTAGGAAGCTATAGAATAGTGTAGGGGAGAGATGAGAGATGAGTGAGGAGAGAGCAGGGTCTGATGACAAAAGATGTTGGGGAAGCAGAATCAACAAGGTTCCTCTGTTGTTTGGATAAGGGGGATGAGAGAGAGAAAGGGGAATTGAGGACGGCTCTGAAGTTGCCAACCTCAGAAACAGACCCTCAACAGAAACAGGCCAATATGGAGAAGGGGTGATTTAAGGTCAAAGCCAATAAGGTGTTTTCATTGCCATAGGTACATAGGCAGATCATTACCTTTCCATTTGATCCATTCTGTATGATTCTTATGCAGGTCTTTCTATAAATCCTGCACAAAGGATCTAACCAAGATATCTTATTTATCTACCTACAAGTTATCTTATTTTTCCTGATACATTTTTGAAGACTCTTTGAAACTAACAGTACCTATATTTTACCTGTCATTTTGTAATAATACATGTATAATAACCCGCAACAGTAGCTACTGCATATAGACTATGAGCACCCTTTAGCTTAAAGTTAAGATACAAACACTGACATGTCACATTTTATTTTGAAAAACAAAATCAGAAAAGTTCCACCCATGCAATAAATGAAGACATTCTACAATCCTGGAAATTCATCATATAAAACTGGTCAGGACGAGGATGAGGGCAGGAATAAAACACCCATGGAAATGAAGACAGAGAATTTACAGCACTCTTTTCCAGAAGCCATCTATGATAGTTTGCTGATGTTATTAATATGGGTAACAAAGTCAGTATACAAGATCAATAACATTTATTATCTACTACTGTGTGCAAAGTACTAAGGAGCTTGTGTTTCAGAAGAACAAGAGAGGGGCAGCTAGGTGGCGCAGTGGATAGAGTTCCAGCCTTGGAGTCAGAAGGACCTGAATTCAAATTCAACCTCAGACACATGATACTTACTAGCTGTGTGTTCCTGGCCAAGTCACTTAACCCTGACCGCCTCAGCAAAAGAAAAAAAAAAGTAGAATAAGATAACTATCCCAGGCAATAATAAACAATATTACAAGAAGCTATGTATTTCAGTGAAAAAAGTATCAGATGTGGAATCATAATCTGGGATCAAATTCTGGCTCTGCCACCCACTATTTGTGATCTCGAACAAGTTACTTCACTTCTGGGGTCTTACTCCCTCATTTAAAAAAAAGAGAGAGAGTTGAACTAGGGGTCCTCCAGTCCTAAATCCATGACCCTTTGTGTAACAGGAAGACTGGACACTGGTGGCCTAAGTCTTGGAGCCTATGCAATATGCTCAGCCTAGTACCAACACACTTGGAGGTTAGATGAACTTGCTTTTAGGATTACAAAATGGCCTGGTGACCCTGGACTTCAAAGCAAGCACCAGTATCCTCTGATATTTCCTGTCAGCTTACTGCAGGGTGATAAAAAGCCTTTTTAATTGTCTGCTGAGCGGGAACTGAGTGTGCATATAAAGGGTTAGAAAGGGCAATCTCTCACTCTCTCTTTCCTGATTTTCAAGTGAAAAGGAAGAATTGCTGTGGGCCTAGTGGGTAGAGGAAGGAGCAGACTGAGCCTTACCTCCCACCTAGCAGCCAGGTATCCTCAAACACCTTGTACTTGTTTCTTTTTTCTCTTGTGTTTTTTCTTTCCTGATCTTTGGTGAATAAATATCCAGATAGACTAGACCACTTTACAAACTTGGGAGCTTTGAAAGGATCCATTGAAAGGTCATTGAAGGATCCATCAGAGGTCCAACAACTACAATCCCAACCCATAGCAGCCGAGTCTAGTGAGGACTCTGGTAAAGAGACCTCAAAACAGCTGAGGAACTTGTTTGACCCAGCAAGGAGCCAGTCCAGCCTAGTAAGGGAGTGATTAATCCATCCGCCATACCACACCCAAAAGGTGGGAATTCCTCCTAGAGAGAAAAGGACTAAATCAGGAAATACTTCCCAGACTAGAGAGAGGGAAGGGTTATGTTTTGTAGCATCAACTTTAAATTTGAATACACTCTCCCCTATGACTAAATGGGTATACAGAGAAAACCTCCAGGGTTTGGGAATTTTTTTTGGGGGGGAAGGGAAATGTGTTTTTGCACTAAGGTCCTTTTTACCTTCTCAGTACATATTCCTTTGTAAAAACTAATTGATATTAATTGCTTAAGTGATATTAGGGAGATACCACCTAGTTAAGTGATATTGGAGAACACATCAGATGGGGGCCTGTGAAGGGTAGTTTTAGATACCCTTATCCCCTCAGGGTTATCCCTAGAATGCTGAAGGGAGTAGTCAGTCACCCTTTGAGAACTAAACATGCTGGTGCCATTTGGAAAGCTGGGGACTTTAAAAGCTTTAAATATATTCAAGCATTCAAATGGACCTATGATCTCCTTGATTCAGGAATTTTCTCTAAAATATAGACTGCAACCCAGCCATGTCTGTACAGATCCTATGTAAATCTCATTCATATTCTCCCAAAAGTTCACCACTTGGCATCTACCCAAAGTGCTTTCTTCTAAGGATACCAGTGCAAGTCTGTCTACCTGTCAACCTTTGCCCTTGCCTTGTGACCAATCAATTTGCCTTTCCTGTTATATAACCCCTTGATGACATGCTTTACTCCTGTTCTTCATTGCTTATATGTGTCTGTCTCCTCACATCTGCCATCTTTCTTTTCCAATGCCTTGGGTGTTTTTCATTTTCACTTCTTCAGAAACAATGGCATTCCAGGTCTCACTCACATATGGCAGCACTGGTAAAATATTTGTATAAAAAAGAGGGAGCATGGGAAGCTTACAGTCAGTAAGAGAACTCTGCAATTTCCCAAAAGTAATCCAACTTTCTCTCCTTTTCAGCTCTGGGCCCAACATGTCCATCTGGTGCTATCTCTCCTGTACTGAGGGATAAGCTCTGGGCATTGAAATGTATGTTGAAATCTGGGCAATAGACATTCTTCATCAATAGACTTCATTTCTGTAGATAGTCCAAATTCCTTTGAGTGATCACAGAACTCTTCTAAGAAGCTTTAAAATGTCTTGGGGCTTGATTCAGTCAACAAAATGCCATCCACTAAAAGCGCATCTGAAGGATCTCACCATCCATAGGGAACCCCTCCTCAACCTTGCCTCTCTACTGGATCTCTTTCATCATGGTGGCGAATAACGTTGAGAAGCACACATTTTCCCTCTTTTATGCTTCTCCTAATGTTAGCATCAGAGGGTCATTAAGCAGAGTTATTTCTGTTTTCACATCCTTCAAGGAATCTTTAACAATCTGGATGTAAGAGAGACATTTTGTTGCAAAAGATTGTGTTGTGCACAACTAATTCACTGGGCTACAGAGCCTACCTAGGGCCTAGGATTTCCCAGTTACCTGACGAATCAAGACCAGCTTGATTTTCTATCTCGAATGAGCATTGATGAGGTGGGAGGCAGGATGGAAGCAACTCCGTTTAATTTTTGCAAAGCATTCACTTAAGTAGTAATGTAACAGGAACTTCTTATCAAGTTACAATGAGTAGAGCTCATTCTGTGCTAAGGACAGTGCATGCACATCTTGTGCACATATCTGACTCCAGACACAGATAAACTGCCAATGACCATACAATAACCAGGGGAGTTAAAGACTGTCACAGATCCATACAATGGAGCACTGAACCAGGCGACCTTTGCTCAAAGATCAGCACCGAGAGGGGCCTTCACCCATCAGTGAGACCTCTTGAACAGCCTGTGGCCCTCTACATCCTACAGATCTCCAACAATTCTGTAAGGCGGTATTCTGTTTTAATGAGTCAAATGCTTTTTTCATAATCAATGAACAATAAGCCCAATGATGGTTTATTCTCTACATCTTTTGGTCTACTGTGAGCTGATAAAGATGTGAGCTATTATTCAATATTCCTTGTGAAAGTTTTCAATCTCTATTAATACACTCACTAAAGATTGCCTCAATTCATATATAGATGACCTTCACAAAGGTTTTACATAGATGAGAAAGTAGGCATACAGGGTGGTAGTTACTGATCTCTTGGTCAGCTTTTTTTTCAGTATTAATAAAGTTTGAGATTATCTCCATGTTTTTGATATCTTTCTGTGCTTCAGATACTTTGTATCTAAATGCCCTCATCCCTCCATGCCTTCACAATTTTATGGTAGATCTTCTTTCTACATGCTTGGTCCAAACCAGCTGCTTTTCCTGCCTTTTTTCTCATTAGTGACATTTCTGCCTCCTCTACAATATCTTGGGAACTGTGATATTTGGGTCCCAGTGTGGTGGTTCCACTATCCTTGATTAAGAAAGGTTTGTTGAAATGCTTTGGGTTTTTTTTTTCAAATCATTTCCATTTGACTTTTAGTTCTAACACTCTTTCCATTTTCATCTTTGAGTGCCCTTGACTTCGCTCAGTTGGGTATCTTGCCAGGCTTTCTTTAGACTGATTTTACCTTGTCCTGCCTCCCTCTGCTTTATTGCTTATAATTGTCCATCAATCTTTTTAAGATTTTAAAAAGGAGTTTATTTTCTATTTTGGTATTGTCTTTGGAAGCCATCTTTTTTTTTCCACTTGGCAAATAAAACAAATGTCTTCCAAGTTACTTGCTGGGCCCTTTTGTTCTCCTTGTCGTGGCAATTAATTTACATTGGTTTAACTTTTGGATAGAATTATTATAGTCAGTTCCAGTTTTATTTCTGTTGTCTATTTCCCATTTTTTATTTTCAATAGCTTGCTTAAATAAGTCCGTGTTAAATATTTTATTGTATGCCTTATCTTTTTCTAATTATTATTCTTTCTTTTTATCATAAATTCTGATCTCAGCTTTGACAGCTGACTTGAGTTAAATTCCCATGTTAATAATAAGACTTTTTCTATCTGTTAAAATGGAGTCTTTCTCTTTCTTTATGGTATTATTTACTGTTCTCCATGGCCAGCAGCTACTAATTCTTTTGAAGAAAGTATCCATGATATAGAGGCATTTTTGTTTTTCAGATGTTTTCAGTTGTGTCTGAATCTTTGTGACCCGATTTGGGGTTTTCTTGGCAGAGATATAATAGTTTGCTATTTCCTTCTCCAGCTCAATTTTACAGTTGAGGAAACTGGCAGAAACAGGGTTAAGTGACTTGCCCAAGGTCACACAGCTAATGTTTGAGGCCAGATTTGAACTAATGAAGATGTCTTTCTGACTTCAGGCCCTACATTCTACTGCCCCACCTACCTGCCCAAGAGAGGCACTAAGCTTCTGTATAATCCACAATCTCCATTCTCTCCTGAGCCATGTTCCCATGTATTTCCCCTCATGTTCACCTTTCCCCAACCTTGCAATGAAGTCATCAAGTATCGGAGTGTATGATGATTTGATTTAGGAAGTCTCAAGTTCTTCTGAGAATTTCTCTACCACTTATTCCTGAGCAGATAATGTTGGTATATAAGAAGTCATTATTTTTATGGTGGACTGTTTCTAAGTCCTTATCATTAGTACTCAGATATGTCATAACCAAATATCCCACAAAACAAAATGTTTTAGATATATCATATCATTATCACATTATCATATCACAAACCTCTTCCCCCAACATCTTTCTTTGTCCTCCAAAGCCTACTTAATGAGTCATAAGTAGGTAGAAAGCAGCAACTTTCTCCTCCTGGTTTCATTTATAGGAAAAATATCAAGATTGCTATGATTCAGTAACTTTAGCAATAGGTGCACTTATTGGTTATTGGACAAGAATCTCACACTTATGACCCTGGTCAGGTCACTTAACCCTGACTGCCTTACCAAAAAGCAAAAAAGAAAAAAGAAAAAAGAAAAAAAGAAAGAATCTCATACTTAAAGTATAAACAATTAAACTGAAGTTTTGCTGACAGTCTAAAAAAAACTATGTGCCCCTTTCACTATAGAAGCATAAGAGGGCCAGTACAAAACTGAAGGTCATTTTAAAATTTTCATTTGTTTCATGGGTTGTTGTGGCAAAAAAAAAATCATTAAGACATGGCCAACCTAATAGAAAACACATTGATTATTCACTGGGACCATATTGGAAGCCTTTTCAAAACGGTAGAAGCTATCAGAGCTTGAGCTCCAAACCTAGGACTCTGTGGTAAACCTTAAAGCTCTATACAAACATTAGCTACTATTATTGTTGTTGTTGCTATTATTATCCTATTACTATAAACTCCGGGAAGTCAGGAATTATATCTCTTTATATCTTTGTCTCCATACCTCTCTAGACCTGTTTCTCATCTGTAATATGAGGGAATTGGACTACATAAACCCTAAAGTCTATCTAGTTCAAATTTGTGATGCTAATTACATTAGGGTTACAAAACTATGTCCACAATGAAATTCGAATGGGAGAAATGTCTAAAGTATCACTTCTTAGCCTTTTATTTAATGTCACTGACCACTTTGCCCACCGGGTAAAGATGATGGATCCCTTCTCAAAATGTTTTAAATGTATAAAATACAAGGGATTACAAAGGAAATCAATTATATTGAAATACAGTTATCAAAAATACTTCATTTTTAAAAATTCATAGATCCCAGGTTGTCAAAAAGCATTTGAGCTGAGCTTTAAAGATTCTAAATTAAGTGGAAATGAAACTAATTAGTGGAAGCCCTTGAGGCTGTTTTCACAGATGTAGTTTTCTTAGTCTTTATCCCCAGCACCTAGCACAATATTTTACACATGATAGCTTAATAAACGTTCCTAAATTGAAAAAGTTTATTTTAAGAGATAAGAACGTAGGGGCAGAATTGAGTGAAGGGGCAGATAGGGCAAGATGGAATAGAGGGAGGCAAAGAGGGAAAAGGAAAGGAAGCTAGAAGACTGAGGCGGAGGAGTGGGAAGGCAGGGAAGGAAGTTGAAGGGAGGAGTGGAAAGAGAGAGAAGGGAAATGAGGGGGAGGAGAGGGAGGAGTGGAGATAGAGGGGGTAAGATGAGAAAGGAGAGGAGGTAGAAGGGGCAGGATGGGAAGGCGGTGAGAGAGGGAAGGAGGCTGAGGGAGAAAGGTGGGAAGGTAGGGGTGGAGACAGGATGGGCACGACGTGAAGGGAGAGGAGGTGGAGGGAGCAGGATGGGAATTGGGGGGATAGGAGAGAAGGAGGCTGAAGGTGGGAAGTGGGAAGGGAGACAGGGGGCAGGATGGAATTAGTAGGGAGAGAAGGAAGCTGGGAGGGTGAGTGGGGGTAGGGATGGGATTATAGAAGACAGGGGAATAGAAAGCAGACCAGGTGGAAGGGAAGCCAGGGTGAGTAGAGGGAAGAGGACTATATAAAAGAGACACACGTCCTTCCTTACTTTCAGGGGCCCAGCTCTGGCCTGGCCGGCGGGGTCCGAGGACAGCCCTAGGGGCCCGGCCAGCCCCACCTCCTGCTCTCAGACCGCTGCCCCAACCCTAGGTTCTACAGCTCCCTCCCCTGCTTCGTACCACGCGCACAGGCCCCTCCCCCGCGCTTCGAAAATAGTCCCTTCTCACTTCCAGAGCTCGGGCCTCAGACGCCTGCCCGCCCCACCCCCTACCTCCTGGACTAGCCGTCGCACCCCGCCGAGGCCGCCGCGTGCTGGGGCTGGTAGGTCTCCTGGCTTTCCCAGAAAGCCAATGCCGGCTCAAGCCTCACTACTGGAGCCTGGAGAAGTGCCTTGATTGTGATTCAAGGTGTGTGTATGTTAGAGAGGCTTTGTGGTGCATTGGATTAAAGGCTAGACGAGCAGTCGAGAAGGCAGGGGATCCAAGACACTAGCAATATAGGCCTGGGCAAGTCTCTTCAGTAGCTCGACCGGCCTCAGTCCCCTCACCTGTAAAACGGGGATAATAATACCGGTGGTACCCACCTCACCTGATTATTGTGGAAGCTCAAATGAAATCATGTACTGGAAGCTCTAAAATTCTTATGATTGGGCCCAGCCGCCGCAGATTCCTTTCTACCACCCAGTTTAGCACAGATTGGACGTTTCTTCCAGAGACAGCAATGTTGGATAAAGGGACTGGATTTGGAATCAAAGGCCCTGGGTCAAAATCGTTGCTTTCCACTTACTACCTGTATGACCTGGCAGCCTTGGCCTAATCATCCACTCCTCATTCTCCTTCGAACCAAATATAAGCAAATTCCTCCATTTCACTTTCTTCACAATCTTCACAACCTGACCCAAACCTACCTTTCCAACCTTGTAATTTAGTTCCCTTGTGGCACTCTGAGGTCCAGCCAGAATGACCTTCTCACTGTTCCTTTTTTTCAAACCCTCCCCCTCATTAAAAAGGCAAGCACTACTGTACCCATTATACATGTGACTTACTATTGATACATAATTATTAATAACCAATTATTAATATGGGGGGTAATCCAGGGTTTTTTTCCCCCTTTTTCCTCATTTGAATGACTAGGTCAAAGCAGCCTCTGAAACGCAGGACTCATGATGAGATTGGGTTCAATCTCGGGTGGGACCCCATCCAGCTGGGAAAACTGAGTTCAGATTAAAGGGTAAAAACCTTTTATCTAGGTGAATTCTGGCTCATTGTTCAATTTATGTTACGTGGTTTGGTGGAGGATAGATCATTTTGCATAGATTGATGGAGACAGAATGATCTGATTGGAATTCAGTCTCTTTGTCCAAGAGTGGCATAATCAAAGTCAAGTCCTCAGCCCCTCAGTAGAATAAGCCCACTTCTCATTATAATAGTCATTCTCATTAACTGCTAACCAATCAGAGTCGATATCTGCCTTCCCGCACCTATTTTTCCAAGGCTATGTAAACTCTGGGGGGAAGGTTTGTCTTTGGTTTCCTAGAGTGCCACTGATCTCATTTTATTAATTATTTGCCAGTCATAATTAATGAATTGTTTATTAGTTACCTAGAAATTGTTTCTCGGACTTTTCATTCATCACACTCTTCTTTACACAGGACACTCATCTCCGGTTTCTTTCCCCAGGCCTGAAATGCACTCACTCCTTACTTACAAACCCTTTGTTTCCTTCAAAACTCAGTTCAAGTCCCTCCTTCTCCATAAAGCCTTTTTTGAGCCCAGTCTCCTTGTTAGTTCCCTCCTCTCTTATCACGTTGTATTTATTTTGCACGTATTTTGTGTTGAGGTGATCTGTCACTCAGTCATAGTACCAGGAACTTGGAATATGGACAGTGGGGAATACAAAGGCAAAAGTGAAAAACAGCCCCTTTGTCAAGGAACTTGGATACAGTCCAGTAGCAGGGGTGGAGAAGCAACATGTACATATATAAGTACAGGGTGCCATATGAGTACAGGGTCTGTCCCCAAATAGACCATAAATTCTTTAAAGGCAGGGACTGTTTGACTGTGCCTGCTAGGCACTTAATAAATTCTTATGGTGACCAAAGTCCTTTACAGTTTTAAATCTTATGAGCACTAATATTAAATACTAAAGGCAGGTTATACTACATTGAAAAACCACTTGATTTTTCTCACACAGAGACCTTTCTTTTGCCAAGTTATCTTTCCAAACAGGCATGTTCAACTACTTGGGAACCAGAGTCACAACAGTTCATGACTCAGCATTTCAGTACCAAGAGCTGTTCTTATAGATAGAACCTTGTCCTGATTCTTTCTTGTGCCCTGAGGACAAGAGGGACATATGTACCAGATGAAATTCACCGGATCCTAATCAATGTGAGAATTTTTAATAGGGTTTAATATGTAAAGGCTAGAGATAGGGCTGTGGACCTGTGATTTCTTTGATACTGGGAACTCTAGGATGAAGAAATCTCTCTACCAATGTGGGTTAGCACTTTCTCTGCAACTTATAGTCTTACAAAGGTGCCAGGATCACTGAGAGGATAAGAGACTTGTCTAGGGTCACATAGCCAGTCTGTGTCAGAGGAAGGACTTGAACTCAGGTTTTCCAGATTTTGAGGTCAAATCTCTACTACCCTACAGCTGCCTCATTAATATCGATAATGAAAATAAAATAAAGCTCTAGAATGTGGCAGGATGTCAAAAACAACCACCAATCAACACTGGAAATGTAGGTAAAGTAACACCTAAATGATACATACAAAAGATCACACCTTAGCAGAGATGTCAAACTTATCTCAACAGCAAAACTCTGTAATATAGCCTGAACCAGATTAAAATGCAATTGAGAAATGTTTAACAAAATCAATAAAAATGCAGCATAATGTAGATTATGTTAAATTTATGGTTTCCCAAGTACTTTTAGACATATGATAAAACCTCCCTTACCAACATGTGGCATCAGGAATCTGTTTCCATTTGAGTTTGACACTACTGCCTTAGAATAATTGTGATTCCAGAGGTTATCTACTTCTCCCACCAAAAAAAAAAAATTCCTAAGTGTAATATCTGAAGATGTAATTGGAGAAAATTTCCTGCCTTGGACAAGAAGAAGCCACTGGAAAGAATGCAGAGGACTGCACCTTTCCTCCCATAGAGAAATCCAAAAATTCATGTCTTCCAAAACACCATTAAACAACAAAAACAAGGAAAGGATTCTTTAAGCATTTAGAAGGAAGAAAGAAATTACTTATCTAAGAGCGCTGGTCAGAATATTTTCAGGAGAGTCAGCAGAACTGGAAAGAAGATCCACCAACTCCCTGGAGATGTCTAGGCAGCAGCACAGAGCAAAAAAGGAAGCTGGGCTGTGGAGCCAGGTTTGAATGCTAACTTAGTCTCCAGAATTCTCGGATCTTTTTTCCGCGGTGTGACTGAGTAGCAACAGCAGCCAGCAACAATGTAGCAAACCAATGAAACTTACCAGAACCGATAACTCTCCCAAGGACATTGTTAGCACACAGTGTTTTCCTCCCCCTTATAGTACAGTAAATTCTAGTTGGGGAACGCTAGTTTGCACCAAAATAACCGTTTTATCTTGGATAAAGTTGGGATACAAACTGTTTCCCCACAGTCACAGCCTAGCAACACCATCATTCATGCACATCAGGATAAGCCTTGGGACATCCTGTGGTCTTCACTTCTCTAGGGAAGTTCTTCGGTGATTAATTACAGACATCACACTCAAGGCCAGGGGTGGGGAGGATTGGAGGAGTGGGAATGGGGGAAGCGAGACAGGCAGGGGCAGAATTCTGGGGGCCTGGGAAAGGCTAGGAGAATATGCAGCAAGAGAAGGACAAGGCTGGTGGCTATGAGGAGAGAAAAGATTACTCTGCAGCCTAAGCTAGGGGAATGGGGAAACTATTCACTCATTGGGTCTGATTTGGGGCAAGAGCTCAGCATGGCAGGACAAATCTATTCAGTGGACCAAGGAGAAGCAAGTGTGAATTCAGCAGGTCAGGGTGAAGTAGGCAATGAGTGCCTAGCAGGCTCAAGGAATAGGGTTAAAGGCAGGCATTCAACTTCCAGGCAAGGGGACCAATTGAGTGGTTTGAAGCAATTTGAAGCAATCCATGTTCTTGCCCCTAAAGAAAAAAAAAACACCTAAAAAGATGACAGAGAAGAATTAGCTAAAAAAAAAACCCAACAAACATACAAACAAACTGAAATCAGCTGAAACAGACACGGAATAAAGCAAAGTGCTGATGCAATTTTGAAAAAAAATGCTATAGAGCAAATGAAACAGCTGACGTATCCAGAGTAACACTGATGGGAAAAGGGAGATGTGCTCAAATGAATAAATGAAACATTTAAAGAAATAAAGCAGGAATTAACATTGATAAAAAAATCACAAAAAACAAAGAAAAGATGAGCTTGTAAAAACGTTTTTTATTTTATCTCAGAAGAAGCTAGAGAAGCAAAAATGAAGAAAATGATGATATGGGGAATGTTCTAGAAAACCTAAAATCACTAGTAGGCTCAAAGTTACCACCACAGAAAACAGAATTGCAGGCAATGCAGGCCAACTAGATAAACAATTTTAGAAAACGATACCACAGTCTCAGGATTACTGACATCCCAGAATCCCTAGAAAACCAAAGGGACTTAAGCAATATATTCCAGCAAGTAGTCAAAGTCAGTTTCACAAAATTGTCTAAAACATGCAACAGGAAGAAAAAATTCACAGGGCAATTATTCAGTCATAGACAAAGAACAATAATAATAATAGTTAACATGTATACAGCACCTATTGTGTGCCAGGCACTGTGCTTTACTATGTGCTAAGCACTTTACAAATATTATCATGTTTGATCCTCACAACAACCCTGGGAGGTAGATGCTATTATTATCACCATTTTACAGATGAGAAAACTGAGGCGAACAGAAGTTTAAGTGATGTGTCCAGGGGTACACAACTAGTAAGTATCTGAGATTTGAACTCAGGTCTTTCTGACTGTAGGCCCAGCATTATCACTGGGCAACCCAGATGATCTTTCAAAGTTTTCTCTTTATATCATTCTAGTCCCTCATTTTTACAGGTAGAGAAACTGAAGCCTAGAGAAAGCAAAATGACTTGCCCAAGGTCATACTTAGTAAATGATAGATGTAACATTTGAACCCAAAGCCTATGACTCCAAATCCAGCATCTTTTCTACTGGACATGCTGTACCCCTGAAATCACAGGGGTACCCAAGATTCATCACACCATATTGTCAACTCCAAACACAACTGTACAACTGGCTAGGAAAGACCATACCAAATCAGTGGCTGGGTGTTTTCCCTTCATTTTTCAGGATTTTTGGCACCAACGAGACAGAAATATGGAGCTAAACACTCCAGCAGAGACAATTCTTAAGGGCAACGGTCAAGAGATCACACTGATTGCTTTCCCTCCTAGGATTTTTTTCAAAAGACTCCGTGTTTTGTGGTATTTGCTTTGGACACATTCTTCTGGCATTTTCTCATCGTCACTGACTTAGTCCTTGGGCAAAACTGTGACAGCAGGAGAAAATTGAGGCATCTGACCACATAGGCAACCCGAGGTCGAACATGGGTCCAGCCCACACCCAGACCCCCAGCTCCTGACTTTGTCAGCCACACGTCTGAGGGGAGAGACAGAGAGAGAGAGAGAGAGAGAGAGAGAGAGAGAGAGAGAGAGAGAGAGAGAGAAGGATGTTGACCATGTGAGGGCAGTATCAGGTGACCATGCTTGGGTTTCCCCAGGCCAGCCTGCTAAAGAATTAAACAGCCTGCCCGGGGCAACAGGCCAAGCTGAGGACTCACCTGGCAGCTGGTTAGGAGTTGCATTCAGTTTCTACAAAGGCAACAAGATAGGGTGAGCTAGGGTGTGGCAAGGCAATTTTCTCTTTCCCACTCCTTTGACTTTGAAACTGAGAATATTTTGGTAGAATAACATCTGCCCTGTTGTGAGAATATTTGGGGGAGGGGGGGTGTTAAAAATCAGGAGCTCCCACAGGGTGAGTTGATGCCCTCATGCTTTATTTTTGTGTTCACTGTATTAAATCTAATTTTAGCCCACATTAAATGAATTGAGTGAATTCTTTCAGAGGCCACACTGAGTAAGGAAGAGGAAATTGAGATTGTGATACATAAACTGAGGGAAAATTGTGAATTAAAGTGTGTGTGTGTGTGTGTGTGTGTGTGTGTGTGTGTGTGTGTGTGTGTATTCTATAGCACTAGGAAAGAAAATTTGTGAATTGCATGAAAACCTGAAAGACGATCTAGTTAGGGACAATATTTTTCTGTGTATGCAGATGGAAGTGAGCTGGTTTAGCAAGCTTCTGTTGCCACCTGGTGGCTCATATAGATATAGCACCTTGGGTGGCCCTAGGCTACTTTGCTGCACTCTGCGTGCAAGGCCCCAGCTGTCCCAAATAACCATAAGAAAGACAAAAATTGAATTTCCCAAAAGATAAAATTCATGTTGGCAGGATAGGGCAAGGATAAGAGTTTATAACCAAACAATAGAGAGGATCATGGGAAGTGATATGGAGAGTCTTGATTACATGAAATTAAAAAGGGTTTTCAATCAAAATTAGAAGGAAAGCAGGAAACTAGGGGAAAACTTTACAGCAAGTTTCTCTTATAAAGACCTCATTTCTCAAATATATGTGGAACTAAGATAAAGTTATAAAATAAAAGCCATTCCCAACTGTTAAATAATCAAAGGATATAAACTGGTAATTTTCAGAAGAAGAAATCAACACTATCAAGTAGTCACATAAAAAGGTTCTAAATCATTATTGATTAGAGAAATGCAAATTAAAACAACTCTGAGGTACCACCTCACACCTATCAGATTGGCTACCATGACAAAAAAGGAAATGGAAAACAATTTGGAACTATGCCCAAAGGGCTGTAAAACTCTGCATACCCTTTGACCTAGCAAAACCATTATTAGGTCTGTATCCCAAAGAAATTGAAGGGAAAGGACAAAATGTACAAAAATATCTATAGCAGCTCTTTTTGTGGTAGCAAAGATTTGGAAATTGAGGGGATGCCCATCAATCAGAGAATGGCTGAACAAATTATAGTATGGTGTGGTGGATAGAGCACTGGCCCTGGATTCAGGAGCACCTGAGTTCAAATCCAGCCTAGGACACATAACACTTAATAACTGTGTGACCCTGAGCAAGTCACTTAACCCCATGGCCTAAAAAAGAAGAAAAAGAAAAAAGAAAAGAAATAATGAGGGGGATGGTTTCAGAAAAATCTGAAAAGATTTATGTGAACCAATGCAAAATGAAGTGAGCAGAAGCAAGAGAACATTGTACACAGCAACAATAATATTGTAAAAAAGATCAACAATAAAAGACCTAATTAGCTACTTTAACCAACCAATGACCTAAGACAAGTCTAAAGGACTCATGCTGAAAAATGCTATTCATTTCCAGGAAGAATTGATGGATTCTGAATGCAGATTGAAGCATATTGTTTTTTCCCTTTATTTTTTTGCCTTTTTTTTTTGGCCACATGGTTAATATGGAAATATGTTTTGCATGACTTCACTTGATGGGAGTGAGAGAATTTGGAACTCAAAATTTTTAAAAATGAATGTTAAAAATAGATAAATCTAAAAATAAAAATAAATAACTAATACATGCATGCATGAATGAATGAATGATGTTATCCATACCCTAGTTATAGCTCTATATTAAATGTATTCATAGATAATGTTGTAAAATAAGTTTTTTTAAATGATCCAACCATTTTGGAGAGCAATTTGGAATTATGCCCAAAGGGCTATAAAAATGTGAATACCTTTTGACCCAGCATTAGCACTTCTAGGGCTGTATCCCAAAGAGATCATACAAATGGGAAAAGGACCCATATGTACAAAAATATTTATATCAGCTCTTTTTGTGGTGGCAAAGACTTGGAAATTGAGGGGATGCCCATCAATTGGGGAATGACTGAACAAGTTGTGGTATATGAATGTAATGAGATACTATTGTGCTGTAAGAAATGATGAGCAAGCAGACTTTAGAAAAATCTGAAAAGACTTATATGAATTGATGCTCAGTGAAGTGAGCAGAACCAGGAGAATGTTGTGCAATGAATAACATTGATAGACTTTGCCCTTCTCAGCAACGCAAGGATCTAAGACGTCTCCAAAGGTCTCACAATGGAAAATGCTTGCCACATCCAAAGAAAGAACTATGGAGTTTGAATGTAGATCAAAGCATGCTATTTGCTATTTTGTTTCTTCTGTTTTGTTTTCTTTTTTTTGTGTTCCTCCTATTGGTTCTAATTCTTCCTTACAACATGACTAATGTGAAAATATGTTTAATAGGAATGTATATGTAGAGCCTATATCAGATTGCACGTCATTTTGGGGAAGAAGGAGGGACAAGATGGGGAGAAAATTTGGAACTCAAAATCTTGTGGAAGTGATTGTTGAAAATTAAAAATAAACAAAATTTTTAAAAGTTTTTATTGGGGGGGCAGCTAGGTGGCACAGTGGATAGAGCACCAGCCCTGAAGTCAGAAGGACCTGAGTTCAAATCTGGCCTCAGACCAAACACTTGACACTTACTAGCTGTGTGACCCTGGGCAAGTCACTTAACCCCAATTGCCCCCCAAAAAAGTTTTTATTGATATTTTCTGTTTCTTACATCACCATAGTATTCTATGTATCCCTCTTCCTCCCCATCCCTGTGAACATCCCATGACAGATAGGTTTACTGGTTTTGGGGGGTTTTTTTATGTAGGAAAAAAGTGTCAGCACCACTGATCAATACATTGAAAAAATTGTATCCATAGACACTTGGATATGATCTCTTGTCTCAGTCATCTGGTAACTGCAATAGCAGTCAATAATTTATTATCCAAAGAGTGTTGTCACACTTGGTGACACTAATACAGTCCTTAAAATATTTAGTGCAAATCAAGCAGAGAAATTTTATGAGGATCTTTGCTTTAACAGACTTGCAATGGGGCATTTGTTTTTTTCTTTTTTTTTGTTTTGTTTTGTTTTTAGGCAATTGGGCTTAAGTGACTTGCCCAGGGTCACACAGCTAGTAAGTGTCAAGTGTTTGGTCCGAGGCCAGATTTGAACTCAGGTCCTCCTGACTTCAGGGCTGGTGCTCCATCCACTGTGCCACCTGGCTGCCCCCACATTTGTTTTTTTTTTTCATTCTGGACCCTGTTAGGTTTAAGAGTGGGTTGGAGGGAGGTTCAAACAATTCTTGGACTATTTAGTGCCCTCCTTCTAAACAGAATAACAGCGGATGTCTTCTCTAGGCAGAGTTAGTGCCATGGAGCCATGGACCATCTGCATGAGGTGTATGGATTTCTTTTGCCTGGGCTATAAGCATGGATGGCTGAGACTTTGAGCACTGAAAGCTATTAGATAATGGAACTACTGTCTGCCTGTCTCCCTTTTATTTAAATAAATGGCTATACAGACTAACCATCTGTTGCCTAAAAGTAAATTTTGTATAAAGTCCTGTGCATGAGTCTTCAATTAATTTCCACAAATATTTCTTAAGTACTTACAATGGGAAAGGCTTTGTGAGGAAAGCACTAATGTTCAGGATGTGGACCAGGGTTGAGATTTCTTTTTTGTGTGTGACCTTGGGGACCTTTCTCTTTTCGTTGAATTCAAGAATTATTTTGGCATATTCAGAAAGCCCCCTTTTCTAGGGGCTATGCAAAAGAGGATTCAATTCAGCTAAGCAACACAGCATTAAAATGCTTATTAAAGCTGTGCTGAAAATCCAGAGTACTGTGTGAAATGCAGGGAGAAGGTCATGGATCGGTATAAAGTTTATATAAGAATGTTGAGTAGAAAGAGTTTTCTTTTTCCTTTAAAAAAAACATATTTCATTGACATCTTTTGTCTTTACATGAAAATCCTTTCTACCTCCCTGAAGAATGAACCATCCTTTGTGAAAAAGAAAAAATAAAATAAGCAGAAATATACAATATAGAAAACCTTTTCTGAAAATGTACATAATACTCTCTCCTAGTAAGGTCATGAGGGAGGAGGGAATATATTTCGTTATCTTTTTCTCTAGGAAATTTGGTTTCTCCAGATCAGAGTGAGTTTAGCTTCCTTTTGGGGATTTTTACAAATTTACATTATTTTAACATCATCTATGGCCTGGGGGCAAGGAGGTTTCCTGTCTCACAAAGGGCCCTAGCTCTAGACTCAAGCAGAGCTCAGATTTGGCCTTGAGAAGCCTGACCTCTAAAAAAAAGAACAGACCCAAGCTTTTTTCTCCTGTTCTCTAGCTTACTGTATCCCCACCTTGCAATCTTAGGGAAAATCTCAACAACAAAATTTAGGTGTTTCTCTAGAATAGCTCCTAAAGGTATTAACAGATCTCTTCTTTAAAAAAAAAAGTATTCACTGACCTTCCTTGGTCTATATCCCAAAGAGATCAAAGAAAAGGGAAAAGAACCTATTTATACAAAATGATTTATAATAGTTCTTTTTATGGGGATGCCCACCAATTGGGAAATGGCTGAACTAATTATGGTATATTATTGGATGGAATATTATTGTGCTATAAGAAATGATGAGCAGGATGGTTTCAGGAAAACCTGGGAAGACTTAAATGAACTGATACAAAGTGCAGTGAGCAGAACCCGGAAAACATTATACATTGTAACAGCAATTGTAACAGTCCAAAGGACGATCAATTGTGAAAGACTTAGCTATTTTGATCAAGACAATGATCCAAGGCAATTCCAAAGGACCCATGATAAAAAATACTGTCTACTTCCAGAGAGAGGAATGATGAACTCTGAGTGCAAATTGAAGCACATATTTTTTAAAACTTTACTTGGCGCAGCCAGGTAGCACATTGGATAGAGTTCCAGTCTTAGAATCAAGAGGACCTGAGTTCAAATCCGGCCTTAGACACTTGACACTTACCAGTTGTGTGACTCTGGGCAAGTCACTTAACTCCAATTGCCTCACCAAAAAGAAAAAAAAACCCACTTTCTTTTCCTTGTGTGTGTGCTTTCTTCTGCAACATGGCTAATATGGAAATGTTTTACATGATTTCACATGTATAATTGATAAAATATTGCTTACCTTCTCAAGGGATGTGGGAAGGATGTGGGAGAGAGGGAGAGAACTTGAAACTCAAAAGAAATTTTTTTAATGTCAAAAAAAATTTTAATGTAATTAAGGAATTATTTAACAAAATAAAACATATTTAAAAATAAAAAGCATTCACTGTACAAAACAGTAAATTTCAATTATGGGACAGCTATTTATTTCCTCCCTGCTAAAACACACAAGACCCATAAGCACACATTTTGTTGCTATTGAGTTGTTTCAGTTGTATCCAACTCTTCGTGATCCCATCTGGGTTTTTTTGGCAAAGATACTGGAGGGGTTTGCCATTTCTTTCTCCAGCTCATTTTACAGATGAGGAACTGAGGCAGACAGGGTTAAGTGACTTGCCCAGGGTTAACATGCATTTACAAATGCTTAAAAAATGAAACCTATCATTCACTTTATACTATCCCAGGAAATAAAGATTCCCAGGAAACTTATGGGTCTTCTGAACATATGATAGAACCATAGATTTAGAACCAGAATGGACTTTAGAAACCATTTATCCCAACCCTCTCATTTTACAGATGAGGAAACTGAGGCCTAGAGAGATTAAGTGAATTGTCCAAGATTGTACAGGCAGGATTTGAACTAAGAACTTCTGATCATCAACTCAAGGTGCATATCTTCTGTCCAGCCAGGTATACATGGATTATCTTCCTGGCAGCTCTTAGCTTCTTTTCTAAGAAGCTTATAGTAGGAGTCACTCCTGCAAATAGACCTGAAGCCAGGCCAGCACCAGCTCCTATAATCAGGCACTTGAAGCCACATGATGTCTCAGGCTAGCTAGAACAGAAGTGGGGAACAGAATCAGCCCCAGCCTGTCTCTGCAAAGGGATGTAGGGCCTGATCATGCGCTCCTCAGAGTAGTGGGAGCCACAGTAAGAGACTAGGCCAACTCAGTGCCTGAGGGCCAGTTCCAGGAGGGATGTACAGGAGGCCTGACTAGCATTCTCATATCCCACATATAGCTAGAGCTTCTCAGGATCACAGCAGGGGATATAAAACTCCTGAATAGGGGCAGCAAGGTGGGCAATGGATAGAGCACCGCTGCTGAGACTCAGGAGGACCTGAGTTCAAATCCGGACTCAGACACATAACACTCACTAGCTGTGTGACTCTGGGCAGGTCACTTAACCCCAATTGCCTCACCAAAAAGAAAAACAAAACCAAAAACGTAAATTCTATTGGCTGGCAACACAGAATTGTGGGAGCCATTGCACAAGGAACTATGATCTTTGTGAGCTGATGAACAAATATCTGTACTTTTATGGAGCAGCTAGGTGGCGCAGTAGATAGAGCACCGGCCCTGAAGTCAGGAGGACCTGAGTTCAAATACGGCTTCAGACCAACCAAACACTTGACACTTACTAGCTGTGTGACCCTGGGCAAGTCACATAACCCCAATTGCCTTAAAAAAAAAAAGAAACATAGTTGGTTCTTAATAAATACTCATTATTTATTAATAACAAGTTATTAATTAAAAATTGAGGCCAGATTTGAACTCAGGAAGATGAGTCTTCCTGACTCCAGACCCAATACTCTATCCACTGCTTGTTGTTCATCTTTCTTTCTGCCGGAGGATAAATGACATCACAAGGCTGATGTCTAGACTTGCAAGTGAAATGGATTTAAGTGAGGCAGAACTGTGCAAAGTCATTAGCCTCACCCTCTCTTCCAGAGTCATCAAAGTCCAGTGGCAAGACATAAGTCAAGAGGAATGGAGATGGCCCGGATGCAGTGGGAGACCTTGGCCTTTTTAAGCTAATTTCTTTGTCTGAGGCAACACCCATTCAGTGACTAAGGGCTAGGTAAGAATTGAGACAAAAGATGCCCTAGTTTGCTATCACAAAAGAATCAATCTGGGAAGGAAAGACCCTCGGAGTTTCTGGCCAGAACAGAAAACAGTTGCTATTTACACTCACTCTGAGCCATGAAAGCCCAAACAGTGAGCAAGAGAGGTTTGGGCTAGGTCCTATTATCGACCAATCAATGAAAGCCAGAGTGATTTGGGTTTAAAGACATAGTCAAGTAGCTCCATTTGAATCACAATGGGTTTTTTCAAAGAAAGAGTATATTTCAAGACATCTTAAACTAAAACTATGGGGGACAAAAGAGTTAATTGTCCCAGCTTTTTAGAATTTGTCTGTGGCACCAATGCTTTCTCTTGGACATAAGGGATAAATTCTAATTCTATCCACTGCACCACCTACCTGCCCTACTGAGAGATTGGAACAAAAGCCAAGGATTGAGGCACAGGGTGGGGCCTAATGCTAGCCACTACACAGATTGCCACAGCAGTGTCTATACTACAGAGGAAATAGGACCAAACAATGCCTCCCTGACTCATTTAGGAGAATAATAGGAAAGTTTCACTCTCTCCTTCCCAGTCATCCAGTCCAGCGGCAAACCATAAGTCAAGATGACTGGTGATGGCCCAGGATGCAGTGGGTGACAGGCCAGAATACAGAATCTCAATCCAAAAGTCCAAAAACTGATGCTAAACAGAAGATACTAATATTTCGGGTTAAGAGAAGCCTAAGAAGGGCAGCTAGGTGGTACAGTGGATAAAGCTCTGGGCTTAGAGTCAGGAGGACCTGAGTTCAGATCCGGTCTCAGACACTTGACACTTACTAGCTGTGTGACCTTGGGCAAGTCATTTAACCCCGACTTCCTTATCAAAAAGAAAAAAAAAGAAGCCTAAGAGATAAATCCAGAAGTAGGAAATAACTCCACAACAACAAACAGAACCTCCATGGCTTGGCCACAAGGAGAAGAGTGGTTGGAAGAAATTCGATTTCATTTAACTTATTAAGTGCCTACTATATGCTAGCATTGTGTTAACTGCTGAGGATACAAAAAAAGGCAGAAGACAGTTCCTGCCCTCAGACAGCTTACAATCTAATGGATGAGTGAAGTCAGAAATAGAAAATAGAATGAAAGTTCATGGGAAAAAAATTGAAAAGAGTAAAATAGGTTAAAACATAAGGTTGAAAACCTTACCCAAGTAGGGTACTCTTTTTTTTTTAAGGCAATTGGTGTTAAGTGACTTGCCCAGGGTCACACAGCTAATAAGTGTCAAGTGTTTGGTCTGAGGCTGGATTTGAACTCAGGTCCTCTTGACTTCAGGGCCCATGATCCATCCACTGTGCCCCCTAACTGCCCCTTAAGTAGGGTACTCTTTGAAAAACAGAATGGAGAAAACAGAAATCAATGACACCGTGAGACAATAAATATTAGAACAAAGTCAAAATATTTTTAAAAGAAGAAAATTTAAGTTACATAAAAAAATTAATTTAAAAAAAGGTTGAGGATAGATGGTATAAGACCCATCAAACTTCCTAAAAACTGGGGCCAAACAAAAAACCTGGACATCATATTTCAAAAAATCATACAACCGGGGCAGCTAGATGGCACAGTGGAGAGAGCACCAGCCCTGAAGTCAGGAGGACCTAAGTTCGAATCCAGCCAAACACTTGACACTTACTAGCTGTGTGACCCTGGGCAAGTCACTTAACACCAATTGCCTTAAAATAAATAAATAAATAGATCATACAACAAAATTATCCAAATGTTTTAAACCAGAGTTCAATATTAGAACAGTTGTCAATAAACCCAAGTGCCTACCTATTGGGGTAAGGACTCAGTATTTGACAAAACTTCTGGGAAACCAGAAAGCAGTGTGACAGAGATTAGGTACAGATGAACATCTTACCTCACAGAGTTGTGAGGATCAAATGAGTTAATGCACAAAGTGCTTTGCAAAGCAAAGAGTCACAGCAAATGTCCCTCCCCATGTTGCCAAAGAGTACGTGCCTGCCTCCATGGAAAGTGCCCCACTAGAACTGCCGGATACAATAGTCAAGTTCTCTTAATTCAGAAAGTATTTCATTTCCTAGGCAAGAAGCATGGGCTGGAGAATCCTGTTCTCAGGAAAGGAACAATTGGTATACTGTTGGTGAAAAGCAAACCAGTCTTTGAATTGCCTTTTCCAAAAACCCTTCTGCAGTCAAAGGCCAGTTTTAATGTCTGAAAAACTTTCACTGTTGGAGGTCCTTCCTTTTTTTAAAAATTAATTTGATATTATTTTCAGATCTATGTTTTCTCACTCCTCCCACCAACTGAGAAAGAAAGAAAAGTAAAAGCCCTGTCACAAACATAGGTCAAGCAAAATAAATTCCCATATTGCCCATGTTCCCCTCTCCCTCCAAAAAAAAAAAGTCTTATTCTGTATACTCTGAGTCCATCACTGCTGAATCAGGAGTTCACCTTGAGTCTTCTGAAATTGTGATTGGTTGTTGTGTCGATCAGGATCCCTAAGCCTGTCAAAGTTCTTTGTCTTTACAATATTGCTGCTATTTTACGAATTGTTCTCCTGGTTCTGTTCATTTCAGTTCATACAAGTCTTCCCATATTTCTCTGAAATTATGTCCTTCATCATTTTTTACAACCTGATAGTATTCCGTATATATATATATATATATATATATATATATATATATATATATATATATATATATATATAATAACTTATTCAGCCATTCCCCAATTGATGGACATTTCCTCAGTTTCCAATTCTTTGCCGCCACAAAAAAGACCTGCTACAAAAATTTTTATACATAGGGGTCTTTTTCCTCTATTTAAAAAAAAATCTCTTTGGGGTATAGAAGGTCTTTACTTCTTAAAACCTGTATACTTAAAAAGATGACTCCTTTTCTTCCTTCTGCCTTCATCCTGCCCCATCTTTCTCCTTGGTTTCTGAGATATTAAGAAAAGACACATGGATGCTGCCAACCCCAACGCAGTTCATGGACAGAAATTTTGGATTTTTCACTAGTCCTTCATCTAGTTTGGGAAACATTGTTATAGGATCTTGTGGAGACAAGTTTTCTCCTGTGACTTACTACGTGACTGTGGGTAAGTAACTCAACCTTGATTTCATCATCATTAAAATTACAATAATAACTGTAGCATCCACCTCACAAAGCTGCTGTCTCACTGACATGAAATCTTATAGGTAAAACCATTTTGACAAAAAGAGCTATGTAAATGCTACGTATTATAAAATTATGATGATGATGCCCAAATATACCTTTTGCCACTATAGTCAATGGTATTTACCCTTCTATCACTTTTTCCTGATTTGTATTGGGCACATGTAAGCAGTCAGGGAGCATCTGCCTGGCCCTTTTATATCTTTGAATTTTTCTTCTTTTGGTCTTTAGGGAAATGTTTCACAGAAAAAGAAGCCAGCAGAGCAAATTCTGGGATTCTAACAGAGAGAAAGATTGCCTTCCCCTCCTCCCATCCATCTGGGATCTTGCTAATTCTCTTTTTCCTTTAGGAGCAGAAGCCAGTGCAAAAGACTAAAAAGACAGTGTCTATTCTGCGTCCTTTTTTTTCCTCTGCTCTTCTTTTTCCTCTAAGATGACAGCACCAGTCACTGAAATGAGTGGCAAAAGTATGAGCAGTGAGCATGACCAGGACAAAGGAGCAGTTGGGACTAACGGGAATGAGTGCTGATTAGAGGCGCAGCTAGTAACCCTCCACTCCCCACCCCCACTCTCCCAGTGATGGGGATTGTAAACTGCTTCCAATCCCATTTTCAAACAGATGGCCAGCCAAGGCAAAACCTCATTTCCCCTGAATCCCTTTAATAGGTGAGACAGAAACATAGGCGTGAACAGGACTTAATTCATTTCTCTTTCATGGACTGCAGATGTGTGTTCTTAGAGTTTTCCATCAGCACCAAAGATCTGAGAAAATGGTGTACAGTTGAAAGAATTTGTATTTTTCTTTTCTATTTAATTTCATGATACTAAAAATTGCATAATCCAGTTGAACTATTGGCTGGTTTTGATGAACTCCTTTTTTTACTTTTTCTTTTAAAATCACAGGGGATATCTTGCTAGGTAAGGGAGGAATACATCCAGAAATGATGATGGTATAAAAACAAATGATTTCAATAAAAATAAGATTTTAAAAACTACCCTTCAAAAGATGCAGCAACAGAAAAAATCCTTAATCACAATATACTAAGTGAATGAATCTATGAGTGCTATAGGAAGTGAAATACCCCAAAGAAGTGGAGACTACAAGTCAATTATAGATAGTAGGTTTCATATATTAATATTGGATCAACAACTCATTCATCCCTGGACTAATTGGAATTCAGACAGCTAGGTGTTAAAAAAAAAACAAAACAAAACTCCTACTAGGCCAAGAGTGGCTTTTGAAGGAGTGGAGGACTCCAGGTGTTTTCAGTAGAGCTCCCTCAAGTGTCTGAGGGAGATACCGAAGCCTTTTTTTTTATTAAAAAGTGGCTATAGGCCCAGGTGGACATGGTGGCTCATACCTGGAATCCCAGCTACTAAAGAGGCTAGCATATCTCTTATGCCCAGAGGTTCTGAGTCTGCAGTGGGCTAAACCAATCAATCTTATGTCCACTCTAATATGCTCAGCTTGCAAGAATGAGGGGACCCCAGGTTGACTAAGGAGGGGGTGAATCAGTCCAGATCTGAAAAATGGAGCAGGTCAACTTCTGTGCTAAATGGTGAGATCGTCAATGAGCAACCCCTGTACTTCCAGCCTGAATGAGATGGGGAGACCTAGTCTTTTTTTTTTTTAATGACTATCTTATGTTCCTGCTCCAGGGTGGCTGAAAAGGCTTGGGTTGATAGTTTAAGTAGTGTGTCTCCTGATAATTCACTTGGATATTATATTCTGAGTTAATTTAAACTCCCTTAAGTGCCATACATAGAAACATAAATATTTAATGGATTTATTTTATACTTTGTGGTTGTTGTTCAGCCACTATCTATGTAGGTATTGATTCCTATCTCTGTAGAAGGTAAAGGAAGTTCCTTGAGGTCAGGGATTGTTTTCTTCCTTCCATCCTTCCATCCTTCCTTTTTTCCTTCCTTTCTTTCTTTCCTTCCTTTCTTCCTATCTTCCTTCCTTCATTCCTTCCCTTCTTTCTTCTTTCTTTCCTTCCTTCCTCTCTCTCTAATGCCTATCATAGGGCCTGCCATGTAATAGATGCTTAGTAAGGCTTATTGCATAGAAGTGAATCTCAATACATTGCTGTTACCTGACAGAATCATGGATTTTAAAGCTGGTCATCTAGTCCATCCCTCTTTTTACATGACGAAACTGAAGCAGAGAGAGGTGAAGTGACCTACCCAGAAGCACCCAGACATAACTGGAATTTGAAACCAAACCCAGTCTACTCTACCTCCTTCCATTAGTTCTTTTGTGCAGTTGGTCAGCTTTTCTAGCTGCATTACCAGGACGTCTGCAAATAGACAATTAAAACATCTTTATTTCCAATGCCTTTTTCCTCAATTTTTTTTCATTCCTTGTCACTATGCCTAACCCTGCTTTACATCTGTTTTTTAATGAATGACTCTTTCATTACAAATACTGTAAGTGCAAGATTTATGAGACTCTTTTTCCCTAAAAGACAAGATCCTCTTCCTCTATTTTTAAACATTTTTGACATAAGTTATTCCTATATTTTTAACTCAAGGTCATTTTATATATTTTATGTAATTTCATTTTATTATTTTCCTCATTGATATGATTTATTGCATTTACTTCTTAGTCTCCTAATATTAAACCAAACTTGCATTCCATAGCATAAATCCTACTTGGTCAAAGCAGGTATCTTAAATTGCTGCATATTGCTGTGTTCCATTTGCTAATATTTAATTGAATATTTTGAATTTATAGTCATATGTAGGTTGTAGTTTCCTTTTTCATTCTCATCTGCCATAATTGGTTATCAAAACTGTAATTGGCTCACTGAAAGAATTGAGCAGTGTGCCTTTGTCTTCTGTGATTATAAAGAGAATCTAAATATATAGGGATTACTTGTTCTTTAAAGGTTTGGAAGAATTCATTGATAAATCAGTGTGGCCATAGTGCCTTTTATGTGGGAGGTCAATAATGGCTTGTCTGTCTTCTCCTTCAGAGATTGGTGTATTTTTGTTCTCCATATCCTGTTTTGCCAGGAAATAGATATTTTTGTACATAGTCATCCTTTTCTTTTAGGTTTTCAAGACTATTGGTAAAAAGCTATGTGTAATTATCTCTGACAATTTTCTAATTTCTTTCACATTTCTTGTAATCTCCCCTTTTCTCATTTGTGATTTTGATGACTAGACTTTTTCCTCTCTTTTTTTTCCTCTCTTTATTTTTGAAAATTACATTTTCCCATTGTTTGTCCATTTTAGTCTTTAAAAATATAGCTCTTGATTTTATTATTTAAAATGTTAATTTGTCTTTGGCTTATTCATTTTTAGCTTAATCTTTATGATCTTTCCTCTTCTGCTTTACTCTTTTACCACTCCTTCTGGAAATACCTCTCCAACATGGCAGTTACACTCACATGTTTGCAGGTTGGGTCCTCAGAGGGGAAAAACTGTTCATCGGCTCCAGCTCACAGTGTCTCCATCTGTAGTCAGTGGCAATCTGCCACTGCCTAGGTGAGTCTCCAGGCAGGAGGTATTAACCTGGGGTTTGTGACTTTAAAAATATATAGATAAATGTATGCCAATATGTATATACACACATATGTGTAGATCTTTCCATCTCTATATATACATACATGTATACATATAACTATTTTAACATAACTGGTTTCCTGTGTATTTTATTTTATGCATTATGGACTGTGAGATACTTGAGAGCGGGGACTATCTTTGGCCTTTTCTTGTATCCCTAGAGCTTAACACAGTGCCTGGCACATAGTAAGAACTTAACTAATGTTTATTAACTGACTATTTGGAGAAGAGCTCCATAGGATTTACCAGACTGCCAAAGGGGTTTATGACACAGAAAAGTTGAAAAACAACAACAATAAGCATTCATTAAGTACCTACTGTGTGCCAGGGATTATGCTAAGCACTGGAACCCCTGTTCTAGAGACTTAGCTAGGTTTGGTACCTGTGCAGGCTGGCTCTGTGAGGCAAACCCTAAGACTCTGGCATAGCACAATTTCATTCTCAAGGTCTTTTCTGGATAGGAATCAGATGCAGCTGGGAAGACAGATAATGTATCCACTTTTTAAAAGCCAGACCAGAGCAGGGGACCTGACCACAGCTGTCTTTCATGACAAGAGCCCTAAGGCTGTTCAGCTCCACGCTTCCTTTTTTTTTTTCCCTCTGACACCTGATTTAGTGAGTCATTCCTTCAATCAGATAAGTTAGAATTATTTTGAGAGGTCAGTAGAAAATAATTGAAAACAGAAATTTATGATATTCTCCAATCCATATTGCTCCCTATACTTGGCTGCAATTGTCCTCAAAATATGAGATTTGTTACAAATAAAGGGAGCACCACACCCTGGGAGGAAAGAAATTTACTGAACGATGGTCTTTGTGGCCCACAATGGCTAGGAGGGCTGGAGACAGGATGGGGGTGATGTGGTTTCTCTGGGAGGGGCTCAACTAGTCTGTCTGTATGGTATAGAGGCCTATGGTCTCAGATTAGCTTGTGAGGAGTAGCAGTTCCTCAGATGGGTAAAGCAAGGTTTGGAATTCTAAGAACTTGGGCTACAATGCCATCACCAGACTCGATTAGGTAGATTTTACTTTTTTATCCATGAAGCCTCCTTTACCCAGGTAGCTAAAGTATAGCTGAAATGGGTGGCTGCAGGAGAGCACAGAAACAACGAGTGTATTCTGACTCAAGGAATACTGGGGGCTGTGAATGCCTGCTAGAATAGTCTCCTCCTCTCCTCCTGAAGGAGGGCAGTGAGAGGTGAGCAATGTGATAGGGGATGACAGGAGGCTCTCTGAGGGACTTCAGAGAGAGGGAAAAAAGGATTGGGGATCAGTCACCTCTCAGCTACTCCACTGGCCAGTACCAATGCTTCTTGTGATGACTGCTCTGACCTAAAAGTTTTAGAAAGAGAAAGTCTGAAATGAAAAGAGAAGAGACTATAGCTGATCCTATTTTGCCAAGAAAGGACAATAGGGAACCTCCTTCCTCTTCATGTCCTACATCTTTCAGGCTCTCTCACTTAGCGTATGTCTTATTCCCTATTTCATTTTTAAAAAATTTTTGAACTCTGTTCACTTTCTGGCTGGGTATTCTCAAAAAAAAAATCAGTATTTCTAAGGTATCATTGGGAAGAATTAAAAGAAGTAGCAGAGCAGGAGGCTATAGTCATCATAGGACACAGAGAGGGAAGGGAATAAGCATTTATTAAGCACCTGCTATGTGCCAGGTGCTATTCTAAGCACTTTATAAATATTATCTCATTTGATCCTCACCACAACCCTGTGAGGTAGGTACTATTATTATCCCCATTTTATAAAAGAGGAAAGAGAAGTAGATAGAGGTTAAATGACTTGCCCCAGGGTCATCCAGATAATTAATGCTGGATTAAGGCTGGATTTGAACTCAGGTCTTCCTGACTCAAGGCCCAGCAATCTAACCACTGTTTCAGCTAACCCCCTAGAATATTCCCTTTCTAATTGCTAGGATTTTTCATTAGCTGGGAGTTTGACATAAACCAAGTGGATTAATACAAATCAGTATAACTTCCCCAAGTCAGGGAAGAGATCACATCTATCTAGACCAAAAAGAAACTTAGATCCAACCTGATCCAGCAATATTCTGGTGAGAGGTCTGATAAGTAGAGAGCTAGAATCCCTTCCCTATGGCAGGAGCCTCGCACGATTGTCCTATTACAGAAGGTTCCCTTGGATGTGTTTGGAGGTGGGGGAGAAGGAGAGACAGGAGAGGGAATTGACTAAGGAAAAGTCATACACACTGGACCCCAGAAGGAAGGAGCTGGGAAAGTGTGTCTCATACCATCCACCACTGTTACATACAGAAAAGGAGCCATCTCTGACCTCCTCAGTAATGTCTGAATTTCCTGATTCTTAGGAATTCTAGGGCAGTGATTGTTTAGGTTTTCAAAGTGGGTGATATTGCCCCTTGGGAGGCTCTGGACTGATTCAGAGGGTTGCTAGTAGCCTAGGGGGTGTTGAATAAAAATAAGGTGGCAGTGGAAGCATAAGGAAAGAAGGAAAGAGAAGAAAATTTTGAAAAACCATACATGTTTCATTTGTAGTATAAGAGTTAAAGTCATAGTGATTACATTGTTTTCCAAATAATCACACAAAATGCAAGTTATAATTGATCAGTGGTCAGGTCCACTAACAGGACTTAACAAGCAAGTGTTGGTAGGTAAGCTTGTTGCACATTGTTGGGAAGACCAGCATGCACTGGCAGGAATAGGTGTGTGTTTACAACTTGTTTATAATACAATACTTTTTGGTTACGTGATGCAATATTGCATCATTAAAATTTCAATTCAGGAAAAAACCCACAAATTTACAATAAATTATGAAATTTAAGATGCATTATTTTAAAAATATTTCATATTTTTTGAAATGATGCAAATTAAAAAAAAACTGTTAAAGGGTTAAAGAAAGTAGATTTCCAGGGGGGCACTGAGTAGTTTTTGGTTTTGTTTTTTAAAGGGGGTGGTAGGCCAAATAAGTTTGGGAATCTCTGGTTTAGATGGGCTGGGGGAGTTTGGGATCTAACTTTTATCTGCCCTGGGGATGCAAGAATCTCTTAATCTCTAGTCCCTGGAATTTCTTTGTTGCAAAAAACTATTTCATTTGGGCTTAGATGAGCATTATCACAATTTTTGCAACATGGAGAGATTTTCCCAGCAGTTTAGAGATATGTGGGCAAAATAAGGAAATTGCAATAAATTTCAATGATAAGTAGGAGTATCCTTGGGAGGGTTTTTTTTTGCTTTGTTTTATTTTTGTTTTTATCTAAATAGCTTTTGCCATTGCCAAGGTTAATGGCCTTGAGCTCTCTTACAGAAAGGACAATAGAGCCTTTGCTAGAGAGTTTACAACATATAAATACTGCTTGTGTTGGGGGAGAACTTCAGGATCTTAAAAAGTTATGGAGAAAAGTCCTCAATTTAGCAGTTTCTATTTACAGAGGCAGGATAGCACTTGCAGTTATAAAAATTCCAAATATCCTTATATATATATTAAATAAAGGGGAATTACAAACCAGACAATATTGAATGTATTGCAGTAGTTATCATTTTGTTTAACAACCAGTTTGGTTCTAAAGAGCCAAAAAATTCAGGGAGAATCTTTCCATGTTTCTAACCTTACAGCTTCTGAAGCAGAAAGCTGCCTCAGCAGGAGTTACAAAGCTAGACCCAAGAGAATGCCATATCTGAAAATCCAAAATTGCAAAACAGATACATTAGGGGATGTTTGTTTGCATTAGAAAAGAATGAATAAATTGAAGTACCAAAGTCCCCTAGTAAATTCCATACATACAGTCACCCAAAATATTATTTGATATACAAAAATCTAATCAACTTTTCAGAGACATAGACATTGAATAAGTCATGTTGTATTTGTATATCATGTCAATGTTTCTTTGTATTATCCAGGGCATCCCCAGTCTTGTGTATGTATGAGGCCCATAGAAAGCTACCCAAGATTCAAGATATTGTTTGGGTCTACAAGTTCTACTAGAAAACCTTAGCTTATAAGTAATATATTTACTTTTGTTTGTCAGCCAAAGGACACAATTAATTAGAAGAAAAAAGTAAAGTAAGAAAAGCAGCAGGACAGTAGAACATTTCCCCCACAAACTGGGGTATACTTTCTCACAAATGCAGTGGAATAGTGGACTCACCTAAGGAATGTATGGGGGAGAGGCAGGAACTTTGCAAATACATGGCTGGGACTGTGTATGTGGAGGGGAAACTCATGCTTTTGATAAAACAGGACTATTCACATGTCCTTCTGGTGATATAGTTGTGCTTTTCCCACTGGGCCTGCTCTCTATCAGTCTCAAGGACAGGGTAGTCCCTGCTAGGCATTTAGGGTGCAGCGTATAGTTGGGCCTAGATTCCTGTTTGTCTCATCTACATACTCCATTCTTTCAGTGGTGGCTGCTAGGCATGACTCAAGGAAGCAAGATGGCATAGCATGGAGCTTCTCTGCTTTTGATTTTAGCACCTGAGGTGCTATTTCTTTCCCATTAGTGGAGAAGAGGCCCTGTTATCTTTCTTTTGGTTTAGTTCCCAGAGTAAGTTTTAGCTCTTTAAGTGAAGCAAGACCTTCGCACTAGTAAAAGAACAGAAGAAAAAAACCCCAGCTATTTTCCTCCCCATAGGAGAGTCTCAGAACTGTGATAGACTTCTCTTCTTCAAAAGGACAGTCTTCATGGGCAAGGTCTTTTGGAACCCAAGATAGCCAGCCAGCTAAGTTGAGTACACAGGCATTCTCTGTTTTACTTTTTACTATTTTTTTTTTACATCACCTACAATATAACCCTCTTCACTCTCCCACCCAGAAAAGCCAGACCTTATAACTATATCAGGGATTGACTGACAGTGCCAGGCGTGTGTTCACACAGTTCTTCAGGTGGAAGAGGCTGGGGAGCCTGCTTCCTGGAGAGTTGTGAAGACGGGTAATGGAAGCACTGTGGAGACACTTTGGAGCACATGTAGACCTTCTGTAACTAAATCCATTCTGCTAATTATGTGGTGAGAAAAAGTCTTTTCAACCAACTGCATGGCTAGAATACAGGGTGCCTTCCAAAAGCATTAGTCAAATTAAGTGCAGATTAAAGCAGTCTTGAAATATCATTTTATACCTCTCAGATTGGCTAAAATGATTAAAGGGGAAAGTGATAAATGTGGGAGGGGATGTGGAAAAATTGGAAAGAAAAATTAGGACAATAATTCATTGTTGGTGGAATTGTGAACTGATCCAACCATTTTGGAAAGCAATTTGGAATTATGCCCAAAGAATTATTAAACTGCCTATACATTTTGACCCACAAATACCACTACTAGATCTATTTCCAGAGATGATTAGGGAAAAAGGAAAAGAACTTATATGTTCTGAAATATTTATAGCAGCTCTCTTTGTGGTAGCAAAGAACTGGAAATTTCAAGGATGCCCATCAACTGGGGGATGGCTGAATAAGTTGTGGTATATGTTTGTGATGGAATACTACTGTGCTTTAAGAAATGATGAGCTCGGGGCATCTAGGTGGCTCAGTGGATAGAGCACCAGCCCTGAAGTCAGGAGGACCTGAGTTTAAATCTGGCCTCAGACCAAAAACTTGACACTTACTCTCTGTGTGACTCTGGGCAAGTCACCTAACCCCAATTGCCTAAACAAACAAACAAACAAACAAAGAAATGATGAGCTCAACGATCTTAGAAAAACATGGATAGACTTGCATGAAATAATGAAGAGCAAAATCAGTAGAACGAAGAGAATGTTGTATACAGTAACAACGATATTGTTTGAAGAACAACTTTAAGTGAATAACTCTTATAAATACCCCAATTAACTACAAAGGACACATGAAGAAAGATGCTATCTGTATCCAAAGAAAGAACTGATAAATAGATGTAAGTATAGAATGATTTTACATATGTGTATACACACACACATATGGATTTATGTCTAATGGTAGCTATCTCTAGGGTGGGGGAGGGAAGAAAAAAGGGAAAAATTTATATGATAACTTTCTTATATATTTTAAAGGAATAGAAAGTTGTACATAACAGATTTGCAATTTCATGTGTAATCTTTTTCTTATTATACTATGTTATGGAAATATTTGTCTTATGCCGTAAGTTAAAAATAAAATAAGTAAAAATTAAAAATAAAAAGACCCCCCCCAGACCCCAAAACATTAGTCAAACAGAGCTGCTGTCTTCTCTTCAACTATTCCTTCTTGGATCTCTGGTCTTAGTTTGACTCCTTTGCTTGTGGTGTCCAATGAAAGACAAGGTTGTAAGGCAGAGGCTCCCAGACTTTTTCAGTTCAGGTCACCCTTAATGTTTCAGAAATTCGTTCCTGGTACCTCTAGAACATAAGAAATATCTCATAGTTCTGTTTAATACTTATTATTTATGTCCGAACAACTTAGTAGCCATTTGAAAAAAATATATAAGTTGAAAGAAAAACATTTTTATTTTTATTATGTATTTACATATTTTTATTACATATTGAAAAAAATACATATAAATTGAAATAAAAACATTTCAATTTTTATTATGTATTTATTACATATTTATGTAATGTTATTTATTATGTATTCCTACATCACTGCAACTGCTTAGTTAGTGGGATGTATGTGCCTGATGAGCTCTGTACAACATCTCAAACTTTGGAATCAAATTAGATACTGTCACTCTCATTCTTTTTCTTCAGTGATTTCCCCACAGTGCTTGCTTTTTAATCATAGCAACAGCAAAAAATCCAGTTTCTCAATGACAAGACATTGTTAGTGAGAAAAGTTACTGGCATGGCTGAAGGAACAAATAAACAAAAAGATATCAAACATTTGAGAACATGAATGAAAGGAATGTAGCACCGCCTAATGTTGAAACTGTGAACTACCTTGATCTGATGGGTATCTGACAGACGTGAGCATTGCTGTTTCCCTCCTTATGTTCCCAACTGCTGTGATTCCAAGGCTGACAAGCAGCTCTGTGAAAACAGGCCTCTATCCTTTACCTCATCATTTTATTTTATTTTATTATTTTATTATTTTATTTTATTTTATTTTATTCTATTTTATTTTATTTTTATTTTATTTTATTTTATTTTTTGGTGAGGGAAATAAATGTAGAGGCCCTGAACTTGTCAGTTTCTAAAGTTCAGGAAATTCAGCTTCCAGGGCTCTGGGAGTTACTGAGGCCCAGGATTCTGAGGCCCAGGATTTTGTAGCCAGCCCAGCACTGATGCTCCAAAGAGCAAGTAATGACCTTTAGGGGTGACTTTTGGGGTCCAGTTCAGGAACAGCTGAGCTCATCCAGCAGCGTGGCACATCTGGACCTAAATTTGGTAACCAAAGTTACCAACTATGCTAAATCTGAGGTTACTCTCTCCAGAAACCAAGGTAGTATGGGGAAGTGTCTGCTTCAAGGTATTGGAGTAAATTTTTATACTTTTCTTGTTGCTATATCTTCAATTCAAATATTCTTTTGTGAAAGATAATTGATATTAAGTGGTTAAATAGCAGGGACAGGTGGGTGGTGAAGTGGATAGAGTGTTGGAACTGGGATCAGGAGGCCCTGAGCTCAGATCCAATCTCAGACACTTATCTGGGCAAGCATCCTTGGGCAAATCACTTAACCCTGTTTGCCTTAGTTTCCTCATCTGTAAAATGAACTAGAGAAGGAAATGGCAAACCACTCTAGTTTCTCTGCCAAAGAAAACCCAAAATAGGGTCACAAAGAGTCAGACACAACTGAAAAATGACTGAACAAAAGCTAGTTAAATAGACCTGGGACTCTAATTCCTGGCACCTAACAGTGGGTGCCAGCTGGTTGGAGCTTGAACCAATAGCATAGACAAGAGGCACCTTCTACCCTAGGACCTGGAGAGGAAGTTATAAGCAGCCTGGTTCTGTGATAGTGAGCCAGAAGGACACTTTCTACAGGTGTAAAATGATTAAAGGGAACTGGGGTGCTACTTACTGGTAGCTAAAAGTAGGGAAAACATAAAGAGTGTGACCTTGAAGTGAGGACAGTAAAGAAAAACACCCCACCCACACAGCGTACCCCTGGAATCTTGAGGGGGAGATCTAGCTCACCCTGAGAAAATAAGCCTAGAACAGAGAGATACTTGCCATATAACAAAGAATTTAAAAAAGGGGAAAAAAATCAGTTCAGGCAAACCAATATATCAATTGAGCCTGGTATTATACGCAGTATTAATCAGCCATAGCCTCCCAACTTCTGCAAAGAAGGAAGAAATGTGAATTTTTAAATCTATTCTTTGGGGCCAAGTCTAGCCATCTTCATTTCACAGCATTGTTTCAATCATTTTCTTGTTCTTGTTGTTTCTATTTACGCTGCTGTTTTTATGTATACTATTTTTCTACTTGTGCTTACTTTCTGTATTTAAATTAACAAGCATTTATTGGGTACTTACTATTAGCCAGGCACTTTACTTTGAATCAGTTGATATAAGGTCTTCTCATGCTGCTCTGTATTCATTATAGTCATCATTTCTTATGAAGCAATAATATTCCATTACATTCATATACCAACCAACATTTCTTAAATCATTCTCCAATCAATGGACATCTCTTCTGTTTTCAGCTCTTTGCTACTACAAAATGTTCCACACTAAATATTTTTTTATATATGGAATCTTTTGTTATTAATCTCCTTGGGGTATATACCTAGCAGGTAAATCTCTAGGTCATTTGATCCAGATGGCATTTTAGTCATTTTCTTCACATAATTTGAAATTGCTTTCCAGAACAGCTGGACCAATTCACAACCCCACCAACAATGTATCATGTGCCCATCTTTCCATATCCCTGCCATCACTGACTATTTCTTTTGTCATCTTTGTCAGTTTGACGGGTGTGAGGTAAAACCTCAGAGTTGTTTTGATTTTGTATTTCTCTTACTATCAGTGATTTGGAGCACATTTTCATATAGTTGTTAATAGTTTTCAATTCTTTTGAGAACTGTTTGTTTATGTTCTTTGACCGTACATCCATGGAAGAATGCTTCTTGTCTTATACATTTGTGTTAATTATGTATCTTATATATCATACCCTTTTCAGAAATATTTGGTACAAATTTTTTTTTCAAAACCAACTGCAATTTTGTTCCTACAAAAGTTTTTCAATTTCATGTAACTGAAATTATCTATTTTCCTGTGGAGTTCATATCTCTCTATTGCTTGGTATAAAATCATCCTCCCAAACTATGCTCCCAAAGTCACTAAACTGTATACACCTTTTTTTTTTAAGGCAATTGGGGTTAAGTGACTTGCCTAGGGTCACACAGCTAGTAAGTGTCAAGTGTTTGGTCTGAAGCTGGATTTGAACTCAGGGGTCCTCCTGACTTCAGGGCTGGTGCTCTATCCACTGCACCACCTAGCTGCCCCAACTGTGTATACCTTTTGACTCAGTGATAGCACTACTTGGTCTATACCCCAAAGAAAGGGGAAAAGGACCCATATATACAAAAATGTTTATAGCAGCTTTTTTTGTGGTGACAACCACAAAATAAGGAGGGGTGTCCATCAGTTGAGTAGTAGCCGAACAAATTTAGGCCTATTAATTTGATGGAATACTATTGTGCTATAAAAAAAATGATAAAAAGGAGAGTTTAATAGAAACCTGGAAAGATTTGTATGACTTGAGACAGAGAGAAGTGAGCAGAACCAGGAGAACAATTCATTCAACAACAACATTATAAAGACAAACAACTTTGTAAGACTTGGGAGCTCTGATCAATGCAATGACCAACCATGATTCTAGAAGAACAAAGATGAAGCATGTTATCCACTTCCAGACAGATGGACTTGGGATGAAGATTGAGATGTTTTTGGACATGACCCATGTGAAAATTTCTAATGTTTGACATGTGCATATTTGTTATGAGGGTTTTATTTTTCTTTTTTCCAATGAAGGGGGAGATAAGGATAGGAAACAGATTTTTAGTTGAAGAAAAAATTAATTTAAAAATTCATACTTAAAATATTTTAAGAAATCTTTTCCCTAGCCCATACTTGTAAAAGGTATCTGATCTGGTTCTCTCCCAATTTTTTTAATGGTATGATATTTAATATTCAAGTCTTCTATCTACTTTGAGCTTATTGTGGCATATGTGTAAGGTGTTGGTCTAAAAAAATCTAACTTCTGCCCAAGTGCTTTCCCATTTTTGCAGCAATTTTTGTCAAATAGTGAATTCTTCCCCAACTAATTCATGTTCTTGGATTTATTAAATACTAGATTATTAAATCCAGTTGTTTAATTCTTCCTTATGTAATCTGTTGTTCTGAACTTCTGCTTTTTAACCAGTGCCAAATAATATTGATCATTACTGCTTTGTAATATAATTTCAAGTCTGGATATGGCATTCCCCTTTTTCCTCCTACATTTCTCCATTATTTCCCTTGAGATTATAGATCTTTTTTCCCCTCCAAATCAATTTTATTTTGTGTAGCTCAACAAAATATCCCCTTGGTGGTTTGATTAGCATAGTACTAAACTATAAATTAATTTGAGTAGTATCATCATTTGATCATAATTATAAATTCAAATCTTTTTTGCAGACAGGAACGCTAGGGATAGAATATTAAACTATTTTCCAGAGGAGAGAGAGAGAGTCTAGTGTGGTCGACCTACATTAAGTTCCTCAAGAATAGCTAACATTTAATAATCATAATTAACATGTATGTAGTGCTTCAAGCTATTCTCTTATTTGATCCTTACAGCCACCTAGTAGGTAGGTGCCATTGCTCTCTGCATTTCACAGATATGGAACCTGAGGCTGAGAAAGCTTAAATGACTTCCCCCCAGGTTAGTTAGCAAGAGCCTGAGGCAGGATTTGAACTCCTGCATTCATGACTCAGGGTCTAATCTAATACAGTGTACACACTGCCATCTAGTAGTCCTTTGTGATAATGCTTGTAACAACTGCCTCAAAATCTTAAAGGGCTATTACACAAATGTGTGTTAATCCTGTGAATACAATTATTTTTAAATTTTACTTGCAAATGCGTCCTATTGCTATTTTTTAAAAATTAGATAGGTTTTTTTTTAAAGATTTGAACCCTAGATTAAAATTCAGCTGCTTTCCCAACTGAGTTATCCCAAATCCTTTATCCAACTGAACACTTTCAGTAGGATTTCATTTTCAGGCAGCTATATTTGCTTTAAAAAAAGATTTTTATCTCCTTACTTCTCCATAACTCCCTGTAGGTTCTCTCTGATGCCTTATCCTATATGTAAAATAAGTGCTGGGTTCTTGGTCAAGGCGACCTGGATTCCAATTCAGCTTCAAATTCTTACTAGCAATGTAACCATAGGCAAGTCATAATATCTCAGAGCCTTAACCTCTGTAAAATAACTCTAATACTTTCCCCGAGTTGTGAGGAAAGCACTACGCAAATGTCATCTGTTATTGTTGTTACAGTGGGTAAGATTCTAGAATGTGGAAGATCTGGCTAAATATGCATGGCATCTATTCTAAATAATAAATGTATTTGGTATATGATGTAATAATTTGAATACATTTGGTATATGAGATGGTAATATCATAACATAAAATATAATTTAAGATATAAGAAAAACTAGAAGGGTAAATATGTCATGACTAATATTCTAGCCTTAGCTAATGTCAAGATATGCCTTCTAAGTAATGACTTGGCTAATGTATAAACTGTATTCAGGAATTCTTTTAGTTCTGGAAGGCACTATTTTCATAGGATTAGGAGAAGATAGGATTAGGGTTAGGGTGTTTCCAGCTGTCCTGGTCTATATCTGGCCACTGGACCCAGATGACTCTGGAGGAGAAAGTGAGGCTGGTGACTTTACATAGCCCTCCATGGCTCAAATCAAAGTCAATTGCAAGTCATGTGATCATCTTCCTAATGTCGTGGTCTTCTTTGAGAACAAAGGACAAACGACAATCTGTGAGTCATCTGAATTGTCTGAATGGCGACCCAGCTGGCCAGTTCCAGTTGGGCAACTCAGCCTGACCTCTCCTGTCCTCTCCTGTCCTTTCCTATCCTCTCCTCTCTCCTCCTCTCCCCCTTCCCCCCCTTCCCTTTCACTTCTCTCCTCTCCTCTTCTCTCCCATTATCTGAGGATATTCAGCCCAAAGGAGGGTAAACTGGCTATTTTTCTTTCTCAAAGACCAAGCCTTAAACCAAATTTATTCTGGATCTCCCGGGTTGGACAACAATAGGTCACTGCCCAAACACCACTTAATGGTTATTTTTTTGGACTCTCCTGGCTCAGAGTGAATGTAAATAGTTACTGTTTCTCTTTTGGCCATCAGCCCTGAGGGCGTTCTGCTCCCAGTTCAATCTATTTATTTATTTATGTGTTTATTTATTTATTTTTATTAAAGGAGCCATCTCTTGACTCGCTCCTTAAAGAGGCCTATTCACTGAATGGGTGTTGCCTCACTCAAAGTGAGAAACTGAAAAGAATTTAGCTTAAAAGGGCCAAGGTCTTCCACCACATCCTGGGCCATCTCCAGTTGTCCTGTCAGACATCTGGCCACTGGACCCGGATGGCTCTGGAGGAGAAAGTGAGGCTGGTGACTTTGCACAGCCCTTCCTCCCTCAAATCAAAGTCAATTGCAAGTCATGTCATCATCTCCCTGATGTCATGGTTCTCTTCGAGACCAAAGGACAAACACAACCATAGATTATTGTTAGATCTACCTTGCACTAAACACATTTCTAGTTCTTTATCACCCATTTGTTCCTAGTTTCTATACATACCTTTTTGCCTGATTTTGTGTTATCAGATTTTGGTTAGGGTCTTTAGGGGCACTCTTTAATGAGAAAGGACCTGATAAAACAGCCATTATAAGGCAGAGGCTGTCTGTTGTCAGGTAGGTCATCTATCTGAATGTTGAATATAAGTAAGGAATCTGGCACCAGTTATAGAGAAAGAAAAGTAAAGAAGAAAAAGATAGCCCTTAAATGGAAGGAAAGGACTGGAAAAACAAGAGAGTAAAGGGTTTTGAAGGGAAGAAGTAAGGAAGATAGTAACAAAAGTGGGAAGTGAAAAGGGAGAGGAAAGAGTTCCCCAAGTCATGAATATTTAAGGCAAAGATTCTTTCTAGGACTAGCCCTAGTTTTGTTTAGGAATTGCTTGGCTTAAGGAAGCCTATCTGCCAAGGCTCCCCAATTACAACTTTCCTCCTGTTGCAATTTTAAAGGTCAGAAAAAAGCCAACCCTTCTAGAACCATAAGAATTCCTTTATACGTTAGCCAAGTCGTTACTTAGAAGGTGAATTTTGACAATAGCTAAGGTTAGGATATTAGTTATAACATATAAGTAGTCTGGGTTGAGTGTGACAGATTAGTTCGAAGTCTATTTAAATTCTACAGTATAAAATCAGCCATTTTAATATTGCTCCATTTATGCCCCCTCCCTGTGGCCTTGGCTTCATGCTTCCTCCAGTGATCCACCCTTGGAACTTTATTCCAATCAGAATTGTTAGCTTTAAATGACAAAGGGTGGTGACACAAAGACTTCAGTTCACCTAATTCCCATAATCCCAGGTCACTATGTAGAAGGCCCTTTCCAGAGGAACTGCTTCCCTTTCCTTGGCAGTTTGGACAGGAAACATGCCTGGCCTCTGGGGTAGTCTAGGAGAGCAGAAAAAGGCTTCATAGCGATAATTTTTCCAGGCACAGAAGAGGGCTATGACTTGCCTAAAGTCACACCTAGTCAGTGGCAGAATTGGAACTAGAGGTCAGCTCTCCTGGTCCTGTTTCCCTGATGAGAGGAAGGCTGAACTAGCCTGGTGTTGCCGAAGAGTGATAGGATGGATTTGCAATCAGAGGACCTAAATTTGAAACTGTTGCAGTCTGAGAGGTTGTGACCCCTCAAAGACTGAAGTACAGGACGGGGTCAACTGGAATTAATTCACAGACTCAAGCATTCTTTAAGTCAAGGTGGCAAAAAGTTTATTGTTACGCTTTTCACCGGGCAAGGATTCTTAAGGATCCTGCAACCTTAGAGTGGTACAGTTAAAGTTTATATAGGATAAAATACAATAAAACATGTGCCAAATATGCTAACTAGGGGATTCAGGGTGGGATTAAGGAGTGGTTAAGGAGTGGTCAGTTCTTAAAACAACATGCACTTCTTGTACCTACTGAGCAGGCGTTTTACCCAGAGTTCACTGGGAAAAGCCCACAAGGGGGGGCCACGTGGAGGTGTGGTTTTAGGCCTGCTACGTCACTAAGTCAACTAGAGTTCAGGGTAACTGAGAGTTGTCCAGTCTGCCATCAATCAATGTCTTGTTTGACAAGATAGATGTAGGGAGTACACATATGTCTTAAGTCTAGAATACAAATAATGAGGAGTCCAGGTGGTAGATAGTGAGGTAGGGTGGTAGTACAGATAGTCCAATGGGTAGGAATGTCTTTATGACCCAGTGCAAAGCCAGTTCAAACTAATAATTCCTTTCAGGTGCTGTTTGTTACTGCACCAAGGAGAGAGATAAGGGTCTTGCTGGGGCCCACTCATGAGTAATTGCTAGGCACAGTGTCCTTGGGTGGGGAGCAACTGTCAGGGACAGTGTTTCTGAGGCTAGGGAGAAATTGGGTTCCAAACACAAGCACCCAAGCACCCCATCAAAACCTGACTCTCCTAGGGTCTGAGGCTGGATTTGAACTGCGAGCTGACTCCAGGCCCAGCGCTCCAACCACTACCACTAGCTGCCTGAGTGAGTCTGATCTCTTTAGTAGTTTAAAGTGCTTTATTTAGCGCCCAGCTCAGGCGCACGCCTGCAAACCGCTACCGATGACCCAGAAGCAACATCAGCTTCAGTCCTAACACGAGCAGCACGAGCACGCCCACGCGCAGCTGCCTCCTCCCGCCTCCGCACCTCCCCCGAGGCGGCGCGAGCCCCTCCCCTCTCCTGCGGCAGAGGAGGGCTCCCATCTCGCGTAATCCGGGGCTCGGACCTAGGAGGGGGAGGAAAAAGCCAGGATAGGGCGTGAGCGAGGAGAGCGGAAGCCCCGCCTTTCCCGGAGGTCTCATTCCGGAAGCGCCGCCGCTACAACCACTCGCAGTTGTCTCAGACGCGATGGCTTCAAGGTTACTGCGGGGCGCCGGGGCCCTGGCGGTCCAGGCCTTGAGGGCCTGTGGCCCTGCCCGGGTGGCCGCTCGCTCCATGGCGACCGGAGGAGGTACGTGAGGCATTGGACCCCGGGTGACCCTGTTGGCGGCGACCTCTGCGGGGAGGCACCCGGCCTTGGCAGGAACTGAAAGGAGGCGGTGGAGGGGCTTCCTCGGGCCGCGGTGGAGCCTCCCTGCGGGACCTAGGAGAGCTGGGTCCGCGCTTCCAGCAAGGAGCGTAACTTCTGAGGGCAGGGACTGTTTGTCTCTTCGTTCCTTTGTCCCCGGTGCCTAAAACAGTTCTGGCGCAGAGTAGGTGCCTAAAAAATGCTTGTTGGGTTGGATTTTTTCCAGAGCCATGAAAGTGGGGACACCGGGTGACCTTGCCGAGGGCCGGGACACTTAGTGACCGCTGCCTTCCCTCCCCCTCTCGATTGCTGCCAGGGCAGTTACGGGGAAAACCTGGAGAAAGGACCCAGGGCTGAGCCTCGGGCCTGTCTCGAGGAAGTGCCTTTGAGAATCGGCCTCTAGTTTAACGAGGTCTCCATACAGCTTGATGTGTGTAGGTGACGTAAGGGATGTTGCACAGAGTTACTGTCACCTGCGCTCTGAGCTGTTAAGTCTTGCATCTGTATAGATCATCTCCCTCATCCATTGCATCTTCCTGTAGGTGTCCCTACTGATGAGGAGCAGGCTACTGGCTTGGAGAGAGAGATTATGAATGCAGCAAAGGATAATATGGTGAGTTTCAAATTACACTGGAACCTGCCATTCCCCATATTTGGGAGTGTTTGAGTTGGTTTCACACCAGACTCTCACCCCAACCCCAACATCTTCTGTAGTCTTGGTAAAGAGACAGCTTATTTGACCACTTTGATGATTATAGATAGGGAAGTTGAGAGTTGAAGTGATGAAAATGTCTTGCTCAAGGTCACACAGGTGGTGGCAGAGGCAGAATTTGAACACATCTCATTTCAAATGCAGCATTTTTCTCCACCTTATGGAGTGGTTAGTCAGCTCAACTGTTGAATATTACTATTCTTGCAGGATCCATACAATGTCTTAGCTCCAAAGGCAGCTCCAGGGACTAAGGAGGAACCCAACCTGGTCCCTTCCATCACTGACAAGCGAATAGTGGGCTGTGTCTGTGAGTATTCGTAAATACAAGATATTATCATAAAGTACAGATATTCTTAAAAAGAGATCATCTTTCCTGTTAGAGGATGTGTCATTCAAATACAGGTGAAGTCATCTTAATACTGCTTTATCTTAAGGCCAAAGGGAAAGATTTCTAAAGTAAAGTGGAGCTTTGCTTTTAGTTTGTGGCTTGGAGGGCAAAAGGAGGAGGTTGTATATATTGGGGGTGTTGAGGAGGCATTCACTCATTCCTTGCATCTTTGAACCCATGGCAGTTTGGAATTTTGAAGTGGTTTCAGATCCACTACCAAAAGATGAGATGCTGCTGGGAGAAAAGAGGAGATTCTGAAATGGTACTGGCAGTTTTTCAGGTGCAGGGTTTCCCCTTCTAGTGGATTCATCTTTTTTCCCTGCAGGTGAAGAAGATAACAGTGCAGTCATCTGGTTCTGGCTTCATAAAGGCGAGACACAGCGTTGCCCTAACTGTGGAACCCATTACAAGCTGGTACCCCAACAATTTAGCCACTGAGGCCCTGGACTGGTTTACTTGAGATGTGTTGTAATGTTTTCTTCCCTCCAATAAAAGATTAGCCATAATATAAGCGACTGGTTTCATAATTTTATTGTTTTTTTTTTCTTCCCAGGAAAATGCTTCCTTTTCCCTAGGGTGAGACTTTGTATATGTAACCCCATAAATTTTACCACCCTCTGATGCAATCTTGTTAGCATGTGAAAACTAGGAGAGACATTCAATAAGAATACAATTTCTTGCCACTGTCTGTACTTTGCAGCATTTTATCCTCTTGTAAGCTGCCCATTTTGTATCTGGACAGACAATTTTGTTAAGCCTAACATTAAGTAAATGTGTTTTTAAAAACTCATTAGCAACTAGTAAACCCCAAAAAGTCATAATAAAAAGCTCCATGATCTTAACTTTCTTTGCCTGCTGTAAGTTAGGCACACAATGAATTCTGACTGCAAATAGAAGGAAAACAGCTGATGGTAAAGGCCCTGAACAGTCTCCATATGACTTAGAACTAGAAGTGATAAAGATAATTTAGAGTTAAAGAAGTGGCTGCCGAGTGGAATTGACTTGGCTAAGATCACACAAGTAGTAAGTGACAGCTGACTCTCCAAACCAATGTTACTTCCAGCATACTACACTCCCTCCCAGACATTTGATTTTTCCCAGTGGTATACATGTTTTGCCTCATCAGCTTAGGAGGAACAGACTATACACAGTTCACCTCTCAGCCCCTGATCCTTTATTTCTTACCTGCAGTTTGAAACATTGCTCTAGACCTGAGCTTTACATTGTCTTGAAAACCTCATCAGTACGTCATAAGCAATTGAGCTTTCCTATTTGGATTGTTTCCACAAGTATATTCTCTAGAACAGGAATTCTTAACCTGGGGTCTCCTAACTTTTTTTAAAAAGTATTTCAGCAATTGTCTTTTAATACAATTGTTTTATTTTGTAGTTTTAATAAGTTTCACCAGACTGTCAGAGGTCTCACAATAAGATCAAGAATTCCTGTTCCAGAAACTGCTTTTAAGTAAACTATTAGTGATTTACTTAAAGTCCCATAGATCTTTTAGTTCTAGCCAGTCATTGCTTCTCTCCCTTTACTTCTTGGATATCATGGTTTCTAAATGAATTATTTTAAAAGGCCTACTGATCTAAACACTTACTGACCAATTCCCTTCAACGTGAACACTACAGATTAGAACTTCAAGTGAATTATAATGAAAAAGGCTCCAAAAAACTTTTTCTGAAACAGTGAGCTCCCTTTATTCCTGCATCTTCTTGTCCACCCCTAATCTCAACCATATTTATGAAATCATTCTTTATGTCTCAAACCCTAAGAAGAGTGAGAATCAATACCTGTTCTTAAAAGGCAAAATGAGTCAACCCCTCCCCCTCCATCTTTTTAAGCCCTGAACTATGTTAACTTAGAGCTAAACCCCATTTTAAATACCTTGTTTCTTTGGTGGCTGGAGTAACATTCCATCTTCACTGAGGAAGAACATGGGCATGAGTCTCAGTTCTTATGTTATCTTTTTCAACAAATATGAATGCCTACTTGCACGTGCTAGGCTCTATAGGTTATAAAGATGAATAAAATATGGTTTTGACCATTGAGAAACTTAAAATTTACTAGGAAAAATAAATTTATGAATAACTGGTAAGATATGTGATAAGGGCCACAAAAGTAGCAGAAAGGCTGGTAGGACTTACTGAAGCCACTGGGATCACTGTTACTTGGAGTGATCCTGGTAGGTTTCATAGGCTAGTGGTTAAGCTGGCCTTTTGAGGACAGATAAGGTTGGGGGTGGGATGGGAAATGAGAATTACAAGAAGTGAAATTTTAGACAGGGAGAACACGAGCAAAATGTAAAATGGTGGGTAGTCTCCAGTTTGATCAGTGTAGAATACACATGGGGAGAAAAGTAGTGGAGATAGAGCTGGAAAGATAGATTGGGTCCTAATTATAGAGGATCTTTAAAAAAATATGTTAAAGTAATACACAAAGGTAATGTCAGGCTAAGGAGTTGGGCTTGTACTCCATTGCCTCTGCATTGGCTGTCCAGCATTCCTGGAGTACGGTCCCTTCTTACCTACATCTTTTAGAACCCCTAGTTTTCTTCAAAGCTTAGCTCAGACACCTATGAGGCCTTTTCTAGTTCCCTGTGGCTCCTGATGTCTCTCCTTCCCACCCTTCAAACTACCTTTTGTTTATTTTGAATGTTTTGCATCTAAATACATGTGTATATATAATCCCCTATATAACTTCTGAAGGCAATGGCTGTTTCTTTTTCGTTTGAATCCCTGGCACAGTGTCTGCAACATAGTAGGCATTTAATACTTGTTAATGGGGCAGCAGAGAGGAAGAAGGTAAAAATGACAGATTTCAAGTATAAGTGAACAAGAGTGTGGTAATGTCATTAAGAAATGAAGTCAGGAAGAGGATCTAGCTTGGGAGCTTCAAGGTGATGTCTCCTGGACTACACTGTTAGTTTCTCAAAGGCAGATCCTACCTCTGTCTTGGTATAAATGCCTTACACATAAAAGATGCCCAGCAATTAGAAGTAATGATAGATCATTCTAAGAGTCACAACACAACTCAAGGTTCCTTCCAGGAATAAATTCTGTTAAGTGTTGATAAGGCTTGTGAATCCTCTGTATTCCCCTGACGATTTTTAACAAGGGAATAATGGAGCTAGGAAATTCTGCTGCAGTAAAGGAGCCTAATCTCTTGGGGCTTCCATGTTGCCCTAACAACCCTAGATACTCTACCTGTTTTGGAGATAGCGTCCATGCCCCACTGCACTACCTTAGAGGCCTATCTCAGAAAGACCCTGGAGACAATTCGAGGAGAAAATACAAGTGGTATGCACAGCATCTGTTCAGCCTATAGCAACTGTTTGCAGAACAGATCTACCTCAGGAAGAAAGGAAAGAAGGGTAGGATGCTTTCGGCAAAAATCAACAAAACAGAATTAGGAGAAAGTAGAGTCACACACCACACCTTGTTCATAATTATTACTATAATGAATTTACAAAAAAAATACAGGCAACTGTGTTAAATTATTGTACATGTCTGGGGGGTAGGGCTGGCTGTGGAGGACAGGGACTGGCCATGGGCCCCTTGTTTAGGGGAATAAGGGAAGCCCTACCAACCAGACACCGCCCTAGCTCCTCATTAAGTGGCTTTCATTGAGCAAATGAAAAGTATCAACCCTTTCCAATCCAGAGCAAGCAGGGAAGTAGGAGGATGGGGGCAGCAGTTCATTTAAGTGCTTTGCAGGGGAGATAAAGGAGCCTCCACCATCCTAACCCTGTTAAACCCCTTGCTCTGAGACTAAAGGACTTAACACTGAACCAAGGTCAGGCACCTTAGTGCCAGGATGAAAGGCTTCCCTATTTAACTCTGAGCTAGGGAATCCCAGCCCTAGGCAGAGAGAAAGGTGAAGGAGAGGAGCCAGAAGTGCCTTAGCCAAGACTCTCACTGCTGTTGGTTCAATGAAAAGATGGGTGAATGGCTTAAATCTAACCAAGGGAGATGTGAAACAAATATCTGCTCCAGCCTTGGCCCTCTCTCACTTCCCTCCCTAGAAGTTAGTCATGCAGTCTTCCAGGTACCCTTGTTCTAAGCTGGGCCCTGCAATGGGAAGGATAATGAGAATGGTGGGGTATATGGACTTTAAGGGAAAGCAGCCCCCACAACTGTCCACCAGTAGGTGACCACAAGCTACCTTGATCCTAGCTAAGGGTGGCAACCCAGAACAAACCAAATCCTTCCCCAATTCCTATGTTCCAATTCAAGGACCCCATCTACCCAGCTGAAAAGTGGAAACAAGTATGGGGGAGGAGGGGAATAGGGAATTAGCTACACCACCCACCTGGGGGGGGTGCTGGGCATGCAGAGGGGCCCTAAGCCTGGACCAGAAAGGGTTAAACACAACAGTCCCCCTTTCTTTTCCTTCCATCCCTTCCCATATACACCACCCACTCCCGGCACTAGAAGGTTTTTCGATGGATTGCACGGGCTCCATCTTCCTCGTACTCCTTTTTGGATACCCACATCTTCTTAAAGGTGTCCAGTGAAGCCAATATAGAGCCACTGTGGAAGAGACAAGGCTGTCACTAAGGATTTAGAGTGGTCTGATTTTACCATTCTTTCAGAAGGACTCACAGTTCCCTTCCCCTCATCCTGTGAGGCAGAGATCCCTCTTTCTGTCTCTATCTGAAGATGGCTTGGTTGATTATTCACCCCAGTTGTTAGCTCTGAACCCCAAGCTCCTTCACTCAGACCATGAACCTTACCCTATCCACGTGGAGTACAGTCGTTCCTGAGGTGCTGAAATCTAGAAGGAACAAAAACTGAAGACAATAATCACCATCCCACATCTGTCCATCCCCAGATTGGATTTTTTTCCCAGCTGCAAAAACTGTCACTCATTTCATCCATGGGATAATGGGGGGAGTGTGTGTAGACGTACAGGGGTCAAGCTATCTGATAGTTCTGAATATGTGGATGTTACTAGAGAGAGAATGGGTTCAGAAGCCACTGCTCTCTTTTTCTTTCCCAAAACTGAGATAACAAGTGATCACCTACAACCTTACCTTAATTTTTACATCTTTTGGGGCAAGTTTCTTCACTTCACTCAGTAACCGGTCACCAAAGCCTGAAAACATCAAAAAATGCCTATTACTAAGAATCAAGCTCTTCCCTCATCCACCCCATCATGACACTGCTGATTCTGTTCCTTCTTCACTGTGTACTGAGGTGCAGGGGTAAAAGTTAGATGTTCTAGCAGGAAGGCAAAGGGCAGTTAATACCTAACCTGATGAGAAACAGAAAACAGCCCAACACTAAGTGACGCTCCACATCAATTCCTGGCCCTTGCTGATTTATCGCAGTTATACAAAGAGCCTGAAGGCACCTTCAGGAAATGGGACTAAGCTGCAGCGCAGCACAGAACCCAGGTGTTCCAGCTACCAATGTGTTCTTAGAGGCTGATCCTCTAGCCTACACAGAGTACCTTTGAAGAGTGTTGAACCTCCTGAGAGAACAATGTTGGCAAAAAGTGTGCGGCGAAGGTCCATGTCTGACTTGTGGATGGCGAAGGCTAGTACCTCGTGGAGACCTTCACTCTCATCCCCCACCAGATCGGGTTGGAACAGCAGCTCAGGGGCCCGGAACCGTGCTGGCCCAACCTTCATGACAGGTAAATGAGGTAGGTAGGAGGACCCTCAACCTTGAGGTAGGAAGGACCCCAAAAGATCCCTCAGCTTTTCCCCTGCGTCTCAGGGTCCCTTCCATCCACAAGGCACAACTTTCCTTAGGGCCCCAAGCAATGCCTTCCCTGACCCCAGAGACAAGACTTGCTTTCCCTACCCCACCTTTAAAACTTGTGACTTACATCAAGTGTGCTACCATCAGGCAAGGTGTACTGCACCTTCTCTGTCTCCAGAGCCTCATCCTTCTGTGGGTTGATAGACAAGTAGCAGGCTCTCTGTGGGTAAACATGGACACAGGGTTCTCGTGCAGGATGCTATAAAGACGTCACTGACCAGTTCCTCTTTCCCATTCCCACCTCCTTATAGTCTCAAGGGAACCCCCACCTCAAACCCTTGTGACCCTTCCGCCCTTATTTCTGCTACATATACCTTCACCTCTCAGTTACCTCTTTGATAGTTCGGACAACCTCAAACTCAGCTGAGGTATGAAAGTCAGCTCCTTCCTTTCTCAGAAGCAGTCGTAGGTAACGGGAGACATCACGGCCAGCAATGTCCACCCGCATGATGGAATGTGGCATGGCGAAGCCTTCATAGATAGGCACTGCATGTGTTACCCCATCCCCTGAATCCAAAACCACTCCAGTTGTTCTTCCTGTTGCATACCTGTAACCAAAACATATCCCTAGCCCATCTCAGCTGCCTCTGGAGACCCCAACTCAAGCAGAAAACTTTCCATATACTGATAGTAGTAATAACAATGACCAACATTTATATATAGCTTTAAGGCCTGCAAAGCACTTTGCAAATATTATTTCATTTGAACCTTGCAATAATCCTGTAACACAGGCGCTAATATAATTCTCATTTTACAGATGAGGAAACTGAGGTAGGCAGCGGTTAAGTGACTTGGCCACGGTCACTCAGCTGATAAGTGTCTAAGGAAGGATTTATACCCAGGCCTCCTTGACTCCAAGTCCAGAACCCTATCAATTAAGCCACCAAGCTGCCTCTAGGCACCTAATAAATACTTCTTTAATTGACTTAATGGACATAGCCTTGAAGGAACATATAACCAACTTTTTCAAGTTATATTTTATTTTTAAAAGTCTGGATTTAATACCAAAACAGAAAAAAAAGAACATTTCCCTATACAAAAGAAAAAAAGAGTATTATATATGAAATCACAAATCTCTATGATTTATGGATTTTTAAAAGTATATAATAAATTCAATGTTACTATCAAAGCTGTCCTGCTTGTCTGTCTCCTTCAGTTCTCTTCCATGCATTTAAAAAAATGCTTCAATGATCCTCTCTTACTTTACCATTAGCTCTCCTCTCTCCTACAAATCTCCCTCTCGCTGAAAATAACAAGCAAACCAAAAACAAAAGCTTTGTTACCAATAAGCAGAGACAAGCCAAGTAAGTCCACTCGCTGGTAACGTCCAAAAATGCATGTCTCATTCTGTAACAAACTTATTCTTAAAGGAATAATTAAAATGTGGCTGGTTCTGGAGTAAAGTCCAATAATTGAATACTACACAATTAGTGGCATCATAACACAGGGTCATCTAGGCCCTAAGTCTAAGGAAGATCAAAAAATTAAGCCTATATATTAGGATTCAGGAAGATATACTCACAAGCTGAGCACAGCCTGCATGGAAATGAACAAGGCTGGAACATTGAAGGTCTCAAAGAACACTTCCGCTGCCTTCTCCCGGTTCTTACTTGGATTGAGTGGAGCCTCCGTTAGAAGAACAGGGTGCTAGGAGCAATGAGGAGTCAAAGGCTCACTCAAAAGACACTAAACTACCCAGCGTATTACCATTTTACACTGCCATGTCCCACCCCAACCTCCCCCAAACTCACTGGATAGCTGCAGCCTAGTCTGCCCCCTTGCCAATATTATGATCCAGTAATCTCAGTAGTTAACACTGCCAAAGACACCCTGCTCTGCATCCCTACATGCCTCACTTAGAAAATGTTAGTCTGTTTCTAGTTGAGAAGGGGGGAAAGATGACAACAAGTATCACCAAAGCAACTGGGAGAAGTTGGGAAAAAAACTTAGCTAAAGGATGAAACAGGAAAGAAGTAAATACAGCAAACTGAAGGATGGTGTTAACACACCTCCTCAGAGAAGGTCTGCAGCTGATCCTTGGAGTAGACATACTGCCAGATTCGTTCCATATCATTCCAGTCCTTTACCACACCATGTTCCATAGGGTAGCGTATGGCCAACAATCCCCGGTGCTCCTAGGGAAGAAATGCACTATACAGAACCAAGGCCCATGAGAACAAAACCTGAATGGTCTTCAATGGTCTTCCCAGAAATACAAGGCTTCTTGCCTTCCCCCTAAACTGTACCTTCTCTCAATAAAATCATCAAAAAACTACGGCTTATTTAATGTCTCAATGCACTCTGGCCCAGCATGATGCTTTTCATATATTAGGTACTTAATAAATAATATATTTGCTGGATAAGAAAAGAAATAGCAGATAGAGAATGGAATGGCACTATGCTGAGTGACATGCAAAGTAATTTCTAAAAGACAAAAAATCTATATTATCCAATATGGGCTCCACTGCCCTTATTTTATGGATGGGAAAAACTGTTACAGAGTGGACGATGATACTACACAATGAGTGAAGTGATGAAACAAGAAGAGAATTCAGGAATCCAGAGCTCTACCTATAAAATAATGGTCAATGTCTGGGTACAGTCTAGTGCTCTGAACCTCCAGCCACTGCTACTTAGATGTGACGATCCCAAACCACAGAAAAGACAGAGTCAAAAGATTTTACCTCTGCTTTGGGGCCAATGAAAAGATCCCCTTCTAGGGCCCCAGCCATCACACGTATATGCTTTGGACGCCCAACACTGTAAGGACAAACGTGTTAGGACACAGGAGTTGCGAGGTGGAAGGGGAGGATACACAGCTTTGACAATTTAGTCCCTTCTTAGGGAAATCAAAACTAGCACAAAAGGTCTACAGTGGGGATTCTTAATCTTTTTAGCATCAGAGACCCCTTTGGCAGTCTAGTGAAGCCTACAGACCGCTTCTTAAAATAGTTTATTATCTACATTTATAATTCGAGGAAATGTTAAATTTCATTTAGAGGTTAGTGAAAATAAAAATGTAATTTTTTTACCCATCCAAGTTTACTCCCCTGAAATGTATCCATAAGCTCCTTGGAGGTCCTTGGACCCCAAATTAAGAAACTCTAGCCTAGATAATGAGAATCCCCCTTGGGAAAAGGATATAAAGCAGAGGTTAGAACACTGCTTGATAAGAGTTCAGGTCTATTACGGAAAGTTTGGAAGTTCAAGGAAAGATAAGGCCATTCACAGTTAATTTAAGACCCTTTTTGTGCTCTTTCTTTTCCATTTTCCCCCAAAAGTCACAGAGACACTCAGTTCACAGGAATCCCAGCCCTTCAACTCCAGCCTGGGCCCTGGCATCAAGTCAGCCTTCTGCAGGCACAATGACTCAGCCCATGCAGTATGTATTGGAGGCTGTAAACTGAGGAGTATGGAGTGCCAGGAAGTGGAAACTAAAAATTACAGGACATGCTTGTTTCATAAACCCTTCCCTCATGCAGCTGTCTTTGTTACATCCCACTGCCACACCCCGAAATAAGGACTTAAGATTTGACAGTTTAACACCCTGAAAAGAGATTCAGGTTCTCCCTACATCAACACCAGCCAGGGTTCAAAAAGAAATACTGGAAATCCATTAGCTCTCCTATATTGGCCTTAAAACAGAAACTAGGTCCAAACCCTATCTGTGAGTCTTATAGACACAAGTCATTTTAACACACTAGAGCCCCTGTGAAAGAGTAATAGCACAGACATGCAAGAAGACAGCAAAGAAAAGTGAAGAAAGGTTTGGGGGATATGTTGAGTGACACTTACTAGTTTGGAAAACAGTATTTAGGAATCTGATCTCCAGCAAAGCCAGCCTTGATTGCCCCAGAACCCTGTAAGAAAAATCCATGTTCAGCTCTAGACAATCACAGCTCCCTAAAATATGAGAGGGGTTTAAACACAGGAAGTCTAGCTAAAAAAGCCAAGAGCACAACAAAAAAGAGGCAGCAACCTCCCTGCTAGCCCATAAAAACCAAACTCCCAACCCTGTTCCAGGAACAAGTAACCCACAGCACGAATCTTCTCTCTCTCTGTCCCCCTCCTCCAAACAGAAACAAGAAACACTCATACAATCATAGATCTAGAGCTGGAAGGGACAGCAGAGGTCAGCTACTGCAATCCCCCTCATTTTGCTGATGAAGAAACCGAGGCCCAAGGAGATCAAATGACTTGTCAAAAGTCACAGAATTGGTATTCAAGGTGGGATTTGAACCCTTGACTCCAGAATCAGTGCTCCTCCCAAGAGACCACACTCCCCCAAGGGATTACATGTAGGTAAGGACAACAGACAGGGTCTCCCAAGGCAGATGATTAGATAGGCTAGGAGAGCAGGTATCATTCCTCAAATGACTTCCACCCAGGAGCGCACAATGAAGAGTATAAAACAACAGTTTATTTTTAATCTAGACCTATTACTTCCCCAGTAAGGGGAACTGCTAGTCCAAAGTCTTGGTGAGTTGCCTGAGGAGATGGAAGGTTAAATGATTCAATCAATATATGTGAGACAGGACTTGAACCTGGGTCTTGTTCTCCCATAAGTACTTAACTCTATAAAGCGATCTCAATACAACCTCACCTGTACCACTAGCAGGTTGTTCTAAGATGCCTTCTGAAGTCCCTTCCAATTCTAAATCTATGAAGATATGAATACTGGGAGGTAATAAATCTAGTCCAGGTCAAAGCCCGACCTTGGAGACCAGAGCTTCTGAGTCCATGTACTTGTGACCTAAAGAGTCATCGTCTACCAAGACATGGCCTGGTCCTTCTTATCCCCTGGTCAAAGGCTTACTGAGCAAGAACCACAATACCTAACTTCAAGTCTTTTACTAAGCAATGTCAATGGTGCCCCATGCTAGGCCACATCTATCAAATCAATCACCAAGCATTTGTTAAATGCCTACTGTGTCCCAGATACTGTGCTTGGAGACATGAGTAAAGTGCTAGAAGAGCCAGGTTCAGGTTTTTACCTAACCCCAAAAGAAATCCAATTCAGTGGTCACTTGGGGAAACAGGTTTCAGATCAGAGTAGTGAGTCTCTACAAAGAACAGCCTAAGTTCCTAATCAGAACACAGAAATACCAGGAAGAAAGGGCAAGAGTTCCATTGAAAACTGTCATGGTAGATCTAAAATATCCAGTAATGGAATCATAGACTTAAAGCTAGAAAATCCCTTAGATGTCATCAAGTCTAACCCTTTACAGATATGGAAACTGAGGCCTACAGAGACTGAGTAACACACAGGTAGTATGTGGTAGAGGGGAGTCAAAACTGAGTCCTGGGGGCAGCTAGGTGGTGCAGTGGATAGAGTACCGGCCCTGAAGTCAGGAGGACCTGAGTTCAAATCTGGCCTCAGACCAGACACCTGACACTTACTAGGCTGTGTGACCCTGGGCAAGTCACTTAACCCCAACTGCCTAAAAAAAAAAACAAAACAAAACCTGAGTCCTCTGATTTCAAATCTAGCACTCTCTCTAAGCCACACAGCCACCAGTTCTGTGAATGAAATTTAATCTTGATTTTGGTTCAAAGCACGGAAAGCCCCATTCCAAGAAGTTAAGCCAGGCCAAGATCCTTTCCTGCTGGAGCTTCAAATCAAGTCATACTCTAATTTGCTCAGGAGGCCTGGGATGGATGACCCTGAACATATTTCCATGATTAATGCATCTGTGGCTTTCTTGCCCATCGAGGAGGCATAAGGACAAAAGCTAGAGTTTCCCAAGGAGCATTAAACATTTGACCACTAGCTCATGGAGGGATAACTTGTATCTTCTCAAAGGAAGCACAACTATGGTCTGCTGGCCTCCTGAAAGACTGGCCTGCTGGCATTCTAGTAATTGGTTTGGCCTGCTTTTAGAAGTTTTTCAGCTCTGTATCACCAGAATTGATCAGTATAGTGAGTGACGGGAATAAATCCACAGAGACCCCTTGACTGTCAAACATGTTGAACTCTCAGTAAAACTGGATCATGTAGTCCAACTTCCTCACTTTCCAAAGGAGGACAGTGGCCAAAAGAGGCGAAGTAGCTTGTCTGAAGTCATACAGGTGGCAAGCTAGAGTTAGAATTCCAACCAGCCCTGTCCTTGGCTCCACATCCAGTGTTCTCTCTGCTGCACTAAGAATTAAGCAGCCTGTGCTCTAAGATAGGACCACTGGATGATGGATCTAGAGTTGCAAAAGATCTTAGAAGTCATCTGGTCCACTACCTTCATTTTATACACGGGGACACTAGGGTCTAGAGGAGGACAATGACTTGCCCAAGGTCCCAGAGTAAGGGGTTGTGCTCATTCAAACCCAAGACCTCAGAACACAGAGCCGGTACTACTCTACCTGTTTTCCTAATTTTAGCCCGGGGGATGATGCTTAACCTCCTCTATTGTCCCCCCCCACCCCCCCACAAGCATGCAGTTGGGGGTGGAGGTGCATCCCTCAGACGCAGACTGGCTGTTGCTAGAGGAGGGGGCAGAGAGGCAGGATCCTGCCTGGAGTCGGGCAGCATCCCCGGAGGAGAGTGGGAGGCCGACGGGCCAGCTCTGGGTGGACACGCGGGGGAGAATGCCGGGCATGGGTTGTGCGCGTGCGCCCCGTCGGAGCTGTCACATCGCCCCGGCAAGAGAGAGACAGGGGAGGGAAGGCTGGGGAGGGGGGCCGCACGGGGGCAGGGGCAAGGGGTGCAGCTGGGTGGGGTGGGCCGCGCGCCGTGTCGGGACTCCCTCTCGGGCGCCGGCTCCGCCCGCGTCCCTCCTGCCCCTGGGGGCGGGGCGCGCGCCCCCGGCCGCCCGCCCGTCCTCGCGTCCCCGCGCCCGCCAGCCCGTCCTCGCGCCCGCCCCGGGTCTCACATTATCGATCACCACGGGCTGGTTAGCGATGATGTCGTAGGACTCCATGGCCAGGCCGGCCCAGGCTGGCTGGCTGGAGGGTGAAAACGATGGACCGACGACCGGGCTGGGCAGCGGCGGAGGAGGCAGCGGCGGCAGCGGCTTCCAGACAGGGCGCCGCCCCGCCCCCTCCCCGCTTCACCTCCCACCAGCGCAGCCTACCCTGAGCACCCGGCCTAGGCCCCGGTTCGGGTCGCGTAGCCAATCACTGTTCCGACCTGGCTGAATGACGGGTTAGAGTCACCTAGTTGGGTAGGGAAAAGAGGCAAACCAATCGGATTGGGCTTTTGGAAGAGGGCGTTGCCTTTTCATGGTAGATTGCGCGGAGCCGGGGATGATGTCATGGCTCAGATCTTAAAGCGGACCAAAGCTAGCGGGCGCCTCTCGGAGAGGGACCACGGGTCTGTGGGATGCCCAGAGTGGTGTTGTCTGACTCCTCCTAGCCTCAAGTGCCATGCATCGCTGCAAAGTGAAAAAGCAGCTGGCCTCTCTTTTCCAATAAAGGGGGAAACTGAATAAGGAAAAAAAAAAAAACCTTAGGCAAGGTCTGAGCCGCAGTCCTCTCCAATCACTGCCATTCTCAGGTTTCCTGCCTGCTGGGCCGGCGTGATGTAGTGAGGGGTAAGAGCCACTAGTTGTAGAGCCAGAGAACCTTGATTTCAGCCGCAGATCTGCTACTTAGAATATCTTGTGACCTTGTAACCGAAGCAACGATAAGCTTTGTGTGCAGGCACACACTACGGACTTGTTTTCTCAACTGTGTAAAAAGAGGGGACGGACTAAGATGACTCTAAAGGGAGCCCCTTCGTGCTCTAGAGTCTCCTAAATAGTCCAGCTGTTTTTTGCTCTCAGAATTCCTTCCTTCCGTGATGACCTTTGGCAAGGCTTTGGTCTCTTGAAAGGCTGGGACCATTGGAAGAAATTCAGGGCTCCAGGACAGTACCACTGGCTTGAGGTGTCATGAGAAGGAGTTGACTATTATTAACCAAAAAGTAGTTATTAGAACAGTCTGGCAGAAACGAGGTATAGACCCACGGCTCACACCATATACCAAGATAAATTCCAAATGGATAATACTGCTTTAATGTGTGCAAAGTGCTTTACAATTATTATTTCATTCTCACAACAATCCTGTGAAGTAGCTGCTATTATTTTTCCCATTCTACAGATGAGGAAACTGAGATAGGCAGAGATTAAGTGACTTGCCCAGGGTCACACAGCTAGTAAGTGTTTGAGGCTGGATTTGAATTCCATTCTTGTTGACTTCAAGTTCAGCATTCTATCCACTATGCTACCTAGCTGCCTCTTGATGTGTATATATAAAGGGGAACATACATAAAAGAATGATGTTCATGACATCATAAACAAATGAGAACCAGGAAATAATTACCTTTAGTCATAGATAGTAGAAGAGTTCATGACCAAAATTTAGAGATCACACAAAACGAAATGGACAGTTTTGATTTCATAGAAGTTTTTGCATAAATACAATGAATACAGCTAAAATTAGAAGGGACATATGTAACTGGGAGAATATCTGATTTGTGGAAAGTTTCTCGATAAACTCTCGTTTCCAAAATATATAAGGAATGGATTCACATTTCTAGATTAAGAGCCATTCCTCAATTGATAAATGACCAAAGAATATGGACAGGCAGTTCTCAAGGGAAGAAATCCAAACTATCAATAGCCACAAGAAAGAAAAATTCTCCAAATCACTGATAATGATAGAAATGCGAGGTAAAGTAACTCTCAGGTTCCATCTTACACTCATCAGGTTGTCAAAGTTGGCAAAAAAATGAAAAATGGTGAAGGAACTTCAGGAAAGTAGGCAAATTAATTCAAGCTTCTTAGAGCTACAAATTGGTCTGGCTAGGCGGAAAGGCAATTTGGAGCTATGACAAAGAGTCACTAAACTGTGTATACCCTTTGACCCAGCAATGCTTTACTACCAGGCCTATACCCCCGAAGAGATCAAAGAAAGAGTAAAATGACCCACACATTTATAGCAGCTCTTTTTGGAGCAGGAAAGAACTGGAAACTAAGCTCATGCCTATCAATTGGAGAACAGTTGAATAAATTATGACATGTGGATGTAATAGAATACTATTGCGCCATAAGAAAAGATGAAAGGAATAGTTTCAGTGGAACTTGGGAAGATCTGTGTGAAGTAAACAAAATGCAGAGAACAATTTATACAATAACAACACCATCAAACAACTTTGAAAGATTTAAGAGCTCTGATCAGCTCAATGACTAACCACAATTCCAGAGGACCCATGATGAAGCATACTACCCACCTCTTGAAGGAGAGGTGATACACTCAGAATGAGGCATAACATTTTTGAACACGGCCAATGTGGGAATTTGTTTTTCTTGGCTAAACATATTTGTTATGAGGGGTTTTTTTGTATTTTTTTATGTTGGGGAACAGAAGAGAAAATTAATTTTTCTTAATTGAAAAAATGTAATTTAAAAAGGATTCATTATTAATATTTAGATCTAGAAGGAACCTTAGAGACCATTTGGAGCAATGCTCTGATTTAACATTTTGAGTCACTGAGACTCCCAAAGGTAAAAGTACAGTGCCCACAGTTGCCAAGCTAATTAATTGCAAAGCCAGGATCAAGGAATCATAGGATATGAGAAAGCTCATTTGGTCCAACTTTACAGATGGGGAAATGCAGGCTAAGAAAATTGAAGTGATTTACTTAAGGTAACAGTTCGAATCAAGGAGCACTTATTACAGACTTACTATGTGTTAGTTTGTGAAACAGTATGACATGACATGATAGAGAGATCCAGGTGGAAGTCCTACCACAGACACATCCTGGGCTTCCTCTTGCCCCAGACTTCTAGTGATCCCCACACCTACATCTGCCTAGACAACACCTCCACCTGGATGTCCTGCCAACTTCAAAATGAAACATGTCTTAAACTTGTCTAATGTTATAGACTGCCGCTGGACACAGAAGGGTTGCTGGCATTGTAGCCTCTTCAGTCCTGGGGGAAACTGGACTGTAATGAGAGGGGTTAGGATCCCTTTTCTCACACTATTGGCCTCATCATAAGCTCATTCTGGCACCTCAGGGACAATTTGCTTAAAGTTTAGGTTTTGGCTCCTCTCTACGTTCTCCAAAGGTACTCAATATAAATATGAATCAGATATGGGACAAGTATTTATTTCCTGCACATGAAAAAAATGCTAACATAAAACTTTCACGAGCATACATTGGCAAAAAGTCCTCAAACAAGATTTAATAGCAAGATATTTGTAAAGAAGCACTGGCCCTGGATTCAGAGGGACCTGAGTTCAAATTCGACCTCAGACACATAATACTTACTAGCTGTGTGACCCTGGGCAAGTCACTTAACCCCATTGCCTAACCAAAAAAAAAAAAGATATTTGTAAAGAGCTTATCACAGTATGTGACACATAGTAGGCATTATATAAATGCATATTCCCTCCCCAACCTCCTTTCCCCTACTTTTGTAGTTTCCCAGGAGGTTGAGATTTAAACTTCATGTTAACGAAGAGCACTTTGTGGAATTTCTGAGTAAGCACTGTTATATTTCACCTTAGCTCTTTACCGTTCCCTCAAAGTCCAGGTCTGCTGGTGAGCTAGGGCGGGGTTTGAGCTTCTCGTCTTCGTAGTGATCATCTCCTCCAAAGTAGAAACTTCCCCTTGCCAACAGTCATCCCTGCCTGATGGAGCCAGGACCCCTAGAACCCAACAAAGTTATCAATATGCATGGATCCATGCATACTGAGATGGATGTTTGGTCACCTACTCAGGAAAAGCAGCAAAGGCAACCTGGGGCCTATGCTCAGGGGTCACCTAGTGCCCCTGTCTTAGCTGTCATGTATGAACAGTTGCACACACCCTGGGTGGAGGAATGGGCAATATGGATTCATCAGAAGTCTAGTGAAAAAACCCTATTTGTTACTTAGGAGAGCAGAAGGAAGCACCAGCAGCCAATTCACTTTTTTTTTTTTCACTGAATTATTGGCTCTTCCTGCTCAGAAGCCAATAAGGGGATGGTGTCATCATCTTCAAAGTGCTCAAGTGCTGAGTTCTGCATGGCCAGCAGGAAGCAGTCATGGATTTTGTCATCTCCAAGGTGCCCAAGTACTGAGCTGCACACATTGTCAGCCAGAACTAAGAAAGGTAGCTTTGCGCATGTCCTATTTGACCCCTTGGTACTTTTTGCTTATTCTGCCAAATTCATAATTCATAATTTCTCTTGGTGGTACCACAACCATAGTAATATTTTAATTCTTCCTCACTCCTTGTACCCATCAGTTATCAAATCCTGTCAATTATATTGTCAATTATATTGCCACAATAATAATAGCTAACATTTAAAGTTCACTGTGTGCTAGAGACTGTACTAAGTGCTTTATAATTTTTCTCATTTGATCCTCACAACTTCCCTGGGAGTTAGATGTCATTATTATCCTCATTTTACAGATTAAGAAATTGAGGCAGGCAAAGTTAAGTGACTTCCCCAGGGTCACAAAGCTAGTAAGTATCTGAGACCAGATTTAAACTCAGGTCTTCCTGATTCTAGTCCTGGAGCTCTGATATTCATTGTGCCACCTAGCTGCCACAAAATATTTGATATTTAATCTTCTCACTGTCACCCCTTTAATCAAGGTCCTCAATATCACCATCATAGACTATTAAAATAACCTCCTAAAGAGATGTTCTTGCCCTTTTTTTCCCCCCTCTTCAAACCATCCTTCACACTTGTAGCAGGAGCAATTTCCTAAGGCCCTACCTCACACTGTCTACCTTAGTTTTTTCCTTAAAAGGTGTTGAAATCTTCCCCAAGACTTCATTGCCTGAAGGAACCATTTAAAGGCTCACAAGTCATTAACTTAGTTCCTTGGTTCCCCAAGTATAAAAATCATGGAGGGAGTAGTCAGTCAGCTGGTTCCTTCCTCAACCTTCTGACCATAGAACATTAAGGGCAAGGCAATGGCAGGGAAGCAGAGCCCAAGTCAATCAATGCTGTGCCTTTTTCTGAATACCCTTTTTCTTCTCTGTATATCTTTCCCTTTGTTCCGGCTAAGTCATCCTCCTTTTCTCAGCTGTTGAATAACCTGTGAGTGTTTCGTTTCATTCCAGTTTTGAACCTAACTTGTATGACTCAGATCTGGCCTATTACAATATTCTTGCCAGACAAATTTTCCTTATATGTGAATCTTATCATATCATTCCTCTACTCAAGGTTAAATTCCTTAGTCTAGCATTCCGAGCCCTTCATAGCATGTGGTCACCCTCCCTTTCCAGGCCTATCTCTTCTCCCTTCCACATCCTCTCTACTTTTGTCTAGTGTCACCTTTTCATCAGAGAAAGGAGTAAAGATAAATCACCTAAACTTTTTAGGCCTCAGTTTCCTCATCTGTAACATGAGATGGGGTTAGACTATATGACCTCCAAGGTTCCTTCCAGTTCTATTTCCATGATCATGAAACAGACCATAAGTTGGGACCAGAATTGAACAAGAAGGAAGTGGCTTGGATTGTCTTTGGGAAGTTGAAAATACTTTTAAGGAACCCAAGCTTCTCCTTGAAACAAAGTCCCATCTTTTTAAACAAGTTTCTTCAGGTGATGCATGTATTTGTGAGTCATAGAATACCAATGAGGATCCAAAGAACACCACAGTCTGCTAAGAATACCATAGTCTCCAAAGAATTAAAATTGAGGGTTGCCAGAAAGTCAATGGAGAGGAACAGAGCAGATAGCTGCCACATATTACTGATGAAAAATTGCACAGGAGAAGCAGCATAAAGCATATCATCAGAGAGTTATATGACCAGAAAGATCAAGGGATTACAAAGAGATCCACTGGTATTCACACAACGTCCAAAACTCATCACTCAGGATTAGAAGGCCTACAAAAATATTTGTAAAGGTGGGGTTAAAATTATCTCATCCTATTTTAGCTTGGATATCCTAACTAGGTGAGATCATGCTCAGTCAATTAATGAAAAGACCTTAGACTGTACAAAAAGGTCTTCAAGTTATAATGACTTTGCACAAGAATGTACAGGCTGAAGAACCCTGGCCATACCCTGGGATCATCTATAAGTTATCAATAAAGTTGATAAGTGAGGAAATTTCAGAAACTGCTGGAGTGTGACGCTCTACCTGAACCCCTTGAGAAGGAACCACCTGGGTGAGGGCAAAAACTTGGCTTTAGTCTTGGCTGAATCTTTTTTCCTGCTCCCCCTTTAGTCAGAGAAGGACCTTGCCAGTCTTGTAGGGTCCAAAAGAGCTTAGCCTCTCCATCCTCTCATTGGTATCCTACCATCACATTCTTGGGATAGCAACAGCTGCTCCCATCTTCCCACTAATGTCTTAAACAGTGTTCCCAGATCAGCTAGGACAACATCTGTGTCATCAAAAACCAAGGCCAGACTGGATTAATGGCTTTACAAATAGCCCAACAAGAGATTTGACTCAGTTCTGCCCTTCCTTGGGGAATTCAGTGGCACTCTGCTGCTAGGGGCCCACCATATTGGTGCCAAACTTAGTATCAATACCCAATGAACTCAGAAATCCCAAGCTCAGGTAATCACTGGCCTCAGCTTCCCCCATGAAACATAACAAGCATATATCCCCATGCCTGGTGGCCACAATGCCTCTCTTAAGGCACTCAAAACTTGTACTAATATTTTTGGCTGCAATATCACACTGGTGTTTATATGGAGTTTGGTCTGCTAACCGTACACCCCCACCACCAGTCTTTTTCCAAACAAAATGCTATCTAGCCACACCCCTCAGAGTTGAGAAAAATGATTCATTTGAAACTCTACTCTATTCCAATCAATATTAATCAGTTTGATATGATTCCATAGGAGTACTGAGTCAAAATTGGAGCAGTTCAAAGCATCTGCGCTGATCATGGGTCTGGACCCAGGAGTGGTTTCCAGCCTGGGTGAGACAGGGAGACCCAGTCAAGAGAGAGGGGCTGGGGCATCAGTGTCCAGGACTAGTGAGATAATGGTTCTGCTGCACTCTGACTTTGTTAGACAGCATCTGAAATATCATAATCAATTCTGAAATGTTGTAGGAGGAGCTTTTGAAAGTTTGGCCTGAAAAAAAGAGAAAACATAAGTTGGACATGCTAAAAGTTTTTAAATATTTGAAAGGCTGTTTCAAAAAGAGAGATTACACTTGTTCTGTTTGGCCCCAGAGGGGAGATATAGGAGTACTGGGAGAAAGTTGAAAAGAGATAATTTTAGCCTTAATGTAAAGAAAATCTTCCTAATAACTGGAGCTTTCCAAAAGTGGAATGGTCTTCCTCAATAGATGGTGGGTTTTCCCTTATTAGAAGTCTTTGGGGGCAGCTAGGTGGCGCAGTGGATAGAGCACCAGCCGTGAAGTCAGGAGGACCTGAGTTCAAATCCGGCCTCAGACCAAACACTTGACACTTACTAGCTGTGTGACCCTAGGCAAGTCACTTAACCCCAATTGCCTAAAAAAAAAGGCTTCAAGCAAAAGATAGAAAGGTTCTTGTTAGGTATCCAGGGGGGCCAAAGGGTGAAGTCAACAATCAATAGTCCTTTTTCCTCATCAGCTCAGTCCAAGAGCTGTCCAGAGCCCAGGATCCCCCTTTCCTAATGGTTATAGGCCCTGGGCCCAGATTCCTGCCTGAAAGCTAGACATGGTCATTCACACCTCTTCAGTGAACAGAGTCATCAACTATATCATTCTGGTAAGATGAAGCACTACCAGGATTTACCACTGGTCCTGCTACCAGGCCCAAAGAGCCACCGAGCCATTTTCCCAGTCATTGTGGCCTTGGGACACCTGGGCATTGCCATCGGTGCTATTGCTGAACTCTAAGGCCCATCAGGTTTTCAATCCACCCCACAGCTGATGTTTCCTATATGTGTTGTTTCCCCTCATTAGAATGTGAGCTCTTTGAGGACAGGGACTCTCTTGCTTTCTGTTTGCATTCCCATGCTTGGAGCACAATAAGTGCTTAATAAATACTTTTCCATTCCATGATATAGAGAGCATTTTTGTCCAAGTATAGGTTGGACCAATGGCTTCTGAGGTCCCTTCCAGCTCTGAGATGCAGTGATTCATAGGGGATTTAAAACCTGAATTTTTCCAGTAGTATTGGAAGATAGTACAGGTTTTATGGGATTCAGGGCTGTCCTATGCAGCTAGAAAGGCCCCTTGGGGATTTCCCTGGCCCTTCTCATTAGGTGTCTGGGAACTAGAGCCTTGGTTTCTATTCTTGTCTCGGCCTTTGATCTGTTCTGATTTTGGAGAGTTTCCATATCTCTCTGCTTCAGTACATCCTATTGCCTAAAAAAAAAAAAAGAAAGAAAGAAATACAAAACCCTTGTAATAAATATGCATAGCCAAACAAAGCAATTTTCTCCATTAGCCATGTCCAAAAAACATATTTTGCGATCTGCACCTGAGTCCATCACCTCTCTGTCAGGAGACCACTGACAACATTTTATAGGAGATAGCATGATTCTGGAATCAGAAGACCTAGATTCAAATACTGCCTCAAATGATAACCTGTCTGACCTTAAGCAAGTCACTCAGCTTCCTGGGGCCTCTGTTCCCTTGTCTATTATCTGTAAAATGGAGACAGGGTGAGCTAGATGACCTCTAAAGTCTCTTCCAGTTCTAGATCTTATGATCTCCAACCACCATGTCTTTGCCCGGGACATGCCTGTTATACGTGTTGTCTTCACCCCTGCCTCTTAGGATCCCCATCTCCTTTCGAGACTCAGTTTATGTGCCAATTCTTTTTGAGACCCTTCTTGATTATCAGTGCCCTCCCACCACCACTGCCCTCAGTGCAGTACCAGGTGTGTTGCTGTTGACCAGTCATTTTGCAGTCATGTCTGACTTCGTGACCCCATTTGAGGATTTTTTTGGGCAAAGATATTAGAATGGTTTGCCATTTCCTTCTCCAGCTCATTTTACAGATGAGGAAACACAGCTAGAAAGTGTCTGAGGCCAGGTTTGAACTTTTTTTTGTTTGTTCTTGTTTTGCGAGGCAATTGGGGTTAAGTGATCTGCCCAGGGTCACACAGCTAGCATCATGTGTCTGAGACTGGATTTGAACTCAGGTCCTCCTGACTCCAGGGCACTTGCCCTATCCACTGTGCCATCTAGCTGCCCCTCAGGTTTGAACTCAAGAACAGGAGTCTTCCTGACTCCAGGCCTGGCACTTTAACCACTGTGCAACCTAGCTTTCCCTGCCTGGCATATGGCAGGCATTTAATAAACACATGTTGAACTGAAGAGAAACACAGATTTTCTGGAAGAGGCAATTTGATTTTCAGTTCCAATCTTGAATCCAGAACTCATCTGTCTTCTTAGTACAGAGGTCCTAACTGCTACCATAGAACAGCTCTTTCTTTGTCTCTCTTCTTTAATGCAGCAAGAAGATCCTAAGAAGTCCAAATACAAGTCTCTGTGTCTGACAACATGTGAAGGGGAAACCTTTTGTAGAGGGAAATAAGGGACATTAGCGTCATGTACACCAGAGGACGCTGTGGTCAAAGATGAGTTGATTTTGCATTCTCAGGCCTGAGATACTGTGGTTTCTAGAATGATGTGTATGTATTCCCTCCCAGTACCTCCAACCGAGGAGTTTTGCAGCAATACAAAAACTATCAAGGGAAGGCACATTCTTATATTGCCTAATTGCTGGTGCTTGATACAAACCCATTCTGGCAACTGGATGAATCTGTGCTGGAACTGGAATAGCCCTGGTAGTATAAGAATAGTCCTGGCACTTGCGCAAATTCTGCGCTTAAAATATCTACTTTGTGTTATGAACAAACAGTTCTCAAAAGAAGAATTACAAGCTATCAAAATCTGCATGAAGGACTACTCCAAATCTCTACTAATAAGTGAAATGAAAATCAAAACAACTCTGGTGTTTCACCTCATATGCAGAAAATTGGCAAAGATGACAAAGGCTGGATATAATGTTGGTGAGGTTGTGGGAAGATATATATATTAGTACATTAACACAAGTGTATAAGTACAAGCAATTTTGAAAGCAATTTAGAATTATGCATATAAAGCAACTAAAATGTCCATACTCTTTGAGCAAGATATTGTACTTCTAAGTATATACCTTAAGGATGGCAGTGACAAAAAGGCCCCATAGACACCAAAATATTTACAGTAGCACATTTTGTAATAGTGAAGAATTGGGGGGGGAATAGATACCCATCTACTGAAGAACGGCTAAACAAATTGTGGTTCATGAATATAATAGAATAGTACTGTGATGAAGAAATTATGAAAATGAAGAAGGATGGGAGGACCTCACACGAATTGATGCAAAGCAAAATAAGCAGCTAAGAAAACAATATATAAAATAACTACAACAATGTATGAATGGTACAAAATTACAGTGACCACGTTTGGCCTCAAAGAAGAGGGACTGTGGGTGTAGAATACTGCATATGTCAGACTTTTTCTATGTCTTGGTTCCTTTTGCTAAACTCATCTTTTCTTCTGGATGGCTCTGTCCCAAAGGGAGGGAGACTCATTGGGAAATGAAAGTGATATAAAACCTAAAGATGTGAAGGAAAAAAGCATTGTAAATGTCTTCTTTGAGATGTATAGGAAAGTTCGACATCAGTGAGTCAGTTTGCTGTTCCTGTTACATAGAAAGCCTTTACTTCTTTCTCCAAACAAGTAAAGAAGCCCAGAACCAAAGCATCTAGGACTGCTGACAGTACAGGGGGCCCAAATGGATGTTAGGATATCCCATTCAGCTGCTTTCTTATCTCAGAATAAGACATTTGATGGACTTGTGGAGTTATTAAGAACACATTTCTTACCAACACCGTGTTCACTGACTAAAACCTCACAAAACAAGTCAGTAGCCCAGTAAAAGGCAATGTTGCTTATGGTACTCTCAACACTGTAATTTGAGAAAGTTCTTAGATGACATGTTTGTGGATTACCTTGTCAGCAGAGCTTGCAATGAATCCCTCCAACTTGACTGAGCCAATTAACAAATACAGGGTTAAAAAGTTTAATGATAAAAATGTATGTGCATATACATCATTGGTAATTTGTCTATAACTTACACTATTATCCTCTTCTGATGCTTTTAAGTACATATTCACATATGTATGATAATAATCATGCATTTCTAAAATACTTTGTGGTTTCTTAAGCACTTTCTCCTCAACAATCCTGCGAGCCAGGTAGTATGAATATATTATTATCCCTAATTTATAATTAAGGAAACTAAGAATTGGGCAGGTTAAATGATTTGGCATGCCAATAAGTGCCAGAACTAGGACTTAAATGGTCTTCTTACTCTCTCTTTTTCTATCTTCCTTTTCTTTCTCTTCCTCTCCCTCTCTTTCTCCCCCCCCATCTTAGAACCTTGGGCATAGAAAGAGGAAGTGGTTTGTACATGGTCATATAGCCAGTATGTATCAGAAGTGAGACTTGAACCCAAGCCTTTCTGACTCCATTATCTCTCTATCCATTATGCCATGATGCCTCTTGTAGATTATAAATATACATTTTATGTAGTTGTAGTCAGAGGTTATACAGTACTCCTGATTTTAACTTTCACCATTTTAGATTATTTAGTATCAAATTTTACATAAGTCTAAATTTGCTTAACCAGATCTGTGATTTCATTGGTTTAGGGAACTCTTAGGGAGGAAACACCCTCTTCCAATTCGTAGCCACGTTTCCTCTGATACTAATACTCTTTTTTGGGGGGGAGGGGTTTGTTAGGCAGTGAGGTTAAGTGACTTGTCCAAGGTCACACAGCTAGTAAGTGTTATATGTCTGAGACCAGATTTGAACTCAGATCCTCCTGACTCCAAGGCCAGAGCTCTATCCAGTGCACCACCTAGCTGCTCCCCTGATACTAATACTCTTAAAGAGTTTCTTGGAGTAAAGAGAGATGAAGTGACTTTTCCAGGGTTGCACAGCAGGTGTGTGTCAGAGACCAGAGGCCCTCCTGACACTGAGATAGGCTCTCTACCCACTATGCCTCCCTACCTCTCAAATATGCTTTTTTCAATTTGTCATTCTTTAAGCTACTAGATCCTTAGTTGTATTAATATGCTAGTGTGTTAAGCTATTCCCTAACCTTTAGGTTTTAAAATTGTTTCCAACTTTATAAATGTAGCAAGATATATCTTTGTACACAGAGTCCTTTGTTATTTTCTTGAGATACTAAATTACTCCTCTGATTGGAGGTAAGCTATCATAGGTTTCCAAAGTGGGCAACACCACCCCTGGGGGGCATTGGAATGATGGGGGGGCAGTAGTAGCCTCAGGTACAATTGGGGGGGAGTTCAATAAAAACAAGGGGGTGGTAGGAGCACAAGGAAAGAAAAGAAAATGGGAAATTTTAGAAAAAAACGTTTGTCCATGTTTCATCTGCTGTGTAACAGAGTTAAAGTCGTAGTAATTACATTATTTTCTAAATAAACACACAAAATGCAAGTTATAACCAATCAGTGGTCAAGTCCATGGACTTGACAAGCAGGCGAATATGTTGGGCACTGTTGGGAAGTCCAGCATGCATCATAAGGAATATATGTGTGTGATGTCTTGTTTGGAATACGATACTATATGCAATATTGCATCATCAAAATTTCAATGCAGGAAAAAAGCACAAATTCACAATAAATTATTACATTTAAGATGCATCATTTAAAAAATATTTTTAATATATATCTATCTATATATATTTTTAATGATGCAAAGGGTTAAAGGGCTAAAGAAAGTAGATTTCCAGGGAGGTGCTAATTTTTTTTTTTAAGTTTGGAAACCTTTGCTCTAGGTTCTCAGAGCCTATGACACAAGAGCCCAAGCTCTATAAGATTCTCCCAAGCTGGAAAGGGCTTGCTCATAAGCCTATGCCAGACTGCATATCTGTCATCTGCCATTAGCCTAGCTAAGTGTGAAGGGGCTCACTCTCAGGATGGCCACAGCATGATGAAGTTTTTGGCTGTTGCAGCTTAGACAATCTATCAACTTTCAAAGGGGTTGCATTATACATTGGTGGAGACCAAAACCATATACCAAATGGTGGATCCTAATACAAGTGTTATTGGGTCAAAGGATCAACATATCAAGAAGCTGTGACTAAGGCATGAACAAATGTCCCTTTAAGTCCCTACCCCTACACTATCAGCAACAGCCTGGGTGGTGGAAAGAGAGTCAACCTTAAGAGTCAGGAAGATATTGGTTTGAGTCTTGCTTCTGACACATGCTGGTTGTGTGACCCTGGATAAGGTCATTTAACCTCTCACTAGCCCCAGACAATTCTCTAGATCTAGAGCTATAAATTGCAGAACTGTTGCTGTTTTGCCATGGTGACAGTTTTCTCATGGGAAGTATACCAGTGATATCACAGGTCCAGAATGAACTTGTCTCTTCACAGGCCTCTCAAAGTTGAGTTTCCTAATTTTAATTTTTTTTTCAGTTGGATGGGTATGAGGTATTGTTGAGTGGTGCAAATTTGACATTTATAAAGGCCCTTGTGAAAGAGAATGTATGACTATGCGTCAGAGAAATTAATGCAACATCTTTGGACAAAAATGCTACCCATAACACACACACCCCTTTTGCCAAAAGAGTCATTGGGACATTGGAGATGCACATGGCCCGGCTGTGGAGGGATACACTAATGCTTTGCTTGCAGATTCTGCAAGCATGTCACCCAATCTCTGTTCCAACCAAACTGGCTTACTTTGTACTCACCATCCATGACATTCCACTTCTCACCCTTACCTTTGCAAAGGCTGTCTTATGTTCTTTTAATCCATTCTCTCCTCTCCTGCTCCTCTTAGGATCCATATCTTCCTTCAAAGTATAGTTCAGGTGCCACCTCCTGAATGAGGTCTTTCTTCCTCCTGTCTATCGCTCTCAGAATTACTTTTATTGATCTGCATATGTTTTATATTGACTTATGAAGCATTGCTTCCTCCCTCCCCATTCCCAGGGATAGTGTTTCAACTAGTAGCAAAGTCTGAAGCAGCTGTTTAGAGCGCTATTCTTTTAACATTTAAACTTATTATTTATTTATTTTTAACCTTCTCTTCTTTTTAAATTTTGACTTCTAAATTCTTTCCCTCCCTTCCTCCCCTCCCACACCCACTGAGAAGGTAAGCAATATATCAATTATACATGTGAAATCATGCAAAACCAATTTCTATATTAGCTATATTTTTTTAAGCAAGAAAAAGAAAGTAAGAAAATTATACTCAATTTGCACTTACGACTTTATCAGGGGGGCAACACCAGCCCTGAAGTCAGGAGGACCTGGGTTCAAATCTGGCCTCAGACCAAACACTTGACACTTACTAGCTGTGTGACCCTGGGCAAGTCACTTAACCCCAATTGCCTTTAAAAAAAAAAGACTTTATCAGTTCTCTCTCTGGAGGAGGATAGAATTTTTTCATCCTGAGTCCTTTGGAATTGTGTTTGATCACTATATTGATCAGAGTAGCCAACTCTCAGAGCTGATCATTGCTGTTTGTCTTGCCATGTTTGTTTGTTTGTCTGTTTTCTGAAACCACCCCTCTCATCATTTCTTATAGCACAATAGGACTCCATCACAATCATATGCCAGAACTTATTCAGCCATTCCCCAACTGATGAGCATCCCCTCAGTTTCCAACTTTGCCGCCACAAGAAGAGCTGTTATAAATATTTTTGCATAGAGTGCTATTTTTTAGGCAGCTGGTGACACAGTGAACAGAACACTGGGCCTGAAGTCAGAACGACCTGAGTTTGAATTCAGCCTCAGACAAAATTTACTAGCAATGTGACCCTAAGCAAGTCACTTCACCACTATTTGGCTGAGTTTCCGTAACTATAAAAAGGGACCAAATAAGATAATATATATACGTGTGTGTTTGTATATATATATGTATATATATATATATATATATATATACATATATATATACACACACACATATGTGTGTGTCTATATATACACATATATACATGCATGCATGCATGCATATATATACATACATATATAGAGACACACACACATACTTAGGATACAGTGCCTAGCACACAGTAGGCACTATATAAATGCTCTAAACTCAAATTGTACCAGTTCACTCAACTGGCCATGAGCAAATAAATGTCCTTATAAGTCTCTAGCCCCAAACTACCAGCTGCTTGCTCTGTGCATGTGTGGAGAGCACCAGCTGTCTCTCAGACTTCTCAACCTCTTTACCTCTCTAGTGTCTTCTTGGGTTCCTATCTGGGCTATACATTTTCCAATAATAATTCCCAGCTAACCTGGTTTTTCAGATCTCTAAAATAATTCACTCAATCAGATGTAAGGAGAAGGGTTGATCAGGGGAGCCCATGACCCACTGGATGAATTTCCCCAAATTAATTTGATGAGATAACAGGGAAAAGACCTTTGTGTGGATGCTTTTGAAGGATACCTCCAATGGAGAAAGACCTTGCTGAAAAGACAAAAGAACAACTGTAGTTGATTTCCAATGACTGAGGCTGACTCTAACATGAATGGCAACTGTGGTAGGTTGGGACGAATTCAGGTGTACCTAGTACTTCAGGTTTGGATTGGAACAAAATGAGACATTCATAGATTATCTAATAGTTAACAAAAGAAGATTTTCTTAATGATAGCAGAGAAAGGATATTTAGCAAGGATACAGCATTAATTCAATGGTGTATGGCTTCCTTGACTCCTTATTGGCCATGCTGGCCTTCTGATTAGAAACCCAAAAGAGGGGAGCAACCCTTGTCTCCTTGTGGGCTAGCTTTTGTATTTAGGCCAACAAGAAGTTATGTCAATGGACTAAGCCTTAGTCCAGGGATGGGGAACTTTTGGCCTGGAGGCCACATGTGACTCTCTAGGTCCTCAAGCGAGGCCCTTTGACTGAATCCAAACTTGGATAGTCAGTCAAAGGGCTACACTTGAGGACTTAGAAGGCCACATGTGGCCTCCAGGCCAAAGGTTTCCCACCCTGCCTTAGTCCCTTAAGCCAAGTGAGGCTTGACTATGGTTCCAGTACCTTTGAAGAAAAAAAACAGCTTAGCTTACATAGTAGATCTTACTCCTATCATAACAAAAATCAATAATCTCTCAGTCTCTCTCTCTGTGTCTCTGGATCTTTGTCTCTGGCTCTGGCTCTCTCACACTCTCCTTCTCTTGCTCCTCCTCTCTCAGGAGAAGTTAATGGCAACTAATAGGTAAAGCATATGGTGAGCTGTGTATATATTTGCCCAAGTGGCCCGATGATCTTGTGCATTAAAGTCTTGATGCCTTTTGCCCTTTGGTTTTCTTCTCTGAGCACAGATCAGACACTAGAGTTCATTTATGAAAAATGTTTGTTTCTTTTCTCAAGCATTTATTATCTCTCCCTATCCTACTGGCCACCTCCACAAATGAATAAACACACACACCCCAAAACTAAAAGCTTCACAAAAGACACTTATAGTCCAGCAAAGCAAATTCCTACATTGGTCATGTCCAAAAATGCATGTCTCTTTCTAGATTTTCAGTCTATCACCTCTCTGACAGGATGTGGGTGGTGTGGTTAATCAAAGTCCTAATGCCTTTCAAAGTTGTTTTTAGAGACTAGAGTTACTGAGGATGGGATTTCCCTGCTCAAGCAGTTGGATTTCCTCCAGAAGCACATGGCACAGGGTAGATGTGTGCTTCCATGCAGCCTGAGAGGGTGATCCTGAGAGTGGATTTTGCCAGACTTGGGAATTACCTCATGTATAATGCCAGGTTTGAGAGTCAGGTACTAATCTCCTTGAGGAAGATTTTATCAATAACTTGCTTCTGGGAGGAGGAAGATTACCAAAGTGGTCCTTGAAGCTGTAGGTCAGGAACAACCTGGCAGGGAACTGGGGACCCTATACCACAGCCAGGTGATCAGAACGCCAACTCTGCCTGCTTTTGTCAGGAATTGCTCAGACAGTGAAGGCCCAATGTGAAGGGAAATGCTAATTTAGCAGCCCCTCAAATATGTTTATCTTCTAGGGGAAGGCTAACGGGCTGTTTGAGTGCCTTAATTTTTAACATAGACTGCTAAGTTCTTAGTATTCTATGCATTTCCCACTGGAGTGAAAGAAATGCTGTCTTATACACAATTATATAGTAAATGCCTGTGTGGGAGTTGGGGACCTTGTTATCTACCTTCAAGGAAACCTAGACATCAGCTTTACTATCAGGTGGGGGCATAAACCAAAGAAAAGAAGAAAGAGAAACTGACCCTATGAGATAAGGCACCAAGCTCTGAATCCAGAATGTGGAGGAAGGGAGACTGGATCCCCTCACCTCATTTCTGCATCTGAGAATTCCTATTTTTCTTTAATACCAGCTTCAATACCACCGTCTCCTTGAGGCATTTCCTGATTCCTCTCTTGGTTAGCACCCCTAAAAATTACCTCATATTTGCTCTGTATTACATTTTTTTGTGTGGGGCAGCTAGGTGCACAGTGGATAGAGCAGTGGCCCTGGAGTCAGGAGGACCTGAGTTCAAATCTCAGACACTTATTAGCTGTGTGACCCTAGACAAGTCACTTAACTTCTATCTATATCAATTTCCTCATGTGTAAAATGGATTGGAGGAGGAAATGGCAAACCACTCCATTATCTTTGCCAAGAAAACCCCAAATGGGGTCACAAAGAGTTGGACACAACTGAACGACAAAGTCTGAAAAGCTAGGAAGCAGGGGTGAGGAAGTAGAACATTTCAGGCATGGGGGATAGAAAGCCAGTGCAAAGAGAGATGGAGTGTTGTATGTGAGGAAGTGTGGAGGGGAGTAAAGTGCAAGAAGGAAAAAATGTAGAAAGAGACCAAGTTGTGAAGAGGTTTAAATACCAAAAAAAGATTTTACATTTGATCCTGGAGGTAACAGGGAACCACCGGAGTCTGCTGAGTAGGGAGGTGACCAAATCAAAGCCATGCTATAAGAAAAACACTTTGGCAGCTAAGGGGAGAAAGGATTCCACCAGACACTTGAGGCAAGGAGACCAACCACAAAGCTATTGAAAGGGCCCAGGGGTGATGTGCTGAAGGCTTACATCATCGTACTGAGAAAAATTATTATTATACTATTATATTAATAACCAAGTATTAAATTGGGATCCAGGCTTTTCTCCTATTTCCTCACGAAGGTTCAGCTTTTGTTAAAGTCAGTCTCTGAAGGACATGACTGATGAGATTACTCTTAGTCTTCAAGAAACATGCTCTTCTATCTTGGGTGGGACCCCACCCAACTAGGAGACCTAACTTCTATTTAGAATATAAATATAATCCATTCTGGACCAGTCCTTACCCTAGAGAAAGGAGCCCCTGTTCTTGTACCCCTCCATTAGAGTTTAGGGTGACTCAGCTCATGAAGGAGAAAATCAACCAGAGTGGTCTCTGTGGAAGACGGATTCTGCCATCCAGATTGCTGGAGGCGGTTGAGACTCATGATCAAGCCATGTTCTCAGCAGAAGGAGATGAAGACTTTCAGCGCATCTCCTCATTAAATATTCACCAATTGGGGCTGATTTTCAGAAGGGTTATTTAAAGCTTATAGGGTCTCCACTGGGTGTCTGAGAAAAACCACTGACCATCGATTTATTGACTGCCAGCCAGCCTAATTAATATATTAATTATTAATTACCCAGAAACTCTGTCTTTTGGTTTGTTTGTTTTCTATTTGTCACAGTGATATAGTGTGAGTGAAAAGAAGTACACATACAGAAAAGAGATTGTGAAGGGAGAAGTGACTGGGAGGATAGTGGTACCTTTGACAGTAACAGGGAAGTGTGGGAGGGGGCAGAGTTTAGAGGGCAGAAACAATGAGTTTTGTTTTGTATATATTGAGTTTGAGATGCCTACAGGACATCTAGTTCAATGTGTCCATAAGATTGTTAGTACAGTGTGACTGAAGCTCAGGAGACAGGTGATAATTGAACCTGAGAGCTGATGATATCACCAGGAGAAATAGTAAAGAGGGAGGAGGCTGGTAGTAAACAATAGAATAGATGGTAAGGACAATAGTATGGGGGACACTCATGCTTTGTGGAAGAATCCAGCAAAGGAGACTGAAGAATAGGAGGAGAATGAGAAGAAAACAGCTTCAAGTAAACCTAGAGAAGAGAGAGTATTAGAAGACAAGAGTGATCAACAGAGCCAGAGGCTACAGAAAGATCAAGAAAGATGAGAAATAAGAAGAAGCCATTACACTTGGCACTTAAGAGATCCATGGTGTCTTTGGAGAGGGACGTTTCAGTTGAATGATGAGCAGGGAAGCCAGATTGCAGAGGGCTGAAAAATTGAACCAAAGAGAGAAAAATGGAGGAAATGAGAATAGATGGCTTTTTTCTCAGTGAATGTATCTATGAAAGGGAGGAGAAATATAGGATGATAACTAACTTAAATGGTAGGTCAAGTGAGAGGTTTTTTAAGGAGGGAGGAAATATGGATATTTTCGTAAGAAGCAGCAGGGGAGGAGCCAGTAAATTGGGAGAGATTAAAGATTAGAGAAATGATGAGGAGGTTAGAGGGAACAATCTGCTAGAGAAGATGAGATGGGATGTGCAGTAGGAGCAAAATCTAAAACCTCTCACCATGAAGTTAGGCTAATTTTTCTTAAAAGGTATTGAGACCTTTAAATTTTAAAAATAAAATACTATTTTTAAAAAAGTTATTGAGACCAACCTCCAGTCTTAGTTGGCTCAGAGGACTAAAGACTAAGGCTGTTGATATCACTTCCTGTTCCTCTCAGTACAAAGCAGCCATGAGGAACCCCAAGAGCTCTCTGATATTTAGAGGAAGAGCACCTCAGGCAAGGGAACTTTGTTCAGTTAAATTAACTTGTGGGTGTCCTTAATGATTTGCCTTATTGAATATCCTTCTGCTGCCATGGCAAATTAAATCTTTTTTTTGTTAGCTGTTGACCTACAAGTGTCTTACTTTGTTCCAATATTGAACTTAAACTACCAGAGCACTAGCCTGAGGTAGTTCCAGTCCAAAAAAAGTTGGGGCTCAAAGGCCTAGAGGGATTCAGCTTATCAAGGAGAAGGGTCACCTCATCGTAACAGACAGGAATGAGAGTCTGAGTGGTGCGAATTAAGGGGTGGAAGGAGGGGAGCTCTCTGTGAGTGGTACCCAGTTTTTTTTTAAAGTGAAATACGAAACAAGGTCTTGTCAAGTCCTGAAATAAATCAAAGCCATGAGTTGATGAATAAATCATCTTTAATTAAGGTAACAGGGTAGCAAACCTGCCACCCTGGGAGATATCCAGTGGATTTCCCAACCAAAGAGACCCATGAAAAAGTTTTTATAGTTTTAGGAGGAGAAGGGGAAGAGACAGTATGAGCTAGCAAGGCCTGATCATGAGACCCCGTGGCCCTTGGCAATCCAGGCAAGGAAAACTAGCTATTTTGTCCTTCATGCCATGAATCCCAATGGAAAGGGGCAAGGACACTAGAAGCTGAGATCCAGCTTGGGCTGGCCTCCCCACAAGGGAACATGGGGGGATAGGAGGGAAGGAACCTAGGTTCAGCTCAACCTAAACAAGAGTAAATATCTTAAGAGCAGGAATGTAAGGACATTACTGAAATTCTGACATTACAAGGATCATTTAAAGAAGTGACAGTCCAGGGGCAGCTAGGTGGTGCAGTGGATAGAGCACCTGCCCTGGATTCAGGAGGACCTGCGTTCAAATCTGGCCGCAGACACATAACACTTACTAGCTGTGTGACCCTGGGCATGTCACTTAACCCCATTGCCTAGTTAAAAAAAAAAGTGGCAATCTTTAATACATTTGGTATTAACAGTTTTTATCATTATATTAACAATTTTCTGTCAGTCTTCAGCTAAGAGGGTATTATAGGGGAAAGGGAACTGTGGGAAGCTTGAGGAAGGATGAGAAGGTTTGGAAAAGCTGCTATGGTGAGTGGGAGAGTGAATTGTTGGTGAAGTGTAAAAGGATTGCTTTGCTGCAATGAGGGCTCCAATTACACCCTGCCAAGCCTCATCTGACACCTCCCTTCCTGTAAATGTGCTGCTGAATGAAGGTGGAGAAAATCATGCATCTACTACAAAGTTATGTCACACAACCAACCTCAGCAGGGCCCTCTCTGCTGCTGAGCAATCCTTCTATACCTCCCTTATCAACTCACTAGCTCACTCTCCACAGACGGTCTTCCAAACCTTTTCATCCCTCCTGAAACCTCCTATGGTTCCAACCCTTCCCTTACTAGTTTCAAGGCAGCATAGTTGGTGCATTGGACTTGTCAGAACTGAGTTCCAATCCTCCCTTAGACACTTACTAGAAATATGACCCAGGGCAAATCATTTAAGCTCTCGGCCTCAGGTTCCTCATCTGTAAAATGCGAATTATATTTACTCCTCTCTCACAGGGTTGCTGCAAGAATCAAATGAGATAAAATTTATAAAAGTGCTTTGCAAACCTTAAAAAGCTATGGAAGTGAGAACTATAACCCATTATTTATTATAATGAAGCAGCCAGACTCAAATTACAATAGTAAATGGTTCAATTTCAACTTGTCAGGTCTTCAGTGAAATACTCCAGGGATTTATGCTCCGCATTGTGTTTAATGTTTTTTATCAATGACTAGCTTCCTTCAAGGCTCAATCTGTCAGTCAGTCAGACAACAATCATTTATTAAGCTTATGATGTGTCAGGAGCTATGCTAAGTGGTGGTGGGGGAAGAGGAGAGGAATGCAAAATACAAACAAAACAAAAATATTGGTTGTCATCACGGATTCTATGTTCTAATTGGGAAAGACAAAATATAAGGAAAGTGAAGGGGGAGAGGGAAGAAGGCACCCAGCACAGGAGCATGATGGAGGAGCTGGGATTATATAGTGGAGAGGAAAAAAGAGAGAGCTGGCCTGAGAGAGCTCCCGAAGAGTCATCCAGTCAGAGGCTGCAAAGGGTTGAGGGTAGTTCAGAGCTGAAATGATCTTCTAGAATTGAGAGTTTTCCGGGGCATAACAAAGAAGGCGAGAATACAACCTGGTGTGAAATCAATGTGTTCAGCTGAAGTGGCCCCCTACAAAGCCTTTCCTGACCCCACATCCCAGCTCCTGGTGCCCTCTCCTGAAAAATTGTTCGTTCGTTCGTGTGTGTGTTGTGTGTGTGTGTGTGTGTGTGTGTGTGTATGCGCACGTGCGCAGCTTGGTGGCACAGAGGATAGAGTGCCAGGCCTGGAGTCAGGAAGACTCATCTTCCTGAGTTCAAATCTGGCCTCAGACACATATTAGCTGTGTGACCCTGGGCAAGTCACTTCACCTGCTTGCCTCAGTTTCCTAGTCTGTAAAATGAGCTGGAGAAGGAAATGTATATTTACCAATTTCATATTACATATATACATATGTAATATAAAATTGGCAAATACACATATATACATATATATCCATACCAAATTTATATTTACTCTACCATCTTTGCCAAGAAAACTCCAAATGGAATTACAGAGTTGGACATCCCTGTACCTGGGGACTATTTTTCTTATCTATGGCTTCCTTGGGTTATCAGCCCAGTAATGGCTCAAAGGGTATGGACATTTTAGTAGCTTTGTTTGTGGTTGTGAATACTCTAAAGTTCTTTTGAGAACTATTTATTCATATCCTTTGACCATTTATCTATTGGGAAATGGCTATTAATCTTATACATATTTATGAATTGTTTATATATCTTTGATACCAAACCCTTATCAGAGAAATTTGATTCAAAGATTTTTTTCCCCATTCTACAACTTCTCTTTTTTATCTTAGGTGCATTAAGGTTGTCTGTGCAGAAGCTTTTCATTTTCAAGTAATCAAAGTCATCTATTTTATCTTTGTAATTCTTTCTATGTCTTGTTGGTTAAGAATACATCTCTTACCCATAGCTGAGAGGTATATGATCTATTTCTCTTTTAACTTTTTAATAAATGTAATTTTAAAAATACGATCTTTAATATTAAAGTCACATATTCCTTTAGAATGTATAGTGGAGTGTGGCATAAGGTATTGGTCCAAGCCTAATTTCTGCCAGACTGCTTTCTAGTTTTCCCAGCTGTTTTTATTAACTAGGAAATTTCTCTCGACATAATTTATATTTTCCATTTTATCAAGCACTGAGTTATTGAGCTCTGTTGTTTCTGAACCTAACTTGTCCAATCTGTTCCACTGGTCTCTCTGTTCTTTAACCAATACCAGATGGTTTTGATGACAGCTGCTTTATAATATAGTTTGAGGTCTAGAAATCTTATTCCTTCTTCACCCTTGCTTCTTTTCATCATTTCCCTCGATAGTCTAGCTCTTTTGTTTTCTTTCAAATGAATATTGTTATTATTTATCAAGTTCTGGAAAGTATTCCCTTGGTAATTTGATTGGTATGGTGTTAAAAGTATAAATTGTTAAAAGTATAAATTCACTTTGTTTCAATTTTATCTTTGTATCTTGAGCTCCTAGAACAGCTCTGAACACATCATAAATGCTGACCGATTGACTGAAAGATGGATAGATGAAGATTCTTCAAGGCCATTTGATTCAGACCTAGATAAAGGACTTGATAATTCCCAACCTTCATCTCTGAGAAATAAAGTTGGGGATTGAGCTGGCAATCCCCATACAGATGCCTTAAAAAAAAAAAAACAAAACATCTTATTTGTTTTTCTAAAAATGTTAAGAAATAATATTCACTCCAGCCTAAAACCTTTTTCAGACTTTTGCCTTTAGGAAAAGTGGGTAGAACAAAAGCTAAAGCCATTCTTAAGGAAAAAGGACTAATGGTGATAACCAAACTGAACTCTTCTCTAGATAAGATGATAACCTCTCCATCCACCGGGAAGTGACCTGCCCCATAACCACCCAGAGGGCAATGTCTTCTTTTGCATTCAAGGTTAAGATATCAATCACGGGAAGGAACTCTTTTCAGTCCTTAAGGGGAGTGCTCCAGGAAGAAACTGTGCGGTGATGACTATTCTATAATGTTAACCCCAAATGCATTTTTATGTATTGTGGTCTTTTCTTTGTTCCAGTTTCCTATAAATCTTATCTGAAATTGTCTTGGGGCAGAGCACTGGGGACCATACCAGCTTAGATATCTGTCTCTAAACTAGACATGGCTTGGATGCAGTTTAATGATAAATTAAATAAAATGGTTTCTGGCAGACTTTGACCTAAAAGTGCTGAGCATAATATTGACAGGTCTTTTTTAGACAATAGGCTCATCATATCTGAATACAAATGAGACTATTCATATAAGAATTAATTAAGCACGGCTGATTGGCTTGATCAAGCATGCTTGATATTCCTGGTATTTTATTTATTATTTATTGCCAAAAGCAGGAAGGACACCAATCCCTAAGACCTTGAGGTCTAAGATTTATTCCAGCCTTGAGCTGAGGATGTATGACTAAAAATCTTTTTCTAGCTTCTCCTTCAGTCTTTCTTACAATCTTTTGCATTTACAAAGCAACTTGCCTCTGCAGAACAGGGCAGGCCACAGATACATACAACACAGCCATGAGTAGTGTGTCATGTGAAATTTAGACAGTGTATAGATGTTCCTCTCTGTGAAAATCTCTTTCTTTTTTCACAATTCAGTGTTGGTTTGGAGGCCTCCTTGTCATTTTTTTACTGTCCTGCTAAGCATGGCCATGGGAATGGGTCATTTTGTCCAAACAACCATGCACTCATGTAAATTAAAAAAAAAAAAAGAATAAAACTTTCAGATATGAACAGGCATCGAGGTAAAAAGCCAGGGCCTCAGCTAAGAGGGAAAATTGAAATTTCAGGATTGAGGTAGAGTAGTAAAAAGATGGTTATGCATATCTCAAAGTAAAAAGAGAACCAGGGGTCAACTGAAGCCATTTTGAACCTGCTCACAAGGTCTGCTTGTTCACAAATCAGAAAATGGTTCAAAACAGGGCTTGACTTTTTTGTTCTGTTTATCATCTAGAGCAAGGTCTAAAAACTATGGCCCCTCCCAGGCCAAATCTGGGCTGGTCTAGACTTAAGAAAGGAAGGGAGAAATGTTATCAACATAAATTAAACTTAAAAACTTAACAATGTGTTGAGCATTTTTGAAGAGCCAGTTTTTAAACATCTGCCAGAAAACCCTGAAGAGAATTCTGTCACTCCAGCTTGGTTTCTTTATCAGTGGGGTAGAAGTCAAGGCCAGATGTAGTCACTGAATCCAAAGAACAAGAGACTGTGCTCTAGTTAAAAGACCCAGTCCCTTCCCTGTTTAAGACAAATCATAATGTCAGTGATTAAACTAAGTGAATATTTATAGGTAGCATAACTTAATGAGGAAATCACTGGATTTGGAAGCAAAGACTGTCTCACTTTTCATAATTTCTCCCAGTCGAATTCCCAGTACTTAGCAGAGTTTTTGGTACATAGTAAAGAGTGGATGAAGGTTTTTAAATTCCATTTCAGAACATGTGTGAGATAGAGAAATTAGCAACAACATTCCTAGGACAGAAATGTTTCCAACCAAACTTAATTGCACTTTAAAATCTGAAGGACTAATTTATTCCTCTGTGTTCATCAAATAATTAGAAATAGTTTAATGTTTGTGAGGAAAGACCAAAGGGAAAAATATTTAAATATTTTAAACTTTTAATATAAGAGTTTTGAACTCTCACCAGAGGCTCTGTTAGAAGTTTAAAATTTTTTTTTAAAATGATAGGGCCCGTTACTTGAAAGGCACTATATCAAAATTATGCAAATACACTTACTTCTTGGAAAATGGTGGAGGAAATGAATGGGGTATACCTGCCCTCTTATGATCTCCTTCCAAAAATGATTATGTTTTGGAAGAGATCCTGTATTGTTAAAGCCTATGCTAGATAAGTACCAGGAAATCAACATGGAACTACATGCCCCCAAAGTCACTGAACTGTATATGCCTTTTGATGCAGAGATATCATTATTAGTCCTATACCCCCAAAGACATCCAAGAAAGGAGAAAAGGACCCATATTACAAAAATATTTATATCAGCTCTTTTTATAGTGGCAAAGAAATTGGAAACTAAGGGCAGGTGCACATCATTTGGAGAACGGCTAACTAACTCCTGGTATCTGAATGTAATGTAATAGTATTATGCAGTAAGAAATAATGAGAAGGATGGATTAAGAGAGGCACGTGAAGACTTATCTGAACTGATATAGAGTGAAATGAGCAGAACTAGAAGAACAATTCATACAGCAACTACAACAACATAAAAACAGCTTTGAAAGACCCTCACAATCAATGCAATGACCAACTGTGTCTCCAGAGGCCCAATGGTGAAGCATTCTACTTAACTCCTAGAAGAGAATGGATGGACATAAGATACAGAATGAGGCAGACACTTCTGTACGTGGTTGATGGGTGGATTTGTTTTGTTTTATAAGCCTTATTTAACACAGGAATCATAGATGAAGCATTTAGAAAACATATACACAGAAGAGAACAGAGGGTGGTTTGGGGTCAGTCACAAACAAGAAGTACAGCTTAGATATTAAAATGCTGATTTTATGTGTGTGTGTGTGTGTGTTTTTTAAGTGAAAGCTGTTTGTCTGCAGTTTCATATGCAAGCCCTTTCCCCCCTTGTTCTTTTTATGTGGAAATGCTCATGTTAATTAGTATTTTTTAAGTACAGAATAACAAAAAACATCTTAAAAAAAACTAAGTGGGAGGATAGCAGTTTGTTAAGAGCAAGAAAAGCCTAAAAATCCCTGAAAACACCCCAGGAAAACTTTCTTTTCTTTTTTGGAGGCAATCAGGGCTAAATGACTTGCAGTGTTACCTAGCTACTAAGTGTCTGAGGTCACATTTGAATTCAGGTCCTCCTGACTCCACAGCCTGTACTCTATCCACTGAGCCACTCAGCTACACTGCCCCCCCTCTCCTCACTCCCCAGGAAATCTTTAAAATGTATCATTAACATATTGCTGTTAATAAGAAAAAAGGAGAATCAACTGCAGACTCCTCCACCCAGACCATCAGTACACTGAAGGATTTCAGGAATCCCGCAGGAACCCTGAAGTAGAATCTGGGTAGGTGGAAAGGACAGGCACAAAGTGGCCGCAGTCTGATGGCAGGAGAAGGGCCCTATGCAAAGGCCAGCCCCCTCAAACCACAGCATGGGTCCAGCATGGAAGCAGCTACAGCAGCCCCTGAAGCCAGCGAAGCACAAGGGGTAGTCAAGGAACAGCGTGGCAAGAGAGAGGCTAGGGGACAGAGCAAACCTTGGAGCTCAATCCTTGAAGCAGGGGTCTAGTCTGGACTACCATATTGAGGTCAAGGCAAGCCCTGCCCCTGCCATACTGGAGAACAGGAGTTCTGACCCAAGCACAGGACCTTCAGCCTACTCACTGAGGCTGCTGAGATGAGCAAATCAAGTAAAACGCCAGAAAACATGAGGATTGAGAGACCCCCAGGAGGTAAACCCCAAGGAAAACAACAACCTCACAACCAGTCTAGTTAATGCTTCCTAGAAAAAAATGTCCTGGCCATAAGGCTACAAAAGTACCTCAAAGAAAAGAAACAAGAAATGCAAAATGCAATAGTCAGAGATAAAAGGCTAGCAAGGAAATATGACACCTTAGAACAGACTGTAGAAAATCTTCAAAACTGAATACCCTGAAAATTATGTCAGGCAAACTCACTCTGTAGGGTTGGTTCAACATAAGGAAGACTATAAATATAATAATTATGTTAATAAGAAAAAACACACGATTATCTCAACAGATGCTTTCAGCAAAATCCAACACCTGTTTCTGTTAAAACACTAGAAAGCATAGGAATAAATGGACCTTTCCTTAATATAGTAAATGATATTTATCTAAAACCATGAGCAAACATTATATGTGACAGAGAAAAGTTAGAGACCTTTCCAATAAGATCATGATAAAGCAAAAATACCCATTATCACAATTAGTATTTAACGTAGTTTTAGAAATGCTAGAAACAGTAATAAGACAAGAAAGTAAAATGAAGTAACAATCATAAGCAAAGAAGAAACAAAATTATCACTTTTTAAAGATGATGTGATGATCAGAAAACCCTGAAGAACTGACCAAAATTTAACTGAAAAAATAAATTCATCCAAGTTGTAGGATGTGAAATAAATCCATATAAATCTTCAAGCATTTCTGTGTGTTCCAAAAGCAAATAAGCAGGGAGAGCTAGAAAGAGAAATTCCATTCAAAATAACTAGAGAAGGTACAGAATATTTGGAAGTGTATGTATGTACCAGGATACATTTAAGAACTATGTGAATCCAACTATAAAATGCCTTTTTGCAAATATTTTTGCTGTTCAGTCATGTCTGCCTCTTCTTGACCCCATTTGGAGTTTTCTTGGCAAAGATACCGGAGTGGATTGTCATTTCCTTCTCCAGCTCATTTTTACAGATGAGGAACTAAGCCAAAGAATATTAAGTGACTTGCCCAGGGTCACACAGCTAGTAAGTGTCTGAGGCCAGATTTGAACCTCAGGAAGATGCTTCCTGGCCCTGTGCTCGATCCACTGCACCACCTAGCTGCCCTTTTGCAGAAAAAAAGACCTTAATAGCAAGAATTATTAATTGCTAAAAATAACAATACAACTTTAATTAACTTAATCAGTGCCATACCAGTCAAACTAACAAAGTATTGTCATATAGGGCTAGAAAAAAAATGATGAAATTCATATGGAAGAATAAAACTTCAAGAATCTTAAGAGTAATAATGAAAAACAGCAGGCAGGATGGAGTCTGTCAGTTCCAGATCTGAAACTACGCTATAGAGCAGTAATTATTAAAATTATTTGGTGCTGGTTAAAAAATAGAGCTGTTGATCAGTGGAACACATTAGGTATGCAACATACGGAAAGACGTAACACAGAAGGCACATGGTTCTAAAAACCCAGGATCCTAGTTACTGGGGGAAGGTCTCATGATTTGACAAAATCTGCTTGGAAAACTGGCGAACATTTTGACATAATTTAGATGCCTATATACCAAAATAAACTCCAAATGGATAATAGTTTAGACATACAAGGTGACTTACTAAGCAAATTAGAGGAGCAAGGAAGATATTACCTTTTAGGTCTATGGATAGGGAAAGAATTTGTGAATAAGAGATAGAGGATTACAGAAAATAAAATGGGCAACTTTATATAACAGTGAAAAGTTTTTGCATAAAAGTCTAATGCAGCTAAAATTAAAAAGAAAACAGGTAACTGAGGAAACAAATCTTTACAATAGGTTTATCTGATAAAAGTATCATTTCCAAGACACATAAAAGAGTCATTCAAATTTATAAGACTAAAAGACATTCCTTCAGATTGATAAATGGTCAAAAGGACATGAACAGCCAATTTTCAGAGAAAGAAATCCAAACTACCAATAACCACATGAAAAAAGTGCTCCACATCACTAATATTTAGAGAAATGCAAATTAAAACAACTCTGAAGTTCCACTTCACACCCATCAGATTGGTATAGATGACAAAATAGGAAAATGACAAATTCTGGAGAGATTGCAGCAAAACAGGCATACTAACTGTTGGTGGAATTGGTCTAACCTTTCTGAAAAGCAATTTGGAACTATGTCCCAAAAGCTATTAAATTGTGTATACTCTGACCCAACTAATACCTCTACTAGATCTATACCCTAAAAAGATCAAAGAGGAAAAAGATCTACATGTGGGGAAAAGAATGAGCATTTATTAAGTACCTATTTATATGCCTGGCTGGGCTGCTAGGTGACTCAGTGGATAGAACACTGGACTTGGAATCAGGAAAATGTCTTCTTGAATTCAAATCTGGTCTCAGATACTTACTAGCTGTGACCCTGGGCAAGTTACTTCACCTTGTTTGCCTCAGTTTCCTCATCTGTAAAATGAGCTGGAGAAGGAAATGACTAATCACTCCAGTATCTTTGCCAAGAAAACCTCAAATGGAGTCAGAGTCAGATACAATTGAAACAACTGAACAACATGCCAGACACTGAGCACTTTTACAAATATCACTTCATTTGTTCCTCACAAATACCTAGTGAAGTAGGTCCTATTATCATTTTATAGTTGAGGAAACTGAAGTAGAGGATAAATGACACGCCCAGGGTCACACAGCTAGTGAGTGTCTAAGGCCCATTGTTCTGTCCACTGCACTATCTATCTGCCTAGGTATAAAATATGCACCAAAATCTTTTTGTTGTAGTAAAGCTTTTTTTTTTGTAGAAGCAAAAAACTGGAAACTAAGGGGGGTGCCTACCTCAGAGGGGACAGGTAAACAAACTGTATTATATGAATGTAATAGAATATTATTGCACCATAAGCAATGACAAAATGAAAAATTTCAGAGGAAACTGGGAGGACCTCTGAACTGATTCAGAGCAAAGAGAGCTGAAATAGAAGAACAGTTTACTTGATGACAACATTATACAGAAAAGCCACTTTGAACAACTTCAGAATTCGAATTAATGCAATAATAAACCACAAGTCCAGGGGACTGAAGGTTAATCATGCCATCCACCTCCTGCCAGTGGTGATAAACTCAAAGTTCAGAATGAGATACAGTTTTTTTGACAACTAAATGTGGGAATTTGCTTAGTTGGACTATGTGGGTTTGTTCTGAGAGCTTTTTTTTTTTTAAATTTCCAATTAGGGGAAGGGGCAGTAGGAGGAAAAGACAATGCTTTCATGGATAAGTGAATAGCTAGATAAATAAAGATATTAAAAAACAATACTACTCTTTGAGTCTAGCCAGTCAACCAGGTCTGATTCCATATGATTGTTTTATTGTCTAAACCATATCTATCTTCTCCACAAAATAATGTGCGATACTTTATCTTTTTTTTTTACTTTTGCAAGGCAATTGGGGTTAAGTGACTTGCCCAGGGTCACACAGCTAGTGAGTATCATGTGTCTGAGGCCGCATTTGAACTCGGGTCCATCCTGACTCCAGGGTCAGTGCTCTGTGCACTGCACCATCTAGCTGTCCCTGAGATACTTTATCAAAAAACTGTTGCTAGAATCTAGCTAAACTACATCATCCATAGCATTCCTCTCAATAGTTGGTAGACCTGTCAAAAAAGAAAATGAGGTTAATCTTGATGAAGCCATGCTGGCTCTTTGTAATCACTGCTTCCCTTTCTAGATGCTTGCCAACCTTCTCTTTTTTATTTTATTTATTTATTATTATTTATCTATTTATTTTTGTTTTCAACATTCCCTTCCATAAGATTTTGAGTTTTAAATTTTCTACTCCTCCCTCCTCACCTCCCTACCCAAGACGGTGTGCAATCTTATATAGGCTCTACATATACATTTATAGTAAGCATATTTTCACACTAGTCATGATGTAAAGAAGAATGAGAACTAATGGGAGGAATCATGAGAAAGAAGAAACAAAACAAAACAACAAAATAAAAGGACAGCAAATAGCATGCTTCCATCTGCATTCAGACCCATAGTTCTTTCTCTGCGCGTAGATAGCATTTTCCATCATGAGTCTTTTGGAGATGTCTTAGATCATTATATTGTTGAGAAGAGCTAAGTCTATCAAAGTCAGTCATTGCATAATGTGGTTGTTACTGTGTACAATCGACCTTCTCTTTAATTAATGATCTGTTCTTGAATTTTCCCAGGAATTGAAGTCAAGCTTAGTGGCCTCTGGTTTACAGACTCCATCCCTTTCCTTTTTCGAAAATTAGAATATTTGCTCTTCTCCAGTCTTACGGTAGCTCTCCAGTTCTCCATTAGCTTCCAGACATCACTCATAGTGGATCAAGTCATGTCTGCCAGTTCTTTCCAAGCTAGGTACTTTCCTAACTATCTCCTTTATTACCTTGGTTATCAATTCCCTGTTAACCATTTTTCTTCTGTCATTTCTAGTATACAGGTAATTTTACTGTGCAGATAAAACAAATAAATATAAGAATCAAGCAACTCAGCCTTCTCTTTTGTCTGTTATCATTGTCCCATCCACCCAAAGCAAAAGATCCATCCCTTCTTTGAGCTTTCTTGTTCTCTCAATATCATTTTTTTAAAAAGCCTCTTTGCTCTTCTTAGCTTTACTAGTCAGTTCCTGCTCAGTCTCAGCTGGAGTATTTAGATAGCAGAGGCCTCACGTGGGCACCACTCAGGCATTCTGAAAGATGGTGGCAATATGGTTTCCTCTTTTCCCCATGAGATTTGAAATCTGTATGTCATAGAGAACACTTCCCTTTAAAAAATGGCATTCAATCGCCTCTGTAGGAACCAGGTATAGAAAATGAAATGGGAAGAATTGAAAAGACAGCCCTTACTAGGTGTGGCTGTGAATTATTTTATTTTCATTTTAGACTATGTATTTTGGTCTATATGTGAGTGAGTAGACATTTCAGGGTCAAATAAAGTTGGTAAAGAGATAAAGAAATGGTGGCAATAACAAAGTTAATTGTGAATAATATTCATAAGAATATCTCTACCTTGTCTTTAGATTTTTTTTTTGAGGCAAGCATGGTTAAGTGACTTGCCCAGGGTCATACAGCTGGTAAGCATTAGGTATCTGAGGTCACATTTGAACTCTGGTCCTCCTGACTCTAGGGCTGGTGCTCTATCTACTGCATCACCTAATTGCCCCTAATCTTTAGATATTAATCTGAGGCTGAACAACTAGGTACTGGGATGATTTGAGCATATTCAGTTGCTGCTAAGTAGGTGGCTCAAGATTGGAACCCAGGAGCTGCTAATAGCCAAAGTAAATGAAATTATTAGCCTAGCCTAGCATGCCACCTGGTGGCATTCAGTAGCTATTCCAGTCACCTTTCCTCAGTGCCTATGTAAAGCAAATGATCCCACGAGAGAAGAAAATACCTTTAAAAAAGTATATAATATGCATACATATGCACTTATATAGATGTACATATATAAATATGTGGGCAGTGAGGTGGCATAGTTGTATGAACCTGGGCATGTCACCTAATCCTGTTTGCCTCAGTTTCCTCATCTGTAAAATGAGTTGGAGAAGGAAATGGCAAACCACTCTAATATCTTTGCCAAGAAAACCCCAAATTGGCTCACGAAGAGGACAAGATTGAAAAACAACTCAACAACAAATATGTAAATTCCCAAGTCTCAACTGATGGGCCATTTATTTCAAGTAATATTTGTTGCCCGGAATTCCACATGCACATTCATTTCTCTTGTAATAAATCCAGTTGTGATGCATGTCTCATGCATTTGTGATTTTTTTGGTTAACATATTTAATAAAATAAAATTTTAATATAACAGAAATATAGGGACATATCGTTGAGGTTGACAGGCGGCATGACATAGTGGACGGCAGTCAGAGTTCCGAGCCAGAAAAAATTAGGTTCTGCTTCTGACACCTCTCTGTCTCCAAGGAAACTCTCTTAGGGCAGTTCCAGATCTGCATGGCCAAAGGATGTCTCCTCACCCTGAGTCCCTTATATTTATAAAATATATTTATATTTATATTTATAAGTCTGGACCATCTCTGAAGTTAGTTATAATAGCATTTGACTATACACACACACACACACACACACACACACACACACACAATATATTGTCGTATTCTCACCCTTATCAGTATGTGTTTAATGGGAATAACCAAGGGAATCTTCTGATCTGCTAGACTGAGATATATAATATAGCATATATTATTTATATACACACATACATATATATGCACATATATTATTATTATTCAGCACTTATTTATAGAGTGCCAATTTATGTACAGAGTGCTGTGCTAAGTGACATATAAAAGTCTAGCTTTATATAAAAAAAAGACAAATCAGTGAATGATTGCTTCACCTAACCTACAAAGAATCTGTGTGAACTGATGCAGAGTTTAGAGTACAGAAACAGAAAAATGCACACAATGACGGCAAGTAAAAACAGTAGAATTCAGATGAAAGGCAATGACCAATATTGGTCCCAATGGACAGAGGATCACTCCCACACACACACACACACATACACACACTCGGTAACAAATGTTGCATGACCTGTCCAGCCCAGCTGCTGTGTAGGTTTTGATGAACTGTTTTTCTCTATGACAAGGAAGGGTTTGTTTGTGGACAGAGGGAGAGAAATGAGGACTTATCTGTTGTAAAAGCAAAACGCATCAAGAAATAAAAATAAGTAAACAAAAAATAAGTGAAATCATTTCAAAATGCTTCATCATAGGATTCATAATAAATCCACCTAATACATTTTAAATGCTTTAATTTACTCACAACTTCTTCAGAATAACAACTGTTGCACAAAATAAATCAGATCTGTGTTGTGTGATGACAACCCCTAGTGGTTAATACAAGCCACTGCATGACTTGTTCACAGAAACAGGGAGCCCTTAGGTTCAGAGGAAGGGGGTGTTCAGGGTAACAAGACACGAGATAACAAGGAGACTATTGGCTTCTATTCCCATATCTTTCACTGATTTTCCCTAAAAACCCCTTCCATTCATTATACCGATTTTCCTGTAGGAACAAGCAAAAACGTTATTGAATCAAAGGGGCCTGACCCCTGGCAGGGGGGTCTGCCATTTTGAAAGAGAATTGGTTATATATTGTCTGAAGACCAGCTTGACTAATTTGAAGTTCTCTGCTAGGTTTGCCTGCTGGATGATGGATTTTTCAGTCCACGGCAACTCCCCAAAACTGTCCACCAAACTGTAGGAGGATCACAATCTACATGAGTGACCACACTTTGAAAATCACAGATCCTTTAAATATTTCCCACAAATATAAATCAGATGAAAGGAAGTGTTGTGTAGTGAATGGAGAGCTGGCCTTGGGGTCAGAAAGACCTAGGTCCAAGTCTTGCCTCTGACATATATTAGCTATATGAGCATGGGAAAGTCATTTAATTTCTCAGTGCCCCCAAGAAACTCTAGAGGACTGCTCTTGGGAATTACAGGACCTGAGTTCAAATCCTAGCTCTAGGGGACCTAGCTCTAGATTGGAGGTTCTTCACCTAGGATACATGAACCCATAAAAAAAAAGAAAAGAACCTCAGCTAAACTGCAGAGGATCTGTGAACTTTGAACTTTTAATATTTTGATAACTGTATTTCAACATAATTGCTTTCTTTTATGATCCCTTGTATTTTATTTTATACATATTTAAATCATTATTCTGAGAAAGCTAAATTTCATTTTCTATGGTTTCACCCTAGCATTCTATCCCATTGAGGATCTCTTGAATACTGATGCTGTCATCCATCCCCAGCTTTATGTCATTCATCCATATTATAAGTGCTTACTGAATGAATGAATGTTTGAAACCTGAACTAAAACAACAGAACAGAAACACAAGCAGGGAACATAAGACATTTCATTTCATATCCTCATAGGCTGGCAGGCAGGCAAGCATTCCCATCAATCGGTTAAGAACACATGCTGAATGCTTACAATGATTGCTGAGCTTTGTACTTGAGACTGGCCAGAGAGGGTGGAGGAGAAAGCTGGGGGAGGGAGGGTAAGAAAAGAAACAGGAATTGAAATTTCGCACGACCAAAGATAGGAAAACAGAGAACAGAATAGAATTGGAGAGCTGGAAGGAAGCTTAGAGACATCTAGGCTACCCCTCCTCCCTCCCTATTTAACAGATAAAGAAATTGAAGCCCAGGAACAGGAATGAGGACAATGCAATAGATTTACATAGGGGTTACTTTCTTTTCCTAACTCCTGGTCCAGGACTATATTTAGTGGACTAAATTGGTAGCGGGTGGTGCCGTGGAGATGCTGCTCGATTTCGACTCATAGAGCCTGGGTTCAAATCTCAGCTCAGCCACTTTGTCCCAGTTTGATGGATGTTGGTCAGCTGCTTAATCTTTTCCAGGCCTCAGTTTCCTCATAAGGAAAGAGGTTGGATTAGAGAATCTCTAAGTTTATCTTCCAGATCTAAATCTATGATGCCTATGACTCAAAGATGACAGTGAGGCTCTGGGGACAGATGGTATGGCGGTGTCTCCAGCCAAGATGGGGCAGGGAAAAGAGCGTTGGAGAGAATCCAAGGAATTTGGTTTTTAGTCATGCTGAGTTTGAGGTAGAAGCAGCATGTCCAGCTGGAAATGTCCTATGGTCAGCAGGAGTTATAGACTTGAACTCTGGAGGGAGTAAGCCAAAACAAATCAGTCTTTGAAACTGAGCGCTTCTCACACAGATCACACTGAAACCTGAAGGAAAAATATGAAAACAAAAACAAAAGAAAACTCTGTGTGTCTACAATGGCCGCTCCAGGTCATGGATTTTCAGTCTGTTGAGTTTCTGTTCTGGAGGGAAAATTTAAGCGAATTTTAATAGCCCCAAAGAAATGAATAGTGTGGCTCAAATAAAAATACCAGTCCAGGCTGGTGGAGACAGGGATGTATTATCAGGGTCCTTCTACTGAAGGAAGAAGGTCAAGAGGTATAGGAGAATCTGAACATGCAATTCTGATACTACAAAAGCCAGTGATTCCGATAAGAAAGAAAAGGGGTGGGGGGGGAGATGAATCTGGCTACACAGAGAGCTTTTTGAAGAATTCAGATTTATTTTTTAAAATATGCATAATACAGAAGTGGCCCATAACCAAGGAAAAATACAGCAAAGTTACAAAAGATTAAATTAATATATAATAGCTGAAAAAAGCCAAAACAGCAATAAAAGGTTACGGTCAGTCCATAATAACCATACACTCATCGATAGTAGATCACGATATAAATATCAATATTATCTCACTGGGTAGGCACAACAGCCCTGTAAGGTAAGTACTAACTGCATCTTAGATAGAAAACTAATGATCAGAGAGGTTATATGACTTGCCCAAGGTCACAAAGCCAGGATGTGTCAGAACAGGCATTCATTCATTCATTCAGAAAATGTTTATAAGGCATCTATTATGTGCCAGGTACCACACTACATGCTATGACTTCAAAGACAAAAATTAGGGCAGCTAGCTAAACGGCACAGTGGATAGAGCACTGGACTTGGAATCAGGAAGATGTATCTTCATTAATTCAAATCCAGCCTCAGATACTTACTAGCTGTGTGAGTGTGACCCTGGGCAAGTCACTTAACCCTGTTCGCTTCCAAAAAAAAAAAAAAGAAACTAAGGAGAGACTGCCATCAAGGAGCTTACATTCTGGGGGGGGAAGGGGGTATGAAGAAGCAACATTTACACAGATTTTTAAAAAATTAAATATATACAGAGTAAATAAAAGTAATTTCTGGGGAGCATCAGGGCACAGGGATCAGGATAGGCCTGAAGTAGGAAGTGGCCAAACAGAAGATTTTACATTTGGTCTGAAAGGTAAGAAAGAACCACTAGAGGGCAGGTATGTATGTGTGGGTGTGTTTAGTGGGGGGGCAGGACTTGGAGGAGGGAGATGTGACAGATCTAGGATTTGAGATCCGGCAACTGTGTTGAGGACCGAACAGGCTAGAGGATCTAGATGATGAATGAAAGGTGGTCATCAAATTTAGAAGAAGAAATATGTCATCTGTTTAAAATCATTGCCTTCTCAAGTCAACAAGCATTTATTATGCTCATACTATGTGCCAGGCACTATGCTAAGTGCTGGGAATACAAGGACAAACAGAAAGGATAGTCCCTGTCTTCAAAGAGCTTGCATTCTAATGTAGGAATGATGAGGTCTAGAAGTTTAGGGGTGCTGGAACCTCGAGATCACAATATGCGGGCCCTGTCTAAATGAATTCAACCCAAATCTTCGTTCAGCCAGAGGAAAAGTTTATTAGAGATAAACCATACAGGCCAGACTCTTAAGGAATCTGAACATTAGTGACGCCCATAGGGATGAGCAGGCATGAGAAAGTCTCAGTGTTTAAATAGGGGCTTGGGTGGATCTTATATACACTCAAGTAATTTTGGGTGACCAGAGAAGGGGCTGGGAAGAGGAGCTGGGTGACTGGGGGAGGAGCTTAGGGAGAATGGGAGGGTCTGGATAGGGTCACCCAGGAATAGACAATGAAGGACTAGGCTTTTATCAGGGTACCAAAGACCTGGAAGGAAGAGGTTGACAAGATCAAAGTTGAGATCAAAGACTAGGCTTCTTCCTTAGGATTTCAAGGACCAGCTTCTTAGAGAGATAGTGAAAGATCAGAATAAGAATAAGAGGTAAAGAAAGGCCAGTTGAATGAAGTATAAGGATTTTCTGGGGCCCATAGACAAATGGGAGCCAAATTCTTTTTTGAGAAAGGGGCAAAGGTCTTGGCTTGGGCCCATACCCCATCAGGAAGACAACACATAAAAGGAAGCTGAAAACAGGTAAGAAAAGATGAAGGTGCCAACTGAGGGGACATAAAAGGAAAGTCTTGGGAGTCAGGGAATGAATGAAGACATAGTTGACCTGGGCAACCTCCTTAAAACAGAGATTCTGGGGACAGCTAGGCGGTGCAGTGGATAGAGTAGTAGCCCTGGCGTCAGGACCACCTGAGTTAAAATCTGGTCTCAAATCATATACACTTGACACTTACTAGTTGTGTGACCCTGGGCAAGTCACTTAACCCCAATTGCCTAGCCAAAAACATACAAAACAAAACAAACAAACAACAACAACAACAAAAAACAGAGGTTCTGGAAGGAACCAGCCAATCAGAGGGGAGTACTCACAGGGGCAGAGGGTACTTCCAGGGTTAGAAGAAATCCAGGCATAGAGTGAGTTTCCAGGGTGAAGAAGTTTCTTTGGATGGTAAAGAAATTCCTATGGAGAATCAGGAATCTAATCCCTGATGGGATTAAGAGATATGATCTACCTAAATAATACCTCCTATGTCCATTCTAAAGGATTAAGGTCTTGGTCTGAGGGAGGAGGTCTCATTGATTTACTTTGGGGGGGACCTTGAAGTTCAAAGAGGAATGAATGTCAGTGGTTGGACAATTCCCCAGGGTCATTCTGGAAAGATTAAGTGACTTCTGTTCTACTAGGCCAGTAGAATATTAACTCAATCTGTGTTTCATATTGTGACATTTTCCTTGTTCAAGATTCCTATAAATGTTACTTCAAAATGTCTTGTGTTTAAAGAGATGTCTGAGGGCAGGAGGGGATTCTGTCATTTTGAATATTTCTCTCCAAACAGAACAATGCTTGAATTTAGAATAATGTTAAATTAATAAAAATCATTTCTGGTAAACCTATGCCTAAAATGCAAGGCTTAGTATTTACATTGTTTTTTCTTCAATAATGTGTCATGGAGGGAGAATTAGCAGGCTCGGCAACTGACTGGATATGGGAAATGGAAGAGAAGGAAAAACTGAAGATGACTGTGAGATTAGATGGACGGTGGTGCCCTCCATAAAGACAGGGAGGTTAGGAAGAGGAGTGAGGGTGGGGGGAGCTAATGAGCTGTTTTGGACAAGAGCTCTGAACAGAGACTAGAGCTGGATACACAGATCTGGAAGACCCAGAGTCTAGGGGAGTTAACGAGATTGCCAGAAGGGAAGACAAGTTCAGGATAGAGCTCTAGAATATTCACAATAGGGGATGACTTGGACAGTGATCCAGCAAAAGAGATTGAGAAGGAATGACTGTACAGGTAGGAGAATTAGATTAAAGTCCAGAAAACCCAGGGAGGAGAGAATATCTAAGAAGGAAGGATAGCTCATTATGTCAGATGCTGCAGAGAAGCCAAGATGATGAGGACTGAAAAGATGCCTTGGCCAATGGGTTTTGGCAATTAAGAATTCATTGCCAAATCTGAAAAAAAAATTTTAGTTGAGTAGTGGTCAGAAAGCACATTGGAAAGGTGAAGAAGTGGGTGAGAGGAAAATGGAGGCAATGAGTATAGATAGCTTTTCTAGGTGGTGCAATGGATAAAGTGTTGTACTTGGAGTCAGAAGATGCAAGTTCAAATCCTGCCCCAAACACTTAATAACTGTGTGACATTGAAACCTCTCTCAGCCTCAGTTTCCTCATCTGTAAAATGGAAATAACACCCACCTATAAAATTTTTGAGACTCAAATGAGATAACACGTAAAGCGCATTGTATACCTTAAAGCCCTCTATAAATGCTAGCTACCATCATCATTATTATTTTCTAAGAGGTGCTACGAAAGAGAAGAGAAATTACATAATATGATAATTTGAGGGTACAGCAGTGCCAAATTAAGGGTTGGTTTTTTTCTGTTTGTTTTTGGTTTTGTATTTTTAATGAGGGAGATTTGGGCATGTTTGTAGACAGCAGAGAAAGAGCCACTAAAAAGAAACTGAAAATTAGAGGCCAAGTATGATTATAGGAGCAAGCTGTCAGAGGAGACAGCAGGAGATGAGATCAAGGGCATATACAGAAGGATTAGCATAAGTGAGGAGAATGGCCACTTATTAGAAATCGTAGCAAATGAGAAGAGGATGGGGAATAAGGTGAAGGGGTTTTAGATTAGAAGAGCAGAGAAGGGGGAGCTGCCAGAAAATGACCTCTATTTTCTTGGCAATGCAGGAGCTCTGTTGTATCTACACAGCTGAAGGCCTGAAAATGTCTTCAGCACCTTCAAAATGTGGTGCCCTGTGGCAAAGTCCTCATCTTCCTTCCCTGATTATGGCTTTATATACCAATAAATGTTACATTCAACATCCCCCAAGTCAGTCCAGCACGGTGTATGAAACGTGGTATTTTAATGTCTAGAAAAACCATCTGTGATGAAAAAGCATCAACAATGGTTCTATGAAAAAAAATCTGGCCAACTAGCCTTGTTTCCTTTTTTTCACAGGATTAGTAGACTGGTAAATAATGAAAACGTCATTGTTTTTTGTTATTATTAATGTGTACAAACTCATGATTTAGACCATGTAGGGAACTCCCAAAGTGGAAATTCTCTCCATGAATGCAGACTGGCAACTTGTCTCTAACATAACTTTCACAGACTGTTGCTTGGGATCCTGGGGGACAGTGACTTTCTCATAGCTATACAGCCTGCAGGACTTCTTAAACTTTTTCCACTCACAACCCCTTCAGCGCTGCGCTGTGTAGGACTTGAACCCAGATCTTCCTAACTCCAAGCGTGGCCCTCTATCTCTTATGCTACATTGCCTCATATAATGCTCAATAATAATAATAACAGCTGACATACAGCACTTTAAGGTTTGCAAAGCGATTTACATATATTATTTCATTTGAAATCATGCAAATGTTAGGGTCATAGTGTTGGTTTTTTAGTAAACACTTTGCAAAGCCTCTCCTGAAACACTTGTGGAAGAGGAGAAATATGAGTGAGTTGAACTACTATCTTTATTACCAACTTGGTAAAAGATTATATATGTACATATGCACATGTGCATATCCATATGCAAATATATACATATGCATCCATATAAATACACATACATGTGTTTATCATATTTGTAAATAACCCAAAGCTGGGTGTGAGAGCTATTATATTGGATGACAGAACCAGAATGTAAAAACGGAACAAGAACAAATTTAATGGGCTAGATATAAAATCTCACAGTAAGTTCACTTAGGTTCAAAAAAATCAATAGCAAAAATGTAGAATGGGAGAGACCTGGCTGAACAATAGTTTATGTGAAGACTATTATGTCACTTGACTGCAGACTGAACATCCAGAGACCAGCTACCTCCCCCTCCATATTCACTGACATGTGCAATCTGCCATTTATTTTTGCTTAACTGTTTTTTATTGCTGTTGTTGTAAGAGGTTCAATGCTGGAGTTGGGGGTAGAAAGCAGTATATCTAGGAATGACTCATTAAAGCAGGTGTCAATAAACCTTTTTTTTTTTTAAGAATGGACTGAGTTCTGGAGGGTTGTCACAGAGGAAGACAACACATATAGGGGAATGTAGTCCAGGGATTGGTATTTTGCTTTGGAAAATGAATGTAACATTGGGGATGGACTGACCCATCCTATCCCAGTACTAAGGGCAGGATTGGTTTGATGATGTTTCTGGAGCTGCAAAGGGCTTCCTCCCTCCTTCCCCTCTCAGGGTATGGGGCTGGCATCTGGAGAGAAAATGGCTGAGGTGTAAAAAGAAGCTTGGCCGTGACCACCTAGGTGTAGTGGGCCATGCTCGGCACTCACCAGTCAGCACAGCATGGTCCCAGGGCAAGAGTTCAGCAGCAAAAGGGTTAAGTCCCAGCAGACATAGTCCTTAGTAAAGGATGGGGATGGTAAGATGACCACCAAGGTGAGAAATCAGTCAAAGGTACTTACCTTCCCAGTCCTCAGCTTCGTTAGCTGTGCCTCCACATTCCCTTATTGAATGGATTTTATCTTGTCTGGTTTCCCCCCTTCCCAACACAAAATTCCATCATTTAAATACCAATATATCATTATTCAGGTATGTCTAGCTCTTCATGATCTCATTTGGGGTCTCCTTAGCAAAGATCCCGGAGTGGTTTGTCATTTCCTTCTTGTTTTTACAGATGAGGAAACTGAGGCAAACAGAGTTAAGTGACTTGCCCAGGGTCACACAGCTCGTGTCTGCAGCCAGATTTGAACTCAGAAAGATGTCTTCCTGTTTCTAAGGCCAGTGCTCTACTCACTAAGCCACCTAGCTGCCCCAAAAAGCCAATATACAACTACATTATTTAAACACCAACATACCATTATCCCTTCCATATCACGGGGGTTGGGAGATACAGTGCCATTGCAAGCTGGAAAATCTGTGTAAAATTTTTTGGCCCTCCCTTTGCACCAGAGAAGAAGTCTAAATTTTTTCTTTTATGGGGTGTTTAAAATAAAATTTGGGTCAAGTATTTGATCACAGGCTTTGTGTCTTCTGTGGCTTCCACAAAACTCCCCCAAATTTCCCATTTAATTTCTTATGCTGACCCTCAAAATATTGAAACCACAATGGGGAGAGTCATGATGTGAAAGGGATAATTGAACTACCAATCCTAAGTGGCTGCAAATCATGGAACACCACAGTCACAGAGGAAAAACAAATAATTTCAGGTGACCCAATGGGCAATGGAAAGATGCATGGTGGATATATGCAGGCTGTAAAATTTTTCCAACAATAATACGTAGGCAAGAAGCAGTATGAAAGATATCATCAGGTTATATATGTTTGGAAAAGGAAGTGGATCCCTCATGTATCAAAAGATAACACAGAGAACTAGATGACCCACTGGATAGAGCACCAGATCTGGAGTCTGGAAGACCTGAGTTCAAATCCAGCCTCAGGGGCAGCTAGGTAGTACAGTGGTTAGAGCACCAGCCCTGAAGTCAGGAGGACCTGAGTTCAAATCTGACCTCAGACCAAACACTTGACATGTACTAGCTGTGTGACCCTGGGCAAGTCTCTTAACCTGTTTGCCTCATTTTCCTCATATGTAAAATGGGGGTAAATAATAGCACCTACCTCCCAGGGTTGAAAGGATCAAATGAGATAATAATTGTAAAGCACTTAGCACAATACCTGGGACATAATAAACATTCTATAAATGATAATTGTGATGATGATGATGATGATGATGATGATGATGATGATGATTTGGAAGAGAAGGCAAGTCCCTGGTTCTCCCTGATAGTTCAGAAGAGGAAGAGTGGGGATTTGCTTCTTATAATTAATCCCTCAGTGGTTCGTACCAGGCTCCACATTTATATAGCACTTTAAAGTTTACAGAGCATATATTCTTTATCTCATCTTATCAGCACTGTGAGATGAGGTAAATACTCAACCATTCAAATGAATCTATAATCTCATAGATGTAGGAATTCCCTCCAGGCAGGCATATCCTTGTAACCCATTTATGTCTACCTATCCTGTGTGTCTTATCTGTGTCCTCCTATGAGTTCAAAACCCATGTGGCAAGGTAGTACAAATATTATTCTTATTTTACATATTGGGAAAGTGAGGCCCAGGGGTCAAGTGACTTGCCCAGAGTCACAGTGCTACTAAGTTTGAGAGCTAGAATTTGAGGTCCTTTGTGACTCTATATAGGAATAACTATGATCCCAGTCCAGGCCCTTGTTGGCCCTTGATCAGATTTTAAAGGGATTCATCCGCAAGGCCCCTTATCTCCCAAAATGAATGGCAGACTGAGAAGACCCACATTCCTCATCCTTGGAGGCCAGTTCTGCACTGACCCTACCCTTTAGAGATTGGGAGAGGCCCCAGGGAAGCTTCTTTGCTTCCTAAACGCCAGAGTGAGTCTTGTTGGTCGAGGTGGGATAGGGTTTACTGATTGATTTAGGACCCCTAGCCAGGAGTGTGTTGGTAAATGTTTAATAACTGCTCTCCAGAAAAAAAAAATGTGGGTGCAACACACTTTAAATTTAATCCGCATTAATAACATTTTTTTCCATCACTTTCTTAAGTCTAGATAATCAACAAAACAATAAATCAAACCCTGATTTGAAGCATTTGCTATAAATGCTCACACTGAAAATTTAATAATTGGCTTTTATAAGTCTCAAAGAGCTGGCTCCAGCACACACCTGTCCCCAGCCCAACTCAGCGGGTTTCCAATCACTTGAGATGGCCTCATGACTAACCTAAATTCTCTGGGATCTTCCAAACCACATACGTAGCCCCATGGCCAGCCCATGGAGGACTTATCCTCCATGATCAGATTACCCATCCACACCCTTCCCCTAGATGGTAGTGGGCTATTCTTATCCAGTTCTCTATTGTTCAGAGAACAATAGGCACAGAGCAGGCAAAGATCATGAGGCCAGGGTAGCTATTTAAAATGAGGTTTGGGAAAGGGAGATGCAGTTGCATAAGTAGCTCAGTGTTTTTTCAGCATTTTTACTCACCAAGTTGTTTTATTTGGTTTAAAAGATGACAAAAAGCTCACTACTTCAATCTTTGCTTGTACTCTTGAGTTCCGAATGACAGGCAGGCACCCAAATCTACCTTGGTTAATAAACATCCATTTCACCTTATTACTTTTGTTTAAAAATCCAGTGACCTCATCAGGGCATCTGGCTAATAACATAGAAATGATTTCACAGCAGTGCCCTGTTTTTATGCTTTAGTCACTTAACTCAAAAGGACACAACTGAAAATCCCATACTGCATCATAAAAATATTTTTCTTGACCAGCAGAATTAGCAAAAATACTGATGTCACTCTCAACAGAGTCTAAACTTTTTAATGACTTAAAAGATTTTTTTCAAAGCATTCTGCTATTAAAGGTGCCACTCCCTGAGAATGAATGCTGACCACCAGACCTCCTTTTACCCACAGAGAAAAGAACTGGGTGACCAGATAGCAATGTGAGAATCCTTCACTAAAGGACAAAGCAAAAGAAAGCTTTATGAAGAAGGAGTGTGATTTTGGAAGCAGAAGGTGATCTAAAAGGAGACACAGTGGACATAAGCTCGAGGACGTCTGGGGAAAAGGGAAAAAAATAGCAACAGTTGGATTTCAGACTCTGGAGGGGAGGCTGAAAATGACCCAGGGCCTTAGAAAGGGTAAACCTGCTCCCCACAGCAACTGGACAAGTTAGTCCAATTTGATGAGAGGCTTTTGTCAGTGCAACAGCTGGGCAGGGTTATAGCTGGCAACTGTGAGCTTGAATATGAGGCCACTGGCATTCAGCTGTCAGCTAAGGAAAAAAGGCCCTTCATTCATGGGTGTTAGCAGAAACTACCCAAGATAGCAACCAAACCTTTATTTCCCTTTCCAATGGCTAACTCTTTGGGAGACTCATAAGGGCTTTTTCTGATAGGGTTAAAGGGCCAGGGTATAAGCTTCTCGTGGAACCAGTATGTTCCTAAACAGCCAGTCCATCCACCTGCTAATTAAGCCAGACTCAGGAACCATTTGATAAGATTAGATCTGAAAGGTACATTCTTCCTGTCAACTATGGTATGCCTAGGCCAAGGACTACAGATTTCAATCCAGATTCCTCCTTGTAGCCATCATTATGGGGAGCAATTCTTGTGCAGTAGGGGTCTGCCATCTCTGTAATTACCAACACCAACCACGGACTACTGACAGTTACTAACAATTACTGGCTACTAACAGTGATTAATGGCTACTACCTACTAACAGTTACGAACAGTTACTGGCTACTAACTGTTAGGTAAGGCCAAGGGCCCTGGGAACAACAGTCCTCGCTCCCACCCAGACTACTGGCCTTGTTTCCAGCCTCATCCTAATAGCCTTGGTCCAGTGAAGCAATCCATTTGGAAATGTGACATGGCAACATCCATCCTCTGCATTTGCCCCAATTCTGGCATCCCTCACAGTCATAGCTATTGAAAACTCAGAAAAGAAAGTACTCATCAACAAAGTCCGCATCATTATCAAATGGTTCAACATCAGAAACTGATATGGTTTGAATAATGGAATTACCATTACCATCTCTTTTGCCACTGAAAAGGACCACAGGGTCTTTCAATTGGACTTGCAGCTGAAACATCCTGTATGTCTTATCTGCCCTGATTCCTGAGACTCTCTTGCTTTTCTTTTTGTACCCCCAGTACTTAGCACAGTATTTTGTGCATAGTAAGCACTTCACAAATGCTCATTTATTCATTCTCCCTTTACAGAATGAAGGTCTTTGATGATTCACCCCTTGACTAGGAAACATACTGACTTAGCACCATTAACTCAATTTTTTAACTCAAGGCAACAATATAAAGTTATACATACACCCTTATCCTAACAACATGGCATGTTTGGAATACTAAGTGTACGCATAGATTTGAGATTTAAGATTTGAGATTAATCTTCTTTTTTTTAATTAATTTATTTTGACTTATCAATAATCACTTCCATAAGCTTTTGAGTTCTAAATTTTTCTCCCCCTCCCTTCCCACCTCCCTCCACAACATGGCACACAATCTGATATAGGCTATACATATACATTGCTATTAAATACATTTTCACATTAGTAATGTTGTAAGAATTAAAACTATTAGGAGGAACCACCAGAAAGAGGAAACAAAACACAACAGAAGAAAAAAAAATAGCAAATAGTATTCTTCAATCTGCATTCAAACTCCACAGTTCTTTCTTTGGATGTGGATAGCATTTTCCATCATGAGGCCTTTGGAGATGTCTTAGATCCTGGTATTGCTGAGAAGGGTTAAGTCTATCAATATTAGTCATTGCACAACATGGCTATTACTGTGTACAACATTCTCCTGGTTCTGCTCACTTCACTCAGCATCACACCATACAAGTCTTTCAAGGTTTTTCTGAAGTCTGCTTGTTTATCATTTCTTCCAGCACAATAATATTCCATTACATTCATATACCACAACTTGTTCAGCCATTCCCCAGTTGATGGGCATCCCCTCAATTTCCAGTTCTTTGTGAGGCTGGATTTTAACTCAAGTCTTCCTGACTCTAGGCCCAGCTCTATATCCACTGAGCCATCTGGCTGCCTCATTTCCTTAACCTACCCTCCCTCTTCTCTATCTACCCTTACCCTTTTTCTCTTTTTCCTTTTTCTTCCTGTTTCCCTTGTAAATAAAGATGCATTTATGTATTCAAGTGTGAGTATTCTTCCTTCCTTTGACCAGATGAGAGTGAGATGCAAGTGTCACTTGCTCCCTCTACCTCTTTCTCCTTCTTTATATAGACCTCTACTTGCACACCCTGATTATGTGAGATAGTTTTCCCCATCCTTCCTCTCCCTTTCCTCTTTGCTAGAGTATTTCTCTTCCCTTCCCTTTCCATTTTTCTTTTAAGACCATTAAGACACAGCAGAACCACTCCCAGGTCCTCTAATTGGACCACTTCCATGATCCCTAAAGATGATAGGGTTCTGAGAACACACACGTGTCATCTCCCCATATTAGAATGTAAACCATTTATCCTTGTTTAGTAGCTTATGATTGTCCATTCATGTTGACTTTTTATGTTTGTCTTGATTCCTGTGTTTGAACTTCAAAATTTCTATACAAATCTGTTTTTTTTTCCATTGGGAATGCTTAGAAGTCTTCTATTTCATTGAAGATCCTATTTTTTTTCCCCGTAGGATTATACTGTTTTTCTGGGTAAGTTATTCTTGGTTGTAAACCTATATCCTTTGCCTTCTGGAATATCTATTTCAAGCTCTCTGCTTCTTTAGAATCATAGCTGCTAAACTGTATGGGATCCTAACTGTGACCTCTTGGTACCCGAATTCTTTCTTTCTAGCTGCTTTCAGTATTTTTTCTTGGACCTTGAAATTCTGTATTTTGGCTATAATATTCCTGGAAGTTTTCACTGTGGGTTTTCCTGTAGGAGGTGACTGGCGGGTTCTTTCTATTTCTATTTTAACCCTTTGGTTTTTAAGAGATCTGGGCCATTTTCTTTTATGGTTTCTTGAAATATGCTATCCAGGCTCTTTTCTTTTCTTTTTGATCATGGTTTTCAGGTAATCCAATGATTCTTAAATTCTCTCTCCTCAATCAGTTTTTCCGGTCATTTGTTTTTTACTAAGGGATAACTTAAATTTTCTTCTGTTTTTTTTTCTCAGTCTTTTGATTTTTGTTTTAATATTTGTTTTTATCTCATGGAGTCATTAGCTTCCATTCTAATTTTCAGGAGTTTACTGCATAGGCAAGATTTTGCACCACTTTGTGCCAGTTGGAATTCTCTTTCCAATTCCTCCGCTGCTGTCATTTCTTTTCTAATTTTTTTCTTTACCATTCTATTTCATTTATAAAACATTTAAAACTCTTAAAAAAAACAACAAAAAACCTCTTACTTCATCTCTTCCAGGAATTCTAGTTAACCTTAAGGCCCGGTTAGGGAGTTTTTGCTTTGTGGCATTGCTTGTAGATATTTTGCAGTCATTCTCTTCATCTGGAGTTTGTGTAGCATTACTGCCACCAAAATAGCTCTTTATGATGAGATTCTTTTTTTGTTTGTTTGCTCATTCTTCCAGCTTTCTCCCTGACTTTGGACTTTGTTAGGGCCTGACTCTGTGAACTTTTGGAGGGAATGTCAGGACTGTTCCTGTTGTTTGCTTGGGGTATGGAATGTTGTGTATTCCCAGGATCTCAGAGACAGCTCAGGCTGGAGATATGCACACTTTCAGTTGCTCTCAAAGTAGTCTCTGATTCAGGGTAAAGTGATTTATGTCCTCCTGGTCTGAGCTCTGCAAGTTCCTGACCTGGGTTTGGCTCTGAATAACACTACTTTGGGCTCTCCTATCTGGAATTTCAAGAGACTATTATCAGCCTCTATCAATTAGCTACAAAACTCTGCAGGTTCAGAATGAGAAAACTCCCTTTTGGGCTGGGATTTGCAGGCTCCCCAGTGGTTTGGGATTCCTGCGTTAGTTATGCAGGCTTGAGACTGGACTGAAGTCTGGGACTGAGACCCTGCCAGATCAGCTCCTGAGGTCTGAGCCACACAGACGCTGCTTGCTTCTGAATTTGCTCCTAGGTCAGTACGCAGCCAAAGGGCTGAAACCGTTTCTCCCTTACTGGACTGCCACTCGGCCACATGTCTCCTCTTCCTTCTACAATGGTGCTACGACTGGGGAGCTGACAGTTTGTACCTATTCTCGCACCCTGCACAGGCTTAGGCCTTTCTGTGCTGTGATGGGGACCGCTTCTTACCCTAGTGAACAGCTTCTCCCTGCTCTGTGGCCATTTCTGGATCATCCCAATCCCCAGGGTCCACAGACTTGTCCCCTTAGATAGACTTTGGTTGGAAAAATTGCTCACCATGATTTTTTTCTTGAATTTACTGATCACAATTTGGTCTGGCGCATTTTCTAGCACTGTTTAAAGTTAGCAGTGAGGGGTTGGGGAGGAGAGAGAGAAACAGGGAACTTGCTGAACTATCCCCTACTACTTAGTTCACCATTTTGGCTCTGCCTCCAACCCTGTTGTTTGTTTGTTTGTTTCTTTCTCTTTCTTTCAACAATTTATTTATTTATTCTTAGTTTTCAATATCCACTTCCATAAGATTTTGAGTTTTAAATTTTCTTCCCGTCCCTGTCCTCCCCCCTCCCCAAAATGGCGTGCAATCTGATATAGGCTCTACTTATACATTCATATTAAGCATACTTTCGCATTAGTCATGATGTAAAGAATTAGAACCAATGAGAGGAACCACGAGAAAGAAGAAATAAAACAAAATAACAAAAGAAAAAGAGAGCAAATAGTATACTTCCATCTGCATTCAGATTCCATAGTTCTTTCTCTGGATGTGAATAGCTTTTTCTATCATGAGTCTTTTGGAGTTGTCTTAGATCCTTGCATTGCTGAGAAGAGCCAAGTCTACCAAAGTCAGTCATCACACAATGTGGCTATTACTGTGTACAATGTTCTTTTGGTTCTGCTCACTTCACTCAGCATCAGTTCATATAAGTCTTTCCAGGTTTTTCTGAAGTCAGCCTGTTTATCATTTCTTATAGAACAATAGTATTCCATTACATTCACATACCACAACTTGTTCAGCCATTCCTCAATTGATGGGCATCCCCTCAATTTCTAATTCTTGGCCACCACCAAAAGAACTGCTATAAATATTTTTGTACATGTGGGTCCTTTCCTCATTTATATGATCTCTTTGGAATACAGAACTAGAAGGGGTATTGCTGGGTCAAAGGGTATGCACAGTTTTATAGCCCTTTGGGCATAGTTCCAAATTGCTCTCCAGAATGGTTGGATCAGTTCACAACTCCACCAATACATCAGTGTTCCAATTTCCCCACATCTTCTCCAACATCTATCATTTTCCTGTTTTGTCATGTTAGCCAAACCTTGTTGTTTCTTAACACTGGTTGAGACCCACAAAGGACTGAACGAACATCTAAAAAAAATGTTTGTTGAGTTGGGTTGAGAAAGCCATGGTAATTTTTGTAGGGAGATAAGCAATACCTTTGAGGGAAAAATAAGTATATATCTTGACAGTAAGGTCACATATGATTCAGAAGCACAAATTCTCTCATACATCCTTGAGGGCTCCAAGTAAAGATGGAAACAAAGAGAATGAAGAAAAGGAAGGTGGCTGGGGAAAAATGAAGGCAGCTTGGTCAGTGCATGTGCTCAGAGGTAGGTTTCTGGTTGTTTTTTAAAGGACCATAAGGCTATGGGCTACACCAGAGCAAAAGGAAATAAGAGATACTGATTGTTGAATAAGTAGCTGAGAAATAGTATCCTACTGGTACAAAGCCCGAACTATAAGGAATCTTTTACATCATAAGAGATTAGAAAATTCAGGCCTCAAAATATCTATGGCCACCAATATAGAAGGACTGAACAAGATGGCCTCCGAGGTCTCATCTACATACAAACAACTGTTTGCCAATCTATAAAGGCTGCATAATTAGAATGACTCAATTTTTAAAATGAGGTTTTATTGATGCCTTTTTCTTGACATCAGTCATTTGTGGAAAAACAAAATCATACTGACCCAAATGAGCCCTTCCTTGTGACAATGAAAAAAAAATTTAAATCTAATATAAGGACTGCATTATCACACAATGATTCAAACTAGTTTTATTTGTCAATCTTTTGGAGGTGGGACGGCAAACCAAGACTGTAATTTCATTGTTATAGATTGAGGCAATTCCTTTAACCAATGAAGACTGCTACCCACTCTATAAGCGAAGATGTTAGAGTTACAATTAGGTACTGAAAGGTTAAGTGATTTGGCAGGGTCACACAGCCTGTGGGTGTCAGAGGTGAGAACTCAGCAGAGGTCACAGGTCACAGGATCACAGATCTAAATCTAGAAGGCGCCTAGTCTAACCCCTAAATACACAGAAATTACTGAGGCCCAGGGAGTTTAAATGATTTGCCTAAGGTCACAAAGGTAGTGTATATTGGAGGCGGCATCTGTGCCCAGAGATGAAGCCTCTTTTCACTGGAGCAGCCAGGTCTCTGTTCTTCATGTCTCACTGCCTCTTGCCATCCACTTACCTCCACATAATGAACTCTTTGGACGAGGTGGCCTTGAGGGCTGCAGGTTCCCCACCCCTGCTTAGACCAAGACAATTTGATACGGTGCTCGGTAATGTGCATCTGAAACAGTATATTTTGCCTGTCAAACATGGCATGCTTCACACCTAGCTTCCAGGACCCATGTGTAGCTTGAGATTTTGGACCATGCTACCTAGTTTGCTGTCAATTGTCCTCTTCAATTCAACAAGCATTTATTAATTAATTGCCTGCAATGTGCCTGGTCCGCTACACTAGAGGTACAAAGACAAAAATGAAACCACTCCGGCCTTTTCTCTTTTTGGGGGGAGGGGGGGTTTGAGAGAGGGAACAAAATACATATGGATAAATCTATACACTTTTTTTAGGCCACATCTGATTTCACTGGTGAGAAAACACTACCACCAATACAGATTGGCAGCTATTTTGCAAATTAGTCTTGAAGAGCTGCCTGAGGAACTGAGAAGTGACATGTCCAGGGTCACACAATCAGTATCTATCAGCAGCTGTATGTGAACCCATGTCTTCCTGACTATCTATTATGCTATGCTGTTTCATAAATACAAATTCTATGAAAAACAAATGCAAAATAATTTGGGGGCTAAGGAGAGCACCAATAACTGGGTAATTGGGAAAGGCCTCTTGTAAGTCATAGAAACTGAAGTGAACCATGAATGGGGCTGAGATGAGGAGTGAGTCCCCTTCAGGGAGGGAGTGACAGCCGGTGCTCACTGCACAAAAATACTGCCATGCCTGGGGTGTTTGGCAGCAATGAAGGATGTGAGAGAAGTCATATATAAATGGTATGGAAAGACAGGTCACTTCTCAGCAATACAAAGATCTAAGACAACTCTAAAACACTCACAATGGAAAATGTTATCCTCATCCAGAAATAGAATTTTGGAGTCTGAATGAGAATGGAAGCATACTATTTGCTCTCCTTTTCTTTTGTTGTTTTGTTTTGTTTCTTCTTTCTTGTGGTTCCTCCTAGTAGTTCTAATTCTTCTTTACATCAAGACTAATGTGAAAATGTTTAATATGAATGTATAAGTAGAGCCCATATCAGATTACACACCATCTAGGGAAGGGGGGAGGAGGGGGGGATTCAAAACTCAAAATCTTATGGAAGTGAATGTTAAAAACTAAAAATAAATTAATTATTAAAAAAAAAAAAGAATGACAGATCAGAGCCAAATGGAGGAGACTGTAGTATCTCTCTGGCAGTGGTCTTGCAAAGTTCCCATTTCAGACCAATTCACACTAGCAATTTTTACCGAGGTGAAAGAGGTAGAAAAAAACCACAAAGGAGGATGATACAATTTTCCAAAGTGGCTTTGGGAGGGCTGCTGCTCCTGCCTCATTCAGTCATTCATTCAACAAATATTTACTGAATGGCTACTCGGTGCCAGGCACTGAGCCAGCACTGCAGGGAAAGAAGTGTGCTGTTCTCCTGCTCATGCACACCTCTCCTGGCCTACCTCTCTCTGCCCAGTCTGGAGCCCAAGGTCAGCCATTTCAATGATGCTGTGATTAACAGCCTATGATCTCTCCCCACCTTGACCTTTCCTGGTATCCACCATAATCCTTACTATTTTCTTTGTTCCTATTGCCTAGTGGCCTAACCTTGTTAGGAAAACTCACTGACCTGGGTTAATTGGGTCTACAACAAATCCATGACATCTACCAGCAGCTGGGGTCAGCTGGTCTCTCCTGGGCTGCTCAGCAATTCTGTTATTTATCACTTGTTCACTCCCTATCGTGTTTCCCACCGCAGCTGTTCCAAACCTTTTTCGTTCTTCTCAGGCCCTATCAGAGGCCCCCCTCTCCTGTTTCCCTCCCTTCCCCCTTTCCAGAAGATGACCTAGTCTCCTACAATTGAGAAAATCCAGGCTAGGCCATACAAACTCCCTCATCCTTCCTCCTCTCTACCTCAAGATTTCTTTATATCTTCACTTATCCTTTCCCATTCTTTGCTTACTCAATGAGCGGTTGTTAACCGCCTCAGTTTCTTCAACTGCAAAATGAAGGGGCTAGAGAGAATGGGCCCTGAGTTCTTTTCTAGAGCTAGATCTATGATCCCTATGGTGATTTCTATGTGCTGGGCATTGTGGACACTGTGGATTGCCCTCAAACAGCTTACATTCTATTTGGTTATTTTTTCCCCCTCTTAATAGTATTTTTCCTCCAATTACATGTAAAGATAGTTTTCAACATTCATTTTTGTAAGATTTTGAGTTCCAAATTTTTCTCCTTCCCTCTCTTCCCTCCCCAAGCAATCTGACAAGCAATACACATACAATCATGTTAGATATATTTCCACATTAGTCAGGTTGTGAAAGAAGAATTGGAACAAAAGGGAAAAACCATGAGAAAGAAAAATTTTTTAAAAAGTGAAAACAGTATGCTTTGATCTGCATTCAGACTCCATAGTTCTTTCTCTGGATGTGGATAGCATTTTTCATCATGAGTCTTTTGGAATTATCTTGGATTTGTATTGCTGAGAAGAGCTAAATCTATCATAGCTGATCATCGTACAATGTTGCAGTTACTGTGTACAATATTCTCTTGGTTCTGCTCACTTCTGTCAGTATCAGTTCACGTAAGTCTAAATTTTTCTGAAATCAGCCTGCTCATCATTTCCTACAGAACAATAGTATTCCATTACATTCATATACCACAACTTGTTCAGCCATTCCCCAGTTGATGGGCATCCCCTCAATTTCCAATCCTTTGCCAGCACAGAAAGAGCTGCTATAAATATTTTTGCACATGTGGGTCCTTTTCCCTTTTTTATGATCTCTTTGGGATACAGACCTAGTAGTGGTATTGTTGGATCAAAGGGTACTGCTAGTTTATTTGAGGGGAACCATGGTCACACAAATAAGCAAATATGAAATACCAATACCCTCTGATGATAACTACCTGTGGGACCCCCAGTAAATCACCTAACTTCCCTGGACTTTTATTTCCTCATCTGTGAAACCAAGGGGTTGAACCAGATGATCTCTGGGCTCCCTTCCAGCTTTAGAGCTATGATTATATCCTAAAATGCCGGTAGTATAAAATGAAGGACCTCAATGAGAATTAAAGTTAAATAAGCTAAAGTAATTAAAAATAGGTATTTCCCAAGATTCTGTCCTCAGCTCTCCTTCCTTCTCTTTCTTAACTCTCCTCTTTTTCCTTGGTAACCTAATCAACTCCCATGGCTTCAATGATCAATTATTCTATACCTCCAAAACTATGATGGGCTTTTCTCCTGAATGACAGTTTCACAACTCCAGTTACATGCTCCTTCATCTCCACCTGGATGTCTTGCTACTATCTCAAACTTAACATGTTCAAAATCAAACAAATAATCTTCCCCCCATCTCCTAAGAGTTCTTCCACCTGACTTCCATATTTGTTACACCAGACATAGAGAATGAAATCTCAGCATCATCGTTCATTCCTCCCTCTTCCCTTCTCTAAAGTAAGTGTAGGGGCAGTTAGGCGGCACAGTGGATAGAGCACCGGCCCTGAAGTCAGCAGGACCTGAGTTCAAATCCAGCCTCAGACCAAACACTTGACACTTACTAGCTGTGTGACCCTGGGCAAGTCACTTAACCCCAATTGCCTAAAAAGAAAAAAAAACAAAGTAAGGTTGAAGGAATAGTTTGAGAGAACAGGGAGGGGTCAAGATGTGGGGTATCACAATTGCAATGAAGAGCAGCCTCCAATGGAAATGGGCGTGGGGTGGGAGATGTAGGAGGGCTTCTTATGATCAGGGATCAGACTTTCAGAGCCTGAGATACCGGAGGGAACATAAATGGTAAGGTCTGAAGTGTGACCATATAGGTGAATGACTGAGGTAAATTAGTTGTTTGACAGAGAATTTGGGCATTAGAAACACTAGAAAATTCAGTCAATCAAGAAGCATTTATTCACCATCTACTATGTACAAGACACAGTAGTAGGCACTAGAAATACAAAGACAAAATGAAAAATAGTGAATGCCCTCAAGGAGGTTTGATTCTTCATAGGGATGCTGTATCTAAAGAGAAAATAATTTGAGGAAGATGGCTCCACAAGTACTAACAATTAAGAGGATCAGACACAGCTTCTGGAACGTGACAGTCTGGAAGGAAGTGAGAGGTTCTAAGAGGTACAGGGGCAACTAGGTGGCGTCACAGTGCACAGAGCACCAGCCTAGGAGTCAGGAAGCCTCATCTCCCTGAGTTCAAACCCAGCCTCAGACACTTACTAGCAGTGTGACCCTGGGCAAGTCACTTCACCCTGTTTGCCTCAGTTTTCTCATCTGTAAAATGAGCTGGAGAAAGAACGGGCAAACCACTCCAGTATCTCTGTCAAGACAACCCCAAATGGGGTACCAAAGAGTCAGACACAATGAGAGGAGAAAGGAGTATACATTAGGCCTGAGGGACTGCCAATGCAAAGGCGTGGAGTTAGGAAGATGAAGTATTGAATTTTGGGAACAACAAATAGCACTGTGTGGAGGGAAAAGGGAGTGAGTTGTGGGGAATAAAATGCAGTAAGCCTGGAACACAGAGCCAGATTGTGACTGGATTTAAAAAACAAAGCTGAGGCGTTTCTGTTTTATCCTAGAGGAAATGGGAAACAATTAAAGTTTCTAGAGCAATAGAATGACATAATCATATTTGTGCTTTGGGAAGATTACTTTGAGACCTGCTCAAATAACTGATTAGAGGGTAGAGACTGAAAGTTGGGAGTCCAATTAGGAGGTAATGACAACAGTCCAGGGGCGAGGTAATAAGGGCCTTAACTAGGTCAATGGCTCCATCAGAGTGGAGATAAGTGGGTGGATTCAAGAAATGTGGTGGTAGAATCAGCAAGACTTGACAACTGACTGAATATGAGGGGGAGAGAATGAAAGGGGAAGCATAACTGAAGTGGAAAAACTAGTTGGCCAGAAAGATGATGGTACATACAATAGAAATAGGGGCATCTGGAGAAGAGTTGGATCTAGGGGTCCACTTGGGTTTTTTCCTTCAGTTTAATTCTTTATTCTGAACTTAAACACCAAATAAAACAAGTATTTCTATATAGAAAATTATAAGAGAATAAGAGTTGTAAATGAACCACAAATCTGTATTACACGTAAGCAGCTTTTCCTTCTAAGCATGCAATAAATTCAATATGATACATTCAAAGCTCTCCTGCTTATCTGTTTCTTTCTGAATTACCTGTTTGCTTTTGTTCATTTTAAGTAATTCATTCAATCTCTTCTTTTATTCTCTTTGAACATTCCTATTGCTTTTTTCCCTTTCACCCCAAATTGAAAAATAAAAGTAAAGCAAAACCTTTGCTTTATTTAAAACAAATAATCTCTGTGCAAAACAAGTACATACAGTCCAATAAAATAAATCCACAAATTGGCCATCTCTGAAATGTCTTATTTTACATCTTCAGACCATCATCTCTGTCAGGAGGTGGTGGTATATTTTCATGATTGGTCCTTAGAGCAGGGCTTCTTAAACTTTTCCCACTCAAAACCATTTCAGTGCTGCTCTAGAATGACAAGATCATAGATTCAGACCTGGAAGAGACTCTGGAGGCCATCTGTTTCAATAATTCTGCAGATGAGGAAACTGACGTCCAAAAAGCTTCAGTGATTTGTCCAGATTTACCAGACAGTAGGTGGCAGATCTACGATCTGAGTCAAGGTCTTCTAACTCCAAATTCAGAGTTCCTTCTGCAGCACCATGTTGTCTCTCCAGACGTTCACAGAAATACTCACAATAGGCAAAAAACGCCAACAACCCAAATTTCCCAAATTGAGGGATAGCTAAGCAAACCATTATATTAATAAGATGGAATACTCCACAGTGATTAAAGTTGACCAACATTTGACCCAGAGATTCTACTGCTAGGAATATATCCAAGAAAGTCATAAATAAAGAGAAAAGCCCCATAAAAACCAAAACAAAACATATATGTGTGCGTGTGTATGTGTATACATATATATGTGTGTGTGTGTGTGTATGTATATATATTTATCAGCACTTTTATGGTAACAAAGAACTGGAAACAAAGTAGCTGCTTACCAACTTGGGAATGGCTAAACAAATTGTGTTAGATGAATGTAAGGGAACATTATTGTACTATAAGAAACAACAAACACGATGTATGGAGAGAAGCAAGTAAAAGACTTACATGAACTGATGCAGTGAAGTGAATAAGTAAAGCCAAGAAAATATACACAAAGACCACGTAATGGGGGACTGGTGCATTCACAGAAGACATCAGGATGCTCTGCTGATACAAATTTCCTGTGTGGACCCTGCTTCCGAAAGAGGTGTAACAACCTGTTGTTATGGAAGTACCTTGGACAGACTTGATACATTCAAAGCTCTCCTGCTTATCTGTTTCTTTCTGAATTACCTGTTTGCTTTTGTTCATTTTAAGTAATTCATTCAATCTCTTCTTTTATTCTCTTTGAACATTCCTATTGCTTTTTTCCCTTTCATCCCAAATTGAAAAATAAGTAAAACAAAACCTGAACTTTTTTTTTTTGCTTTTTGAAGAGGCAATCAGGGTTAAGTGACTTGCCCAGGGTCACACAGCTAGTAAGTGTCAAGTATCTGAAGCTGGACTTGAACTCAGGTACTCCTGACTCTAGGGCTGGTGCTCTAGTCACTTCACCACCTGGCTGCCCCCATAAATATCTCTTTATAAAACCTAACTGATAAATGGTTAAATGGACCTGAGGCACTAGTCACTGAGATCTAACTTGTAGGGAACACAGCTGAGGGAGGTGAAAACTGATGGCTGTTGTTGTTTGTCCTTCATTTTTGAAGAGGACCAATGACATCACAATGTTGGGGTCAGGGTACAATGTAAATACAAAAGTAGTGGATGATGGGTTGTGTCTTGAAGAGATACCCCAAGAGAAGAGAAACTCTAACCCCTAAAGTTACCCTGAGGACCCTGAGGGACAGATGTAGCCTGCCTGGCTCTGGAAAAGTGGGCCAGAAGCATCACTATAACAATGGGAATGCAAAGAAAAATAACAAAAGTGAATGCTGCAACGTTATAAGGAACAAGCACAGCAGCAAAGAAAAGAGAACATACCTCCCTTGACTCCTTCGCTGAAGTAAGGGCGCATGGGTATGGAACATTTCATATACTATAGCATTTTAAAAAATATATGTATTGGGGGCAGCTAGGTGATGCAGTGGATCGAGTGCCAGCCTTGGAATCAGGAGGACCTGAGTTCAAATCTGGCCTCAGACACTTGACCCTTACTAGCTGTGTGACCCCTGGGCAAGTCACTTAAACCCAATTGCCTCACCAAAAAGAAAAAAAAAAGTATTGATTGGTTTTGCTGATTTTTTTTCTCCTTTTTTTTTTTTAAAGTCTTTATTATATGGGATGGATCTCTGGGAAGGGACAGACAGAGCAATATAAGGGTGGGAAATAAGGGCAATGTAAAAATAAAAGATAGCAATAAAAATTATTTAAGAACAACAACATAAAAATTATGTGGCACAGTGGATGGAGCACCACCTCTGGAGTCAGGAAAACCTGAGTTCAAATGTGACCTTAGACACATAACACTTACTAGCTGTGTGACTCTGGGCAAGTCATTTAACTCCAATTGTCTCAAAAAAAGAACCAAAACAACCAAACTATGTTGATATATGAAGATACAAATAAAATTACGTTAATTTTTTTTAAAAAGCAGAACACAAGTATATAAAAACAGTTCTGTGATGAGGAATGGAAATACTAATACCCCATGAATCCAGATATATTTCAGAAAAAAAGAAGAAATCTTGCCTAAAGTCCAAGAGCCACATTTCCTTCTTTTCCAAGCTTCCCTTCAGAGGAACTAAAGAATATGAGAAGGAAGAAACTGTAGAGGAGAAAAGTAAAGAGAAATAAATCTGGTTTTGCAAATTCCAGACTCCTTAGAATAGACATATCCCTAAGAAACTGAGAGTCTCACCCAAATTGCTTGAAACCTATTCAATATGTCTCAGGAAACCTAGGAAAAGTCTTACCCTCCCCTCCCACAATCAGAAAGAGGAACAATGGGAATTTTGCATGGGACTGTCTGGGTCCAGTAGTGATAAAAAAAAAAACAGCATCTGAGTTGGGAGTTAGGATGTACAGAGGGCACGAATTCACAGCTCTGACTGAACCCAACATACCATATGAATAGGAACATGCAACTCAACCTTTATGGGGTAACACCTCATTTGCTGAGGAAATAACACCTTTTACTGCCTGCAAGAAAGAACAAATTAATTTCTTGTTCCTCTGAGAATATGGCTTCATATTCATCCTTAAGCCCAGTCCAAGTTCCATCTTCTCCAAGAAACTTTCCTTGGGAACAGTCCACCACTATCTCTCTTTTATGTGGCACTTATCAACTGAACCACAGATTTCAGAAATGTGTAAATATTCGAAAACATCCAAATCCATGAGCATTGTTCCTTTCAAAGAAATTACATGCGAGGGAGATACTCCAAGTAGCATTTATGACCAATGAATTTAGATCTTAAGCCACAGACTTCAGGTGTAATTTTTCTGATTTCTAAATAGAGGTCTGATACATCGCCTAATGGAGGGGACAGTACTGAACAAAGCTCCCAGACTTTGAGTCTGATCCCTATCAATGTGACAGGGCCTTTGTTTTTCTCTCCCAGATCCTGTGTAGTGATTAGGAAGCTGTGGCAATAGCACTATTTCTTCACTTCAATAGCTAATATATTAGGCCTTGAAAATATTTCAGGAGGTGTTGGGTGGATGGTAATGCTGGTGGGTGGTCCTTGGTTCCTATGTTCATCTACCCTTTTCTATCAGACCAGAGACAAATTTGTACCCTTTTCTTCACCACATCACTTGCTGTGCTTTTTAACCCAATTTTTTCCTCTCCCCTTGTGATCTGATTTTTAAAATTTCCCCTTCATGGAAGCATTCTTGTCATTTCCACATCTTGTCACATCTCCCCAAGTTGACCTCCATTTCCCTTCCCTCGATTTTATTTCCCCACTTCCACACCAGAACTTAGGTTGTGGATGTAGGGGTGGATAATCCATAGATCCTGTGAACATTTTTCTTTTTTTCTTTTTGTGGTTAAAAAGCCTCCCTGTTGTGGCAGATGAAAGATGAAATAACTGAAGAAACAAAAGTTCAATCTCCCAAGCACATCAATTTATTAAGCAATGCAGGCTAATTACCTAACAAATTGGGACCAAGTCCCTTCCTCAGCTTAGGGCTAGACCCCAAATACAAGGAGGACACAGTTTTTTTACACATTAAAAATAATTAATCAAATGAGACTAATTAATTAAAAGAAAAATTACACCTAAATTAAAAAGAATGCATTACAACATCTGATTTCTAACTCGATTAAAGATTATGGACTTTCCAAGTTGGGAGGGGCAGACAGAACAGGTGAAATTTCCTGAAATCAGAAAAGGAGGTATTTCCAGCCCCCCACCCCCATATCTGTGAACAATCAAAGGAACATGGAAACAATAACTGAGTGATCAGGACCAATTTTTGGATAAGACATGGGTTGAGTGTACAATTCTGAGAAAACTCCTCACATCCATCTTTGGATCTGACTGAGTTTCTGGTCAGCATAACCACGGTCCTTAGTTAAGGGTCTCTAAGCAGCAGGTAGGGGTCCTACCGGGCTAGGTTCAAACAATGCAGTAAGGCTCTGTCTCAATTCCCACAATTGAATAGTTTTCTGCAGACAGAAATTGCACTAGACTCGTAACTGAACAGAAAGGGAACTGAGCTAGAACCAGATCTGAGTTACAAAATGGAGTCAGTGAAGTTCACTCAATTCCCACAATTAACCACTAGCTGTCCTAATCCTCTCAATTTCCTCACTGGTGCTAGAACAATTATCTGTGCTCCTCACTGGTCTTTCCTCCTTTGTGGAGGGCACTCCCTCTTGCCCCATCTATGGATGCTCTACTACTTACTAGCCAAGAGACCTTAAAGATCATAGGAATTAGGGCTGGAGGGGACCTTCCAGGTCATCAAGTCTAGCCCCCTCACTGAGGGAACTAAGGCATTAAGTAACTTGATAGATTCTGAACCCAGATCTTCCTGATACAGCACTCTATTCATAACACCAAATGACTTAAACTTTCTGTTTCTCCATTTGAAAACTAAGAATAAAAATATCTGCTTTACTTACCTCATAGGGTTATTATGAGGATTAAATGAAATAACATGTGAAAGCACTAAACAAATATAAACACACAACATAAGGTATTATGTTCACCTATGTCCTTCCAGATTCTAGATAAAACTGGGTAGAAAAAGAAAACTAATTGCCTCAGTAAGTTACAAGGATTCTTAACCTTCTTTGTGTAACAAACGATTTAGCAGTCAGGGAAAGCCTATGGAACGAACCCACTGTAGGATGTTTTTAAAAGCACAAAATACAAAGAATTACAAAATAAACAAATTATATTGAAATTGCTTAAATTTTTTTAATTAAAGTTCACAAACCCAATGTTAAGAACTACTGCATGAGCGGGCAGCTAGGTGTCGAAGTGGAGAGAGCACAGACCCTACAGTCAGGAGGACCCGAGTTCAAATTCGGTCTCAGAAACTTAACACTAGCTGTGTGACCTTGGGCAAGTCACTTAACCCCATTGCTTAGCCAAAAAAAAACAACCCTACTGCATGGGTATGAATCTTATGGTTGATTATTTCACTGATCAAATTTGTTTTTCAAAGTTGCTTTTGTTTACAATGTATTCCGGTTCTACTCCCTTCACTCTGCATCAGTATACATAAATCTTCCCATATTTTAGGGGTACACTTAGCAAACAAGTTTGAGATAGTGAGGTGGGCTTGCAGTTCAATGACAGAATAAGTTCACAGACTCATAAATTTAGTATTTAAAAAGGATCTCAGAGGTTATCTAATCCAACCCTTTATTTTTACAGATAAGAAACTAAGGCCCAGAGAGGAAAATAGTACGATGTCATTGAGGTTATAGATAGTAGCTGGCATAAGCAAGATTTGAATTTAGTTCCAGGGCTGTAGATCCAGAGCTCTTTCCAAGCTGTGTCACTACTGGGTTGTGCATTGGATAAGAGGGCAGGGGTTGGACGCAGGAAGACCCGATTTCAAATCTGACTTACATATACTGGTAGCTGTGTGACAAGTTATTTAACCTCCATCTGCCAGTTTCGTCATAGCTAAAATTAAGATAATAGCTCTTACCTCCCAGGGTGGCTGGGAGGATAAAATGAAAGAATATATGTGCAAAGTGCTTTGCAAACTTTAAAGAACTATGTAAGTGCTAGCTAGCTAGATATGGGAATCATCTGCATGGAAATGATAATTGAGTCCATGGGAGCTGAGATCAGGAAACCCTTCCCAAAGGACTCACCACGCAAGCGGAGCCTGAATGAAGCTACAGAGCCAGAAGGCATTCTTCTGCTAGAGACCGCTTTGCTATGGGAGAGACCACTTGGAGCCAGAGGCTCTTGGAGCTCAAAGGGCCCTCGGGTATCTTTGTAAATTCATCGGGTCCAAACTCCAATTGGGGAAGCGCCAATCCAGAGTGACCTGCCCAACCTCAGCCAGGTATCAGGAGGGGCGGACCCCCTCCCCCCGCTCCCCCTTCCCCCCTTCCCCCCGGCTCTAACTCCGGATTCTGCACAAGCCTGGCCCTGGGTCCTGGCTCTCGGGCCCTTCCCCCGCAGCATCAGCTGGGGGGGGGCCCTCGCGCTCGGCCACACGTCCCAGGACCCTTCGGTGGCCGCGGCCCAGTTCCGCCAGGGGCCGGACTGGCAGCCCACAGCGCTCCTGCGCCGCGCCGCCCTCCCGTCCCTCCTCCCTGCTCCCTCGCCCCACAATGCAGTCCTCGCTTTTTTTCCCCTCGCTCTTGTCCTCAGCTGAACCCGAGGACCACCCTCCCCCGCCCCCCCCCGCTCTAGGTAGCGCGCCCTCGAGAAGTGACGTCATTCCGCGGCGTCAGAAGGGCTCGACGTGGAGCGCAACAGGTCTCTGCGTTTCCCGGTCGCGAGGGCGGTGGCGTGTGTGCGCAGGCCAGTCTAAGTACGAAGAAACGGAGAAGGGCGGGGTGGAGAGAAGGATGGAAGGAAAGGGAACTTCAGACGCGCGCACTCGGGTGCGCGCTCTGGCGCGTCCGCGCGCCGGAAACAGCCGCTTGGCTGCGGAAGTCGGGGCGGGTTGGGAGGCGGGGAGGGGGTAAAGATGGGGGGGGGCGGCGGCGGTTCGTGATGAAGAGCGGGAGCGCGTGAGCGAGCGGGGGAGGGGGGGTGGGAGGGAGGCTGGGGGGGGACCGGAGCGCGAGCCGCAGGGGCGGAGGGAGGGGGGCGCGAGCGAGCGCGGCGGGCGGCAGTGGCGGCGGCGGTGGCGGCGGCGGCGCGAGAGCAGTGGGGCCCGGCAGCGGCGGCGGCTGAGACGGCGGCGGCGGCGGAGGGAGAGAAGATGGCGGATGGCGACAGCGGCAGCGAGCGAGGGGGCAGCGGGAGCGGCAGCGGCGGGGGCGGTGGGGGCGGCAGCGGCTTCCAACCCCTGTCCCGCGGGGGCGGCGAGCAGGAGACCCAGGAGCTGGCCTCGAAGCGGCTGGACATCCAGAACAAGCGCTTCTACTTGGACGTGAAGCAGAACGCCAAGGGCCGCTTCCTGAAGATCGCCGAAGTGGGAGCGGGCGGCTCCAAGAGCCGCCTCACGCTTTCCATGGCCGTGGCCGCCGAGTTCCGAGACTACCTGGGCGACTTCATCGAGCACTACGCGCAGCTGGGGCCCAGCAGCCCCGAGCAGATCGCGGCGGCCGCGGCGGCTGCGGGTGCCGAGGACGGCGGCGGGCCCCGGCGGGCGCTCAAGAGCGAGTTCCTCGTGCGGGAGAACCGCAAATACTACCTGGACCTCAAGGAGAACCAGCGTGGCCGCTTCTTGCGCATCCGCCAGACCATCAACCGCGGGCCCGGCGCGGGCGGCGGCTTCGGCGGCGGAGGCGGGCCGGGGCCGGGGGGAGGCCTGCCGAGCGGCCAGACCATCGCGCTGCCGGCGCAGGGCCTCATCGAGTTCCGAGACGCGCTCGCCAAACTCATTGACGACTACGGCGGCGACGACGACGAGCTGGGCGGCGGCCCCGGCTACGGGGAGCTGCCCGAGGGCACGTCCATCACGGTGGACTCCAAGCGCTTCTTCTTCGACGTGGGCTGCAACAAGTACGGCGTGTTCCTGCGGGTGAGCGAGGTGAAGCCGTCTTACCGCAACGCCATCACCGTGCCCTTCAAGGCGTGGGGCAAGTTCGGGGGCGCCTTCTGCCGCTACGCCGACGAGATGAAGGAGATCCAGGAGAGGCAGAGGGACAAGCTGTACGAGCGCCGGGGCGGCGCCGGGGACGAGTCCGAGGGCGAGGATGTGGATGACGACTGAAGCTGGGGCAGCCTCCCCGACTCCAGCACCCCTACCCTGCTCCAAACCGTAAGCCCCCTCCCAGAAATCCCCCTCCCCGCCGGAATGCTCCCCTTCCCACTCACTCCTGGTAGCTGGGGGAAGGGGGAGGCCCCTAGAGAAACAAACCAACAAGAAAATAACAAGCAGTGCTAATTAAAGAAATAACCACCAGGAAACTCGCGGACAACTAGAAAAGAGCAGCAAGTTCAAAGGAGATGACACTGACCTAAGTGGTGAGGAGAAAGTGCCTCTTCACCAGAGAGAAATCGCCTCAAAAACCCCGTCCCCACTTGAACTATCTGAACCTCATCCAAGATTACATCCTCACCCGCCTTTGACCTGGAGATAGAAACACGTTTTGAATTGCCCAGAGCACCCACCCAAGGATATCTGATTTTGAGTTGTGTTGTTCCTGGACTACTTAAATTGGTTCTATAAATCTTCCCATTGGCCCCTCCGGTTCTATGTTGAATTCCTTCACCTTTGAAACCAGCATCTTGGTGTCTAAATCTTTGCTAAGTCCACGAAGATAAGGGGAGAGAGGTTGTTGCAAGTTACCCATTTCCAAAGGTGCAGGTCCATAAAGGAAAATACAAATTTAAAAGTACCTACTAATCATGGACTCACTGGGAGAAATGAAAATTCAAAAGCTCTTGGGGGAATATGGAAACAAATTTGGATTTTAAAATAAGGTTTTGGAGGGAACCTGGACCAATGTCTGTTGTCTTTTTCTTTGCAGAATTTCCTTCCTCCCCCCATGCAAACTGATGGAGATATCAGTGTTTGAACTGGAATCCATTACTAAAATAGTTTTAAAGTTGGCAAGGTTTCTGAAGATTTTAATGGACATTTTTGTATTGGGGTGGGGGGTTGCATAAGAAGAAATCAGGCATAAAGCACAAAGAAAACTGTTTGAGTGGATTGGTTGCTACTCACTAAAGTTCTTCCCCTTCTCTCCAAATATGGAGGTTATTATAAAGAAATGGCTTAGGTATGAAGAAATGAGAGCCAGCTTTCGTATGGCTCCAAAAAGCATAAGCCTGTGAATAGTAGATAATTCAGCAATGCCATCCAAAGGCTGACTGGATTTTAAACCATAACTTGCATGATATCAGCAAAAGGAAACATGTGGCTACATGCCTGAGCTTTGAAAGAATGACTGATATCCATACAAAAGTTGGAAATTAACAAAACTGAAGCCTCCATTTACCTTCAGTTTAATCTATGGACTTGTTTAAATAACATCCTCAGGTCCAGAATTTCCAGCATCAGTTATTCTTTTACAAGAATTTTTAAAGGAGAACTTGATCCATTTTTATCAGTACCTCACAATCAAAGTTGGCACATGATGGATGGATGATTCAGAGCAGCAGGCCCAATGGAAGCTGAAATCCATCACTAAAAGGAGCTAAAGTGAAAATGAATAAGCTGACTATATACCCTGGAAGCTTTTTTATACCATCTTGAAATTTCAACATAAACTGGCTTCTGCCAGTTCATCTTAGCTGTCTTTCAAGAATAAAAGTTGGGGTTTTCAAGGATCACCTCTTCTATATTTTAAATGGATTCTCTCTATGAATGGTTTTTAACTAATCAAGTCAATCCTACCCCCCTTCAGAAAAGGTATTTCTAGAAATGTTAATGTATCCTAGGTAACTTTGAACTGAATGGGATCTAAACTGTTCATTCCAAAGTTTTCAGGTATTACTTGTGCAAACACCTTCTCACACAGGAGGCAGGTAACCTCACCTCCACAGTCTTCTTAGTATTTTTTAACTGCATGCCTGCCCTTTCTTTGAGCTGCCTTTTTAATTTATTGCATACCCTTTTTATTACCTTGTTTTGGTATTACTCAATCTATACTATCTTTTTGTTTTGTATTTATTGGAAAATAAGGAATATACAAAAAGGTCATTCTTATGCATTTGTGGCTGAGAGGGAGAAGAAATTTTACATAAAAGTTTGGCTGTTTATAGAAATTAGATTATCCAGAATATTGATAATCGAAGGTTAGAAGTACAAGAGCCACAAACATGTACTTAAGCCCTTTTAAAACAAATTCTCTTCTCCCATCATCCACAATAGACTTTTTAAACAGATTTTTTAAAAAACAGTTTTTGTTTTTTAATTTTTCTCCGTTGCAAAGAATGTTTCCTAAATTGTATGGGAGCAATAGTATTTTTTGATGTTTTAATTACATCCGTATTCTTGTACTGTATTTTGTACTACAAGGCAGCTGTTTTCAATAATGTCCTGCTGTATTTACCTTTGTATTTTGTTTGAGTGTGTTCAGTTCTTTGCTGCGGAGAACAAGTCCCAAAATAATGTTTGAATAGGACAGCTTTAGGGTTGCAGAAAACTGCTTTAAATAATTTCAAAAATTTGAGGCAGCAATGAAAATTAAGGTTGCAGCCATTAAGTGTATATTGCTGTAACTTTTTCATTTTGAAACCATATACAATTCCTGTATAGACCAACTTGTTTTGTTGCTTCAGTGGTGATCGTGTTGCTCAGCTGCTGTGAGCCAATTCGATTTTGCAAAGGTGCAGTACCTCTCCTTTTCAAGGGGTTGTTTGTTTTTTTTGTTTGTTTTTTTTTATTGAATTGCAGTAACTAGCCTTGCCTTTCTACTCTGTAGAATTGACAGGGTCTTCACAATCCTTTACCCGTGGCTTTTTAAGCTATAATTAGCTGCATAGGAAGTATGTGGAAGTGGACAGAGGCATATATAGAGTGTATGCCAAGAACACTACCATATACGGCATCAGCTTTGGTAACCAGAGAAATTTTCTCTCAGTCATTAGACCATATAACAGTGATGTATCGTGCAAAAAATCTTGAGTAATCAATTTGAGAATCCTCCAAAAATAGGAGCAAAGAATGCATAAGCTATGTGTTGGAAGAAGTAATTTATATTAAAACTCTGACCTGCCTGGATAAGACTAGTTAAATGTCACCATGGTGGGTTTTTAAGTCTTAACCAATCTTGAGGATTTGATTTTCCCCAAAGGGGGTGGTTCATGGCCTTTCTTCCTACTGCAGGAAGATTGGGATCCATTCTAAGAAGGGTATGGGTTAATTGTCCACTGATTGTCATTCCTGACCCCAAGGACAATAGAAATCTGCAGAATACAGGGACTACACTTTTGCAAATTTTTTGCTATTGGAGTGCTTCAAAAGATCATAAATATTAGCTTATTTGAAGTCTGTGGTCCTTTTTAAATCTAGTTAGGAAGAAAGCATTTTACAAACTGCAGTGTGGGAAACAAACCTGGTTGGGTTTTGTTTTTTGTTTACCATTGCTGTGAGCAGTGATTTTTTTTTTACTTCATCAAGCATCTCAATATTCACACACTCAGAATACCCGTCCTGTTTGACAAGTCCTAGAGCTACTTTGCAAATGATTGATGAAAGGTTTGTTCCTCATACTACTGTTTTCTCAGCTTGTTTTCACTGTAGAGTTCCTACAACTTACAAGAATTAGAAACAAAATATTAGCAAAAAACCAATAATCTATAAATATGTCCTTATATTCCTGATTTCTATTGTCCTTATTCATCATTCAGCCAATGGAATGACAATTCCAGTCTGCAGACATGTCAATGCATTTGCTGTACAAGAAAAGTAAGTCTGTATGGCACCAAAAAAAAAAACCAAACCAAAAAACCAGACACCCTGTGTAAATATTTGAGGCATGTAGGTGGCATAAATGACTGTAGCTGTACTATACAGATAGCTACTTGTCAATTCAATTTTTATAATTAATACAGAATGATTCTGAGGGTCTGTGGATTCAAGCAGTCTTTAAAACCTCCTGCTTTGTTTGTTACCTTTGGATCACTTTGCAGCAAATTACAGGTCTTTTAAGAGATTCCGGGCTTCAGTTTCCTCCCAAAAACCAAACTACAAACATTTATCCTGTTTTTTATTTGAAAATGTGCAGGGTAATGGGCAAAAAAGGCTGGTTACAATAATGCCCTCATATTGAGTGGTCTGTTAATGACTGCACACTTCAGGCATTGTAATAGCTGAAGATGACTTGTTAAATGTGACTTTTCCCCAATGTTACAAAGATGTAGAATGATCTACACAAGGTATTAAAAAGTGACTATTAATTTCCATCTACCTTGCTCTTCAGAGAGTGTCAGTTAATAAATTTGGGGGGAAGCTTGAGTGTATGTATAGCTCATGCACATGAGTATTCTTAACTAAGTTTTGTTTTTATTTTTAACCAGATTATGGTACTTTATCAAATGCACAACTAATCTCTCAGTAGATATTCATTTGAAAATAGTGTGGCCTTGATCAGTGAGAAGGGGAAAAGACTTGTTTTTTGCCTATGTAAAAATGACTCATTTGCTAGGAGTCATAATTCTCTATCTGATATTTTTGTGGTAGGTCTCCTTTTGATCAGGAAAAAAAATAAAATGTTTTTGTGTTCATTTAGGTATTAATTACATTCGATTGTCTGTTGTGTTTAGAGACTATCAGAATTGTTCTGATGAATATCAAAGTTGACTGCTTTGATGTCCAATCTCAGGTTTTAAAACATAGTGGTGTGAAATCCCACTGGTTACTGACAAAACAATTTTATTTTAGAATACCTTAAAGCTCACATATATCCGGCCTGTTTAGACAGCAGACCCTCCATCTTGTTACTCTTTTCCCACTTTCTACTGGAGTCTGATACTTCCATGGCTTGAAAGTATCAAGAAATTTTCGCATTGTATAGTTCCATTTTAACCCTTGTATATTTTCTCATAGGCAAAAGCACTTTTGGTCACGTAAATACATAGATTATTTATTTTATGTGGACCGTGGCTTCTCAGGCTCCCCTAATTCTGCTTATTAAGATAATTGTTCTTACTTTATGTAAGTGGAAATCTTTGCTAATGTTTAGAAAGTTTGTATTGGTCCTGAAAGCATCTGCTAGCTTCCAGTGAATGCAGTAATAACCAATACTGTATTCACAACTTAATAAGTTACTTTCCTTGAGCCTTAAGGTAACTCTTTTTTTGCTGTCAGTAGCAGCATTAAAGTTGTTGCTCTGTAGAAAATGAGACTATCAGTTGTCAGGGTTGATTTTTAGAGTACTGTAAGTCAATTAGCTGTCTTCCTGATAAGTTAATGCTTCCATCAAATAGTTGTGGAGTTGTTTGGTTTTTATTGGGGGGGGGGAGCACACTTAATTTAAAGCCTGACTAAAGAGGAAAAATAATTATTTCACATTTTGGGTCTGGGATTTTTAGCCCCAGACAATAACATAAAAATACTGGATTGTAATTACTTTATATTTTGGTGGGGGAAAACTAAAAGATCTAAAATCTTAGCACCCAGTAGTTGGACTCCTGAATGTTCTTGGGACCGTCTAAAAACTTGTTTTGGGGTGTGGTGTTCTTTGCTAAATTATAGTTAATTAACACCCACCTTCCTTAATCTTTGGTACCAGACTCAATTTTATTACTTAGAGGTTTAAATGACTCAGCTTCCACAAAATGAAGTCTGATTCCTAAAACTCAAAATTAAGGTTGCAACATGAAGAATTTTACACTTTTAACATAATTCCCAGATATTGTCAGTGCCCCTTGTCTAAAAGCCTATACTAAGTTTATTGTAAATTTCACAAAGAAACAATAGGGAACAAAGGCAAGAGGCTTACATTTATAGTCATCTTTACTCACAATCTATGTAACTTCAAACCAAAAACAGCTTAGCCATTTATCTAAAATTATTTATATTGCTCTTTTTAAAAAAAAATTCCATAATTCAACTCATTTATTCAGGGCCTGATTTTCCTGTTGGCAGACTATGCTACTAGCCCTTTACTTCTCTCTTCCAGCCTTTTGGTTATTTGACTGCTTCATTAGTGCCTCCACCAGAAGGTGGATGGAGGAAGGAAAAGGAGGGGAAACAAATCTGTTCATTTTATCCTATTAGTGATTCTAGTAGGACTGGTGAAAGTATGGGGAAGCTTTCAGATAAAGCAAGGTTTCTGCATAATCAGTTTTATTTTTCCTGTTATTCCTGACATCTGTTGACATGGAAAGTTCATTTTGCCTTTTAAATGGAATGTCACCCAAATGTTAATTAACATTTAGTAGTACAAAGTGGAAGAAGTAGAAAGAGACGTTCAATGCAAAACTCAGTAGCCTTTTTAAAAAGGTTTGTAAAAATTTTTGTCCAGGCTCTGCCACATTCCTTTTGCTAACAGATTGCAAACTCTTCAAAGAAAATTAAGTACAGCCTTTAATTTCTCATAGCATTACCATAAGAATTTCTAAGGGGGGGGGATGTATTTCTTCCCTTTTTCTTTAGTACAGCTTAGGTGGAACCTGCTACCCTAAAGAGGAATTTGGGGGAAAATTTATATGAACACATTTGTGTTGTGGGACATGGGGGAGGGGGTTAATTTTTAACTTAAAAGGTCATCAAGCACCCATCTCTCTTAGCTACTTATCACCCCTTTTTGATAAAAGTTCCCTTTGAAGTACCAAGTATGGCTCCCAGAACCTGGAATCCATTCTGTCCTTGAAAAGCTAAATAGATTTCTTGAGACTAAGCAGGGTGTAAATCTTGTCACTTGCCCTGAATGTTGTTAGCAATAGAATGTGAGTTATTTTGCAATGGAATGGCCAGCATTTTAACAGTAACATTTAGTGTTAATGTTTCTTAGGGTGTTCTCTTACTGTCCTTTCTGGGCTGTATGTAAAAATGACTTTTTCATGGTTATTTAAGAAAATCTATTTCTGAGTAATTCCCAGATAGCATATTTTCCCAATCTAGTAAAACTGCCAGCCACATCTGCCAGTGGCTAATGTACTACATGCTTCCTTCCCTAGAATAGCTTCTTAACTCTAACCCTAAGGTTGTTCTGCCAACACGTAATCTGCAGAAGTAATCTGAATGAGCTAAATCCAAATTTAAAGTTTGTTGGAGCAGGAGACAGCTTCTTGATCAGGATGTACTTGTGTGTTTAAATAAATGGGCAGCAACTAAAAGGGATATGATTTTGAAATTTAAATGTCTTCAATCCATATGTAAATATCCACATGCTTGTGCATTGTAAACAGGTGTGTATTCATATGTATGAAATTACAGAACTGGTTTCTGCTTCATGAGAAACACAATACCTTTAATTTTATAAGATTTTCCCCCACAACCTTATGTATATAGAACACTAAACTTGTAGTGATAGGATCAATTCGGGAATATCTGCTGAGAGACCAAAAAGTTCATTTCTTAAGTACCTTGGTTAAAGAATAAAGATTATTCCTCTTGTTTATTTAAAAAAAATGCACTTTAACAAGCAAACGCAGCTGCATGGTTCAATTCAAACAGATACAGTAAGTGCAGCACCCGTTCAAAATCTCCCTGAAAACAATTCAAAAGCAGAGTCAGAGCTGGCTGTAGGTCTTGCTGCCTAAGAGAGTGAAGCTCAGATTCTTATCCTTTGAGGCCAGCAGGACTGCTTTTTTAAAGAGCAATGTGAATACAGCCAGGAGCTACAGACAGGTCTGTAAAAGGGCAGGTCCTGGATTTACCACTAGCTAACTAGCAAAACCAACCAGAAAAAAAAAGTTTAAAAATTCATGCTAGTGAGCACTCCTTACAATAGCAGATTTTTGCAAATGGAGTTTTACAAGTCTATATTTAAAAAATTGTATGTTTGTAACAAATAAAGTATGCGGAAAAGTGAATGATAATTTTGTGCTGATGTCTTTGTGATTTAAGGAAAGTACACTGGGATAGGCTTAGGTACCTGTTTGTCCTTCGTTTTCTAAAAGGACCAGGACATCAGGAAGGTGATGTCATGACTAGCAAGTGAATTTTCAAGTAAGGTACGGCTGTGCAAAAGTCACTGGCCTCACTCTCTCCTCCATAGCCATCTGGGTCCAGTGGCAAGATATAGATCAGGACAACTGGAGATGGCCTCGGATGTTATCTTGCTTTAGACAGGTATTGTTGGAAGTAGGTGGGTGTGGGGCTTAATAGAAGATATAATCCAGATTGGAACCAACTGTCTTCCCACACTGCCTGTTTATAATAGGTAATCTTTTGGTGTGGTCTTTCTGTTTGCTGTAAAACCCTTGAAATTTTAGGAAGCAGAGATGAAGCAAAAGGAAATAGGCTTACATTCCAGTCATTTAGGAATAACAGGCTATTTAATGTTTCCCTAGTTTTAGCCCTTGCCAAGATTATCTCATCTTTTATTCTCTAAACTCATTTAGTTCTCATCCTGTCACTTTTCAAAAAATTAATCTCTTCTGTATTTTCGACACATTTCAGAATCTCTCCCCACTCCACTACCCTTTCTTTGAGTTATCGTCTTGTAAGATTTTTTTTTTAAATGAAGGAAATAGTTAAGTAAAACCAGCTGGCATGATAGTATATGTAATACTTCATCCCCATAGCTCACTTCTGTAATTTAGGGAGGTGAATTTCAGTTCTTTGGGTCCAAGTTTGTTCATGATTACAAAGCATTTTTTCCTCTCTAATCATGTTTTTCACTGTGAATTGTTATTGTGGTTCTACTTTACTCTGCATTGATTCTTATCTTCCTATATTTCTCAGTAATGACTTATTTTCAATTAGGAGACTAAGCAAAAGTGTTTTATAACTCTTAAGTTCATAGGCTTTTATGCTAGCTGTTGCTTATGGTTACTTCCCTCAGGAAAAATTTCATCTTTGGGAATGGGGAGCACTTTCTCTTTGTCACACCAGTTCCTGTGCATAATGGATCTGTCTACCTGAACCCAAGAACAAGATATGGGTAAGAAGAGTGTTAACTGAGCTGAGATCATTTGACATACGGGTAAGCTTTTCATCATTGCACACCCCCTTCTCCCATCTCCATCCCCCATCCCCGTGATCTGAGTTGATGGTGACATTCTACAAGGTCTTATTGTGAAGAAGGAAAATAAACCAATACTACTAAGGTAAGATTGCTACTTACCACATTAAAGCAGAAAAAAGTCCATCCAGGAATGAAGTCAGTAAGCACTTATTCAGTGTTTACAATGTGCTAGCCATCACTTTTCCCCCAAAATACCTCCATACTGTGACTTTATTGTGCCCAAATTACCCAAACTACTATGTTCACTTTCTGGCTCAATCTCGAGATAAATTTTCTATTTAAATAATTAAGCACTGAGATGAAGATGGTCTCCTCTAGAGTTGGGTTGAGTTCCATTCTATAAGCATTTATTAAGGACTTATTATGGGCCAAACATGGAAGTAGGCTCTCAAGTGAAACATTCACTACCTTTAGAGTTTACTTCCTGTTCAGAGGTGGGCAAGGTGGATACATATACATATAATACAAAGTAATTGGGGGGGGCACAATTGGAGGAATCAAAAAAGATTTCATACAGGAGTTGGCATTTGAGGCTTGATGGGAGCTAGAAATTCTAAGAGGAGATACAGCATTATAGGCATGGGCAACAGCATGGTGTTGGGGAGGTGGTACACTGTCTTAAAGAAACATCAAGGAGGCCAGTTTGGCTGAAACATTGGAGAGGAATGTGAAATTGGTCCAAAGAGAGATGTTAGAGCCAGACTTAAAGCTTTAAATGTCACCTGTTATCTTAATGGTGATAAAGAGGCAATGAAGCTTCTTGGGCAGAGGAATGGCATGGTCAGGTATCCTTCAGGAATAAGACCAAGGAAACTGGGAAACTTAGTAACCTTTACATCTTACATTGGGGTGGGGAGGGGAGTTAGATATTAATCAGGATTGTCTTCACCAGCACTGTCACACCCAAGAGAAACGCAAATTTATCTATGGCATTTTTAAAGGTCTACAAACATTCACCCTTGGTAACTGAGAAACTGTTAGGTGCAGCACCCTTGCTGAAGCTCAACGTGCTTCTTGGACCATTCACCTTACTATGAATAATAAAGAAGCTGTAGTAGATTTCTCTAAGAAGTTGATGCAGCCAAGTTGCCATCTGTAGAGCTAAATTTAGCCAATGGTTCTTGGGGTAGAGAGCATCAGTATAAATGATCTTGGTGCTTCTGGTTGCTTCAGACTCTGTAAAAAGAGTAGTTGCAAAAAAAAAAAAAGTAATTGCCTCCTGAATTAAAGTTTATGAGGGAAAGCAGTCAAGATCTAGAGAAGTGAAAGAGCCTTAACTTCTTTTAAAGGTAAGAATTTATCCAGCCAGGAGGAGTTTTATAATGATCTCATGGTCAGTAATGGATTCTGAGATGTGTATCCCAAGGGCCTACAATATAATCTCTGTCTAAAACAGAAATATATGAATGTGATAGGAATATAGAAAACCAGATGATACCTCTGGTGCAAGGATGCATGGAGCCCATGAACTTAAAAAATAAATATTCTAATAACTTTCAACAATTGGTTCTCTTTGTAATCCTAGCTAGCTAGCATTTCTATGACAATTTAGGGTTTGCAAAGCACTTTACAATACATCATTTTATCTTCATAACAACCTTGGGAGGTAGATATTATTATCCCTATTTTACAGAATCCTATGAATTTTATGCATTTAAAACCCCCTATTTTGGGGCAGCTGAATGGTGCAGTAGATAGAGCACCGGTCCTAGAGTTAGGGGGACCCGAGTTCAAATCCAGCCTTAGACATGTAACACTCATTAGCTGTGTGTCTGGGCAAGTCACTTAACCCTGATTGCCTCACCCAAAAAAAAAAAAAACCACCACCCTATTTTTAGATGGAGTCCATAGGCTTCATCAGACTGTCAAAAGGGTCTGACAAAAAACGTATCTTGCTCTAGTATGTTTTGTGGCATTCTGGAAAGTTTATGGAAGCACATACACAAGAAACTAGATGAGAATGTGTGAAGACATCCTCACAAATGAAAGCAGATACACCAAAAGTGACTGAAGTGTTAAATTTACTCTTTCCTTATGCCATCAAAGGGAGTCTTGATAGTGAATTTTATTCGTTCTTTGCTACTTGGATAGCCAATACCTATTATATTGGTTTGGGGGTGGTAGAAAAAGTGTTGGACTTGGAACTTGGAGTGGTGTGGGTTCAAATCCCACTTTAAAACTTGATATCTGTTTGGGTATATCACTTAACCCCTCCTGATCCTCAGCTGCTTCTGTAAAAGGGGGGAAATAATATTTCTACCTCATAAGGATGTTTGGAGATCAGATGATAATGTATGTTAAAATGTTTTGCAAAAATAAATAAAATGTTTTACAAACCTTAAACTGCTTTACAAATGTTGGCTAATATTAGGAAGAATGTTACAAATTATGTAGCTAGTATTAAAGTTTATAAAGCACTTTATATATGTTAATTCACTTGATTCTCAAAACTAACATGGGAGGTAGGTGTTATCCCCATTTTATAGATGAGCAAACTAAGGCACAGAGAAGTTAAGTAGTGACTTGTTCAAGGTCACACAGCTAGTACTGTAAGGATTGAAACTCAGCCCTTCCCCACTCCCAAGTCTTGTACTTTATCCACTATACCACCTATTAGATGAGAAGCTACTAATGGAATAGGGAAGTATAAATAAACATCATATGTTTACCTAATAAGATCTTCTCAAAATAAAGAGCATGGTTTAATGAAAATTATATCACCAGACCTTGGGTAGACTCAGCTGTGCCACAAACCACCTGTTTGATCTTAGGAAAATTACAACTTCTGTGGCCATCAATTTCCTTGTCAGGAAAGGGAGGTACCCTCTAAAGCTCTTTCTTGCTCCAGTGTTTAGTGGGAGGACATCTATTCCAACCCCTTCATTTTACAGATGAGTAAAAAAGGCTCAAGGAAGATACTGTTGGCCCCAGTTTAATGGTAGAGCTGGGATTTGAACCCAGGCCCTCTGACTCTAAATCTGATGTGCTTTCCACTGTGCCATGCTGCCTCCACATGGAAGCAAGTGTTGAGATGGAAGGGGCTATCCACGATGCAGCTACAGCTGTACCACTGAAAGACAACTGCTACTCACCATCCAATCCTTTATGCCAGCTGTGAACGCACTCCAGACTTCATGATGACCATCATCATGGCAAAGAAAAATGGCTACTTGTAGTTTCTATTCGTATAGTAGTAAAATTATAAAATGATCATTGAACTAAGTTCTTTCTCAAGGAATACTGGAGCAAAATACTCAAAATGTAATTCCTGTCTTTTGGGAAAAAAAATGAGGTTTAGATCTTCTATGACATCTTTTAAAGTTGCAAATTTCAGTGAGTTCTTCCTAGGCTAAATGGAAATATTTATATAAATATGTGGAAGAAATTACAATATGATTTACCCCATGGGATACTGAACAAAAATATTCAGTGTCTTCCTAATGCCCTTACATTTTAATTGCTTTCCCTAGATCTACAGTTCACTCAAAAGCATCCATTTAGGCACCAGTGATTGTTGCTATCAGAACTGCTGAGTAAAATCCCTGAGCTCTACCTTGTCTTAGTCAGGTACTCCTGGAGCTTCCTTGGCAGGTCCCCAGAACCTCTCTTATGGTGCTGAAACCCTATGATCCATAAAACAACTTCCATACAAACTAGGAGCACACCTGGCCTTAAAAAACAAAACAAAACCAAAAAAAAAAAGCCCAGAAACATTGGCTACGGTTACCTATGGGCTATGACTACAGATTTCCTTTATTCTCCAAATCTCCAAAGGGTGCCAAGATTATCTTTTAGTCCTAGAACAGAAGGGTCTGTGAGACAACTACACAATATTAATTGTGACTAAAAGATTACCATCTAGTGGTCAAGACAAGAATCTCCCCCCACTTTGGCTGTCTTGGCTGCCAAGTCCATCAGTGCCTACTGTGTGCCAGATGTATGTTTGAAGATCATATGGTAAACACTGGAGATACAAAGAAAGGATAAAGACCATCTCTTCTCCCAAAGAGCTCTTCTTCCCAAAGGGGAAGAGAATAACTTGGGGAAAGTCAGTAAACTTTGGGAAGGGTTTGGAGGAAGTAGACTTAGATTGTCTGACTCTGTGGGGTCCCATATGTTGAAGAGCCTAGGATGGGTAGAAGGCTAATTTTACAGAAGATAAAAACTTAAGTTTCCACTGAGGTAGGATACACCCTTGTTGTCTACCCTCTGCACTTGAAATTCTGTAAACCCAGTATGTCCAAATTACAGGGAGAAATTTGGGCTCCTGAAAGGGAAGGGAATCCAAGGTTCCAGCATTGTACTCTTCTTACCATACCATGATGCCTTAGGAAAAAAGAATCATGCCCTTTCAATCCCTGAGCATGTGCTTTGAGAGAACGCTAAGCAAAGTCCTGGGATTATTAAATGGGCTTCAGAAATTCTGCAGAATTTTCGTATGGATATTAAAGAAAAGAGACCAGATGCTGAAAGCTAAGATCATTCCTCTAAGGTCTTTAGAATAAAAAAAGGAGGGAAAATTACAGAATAAATAAATCTTGATCACAGAGTTCTGTCCTAAGAGGGGCAAAATGTTATATTCTTAGGAGATTATAAAGGCATTGTCAGTTATTATTATAAGTCAAGGTATAAGACTCTCCTTTGGATGACTGACAATGGTAGCCCTTCTGAGAAGTGAAATTAATTTTTCCCATTAATCTTCCTATCTTGTACTTATGAAACTGATTTTCTGAACCTAAGTACAAGCTTTTACTTTCATCTCTTCTATATTTCATATCATTAATAGACACATTTTCTAGCCTGTACCATCTTTTTTGAATCTTTATCCCAAGACCTAGACTTTCTCCTCTCTTCCACCCTCAAAATTAACTTATCTACCTACCCTATTTCCTATTCATGCAAAATCATATATTATAATGTGTGATGACTATTACATTGGGCATCCCTCCAAGGCTCTATCCTGGGTTCCTTTCTCTTGATGAGATTAACTTCCACAGGTTCACCTATATGTAGATGACTATCAAATCCATATATCCAAGCTCTGTATTTCTCCTGAGGTCCAGTCCCACATCACTTCTCCTATGAGATATCCCACAAGCACCTCAAATTTAACATGTCTAAACCAGAGCCTTAAATCTCCTGTCGCTCCAAATGTCACATTTATGCTTTTTTTATTTTATTTTTAAAAATTATTTATGTTTAGTTTTCAACATCCGCTTCCATAACATTGAGTTTTAAATATCCCCCCCTTTCCTCCCCAAGATTTCGTGCAATCTGATACAGGCTCTACTTATACATTTATATTAAGTATATTTTCATATTAGCCATGATATAAAGAAGAATTAGAACTAATGGGAGGAACCATGAGAAAGAAGAAATAAAACAAAACAAAAGGAGAGCAAATAATATGCTTCCATCTGCATTCAGACTCCATGGTTCTTTTTCTGGATGTGGATGACATTTTCCATCGTGAGTCTTTTGGAGTTGTCTTAGATTCTTGCATTGCTGAGAAGAGCCAAGTCTATCAAAGCCAGTCATCACACAATAGAAATAGTTAGCAATAACTGTGAAAAAAAATTTGAAGCAAGTTTCTCTGATAAAGGCCTCATTTCTCACACATATAGAGAACTGAATCAAATTTATAAAAATAAGAGCCATTCCCCAACTGATAAATAAGCAAAAGATATAATGAGTTTTCAGATGAAGTAATCAAATATTCTAACTCATTATTGATTGGAGAAATGCAAATTAAAACAATTCTCAGGTCACTCCTCTAATCAAAACCTCCAGTGGCTCCTTATTATTGCTAATAGAAATGCCTCAATTTGGCATCCACCTTCTGTCCTAGGCCTACTCTTCCAGAAATCCTTCATAATACTGCCCTCCACACATTCAGCATTCCAGCCAAATTGGCCTATTTGCCATTCAACCAAGCGCTCCTTCTCTTGCCTCCCTGCCTTTGTCCAGGTGCACCGGGGCCTGTCATTCACCACTTCCTCCCCCTCACCTCTTAGGAGCCTTTCCTTCCTCCAAGGCTAAGCTCATGTGCTCCATCTAATGGAAAGCATTCTTGGTCCCCCTAATTGTTCTCTTTCTTTCTCTTCAAATAATCATGAATGTACTTATCTGTTTATAGAGTTGTGTCATCTAAAAATGTAATAAGGATACCATCTATGGTATATATCCACCAAATCAGTGATAAAATCAAGCTGCAGAATCTTTTCCACAATGACCCTGAACTACTAATGACTATTCTTTGGGCCAGGCCATTTCAACTAGTTCCAATCCACCCAGCCTACATTTCTTCAACTTGTCCATAAGGACAGCCTGAGAAACTTTAGTAAATGTTTTGCTAAAATCTAGATAAAGCATATCTGTAGCATTCACTTGATCTACCAGTTTAGGGGTTACTTTTTAAAAAAAAAAAAGGGGAAAAAAATGAGGTTAGTCTGGCATGACCTGTTATTAGTGATGAAGCCAACCCTTTAATAAAATGTTTTAGAATTTTGTTAGGAATTAAAGTCAAGTGAAGTCACCAGCCTATAGTTTACAGTCTCCAATCTCTTTCCTTCTCTCAAAATTGGGACATTTATCCTTCCTTAATCCTGCTCTCCTTGTTCTTTCAGAAATTAGTGACAGTAGCTCAGTAATTATAGCTGCTAGTTCTTTGAGTACTCTGGAATATATTTTGCCTGGACCTGGTGACTTGAACTCCTTTCCTGGGAAATCGAGTCAAGTAGCAGTTATTAAGTTCCTACTATGTTCCAGGTACTGTGCTAAGTACTAAAGAAATACAAAAAAGGCAAAACCAAAACCAGTCCTCATTTGCAAGGAGCTCACAGTTTAATGGAGGAGACAACATGTAAAACGCTACGTACAAACAAGGTATATACAAGATAAATTGGAAATAATCTCAGAATGAGGGTACTAAGATTAAGAAGAGGGGCCACTAGGCGGCACAGTGGATAGAGCACCAGCCCCGAAGTCAGAAGGACCTGAGTTCAAATCTTGCCTCAGACCAAAACACTTGACACTTAATAGCCATGTGACCCTGGTCAAGTCACTTAACCCCAATTGCCTTTTAAAAAAAAAGATTAAAAACAGGAAACAATCTTTTTTTTTTTAAGGCAACTGGGGTTAAGTGACTTGCCCAGGGTCACACAGTTATTAAGTGTCAAGTGTGTGAGATTTGAACTCAGGTCCTCCTGACTTCAGGGCTGGTGCTCTATCCACTGCACCACCTAGCTGCCCCTAGGAAACAGCTGCTTTTAGAAGGTGAGACTTGAAGGTATCTCCAGAAGCCTGGAAGTAGAGATGAAGAGGGAGAAAGTTCCAGGTATGGAGGACAATACATATTGCTACCTGTTTTGTCACTACCTGTTTTTTCCACCTCAAACTCTCCATCTCTTTGCTCCAGGCACAATAATCAAATCAAAATCACTATTGAGTCTATAAAAAGCATATCAATCAATTGCCCTATAAAGGAGTTCAACATTGGACTCTACACCAAAACTTTCTTCCCAGGCCACCGCTCTCTTCTGTGTGTTGTCTCCCTTATTAAAATGTCTTCAGGGCAGGAACCATCTCATTTTTACATTAATATGTCCAGTAACTAATAGGTATCCATAGGTACCTCCAGTTCTTTTAGCCTGGCACATAGTGTTTAAAGGTTTTTTCATTCATTTATTCAGTGAGAGCAGAAATATGTTTACTTAATATTTTTTCATTCATCTTAGATTTCAATTCCTGTTAGTCATTTTGCTCTGTCCTTTACAATGTAAACATCATTCTCTTTGACAAAGAAATACTTTAATAATTAAAGTATATGCCAGGGGTGGAGAACCTGCAGCCTTAAGGCCACACGTGGCCCTCTAGGTCCTCAAGTGTGGCCCTTTGACTGAATCCAAACTTCACAGAATAAATCCCTTTAATAAAATGATTTGTTCTGTAAAATGTGCTATGGTCTTTTTTCTGCAAAAGGGCAGCTAGGTAGCTCAGTGAGTAGAGCACTGGGCTTAGAAACAGGAAGACATCTTCCTGAGTTCAAATCTGGCCTCAGACACTAACTTTGTGACCCTGGGCAAGTCATTTAACTCTGTTTGCCTCAGTTCCTCATTTGTAAAAATGAGCTGGAGAAGGAAACAGCAAACCACTCCAGTGTCTTTGCCAAAAAACATCCCAAATGGGGTCAAGAAGACTCGGACAGGACTGAACAGCAGTGATGACAACAACAACAAAAGTACATGAGCACAGTGGATAGAGAGCTGGCCCGAGTCAGGAAGACCTGGGTCCAAGACCTACCTCAGACACACACTGGCTGTGCTCCCTTGGCCACTGTCCAAGACTCTAAATTTCAGAGAACAGCCTGATCTTGGCAGGTCAAGTTCTTCACAAGAAGCTCCCTGAGAACACAGGTCTCCAAAAAAAAGTAGATGAATCTTCTGTGCCTTAATTTCCTCATTTATAAAATGGGGTATTTTTGAATATATATCCTTTACCTCATTATACCTTAGAAAAGGTCTGAAGACAGACTACCAGAGTGATAGAATATTCACCAGAATTCTGAAAGAAAAGTTTTACCTTTCAAAACCAGGGCATGTCATAGCTATGCTCTGTATTATGAAGGGCAGAGCTAATATTATATACCAACAAAAGTGACCTGGTATAAACCCTAACCTAACTAAATGGGAACCTAATTGGTTCCAGGCCACAGCTGCTCTTCTACTTTATATGACTGGTATAAATGTTTCTCTTCACAAACATAACTAATGGAGAATTTTCTTCTCTTTGGTGGCTGGTTATGTAGTATACTAGTGTCTTGAACAGGAAGACCAAAGAGCAATAAAAATTTTCATCAAAAAAAACCCAACTAGAATTAGTTTCTCCCAACCCAATTCTGAGAGAGGCATTGTGGAATAGTGGATAGAGGACCAACTTTGGAATGGGGAAGACCTGAATTCAACTTTTGATTTTGCTACATATTAGATAAGTGACCATGGGCAAGCCACTCTTAATGCCCCACTCAACTTTCTTCAGATAAATTTCCCATCTGCATCAAGTGGAAGAAGTTTCCATACCTGGAGTTCCCCAAATGAATGAAATCTCAAAGCTAGATTTTTAAAACAAAGACTATTTTTTAGGATTAATTTTTGAACTTTACAAACAAACATTTTCAAACACTAACAAGAGGAAAAAGATTGTATATGAAACAAAAAAATTAAACTTCAGTCTTGTTCTGCTGGATAGTTCCCAACTTGATCAGGATTCTCAAAGTGTTATCCCTTTTCCTAGACATTAGTTTCTAATTGGAAGTACAGTCAAAGGTTTTTCAATATAAAGATTTGTGTGCCCTGCTACAAAGCAAGGCAATGTATGGAGGCCAGCAATAACTTAGGGTTGAAAAATTTACGTAACAAGAGATTTTTTTTTCTTAGGCCCTGAAAGTATCTCAGTTTGGGAAAGGATAAATCAGCACCTACGTAGAAATCACTTCAACAAACATTTACCAAATGTCCGGAAGACACTGTACTAGGTAGACATACAAGAATGAAAAACAGCCCTAGCCCCTAAGGTAATATAATAGGGGAATGAGCAACATAGGAGGTAGACTGATAAAAGGATGAAAAAAGCATATAGACAAAACTACTCCAAGAAACCTTCGGGAAGGAGGGGGGTAAAACACTTTCACTTCTAACCCAATCAAACAAGCCTATCCTGCTGGATATTGTGAATGCAGAGACAAAAATGAAGCAGTTCTTGACCTCAACGACTTTACATTTTATTGAGGGAGAAATGTAAACATCTAATTGTAACTATTAAAAAAAAAACAACTTTGAAAGACTTTAAGAAATTTGGTTAATGAAAAAAAACAAGCACAGCCCCAAAGATACAGAGAAGACACTTTCCTCTAGTCCTTTGCAAAGGTAGGTGGTGAGAAAAATGCAGGTCTTGGGTGTGAAATACTGCATGTTAGGTTTTGTTGGATGTATTGATAATTTTGCTCAACTTTTCCCTCTCTCCTTAAACAAACAAAAAAACAAAAAAACCCTCCAAAAACCCAACCTTTTGATACATGGAATAAATTTCTGTAAGAGGGAGGGGCAGGATATGGACACAAAGGAATCTAGCAAAAAAAAAATTTTTTTTTACAAAAATGCCCAATCAGATTGCAGAGTACCAGTGATAAAAAAGAATACTACTGACAGAGAAGTAATGGACTCAAGATGCAGAATGAAACATGTAGTTGGGGTTTTTTTTGTGAGGCAGTTGAGGTTAAGTGACTTGCCCAGTCACACTGCTACTGAGAGTTGCGTGTCTGAGGTGGAATTTGAACTCAGGTCCTTCTGACTCCAAGGCTGGAGCTCTATCCACTGTGCCATCTAGCTGCCCCAAAACATATATTTTTTAACATGGGAAGATGAAATTTTGTTTGGCATATTTGTTTCAAGCAAATTTTTCTTTTTCTGTTTTTGCTCTTTTTTTACTTGGGAGGTGAGACAGGAGTTAGGGATATGGTTTCGCCTTCCTTTCCCCCCAAAATGAAAAAGGACAGAAGGAATCAGAGACAAGCAGGGTAAGGTTGAAAGTTACATGTTGAATTTATTATATACTGTACTATTCAAAAAAGTTCAAATTATATTGATTCATAGTTTCATGTATAATCCTCACCCTGTTCTATAATATATATGGAAATACTCATTTATTGTTAAATTCAGGATAAAAAATTTTTTAAAAAGTGTTGCACCCCTCTGGGGCTACTTTCCACTCATTTTGGTAGGTAGGGACCCCTACCTGCAGGAAGTGACTGACTTTTCCCTTCAAGATTCTAAGAGTAACCCTGAAAGGCTAGAGGGTTTCTAGTACTGTTGCTCATGAGTCCCCAACAATATGCTCCCCATTGATTATCCAGTTGTGATATTAATTTGCCAGCCAGAGTTAATTAGCTTTTAATACAAGATATATTAACTAAGGTGGCATAGTAAGAACTGAAGGTATAAATGTGGTGTTCCCCCCTCCCCCCAGCATGGCACAATTACATACCCTACAAATACATACATAGTCTAGGAAGAAAATAGGTACATACTCAGAGAGTATAGGAAACAAAGGAATAACTCACAATTCCTAGATCGATGGAAATCCTTTTCTCTTTTTTTGGCTTTCTCTTCAAAGCACTCCCAAAGCTTAGAAGACTTGCCTCTTGAAGCAGTTGCTAGCATGTCCTCACTGGAATCATCTTCTCTGATATACATAAGCCCAGATGTGTGTCTAATTCTTTCAACCAATCCCAGTACATTTCATCAACTCATTTCATCCAACAGATGAAATTCATTCCTTCTAGTTTACATGTTTGACTAATTCATGTGTAGGAATTGCTCACACTTCATTTAAACATCTGAATGACTGATTGGTTCTATAAGTCAAAATGACTTCTGACCAGATCAAAGTATCAGGGGTTGGGAGCAGTAAAAAATACCCTTTACCTAAATATATACAAAATAAGTATTTCTTCCAAGAAAGGAAGCATGGCTTAGTGGACAGAGAGCTGACTTTAGAGCCAGGAAGATGTGGGTTCAGGACCCACCTCAGACACAAGGGGTTTTTGTGACTCTGTGAAAGTCACCCAGGCTCTTAGTGTTCTAGGAACTTTGTAAATTTATAAGCTAACAAGAAGGTGCCAACTTGCATTAGTGTAAAGAGTTCCCTATGCCAATGAAATAATCCAGTACCTGTCTTTCTTCTAAGAAAGACTGTACAGAGAGGGAGCTATGCCTTGAAAATAATTTCTATAGGCAGAGATGGAGAGTCTGTTTGAAACACAGACTAATAACAATGGCTAGCATTTATATAGCACTAAGGTTTCCAAGGTGCTTTACAATATCTTATTTAACCTCACAATCTTGGGAGGGAGGTGCTATTGTTATCCCCATTTTACAGATAAGAAAACGGAGGCAGACAGAGGTTAACTTGTCCAAAAAACTAGTGAGTTTCTGAGGCAGGATTTGAACTCAGGTCATTCTCACCCCAAATTCAGCACTTTATCTACTCTGCAAATGGATGAACATGGAAGAGAAAAGCAAAAGGTAATCCAACAATTAGTAGATACACACTGTGTGCAGGGTAATACTGAAATAAGCCTGAAATGGAAACTGAGCCAGACTAATGAAAGTGGTAAATGCCAAGGTGAGAAGTTTATATTTTATTCTTTAAACATTTTCAGTATGGGAGTGACGGTTAGAATTGTAAATTTAAAAAATTTAGCAACTGGAGAACAGAGAAACTGAAGGCAAAGAGGCCAATTAGGAGCTCATTATGATTGTCCAGGAAAAAAAAGTGGGAAAGAACACATACAAGAACAATTATGTAAATTACAAATTTAAATAACAAAACTCACATCAAAGACAATAGACAAAGCTGGCAACTTCTATTTTATGTTGTCTTGCTAATCTATTTTTGGGGAATTATACTGTGTGTAGGGTTTTTGGGGGGAGGGAATTTTCTGTCAAAACAAAATTTATAGATACTGTAAAAATGAAGTCATGAGGGTCTCAGGGGTTGTGGAAGTGTGAGTAGATGTAGGGGTGGAAGGAGGGGAGCTATATTGTAGAGTTAAAAGCAAAAGGACTAGGGTCAGCTGGGTGGTGCAGTGGATAGAGCACCGGCCCTGGAGTCAGGAGGATCTGCGTTCAATTCCTGCCTCTGAAACCCTCTGAAACGTAACACTGACTTAGCTGTGTGACCCTGGGTAAGTCACTTAACCCCCTTACCTAGCCAAAAAAAAAAATTAAAAACAAAGGGCGTAGCTACTGATTAAATGTGTGAGGGAGGAAAAAAAAAGTAAAAGAGGTCATTCAACATCTGAAAAAATGGTGGTACCATTACCCCAAACAGGAAAATTTGGAGGAAAGGCATATTTTGAAGAAAAGCTCTGGACATGTTGAATTTGAAAAGCTGGTGAACCATGGCTGGAATAACCCAGCAGCCAGTTGGTTCTGTGGATACTAATGCCAGACTGATAAAGCAATGTGGTATAACAGAATTTTATCTAGATTCAGAAGTTATCAGGTTTTCAATTACAGCTCTATTACTTAGTAGCCTACGACCCTGAGCTACTCACTTCATGTCTTTAAGCAGTTTTCAAATCTGTAAAAGGGGTTGAATATTTGCATCAGTGCCTGACACATAGTATTTAACAAATCCTTGTCGCCTTGACTTGACCTAATGGTAAAGCTCTAAAGAAAGTCCTTTGTCGAACTTTTAAGTGTTATAAAAAATGGGTAATCATATGATTTAGGAGTTACCTCTACGACCAAATATAAACTCTTTTAAATGGCGTTTAAAAGCTTTCCCAACCTGGCTTTAACCTTTCCACTCTATCACATGCTGCATGGGATGTTCCAGGCAAACTGGCCTTCTTGCTATTCCTCAACCCGGACATTTCATCTCCTGTTCTCTGTGCTTTGATGGAATGCGAGCCTTCCTCATCTCGGTTCTTAAGACTCCCTAATTCGCTTCAGAGCTCAGTTCAAACACCACCTCCTTCCTACACAACAAGGCCTTTTCAAGCCTCCCAAAGACTGATACCTACCCCGCCCCACCGATTACCCCTCAAAGAACGAACAAAATAGACACACGTGATCCTCCGTGTAAACTTCTCCAAACGGTCCTTCCCCAGGGCCGAACACATTGTCCGCGATAAATAAATGCTCAATGAGAGATCCGCAACAGGTGAGAACTGAAGAAAGGGAAGGGCAGCAGCAGGAGCAAGCCCGGAGGAGCCCTAGGGGGAGACTGACTGGTGGGAAAGAGCGAGGCCCGAAGGCGGAGGGAGGGCGGGGGGAGGCCTAGGCCCAGGCTCGCCGGTGACCTCACACCCGGAAGTTTCGGCGGGGGAAGGGGTCAAAAAGCCGAGTTAATAATAAACAAATCAAGTAGGAAGGATACCCCGACTGGGAGGCTAAGGCGGGGCGCTTCCCTTTAGAGGAGCCAGGCCTGAGCGTGTACCTCGGGGCAAAAGGCTACGATGACTCTGGGTGGGTGGCTGCGGGAACAAGGAGAAGGAGACTGAGGAGCGCTAGCGGGGCAAGGCGCCGCCGGACAGAGGGAGCCTGGGAAGAGGAGCGAGCGAGGAAGGAGAAAGGGGCAGGACAGACGAAGAGGTAGAGGGCGGCGAGGCCCGACAGGCCAGTCCCCAGATTCGCGCGGAGCCTCCCCGGCAGCCGGACGTCTCTAGTGCAGTCCTGAAAGGAGAAGAGGAAGGCCTGAATGGAAAGTGGAGCTCGACCGCCATTTCCCTCCCAAACAAGTCAAGGAGTGGGGGGGGAAAGACCCGGAGAATGAGCGGGAAACCCACAACCTCCTCAATTAGCCTTAGCCATTGGACAGAATCTCAGTCCGTCTGGACAGCCCGCCTCTTTGCTCGCGGGCGCTGTCTTCATTGGCGGCCTTCCCACCAGCGTTAACATCCATTGGCCCGTCCTCTTGTCCGTTCCACTCTGGCGCTCAGAGGCAGGTGGAAAGTGGCTTCCATTCGCACCGCCCCCGTCCCGCGCAGAAATCTGTTGGGTGTTGGGCCGGTAGGCCCCGCCCTCGCGCGCCGTGTGCAAAAACAAACAGCCGTTAGCTAGGAGGCGAAGCGAGGCGGAGCCGTGTTAGAAGAGGACGCGCGATTGGGTGGCCGAGAGGGTTCAAACCAGCAAGGCGCGCGGGTATTGGCAGGGGTGAGCGCGCGGGGGGAGGCGGCTTATTGTCTGGGGCTCCGGTGGTGGCGGCGGTAGTTCCAGCGGCTGGAGCTAGGGATAGTGGCGGCGGCGGCGGATCGAGACTGCTGTCAGGATTGGTGCCGAGCACTCGGGCTGGGGTGAAGGAGATCGGGCGCCGCGTCCTAGCGGAGGGAGCGACAACTACGTAGTGTCAGGAGCAGCGCCAAGACCATGGTGAGGGCCGGGCTGGGCCGAGCCGGGCCGGAGGCGGGAGCGAAGCCGATCGGGGCGGGGCGAGAGCGAGTTGGCGCTTCCCCTCCCCCGGCGGAGGGCCGGGGCGCGCCGGGACGCAGGTGCCGGCGGCAGCCCGGACGGGTTGTGTGGGTTGGAGAGGGAGCCCCTAGAGGGCGGACGGGGACAGCGGAGGGTTTGTCCTCGGCGCTCGCCGCGCCAGACGGCCAGGGGACGCGCGCGTTACCTGTTGAGCCTGGAGTTTGCTGAGAGTCCCTGCCCGCCTCCGGGGCTGTGCGCGGAGCCCCAGCGGCCGGTCAGGACTTGGCCCAGGCCACGCCCCCTAGGGGGAGGGGGCTCCGGGAGCAGCCGCGGGGAAGAGCTGAAGGGCTGGAGGGATGTGACTCGGCTGTTAAATAAGCAAGTTGTTTTGAGTCAGTCCCAAGTGCTGGGGACGGATGCACTTTGTTGTTTCCCTCAGTCCCAGAGGTCCCCTGCCAAGCATTTGAAAAAGGCGCAGACTTGTAATTCACGCCTACCTTGTCGTCATGATAAATCACGTAAGCAACATACACAGCCTTTTTCCAACCAAATTCAGTCATTCTGTTTACATCCATGATCAGAATAATTTTGTTTTTAATGAAAAGTGAGGAAATGCAGGATGCGTGATTATGATCGAGATTTCAGATGGTTGGTTTTTTGTTGGGTTTTTGTTTTTAAGGAAACTTGGAGTTTGGACAAGGAGAGGATATGCATTTCTTTGCTCTTTGCCCGAAATTGAGCGTTTGTTTTTCAGCTGACAGATAACATCCTTTAAATGAACAAAACCACATTAGGTCTGTCATCAGAAAGGTGCTTGTATGCATACTGGCCCAGTATGGTTGGAGCTTATTCAGTGTCATTAGAAGATTTTTCTTGCAAAGGTGGAGGAAGGTATTGAGCTGGAAAAAGACATATGTATTTTTAAGAAAGGGAGAAGTGAATCTTGACCACCAAAAAAATGTACCTAAATTGATTTTATGGGATCATCAGATGAATTCTAAAAGGATACTGCTTTAGAAAATGAGGCCTCACACTTTTGTATTTTGATTGCTTAATTTTTCAAGAGTCCTTTGTGGAAGATGTTCTTTTCCTTCTCTTCCCTCCCCCCAAGACTAGAGGTCATGACTTTCTTTCAAAGCCAAGTTATTTTGCTTCATCGATATACAGAAATTACCCATCTCTTGAGTCCAAAAGCCATATCTTGGCAAGTGGTGTATGGTTTTAAAGTTGTCGTTTCAGCTTTATTAAGAAGCTAGACAGAAAGACTCTAGGGTAAAGTAGTTATGGCTTTTCAGTATTCATTATGTTAAGTAGTTACGGCTTTATGTATTCATTATTGTTGAGAATAAGTTTTTAGAGCAGCAGTAATAAAATATGCTGAAGCTACTAGCAGAGTGTGAGACCCTGGGCAAGTCCCTTTACTTCTCAATTACAAGTTGCAGAAAAATGCTGATCTGCATTGGCAGATGAAATTCCACATCAGGAGCTCTGTACACAGATGAAATCATAGATTTAATATCCTCTCCACCCCCAAATTGTAGTAGTGTTCTTACTATTTATATTTTAGAATCTTCTAAATTATTTTTCCATTTTGATCCTGGGTTGGAAAAGGAACTTCAATAGTTTCATTATGTTTGAATTTATTTTGAACAAATACTAAATAAGAAAAGAAAAAAATTGCCACGTACACAGCACATAGAACATAAGAGAGGATTCAACATAAAACAGTGAATTTCCATTTCAAGAAAACCTATATAATAAATCTGTAGGATTGTTTATTCTTAATGATGTTAGGTGACAGACTTATATGAGAATTTTGGAATATAATAAAGACAATTTTCACTATACAGAATTGATAGGGGGGAAGTATTTATAGTAATCATATACTTTTCGACCCAGAAAGTACTTTATTCCAGCTCCCTTGATGTTAGATATTTATACTTTATATTGACATAGCACTTTACTTAGTTTTCACAGAACTTTCATCGGTAGAAACCAAGGCCCAGTTTATATTAATCAGACATATTCAAGCTAGTAGTTTGGGTGATTATCTGACCTTTTTAGCTGATCTCTAGAGATGTAGGGTATATTGTAGTAGTTTATCAATATCAAATACATTAGTATTGCCAAATAATGAGGACTGTATTGAGTTGTCACTCTTGGTTTGGGCCATTTTTTCAAATCTGTGCTGTTTTGAGTTCTGAAACTTAAGGGAAAGAGGAAAAGGAAATCTAATATTTACAGTTTATTACCTGTGCTTTCTTTGGGATATGACTATAGCAAATTAAAACATCTTGGATCCTGTTTTCATGCTTAGAAGATCATATTCTGTTCAGTTTAACATATGAACTGTTTTGTGAAAAGGATCTTGTACCTACCTTAATGTTGGAATGTAAAGAAGCACAGTTATTGCAGAACTGATGTTCTGAACTAATTGCTAAAGTATAATTTTGTGTGCCCTTGATAATATAAAACTTCTTATTAGTTTTTCTAAATTTTTTAGGTTGGAATTAATATTCCATTTAACTTAGCTTTTCTCAAAATTAGCATTTGAGTGATACATAGTTCAACTAAAATGAGTTGTGTATACACCAAAATGTGCTTATTTAGTCTTAAGATAAAAAATTCCCTGTACTATTTTTGCAGCCATAGTAATCAACCTATATAAAAAGAGGTTTGAACAAAATAAGATTATACTGAGATTTTTGTAGCTGTTTCAAAATAAAAGTTTTACATATTATATAATTTTTATGTAACTTTTATGCAACTTCTAACTTTAAAAAGTTTGTATGATAATGTGGTGACGATAACTTTAAAATAAAAAGTTAACTTCAAGCAAATTTAGTACTAAAGGGGGGTCCCTTTATGTTTTGAAGTAGTAAAATAAAAATCAGTATGTGAGATTTTTACTAGATCTCTGACTCTCCAGAACTGATGAATCACTACAAAAACTTTATGAACAAACTTGCCTCCATACTTTCCTGGTACTAGAAAAAAATTAATGGACATTTTAGACACATCATACCTTGCCATCCTGTTGCAAACATAACAAAATAGGTGGCAACAATAGTTAATGGAGTCTCTGAAGGCACAGGTAAGCACAATTATCCAGGTACCCCACTGTACAACTTAAATTTATATTTTGTTAAATGGATACTTTGTGGTACAAATTGGGAAGAGAATTTGAAGATCAGTGCCATGAGTTAGTTAGTAAGTATAAATGCAAGTTTGTTGGATTCCTGTGCTTTGACAGTTTGAAGTTAATGCAGTTTAAGTTGTTCATTTACTTTGTTGTTGTCACTCAAATAATTTTATTACCAAAACAATAGGGTGACTCCTTTTGATTAGAATAGTAAAATTGCATTTGAAAGGAAAGTTAAAAGCTTTTTTCAGCTACAATAAAATAATGGTTTTGTGTCATATAAGGAAGGGGTGATAATATGTCATGTCCATGATAGTGTATAGTCCATGAGGTGACCTTAGATACAGGATGTTTTAAAGTCTTAGTGGGGCTTTAAGCTATTAAAGCATAAAACCTTATTAAGACTTTGAGGATAGTATATGTATATGTTGCAATTTCATTTTCATATGCTGTATCGCTTCAGTTTTAACAGTGGGATTTCTCCCTAATGGTACCCTAGTTGAAATTTTAATTAAATGATGGAACAGGATTGGAGGGGTGGAAGGAAGGCAGTGGGGCTGTAGAGACAGGGAAGAAACTTATCATAGAAGCTTAAATCTACCTGAAAGCCAGCCAAGGTTATTCAATTTTGGTAAGAAAATATGAATTAATGTTTGGGTTTTTAATTGCATCTGATCACAACCTCAACCTTCAACTCCCAAATGGCTATTTCTTTTGCTTATGTTAAGACTATAAACCTTAATTTATATTAGTGTAGGCAATCAAGATAAGCCAGACACTGTTTTGACGGATTTGCCTTAAAGTTTGATAGAAAGACATTGAATAACTTATATGAAATGAAAAATTCATGTATAAGTACAAAGAAAATAATAGAAGGAACATAGGGAGTAACTGGTAAGTTTTTATTTGTGTTTTGTTCATTTTTGAAAGTATAAATAATTGTGTATATATTTAAGTTTATTGCTTAAAACTAACCTTTTAAAAATGTCTTTTTTGTTTTGTTTTTTTTTTTGGTGAGGCAGTTGGGGTTAAGTGACTTGCTCAGGGTCACACAGCTAGTAAGTGCCAAGTGTCTGAGGCTGTAAAAAAGTCTTTTTTGAAGAAAGTATCATAAAGTAGTTTCAATTTTTATCTTAAGATTTAAAGTTCTTGAATGTCACGTATAATTAGTTACTTTAATATATTGCACCTTTTCTAATTTTGATTCTATTTTGATGATAGTTGTGTAAGGTAACACTTTAATAGAAATAGAGCTGCTTTTAGCAAGGAACACGCTTTTAGAATGTTTAATAATATTGCTTATTTTGGTTTTTGTTTTAAGTTTTTTTTTTAGTTCTTCAAGTCAATAGAAACATTTAAACAGTTTCTCTATGTAAATCCATGAGTTTAGTAAAACATTCAAGGAAGGATAGACCAATATTTTGAAATAATTTTAAGATTTAATCTTATTTTTGTCAAATTTTTAATCTTATTGATAACCTTTTGTTTTATCACCTCCATTTCCACATGTGTCCTTCCCCCCCCCACTAAAATAATCCTTGTAACAAAGAATAAAAAATAAAGAATGGGCAGGGGAATAGAGGGTCAGCAAAAGTAATCAACATATCACATGAGTATGTGGAATTTTCCATCCCTACCTTTGCAAGGAAGTGAGGGAAATAATTTGTAACTTTAATCTTAATGCAAGGTAGTTGTAATTTCATATTATCTAATATACCACTGTAAAGGGGATTGGGTGGGTAGGAGGGGAACGGGGACATTGTTTTAATAGCATAGAGTAAAACTATGTATAGGAGTTTTCTGCTTTAAATATTCAGAAACCATTCTTTCCAAGTAATCTTTACATTATTTTCACTTTTAGGCTGGAGGCAAAGCTGGAAAAGACAGTGGGAAGGCCAAGGCTAAGGCGGTGTCTCGCTCACAAAGAGCTGGACTACAGGTAATGTATGCAAAATTATTTTATTTTGGGCCAAAATTTTTTTATATTCATGAATGGTATAGTTATGAAACTTAATAAAGATGTATCTCTAATAATTACCCAGCAGACTTTTGGAAAGTCATGGTTGGAGATAATAGATTTGGGAAAATATTAGGGTATGATGAATAAGAGCATTGGACTTAGGAAGGCCTGGATTCTAGTCATACCTCAGTCACTGAGTCACTCAGTTATCACTCAGTCAATGCAAGTAGCATTGTGATCCTGGGATGTTACTGAACTTCAGTTTCTTCATCTCTAGATCAGAATGATAATAGTACCTATCTCATACATAGGGTTGTTGTATATATAAATGTCAGCTAATACTTTTTTTAAAAATTTTATTTTTAGGCAATTGGGATTAAGTGACTTGCCCAGGGTCACACAGCTAGTAAGTGTCAAGTGTTTGGTCTGAGACCTCATTTGAACTCAGGTCCTTCTGACTTCAGGGCCAGTGCTCTATCCACTGTGCCACCTAGCTGCCCCAAATGTCAGCTAATATTGCTACCATTATGAATTTAGAAGTAATAATTGAAGCCATGGGAAAATGATGAGAGCGCATACGTAAAAAAAAGCAGGAGGACAAGCATGGTGCCTTAGAGAAATTCACTTTTACGAGGAAGAAGAAAGAAGATTCAGGGAAGGATACTAAGACAGTAGGTCAGAGAGGAAACAGAAGAACCAGAGTGGTTAATGAAACCCAGGGAAAAGAATTTCAAGAGTGTGGTCCCATTTCTTTTTAAATCTTCCTTCCCTTAGTCTTTTTTTGAAAAAAAATAAATAAATAAACAAAAAACACTGTTTCTGAACTAAGGTAAAAAGAGAATTGATGCTCAGAATATTGGACCAGATATTGCAAAGCCATTGCAAGGCGCAAGGCCTGGTGACAGAGAGAGAAAACAACATCTAGAGCAGAGATGGGGGACCTGTGGTCTTGAAGCCATATGTGGCCATGTAGGTCCTCAAGTTTGGCCCTTCGACCGAATCCAAACTTCACAGAACCCTAACCCATCATTATATGCTAGATCCCTTAATAAAAAGATTTGTTCTGTGAAGTTTGGACCAGTTGACAGAATAGAATTGACAAGTTATAGAGCATGGGAATCTTATTTTAAAGTATCTTTAAACTATAAATGCCCTGCGTAACTTTCCAGACTGGTTCCTATTCCTATTTAACTATCATCTAAACCTGACCTTGACCATGTAGAGTTGGAGTATTTTGTTGGTTTTGGTTTGTTTATTTTCAGTTCCAAATTCCCTCCCTCTGGCCCCTCCCACGCCCCTTAAGAAGGCAAGAAGTACAGTACAAATTACACATATGAAGTCATGTAAAACTTTTCCACATCAGCCATGTTAGGAGAGGGGGAAGGGGAGAGGGCAAGAGAAAAAGGGAAAAAAATATGCTTCAGTTTGCACTCAAGAGTTATCAGTTTGTGATGGAGCACTATTGTGCTATAAGAAATGTTGAGCATGATGTTCTTAAAAACCTGTAAAGATTTGCATGAACTGATCCAAAGTGAGCAGAACCAGGAGAATATTGTACACAGTAACATCAGTATTGTACGATGATTAACTGTGAATGACTTAGCTATTCTCAGTCAAACAATGATGCAAGACAATTCTGAAGGACTTAGGATGAAAAATGCTGTCTGCCTTCAGAGAATGAACTGATGGACTCTGGATGAAAATCTAGGCAAATTTTTTTTCCTTTTATTTTTCTGGCCTCTGTTTTCTTTTACAATGTGACTAACATAGAAATATGTTTTGCATGACTGCACATGTGTAACCTATATCAAATTGCTTGCCTTCTCAATGCGGGGGGGAGGGGGGTGCACAAGGGAGGAAAGAGGAGAATTTAGAACTCAAAAATTTTTTAAATGAATGTTAAAAATTGTTTTTATATGTAATTGGGGGGGTTAAATAGTAAATTTTGTTTTTATTAACAGTTTCATTTCTCTCCTTGAAGTTTGATAGCATTTTTCACCATGAGACCTTTGAAATTGCTGTGGATCACAGTAGCCAGATCTTTCACAGTTAATTATTATAATATTGCTCTTACTATGTACAATGTTCTCCTAGTTCTGCTCACTTCAAAAAAAAATCTAGATTTTTCTGAAACCATCCTCTTCGTGATAGCGTTCCAACATAATCAAATACCACGACTTGTTCAGTCATTCACGAATTGATAAGCATCCCCTCAGTTTCCAAATTTTTGCCACCACAAAAAGAGCTGTTGTAAATATGAGTGCTTTTTCTTTTTTCTTTGATTTCTTTGGGGTACAGAACTAGTATTGGTTTTTACTGGGTCAAAGGGTATATACACAGTTTTATAGCCCATTGAGCATAGTTCCAAATTGTTCTCCACAGTGGTTGGACCAGCTCACAGTTCCACCAGAAGTATATTTATTTATTTATTTATTTGCTTGTTTGTTTATTGCTTTTTGCTTTTTGTTGAGGCAGTTGGGGTTAAGTAACTTACCCAGGGTCACACAGCTAGTAAGTGTCAAGTGTTTGGTCTGAGGTAAAATTTGAACTCAGGTCCTTCTGACTCCAGGGCCAATGCTCTATCCACTGTGCCACCTAGCTGTCCCACCAGCAGTATATTAGTGTCCCTGTTTTTTCCACATCCCTTTCAGCATTTGTCTTTCTTTTTTCTGTCATGTTAGCTAATCTGATAGGTGTGAGGTGGTACCTCAGAGTTGTTTTAATTTGCATTCTGTAATTACTAGTGATTTAAAGTATCTTTATATGACTTGACAGCTTTGATTTCTTCTTCGAGAACTACCTGTTTATATCCTTTTTATTTTCTATCAATTAGGGAATGGCTTTTTTAAAATAAATTTGGCTCAGTTCTCTATTTGAGAAATAAGGCCTTTATCAGAGAAGCTTCTATAAAGAATCCTTCTTTCCTTCTAATTTTGGCTGCATTAGTTGTGTATAAAACTTTTAAAATTTTAGGAAGTAAGAATCATCCATTTTACCTCCTGTGATCTTTTCTATCTCATTTGGTCATGAACTCTTACCTCACCCATAGATCTGACAGGAAAATTTTTCCGTGCTCTTCTAATTTGCTTATATCCCCCTTTATGTTTAATCATATACCTGTTTTGAATTTATTGTGGTATCTACAGTGAGATGCTGGTCTATGCCAGACTGCTTTTAATCTTTCCCAGCAGTTTTTATTGAATAGTGAGTTCTTAGCCCAGTTTTGTTTTTTTAAAGGAAGAGAAGAACCTTGAGTAGAATTGCATTTGGTATAGCTGTGAGTTGCCATCCTCTCCCTACTTGTCATTTCTTGATAAACTCTTCTTCCTCTGATGTAGGGGGAAAGACAGAATATGTGAAAACAATTCAGGCTAAAAAGGAGAGAAATTGAGAGGCCTTGTATGTGAGAACTCTGCTCAAAGAAACAATGTGGCAGAATGGAAAATGCACTAGATTTGCGATTAGTACAGCTGAATTCAGATCCTGGCTTTGCCTCTTACTAACCATGTGACCTTGGACAAGTCACTTAACCTCCCTCTGCTTTGGTTTCTACATCTGTAAAATTTAGAAGTTTGGACTAGATGACCTCCAAGATCCCTTCCAGATCTAAATCACAGATGCTGTGATATCTTCTAATATTAAATATATGTTCTCAGTGAAATATGTGGGAAATAAATAGGACAGGAAAAGCTTGGAAATGGTTACTCTAGAGTATGTGTTAGGGAATCAGTGAGAGATGACAGGGTTGTTGAGTGGTGTTCAGTGTCCTGTTTTCTGATAGCATGAATTTGTTCATGCATGTATGGAAGTCAGTCAACGTCAAGAGAGGGACAGCTAGGTGGTGCAGTTGGATGGAGCACCGGCCCTGGAGTCAGGTGGACCTGAGTTCAAATCCGGCCTCAGACACTTGAAACTTACTAGCTCTGTGACCCTGGGTAAGTCATGTAACCCCAATTGCATCACCAAAAAAAAAAAAGTCACTCAACAAATATTTGTTGAACACGCTGTGTTTGTCAAGCACTGTCCCAAGTGCTAGGGATATAAAGAAAGACTAAAACAGCCTTTGCCCTAAAGGAGCTTACTATAAAATATACATATAGAGTAAATAGAAGGTACCCTAGAGGACAAGACTTTTGTATTGAAAGGATCTAGAAAGGTACAGAAGGTGTCATTTACTCTGAGTCTTGAAGGAAGCTAGGGGCTTTAAGAGGCAGAAATTTGCAAGGGGGCAGCATTGTAAGCATGGAGGACAGCCAATTTAATGGCAGAGAGAAGGGAGATGGGCTGTCTTGTGAGGAATAACAAGTTATAGACTTTATGGGAGTAAAGTTTAAGACTAGAAAGGTAGGGGGGCCAAGTTGTGATGTTTAAATGTTAAATGATTTAAATGTTAAATGTTTAAATGTTAAAAGATTTCTTAGAGGATCCTGAGAAACTAAGCCGCTAGAGTATATTGAGTAAAGGGTGAGTTTTCATGATCAGACTAATCGTTTAGGGAAATCACTTCTAGCAACTGAGTGGAGGATGGATTGGATCAAGGAGAGACTTGAGACTAGGAGACACAATCAGAAGGCATTGCAGTAGGGGAGAAGTGAAAAAGGCCTGAACTAGAATAGTGGCCGTGAGAGAAGGGGGATTGGATATTTGGGTCACTGTGAGAGGTAGAAGATGGCACCAAACCTGAGTGGGAGGATGGTGGTACCCTTGGCAGAAAGAGGGGAGACTTTGGGCAAAAGAGAATGAATTCTGTTTTGGAGATGTTAAATTTGAGGTGCCTGTAGGATATCTAATTCAGGGTATCCACTGGGCAGTTGGTGATTTGGCACTAGCGCTCAAGAGAGCTGAATGTTTCAATCTCAGAATCTTCTACATAGAAATGATCACTGTACCAATGGAAGCTGATGAGATTTATTTCAATTCAACAAGTATTTATTGAACACCTAGTAATACACAGGTGCTAAAGATACCAAGACTAAAATGAAACTAGTCCCTGCCCTCAGAGGTCTTATAGCCTACCAGGCAAAATAGCATTGTTTCACAGATAAATAAATACAGAATAATTGGAAGAGAGAGAGAGGAAGAGGAGCAACAACTGAAGTGGTCAAGAAAGGCCTTGGTAGAAGAGGTTATTTATTTAATGATTAAAACTTTAAAGATTCTGCTCAAGTAATACTTACTTCTTAGAGCTTTACTACTTGTTAGAGAAATGTGGAACTCTCTACCATATGACTTTTTTTCTTTTCTATTTTTTTTCCTGTTCTCAGGAAGAAAAAGGTAAAATTTGTTCTCTTCTTGCCAGGAATTCAGTCTCTAGTCCAGACCTTAGGAGTTATGGTTCTAGGAATAATTAATTGCTGAAGAGATTAATCTGAAATAGTTAACTTTTTATAGCTGAGCTGTTTTCTCTTTTCATATTTTATTCCAATTATTGTTCTAACAGTTTATTCTAAATAAAATATTTAGTAACCTAACTTTTTAAAGTGCTTCATAATTGAGATTATTTCTATTTCAGTTCCCAGTGGGACGTATCCATAGACACTTGAAGACTCGTACCACAAGTCACGGACGAGTGGGTGCTACTGCTGCAGTATATAGTGCTGCAATTCTGGAGTATCTCACTGCTGAGGTTTGTGAAGGTTTTCTCTAATATTACTAGTTAGTTAATAAATATTTTTAGGTACTATATACTCATTTCTGGTACATCTGTAGTCTCTAAAAATGTTATCAATTAGGTGTTGGTAACCTAGAGCATATCTGCCAAATAAAGCATACATACAAGCTGATCTTCCCATTCCCCAATCATCAGAATGCTACCCACCCCCCCATTTCCCATGTGTACCCCCATGCAGACGTATCCCTCAGAACCCTCTTGCTCGAGCGTTGTTTGCTGCTGTTGTTGTTTGTCCTTCATTCTCTTGAAAAGGACCTTGACATCAGGGAGGTGGTGCCATGGCATGCAGATGAATTGGAATTAAGTGAAGGAAGGTTGTGCAAAGTCACCAGCCTCACTTTCTCCTCTGGGTCCAGTGGGCAAGGTATAGATCAGGATGATGGGAGATGGCCCTGGATGCAGTGGACCTTGGCCTTTTAAGTTAAGGTATTTCCCAGGTCTCAGTTTGACTGAGGCATTGCTGTTCAGTGATTAAAGCTAGGTAAGAAATGAGGCAGAGAATGGCCTGTTTTCCATACTTCAAAAAAAAATAAAATCTGGGAGGGGAAGACCCTTTGGGTTTTGGCCAAAACAGAAACAATTGCTATTTATATTCACTCTGAGCCAGTCAGGGCCCAAACAATAACCAAGTGGGGTTTGGCCTGGCACCTGTTGTTGGCCAGTCAGTGAGAGCCAGAGTGATTTGGGTTTAAGGCATGGTCCTTAAGGAAAAAAATCTATCCCATAAACCCCAAGATATATTGCAGGTTTCAGTGATCAGAATTTACCTTCCTTTGGGCAGAGTGCTGGCAAGTACTACTCTACTAAAAAGACCCCCAGCTCACAGGTGTTTCTGTTTGTTTGTAAGTCATTTGTTAGGATGTCATGAGATTCCAGGTTGCCCTACCAGATAGCTAATAACAACAACTACTAATCTTTATATAACACTTACTAGGTGTCAGGCGTGGTGCTAAAATACCTGTTTGGTTCACAGTTTAATGTTGGTGCTGTACATTTGTGATGGGGGGAAACAGTATTAAAATTGTTTTGAAATTAAATGTGAGGAATTATGTTTTATCTCAACCTGGTGCTTGAAGAAAGATTTAATTATTTTGCAGGTCAAATTCTGGGTACCTTCAATCTGCTGGAACATAACTATACACACTGAAGTGATCAAAGAAAAGGGGTTGCTCCTTGAGTTGATGAAATAGCTGCACTTCCTAGTACTGTTTCTGAGTCTGTTATTTAGGACTTTTGGTGGTTGGATTCTAGAGAAATGAGAGCTTGTTGTATAGCGTTTGAGACAACTATATTTGTGTAACCGTATAAGTTTCATAAATAGGGCATCACAAGCCATATTTTAAGGTATTCAAAGATTAATCCCTAGATTATTTTAAAGATTACAGATCACTCTAATCAGTATAAGGATATGTATGTTTGTGTGTAGTTTGATTTAGCTTATTAATCCCTTTTAGTAATTTCTCTTAAGTGTAACCATATTGTTGGATAATAAATATTTTTCATAGCTCAGATGTAGATGTTATCTTTAAAAAGTATTCACTACACTTTTTACTTAAGGAATTTATTTTGGTGAGCTTCTTTCCCACAAAATATATCTTGCAACTATATTAGAAAGTTAAGTTTGTTTATTTTGAAAAACTCTTTAGCGTAGTATATAAGGGCTGGACTTGGAACCAGGAAGAGCTTGAATTCAAATGTGGTCTCTGATGCTTGCTAGCTGTATAACAATGAGTAAATGAATCATTTAACCCTACTGACCCTTAGTTTTTTCTTCTGTAAAAAAAGCTATACCTATAGTATCCACCTCACAGTGTTGTGGGATTTAAATGAGGTAAATTTCTTAAGTGCTGTATAAATGTATAAATAATAACTATTACTGAAGCTTATTTAAGGCAAATGTGTATATGTGCCTAGAAAATCCAAAAAGTCATCTCACCCCATTAAAATTCACTCAACAAACATTTATTAAGCACCACTATATGCCAGGTACTGTGCTAAGTGCATGATAAATAAATTCAGTAAATCATGTAAAATGAACCCATAGAAACACAAATTTATAGTCACATTTACAGAAGAAGTTTTAGAAAGAGATGCTGTTTGTAAAAATGATTTTAAAAGATTATATATTTTAATATTAACCTAATCATAAATACATAATACACAAAGTGAACTATAAAACTTCAATGGCAGAAACAAAAGAAGGCCTGAATAAGTGGAGAGTGATTTCTTTTGTGGTTGAGAACATTAAACAGTAAAAATGACATTACTCCCTGGGGTAATTTTTGGCTCTACTACAGTACCAGTTAGAATAATAGAACCATGGAACAGTATAGAAATATAACTCATATAGCTCTTGAAGCTACATAAAATTTGCCTTTGCTCTAAGTTTTTTATACTTCAAAGTAACTTCCTCACAACAACCCTGTGAGGTCCAAGAATTACAGAGTTTTATACCTATTTTATAGAAGAGAAAATGGCTCAAGAGAGGTTAAGTGACTTGCCCAGGTTCACACAGACCTGGCATTGAACTCAGGTCCATCTTTGAAGACTTAGGTTCATCATCTATGCAACATGGTAAGAATTAGAGGGATTCCAGAAATAGATTCATATACATAGAACATCTTAGTATATAATAAAGCTGATTAAATTAGAGAAATGAATCTCATTTGAATTGTATTTTTGTGTTTTGCTTTTTGAAATTGCTTATGAATTTTTCCAGATGTAAATTTGTTAGCTATAGGCCACCTGCCAGCTCTAATGCTCAAAACTGAGAAACACAGGTTTTCCCATCTCTGCCCTGCATTAACCTTCTGGGCACCCCAGGCTTTCCTAGTAGGCCAGTGGCAAAGCAAGGGAGAGAAGCATAGAGGGGATCACATCTTGCTGGGGAGGACAAACACAGATCTTTTTATGTTTGCCATAAGCATTGCAGAAAAGGCTTAAAACCAGTAAATAGGCAAGTCCTTCCTTGTCCATGTGAAAGTAGTGTTATTGGGCTGCTTGCCTCAAATGATCATAGAGAAGAAATTATTAATTACTATAATAAATTCCAAGTGCAATTATTCTATGTGTGTATATGGGAAATTTTTCAGCATTCATTTTTATAAGATTTTGAGTTCTAAATTTTTCCCTCTCCCTCCACTCTCCACTCCCTAAGGCGGCATGCAATCTGATATAGGCTATACGTGTACTATCATTATTAAACATATTTGGGAGTGGATTTTTCACTATTGAAGCTCAGCAAAAGAAGTAAGGATAAGTTTTATTACGTGGAAAGTAATTGAACTAAAAGCAAAAATAATGTCTAAAAGCAAAATGGGAGAAATATATTTCCGATAAGCATGACTTAGAAAAGCATGTTTTCTACAATTAAAGATGAACTATTATAATTGTAATTCTAATAATGAGTCTGTAATGATCAAAAGTTGTGAACAGGCAATTCATAAATGCAAATAATAAGTAAACATTTTGAAAAATGTTTGTGGTACCCAGTAAATTGTCCCCCCAAAAAAGATATGTAAATTTCTGAGAGTCACTTTAATATAATGGTTAGAGTTCTATCTTCAGAGTTAGAAAGACCTGAGTTCAGGACCTGCCTTGGATACATACTGAGTATATATGACACTATGAAGATGTCCTAACCTCTTAATGCCCCGGCAGCTCTCAAAGAGTAGTTTTGAAGAGCCCATTGTTCATTGGTAGAGGGAGCTTAATTCACTTGGAGGTCCCTATACCAATGAAATCATAAGTCCAGGTCTTTCTTTCCCCAGCCTCTCCTCCCCGAAAATGAAAATATGACAGCCTGTGATTCAGATAGCTATGGAGAAAGAGGCACATTTACGTTGTAGTGACAGGTAAAAAAAAAAAGGTGGCACAGTCTTTTCAAAAAGCAATTAATAATATGAAGTAAGATCTGTGAAAACTCATTCTTTTTGACTGAGTAGTCTCACTATTGGAAATATAGTTCAAGGAAATAATTGAAAAGGATAAAAGACCTATTTGTACAGACATATTTATAGTTACTCTATTTATAATCATCAAAAACTGGAAACAACCCGATTGCCTGAAAGCTTGGAGATAGCAAAACTGGTATGTCAAAGCTGTGGAATATTTTATGATGATAAATAACAAAATATATAAAAACTCTGTGGAATGCAAAGTGGAAAAATTAGGAGTATTACATATACACTAACTTTTAAAAAAAGATTATTTAAACATTAAGATTGGATGAATTTAAGTTGGTTGTATAAAATTGTCTTAATTTTTATTTTTAAAAAGAGACTTTTTCAAATGTAGGTTATCAGTGAAAAGACTTGTATCATATTGCCTTATCTGACTAATCTTTGCCCCTTTCTATTGCTATTTATTCATAAATTGGAAAAGAAATTGTCTTGCCCTTCCAATTGGAATGGACTCATTAAAGGACAGAAAAAGTATATCTTTTCTACACGTGTGAGAAGAAAGCTGATTAAAAGCTGGATTATCTCCCATAAGAAATTCAGATGTTTGTGACTTTATTTAAACCCTTATTCATGAACACAATTTTTTTCCTTAAATAGTTCAGGTAGCCCTGATACTTTGTAGTTGGTATTACACTTGCAGAGATTGTATACTCAACTCTTCAGCTATTGAAGATTGACTCTAGATCCAGATATTGACAAGTATTACCAAGACCTGTGTTCAAATCCAGCCTCAGACACTTACTAGCTGTGTGACCCTGGGCAAGTCACTTAACCTCTGTTTCCCTCAGTTTCCTCATTTGTAAAATGACAGTAATAATAGCACCAACCTCCCAAGGTTGTTGTAAGGATCAAATGAGATAATAACTGTAAAGCACTTACCACAGTACCTGGCACATAATAAGCAACTATATAAATATTACCTATTATTATTAGAGTAAATCAACTTCACATATATAGTTATAGATCTTTTAGAAAGCTATTATGTGAATACATTGTCTCAAATAATGTATTCAGTTTTAAAGTCTTTAGCTTCTCTATATGCCTAGCAATATTCTGTCTTCTCTAGGGCTAAGCAAAAGAAAGCTATGATAAGACCTTATTCCTACTCTCAAGTAGCATACAAATTCCTTAGGGGTGGGGGGAGTTGTTTGTTTTTGTTCTTGCATTATCAGGCAGTGTATCATTGGATACCAGAAAGTTATAGGAGGAGTTTAGATTCAGAGTTAGAAGGGGTTTCAAGGCCTACCTTGTCCACCTTTCCTCTTATAGATAAATAAACTGAGGGGGGCGGGGGGAATGGAGGGAAGCAAGTGCCTTCTCAAGATCACTTGTGTATGTAGTGTCAGAGGGAGTAGATGATTTGAACCTGTCCCTAGATTTCATTGTATCATGATCCTAATATGATACATTTTGGCCAGCATAGTCAGACCTTAGACAATATGGGATTTGAATTAGACCCCCTTGAAGTTTGAGAAGGATTTGGGTAGATAAAGAAGGCATTTTAGAGGAGTTGGATGAGTGCATGTAGGTCTGTATGTGATTGAAATGAGAAGTTCAATAGGGAATAATCACTGGACCTGGGATTTCAGTAGTCTAGGGAACTTGTGGATGAGGAAACTACTTTTACTTATGAAAGTTGGTACCTTCTCTGCAACTTAAGAGTCTTAGGAAGTTGCCTAGAGTACTGAAAGGTTAAGTGACCTCCAGGGTTACACAGCCAGGATGTATCTGAGCTAGGACTTGAAATCAGGTCTTCCTGGCTCCAAGGCCAACTCTCTGTTCACTACAGTACCAGAGAGTACATATTGGGGGATAGTAGTGGAATGCTAGGTTGTGGGAGCATGATGGGACCTTGAATGTCAAGATGAGGAGATTTGTAGGCACTAGAAGAATCCGTGAGAACCGTGAGAGGGCTATTGTGATGATCCATATGTGAAGTGCTAGCTTTCGGTTAGGGTTGAGGTAGCAATAAGAAATGGACAGAAAAGAGATGTTTTAACAGAAAGAAATCAGCTAGACTGTGCAAGTTATTTGACATAGGCAATGATAGGAAGGCACCAAAAATCATTTTAAAGCTTTTAAGCTGTCATCACTGAGGAAATTAAGATATTAACAGAATTGAGCAAATTAAGGAGTTTGTGGGGCTATAGATTGTGATCTCTATTGCCTGATATAACACACCGTAAAACTCTTTATGTAGGTTCTCTCACACACATACAAATACATTTTTAAATGTGGAACACTTCACAAATTTATGTCAAGCTTGCCTAGGAGCCACGCTCATCTTCTCTATTGTTCCAATTTTAGTATATGTGCTGCCAAAGCAGGCACCAAAAATACATTTAAACAAGTTTGTGTGTATATATGTGTATATATATGTATATAATTTTTTAAAAATTAATTTATTCTTATCTGTGCTGGTACTAAGTCACTCTGGAAGATGCTATTAAGTTTCAAAGAGATGCTTAGTTCAGTTCAGTGGATTTATGCTGACAGATGTAGTGCTTGTTTAATATTATGCAGATAAAGAATCAACCTTATTGTCTCCTTGCAAGTGCAGAGTAAGTCTCTTATCTCTAGAAATTCAGAGATTCAAGTGAATAGAGGATTGTTTGGAATGGAATAGATCTGGTCAAATGGGTAGAGTGAGATAGGCTAGTGCACAAATTCCCCATTTGGAAGGACAGAAACCATTCTGTGTTCAGCGAGCCAACCCAGACTCTACCCAAGCAGTATCTCTCATTCAGTTACAGAATTCTCTTTAGTCCAAGTCCCATTGCTCTCCTTCCCTTTCTCTGTTTCCTGTCAATGAAGTACAACCAAAGAGCTCATACAATTACATTATTTATTGGTTTTTTGCTTTTTAAAGAAAAACATAATTAAATCCCACCACAAAGGTCTCTTCAGTTGAATGTAACTTCTCTTGGCAAATCACACATTTATAATATTGCCTATGGCAAACACTGCTTTCAGTAATTTTTCATCTAAAACCCTGTTTTATTGAAGGCACTGACTGTTAATCTGGGATGATGGTGACAGTATCAGGGATTCCAAAGGTCTGCAGGAAGTTCTATATGAAGTTAACAGACATTCATTTAAAATGCAGATAGGGCAAGGAAAAAGTACATCATCTGATTGTCAACTTGAAACATAAGAATTTCAGAAGATTCAAAACACATTTATTTAGCACTAAAATAATTGTCCTATGTTAGAGCAGAAGACTTTAGCAACCTCAATAAATAAAAAGAAATCATTGATATATAGCTTAAAAGAGCCTAATTTGGTTAACCAAAATTATTACAAACCAAATGGGGAAAATAGCCAGAGACTTCTAATTAAAGGTGATGTTTTTGACATGACTGTTTTAGTGTAAATTATCTATATGCCAAGAATTTTTAATATAGAGAATGCCAGTCTCCAGGATGGAGCTCAGCTTGTATAAGACAAATAGATACAACCTAGGGAATTGCCTGAAATACAGAAAGATTGTGACTTGTCCGGATCATACATCTAGGAAATAAATATCAGGAGTGGGGCTTGAGCCCAAGATTTTCTGATTAAATTTCAGTGTTCAGTCCACTACTCCTATTTGCCTGTTGTTCAGTAGTTTTTCAGTTGGAGCCAACCCCATTTGGGATTTTCTTGACAAAGATACTGGAGTAGTTTACCGTTTCCTTCTCCAGCTCATTTTACAGATGAGGAAACCAAGGCAAGCAAGATTAAGTGACTTGCTCAGGGTCACACAGTTAGTGTCTGAGGCCAGATTTGAACTCAGGAAGATGAGTCTTCCTGAGTCCCAGCCCAGCACTTGATCCACTGTGCCACCTGGCTGCCTCAATTTGCCTCAATGATGCAAATATGGAAAATAAAAAAATCTAGTTTGTCCATTTGTACTGAGTGAAAATAAACTGAATAAATAGGGGAATGAATATAGGCATTCATTTTAAAACATTGATCTTTAAGGTTGTTGAGTTAAAGGGATGGTAGGGTTTTTTTCCTTTTATTTTCTTTGAACATGCACTTCTTAGTTTTGCTAGAATTAATTACCTAGAGACTTAGGTGTTCTTTTTGTTGTTGTTGTTATTTTTGTGTTTTTTTGTTGGTGTTGTTTTTTTTTTTTTGTTAAACAACTAAGCATAGTGTAGTGGAAAAGGTGATGAAGGAGCCTGAGGACCTGAGTTCAGATTCTGGTTCTGCTACTACTTTGATAACTTCTTTGGGTCTCAGTTTCTTCATCTGTAAAATGAGAGCATTGGACTGGATGGCCTCTAAGGGCCGGCCCTTTCAGCTCTAAATCTTATTATTCTGTGGTTTTTCAAAGAATCAGATGAAATAATACATGTTAAAGAACTTTTGAAAGCATAAAGCCCTATGCAAAAAATAACAAAGCAAAATTTATTTTCTTAATTATGATTTTGTATTGTATGTCCAAATACTGTCATGATTTTTTTCCTAATATTTGTGCAAGTTGGCTTGTATGAATTGTTATAGCTGAAACTCTTGTTCAATTTTCCTTAAATTATTTCACGAACATTTTTTATAGGTGCTGGAACTGGCAGGAAATGCCTCTAAGGATCTCAAAGTAAAACGTATCACTCCTCGTCACTTACAGCTTGCAATCCGTGGTGATGAAGAGTTGGACTCCCTTATCAAGGCTACCATTGCTGGTGGTGGTATGTAGAACCTTTTTAAGTAGAGGAAGTTTTGGGGCATGTATACATAAATACATATATATATATATATATGACTGGCCATTAATCTAGTTGCATTTGAGTGACTGGTTGGAAACTCTAATCTAAGCAGCCCATTATTGCTGCTATTACTATTATTATTACTTCCAGAATTGGAAGTAATTTCATCTACATGGGGATTTTGTAGTAGAAACTCCCTTTAGCAATACCGATAAACAACTTAAAATCTTTGTTCCTGGGGCACTCAGAGGTTAAGTGATTTTTCCTGTGCTACATAACAGTTTGTCAGGGGCAGAGCTTGAACTTAATAAGTCTTGCTGACTTCAAGCCCTGCCCTTTCTCTGCTATGCCATGCTGTTCCTCACAGCCCATTAGGCCGAGCTTCTAACTAGGCACTGTTAAATCATTTTCCTTAAGTGTGGTTATATGTATGAGATCCCCTACTATCTAATCCAGTTACTTTCTGTTCCCTCTAGGATAAAATATAAATCCCTCTGTTGAACTTTTAAAATCCTTCACAACCTGGTACCACATATATCTGCAACCTCTTGTTTAGTACAGCCAAATTGGTCTTCTCTCTGTTCTTCATATGAACCCAACACTCCTCTGCCCTGAAATTTCTCATCTCTGTACTTTGCTTCTGGCTATGCCTCATGCCTAGAATTCATTTCCTCTTTACTTCTACCTTATACACTCTCTCTTCCTTTAAGACAGTTGTACTATTTTTTTTTGTTTAGGCAGTTGGGGTTAAGTGACTTGCCCAGGGTCACACAGCTAGTAAGTGTCAAGTGTTTGGTCTGAGGTTGGATTTGAACTCAGGTCCTTCTGACTTCAGGGCCGGTGCTCTATCCACTGCGCCACCTAGCTGCCCCCCTTTAAGACAATTCTTAAGCACCATCTATTGCATAAAACCATTTACAATCCCTTCTAAATACTAATGTCCTGTCTCCCAAACTACTTTCTACATAATTGTACTTTTTCACATTTATGCTATATGTTTATATATAAGTACTTATCTCCCCCATTAAAAAGTAAGCTTGTGAATATAGATTTTATTCTCTATATCTAGCACATAGTAGGTGCTTTAATAAATACTTCATAATCTTAGACTTTGGAACAGACCACACACAGCTATGCCTCACTACATCTCAATGCCTACAAATAGTGAGTTAGCTATTCAGCACACTTGCTGGAGAGTGTCTTCAGTTCTCTGTCTAGTGTTAGGGTAACTTGGGGTCTAAAAAGAGGAAGATTTAATGGTTATACCAGGACAGTGATGAGTGCATGAATGATGAATGACTATGAGGTGGCACATATACCACTCCCAAAATTCCCAGGCTTATTTTCGTGTTCTAAGCATTGATAGGCTGTGCCCTGCCTTGATGATGGTTAGAATTCTACCATCTGATGGTGTTAGTCAAATAACACCAGATGAAAAAGTGGAGCGAACCACTAGTCTTAACATCCATGCCACATGAGACATTGAATACACCATTTACAGAAATAGAGTTTGCATCCATCCACAGAATTGTGATACTCCATATGGATTGGAGGCAAAAATATCCTCAAAACCATAGACCCAGCATCACCACATACACAAACTATTTAAGACTTGCAGGTGGTAGAGAATATTCACATATTTGATGCAGCTGTTAAGAATGTCAGAAACTTTACTGGGAAAAACTTGGGAGTGTCCATTGGAACAATAAGATACCCAAAAGCAATAAATCTAGTTCCACTAAGGTCACTAAACAGTGACTAACTTCTAGAATAATAAACATAGTCTATCCTTCAGTACAAAGGAGCAGAAAAGGCACCAGCTTACTCTTGTCAGCATGGAGAATTGCCCAAAGGTTATCAAGGTTCCCCATCTATGATTCTTTGGATTTATACTTTGTGTGTACAGTTTTTCATAAAAATAAACATAACTTTGCTTCCATAAGTAAACATTCCTCTCTTTAACCTTGCCTTGTGGCTATATAATGATTTTTGTCAAATTGCCCAATTAATCAAATAGCAGTGTGACATAGTATATATAGGGCTAGCCTGTGAGTCAGGAAGTCCTGGGTTCAGGTCTCAACGCTGAAACACACTGGACTGCCACTTGTCTCTGGGACAAGTCATTTAAGCTGTCAATGTCCCAGGCATTTATTTACCTAAGACTAAAAGTTACAGAATAATTATTGCTCCTCATTGGTAAAGTGAGTTCCCTACACAGATGAAATCACAGGTCTGAACAACAAAAACTTTAAAAGCCCTAATCCTCAGAAGTGTGATAGAAATTTTAACTTACATAAACTATTTGTGTGTTTTTTTAAATAAATTTTTATTGATGTCTTTTGTATATTGCCTAAATTTCTTCTTGTTTTTCTCCTCTCCCCTCTTTCAGAGAGCCATTCCATATAGCCAAGAATAAAGCTAAGGAATTTTTAAATGTTTTCACTTTTATAAAGTATTTAAATGAAAAAGGTGTAGAATGACAACTTCAGAATAGAGAAAATAAAGTGACTAATTTAATAGTTTCTGTAATGTAACCACTTATCACTGAATTATAGAATAAAATTTATAAATACTAGAGAAGTCTTACCAATAATCTTGTTTTTTCTTTCAATTTAGGTGTGATTCCTCACATCCACAAATCTCTGATTGGAAAGAAGGGACAGCAGAAAACTGCATAGAGTGTTGTTTTAACCAACCCTCTTCCTCCCTGTCATTGTACTGTAACTGGGACAGAAGAAATAATGGGGATATGTGGAATTTTTTTAAATAGTTAAATGGAAAAGCATAGACAATTGACTGTAGACATGATAAAACATTTGTATGTTCTTTAGATTCCAAGTTTGACAAAGTATCTTGTCATGTGGCAGCAATTTGTGTGTTGATTGGCTAGGTTTCTTCCCATGTGTTTTATACAAAAATGGACTGATAAAACCATTTTTTACAAAATTGTCTCAACTGTTCTATTCATACTATGTTGACTTTGATCAGTTATTTAGTAGGGACTTTTTTGGTTTATTTTTAACAGAATCTCAAATGGACTCCCCAACCTAAGATGGAAATTGTTTATCTTTAAGACCATCAGGGCAATGGATATAGAGATATCCTCTGGCTTGTAGGAAAACTCTTTGAAGCTTAGTTTATCAAATGTTCTTATTACAGCTTCACTGAATTTTGAATGAAGATATGAGTTTAGACATAATTAGGCAAAAATAGTAGTCATAAGATCTTAGTGCTGAAAGATTTTAAGGACATCTGATCCATTCCCCTCATTTTACAGATGAGAACATTGAGCTTCCTAGACTTTAAATGAGGTCATCCATTTGATCACTGGCCTAGATTTAGGTAGGCCTTGGCTTCACGTGAAACTAACACATCATCCTCTCTGAGCAACTTGAAATGGTAATAATAATAGTGCCTAATTCATGTGGTTGTTTTGAGGCTCAAAATAGTTGCAAAATTCTTTGCAAACTATTTAAGTGTCAGCTATTACCTAATGCGCAATCTTTCTGTCCTCATTTGCTACGTCATAACATGGTCGTTTTACCTTTATTTCTTCAAAATTCTATCAGATATTCCTGCAGCAATCTCTATATACATACAGGGATGGATTATATAGGCAGTCTGTTTGTATGTCAGGGAGTAGGAAATGAGAATTCTCTACTTAAACTATACTTAACTTTAAAGCTTGTCTCTATTGCCTTTGATCTGCCTTGTCAATTGCAGAACACATTACCTAAATTACTTGTGATGCAACTGTTATACTTCAACATTCACAGTGTCCCAGGTATCCCTTTTTGAGAAGCAATTTTCTCAGTATAGTAATCTTTGACATTCTTCTCTAGTCCCTCTTAAGACTAGATAGTGTCTCAAGTGACCTTTAAATTTTGTCAGCCATGATGTAATTACTATCTAATAATTTGTAAAATGAAATACATTTTTTCCCTTTTTATTTCAATTATTTCAGTTCTTCAGTAACTTAAAAGAGTTGAATTAAGCAGATAGTTGAAAGCAGCAAATATTTACTAAGCACTTCCTGAGGGGCACTGAGTTAGGTGGGAGGGGTAATACAAAGTAAACTATTTTAAGCTGTCAAGCTTACATGCTACTGAAAGATACTATGGGTACACAGATAAGTAAACACTAGGTAGTTTGAGAAATGTAAGCAAACAAACTAGGAGGAATCAAGAAAGGCTTTGCAGACAAGAAGGTACCTGACCTGAGCCTTAAAAGAAGCTACGGATTCAAAGCCAAATGAGATGGGGAGTGTTGTATTCTGGATTCCGAGGATAGAGACCCAACCTGTACAAAGGCACAAAGAAAGATGGAAAGATTGGAGAACAGCAGTAGTTCAATTTGGCTTGAACTTTAGAAGTGCTGCAAAGAAAGGTGACAGATTTGGAAAGGTAGACTGGTGCCATATATTGTGAAGAGATTCAAATTTAAGTACTAATGAATAGCCCATTATGTAAGTCTGCCTTTTCTTAGAAGCCTTAAGATCACAAATCTGGAAGGGACTTCAGAGGCCAGTGCCCTCATTTTACAAATGAGAAAACTAAGATCTAGGGAGGTAAAATGACTTGCCTAAGGTCACACACAAAGCTTTTTAACAGGGATCTTACTGGAACTCCCATTTGTGGTTGAATCACTTTAAAAGTAACTCAGTTTTAACTGAAGTATTATGTCATGTATTAACTGTACTGTGCAAGTTTGGACCCATTTAATCATTCACCTTGAAACTAAACTCTTGTAGGTCAAGTTTCAAAAGTTTTTCATAAGTGGGTAAGCTCAAAAAAAGGAAATCAATAATTTGCCTGAGTTTACAGTATTTGAAGGCTGCATGATGTTATCAGTACTGGGATCTCCTTTACAGATGTCTATTGACAGATATCTGATCTAGTAGATAAATCCTAGGGAGTTGCCTGAGGTGTGGATAAATTAAGTCAGAATTACACAGCTTGGAGGAATATGAGCTGGGACTTAAACCCCGGTCTTCCTGTCTTCCTGACTCCAAGCCGAGTACCATCGCCACTACGCCAGGCTGCCGTTCTTTGTAATTTATAATTCAGTTATGTCCAACTCTGTGACCCCATTTGACGTTTTCTTGGTAAAGGCATTGGAATGGTTTGCCCTAAAGCTATGGTAGCTCACTGAAAGTGGCGCCTCTCCTACCATTACCTTCCTCTGCTGACACGGCATTTGGTTTAAATCAGGATATGTGGATGGATATTGGATAGAATCAGGCTAATACTATGGAAGCAGTCTTTATTATGAAAAAATAAAGGATCTGAAGAAATGATTCAGAATACATGGTAATGTCAGACTTGAGACCAAACAAGGTGATAACTCATGGTATTCATGTGTGAATTCCTTAGAGAAAGTCTAAAAAAACACATACTTTTAGATTCTACGCTTGTCAGTCACAGGGAAGGATCAATCATGTACCTTGTGATCACCCTGACAAAAAGGGGGCCCAGGTTCCTTTCAAAAGCTTGGATTTGGAAGGCAACTAGAGGCCATCTAATCCAACCAGTACCCAAACCAGAATGCCTTCTACATCATTCTCAACAAGTAGTCATCTAGAATTTCCTTGAAGACTGCTAGTCAAGAAAAAAAAGGTGGGGGGGGCATCTCCGTGGCAGCGTAGTAGATAAAGCACTAGACCTGGATTCAGGAGGACCTGAGTTCAAATCTAGCCTCTTGGACACTTTAGACACTTACTAGCTTTGTGACCCTGCGTCACTTAACCCCAATAGCCTAAAAAACAAAAATGCTAGTCAGATCCCTCCAGAGCTAACCTGTTTTTGGAAAGCACTAATTATTAGCAATATAAGCTCCATGTAGGTAAGGATGGTTTCTTTATCCTCAGTGCCTGGCACCTAGTAGGCACTTTAAAATAGTTGAATAGGAAGTTTTTATATGAAAAAATCTACTTATCCCCAAGGTGAATTTGCCTCAGTTTTTTTCAGAAGCAACTGCATACCGTACTTTACCACATAATCATCTCAGTTCTTATGCCTGTTTTTTTTCACAAAAAAGTGGGGTACAATCATTAGGTGAAGCTTTTTTTAAAAATTGTGCCAGAATTATTTAAAAGTCATTTATTACTAAACTCTCTTTAGTACAAGATTAGGATGCATGGAATACTCGTGAATATATGTTAAAATTGGTAAGATGCCAGTCTTACCATATCATGTGACTTACGGCAGCTCTGCCTGCCTCCAGCTCCCCTTTTGCCTACAGCTGTTCATTGGGTTCAGTGACAATACTGTTAGTACTGCAGCACTCTAAACAAACCACACAACTCGGCTTTCAGAAATACACTGTCAATGCTCCTGCACTGAGAATTCTAGGCTCAGGGCTCCCAATGTGCAAGAGATAAATACGTATCCGTCTGCTACTGGTGAATATGTTGCTGCTCTGTTTACCTTTTAAGCAGCATGACAAACAGAATTATACCATGCAACAATTACACGATGAAAGGTATAAACCAATTTTGGGACTGAAAAAATAGGTTGCAACAATTATGCAGTGAAACGAGCCTTTATGATGAAGCACCTGTGCATTTATCAAGGGCCTGAACAACTGACCGGGCATTCTCCTAGACAATGGGGATACAATGACAAATTTAAAACAATCTCTACTCTCAGTGGACTTAACTTTCTTGGGTGGGTGGAGACAGAGATGTCAGGGAAGAACTGACTACTGGGGGTAAGGTTTACTTAGCCTTTAAAGTAATTGGGAATTCCAAAAGGTAGTACTAAAGAGGGAGTATATTCAAGGTATCTACAAAAGTTTGAAGGCTGATGATAGAATGTCAATGCACGGGGAACAGCAAGCAGAGAGCTGGAGAGAGCCCTAAAGTCCTGGGACACTTCCTCGTGAGACCTAGTGCTTTTGGCCTCTAGATCTTAACACCATCACTGAAAACTTACCTGCTGCTTACTGCAGGAATTAGGATCATAGATGATAAGCATGAAAAAAGAAAGGCTTTTCCCAGATTGGCCCCTGTGAGTGACCAAAGGTGAGAAAGTGGAAGGAGGTGGCTGGTGTGCAGTTACCATGCTGCTTCTAGAAATCTGACTTCTTAACCAAGTGTGACCAAACCATACAGTTGTGCTGCCTGGGGCCATGAGTAGTGCTAGAAATTGTCAAGTTATCTGTGCAGTTTTAGCTGAGAATAGCTACTTATGACCTGGGAATTTGCAGAACAAGCATCTCTTCACTCCCTAAAATCTGCCTATCTAAATGAGAATGATGGCTGCCCCTTAAATTGTAGGGGCTTTCCACCTTCCCAATTGCCATTCAAAGGGAGTACATAATGTGAAATAAAATACATTTTCTGAGGAGAGGGTGCACTCCAAAAATGCACGTATGGCCTCAGGCCACAGGGGACACAAGGGAAGGGGGTGTAGTCCTGCTCTATTCTGTCTTAGACCACAATCTGAGGTGCTGTTTAGTCCTGGCTGGCATTTTAGGAAGGGTAATGGTAAATGACAGAGTAGAGCAACCTGGAGTATGAAGACCTTGAAGACTGGCTGAAGGAACCAGGGATGTTTAGCCTAGAGAAGAAAAGACTCAAAGAGTATGATAGGGCTATTGGGTGGAGGAGGCATTTGTCCTTCAGCCCCAGAGGACAGAATTAGGAGCGATGGTGGGATTAGTCATTTATGAAGTACCTACTATGTGCTGGGCACTACAGGGACACAGATAAAGGCAAGAGACCTTGCTCTCTGGAAACTTACATTGTAATGAGGATGATGTACATATGCAAACCAAATCCAGGTAACCTTAGAGGAGAAGGTGCCAGCAGCCAGAACAGGAAGGGCCTCTCCAAGAAGGTGGCACATGAGCTCAGTCTGCAAGGTTTTCAGAAGATGGAAATGAGGAGGGAGAACCTTCCACACATGGGAGACAGCCAGCGCAAAGACACAGAGGTGGAGTGTTTTGTGTGAGGAGCAGGAAGTAGGGGAATGAACCAGATCCCAGAGTGGGGGAGGTGAGAAAGCAAAGTATAAGAAAAGCAGAAAGGTAGGAGGGGGGCCAGCTTGTGAAGAAGAGCTTTACATGCCAAAGGACTTAATGTCATCATCCTGGACCTGATAAGGAGCCTTTGGAGTGACAGGATTAGGAAGATCACTTTGGCAGCTGAGTGAAGGATAGATTGATTGGGGAGCCCTAGAAGGTTATTACAATGGTTGAGGGAAGAAACTCCAAGGGCCTGGATTAGGATGGTGACGGTGTCAGTAGAGGGAAGGGAATGCTTGAGGTGGAGCTAGGAATGATGGGATTTGCCGGTAGATTGGATAAGTGGAGTGAGAGTGAGGATTAGTCCAGAATGGTCCCAAGGCTACAAATCTGGGTAACTGGGAGGATGGTGGTACCCTCAATAGAAACAGGGAAACTAAGAAGAAAGGAGGGTTGCAGAGGAGAGCAGAAGATCATGAGCTCTGTTTTGGACACGCTGAATTTGAGATGACTACCGGACATGCAGTTCACGACGTCCAATAGGCTGTTGACAGCACGGGACCAGAGCTCAGGAAAGAGATTTGGGCTGGATATATTAGATCTGAACTGATGAGGTCACCGAGTGAGAGGGTACAGGAAGAAAAGAGAAGAGGATCTAGGATAGAGGAAGATTTAGGTTTGGTACAGAAGAGCACCGGCTCTGGTACTAGGAGTCCTGGGGTCAGAATACTAGCTTTGTCACTTGCTGCATAGCTTCTCTGGGCCTTAGTTCCGTCAACTATAAAATGAGATGGCCTTCGAGGCTGCTTTCAAGTCTGAGATTCTGGGGCTTTGGGGGTTGGTTTTTTTGATGAGGCAATTGGGGTTAAGTGACTTGCCCAAGGTCACACAGCTAGTAAGTGAGATTCTGTTTTTGATTCACTGAGGTGTAAGATGTACCCATGCTGATAAAATAAACTCTCTGAAGTGTGGATGTGCTTTTTATGGGTAGATCCAGTAGGTAACTAATATGTTTTGTTTGAGGAAAAGAAAACAAGACACTTTCTTCACACCGTATATGGTATGAGGAAATCAGTGTCAGCGTTAGCACTATTTTGTAGGTGAAAAAACTGAGGATCAAAATGGTTAAATACTTTTTCCAGCATCACACAGCTAGAAAGTATTAAAGCTAGGATTCTAAAACCAGAATCTCCAGACTCCATCTAGTGTTCTTTCTCCTTCATAACATATGCCATCACCATCTTTCTGCTCAAGTGTAAAGGAATAACTAATTATGTGAATGTCAGTGTGGCCCTAGCAGCAGGAAGGCCCTGCTTCATGCTCACGTGGCACTCTACACTTGACAAAATGCTTTTCGCATAAACTCTTTAAGACAGCTGATTTTTTTTTATGCTCATCTTACAGATGAGGAAACTGAGACTCAACGAAGTTAAAGTCAGATTCATAAAGTATCTTTGGGAGCTGGGACCAAAGCCTGAAGCTCCAGACCCCAGCTCTGGTATTCTTTCTGCTATCCTATTGGTCAAGTCATGTGAATATCAGTCTGAAGGATACCTCTCTGGGCCTCATTTTCCTCATCTATAAAACTAGAGGCTGAATAGTAATAGAAAAAAAAATTGGCTTTGAAGTCAGAAAACCTGCCTCTCACTTATTAACTGTGTGTTTTAGGACAAGTTACTTAACCTCTGTGGGCCTCAGTTTCTTTTTCTGCAAGGTGAAAGAGCTGGAATAGATGACCTCTAAAATTTCTTTGAGCTTGAAACCTATGATTCTCTGATCCTAGATTATCTCTAAGGTCCTTGCCAGCTCTAAAAACTGTGGGTTTATAGGAAAACTATCAGCATAATTGACCACATCAATAACAAAAACAACAAAAATCATATTATTATATCAATAGATGCAGAAAAAGCCTTTGACAAAATACAGCAGCCATTCCAAATAAAAACACTAGAAAGCATAGGAATCAATGGAGCCTGTCTTTAAATGATAAGTAATATCTATCTAAAACCAAGAGCAAGCATTGTCTGAAATGGGTATAAAGTTGAAGCCTTCCCAGTAAGATCAGAGGTGAAGCAAGGATGTCCATTATCACCGCTATTATTCAATATTGTACCAGAAATCTTAGCTATAACAATAAGAGAAGAAAAAGAAATTGAAGGAATAAAAATATGCAATGAGGAAATAAAACTATCACTCTTTGCAGACAATATAATGATATACTTAGAGAATCCTAGAGAATCAACTAAAAAGCTAGTTGAAACAATTAACAACTTCAGCAAAGTTGCAGGATATAAAATATACCCATATAAGTCATTAACATTTCTATATACTACCAACAAAACCCAGCAGCAAGAGATATAAAGAGAAATTCCATTTAAAATAACTGCAGACAATATAAAATACTTTGGAGTCTATCTGCCAAGAAAAACCTAGGGATTATGTGAACACAATTACAAAACACAAAAACAGATCTAAACAATTGGAAAAAATATTAATTGCTCATGTGTAAGCCAAGCCAATATAACAAAAATGACAGTTCTACCTAAGTCACTTCACTTATTTAATCTACCAAAGTAGATTGAATCTACAAAATCAAACTACCGAAGTATTTTATAGAGCTAGAAAAAAAATAATAACAAAATTCATCTGAAAGAACAGAAGGTCAAGAATACCAAGGGAGTCAATATAAAAAATATGAAGGAAGGGGACTTAGCTTTTCCAGTTTTCAAACTCTATTACAAAGCAGTAATCATCAAAACAATCTGGTACTGGTTAAGAAATAGACTGGTGGATCAGTGAAATAGATGAGGTACATAATATACAACAGCCATAGTAATCTTGTGTTTGATGGACCCAAAGACCCAAGTGTTTGGGGTGAGAACTCACCATTTCACAAAAATTGCTAGGAAAACTGTAAAATAGTTTGGCAGAAACTAGGCATAGACCAAAATCTCATACCAAGATAAGGCAAAGATATACCAAGACAAGGTCAAAATGGATAATGATTTAGTCATAAAGGATGATATCATAAGCAAATTAGAGGAGCATGGAAAAATTTACCGGTGAGATCTATGGATAAGGGAAGAGTTTATTACCAAACAAGAGATAAAGAGGATCACAGGAAATACAATGAATAGTTTTGATTACATGAAATTAAAAAGGTTTTGCATAAACAAAACCAATGTAGCCAAAAATTAGGAGGAAAACAGGAAACTGGGGGAAATTTTACAGCAAGTTTCTCTGAAAAAGGCCTCATTTTTTCAACAATATAGGGAATTGAACCAAATTTATAAAAATAAGAGTCATTCCCCAGTTGATGAATCATGAAAGGATATGAACAGGCAGTTTTCAGAAGAAGGAATCAAAGCTATCAATAGTCACATGAAAAAAATGCTCTAAATCACTACTGATTAGAGAAATGCAAATTAAAATAACTTTGAGACACCACACCTACCAGATTGGCTAACATGACAGAAAAAGAAAACGATAAATGCTGGAGTGGATGTGGAAAAATTGGAACACTGAAGCACTCTTGGTGGAATTGTGTACTGATCTAACCATTTTGAAGAGCAATTTGGAACTATACCCAAAAAGCTATAAAATTGTGCATACCCTTTGGCCCAGCAATGCCACTACTAGATCTGTACCCCAAGGAGATCAAAGAAAAGCTAAAAGGATTTATATGCACAAAAATATTTATAGCAGCTTTTTGTGGTGGCAAAGAATTAGAAATTGAAGGGGATGCCCATTAACTGGGGAATGCCTGAACAAGTTGCAGTATATGATTGCGACATTATATTATTGTGCTATAAAAAATGACAAACAGGATGGTTTCAGAAAAACCTTGGAAGACTTATGTGAACTCAAGCAAAGTGAAGTGAGCAGAACCAGAAAAACGTTGTACACAGTAACAGCAATTTTGAAAGGATGATCAGCAGTAAAAGACTTAGCTACTCTGATCAAGGCAATGATCCAAGACAATTCCAAAGGACCCATGATGAAAAATGCTATCTACCTCCAGAGAGAGAAATGAACTCTGAGTACAAATTGAAGCATATTTTGTAAACTTTATTTTTCTTGTACTTGTGTGTGTGTGTGTGTGTGTGCTTTCTTTGGCAACATGGCTAATATGGAAATACGTTTTGTATGACTTCACATGTATAATCAATATAAAATTGCTTGCCTTCTCAGGGGGTGAGGGAGGGAAAAGAGGGAATGAGAGAATTTGGAACTCAAATTTTTAAAAAATGATTGTTCAAAATTTTGTTATGTGCAATTGGGAAGTACTTAATGTAATGTATTTTAAAAATCAATAAAGCCTGCGGGTTTGTATATTTCAAGGTAATTACTATCAGATAATTTTTTTAAAAATACCTAGAACAATGCCCGGTACATAGTTGGTGCTTTATAAATGCTTATTTCTTCCCCCTTCCCCCAGGTAGGGTGGGACTTTGGAGATTTGAAAAGCGTTATGGTGCCCCTTACTTCATACCACAAGACACCCACCTCTTATGTCTCCATGAAAGGCGAGCCCTGTCACCCTGTTGCATGGACCACAGGCCAGGCAGGGCAAAATGGGTAACACAGTGGGCATCTGAGTCTCACTAGACCAGCTTGAATGTGACCCTCAGCAGATACAGCTTCTACCCTCAAGGACACAGGCCACCTCACAAAAGGAGAAGTGGAGTGAAGGAATGGCCCATTTCTTCTGGACACTCATCTCTGACTGTGGAGAACACTGTCAAGCCTGGCATCTGTTTTACTCTCTTCCTGGACAGCTCTGGGAGGGGCAGGAATGGAGCCAACATCAGGCTTTGGCTTGGTATATCCATGAAAGGCCACTTGGGTCAACCCTTCTAGGCAGGAAGGGGGAGGTTAGCTCAGGCACATGGTCTAGAAGATAAAGCTGTACAGTATTTGAGGTAGTGCCAAGAGTATATGATCTATAAGAAGACCCAGCCTCAGATCCTGCCTCTTCTATTTAGTAGTTGTGTGACCTTAGAAGTCCTCATGGACCCTAGACTAGGTGGCTTCTAAGGGCTCTTCCAGCTCTAAATCCTGGCTGTTTCTAATCCACATCTTCCTTCTTAGAAGTAGGGGGATTTCAACAAAGCATGGATCGTTTCTGCTCTGCTTGTGCTAATTTTGGCCTAACAGTTAACACCAAGAAAACTCCATCAGTCAGCACCCATCCCACCATATATGGAACCACTGGTTATAGCAAATGGAGAAGTTTTGAGAACAAAGGACAACATCTAAGCAATGGGAGAGTTCAGCCACATAGCCCTGATGACAGTTTCTTCCTCAGTCAATTTCCAAGAGCTATTAAATTTTATGCAAACAAAGAGCCGGAGAAGAAAATGGCAAAACACTCAGCATCTTTGCCAAGAAAACCTCCAAAAAGGGGTGACAGAGTTGGAAATGACTGAGTAACAAAACTCCACACACAGACCAGTGCAATCTTAACTAGCCTCCCTGTTTCTAGTCTGCTACACTTACCTCATAGCCAAATTAATCTTCCTACTAAGGTCCTTAAGTTGTCTTTCAGGGTCCTGAATCTGTTCCCAACCCACCATTCCATCCTTATTTTTCTCACTACTGCCCTTGGGGAACCCTCTAATCTCAGAGATATTTATTCACTGTCTCCTCAACTAATTTAGTTCAATATACAAAAAACATTCATTAAGCGTCCACTCTGTGCCAGGCACTGTACTAAATGCTGGAGATTCAAAGATAAAAAGGAAACCTTCTGGAAGTTTACTTACCCCCTTCTTTTTATAAATGAGGAACAAAGTCCAGAGTCTGGCACATCCAGGGTCACAGAGGGAATAAGGGACTGAGACAAGATTTGAACCCAGGTTAAAAAATGAAGTGACCAGAGGTCTTCAAGTGCTAGCTCGATACCTACTTGGCTGGGATACTGCAGAAGGAAACGAAAAAACTACTTTACCCTTTCTCAACTACCTACATGTCTTTGCTCATAGTTTTCCAACCTCTTTTGTTCTTTGTGGCCTTCCTCCAGTTTCATATCCTCTGTTTAAACCTTTCCTGCCCACATTATCTGGATGGCAAGTCCCACCACCATGTGGTTGAGGCTTTGAATCTGTATATGTATATACACACACACATACACACATATACATATACATATACATATACACATGCATATATGTATATAAACATATAGCACATATATTCAATATATTATATAATTATATATAATTATCATATGTTAAATATGTATAGCAACAATAATAATAGCTAGCATTTCTATAGTGCCTAATACGTGCTGGGCAATCTGCAAGTCACTGGAGAGATGAATACAAAAACAAAACAATCCCCTACCCTCAAGCAGCTAATGTTCTAATGGATCATCCTAGTAGAATCCACATACCCAGACAAAGGCTTTTCCTGCCTTGTCTTGAAGGCCCCTAATAATGAGGTACTGGCTATATACTGAAGCTGTCAATTCCATTTGTGGACCTGGATCCAATACTGACCACTTAGTAACTTCATGATATTAAGCAATATGCCTACTCTCAGAGCCTCAGTTTCCTCATCTATAAAATAAAGGGATTAGCTGATTGCCAAGGTCCTTTCTAGATCTAAATCCTAGAGTTAGATGATTTGTTAGGAAGTTTTTTTCCAGATAATGAATTGAAATCTACCTCCCTGTAACTTCACTTACTTGTCTTAGTTCTATGCTCTAAGACAAAGCAAAACAAGTCTTCCAATTGTCCCACGTGAAAACCTTTCAAGTCCTGGAGCAGAGTAACAGTCTTCCTCTGGACCAAAGGTTCTTAATCTTTTTTGTCATGGATCCCTTGGGCAATTTGGTGAAATCTACCTATCCTTTTTCAGAATGATGTTTAAATAATTAAAGGAAATGCTAAATATCAGTCTGAGGTTAGTGAAAATCAAGAAGAAATTTTTTTTCCCCATCCAGGTTAAGAATTACTACTTGAGTTCTCTTTTCTCCAGGCTAACCCCCTTGTAGTTCTGATGAAAGAACAGTTTTTGGAAAATCTAGGAAGATTTGTATGAAATAATGTAAAGGGAAGTGAGCAGAACCAGGAAAATATTCTTATGATAACAGCAATAATATAAAGATAATCAACTTCGAAAGACTTAATAATTCAGATCAACACAATGACCAACCACAATTCCAAAGGACTAATGATGAAACACGCTGTCTACCCACCTCCAGTGAGCTGATGGACTTAGAGTACAGATCGAAGAATATTTTTTCTCTTTTTTCCATTTTCTTTCTTTCTTTTTTTTTTCTGGACATAGCATGGGTCATATGACCAACATGATATAAGACTAGACAATTTTTCTGATCCCCAGGACCTCTTAAATATCTCCAAAATCAAAATTAGGCAGCAAATATAAAGCAACTTCAAGTATCACCGTGGTCTAGAATACTGGGAATCTAACAGGAGGTTAAAAAAAAAAACATGAACTGACACCTACCCTAAGCTCACTCAGTGCTTCCTTCTGCCATCATCCACTAGGCTATCAGCAGAGAGACTACATTAGCTGACCCAAAGACCTGACACATGAGTTTTCAACAAAACCCAACCCCACGCTCCAGTCCTCCCTCCCTCTTTCTAGTGCCGTGGAGTTCTCAGTTCCAGGAAGGGGAAGTTTTCTCTGGACATGACAGACATTACTATGGTAGCTCCAGAATGGAAGGTTGCTGAAGCTACAATGGCCAGCCCACTGGCTGTGGGCAGCATTCTTCTCTACAAAAGATTTTTGCAGGAGAATGGAGGGACTGAGGGAAGGGGACATTGTTCTGGGAATAAGTAGAAAAGTGGAATGAGGATCAAGCTCTATAAGGCAGTGACAGAAAGTGCCTAGCCGGGAGAGCCCAGAATGGATACCTTGGGAGTTTGGATTGAAAGAGGAATGAATACAGGGGCAGCTAGGTGGCCCAGTGGATAGAGCTCTGGCCTTGGAGTCAGGAGGACCTGAGTTCAAATTCAGCCTCAGATACTTGACACTAGCTGTGTTATCCTGGGCAAGTCACTTAACCCCAATTGCCTCACCAAAAAAAAAAAAAAGCAAAAAAAAAAAGAGGAATACAGAGAAGAGAGGAGACTAGATAATTATGGGTATCATGAACCAGAAAACAAGAGTATAGAGTAGACAGAGAGGATGGATAATGAAGAAAGTAAGAGAAAGCTTCTCTGGAAAGGGGCATCAAAAATGAAACTTTAAAAACTAATGAATAGGACTAGTTGAAGGTGAGGAAAGGAAGGGGGAATCTACTTGACCAAGAAAGAAAAAAAAAAGGAAGCAGGGGAAGAATTATATAACAGATGAAAGCAGGAAAGAAAAAGAAATTAATACCCAAAGCCCCAAAGGGAAAAGAGTAAAAAAGAGATAGACGCAGAGGTCAAGGGCCAGAGAGTCTGTGGGAATAGGGCCACCTTTAAAAAGAGTAAGCTAATGTAACTAAAAGAACATAATATTGTATTTACAGCAGAAGACTCGTATAATGAAGATGTCAAGAGACCTTTACTTGGGGGAAAGACCATGCCCCAACCCAATGTTGTGTGCCTTGGAGTCAGGATAGACATTTATAGCCTCTTCTCCCCAGACCGTTCTCCAAGGGAGACTTCAATACCTGCCAAGGAAGGAGAAATGGGAAGTTGAGGCCAGGGGTCATTCTACTCTCTTCAGAGAGGGGTTACCAGGCTAGAATTATGTTTATCTGTTCCCTTGAATATTATTAGTTTGGAGAGCATGATCAAGTTCAATCCAATTTTTTTTTCAGTCTAACTACTGTTTCGCTAAATGGGAGGGAAGAAAGACCACAAGCTTTATATCCAAGGCCTGACCTTTCCCCTCTAAATTACCAGTTATTCAATGAACACACATGATGGAAAAAATAAAGAAAAACATTGTCCCAATCAGTAACAAAGCAGAAATCAGAGGTGTACATAGGAGAATATATTGCAGGCAATATAGAGTGAAGGGTCTCTCCCACTTGTAGTGAAATAACTCAGGTCAACCTTATAAGAAGAGGCCCTTCAGGCAGCTAGGTGAGGCTGTGGAGGACATGAGTTCAAATTAGGCCTCAGACCAAACACTTGACACTTACTAGCTATGTGACCCTAGGCAAGTCACTTAACCCCCAATTGCAAAAAAAGAAGAAGAAGAAGAAGAAGAAGAAGAGGCCCTTGATCTCTCCCCAAGGAGAAACTCTTCCAAGTCTCCACTGTAGGGATAGGGACGTGACAGAGACTACTGGCTCCTCTCACATCTTCCCAGTCTTTTCCTTCTGAAATGTGAAGGAAAAGCAATATCCCTTTGGAAGCTAGAAGCCAGATGCACCCAAAGAAAATCTAGGCAAGACCGAAGAAGGCTGGAGCTCTCCTGCTCTCCATTCTCACCAACTCTACCCAGCCCCTCACCTCACACAGGACAGGGCATTTATGTCTACCAATGAAGAGAGAGTCCTATACTAATGGGCTTTGGGATTGGGGGTACAAATCTAACAAAATTATAAAGGTCAAGCAGGCCACAGATGAAGAGATACGAGAGGACATAGCTAACTTACTCTTTCCTGGGGTAGGAGGTCCACAGGTTTTACACATTATACACGCTTTCAGACTTTTGCAATGTATCTATCAGTTGTGCTGATTTTTTTCCTTTTTTAAAAAACACTATTTATTATAGATGGATCTCTGGGAGGGGAGGGGGAAAGATGCTTGTGATAACTATGATGATATAAGAAACAAAAGCTATCAATAAAAGCTTGTTTGTAAGAAATTGAATAAAAAATAAATTTTAAAAAGAAAATAAGCATGTATCAATTGAAAAAAGAAAATGAAAAAAATTTTTAAAGAGATGAAAGCTGCTCTACTATCAAAAGGCTTTCAAGTTTATCAGATGAGGAAGATATTAGGTGACGAGGACAAAAAAAATGTAAAACTAAAGTGTCTTCAAAGTAAACAACCCACAGGGAGTTTTATGACCATTTCAAAGCCACTGATTCAAAGGCACAAATGTGTGCCCGAGCCGCAGAGAGCGCAGCTGGCTGGAGGCAGGCACAGAATTGCTAACAGGTCTTCAGGCCCTTGCATAGGGAAGCACATCTCACCAGCTACAAGGGTGGCATGAGGAAAGAAAACCGAGAAACTTGCCAAGTGGCCAGGTCAAGAGCCAAGCAGAAAGGAATATGATGGTCAAAAAAGTAACATGAAGAGCACCTGACAGGAGATTCCTAAGCCACACTTCTACAAATTGATACAATCTGAATTCTCCCTTCTTTTCCAGGTCCAGGCTGTGGTATTCCCACTCCTGGACTCTCTGTTCTGGTCATACAGGCCTCCTTATTGTTCCACATATAATACATTCCATCTCCTTTCTCTGTACCTTTCTATACTCTATCCCCCCATACCTGTACCTAAGTACCCAAACCTCCTCATCTCTGTCTGCCTCTTAGAATCCATAGTTTCTTTCAAGGCTCAACTCAGGTGTCACCCCTTGGACAAGGCATTTTCTGATCCCTGAAATTGCCAGTGGTCTCAAACCCACTCTGTAATTACTCTGACACCAGTGAACTTCACGGTACACTTTGTGTATATAAACTGACACCCTTGGGTGGGGATGTGGGGCATTGCTAATAGTGGCACTTTAGTGTGAGCAGTCCAGATTGACTCCTGGATTGCCCTCCTTAAGCCTACAGAAAAGGGGTTGACTTTTCCCTACAGGCACACCTCAGAGATACTGCAGGTTGGGTTCCAGACCACCACAATAAAGGGAATATTGCAATAAAGCAAGTCACATGATTTTTTTTGGTTTCCCAGTACACATAGAAGTTATGTTTACACTATACTGTAGTCAATTAAGTATGTAATAGTATTATGTCTAAAAAACAATGTATAGAGCAGCTAGGTGGCACAATGAATAGAGCACCAACCCTGGAGTCAGGAGGACCTGAGTTCAAATCTGGCCTCAGACACTTGACACTTACTTGCTTTGTGACTCTGGACAAGTCACTTAACCCCCTACTGACTCCTGCAAGAAAAAGAACGAAAGAAAACAATGAAGTTTGCTGCATTGATTGACTCTTCTATTCCCCAAGATTTTTCTTTAGTATGCAATGAATGCTGTTTGATAGTATTTTACCCACAGTAGAACTTCTTTCAAAATTGGAGTCAATCCTCTCAAATCCTGCTGCTGTTTTATCAGCTAAGTTTATGTAACATTCTTCAATATTATTGTGTCTCAGGGAACACGGAGGCCTGGGGAGAGGGAGACAGATGGGGAAACAGCCCATGGTGATGGCGGAGCAGTCAGAACATGCTCAACATTTAGCGATTAAGTTTGCTGTCTTACATGGGGGCGGTTTGTGGTGCCCCAAAAGGACTACAATAGTAACATCAAAGATCACTGATCACAGATCACCGTATCAGAGAATAATAATGATAAAGCTTGAACATTTTTGAGAACTACCAAAATGTGACACAGAGATACCATGTGAGCACATACTGTTGGAAAAAATGACTGATAAATTTGCTCTTTGAGGCAGGATTGCCACAAACCTTCAATTTGTTTAAAAAACCCCGCAATATCCATGAAGTGCAATAAAGTGAAGTATAATAAAATGAGTTATGCCTGTATATTAATCATTGTAAGAGTGCAATACCTGAGTTGTCCATGAGATGGCAACCTCCTTGAACCACTAACTTCGTAGTCACCTCAGTACCACATGCATGGTACCACCTCGAAATGTCGCAGTATTCCCACTGACCACCAGAGGGCATTTATCCTGCAAAGGTATAATCTGTGCCTGCCTCTCCTACCAATCCAGAGGTCTTTGAACTGTGGAGTTGGCTGCTTTTGAAATGTAATCATAGTAATAATATTAAATATTGATTCAAACTATTGCATATAAGCTCTAGCCAATACCTCACATCTAGAATTTCCTCTCTCATCTGGAGGCCAAGAATTATACATATACATTCACAGGACATATATACTAAAATACTGTAGTCACATAGTTTATTGAACGGAGCAAAAATGAAAGGAAAAAGGGCAGCCAGGTGGTGCAGTGGATAAAGTACTGGGCTCTGGAGTCAGGAGAACCTCAGTTCAAATCTGGCCTCAGACACTTACTAGCAGTGTGACCCTGGGCAAAGTCATTTAACCCCAATTACCTCCCCACAAAATAAAATTTAAAAAAAAAAAAAGGAAAATGCTGGCTCTTGCATTGAATCCTCTGCCTTTAACCACCATCTCCTGAAAGCCCAGCTTCTTCCCCTTCCTCAACTTTGGAATGCCAGCAGAACAGTCTCAAACCACCAACTCCCAGAAGTCATGGAAAGGATTTAGGAAGGGAGGGGCTGTGGGTCTGGGACCCCTCTTGGGGTCAAGGACCATACCAAAGGGAAACCAAGTTTAGTGTGGTAGAAGAGAGCTGTCTTCCCCTTTATTTCATTAACTGATGAGATTTTTCAGGAGCTGACAGTCCCTACCAGCCCAGACCTGTATTTTGCTGCACCGGTCTCTATCTTCTAGGTCATTAGACAACTTGAATTTGGGACACACCAACTGACTGTGACTCACGCTCCTCCTCCTCAGGTCCTCACCATGTGCAAACAGAACCTTGAGGTCCAGTAGTCCAGACCCCAGAGCCCACTATCAATGATTCATTAGTTAGTCAGCAGCCTCAGCTGTCATGGCAGCTGCCCAATTCCCCTCATGGCACCAGAAAGTCTCAGCTCTTAAGGGCTCAACCCAATAGCTAAAACTGCCCATTCCCTATGCCCTGAATGGCAAACAGGAAGGAGTCTCAAACTTGCGGGCCTGCGCCACAGATCTCAATACCTCCCTTTCCTCATTCCATTGAAAAAGAACAGTGTTTACTTTCCAACCTCTCACAGTTCTGTAGGGAAGAGTGCTAGAAGTCGAATCAGGAAGACCTGAGTCCAAATCCTGCATGAGAAACACACTAGCTATACAACCCTGGGCAAGTCACTTAATCTTTGCCTCTGTTTCCTGATTTGTAAAATAAAGATAATGGCATCTACCTTTCAGGATTGCTGTGATCATATATGTAAATGTTTTGCAAACCTTAAAGTGATAGATAAATCATTATTATTGTTAGTATTTCCCCCATGGGAACTTCCAGGACCCTCAGCTCCCCACAGAGATGAAAGGGCACTGAAACAAACACTTTTGATACACTCTGCATTTACTTATCAGTGTACAATTTGTATCCTCACAATGGAAGTATTCCTTGAAGATGAGACTGTTTCATTTTTATCTTTTTTTTTTTTAATTTTTAGGCAATGTGGGGCTAAGTGACTTGCCCAGTGTCACACAGCTACTAAGTGTCAAGTGTTTGATCTGAGGTCACATTTGAACTCAGGTCCTCCTGATTTCAGGGCTGGTGCTTTATCCACGGTGCCACCTAGCTGCCCCCATTTTTACCTTTGTATTGGTATATGGCGCCGAGGATAGAGCACCAGGCCTGGAGTCAGGAAGACCTGAATTCAAATTTGACCTCAGACACTTACTAGCTGTGTGACCCTGGGCAAGTCACTTAACTCTGTTGGTCTCAGTTTCCTCACCTGTGAAATGACCTGGAGAAACAAATGGCAAAATTCCAGCATCTTAGCCAAGAAAACCCCAAATGGGGTCATAAAGAGTCGGGTACCCCTGAATAAACTGAACAACAATCGATAGAACCTGGCACATATCAGGTGCCTAATCAACAAAAGTTCTTTGTTTTTGTTACAGCCAGCTGGACTGTAAAGAAACAGTTACAGAAACAAGTGCGTTGAATACTACCGAAAAGAAACAGCAGAAAAATGAAAAGAATGATTTGCCTCCATCTTTACTAAGAAAGCTGTTAGGGAGACTCTTGCTTTTCAGGAGCAGATAAGTCAGTGGTACCAAATCCTGGCTCTGCCACTTACTACCCTGGCAACGTAAGTCACTCAATCTTTCTGGGCCCTCAGTCTCTTCCACTGCAAAATGAGGGGGCTCAACAAGCTGGTTTCTTAAGGTCCCTTCTAACTCTAAGTCCATGACCCTATGAAATAGTAACTAATGAACAGGAAGACCTAGACTCCATTTGCAAACTAGATGTAGAGTAAATCACCGGGACCAGATGGTATCCACCACAGAGTCCCAAAGGAACTCAAGAGTGAAATTGGGAAAGAGAGAGCCAAAACCTGTCTGTGCCAAAGGACAGGTGAATTGTCCTTGTAACTCATTCATATGGAAGATTTCAAATACTCCCTGGGTACTAGAAACCAATCAATCTTACTTTCATGCTGTTGGAATCAGTAAAAGAGAGTAGGATCCTTCAGTAACTAAATAATAACAGAATCATTATGGGGAAGGAAGTGTGGTTCCTAGAAGGGGGGAGGGGGGGAAAATATGCCTAACAATAAACTGGAAGGAGTTCAGAGGAGGACCGCTAGGCTGGTGAAGGACCTAGAGTCCTTGCCAATTGAGAATTGATTGAAAGAACTGGGGATGTTTCACCTAAAGAAGACTTAGGGAAGACATGAATGAATGAAAAGGTGTTTATTAGATACTTACTATATGCTAAGCACTGGGGATAAAAATTTAAAAAGAGTATCATCCTTGCTCCTGAGGAGCTCATACTAATTCAGGGAGATAACATGTACAGGAGGGTTTAACTACTGGGCATATGGCAAGAACTAGGTATTCTTAGGGTACATCAAGGCGTCTGCCCCACAGGACAGCAAGCTGGAGGGAACTGGCTTGCCACTACAGGGAAGGAGGGAATGGACATCAGGGTCAAAGGAGAGCAGGGATTTGGAGTTCCCTCAAGAAAGGTGGGAATGGGGGTATCATTTTTTGAGAGCAGGGGAAAAGGAAAAGAGGTCATTAGAAAGGAGGTTGGGGTGGGGTCTGGGTGGCCTAAAATGGAAGAAGGCAGGCTGCTTTGTGCCAAATCCAGCTTGGGGGCCCCAAGTGCCCCATGGGTTCTGGGTAGTCTAGGGAGGGAAAGCTCAAGGACAGCCTTGCCAGGTGACATGATAGCTATATTTGGAAGACTGATTCTGTTTAACCCCCCAAAGGGCAGAACCAAGAGCAGTGTGTGAAAGTCACAGAAAAAGCTCATTTAGAGCTATCCCCAAAAGGAAATAGGTTTCCTTGGGGAGAAGGGGCTGCCCTGCTTTGGAGGATATGTTGTAGGGGGATTCTTCTGCTGGCATGGATTGCATTGGATGGCAGCTAAAGTCCCCTCCAGCTCTGAAATTCTGGAATCAACAGATATTCTGTGAGAAGGTCTGAGGACCAATCAAAGCTAGTAGGTACCATATGCTTGTTTTGTTTATGTAGCCCAGACCTGTAGTTTCGTTGGTCAGTGAGCTCCTGGTGAAGATTAGGGCCTTCTCTGCAGCTTACAATCTTAGATATTTTCCTGGAGTAATAACAGGCTAAGTGGCTTGCCCAGGGTCACCCAGCCAATATGTGGCAGAAGTGGAATTTGAACCTAGATCTTTCTGCTTCTAAGGCCAATTATCTATTCACTATCCTTATGCTGCCTCAGTTTATTTGGACTTTCAAAATCTCTTGGCAAGGTTCCACATGGTTTTATAACCAATCTGGAAAGCAGAAGTTACAAGGAGGGCACCATGGCCACCTGTAATCCTTAAGTTCTTCCCCAGGTAACTATTAAATAATATGTGGAACTCCAGGGCCTTCCCTTAATCACAAAATGAATGAGAGCATGAGAAGATCAACTGGTCCAACCTCTTTTCTCACTTTACAGATGAGGAAACTGAAACCCAGAGTAATAAAGGCACTTAGTCAAGACCAAAATAGTAGTAAACGGAAAGGCTAGGACTGGAACCCAGGTTTCTTGACTCCTAGTTTACAATCATGTTTAAATAGTCATTCCCCACAAATAGCCACATAATTATAATGACAATAATAATTTGTTGTAGTTGTTGTTCAATCATGGCCAACTCTTGTGTGACCCCATTTGGGGTTTTCTTGGCAAAGACATTAGATGGTTTGCCATTTCCTTCTTCATTCCATTTTACAGAGGAGCAAACAGAGTTAAGTGACTTACCCAGGGTCACACAGTTAATATGTGTCTGAGATTTGAAGTCAGGAAGATGAGCCTTTCTGACTCCAGACCCTGCACTGTATCCACTGTGCCACCTAGTTATCCTTAACAACAATAATAGCTAGCATTTATATAGTGATATAAGGTTCACAAAGAGCGATAAAAATATTTTATCCTCGCAATCATCCTGGGAGGTAGGTCCAATTACTATTCCTATTTTATATATATTTACATATATTATATATGTTTTATAGACAACTGAAGCAGACAGAAGTTAAGTGGCTTGCCCAGGGTCATACAGCTAACTCAGGTCTTCCTGACTCCAGGCCTAACACTATCCACTGAGCTACTTCACTGCTGTACACACCTTGGCCCTTTTCCCTGGAAATTTAGACTAACTGCCCATCATATCCTTTGGGGTAGTATGTCCTCCCCTTGTGTCTCTGCCCCTATTCTGGACTCAATAACTTTCTTTCTCCTCTCCCCCTTAACCCAAACAATCACTTGCCCTAGATCTCTACTCAACAGTCTGTGAAATGATCTGTGCACAGGGCCCTCCAGCAGCTCCCCAGCCTCTGGTCCCCCAGATCCATTATGCAGAACTGTTTCTTCCACTTGGGTTGGGCAAAAGGGAAGTCATTCCTAAGCCTGTCTTGATTTTCTTGTCTCATCCCTTCGGTTCTTGCTGGGGGCCTGGATTGCTAACGACCCATAATCTGCTTCACAAAAAATTGTTGATGGCTGGAACCTTAAAGGCCTCACCATGTATGTCCCAATACGCAGATTCAGCTTTTAAGATTTTCTCAGTCCTCAAATATCTGAATGGGAAATTAAGAGTGCACAACCACCAAGTGGCAGTAAGATGTCTAGCTTGCATGGTCTGAATGGCAGGGCTTAAATGATAAATTGGGATACTTGAGTGAGATAAACATGCTTTCCCTTTTATCCTTTTAAATTAAAAAAAAAAATTAGAGCAGATCTGTGATTTCATTGGTGTGGGGAATTCTGGGTAAGAAATTCTCTCTACCCATGCAGATGGAAGCCTATTTTGCTGTTTGTAGTCTGCACTACTGTGGAATTCCCTGAGACACCGAAAGTTTAAATTGTCCAGGGACACATTGCCAATACAATAGCTAACATTTCTATAACACCTACTACGTGCCAGGCATTAGGCTAGGCACTTTAGGTGCTATATCTCATTGGAGTCTCATAACAACCCTACAAATGTAGGTGCCATTATGATCCTCATTTTACAGATGAAAAAACTAAGACAAACAGAGGTTAAATGACCTACTCAGGGAAACGTTGCCAGTATGTTTCAGAAGTAGGACAGAAACCCAGGTCTTCGCTATGTACGACACGAGGTTTCCTCTCATAACTAAAAAACAAAACAAAACAAAAAAATAACTCTTGAACAGCAGAAGGCTTCATGACTGCCCTTAGACTTGACAAAAATGTCATCCCTTCATTGCCCTGAATCTCATACTTACATCTCTCATGATTCTGAGACTTCAGGCCACTTTAGTGTCAAAAGCCTTTGGAACTTTCACGGTAGTTGGTTGGAGGTTCCCTGTTGTAAAGCCTCCAATTATCTCTGGTAGCATGGAGGAGAGATTTTGAGGCGAGGCCTTTCCTTTTTTGTTGTTCAGTCATGTTCAACTTTGTGGTCACATTTAGAGGTGTTTTTTTTTTTTTTTGGTGAGGCAATCAGGGTTAAGTGACTTGCCCACGGTCACACAACTAGTAAGTGTCAAGTGTCTGAGGCCAGATTTGAACTCAGGTCTTCCTGACTCCAAGGCTGGTGCTCTATCCACTGTGCCCACCTAGCAGCCCCCATTTAGAGTTTTCTTGACAAAGACACTGGAGTGATTTGCCATTTCCTTCTCAGATGAAGAAACTAAGGCAAACAGGGTTAAGTGACTTGCCCAGGGTCACACAGCTAGTAAGTTTTGAGACAGGATTTGGACTCAGGTCCTCCTGACTTCAGACCTTGCCCTCCCTCCACTATGCCCCCTTAGATGCCCTTAAAGGGCCTTTCCCAGGACCCTTTAAACCTTGTCACTTATCTCCTCTGCTTGCATAAAGCCTGATTGCACAGTCTATCATCTGTAAGTGTGGTGAGCAATCTTTATTCAAACTTTTTTTAGAATAGTGTGCAGATGATAATGTTACATGAGCAATTATGAATACAGAGCATACATAAACAGAGTTAAATCTTGTCACCAAATAAAGCATATATAAGTTAATCGGATCCTTTTGATGAGATGCATGACTATGCACTTGCCACATGGTAATTACGTATAAATGGAAGGCAGCTGACAAAAATGACTGTAATTAGTTTGACTTTCATACAACCAAACTGAATTTCAAGGCTTTTTTTCCCCTTCTGTTAATTATCCAGTCAGTAGCAATGGTTTTTCCTTCATTTTAAGCTTTATCACATATTCACATATACATAAAGAGCTGATATATAAAGTGCTTTTTAAAATTTGATCTAGGCCTATGATTTCATTCCTGAGTGGAACTCTCTGTGTGGAAACTCCCCTCCTCCAATGCTGATCCTGATCAGCAATTTATCTGTAATTCATTGTCTTAGAGACTTTGCCTGGGGGTATTGAAAAGTTAAGTGAATTGCCCATTGTCCTGCAGTCAGTAGGTACCATAGGGAACACTTGAAACCATGAGTTCTGGACTCCAAGGCTACCTTTCTATTCACTGCACTATACTGCCTCTCTTTTTCATCCATGTCTCCATCTCTCTCTCTCTCTCTCTCTTTCTCTCTCTCTCTCTCTCTCTCTCTCTCTCTCTCTCTCTCTCTCTCTATATATATATATATATATATATATATATATATATATATATATATATGTATGCACAAGATATATAAACACACACACACACACACACACACACACACACACACGTGAAATGTTTCCTAATTTCCCATAAGGTTAATGTTTTCCTTCTATTCACTATCCTCGATTTCTCCTGTAGATATCATTTGTACATAGTTATTTTCATTTTGTCTCCCCCATTAGACGGAACTACTTGAGGTAGGGACTGTCTTTGACCTTTCTTTGTATCCCCAGCACTTGGTACATGCCAAGTAAGCACATAATAAATGCAATGTGACTGATATATGCATATATAAATATACACACATGTATCTCTTTAATTTGATTGACCAGAGCATCTTCTATGGAACTGGATACGTGCTTTGACTCTTGCTGTAAGATATACATCTTAATGAGATGACAGAGAACTACTGATTGGTCCCTAGTGACCAGTAGGGGTTAGCATATCAAAGACAATTAGCAACTAAGCAACCTCTTGTGGAGGGACCTTCCCCTACTGAGTTCTGTAAGAGCTATGGCAATGGTTTTGTATCATTGGGCCCCTCTCCCATGGTGCCCCCTTTCTCTCCTTGGACTTCCGGGAAGGAAGGTGGAAAGAATTTCTCTCTTCTCTTCCCTACTGATAAAATGGCAGCTTACAATATAAGCAAATGACATCAGGAAACATTCTTGCCTAGGTGGACTTGAGATTGGACCTTGAGTCTCTGGCTGTCTTTCTATGCCTTCCTGTTTCCTGTCCTGAGCACAGGTCAATGATTACTAATGTTCCCAGGAAAAGGATATTCCAAACCTTAAAGGAAACCTCAGAACCTTGTAGGTCAAGAGTTTCCTGAGTTACAGATTCAAATATCAGTCAATAAGAGGGGAAAGACTTTCCTTAAAAGGATGCTTCTAGGGGCAGCTAGATGGTGCAGTGGATAAAGCACCGGCCTTGAAGTCAGGAGAACCTGAGTTCAAATCCAGCCTCAGACCAAACACTTGACACTTACTAGCTGTGTGACCCTGGGCAAGTCACTTAACCCCAACTGCCTAAAAATAAAATTTTAGAAAAGAATGAAAAGGACACTTCTAGGAGATGACAATTGCTAGGATCACCTTGTGGCTAAAGGACCAAAGAAAGTCATGTCTTGGATGCTCTGCATCTCTAGACCTTGTGAGTTGCTCAAATGGTACAAACATAAAGTGAATTCAAAATAACTCTTCAGCAGTCCCATAATGTTGCCTTTACTTTCCAGGAAGAATACAATGAATATACTAATGGATCATGTAAGATGTTTTATGTTTTCATTATGTCTTCATGTACATTTGAGTCTTTCGTGTCTTAAGCATTTTCTGTAGTAGAGGAAATAAGCAATTATTTTACTTTTGATATCAATATTACATATTGAATACCTTTTCTAAAAGGGATCTTTTCCTCTTTGGGGAAAACCTTTGACACAAGCTCTACTAACCTTTGTTTTAGAAATTTCATTGAAGGGGCAGCTAGGTCGGGCAGTGGATAGAGCACTGGCCCTCAAGTCAGGAGGATCTGAGTTCAAATCTGGCCTCAGACCAAACACTTGACACTAGCTGTGTGACCCTGGGCAAGTCATTTAACCCCAATTGCCTTAAAAAAAAAAAAGAAATTTCATTGGAGATTTACTGAGGAATGAGGATATAGCAAGAGACAGGAAATTGACCATGTCTTTGGTGTCAGGCTCCCTCACGATTGAGCTAGATCTTTTTGAGCCCAGAATGCCTTATTAGGGCTTCCTGGGTCATAGGATATATCTATAATCATATATGATCTTTCCCATGTATCTGTAACCAATTTTTTTTCCTCATTTCTCCAAACTACTTGTTTCAGGGCTCAAGATAGTGATAGATATGCCCTTGATCCCAACCTCTTCCAACTTTTCTAATAAATTGTAAGCTCAACCATCCCATCTCTTTCTTTAACCTTCAACATATCCCTCTGAGCTGTTTTCTTTCCTTCAAACATGCCCAAGTCTCTCCACCTTTAAAAATCCTTAACTGGATCATACTGTCACCTCAACATATGTCTTCTTCTCTTCCTTTATCCGCCAAACTGAAAAAGTTGTCTACACTCTCTGCCTTCACTTCTTCTTCTCTTACTTCTCAACACTTTGCAATAATGATTTACAACTTCATCACTCAACTGAAAATACTCTATCCAAAATTACCAGTGATCTCTTAATTGCCAAACATCTTTTCTCAGTCCTAATCTTAACCTATCTATCACATTTGACACTGTTGACCACATCTCCTGCACATCCTCTCCTCTTTAAGTGATAAACTCACTAATCTCTCTGGGTTCTCCTTCTACCTGTCTGAAAACTACTTCTCAGTCTCCTTTGATTTATCATCTGTGGGTGTTTCCTAAGGTTATGTCCTGTTCTCTGTTCTCTTTTCTCTCTATACTCTCTCATCAACTCCCATAGGTTTAATTATAATTTCTATGCCCATGACTCACAGATATGTAAATCTATCCCTGGTCTCTCCCCTGAGTTTCAGAGCTGGATCACAATTTGCTTACTGGATGTCCTAGAGACATCTCAAACTCAACAAGTCTAAGACCAACCCTATCCCTCCTCTTCCATATGTTCATATTTCTGTTAAGGGTACCACCATTCTTCTAGCCCCCCAGGTTTGTAACCTTGACATTATTCTGAACTCCTTACTCTTCCTCATCCCACATGTGTAATCACCTTCTATTTTTTTAAACATTCTTTTTTTTTAATTTTAAGTTCCAAATTCTTTCCCTCCACCCCTCCCCACACTGAGAAGGCAACAATATGATACCCATTCTAATCAATTCCTATATCTTGCCTGTTTCTACCTGCACAGTGTTCTTTGGTTTGGGTTTGGGTTTTTTTTGCATCCAACCCCTTTTCTCTATTTATACAGGTACCACCTCAGTTCAAACCTTCACAACCTCTCATCTCCTAGATTATTGTAACAGTCTTCTAACTGGTCTCCCTGCCTTAAATCTCTCTCCAGTCCAGTCTGTTTTCCACACTATTGCCAAAGTAATTTTCCTCAAATGCAGATCTGACCATGTCACTCTCCGGCTCAATGAACTCTTGTTCAATCGTGTCCAACTTCATGAGCTCGAGGACTGTATCACGTCAATACTGTCCATGGAGTTTTCTTGGTGAAGACACTGGAGTGATTTGCCATTTCCTTCTCCAGAGGATTAAGGCAAACAGAGGTTAAGTGATTTACCCAGGGTCACACTAGTAAATATCTGAGGCCATTATTTAAACTCAGGTCTTCCTCACTCTAGGCCCAGTGCTCCATCCACTGAGCTACCTAGTGTCTTCCTATTTCCTCTAGAACAAAATATAAACTCCTCTGTTAAGCTTTTAGAGCTCTTATTATAATCATGGCTCACCCTCTTTGCAGCCTCATTATATATTGCTTCCCTCCTATGCTGTGATCCAGCCGAATGGGCTTCTGTTCTTCACAAAGGATCCTCCATCTACCATTTGCATATCTTTGCAATGGCAGTCCTCTATACCTAGAATTCACTGCTGCCTGACCTCTGATGCATAATTCCAACTCTTCCTTAAATATGTAACTTGAGTATCACCTTGTACCCAAAGCCCTTCCTGATCTCCCAAACTACTCACGTCCTCCCTCCCAAACTACTTTGTATTTATTCTCTTTATTTTTATTCTCTGTGTACTTATATATACAGGCAGCTAGGTATACAATTGATAGAGCACTGGACCTAGAGTCAGGAAGACCTGAGTTCATATCAGGCCCTAGACAATTTGTGTCGATTTTTGTGACCCTTGCAAAATCACCAACCTGGTGTCTGACTCAATTTCCTCAACTGTAAATGGAGATAATGACAGCACCTCCCTCCCTCCCTGAGTTGTTCTGAGGATTAAACGAGATAATGCTTGTAAAGGCCTTTGCTAACCTGAAAGTACTATGTAAATTCTAGCGATAATGATGAAGATAGACATGTGTGTGAGTCCATATAACATGACTGGGTCCCATATGATATCCCTGGAATCTAGCTTACCTGTCTGAAAAGGAGACTTTGATTTCAACCTTGAGAGGAGAAGGGAAAGGACTGCACGTGGCCATGAGGGATATTGAGCTAGAATTATATCTGTGCATATATTTATCTAGTCCAGGGTGTGAAGTTTAGGAAGACAGGCATCATCCTTGATTACTCTTAATGGGGAGGGTAGCCCTTGGCTTATAATCTCCAGCCTAATTAGCCTCTTCCACAAATGCTGGTTACACAAACACCATCAAATAACAAATAGAGAGCAAACCCATTTATAAAAAACAAAATTTAAAACAAAAATTAGAGAAACCATACAGATTAGAATATACTGAAGAATGAATATACACAAGAATGAATGAATTCATTAACTGGGAGTGAGATAAGGTCTCATCTCAACCAAGGAAAAAGGGAAAAATCTCACCTAGAGGAGATCCACTCTCAGCACTTTCCAGAATTTCGAATAAGTACAAAGAAGTGATGGCTTCCCAGAGCATATTCATCATTCCAAAATCTTTCTCTCTCTATTGTCTCACTGGAGCTCTCAGAAAGTATGGCCAACAATTCCAAAAGACTCATGATGAAAAATGCTATCCACCTCCAGAGAAAAAAATCGATGGACTTTGAATGCAGATTGGAGCATATTTTGTTTTCACTGTATTTACCTTTACTGTTTTATTTTGTATTTTCTTTTGCAACATGGCTAATATGGAAACATCTTTTGCATGAACTCACATGCTTGACTTCTCAAGGAGGTGGGAAGTGCAGGAGGAAGTACAGAATTTGCAACTCAAGCGTTTTAAAAATCATTTTTAAAAAGTTTTTTACATGTTATTGGAGAATATTTAACAAAATAAATAAAAGTAATTTGAAAGGAAAGAAAATATGTCTGGAACCAACTCACAGAGTCCCTTACATAGGTGTGCAACATGAACCTCATTCTCTCTATTGTTATTGTTGTTTTTCTTTCAAAAGAACCAGTGACATTCCCAGGGTGATGTCTTGACTTCTCTCTATCAGTTAGGAGTCATATCACCCTTCCCATATTCCAGATGCTTCACAGGACGCTTTTAGGGCACTGAACAAGAGAGAATTATACTTTTTGTTTTTGTTTTCACATCAGGCATGACGTATTTTTTAAATTATTTTTAGTTTTCAACATTCACTTCCACAAGCTTTTGAGTTTCAAATTTTTCTCCCCCTTTTCCCCCACCTCCCTCCCCAAAATGGTGTGCAATCTGATATAGGCTCTACATATACATTCCTACTAAACATATTTTCACATTAGTCATGTCGTAAAGAAGAATTAGAACCAATAGGAGGAAAGAGAAGAAAGAGGAAACAAAACAAAAGAGAAAAAAACAGCAAATAGCATGCTTCTATCTGCATTTAAACCCCATAGTTCTTTCTTTGGATAAGGATAGCATTTTCCATCATGGGACCTTTGGAGATGTCTTAGATCCTTGCATTGCTGAGAAGGGCTAAGTCTATCAAAGTTCGTCATTGTACAACGTAGCTGTTATTGTGTACAATGTTCTCCTTCTTCTGCTCATTTCACTCTGAATCAGTCCATACAAGTCTTTCCAGGTTTTTCTGAAGTCAGCCTGTTCATCATTTCTTATAGCACAATAGTATTCCATTACATTCATATACCACAACTTGTTCAGCCATTTCCCAATTGATGGGCATCCTCTCAATTTCCAATTCTTTGTCACTACAGAAAGAGCTGCTATAAATATTTTTGTATATGTGAATCCTTTTCCCGTTTGTATGATTTCTTTGGGATATAGCCTTAGAAGTGGTATTTCTGGGTCAAAGGGCATGCACAATTTTATAGCCCTTTGGGCATAGTTCCAAATTGCTCTCCAGAACGGTTGGATCATTTCACAACTCCACCAACAATGCATTAGTGTTCCAATTTTCCCACATCTTCCCCAGCATTTATTATTTTCCTGTTTTGTCATGTTGGTCAATATGATAGGTGTGATGTGGTACCTCAGAGTTGTTTTGATTTGTATTTCTCTAATCAATAGTGATTTAGAGCATTTTTTCATATGACTATAGGTGGCTTTAATTTCTTCATCTGAAAACTGCCTGTTCATATCCTTTGACCATTTATCAATTGGAGAATGACTTGTATTCTTATATAACTTAGCTCTCTACATATTTTAGAAATGAGGTTCTTATCAGAAATACTGGTTGTAAAAATTATTTCCCAGTTTTCTGCTTCCCTCCTAATCTTGGTTGCATTGGCTTTGTTTGTGCAAAAACTTTTCAATTTGATATAATCAAAATTATCCATTTTATATTTCATAATGTTCTCTATCTCCTGTTTGGTCATAAATTCTTCTGTTCTCCATAAATCTGACAGGTGAACTAACTATTCCTTGCTCTCCCAGTTTGCTTATTGTATCAGCCTTTATATCTAAATCATGAACCCATTTTGACTTTGTTTTGGTATATGGTCTAAGATTTTGATCTATGCCTAGTTTCTGCCATACTTTTTTCCAGTTTTCCCAGTAGTTTTTGTCAAATACTGGGGTTCTTATCCCAGAAGCTGGGATCTTTTAGTAATCTATAGATTACTATAGTCATTGACTACTGTGTCTTGCATACCTAACCTATTCCGCTGATCTACCACTCTATCTCTTAGCCAATACCAAGTAGTTTTGATAATTGCTGCTTTATAATTCAATTTAAGATCTGGAATGACTAGGCCACCTTCCCTCACATTTCTTTTCATTACAGAACTATACTTCTAAATGTGTTTATTCTATTCTCCATTAAAACGTAAGGTCCTAGAGCAGGGGTGGGGAACTAGCAGTCTCAAGGTTGCATGTCCTTGGTCCATTCCAGGTCTTTGGATGTGGTCTTCTGACTGAGTCCAAGTTTTACAGAACAAATCCTTTTATTAAGAGGATTTGTTCTGTGAAGTTTGGATTCAGTCAAAGGACCTAGAAGGCCACATGTGGCCTCAAGGCTGCAGGTTTTCCACCCTTGGGACCTAGAGGATATTGACTACTTAATTCTTTGTATTTGTATCCTAGCAGAATGCCTGAATAAATACTTAATAAATACTTACTGATTGACTGATCAATGCCATGATGATGAAAACCCAAAGAGGTAAAAGTATCCTGGAGGAGACAGAGCTCAGGTTTTTGTAGAGAGGTCAGAAAGGATGAGGAATGAAGAACTGGCTGTCAGATTTGGCCATAACAGATCTTTGGTCACTTTAGAGACACTGGCTTCAGGTGGTTGATGAGATCAGAAGTCAGATTGCAAAGGACTAAAAAGTGAATGAGAGGAGAAGTGGAGGTCATAAGAGAAAACAAGTTGGTTTTTTTCAAGAGGCAATGGGGTTTAGGACTTGCCCAGGGTCACACAGCCAGTAAGGGTCAAGTGTCTGGTTTGAGTTCACATTTGAACTCAGGTTCTCCTAATTTCAGGGCCAGTGATGTGTCCTCTGTGCCACCTGGCTGTCCCCCAAAACAGGTTTTTCTATGAGTTTGACTGTGAAAAAGAGGAAAGACATAGGATGATAGTTTGAGGGGATGGTGAGACCAATGCAGGGCTTTTTGTTTGTTTGTTTTTTGCTTTTATTAAAAGACTTCAGTATGTCTTTCTACAGGAAGGAAGAGATCAATAGCTAGGGTTACTCACCAAGAGCGCCTAATGTGGTGGGAGTGTTAGCTTAAGTCTCTTACCTTCCCTCCCCTTCCCATGCAAATTACACTACTTTTTCCTTTAAAAGTATTGATATTGATCTTGAGATTTAATTGGCTCAAAAGATTAAGGCTCTGGCCATTAATATAGCTCCTGACTACTTGAATACAAAAATAACCAAGATGAGGACCTAACTAGAGCTTCTCCCACAGGCTTCTGACAGTAGAACTGCAAGATAACCAACAGTCACACCTAGGAGCTTTACTCAGCTGCCTCAAGGGCATAGGCTGGTCTGAACATCCCTTGCCTTGCTCTGAGACAGACCAGTCTCATTTTGTTCCTTTTTTGGACCTAATCTACCTAAACTGACTGCTTGAGTCAGTCCCAGCACAAGATAGTGTGTGTGTGTGTGTGTGTGTGTGTGTGTGTGTGTGTGTGTGTGTGTGTGTGTGTAAAACACATATATGATTTGGTGTCTTATCCACCTAATTGTGTAAAGCTTGTCAATGTACGAGCTTAGCATGTCTAACACATAGAAGGTGAAATGGAAGGGAGCAAGCATTATTAAGCACTTTGTCTTAGTAAGCACTTTACAAAGGTGCTTAATAAATTCTTGTTGATTGAATTATTAATTGATTCCTGGGGTCAAGGACTTTGGGTTAGTGGGTGGTATGTTGGACCTGGAATCAGGAGGACCTGGATCCAAATCCCATTCCTGACATTTACTAGCTATAAATATATGGGCAAATAACTTAACCTCACTAAGTCTCAGTCTCCTCATCTGTAAAATGGACCTATCTCACAGGGTTGTTCTGAGGCTCTTACATAATCATATGTTGTCTTCCACAGTTAGATTGTGAGTTCCTTGTGGGCGAGGGCTGTCTTTTGCCTTTCTTTGTATCCTAGTGCTTAGTACAGTGCCTGTTACATAGTAAGATTTTAATAAATATTTATTGACTATTGACTAAAACACTTTGCCAATTTTAAAATACTATGTAAATGTAAGTTATTTGTTATTACTTACATTCTATTTTGTTACAACCCACCATCTAACCATGTTCTGCCCTAAATAATGTTTATGTCAGAACTCTGGTGTTAAAAAGGGAGCTAGGGGACACTATTCTAGTATCAGTTGAGCACTCACTAGCTATGAGGCCTTGTTAAGGACAAGAGTTAGTTGGATAAATCTCTGGGCTTTAGTTTCCTCATATGTAAAATGAGCACAGTCCTGGGCACACAGTAAGCTCTTAGTGCTTTTTCAGGGGGGCAGCTAGGTGGCGCAATGGATAGAGCTCTGGCCTTGGAGGCAGGAGGATCTGAGTTCAAATATGACCACAGACACATAACACTTACTAGCTGTGTGACCCTGGGCAAATCACTTAACCCCATTGCCTAACAACAACAAAAAAAATGCTTTTTCAGACTTAGGAACTCTGTTCAACACAATGTTCAACCACAATTCCAAAGGTCTCAGGAAACCTGCTACTCACTTCCAGATAGAAAGCTGGTGGACTCAGAGAGCAGACTGAAACTTTTCTTTTCTTCTTTGGATATGGCTAATGTGAAAATTTGTTTTGTATGACTATACATATTTGTAATGGGTTTTGTTTTGTTTTTTCTTGTCTTCTCAATGGGTAAGGGAGGGGGAGGAGGATTGGAGAGAATTCAGAACTGAAAATAAAACTGAATTTAAAAAAGTAAAAAAACCTTTTTCATTTATTCATTCATCCATCTATCCCTGAAGGAGCTGACTTGATCAGGGATCTCAAACTCCCTGACCTGCTGAATACTACCCCTCTCCAAGTCATATAATGCAGCCCTTTAGTCAGAGGGCTATGTAATTAGATAGCCTTGTACTCAGAAACAAAGCCTGAGTTAATAGCAGTCAAAAATAGATTTAAATGATGGGAAGTTAAATATTCTGTTTGAGTTTCAAGCCACTGGGGATTCTTTTTAGGGTCTCTTTAGGCTCTAATAATCTATGACTCTCTGTTACAATACAGGGGCAGCTAGGTGGCCCAGTGGATAGAGTGTCCAGCCTGGAGTCAGGAAGACTTATCTTCCCAAGTTCAGATCTGGCCTCAGACAATTACTAGCTGTGTGACGCTAGGCAAGTCACTTAACCCTGTTGCCTCAGTTTTCTCATCTGTAAAATGAGCTGGAAAAGGAAATGGTAAACCACCCCAGTATCTTTGCCAACAAAACCCCAAATGGGGTCACTAAGAGTTGGACAGAACTAAACAACAAATTACAACACAAATGATTTTCTTTGCCTCTAAACTCATTCTCTCGCTTTTCCATCACCCACAGTAAGGCTTCCTGTGCTCCTTCTATAGCTTTCCAGTTAAGAGGTTCAGCTTTCCCAGGCCCTCCTTGAAGACACACCTGATGCCCCAGTATCTTTGGTACTGAAGGCAGCAGGAACTCTGGATCCTGAGACCATGGATAGCTTAGCCAGAAGCAACAGCATACTTATCATACTTTGGTGAGAGAAGTTAGAATTGTGTAAGAGAAATTGTGTGGACTGAGTTCTTTTCATGCTGAGGTTTTACGGGAGGGAGCAAGACAGCCTGGAAGTACTGGAATTAGGCAAGGTAGACTCCACTTCTCAGGACTGTTATTTGTTAGGTCATCACACAACTCTCCACGTATATGTTCTTGAGAACATCATCCAGGAACCCTACTTTTTAAGTCAAGGTTATGCATGGATTGGAATTTATTCGCACTGATGATTCATCAGCGAATCTATAATCAAGTGATGAGAATCCTTTTCTATTTTGGGAGGCATGCACCATGCCTGGTAGTCTGCTGAGGCTGGAGGGAAGAACATAGGAAGGAATCTGGGAACATTTTTGTTTCCTGGACTTCATAATTTACCTCAATAATTACCAGAGTGATAAATGGAATTATGACTGGAGCAAAGGTTGAGGGATGGGGAACAGGAGGAGCTTACCTGGGATTTGAATGTGAAGAAGGGGCAGCTAGGTGGCGCAGTGGATAGAGCACTGGCCCTGGAGTCAGGAGGACCTGAGTTCAAATCCAGCCTCAAACCAAACACTTGACATTTACTAGCTGTGTGACCCTGGGCAAGTCACTTAACCCCAATTGCCTAAAAAGAAAAAAAAATGAATGTGAAGAGGAGAAACCAAGCTCCAGAACACTAGAAGAACTGGCTACTGCTGGGCTAAGGAAAGGGGGAGGAAAGGGAACTAGCCAGCTCCCAGGGGAAGGAAGTGTCATGGGATGAGATCACCCAAGGTTAGAGCCAGATAAAGAGGCATTCATCTTGTATGTGGCTGTGAAGTGGAGGGAAGAAAAACAACCCAGGTTGGTTATAGAACTCTAAATTTCATTACCTTCAATCCAAGCACTGGTTGCTTCAACCAAGTTATAAATGATCATCTCTCCTTCTGAATCCTCAGAGCATGTTTCTCATATTTAAATTCCAAATGTTCAGCAGTCCAGTGATGTCCAACCAATGCCAGAATGAAGATGAATCTCATTGTTTTTAAGTGTATGCATTTGAAGTAAAAATTTGAACTTAATGGTACTTAAATCATCATTTATGTAGCAGAATTTCAATTTCTGGAGATTAAAGGAAAAAAAGCCTGGTAGAGAAATCAGGCCCTCAGTCATTCAATTTAATTGAACATATGTCAGACACCTACTGTGTGTAAAGCACTATGTTGTATAAAGGAGAAAATATATAAAATCTCAATAAACTCAAATGGAGCTTACATTCTAGTAGGAATATATGAAATGCACATAAATAGCTACATATAGGTACATGAGAGGGGGAAACTAAGTAGTATATAATACATACGATGCAAAGGGAAGATCCTAATGAACACAGGTAGATGAGGGACGAGGCTTCTGCATGTTGCACCTCAGACAGGTCTTAAAGAATGATTTTAATAGACGGAAATTATGGGGGAAGCCATTCCAAGCACAAGAGCAAAAGTATATACATGAATACACACTCAACTGGATATAGAAATCTATCTTACCCCACAGGAAAATAGGGTGGAAGAGGATGAGAGCAGGGGGATGATAAAGGGGAGGGCAGATTGGGGGAGGGGGTAATTCTGAGGAGGGACAGGGTCAATAGAGAGAATAAACAGGGGGGCCCCCCCCAAGAGGGATAGGATTAAGGGAAACAGGGGGGCCCCCCAAGACAGATAGGATTAAGGGAAATATAGTTTTCCACACGACTACTATGAGTGTTTTGCATGACTACACATGTATAACCTGTATCAAGTTACTTGCCTTCTCAGTGAGGGTAGGTGGGGAGGCAGAGAGAAAATTTGGAACCCAGAGTCTTAAAAACAAATCTTAAAAATTGTTTTCATATGCAACTGGGTAATAAGATATACAGGCAATAGGGTACAGAAATCTATCCTACCCTACAAAAAAATAGAAGGGGAAAGGGATAAGAGAAAGGGAGGGGGAGATAGAAAGGAGCACAGAATTAGGTGAAGAGGTATTCAGAATGCATGCCATCTTGGGGTAGGGGGGAGGGAAGAGATGGGAGAGAAAATTTGGAATTCAAAACCTTGTGGAAGTGAATGTTGAAAGCTAAAAATAAATTACTAAAATTTAAAAAAAGTCTATATGTGAAAAATCTTAGAATTATTTATAGAGGGTAGTTCAGTGCTATTAGAGCAGAGTATATATAAAAGATTTCGTTTGGAAAAATGCAGACAGTACAATTGGGTGGGCCTTGAATGCCAGGCAAAGAAGTCTGTTGATTAAACAAATGATTGGATTTAGACTGGACTGGACCAACTGGACTGCCTATATAGTTAATAAGAAATGATTGTAGGGTTTGGGACAGCATAGCATCTACACTCGTGCTTCAATTTAATCTGTCCATAGTTTGGAGGACAGTAGGCTGTGCAGAGAAGCAGTACTGGATGGAGTGTTAGCCATGGGAAGATATAAACATTGCAGAGATAGGATGAATATGATTTGGAAACTGATTAGACAGAAGAGATAAAGGAGAGAGAATTTCAAAGATAATGCCCAACCTTAAAAAAACGAGAGTGAAGATTAGTAATGAGACCAGAAGAGTCTAAAAGGCCTAAACCCTGGAGAATGACCTACCCTCAAGCGTTTGGAAAATGAAGAATTAACCATTAGAAAGGTAGGATTAGGAGAGAGGTGTCTTTCAAGGTATGGGAGGAAAAGAGGTGGTGGTCAAGTGTCAGGTGCTTTGGTGAACAAAGAGGAGGACATGGATTCCAGGTACTCTCCTTGCATGTCAGGAAAAAGCAGAAGTCTGAAGTGAAATAGGTGAACTTCCCATGGGAAGACTTGGGCAATCACATGGAATGAATTAAGATTGGCTAGAAGTTGTAGGAACAGCCATACTAATGAAATCCATTGGAGTAACTAAAGCTTAATAGTCAAAGAACACGATCCATTTCCTGAGCATCTCTGTTCCCTCATCCGTGTCCCTCCAATGGCACAGCTTTGCTATGAAAAGGTAAATGGGACTTTTTTCACAATTAAACCCTAACGTAACCTAGAAGGAAAAGTGAGCTAAGGTAGGAGGAAGGGGTAGTACAGACCAGATCGTTTTTAACAGGTTAATTATAATTAACCACTGGGTGCCCTTGTGATAGCAGCCATGGAGATACAGGACTGGCAATACAAATGGCTCTTTTAAGAACCCTGATCTTGTTTGGCTGGAATAGAAACATGATGCACTTTCATTTACTGATTTTCCACTTCTGTATGTAACCCCTAAACAGGTTGACAAAAATAATGGAGTAATTTACCATTTTCTTTTCCAGCTCATTTTACAGATTAGGAAACTGAAGCTAAACATGGTTAAATGAGCCGTATGTTACTGAGGCCACATTTTAACTCAAGATAACGACTCCTCCAGTCTCCAGTAACTATCACCATGCCCCTAGACTGTAAACAGCCCCAAGAAAATTAACAGGTGGAAATGTTTTTAAAAAGTTTATATATATATATGTATATATATGTGAAAAATCAAAATATGTATAGACTATGAGGCTGCAGGACATCTTGGGAGGAGGAAAAACTTGGAACTCAAAAATCTTAATATTTAAAACTAGAAACAAAAAAACAGGCTGACCTCTTCTCATGCCCTGTACACTATCTACCTCATGCTAATAAGCAGCTGCCTCCATATTCAAACATATTCATCACCAACTTTTGTTTTATGATTTTAGTAAAAATATAGTGCCACTAAAGATGTAGCTATTGCTATGCAATGGGGCTTGAGGAAACATTTGTTTCCCCTTAAAAAAAAAACCCCAATGAGCAACAACTTCATGGAAAAGCATTAAAAGTACTTTTTAACCTATCCATTAGGAAATAGTGGCTATCAGATTTATTACTCACCAGATACTTAAAACAATCCCCATTTTCTTCAGATGAGTATATTCCAATAGACACATACTTAAAAGAAACCTTTTGGTCACATTTCAGGTCAGCTACTACCTCTTTTTATTAATTAGAGTCCTATTAGGAACATTTGCAAGTTGATTTCTAGCTCACTTCCTCCCACAATTAAGAAAAACTTGAGAAACATTTATTATTAATAAAGTTTGTTAAGAGCCTGTTGCCCACCTACATTTATATGCCAAGTTCCCCCCCAAATCAGAAAAAGGAGACTTCAGGTGTAGTTTAGCTTTTATTTCGTAATCATAAACTTAACTCTGTTGTCTAGCCAGACTTGTGGAAGGAAAAAGGTAATGAAATCCAGAGAATTGCAGCAAGTGAGAGCACAAGGATTATACGGTGTAAGAACAGATGGGGTTGGGGGTGCTCTCTCCAGCTACAGAGGAATGGTTTAATGGTTATTAAGACAAAAAACAAAACAAAAAACTTATGACAGCTGTCCACAGTCAGCGATGGTGATCTTCTTGCTGGTTTTGCCATCCCGAGAACCGAAACGTTCCATGGCTTCCACAATGTTCATGCCTTCTTTCACTTGGCCAAAGACCACATGCTTGCCATCCAACCTAGGGGAATAAATAGGGATCATCATGTAGTAAGATAATAACTGGTTTGCTTTGTTGCCTAGGAATCAGAACAGCTGTGCCACCATAAGCCAGCTACAACGCCCAATAGGTGGCTAAACAGGACTTATAGCTGAGTACTGTAGAGAAGCCACCAACTTTTGATGCTAGTTAATCAACTGACTACTGTAAACACTGGACAACGTACCTTCTATCTAAAAGCAATGGAAACACCATAAAGTTTACTATGAGCCAGTCAAAAGGGTGCATACTGCAATTGTAAAGTTTCTCCAACTGCTGTTAGTTCAGGAGTCATAAGTTTTAAATGGAAACCTAAAAAGGACCAACAAATCAAATGCCAATTAGATCAGAAAGGTCACTCCAGCTCAGAACCAAGTATTAAAATTATCTTGGGCTAAAATTTATTAGGCTAAGAAGATTTTATGTTACAAGCTGGATGGTACCCAAGAAATTATCTAGTCTAACCCCCTCATTTAGAGGAAAAAACTAAGACCCCAAAGAAGAATGGATTGAAACTTGTGCCAAAGGTGTACAGTAGTGTCCAGAGCCAAGATCAGAACACCTAGGCTCTCCTGACTCAAGTCCAGTGTTCTCTTTGTTCAAAACAAAAATGCCTCCTAATAGCTGGCAAATACAAGTCTCCATTATCTTTGTAAATCATGCCCATGGAAATTATATCTGAAGCCTTAAACTGTTATCTCCTCCACTTCCTAAGTTCAACTTTATTTGTTCATTACTTACCAATCAGTTTTAGCAGTACAGATGAAAAACTGGGAGCCATTTGTGTTGGGTCCAGCATTTGCCATGGACAAGATGCCAGGACCAGTATGCTTCAGAATGAAGTTCTCATCAGCAAATTTCTCCCCATAGATGGACTTGCCACCAGTGCCATTATGGCGTGTGAAGTCACCACCCTAAAAGTAAGAATCCCATCAAATACAGAATGAGGCTGGCATATTTACTGGTAACCTAGACAGCAGAAGTTCATTCACTGGACACTGACATTCTGGTTGAATCCTTCCCTAAGTGTGGACACAAGGCTGAAGGATATATCCCGGCAGAAATCACTATGCTCCATACCTGGCACATGAACCCAGGAATGATTCTGTGGAAGCAGGATCCCTTGTAACCAAATCCCTTCTCTCCAGTGCTCAGAGCACGGAAGTTTTCTACAAAGGAACAAAATGGTGAATATTTAATTTAATATTAAAAAACAAATGCTAAATTAAGAGCACAACTGAGTGTAACTTAAAACAACTACCAACCTGCTGTCTTTGGAACCTTGTCTGCAAAAAGCTGCAAGAGAAAATGACACTTGATTAGTTGTATCCATTTAGACATTTGATTGCCTTTTAGTATCCATGTTCAAATCTGCCATTGGTGATAGTGATGAATTGTTCTCAAAGACATAGTTTTACATTAACAATTTTTATTACCAAACCCCAGCAAGGTTCTAAAACAGTTTCGGTTCTATATTTTAAGAGTCTTCTGGTGTTAGGTTTAAGCAACATGAGATCCAAATACATGCCAAGAATCCATAACCACTAATATCAAACAGTGAGGAAGCTTTCTGGAAAGTGCCTGTAAGGTCACATTATTTTCTTTTAAAGGAGAGCACCACACCTACAGTATCACATATTATATACAACTTTTGTTTTTATACTTCATCTTCAGGCTAAATACCAGAACACTAATCCTCAAGAATGGCATGTGCAGTGGTGTATGCCTAGAGTTGCACTTGCACACCAGGGACAGGACATGGCTCATTCACAGCTAATGAAACTGCTACTACCACAGTTGTCTGTTAAAAGATCTTCTTTCAAGGTTTAGAGGAGATTAAGAGCCCTAAGTAGTCTAGGATTATAGAAAGTGTCAATTCCTATCTAGTGAAGTTGTAAGTGCCTGCTTAAAAAATTAAGATCCAGAAAAAAAAAGCACATGAAATTTAATTTCCAGCTGTAAACTAATTTTAAAACCTAAACAGCTTGTTGTATGACAACCCATTTTGCATACTGTTGATTCTTTGCCTCCATAATACTAACTCAAGCAAATCTTGGAAGATCCAGGACTCAGTTCACAAAAATATTAATCACATTACCTAGTCTATTAGGTTCTATGATCAATAATCAAATTATCACAGAATGCCTTGCTTGCCCTTATTATAGGATATAAAAGAGTCCTGCCTTTTCTTGCAGTTTTATTTGCAATAGAGGATCTAAATGCTTTGGTCCTCTACTCTTTTAAATTTCTTAATTTTCCCCAGAGTTGTATTTTAAGTCACTATAAAGTTTCAATACAACACTGCTCAACTGAAGTTTATCTAAGTGCTTTACTTAAAATTACTACTGCACATTCCTTTCATCAAATGTCTTGTTATCAACTCGATGGAAACCCATGCTTTAATACCGAGCTTAAGAAATGCCCTAGAACTTACAGTCTCTTGACAATTTTCAACTTTAAATAACCCCACTGATAAGCAGAATGAACTGGTTTAGAATTCTTATTAGCATTACTCTGTAGGTTCCTAAAAATAAACCAGCTTAAGAAAATTATCCAAAACTACGAAAATTAAAAACCTACTAATTTTATGAGGGAGTTAAAAATCAAAAACGGAAAAGTTTTAATTTGCTCAAATCACTAAATTAAAAATATCAAGGTCTAGAAAATTTGCTTAAATCATAACCTTTGCTTTTTATCTTCCTGAAATGGCTGATTCTCAAAAGCTACATTCAACCAACCATGCTTCATTTTCATTGGTAACCTCGGGTTAAACCTGCCTACTAACCCACTGCGGGAAGGCAGGCCTTGGACAAGAGCTCCTCCTACAATTAACAGTCACCATGGCTTTTTGCTGCAGAGGAAAATCACTGTGAATAAGCAAAATGTTCTCTTAAACAAGGTTTCCCATTTAAAAATCTTTAGCATTCATTTCTAAGAAAATTATTTTGGTTTCTAAATAAACTCTCACTTTGGAAGTAGCCCCTGGACACCTGGAGCTGTAAGAGTTATTTAATTAGGTTTCTAGTAATCTTCCACCACCATAAGCATTCATGAGGTAAGCCACTCAGATTTGCACCCCCAAAGCACATCTTCAGGAGCAATTTGGCATTATTTCTCTCCCAGAAGAAAGCCATAAGTCCTTCCCCACCCTTCTGAGGCCTGAAGCAGTCTGAAAAGACTGGTGGGGCGTTTCCCTGCATGTGATTTTAAAATTAATTACAAGAACTGATTAAGAAAAATAAGGAAACCTTTTTCCCCCCCGAAAGGCACGCCTGGGAGATACTGCCACGGGTCTCTAAGGCCAAGAATCCACTAAAAATGCCTCCAAGGGGCCAAGAATTTCAGCCCCAGCTCTGGGCGTGAAGAGGCTACCGGGAAGGGCGCCGGCCCAGGGGCTCCCCCGAGCACGTGCTCAGAGGCCCGAGGCCCGAGGGAGCTGTGGTCCGCACGCCACGTGGAGGGGGGCCAAGCCGCGGCGGCTGCAGGTGGGCGCCCCGGCGGCCGGGAAGGCACGCCGGGCTCGGCCTCCCTCCCTCAGCCGCACCCCTCCCCCATTACCCCGTTAGGCTGCGCCACGTGCGGGAGGGGGTTGGGGTGGTGCGCGCGGACTGCGGCTGCCTCGTGCTCGCGCCCCCTCCCCCACCCCCCGTGCGCGCGCCCCGCCCCCACTCTCCACCCTCCCAACCCCCACCCAGTCCCAGCCGGGCCACCGACCCGCCTTTGTCTGCCCCGCCGCCCCCAGCCTCCCCCCCTCTCCGGTCCTCTCCCTCGCTGCCCGCCCGCTTCCAAAATGGCCCCTTCGTAGGGTGCAAAGGAAATGGCGCCGCTGTGGCCGCCACCACCCTCCCGTTCTTCGCCCCGAGGCGGCCCCACTCCTCCCTCCCAGCTCGGGGGCCCCAGTGGCTCGGGCGACGAGACCTGGATTCCTAGGCCGGGCGGGGCTGCCCCCAGGGCGTCCCTCCTCAGTCAGTCAACCAGAGAAGCAAGGCGGTGGCTCCACGGCCCCCAACCTCAGCCCATCCCGCCCCCACACCCATCCACCAGTCCCACCGCCTTTCACCTCGAAAGTAATCCGGCCCAGGGGCTCGTTATCGACGGCGATGTCGAAGTACACGTTGGGGTTGGCCATGGCCACAGATGCCTGGGCTGGGCGCGACGGCAGAGGCGGCGGGGATCGGCGTCCAGAGGACTAAACGGAGAAAAGAACTCCCGGTCGCGGCGTCTGCAAAGCGGCGCGAGCGTGGCCGCCCCGCCCTTTTTATATGGAATCTGAGCCCCACCCACCCGCCTGACGCGCCGCAGACATCTTCGCCAATAAAGACCGCTGTCCAGCTTGAGCGATAGCACCATAGGCCAATGGGCGAGGAATGGAGGGAGGCAGGTAGAGGGAGGGCGTCTCCGAAGGGGCGGGGCGGGTAGCCGCTGATGGACGGAAAGAATGTTCCCGCCCGCGGGCCTTGGCGCTGCGCTGCAGCGGCTGCTGTTGCTGCTGCTGCTGCTGCACTGTGCGGGCCGGGAGCTGGGGATGGAGGATGGATTGAGGTGGTGGAAAAAGGAGGAAGGACGAAGAGAAAAAGGAGAGGCTCAAAGGGTGGAGGACGGAAGAATAGGGTTACGTTGAGCTAGGAAGTCATGGCGATTCGTCTCCCCATTTTTCAGAGGGGGCAACTGAGGCAACAGGCCCAAGGTCAGTTTGTCAAGGTCGAAGCAGACAGACTAGCTGGGAAGAATACCCCCGCCAGGAAGAGCCTGTCTATCCAGCCTAGGCCTGTGGGAGTGGGTTTTCCAGGGTTACCTGGTGTAAAGAGGATACGTGGGAAGACAGTCTCATTAAGTGAATTAAAAGAGATGGAAATGCAAATGCAAATTATTACTATTGAGAGGCATGTTGAGGAGACTGGTTTTGAGGGTTTTTTAAGGACCCCTGGTTGCTTTTATGTACAGTTTTTCTCTGCTGCATCAAATACTTTGAAAGGGGTAAGAGAAGGACCCCAAACTTAGATGGAAAATGAACTAGTCGTTTTGGCTCCAAATAAAAAAAAAAATCCTTTCCAAAAAATCTCTGGTTGGGGAAGCAAAATGGTCCTTGTGGGAAGAGAACAGGATATGGAGACAGAGGACCTGTGTTCAGATACTGCCTCTGCTACTTTGAGTGTCTCTTCATTTCTTTAGGCTTCAGTTTTCCCATCTGCCATAAAGGCAGATCTCTGCATAAAGTGCATGCTTTTGCTAGATGCTGTCAAAGGTCCCTTCCACTCTGCAAAGTATTTTAAGTCTCTGGGTAGGAAGCTGGAGAGCTATGGATTTTAAAAAATATATATTTTTAAAGATAGATGGGATTTGGAATAAAAGGTTGCTAACAAAAATTAGTTTGAGATGAAAGTGTGACTCATTAGGGGGTGGGAGAATAGAGTGTGAATTGAGCCTTCCTTATTATAGTCAGGTTTGGAGAATAGGAAATTAAGGAATTCCACCTCAACTTGGCAAAGAATTCAGTGAAATTCCACGTGGGACAAAATCCTGTCTTCTAAACCCTTACTAATTAATCTCAACCAGACTCTTTTTTGCACATTAAGGATCTCTCTCAGAAATACAACTTTCTCAAACCTGGAGATCTCCCATAAGCAGTCCCTGGCCTATGAGATGACAGAACCCTTGTTAAATGACCTGTTTTCTGAAAATATCCTACATGCACAGTTTGCAAGCTTTCCCATGGAGTGTGACAGTAAAACTCCTGAATCAAACTCTTATGTGTAATGACACATTGTACCACTTATTAGCCCTTCTCTGTCTCAGCTCACCCTTCTGCAGAGGTACAAGTTTTCTCTGAGTTTCTGGGTGAAAAAGAACATGAATGGACAGATGGACAACTAATACTTGTAAGGCTGCAGCTAATACGGTTATACTTTTTGAATAGTAACCATTAGTATTTATCTATATTATCAGTAGTTCAGAATCAAGCCTGGACAAGAATGAGGCTGAGAGTCAGAATGGGTCCTTAATATCTGATCTTTATGACCTTGAGAAAACTGCTTGACTTCCCTGTACTTTACATTTTCCACTTCAAATGAGGATAGTACTACCCGGACCTTACTGGCCTATTAGGGACTAAAAGACAAATGAAAATATTTAAAGCAATTTGACCTCCATACTTCACAAAGATTATCTCACATTCATTAATAATCATCTGTTAAGTACCTGTTCTGCACAAAGTGTTTAGCTAAACAAACCCTTCTTCTAAAAAAAATTTAGAATAAATAAATATCTTAACTATATGAAGAATGTTCAAAGTGCTTGAAAACAAATATTGATCATTAGTCAGGCATAGGCAAACCTTAAAAACACACACCCTACCACCAGTATCCTCTCACACACACAGACAGACAGACAGACAGACAGACACATACACACACACACACACACACACACACACACACACACACCTATTTTAGCTAGCTAAAATAATAATAAATAAACTCTCACTTTGGAAGTAGCCCCTGGACACCTGGAGCTGTAAGAGTTATTTAATTAGGTTTCTAGTAATCTTCCACCACCATAAGCATTCATGAGGTAAGCCACTCAGATTTGCACCCCCAAAGCACATCTTCAGGAGCAATTTGGCATTATTTCTCTCCCAGAAGAAAGCCATAAGTCCTTCCCCACCCTTCTGAGGCCTGAAGCAGTCTGAAAAGACTGGTGGGGCGTTTCCCTGCATGTGATTTTAAAATTAATTACAAGAACTGATTAAGAAAAATAAGGAAACCTTTTTCCCCCCGAAAGGCACGCCTGGGAGATACTGCCACGGGTCTCTAAGGCCAAGAATCCACTAAAAATGCCTCCAAGGGGCCAAGAATTTCAGCCCCAGCTCTGGGCGTGAAGAGGCTACCGGGAAGGGCGCCGGCCCAGGGGCTCCCCCGAGCACGTGCTCAGAGGCCCGAGGCCCGAGGGAGCTGTGGTCCGCACGCCACGTGGAGGGGGCCAAGCCGCGGCGGCTGCAGGTGGGCGCCCCGGCGGCCGGGAAGGCACGCCGGGCTCGGCCTCCTCCCTCAGCCGCACCCCTCCCCCATTACCCCGTTAGGCTGCGCCACGTGCGGGAGGGGTTGGGGTGGTGCGCGCGGACTGCGGCTGCCTCGTGCTCGCGCCCCCTCCCCCACCCCCGTGCGCGCGCCCCGCCCCCACTCTCCACCCTCCCAACCCCACCCAGTCCCAGCCGGGCCACCGACCCGCCTTTGTCTGCCCCGCCGCCCCCAGCCTCCCCCTCTCCGGTCCTCTCCCTCGCTGCCCGCCCGCTTCCAAAATGGCCCCTTCGTAGGGTGCAAAGGAAATGGCGCCGCTGTGGCCGCCACCACCTCCCGTTCTTCGCCCCGAGGCGGCCCACTCCTCCCTCCCAGCTCGGGGGCCCCAGTGGCTCGGGCGACGAGACCTGGATTCCTAGGCCGGGCGGGGCTGCCCCAGGGCGTCCCTCCTCAGTCAGTCAACCAGAGAAGCAAGGCGGTGGCTCCACGGCCCCAACCTCAGCCCATCCCGCCCCCACACCCATCCACCAGTCCCACCGCCTTTCACCTCGAAAGTAATCCGGCCCAGGGGCTCGTTATCGACGGCGATGTCGAAGTACACGTTGGGGTTGGCCATGGCCACAGATGCCTGGGCTGGGCGCGACGGCAGAGGCGGCGGGGATCGGCGTCCAGAGGACTAAACGGAGAAAAGAACTCCCGGTCGCGGCGTCTGCAAAGCGGCGCGAGCGTGGCCGCCCCGCCCTTTTTATATGGAATCTGAGCCCCACCCACCCGCCTGACGCGCCGCAGACATCTTCGCCAATAAAGACCGCTGTCCAGCTTGAGCGATAGCACCATAGGCCAATGGGCGAGGAATGGAGGGAGGCAGGTAGAGGGAGGGCGTCTCCGAAGGGGCGGGGCGGGTAGCCGCTGATGGACGGAAAGAATGTTCCCGCCCGCGGGCCTTGGCGCTGCGCTGCAGCGGCTGCTGTTGCTGCTGCTGCTGCTGCACTGTGCGGGCCGGGAGCTGGGGGATGGAGGATGGATTGAGGTGGTGGAAAAAGGAGGAAGGACGAAGAGAAAAAGGAGAGGCTCAAAGGGTGGAGGACGGAAGAATAGGGTTACGTTGAGCTAGGAAGTCATGGCGATTCGTCTCCCCATTTTTCAGAGGGGGCAACTGAGGCAACAGGCCCAAGGTCAGTTTGTCAAGGTCGAAGCAGACAGACTAGCTGGGAAGAATACCCCCGCCAGGAAGAGCCTGTCTATCCAGCCTAGGCCTGTGGGAGTGGGTTTTCCAGGGTTACCTGGTGTAAAGAGGATACGTGGGAAGACAGTCTCATTAAGTGAATTAAAAGAGATGGAAATGCAAATGCAAATTATTACTATTGAGAGGCATGTTGAGGAGACTGGTTTTGAGGGTTTTTTAAGGACCCCTGGTTGCTTTTATGTACAGTTTTTCTCTGCTGCATCAAATACTTTGAAAGGGGTAAGAGAAGGACCCCAAACTTAGATGGAAAATGAACTAGTCGTTTTGGCTCCAAATAAAAAAAAAATCCTTTCCAAAAAATCTCTGGTTGGGGAAGCAAAATGGTCCTTGTGGGAAGGGAACAGGATATGGAGACAGAGGACCTGTGTTCAGATACTGCCTCTGCTACTTTGAGTGTCTCTTCATTTCTTTAGGCTTCAGTTTTCCCATCTGCCATAAAGGCAGATCTCTGCATAAAGTGCATGCTTTTGCTAGATGCTGTCAAAGGTCCCTTCCACTCTGCAAAGTATTTTAAGTCTCTGGGTAGGAAGCTGGAGAGCTATGGATTTTAAAAAATATATATTTTTAAAGATAGATGGGATTTGGAATAAAAGGTTGCTAACAAAAATTAGTTTGAGATGAAAGTGTGACTCATTAGGGGGTGGGAGAATAGAGTGTGAATTGAGCCTTCCTTATTATAGTCAGGTTTGGAGAATAGGAAATTAAGGAATTCCACCTCAACTTGGCAAAGAATTCAGTGAAATTCCACGTGGGACAAAATCCTGTCTTCTAAACCCTTACTAATTAATCTCAACCAGACTCTTTTTTGCACATTAAGGATCTCTCTCAGAAATACAACTTTCTCAAACCTGGAGATCTCCCATAAGCAGTCCCTGGCCTATGAGATGACAGAACCCTTGTTAAATGACCTGTTTTCTGAAAATATCCTACATGCACAGTTTGCAAGCTTTCCCATGGAGTGTGACAGTAAAACTCCTGAATCAAACTCTTATGTGTAATGACACATTGTACCACTTATTAGCCCTTCTCTGTCTCAGCTCACCCTTCTGCAGAGGTACAAGTTTTCTCTGAGTTTCTGGGTGAAAAAGAACATGAATGGACAGATGGACAACTAATACTTGTAAGGCTGCAGCTAATACGGTTATACTTTTTGAATAGTAACCATTAGTATTTATCTATATTATCAGTAGTTCAGAATCAAGCCTGGACAAGAATGAGGCTGAGAGTCAGAATGGGTCCTTAATATCTGATCTTTATGACCTTGAGAAAACTGCTTGACTTCCCTGTACTTTACATTTTCCACTTCAAATGAGGATAGTACTACCCGGACCTTACTGGCCTATTAGGGACTAAAAGACAAATGAAAATATTTAAAGCAATTTGACCTCCATACTTCACAAAGATTATCTCACATTCATTAATAATCATCTGTTAAGTACCTGTTCTGCACAAAGTGTTTAGCTAAACAAACCCTTCTTCTAAAAAAAATTTAGAATAAATAAATATCTTAACTATATGAAGAATGTTCAAAGTGCTTGAAAACAAATATTGATCATTAGTCAGGCATAGGCAAACCTTAAAAACACACACCCTACCACCAGTATCCTCTCACACACACAGACAGACAGACAGACAGACAGACACATACACACACACACACACACACACACACACACACACACACCTATTTTAGCTAGCTATTGGGGTGGGGGAGTGAGCAATGAAAAAAAATTTTTTTAAAGACAATTGGAGTTAAGTAACTTGCCCAGGGCCGCAGCTAGTGTCAAGTGTTGGTCTGAAGTCACATTTGAACTCAGGTCCTCCTGACTTCAGGGCTGGAGCTCTATCCACTTTGCCACCTAGCTGCCCTGAAAAAACTTTTTTGAAGTCCAATCAGCAGATCATTTTGGAAGTTCTAGAATAGTGTATTTTAAATCACCTTGCAAGGAAAAAAGGAAATAAACATTCATCTATTAAGCACCTATTGTGTGGCATGCTCTATGCTAAGTGCTTTACAAATATTATCCCCTTTAATTCTCACAACAACTCTGAAAGATAGGTGCCATTATTATCCCCATTATACTGTTGAGAAAACTGAAGCAGACAGAAGTTAAGTGGCTTGCTGGGGTCACACAGCTAGTAAGTACATGAGACTGGATTTGAACTCAGGTCTAACGGAAGACACACAAAAAAGGTCTATTTTATGGTTCATAATGGACTAGAGGAGCCTGGCTGATTGGATAGAGCTGGCATCAGAGTTAGGAAGACTTGAGCTCAGAGTCCTGCCTCTGGCACACAATGGCTGTGAGACCTTGCGCAAGTCACTTAATCTCTTAATGCCCAGGGAGCTCTCTAAGACTATAAACTGAAGATCATGTGCTCATCTTTATTGGCCAACTAGAGTTTCCTCACCTGGTTTCCTATACAAAAGAAATTACAGGTCTGGGTTGTTTTTTTTGTTTTTGAGGGTTTTTTTCTTAATGGACTAGATGACCTCTGACATCCCTTCCAGTACCGTGTATCTATGACCCTATGAATAGTGTTCATCTTAGCAATGGGGCACTTTGATTTTATAGATATGTGCTGGAAGTCTCATTACATTGATAAATTCCTGACTTGTGGCAGTTTTATCTTTCAGAAATCAGAGGAAGCAACAGAATAGAAATAATTCCTTTTAACTTAATTTTGACCATCAGGAAAAAGCTGATGGATGAAGTGAAAGTGACAGGAACCTTGAGAGAAATTGACCTTGCAATTGCCAAGGAAGACACCGACTGGGAATGGTCACCCATGAACCTTCTGCTAGATCCACAGTCTTCATGGAATGAGGGCCCAATCCTATCAGCGATTTGCTTAGGGGTCATTAGCAGGAAAGAGGGTGTGACTCCAGAGGCAACATTATCTGGTAAAAAGACTACTAGACATGAAATCAGCAGAAATAGGGATTTAGGAGGCAGCAAGGTGGTAAAATAGATAAAAGTACCAGGCCAGGAAGTCAGTAAAACTCAAGTTGAAATCTGACCTCAGACAACACTGGGCAAGTTTCACTTAACCTCTATCTGCGGTAGTTTCCTCACCTATAAGATGGAGATTAATAATAGCACCTACCTCCCAGGCATGTTATGAATATCAAAAGAGATAATATTTGTAAAGTACCTGGCACACAGTAGGTGCTTAATAGTGCTTGTTAGTAGCTATGTGACCTCACGTGAGCGAGTAGCTTAATCAGTCTCTGTTTCCTCTTCCTCATCTGTAAAAAGGATAATGCCTTTAGTCTCAGTCTCATACAGCTGTTGTGGGGATCAAATGAAATTTCCATTAAGTGTTTTGTAAACTTTAAAGTGCTATATACATGTCAGCTATTATTATCTGAGAGAGTAAACAGGATATTGGGTTGAGCCAGAGCTCGTGGGGTAACCAAATCCAAGCAGGGAAAAAAGTTCATAACAACAGTCCAAAGTAGGAGGAAAGCAGCATAGAATGAATGGGTCAGGGAGAAAACACTAACATATTGAGATAACAGTTTGTCTCATAGAAGGAGCGCTGGAAGGGACTTTAGAGGTTATCTAGTCCAACCTTCATGGGGCAGCTAGGAGTACAGTGGTTAGAGTACCTGACCTGGTGTCAGGAAGACCCAAGCCCAAATCCTGTCTCAGACATTTATTAGCTGTGTGACCCTGGGCAAGTCACTGAACCCTGTTTGCCTCAGTTTCCTCATCTGTAAAATGAGCTGGACTAGGAAAGGGCAAACCACTCCAGTATCTTTGCCACTGTGTCACCTAGCTGCCCCATGGAGGTTGGACTGGATAACCTTCACCTTTTAAGTCCCTTCCAGCTCTCCTATGAGACAACCTCAGTAGCAAAATTTTGGTGATAGAATTCATTTAATCAATATTTATGACAGATTCCAATAAGGAGGAAAAGAAACCATGTCCAAAGAAAACCAACATGAAGACACAGTGCATTTTCCAATAAACTCAGATTTTAAAAGTACATGTATAAAAGATGAAAGGAGAGACATGGAACAAAGATGGATACGAAACAATGAACTGTGTTGTGGAGGTAGTCTCTGGGAGGCCAAATACAGCCCAGAATAAACTGAGGCTTATATGAAAAAAGGCCAAGGACAATGACAGGGACCTTATTTAGAGAGATAGGAGCAGGAAGAACAAGGGAAATATAGGTCCTCTGGTTAAGGCAGGTGTAACTTTTCTTAAAGTTTCATTGATGCCTTTAACATTTCCATTTAAGATTGTTGTTTGTCCTTCATTTTTGAAGAAGATGAATGCCATTAAGATATTTACGTGGTCTATATGTAGCCTGACACAGTGGATAGAGAGCTGACCCCAGAGTCAAGAAAGACCTGGGTTCGAGTTCTATCTCTAATACATACTGGTTGTATGATGTTGGCCATATTTAATCTCTGTGTTCTAGGCAACTTTCTAAGACTATAAGTTGCAGAGTAGGTTCCCATCTACACTGACAAAAGGAATTTCCTTATCAGAGTCCCCTATGCCAGTGAAATCATAAGTCTAGTCCAAAAAATTACAGAGGAATAATGTGGAGAGTTGAGGAAGGCCCTAACAACTAGGGAGGCCAGGGACGGCCTAATCTGGGAGATGCCCCTTGAATCGAGTCTTGAAGGAAGCTAAGGAGTCTAAGAGAGTTCATTCCTGGCTTGAAGGACAAGAGAAATCCAGAACTAGGTTTATGTATACAGCCCAGTTTGGCTTGAATGTAAAATACACATGAAAAGGCTTTAGGACAACAAGTCTCAAAGGTAGTAGTTTATGCCTGGGAATGGAAGGCAGTGAGAGCAACAGTAAGAAGACCAGTTTGGCTAGACTATAAAGGGCAAGGATGAGGAGCAATGTATAATAAGGCTGGAAAGGAAGGTTGAGACCAGATTGTTTGGAACTTTGAAAGCCACTAAGAGGAGTTTATACTTCATCCTGTTCTTCTTTGTCCTTTGCTTTTGAAGAGGACCAGTGACATCACAGGTAATATCTTGACTTGTGCATGAATTGGATTTAAGTGAGGCAGAGCTGCACAAAGTCATCAGCCTCATTCTCTCTTCCTGAGTCATCAAAGTCCAGTGGCAAAACGAAAGTCAGGACAACTGGTGATGGCCTGAAATACGGGGGATGATGAAGTTACCAATCTGTGGTTTCTTGGAGCCACAGGTAAGAGTGAGGTGAATCAGGTGGACACCAAAGGTGGATGAGCAGCCCTGAAAAGGGCTTGATAATACTAAGTGACCTGGGCAAGTCACTTAACCCCAATTGCCTAAAAGCAAAAAAAAGAGGGCTCGATAAGCCCTCATACCAGAGGTGCTAGTCTTCCTGAACACACCAAATTTTATCCTAGACATAATAGGGAGCCACTGCAGCTTAATGAGTAAAGGAGTGACATTGTCTGACTTACTCCTAAAGAAAATTAGGCATCTATGTGAAGGATGGATTGGAGACGGGAGAGAAGAGGAAGTGAGACCAATTAGGAAGCCATTGAAATAATCCTGGCAAGAAGGTGACAAAGACTATGATGATGGTCGAGTAAGAAGTGTGAAAAGAATGCTTTATTATATTATTTGGAAAACTTATTAATTATTATCCTGTTTAAATCTAATTTTATGTAATTAAAGGTTGTTTGTACCCAGAACATCACCTGACCTCAATAACTGTCCAAGAATGCCAGAGATAACTAACTGCATGGACTTTTGGTTTCCCCAGGTCCTAAATCCACCTGAAACATTCTTGTTTTGGAGTACCACACTAGGACTTGTTCGGGGTCCATTCAAGCTCGAATTTTAGGTTCCCTTTGTGTTTTGGCTTTGCCCAAATTTTATTTTTACATCTACTCAAATCCGTCTCAATCTATGTTGCTTTTAAGTTGTCCTCTCAACAAAATTGCTAAACTGAAGTACATATGATACATGTGTCACTCATGTGTGGATATCTTTGTCAAAATGCTATATGATGCAGACCTCCCAGAACCTGGTGAAAGGGAGCCCTACCTCCTTTCTGGCTTGCTCCCCTCTACCAAACGACCTAGTAAATTTCTTTCAAATATGATTTCAGATTTGGGGGTTTGTTCTTGTGAACGACAGAAGTGAGAAAGGGTCAAGTATGAGAAATGTTACAGAAGTAGAAATTGCAAGCTCAGATTTATGGGGTTAGAAAGAGTGAGGAGTTTATGATAATACTAAGGTTGTGACCTGAACTTGAATGATGAGTATGTCAGCTTCACTATAAAGAATGATTTTCAGATTAGGAAGAGACAACATACATGATATTAAGAAAGGACAGAAGGCCAAGAAAGGTAAGGAAATAGTAAGACAGCATCTAAATGAAATCTGCATAATTTCAAGTTTCCAACCCCAAATGTATTATATGACTGAGCACTAAAAGAATTTGGATATGTGATCAAGACTCTGATAATTTTACAACAATGAGAGAGATATCAGAATCCTAGAAACAGAAAAATATCTGGATTTTCAAAGAGGGGAGAAATCTAGACCTCAGAAACCACAAACTGGTAAGATTGTCATTGATTTGTGGAAAAATTCTAGAATCCTGTACAAAAATATTTATAACAGCTCTTTTTGTGGTGGCAGAGAATTGGAAATTGAGGGGATGCCCATCAATTGGGGAATGGCTGAACAAGTTGTGGTATATGAATGTAATGGAATACTATCGTGCTATAAGAAATGATGAACAGGCAGACTTCAGAAAAACCTGGAAAGACTTTATGGAGTGATGCTGAGTGAAGTGAGCAGAACCAGGAGAATGTTGTACACAGTAACAGCCATGTTTTTTGATGACTAATATTGATAGAATTAACTCTTCTCAGCAATACAAGGATCTAAGACATCTCCAAAAGCCTCATGATGGAAAATGTCTGAATGCAGATCGAAGCATATTATTTGCTATTTTTTTTTCTTCTGTTATGTTTTGTTTCCTCTTTCTGGTGGTTCCTCCTATTTGGTTCTAATTCTTACTTACAACATCACTAATGTGAAAATGTGTTTAATAGGAATGTGTATGTATAGCCTGTATCAGATTGCACGCCATCATGGGGAGGGAGACGGGGAGGGAGGGGAAGAAAAATTTTAAACTCAATAGCTGATGGAAGTGATTGTTGATAATTCAAAATAAATTAATTTAAAAATTCTAGAATCCAATATTAAACAGGTAGTTTGTGAGCACTTAAAAAAGGAGTTACCATGATCATTAGGAGCCCACTTACAAGGCCTGCCAAACTAACCTCATTTCCTTTTTCAATAAAATTACTAGACTGGTAGGTCAGGGAAATGTCATTGAGACTACGTATATAAATTTCAACAGATGCTGAAGGGGAAGCCTAGGTCCACATCTGAAGTAGTGGAGAAACTAGAAAGTTAAGTTGAGTGGATTCATAGCTGGTTGAATGACCTTACCCAGAAATACACCCTAGAGAAAGTTCTAGCGGCATGACATAATGGTCTGTCTTCTACTAAGCCTTGTCTAGCATTTTTTTTTCAACTACTTGGAGGAAGATACAGATGTTTGTCAAATTTGTAGTTGACATCAAGTAGGAAGGGGCAGTTACATATATGGATGACTGAATTCAGTTTGACCCATCATTACCTCTCGCTTAAATGATTGAAATATTCTTCTAATTGGTCTTCCTGCCTTCAGACTCTCTTTTCTCCACTCCATCTTCCACATAGCTATCAAAGTGATATGCTTAATAGATCTGACCATGTCACTTTATAAGTTTCACTACCTAGTATAGCCCAAAGAGACCAAAGAAAAAGGAAAAGGATCAATATGTACAAAACTACCTGTAGCAGCTCTTTTTGTAGTAGAAAAGATCTGTAAGCAAAAGAGGTACTCATCTATTAAGGAATGGCTCGATAAATTATGGTATATGAATGTAATTTACTGTTATTTTGTCACAAGAAGTGAGTAAATGAATAGTTTCAGAGAAAACTGGGAGACCTGTATGAACTCATGCAGAATGAATTAAGCAGAACTATGAGAACAATTTATACAAGAACAAAAATGTTATAAAGAAAAATAATTTTGGAAGACTTAAGAACTCTGATAAATGCAATGATCAACTATGATTACAGAAGACTAATGATGAATTATGCTACTTACCGACAAAGAAGGGATGGACTCAAGATGCAGAATAAGACACACAATTTTGGGCAGCCAGTGTAGAAATTTGTTTTGATTAATTAAGCAAAATTGTTACATGGGCTTTTTTTTCTTTTTCTCCTCATTGGGAAGGCAAAGGGGGCATGGGGAAAGGAAGGAAAAGAGAAAGAAAGTGAGGAAAGGAAGAAGGGAGGGAGGAAACAAGGAAGGAGGGAAGAAAGGGAGAGAAGGAGTGGGAAGAGAAAGGGTCATTGAGGCTTTTTTTTTCCCAGAGAGCAGAAGGAAGACCAGAAAGATCAGACAAAGCAGGACAGTTTTGAAAGCTGCAGACTCAACTTATATATTTAAAAATAAAAGCAAGTTGTACAAAATAAAGTTGGAATTTCATGTTCACTCCTTTTTTCCTGTTCTACTATGTATATGGAAATGTCTATTCTATTTTGTATTTGTTAATTTTGGAATAAAAATAAAGTTCAGGGCTCCTCATTTCCTCTAAGATCAAATACTCTATTGTTTAAAGCCCTTCACAACCTGACTCCAACCTACCTTTCCAGGCTTATTATATATTGTTCTCTCATGCATTTAATGGCCCAGCAAAACTGGCCTTCTTACTATTCCTTACATGTGATATTCCAACTCAAACCTTTTTTTTTTTTTAAGGCAATTGGGGTTAAGGGACTTGCCCAGAGTCACACAGCTAGTACGTGTCAAGTGTTTGGTCTGAGGCTGGATTTGAAGTTAGGTTCTCCTGACTTCAGGGCCAGTGCTCTATCCACTGCACCACTTAGCTGCCCCTCGAACCTTTTTTTTAATCGATGGACCTTGGAATCATGTCTCACACATTTACTAGCTTTATGAAAAATAGGTAAATCAAGCTTCAGTTTCCTCATCTGTAAAATAAAGATGATAATACCTGTACTACTTGTCACACGGTTGTTGTGAAGAAAGTTCTTTTGCAGATTTACAAAGTATTTATAATGTAATATTATTATTATTATTATTTTTAAAGTTAATTTGACTACTTCAGTGGAAGTATGGTATCCAGAATAAAGAAGATAACAGTCACTCTGTTGTTAGCACAAGGCATTCACATTTGTAATATTGAATTCATTCTGGGTACCACATTCTAGGAAGTATATTGACAGGTGGAAGATGTCTCCAGCAGCAAGGAGTCCTCACCTCATGTCCTATGAGAAAGAGGTAAAAGTAACTAGGATTGTTTATTCCAGAGAAAGAGAATTTAGGAATGGTATAATCTTTCTCTTCCCATATTTGAAGAAGTATCATATGAATGCAGGGTTAAATTTATTATATTCTCGCTCCAAGAAATAGAACTAAGACAAACAGGAAAAAAAAAACCAATTCAAGAGCACCAGACACCCCAAGCTACGTTGCTCCATCAATTAAAAAAAGGTCTACCTTTCCCTCTTTCCAAAGCAATCTGCACAGAAACAGGAAACAATTGCATTACAGGCCTCTCTATAAATACCAGCCCAGAGATTCTGCTTATCCATGCATTTGTCTGTTGTCTTCAGCAGCCTTAGGGAGGCAGGCTGGTATCCTGCTCAGGGTTATTACTTAGCTACCCTGGCTTACTTCATCAAGTATAAAATTCTCTGTTTGCCATGTTAAGCTCTTCATAACCTGTTCCCCTGCCTACTTTTCCAGTCTTCTTACACCTTACTGCCTCCTACACAGGCCTACTTTTAGGTCCTTGACTAACATACTCCATCTCTCATCTGCATGCTTTTTCACTGCCTGACTTTCTCTCATCCTTAGAATGCTCTGCCCCCTCACTTCCACCTCTTAGTTTGCAGAGCATCCCTCAAGATTATTCCAATCCCACCTTCTGCAGGAGGCCTGTCCTGGCCCCTTCCTTTACCAGTCCCCATTGTTAGTGCCTTCCCCTTTCAATTGTATATAAGTGTCCTAGTACCTAGTTATTTACATGGGATCTCTCCCATTAAAATGTATGTATCTTGAGTCTGGGACTGGGTTTTGTTTGGGTTGGGTTTTTTTGCTGTTGTTGCCTCTTTTCATACTTCTAGCATTAAGCACGGTTTCTGACGCGAGGGCTTCATAAATGCTTGTTGACTCTCCTTTCTTAAAAAAAATCTTTTTTTTAAATTGTGAACTTAAAAATTTTAAGGTACAAAGAACACGAATAGGATTATATAACAAAGTGACTTTCCTTTGCCGTACAGTGGTTTAAAAAAAAAAAGAGAGGGGCAGTTAGGTGGCATAATGGATAGAGCTCCAGCCTTAGAGTCAAGAGGACCTGAGTTCATATTTGACCTCTGACATGTACTAGCTGTGCGATCCTGGGCAGGTCACTTAACCCTGATTGCCTCACGAAAGGAAGGAAGGAAGGAAGGAAGGAAGGAAGGAAGGAAGGAAGGAAAGAAGGACGGAAGAAAGAAAGAAAGAAAGAAAGAAAGAAAGAAAGAAAGAAAGAAAGAAAGAAAGAAAGAAAGAAAGAAAGAAAGAAAGAAAGAAAAAAAGAAAGAGAAAATAAAGAAATGCATGTGTGTTTAACAAAGTAGTAACAAAATTACTCTGACTTCCTCTGTATTTTTTTCCTGTGTATTTTTTTTAAAAAGATTTATTGGTGCTTTTTTTCTCCATATCTATCATTACCCACTAACCCACCTGTCCCCCACCCCATGTCCCCCACTTTTAGGCATATCTTACGTCTTCCCCCATCTCCCTTTCTAGTACATAACCCTAGGTCTCCCTGAGCACCCCTCAAAAAGCTGGACAGCAGGTACAGAGAGAGGCATGGCCATCCTTTATCAGTTCCCTGGAGCCCAGAACTATAGGGGCTCCAGCTCAGTTCCTAGTCTGCAACTATGCTCTGGAGAGGCCAGAAGAGGTATCATTTGCGGGTGTTTTCAGCTATTGGCTGGACTATGCTTCTCCTGGCCTTTCACACACAATTCAGTGATTCTTTCCCTCAGATTGTCTCTTCATCATAAGTACACACTATATTAGCCTACTGCAGTGGGTCAATCCAATCGACATATTGCCTCCTTATCCCTCTGGCTTGCTTTCCTTTTTCTCTTCCCATAGACCTAGGAGCTCAAGTGCTGGACTCAATTGAAGTGGGTATGAGCCTGCTACAGACACTCTTACTAGCTGTGTGATTCCAGTCTAGGCACTTGGTCTCTGACCCACTGTTCTCTCATCTGTATTCAGGAACCGTAATTCTTTCACCTATATACAGGAGCCATAGTTCTCTAACCTGTACAGGATAATAATAGTATCTATCTCCCAGGGTGTCATGAGCACCAAATGAAGTCATATATGTAAAATACTTTGCAAACTGGAGAGTACTATTCAAATATCTGCTATTCCTATTACCTTAGTTTCCAGGTTACAGGATACAGGTTACCAACTGTCTAGGGGTTCTCTGGATCAGAATCCAGTTCTCTTTCCAGTACTACAGGAGGACAGAGCTCAGCACCAGCAGCTCCAACTGCTACTGTCTTCCATCAGGATGGAATCTCTTGTGAGTAGCAGCATAATTCCTTGAGTATCCCAAAGGGAGACTGTGTGGTTCGGTGGTTAAAAATGCTGGATTTGGAGTCAATGTACCTGGGGTAAAATCTTGGCTTTGTACCTTACTACCTGTATGACCTAAGTCACTTAACCTCCTGGACCTCACTTTCCTGTTCTGTAAAATAAGCAAGCTAGGCTCAACAGCCCCTCAGGCCCCTTTCAGCTCTAAATTCATGATTCTAGGACTATCAAAAAAAACAACAACAACAAAACCCTGTGAGGCAGATGCTATCATCTACCTCATTTTACTGGAGAGGCTAAGTAACTTTCCCAGGGTTGCATGATAAGTGTCTGAGGCAGAATTTGAACTCAAAGCTTCTGGATTCCAAGTCTAGTGCTTTCACTACTATAGTGTTCAACTGATAACTATCCAAACCTCCCTTATAAACTGAGAATAGTTCACCTTCAAGCAGTTATTTGTTTTTAGTGCAATGGAAAGAATCCCGGACTAGGACTCAGAGACCTGAGTTCCAGTTCTGTCACACTGCTGACATTTATATAGCACTCTAAAGTTGTAAAAGGACTTTACATACATTAACTCATTTGAATCTCACAGCAAAATATGTACAACAAGTATAACTATTCCCATTTTACTGATGAGGAAACTGAGATTCAGAGAAGCTAATTTACTTGTTCATAGTCATGTAGCTAATAAGTATCTGAGGAAGGATTCAAACTCTTCCTGACTTGAATACAGAATTGCAGACACTGTGTTGTATTGCCTCTTTAACTTCTTGAGTGACCATGAGCACATTATTTCACCAATCTGGATCTCAGTTTCCTCATTCGGAAAATTAGAAATTTGATGGCTTCCAAAGTACTTTCCATTTTTAACAGTCTATGATCTTATGATTCAATGGGTGGAAATATATGGGACATATTATTTTAATAGCTCTTTTCAGAACTTTGAGGGTTACACCTATACAAGTGAGGAATCTATTTCTCATGTGGTCTGCTACAGGTCGTCACTTGGGCAATTCTACAGATTTCTCTTGGAGAAGGATATACAACACAACAGTTGACTTCCATGCTTCTGTATCCTCAACAATAGTTCATACCTTGTGGCAAAGAATTGGACATTGAAGGGATGCCCATCAACTGGGGAACAGCTGAACAAGTTATGGTACATGAATGTAATGTATTACTATTGTGTTATAAGAAATGATGAGTGAGAAGTTTTCAGAAACACCTTGAAAGACTTACATGAACTGATGCAAAGCAAAGTAAACAGAACCAGGACAACATTGTACACAGTAACAGTAACATTGCACAACGATCAACTATGAATGACTTAGCTATTCTTAGCTATACAATGATCCAAGACAATTCCAAAGGACTCATTTGAAAAATGTTACCCCATTTAGGGAAAGAACTGATAAGAGTCTGAATGCAGATCGAAGCATACTATTTTCATTTCATTTTTTGTGTTTTTTCTTTTGCTCTGTTTCTTCTTTCACAACATGACCAATATGGAAATATGTTTTACATGATTGCACGTATATAATCTATACAAAATTGCTTATCATTTTAGGGAGAAGGGGGGGAAGGAAGTGATCGAGAAAATTTAGAACTAAGAATTTTTAGAAAGTGAATGTTAAAATTTGTCTTTATATGTAATTGGAAAAAATAAAATACTATTAAGAAAAAAAAATAGTTCACACCTGACTCTTTGCAGTATGATTCTGATCTAATCACATTAACTGAACTTCCTCTCTCCAAAGTCACCAATAATCTCTTCATTGCAAAATCCAGTGGCCTTTTCTCAGTCCTTATCCTAATGCAATCTTGGACTGCTTCAGGAAAGATACAGCTCCTAGGACTAAGTGGTAGGTAGTCTCTTTGTACTCTGTCCTAATCAGTCTTTATCTGGAGTATTGTGTTCTGTCCCGGACACCAGGATTCAAGAAGGACATTGATAAGCTGGAGACAATCCAGAGGAGGGCAAGTAGGAATTCTAGGATCCAGTGACACTGGCATTCTTGGTGTTCCTCCCACATGACACTCCATCACCTGACTCCATGACTTTTCAGTGGCTCTTTTCCCTGCCTGGAATAATTTTCCTCCTCACTTCTGTCTCCTGGTTTTCCTGACTCCCTTCCAGACTCACTTCAAATATCTCTTTCTACAAGAGGCTTTTCCCAGTCCTCCCATTCATCTCCCCATCCCAAACCCAATACCTCCCCTCTGAGATTACTTGTATATATCTTGTATAGACATAGTTATTTCCAGGTTGTCTCCTCCATTAGAATGTGAGCTTCTTGGATCAGAATTCTTTTTGTTTTTCTTTTTATTAAGGGATGGCTCTCTGGGAGAGGAAGAGAGGAGGGATATAGGGAGAAATGTAAGTAATACTGTAAAGACAAAATATGGCAATAAAAGTAACTTTTTATAAAACAAGATTTGGTTCTTTGGGCCAAGAAAGTTTAGGATGTGAATTATGAAAAACCTGAAAGACTTAGCTTTTCCCAAATTCCAAGTCAGACCATTTTACAACCTATATTTACAATCATCTTTTCCTGGGTCCCCTCTATAGGTGAAGGGAAATGGATAGGGAGAAGACATGATACAGTATATGAAGAGTGATCTTATTTGTACAGAACAAGGGGGAATCTTTAGGAATGAAGTTGAATTGTCAATAAAGTCACTTTATCTGATATAGATAATTATGATATGATAAAGAAACTTCCTGCCGTGTATTTTAAAAAATGAGGAACAGCCAAGGAAAATGAGATGGAGTTATTTCTCCAGTTCCTTATTTAGGTTTCTGATAATGAAAATATCATCTGCATTCACTGCCTCCACTTCCTTACCACCCACTCACTTCCCATTCTCTTACAATCTGGCTTCTGACCTCCCCACTCTATTGAAACTGCTCTCTCCAAGATTACCAATCATTCCTTAACTGTTAAATCTCAGTCATTTCTCAGTCCTTAAGTTCTTTTACTTTTTTACAATTTTGCTAACCACTTTTACTTTTTACCATTGACCACTCTCTCCTGCTAAACACTCTTCTTCCCTAGCTTCCAACATTGCTTTTTCCTGGTTGTCTTACTTGTCTGATTTACAGCTTTTTCTCATTCTCCTTTGCTGGGTTATCATGAATTTCTTATGCCTCTAACATGGGAGAGCAGGTACTCTCCTGGGCCCTCTTCTCTTCTCTTTCTCTCTCTGCTCTTTTCCTTGGGGATCAGCCTCCCTGGATTCAAGTATTCAAGTATTATTCCTATACAAAAGATACCCAAATCTCCCTATTCACCCCAAATCTTTCTCTTGAATTTTAGTCACACATTGTTGGCTTCCGATTGGATAGCCCTCACACATTTAAAATTCAACTTATCCAAAATAAAACTCATTATCTTCCTCCCAAAGCTTATACTTCCTCCAAACTTCCCTATTCCTCTTCAGGAGACTACCATCTTTTCCAGTCACCCAGTCATATTCATGGAATCATCTTTGACTTTTCCCATCGCCTTCCAGCTCCTTATCTAAACTATTGCCAACTCTTGTGGATTCTACCTCCAAAACACCTCTCACTCTTCCCACTTGCAAGGCCACCACACTGACTCAAGTTGTCATCATATATTCCCTAAACTCTACTGTAAAAAATAATCTCCCAACTGTTCTCCCTATTTCCAGTCTCTCCCCTCTCCAAACCATTCTCCACATAGCTACCAAAATAATCTTCCTTAACTCCAAGTCAGTCTTCTACTCAGATATCTTCAGTGGCTTCCTATTGTCCCACTTTCTACAGGAAGCCTTTCTAGATCCTTCTTAACTCTAGTGCTTTCAGTCTGCTGGTGGAGGGTCTTGCCTCGTGTTGATGGCTGCTGATTAATCAGGGTGGTGGTTGTTGAAGGTTGGGTAGTACAACAATTCCTTAAAATAAGACAACAATGAGGTTTGTCACATCCATTGACTCTTCCTTTCACTTGAACACTTAGAGGACATTGTAGGGTTATTAATTGGCTTGATTTGAATATCGTTGTGTCTCAGGGAATAGGAAGGCCAGAGGAGAGCAAAGAGCAACAGGTCCTCGAAGCAGCCAGAGCACACACAACATTTATCAGTTAAGTTCTCTGTCTTATATGGACGTGGTTTGTGGAATCTCAAAACAATTACAATAGTAACATCAAAGATTACTGATCACAGGTCACCATAACATATAATAATGATAATTATGAAAAAGTTTGAAATATTGTGAGAATTACCAAAATATGACACAGAGACACATTGTGTACACAACATGTTGGGAAAACAGTACCTATAGACTTGCTTGACATAAACCTTCGATTTGTAAAAAGTGAAGTATCTTCAAAGGCAATAAAAGGAGGTATGCTTGTATAGCTTATTTGTACATAGCTGTTTGCATACTGTCTTTCCTCCTTAGATTGTAAGCTCCTTGAGGGCAGGAACTGTCTTATATCCTCATGGCTTAGCAAAGTACCTGGCATATTGCAGAAACTTGATAAATGTTTATTGACTGACTGACTATAGGAAAAGCTCTTAGCTAACCGCTCTTTCCAGTCATATTTCATAGAGCTTCCCTTCACAAACTAGCCACTTGTGGTTCCACACATACAGTATTTTATTTCCCATATCTATAAACAGGTACAGTATCTCTGTGCCTGGAATATACTCTCTCCTCATCTCTGCTTCTCAGAATCCTTGTCCTCTTTGAACACTCAGCTCAGGCACCACCTTCTCTATGAAACTCATTCAAATACCCCCGTTGCTCTTTTCTGCCTTGTTTCCTGTACTATATTTATACATGTACATATTGTATTCTCATCTTCCACATAGACTATCAGCTATTTGAGGGTAGGCACATAATAGGTGCTTAATAAAGTCTTGCTGAATTGAATTCAAAGTAACAAGGAGAATCACCTTGAGTCTCAAAAGCAAAGACTTGAAAAGATATAAAGCTTAGTTGTTGAGGGGTAGCTATTAATAACACAAATGTGAGAAATGAGAACAGTGATGGTATCATGGAAAAAGCACTGGATTCAGTCAGAAGACTTTAGCTTAAATTCCAGTTCTGCCACTTACTCCCTTTATAACACTGGGCAAGTTGCTTAATCTGTCTGCATCTTGCTTTCATCATCCATAAAATGAGGGCACTGTATCATGTCGCCTCGAGTCCTTTCCATCTATGAACCTATACCTTCCATGTTGGAGGAATTCCACCTATGTAAAATAAATGCTTTCATATCTCGACTAATGGTCTCTCTCAGACTTTTTAATGCTTCCCTCCAAAAAAATCCACATTTATTAAACATGTGCCTGTCACATAGAAGACAGAAATAAAACAGTCTCTGCCCTAAAGGAGTTTATAATCTATTGTGAGAAAATAATATAAACACAGGTAAGTAAATATAATACATTTGTGGATGGGGAGGGAAATGGGTCAAGATAGTCTTTATCAATTGATTCCCATCCCCACCCCAGCCAGTTGATGGAATTGCAGAAGATATTTGGAATTGCAGGTAATAAAGACAATGAAGTATTAATGTAGTAGACAAGAAAAAAGACACAGCTACATGTTATTCCTTTACCAAGTGTGAAGAAGTTCTCTTTGATAGAACTAGAGTATGGCTAACTGAAGCTTTGGTTACATGGAAGAGTAGAATTTTAAAAGCTAAATAGCTTTGTAGAGTGTGACCCCTGGCCACAAAGAAAAGAGCCGTCAATGAAGGCAGAACCCAGCTCTTGAGAAGGGATTGCTTTTTGTTTTTCCCCTTACACCTTTACGGGGAATCCCTCCTTAGTGAACCATATGCCATTTTACTTTGCAGTAAAGCCACTTGCTTAATGGGAGACATTACACCCAGTAGGGAATAGGCAAGACAAAAAAAAAAACTGAGATGTGACATCTCTAAAGAGAGTGACCTCTGGCAGCAAGGAAGAGAGCTAGCTATAGATTCAAGAGTGAATTAGCCCTGGTGGTCAGGAGTAGAGCTGCAGAGAGAAACAGGCCAAGGGAATTCAAATAAGCAAACTGCTGTGAAAAGATACTGCACTTAGAGATAAACAGTATCAGAGCATCACGAGAAGAAAAAGGACAGGAGGTCCCTGCAATGCAGGAGGCATGAGTTACCTCATCCACATCTATACCTTATATTTGTGGCCCTCTACCAGTATTCTCTATGCTCACTATTTCTACTGCTTTCTATCTGCAGTGCTTTGGACAGTGCCTGGCACATAGAAGATACTTTATCATGTTTATAGAATGAATGAATTTCAGTCATAGAATGTATGAGATAAGCATTGAATATATTTCATACTCATGGTTTTAGCTCACTCTGCCCCATACAGATTATTGATGTAAAACTCTATCAGTTATTTGGGTGGCTTTATGTTTAGGCAATCAAAACCTCCTAATACTAATAATGATAGCTTGCATTTATATGGTGCTTTAAAATTTGCTTCCCACTTTATGAATGTAATACCTGCTGGCTAAATTTGTGGGTTTTTTTAATATCCCCACATATTTCTTTCACCTGTGTCAAATGGGGAAAGTATCAGTGACTTGTACAGCCTCAGGGGATTAAGCAAAGGGGAGCTGCATAAGGGCTTTGATGAGCCTTTAAATACAATTTCCTGAACTTCTTTATGGCACCCACACCAGAGCGACATGCTTGGGCACTATGCTGGGCAGACCAGGCCAGAAAGACAGGCCAGAGACAGACTCCATGGCAGTGAGCTAGCTGACTACACTTAAAATGTTGGTTGGAAGTCATTCTGTGACATAGCAATAAGGGATTCCCTCTCCCCCATCATTTCTCTTAGGCTTCTGGAGTTTAACAACAGGGACATTGAGGGAGAGGTCACTACTTTGAAAATGTGAGGGAAATGTTGACAGAGATACAGCTTAGACAAAGAGCTTACCTCATGAATTAATAGGACCCTGGCCAGACGGCAGCATCAGATGACGTCAGGGATCTTTTCTGGAACCTTGGAGTCAGACATAGATTATCTCTTCATGAGTCAGAGTGGGACCTCCTCTCAGGTGTGATGAGACTGTCTATTTCATTCATCTATAATATTGGGGATCAACAACAGCTCTCCTCTGCCAATGACTCATTCCCTTGTCAAGAGTTTCCTAGAAGCAACTACCTGGGAATTCTTTTGCACAATATCTTCTTTAGTTCTGATTTTGGTTGTATCATGTTCTTTTGATTCTCTTTACTGCTGCCTCCTTGTCTTCTCCTCATAGGCTCACAGGCTTAGTCCTAAAAAGAAGTTCAAAGTTCATTGAATTCAACCCCCTGATTTTATAGATGAAGAAACTGAGGCCAGAGATATTAAGTGTCTTGCCCAAGGTCACACAAGCAATTGGTATCAGAGGCAAGATTTGAACTCACATCATCCAACTAAATCTAGTCCTCTATCGTGTCACAAAAGCTCCATAATAATAGATGGTATTTATATAGAACTCCACATAATTACATCATTTGATCATCATAACAACCCTGTAAGGTAGGTGCTGTGTATTATCATCCCAACTCTACAGATGAAGAAACTGAGGCTAGGAGAGAAAAAGTGACTTGGCTAGGGTCATATATCTGGTAAGCGTCAAAGACAGGATTTGAACCTGTGTTTTCTGTCTCCAGATCCAGCATGTTTATACACCACACCCATCATACTGTCAAACAAAAAGGAATCACTCAGAAAGGGAAATCAAAACTATTACTCAAAAGTAAAGAATCTTTGATGGTAGATGGATGGATGGATGGATGAATGACTCTATGGAGCTGTGTCCTATAAATATAGGGATTAACTTCTCCCTAGAGTTGCTCAATCAACACTTACTTATGGTACAGTGTTTTAAAAATTAAATTGAGCACGTCATGAATACTGTGGATAACATACAAAAATTATGGTATCATTGATGCCTTCAAGAAGATTACTAGCAGAATCTGGCCCTTTGAATCCAAACTTCACAGGACACAGCTCCTTAATAAAATGATTTGTTCTGTAAAACTTGGACTCAGTCAAAAGGCCAAACCCAAGAACCTAGAAGGCCACATGTGGCCTCAAGGCTGCAGGTTCCCCACCCCTACAACAGGTTAAAAGGAGGACAGTTTCATGTAGGGAAATCTCATGAGTAAGGGCAAGAATGAGACTTGGAAAATGTTCCTTCTTGAGTCATAGCAATAAAACTGTTTAAAGTTAGAAAGATAAGTCGGCCTAACCTTTCCATATTTATAGGTAACAAAATTGAAACCCAGATTGGGAATTGGCTTTTCCAAGGTCACATAGCTAGGAGGACCAAGGTTTGAAGTCAGTTTCTCTAGCTCCAAATCTGGTGTTCTTTCTACTATATCACTTTGCAAGCTTTATTTTGCAATGAAAAAAATACACAGTTTTTATTTCCAACAAAGAGTCTCAGACCTTCCAATTTCTTGGACATCATGAAAAGTTGAGCCATATACTATACCTTTGATTATAGGGTAGGACAGATCCAAGTGATTGTTTAAAAATAAAATTTGAGGCCTCCAGAAGCAACCAAAATTTTCAAATGGGCAGTATCACCCAGGCAGGCTCAGAGGAACCATGGATGAATTTGATGATCTCTTAGGTCCTTTCTGACTCCAGAATGTTGCGATATGGTACCCATAATGGGCTGGGCCCATGGGGAACTGCTTCCACCAAAGCTAACAAAACGTTCTAGGCGGCTGCCTGAAACACAGAGGTTAAGTAACTTGCCCAGGGTCACACTGCTAAGAATTATTAGAAGCAGGATTTGAAGTCAGCACTTTCTGACTCTAAGTTGCTTGCACTCTATCCATGATGCCACCCGTTTTGTCTTGTGATTACATTCCAGAAACCAAGTGAAAAAAAGATGATACTCTCCAGACCCAGAGGAAATACAATGAAACAAACAAAAAAGGGCTAGGGGATCTGGCATGGATCTAAACATTCCTGAACTGAATTCTTCTTTTCTTTTTTTTTCCCCCTTTCTGAGGCAATTGGGGTAACATGACTTGCCCAGGGTCACACAGCTAGTGTGTGTCAAGTGTCTGAGGCCATATTTGAACTGAGGTCCTCTTGATTCCAGGGCCAGAGCTCTATCCACTGAGCCACCTAGCTGCCCCACCCAAACTAAATTCTTCAACTTCTCCAGAACCCTGTCCCTGCCTCTCCCTGGGGCTTCTCTGTATCTGCTGACGGTACCACCATTTCTCCAATCACTTAAACTCAGAAACCTTATTTATCTTTTACTCATCCCTCTCCTTCAACATCCAATCAATTCCCAAATCCTACTGTTTCTGCTTCCCTAATATACCTTGCATCTATCCTCTCCTTTCTACTCCTACCTCAACTCCTCTATTTTAATAGCCCCCTGACTGATCTGCCAGTCGTCATTATTTCCCCCTCTTTAATCTCTGCTTCTATCACTGCCAGTTTAGTCTTCCTAATGTACAGCTCTAAGTAGTTTTGTTCAAAAGCCTACCTTGGCTTCCCATTGCCCCCAAACAATCAATCATGAAGTATTTAAAGCACTTACTAGTGCCAGGCATCAAACCAATCACTAAGAATACAAAGAAAAAGCAAAAACAGTACCTGCCTTCAAGGAACTTACATTCTAATGAAGGAGAAAATATATATATATCTAGAAGTGCCAAATAAGTATCAATTCTCCTGGTATTCAAGATCTACAATCTGGTTCCAGATTTTTCCTGCCTAACTCCTACTGCTTACCTACACATATTCTACATTTGAGCCAGACTATAATACTCACCATCCCACCCTGCCTGCCCCGCCCTTCTCCCATCTACTTTGTTTTTGCCCTGTGCCTGGTAATATACTATCCTGCAAGCCCCCCCCCCCAAATCTCTATGTTTTGAAATTCCTCTATTCCAGTAGAAAGAACCCTGGCTTTGGAACCAGAGGACCCAAGGTTCAAATCCCAGCTCCATTTACTAACTGTGAACTTGGGTAAGTCTCCTTACTTTTCTGCACCCCAGTTTCCTCATCTATAAAATAGAGGATGTTCTTCCAGATCATTACATAACACTCTCCTTCACAAACTCTACACTCTAGCCAAACTGGCCTGCTTCCTGTTCCCCATACAGAACATTCCATCTCCTGTATCAAGACCTTGGCACAAGTTGTCCACCATAATAGGAAGTCTCCTCACCTCTGCCTCTTAAAATCCCTAACTTCCTTCAAAGATCAGTTCAAGCACTACCACCTACAGGCAGCCTTTCCTGATCACCACCCCTCAATTCCCAGTTGTTCGTGTTTTCTCCTTAGAAATCATTTTGTATTTATTTTTATCTGCTTTTCTGGGTACCAATTATTTTTTCACTATTTTTGAATTTTTTGTTGTATTTTAATTTTTAATTAACAAGCATTTACTTCCTCTTTCTCCTATCCTTCCTCTAATTAAATAGATATATAATATATAATAAATACATAATATGAATACATATAATAATACAATATAAACATATGAATATATAATATTATATATACATTTGTGTATATATATGTATACACACACACACACACACACATAGTCAAGCAAAACACATTTGCATATTATCCATATTGTTTCCATCCAATAGAATGTAAGCCTCCCTAAAGGGAGAATGATTCATTTCTGTCTTTGTATCTCTATCACTTAACACATTGTCTGACACATAAATTACATTTAATAAATGCTTGTGAAATGAATGGATAATAAAATAAAATAAAATAAAATTGAGGATGTTGGACTTAGGATTCTTGGGGTCTAAAAGCTCTAAATCTATGATTCTATGGTCAAACTCAGGAGTATTCCTGGATCCCTCTAGCTCAAAAGGAAGGATCTCCTCTTCCTCTACTTGATCCTAGCACTTTGGACCCCTCCTTTTGTATACGTCCAATTCTGCCTTGTGTTACATCTATTTGTGTTTTAATATCTGTGAACATGTCTTAACATTATGCTTCTAGTGAAGCTTTGTGACTATAAATGGTAGAGCATTATAGTCTCTGAAGAATTTATGTCAGGGCTCTCAACCAGAGGGCAGTGAAAAGGTGAATGGTCCATGTGAGCAGGACACATTTGTAAAAAGAAAATTGTTCAGGAGAAGATCTTTATTATCAGAGAGATGTGTGGGGAACATATGGGCAAAAGAGAGGGAAAACCAGTGGACAGCCACCATGCTCCATGATTATCCTGGCAAGCTGGAGAGCAGGGATTCCTAATCTGGGGCCATGAACTATGCAGTCTAATCCTATCTTCTTCATCCTAATTAGAGGTACCATATAAGGCTCTGTTGACTGGTTGTACCTCTTAGGGATATTAGATTCTTCCTCATTTGAGCTTTTTTTTATTTTAAGAGGCAGTATGATAGAATGGATAGTGACAGTTTTGAAGTGGGCAAGCCCTGGGCTCAAATCTTGCCTCTTCTTAGGGGGCAAGTATCAGCTGTGTGACCCTGCGCAGGTCACTCACCCTCTCTGAAATTCAGTTTCCTCACTTATAAAATAGAGAGAGTAATACCTGTCTACATGCCTCATAGGATTGTTATAAACCTTAAAACCTAAGAAAATATGAGTTATTATTCCAGAACTATTCATCTACTTAGAGAGTAATATCTTGGAGTCCAGGGTTTATTTCTCTTTCCTTAGATGTCCTTGTGCAAGGTGGATCTGATGGTGGCTAGGGAGTTTAAGAGCAGTGAGACTGGAGTTAAAAAGCTCAGGCCTCATATCATGCATCTGTTCCCAGGTCCTATAGTTTTGGTGGTCCAGGCTCAAGCTGTAACACCCTCAGCTGCCATGACAGCCATGAGTAAAGTACACTGTCGATAGGTCCTGAGACCACCTTGGAACCCTGGAGACTAGACCTGGGAAGTGCCTGAAGACCCAGCTTGCACCACTTTCTGCGTGAAAACTTTCCTGATCCTCCCAACTGCTAGTGCCCACATTCCCAAACGACTTTGTATTAACTACTAAACTACAGCACATCTAATTATACAACTACTTTGTATTTATTTGTATTTATTCTCTTTATATTTATTTCCTACATATGGACTTGTCTTCCCTATCAGAATATAAATCTCAGCAATACCTGGTTATGTCATGCCTTTTCACTGGCTGTTCCCAGTGCTTGGGATGCTCTTCCCCATCACCTCCACCTCCTGCCTCCCTTCAAGATTCAGCTCAAATTCCACTTGCAGCAGGAGGCCTGTTTCAGCCCATCAGCCTCTGCTGAGAGTAACTTCCTTCCATCCACTTTGCATCTTGCATATATCTTGTATGTACATAGTTGTTTACATGTTATTTTCCCATTAGAATGCCAACTTCTCGAGGGCAGGGACTGTTTTTGCCTTTCTTAATATCCTCTCATTGTTGAGTCATTTGTTTTTTCAATCCTGTCCACCTCTTTGTGACAGGATTTTGGGGTTTTCTTGTCAAAGAGACTGCAGTGGTTTGCCATTTCCTTCTCCAGCTCATTTTACAGGAACTGAGGCAAACAAGGTTAAGTGACTTGTCCAGGGTCACACAACTGACACAGGATTTGAACTCAGGTCTTCCTGACTGCAGGGCCCAAAGCTCTGGCCACTGTGCCACCGAGCTTCCCATTTATATCCTCGGAGCCTGCCCAAGAACTTAAATGTTCACTGACTCCTGAGTAGGAATTGTTACGCTCTTTGTATATGTATCCCTAGCACCTAGAACAGCATTTGTCACATAGTAGGCATTTAATACATGCTTGCTGCTAAATTTAAATCCCTGAGGCAACCCTGAGACTGCGGGGATGACAGGACCACGTGCAAGGGCCCTGCTTCCTCCCAGGGTCTCCCCTGCTTGGATGCCCCCCTCACCTTTACTTCTTGTCCTTCCTGTACTCCTCCATTCCTTCAAGCCTCACCTCCTACAAGAGACCTTTCCTAATAGACAATAGTTTCCCTTCCATTTGTGAGAGCCTTCTTCCACTGAGATGACTGTATTCTATACTACAAACTTCTTATTTTCTTATCAATCAACAAGGGTTTATTAAGCACTTACTAAGTACCAGGTGCCGTTAGGACCCAGGGCTACAAGATGAAAATAAAACCTTTCCCTTGAGATATTCTAAGCTGATATTCTAAAGTGGGGGCGGGGACAGGGAAACAAGAAGTGCATATCTAAGAATACAAACAGCTTTGGGAAGAGGTGCCTGAGGAGTGGGAAGAGGTTGTAGCAGGGCGGAGGGCCCCCAGTAGGCCTCCTGGAGAGGGCAGAGCTTGAGCTGAGACTGAATGGAAACCAGGTATTCTAAGAGACCAGGATGAGTAGGGACAGTCAATGCTAGGGCACAGACGGCTCCATGCCGAGTGGGGGCTTCATAATTGTTTGTTGAATGGAATACCAGAAAAAGGGTAAGAGGAGCTGGCTGATGAAGAAGGATTGGGAACTACAACAACAAGAAAAGTTTCCATTTGTAGTCGGGGTGGAGTCAAGTTTTACCAAACACTTTCCTTGGAGGTAAATAATGTTTGCACTATTATCTCTATTTTACATTTTCTTTCTTCTGACTCTCTTTTAACCCCCTTACAATCCAGCTTCCAACCTTCTCATTCTACTGCAGTTGCTTCTTCCAAAGTTACCAATGATCTCTTAATTGCCAAATCCAATGGCTTTCTCCCAGTCCACGTTCTCCTTGATTTGTCTGCAACCTTTGATGCTGTTGATCACTCTTACCTCCCTGATACTCTTTTCTCTCTAGGTTTTTGGGACACCACTCTCCCTGGTTTTCCTCCCGCCTATCTGACTGCTCCTTCTCTGTCTCCTTTGCTAGATCCTTTTCCACATCTCACCCTTTCCATCATATGTGAGAACCCTCAAGGTTCTGTCCTGGGTCCTCTTCTCTTCTCCCTCTATACCATTTCACCTGATGATCTCATCAACTCCCATGGAATTAATCAACCATCTCGATGCTGATGATTCTCAGATCTAGCTATTCTGCCCCAACGTTTCTGCTGACTTCCAGTATCGCATCTACAGCTGTCTTTCAGACATTTCAAACCTTGAACTCAACATGTCAAAAATCTAACTCTTTATCTTTTATTTTAAACCTTCCCCCACTCCAGCCTTCCCTATTACTATAAAGGACAACACACTTCTCCTAATCCCTCTGTTTCATAACCTAGGAGTTAATTTTGACTCTTCACTATCTCTCACCCCCATATCCAAGCTGTTGCCAAGACCTGTTTGATTTCACCTTTGCGACATCTCTATGTATTTATTTTTAGTAAATAGTATTCTATTTTTTCCAATAAAGATCGTTTTCAACATTAATTTTTTATAAAACTTTGAGTTCCAAATTTTTCTTCCTCCTTCCCATCTCCCCTCCCTAAGACAGCAAGCAATCTGATATAGGTTATACACGTGCAATCATGGAAATATTTCTGCATTAGTCTCTCTTAAAGAAGTCCTCTTTTCTCCTCTAACATTGCCACCATTCTAGGGCAGACCTTTACCCCCTCACAGTTTGCTTATTGTAATAGCCTGTCGGTGGGTCTGCCTAAGTGTCTCTCACTCCATTTAGCCACTAAAGTGATTTTTCTAAAGCACAGTTGCTCTAATGTCACCCTTGCTTCCACTGGCTCCCTATTGCCTCCACTATCAAATACAAAATGTTCTGTTTGGCATTCAAAGCCCTTCATAACCTACTTCCCTCCCACCTTCCCAGTCTTCTTACAGCTTGCTCCCTGCCATGTACTCTTCAATCCAGTGACATTGGCTGTTCCACAAACAAGACACTCCATCTCTCCAAGCTCTGGGCATCTTCTCTGGCTGTTGCCCATCTATGCCTGGAATGCTCTCCCTCCTCACTCTTCTGCCTCCTGATTTTCCTGGCTTCCTTTCAGCCCAAACTAAAATCCCATCTCTTACTGGAAGCCTTTCCCAACCCCTCTTAATTCTAGTGTCTTCCCTTGGTTATTTCCTCTTTATCCTGTATATAGCTTGTTTGTCTATATTTATTTGAATGTTAATTCCCCCATTAGATTGTAAGCTCCTTGAGGGCAGGCCTTTTGCCTCTTTGTGTATCCCCGGTGCTTAGCCCAGTGTCTGGCACCTAGTAGGTGCTTAATAAATGTTTATTGACTGACTACAGAAAAGAAAACTGAAGCTTAGCGAAATTAAATAACTTTCCCACAGTCCCCACAGCTCATTTGAGAGGCAGCATGACTCACTGCAATGAATACTCACTGTGCAGAGGAGCTGGCTTTTACATGTCTCTGCTACATATTGCCAGTGTGACCTTAGGCAAATCATGTTACCTCTCTAGTCTTCTGTAAGATGAGAGTATTAAACTAAGTGTCCTCTGAGGTCTCTTTCTGCTCTAAATCTTTCAGCCTCAGGAGACTCGGTCCCCTGACACCAAGTCCCAGGCTCTTTCCACCAACACACTCACTTTCCCAGTTGAGAAGAATAATCCAGCAGCTCCAGCAGCAGCAGTAGCTTGTAGATTAACTAGGTCATCTCTGCAGCTTTCCAGGTTGGAAGGAAGACAAAAGGTTTCTGAGAAGGGAGAGGTGTCTTTCTGGGCCACTGAGCCACCTGAAAGCCCTGCAGGAAAATGGCCAGATGCAAGAAGAGAAACTTCTGCAGTTCTAATTATTATCATTTTAAAATCCATTTTTCCTTGATTCTGTAGTTGGAAGGAAGGAGGGAGAGAGAAGGCATAAGGCAGCTCCTTAAGGCTGCCTGTGGGGTTTTCGGATGGTGCTCTGTACTGGGGATGCTCTCACATATTTTTTTGAAAATAAATTTTTAGTTATCTGCTTATTAAAATGCTCCCTTCTTTTTCATCTAAAAAAGAAAATAAATTTTTAGCCCTATCTTTCATTTTTATATTACTTACATTGCCTAATGTACCCTTCTTCCCTCCTTGTCCCAAAAGAGGGGAAAAAACAGTTCAGTAAAACTTATCGACACATAAAAGTCTGACGTTATATACATAGTGTTTTATACTCAGAAGTCCCCCATCTCTTCAAAGAAGTGGGGGCCAGGGGGGAGGGGGCAGTGACAGGGCACAATTTCAGGCAGAGCTGCATGTTGCAAGAGGTTAAGCAAAAGCTAAAAGAACTAGGGAAGAAACTAGACAATTTTGATTATGTATGTATGCATACTTGCATGTACGTATGTATAGCTGACATTTACATAACACTTCAAGGTTTGCCAAAAGCTTTACACAGTATTTCATTTGAGCCTCACTATCACCCAGTAAAGGGAAGAATGTCTTACAAAAGAATAAATCGGTTCAGAGAGGTTGTGTCTTGTCCACATAATACAACTTCACATAATCACCACATTTTTAGAATTGGAAGAGACCTCATTGGCCATCTAGGTTAGCCCCTGCACAAAAAGAATCCCCTCTGCAATATGCCTGCCAAGCGAACATCCAACCTCTGCTTGCAGACCATCTCTGAGGAAGAAACTACCACTTCCCAGGGCAGCCCATTCCACATTGGGGCAGCTTAGACTCTTAGAAAGTGTTCCCCGTAAGGAGCCTAAATTTGTCTCTTTGCAACTTCCACCCATGCTTTCTGATTCCGCATTCTGGAGCTAACCAGATTAAATCCAGTCCCTCTTTAACATGCCAGCCCTTCGAATACTGGAACAAAAAACCCTTGTCGGGGGCAGCTAGGTGGCGCATTGAATAGAGCACAAGCCCTGAAGTCCGGAGGACCTGAGTTCAAATGTGACCTCAGACCAAACACTTGACACTTACTAGCTGTGTGACCCTGGGCAAGTCACTTAACCCCAATTGCCTAAAACAAACAAACGAACAAACAAAGATGGTGGAGTAAAAGCAGTGACTTGCTTGAGCTCTCCCCAAATCCCTCCTAATACCTGTAAAAAGTGACTCTAAACAAATTCTAAAACAGTAGAACCCACAAAAAGACAGAGTGAGAAAGAGGTAAGAATGGACATTTTAATTGTTATTAACATTTTCTCATTGTAGCATCTATCAGGAAGAAAAAAAAAAGCCTTTTTTCCTGTCCTTCCAGGTACCTACTTTACATCTGGGGAGGAAGAGAAAGATGAAGTGACTTATCCCTTTAAAACCCTGAAAGGTGGGAGGGGGAACCCTCAGACTGCAAGAGTGCCTGCAGGGGGTGCATGGGGAGAGGACCAGGCTTGTCTTTAAGTAGTTCCTTTAGCCAGGGTAAGCCAAGAAAAACAATCCCAGCCCCAACGATCCAGAGAGAATAGGGGAGGTCAGCAGAACAGTCCCATATCCTGCCCTCACCCAAAGCTGAGAAGTGTCTCTGTCTCTGTCTCTGTCTCTCTCACACACACACATACACATCCCCCACCCCCACCCCCCCTACATCAGCACCTTTTTTTTGCTGTGTTTTGCTTTTAGGGGAAAGCATCCTTCTCTGTCTTTGGCAGGAAGGGATTGAAGGGGTGACTGGACATTAACTAAAATGCTGTTCTTAAGTGCCAATGTACTGCGGTGGGAGATCTTTTGGGGATATTCTCTTGGGAAAGATCCCAGCTCTCCAGGAAAAGTGTTGGAAGATTAGAGAGACACTTTAGACTTGGTGTGGGGAGAGAGGAAGTAAAAAGGGAAGACTTCAATCCCTGAAATTCAATCTGTAACCAGGAAGCCAAAAGCAAATGCCTACTTTTTCTAGTGATGATGCCTGCCTATCCTGCTGCTTCCATCTGAGCCTTAATCTAGATCTCTCCACATTGTGTATGTATATTAATGGAACAGGGGACACTCCCTTTTTAAATCTTTCACTCATGCTCTGCGACCAGCCCAAGACTTCACAAAAAGGATAATATTTGGGTCTCACTTTGATCAGGCACAGACAAGGCTTGGAGATGGCATTCCAGGTCAAGAAATTGGTTCAACCAAGACATAGACCCAGGAAAGTATGAGGGCATATTCCAGAAATAGGGAATAACTAGTCTGGTATAACTGGAGATAGAGGAGGGGATGCTGGACTAATAGATTGGGGCTATGTTGCAAAGGGATAGTGGTCTACTTTCTGTTCCCTTTATATGGCCGGCCATTCCATCTCCTTGTCTCTGCATGGGCTGTGCTGTCCCCCATTCCTAGAATGCATTCCCCCCTCAACTCTACCTCTTAGAAGTCTAAGCTTCCTTCAAAGCTCAAATCCAACCTCCTATGGAAGGCCATCTTGATCCCTGCCCCCCCCCAGGTGTTAATACTCTTTTTTCCCCAGAAAATACTTTGTATCTTTGAATTTTATACTTACTTTTCTGTGTACATGTTATTTCACTTCTAGCAAAATATCACGAGTCTGCTGTATTTTTGTCCTTGTGTCCTCAGCATCCAGCTCTGAGTCTGGTACATTGTAAGTACTTAATAAGTGTTTGTTAAATGAATGAATATTGATCTGGTAGGGAACCTGATAGAGTAAAGGTTTTGTCTGTGCTTTAGAAAGAGTAATTTGAGTGATAGCTTGAACCTGAGGGAGGCTGAAACCAGTTACCAATTAGGAAGTTATCAAGACAAGTGAGAGGTATTAAGGAGCTTAGCTAACTAGAGTGGGGTGATGGGAAGGGGGAAAGAGAGGCCTGATTCTAGAGCTATGGTAGAGGTCAAATTGATAGGATTTGGTGATGGGGGGGGGAAGTTTTCAAAGCTTTCAAAGTTGGGTGATATAAGCAGACAATCAAGAGGAAAATAAAAATGGGTTTGGGATGGGACCAACAAGCTTGGTATTAGACCTGTTGGCCAGCAGGACAGGGTCATTCAAGGTAGAGTTGAGGATATTCCTAAGTTTATCAGAGTGATTATTGTGGGGAAAAAATGAGGTTATGAGATAATATTACATATTATAATAAAGGTTATAAAGGTAAGACATATCTCATAGAGTAGATGAGCCATGAGTCTACCTAGCCCAGTAGCCTCGGTCTCTCCAATAAGGAAGAGAAGGAACCAGGAACCATGACTAGAGGGAAAAAATGTTAAGTTCCTTCAGGACAGAAAATGTTTCATTTTTGTCTTTTTTCCCCCTGGTAGCTAGCACAGGGCCAGGCACGTAGCGAATAGTTATTTATTCATACATCATTCAATCACTTGTTCCACAAGCACTTTTCAGACTCAATAAATTTATATAAATGGATATTGAACGAATGAAAGACCAATGCCTCTGCCTCTCTGACAGCTCCACCCCCACCATTTCTGGTAGGAAGGAAGGATTAACTTAGAACCAATCTCAGAGTTGGAATAGACCATGGAGCCATCTAGGGCAACCTAAGCAGGGGTCCTCTTTCTGACATCCCTGTCTATCATTTAGCCTTCCTTGGAAAATTCATAGCGAGGAAGAATAATGCTGTCTCCTGGGGCAGCAGATTCTATGCCTGGATGACTCTAATCGTTTGGAAATTTTTCCTTATGGCAGACCCAACTCTGTTTTGGCAGAACTTTCTCACGTGGCTCCTAAATTCTGCTCAGGGTGAAGCAGAATAAACAAGTCAGATCCCGCTTCCCCAAGACAACCCTGCAAACACCTTCAGACAGAGTCCCTTTGCTTAGTTTGGTTGATTGATTTCCCTTCTTTTCTTCATTTTATTTGTTTTCTTTTAAAAACATTTTGTCATATGTATTGGCTCTCTGGGAAGAGAGGGAGGATACAGGGGAAGTCCAGGTGATGTGAAGAACAAAGCTATCCATAAAAACTTTGAAAATACACCAACCTTCTAATAATACATCCTAGGATTTTGCCAGCAATTGAAGTCAAGCTTGGTAGCTTATCTTTGGATTACAACATTTTCTCTGTTTTGAAAATTGGGACAGAGTTGGCTTCTTAAGGCCAGTTTCACCCGTCCTGTTTTCTGTGGTCTTTACTTAAATTTTTTTTAATGCTCTTCTCTTATATCCTGTCACTTTCCAGTGACTCCCTTGACACCAATAGAACTATCCCTTGTAACAAGTCAGCATACTCAAGCAAAGCAAAGCAAGACTTCAGCCATATCTGAGAATGTATGCCCCGTGAGTTTGCTCCCTCTCTGCTGAGAGACTTCTCCATGATCTTTCTGTCTTTCTTTCTTTTTACAAGTAAGTACAAAATAGAGAAGGCTTCACAAATTTGCATATCGTCCTTGCACAGAGACCATGCTCATCTCTATATTGTTCCAGTTTTAGTATGCTGTTCAGTCATATTCAACTCTTTGTGACCCCATTTGGACTGGTTTTTTTTGGGGGGGGTTGGGTTTTTTTTTGTTTTTGGGCAAAAATTCTGGAGTCGTTGCCATGTCCTTCTCCAGCTCATTTTTCCAGATGAGGAAGCTGAGGCAAATAGAGTGAAGTGACTTGCCCAGGGTCCCACAGCTAGTAAGTGTCTGAGGCCAGATTTGAGCTCAGGAAGATGAATCCTCTTGACCCTAGGCCTGGCACTCTAGCCACTGGGCTACCCAGCTGCCCTACCAGTTTGGGTATATGAGTTGCCAAAAGGAGCACTCACTATAGTCTTTCAAAGATCGGACCCCTGATAGACGAGGGAAACTCCCCACCGCCCCTTCACCGAAGGGCTTGCCGACCAACCTGGAGATTCTTGTTATAAGGGAGGAAGGAGAGCACATCTCAAAAGGATGAGGTGTGGGGTGATATCACAAGGTGATATTCCTCATACATGATACTCATCTCCTGTCTCTGTACCTTTGCCATGGCTGTGCCCCATGCTTAGCGTGCACTCCTTCCACTTTCAAAAATCCCAAGATTCCTTCAAAGCTCAACTCAAGTCCAGTATGCCTTTGTTGATTCTCCTAGCTGTTACTACATCCCCGACTCCTGTCATACTATCCCTGATTTTGTATTAATGTATTTTATATGTATGTATCTATGTACATGTTTCCCTCAATAGAATGTAAGATCATTTAGGGCAGGGATTGATTTGTTTTTGCTTCTGTTTCCCTCATCTCTTGAACTATGACTGGCACGTAGTGGGCTTGTTGACAGAATGAAATTATTAAGGACTTTAGCTAAAGAGGGTGGTAGTGATAGGAAAGGGAAAAGAGCCTGATTCTAGAACTATGCATAGAGATAGAGTTGACAGGATTTAATGACTAACAGAAAGGGAAAGACAAGAGTTCTAGGTATTGATGGGGTGTGGGCCCAAACCAAGATCTTTGCCCCTTGCCCCAAAGAGAATCTGGCTCCCTTTTGTCTAGCTCCTTATCTCCCTTTGAATATAGCCCCATCTTTTGATCTTATTCAGATGCCTTTCAAACTTCTTCCATCCAGTTCCCTTCATTATCTATTCCCATTGTCTATTCAATCTCTCAGACCTTCCAATGGGAATTCTCACCTAGACCCCTTTTCCCAGCCCCCTCTTCTGGCCACCCAAAGTTACTTTAGTGCATATAAGATCCACCCTGGCCCCTATTCAAACGCTGAGACTCTCCTGGCCAAAAGGCTGAGATTTTCTCATGCCTGCTAGTCCCTGTGGCAGCGTTACTAAAGTTCACATTCCTTAAGAGTCTGGCCTGTATGGTTTATCTCTAATAAACCTTTTCTCTGGCTGAAAGAAGATTTGCGTTGAATTCATTCAGGCAGGGCCCATGTCACGATCTGAGGGTTCCAGCACCCCCAAACCTCTAGACCTCATCAGTAGCCCTGAGCTTTCAGGATCTCAGTTTAATTTCCTGGTCTTCCTCATATGATCATGCTCACAGAAAGAAGGGGAGAACTTCAAAGAAATAAGACAAATTTTCTCCCTCTTCAAATTGCTTTGTATTTCTCCTTGTTGGGAAGGATCAATTCATTTTTATTTCTTGTCTTTTTATCTACCTAGCATAATGCATTGCACGTAATAGGTGCTTAATAAATGTTAATAGAATTGAGGTTCTCTATCCCCCTCCAAAGGCAGCTAGGTGGCACAGTGGATAGAGTGCCAGGCCTGGAGTCAGGAGGATTCATCTTCCTGAGTTCAAATCTGGTGTCAGACACTAGCTATGTGACCTTGGGCAAGTCAATTAATCCTGTTTGCCTCAGTTTCCTTATCTGTAAAAAAAATGAGAGGGAGAAGGAAAACCACTCTATCTCTGCCAAGAAAACCCCAAATGGGGTGACAATCAGACATGACTGAAAAACTACTGAACAACAACAATCCTCCTACAGTGGAGAGAAAGAAGAAAAATACCTAGAGGGTTGGTAAAGTTAGTCGAGTTCTCTGGATCCTCAGAACTTGGCTTCCCCTTCAAGTACTCATGATGCTGCATCATTCAGAAACGAACTAAGGGGTGACTTACCCGTCTCTAAGGCTTTCAGCCTTTCAGATGACTCCCAAACTTTGTATCTCTAGAGGTTTGGCTTATCATTCAAAATCTAAGGCTTATTTCCACTAGTAAGTAAAACCTTACTTAATACATATGTTCCCATTTAAAAACAAAACCAAACCAAACCCTGTGAGGTGGAGAATTCTGCTTGTTTTCCAGATGAGGAAGCTGAGCATGAAAGAAGTTAAAGTACTTACAATCCCTACGAAACCTAGGACTTGACCCCAGTTCTCCAGCCTCCAAGCCCAGTTTTCTTGCTAATACAACTAATGATGCCATCTTTTAGAAGAAAGTTTTATTAGTACCTTTTGTTTTCGCTTCATAATCATTTCTGAATATACACTTCCCCAAACCTCATCCACACCATAAAATTTCCAATGTAATAATTTTTTTTAACACAAAACCACCAACAGTGACCTGGTTTAACAGTATTTATGCAATCATTCCACACCCAGAGTTCCTTACTTCTCCAAATAAAGAAGGAAGGTGAAATTCCTCATCTCTAAAAGGAGGTGGGGCAAGATTGGTCATTAAAATTACTGAACTTTTGGCTTTGGTTATATAAAGATATGCTTATTTGGATTGGAGCCAAGCTGAAAGTTAGAAGGAATAAAAGCAGAGCTGAAAGTTGTAAGTAGTAAAAGTCAGAAGCATCTGAATATAAAAGGAAAGCCCTTTCTGAGAGGGGAAGGAGGCACTACTTACCTTGCAAAGGGTCAGAGTCTTGATTAACTCAATTGCATATAAAAAGGTCAGCAAAGACAATGAATTTGCTTGTCAGGCACAGATTGCCTCAACATCTTTGTCCCGTCCTTCCCTACCCTCCACACTCATCAGCATTAAGACCTCTGTGAGAATCTGGAAAATGTATAGCAATGATCACCTCAAGGGTGGAGTCTTTCACTGAAGGAGAGTACTTTGAACCTAGAAGAATTGTGAAACTGGAGAGACTAGAAGTCTCGCCACTTCCTACCTAGAGAAAACAAATCTCAGAGGCTTTTTATCGATCCTAGGCGAAGTCTCATTGTCCTTGCTGAAAAAAGCTGAGCGAGAGGTTGGATGTGCTGAAGCCTGCCGCTGCTCATGGAACAGTGAGTGAGCCTGAGGAATCTAGTAGATTCACCCATCCGATGCCAAAGGTGAGCCCTGTGGAAAGTAACTGAGCTTTCGATGAGCTTAAACTTTTCAAAAGCACTTCTGAATAAGTCAAATACATATATATATATACACACACACACATATACATATATATTATATATGTGTGTATGTATATATACACACACACATACATATATTATATATATGTGTATACACACACACACACACATATATATATATATATATATATATATATATATATATATATAATAAAAAGACAAATTGGATTATATGGCATGCCCAGAATAAGGATGTAGAAATCTGATCCTGAATGTTCTCAAACTTTCTAGTGCCTACTTTTTAATTTTAGCCATGTCAGATTTTTTTTCTCCCTGGAAAAATGCATCCATTTTTCAATAGGAGATAAATAAATAAAATCAGTCTTAGGCCGAGAACAATACTCCTAGAGATTAAAGCTGTTTCCATTCCCTTGGTCAGAAGGCTCTGTGTAGGTCAAGGTTGATGATTTCAGATATCATACTGATAGTTCTAGGACATAGCAGACTGTGAAATCCCCAAAGTTCCTTTTAGTACTAATGGGTTTGGGGATGCCGAATTAAGTTCTCCACTGCAAAGGTCTGCTCCTTATATGGAGCCTGACCCATTCCTGCAGTAGCCCATTGGTTGAACAATCTGTCTAAACTAGCCCAGCAGTCAGATTGACTCACCCATCACTGATACCTTGCCCCGCATTTTACTTGGTGTGGACTCTCCAGAAAAAGAAAGGATAGCAGAGGCTGGTAAGGGGTTAGGGATGGGGTATATTCAGAAGTGACTATGAAATAAAAACAAAAAGACAATTTGTTCAATAGTAGATTAAACTCATCACTAAAGGAAGGAAGCCAACATTTATTTATTAAGTACCCACTGTGTGCCAGGCAGTGTGCTAAGCTGTTTACAAGCATTATCTCATTTGATCCTCATAATAATTCCGGAAGGGAGGTGCTTTTATTATCACCATTTTACAGTACTGAAACCTGAGGCAGTGGCTTGCCCAAGGTCATATAGCAAGTAAGTATTTAAGGTAAACTTGAACCCAGGTCTGTCTCCTTGATTTAGAATCAGAGCCCTATCCACTGTGCCACCTTGCTGCATCACCAAACCCTTACCCCATGAAGAAATTCATGTGCACTCTTCAGAGAAAGAAAGCGCATTGAAACTCCATTGTTTCAGAATTTTGAGTTGCATTGGTCATGTGTGTTGCCTACATGCATGGTAAATTTATGCTCACATTCCTGGATTCTATATGGTTTTGTGGGATAATGCCCCAGGTTTTTTTGGGAAATGCTTTGTAACTGCTATTCTTTTTTATGCCATTTCAGTAAATATATTTTCTAAAAAGCTAATGAATCTATTGGCTGATTGTTAAGAGGAAGCACACATCAAAACTACTTGGTACTGGCTAAGAAATAGAGTGGTGGATCAGTGGAATAGGTTAGTTACACAAGACACAGTAGTCAATGACTACAGTAATCTACTGTTTGATAAACCCAAAGACCCCAGCTTCTGGGATAAGAATTCACTATTTGACAAAAACTGCTGGGAAAACTGGAAAATAGTATGGCAGAAATTGGGCATAGACCAACATTTTACACCCTATACCAAAATAAAATCAAAATGGGTACGTGATTTAGATATAAAGGCTGATTCTATAAGCAAACTGGGAGAGCAAGGAAAGTTTACCTGTCAGATTTATGGAGAACAGAAGAATTTGTGACCAAATAAAAGATACAGAACATTCTGAAATGCAAAATGGATGATTTTGATTACATTAAATAGAAAAGTTTTGCATAAACAAAGCCAATGTAACCAAGATTAGGAGGGAAGCAGAAAACTGGGAAAGAATTTTTATAACCAGTGTCTGATAAAGGCCTCATTTCCAAAATATATAGAGAATTAAGTCAAATTTCTAAGAATACAAGTCGTTCTCCAACTGATAAACGGTCAAAGGATATGAACAGGAAGTTTTCAGATAAAGAAATTAAAGCTATCTATAGTCATATGAAAAAATGCTCTAAATCACTGTTGATCACATAAATGTAAATCAAAATGACTCTGAGGTACCACATCACACCTATCAGATTGGCTAACATGACAAAACAGGAAAATGACAAATGTTGGAAAATTGGAACACTAATGCATTGTTGGTGGAGTTGCGAACTGATCCAATCATTCTGGAGAGCAATTTGGAAATATGCCCAAACACAGCTATAAAATTGTGTATACCCTTTGACCCAGCAATAGCACTTCTAGGGCTGTATCCCAAAGAGATTATAAAAATGGGGAAAGGACCCACATGCACAAAAATATTTATAGCATCTCTTTGTGTGATGGTAAAGAATTAGAAATCGAGGGGATGCCCATCAATTGGGGAATGGCTGGACAAGTTGTGGTATATGAATGTAATGGAATATAGCTATGCTATAAGAAATGATGAGCAGGCAGACTTCAGAAAAACGTGGAAAAACTTATATAGATTGATGCAGAGGGAAATGAGCAGATCTAGGAGAACATTGTACACAGTAATAGCCACATCGTGTGATAATTAACTTTGATAGACTTAGCTCTTCTCAGCAATGCAAGGATCTAAGACATCTCCAAAAGACTCAAGATGGAAAATGTTATCCACATCCAGAGAAAGAACTATGGAGTCTGAATGCAGACTGAAGCACACTGTTTGCTCTTTTTTTTGTTTTGTTTTGTTTTTTATTTCTTCTCTCTTGTGATTCCTGCTATTGGTTCTAATTCTTCTTTACAACATTACTAATGTGAAAATATTTAATAGGAATGTATATGTAGAGCCTATATCAGATTGCACACTGTCTTGAGGAAAGAAGGGGGAGAAAATTTAAAACTCTAAATTTTATGAAAGTGAATGTTGAAAACTAAAAATAAATAAATTTTTAAAATTAAAAAAAAGAAAGTCATCTATACCACTTACAAAAAAAAAAAGAAAGAAAAAAGCACAGGAGTGTAGCTTATAAGCTACAGGTTAGAAGATAGACACCCACAGGGTTATCCCTGGCATCTGAGGCAGCAACCACCCAGAGGCGTGGGACCTAACCTGCCAGGGCAAGTTGGAAGATGGAGCCCCAGAGGGGGTGCTGTATTAAATTAGTCTTTATGTTTTCCTTATTGTCATTGGGTATATTGCTGTACTAGTTCTGCTTAGGTCACTGTGAGTTCTTAAGAGTATTCCCATGTTTCTTTGAATTGCTAATATTTGTCGTTTCTTTTTTCTTTTTTTTTTTTTTGGTGAGGCAATTGAGGTTAAGTGACTTGCCCAGAGTCACACAGCTAGTGAGTGTTATGTGTCTGAGGCCATATTTGAACTCAGGTCCTTCTGACTCCTGGGTGGGCGCTCTATTCACTGTGCCACCTAGCTGCCCCTTTTAGTCCTTTCTTACAGTGCTGTAATATTCCATACCATTCACCACAATTTGTTCAGCCTACTCCTTAATATACACAATGGTACCTCTTCAAGGAACTGTGCATCTGGAGGACCTATACTCCTAGCATTGTACCTGGCATACAGTAAGCACTTAATAAATGCTTATTGATGGATGACAGAGATAGAGGAGTTACAGAGGAGGAAGAAAACAGAATCCTAGAAGAGCCAGGAGACCCGATCTATGAGATCTTCTCTCTTCTTTGTGGCTGAGAGCTATATGCCAGTCTCTCCATTGAAGAAATTTAGGGTTTAGTTTGCTGTGGTCCTCAAACGTATTTTTTTGTTCATGTCACATTATTATTCTTCTTCTTCACTGTGAAGAAATGGCACATCATGGGAAAATCTGAAGACTTTTGTGTGTGTGATTGCAATTATAAGCTTAGTTAATATGGCTATAAGTTCCATCCAATTCCCAGCACAACTCTTTGCTAGAGCACACCCTTTGGATACCACTGGCTCTTGCTGGAGAGAGGACACAACAGTGAAGAGAGCCCATATGATGTATTTCAGTATGCCACAAAGATTAGATGGATGGAACAGATGGGAAATCTCAAAGCAGGAAGAAGTGATTGGGTCCAGAGTGGTCAGAGGAAATTTCTAGGGAGAGCTTTTCACTGGTCTTTGAGGATGGATGCGATTTTAAGTGTGTAGAAAAAGAGTTGCTGCCTCCAACTCAATTTGAACAAAACTCAGCTCATCCGTGCAGAGACAAACCCAGAGTGATAGGGAAGGAGGTACCACAGACAACCAATGGGAAGAAGTTAAGGCAGGAAATCGTTAGGGATGTCTAGCAGTAAGTCAGATAGAAGTCCAGACAGGCCACCTGGAAGTGAGCTTGTGGCAGAAGTTCAGGCAGTAAGCAAGCCTCAGGGAAGTGTTACTATAGGTAGCAGAACCCTTCGGTCATTGGACTGAAGTTTAAGACTAGGATTCCAGGCCTTGAACAGACTTTATCGGGCAGGGGACAGGAAGGAGACAGGTCAGGAGTTAAAATAATAATAATAGCATCTCTATAGTGTCTACTATGTCAGGCACTGTGCTAAGTGCTTTACAAATATTATCTCATTTGATCCTCACAACAACCGTGGGAGGTAGGTAATTTTATTACCTCCATCTTACAGTTGAGGAAACTGAGGAAAACAGGGGGCAAGTGACTTGCCCAGGGTCACACAGCTGGTCAGTATCTGAGGTCAAATTTGAACTCAGATCTTCCTGACTCTGGGCTTAGAGCTCTATCCAATGCAAACTGATTCAAATTTGTAAGAATGAGTCTTTTACCAATTGATAAATGGTCAAAGGATATGATTAGGCAGTTTTCAAAGGAAAAGACCCAAGCAAGCAATAGCTTATATGACAGAATGTTCCAAATCACCCTCCTTGTTAATTATTTCCTGTTTATCATGTGTATAGCTTGCTTTCTATATATTTGTTTGCATATTATCTCCTCCATTAGACTGCAAATTCCTTGAGGGCAGGAACTATCTTTTGCCTCTTCAGAATTGTTAGCATTTAGCATTGTGCCCAGCACATAGTAGCCACTTAATAAATCCTGATTGATTTGAAATAGAGAAATTTGAATTAAAGGTACTCTAAAATTTGATCTCAGATTGGCAAAGTTGATAAGAAAGAAAATGACCAATGTTGGAAGGGCTGCAGGAAACATTAATGCACTGTTAATGGGGCTGTGGATTGATCTAGCCATTGTGGGAGGATTACTGGAGAAATTCTGAGTGCTGAAGACAAGGACAGGGCAGGCCAGGGAAAATTGGTTGAAAGAACTGGGAATGTCAAGCTTGGAAACTTGGGATGTTGGGACTGGATCATTACAGCAGTCTTCCAAAACAAGGAAAAATGGGTGGTAGTTACAGAGAAGCTGTATTTAATTTATAAAAACTTTCTATCAATTAGAGCCAAGGGGAGTGGACAGCTCTTGGAAGTAGTGGGACTTTCTCTTTCACTCTTCTCATTTTATAGAGGAAGAAATGAACTAGAGAGTTTGAAGGACTTGTCAAAGCTCACCTAGGCAATAAGAAGCACAATCAGAATTCACACTCAGGTCCTCAGACTTGAGACTCAGTGCTCTGCCCACATCATACCGCCATTCCCAAATGTTAAATTTAAATATGATGCTTCAGATATTGGACCTATAGGTTACAGTGGATGGGATGATGGGCCTGGAGTCAGAAAGACCTGGGTTCAAATCCAGCCTAAATCCCTTAGCTGTGTGAACACCGGTAAGTCACTTAACCTGTCTGCCTTGTTTCTTCAACTGCGCCTGCCTCAAAGGGTTGTGAGGATTAAATTAGGTATCTGGAAAGCACACAGCACAGTGCCTGGCACAGAATAGGAATTACATAAATGCTTATTCCCTTCCTTTCCTCCACCCCCACCCTGCCAAGTAATGGGCAGAGGACATGATGCTCACTTAGTATCTCACTGTATCTGTCATTCACTGTTCTATGAGCATGCCATCTCCCTAGCCAGACTTCAGGCCCACAAGGACAGATCCTTACATCTCACAGGGGACTCTGTACACAACAGGGCCCAATGTTCCTTAATAATGTTGATGATGGCCTAAGATTTATCAGCAGACCAGAAAAAGCTTTATTCAGATCTTGGCTGTGCAATGAGATTCGGTGCTTTTGCTTCTCCTCATTTCTCTTAAATAAGAACTAAGAAGATCCTGACCTGAGAGGTGAGAATAGAGGGAAGAAAATAGATATTTTTAGATACCTTGCAGCTACAATAATAGAGGTGACTTATGACTTCTGTGGGGCTGGGGAATCAATACTACTGTTTCATGAAGATGAAAATGAGGGAGGGAATAGCAGGTGAGCCCCAGCAAGATACTGCTTTCTCTACTGTCTCTTAGTACATTCCCATAGGATCCACCCACCCACACAGGTGGGAAGGGAAAGACAAGAGCAGCACAGTTCAGAAAGGGTGGGAAGAAAATCCAGTGGGACTGGGAATTCTGGATTAAAAGCCACTGAGGGGTGGGCTGTGTATAGTTGTGGCCTGACTTTAGATATCTGTAGTCTGGTCTAAGCATACTCAGAAGGGGTTAGTTAGTCCAGTGACTAGGAAAGCCCATTACATAGGCATTTAGACTAGAAATTTAACCACCCACCACTGACTGTACATACTCCATTCCTCTGTGAGCTCCTTGAGATCAAGGACTGCTTTTTAGGTATACTCAGTGTTTTGCACGTGCCTGGTACATGATGTTTATTTACTGACACAGAGATTGGAGATAATATTGGGAATACTGAGAATGAGAAGCTGAAATGTAGGGACACATTTGAGATCTAGAAAAGCTATACACAATCAAGATCTGTAGTTTCATGCACAATCTTTTTTTTTCTTATTCTACTACCTATATAGAAAAGCTAATTTGGTTTTTTTCGTTCAGAATTTCAAAAAAATGGAGAAAACAAAACATTTGGATTTGCCTACTTGAGTAGTATGAACTCTGAATGTTCCAAGAAGGATTCAGAGAAGTAGCAGCACTCAACCTACTTCTGGTAGGAAAAAGCTAATTACAAATCATTTAGTTCCTTCAAGTCCTCACAAGTTCTTTGAAGAAACCTATTTGTCCCAACGATGCCCCAGTATGTGCAGCATGCCCTATCACGCCTCTCCCCACCCCATGGTGGTGCCTTCTCTCTCACTTCATTGCTCCACTAGACAGCTTCCTAGTACACACGTTCTCTGCAGCCTGATTTTTAGCATCATAAACCCTGCCAAGGGAGCAGTTTTAAGAATACTATTTAATGGGGCAACACTCCATCAAGGAGGCCTGTCCATTTCTAGACCATTGCATAGGAAGACCAGGTACTCAGCCTCTCATCTACATACAGATCAGGGAGTCCAGATTTCCTTTTTGCCCTAGTTATGGTTCATAGAATCACCCTCAGGTTGAAGCCAAACTTGGAAAATTCCAGGGGAAAAGGGAATTTTCCATGGGGATTGGAATAACTGAACCTTGGCCAGGGAGGAGGCTGGAACAGTTCCCTTGCCAATGGAGTAGGAGTAGACAGGATAGTTAGCATGGTACTAACAGATGAAATGAGAAAAGCTTTGGCCTTCACGAAATCTTCTATCTCCTTCCCAGCAGGGTTATGATGTAGTGAGGGAGCCTCAGAGTTAACAGAAATCAGAATCCTTGGAGGGGATTTTTTCATATTTGAATCCCAGGTGACTAACAGTGCCTGGCATATAGTTGGAGCTTAATATTTGTTATGCCCTAGAACACTAGAATTGTTAAGACCAGGTGATTTCTAATGCATTGTTGGTGGAGTTTAGAAGTGATCCAACCATTTTGGAGAGCAATTTGGAACTATGTCCAAAGGGCTATAAAAACGTGCATACCCTTTGACCGAGCAATAGCACTTCTAGGGCTATATCCCAAAGAGATCATACAAGTGGGAAAAGGACCCACATGTACAAAAATATTCATAGCAGCTCTTTTTGTGGTGGCAAAGAATTGGAAATTGAGGGGATGCCCATCAATGGCTGAACAAGCTGTGGTATATGAATGTAATGGAATACTATTGTGCTATACGAAATGAGCAGGCAGACTTCAGAAAAACCTGGAAAGACTTGCATGGACTGATGCAGAGTGAAATGAGTAGAACAAGGAGAACATTGTACATACATAATAACAGCCACACTGTGCGATGACTAACTTCGATAGCCTTAGCCCTTCTCAGCAATGGAAGGATCTAAGACATCTCCAAAGGTCCCATGATGGAAAACACTATCCACATCCAGAGAAAGAACTATGGAGTTTGTATGCAGATCAAAGCATACTATTTGCTAATTTTTTTTCCTGTTTTGTTTTGTCTCCTCTTTCTGTTGATTCCTCCTATTGGTTCTAATTCTTCCTTACATCACTAACATGAAAATATGTTTAATAGGAATGTAAATGTATAGCCTATATCAGATTACATACCGTCTTAGGAAGGGTGGTGGGAAGGGAGGGAGAGAAAAATTTTAAACTCAAAAGCATATGAAAGTGATTGCTGATAAATCAAAAAAAAAAAAAAGACCAGGTGCTTTGACCTGCTAGATGAATCTAGGGCTATGAACCATATTCTAACACCAAGGCAAAGATCTACCTTTGTTGGTTTATGGCACTAGCTCCTGGAAGGGAGAATGAAAGTGTAGGCATCCCTGGCCCCCTCTCCCCACCTCAGAGCACAAAGGAGGTGAGTCAAGCAAGGCCCACCAAAAGGGAATCCTTTAATATAGATACTGAAACAGGATACACAAAACGGCCCCCTGGGCAGTACTGCTCACACACATGACTCTGGCCCCATAAGCCAGATGGATGCAATGGTTTTCCAAAAAGGGACAGTTTACAACTTGGATTCTCTCCCCAGGGGTACAGGTAAAGGGAAGGTGTTTTTTTTAAAAACATGGCTGTCACTTGTTTACTTTGCAGAAAGGGGAATCTGGGGGATGAAGGGCACAGCCAAAGAATTTCTACATCCTGGTGAATAACAATTCCTCCCTCCCCCCAAGTATATTCCCTGCCAGGGCTGAAGCTTGGGACCCCTACTCCCCAATGGAATGGTCACTCATACAAAGTCAGGGAATATGCACATTTATGAGAACAAGGGAAAGAATAGGGGAACCAGGGGGGCTGTACAACAGAGGGACTCACTTTCCTTTAAATAGCTTTTTTTCTTTTTTTTTCCCTGCTTTTAGTGTTTCTACACTATGTACATTTTGTGCTTTGTAATTAATCACCTCCCTCCCCCCCAACCCCACCCTACACAGCCTCTTGCACTTGGGCTTGGGGTGAAGAAGAGGGAACATGGGTGCCACAGATACAATGAGGCTGGTGGGGAGAGATCTGGTCTACATGACAGCCCCTCAATACCCAATGAAGGGTAGCACAGGCTTGCTGTAGCCTTTAGGTCCACATACATAATGACTACTAAAGATGAATTAGTAGGGCTTCATCATCAAGCCAGGAAGAAAAAAAACCCAGGGCCCTTCCAGAGTCCACAGGCCCAGAACATCAGACCATGCTCGGCTTCTCCCCCAACTCTGCCACATTCATGAGGAAGATAAAACAGAAGGCTCAAAGCCAGAGTCAGATAGAGGGCTGGCACCAGTCAGGGTAGGGATGGGGCAAGGCTTCTGATAGGACACTGTGGATGGCCTGTGCAGTGGGAAGATGTAAAGAATACATCAGGGCCAAGGAGAGGAAGCCTCAGTCCTCGTGCTGGCAGAGAGGTGAGGGAAGGGGCCTGGACAGAAACAACTGTCATAACAGCTAGGAAGAAGGACGGACTGAAGTGGCCAGCCACAGTGTGTGGCTACTAGGTCTGAGCAACAACAGAAGTGGCTTTGGTTGGGTGAGCGTGATGTATGGGCAGCTGAAACGCTTTAGTTTCCCTGCCTCTGGATGAGGAAGAACAGTGGTGAGTATGTAAGGACTGAGGGGCAATGATGAGTGGATGGTAGGAGTGGGCATGGCAGTTCTGAGACCAGCCTAAGCTGGAGGATCCAAATGAAATCAAGGGTCAGTTGTTCTCGAAGAGGGACAGCAGGTCATCATTACTGTTGGTGGGGAGGTCGGGTGGGCCCAGGTACGACAGCAGCTCATCGGGATTGGTCAGTTCTGGGAGGAGCTGAAGACAAAGTGAAGAATGTCAGGAGCCAGAGTCTGAGTCCTATCTCCATAGCTGAACCCAGCTAGCATGCCACCCTCCATCTACTTTAGAACTAATTATGAGACAAGCCCTGTAATTATAATTACAGGGCCAACCCCCACATACTGCTGCTTTGACATGTTCATTACAAAACATGTTAAAATCATTTTTTTAAACCTTAATACAGCTATTGTATAGACAGTCAAAGATCTATGACTGTAACTATGGGAGCTCCTTCTGCTAACCAAGGTGGAATTGGATCTCAGGTCTTCCAAATGACTAAGTCTAGTCCTCCATTGACTGTCCCACTGCCTCGCTATGGTTTGAGGGGTGGGGGCACATTTGGACCTACTGGACATCTCAGTGAGGGAGCACTGCCAATCCAGAATGGCACCTGCTTCACAAATCTATCATCTTGGAGAGCTGGAATTAATGGCTTGTGGAACTTGAACCTAGGTTTTTTGGACTTTGAGGTTAGTTATTTACTATGCTACATTGCCTTTAATGAATAAGAGAAAACTTCATTTCCTTAAATCTCCTCACCTTTCTGGATTTCCTTTTCCTCATCTGTAAAATATGGAAACTGAATGAATTCTGAGGTTTCTTTCAGCCCTAAGTTAACAATCTCTGTGACCAAGAAACACAATTGACCTTTCCTTCCCTATCTACAACTCTTTTCTCGATGACCTTGAGTCTCACGTTTCTCAGAAAGGTATGGTTAGCAAGAGGTGAACTACACTCACATCCAGAGCTGGCTCTGGCCCTTCTACAGTGCCAGGCATCCCTGGCTGCCCCATCATGCCTGCAGCAGAATTAAAGGCCAACTCGCCAGTAGGACCTGTCCCACTCGATGGCCCCAAGGGCTGCCGGGCCTGGGGGGGTGGGTTCCGATGATGGAGCTGTGACCCTGGTGGGGCACTGAGATTGGGATTGTGCAGTGCCTGCTGGCCAGGATTGTGAGATGGGTCCATGTGGCCTGATGGTGCCATCTGAACAGAAGGAGGAAGCCACACAGTGAAATATTACAGGAAAAGGCATATTCATTTGTTCTCCCCCAGTTTCCCTCCCTTTGTAGGTGCAGAGACCAAGAATTATTCTTTAAGCCACCTGCCCCCTGTCCCCTCCTGAAACCACACTGACCTGTCCAGGGATGGAAGGAGCTGGAGGCTTTTCTGGAGTCAGGAGGCTGCTAGGAATGTCTGACTGGTATGAGATTGGTGGTGGCCCTGGGGTGAATTCTGTAAGGGTTGGGGTACTAGGTGTGGTGGGGGGGAAAGAATCAGGGAAGTTTCCAGGGCCTGAAAAGTTAGAACCTGCAAAACAAAGGTGTTTTGTGAGATACATTCTTCAAAATAACACTGCCTTATTGTGGCTTACACTTGTTTTGAAATCAATGACTTCAGGCAAATTAAATTTTAAAATGCATTTAAGATGGAAGAAGACTGACAAAAAACATCTTTGTGGGCTAGTTGTTTGTTTTGTTTTACTTAAAGAGCTCACTTAATTGGTGATAGAAATTCCAAAGTCTACAATAGATATAACTATTCAGAAAGAGAAAAGATAGCCTTTATTGTTGCTGATAGATCAGTAGCTTTTGTTAATATCCTTGCAGGTGGGAAGAACACATAAAATAAAACTTTATGCATATTTCACCCTGAATAAGGCCAGGTTATTGAAATGTCCCCCCAAAATTGACTAGGATTGACAGGGGCAGAGAAATGGGGACAAAAACCCTTCATTGATGGTCCTTCTGCTATTCCAGGTTCCTGAGGATTCTTACTCCAAACTATAAAAGAAACAATCAGGCTGGTACTCACTCTGACCGGGATAATCGCTGGTGGCAGGGGCTGAGGGAGGTTGCAGTGGGGCAAAAGGGGAAGATCCAGGGCCCAAAGCAGCAATCATCTCCATGACATTGGGCATCACCATGTGGGTAGGGCTCATGGTGCGGCAGCGCTTTAGAACAGGTCCATCTGATTCTTCCTTAATGTGGAGGTCAGGCTTGATGGGCACTGGTTTCCAGCTACAGGTGGGGTCAATGGTGATTTCTTCATAGTCTGAGCTGGGGAGGAGAGGGGACACACAAAAGAAATCAACTTTTAATTACATGCTATATCTTCACTGATAATCTTATACATTCCAACTGACCTCCCTACCCTCATCCCTTTATATCATTTTCCCATTTCACTAAGCCTCAGTTCTGAGTATCTCTTTGCCCAAATCAATTTAACAAACAATTACTGGGTACCTAATGTGTATAAGGCATTGCTATTATCCCTTGAGTTTCAACTGAGATTTTCCAACTCAAATCCTTATTGATTTGGAATGAATTGTTGATTATCTAACCGTTTGTACCCAGCATCATTAAGTTAGCAGGATATATGATCCCTGAGTTGGCACTGGGCCCATTTCCTGGGAAGATTCCATGATCCAACTGTGATATGGGTGAAAAGATTTCAGTAGATCTCAGCATTACATCTTGCATGGTCATGACTGCCCTCTGGTGGCCCCACAAAACATCAGTTCAAAATCTGGCTAAGTCCAATTAGAATTACTTTTGGATGTAAATAAGAATCCCCAGCATATATTGATCCACCTCCAGGCCTTCCAGCAACGCAGTCTTACTGCAAAGAAACAGAGGATACATTGTCAGTGAAGTAACAAGGTCTCTACCTCAAAGATACCCTCCTCTCTCTATCACAAGCCGATTCTCTGGGCACCCAATGTCTATGACAAACCTTGGAGAAGTCACTCCATCATTATGAAATGCAAGTTTTCCCATCTCTAACTTTACCTTGCCTTATATATTTCACAAGGTTGTGAGGTAACATGTCAAATTGCTTTGATAAACATAAAATGTTATATAAAATGCAAATGATCATTATTGCCACCACTATTGAAGTACCCTCAACCCCTTGGTGACTCCAAAAGGCATAATCCCTATACTCACTTGCAGACAGGACATCTCCAAGTTCCCCTCTCACAGTTCAGCTGCAGGTAGGATTCTAGGTCAAAGCACTAAAAAGATGATCAGATACAATCAATTAATCAACAAGTATTTATCAAGCACCTACTATGTGCCAACAGGCATTATGCTACTGCTGGAGAAACATGTACAAAGAATGAAACAATCCCTGCTGGCAGAGTTTACATTCTAGTGGCAGGAGCTGGGGGGCATGGGGAGCCCCTTCCTCTCAAGAACATATAAAAAGGCATAAGGCTGTAAGAAGTACCCAAGCTGAACAGGCTGGGTTTATACATTGCCTCAGTTGTCTGTGCTAATGTCTCTACTTTCACCCTCTAGCCCCTGCCTCTCAATTTCTAGATCTTCAAATTGGGCTCAAGGCATGACAAATAAACAAATGATCTCAAAGCCCAATTTATATGATTTATCACCACCATCTTACTTGTATGTGGCGGCAATCATGTCCTCGGGCAGGGAGCTGGATCCTTCGGAAGGTGATGGGACACTTCAAGGACACTTTGATAGCAGTCTGCTCCACACCATCCTCTCCATTGGGTCCAGGGGTGCCAGGGATGGTACCACTGCTAAAATTCCGCTTTACTAATCATTGGGAGGAAAACAGACGAGATGCTCCTGAGCTTCGAGAAGCTGGGGATACTTCAGGGATATAAATGGGGAAAGGCTGCTGCTAATTAGGCACCAATGAGTCAAATCTCATGATGACAAATCTGAAATAGCTGTCTGGCTCAGAGATTAACAGGGTTTCTGAAGCCCCATAAAGGCAGGCTCATGGCAGGAATTGGCAGGGGGCTGGGCACTACTCACTTTTGGTGATGCAGTGCTCCGCCGGAAGCAGGCGCTTCTTGATGAGGCCCTGCAGGACAGAGCGAACCGAAGGCCGATGCACCAGCTGCAGCACAAAGAGGTGCGACTGCACAAAAAGAAGGCTCAGGTTAGGGGGACAGAGACCAGCTGTTTGAGGGCACCCGCTTGCTGGGTCCCAGCCCCTGGGTCTAGCTCCTATAATTTCAGGGCTGTTGTTGGGTAAAGGAGAAAGAAATAGAGGGAAGAAGCTAGGTACCTGTGGCGTCCCCCTCCCCTGTGAGTCTTTAGGTGTGGGATAAAAGTTCCTTTGGCCCCACTTGGAACACAGGTGGCTGCCTCTATTTGACACAGATCTCCTCACATTGGCCTTCATTTAGAAGCCTCAAGCACAGCTGCTGTTACCCAGGGTTTACTTGTAAAGAAAAAAAAGAGATACTGATCCCCCTTCCTCCTGAATTAATCAAAATGATTATTTCCCAGTCCCTATCTCTCCACCAAAAAAAAACCAGGAAAAACTGGGCCCAGAAGTCTGCTGAAGGTTAGCCTTCCTTCTTCACAATATGTACTGTTGCTTATTTTGGGTCTGGGTTCAATTTCCAGAGCCCTGTACAATTTGGCCTGTAAGTGCCTATGCTTCAAGCTTCCTTATAGCAGCAGAGATACACCTGGGGGATTTGGGGCTCCTCCTTATAACTCTATGTTGAATATTGATTGAGGTGGTATAACTTCCACTTGGGGAGGTTTTTCCTGCTTCCTTCTCCACAAATAGCCAAGAAACCTCATGGAGAGCAGTGATCCAATCTTGGCACACGGCCTGGCATCTCTGCAATGAGGAGCCAGGACTCCAGGAGCATGGTCCTATACCCAGGGGCCCTTCTTAACCATTTATACAAATTAATGTCAACTCCAAATCTAATGAGTACAACACTGGCAGAAGCACATGCAACTGTGTCCCTCTTTTGGTGGGCACAGAGAAGGGATTGGAAGGTAAACAAATGGCTTGCAAGGAAGGGAATCCAGTACCTTTTCCTTTAGTGATGAAGCCTATAACTCAGACATCTTCAACTGGCCTGGCAGCTTTACCCTGACTATCATCAGGCAGGGATATTTGTATACAGATAGTCATACTCAGTGTGCCCGTACAAGTTTATACAAGTGTCTGTGCAAATGTTAACTCTCCTCTGTGTTTCGTGTTTGCCTGGCCCTGGCTATGCTGCCCACCCCACTTCCTTGCTCCCAGCTCCCATGTCCTGTGTTGTCCAAGAGTCACTTACACAGCAGCAGGCGGTGACAGTGATCTGGATGGTGTTCCTGCCAGGCTGGCACACATGCTTCAGGTAGAGGGGCTTGTGGGACGTCTTGTTGTCTCCTCGCTCGATGGTCAGGGGTGTGGCATTGACGCTCACCTGCACCGACGCAGGCCAGTTGGTGTTCATCTGCCGGTCCTCGTGATGATAGCATTTAAACTGTAGCTCCAGGTCAGGTCTGAACCAGGGAAGAGGAAACAGCTTGTAACCAAGAAAATCTACCACAAAGTATGGGGAGTGGGAATGACAGGCTAATGGGAAGGTGGGGGTCCAAGGGGCTCACCTCAGCATCAGCGTTTTGTAGACCGAGTCGCGGAGCTGGAAGACATGGTTGCTGACAGCCAGGTTGTGCTGCAGACGGAAGGGCTCCAGGACCACCCCATCTCTGACCGGGAACGTGAGCCGCAGCTCGTCACATGGGTTTCCTGCAAGGGGAGGGCAGGGGCTGGCGGCGGGCATGGGGGCCAGCGACACCCAGTGCCAGTGGACATGTAGCTTGAGTTGGTGCTGGGCAGAGGGGATGGTGGGGGAGCCCAGTGGGCACCCGACCAGCAGTGTGGACTTGGGACAGGCACTGCCCTCTCTCCAGCTGGGCCGAGCACGAGGCCCTGCTTCTTCCTGGTTCTTAGGGGGGCCCAGGGTGCATCTCCCCCTTCTCTCTTGAACCATGCTACCATGATGAGCCATGCTGGGGGCTGCGTTTGGGCATCCCTCCCCCCATTCTCAACTGTCACTTTCAACGGTCATGGAATGTTTGGAGCTGAAAGTTCCATTGCCCCTTAAAGGGGGCCCCCAGTTGGGATGTGCAGCAGAGGCATGTTGCCCCTGCCAATCCTGCATGGGGGGAGCCTGCTCCAGGCTCTGTGGAGGGTGGGAGGCTAGACAAAAGGCAGATCTCCTCAGGTTTTCCTAAGGACCCTCAAGTTCTAAGGGTATCCCCATCACTTTGTTACTTGACTGATGGTTTCAGATCCCCAAACTCTATCTGCCATGGTTCTAAAAACAGCTAAGAGAACTGTTTGGTTTGGTGGGCTTTTTTTTCTTTTTAGACTCCATCCACTGAAGGTTAAATGTAAAAAAAACCTGATGCGTTGATACATCAGTCACTCCCCTACCACCCCCCAACAAACCCCACTATCTTATAATCGTTTGACATAAAAAAAGTTAAGCAAAACCATCTAATACAATGATTGTAACTGACAGCAAGTGTAACTTTCTGCTCTTCTAGTTTACCACTTCTTAACAGCAAGGAAGTCTATTTTACCCTTAGTCAGTGGGAATCAGTACTGACCACTATACAACCTGAATTCTGTTGTCTTCATTTACATTAGTGCAGTCATTGTGTATACTGTTGTTTTGGTTCTGCTCACTTCACTCTGCAGTTCACACAAGTCTTCCCATGTTTCTCTGAATTCTTCATTAGACTGCCTTAGCAACCTAGAGATTCCACCGCTAGGCACAGACCCCAAGGAGGTCAATGACAAAAAGAAAGGTCCCCATATACACCAAAATATTTATAGCAACATTTTTGTAGCAACAAAGGACTAGAAACAAAGTAGATGTCCATCAACTAAAGAATGGTTAAATAAGTTATGGTACATGAACATAATGGAGTATTACTGTGCTGTAAGAAATGATGAATCCATATTCAGAAACATGGTTAGACTTATATGAACTAATGAAAAGTGAAGTAAGCAGAAGCAAGAAGACAATACAGAGACTGACTACGACAATGTAAATGGAAAGAACAAAACAATAACAATACTTGGAAATTATAGGAACCAAGCCTGGCCTCAAAAGAGGAAAAGACAAACCCATCTTCCCTTTGCAGAAGTGAGTGATCATGGGTGTGGAATATTACACAGACTTTCTTGGATGTGTTGCATAGTTTTGCTGAACTCTTTTTTTCCCCTCTTTTTGAAATTCTGTTACAGGGGACAGTTCAGGAAGGGGGAGGAATAAATACAATAAGAAATGTAGGTGACAGAAAAACAAAAGATACCAATAAAAATCTTTTTTAAAGGTAACACAGTCTTCTCCAATCACTGAATGGTTTTCAGGGCTTCCCATGTGAAGATGAAAACTGTCTTCATTTCCAACCTACTCTTCGATAATATTTCTTCTGAGAGTTCAGACTCTTAGAAACCCTAAGAATGAGACTTACCAGAGGGAGAAGGGTGTAGGGAACTCATGTTGGGCTTAATGTCAGGCAGGAATGGAGACTTGACTTCTTGACTAGGAGACATATAAGGTGGTATGCTACTGCCAGGAGTCATTGGGGGTGTAGGGTTCCCAGGCAGTGGGGAGCTGGGGTAGCCAGGCATTGATCGGGTGGGCTGTAGGAAAACAGACAAAAGCTATTAAGGCAAGTAATGGCTAGATAACTGGGCCAAAACAGAAATGTGTATGTGTGAGTCTAATATTTGAGTGCATAATCACATTGGAGGGGGAGGCAAGAGCTGCTGAGAAGTGGCTTAACTCTCAAAGGCTCCTCATGTTCTGGCCGCTGGGGTCAAGCAAGTTTCACAAGGGGGCCCATATTCCCATTTCCATCATACCCCATTTATGTTGGGCTGGCTGTAGCTGTTGAAGTTCCCTCCATTGAAGTTGGTGTTCTGCCCATTGAACTGCTCTGTGGACTGCTGGGGATAAAAAAATGTGTCAGTGACCTGCAAATAGAGCCTTGGCCTGTACCTTTAGTGCAGAATTCTCTCAGACATTTGAATACCAAGGGATGGCCAGAAGTACAATGCTAGATTATAGAAAGACCCTGGATGACAGGCATTTGTGAGAAAAGGGGAGAACTGAGATAGAGGACATAAGACACCAGAGAACTTACCACAATCTGAATAAATCACCAACAAACATTTCAACATTCAAAGAACAAGGGAGAAGCTTGTTATAAGAAACTGTGAACTTGTGTTATAGAAGCCTTTTTGCTAATTCTCATGAATTCTAGAACTGGGGGAGTAGAAAGAGAGAAGCTAGAGAGCCGGCAGTGTATGGTAACATATTAGGCACCACCTTCCCTGCAGCTTTCTTCCCAGCTCTAGAACTCAAGCATTAGCAAAAGGTGCATCTTGCCACCTCATTCAGCCACAGCAGAAGCAATCCTCAAAATCTCTACTCCAAAAGAGTAGTAGATGAAAGATCAGGTTATAATAATCTTCTGGGGCACTGTCACTGTTCCATAGAGAGAATGATACCAAGGCCTAGAACAGAACCTGTCTTGTACAATACTTTAGGTTTTCTATAGTAAAATGGAGAGCTTAGTGCTTTTGATTAAAAAACCAAAACAAAAAAGGAGTATTTAGATGGCTTAGACCCTTATAAACCTCTCTATATTGAATTTCCAAGCTACAATTCTAAAAGCCACGCTGGCAGCAGCTTTGTACCTTAAAATAGGGTCCTGCTGAGCTGGAGGTGGACAGGTATTGGCCCATTGCTTGCTGGATAGGCATCCTCTGGCCAGGGTACGAGGGGGAGGGTGCTGATGGCTGTGCAGTATTTGGTGCATATTGGGCAGTGCTGGGAGCATACTGGCCACCTTGCATATACTGCTGTGCTGGATAACCCTGGAAAAGAGATAAAACAGATACCCAAAGATAGTTAGAGGGCTTAAGACTACAGAAAAGTCATCTGGGAGGGAAAAGAAAACTGCCTGAAGAAGAGCATCGTTCTACTGCACAAGGGCCATGGAATACAGAACTCTAACCTCTGAAAGAATACAAGGGTAGGTCAGGTGGGGAGGGGGTTGAGGGGAGAATTCTTGGGTTTGTTTGGGATTCTGTTACATCTGCCCCCTGGGCCCTGGACAGCTCACTCCAATCTAATATCGGTTCATACTCCTTTATGCTTGCCTAAACCTAAACCAGTTGAGAATATAAACATCAGTAACTGAGGTATCTGAGCTGTTCCTGGGGTGAAGCAGCTCTCAGATCTTTCAATGCCCTTTTCTCTGTACTCACCTCACTGGAGTAGGCTCTCTTGACTCCCTGTCGGGGCATTTGCTGTGTCTGAGGGGCCCCTGGGTACCCATGCTGGGGCAGTCGCTGCCCTCCATACAAGGGAGTCATTCCAGGTGCCCGGGTTGGGTTCATACCCATGGGGGAGATCCCAGAGGGGCCCATCACCCCTCCTATACTGGCAGGGTTCATGCCAGCTGGGACACTGGGCCCCCTTGGACCCCCATGCTGCAGAAACTGGCTGTTAAAGGGCTGTCCTGCCCCCATCTGGGGAGAGAGAAAAAGGAATTATTCAAGGCCCCATCTATGAAAAATGACAGAGAGAGAGAGAGAGAGAAAGAAAGAATAACTCCACATTCATCTTTGCTTATCCCTCAGCCCAGCACAACACTTTTAACATCCCATCTGACTTCTATCATATTACAGTTATCTTTCTTGGGTCTTTTACTGCTCTACTTCTTTACTATCTTTCCCATAGCATGATCTTTCGTCTTATGCCCCTCCCACCCTTTCTCCAATAGACTCCCCTGGACAGCCAGAAGTGTGAAGGGGAGGGTTTGGGGAAACCATATAGCCCTCAGCTGTTATGCCCCCACCCCATGCCCCAGTTTATCCATGCGTGTCCATCTTACAGCAAAAAACCTTCTCCTCGTACCATGCTGAGGATCTGGACTAAGTCAGTGTTTTATCAGTGACCTCACAGAACTATTCATTTTTAGAGCTAGAAGGGCCCTTAGAAACCTACTGAACTGATTATTTTAAAGAGATGAGGAAACTGAGACTCAGAAGTTAAGTGACTTGCCCAAGGTCACACAGCTGATTACTGACAGAACTGAGACTAGAAGCCAGGCTCTCAGTCCAGTATTCCTTCCCCTATACCATGCTGCCTCAATCTGGGCACACAGGACCAAGGTGAGTAGTCAGGGAAGGCACCTTACCGCTCCATACTGGCTCAGCTCCTGACTCTGCTTCTCCTGGAGAGCGGCCACAGTGGCAGTAGCAGTAGCAGTGGCAGTAGCTGCAGCAGCAGCCACAGCGGCAGCAGCAGCTGCCTGAGTGAAGTCAGTGGAGGGTCGGGTGGCATGTGAGGGGAGACCTAGGCCCCCAGGGCCACTTGGGCTGCCTGTGTAGCTGCAGGAGACACAAGATTACACCTCCATTCCGCCCTGGCTCAGAAGCAGCCTCTTATTAATCACATAAGGCTAAAATTTGAGTTCTTTCAAAAGAGGGGACTCGGCTACCAACTTCTTAGGCAGAATGGAATCTCATTCATTCTTTTTCAAATGTTTTAGGTCATATCTGAAGTCAGCAGAGCAGCAGTTAGTCTGTGCACACACAATTAACCAACAAATATTGATTCACTCCCTAGTATGTACATGGTATTGTGCTAGATGTGAACTAAAGACCCAAGTTCTAAATGGGGAAAATTCAAAAGAGTTGGACAGGAACCCCTTCTACAAGATGGTGCTTACCTGGTGGGAAAGCCAGGACCTCCAGGATAGCTGCCACGGCCATACATTCCTTGCTGCATATAACTCTTGTTGGCACCGCCTTCTGGAAAAGCTTGCTGCCCCAAGAACTGAGGAGAGTTCATAGCAGGGCTGCCACCTGCCATGCCGGGCATCATGGGACTGCCAGAGGGGTTCCCCCCAGGGCCCATGGGGCTTCCCAAAACCTACAAAAAGCAATAATACTCACATTGCCAAGAACCTCTAAGGCAGCGTGTTATGGACCCCTTCTCAGAATGTTCTTAGATATATAAATGTTAAAATAATGATGCATTTTGGTTTTTTTTCCCCTTCCAAGTTTATGGAACCCCTGAAGTTTCTCCTTGGAATGCTTCTGGATCCATAGACCCTAGACTAAGAAACCCTTCTCTAAAGGGAAGTAACAGTCTAGTCTACTCTAAAACAGCAGCCTTCTACTTCTTCAAAACAGAGGGGCCAGGATGTCAGATTAAGGGAGGGGAAAGAATGTAGGGGTTGGGGTGGGGATTTACTGAGAATAGTTGAGAGATTACAAGACCCCAGAGAACAATGTTCTGAGGGAGACTAAGGTGACTAATTCATCTACACGTTTATCTTGGGGAAGCGACGGCTAAGTCCTGAACATTTGGTGGGAAGCTTTTACCTGACTCTGGGATGTATTGCTGACTCCCCACACGGTGGTTACCACGGAGAGTGATCCTGTTGGCTGATTGGTGCTCTGTTGCCAAGGAACAGACTCATACGCAAATGAACCATCACTGTGGGGGAAAGAGGATAGTAAGGAACATATTTCAAGTTCCAGACAGTGAACTGGCACAATCTTGAGGTTAGGTGGTATAGGGATGCCTGATAGTACAGGGATTCACTGTTCTCAGAGGAACTGAGGGCTGGGTACAGGGACAGGTCATTCCAGGGAAGATAGGGAGCGGAGAGCATAAGCATGACTCAAACAGACCAACCACACAGGTCCTGGCCTTAATCAAGGCCCAACACAGGAATGGGAGTGTCTTTTACTCACCCGTGTGGCGTGGGGGGGAGGGCAGGTTTCATTGGGTTCATGGAGTTCATTGGCTGTGAAGTATCGTGAGGGACAGGGGGGTCTGGGACTTGAATATAGTTGACCTCAATGGGGTTAATCTGGGACTCAGCCCCTCCAAGCTGCTGTGACAGAAAGAGAAAAACTGTCACCTCTGAGGAAAATTTAACAGAAGATGCTATAGGGACTTATAGGAAACTAGAGTAACTGAATCATTCCCTCCCCACCACAAACGATGAATAGAAAAAAGCTGAATGGGAGAGTTCATAGGTGTGCTCTTTTGGGGGCTCAGGAGCTAGTTAGTGCAGTCCCTTGGGCTCTTCTTTCATGAGCAGAGGGTATATTCTGGGTAGGAAGCACATGGAGGGCACCCCAGGCAGGGCAGGGTTAAGCTTAGGGACCCAGGGGGCCATACTCAGGGTGTCTCGGCCAGCCAGAGGAACTTGGCGTCCTGCCCATGTCTGGCAAACCTCTGCTCCTGGCAAGCTCAGCTAAGAAGAGTACATTAACCCCCTGTGGCCCAGCTACTACCACACAAGCACCCAGAGCACTAGTATGAATGACCCAGGAAACTACATATCTAGGTACAAATGTCTTCATCACTCTGTACAAAACTTTTCCTCCTAGTCTTTCAGTATCCATATAAAAAAAGGGAAATCTCAGCTTCTCTCAGCAGAAACTTTGGGGTGAGTAGAGCAATAAGAGAAGAACTGGGTCCCACCAGAAACCACTTGGAGAAGTGGATGGAGGGGCAGCTAGGTGGTGCAATGAATAGAGCTCTGGCTTTGGAGTCAGGAGGACCTGAGTTCAAATCCAGCCTCAGACACTTAACATTTACTAGCTGTGTGACCCTGGGAAAGTCACTTAATTCCAATCGCCTCACCAAAAAGCAAAAAAAAAAAAAGGTGGAGAGGGGGCAGGTAGAGAAGGGAAAGGCACCTCAGCTGTGAAGAGCTGCAGGCTCTTGTTTACCATTGCTTGCAAGGAGAACAGAGGTGAAAGGCTGATACTACAGTGTTTTCAGGCTCAAAGGGATTTCCATAGTTGACAAATGAAGATGTCCCTAGAGGAACTAAGCATGGAAGAAGTAAAAAGACAGAGCCTTGGGGACCTTGGGGAAGTTCGAGAACCAGAAGTCCAATATGAGCAAGGGTCCTCAGAGCTCAGCTTCCTAAGAGTAGGCAGGGTCGAGAAAGTGCAATAGCTCAGCTCCCAGAAAATTCAGACAGGGGCTTGAAAAACAAGGCCAAAAACAAAGCCTGGTAATTATTTTCTGGGAACGGTGCTGTATAGAATCTTACTCAAAGTCAAGAAGGTCAGAGAGGATTAGCAGGGAAGGGCAAAGTCCAAGGAATTACAATGTGGTTTAACTACCACCACCAGCAGATACCACCATACTCCTCTTTATCAGGAGCTGATGCCATGGAGGAAAGGGGACATAGCATGGGAGGTCAGAAAAAAAGGCAAGACAGAAAAAGCAAAAACAAAACCTTTACTCAAATGAAGCACAGAATCTTGGCTGTTGAACAGACAGCCAGGTCTTTCTGCCTCCTATAGTCTCTTCCCCAATCCCCTGGAAACAAGGGACATTTTACCTAACAGAATTTCTTCTCTGTGTCTGAAGGAGCACATAAGCCAGCTGCCTTTCCTTCTAAAGCCAAGCAGCCATCACCTCAGGATGCAGTAGGAGCTGCTCTCTCTAGCACCCGGAGCATTAGACTGGGAATCCAGTGTGAGCCCTTTAACACAGTCTCTCCCCTCCTCCCAGAATAGGAGAGGGGGGCATTAGTTCTGTTCCCATTCCCGGGCCAGTTGTGCTCTGTGTTAGACAGGCATCAGCCATCCCACTTGGGGCTTCTGTGCAGTCTGCCAGCCTCCTAGGCAGAGTGTGAGCATTACTGCTGGTAAGGCTAAGTTGTTTCAGAGAGGAAGAAAGACCGATATTGGCCACTCCACTGAAGATGGATGCACAGCCAGAGGTGGGATATAAGACAGGGCAGAGTACACAGGAGCAGAGAGGTTGGCCTTTACAGACAGACATGGTAGATGTTTGCAGAGATGCACACTCAAGACATGCACAGACACACTTTGAACATGTGTGTCCGTCTGAGGAATTGTATACATCCATCTGTCAGAGAGTATGTGTTTGCTCCCATCTGTCACACACATACAGCATGAGTAATTGTCAGCAACCACACACATGGCATAAGCACACAGGGGATATGACTTGCACAAGAGATGTTGCAAACAAGAGGCATGATACACTTAAGACACAAAGTACATAAAAGAATGACAGTGTTCCAAAGAGCAGACAAGCCTGCCCAAGACATGCAGAAACACTCGTGAGCCAAGGAATTAACAAAAGGGACAATGTGGAAAATGCCAATTGTGAAAAAAATTAAAGAATTCATGAGAGAGAGCATGTACCTAAGAGATACACTGTGAAAAAGGGAGAGCAGTAGAACCAAAATAGAGGAGGCCCAAGATATGGCAAGACACAGAAATGGTGAGACTACTATACACAGGGAAGAGCAGAATAGTAAAGACAAGTCTCTTAGGGATAACTGGTATAAATATATGTGTATCTATATGCACATAAACACACAGTACAGACATACACACATCCTTTATAGTAGTTACAGAATTAAAGAACCCTTCAAATGGTGAAAGGAGTTTTAGAAATTATGTAACCCAGTTCCTTTTGTAGAAGAGGAAATGTGACATATCTAAGGTCATTGGAACCCAATTCTCAATGTTCTTCTTATGTGTACTGTTTTCTAATCTGAAATAGTAAAACCGTAATCTTTTCTAGTCCAAATGTTCTTTCAGGGGGGGGGAGTAGGAAGAAGGGAAGGTTTAAGATGCCTGTTTATTGAGCTCTCACCATTTTAGTTCTTTGGAACCAAAGCATTAATTTCACCAGTGAACAATCCCCTCCCCTGACTGGGCGTTACTAGGCTGTTTCAACTGGTCCTTTAGAAGTCCCACAAAAGGTGGCAGATGTGGATCAGTGTCCTTCAAGTGTTAAGGGGGCCCACCTGGAGCAGTGACCCTTTGTGTCCCACAGCAGGGAATAAAGGAGACTCTAGTCTTAGAGACAGCCCCCAGTGTTCTCGGCAAAGATAGAACATGCTGAAATGGAGTTGCCTTTTGCTGGGTAGGTAGATAATTGCATAAGTCATCACAACAACCCCAAATACCAAGGACTCAGAGCAGTTGAGTAAGAGAATCATAACTAAAGCCAAATCACTGACACCCCCCCCTCAGTTAGCAATTCAAAGCACTTTATGCATAACTTCCAGCTGGGGAGGATGGGAAAAGTTAATCTTATTCTTCTAACCACTTTACAACTTTTAATTGTAGAGAAGAAGGAACAGAGGTACAAAGAAGGGAAAGTGAGAGCCAGGTTCAGAACTAAAACTCTACATAGTTAGAATGTTGGTAGTCTGACTAGTGAGCTGGTGTAGCAGAGGGAGAGAGAGAGGGGGAGAGGGAGAGAAGGAGAGAAGGAGGGAGAGAGAGAGAGAGAGAGAACCAGAATTAGACAAGAAAGTAATAGGGAAAAGGGGAAGTTTCATTTCTAGCTCAGAGAACTCAAGTCATTTTCCTAAAGAACTGTGGAGTTACTTGGTATGGGAACGAAGGTATAGAAAGGAGAAGAAAGTCTGTCTCATACATAGTGCCCGGAAATGGGGTTCTTTATCACGGACAAAAAAAACTATCCCCCCCCCAAATCTTGAAGAGCCAGTAGGCTCAGGCATTCTTTCAAAGACTCAACTATTCTCTCGTTCTATGAACGTGGGGTTTCCCAGTCCTAACCCTTGGGCAAATAAGGCCTCTTAAGAGTAACCCAGCTCACAAGGGTCTTTCAGAAGCATGTTTCTAGCCAGGGACAGCTGCAAGGCAGTCACAGGGAGGGGCCCAGAGGGAAGTAAGTGCATGCAGTTTAATTGAAAGAGCAGTAGGGGGAGGGGAAGACTGGGCTCCAGAGCTTGCCAGTTAAGTTTAGGAAATTCTAGGCAGCATAAGGCCAAGCCCACCTACCTCCCACCCCTTCCTGTTCCTTACATGCTCAGGTGATGACCTCTCTCTCCACCAGTAAGTGTTCCAAGATCTGAGGGGTCAGGACTATCAACCTGGGCAGTTGTCAAGGCTTGACCCCCTTGAAATGGACTCTACAACTTTAGTTGGAAAAGCAGGGGCCCAATAACTTTCTATCCCCAGGGCCTAAATTCAATTCAACAAGGATTTATTGAGTTTTTACCACGTGCCCATACTGTGTTGAGGTACACAAGGGCAAAACATCAAATTTGTCATAGCCCTCAAAGAACTAGCATTCTTCTGGGGCCCCAAACATAGGGCTCACCCATCTCAGGATAAAGAAAAATAGATTCAGCTGGTCCAGTTACTGGACTGTCCCAGCAATGGCCAGACAAAACTGAGGCTTCCCCGAATCCTTGAAGCAGGGATGACACACAGGAAGGGGGGTGGGGAGATTCTCAAGCAACTAGAATCAGGGTTTAACCCACAAGCTTCCTTCTCTGAAGGTAGCTACATGGGACATCAGTTTGTGAAGTCTAATCCCAAACCCAGCCTTATCTCTCAGGAATGAACAGAAACATTATAACCCCTCTTCCACCATAAGGCTCTCTATAATGCTGTCCCAGAATGCAAGAGATCTAAGGAAATCTGAAAGGCTGGCAAAGAAATTTTCCTGGGGTGAAGGTTTCTGTGGTGTATCTAGTCATTTCAGCTTACCTAAGAAATCGTACAGGACTCTGGTCAGGTTAGTGTTAGGACTGGGTTCTCGGGTTGAGACTATCAGGCTGGAGCTGAAGAGAAGAGAGGGGCCTGCTATCACATGGGTCTGGGGAATTCCAAATCAACTGAGTTCCTGCCATGGACAGGAGACCACAGATAGTTTCAGTTCCCCCAACCTAAATCCTACAAAAGACAAGGTGATTTTCTACCATATTCAATTATTGTGAATTTCTGTGGTCCCTTCCATTTTAGTGGACAGCTCCCTCCAGATTTCCATGGATTCAGTTTTTTAGGGTGAGAAAAAAAATCACCATTCTCTAATGCCATTCATTATACTCTGCAGAACCTCAGCAGGCTGACCAGAGTCCTGGCAAAGAAACTCAGAATGTTATGGCTGGAAGGGATTGTGGAAATCATCCAATCCAAACCCCTCATTTTACAGATGAGGAACTGAGACTTGGAGAGGTTAAGTGATTTGCCCCATGTCACACAAGTTGGTGGTATAGCCAGGGCTAAAATTCAGTTCTTCTGAGTCTTAATCTAGTTTTCTTTTTACCATACCAGGCTGTCTCTTACTCACAAAAGGTAAAGGCTTGGGGTATCATCATCCTAATCCTTTTGAGATGGAGGCAGCTTTCATTCTCTATCCTTCTGGGCCAGGAACAGAGCTAGGAACAACAGAACCCAGGAGGAGTCTCAGTTTTATACCTCCTAAAAAAAACACAGAAGCAACAATCTCTCTTGGCTTCCTTTCCCTTTGCTCTATTGGCACCATATACAGCTCCTTTCTCTGTAATAGGCTGCACTTCAACCTACTTTCACTGATAACAGGGACAGACTGACATTCCCAATATTATTAAGTTGGGGTACAGGGGCAATCTAGATAGTCATATAGCACGAGAAATTCAGATCACCTTGAAATGGAAGAACATGGAAAACCACGTTCTAGCCTTCTTTCTCACCATGGACAATCTGAGCTCAAAGAGCAACTGGTCAATTGATGAAGAGATCACCCAAAATTTCCCAAGTGACTGGAAGAGACAAGACAGCTTTAACCTACTAAAGAGCAAAGGCAAGCTAAACTGAGTGTCTGTCTTTGCTAACCGTATAAGTACTAACTTTGTATAAGGCTCCAGAGGAGCTCTGTAAGTCTGGTTCCATATACTTAGACTCTCTTCAGGCTCCTCTCTAGCTAGCCCAGGCTTTCAGTTGGGAACAGGAGTAACAGTTCAAGCCTCTTCGAGTCTGAGCAACAGGACCAATTCCCCTCTGCTTTCCCAACTAATCAACCAGACTCCCAAGAGGATGGCCCTGTGGCAACTCATTCTCCAGAGGTTGCAAAAAGCTGCTAACAGGACTTTTTCAGCTACAGACTTCTACCTTGTAGCTTCTAGGAGGCAAAGGTAACTGTAGAAGGGACAAAGGAGGCCAAATGAATTTAGAGAAGCCTACAGATAGGATGGTGACAATGGGACAGAAGAGTTCCTGATGAGGCGGGGAACAGAAAATGAAACATTCCCTTCATTCGGTCCCAAGTAATATAGGGAGGAGGATTAATTTGCACTACTAGAAAGGGCCACAGCCTAGTGTGACTGGACTAGCTGTGTTCTATTTCTGGGAGGTAGCATAAGCTACTAGAATAAGCATCAAGCAGGAGCCTGGATACTTGGGTTCTGATGCTGGTTCAGTCACAGTGACTTTGGCCAGATTACTTAATCACTTTAAACCTGAACTCTCCAATAAGCAAAATGGGGGAAGGGGAAAAACAGTTTCTGCTCCTATCTATTTCATAGCACTGTCATTCGAATAAGAACAAAAGAATTGCTACCTTGGGTCAGAAACATGGCCTGTCCAGTCCATGACAGTAGGTCTAACATTGATCCCACGGGATCTTTTATGCAATAGCATAATTGTTCTTTTAGATATCAATCACAAAATATCACAGATGTACCCCCCAAAAAACCCCAATATTTTAGTTTCCCTTAACAACTCATTATGGATCTATCATCTATTAATTTAGCTAATTTTTAAAAAACATTTATATTTTTAGTTTGTACCTCCTGGAATAATTAATTCTTTAAGTTTATTATGAAAAATAAGAATTCCTTTTATTTATCCTAAATTTACCTTTTTCAAGCTTCAAGGAGTGCCCCCTAGTTCTAGTATTCCAGCATTTGGTGATTAAGTCCAGGTTCACCCTATCTGTACCCTTCATGATTTATGACATTCTGTAGATGTCCCTGTGAAATCTTCTCTAAGTAAAAATCTGTGAGAATAAATAATACAAATGAAGTACTTTTGAGTCAAAGACATTATTACTGACATTATTATTAGTACTGCTATTTTATGCTCCACCCCTGAGTGTCCTAATTCCAGCCTCTCCAGGCTTCAGTTTCCCCATTCTGGAATGGGGTGTGCTCTCTAGGAGGCCATGGCAGGGTACTGGAAAGGTAAACAGTCTACCATTGACCCAAGAAAAATGTATAGCACCTTTTGGGATGAGCCTAGGTAGGATCACAGACTACACTGGTGGGCACATCTTAGGGTTTAGAATGGGAAAGCCTCTAAGAAGATGGGACAGAAAAACCAAAGTGGGCCTGGCAAGACAAACCAAGTAGGCCTGGCAATGCCTATCTGTAAAGGGAAAATCTATCCAGGAAGGCCCACTCCTCTCACCACACACAGGTAAGAAAGGTACTGAATGATGAGTAAAATCTCCGTTCCCAGAGGCCCCCACCTCCCCTTCACCTTCTTGGTTTCTCGGAACAGCTGGGTTTTCCCCAATCAGACCCCAAACAATGGCTCAAGTTGGGTGAGAGAGAAAACCTCAGGAGACAAAAGGGTCATTTCTGCCTAACAATAGGGTCATTTTTTCGTAGGACCACCCCAAGGAAAGGAATTCAGTCAAGGTATGTCCCAACAGAGAGACTGGAAGGGAACAGAAGGGGGATGGGGTGGTCTTACCCATCACCCGTGCCAACCCCCCCTTCTCCCAAGCAGAGGAAGCAGCAGCCGCCTGCTGTGTTGGGGGGGGGGCTCAGGAGCGCCCCAACACCTTCTACTGGGCAAACAGTCACAGCCTCGTCGGATCTGGCTAGCTCATTTGGAAGGACAGCTTAGGCCCGGTGGAAAGGGGGCGCTGCAAGGAACCCCGGGCTGGGGGGCGGGCAAGCTCCGGACACCCACACGGTGCCGCCGCCGGCGTGGGAAGGGGGCCCACTGGGCGCGCGGCCGCGGCTCCCCTCATCCTGGCCCGGCCGCGCGCCCCGGGCACGGGCACGGGCACCTCGCTCCGGCCGGCCCCGCGCCCCCGTGCCCCCACGGCGGCCTCGTTGCCATGGTGACCCCGGCCTCCCCGGTGAGGGTGGCAGCTACGCTCCCCGGCGGGAGAGGACCCGGGGAACCCGGCCTCTGGCGGGGGCGGGAGGAAGCTGGGCTCGCAGACCCCGGGACGACCCCGCGTCGGGCCCCTTGCCTGACCCTCCAGTGCGGCAATCTCGCCCACCCTCCCCGCAGCCCCAGCCCTGGCCCACTCACCTTCCGGCCGGGCGCCCGGAATGGCCGAGGGGCCCTCGAGCCCGGCTGCGGCTCAGGGCCCAGCTCAGCGCCTCGCCGGCTGCCTGCCGCTGCCGCTGCCGCCGCCTCCGCGGCCCGCCTGTTCCATGCCGCCTCGCGGCCGCCGCGCCGGCCGGGGGGCTCAGCTCAGGCGCCCTGCTCCAGGGGCCGCTGCTGCTGCCGCCGCCACCGCCACCTCCCGGCTCCGATTGCACAATGGAGCAGCCGCTGCCGCCGCATCATCCATATGCATGAGCTCGGGAGACTGGCTCCGCCCCCAGCCCCACCTCAGGCGAGAGCAACACATCCTCGAATGATCGATAGGTCGCGGAGAAGCGGGCGGGAGTTGGGGGCCGGGGGGGGATTTGCTCTGCTGCCTGAAGCAAGGGGAGGGGCAGGGAGGGAGCTGAGAAGAGGTGCTCGTTGCTCCAAAGCTTCCCCCCCCGCTTATCCTTCTGGACTCCCGTCCACTCGCCATCACCCTCTCTCCCTCCCCTTCTCTACTACCATTATCCTGGCCACTTCCAGGAGGTTGTTTTGCTCTTGAGAGGTGTAGTAATGAACTGCCCCCCACCCTGGACAACGAGGTGGAGTGTGGAAAACGAGGTGATTCTGGATAACGCTACCCCGGGAGCCAGGCGTGCCCTTCAATTGTGTTGTGCATTCCACTACTCTTACCCCAGAATCCTGGCAGGAAACTGAAGGGGGTGGGGATGGGTGGAAATTCGGGAGCAAGTCAGAGGTAAACTCTACGTTCCAGAAACTTGGTTTTGATTGGGATGATGGACAACCAACCACCAGTCAGCCAACAAGTATTTACTGGGCAGACTAGGTGATGTGGGTGACAGAAAAAAGTATGTCTGACCACAGTTATTCAGGAGAAAAGACACGGAAAGCAACAGTTGAGGGCTAGACTTATTGGTACTCACCATTCATCTTGGCTCTTAAGCAGCCTACTGGATGCAAAGCCAAAGTCTTGTCCAGGGGGGTGGGGGCGGGGTGGGGTGGAGGTTCATGGCCTCGTGGGTCTTGCTATCTGGTAAATTTCTTTGCTCCAGATATTCCCCGTGTCTGGAATGCTTTAACCCTCTTGGCTGGTTGAATTCCTTTCCAGCCTTCAAAGCCCAACTCAAAAGCCACCTCCTCCAATTTCTCTGACTCCCCCAGGGCAGAAAACACCTTCTTCTCTTGTCCATGGTACCTGACTTTTTGGTCTCCTAAACGCTAATATATTACTTTGTGTTACAATGATCTGCCATCCTAGTAGATTATAAACTCCATGAAGAGAAACAGTAGTTTATCTAAACCTTGTATCTCCTGCAGAGCCTGCCTAGACATTATGCATGTAGATATTGTCTCCCCAGGCCAGATCTTAAACTAAGCCCCAAGGACTGTTACCTTTTCATCTTTCTATTTCCTGAAGACTTGCTTAGTGCTTGGCATATAGGGCAAGGGCTAAAAACTAGCCCTTTAGTATGGGGAACTCCTGGGTGAAGATACTCCCTCCACCCTTGCAATGGCACAGAAATCTATACTGGAGAGTTGTACAGAAACCTGGGAAGACAAGTGATTTGTCTAAGTTCACAATTGCCACAGTCAGTGTGTCAGAGGCTAGACTTGTACCCAAGTCTACTTGGTTTCTGGGCCAGCTCTCTATCTACTGTGTCATTCTGCCCCCTCCCCAACGTATAGAAAGTGCCTAATAAATGCTAGTTGATTAATAATATATAGTAAATCTTATAAATGTTTGTTGAATAAATATAAGGCAGAAGACATGGGCAGCCAGGTGGCACAGTGGATAGAGTGCCAGGCCTGGAGTGGGAAAGACTTGAGTTCAAATCTGCCCTCAGATACTTGCTGGGCAAGTCACTTAACCCTGTTTGCCTCACTTCCTCATCTGTAAAATGAGCTGGAGAAGGAAATGGCAAGCTACTCCAGCATCTTTGCCAAGAAAACCCTGAAAGGGGTCATGGACAGTCAGACAGGATGAAAATGACGAAATAACAACAACATAAAGCATTGGTTCTTAATCTTTTTCTGTGTAGACCCCTTTGGCAGTCTAGTAAAACTACCCTTTCTCAGAATAATGTTTATATAGGGTGTTCCAAAAGGCTAAGTGCAGTTTTGTTGCACTATCTTCTTAAAGTGCCTAAGATTACAAAGAAAACCCATAATATTTAAATATGGTTATCATCTAGGGCAGCTAAGTGTCACAATGGGTAGACCACCAAGCCTAGAGTCAGGAAGATCTGAATTCAAATCCAGTCTCAGACTATCACTAGCTGTGTGACTCTGGGCAAGTCACATAATTCTGTTTGCCTCACTTCCTCATCTGTAAAATGAGCTGGTGAAGGAAATGGCAAAGCTGTATACATACATATATTTGTATATATATCTATAGATATATCTATATATGGAGAGAGAGAGAAAGTTTAAGAACCCTTGCTTAAGGGAATAGAACATCTGCAGTGAAAAGCAAAGCAATAATCCATATCCAAAAAAAGACCTATGGAGTCTGAATACTATTTGCTCTCTTTTTTGGTTTGTTTCTTTCTTGTGGTTTCTCCCATTGGTTCTAATCCTTCTTTACAACATAACTAACGTGAAAATATGTTTAATAAGAATGTATAGGTAGAGCCTGTATCAGACTGCACGCCATCTTGAGGAGAGAGGGAAAGAGGGGGAAAAAATTTTAAACTCAAAATCTTATGGAAGTGAATATTGGAAATTAAAAATAAATAAACATTAAATTTTTAAAAAAGCAAAGCAATAGCTGATTTACAAGACCTCTGATTTGCTTTGTGTAGGAACAACCAGAGCAGCTTTGAAATAGATCCCCAAGCAGTCAAAAACTTAGTAAATAAGTCTTAGAGAGTCGCCTGAGGCTCAGAGAGGTTGTTGTCTGCCCTCGGTCACACTACTAGCAAACTCACCCAAGTTTCCCAGACTCCTAGAGAAGCACTGTACTAGTTAGTACCCATGGTTCTTAACTGTCTCCATAAGTATATGAATGTGTTGAATTATAGGATTTTAAGCTTTAAGGAGTTTTTGCTTCCCCTAGGCCTGACAGCGTAGAAAGGGAGCTTCCTAGCCTCCCAGAGCAGTTGTTGCATAGAGATCTAGGCACCTTTTCTGACTTGCTACAATTCCGAAGCAGTTGCCTCCCCTCCCCCAACCTCCCTTCCAGCTATACATAGCTACTAGATATATCCAGGGACAACTCCACCCCTGAGGCCAAATTCCTAAGAACTACAGCAACCTATCTGAACTCTTCCTCAATGATTGATGTAATCTTACCACATCCTACCCTACACATCCCAGAGATTTTGAACCCCTGGCTGCTCTTTTATTCCCTATCCCCCTCAATCAAACTCCTTCACATCCTTCAATCCCCACCATGTCCCACTGGAAAGCTACCCACTCCTTCCACTATACTATCTGGAATGGCTGCTCCATAGGTAACAAACTAGCTTTCATCATAAATCTTTTTCTTTCTTGCTCACTCCATGTTGCACTCACTGAGACCTGGCTCCATTCTGATGAGATAGTTTCTTGCACTGGTTGCACATTCGTTCATACCCCTAACTTGCTGGTTGTTGTGGGGGAACTGGAATACTCCTGGCTCCCCATTGCCACTTCCAGGCTTTCTTTGGACTACCATCATTCAATAAGCTCTCCTCTTTTGAGGCTAATTCAGTCCATATTTATTAGCCAATCAGGATTCTGGTGGCCACTGTCTGTGGACCTTTAGAACAGGACTCTCTTCTTCCTTAATGAGTTCAGTTCCTGGCTCACAGTCTTTCTCCTTTACTCAACTCCTGCCCTCATATTAGACTTCAATATACATATTGATATTTCCTGAAACAACTTAACCCCTCCATTTCTCAACTTGCTCATTTCCCATGGCTTATTCCTCCCCTCCCTCCCCTCAGCTACGCTCACACACAGTCATATGCTTGATGTTGCCATCACCCACAAGTGACCCCCTTCCATGTTCATGAACACTGAAATTCCTTTATCTGATCAGAATATGTTATTCCACCTCTCCCTCTGCCCTGCAACTTCAAACCCTGTTCTTCACTCTCACTGCAGCTTCCAATACCTCTCTTCCCCATTTTGACCTCTTGGTAAATGAGTTTCACTCTACACTGAGTCCTTTGCTCCCTTATCCTATCAAAAATCTTTCCCTATTAAACCTTAGCCTTGGATTTCTCCCATCATACATTCCCTTTACTTCTAGTCATGTGCTGCTGAATGAAGCTGAAGAAAATCACAGAAACATGCTGACTAGGTCCACTACAAATTATTGTTCTATAATCTCAACTGGCCCTTATTTTGGCAAAGCAATTCTTTTCTTTCTCCTTAATCAGTTCATTACCCCATTTACCATAGTGCCTTTTCTAAACCTTTTTACCATTCCTCATATCTTCCATGGCTCTACTTCCCTCATCCTCTTAGCTGAGAACCTTGCCTCATATTTCACTAAAAAAAAAAAACTGAGGCCATTCTTTGAGAGTTCCCTCTTATCCCCTCCTCTTCACCCAACACCATGGGGAAGCCTTTCTTTACTATCTCCTTCACCCATGTCTCATATGAAGAGGAGACTCTTCTCCTTGCCAAGGCAAATGCCTCTATGTGCCCAAGCAATCCCACTCCATCAGATCTCCAGAGGATTGCCTTTTGTGTCATCTTCACTCTCTCACTTATCTTCAACCTTTTCTTATCTACTGGCTGCTTCCCCACTGCCTATAAACATGCCCATGTTTCTTCTATCCTCAAAAAACCCTTCACTTGATCCATCCATCCCTGCTAGCTATCCTCCCATATCTCTTCTTCCTATCCTGTCTAAACTTAGAGATCACGTAGTACAACTCTCTCACTTGGCAGATGAAGTAGTTGAGTCAGAAAGAAAGAAACTTACCCAATGTCAAGAGTATACAGTTGGCCTATGGAAATCTAAAAGCAGGTCCTCTGACTACAAATCCAGTGATCTTCCATGTATCCCACATTGGTTTCAGAAAGGTACAAATAAATAGCTATGTGAGTTCAGAGGGTATAAAAGTTATTAAAAGTTGAGGACAGCTAAGGTTGTTGCCAGGTCCTTTCAGAAGAGCTCACAGTACAACAGGAGTTGAAATGAATTAGGAGCTTGGGGAAGAGACAGAAAAGACTTTGCTGAGGAACAAGACTTTATACAAGGCATGAGGTCTAGTCCTGGGCCTCATGTTAGGGATCTTAATCTGGGACCCACAGACTGATCTGTGGATGGAATTTAGAGAGTCCATGAGCTTGCATGGTTTAAAACAAATGCATCTTTATTTTATAGTATAATTGGCTTCCTTTGTAATCTTATGTATTTTAAACATTTATAAACATTCTGAGAAGAGGCCCATAGGCTCCACCAAATTGTAAAAGGGGCCCATGATACAAAAAATGTTAAGAATAACTGTGTTTGAATCTCCCTTCCTAAGGCCATCAGAAATCTTTTGATGTCATCAAAAAAAACTGAAAGAACAGCTTGCAGAAAAACTTTTGAAGGAAAGTTTGTCCTGTGTCACTCCCTACCTCATTCCTCCGTTTGTGTCTTTATTTCCCCAGATCTCTAATTACAAAGGTTAAGAACCCCTGCCTTAAGTAAACTAAACAGAAGGTCTCAACACAAGAGATGACAGCAACCTGGGGAATGGTGAATTAGACCCTGGGCAAGTCACTTGACCCCAATTGCCTAAAAAAAAAAAAGAAGGGGAATGGTGAATTAGCTGGAGTCCTTGCACCCTGAGTTCCTGCATCCAGGCTTAGAGAAGTAGTGTCAGAGACAAATTGCAGTTGTAGATTTTCTCAAGCCCTAGGAAAGGAGCATAACCAACTCCTGAGCCTTCTAGAAGCAGAATGGCTCCTGAGAAGCATTAGTCCCTGTTACATCTCAAGCAACCCCAAATTAAACAGTTCTCAGATGTTGTCTTCTAGAAAGACAAGGGGGGGATTGCCTGAACTACACCAGCCTCTCTGGAGGAAGAAAATTAAACATGTAGCCTTGAAAGCTAGAGGAGTGCTAAAGGACTGAGCCACAAGATGAATGAGCAGAAGACTAAGACTTTTTCCTCTACTACTACTACTACTACTACTATTAGTGACTTGCATAATGCACATCTGAAAGGACCCCAAGTTCACTTCTGTTCTGAGGGGGGTCAGAACCACAGGGTAGTACTATGAGTCTGGTGGACGCTGGAAGGTCCTGAGTAGGGACTGAAATATTAGAGAACTCTATCAAATGTTTATGGGCTACTGTGAGTAACCTTCATATGTTGGTTTTTGTTAGTTTGTTTGTTTGTTTGAAATTTCAAATTTGAATTTGAAATAAAGGCAGTCTTGTACCCACTATGCATTCCTACCTGGAGTCTTTGTTTGCATAGGATCTCAGAACTCTTTAACCCACATCTGTGGAGCTCTATATGCAAGCTATATTGGAGATTTCCAGAAAAAAGTCTGGGTGGAGCAAAATGAACCCGAGAGATATCATTCTGGTGGGCTTTCTCTAGTCCCTCCTCCCCCACAGCTTTGCAACCAGTTTATTCAAGCTCAGAGCCTTAGACCCTGGGATGCAGTTGTCCTTATTTGTTTATGTGTAATGGGGTATTGGTCTCTACTAAGGAGGAGAGAGTCCCATACCAATTGACTTTGGGACTCAGGTTATTTTTACATGTCCCGTCATCTCCCTCTCTCCACAGCTCCTTAAGGTCAAAGATTGTTCATTTTTGTCATTGTATATACCCAGTGCCTTGAAAATACTATGTTAATAAGTTATTAATACAGCTGGTAAGTTGTGAAATGGATTGGGGATGTATTGAGAGGCTCAACTCAACCCTTTTAGATAGTTGGCAGTTAAACAGGTCAAAGTTTCAGCAGTCAAGAGGAGAGTGTATTGACAACACAGGGTCCAAGCCTGAAGAAAAACAGGGCATCTTGGTGGCCCAGCTGGCTCTCTTCATTTACCCTCCTAACTTTAACTCTTTGTCATCCATCCTCGGCTTGAACATCTAGTGATGAGGAGCTCACTACATCCTAAAGCAGCCTATCTCAATTTCGGATGGCTATAATTGTTAGGATGCATCCTTATATGAAGCTAAAATTTGCTTGTCTACAACTTCTACCCATTGCTCCTAATTCTCTTCTCTGGGTCCAAGTAAAACAAATTTACATGACAACTTTTCAAATACTTAAAGACAGTTGTCTCTATCTTTGCCTTCCTATCTTTCTACCTACCTTGCCTCCTCCTACATCCTTTCTCCAGGCTAAAACACCCTAGTTCCTCCAACCAGTCCTTGTATGGCATAGTCCCCCGTTTCTTCACCATCCAATCACTCTCATTTGAAGGTGTGTCAGACTGTGAATTTTCTCCAAAAAATTTGGCACATGGAACTAAACACAGCACTTCAGATACAGTCTGACCAGACCAAAGGGTAATGAAACTATTACCTCCTTTACTCCAGACACTGTGCCCTTAATACTTCCTGTGACCACATTAGCTTAATTAAATTTCCCCAGACTAAGCATAAATGAGGTGATTTTCCTTAGGTAACTAGTAACTAGTCTCCTTTTGGCTTTTAGAATAATATGTCATCTTCCCTTTCCAGAATACCCTCAAGTCAAATGGGGGGGTGTTCTTTGCACTAAAACAAACCCATCTTCCATTCTCCAATTCTGGGCTCAGGCTCAACCTTCCGCTGACTTGGTGAGTTTTGAGTTATTCTAGGTAACATTATTGGATAATCACTTAGCTTAATCACTTTTTATCTCCATCCCTTCCCACCTTTCCCCTCTTACTGAAATATAAACAGGTAAATATGACAGTGTTTCCACCACCTCAAAAAAAAATTCAACATGTCACACAGTTTACCCCCAAAGCTCACAAAAGTCGTAGATGTGAGTAAGACTTGAGGATAAAGAGGAAGGAAAAGGCAGTTTAGGGATAGTATTTGTATGGAGGAGAGATGGACAGTGAGTAGATTGATTTGGTTAGTGTGGAAGGTTCACATTATAGGACAGTACCAAATAAGGTAAGGCAGGTAGACTAGCCTCAAATTATTGGGGAGGGGGATATGATAAAGCTTTTTAAACCCCAGGAAAAAGTTTGGACATCTAGTTTATATGTCTTCTATTTCAGTGCCTTATCCTGTTTTTGACTGAATATCTCTTAATTGATGATCACTATTATCATATAATTCATGAAATTATTTCCTGTACTCTTCAAAGTAAAATCTGATATCCTAAATTTAGAATTGGTTCAATGACTGGATACAGTCATTAATGGGTCAATATCAATTTGGAGGTAAATCTTCAGTGAAATGCCCCAGGGACTTGTCCTTGGCCCCATACTTTTCAACATTTTTATTAAAGACTTGGATGAAGGCAATAGATGACATGCTTGTCAAACTTGCAGATGACACTAATCTGGGGGGAACAGGTAACACGTTGTATGATGAAGTCAAGTGCAACAAAAAAATTTAAATAGCTTTGAATGAACCAAAACTAAAAAAGTATTAAATTGGAATAGGGAATAAATGGAATCAATGGCATAAGTACAAGATACAGGATAGGGGAAGATGTAGCTTGATACCAGTTTATTTGAAAAAAAAAGTTTGAAGGTTTTAATAGACTGCAGGCTTAATATAAGTGAACAACACAATGAGGCTGCCAATAAAGCAAAAATGAACTTTGTGTGCATTAAGAGGCCCTAAGAAGAGGAAGGTATAAATCACATCATATTTTCTCTGCCCTGGCCTGCAGACATCTAGAATATCGTATGTAGATCTGAATGCCAAGTTTTGGGAAAGACACAACATAAACACACTGGAAAATATCTAAAAAAGAGGTAGATAAATAGAGAGAGATGTAAATGGTGAGGGAGCTAAAGACTAGGCTGTATGAGACTCATTGGGGGAATTGGGGGTCGTTTAAAGCCTGGAGAAGAGAAAACTTAATGGGCATGACATGATGGCTATCTGTTCTTTACAAATGACACTCATCTCTCATTTCCATGCCTTTATACAGACCTTTCCTCTGCCGAAATCATGCTCCTTCATTTCTAACTCTCAGAATTCCTAGTTTCCTTCAAAGTTCAGCTCAAGTGCCACTTTCTAAAGGATACCTTTCCTGATGTTCCCTGCTGCTAGAGCCTTCTCTCAAAAAATTATCTTGTACACATTTTGTATATAACCTGCCTTCTATTTGTACATGTTGTCTCCCTTAATGGAATGTAAGCTCCTCGAGGACAGGGACCAATTCACTTTTGTCTTTGCATTCCCAGGGCTTAGCATCATACTGCTTGCTTATAACAGGCACTTAATAGATGTTTATTTATAAATTGATGAAGATATTTGAAAGAGTACAACTAAGAGATGGAGCTTACAGAAAAGTAGAGCTAGGTTGTGACATAAGGCAATAATTCCTAACAAAGAGAGGTATCTAAAAATTAAATGGTTGCTTTGGAGGTACTTGATTATCTTTCATTGGAGGTCTTAAAGAAGTGGATAGATAAACACTTATGGGGCTTATTGTAGAAGGGATTCTTGTTGAGGTAAGGTTGGATTACAAAGGAGTTCTTAATTTTTTGTGTATGTCTTGGACCCCTTTGGCAGTCTGGTGAAGTCTGTGGACCCCTTCTTGAAGTAATTAATGTGTATAAAATTAATGTGTATAAAGGAATAAAACAAAATTCATACAAAGGATTACAAAAGGATTACAAAGGAAACCAATTATCCTGAAAGACAGTCATCAAAATAATAAGAAAAATTTGCAGACCCCAAGTTAAATACCCCTGGATTAGATGATCTTTAAGGCCCATTCCAATTTAGATTCTGTGTTTCATCATGTGTAGGGAAACTCAGCTAAACAGTAAGATAATTACTATAGAAATAAGAAGCCTAAAGTTCTAGAGGGGTTTGATTTATGCTTCAGATCATAAGATCTGGAGTAGGAAAGGACCTTAGAGATAACCTGTATATGTAGACATCTAGTTTTTTCACTGGCGGAAATACAATCCTGAAGTAAAAGGGCTTTGGTGCTGAAAACATAATAAAGGTAGAGTTGTGGAGAACAAGGGAGGGAAGTAATAAGTTTTTATATAGGACCTACTACGTGCCAGGTTCTGTGCTTTATACATATCTCATTAGATCATCACAGCAACCCAGTGAGGTATGTGTTGTTATGATCCCCCTTTTACAGTTAAGGAAATGGAGGTAGACAGTAACTTATGTGACCATTCTATCCACTGCTTCACCTCACTGCCTCAAAGACCAAAGTCTTTGCCTCCTTAAATTTTCTTTTTGTTTTGACTCAGATGCATTTGATATGGTAAAATAAATTGAATTTGAGGAATTTCTGACTCTAAGTTAGATAAGTATCCATAACAGAGGGCTTTGTTCTTCACTCAGACCTACAGGTTAAATTAAACCTTACCTGGAAAAACTGTCTGATTGGAGGGAAAAAATAATAGATGCATTGGTGGGTATTTGTGAGGTATGGTTTTGAGTGGATTAGGACCCATAGACTACATTGAGCCTGGAGTAGCTACTCTGGGGACCTCACATAGGAGAAGGTGCTACAACAAGTTCAACTTCCTCATTTTAATCATAAGGAAACTGAGACCCAGAGAGGTGATCTGCCTAAAGTCACAGGAAAGGAATAAAAGAGCTGGAATTTAACCTTATGTCTTCCGATTTCAAATCCGAGGTTCTCCCCACTATACTACTTCTCTCCCCCTCAGCGTATAAGATGATGCTTTATAAAAAGTAGGAACTCAGTACATTTTTGTTGATTGATTCATGACACAATGTCCCACAACAAAAGAAGCAGAATTATTTTCTAATGATTTCAAAGAATATCTCAAAATCCACAAGATAGCAATTCAGAATAGACTTTTAAAAATAATATAAAGTAATATAAATAATATAAACGGGGATAGGGTCGATACCTGCAACTTCATTGGCATAGGGAAGCCCCAGGCAAGGAAACTTTAGCCCCTTTTCTGTAACTTAGAGTCTTAGAAAGTTGCCTAGAGCCACATAGACAATATTACGTCAGAAGCAGGTCTTGAACCCAAGTCTTGTTGGTTTTGAGGCCAGCTCTCCAGCTACATTGCAGTGCTGCCTCTTTATAAACACATGTATTTAAGAATAACTCCCCTAAGTAGACAATGGTTTATTTAAATCCACTTTTTATTTAACCTGTGTTTTCACCCTACAGGTCTTAATTATTTATTGCTAGGCCATGGCCTATTCTACTCCTTTCTCTGTACCCTATTGCCCCTCCTCAGAACTGGCTACCTTAATTTCAAACTAAACCTTAAATCAAAATTTATGTCACAATTAAACCAAACTTTTAGTTACTTAATCTTTTAAAATAAGTATTTATTCAAAACCCAACATTTAGCATTCAACAGATATTTATTAGGTAACTATAATACACAAGGGAGGCAGTTTTAGGCACTAAGGAAGATACAAACATAAGACAAGGCCACTGATCTTAAAGGAACTTTCAAGGCCTCTTCTCTTAAAGGAACTTTCAACCTAGTGAGATAAACATGTATACAAAGAATAATAATACAAATAAAACTCAGTAAATACATAGAAGTACAAGCGAAGCGTGAGAGTTTCAAGGAAAACTTGTATAATCTGATACAAACAGAAGTAAGCAGAACCAGGATAACCATTTATTCAATGACCACTGTAATGCGTAATAGTAGGGCAGGGCTAAAATCACTTCCACTCCATTTAGGGATGGATATATTTATTAGGGGAGAATATATCTTTATGGAATCAATGGTTCTGAGGTGTGAACAAGGCCTCAATACCTCTACATAATCAGTCAAAGACTTTAGACTGACTCCTACTAGCTGGAGTGATAGTGACAGGAAAGGGGTGTGATTGGCTGAGGAAACTTTGTAATGCCTTGTTGTTTGTCATTTGAAGAGGACCAATAACATCAGGAAAGTGATGTCTTGACTTGCAAGTGAATTGGATTTAAGTGAGGGAGGGCTGTACAAAGTCACCAGCCTCAGTTTCTCCTCTGGAGCCATCTGGGTCCAGTGGCAAGGCACAGCTCCAGGAGACTGGAGATGGCCCCAGATACAGTAGGAGACCTTGGCCTTTTTAAGCGAAGTTCTTTCCCAATTCTATTTGTCTGGGGCAAAACCCATTCGTGACTTAAGGTTAGGTAAGAAATGAGGCAAAAGATGGCCTCTTTTATCTATTAAAAAAAAAAAACAATCTGGGAAGGGAAGACCCTCAGGGTTTCTGGCCTTAACAGAAACATTTGCTATTCACCCTCACTAGGAGCCTACAAAACCCAAACAATGACCAAGTAAGGCTTTGGTTGGGACCATTACTGGCCAATCAGTGAGAACCAGAGTGATTTAGGTTTAATGACTTGTAGAGCTGGTATAAAAGGAGGGAGCTAATCAGAACTGAAGAGATTTAGAGCAAGGGGAAAAGAGAGAGCATTCCAGTTTAACTCCTGAGGAGAAATTAACTGGCGGAAGGGCAATGGAAGAGGGGAGACAAGCAAAGCTGAAGAATGAGGCATATGTTGTCAGACATAACAATTACATTGGTTTGTTTTACTTAGCTATACTTCTTTATTACAAAGGAGGAGTTGATTGGAGGGAGAGGTTGTCTTTAGGAAGTGACAATGATCTAAGAAAAGAAAAAAAAAAGCAATGTAATTCATACCCTATGGTTCTTATCTCAACTGCTACTTGAGTACCAACTGGGCCAGTCCTTCAGAGCTCAACAACATCTCCCCCTTAGGGCCCTAGGGGTAACGCTAAGAGGTTGGAGGGTTTTTCTAATTCTATAAGATCAAGTCCTTGTTCCCATGTGTCCCTCCTAATGTCAGTGTGCAGTGATTGGTACTCAAATGCCATCTAACTAATATCAATTAGCTTTCAAAAATAGATATTTACTGAAAAGATATAGCAAGAACAGAAGTATAAAATGTTTCCCTGAGCAGGGGCACACTTTCACCTCTCTATTTAGAGAGTCCCTGCAGAAAATAAATTGCAACTTGAAGTGGTTACTTAAAGGCCTTTGCTTTGTTAAATTTGCTAAGTTCATTTCTGAATGTAGAATAGCCAATAGATGAAGTTCATTCAATCAATTACTTAATCAATAAATATTTAGTAAATGCCTACTATGTGCTAGGTATTGTGCTAAGTGCTGGGAATATCTCAAGGAGTCTCTCTCTTGCCTGTGGGACATAGCAGCCAGACTGTCATATTGATCCACTGTTAGGCTGGGTCATACAGGACTACACTGGCACCTTACCTGGCTCAGTAGAGGCATCTATAATAGTCTCTGCCATGGAGTCCAATCACTGGACTCCTGGTGGCTCTTCCAACCTTTTTAAATTTCATAAGGCCCTGTACCAAAGGAAAGTAGACACAAATAGGAAGTAGCCTTGTCTTGGACACAGGTTTGCCTAACAGTGTATGGGCCAGCTTAGGAGGGGGAAAGGCACCCTCTGCACCAGCTGTCCAGAGCTCAGGGAGTCATCCTTATACTTCATGGTTAACAGGAAGGAAAGAGACTGAATTTCTCCATCGAAGCATTTTGTACTCACTTTTACTTTGGCTCTTCTTCACCATGTAGTAAGTAGAATGTAGCAGCTAGCCACAAAATACTTGGACATTCTCTGAAGTGGAGAGCAGGACCCTTCTAAGCCACATCGTTAGGCACTTCCAGGAATAAGCTCACTGAGTATCCATGTGGATTGGGTACAGGCAGAGTAGATGGTACATGCTTGAAGGACTAGGTCCCTATTGTCCAGTGCCCCATTACAACAATATAAAACATTTGTTGTTATTGTTATTATTATTATTTTGATGAGGCAATTGGGGTTAAGTGACTTGCCCAGAGTCACACAGCTAGTGAGTGTTATGTGTCTGAGGTCGGATTTGAACTCAGGGCCTCCTGACTCCAAGGCTGGAGCTGTTTCCACTGCACCACCTAGCTCCCGCCCTCCCCCACCTTATTGTTATTTTAGAATTCCAAAGAAGGAAAGAACATTTCTAACTGAGGGGTGTGTGTATGTGTGTGTGTGTGTGTGTGTGTGTGTGTGTGTGTGTGTGTGTGTGTAAGGATTTGTAGAAGAGGTAGTATTCTAGCCGGATCATTGAGAATGAGTAGGATTTCAACAGGATGAAATGGCATGGAGAATTCTAGGTATCAGCGAAAAAAGTACATGGGTGGAAAGGGTTGGAATGTGTTCACAGGATAGCAGGTAGCCCCATTTAGCTGGAGTATAAAGATGATACTAGTAGTAATAGCAGCAGCAGCAGTAGTTGTGCTAGCATTTGCATAATTTTGAAATTTTCAAAGCATTTTATATACAATAACTCATTTGAGCCTTACAAGGCTAACAGCTTTGGGAGGTAAGTGCTATTATCAACGCTCAGTGTAGAGATATGGACACAAAGGCTAAGAGAGGGTTAGAGGTCTCATAGTAAGTATCTGAGATGGAATGGTCTTACTGACTCCAAGTCTGGCAATGTCTCCACTAGGTGTAAGAAAATGCTGCAGACATAGGTTAAAGCCAGATTTTGGAAGGACTTAAATGTCAGACTTTATTGTGTCAGGAACAGGGAGCCATTGAAGGTTTTTGAGCCTGATACGATCAATAGGAAGGCTAATTGGCTTCAGCCTGAAGGCTGTATTGGAGAGATTAAAGGCTGGAGGCCAGGGGATTTTATTAGAGAAGATTAGAATAATTCAGACAATAGATAACAGGGGCTGGACTAGGATGGTGATAGTGGAAATAAAGAGGAGGGGACAGGATGGATGCAGGATGGATGCAGGAAATACTTCAGAGGCAGAATCAACAGGACTTGGCAGCTGATTGGATGTGGGGGGCAGGGGAAAGGGAGGAGTGAAAAATGACAGAGAGGTTTCCAGCTTGGGTGACTGGAAATAGTGGTGCCATTAACAGAAATAAGGAAGTCAGGACGTGGAACAGATTTGGAAGGAAAGATTAAGAGCTCAGTTTTGGACATATTGAATTTGAAGTGCTCAAACCTAATCCTAACACCACTCAGACTTGTAATTTAATACCAAAAATTACCCACCCACATAATCACCTCCCAAATGGTAATGAAAATAAAATTATCAATTGTAAAATAAATGGTTGAATAAACTGTAATTTGACTAAAGTACTCATTCCAATTATTGCAGAATCATAGAATTATTTTTTAAACTGGAAGAGAACTTAGAGATCATCATCCCATCCATTTTCCCTATTTTTGGCTAAACCTCATCAGGAAGTATCTCAATTAATTAACTCTTACTTAGATTTCTGATATCAAAAGTATTGAGTGGATTAACTTTTGAATTTTAAAAACATTTATCAGGGATTTCCAAATATATATACATACATATAGATAGATGGACACATATATTGGGAGGGCCCTCTGTGATATGAACAAGAGTTGCACAGGATGGGTAGTCATGGATGGTGAATGTGGAGATGAGGAGAAGGAAGGATAGAGGTAAGGAGAGAAGAAAGGAGAAGAGAGAAAGAGGAGGAAGGAAGAGAAGTTTATAGAAAACAGTATGTACACCAACATCTTATGTGGTCTGGAGAAGCTATTAATATTTCAAGGATGGGCTACAGTAGGATAACAAAACATACAGCCCATGTAATGTTGAAAAGATACTACTCATGTCTTTTTCTTTTAGAAAGTCCTTGATGGGGAGCTGCCTGGGGCCATGGACAGTGCCACCATGGCCGGGGCTGCCATGGAGGGACCACTCTTAGTGCAGAGTCAGCGCTTCAGGGCCAAGAAGTGGAAGAAGAGCTGGGCAGTCTTGTATCCCTCCAGTCCCAACAGCGTGGCCGACTTGAGTTCTTTGAGCACAAAGGGTCAGGCTCTGGAAGCGGATGGGGAGGCTCTCATCGCCTAGATTGCAGAGTGATTCGCTTGTCCGATTGTGTGAGTGTGGCCCCTGTGGCCTTGGACAGGCCCCTAGGACCTGGCACATCAGTCTTCCGACCGGACACTGCTCAGGGCTCCCACCTCCTGGCAGCTGAGGGTCCTGCCAGTGTCGCCTGGGTGCAAATACTCTGCCAGACTGCTTTTCCGAAAGGCTGCTGGTCTCTGGCTCCAGGAGAAAGCTCCTCTGGGCCCTCTTCAATGGATATGCAGGAGAACTCCCTGTGTAGCCTCCATGGGCAAGGTCCGAGTTCTGGATGACCATCCAGAAAACAGAGGCATCTGAGCATTGTAGATTGCAGGGACACTACCTGCTCAGGGTGGAGGCCGATGATCTGAGTCTCCTGGTGCTGGGGAGGGGCAGGGTCAGAAGAAGGAGCTCCTGCTGTCCTGGCCCTCCACTCTTCTCCGTTGATATGGCCAGGGTCAGGCCATGTTCTTCTTCGAGGCTGGATGGAGGTGTCCCTCAGGCCCTGGAACCTTCCCTTTCCAGACCTCACACGGGAATGACATCTCTCAGGCTGTGGAGGTTGCCATCCAGAGGCAAAAGGCTCAAGCTGGTATTATTGCTGGAGCTGGCCCAAGCCTGGATCAGCAGTGCACTGGTTCATCAGAGATGGGGATGGCAAGGGGCTGCCTTCCACGGCCTTGAAGATCCCCACAAGGATGGCCCTGCCCTCTACTCAGAGACCCTGGATGCCCTTCAGTCACTGCCTGACTCCTCCCCAGACCCCCTGTACTCTGATCCTGTGGACAGTTCAGGCGAGACGACAGGACCTGGGGCTGGTGTAGGCTGCCCCCTCTACTGGGGCTTGTTTGAACAGGTGCAGCAAAAGCTTAAAGATACAAAACTGGGAGAAGCCAAGAAGGAGCCCATTTATGATAAGCCTGAAGGCCAGAGCCCAGCCCCACCTCCAGGCCTTTATGACAAGCTCCAGGAGCCCAGGGATGCCTGGTGCCAGCGAGCTTGGGTGCAAGATGAGGGCTATGAGCTCCCCTATAATCCTGCCACAGACGACCATGCTGTGCCCCCTCCAAGGAACCTTAAGCCCATTCCATCCCCCAAACCCTAAATGCTCCCCAGTTCTAACAGCCCCAGCAGCCTCAGACTCCTGGTGTACAGCCAGGTACAGAAGGGTGCTGCTGCCAAGGGCTGGGGCCAGGGTATACCTGAAGAGGATCTCAAACCAGGACTGGGATGAGATCAGAAGGACCAATGTAAAGACCTGGATGGGGCTCGAAAGGCCTAAATGGGTGCGAAGAGGACATCTGTATGAACTGGGGAGATGGGTGATCCCTTGGGAGAGGGGACACCTATTTGGGACTAGGTGGTTTCAGCAAATCAAGGTCCGGGCCTCAGGATTCCAGGGCATTAGGAAAGAACCAGACCTTGTGACCAAGTAACAGGTCTTGGGTCTAAGGGACAAGACCTGCAACAGGTCAGGGTCCAGGGAAAGGAGTCCTATGTTGAGGCCGAACCCTGGCCAGAACAGGGGACTTTGGGCAACCATGCTGTGACTCCTGACTAGTTGTTGGGTGTGTATGGGGGGTGGTCTAGAAGGAGTATGATTTCCCACCCTGAGCTGCTCTATGCCATGGACACTCAAACTCATTAAAATCATTTGGGGTCAAAGAAAAGAAAAAAAAAAGTCCTTGATGGTCCCAGGCTCCAGTTTGACTGTTTCTAGAGATCCAGTCAATCTCAGATTGGTTATGATTCAAGGAAGCCAGGTGTCATACAAGGTTAGTGATCAAATGGCTTCCTTGGACTGTTGTGGAACTGTGTTTGAATAGTTCTCCTAGTCAATAAGTTAACAGGCTTTTATTAAGTGCCTACTATGTGACAGTCACTGTGCTAAGTGCTGGGGATAAAAAGAAAGGAAAAAACAGTGTCTGTTCTCAAGGAGCTGACATTCCGATTCGGGGAGGAGGGGTTTCCCAGGAGGCTCTCAACTGGTCCTGTAAACACTGAGGTTTATTCATTGGTTGACATAGTTGATACTGTGCTTATAAGATACCATTATTAACATTAGTCAGCTGAGTGAAATCCTGACCTATTAAGTACAGAGCAATTGGTGGGCGGTGGAGTGGTTGTGGTAGCCGTGATGGAATAAAATGTCTGGGTGGAATTCCCCCATTGGCCATGGCTAGGAAAGCCGATTCTCAGGAACTCTAGCCTGTGATCTGTACTCAGAAAAGAGAACATGTTGAAAAGGCAGCAGGAGGCCAGGAATTGGAGGTCTAGGAATCTTGCCTCTTAGGCTTATATGTCACAATTTTCCAATCCTGAGGAAGAAGGAAAAGAGGTAAACTCCTCCATCTCGCTACACACCACCTTAAAAGTTCAAGGCAGTAAAAATGAGGTAAAAAAACCCAATCCTCAGCCTTATTTTATATGGGGTAGGGATCCGATAGGGAGTAGATAGATAATTTCAATGGAATAGGGAACTAACTAGAGAGGAAACTCCCTCTGTGGAGGCAGATTGGTACCTTCTCTAGTCTTAGAGCTTTGAGAGGTTAAGTGACTTGCCCATGCTCACACAGCCAGCATTTATCAGAGGTAGAACTCGGCCACAAATCTTTCTGGCTTTAAGGCTGCCTCTCTAGCCACCTGGCCATGCTGCCTTCTTGATTTGCTATACTATCATGGGTGAAGGGCTACTCTTCTGACAAAAGTCTGTCCCCAGTGACTGACTCTTAAGCCCCAGGCATCAGAAATCAATCAGAGAACATCTTTGTGTTCTTTCAACAAGATGTGAAGATGTTTGTCTGCGTCTAGGGGAGTCATTCTTGACATAAATGTCTGTGTCTTCTAGTTTTATCCAGCCAACTCATCAAATTACTTTTACTTCCTTCCTTTCAAGTTTGCTTTAAGTAAAGTCTTTACGTTCTCGTCTCCACGCTTACTCCTGTTTCCCTACGATCACCAGGGCCTTGCTTATGGCCCAAGTTTTCTTCTGTCACAGCTTTGGCCTTTCTCACGGCCTCTGCCAAAGCTGACCATCTTCACATTGAATTTTCCCCCAGCTTCAGTTTTATGGAAACCATATTATTTTGGTTCTTCTCATCCTTCTTGATTACTGCTGACTCCTTGTCTCCTCCCCATAGGTTCATAAGCTTAGAGCTCAAAGGAATCCTAAAGGTCACCGAGCCCAATTCCTTCTTCTTTTTTTTTTAGGCAATTGGGGTGAAGTGACTTGCCCAGGGTCACACAGCTAGTAAGTGTCAAGTGTTTGGTCTGAGGCCGGATTTGAACTCAGGTCCTCCTGACTTCGGGGCCGGTGCTCTATCCACTGTGCCATCTAGCAGCCCCTCTTCATTTTTTGAATGAAGAAACTGAGGTCTAGACACAAAGTAATTTGTACAAGCTCTCACAGGGAGGGGCAGAGGCAGGACATGTACCCATGTTAGATAGAAAGGTGCTGTAGTGGATTATGCTAGACTTGGAGTCAAGAAGACCTGAGTTAAAATCCTGCCTTAGGCACATATTAGCCATGTGACCCTGGAAAAGTCACTTTACTTTTGTCAGCCTTGGTTTCCTCATTTTGTAATAGGGATTTTATTAGGTATAGCACCTACCTCACAGGGTTATTTTGAAGATCAAATAAGCACTTCATAGACCTTAAAGAACTATATATTACTAGCTATTATGATGTCTTCTATTATCAAATTCAGCCTTATCTTTACACTCCCACAATGTGTCCATAATAATAGCTAGTATTTATATAGCACTATACATATGTTATATCCTTTGATTCTTACAACAAGCCTGTGAGGTATGTGCTATTATCATCCTCATCTTACAGATGAAGATGCTAAGGCTGGGAGATGATAAGTGAATTGTCCAGGATCCCACAGCTAATAAGTAAAGGCAGGATTTGAACTCAGATCTTCTCAAGCCCAAGTCCAGTGTTCTATCCACTATGTCATCTAGCTGCCTCTCCTCTCTCCTTTCCACTCTTATTACTCCCTCTCTCCCTTCCTTTTTCCTTCCCTGAATCTTAGGTCTTTTGCTCTGGTTCCAATGGGAAGTTCATCTGCTCACGTGACTTATATTTTCTTGTAATCTTCATGAAATACTTTCTGAGCAACAAGTACATTAAGTGTAATGAATTTCCAGACATGGTTCTTACCCGTGAGGAGGAGAAAAGACATAACATAACAAGAGCAAACAATGTCAGTGCTTTAAAGGATACGTACATACACACATTATCTAACTTGATTCTCACGACAACTCTGTGAGGTAGATATTATTATCCTTATTTTATAGATAAAGAAACTGAGGCTCATAGAAGTTAAGTTACTTGTCCATGGTCATATTGTTAGTAAATCTGAGAAGATTTGAGCTAAGATCTCTCCTGATTCCACAGCCAACATTCTTCCATTATTTCCATGCGCTGGGGGTACTTACTGCACTTTATTTTAAGTAGCTATCTCAGGGCAATGCTATCCACCTTGAGCATCTTCTTGCCATCTGTCCTGCCCCTGCACCCACCCATATTTCTTTCTATGAGTGAGAAAGCCCTTTAAACTTGGTGCCTCCACTTACTCTCTTCTACTCTCTGCAATCAACTTAGCTTCCAACCTTATCACAATTTCTTCAAGATCATATCAACCAATTGCTAATCAAATGTGAGAATCTGCAGAGTATTTTATTGGCTAATTATTTCAGATAAATAATAATAACTGCATGGTAGGTATGATAAATTTTCCTACCATTTTATCTGCAAGGAAATTGAAGCTCAGATTGGTTAAAAGACTTGTCCAAAGTTATATTATTGCTTAGGCTAGTACTCAAACCCAGAATTCTCTTGACTCCAACCATGTAAACACTTTTCCCATCGTACTCTGTTTCCTTTAATATACACAAACAGATAAATTCATTCATTAAACAAACATTTGTTATACATTTATTGTATGCAGAACACTATGCAGGGTATTGGAAAACAATACAAAACTTCCCAAAGCCTAGCTTATAGTGAGACATATTGATGCTTAATAAATGCTTAAGACACAGTCCCTGTCCTCATTGAATTTACAAGTCAGTAAATAAATCAACAAGCATTAATTAAGCATCTAGTATGTGCCAGACAGTGTGCTAGGCTCTAGGGATACAAATACAGTAAATAAAACAATCTCTACTCACAAGAAGCAAGAGTCTAGTTAAAGGGAATAGAAACAAACTCAGATAACTATAATATACAATGTTACTTGGTGTATTAGAGAGTTAGAAAACAAAGTGCTTCGGGAAATCGGAGGAGGAAAGTTACCAATGACTTGGGAGATCTGAGAGGGCTTCATAGAGGAAGGGCCTTAGATTTGGCAGGAAGTCAATAGGTGAAGAAGAGGGAGGAATTCAATTACAAATAATAATACAATATGCTACCTGATGTAAAACTAAAACATTTCAGATTGTCAACTCAAGCAAGGCTAGATTCACTGGGGATTATTTTTCAGTGGGTTAAGCATTATGCCACCTGTATTTCCAGACAGCTTGTGGGTATATGTAGTAGGCAATATGAAACAGTAGAGAGAGATCTCTAGATTTCAGCTCAGAAGACTCAAGTTTGAATGCCAGCTCTCCTGAGCCTTTCATCCCATCCCAACAACCTGTTTTGATATTGGGCTCATTCCCTCTCTAGACCTCATTTGTAAACTGAGGAGGTTGAATTAGATGATCTCTAAGGTACCTTTTAGCTCTAAGTCTGTGATCCTATGATGAGGTCAGTCTGGGAACTGTGGAGCTTGAAGTCACAGTAGTATATCTATGTGGAAATGCCTAGTAGGCAACTGGAGACAACATGTAACCAAGGCTCATGAGAGAGGTCAGGGCTGGAGATGTAATTTGGGGAGTCATCTGCTAGAGATGATAAATGTAGGCACAAAAGTCAATGAGATTTCTAAAGGAGACAGGACAGAGAAGAACAGAGGGTCAAGGACTGAGCCTTGGGGATATACTCACATTTAGGTGTGAGGAAGAAGAGGAGCCAGTAAAAGAGATAAAGGATGGACAGTGTTCAAACGCCATACATAAGTGTGAAATTAGTTCCAGAGCCAGGACAAGAACTTGGGTCCCCTGACTTCAGGACCAGATTTTTTTCCAATGCTGCATAGAGGTAGTGTGGTATAATGGAACAAACATCAGGTTTGGGAGTCAGAACACCTGAATCACAATGCTGGCTGGCTCTATTACTTAATAGCTATTTGAGTTAACCTTTTTAGATCACAGTCCTCTTATCTGTAAATGGAGGGTGGTGGGTGGATTAGATAATTTCTAAGGTCCTTTCCAACTCTAACATTCTGTAATTCTGTGGGGTCAAGGAGAATGAAGATTGAGAAAAGCTAATGTAATCACCTACGTATACTTATCTGTCTACCTGCGTAATGTGTCACACAGCTCCATCTAGCTCTGATCTCTTATTCTTTTTCTAGTTCATTAAAAAAGATTTTCTAAGACACCTTTACTCAAATCTCCCTTTGGCATCAAAAGATACTTCCAGGCCTTCACTCCTTTCCAGATTTCCCATCACTATCTGTCAACAGTATTTCTCTCCTCCGGGTTCTTTCAGGCTTCTGACCTTGGAGTTACTTTTTATTTCTTTTCAATTCATCTGGATTTCATGACCCCTAAGGCTCCTTCCAGCTCTCAATCTATGATTCTTTTACTCCCTAATCCTAGGCCCTCTGGTGAAGATTTAATCTATTACTAGGTCTGTCCATTTCTCTTCAATACTATTTGTCATCTCTGTCCTTTTGGCATTTCTATATTACCTGCAATAAATGAATACTTCGAACCGTATACTTTAAGACCTTTCTCATCATCTGAACTCCCTCCCTCATCTAATTGCCTTCATCTCCTGTTACATGCCAGTCTGTGCTCTCCGAGCCAGCCAAACAATCTGCTTATTGTTCATTGCATACAAGTCTGCCTCTGAACCATCATTAATGTTATTCCTCCTGCCTAGAATACTTTACCCAAACCATGTCCCTTGCCTCATTTAAAACTATATTAAACATTTACCTCTTCCATAAAGTCTCCTCTAACTCTGCATTTTAGTCACTCTGATATTTCCAGTAATGTCCAGTAATGTCTTTGTGTTTAATGTTCACCCGGTTTTTTTTGCTTACATTATGCACATTATATTATATGTTTGTCTATATTCCTGACTTTTTAAAGATGAGGACTATGCTGTCTCCATTTTATTTAACATCATTGTAGTAGGCACTCAAAAATATTAATAACAGAATAATTCACTTTTAGTTAAGTAGGTTGGTAGCTATTTTTCAACTAACTTCTCATTTACTAAAATTTTACATTCAAATCAAAAGTCTTGATTATATATACAGGGGAATTATATATATATATATATATATATGTAGGGAAATAAATTATTAAGGAGAAAGTTATTTATAAATATTTAGCAGTAACAGTAATAAGTGCAGTTATTGTTCAAGAAACCATTGAATTTAATCAGGTAAAGTCAGTAGGAAACCGAGAACCCATGTTGGTCGACAAAAACTATAGAAGAAAGCCTAATGAGCCAAAATTTCAGCTTCTAAGAAGTATTGATTATTTTAGCCACGTAGTCTGAGAAGTGATAACTTTTAAGAAGTAATACTTGGAGAAAGGGAATTCAGGTAGCCCCTGAAGTAGGGTCACACAGGGTTAGGTAAGACAATGGAAATAGTAGGGTACTTCCAAAATATGTACAAGAATCTGAAAAAAAAAACCAATCCAAAACCAAAAACAAGAATCTGTTGAGCCTTTACTTTATCTTTCACAACTATTTACAGAAATCTCCAGGTCCAGAGATTAAGTACCAAGGATATGATGCTAACTACTGGGATGGATACTCTCAAATGTAACCTTAAAGTGGGCTTAGAAATACCTATGCAAGGCCTTGCATTATCCAGTCTCAGGGGAGTCTTGATATTTGAACTGGAAAGGAAGGATTAAATAGTAATGGGCTGTTGCAAATTCCTCTAGCTGGTTATTAAGATCCTTTTTTTCTCCTCTATTCGGTTCTCTTTTGGTCATTTTTCATTAATCATTAGCAACTCCACCAAAGGGGAAGTAAATTAAGGGAGTTAAAAACAAACCAGTTACTTCTGCTTTTTGTTAGCAACTGTAATAAAATTTTGGTGGGAAAAGAGATAGACTCTATTGGCTAAAATTATATTTGGTTGAATTTATGTACTTCAGTTACTCATGCTATCCCTGTTGCCTGCTATCATGGGAAGTTGGTTGTATAATAACTGAGACTTTTTGCCAACCCTAGCCATGATTTATGCTAGTCTATTTCCCACAAATCCTAATCATAATCTTATTGTGAAATTTAACTCAACGGACGAAAACTATTCACTATATCTGATACCGATTTAAGGTTTGGGCATAGAGGAGTAAGACACACCTTGGAAGAGGGGATCAGAATTAAAAATGAATGGAGTACAATAGAGCCAAGCACAGAACGGTACTTTTGAGAAGGAAAAGCAAATTGTTCTCACTCATAGCTGTAGCCTGTACTTTAGTAGTGACAGGGGCACTCAAGTCACAGTGACCCCTTAGCTTTTATATCCCCTTTTGAGGTGTAGAAGAAAATTATTTTGGATGGCCTTATAGTTCCTAAAGGAAAGATAACAAGGGACTTTTAGTATTATAAGAATCAAAGAATTCTCTGGTCAGAAGGTCCATAGGAACCACTGACTATTAGAGACCATTCTGACCCTCCACCTCCGTAGAGATAGATTTACCTTGGAATAGCCGTCACATTCAAAGAGGCTCATCATCAAGTTAGCTGAAAGGTAAAGACTTTTTCAGTCACAGACACTAAGACCATACAGTGAGTTGTAGAGAGATTGAATAATTCTTACCAACTCACTTAACCTGATACATTGTGCTTTATAGTTAAAGCACGTGGTTCTGAGATCACAAGATCAAAAATTTAGAGCTGGAAGGGATCTTAGAGGTCACCTGCCTCAACCTTCTCCTTTTATTGATGAACTGAGAGAAAGAGAAGTGAAATGGCTTGTCCAGCTTCACAGAGCTAGTAAATCTGGGTGCCAGCATGCAGAAGCAAATTATATAGAGTTGAGGTTAGAGGTAAGTTCATTGGCCACTTGTTGGGACTTCAAGTCTTACTAGAAAGTGGTATATCATTCAAGGATTCCAACTCAAAAGTTAGAGGGAGCACATTTGGAGGAAAGCAGATTATAGCATTAAGAATAGAAATAACATTTCCATTGCAAAGTTCTCTGGGGTACCTTACCAGAGAATGGTGTCAATCATCAATAAGCATTTATTTAATGCCTATTATATGTCAGGCACTTCTATAGGCACTCGTGATACAAATAAAAGTAGTTCCTGCCCTCAATGCACCTACTTTGTTAGGATCATAGTATTATTACTGTAAAAACCATGGAGAGCATTTAGTCCAATCGCCTCATTTTGTGTATGATGAAACTGAAGCCCAAGGAGATTTAGTGACTTGTCCAAGGTCATAAAAGCAAGTATCTGAGGCTGGATTGGAAGCTAGGATCTCTGATTCTAAAGCCAGTGCTCTTTCTATTCTACCAGGGAAAACCATATGTAGGTATTTATTTATGCATACATACAAACATATATATATGTGTGTGTGCACATATATGTATATACAGAGATTTAAAAATAGATACAAAATAGATGCATGGTAATTTTAGTAGGGACAGTAGGTACTGGCAGCCTGGGGGATCAGGAAAGGATTCATGTGGGTGGTACAACTCAGTCTTGAAGGAAATTAGATTCTAAGATACTTATTGGCTATGTGACCCTGGGCAAGTTATTTAACCTCTCTTTGCCTCCATCTCTTCATCAGAAAATGGGGATAACAATAGCATCTACCTCCAGGAAGGTTGTGAAGATAAAATGAGATAATAATTGTAAAGTGCTTAGCACAGTGGTTGGCACATAGTAAATGCTATATAAATGTTAGCTATTAAGAAGAGGTTGGGAATGGGAGATGCCCAATGCAAAGACACAGTGAGTGGAAATAGAATGCCCATGTGTGAGCATGGACAGTGTCACTGGAGTCCCAGTTATAGTATGCTATGGGACTCTTCCCTGGACCTATGTGAGGGGTGGGGCAGAGTTAGTGAGAAAGGAGAGGTTCAATTTTCTTTGAACTCCAGTCTAGTCAGTCTCTTTGGGCTCTGCTGACATTTTAGGTGAATCTGGCTTCCAGCTTCAAAAAAGAAGATGGAAGATGCTGACCCCACTTCAAGTGGCTGAAGGAAAAGACTCTGGGAAGAAGTTGACGTGACAGACACTGGCTATCTGCATCATGTCCCTGTCCCTAGTTTGCTACACTAGAGACTTCTGGGAACTTCCCCTTGGGTAAGATCTAGGATTCTCTCTTGGTTGAGTTGAGTCACCTTGTTCCCAATGGGAGAGCACCTTCATTCTGTATTGTCTGATATAATCTTCTACATAAACTTCCTCTGATTTCTGTTTTATTATAAAATTGGATAAATGGGTTTCCTTTCTACTTCCTATATTAATTCATTGTGAAACTGGTATTTGGTGGGGAAGGTGTCAAGCCTTGGATATGAAGCTTGGAGTCCTGCTTCCCCCATTAATGAAACAGCAATCAAAAGTTAGCTTGAACCTGAAAACTACATCCTCTAGGCTAACAATATTTAAGGGAGCAGATAGACAGAATTCTAGCCCAGTACTCCCTCCCTTTGAGGAGAGCAGAATGTTCAGACATCTAGCCCCAACCTTCTATTTCCCTTGTGACAGGAAATAGTCTCCCTTGGAGAAGGGTAGAGGGAGAAGAGGCTAGAAATGTTTATTTTTGCCTTCCTTTGGGCCACACAGTGACACCCCCATATACATGTGGGAGACAGCCCTTGTTACTTGATTCAGAGGGCCAGACTGACTGGGTCTGGAAGTGGGTGAAAGGCAGTAATGTATAAAAAGGGTATGTAAGGGTAGGTTGGGGTCAGACTGTAAAAGGCTTTAACTCTAATGAATTAATATTTGACCCTATAAGTAACAGGGAATACTGGAATATATTGAGAAGAGCCATGACATTGTCAGACTTGTGCTCTTGGGCAGCTTTGTGGAGGATAGATCAAATCATTGGAATAGTCTAAGCAAGAGGAGATAAGGACCTGAGCCTAGGGGTGATGGCTATGAATAGAGAGAAGGGTGAGAAGGCTACTAGGGAGAAACTCTAAGATTTTGCAGCCCAGTTTGGCTTCTTCAGCTCAAGTCTGAGGGAGTTTCAGAAAAGTTATTCCAAGGATAGTTAGAGAAGCTGGAAAATGAAGGGTTCAGTCAGTCATTCAAAAAGCATTTAAGTGCGTACTATGTGCCAGGACCTGTGCTAAGTGTTGGGGAGACAAAAAAGGGCAAAAAATAGTTTCTGCCCTCAAGTATCCCACACTAATGGAGGAGACAACATTCGAATAACTGTTTACGAACAAGATATATACAGGATAAATAGGAGATAACCTACAGAGGGAAGGTACTAGTATTAAAATGGACTGGAAAGATTTCTTGTAGAAGACTGGATTTTACCTGGGACTTGAAAGGGGCAGAAATAAGGAAAGGAATTCTGTGCACGGGGACAGCCAGTGAAAATGTAGAGTCAGAATGAAGTGTCTTGTTCATGAGGATGAAGAAAGAGGCTAGTGTCACTTGATGGGGGGAGGGGGAAGATTAAAGTGTAAGACTAGAAAGGTAGGAGGGAACTGGGTTGTGAAGGGTTTTGACGGCCAAACAGAGGATTTAATATTTGATCCTGGAAGGGATAGGAAGCCACTGGAGTTTATTGAATAGAGGGGTGACAAAGGCTTTTGGAAGACCACTTTGACAGGTGTGCGGAGGATGGATTGCACTGAAGGAGAGACTTAGGGAAGGCAGACCGACCCGGAGGCTCTGCCAACAGTCTAGGGGCTAAGGGCCTGCACCACGGGGGCAAATAAAGACCTAAAGAATGGGAATAATGTGGGGTTGGAGGCTGGGGCTGACCAACGGCAGGGGCCGGCTCTGCGGTCCAGGAAGGCTTGGCCTTGGCCTCGGGGAGGGCGCCCAGCAGCCCTTCTCCCTCCAGCTCCAGGCCCCCAGAAAGGAATGGCTGGGGCCGCCCAGGGGCTTCTCGGCCCGGGGGTCAGCGGGGTTTGGGGGCGGGGAGACTGCCGGATGTGTGGCTGGGCAGGAAGCAGGCAGGGCTGGGCCCCGGCCCTTCCCCTTCCCTTTCCCCGTGGCCAGGCCGAACCGGGCCGGGCAGGCCTCGGGCCCCGCGAGGGAGCAGGCCCACGCCCGCAGGAAGCAGCCGCGACGACGGGAAGCGGCTTCGGGGAGGGGTGCGGGCCGATGGGATGGGCGCGGCGGGGCCAGGCCCCGGGAGGCGTCCCCCGCTGGCAGCCACCGCCCCCAGTCCGGTTCGGAGGGGCCTGACCCTGATCGGCTGACTGGCGGGCCCACGAGGGCGCGTGGGAGCTGGGGGAGGGGCGTCGGCAAGAGGACGGCGCGGACCCGGCGCGAGCAGCTCGAGGGAAGGGGGAAAGAACACTCTGTCCGAGGTCTCCAGAGCCCCCTTCGCTGACTCCCACGCCCCTCCCCTAGTCAGAGAGTCCGGGGGAGGAGGGCGACGACAGGAAGGAAGGGGTTAACCTCAGGCAAGCATCCAGCCTGCCCTTCCCCCCTCCCGGGACCGGGATCGTGTTTCCATGACAACCACACCCAGGTTGCTCCCCCCGCCTCCTCCGGGCGTGTTGCGCGCGGCCGCAGTCGAGCCCGCCTCCCCCACCCTCTCTGGGGAGCTTGACTCTTAACTCTTGGCTCGCCACGCGGAGTTGCCTGGGCTGGAAGGCGTCGGTCTAGCTAAGGGGGGGTCGAGTCGCTCTTCACCAGCCCTCGTTGACCTTGGACTCAAGTCCAGGCAGGGGCCCCTCTTTCAGGGTCAGGACTTAGGGAACAAAGGGGACACCTGGTGGACACGGAGGAAAGCACAGTTCAGGCTCAGGAACTCCCCAGGGAAAGAGGGAGGATGATACTGTGGGAGACAGCCCTGTCACTTCGTTCTCTGAACGCCCATTATGCATCTTGTTCTGCCCAGCCACCTGAGTGTGCTAGGGCCTTAGGGATCTGCCAATCAAGCTGGACCTGGGGGGCAAGGCTAGCTCTATCCACTATCTGCTTCCTCTCTTAGGTATTATATTTTAAAAGGAACATAAACTGTAATGTGGTCCGAGGAGGGGCAACCCAGATGGAATGTCTGGGAATCATCATATGAGGAACTTAGAGGCTTGTGAAGCCTGGATGAAATTAAGGGGAAGCCAAATACTTTAGAAGGATTTTAGGGCTGAAAGACTCATCAGAGGTCTTTTCATCCAATTCTCTGCCTTCAAAGAATAGGTGAATCGACTTGCCCAATGGTACTAAACTAGTGAAGGGAAAAGCCAGTATTTCAAGGGTTCTAAGGTCGAGAAGGGAGTAGAGTTGGTCCGTGCCGTACCAAGATCAGAACCAGAACCAATGGTCCACTGTTAGCAGAGAGCAGATTGAGAAAGAACCTAACCAGAGCTGTCCAACCTCGAAGACTGCCTTGTTGGAAGCAGTTCGCTTCCCATCAATAGAATTGTTCGAGCAGTGTCTCTTTAGCACTTTGAAGTCTGCAAAACCCTTTTTTCACAACCCTGTGATGCATGAGTAGTGCATCTATGATCCCAATTTTACAGGTGAAGAAAATGTGGTTCAGGGTAGAAGCCATTTGTCCAGCAAGCCTGGAAGTAGGGCCTTGACCTAAAAGGCTAGGAATCTTTCCGTGCTAAATGGAACTACCACTTGTCAGGGATGCTGTAGAGAGGAGTTGGGCATTGGATGGGAAGCTAGACTGGATGACCTCTAAGCCCTCTTCTTGAAGTGTGACTTTACCAAAGGAGAAATTATGATAACTGGCAGGGGAGGTTTCAAAAGGTTCTCTATACAAAAGAGCAGTTCATGCAAGGTGCCAGATCTATGCATCTGGCTCCCTCCACCTTTTTCTTAGCTTGAGTATCTCTATCCCTATTCCCTACTCAGTCAACAATCCATCCCTGGTTTGATCAAAACAGATTATTATTATTATTATTACATCATATAATGTGTACAGGCAGGTCTATACATACAACCTAGGACTGAATTGCCTTTTTTAGCTGCCATATCAAGATACATATTTGAATCAGACTTGGAAAAAATAAAATCTTTATGATTAGTCTCCAAGTCCATTAGACTCCAAAGAAATTGGTTGAAGTTTAGATTCGGATAAACTGGATAAATCACTTTACTTTGCTGAGCCCATTTCTTCAACTATAAAACAGCACCATAATATCTATCTTTGATGAGGATAAAAATTTGATGTATGCAAAGTAATTTACAAACCTTAGAGAGCTGCATAAGTACCAGCTCTTCTTCATAGTCCAATACCATTTTTCAGATGAGAAACATAAGGCCCAGAGTGGTAGCTAGCCCAAGGTCAAACGGCAAGTTATCGGATTCCCATCCTAGTGGCCTTTTCATTGAATTTGTCAATTGAAACCCCAAGAGTATTTTAATGTGAACTCGTACAAAAATCAGGGCTTCTCTATTCTGAATTTCCTTTATCCCTACCTAATTTTACCTCATCAGTTTCAGCTAAGCATTTTTGACTGCTGAGATCATTTTGAATCTTGATTCAGTCACCTCTCATATTTTTGATCCCTCTTGCCTTTGTGACATCTGCATTTTCGATAAGCACGTTTATGTCTTTAAGTCACTGATAATATAACAGGACAGGCCCAAGGACTGAGTTCTGGCTACTAGAGACCTTTCAAGCTGACACAGAAATTAACACTCTTTGGTTATGGTGGCTCAACCAGCTTTAAATCCCCTTAACTGTACAATCATCCAGCCAGGGTCTTACCACCTAACGCACATGACTGTCCTATTACAGGAATTCATCTTAATGCTCTGCTTTGATTTGGATCTAGGGTCCACCTCAGTATTGAGGCACACAGATCATTTCAGTGACTTCTTTTCCTGTGTAGAATTCAAGAAACTGTGAGGTTCTGGTCCCCACTCCAGCAGTTAACTGGTGAGTTACCTTGGGCAATTCTCTTTTGTATTCCGTCTCAGCCTGGCTCAAACTAGTGAAGTCAACATTCAACTACCCCTTCAATAACAGAAAATCTGGGTTGACTTTTTTTCCTCCAAAAACTGTTGTGGAATTCTCAAACAAAAAAACCCTTCTAACATAAATGTGAGAATGTTGAAACTCTTATCAGGCTAGGCCTGTGTCACATTAGGTCTTGGCTTTGCCTGTGACTCATCTTGTGACCTTTGGCAAGTCCCTTTGTTCCCTAGAGACCCCCCCCCTTTCCTAAAATGACAAAAATGTTTGCTACTGTCCTCAACTACACTAAGAGCTGGAACTGTAAGAGGCAACCAGAAGTCTTAGAAAACACTAGGAGTGAATGCTACATGGATACCAGCTTACTGATTTCAGATACCTGGGTAAAATAAGAGAAACAAATGGGTATTTTTAATTTTAAAGATCACAAGCCTTTAATTTTAACTCCATATCTTTCCTAATGTGCCACCTCTTCCTTGTACAAGACTTTTTTTCCCCCCTCCACCAGCATTTGTTTCCCAAGGCTTGGTTTCCTTCTATTTTAGATTAAGTGTTGGGACTTTATTATAACTTCTGTCCAGTTCTTGGCGAGTTTCAACTTTGTCTTAGGTCCAGGACACTTCCATTTAGGACATTTGGGATCAGGTAGAGGAGATTACATAAGAGGCAGTTTTAGAGACCCTTTATATAGGAAAACTGGAGTTCAAGTCCCATCAACGACAAACAGGGTAAGGGATCCTGGGCAAGCCAATAACATCTCAGTAAGGTACACTGCAGAACAGTCTATGGAGGAAAACCCCAGGACATCCATCCCCCAGGAAAAAAAAAAAAGAAACCACTTGCCTCTAGTAATTGGCTTTCTCTGTTAATAGGAAAGGGGGGGAATTCAAAACTGAAAGCACAACACAAACTCTAAAATTAAAAGTATTATGGTCTTTGCACAATGCAGGGTCACATCAGTTGAGAACTTAAAAGTCCTGGAGGGGAAGTCCTGTGTGTCTGGTAGAATGCAAGCATGCTAATATCATTCTCTGAGAATTTTAGCATTTGACATCCGTCTTGGACTACTCTTAGGACAACTAAATTACTATCCAGATCTCTATGGTTTGGGGATGATAATGGGTGAGAGACTTTGCATAGCAAACTGGATTCTAGTTCTAGAAAAAAAAAATTAGGATTTTTCCTAGATCCACAAGGCCAATTTGAAAATGGAGGGTAAGAAAAGGAATGCTGAAATAGCCAACAGCATTAGCTGTCTAAGAGAGAAAAGTTGTTGAATTCCTAATTCAAGCTCAGCCCTACCATCCACTGAAATCCAATCAACAAGTATTAGGCAGATACTCTGTGCACAATTTAGGTGTTACTTTTCCACTAGGCCTTTCTCCATGAAATTACTTTTGTATATACATAGATGTGGACATATTATCTTCTTAGTAGAATTTAATTCTCTGAGGGGACAATTGTCTAGCACAGTGCCTTGTGCACAGTAGGTGCTGGAGACATATTTGTTGATTTGAGGCCTACCAACTATGAGGCTACACCAATAGTGGTGGCCAGTTTGCTTAGGGAGAGCCAACCTTTTTTTCCTCCAAAATTCAATGGGTATCAATTTTGAAATTTTCTTCTGTAATTATCTCCCATTTCTTGAAAAATCACTATAAATTCACTAAACAAACATGCAAAAATAGGCTAGGGGTAGAGGAGTATTCTATAGGTAGGGTAATACTCAGGAAAGAACCCTGAGCATCCCACAGCCAGGAGGCAGTAGGGGTCAGATTCCACTGGCACGCTTTTCTGTAAGCCTTCACACTCTGAGCCTAAATGCTTTTATTGCATTTAATACCAGAAATGCCATTCAGCTTGTCTCAGGGCTCCAATTAGAAGAGCAGCAGTCTTAGCCATTACAACAGGAGCAATTGTTGATAATTACTTCCAAGGTACACTGCAGGTATAGTATTCTGTTTTGCTTATGTGCCTGATATCCCTAAAGAATGTAAGCTTTTTGAAGGCAGAGGCCATTTTTAAAAAAATTCCCAGTGACTGGCACATAGTAGGTACATTGTAGATGATTGATGTTATATAAAAGCTTGTTGAATTTAATTAAATTCTGAGAAATAGGGTTCCTACCAAAAGGAAACAAAGATGACTTTAAGGGGAAGTCACAGGAAAAAGGGGCGAGGATTGTTGGCCATCAGGGAAAGGGTTACAATACAGGTGTGGAAATAATGGCAAATCTCACCCTCTTTCCTTTTTCCATGCACACTTCTGGTAGAGCTTCAGATTCTATTTTCTAGGTTTTTAGGACTTGTGATTACAATGGCTGGTCCCATTAACGTAGTCTTGACAGCTCTTTGGACTTTGGGGTGCAATAATAGTCTAAACAAGGCAAACCATCTTACCTCTACCAGGTCCAAACCTATAATCATTATGAAGAGCAGTAAGATGGTGACTGAGTGCACCAGGATATATATGGAAGACACAAATATATATAATATACACACAACCTCTGTGGACAGGGTGTCAGAGGGCCTCAGATCATGTCATCCTGACTCTATTACTTAATATCTACTTTATCTCTTAGTTTCCTTCTCTGTAAAATGAAGTGAGAGAGTTGGATTCTTACCTTTTGGGTATCTATTCCAAGGTTTCTGCCAGCCCTAAATCTATGATTCTATGAAGGAGGGGGAGGGGAGGCACCTGTCGCATAGCACAACATAGGTAAAGCATCTTGTCCAGCTAGAAGCCCTTTAATGCCCAGGTATTGCCTACTCCCTGTCTTCTAGAGATGCGACTCTTTTTTGGGGTGGGGGTGGGGCTAGGCAATGAGGTTAAGTGACTTGCCCAGGGTCACACAGCTGATAAGTTTCAAGTGTCTGAGGCCGAATTTGAACTCAGGGCCTCCTGACTCCAGGGCTGATGCTTTATCCACCGTGCCACCTAGCTGCCCCTCGAGATGGGACTCTTAACCTGCAGTCCATAGGGAAGTTTGTGAACTTAAATGGGTTAAAAATATCTATCTTTATCTGCACTAAGCTGGAACTAAAATTTAGTATTTCCTTTAGTTGTGATTTAAAAAAGAAAAACATTATTCTGAGAGGGGTCTGTAGGCTTCATAAAACCGCCAGAGGGGTCCATAATACAAACAAGGTTAAGAACCCCTATTCTAGAGCAACAATATCAGGCCCCCACTGTGCTGGGGTTACATGGAGTAAAAGTGATTAAGAGCAAATTCTGGCATGGGAAGTGTGGGGGAAATTAGGGAAGAGCAAGATAAAGGGGCCTTAGGAAATAACACATTGTTACTTAGTGTATGGTTGCATAAATAGTCATCCAAATGAGCACTGTCTCATCTCTCAATTCCAATAAAGAGAAGGAAATGAGAACTATATTTATCTCACTGGAAAGCTATCTTCAAGGTGTGTGACATGGATGTATGTACTTAGGAATGATGGGTCTGGAAAGAAAGATATGTAACAATACCTTATTTCCTATTTTAAATTCTTGATTTTTTGGATCAGAGGAGTCAAGCACAGCTTAGAGTAAAATTTTCCCAAGGCTCCTTGTTACATCTTCCCATGATGCACATAGACTTAGGTCAAGTTACCAAAATTCAGAACAAGGATTTCTTTTCCTTGGCACACTGAAGGGAAATCTAGACAGGCCCAAGGATAATTTCTTATTTTATTGGTGAAGCCAAATACAACAAAAAGCTGTTGTTTGTTTTTTAACCAAAATAAATAAATCAGATCTGTCACCGTGAAGAATCAAAGTGATGATGAGGGGCAGTCACCAGTGTCTGCCCCCGCCCCTCCACCCTTCAGCTCCCACCTCCTGCCACCTTTTGCTTTGGCACAAGGAAGGATGTATCAGAAAGTCTCAATCTTGTTTTTTTATAAAAAAGTTAAAGGGGAAAGGGAAAAAGGAAAAAAGAGGCATCGTGAAGGAGAGAGGTGGTGAGAAAACAAGCAGAAAGGCCATGCCGAGGCTTATCTACCACATCAGGGGTCAGAGCAGCACATACCTTATGGGCTACTGAGAATAGAAGGGAAAATTTTCTGGCCTGGAGACCAAGACCATCTCCAATAGAAAAGTCATTATTCACATGATGTACATGCCCTGTGGCTCTGTGCTCCAGACTCCACCCCTAAAGCAAAGCTGTACATATATGGGACAGGGGCAGCAATATGAAGAGCTTGGGTGCCAGAAAGGGACACTGTTTTGCCAATTCTGTGACATGGAGAAGAGTCAGTGCAGAAGAAGGGGCAGAAGCAGTAGAGGCTGAAGCTGTCCCTGGTCACTAAAGCTTGAGGGATTGGGGCATGCAGACCACATGCAATAAGCCCAGGAGGGATGTCACACAGGAAAATAGGGGACAACTATACCAGAGGAAAGACACTGATAGGACCACCTGCTCTGGATTCTGGGACTGCCTCAACCTGGACTTATCCTCTGTCTCCTTAAGCCTGGCAGCCAAAGGAGTCCATCTCCTCGCTATGGCTGCCTACCATCCGAGTACCACTTGGAGAAGAACATGGCAAAATCCAGTTCGTGGGAACAGATCATTTCTTTCTTTTTCGTATGATTACTCTGGGTTTAGCCCCAGAAAAAGCTAAGTAATCCTAGTCCTAGTCCTGAAGTAAAGAGACCTTTTCAGCATATAGGGAATCCAAAGTTCCTCCTCTGCATTGTGGGGATAAAATTTTACCAGGTGAGGGAGTGGAAAAATCTGACATCACTACACAAGGGCTTTTTGTCTGGTACAGTTATGGGTTCTTATAACTGTGATGTCAGCAGTATCCCCTTCCCCTTCTGTTACCTCCCCTCTGCTCCTTCTGCAGAAGGTGCTATTCCACTAAGCTATTCACCTTCACAGAAAGCCAAGACAGTCAAAATTGGGGATTGTTGAACATTTGGTGGGGGTGAGTGAGGCAGAATACTTGATAAAGAAATGATAACTTCAATTTCTAAGAGAACAGCTTTTTTTTTTTGGGAGGCGGGGAGAGGGAGAACACAGGAAGGGAAGAATGCACAGGACAATAAGAACAAGCAGAGATTTGGGGCAGAAGCTGGGTGCCACACTTTAGTCGATCAAGTCTGGAGTTAAGAGGAGAGGCGAGTGGCAGACATGGATATACTGACAGACAGAAGGCAGGGTCCATGTAGCTGTGGCCCACGCCTAGAATAAGCCCTTGAAAGAGTCCAGATTGAAAGCAGTCTCCAGGAGACGCTGCAGCTCCGTCAGGTGTGTCTTCTTGTTGCCTGTGGCTGGTGCAGCAGCAGGGTCACGCCCAGCATACCTGAGATGGAAATGAGAGTCAGTGGCAGTGAATTCCATCTTGTTCTTTCAATAGGACCGACAGGTTCATTTCCATCAAAGATAACAATGTTAACAGCAACTGATGTTGGTACAGCTATTATAAAGTTTGCAAAGCTCTTTATGTATATTATTTCATTTGATCTTCAAAACAACCCTATGAGGTAGGTGCTATTATTACTCTCCCATTTTACAGATGTAGAAATTGAGGATGAGAGGTGAAGTGACTTGCCTAGAATCACACAACTAATGAAAGTCTGAGATAGGATTCAAATTCATACCTTCCTGACTCTAAGACTGGTACTTTCTATTATGTCACCTACCTCCCTGCTACCTAGGCTTTTCTCTGATATTCACTCATCAGAACTAAAAAGGGGTAGGAGGATGGCGAGAGTCCCCTTTAGGATATCAGAGAACACTTTGGGCTGGAGTGCCTTCTGGACATGGGCCATATGGAGCTTTTGGAGGGCACCCGCAAAGGATGGAATGCAGCCCAGGCAGGGCAGTAGGAATAATTACCAGACAGGCTTGGCTCGGTCTATGGTTGTACGAAGTCTTGGCTTCACGTAGTCATAGTAACCTTGATTTTTATGCTCTTCCTGGCACCAGGCCAGCTCTGCATTAGGGTACTTCAGCACTTCCTTCTGCAGGAGGTCGAAGGGGAATGGGGAAAGCTGGGAAGAAAACAACACTACAGCTTCAAACACAGCACAGTCTGAGGGAGGAGACAGGGCCAACCCAGCTAGCCTCCTTACTGCTTCCAAACTCTCAAAAGATGAACCTCTAATGGTAAAGGGTGGAGGTTAGTCCCTACAAGGTCTCCACTCTCATGACAGGGCATTCCTAGGCTAAGAGGCAACTTCTAATCTCATTCTGCCTGCCTTTGGTGGCCGTGATTCCATCTAGTTTGTATCTATTAAGTGGCCACCATGTGCAAGACATTCTTTGAGCCATTAGAAATATGAAGACAAAAAAATGAAAGACTGCCCTCAAGAAGCTTCAATTCCATTAGGGAAAACAAATGACACATCTACAGAGAAATACGAAATGTACACATAGTCAATATAATTATGTGTATGTGCTGGTGATGGAGGGTGGAGAGAGAACCAGTTAGGGGAGCCTTTCTAGGTTGTAATTTGATTCAAACATTTATTAGGCACCTGCTATATGTGTGCAAGGCACTGTCCTAGAGGATGATGATACAAAGATTAAAAAAAGTTCTTGTCTTTAATAAGTTTCCACTCTATTGTAGGAAACAATAAATACATAAGAGAGTTAAAAAAAAGAGAGCATTACAACTAGGAAGAGGTAGGGAAGAGAGTGAAATCAGGTAATTCAATTCAACAATAATTTTTTAAGTGCCTTCTATATGTCAGGCACTTAGTTGCTAGAGATACAAAGAAAAAAGACCCTGCTCTCAGGGGACTTACACTGTACTGGAGAGAAAGGTGGATGTATAGGAAGGACCACTTCACAAGAGCAAATAGACATGGGGATCATGTTCTTGTTACTACAGGATATGCCAACATACACAGGTAGTAGTTGATCTCTTCCTCCCACCTGCTCGATCCTGGTGATAGCCACATCTGCCTCCATCTTTCTGGCTTGTCGCTCTCGGGTAAGATCATAGTACACCTTGCCGGTACAAAAGAGAAGTCTCTTGGTTTTTTCTGGGTTCTGGGATGCAGGGCCACTGTCTGGGATAACACGTAGGAAGTTGCTTCCTGGAACAGAGCCCATATTGGACAGTGTTATCTCTGGAAATTCAGCCAGCAAGAGCTTCGAATCATCAACCAAGAAGCACTGATACCCTCCAATCCTATTAATTACTAATTAGAAAATTCCCCCAGGAAATGCCACACATGAATGAGGTCAGACCCACAGCCTATCTACGTTGCTATTCTGTCTCTGAGGGGCAGCAAGGGAAACACTAAGGGAGGATAGTTGGTATATGTGAAACATCCCAACAAGGACTCTATCATCCAAGAGTTAACTAAATACCTTCCTTGGAGGCTTATTTCCAGTCTTTCAGGGTAATGGATTATATGAGTTCTAATACCAATTAAGTAATGTTTCCTTTTATTTTTCATAAAAAAAGTGTCCTTTTCAAATTTTAAGAGGTCCTACCTAGTTTTAATATCCTGGGCTTGGATGAACACATCCATATTGAGCTTGGTCTATATCCACTGTGATTTTATGCGCATAATTTTTAGTATAACCACAGCAAAAAAGCAAGCTCTTAGGTCCAAGTTGGTGTCTATCATCCCAATATAGCCTCTGCATAAGGGACAAACATTTAAGACAGTGGTGTCAAACTCAAATAGAAATGAGGCCCACTAGTCTGTACATAAGGATCCCTGAAGGCTGCATATTGACTTAATTTTAAAATGTAATGCTATTTGTGTTTAATGTATTTTTATTTATTTTGTTAAACATTTCTCAGTGACATTTTAATCTGTTTTAGGCCACACTGGGCCAGGGCTGTGATCTAAGAAATCAACCAAAACAAATGCAACTTGCATAAGATTTGTATGATATAGAGAAGACTTGATGAAAGGGCAAAGAATTCTTCCTGACACAGAAAAGCTTGAGGGGAATCCCTTGGTAGTGGGGCAGGCCCTCATAGGTGGCTATGTACCCATTAGGAGGGAGAAGTGCGTGGAAAGTGGAAGAATGGGGATTCCCACCCACTTGTAAGTACAGCTAAGATATTTTACAGCGCAGGTTCTGCATGTCAACATTCTAGCAGGAGAAAGGTTCTATGGATCCTCATGCTGATTCTCACAATTGGAAATCTCTACACTGGAGATGTGCATAGAGGGTTGTTCATTTCCTCACAATCATCAATCTCCCCAATTCAAAAGGGACAACTGTCTATGGGTAAGTTGCCTTAGTCAAAAAGACTCACAATGCCAACAGCCCCTCAAGACATGGGACCTGTTTTTTGTTTTCTCCTATTCTGACAACTGTATTCCACATTCTCCATTCACGAACAAGGGGGAAAGATGCCAGTGGATTCACAAAAAAACTGAGACTGGGACATCAGGACTCAGGGTCCACAAGAAATTGCAGGCCCTTACCAAATTCCAGAGTTTCTGAAACGCTTCAGAGGCTTCAGAAACTGAGGAACAAACAGGACTATTACTCAAATGTATTTAAGACACTTGGACTGATTATGCCTACCTCACCATTGGTATTACTCTATTTCCTGAGGTTAACTGTTTATATTTTTCTCTTCTTAACCCAAATAGCCATCTTCCTTCCCTCAATACTCTATCTCCATGCTGGAAAGGACCTTGGAGATCATCTAGTCTTATCTACTCATTTTATAGATAAGGAAACTAAAGTTCAGAGAGTGTGTCAAGGTCACACAGCTAGCTGGCAGAAGACTCCTGACCCACAGTCCACTGTCCTTTTTACCACATCAGACAATCTTTGCTGATGTCCAATTTTCAGAGCCTGGACTACAGACAGCCCAAACTCCTGGGTTGGTTTCTTGTAGTTGTTTTAATCTGGAGCCCATAAATACCTCTGAGGGAGTCACAGAATCTCTGAATTGTAAGGAAGCTCACAGGTTACCTAATCCAACCCACAAGTAAACAAAAATCCCCTTTACAACATACCTGTTATGTGCTCATCCAGCCTTCCCTTGAAGACCCCTAGTGAGGGGTGAAGACCTCTAGTGAGAAGGAACCTACTACCTCTCAAAGTAGTCCATTCCCATTTCACTTCTGGACAGTTCTAGGAAGCTTTCTTTATACCAAGCCTGTGTTTCTGCAGCCTTCACCAGTGCTCCTAGTTCTGCCCTCAGGGAATAGGCAACTGGACCAACAGTCCTCTGGGACTGATGGTCCTTCCAACACTACATGGCAGCTATCACCCCCCAAGTCTTCTCCAAGCTCAAAGCTTCTAGTTCCTCTAACTACTCTAGAATTCCATGAGGAAAGAAGTTAAGCTCACTCTCCTAGAGTTTGAAGACTCTAGTCTCTTCCCTTTTTGAAAATGAACACCTGCTCTTCTTCAGTCCTATGACATGTTTTCTATTCTTTCCATGATTTTTCAGAGATCAAGGACAGTGGCTTTTGTCTCATTCTTTAAGTAATATGGTACATATTTCACCTGAGTCTGTCACCTTGAATTCAGCAAAGGTAACTCATTTCTCTCTTAAAATTACCTCACTTATCTTTGGAAATAACCCTCTAGCCTACTGAGAAGTGACAAGCCACCACACCCTGGCCCTGGAAACCAAACAAATGACCAGTTAACAAACAGGAAGCAAGGGCAGGTGTTCTCTCCTGGCTTAGTCACCAAGGAAGTACCTGGGCCCGCAGAGTCAGGGAGCCTGCCTTATGCACAAGTGGAAGCTTACCCTCCCTGGAGGTAGGAGAAAGAAAGAGGAATCAACTCTTCTAAGAGAGTGCCAGCGAACCTCTTTCCCTAACTTTCTTACCTGGCAGCATGTCATCAAAGTTGGACCTGGCTTCAGGGTGACGCAGCAGTGACTTTGGAGTGAAGACGATCAACTGAAATACAGTGGGAAAAGACTCACAACAGGCTAGATTCAGTGCTGCAGGTGGGAGCTTGGTAAAGTAATGAGGCTGTTGTTTTTTATTGACAGGATCCTGTACATTGCAAATCACCCTAAGTCTTTGCAACAGGTTCTCCACGGAGAAAGAGGAGGCAGAAAAGGGAAGAAAGGAAAATGCAGTTCTGCCTCCCCTTTCTATCTCCCACACTACCTTAGGTCTCTAGGCACTGACTGAGGGAGAGGTAGATCCCAAGCTAGGCAAAGCACATCTTTGTTTCCCTTAGCTGGCCTAATAAATCCATACTGATTGGAGAAGAGGAGCCGTCTGCTTCTCCCACATCACAGTTATATAAGCAGCCACGTCTGGCTCACTCTTCCAAATGCCAGTTTACCAATGGCACCATTCTGCTCCTCAAACAAGACCCTCCTCAAATCAAGCTAGCAGGGACTTGGTTGCTGGCACCCAGATATAACCAGTGACAAAATGCCCTATGGGAAAGTGGACCACTCAACAGCACCCCCATTTATCAAGGTTGGGAGAACAGAATCCCTTTGGATGATTCTTTTATTTTATTGGTGGGAAATTTGGCTGAAGGAAAAAGAGCCTGGTATAAACAAGCTGTAGAGGCTCATTCCTCATTTCTATATCTTCTCTCTACCCAAACAATTCAAATGAAGACCTTGTAGCACCCATGTAGGTGGAAAGCTGATGCCCTGAACTGTGGTGAGAGCTGAGGCAGTCCTGAATTCTCCAAGGCTATACCATTAAAGAAGAGCAAGCTCTGGCAGGTCTTACCAAACTAGAAGGCTTTGAGTATGGCCCTGGTGACTCGTATGTATGTCATCAGAGGACCATCCTAGCCAAATTCAGAGATGCTTAACATCCTGAGGTTGGTCACCAGGTGATGGGGATTTTTTTGGACCATGAATGAAACCGTTTACTAAGGCATGGACAGATTTCAATATGTATCAGTGGAAGGAACACTCACAGTGATGAAATCACAAATACTCCTGGGGAAGACTGTCTTAGAACCCAAGAATTTGTAGAACAGGTGGAAAGAAAACTAGGGGCTCAGACCCCACCTTTGCCCAGTTTCCTATAAGGGATGCTTTTACTCTGAGATAGTCCATGAGGTCAGCACCACCCACCCTGAACTTTTTCTTTTGGGATACAACAGGGTAATCAATTTGGGTCTGTCCCTTGGATCAGAGCCTTCTTCTGGGCACAGTAGGCTCTGTAACTGACCGGCTTCCGGAAGGGCAGCAGGATCTGTCGTCGTAGGACATGGAAGAAGTTAGCAGGAGTGGAACAATTAACAACAATCCAGTTGCAGTCATAGAGTTGACGCACATCAAAGTCATCAAGTTTCTGCAGTAGAGAGAGCACAGTGAACCGTCAGGGTCCAATGAGTCATTAAATCACCCCTTTTGTAGACCCACTGTATTCAAGCAGTGGTCTGGGTCCTTACAAAAGAGGACAGCAATAATGTTCTCACTACTGAGCTGAAGTCTATCCAGGATGGAAGGCATTTAAACACAGCTGAAAACAGCATCATGGGATGTTCAAGGGCTTTCATCGATAATGCTAAACAATTCTGTCATCTTACAGTCAGAAACGCCATCATGGGTGAGGGCCTTGCATTAGCCAGTCCAGATGCTTCTCTAGACTCAAGTTTTAGGTCCAGTCATTAGATTACCTTGGGCTTCCAATTTCTGAGTCCCATTCTGGAATTCTGCTTTGAGCCCAAGTGCACTTCACTGACCTGTTCTGACTGAGGATCAGAGCGCCCTGACCCCTTGCCCTTTAAAAAAGGGCCATCAATGTCTTTTTATTTCTTTAGTACTTAACATTGTGCAATTTTGCTCTTGGTCATAATACTGTTTAGAGTTGCTCTTTGTTTGTTTTACATTTATACAACTTGTCTCAAAACAGATTATAAACTCTCTGAGGACAGGAGCATTCTTCTTTCTGTGATGAAACAGGGTACACAGTATGGACTTAGAATACTAACTACTTATTAACACAGTTTATTGTTGTTCAGTTGTTTCTTCAGTTATGTACAACTCTTCTTGACCCCATTTGGAGTTTTCTTGGCAAAGATACTGGAGTGATTTGCCATTTCCTTGTCTAGCTCCTTTTACAGATAAGGAAACTGAGGCAAACAGGGTTAAGTGACTTGCCCAAGGTCATACAGCTAGCAAGTGTCTGAGCCTGGATTTGAACCCAGTCAGGTTTTCCTGATTCCAGGCCTGGCACTATCCACTGCACCACCTAGCTGTTCCTATTAACCGAGTTAGTGCTTAGTAAATAACTCTTGATTTGCTTCCTTTTCAGGATAAAGTGTCTTGAAGCTCTTGGATACAGTTGTAACATACTCAGGCTATTCATTCAAGAACAGTCCCTAAACCTTTCCTCTAACAGGCATGGTGGAAAGAACACTAGATTTAGTCACAGTAACTGGGTTAAAAATGCAACTCTGACACCTCTTATTTATGTGACCTTGGACAAATCATGGAACCTCTTCAGGTTACAGTGTCCTCCTCTGCAAAATGAGAGGGTTGGATTAGATGACATCCAAGGTCTCTTCCAGTTAAAATATCTCTGGTCCTCAGTTCCTTTAGTATCCTTCTAAAATAAGTTCTTAAAAAGGATAATTGGAGGGAATTGCCATAGAGTGGTAAATATAATCAACAGCTTTCAAATTCAAGTCCCTCTGTCTTTGGCAAGGGTAGGAAGCTACAGGAAGCAGCCCCAGCACTTCTATTTCCTTCCTACTCTGCTGAGGTCTCTCATTTAGGGGAAAACCAGCAGGCAAAGTGGCCACACCTATCTACCCACTCACACTAATTAGGATAATGAGGCAGTCCTGTCAGCCAGCCTCATTTCTAAATGAAAGGAGGGCACAGAAAACAGAATGTCTGCTGCTGTCAATATCAAGGACCACACAAGTAATTACTCAGATGGAAGCTGCCAAAAACAGGCAGATGACCAGAGGAGTCCAAGTGGGAATTTAAGAAGGGTCAGAGGTTTGGGGAGGAATTTTCTTCCCTCAGCTACCCTCCCCTGGACAGCATGGACTGCCTGCACCAGATTGAGTTACCCACTCAGAGAGTCGCAACCAGGCCAGAGGCAACTTAACTTACAGGGAAGACATCTGGGTCATCATTGCACATCTGCAGAAACCTCTCTGGTCTAGCCGACGAATGCTCTGGACCCTGGAACCAAGCAAGAAATCAGTCTGAGGCCACCCCTCTGCCGAAAATCCCACTCTGTTAACAGATGCTTGTCTATACCATCACTATTAACTTGCTTGTCTTGGGTTTGACAAACGCCAAATTCTGTGTTTTGAGCACTGCTGAATTTAATTCTCCCTTCTCTGACCTCCTGACCCCTTCATCCCCTTTCATTTCCACAAACAGGGCACACAGCATTAAGCATTCTTATCTGAGACTGCTGAACCTGGGGCTCTTTTGACTCTTTTCCCCTTAATGAAGGCCTATACTATAGAGCCTCAGGGTCATTCAACCAGGCTTTCATCTTTTCCAAAACCAGAGATTAAAGATAGTGAGCAGTAGTACAGGTTGAGACAGTACTGGGTGCTCCTAGCACTTGGGGCAGACTGGGGCTTGGAAAGTTAGGGGTAGGAATGAGAGTGCTGAGAGGTCTGAATGTCAGATTAGGTGCTGTCAAGGGAGATGTACTTTCCACAGTGACTCAAAACTAGAAAGTGATGATACAAGTATATACGCATGTCATGACATGAACACATGACAAAGCCAGTTTCCTGTTTTGGTTCAGGAAAGGGGAGTGTGGAGAGGAAGAGGGGAGATCAGGTTTAGGGCAAGGCAGAGAAATGGGGTCTTGGGAGCTACAACTAGAGCAGCTTCCTCTCCCATTCCCCGTTTATACCTCCACAGAATGAACCGGGGAAAAGAGAATGGGAAAGTCGCAGGCACATCTTTTTTGTCATGACCATTATAGGAGACAAGAACTGGCTGGTGTCTCTAGGAATCTTTGGGGGTAGGTAGAGGGATCAGGAGCCAAACCTGAAGGTCATGTGTAAGAGCTAAGGTCCAGAGAGTAGACTCTTTCCTAAGCCATGGGCTTAGGCAGGAGTGGATACCACCAGTGGAGAGAGAAATGCTCACCATTCCTTCCATGCCATGGGGTAGGAGCAGGACAATGCCATTCTGTCGAACCCACTTGGCCTGTCCTGGGCAGATGAATTGGTCAATGATGCACTGAGCAGTGTTGTGGAAGTCACCAAACTGAGCCTCCCAAAGGACAAGGGCATTAGGACTTGCCATAGCAAAGCCCAGCTCAAAGCCTGTGTAGTATAAAGGAGGGATGAAGACAGGGAGGACAGATCATTACCCATGACGTGAAGAAGAACAAAGACGTGTGCTCGAGGACATGCTCCTTCAACACAGACATGATGGGTTATGACTCTCCAGAGGCAAGGGCTCAAGGGCACTCACCTAGGACTCCATATTCAGACAGAGAGCTGTTGCAGACTGTATACGGAGCCTGGTTAGGCCAGAGGTGGTTCATGGGAATGCAGATTTTCTTGTCTACATTCTGGTCATGTAGCACATGATGACGATGGCTGGAAGAGAAGAATGGTTATTAATTCCACTTCATCCCCTTCCCCCTCAAATGACCCTGCACTATGGCTAAACAAGCTCCTGAGTGAGAAGCCATGACAGAGGAAGAGAGCTCCCAAGCATCCGTACAAACACAGTGAAGCACTGTTCTTAATAAAAGCTGACCAAAAAAATCAGTGCAACTGCTCTTTTCTCTCTCCTTTTTTTTTCCCAGAGGCAGTCAAGGTCAAGTGACTTGCCCAGGGTCACACGGTAAGTGTCTAAAGCTGGATTTGAACTCAGGTCCTCCTGACACCAGGGCTAGTGCCCCTTTGACCCCTCTTTTTAAACCAAGGACCCCATGATTGAGTGGACAGTAATGATACGCTTGTGAGAAAGGGCTCAGGCTATCTCCAATTCCCATCCTCATTGAGGTGGTAACCACTAGGTTTTACCTGAAGGTTCCCCTTTCAACATCCTGGCCGCTGAGCCGAATGTGGATCCCGTCTTTCAGGAGTGAGCCGAAGGCCATGTACTCAGCAAGGGCCCAGTCCACTGTTCGGTTCTTTACCATTTCTCCACGGGTTTTTAGAATCCGCCTCAAGCCTACAGAGACACTCAAGCTTGAAATCCCATCCCAGGCTTGACCAGTAGTTTCTGTACAGACAGGCTTTCAATTGCGCATTTTAAGGAGTAGGGAACAGATGCCTCTCTCTACTCTTGGCTTGGAAAATGATGAGACTGCTTCATTAGAGAATGGGGCTTAAAGTTGTAGTGATTTGACTTTTTCTCAATACTTACATATGTTATATGTCTACTAGGACAGCTAGGACTTCATCCAGAGTTTTTCTTTCTTTCTTTTTTTTTAAACCTATTCATTATTCAGAACTACAAATCTCAGATCAGAAACTTTCTCTGCATTTTACCCAATGAGGAATGAGCCTCCTACTGATTAAGAAAATGACCACAGGCCACAAGTAGAAGCTGTCACAGAACTCAGGCATCCTACAACTTAATATTTTTTTTGCATTTGAAAACATTTTTAATATCCATTAAAAAAATTTGGGGCTCCAAATTCTCCCCTCCCTTCTTTCCCCCACCTCTTGAGAAGGCAAGCAATATGACATTGATTATACATGTGAAGCCATGCAAAACATATCTCCATATAAGCTATGTAGCAAAAGAAAACATAAAAAACACTGAGAAAAATAAAGAAAGTTAAAAAAGTATGCTTCATTCTGCACTTGAAGTTGATTAGTTCTTTCTCTGGAGGTGGATGGCATGTTTCACCACGGTTCCTTTGGAACTGGATCATTTCTTGTCCTACAATTCTACAGATCAGTAAAGGTATTAGTTACCCCCATGAATGGTGAAATTCTCCACAGGAACAGAGCTGGCTACATTTCCTATGTGTGCTAGAACCTCTTCAGTTAGACCAGTTGAAGGGCAAGACATACTCCTGGGCTGTCCATCCAGAGTAAAAAAACCTGGAAGAGAAAAGATAAGCCAGAAATGAATTATCACCGTGCCTGCTCTTACAAGCCCTATGATGGAACACTGAAGGACAAAGATTATTCTGTTCTTCCCTGAACTGAATGAGGAAATGTGGGACTTGATGAAAGGAGATTCAGAGTAAAAGGATTCAGGACTCAGATTCATCTGAACTCTTTCAAATTTGGGGGTGGCAACTTCTGTTGCCTTCTCCCCTGTATTAGTTACCTATGTACATGTTTTATCTCTATTAGAATATAAGCTCCTGGGAGGCAGAAACTAGAAACTATTTGTCACAGGAACATGAATCTAGAACTGAAAAGGACCTCAAATGCCATTAAGTCCAATCCTCTTGTTTTAGTGATGAGGAAACTAAGACCCAGGGAGAATGTGTGACTTGCTCAGGGTCACACAGATAGCTAAGCATCACAGGCAGGCTTTGAATCCAGGTTCTGATTCCAGAGGCAGGGTTTGAACTAAGCTCCTCTGCATCAAGAGTCAAGTGTTCTTTCCTCTGTATTGGTGACTCTGTAGGGCTATGAGTTATACAATACCACAGCCTCCAAAGTATGAAGGTTGAGGGTCACCTAATGGGCAATGGAGAGGCACAGTGAGCACAAGTAGGTTGCAACATATCACCAATGAAGAGCAGCATAGGAGAAGTAGAATAAAGGATGTATGACCAGAAAGACGAGCCAGAGAGGGAAAGCTAGACATAATTGATAGACAGACACCCTATGGAATATTTATGGGAAAACAGAAAAAATTCACAAAGGAGAAGAAAAAAACGGATATTTATGGTCTGCACTGCTGGAGGGAATACACTCATGGATAAGGTCACAGATCTCTTGAAGTATAATTTCTACTCTACCTTTAATTGTATGTTCATTATGATGTGATTAATCTTTGGAAAGGGGCCATATTGTCCTGATAAAAAAAAGTGTACTTTCTGAGATTCCCATCAGAAGTTTCTCAATCCAGTTTTTCTAACAGGCAGTTGAAATTTTGAATTTTCTTCTTGTTTATCTATTATATTTGTTGAGTTCTGAAACTGGAATGTTGAAATTTTCTATAATTGTTCCCTTCTTCACCATGCTTTTTACTTTTCAGTTAGCTTTTCCTTAAAGTACTTAGTTGTGATTACCATTTAATGCATATATATATTTAATTTTTATGTGTTTAATTATTATCTATGGTACCTTTAAGCATAATGTAGTTTCCCTGTCTGTCTGTCTGTCTCTCTTTTTTTGTTAGGCAATAGGGTTAAGTGACTTGCTCAGGGTCACACAGCTAGTAAGTGTCAAGTGTCTGAGGTCGGATTTGAACTCAGGTCCTCCTGACTCCAGGGCTAGTGCTCTATCCACTGCCCCCCATTTTTCTCTCTTGACAGTAACTATTTTTTTACTATTGAATTGTCCAAAACTATGATTGCAATTACTACTTATGCAGCAAATTTTAGGTTCTATTCTCTAATTCATTCTGCAATTCTTGTTTTAGGTTTAAATTCAGACAAAGCTGGAAGTTTTCCCTCTTTGTATACCCTTCTTTACTGTATTACTATTAAAAAAAATCAGTATAAGATGCCGCATAGCTTGCTTTGTTTGAACCAATCTAATCTTAAGTCTCCACTCTCACAGAGCGATGCCCTCCCCTGTCCCTTCTCAGCCCAGCCCAGATCTCTAGATACAACTTTTATTGGTACAATCCTTTTTTCACACTATCTTTGCTCAGCCCAGAGAAAAGTGTGGTTCAGGAGTCTTCCTGCTCCCCGTCCTCATTTTCTGTTTGAATGGCTTCCATCTCCCACCTGATTCTAAGAAATACTAATTCATTCTCTCCTTGTCCTTCCACTGGAGTCTTAGGACAACAAAAGCTTTAACAAGTGACCTATTACTACTCACCAGGCCAGGGCGAGTCAAGCCAGTGCTTGATGTGTAAGATCTTCTCATCTTTAGATCTGGCAAAAGCCTCCTCGCAGATCTTATCATACTTGGAAATCTCCTCCTAGAAAGTAGTGACACAGCACATCAGGTACAAGGCCAAACACAGTGAGGGCATCACACTCCAGAGGCTGCTCTCTCATGTTTCAAGGGAGGACAACTTCCACTCATGTTCCAAAACTTCTTACCAAGCCAAGAAATTCAATCTGTGCTAGCTCCCAGGCATCCTGGAGTCAAGGTAACAACAGGCCTTCTTTGGCCCTCAACTCAACCCCACTAGAAGACTACTAGGATTTAGAATTTGTTTTCTATTACCTGGCTACCCACGCTACTGAATAGGAAATTTCAGTATCCCTCAAAGGTTCAGTTCCGACCTCTCAGCAATCTGTGTTACACACACACACTTACCCACCCACCAAAAACATATTTCATATATATATATTTCCTTGTTGTTCAGTTGTTTTTAATTGAGCCTGACTCTTCGTGATCCCATTTGGGGTTTTCTTGGCAAAGATACTGGAGTGATTTGCCATTTCCTTGTCTAGCTCCTTTTACAGATGGGGAAACTAAGGCAAACAAGGTTAAGTGACTTGCCCAAGGGTCACACAGCTAGTAAGTGTCTGAGGCTGGGTTTGAACTCAGGAAGAGCTCCTGACTCCAGGCCTGGTGCTCTGTGCACTATGGCACCATCTAGCCGCCCATATATTTTCTTACAAAGTTCTTAAGTCCCAAGTGATTTTTTTAAAAAATCATGTCCCATATATTGAGGACCCCAAAGCTATACCTGCAGTCCTGATCTGACATTCTCTGGCCCTATGTTTTTTGTTCTTTATCCACACATTCTGCTAGTATTTAAAAACTGAATTCACTGTCTTCCTCCAAACACTACCCACTGTCCATCCTTCCTTCCTTCTTCAAAGCTGTTAATGGCATCATTACTCTCCTTATCCCTCAGTTTCCCAGTCTTGGAGTGACTGTCCTCTTTGTTTTTTCTTTTATTCAGTCTCCTGAGATGCTCTATTTGCTATTTAAAGCCTGTCATTATCTATCTTTCCAGACTTCTTTCACGATTCTTTTTAAAAAAAACTTAATATTTTGTTTTTTCCCCAATTACATGTAAAAACAATTTTAATATTCTTTCCCCCCAATTTTGAGTTCTAAATCCTCTCCCTTCTCCCCTCATTGAGAAGGCAAGCAATTTGACATAGGTTATGCATGTGTAGTCACGCAAAATGCATTTTCCTTTAAGTTATTCTGCGAAAGAAAATACAGACAAAAAACCCCAAGAAAAATAAAGAAAGTAAAGAAAAAGTATCTCTGATCTGCATTCAGGCTCTATCAGTTCTTTCTTTGGAGAAGATAGCACCTATTTCACATGATTCTTCACCTCACACTTGACATTTCCAGCCAAATCATCTTACTTGCAGTTTTCCATACATAATATTCCATGCCTCTGCAAAGCGTGACCACTGTGTTTGGAATGTTCTGTCTTTTCAACCCTATTTCTTGAAATCCTAGCCTCCTTCAAGGTTTATTAGCTCAAATGCCTAAGAAATCTTTTGGGATTCCCCCAGTCTTTAGTCTCCTCCTACTCTGAAGTTATTATTACTTTTTTCCCACTGACTTACATGTGTATATGTTGTTTCTCCCATGTAGAATGTAAGTTCCAAGAGGGCCAGGGTTTGTTTCATTTTTATATCTCTAGCACCTGCCATGTAATGCTTGGAATATAGCAGGTATTTTAAAAGTATTTGTTAAATTGAATACTAATAGAGTTGCTTCTCCTTGCTCTACAACATCCCTTTCTCTCCCTCCCACAGCCTTTTCCCTAATCCAGGGCCCAACAGCAATTTACCTCAGATAATGTAACAAAGTGGCCTCTTGATTTCTAGCCTCTCTCCATCTGCAACCATCCCAAATATTATAACAGATCCCACTGTCCTCAAGCACTATTTACTGCCTGCCCCTGCCCAGAAGTTTTTAGCAACTCCCATTTTCTTCTGGAATGACAGTAAAACTCCAAATAATGGGCCTCCTACTGAAGGGAACCCTTATCTAATTGCTCGTGACTCTTTTTTCTTTGCACATGCAACGGTTCCCTTACCTTATCTCCAAACCACATCCCTCCCCCTCTTTCAAAACAATACTTGTCTCACTTCTTTTGTGAAATGATATCTTTCCTTTGAACTCTTACACTGTTTCTTTTTATGTATCTGTTCAATTCAACATTCATTCATAAGTGCCTACTATGTGCCAGGCATCATACTAGGGCAGTGGGAACACAAAGACAAAAAACTGAATTGTTCCTATGCTCAAGGAGCTTACATTCATCTGGGGGCAAATAACATGTGAATAAAAATAAACAGAAGGGATTTTTTTTGGGGGGAGGGGGGATGGGAAGGGAAGGTACAGTACGGAGAAAGGGTCCACTAACAACTAGGAGAAATCTGGAAAGGCCTCTTGTAGGAAGAAGCACTTAAGTTAGGCCTTGAGGAGAGCTAGGGTTTCCAGAGGAAGAGGTCAAGCCAAGAACATTCCTGGCATAGGGGGAAGCCTGTGAAAAGGAATAGGGATGGGAATGTCATGTATGTGGAGTATCAAGTAGGCCAACTGGTCAAAGCCTAGGGTGCTGGAGGCTAGCAAGGTGTTATCAGGCCTTAAAGTCACACTGTGGTTAGATGGTCAAGGGCTATAAAATTCCAAACAGACAGAAAGGTTTACATTTTATCCTCCAGGCAAAAGGGAATCATGGAAAGCTTCTTAAGCAAAGGAGTGACAGTTTAGAATTACATTTTGGCTTGTTTTAAAGGAATTTTGTGTACATTTTCTATCTCCCAACTAGAAGGTAAACTCCTTGAGGACACAGACTGTCTTTAAAAAAAAAATCTCTCTCTTAACACTTACCATAATGCCTAGGTGCCTGATAAGTGGTTGCTGAATGAAGAGATGTCCCATACTAGCATAAGCAATTCAATAAACCACACTGGTAATCCTAGCACTTCAGACACAAGTACAAAGAACTGATACATGCCTCAGCTAAATCTGTCTCCTCTACTGTTATTTCATTTGTGTTTGAGCAGGATCCCCCCACTGATTCGTTCTTCAAGACAAGTACCGTGGCTGCAACCTCCTTTTTTTTGTCCCGTCCAGAATTTAGGCACTTGATAAATGTAGCTGGCTGACTAACTCTGACAGAGTTTGATGGGGTAAATGGGATAGCCGAAGTGACTGCACCTCATATTCAGGCTGATTGACCACTCCCTGTGACACCAGGGTCTCGGCATATTTCTGCAACACAGGTTTCTGTTTTCTGATCTGCTTGTACATGAGGGGCTGAGTGAACATAGGTTCATCCATTTCATTGTGACCATTGCGTCGGTAACATACCTATATAGCAAAGGAAAGAAGTATTAGAAAACTAAATTCTCTAGTTCTGTGTGGGAAATAGTAAAGTCTCAGCAAAAAACACATTGGGCTGGAACTCAGGAGATCCTAGTTTTAGTCCCAATATTACAAAGTAACCTTTCATGTATCATTCAACTTTCTGGTTCATTCCTCTCAATCAGGATGTCTCTGCCTTCTTAATTCTTAGGGATGCTTTGTGAGCTTAAAAAAAAAAGGAAATGCTTTAAAAACATAAGCGTCTTCTTAAAGAGAACAAAAAGAAGAGACAAAAAAACAAGTCAACATTGGAGGGGTTGTAGAAAGATAGGTATACTAATACATTGTTGGTGGAGCTGTGAAATGATATAACCATTATGGAAAGCAACTTGGAATTATGCAAATAAAGTGACTACAATGTCCATGCCCTTTGAACTAGAAACTCCGTTGCTGGGCTTATACAAATTACTAAGAAAAAAGTCCCCATATGCAGTATTCCAAAATATTTATAGCAGCACTTTTTATGTAGCTAAGAATTGGAAACAAAGTAGATGCTATCAACTAGGGAATGGTTAAACAAATTATGATACAAGAATGTAATGGAATATTACTGTACTGTAAGAAATGATGTGTGTGATGAATATAGAGAAGCATGGAGAGATCTATATGAAGTGATGCAGACTGAAGTAAACAGAGGGAAGAAAACAACATAAACAGTAACTACACCAATGTAAATGGAAAGATACCAAAAATCAAAAGTAAATGTAATACAATTATAGAGATCAAGTGAGACTCTAATGAAGACATATGGGAAGGCACCTCCAACACACCCCTTCATGGAGATGGGAGGTCTACAAGTGTTACACATTGCACCTGTTTTTGGACTTGATTTTTTTTCCTCTCTAAAATACCCTTTCTCATATGGGACAGCTTTCAGGGAAGGGGAAAAGAAGGGACACGTGGGATACCATGGTGATGTAAGAAACAGAAAATATCAGTAAAAACTTATTTTAAAAAAGAGAAGGTAACATGCTTAGTAAGAAATAAGTTAATTGAGAGAAAAAGGACAATCTCATAATTAGCAATTTTCTTATCACTTCAATGCTCCTGTCAGCCAGAAATAATAAGATGACTTGGCATTTATCTGTGCTAGAAAAGAGCAGAAAAGAGTCTCTAAACTGGAGGCCAGTGAGCCTGACTGATTCCTGGAAAAATCATAGAACGGTTGAGGTAACCTGAGGATACTTAACTCAAAGAAATGGTGTTTGGGGCAGGGAAGCTGAGATGAACATGACAGTTTTAAGTATATTTGAAGGGCTAACATATGGAAGTTTTACTTGGGTCCAAAAGGCAGAAGCAAGAGCAGTGAATAGAGGTTGCATAAAGACAAATTTAGGCTTAATGTAAAGCAAAATTTCCTAATAACCGTTTGGACTATCAAAGTGGAATGAATGCCTTGGGTGATTTCCCCACATTAGAAGTCTTCAAGGGAAGGCTAGACGACCATGTTAAATATAAGTAAAAGGGATTCTTATTTAGGTTGGACCAGATGATCTTTGAGTCTCTTCTAACTCTGAAATGCAATGACTTTTGAACTGGATGAATATTTACAAGGATTAAATAATGGGGAAAATTCTGAGTTGACAAGACAAGCTAAGATTCTCTCCTTCTTTCCTCTTAAATCCCCACAAAAACCCAAAAGCAATGAGAAGCAAGTTAAGGAGATAAGGCATTAATGCCCATGGCGCTGATATACAGAGTCCCAGAGCATCAACGACTGAATCCCATTGGTTACTTACCAAATCCACAACCACATCCTTATGAAAAGTGCTCCTCCACTCAGCAGCCACATTGCATACATACATAACTGCTTCAGGGTCATCGGCATTCACATGGAAAATTGGTGCATTGACCACCCGGGCCACATCAGTAGGGTATGGAGAAGAACGGGCCATTCGGGGGTCTGTAGTAAAACCAATCTGCATGGAAAACGTCCTGAGTCAATGAGGATTCTCCTGTAATCACTTAAGGCAGCCTCCTACTAGCTCCATCAGTATCATTCATCATCATCACCACCACCACCACAATAATCTAATCCCGAGATTACAAAAGCGTGAACGACGCTAAGAAGACCTACATACATTCGACCTAAAAACTATTTACAGACATAGCAACTACAAGGGGTTACCTCAACCCAAGTAATTTCTTCTTCTTTTTTTTTTTTGGCTAGGCAATGGGGTTAAGTGACTTGCCCAGGGTCACACGGCTAGTGTTATATGTCTGAGGCTGGATTTGAACTCAGGTCCTCCTGAATCCAGGGCCGGTGCTCTATCCACTGTGCCACCTAGCTGCCCCTTCAACCCAAGTAATTTCAAACTAACATTGTGATTGTCTTATAACTAACCCCCACTGTAAAGTCTAGAAACCCTGCTGTTCCCATGGAACTGTTTTTGTTTCTCAAATACTGCATTTTGCAACATCAGTGAATGTCATCAAGCACAGCATGTCTTTCTGTAGCAGAGAGAAAAAGGCCCAGGCTTGCCACAGCTGTCACCTGAGATGCCAGGAGAAGCTATGGAGAAGGGAGGGAGGGAGGGAGATGGAAGGGTAGGAGAGTTTTCTAAATACCGCCTCTGCTCATCCTCATTCTTATGTACATAGACAGATTCTCAGACAACTTTCACCCATGTGGCTAAACAAAGCACAGGGCTTTATAAAATGACATTCCCAGGAACAACACACACACACACACACCCACACACACACACACACACACACACACACACACACCCCAGAAGAGAAGACAGAACAAGGCTCTTCAGGGTCACAAAAGAAAGTCTACTATCTGTAGCAGGAGAACAACAGTCCCAAATCACCTTCTAGCTCTTCCCTTAGGCACAGTAACACATTCACTGTAAAGGAGGTCCATCTGCTCCTGCCACAGTTCTTAAACAATCAACTGGTATCCAAAGGCCATAGAAAAGTTTATTTTGTTTTTATTGAAAGACCAGGATAAATGCCTACCACTTAAAATAGGGAGGTTTTTACAAAAGACTGGGAATTATAAAATATCTAAAGTTGCTTTTTAAACAATTTTCTCTTTCATTATCCTCCTACAGAGATAGTACATACAGTTGGGCAGCAATTGATCAGATCTAAGCACATAGAGAAGAATTGCAGGTACTATCTGTGTACCTCGGGGAAAGTAATTTACCCTCTTTGGGACTGTTTCCTCATCTAAAAGGAGGGAGCTGGTCTAGATGACCTCCAAGTTTCCTTGTAGCTCTAAACCTAGGGTCCTGTGAAATGTCTGTAGAGTTGAATATTCAAATGGCTTGGTGAGCTCCATCATGGTGGGAACTAAAGCCAATGAATGAATATTAAAAATCAAAGGAGTATGGCACAGTAGCAAGACCTGGGTTCAAATACTGTCTCTCACACTTATTAGCTGGGTCACCAAGGGGAAGTCCCTTTACCCTTCCTTAAGCTTCAGGCAAGTCTATAATAATAATAATAGTAATAATAATAATGATGATAGCAGCTAACATTTATATAGTGCTTACTATGTGTCAGGTACTGTGTTAAGTGCTTTGCAATTATTATCTCATTTGGTCCTCACAACAACTTGGGGAGGTGGGTGCTATTAGTATCCCCATTTTACAGTTAACAGAGAGTAAGTGACTTGTCCATGCACACATAGCTAGTAAATGTCTAAGGACAGATTTGCCCTTGGGTCATCCTGACTCCAGGCCTAGTGCTCTATTCATCGAGCCACCTAGTTGCCCCTTGAAGACGATTGCAATCTGCATTAGTAGGAGTTCCCATACTGACAAAACCACAAGTCTTTGATATAATGATATTTCTGACATTTTTAAAAGTAGCTTTTGTATTTATTCTCCTACAGAAGAAGAACTGACAAGGTTGGCCAATCATGGATATAGCACTTCCTGTTTGGTTGTCATTCCGCTAGGACACAAGACACTCCATGGAGCACAATGTTCTTGCTACATCCTGAAAATGGCCAGGATGGGCTACCATGGATAAAAACAATTTAAAAAAGATTTAATTTTATCTGTAAAGCAGATGAGAAACTCTTCAATGAGAGGAAAAGTCAGCTCTGGATGAGAATGCAGCCACCACAAATCAACCAGAAGAGAAGTTCAGGAGCGTAGTCCAACCATTTTGTATTGCCACACCCACTTGTAACAACAGTAGGTGAGGATGTAACACCATTGGGAAGGCAGGACTAGAGCCTCTCTGCTCTCTCATACCTGCTAGATGAGAGATTTAATCACCCAAGACTTTGTTTTTTTACTTAAGAGTATTTTATTTTTTTCTAATTACACGTAAAGATAGTTTTTAATATTCAACTTTATAAGATTTTGAGCTCCAAATTTTTCTCCCTCCCTTCCCTCCCCAAGACAGCAAGCAATCTGATACAGTTTATACATGTACAATCATGTTAAACATATTTTCACGTTAGTCATGTTGATCACCAAAGCCTTTTACAACAGTGAAGGCTGCAACCACCCCAATTCAACCAGGAGAAAAATTCAAATGGAGTAGTCTAGCCATTCTGGATTCTTTACACCCATATTCCATCCTGTCCTGATTTTGTGATGGCTCATGAGGTTCCTTACATCTTCAATGACCCCGCTTCCCCTTATCCACCCCTAGCCTATTGAAATCCTATTCCTGCTCTAAAGACAAACTCAGATACCACTGCTTCCATGAAGCCTTCCTTGACATCCTTGAACAGCTTCCCTGTAGAGGACTCATCCAATATTCCAGATGACTTCCTCAAGGTTTTAACATTACCCGAATACTAGTACAACAGTGAAGGTGTCTCTTGACTTTACTCCTGCCAAATGACCAGCTCACCTCCTCTTCTAATCACTGATGACACCTTTTATGCCACTTCTTGTCTATAAGTCATGGTTGGCAACATGCTGCAGCCTCCTTACGTCTACCATACTTCCCTCCATTGCTTTCAGATCAACTGTAATTTTGATTCTTCTTCTTCTTTTTTTTTTTTTTTGCTTTTAGGCAATTGGGGTTAAGTGACTTGCCCAGTGTCACACAGCTAGTAAGTGTCAAGTGTTTGGTGTAAGGCCGAATTTGAACTCAGGTCCTCCTGACTTCAGAGCCAGTGCTCTATCCACTGCGCCACCTAGCTGCCCCTGTAATTTTGATTCTTAAGAGATTGTGGTATTTCATGATTTACAGCCACATAACATCACTGGTGCTGGTATAAAAAGAATGAGTTTTTGTTGCAGGGAGCAGCTCAGGGTCATTGAAAATGCTTCACCATTTCCCAAATTGTGGCCCACTCTTTTTCTTACACTCAAGAGTCCATTTGCAGTATCTGACTAAGATATATGCACTGATGGACCAGTTCAAAAGCCTATCCATCCAAAAGCATACTGGAGTTTAGACAAGACGTATTCTTCAACCACCTATTTTTCCCTGTGTGTATAGTTAGACTGAACTCAAATGTCTACTGATTTCATTTAGGAGGTTCTGTAACACTCTGAGCTTGATGTTATCAACACAATGTCTTCTGAAAAAAGAATTGCCAGGGAAGACTTCAGCATTATAGGAAAAACTCTCTTCCAATGATTTTTTTGCCAAACATCCTGACAGTACCAAATACTTTTCGTGAGCATGTGTTAGAGTATTAAGCAAATTTATATCCATTGCATCCATCAAAGACTGTGAGTTATCTTAGGTAGGAAGCTAGGTGGCACAATGGATAGAATGCTGGACACAGGATCAGGAAAATCTGAGTTCAAATCTGGTCTCAGACACTACTTAGCTGTATAACCCTGGGCAAGTCACTTAACCTATCTGCCTCCGTTTCCTCTTCTGTAAACTGGGAATAATAATAGCAACAGCCTTCTAGGGTTGTTGTGAGGATAAAATGAAATAATATTTGTGAAATTACATAAATGCTAACTGTTGTTTTCATTATCATATGCCTGGGAGACACCTTAGTGGACAGCCTCTGAGGCCATATTTTGTTCAACTGAACCCAATGCTTCTTTATAATTAACCAAGAAAGAACAGGAGAATCTTGTCTTCTCTGCACCTGAAGCATAATACATCATTTGTGAAAGCCTGCTTGTTCTCATGTTTTCTATCAAGGATGCCTTTGACAGATGTGTAGATTATTTTATAAAGATTTCAGAAAAATGAGAAAGTAGGCATACGAGACTAAACAATGAGTTTTTTAGGTCCTGTTGATAGCCTTTTTTGGGGAGTGAGTGCATGTGTAATTCTTTTACCCCAGTCACTCAGTATTTTCCCCTCTTCAAGCTATCTTGAGAATCCCTCAGTGCCCTCAAAATCATGGCACCTCCAGCAAAGCTTTCCAGATGATTTTCCTGTCTTTGTCTTCTTTGCTGCTATTTTCATTTCCCTATACAATACTTCTCATGCAGTTATCAAGGACTATTTTGTAATAGTTCCCAGTGTTTGCATCATGTCCCCCTCTTAGACGATTAAGGACATAAGCGCAGGAACCCGTCATATCTCATCTATGAATTCTGTCTCTCCGACAGCTCCTAGCATTGGGCACTCTTTGTGTGGTAGGCAGTGTTTTTTGAACTGAAATAAATCTGCAGAAATTTCCTTTACTAATACTGATTATAAGATGATCTTTGATCAGATACTGCAAAATGCCTATGCTAAGGAATATAGCTAATGTTTCAGTAAGGTTTATGAACTTTAAGGGTTAGATAGGAAAAATCCATGTTACCTGATTGTTAACAACCACATGCACAGTGCCGTGTGTCGTATAGGAAGGAAGGTCACTCAAATGGAATGTCTCATACACAATACCCTGCCCGGCAAATGCAGCATCTCCATGTATAAGGATGGACATCACCTAAAAGATATAGGAGAATAGGTAGACAGTGAATTCAGAGACACTAAGAATCCAGATGGAAAATTCTTCCCTCTAGATCCTCAAACTCTACAAGGTAGTGAAGACTGATGTGGAATTTTTTTGGTAGTAAATTTAGAAAGAACCAAATTTGATGGGTGGAAGATCCAGAGAAGTTAACCAAGTTGACAAAAGGCAAGCTGACAAAAGTGTAGTGTAAGGCTAAAGACCTGGGTTTGAATCCTGCCTCTGACACATACTAGCTGGACAATCACATTTAACCTTTTAGTGTCCCAGACTCTAAGACAATAAGTTAAGACAGAGTTGCTGATTTACACTGGCGAAAGGAGTTTTCACGTAGAGAGTTCCTACTACTGATGAAATCATAGATTTGGTCTGTGGGTCTGAACTAAAAACAAGTGTCACACTCAAACGCAAAAAAAGGTTAACCCGGGAAGGTGACCAATGAGTAAAAGTATCAACAGTGACACGCAAAGGCCTTGCTTTTTCACTGACTCCAGAGACTTTGACAGGCTTTGGGACATGATGCCTCAAACTGTATTTACTTTGTAGATGGTTAAAATCAGTATAAAAAGGTCATTAGTGTGAATTTTTACCTTTTAAGTTTTCATTTTTATTTCTTCCCCCCCAGAGATCCTCAGCTCTATTTTTCTAGGCTAGTCATTGACTTTGTTTTCAGCTGTAATCTCACTTCCCAATAACACCTTACTGCTAGATCTCATCATTCCTTGTGACCTCTTCTTGGTTCTCTGGCCATGCTTCAGTGCTCAAACATCAGTAACTCATTTGTCATTACCATGGCTCCCCACACAGTTAAGTGGCTGTAATTGCAGTCTCAGGGACATGATAAACAGGATGAAAAGATGTAATTACATACCACACATGTAAATCTGATGGTAACTGTCCATTCTCAAAGGATTTATTTAGCACTGAGTCTCAAAATTGTGGTCCACTGGGCATGAGCTGTGTCTGTGTTTGCTACATTCTGGCATTTGAGAAATGCCTTCAGATAATAAAAATCCCCAAGGCTGCATAAACACTGAGCCAAATTTGGTCAGGACTCACAAATCCTGTACAAGGTTACGTAATCTTTCATGTGTACTGGGTGCCATTATGTAATAGACATACCCCAGGTTTCAGATTTCTTAACTGTAAAAAACACTGAATTCCCTGGTAGATACAGAGCAGCAGCTACTGGTGCCTTGAGGGGGAAGAGCAGGTAACTCAATTATGGGGGGTGGTGGAAAGAATGGGGAATATAAGAACAGAGCTGCTGGGAAAGAGGACAGTGGCAGAGAGAAGGGAATGGAAGGATGGGAGAACAGCTGCTGTCAACATACATGATTCAAACTCAGACTCTCCAAGGTGGTCTCCTCTAAAGTTTCAGCCTTTTGTTTTCACACAACAGTCATTTCCTGGCATGTTCCCCCAAGCCCACATCCTGGACAGCCCCCTGTGCAGTGGAGGGTGCTGGATGTGGATCCAGGCAGCGTGGCTCAGATCGTGGCTCTGCCTCTCATCATGCCTCTGTGACATTTGGCAGGTCAGCTGACTTTTAAAGTTCTGCCTCCTCTTCTGGAAAGTGAGGAGTTTAGATCAGATGACCCTTGAGGGTCCTTCTAACTCTAAATTTATGAGCTAGGAATAACACCAACAGACAGAGTGATCTCCTGTCTGGGTGAGCATCGTTTTACTCTTGTGTCCTCTACAATTTCATAAAAGAGAAAACCATGGGGTCTCCATCAGCAAAACACAGTATCATTTGACTGGGCCCCAAATCTCCAACCAAAATCAGGAAAATGTAGGTTCCCTGGCAGTGAAGGGTGGGGGAGGGGGAAACAGACTGATGGACAATAGTTTCCTTTTTGTCTTTCTATACCCAGTGCCTGGTACACAGTAGGTACTTAATAAGTGCTTGCTGATTGAAAGTTAAAAACATTTGCTAGGGTTCCAATGGCAGCTTATTTTTGGTTTAGAAAAGATAAACGATTTTAAAGTGCTCATTTTTGTTCATCTTCTATTTTGTGTTGCTCATAATCTCATTATTTTTCAGGGATACAGGAATGGATTGAGGAGAATTTCCTGATTCTAAGAAAGACAAGGCAATCCAATTCACTTTTTCTTCTTTTCAAAGAAAATTTTATATAACATCTTGCCTCCCTGTGCTGCTCAGCCCCAAACACGATGTGCAGAATATCTGTGCCTGTGTTTCTGTGGCTTTCTAGCCTGATACTGCTAAGCACCGAGCCTTGCCATTATAGATAGTAAAATATTTGTTAATAAATGAATCCTAAAAACCTATAATAACTCCCTGTGAACTGTCAGGTAAAGTCTCAGATCCTTAACGTGGCATTTGAGGTTCTTCATAAGCTGAGTCCACCTTCTCAGACTCATCTTATCTCCTGCTTCCTAAGGTGAATCTTCTGTTTTAGGTCGCCTGGCTTCCTTGTTCTGCCCACACATCACCTCTGTTCATGCTCTCTCCAATCTTTCCCCTGAAAAGTCCTTTCGTATCCAACTATTAAAAACCTATTCATTCTTTAAGGCCCAGCACAAACTCACTTTTAAAAAATTCATAACAAGAAAATTTATTCTCTTCTGACACAACAGACCTGAATAACTTTTTATTTCCTTGTCAGACTCCTTTAGCTGCTACTAACTTCTTTTGAGTTTTCTCCTTCCAGTAAAGGTAGTTATTCTTCAGGGGTGTGTGTGTGTAAGGAGAGAAGGGAAAGCAGAGGAAGAAAAAAAGGGAAAGAGAAAAGGAGACAGAGAGAGAGAGAGAGAGAGAGAGAGAGAGAGAGAGAGAGACAAAAGAAGGGGAGATGGAGAGGGTGTACCCATATGAATGAGTCTTCCTCTCTTAGCCTCGCCTTTCCCATCTGTAAAATAGGGATGTCACACCTGTACTATCTACCTTAAGGAGTTGTGATGAAGCTCAAATTAAGTAAAGGGTGTTACACACTTTAAAGTGCTACCTGTTGTTATTCCCTATAGCGATACAAAAGAGGAGAGAAACAACATGTGTTTTTGGAGGGCTGTTACTTTGGGATGAAGCATCTAATCTTGAGATGGTTATTCTCATACGGATTTTGGTTGGGATCTGGGAATTCTTGCAATCCAAAATTTTTCAAGTGTGAAGATATGCTTGACGTGCTTCAAGTCATTTCTAAGGAGAAAAAAACACCACCTAGAGGTTTCGTGTCCTGTGAGACATGGAGGTGATGGCATGCCGAGCCTGACTACGTGGTTCTGTCAATCACATTCACAGCTGTCACCCTCTAAGGAACATTACCTTCTTTCCTTCAGTATCCCCACAATAAAACTGCTCAGCTTTGGTTTTCCCCATAACCACTGGATCAGCAGCCTCCAGGTGAGAAGGGTTTGCCACCAATGACAGTGTGATGTTTCTGTCTGTTACTCGGTTAATCCTCCGGTGATACATGCCCAAGTGATACTTCACATCTCCAGAACCCTAGAAACACCAATACGTCAACATATTTGGCAGAATAAAGTCATATTTTTGTTGCTGGAAAGGTAAAATTGTTTTAGTGTCCAAAAAAGTAGCTGTTCTAAGCCCCTTTTCCCCCCTTTCTTACTCAGTCTCCTATTCCTCTCCAGCAGTGGTGTCAAACTGAAACCGAAATGAGAAACCGAGGCAAAATATTTTGCCAAAGAGCATTCTTTAGTGTGTGGCTAGGCAAGATGAGAATGGAAAACTTCTCCTTGTCACTCTAGAATACAGATCCTCCATGTTGGAGGTGTCAAACTGATGGTTTTGGTGAGTATGGCTGAATTAGATTAAAACAGTTGGGAAATATTTGGGGCAACTAGGTGGCACAGTGGATAGAGCAGTGGGCTTGGGATTAGGAAGATATCTTCCTGAGTTCAAATCTGTCTTGAGACACTTCCTAGCTGTGTGACCTTGGGCAAGTCACTTAACCCCATTTACCTCATTTCCTCATCTGTAAAATGATCTGGAGAAGGAAATGGCAAACCATTTCAGTATCTTTGCCAAGAAAACCCCAAAATGGGGTGACATGAAGAGCTGGGACATGACTGAACATGATGAGAAATGTTTAACGACCACAAAAAATAGCGAAATACAACATAAATATTAATTGGTGGCTTTTTTCAGGGATCTGTTTCTATTTGACTTTGACACCACTGCTCCATGCCAACGCCTAAGGATTTGGCTGCAAGGCTGGCAACCCGCGCTATTGGTATCAAAGGGCAGCATATCAAGGTGCTTAACCTGGTAATCTAGCCCTGCTTATCATTTGGCTACTTTGCCATTGAGGGACAGTCCTTTGCTGTTGTCCTTTTTATTCTCCATTCTCTAACATCACAAAAGGTATCCTGGTCTTCAGGAGCTCATCACTAGTGATAGGTTAATAGATATGACACTAAAGACTGGCCAAACCAGTCCCAAGGGAAAGGTGGGCAGTAGTGTTTCATGACTAAGCCACGTTCACTACCAGCAAACCAGAATACCCATGCACACTTTCCTCTAGGGAAACCTTAGCAAACCAAATAAGCTGATGACCCAGCCTCAGTAGACAGGAGTAACTCCACAAACTAGGCCCCAAGAAACCTCTTCAGCAGTCCTGAGTAGTGAGTGCTACCAAGTTTAGTGGATGCCAAGCTGCAGTGAAAGCAAGACAAGTGACTCACCTCATCAGCCGCCTCCAATTTTGAATCAAATTGACAGAAAATCTGCTCCAGTTCCTTCCTGATCACATTTGCAAGCACATTCAGGCGCCCTCTGCGTCACACACACAAACAAGGTGGGATCAGCAGACCTGCACTAACAGCAGTCCCTGAATCCAGTGACAAAAGTCACTGCATTCAATTTCTAGTCAGCCTGCAGGTCTTTTCATCTTCCTTTGCTCCCACTGAGCAATCATGGCACACAACCACTCCTCTCTTGGTGGCACAGGTATAATGACTATTGGGGGGGCTGACACAGCACCAACTCACTATGTCCTGGAAGCCTAAATTTCTACTTTGTTCAGGGGTGGCTGTGAAGAGACCTGTCTCAGGCTGTGGTTTTCTACTACCCACCCATACAGGTGTTATTCTTCTCCATGTTCTCTTTTTTGTCCTCTCCCAACATGGTTCTTGATGATTTCTGATCATCCCCTATAATGCATGAATGCCCCAAACTCCACTCCAAGGAGATATTAACTACTAATCTCAGTCTTTACGATACAGTGGAATTGAGAGTCAGAGGCCCTGCTGGCTCTGCCACTAGTGACTTTGGGAAAGCTTTGGATCTTTGAACTCCAAAGTCCTAATCCCAGGACTCTAGGAATTGTTCCACACAGAAACATCCTTAATATAAGTCATAACAGGAAGGGCTCTTTCTTCTAACACAAAGTTATGCAAAATTAGTGGTATACGATAATAACCTCCAAATTGAGAGGGCATTTTCCTGCAAGCACAAAAATGGTAGTCCTGTGATGAAAATTAAAATAGAAAAGGACCATTATTTTATGAGGTGCTGGATCATCTAGTACCCAATGGTACTGAGGAACAGGTGATGGACTTGAAAACTAAATGCTACTTAAAACAAATAGATCTTAAGGTATCTGTTAGTTTATTTTAACAATAGTTAATGTTACCAAAAAGAGACTTCCTATCTTCCTATAGATACCATTCACACCCTTTTACTCCCATCACAGGTATCTTTAAGTGGGACAGACATGGCTTATAAAGAGCCCACCTGGTCCAACAGCATCCTTTCTGCTCAGTTTACCTGTGTGGCATTCCCATGATCACATAATCCACTCCATTTTCACTTGATTTGTCAATTATAGTCTTCAGGGCTGGTATTAGCACTTCACAACCTTCCAAGCCAAAACGTTTCTCAGATGACCACTTTCGCTGCAGGAATTCTTCAAACCTGGGAGACAAGGGTCCACGTAAACTTGCAGTTAGCTTCTTAAGAATGGTATAGACCTTGTACCCAGTTACAGCCATGCTGTGTGATGACTAATACTGATAGATTTAACCCTTTTCAGCAATACAAGGATCTAAGACATCTCCAAAGGCCTCATGATGGAAAATGCTATCCATATCCAAAGAAAGAACTATGGAGTTTGATTGCAGATTGAAGCACACTATTTGCTATTTTTTTCTTCTGTTGTGTTTTGTTTCTTTTTTCTGGTGGTTCGTCCTGTTGGTTCTAATTCTTACTTACAACATCATTAATGTGAAAATATGTTTAATAGGAATGTATATGTATAGCCTATATCAGATTATGCACCGTGTTGGGGAGGGAGGTAGAGAAAAATTTAAAACTCAAAAGCTTATGGAAGTGATTGTTGATAAATCAAAATAAATTAATTAAAATTTAAAAAAAAAGAGAGAGAGAATGGTATAGACTAACACATGAGAATTTTCTGATTATCCGGAAATAAGATCCAAACAATTAGAGAATGCCGGAGCTGGATGACTTAAGCACAAGAATAACTCTTCTTTCACACCAATGTTTCTATAATTCTGTTCACTGAGAGCCTGAAATTCTACTTTGTAAGGTAGTAGATGAATGTAGAAACTGGGCAGCTGAGGTGTGGAGGCAGTCTGTCTCAGACTACCTTCCACCCAGGCAAGTGGTATTATCCCTTCTACATCCTTCATTTTGTTTTTCCCCACTATTAACTACTCCAGATTTCTAGCCATTCCTTTTAACTCATGAACACCTCAACTCTACTTCTGTGGGATTTTAACTATTAATCTCTATCTTGCAGCATATTCAAGTCTAAGTTTGAAGGAATACTCCTGTCCTAACAGTAATTTCAAGTAAAGTTATGGATTCTATGTCTTCAATGACTGAAAGTTGGATTGTGAGGCTTTAGAATATGCATTTGTGTGGAAATGTATTTCTTTGAAAGGCTTGCATTCTGGGGACACATGCTATAAAAGGTCTTTGGAGCTTCAGCCTGTAATATTATACCAGACATGTTTACCTGGTTGACCGAACCAGCCTTGCTAGTAAAGTGCGCTTCTCCTCACTTGTGAACTGCATGATGCCTGGAGTCTCAAATTTCCGTCTGATCCACTGGCACTGCTCCAGGTCATTGATAAACATGAATTCCACTCCAATGTGCTGGCAATAAGCCATCTATTTTACAAACACATAAGGAAAGCAAAGTACTTAAAAAGGGGTTTTGGCTGAGGACAAAGTGTCACGACTGTTCAATTGGACAAAAGCATGGTAGTCAACTCTCTAAAATGCATCCTCCTTTCACTGGCATGAAGAGAATGAGTGACCTAAGGGGTAGTACCAAAGATAGGGCCAGCTCCCTTTCCCTAAACTTGGTAATAAAATATTATCTGCTGGGACTCAAATAAATGTTGTGAGATTCAAATGGGCAGTGAAAAGAGGCAACCAGAACCTTTAATTTCCATCCTGTGGCTTACTACTTTCATGCCAAGACCACTTATGTGCAATAGTTAGCATCTTCCAAAAATCTTCCTCATCAGTTACATTTATGGTAGCAAGAACAGATTATGTTAACTTCATGTACTAGGTAATCCTCCAAGGAGGATTTCCATCCCTAGGAAGGTGGCTTCTTTGGCATCATAACGTTAAAGCAAAAAAAAAAAAAAAAACCACTTAGCCACTGAATATGTTGTGCTGGTTAGAAATGGCAAGAGGATCGTTATAGAATATATGTTAGGGATGGAATTGACTTTAAAGATGGTAAAATTCAACCCCTTCATTTTTACAGATGCAGAAACTGATGCCTAGAGGGATGAAGTGACTTGTCTAGTGTCAAGAGTCAGTAAACAGCCAGGGCTAAGATTTAAACCTAGGACCTCTGACTCCATTTCTGTTAGTCCTGGGTTACCTCTCTTCAGGAGAACCTTCATAGTTTCTCTTCTTTAGTTTTCATAGGACTACAGATCTAGGGTTAGAAAATTCCAGAAAGCTCATCTAGTCCAAAACTTTCATTTTATTCATGAGGAATCTAAGGCCTAGGGAAAATGAAGTGACTTGTCCAAGATTTGTCTAAGACAGGAAGTATCACAAGTGAGATTTGAACCCAAGTGCTCTGGCTCCAGAGCCATGCAATGCTCTTTCCACTGTATCATGCTGCCTCCTTGTATAAATAAACACGTAACTACTTAGGTAGGATTCCCTCCTTCCATTATTTCTTCCTCCATAAATTTCCAATAGCTCTGGATTTTAGCTTACTTTACCAACTGGGTTAAATACCTTTAAATTTCCACATCATGGTTTCATAGCTCATATTCTTGCCTCTCATCATTTACCATTCCTCATAACTTTGCTGCAGAATTGAATTACCTTATGGATTTCATTCCTTCTTAAAATGCAGTAAGCTGAATAAAAGGCGTATGTGCAGTTCTTAAGCATACTAATGCATCTAACATTGTTTATACACTGTAATCTAAAAATCTGTGTTCTATATTTCCCTACAAAAAATTTTCAGGATGCATGAAACATGCTGCTTTAGACATAAGGACAGAAAGATCCACACAGACATTTTGGGTACAACAAGGTAGGGTGTAAGGAAAGGGAATGAAGAGGGGAAAAAAAAACAGTAAGAGAGAGTGTAAAGAGATCTCATTTACACGACAGAAGCATAAACACTAGAGAAGGGGAGAGAACATGTGGAAGAGAACTGAAACAATGCTGAAACTTCACCTGGGTGGCACAATGCCTTCTTCAGCATACTTTTGCAGGGCTGTGAGGGGTCTGGGGTATGCCCCTGTCTGTCATCCTTAGGGATTCAAAGCTTATATTAATTGCAGTTTCCCAGAACACATGCTGGACAGTGAAGAGAGAGAAAGCAGTGGTAACAAGCCAATCTCTCCTTCTTTCTCTACTTTCCTATGCTCTAGAGACTTTTTAAAGTCAAAATGAGCATTTTGCTAGTCCTTGATCCATTATGTGTTGAATGAATCCAGTTCAAAAAGCATTTATTAAGCACTTAGTATTTGTAAGGCAATGAGGAAATGAGCTCTTGAAACCAAAGATAATCAAAACTCAAGAGACTTCTTCAACACATAAGTTTTAAGCATCTCAGTACAATTTCTTAGAATCATAGACATTTAGAGTTGGAAGAGACCATAAAAATCATCAAGTCCAACCCTTTGATTTTTCAGATGAAATAACAGGCCTAGAGCATTGAAGGAAGCCATCAAATGCCTCCCATTCATTAGGATCAGAACCCACACCTCACTTGTGGCATAAGAGAACCTTGCCTAAGCATCACAGTCATGATAGAGGAGGGAAGAATGCTTACTGGCCTAATTTTGGGAAGGATATCTCTTAGCCCCCCAAAGTGATTCTACAAGTCCTTGAGCAAGATAACTATTACCTTCATATGAAATCTATGATAATAAGATGATGACACCTAAACTGGGTTTAGAAGGTTACCCCAGGAGCAATGGACATTAATAATACTTTTATAGAATTTATAGCTAATTTGATCTCATAGAGTTTTAGTCTCCTACTGTGCTTGTTCTCTCAAGCCAATCTGAATGACAGATCTCAGGGTACCTACCCACCATAGCTACTGATGATGACAGAAAATGTACCTACCGGCACATGTCTGAGAATAATAGGAGTGATTAGCGATGTACAAGAATCAAAATCACTGCTGACCTGAAGGGAAGGGGAATTCTTGTCAAGTCTTATTAAAAGCTCCCTTCAGTCATCTTAAGAGTTCATTTTTTCCCCAGGCTCATCAACATGAGCTGTAATTTACAGCACAGTGAATTTTTAGTTCTTTGATCTAGCACTTATCATTTGATACTGAGCCCCCCTAAGACTCAAAGGTTTAGCCAAGAAGTAAGTGACTTAGTTTAGATTCTTGACATCCTCCTCTTATGTGTGAGTGTTTCTGTTAGAGACTTACAGGGAGATCTAGAACCAGGTCAAGCCTGAGGTTTCTCTTGCCCTCCTTAGAATTTTGGTGACAAAAATCTGAATTCTATCACTGAATAAGTCAAAGTGCAAAGGGAACTGACAGGTCAAATATTCCTGAAACGATTTGCTACTCTTATCCTTAGTTATGGAAATGGAATAATTTGGGAGAGACCCTGAATTACCCAATTTCTTTCAATTCTTGTTTCAATCCCTGGTCTAAAAAAGGCAGGACATTCTCCAGAGTTGGTTCTTAGCTTTTTAGGTTGATGTAGCAAAACCCAGCAAATCATGTGGCAATACTACCTTTAATTTTTTAAAGTTGTGAGTAGAAGAACACATTACACATACAGAAGATAGTACACAGAAAATTTAGCATTGTAATCAAGTAAAATTTACAATGAAAAATCTGAAACACAGAAAGGCATACACTAAGAGATTTAGAGAGCAGTTAGAAGAGGACCTCCATAACTATAAAAAACAAGCACTTTCTCTCTCTCTCACACACACATACACACACACACCCCTTTAGTCTAGACCTGTGATTTCATTAGTGTTAAGGAATTCCCAATGTAGAAACTTCCTCCATTGATGCATTTTAGCAACCTGTACCTTGGAATGTTGGGAGTTTGCCCATACACTCACACATACACACAGCTACACAGACACAAACTTCTTTAGTCTAGATCTGTGATTCTATTAGTGTTAAGGAATTCCCAATGTCGAAACCTCCTCCACTGATGCATTTTAGCAACATGTACCTTGGAATCTTGGGAGTTTGCCCAGGACACTGAGGTTTGCTCATGGGCCACACAGCGACTATGTGTCAGAGGAAGTACCGGAATCCAGTTCTTCCTGACTCTAAGGTCATTCATTTACTAGGCCATAATGCAGTTCTATGTCTAAGTCACTTAGTCTGGCTGAGCCTCAGTTTCTTCATCCATAAAATGGGGATTATAACAGAATCTACCTCAGAAGGCTGCTGTGAGGATCAAATGAGATGATGTCTATAAAGTTTCTTGCAAATCTTAAAGCAATGTATAAAATGTGAGCTGCTAAATTATTATGTGGATATATCACGTATATATTATTTTAATCAATAGGTAAATAGCTTAGAGTTTATGATTTTATGTTATTTATTTATATATTATTTTGTTCCTCATTTTAAAAATAATTCTTATAAACTTAATGATATTTTTAACAAAAAAAAAAATCTATGATCTTATGATCTCAAACAAGCCCCTACTTGTGTGAAGTGTTTCTACTAGCTTACAGAAGGAAAACAGAACTCTACCTATAGGTTAGGAAGGGCCAAAAGGGGTTTCCATGCTTTTTTTTTTTAAGAGATCCAAGAATAACTCTATGACTTATTGTGCTGCTGACACACATCACATAAGAGGTCTCTTACCTCTAGCCGGCGGATGATCTCTCGGAGTGGTAGGGCAGACTCCTTTCCCCCAATGAAAGTAGTAGTGGGCAAATGGAAGACCTTGTCCAGGTCCGATTCATGCAATCCATAAAACCCTGCAGGATTATTGTAGGTGGGACAAGCCAGAAGAGAGATGTATTTGCAGAATACGGGACAGCCACACAGGAACCAATTATTTATGGAAAGGGGGGAAAGGACTCCCCCCGGGAGAAAAAAATGAGAAAAAAAATCATACCAGACCAAACACATAATTAGGGAACAAATTTGCATGAAAATAAGTAATAAAATTATTCAGAGCCAGGAATGTAAAATTCAGCGGGAAACAAAAACAAGGAACAAAAATTAATGGGCAAGGTTAAGAGAGACAATCTAGTAAAACAATAAATACATGATTTGTGTACAAATGCTCCTAGTAGGGAAGCCATTTGTAACTATTTTAATCCCATATCCACAAACATTTCCAGGTTCCCCAAATCATTTGGGGGGGGTATTATGGGTGTGGAAAGGAAAAGATCACAAATGGCTTTTGAACAAGTTAGCCACAAATGGTTCAAAAATAGTTAGGGGAGAGAGTAAAAAACAAGGGATTAGTAATTCTAGTTAGACAACAAAAAGGGTTATATGAAGAATAAGGAATGAAATAGGAAAACAACCAGAAAGAAACAGGCATTAAAGCTGTGCATCAGAAAATCTGAATAGAAACCATGGGCCCTAAAGAAACTGGAGATAAGTAACAGGAACAATGCAGTGGGGAATACTTTAAAACAAAACTAAAACTAAAACAAACCCCCTAAATTCCTGCTTTCCTTAGCTCATTCTAAAATGTCTCAAATTAGAAAAAACAAAATGAACTTGACTGGCAGATTTTTTTCCCTTCCCAATTAATCAAATATTTATTGAATACTTATTGAGTGTACCACCAGGCACTTTCCTCATGTAAAATTTGGTGTACCACTTACTAGCAAATGTCTTTAAAATAACTCCTTCTCTACACTACTCAACCCCTCAGGATAACTCTCAAAGGAACTGACTGGCAAGATTCAGTAATGAACAAACTGACACTGAGAGTAAATTCGTAGTTCACATCATCACCCTGAAATAAAATTGTGGCTGGTTTTCAAATGGGCCCATCCTCTCAGGTTTGTAGAATAATTTACTTCCTCATCTTAGTGTATTCTCAGTCTCCATGAGATAAAAAGGGGCAAAAGAACACTGTAACTATTGGGTTGGAGAGGTACTTGGAAATTTGTACAATGATTGCATATGATAAGACTATCTTTACTACAAAGGCTATGCTCACATTCCTCAAACAACCGATATTCAGAACTACTCTGCCCTGCTCGTCCACGAAGACAAGTTTTGAGTTACTAGCTAGGAAAATTGGAATCTTGACACTGTACCTCCAACCCCACCCCCTCAAGGACTTGCTTCTTCCAGAGCAGTTCCTCTGTGCTTATTTATTTTTCCCATTTGTTAAGAGACTCATTAGATATTGCATTTATTTAGATCTGACCTTGTCAGAGGGTTTAAAGAAGCCTAGCCTAGCTAGAAATGAAGCATTCTGCCCTAAGACACAGTTTTTCAGCAATATCCAAACCTCAGGGCAAATTCAAAAACACAGAATTCACAATTTACCTTGCCAATAGCAGACAAAGTAGGCTTGGTGAAGGCTGTGGTAGCAAAAACAATGGAGGGCAACAGATACTCTAGGTCACCTATTCTCCTCATCCCCCCCTTTTTTCTGAGGGAATACTGAGGGGAGAAGTAAGGATCCTCTTCATGGAGGCAGTCCAGATAGGTAGGTAGATACGATGCAGGACTCCCCCAGTAAAGCAAAAGAGAAGAGGAATAGGATTAGCAGTGGCCTTTCAGAATACCAGGAGGAGTTTGGTTTCTTCAACTACCCTGGGTTACCACTGTAGGGCTCATACCATTCTTAGGCACATTACCCCAGGCTATCTTCCATTTCAGTGCCTCTTTCTGGGCATGAATTTTTCTTCTTCCTTCTTCAAAGAAATACTAGAGCCAGGGGGGATATATTACAGGTGGGAAGCAGAATGACAGTCTCCAGGTGGTTGGCCTCATTCTGCTCGGCTTGAATCCCCAGGGGAATGAAAGGGAGGGGCTTGCTAAGCTGGAGAAGTAGCGGTGAAAAGGAGTGGGTTTGGGATAAAGTGATGGAGAGGAACATCTGTCAGGGACAGGACTTTGAATAGCAGGCTGTTTTCTCCCACAGCAGCAAAGAGAGAAAAGGCAGGGAGTTGGGGAGTAGAGTTGCAGGAGTGCAGAAAAAATGGTAGCTGAGGCAAAAGCAGTTCCAAGTGGCCTCTAGGCATGCAGGTTCATTTCCATCACACTACTGCCACCTACCTGGCTGCAAACTAAGGAAGCCAGTTAGAATTCCTGGATAGGAAACTTATGCTCACTACTATTAGTGTCTGGAATGAACTGAGTCAGGCTGCTAAGAAAGAATGCTAGGGGCACTGATTCCTCCCAGGCATATACAACAGCTATCATCGCATCAGTATGAAAAGTCATGGCTATGGACACTGAGACCTTCACTGTATTTGCCAAGTAAAGAGAATTTGATTAAGAATTCTGCCTTAAAATACAATAATTTTGGCCCTGACTCTGGAGCATTTGATATGGAAACCTTGATGATATTGCTCAGGTTCAAAAGGAATCATACCTACCAGACTTTGTTGAAATAATTGGGTACCTTTCTCCTAAGAAAATATATATGTGTGTACACATGCACACACATACGTGATTTCCCTGGCCAACAGGGAAAATCTGAGAGGTCAGGAAGAAAACTTAGGGCTCAGAGGAAAGCTGACCTTCCTTATGGCTTCCCCACCTAATGCAGATGGCCAGGGAGCAGGAAAGAAAAGATCTTCCTGCATAGCATGGTGTGCACCACATCAGCAGGGAGCCTGGAACTAGTTATAGCTTAAAACCTGGACATTCAAGAGTCCCCCAATAAGGACAAGGACTTGAAGGCCTTGTCATCTTGGAGTTTAATACAGTAACCTGCTTCTACCAAAGCAGTCTCTCTGTTCTGACCTTGTTAGACTCTAAAAATCCAAACTGATTTCACCAGAAGGCTTTGGTTATAGTCTTTGTGATGACTCTAGCAATGTCAAAAGCTTCCTTTTTTCAATTCAGCAGTTTTACAAAACACAGGGGGTCAACTGAATGATTCTTAACCTCAGGACCTGCATAAACATATCTACAACAACTGCATGCGTTAATGATAAGAACTAGGTTGAAAAGCACTGTGATACAGGTGGACAGGGAGAGCTGGTCTCTGAATCAAACAAACAAAAAGTAATTTGGTTCAAATTCCACCTCTGACATGTAGTCTGTATGAACCTGAGCAAGTCACTCAGACTCTCCTGGCCTCAGGCAACTCTCTGAGCCTATAAATTGCAGACTGTTTTGTTAGGGGGAGTTTTCTTAGTAGGAGTCCCTAGCCTAATGAAATCACAGGTCCTCAATAAAAACAAGAAAAAGAAAAACATCCCAAAACCCTAGATGGCAACTTACAGCTTTGGGAGTGAGTGTGAGCTGGGCTTGGAGACTTGCCTTCCTCAGTTCAAATCCTGCCTCAGACACTTACTAGTTGTGAGCCCCTAGGGAAGTCACCAAACCCTGTCTGCCTCAGTTTCCTTACCTGTAAAATGAGTTGGAGAGGGAAATAGCAAACCACTGCAGTACCTTTGCTAAGAAAACCCCAAATGGGATCATGAAGCATCAAACAACTGAAAAATGACTAAACAACAACATGACAATATGCCATGCTATTCTCATCTCCTTCTCATTTTTATCATGGGCTAGCTATCCGAAAATGAAGAAAACCATCCCATTATCATGTGATCTCTCTTATCTAACCACTAAGTTCCCTCTCTTTCTTAATATGAAATCAAAAAGGTCATAGATTATAGGTTCATTAATTTAGGGCTAAAAGGGACCTTAGAGGCTATTTAATCCAACATTTTACAGGTGGAGAAACTGAGGCTCAAATAGGTTAAATGAATTCCCTGAGGTCACACAGGTAGTAACAGAGGCAGGATTCAAACCTGGGTCATGAAACTCTAAATCAAATGTTCTTTCCACTATAATAAAGTGATAGAACTTTAACCAAAAAGAGTCACAATTTTGCAGCAAATATTTAGAGGGAATAAAAGGTTGTAACTTAAAAAAATCATATGCCATATTGAATTCTTTCACTCAGAAGAGCTTGCTCTCTTTCACTCACACACACACACACACACACACACACACACACACACACACACACACACACTCTCTCTCTCTCTCTCTCTCATTCAGCCTTGTTGGAAGGCAGGTTGTACTATAGGATAAAATTTTAAACTCTAAAGCAAACTGTACCTTTCTCAAGCCCTTTTTGTTAAGAAATAGTCCAGTTCTGGCCCCCCATCCCTCTGGCATTTCCTTTAGAAAGAGAGGGACTGGAAGAGACTCTTCACTCTAATGGTCTGCTCTACTGTTAATGGGTCGTGGGGAAGAAACAGTTTTATTTATTATTGGGGAAATTTTTACTTGTTTTTGACAAAGCTCATTCCTGAGGAGAGCTCATTGTGATCCAAAATAAACTGGCCCAAGGATAATAGTGTGCTTATGGAATTAAAAAACCAAGTATCTATCCCTTGAAAATCTCTTTCGGGAAGAGGACAACCTGAACACAGATGCTGAAGATTCAAGCTTCCCTGAGATCCCTGGGAAAGGTTTTTTAGATGTGTAATTCTCTTGGTTGCCTCTGACTTTTACCTAGGGCTGTGGCTAAATCACAGGACTGGCCTCTGCTTTTTAGTCCTTCAGTCAAATTTTAAACTCTGGTACTTACATAGATCAAATTCTTACTGATGTGATGACCACGATAAAGAATAGATGGGGAATTTACTAGAGATTACCTATATAGGAATTTGGAGAAGGCCAAGGTTCAGGAGGAGACTGACAGGTTTAAGCAGGATGGCAGGTGAAGGCAGGCCAAGATTATCTTAAAAGCCGAGCTAAATTCTATATCCATTGCTCCTTTCCATTCTCTGTAAATGAAGAGAACCTCAGGAACCAAAGTTGTTCAGTCAGGAAGAGATGGATACTGCCCATTCCAATGAACTCTTATTACCAGTTTGGTTGTCCTTCACATTAAGGGCAACACCAAGAAAAGAATCTTTTCCAAACACTGAGGTACCAGAACAACAGAAGTTGGAAGAGTCCCAGGCTGAGAAGGAGCCACAGAACAGAACACAGAGAAAAGAATCCACTAACATGCAGAACTTAACATAACCACTGCTTGGCTCTTGGCTAGTGGCACCAAGAGGCCTAGACACTACGCCAAAGACCAGAAGCTCAAGATGAAGCAATGAGGATGTTTACATGAAGATGGAAAATGCTTTTGCAAAAACACAAAGGATGGGAAAATAAAAAATGAGGTCACATGTGACAGATGAAGGGATGGGAAAAACAAGTTTTTAAGCAATTTGCAAACAAAGCACTTGACCAATGACTGGGAAGCTGTGCCAACTTTCCCCAAACTGTGCATGCCCAGAAAAGTTGAACATTCGATTTGAATAAAGTCCTCAGCTCCAGAAGGGTGAGAGACTTGTTCTTTGCATACCTCCTACAGTTAGCATTCGGAGTCGCTCCTGGAAAACTGCGAGATCTGGGAGATGAGGGGAGAAGGAGGGAGGTGAGTGCAGAGGGAAAAAGACAGTAAGAGTTAGTTAAAAACACTACACCATGAAAGCAGTCAGGGAAAGCACAATTAAAATAACTTTAAACATAATCACACCAAAGGAAAAAGGATTAGTGGTTTGCTCTGTGAAATGGAAGATGACTACTCTGGGAAACAGAGATGGAAAATCCGTTGTAGAACAGCTGGAAATTCGATCGATAAAAATGAGAGGGGGTAAGGGGAGGCAGTTCTCACTGATGCACAGAAGCAATCAGGCAGCCTGGTTTGAGAAACCCTCATCTTTCTACACTTCCAAGCATGTTAAAGCAATTTTCTTAATTAGTCAAATATATCCATCTAGGTTGCTTTGAATAAACATTAGGGAAAATTAAAATACAAAAATTTGGGTTTTTTGATGTACCCTTTCCCCTTCAGGGTCAGTTTAACAGATGATGTAAATCATTCTTTAAATCCTAAGACTCTGAAAGAGAGGAAGATTATTGGCTTCCAAAGAAAGATTACTTGCTCACTGATACTCCTAAAATGGTGCCATGACCAGCATAGACAGAAATTTACTGGCAAGGAATTTTCAAAAATGAAATTAAAAAGAATGTTGTAGCAACAGATGGGTAGCTGCATGTTTCCTCCCCAAGGGGCTTTTGGCTGAGCATTCTATAGTACCTGTATTTTCCTCAATAACTTTTATCTGTCAAGGGAGAAAATTAGAATATTATCTTTAGCTGTACAAAGTATTCCATACTTCAGTTCAAGCTGCCTGGATATCAGAAAGCCTGGTGAGACATGTTAATGATAAGCCAAAGAGAGAAAGAGAAAGAGAAACAGAGAGAAAGAGAAAGAGAGAGAGAGAGAGAGAGAGAGAGAGAGAGAGAGAGAGAGAGAGAGAGAAGAAAAGCTGTGTAGTGCGGTACAAGAAGCTGGAGGCAGCCCGAGATCCACTCTTCAGAGGTCATCAAAGCTCCATCTCCAAGGATGCTAAAAACTGGGCATTTTTGGTTAAAATAGACTGGTAAGGGGCAGCTGAATGCTCTTTTGGATGTCAAAGGTGAGTCTTACAATTTTAGGGAAAGACCTTAGACTATAGAATATGGAATACAGAATATGGCGAGATTCTTCACTACCATCTTAGATTGATTTTAATGGCACTGAGAAAATAAAGGACAATAAAGGTATGCAACTCTGAACCAAATGAAGTCATGAGAAAGTCAGTAGGGGGACCCTAAAGAAATGAAATCAGTGTTCCTGATTTTTATTTGGGCTCTCAAAAGCCCAATATGACTTGGGAAAGAGGCCTAATCTTGCCTCTATTCCATAGAATCTGAAATCCAAAGGCTTCTTAAAGTATCAGTGTCTTACCTAACTTTCATTCTCTCTTTTCTAAGGATGGAGAACCCTGAGATTTCTTTCTATCCAATCCAAAGCATCAGATCTCATGACCATGCCATTACATACATTACAAAATTCCCCTGAGCTTATGCTACATCACTAACACTGCAAAAACCAATGAAGAAAATGAACCCAGAGAACATTGGAAGATACAACTCTAAGTCATTTACAGAAAATACTCGTATTTTCCTGGACTTGAATTCAGCAACATTTTCTTCCTTTAAAAAAAATGCCAAAAGAATACGTCTTTTCTAGATGAGTAGTCATGCGATGCTATGGACTACAATACAGTCTTCAATGACTCAAGGAGGATTCCACTCAAGTTTTTTTTTTGCTAGAAAAAGCAGAAGTCCCTATTGATCAAGTTGGTTCCTGCTCATATGCTTTGTGAGGAAAGAGGACAAAATCAGGAAGCCAAGAAATCGTGGCAAAAGCTTTCAAGGATTCAAGAATGATGAAAGTTTGTTATAGAGAAGTCTGTGCTAAGGCAACAAGTGATAAAGAAATGATTTGGTTTTGTCTGTGCCAGAGGAGAGCAAATTCATGGGAGACTGAGCAATACTGTACATGTCTAAGCAGTGGCCAAATGATAACACTGTCCCTTGTCTTTGCACAGTGACAAGAAGAGAAGGATGCGAGTGCAGGAGATTTTGCAAATGCCTAATCTAGAACAGAGTCTGAAGAAAAATGAACTTGTCTTCCTCTCCTTCCCCCCAGCTCTTATGCTTTAAGTATCTTGCTATACCTCCATTAATTACTAACTAGCTAAGGTTGATTTTCCTCTAGTTCTAATACAGGGTTTTACTTCTCTACATACTCTCCATTTTCTCTACCTCAACCTCTCACCCCAGCATTAGGGTAACTAAGCTCTGTTAATCACCTAGGGAACATACAGAAATCAACTAGTTACGAGGTAATAAGATTTCTAGTTGAAACAGAGGGCTAAGGAAAGTTTCTGGTGCTTTGATGTTGTTTAGTGAAGTAAAAGGGTTCATGTCATAACCCAGAGAAGCTATGGGAGCCAACTCACCTGAGATGGCATGGGAATTAGCTAGATTCAACACTTACAACATAAAGAGGTTACTCTTTCAAATTTTTAACTTTCTAAGAGGCTATTTTCATGGATCTGAACAAATAACAACTTTGCCCCTATCAAGTACTTTTCTACAAAAAAGTTCAAGTACCACATCCAGCACTTTCAACAACAAAATTTTGTGATGAGACCTGTGATTTCATTGGTATGAGGAAATCCCTTTGAAGAATTTTCTTCTACTCCTTCAGATTAGCACCTGCTCCACAGCCATACTTATAGACTAAATTTTAGAGAGTTCTCTGTTGCACTAAGAGGTTAAGGGTCACACAACCATGCCCACAACACTATTTAATTTAATTTTTTTTAATGTGAGGCAATTGGGGTTAAGTCACTTGACCAGAGTCACACAGCTAATAAGTGTTATGTGTCTGAGGCAGCATTTGATTTCAGGTTCTCCTGACTCCAGGGCCAGTGCTCTATCTATCTGGCTACCTAGCTGCACCCCCCACCCTGCCCCATTTTATTTAATTAAGAATGAGTTCTCTCCCAGGCTAATCTGGTTCCTGTTAAACCATATTACCCTACTGGTTCAAAAAGACACCCAAACTTATAACTGCCTTAGCAGAAAATTTTCTACAAACCAAGAGATGATGAGGATGCTCTGCAAAAGAGGTCTTTCCTTGATAAAAAAAAAACTGCATGACCCTCCCAATTTTCTAAACCTGAAAAATGAAGTTTTATGAATTGTAAACAGAGAGAGGGGAAGGAAGGTTTAAAATGGCTAGTGCTATGTAGCTTCTGTTTATAATCAAAGAAATACCTGTAATGAATTTTCAGTTTATCCTTAAAAAACAAAAACAAAAACAAACTATAGAAAGTATAGATCTTCAAAGAAGGGCAATTAGCCAAGCTGGTGAAAACTTGACTCTTCTGGTACCTAATTTCACACATACAGGTGTCAGACTCTTATACTGACAGGAAGAATCTATTGCCTTAAAAAACAAACCAAAAAACCCCAACACAGCTATAGAAGTTTTGGTTTGTACTTTCTTTCTCTTGAGAAGTTATGAACTGAAATTGCAGCAAAGACCCTCGAAGCAGGCTGTTACTCACATCATAACTAAATCAAGACTGAGCTATATCTAATGTGTAAAAATGTCATGAGGAGGAATTAGGCAGAAAAAAATTCTAGTTTACAAGACCCATAGAAACAAGGTTATACACAGTGGTTAGTTTTTCTGGTTTACTTTGGTAAAAAGTCTGGTTTCAATTTAGAATTATAGGAACGAATATATCTTCTTCTCACACTTCCAGCCTTGAAAAGCAGTGGAAATGAATATTTAAGTCAATAGTGGTAGGGCTTGGGGCATGAGATAAGGTGTTGATTGGGCAGGAAGGTACCTTCTGCCTTTGTGAACCCCTATTTATTCCCTTTCAAGGACAAATGTGGAAAAAAATGCAATCTTGTAGCTTGTAAGAAACTATTCTTAGTTTCATGTCTGTCACTAATTGGATGTGTTCTCAACTGTCAATTCCATTCCTGTCTGCTCTGATAGCTTGCCCTCCTATCATCTCTCTTGATATCCAACTTTTCCATATCTACTGGCTTCTTCACTGCTACTTCCTACAAATATTTCCAAATCTGCCCCACACTTAAAAAAAAAATCTCCTCAATCATCTAGATTCAGAAGACCTGAGTTCAAATTAGGTCTCAGACACTTACTAGCTGTGTGACTCTGTGCAAGTAATTTAACCTTTTTCCTCAGTTTCCTCAACTGCAAAATGGGGATAATAACAGCACCTACCTCCCAGGGTTGTCGTGAGGATCAGATGAGATACTATCTTTATAAAGCACTTATTAGCACAGTGTCTAGCACATAGCAGGTACTATATGAATGCTAATCCCCCTTTCCTCTTTAAACTATCATTCCATTCACCTTTCTCTCCCTTTTACTGTCAAAATCCTAGATAAAGCTGGCTATACGCTGCCTCTATTTCCTCTCTGCTTACTGACCCCATTTTCTCCTGGTTTTCTGGGCCTACCTAACCCAGCTGCTTCTTCACATTCCCTTCATCTGAGTGGACCCCAGGGTTCTGTCCTGGGCCTTCTTCTCTTTCTCTCCTCTCTTCTAGTGAACTCATTAGCTCCTGTGAATTCAACTGCCTTCTCTATACAACTGATAAGCAGTTCTAGGTTATCAATGCAGGCCTTAACTCTCCCGAGCTCCAGTTCTGAACCTTCAACCATCTGCCCCAACTGCCGTGTCCCGTAAGCAGCTCAAATTCAACATGTTCCAAACAGAATGTTTTCCCCCAAAGGTGGAACTCTTCTTAACTTCCCTATTTCTGCTGAAGGTACCATCACTCTTCCAGCAACCGTGGAGTCATCGCCAGCTTTTCCCTCTCTTCATCCTCATTTTTAATCAGCTGCCAAGTCTACTTTGACATCTCTTTCACCCTTCTCCTTCTGTCTACTCACAAGGTTACCACCCCAGTTCAGGTCCTTATCACCTCCCAAATGGTCTATGGCACCCTAACTGGTATCCCTACCTTCATTCCATCCTCTCTAAACTGACATTGCCAAAGCCCAGCTTTGACATGTCCCTCCCCATCTTAAGAAGCTCTAATGATTTCCCCCTTGCCTCTAGGACAAAACACAGACTACTGCTAGGCATTTAAAACCACATATAAACTAAACGTAGCCTTGTCTTTCTAGATTTATTACCCATTATTCTCTTTCGCATACCTACATTCAGCCAAGGCCTACTTTTCCTTCAATCTCCCATCTCCATGCTCTTGCACATGTCCACAATATACTTTCCCTTCCTAACCTTGGCCTCACAGAATCCCTAGTTAACCCCAAGGTTCAGCTCAAGCATCACCTTTACTGATCCCCAAGTATTAGGACTTGCTCCCCATTACTTTGCATATATTTTATATTTATTTAATTATACACATTCTCTCTCCCTGACAGACATTCCAATGTAAGTTTCCTGAGAGTAAGGATTGTTTCCATCTTACCTAGCACAGTGCCTGTCACATAGTAGGTGGCTTAGTAAACACATGAATGAATTGGAGTTTCAGTTTCCTTATCTAGAAAATGAGAAGACTGTACTAGGTGACCCTCAGCCATCCCTTTAAGTTCTAAAATTATGATCTGAAGTAAAATTTACTCATATTTTAGAAGCAAAAGCAAATTAAATCTATCCTGAATGTTTCATTAGGAGAATTCAGTTCTAGTCTGGACTGGCACTAACTGGCTATGTATTCTTAATTAAGTACCTTAAAAAATCTCTGGGCCCCTGTTCTTTCATCTGTAAAGCAAAAGGGCTGGCTCTAAAATTCTCTGTTTTATGATTCCTTGTTCTGTATTCACTCTGTATTATGATGCTCTTCAGTTACAGTAATATCTTCAGTGGGACAACAAAGAAATGACCCACAATTCTCCAGCTAAATGAATGTATTAAACATTCCCTGAAGCTCACTACCTACTGCTGCCAGCTTCAGAGTTCCTTATTCCACAGCCTACAATGGCTCCAGAGTCTTTAATTTACCCAAAGATTTGAACTTGGATCACTGGTCTGAAAAACAATTACTCAGCCCATATTCTAAGAAAATAGGCTCTGAATGTGGTCAAATATGCCACCTAACAGAGGTGGCAAGGGTTGTATTAGTTACATCAAGAACTCCTCCATGGATTCTGCATGGGTCACTATTCCCTGTTCTACCCAAGATCCATTGCCTCTTGAGGACTTCCCAAATTTTAAAAAGTATACTCTGCAATGGCCTCATGGGCCTGCAAAATCACCAAAGGTTTAGAGGGAGCAGACTGGGAGTGTTTAGTAGCTTAATGCTAGTTAACCAGGAAACCAACCATCACTTAAGATAATTAGTGGGTGGCAGGGTAGGTTCCAAAGATCCCTGCACTGACAGAATCATTACGTCTTGGATCATGAGGATTCCATCATGGTACAGAAATAGCTACAGGGCTTCTTCAAGCCCTTTATCATCAATGACATGCCTGGGTCTACCACAGACGACAGGAATCAGACCCATTCCAAAGCCGCTAGGCTAAATGGAACAAAGGTGATAAACAAAGGTGTACTGGGAATGTCTATGAGGACACTGGATAAAATGACATTCAGAAAATTTCCTCTAAACTTTTTTTTTTTTGCTATGACTAAGGTACGACTATGACAGAGGTAAAGTGAAAAGGAAAACTTATATCATGCTCAGAGAGTCAAGAAAAAGAAACATAATGACAAACAGATAACGTCAGTCCTAGAAACAAAGATCTCACAAGCTTAGATGCACGAGACATTTCTGGCATTCCACATCTACAATGCACTTGTGTTTGTAAGGTCCACAAATTTCAAAAGGATGAGGTAGAAGATTTTTCTTCTGTATTCCCTCCCCTCCCCAAAATGTCAATTTCCACAGTAGGACTGTGAGTAAACTAATGCCTTTGTTGTAGCTGTAGCTAGATAATCATCAAACTGTTAGCATGCACAATGCTTTTCTTGTGGGGCACCTCAGCCATTTTTGTTAGTGATAATTATGATTGCTCTAGCTCAGGTTAGCATGCCACTTGGGACATTTATGGATTAACCCTTGGAAAGCACCTGTGGTTAAGAGAGTTCAGCAGTTATTATCCTGCACTGAACTAATCAAACGCCAGCCTTCTGATTCGACTGAAATAAAGAGGAAGGGGTAAGGGATGCAGTGAGGATTCACTCAGATGCCTCTGCAGCCTTTTAATTCTAGCAGGATTCCATTTGTGTGGTGCACATGCATGTCTCCCAAATGGCTTGCTGATTCCAGCCTCTCTGTACTCCGTGGGAATGCATTCCAAAGTTTCCTCATTGTGATCACTGACATTTAGGAATTCAAAGACTCAAGCTGCACATTCAACTTGTAATGAAATTGATACCTACTGTAAGTAAGGGATGTGAAAGGCCTCCAGCCCAGTAAGAACTGTGACATGCTTCAGGCTCAAAGGGAACAGGAAGAGAAGGTTCTTGGGCAAAGCCCGAACTCTATCAAAGTCCCTACTTCTGCTATTCATCAAGCTTTTGCTCCAGGCCAAATACGGAACTGCATTTTATGGCCTAGAAAAGGGAAAACTGAAGGCAAAGGAGCTAGTCTTTGAAATACTCAGCTATTACATGTTGAAAATTTCTTCCCCTAGCACAACTAGGCTTTTTTTAGAACAGAAAAATTCATTTTAATTTTAGAGACTATTACTTATCCTCTTCTCCTACAATTAAAAAATTAAGCCACTAATTTATAAGGAGCTTAATGTTAAAGAATAAAACCAATTAAGTTTTTATTTAAACTAAATACATGCCAAAGGCACCAAAATTGGACTGAGGAAGCTCTAAAAGTCTCACCTATAAATTTAGAGTGATCAGTACAAAGGAAACTTAAGACTCTTCCCTACTTATCAGTTAAGCATTCTGGCTCCCATCAGCTGTGAAAGGGAGAGAGGAGCTCAAGCAGTGCGGCACTAACTGCTCTAGGAACCCTCACCAAGTTTGTCTGTGGATGAGATAATATCAGCTGGAACGGAGGAGTCCAGATCAGCATCCAAAATTCCCAGGGGATCCAGCTGTGCTACATGGTGCCCTCGAATCTATGAAATGGGCCAAGAATGGAAAGGAAAGGACACATACAAAAGGACAAGAGAAAAAAAAAGAGGGAAGGGGGTAAAAAAAGTAAAATTACATTAAAATTAGTTTGCAGAGTAATTCTCACCAACGTTTGAAGAAACAGTTACTGGTGCATCATCAAAATTTACACAACTAATGCCGAGGGGATCAAGTTTTGCAATGTGGTGACCCCTGACCTGGAAGCAACAACACAAGTCAGTCAATAAACCAAATTTTTAAAAAGGCATGCATTTCAGATAAACCTTTCTGGAGGAGGACTAAAGCCTTAACTGGGACCTATACCATCAGTAATTTCACACAATAAATATTACCTTTACCCAAGAGGCTCCCAGAATTTGTCAATCAGCAAAAAGAACTACCAAGCACATTTATGTATTTATGGAGATAAGGGGACATAAACTTCCCACTAATAATCAACTATTCCCAAATCAACACTGGGAATCAACATTCCCAAAGGTTCTATCCTTTAAGCCCCAAACTTGGCCTTCTTATCCTGTTGGCCAAGATCAACCAGAAAGCAAACATGTGACATAACTCAGCTGTTTAGCAACTTACCTTGGTTTGGAACAGGAACACTCTACTTTGGCTAGCTAGGCAGAATTAAGGGAGGCTCATAAAAAGCCAATCATTGATTCTTCTCATGGACTGAAGGCTTCCACAGAGGGCACCAATATTCCTTGATGGGACAAGGAAGTCCTTTGGTTTTAAGGCTATTGTGATAATGTGCCCTGAGTTCTTTTTCCATGGCTGTAAAGAGTAGCCTATAGTAAGTACAGCCAGGTGCACTCAGAACTAAGTAAAAATCAAAGCAGGTACAAAACAACTTCTGATCTAGAGTGTAGAATTTGAATGTCTTAAAAAAAATTCTTTCAAAATTTTAAAAGTTCCTTTAGGCCTAGGACATTTCATGTATAATTTCTTACTGGTGATTTGTGAAGGGGGATTGTTGATTCTTCCTGGAAAAGACCAAATTTAAACTCTCCCCAAGGGCACCTGATAATGTGGGCAATAGGCAAGATGTCAAGGCACACCTACCATCTCTTTAACATTTGCATAATGAGAAGAATTTCGGAACGTATATCTATCACTGGCTGAGCCATACAGGTTATATACAATGAGGGTATGGCAAAGACCTGTTCACAGGTTTTTTTCTTTTCTGAGAAGGATAATTGGAAGATCTCAATCCCCAGGGTGTCCTATATTCTACCAGTACCTAAAGAATCTTGGAGTTAGAAGGGACCTCACAATCATAGTTATTAGGCAAGAAGATACTCTAAAACATACTGGACAAATGGTCATCCTATACTGCTTAAAGAGCTGCTGGGAGACAGAACCCACTACTTTCTGAGGCAGCTCTTTACTTGCAATTTTGGACAGTTCTTACTGATGAGAAGTTTTTTCTTATACTAAGCCTAAATCAGACTCTTTTTAACTTCTAGCCATTGCTCCTAACTGTGCCCTGTGAGGTCAAGTAGAAAAAATGTCATTTTCCACATGGCAGTAAATTAAAGGTGTAGTTTCCTACACCTGCACCAACACCTACACCTGCTCAAACTCCCTTATTAATAAGTTACATCAGGAAGGGGTTCCTTAATATTTTTTGTGTCATGAAACCCTTAGGCAATTTAGTGAACTTTACGAACAGACCTGTTCTCAGAATAATTTTTCAAGGAATAAAATAAAAGGCATGATATTACAAAGGAAACCAATTACACTGAAATAGTTACCAAATATTTTATAAACCAAGTTCATGGACTTCAGGTTAAGAAGCTCTGATCTAGAAGAACACGGAGGAGAAAGGGTCAACAGTGTCATAGATTCAGAGCTGGGAGGGACCTTAGCAGTCATTGAGTCTGAGAGCAGTGATGTCATTCAGCTAAGGTCACACAGGTTGTAAGTAGCCCTGTGAGTCCAAATTCAATGCCCTTTCCATTTTTAACAGTCTTTGATTTAAAGGTGATGGCTTTAGACCTTAGCTGTAGAATTTTACTTCAATTAGGCCAAAAGAATATCCTAAGCAAAACCTGTTAGGTATGCTGTAGCCTGAAGAAAAGAAAGGCACACTCCCCACAAAAAATACACAGACTTGGACATATATACAGATGTAGTCAAGTATTTTCCCCTTGCATCTCTGCCACCCAACCTAGTCCTATACTCTCTTTGCTTCTCCTACATGTTTCTCCCCATTTGCCTAGTCTTTCCTGGCTTTCCTTAGGGAGCCTCCCTGTGCCCCATTTATGTTTTCTCTAACCCTTTTACTCCACCCTAGTTTAACATGGCAGCCACCTGGCTATGACTATAGGAGGCAAAGACTGGTCCATGCTCCCCAGGGTCTTAGCAACCTGGCCTTGGCAACAGAAGATGGCTGATAGGTGGCAACAGCCTTTGTGCCGTGTTACAACAGGTCATTCTATCCTTTCTCCTCTTTTCTTTAATGTAAAACCATGTCTTAAGGTAATATTGGGCTCATTCTTCTACATGATCTCATCATTGCCAAATTACGAAAGAAAAAAGGATGGAAAAGGGAGCTATCTGTACATCACATATCAGAGCCAACAAAGGAAGGTCTGCTTCTTGGGCCTGTAGCTATTCTCTAAGGTTCTGTGACAAGCAATTAAAAAAAATCAATGTTAAACTAGAGTACGGGATTATATTACATAAGAACTAGTGGATCCCCCCCGCCCACTACCACCACCAAAAAAGAAAGAAAAAAAAAGGAATATTGATAACCATATTCACTATTTTAAAAGCAGAGAAGGGTCAGTTTAACCACCCTCCTTTTCTGCCTACTATTTGTTGGAGAATCCTAAAGCCACTTACCTGATATGCCCTGATAAGAGACTGAACTGCAAGATGGTCTTCCACAAGCTTATCTACATTCGGCTGGGCATGAACCAAGGACTGGGCTTGGGTCAGGGCTGACAGGGCGCCACTCAGGGGAGGGGGGCTTTGGTAGGCAGTGCCAGGTGGGGCTCCAGCATTGGCATTTCGAAAGAATATGTCCCATGACTAAAAACAAGAAGACAAAGAAAGATTAGGTCAAAGTTTGCACCTGGTAGGGGAAGTTCACATTTATAATTACTTAGACAGAGATAGTCATCACAGGTGGAGCTTTTCTTCTGAGATGTGGGAATGTTTAAGCTGTTCTATTATAGGGTCACAAATTTAGAGCTGGAAGGTACCTTCAAGGCTACCTGGTTCAATCTCCCCCAACCTCTCTATTTTACAGATGAGAAAAACAAGACTCAGGGAGGCTAAGTGACTACTGCCCTGACTCAAAATTCAGCATTTTCTACAATGATAATGTGCCACTCTTCCTAGTTCTTCTCCGAGACCATTCTTAACTGTTTTGTTGCTCTTAATGCCTCTTTTTCTGATCCTTCTCTCCCCTCGGTCTATGTTTAGGTAAGCAGCAGTGTGGTCTAACAGAGCAGTAGACTTGGAATTAGTAAAACCTGGGTCTGAGTCCTTCCTCAAAGGAGATAACACACACACAGCACTTGGCAAACCTTAAATGGCTCTACGTAAACGACAGCTCCTATGATAATAATTACTATACTTAGTTGAGGCACCTAGATAGTACAGTAGAGGGAGTGCTGGGCCTGGAGTCAAGAAGACCCGAATATAACCACAGCCTTAAAACCTCAGACATTTACTCTTGACCAAGTGCCCTTGTCTCGACTTCCTCTTTGGTAAAATAAGGCTAGCAATAACACCTATCTTCAAAGGTCATTGTGAGGATTAAATAATTGTAAAGCACTTAGCACAGTGCCTTGCACCTGGTAAGCACTATATAAGTGTTAGCTATTATTATCTTTATCATTATCATAATATGGTGTGTGTGATTCAGGATTGTTCTTCAGCACTTCTTTGGGAGTTATATTTCATTACCTAGTGTTTTAATCCCAAAATGAATCGGCAGCTGGGTGGTGCAGTACATGGAAAACTAGGCCTGGAGTTAGGAGGCCTAAATTCAAATCTAGCCTAATACTTACTAGTTGTGAGACCCCAAGCAAGTCACATCCTCTCTCTCTGCCTCAGTTTCCTCATCTGTAAAATGGAGATAATAATACTACCTACATCCCAGAATTGTTGTGAGAATGGAGTTTTACACATATACAGACACATACATACATCTGTGTGTATAAGTAAATAAAACAGATAAAGCTTGGTACATAGAATACACTGAAATGCTTATTCCCTTCCCTCCCTCCTCCCAATAGCTGTGTGGCCCCGGGCACCTCTCTAGTTCTCAATTTCCTTATCTGTAAAATAAAAGGGGGTGGTCTCAAGGAGCTATAATTTATGATCCTATGGGTGACTGTCCCCAAAGTTCAATCCTTGGCTCTCTGCTTATAATATCTTGTCTTTTCCTTAAATGTCTAGTGCAATGCTGGGCAGAGTGAAGCTCAACAAATGTCCTTTGAACTCCATAGAGGCTTATGTACCTAAAAAAAGTTGAAGTGTTTTTTTTTCCCAATTAAAAATCCCAGAGTTGAAGGGGCCCCAGAATCTAGTCCAACCTTTACCTAAGGCCTAAAACCCTTCTATAACTAACTACCTTGATAAATATCATTAGAAGTACTAGAATCATTTCTCTAGGAATTTACAAAATTCAAACATGTCTAGAAAATTTTTGAAGACTACTGCATTCTAAGTTTTTCTTTCCTAGTAGTAATTAGCCAATTCCTAGGTATTCTCTATAGTCTGCTCACCCATGACTCACAAATGTGGACCCAAGTCTTTTTTTTGAGTAATTTAAGTAATTTATTTATTTTCAGTTTTCAACATTCACTTCCAAAAGATTTTGAGTTTCAAATTTTCTCCCCACCTCTCTCCTCCACCCACCCCAAGATGGCATGTATTCTTTTTTTTTTAATATAAATTTATTTTTAGCTTTCAATATTCACTTCCACAAGTTTTTGAGTTCCAAATTTCTCCCCCCTCCCCCCCACCCCAAGATGGCATGCATTCTGAATACCCCTTCCCCTGGTCTGCCTTCTCTTCTATCTCTCCCCCCTCCCTTCTCTTATCCCCTTCCCCTTCTATTTTCCTGTAGAGCAGGATAGATTTCTGTACCCCATTTCCTGTATTTCTAATTTGATGGCGTGTATTCTGAATACCCCTTGGACCTAAGTCTTTAGGAGAGTGGTGAAGCCAGCTACCAATAAACAATTCTTCATTACATCATGAGTTTACAGTTGAATGGTACGTTACAATAATTGAACAGTCAATCATAGAATTATGGAGTTATAACTTGAAGGTCATATGGTCCAACTCCTTCATTTAACAGGTGAGGAAACTGAAGCCCAGGGTGGCTAAATGATTACAGAGGGTTACACAGGGAGCTGGCAGGGCCGAGGTTTAAATTCAAGGTTTTCTGGCTCCATATGATGTATTAGAAAAAAAATGATTTTCTTGTGGAAGAGAGGAAATTACCAAGAATGAGATGAAAGAGAATAGAGAAGCCTGTAAGAGTTCAATTTGTATATGAACATGAAGAAGAGAACCAACATTTTAAAACTATATGAAACGGTGAGTCACTGATAGCAAACAGGTCAGACGTGGGCTCTGAAACTTTAAGCTAATCTTTAATTATATTAATCACAGTCCCAAAGGAGGAATTTGATATCTGAAACTAGGAGACATATCTACATAATTCAAAGGTGATGTTGTCCCCAAGGAAAGAACTTTTGAATATTCTTTATAAAAATTAATTAATCTTTTTTTTATTTCATTTTGATTTCCAAATATATCCCTCTATCTTCCCCTATCCAAGGAGCCATCCCTTGTAAAAGAAAATAAAAACAGGAAAAAAACAAGTTCAACAAAACTAACCAACACAATATTGACTTCAGTTATCTCTTGATGTTGGCTCAATAATTGAGTCTCTTTTGTTTTTTGGCCATCTACCTTGAATTAAAAATCAGAGAATTTTTCAGCTGGAAGAAGGCCTAGAAATGTAGCTGCACCTACCTGTCCAGGCCAGTGAGGACACAATTTGCCCAATGAGCTAGCCTCTATAGGACAATGGCTCTTAGCTTACAAATGATTTTCCCCATTGAGAAACCTTATGAAGGATAGCCTAGAAGTTTCTCACACTTTCCATTCTGTGACTCTTCTTTGCACAACTGTAAGATGCATTTGTCCACTGTAAACTGTACTTGTATGGGAAACAGCTAATGGGGCAAGGAAGCATATCTGCTTTGAGCTATATGGGCAGATTTTAATTTAATAATAGCTAACCTTTACATAGTGCTTTAAAGTCTGCAGAGCCCCTTTAGGTATATTATTTCATTTGATCATAATAATAACACCCTGAGAGGGAGGTGCTATTATTGTACCCATCTCACAGATAAATAATCTGAGGATGATGAAAATGCAGTGCTCAGAGCCTTAGATGTCAACAACTTTTGGAAAAGTTCATGTTTATTCTAGAGGCAGTGGCTCTACTAAATTTAAGCACTGCAGTCTTAATGGATAGTGCTGAACCTGGAAGTCAGGAAGACCCGAGTTCAAACACCACATCAAATATTTATTAGCTGCATGACAGGGCAAGTCATAACTTCTCTGAACCTCAGCTTTCTTATCTATAAATAAGATACCAGTAGCTGTAGCACCTATTTCACAGGGCCATTATAGAAGTTCAAAATGAGATCATATACATATAAAGTGCTTTTCCAATCTTAAAGCACTATACAAAATCCAAATAGTAATAAAAAATGGTTATCCATATGGTTGCCAAGAGATATAAACCCCACCCCTTGCAAAAAAAAATGAAAGGGTCTAGATTTTTAATTCTTCATGCCAAACAATATTTCATAAGGAAGTCATATTAGCACCTCCAACTTTAGCCCTGTAAAAACAGACTTCTAAAGGGTTAAGATGAGCGGCTGATCACAGGCCAGGAACACTATGAAACAGGCAAAGGCTTTATCAAACTTTCTGCTTATCCTTGGGTTTCCTCTAAGTCTTCCTATTAGTGCAACGAGACAAATGACCTAAATCCTTCAAGGATATATGGTCTCATTAGTATAGGGAGCCCCTTCCCCTGGTAAAGTTCCCAACATTTCTGTCTTTGTAAACAGTCTTCATGAGCACAGGGGCTGAAAACTTCCTAAAGCTACGTTCAGCCTCAAGTGGCTGAGCTGGTCTGCAGATGACAGTTTCTACGATCATGGTCACACTAGAAGCTTTGGGAGCTTGGTAGATTCTGCTCAAGCTTCTGCCTAGTTGGCACAGCTCCTGAGAACCCAGAACACCTAAGAGCCACAGGAGACATCTGGCTCATTATTGCAGTGAAGGAATGAGACCACTATTAGAGGGAAACAGTGACAGCATTCTTTTATGCTTATGGCATTACAAACACAAGTTATCTACTAGATTTTCTGTAAAAAGTTGTGACTGTGACTGCTGGAGTAATCTTGATTTTTAAGTACAATTAATAATCTTAATTTACTCTATCAGCCCAAAATGTTGGACCTGAATGAACATTTTATTTTCTTGGCTTTACAGACTTTTTAAGCAAAAGGGGCCTTACTTATCATAGCTCCTTTTTTCTGAAATTGCTTATAATTCAGTCTACAAAGTCAATGAAGCAAATGTCAGTGAAGCAAAACCAACTTTCCCATAACTCTGGCCCTGAGATTTTACTGGTGCCTGGAAAGGGAAACTTTCCCTGTCAATGGAGATGAGCCTCTTCTCAGTGACTGAACTGCCCTGGCCACAGAGAATTTAAATGGTTTGCTTAACACAAGCAGCAGGTAGGTCAGAGGTGGGACCTGAGTCTTCCTGACTCTTGAGGCCAGCTTTCTCTAGCCACACCATTATAAAATTAGATATTCTAATGCATTAATTACATGAGTACAAATATATTCTAAAATCAGAACCAATGCATTTACTTGCATAATTCTCTCCTCCACTCAATCTACTTTTATTATAAAATGATACAGCAGAAAAGCACTAAATTTAGAGCCAGAGGGTCTGGCTTTAAAAATCCTGCCTCTCATTTACTATCTCCAGTAAATCACCTTTCTATTGTCCTCTAGTTTTCTCATCTATAAAATGAGAAGCTGCACTAGATCGCCTCTAACTCATCCTTCTCTAAATCTACAATTCTATGCATTCTCAGCAATCTTCATTAACCTTGGTACAGTAATATGGGGGGAATGACTGCCACGTGAGAGAAACAGTCATAGGAAATAGGAGGTCTCATCATCAGCCTCCTGCTCCCCAAATCTTTGTTAATTTCCAAATCCAACCTTCAATGTGAACAGAAACATGTCATTCATTGCCTGAATATACTTTTACAGGATGTATTTTTCTTTTGTAGGGAGAAAGGGAATGTATATGCAATAAGGCTGTCAGAATGGGGTCAGGCTTATGCATGTTAATGTATAATGTATCTAGGACAGGATGGCAAAACCATGATCCACAAGCAACACTTAGTAACTTAAGAAGCTATGTACAAACAAGGCCATGTTGTACAATGGTGAGAGCACTTACTCTGGAAACAAGAAGAACTAGGTTCCAATTTCAAGGCTTTGTGATCATGGGAAAGTCATCCTCTCTGAGCCTCAATTTTATCATCTATATAATAGTCAATAATACCCATAGTACCTAACTAAGGCACAGAGGCTCAATTGGGATCATGCATGTGAAGAGCCTTACAAACTTTAAAGCACTATATTCAAAAAATATGTTTATGGTAATTACTTCTACAAATAGGGGAGATAAAGGAGTTAAGTTTCCTTAAGGTACTAGACTTCTGGGTTGGTTTTGCCCATTTGCTACCCAAGTCTACCCTCACACCTCAGATGTTCTCACAGTCTGTATACACACTTTTGAGGAATCTGCCTTGGATGGCCTGTCAGGGAGGGCAGAAAACCCCTAAAAGAGTCTGAATACTGAGAAGGTCAGAGGAAAAATGAGTACTCTCCAAGGTGCTATTTCATCTGCTGAGATGCGACTTGTATATCGCTCCTCCCCCTTAAATCTCAGGACTACATCTCCAGGTTGCCGTCAAGTCTGCAAGTGGAGATATAAAAGCCCATGCCCTAAAGTCTCACTGGCCACTTGGATGCTCACATAACCTAGCAGTTTGGTGAAGAAGTCAGCAGTGAAGAGAATGGAGTGAATTTTAGGCATGGGGGTAGCCCCTGTAAAGGCAGAGAGAGGCAGCAGATAGAACATCGTGTATGAAGAGTAAAAAGGTCAGTTTAGTCAGACCATAACTGAATGAAGGGGAATAACAAAGGTAAGATGATATATATCCCATGTTACATAAAGAAATGGCAAACCATTCCTACAACCATGAGCAATTCACTAAGGTCTCTTCTTCTATCTTCAGGCAGTACAACCCTAGTGGCAAGAATGATGACTTGGAGGCAGAGGACCTGGTTTAAAATGTCACCTTTGCAGGGGCAGCTAGGTGGCGCAGTGGATAGAGCACCATCCTGAATTCAGAAGGACCTGAGTTCAAATACAGCCTCAGACACATAACACTTACTAGCTGTGACCCTGGGCAAGTCACTTAACCCCATTGCCTAGCCAGACAAACAAACAGACAAAAAAAATGTCACCTTTGCAAGTTAGCCTCTAGGGTGATCTTGAGCAAGTCATTTAAACTATTAGGAACCTCCATTTTTTCATCTGTAAAATACTGGTGGTAGACTACTTAACTTCTAAGGTCTCTTTCCAGCCATAAATCTATGTTCTCACTTTTTCCCAATCTCTCAAAAAATATTTGGCATATGACTACCTGATTAACCAAACATCCCAATCTTTCTTCCTTGTCTTTTTGTCCCTGAAGAACAAACATTCAGAATCATAATGGCACATCTGCTAGCTGGCATCACCATTAGTCAAGAAAAAGGCCTCTGCCTCAGGATGGACAATGCTGTCCACATCCAAAGAAAGAACTATGGAAGTCGAATCGCTCTCACTTATTTTTACCTTCTGGTGAGTTTTGTTTCATCTTTCTGATGGTTCCGCCTATTGGTTTTAATTTTTACTTACAACTTCACTAATGTGAAAATATGTTTAATGGGTATGTAAATGTAAAGCCTATGTCAGATTGTGAGCCATCTTGGGGAGGGTGGGGGGGAGGAAAAGGGAGAAAAATTTTCAACTCAAAAGCATGTGGAAAAAAAAAAAAGAAAAAAAAAAAAAGAAAAAGGCCTCTGTTCCACACCAAACTCGGGCCTTTCCTGCCCTTCACCAAATTCTTAGTGTTGCCCCATCCCATCCCCATTTCTAACTACTATGAATTTGCTTTTCTGTGTATGGGCTGTTTCTCTCCAGTAAAATGGAAGCTTCCTAAAGACAGAATACTCTGCTTTTGCACTCCCAGTATTACTTGCAAAGCAGGTGCTTAACAAACACTACTGAATTAAACTCCCTTGCTCTGACCTCAGACAGCTGTTTGAGGGCAGACATGCATGTAAAGAGTCCAATTTAAGCAAAAGCTTTAACTCACACTGGAAGAATTTATCATGTCTGGGGGCAGCTAGGTGGCGCAGTAGATAGAGCAACAGACCTGAGTTCAAATCCTGCCTCAGACCAAACACTTGACACTTATTAGCTGTGTGACCCTGAAGTCACTTAACCCTAATTGCCCCTCCCCCCAAAAAAAGAATTTATCATGTCTGAAGTGACATCTACTGGGCCAGCTTTGGGACTTGGCAGAATTTGAGTAGACTCAACAGCACAAGGGTCTTGTACTAACACAGTCCAACTGTTGCTAGCAGTTCTGAGAATGATTTTCTGTCAAAGCTCGTTTCTGAGGTTATGTCCTTCATGAAACCTTCCTTGATTTCCTGTTCTACCCCACTCTCCTTCCCCAATTGTTAGTGCTTTCTAACATAAATTTACTTTAGGTTGTATCTTCCTTGGTAAGGTTCCGCAAGAGGAAGAACTGTCATTTCAGTCTCCCATACCTCAGCACCTTAAGTATCACATTTAATATCTGATTACGTGCATCAAAAAGAGGAGCTGCTCCATTAGTATCTGTAAATCAAACAGAGTCCTGTTAACAACAAATTTGGTGCACTATCCTAACCTTATCTTACCCTCACGGGAGTGTGAGAACATAGTTATGCATTTTACGAGGCTCTGAAAGCTATCACCTTCCTTCACACAAGGAAAGGCATTTCCTCATTAATATTATCCTCAAGTTAAAAGGCTGCACCTTTGAGCTTGTAAACCCTAAGCCAGAAGGTAAACTTTTCAGGACTCAGTTTCCTTTTCTGTAAAATGAGAGGGTTGGAATTCATGGCCTCTAAGGCCTTCCAGCTCTATATCTATAATTTTATATATGACCCAGAAGGAGGATTCCAGCTCAAGCTCTCTCCCTGGGCTTCTGTCTAGTCAGCTCTATAAGGAAACTTCTGTCTCAGAGGCTGGGACAAGCACCTTATTTCTTTAAACTCCTAAGGTGGTGCTGTGGGTTTCAGAAAACAACAGATTTATATCCAAGGCAGGAGCAAGCAGCCTCTTGCAGAGAATCCTACCTCCTCCTTAAAGGAAGACAGGCCCAATCCCTGTGATCAGGCTTCTTCTCTCTGACCTTCCTTTGTACTCTGGATGGAACCCCAGGTGCTTTTCAATTGGCTGAGCACAAATGTAATGACGAAAGTTTTGCTCCTGCAGGAGGCTGTCAGAAAAAACTGGTTTATACCAGTATCTTCAGGCTGCTGGGAACCTCCTAGAAGGGAAAGGCAGTTTTACACAGAGCACTGTAGCTTTGCCAAAGACGGATGCTGCCTTTTCCTTTAAATCTGCCCCTCCCCCACACTCCCTTTTCCTTACTCAGTTTATGCAGCTAACCTAAATAAAACCAAAAATGAAAACACAAACACAAAACAAGAAAATCTGGCTTTCATGTTTTATCCTGAGCATCCTGGCTCATTTCACTGCAGGTAAATACCAATGGCACAGGAAAGCCATATTTTCATCCTGACCTGAAATTACATTTTGAAGGTTAGAAACTGAAGGTCCTATGATCATAGAGCTGGAGACCCTGGGGAAAGCTTCTTAACTCTTTCTGTGTCATGAACCTCTTCTGGCAATCTACTAACGCCCAGGGACCCTTTCTCAGAATGTTTTTAATGCATAAAATAAAATGCAAAGGAAACCAATAATATGGAAATAACAATAATATGGAAACATTTTAAAAAACATTTTAAAAACCATTCTTGGATCCAGGTTAAAAAACCCCTACCTTAGAGATTGTCCAGCCTCAACCCTTCATTTTACATTTGGGGAAACTGAGGATCACAGGAGTGAGGTAAGATACAAACAATATTATCTCTAAAGCACGATCCTATAGCAAGAACAGGATTATAGAACTGGGGCTAGAAGGCACCTTAGAGAGTTACAATCCAACTACATCATTTTACAAATGAGGAAACTTAAGGTGAAATGATTTGTCCAAGGTGATATATGTAGCAAGAAGAAGAGTTGGGATTAAATCCAAGACTCCAAAACCAGAATGTTTTAGTCAAAAGTCTTGGGTTAACATCCCAGCTCTGGCACTTACTAGTTGTATTACCATGAGCATGTCACAACTTTTTCTTCATATTCAATATTCTCATCTCCAAAAAACATAAATAAAATAAAACCCAGGTACCCTTATCTACCTAACAATGCTGCTTCAAGAAAAGCATTATACAAACTATGAAATGTTACAAAACCATGAGTCCTTAGGATCAGCCTAATAAAATTCCACTTCTGGCTAATCCAGGCCATCACTTCTCATTTATTCTTCTATCAAGGCGACTGCAGCTGCAGACATTCTCTGAAATGGCCCCACAGTCAAGAGTTCCTTACAAAGAGATGTCCCTTTTGGGTAGGGTCAAATGTCACAGTTAGGCCTCCCAACAATTCAAATTAGTTAAATTCTTCCCATTGTAAGCCTCATGAATGTGATGCCAAGACCAGAGCTTGTTTTCACTTGTTTTCACAAGCTATTTCAAAACTCAAGTAAAACTGAGGTTTTTAAGTATAAACAGTTTCATGGGATAATTTCCAAAACTTTATGTAATCTGATCTTTCCAGTTTTCCAAACTGGCTTTCAGTTAAGAAGTGAATTAAGTGGACTATACAACAGTTTATTAATTAGCTCCCTGCACAACTTAAGAGGGACTCAGAGTATACAGCAGGCTCTAGGGCCCATAGAGCTGACAAAGATCACCAAGAACAGGGAATAGAGCTGAGTGGCCCCAGTCTTCTTCCACAGAAGAGTTCACTTATTTGCTCAATTACTCAATGGATGACAGAGCACGGTTCTGTCACATCAATTGTGAAGTTCAAGGACACTCATATATATATTTGCCCCTACCTCTTACATCAACAGAGTTGAAGAGTCCAAAGGGAACTACATCTTCCTTTGAGATAACCAGGTCATAAAATTCACAACGGACAATAAAGCAGCAGATCTATCTTTTGGTGAAGGACGGTAGAAAATGACCCCACAGCAGCCCCAAACGTTTGTGGAGCAGAATGGATGATATCTCTCATCTTTACTGCAGCTTGTTCCCTTCCACTTACCTCAGCAATCCTGTGCCAAATCTACTCAGCCCACTCCTGCCCTACAAGAGTGCCCTTGTGCAAAGCAGCACTGGCTGACAGTAACTTCCACCCCAATGCTACCACACTAGCCTCTGCTTACAAAGTCATAATTCAATCAGGATTTAGAACAGTTCCTAAAATTTGACCAACAACTTCCTCCAACAAATCCTCCAGGATTTGGAGAAGGGCTAATTACTATTTCCCTCTGTCCCCATCTAGCCTAGAATTAAAATTCTTCCATCAAAGTCCTCTCTCTACCTCAAATATGTATTTGTGCCTCTTCTTACCCCCAAAGATACTGGTAAGAGACAAAAGTGGTATTAAGGATCTCAACTTTTCCTCCTTGGCAAGACAGACTAGTTCAGATATCTATCTGATTTCTCAACTGGATTATGCAAAATTTCCCCCCCCCCCACTACTTGTATTGTTCAATCAATCAACAAACATTAAGTACCTATTGTGCACCAGACTAAGTGTTAGGTGTGGAGGATACAAGGACAAATAGAGTAAAATCAATAAGTCAAAAGAACAGGAAGAAGGATATGAAACCTTACCCTGGACCAGTAAAGAATAGAAGTCACTAAGCTGCTACAGAGAAAAGTTTTAATTTAATTATCAGCCCTATATGCCACACTACTTGCCTAACACTCTAAGCTCCTGGTAATAGGAACTAGGTCTGTGCAGCTCTTGAACACTGCAAGGTATAAGCAGACTTATTCTGACATATTCTTGTATATCTGACAAACTCTGATATTGATGATGATTGTTTTTAAGCCATTCCTCAGGAAACCAGGGCCAACAAATTAATGACAGAAACATGAACAGCAGTTTCTGAAAATCACAGGAATGGCTGATTCACATTAATTCTGTTGAGCTGGAAGGTTATCTCAAGCTGGGAGAAGGCAAAGCTGATTCAAACTGCTAAGAGAATATGGTTCCCTGAGAATGTTCAGTTCCCCTGGGTGGCTCTTTCTACCCAATGGAAGAAAGGCAATGAAGTTTTGAAAGAGGCCTGATTCTGCCACTGCCTATGGCCAGTTTTCCTCCAAGACCAGGAAAAACACCAGAAAAATAAAATCTATCAGATCCACTGGGCTGGAAAGAAGCAATAGAGACTATCTCCTAGCTCCAGATAGGTTTCATACCTGCTACCCCAAAATAGGAGATAGCCCTTCATTTTCTGACTAACCTCCTAAGGGCATATTATATAGCCATCTGCTTCCAAGTGACAGCACTAATCCTTCTCAAATTTGCCAGCCCCTGCCACATAATAGGCCCTTAATAAATGCCTACTGACTCATTACAACATTCCAATCAACAAAAGGACACTTCCTTCAAGTCTCTAAAAGAAGGACATGTTAGTGTTAAATCTTTGTTACAATACTAATTTTGTGGTGGTATAAAAACACTAACAACACGAGAAACCTGCCTTAGGTCACTAGGAAGAAATTCAACATATTTTTAAGTAAAATAAAGTTTATGCTCTTAAGAAGGAAAAAAAAATAAAGTCATCCTTAATTATGATGGCATAGTCTAGTCCATATTTCAAAAGTCCAACAGAAAAAGTACTTGAAAAATAAACTGAAGAGTTACCTCCTCATACTCACAAAAGTGAAAGGTCAGTAAGCACACAGCAGCATAAACTAGATAAAAATAAGCTGCCCCAGCCCCACCTTCTGAAAGGTGCTGACTTCAGAAATAGACATAGCAAACCTCAGGAATTTTGTTTTAGACCAAAGGTAGACCTAATACACTATCCAGTTTTAATTAGGATTATTACAATTGCATAAAGATTAGTGGTCAACACCTACAATGAATTCTTCAAACTGTCCTTTTAACACAAGCCGCAATAAATTAAAGTATAGGGTCCTGTGTATTCCAGCCACTGAGTTCCCCCCCCAACATTCATTTTACCTAGTTTTGTAATTATGGACTTAGCTGAAAAGGAAATCAAGAGATTAATTTAATCTAGCTCTCTCTCCAGGCCTCCACCCCTTTCAGGTGGGTAAGGTAGTCTCTGGTTCTACTCTAGTGGTTCCCCAAGTGTGGTCTGAAGAGTCCTGGGGATCCCTGAGACCCTTTCAGGAAGTCAAAATTATTGTCATAATAATTTTGTTTTTCAGTTGTTTCAGTCATGTTCTCTGAATCTAAGATCCTAGGACAATTATTATTTTTTTTAAGCACTCTCTGAAACACTGATTACTAGAAGAACACTAAATTTCTCAGGGACAAGAATTGTCTTATTTTCTTTTATCTCCAATGCCTAGTAGGCATGTGTTGCACAATTTTTTTTTTTGGGAGGGAACATAAATTAAAGATCTGGAACTATAATTCACTAGTTAGCACATTAGCATAGTGCCTGGAACCTAGGAGGTGATTAATAAATGTCTGTTGAATGACTTTTGGGTAACTCCTAGCATAAAAACTCTCTGAAATTTATGGTCTTTAAGAGTTGCCTAGGGAAATGAGAAGCTGATTGACATGCCTATGGGCACACAGTCTTTCAGAATCTAAGGCTGGCCCTCTATTAGCTATATTTAGGCTGCCTCTCTTCTCTGCATAGAGTAGGTACTTAATCAATGTTTGATGAATTGAATTCATTCCTAACCTCTGGACTTGAGGGTCTACAAAGTATGGTTCAAAAGCCTCAACCTCCCGGTCAAACATAGAGCTGATGGAGAGGTCTATTTTGGTGGAGAAGAGTCAGGTAAGAAAGGCAGTCAGTCACCTTTAAGATGAACTCTTAACCATATAGAATAGCAACGCTCCCCATCAGCAGTAAAACTAAAGATGTATTAGATCTGCCTGGGTAACTAATGCTATTCTTGTTTCCTGGGGAATAAGGTTTGTGGCAAAAGGTTGGTATTTGGCAAAAAGCCTAAGGCAGCTCTTTACCTGAGGTCCATGAACTTGTTTTTTTTTTTAAATAAAAAAAATTTTAAAAAATTAGGCGATGACTAATATTGATAAACTTAACACTTCTCAGCAATACAAGGATCTAAGACATCCCCAGAGGCCTCATGATGGAAAATGCTATCCACATCCAAAGAAAGAACTATGGAAATTGAATTGCTATCATTTTTTTTTTCTCTTCTGTTGAGTTTTGTTTCCTCTTTCTAATGGTTCCTCCTATTGGTTTTAATTTTTACTTACAACTTCACTAATGTGAAAATATATTTAATAGGAATGTAAATGTATAGCCTATATGAGATTGTGCGCCGTCTTGGGGAGGGTGGTGGGGAGGAAGGGGGAGAAAAATTTTAAACTCAAAAGCATATGGAAGTGATTGCTGATAAATCAAAATAAATTAATAAAATTTAAAAAAAATAAAAAGATTATGAACTTTTGGTCTAAAGGTTAAGCTACTGTGCTAACTACTGACACATGTTAATTTCATCTATTCTGTTTTTTAAAATTGGTATTGTCTACTTGTGTTTTTTTTTTAGGGTTGCAAAACTGAACTTGGAACCACAAGACTTACTAGCTGTGTTACTATGGACATGTCAACCTCTATGTGCTGGTTCCTCATCTGCAAAATGGGAATGTTAATTACATTAGGTTACCTACCTCCTAAGGTTGTTGTGAATAAACTGCTTTGTAAACCTGAAAGTGCTGCAATCATAGACATGTGAGTGGTTATTACTGGCCCCAATTTAATGTTAAAAGTCAAGAGCCACCATTCTAGAATTTAAAAAGTACAAAATATAGCTTCTATCTCCTCCATCCTCTAAAGGGAAAGAGAAAAAAAACCACATCAAGAAATTCATATATATTATGTATAATTCAGAATTATTCTTTCAGGATTTCTCTTAGGTGTCAATTTCATTACCTATATTTCAATCCCAAATCAGCAATGAGGTGCAGTGTTTTTGGCTCTCTGCCTCAGTCTCCTCAACTGTAAAATGGGGGTAATAGTAGCACCTACCTCACAGGCTTGTTGTGAGGATCAGATGAGCTCACATCTATAAAGTGCTTGGCACAGAATAGGTTCTTAATAAATGCTTGTCCCCTTCCATTCCTTATTCTTGTCCACTGGCCCTATCCTATGCTGAATTATCTCAATTCCCTTCTATACAATCTATTTTCATACCTTTACATATGCTAAAGAAAACAATTAAATTTTTACCATCTAAAATACAAACTTGAAAAACGATCCAGAAAGATCCAGAGAGTATATAGCATAGTAGTTAGAGGGCTGGACTCAGTCAGGAACACCTATGCCTGTTGACACACCCTTGGCTGGGTGACCTTTAGCAAGTCACCACCTCTCAGGACCCAGGCAACTCCCTAGAGAGAAAATCAGCTGTAGCTCTACACTGGTAGAGGGAGTTTCCTTATATGGATGAATTCACAGTTCCAGACCAAAAAAACCCCAAATCAAGCAAAATACCAGAAAGAAAAAAAATCTTTACTCAGGGTCTGATGATTCAGTTAAAAGGGACAGGACCTCTGGTTCTTTTCCTTCCACTTGTTGTCTTACTTCTCACTATTTAAATGTTTATGAACCCCTTCATAAGAGGATGTTAAAGGGACCCTTCCACCTGTTCTTGGAATTATTCTTTCCCACTTGCTGAAGAACCTTGCTCCCACAATTACTTCCTCCCCCTCTATGGGCATCCTCAATCACTCCTCCATGGACTTCTTTTCTTCTACTTTCAAACATGCTCAGTTCCATTATTTTTAAAACAAAATAAATATATAACTTTATTTGACCCTAACAGCTAACATTTATATAGTACTTTAAAGTTTGTAAAGCATTTTACATTATTATCTCATTTGATATTTGTAACATCTCTGAGAAATAAGTGCTATCATTATCCAGCTCCTATAGATTAGGAAACTGAGGCCCAGAAAGTTTAAGTAATGTGTCCATGGTTACACAGTCAGTATGTCAGAGGTGGGGTTCAAACGCAGGTGTCCTAACTATTCAGCAATCTCTCCACTGTACCACACTTTCTACTACTTTCCCCAACAAAATCCTTAAACAAGTGTTCTATACCCACTGACTCTGCTCCTGTCTCTATTCACCTCTTGATAGGCCACAATCTGGTCTCTCCCTTCCCCTCTCCTCAAAAGTGTTCGACTAGTAACCAGTACCCACCTCCAAGACAAATATAATGGTCTTTACTCAACTGTCCTCTGCATTCTCTGTATCATTAAGCATGCCTCGAAATTCTTACCTCTTCCTTCTCTGACACTGCAACTTCTTAATGATTCTCCAACATTTCTAACTACCCTCCTCTGCCTGTTCTTTTTAATAACTTCCCAAACTGTTGGTGTCCCCTAAGTTGTTTCCTCTGTTCATGACCCTCTGCACTTTTATCTCACTCTCTGAGCCCGTCTACTCTTTTTTTTTTTTAAGTGAGGCAATGTGGGTTAAGTGACTTGCCCAGAGTCACACAGCTAGGAAGTATTATGTGTCTGAGGCCAAATTTGAACTCAGGTCCTCCTGACTCCAGGGCTGGTGCTCTATCCATTGCACCACCTAGCTGCCCCCAGTCCACTCTTAAGACTTCAACCTCTGATGTCCTCTCTGTCCCTAGAGTGGCCTGAATTCTAGACTCATATCTCTAACTGCCTGGAAGATATCTCTAATAAAATGTCTTTTAACCCCAAACTTATGTTCAATATGAAACCCCATAGTCAACCCCAATGCCCCTTAAAGCAAAAAGTCCCCTTTTCTTGCCTTTGAAGGGTCTCTGGGATTCCCTTCTGACCCTATATTCTCAACGCTAGTTTCATATCTCCTCACACTTAGATAATTCAGATTCCTAGCTAGACTTTCTTAACACTAGACTCCTTATTACTCTATTTCATCCTCCATATTTTTGCCTTATTAATCTCTCTTATGCTCTATTTTTGTCATGCTCAAGAGCCCCAAATCAATCTCTTACACTTGACTTTTAAGCCCTCTATAATCAGTCCCAACCCTACTCCCCCCAGCCAATTTTATTTCCCACCAATTCTCAAAATGGGCATTTCATTTCATTCAAGTCTCCTCACTGTCCCCCCAAATATTTCATCATATTTCTCCTCTACATTTTTGCTCATTCTATTGTGCTAGCCATAAATGCTTTCTTTTCAGTGCTTTCTGGCCAAAATTCACATATCATTCAACGTCTAGGACAAGTTGCAGCTCAGTAAGCATTTCCTATGTCCTGTAACATTTACAAGCTTGAAAATACCATATTGTTCCCTATTTCACATCTGTACATTTTTATCTCCTCCATTAGGCTCTAAGCTCAAGAATAAAGGCCATACATTCTTCCCAGTGCTGGTGTCTGATAAATACTTAATCATCAAAGAATTTAACTGTCAGCAGGTCTTACAAGGTGAGGAGGTTGAAATGAGTGGTTAATATGAGGTTCATGGAATTACATTATTGTGGTCTCTTTCCTCAAACATGATGCTACTGAAGCTACTCATTAAGCCTGACCTGTTGTCTATTTCTGTCTCTTCATCTAGCTCTAACACACAAACAGAGACACACACACACTCATGTAACTAATACCTTGCACATTTAGATCAATATGCTTTTATTCCTTATCATGGATCATCAAAAGTTGGTTTTAATTACAAAGATACAAATTTTAAAGAATTTCAGGAAACCGAAAATGTTCTAGTTTTTTCAAAGTATTAAATCAATATATCATGTATGAGAAATATGTCATTCCCCCCCCCACCTATGACACTCCAGTCACCTAGATTGGAAAACATCAAGTCATTAAGTAAAATCTCTTAGATATGTTTTCTAGTCATCATTTTAGTAGCCAATTTATTCCCTATGCTTATATTACTGTACCAGCCTTTTAGTTGGAGACTGATTCCAGTCTCTTTCTTCCAATCCATACTGCATCATTTTCTTCATTTAATTCCCCTCATGAGAAACTTTCTGTAGTTCTCTTATTTCCTACCAAATCAAATTTAAATGCCTCTACTTGTCTTACAAGACTCTCCACAATATGGTTCCATTTTTTCAATTGATTTCCCATAATTTTCCCCACAAGTATATGCTCTAGTCAAATTTCCTAACTGACCCACAAATATGACCCATTCATTCCCAATGCCCTGTCTTCCATTCTCTCCTTCCTCTGATTCCTCTCTACCCATTCAAATTCTGCTCATCTTTGCTCCAGCTTAAACTCCACCTCTTCTCGTGAAGCCTTCTTGGCCTACTCCATCAGTCAGTGCTCTCTCTTCTGTAACTTATAGCCATCCTATAACATACAATCTAGTACTTAATGTTTTATTGTCCCACAGTTTGCTGCTTAACGTGTGTTAGATTTATCTCTTTAACCACACTGGTAAGCTCTTTGAAGGTATTCATTTCCCCAAAGAGTTCTTCCCATGTGCTGAGGACAGGGTAAGTACCTGCACACACATTTTACTGATTAAAAACAGAAATTCTTTAGATTTTTTCCCTTCCCAAAGATGAAGACTGCCAAGGCATAGCTTCAAAAATGTAGTAAGAGTTGGAATTAAGGGAAATCTCAATTAAAGGAACCACATCTCCTATTTTAGAAAAAAACCTCTAATTTAAAACTATTCCTAAGGAATCTCATAAATCACATATTTACTAAAAGGCAATTAAAAGTACTCAGTTAAAGGCCAAAGAAAAGTACCCTTATTTACTATAGGCTTCCAAAATCAAGCACAATACAAACAGGAGATTAAAAAACCCTGCTACTTTGCAAATACCTATTTATTTTTTCTGCTGATGACAAGTCTCTGCACTTTGACACAGGACTAGATTATAATACAAGCCTACAGCAAATCGGATATTTCAAGAATAATAATACTAGTAGCTAGCATTTACAAAGCATCTATTACTTGCCAGTGCTGTGCTAAGCCTATTACAAATATCATCTCATTTGATCCTCACAACTTTGGGAAGTGCGTGCTATTATTATCCCCATTTTACAAATAAGGAAACTGAAGGAAACAGGGATTAAGTGACTTGCCCAGGGTAACACAGCTACTAAGTTATGTGAAGTTGGATTGGAATTTCCTGACTCCAGGCGCGGCTATCTATCTACTGCACCACCTAGCTGCTTTTAAATCATACTCAGAGATAGGTCAGCCTTCCTTTTAACAAACACATCAGTGCAAATCAGCATCTTCTCCCTGTTCTGGGAAACTGGTGCCTTCGATTTCCCATTGGCTGCTTTCCTTGGTTTGGACTCCCCAAATATCAGCCTTCCCCCAGGAGAAGCTGATCACCAGAAATCTCATCATCTTGGAGACTGCTTCAGCTGTGGTACTCAACACTTCCTCAACACCCTCAGTTGCCTCTTCCCACTGATTGGAGGGCAGAGCAAAAAGCTCCTTCTAAAGCCTCCCTTTATGGAGGGCTCTGAATTTCCAGTCAATTGTTCCTCTTCCATGCAAAATGCAAATCAAAACAACTCTGAGGTATTACATCACACCTATCTGATTGGCTAACACGCCAAAAATAGGACAATGATAAATGCTGGAGAAGATGTGGGAAAATTGGAATACTAATGCATTGTTGGTGGAGTTGTGAACTGACCCAACCATTCTGGAGAATAATTTGGAAATATGCTCAACTGGCTATAAAACCGTGCATACCCTTTGATCCAGCAATACCACTACTAGGTCTGTATCTCAAAGAGATCATAAAAAAGGGAAAAGGACCCACATGTACAAAAATATTTATAGCAGCTCTTTTTGTGGTGGCAAAGAATTGAAACTGAAGGAACGCCCATCAACTGGAGAATGGCTGGACAAGTTGTGGTATATGAATGTAATGGAATACTGTTGTTCCATAAATCATGAGCAGATAGATTTCAGAAAAACCTGGAAAGACTTACATGAACTGATGCTGAGTGAAGTCAGGAGAACACTGTACACAGTGACAGCAACATTGTGTGATGAACAGCTTTGATAGACTTAGGTCTTCTCAGCAATGCAATGATCTAAGATAGGCCTTGAGGCCAAGGTTCCCCACACCTGATAATTCCAAAAGACTCATGAAGGAAAACGCTATCCACAGCCAGAGAAAGAACTATGGAATCTGAATGCAGATCAAAGCATACTGTTTTCTCTCTTTCACTCTCTTTTTTTAAATTTTCTCTTGGTTTTCCCCTTTTGTTCTGATTCTTCTTTCACAACATGACTAACGTGGAAATATGTGTAATATAACTGTACACGTATAGCCTATATCAGACTGCAGGCCGTCTTGGGGAGGGGTGAGGAGGAAAATTTTAGAACTAAAAATCCTATAAAAGTGAAGTCTGAAGACTAAAACAAACAAATAAGAAAGATCTTTTAAAAAAAGTAATAAAATAAAAACTCCTTATCCTGGTATAGTTGAGGCCCTCTACAATTTGCCTCTATCTATCCAGGATAATTTCACTGTGGTCCTCCTCTGGTATACAACGTTTCACCAATTCTGGATTATTAGAAATCCTCTCCTCTCCTACCCACCATGTCCTCCTTCATCATTTCCATCTTTCAGAATTCCTCTTGTTTCAGCTCAGGTGTCATCTTTTCCATGAAACCTTAATTCCCTATTTGAAAGCATTCTTCTTTGCCTCTATTTTTCCTAGAGCACTTTATCTGGATCTCTTTCTATTTTGCTCCCATCACACATTATTTTGCATAACCTTTATTTGCCTATTACAGAATAAAATGCTTGAGGGTAAGGACTGTCATTTTTTTAAATCTTCATAGCTCTAATACCTAGCACTTTGCCTTGAAAGAACTTGATAACATCAATGACAGCATTCCCTCCATTATAGTATTGACTGTATTTTTTTTTTTTGGTATCAAGTCATAGAACCAACCCTCTGGAACTGGAAGGGACCACAAATGATCTGGATCAATCCCCTCTTGAGGAACGTGGAAGTACAGTAACCTGCTATGGCTACCTAGGATGATCTAGCCCAGGACTTCTGGTTCCCAAGCCAGGACTGTTCACATTGTACTGAGCTGTTTCCCCTCCACATCATCCAGTGCAACTATTCAGGTGTGATTTTATTTACTGACTCTTAAACACCTTTGGTCTCTGAGACTTTAAGGTGCTACTTCACCAAAGGGTTTCAGTCTCATTGGCCCATAACTCTGTTGCAAAGTGGAAGCAGGGGGAAGCAAAGTAAGGTAAAGAGTGGGACAAAACCTGGACCTGGTGATTAAAATATCCTTTTTTCTTTGAAGAGAAAACAGAAAACTCATTTGACTGTTTAATACCATAGCACTTCTGTCCTTCCTTACAACTCCCCACAAAACTGCAGGGCAAGCCCAAAATAAGAATTCTTAAAAAGAAAAAACCAAACCAAACCAAACCAAACCAGGCAGTTCAATTTTATACCAAGAAGCTTCACTGGGCAGCTTCCATTCCCAGGTTAGTGAAAGCCAGATGGACATGAAGAATATCTACATATTTAAATAGCATCATGTTTACAAACAGAACTATGAACTTATGATGCTCATGAAGAGATGTGCTTTCAAAATAAACATGACACACTGAAAGCTGGGACATAACATTAGTCATACAGTTTCAAAACAAAGCTGTTTGCTTCCTTCAAAAAAAAAAAGTAAAATTCATTTAATAAATCATTCACAACATCTGGCTCTCAATCAAGTGCTCATTTTGGCTCATGGTGGAGGGAAAAAAATCACATCAAGTTTAAATTCCGATTATCTGTTCTACATAGGGTTATTTGCTTGTGCACCCTCATGTGAGCACATATCTTTATTCTTTTTAAACTGAGGACAGGAATGGCTTATCTCTAGATGTGCTTTACACACTGCACCTTAAGTATCTTGAAATTTTATCAATACTCGATGCTGCCAAATATTTGTGTTTGCTGAATACCTGACTCCATTAGCAATGCTGTGCTGTAGCCCTTTCCTTGTTTAATAATTCATATACATCTCCTTCCAGAGCCCAGTTTTGCTTTTCAGAGACATCAAGAACAGCTGTCCTGTTTATTTCCATAAACTGAAGCTCTATGATACACACAATTAAGACTTTTGCTGAACTCTTTTCTCTTTCTTTTTTATTCTTTGTTATAAGGGATGGCTCTCTTAGAAGAGAGAGGAAAGATTACTGGAAAATATAAATGATATAAAAAAGGTATCAATAAAAATGTGAAATGTTTAAAAATGTCAGTTATGGTTCTAAAAATTTTTACATGAATAGAGCATTATTACACTGAAAATTACTCCAAAATCAATGCATGGCTCTTAAGAGGTCATAAGTGTTCTAATTTCATTCCTTCTCCTCCAATGAAAATGTTTACGACCAAGGGAAACTATGCAGACCCTAAAATGGATATTCTCTCAACCTAAAATACCTATATCAAATTTCACAATACAGAAAATCTCAAAATAATCTGCTTCCAAAAAAAAAATTTCCAACTTATTCGTACAAGGTGTTTCTGGGCAGCCAATTTATAGACTGAACAAAACTTCAAATGTGGTGCCATAAAAAAAAAAAGACCTCATCTTACATATAAATCAGAGCACAAGGGTAACATGACAATTTCCTCTCGCTTCAAGGGAGCCTCAAAGCTATAGGCAGTTTTTTGCCTACTACTCTTACTTTAAAATCCTAGCCAAGTTATCATTTAAGACTGTTCTTTATGATCTTCAAATTGCAAAACAGCACATTATGAGCATAAATGTGCTATTTTTGTGAGGCCATTTCTGGCCATTTGAAACATTTAACAGATTCTCAAGCAGACTAGATTATCTTAAGGCACTCTGAATTCTAGACCTTTGAAAAAAGTAGAAACCCTAACAGATCAGATTATATTATCACATTGCTGCTATAAACTATTTCCTAAGCATTCTGGCAGATCCATTTTTAAAGAGCAGGAAAACTTTAATCTGTAGAATATGCCTACTGGCCCACTGTGAAGGTGAGACTAAGGAAGGAAAAGCATCTTCTTTGTAACTTCTAGGTAAAAAGCTGCCTAAGGCTACAAGAGGTTAAGTGACTTGCCAAAAGAGTCATACAAACGATATGTGTCAGAGGCAGAATTTGAATCTAGGTTTTCCTTACCCCAAGGCAGGTTCTCCATCCACTACACAATGCTGCCTCTTTAATTTGCATTATCAAAAATACACACATATAAATACATATTGTAAATTACAAATATTATAAATATATGTAATTGTACTCATTTAATTCCATTATAAAATCAGAAATACTGTTTACTTTCATGATTTTCCCTTTTTATCCTTTCTACAAATTTACATTCACTTAAAACCTAAGAAATGGTCATTAAATCTGAATTTAAAATCCCACCCTTTGGAAGGGAACTTAAAATGTAAGCTTCAGATTTCTATTAGAAGAATGTACACATACTGGAATGCACAAACATTAGATCCTCCCACCAACATGTTAGTGCTTCCTCTTGAAATTATCTTATATTTGTTTTGCACATAGTTATATGTATACATGTTATCTCCCATTAGAATGTAAATTCCATTAAGGGAAGAACTGTTCCATTCATTTTTGTCTTTGTGTATCTAACAGTTGGCACATAATAATTACTTAATAAATACTTATTGATTGATTATAAGATTCTTAAAAACATGAAAATATACATGTTCACAGTATTAGTAAAAAAAAAAAAAGCCCTCCATGAACACTCCATCCCAAGTGCCTTCTTTTTGTCACACTCCACCCCAACAGCAAATGCTGAGTGAGATCCTTGGTGAAGGTAGAAGCACTTTCTTGTATTCTTCGTAGACAAATTTGAATTTTGAAAGGTGAGGTGCTTAGTGCTTCCAAAGCTTTTCAGACTTTTCAGCCAGGCCTCCAGAGAATGCTGTTTTTGTTCATCCAGATGCTGCAGGATCCAAATTTGTTGTCGGATGTACAAGAACTGAATGGTGCGGGCCTTCTATGCTGCCTTCTATTTGGTGACTCCTTCAGATAAATGCACTTACCTGAAACCAATCACTGAATTGCTCAAATCAAAAGATATGATGAAGAAAAGTTGATGCCAGGGAGCTCTTTCTTACCTTATGTACACTTTTGGGGTTTTCCAACCAAGCATAGTACATTTCCTCCACATAATTTGAACTAGTCCCACTCAAAAAAGGCTCAGCAGCCACAGGTGCACCATAGCACCTAATTTGTTGAAACGTCCTAGCTGCTGGCCTGTTCTGTGCAAGTGTCTTAACAGTCTGTGAGGCCGTCAATGGCCTCAATTTAGCAGCACAAGTCCGTAAGTGAAACATTTTTGTCCTGAAGCCTCACACGAGCTCCTGTTGAAAGAGGAATAAACAAAACAATACTTAAGAAGTAAGACAACTGGAGTAAAGGGAAAAATTCATCTTTTTAGACATTACGTTCAACTAACTTGGTCCCTTCAGAGGTCCTACTCTAATCTTCACTCCCAAGTTGTAGAGGTGAGCCTGGGTCCTTGAAGGCTATGCCAAGGGTGCACAATATTAATTGCTAACATTTATATAGTGTTTTATGGTTTGCAAAAAGCTTCACATACATATATTTTCTCATTTGATCCTCATAAACCTGTGAGGATTCTCATTTTACAGATAAAGAAACTGAGGCTGATAGAAGTTAAGTAAGCTGCCCTGGGTCACACAGCTGGTAAATGTCTGAAGCCAGATTTGAACACAGGTCTTCCTGACTTCAAATCCAGTGCTCCATTTACTATATTACTTAACTGTCAAACTCTGATAACTCCTACCCTCACAGAATGAATCTCTTAAGGGCAGAGACCATTTCAATTTTGTCTTTGTATCCCCTGGGTTTGGCACATGGTAGTTATTTAATAAATACTGATTAATGACAGATAAGTATGGGTCTAGTGACACACAGACTATTTGTCTGCTATTCAAGGACCAGCAAAGGTAAGCTCAGAAAAGTCTATCACCAGGCTAGCCACACAAATCTCAAAAACCACCTATTAAACCACAGACAGGGTGTCATCAGGAAATTACACTTCCTTTAAGTACTACTTTGGTTATTCAGGAGAAAAATCATGGTCACCAAAATTGCCTGCATAGATGTGGTGCCAAAAAAGGGAAAACAATCCAAATTTATAGTGCTATTAGGAAATGGCTGAACATAATGTGGTATATAAATATAATGGAATACTTTTGTACATGAAAAAATACAAATATGAAGACTATAAAGGAATATGGAAAGACAAGAGATAGAGAATAATTTGAAATTTATAGCTTTACATATAATCATTTTAAAAATTGTTTCAGTGAATATTTTATAGATACCCAAGGTTGATAAAAAATGACAGAAATAAAACCTTAAACCCAGAATTACCTTCAGTAGCAGTGTATAATCAGCATTTGGCACACTGGACAAGATGAGGAGCAAAATAAGTGATTAAGTCAAATCAAAGTAACACATTTTGAGAGTCTACTGTGTACAATGCACCATACTAATCTTTCAGGGAGATAAAAGATTAAGACAGTTCCTACCCTCAGAGGCTTACAAAATGATTGGGAAAATAAGAGGTCAACTTAAGGGAAATTAAGTAAAAATAAACAACTTAAAAGTTCAAGATGCCATGCAGCAGCATATAATTAATAAATGAATGTAACATAAATAGGATAAGTAGTATGAAACTCACAGAAGGGAGAAGTTGAAATGTTTATTTGTCTTTGTACTCTTTACTAACACTTTACTAAATTTATTTTTTAATTCATTTTAGTAAAAAAAAAGAATTTATGTTTGTATATGTAGATTTCAAATAGATGACAGCCATCACATTTTAAGAAGCAAGCCCCTCACTCATACACAAAAGATCAGCATTGCATATAATTACAAAGGAAGGGGGGAAACTTGGGGCTTGGGTCCCTGGGTGAGGTATATAGGACAGAATAAATTTTAAAAGGCAGAGAAGTTCCAGATGAGGAAAGCTGAGCTTTGGTAGCACCAAAGGTTCTCAAGAGAGTTCACCAAGGGACTTGGCAGATTGGATTATAGCAGCAATTACTTCACTGGTTAGTGTGGGAGAATATTAAAAACCTTTTTAGTTTCTTTAGAATATTTTCCTCTAATGCCTTTTTCAAAATCCTAGAAAAGCCACTGGACCAAAAGGCTTTTCTCAGGGAAATGGAATTAGGATAGTACCAAGCCTTTTAATAAAGAATAACTCGTTTATGTCATTGCCTTCCCCGATGAGGGCATGTGGTTCTCAACCCATCTAAAAGGTCTACCAGAAGTAACTGGTAGGTTAGCACTCACTCTTCTCCATTGGGAAAGGATTAAAGGATCAGTAGAAAGGAGAAAGTCCCTTCATTTGACTCCGGGAGTAAGAAGAGTTGTCCTGGAGGAATGGGATAATGACTTGGTTGCTCAGTTCCAAAATGTTAACCCAGATTGTCAGTCAGTCAATAAACATTTATTAAGCACCCACCATAGGTCAAATATTGTGCCAAGCATTGGGGGATACAAAGAAAACCAGAGTCCATGCCCTCAAGAAGCTGATAATCTAACAGGGCAGAAAACATGCAAACAACTATATACTAACAAGATAAACTGGAAATAATCAATAGAAGACACTAGAATTAAGGATTGGGAAAGGCTTCCTTTTGGGAAGCTGGGATTTGAGTTGGGACTTGAAGGAAGCCAGGAGGCTTAGATAAAGAGAGAGAAAATGCTTGGACAAGACACAGACAGAAGAAAACAGTTACATGACAATGGAAGGAACAAACATCAAGCTTTACCCTTTTACAAGATGTATCATTTTTGCCGGAGACAATCTTAAAAGCCCTTAATGGAAGAGACAGAAATTAAGCTACAATAGCTAGACTTTGTAGAGTGGAAGGGCATTTCAGGTAAGACTAGTGTTGCAAAGGTTCTGAATCATCACAGTAAGTAAAGGGTGGCACTGCAACTGAAGTCTAGAGATCTGCATTTAACTCCAGTGTACAACACTAACTAATTGTAAGATGATATTAAACTACTTACTCTTTTCTGGCCTCAGGGTTCTCATCTATAAAATGAGGATAATATTTATAATTACTTCAACACTCTGTCGTACAGAAAGGACTTTGTAAACTTTCTAAGTGCGATGTAAATTTAAGCTTATTAATAAACATGGTAGTAATAATAATAATTATAATAGCTACCATTCAAGGTTGGCAAATTTGCTTTACAAATATCTTATTTTAAACTTATAATAATCTTACAACAATAGGTGCTATTATTATCCTTATTTTATGAATGAGGAAATTGAGACTCAAAGAGGGTCATGGGGCACCTAGGTGGAGCAGTGGATAGAGCACCAGCTCTGGATTCAGAAGGACTTGAGTTCAAATCTGCCCTGAGACACATAACACTTACTAGCTGCTGTGTGACCCTGGGCAAATCACTTAACCCCATTGCCTAGCCAAAAAAAAAAAAAAGCTAGGCATCATCTTATACACAAATCAGAGCACAAGGCCAACATGACTACTTCCTCATCTCACTTGAACGATATAAAACCCCCTCTTCAAGGGAGACCAATAGTTACAGATAGTTTTCTACCCACTAGTACAAAGCTCTTACTTTAAAATCCTAGCCAAGCTGTCATTTATAAGACTATTCTTTATGATCTTCAAATTGCAAGATAGTACATTAAAAGAACAAAGGTTTAAAATTTCTAGTCATGAAGGAAAGATAGTATCTGTGAGAGCTAATGATACAAAATAATCATGAATTATTAGTATCATGTGAAACTATGTGAAAACTTAGTTATTCATAGAGATACATATGTCACAACTTCATTTACAAGTGCGCAAACAAGGGATAAATCTCAAAACTGAACATTCTTACATAGGTGACCATTAATTTATAAAATGATACTATTAATGAATCATTCATTTCAGGTGCAAATTACAAAGCTACTATGTAATTATAGTGACCAAGCTTGGCACTAGAGAAAATCCCTTCTTTGAAGAGAGGTGGAGGACTGTAAATATGGTACGTAGCAGATACTCTTAGACTTGACTGGTATTGGTTAGTTTTACCGAACTGCCTTTTTTCTGTTTGTTTTTATTCTTTGTTAGAAAAGATGGCTCAGTGAATAGAAAAGGAGGGAGAGAATATAGGAAATGAAGGTGAAATGGAAGCAAAAGATATCAATAAAATAATTTTTTTTAAAGTTACAAAGCTAAGCATTTAATCAAACAGGAACAACTCTGAGTATTTTTCCAAACTTATGTTTTCAACTGATATTTAAAATGCTCTCCAATAAGGAAAGGTTGACTGAAAAGGCAATTTAGTATTACTATCTGTAGGCCTTGAAATATAGATTTGTCTAACAGAATTTTTAAAATATGTGCCTTTAATGCATAATGCCCACAGCTGACTACCTGCAGCCTGTGCAAAGTATATAGGCTCCTTCTAAATACCATGATGTTAATGATATATCAAGGAATGTCCACAAAAGCTATTCAGAATATGAATTCTTAGCAGATGTGCTGTTGAGAAAAACACTAACCCAAAATTTACATCCTCTAGGAACACCAGCTGAGCATATCACCACAGTGCCACCTAACAAATCACTTCACTAAAGTGGAGAGCTTCATTTTCCATTTAGTAGTCATCAATGAGGCTCTCTTCTTGTATGGTTCAACATTTTCATCAAGAAAATGCTTTTTCAAAAATTGCTATTCTTTCTAAAAAATAATTGATTTTTAGTTTTCAACATTCACTTCCACAAGATTTTGAGTTCCAATTTTTCTCCATCTCTCCCCTCCCCCACCCAAGACTACATGCATTCTGCATACCCCTCCCCACAACCTGCCCTCCCTTCTATCCCCTGCCCCCACCCACTTCCCTTTCTATTTTCCTGTAGGGCAGGATAGATTTAAGAAAATCCTTAATACATGATTGGGAACCACAAAAGTTATCCTAGTTCTTGCAAAATTATACAGAACTTTCTATGACGTTAAAATGAAAATACTCCCTCACTTCTTCCCTAAATATCTCACTTGACACCTTTAAAGATGCAAGAAATATAGGCTGAAAGTTGGGATTGGTGAGAATTTCTTAGCCTAAGTTACTAGCATGATGGAGTAAAGCAAGTAGGACCTTGAATCACATGACCTTCCTTAAAGTTCAGCTTTACTACCTGAGCATAAATGCAGGCTAGTTACTTAACTTCACTGGCCCTCGGCTGCCCTACATGCAAAATGAAGGGACTGGACTAGACAACTTCAAAGCGGCCTTTTCTATTCTAAATGTATGATTTTATGATGAAACCCCAAACCTAGTGCACCTCCACCCACATCCTTAATAGGTATAATCCGGCTTCTCTCCATTAATAAATACCTCTATCAGTGGAAACTCACTACTTAAAAAGGCAGTCTAAACCTTTCTCTTCCTGTTCTAGTTACTAAAAAGTACCTTTCTTATTCTGAGCTATTCTTTTGACTCCCTACAAATTCTACTGATTAGCCTTAGTTTTTCCTTTCTTGTGAACTTCCTTTATAAATAGCTGTGATGCTTCTCTATAGTTCTTAGTCTCAGTTCTGTCCTTTGAAGATATAGGGGGTAAGTATACTTCCATTTGCAAATACTTTAAGAGAGCTATCCCCTCCCCTTCACCAAATCTCTAAATTAAACAGCTAAAATTCCTCAAATGGCAAGGTTTTCAGAACTCTCCCCACCTCATCCTAGTTGTCTTGTCTTCTTGGACATAGCCTGTAAATGTCTCATTTTATACAGCTCCAGAATTAGACACAATTCTCCAACCACAGTCTGACTAGTGGAGAGTCTGGATCTAAAGTCTACTTTTATTTCCACCAATCTGGACAAGAGATTCCTAGTGAGAAAGGCAGTGTGACAGAGTGGAAAAAGTACCTGTGGGGGAACCAGGAAGACTCCTACCTCAGATACCTCCTACTTGTGTGATTACAGACAAGCTCAGAATCTTGGTTTCCTCATGTGTAATGGAGTAAGGGTCTTAACATCTCTCTTTCACAATCATGGATTCAGAACCAGAAGGAGCCTCAGTGGCCTTCAAGTCCAGCGTCCTCAGATAAAAGAATTGAGGCCCATTAAGTTTGTGCAAAAGATCACACAGGGAGGGAAACAGGGTTTAGATCACAAAGTCCTCTGACTCCAAAGCCAGCTCTCTGCACTGCCCTATTCTGTGGGTGATTGTGCAGGAGCTTGGCTAAGCTTCATGTGTTGTGTAAATGTGACTCAGTAATTAATATAAAGTAAGTCTCCCATTGCTTGATCTATAAACTTGGGCTGTTTAGCCTGGAGAGAGGAGACATCACCTACTAAAGAGTTGGCCGGCCTCAGAGTCAGAAAGCTCACAGTTCAAGTACTACCTATATGATAAATCCCAGCTGCATGACCCTGAGCAAGTCACTGAAACCTCTCAAGACTCAAAAGCAACTCTCTAAGACTATAAAATTAAGAAAAGCTGCTAATATGCATTGATTCAAGGAGTTTCTTTACCACACCTCTTAAATTACTAGTCTTCTCCAAAAAAAAAAGGGGGGGGCAGCCTAAGAGTATATTAATAGGTCATAATGAATTCATGGTCAATGAAAATCCTGAACTGCTTTCAAACCAGGTTTGCTTCATCTTGTTCTGAAAGAATTTATTAAACTTAAGGTGGAATTTACATTTATATTAGCTGAATTTCATTTTGTTGTTTCTGGCCCATCATTCTAACTTACATGGTCACTGTGGGTGGTTTTTTTTTTCCTGGTATTCAACATTTTATCCATGTTAACTATGAGGCATCTGCAATGACTAGAATGTTTTCAACCAATGCCTTAAGAAAAATGTTGGATACAACAAGGTAGGACAGATTGGCAGCAATGCATTCATCAACAGTCTTAGGATATAGTGATGCAACTAGCTGTCAATCTACCTAATTATACTACTGACCTGGTGACATGTCTCTACTTTGTTCATAGGAATATCATGAAACTTCATCAATTGCCTTGCTGAAATCTTATTTTGCCATAACTTGTATTTCATGAATCCATGCCATAATTGTCCTAGTAATAATCACTTTGTCTTCTAGGAGTTTACAATATAAGAAAAAATGAAGTATCTGTGATCTCAACTAGGGAACTCCCTGCAGTGTACCAGGTTATATGGAAAGTTACTCCACTAACAGTCAAGGTCTTAAGGAGCTGCCTAAAAATCGAGTACAAGTTAGGAGTCATATAGCTAGAAAGTGTTGACAGCAGCATTTGAACTCATATTTTCCTGATTACAGGCCCAATATTCTATTCATGAACTAGTACTGCTACATTGCTTCTAGAAGTATTTTATAGAACATCAGTCATCTATTCTAGTTTACCTCTCTGTAATTTGTGAAATCTACTTTTTCATTTGAAAATTTGAATAAATCTTGTCTGCCTCCAGCATTCATATATCTTTCTTCTACCTCCTTTATTCCAACATTATTTTCATTTTTCTCCAGAATCCTGGGATATCATTATCCTAATGCTTTTACATTTACAGTTTCAAAGTAATTTTCTTTGGTGGAAGATAAACAGAAATAAAACGGGAGCTGAGTAGTTTTGCCTTCTCTCTGTGCCTGTTGAGCCAGGGAGTCAAGTGAAATGTGGCTGGCCTTGAGTTAGTGGGAGACTGAAACAAGCACCAGAGAGTACAGCAGGCCCTGAACCAAGGCAGGAGCTTCTATAGACTGACTCCCTAGTTCTACAACAACATATTGCTATTACAGTCCAGGGAAATTATCAGTGTACTCTCTAAATTATTTAACTCAAGTCTCTTTTGATTCAAGACATCTCCTGCTTTTATATTTTCACACAGGCCAACCTCCATGCCTTCAACGTATGGCTAAGCATGTATCTGAATTTGTAACATTTGAAGTTATAATTTATATAAATTAGGTTATCAGTTCCAGCCCAATGGGAAATGCAGTTGGAAATCAAATAGTGTTACCACTTGGGACCATCTCCCACTTCCTTAATATCTGCCTTAGAAATCCTAATATTCTTTCAAAGTTCAGCTCAGGTGCCACTCCTTTTGAAGCCTTCCCTAATCTCCTCCCCTCTCTGTGTGCTGTTTTCTCCCCATTCAAATTACCTTGTATTTTCTTATCTGTGTAAATGTTATATTCCCTCCCAACCCCATCCCCAACTCTGAGAGCAGGAACAATTTCATTTTTGGCTTTGTAATCCCAGCTCCTTATACAAAGATGTTTAATAAATGTTTTTTGAATTGATTACATTATTATTTGTGTCTCATTGCAACTCTGGGGTAGAGTAGATAGAGGCGGGATCTATAATCTAGAAGCCTTTCGTCTGCCTTAATATAAAATGGGGATGACAAATAATAACACCTACCTGATTGGGTTGTTGTGAGGATCAAATGAGAAAATAATTGGAAAGTGCTAAATACAGTGACTATCACGTAGTAGGTGCTTAATAAATGCTTCTCTTCCCTTCTTTGGTCATACATAGACTAATATACAATTCAGATTTGACCGTCCAAGTCAATAGAAATGGGGGCGTGGGGTGGAGAAATGCCTCTGTTGTAGATTTTGTGTTTGTTATTATAACTTAACAATCCAACTTGGGTCTGGAATCATGAAAAAAAGATTAAGACATTTGGATTTTTTAAAATTCTGCCCCAATTATAAGTCAGATTACAAGAGTTTTTGCAATAATAGAGTCCAAAGCATGTGTATATATACACACACACACACACACACACACACACACACACACACACAGAGGCCACAACAAATACCTCTCATTAAACTAGTTAAGTAATTTCTAGTCCTCCCATAAGGTGTTAACTAGCCAGTTTAACTTAAAAAGCTAAATTCTTTGTAGGAAAAGCCTAACCTACACATTTATAATGCCTGCTGCAGAAGAGACTGATGTCCACTACCCTACTAGTAACACTAAAGTAGATTATCAAAAAAGTGACAGATAAATGGAAAGCAGAAGCCTGATGCACAGGAACCCAGAACTATGCCAATTACACTTCCAAGGGAGATTTCAATATTAATTTACCAAGTTTTAGCTTCTTTGTGGTTACGTTTCTTAGGTTTGAACAGGTAAGGCTTCTACTTGGATAGTCTTGGAGGTATTCTGCACAAGCTCAAAGTTTTCCCAGTTTTTACTACCTGGTTTCATGCTCCCAACTGAGATTCCAACTTCTAACTGTAGTCTGAGGATCTGGGTTCAAATTCCATCTCTAATAGTTGCTATGTGGCCCAGGGTTTCTTAACCTCTCTGAGCCTCAGTTTCCTCATCTGTCACATGATGGGATTGGATTAGATGATGGTCAGAGGTACCCTGTAGCTCCAAAAATCTGTGTGTCCAAGCTCAAACAAGCCCAAATCACAGATCACAGAATTTTAGATCTGGAACATTAGAGATGACCTAAATGCTCCCCCATGCCACCATTTTACAGATGTACACACTGAGACCCCAAAAGATAAAATTACTTTCCCAATGTCAAAATTAATAGCAGAGTCAATTAACTGACTGAGCCAAGTGGCATTTTACTACAGTTCTCTGTCTCTAGTCCTTCACAGAAATCCTGTAGTCTACAAACCTAAACTGACAGGTGATTCCGATATCAACAAAGAATTTTTTAAAGCATGAGCTAATACTTCATCTATTCAAAGAAATTAGTACTTGCCTTTCTAACCACTAAGCCTGAAGAGATAGCTCCTTATGCAATTCATCTTTGAGATGTCTGCATCTTATCTTAAAACACCATATTTCTCCTTCTTATGGCAGTCAAAATATGAAGTTGTTATTATACAAAGATTTTCTAGGTTATCTAATTAACAGGAATACTGTGTGGCTCATGGTATTAGTCTCTCACATTTTGGAAACTATGTTTACCCTAGTGCTGTAACAACAGGCTATCAAATGATTTTTAAGCCATCAAAATTCAAATTACTTTTTATATAATAATAAACCTAAAACCCCCCCCCACAAATCTTCTCTTACCCTCTTTACTACAGTTATACATGAAATTCATGGCATCTTCCAGAGTTGAGAAATGATTTTTATCATGTGATAAAAGACGATGTGGAATGCCTTTTTTTTTAAATTTGGTTAGGCAATGTGGTTAAGTGACTTGCCCAGGGTCACACAGCTAGTAAGTGTTATGTGTCTGAGGCCACATTTGAACTCGGGTCCTCCTGAATCCAGGGCCGGTGCTCTATCCACTGCACCACCTAGCTACCCCCAACAAAAGACAATATGGGAAAAAAAGACTCAGAGAAAGGAGAGGGGGAAGATAAATTGTCAAACAAAATTTTAATATTAAGGGGAAAAATTGGCTTATATTTATACTACATCTAAAAATGGGAAAAAATGTTATGAGAAAACAGATGTTGTTCCTGCTTTCTTAGAGGGGTGTTTACTATACCAAATATATTCCTTTAATTAACTATTGAATTTAACAAAAACCATTAGTCAACAATGATAACGTGGTGTGGTAAAATTTTTATTCTATATTTCCAGGAGTAGTTAGGACTCCCAGAACCACATTGATAGTATAGAACAACAGACTATAGAAGAGGAGGAAGTAGAGAAGGAGAATCTGAAGCCAAATATAAAAAGCAGTAAAAGTTTACGTTATGTATTTTGTCCTTATTTCCCCAGGGATCCTCATGTCTCTAGAGAAAACACAGGTTGAGTGAATCACCAGCTAAATCTTCTGCCATTCAAGATGGCCCACCACAGGAGTCTAAACAGCAGTCCAAAAACTTCCTCTCAGATCTACATTCAACAGAAGAGACATGACAGAGGCTAACACCAAATGGAAAAAGGGGGTGGCGACGAGGGGGAGGGAACCATTCCTTAGGGTACATGAGGATGAAATGCCTAAATTTCATTGGCTATAAGATCCTAAGGAATAGCATGCTTTTTTCAATGCACCAATTTAAATCTGGCATTATACTGAGCCAACGTGCTCAAGAAGCAGTGTCAAAGGCAAACGGAAAAGGATCCCTGCTGTCTGCATACTGACCTAGAAAACCACAAATTATCATTGTCTCTGCCATATTATATTTTTGCTTATTTTGTTAAACATTTTTCAAAGTTTTTTTTTTTGCTTTTAGGCAATTGGGGTTAAGTGACTTGCCCAGGGTCACACAGCTAGTAAGTGTCAAGTATTTGGTCTGAGGCCGGATTTGAACTCAGGTCCTCCTGACTTCAGGGCCAGTGCTCTATCCACTGCACCACCTAGCTGCCCCTTTTTCAAAGATATTTTAATCTAGCTTGGGGTACTTTTGTAGACAGGCTGTGAGTATAACACTTCTGAACTAAAGGACTAAACCAGGCCTAGAGAGAAGGCCAAGAAAGCAGAATCAAGAGTTATTAAAAGAAAAAAAAAAGCATTTACTGTGATTCACCTCGAGAAAGAGACTTCGCTCCTCAATACTCTATGTACTACCTTGGTATGGAAAATATACATCAAAAAATCATCCTGGAGCAGCTAGGTGGTGAGGTAGATAGAGTACCGGCCCTGAAGTCAGGAGGACCTGAGTTCAAATCCGGCCTCAGACTAAACACTTGACACTTACTAGCTGTGTGACCCTGGGCAAGTCACTTAACCCCAATTGCCTTAAAAAAGAAAAAAAAGAAAAAATCATCCTGACTAAGCCTGAGCTCAGGGCTTCAACAAATACCAAACATATACCACATTATAAGATACTGATGCTATAGAAGATAATAAACTGTAGCTTTAAATAAAAGCTACACCAAGTAACATATAATTGAGCAGGACTACATAAATGAAAGATTTCAACAACATACACAAAGCCCTCTGCTGAGATCTGTGGTAGAAGCAAAGAAGTGAGACAGTCTCTGCTCTCCCCCGAGAGGACATATCTGGCAAGCAAGTTGGTCAACTCCAATTCCAACACCAACCTAGCTACCTTTCCAGTCTTACCTCACACTAGTTCCATTGTTACCCAAACTCCAGTAAACAAGACTATTTGCCCTTCCCTGTATAGGTGCCTCAATTTTTTATCTCAATTTTGTTTATGCTTACCTACTTATGCTCTCCTCTTCCATTGCCACCTGTTACCATCCTACCCATCCCTTTATGGCCCAGCCCAAATGCCAACTAATCTAGCCAGAAGGAATCTCTCCCTTCCCTGAAACACTAGAGCTTACAAATCAAATTCTACTTTGTACTTTACTGATGCATACCAACTTTGTTTCTTCCTAGATGCACCTGGCATGTTGGCTTATAGATGTCCACACAAATGTTTGTTGAATTAAAATAAGCCCATACTAACACTTAAAAATGAACAAAAGGCAGTGTGAGTGTGTGTATGTGTGTACGTATATTGCAGTGTTCTGTAGTGGACTGAGAGCTTAGAGAGCTGGCCTCAGAAACAAGACGGCCTGGGTTTAAATGTTACTTCTAACATATTCTGGCTGTGACCCTGGGCAAGTCACTTAATCAGACTCTAAGTTATAGAAAAGATTCTGACTTGCATTGGTGTAGGCAGCTTCCTCTTCTAGGAGGTCCTGATATCAATAAAATACCAATGCAATCACAGGTCTGGTATATAGATTAGATAGATCTTTTGACAAAACCATCAATTTTGTTAATATAGGGAGCTCCCCCCAAAATCCCTCTACCAATGTATATGTGCAACTTATGGCCTATATGCTGGGGGCACAGAGAGATCTTTTCAGGACAACAAAGTGGCAATGATTATATATCAGTATGTGTCTGAGGCAGGACTTGAACCCAGAACTTTCTGACTCCAAGACCAGCTCTCTATCCACTAGACTACATGGTGCACCTTCCCACTGATGTGATAATGTGTGGCATATATAATAAAAGTTCAGTTCAGCACTTTTAGGAAACCTCCTGTTTATAATCTCAAAGATTAGCAGGATTTGAGGCTTTGACAGTTTTCAGTCTGTAATCAAAATGAAAACCAAGTTCAAGGGAATTTTTGTCTTTATGCAAGCGGGGAAATAACAAAGGGTCGAATCTTCCCTGTGGGAACAGGGAAGGCTTCATGGCAGATGTAGGTCTTGAGCTAGGCCCTGAAGAAACGGTAGGAACAGGCTAGGTGAAAAGGAAGTAGGATGATATTTCATGAAGGGAGAAACACTGTGATCAAAAGTATAAAGAGGGTGCAGTGGATAGAGAACCGGTCCTGAAGTCAGGAGGACCTGAGTTCAAATCTGGCCTCAGACCAACCACTTGACATGTACTAGCTATGTGACCCTGGGCAAGTCACTTAACCCCAACTGCCTCGCAAAAAAAAAAAAAAAGTATAAAGAAAGAAATGCCAAGATATGTTCTCAAGGAAGTGAGAAGTATAGCCTGACTATAACAGAAAGTTCATATTGGAGAAGAGTAGGGCAAAAGATAGTTAATCTAGCAGGTCTAGGAGATACATTGTAGAGTCTCAAATGACAAACCAAGATAAAAATCTTAGGAGAATGCACCAAAGGTTCCAGAGCAGAGGATGTAAATGACAAATCTGGCATTTTAGTGTATTTTGATGGCAATGTATTAGACTCAATGGAAGGGGAAGGGACTGCGGACAGGCAGGTTTCCCTTATTACCAATAGTGATACACAACAAAGAGCTTTGGATTTGGATTAAAAAACCTGTGTGGTTTTGGAAAAGAGAGGCTTAAAACCTCTGGGCCTCAAGTTCCTTTTTTATAAAATTAAGGGGTGGTACCGAATGATTTCTTAAGGTTCCTTCTAGCTTCGAATCTTATGATCTATGTATGATCCAGGCAGAGCAGCCAAGAAGCTATTACGATAGTCTACATATAAAGGAAATGAGGCCCAAACTCAAATGGTGACAATGAAAAAATAAAAGAGAGATATAAAAATAATAATCAGGAAAAATTCAACAGGATTTAATAACTTAATGGCTATCAGGGACAAGGGAATGATAATATCAATAGCTCACATTTAAATAGCACTTAAAGATCTGAAAAGCATTTTACAAATATTATCTTCATTTTATCTACACAACGACTCTGGGAGATAAGTGTTATTATTATTATTGTTCCCATTATATGGATGAGGAAACCAAAGTAGAAGTGAAGTGACTTGACCAGGAGCATACACGTAGTAAATGTCCAAAGCTGGATTTGAACTCATGTCCACCTGACCCTAGGTTCAGAGCTCTACCCAGAATACCATATGGCTGCTTCAGAGAAGGAAGAATGAAAATGACTCAGGTTTTGCTCCTAGGTGACTCTAAGAATCATCCCATCTCTAATGAGAATAAAGAAGTAGAGCTGGTATGAGAGAAAAATAAGGAATGCTATTTCACACACATTGAATACTGGTGAAGAGACAATGGCACATCCACATGGAAATGTCTAGTAAGCAGCTTACTGAAGACTAGAAATATAAATCTAGGAGTCATTTGCATTTGTTCATTTATTCAATGACCAACTACTTACTATGTATGGAAATGCTGGAGATGTGGGGATATACAGGACAATTAGACTTGTTCCCTAACCTCAAAATGTTTATAAATTAATAGAAGAGACAATACAATGTAGTATGTGAGAAGTGTCAGGGGCAGGTAGGTGGCACAGTGGATAGAGCACTAGCCCTGGAGTCAGGAGGACATGAGTTCAAATCCGACCTCATGCACATAACACTCACTAGCCATGTGACTCTGGGCAAGTCACTTAACCCCAATTGCCTCACCAAAAAAAAAAGTGTCTTAAGATGCAAAGAGCTTTAGGAATTCAGAAGAGGCCACTATTTCAAATAGGGTTCACTGGGAGATCGTGTGTTACAGAGTTGGGAGTCAAAGAATTGCAAGTTTAATTTCTGCCCCTGTCACTCACTAGCTAGACGTCAGCGGGCTAGTCCAAGGTCACACAGGTCCTAAGTAATAGAACCTGGATTTGAATTCAGTTTCTATGAGTTGAAATCTAGTACTATTTTCCACTACACATCATGCTGGAAAATCATAAAAGTCATCTTGAAAGAAGACACATTAAACTTGGGCCACCAAGAATGGCTAAGATTTCAACAGGCAAGTATTGGGGGGGGGGGGCGCGCCTCCAGGAGAAGAAAATGGAAGTATGTAGAGCAAAGGTCAGTAACCTACACATATACCAAAGATAGCCTACAGGCCAGTCCCTGATAACTCTTATGCACACTCCCATCTCCCCATGAAAACCTGACCATTAATGTCTGCCTTTTTTCTCTCCCCTACTCCCTCCCTCCACATTCAAAGAAAAGATAATCAATGACCTCTCTTCCTGCCTGAACCATCATATTATATATCTTATCCTCTGCACTCTCCCCTCCCTCACTGAGTAGGCCAGCAGAAGCCCAAACATACTCCTTTTGCAAGACTATTGGATCCCTAGCAAAGAGCTAGAAAACACAAGGTGAGATACCGAACCTTTAAGAGTGGGGGAAGGAGTAAAGGAATAAGCAAAAAAGTCAATCAAGCAGTCAATAGCCATTCATTAAGTTCTATTAGGTGCTAGGCACTGTGTTAAGCACTGGTGATACAAAGAAAGGCAAAATACAATCCCTGTCCTTGAGGAGCTCACAGTCTAATGAAGGACACAACTAAATAACTACATATAAACAAGCTATATACAAGATAAAAAGGAAATAATCAACAGAGGGAAGGCACTAGAATTAAGGGGGATTAGGAAAGCCTTCTTACAGGTGGGATTTTAGCAACTTCAAAGAAGTCAGGGAAGCTAGGAGGTGAACTGGAGGAGAGCATTGTAGGCATGGGGAATAGCCAGATAAAATCAGAATTAGTGAGGACAGGGATATAATATCTAGACAAAACTATATCAGCAGAAACAAAAGAAGAAAACAACAGGCAATTGAGCCAAAACAAAAATACCAAATTTAGATCTACCAACAGTGCCTTTTAATACAATTTAAATGCTTAAAAGGTAAGGATTAACAATTAAGAGTAATGACCAAAGATATACCAAATTACCTTCACAAGAATGAATGTAAGTGGAAATGAAGGGGAAAAAGAAATGAGCATGTTTTTAAAATACCTACCTGTCAGGCACTTCACAAATATTATTTTACATGATCCTCACAACCCCTGGAAGTAGGTTCTATTATTATCCTCATTTTACAATTGGGGAAACTGAGCGAGAGGTTAAATGATTTGCCCAGAGTCACACAGTTAGTGTCTGAGGCTGAATTTGAACTCAGTTCTCGAAATATTCTCAGCCTGTTGTCTTCCCTGGCTTCCTTTAAGGTTCAACTAAAATCAGAAAGCTTCTCCCAACTTCTCTTAATTCTAGTGCAGTTGCTTTGTTAACTATTTCCTATTTATCCGGTATATAGTCTATTTGTATATATTTGTTTGTTTGCTGTATTCCTCATTAGATTGTAAGCTCTTCGATGGCTAGGTCTGTCATTTGCCTCTTTGTATCTCTAGGCCTTAGCATAAAGCCTGGCACAAGATAGGCATTTAATAAATGTTTATTGACTGATTTTTTGATTTCTGCCTCCAGGCCTATGTTCTTCTGGCTAGGAAAGCACAAATACAAATAATTTATAAATGTTTGTAACAGAGATTTCTTTTTTCAATGAAGACTGGGATGTGAGAGGAAGAGGAGGTGGATTTTCACTGATTTAAAAATTAATTTAAAAATAAAAAATTAAGCTACAAGGGAAAAGATGGACTTTCAAAATAGAGTACTTCCAAACATTCCTGATGAAAATACTAGAGTTGAACAGAAACTTTGAAATGTATGTAGTAGAGATTTGTGGTTTCACTTATAATTCCCTTTCTCTGTTCCATTTTTTATATGGTAATGTTCATTTTGCAGGGTGTTTCTTAAGTTCAGAATTTTAAAATTTTTAAAAAAATAATGTGACAGTTACCTGATAAATCAAAACAGGTACCTAAAATAAATAGTATCCAAGCAACTGGACAACCAACTGGGTTGACAAAAGGCAAAGGGCATCCTGGGGTATGCAGGGATAACCCCACCAATGGGAAGACAGTCTGTGATCCTGGAGAAGCTAAGGAAGTTCTCTGTAGTTCCCAGCTGATTTGCAGAGATCAAGCAACTTTAAATAGACTCATGTGGCCTAAGACCAAGATACTCACTTTTACTTAAGGCTACTCTGGCTGCTGAGGTCAAAGAAAGCCTAGTCAGTGAACTGGAAAAGTGGCCACAGTTACTGAAGGTACAGATGAGGTCAGCACCAAAGAAGTTCTTTCCTGAGATATCACCTCTTGTGGCCTAGTGCAGTAGATGAAGTTTGTCATCTCTCCCTTTCTCAGTTCTAGATAGGAAGCTGGCAAAAGGCAATGGAGAGAAAGTGGGGTCAGAAAAGATGGAATGGAGTAGCAAACAGATGAGTTTGGCAAAACCGTTCTCCTTTAAAAGAAAAAAAGTTTCATTAATAAGACCCTGAGGCCTTGGTTAGCCTTCCTGTAGATTCTTTAATTGTGACCTTTGACAATTCACTTCACTTCCCTATTACTTATTTTAAATGCTTTATTAAACTTCTGGAAAGTGGGAATTAATGGGACTCACAAGTGAGGAACAGGGAGTTAGGAGAACTGCCAAAGGTCATGGATTAGAGAGTCTAGAAAAGGCCTCCTTCCCTTCCTCCTTTAGGATCAGAGACACTGGGTAGGAAGGGACCTTAGTTACAGGCCATCTGGTCCGCCACCTAACCTTTCAAGAAAATGAGGAAGACCAAAAGACATCCAAAAAAAGGGAAAAGAATCTATTTGTTTGAAAACATTTACAGCAGCTCTTTTTGTGGAAATCAAAGGGATGTCCATCAATTGGAGAATGGCTAAACAAGCTGTGACATACAATTGCAATGGAATATTATTGTGCTGTAAGAAATGAGAAGCAGGATGATTTCAGAAAAACCTGGACTTACAGAACTGATGCACAGTGAAGTGAACAGAACCAGGAGAAAGTTATAGAAAGTAACAGTAACATGTTCCATGAAGAACTATGAATGACTTAGCTATTCTCAGCAATACAATGATTCAAGACAATCCCAAAGGACTAATGATGATGCATACTATCCACCTCCTGAGAAAGAACTGATATTGATTGAATACGGACTGAAGCATGCTATTTTTCACTTTCTTTCATTTTTTTCTTAATGTTTTGCATAATTGCACATGTATAACCTATATCTGCTTACTGTCTCAGGAAGGGGGGAGGGGAAGGAAGGAAGGAGGGATAGATTCTGGAACTCAAAAGTTTAAGTAAAAATGTTAAAAAACTGGGGGGGAAAAGCAAATGTTACCTCCATGGGGAAAAAAAAAGAAAATGAGGAAGTGCGAAATTATTTTTTCCAAGGTCACACATAGGTAGCAGGTAGAAGAGCAGGGATTCAAACCTAGAACCATCCTCTTCTTTCAAAATCAAGTCTTTCCATTTCATCTCAGGCCTTATCTGAAAGGTCATCAGCTGGCCAACCTCATAACATTTTAAGTGTTACTTTGTCACAAAGATATTCTTGCTAGAACACACAGGCTCTATGAAAAGGTGCCACTCAGCTTAGGTCTGTTAAACTTCATACCCTAGTTCAAAAGTACTTTGTAACTACTATTTTTCTCATTCCCAGAGGCTTGGAAAGAGAGGCAGGTATCTTAATATTCTCTTAAGGAAAGAAAATTGAGGAGCAATATGATTAGGGGCAAGGTCGGAGATGGGAGGCCAAGAAATAAAGTCCTCGATGAGTCTGACCTTTCAAGGACCCTGCCCCTTCCTTAGCTTTTAAAGAAAACTAACGAGCTTTTAAAAGAGTAACTGTGTGGTTGTAAAAACCTGACTCCAGTCTCCTCCAGACCTCCCTTAGCTCCGAAATCTAAGGAACCGAGAGTCCAAGCGGAAACGCATATCCAATGACTCGTGCTTTGCCAGACCCAGGCACAAACAAGCCCCGAAAGCGGCTACAACTTCCCAAGCCTGTCCGCCGGCCGCTCTCGGCTGGACAGTCAGGTGGGCGGGACTCCCAGACGGGACGGGGCGGGCCTCCCGGTAGTAGGAAGGGCGAGTTCTATCCCCAAGGCTGCGGCGCATTCGAAAGAGCTGTAGGGCGTGCCCGGGACCGGAGGGGTGGGGGTGGGAGTGGCCCGGACTCGAAGCTTAGAAAAGGAAGGGACAAACGGGACGAAGTGTCCGGACAAGATCACCTCCTCTCCTCGGCCCACGTGACGCTCTCCCCTCGACCTTGTGGGTCACGGGAGAGGAGGCAGCAACTGGTTCCCTCACATCCGCCCGCCGAAGTAACCCCGCCCCCTCATCCCAGGCGACCAATAAGAAGCCTCGCCGCGCCCGCGCGGGACCCGCAGCGCGCGCCGGCAGCCGCCAATCTCCGCCTGCAAATCGCTCCGGCCTTGCCCATTGGCTCTAATGGTAGTCTTTCAGAATTCTCCCATTCCCCACCCGTCCCCCCTCCGCCTCATCCTGGTTCTGACTCTCCTCCCTACCCCGTTCTCTCTTCGCCCCCCTCAATTCCAAACCCCCTCCCCCTCCAGCCTGCAGGCCAAGTCACCCGGGCGGTGGCTGCAAGGACACATTGTCCGTGCTTCTTGCTCGCGGCTGTCCTGCCTCTGTAGTCCATGGGACAAAAGCCCCAGTCATGACCCCAGTCCCAGTCCCTGGCAAACAGTAAGAGTAGAGGAGGTACCTGTCTCCGACTCCGGCTCCACCCGGGAATGAGGTACCGACTCCCCCACTCTCGGCAACACCAGCGCCTTCGCCCCGCCCCCTCCCGCCCCGGCGTGTTACGTCACCACGCAGTCTGTCCCGCCCCCTCCGAGCCCGGAGATGCCGAAGCACCGCCTTTGGGCTTTCAATTTCCCACCTCCTCTCGGTCACCCACTTGCCCCACCCCCGAGTTCTAGACTCCCGGGGCGTGAAACCTGACAGCTGCCTCTCGAGAGGGCCTTCCTTCCCAGGGCTAGCTGTCGCTTGCGAGGCCTAAGGCGGGATGTACACTCTAGGGATGGAGAGGGTTCTGCCCGGGTTGTGACGTCACAGTGTTCAGTGACTCTGCTACGTCTAGGGCCCTTGGAATGTTGTGACAGTGGAAGGGCGCGCGTGCTGGACTCGAGCTCGCAGACCCTGGAACGCAGCAGGGAGCAGGTGGTAGAAAAGATGGGGTGAACTAGGGAGGCAACTGGGACCCCCGCCCTCACGTCGGTTCTCAACTCTTTCCGCACGGGTCATACAGCGCTTAGTCATAGTTCCTAGTGCCCTACCCAGCCCTGCCCTGCCCGATTGGCTTCTACTTAGATGTTGACAGCAAGGGCTGGATGATTGCACGGAACCTCCTTAGGGAGGGAATATATTTCTTAGTCAGTTCAATTCAAGTGTTTATCAGTCTCTTGATTGGATTAGTAAAACATTAATTTTGTCATGAGATAATAGGAATAACTACATATAGGTTATAGAGCAGCTACCTCTTTAACATAGGGATTCTGAATTTTTTTTAATATGGCATATACTATTTCAGTGTAACTGCTTTCCTTTGTAATTCTTTGTATTTTATTTTATGCATTTAAGGTGTCTATAGGCTTCACCATAATGCCAAAGGGATCCATGACACATAAACAAGAAAAACTTTTATAGAAGTGTCCTAGTATAGTGGCTAGACACTGGACTTTATTCAGGAAGTCCTAGATTCAAATTATTCTTGGGGTACTCAATAGTTATATGACCCTAGATCATTTAATTTGTTTGTGCTAGGTTAAAAAAAAACAGGAAAAAAACTTTTTGTTGTTCAGTCATGTCCAACTCTTCCTACCCCCATTTAGGATTTTCATGACAAAGATACTGAAGTGGTTTGCCCTTTCCTTCCCCAGCTCATTTTAAAGATGAGGAAACTAAGGCAAACAGGATTAAGTAACTTCAAGCAGTTAGAAAGTGTCTGAGGTCACATTTGAACTCGGGTCTTCCTGACTTCAAGCCCTGCACTCTAGCAGCTGTGCCTCCTAGCTGCCCTGGGTTAAAAAAAAATAGCCAAGGAAGAATGTCTGACAGGGGAGCATTATGTGTATTTTGAATCATAAGCTACACCCTCTACACAAAGCCTCAATAACTAGTCAGTATTACAGACTATAGTCAATAGTCAATAAACGTTTATTAAGTTCTTGCTATGTGCCAGACACTGTGCTAAGCTCTGGGGATACAAATGCAAAAAAACCCCCAAACAATCCCTGCCCTCAAAGAGCTGTCTACTGAGGAAGACAACACAAAAAAGTTGAAGAGGGTTTGGGAGGGAAAAGAAGTGAAAGAAGCCTGAAATGAGTGCTGCTGGAGAAGTCAAAGAAGCTGGAAATGAATGCAGTCAAAAAAATTCAAGAATCATAAAATTTTAGAGGTGGAAAAGACCTTTAAAGGTCTTTTATTTAACTCTGTTACTTTGTGAATGAGGAACTGAATCTCCGAGGCTTGAAGTAGTAGAAGTAGAGACAGCAGACAGGAAGCTGGTTAAAGGAAATCAAAGAGGATGGGATAGAAAAGAGGGACTAGAGTAGCATATAGGTTAGCTGGACTTTTTTTTAAGACTCAGAAAATCAATAACTTTGCTTTTAAAAAAAAAACTTCATTGCAATACAAATAAACACAGGCTGATAAATGACAGACAGAATTTGATTTCAGATCTCCAGTCTTCAAGACTAGCCCTCTCTTTCCATACCACTGTAACTGGCTCCATCATATATGTTGGCAACTGATTCTTTGTTGCCTTATACTAACTAAAAGAAGCATGTTTCATCAATGAAAAGATCTATGTTCAGGTTAAGATCTGAAATCAAAGGAGATGAGTTCAAATTCCAACTGTACTATTTACTTACTACCTTGTGACCTTGGGGAGGTCAATTAATCTCTCTGGGCCTCAGTTTCATCTGAAAAAATTACTGATTCATTCATTCAACAAGGACATATTACTCAGCTACTATGTGCTAGGTGCAGGAGATAGAAAGAAAAAAAGGAAAGAAAGGGAAAAAAAAAGATTGTCCTCTAGGAGCATACATTCAGCTGGGAGTAAATATCAACCCAAGAAAAACAAAAACAAAAGAGATTAAAAACAATTAGAGTGAATAGGGTAATGGCAACTAATGGAGAGAAGTGTACTGATAAATGTTTAACAACTGGCTCTCCAAAAGGTCATATTAATATTATTAACATTTTCTCCTTAGCTTTAAGTCTAAACAATCAACAGAATAATAAATTAAGGCCTCATTTGTAGAATTTGCTGACTGAAAATTTAACAATTGACTCTTCTGCCAATCTGGCTCCAGGAAAGGGAGTGAGGAATATTTAGATGACCACTGAGGTCCCTTTGCCACTCTTAATATACAATCTTATTTTTTTTCTAATTGTTTCAAATGAATTTGCCTACCAGTAAGTTTCTTAAGGGCCTATGAGACTTGCCCTCATTTTATGTATGTCCCCCACCCCTACATAAAAAAAAGATAAAAACAAAGACATAAGTGCTTTACTGCCTTATGAAAGAATCACTGAGACTGCAGGAGAATGACTACAAGGCATTTAGAGACCATTAAACTAAATACTTATTTTACAAATGAGGAAAGTATCGCCCAGAGACAAGTGATTTGTCTAAAGTCATACAGGTTGTAATTCCCCTGGGGCCAACAGCATAGCACCTTAGTCCCTCCATCAGATTTGCATAAAATAGTCTTGTTGAGTACTACTGGGGTATAACAAGATATTAGATAAGCATCCCCTGAGCCTGAGCAATCACTAAATTTTTGTGCCTCAGGCAGCTCTATAGGACTTAACTAATAAATCATAGATGGATGATTGTCCTACATTGTACCATTTGAAGCCTCAAGATGTGCAAATCTAGAGAACCCACTCTAAATGTTCATATGGATTATTTGTGTCCAACCTGTGGTAGAGTACTCCGAGCTCAAATTGGTCTGTTCAGCCATATTCAACATACTGTAACTTAACTCTTAAAATAGTGATGTCATTTTGGTCCTCTTCAAGAATGAAGGACAACAACTAACCAGCCAACCACTTAAAGTATATAGAATATTAAAAACATTAAAAGAAGGGCAGCTAGGTGGCGCAGTGGATAGAGCACTGGCCCTAAAGTCAGGAAGACTTGAGTTCAAATCTAGCCTCAGACCAAACACTTGACACTTACTAGCTGTGTGAGCCTGGGCAAGTCACTTAACCCCAATTGCCTAAAAGCAAAAAAACCCAAACAAACAACAAAATATTAAAAGAGCAAAAGAATGTTTGCATATTGCTTCATGGTTTTCAAAGGGCTTCCACATTATCTTATTTGATCCTCCATAACCTTTTGAAGTAGGTGGTTGCATCAGTCTATTAAAGTTTGATGACACTATCCATTACTATCCAACTCTCTTTACTCATGTTCTATGTACCAAGAAACTTTTTTTTTAATTGCGCTTTCAATTTGACTTTCTGACTGGAGAGAAGAGGCATTGGCCAGCCATACTTTGGTTCATTCATTAGTTTATTTCTTCAGTGTACATTAATATATGAGCATTTTAGTTTCATCACTCAATCTCTTGAGTTGTTAGCATGTATTAGTCCTGCATAGCTTGGTTAGCCTTTAAGTAAGGAATAAAATGGAGTTTCTATCCCTGCAAATTTGAGGACCAGTCACTGGACCTTTGATATCTCCACCAAAGTGCAGAAAGATAACTCAAGAGGCTATGTCTGAAGGAGCCTATAAACTACACTCTTTCCACCATCTTAACTACAACTCCTACAAAGAATGGGATATTACTTTGGTGTATCATCACCCACTTCTCCCTTTGGTCATTTTCATACCAATTTTACTAATAATTCCACCACAAACTACTGTGATCTTGGACCTAGAGAAGAGACACCTTAAAAGTTTAAAGGAGTTTAAAGTTTAAAGGCATGGTCAGAGTAACAAGCATCTAAATTAATTTAGAGGCATCAGAAGAATTGGGTATGCTGGTGGTGCTGAAAGTAGAGTGTGACTAGAACATCAGTCATTTTCCCCCAAGGCTTCTTCATGATGTTATAGCATAATATATTGGGATGAATATGTTGAACATAAGAAGACAGTGAAACCAGTTCAGTATTGAGTTGTTTGCCAGAAAAATTTTGTTCTGGCCCAGTGCAATAGGATCTTGCAATATTAGGAAAAAGCCTAAAGTGGAAAGTTCCATTTTTAGCATACTAATGAAGAGAAAGATATGTATGTCATTTTTCATTGAGCAAATTGGTAATTATATTTTTATAAAATTCCAAGTTAAAAGAGTAGTATTTTTCAGGTATATCATAAGATGGTTTTAAGAACCAAAACATTTACAAATGATATAGTCACCTAAAATACGATTACAAATTGAAATAAAACTTCGGTTCAGGGTTGGATAAAAATGTTTTTGCTAAACTCTAACATTAGGAATATTTTTCTCACTTTAATAATAGTTTTAATAGTGAATCAACAATAAGGCTGATGGGAGTACTGGTAAATCAATAAATTATCAAGCATTTATTAAGTAGCTATTATGTGCCTGTCATTATGCTATGCACTAAAGGTACTGGAACAAAAATGAAACAATCCTTGCCCTCAGGGTTTACATTCTATTAGGAGAGAAAAAGTGTAAATGTAAAAGTACATATAAGAAATGTTTAATATAAATGCAAGGTTATTTTTGAAGGAAGAAGGTACTAGTAGAAGGAGGGACTAAGAAAAACTCTAGGTTGAAGGGTGGCCTTTGAACTGAGTTTTGGGAAAAACTAGGTGGATATGAAGAGACAATGTATTCCAGTCAGAAGAGGGGTAGGATTGGGGGGAAAGATAATGAGTTTTATTTGGACATGTTGAGTTTGAAATATCTGTAAGACATCCTATTCTAAATGGCTTAATGGCAGTTGGTACTCTCAGGGAGAGACACTATGTGTGTGTGTGTGTGTGTGTGTGTGTGTATGTGTATGTGTGTGTGTGTATATATATGTGTGTGTGTATATATATATACATATATGTGTGTGTGTGTGTGTGTGTGTATATACATATATACACACAATTTTTTTGTTGACATTTTTATAGAGATGATATTTGAACCTATGGATGGGAACTGATGAAATCATGAGAGAGGGGAGGGGAGGTAAGGTGAGGAGAAGCCCAAGTCAGAAATATTGAAGAAAAGGTAGCAGGGTAAGGCAGTTTGGTGAAAAGAATACTAGTATTTGAGTTAGAGAAGCTGGATTTGAATCTTGGCTGTTATTCTTACTACTTGTGGGATCTTGGGCAAGTTGCTGAACAATCAACCCATAAACATTTATAAAGCACTTCCTATGTGCTGGCTTCTAAGAGTTGGATATTGAAAGAAAAATTGAAAACATACCCTTCCCTCAAGGAGCTTACATTCTAAAGGGAGTGGGGGGTAGTGCACTATCTTTACAAAAGTAGACATATATTCTAGATAGATATAAACTATATAAAAGTAGATAAAAGGTAGCCTTAGGGAGGAAGGCAGTAGCAGATGGGGAAAGTGGGAAAGGCCTCCTGCAGAAGACAGCACATAAATTGAGTGTCAATGGAAGTGAGGAATTCTGAGGATCACAGGTGGGAAGGGGAGCATTCAAAGTATGGCAGATAACCAAGGAAAAGGAAAGAGATGGAGTCCCGATTGTAAGGCTGGATTGGCTGGACTCCAGAAAGCACAGACTGCATCTGTTTTCTACCTACCTGTCCAGGTATATGTTGTCTCCCCTGACTAGATTGTAATATCCTTCACATAGTAGGCACTTAATTAATGTTGGTTGATTGATTAATGTGTAAAAGGACTAAAAAGTTAGGAAGCAGCCAGGTGATGAAAAGCTTTAAATGCATAACATAGGAGTTTATATTTGATCTTAAAGATAATAGGGAATCACTGTAGTTGATAGAGAAGGTGGGATGAGATGGTCACACCTGAACTTTAGGAAAATCACTTTGGATAGAGGGGAGAGACTTTAGGGAAGGAGACCAACTAGGAAGTTATTAAAATAGTCTACATATGAGACAACGAAGGCTTGAACTAAGGTGGTAGGTGACCATGTATGTGAAGAAAGAAATGACAAGAAACACCAAGAGTTGATAATTTAACGCATACATAGGGTGAATGGGAGTAAGAACTAGAGAATGACATCTAGGTTATAAACCTGGATGACTGGATAGATGATGGTGGAAAAAATTGAGGCCATTCACTGAGAGCTCTCTCTTCTCACCTATTTCTTACATTACTCAGAAGCCTTCTGCCCTTCCTCCTTTCACCCCTATCTCACTTTAAGAGGGCCATTCTCCTTGCCAAGGCAAACTCTTTATATGCACAAGTGAGCCCATTCCAGTTTGTCCTCTCTAGCAGAGAAGCTTGCCCCCTCCCTCTATGATCCCCACTCTCTTTTATCTTAAATCTCTCCCTGTCTACTGGCTACTTCTCTAGTGTCTACAAATGTGCTCACATTCCCTTTATCCTAAAAAAACAAAAACCAAACTGTCACTTGATCATCCCAGCTAGCTGTCATCCAAGATCTCTCTTTCCCTTTTGTGAAAACTCCTTGAGAAGACCTACAATAGGTGCTTCTACTTCCTTTTATCTCATTCTCTTCTTAATTCTCACATATAGCTTCTGACCTCAAAATTCAACTAAAATTATTCCCTCCGAAGTTACCAATCTCTTAATTGCCAATGTAATGGCCTTTTCTCAGTCCTCATCTTTTTTGACTTCTCTGCAGATTGTAGGGATTAGGGAAGGAACAAGTAAAGAGGGAGGGATTCAGGGATGATAATGCAGTCAATCTACTGGAGAAGACAGGAGGGGATGCTATCAAGAATATGTGTAGAAGGATGCTGAATTGATCATTAATTTATTTTTTAAATTAATTTTTAGTTTTCAGCAATCACTTCCATAAACTTTTGAGTTTTAAATCCCCTCCCTTCCTAAGATGGTGTGCAATCTGATATAGGCTCTACATATACATTCCTATTAAACATATTTTCACATTAGTCATGTTGTAAAGAAGAATTAGAACCAATAGGAGGAACCACAAGAAAGAAGAAACGAAACAAAACAGCACAAGGGAAAAAATGAGCAAATAGTGTGCTTCAATCTGCATTCAAACTCCATGGTTCTTTCTCTGGATGTGGATAGCATTTTCCATCATGAGACTTTTGGAGATGTCTTAGATCCTTGCATTTCTGGGAAGAGCTAAGCCTGTCAAAAGTAATCATCACACATGTGGCTGTTACCGTGTACAACATTCTCCTGGTTCTGCTCACTTTACTCAGCATCAGTCCATACAAGTCTTTCCAGGTTTTTCTGAAGTCAGCCTGTTCATCATTTCTTATAGCACAATAGTATTCTATTACATTCATATACCACAACTTGTTCAGCCATTCCCCAATTGATGGGCATCTCCTCAATTTCCAATTCTTTGCCACCACAGAAAGAGCTGCTATAAATATTTTTGTACGTGGGGGTCTTTTTCCATTTTTGTGATCTCTTTGGGATACAGCCCTAGAAGTGGTATTGCTGGGTTAAAGCAGGGCTAGTGTTCTATCCACTGTACCACCTAGCTGCCCCTCTCAGCTCAACCTAGAGAGAGAGTTCTGGCCCACTGAAGTCTCTAGTGTAGTTAGCTAGGATCAGGGACATGATGGAGACTGTCATCCCTTACCAGGTCTTCCCAGAGTCTTTTCCTTCAGTAACCTGGAGTTAGCATCGTTCATCTTTCCTCTGGAAAGGAAGACTAGCCAAGGACTGAACCTGGAAGGCTCTCATCAGTTCTGCCCAACCTCCCAATCCCTCATATCTCTCACCAAAGTTAGAGTATTCAATTCCACCAATAAGAAAAGAGTCCCATGGCAATGGGCTTTGGGACAGGGGTTACATAGGCAAAGTAGGAGGACAGATCCTCAGATGAGAGCACTGGGAAAGTACAGTGGGAGACCTGAGGAGATAAGAGATAAGGTAAGGTCTGAACCACTGCTGTGGTGTGGAGAATCATTTGGAAAGGGGTAGGATTGGAGATCAGACGACACAGATTCTGTCAGCATTGTTTCCTGATTTCTTCCAGGTCCAATTGACAGCATTTGACTTCTGCTTTTTTATCTTCGAAATGAGGGGGCTGGACTAGCTGGCCTCTGATTTTCTTTCTAGTTCTATGATCCTATGAAATTTAACTGGTAATACAATGTAGCAAGCAGACTTCAGAAAAACCTGATGACCTTAGCAATTTTGTGTGCTGGTAAATGTTTAACAACTGACTCTCCCAAAAAATCAGTATTGCAGGACACACCTTTAAGTTCAATTGGTACTATTAACATTTTAAAAATCATTCTTATGTCTAGATATTCAACAAAATAATAAAGTAAGTGTTTGAGGATTTTGGCTGACACAAAATTTCAATTCTGGTGAGCCTGTTTGAGCTAGCTCTAGGACGGCCCCAGACCTTGGACAAATCACTCACCCATCTGGGCTTTAATTTCCTTCTCTGCAAAGCAGGGAGATTGGACTAAATCGGTGCTTATTATAATTGTTTTAAGTTAAAATAACATCTAATATTTGTGTGGCTATTACTATGCACCAGCAACTGTGCTAAACATCTGAGAATTACGTCCTTTGACCCTTACAACAACCCTGGGAGGTAGGTGCTATTATTTTTATTCCCATTTTACAGAAGAAGGAACTAAGGCAAACAGAGGTTGTCAATTGCCCAGTATCACACAGGTAATAAGTGTCTGAGTTTGGATTTGAACTCATGTCTTCCAGACTCCAGGCCTGCAGTGCTCTATCCACGGCTCCTAGATTTATGTGCCGGGCACATAATAAATTTAACAAATGCTTGTTGATTGACTACAAGTTTCCTCTCTGACAGTCCGCCCGTTGCCGTGGCACCGTTGCTCGGGTCAGGCTGCCCAACCAATTCTAACACTACGTGGTAACTCAATACTCCACTGCGTATCAAGCCAGTAATGAGAACTGCCCACTCTACGTACACGTAAATTTCTTCCCTGCTGTGGAGGGCGGAAGATTCTGCGCAGGCTCAGTCGTTTCTGAGAAGGGCGACTGGGAAGGGTGAGGAGGGCAGAGCAAAAGTGCGCATGTCGTGCTGTCTCCGGCAGTAGCTGTGTGAGGAGTTGCCTTGGAGCGGTCCTGGGCTGGAAGCGCCTGCGCGATGGTTGGTTGCGCAGGCGCGCTGCGCGGCTGGGCCGTCAGCTATGGCAGGTGTTTGGGCCAGGCGGCTGCGGGCTGCGATGTGGCACCGGGCGCTGCTGCTCCTGCTCTGGCTGACTTTGGCTTCAGTGCAGGGGCTTTACTTCCACATCGGAGAGACGGAGAAACGCTGCTTTATCGAGGAAATCCCCGACGAGACCATGGTTATCGGTTAGCAATGGGGTGGGAGGCAGCCCCTCACTTCTTATCCCGGCGCCGGCCCAGACTCTGATCCCGACTCTGACCTCTGACCTTCCGCCTCCAAAAGACACCACCTCTTGGCACTGGCCCCTTCCCCGGACTGGATCGCCTAAATCTCCCCCTACTCCCTGTCTCCAGCCCAGAACTGGGCTAGGTGCAGCCTCCCTTTGGCCCCCAGACTCACCTCCTTGAGGCTGCCCGGGAGTGTTAACTTGTCCCCAGAAGGGGGCCCTTCTCCAGGCTTCCCTCCCACCCCCACCCATCCGGTAGCATTCAGCCCTTGTGGGACAGGTGTTCTGGGGGCCTCGCCGTTGCTAGGTGTGTTGTGATAGAGAACTCATCTGCCCTGCAGGGAATTACCGCACCCAGCTATGGGATAAGCAGACAGAGACCTTCCTGCCTTCTACCCCAGGGCTGGGGATGCATGTGGAAGTGAAGGATCCAGATGGAAAGGTGAGACCCGCTTGCTGGTCCTCTTGTAGGGCGTTTGTATCTCTTGATTCTGTGCCTTTTCAGTCTGTACCCAGTATCTGAAATGCATTTCTTTACCTCAGCCTCTTGGATGCCCTAGCTCCCTTCCAGGCCCAGCTTAAGTGCTCCTTAGAAGCCTCAGTTTAAGTTAGTGGATCTAACCTTTGTTCTGTCAGGGACCTCTTTGGCAGGCTGATGAAGCCTATGCACCTCTTATCAGAACAATGGTTTCAAATACACAAAATATGTAGGATTAAAAGGGAATAAACTATATTGAAATACAGTTATCAGAACATTTTTTAAAAATAAGGTTATAGATCCCCTGTTAAGATTGTTCCCTAGGGGCAGCTAGGTGGCGCAGTGGATAGAGCACCAGCCCTGAAGTCAGGAGGATCTGAGTTCAAATCTGAGCTCAGATCAAACACTTGACACTTACTAGCTGTGTGACTCTGGGCAAGACACTTAACCTCAATGACCTTAAAAAAAAAGATTATTCCCTAGCTTAAGTGCTTTTTACAATTCTCCTTACAGGAGATCTTTATTGATTTCCTCATTTGTTAGTCTCCAAAATTACCTGTACTTTACAATTAGGTGTACCTTATGTTTAATAATATTCCCCCTTCTCAAGAAAAGTTGACCTTTTTGAAGGCAGGGACTATTTTTATTTTGTTTTTTTAGTCCTTAGTATGTTCTGCTGTGCCTGGTACACAATAGGCACTTAAAAAGTGCTTAGTGCATTGTACTGGTCTTTGGTCTAGACCAAGGATAGCTTCCATATAGGGATCTCCCTGTCCTAAACTCAGTGTTGTGTGGCAGAGAGTAGGCATTAACAGCTGGCCTCCTTGGGGTCACTGTTGACCTCAGAATTTTGGGGTTGGTTCTGTTTAGTTTGAAAACATTTGTTGACTATTTGCTATGGAGTTGGGAGGAAGGAGAGATTATATCTTGTTAGAGGTACCAGAAGAGAGAGGCTTCCTGTAAGACATAACATTTGAAATGAGCCATAAAGGATAGCTTGGATTTTTGTAGTTCTACATAGGAAGGGAGACTCAGATGGAAAGTAGACCACGAGTAAGGGCATCAAACAAAGAACAGGACTTTTTCCAAGAAGAACAGATAGTCCAGTTTGGCTGGATTGTAGGAAGAGTAGTGGAACATAAATTCTGAAAGGTAGGTTGGGACCAGGGTGAAGAGGGCCTTAGATATTTGGACTTTATTAGGTCAGTATTGGGGAGCCACTTAAGGGCTTTGAGCCACAGGTGTGAAATGATTAGGCTTATGGGCCTGAATGAGGATGGTAGAGGCTGGTTGGGTTAGGTTTTCATCGTTACTGTTTTGCAGGTGGTGTTATCACGGCAGTATGGTTCAGAAGGCCGATTCACCTTTACCTCTCATACCCCAGGTGACCACCAGATCTGCCTGCACTCCAATTCTACTCGAATGACCATCTTTGCAGGCGGCAAACTAGTAAGGGAATCTGCCCCTTTGAAGAATTACCGTTTTCCCCAGATCTGTTCCCTATTCTGAGTGAAAGGTGGGGGTTGCTTCTATCTCCACATGTGACGTATTGCTAAGGAGAGAGGCATTAAGAATGTTGAGAAACTTCCTATCCAGGAACTAGTGTTCTGTTACGTATGGTAATGGTGTTTTTAATGTACTCAGTAGGACTTTTTGAATGCCTAGGTTAGCAAATCTTTAGAGACAACATATACATTCTCTGAGGCCTTTTCCTCAGAGATCAGAATAGTGTGATCTGCTTGGACTCCTGGTCCTGACCTTGTGTATGTTTGCTTTTTACCTAGAGGGTACATCTGGATATACAGGTTGGTGAGCATACCAACAACTACCCTGAAATTGCTGCCAAGGATAAACTAACAGAACTACAACTCCGTGCCCGCCAGTTGCTTGATCAGGTGGAACAGATCCAAAAGGAACAGAACTACCAGCGGGTAAGGGAGTTGCCTTGTTCTGGGCGGAAGCTGATTGTTTCCTATGCCAGCCAGTACCTGAAAGCTGATGTTTAGTTTCTTCGAAGACTCTGGGAAATTAGTGACATGTTGAGAAGAGACTCTAATAAGAAATAGCATGGCATAGTAGAAGAGCACTAGACTTGTTATCAGAAGATCTGAATTTGAGTTCAGGTTCTTATACTTCCTACCTCTGTGACTGGCAAAAGTCACTTTGGGCCTCAGTGTCCTCATCTGTAAAATGAGGAAAATATTTCCATTACTTATCTTAAGGGGTTTTTGTGAGGAAAGCACTTTTAGACTGTTATATGTGATTATTGTTATTATTGCTGTTGTGGAAAGTCAGGCTTCCAACAAATAGGCAACTCAAAACCTGATAAGAGCAGTAACTCTGTGGGTCCTCTTTGGGCCTGCTTTTGAACCCAAGGGAGCTTGATCTCTTTTCAGATGTTGACATTGTAACTCGAAACCTTTGGAGTTACAGTGTAGGAATATTATAGCAGGAAGTTGAAGTGGGGAGGAGGTGAACCTCTTTGAACCAAAGGCAATAAAAGTTAGTGTAATATGGTGGGAAGAGCACTAAACTAGGATTCTAGAGTTTCTAGTCCAAGTTTCTAGTCCTAACTGACCCTAACTAATGTGTTACCTATGACAAGCCATGTCATCCCTCTGGCCCCACTTTCCCCATTTTACAAAGGAAGGAATTGATCAAGAATCAGGGGTGGGGAACCTGCAGTCTCAAGGACATATGTGGCTTTCATCTTTAAGAAACAAACAGGAAACCTTCAGGATTCTAGTATTCCACATGGCAGGAATAATTGTATTCTTTCCTGGAATAGAATTATAATATAGAGGGATGAACCATGTTGCCTTAATCTTATAAATCACAAGTGTCCATTCCCTGTGGCTTCTTATGTATCTCTCGTGTCTTCTACAGTTTCGAGAGGAACGCTTCCGTATGACCAGTGAGAGCACCAACCAGAGAGTACTGTGGTGGTCCATTGCGCAGACTGTCATCCTCATCCTCACTGGCATCTGGCAGATGCGACACCTCAAAAGTTTCTTTGAGGCCAAAAAGCTGGTGTAAAGTCCTTTCCTGTACAACTCCTTTCCTTTCATCCCACTTACTTGGTACTTTCCCTCTATCACACCCTGGCTACTTGGATTTTGGATGAAAAAAAAATTTGAGATTATATGCTCCTTTAGTTCCGTGGCAGCCACACCAGTTAGGCTGAGGTTAGTAGCCACTGGACTACACAGAAACTACCCCCATATCCCCCAGGGAAGGTCATAGGATACTGGTCAAAGCCAGTACAAAGCTCCTTCTGTACTCTGGGGAAGAGCTTGAGCTAATCAGAACATAGCCTTGATTTCATGGCCTGCCTTTTTCCATGTCCAGTCATCTCTCCTAGCCCATTGATTAAGTAAATAAGCAAAGGCCACTCACCGGCTTCCTTAATTTCTGATTTTCTTTTACTGTGCCTATGTCGTGCGTAACTGAAGTGCCACGAATAGGACACCCTAGCCTCACTGCTGTCCAGTTAGTCCTGGCTTCACTGAGATGATCTGTGACTGTAAATAAGTTGGCAGGTCTTGGATACCAAGGGAATGAGATTTTTCTAATATAACAAATATTTTTTTGATATGTGTATTTTATCCTTCCTATCTGAAATGTCATTGCCTGTGTATAAGAGTGGGTGAAAAGATCAGTGCAGAACTGACAGTCTTTAGTACTGTCTATGTGTACATTTTTTTTATAACTACGGTGGCAGCCCTAAGACTCTTCAGTGAAAGTTCTAGAAGGTAGGGACCCAAGCAGACATTTCACCCTATTGCTAGTAAGGCCTTGCCTGTAAGTCATGCACAGGCCCCTTTGGACACTTTGAGCCCCTTAAGGGGATACGAAGTTAAGGTAGGAAGCTGTGGAGTGAGCAGTTGGAGGCAGTCAGTTTTCTTCCCTTCTTCTCTCTTTCCCCCCACAGAGCTGCTAACTGTTAAATTTTATTTAAGATGCAGTAAATATTTTCTCCATGGGTCCCAGGTTCAGTTATTTGTATGGATTTTCCAGTGAAATAAAACCTGTTCTGGTAACTTGTGATGTTTGAGATGAATAAAAGTTCTTACCAGACCAGAAACCAAGCACAATAATAGAGTATAGGAAACTTGGTATGAAATAACCCCGAGGATGACTTGGAGCTGATCTTAAAAGTCTTGAGACCCTCCCAGTTTGGAACAAACATACCTAAGGTCTCAATTAGAATTAGGACCACATCCAAAAGGCTGGTATTTACCTGGGCAGTCTCCTCAGTCTCAGCCTTTAGGAATCATTCTGGGCAAACCTTACCAAACCTCCTTCATCCTAGAATACTCATTATTTGTCCTATTTCAGATGTTTGAGGCATGGCAGATTTATGGGTTATATGGCTTATGACTTAGTTGTGTTTTAAAGAAGACAAACCGCTAATACTGTTCCTAGATATCATGAGTTCAAAGTGAACTCTCCTTATCCTGGCTTTTTGGAAAGAGGGAGAATTACCAGTTAAATGGTAGACAGGGTTAGACCAGTTTTGCAAGCAGTGAGTTAGAATGTTATGATAAATCTCAGAAAAGCTGGTATATCACCATATCCTGGGTATCCTTTCTTTGCTAATTTTTGATCAAGAGGTGATAGAGTAAGGCATGTACTTAAGAAGAGCCATTTTTTTGTCAGGGGCTTTCTTGAGTGCAGGTACTTCTGGGTACCATAGTAGATGGTTTTGTGAAGTCCTTTGACAAAAAATAGTTACCTTGGTGGCCAAATGTATGGCAGTGATCATCTCAACTTACCTAGGTTAGACATTTCATGCTAGTCCATTACTGTACTGGTACTGATCTTTCTAGCTTAATAGGGTCTTCAGAATCCATGTGGCAGGAGCTTTGAGCAGCCATGGTGACTGCCATGCTACTAAAGTATTAGAATGTAACTTTTTTTTTTTGGTCCAGACAATGGGGTTAAGTGACTTGCCCAGGGTCACGCAGTTAGTAAGTGTTAGGTGTCTGGGGCCACATTTGAACTCAGGTCCTCCGGAATCCAAGGCCCATTCTCTATCTACTGTGCCACCTAGCTGCCCCCTGGAATGTAACTTTTAAGAATAAGCTTGTGAATGTTTACATATATTGTAGAGGGGTTTAGAAGGCTAGCTCATTAGGGAGGAGGGAGAGAGACCTCTGTCCTGATGTGTTTCCATGTAGTTTGCAGGTATGTCATAGGCTTTCAAAGATTGGAAAACAATATCCTACTGAACATTCAGATTATTTTCCCAGGGGCTTGGCCAGCATAGCTGTCCCAAGAACTGCTTCTCCACCTTGATCTTTTTGCTCCTTTAATCCACCTGTGTTGTTCATGAACCTCTAAATCACATTCTTTTCATGGTTTAGCAGCTGCTCTATCCATCTAGTTCAGTTGCTTCTGCTGTGGCTTACACTATGTGCCTTTCACCTTTAGGCTCCCATTGGGCTCCCTGTTCACTGCAGTTATATCTTGCTAACTCTACATTCTGAGCCTGATTTAGGAAGGGTGGCTGGGGCCTAAACTATATTCTTCCCTCTCAGGCAGTTATTTCTACTCACTTAGCTCCTTCACTTCCAAATCCAGCTGCCTTAGGCTGCCCAGCCCAGTCTGCTTTGCCTTGCTTTTCATGGCTGTCAAAAATCAGTGCCACAACCCATCCCCACAGCCTTACAGTTCTGGGACACCAGTGTAATGAGAGATAACGTGAACAGTATTTAGGTTTTAAAAAATGGTTGACACGATCATCTTAGAACTGGCAAGGGATGTGTTTCATTGGCAGGTGGTGATAGGGTGCTGGTGTCAGGAAGACTAGAGTTAAACTCATCCTTAGACACTTAATAGCTGTGTGACCCTGGGCAAATCACTTAACCTCTGATTGCCTCAGTTTCCTCAACTATAAAATGATAATAAAAGCACCTACCTGAAGGATTGTTGTGAAGATCAAATGAGATAATATTTGTAAGGTGCTTGGCACAGTGGCTGGCACACGGTGCTTAATAAATGCTTATTTCCTTCTTTCCTATGGAAGTATCAGACACCTTTGTTTTCTAAAAATTGCAGATAGGGGAAAGTGCATTGCTTGCCCCTCAGGGCATTAGTTGAGTAGAAAAAAAGGTGGAGGGTAACATATATTAGAGTAATAAGGATGAAAATACCTTTCACATCTGTGGATAGGGGATCATGAACAAAATGATGAGTTTTGAAGAGAGAAAATTTAAAAGTTTTTACACAAAACAATATAGTTAAAATTAGAAGGAAAACAACTGGGAGAAAACGTTTGCGTTTCCAAGATATATGGGGAACTGCTTCAAATTTATAAGAAGGAATACCACTCCCCAATTGATAAATGGCCACAGGATATGAACAAGTAGTTTTCAGGGGAAGAAATCCAAGTTATCAATAGCTATGTGAAGAAAATGTTCCAAAACACTCATAACTTAAGTGCAAATTAAAGCAACTCTGAGGTTCCACCTCCCACCCAGCAGATGGGCATAGCAAACAAAAAAAGGAAATGACAAATTTACCAGAGGAGCTGGGGAAATACAGGTATGTCTTCCATTGTTGGTGGAATTGTAAACTGGTCAAGTCATTCTGGAAAGCAGTTTGGAACTGTGCCCCCAAAGCCATCAAACTGCATACCCTTTACCCAGCAGTACTACTTAATAGTACTATACTATTTGGGGTCTGTACCCCAAAGAGATCAATGAAAGAGGAAAAGGACCCCTGTGTAAAAGATGTAACAGTTCTTTTTATGGTGGCAAATAATTGGAAACTGAAGGGGTGCCCATCAATTGGGAAATGACTTAACAAATTGTGGTTTGTGACTAATGCAATAGGTAGTGTGCTGTACGAAATGAAGGGAACAGTTTTAAAGAAACCGGGGAAGACTTTGTATGAAATGGTGCAGAGTGAAGTGAACAGAACCAAGAGAACAATTTTTATATTAACACTGTAGAGACAAATAACATTGAAAGACTTAAGAACTCTAATCAATGCAATGACCAATCACAATTCCATGCTACCCCTCACCTGACAGAAAGGTGATGCACTCAGGGTGCATTTTGAGACGTATTTTTTGTACATGACCAAAGCAGGAATTTGTTTTGCTTGACTATACATATTTGTTACAAGGGTTTTGTTTTTCTTCCTTTATCAATGGGGGTGGGAAGTGGGTAGGGAGAAGAGGTAGGATTTTGTTAATTGAAAAAAAAATTCTTTTTAAAGTGGAGGCTGAGGAGTTGTTGCAAATGGGTGAGGGACTCATGGTATCTGTCCCCAACTTTTGGACTATGGTCAATAGACATTTTAGGAAGGTTAGATAGAAAAGGAAGGGTGGAGGAGCCAAGTAAGAGCAATTGTGTAGGGGTCTGGAGGTCAGTGTAGTAGTGTGAAGGCTCTGCAGTAGGCCTTCATTTCAAATTCTGACTGCCACTTATTACCTCTGAATTCTTGGGCAAGTCATTTAACTTCTTTGGGCCTCAGTTTCTTACCAAACTCTGGAAAATCAGCAATGTATTGGGAACAGTGAGAAACAGCATGGCCCTGTGGGAAAAGCACTAGACTTGGTATCCGATGACCTGGATTTAAGTGTAGGCAATCCTAGCTGCCACAAGATTGGAAAATAGGGGGATGGACTAGATGGCTTCTGAGTTCCCTTTCATCTCTAGATCTGTGATATAATAATAGCTACTATTATATACTGCTTTAAGGTTTTCAAAGTGCTTTACAAATAACTTATTTTATCCTCACAATAATTTTGGGAGGTAGGTGCTATTATTATTTCCAGGGTGGCATAGTGGATAGAGTGCTGGTCTGGAGTTAGACCTGAGTTCAGATCCAGCCTCAGATACATAATAGTTGTGCGACCCTGGGATAGTCAATTAACCACAGTTTGCTTCAGTTTCCTCATCTGTAAAATGGATATAATAATAGCACTTACTTCCCACGGTTGTTGTGAGGATGAAATAATATAGTAATTGTAAAACACTTAGCACAGTGTCTGGCACATAGTAAGCACTATATACAAGTTAGCCACTATTATTTTACAGATAAGGAAACTGAGGCAAACAGCAATTAAGTGACTTACCCTGGGTAACACACCTAGTACGCATCTGAGGCCATATATGAATTGGGGTCTGATATCCCTTTATGAGCTGAGGGGACTTGCACTTTCTCATTGCCAAAAGCCCAGCTCAAATCGTCTTTTCCCAGAGGAAACAGAAGGCGAAGCCAGCCCTCGGAACCAAGGTCGACCAGACCCAGTTGGCAATAGAACCCGGTCGGGCCCCTAGCCAATTGTGTTCTTCCGGGAGTGAGGCCATTATGCTCAATCTGATTGGGCAGTGCTCTAGCTCCGCCTCCCGGCTCTAGCGTCATCCCGGCGAGGGGCAAGGACTTCCTGCCGCGCATGCGTGTTGTTATTTCGCGGAACCATGGCGGCTTCCGAAGTTTTGGGCTTTGAGCACATGGGGCTGGATCCTCGGCTCCTGCAGGTACTGGGGCGCAGGGGGGCGAGTGTAAGGGCAAGATCGGGGGGCAGGCTTTGGTCATCTCTTTACTTGGCTCCTGTAACCCCTCCCCGAAGACGCGGCTCCTTGGACCGCCCCAACTGATGGCACCCGGCCCCGGCGCTGACCCGGCCCGGCCTTCTGTTCCCTCCCCTGCCGGAGCCCTCTTCTTCCCTCCTTTCCCCACCGTTCTCTGCTTCTGTCCTCTCTCAGGCCATCGCAGAGCAAGGCTGGGCTCGGCCCACGCTCATCCAGGAGAAGGCCATTCCACTGGCGCTGGAGGGGAAGGACCTGTTGGCCCGGGCTCGCACCGGTTCGGGAAAGACCGCTGCTTATGCTATCCCCCTGCTGCAGCATCTGCTTCACAGGAAGGCGGTATGACATCCTGGGCCCTTAGGGTGAGGAGGACCGAGGAAAGAAATTCTCCAGTGAGGTGTAGTTAACAGTAACGTCCTCCCCATGCCACCTAAGTCCCATTTCTTACTGCAGGTGTGATCCTGGGCAAGCTACTAAACCCCCACTGTGCCTCCGTTTCCTCATTTGTGAAACGAGGTGGGTGGACTACATAGCTTTTTAGAGCCTTTTCTGTTCCAGATCTCTGATCCTAAAGGCTCTCAGAGAAAGGAGGCGTTGGGGTCTCACTTGATGCCATAGTTGCAAGCCAGCGTGTAGTGGCAAATGTCTGAAAATCCAATACCTGCTTTTAAGTTTAATCTGAATTTCTAATATTTTCTCAGGTTAGAAAATTGATAAAAAACAATTTAAGACCTTATTAGTAGCTTGTGGATTTCAGCGGTATCAGTCCTCAGCAGACCCCTGGTAAACCTCTTTTATGGAGCCCTATGTCAAAGATCCATAGGGACCCTTTTAAAGGCATAAGGTCATGTTCTTCTCTTTTAGATATGGAATAGAATTAAGCTAAGGCTAGGGTAATCATATGACAGTGAAGGGATAGTGTAAGGTTATGTATGATCTATGTTGGTTTGTGAAGGAAAGATCATAATACTTTTTAGATGTCTTTATAAATGTCTTTTAAACGTTGAATAGAATTAAGCCAAGGCTGGGATAACCCAGTCATGTGACAGCGACTGAAGGGAGTCAGGTTCTGTATGACTTATGGTGGTTGTGAAGGAGAGATCAGGTTGCTTTTGGAGAGGACATGTAAGTTTTCATTTTTGTGGGGATTGTGGCCACTGTTGACTGAAGATAGTACAAGGAAGAGATAAAGTGGACAGTATGATTTGGGTTGGCTGGTTAAGGTCCTTAACTTGTGCTGTTACAGACAGGACCAGTAGTAGAACAGGCTGTTCGAGGCCTTGTTCTTGTACCTACCAAGGAGCTGGCACGGCAGGCACAGACCATGATCCGTCAGCTGACAGCGTATTGTGCCCGGGATGTTCGTGTGGTTGATGTGTCGGCTTCAGAGGACTTTGCTTTTCAAAGGTGGGTGAAAGGAATGAAATTAGGAGACAGTCATCTAGAGGTAAAGGATTAAGGATAGTGATGGAGTGCTTGCTTTCTAGTTATATTTCTTTAATTTCCTTTGGTTTTGTATATTTTGCATATTTCTACCCTGATACTAGTTTTTTACATTCCTGTAGGCCCTTGCTAATGGAGAAGCCAGATGTGGTAGTGGGCACACCATCACGAGTGCTAAGTCATCTGCTTCAGGGAAACTTGAACTTGCGTGACTCCTTGGAGCTGCTTGTAATGGATGAGGCTGACTTGCTTTTTTCCTTTGGATTTGAAGAAGAACTTAAGACCCTTCTTTGGTAGGAGGAAGGGATTGTTGCATCTTGGGAGAAAGGGCTTGCGTGGAGAATAGGGATGAGATTTCATTACTGAGTGCCCTGGAGGCTACAGGGTGGATTATAGGGGTGACTGTGGGAACTCTAGCTGTTTGTTGAATGCCCAGGATGGAACCTGACTCTTCTGTGATCTTCTGCAGCCACCTGCCTCGGATATACCAGGCCTTCCTCATGTCAGCTACTTTTAATGAAGATGTACAGGCCCTTAAGGAGCTTGTATTGCATAATCCGGTGAGACATAATGGAGGGAGGATTGGCAAAGACGAGAATTCTCCCAAGTCCCTCACTGCCATCCTAAATGTTTCCTTCAAGGGGAAACGGTTCTCATGTAAAGCCTATGGCAGTGGTTCCCATCTTTTTCCAGCCCGAGGCCTCCTCTCTCACAATAACCAGCAGTCAATACTAGTTCAGCTGTACCCCAACTACCTTGTAAATATAGTTATGTACCATGTTGCTCTCTCTTCTAGCTGTGTGCCTTTAGGCAAGTCAGTAGCCTCTTTGAGATTCAATTTCTTCATATTTGCAATGGTCGTAATACCATGAATGATTTCTACCTCCCAAAGAGATTTCAAGGCTTAAATACTACTTCACTTGGTAATCTCATCAGCTGCATGGATTTAATTACCATTTCTGTGCTGATGATTCTCAAATCTACCTATCCTGCCCCAAATCTCACTGCTGACTTCAAATCTCCAGCTGCCTTTCAGATATCTCAAACTGGTTTTCCAGTAAACATTTTAAGCTTAGTATGTCTAAAATGGAACTCATTTATCTTTTCCCCTAAATCCTTCCCTCCTTTCTGTCTTCTTCATTACCATAGAGTGAAACACCATCCTTTCAGTCCCTCAGGCCTACAATCTAGGAACCATCCTGTATTCTTCGCTGTCTTTCCCTACCCCTGCCAATCCAGTTTGTTCTCGAGGCCCATTATATCACCTCTGCAGCATCTCTGGAATGTGTCCTCTCCTCTCCTTGTTACCACTTTAGTGTTGGTCCTCTTCACTTCACACATAGATTACTGCAGTAGCTTTGCTGGTTGCTCTGTCTTCACAAGTCTGTCTGCTACTCCAATACAGCCTCCATTCAGCCACCAAAGTGATTTTCCTAAAGTACAGATCTGAGCATGTCAACCCCCCATCCTCCACCCCAGTAAACTCCAGTGGCTTCCTGTTATCTCAAGGAGGAAATACAAAATGCTCTGTTTGGCATTCAAAGCTCTTCGTAACCTAGCCTCTCCTACCTTTGAAGTCTTCTTATACCTTACTTCCTGACATATACCCTGCAGTCCAGTGACAGTGGCCTGTTGGCTCTTCCACAAACAAGACATCTCTTGGTTCTGGGCATTTTTTCTGCCTGTCCCCACTGTCTAGAATGCTCTCCCTCCTCAACTCTGTCTACTGATTTCCCTGGCTTCCTTTAAGTCCCAACTAAAATCGCACCTTCTATAGAAAACCTTCCCCAGCCCCTCTTAATTCCAGTGCCTTCCCTTTTTTAAATATTTCCTGTTTATCCTATATGTAGCTTGTTTTTTCTATATTTGTTTGCCTGTTGTCTTCTCCATTAGATTGCAAACTCCTTAAGGGTAGAGATTGTTTTGCCTCTTGGTACAGCCAGTTCTTGCTTAAGGGAAGTGGACTGTTCTGCAGACCTCTCCTTCTCCTGCTCCCCTCTGTGGCTGTGTACCTTGCAGCTTGTGTGGTAGGAGCGGCTAAACTGTATGGAGCAGAGGACCCCTGGCACAGGGCTGCACTCATGCTGCCACTGCTGCACATGTCTGGGGAGTTGCAGTTGCGTAATGCAAATTTACATAAAGTAAGAAGTATCTGTATTCCCAGTGCTTAGCACAGTAACTGTCAAGTATTAGGTACTTAATAAATGTTTATTGATAATTTATGTATGTAAAAATGCTTTGCAAACTTCAAAGTACTCTGCAAATGTCTATCAGCATCATCTTCCCAGTCAAAAACTGGCTAGGGGATGAGGAATTTCAGTGTTCTGTTTGTACATTGAACATAGTTTCTACATGTTGATTGGGACATTTCTGTGTTGGTACTTGTCTCTTCTCTTTCTTACGTGGCTCGTTTGACCCTCACTTTACCTTCTCTCTAGGTAACCCTGAAGTTGCAGGAATCCCAGCTTCCAGGGCCAGATCAGCTGCAGCAGTTTCAAGTGGTCTGTGAGACAGAGGAGGACAAATTCCTGTTACTCTATGCCCTGCTAAAGCTATCTTTGTTGCGGGGCAAGTCCCTGCTCTTCGTTAATACCTTAGAACGTGGTTACCGCCTTCGCCTTTTCTTGGAGCAGTTCAGCATTCCTGCCTGTGTGCTCAATGGAGAGCTCCCTCTGCGTTCCAGGTTTAGAGTCCTTGTGGTTTGGTGTGAGGTGATAGAAAGAATAAGGGAGTGGAGTTATACAGCTGGGACTGTTGAGGAACCAAAATAACAGGGAGAGGCTAAAGCTAAAAGTTTGGGGTTGATGAAGAGCCAACTGCCAGGTACCATAGAACCGACCTGACATCCCGTCTTTGGCTGTAGGTGCCACATTATCTCACAATTCAACCAAGGCTTCTATGACTGTGTCATTGCAACTGATGAAGAAGTGCTGGGGGCCCCTGTTAAGGGCAAGTGTCGGGGCCAAGGATCCAAAGGAGAGAGGTGACATGGAGCTCCCTAAACTTCCTTAGTTCTCTACTTCCACAGTCCTGTCTTTTCTGTCTTTTGGCAGGATGCTAACTAAACTCTAGAATGCATGAAATGGGGGTAAGGGCTAGGTTTTTCTTGTCACTTTTCACAGTATTTCCAGGTGTTACCTTTGCTGTGGATATGTGAATGTTCTTTTGGTCTTTAGCTCTAGGGTAGGGGGGAAGTGATATAAATTAGATTGTCAACTTGAGAAAAAAATGGAAAAGAAAAGGAAAAATTTGAATTAGATTCCAAGGCAGCCGGTTACTAAAGAATGTTACCCACTCTCATTCAAACAGTGGACTAACTTAATGTCTCTTTTTTTTGTTTTTTTTGGTTTGATGTCTCTTCTTAAGGAAAAGGAGCAGTTTGATTTTAACGATTTTCTCCACAGGGCCTCTGATACAGAATCAGGTGTGGCACGTGGCATTGACTTCCACAATGTAACAGCTGTGCTTAATTTTGATCTCCCCCCTTCCCCTGAGGCCTACATTCATCGAGCTGGCAGGTAGGTGTGGTGACAGGCTGTGTGCAGAAGCTCTGAGGTGAAGGGGATTGTGGCTTAAATTCATCTTCTCTTCATAGGACTGCACGTGCCAACAACCCAGGAACAGCCCTTACCTTTGTCCTGCCCACAGAACGTCCCCAGCTAAAAGAAATTGAGGAGGCCCTCGGGGGAGGTAAAGACTGGGGTTTCTTGTAGGGCAGCTTTTGTTTCCCTTGTCCTCAGCTTGAAAGAAATGGAACCATCCCAAGCTGGATTAGAGTAGAGAAGCAAGAATAACCATAATTAAGGAGTTTGGGGTGATGTGATCAGAGAAAGTCCAATGAGAAATTTCGAGTAGAATTACAATGCTGAGAGACAGCCTGGAGAAGAGGAAAGAAGTGTGGAAAAGGGTACTCTGTGTGTGTGTGTGTCAGTCTGTCTGTGTCTGTGTCTATGTATCTGTGTGTCTGTCTCTGCCAGTGCAGTGGGCAACCCTTCTGTAACTTTGGCTTATAGATTTGCTGGTGTCACACACATCCTGGGCACAGAATTTTGTCAACTGATAGATCGTAGTCTGTGCCTGCTGTGGCAGCTCCTTCTTTAGTGGGCACAAGGACAAAGCCTCAAATAGCCTGTTCCTCCACTGATCTTGCCTTAACCAGCCAACCCAAACAAACTTGTCCTTGTACTACCTCCAGTCAGTTAAGTGAGTTGACCAGAGTCACAACCAGTGTGTGTCAGAGAGATGAAGCTTGAACTCAAGTGCTCCTGAATCTGAAGCCAGTTCTCCATATACTATAGCCTGGTGCCTTTCTGCAGGAAGAGTATGCTGAATTTTTTTTCTGGGAAGCCTCAGAAAGGGCTGAGCAGATTTCGAGAAAGCAGTTGGTTTCAGGAAGTGTTGAGCTGCAAGAATGCATTATCTCTTCCTGGTGTTTCATATCTAAGGTGTTGATAAGTGTGTATCAGCACCAGCGTTTGTTGGACATTTACTACATACAGCACGCTGGACTAAGTGTTGGAGTTACAAAGAGGTATAAAACAAGCACCCTTCCCTCAAGGATCTAGTTGGGCAGATGGGAAGCCTGCTATTTAACAAAAGTTAATAGCATTAGTACCTGGTGTATGTGAAAGTACCCAGGTGAATGGATACACATAAGTGCTGCTGGAGTTCAGAAGAGGACTGAGGATTTGGGGGAAAGTAGGTAGCACCAAAAAAAAGGAAAGGTGGGACATTGTCCTCCTTGACTGGGATAAGAGATTAAATGAGGTAGAGCTAAACAATGGAGAAATGCCTCTTCGCTCTCTATTCCTTCCTTCTTTGGGCTGATTTCTGGATGGACTGCTGTACTCCATTAGATGCTAAAGCCTTTCAGCTATTTTAGGACCACACATGTTCTTCTGTCCACAGAGAGTGCACAGTCCATGTTTCTTCCCTACCAGTTTCGGATGGAGGAGATTGAGGGTTTCCGATACCGCTGCCGGGTGAGTTGGGGGCATGCTTTCTGTACCTTTCTGAGATCGGGGGGTGCCAGGCTTAGGTTCAAGGGATAGAATGGGTTTAGTGCCGTGCCAGTTGTCTTAGCCATTTCACTGACCAGTATGGTCCTCCTCCCTGGCTCAGGATGCCATGCGCTCTGTGACAAAACAAGCCATTCGCGAAGCCAGACTGAAGGAGATTAAAGAGGAGCTTCTGCACTCAGAGAAGCTTAAGGTAAGGAAGGATGGGTCACGTTTGAGAGTGGAGAGTCAGGGAAAGGAGGGAGGTCTGGCAGTGTTCTGGTAGTGAGGAGTGGACATCTCTGCTGCAGAGGGGACTTTGGGTGTTGTTTGGGGTTTACTGGGGCCTTATGAGTCAAGGGCATTAGGAGTAATGTGACAGCCCATGGAACATAAGACAGGATTAGACTTTGGTTTGGTTGAATGGTATGTATTTGTTATAAAGGGGAGGGGAGCTGGTTGGTTGATAGGTAGATAGTGATAACCTTCTCCCCCCAAAAAGAACGTGAATAGAACGTTTTTTTAAAATGGAAGAAAACAGTGCAGAAAAAGGACACCCAAATGGAGCAGTTTTGTTGCTGCCTTGGTAAACTTAATATTTATATACTTAAGCTATACATAAGTTCAGTTTCTTATATAACCTACTTTTTTATTCTTTACTTTTTGAAATGCTGTTCACAAAAAAAGAGAAAATAAAAAAAAATAGGCTTCCACAGTAATCCGTCTTCTCTTTCTTCCAGACCTACTTTGAGGACAACCCTAGAGACTTACAGCTCTTGCGACATGACCGGCCCCTGCACCCTGCAGTGGTGAAGCCCCATCTTGGCCATGTTCCTGACTACTTGGGTGAGACTCACTTAGGTTGTAGATATGGCCAGTGCAGAACATGTGCTAATGAAGTGGAGGATAGAGACCTCTGGGGAGGGTGGGGTCCCTGACTGGGAACAGGGCTTTGGATCAGTCAGCTAGCCAACAAGTATTTGTCAAATGCCCTCTCTTCCCAGTTGGAAGATATTTTAAAAAAAGCACAAGACACAGTCTGTGCTCTCAAGATTCATCTAGTTGAGCTAGGGAAGGAGAGCTAACTAACACTTGAGAAACTTTGGGGAATAATTGATACTAACTAGTATTGACTGGAACCACACTAGGATCTTCAGGAAGGGAGAGCTCAATGTAGCTGGAGTAATTAGAGGGAAAGTTCCTGGAGAAGGTAGGAAGTGATGTAGTACAAAGAGTTCTAGATTGGGATTCAGCACCTGAGTTTGAATTCCACCTCTGTTACTAACTCTGGTTCTAGTTCACCTCTCTGGTCCTGGGTTTCCTCTTCTGTAGAGTGAGAAGGTTGGATCCAGTTAGGTCTTTTGTATCTCTGAGTCTGTGATCTGGAGTCCTCCATGTGCTGTCAGATACAGGTGCTACATTACTGTGGTTTGGCAGACCTGTTTTTTTTTTTATTTTAAAGTAAAAGTACTGGAGTGGAGTTGGAAGCAATTATGTTCAAATGTATCAATTAAAACAGTTGTATGTATTGAAAAACAAAGAAGGTAAGACTTGAGTTGGGACTTGGCAGGAAAGTAGGTTTTTCATAAGTGGAAGAGAGTGTTCTAGTCAGGAAAAATGGCAATAGCAAAGGTATACTGAGAAGTAAGACTAGTGTTCAGAGGATAGTGAAAAGGCTAGTTTTGCTTGAGTGGAAGGTTCCCATAGGAGAGTAATATGACATACTGCTTCAAAATTTGTAGGAGCTCGGGACAGCTAGGTAGCTTAGTGGATAGACATCGGCTAGCTATATGATCCTAGGCAAATCACTTAATCCTGATTGCCTTCAAAAAAATAATAAAATGAAAAATAACAGAGGGAAGGCACTGGAATTAAGAGGCATTGGGGGAAGCTTCCTGTAGAAGGTGGGATTGTAGTTGGGACTTAAAGGAAACGGGGGCGGGGAGGCTCAGTAGACCAAGTGGAGGAGGAAGAGCATGCTAGGCGTGGGGGACTCACAAGCTAAATAGGGAGATTGTGAACCAGAGAGAACACCCAGGGCCAAGAGATGATTGTCTTGTTTGTGGAACAAACAGGAGGCCACTGTCACTGGACTGAAAAATACATGGTAGGGAGTAAGGTGTAAAAAGACTGGAAAGGTGGGAAAGGGCAGGTTATGAAGGGCTTTGAAGGCCAAGCAAAGCATTTTGTATTTGATCCTGGAGGCAATAAGGGATGACTTGCTGGGTAGGGAAGGGAGGAAGAATTTATTTGGAAATGAAGGTGGTGTAAAAACACAATGGTGTTATTCAGATTTTTAAAAAATTGTTTAAAGGGAAAAAAAGTGCTTGTTTTTGAATCCGAGGATGTGGGTTCTAAAGCCCAGCTCTAAACTTAGTAGCCATGTGGTCTTGGACAAGTCACTTTATCTCCATGAGCCACAATTTCCTTATCTGTGGCATGAGGATGTTGCACTAGGTGGCCTCTGAGGGCCCTTCCAGCTCTCAAACCTATAAATCTATATCCAGCAAGCAGTGGGAAATTTGATACTTGACTTCATGAGATCAGACCTAACGATAGAGATTTGGGAGTCATTCAGCAAACATTTATTAATCACCTGTTTCCGAGAAAATTAATAAAACAAATGAAAATAAAAACAGTGAACTCAGTTTTGGGACATGTTGCATTTGAGATGCCTACTGGACACCCAATTTTAAATATCCAAACAGGTGAGGGAGGAGCTCAGGAAGAGACCAGAAAGTGCTGCATCTTTAGATTTGAGAGTTGTCTACATAGAAATGATAATTAAATCTATGGGAGCTTATGAGTTTACTCAATGAGAGAGTGTAAAGAGAGAAAAGAAGGGAGCCCATTTGTCCTTTCTGACAAATGAGAAAACTGAGAGAAACTACCATTGATAGATCTCAGAGTAGCATCTAGGACTCTTGCTGGTCTACCCACTCTCATCCCCCAATCCTTTCCCCACCCCCCACAATGAGAAAAAGGAGAATCAAAGATGCAACAGGACCTGCCAGGGGAAGGATATGGCAGTGCTAACTGGTGGTAGGCCTGCTCGCCTCTTTCTTTCTGTGTTCTTTGCCAAGGAAAACGATCTTTGAACTGGGAAGGACAGAACAAAAATTACTAATAGAGACTTGATACTCAAGATAAATAGGGAGATTGTGAGAGTATACCTCAGTTAAGGGGCAGCTAGGTGGCGCAGGGGATAGAGCACCAGCCCTGAAGTCAGGAAAACCTGAGTTCAAATCCTGTCTCAGACCAAACGCTTGACGATTACTAGCTGTGTGACACTAGGCAAGGCACTTAACCCCAATTGCCTTTAAAAAAAAAAAAGAGAGTATACCTCAGTGTCCTTGATGAGTTCTGGTCAGCAGGCCTAGATGAACAATATCCCAGGATACTGAAAGAACTGGCAAATATTATTGCTGAACCACTGTCAGCGACCTTTGAATGACCATGGAGAATGAGAAATGTGCTATAAGGTGGGAGAAAGGCAAATAGTGCACTGATTTTTCAAAATAGGCAAGAAAATGGAATCTGTAAGCTACATAGGGTCAGCAAATTTGACTTAGATTCTTGGCAGAATTCTAGAGCGTAAAATAAAAAGTGAAGTAGATTTGAAAAGATTGGCAGGTTGACATAAAAGAAACTTCCATAAGGAATGAGTTGTTTCAAGAAGTAATGGTTTCCCTTCCCTTTGATACCCAATCACTGAATAAACATTTATTAAGTACCTACTATGTACCAGGTACTGTGTTAAGGGCTGGGGATACAAAGGAAGGCAAAAGACAGTCCCTGCCTTTAAGGAGCTCACAACATATTCAGGCACATAAAGACAGCATGTTAAAAAAGAATCTGACAAGGGGTGGGTGTAGGGTACCTGGCCCAGGAGCGTGGTAAGATCCTGCAGCTGGGTGGAAGGTGATGAAGTAACTGCACTGGGCCCCTTCCTCAAATGCAAGATCTGGGAGGAGCTCTCCCATGTTGTCTACCCTCTCAGGAGGGCTGGGGAGTAGTGAGTTTCAGAGTTCATTTAGTTTTAATAGCCCGTTGGTTGAGTTTGTAAGAAAGTAACTTCCTTAAGAGGGCAGGGATCTCACTTTCCGTATCCCCAGTACCTGGCACACAATAGGAGCTTAATAAATACTTATTTCTAGTGAGATTGAACACCTGGTTCATTGGGTATATATAGAGAGAACTGGCAAAAGCTACATATGGCACTGGGAAAGTGGGGAAAGCGAGTTTCAGATTTTGAGAGTTGATGCAGCACCATGTGATGTTGAAGTTTGGGTATGTATGGCCTTACAGGTGTGTAATTCAAGGGGAAATTGGAGTTATAGAAGTTACCAGCCTGGATAGTGAAGTCATTGAAAAGGATTATCAGAGATGGGGTGGGAAGGAAGAAATGGAAATTCACCTAAGGGAGAATATGATGGGTTCACATCCTGTAATTGGAGCATTGTAGTGAACGTGTCCTTGTGGTCATTGAAACGTTATGTGGTGTAGTGACTAGAGCACTGGACATGTCAGACATGGGTTGGAATCCCACCTCAGATACTTATTAGCTCTATAACTTTGAGCAAATCCTTTAGCCTCTCTAAGCCTCAGTTTTCTCTTCTCTGAAGTGCCTAACAGTAGTGCCTAACTTACGGTATTGTTATGAATATCAACCTGAAAGCACTGTATAAAAGTTAGCTGTAGATATTACTGACGTTTGGAAATAAGAGACTAGATAAAGAATCATCTAAAGAGAGGCAATAGTTGAAGCCATGGGAATAGATGATTTTATTGATGGATAGCTAAATACCTGAGGAGAGACTTTTGAGAAGATTGGGGGAGGAGGGGCATGGGAAGGTTAATGAAGAGGAGCCATCAGACTGGACAGAGTAGAAACAGGCAGAGAGATGAAATGAGAACTAGTTTAAAGAATGGAAATTAAGAGGTGATAGAGCTTCTAGCAGGAGGGTGTTCAGAGTCAAATGCACAGACAGGTCCAGGAGGAGAACATCAGGAGGGATGAATTCTGTGTTGGGAACAGATCTACTGGGGTCATATCTGAGGATGGCTGAGTTCCAAAGTCCTGGAGGGGATGAGAGCTGCAGTTGTAGCAGAGTCATGGATGTAGATTGCCAAAGATCTGTTTTCTTCATTCCCTAGTGCCCCCCACACTTCGTGGCATTGCCCGTCCTCACAGCAGGCGGAAGCGGAACAGACCTTTCACCTCTCACAGGAAATTTAAGGTATGTCCCCTTTGTGGGCTCTGGTTGGGGAACGGGGTCCTGGAATGTTGACCCTTTTCCCTTTCTTGCTGACTTCACTGCAGGGCCCTAGAGCAGGGCTTCTTAAACTTTTTCCACATGAGACCCTTTCAGAGACCCACAGTTTAAGAAGCCTTATGAGAGAGCAGAGAAGAGGCATTATCTTTGCCTAAGGTCAGAAGCCCCAAGGAAGCCTGGTGGCTTGGTTTGTGGGCTAAGAACTTGTGACTAGATGTCAAGGTAGCAGACAAAAGGAACTTGAGACTTTAAAAAAAAAATTCCCCCTCCCTCTGTTTTTGTTTTTTTAAATGTTTCCTCAGTAGGGAATAGTGAAGGCAGTGGCAGGAATAGGGGAGAGGAAGGGGAAAAGTAAAATGGGTTATGGTGTATGTGTGGAGTGGGGTAGCAGCTCGTAAGAAAGAAGGCACCAGGGCACTTCCTCCTGTCTGGGCCTCTGTTTCCTCATTTGTGAAACAAGGAGGTCAGACTAAGTGATCTTTAAGGTCTCCCCAACTCAGAAAGGCCTCTGATACTCTGTGACGGTGAAACGCTTCTCTTGCCTTGTGTTCTTTGGACAGTTTGGCTTTTACAGTTCCTAGCAGGGAGACTCATCACTCTTCTGCCAGACTGAGAATGCTCGTCCTTAATACCGTCTTACTCTCACAGGCTGCAAAGACACAGAACCCTCTTCGAAGCTTCAAGTACACCAAGAAGAAGCCAAGGACCTCTGCCCCTTCAGCTAAGCACTCCTGAGATTGCTCACCCAGCCTTGGGCCTGAGTGTCAGATGTACCTCCCTTCCCTTGGCAACTGGCCAACTACTTGTTTGTCACCCTTGATGGAAGGCTGGCCAGCCCTATGCTGTGAAGTGACTCTTGGACTCAGTGTGGGATGGATCTGCTTAAGAGACTGGACTCCCAAGGGCCAGATAGTGTTGGCCTCACCCCTAGTTGAGATGGCAGATTCTGCTCCCCAGGCCGCAGCATGCTATATCTCTCTTCAGCCAGCAGGGGTCACCATGCATAGTCTCATGGACAGAGCTGGAAGAAACTAAGAAACAGTCTGGCTTCAGTGATCAGTGGGACGCTGTAATAAATGGAATGAAGTATATCCTCATTCTCCACACTCAGGGTGCTGCATTGACTCCTGCTCATACCTTAGCATCTCTACTCCCTAGACTAACTTTGATTTGCCATGCCCCTCCACTCTCTTAGAGCTCCCAGACTCACTACCCAAGACCACAGGTCCCCATCTCAAGTCTGGAGTCATGGTCCTCTGCGTGTACACACATTTCTTGCCCATTTTCAGGCCCTGGTTCTCACTCACACACCTGATTAGGAAGCTGGTTTCCAAGAATTATGTTTGTTTCTTCCTGTCATTCAAGAACTCCACTCCCTGCCTTTTGCTGACTGTTGGGAAGTTTCTACTGCCACCTGGAATATAGCCTTCTCATTCTTATTTGAGCTTTCTTTTACCCATTTGTGGCGGGGGGGGGAAGTGTTCTTTGTGAAAAATAGAATGCTAGATTTGGAGTGAGGTCCTAAGCTCAAATCTCAGCTCTGCCATTTTATAAGGGTGTGGTGTTGGGCAAGTAATATAACTTCTCTGGCTTCAGTTTCCTTATCTCTAAAATGATAAGATTGGACTAGATGGTCTCCAAGGTTCCTCCTATCTCAAAAATTTATGAATCTGTGAGCCATTGTTTTCAAAGTATATAAAAGGTCCACTGGTTGTGCCCCTAGTAGCTGTTGGGCCTCCTAGTTCCTCTTCTCTGACAAACTTAGAGCAGATGTCAGTTATGGGGGATAGCCTCCTTTGGAAGAAAGGAGGAGGGTTACTCTGCTGTACAGGGTGTGTCCCAGTGATGATTCAGCATGGCCATTTAGTCAGCCACCCACTCATTAAGTGTTACAATGCCAGGTAGTAGCCATAAAGTTAACCCTGGGAAGATGGGGAACATGAAGAAAATATGTGGGCTGGTGGGGACAATGACCTAGATAGAAGAGAGAGGACAGATTTAAAGATGCGTTCTAGAATCATCAAACGTTAACAGATAAGAGAGATCGTCTTAAAGCCTGTGGTCCACAGCTGAGGTCAAAGTGCCCTGCGTCAAGGTGAGTCTCCTGTTAGAGTGTGATTTGGAAGGGAATGGAAGGAGGTGCCTAGGGTCTAAGCGGTGACTGAGTAGGACTGATGCCCACTGTGAGGGAAGAATGAAAAGGGCAGACGAGGACACAGCAACAGTGTTTATCCAAACTTTGGAATAGTATAGTTGTGAGGTAGGAGAGGTGAGAGACCTGACCTGTCTCAGTGAGTTGATGAGATCAATCATTTTAACTCAACAAGTAGTTATTAAACACCTGCACTAGCCCTTTGTGAACTTCCAGGGAGCTCAGGGTGTGGATTTTAATACAGCATTTTGACAGGCATTATGTTGGGTGATGGAAGTACAAAGACAGAAATGAGTCCTTGCCCTCAAGGAACTTACATTCTACTGGAGGGCTACAGCATCCTCACAGATGAGTGTATCCAAAGTAATTTCCAGTGGGAGAAAGTACTGAGGGGCTGGGGGAGGGAGATCATTTGCCTAGTAGGTGTCACCTGAGCTGTGCTTTGGATGGACCTAGGGATTCCAAGGGGGAAGGAGTTGGGAGGTAGAATGTTGGGCATAAGGAATGGTATGTTGCTTTTGGACTTGAGGTGGTAAGAATACAGTAGGGGTTGCTGCTGAAAACAAAGGAGGCTATCCTTTGACCCAGAGAGCCAGCTTCTAGACCTATTCCCCAACGACATCGAAGACAAAAATATGTGTATATGCTGAAATATCCATTGGATAACTTGTTTTGGTAGCAAAGAACCTGAAACAAAGTAGGTGTCTACAGATTGGGAAATGGCTTAACAAATTGTGGTATATGAGTATACTAGGAAGTTACTGTTCCTTAAGAAACACATGGCTATTTCAGAGAAGCATGTGAGGATATCCATAAACTGACGCAAAGTGTAATAAGCAGGAAAACTAGATATACATAGTGATTACAATGTAAATGGAGAGGAGAATTAAATCAAATCTGATGTAGTGTTAAGTGTAGCCCTAAAATTTTGAAAAAAATGAGTCTCCAAGGAAAAAGCTGCCCTTGCCAGGATCAACCCCTGTGTATCCTTGATCCCATCCCCAGGGAGCTTCACTCTTCAATCACCCTATCTCTTCCCTTATAGTGAATTAGCAAACATTTATTAAGTGCCCAGTGTGTCCACCTCTTTGTCCTCTGTGCCCACTTCACTGCTGATTTTATAGACCTACCAAATCTGCAGAAAACAACTAAACATTCTATCCTACTATTGCTTCAAGCTATTCTGTTTTTTCTCATTCAGCTTAACTAGGCAGTGCTTTCTATACTTGGACCCTCTAACCCAGACCTGCACAACTTGGCAGCAGGCAGCGGCCAAAATTAAAACAGGCCACAGATAGGATTTTAGTGGCTCACTTTCCAGGTAATGGTATAATTAATGGTTAAACTATTTTGCAAATAAGCCATATTTTTAAAAGGAAAATTTCAATTAATTAGACTTATTAAGATTTTTATTTATCATGAAATCATGCTTATGTTAAAAAAAATTACTTTGCTAAGTGGTGCAAGTTTTAATACATTTATCAGGTTTTCTTACTGTTTACTTTTAGTTAATGGGACACATTACACTTCTTGTAGGCAATCAGTTTATCTTTAGCTACTCTTTGCTTCATGGTCATATGAGACAAATTTATATTCTCAAAAGCACTTTTCAATCAGGACATAATCCAGAAACCAATCAACAAACACTTCTTTATGAAGTCACCTTCAGTAAAGGACTTCCAGCAGCAGCAACTTATTTAGAAATCTGAAAACTTACCTTAGTCGCCGCCTCATTTTCTGAGTTTGCTTTCTTGAAAACCCATTGTTCCCCATTGAAATTTCTCAACAATTTGGATGCTCTAATTTGTTTTTCACTGGTGTCGAATTTGCTTAAATCTGGATGTCTTGATTTGAAATGACAATGATGATTGTATTCCTTTGGAGAGCTATTACTTCTCAGCAAACAAGGCACAGTATTTTGTCTCTTATGTAAGTAAACAAGTATCTCTTTGTCCATTCCAGATTAAATACTCTCGATTTTCCATTTCTTTCTATCACCTATTTTGCAGTTACCCCAAAAACTTTAATGTTAGAACCAAAAAATCTCCACAGCAGCTGCACATACCAAGAAATACTGAACTGAGTGTCTGACCTTGGAGAGAGCACCAGATACTCATGTAAGTTGGCAGGTGGCGGTGCAGGGAGAAAGGGAAGAAGCCCTCGAATTGCTGCCCCTTATTGCATAGCGAGTGTCAGTTGTGTTGGTACGTGGCTGCAATCACTTTGTCCCTCTTCAGTGCCGGTAAGGAGGAAAACATAGCAAAAAGATACAACTCTTGCTTCTTTCAGACGAGAGATAGACTGATGATGGTTGTTTGTTGTGGGTCATGTGACAAACAGGAGTGCACAGTAGCAACCCACCCACGAAGTTTCATGAGGGGCACAATAGTGACTAGTGGAAGGCAGGTTGTTATATCTTTCTACATTTTTCTCAAGATGCAAGCAGCCCGTGGGCTGTATGTTATGCAAGCCTGCTCTAACTCCTTGCAATATAATTTTTTACTTGTTTACAATTAATAAATATTTTCTTTTAAATTTTTTTTAGGGACAGCTAGGTGGCACAGTGTATAGAGCACTAGCCCTGAAGTCAGGAGGACCTGAGTTCAAATTCGACCTCAGACCAAATACTTGACACTTACTAACTGTGTGACCCTGGGCAAGTCACTTAACCCCAATTGCCTAAAAATTAAAAAAAAAATTTATTACAGACTTAAATACTTAGACAATAAGAAAAGAAAAACAAATATTAAAACAAAATAAAAGAAAATATGTCATATGTACAGCAGAACATGAGAGGATTCAAAATATATATCAATAAATTTCCATTTCAAGAAAGCCTATGTAATAACTACTATGCGTTGTGTTGAGAACTATCCATCTTTTCCTTCCTTCCTTGTAAGTTTTCTTTTGTTCTTTGATGTGCACTTTTTACTTTGGTTTTTTTTCTCCCTCTCTGCCTTCCTGCCCCTCAGAAGGCTATAATTGAGTGTGAATATATTTCTTTATAGATAGAGATATATGCATACATACATGCATACATAAATGTATACTTTCCCTAACATTCTATGCCTGATTTTTGTTTTTATGTTTTCGTGTATCTCTTATTTCCATATCCCTCCTCTACTTTACTTCTACCTGCTACTTTGCCCTCCTCTTACTTAACCTAACCCCTCCAAGGATCTGTCCCTTATCCTCCCTATTGCTATGAATCTAAACCCCTTTCTATGTCCCCCTTTGACATATTCCCTCATCCTCCCCTCTAGAAGTCCCTCTTTTATCCTCTCTGCCTTCCCCATCCATCTCCTTAGTGTTTTATTTCTTTTTGAATTTAGAAGATTTTTATACTCTTACACACACACACACACACACACACACACACATGTATGTATTGTTCTCTGTTGAACCAATTCCTGATGAAAGTAGGTTTCCAGAACTAACAGCCCTCCTCCTCCATCTAATTCCTCTGTGTCAGGTTCTTCCTCTGGCACCTCATTTATATAAGATAATTACTCATTTTAGCGGTTCCTGAATGGTTTTACTTTTTTGGGGGCAGGGCAATACTCTAAAGCTTTTTTAAACACTTGTTTATTTGTTTATTTTTAATGTTCCTTTCCTTGAATTTTGACTTTCAGATTCTTTCTTCTTCCAGCCTTTTCCTTACCTCTTGAGAAGCCAAGCAATTTGGTCCCATTGTAGTGGTGAAATCATGCAAAACATTTTTCCATATTAGGAATATTGCAAAAAAAAAACAGCAAGAAAAATAAAGTGAAAGAAATATGCTTGAGTCTGGAATCAGCGTTTATCAGTTCTCTCTCCCTGAAGGAGGAAAGTACTTTTCATCACAAGTCCTTTGGAACTGTCCTGGATACTTGTATTATTCTGAGTAGTTAAGTCTTTCACAGCTGATTATTGTTGTAATATTGCTGTTAGTGTGCACAATGTTCTTGTTCTGTTCTCTTCACTTTGCATCAGTTCACATAAAGTTTTCCTGAAACCATCCTCCTGTTCATTTCTTATTACACATTAGTATTCCATCACAGTCATTAATCACAACTTATTCCACCGTTCGCCATTTGATGGGCATCTCCTAAATTTTCAATTCTTTGTCACCACAAAAAGAGCTGCTATGAATATTTTTGTGCGTATAGGTTGTTCCCTTTTATTTGATCTCTTTCAGGGTATTTCTAAAAATCTTCAATTAGTCTTTTTTTTTTTACAGTGTTTGTATTAATTTATCAATAATAACTTCCATAAGCTTTTGAGTTTTAAATTTTTCTCCCACTCTCTCCCCACCTCCCCAAGACAGTGCACAATCTGATTTAGGCTATACATATACATTCCTATTAAACATATTTTCACATTAGTGTTGTTGTAAGGAAGAATTAGAACCAATAGGAGGAACCACAAGAAAGAGAAAACAAAACAAAAGAAAAAAAATAGCAAATAGTATACTTCAATCTGCATTCAAACTCCATAATTATTTCTTTGAATATGGATAGCATTTTCCATCATGAGACCTTTGGAGATGTCTCAGATCCTCGCATTGCCGAGAAGGGCCGAGTCTGTCAACGTTAGTCATCGAACAACATGGCTGTTACTGTGTACAATGTTCTCCTGGTTCTGCTCACTTTACTCAGCATCAGTTCATACAAGTCTTTCCAGGTTTTTCTGAAGTCGGCTTACTCATCATTTCTTATAGCACAATAGTATTTCATTATATTCACATACTACACAACTTGTTCAGCCATTCCCCAATTGATGGGCATTCCCTCAATTTCCAATTCTTTGCCACCATGAAAAGAGCTGCTATAAATATTTTTGTACATGTAAGTCCTTTTCCTATTTGTATGATCTCTTTGGAATACAACTCTAGACATGCTATTGCTGGGTCAAAGGGTATGCACATTTTTATAGCCCTTTGAGCATAGTTCCAAATTGCTGTCAATTATTCTCTTAAAACATGGAAGTTGCTGTTACTGTGTACAATATTTTCCTGGTTCTGCTCACTTCACTCAGCATCAGTTCATGTAAGTCCCTTGGGACCAGCTACTTCATCTTTGCTGATGACTCACAGATCTATATATCTAGCTCTACTCTTCCTGAGCTCTACTTCCACATCATCAACTGTCTATTAGATATTCTTAATTGGATGTAGTCTAGACATCTGAAATGGCTCCAGAACAGAACCTTCCCTCTATCTGTAGAGGATTCCACCATCCTTCTACTCACCCAGGTTTGCCATCTCATCCAAGTATCCTCTCTCTTCCCTCATCCCATCTATCCATTGCCATTCCTTGTTCATTCTACCTTTACAACATCTCCCATAAAATAATCAATATATATTGATTGTTGCTACTACAATTAGAATTGGTATGAATATTTTGGTTTATCTGACCTTATTTTTTTTTTGAGTTTCTAATTTTGTTTTATTATATTAATTCACTAAAGCTTTTTTCTTTTTCTTTTAAAAAATTAGTATTTTATTTTTCCCCAGTTACATGTAAAAACAATTTTTAACATTCATTTTTAAAACTTTCAGTTCTAAATTCTCTCCCTTCTTCCCCTCCACCCCCCTCATTGAGAAGGTAAGCAATTAGATATAGGTTATACATGTGTAGTCATACAAAACATTTCCATTTTAGTCATATTGTGAAAGAAAACATAGCCCCCCCAAAAAAAAGCCTCAAGAAAAATAAAGTAAAAAAATATGCTTCAATTTGTATTCAGACACTATCAATTCTTTCTCTGGTGATGGATAACATTTTTTATTTTAAGTACTTCAGAGCTGTCTTGGATCATTGTACCACTGAGAATAACTAAGTCATTCACAGCTGATCATCCTACAATATTGCTGTTACTTTGTACACAATACATTTCACTTTGCATCAGCTCATGTCTTTCCAGGATTTTCTTTGTTTTTAATTAATTTATTTTGATTTATCAACAATCACTTACATATGCTTTTGAGTTTAAAATTTTTCTCCCCCTTCCTTTACACCACCCTCCCCAAGACGGTGCACAATCTGATATAGACTATACATATACATTCCTATTATACATATTTTTACATTAGTGATGGTATAAGTAAGAATTAGAACCAATAGGAGGAAGCATCAGAAATAGGAAACAAAATTCAACAGAAGAAAAAAAATAGCAAATAGTATGCTTCAATCTGCATTCAAACTCCATAAAAAGAACTGTGGATGTAGATAGCATTTTCCATTATGAGACCTTTGGAGATGTCTTAGATCCTTGTGTTGCTGGGAAGGGTTAAGTTTATCAATATCAATCATCACACAACATGGCTGTTACTGTGTACAATGTTCTCTTGGTTTTGCTCACTTCACTCAGCATCAGACCATACAAGTCTTTCCAGGTTTTTCTGAAGTCAGCCTGTTCATCATGTCTTATAAAACAATAGTATTCCATTACATCCATATACCACAACTTGTTCAGCCATTCCGCAATTGATGGGCATCCCTTCAATTTCCAATTTTTTGCCACCAGAAAAGAGTTCTTATATTTTTGTACATATAGGTCCTTTTCCTTTTTGTTTTTGTTTTTTAAATCTCTTTTGGTATACAGACCTAGTAGTGGCATTGCTAGGTCAAAGGGTATGCATGGTTTTATAGCCCTTTAAAAGGGCATGGTTCCAAATTGCTCTACAGAATGGTTGAATCAGTTCACAACTCCACCAAAAGTGCATTAATGTCTCATTTTTCACTCATCCCCTCCAACATTTGTCATTTTCCTTTTCTGTTCTGTTAGCCAATCTAATAGATATGAGGTAGTACCTCAGAATTGTTTTAATTTGTATTTCTCCAATCAATAGTGAGTTAAAGCATTTTTTCATATGGCTATAGATAGCTTTGATTACTTCATCTGAAAATTGTTCATGTCTTTTCATAATTTATTAATTGGTAAATGGCTTTTTTTTTATAAATTTGACTCAGTTATCTATATGTTTGAGAAATGAGGCCTTTACCAGAGAAACTTATTTCAAAATTTTTTCAGTTACTATTGCTAACTGTATTTCCCTCCATCCTATTCCCCTTGCCTCATTTATTCTATTCTCTCTCTCTTTTCATCCTGTACTTCCTCAAAAGGGCTTTGCTTCTGACTACCGCCTCCCCCAATCTGCTCTCCCTTCTATCATCCCACCCCTTCTCTTACCCCCTTCCCCTCTTTCCTGTAGGGTCAGATAGATTGCTATACACAATTGAATGTATGTGTTATTCCCTTTTTGAATCAATTCTGATGAGGGTAAAAAGTTCAGTCACTTTCCCTCACTTCCCCCCCCTTCCCTCCACCATAAAAGCTTTCTCTTGCCTCTTTTATATGAGATAATTTACCCCATTCTATCTCTTCTTTTCCCTTTCTCTCAGTACATTCCTTTCTCAGCCCTTTATTTTATTTTTTAGATATTATCCCTTCATATTCAACTCATGCCTGTGCCATCTATCTACATATACTCCTTCTAACTGTCCTAATAATGACAAAGTTCTCATGAGTTACAAATATCATCTTCCCATGTAGAAATATAAACAGTTTAACCTTATTAAGTCCCTTATGATTTCCCTTTCCTGTTTGCCATTTTATGCTTCTCTTGAGTCTTGTATTTGAAAGGATCCTGGTCACTGACTTTGTGTGCTGGGGCCTCAGGTGCTGGCAGCTGGAGACTGTAGGGGTCTAGCAGCTTACTTGGTGCTGAGCTGGGGTCAGCAACACTGGAGCTCTTGGGGTGGGGGTGGAGAGTCTGGCCCCTGGGGGATGCCTGCTTACCTGGACTTTGCACTTGAATGTTTGACTCCTGCTCACCTGGACCTTGCACTCGAATGTTTAGCTGGTGGAGGATGTCTGCCAGCTATGCCTCCTGGAGTTGTGCTGAAGCACTGGGAGATTTGGCTGCTGGAGAGAGCAGTGCAAGTAGTGGTTTTCAGAGCTAGTGTATACCAGTTCCCCTGCCTGTGCTGAGGAACTTGGAGGGGTCCTGGGTGTTGGTGATTGCCTGTTCTACCACCCTGGGGCTCAGGATCTCCCGCTGGTTTGCTGAAGTGGGGCTTGCCACTGGCTTGCTGGGATATTCTGTACTGCTTCCACTTCCCGCAAGTGAGAGGGGGCTTTCCTATTAATCCCCCCAGCTTCCTGGGCTACCAGGCTGCTGTACCCCATCTTTCTATTGGCTCAGCTGTTCCAGCATTTTTCCTGGGGCAATATTTTCTGGGCTTTCAGAGGTCAATAAGGGAGGGTGAGAGCAACTTACTTCTTACTCTGCCATCTTGGCTTCCGGAAGCAGAAACCCCACCCCCCCTTGTCTTTTTGCAACATTAAATTGCTTTAAATTTTGCAACATTAATTTGTTTTGTGGTTCTTTCCATTTACATTGTTGTAGGTATCGTGCATGTTGTTTTCTTGGCTCTGCTTACTTCACTTTGCATCCGTTTTTGTCTTTCTGTGCTTCTCTGTATTCATCACATTCGTTGGTTGGGAACATGTCTATACAAAGGCATGGAGATGCTTGCTGGAATGTCATGTGCAAAGAACATCAAGGAGGCAGAGTCAGTTGAAGAGGAGAAGGTGTAAGCAGAAGAACTCTGCAATCCACCCAGAAGGACAAGTTAGGGTGGAGCCAGATTATAAGGAGACTTAAACACCAAACAGAAGAATTTGTGTTTTATTCTCAAGGCAACAGAAAGCCATTGATGCTTCTTGAGCAGAGGAGCAGTGTGGTCAGATTTGTTCTTTGGGGATATCACATTAGCAGCTATGTAGAAAGAAAGTGCTTTGAAGAGAGAGGCTGAATGCAGGAAGATCTATTAAGAGGTTACTGCAAATATCCAGGTGAGAGGTGGTGATGGCTTCAAGTAGGCTTTGCTCAGAATATACAGGTAAGCAGGAATACAGCTGTGAATATTGAGATGGGAGAGAGGGAATATCAGTAAAGGTACCCTTACCCTTTGCTAATTGCACATTTGTTCTCCAATCCCCCTCAAAGAGGGGTGGGGGTGGACTCCATAGATAGTGTGCATTTATAGGGAGAGAAAGCGAACAGCTGGTGAGAATTGTGTCATTGCCTGGCCTCTTACTGATGTCCACTGTTTTTGTTCTTTCCCTTCAGATCTGAACTCCATGGGCCATCAACTCTCCAACAGCTCAGCAAATACATGTGCCCCTCCAATAAGTTTAGAGGATTCAGAAGCTCACATTTATAAGCTGCTTAAAGTTTGCAGAGTACTTTTCGCACAGTATTTCATGGGAACTTCACGACATCTCTGTGAGATAGGTGCTATTACTATCTCCATTTTACAGACCAGGAGCTGACTCTCAAAGAGATGGGATATCTTGCCCAGGGTCATACATCAAATAAAGGTCCGAGATAGAATTTGAACCCAGCACTTTCTAACACCAGGTCCAACTCTAACCCCTACACAAGGCTACCAAGGTACTGCGCTGAATTCAGAAAATTACCTTGGCTAGTTGCACTTTTTTTCTGAGAACATTTTGTAAATATCACTTACGGAATGAGAAACACCTATAAGCAAAGAGGAAGCTACTCATTGCAAATTCCTGATTTGTTGTTTGGGCCACTAGGTCTCCCAGGAATGGTTTGAGTTGTGGATGTGTTTATGGAGATGAAAGAAGTTAAAGGTCTTAGTATGCTCCCAAATAGATAAATAGGCATCCTTATTTCTCCATCTGTACCATACATCAACTATTAAGTCATTTAGGTGGCTAGGACTGGTAAGTTGGCATTGAAATAAAAGGGAGAAGGAAAATACTGTAGAAACAGTTACCACATGGAAATAAATGCCCAGGCTTCCTCAACTCATCCTGACCCCAGGGACAAATATGCGAGTCATTCCATTCCCCTCATCTCCAGCCTAGTGCTCTTAACCTTCAGCTGATGCTACCTAGATTCTAAACCAGCTCTGGGTTGGTGGACATTAATAAAGTTCTTGGCACACTGTGCCATACTGGGAAATTTCGTTATCTTATCTGAGTTTTGATTGAGGTTATAAACTCTTAAGAAAACAGAGATGCCATAAAAGAAAATCCTTTATGATGACTCTGAAGAGCCATCAGGCTTCTCCTTTTTCAGACTCGTGTCCTTCTGTTTTGTCTCCTAAGTCTCACCATTCACCTCCTCAAAAGGAGGTTTTGCCTTCCCCCAGTCCAATACCCAGTGGCAAAGGGAGATTTGGAAATTGTTAAATCAACTCAACAAACCCAGCTTAAACATTTATTAAATACCTGCTATGTACAAGGCACTGTGCTAGGTCCTGGGGATAACAAAGACAAAACCAAAGGATTGCCTGCCCTCAAGAGATTTACGTTCTGTGGGGGTAATAATCGCACTTACCTCCCAGGATGGTTGTGAGGATCATAGGAGATAGTAAACATCAAATGCTTAGGTCGCTGCCTGGCACAGTAATACTAACGACAGCTAACATCTCTATAGTGCTTACTAGCATTATAGAGATGTTAGCTGTCGTTAGTATTACTGTTACAGTTGTCAGAGTTGATCAAACTAAGAAGCTAAGTTACCCCTGCCTCAGATGAACACTTGCCTCCAGAGCCCAGCCTTTGAGGTGATATTTTTTCCCTCTGACCAGAGACATAACTAGCGAAGAGTGAGCAGGGTTCTTTATGGGGGAGCTGATGTGAGGGTATCTTTCTTCTAGGAGAGTGCACTTCCTTGCTTCCTCCTCATGACAATGCTGTCCCCACATCTGGACTCACAGTCATTCCGAGGCATAGGTCATAGCCACCCCGAAGGTTCTTTGAGAGATAGGCTGTCCCCCCCTTGCATGACTGAACCCACAGAAGGATTGCCCCCTTCACTGCCAAGCCTGTCCTTCTCACCTCAAAGAAATTGTTCTCTACTCATCTGTTCCCACCCCTACCTTTAAAACACACACACACACACACACACACACACACACACACACACACACGACTAAATTTTCCCCAGGTAAAGTTTCGTCTAACTATGTCCTCTCCAACCTCTGCTTAGGGTTCCCTTCTTGCCTTACAACACTCTCTTCCTTGTCTACACAACTATAATTTCCCTTTAATAATGAAAGAAAAAGAAAAGACTAGTAAGTTTTTGGTGCTGATGCAGATGTTTGTCATTCAGCCCTCTCCCTCCCCAGGCTAGATCCTTGAACACTGAGCTGGCTCCAGATTAGGAGGGAGGCCCTTTGGCCCTGCTGTTCCCCTGTGAGGCCCCCAAACTGTCATCACAAGGCTGGGGGCATTGTACTTTGTTTTTTGGGGTTACCTCTATCCGGGCTGCTATTTCTCCAGTCTGAGTCTAGAATGGCCTTTCTAGGGTTGGTCAGGTGGGTGCAGCCAATTAGACTCTTCTGCTGTATTGTCTTACCCTCTCTTGTCCTTTGGGTCTGGGTCTGTTTTCTCTTTTCCCATCCAGGGAAGAATTATTGGGGAAAATACCTGCTTCTCTTTCCCTCTTACCCAGCAGTCATATATTCAATTATATCTGTTGCCTCTCCCTCCTGTTTTTTAAGAGTTTAAAGTAATAGTCTCAAGCTTTTCTTCTTCCTTCAGAGCTATTTCTGAGTGATCTGGCTCTTTCCTACCAAAACTGGCCCAAACCAGATTGTTGCAGATTTAGAATTGGAGGGGTACTTATGGGGGATCCAGTCCATCCCCCTCATTTTACAGATGAGGAAACTAAGGTCTAGAGAGGATAACTGACTTGACCAGCATCCCACAGGTTAAAAGTAGCAGACATGGGATTCGAACCCAGGTCCTCTGACTCTCAATCTGATGCACTTCCTGCTTTATCAAGGAAACAGCAGATCCATTTTATTCTTTTGGGCCTCAGCTGATGCTGTCAGATAGAGTGGGAGAATTCTCCATCTCCTTTTAGCAGTCTGAGCTGACAAAAAAAACTGTCTGTTTATTGGTATAGGACAGGCCATTCTTTGATTCTTTTTCTTTCTTTCTTTTTTCTTTTAAAATGTCTTTTTCCTTATAAATTGAATGTTACCCTGTGGTTGTGGCTAGATCTTTCTTTCACTTTTCCCTGGTTTCTACTTTACAGCAACTGAACAGTAGGGAACAGAAGCAGGGGAAGGGGAGGGGTTAGAAGTAGTCACAACCATAGAGTAGATGTAATGTTATGAATTGTCAAATTCTGTGTGTGTTTTTAAAAACACAGACTAGACTGCTTAGCAATAGACCATTTCATACCACACCACGTAAAAGAGTACCACGCATAGGTAAGAAGCTGGGTTGGCATTGCCTATTTGACAGAAGGCTCTGTCTTTGGCATCCAGGGGTGAGAGGCTGTAGCTGCCAATATGATGCTAGAAAGTCATGCCAAAGTATCATATAGAGCCAAAACTGTAAGAGACCTCATAGGCCAGCTAAGTCCAACCTTGCCCCCTATTCTACAGATGAAGAAACTGGGGCCCAGGGAGATGAAATGACTTTACCCAAAATCACAGAGATAATTAAGTGTCAGGGTCAAGGTTTGGTCCTCTGACCTCAGAGCCTGGGCTCTTTCCACCACACCATATTGCATCCTCAAAGAGGAGATAAGGCAGGTTGTCTGGTGGAGATTCTGGCAGAGATAGCAAATAATGGTCTATAGGAGAAGAGAAGCAAGCTCTTGATCCTGAATCCCTCTGGTGAACTGCTTAATCAATTACTTGGGAATGTAGTGAGCCGGAAGATTCCATTCCACTGGACTGGGATATTGTAGGAGGCAAACCCAGGTGAGTAATGGATACTCCACCCTACTGGCTCTCACAAGTGAAAATTCAGCAAACAGTCTGTTTTATATAACCATCAACAAAACAAGTAACCGAATAAACTAAATGAGGAGTAAAATCCCTTATGCAACATAAGCACTTAACAAGGCAGCATGTCTTATCCCCCATCCTCACTCTCCAAATGTTGCTCCATGAAAGTTCATAGCTCTTTTAGAGTCCATCATTTATTCCATTTCCCAACTCGGAGCCCTTACATCCAATTTCACCAGGCAAGCCAAATGGCATGTGAATTCAAAGCAGAAGAGAGACAACATAGTGCTATAAAAAGAGTGCTGGACTTGGAATTCTGCCACTGAGAACCTTGGGTCAGGCAATTTACCTTTCTAGGGCTCAGTTTTCTCATCCGGAAAATGGGAGTGTTGGACTAGATAACCTCCAATATCCTTTCCAGTGTTAAATCTATAATTCACGATCCTATGACGTTTAATCAATGCAGGAAAGATAGGAAAACCAGACACTGAAGCAAGTATTCCAGGTGCCCACATTAAATGTCCACTCTCTCTTATTGTTTGCTTGAGGTATTAGTCTACTTCTTAACTGATGTCCAGCCTAGAAGGAAGAGGACATACTCAAAATAGTGACAGGGTACACAATACAGGAAGCATTGGCATTTCTTTACTTATAACGTCACTTGTCAGGGTGATATGCAAAGTACATTTTACATGTGCTCCAATGGGCTACCATTGACTACAGGTGTAACCTGCCTTCCCATTCCTCCTAGAGACTATAGATAAGCCTGGTTGTGGCCACATAGGCCTAGTATTATTCAGTGACATGTTGTCATGCTACAGCTTTTCCATGACCTACAACCCATTCTTGAGCTCTTAGATGATCCTGGTTGACTCTCACTTTCTCTGGTATTTCTCTATGTGGTGGTCTTCCCTTTAGCCTCCAGTAACTTCACTGCTCAAACCCCAGCTTTTGTTTGCCTTGACTTTCTATTGTCGTATCTGCCCCTCATGTACTGTACTCAATCAATCAATATTTACTAAGCACCTACTGTGTGCAAGTATGTGTCAAAGTGAACAGAGTGCTGGTCTTGTAGACAGGATGACTCATCTTCCTGAGTTCAAATCTGGCCTCAGACACTTACTAGATGCATGACCCCTGGGCAAGTCACTTATCCCTGTCTGCTTTAGTACCTCATCTGCAAAATGAGCTGGAGAAGGAAATGGCAAACCACTCCAATATCTTTGTCAAGAAAGCCCTGAATGGAGTCAGGAAGAGTTGGACACAACCAAACAACAGAAACTATGTGCTGGGCATTGTCCTAAGTGCTTTAAAAATGTCTCATTTGATCCTCACAACAACCCTGGGAGGTAGGTGCTCTTATGATTCATGTTTTGAGGAAACTGAGGTTAAATGCTTTGCTTAGAGTCACATAGCTAATAAGCATCTGAGGTTGGATTTGAATTCAGGTCTTCCTGACTCTAGGCCCAGTGCTCTATCCACAGCACCATCTAGCTAGAGTTACTCACATTTATGAGATTTACTCAACCTCCTTTAAGTTGACTGGGTGATGTTGCTACATTTTAGGCTCGTGCACAGCTTTGTAAAAAATGAAGTCACTGAAACTTTCTCACAATGAGCAGAAGTTGCTGGACTAAGAGTCAGGAAGACCTGAGTTCAAATTCTGCCTCAGATACCTATGAGCTATGCGACTGAACAAATCATTTAAACTATTGCATCTTAGTTTCCTTACCTTGGATAAAGAAATAAAACTAGCACCTTCTCCATAGGACTGGTGTGAAGATTACATGTAATAATTTCCTCGAGATTATTCCTCCAACTTTCACTTGAACTTGTTGGTTTAGGGTCCCCAGTGGGCGGCTGCTACTTACTAGTCTCAGGGTTCTAGGGGTAACCTTGATGGACTATGCTTTTAGTACTGTAGCTTCTGAGCCCCTACCAGTATGCTCCCCATTAATAACCAGACAACAGCCTAAACTAGCTTTTATTAAAATTACTAAGAAGGTATAATAAGTTGGTATGACTCCAATGCAATTGCTTCCATTGCCATTGACCTCTACCACTCCATTGGAGAGTGCTACTGACACCACAGTTGCATACCTCCAGACCTTTTGAAACTCACAAGGTTGCTATCTGAAAAATTCCATTACAGGATATTTATTTACCTAAGATGAGGAAAGAACAAACACAAAGAGTCAGAGGTGGCCGTATGATCACAGCTGCCATATTCAGGCGGAGCAGAGGGGAAGTCAGATTTTCTCCTAGTCAGTTTGAGAGCCCTTCTAAGTAGTTCTGCCTCAGAACTGAAAAGAAAATAGATGGAGAACTGGGTATTTCCTCCCTTTTGTTTTTCTTCTCTATTGAGTTCTGACTCACCAGACCCTAGTGTCATCAGTTTTTCTAGCTCAGCAGTCAATTAGACAACTTTTTTGTCATCACATAGTACAAACCCCTCAACCATGCATGTTTGGAAATAGGCTTCCAAGGTCCACATGATAGATTGGAACCTCACAGAAAATATTTACACATGCCCTACATAACCCACCAGAGAAGGTAAATCTGAACATACATATTTGTTACACATTTCAGTTCTCTAAATGTTTAATCAGGTAATGCCATTCTACATATGAGATCCTTGTCTGATGATCACTGAATGGACATACGATAGCAAAAAAAATTACATTGTTGCTATAAACTAAACCATAAGAACGAAGGAAGGTTTCAGCTAAATGGAAGGATCAATCACAGGTACTCATTGGTGGGGCAAACAAAGGAACTAGTGAAGCCAGTTTATCATGCATCCAAAGGCAACAGAAAACATAATTTCAAGGAACATTTTGGTCATTTCTAATTGTAGTTCTAAAAATAAGTATTTTTAGGAAGACCACCCTAAAAATATGTGTAATTTATGTACCAACATATATTGCAGAAGATGAAACAGACAGATGTTACAAAAAATTCAATAAAACCCTCCAAATTAAATCAACATAAAGTAAATGTAACATAACAACCAAGGAAACTTGAGAACATTTATGGATAAAAATAGGAGGATGAACAAACAATTCTCAAAAGAAGAATTGAAAAGTATTAATAAACATATGAAAAATTGCTATGAATCACTAATAAAAGAAATGTAAATCAAAGTAATTCTGAGGCTTTTTCTCAAACTCAACAAATTGACAAGGTGACAAAAGATGGAAGTAGTGAGTGTTGGAGGAGCTGGGGGAAGATAGGTATTCAAATACATTATTGGTGGAGTTGTGAATTGGTCTGCTATTCTGGAAGACAATTTGGATGCGTACTAAAAAAGTGACTAAAATGTCCACATCTTTTGACCTAGAGATCCCCCTACCAGGCACCTAGTCCACAGAGTTCAAGGATAGAAAAGTCCCATACTGAACAAAATATTAGAAGTGGACCTTTTTATGATAGCAAATGGCTAGAAATAAAGTAGGTCCTATTTGTTGGGAAATACCTAAAGAAATGTTAGTACATGAATGTAATGTAATATTATTGTTCTGTAAGAAATGACAGATATTAAGAATTCAGAGACACATGGGGAGACTTATATGAATTTATAAGGAGTGAAGGAAAACTGGGAAAACAAAATACAATGTGACTACAAATATAAAAAGAAAGAACAAAAACCTCTGAAACTAAACATCGTATAATTCTAATTGCCAAGCCTGACCCCATAGAAGAGTTGAGAAAATTTCTCTTTGCCAAAGGTGTGGAATATTTCATAGACTCAGACACAGTTCAGATGTTGGATGATTCTTCTGAGTTGCTTTTTTTCTTTTTCTTTTTTAATTTGTTGCAAAGGTATGACTCACTGAGTAGGGCAGGGATATATTGAAAAAATCAAGATGACATAAAAGCAAAAGATAAATAAAAATAAGATTTTTTAAAAAGAAAAATCTTTAAAAAAGAAAATAGAAGAGTAACAAATAAAAGAAAGCTAGAAAAGTCTATAAAAGTTTTTATTATTTTTTTTATTAAAGTTTTTATAACAAACTTTTTTTGGTTACACATTCAAAGGTAGTAGAGCTACCACACTTGGACTTCAATTTTGCAGTCGTGTTTTTAGACAATGTAAAAATGGCATGAGGACAGTTAGGTGGTGCAGTGGATAGAGCACTGGGCCTTGAGTTAGGAAGACATCTTCCTGAATTCAAATCCAACCTCAAACACTGGCTGTGTGGCCCTTGGTAAGTCACTTAACCTGTTTGCCTCAGTTTCCTCATCTGTAAAATGTGCCAGAGAGGGAAATGGCAAACCATTCCAGTGGCTTTACCAAGAAAATCTCAAATGGTGTCATGAAGAGTTAGACAAAATCGAACATCAGAAATGGCATGAAGGAGAATAAAGCTAAGAAAATCACCTGGATTAGATGAAATATTCTAGAGCTGACACAACTGTGATGGTATTGAGGGATTAACTCACAAGATACCTAAAGGAGAGGAAGATATGAATGGCATAGAAAAAAATCAAACCTTAATTATACTGAAAAAAAGTTACTGAGAGAACATCAACACCTATTGATGTATAGGATTACTTTGCCATGTGTGTAAAATTTCTGTAAGACCCAATTACGTATACTTTAAGGACATATTGAATGAGGGTATTAGTAGGAAACAAGGAATTTGCATTCTACGGTAGACCATATCTTTACCACTACACAACTGACTAACATAAGGAATACAAGATCTGTTTGTGCTTTAATATTTGTTGATTCTTCTTTTTTTTTTTTGTTTTTAGGCAATTGGGGTTAAGTGACTTGCCCAGGGTCACACAGCTAGTGGGTGTTATGTGTCTTAGGCCAGATTTGAACTCAGGTCCTCCTGACTTCAGGGCCGGTGCTCTATCCACTGTGCCACTTTTTTTTTTTAAAAGGTGTTTGATTTAGTAGGGTAAAAGGCTCTCCTCCAAGAATGTGTCTCCAAACATCAAAATTCTGTAAGATTCTCCAAAAGAGATTAACCACAGAGATATAGTGTTGTTAGATAACACTCTGATTATAAATATTTGTCCAGGTGTGAAACAGGAAGATTACATGTTTACCAAAGCTGTTTGCCACTGCCATTGTGAAATTCCAACACTGAACCTGAGTTGAAGAGGGATTGATTTTGGATGGCAAGGTCCTTCAGATACTCCTTTTTATGAATGATGTGCTAGTTTCATCCAGCCCCAGGAAATCACAGAATTCTCTAGAAGGGATCTGTAACTATCCAAGAGTTTAGCTTAACCATCCACACAGACAAAACCAAATAGATGAAGAATGTCTAGATTGTGACCTGTAGTTTGGCAGTCAGCCTCTAGAACTTATCCATCAGATTCCAAGACAGACAATAGAAATGGACAAGTGGAGCCCAGAGTTAGCAAGAGAATGGGCTTGATTGCCTTCAGGAAACAGTAGAGCTTCTTTAATGATCCCAAAGTTCTCTCCAAGACAAAGGCTAATCATATTAGTACCAGTATTCTATCTGAGTTCCATGACTGTGTCATATAATACTACAGGCTCCAAAGAATTAAAAATGAGTATAACTCAGAAATGAGCATAATGGGGCAGCTAAATGGCTCAGTGGATATAGTGCTAGGTCTGGAGTCAGGAAGACCCAAGTTCAAATCCAAACTTAGACACTTACTAGCAGTTTGACCCTGGGCAAGTCATTTAACCTATGTTTGACTTAATCCACTGGAGAAGGAAATGGCAAACCACTCCAGTAAATTTGCCAAGAAAACCTCATATGGGGTCAGGAAGAGTTGGACATGACAGAACAACTGAACAATAACAACAGAGAACTGAAAAAACAATGGAAATATGTCTAGTGGGTATGATCATGCTGCCACACGTGACTAATAAGGTACTTAGAAAAAATGAAATAAGAGTGGGGCACTTGACACGTACTAGCTGTGTGACCCTGGGCAAGTCACTTAACCCCAATTGCCTAAAAAAAAATGAAATGAGATGTTATCAAGGAAAGGTCTGAGTTAAAAAGAAAAGAATGGGGGATAATATGTAGTAAGCCTGAGTGCTCTATTTGTACCTTTATGATGTCAGGAAAAAAACAAGAAAGGCTCTTATCTGTTGAGTGGATCCCCTATGGTGAATTTATGAGGTTGTCTGGAGAAGACCCATAGAATACACATGAGAAGACACCCATGTTATTCCTCTGTAGGCTTAAGACTATGGTAGGAGCTGGACCTGAGACTCTGCTTTGCTCCTGTGGTCAGAGTCACACCACTGTTGAATGGTTCTGAACTTATTCCTCTCAGCCTAGGACCTTAGCTCTTTACTTCAGAATACCACCCTAGAATATCATCCCGAATACAGGTGAGATTTCCCCTTCCACTGTCTGCCCTGGATTTATGACCTGGAACCAAGTAATGGGCAGCAAAGCTGCCATTTGATAACTGCTCCTGAGTATATGAATGGTAGTATCTGAGTATGGGTCTGGAACCTCCCTCTGCCCTGGTGCATAACTTCTCCCTGCACACTGGAGTCATTCAGTCAGTCAATAAGCAATTATTAAGTGCCTTCTATGTGCCAGGCAGGCAATAGGCTAAGCACTGAGGATACAAGGAGATGTAAAAGACAGTCTCTGCCCTCAATGAGCAGGGAGGAGACAATAAGCAAACAATTATGTACAAAAAAAATCATATACAGGATAAATAGAAAATAATTCACAGAAGGAAAACATTAGAATTAAGAGAGATTGGGAAAGCTTCCTGTAGAAGGTGGTTCTTAATTAATTTATTTATTTTGACATATTAAAAAGACCTTTAAGTTCCAAATTCTCTCCCTCCCTCCACCCCTCCTCCATCCATTGAGAAGGCAAGCAATATGATGCCATTTTACATGTGAAGTCATGCAAAGCATATTTCCATATTAACCATGATACATTAAAAAAGGCAAGAAAAATAAAATGAAAAAATATGCTTTAATCTGTACTCAGGAAGATTTTACTTCTGGGAGCAAAGTAAGTTACTCTCACCCTCCCTTATTTACTTCTGAAAGCCCAGAAAATATCACCCCAGGAAAAACCCTGGAACAGCTGAACCAGCAGAAAGTTGGGGTGCAGTGGTCTCGTAGCCCAGGAAGCTTGGAGGATTAAAGGGAAAGGCCCCTCTCACTCTGGGGGAGGGGAAGCAGTACAGAACGGGAGGTGTCTCAGCAAGCTAGCGGAAAGCCCCACACCAGCATACCAGGGGGAGATCCTGAACCCCAAGGTGGTGGAGCAGGCAAGCACCAACACCAGGACCCCCAAGTGCCTCAGTATGGGCAGGGAAACTGGTAGAAACCGGACTGGAAAACCACCATGAGCCATGGCGTTCTCCAGCAGCCAAGTCTCCTAGTGCCTCAGCAAAACTCTGGGAAGCACAACTCCAAGAAGTAAAGCTCCAGGCTGACAGACATTCCGCAGCATCAAAACTTCCCTTGCCCCATGCAAGACCCAGATGAGCAGGAGCCAAAGAAAGGAGTGCAAGGCTCAGGTGAGCAGGCATTCGCCAGGGGCCAGACTCTCCACCCCTACTGCTAGAGCTCCAATGTTGCTGATTCCAGCCCAATACCAAGTAAACTGCTAGAACCCCACAGCCTCCAGTAGCCAGTACCTGAGGCCTCAGCACACAAAGTCAGTGACTAGGTCCTGGGTTCCCAGCACAAGAAGCTTGGGTCAATGCCCCCTGCTCTCCAGTAGGGGAGGTTTTTTTTTTTAAGTCAGGAAACAAGCAAACACCACGAGCAAAAAGAAACGAACAATGACCATAGATTCTTATTATGGGGACAGGGAAGATCAATTTTGTCAATTCTCTCAGTGCTAAGGAATTGGGAAAACTGCAGGTGCTTTTTGGTTCCCTGAGGCTTACTTACTCCCTTCCCTCTACACCCTTGAATCCTCCTTCGTGGAGGTTACAGAAAAAAGTTAGAACAGCTAAAAACATCCCTTGTGGGTTACTGGGTCACTGGGTCACTGACTTCTGGTCACTCCCTTCTCCCATTCCCTTCCCTTGAGTCAAGAGGGTATCTTTGTTAACCCCTCTCATAGGAGAAGAGAGTTTCACCCTTCCCCTCTCACCTTTGAATTAACCCTCCCCAAGCTGGGGAAAGGAGGGAGGGGGAGGGGCAACAGCTACAGCATAGGCCCCACTGGCAATGGCCTTGGACCCTGGGGCAACCTTCTCCTGAAACATCACCTAGGTTCAGCACATCTTGCTCACCCCCCCACCCCCACCTCAACCCCCAGCAGCAATGGAAAGAGAGGGAAGGGGGATGGGTCAAGGTAAATAGGCTAGCCTCTGAATTTGGGTAAGCATGCTCTTTTAAAGTTGTAGTTGTTTTTTTTTAATTTTTAAAAATTTATTTATTTAGTTGTCAACATTTGCTTTCACAAGATTTTGAGTTCCAAATGTTCTCCCCATCTCTCCCCTCCCCCACTCCAAGACAGCATGTATTCTAAATACCCCTTCCTCCAATCTGTCCTCCTTTCTATCACACCCCATTCCTGCCCCGCCTTCTCTTATCTGCTTCCCCTTCTATTTTCCTGTAGAGCAGGATAGATTTCTATACCCCATTGCCTATATATCTTATTTCCCAGTTGAATGTAAAAACAACTTTTAACATTCATTTTTAAAACACTGAGTTCCAAATTCTCTCCCTTCCCCCCTCCCCACCCACTGTCATTGAGAAGGCAAGCAATTCGATATAGGTTATACATGTGTAGTCATGCAAAACACATCCATAATAGTCATGTTGTGAAAGACTAACTATAATTCCCTCCACCCTATTCTGCTCTCCTGTTTATTCTGTTTTCTCCTTTGACCTTATCCCTCCTCAAAAGTGTTTGCTTCTGATTACCCCTTCCCACAATCTGCCCTTCCTTTTATCATCCCCCTTCTCTTATCCCCTTTCCCTCTATTTTCTCTCTCTCTCTCTCTATGTGTGTATATATATATATATACACACACACTATATATATATATATATATATACATATACATATACACATATCTATCTATCTATCTATCTATCTATCTATCTATCTATATCTATATATCTTTATATATATTCCCTCCAACTACCCTATTACTGAGAAAGGTCTCGTGAGTTATAAATACCATCTTTCTATGCAGGAGTGTAAACAGTTCAACTTTAATAAGTCCCTTATGATTTCTCTTTCCTATTTACCTTTTTATGCTTCTCTTGAGTCTTGTGTTTGAAAGTCAAATTTTCTATTCAGCTCTGGTCTTTTCATCAAGAATGCTTAAAAGTCCTCTATTTCACTGAATATCCATTTTCCTCCCTGAAAGATTATACTCAGTTTTGCTGGCTAGGTAATTCTTGGTTGTAATCCTAGCTCCTTTGACCTCTGGAATATCATATTCCAAGCCTTCTGGTCCCTTAATGTAGAAGCTGCTAAATCTTGTGTTATCCTGATTGTGTTTCCACAATACTTGAATTGTTTCTTTCTGGCTGCTTGCAATATTTTCTCCTTGACCTGGGAACTCTAGAATTTGGCTATAATATTCCTAGGAATTTTCCTTTGGGGATCTCTTTCAGGAGGTGATCAGTGGATTCTTTCAATTTCTATTTTACCTCTGGTTCTAGAATATCAGGGCAGTTTTCCTTGTTAATTTCTTGAAAGATAATGTCTAGGCTCTTTTTTTGATCATGGCTTTCAGATAGTCCAATAATTTTAAAATTCTCTCTCCTGGATCTATTTTCCAGGTCTGGTTGTTTTTCCAATGAGATATTTCACATTGTCTTCTATTTTTTCACTCTTTTGGTTTTGATTTATAATTTCTTGATTTCTCATAGTCATTAGCTTCCATTTGCTCCATTCTAATTTTTAAGGAATTATTTTCTTCAGTGATCTTTTGGACCTCCTTTTCCATTTGTCCAAGTATACTTTTTAAGGCATTCTTCTCCTCATTGGATTTTTGGACCTCTTTTGCCATTTGAGTTAGTCTATTTTTTAAGGTGTTATTTTCTTCAGTGTTTTTTTGTGTCTCCTTTACCAAACTGTTGACTCATTTTTCATGATTTTCTTGCATCACTCTCATTTCTTTTCCCAATTTTTCTTCTACTTCTCTTACTTGCTTTTCAAAATCCTTTTTGAGCTCTTCCATGCCCTGAGATCAATTCATATTTTTCTTGGAGGCTTTGGATATAGGAGCTTTGACTTTGTTTTCTGGTTGTATGTTTTGATCTTCTTTGTCACCAAAGTAAGATTCTATAGTCTGAGTTTTTTTACACTGTTTGCTCATGTTCCCATCTAATTACTTGACTTTTAAATTCTTTGTTAAGGGCTCTGCTTCCAAAGTGGAGGGTGTACTGTCCTAAGCTTCACGAGTTTTATGCAGCTGTTTTTAGAGGTACCCCCAAGGACCTGTAAATTTTCAGTTCTTCCAAGGTGGTATGATCAAAGGCAAGGTGTTTACTCCTTTCCTGGCCTGTGCTCTTGTCTATGAGTGACTACAAGCACTATTTTCTGCCTTGGAACTGTGAGGAGGATTCCCTCTTCACAAAGCCAGTGGTTCTCCTTGTCCCAGTACTGCCACCCAGGACTGTGACCCAGATCCAAGTACAGGCAAAGCAAGAGAATCCTGCCTTACCACCAACAAAGAGATGTCTACAATCCCCCTCTGATCAGCCGCTTGATCCCCCCGCTATCTGTGGGCTGAGAGCTCCAGAAACTGCCAACACCACTGCTGCCACAGGGCTGTACCAGGGCTGGGACCAGAGAGCAATCCTCTCTCACCAAGGTCCAACAGACCTTTCCCACTGACCTTTTAAGTTATCTTTGGTGTTTGTGGGTTGAGAAGTCTGGAAACCACCACAGCTGTCCATGATTCGGTCCCCCGAGGCCTGCTCTAGGTTTGCTGGGGCCCCATCTTTGCTGGCATAACCCACACTGACCTGTGCTCCTCTCCCAATGCAGCACAACAGACCTTTCCTATTGACTTTCTGGGTTGTCTTGGGATGGAAATTTGTTTCACTCTGTCTTTTTGTGGGTTCTGCTCCTCTAGAATTTGTTTAGAGTAATTTTTTATGGGTATTTGGAGGGGTTTGGGGAGAGCTCAAGCAAGTCACTGCTTTTACTCCACCATCTTGGCTCTGCCCCACTAAAGTTGTATTTTTTTGGGGGGTTTTTTTTTTTTTTAGGCAATTGGGGTTAAGTGACTTGCCCGAGGTCACATAGCTAGTGTCAGGTGTTTGGTCTGAGACTGGATTTGAACTCAGGTGAACTTTTTGTATTAGTTATGTCAAACAACTTTTCATAATTTGGTTACCACTAAAACAATTTGGCTATTGTTGGTTATTGTTTTAATGTATAAACTTACCAAAAAAGTTTGTTTGGGTTATGGCTTGCTGAGAATTTGCAAGTATGTAGAAATAATGTTTAATGACTGGCTTTTTATACCATGACAAATTTAAATTTGGGATGTAAATCCTGGAAAAGTCTTTCCTAAGCTGTGATTAGTGAAACTTGTTGTTTGGGGTAAAAGCTCTTGGGACCATAAATTATTTTATTTTGAGTTGTCTGATGGATCATAATCCATCAATAATCAATCATTCGCCATCTCTGAAAGAAATGTCACAAGTTCCTCAGAGAGAATGTGATGATGGTGGGAAGTCTGCATTGAGAAAAGCTGAGGGAACAATTTTAGCCTCAGTCTAAGGATGGGATCCTCCTGGCTCAGTTTCCCCATTGTGTTCCTCTGAAAAGGAATGTTACCCACCTGGCTATTATGAGGTGGACTTGATACTGCATGGTTGGAAAACTGTGAATTATCTGAATCCAAACAGAGCTAAGGATGTTTTATCCTGTCATATTTGGGCCCTAAATCTTGTCCCTGATTTATCCTTTCGTTGCAAATTTCTATGATCAGAGCCAGTGTTCAGTAAATGATTAATGCAAATGTGTGAGATCTTGCTGTTTTGACCCGAATGTGTAGTCAATCAATACTCCCAAACAACTGAAATTAAATCAGAAACATCTTCAGTTTGTTTTGGGGAGGAAAATTTCAGTGAAAATTGAGGTGAAAGTTCTTCTCTGGCAAATTCATTTGTGTAACTATTGAATCCAGGGGTGGAAAACCGCTACCTGCAAATGTTGCTTAAACTTTTGGGAAAGTAACAAGGTCAGATAATCCTGCAGGTCAAATGTAAATGATTTTAATGGGACTCTTACACTTTTGCTACTTCCTATATCTGGGCCCTGCAGTCTTTTCTGTCAAGTTTGTGTCTTCCAGACTACAGGCCATTCACCTACAGTTGATAGCAAACAGTGGGTACCAACCAATGTCTCCCCATCATCCCCTGGATGCGGCCTGTGCTTGGTTCCTATCAACCTCCTCTTTGGGATCCCCTCAAGGCAGGGACAGCTCTATGCCCCTTGCCAGCAAGAAGCCAAGACGTTTGCCCTTTACACCAAAATAAGTTGGGTCCCATTTGTTTGAGGGGGAAAAATGGGGATAGGATCTGAACCCTAAAAGGAAAAGACTATGTCTTTGGGATCTGGACTCCAAAAAGGAAAATCCCTGGACATCCCCAAATCCTTGGCATTTGCCTAAGGCTATAATCCACTCAACTAGCCTTTCATTGTGGCTATACCCAATCTCCCAGTTCTGTTCTGTTACCTCCTGATTGCCCTTGGCAAATGAATGTTGTATTTTGTCAAGAACTTTTTCTGTATCTCTTGATATAATTATATAATTTTTTGCTGTTTTTGTTACTGATGTGGTCAATTATACTGATAGTTTTTCTAATATTAACCATACCTGCATTCCTGGCATAAATTCTACCTGGTCACAATATATGATCTTTGTGAAATAGTGCTGTAGTCTCCTTGCTAATATTTTATTTAAAAATTTTTCCATCAATATTCATTAGAGAAACTGGTCTATAGTTTTCTTTCTCTGTTTTTGCTCTTCCTATTTTAGGTATCAAAAACATATTTGTGTCAAGGAAGGAATTTGATAAGACTCTTTCTTTACCTATTTTTTTTTCAAATAGTTTGTATACTATTGGAATTGTTTTTTAAATATTTGGTAGAATTCACTTGTAAATCCATCTGGTCCTGGGGATTTTTTCTTAGGGAGCTCATTGATGGCCTGTTCAATTTCTTTTTCTAAGATAGGGCTATTTAGGTATTCTATTTCCTCTTCTGTTAATCTGAGCAGTTTATATTTTTATAAATATTCATTCATTTCACTTACATTGTCAGTTTTACTGACATGTAATTGGGCAATATAACTCCTAATAATTGCTTTAATTTCATCTTTATTGGTGGTGCATACACCATTCTCATTTTTGATACTGACAATTTACTTTTTTTTTAAAATCAAATTAGTCAACGGTTTGTCTAGTTTATTTCCCCCCCATAAAACCAACTCCTAATTTTATTTATTAGTTCAATTTTTTAACTGTCAGTTTTTATTAATTTGTCCTTTGATTTTTAGGATTTCCATCTTGGTGTTTAATTGAGAATTTGTTGGTTTAATTAATTGATCTGCTATTTTTCTTTTTTATTGATGTAAGTGTTTAGAGATATAAAATTTTCTCTAAGTACTGCTTTGGCTGTATCCCACAAATTTTAGTATGTTGTCTCGTTGTTATCATGATATTTAATGAAATTACTGATTGTTTCTATGATTTGTTCTATAACTCCCTCTTTAGGGTAAGATTATTTAGTTTCTGCTTAATTTTTAATCTCTGCTTCCAAGCTCCCTTATTAAATATAATTTTTATTCATAAAAATTTTACTTCCCATGCATCATGGTCTAAAAAAGCTACATTTAACATTCCTGTTTTTCTGCATTTGTTTGTGAGGTCTTTATGCTATAATACACAGTCCATTTTTGTGAAGGTGCCATGTACGGTTGAGAAAATGCTATACTTTTTATTTCCATTCAGTTTTCTCCAGAAGTCTATCCTATCTAATTTTCCTAAAATTCTATTCATCTCCTTAACTTTTTTCTTATTTATTTTATGGTTAGATTTGTCTAGTTCTGAGAGGGATAAAATGAAGTCCACTATTCATATAGTTTTCCTGTCTATTTCCTCTTGTAATTTATTTCACTTTTCCTTTAAGGATTTGGCTATTAAGCCATTTGGTGCATATATGTTTAGTATTAATATTACTTCATTGTCTTTGGTACCTTTCAGCAAAATATAGTTTCACTGATAATTTTTTTAAATTAGGCTCATTTTTGCTTTTGATTTATCTAAGATCATGATTGCTATCACTGCCTTTTTTACTTCAGCTCAGTTCATTGGTTTAACTCAAGTGTGTTTGTTATAAACAATATGTTGTTGAATTGTGGTTTCTAATCTATTCTGCTATCTCCTTCTGTGGGTTTGTGTTTTTTTTTGGTTAGGCTATGGGGTTAAGTGACTTGACCGGGGTCACATAGCTAGTGTTATGAGTCTGAGGCTGGATTTGAACTCAGGTCCTCCTGAACTCAGGGCCAGTGTTCTATCCATTGCACCATCTAGCTGCCCCTCTCTGCTTCTGTTTTATGGGTGAGTTCATTCTATTCACATTCACAGTTATGATTGCAAAATGTGTATTTCCCTCAATCCTATTTTCTTCTGTTTATTCTTCTCTCTCTCTTTTAAACCCTGTCATTCCTCAAAAATCTGTTTTGCTTATGATCACTGCCTCCCTTAATTTGTCCTCCCTCTTATACTCTCCTCCCTTTCTCTTAACCCCTTCTCATCTTCCTTCCCTGTTGTGTAAGATGGATTTCTATACCCAACTGAATGTGTATATGTGTGTGTATGTATATTGTATTTGTCCCCCTTTGAATATATATATATATATGTATATATATATATACATATATATATATATACATGTATATATATATATATATGTATATATATGTATGTGTGTGTGTATTCTTCCCTTTTTGAACCAGTTCGGATGAGGAGGTTCAAGTGTTGTCCTCTTCTTCCATTTCCCTCTCCATTGCAAAAAACTCTTCGTCATATGCCTCTTTTATGTGAGATAATTTCCCCCATTCCTCCAATCCTTTTCTCTTCTCCCGGTATATTACCTTTTCTCATCTTTCCATTTCTTCTTTGGAGATCATCCAAACAAAATAGACTCATACTCATGCCCTCTAAGTAAACTCCTTCTAACTGCCCTAATGATGATAAAGTTCTTGGGGGTTACAGGTGTCACCTTCCCATTTGGGAATAAAGTTTAACTTTATTAAGTTCCTCATGATTTCTTACTCATGTTTACCTTTTTATGCCTCTCTTCAGTCTTGGTTTGAATGCCAAATTTTCTATTCATTTCTGGTGTTTTCTTCGGGAATGCCTGGAAATCCTCTGTTTCATTAAATATCCATCTCTCTCTCCCTCCCGCCACCCCAGGATTAGATTCCATTTTTCTGGATAGGTGATTCTTGGTTGTAATCCTAGGACTTTTGCCTTCCAGAATATCATATTCTAAGCCCTTCACTCCTTTATTGTGATAGCTGCTAGATGTAGTGTGATCCTAAGTATGGCTCCAGAGTATTTGTTTGAATGATTTCTTTTGGGCTACTTTCAGTACTTTCTCTTTGACCTGGGAGCTCTAGAATTTGGCTATAAAAAGTTCTTGTTTTACTAAGTAGGCCATTGTTCCACAGACCCCTACAGCAATTTTCATGTAATTCAAATTTACCTTCAGATGTGGTGAAGGGAAGGAAGAAGGAAGGGGGCCACAGGCTGTGGAGGGAGGGGGCTGGCATACCATTAAGGGACATGTAGGGGTGGGGATAGAGAAGCAAGAGCAGGATGGAGAACACGGAGGGGCTAGGGACAGATCCATGGCACCCAACCATGGAAGTACAGAAGGCGGAGGGAGCTGGGCACCAGAAATCTCAAGCCAAGTCTTCTGCTTGCACTGGGAGGGTTTTTTTTTTAAGGTTTTATTTATTTGTTCATTCATCTATTTATTTATTTTTGTGGGAGGTGTGGTGAGAGGCTGCAGAGTGGGGCAGGAGCAGAGAGAAAGAGCACAGTAACATAGGGTTTGGGGGCTTTTTTTTTTTGAATGTTGATTTCTTTCAGAATTCTTTACTTAAAGTCAAATTTGCACAATACAAATTTATGTAAAGCAAGACTGTCTGTAATATTCCTGTGAATTTTCATTTTGAGATCTCTTTCAGGAAGTGATTGGTGGATTCTTTCAATTTCTATTTGCTCTCTGGTTCTAAGATATATGGGCAGTTTTCCTTTATAATTCCTTGAAATATAATTTCTAGGATCTTTTTTTATTATGATTTTCAAGTAGCCCAATAATTCTTAAATTATCTCTCAATCTATTTTCCAGGTCAGCTGTTTTTCTGAGATAGTTCATATTTTCGTCTATTTTTTCATTCTTTTGACTTTGTTTTGTTGTTTCTTGAGAAAGTGGGACTTCAGATGGGATTTAATGGAAGCCAGGGAGGTTAAGAGGCATAGGTAAGGAAGGAGAGCATTCCAGGAATGGAGGACAACCAGAGAAAATGCCCAGAGCCAAGAGATATAGTATCTTGTTCTTGGAAAAGCAAGGAGTTCAGTGTCACTGAATTGAAGAGAATGGGTCAGAGATCAAGGTGTTGGTTGATTATTGTCCTTTGTTCCTGAAGAGGACTCAAATGACATCACTGGGCTAGAGTCAAGTTTCAGTGTGTTCCTCTGTGATCAGACTTTTCCCTGATCAGACCAATACAAGCTGGGAATGTTCTACCACAGGTCAGACACAAATAGTCCTTATGAACATTTGGGTGGATTCTCTGAATTTGTGCTTCTTGCACTTCTTCTGAGCCATTTCAATTCTGCAGAAATGTGTCAGAGATCAAGGTGTATGAAGACTGGAAAGGTGAAGGAGGGCTGGGTTATGAAGGGCTTTGAATGCCATTTTATATTTGATCCAAGAGGTGATAGAGAACCATCGGAGTTCATTGAGTATAGAGACATGGTCAGATCTACGTTTTAGGAAAATCACTTTGGTGGCTGAATGGAGGAGGCTGGACTAAGCTTCACACACAGTGTATTCCTGGCCAGACTCCATCATCAGTGATCACAGACTTCCTTCTCTGTTTCCTCATGCCAGCCTGGCCTGGAAAAATGACACTATGACTTTCTTTTGGATTTCCCCAAAACGGATTTGCCCTGGTGCATTTTCTTGATCTGTTTAGAAGAGTTTTGGGGATCATGAAGGGAGTGGAGCTCAGAAGTACTGTTTCTTGCTACTCTGTCATCTTGGCTCCTCTTCTACAACTTGTATTCATTGCTCTTGTGTTATTTGGAATCAAGCAGAACAAGTCCTATTTCTCCTTTGGGAAACAATTCTTCAAATACCTGAAGAAAGTTATCATCAGCATTTCTCTCTCCGTTGCCCTGCACCACCGACGTCTTCCCTTTTCTAGGCTAAACATCCTTAGTTCTTTTAGACAGTCTTCCTGTGACATGATTTAAGGTCCTTAATCATTCTGGTTGCCCTCCTTTATTTGTTCCAGCTTATCAATGTCATTCATAAAATGTGATAGAACTGAACTCTACTCCACATGTGATCTGACCAGGGCAAGCCCATATCTAGAAGGTTAACCCATAGTCCACTTCTTCAGAGTTCAGGTTGTGCCTTGCATCTCCTTTAGAGCTCACTTGTGTTTCACATTTCTTGTTCAAACCACCCTGAAACCCATTGTATCCTCCCAGCTATGTAACTTGAGTTCCTTCTATCTTACCTGAGGCCATGGGAATTATGGAGGGTGCCTCATGCTTCCTAAGAAGGTCTGCACCCCATGGGGCTCTCTTGGCTCTTTTAGAGGTGTGATGATAGATTGTGGGAGATTTGGAGGAGGTGGATTGTGCTCAGGAGAAGATTAGGCATCTCAAGCAAATGGAGAGAATGGCCAGAGGAAAAGAAGGGGATGGTTAAAAGAAAAAAAGTATGGAGCAGAATAAAGAGGTCAAAGTCTTAGTGGGGAAAATGGGGTCTGGGAATTTACTGTGTTTAACAGTTTATTTATGGAGAGTATCTTTGCCAAGAAAACCTTAAATGGGGTCACAAAGAGTGGGACACGACTGAACAACGAAAGCCATCAGTAAGTGGCTCTCCATCAATCACCACACCTATTTAGGGTGTGGTGGTATATTAGGTCATTAATGGTTTTTTTTAAATGTATACACTTTATTTTTATGTAACATTTTATTTTATTTTATTTTTTCAGTTAACAAGCATTCATTTTCTCTCCCTCCCACTTACCCCTCAATTAAAAGAAAAAGAAAGCCTTTGTAATACATAGTTGGGGCAGCTAGGTGGTTCAGTGGATAGAGCACCAGCCCTGAGTTCAAATCCGGCCTCAGACATATAACACTTACTAGCTGTGTGACCCTGGGCAAGTCACTTAACCCCATTGCCTAGCCAAACACAAAACAAAAAAAAAATACGTATACATAGTTAAACATTATAAGTTCCCATATTAGCTGTGTCCTAAAAATGTGTCTCATTTTGTAATGTAAGTCCATCACCTCTCTATGAAGAGATGGATAGCATGCTATCTCATCATTCCTCTGGGAATCATGGTTGGCCATTATATTTATTAGAATTCTCAATTCTTTCACTTATTGGTCTTCAGAATATTGTTATTGTATAAATTATTCTCCTGGTTCTACTCATTTTATGTCAGTTCATACAAGCCTTTCCAGGTTTCTCTGAAACTGTCCTTTTTGTCATTTCTTTCAGCACAATGGTATTCCATTATATTCATATACCATAATTTGTTCAGCCATTCCTAGATTGATAGGTACCCCTTCAGTTTCTAGTTCTTTGACACAACTGAGCTGCTATTAATTTTTTTGTTCATATAGGTCTTTTTCCTCTTTCTTTGGTCTCTTTGGAGGTATAGGTTAGGCCACCAATATTCTTATCTCTCAGAAAATGTTGATCTAAGAATGATGCAGAAAGGCTTAAAAGAACCAGGTGGGCTCGCCATCTTGGGGTGAGGGGAGGGGAGAGATAGGGAGAAAATTTGGAACTCAAAATCTTGTGGAAGTAAATGTTAAAAACTAAAAATAAATAAATTAATTAAAAAAAAAGAACCAGGTGGAAGGTGCTTTTCAACACCCACAAATCACCATTATCTAGTATCTAAGGAGAGTCAAGGCCAAGGCCCCATTCTGATTGATAGGGAAAGTCAAAGAAAGCCAAAGAGATCCCTATCAAGCCTGGGGAACAGAGGTTAGGGATACACCTGCAGCTGGTTAGGGCAGAGGGCTCCTCAGACAATCTTAATATTTCCTCCATAATTCCAAGCAAGAATTGTATGGGAAAGAGAAAGGAGAGACAGAGAAAAGGAAATTTGAGAACTACTTACTGATTCCAAGATCGCTCACCTCTAGTTCAGAAGTTTACACCTGTTAATGTTTAAAGTCCCTCAGAGTCTGGTTCCAGCTTGTCTTTGCAGACTAATTTCTCAATAGTACACACACACACACACACACACACACACACACACACACACACACACGCACACACATACTCTCACACACACATTCCAACTTCCTCTACCCTCTCTATTTTTGAGCCAAACTTGATGATTTGCCCCTCCCTGTAAATTTCTGACCTCTATACTTTTCTTTTTCTTTTTTCTTTTTAATTTGTGGAATAAAACAAACATTTCTATGCAAATCTATTACATACAGCTTGCTATTCTTTTTTAAACATATAATAAAGTTATCATGTAGATTTCTTTTTTTTCTTTTCCTTTTTTCCACCTCCCCCATATGCCTTTATGAAGATTGCTCTTCATATCCAGAATGCTCTCCCTCCTCATCTCCTATCTATCAGACTCTCTGGCTCTGGTCAAGGCTCAGCTTGAGTATTACCTGTCTATGAAGGCTTTCCTGACGTTCCCAGATGTTAATCTTTCCTTCCCCAGCGCCCACTTTATATTTATTTTGCATATATTGTATATCTATTTATCTGTGTGAGATAAGCTCCAGGAGGACAGGTACTGTTTTCATTGCTGTCTATATTCCCAACGCCTACAAGTAGTAGATCCTTAATTAGTGCTTGTTGAATCGAATTCTTCCTTTCCCCATCTCTTTAGGAAGGGGGGAGCCGATGTCTCGAGCCATTTGTCCCCAGCCCTCCCCCACTGTCAACAGGATTGTTATTATTGTCAATAACCAGTTACCAAGGATGACAGTACACTGGGCGTGTCCAAAGGCCAGAGGGAGACCTTGCCCTGACCCCAGAGTGGGGAGATCAGACTGAGGTGTTACAGAGGAAGGCAAAGAGAGGGGAGCACAGAGGCAGACATAGAGGAGAGGAAAAAGGGCAGGAAAGGGATAGAGGACAGGAGAGCTAGAAAAGCTAGAAATGTACCTCGGGGGTGCTAATTCCCAAGTTCTCCCTCCTATGCAAAGGTTTCTTCTGAATCCTAGATTCTTTATCAGGGAACAGGAGACCTCCTGATACCTGGACTGGGATACCTAGACACAGTGGATTATTAACTCAGTCCCTTCCCATTGGTTCCTGACCGAGTCAGGCTAGATTTAAAACCAGCAGAAATTACATTGCTAATTTATTCCTCTCCTTATCAAGAACTGATATGTCAGCTTCCCTGAGCTGCCCCTCTGCTCCCTTTACTTGGTCCTTTACTTGGCACTGAGATGGTGGAGCCTAGACTGATGGGAGTGCTGCTCTTGGCTGTCCTCCTGCATTTGGTGAGTTTCTGGTTTCTATGTCTCCCTCCATGTTACTCAAGAATGCACTAGAGCTCCTTAAAAGGAGGGAAGGGGAAGTCAGAGGCATAGGGCTAAAATGTATAATCAAAGGGGTATCGGTACAGTGGGACTGCCTGGTTTTTGGCTTGGGACTTTGGACCGTAGATTTAGAGCTGGAAGGGATTGAGGAGGTTAATAAAAGCCCAACCTTCTTATTTTGCAAATGAGGAAACATGACTGACATGAGGAGTAATGGAAGAGTCAGAATTTGGACCTAGGTTATTTGACTTGACCCAGTATCTTTCCCCTGTGCTAGGCTTGCCCCTTTGTTTAGCCAAACTTCAAGGGATCAGAAGGCTGGAAGTTCTCAGCCCAGTTTTCTGGAGGATATCATAGCCTGTTAGGTAGACAATTCCCATCTGAAGTGGAAATTCTCTTGGACCTCGGGAGGAGAGGCTGTTGGCTCTAAGACAGTTCCCATTCTCTTGTCTTTCCCTGGTTTTGGTGGAACTCACAGGCTGAAACAGAACCAGGAAGAGTGGGGAAAGTGTTCAGGAAATTGGGAGAGGGAGGAGGAGGCAACAGGAGAATGTGTCATCCTTGGATTCCCCATCAACCCCTCGGCACAGATGCTGTGTTCTCTCTTCTCACCTGGTCTAAGACTTAGTTCTCAGAACTGCTTTGCTGAGGTGGAGGGGGGAGACAGAATGGCCTTGAAGGGGGTGAAGTAAGGGGATCTAGAACTTTGGGTTTGGGCACAAGATTGGAATGTTTGTGACTGTCTTTGTAATTAGGACTGGATAGCAATCTCAGATTGCCAGGGGATGTGGGCGCAGGAGTATATTGCTAATGAGTCCCTTTCTCAGGTCCGTGCACAGAGCTACACACCTGAGCATAGAGCCTTCATGTGTGCCATGTATGATGACTGTGGGGAAAACCCTGAACTGTCCGGCAGTCTCCTTCCACTGGCCAATGTGTCTTGTGTATCCAATACTCCGGCCCGCAAACTCAGCGGGGAGCATTTGCAGCTCTTGAATCAGATCTGCCCACGGCTGTACCAAGGCCCTGACTCTACTTATGCCTGCTGTTCCACCAAGCAGCTGTTGGCTCTGCAGAGCAGCCTCGTGGTGATCAAGGCCCTTCTCAACCGCTGCCCAGCCTGTTCCGAGAACTTTGCTAGCTTGCACTGCCAGAATGTCTGTAGCCCCAATCAGAGTGTTTTCATCAATGTGACCCGCATCTCTGACATTGCAGGGACTAACCTCTCCAAGGTGGTGGCCTATGAAGCTTTCTACACACACAGTTATGCAGAGCGAGCCTACAATTCCTGCAACAAGGTGCAAATCCCTTCTTCTGGCAGCTTGGCTATAGGTGCCATGTGTGGGGTCTATGGCTCTGATCTCTGTAATGCCCAGCGTTGGCTTGATTACCAGGGTAACATAGCCAATGGGCTTGCTCCTGTGGAAATTGCCTTTCATCTCTTGGAGCCTGGCCAGGTCCCAGGGGATGGAATGGAGGCCTTGGATGCAGAAATATGGGGCTGCAATGAGACTCAGGGTAACGATTCCGAGGCATGCTCATGCCAGGACTGTGCCTCATCCTGTCCTGCTATTCCCCACCCTCCCAAGCTGGATTTAGCCTTTCGTGTAGGGGGGATGCACGGTGGGCTGTTCCTGGCAATCATCCTCTCTGCTATCTTTGTCTTATTCTTCACTTTCCTTGTGGTTTACCCCTGCCTCAGAAAAAAGGACAAGATGCCCAAGAAGCCCACAGGCTGCTCTAACAGGGTTAGCCATTTTGCCTATATCATCCTTGGCAACCTGTTCCAGAGTTGGGGCACATGGGTGGCCTCATGGCCAAAGACAGTTTTATGTCTCTCCACAGCACTGGTAGTGGGACTGGCAAGTGGTATGGTCTTCGTGGAGCTGACCACAGATCCAGTGGAGCTGTGGTCAAATCCCAACAGCCAGGCTAGGAGGGAGAAGGAATTCCATGACCGCCATTTTGGGCCTTTCTTCCGCACCAACCAAGTGATCTTGACAGCTCCTAGCCAGCCTGGTTACATCTATGATTCCCTGCTTCTGGGACCCAAGAACTTCAGTGGCATTTTGAACGAGACCTTGCTCCTTCAGCTGCTGGAGCTGCAAGAAGAGCTGAGGTACATGGAGATCTGGTCAGAGGAAGAGCAACACAACGTCTCCCTAAGGGACATCTGCTATGCACCTCTCAACCCCAAAAATTCTAGCCCGGAGGACTGCTGCATCAACAGCTTCCTGCAGTATTTCCAAAGCAGCCGCACCAACCTCCTACTCAGTGCCAATCAGACCCTGATGGGGCGCACAGCCGAGGTGAACTGGAGAGACCACTTTCTCTACTGTGTCAAGTGAGATCCTCTGGGGTCAGGGGCAGGGGGAGGGAGGGCCAGCAAGGAGAACTAGGACTCAGAAAGCTGTACTGATTTGCCCACTGCCACCACCCAGTTCAGTCCAAGGGGAGGCACCTTTCTCAGAATTACTAGCACATGGGGCAATAAACGACAACAGTTGGTTATTCTATTAGGCTTTAGAGATTGCAAAGCACTTGACAGACGTTCTTTCATTGAAGGCTCACAACAACCCTGTGAGGTAGGTCCTACAAGTACCTCTTCCTTTTTTACAAATGAGGAAATTGAGAGAGATCAGAGACATCAAGTGACTTGCCCGAGGTCACGTCAGATAGTGTCAGAGGCCAGATTTAAACCCAGGGCTTCCTGACTTCAAGTCTAGCACTTTATCAATGAATAGAAAAGCATTTATTAAATGCTTACTATGTGCCAAGCACTGTGCAAAATTCTGGGGATACAGATCCAAAAATGAGAGAGTCTCTGCACTCAAGGAGTTCCATTGTAACTTGGGGAGATAGCACATGTAAGAGAGTGATGGGCAGGGAGGGATGTTTCAGTTCATAAAGTCACAGAGATGGTGAATGGAGCAATATGGGAATGGAGTGATTGACACATCCTTTCTAGGAGCATGTTTTGATTTTTTTTTGGCTAGGCCGTGGGGTTAACTGACTTGCCCAGGGTCACACAGCTAGTAAGTGTTATGTGTCTGAGGCCGGATTTGAACTCCGGTCCTCCTAACTCCAGGGCCGGTGCTCTATCCACTGTGCCACCTAACTGCCCCCATGTTTTGATTTCGATTCCAGAGCTGGCAAGGGGAGCAGGAAGGTTTTACAAGCAGCATCCGGATAGGATGGGATATAAAGTGAACCATGCCCAGGATCAGCTAGATAGAGTGGGCCATGGAAGGTACCCACCAATCAGGACAATGAGGACTCTAGGGTGGGAGTGGCAGAGCTTTACCAGAGGGTTAATTCTTCCAGGGCATGGTCTCTGGTCCCAGCAACAGTGTTGAGGAGGAGAAGACAGCCAGGTACTAGGTGGTATTGTCAAGGCACCATCAAGAGGGCCGGCCTTTGAAAACAGCAACCTCACGGAATATCTGAGCTGGAAGGGACCATCTAGTAGAGGTAATCTCTTTCATTTTACAGATGAGGAAATTGAAGTCTAGAGAGGGGAAGCAACTTCTTGTCCAAGGTCACTCAAAAATCAGTAGTCTTTTTTGTTTGTGTGTTTCCAGATTTGTAATTTCTATAGTGTATGGCATTCTTGGTGAGGAAAACCCCCCTCTACTAATGCATATCAGTAGTTATAATCTTAGCACATTTCCTAGGATTACTGAGAAGTGACTTGCCTAGGCCTGATTCTGAGGCCAGTTGTCAATCCATCAACAAACATTTGTTAAGCACCTACTACGTGCCAGTCACTATGCCAAGCTGCTTTTCTAATTGTCTTCTTCAGTACTTTTTACCTCAGGCCACACTCTTAACCCTGTACTCACTTTACTTTTTCCCTGGAATCTTCCTTCACCCCTTCTTTACTGTTCAGAAATACCAAAAGCGACATATGGAATTGAAAAGCAAAATTATTTTTTGAAAAAAATTTTAGTGTTTCTCTTTTTTCACACTCTGGCAAAGAAATCTTTCAAAGTTCACACTCTGACCCAGCTGCCAACACAGCTTGAGCCTCTGACCTTGGGAGCCTCCTGATTCACAAGATAAAGTCTTTCTTTGCCCTCTGCTGGGCAGGTCCTCCCTATTCTATTTTCCCTGCCCTGATTCAGGCTCATGCTGCTTCCTTGCCTACAGTGAGAAGGCCAGGGCACAATGCAAATGAGAAAATGTGGTGTCTAGGGTGGTTGTCTCCTAGTCTATCAGGGCAGCCTAGCTTTGATACTGTCAAGACTTCCCATTACCCACTCTTGTTGACCATCTTCACAGAGGCCGGGTCTAGCAGATGGAAACCTGAGCCCTGGAAAAATACATCCCAGGCCTCTGGGAGTCTATATGGTGTGGCCCCATAAAGATGGAGCTAAAGCCTGCAGAGGGGCAGAAGCTAGAAAACTTCTACCCCAGGGCTTTGTTCTTACTACAATCGTTAGGCCCTTCTGGCTCACACCCACCCTTTAGACTGGGCTGTGTGCTACCCTGATGTCTGTACCTCCTGATCATTGAAAGATGTTGAGAGGAATTTTGGGAAATCACAGCCCAAATCTCTAGGCTTGGCAACTCTGCCCCCTAGCCCAAGATGGGCCTGATTCCACAAGATTTTTTCCCCCTTGTTAATCTACTTGGTTTCCCCTACACCACTTTTTACTAACTTAATCCCTTCAGGATAAATTAGCTTGGAGAACACTGGGGCCCATAAGGACCCCTAAGAAGATAGCTCCTTTCCTTTAAGGAAGCCCAGACAACAGCCATGCTTCTCCTGGGACCCTGATGACATTTGGACTCTAATTTTTTGGAACTTGTTGGCTTCTATTTCTAAGTGTTCTAAAGAATCTCTCTCTCAACTCCTGCAGCAAGTGGCTCAGTAAAAGTTCTGAGTGTGGAGTCAGGAAGACTTCAAATTCAACTTCAGACGCTTACTAGTTGTGTGACCCTGGGCAAGCTGCTTCACCTCAGTTTCCTCAGCTGTAAAATGGGGATAATAAAAGCACTTACATCACAGGGTTGTCGTAAGGATCAAATACTTGGCACAACGTGGCTGCTATATAAATGCTTCTTCCTTTTTCTCTTTTCTCTTCCATCTCTACACATATTTTGGAGCTTCAAAATGAGAGTGGAAAAATTATTAGGATTAGGAGCTGAAGGAGGACAGGAACGAGAAAGCATTTTTTGAGCATATGCTTCTCCTTTGGTTGCCCTTACTCAAGTCCTCCAAGGAGTGCCTCCTTCCAGCTGAAGAGGAGAGGTGAGGTAGAAGGAGGTGCCCTGGAATTAAAATGACCCCAGTCCTAGTCTTGCCTCTGCCACTATGAGCCATGCGATCTTGGGCAACTTATTGAAACTCTGGGCCTCAGCTAGCTCATCTGCCAACTCAATGAGTCTATCAACAAACATTTAAATCTTCTTAGGAGCCAAGCACTGTGATAGACATCAGGACAAAAATAAGGTCTGGGTCCTACAAGAGTTTCCATTCAACTGGGGGAAAACAACAACAATGTACACATGATATATGCAAAATAAACACATAAAGATAAGGTAATGGAGAGGGGCAGGGAAGGGTACTAACAGCTGGGGAAGATCAAGAAAATCTTTATGCAGAAGGTAAAATTAAACCTGAGCTTTGAAGCAAACTAGGGATTTTAAAAGATAGAAGGGAGGAGGGAGTATTCCAGGTGGGGGGGGAGGGGTCTATGTACAAATAAGAGGGTTAGACTCAGTAATCTTGGAGATCCCTCTCTACCCCAAAAATTCTCAGATTCTATGAGATGGTGTGGGGGGGATGGCTGGAGAGGTGGGAGTGGGGATGGGCGGGGCTGAACGATGTAATGACAGGTGAAAACCTGTGTGACTGCCGTAGAGTAGAAGGAAGGGGGCAAGAAGTTAGGTGGCAGTGTCTGATGTTGGTTGCCAGTTCCTAAATTCTCTTTCCATTTCCCTCCTTTCAGTTCCCCTCTCACGTTCACGGATGGCACGTCCTTGGCTCTGAGCTGCATGGCTGATTATGGGGCTCCTGTCTTTCCCTTCCTTGCTGTGGGAGGTTACACAGGTAAGAGGAACAAGCCATCTCACTGACCAGAGAAGAGGAAATGAGTGAGGCATATAAGACACGTTAAGATAGGCAGGGCATTTTAATTTTTTTTTTAATTTAAAAAAATCTTTTTTAGGCAATTGGGGTTAAGTGACTTGCCCAGCTTCACACAGCTAGTGTCAAGTGTTTAGTCTGAGGCGGGATTTAAACTCAGGTCCTCCCGACTTCAGGGCGGGCGCTCTATCTACTGCACTACCTAGCTGCCCCTAGGCAGGGCATTTGAGAGTGATCACTGAGAAGGACCTTGAAATAAAGAGTATGTGAAATTTCTTAGTAAAAGCCAAGACATGAGAGTGGCAAAGTGATTAGGATTAAGACCTGAAGGGGGACAGGAGTGAGAAGGCACTCTGAGCAAAAGCCTTCCCCACAGGAATTGAATAGTAAGGTTATGGGGGATGTGTTAGTCATCTTCAAGCATGGGAAGGCTTCATGTGAGAGCTGGACTAGGATTGTTCTGTTTGGCCCCACAGGGCAGAACCAGGAGCAAAGGACAAAAGTTAGAAAGAGGCAAACTGAGGCTTGATATCAGGAAGAATTTCCTATCAGCTAGAGGTTTCCCAAAGGGAAATAAGAGATAATGTATTCCCTCTCACCGAGGTCTTCAGGCAGAGACTGGACAATGACTAGTTGGATGTGTCAGAGTGGGGATTCCTTTTTGGATACTGGTGGAACTAGATCAGGGGTGGGGAACCTGCAGCCTCGAGGCCACGTGTGGCCTTCTGGGTCCTCGGCTGCTGCATGTTGACGGAGTCCAAGTTTGACAGAACAAATCCTTTTATGAAGGGGATTTGTTATGTGAAGTTTGGATTTAGTCAAAGGGCCACACTTGAGGACCTAGAAGGCTACATGTGGCCTCGAGGCTGCAGGTTCCCCACCCTTGGACTGCATGGTCACTGAGGCCCCTTCTAGCTGCATAATTCTGCAATTCTGCAACCTTGCCATCTGTCATATTGAGATGGGGGAGGAGAAGCTATGGCCTGAAACCATCAGAATACCACCTCTCACTACTGCCTTTTCTGACACACACAGATGTTCCTCTCTTTGTTTTTTTTTCTTTGTTTTTTTTTTTTGCTTTTTGGAGAAGGCAATCAGGGTTAAGTGACTTGCCCGTGGTCACACAGCTAGTAAGTGTCCAGTGTCTGAGGCCGGATGTGAACTCAGGTCCTCCTGACTCCAAGGCCAGAATTCTATCCCTCGCACCACCAACTCCCCTGGCCTTCTCTTTGTGCTTGGGCCTGGAGAATGCTAGACAAAACCTTCTCCTCTAGCTGCAACAGGGTAAGGCATGGGGTCTAGAGCAATGGGAGGAGATGGGATGGCTTTGATGAGATAGGTTTCCTAAACTGGAGGTGAGGGATGGGGAGTGAGAGGCAGGAGATGATGAGTCAGAGCTTGTTTCAGACTAAGCTCCCCAATGGAGGAAGGAAGCTTGTGGAAGCTGAGAGAAGAGGAGCCAAAGGCCCCCACTGTTCTGCCTTCTCTTTTTCATAGGGCAGGATTTCTCTAATGCCGAGGCTCTTCTCCTGACTTTCTCCCTGAACAACTACCCCGCTGGGGATCCTCGCCTGGCGCAGGCTCAGCTCTGGGAGAGCCACTTTCTGAAGGTCATGAGAGACTTCCAGGAGCGCACAGCAGGCACCTTTGAGGTCACTTTCTATGCAGAGGTAAAGGACACAAACCAGGTGGCTTCTCTCGCTCCTTCTGAAGTGTACCTGCCCTCCTACCTGCCCACCCCTCTTCTTCTCCATAATCCCCAACCATTTCTGTTCCTTCCTGAATTCCACCAAACCTGTCCACCCACAGCGTTCTCTGGAAGATGAGATAAGCCGCACCATAGTTGAGGACATGCCTGTCTTTGCCAGCAGCTACTTCATTGTCTTCCTGTACATTTCTCTGGCCTTGGGTAGATACTCCAGCTGGTCCCGTATATTGGTGAGGAGCCTGTAGGGTGTGGGGGCTTAGGGGCTGTCTGGGGACTGGTAGATCTCCCTTTTCTCTTCTGGAAGGAGGGACCGTGCAAGCTCACCTTGCATTAACTTAGATTTTAGGAATGGAGAGAAGGAAGCGCTGGGAGGGAGGGAGGCAGGAGTGAGTTTTTCCCTCGGTTCTTGTTTGTTCTCTTCCCCATGCTCCTTTGTTGTGTGCAAAGCTTAAGTCACCAGGTTCTGTTGCAGGTGGACTCCAAGATAACTCTGGGCCTAGGTGGGATCCTGGTGGTGCTGGCATCTGTCCTGTCCTCAATGGGCTTCTTCTCCTACTTGAGCATCCCCACTTCTATGGTGATCATCCAAGTGGTTCCCTTCCTTGTGCTTGCTGTTGGAGCCGACAACATCTTCATCTTTGTTCTTGAGTATCAGGTAAGAAAAGGATTAGGGAGGGTTTGTGTAGGCCAAGGATTGGAAGAGCTGAGATATGTGTTTTGGAGGGTATCCTTTCTATCCTTGCTGTCCCTATTCAGAAGCAGCCAAAGCTTCATGGAGCTTCAAAACTCTGTTAAAGGAGAATTTGGGCTGGTCTGTGCTTTGGGAGCTCTGAAGGTGTTGGACTGCCAATGGTGGGAGCTGATCCATGGTTTGAAGATGCTGATGGAGTAGGCAGAGGATCCCATTAGCCTATTGTGTGTGTGTGTCAGGGAGAAGAGATAGATAGTGCATTTCTAGTTGTTGGGATGCTGGTGGCCTTAGGGAGACCATTCATCCATCCATCCATCCATCCATCCATCCATCCATCCATCCATCCATTTGTTCATTCATTCATTCATCAAGCATTTATTGAGCACCTTCTGGGAGCAGTGTACTGTGTATGGTAGCACAGTAGAGTATGGTAGTGGGGAGATACAAAGTTTAAATGAGGTATAGCTTTTACTCTCATGGAGTTTATGGTATAAGAGAGGGTTAAGACATGAACACAAGGGGCAGCTAGGTAGTGAAGCGGGTAGGGCACTGGCCTTGGATTCAGAAGGACCTGAGTTCAAATCTGTCCTCAGACACATAACACTTACTAGCTGTGTGACCCTGGGCAAGTCACTTAACCCCATGGCCTAGCCAAAAAAAAAAAGACAAACACAAAAAGGTACATCTATAATATAAGTGCACTGAGGGATGTAAAACAAAGTGATATGTAGAGCTGAGAGACTTGATTGGCTATATGAAGTCTGAGGGGAAAATTACAGCCAATTAGAGGAGGGAAAAGGTCAGGGATGGCCTCATGGCAGAAGTGGCATTTGAATTAGGCTTTAAAGGATGGAGAAGAATTCAACAGGCAAAGAGGGAGTAGGATGGCATGTCAAGTATGAGGTATAGCATGGGTAGGGAACACTGTATATGTCCTAACAGGATAGACAATAATCCAGTTTAGCTGAAGCAGAGAGTGCATTGAAGAGAGTAATCTGAGATAAGGCTGAATTATAAAAGGCCTGGCATGGTAAGCAAATTTACTTGATCTTCAGGAGAGAACTGCTGATGATTTTAGAACAGAGGTATGACATGACCAGATCTATGCAAAAAAAAAAAAGATTATTTTGTCCTTTTTTTTTCCTTTAAGAGGTTGCCACGTCTCCCAGGGGAACAACGGGAGATGCATATTGGACGAGTCCTGGGCAGTGTAGCTCCCAGCATGCTCCTTTGCAGTCTCTCTGAGGCCATCTGTTTCTTCTTAGGTGAGGCTCTTCCACTCACTAACTATAAAGCTTTGGAAAAATCAACTTCCCATTTCATAGCCTGTTTCTCCATTAAAATAAAGGGGTTGGATGAAATGATCCCTGAAGGCCCTATTTGTAAAGTGCTTAGCACAATGCCTGACACATTGGAGGCACTTTATAAATGCTTATTCCCTTTCCTTCCACTCTCTTCTTTTTATCCATAGCTCTTTCTGTGTCTCTGGTATTCCTGCCAATAGATATGAAGTTATGTTTAGGGGATTCAGGAATTGTAGATCAGAACAGCATCTGCAGGTAGAAGAGAAAAGAAATGACTAGTTTCCCTCTTTTGGGAAAGGCAGTGGGGTATACTCTAAAGAGTCCTGGATTTGGAATTCAGAGACATAAATTCTGTATTTTCTTTTTTTTTTTCATTTCTTTTTATTTTGTTAAATATTTCCCAATTACATGTAATCAAATTTTAACAATCCTTTATTAAAATTTTGAGTTCCAAATTCTCTCCTTTCCTTCTTCCCCTCCCTCCTTCTTTAGAAGACAAGCAATTTTATATCAATTATACATGTGAGATCATGCAAAACATATTTCCATATTAGCCATGTTACAAACAAAAAAGCAAACAAATTAAAATAATACCAATAGAGAAAATTTTTTTTAAAAAAAGGATGCTTTAATCTGCATTCAGAGTTCATCAGTTTTCTCTCTGGAGGTGAATAGCATTTTTCATCATGGGTTCTTTGAAATTGTCTTGGATTGTTGTCTTGATCAGAGCAAGTAAGTCAGAGTTGATCATCCTTACAATATTGCTGTTGCTGTGTACAATGTTCTGATTCTGCTCACTTTACTTCGAAATGGCTCATTGGAGTCTTCCCATGTTTTTCTGAAACTATCTCCCTAGTCATAATGAACTAATAAATAAAACTAAGAGCTGGTTTTATGGAAAAAAAAGAAAAGAAACAGATAAACCATTGGTTAATTTGATTAAAAGAAGAAGAAAACCAAATTACTAGCATCAAAAATGGAAAGAGTGAATGTACCACCCTTGATGAAATTAAAGCAATGATTAAGAGTTATTTTGCACAATTACATGCCAGTAAAACTGACAATCTAAGTGAAATGGATGAATATTTACAAAAATAAAAACTGCCCAGATTAACAGAAGAGGAAATAAAGTACTTTAATAACTCTCTCTTAGAAAAAATAAATTGAACAAGCCATCATTGAACTCCCTAAGAAAAAACCTCCAGGACCAGATGGATTCACAGGTGGAATCCTATCAAACATTTAAGGAACAATTAATCCCAATATTATATCAACTGTTTGAAAAAATGGTAAAGAAGGAACCAAATTCCTTTTATGACACAAATATGATTTTGATGCCTAAACCAGGGTGAGTAAAAACAGAGAAAGAAAACTATAGACCAATTTCCTTAATGAATATCAATGCAAAGGAAGTAAATAAAATATTAGCAAGGAGACTACAGCAATATATCACAAAGATCATACACTATGACTAGATTGGATTTATACCAGGAATGCAGGGCTGGTTCAATATCAGAAAAACTATCAACTTAATTGACTATATCAATAACAAAAACAACAAAAATCATATGATTATATCAATAGATGCATAAAAGCTTTTGATTAAATACAACACTCATTCCTATTAAAAACCACTACAAAGCACAGGAATCAATGGAGCCTTTCTTAAAATGACAAGTAGTAGCTATCTAAAACCAAGAGCAAACATTATCTGCAACAGGATAACCTTGAAGCCTTCCCCATAAGATCAGGGGTAAAGCAAAGAGGTAAATTATCACCAATATTATTCAATATTTCACTGGAAATGCTAGCTATAGCAATAAGGCTCAGGGAAGGGAAGTAACTCACTTGAAGTCAAACAGATTAATAAGTGGCTGAGTGAGGATTTGAACCCAACTCTACAATTACAAAACCAATATTCTTTCCACTATGCTATGTTAATAATAATGTTCATATCATATACCTCAAATGGTAGATTGGAAAAGTCCTTAGAGTGGTCTGTGAATGAGAATTAGAAAGTCCTTAGAGTGGTATGTAAATAGGAGTTATTTCTATTATTGTTCTATAGCTCTGCGAAGCCTCTGAGGTCACCTGATCCATGCTAGAATGTCCTGAGAGGGCCTGGAAAATTAGTGCAAAGCACAGTTCTAAATGCCAGTCAACTCTTTATCTTAGCTTTAAGCACAGTTGCTTAGTGGCCTATCCTGTTGTTTAGCCCCTGGCCCAGCCCCTTGGTTTTGTTCTGGCCCCATTCCCAGCACTGCTCCTTCATCTTCTTTCAATGGCACTGTTTTCTCACTTTCCATTTGTTCCTCCACAAGGTGCACTGACTCAGATGCCAGCTGTGCGCACTTTTGCTCTGACAGCTGGCATGGCGATTATCTTTGATTTCCTGCTGCAGATGTCAGCTTTTGTTGCCTTGCTCTCCCTGGATAGCAAAAGGCAAGAGGTAGGGAGCTCTTGGAGGTCGGGGCTGGAGTGACCTCTGGGTGGAATTAAAGGGTGGCCTCATCTCCCCTAGCAATAGAGAGAGAGAGAGAGAGGAAGGCCTCTGGTGTCAAGGGCAGGATGTGATGGAAAGGGTGAGAATCAATCAGTTGCCAGGCATTTTATTAAGCATTTACAAGGTGTCAGACACTATACCAGACACTAGGGGATACAAAGACCAAAGTAAAATAAAATTCTTTACTCTGGGACCTTCCCTTCAGAAACTCAAGGAAATCCAATCCAATTCAATTCAATCCAATCACCTCTGTGCTAGGTGCTGGGTCTGCAAGACAGAACGGAGGCAGCATGGCATAGCAGACTTGGAATTGGGTAGACCTAGGTTGAAATCCCATCTCTGGCACTTGCTGACTGTGCAAGTCTGGGCAAGGCAATCAATCTCTCTGAGCCTCAGCTTCTTTATCTATAAAATGAAGAGTTGGGTTAGATGACTTATAAATTCCCTTTCCTTTCCACTCTGAAGCTATGATTCTTGTCCCCCAAGGAGCTCACGTTCTAAAGAGATAAGTAGACCTGTGATAATTTGAGGAAGGAGTCAGCACTATTAACTAAGGCATTGGAATAGGCTTCCCATTGGAGTGACACATCAACTGAGCTTTGAAGGAAGCTAGGGATTCTAATTGGCAAGAGGAGAGAAGGGAGTGCATTTCAGGCACAGTGGTAGAAGATGGAACGGTGAGTTCAGGGACTGGCAAGCTGGCTAGGTAGGCTGGAATGTGTATTAAACAAAGAGAGGTAATGTGTAACAAGTCTGGAAAGACAACCTGGAGCCCTTTTGTGAAGGGCTTTAAGTGACAAATTGAGGAGTTTGTATTTTATCTTAGAAGCAATTGGGAATCAGTGGAATTTCTTGAGAAAGGGGGTGGCACAGTCAGATTTGTTCTTTAGGAAGGTTATTCTGGTAGCTGTGGGAAGGGAGGATTTGAGAGGGGAGAGACAGGAATCTGGGAGTCCAATTGGTAGACTGTGGCAGTAGCCCAGCAGAGAAGGGATGAAGTCTTGAATTGGGGTGGAGGCTGTGTGAGTAGAGATAAGGGGACAGATGGGAGAGGGATTGTGGAGGTAGAATCTACCAGACTCTCCAGCTGACTGTATGTGGGAGGTGGGGCTGTGAGGCAAAGGGAAGAATCAAACATGACTCTGAGGTTTCCAAACTTGTTGATTTGGACGGATGGGAAAGAAATGGGAACGTTTTGGAGAGGGGCAGGTTTAAGGTGGGGAGGACAGTGAGTTTTATTTTGGACATGTTGATTGAACTGAACTTGTTTCCTTGAAGATCTGTTACTCTCACTGCTAATGAGAATGCTTCTCTAACCCTCCTAGGCTGGCCTCAAGGATGTTTGCTGCTGTGCTCGCTCCAGTAAATCGCCTTCCTCTCAGGAGAGTGAAGGTTTCCTACTTCGCTTCTTCCGCAAGTTCTATGCCCCCTTCTTGCTGCATAGATTCACTCGGGTCGTTGTGGTGAGCTCTAAGGGGAAGAACTGTGATAGGCCAGTTTGATGTAGGCTCTAGTTCCCAAGGGACAAAGGGATGCTAGGTCTCAAGTGAGAGTAGCGATTGAGACCAGATCTTGGGAACTCTCTAGATCTGGCGCAATTGGGAATCCTGGAATCTCAGATCAAAATGCAAGAAAAAGACTTCTTTCTGGACATGTCATTGGTCGTATCTATCTTCAGAAGGGGCTATATCTTGGAGACTAGACCAGAGGGGATATGCAAAAGGGCTGTGTTCACTTATTTTATGGCTTTATTAGGCTCCAGAGTGTACATTGTCCACTGAGACTTTTAAGAACTTGTGAGGGGCAGCTAGGTGGCACAGTGGATACAGCATCGGCCTTGAGGTCAGGAGGACCTGAGTTCAAATTTGACCTCAGACCAAACACTTGACACTTATTAGCTATGTGACCCTGGGCAAGTCACTTAAACCCAATTGCCTAAAAAAAAAAGTGAAAGAACTTGTGGATACAAGTGAGATCCTTGGGCAATACAACACCTCAGTATAATCAGCAGCCTAAGTATTTATCCTTCCTTCACCTACAGTGTCTATTTTTAAGAACTGTTTTGCTTTTGTACTTAGCAGCTCAGAGGAGATACACTAGGATTTTTTTTTAATCTGGGGAAAAAGTAGTTCAAGGAGTGGAGGCTGAGGGGAAGCTGGGTCTTGGGAGAGGGGCCCTGTTGTGAGGGTACCCTGAAAGTATTATTCTGAACAGTGGTATAGACCAGTGAAGGACCAAGGCATTGGTCTTGGGAAGAAAGTGTGCCTCATAAAGAGGCAGTATTCTCCTCCCACGTTGGCACCCTGTTGCAAAGCCCTTTTTGGCTCATGTTAATTATTTCTCTGCTCAGAGAGGTCACCATGGTCTTTATGGCTATCACAGATAGAAAGTAAAGTTTTCCCCTCTCCTTTGTGGAGGTGGCTTTAAGCTACTTCCCAAAGTGTTTAAGTTCCCTGAGGGCAATCCTTCCAGTGGCTGGGAGGAGACCTTTCCCCACTATTCTGGATGCTTGCTGTGTCCAAGGTACTTCCAGCAGTTTTTCTGTTGTCTCCAAGTAGAAAAGTTCTTCCCCTTCTCACCAGCTGTTTTTCCTTTTAGTTAGCGCTCTTTGTGGCCCTGTTTGCTGTGAGCCTCTATTACATGTGCCAGATCGAGGTGGGGCTGGACCAAGAGCTGTCACTACCCCAGGTGAGATGGTTATCTCGGCACTGACCATACAACTCCTCCCTTCTATATTCCCATTCAGGTGTCCTCTAGCCATTTGGTCTCCAAAGTGGAAGCGTTGGCCTCACCTCAAGAAATGGGTAAACAAGCAATAGGAGGGTAGAAAGATGGGTCAAATCATACCTTTCTCACAATAGATAATTGTGAGGCTTGTCTACCACACAACTGTTATCATCTCTCACCTGGATTATTGCAATAACCTCCTAATTAGTCTTTTTGCCTCAGCCTCTTCCCACTCCATTTCATTCTCCACATAGTTATCAAAATGTCTTTCCTAATGCATAGGATTGACCATGTTACTGCCCTATTGGCTCCTTACTGACTCCAGGTTTAAATATTATTTTATCTTTAATTCATCCTTTTAAAATGCACATTTTATAGTAGTTTTATTATTAGTTATATATAATATATGATAAATTATTAGCACAGTAGTATCTGTATATAACTCATAAATATGTATACAAAATATAAATAAATACACATATTGTGGGTACTGTGCTCAAATTTTTTTTTTTACTGACAAGACTGTTCAATCAAAAAAGTTTGGAGACCAGTCTTCTAGACTATTTTCCCTTTAATTCTTCCTCTGTTTCTAGAAAAAAAGTCTCTAGTACAGGGGTTCATAACTTTTGTATCATGATTTCCTTTGGTGGTCTGGTGAAGCTTATGGATCCCTTCTCAGAATAATGCTTTTAAATATATAAAATAAAATACATGGGCTTACAAAGGGAACCGATTATATCAAATATAAAACAAAAACAAAAACAAGTTAACTGACTCCAGGTTAAGAACCCCTGCTCTAGGAGATAAATCAACAAATGTTTTCTTTGCTCCAGGTTTGTACAAGACATTGTACTAGGGGTATACAAAGGGATACAAGGTATGGTCCCTGTCTTCAAGATGCTTATAACCCAGTTGGGAGGAGCATAAATGAAAAATTAATGATGTTGAGTGACAACAACAAAGAATCATAGGATTCTTAGATTCAAGACTGTAAGGGACTTCAGACTCTGAAAATTTATCTAGTCTAATTCCTTCATTTTTTGGATAAGGAAATTGAGGCCCAGAGGGCTGAAGGACTTGAATCAAGGTCCTCTGATTATGAATTAGCATTCTATACTGTGGCATATTTCAGTGTTGAAATGTGACTAACTATAAGCAATGACACCAATTTTTGGATGCAGCTCTTGTAAGTGAGGAACTGAGGGAATACAGTGGAAAATACACTGGATTTGGAGTCTGAAGACCTGGATTTTGATACCAGCTTCTGCATTTGTGGCCTTGCATAAGACGCTTCACTCTGGGCCTTAGTTTCCTCATCTGTAAGATGAAAGAGTTGGAGTAGATGATCTCTAAGGTCACTCCTAGGCTTAAATCCAGGAAATCAGTTTCATGACTTTCTAGCTACATTTTATACATGACCATTGCCAAAAGAATGGAGTAGATAGTATGAGTCAGAAGAAGGAGATATCACTGTAGTCTGAGAAACTTCATGCAAGACAAGGGGGAGGTATCCTAAGTTGGAGAATAGAATGTTTGGAGGTCAGTGAGTAGACTAGATTAGCTAGAGTAGAGGATTCATTTAGAAGATTAATGGGAGATCAAATTTAAGAGGCAGGTATTTTGGGGCCTTGAATGCCAGGATAAGAAGTTTAAATTTTATCCTATAGGTAATAAGGCAGCTACTAAAAGTTTTTGAGCAGGGGAGAAAAATGATAAAAAATAGTATTTTAGGAATATTAATACGGCAGCAGTGAGCTAGTGGGGAAATAAGAGAGATAGTGGGGTCGGTTAGAAGTCTGAGCTAAGGTGGTAAAAATGGGAATAGAAAGGAGACAATGGATTCAAGATACATTGTGAAGGTAAAATAAATAGGACTTAGGAACTGATTGGCTATGACAGAGAGAGAAAGAAATAAAAGATGATCCCAAGGTTTTGAACATGGTTTACTTGTGGTGCCACTAATGGAAATAGAGAAGTGAGGAGGGAGAGTAGGGTTTTGGGGAAAGACAAGTTCAGGATTCAATTTATTGAATTTGCAGTTACAGGAGGTGTATGTGTCCAGAAGGCAGTTTGAAATGCAAGCCTAGAGCTACAGAAAAAAGTCAAGTGTAGAGTGAAAACAGAGTTTTCTACTATTGGGAGTACTGAGGAGAGATGAGATATTGGAGGGAAAGAGAGAAAGGGAATACAGAGAAGGAGAATAGAAAGAAAAGAGTAAAGGGCTAAGGACTGAACCTTTGGTAATTGTCTATAGTTAGGGACCAAAATGGGGAAGATAAGACAGGAAAAGAGACAGAAAAGGAACAGAGGGAGGAAGAGAATAAGAATAATACAACATTATGGAAGCAAAGAGAAGGAGTGGTCAAAGGTGCCTAAAGTTGCAGAGAGATCAAGAAGATGTGGACTGAGAAAAAGCCACTGAATCTGACTATTTAAGAGGTCAATAGTAATCTTTGATTTAGTAGTTTCAGTGAAATGGTGGAAATGTAGAATCCTAGATTCAAGAGGATTAAGGAAAGAATTTTTGGTGAAGAAATAGAGGCAATAAATGTGGCTCACTCATTCTAGAAGCTCTAGAAATGATTTTTTTTAAAGGAGAATAAAAATAGGATAGCAGACAGGTTAGTTCTAGGGTCAAGGAAATTCTTTAGTTTTTCAATATAAGGAAGACCTAATTCATTTCAATTCCACAAATGCCTGTCAAGTGACTACAACATGTAAGATGTTGGGGGTACAAAGACAAAAACAAAACAGCTCCTTCCTTCAAGGAGTTTACATTCTATTGGGGACCTGATCATGTAAAGGAAAGTAGCATGGTATAGTAGAAAGAGTAATAGATTTATTGTTGAAGGACATGGGTTCAAATCCTGGCTTTGCTACTTACTACCAATGTGAGCTTGGCCAACTCAATCTTTCTTAGCCCTCAGTGTTCTAACTGTAAAATGAAGGGGAAGAACTAATTCTGTGATCCTGTGTTTGATAGTGAAGGGAAAGGGACTAGTAGAGAAAGACAGATCCCAGGTATGAATCTGAGTGTGGCTATGCGTGTGTGTGTGTGTGTATGTGTGTGTGTGTGTGTGTACACACATGTACATGCACATGCACACATAAGTGTATGCTTATTTAAATGTCTGTATAAGAAGGGGTGCATTTTTGTGTATGTGTGCAAATTTGGTTTGAATAGGTCTCTAACTTGGAGTCTGACCTATGAAGGAATCACTAAGCTGAATTTGCACCCTTCCCAGGATTCATACCTTCTGGATTACTTCCTGTTCCTGAACCGATACTTTGAAGTTGGAGTGCCTGTTTACTTTGTGACCACTTCTGGCTATAACTTTTCAAGCTTGGATGGCATGAATGCTATCTGCTCCAGTTCTGGCTGTGATCCTTACTCCCTCACCCAGAAGATCCAGTATGCCACAGAGTTCCCTGAAGAGTAAGTATTCACACCACCATTCCTTACTCCAGGCTTCCTTACCTTTTGACTCCATTTCCCCCTCCTACCTACTTCTTTTATTTCAGACTTCCTTGTCTATACCCTCAACTGTTTAGACCTCATCTGGAATGTTGTGCTCAGTTCAAGGCAACATGGTTTAGGGAGGACATTGATAACTGGAGAATGTTCAGAAGAGGGCAAGTAGGATGGTGAAAGGCCTTGAGTCCATGCTGAATGAAGATCATTTGAAAGAATTGGAGAGGATGCATAGTCTGGAGAAGAGAAGACTCAGGGAGAACACGACAGTTGCCTTCAAGTACCTGAAGAGGTGTCCTGGAGAAGAGAGATTAAACATTAATCAATCAACAAGCATTTATTAAGCCCCTCCTGGCCAGGGGGGTGCAATGCCTCTACTCTTTTTACACCCAGAGGGCAGAATTTAGCACAATTGGTGAAGGTTTCAAAGGGGCAAATTTAGGTGTGATGTCAGGAGAAATTTATAACAGAGTTGTTCCAGAATAGAAACGGCTGCCTCAGATTGGTAATGACTCTTGCACTGGAGCAGAGTCTCAATGACCACTTCTCAAGTATGATAGAGTCGAGACATTTTTTCCACTATGGGTAGGACTCAATTGCCACCAAAATTCCTTCTACTTCAGATATTCTGTGAGTTAGGTCCTCTTCTTCATTTCTCTACTTACTCTGCTCTAGGAGGAAGGGGTTGCCTCTGTGCTCTGATTGGAAGAGAACTCAAAGGCTTCCTTGTTCTACTATACCTACCCACCTTCACTCCCTAGCTTGTCACGGTTCCTGGAATTCCCTCATGACTCATTTTTTTGGGTTAAGATATAATAGTCTTTTAAACTTTACATTTTACTGTAGAGGGATAACATAGCAAGTCATTATAAGTCATTAATTCCTTTGCTCAGAATAATTAGCCAGGCACTAAGAAATGTCCTGAAGTAATCAGAGATCCATATTGATGGGTGAAGGGATAGGTACACAACATGGAGTATAGGAAGGCAGACTTGCGTGGGTTACCACAAGTGTGAAGGGGACATGAAGGCATTAGCTCTCTGGAGAATTTAGGGTACCACAAGGGAGGAATGGGGAAACAGTGCAGAGAAACTTTACCTGGCTTATAGGCAAGAGTATGCTGGAGCCAACTCCAACTAGTTCCTGAGAGCCAACTGTAAATTTTCACTGTGGGCATCTACGTCTTGGAAATTGGCAACTGTTACAAATCAGGGCTTTAATTATTGTTTTGTTGACTGTCTAAACTTAAGAAAGTAATGGAGAAAATGTTAATAATGCTGACTGAACTCGAGTGTGTTGTATGTACATTTTTTTCTTCTGGAGAGAAGATTGTTAAATATTTACCAGCACACCACTACTTGCTAGCTAGCTCACTGTCCTCTCTTCCTCTTCTGCTCTGACCCATTTGCTCCTCAGGTCTTATCTGGCTATCCCAGCTTCCTCCTGGGTGGACGACTTCATTGACTGGCTGTCACCTCTCTCTGAGTGCTGTCGTCTTTACAGAAATAACTCCTTCTGTCCTTCCACTGAAGGTAAGTCCTGCTGTTTTGGGGGGAGGTCCAGGAGATGGTGTTTATCTCCTTCAAGGGATTAAATTGATTCATTCAACAAACAATTTATTAAATACCAACTATGTGACAGGCACTGTATTAGACTATGGGGATAGAAAGACAAAACCCTCAGAGAGATTACACCTAATTCTAGGGAAATAACATGTACCATATACACAAAAAATTATATACAAAACATAAATAAAGTAGATTCAAAGTAAGTTGGGGGAGCACTTGCTGTTGGGGAAATCTAGATAGGCTTTCTGTAGGAGGTGTCATTTGGCTTGAGCTTTTTTCCCCCTTCAAATTCATTATTTATTTATTAGAATAAAAAAATTGAGTTTCAAATTCTCTCCCTTCCTCACCCATTGAGAAGACAAGCAATATGATACTCATTAAACATGGGAAATCATGAAAAACATATTTCCATACTAGTCATGTTGCAAAAAAAGCAAGAAAAATAAAGAAAGTGAAATTGCACTCAACATTTATCAGCTCTCTCTGGAGGTAGATAGCATAATTCCTTTGGAATTATCTTGAATCATTGTCTTGATCAGAGTAACTAAGTTTTTTACAGTTGATAATAATTACAATATTGCTATCACTGTATACAATGTTCTTCTGTTTTTCCTCACTTCATTTTGCATCAGTTCATATGGGTCTTCTCAGGTTGTTCTGAAACCATCCTATTTGTCATTTCTTATAGCATAATAGTATTCTATCACAGTCATATACCACAACTTGTTCAGCTATTCCCCAACTGATGGGCATTCCATCATTTTTAATTCTTTGCCACTACAAAAAGAGCTGCTATAAATATTTTTGTACATATCGGTCCTTTTCCCTTTCCCTGATCTTTTTGGGATACAGACTTAATGATAGTATTGCTGGGTCAAAGGGTATACAGAATTCTATAACCCTTTGGGCATAGTTCCAAATTGTTCTCCAAAATAGTTGAACTAGTTTACAACTCTACTAACAGCGCATTAGTGTCCCGATTTTTCCACATCCTCTCTGGCATTTGTCACTTTCTCTTTCTGTCATGTTAGCCAATCTGATAATTGTTATGTGGTACTTCAGAGTTTTTTCTAAATTTGCGTTTCTCTAATCAGTAGTGATTTAGAGTTTTTTTTTAATATAAGTATGGATAGCTGTGATTTCTTCTTCTGAAAACTGCCTATTTTTATTCATATCCTCTGATTATTTATCAATTGTATAATAGCACATATTTTTATAAGTCTGGCTCAGTTCTCTATATATTTGAGAAATGAGGCCTTTATCAGAGAAACTCATGATAAACTTTTCCCCTCAGTTTCCTGCTTTTCTTCAAATTTTAGGTGCATTGGTTTTGTTTGTGTAAAACCTTTTAAATTTCATATAATCAAAATTATCCCATTATATTTTCCATGATCCTCTCTGTCTCTTGTTTGATAATAGACTCTTCCTTTATCCATAGATTTTACAAGTATATTTTTTCATGTTCTCCTGATTTAGTGATGATACTACCTTTTATGTCTAAATCATTTATCCAGGTTGACTTTATCTTGGTATACAGTGTAAGATGTTGGTCTTGGCCTAGTTTCTGCCAAACTGCTTTCTGGTTTTCCCAGCAATTTTGGTCAAATGTTGAGTTCTTACCTCAAAAATTTGGATCTTTGGATTTATCAAACTCTAGATTACTATGGTTACTTACTACTATGAATGGGTACCTAATTTATTCCACTGATCCACCAGTCTGTTTCTTAGTACCAGACTGTTTTGATGATTGCCACTTTGTAATATAGTTTGAATTCTAGTACTGCTAGACTGCCTTCATTCACATTTTTTTCACTGATTCCATTGATACTCTTTACCTTTTGTTCTTCCAGATGAATTTTGTTATTATTTTTTTCTAGAGCTACAAAATAATTATTCGGTAGTTCGGTATGGCACTGAATAAGCAGATTAATTTAGGTAGATTTCTCATTTTTATTATATTGGCTCAACCTATCCATGAGCAATTAATTAATACTCCTCCAGTTATTTAGATCTGTCTTCATTTGTGTGAAGAGTGTTTTGTAATTGTTTTCATATAGTTTCTGGTTTTTGTCTTAGCAGGTGGATTCCCAAGTATTTTATGTTGTCTGCAGTTATTTTAAATGGAATTTCTCTGTCTCTTTCTACTGGGTTTCATCAGTGTATATAGAAATACTGGTGATTTATGTGGTTGAAGGCAGCTTGGATTTCTATGTGGACAAAGTAAGGAGGCAACACATTGTAGTCATAAGGAACAGCCTGTTCAAAAGCATTAAGAGACAAGATGGAATGTTGAATATGAGAAACATGCTTGGCTCAAATGTAGAGTTTGTGAAGGAGAGTTATATGAAAAAAGCGTGGAAAAAGAGTTTGAAGCTGGGTGATAGAAGCCTTTAAAAACCAAACAGAACAATTTGTATTTTATCTTCAAGGAAAGGAGGAACCACTGGAATTTCTTGAGCCCAGGAATGATATGGTCAGATCCGTGCTTTAGGAATATTAATTTGGCAGTTTCATGGAAGATGGAATGGAAAGAAAAGATTTGAGGCAGGGACCAAGGGGGTGATGATGAAGTAGGGTGGTAGCCATATGAATAGAGAACAAGAGGTAGAGTCAACAAGTCTTGGCAATTGATTTGATGGAATTGTGTGCTGAAGAAGGAAAAGTTGAGGATGACTTTGAGGCTATGATATTGGGTGATTGGAAGAATTGTGGCGTCCTCAATAGGAATAAAAGAGTTAGGATAAAGGGAGTTTTTTGGGGGGGAGAGGGAGTAAGATAATGATTTTGGACATGTTGAGTTTGAGATGCCTAAGGGACATCCAGTTGGGGATTTCCTATAGCAGCTGACAGTGTAGGAGAAAGAGAGAAGAGGGCCCGAGAAAGAGCCATGGGGTACATTCATACGGAGGGGGCATGATATGGATGATGGTTTAGTCAATGAGACTAAGGAATAGTGAGATGGGTAGGAGGAGGACCAGGAGAGAGCAGTGTTACAAAAAGCTGGAGAGTATCCAGAAGAGGGCACCCAGGATAGGTGAAGGGCCCTGATGTTATGATGTGTGAAAATCGGGCACATTTAGCCTGGTGAAGAGAAGATGGAAGGAAGGAGAAGGGAACATGCTAGCTTTGTCCTAATATTTGAAGGACTGTTATGTTGCTCCAGAGGGCAGAACTAGAAGTGAGGTATGAAAGCTGTAAAGAGGTGAATTTAATCTTGATGTCAGGAAACCCTTAGCAATTAGAGGTATCTAAAAGGGGAATGGGCTGCCCCAATGGGTGGAGGTAGCTTCCCTATCCTTCAAGGTCTTTAAACACAGTCTGGAAGACCAGTTGTAAGGTATGTTATGGTGGGGCTTCTTTTTGGTTATGGTTTGGACCAGATGGATGCTAAAATCCCTTCTAATTCTCAAATAATACCTGTGATTCTGATTCTGTGAGAGGAGAGCACAGTAATTTAACAATGTCTGACGCAGCAAAGAGGTTAGGATAAGCATAAGAAAAGTCTTATCTCCCCACAGGTACCTTTACCTGCTTACAGAGGTGTGTAAGCACTGCCCGGCCCACAGAGGAGCAGTTCCACAACTACCTGCCTTGGTTTTTGGAGGACAAAGCCAATATCAAGTGCCCCAAGGGGTATGGCTCTAGCAGTGGGCTGGGGGCTGGAGGTGGGGCCTGCGCACCTGAATCTGGGAGAAGGTACAAGCTGGGCTGGAGCACTGGAGTGAGGTTAGCTGACAGGAGAGAGGTGGGGCATTGATTCACATTGAGATGTAGTCAGTCCCAGGGCAGGGAAGGAGGATTAGTTCCTCTGGGCAACTCTCATGGTAGTGTTCTCTCTACAGGGGCCTGGGAGCTTATGATGGTTCTGTGAACATTAGTGCAGATGGCGAGATCCTAGGTAAGAGTTTTAAAGAATCTCTGAAAAGAACAAAGCTGTTACAAATGGGAACTGGTCCTCAGGGTGACCGGAAGTCATAGGGCCTATGGTAGCTTTGAGTCTCAAACAAGACTACAGTTATACCTTCCACATCACAGGGGTTAGGGGCAAAGTGCTCCCACGATCTGGAAAATCTGTGTATCATTTTTTGGCCCTCCCTTTGTACCACAGAAGTCTGAATTACGGTATTAACAGAAAATATATTGATGTTATACAGTACTATACAAATATTTTATGCATTTCTGAGTTTCTAAACCTTTTCTGTGCTGTCTGTTGGCCTCTGCATGTCGTCTGCAGTTTCTGCAAAACTCTCCAAAAATTCCCACTTAATTTCTTATGCCAACCCCTGATATATCGAAGCCTCAATGGGGAAAGTTGTGAGGTAGCAGGGATAACTGTAATGTGAGTACCATATCCCCCTCCCCTCCCTTTGCTTCTTATGATTTATATCCTAGATCTTGAACTGGAAGGCACCTCAGAGCTCATCTAGTCCAATCCTGTCATTTTACGGATGAGGATATTAAGGCCCAGAAAAGTTGGTGACTTTCCTCTAAGTGGCAGAGCTGCCCTGCGGCTCCAAATTCTGAGCTCCATTGTACCACACCTCCACACATCCTCTTCCTTCTCCACGTCCTTAGTGAAGTTGTTTGCACCTGTTCGCTGCCCTTCCTTTCCCACATTGATTCTGTTCCTCAGGCCTGCTGTTCCAGCCTTCACAGCTCCTCCATGACCTGCCTTTTCTTCTCTTCCCACAACCAAATTCCTTACCAAAGTCCACCTGGACTCCTATTATAAAAGGATAACCATTGTGTTCGAGTTAGTTGGGCTTTCAGAGTCTCTGGAATCCATCCCCATTCATTTTTTTTTTGCTTTTAGGCAATTGGGGTTAAGTGACTTGCCCAGGGTCACACAGCTAGTACGCATCAAATGTTTGGTCTGAGGCCAGATTTGAACTCAGGTCCTCTTGACTTCAGGGCCGGTGCTCTATCCACTGCGCCACCTAGCTGCCCCTCCCCACTCATTTTTAAAGCTCAGAAATCGGAGGCTTAGAGTAGGAAGTGGTTTTTCTCAATGCAGTGGCAAGATGCTGGATTGGGAGTCAGAGGACCTGGGTTCAAATCCTAGCTCTACCCCTTACTACTTGTGTGACCTAAGGCAAATCACTTTGCCTTTAGGTTCCATATCTGCAAAATGAAGGGGGTTGTACCTCTAAGATCCCTTCCAGCTCTAAATCTATGCAATTGTGGGTAGAATCAGTCAACACGAATTTATTAAGCACTTGTTATGTACCAGACACTGAGCTAAGTGCTAAGGATACAAAAAAAAAAAGAAAAAAAAGGCAAAAGGGAGTCCCTGCTTTCAAGGAACTTAGAGATAGAGTGTTGGACTCTGAGACAGGAAGACCCCAGTTCAAATTTTGCCTCAGACACTTCAATCAATTAATCAATCAATATTTATTAAGTGCCTACTGTGTGCCAGGCTCTGTGCTAAATGCTGGAGATGTGAAAAGAGACAAAAGACAGTCCCTGCCCTCAAGGAATTTATTGTCTAATACACCTACTAGATGTGTGACCCTGAGTGAGTCACTGAACCTCCCTCAGCCTCAGTTTCTTCTTCTATAAAATGGGGAGAATAACAGCATCTACCTCAAAGGGTTGTTGTGAGGATCAAATGATATAATGTGTAAAGAGTTTTACAAGTCTTAAAACGCTATAAATGACAGCTATTATTATTATTTTGATCCTTCCCTCTAAGTGGTCCTTAGAGTCCTTTTTGCCCTTACCTCCTTCCTACTAAAAAAAAAAAATAACTCCCTGGTGCCTTTCTGGTGGCCAGTTTCTGATGTTATGTATAGTATTTTGTGAAGTGTCCTACGTCCTCTTTCCCTTCCCCTACTTTTAGCTTGAGTCCTTCCCTTCTGCTTCCTTTCAGCCCTTCATAACCTTTTATTATTCATTCTCCCTGTCCCCTGCCCTTGGAATGACCTTTTTTTCTAAGGATTTAAGCAACCTTTCCTCCCCTATTCAGAAAACTTCCATCAAAGTCCTTTCCTCTAGGGATTTCTCAGCTGCATCCCCATCTTTATTGCCAGGAATTAATGACATTTTAAACACTTACCTGGAGAATAACAGACTTGTGGGATGTTGGAACTGGGAGGATCTTTGAGGTCCTCCAGGAAAACCTCATTTTATTGATGAGGAAACTGATTCCCAGAAAGAAATGAAGGGATCTACCCAAGGTCATACCTATAAACAAAGCTGGGACTAGACCCCAAGTCTCTCTACTTCTAGTTTTATTTTCTTTCCACCATATTAACTTTTGTTCATTTGGGTCATCTCTTTAGAGTTAATGGAGTCAGAGGACCTGAGTTCAAATGTTCTCTCTGCCATTTGCCACCAATGTGACATTAGCTAAATTCCATAACCTCTTAGTTCCTTATCTATAAAATGAAGGAGTTGAACCATATGACCTCTACGGTCCCTTCCAGTTGTAAATCTATGATCCCATGATTATAAACTCTCAGAGGGTAAACTATTTCCTCATTGTTTGGTATAATGTTTATTCTATTTTGAATGCTTAATAAATTCTGATCTGTGAGATACTGACAGTCTTTCTTCCATCCTGCTCAATCTTTGTCCTTGGCTCTCTCTGGCTTTTATCCAGCTACCCGATTTATGGCTTACCAAACAGCCCTCAAGAATTCTCAGGAATACACAGGAGCTCTGCAGGCTGCCCGGGAGCTGGCAAAAAACATCACAACTGACCTGCGGAAAGTTCCAGGGACTGATCCTAACTTTGAGGTCTTCCCCTACACGTGAGAGCCAGGATGTGGGCAATGGACAAAGGTGGGATACAGGCAGTAGTTTTAGTAAAGGATACACCTAATAAGCGCTGTTGGCTGATACACCACATAGGCCAATGGCAAAAATGTGGGGAATTGGGGTAGGGATTAGGTATGTGAGAAAGGCAAAGAAGTATAACACAGAAAGCTGGACTTGGAGTAAGATTCGAGATAGAATTGATGCGGTTTAGAGGTTCAGGAGTCCTAGGACCCCAAAATCACAACATGCAAGTCCTGCCCGAAAGAATTCAACCCAAGCCTTCTTTCAGCCAAAGACAAGGTTTATTAGAATATCTGCCATATTAGGCAGACTCTTAAGGAGTTTGAACATTAGTAAACTATTGGCTAGATTATAAGAATCTGACCAGTGGCTAGATTTTAAGAATCAGAGCTGTGGCTAGATTATAAGAATCCCTGCAGTGGCTAGATTACAAGAATCCCAGACTCTTAATGGAGACAAGATGGACCTTATATACAGAAAGCCTGTGGGAAGGATCTAGGAGTGGTCAAGTAGTTTGGAAGGAGGGGCCTAAGGAGATCTGGATGGGAGTGACCTGTAAACTGGGGTGAACAGAACTTCTGGGACCTGGACAATGGAACCTAGCTAGGATTAAGTGTGGGAAATGGCCAGGGGCCATAGGGAGGTAAGACTTTGGAGAGGAGATTGGGTGTAGCCACAATGTAAGGCCAGTTGATGGGATTATAGCCTCAGGCGAACCCACCAGAGATCTGGCCATGTGGGAAAGTCCAGGGTTTTTCCTTTCTGGGGCCCAGATCCCAATCCCATCAGAATCTTGTCTTTGGAAATTTACCAACTGTGTGACCTTGCGTAAATCATTTAATTGCCCTTAGTTCCAGTTTCCTCATCTGGAAAATGGGGATAATGGTCATACCTTCCTCACAGGGTTTGTGGGAGGATCAAATGACCTAATCTATGTGAAGTGCTTTGTTATATTGTTATTGTTTGGTTGTTTTTCAGTCATTTCTGACTCTTTACAACCTCATTTGGGCTTCTTTTGGCAAAGACTGGAGTGGTTTGCCATTTCCTTCTCCAGTTCATTTTATAGATGAGAACACTGAGGCAAACAGGGTGAAGTGACTTGCACAGGGTCACACAGCTAGTAAATATCTGAGGCTTTAAACTCAGGAAGATGAGTCTTCCTGACTCCAGGCCCTGCACTACCTAGCTACTGCAAAAGTGTTTTGTAAACCTTAAAAAAGTGTTATATAAATGTTAGTTGTTATAGAAGAAAGAGGATTGAGGAAAATGAGGGGATATAGAGGTGTTTAGGGTGTCAGGAGGAAGGTATTAGGGGGAAGGAGGTGATGGAAAGCTACTCCTTCCGGCTTTTCCATCCTCAAGGCCCTGGAGAGAAGGTAAAGTTTTGAAAGAATCAACACTAGTCTCAACTGTCATTTCTTCCCTCTGTGGCAGAATCACCTTTGTGTTCTATGAACAGTACCTGACCATCGTCTCCGAGGGCCTACTCATTCTGTTCTACTGCCTCATACCCACATTTGCTGTCTGTTACCTCCTGCTTGGGATGGACCTCCGCTCTGGCTTCCTCAACCTCTTCTCCATCATCATGATCATTGTGGATACTGCAGGCTTCATGGCCTTGTGGGGCATCAGCTACAATGCTGTGTCCCTCATCAATCTGGTCACGGTAATTCTCTGAACAAGGCACAGGGTATTGTTGGGAGGAATTTACAGTTTCTATAAGAGGAACTGGGGAATTGAGCACCTTGGCTTTCTTCAAATCTCTCATGGTTTCTTTGCTCCTTTTAAGCTGTGACTGATTTTCTCTCTTTGTCTTCTTGTCATTTTCTTTTTTTAGGTCATATTGTCATTTTATTATATTGACATAGCTCAAACATGAATAATTAATAGATCTCCGATTATTTCAGATCTGCCTATTTTTGTAAAGATTGTTTTGTAGTTGTATTGATGTAGGTCCTGTATGTCTTGGTAGTCTATTACAATAGTCAAGGAAGATATTAATGAGATTAAATGGACACAGTGGGGTTGACAACAGGATAGGAAAGGAACTACCAACATCTTCTGTCTCCCTTAGATTGGACAGACTGCTTTATCATTAGTCCTTTAAAAATGTTGTTGGTCATTCTTTTGATCAGAAGTCTTAAGTCTTACAAAAAAATTTTTTTTTATTGTGTCATTCTATAGATTGTTCTCCTGGTTGTGTTCACTTCATTGCATTAGTTCATACTTTGCAGAATTCTTTGAAATAGTTTCATTAGTCATTTATTATAACACAATAGTATTTCATTACATTTATATATCATAATCACATATTCATAATCATATATCATAATTACATTCATATATCATTACATTCTTATATCATAATCTCTATTTGATAGATACCCTTTAATTTCCAGATCTTTTCTATTCTTTCTATTTAATCCTTCAGGATCAGAATGTTAGTTTTGACTTTAACTATTCCCATCCTAGTATTATTCTGCCTTATAACTATGCCTCCACTTCTCATCCCTGCCTATTTCTCTGTTGAGTTTGTATTTTTCTACACCTACCTTTGTTCATATGTGTATTTCACTCTCCTTTGTTTGGTCCAGATAAAAGTGACATTCACCTGATGCCCACTAGCTATCATCTTGCATGCTTTATACTCTTTTTCTTATGTAGCTCAATAGTGAAAAATACTAAATTCCACCCCATCTTCTTCATTTTCTATACTAGAATATATTCCTTTTACCCTCCCTTTCCTTTGTTCTCTCAAAGAACTGATCCACCCCCAGGTACTCTGTTTTTCTTATTTAACTCAATAAATTCTGAAGACATTAAGGATTTGAAGGGACATTTATTTTTTCTCTTCCTGTTATAATGTTAGCACTTCATCATCTTACAACTTTATCCAACTGTTCAAATAAATGTACCTTTTTAGTTTTCTCTATAGTGTTCTGCTTATATTTCAGGGTATCTTTTTTTTCCAATCAGCTTGAAAGTCCTGTATTTCATTAAAGATCCATTTTTTTTTCTCTATAGAATTATACTAAGCTTTTTAGGGAAAAAATTACTCTATCTTGTAATCCGATGCTTTTTTTGCCTTTTAGAATATTATATTCCAAGATCTCTTTTCTATAATAGAAATTGCCAGCTCTCAATAAAAACTTTAGGTATGATCTTGTGTGTGGTTCCTTGGTACTCTTTCTAGCTGCTTATTGTATATTTTCTTTGATGCAGAACTTCTGGATTTTGGCTATGATATTCCTTGGACTTTTCCTTTTGGGGTTTCTTTCAGGATATGACCAGTGGATTCTTTTTATTTTAATATTATCCTTTGTCTAACTGAACTGGTCAATTTTAATTTGTATTTTCTTGAAATCCGGTGTCCAGGTGTTTGTTTTTTTAATAGCTTGGTTTTTTTAAATAGCTTGTTATTTTATTAACTAACCAGTTTAGGAAGACCATTGCAATGATTTATTGAGGGAAACATAGAATTAGTGCCAGTATTACAATTCCCTTCAGCTACTTGTTAGTGTCTTTTTTTTTTTGGTGAGGTAATTAGGGTTAAGTGACTTGCCTCGGGTCACACAGCTATTAAATGTCAAGTGTCTGAAGCTGGATTTGAACTCAGGTCCTCCTGACTCCAAGGCCAGAGCTCTATCCACTGTACTACATAGCTGCCCCATACTTGTTAGTCTTAATATAGAGAACAGGAAGAGAAGGGCAGGGCAACGCAGGGTAGTCTCTTGAATACAACACAATGTTCAATAGGGCCTGGTTTAAGTAGAACTCCCTGGCTCCTAACTGCTTTCTTAATCCGCAGCTTTAAATGACATGTCTATAGTCTAGATAATCTTCATCTAGCTGTTTAAAAAGATGGGGGCTCTGTGGTTTCCATTTCTACCATCGTAACTCCCACTCCTTCCATTCCTCCAATTATCCATCTAGGATAAAACAGACTTGGGGAAAGAGAAACAAATAACCATGATAAAAAACCAAGTTGTAATATAGAGGAGGAAACATGGAAGTGGAAGAACTTATGAATTCAATTCTAGAAAAGTGTTAATGGGTTAGGGTATGAAAAATGATACTCAAGTTTTATACAAGCCCAAAGGACCATGTTCCTCCATGAACGTATGTCAAGGATTCTGGGCATAAGGACATTAACGCTATCTTCTACACTGGAAAATTTCCTAGATACTGAGACTGAACCCTTCTCTTGGACCCAGGTTGGTAATGGCTATTCCCAAACTCAGCCTGAAAGTGCTCTTTAAATATTGTGTCTTTAGCTCTTTTACTCTTCTAGCTGGAGGGCAGATAGGGGACCTTGGGGAATTATCTCCCTATGGGATATCAGTTTTCCCATCTTGTACAGGTTCCCATGAGCACATGCTACCATTTTCTTGTAAGTACATTTTAATTGCTGTTTTTAAAAAATGTAGTCACTTACCCATACCCTCTGTCTGTCTGTCCTCCCCATTGCTCTGCTCCCCCCAGTGAACTCTCCCTTTTGACAAACAAGTGTAGTTAAGTAAAATAAACACTTACTTTGTCTATGTATGAAAATAAATGCCTCATTTTTCACCTATAGTCCATCACCTCTCTGCCAAGAGGAAGGAAGTATATTTCACTGTCAGTCCTCTGGCATCAAGATAGGTCATGCATTGGATCATGGGATTATAGATTTAGAGCTGGAAGAGAGTTTAACTAAGAGGCTATCAAATCCAACTGTCTCATTTTAGAGATGGGGAAACTGACGCACAGAGAAGTTGCCCCAGGTCATTCAGCTAGTAAGTGTCCAAGGTGGGATTTGATCCAGGTCTTTCTGACTCAAAGTCTAGTATCTGGAACTCTGATATCTTTCAATGTTGCTTTCCTTTAAATTGCTGCAGTCTTCCTCTTAGTTCTGCCTACTTCATTCTGTACCTATTCAAACAAGTTTTCTCAAGTTTCTGAACTTTTTTTTTTTGCTTTTTGATGAGGCAATCGGGGTTAAGTGACTTGCCTAGGTTCACACAGCTAGTAAGTGTCATGTGTCTGAGGCCAGATTTGAACTCATGTCCTCCTGACTCCAAGGCCGGAGCTCTATCTACCATGCCACCTAACTGCCCCAAGTTTCTGAACTCATGATTGCTATTGTGCTTTTTACAGTACAATAACATTCCATTACTTCATATGTTCTAGTTTGTTTGGTCATCCTCTGATCGATAGATATCTACTTTGTTTCCAATTTTTTCCCTTTTCCCATTTCCCATTTCCCATCTATGTTCCCCTAGATAACTGCTCTTCTTTTTTAACTTCAGGCTGTGGGTATCTCAGTGGAGTTTGTTTCCCACATTACCCACTCCTTTGCCATCAGTATGAAGCCCACTCGACTGGAGAGGGCCAAAGAAGCCACCACCATTATGGGCAGTGCGGTAAGTAAAGCCCTGGCTAGGTATGGGCCCTTCAGAATTTGCTCAATGGGCCCAGTTAGCCCTATCAAGGGGTCCTTTCCCCAGCTCTGACTGTGCCATCTTGGTGATTTTGTAGGTCTTTGCTGGAGTGGCCATGACCAATCTGCCTGGCATCATCATTCTGGTCTTTTCCAAGTCCCAACTCATCCAGATCTTCTTCTTTCGCCTCAACCTCCTCATCACCATCTTTGGCATGCTGCATGGTCTCATCTTTCTGCCTGTGCTCCTCAGCTATTTTGGTAAGGTCCCAAAGACTGTACTTCTCAGAGGCCCCTACAGTTTGTCTTTATAGAGTTTCAGAATGTGTGCCCCAGAGAGAGAGTGCATATGCAGGTGCTGCCAGTGAGGGCTGGCTTGCCAAAGGGGTCCACTTACACCTGCCTGATTCTTCTAAAGGAAGGAAGGAGGTATAGGGTAGACTGAGATGTGGGCTAGAAGAAGACGGAGAAAGTGTTTCTTGGAGGAATAGTGACACATTATTGTAAGCATAACATCTCCAGGCTGGGCTATGCTTGCAAACTTTTCAAACTCCAGTTTGTTCATCTATAAAATAGAGTTAGTAATGCTCTTACTACCTACCCCACATGGCTGGGAGGCATTGTGGGGAAAGTGTTTTGCAGGCCTTAATGTGATTTCTTTTGTTGATGATGATGGTGATAGTAATTATTTTCATTACTGTATGATAGATAGCTGGCCTGGGTTCAAGTCCTGCCTCTGATACATAGTAGTTGGGTGACCTAGGCAAGTTCTTTAACTTCTCCCTAGTCCAGACCACTCTCTAAGGCCCTAAGTTACAGGTGGTATTGATCTGAATTGTGGAGAGAGCTCTTATTTATTTATTTATTTGTTTGTTTGTTTATTTAATTTTTTTTTATTTATTCATGTGGACTTACCACATAAAGTCACAGATCTATGAACATTTATATTTACTTTGGGACTATGAGGCAGAAGCTCAGTATAAATTTATATACACACATATATTTGTGGATACATATATGTATATATGTGAACATATGTACACGCACACACATATATACATGGTCCAGACCTATACCTATGTATATATAACAACTAGGTCCCAATTAGTGTGAAGAATGAATCCCCCCAAAGGAGTCACATTATTCGACTCTACACTGCATATTTCCATTGGGCTGGAACAAATAGGCACATTTTATATAATTGCAACATTGAATGGTGTAAATTTGAATACATGTGACCCCTTTGGGGGATTCATTATTTGTACTAATTGGGACTTAGTTTTGTGTGTGTGTGTAAAGAGGGAATATAAAGGGAATGGTAAGTCTCTGACCAAACTGAAGTTACTCAATGACCCTGATAAGGTTATAGGGCAAGAGTCATTGTCAGTCCCTGATTAAATTGAAAAAGTTACCCAAATATGTGTGAGACTCCCAAGGTTCCCCCAAATTCATTGGGCACATAATAATACTGATAATAGTTAGCATTTATATAGTACTTTAAGGTTTGCAAGGAACTTTACATATGTTTTCTCATTTGATCTTCATAACAACCTTGCAAGATAGGTGTTATTTTTATCCCCATTTTACAGATGAGGAAACTGAGCCAGTTTCCTGAGAGAGGTCAAGAGACTTGCCCATGGTTGCATAGCTGGTAATTAATTGTATGAGTGGGACAGCTAGGTGGTTCAGTATATGGAGTGTACAGCCTGGGGTGAAGAAGATTCATCTTCCTGAGTTCAAATCTGGTCTCAGACACTAGCTGTGTGACCCTGGGCAAGTCAGTTAACCTTGTTTGGCAAACCATTCTTTGCCATTTTCTTTCTTTTTTGTTGAATCATTTCAGTTGTGTCTGACTCTTCATGACCCCATTTGGGGTTTTCTTCGTAAAGACAGTGGAGAGGTTTGCCACTTTTTTTCCAGCTCATTTTACATATGAGGAAACTGAAGCAAACAGGGTTAAGTGACTTGTCCAAGGTCACATGGCTATTATGTGTCTGAGGTCAAATTTGAACTCAGGAAGAAGAGTCTTCCTGACTCTAGGCCCTACACACTATCTACTGCACCACCAAGCTGCCTGTATTTTTTTTGCCAAGAAAGCCCCAAATGGGTCACAAAGAATTGGACATGACTGAGACGACTGACTGCTCAACAAAAACTGTCTGAGGCATAACTTGAACTTGATTCTTCTTGACTCCAAGTCCAGCACTCTATGCTACCCAGCTGCCCAAAATGACTTGAGGCTGATTGAAAATAAACCCCTTAACTCAGAAATGTTCCCAAATATTTGGGGCTCCCCAAAAGGGATGACACACCTTGCTGATAGAAAATCAACCCCTCAGACTCTAAATAAGCCCCCAAAATAGAACCGGTGACATCTATACATTGCTACTATATATGAAGTTTGTGTATATATACAGGGTGTCTCAAGTCTCAATACAGTTTAAAACTTTAATAGCTTAACATATATGTATCTGTTCATTGCTACACTGACATGTAGCCTCAGGACTAAGTGGTTCCCACAGCTCAGCACATAGTGCTGTTGGGCATAACAGGAGTCTGAGACCCCAAGTTGCCTTTGGAGTCTTCCAGGGCCTTCCTTACCAGGGGATACGGGAAAGACTAACAAAGTCTGGTCCACCTATCAGTTCAGAGATGAACAAAAATATCCAAATATTTTGCTCACTTTGGGGAAATTCCTACCAAGTCTCCCAGAGAAACTCTTCAGAAGTCACTGAAACTGTGGAGGGACCTGAAATTGCTATCTTTCTTCCCTCTGAACTAGGTTGGACCAGACTTTGGGGGAGGAAGGATAGGGAGGTTACAAGTCTAGAGGCAAACTCAGGGTGATTTGTAAACTTCTGAATCCTGTAGCATGCAGCCAGAGGCCTTAGCAGAGCTGATGGGCACTATTAGGCTCAGCATGAATCTAGAATTTCCAGCACCCAGATGTAACTCCCTCCCCCTTGGTACCTGTAGAGAATCCTGGGCCCTCGAGCCTCTTCCAGGCTTAGATGGGAGAAAGTACTGAATCTGTTCTCCTAGGGATGGAAATGCAGTTGGCTTCAAGGAGATGTTTTCAGAATCACTTAGGAAGAAAGGTCCTTCTGGGTCAGCTAGGTCACGCAGTAGATAAAGCACTGGACCTGGAGTCAGGAGGATTTGAGTTCAAATTTGGCCGCAGACACATAACACTTACTAGCTGTGTGACTCTAGGCAAGTCACTTAACCCCAAATGCCTCACCGAAAAACAAAACAAACCAAAAAAAAGGTCCTAGAAAGTCCGAATGGGAAGGGGATATTCTGAGCACTAATTGGAACATTTTAAGCTGCTTTCTCTCCAGAAACCGTATGCTAGCAACTGTGATTTAACTCTCTCACTGAGGAAGATAAGTCATAGTTCTATATAATGGCAGTTTGAACGACTTAAGTTTTTTTGGAGGAGTAGCATAATTACAAAGAAGCCCCAATTGGGTTGTGACAGAATGAGAGCTATTTCATGTTATTACCTTGCTCAAAAAGCTTCAATGGCTCCTTACTATCCCAAGGATAAAATACCAAATTCTGGTATTTAAAGCCTTTCAGTTTAGTTCCCATTTATCTTTTTGCCCTGATTTCATATAATTTCACATCACAGCCAAACTGGTCTAGCTCATGTTTCCATATACATTTGATTTCTCACCTTCCTGCCTTTGCCCAAGCTGACTTCCAACCTTGGAATGCTGCCTTTCTTCATTTCTACCTCTTGGAATCCTTAGCTTTTCCATTCAAGGCTCAGCTCAAGTCCTTCTTCCTACATGAGACTTTTCCTTAATCTCCCAGTATCTTCTGCCACAAAAGTACTTTAGGTTTATTTTTTTATTTATTTTGTGTTGACTTATCTGTGTAAAAGTTATTTCTCCTATGAAGAAGGTAAGCTCATTGAGGCCAATGACTATTTCGGTTTTTTTGTCTTTCAATTCCTGGAGCCTATCCCATTGCCTGGCACAAAGAAAGTGTTTACCATATGCTTATTCAGTTGATATAAGTGGAGGCATACAGTACTTCTTTCTACCCACGTATTATTCATTTTCCCCCTGCCTTTGTGATGAAATTACTAGGTCTTGCTTATCAATCAAAGGAGAGGAGTCCTAAAAAAGACAGGAACTTTGAATTCATTCACCAAACATTTATTAATCACCTATTGTGTGGTAAGTGCTGAGGATATAAAGACAAAGCCGTAAATAGTCCATCCTGACTGGAAACAGATAAGTAAATACAGAGTGATATGTTTGGGAATGTATGTGCCAGGAAAGGCCTAATGTAGGAGGTGGCCCTTGAGCTGAACTTTGAAGGCAGCTGGGGACTCTGAGGAGCAGAGGTAGGAAGGAGGGCATTCTAGTACCCAGGAACAATCTGGGCAAATGCTTAGGAGCAGGAGAGGGCATAGTAAGTGGGCCAGCTTGTATGGAAGTAGAATGGATAAGTACGAGTTACATGCACCAAGCCTGGAATGACAGACTACAGCCATCTTGGGAGGGGCTTCAAATGCCAGACAGAGGAGTTTGTATTGTATCCTCAGTGCAATAGGCTAAGATACTAAATGCTTCTCCCTGCATAAGGAATTTGGTCAGGTGTTAATGGAGTGGAAACAATGACCAGGATGAGCTCCATTTCTCCTAGTTAGGGATGTTGAAGCAACCCATCTGATCATTTTTTTTAAGGCAATTGGGGTTAAGTTACTTGCCCAGGGTCACACAGCTAGTAAGTGCAGTGTTTGGTCTGAGGCCTGATTTGAACTGTGCCACCTAGCTGCTCTCACCATTTCTTTGAGAAAAATACACTTTATAGGGGCAGCTAGGTGGTGCAATGTATAGAGCACCAGCCCTGAAGTCAGGAGGACCTGAGTTCAAATCTGGCCTCAGACACGTAACAACTCACTAACTAGGTGACTGTGGGCAAGTCACTTAACCCTATGCCTGTCAAAAAAATACATTTTATTGATATATTTTGTTTTGGATAACCAACATTTAGCTTGTTTTCATTATTTTGTTGTTTCCTGGTTCTGTTTTTTTTCCTTGTTATTTCAGTTTGCCTCAGTTCACATAAATCTTTTATTTGTTCGCTCTTCCAGTTAGAGAGTGTGAACTTTTTGAGGGCAGGGACTCTATTACTTAACACAGAACTTGGCCCATGAATAACAGAACTTGGCCCTGAATAAATGCTTTTTTCATTCATTCATTTCCCATGGTTCTCTGGATTTATATTCATTTCTTAAAACATAGTGATATTCTTACAACAGAGTAATATTCTATTATATTTGCAAATTGACTGTTTCTTCTTGTCTTCTCATTGTCTCTCTTAGGGCCAGATGTCAAACCGATTCTGGTGCTGGCACAACAGAAAACAGAAGAGAAGACCATGGCAAGCCAGGCAGACGCTTCCAAGGCAGCTTTTTGCTCAGAGTCTCCTCCTTCATTCTATCCTAATCTGAACTCCTATACTAACTGGAGTTTTGAGGCTGATGTGACTAAAGTTCCCAATGACACCAAAGCACAAGAGCTAACATCTCTCTGATGGCACCAAGAGCTGTCTAGTCCATGGTTCTGTCATTCAGAACTGAGGCATCTCACTGAATCACAGAATCACAGAATTTCAGCTGGAAAGACTTCAGCGTCCAGAAAGCCTAAGCGGTACCTAGGTAGGAATCCTCCAGACTCAACAAGAGGTCATCCAGTCTATGCTTGACTTGAAGAATGCCAATGAGAGGGAAACTGCTACTGCAGGAAGCATACCTTCGTACTTTTCCATCACACTGATTCTTAGGAAGTTTTTACTTACTTCTTTCTAATACCTGCCCTGCTGTATCTTTCACTCACTACTCCTAGTTTTTCCATTTTGCAGTAACCAGAAAACAAGTTTAATCTCGCTTCCACATCATGGCCCTTCAAATACTGGGAGACAGCTATTATACCACCTTAAAGTGTCTTCAGTCCCTTCAACTGATCCCCATATGGAATGGTCTCCTGTCCCCTTACACCTTTGCTCATTCTTCTCAAGATACTCCACAGATTGTCAATATCCTTCCTAAAAGTTGGTGCTTAGAACTGAACACAATAGTCCAGATAAATTGTGCACTGAATACAATGGAACCACCTTTCTTTCTGCATCTTTCCTAAGGCAACCAAATATCATGCTACTTTTTTTTTTTTGCTATCCTGCATGGTTGACTTATATTGAGCTTGTAGTCCACTAAAACCCCCAGATCTTTTTCATAGGAACTAATGCCCTCCCCAATCCTGTATTTGCACAGTTGATTTTTTTAAACCTACACGTAGAGCATTTCCAAGGACATGATCTCTCTGTGATGTGGTTTCCTGATCCCAGGGAAGGTTCTAGGCTCCTTGAGAGGGCTCTTCTTTACCAGCATGCTCATAAGAGGTTGATAATGGGTTAAACTTCACTGTATGTGACCTGTCCTATGGTCATGGGACTATATTTCAACAGGTTCTCTTGTAATAACAAGTTTCCAAATATTCTTATTGGGTATCTTTCAGGGTACAGGATATACTCTCCATTATTTGGATCATAAGATTAAGCACGGAAGTCATCTAGTACAACCCTTATTTATACAGGTCAGGAAATTGTGGCCCAGAGAAGTCAGTGATTTTCCCAAGGTCACACAGCTAATAAGAAAGCTTAGATTCAAACCCAAATCCTCTAATTCCAGACGCAGTGCTCTTCTATTACAGTGACAAGTACCTATTCTATCTCTGGAGTTATCCAGTTATCTCCTTCAATTGCTCTCATTCTATGAGGGAAAGAAGCTCTGATAAGCATAATTAGCCTAATCATGTGCTAATGCCCATTTTCAACAAAAGTAGTAGTATATAGAGTGTAGGGAAAATTGGAACAGAAGCGAGGAGAGGATCAAAGATTTGGGATCAGAGAACAGGAAGTAGGTTGTCAGTGTGCAGAGCAAATGTTCCAAAGAAGTAATCCTTTAATGAATCCTCTACCTGGACACTGGATTGTACCTTGGTTATCAACTCATAGAATCATAAAACTGCAGAATCTCAAGAGCTGAAAGAGAATTTGGCAGACACAGTCAAACCTATATCAGAAAAAGGAATCTTCTCTACAATATACCCAATAAGTTGTCACCCAGTCTCTCTTTTCCTGAAAACTTCAATGAAGTTCTGCCAGCCAGCACAGACTGGGTCCCACCAAACCAGAAGCAGGCCTCAGGGTGCCACCGAATCAGTGGCACCAGTGATGGTTTACAGACCTCTTAGCCCACATACAGTAAGAGGATCAGACAACTGGTCAGAAGGAAATTTACAGGTGTCCCTTTGCTGGCGTTAGGGGCAGGTTGCATTGCCTATATTTGGGTCTGCATTACAGTCTTGGATCTCAGTTCCAGTGTAAGGAGGAACACTAGCATTGCACAGCTTTATGACTGCAGGGTAGCAGGGACCCTGGTCATAGTTCCAGGGTTAAAAGGGGTGCTTGTGGTTGTTCACAAACCGGTGCAGAGTGCACAGGAGTAGTAAGCACACCTCTCCCTAGATCATTCCACCTTGAAAGAGCCAAAAACTTACGTGTTCCCAGGATTACCTCTAAAAACAGCTGCACAAAACCCCTGAAATTTGGAATAGTGCCCCCTCCACTTGGGAAACAGAGCCCCGCTTTAGCATAGAGTTAAAAGTCAAGAAATAGGCTGGAAAATGAGCAAACAATAGAAAGAAATTATGACCATAGAAAATTACTGTGGTAACAAGGAAGATCAAAACACACTCAGAAGAAAACAATAAAGTCAAAATTCCTACAAGCAAAGCCTTAAAGAAAACTATAAATTGGTCTCAGGCCATGGAAGAGCTCAAAAGGATTTTAAAAATCAAGTAAGAGAGGTAGCCAAATTCCAGACCTCCCAGATCAAGGAGAAAATATTGTAAGAAGCCAAAAGGAGACAATTAAAATATCATGGAGCCACAGTCAGGATAACACAAGATTTAGCAGCTTCTACATTAAAGGATTGGAGGGCTTGGAATATGATATTCCAGAGGGTAAAAGAGCTAGGATTACCACCAAGAATCACCTACTCAGCAAAACAGAGTATAATACTTCAGGGGGAAAATGGATATTCAATGAAATAAAGGATTTTCAAACATTCCCGATGGAAAGACCAGAGCTGAATAGAAAACTTGACTTTTAAATACAAGACTCAAGAGAAGCATAAAAAGGTAAACAGGAAAGAGAAATCATAAGGGATTTGATAAGGTTAAACTGTTTATATTCCTACATTGGGAAAATGATATTTATAACTCCTAAATACTTTCTTATTATTAAGGCAGTTAGAAAGAGTATATATAGACAAAAAGCAGAGGTGTTTGAATGAGATGGTATGATTATCTAAAAAAAAAATAAAATTAAAGGATGAGAAAGAATGCACTGGGAGAAGGAGAAAGGAAGAGGTACAATGGGATAAATTATCTGACACAAAAGAAGCCTGAAAAATGATTTTATTGTGGATGGGGAAATTGGGGGAAGTGGGTGGGGGAGCACATGAACCTTACTCTCATCAGAATTGGTTCCAAGAGGGAATAATATACACTCAGTCGGGTGTAGAAATCTATCTTACCATACAGGAAAGTAGAAGAGAAGGGGATAAGGGGGTGGGGCTGATAGAAGGGAGGGCAGTTTGGGGGAAGTAAAAGTCAGAAGCAAAACACTTTCCAAAGCTATCTACAGTCATATAAAAATGCTCTAAATAACTATTGATGAGAGAAATGCAAATTAGAACTTTGAACTACTACCTTACACCTGTCAGATTGGCTAATATGACAGAAAAGGAAGATGACAAATGTTGGAGGGGATGTGGGAAAATTAAAACACTAATGCACTATTGGTGAAGTTGTATATTGATTCATCCTTTCTGGAGAACAATTTGGAGCTATGCCCAAAGAGCTATAAAACTATGCATACCCTTTCACCAAGCAATACCACCACTAGGTTTGTATTCCAAAGAGATGATAAGACAAAAAGGAAAAGAACCTATGTGTACAAAAATATTTATAGCAGCTCTTTCAGTGGTGGCAAAGAACTGGAAATTGAGGGGATGTCCATTAATTGGGTAATGGCTGAACAAGTTGTTGTATATGATAGTGATGGAATACTGTTGTGCTTTAAGAAATGATGAGAAGGATGCTCTCAGAAAAACATGGAAAGACTTACATGAACTGATACAAAGTGAAATGAGAAGAACCAGGAGAACATTATATACAGTAACAGCAATATTGTATAATAACCCCCTTTGAATAATTGCTATTCTCAGCAATACAATTATCTAAGACAATTCTGTAGGACTTATGATGAAAAGTCTATCCATCTCAAAAGAAAGAATTGTAGAGCTTGAATGCAGATCAAAAATACTTTTTCTTTACTTTGTTTTTCTTGGGGTTTTTTTGTCTGCATTTTTTTTTTCACAGAATGACTTATGTGGAAATGTGTTTTTCATGACTACATATGTATAACCTATGTCAAATTGCTTGCATTCTCAATGGGGGGGAGGGGAAGGAAGGAGAGAATTTAGAACTCCAAATTTGAAAAGTATGTTAAAATTGTTTTTACACATAATTGGGAAAAATAAAATATTAAATAAGAAAAATGTAACCCAAGATTACATTAGCATTTTTGGCTACCATGTCAAGTTATTGACCTATACTAAGTCTGAAATCCACTAAGATTCCCCAGATCATATTAGGACAAATTTCTACTTAACTATGCCTCCTGGATCCTATACTTGTGAAGCTGATTTCTTGGTCCCATGTAAGACTTTCCATTTATCTTTTTTGAATTTCATCTCTTTACATTCAGACCAGCATTTAAGCCTAAGACACTCAGGATTATTTGTGGCATGTGGACCTACTGATACCTCCTCTGGGAAGAATGGCCGTTGTCTTTTCCTATGTATCAAGAACGTACCCCTAAAGTACTTGGTGCAGAACAGTAGATTTCCTTCTGGCTGAAACATTGGTTCTAATCAGAACTTTCTAGACACCCTGGGAAGAACTTGATAAGAATGAAAATTATGTAAATTAGAAATGGCTCTAGTACTGTTCTGAACATTCTGTCAATATTCAATGAATGCCTGGAAAACAAAATGGTCCTAGTCAGTTCAGTCCAGTAGAATGTAATCTCTTTAGGGGCAAAGTGCTCATTTTTATCTTTTTATTTCCAGCAAAATGGCTGGCCCATGGTAGCTGTCTATCGAATATTTGTTGAATTGTATTTTGCATCACTTATTACATTTTTGCTGTTTACCTGGTACATGCCCATCTCCTGTTTAGCTCTCAATTCACATGTCATTTCTCCACGAACCAGCTCTGCCCGCCAGCCCTGGAAGACCACTGACTCCTTGAGCCATACTGTTTTAGCCACAGGAAGGATTGTGATAATGATGTGATGACTGTGGGCATCTCCTTTCTGGGGCTTCAATAGACTATGTAGGCTAATGGGGTGCTTCTATGTTCCCCATAGGAGGCTGTCTAATGTGTTTCCACTGAAATATGTTAACCTCCCATTGAATCAGCAGACTGTAAGGTCCTCAGTAGAATATAATGTCCTTGAGGGCAAAAATTGTTTTGTTTTTGTAATTTTATCTCCAGAGTTTAGGTGATATGCTGCACAAAGTAGGCAATCATTAAAAGTTTGCCCAACTTAACTGCATTTTACATTTAAGAACGCATTAGGAAATTAAAATTATGTAAACTAGAAATGGATCACTGTGCTGTGCATACCATCCGTGCTTACTAAATGTCTGAAAGATGGAATGGTCCTCATCAGTCTAGTCCAGTAGAATGTAAGCTCTTTAAGGCGAGGGACTGCTTATTTTTAGCTTTATATCTCCCCTTTCTAGCAAAATGCCTGGCACATAGTAGATGTGTAATGAATGTCTGTTGAATTGAATTTTGCATCAGTCAGGGAATTGATCCTACTAAGTGAATTCAAACACAAACAATGCTTGGCTGGCTGACTATTCTATGTTCCAAAACAGACTTCAGTGGAAATCATAGACACCCTTGCAGCATCAGAAGTGTGTATTTCCTCTCCATATGTGTGAAGCGGCCAGACCTGTTCTCTATGTGTGTATCCTTCTGTTCTTGTACTCTGGTCCTATATGTGTTCTATACTGAGAGGCAGCATGGTATAATGGATAGGGCACTAAACGTGTAGTCAGGAAGAGCTGGGTTCAAATACAGCCTCAGATTTTTACTATTCGTGTGACTCTAGGAGTTACTTAACAGCTCTGTGCTTTAGTTTCTTCATTTGGAAAATGAAAGAGTTGGACTGAATGACTTCTAAGTTTATTTTTCAACTCAAATTCTCTGATTCTCCGATCCCATCTGTGTGATCTTAAGATATCTCTACGTTTGTCCACTCAGCGATGGTGTGTATATTTGTGGCAGAGTATGCTCCAGTTTTGAGGAGGTGAAAGAAATTCCATTACTACTTTTCTTATTAAGTAGTCATGAAATACTTTTGTTTTGAACTAGTTGTGTATTCTTGCTGACTACTAAGATGAAACACTTTGGGAGAGGCTCACAAGCCATGGTTTTGATTGGATTCAGACCCCACAGCATACCTTGAAATTCAGCTTTTCTGGGGGCCCACATGCAATAAGGAAAGGTGCCCTCTGATGCTACATATCTCATGGGAGGGTGGAAAACTGGTCAGTAGTTAGGGGTGGTGGGAAGGCACACAGATAACATTGTGATGTATTATTGAGGTAGTAGAGGGACAGTTGTAGCTATCTTTTAGGGGCCAGAGATCCTGTGAGAAGAAAGTCATAAATACTTTTTTGCCTTATTCAAACCCTGATCCCCCAACTTTCACAGTGAATTAGAGTACAGCTAAGTCAGAATGGGGAAAGGGTACATCTTCCAAGGGTGTGGAATTGTTGACCACTAAGGTCTTTTCCAACTCTAAAATCTCATGGTTCTTATTTTTAACTTCGCTTGATGGTCAAGCAGAAGCCTAGGAAAGGTGAGCTGAGGGTATAGGATGGACTAGAACACCAAGAATGTTATATACAAGAAATGTATATTTAAAACAAATGTTCCTAAAATGGAGACAGAAGTACTTCTCACTATTTGCTATTCACTGATTAATATATTGAGCCTATTACGCATAAGGTATCACATATACAAAGATAAAGGATGCACCTTTGACCTTAAGCAACTTACAGTATAGTATATGATATATAATATACAATAGTGTTGGTTTTTTCTCAGCAAATTGATTCTATTTAAAAACAATTCTGGTAGGGGCAGCTAGGTGGCATAGTAGATAGAACACTGGCCTTGGAGTCAGAAGACCCTAAGTTCAAATCTGGCCTCAGACACATAACACTCACTAGCTATGTGACTCTGGACAAGTCACTTAACTCTATTGCCTCACAAAAAAGAAAAACAACAACAACAACAACAACAACAAAAAACACCACAATTCTGGTAAAAGATTTTCTTTGTTGATTAGGTAATTAGAATGAAGAAGAATGTGAAGGTTTAAATGGTTGAAAGTTATGTTTCTTGATTATTTGTAATTTTTACCCATGCTACCCTGTTGCCTATTTATTATCTTGGATAACTGAAAATTTTCTATAGTAATATTTTACATTTCTCCACCAATAGCAACTTAAAATGCTTAGCAAGATGATTATTTTTTACAAATTATATTAACATGTATTCTTATATCAATATAATGAGATAAACACCAAAAAGTACCACCTAGAAAATCCAAGTTTTCCCCATTATCACTGCTTTCTTCTGGAACTTCACATTCAGGAAGAGAAGAACCAACCAAACTTCCATCTTGAAACTGTGTCATACTCCTTTGGGAAGTAGCTGACCATCCATCGCTTTTGGCATGCTCTCTAGAATTTACATGAACACTTGGGGTTTCCTGCTGTAACCTGTCTCCATGTACCTTTTTTTCTCAGAATTTCTTCTTCATTTCTGTTTGATGAATATATTACCCTTTTAAGGCTTTTCCTTCTTCAGACACATTTCTCAAGTATGTTTAATAATCTGCATTTATTTTGATAGGTGTTAGACTTGTTTGGCAAACTGTGTACTGTACTGGTTTTTCCTTGGAGAGCTTGACATAATCTAGAGACTTAATTGCCTTCCAATGAAAATGTAAACATGCTCTAAATTCTGAAAGGTTTGAAGTTCTCCACAACATGATTCTCCCGGTTTCCAATAATGTGAAAATAGAAGTCTGGAACCCTGCTAAAAGCACAGCTTTGTGGGCTTTGAACAATGTATGACCTATACAAAAAGGGGAGGTGAGATAATTATATAGATAAATTGGGTTCTAACTAGGCATTTTAGCACTTGTGGCAAAAATGAGGTAGAAGGGCATCATTCCCTGAAGAGCCTGGTCTGTGTCCCTACAAGGCAGGTGAACTCTAGACAAAAGACCAGGTACAATTTTGGGATGATGGGGTGGGTGGCCTGCCTCCCCCTCTTCACCCAGTCTTTACCGCTAATGACCCTGCTTTCTTGCTTCCTCCTGCATAGTCACACTTCTATAAATAATCATAACCTGAGGCTTGTTCAGTCACTTTCAGTCATCTGACTCTTCGAACCTCACTTAGGGTTTTCTTGACAAAGATACTGGAATCATTTGCCATTTCCTTCCCCAGCTCATTTTACAGATAAGAAACTGAGGCAAAGAAGGTTAAGTGACTTGCCCAGGGTCACACAGCTAGTAAGCGTCTGAGACTGTATCTGAACCCTGGAAGTTGAGACTTCCTGACTTTAGGCCCAGCCTATCCACTGTGCCACCTAGCTTCCTATAATAATTATAACACAAGTCAAAATGTGTTAAATATAAAAGAGACATGTACAAACTGGTAGGAGAATCTAGAGTAAGGAACTCAAATCAAAGAATTTACCTTGGAAAGTGGTCATCTAGTCCAAGGTGTATATAAAAAGAATCTATACTCCAACATACCCACCAGGGGAGAATTTACCTACTCTTAAGGCCATTCAGTCTACTTTAGGACTCTAATTGTTTGGAAGTTTTTCCTGACATCAAGTCTGAATTAGCCATTGCAACCTCTACTCATTACTCCTGGCTCTGCCTCTTGAAGCCAAACAGAAAAATGTGATTCGTGATCAGGGAGTGTGTCAAACTATGAAAAGATGGGAATAAACAAAATTTATCCTGTAAGCCAGAAAGACTTTTGGTCATGATCTTGTGTGATCAATGTGAAAAGGCTTTCTAGGAATGATACTGAGAATAGTCTCTTCCCCTTAGTAGGTGCTAAATAAATATTTGTTGAGTCAATAGTTTTGGTAGGGAGCTCTGTCCTTCACAAACGTTTTCAGTTTTCAGTGGTTTCCAGCAGTGTCATTTATAAAATAACAATAAATTCATGATTCAGTGACTAGGAGAGACAAGAATTGAGTTTGAGACAAGGTTGTGTAAGCACAACTTCTTTTGATCTGTTTTCTTATCTGTAAAATTGGTCCAATCATACTCCCATTATTGACTTTAAGTACTTTCCTCATTATAACCCTGAGAGGTATTAAAATAATAAAAACTGAAACATGCCAAGGGCCACATAGTTACTAAGTGACAAAGTACAGACTTTAACCCAGGTATCTTTGCTCCCTGATCAGTGCTGCTCTTTCCACTACTCAACACAAAGTCAACATTTTATCCTTATTACATCTCTGACAAGACTTGGAAAGCTGCCTTTGGAAGAAGGAAGAGCCACAAAGTCCTGCTTCTGACACATCAGCAAGTCACTTAACCCCTTAGTGCTGCAGGCAACTCTCTAAGACTAGAAGGGATACACCTGAAGAACTGGGAGGTTATCTGGGGAAGTTTTTAGAAAATGTCTTAACACACCATTGTGCTGTAAGAAATGATGAGCAGGCAGACTTCAGAAAAACCTGGAAAGACTTATATGAACTGATGCTGAGTGAAGTGAGCGGAACCAGAACATTGTACATAGTAACAGCTACATTGTGAGATGACCAACTTTGATAGAATTACCTCTTCTTAGCAATGCAAGGATCTAAGACAACTCCAAAAGACTCATGTTGGAAAATACTATGCACATCCAAAAAGAACTATGGAGTCTGAATGTAGATCAAAGCATATTGTTTGCTCTCTCTCTCTCTCTTTTTTTTCTTCTTTCTCATGGTTTCTCCGATTGGTTCTAACTCCTCTTTACAACGTGACTAATGTGAAAATAGGTTCAATATGAATATATGTGTAGAGCCTATATCAAACTGCTTGCCATCTTTGGGTGGGGGGAGGAAAAGGATGGGGAGAAAATATGGAACTCAAAATCTTATGGAAGTGAATATTGAAAACTAAAAATAAACAAATAAATAAAAAGAAAATGCTTTAATGTGGTTGGTTCTATGTAGATTCTCATCCCTTTTCTTGATATTTTCATTATGCTCAATAAACAGTGGCTACTGTAGGGAGGAAGAGGGAACAGGCGTTTATATAGTGTGTACTATGTGCCAGTGTTTGCTGCGAGGGTGTATCCATGAAGTTTTATTGCATTTAGATAAACGGAAGACAGTGTTGGTGATGAGATGGTCATGAGATGCACAAGAATTCAGCAGCAAGTGACCATCGCTGTTGCTGTTTCCAACTCTATTCCTCCCTAGGACTCCCTGCCAAGTCTGGTAGCCTGAGCCTACTCTACTATTAAAGTCACCCAGAATCAGTGTTTGGGAGGCTCTGAAGAAAAGTATGGGAGAGAAGAGATATTAGACTGACTACCAAACTGAAGGTCTATAGAGCCACTGTGCTGACCTTATTGTTATATGCCTGTGAATCCTGGACAGTATACCAGCACCACGCTAGGAAACTGAATTGCTTCCATTTGAATAGTCTTAGGAAGATAAGATACCAGACACTGAGGTCCTTTCTCGAACTAAACTGACAAACACTCAAACTGTTTCAGAGAGTTCGATTCCAATGGGCTGGCCACGTTGTTTTAATGCAAAACCTACGCTTGCCCAAGACTATTTTATGGAGGTAAAACTGGAAAGAGAAATGAGAGTGATGCAAGAAAATCATGAAAAACAAGTCAACAGCTTGCTAAAGGAGATCCGAAAAAATACTGAAAAAAAAAACCACCTTAAAAAATAGATTAACCCAAATGGCAAAAGAGGTCCAAAAAGGCAATGAGGAGAAGAATGCCTTAAAAAGCAGAATTGGTCAAATGGAAAAAGAAGCCCAAAAGCTCATTAAAGAAAATAATTCCTTAAAAATTAGAATGGAGCAAATGGAAGCTAGTGACTTTATGAGAAATCAAGAAATTACAAAACAAAACCAAAAAAATGAAAAAAATAGAAGACAATATGAATTTTTTTAATGTTTTATGATTATCACTTTATTTTTTCTTAATATTTTTCCCAATTACACACAAAAAAATTTTAATACTTTTTTCAAATGTTTAGTTCCAAATTCTCTCCTTTCCTTCTTTTCCCCTCTCCATTGAGAAGGCAAACAATTTGACATAGGTTATACATGAGTAGTCATGCAAAACACATCAATGTGAAATATTTCATTGGAAAAACAACTAACCCGGAAAACAGATCCAGGAGAGATAATTTAAAAATTATTGGACTATCTGAAAGCCATGATCAAAAAAAGAGCCTAGACATCATCTTTCAAGAAATTATCAAGGAAAACTGCCCTGATATTCTAGAACCAGAGGGTAAAATAGAAACTGAAAGAATCCATTGATCACCTCCTGAAAGAGATCCCAAAGGAAACACCTAGGAATATTAAGCCAAATTCTAGAGTTTCCAGGTCAAGGAGAAAATATTGCAAGCAGCCAGAAAGAAACAATTCAAGTATTGTGTAGCCACAGTCAGGATAACACAAGATTTAGCAGCTTCTACATTGAAGGACTGGAGGGCTTAGAATATGACATCCCAGAGGTCAAAGGAACTAGGATTACAACCAAGAATCACCCACCCAGTAAAACTGAGTATAATCCTTCAATGGAAAAAACAGACATTCAGTGAAATAGAGGACTTTTAAGCATTCTTGATGAAAAGACCAGAGCTGAAGAGAAAATTTGACTTTCAAACATAAGACTCAAGAGAAGTATGAAAAGGTAAACAGGAAAAAGAAATCATAAGACACTTATTAAAGTTGAACTGCTTACATTCCTACATGGAAAGATGATATTTGTAACTCATTAGACATGAGATTTTTCTCAATATTAGAGTAATTAGAGGGAATATATATATATATATATAGAGGGCACAAGGTGAGTTGAAGATGAAGGGATGATATCTGAAAAATAAAATCAAGGGGTGAGAGAGGATTATACTGGGAGAAGGAAAAAGGGAGAAAAGGTAGACTATCTCACATAAAACAGACAAGAAAAAGCTTTTATAATGGATGGGAAGTGGGGGAAGGTGAGAGGGAATGAGTGAATCTTACTCTCATTGCATTTGGCTTAAGGAGGGAATAACAAAGACGCTCAATTGGGTATGGAAATCTATCTTACCCTTCAGGAAAATAGGGGGGAAGGGGATAAGGAGGGGATGATAGAAGGAGAGCAGATTGTGGGAGGGCATAATCAGAAGCAAACACTTTTGATGAGGGACAGGGTCAAAGGAGAGAATAGAATAAACGAGGGGTGGGATAGGATGAAGGGAAATATAGTTAGTTTTCCACAGCATGACTACTATGGAAGTGTTTTGCATGACTACACATGTACAGGCATCAAGTTGCTTGCCTTCTCAATGAGGGTGGGTGGGGAGGACGGAAGGGAGAGAATTTGGAACCCGAAGTTTTAAAAACAAATGTTAAAAATTGTTTTTACATGCAACTGGGAAATAAGATATATAGGCAATGGGGTATAGAAATCTATCCTACTCTACAGGAAAACAGAAGGGGAAGGGGATAAGGTGGGGTGATAGAAGGAAGGGCAGATTGAGGGAAGGGGTATTCAGAATGCATGCTGTCTTGGGGTGGGGGGAGGGGAAAAAGATGGGGAGAAAATTTGGAACTCAAAATCTTGTGGAAGTGAATGTTGAAAACTAAAAATAAATTAATTAAAAAAATAAAACAGTGAAGTACAGTGGAAAAAGGCACTAGATTTGGAATCAGAAGACCTAAGTTTAAATCCTAGCTCTGCCACTTAACTACCTGTGTGATCCCGGGCAAATCTCTTAACCTCAGGTCCTAGTTTCATCATCTGTAATATGAGATGGTTGGACTAGAAGATCTCAGAGGCCCCTTCTAGTTCTAGCCATAGTCAACAGACATTCATTAAACACCTGCTTTGTGCTAGGCACTATGCTAAGTGCTGGGGATTTCAATACAAAAAAAGGCAATCCCTGCTCTAAAAGACTCCCTGACCATCTAGAAGGGGAAGACAACACACAAAAGGAAGCTGAAAAGCCGAGGTAGGGGGTTGGTAAGAGGGGAGAAGATATCCTTTTCAGGGACTTGGGGAAGTCAGATATGTCCTGGATTAATGCAGCCAGGTGAGAAAAAAAGAAATGTTCTGAGCTGAGCCCCCTCCTAAAATGGAAAGAGTTTTAAATCTATGATTCCTACCAAGTTGTCACCTAGCTCTCCCTTGAATTCTCTTCACTGGTGATGGGGAGTATTGGAAAGTTTCTCTTTACACTGAGGAGAAATATGTTTTTTGCAATTCTATACCTTATTTCTAATTCTCTTTTCTAGGGCAGGAGATCTTAAAAGCTATTTTTGTGATACTGACCCCACTGGTATTCTGATAAAACCTATTCTCAGAAACTCTTTTTGGAATGTTTTTAAATTTATAAAATAAAATGAATTACAAAGGGAACCAATTATATTGAAACAAAGCGAACATTAAAAAACAAAGTCCATAGACTCTAGGTTAACAATCTAAACCTTCTATATGACTCTTTGATTGAAGGATGGGGCCACGAACTCCCAATCTCCATTTAAGGGGACTTCAATTTAGAAAACTCACTTCTTACCTGGCTGCTCTACCTTGGGACCTATCTGACTTTTTGTACCAAGCCTCCATTTTGGTTATCTCTTCTCCTCCTCTCCCTTTTTCAGTTTCCTTTAGAATTTTGTCTTCCCTTAATGGATTGCAAGCTCCTTCAGGGCAGAGACTGTCTTTATTTTTTCCATATTTGTATCTCCAGTGTGTAGCACAGTGTCTGGCATGTATTTAGTCATCTTCAATCCTGTCCAACTCTTTGTGACTCCATTTGGGGTTTTCTTGGCAAAGATATTAGATGGTTTGCTATTTCCTTCTCTAGCTCATTTTATAGATGAGGAAACTGAGGCAAACAGGGTTAAGTGACTTGCTTAGGGTCACACAACTAGTTAAGTGACTGAGATCAGATTTCAACTCAGGCCTTCTTGACTACGCCATGTCCAGTGTTCTATCCACTAAGCCACCTAGCTATTTGGTATGGGGTTAGGAGTAAGGCAAACCTCCCACACATGTTGTTAGCATGGGGCACTGATGCAAAATGTCATTTTGTATGGCATGGGATGAATGATACACCAGTGACAGACATAAATGAATTCTGGAAAGCTCTGAAGTTCCAGGGAAAGAAAGAGTTAACTCCTTACCTCCCCAGTGATTCTGCTCTGGCTGCCTGGGCTTGATGAGCATGAGGAGCAGGGGTCCAAAAGAAGCAGGGTTGAGGCCCAATATCCACTAGGTCCAACCCTGCCACTAGGCTAAGAATGGATATCAGATCTTTGGTTGCCACTTTCTAAAGTGGAAAGATTCAGAGGAAGAGTACCACAACATTGAATCCCACTGGGGCCTAGGGGCCTGGAGAGGAGAGGAGCAAAATGGAGCAGTCAGTTCCTGGGCAGCTCAGAAGCGGGGAAAGCACACCAAACTCATTACATAGAAGCCCTGGCAGCACTGCTTCCAGTCTAACCCTCCTCTTCACATTGCTGTGCTCACTGAACAAAAAAATAAGCCCACTCCAGTCTGGCTCGAGGGTCTAAGGTTTCCTTTGCTTCAGCTGCTGTTGCTGCTATCTTCACTTGTCTGAGTATGCCCCCAAGTGGCTCAGAGATGAGACACTGGGTATTCTGGGTAACATCAACCTCCTCCTTCAAATTCTGCTGTATGTTTGTGCTAGGTCATGTCCTCACTGCTGCTGCTGGATCTTGGGACAGCTGGCCTCTGCCACAACCAGGCCTGCCAGCTTTGACTTGCAGCCAAGTGCACCTATACTCTGTTCCCAGCTCTCCAATTTCTGCTTTTGTAGCTGTGAGACCTCCTCTAAGATGGCTGTGGGCTTGGCTCGAATGGCAGCTGGGTAGGTGCAAGGGTGGGCTCTGCATTAGAGTCAGTGTCTTCGATCAGTCGCCATCTCCTGGCTTTCTCCTGATCTTACTGGAGTGTCTCCTCCTTAGACACTTGTACAGCTGTAACATCACTTCAAAGTCCACATTAGCCTAGCACTGGGTAAGCACTGGCAGCTCCTGCAGATTTTCTAGTACCTCCATGTCCAGCTCAGAGTCCTTGATCCAATTCTCCAGCCCCTTCATGGGATTATTTAGTTCTTCATCTTTTCTTTCCTTCTGTACCCTTTTCTGTTCAACTTCCAGGAGTTTCTCAGCCTGGAAATTTTGAGTGGCTCCATGATATAATCTGTATTCTCTGGGTCTGTTTTGAAGGTGATTTCAGCTAAACAACAGGTACATTTGATATAGACATGAAAAATTCCAGATATGGCTCATTCTGCACCATCTCCTTCCTGCCATTCCTTGCCTTCCTAAATTTACTCACTACATACCTTACATCTCATGTTGAATGGGGCCATGTCTCACCACATTTTGCTTATCTTTGATCAGTTTGAGTTCATGGATTTTTGATAGATCAAAATTTAGTGGATATTTAATGTTTTTTTTTTCAGACATCTTGGTGCCATGTCACAATACTCCCCCCCCATCCCATTCACCAAACGCTTCCAGCTAATATGTAGTTTTCAATAAGCCAATAGTGGCCCCAGTTTCTGTTTGAGTTTGACACCACTGCTCCAGTTTCATTGATTCATCTTCCTATTACATAATTTATTGGCACAAAAATATCCCGGGTTTAGAATTAGAAGACCTGGGTTTGAATCCTGTCAGTTGTTAATCTTGTATCTCCCATTTAAACTCTCTGGAACTCAGTTTCCTATAAATGTAAAATGAGGGGCTGGATTACACAACCGTCTAAGGTCCCTTTCAGATTTTAATCTTATCATTTTAAGATCTCTTTACTTTTTTGGTTACCCTTCAGCTTATTTTCATAGTTGTTTTGTCTTAGTCATTTCCAACTGACCATGATCCCGGTTGAGTTTTCTTGGCAAAGATACTGCAGTGGTTTGCCATTTTCTTCTCCAGCTCTCTTTACTGATGAGGAAACTGAGAGGCAAAAAAGTTAAATAATTTGCCCAGGGTCACACAGCTAGTAAGTGCCTGAGGCTAGATTTGAACTCGTTTTCCTGACTCCAGGCCCATAACTCTATCCACCTAGCTTATTGTCACCCAAATATACTCCAGACTCCAGAGTGGGCCGGACTAGGGCAGAGAAGGGACCCTATAAAATATACCCCTTTCATCTGCTTAAAATAGTTTTTAAAACTTCCAATTTTTTCTTAAAGCAAGTTTTTCGGTTTCTTAAACATCTTTAAGACTTTAAAAATAACTTCAATCTTTACATTACCTTCAAAATCTTATATTCTCTCCAACAGAGAAAAAAAAAGTCATCATATAAATCGCGCTTTAAAGTTTGCAGGGCTTCTAGACGGATTTACGAGTTATCTCATTTTTAGAATTATAAAGAGAAGAAAAAAATCGGATTAGCAAAACTAGATCAGCATATGGACCCAGTCGGATAGAACAGGCAATGCTCTGCACCCTACTCAGAGTGCAGCATAATTCAGCAGTTTCGCTGGGGATATGGGTCACCCCTTGGGGCCTGGCAGAGTAAGCACTGCGCTTGACAAGACCTGGGCTCAGCATCCAGTCGTGCTGTGAGACCTCGGGTAAATCACCTAATCTCTCTGAGCCTCCTTTCGGAGAGCGCAAAACAGGAGTTTTGAAACCGAAGTTTAACTTCCACACCAGCTAAAGTCCTCGGGGCGTCTGATCGCACAACCGGGTTTATCCCAGCTCTTAAAGTGCCAAGATAGCCTGACTCATCTTACGGTTCAGCCCAGGGCAAAGAACTTCTCAGAAAAAAGCGCCCGACACTCGGGGTCACGTGACGCTCGGGAGCCACACGCGCGCGCGTAGTGGCAAGCCTCGGTGTTTTGTGAGTTTGACGTGCGTACGTCACGTGAAGGTTGGGAGGCGTAGAAAACTTCCTCTGCCCTCTTCCAACAGGGTCGTTGGGTGTCACGTGTTCGCCAGCCCCCGACTTTCTTGTCTGGGCCCTCTTTTGGTCCCCCCCACCCCTGCATCGAGCCTTTTTAGCAAGCGCACCCACGCCGGAAATCCCGACGGCGGCAGAGGCCTCGGCGGTGAGCGAGGGAAGTTGTCTCCGGAGGCAAGCAGGGCAGGCCGGAAGTGCCTCAGTCTGGGTGGCTGGGTGGCGGAGCCGTTGACGGGTGCGCCCACGCGCGCGCGCGCACACACACACACACACACACACACAACCACACACGCACACACGCACACACGCACACACTCTCACTCACACTCACACACACACCGGAAGCCGCTGGTCAGAGGCGGAGGCGGCGGCTGACGCTGAGACCGAGGTCGAAGGAGGCCGCCGCGCCCCCTGTCCCCCAGTGTCAGTGTCCCTCCCACTGCGGGGCCGACCGGGCCGGTCGCTATGGAGCCCGGGGCGGCGGAGCTGTACGACCAGGCGCTGCTGGGCATCCTGCAGCACGTGGGCAACGTCCAGGACTTTCTGCGGGTGTTGTTCGGTTTCCTTTACCGCAAGACAGACTTCTACCGCTTGCTGCGCCACTCGGCGGATCGCATGGGCTTCCCCCCGGGGGCGGCCCAAGCCATGGTGCTGCAGGTAACCCGCAGAGGGCCACGCCTGGGCGGGGCGGCTCGGCGCGACCCCACCCGAGGGCTGCGTTCCTTTGTCACCGGGGTCCGGGAAGCCGCCCCTCGGGGGGGGGGGCGTTGGGGGAGAGTCTGGAGCTCCCTGGGTCGTTGGGGCTGGTCCCTTCCCCCCTCTGGCCCGCAGCTTCTTTCTCAGTGAAGTGACAGGGTTAGACTGGATGACCTCTAAGACCTCCTTCAGCTCAGACATTCTAGGAGTCCGTGTTTGGAGGGATTTGAGTCCACTTGGTCTCTCCCGGTCTGTGTGAGGCCCTCTAGTGAGCTGTCTTCTCTGAAAGGGCGTGACAGGGCTCTTGCTGAGGGGCCCTGTGGACCTGGAATCAGTCTGTAAGACTTGGGTTTTCAGTGCTGCCTTCAGATTACTCCAGCAGTCGGAAGGACCCTCGAGATTATCTTAGTGCCAACCCCGTCGTTATACAGATGGGAAAACCGGGTAAAAGAACTTAAGTGATTTGCCCACGGGTAAGCAGTGGTAGTGAAGAACTGGCATTTGAACCCAGGTCATTTCACTTTTTCCCTACTAATACAGTGCCTCTTTACTGTGATCTTGGACAAGATTTTAGTTTCTTCACCTGTAAAACGGGGAATAAAAGTAGCATCTACCTCACGGATATTTTGAGGCTCAAATGAGGTATTGTAGGTAAAACGTCTTTGCAAATCTTAAAAGAGGAATATAAATATTACCTATTGTTATGGTGGCCAGGACACCACTGGAGGCTTGGGAGCACCACTTAGAGAACTCTACCTTCCTGAGAGGAAAACACAAATAACCTTAATAGAACTAGAGCTATGTTAAAATGAAATAATTGGCAGAGAGATTGAAGGGAACCAGGATGATATGCTGTCAGGTTGTGGAATGGGTGCTATTTTATTCTGTTCAAAATTTGATGAATTTTAAAGTGCTTGTATTTAAATCCAGAAGTAAAAATAGTAATCTGTATCTGAGGTAGAAAGAAATTACCTGTATTTGTCATATTAGTAAGGTGGTATCTCATCCTTCTACTAGGATTATAAATTTAAAGCTGGAAGGGACCTTAGAGAACATCCAGTCCAACCCCCTCATTTACAGATGAGAAAATTCAGACCCAGAGAGGTGACACAGATAGGAAATATTAGAGGTGGGATTTGAACTTAGGTCCTTTGACTTGAAATCAGGTGCTTTTTCCATTGCCAGTGAACTATGAATTACTTGAGGGCCAGTATTGTATCTCTTCTAACCTTTCCTGTGATCAGAAATTTAATAGTTCTGTACAAATAATAATGATGATGATGATGATGATGATATAGGTCACATTTATATAGTGCCTTACATGTTATTTAATTTTATCCTTATGAGAGACCTGTGAAATAGATGCTGTTATTATTTGCATTTTAAAGAGGAGAGAATAGGTTCAGAGATGTTAAGTGACTTGCCTGGGAGTGATCATACAGCTAAGCAAGCGCATGAGGCAGAATTGTTTGTTAGTTTTTCTTTTGGCTTTCAAAAAAATACTTTGTTTTAATCATCCAAGATCTGTCTTCTCACCTATCCCACCCCCTATCCAAACACAAGGAAAACAAAACCAATTACAAACATATATAGTCAATCAAAGAAAATTTCCACACTGGCCACGTCAAAAAAAATTTGTTTCATTCTGCATTCTGAGTACTTTACCTCTGTATCAGGATGTGGATAGCATGTTTCATTATTAATTTTTCGGAATCCTGGTTGGTCATTATGTTGATAAGATTTCAGCACAATAGTATGCTATATACTATATATTATATATAGTATATACTACATTTTGTTCATCTGTTACTCAATTTATGGGCACCCTCTCAAGTTTCCATTCCTTGCCCACCTCAAAAAAAGCTATAAATGTTTTTGTACATCTTTAAAGTTTGTTTTGCTGAGAACTAATCCCTCCCTTGATTTACCCTTCCTCTAAGACTCCCTTTCCCTTATTCCTTTTCTCTCCTGTTTCCCTGTTGAATGAAATGTATTTATGTCTTCATCTGTGTATTCTCCGGGAGAATCTTCTTTTGACCATTTTGGATGAGAGGGAGGTCAAATTTCTCTCTGTTGTCCCCTTCCCCTCCCAACCCCTCTACTCATTCATTCTGATTAAGTGAGACAATTTTCCCTAACCTTCCTTTCTCTTTTTAATCAGGAGTGTTTGAAAATTCTGTATTTTTTTAAAGATCCATTTTTTCCCTCTCCCATAGCGTTACATTCAATTTTGCTGGATAAGTTATTCTTAACTATGAACCCATATAGCCTTTGCCTTCTGGAATGTTGTATTCCATGTTCTCCATTCCTTTATGGTGGTGGCAGCTAAATTGTGTGTGATCCTGTGGCTCTGTGGTACTTGAATTCTTTCTTTCTGGCTACTTGTATTTTTTTTTTGTTCTGGAAGTTCTAGATTTTGGCTATGATGTTGAGTTTTCATTTTGGGGTTTCTTTCATGATGGATTCTTTCTGTTTCTACTTTGCTCTCTGGTTCTAAGAGATCTGGGCAATTTTTTTGTAAAGATTTCTTGAAACATTTTATATATAGATACACATGTGTGTGTATCTATATATGTGCTCTTTTTTTTTTGGTCGTGGTGTTCAGATACACCAATGATTTTTAAATTTTTTCTCCTCATTCTTTTTCCAAGTCAGTTGTTTTTGCTATTTTTTTCAGTCTTTTGACTTCATCTTAATATTTCTTGTTGCCTTATGAAGTCACTGGCTTCGATTTCTACTATTGTGTGGGCATGGTTTCATATCTCTAGTGCCAAAATGTTAGTTTCTTTTACAATTCTTTATTCTGTAGCTTTCATTTCTTTTCCAGTTTTTTCCTCATGCACTTTCATTCCATTTATAAAAATTTTTTTTAAACTCTTTTTTCATCTTTTCCAGGAATTCTAGTTTAGTTTGAAGCCAAACTGTTTTTCTTTGAGGCTTTGCTCGTAGATGTTTTGGAGTTATTCTCCTGATCTGTTTTTGGATTTTGAACTTCTGTGCTACCATAATAACTCATTATGTTTGCCCATTCTTCTATCTAATTAATGACTTTGGATTTGACAATAGAGCTGGGCTCTGCCACATTTCTAGAGGGAAGTTCTGGGTTGTTCCTGTTGCTGTTTTCTAGGGATATTGAGTTTTGTTTTCACCCAGTATCTCAGTTACAAGCAAGGAGACCTACAAGCTTTCAGTGCTCCTAGAGTGGTCTGATCCAGGGCAAGGTCTGGAGGTTTTTCCCACTCCTCTGAACTCTGCAAGTTCCTCACCTAGGTCTGTATCTGAGCATGAGTAGACTACTGCTGGACTCATCCCCTGTCAGCCAAGAGAAAACTATGTTGGTTCAAAGTGACAGGAGTGAAGGCTTCCCTCTGTTCTAGTATTCCTGCCCTCGTTATTCCTCTGTAGACTGGGCTAAAAATGGAAAGTGAGACTGTGCTCTGAGATTGGGTTCTAAGCCATACCATTGCCAATTGCTTCTGAGCTTTCTTCTTTTTCCATATACAACCCAGGGCCTCTTTATGTGGGTATGCACCTCTCCTGTAAGTCCTCTTTACATTCGTTATTGTGTCTGTGGCCTGAAACTGGATATGAATGACAGGTTGTCAGTTGGCACCTGTCTTTGTTGCAGTGCCCTGGTGTGAGTCTGGGAGTGCCCTGTAAGAGTCTGGGATCTCTTTCTGCCCTAGTACACAGCCTCTCCCTGGGGACTGCAGTTCTTTGTACACCTTGTGATTCAGGCCAGACTTCTCCCCAGTGTCCATAGACTTTCTTGTCTGTCTCCCTCAGCTGAAATGGGCTGGACAGATAACTCACTGTGACTGGATTTCCCCAACAGGATTTGGTGCATTTAGTCTGGTGCATTTTCTAGATCTGTTTGGAGGAGTTTTTTGGAGTGAAGGTGAAATATTTCTTATCACTCTACCATCTTGGCTCTGCCTCACTGATGTCAAATTTGAACCCAGGTCTTGGTTGTATTATGGTACTCTGCTTGAATTAGTCAATTACTATTTGCTTATTTTGCTCAATTATTGAGAGTCATTTTGGCCTAGTAGATGCAGTGCTGCACTGTACTTGGGATTCTGGAGATCTAGGGTTAGAATCTTGCCTCAGGTTTAGTGACCATGGGTGAGTCACTTAGCCTCTGAGCCACAGTTTCTTCATCAGTAAAATGGAGATAACAGTAGCAAGGTTGTGGTAATTTCTCTGTTATTTCTTTTGGATGTGCAATCTCATTCCAGTTTTTCACTAACAAATTTCATTAATTTAGGCTGTATATCCAAATTATTTATTTACTGGCTACCTGTTCCTTTCTTAATCCCTGCAAAATAGCACCTCTCCACACAATGCTACCAAAATTATATTTTCTACCATTATAGATGACTTCTTGCCAGATTCACCTGGGGACATAGTTTGAGCTGACATATTTATCTTACTGTGTGGACTTGGTGCTAGACTGTGGAGGCTGGGGTGAGTCTATAGAGTATACAAAAATTACCTGTGTTCTAGGGGATTAAGGCAAGTGTGCAAATAACTAATAGAGGGAATGCGATATAGAGGAAGGATCACTCTGGGCAAGTCACTCAGCCCCTGTATATGCCTCAGGCAACTCTGTACTAAGTCATTTTAGAGTAGATGAATGGCTTTCTGAGTTGTGGAGGGAAATTACCCAAATAACTAAATCATGGATTCGATATTCAGAATCATAATGTTTTTGTACCCTGTAGCTTATCTTCTGTAAATGGTATAAGAAAGATTCAGAAGTATAAATTGAAGTACCTGCCTGCCCTCAAGAAGGTCATGGTCAAAGAGGGGTGTATGACAGAGAATTGTGACCGTAGAAACATTTTAGGAACATGACTGAAATGCTAAGAGTGGGTGAAGTTTACAAATAAGTGAGTATATTGGGAGAATGGTGACCCAAGGTCAGAACCTTAAGTGTATATCTAGAAATGGGAGGTGGGAAGAATGCCAGTAAAAAACCTGGAAAATACAGTTCCAGAGAAATGAGGAAAATTTCAATAATAATGAAGTTCACATGTATATGATACTTTATAGTTTTCCAAATGCTTTCCTCAAAATCAACAAGTATCATTATCCTTGTTTTCACACAAGGAAACAAGCTTAGATCAAGTGACTTGCCCAGCATATGCAGGGAATAAATGGCAGAGCCAATACTCAAACCCAAATCTTCTGAATCCAAGTGCAGTACTCTTTCCTTTTTATCACATAGCCATTCTTTTAAGGAATAGGTGGTCAGATCTCTCAGGTAGAGTTGGTAAGGAAGATGCCATTTAGAGCCTTAGAGCAGGGTTTCTTAACCTGATATCTGTGAACTTACTTTTAAAAAATCTTTTTGTAACTATTTCAATATAATTGGTTTCCTTTATAATCTTGTTTATTTTATTTTATCCATTTAAAAGGATTAATCTGAGAAGGAGTCCATAGGCTTAACCAGACTGCTAAAGGGATCCATGACACAGAAAAAAATGTTAAAAACCTCTCACTTAGAGAAAATGGTTATCAGTGGAATTGTGTGATAAGAAGCTGGATTGCAGAGATTAAAACGGTAAATGGGTAGCTAGGACATAGAGGTTTTGGTTGTAGAGCTCAAGTTCATGAAGTTGAAAAGTGAAAAGTTGGAAAGAAATTGCTCATTTAGGAGGAGTGAACAGCAAGTTCTTCTTGCTTAAGTATCTTCTTAAGATAGGGGAGATGTGAATATGTTTGAAGACAACTGAAAGAGCCTGTTGGGGAAGATAATTGAAGGAGAGGATACTAGAGAGGTAGGGACTACTCCTGTCACTATAATCACATAAATGTAACTTTTCCTTTTCATTTTCATGAACTTGAGTTCTACATCCTTAGTCCCTGCAGTCTAGCTTCTTATCACACAACTTCACTAATAACCATTTTCTCTAAGTCAGAGGTTTTTAACATTTTTTTGTGTGTCATGGATCCCTTTGGCAGTCTGGTTAAGCCTATGGACTCCTCATATTAATCCTTTTAAATGGATAAAATAAAATAAACAAGATTGTAAAGGAAACCAATTATATAGAAATAGTTACAAAAATATTTTTTAGAAATAAGTCACTTAACTTTTTTGGGGGTCAGTTTCCTCATATGTAAAATGAGGAGGTTGGTAAAATAAGATTCCTTCTAGCTGTAATCTGTAACCCAAATTGTAAGAATAATTCTATAAAGAAATAGGGAAGAATGGGGTCCATGAGTACAGGGAAGGGTTTAACTTTATAGAGAAAAGAAATCTCCTTAGCTTAGAGGGAAGGGTAAGGGGGACCATGTAGGGACCATGATATGAATACCAGGATAAGAATTCAGTCCTGGATACTCTCACTTCTCTCAGTAAAATAGAAAGTGTGGTTATTAGTTAACAGTTGTGAGAGAAGAGGAATTAAGGATATTAGAAGAGAGTAAAGGTCTAGAACAGAGGTGGGGGAACCTATGGTCTTGAAGCCACATGTGGCCCCTCTGGGTCCGCAAGTGTGGCCCTTTGACTTGAATCCAAATTTCACAGAACAAATCCCCTTGATGTAAGGATTTGTTCTGTAAAACTTGGACTCAGTCAAAAGACTGCACCCAAGGACCTAGAAGGCCATGTGTGGCCTTGAGGCTGCAGGTTCCTTTCCCCTAGTGTAGAATAATTACTGTGGGGAATATGCTAGGCAAAAATGAGATTAATAAAGAAATTGAACAGCAATGAGGACTAAAGTCAAAGGTGGGCAATATGAATCTGTTGTTGCCTGAGTCAGTGCTATTCAATGGTTTTGTACTGTGTAGCTTAAAAATAGGTAAAAAAAGAAAGCAAACAGTGAGTGACCTAGGGTTAAAGGTAGGCACAGTAAGATTAGTTAAAGAATAAAGAAGCACAGAGTGCTGAAATATTTGACTAGAGTTTGGGATAAAAAGTAAGTTTGCTGTAGGCAGAACATTCTAATGAACTGAGAGAAATATGACATGTAGTGAGAGTGTATTTGGTGGGTCATTCATTTATCAGATATTCATTGAACACCCACTGTGTGGTAAGGGAGGTAGGGACTACTCCTGTCACTATAATCACATAAATGTAACTTTTCCTTTTATCAAAGAAAAGGGACTGTGGGGATACAAAGATGCATAAAACCTAGTCCCTGCCCTTAAGGAGTTTATGAACTAACAAGGGAGATAAAACAGAAAAATTGCTACAGTGCAAGGCAATATAAAATAAGTGCCACATGAATAATACAAAGAAAGTGCCATAGGGTATGAGAAGAAGGAAAGGTCGTTGTTGGCCAGGATGATTTGGGAAGACTATGTGGAGGAGCTGACATTTAAGTTATGCCCTGAAGTATGGGTAAGATTCTAGATGGTGGAGGTGGTGAAACTACAATAGGAGAAAGGAACAGCATGAACAAAGACTGTGGGCTGTAGGCAAAGAGATAACAAAATTACCACTTTTTGCAGATGATAATGGTGGTGTACTTAGAGAACCTTAGAGAGTCAACTAAAATTTAATTGAAATAGTAACTTGAGCAAAGTTGTAAGAGAACAGATAAATCCACATATATCATCAGTATTCCTATGTGCCGTATCCAACAAACTACAGCATGAAGAACTAGAAAGAGAAATTCTGTTCAAAATAACTATAGAAACTACAAAAAAATTAGAAGTGTATCTTCTAAGATTCACACAGGGACTGTGCTTTGTTGTAAAAATAAAGACAAATAATTGGACAAACATTAATTGTTCTTGGGGTAGGTTGAGCTAATATAATGAAAATGACAATGTTATCTAAATTAATTTACTTATTTAGTGCTGTACAAATCAAACTTCCAAAGGAATATTTTATAGAGCTAGAAAAAATAGTAATGAAATTCATATAAAACAAATGGTCAGGAATCTCAAGAGTAATAATGAAAAGAGTGGGAAGGAAGGACTCTTATCAGTACAAGATCTCAAACTGTACTACAAAGCAGTAATTATTAAGATGATTTGGAATTGGCTAAAAAGAGAGACAATTCAATCAATGGAACAGATTAGGCACACAATTATATAAGCCAAAAAATATAGCAGCATAGTATTTGATAAACCTAAAATCGTCAGTTACTGAGGAAAGACTGGCTATTTGACAAAACCTGGTAGGAAAACTTGGCAACAGTGTAGCAAAAATTAGTTTTAGAAAATATCTCCTACCATACCCCAAGAGAAACTTCAGATGGCTATATGACATTACATCATAAAATAGAGGTGCAAGGAAGAAATTAACCTTTTGGGTCTGTGGGTTAGATCTATGGCATCCAAATGATAAAAGATGATCACCCATGATAAAATAGATAAGTTTACCCAAAATTAAAAAGTTTTTGCAAAACCTACTCTAATGTAGGAAAAATTCAAAAGGAAATAGGTAGCTGAGAAAAAAATCTTTGCAAAAAATTTCTCTGGTAAAGGTCTTATATCTAAGATATATAAGGAACTGATTCAAATTTATAAGACTAAGAGTCATTCCTCAATAACTAAATGGTCAAAGAACATGAATTGGCTGGCAGTTTTCAGAAGAAATCCAGGCTATCAAAAATCAGATGAAAAATGCTCTAAATCATTAATAATTTTAAAGCAGCTTTGAGGCTCTACCTCACAGACTGGTTCTGCTACTCAGAGATAAGTTTCACCTATCAGATTAGTAAAGATGACAAAAGAGGAAAGGGCTTTGGGAAAACAGGTATGCTAGCGTTGTTGGTAGAGCTATGAATTGGTCTAACAACCATTCTGGAAAGCAGTTTGGGACTATATGCAGAAAGTTAACAGAACTATAAGTATGCTTTGTTCCACCTTTCCCACCTGTAAATCAAAGAAATCAAAGAAAAGGGAAAAGAATCTTGTTGTACAAACATATTTATAGTAATTCTTTTCTTGGTAGCCAGACTTTGGAAACTAAGGGTTGTTCTCCTATTGGGAAAAGGCTAAACGAATGATGTTATAGGAGTATAATGTAATGTTATTGTTCCATAAGAAATGATAAAATGAACAGTTTGCAAAGAAACTGTGGAGGACCTTTATAAACTGATGTAGCACAAAGTAAGCAGAACTAGGAGCAATTTATACAACGATAGCGACATTATAGAGAAAAACAACTTTGAAAGACTGTAGAACTCTCAACACGATGGTAAACTATGAGTCCAAAAGAATGAAAATTAAATATGCCCACTCACCTCTTAGATGATGAACTTAGAATGTAGAGGCATAAATTATTGGACATGGCTAATATGGGAATTTTTTTCCCTGGACTATGTAGATATGTATTGTGGGATTCATTTTGGGGTTTGTATTTTTAAAATTTGCTCAGTGGGGGAGGAGAGTAGTGTGAAGAACAGATTTTTTAAAAAGCACTTAGAAAAAACCCCAAAAGATGTGGAGCTAGAATATGAAGGTTTGGGATATGGTAAGTAGACCAGTTTGTAAGTGTGGAGAGAGAGGGAAAATATAAAGGGGTGTATGTAGTCTCCCGTATTTAAAACTTTGATATTATATTTAATACTTCCTTCCGACTTCCTTTTCATATCCATTTAGGTACCAAGTTCTGTAAATGCCATTTCTTCTATCTTTTTCTTCTCTTCTTACCATCATTATCCTCATACCTGGTCCTTGTTACCACCTGCATGGATTATTGAAATAACCTTCTAATAGGTCTTCCTGCTTCTATTTTAGTTTTCCTTTCAACCAATCCTTCATACCACCAATAGATGCTATGTAATTCTTCTGCCTCAAACTCTGTAATGTCCCCTTTTTTGCCTCCCAAGTAAAGTTCACACTCTTTAGTTGGTATTAAGATCCTATACAGGTGCCCTACTATATTACCAGCTTGTCTCCCTTTCATTTTTCTATTCTTCAGCCAAAGGAGACTTTGATTAGGGAAGTTATCTATATGATTAAAGCACTGTTTTAGGAAGAATAATCTGGTATGTAAGGCAGCTAGGTGGCGCAGTGAATAGAGCTCTGGCCTTGGAGTCAGGAGGACCTGAGTTTCAAATCCAGCCTCAGACACTTAACACTTACTAGCTGTGTGACCTTGGGCAAGTCACTTAACCCTGATTGCCTCATCCCCCCCACAAAAAAAAGCAAAAAAAAAAAAAAGAATAATCTGGAATGCAGGATGAATTGGAAAGAGTAGAGGATGTGTCAGGAAGAAAAGCTGGGCTATTTTCTAGATAGGTGTAGGTGTGAGATGTTGAGGCCCAGTTTGTAGCAATGGTTGCAGCTAAGAGTAATAACAGAATCCTAGCTCTAGATGTAGAAGAGATCTGAGCTTTCTAGTCCAGGTTCACCGTTTACAGATGAGAAAACTGAAGTGAAATGACTCATCAAGACCACTGAGAGTCAGGACTTGAGCAAAGCTTTCTGACTCCAAGACTGATGTTTTCTTACCATTCTGGGGAGTGTTTTAGGGTTTGTAAAAGAATGAGAGGACAGACTGGGATTGGGACCAAATTCCGTCTCTGACACGTGTTACTTGGATGACTTGAACTGATCACTCTACCTCTGGACATTGATTTCCTCATGTATGAGAGGTAATCATTGGATGCAGTGATCTCTGTAATCCCTTCTAGCTCTAAATCTATGATTATATGATAACTAAATTTGATGGAAGTTGTGACTTGGTAGCTGATTCAGTGGAAGGAAGGAAGGAATGAAGGCAGGAAAAAAAAGGTTATTAAGCTCCTATACATTATATATGTTAGGCACTGTGCTGAGTATTTTATAAATATCTCAATTGACCCTCACAACAACCATGGGATTATTATTATCTGCATTTTACAATTATTATCCCCATATTGCAATTGAGGAAACTGAGACTAAAAGAGGTTCACACATCCAGGAAGTGTTTGAGGCTGGATTTGTTCTCAGGTCTGTCCTGACTCCAGGCCCAGCTGTTGTATCCACTGTGCCACCTACCTGCCTAAGGAGTAAAATTTGAATCCAAGATTTTAAATGAGGTTGAGTAGAAGAAAGGGGGTAGTATTAACAGAAAGGGTGACTTGGCTTGAGGGAAATATGATTAGTTTGAAGCTCTGGCAAGGGCATCCAGGAAAAAATGCCCAACAGACTGGGCTGGAAATGGTGGAATGTAGCTCAGGGTGGAGTTTTAAAGTTTTTTACATAGATAGGAGTCATTGTGATCTCAGCTGAATAACTATGTATTGATGTGTACCTGTGTACAGGTATCATACTATACTAGGTGCTGTGGTTGATTTAAAATAAAAAGATAATACCTTCCTGCGTGAAACTTACTTCAGTGGGAGTATATGTAGAGAGAAGAGAATATAGATTCTTTGGGAGCAACCAAAGTTAGGGGTCAGGACAGTGAGGAAGAGGGAGCAAAGAAAATTGAGAAGTCAAGTTATAGAAAAGCCAGGAATATACAGGGTTGTAGAAACCAAAGGAAGAAGTGAGGAGTAGTTGTAACGTAACAGTGCAGAGGGCAAAGTGCTTTGAATTTAATTATTAGGAAATTGCCAGTTAAATGAAGTTGAATGCCGTGTAATTATGACTAATCTTGGCTCCAGAGAAAATATGAGGATGTGTACCTCCTTCTTTTCTTTGGAGAAGTGGGGCACTATGGATGTGGAATGTTGCAGATGCTGTTAGACTGACATTTTGCTTTGCTGGTTTTTTCCCTTTTGTTACTAAGGAAGGCTCCTGATGTGGGAAGGGTGAAGAGAAGGGTATGTCTGGAAATAACTGATATAAAAACAAAAGGAACTAATAGAACCTAAGTCATTAGTGACTTCATAGAGAGTGTTTTACAAGAATTGTAGGGTAGGAAACTAACAGATGCTTAACATTGAATCAAATAACATGTGAAAATGCTTGACATACTATAAAGTACTGTACAGGTATAAGATGCTATTATTGAGGCTAGAATGGGTACTGAAATAATGGAGGTCTCCCACATATGGTGAGATACATGAATGATGACAGATTAGAGAGAAGTCAAGCAGTATCTGGTGCAGGGTGTCATGATGCTCTTGTTCTCATGATGTGCAGTAGAGATGGAGGTGAAGGCTACTCAGGTTATCTAGGAATGTAGAAACAAAGCTATTTATGGTTTCTAGTTTTGAAATTAAGGGCTTTGTTTCTCTGCCTGTAACTTTTTTTTCCAAGTCATATTTTACTTTACCCTTTTACTACTACTACTACTTTCCTATTACTTGATGATGTCTTTTTTTGTTGGTTAAATAATTTCTACTTCTCTCTTGTGCTCTTATTGTTCCTTTAGACTGGCTAATTGATATAGCTCATCTGAAATCAGTTTTTTTCTCCCCCCCCAATCCAATATGTCAAAGAAAGTAGCAATACATACTTTTTGTCTGTGAGCAGCGGCAAAGTAAACAAAGCAGTAACCCCTGGGGATTAAAATTCAGCTGATTTCCCATCTGGCATTTAATCTGACTAAATTGATAAATCGATAAGTGTCTCTAAAATGTAGGAGTGACTGTTGCTTTAGATTTTTTATATTTTATGTATTTGTTTAGTAAGCAATGATAACATCATGGATTTTTTTCTCTCAGTTATTTAAATTAGCATTCAATAAAAAGAAAGGTAAATTGACAAAATGTTAGGCATTTAAAAGGATGATGACATACGGAGCTTTGGGTGGCTTTTGGTGGGGTGTAGAAATGTATTCTTTTTGTATTACCTGTTGAAATCTTATTTACAAGGCCTAGCTTAGGTGTCACTTCAACCATATAACTTTCTCTGATCCCTACCTCAAATGAAAGTGATCCCTTTGTCCTTAATTTCTTAGAGCACTTTGTCCAAGTATCTCCATTTACTTTACCATAGCTACCTGGTGCTGTTGTTACTTGTACAGGCAGGCTGTATCACCCTACAGCCCAATGAGATGCTAAGTCCTCTGAGGGCAGGACCATATATCCTTTTTCTTCTGTTGCTGAAGAAGACGTTAGAGGCACTTAGTGCTTGGTAAATTTAAGACCTGGTGCTGGTATTGTTTGTGCTAGTTTGTACAGTAGCTTGATGAGGTGCCAAGGCAAGTACATCTCCCATTTAGCAGAAAAGGCAGTCTTGGCATAGGGTGAAAACACTGACTTTTGAACATAGAGTAAATTAAAGGTGATACTCGTGATCTCTGTTGTCTCTGTTGCATTTTGATACTGAACTTAACAGATTCTAACCCATGACAGAGGATGTATGGTACTGTACTGGATAGTTGGATTGATCATATTATTCTTTTGGCTTTAGGTCTTCAAAAACTTTGAGTACATGGCTCGTCAAGATGATGAGAGGAGAAGAAAGGAACTTGAAGAGAAAATGAGAAGAAAGGAAGAGGAGGAGGCTGTGGCAGTGGCAACTGCTGAAAAAGTGCCAGCCCCAGCCCAGGAGGTGGAGATAGACTCTGCCATAGAGTGTGGCCCTGCTGCAGGGGCTGGTGGGCATCAGGAAACAAAGAGGGTGAAGCCCCCTGCCCCTCCTGGGGATGAGCAGGAGGCAGGTCACAGCTCTACAGAGGCAGAACCTCCAGCAATAGCTGTTGCTGATGTTCCAGTTGAACCACCAGTCCTTCCCAAGTAAGGATTTCAATTGTGCAACTTCTTTTCCACCTCATGCTGGCATTTGGGTTTAGCTCAACTGGGGTTTCGCATGATAGGCATGCTTTTTTGTCCTTTTGTTTGTTAAGCACAACACATTTTCATAATGCATTATGGTGCTTCAGATGTTCCACACTGGGTTGTATAAAAGATAGTGAACTTTTTTCCTCCTTATTTTGTCTCTATTGAAATTAGTAGAGTAGCATAGGAACTTGCCCATGACTATATGCTAAATCATTGTTGAAGACAGAATCAGAGCTCCTAGCTCATCTAAGTACTCTCTTTTTTTGAAGCCAGCATTATCCTGTACTAGCTCTCTGAGCATTATTAGGAGGAGCATTTCTTTCCTAAGTTTTACTTTTCCTTGTAATGAGTAGTATAATGCAACGGTTGCAATCCAAGCATGTACTATCCATAATAATTATTATGCAACATTTTAAAAGTAATCCAAACAAGTTACAAGCATTGCTCTTTTTGGAGTCTTCAAGCAGTTTGGTTTTCTCTTTAAGTGAATAAAGCTGAAACCTCCCTGTAGAAAGTATACTAGCTATGTCTTAGCTGTGGCATTATAAAAAAAGGAAGAAGTTGTATATCCTGGTATACTTTCTTTTTTAGGTGAATTTCCATTTCAAAGATAAATGTAAATCATCGTACCTTTCTTTTAATAGGCCTGTTTGGTTCTTATTATTCAGATTCACATTCATTATCACTTTTCTTAAGGTGTTCTTGAGATCTTAGTCCTTTTTTTCTGAACCCCCATAGACCAGGGCTAGGCTTGGCATTTTTGTTAGAATGATAGAAATACTCCTTGATTTGAAGGTTGATTGGATTTGAAAGTGATTGATTGCCAAGGGCTTGTCTTTATCACTCTGTAAGGAATTATCTCATCACTGACTGTTTAATCTTATGATTTCCTATTGCTGTGAATGATCTGCCGGGTTTCCTTTCAGAGCCCTTTGCAAATACATGATGATCTTATACTTTTATTGGTACTTTGATGACCACTTCTTCAGTGGTTCTCTGATCTTATTGTAAGCGCTACCTCCAGGGGTGCAAATTAGAACCCATCCATATCTTCTAATTCTGTGCAACTCTTGTACTTCCCCTCCTGTGGGTCCTCCATGAAGGCTATGCCTAGCATATTGGGAGCTTTCCTTTAAATTTTTTTACATTGTCTAGGCACCAATGGAGCAAACAGCCTCTGCATTGATCATGAATTGCTATTGATACTTGACCAGCACATCTCTTTTTCTAGTTATGTGTTTCTCAGATGACATCTTTTGTGTTGCTATTTCTGTGTGATTCTTTGTTGGTAATATGTTATAGAATAGTCATACCCACTGTGAATCCCTCTGTTGCCTTTTGGGTGACTTGCAACTTCTATTCTTAAGAGAATATGGCATTGTGGGTTATTTAGCTGCATAGCATCACTAGAAGAATATTGGTATTAAAAAGAAGGGGCTTTGTTTCAGGGAGAACCTTAAAGTTATTAAAAACTGCAGTTTCACAAATGCAGTCTAGCCTGTTTTCTTTCTTCTTTTCATTTCTGAGCCGTCTTCATTTTTTATTGAGTATCCAAATTTTACACACACACACACACACACACACACACACACACACACACACGCACATCCCTATATAAATATACATACACTACATTTTGTGTGTGTGTGTGTGTGTGTGTATGTGTCTGTACTGATAGTCCAGCTTTTTAGGTATGTTTTTGCAACTGATATTTTATAGCCCATTACATCTTTACAATTAAGCAGTTAGGTACAGAGAGTACAAGATCTCACTATACTTAGTTTAAAAAAAACTATAACAACCCATTTGATTCAATCAAAATGCCAGCTTGCAAGCTAGATGTTTTCCATTTAAAAACATATAATTGTTTGAAAGCAACAACAACAGATATAACTTTAACCGTTTAATTACGCATTTCAGTTAAAAGATAATGTATAACTACTTTATAGGCACTAAGAAATACTGTATGACTAATGCTAAAATGCTGAAATTAATAGAGTCTTGGAATGTTGGTGTTGGAAAGGACCTTAGAGAAGATCTGGTTTAATGGCTTCATTTATAGATGAAGAAACTGAGCTTATAGAAATAAAGTGACTTGCCCAAGGTCATATGTAATCTGCAGGAAAGGCTTATTAGGGGAGATGGTGCTTGACTCAAGTCTTTGAGCACATAGTTGGTAGAGTATAAATTGCGTTCCTAATTTTATTTTCTTTTTGAGACTAGTTTTTCCTGTCGCACCCAGCTTGGGAGTGAAGTGGCCACTCATGATCCCAACTCTGTGCTAATTGGCATGGAGAACCTTTGATCTCCTCTGTTTCTGACCTGGGCTGTTTTCACCCTGTTTTGGGCAGCCTGGCCCAGCCTCCATATTCCCCATTCAGAGGTTCATCATATTTGTGTCAGATTTTGTGCAGATACTTGCTTGGCCTTAGCCCATGTACTGCTCAGACCTGCTAAGCCTAATTCAGAAATACCACCTCAGTAGAACTGTACCCTCCAGCCTCAGGTGCAGGTGTTACCCATGTGTGTCACCAGGGGATGGCAGCATTGTGTGTATGTGGGGCATAGGGGGGCAGGTGGACTGAGAAATTTAGTTTTTAATATTAATAGGTGATTGGATGTAACCATAGGTTCTGGTTTAGGGTAGTGACGTGATGTAAAAAAGCCTTTTGAGATTTTGGCAATTTGTGTACAGATTAAACTGGAATGAAAAAGAGTAGTGACAGAGATGGTCAAGGAGGGGTGTGCTGTCGGGTTTTGATACAGTAGGATTCAGGTGCTTAAGGGACTTGATTTTCCCATTTCACATAGCCTGGTTAATCTTAAGACTTAAAACATATCTATGACTATTACAAATATGGCTAAAATAGTTCCTCAAAAGTCTTCTAGAGATGCTCTTGGCTTTGCTTTTTGCTTTAACTTTTGTAGGCTTATTAAAAATCCAAATCTGCTTTGATGGTTTGTAAATTTAAATTGAGTTATAAATATGTTAGAGATCCTCAAGTATCTTAAGAATCTCTCTCTTCATCAACATTTCCTATTATCTCATTGTTGTTTTAGCCACTGCCAAGAATTGTCCTGAAGCACACCAGAAAGCATTGTCTGTTTTTGGCTTCTTTTTGGTTCCATGTAAATACAGTAGCCAGAGAAGTGAAAAAGTATGTTGTTAGTTCTGGGTGAAATTTAGTGCTGAGGCTTGCAGCTTTAAAAAATGGATTGAGAAAGACTATCTTAAGGACTGTTTTTTGAGTTGGTCTGATTTTTGTCATACTCCAAGTCTTTCCAGTTGAATATTCATATTGTAATCTATAGCTAGAGTTTTGATGCTTGAGTAAAAACTCAGGTTTATGAGGTATTCTCCCCATTTTATCTCTAAAGAAATCAATAGAGTAAGATGTTGATTTGCCTGTAGCCATATAGCAAATAAATGACAGAGCAAAATCAGAACTCTCAATACAGTCTGTTGCACTTTTTTTTTCTTTTCAAAACTGCATCATCTTGTAGAAGGTGTCTGGGCATTAGATTTTCACTCAGAGTCCTTGTCTTTGTCACAATTTGCATAGTGAGCTCTTTTCAGATTAGGATTGTTTAGGCCCTCTGGTTTTTGCTGAGTACTGCTTGAAGAATCTCCTATCTTTAAAAAAAAGGCTTTGTTAGACTGAAAGGCAGTGTGGTGCAATGGATAGAGACCTGGCATTGAAGCTGGGCAAACCTGGATTTCAGTATTGCCTCTCTAACATGCACTGTCTTTCATCCAGGAATATCCCATGCTAGTGAAATCACAAGTATACTTCCTATTCTTATTTTTCTTAGCCGGACACCTAGAAAAAACTGTCTACCCTCCTTGCTTCTTCTTCCTCCCCCTTTACATACTTCTTAATCCTATACGATTTGGATTCCAGCCTCATGAGTCAACTGAAACTGCCCTCTTCAAAAATGACCAACAATCTCTTAATTGCCAAAGCCCCTGATAGCCTTTTCTCACTTTTTTTTTTTGGTGAGGCAATGGAGTGAAGTGACTTGCCTGGGGTCACAGAGCTAGTAAGTGTCAAGTGTCTGAGGCCAGATTTGAACTCAGGTCTTCCTGAATCCAAGGACAGTACTTTATCCACTGAGCGATCTAGCTGCCCCTCTTTTCTCACTTTTCATCCTTCTTGATCTATCTATGTCATTTGACACCATTGATACTGCTTTCCTTATGAATATTCTTTCTTTCTCTGGGTTTTCATGACAGTGCTCTCTTTTGGCTTCTCTGCTACCTAACTGCTCCTTCTCAGTTTCTTTTGTTGGTTCTTCATCTCTTGCCCCCTAACTGTGGACAAAGCTTTGTCTTTGGCCCTTTTGTCTGATGTCTTTAGGGTTTAGTTATTTCTACAATGATAAACTCACAAATCTCCGGTCCCATTTTCTCCCTTGAGCTCTAATCTCTCATCAACAGCTGGCCTACTGGTGATTTTGAGCTGTATATCATATAGGCATCTCAAATTTAACATGTCCAAAACAGAATTCATTATTTTTAATATCCACTAACTTCTGTTTCTGAGTTTCCCTATTTGTGTTGAGGGTACCACCATTCTGTGCTTAGCACAGTGCCTGGCTCATAGTAAGTGCTTAATGTGTAACTAACCATTCATTCATTTTTCCAGTTACCCAAGTTCACTGTCTTAGTGTCATCCTTCACTACGTAGTCATTTGTTAAATCTTGTTAATTCAACCTCCATAACATCTCTTGCATCTGTCCTCTAATCACACATCCCTCACTGTAGTCCACGACCTTATTGCCTCTCTACTGGACTATTGCAGTAGCCTCTTTTTTGGTTTCATTGCTCTAGGTGTTTCCTTTTCCTAAGCCATTCTTCACACATCTGTGAAAATGATTTTTCCTGAAGTGTAAGTCTGACTGTGTCACTGCTGTATTCCGTAAAATCTCCATGACCTTTAGGATCAGATATGAGCGCCTCCATATGGCATTTAAAGACCTTTGCAGCCAGATCCCACCTTACCTTTCCTTGTTAGACATTACTCCCATCCAGATACCTTGTGTTCCAGCCAAACTGGCCTTTTTGCTGTTCTCACACACTGTCTTCCCATCTCTTGCTTCCATGGCTTTGCACTGGCTATCCTCCATTTGTGTAATTTGCCTTTTCCTTACCTCTCTTTCAGAATTCTTAGATTTCTTCAGGTTTCAGCACAAGCACTGCCTTCCATATGAAGCCTTTCTGATTTTCCCCTTCTCCTTCCCTCCCCAACTGTTAATGCCTTACCCCAGAATCACCATATATCTACTTTGGTAATACCTGTGTGTGTATGTACATATCATCTCTCCCTGGCTAGATTGTTAACTACCTCAATGACACGGACTGTTTTATTTTCATCTTTGTGTTCCCAGTGCCTGGCATAGTGCTTGGCACGCTGTAGGGTCTTAATCAGTTTTTTTTCTTCCTAGGACCTTTAATTTTATCTACCAGTTTCAGGCAGATTCACATAGTCTTGTTACTCATTATAGCGCAACATGTTTAATGCAATAATCAGGCATTTAACAATTTCTTCTGGTTCTGCTTATTCTTTCTAAAAATAATTATTTATTTTTGTTCTGAACTTAACAAACACCAAATAAAATGACCATTTCTGTATACCAGTCAAAAACAGAAAGAAGATTGTACATGAAACCATGAATGTCTTGCTTGAGTTTGCTTTTCCTTTTTAAGTATAAATTCAACATGTACTTTTTAAAGATGTCCTGCTTGTCTGTTTCTTTCTTTTGTATGCATTTTAAAAAATGCTTCAATGGACCCTTTTTGTTTTCTTTCTTTTCTTTGATAAGACTGTCACTAACTCTCTCCCTTTTCCCCATCTCTGACACTTAATAAATTCTTATTTGATTGATATGATTAGTTTTACTTGTTGTGGGATACTAGTTGAAGGAACTTCTCTTTTTTTTCCCACCGGCTACTTAAGCGGCTTGGCATTGGTACCAATTTACTAGGGCAAGTGAAGATCAGAATTATTCCCTAGTTGCCTAAGGCATCCTACTTTTATTCTTTCAGGCAGTGAAGCAAAGGCCCGTGAATGGTACTGATACTCACAAACCAGTTTTCTGGTCTAACAAGTTCTCAATTTGGGATTTGCTTATATGCTACCACCCCACTTTCTGATAACTGCTGAGAGCATTTTGGAAAGTTTGGGACTGATGAGTTTAATGTCTTGCTTGAGTTCTCCTGGAAGGATGCTTGAGTAGTATGAGAAGTTGTTCTAAAAGATAAGTAGAGCATGTTTTGTAGTGAGGAAGAACTAGGGACCAACGTGGAGGTTTCATCTTTGGCTTTGGTTGTCAGTGCCCAGGTGTAATTGCTGTGTGACTCTTATCATTCAAAATTTTTAAGTGAGCAGGTATGTGTCCCCTGCCTCAGAGTGTACCAACAAGTCAAGCAACAAATCTTTTATTGTTGGTTTGAGAAGATTCCAGTAAAACTGAATGCCAGAAATTGCCTCTGTGAAGTGAAAGAAGTCTTGAATAGACCACAATTTTTACTGCACGTTTGCAAACTCATGAAGGTGTGTTTGCCAGCGCTGCCAAGATTCTTGTGGAGTTATAGCTAACATTTGAGCATCTATTGTAATGGGGTAATATGTAGCATAATTAAGTGAAATAAATATATGGATTCTCTTAATTTGCTTTAGCCAGTATTTCAACTTTTGTCACCAGCAAATGTTTTAATACTAATAGCTGTACTAATAGCTTGAGTTTCATCGCCTCTCTGTGTTAAGCCTTTGAATAATAATAATAATAATAATAATAATAATAATAATAATAGTATTGAATAAAGTTTCAAAAGGCTTTATGTAAATTCTCTCATTTGATTTTCACAATGTGAGGTAAGTGCTCTAGCTATGACGTAGGTAATACAGGATGAAGGTATTCATCTAGCAATAATGAAATTCCTAGATGGTTCAGAGTTACAAAATAAGTAAACTGGTACTGAAACAATAGAGGTTACTTGTGTAGATATTTGTATCAGTAAACTTACATTTTAAATTTAAAAAGTTTTCTGTCCCTGTTGTAGTCTGAAAGGATATTGTTGTTTTTTACCATTATTTTCTGAGGTAGGAGAGTGGGAATCTTGACCTGCTAAAAACCAATGCTTATCTCTGTCCTTACTTTAAAAATTTTTTTTACAAAATAAAATTTTACTTGCCTTTTTCCACCTGCCCAGTTTAGATATTTTGGAAAGCAACAGATGAACAAAGGGTACAATGGAAATAGAAAGTATTTAAAAGATCATGATTACATTGATGTTCAGTTTATATAGCTGCAGGTTTTTATCATGCAGTTCTTAAGAGACTGTTTTAATAATTCAGCTCTTTTGTCCTTCAGTCCCTACTATCCCCTGGAAGGAAACAGCAAGATTACTGCCTTTTAACAGATTTGAGGCTATGAAATTCTACTCTTTAGTGTTGTAGTGAATATTGCTATAGCAGAGTACCTCTGGATTTGTTAAACTAGAAAGGCTAAAACAATTGTGACAAATCAGTAGTTCCTTTTATTTATTTATTCTTTCATTCATTAGTTCCTTTTTGTAGGTGGATCTCATAACAAAAGTGTAAATGGCCCTCATTTTAATTAAATTATCTTTGATACAGAACAGTATTTTAATGCTTTCATATATCTGTGATTTTCATCACTGTGTTCACTCAGCCAGTGCTGATTATGACCCTTCTATGCCTTTGTGTTTCTTACCCATCTTTCCAGAACTTGCCAGAGGCCTTTCCTGTGGTTCTTTTAATATCTCAGAATGGTCTTTGAAGTGTCTGTGTTTTCGTTAAATCTTGCCAAATAATCAATCTTCTTTTCTGGTCACAGAAATACTTGCTGGTGTCTTTTGTTGTTGTTGTTGTTATTGTTGTTGCTTTTAAGTGTAAGTCATTGTTGGTAATGTGATACAGCCTATTTATGTCTGCTGTGTTCCTTTCAGTTGCCCTTTGACTCACATATAATTTTTTTAGTCACATTGATTCGTAGCCATATAGTCTTACTGGAGAATATTGATATTTAAATAGAAGGGCTTTTGTAGTAATGAACATTTTGAAGTTACTGAGAAAACAAGTTTCCCATGTGATCCAGTCCAGTTGCTTTCTGTTCTATTTTGGGTCCAACTCATTTTCCATTTTGTAGTTCCTGTCTAAAATAGGTAGAATTTGCCCATTCAGCTACAAGTCATGGTCTAAGGCTAAGCAATAGGCATCTTTTTATCCATGTCGTTTTTTCCAACATATAGATTGTTAGGCCAGCCAACAGGAACATTTTGGGGAACATCTTCAGTAGAGATTTTTTTTTAATTGGGCTCTGCACTGGACTTCTTCCTGGGCTGGACTTCAGTGTATGAAATTGACTCATAAATTATCAGATTAATTTAATTCAACAAATATTTATTAAGCGAATATGAGGTACAAAGCAGTATGTTAGGTGCTGAAGATAGAAGGTAAAAAACTACATGGTTCCTGCCCTCAAGGAGCTTATAGTTTAATAACTTATAAACTTGTGCGTAAGGTTGGATTTTACCAATGACTTGCTGTTTTCTCTTATTCTGTAATGCGAAGTTTAGGGCTTCCTTTATTCCTAACATAATATTGACTCCCCATAGACATTATTGTTAACTCAGGTGGAAAAGTTGGCCTCTGAAACAGAGGAGAAAATTCATTGAGTAAGATTCAGACTGGTAAATCAGGTTTATCAGAGAACTTTGTACTATTCCTTGAGCAGGGATGAAAGTGATAGATGTTTAACCTTTGGAACAGTAGAGCAGTGATAACTGAAATAGGCATATGGTTGGATGAAGTGGTATAGAATGGTGTAAGGGAGATCTTTGTTGGAAGATATCTCCTGTCCCCTGCTAGAGAGGATTAGAAGTCTGTTGTTACACAGAATCCTTTGGGATTGTGCAGTGTTATGTGTGGTTCACTCCATGCTCTCTAAAAGGTGTTTGGCTCCCTCTTCAGCTTAAAATCTTATGGAAAGTGGTATTTGGAGATAAAAAGGTAAAACACAGTGCAAGAAAAAGTTTGATAAGCCCTTGCTTGAAACTGAATTATGTCTGTTTATTGAGGATGATTCCTTAACCTTTTGGTAGATTCTTTGTTACAGTTTAGCATTGTCTCTAGGGGTGTGGGGGGTGTTCAGGAGGACTAGCACCTCTGGTGGTGAGTCCTTTTCGAGGCTGCTTATCCACTTTTGGTGTCCCCTTAATTAGTCACTCAGCTCTCACATGTGGTCCCAAGATGCTGTAGCATGCACAACAGTCACACCCCAGTAAACCATCTCAGCAGATGGGCTAAACCATGTTGAGAGTAACCGATGGGCATCATGCCTGTCGATGAGTTAGTTGGGTTAGAGAGGTGTTTACCCCAAGCATGTGAAGACTTGCCCTGGTGAAAAGGGTGGATGAGAACAATTTGTTCCAAAGTCCATGAAGATTGCTGAAGCAGGCAGTGTGGAACTTTTAGAGGTTGGTTAGACATCGAAGATGCCAAGGTCATCATCCGCTGCATCCCAGGCCATCACCAGTCATCCTTACTTTTGTCTTGCCACTGGACTTTGATGACCCTGGAAGAGAGTGAGGCAGATGACTTTGTGCAACCCTGCCTCAGGTAAATCCAGTTTGCTCAAAAATCAAGCCGTTGCCCATGATGTCATTGTCCTTTTTGAAAATGAAGGACAAACAACAACAGCACTGGCTCCCTATAGAAGAACTTTTGTGGAGGAATTGGTTGGGATTTTTTTCCCCTATCTTTCAAGTTTTTTCCAAAGCTAGTAGTTACTGTAATTGTTATTTCAGTTTTCTTTCCTTTCTAATTTATACCCTTTTAAAAATATCACATTCATTTCTGAATGTCTGTCTCCCACACAATGAGCCTTCTTTGGGAACAAAGATTAAAAAAGAAAAGAAGAAAAAATGGTTCATTATGACCAACTCCATATATGTAGTATTCCTCACCCATAGTACCTCATCTCTGCAATGGAGGAGAGGGATGTGTTTTTTCTTAATGCTTCCGTATGTCTGAGCTTGTTAATTACATATCATTCTGTTTCTTTTTTCTTTTTTTGTTATTGTTGTTTTTTTTTAGATTGTTTTAGTCCTATACATTGTTTTCCTGGTTCTCCTTACTTCACTCTGCATCAGTCCATATAAATATTTTCATATTTTTCTGAATTATATGGTTTTTTTAAATAGTAAAATAATTCCATTGCATTCATAATCAACAATTTCTTTAGCCAGCCCCCCGACCTAATAAGCTTTTTTTCCCAGTACTTTGCTACTTCACAAAGCAGTCCAATATGTATTTTGATGTCTACAGGACTTTTTTTTATTTCTATCTTTTTCTTCTTTGGGGTGTTTGCCTACCAGTGGTATCTCTGACTCAAAGGGTATAAACATTATATATTATATAGTCTCTCTTTTTTTTAAAAGTTTGATACTGAATTGCTTTTGAGATTAATTCATAATCCCGCTGACAAGTGTGCTCTGTCTTCCTGTACCCCCTCCAACATTTACTATTTTCGTCTTTGGTCATATTTGCCAGTTTTTGGATGTATAAGGTGATAACCTGAGTTGTTTTGACTTTCTTACCTCTTCTTAGTGATTAAGAGCAATCTTTCATATGTCAGTTGTTTGCAGTCTTTTATATGTTAATAGTTTTTTCAACTCTTTTGAGAACTATTTGTTCATATCCTTTGATCCAATGGGGAATGGCTCTTGGTCTTACATATTTTGTGTTAATTTCTATGTATTTTGTACAGGATGTCCCAAAAATCTTAGTGCAGTTTTAACTAATTTTAACCTTAATAGTGTAAAACTACTCTGAGAATTTTGAAATACCCTATATATCAAACCATTATTAGAGGTGTTTGATGCAAAGGTTTTTCATTCCCAAAATGACAGTTTATCTTTTTATCCTAGTTAATATTGATTTTTGTTGTTACAAAGTCTTTTCAGTTTCATGTAATTATAGTGATCTGTTTTGTCTTTTCTGATTTCTGTCCCTTGTTAAGCATTCTCCTAGTGGTAGTTGTGGAGGATATCTCTAACCATTTTCCTGTAGTTGTAAAAATGATGTGATGTTTATATTTGGATATCGATATACTCTGTTGTGGTATATGTTGTGATCCCTTTAAATAAAGGGATGTGTAAAACTTGGACTTATTCAAAAGGCTACACCCAAGGACCTAGAAGGCCACATATGGCCTCAAAGCCACAGGTTCCCCAACCCTGGTGTAAGGTGTTTAGTTAAAATCAATTCCTTGCCAAACTACTTTACATTTTTCCACAGAAGTTTTATTAAGTAGGGTGTCTTTTCTGAGTGTTTGATATTCTTGAGTTTATTAAACATTGGGTTATTGAGTTCATTTTTTCTTTTTTTGCTTATTGGTTTGAAAAGCCATCTTATGGACTAGGGAGTTTTCTTGAGCCCTTTGAGCTGTGAACCTTCTGTGGAAGTATCAGTGTTTGTATTGGAGGTATGTGAATACCCTCTTGCCTGACAGTATGGATCTAAAATTGCAAAGCTTTTTATTAGGAGACTCTCTTCCTTTGAGGCCAAGGTAGCATTTGTGTGATAGAACTTATTTTATCTTGTAGATGATTCTAATTCCCTGGAGGAAAAGAGACAAAAGTCAGGTCTATAAGGCTTCACAGTTTATTTCAAATTATATCCTTTTTTTTTTAAAACCAGATTTATGATTTTATACTTGTAAGATGAGAAAACTGCTTCTCCCAACCTACAGTAGTAACTCTTGGCAATTTACAATGTTGGAGAGTCGCCTGAGTAAACACTTGGAGGTTAAGTGACTTTCTCAAGGTCATACAGCTAGCATGTGTCAGAGACAGGACTTGATCTCAAGTTATCCTTGCTCTGAGTCCAGCTGTCTATTATGCTCATCTGCCTGTCATCAAATTATGTATGGTTACCAAATTGCCAAAATACTTTATCAAAAATCATCCTGGTTTAGTCAGTCCCTTTTTTATTGTGTGATTCTAGCACCTCTTTTTTTCAGGGGCAAATAGTGGTCTATGAGAGGTTTTAACTAGATAATCTCTTAGGTCTCTTCCGTCTCCAAATATTGTGATGTAATTTGTGGAATTAGTGTGTACCTCTAACAGAGGCATTGCCTTAGTTTCTTTCATTGAAGACATTTTACCTCTAGGTGTCACTGTGGTTAATGAAAAGACTATATTGCATGCTTGCATGAGAATCTGATGATGAATAATACAAAACTGTAGAAGGGCAAATATTTTTTCTTTTACAAAATAGAGCAAGTTCTTAAAAAATACTGTAACAAAAATGCACATTAGAGTATGAAAACCATTTTTTCCTTCCATCCTCTAGTGGTCTATCTGCTGTAGATGGTGCTATAAGCCATGTAGATGTTCAGATAATACAATAGAAATTTGGATTAATAACTTATTTGCATATGCTGTGAGTTAGATGGTTGTGGCTGAATGTGTGAGAAGAATTATAGAAGTCACTCAACCCAATTTAACCATTTTCATTAGATGCCTAATAGAGTATGGTTAGCTTTTAAGATGTGTGTTAGTTCTTTTTCCTGAAGCCATTGTTCTAGAAGGATCTTACTGTTTTTGAATTGGAATGCAGCATGTTTGTTCTGGGTGACTATGCTCTCCATGATATTTCTATTGCTCCTTGGGAGAAGACTTGGCAGAATTTGTCACTCTAAAAATTGTTTTTTGCTTTAAAAAAAAATGAATGTGACATGTTAACAAGTATTGTCCTTTCCATAAACAAAGAAGAGAATTGTATATGGAACACTTTCTATTATATATAGCATTTTTTAAAGAGTACATAATAAATTTAACATGGCAATTACAATTTTTTCTTGCTTGTTCCCTCTGAATTTCCTGCTGATGTTTTTTGTATGTTTTATTGAAGCTCTTTTTTTTTTGGGCATCATTCTCACTACCCTTTCACCCCATTGTACTCCAGACAATAAGTATAGTTATACAAAACAGAACCACACGTTAGCTGTGTCTGAAAACATATGTTATTCTGCACCTCTACTCCATTACCTCCTTGTCAAAGAGGTGGGAAGTATGATTCATCATCAGCCTTTTAGAGGTTGTGGTTGTTCTTTGCAGTGGTCACTTTCGAAGTCTTTGAAAGTTGTTTTCCTTTTCCTTTACAATGCTATGGTCCTTGTATACATTTGTTTTCTTGGTTCTGCTCACCTCACTTTGTGGCAGTTCACACAAGTCTTCCCATGTATCTCTGAATCCCTATTCTTAAGGTGCCATAATATTACGTTACTTTTATATACCATAATTTGCTACATAGTTTTCCAGTTTACAGTCTTTTTATTTCCAGGTCTTTGCTACAAAAAAAGTGGCACTATTTTTTTTTTTTTACATATGAGACATCTCATTTTCTTAAATCTCTTTAGAGTATAAGTCTGATAGTGCTATGACTGTGTCAAAGGGTATGAACGTCTGAGTGACCTTTTGAGTAAAGCTACAAATTAATTTCCTGAATAGATGGACCAGTTCATAGCACTACCAGTAGAGTATAAGTGTGCCAGTCTTCTGAGTTTACCTCCAACAATTGCTATTTTCCTTTTTTTTGTTATCTTTGCTTAATCGAATGAGTATATGTTAGAACCTTAGAACCATTTTAATTTGTATTTCTCATTAATAGTGTTTTGGGGCAATTTTTTCCTGTGGTTGTTGAAATACCCATACCTCATAGTTTCTTAACTTACTCACTTCACCTGACCTATTTTTCTACTTCATTTCAGCAGCATAAAAACTTGGTCATAACCTTGATTTTTGCCATTACCCACAAGCACAATACTTCCCATTTTTGTGAATTCTGAACTTCTTTTATCTGATCATAATCTGTTATAATTTCATTTCTTTCGCCTTCCATCCTCCTAACCCTGTCCTTCATTTTTTACCTTGACCTCTAATCCCTCCGCCCCTCAGTTCTTTCTCAGGACATTAACTATGCATTACCTGTACTCTTCTCCCTTCCCCATCTTAACCTATCTTGATGAACGAATTCTATACTGTCCTTTTGATTCCTTTGTCATTTTACACTATTGAAGATCTTCCCTCCCAAGCCTCCACCTTGGATTATTCTCATCAGCCAATGTGTTCGATTCATGTACTATTGGATAATGATGGAAAAAAAATCATGAAACTGATGACTGAGTCCCTGCAAATTTATGTTGTGTAATTTCAACTGAGTCCTCACTCTGAGCATTTTCACTGGCCTTCCATCATGCCTGGGATTCTCTCCCTTCTCATCTCTACCTCTTACCTTCTTTGGTTTCCTTCAAGGCCTAGCTAAAATCTCACCTTCACAGGAAGCCTTTCCTCATCCTTTCTTGATTATCTCCAATTTATCCTGTCTGTATCTTTATATATAGCTATTTGCATGCTTTCTGTCCCATTAGACTTTGAGCTTCTTAAGAGCAGTGAATGACTGTCTTTTGTTCTTCCTTATTTCCACAGTTCTTAGCATAGCACCTGGCATATAGTAGGTACTTTCTAATGCTTGTTGATTGATCAGCTGAATTTTGAATGGAATTTGTCTTTCAATCTATTCTTGCTGGGTGTTATTGGAGTATACAGAAAGACTGATGATTTGCATTGGGTTTATCTTATAATAACTTTGCTAAAGTTATTATTTTAGTTACTTTTTTAGTTGATTCTCTAACTCATATCTGCAAAAGGTCTAATTTTGATTCTTCTTTGCCTATACTTATTCCCTCCATTTTTCTTGATTTCTTGCTGTGGTTAGGATTCCTAGAACTATATCAAATAATAGTGGTAACAGTAGGCATTTCATGTTTTACCCTTCATCTTATTGGAAAGGCTTTTAGCATTTCTATATTACACGTAATTCTAACTCTTCTTCTATATAGGTCCTATTTACCATGTTAAGGAAGAATTTATTTCTGTGATTTTTAAATGTTTTTTTAAAAGGGGTATTATATTTTGCCAATAGCCTTTTCTGTATCTATAGATGAATAATCATGATTTTAAATTGTTATTGGCACTAATATAATCTCTTAGGTTTATAAATTTCCTAATATTGAACCAACCTTATATTCCTGGTATAATCCAATTTGGTCATAATATCTAATCTTTCTACTATTGTTATAACCTCTTTGCTAAAATTTTATTAAATATTTTCACATTGATACTCATAAGAGATATTGCTTTATAGTTTTTTTGCTTTAGTTTTTTCTGGTTGGCTGTCATGACAATATTTGTTTCATAAGAGTTTGGTAGGATCCTTACTTTCCCTAATTTGCAAGCAGTTTATGTAATAAGTTTGTGAAGAAGCTAGGTGGCATAATAGAGTACTAGATTTAGAGTCAGGAAGATCTAAGTTCAGATTCTGCCTTAGATACTTAATAGCTGTGTGACTATGGGCAAGTCATTTAACCTCTTGGCTTCATTTCTTCATCTGTAAAATGGAGATGATAATAATAGCATGTACCTCACAGGGTTGTTGTGAGGATCAAATGAGAACATGCAAAGAGCTTTCCAAACCTTAAAGTGCTATTATATAAATAGCTATTATTATTATTACTATTAATACCATAATTTTTTTTGTTATTAATAATAGTATTAGAATGAACTGTTCTTTGAATGTTTGATAGAATTCAATTGTAAATCTATCAAGTCCTGAAGCTATTTTCTTCCGGAGTTCCTTTGTAGCTTACTAAATTTCTTTTTAGGAGATTGGGTTATTTAAAAATCTGTTTCATGTTAGGTTAATCCGGGCATTTTGTATTTTTGTAAATATTTGTTTGAGGTATCATTTTTGCTAACATATAATCAGGCAAAATAGTTTGTAATCATTTCTTTTCATTTGTTGAATTCTTTTTCGTTTTGGATACTTGCAGTTTGGTTTTCTTTTTTGTCAGATTAGCTAATGATTTATTTTATTTCATATTTTGAAAAATTAGCTTGTAGTTTTATTTACCAATTAAATGGTTTGTTAAACCAACTAAATGTTTTTGTTATCAATTTTGTTCATCAGTTTTTCAAAATTGACATTTTTCAGTTTAATTGGTTTTTTTTCTTTTCTGGCTTTTTTTTAAATTTGAATGCCTAGTTTATTGATCTGTTCTTTTTTTTTTTTGCTCATGAAAGTGTTTAGAGATACAGATTTTCTCCTAAGGACTGCTTTGGCCTTTCTTTAGTGTTATAAGCTGAGACTAAATTCTCAGAATTGCATGTAGTCATTATTTACTATAATATATTATGGTGCCCCAAATCCCAGGCACCAAAGGGATTTATGTAAAGATAATTTAGTTTATTAACTGTCTTAGCAAGTTATGGGGGTACAGGGTAAATTAATGAGTGTCTCATCTTTTCTACCGCTTGGGGTTAAATCAGTTTCTTTATCTATTTTAAGGAACCTTCCTAGGGAAGGTTTTTTTGCTTGACTTTCCCTACCTTTCTTTGCATGCTTCAGCCAATATTTCAATCAAGACGATTGGCCTCAGGTACTGATGCTTAGAGGCCCAAAACACTGGATAAGTTTTTGTTTTTGTTTTGCTTTTTAAATAGGTTGTTTCAGGTGTGGTTTGTTGTTATTTTGGTATCAGGGATTACAAATAAATCTGGAAATGTTTTTTGTACAAATAGGTCCTTTTAATGAAATATAAAAACTGTAAGCTTCTTGAAAGCAGGGGACCATATGTCATATTCCTTTGTATACTCTTCATTGCATTCTACATGATAACCTGTGAATGTTGGCAGGTTGATTGACCCTGTTTAGAAATGTCTGCCATTCTTAGCTAGATGTGAAAATCATCTTATTTAGGGGTGAAGAAGGTTGTGGCCTGAAAAAAGAACAAGAAATCTTAAAAGTTTTTATTCCTTGAACAAAGATTCTGCTTGGGAAAAAAAAGTGCTCTATTCAGTAGTTTTTAGTACTCTATTTTCTCTTTCTGTTTCTACTTCCTTTTTCCTTTCTTTATCCTTGCTTCCCCCTGTAGGTATAGACAGTAATCTGAAGAATGTAAATTGTCTGTGCCTTGAGACAATTTGGAATTACTATTATTGGAATATAACGTAGTCTAATTGTCCCTGGCTGGTCTTGACCCTGGGAAATTTAACCTCTCCTACTTTTGATCAATTCTTCGATTCTCTTTCCTCTAGGTGTACTTGTATAGTTGGAGTTGGGGGAGGGGAGAGGACAAGGAAAGGAAGACTTCTTGATGGGTATTTATTTTCCCTTCCCTTTCTACCCTAGCATGAATAAGTCTCAGTGCATATATTCTTAGAGTTTAGAGTATCTTCTGATGTATTTACATGAACAGCTTGTGGGCATATCCTTCCTCAGAGAGCAAAAATTAGTCGGGATCTGTTGATGTTATGTGTTGAAGCATTGGTAGGTAGATTTCCTCTCTGCTTCCTTCTTTCCATTTTTGTTATTATCTTTATTCTTTTATTAACTAATTATTCAGTTGTGTTATGGTGCTAGCTCAGCAAGACTTCAGTAGCAGAAGAAACTCCAACATAAAATTGAAAAGAACCTATGAAAATTTACCTTGTTTTCTTCCTCTGCTGAAGGTAAATGTCCTCTGGCTGGAGGAAGAGGAATGCAGTCTTCTGTCACAGTTAGAGCTATTGAGGGTGAGAAAACAAAAAGGAAACCTACGGACTTGAGCCTTTGGTTTTTAGTAGTGGTGGCATCAAGCCATACATTCAGTTGGGTTGGGGCCAGAATTCTATTCTGGGAAAATAAGTACTTGCTTTTTATTTACCTGCTGGGAAGAAATTAAGAACTAAAGTTTAGGCTGACAGTATTCATACCACTTGAGACTTTTTTGACCTCTGTAAATTTATGGTGAAAAGTGATGCTCCCCCCTCTTCTCCGCCCTACGTCCCACCCCCAAGAATTTACATCATGTTTGGCAAGCTGACTCACTGAGAGCTTTTTCTTTTCACAATGCCAGAACTTCACAGTAAGTGGGTAGGTAGGACTAGCTGTGACCTAAAAAACATTTATGCATTTTCTGGGTGTCCTTAATGAAAATCAGATTAAAATAGGAGAACTTACTGCCATCTCGAGGCTCAAGTTATCTCAGGAGAAAAAAAATCCAAGATCCTTTGTCTTTTGCTACTGAGATGGTGGTAATGTCATCAGCAGGATATGCGTTAGGTGAATAAAGTAGAAAGACTTGGGCTTATGTCTTCCTCAATTTGAATCCCTCAGTTAAGTGGTTTGAGTGGTTTCTTGGTTCCTGTAACCTTTCTTCCTGATAATCACTTTTTGTACAAAATAAATTGAGAAAAAAAAATCAGTCCACCCTTTCAAAAAACCAAACCAAACCACACACATCCTAGATAACTAATATATTTGTATATACGTGATTTGTATCTATTTGATATCTTTTTTATATTACAGATTGTTAGGACTCCTATGTATACATGTGTTCTTTGACATAGGCAGTGAATAAAGATTAAAGAACCATATTGCTTGGGTTATGCACACAGCACAGGGTGTTTGGCAAAGGTTAAGGTGCTAGAAAGAGTGGTAGGGAAGGGTGTAGGAGCCCATAATCCCAGGAGAAGCTTTTCTTTCTTTCCTTCCTCTCCTTTTCTGTTCCTTCCTTTTCTTTTCTTTCTCTTCCTTCCTGGAAGGTGGTGGTGGTAACACAGCCAGGGTAGGGATTCTTGGGATGGTTTAATTCTTTTCTGTTTCTGCTCATTTGTTAGTTATCAGCTTCTCTAAGGAGAGAACCAGGAGATGAAATTTAAAGTCTGTTCTAACTTCTTTTGCTGTATTGCTGAAGCTTATTTTGTTTTTTTTAAGAAAAATATAAAATGGCCTGCTTTTCTCCATGGCTATATGCCTTTAATTGTGCTGTTGGCCGTTCTTTCTTTTTTGGCTCTTTTTACACTTCTCCAAACCTAATACATCTCAACTTTAATTTTCCGGCAGAGAGACAGGTGGTTAAGCAGTTTTTTTGGTAAATGGACAGGTGGTTAAATATTTAAGGAATGAGTGAAACTTTAAATAAGCTTTCTACGTAGAAGCTTTTATAGTAAATGTTCCTTCTGTTTATATGACTTCTTTCTGTTGTAGGGAATTGTTTCTCAGTGCAGTGGAGATTGGGATATATTGATGTGACCCAGTGGCATTACTGTGATGAAAGTAGAGCATAGACATCTGTCTGTTTTGTCACTTAGTCTTACATTTCTGAGTGCTTACTTCCTCTTGCCCTCTTTACTCATGTCATGCACAGCTACTTGAGAAGGTCTCTTTTTAGCAGTTCTTTCACCTGTGGGTTTCTCTGCTGCTCTGTAAACCCTCTCTGTTAAAATTTAATTTCCAAAATAAATGATATGAGGTAAAATACCTGCTGCTGCACATAGTTGTATTTTGTTATTAAAAATGTATTAAAAAAACAAGTCTCCATACTTCCCTCCCCCCCCTTCAAATAAACCTGGGTTATTGTCTGTTATCCTCTAAGAGCTAGATGTTTAGAATGGAAGTCAATTGCCTGTATTTGCTGAGCACCTTTTGTGTGTAAAACAGTATAATAATTGCTGTGGAGAGTTTCCTGAAGAACTTAAGATCTAAAGCAAGGACTGCTTTCTATTAATAAGACCATTGAGCCACAGGGGAAAAAAATCAAGGCCACACACAAAAGAGAAAAACCACACCTTTAATTTTCACAGATTTGTAGATTTTTTTTCAGAGCTAGAAAAGACCTTAAATATAATTGAATTTGACAAACCCCTCATATTATAGACAAGGGAATGAAGAGCTAGAGAGATGGAGTGAATTGGCCGAAGTTATCTTGCAGGCAGCATGTCATAATGAAGAGAGTGCTAGACTTGGAGGCAGAGAGTCTGGGTTCCAATCTTTACTCTTCCATTTACTTCCTGTATAACATTAGACAAATCATTTTACCTCTTTGGACCTCAATTTCCTCATCTTTAAAATGAGACTACTATTCATTTATAGATGAGTTGTACCCTGTATCGATGGAGAGAGTTCTCACACTGAAGAAAACCAGATTATTGACATATTGGACTTGACTTTGAAAACCCTCTAGCACCAAATCTGTGATCCTGTGACTTTTAGACCAGCATTCCTTTTACTATACTAGGTTACATCTGGTTTTTGAGGCAAATATAAAATGCCATACTCATCTGCTACTTAATTAATTAAAAATAGGGCACATACCATTAAATAGACTTCAGTTCCATATTGTGGCAGCTAAGGGAGAGAGGAAAAAAGAAAGGGAAGTGGGTAGAAGAGAAAGGACAGGATGAAATTGGAAATACTAGGAGAGAATCTCAGTAGGTATTGAAGTGAATGTGATGGTAGAAAATAAACTGGTTATTAATCATGCTGTTCACTTGGGCTGTAAATACTGGTGTAAAGTATTATGACACTTCAAAATTCCAGTCAGTTCTTTAGCAGTTTATAAAGGTCCTTTTGGCAGGTTATCTGGTTTGTTTTTCAAATTTAAGAGATTACTATTGAAACATCAGCCTATACCCTCTTTTATATTTTATTTTCTTCTTAGATGCATGGCCAAATAGTTTGTCCATCACTACATAAATCTTTATCAAACATCACACATATGGACCAATGAACTGAGCCTAGAATTGAACAGGAGGAGGAGAGTAGGTTGGGTTGCCTTACTTTCTGTATGGAAATTTGGGAGAGTGTTTTTTTTTTTTATGACCCCAAGCATTTCTTTGGAAAAAAAAAAGTCCATCTTTTTAACACAGCTTTTTTTCTAGTTATGTTGTTTAGCTCTTGAGTCATGGCAAACCTGCAGTACTCAAAAAATTTAAGTTGATCATCAGAAAATGTAGAGGAGCATAGCAGATGTAAGCAGACTATATATGTAGCATGTTATAAATGTGAAATTCTGAAGAAGTGTAAAGAATGTGATCAGAGAAATGTAGGACTGGCAGAAAGGTGGGACATTTATAAAGTGAGACAGAAGGGATAGCTGATGGACAACCCATGTATTCCATTGATAGCCATGCAATAGCAAAACAGTGAGAGGAAGTAAGCCAATAGAATTTATGGAAGGACAGGGGTAAGAGTTGTACGCTATGGATATGCATGGATTGGTTGTGTTCTCTGACTTTGGAGAGAGTACTCGCATCAATGAAATCAGATCTTTGATGTATTGCAGCATACTAAATTAGGGTAAGTGTAGTGTAGCTGTAGTCATCTACAGCTCTTGAAAGGCTATTTGTTTGAGCTCTAGGAGTCTTAAAATGTGGAGACTTCTCCACATTGGTTGGCTTCTCATACATCATTCAGTTCTTATATTTGGTGGCAAAGGCCTCTTAAGATGAGTAATTATATGATAATTTAATGCTGAACTAGGAAAGGGAAAAGGAAAAAATCCATACCTTCGACTTGTGTCCTAGTGAAGTCTGTTAAAAGGTGTTTTTTTAGAACATTTTTTATTGATAGCTTTTTTTATGTCACCGAGATTTATCCCAATATTTATTCCCATTCCTCCTCCAAGGGAGCCATCCCGTAAATCATTTTTTTTAAAAGGAGAAATCAGTGAAATTGATCAATACATTGAAAAGATCTGAAAATATATACATTGGCCTACACCCATAAACTTCCCACTTCTATATAGGTATAAGATGGAGATACCTTCTCATTTTTCTTCTCTGGAGCCATGCTTGTTCTTTGTGATTTTGCAACATTGCCCTTGATTTTTTGTGGTGGTTGTTTCCTTTTATATTGTTGAAGTATATGTTGTTTTCTTGGCTCTGCTTACTTCACTCTGTATCAGTTCATGTAAATCTTTTCTATGCTTCTTTATATTCATAATATTTGTCATTTTTTAGTAGCAAAGTAATAGTCCATTACATTTATGTACCACAATTTGTTTAGTTATTCTCTAATCAGTGAATATCTACTTTGTTTCCAAATCTTTGCTATCACAAAAAATGGTGCTATAAATGTTTTGGTTAAAGGATACTCTTTTCACCTAGTTGTAGATGGGAAAGATGCTTCAGTTCTGCAAATCTAGGTAGATGTTGGGGTAGTGGTGTGATAGTTTCTGTACAAAAGGGGAAGGCTGGAAAGCCATCTTTGCAGAATTTCCATCTTTCTATGTTAAGGCTTTTTTTTTTTTGCTTTGCTTTTTTGGACTTTCAAGGTGGTGATTTGTGGGAAACCAAGGTGTTTTCTGTTAGTAGCTGCTTCTAAATCAACACTTGGGGATTTTTGAGCATTATAATTGGTCTATGAGACAAAGAGGAAGAAAAAGTTATCAGGGAAAGAATCTGACTCATCCCGAAGTTGACTTTGGGTCTTTTCTCTTAGAGAGAGGAGCCTTCTCTTCATAGTCTTCTGAGAAACTCCAATACAAGTCATGAACTCAAAGGAAGAATAAAGGTGCTAAAGTTTGTTCATGGCCTGGATTTCTTACTTGACTCAATTCTCCTGAACAGTTCTCTAGCTTCTAAAACATACAGTGTGTATACATTGAACAGGTTAACATTGATTCGGGACCTTTTGTTGAGTACTTCATATATTGTGGTACCTTATGAATCTCTGAGGAGGGCCAGCAGGCAGTTGCTCAGGGCTAGCCTAGGCTGTAACATGTATACCCAATTTGACCAAAACAATTAGTCCCTTCTTTCTCAGTGGAATTAATCACAAATTTCTTAGACCTAGGGAATTAATAGTTATATGTTTCTGTATTCTCTAGCCCGTCACGTCAATTTCTTACTCTACAGAAGGAACTAGCAACTTCTGCTACCTATATACTTGTCAGAGGATGGCAATCTCTAGACACATCTCACTTATCTGTATGTCACTGCAATCACCATCTTTAAGCTTTTCTTTTCTCCTGACTTTCTACTCCAAGAACTCTTAGTTTGTTGAACAAATATGAAGAAATTGAGAAACGTGAATAATAAATTCTTCCTTTTTCACTTTGGCAGCAGGGGCAGAATTGGAAGGACTTTGGATCAAGCTGTGGCTACAGTCACTGCCAGGGTACAGGCATGTGTTTCCCTTGTACTGGCATAACAACTAAAGTCAGTTGCCAAATGCCTGTTCTGTAGACTCAGTTATGGTCCATGCTTGTCAATGCTATATAGATCAAATTTAGGGGTGCTCTTTATAGTATGAAACTTAGGGCATCATCTAGGTAAAATAGAGTCTTTGTTGAATGGCTAAGTTGTAATGGAAGTAACATGAAGGGCCAGGAAAATCTTGGCACCACAATCACCTATATATATAGGGTCATATATATAAAGTTATAATAACAATAAGATAGCTATCAGAAATAAACTATTGCCTGTTATTTTTAACGAACTTAGTCACTATTGTATTCTGTGGCATGGATTGCTATTTCCTGAAGTAGTGGCTCTGTCTTTCAAAGGTGCTACACCATGGCACTCTGTAGACCTCATTTATTTTAAAAGTTATTTCTTCCCAGTGTGTCTCAGCTATTATGCAGAACCATGCTGTGCTTCCAGAGCAGTAATCAGGTTCTTGGGCAGAGAACAGAATGTCTCTAAAAGCTAATAGTTGACTTTGTTGCTCTGTGTAGCAATGAAGAAAGAACAGGAAAAAGTAGTTGCATGAAGAATTTTTTGAGAGTGGTTTCAAGGGAATTAAAGTTGAGTGAATTACTATTCAGAGCCCTAGTAATATTACCCATTTATGTGAGTTTGTTATCCCCAAATCTTAGAATAGATTAGCCAATGGCAGTTACCATCTAGTTTGCTGCAATAAGCTAATCAGTTCACTATTAGCTTCACTGATTTACTAGGCTTTTAGCCCACCTTAAAAGAAATTTTGACCTTTTCATTAAATCAAACAATTTCTAGCATATTAATTTATAATTTCTCTTATCCTCTCCCTAATTTCTCCAGCCCTTGGAAGAAAAAATAGACATGATATCATTGGTTATCAGAATTTTCCTTTATCTCTGACTCTGTAATCTTCACCATAGTCACTGTAATCCACTTATTATATCCCTAATGTGACTTATGCTTTCACCTACAGGCCCTGACTGCTAACATCCCAGGACTGCTTTCTGCCCCAGTGAAGAACATATAAGAGACTTATAGTAGGAGGTTGGAATTGCCTCCATTTTAAGATCTCCTTGTTTTCTGCCTTGCTTTGATTTCCATTTTGACCTCTGTGTGGATTTTAAATGCTTACTTCTGGTTTAGTTTCTGACTCCTGGTTCTAGCTCACCCTTTATTTTCCAGATGCTTCCTGCCATACATGGCCCCAGAATTGCATTTTTTTGTCTTGCATTGGCTCTCCTAATCCTGACTTCTTGCTCTTTCTGTTATTTACTGATGTTCTTGATCCTGGTGTGACATTGAAAAACAATTTACCTCTTCCATGTCTTTCTAATTTTTAGCAAATGAATGCACCTACTCGACTGAGAAGATGCAGGTGATATAGCATGAGTTCCCTTAGCTTCTTTCTTTTCTAATTCCCATATCCTCTTTTGCTACACTCCTTTCTTCCTTAGAAATTTTCTGTATTTGTAAATCTGTTTCTTTCCCGTTCTATTCTGTCTCAGAGATTTAGATGTTACTCCTCTTATCTAAGGTAATCCCTCTACCTAGCTCCTTCTTACTCTTTTAGGACCTTGTCTTCCCTGTCTTCCTGTCCACTTTTCTATCTTTAAACATGTTCATATTCCCCCATAGGTTTCAGTATATTCTCTACTAAATTTCTTGAAAGAGTAGTAGATTAAGGAATAAGTGGAGGCAATAAGCATAAACTACTCTTTTTTTATTATTATACATAATATATAGAATTATTCCTTAATTTTTAAAATCAATTTAATTATTTAAATTAAACTTTTAATTAATTCCTTAATTATTCCTTAATTCCTTGCAATTTGGTTTCTGATCCTACAATTCTGCGGACCTGCCTCTCTGGAAAGCTACAGGTAATCTGCTGATTTGCAAAAATTATGATGGTCTTTTCTTAGTTCTGAACTTCCTTGTGTGCTTGGCAGCCTTGCATATTGTTGATCGCTCCTCCTCTGATTTCTGTTACACTCTACTCTTCAGATCCAAGTAGTTAGATAGAAGCCAGCACCTTAGAGTTAACATACCTAAAGCTGAACTCATTTATTATTATCTGTCTCTCCCTTCCCCTACCTCACAACCAGCTTTTGCTCTTGACTCTCTATCTCTTTTAGCAGTGTCCTAGTAACCCAGGTGTAGAATCTTGTAGACATATTTGAGTCCTTCATCTCATTTGTACCCCAACCAGCATATCTACTCAAATTGCCAAGTCTTGTTGAGTCTTCCTTTATGATTTCATGAATTTGTCATTTTATTTCTGAAAACAAAGATAGAAACAAGTTATCAGAAACAGGCCTTTTTCCCATCCTTTCCCAGTTTTTTTCTGTTTCTGTTTTCAGACCTTTATATCTCTGGTAAAGGTAGAGAACCAGGGATTGTGGTAGTAGAATGAGAGAACTGCCAGTTAAAAACATTGTGGTAGTGATGGGAAATACTGAATTAGAGATTTTAGAGATAGAAATGTTTCATGATGACAAAATCTAGTCTGTAGTTTGCTGTAGTTGAATAGGTCTGTGTTTAATGTGGATTAGAGATGAAAGTTTTAGAAGTTAAGGAAAATGAGGAACAATGAGCACAAGGAGTTAGAAGGTTTGATAGTAGTAGTAGGATAAATTTTACTGGTGCCAGAGTCTGATGTTTATTTTCAAGAACTCTAGTAGACAGAATACATGAGATAGGCTGGATGATTAAATACAGTACGGAAGGACTCAGTAGGGGAAGAATGCACCAGTGATGGAAATGTAACCTCTTGTTTTCTGTGGTATGTGTAATTTATATAATATGTTTGTATAGGACTTTTGACTTTGAATTTTTTAAAATTCTCAAATAAATGAACACCAGAAAAAAGTTCAATATCCAGAGTAGAACAGAAAAAGATTATATGTGAAACCGTGATTCTTTATATGTATAATTGGCTTTTTAAAAAGAAGTTTATAAGACATGTAACATGCAACTTTCAAAGCTGTCCTGTTTTGCATGTTCTGTGCATATTGGGGGGAGGGTGAAGCAGTTGGTCTTAAATGACTTGCCTAGGGTCACACAGATAGTGTCAAGTGTCTGAGGCTGGATTTAAACTCAGGTTCTCCTGATTCCAGGGGCGGTGCTCTATCTAATGTGCCACTTCGCTGCCTCTGTGCATTTTTTTTTTAGCTAGGTAGTGGGGTTAAGTGACTTGCCCAGGGTCACACAGCTAGTATGTGTTATGTGTCTGAGGCTGAATTTGAACCCTCCTGAATCCAGGGCTGGTGCTCTATCCACTGTACCACCTAGCTGACCCTATCTGTGCATTTTTTAAAAAGGTTTCAACAATCTCCTTTTATTTCTTTCTTTTCTTCTTTTTTTTTTTTGGCATTATTGTTGCTAGATATGTGCCACCCCCCCAAATACTCCCAAACCAGGAAAAACAGTCCTTTTAATAAATAAGCATAGTTTAGCAAAACAGATCCATACATTTGGCAAGTCCAAAAATTTTTGTTTCATCTGACATTTTGAATCTTTCACTCCGTATTAGGAAGTGAGTACTATGTTTCATCACCTAGCTGGAATTATGGTTCTGTATTACATTGACCATAGTTCTCAAGTCTTTTAAGGTTGTTTTTCTTTATAGTGTTGTATAAATTTTATAAATTATAATTACTGTAGAAATTGTTCTTTAACAGTCCCTTTAGTTCTTACAACACATTAATATTATGTTCATTGATATACTATAATTTGTTCAGCCATTCCCCGGTTGATGGGCACTTCCTTAATTTCCAGTTCTTTGCTATAACAATCGGAGCTGCTAGAAACACTTGTACGTATATGTATAGGCCTAATTATAGTATTGCTTGGTCAAAAAAGTTCAGTAATTGTGGGGATATTGTTACAAATTGCTTTTCAGGATGTCTAAATTTACTACCCTACAAACAGTGGTGTGTCTGTCCTCATGCAGACTTTCCAACAGTTGTCTTTTATTTCCCTTTACATTTTTGCCAGTCAGATAGCTTGCTTCATTGTGAGTTCTTTGGAAATGTGGGTTGGTCATTTTGTTGATCATTCACTAAGTTTTTCAGAGTTCATTATTTTTACAATATTGTTGTCTTTATGTACTTTATTCTCATGGTTCTGTTCACTTCACTTTGCATCAGCTCATACAAATCTTCCCAGGTTTTTCTGAATCTGTTTCCTTCATCGTTTCTTTCAGTACAGTAGTATCCCATCACAATTCATATTTCATAATTTGTTCAACTGTCTTTCCAGTTGATGGGCATCCTTTCAGATTATAATTTTTTGCCACCACAAAAGGAGTTGCTATATATATTTTGTTACATATGGGTCCTTTTTGTCCTTCTTTGCCTTCTTTGGAGTATAGACTTAGTAGCAATATTGCTGGGTCGCAGGGTATGCACAACTTTTGAGGTTTAGTTCCAAATTGTTTTCCAGAATGATTGAAGCAGTTCACAGCTCCACCAACAGTGTATTAGTGTACCTGTTTTCCCATAGCCCCTTCTGCATTTGTCACTTTCTATTTTTGTCATCTTAGCCAAACTGATAGATGTAGAGTGGTACTTAAGTGTTGTGTTAATATGGCAATTCTCTAATTATTAGTAATTTAGAACATATTTCATGTGACTGTTGATAGCTTGGATTTCTTCTTCTGAAAACTGCCTGTTCACATATCTTGACCTTTTATCATTTGGGAAATGGCTCTTTTTCTTGTAAATTTGATTCTGTTTCCTACATAGCACTTAATGCAGTACCTGGCACATAGTAGATGCTTAGTGTATATTGATTAATTGGTGAATATATCTTAGAAACGAGACCTGTGTTGGAGAAATGTACTGTGAAATTTTCCCTGCAGTTTTATGCTTTTCATTTAATTTTAGTTGCATTTTTTGGGTGCAAAAATCTTATAATTTTATGTAATGAAAATTACTTATTTTATCTCCCGTGAACTTCTCTACCTCTTGATTGGCCATGACCTTTTCCCCTATGCATAGATCTGATAGATAATTTCTGCCATGTTCTACTAATTTGCATATGATATCATTCTTTATGTGTAAATCATGTATATATTTTGAGTTTATGTCAGTGTATTTTGTGAGAAGTTGCTCTGAATGTAGTTTCTATTAGACTGCTTTCCCATTTTCCCAATAGTGAGCTTGTGTTCCAATAACTGGAATCTTTGAGTTTATCAAACACTAGATTATTATACTTCTTTCCTTCTGTATTTCACCTGCCTAATCTATTCCGCTGATCTACCAGTCTTTTTATCATGAATGCTTGAAATCAGTTCTCTATTTTGTTAAAGGTCCATTTTTTCCCCCTGTTGGATCATACTCAGTATTGATGGGTAAGTTATTCTCGATTGTAAGCCTAGATTCTTTGCTTTCTGTAATATCATATTCCCAGCCCTCTATGCTTTTGTAGCAGTGGCTGCTAAATCTTGTATGATCCTGATTGTGGCTCCAGTACTTGAACTCTTTCTTTCTGGTTACTTGTAGTATTTTTCCCTTGACTTGGGAGCTCAGGATTATAGCTATAATATTCCTGGGAGTTTTCATTTGGAGATTTCTTTCAGGAAGTGACAGTATATTCTTTTGATTTGTACTTAGCCTTCTGGTTTTAAAATGCTGGGACAGTCATATTTCTTGAAAAATGTTGTCTTTTTTGTTGTTGTTGTTGTTGTTGTTTATGACTTTCGGGTAGTCCAGTGAATCTTAAATTATCTCTCCTCAATCTGTTTTCCAGGGCAGTGTTTTTCCTATTTTATTTTTATTTATTTATATATACACATATATATACATATGTGTATATATGTATATACATACACATACACTATATATGTATGTATGTATGTATGTTGTTTTTTTTTTTTTGGTGAGGCAGTCAGGGTTAAGTGACTTGCCCACAGTCACACAGCTAGTAAGTGTCAAGTGTAAGTGTCTGAGGCTGGATTTGAACTCAGATCCTCCTGACTCCAGGGCCAGTGCTCTATCCATGCTTTTCCCATTCTTAAATGCTCTGGTTTTTTTTAAAAATTTTTTTATTAATTTATTTTATTTATCAACAATCACTTCCATAAGCTTTTGAGTTTTAAATTTATCAGATGGCACACAATCTGATATGGGCTATACATATACATTCCTATTAAACATTTTCACATTAGTCATGTTGTAAGGAAGAATTAGAACCAATAGGAGGAACCACAAGAAAGAGGAAACAAAACAAAACAGAAGAAAATAAAATAGCAAATAGTATGCTTCGGTCTGCATTCAAACTCCATGGTTCTTTCTTTGAATGTGGGATAACATTTCATCATGAGATTTTTGGAGATGTCTTAGATCCTTGCTTGAATTGCTGAGAAGGGCTAAATCAAAGTTGGTCATTGCACAATGTGGCTGTTACTGTGTACAACGTTCTCTTGGTTCTGCTCATTTCACTCATCATCAGTCCATACAGGTCTTTACAGGTTTTTCTGAAGTCTGCCTGATCATCATTTCTTATAGGACAGTAGTATTCTATTACATTAATATACCACAACTTGTTTATCCATTCCCCAATTGATGGGCATCCCCTCAATTTCCAATTCTTTGCTGCTGCAAAAAGAGCTGCTATAAATATTTTTGTACTTGTGGGTGCTTTTCCCATTTGTATGATGTCTTTGGGATACAGCCCTAAAAGTGGTATTGATTCTTTGGAGTATGCACATTTTTATAGCCCTTTGGGCATAGTTCCAAATTGCTCTCAAATGGTGGATCATTTCACAACTCCACCAACAATGCATTATTAGTGTTCCAATTTTCCCATATCTTCTCCAACATTTATCATTTACCTGTTTTGTCATATTGGCCAATCTGATAGGTGTGTCAGTTGGTTTTTAAAATAATTTTTTAGATCCATCTTTAACTCTACTGGGAATTCTTCTTAAAGCTTTGCTTGTAGATGTTTTCATCATTCTTCTCTTTGTGGCTTGAGCTTTCCTGTTGATGTAATGACTTTTTGTTGTTGGGTTTTTTGTTTGTTTGTTTACTTATTCTTCCAGCCTACTTCTTGACTTTAGACTTTGTTAATTTTGGGCTCCACATACTTGGTGGGGCGTTGGAGTAGGGGCAGGATACCTGGCTCAAACTTCTGTCTTCTTGGGCCCTTCTACTGCTTTCACCATTCCAGATGGGGCTCTGAAAGCTTTCAGTGCTCCCAGAATGATGTGACCCAGGAGGAGGTCTGTTCATTGTCCTCCTGGTCTGAGTTCTGCAAATTCCTGACCCAGTTGCCTTGTTTTTTGTTTGTTGTCTTGTCTATGGAAAAATATGTCCTTCCTTGCTCTTCTAATTGGTTTATGATGTGCCCTTTTATATCTGGGCCATGTATCCATCTGAGGCTTAATATGGTATATTGTGTGAGATATTGGTCTAGGTTTAATTTCTGTTGGAATGCTTACCAGTTTTTCCACAAGTATTTGTCAAATAGTGACAGCTTTTCACTTTTCAAAGAACTTTCATACATATTTTATCCCCAGAATAACCCTTTAAGTTAGACGAGGCAGCTATTATTACCCATACTTTGCAGATGGGGAAAGAGAGGTTAAGTAACTTTTTTATGGTCATAAGCTAAGCAGAGCTGATACTAGAAACCAAGTTTTCTGAATCATAATACTGTGTGTTTTCTATTATACTGTTCTTTACTATGTGTTGAGTCACAAAATATACTGTGGCTGCTTTAGTTTTTTGGTACTGTACCTTATGGATGTAGGTGTTCAGTAAATACAGTTTGAAGATGAGTTGAAGAATGCCTCCTGTGAATATAATGTTCTCTCGATTGTGAGGAAGGTGAGGCTCTAGGGAGATGCTCCATTTTATCTAACTCTTTTATGGCAATTCTTTATGGCTGCTTTGCCTCAATAACCCAAAGAAATGTGATGCTGTCCAAACTAATCTTTCACATAGGTGACTTTGTAATTGACAGGTGTTTTACTATAACTATACTTATTGGAAAGACCTTTATATAACTCACTGTAAAGAACTTTCAAGTAGACATTAACTGAAGTGATGAGTTCCTTTTCCCCTGAATTTGTTCCAATCATGTAATTACCCTTGATGCCATTAGTTAAAATGATGTTGAAATGGGGATTGCATTTTGCTTACTGAGTAATGCAAGACTTTTAAGAAAAATTTTTAGTTGAAGCATTTATTTAAGGAGCAAGTAGGAAGTGTAGGAGTGTTGAAATGGAAAAACAAACATTTAACCTGACATCTACTATGAAGTTATTGGATATTCCAAGAACACTAGTTTGTTTAGCATCTGATTTCTGGCTTGCTGAGCATCTGAGTGATCAACCATTGTTACTTCCTTGTGGAGCAAGATTAGGGCTGTAGAATCTAGGAAACTTTTATATACAAGACCCTGTTCTTGAGGAGGATCAGATTGGATGACATGTTTTATAAACATTGAAGTTGTTTTTTGAGCAGCATTCTTCAATTTTGTTCACAGATAAATTCCTTGCAGTCTATAACAAATAGGAATGGAACACTGCTATTCGCAAAGGTTTAAAACTATTAAGACTTTAATGCTCCCATAAATCCTTTGTTACTGATTATTGCTTTTGCTGTTCATGTGAATGATAGATGTGACGTCTTCCAAGTAGCTGATGATGCCTCATGTTGTAAAAACAACAATTCTTTGACCAGGACCTCAGGACATGTAATAGTAGAATGCCAGTTAATTAACATAAGACTTTACATTTTAGTCTTTTTCTCTTTCTTACCTAGTAGGAATCTTGTACAGCTATATCTTGCTTCAAGCCATTCTGGTAAGAGAGAACTCTCCTTCACGGATCTTCTCTTTGTGTTTTCAGACATTCCTCTTAAGGACCAAACCTTAGTTTGGTCATCTGTTTTTTACTTTTTTCTCTGTGTTTACTCTTTTGCATGGAAAATACTTTTTCTCTTGGGTTCACCTATCCAGAGGATTCCCTAATTCAGCAATCCTAACCTATCTTCTGAGCTGTAGTTTTTTTTTCCCTCCTAAATACCAAATCATAGTTTTAGAGCTGGAAGGAACCTTAGAGGCCATTTTACAAATGAAAAAACTGGGACATTCAGGGATTAAGTGACTTGACTGGGGTTACACAGTTAGAGTCAATATTTGAACCCCACTACTCTTTCCACTGTACTGTGCTGCCACTCATTTCTGCTTGTATATTCTCCTATCACCCAAAACTCTGATTCTTTGTCTAGAACCAAACCTACTATCATCCTCTCAAAATTGCCCTCTTGATGCTAGCAATCTCCCTATTATTGACATAGGCAAACATTTGTTAGTGACAATGATTATGATAACGTGGACAGAGATACCTATTGGCTCCTCCAATAAAACCAGGTTTGGATTATGGTGGTAGTGGGAGGCATGGAACAGAAAAGATAAATGTAGGAAAGGATACAAAGGAAGAAAGTACAAAATTTGATAAATGAATGAGAAACAAAGGTGATTGATTCCAAGGTTTACAGCTTAGATGACAATGTCAATAATAGGGAGATTGCTATGTGACAAACTATATGCATAGTTTGTCTCCTTCATCCTGTGTCATAAAATCCTTCCTTTACCTGTCTCTAATCTTTAACCCCTATAAAAACTTCTAAAACTATCTTGTAAGCAACCATCTTCTTCATCTTGTCCTTATAAAACAAGCCCCTGTGCCTCTTTAAGTTGCTATTCCTCCTTCAAGGGCTAGTCCACTGCTTTTGTGTCAGTAAAGCTCCCACTGGTTATAGAGAAGGTCTAAGTGAATTTTTTCATACCTGAACCAGCTCTCCCAACTCTAAACCTCAACAGTGGCTTGACTGAAGTGGGGAGAGACTGGAGACTCAGACTAATTAAGAGGTTATTGTAATAGTCCAGCAAAGAGGTAAGACTCAGAACTAGAGCAGTGGCTGTGTATTTGCCAGAAAGGGGACAAATAAGAGAGATGTTCTAGATATAGCATAGACAGAACTTTGAAACTGATTGGATATAGAGTTTGAAGAAGAGTAAAGAGTCTAGTATGACCACCAGTCTTGTAACCTGGGCACTACTTTTGCATGTACAGGCAAGTTAGGAAGGAGGGTGACTTTAGAGAAAAAGATAATGAGTTTGGTAATGTTGAGTTTGAGATGCCTAAAGAACATATAGATGAAGTTGTCTAGCAGCCAATTGGTGATGCTGCTTGCTGCTGGAGATCAGATCCGTGGAAGCTGATGAAATAACCAAGAGTGTATTTTGTATAAAGACAAAAGTGTATGTAGAAGTACACTCAAAGGTGGATGATCTGACAAAGGAGTGTGAGTAACACTTGTCAGACATGAAGGAGGATAAACAAGAGAGAGCAGCATCATGAAGACTTAGGGAGAAAACCTTTTAGTTATGTTGAATATAGTTGTAGTTTATGTTTCAATTTAAAAGAAAAGGAAAGAAAAATTTGAGAAGAGAGTATTTAAGTGAATGGGGATAGTTAGCTGTGTCAGACCTTAGAGAGAACACAAGAAAGATGAGGAATGATAAAAGACCACTGGATTTAGCAATTATGAGATCCTTGGTTATCTGAGAATGAATCAGTCTGAAAGAGAGGGCATGCTTCAGTGGGCAAGTTCCTGGGGGTGGTGTAGATTAAAATAAAAAAAAGTTGAGATGAAAAAAGAAAGATGAGACCAGAACCTATTGGTAATGTAATAGTCAATAAGGGGAGAGTAAAAGGAATTTACTGCGGCATTGAGGGCTTAGTTGGGTTACATAAATAAATTTGTAGTGGACCCAGCCAACACAATTATGTGACTATTATGTGGTATTCAATTACCTTTGCTAAGAAACTTTAGTGGTCTTTTACTTTTTGAAGAATAAGACAAATTTCCTTATTCTTACCTTTGGCCCTGTATTGTCTGGTTCTAACTTAGCATTCCAACCTTACCTTGCGTATTTCTTCTCATGTAACCTAGGTGCATCTAGGGAATTTATTTTGCATACATACATTCACAGAAGAATTAACTTTGAGCTTTTGTTTCCTTTTTGAAATATGAATTTTAGACTACTAAAAGATATCAGTCGAGCTATTGCTGTGGAAAAGATATGGATTTGGAGCTAATTGAATGACTGTACTCAAATGAGTTAGTCACTGTCACCTTGGAAGGAAATCTCTAGTGAAGGGCCCCCCAGGCATCTGTGCTTAGGCTTGTGCTGTTAAATTTTTTTAATTAGTGGTGTGGATAAAGGTACAAATGGCATTCTTATTAACTTTGTGGATGACAAAAATCAAGGAGAGCACTAGCCAACACATTTGGTGACAGAATCAGTTTCCAAAAAAGACCTTAACTTAGAAAATTGGGATTAATTTAAAAATATTTAATTTAATACTGATAAACATAAAGTCTTTTGCTTCAGTTCAAGAAATAGTTTCATAGTACAAGATGGAGAGGCATGGCTAAGGAGCAGTTCATCTGAAAAAGATCTTGGAGTTTTAGTGGACTGCATGGTCAGTAAGAGTCAACAGTTGCTATGGTATACAAAAAAGCTAATCTTGGGCTGCATTAAAGTCATAAGGTTGAATAATAAGATTATGGTCTTGCTTTATTTTACCCTATTGAGACTGGGAACTGTAGTTCAGAAAGGACATTTATATGTTGGAGAGGAAGCTAATCAGAATGGTGAAGGGCCTTGATTCCCTTCTCTGATATCATATGCATGACCTTGGACAAATTATCTCACCTCGCTCAGCCTCAGTTTTCTCATCTTTAAAATGAAAGGGTTGCACTAGATGGCCTCTGAAGTTCTTTTAGGTGTAGGGTTATGATCTTTGCCTTGTTCATGCTATATGAGGATTGATCAGATACACATAAGCTGTTACAGGACCACAGGAGAAAAAAATGAGAGAAGAACCAGGTTTAATTAGGGTATCCAAGATGGAAGTTGGAAGATAAAGGCTGAAAAGTATATATCCCTGCATGTATTAATAACTATCTACTTAGGACCTGGGGGGAAAGAGCCAGATAACTAGTCAACAGTGAGGAAATAAATGCAAACTAACCAAATCCGAACACTTAATGACATTAGAGACAAAGAAGATGAATGCCAGTAGACTTAAAAGATGACTATTTTATAAAATGGGGTGTTGAATTATGTCGAGTCCTCTAGCCATCACTATCCTCTCAGCCTAATGAACCTGACAGAGCTTTGAAGAACTAAAACATTCTCAGAAGACATCTATCCCAGGAGTGGGTGGCAGTGGTCAGAGGTATGGTTGAAGATATAAGGTGAAAAGTATTCAGTTAAAGGCTAAGCATTGTTCACACTCAGAAGTGGGCAGAAGATATCTGGGTTTCACTCCCGTTCATTTTTGTATCATATAGAGAGAAGTAAAACATGTAATAATGCTTCTGTTGAGAAGCAGCAAATCTGCTTTGTGTGTACATAAACTGAACTGTGCTTTGAAAATGCAGTTCTATCCCACTCCCACTAAGAAGACTCAGTTAAAGATCAGTTTGCCTAAAAGTGAAGGCTCAGAGAGGCTGAATGGCCCCCAGAAAATACAAAGTTTATATAACAGTTTTACCTGCTAAAGCTACATTGTTTTTATTCTAGAGGAAGGAAAAGTAAGCCATTTGCCGTTATTCCCAGGGCAATGTGAAAATCAGTTTTCCTCATTTAACCAAGAAGAATATGAGGAAAAAAATTTTTTGTTACATTTGACTAGGAAAAGGCCTATTGGGTAAAAAAAAAAGGGGGGCGGGGATTTACATCTCAAGATTCTTCCTAAGATGTTTATAGATGAATTTACTTGCAGTATTCTCAAACTTGCCCAAGTAACTTACCTTCTGATTATAGCTTCTAGAGTGTCTTAGAATTAGTACGGTACAAGTGCAATACAAGCTAATGCCTATAAGATTCTGGAACATCTGGTCCTTCAATGATTTACTTCAGTTAGGAGTCCTAGGAATATTTTAATTCTTCATTAGGAGCCTCATTAGGAATACCTCATATTAGGGCTTTGTCAGGTAAAAATCGATTAAAATGTTAGTACTGTGTAGTTGAAAAGGCAATTGTTTGTATTATTAAGTACACAGTCTAGGTACACTGAATAGTTCTCCATCTGTTCTGCACAGTAATATGTAACTATTGTGCCTTCTCTTTCATTCCATGTTTGTTTTTGGAATACTGTGGGAAGGTATTAAAAGAGGACAGAACCAAGGTTCCATTCTCAAACAGCTTCCTCATTCTTCTTTAGTTGGAAGGATCTTTTTTTGAGTTTTGGTTTGGACCTGTGATTTCACTGGTGTAGGAGATTCCCAGTAAGTAAATTTCTTCTGTCCATGCAGGTCATCAACTATTCTGCAATGTGTAGTTTTAGAGCATAACCTGGGGCCACAGAAAGATAGATTGAGTGATTTGTTCTGCTTCTCACTGCCAGAATGTTTCAGAGGTGAGACTTTGACCTCGTCCCAGATCTTGCCGCTTCTGTGGCTAGCTCCCACTCTGCTTTACTATATTGCTACACTGTCATGCTCCACATTGCCTCTTATGGAAGGATTTAAGACAGAAAAATTAGACATTGGTTATTACATTTAGGTATAGCTACAAAGTTAATTTTTAATATATTTTAATTTTCAATTCAATTTTCAGTGAAGGGAGTGGGGAAGAAATTGGCATTCTCTTGTAGCTTGTTCAGTGGGGTATCCCAGTTCTGTGGCTGTTCTTTTCTTAAGGAAGTTACACATTGTATTCATAGTACCTTATATTGTACCTTATATTGTAGGTGCCCAGTAAATATTTGCTGAATGAATGAAAAATTTTAGTACTAAAAGCAAACTTATTAGAGAAATTAACTTATGAAGTTTAAAAGGTAGCTGGTATTTATCACCTAGATTATTGAATTAAATTAATATTAATAAAAAAAAACTCCAACAACAATTTGACCTGCTCAAGTAAAACGTAACTACATTGTTATTGGCAACTTCCCTGAGGTCCATTTGAAGGTAGAAGTGTGAATGAGTTTGCATATCTTCTTCTGCATCCCCTTTTTGTGCCTTTCCTCTTTTTCCTGAGGTCCTCCTTTCCAGGCACTGGGTGACCTCCCTCCTCTTTGCCAACTCTATTTGATATGTAAAGCTTTTCATAATCTATGTCTAACCTACTTTCTAGGCTCCCATTTTTTTGTGTCTTTACTTAAGCTATAACTTGTTCCTGGAATGCATTTCCTCCTAACTTTGCTTTTTTAGAGTCCCTAGCTTCCTTCAAAGATCAACTTAAGCACCTCTTTTCCAACATTAGACTTACTTTGTGTGTGTGTATATATATACACACACATACATATTTTATGTGTTCATGTTGTTTCCTTCATAGAATGTAAGCTTCTTGAGGTCAGGGACAGTTTCATTTTTGATTTTGGTATCCCCAGCACCTTCCATGGTGCTTATCCTGGATAGATGATTAAAAAAATGCTTATTGTTAGTTGATTCCTCCTGTTAAAAAAAAAACAGAGAAAGGTTTATAGTTATGTTTATGAATTTGACTATGTTTTAGTGTGATTTTATTATGTTACCTCAACCAGCATCTTTTATTCCAAACTTTTAAAATCACTAATTGTGGAATAAATAGGTTTTTTTTGTTTTGTTTTGTCAGAGTAACTTCAGGCTTCGGTAGTCTGGAAGATATTTTTTTGTGAGAGCCAAATCTTGGGACTTTCCTAGGGGTTGAAGAAGAGTATGGATTTATCCTAGGACTTGGCGTCCACTCTCCCCTCGCCACAGGTTCATTGTCAGATCTCTTTTCTCTTCCAAAGATGAGGAACGTCTTGTCTCTTTAGAAAGACAGAGATCATGCCCAAGATTCCCCCATTCCTCTCAACCCAACTTCCTCCCTAACTCCTCCATGTCTTACTTACTCTGTGACTACCCACCCCTACCACTGTGCTCTCTGGAATGCCTGCTCCATAGTTAACAAACTTGTTTTCATCTTAAATATTTTCCTTCCTCACTCCTTCCATCTGTCTCTCATTGAAACCCGGCTCCCTCCTAACGTAGCCTCCCTGGTTTCCCTTTCCAGCCCTGGTTTGCATTTTCATTCGTTTACCCAACGTATTGGTGGGAGTAGGTGATTTGGAATACTCCTTGTTCTCCATTACCACTTTCTTTTACACTGTCACTCAATAATCTCTCCTCTTTGAAGTTCACTCAATCCATATTTGCCACTCAGTCAAAAATCTGGTAGCTGTACTGTTCCTCAAGAGTTCAGTGCCTGACTCAGGCACTTTCTCTCTTTCTCTCTGCCCTTCTACTAGGAAACTAATTTACCATATAGAGTGATGCTTTTTGAAATAGCCTAACCTCACAGTTCCTCAACTTAAATCACTTCACATGACCTACTGTTCCACCCCACTCCAGCTGTACACAAAGATGGTCATAGACTTATCTTGCCTTCACCTACAGATGTACTGTTTCTATATTCATGAATTCTGAAATTCCGTTAATGTAAATTCCACCTTCATTATTGTAGTTATTGTATGATACTGGAGTGTTTTGCCATTTCCTTCTGCAGCTCATTTTACAGATGAGGAAACTAAGTTAAACAGGATTAAGTGACTTGCCCAGGGTCACACAGCTGGTAAATGTCTTAAGGTCAAATTTGAATTCAGGAAGATGAATCTTCCTGAATCCAAGTCTGACCCTCTATCCACTGTTGCAACCAAACTGTCCCCTGCAGCATTTCTTACAGAATAGTAATTCCATTCCATTCATGTATGTAATTTGTTCAACCATTCCCCAATTGATGGGCATCTACTTTGTTTCCAATTCTTAGCTATCACAGAAAGTGCTGCTGTAAATATTTTGGAGTGAATAGGGACTTTCTTATCACTGGCCTCCTTGGGGTATAAGCATAGGAATTGTTAACCTAACTGAACTGGCCTCTAACTTGTGGACGGTGGGAGCCAAACAGAGCAGGCTAGAGATAGAAGAGCCAGGAATCAAACAGAAGGTTAATTTCAAAGTGAGGGAGATGGCTTGCAAGCAAGCAAGCAAATTAGACACCTGTGACAGGGTCCCACCCCTAGTGGGGGGCACCTGAGGCAGTGTGGGGAGACTTCAGTACATGTAGCAGTGGCTGTGCAGTGAGCTGTAGCTTTGACAGTGAGGGGTAACAGCAACAGTGTGAAAAGTTGTAATTCATAATGGGATTTGTGACCAGATCTTGTGCGCCTTGTCCTGTGCTTGTTTAAGCTTAAACAACACCTGGTACTGGTCAAAGCAATACAGTGATTTTGCCCGGGGGGTGAGATCATCCAAAGGGTGAGTGCAAAGGATTGTTGTTATGCCAAGCTCAGGGCACAGCCTGCTTGCTGGACCTTAGCTCTGGGAAACAGGGTGTCTCCTAATATCTTGACAGAATGGCACCTCTGGTCAAAGAGTATGGACATTTTAGTCACTTTCTGCATAATTCCAATTTGTTTTCCAAAATGGTTATACATTTACAGTTCCACCAACAGTATATTAGTGCGTCTGTCATTCCACAATCAACATTGACTGTTGCCATTTTTGGTCATTTTTACCAATTTTCAGTGTGTGTAAAGCCTCAGGGTTTTGGTGGGGTTTTTTTGTTTTTTGTTTTTTGCATTTCCGTTATTAGGGAGCATTCTGTTATGTGGTTGTGAATATTTTGAATTCTCTTTTTGAAAACTGCTTGTTTATATCCTTTGACCACTTATCTATTAGGGAGTGGCTATTAGTCATATATCAACAATTCCTATATATGTGAATATGTGTGTATATATATACATACATACATATGTATATATTTGATATAACTTAGATGGCAAACCCTTATCAGAAAAATTTGATTTAAAGATTTTTTCCTCCATTTGACCATTTCCCTTCTTATCTCTAGTACAGTCATTTTGTCTTTGCAGAAGCTTTTGAGTTTCGTGTAATCAAAGTACCTGTTTTATCTTTTTTTATTGCCTCTATGTCTTATTTGGTTAAGAATACATCTTCCTACCCAGAGCCGTAAAAAGTATGTGATGTTAGTCTTCTGATTTTTTTAGAGTATAATCTTTAATATTAAGATTACACATCCATAAATTACCTAGGAAAAAACTCCTCTTCTGATAAAAACTGCTGGGAAAACAGTATGGTACAAATCAGGTTTATATAAACACCTTATACTATTCTACAGTGCATTGTAATTTATGTTTCCCACTTTATCAAACACTGGGTTATTGACTTTTGTTGTTTCCGATTCTCCCTTATCTAGTCTGTTCCATTGGTGTATTTTTAAACCAATATTGGACAGTTTTGACAACTGCTTTATATTTATTTATACACACACACACATACAGAGTTTAAAATCTAGAAGTGCTATTCCTTTTTCATCCCTACTTCTTTCCATCATTTCCCTTGATATTTTTGATCTTTTGTTTTTCAAAATGAATTTTGTTATTATTTTGTCAAGTCATATAAAGTATCTCTCTGGTAATTTATTAGTATAGCATTAAAAATATAAATTAATTTTGGTAGTATTGTTATTTTTGGTAGTATTTTCATTTGTATTATGTTGACATGGCCAAGTCATGAGCATTGAATATTCCTCCAGCTATTTAGGTTGTTCTTTATTTCTTTAAGCTAACACTTTGTAATTGGATCTGTAAAAGTCTGTTGTGTGCTTTGGTAGGTTGATTCCCCAGATAATTTATGCATTTTGTAGTTATTTGGAATGGGATTTACCTTTCTATTTTTACTTCTTGTGTTTTTATTATTACATAAAAAATGCTGTTAATTTTTTTTTTTTGGCTAGGCAGTGGTGGGGTTAAGTGACTTGCCCCAGGGTCATCCAGCTAGTAAGTATTATGTGTCTAAGTCCAGATTTGAACTCAGGTCCTCAAGAATCCAGGGCCGGTGCTCTATTCACTGCTCCACCTAGCTGCCCCAAATTGGGCTGTTAATTTTTTAAAAATGCAGTTTTATTTATTTCATTAAATATTTCCCAATTACTTGTAAAAAGTTTTTAAACATTTTTTAAAATTTTGAATTAGAAAATCTTTTATTTCCTCCTTGAGAAGGAAGTAATATCAGTTATACTTGTGAAGTTATACAAAATATTTCCATATTAGCCATCTTGGAAAATAAAACAAGAAAAATTAAGAAAGTTTTAAAAAGGTATGCTTCAGTCAGCATTCAGATTTTATCAGTTGTTTCTCTGGAGATGGATAGCATTTTTCACCCTGGGTCCTTTGGAATTGTCTTGGATCATGTCTTAATCAAAGTAGCTAAGTTGTTCAGCTTAAAAAATTGCTGTTGCTATGTATAATGTTTTCCTGTTTCTGCTCACTTCACTTTGTACGAATTCGTATAAGTTTTTCCAGGTTCTTCTGAAACCATCCTGCTCATCATTTTTTATAGCATAGTAGTATTCTGTCACAATCATATACCAAAACTTGTTCAGCCATTCCCCAGTTGATGGGCATCCCCTCAATTTCCAGTTCTTTGTCACCACAAAAAGAGCCACTATAAATATTTTTGATCTTCTTGGGCTACAGACCTAGTAGTGGTATTCCAGGGTCAAAGGTATGTGGAGTTTTATAGTCCTTTGGGTGTTGTTCCATATTGTTCCTTAGAATGATTGGACCATTCACAACTCCACCTACATTAGTGCATTAGTATCCCAGTTTTTCCACATCCCCTCCAGCATTTGTCATTTTCATTTTCTGTCATGTTAGCCAATCTGATGGGTGTGAGGTGGTATCTCAGAGTTGTTATAGTTTGCATTTTTCTAATCATCAGTGATTTAGAGCATTTTTTCATGTGACTGTTGATAGTTTCGATTTCTTCTTCTGAAAACTGCCTGTTCATATCCTTTGACTATTTGTCGACTGGGGAATGGCTCTTATGTTTATGAATTTGGCTTAGCTCTATATACATTTGAGAAATGAGACCATTATCAGAGAAACTTGCTGTAAAGTTTTCTTCTAATTTCCTGTTTTCCTGCTAATTTTGGCTGCATCAGTGTTTTTTTTAAACACAGAGATGAATGGAGGAAAATGTAAACATAACTCATAATTTTAAATGTGACTGTATTAAGCAATCCAATAAAACTAAAAAAAATGACAGACTGAATAAGAAAACAAAACCCTCTAATCTGTTTCTTACAACAAATACATTTTCAAAGCAAAGACACACAAAATAAAACTGAAGGAATGGAAAAAATTTTACTAAGCATCAAAAAGGCTGGAGGCACAATCATGTTATCTACCAAAGCAAAAACTTTTTTTTAATAGAGCAAATAAATGGTTTCAAAAATCAAATAAGAGCAATAGAGGAAAAATTGAGAAAAGAAATGAGAATGGAAAATTTTAAAAACAGAATTAACAGCTTGGTAAAAGAGGCACAAAAAGTACTGAAGAAAATAATGCCTTAAAAAAATTAGTCAAAATGATAAAATAGATACAAAAGAAAAATACTAAAGAAAATAATTTCTTAAAAATCAGAACTGGAACCAAACATTTAAAGAACAATTAATACTGTACAAATTATTTGGGAAAAAATGACAAAGAAGTAGTCCTACTAAGCTTTTATGATGCAAATATGGTGCTGATACTTAAATCAAGAAAAGCTAAAAAATAAAATAAATAAAAATCAGAACTGGCCACATGGTAAAAGAGGTACAACATCTCACTAAAAAAAATAACTCCTTAAAATTTGGAATTGGTCCCCTGGGAGCTAATGGCAACACAAAACAATAATACAAAGTCAAAAGAATGGAAAAAAAATAGAAAATATGAAATATCTATCTCATCAGGGGATCAACTGATTAGGAGAACAAATCATAAAGAGATAATTTAAGAATTATTATAGTATCTGAAAGCCATGATTAAAAAAAGAGCCTAGACAATGTATTTCAAAGAAAGTATAAAGGAAAACTGCGTAGAAATTTTAGAACCAGAGAACAAAGTAGAAGTTGAAAGAATCCACCAATCATCTCCTGAAAAAGATCCCAAAATGAAAACTCACAGGAATATTAATCTTAGCCAAATTCCAGAACCTTCAAGTCAAGAAGAGGATACTGCAAGTAGCCAAAAAGAAACAGTTCCGATTCTATGGAGCCACGGTTAGGGTCACATAAGATTTAGCAGCTATCACTATAAAGAGGTGGAGGGCTTAGGATGTCATGTTCTGGAATGCAAAGGGGCTAGGACTACAGTAAAGTATAATCTACCCAGCAAAACTAAATGTAATCCTTCAGAGAAAATGGATATTTAATGAAATAAAAGCATTTCAAGCATTCCTGATGAAAAAACCAGAGGTGAATAGGAAATTTGACATTCAAACTCAAGACTGAAGAGAGACATTTTTTTAGGTAGACATGAATGAGAACTCATAAAAGACTTAAATAAGGTTAAACTGTTTACATTCCTGAATGGGAAGATAATGCATGTAACCCTTAAGAACTTTATCATCATTAGAGAAGTTAAAAGGAGTCTACTTCTAAAGAGGGAATAGGACTGTAATTATGGTCCTAAAATAGCTTGTCAAAAATCTCCAAACATGTGTGAGAATCTCAGTTACCAATATCGTTAATTATTTATCTAATTACTTTTGTTAACTTTGAGGAAGGGGTGTATGTGGAACCTGTGCTTGCATCTTTGTGGGCATCTCCAGGTGTGGAAGTTCCCTCCACCAATGTAAATTAGTATTTTCCTAATTTGGGGAAATAATATAAATTAAGATGATTTTCGAGTGGGTATTTTAGTTTTAAAAAAAAGTTGATTAAATGGGGATTTCTTGATCAGCAACACATGTACACATTTATCCTCTAAAGAATCATAGGAATATAAATTTAGAGTTGGTAGGGACCTCATAGGTCATCTAGTCCCTCCACTTGATTTTATAGTTGAAGAACCTGAGCTCTATAAAAGTGAGGTGATTTGCCCTAGCTTAGAGTTGCAAAGAAGGTATTAACTGGCAGAGATGTATTTTGAACTCATAGGCCCTCTGATTCCAAATCCATTTCTCTTCTTCCTCCCCTAACCCTGCCTTACCATATTATAGATGTCCTGAATATGAACCTAAAACTTTATTTAGCCAGAGGCTTCTGATACTTTTCTGTTAGTTGATCCAGGTGAAGTGTTTATGCTCACTCCTTTGTTCCTAATATTTGTCTTCTTTAAATACAATTGTGTTGTGCTAAGAACTTCTTATCAACTAAACCATTAGATAAACTGGGAAAAGATCAAAATTCAAATGCATCAACACTACCGTTAAAAAAAACTACACCATTAAAAATTATAGGGGCAGCTAGGTGGCACAGTGGATAGAGGCACTAGCCTTAGAGTCAAGAGGACCTGAGTTCAAATGTGACCTCAGACACTTAGTAGCTGTGTGACTCTGGGCAAGTCACTTAACCCTGTTTGCCTCCAAAAAAAATTACGGAGGACAAGGGATTGTTGTATCACATAGAGAGGGGATAAAACTATGGCTTAGAAGAAGTAAAAGATAAAAAACAGATTTGGTTATTTAAAAAATGAAAAGTTTTTGCTTAGCAATAATCTATGGATCCAGGATAAGTAGGAAAGAAAGAAACTGGGGGAGAGGGAGGAATTGTTGCATCACATAAATAGATAAAGGTTAGACATAAAATTTATAAGAAACTGACACAAAATATGTATTACTTGTTTTTGAAATGTCACTGCTATTTCCTTTATGTTAGGTCTTTAGTATACCATGCAGCCACTGTTTTGTCTTCCTTGAGTTACCTAGATTCCTTGAACATAAGAAGCCTTAAACAGTTGTGAGGATTGATTTCATGCCAGGTGATTAGCTTAAAATCTTATAGGAAAAGAGTATTTTTGTAGATAAAAACTCTCTAAATGCAGAGTAGTAGAAAGTCTATTGGGTGTCTTTAGAGTTGTAGAAGTGTAGTGATTATTTTATAACCAAGAAAACCAAGGCCTACCAAGTGGTAAATTTACTTCTTCATGAATACAGATACAGATTAAGTATAGTTGTGGTTTTGTTATCTAGGGCATTCTGGGACCACAAAGGGACTGACAAGGACAACCAGGATTAATTAAAATGGCCAAGATAGTAGCTGTGGAACTCTACATGTGGGAACTCCTTCCCAAGCAGGTGTGGCAATAAATAAGTTCTGGGGAGTTGATTGAGTAACAGAACAGGCACTTTCCACTACTCCAGGCTGCCTGTATGTGATTTGAGTGTGATGTATAGTAATTATGTGATGGAAGGGATGGTCTTCTTGTCCCTGAGTTTGAAAGTTGTGAGATCCTTGAAAATGGAGAAGAGACTCCTAAAACATAAGGAGTAATTTGAACCTATACTTTTTTTTTTAGTCCAAGTAGTTTATTTTTTTTCATTAATTTATTATGATTTATCAACAGTCACTTCCATTAGCTTTTGAGTTTTAAATTTTTCTCCCCGTCCCTCCCCTCCTCTTTCCCCAAGACAGCACTCATTGTGGTATAGGCCATGCATATACATTCCTAGTAAACATTTTCACATTAGTGATTGAACTTATACTTTTCTACATCCCTCATCTTTGCTGTCCTAGGGGAATTTCTCGTTGCCCCCAGACACTTTGCCACCTTGTATAGAAATGGTAGTGGGAGGGGCAGCTAGGTGGCACAGTGGATATAGAGCATCGGCCCTGGAGTCAGAAGGACCTGAGTTCAAATCCAGCCTCAGACCAGACACTTGGACACTTGACACTTACTAGCTATATGACTGAGCAAGTCACTTACCCCCAATTGCCTTTTTTAGAAAAATGGTAGTAGGAGAAATGTCCATTGCCCTAGACATGGGTGTAACTAAGGCATTATTTAAGTTTTTTTCCCTGAGAATTTACTCAATGCCACTCCACATGACTCTTTTTTCCCTTTTTTAAAATATTCATTTATTTTTAGTTTTCAACATTCACTTCCATAAGATTTTGAGTTCTCAATTTTCTCCTCCTCCCTAACACAGTGTGCAATTTGATATCAGCTCTACATACACATTCATAATAAACATTTTCACATTAGTCATGTTGTAAAGAAGAATTAGAACGAATGGGAAGAACCACAAGAAAGAAAAAAAAAAGGAGAGAGCGCATATAGTATGTTTTGATTTGCATTCAGACTCCATAATTCTTTTTCTGGATGTGGACAGCATCTTCCATCATGAGTCTTTTGGAGTTGTCTTAGATCCTTGCGTTGCTGAAAAGAGCTAAGTCTATCAGTCATCGCACAATGTTGCTGTTCATGACATTTTTTTAAAAAGCAGTGATTATAGTAAATCCATACCCCCTTCACTCTCTGCAGCATAGCTCTGTGTATTATATGAGTATCTCCCACCTTATTCTCTAATTTTAATGTATTATGGGTAGAATTTCCATATGCAAGTAAGTAAATCTAATAATAAAAATATGTCACAAAATCCTCTGACTAGAATAATAAAACTGAGCTGGCAGTGTTTACCTGTGATTGGGAAAAATGGAAAATTAAATGAGTTAGTAATGGAAAACTTTGGTTTATCTATACAAAGATTAATGGATACCTTGTTGAGACAAGATGGAAATAAGGCTTTGTGTATAAGATAAATGACTACTCTCTGTAATGGATAAGTTTAAGAATATACAGGAAAAGAAAATCTTGGACCTAGTTCTGAGGAATGAAAGTAATGAACAGGAACAGTTGGAGGTAATAGCTTTGTAAACATGTTGTATATTGTGCCAGGTGCCATAATCCAATTAAGTAAAACATTCGGATGGAAAAAGGAACACCACATCATCCTTCACATGGATATTCAGTTTTAGAAAAGGGAATAATACCAGATTCAGGTATTAGGATTAAATGAAAAGTAATAGTTAAGGAATAAATAATCTTACCAAGAGCTTTGATCCTTTGGAAGCTCAGGAAAATATATGCCTCCAAATAAAAGTGAGGTATTAAAATATGACAAATCCATCTGGTTGACTGATGGAGTTAAAGAGGCTATTGTAGGGGAAGTATACAGATTTAAAAAAAATTAAAGATAGTGCCTAAGAGTTTTCCAGCCTTATGTGCTTCCCTGTCAGGTTCCTATAGGTTTGTGCCCGCTCTTCAGCATAGAAGTTCAATGTATTTGTGGGAGAATATATATGAGAATGTTGATATATTTTATTTTATACATTGACTTTAATACATGAGTGTCTTTGATGTTACTATTAATGTCTTTTGCCTTTTTGTTAAGTAAATGAGTATGTTTAAAAGCTTTTAAAAATTGCCCAAGAGAGAAAGTGTTAGGTGTAAACAAAAAATTTCTAAAGAATTTGTGGTTTCTTCGGAAATTCCTTTGTGGAAATTCCCTTCACCAAACCATTTATGATTTAGTAGATAAGTCCTAGAGTTGTCTGAGGCAGTCTGCTCTCAGACTTTTTAATAGCACTATAGGGGGTGGCAAAAATTTTAGCTTCACTAATCTCAACTTTCAGAAGTCCTATTTAGTGATATAGGTATTTAAATAATATTTTTCTGGCCTTGAAGAGATTTCTGCTTTTTGTTGTTGATACATTTTATTTTGGTACAACATAATACTTCTTAACAATCCACTCCTTTGCCCATCAATTGGGGAATGGCTGAATAAGCTGTGGTATATGAATGTAATGGAATACTATTATGCTAAAAGAAATGATGAGCAGGTGGATTTCAGAAAAACCTGGAAAGACATACATGGACTCGTGCAAAGTAAAATGAGCAGAACCAGGACAACATTGTGCACAGTAGCAGCAACATCGTGTAATGATCAACTATGAATGACTCCAAGACAGTTATTACAAAACACTAATGATGGGAAATGCTATCAACATCCAGAGAAAGAACTGAGGGACTCTAAATGCAGGTTGAAGCATACTATTTTCACTTTATTTTTTTCGTGTTTTTTTTCCCCTTTTGGTCTGTTCTTTCACAACATGACTGACTAATGTGGAAATAAGTTTTATGTGATGGCACATACATAACCTGTGTCAAATTGCTTACCGTTTTAGGAAAAGGGGAGGAGAGGGAGAGAGAAAAATTTGGAACTCAAAACTATGTAAAAATGAATGTTAAAATTGTCTTTACATATAATTAGAAAAAATAAAGTTCTATTTAAAAAAATTCCGTTCTTCCCCCCTGTATATTTTCTGGAAACAGTTAAAACCTTATCTAAAAGAATGGTTGTAAGTTATAGTACTTGTTACTTTCCATTGTGGTAGTTTAACAACTTGTAACAGAAAGGAAGGTTGTAAGGCTTAGTTTTGATGGTTTGTTACCCACATTGTCTTAGTATATTTGACCTTAGTTTCTTAGAAAGCCTTTTAATGTTGTCTTGTTTTTAAAAAAAAAAAACATTGTTGCTGTGTGTATTTTCTTGGCTCTATTTTCTTCACTTTTCCTAGAAGTCTTCTCATGTTTCTGTGAATTCTCAGTAGTTAGCATTGCTTTTGGTAGCTTTTGCTTTTATGAAGTAGAAGGGACCTGAGAGGTCTCCTTGGTTAAAAAAAACCCACAAAACTTTAGTTTTATCAAATAACTTTATTTTTGTTTCAGATTGTGATTTAGAGTTTTTCCCCCTCATTTGGCCATTCTACATATAGATATATTTGGACTCAAGGTTATTTAATAAAATGGTCTTTAATCGTCTAACTGGGATTCGTGCTTAGTCTCACTAGTGGCAGTGAATAGAGAGGGCTGTGTGGTGAGAGAAGGATGGCAAATGGAGATAGGTTAAGGAAAATAGGAAGAGGAAAACCTTGGGAGCATTTGGTTAGAGGTCAGGGATTGGTGTACAGAAAAATTTAACGGGGCACAGAAGAGGTAGTTATAGGGGGTAGGTATACTCTCTTTCCCCACTGGCATTTTTACTGGTATTGTCTCCCTTGGCTCCTTCTCAGAGTTCCCCTCTCGTTCATCTTCATCTCTAAAAGAGAGATAATAATAATACCTACTTCACTGGGTTGTTGTGAGGATCAAATAAGATAATATATGTAAACCTTAAAGTACTATGTAAATGTGAGCTATTAATATTCATGATTCTTCCTTTTTCCGTAAAGTCTCCTCTTGAGAGCCCACTGGTACAGTTTTTCTAGTAGACTATTCTTTTTTTTCTGATTACATTGGAGCAGTTGTAAAGGAGTACTCATACTGATGAGACGCAGTAATCCCTTTTAGTATGAAAGTATTCTTTTCACCTTTGATTTTGCTATTTTTAAAAGAAATATGCCCATGAAAGCCTTCTGTTACCCATAATATGAATAATATACTTCTGATAACTTAGTTGATAGCAGTGTTTAATATATTGTGTGGTTAAAATATAGTCACCAGTGCTGATAATAATAGTAGTAGTAGCTGACATTTATGTAGCAGCCTTCTACCTCCAATTTTAAAAAGTAGATTGGTATCATTTCACTTTAAATTAAAGGATTGCATTGACTTATGTTAAAAATGTTTTGCCAATTTCTTTTTTTCCTTTCTCTTTATATTATTACTGTCTTTTTATCACAGTTTTTGGCCTTTTGCAACTGCCACAATATTTTGTCTATTTTTTATCCCATTCTGTTGTTCAGCATAGGTTGATCCTAAAGTAAAAGGTATAGAAAGTACTGAGAAAATGTGTTACCATTAAAAAAAAGCACTGGACTAGGAATCTGGGAACATGGATGCTATGCCTACTTCTCTCACTAATTTGGGGAAAAGTTCAACCTCTCCGGGCCCATTTTATCCCTTAAAAAATGTAAATAATTACACCACCAAAACTGATATGCTTATAGGGCTTGCAGAATGCTTTACATTATCTCATTTTTACCCCATGATAATGCTTTCATATAAGTACCACAGGTATTGTTATCCCCATTTTGCAGATGAATAAATAGAAATTCAGAGAGAAGTTAAGGAGCTTACCTATGGTCATATAATTTGTATCAGAGAAGGATTTAAATCCAGGTTTTTCTGACTTCAACAAGCATTCTATCTACTTTGTCACCCTTCTCATGGAAGACTTTTTACATACCATGCCCTTAAAGATCCTTAGAAAAGCCAAGTAGTGCTTCTGTTTTGGAATCATCACTACTTTGTCTCCTGGTAGAGTCAGGTAACATTGATCCCCTTTGCCACAGAGAGCCAAAATAAGAGTGTGTATGTTTATCCTTCCCCAAAAGGAGGGTGGTAGCAACTAGGTTTTTAGTCATCTGAACAAAAATCTGTTGCTGCTGGGTCACTAATGTGATTGTGCTTTTACAGCCTTGCTTTTTAAAAAATATTCAATGGCTCATTACCAGGGGTCCTGAATGGGATAGTATTCTTGTAATACTTAAAAAGGGAATGAAAGTCTTTCCAAGTTTTTTTTTCATATTTTTCTAAGATCATCAAGCTCATCATTTCTTGTAGCATAGTAATAGTCAATTGACTGCAGTTCCCAGTTCTTTGCCACCATAAAGAGAGCTTCTGTAAACATTTTAGAAGATATAGGTTCTTTTCCCTTTTCCCTAATCATCTTTGGAAATAGATCTATTAGTGGTATTGCTGGGTCAAAGTGTATAGGCATTTTAATAACTCTTTGGGCATAATTCCAGATTGCTCTCCAAAATGGTTGAATCAGTTTACAATTCCACCAACGATTAGTGTCTCAATTTTTCCACATCCCCTCCAACATTTGTCGCTTTCCTTTTCAATCATTTTAGCCAATCTGATAGGTATAAAATGATGTCTCAAAGTTGTTTTAATTTGCATTTCTCTAATCAATAATGATTTAGAGTATTTTTTTATATGACTACAAATTGTTTTGATTTCTTCATTGGAAAACTGCCTGTTCATATCCTTGGCTATTTATCAGTTGGGAGATGACTTGCATTCTTATAGATTTGACAAAGTTCTTTATAGATTTGAGATATAAGACCTTTATCTGAGAAACTGTCTAAAAAATATTCTTGCATGAAATAATGAAGAGCGAAATGAGCAGAACCAGGAGAAAATTGTATACAGTAACTGCAGTATTGTTTTAAGAACAACTTTGAGCGAATAAGTCATTTTGACTATTATAAATACCCAGATTAACTACAGAGGACCAGTGAAGGAAGATGCTATCTGCATCCAGAAAAAGAACTGATAGATGTATAGAATGATTTTACACGCGCGCGCGCACACACACACGTACATGCACACACACACATTTGTAGGGGTAGGGAAGAAAAAAGAGAAAAAAAATTATATGATAACTGTATTATATATTTAAGAGGAAAAGCAAGTTGTATATAATAGATTTGCAGTTTCGTGTGCAATTTTTTTTTGTTTTTGCTGTACGATATTCTGAAAATTCTTGTTTTGTCCCATAAATTAAAAATAAAGTAATTTTTAAAAAATTTTAAAGGGAATGAAAGAAAACATTTAGCTCATAGTTTTAGTATAGTGATGCCATGGTGAGCCTGAGCTATTGATGAAATGTAATCCTAGATATTTCTCAAAATCATCAGACTGTGTCAAGTGTTTGGATACCTGACGAATTATGACAGAAGATGTGTGAATTGTCAGTAGTGTCTATTTCTGTGCTCTACTTTAGTCCTTCTGAAATTATCATATGTATTAGCAGAGAAGGCACTGAATATGACCATTTTTGTGATAGCTTTGCTTCCCCTCTACTGTGTAATGATTTTTCCCTGGCCTTTTGACTCCCACTATCTACAGGTGATTTTGGAATCAAGCACTCCCTGCTCCTTAGAGGTTAAATGCTACTGTCAGCAAGACGGGGTAGGGGGTGGGGATGGGCATCTATATATGTTTGTGTCACTCTTGTCACCATGGAAACAAAGGGACCGTGGTTGTCCAAGGAGATAGGCGGTATAGGTTCTTCAAATTTGAGTATGTTTAGAACCCTGTTAACCTCTGTTGAGGTAATGAGAATTATCTTATTTTCATGGACTAACAACTGGAATGGTAGCTGAAGTTCTCATAACAGATTGTAGTTTAAAAGTGAATGGGGAAAGTAGTTGGTTTCAAAACCACCTGCAAATGGCAGGAGCCAAAAAAATAAATGAAGGAGGTTTATTTTTACATTGTGTGTTCTTTAAATAATGAACTTTATTTAAAGAGAATGTGGATTTGGAGAGTTTAAAAAAGCATCTTGCAACTTACTGCTGATTATGTAGTTTTGTCAGTGATTCTTTTGCATCAGAGTACTCCTAAGGAGAACAGGATCTAGAACAATGAATGGAGGGTCTTAGAGTTGTATGTAGTCTAATTCTTATTTGTTGATCAGTGAATCATCACTTCCGCAGGCATGTAGGAACCAAAATGATACTTCCTCGTGTTCTGTGGTTGCTTCTTCCACCCCAAATAAAAAAGGGTAGGTTGATACTAGTTAACTTAAAAATAAACAAAAGACCACATTGACTGTATGTTTAAAATGTATTTCCCAGGTCCCCTTTTATCCTATCCGAATCCTTTTTTTCCTTCAAATTGCTACTTTCCCCATCCATTTTCAGCCTCTCTACAACTTCCTCAGCCTCATGTCCCCTTTTGTCCCATTCTTTTGTTCAGCAAGGATTATAATATATCAGTTCCTAAACCTGAAGTAAGAAGTTTAGAAGGTTTGGAGATATTATGTTATAAAGAAAAGAGCACTGGAGTAGGAATCTGGAAAATTGGATGCTAGGCGTGCTTCTGTCACTATGATATATATATAGGTATAGATTATATAGAGAGATGTAGATATAGATATATAACCTACCTCTCTCTCTCAATATATATATATATATATATATATATATATATATATATATATATATATATATATATATATATATATATATATATATGACTATTGTCAGAGGCAGTATTTCAAAGCTGGGTCTTTCTGATTGCAAACCAGTACTCTATCCATGTTATCACAGTGCTTCTCATAGAAAGGAAAGTATTCACATAACTATTACATGCCCATTGGGATCCCTAGGAAGGCCAAGTAGTGAGAGCCATAGAGGGTAATGAGGAGCAGTCAATAACCATTCCTGCCTCTTACTACCACTCTATCATTTATCAGAATTCCTCTTTTGGAAATCATTACTGCTCCTGTCCTGATAGAGCCAAGCCTCCTTGCTCCCTCTTCCCACAGAGAGCCTGAAAAAGGATAGTAGCAGCTATATAGTTGTCTCACTGAAATTTAAGAGTATTTTATGCTTTCATTACACAAGTTTTTATTTTATATTAAATTGCTCACATTGAATATTAAATTCATACTATACCAAGAGAGGAATACTTTTAAGATGATCTAATTCCATCTTGAATGTGGTTTTTTTTAAATAAAATAATTTATAACGTAAGGCTTCTTAAAAAAAAAAGATTTCTTTCATTATACCCACCCTCTAACTGGCATTTGAATAGGGCTTTAAGATTTGCAAAATGTCTTTAAATACATTTTCATTTGATATGAATTAATAATTTTTGTTCTAACTACCTCACAATATTGTGAGAATCAACCCTTTGCCCTTCACACTTTCCCTTAGCCTAGATCCTATGGGGACTGAGGGGGAGAAGGTCCCAGCCTGAGCAGGCTGGTGCTAAAGTGGGACTGCCCTCACTCTTTTCTGACAAAAGAGCCCAATCTCAACCTTCCTGCCAGCTTATCTGTATAGGTAGGATCAATGTCCTTTCCCCTTTCCCATCCTGGCAGTGAGGGACCCCAAAATCCCCTTTCTATTCTGACTCTTAGGACCATTCCTCCTTCCCACTTATGGTGGACCACTCCTCTGAGACAAACATCCCAATGCATCTTAAGAACTCTTGGGCCTTACCATCTTAGGATGTTTCCTGCCTTTCTCCTAAACCTGCAGCTGAACTCCAGTTAGAATGTGACCTCCTTGAGAGCAAGGACTGTCTTCTTTTTCTGTTTGTATCTCGAGTGCTTAGCACGTGAAAATTTTTCCTTCATTCATCAATTGTATGAGGAAGTGCTTAGAGGTTAAAATGCCATTAAAAGAAAGAATATGTAAATGTTCAAAAGAGAACTAAATTCATCACAGATTTGAAACAGCTTTTGAGAAAAGGCTAAGGCAGTTATTGCTATTTTAGCTAATCCTCCTTGCCTACTACCATTATACTAAAACTCCTTGGATTCCTTCATCTTCTGTCTTTCTATTGGTTTTTCCCTACTTTCTATATTAAATGTGTATTTTTTCTGACCTTCAAAGCATTGGACTGTTCTTAACCTATTTTTCTTTTCCTCCATTCTATGACCTCTTTTCTTTGCTCTCCAGAAACTTTCTGGTGATCAATTTCAATATTTTCTTTCATTCTATTCTTGTATTTTCCCACAGTGACCCTTAGAGCTGGCATTCATTTGGCAAGTTGATACTAATTACTATCAACCCTTTTTTCCCCCCAAACAACATTCTTTAAAGGATTTTTTCCTCCATTTTCAGAAGCATTGGCTCAAGAAGACTTGTATATAATACTCTTTCTTTCCACTGAAGCCTAATATGCAAGCGTAGTAAAGGACTCATCTGGTGATTATTTGCCTGGAAGAAGTTAAGGTCCTGATAGTGGATCCTATGGGAGAATATAGTTGTATAGCTGTTCAGTAACAGTAAACAGCTACTCACATATCGCCTTGCTTGTGTACCCAAGAAGTCCAGTGAGAATGTCAGGGCTACTGAGTCTGGAGAGTTATCTTTGTTATGTTGTAATTTTGGGTATCCATTAATGTTTTCTTCTCTATAAATATTTTCTTCTCCATAATCATCTTGCCTTTGTGTCTAATTTCGACCATAAACCCATGGTGCTGGGATTATGCTTATTTCTTTATCGTATTTAGCATAGCATTATACTAATTTTCAGATAATTTTACAGCCAACATTTAAATAAATATTACTTATTTGGCTGCTTATTGGGCTTTCATATTGATACTTGGTTTTAGTTTTCAGATTTCCTATGCAGTTTAAAAAAAATAGTGTCTTCTGTGCATTACTCTATTCCCACCTCAAATTGAGTTAATTTTAAGCTTTCTTTGTAAGCATATTTCCAATTATCATAATAATATTAATAATAATAATGAACTCTTTGATATTATACTATCAGTGATATAATTGTTTTGTTTTGTTTTATTTTTATTTTTAGGCAATTGGGGTTAAGTGACTTGTCCAGGGACACACAGCTAGTAAGTGTCAAGTGTTTGGTCTGAGGCTGGATTTTAACTCAGGTCCTCCTGACTTCAGGGCCAGTGCTCTATTCACTGCGCCACCTACCTGCCCCCAGTGATATAACTGTTAAGAAGAAATAGAGGTTTTTAGAGGTTTGGTAGAGATTTAAAATTTGGCAGTAGGGACAAAGCTTTCTAATACAGGCTCTGACTTTTCCTCCTCTTTTTGAGCTGAGTGTTTTGTAAGAAAATAAATAGTAGATATTTTATTAGTAGGGGCATTTTGCTTATTAAGCAGGCTCCATTCTTAAGTCTTCTTGGGGACTTAAGAGGGTTAAACAGTACTTTTTTTAAAAAAAATTATTAATTTGTTTTGATTTATCAACAATCACTTCCATATGCTTTGGAGTTGAAAATTTTTCTCCCCCCCCCCAAGACAACACACAATCTGATATAGGCTTTATATTTACATTCCTATTAAACATATTTTCTTTCACATTAGTGAAGTTGTAAGTAAAAATTAAAACCAATAGGAGGAACCGTCAGAAAGATCAAACAAAACTCAACAGAGGGTGAAAATAAGTGATAGCGATTCGACTTCCATAGTTCTTTCTTTGGATGTGGACAGCATTTTCCATCCCGAGGCCTCTGGAGATGTCTTAGATCCTTGTAATGCTGAGAAGGGTTCAGTTTAACAGTATTAGTCATTGCATAATGTGGCTGTTATTGTTAAACAGTACTTTTAACTATGGTTGCTGCTTGTATTGTAAAACAAGAGGGTGTTATATTCATATTAATTCCCTCAGACATTTCCCTCTGTCTCTGTGTTCTTCTTGGAGACAAGTGATCTAAATCAGATTATCAGAAAAGGAACTAGCTATGAAGAGCAAATTTCTAAACATAAATTAAATCTGACTTGATCATTCCCTTCTGAGTTTTAAAACATCTTTTTAATCTTTTTTTCTGACTCTTTAAAAATGGTGGGCAGTCAAACTTGATACTCATTTTCCTATCCTATCTGTATGGATAAGTTGGCATTTCAAGTTTTTTGTTCTTCCCCAGGAGACAGGAGCAGTTCCAGAAAAACCCCGACAGTTACAATGGTGCTGTACGTGAGAATTACACCTGGTCTCAAGACTACAGTGACCTGGAGGTTAAGGTGCCAGTGCCCAAGCATGTCCTGAAAGGGAAGCAGGTAATAAGTGTTAGAGCTTCTGAGTCACAGATGGATCTAATATTTTCCAGCCCCTCATTTCCCATAATTCAAGCACAAGTGACAACTTGTTACTTCAAGGGTGATCTGTAACCTTTACTTAATCAAAGGCAGCACTTTAAATTTTGCAGAAATTAGGCTAGCTGAGCATGAAGTGAGACAGAGTACATCTTTTATATTCATCTAATGAAGATGTGATCCAGATGTGATCTGCTAAGGAAAGAATCTGTTACTGGTAAAATGTCTTGGGATGAGATTGTTTTAGAAATAAGTAGGCTGTGGAACTGTAATGATCCATTACTTTATATTTTCACCTAATTTTTTTTTCTACCCAAGAATATACTTTATCTCTTTCACTCTGTTTCCTTGCTATTACTTATGGCACTTTACAGCTTTTGGGTAACATATATTCCTGCTGATTGTTAATACTTACTTCCATGAAATCATTTTTGTCTTCCTTAGAACACTGTTTAATTTATGTTCTTTTGAAATTTAATTTAATACATTTGTCCCTCTTTTCAGAGGGATAAAGAGATAAATGTTCTTGTCAACATGCTACGTGTATATTATAAATGTAGTAAGTAAACCATACTTGGTATTTACTTACATTTTTATCCCTTCAAAGAAAAACTTGGTTCTCTGTAATTTCTAGATATACATCTCTATTCCTGACCTGTTTCCTGATTTCACTCACCTTTTCACATGTATTCCATATAGTACCACCTGGATGTCTCACTGGCACCTTAAACTGAAAACATATAAAACAGAACTCATTCTTCTCCCTATCCCCCTCAATCCTGCTCCTGTCCCATTTTGCCTCTGTCTTGCTAGTGATATCACCTTTCTTCAGTCTTATATGCTTTTAATCTTGAAATAATCTTTGATTCCTCCTTTATTCATGTATCTGGTCAGTTGCCGGTTCCTTGAAATTGTAGTGGCCAATGATTTTTCCAGGGACCTACTCGCTTAGTCGATAATATCTGAATAAATCATTGTTCTTTGGTGTTATTCTATATGATATAGATAACTTGCTGTTAAATAAATTATCGTTGCTATTTCTAGCTACTGCTGCTTAAGTAAGCTCACTGACTTGATTACAACTGGTCATAGCATTCTGACCTGACGTCTGTTTTCCAGATTCTATCCGGACTTCTGGTATCTCATTTGAAATTTTGATCTTACCCATTTCCTCCTCCCTCCCACCATAGACTGCATACAAAAGAGATCAGAGTCAATTCAACAAACATTAAGATTCTTTTTTATTCTAATATAATACAAGTTTTTTTCTTCAAAAACATTTTATTAGTGCTGTTTTCTTTTTAATGTCACTGTTACTTCCCATCCCTACTAGAACCCTCAAAGTTCTAGTGTTTGCTTTTGTCAAGCAAAACAAATCAATACGCTGGACATGCCTGAAAATGTATGCCTCATTCCATACCTCTTCTAGTCTACAACCTTTCTTCCAAGAGTCAAGAGCATATTTCACCTCCAGTCTTCTGAACTCATGATTGGCTATTTCAATAGTCAGAGTTCTAAAGTCTTTCAATATAGTTTTTCTTCACTGTATTATTAAGTGTAAAAAAACATTACCTTTAACCCTATCCACCCCACATCAAACCACCCATTCTGTGACCTAATATAGATGCAACATGGTAGAGTAGAAACACTTTTAGATTTGGGCTTATAGTCAGGGAGACCTGAGTTCAAATCCTGGCTTTGATACTTACTAGCTCTGTGATGATAGACAGATAACATTTTTGAGCCTCAATTTCCTCATCTGTAAAATAGAAATAACAATATCTGTAGTGCTATTATGAGGACCAAGTAAGACCATGTATGTAAAATGCTTTGCAACCTTTAAAGGTATATAAATTTGTTTTACTGTTAAGGGGAATGACATGAATATGTACAAGTGGATTTGTGATTTTGGATTTCTTCTCCCATGATGCAGATCTGCAACCTATTCTTCCTATTCTTTTTACGAAAAGTTCACCACATGGAGTCTGCCTAATATGCTATAGACCTTTCTCACTAACATCGAAAGCTGGAGTGCACCTGTTATCCATTGCCCTTACCACACGACCCAGCCCATTTCTTTCTGCTACATAGTTCCTTGATGTTATATCCTTTTTACCTGGCCTTTGTAGTTCCTTTTTGGCTTTATATTACAGACTGCCCATGCCCAACCAGGCTCCTTTCCTTTGGTCTCTGTGGGAAATTTAGTTATTTGGGAGCAAGTTTTCCTTCCAAACAATTCTACTGGTAAAAAGTTTGTATTGAGAAGATGGTCTTTGTTGCTATGGGAAGCTTGGGGAATCAGTAAAAATATAATTTCCTGAAAGCTATCCAACTCACTTTTCTGCTTTTTAACTCTGGGTCCAACTCCTTGTCTATCTTTACTGTCTGTCTCAGACATATTATTGGACAAGCTTTATTGTTGATTTTAATGAATGTTGAAATCTGGGTAGGAGGCATTCTTAATCCTTTTGGTCTTTCCCATGTAGGTGGACATGCTAAACTCCTTGGCATGATTACAGATCTCTTCTAGGAGCTTGTCTTGGGATTTGAGCCAAACAGAGTGATGTCATCAGTAAACAGGAGCATTTGGAGGACCTCACTATTCGCTGGGAATCCCTTTTCAGCCTGGGCTCTGTGCTGTATCTCTTCCTTCACAGTGGCAAATACTTTTGGTGACCATATGTATTCCATGAGATACGTGTAATCCATGGAACAAGGATAACATGCAAAATGATTTTAATAAAAATACATAAGTGCATAAGAGAGATACTAAGTGGTATATGGGCCAGGGAGAGGCAGTGCTGGTGCCAAGTAGGGGCAGCAGGGAAGGCTTTTTGGAGGAGGTTGCAGCATTTGATCTAGGCTTTAAAGAATGGGTAAGATTTTAGGTGACAGAGGTAGAACATGGAAGAGGAACATTGCAGACATAGGGACCATCATGAGCAAAGATATGGAGGTGGGAAAGCCTATATTGGTATGGGTAATATTGTAGGTTGTCCAGTTTGGCTGGAGTATGTAGGGAGGAAGAATATGAAATTACACTAGAGACAGAAGAACTTGCAAGATTGTGGAGGGCCTTAAACTTCAAATTGAGTTTAAACTTTGAGAGCCTTTGAGGGGTTTTGAGCAAAGGACTGACATGGCCAAATCTTTAAATGAGGAATATTAATGTGGCAACTATGTGAAGAACAGATGAGAAAAGTTAAGTCTTTTTAGAAAGTAAGATCATTACAATAGTCCAGGTGACTGGCAATGAGGTGGCATTGATAGCATGATGGTGGCATAATTGGAGAAGGGATAAGTTCAAAAAATACTATTAGAATAGACTGAGCAGTTTAAAGTTGAGATGTGGAGCTTCCCAGGGAAGAAGATTCTTTCTGAGCCTCTTGATAATACCAGGAATGCTACAGAAGCTCAGTATTTGAAGAGATAAGCCATGTAGAAATTGATTTGGGTGTTTTGTTATAGACCAAGAAATGGCAAGAAACACTGGGTTTTGTGGTCACTTCAGAAAGGGGAGAAACATTAATTTTGAGAAGTTGTTGAGACCTAGTAGATTATTTAAGATGAACATGATATGGATCAAGTGTCAGACACATGGCTTTGCTTAATAGTTGTCCTTAAATACTGGTTAAGAGGGAGGAGTCTTTTTCATTGATTTGGGTGAGTATTTGTTTTAGGTTATCATAAGCGAGTTTTAAGATTTAGATCAACTTATACCTTCTTTTTCCTCTTATTCATAAATTTACTGTTGAAAATATCTTTTCCAGTATATATTCTAATTTGAAACATTGTTCACACAATTCTGGCTCCTAGGGCAGTTGTCCATCACATATCGTCCTTTCCTCCCCCACTGTCTACCTCCCATTCCCCATCTTCCCCCTAACCCTGGGAATCATCTCTATTGCCACTTTGTTGGCTTAGGCTAGATTTTGAAATCCTACATTCATATCCATCATTACCTTTCCTAAGGAGGTACAGCTTGGCTTTCATTTAAGAATAGCCTTAAATTTATGGCTCTTTCTAATACTATTAATTAAATTGATCCTATCATGAGATCTTCCACATAAGCAATTAATTTATTTGATATATCAATAGAATATAAGCTCCTAGAAGGCAGCTGCTATTTTCTTTGTTTCCTTAGAGCTTTGCATTTGGTAAGTGTTTAATAAATGTTTATTGAGTGGAATTGGTATTGATATGTTTAGGAAAACTCCTGTTTCATTTATATTAGTGCCTTAAGGTGAGAAGGTTTATGTCTCACTTCATCTTTTGAACAGTTTGATTTTTTTTCTTCTCTACTTTGTATTCTTTGTTCTGTTATGCTAATAATAGCTGACATTTATATAGTGGTTTATAGTTTACAAAAATAATTTATATAACCTGCTAATATCTCATTTGCTTCTCCAAAGAATGTACTAGGTAGCTCAAATAAATGAGCTTATTAAAATGAGGATATAAAGGCATTAGAGAGGTAAAGTAAAGTGCCTTGTGCATAGTAGATCCTTAATACTGTTTGTTCACTTGAGTTGAAGTGAATTGCCTATAGTCATTCAGCTAGTAAGTGGTCAAGACTTGTCTTAATCTCTGGTCTTTTGACTTCAAGTCCAATATGTTTTTGTTTTGTTCTGTTTGTGCTACTATAGTTCTACTATGATTCTTTGAGTCCTGGTCTCAATTTTTAAATCATTAAGATGATTTTTTAAAAAATCCTTTAAGGAATTTCATGTCAAACTTAAAGACTTCTGAGTAAGTTTGTCTTATGTCTTGGGTTTTTCTAACTTGTATTATTTTTTTTCTTCTTGAGTTATTACCTGATTTATACACAGCTCTTCTCTGAAATTAACAGTTACCTGTCAGCCACAGTTCATTTCAAATAAGTCACGTGACAGACACTTCTGAGAAATGATTGTAGAACTTAGTTGATAAAAATCTTGTCCTATTCTAGGTTATAGAGAGTGTGTTCTGAGAGAATGATGGGGAGTCATGAGAAGCTTTTTTTGGATAGATCTTTAGAATAAAATTTTAAAACATTTGAGTCCCCTACCTTCATTTCTGCCCCTGACTTATCATGATCATTTTTCTTCATCCTTTTTCTTATTGATATATTTCCCTTTTTCTAGAACAGTTAGAGAAGAGGATATATTTGCATCTCATTGTGTCATGAGGATGAATAAAAGAGTATCTGGGAGACTGAAAAAAGTGTTCTTATTTCAGGTTCAAAACTTTTGATAGTTGTGCTGATGAATCTTAAGAAATAGCCCCTTTTCAAAATGATTATTTAAAAATTTCACAGTTTAAAATTTTGGGTACTTCCAGTCTCCTTTTTGGTTTTTATTTTGATGAATTTCCAATTGGGAAAGTTACAAAGTCCACTTTATGTTTATTGAGTTTCTGTTTTGTTTCCTTATTATTGCCTTGGGCTGTATATTATGAACTTATATCTACAAGGTTGTTAATGCCACTTTTGGAGCAAACTAGGACAACTATTCAGTTGACAAGCATTTGAGTATCTCTCCTGGGTAGAAAATGTTTGGTCTTATTATGACACTTGCTTAAAACTTTGCCAGAGCCTTCCATGTGACAATGTGGTGTGTCAGTGTTCTGCTAATGAGCTAACTTCATCTGGAATACCCTCACTTTTCTAAACACCAGTGAAGATAGCCTCCTTTGCCTGATTAGGTGCTCCCTGCTATCTAGTGAGACTTCTTGGCAATGTAATTTGGAGTCACCAAGACAATATGTCATGGCTTGATGTATGTCATAGGGTGTGGTTCTCTCTAAAACTTTACTGTCACACAGCTATCTTATAAGGTGAATGAACTATCATATTAAAGGGCAGGATAGTGAATCTTGTAGAGGAGGTGACCTCTATTGAGATCTTACCACTCAATCTGCTGTTAGTGCAGCTGCCATTTATGCTAAGGAAGCATGCACACGCGCGTGCACATACACACACACACGCACGCACACACACACATACACACACGTCCCAGCAAGATATTTTTTCTTGTCTTAGAAATTGTTCAGAAGAAAAATTTGACATCTTATGGTAAATGTCAGCAATGAAGTTTCCATTAGAGAGACATCTACAATGGAGGTCACATATAAGTACCCTAAGGCAGATTCTTATCTTTTTCTGCTTTCTATTAATTATGAAAATTAACAGATTTCATTAAAATGTAGATTTTATAAAACTAAATTGTTTGGTCCCTTGCTCTCTGAGAAATTACTTCTGTTCATCAGCACCATTATACCATTTTAACAGTTTTGACTAACTCCTATTGGCAGACTTTTTCAGTCTTAGATTTTGCTCCTGTCTACATACTGTAGCTATAGTGGCTTTCTTGCTGTTCCTTGAACATGACACTCCATCGCCTAACTCCATGCCCTTTCACTAGATGTCCCCCATATCTGAAATACTTTCTTTCCTTGTTTCTTCCTCCTGATTTATCCAGTTTCTCTTAAGATTTGGCTCAAATCTTGTCTTTTATAGGAAGCCTTCCTTGCTCTCCTCTTCTCTCTCCTCCTCCCTCACATAAAGGGGGCCATCTCCAGTCGTTTTGATCTATATCTTGCCACTGAATCCACATGGCTCCAGAGGAGAAAGTGATGCTGGTGACTTTGCACAGCCCTTACTCACTTAAATCTAATTCACTTTCAAGTCATGGGATCACCTTCCTGATATCATGGTCCTCTTAGAGAACAAAGGACAAACAACCTGTGAGTAAGTAGTACAAGCTGACCCTACTGGGGACCCAACTAGCCAGTTCCAGTTGGGCAGAATAGCTCTTTCCTTCCTTCTTCCCCTCCCCTCTTCTCCCTTCATCTCTCCTCCCCTCTCCTTTCCTCCCCTCTTCCCAGCCCAAGTCCATATGGCCATTATTTGAACCCTGATGACTCAGAGTGAATGTAAAAATCAGTTGTTTCTTTTTTGGCCAGTCTTCCCCTCTCAGATTGATTTTTTTTTTTGACTAGGTAGAAGATGCCATTCTTTGCCTCATTTCTTACCTAGCTTTAATCATTGAATGGGTGTTGCCTCAGTCAAACAGACCTGGGAAAGACCTTGGCTTACTTAACAAGGCCACGGTCTGCCTCTGTCTCAGGGCCATCTCCAGTCCTGATCTGTGTCTTGCCATTGGATCCAGATGGCTCCAGAGGAGAAAGTGAGGCTGGTGACTTTGCACAACCCTTACTGACCTAAATCCAGTTCACTTGAAGGTCATGACATCACCTTCCTGATGTCATGTCCTCTTCTACAGGATGAAGAACAAACAGCAATGGTAACAACCCTCACATAAATCACAGCTCTACAGTCACAGCTATTGCCTTCCTTCTAAGATTACTTCCCATTGACACTATATATATGTCTTGCTTGTACTTAGTTGTTTGCATAGTATCTCCCTGATTAGAATGTGAGCTCTTTGAGGTCGAGGACTGTTTTTGCCTTTCTTTGTATCGCAAGTACTTAATATAGTACCTGGCACAAAGTAAGAATTTAATAAACATTTGTTGACTGAAAAAGAAGGGACAAGATTTGGCAACTGATTGGATATGGGGTGAGTCAGAGTAGGGAATCTAAAAGATGGATGACATTGAGATTGTAAACCTCGATAACTGGAAGGATAGTAGTTCCCTTGACAGTCAAGTCACGAATCATCTTTGGATCGCAGTTTTCTCATCTGTAAATTGAGGACATTGGACTAGATAATTTCTGAAGTCCCCTCCATCTCTAAATCCTATATTCTTATGTTACAGAACTCTATATAGTTTTGTTTAAATATTTGCTGCCTAATAATGGGGAAAGGCAGAATAAGTTAATATTTGTTCATTTATATCAAGTTTTTATAACATGTAATTGTTAATGTTCTGAATGGTATGATTTAACTTGAAAGATGTACAAACCTATGTGCACATTTATAATGGGGTTCAACTGTCATCACTTGGCTTTTTTTTTCTGTTTCAGTAAAAAATTTGGTTTCGTATTTGTGTCCTGAACTAAACTACACAGATTTTGTGTATCAAAATGCATGATTTTATTTAAATAAAACATTAAGGAAAATTGCCTCATTTTCCCATTGCTTTGTGAAATAGATATGCTTTAGCAAAGTTGGCTGTTGGACAGATTAGAGTAAATTCTGTTTATTCAATTTCATTGCAAAATTGAAGGTGTATTACTGTATATAATTTTACCCTGAGAATTTGTATTAGAAAAATTTGGTAGCAAATGGGTTGAGTGTGACCAGCTCATGGTATACTGAGTATTGAAGCACCCCAACGTTCTGTATCTGCCAAAGCTCTGTTTTTCACCTTCCATTTCATATTTTATTTTGTAGGAATACTTTATAGATCTTACCTTTCCAAAGAAAGCCATTTGTCTCTTTTCTAGAAAGTTATTTATTGTAGACTCAACAACTACCAGGACTTAGCTTCCCTCCTTCTTTGGTCTGGCTATCTATCATGTTTAGTGGAATTGGGCTATAATATCATGCTTTGTCAGCAAATGTCTGGAGATAGCTTAATCCTGAAGTTTTAGTTTCTGTAAAAATGAAGGAGCACCATACTTTACTAGTTCTGTACATTTGAAATACTGTATATATTGTATTTATTTACAACAAATGATAACCATTTTTAATTTGGAGTGTAAGCTTTTGTTGGTTATAGTCTTGGTAAGTTAATAGTAATTATCCCTAATGTGATATCTGAATTAACACTCTGTTGTCTATCTCTTGCAAATAAGTATTCTACTCCCCATCTTATGAATTTAGTCCTTATTTCACAAGAAACACTTCCTCTTCTTCCATGATATGACTCTTAATTATTTCCTTTTCTTATGTTTTCAGGTATCTGTGGATCTCAGCAGTAGTTCTATCCGTGTGGCAGTACTAGAAGGGAGTGGGGAACGTGTTCTTATGGAAGGAAAGTTCACCCATAAAATCAACACTGAAAGTTCTTTATGGAGCCTTGAGCCAGGGAAATGTGTCTTGGTAAGTATAATTCAGTCTTTTGATATTTTGTTAGTTTGCTTATTTTCCCTCTTTGCTGTTCTTGAAGTTGTTGTTGTATAATGATGTAAACCATTTTAAAAATGAAATTATAGAGTTATTAGCAGGTATATTTTGCCATCTTGGTCTATAACCTACATTTTTTTTTTGTGAAGCAGTTGGGGTTCAGTGACTTGCCCAAAATCACACAGCTAGTAAGTTCTATGTGTCTGAGGCCGGATTTGAACTTGGGTCCTCCTGACTCCGCTGTGCTGTATCCACTGTGCCACCTAGCTGCCCCCTGTAACCTACATTTCTTAACTGTAGAATAAGGAAATATGAACCGCATTGGAAGTTAAGCCTCATGAGATGAACTTCCCTTTTGTAGTAGTGAACAAACACTTCAAAAGTGTTTTCACACTCTACCATAGTTTTAACGTCTTTGACTCCTGTTATCTTCTGATGTCCCATCTTCAAGAAAATGTCATCTTCATGCAGCTCTTTCATCGGGCTTTTTTAGACTTCAAGGCCCCAGTTCTGTTCTTAGTCCCTACTCTCTCATTGTTCTCCAGATTTCCAAAGTGCCCTGGACTCTAGATTTGGAAGGTCTCAGACCAAAACAACTTTCAAGTTGTGGGTGTTGAAGACTAAACATTCTCAATTATTTTCTAGAGATGATTAATTAAAACTCAATAATTTTCTGTTTTAGGGCTTGCCTTGTAGGTTTGCATACGAGTATACCTCTTTAATTCTTGAGCCAGTTTAAGCCAGTGGACAAAATGACAGTATCAGGAGCATCCAGGGAGCAAAATGTGTATAGATAATAATGAGCCCTATGGATGCTGATGAGGTTATCAAATGAGGTAGCAAAAAAAGCTCATACAATCTTAGACTGCGTTGAAACATATTTTACAGGAATGAGAAAGTTAATAGTTCTGTCATACTCTGCCCCAGTTAGACCACATCTGAAGTTTTGTATTCAATTCTGTGTGCTACAGTTTAGGAAAGGGCACCAATAAGCTACAGAAAGGCAAGAGTAAGCAACTAGAATGGTGAAGGACGTCAGGTCCATTAGGATCAGTTGAAGAAACCACAGATGTACATTTAAACTGGAGAAAACTGATGAAATGGCAGGGACAATGATAGCTGTGTTCAGGGATTTAAAGAGCTGTCATGTGAAAGGAGGATTAGATATTTTTCATTTAGTCTTAAAGGGCAGGACCTAAAGTAATGAGCATAAGTTATAAAGAGGCAAGTTTAGGCTTGATATTAGGAAAAACTTCCTAACAATAAGAGCTGTCCAGAGGTGGAACTGGTTGCCCCTGGAGGTGGTGGATTTCACCTTTTATTGGGGCTTTCAGGCAGAGGTTGAATGACTATTTACCATGTATGTTATAAAGAGGGTTTCTTTTCAGGTATGGTTTAAACTAGATTGACAGTAAGGTCCCTTCCATCTCTGAAATTCCATAATTCATGCTGCTCCCCTTGACATACTCTCCCTTCTTTATCCCCTGTTCTTATTCTGCCTTCTTCTGTCTCTCCATCTTTGTTTATATAGTCCTTGCACCAGGAATTGACTTTACTCTAAGCCACCATTTCTTCTTTTTAATATTTTTCCCTTCAAGGCCCAATTCAGGTGCTTCTTCTTTGTGGCCCTTTTCTACTCTTCCCTCATCCCACTCACCAGCTGTTATATCTCTCTCCTCAAATTTCTTTTAGTGCTATTTTTGGTGAATTAATGGTCAATAAAGTAATTTTTTGACTACTCACTTTAGAGCTCTGTCATTCATTCTTCTCCGAGGATGTCATTCAAAGGTGGGTGCTAAATGATTCCTGATCAAACCTGAGATGATAACATTAGATTTTTGAGGATGTAAACCTGGAAGGTAATAAAGTGTCAGAAGATATGAAACATACAGAAATATAGTAATCAACTGGCTTATAACCTCAAAGGAACCAACATGGGATACTGTCAGTTCATACCACTTTAATAAACAAAGATTAAAAATTAAATATTATGGCATGTTAACACCACATATTATGACATGTAAATTGGCCTTTGAAAACTAAGGAAATTTTACACCAAATTGAACTTAATGTATATACTTCAGATATCCTGGCAGCTGAATCATCTTACAGTTCTGTGGGTTTTTGTTTTTTTTTTTTATTGGACCAATGATTTTGTTGCATAAAGAATTCCCTCTTCTAATGTAGACTAGCATCACTCTGAAATCCATCAGCTTAGAGTTACCTGGGAGACTGAAAGGTTTAGAGTCATACAACCAGTCTGAGTCAGAGGTGGGGCTTCAACCTACCTGAAATCTTCCTGACTCTGAGGCCAGTTTCTGCCTCTCAGAGTAGTCATTATCCTCTCCATTTGACAGAAGAGAAATTGAGGTTATGACTTGCTCAGGACTTCATAACTACCTGTTTGCCTCAGCCAGCAACTGTTTGTATTTATTACCATGTCCATTTTAAGGATTGGAGACAGTTGTGGTGAATAGCCTCGTCACTAAGTGACAGGCAGGCTTCTGGCCCAGACAGCAGAGTAAGCAGTGAAGAACCGTCCTTTTCTTTAGGATCTTTAGATGGTTAGAAATGAAAGTAGCTCTAGAGATGACCTTGTTTAATCCTCTTATTTTGCAGATGAGGAATAGTACTTAGAGAGTTTAAGTGATTTACCCCTAGTCATGAGGCTGATGACAGAGGAATGACTAGGACTCAAGTCTTCTTCCAGTGCTTTTCCAGGATATTTTACTGACTTAACTATAGTTAATAAATAGAATTTTCATTTTACTAAGAGAAAAATAAGGCCATGAGCCCTAGATAGATGCTTTTGAGTAGAAGAATATTTGAGTGACTTCTTTGTTTCTGAGATACAGGTCTCCAAGCCTGATGCCATTTGTTGGTCTGTTCTTCATTGCAGCCCACCACAAATGAAGGCTAGTAACAGTTTGTAACTAATAGCAATGCATTCCTGTATATATTTCCCTCTAGAGTGGAGTAGCTTCTAGTGAGCACCTTCTAGATTGTGTTGTCTGACGTTATTGATGTCTTCACAGAGAAGGCAATAAGCTCCATAAATCTTTCTCCCTGCTGAGATTATTGCTAAAATAAAACAAACCAAAACATCTGGCCTCAGTGACAGACTTCTGGGCTTTGCTGTGGGGGAAATACTGAAGGTTTACAGTTGTGGTGTTCTGAATCCATTAGTATTGTAATCAATCTATCAACTCATTGCTTATTTTATTTTTCTTATCTTTGTAAAATGTAGTTATTATTACAAGTCAACCCTTGATTTTTCATGTTAATGAAGGTGGAACTACCTTTAGATTTGCAAAATGGTAGATGCTGCCAAAATAGGTCCATTTAACTGGAGATCCTATGATTCTGTCACTTTATTAGACTTTGATGTGTTTCTGTATTTGTATTTGAATATATGTGGTTAACATTCTGGAAATTCACTCCTAGCAGAATAATGAAGCCACATTCTGAAGTTCAGTCTTAGCAAAAACTGGGCAGCTCTCCAGTTTTCTGCTTCCTGACCCCTGCTTAACTAAACTTCTCTGCCACTTGCTTCATGCTGGAAATAGACAGCATTCTTTTTGATAGAAAGCACCAATTTCTCTGGAGCAGGAGAACTAGGTTAAGAATGTGGAATTTATAAGGCTTCTCTTCCTTATTCTAAGTATGTAGTATGGCAGCAGATCAAGTGATTAAGGAACAAACTGCTCATGAACGTAAAAACCAGAATGTTGAATACCACCTGCCCAGAGCACCTAGATATGTCTGTATTTCATATGTATATATTCCTTATGAATTTCAATAAGTTCAGGTCAGTGGTAGACTAGGTGCTGAAGGAAATACAAAAATAAATAAGATATATCACTACACTAGTCATAGTCAGCAAGCATTTATTAGACACTTACAGTGTGCCACGTACTGTGCTAAGCTTGAGGGATATAAAGAAAGGCAAAAACCAGAGTTTCTGCCCTAAAAGAGCTCATTTTAGTGGAGACAACAAGTAAACAAGTATGTACATACAAGATATACGATGTAAATGAGCAACAGTCTCAGAGGAAGCTTTTTCACTCTCTGTCTCCCATTGCTCAAATGCTCTCCTTCTTTGTCTCTGCCTCTTGACTTTAGTCAAGACCATGTTCAAATCCTGCCTTCTGCAGGGGTCTTTTCCCCATGTTCCTTATTTAGTACCTTCCCTCTGAGACTACCTCCCATTTATACTGCATATAGGCAGTTAGATAAAGGGTCAAGTTTGAGAACAGCAAAAATGTCTATATATCTACTTCTTAGAGTGCATGGAAGGAAATAACATGTAAGAAAAGTAGGAATGGGCCAGATTGAAAAGGACTTTAAAAGCCAAACAGAAGATTTTATATTTGATCATGGAAGTAATGGGCAGCCTTTATAGCTTATTGAGTAGGTTTGTGGCATGGTCAGACATGTGTTTTGGGAAGATCACTTTGACAGCAAAGTGGGAGATGGACTGGACGAGGAAGACACTTAAGGTAGGATAACCAACTGGCAGGCATCAATGGACTGATGAACCCTGTGGCAGGGTAGTGGCTATATAGATGGAGAGAAAGATGGGAGCTTTTATAACTTGGCTGCAACCTACCCTTCAAGCCTTATTATGCTTCATGCACTTTATGATCCAGCCAGACTTGCCTTCTTGCTGTACATTGCCTCATCTCCCCTCTCTGTGACTTTAGATATGTAATTCACCAGATCTGGAATGCATTCCCTTTTACCTCCTCCTCTTTGAATCTCTAGTTTCCTACAGCAGGTGGCTTATGTGGCACTGGACTCATGAGGCCTTTCCTGATTCCTGTAGCTGCTAGCGCCTTCCCAAATTACTTTGCATTTATTTTGGATTTCTTAGTTGTGTATTCGTTGTCTCCCTCATGGAATGGAAACTCCTTGAGGGCAGGAACTATTTCATTTTTGTCTTTCTGCCCCCAGCACCTAGCACAGTGCCTGAGGCATAGTAGTACTTAATAAGTTGATTGACTGAAGTGCCTGCCTCAGGCTGTCACACTGCTGCTGTGTACATTGGCCTGGCCTCCTAGAAGAGAAGTCTTAGGTAGGAAAAGACTAGAAAGAAATGGTATCGCCTACCTGATGTCATGAATTGGTTCTGTAAAAGCATGAAATGATATTATTGCAAGGGATGGCTAGTTCTAGAAGGAAAATGGTACAAATGGGAATTCAGCCAAATAACATCACGCTGGGGACTCCCAACTTTATAGTTAGGTTCGAGTTGAATGTATTCATTATGCATCTCTCACCTCCTAGGTCTGGCTCATTTGGGAGCAAGCACAAATCCTAGGACCCTTGAATCCTAGATCCAGAGCTGGAAGGGACTTCAGAGGCCATCTAGGCCAGCCCCCTCATTGAACAAAGGAGGAAACTGAGGCCCAGGGAGGCTGAATGATTTGTCCAAGGTCACAAAAGTGATAAGGGTTATAGTGAAGATTTGAACCCAGGTCCTCTGACTACAAAACCAGTGCTCTTTCCACTGTGTCATGCATAAGTCATGAGATGTAAAGTTTCTGGGAATCTTTCACAGACCCACAGAATTTCAGAAGTGGGAGGGACCCTAGCAGCCATCTAGTGCAGCCTGTACCCAAGCAAGAATTGCCACGACAACGCACCTGCCAGGTGGCCATCCAGCCTGTGCTTGCAAGCTTGCAAGCTCTGCAAGCTTTCTGCCTCTGCCCATTATGCCTGGTTCTACATCCAGGGCCAGAGAGAACAGAGCTAGGCCCTCTTGCACATGACTGTCTTAAAAATATTTGAAGGTGTGACATAGATGAAAATCCAGCAAAGGAGATGGGGAAGGAGTAGTCAGACAGATAGATAGATAGAAGAACCAAGAGAGAACACTGTCAAACGAAAACGTAGAGGAGTGTCCAAGAGAAGAGAGTGATTGACAGTATCGAAGGCTGCAGAGAGGTTAAGAAGGATGAGGACTGAGAAAAGGCCATTAGATTTTGCATTTAAGAGATCATTGGTAGCTTTGGAGAGACTGGTTTCAGTGAATGATGATGAGGTTGCAAGTCAAGTTGCAATGAATTTAGAAAAAAGTGAGAGAAGAGAAAGTGGAGGTTCCCTGTAGATGCTATGGAAATCCTTTTAAAGATAACTTTAGTGTCAAGGCATAAGCACAGCATTGCACTCTCCTTATTACCTTATCATCCCAAATAAACATAAACTATTATCACAGCTTCACCACTTGTAGATATCTTTAGGAAGTTTCAAAGAATATTCTCCTTCCTACTGCCTGTTTGTCCATAAAAGAGTTTATCTTGGGCCTTCTTTTCAGTGAAATGAAACTGCTTCCTTCCCAGTGCTAGCTTTCAGTTGCCATGGCTTTTGGTATCATAAGTATTATGTTTTCAGGAAAAAAAAACATGAAGACGTAACATAAAACTTAAAAAACATTAAAAACATAAGTATCATGTTTTTTAGAGGCAGCTTGTGGCACAGTAGATTGAGAGTGCTGGTCCTGGAGTAGAGAAGACCTGAGTTCAAATGTGACCTCTGTTTGCCTTAGTTTCCTCAATTGTAAAATGGGAATGATGACAGCATCTACCTTGCAGGGCTGTTATGAGGATCAGCTGGCTCATATTTGTAAAGGGCTTACCATGGGGCTGGCACATAGTAGGTGCTATATAAATACTCATGTCCCTCCCTTTGCCTTCAGGACAGTATTTGATGCATTGTGCCATTGTTAATGTTTTATTGGAAGTTGCTTTTTTCAGTGTGATTTATAAAGTTGATGCATTCTTAAAGGTGCTTTTTAAATATCTTAGAGTTAACCTTTTTCTTCTATGGAAACAAATTTCCGAAATTACATTTAGTCAGTGGGAAAATAGGACTTGATTTTTAAACGCTATTCAGATTTCCAGGAATACATCTACTGTGTGAAATGAAATATACTTACAAAGCTAGATAAAGTGTTTTTCCTTTAAGTACTACAATTCAGAAGCCATTGTTATTGCCACATTTGGATTTTTGGTCCATGTCTGGAATCTCTGACCTGAGTCACAGCCAGCAGACTGACTCAAGCAAGCCAGTTGCTTATCAAACATCCTTTCAATTATAGGCCCACCCCTTTTCTTCCTTATAGCATGGATTCTATAGTAGACACACAAGGGCAGGCATTCAAAGCAAGCAGGGGTGGCAGCTAAAACTGTATGACATTTCCTGCCTCCCTTCCTCCTACACTTCAGAATGTTAAATGAGAATCTTTGGGTTTCAGGCAAGCTCCTTTCTTGGTTAGTGAAATGTAGTCTTAGCTCTGGCAACAGTACTGATGGCTTCTCATTTCCCTGGAAGCCTCATTCAGTCACATAAACCAAGTAGTTAGCTTGCTCATAGTGTTAATTTCTTAATCAAGTGGGGAAACTGATGGGTTTTCCCACTCACTACTGGGGGTGGCTGGAGGCAGGCATTCCAATGAGATTGCTGATACCTGCACATTCTCCCTGTTACAAGAGCCTTCGGGAAAGGGCACTGTAGCTCTGGTTTCTGTGTGACACTGGTTTTAAAAAGTAAAATTTAGTTGCTTTTTTTCTGACAGCTTTAAACTTATCTTGCCTAGTGGCCTTATCTTTGCTCATTATTACATACTCTTCACTTTAGGTTCAAAGTAAAAGCTACAAAGTAAATGACTTTGACATTTGTATCTAAAATGGAGTAAGAGAACATTATAAGAAGAGAAATTATGGGTATAGTACAGTAAGCCTTAAGTTATTGCCAGGACATAAAGGAGCATCAGTCAACATTTTCCACTGGGTAACCAGAAGTCTTAACATCATTCTCTAAATTCTGTGCCTACTGATTGTTTTGACATATGTTCGTGTGTGTCATTTCCCAACCCCTCACCTTACTCCTCAGTGAGATGGAGTTGAAGCTTGAGTAGGCAAAATAGCTTGAAGTAGTAGAACTCTAAGGAGGATATTTTGTTGAGTTATTTTTTAAAATTAAGTTGTAGAGAATCACATTGCTTTTAAAAAGAAGAGAAGAAAATACATGCTGAAAAGAATGATTTATGCTTCCTTAAAAACATCTTAAGCAAAACAGAGGAGCATAGAGCATTAGCAGTGGCTAAATGATATTGCATCAGAATAGCATACTTTCGGTGTGTTATTTTCATTCATCTACTGGAACAATACACAAAGGAGGAAGTGATCTTTGGTGATAAGGAAAATTCTTATTCAATAAAATACAGCAGTGATTTGGGGGAAATATTTGCATCAAGTATCTATAATAGAAGTCTAGTCTGATAGCCAGTATATAAAGGGAATTGACATATGCATATATACGTGTATGTATGTATACAGACACACACAGACACACACACACACGAACCAGTCCTCAATAAATAAGCAGTCAAAGAGGATGAACAGTTTTCAAAATACTTAAACACTACAATATAAAATATGTGCTGCTATGGCCATTTGTAATAATTACAGTGGCAGTCGTGTATCTTGTGTGCTCATAGCCTTTCCACACTTTCCTCCCCCTTGTTTTACAGCTTCATGGGACAGGCCAGAAATTAGAATACATTAGAAGGAACAACTTGGTGGAAGCTGGCAAGATGAAAATTGACTTCATGGTATCTGATAAAACATTAGGCATTTCTGTTAACAATTTTATCAAAATATGCTCTAAGTCATTAGTAAGAGAAATGTGGGAGCAGCTAGGTGGTGCAGTAGAGAGTGCTGGCCCCAGAGTTAGGAGGACCTGAGTTGAAATCCGACCTCAGACACAACACTCACTAGCTTTATGACCCTGGCCAAGTCACTTAACCCTAATTACCCCACAAAAAAAAGAGAGAAAGAGAAATGTGAATTAAAGCAACTCTGAGATTTTACCTTATACCCCTCAAACTGGCAAAGATGAGAACAATTGGAAATAGTCAATGTTAGAAGGGCTGGGAGAAGTCAGATACAGTAATATACTTTGTGTGGATCTGTGAATTAGTACAATTAGTGTTATGGAATGGTTTTGAATTGTATGAGAAAAATAACTGTTCACCTTCAAATCCCATCCACCCATCCACCCAAGCCATCTCATCTTCTTTCTGCCACTACTAATCTGATCTTAACCCACCTGCCCCAGCACCATCTAGATTGGTCCAGGGAACTCAGACCTTGAAGGGACTACCAAAAGTTGATGCCCCTTGGGCTATCAGGAAGTTAATTCACTCATCTTTAGAGCTTCTACCTTAGAGTAGCTTCTACCCTTCTACTCAGGTAACAGTCAGTGAATCAGGCAGCAGGCAGCTAGCACTTAGTAAGTGTTGTGTCCTGAGCTCTGGCCCTAAACACCAAACCATGTTTTAGCTACGCATTCTAACCAGCCATCTACCAGGTCATGTTGCCATCAGGCCTCTCCCTGAGCTCCACTCTCCAGAACATAAACCCCATTCCCTGGTCACCATTCCTATATGAAGATAGAGATAGAAATATGTATATACGGGGGGGGAGGGAGAGAGAGAGAGAGAGAGAGAGAGAGAGAGAGAGAGAGTTGTTGTTATTCCTTATTAGAATATAAGCTCTTTGAGGAGATGGACTGTCTCCTTTTAAAATATTTGTATGCCTAGCATTTAGTATGGTGCCTGGTACATAGTAAATGCTCATTCAGATTTTTGACCCAGGGATGCTATTACTTGGCATATACCTCCAAAAATACCAGATAGGAAAGTGTGTCAAAATATAGCAGCATTTTTTTTTGTGCTAGTAAAAATAAAAAATTCTAAAAAATGAATGCCCATTGATTGAGGAATGTCTAAGCAAATTGTGGCGTATCATTACCATGGAAGAAATACTATTGTACTTTAAGAAATCATGACTGTCATTCAGAGAAATAGAGAAAGACAATATGAACTGATGAAAAGCGAATTTTTTTTTTTTTTGCAAAGAATCAGTGTGCCCAGTGATTACAACAGTGTTATACAAAAAGAGCATGAAGAGAGAGAACTGTCCTCACAGTGATCCCAGGGACCCCTCCAAGCAGACAGTACTGATAAATTCTTTCCACAGAGAAATAGTGGTAACTAGGGGGAATGGAATGCTGCGTATACTTAAAAATATTTTTAGTTGATATCTTTTCTTTTACATAGCCCATTGCCTCCTGTGTCCCACCCCATCCTTACCCAGAGCCACTCATTTTTTTGCATGTATTTTCATATTTTGTTGTTTTGTTAGTGAATTTTGCTTCACTATTGTTCTTTGTTTTCTTACAAAGGAGAGGCATTCTGTGGTGGGAGATGTTTATTGAGAGATGGCTGTGTTAAAAAAAATGACAATAGAACTTAAATATATACTGCATTTGGACCACCCTTATCTGTCTGCTCTAGTCTAGGATAGATAAGCTTGATGGAGCTGTAAATGCTTAGTGGAAGCTTTTTAAGCTAAAAAGGAGCTTGATTGTGTGTTGATTTGTCTCAGTGAATTGAGGTGAATAGAGCTCTAGACTAAAGTTTTTGTGACTTCTCCCTCTCCCTCCCACAAAGCACTAAGTCTCATTATAGAACCCCTTCTAATTCCTTTAGAAAATGCCCATTTGGCGCTTCCTCTTTCTCTCACCCCAATGTTTCTCTCCTTTTCTGCTTTTTATAATTTCCTCACACCAGTTTCATACTTCTAGGATGACATTTAGCTAATCTAGTAAATTAACCATGGAAGACCCTCTTATGGAACCTCTCTCTAGTTCCCTGACCACAGATGTGTAATATATAACAAGGATAGTCCCCAAATAAATAATAATTTTGTCTTTGGGAAAAGATTATACATTCTAGGTTAGCAACCCCTGGAAAATCATTCTAGCATCAATGGAAAAAAATATGTAAAATAGCCAAGAAAAAAAATATGTAAAATATTATGCTATTCATCACAAAGTTATATTCTAACACTATAATGGTCTCTGGCCTCTGAACTAGGAGATGACTTATTCTGGGGCTATTATAGAGCTGGATCTTGAAGTTGATTTTGAATGGTCTGCAGATACTCTTTCTCTTCTTTCCAGGCCTAGAAGCCTACCATTAAAAATAGTGTGGTATAAAACCACTTTGGGCCTATTGGGAACTAGATTCAGGGGGAGAAAGGAAAGAGTGTCTGTTCACCTTGATATGTTCTATTTCTGTTCATCCTAGTTGTTTCCTGGATCGAACTGGGACTAAACACTCTAGAACAGAGCAACTTAGCTCAGGGTCTTTGTCTTCTTTAAATCCCTGAAAGCCTTGGAAGGAAAAAAAAGCATCTTATTTATCTTTGTCAAATCAGCTCTATAGATTGACTTGAAATTTCTATATAAAATTAGGGTTTTAGGTTATACCTGTTCTAGTTCTGGACCCTTCTTGCTACATGATAACAGAGTAAGGTTAAACTTTACTACCTATCTGCTGTAGCCTGAGCAAGATAGAGTGGTAGAGCTTAGCCATCACTATACCTAGAATAAAAACCGACCCCTGTATTGTGAAAGGTTTTTTTTTAACCTTTAAATATAGACTTAAACACCATGATATACAATCCATAGTGCTTTGGATATTTAGAACAGGGTTGGGAGTCTCGTATCTTGGGCTTGCATGAGAGCCCCCTGAGCCTCCTGCCCTCTCACAAAGCCTCATGGGATGGCCAGGAATTGAAGTAGCTTTGGAGGGAACTTGGTGCATGTTGACAAAATGAGAACTGACTTCATGATACCTGATAAAACATTATGCCTACCTACTCATCTCCTGTTGTTCTTCTTTCCTCAAACTTATAGTAATAAGCAAAATAATCAGTAAAAATGAGTATGTAAAAATTTACTGTGTAAAAATTTTAAGAATACATTGCATTTATCTGTGGTTTAAATCTTATTATTCTGTATGAGTACTGGAATATAAATGTCCTGTCTTTATGAACACCTCCAGAGCTGCTTATGATGTCATGCATCCTGTGGGCATCGTGGAAAAATATTACTACTCTAATGATTAGTTTGCTTTATCACAGGACTTTCAGCCTAGAGCATCCTAGGGCTCTTTACAAATGACACCCTGGAGTTACTTCATTTGCTGCAGTGTATATGTTACTGAAATACAATGTATGGTGCCCATGAAAACCTAGAGAACAATATATTTAAGTGGCAGAGTATGGCAAGTCAGAAACATAATTAAAGTAGAATTGATGATTTAAATGAAGCAGAATGCATTTACCTCACTTGTATTGGAATTTGGGCAGGTTTCAGTTCAATTAAAAAATGTATGTTTATTTTCCAGGAAGATAATACCACTGTCACTCTGGGGAAAGGAGAAGTAGGGACAAAGGGAATTGGTTATTCACTTCTGACTGATATTTAAAGGTGAAAATTGTTTCAGCTAATGAAACAAAGTGGTCAGTTAATGAATAGCAAAACTTTAGATCTTTTGTGTTCTTCACAGTTGCACAATAAAACCTTATTTGCTCTGCAGAAATGGTAATGTTCATACTGAAATGATCTATTCTCTCTTTTTTGAACAACAGCAAAACAATAGTAAAAGCTTCCAAGATTTCTTTGGTTTGAGATTTTGAATGGCCCATTTCATGTGAGTCATTTTCTAGGTAGGGAAATATGGTAATGTCTAGGTAGTAAATGAAAAGCAAAGTAGAACTTATGTTTAAATATGTTTTCTATCATATGAGCCCATTTTGTACATATGTGTATGTGTATATGTGTGTGTGTGTGTGTGTGTGTGTGTGTGTATGTCTGTAGTATGTATTTATATACATACACATAGAATTGAACTTTACAGTGAGGAAAACCAGAAGTATGTTTCCCACTTAAAAGAGTTTTTACTACATTGTATTGAAGGTCTAAATTTTGTCCAACTAAGTAAATAGGGTCAGGACTTTCTCCTTTGGAAATCATTGATGACTGCTGTATAAATATGAAGAAATTACAGAGTCCACTTGGGGAAGAGTAAGCCAACCTTAGGGTCTGGAAATGGGAAAATCAATATAAACCTCGATTTTGGTAAACTGTAAGTAATCTCCTTGGGCATTGTCTGTTATCTAGTCCAAGCCACAGAGAGCTGGCATTTTGGGTAGAGGATGGATAGCATTTAGGAATCTGTTAACTTTATTACTTTTTTCCTCTTCCTCCCCAACCCAGTAGACAGTCAGAGAAGGGCTGTTTTTCTGTATTTGCAGCTTGCTTAGTTGCCCAAGTAGTTATGCCCAGAGAATGATCATAGTTCTTTATCTTGTAGTTGGACCCTGTTTGGGGGAGGGGAAGAGATATTTTCCTTTATAAGATCTTTCACAGGCCCATTTCTATTAATACCTCCATCTGTTAGTTCGTTAGAAATTATAATCTTTTGTACTAAGCTTTTAAGACAGAATTTCTTTGAGTTCTGACCCACATTTTAATCCCACAGGGATTCTAACTGTGGGAGAGAACAGGAGAATGGAGCATCTGTTCTTTTTGAGCTGTCCTGTTGATTTATTTGGCCAGACTTTAGGATTGTGGAAGGTGACTCGCTCAGGTCAATAGGTGATATTTTAAAGCCATTTGAGACCCAGGCTATATTCTACCAGGGCTAACAACTCTAACTCACTCTCTCTCTCTCCCCCTCTCCCCTTCTCCCTCTTCCCCCTCTTACACACACACACACACACACACACACACACACACACACACACCCCTCTACTATCTGTCATCTGGAGAGTGCCAAGTATTCAACATATGTTAGTAACTGAATGACTGATCTGTTTGGTTTACTCATAGGAAATACGGAGCACATAGAAAACACTTTCCTCTTCAGAGTAGGAAACTGAGGCACACACATTGTCACCAGTCTGTAGTCTTAACTTTAGTCTGTTAAGCCATCTGCCACACCTAAAATTTAACTCAGGAAATCATAGATTTTGAAGCTGGGAGAAACCTTTACAGATCTCCTAGTGTAACACCCTCTGTAAAACATGAGGAAATTCAGGGCCATGAAGATGAGATGATTCAAGTTTGCACAGCTAGTCAGTACTAAATCTAAAGCTAGAGGTCAGGCAGCTTCACTCCTAGTCCAGTGCCCTTAAATCTCATGCATTTTCTCACTGAAATTTCTCTGTATGATCAAACATCATCTACTAGGTTGTAAGCTTCCTGAGGGGAGGAACTGTGCCTTTTTTTTTTTTAAATTAAATATTTGTATTTTTCCCAGCACTTAGCCCAGTACATATTAGGTAATAAATATTGTTAAATTTTGAATCCTTGGTTGCCTTAGGGACTGATTATCATGTCACTGTGTACCTTATTGTTTTCCTTTGCTTTTAACACTTTCTTAAAACCATCAGTAGAAGTAAAAGAAAGTGAAAAAAACAAGTCAGAACATTTTACTACATAATGCCTCTGGTTTTAAAAACAAATACAAAAGTGGGTAAAGTTACTGAGTGAAATGAGATATTTGAATTATTGGTGAATTTCATTTGTCTATGCTATACTAGGTGGTTAGCTGAGGACTAACCACAGTGTATTTCATCTCAGTTTCAGACTTCTCAAAGGCTTGAGAAGCTGGCTTGTGCGGTGACTACTAGAGTACTGAACCTGGAGACTGGAAGACCTGAGTTAAAATCCATCCTCAGTTACTTACCAGCTTTGTGGCCTTGGGCAAGTCACTTAACCCCTAGGTCTGCTTCAGTTTCCTCAACTCTAAAATGGGGATAATAATAGCACCTAACCTCCCAAGGTTGATGGGGAGGATCAAATAAGATAATATTGGTAAAGTGCTTAGCATAGTGCCTGGCACAGAGTAAGCTCTTAATAAATGCTTGTTTCTTTCCTTCCATTTACTCTGTATGTATCTTGTAAGTACCTCTTTGAGAGCCTCTTTGGTGCACTACTTTTATTCTTAGTGCACTCTTTACTCAGACATGATTAGTTCTGCAGCTTTCTGTGATGCTAAAGTAAAGTCTCCCTTTTGGCTCTGACTGTGGCAAAGCCCATGTATTCTTATGGTATAGTAGGTATAGAATGAATGAATGAATGTTTGGAATGTGGGAGATTGGGACTATACTTGTCCACCTGGTGTTTTTTAGGTAATTTGTAGAAATGGAAAACAAATGAATGGCTTTATAGATTCGTTTGATTTTTTTAATTGACATTTGGGAAAGACTCTGATAGACTTTGCTTTCCATTTTGCCAAAGCTTCGTCTAGCATCTGTGTATCCTTTGTTGGATTATATGTGTACAATAACTGGCAGTAGTTATTTCTCTCTGGGACTCACACTCCTGAGTAGACAGACCTGTGTCTCACCACTTTACACAAATGGATTGATAATTCTAGAATTGGTCCTTTAAGTTGTTGGCTCTGTTGATTAGCAGTTGTTATCATTTTCATGTACTTAAAATGATTTCTATTCTTTTCTGTCTCCAGATTAATCTGAATAAGGTTGGAGAGTACTGGTGGAGTGCTATCCTGGAAGGAGAGGAGCAAATTGACATTGACAAAATAAACAAGGAACGTTCAATGGCGACAGTGGATGAAGAGGAACATGCCGTACTGGATAGACTCACCTTTGACTACCACCAAAAACTACAGGGCAAACCCCAGAGCCATGAGCTGGTATGAGCTCAGATTGATGTTCCTATAGTATCCTTTGAAGAAATATAAGGAGACACTTTCCAAGCAGCTGCTTACCTTCCCAGAAGATGCTGTAGGTTTTATTTCATGCAAATGAATAGGTACAGTAGAAGAACTGGGAAGAAAAGAAGAAATAGGGAGGACATATAGAATTTAGGGAATTGCTTAGTGCAGTATTGGGAAGAATTGCTTTCTCATGTTCTTTTCTACTTTTAGGTATCAAGTACTACCTCAGAAAGCAGCTTCCAGGCAGTCATCACTGGTGACCAGTGAGGTGACCAGTGAGCACACACACACACACACACACACACACTCTCTCTCTCTCTCTCTCTCTCTCTCTCTCTCTCTCTCTCTCTCTCTCTCTCTCTCTCTCTCTCTCTCTCTCTCTCTCTCTCTCTCTCTCCCCCCCCCCCTTTCCCCTTTTACCCCTATATCATGTCCTTGTATTGATGTGTTTTTCTCTGGTGCCCTGGAGTCAAAAGGAAAATGAAATTATGCTGATGTCATCAGGACTAAGAATCTAACCACTGCAGATTAACATTGATAAAATAAACAGGGAATGTTTGGTTGTGGTGGATGAAGAGGATTGTGTTGTACTGGATAGGCTGGCCTTTGACAGGCAAAAAGCTACAGGGCAAACTCCAGAGCCATAAGCTAGTCCAAGCTCTGATGGGACCCAATGCTTTCACATTGGTCTTTTTGTCTAGTCCAGTTTTTGATCAGTGAAACTTCCTCCACTGATGCAGATCAGGAGCACTTCAGAAATATCACACGTAGCTCAGTGAAGAGGAGGCACTGGGGTGTAATTACTTTAAACTAAGTAACAAAGATATTTGTTAGCTTTAATGAAGTGCATTGTCAACTTATTAGCCCTTGGCTAGCCAGAGAAGCCACTACATGAACTGTGCTTCTCACTTCACTGATATGCTCCATGTGACCAGTGATGTCTGAGAGCATAGGCATGGTGTTATAGATCCCTCCTGCTATCAGCAGTTCAGGTGCAGGTCTAGTAAGTGGAGAGCTCATGGTGGGGAATATAGAACTCCCGAGTTTACTTTTAAACTGAAAGAATATGAATGTACCCACCTTTTTAGTAGGATTTTTTTGGGGAAAAGGGGAGCAGTGATGAAAGTAATATAAAGATTCCAGCCACAAACAAACATGAAACTGGTTAATATCTGCCCATTATAGAACCCAATGTAAACAAACTACTAGTAGGAAAAATTGGCCAATTAAATGTGCAAATTCTTCCTTTCTGTTTTTGTAATCTGAAGAGTGGTTAAGGGTAGTTAAGCAGAGAAGAAAAAAACTTGCTTTTCTCAGAAATTATTTTTAACTTGGCATTGTCCCACATAAGCAGTTAGTACCATTTATTTGAACTTCAGTGTGACAGTGAAATGTAAATTAAGCAGAACATTTAGACTTGTGTGCATGTGGTGGAATTTGGGGGATGCCTGAAGTAATATATTTATTCTTTATTGTTGATTTATCCATTTGGTTTTTTTATATAGATAGGGCCAGTGTTGAGCACAGTGCCTGGTACATAGAGCTTTACATATAGTTATTGATCGATTGAAGGAAGCACTTCTAATGTTCATGGCCTCCAGATTTTTTTAAAAAGCTATGTTATTGTGTGCCTGATTAATTAGACTCATATGGCTTCATAGTGACATCCACTGCCAAGATCTCTACCCTTAGGTATACTCATAGTGATTGTCAAAGCTCTTCCCAGCCCTTTTTCACACACAAACTCAAAACCAATTTCATTAAAATATACTCTTTTTTTCCTTTTCCCCTCAAATTCACCTATTACATAAGTCTCTTATCTTTTTCTTCATATTAAGAATCATTTCAAGACTTGCAGAACTGAATACTCAGTGAAATGTAGCCCACTGATGAGATTTTTAAGTATGCCTTATATCCCTTAAAAAAAAATGCGTACAGTTAATTCTGTATGTGTCCAATGTAGGCTACTATACCTAGGACCTGAGAGTAGCCCAGATCATAGAACTTAATTTAGATGGCCTTTAGATTGTAAGGACCTTTTATTTCTAAAACGACCTTTGCACATATTTGGACAGTTAGACTTAGTCCTACTTAGCTGCTTTTCTTAGGTAGGTTGCCTTTATCCATTGGCTATCCAAAATGTAGAAGAGATTTATTTGTAAATTTTTCTTTGGACCTAATTCAAGAATTCTTTTTTTCAGTCTGGTTAGTTTACATTCAATGGGATTAGAAAACATTTGTTATTTGATTAAGGTTAAAATGGAGTACCTAAATGCCAGCTGCCAAAAGTAGGGCTTCACATGCCTGCTTGATGGATACCAAATGGGCAATCTAGCAAGTCTACCAGCTTATCCAGATGTGAATCCATAAGAAACTGGGCTATTAAAAATAAAATTGAATTTTTGTCATGAAGAAATATTCCAAATTACTTTTTTCCTTATTTTAATTATAGTTTGTCATTAATGCAGTTTGTACGAGCAACAGTCAGATGCTTTATGGACTAGAGTTGCACAGTGCAAGGAAAATTTCATAAGCCAGTTTATAATTGGAATTGGAATACTTAACGTTGGAATACTTAAAACAAATCAAATTTTTCTATCTAAAGAGGGGTACTTGATTACTATGTCCACTCAATCTGATCTCTCCCATCTCCACTCTCTTCAGTACATTTCTTCTCGGCCTTTACCTCTCCCCCTCTGTCTCATTTCAGTTGTCCAGGCTTCCTAGAAGTGTCTGGAATAAGTCTGACCTCATTTTGAATCAAAGGCTCTGCCCTTCTTCATAAGGCCTTGCTTTCCAGGAACCTAAGCTGATTCTGGGAGAGTTTGATTTCTTCTCTACTTTCATGGCTTGTTCATTCAATTGCATTTATTAATTGCCTACTAAATGCCAGGAATAGTGCTAGGTGCTGGAGTTACAAAGGCAGAAGTACAAGTTACTGCCTTAATTTGGTCCTTGAGGAGCTTACCTTCTATTGTTTTGAAGTTATCCATAAACAAAGAACTGCTCATTTGGGGCTAAAGTGGTCCAATATAAAATGGGGCTGTATCCTGCTCAGGAGAAACTGCTTGCCTTTTCTTTCCACAAAAGTCTTTGAAGATGCTTCATAGGATTAACACACAAGGGTCAAATGATACCATAAGCAACTATCACCTTTTTCACCTCCAAAGGCCAATGTTTTGATTTGATTTCAGAAAATCCAGTTTGACCTAGTTAATAATGTTAAGTAATCAAGTTAATAATATTTTGAAACTTGCCTAGGGGAAGGTCAAGAGTGTTCTTCTGTTCCAGAGTGAACCTAAGGGTCCAGGCCTTAGCAAGAGTAAACCCAAATTTCCAGAGAGCACCAGATTTTGGCTCAGTTTCCTTGGGATTCTGCAGTCTAGGCACAAACCAGGCAAAAACTTAGTGCTAAATTAGAGCAGAATTAGTCTTCTAAAGTGGGAGAAGGTAATGTTATTTGCCTCTTTTGCATTCATTCAGAGTTAGATAATCTGATGACATCATATGGTACAAATGGAATACTTTCTATGCATTCTGTCTTTACACAGTAAGGTTTAGTTTCCACATTGTGTATGGAGATTACTCAGTTATATTGAGGTTACTTGGATGCAGTATCAACTCTGCCTTATTGGTAAAGAGAACCAGTCAGGTTCCTGCTTGTTTCCCTCTGGTCTCATCAGGAAGTTCAGACTATAAGGTTTAACTTAAGAAGACAGGAAGCTCTCTCCCTTCTTGTATAACTGAAAGGCGAATAAAATGAAAATGATTGAGTGATGGATAGTAAAATGAAGACCACAAGGACCTGGAGAAGACACTCTCCTCAAACAGCACAGACATCAAAACTAGGCCTGGAAAATAGTTTATCTCACTTTTCTGTGTTTTTAAGGGTCTGACACATTTTTCCCAGATTGTCCTTATTTACCTCCAAGCTCCTAACAGTGATTGGAAATAATAATGGCATTTGCTGTATTTGAATCATTTTCTGGTGAAACAGACATAGAAGGCAGGCTTGTGTCCTCTATAATGTGAATTTGTATCATCATTTTGTTATATCTAGTTACATTTTCACATATAAGTTGCTGTATGAGCATATGTAAGAAGACTGCTATCGAAAAATCATAAGTTGTAGCTATTATTATTAACCTACAAACTTCCTCTAGAATTATTATTATAATAGCTCACATTTATAGAGTACTCTAAAGGTTTACAAAGCACTTTCCTTGTAATGATCAAGAAATTACTGTATCTTTTATTTGTGAAGAAAAGAGTTTGGGCATTACTCTTTGTTGGAAATCATTTGCTTTGTGGAATTGGCAAAGTTATAGTTAAACCGTGTTAGGAAGAATAGATAATATGCTGGACCTGGGAATCAAGAACACCTAGGTTGAAATTCTATTCTTTACACTTAGCTGTGTGGCCATAGACAAATTATTTAATTTGTCTGAGCCTCACTTTCCTCACTATAAAATGAGGATGATAATATCTGTAGTTTCTACAGCACTGGGTTGTTAAATTCAAATGAGATCATGTATATAAAGTACTTTGAAACTTTTAAATGAATGCCAGTTATTGTCAGTAATACTAATATTTTCCATTTATGAAAACTTCTAAGGCATTATAGCAGTATGATATGCCTATTACTGTTCCTATAGTACAGACTTTTGGCAATCATATTTTAGGTAGCCATGGACTTCTGGAATATTCCTCAGTCAAGGAACACATATAGGCTGTCCTGTATCTAGCTCACTGATTTGTGTCCTAAAGAAATTCTGCATATCTGACTGCTCTCTTAATTTTACCAGATTTGCAAATTATGTTTCTGGCATTCCAGGTAAATTGTGAGGGTTTTTTGGCCTTAAAGTTTTCTTTATCTGTAAGATGAGGATAAGAATGCTAATACTGATATTGGAGCTGAATTTATTGTTAAAAAACAAAACTTTGTAGATTTTAAAGTGTTATATAAATGTGAGTTGTAATTGTTAAAATGATAATTTTATGACAACATTCTTGTCATAATTTGAAATTCTGTATGATTACCTTGCATCTTCTTTTTTTGGATTGGTCAATTACTTTAACTGTTTTCCATATTTAGTTTTGGTCTAAGGAGAGTTACCTATCTCCAAGACAATAGCATTCTATCTAGATTGCATTCAAATTCTAGTTATTTCTTTGCTTCATACTTTATCTCTGGTATATGTAATTGCTATTAGTGAACGTGTATTAAATTTCTGCTATGTACATTCTACCATGAACCAGAAAGTAGGCATTCACATGATCTTTATTTCTAAAAACAGATAAGGTAAATCAGTCTCTCTCTCTCTCTCTCTCTCTCTCTCTCTCTCTCTCTCTCTCTCTCTCTCTCTCTCTCTCTCTCTCTCTCTCTTTCTCTGTCTTCCTTCTCTCTCCCTTTTCCCTCTCTCTCCTTCCCTCCTCCATTTTTCCCTCCTTTCCCCACCCCTTGCTATGTGGATAGTTTGGGTGGGCACACTTATTAATTAGCTGACTAATCTACACTCAATTCTCTGTCGGCTTACCCCTAGTGAAGCAAAATTAGCCTGACTTTTCTTGAATTTCTGACTTCGAACAAGGCCCAGAGCAGATTCTTAGAGTATAATTACAGGTCCCTTACCTTCTCTAATTCTGCAAGTAAGCCAAGAATCCCCAGAAATTCCTTAGTATGTAAATTGATATGTACTATAGACAGCCTCTGTCTTTTAGTATTGGACCTTTTAACTGAGGGGTATCCCACTTGTCCATGGTTACCCCAATGTATGATCACGAGTCTAGGCTCCAGGAGTAGCACCTAGAAGGTGTCATTCTGTTGTTATACTGCAAAAAAGTAGCACTTGATTCTCTAGGAACAGAAATTGACTGGCAAGGCCATTAGGGTAAAATCTCTAGTGATAAAAAAGATCTGATGAAGATAGGAGAATAGTAGAAAAGAATACGAGGCTAGAATGGGGTAGGTAGTATTGAGGCAGCATAATCCCCAGGCAGAACAGGACTCATTCAGTGAATGTCATATGTTGGGAAACCTCAGTGTTAGAATAGCATTTAAAAGGCAGAGAGAAATCATACATGAGTACACAGAGGTAGGAATTAGACTTCAATGGGCACTTCTTTCATCGAAGTGCACTAGGAAGAGTGAGGCTGCCTGAAGTGTGACTCTGCCAGAAAAGCAGGAAGGTGCCTGAGGCGGATCAGAAGCAGACCAGCAAGGACCATTCTCCACAACACATAGGGAAACCTCTCTAGCATCTGCTACTGTGTAATTGATTTAATTTCTAAAATCTTACTTGGTAGACACTCGATCTTTTTAATTTTAATTTTTACAATTTTATTGATGCCATTTGTTTTTTATGCCAGTTATTTTCTGATACACTATTTCATCTCCCTTTTAGAACCCTGCTTCATAATGAAGAAAAACAATTAAGAAATACCAGCCAGCATGGTGACTTGACTTTATAGCATATGCAGTTCTGAAACCATGAATCCCCACTTCTCAGAGAGGAAGAAAGTGTTTCATCCCCTGTCCTTTGGGACCAAGATTGGTCACTGTATTTAAGCTGAGAGTAGCTGCCTTTTTGTGTTATTGGTTACCTGATTATCTTTGTGTATCCATGCTCCTGGTCCTGCTTTTTTTGCTCTCTATCAGTTCATACAAGTCTTCCAGTGTTTTTCTAAATCCATCACAGTCCAGAAATATTCCATTACATTTATGTATCACAGCTTGTTCAGCTACTTCCCAACTGATAGGTAATCACTTTGCTACCACAAAAAAAAAAAAAGACTGCCATGAAAAGGCTCATTTTTTTTTTTTAACAGCAGGAATTGCAAGTTAGGACTGAGACAGAATTATATGGTAAGGAGTTGCTTCTCGTCTCTCTTTATGGCTTTATTATCTCTGTAGGTACTATTTATTTATAAAAATTCAGTATTGGAAATCCCAGTACCTTGGCATCTGATTAGAGAAACATTTCCTCACAGGTGGGGAAGATTTTTAATAAAAGAAAAAACAAATGCTAAATTTATGTTTCTTCTTAATAGTGTCTGTTTGACTTCATTCTCTTTCCTAGACATCCTGCAGCATCAGTGCTGATGTCATCTGATACCAGATTATAGTTACCTTAGGAAAAAAAGCTTTACAGAGAGCCACATAGGTTAGTTAGATACAAGAAGTTGAGAGTAACTGTCATTAATTCCTTAGAGATACTACTCCACAGCTAAGTATCCATAGTTTGCTTGTTTGAGTTTTAAAAGCTGTAATCCTTTTGAGGGCACTTTTCCAGCCCAAGCAGAAAGCTATATGTATCAGGTATCTTAGAAAATTGCTCTAATGCTGAGTGTTCAGAGGCATGAGTTTTATTCCTACTATATTGTCGGTCAGTTGGGAGGTCAGTAGTTTATCAAGTTATTGATGTTTGAGCCTTCTGAAAACAAGACCTACAATTTCCCTGGCCTCATAGAGGGGGAAGGTGACCCTCTTGTCTCTAGCCAGTTCCTGAATGTTACCCTTTCTCAGTTCATTCTAAGAAATTGAGAAATTGTTCCCTAGTACTAAAGGCCACATCCTTCAGTTGGCATAGTTTCTCCTACAAAGTAGCTAGTCACCGTCATAGGACATCCAAAAGAATCTTTGAAGAAATGATTTAAGAAGAAAAAGCCAGGTCAAATCAGTTGAGGCAAACTCCATCTTGAGTGGAGCAGCTGAACTGTGCATGGTCCTGGGGCTTTATCTCCACAAATTTGCTCCTCCTCATTTAAGGATGTCTGTGATTCCATTGATGCCAGTTCCCAAAGGGCCATACACTGGGAGGAACTAGCTTGCTCTGAAGTACAGCTCTGATGGAGAGTTCAGCAAGGTGATTTAGCTGGGTCAGAGGCGGGTAAAGCAGGAACCAGTTCGCCATTACTACAGTAAAGCTTTCTTAAACCATACGGGAGAACTTTCTGGCATCCGTTACTATGCAGCACATACTGAAGTAATCTGTTGGGTTTGACTAGAGCAGTTTGGTTCATTAAGGCTAGTTCTCCTATGCTGTTTGCCTAATCATCGTATCCCATTTGTGGAAAAGTAGGAACCATACTTTTTCTCAGGTAGGGGATAGGAATCGGGGTCTAAATCTGTGATTTTATTGTCATGGAGAGCTCTCTTCATCTTCTCTCCACCTTGTAGTCTTAGAGAATTGTGTAGAGCACTGACAGGTTGGGACTTGAACCCAGGCCTTCTTGGCTTTGAGGCCAGATCTTAACCCACTCTGCCATGCTGCCCACTTGCTAGAGTTGTTCCTAAATTGATGTAGGTGAAAGACAGAGACATCAGTCTGAAATTGCCTCTGCTTTGTACCTCCTTTTGGATTTTGGACAGAGATGCCTGATGGTAGTGAAAAAGGAAATGCATTCCAAAGAGTATCTAATACTTCTGCTCTGTGGTGGCAAGATGGAAGGTATCAGCTGTTGAAAATATGTCTGCTTGCCCTGCTTGCCCCATATAAGTAACAGCAAGCCACTTCCACCAGGCCAGTTCCATGAGCCAACCACCCTCCTTTCTGGCCACTGGCAAAAATTAAAAGAAGCAAGCAAAAGAAGCCTATTGATTGGAAACCTGCTTTGGGGAAAAAACAAACGAAAAAACTTTGCAGTGCCTTGCAGTGATGTTAATTTTTATATTTTTTGTTTGTAGAAAGTCCATGAGATGCTGAAGAAAGGATGGGATGCAGAAGGCTCCCCCTTCCGAGGCCAGAGATTCGACCCATCCATGTTCAACATCTCCCCAGGGGCTGTGCAGTTTTAATGACAAGAAGGAAAGAAAACTTACTCAAATCAAGCTCTTGGACGTAGAGGATAAGGCAGAGAAAGGCCTTTTTGTGTGGGCTCTTTCCCTCCTGCTTTTCCTCCAAGGCTGTCATGCATGCCTGGGACTCATCTTGTCCACCCCTGTATCCATCTTTATTTGCAAGGGGTGTTTGGGTACCCCAACCTCCTCCGTCCTCCCTTCCTGTCTGTTTCAGGGAAGAAGGGGGGGGAGTAGAGGGAAGGTTAATGCATAGCAACTGCTATGGCTGATGCCAAGTTAGAATATTTGTTATGCATGAGGGAGATGTCCTGGCAAATGCAGGATTACATACTCCCGTCACCACGGTAACCAGCCACCGCAAGCTGCATTTTCTTTCCTTCTGTGTTCTCTGCTTGCTGTTGTTTTGATGCGATTCTGCTCAGTTCTCTTTAGGGGGTGGGGAGGGAGGGTTGGGGGGGAGAAGGGGAGTTGCTGTTGCTGGGTTTTTTCCCTGCAGTTGTTGGAGTGATTTGGAGTTGTGTGACTTACATGTGCTGATGAGAAGCAGCTCTGTGATGGCTGCTTCAGGCTGTGCTGTTTCAGGAAGCCCCTTAGTTTGGCCTTTTGTTTAAAAATTCCACATTCAGTCTTGCTCATCAATTTGTCAAGTCCTATTTTTTTCCTGCCTTTGGGTGCCTCCCAGGCACTAACAGTAAAGAGTTGAAGCTGCCCCCACAGTGGCAGAAACCTGCCTAGTTGGGATTCTGGTGTCTTTATTTGTTGCTCTCTTATTGAACAAGGCCCAGATATTGGAAGGAGGTGCAAGTTCTCCCAGAAAAGATAAGCTGCAGGTAGACATTTCTGTCTTGGGAAAGAGTGCAGGATAGAGCTGTCTAATCATGGCATTTCTGAGGCCAGGGAAGATTAGGCCAGTGCCCTCTGTTCGTCCCAGTGTTGGCCATGCATTCTATCCCACTCTTGTCTGAGTAATGGACTTCTAGCTGCCACTCTTCTTCTGTGTTTATCCTGAAGTCTCTTTTCAGCCCCCATAATCCACAACTTATATTTTGTTTACATACATCTCCTGGATGAATGTCGAGCTCAGTGGGAGGCAGGATAGTCTCTGGGAACAGGGGAGATATTTCAGCATACAATGAATGATATGTTTGCCCTCTGTTGAAAGGCACAAAGCAGTGGAAATCCTCAAATGATTAATGGGTAGCCTGCATAGGATATCATTGATGCCCTCAAGGGTTCCAGTTTAAGCATTGCTGTCCCTGAAGAATAATTGCAAAAAGGGTAGGAATAAGGATGCTGGCTCCCATGTGCTGAGCAGACAGAGGCAGAAATGTCAGGAACTTGGTACTCTCAAAATCCTGCTCTGTTTGAGCTGGCTTCAGTTTATATCTTTGTTCCCATCTGTTCCTACTATGCAACAGTGGTCACTGCTCACTTGGTTACTTAAGAGAAAGAATCTTATTATTAACACCTGAAGAACAACCGTCTTGCTAATCTGTGCTATTGACAGATATGGGAACTGCACTTTAAAACCTGCTTACAGGTGAAGTGGGCCTGCTGACTGTTCCTTCTGAGGTCTAGGAACACGTACTCATTAGTTCTTTGCTTGTCTAGGGACGTTTGTTTTTCAGCGTTCCTTAGAAACAGCATATCACTGTTAGCTCGAAAGATATAAACATAGCCCACTTTTGATTCAGTCTTTATCCCCATCCCATTTGACCACCACTGAGAAAGCTAAGCCTTCAGATTCACCTAGCATTGCATACCTGGTTAACAGATAATCCAGGAACATAAATTATATCAATTTTTTTTTCTGATTTCCTAGAGAAATGTCTCTTTACTTTAGAACCCCACCCCAATTTATGGTCATCCATAATGAATACCTACATGTTATTATGTGACCCTTTTCTGAGAGAATAATAGGTGGATTTTTATGGGACAAGCAATTCTTCACGGTGGGTGAGTCCAGCAGCCAAGTAGTGATCTTACTGAGTCTGTCATTTCAGACTCAGCCGCTGACTTACAACTTATTTCCAGCCACACTATTTCCTTGGAGTTGTTATAAGAAAGCTGTTCAACTCTCATCCCCAGGGAACTTTCCATAGGACATGTCACTTTTTTCTGCAGAAAAGATCAAGGTCAACCTCTTGAGGTAAATGGTGCATCTCTTCAGAATCAGAAGTGTTAAGGTGTCCAGGTGGTGTTGGGGGGCAGCATCAGCTCATTCCAAACAATCAGAGACTCCTAAAAAGTCTAAGAGATATCTTCTCATGGGGAAGTGATGGTGGACACCACCATGTTTTTTGGGGGGCTAGTCACTAAGGCTATGGTTTTTATGAATCAGAACAGAACTGTTCTCTAGAAATACAGAGCAAAAAAAAATGAAAACCCATTGCCTATTACGAAGGCCTTGTGCTTTGAAACTTGCTAAAATGCCAGGGTCTCCGCTCATTTCTCTCTGAGTTCACATGAAAGAGAGTGAGGCTAGTACACCCTCATTCCAAAGTAGCATTTCACAGACAGAATGCTCTTTGTTTAAAGATTCCTTTATTTTTAATTTTTAATGATGTTTATATGCACCTCTTGAACCTTTTTGTCTATCTCTGGCTCTTCTTAGCATGTTTCTGATTCATAGTTTTGCCACCTTCTTGAGTACCCATAGTATAGGAGCTTTGCAGAAGGGTATATGTGGTTTGGCTAAAGCAGGGACAATAGATAATCTGTCCATAAACTACTGGAAGATTTTTTTAAATGATTCACTTCTATTGTAAATGTTCTTCTACCCAGGGCATCATTTGGTAGTGCCCTAATGTGGCTCAGGTCTTCTGTCTTTTTGTTAGGAAGTATCAAATGATAGAAGCTCTACTAGCATGCCCCTATTAAAAGAAATGAAACCACTACACAAAAATAGGAACTTTTAGGGGTATTTAATTACATTACAGAAGGACTCACTTTAAGATTCCTTGTAATAGCAGGCTTCTCTGGTGCATGTTAAGTGACTAGACTTGGAAGACTTAGACTTAGACCCACCTTTCCAGGATATGCATTAATCTCATCTGTATTTTTAAACCTTCATCCTCTGCTCTGTAATGATTTGCTGTCTCTCTTCTTAAACGTGTGCCCTACCCTTTGTGTCCATGTGCCAGTCCAGCCCTCTAGAGTCAGTGCATACTACCAGTTTTCTTTGTTTTAGAACCGACAGCAGCAACTTGGCCACTAAGTTCCACCAACAGAGATTCTGAGCAGAGTAGGGCGTGCTACATCCTGAGGCCGCTCTCCTTCACACACTCCACATTTCTGTGTTGGTTTGCAATAAATCTGTATTTAAGCAGTTTGGTGTCTGTGTGTGAGATTTGATGCTGAAAAAATTCCATCTATATTTGATGATTAATTGTGACAAATCATTTGAAGATCTCTGGGCCCAGATACATAGGAAACACTGTTAGTGAATTAATATTAGGTGGTTTCCACCCACTAGCACTCTCATGTTACTTGTTTGGACTGCCAGACTCTATACTGTGCTTGGAAGTCTAATGGGGTTTTGAACTAACTTTCTGCATGAGAAAGAAATTGAAGTCCTACATCCTCTATCTAGGTGCAAATAGATCATTAGTGCATTTTGGCAGATGACACCTGAATTATATATTAACCTCAACATCTGGATAGTGCTAAGATGAGTACCTTGCAATAACCTGTCCTCTTAGAACTCTTTCATTGAAGGATCCGTCCCAGTTAAAAAGAATTCAGGTGATATTTCATCTCAAGTGCATGTCCTTGCCTCTGCATTTCTCTTGGGGAGTCCCATGAATGATAATAATACTAATGTCCAGGAAGCAAACCTTTTCATTCCTGTTTATGCTGTAGCCCCTCTAATTTAGTATTTTGCCATGTATTACCTTATAAATTACCTTATAAATAATAATCCTCAGCTGCTGAAAGTTGGTGCTATCATCCTTTGGTATACCACATCCCATACTCCAAAGATGGGGGTGGAAATGGAATTCTAGGAAACAAGGAAATATTGTAACAGTTTGTATGTTCAGAAATGGAATGGATTATCTGCAGAATAGTGGATATCTCCCTTCACCAGTTGTCTCTGAGTACAGACTTGATGTGGTATGTTGTAGAAGGAATTTTTATTCAGATAAGGGTTGGACAAGGTGGCCTTTAAGGTTTCTTCCAACCCAGGGATCGTGTTCTCTGATAATGTAAATGATGAACATCATGTACCATGAAGTCCTACAGACTCATTTAATGTGTACTTTAAGCTATTGTGTTGAGAGTGGGCAGCATGATATAGTTTAAAAAGAAACCAACAGAAAACTTCAAACCAGAATACATAAATCCTGACTGTTAGAACTTTGTAGCTTGTAGCAAATCACTGCATGGCCACAGAGCATAGTGCTTGGAACTGGAGTGGAGAAGACCCAGGTTCAAATCTTCCTTCAGATTTTTACTGGCTATATGACCCTAAACGCCTTGAATTTTGTTTCCTCATAAAATAGCACCTGCCTCACAGGGTTGTTGTGAGAATCGTAGGAGATAATATATGTGAAACACTTTGTAAATTTTAAAACATTATGTAAATTCAGGCTACTGTTTTTTATTTCTCTGATTCCTGACTTCCTTGTCTGTAAAATGAAGTGGTTGGACCAGGTGGCCCTTTAAGGTCCCTTCTAAAATTGTATGATCCTTTAGTTAATTAGGTGAACTGTTAAACAGTGCTCTGCTTCATCATGGATTTTGTTCTATTTTGTCAGGCCTAACAATTCAGAACCACATTGGAGCCACCCTGAGATAAACCCGAGTGCTCCTCAGCCAGTTCTTAGACTTCCAAGGCCATCGCTACAGCTACATTTTCCAGTGGGCATGAGAAGAGGGGTTACCAAAAAATCATGTATACAGTATTGTGCTCTGAGGTTTGAGGCAAGACTGGGTTTTCTGATTACCTAAACAGGCCCTTCCTGCTCCAGATAGACATATACATAGAAGTCAGCTTTAATTGCCTGGAGACATCCAAATTTTACTTGGCTTGTGCTGCAGGGTACTGCACGACTCCCTAAAGTTAGCAGTGTTTGGAAGGGTAGTCAGATTGGTTATGGACAGGATCATATTGATGATGTGAGCAGGGCAAGCAAGACGGTTGTCCCTATATTCTCTCTCCTCCCCTCCCACCCCCAACCACTTTTATAGAAATGAAAATTGATTAGGGTAAACATGAAAGGCAGCCGTGAGAGGGAAAAGAAACAATACAAATATATTGCGCTGTGCATCCTGACCTAAGGGATGTATGTAGAGCTGGGAAGGGGCAGTCACCTAGGTGAAAAGGTTTGAGATTAATTGTACATTTATGAGCCTGTGCCATGGTATCCTTGTTAGATTAGCTCAATTGTAGGATTATAAATTTAGAACTAGAAGGAGTCTCAGAGGTCATCCATCCCTTCATTTTCTAGATGAGGAACTAAGGCCCGGAGAGTTTAGGTGACTTGTCCAAGGCCACACAAGTATTAGTGGCTGAACTAACATTCAGAATGAGTATTCAAACCCAGGTTCTCTGACTCCAAGTCTGATACTCTGCACTGCACAGTATGGCCATAAATCATTTGTGGGCTGGAGGGAAAGTGAATGGTATCAAGGACAGGGTCTGATTTGGGCCTTTCTCATATAATCTTAAGGATGCTTAAAGTTTCCTGCGTAAGATAAAAAATGTAGGCAGAAATTAGACTAGCCCAGAAGGATACGTTTCAAAGGTACAGATATTCCATTTTCTTTTAGATTTTGCCTATAATGAATGATGAAAAAAAGAAAAATCAAGAATCAAAATTGTTAAGTGAAAACATTTCCAGGGAGGATCAGTGGATCTCTTAAGGAACTGAACTGAACTTGCGTGATGGGGATACAAAGCTACCATCCACTTTAAATCTGTTCCCTTGACCAGTCAGCTGGGAAGAATTGGCCCTAACAAGGCCTCTGGATAATAAGAGCAGTTCACATTTGTTCCATGTGAAGGGAATACAGCTATAAACTCAGAATCCAGCAGCAAGTTAGATCTTGCTCTGGCACAGGCAACCTCCTTGCCGGAAAGATTTAACACAACCCCAAGGCTATTTCCAAAATAAGAAATGGAGGGGAAAAGGGAGCTCAAGCTGAGAAATTAGATGGAAATCCTAATGGAACTTAGTAGTATCCATATTTTCCACTGTCAAAATTTTTGCAGTGCAAAAGTGGCTTTTGTGGCCTGAGGGGAAAGAAATGGGTGTTGAGCACTGGGCCTTGATGAGGGGAGTGCTAGATCTAAAGTTAGGTGATGTGGGTTTCAGTCCTGCCTCAGATGCTTAATAGCTGGGTGACTCTAGACAAGTCAGTTAGCTTTTTTGGACCATAGTTTCCTCATCTCAAAAATGGGGGTGATGGTATGTGATACCTGCTTTCTTCGGGTTGTAAAGATGAAATGAAATTAATGCGTGAGGCACTTTGCAAACCTTGAAGTGCTAAGCTATTTGAGCTATTATCACTTCTCTCTGGATTATGGTGAAGATGGAGAATTGGCTTAAAATGCTGGCCCAGCAGAGCTTCATTAGTCAGATTCTGCTAATTCAGAATGTGATAATTCAAAAATGGACTGGACTAGTTTACCCTTTCTCTTTATAAGATTAGAAAATTTGTGAAGCAAATGATGTAAATAAAATTGCAGGAGCTCTATTTAACAGACTAAATGAATTTGATGCCTCCGAGGATTTTTGAAGCATATGTTAAAGTTGACTAGTTACAAATCGTTCTTATCCATCAAAGTAGGGCCATTTGTGCCTCTGTCAACACTGAAGCCACTTTATGTATTTGAAAGAAATAAAATGATTTTTTTAAAATACTAAGACTTTTCATTTCTTCAGTCGGGTCTCTTTTCCCTCAGTCTAAATTAAGAGCTAAATGAGCTTTTTAAAATTATTATTATATATGTATTTTCTTACATTCTTTGAGGCTTTTTGGAACTGGACCACAATTACAGGTCTATAAACCAATATGCTGTATTGCATTTAGTGCTATAGTTCTATGCAACAGCCTATGCTTAGAGAAAATAGGCTTTTTGTGATTCACTTCTGTTGTGATACTTAAATAGCAGTAAGAGAGCCACCAGAGATTTTTGGGTAATGACCAGATTAGTTCATAAGTAAATTAAGGCAATATTAAGGCAATAATTGAAGATATTTGGAGACAAAAGAATGAAGATGGGATGATCAGTTAGGATTCTATTTTTTATATATGTACATATATATATATACACACACACACACAAGTATATATATATATATATATATATGCATATATATATACATATATATATGTATGTATATACACAGATACATATCTTGGATAGACATTGAAAATGGAAGATGAACTAGGCCAAGAATTGAGCAGAGAGAGAACAAGCGGGGTTACCTCTGGGAAATGGAAAAGTTCATGACCCCAAGCTTTTTCCTGAAACAAAGTCCCTTTTTAAAATGCAATATTCTTCTGATGGGAATGTATGGCTGTGAGTCCTGAAATAACAGTGTCTGAAGAACAAAAGTGGAGGATCAGCCCAAGGGCAATGAAGAAATACATGACAGGTGGGAGCAGATTGCCACACAAGAGAAGCGACATGAAGAATATCAAAGAAACATATGAGCATCTGGCCTCAGAAGGGTTCTTGCAAAAGAAATTAGGTGATTACCTAATTTCCTCCAGGCTGCAGCTTCCTCATCTATGAAGTGGTTTGGATTTGATATCCCTTCCAAATCGAGAGCTGTGACCTGTGTCATAGCTTAAAAAAGATGTACAAGTCACACAGTAAGAATAAAGAGTAACCAGTAGCCCATGTATTCCATTGGTATCCTTGTAGTGTCAAGGTGTCCAGCACTGAACATAGGGGAAGACATGGCCAAGAGTTACACAGGATGGGTAGAGTTGGATGAACTCTGATTTACATCGCTGGCAAGAACACCCCAGTCCCCAGACACGGCAGCCAACGTTTCTAGACTCTGCTGCTGGGGAGGCTGAGGCTGTTGGATCTCTTGAGTTTGGGAGTTCTGAGTTGAGTAGCTAAAGCTGCTTGGGCATTTGCATTCAGTCTGACACCGATATTGTGACCACCCAGTAAAGTGGGGCGGGGTAGGCAGCTGGGCTACCAAAGGAGAGGAGAACTGACCCAGGTCGGAAATGAAGCAGGTCAAAGTCTTTGTGCCTATCAGCAGTGAAATTGCTTCCATGAGCAATTTCAAACCTCGTGGAGACTCAAAGGCAAAAACAAAATGGCCCCTGCCCTCAAGAGTGCCTTCTGCTGGATATAATTTTTTTTTTTAAGATGGGAGATTTGGCAAATGATGTTACCCCTGAGATGAAGTTACAAGAGTAGGAGGCTTGGGGATATTAAGTTCAGTTTGGGCCATGTGGAGGTAGCAGTGTATTGATAATCCAAAAGGGGGTGCCCTGTAGGCTGGCAAGAATGTAGGGCAGGGGGTCATGCATAAAGGCTTATGGGTTGCAGATACTGTGTAAAGCTTTTGGTCATAAATTTCCTTTCTAAGACTGAGCCCTGGATATTCAGATTTCAAGGAGTGATAGAAGAATCTGCCTTGGAGTCTTGTCCTTCTAGATGGGTAAGAATTTAGATAGTTCAACTAAATCCAATGCATTTACTGCTCTCTGGATTTTGTTAAAATGCCCACCTGCTGGTGTCACAAGGGTATTCCACAGATGGTCATATAGTATATTATAGAGTGTTTTGAGGTTCTTGTAAAAAAGTCATTTAAATGTGTGAAGTATTCCCTATCAGTTTAGCTTCTGTTACTTAACTTTGTGGCATGTCTAAAACCTGCCCCAGCCCTGTTGGTTGCATTAGCTTCCATTAACAGGCAGGTTCATACTTAGTACAGGACCACATACGTTCCAGTAGTCCTCTCCGCCCCCAGCTCAGGAGAAAAATTAACTTCACACCTCAGTGCTGAAATTAACTGAGCTCCTGCACCCACCGTTCTGCTCCACCTACACACTGCATACCCAGCCCAGTCACAGGCATCAGGATGCATGGAAACGTGAGCCCCCACCCTCTTCCACGGCCACTCAGTTTACATCAAACATTCCCGGGAAGTCCTAAGCGCAGAATATGCCCTTTGAAGGATGACACAGCTTGAAACCAATGTCCTCAGCAGCAGCAGCAGCAAATGCTTAAAGCAAAGGCATTCCACCCTTTACAGATGAGGAGACTGAATCTCAGAAAAGAGAAGCAACTTGCCCTAATCCAAGTGACAAATTCTCTTTCCCTAGGACAGCCCTTCAAATATTTAAGGACAACCAACATATCCTTCCAGAAACTGCCATTGTATAGACTCAAGAGGCACCCTGGCATGGCATGGTTTCCATTTTCCTCACCATCATGGCTGATTCCTCTGGACGTGCTCTCATTGGTCAATGTCCCTTCCAAAATACGGTTTGTTAGGACCTGCCAGAGGTCTGCTGACATAAGCATTGAGAATCTGGGACTATCATCATGCCACAATGAGGCATCATTGATATAGGACCTTTGTAGAGACTTCTTACCACCTTAATTGAGAGATGAGCTGTCCCCGCCCCAGTGGCTGCTGTCAGAATCCCTCCACTTGCCCCCACCACCCTGAAATCAGAGACAAACTGTTATAAGGAGATTTCCAAGACAGACTTATTTTGGACATGTGACTCAACATGTCCAAAAACAGGACTCATTTTTCTTTTCTCCCAAACCTACTTCTTTTCCAAACCTTTTTATTTCTACACTAGTCACCCCAGTTGGCAAACTCAGTCACCTTTTACTCCTCATTCTCCCTTACCCTCCATATTTAATCAGTTCCCAAGTCTTGTCAGTTCTACTTCTATATCTTCTGCTTGTGTCTCCTTCATTCCACCACAATCACTGTCCCAGTTCTGGCCTTCATTATTTATTGCCTAGATTATTACAATAACCTTTGTATTGGTTTTCTTGCCTGAGGTCTTAACCTTCTCCAATCCGTCCTCCACACAGCTGCCAAAGTGATTTTCCTAAAGCATAATGTCTGACTATGGCATTCCTCACCTCATTAAATTCCAATGGCTCTCTATTACATCTAGGGTCAGTCAACGAGCATTTATTAAGTCCCTACTACGTGCCAGGCATTGTGCTAAGTGCTGGAGATACAAGGAAAGGCAAAAAAAAAAACCCAAACCCCAAAACAGAGCACCAAAACATGGTCCCTTCCCTCAAGGAACTCACAGTCTAATGGGAGAGACAACATGTAAACAATTATATATAAGCAAGTTACATATAATATATTTGTATATTATATATACACATACATACACACTGGTACATGCACAGAGAATAAATTGAGGGTAATCTCAGAGAGAAGGCACTAATTAAGGAGGATTTGGAAGGGGTTCTTGCAGAGGGTAGTACTTTAGCTGAGACTTGAAGGAAGCCAGGAAAGCCAGGAGGAGAAAGACATAAGCAGGGAGAAAGTTTCTGGCGTGGAAAAGAGCCAGTGAAAACACTTGGAGTTAGGAGACAGTGTCATGTTCGAGGAATGGTAAGGAGGCCAAAGTCACTGTGGAAGATGGGAAGGAGCCAAAGGGCTTTCAAAAGCCAGAAACCTTTCCTTCAGCAGGTGGCTTATGTGGCACTGGACTCATGAGGCCTTTCCTGATTCCTGTAGCTGCTAGCGCCTTCCCAAATTACTTTGCATTTATTTTGGATTTCTTAGTTGTGTATTCGTTGTCTCCCTCATGGAATGGAAACTCCTTGAGGGCAGGAACTATTTCATTTTTGTCTTTCTGCCCCCAGCACCTAGCACAGTGCCTGAGGCATAGTAGTACTTAATAAGTTGATTGACTGAAGTGCCTGCCTTGATTGACTGAAGTGCCTGCCTCATGCTGTCACACTGCTGCTGTGTACATTGGCCTGGCCTCCTAGAAGAGAAGTCTTAGGTAGGAAAAGACTAGAAAGAAATGGTATCGCCTACCTGATGTCATGAATTGGTTCTGTAAAAGCATGAAATGATATTATTGCAAGGGATGGCTAGTTCTAGAAGGAAAATGGTACAAATGGGAATTCAGCCAAATAACATCACGCTGGGGACTCCCAACTTTATAGTTAGGTTCGAGTTGAATGTATTCATTATGCATCTCTCACCTCCTAGGTCTGGCTCATTTGGGAGCAAGCACAAATCCTAGGACCCTTGAATCCTAGATCCAGAGCTGGAAGGGACTTCAGAGGCCATCTAGGCCAGCCCCCTCATTGAACAAAGGAGGAAACTGAGGCCCAGGGAGGCTGAATGATTTGTCCAAGGTCACAAAAGTGATAAGGGTTATAGTGAAGATTTGAACCCAGGTCCTCTGACTACAAAACCAGTGCTCTTTCCACTGTGTCATGCATAAGTCATGAGATGTAAAGTTTCTGGGAATCTTTCACAGACCCACAGAATTTCAGAAGTGGGAGGGACCCTAGCAGCCATCTAGTGCAGCCTGTACCCAAGCAAGAATTGCCACGACAACGCACCTGCCAGGTGGCCATCCAGCCTGTGCTTGCAAGCTTGCAAGCTCTGCAAGCTTTCTGCCTCTGCCCATTATGCCTGGTTCTCCATCCGGGGCCAAAGAGAACAGAGCTAGGCCCTCTTGCACATGACTGTCTTAAAAATACTTGCAGGCAGCTGTTATGTCACCCCTGAGTCTTCTCCTCTCCAGGCTAACCATGTTTACTCACTTCTTCTAACTGATCCTCATAGGACATGGACTTGGAGGCCCTTCACCATCCTGATTGCCCCCTCTGGGGTGCTCTGGCACTCATCGATGCCATTCCTAAACTGTGGTGCCCAGAACTGAACCCATTGCTCCAGATGAGATCTACTGAGGACAGAGTCCAGTAGAACTTTTTTTTGTAATTCCTGGAAACTGTTCCTCTCTTGATGCAGCCCAAGATTACATCCTAACTCATAGTGAGCTTTTAATGCCATTGGGTAAAAATGTGGGCTAGACAGCTCTTTCTGTGGTGGCAAAGAATTGGAAATTGAGGGGATGCCCATCCATTGGGGAATGGCTGAGCAAGGTGTGATATGAATGTAATGGAATACTATTGCGCTATCAGAAATGATGAACAGGCCGACTTCAGAAAAACCTGGAAAGACTTATATGGATTGATGCTGAGTGAAGTGAGCAGACCAAGGAGAACATTGTATACGGTAATAGCCACATTGTGCGATGACTAACATTGATAGATTTAGCCCTTCTCAGCAATGCAAGGATCCAAAGGTCTCATGATGGAATATGCTATCCACATCCGAAGAAAGAACTATGGAGTTTGAATGCAGATCCAAACATAGTATTTGCTATTTTTTCTCTTCTGTTGAGTTTTGTTTCCTCTTTCTGGTGGTTCCTCCTATTGGTTCTAATTCTTACTTACAACATCACTAATGTGAAAATATGTTTAATAGGAATGTATATGTATAGCCTGTATCAGATTGTACACCGTCTTGGGGAGGGAGGCAGGAAGGAAGGGGAGAAAAATTTAAAACTCAAAAGCTTAGGGAAGTGATTGTTGATAAATCAAAATAAATTAATAAAAAATTTTAGAAAAAGAAATAGATCTTCAGATGGACCTGAAAAAGTAGATGGAGCAAGTTTTGTTTGGTTTTTTTCCTGCTTGTTATTTGAAATTTTGTTACTAATTTGTTAAATGTTAAGGATTTTATTTAAGATTTTACTTTATTGTATATGTCTATTCTATTTTTTTTCCAGATAACTATTAAGCTTACAATAAAAACAATTACAAGAAACTCTAAATTCAATTTTAAAATGTGGGCTAGAGAGAAAATTACATAAACATTTATTAAAATAGTACCCACTTGATATGAAGAAAAAGAAAAGTGGGAAATGAGTGGTGGCCAAGGGGATGAGGGATTGGAATGTATACAAATATAACACACTCTCTGGGCTACTCCCTTAGCTTGTATTCTAATTTCCTGGTTGGGTTCTGAGAGGTTACTACTCCTCAGGTTCTAGGGACCTGTAACCTGTAACCTCTAACCATGTAGGTGGCTATCCTTTCAACTATAGCTCACAAGCCCCTACCACTGTGCTTTCCTTTAATAATCAACCATTAACAGATTTCAGGAAGACCTGAAAAGACTTACATGAACTGGTGCTAAGTGAAGTGAATAGAATCAGGAGCATTGTACTCAGTAACAGTGACGTTGTGCAATGATTGACTTCGATAGACCTGGCCCTTCTCAGCAATAATGATGATCTAAGACAATTCCAAAAGACTCATGATGGAAAATGCTATCCACATTCAGAGAAAGAACTATGGAGTCTGAATGCAGATTGAAACATATTATTTTCATCTTTTTTGTTGTTTTTTTCTTTCTCTTGGTTTTCCCTTTTTGTTCTGATTCTTCTTTCACAATGTGACTAACGTGGAAATATATTTAATATGATTGTACATGTATAACCTGTATTAGATTGCTTGCCATTTGGGGAGGGGGAAGGGGGGAGAGAGGAAGAAAAAAGTTTGAAACCCAAAATCTTATAAACGTGAATGTTGAAAACTTTCTTTACACGTGATTGGAAAAAAATAAAATGCTATTAAAAAATAATCAGCCATAAGGCACAATTTGTTTTCTAACAAAAGCTAAGATGGTATTGTGGGCAGCTAGGTGGCACAGTGGATAGAGTGCCAGGCTTAGAGTCAGGAAGACTGATCTTCCTGAGTTCAAATTTGACTTCAAAGATTTACTAGCTTGGTAAGTCACTTAACCCTGTTTGCCTCAGTTTCTTCATCTGGAAAATGAGCTGGAGAAGGACATGGCAAACCACTCCAAGTATCTTTGTCAAGAAAACCCCCCAATGGATCGAAAAGAGTTGGACACAACTAAAATATGACCAAACAACAACAAAGATGGTATTGTGAGAGCAGTTGGTACAAAACATTCCCCCTCCCCTAAACTGGGGGCACTTTCTCCCATAAATACACACCGTGCCTATGGGAAGAATGGGGTCAAACTTGATAGTGAGGCACACGGAGGATATGTATGTAGCAAAGGACACTTCCTAACTCTTGGGACTACATGTCCTTAAGGTCTTTTTTCTCGTCCTAGAGTCCTCATGTATCTTCTTTTAGGTATATCGTCTTGCTTAGCAGTACACATTATTGGGCTCCCATAGACTGCTCCTTTCTTGAATCCATAGCTGACACCTTTCCTACCTGGAAGGAGTCATACTGCTACTGCTTCTTCCCTTGACTGACTATCTCGCTATAACTTGTATGTCCTATAGGATGTGTTTCTGCTCCTGCTGGATATATTATCTCCAATGGTATGTCTGATGTCCTTTTCTTCTCCTCCCTCTGATATAGGCCTCCACCAAGTGTTCCTGAGCTTGTACTTCTAAGCTGCTAAACAGGTTGCTGTTTTTATATATAAGCCCAAAGGGTATCACTTATTCTCTCAGCCTATCACAAGATGCTTCCTGCATGGAGTCAGTTCCTTCATCCAAAGGCCTAAGCCAGGGGGTGGGGAACCTGTGGCCTTGAGGCCACATGTGGCCTCCTAGGTCCTTGGGAGTGGCCTTTGACTGAAAAGGGGTTTTTTTGTCTTTAGGCAATTGGGGTTAAGTGACTTGCCCAGGGCCACACAGCTAGTGTCAAGTGTTTGGTCTGAGGCCAGATTTGAACACAGGTCCTCCTGACTTCAGGGCCAGTGCTCTATCCACTGCGCCACCTAGCTGCCCCAACTGAGTCCCAGTTTTACAGAACAAATCCTTTTATTAAGGGGATTTGTTCTGTGAAGTTTGGATTCAGTCAAAGAGCTACACTTGAGGACCTAGAGGGCCACATGTGGCCTCTAGGCAGCAGGTTCCCCACCTCTGAACTAGGCCTTGTAATCCTCTCAAGTTGATTAAACATTTATTCTCATTATTGTGTGGTTGTAGGAAAACTCCTTTAACACTTCATTAATACCTTATGATTACATTCTGGGCCTTCTGTGATTATGTTAACTGAGGTGGGGAGGGCAGTTTTCTTCTTTACACAAATATTAGCTGGGTTTTTTTTTTTTAGCACCCTTTGCCAATTTAAAGTCATTCTGTTAGTTTTGAGATATAAAAATATATTATGTATAACTTGGTTTTCTTATAAAATGATTATGTTTGCTATATTAAATTTAACAATATAGTTTATTCAGACAATAATTACACATTTCCTAGCTGGGTTCACTTTTAATTTTAGTGAATTTTAATTTAGATTTCAAGAATTTGTTACAAATGTAGGTACAAGTTGCCAAACTGGCAGCTCATAATTTTTGCTGATTTACAAGTAGAAAGGAGAAAGCAAAAACTTGAAAAAAGAAGGGGCTGCTATAATTAGGTAGGGTGTCTCAAAAGTCTTGAAGTTTTAAGTTTTAACATTTAAAGCTTTAATAGCTTAGTACTGCAGTAAGACTTTCAGAATACCCTATATAGTTAACATATATTACATGATATATAATTATATGATATATATTATATTATGTTTTATATATATATATATATATATATATATATATATATATATATGTAGTTATAGTACATTGAGTAATTGGTTTTCACCATAGGGTCAAATAGATGTGAAAAGTTCTTGCTTTGATGAAAGCAGCTAATAGAGGGAGGGAGAAGAGATCCTTTCTCCAATTTCCCTCCTCCAACAAAAACAAAATAAACATAAACTCCAAACTTTATGAAATACATGGAACTTTCATCTTCTGAACTGTCACTATCAGCAGTTTCTGCTTCTTTGGCTACTTCATTAAAAAACACCACTGCCATCACCACCACCAAAGATGTGTATAGTCTTCTGAAAACTGAAGCTTTGCCTAGATTGAGACGGATTTCTCTAGTCTTTCATATGTTAGTTGTTTCCAAAAGAAAGCTCATTGAATTCAAATGTTGCAGAAAATGGACACATTGGGAACCGGTGAGAAACAAAGAGTCAGAATCTGTGTCCTGGGGAGGCTCCACTGCTGAGTTGCTGGAAGGCTGTGCTTAACAGAATTCCATGCAGTTTCCTGGCCCAACAGGTAAAGATACTTTGTATACCTTAGTTTGTGAAAGTGTTTTTCTAGTCCTGTTTTACAGTCAGGTCAAATGTACTGGAGGAGACATCTTCCCTGCTACTTCTACGTTTCACTCTCGAATCCAAAGACTAAGTGGCTAAGTGAGCTGGCTGCCACCTTAAGATTACCCATGTCTCCATCTATCCCTTGACTTACTTGTCACCATCATCATCAAACACTGATGGAGCATTTATCAATCAACCATGTTACGACATGGTGCTGGATGTGGAAGACACCAGGAAACATAAGATATGATCCTAAGGACACAGAGGACAAAGACATTAATCAATCATCAATCCAACAAGCGTTTATTAAGCACCTGCTATGTTCCAGGCACGGTGCTAGGGATTGGACAAAATGCTAGAGGAAGACAAAGATGCCTTCCCTCTAGGAGTTTTCATTCACAATTTGTTGTTCAGTTGTTTCAATCGTATCTGACTCTTCATAACCCCATTTGGGGTTTTCTTGGCAAAGATACTGGAGTGGTTTGCTATTTCCTTCTCCAGCTCATTTTACTGATGAGGAAACTGAGGCAAACAGGGACTTGCCCAGGGTCACACAACTAGTACATGTCTGAGGTCATATATAGCCTCATGATGAGTGTTCCTGATCCCAAGCCCAGTACTCTATCCACTGTGCCACCTAGCTGACTACAGTCACAATAAAACAAAAAAAGTGGCATATCATAGACTCATCCAAATGGTAGGCTGTGGGGGCCTCTTAGCCCAACTCCTATCTGAATAGATATCCCCTATGCAACATTCCCGACAAGAAACTATCCCAATCCTTTCAAGTTTCCAATGTGCTTTCTTCAGAAAATTATTTTTACACATTTTGTATTTAAATTTCTATTCACCTATTGCTTCCCCTAATAGAATATAAACTTCTTGGAGACAGGCTGTTTTGCATTTGTTTTCACATCCCCAGCAGTAGACAGAACTGATCTCCCAGTCAGGAAGACCAGAGTTCAAGGCTTATCTCTGGCGCCTCCTGGCTGTGTGATCCTGGGTGAATCACTTAACTTCTCAGTGCTCAGCGCTGAGCTCTCTAAAATCACAAGCTGAAGAGAAGGCACAGATTTGCACTCTGAGAGGAAATACCTCATCAGCTATTCCCTACAGTGATGAAAAATTCCCCAGTGTCCAGCATAAAGTAGACACATAATGACTGTTGAATAGGGGGAAAATAACCCCAACAATTGGTTGTGGAGGCTTTGTTCAAAGACCTCCAGCAAGAGGTATGCCAGTACCCTCAGAGGCAGCCCAGTGCACTCTGGGATAGTTTTAGTCATCGGAAGGCTTTTTCCCTTACATCAAACCTGAGTCTGTATATCTTCAGCTGCCGCCATTACTCCTAGTTCTGTCCTGAGGAACTAAGCAGTACAAGTCTTACCTCTTCTAGATCATCACTCTTTCACAGATCATAGTACTTGGTTCAGTAATCAATGCTTTCAGTGCCCTAGCATGACTCAGGTTCATGTGGGCCTGAAAACTTGAATTCGTGGAGGAGTTAGGTGCTCTCTTACTTCCTCTCTACTTATCTGGGAGAAAGTATCACTTAACTTAATATGCAAAGTATATGATGCGAAATGCCAGGCTGGACAATTCAAAAGCCAGAATTAAGATTGCAGAGAGAAATGTCACAGTCTCTGATGTGCAGATGACACGTTCTGATGGCAGAAAGTGAAGAGGAATTAGAAGCCTCTTGATGAGGGTGAAAGAGGAGAGTGTAAAAACTAGTGTGAGGTTTAATAAAAAGCAAACAAACTAACAACTAAGATCATGGTATCTGGTCCTATTACTTCCTGGTCAATAGAGGGTGAAGGAATGGAAGCAGTGTCAGATTTTATATTTTGGGGCTCAAAGATCACAGCAGACGGTGACTGCAGCCATGACATTAAAAGATGCTTGCTCCTTGGAAAGAAAGCTCTGGCTAATCTTGGCAGCATACTAAAAAGTAGAGATATTGCCTTGCTGACAAAGGTCTGTATAGTCAAAGCTATGCTTTTTCAATGGTAATGTATGGCTATGAGAGCTGGACTATAAGGAAAGCTGGGTGCTGCAGAATTGACTCTCTGAAGCGTTAGTGCAGATGACTTTTGAGAGTCCCTTGGACAGCAAGGAGATCAAATCAGTCAATACTTTAAAAAATTAACTCTGGCTATTCATTGGAAGGACAAATACTGAAGCTCAAGATTAAATACTTTGGCCAGATAATGAGAAAACAACTCATTGGAAAAGACTCTGATGCTGGGAAAGATTGAAGGCAAAAGGAGAAGGGGATGGCAGAGGCTGAGATGAGTATAGTGTCATGGAAGCAACAAACATGAGCTTTGACAGACTCTGGGAGATAGTGGAGGACAGAAGGGACTGGAATGCCATGGTCCATGGGGTCATGAAGAAGATTGTACAACTGAACAGCAGCAATCACTGGTCACTCTTGGTCTGTTCTTGCTCATACCAGATGTGTGGTGCAGACAGTCACTGTTACAGAGTTACAAGATGGTTCCTACATTTTGAGATGATGTGTTCCTAGAGACTGTGTCTGAAACCAGACCACTAGAAGTCGAAATCCTGATTATTTTAGCCTTTTGCTTCCATCTCTTTGAATGTTGGTAGAAGCCATCAGACAAATGGTTAAAGAGGGTGAAAAGTAATTTAGGTGTTTGATCAGGAAGCTTCAGTGAGCCATGAGGCATCATGTAAAAAATGCTGGTGTATAAAACAGAGAGTTACCTGTCCAGTTTGGTGAGAGACAGGATAGTCAGGCCTGGTTTTCCTGAGAAGGTGTGATTTGAGCTGAACATGGAAGGAAAGGTAGGATTTAGATCATTCAATTCAATAATCATTTATCCAGCACCTACTATGTGCCAGGTCCTGTGACTGGCGCTGGGTATGCAAAGGTAAAAATAACATACCCTCAAGGAGCTTACGTTCTACCAGAGGGAACCCACATATACACAGACAGGTGACCCAAATTATAGACCGAATACAAATATAAAGTCATTTGGCAGGGAGACCAACAACTTTGGGAATAGGAAAGGCCTCCTCTAGAAGGGATCACCTTACTGGAGCCTTGAAGGGAATTAGAGGCAAATGTCAGTAGGGAGAATATTCTAGCCATTCACAACTTGGCTCCAACTTATTGTTTCAGCCTGATTGTTACCTACCTTAATGTATTCTATGGTCTAGTCATACTTCATGTTGTTTATTACATATAAGACTCTGCTTCCTAACTCTATGATTTTGCATGACTGTCCCCCCATGCCTGGAAAGTACTCCCTCCTCATCTCCCCCCTTAGAAGTTTCCTTCTAAACTTAACTCTACGTCCTACATAGGGCCTTTTCAATTTCTTCTAGCTACTAATACCTCTCCCCTAAAATTTTGTACCTTGTACTTATTTTACATATATATTTTGTAACAACCTTGCCTTTGGCCTGCTTCTCCAACTTGCCCTCACATTCATAGATTGGGTCCCCCAGAGAGTGGTTGCTACTTCAGGTTCAAAGGTGTACCCTAAAGCACAACCTTTGTAAAACTATAGCTCACAAGCCCCCACCAGTGTGCTTCCCACTAATGATCATTCAGTCAACTCAATTAGCTCCTACTTAAATGGCATAGCAAGAACAGTAATTAGGAAACATCTCTCTTTCCCACTAACTAGTAGTATACACTTCCAGAAATACACATTGCCTTCATGGGGAGAGTAGATACAAGCTTAAAGTAGAGTGGTCTTGAGACACATATATAGGAGAGAACACATGGCCAAGGCAACTCACAACTTCAGAATTGTAGACTGCACTGAGTTATTCACTTCAACCTCTGTCTGTCTCATCTGTAAAATGGGAATAATAATATCACATACCTCCCAGGATTGTTGTGAGGATTAAATGAGACAATATATTTAGAGTGTTTTGTAAACCTTAAAGTTCTATATAAATGTTGCCGTCATCATGATCATGATATGCCACCAACTTAACGGATGAATATAAAAATAAGCTACTCAAAAAAAGCCTTATATCCTTTACAATGTGCAAATGAAGCTACTTAAAGTTTTCTGTCTCTTACAGGATATGAAATGACCTACACATGTATTAAAAGGAGTTCATTCCATACAAGGTACAAATGTAGTCAGAGTGGGCCACACTCTTATGTCTTATTGTCTCTGTAACTTGCCCCTTAGCAAATTTGTTGAAGTTGGAAAGAGAGAAATCTAGTATTCCTGCTGAGTGAGGGACAGCTCCTAGCATAGTGCTTGGCACATAGTAGGAACATAATGAATGTTTAATAATTGCTTCAAATAGAAGTATCCAAAAGGCAGTTGTTACAGCTGCAGGACTGAAGATCAGGAGAAAAGTTAGAGCCAGGGATGTGGATTTGGGAATCATCTACATGTAACACAGACCACTCAGGCATCCACCACCTGAAGGCCAGATATGTTAGATCTCATCATTCCCCAGCCCATCCATCTCCCGGGGTTTTCTGGTAATCTTAAGGAATTTAGGGGATCTAGGCTCTCTGTCATTGACTCCAAGCCTCACCAATGGAGTTCTCCCAATTGTAGGGGCTATAGATCCCCTGTGCCCCAGTTCCATTAGCCACTAACAGTCAGCTTAGCTTTTACACGGAAATATTTACTTCAGAAGGTATAATCACAAATATACAAATTTATGCTCCCTAACAGATAAAAAGCATGAGCCTAGCCCCTTTCACCTCAGTCCCTTAGGAGGGAGAGGGGCTTAGTTTTGCAGCCCAGCTCAGGTCCTATCGAGCACGCTCTCAGTTCCAGCTCTCAAACTCCCCTCAGGTTCTAGTCCTAGGTACCCTGGCTTCTCGGGGCTTCCATTCCAGGGAGGCAGGTTTCACCCATCCCACCTGCCAGGTCATTGCAGCTCAAGCTCCAGGCCCCTATAGGGATGACCTCTAGCACATGGAACTGAGGAGGACAAACTAGCGCTGCTAGCCCCATTTCTTGGAGCCGGGGTAAAAGGGAGAGCAGAGTGAGCAAGTCTTTTCCCTCCCACAAGTTCAGTTCATGGTGTCACTGCGGGGTGGGGTAAGAGGAAATCTTCAAACTCTGGATGAAGCAGAAAAAAGTTGCTAAAAAAAGCAGAAGAAAGTTTGGCAGAAAAGAGAGATGAAAAAAGGGGTTGGACTGTCTCAGTATTGCCTATTTAAAGATCAAAGAAGACTACCCCTAACCACATGGTAGAGAGTGAAGAGGTCTCCATGGGAAGCAGTCAGAATGTGCTCCAAATCCCCTCAAGGTGCTTCCATTAACTAAACTGTACATGCCCAGAGTAGCCCAAGTTACATATACGAAGATGATAATTAATGCTAGGGCAGCGGATAAAACCTACAAGGAGAAATATATATATATAGAGAGAGAATAGAAGCCTGAGGAATGCCTCTTAGGGTGCAAGAGGATCATAACTAGGACTTTGTTTTCTTAGGGCAAAAGTTAGCTATGTGAATAGAGTGGGGCAGTATGATAGCACAGAGAATAGTGTGCCTGTGGTTTGAGTTGCATTTCAAGAAGGGGCTCTCTAGTTCTTGACCTTGCAGGAATTTTGGGGGAAATGAGTAATAGGACCCTGGGATTGGTGGACTGGAGTTAGATAGAGTCAGTGGAGAACAGCGAGGTGAGGTATGGGGATGGCAGTCATTTTTGGGAAGAGGGTTCCCCCCCCTTCCTTATTTTAACTCTCTGGGCCAAAGGCCTATTCTCCCTGAGGTCGTTACGGCTCTGGGGTACAACTACCTTTAAGGGCCAAGAGGAAAAATAACTATTTTAATGAAAAAATAAATACAAAGCATAGCCAGAAGGGCAGCAAAGGTCAAGGAGAAGGAAGATGGAATAAAGGCCATTAGATCTGGTGATTTAGAAAGCCACTGTTGTTGACCTTGGAGTGAGCAGTTTCAAAAGAATCATAGAGGATGGAGCCAGATCGCAAGGCTTAAGAAGAAAGCAGGTAGTAGGGAAATGAAGGCAAGCAAATATCAGCTATGAGCTTTCCTAGCAAGTTGAGGTGAGGTGATATGGGGAGACACAGTAGGAGAGAGAGGCTTGGGCGTTTGAGGAGTGTGGGAAAAGTTTGGACAGCTGCTGCAGAGAATTTGATGTGGAATGAGTAATAGGATTGTCAAAGAGCTGAGCGGATCCAGGTGAAGTTAGAATGACAAATGGATTTCTGATAAATAAATTTATGGTGACTTTCTCCAACAAAATGGACCTGAGGGTGGGAGGAAGGGAAATGGTGGTGATGGAAGGGGTATGAAGGATCATTGTAGGTCCTTATCATGCAGGCAAAGAAAACAGTTCAGTCTGCTGCATTTCCAAACTCCCTCTGTTGGGGAATCCTTTACTTGGTAAAGGCTCCAGGCCTGTTCTCTAGCAATCTAGGATCCTTACAGAGCAATGCTTACATATTCTAGCCTGGCCTTTCTAATGACTAATAAGACTGATCCCTTCTCTTCTCTTTCTAAGTCTTCCCCTAGCCTATTCCATGGCATCAGCCATTCGTATATCCCCTAAGTTACTGTTGTTCAGTTGTTTTCAGTTGTTTCTGACTCTTTGTACCCCCTTTGGTGTTTTCTTGGTAGAGATACCAGAATTGTTTGCCATTTCTTTCTCCAGTTCATTTTACAGATGAGGAAACTGAGGCAGATAGGGTGAAGTGACTTGCCCAGAGTCACACAGCTAGGAAGTGTCTGAGACCAGATTCAAACTCTAGAAAATGAGTCTTCCTGTTTCCAGGCCCAATACTCTATCTACTCTATCCACCGCTAAACAGCTGTGCTTTCTGCCTCAGGCACCTTTCTCTTGACACGTTGGTTCTGGTTGTGCCCAGGCCATCCTTGTGATCTCCATGGCACTCACAGTTGATTGTCACTCCTTGCACACTATAAGAATGCTCTTGATTTTCCAGCAATAGCAATAATGGGTATTTATGTTGCAATCTACCTAAAGTTCATCAGTGTCCCTCCGGGTTGCTCACCTCTGGATTTCTTCATCATGACCCAGAAACTTCTTCATCCTAGAAGATCAGTGCCGCCCTGGAACTCATACTCAGGCAGGACCCTCTGCCTCTGAAGCCCCTACCTGTGATTGAAGGGTAAAGGGTCTTCCTAGAACCTTCATTTAAGGAGGTTGCCCAAGCCAGTCATCTTTTATCTTCCCGCAAGGCTGTATCATGACTGCCCAGGTACCTCGTTCCCCCTCCTCCAGTTTTCAGCTTCCTTTTCTGTGTTGTCTTCCTCATCAGAATGTAAGCTCCTTGAGGGCAGGGACTATCTTTTTGCTCATATTTGTATTCCCAGTGCTTAGCACACTTAAGATTTCTGATAAATAGTAAACACTTAGTAAAGTAATAGTAAGCACTTAATAAATGCTTGTAGACTCACCAAATGCTTTGTATCGTCCCTCTGGACCCCCTAAAATGAGACGTTCAAATACTTCAATGAATCCCAGAACTCAGTGCTTTGGATTTTCTTTCCAATAATGCAGATCACATCCAGGCCTGCTCGTCCTAGTCAACTTTGTTCCTAACTTCCCATAAGCACATTACATGGGTTCTACATAAAGCCTCTCTTGCTTCCTCTTGACATTGCAAGTTAGGTATGACTAGTAATATTTTTGTAGTTGATGTAGATGTAATATTTTGTAGATGAGGAAACTGAAGCTCAGAGAGGTCAGTTATCCATGATCATCCAGCTAATTGGGGTTAAAAACAAGATTTGCACCCAGGTCTTCCTGAGTGCAAGTCCAGCACTCTATCTCATGCCATGTGTCAATGTTACTGCTGCCAACCAAACTGTAAGGAAAACTTCTTACACTAAACGTAAGCTTAGTCTGACCCCAAAAGTCATGGGGAGGGGCATAATAGAATGCTAGGATGTTTTCTTATAGGGGATAAGCTGGTTTTAGGGAGTGGCAGGGTCAGAAGGGGTAAGGAAATCTAGGGGATCTATAAGCACAGCATGGGACAGGCTGAGCAGGAGTCCTGGCTGGCTAGGGGCTCTAGTGAAGCCAAAAAGTGAAGTACAAGTGAATCCTGAACAGTTGACTCACCTTCAATACAACAGGTGTGTGTTTCCCTCCACCAGGGTTGATCATGACCCCTCCCCTCCCCAGCATCGTAGTGGACAATCTTCTTGAGTTGTTACAGGAGAAGCTTCCATTCTTCGGTGGCCAGCTTAGGTGGTAAGCCTCTCCAGAATCAACTGGGCTGGTCCTCAAGGCCTACCAGGTTTTTAACCGATGCTTGTTGATTGACTGAAATAAAGGCAAAATAATCGCACTGAAACATGTCGTCACTCTTAAAAAAAAGAAAATGTGTAATCTAGCTAGAATGTTTTAAATTTTTAAAAAAGCTTCTAACAATCAGTCCATAACACAAAAATCCTTAATACTCTAGAAAGGCCTATTTACCATCTCTTTCTGTAGATTGCAGTATCTTCCCTGTGGCATTTTCTAGCTCATTTGCTAAAATATGCATACATTCCCATATATTTCTCTCAGTTTCCTCATTTGTAAGATGAACAGTTTGGTCTTTAAGATAATTCTTAGCTTGTGGAATCTATGAAAAGTCAGATTCCCTAAATTCCCAGGTGAACAGGTGGAAAGCTCCCACCCAACAGAAAGGTCTGGCTAATTTAGAGATCAGGTCTGCAGGAGTCGAAGGAAGCTGGATGACTTCTGTGAGATAGCTTGGGGACTTCGCCCACAGGGATGCTGCTGCCCCTGCTGCCAGGCGGAACAGAAGCTCTGAAGGTAAATCCAGATGCAGGAGGGAATCTGGCCTCTGGGGGATGAGTCACCAGTAGCACTGTCTGCAGCAGACCATACATAACCAGGGGAGGTGGGGAAGAGGGGGAGGCTAGCGAGGGCCTCCAAGGCTGTCACTGCACCCATCTTACCTGCAGAAGGCTTTGTAATCATGCCTTAAGAGTTGTTCTTCAGGCCTAGCTTAGAGAGTGATCCTAGGGTATAGACAGGGAAACTGAGGCATGGGAAAGTGTGTGGGTTGATTCAGAGTGTATGCAGCAAATTGACAGTTGGAAATAATCCTTGAGACTACAGAATCTTAAAAGGCATCTGGCTGAGTTCCGCAGGAATTAACATGCCCCTTTCTAGACTAGACTAGACAGTATTTTCACAAACTCAGCTGAGACAATTTCAGAGGCTGCTATGGCCAAAGACAGGGCAGCTAGATGGTGCAGTGGATAGAGTGCTAGGCCTGGAGTACTGAGTTCAAATCTGATCTCAGACACTAGCTGTGTGACTTGGGGCAAGTCACTTCACCCTGTTAGCCTCAGTTTCCTCTTCTGTAAAACAAGCTGGAGAAGGAAATGGCAAATCATTCCAATATCTTTGCCAAGAAAACCCCAAATTGGGTCATGAAGAGTCAGACATATCTGAAAAATGACTGAACCACAATGAAATGGTCAAAGATTGCCTTTGAGAAATCTCATATCACTTTCAATGACCCCAAATTTCCTATTAAAACAAAGGCCCACCTTTTGAAACAACACTGTGAGTCATAGAATACCATAGTCCCAGAAGAATTAAAGTTAAGGACATTCACAATACAATGGAATCCAGGCAAGTGTGGGGGTAGGCCTGAGCTGACTGCAACACATAGAATTGCCCAGGAGAAGCAGCATAAAGCACGTCATCAGAGAGATGTAGGACAGAAAAAAATATGGGCCAATCACACAGAGAGAGTGCGAGAACAAATTCAATTCAATTCAACAAGCATCTACTAAGAATACACCTTCTCTGTGCTAAACCCTGGGTCCAAGGTAAAAGGGAAGCAGTCCTTGTTCTAGAAAGAGCTTATGGACTTCATTAGCGGGAAATACAACCTACACCAATAAGTAAATACAAAATATGAACAAACAGATTCAAAGCAATTAATGTAGGGCAGCTATGTGGTGCAGTGGTAGAGTGCTACATCTAGTGGAAGGACTCATCTTCCTGAGTTCAAATCCAACCTCAGACACTTACTAGCTGTGTGACCCTGGGCAAGTCACATCACCCTGTTTGCCTCAGTTTCCTCAACTGTAAAATGGGCTGGAGAAGGAAATGGCAAACCCCTCCAGTATCTCTGCCAAGAAAACCCCAAGTGGGATTATGAAGAGTTGGACATGACTGAAACTAATGAACAACAACAATTAATGTCCCAATATCCCATGAGCCCTGTTGGTATCCATGCAATGTCAAGAGGGCTGCAGCAAGGACCATGGCTTGTTAAGTGAACCCTCTGAAGGATTTACAGGAGGACATGGTCAAGAGTTGCAAAGGACAGATTATAATCTGTTTCCTCAGTGGGAATGCCCAAATGGATGAGACTCTGGAATTTTTGTGGCAGACATTGAAGTAACTCTGACAGGAGATAAACACATATATATCCTTGGAACATTGTGCTGGGTTCTGGATTGAGATGTAAAGTTTAGCTAAGATATAGTCCCTGTCCTTTAGGACTACAAGGGATCCGTGTGTGTGTGTGTGTGTGTGTGTGTGTGTGTGTGTGTGTGTGTGTGTGTGTGTGTGTACGCGCACCTGCAAGGACAAGCATACCTGTGACTTCAAGTCCAAATTCAAGTGAGGGAAGGGACCAAAGAAAACTCTTTCCCCAGGCTTTTAATTAAAAAATAATCAATAGCTAATCATAGCTCAAATTGACATTGTACTTGAATGATTTGAACGCCAAATGATTCCTCCCCCTGTGCAGTAGAATGATTATGATTCCCATTTCACAGAAGGGAGAACTGAAGCTCAGAGATGTGTAATGACTCACCCAAGGTTAAGTATACTTTTTCTGCAAGATCACATTAGGTCATAGTAATTGACCAGTGAATATTGAAACCTTATCCAAGACTGGACTAGACAAATGAGGAATGAATGAAAAAAAACCCCCACATTAATTAAGCTCTTACTATGTGCCAAGTATTATACTAAGCACTGAGTATACAAACACAGAGGCAAAGACAGTCTCTTCCTTCGAGGACCTTATATTCTAATAGACAGAGTGGTGGCCAAGGAGATGTAGTTTAGTTTAGACATTTACAGGCATAGTGAGGGGACCTATAGAGGAATAGACTGATACTCCCTTTCCAGGAGCAACAACAGAATTGATTTGATTATGAAAAACTAGGAGGTAAAGATGGGAAGGAACTAAGGGGAGAGTACTGCTGGTGAGAAGAGAGCCATGGAGTGAAATGACATATGGTTGGATTAGAGCCTGGTGACTTGAGGAAACCGATCAGGCCACTGAGCCACAGGGCAGAAGTTTGGAGTGGGGCATATGAAAGTGTTAATGCATCCAGGGGATGGGCTCCAGTCCAGTCCACAAGGCTGCTGGTGACAAGATGGCCAAGAAGTAAAGAGGGTCCCTGAAGCCCCTTCCAACTCTAAATTCAATTATCAGGTAATCTACAATCTAACCACTGACTCCTGGCAACTGATGGATAAGGGTGGCATAGTGGAAAACCTCCTAGATTTGGAAGCAGAAGATTTGGGTTCAAATACCGGTTCTGCCATTTGTTAGCTGTGTGACTCGAGGAAAGTGATTTGATTTCTCTTGGCCTCAGCTTCCTCGTCTGTGACATGAACGGGTTGGATCCTATGACCTTTAGAGTCCCTTCCATGTCTAAATGAATGATTCATTGATCATGGAATGGATTCCCAGCAAGGAGAGGAGGAGGATTCACCCTTTCCCATCAGTAACTTGGGCTGATGGCAGCCCCAGGCCTCATCTTCATAAGTCTAAGGACAAATCAAATGTAGGTTGTCTTTGGGAAAAGACTGAGGACTCTCGGCTCCAGAAAATGAGCCTGAATTGTCTGCTTTATCTTTTTTTTTTTTGAAGATGACACCTGTGATTTTATTGTCATATGAGACTTCTGGGGAGGAAGCTACATTTACCAACATAAAGTTACATAGCTGACAAGAATTATATAGTCACTATGCAAGTCAAATGCAGACTTGAACATGTCTTCCTGATTCCAAGGTCATTTCTCTACATACTTTGCAATGCTTTCCCTGGTTTATACTTAATAGTCTCTTTCGTCTATTTCCACTGAATCAGACCTGGTGGGATCACCAAGGGCCTTCTTAAGGGCCTTCTATGTGACAACCACTGTGGACTTCCACTGTAGAAGGAGCCTTGGAGAGGAAGCTCAGGCTTCACTTGCTAGCTCATCTTCTGTGCATCCTTTTCCAGTTTCCAAAGTGCCATCATCACAACTACCCTGGGAGATGGGAAGTGTAAGCAGCACACAGGTGAGGAGGGGGAGCCTGTGAAAGGATCACTCAGCTACTTAAGTGGCAGAGCCAAGAATCCAACCCCATTGTCTCCAGACCCTTTCCAGTATATAACACTAACCTCTGTTCAGGGGCTGAGCTCTCGGTTTTGGTAGAAGTTTCCCAGCATTGAGTTCCTCCTAAGCCAAGGTAGCTCCCAAAGAGGAAATATACATGTAATCATTTCTTCCACACCTATTCAGTGAGCATTTATAGAGGGCTTGTCTGGGTATCTGGGCTAAACCAGATTGAGCATAACTGACAGGCCTCAAACCTATCAGTGAGTTAGGGGATGTCTACCCCAAGCATGTGAAGACCTCCCCCAGCAGAATGGGTGGATGAGAACGATCTGTTCAAATGGCCATGAAAGCAGCTGAAGCAGACGTTGTTGAGTGCTTAGAGGTTAGTTCAGGGGTGTGGAACCCATGACCTTGAGGCCACATGTGGCCTTCTAGGTCCATGGGTGTGGCCTTTTGACTGAGTCCAAGTTTTACAGAATACATTCTTCTATTAAGGGCATTTGTTCTATGAAGTTTGGATTCAGTCAAAGGGCCACACTTGAGGACCTAGAGGGCCATATGTGGCCTTGAGGCCACAGGTTCCCCACCCCTGGTCAGACACCAAAGATACCGAAGTCATCAGCTGCATCCTGGTCCTGACTTTGTTTTGTCAGGTGACTTAGATGGCTCTGAAGAGTGAGGCTGACAACTCTGTGCAACTCTGACTCATTCAAATCCAACTCATGAGAAAGTCAAGACATCACCCGTGATGTCATTGGTCCTCTTTGAAAATGAAGGAAAACTGTGTACTGAGCAATATATTAGGCTTTGTGGACAGATTTTTAAAAAAAAGATAGCCCTGAGCCTTATGGAACTCAAAGCCTATTCCCATGGGACAAAGCACAGTAGGCTGTGTGGGAAGAGACAGCTGTTGGTGGGAGGGAACTGTTCTTGGTCTACTTAAACTGCCTTTTCTTTTCCTCCTGCTTCTTTCTCCAAACTTCTAAGCCTTGATGAAATGGTTGGAGAGGGCACCTTTCCCTGAGGCATAGTTAAAGGTCTCTTCTTTATTCGATCCTTTGTAAATAGTAAACAGCTTCTTGGGCTCTCTCAAGGTGCAGGGGAATGACAGAGATTCTTTGTGAAGCTTATTGGTAGAAGGAACTGAGATGTTTAGCCCAGAGAAAAGAAGAGCTGGGCAACACTTTAGTTGTCTACAAGCACTTGCAAAGCATTCTTCTACCTGTAGAAGAGAGATTAGATTTGGTTACTGACTCTAGAGGGCAGAACTAGGGACAAAGGGTGGAAGATGCAGAGAAACATTTTCATTTGAGAGAAGGAAAAATTCTTAAGCTACTTAGAGCCATCCAGAAGTGGGGCAGGCTGCTTTGAGAGGTGGTGTTTTAGGATATTTGAAGGCCTTCATAGAATCTCACACTCTCAGAGGTAGTAGCCTTCTCACGCTGGAAGTGCTTCCTCCTTCGAGGCCCCTTCCTCCTCCTCCTCTGATTGGTGAGTTTCTCCCCAGAACCTCCATTTGAGGAAGTATACTGGCCAGCCATGCTCACTTCCAACTCAGCTCAGCCCCTGCTTCTCCAGGCTGCTTTCATAACTTCCCTTTTCCCCCAGGGGATGCTGACAAATATTTGACAGCTGGATCTCTGAAAATGCAATACACATTTAAAGTTTAAATGCGCATTATTGACATTTTCTCCATCACTTTCTTTAGTCTAGGCAATCAATAAAACGATAAATCAAGTTTTGGTTTGTAACTTATTTCCGAGATGAAAATTTAATAATCACGTGGGTTTAAGTAGGATCCAAAACAACCCTCCTTTCTACCCCCAATTTTTAATGTATTGTCTTCTCCCATTAGAATGTAAGCTCTTTGAGGGCAAGAACTAACTGTCTATTTGCTTGTGTTTGCATTCCCAGTGCTTAGCATGATGTCTGGCACATCATAAGTCTTAACATATGCTTTATTTGTGTACCTATTGATTATCTATCAATCTACTTCTCTTTCCTAGTCCTGCCCTCTTGTGCCCAACAGAACAACACCTGCCAGTCCTTCAAATATTTGAAGACTATTCTCACCTCCCTCTCCCATGGCTTCTGTTTCTGAGACTAAATATCCCCAGTTCTTTCAACCAATCAGCATAGGCCATTTGGCTTGATTTCCAAGTCCTTCACCATCCTGGTCATCCTCTTCTGTACGCTCTACAGCTTATCAGTCTCCTTAAAATGTGGGGCACAGAGCTGAGCACCATGCTCTAGAAATCATCTAATCAGGACTGTCCCTTACCTTCCTTGTCTTGGGTCTCTCCAAGGTGTGCCTCCTTCACCTGGTGCTTAGTTGTTGTTGAGTTATTTCAGTCATGTCTCATTCTTCGTGTCCTCATTTGGGGTTTTCTTGGCAGAGATTCTGCAATGGTTCACCATTTCCTTCTCCAGCTCATTTTACACTTAAGAATAATGAGGCAAACAGGTTAAGGAACTTGCCCAGGGCCATACAGCTAATTAGTGTCTGAGGCAGATTTGAACTCAGCAAGATGAGTCTTCTTGACCCTAGGTCCAATGTTCTAGTCATGCAAAGCTGATTTTTTAATCCAAGCATACACCAAATATCATCTTATGAAATTTGGCTTAACACTAACCTGTGTTTTTAAAGCAAAGACTGGTTGGATATCCTGCAAAGGAGATTCTTCACTGGGGAGGACCTCTGAGGTTCTTTCCAACTCTGAGATGCTATAGTGCACTGGTTCGAAGTAGACTAGGTGAGACTGCTATGTGATGGTTAACTTCATTAACTCAAAGGGGTCATCATTTTCTGGGTCCCGGAAGAGAGGATGGATAGTTAACCTGCTTCTCTCTTCAACTGCTGCTGCTGCTGCAGTGGTGGCTGCTCCTCCTCCTCCCCCCTCCTTCCTTCTCCTCTTTCTCCTCCTCCTCCTCCTGGTCTCTCCCCTCCATTTCCTCCTCTCTTGCTTTTTCCTCTTCCCCTATCTCCTCCATTTCTTCTCCTCCTCCTCCTTCTCTTCCTCTCCCTCCTTCTAGCACAGTTGCTGTGTGACTTAGCTCCAATTTAGCCTCCTCTGTGCCTACTGTGGTTTTAGGACATTGGAGGATTCTGTGTGTTAATCGCCCACTGCCCTATCTCCAACCAGGCCCAAGGGCATTGGGGCCGCATTCATTCCACTCCTTGGTTCCCTCTTTTCAATTTAAGGAGTTAGTTCTGGTTCCATTCAGTTTGCCAAGCCCCATGACCTAGGTCTTCTGGAGTCAGGCCATCTCAGAAAGTAGGCTTTGAAGGCCACTTCATTGGACAAGGGAGCCCACCATGGGCTGAGAAGCAATAGAAGGAGTGGATAGGGCACTGGCCCTGGGTCCAGATCCTGCCTCAAACACTTGCTGCTTGAGTGACCCTGGGCAATTCCCTGCACTTCTCTGCCAATTTTCTCATTTGTTAAATGAAAAGGTTGGACTCAATGGCCTCTAAGTTTCCTTTTAGTTCTAAATCCATGATGAGATCTGATCTCTGCCTTACAACTTTATGAATAAGGAGTAACAGAAAAGTCTGCTTATCTCAGGGAGCCAAGCCCTGCTAAGAGCTCTGTCCTCTGGTTTCTATCAGAAGACCTCAGGCTTGGACTTGGCTGACTTCTGCCTGTCCATGCTCTCAGCTCAGGTCTTTTGGGGAGAGACAATGATTAGGACCCTCTGACACAGTTGGCTTAAATCAAGCTGCAGTGGATTTCAAGGCAGGAATATCTGAGTTCAAATCCTGCCTCAGGCACTCTCGAGCTGTGATCCTGAGCAGGTTTCTTATCTCTGTTTCGATTTCCTCATCTATAAAATGATGAGGTTGAATTCAATGGCTTCTAAGATTCTTTTCAGCTCTAAATCTATGACCTTATGATCCTAAAAATGCTGGATTTGGGATCAGATAATTTGAATTCCCATTCTATCTCCTCCCCATTTTACTACTTGTGTGATCTCAGGCAAATTGTCTTTTGTCTCCAGGTCTCAGTTTCTTCTTCTGTAGATAGAAGGGCACCCCCAAGCTGGCCTCTGAAGTCCCTTCCAGCTCCCAGTCTATGATCTGAAGTCGTTTTTATAGAGAAGGAGGAGGCAAGCTTTAGAGACTGACCCTTCCTTTGCCTAGATAGTGCAAAGCCCAATTAAGCCATTCCCCTCTCTTCCTGCCACCTCTTTTCCCCTAAATTTACCTTCAGTTCTTCCTATTTCCTTATCTTCCTTTTGTAATCAGGATCATAGAATCATAGATTTTGACCTGGAAAGGATTTTAGGGTTCATCTAGACCAACCCCTTCATTTTACAGATAAGGAGACAAACCACACCCAGAGAGCTTAGTGATTTGCTTAAGGTCACCTAGGCCGGCAGGTGGCAGGAGTCAAGGGCTGGGCTTCCAGCTTCAGCCCTCTTTGTACCACAACAGATCTGCTCCTTCTGCCCTTTTGACTTCCCCCCACAGGAGGGAGGAAGCAGGCATTGTAGGGGCCATGGGGGGAAACCACCTTGTGTGCCCACAAGGTCCTTCTATGTGAAGGTAAGATGTCATGGTGCCCCTTTCCTTAAGGACCCTTGAAGGCCTCAGCTAGCTGAGTCCTCCATGCATGCGTCTCACTGGTGAGGGTCCCTGTACAAAGGCTTCCTTTTGCTAGAAGTTGATCAGAGTTCTGAGAGACTGGGTCAGCGTATCCTTGCAAAGATCTGGTCTGCACGGCAGCTCTCTCCTTGGCCTCTCCTCACCCTGGCATCCATTCTTTTCAAAGAGTTAAAATAAAAATCCAAATGGATTTGGGTGCAGCACCCACAAGCCACCTCCTTTGCTCCGTGCCCATGGCAACCTCCAGTAAAAGCAAGTAGCAACTGAGAATGTGGCCCAATCCCTGGGCTGCTCTGGGCCAGATCCTTCACTGCTTGTCTACCAGGCCAGCTGGGGAGAGGGTCAGCTGCATTCAGGTCTGGCTTACTGTGCTGCCTCCCCGACCTCTACAATCTCCATCCCCTGGTCCTTCTAAACAGCGGGCCCACAGTATCTGCACACCCTCCTACTCTCCTTCCTCCCTTGCCAACAAGTCCTGTGCCATTTCAACCTAGAAGCCTTGTCCCTTTTCCTAAAGCCTTGTGGGCAGAGAAGGAGCTTCAAGGAGGGAGGTGGGCAGAGCTGTTCCACCCCAGAGCTGTGACAAGTTTCTGATTTGAGGAGGGGAGTGCTCTTCTATGCTCAGGTGCTGACTCCTAGTGCCTAATCTTGGAATAGCATGTCTCCATTCTCCCCATTTCCCAGCTGGAGAAATGGAGGCTGGCCTGTCATTGAGTAATTGGACTACTGGGCTTTGGACCAGTGAAGAACAGTTGCTTTGTAAATTATCAGAGGCAGCTGCCTTATAGGAAGGAAAGAATAATATATTTAGAGTCAGAGGACTGGCTTTGCTGTGGGACACTGGGCAAGTAATTTCCCCTCTCTCAGCCTCAATTACCTTATCTCTAAGAAAGATTTGGAGTAGATCTCTAAGATGTCTTCCAGCTCTAAATCAGGGGTTCTGAGCTGGAGGGCCATGGAGTCCAAACACCTCATTTTACGAAGAGAAAATTGAAGTCCAGGTCCAAAGAAAATCATTATCAGAGGCAAGATTGGAACCCAGGTTTTCTGATTCTAGAACCAGTGCCCTTTCTAATATACCACAGCCCTGTCCTATAACTATATTTTACTTCTTGGGCCAATGTCTCCTTCACCTTATTTCTTTTGCATTTGCCCCTTTAACTAGAGTCTAAGTGCCCTGTGGTCAACTGCGTCAGTCAGTCAATCAATCAATCTTGATTAAGTGCCTACTCTGTGTCAGGCCTGTGCTAAGCTCTGGGGATAAAAACAAAGCAAAACAAAAGACAGCCCCTGCCCTCAAAGAGCTAACAATCTAGTGGGGGAGACAATATGCAAACAAATATATACAAAGTGAGCTGTATGAAGGATAAATAGGAAATAATTAAAAGGAGGAAGGCCCTGGAATTGAGAGGGGTTGGGGAAGGGCTACTTGGAGGAAGTGGGATTTTATATAGATCTTAAAGGAAGCCATGGAGGTCAGTAGTCAAAGAGGAGGAGGGAAAGAATTTCAGGCATGGAGGATACCAGAGAGAATGCAGGGAGCCCAGGGATGGAGTGTCTACTTCACGGAACAGCCAAGAGGCCAGTGTCACTAGATAGAAGGGTATATGTTGGGCAATAGGATGTAAGAAGCCTGGAAAGATTTTGTGTTTACTCCTGGAGCCACTGGAGTTTCTTGAGTGTGTGTATGTGTGTGTGTGTGTATGTGTGTGTGTGTGTGTGTGTGTGTGTGTGTGTGTTTTGGAGGGGAGGTTGATATGGTCAGTCCTGTGCTTTAGGAAAATCACTCCAGTGACTAAATGGATGATGGATCGGAGTGGGGAGAGACTTGAGGCAGGCGCACCCCCCCCCTCCAGGCAAGCTATTGCATTAATCCAGGCATAGGGGGATGAGGCCCACACCACAGTGGTGGCAAGAGAAGGAACGCTTGGTGTTCCAAGCACCTGGAACATATCCTGGCCCATAGTCATTGCTCAATAAATGTCTGTGGCAGAACTCCAGGATTATAGTATTCTCGGCTAATCAGGATAACCCAGAAAGAGAAACATTCTTCTTTCTCCTATTTGGAATCATGAATCTAAGCAATTTGGATAAGGCAAAGGGATTCTGTTGCTCTAAGATATGATTTGTAATAATGTTAGGGGCAGCTTGGTAGAGTGGATGGAAAATTTGCCTCAGAAGCAGAAGGACCTGGGTTCAGGTCTTGCCTCTGAAACATTCAAGGCTGAGTGACCCTGGCCAAGTCACTTAACTGTTCTAAGCCCTAGATAACAACTGGATATGTCTATAAGTTTCAGAAAAGGCATTGATCTGTATTGGTAAAATGAATTTCTTCATTGGGAATTCCCTATGCCAATTAAATCACAGGCCTCATCACAAAAAAAAAAAGACTTCATAACAATTCACATTTGATAAGTACTTTAAAGTTTTCTAAGCATATTATTTAACCCTGTGAGATAAATAATACAAGTATGTTTATGCCCATTTTACAGATGAATTTGACATTCACAAAGGTCATGTGGACCCACAGCTACCTAGCATGCACCCAAGCCTGAGCTCTAGCTCAGGCCTTTGACTGAGGTCAGGACTTATGCGGCTGAAACTTATCGCTTCATACCTTCCTTGGGCTAGGTGTGGGGAGAGAGGAATATAAAAAAAAGAGTGGCACTTACATTCTACATGAGGAGATCCCATTTCAGCATGGTCAGAAAAAATATTTTAAATCTGATTCATGCTTTTTATCTTTCAGTGGGTTAAATGGAGGATAACATGGGAGCTCTTAAAGGCAACCCAGAATTAATGTCTAAATAGGGGGCATAGAGGCAATGGGTCCTCAATATGTGGGTCCTGATCCCTGTGAGACACCAAGTTATTGCAATGCTCTATATGTCAATCCACAAATAAGCAAACATGCCTTCTTCAGAGTCAATCGAGAACACACCACACGTCTCCACCTGCATGTCCCATAGCTATCTCCCATTTCTCACCAACCTATCCCTCTTCCCAAATTCCCTGCTTCTGGTGGTGGTACTACCACCCTGACAGTTACCCAGGTTCCAAACCTTGGGGGTATCCTTGAATCTTCCTCTCCCTGAACCCTCATATCAAATTGTGTCAAGCTTACGTCTCTATCTTTCCTGTTCGTCCCCATCTCTCCATTCACACAGCTTCTGCATTAAAATGGTCCCTCATCACCCACTCCCTGGACCTTCCAATTAGGCTTTTTGCCTGTATTCTCTCCCTCCCTCCATGCTCCACATAGCTGCCAAATTGATATTCCTAAAATCCAGAGCTAACCACAGCTCTTACTCAAAAATCTCCAACTCATTTTACAGATGAGGAAAGTGAGGCTCAGAAAGGTTCGCTGACTTGGTCATTATCCCTTACACCTCACTTCCCCTGACTACTCTTCAAAACAGTGCCATTAATGTTCATCAAATAAGACATTCCATCTCCTGATTCCAGGCATTTTCAATATCTGTGTGACTTTAGGCAAGTCATTTAACCTCCGTCTGCATCAATTTCCTTAACTGAGAATGAGGATGGAGATAATAAATGGGAATAATAAAAGCACATATCTTACAGGGTGATTGTAAGGATCACATAAGATAATAATTGTAAAGAACTTAGCACAGTGCCTAGCACATAGGAGGCACTATATAAAGGTGCTTATCCCCTTCCCTTGCCCCCAAGTACTGGGTCAGAGAATAGTGAGGTCTGTGTAAGATTCAAGATGGAAGCTCATTCCCAAGAAAGGCCCTGAGGACCTTGATTGGGAGCTGATGGTGTAGGGACTGTGGGTGCAGTTTGGGGGCACCATCTAACATAGTCTGGGAAAGGTGGCACTATCAGGAACCGGGGATCATGGACCATGGATCTAGAGCTTGAAGGACCCCTGACATCCATTTTGTCCCCAGTTTTTAAGCCTTTTTCTGTGTCATGGACCTTTTTGGCAGTTTGGGGAAGTCTATGGGCTTCTCAGAATAATATTTTTAAATACATAAAATAAGATAACAAAGGAAATAAGTTATATTGAAATATAGTTCTCACAATATTTTTAAAAGTTCATGGACTCCAGGTTAAGAACTCCCAATTTAGCAAAAACTCCTTTATTTACAGATGAGGAAACTGAGGTGTAGAGAGGGAAAATTACTTATTCTAGGTCACACAAACAACAATTGGCAGAGGAAGGATTTGAACCTAGGTCCTCTGACTCCAGAATCTGTGTTCTTTCTATTTCAACCAATTTGGGAATGTGAGGTTCAAGCCCCACTCTCCCTGCCCTTCTGGGATCCTATTGCCCTACTCTGAACTCCAGGGAGCCTTCTTGGACTTGGGGAGCAAGTGCTTTTTTCCCTCTCTCCTTCCTCCCTCCCAAATCACTGCAGCATTTCCAGCTGGGGTAGGTCCGTGTTCCTGACAGACCCAACCTTAGGCAGGGGCTGAATAGCTCTAAGCCTGGTGCTTTTCATAGTGGCTCATGTTTATATGACTGCTCTTTTCAAAGCAACCGTGTGCAACAAGTAACAAGAGTATTCACCTCCCATTTTGCAGATGAGGAAACTGAGCCTAAGGGAGACTAAGTAATAGCTTGTGCAGCTATAGAATGGCAAAGCCAGCAACTCAAGCCCAAGTCTTTTTGTTTTTTAGTTTAAATTTTAATTGCTCTCTTTATCTCCAATTATATTCTCTCCCTTCTCTGCCTATTGAACCAACCCTTTTAAACAAAAATTTAAAAGAATAAAGGGGGGGGGAAGCAATTCAGCAAAACTAACCAACACATCCACTGAGTCTAACAGTATAGCTCTCCACTTCTCCCCAAAAGAGAAGAGACATCTTTTCTTATCTCCTCTCTGGGGCTGACCTTTGTTTTTGTTGTTCTTTCCACTTATGTCATTGTTTTCCTTAGTCTTACCACTTCTTTCTGCATCAGTTGGTGTAAGTCTTCCCATGTTTCCCTTTTATTTTTATATCTATCATTTTTTATGGTACAGTGATATTCCATTACATACCACATTTAATCATTCCTCAATCAATGGGTGTTTATTTCATTTCCAATTCTTGGCTATCACAAAAAGTGCTATGAATATTCTGGTGTATTAGGATCTTTTTTTCTACCTTTGAGCTCCTTGGGGTATATACTTACGCATGAGATCTCTAGGTCAAAGATAATGTACACTTTAGTTACTTTCTCATCATAATTCTGTACTGCTTTCCATAATGGCCTGCTGCATTCACAATTCCACCGACAATGTATTAGTGCACCTGTCCTTCCACAGCCCCTCTGATATTGACTATCCTGATTTTTTTTTTAATCATCCTTATCAGTTTTTGTGGTATAAGGTGAAATCTAAGAGTAGTTTTGATGCATGTTTGTTAGTAGTTCATAATTCTTCTGAGAAACATTTATTCCTATTCTTTGACCACTCATCCATTGGGGGATGGCTCTTTGCTTTATACATTTATCAAACCCATGTCTTTTGGCTCTGAGCCTAAAAAACACAAGCTCTATAGCAAACATCTTACAGTATTGTTAAAGATTCAAATGAGATGTGAGAAACATATGGAAAAAAATTGCCTTGTAAACTGGAGTTCTATATTTTTGATTTTTACTAGACCCATGATTTAATTGACTTGAGGACCTTTAAATGAGGAGCTCTTTCTACCATGATGTACTCTTCTTGGTCAGCTTCTTCTTGATAACTTGTAGTCTAAGGGGACTGACTACTTAGGCCACTGTGAGGGTAAGTAATTTGTCCATGGTCACATGACCCATGTGTGTTGGAAGCAGAACTTGAACCCAGGTTTTCCTGACTCTAAAGTCAGCTCTCTATCCAATTACCTAATACTGCTTCTCAAAGCACTATTTCAATGCCAGTTATCATTCTTTGTCCTAATGTGCCAAGGATAAGGGTGGATGTTGCTTCACTTCATGTACTAGCAGGAGGGGAGCTAGGAACCGACTCTTCCCCAGCAAATCACAGGCTACAACCTTGGACTGATAAAGCCTTCTTTACTCCCTATTTGGAAATACCTTTGGATGGGTGGCCTAGAAGAAGAAAAAAGAAAAAATGGAATTTATGTTGTTTTTAAAGGTCATCATCTTCAGTTTCCTTTTCCTGCCAGACACTTGGTAAGACAGAGCCCTTAAGAGCCCATCTCAAGAATTCTCAGTTCCTCTTGTCTCCCTGATCCAATGTAGTATACAATTCCCCAGCACCCACACCATTCTACCAAAATCCCTGACTATTGAAGGACAGTGGAATGTGAGTGTGGTTATGAAGATCACCATTATCAAGGTCATGAGAATCAATTAGAGTAACTAGGCATGTTTATGCTGGAGAAAAGAAGGTGGGGGTGGAACGCTGCTAGATGGACAGACAGATGGATGGCCATGAGAACTGTCTTCAATTGTATGAAGGACTGTCACATGGGAGAGGAATTAGACTTGGTCTGTTTGGCTCCCAAAAGAAGAGTCAGGAGCAAAGAAGGAACAATAAAGAAAAAGGAACCAGGCTTTATGTCAGGAATAACGTCCTAACAATCTGACCCATGTAGAAGTGGAATGGGTGATCTGGGAAGGGAGAGGGTTCCCCTTTATCGGAGATCTTTAAGCACAGGTTGGATGATGACCTGTTAGATGGTTGTGTTGGGCCTTCTCTTGGGGGCTTGGGTTGGATTCGATGATTGCTGAGGTTCCAGCAATTTTGAAATTCTATGAGTCTGTGATTTGTGATTAGGTGATTAGATGAAAGAAATCTGGAGTGAAACCAGTTTAAGGCCTTTTATGAAACAGAAGTTAAGTGGCTCAGTGGATATAGCACCAGGCCTGGAGATAGGAAGGCTCATTTTCTTTAGTTCAAATCTGGCCTCGGACACTTACTAGTTGTGTGACCCTGGGCAAGTCACTTTACCCTGTTTGCCTCAGTTTCCTCATCTATAAAATAAGCTGGAGAAGGAAATGGCAAAACCACTTCAGTACTTTTACCAAGAAAATCCCAAATGGACAATCTGAACATGGACATGGACATGGACGTGGACATGGACATGGACATGACTGAAAAATGACTGAACAACAATAACATGAAAGAGAAAAATGAGAATACGGATGGATTCAGGGCCCTGGGATTCAGAGCTGGAGATAACCTTACAGATTGTCTTGTCCAAAACAAGGATCATTTTGGAAAACATTGATGATGAGGCCAGACTGAAAAGAAATGGTTGGAGAAGACCTTGTCTTGGCTATATTTTGAATTCTTCTCCTTGCCCCCACAAGTGTCTAGCCCGGTGCTCTGACCCAGAAGGCATTTTATGTTTTGTTGAAGTTCACTTTGTGACTTGGAAGCAAGCCTCACCATAAGGAGTATGTCAGAATCAGGAGGTGTGGCTACCACCCAAGCAGCCCTTGCCTGGTTTAGGGCCCAATGAGACCCCTTTAGTCATCCCAGTATTGAGAGCTGTAGCAACTTTCTTCCCTCCTTGCAGCTGGGAGATTGCAGAACTTCCATCAGGCTTATTTGTAGAGGTTAATCTGAGAGCTCAGAAAGCTCCATAAAACACTGTATTTACATACTAAATTCACTTCAGCTAAATCCTCTCAAACTCCCCCAAAGTGTCCACTTTGCTAGAGATCTGTGATTTGGCTTATGGAGATTTCTCAGGGGCCTCTGTGAAATAACTGGCCTCCTTTCCCTCTCTCCATAAGGACAATTATCAGTCTCTAGTTTGCAGCAGGGTAGGCTAAAGCTTTTCCAGGTAACAAAGACTGAACTGACTCTGCGGGGAGTTGTTCCTTGGAGACTCAGGATTTCAAGCTCAAGAAATTAGTGAGTTACACCAGGGAATTGGAGAGTGACTAAGACATTAATGAGAAGCCTCACCCTGGGACCTTCCTCCCAAACTGTTGGAGCAGACATCAAATAAGGGGAGTCGCCTTCGCTTCCCATTCTCAATCACTGAGAAAGTTCTAGAGCTGATGGGCTAAAATATTCTTACCTTTTTAGTATTCAAGGGGTTATTAAAAAATGGGTTTGGTTCCAGACGGTGAATCTGCATGCTAATGTCATGCTCAGCACTGGAGCGGGAATCTGTGGATGGAACCATTGTTTATTCGGAAAAGAGACTGTGTGGAATGGCTGGCTTCCTTCTTCACAATCTGTTGGGTTTTCTGAATTCCTATTTAGTGATTACATACACCAACAGGGTCAAAAGAGTGGGGATGAGAAAGGAAAACAACAGAAGAAGGGAAGAGAATAAATTGTTACTTCAATGGGTGTGGTTTTTTTCCTCCACTATGTTTCTAAGAAATGCCCTGGCCAAGAGCTTTTAATGCAGGTGGGCTTTCAGAAAATATCACCCAATAGCAACATTCAGGATGGAGAGGCAGGAATCCCAAATTCTGGTTCTCTCTCCATCATTGCCTTTTTAGGGGACTATCAATCACCCAAGGAAATTCAAACACTGTTAGAACTTCCCTGTAGGCGGGCGGGAGGCAGTGTGATAGAAGAGTCAAGAGATTCAGGTTTTATTTCTGGCTCTGCTATTCCTTCACCCCCTGTGTGATCTTGAGCAAGTCAATTTACTCCTTGTGGTCCCAATTTTCTCATCTCTAAGATGAAGGAATTAGATTATTAGACTATAAGAATAGCCTCTTTACCTAGACCTGCTCCTCCAAAACATACAAATGAAATTCTCATCCAAACAACTTTAAATAATGCTTCGAAACAGATTTTGGAGCATCAGAACCCACAAAAGGACAGGGTAAAACAATTTTCCAGCCCAAGACAACTTAGAAGGTTGGCAGGAAAGGTCTGTCACCCAGGGTGAGAGTGGAGTGTAGGCTGTACCCCAGCAAACCAGCAGCAGGCCTTGGGAGCTACTGCCACAATGATGGCAGCAGCTGCTTCTGGAGCTCTCAGTACACGGACAGTAGGCAGAAGGTCAGACAACTGATCAAAAGGAGATCACAGGATCCCTTTACTGGCACTTGGTGGAGGACTCTGTTGCGTTGTTCATACTTAGATCCAGGTCAAAGTCCTGAGTCACAGTCCCAGGGTGAGGAGGAGTACTACCAAACCAGAGCTTGTAGCCCCAGGGAAGTAGGAACCCTTCTTACAGTTTCAGGGCAGAAAAAGTACTTGTGGCCACTCACAGACTAGAGCACAAGTCAGGAGAGTAGTAAACACACCTCTCCTTAAATCATAGCACCCTGGAAGAACTGAAAGCTTGAAGATCTCCAGAACTAGCTGCACAAAAAACTGAAGCTTGGGGCAATGCCCCCTTTACCCTGGGAGCAGATCCCAACTTTAATATAAAGTTAAAAGTCAAGAAACAGGCAGGAAAAATGAGCAACAAAAACATTCTGACCATAGAAACTTACTACAGTGACAGGAAGATCAAAACACACTCAGAAGAAGACAACAAAGGCAAATTGCTACATCCAAAGCCTCAAAGAAAAAATGTGAATTGGTCTCAGGCCCAAAAAGAATTCCTGGAAGAGCTCAAAAAGGCTTTTAAAAATTAAATAAGAGAGGTAGAGGGAAAATTGGCAAAACATACAAGAACATTAAAACCAGCCACTAGGAAAAATAATCTGGGCCCAGGCTTGGAAGCTATCTGAGCATTCACCAGACCAAGGAAGAAACTCTCCCTCCTATCTTTCAATTGCCTGTAAGCATATGTCTCTGTGTGTGTGTGTGTGTGTGTGTGTGTGTGTGTGTGTGTGTGTGTGTGTGTGTGAGAGAGAGAGAGAGAGAGAGAGAGAGAGAGAGAGAGAGAGAGAGAGAGAGAGAAGGAGAGAGAGCGCATTTCAATAACTTCCTCCAGGTGCTGAGAATTTCACTTCAATCTCAGTGCTTCAATCTCAGTCTGATGGAGGACTAACACAGTTTATCAGGATGCTCCTCAGTGACAATAGCTAACATTCTGGACAACTCAATTGGGATCCAAAAAGATCTTTACAGACCTGATGGTGTAGTAAATCAAATATGATGCAATTTAATAAGGCTCAAAGTAAAGTCTTACTCTTGGGTTCAAAAAATCATCTTCACAATTACTCGGTTGGACAAAGGCCCTCTAGATTCTCCTGGTGAATCAGGCCTTCAAACAGATATTGTAATAAATCCCTGTGTTCTTTTCTATTTAAGTAGTCATCTTTCTGCATTACAGCTGTGCATTCTGGGGATGAAGCATGGTACCTCATACTGTTGTGTCAACAATTTCAAAGACCCTGGGTGTTAGTGAAAGTTTGAGGCAGGGTCCAGTATAGATCAGGCTCTTTTCTTTCAGCAGGGATTGTACACTGATAGAGACAGCTAGAATGGCTAATAATAATTGCTAGTGGTAATAGCTAGCATTTATATAGCACCTTAACATTTGTAAAGCACATTACAAATGTTATCTCATTTTGTCCTACAACAACCCTTGAATGTAGGAGCTACTATTACCTCCATTTTACAACTGAGCAAACTGAGGTGAACACAGATTAAGTGACTTGCCCAGGGTGATACAGCTAGTTAATACCTGAGGCTGGATTTAAAATTGTGTCTTCCTGACTTCAGGTCTAATACTAATATTCACTTCAACATCTAGCTGCCTCTAATGAAGCCATGAGTATAGTCCCTGGCACCAAATGGATCCTCTCAACCCTTGTATTTATCCTTAACTGACTTTCTCATGATTGCTGTTTTCTGAAATACTTGGGATTCACTTCATCTAGACTGGTGCCTTTGGAGAAGTCTCCAGTTCCCTTTGAGCTATCATATTTATGAAATTCCATAGACTAGGAGCCTATAGGAGCCCTAGGAGCCTTCTGAACCAGCTTTAGTCTGGAGCGAACAGATTATCCCAGTTGTACATGAATAACGCAATACCTCCTTGAGTCAGAACAAGAATAGGACCCAAGGTTAGTGGCAAGTATGTCCCTTTGTATCCTTTTTTTTTGGGGGGGAGGGCGGGTACAAGTGAGTGTTCTGCTGGTGGTTTGTATGTTAATAATTAGAGGAGAGCTGGGAATGACTGTTTCTGCTCCTGAGATCCAGATTTGGATTAGCTCATCAGCCCTTCCTGGATATCTGATCTACCTTACCATGTGCACCAGGCACCCACTGCTGCCTTGAACCCCTCTCTGACTCATCCTTAGGTTCTCATAAGCTTAGGGGATGAGTAGGGGGCTTAAATGAAAGCCAGATCTAGCTGATCACTCTTTTGTGACACAGAAAATTTCTGAGGTCCCTTTCCTACTCTACATACTCTGGTTTCATGGATACCTTTGGTTCTCAAGTGATAGATTTATTTCAAAGACTAGACTTTGACATGGCTGTGGGCTGGTCAGTACAAGGCAGTTCTGGACAGAGCAGAGAGGTGGGTAGTGGAATCCCAAGAATAACAAGTACTTTGGGTCTTATCATCTCCCCTTCTTTGTCTCCAGGGCAAAGAGGTGGTAGCGGGTAGTCAGGATGCCATAGGTTCTTTTTCTTTAGAAAAGATCTGGCTTTAACCAATATTATCCCATTAATGTGACAGCCTGTCTGTGAAGCCCTTAGAATTTATTTCTAGAGCACTTCACATTTTGCAACTCTTACTTGTCATTAAGAGCCTAGGACAGTTCAATGTTAGTCTGACAATTCAGGGGCTAGGCACTTAGATCTCTGGACCCTAAAGAACCTACACTCTTAATTCAATTCAACAAATGTTTAGTAAGTGCCTACTATGTGCTAGGTACTGTGGATACAGACAAAAACCAAGCAGTGCCTACCCTCAAAGAGCATACATTCCACTGAGGGGACATAGAATGCACATCAGTAAGTAACTACAGAGATAGTAGTTACTTTGTAGGGGTACTACAAAGTAACTTTAAAAGGGAGACAGTGTTGAAAACTAGATGGGGAGGGGATTCAGGAAAAGTCTGATATAGGAGGCAGCACCCAGGCTAAGCTTTCAAGGAAGCTATGGATTTTAAGAAGAGAAAAAGAAGTATATTCCAGGTATTAGGGAGGGATGAGTCTTTGTGCAAAGGCATGAAGGTGGTAGATAGGAGAATGTGTCTAGAGAACCGGTAGTAGGTTAATTTGACCAACAAAGAGAGCACTGGAAAGGAAGTATATCTAATAAGGCTGGAAAACTTGGTAGGAATCAGATTGTGGAGGACTTTTCTTCTCAGCGATTCTTGTACTAGGGAAGGGAATTTCCAAGAGATACCACCTAGAGGACCTAAGGAGACTCTAATTGGGGGAAGAGAGAGATGTTCTTCTCTTCAGCTAACATTTCACTCCTTTTGGCAGTAACAGTTCTCTCTTCTCCTCCTCCTATTCTTTCTCCCCTTTCCCCCTCTTCCTCCCTCCTTTCTTCCTCCCTCCTGTCTTCCTCCTTTTCCTCCTTCTCCCCTCCTCTCCCTTCCCTCTCTTCCTTTCTCTCTTTTTATTATTCCTCCTTCACCTCTTTTTCCCTGGCAGTGTTCCAGGGCCAGGCAGGTGCCTGGGCTAGGGTAAAGCAGTAGGGAAAAGATTGTTGAACTTTGCTTCTTTCTTATTCTCCCTCTCCATTTCCACAAAAGGGATGGGAATAGTAGATGAAGTTTGTACTTCCCTTTCTGGGCCTTCATACAGCATTTAAAAGAAAGGTAACTACATACCTGGAATTTCCCTGGGTCAGATCTCTGAATCTGGGCTACCTTGTTATCCTGGTTTCAAGTCTTTTTTTTTTTAAGTATTCTTTTCTTTTTAAATTTTTAGTTCCAAAATTTTTCCTACTTTCCACACCCTCTCTCACCCACTGAGAAGGCAAGCAATATGATATCAATTATACATGTGAAATCATGCAAAACATATTCCATATTAGCCTTAAAAAAAGAGCAAGAGGGGCAGCTAGGTGGCACAGTGGATAGAGCACTGGCCCTGGATTCAGGAGGACATGAATTCAAATCTGGCCTCAGACACATAATAACACTTACTAGTTGTGTGACCCTGGGCAAGTCACTTAACCCCATTGCCTAGCCAGAAAAAAAAAAGAACAAGACCAATGAAGTGAGAAAATTAAACTTCAATTCTCAGTCAGAGTTTATCAGTTGTCTCTCTGGAGATGGACAGCATTTTTTTTTTACTACCGGTCCTTTCAAATTGTCTCAAACCATTGTATTGATCAGAGTAGCCAAATCTTTCACAATTGGTCATCATTACAACATTGCTTTTACTATATACAATGAGCTCCTGGTTCTTCTCACTTCACTTCCTGGTTTCAAGTCTTAGCCCTTGATGGAAAGCACTTCACTGCAAAACAGGCCTTCCTGCCTCCTCCCAGAAAAGTCATCTTTCTTTTGCCTGTTAAAAATCCTTCTGATCCTTCAAGGCCAGCTAAGCTATCACTTCCTCCATTAAGACTTTCTCTCCATTCCTTCCACGAGCATTCTTTCCTATAAGTTCTTCCAGAGCACTTTGTTTGGATCTCTCCTTTGTCCTGGCCACATTCTAACTTGTATTATACTCACCCGTATACATGTCACATCCTCCCATGAGTCATAGTCATGGGATCAGAAGAGCCAGAAGGGACCTTGGATATCATCCAATCCAAACCCTCTACCCTTTGCACAAATCACATTTACAGACATTTCCAGTAATTCATCCTCTACTTGGACACCTCCAGCAACAGAAAACTCACTACCTCACCAGGCAATCCATTCCATTTTTTTCAAATTTAACAAACATGTAAATGCTTGTGATGTACAAGTCACTGTCCTGGGCACACAGTCCCTTATGTTTTATTGAGGGATGTGACATGATCAGGGAAAGTGTACTAACAACTAGAGGGATCAGAAAAGGCTTCCTGGAGGAGGTGGTCCCTGAGCTGAGCCTTGAAGGAAGCCAAAGATTTGAAGAGGTAGAAGGGAGGAGGAAATGCATTCCAGGCAAGAAGAATGACCTGACCTGTGCAAAGATATAGAGGCAAAAGACAGGATGATGAGCTTGGGGCATTGCAAGTAGACCTGGCTAGAATGTAGTATGTGAAGGGGAGCATTGTAAAATAAACCTAGAAAAGTAATCTGGAGGTAGATTCCAAAGGACTTTAAATGCCCAGTGGAGCAGCTTATATTTTATTCTAGGGTCACTTGGGAGCCATCAATAAGCAGAGAAGTTGGGGCAGCTAGGTGGCGCAGTGGATAGACCACCGGCCCTGAAGTCAGGAGGACCTGAGTTCAAATCCAGCCTCAGACCAAACATTTGACACTTACTAGCTGTGTGACCTTGGGCAAGTCACTTAACCCCAATAGCCTAAAAACAAAACAAACCCCCCAAAAAAATAAGCAGAGAAGTCACATGGTTAGACTTCTGGCTAGGGAAGACTATTTCAGTAGCTTATAGAGTAGAAATTGGAATATAGGGGACTAAATGAGCTAGATGAGAGGTTATGAAGGCCATAACAAGGATGGTGGCTAAGTGGAGAGATGTTGATGGAAGTAGAATTGACAAGACCTGGCAACTGATGGGATATGGGGAGTCAGGTAAAAGAGAGAGGAGTCCAGGATGACTTACAAGTTTTGAACCTGAATGACTGGAAAGATAGAGAGGTACATACAGAGGAAATAAGGGAGCTTGAAGGAGAGACAGACATTCCAATGAATTGTTGTGGTCTTTTTTTTGGCAGAACCCAAGATCTTTACTCTGATTAGGGGCCACTTGTCAGCAGTAGGACCCCCTAGGATTGTTTTGGAAATTAGCAGAATTTTCGGCTTCCCTTTAGGTTAGGTTTTTGAGGCAACAAAGAATGAGAATCTGAGGGAGTGCCCATCAATTGAGGAATGGCTGAGCAAGTTGTGGTATATGAATGTAATGGAATACTATTGTGCTATAAGAAATGATGAGCAGGCGGACTTCAGAAAAACCTAGAAAGACTTACATGGACTGATGCTGAGTGATGCAGAACCAGAACATCGTACACAGTAACAGCCCCATTGTGTAATGACTAACTTTGATAGACTTGGCTCTTCTCAATAATGTAAGGATCTAAAACAACTCCAAAAGACTCGTGATGGAAAATGCTATACACATCCAGAGAAAGAACTATGGAGTCTGAATGCATATGGAAGCATACTATTTGCTCTCCTTTTCTTTTGTTGTTTTGTTTTATTGCTTCATTCTCATGATTCTTCCCATCAGTTCTAATTCTTTTTTACATCATAACTAACCGGAAAACATGCTTAATATGAGTGTAAAAGTAGAGCCTGTATCAGATTGCATGCTGTCGTGGGGAGGAGTGAAGAGAGCGAGGGGGAGAAGATTTAAAACTAAAAATCTTAGGAAAGTGAATGTTGAAAACTAAAAACAAATTAATTACTTAAAAAAAGAGACCTAGCACAATAGCAGGTAAGAAAATTTTTTTTGTTGAATTGAAGGCCTAATCCCTCTGTGAACATGCTCTAGGACTAGGTTCCTTCCCCTCTAAGACATTGCTCTAAATGTTCCCCTTGGTGGAATGAAGTTTGGTTTGTCTAATTGCCTGTTTCTTCTAAGAACAGCTAAAAGACCACCTCATCAGGAAGCCTTCTCTGATCCCCCCAAGCTGGAAGCAATCACTCCCTCCTCCGAACTCTTGCCTGACTTTACTCCTCTCTTTTGGAGCTTTCTTGCACTATTCTGATGGAAAGTTATTCATGCAGAGCTCTTTTCTTCCGCTATGAACTTGGAGAAACGTGTAATAGAGTGGAAGGAAGGAACATAGATAAGAAGGGATCTCAGAGGCCACTGGGTCGAATCCTTCATTATATCTATCTATCTATCTATCTATCTATCTATCTATCTATCTATCTATCTATCTGTTTATTTATTTATTTGGCACTTGGGGTTAAGTGACTTGCTCAGGGTCACACAGCTAGTAAGTGTCAAGTATCTGGTCTGAGACTGGATTTAAACTCAGGACCTCCTGACTTCAGGGCCAGTGCTCTATCCACTGCCTCACCTAGCTGCCCCCAATCTCTCATTTTATAGATAAAGAAATGGAATACTAGGGAGGCTAAGTGCTTTGTAAGCTGCCAGGTGCTGGGTAAAGATGAGTAGTAGTACTTGTTGTTATTATTATTATCATCATCATCATTATCATTATTAAGCTTCATGAGGCTAGGGACTATGCCCAATTAGTCTGGGTATTCCTTTATGCGGGGTAGACACTCAATAGATAGTTGTTGAATGGATGGATGGATGGATGGATGGACGGACGGATCCTGGGTCATCATGTGCCAGTGGGGAGGAATAATCTGTTCCTTGTTCCTGGGTCTCTTACTCTGCTTCAGAGGGCTAAGGCTGACTCGTGGCCCTCCTTTCCCTGATCCTGTGTGGAGACCTATGCTAAGATTACTCACCAATGAGCCAGTTTGTGTGAGACCTCCTTCTCCAAGGACCACTGGGGGAGACCCCTGGGATTCACCCAGACTGAGGACTGCATAGCACAGGCATAGTTGTCCAAGGAGAGGTGTTCAAGGGCAAGAAAGTGATTCTCCCCTCCCCCCAGGAAGGAAGGAAAGAATGCCCTGGCCAGGAAGCCACAGTCAGAAATAGCTTTCACAGCAGGAGCAGCCTCACTGACAGTGACTTCACCCAACAGCTGAGCTGGGGGCAGGGTTGTGGGGCTGGGCTGCTGGGTAGGCAGGGCATTGGGTGGAGAGGTAGAGGTGGGGGTGGGTGGGTACTGGAATGGGGGTGAATGTGGAATGGTAGAGCAGGGAGGAGCTGTAGATCAGGGGAAAGGAGAGCTGGCAGGACGAGGACAGGAAACAGTCATCCATCCCCTAGGAAGTATGCTGGTTTCTTAGGTGGATGATCTTCACTAATTAGTCTTCCCCTTACCAGTGAGCAGGATGGGGGCTGTAGGGACTTAAAAATTTTTTTTTACTTATTTCATTAAATATTTCCCAATTACATGTAAAAAAAATTAACATTTAAAAATTTTAAATTTTTTCCCTATCGTCTCTCCTTTCCCCCTCCTTAAGAAGGCAAGCACTTTAATTTCTATTATGTATGTGAGATTATGCCAAACCTATTTCCATGTTGCAAAAGAAAACACAAGCAAACTAAAACAATAAAAATAAAAAAGTTTAAAAAAGCATTTGGAGGTCTCACAGTCTGGCTCATCGGTAATGTTTCAATCTGCATTCAGAGTTCATCAGTTCTCTCTCTGGAGGTGGATAACATTTTTCATCATGACCTTTGGAATTGTTTTTTTCATAGTAGCTAAGTATCATCCTTAGAATGTTGCTGTTATTGTGTATAATGTTCTCCTGGTTCTACTCACTTCACTTTGCATGAGTTTATGTAGATCTTGCCAGGTTTCTCTGAAACCACCCTGTTTGTTATTTCTTATAGAACAACAACATTCCATTATATTCATATACCACAACTTCTTCAGCTGTTCCCCAGTTGATGGGCATCCCTTCAATTTCCAACTCTTTGCCACCACAAAAAGAGCTGCTATAAATAATTTTGTACAAAAAGGTCCTTTTCTCTTTTCTTTGATTTCATTGGGATCTAGACCTAGTAGTGGTATTGCTGGGTCAAAAGTATGCCCTTTATATAGCCTCTCAGGTATTGTTCTAAATTGTTCTCCAGAATGGTTGGACAAACTCACAACTCTACCAAAAGTGCATTAGTGTTCCTATTTTTCCACATTCCCTCCAACATGTGTCATTTTCCTTTTATGTCATGTTAGCCAATATGATAGGCATGAAGTGGTAGCTTAGGGTTGTTTTAATTAGCATTTCTATAATTGGTGGTGATTTAGTACATTTTTTCATGTGACTATTGATAGTTTTGATTTCTTCTTCTGAAAACTGCCTGTTCATATCCTTTGACCATTTATAAACTGGAGAATGTCTCTTATAAATTTGGCTCAGTGACCTAAGTGTTTGAGAAATGAGGTTTATCAGAGAAGCTTGCTGTAAATTTTTTCCCCCAGATTCCTGTTTTCCTGCCAATTTTGGCTGCATTAGTTTGTGTGTGTGTGTGTGTGTGTGTGTGTGCGCGCACATGCACAAATCCATTTAAATTTCATGTAATCAAAATTATCTATTTTACTTCCCACAATCTTCTCTATCTCTCATTTGGTCATAAACTTTTCTTTTATTCATAGATTGAACAGGTCCATTTTTCCACGCTCCCCTAGTTTACTTACAATATCACCCTTTACATCTAAATCATTTACCCATTTTGATCTTACCTTGGTATACAGTGTGAGATGTTGATCTGTGCCTAGTTTCTGCCAAACTGCTTACCAGTTTTCCCAGTAATTTTTGTCGAATGTTGAGTTCTTACTCCAAAGGCTTAGATCTTTGGGTTTATCAAATACTAGATTACTATAATCATTGAATACTGTGTATTGTGTACCTAATCTATTCCACGATCCATCCATTTATTTCTTAGCCAGAACAAAATTGTTTTGGTGATTACTGCTTTGTAATATAATTTGAAATCTAGAACTGCTAGGCCATCTTCCTTCATTTTTTTCCCCCCATTGATTCCCTTGATATTCTTGGTCTTTTGTTCTAACAGAAAAATTTTGTTGCTATTTTTTAGCTCTATAAAATAATTCTTTGTTGTGTGATTGGTATGACACTGAATAAGTAAATTGACTTAGGATTATTCTTTATATTATATTGGCTCAGCCTACCCATGAGCAATTAATATTTCTCTGTTGTTTAGATATGTCTTTATTTAAGTGAAGTGTTTTGTAATTATGTTAATATAATCCCTGTTTTTGTCTTGGCAGGTAGAATCGCAAGTATTTTATATTTCTGCAGTTGTTTTAAATGGAACTTCTCTTTCTATCTCTTGTTGTTGGGTTTTGTTGGTAGTATATAGAAATGCTGAAGATTTAGGTGGCACAGTGAATAGAGTACCAGGCCTGAAGTCAGGAAGACTCATCTTCCTGAGTTCAAATCTGTCCCCAGATACTTCCTGGTTGTGTGACCCTGGGCATGTCACTTCACCCTGTTTACCTCAGTTTCCTCATCTGTAAAATGAGCTGGAGAAGAAAATGACAAACCACTGCTCTTTTCATCAGCAATGTTTGAAAGTTTTCTATTTCATTAAATGTCCATCTTTCCCCTTGAAGGATTATTCTCAGTTTTGCTGGGTAGGTTATTCTTGGTTGTAATCCTAGTTCTTTTGCCTTCTGGAATATCATATTCTGGAATGTCATATTTCACTCTTTTGTGATCTTGTGTGATCCTGACTGTGGCTCCACAGTATTTGAATGGTTTCTTTCTGGCTCCTTGAAGTATTTTCTCTTTGACCTGGGACCTTTGGAATTTGGCTATAATATTCTTGTAAGTTTTCATTTTTCAGTCTCTTTCAGGTGGTGATCAGTGGGTTCTTTCAATTTCTATTTATCTTCTGTTTTGAGGATATCAGGGCAATTTTCCTTGATAATTTCTTGAAATATGATATCTAGGCTCTTTTTTTTGATCATGGCTTTCAGGTAATCCACTAATTCTTAAATTACCTCTCCTCAATCTATTTACTAGGTCAATTGTTTTTCCAATGATATATTTCACATTTTCTCCTATTTTTTCATTCTTTTGACTTTGTTTTATTGTTTCTTCATGTCTCATGGAGTCATTAGTGTGATCTAGGAAGAGATGTGGTCACTGCTCTCTTGGTCTGCACTTTGGTTCTTACCCAGGAAGGGCCCCTGATCCCTTGGGATTGAAATCTATACTACCCTTCAGGACCCCTCCTCCCTTGGGACCAGAAATGATACTGCTCCTCAGGGCCTCTGATTCCTTGAAGTAGGAAGTGATACCGACCCTCAGGGGTCCCACTCCCTCTTGACCTAAAGTGCTTCTTTCTGCCCTTAATTATAGCCCACAAGTGGCTATAGGCAATGGAGTTGCCAAACAGTGTCTGGTCCTGCATCCAGTTTTAGCACAGGAGTGCCCCATCATTTCTTTCTGACAAGTTGCCAGGTCCTTACTCTCTCTGGCTTGAGGGCTCCCAAAGCTGCTGCTGCTTCTGTCACCACCATCTAGTCCCACCACTAGTACTTCACCCATGTGGGCTCCCAGCTAGCCTCCCCCCCCCATGTCACAGATCTCTTTTTCTGACCTTCTATGTTGTTTTGGGCTGGAAGAATGCCTCACTCTGACCTTTTATTGGCTCTGCAAGTCCAGAAATCAACCTGAGGCATTATTTTAAAGTTGTTTGTAATGGAATGTTGAGAGAGCTAGGCTAAGTGCTTCTCTGCTCCAACTTCTTGGCTCTGCCCCTCGAAGTCCACTTTCGGGACTTTAAAGAGAAGGAGCTGAGCCTAATTTGAGGCCTAGAGGTAGATGCAGGTTACAGCTTCAGTTGGTGCTAAGTTTAACTGGTCCAGGGTTTTTGTGACTCTATTGTTGGAAGAGATAGACAGATGACAGAAATATATTGTCTTATTTGAACTTTACAGTGACCCCGTAAGGGATGCACTATGACACTCTTCCTCTCCCAATTTAGAGATGAGAAAATGGAGGCTCAGAGAGAGTAATTGACCAGCCTAAGGTCACACAATGGTCCAATGGAAAGAACATTGGATTTGCAGTCCTAGGACTGGGGCTTGAATCCCACCTCTGTCACTTTCTAACTGGGTGTGACTTTGGGCAAGTAATTGAAACTCCCAGTTCTCAGCTGCCCTATCTGTCAAATGAGGATGGTAGCTCTAAATCTATGATCCTAAGACAATGTCAGAGGGGAGATTTGAAACTGGCTTTCTCCTGACTTTAACCAGGTTCAATGCTCAATCCATCATGTCACAGCTGCCATCCTCTCAGAGCTTTCTATTTCTGGGGGGTATTTGGGGCAAGAGATAGTAGTGTGAGTGGCTCTGGCTCCAGAGGGAAGTGGGCAAAGGGTCCTTTTCCAGGTCTTTCAGCCTGGAACTTTCCTTGCTTGGTCCAAAAAGTTTACTGTCTTAGAGAATCAATTTCCTACTCTCAGAAAGTCATTAGAAGAGATTCTAAGAGCTCTTTTAAAAATCTATTTCACCAACATTTTAAAAAATTTGGCAGTTTTTATGCTCAAAAGGCTATAAAACCACACATACCCTTTGACCAAGCAATACCGCTTCTAGGTCTGTATCCCGATGAGATGAAAAACAAAAAGGAAAAGGATGTATTTGTACAAAAATGTGTATAGCAGCTCTTTTAGTGGTGTCAAAGAATTGGAAATTGAGGAGATGTCGATCAATTGGGGAATGACTGAACAAGTTGTGGTAGATGATCGTGATGGAATACAATTACACCATAAGAAATGACAAGGAGGATGCTCTCAGAAAAATCTGGAAAGACTTACATGAACTGATGCAAAGTGAAATGAGCAGAACCAGTAGAACATTGTATACAGGAACAGCAATATTGATGATCAGCTGTGAATGACTCAGCTATTTCTTAGCAGTACAACGATGCAAGGCAATTCTGAAGGACTTTTATGATGAAAAATGCTTTCTATCTTCAGAGAAAGAACTGATGGAGTCTGAATGCAGATCAAAGCATACTTTTCCTTTACTTCTTTATTTTTCTTGGGTTGTTTTTTTTCTTTTGGTCTGTGTCTTATTTCACAACATAACTAACTTGGAAATATGTTTTGTATGACTGCCTTGTATAACCTATATCAAATTGCTTGCCTTCTCAATGGGGGGGGTAGGAAGGAGAAGGAGGGAGAAAAGAATTTGGAACTTAAAATTTTTAAAAAAATGTTAAAAATTGTTTTACATGTACTTGGGGAAAAATAAAGCATTAAATGTAAAAATATTTAACAGTTTTATAGTTGCCTTTGATTATGATACCACCATTTCCAAATCTCTTCTTGTAAGAAGGAAAATATTTAAATAAAGCCAACTGACCTAGCAACCCCACGTGACACTTGTGTAAGATAGGCATTAAAATATTCAGAGTCCTTACCAAGGACACTGAGAGGAGGAAAATGTATTTCCTTATCAGTCTTCAAGGACTAAGATCATTCATTCATAAAGTCCTCAAAGTTTGCTTTTTAGTGTTTTTAAAAGATCATTTACATTATTATAGTCATTGTATATACTGTTCTCTTGGTTCTACTTTCCTTCCTCTGCATAAGTTCAAAGTCTTCCCATATACGAATGTAGGCTTGGCATCATAATACCACGTAAGACCTGTGTGACCTCAGGCAAATACCCGACGTCTATGGGCCTCAGTTTTCTTACCTGTAGAATAAAGGAACTGGACAAGGTAACCTCCTAGGTCCCTTGCAGCTCTGAATCTATAAAACTAAATTTATCTAAATTCCTCTTATTTGTAATTTTATTGTGGTTACAATAGTGTGCTATTACATTTATATACTAGCACTTGTTCAGCCATTTTCCAATTGTTGGGCATCAATTTCATTGATAGTGATGAATCATTCGGTAAGTTCAAGGCATTCACAGTCTTGGATGAGCATATCAGCTCATCACTGCATGGTTGCTAAGCGACCGTGAAGGAGACCAAAGGCTCAAAGGCCCTGGAATGAGTCTGTGCCTCTGCCAATAGTGGGGTATATGACTTCTCTGGGTCTTAGTATCCTCACCTATAAAAGAGGGGATTGGATGGATGAGGTAATATCTCAGGCCTCTTCCAGATTTAATATTTTTAGTGCCAAAATTGTTATTAGCGATGATAATAATAGCTAGCATTTACATTGTGTATACAATGTACTAGGCCCTTATTTCATCTGATCCTCACAACGAGCCTGAGAGGTTGTTATTAATATCCCCATTTTACAGATAAGGAAACTGAGATAAACAGAGGTTAAGTGACTTGCCCAGGGCCACACAGCTAGTAATTGTCTGAGGCTATATTGGAATTCAGGTTTTCCTGACTCCAAGTCCAGAACTCTGTCCACTGCACTGATGAGCTGCTCCTAGCAATGTCACACTGGTCGATTTCAATAACTTACCTGAAAACAAATGAAAAATAAATGCATTCTATGCACTCATGGAAACTGTAAATATCAATTTATTGGTTGACTAATTTCAGTCTTGCTAGCTTCCATGAAAATTCATGTGATAATGCTTCGCTACCTCAGACATAGGTAGTGGTAATTACATAAAAATTTAAAAATAGCGATTGTGTATTTAATGGGGGAAAAAAAGGAAATGGAAAAGACATAAAGGAGGACATAAAGAAAGTGGAAGGAATAAACAATGGGAGTGGGATGAAAGAAGGAAAGAAGGGAAAAAGGAAAGAAGGAAATGAAGATGAGAAGGAGGAAGCATAGAAGAAAGAAGGAAAGAAAAGAGAATAGAAAGAAAAGGGAAGAACTCATAATGTTCTTCCAGTGAGGAAAAACCCCAAAACCTTGTTGTTAAAGTTGTATCTGACTCTTTGTGACCCCATTTTGGGTTTTCTTGGCAAAGATACTGGAGTAGTTTGCCATTTCCTTCTCCAACTCATTTTACAGATGAGGAAACTGAGGCAAACAGGGTAAAGCAACTTGACCAGGGTCACAGAGCTAGTAAGTGTCTGAGGCCAGATTTTCACTAAGAAAGATGAGCCTTCCTGACTCCAGGCCTGGCACTCTATCCATTGTGCCACCTAGTTGCCCCATGCCTTCATGCACAACTTGCTACTGGTAAGTCTGGAGCGAAAGCCGTTTGGTATAGAGAGGACACTTGTCCAGGAAGAGACCTGAGTTCTAGCATTTACCCTGCTCTTGGAGATAGCTAGGTGGCTCAGTGGATAGATTATTAGACTTGAAGTCAGGAAAACCTGAGTTCAGATCCAACCTCAGATACTTTTTTTAATTTAATTTTTTAATTTTTAGGCAATTGGGGTTAAGTGACTTGCCCAGGGTCACACAGCTAGTTAAGTGTCAAGTGTTTGGTCTCAGGCCGGATTTGAACTCAGGTTCTCCTGACTTCAGGGCCAGTGCTCTATCCACTATGCCACCTAGTTGCCCTAACCTCAGATACTTAATAGCTCTGTGACTAGTGGCAAGTCACTTAATTTTTATCTGCCTCAATTTCCTCATCCATAAAATGAGAATAATAATAATGATAATAACACAACTTCCAGGCTTGTTGTGATGACATATGAGATAATGTGTTGTACACATCTTAAAACACTACATAAATGCTACCTGTTATTTATTATTACCATTACAGACTATTAGAATGCAATATTTAAAAGTCAGGAAGACTTGGGTTCAAATCCCACATGGGAGGAACACATACTAGCTGTGTAATCCTGGGCAAGTCACTTATATTCCTGAGATTCCACAAGTCACTTATAAAATGAGGGGCTTGGATTAAACGTCCCTTCTAGTAGCATCCTGGGAGATTCTGAGGACACAAAAATGGTGGTTAGCTAATGAGATGGGCAGACACCTGGGAAACCAAAGGCTTGCTGATGATGGAGAGAGGAGGTCAAGGGAAGGTCAGAGGTTTGGTGTGGATACCCTGCCACAGTGGTAGGTGGAGTGGGGAGCAGAGAGGAGGGAGGAGAAGGTGCTTGCCAGTGTGAGGAGGCCTCCACATTTTTCACCAGCTCCCGGCCTGGGGATGGATAAAAATACCAGATTGCAAAATCAGCCGTTAATCTTGTTGCTAGGTAGAGTTCAGACCCTGAATTGTGATTTTGTTCTAAGTTTGGCTGAAAAGCACTTTTCTGGGACTGAAACAATCACCCACATTCAGGCTTCTGAGATCTCAGAACAAGGGACAGGGAGAAAAGGGGGCACTTGCATGGTTATCTGAGCAAGAAAAAGTCACTGATTTTTTCCTTCTTAAATGTCAGGCACACACATAAACTTACACGCAAACATACATACACACACACACCCCACCAATCTAATGAGGGAGACAATATGCAAACAAAGGCTTTAAGATAGGCAGCCCAGAGAGAGAGATGTTGCCATTACCTGCCATTTTACAGAAGAGAAAACAGAGACACAGAAAAGTTAAATGACCCGAATGGCATTAAGCAGGTAGTAAGCCTCTGGGACTATCTATCAAGTCCCAATAACCAGTATTTGATCCACCAGGCCTCGAAGCTTCTCATTATGAGCATTGCATTCTGGAGACCACGTCACCCCAACAGACCCCATATCAAATTCAAGAGCAGGATTTCCTAAAGTGGGATCTTCTATTCCATAAGGTCAGAAAAGAGAAATGGGACGGGATGGGTCACTTATACTGGACAGGCATAGGTGGAGAATAGGACTTAGGAAAGGTGTGTGCTTGGGTCTAGAAAAATCAGTTTGGAGCTTGAAGAGAGACTTTAGAGTGCATTGATTCCAAATCCTTTAAATTTACAGATGAGGAAACTGAGGCCCAGAAAGGTCAAGTGACTTGCCCTGGGTCACACAGTCAATAAATTTCTGAGCCAGGATTCAAACACAGGTCTTTTGACTCCAAATCCAGGACTCTAACAGAAGAGGCTGTAGAAGGTGATGACTAGGAAGATGACCCTGAGGGCTCCTTGCTTCTGAGGCAGATGAAGCATCCCTGAGGCCCCATGTGCCTTGGGGATATTCCCCTGGCATATTACCCATTAACCCTATGGGCTACTGGAGTGCCTTCACAAAACCAGGCTCACTAAAAGGAAGCCAGACTCGAAGTCATTGAAAAATCAATGATGGTACTGGAGAATAAACAATGAAACACACTTCTCTTTTCACAGTAGAAATGGAGTACTACTAGAGTAAAATGCCCTATACGCTGTCAGATATGGTCATTGTAATGGATGTTTTTGCTTAATTGTTTTCCTTTGTTACAAAGGTGAGTTCAACCTGGAGGAGTGTGTGGGCGTAGGGGTGATGAGAGACAGTCTTTTTTTTTTTAATTTTTATTTATTTATTTATTTTAATTTTTTTTTCCCATATGCTTTTGAGTTGAAAATTTTTTCTCCCTTTTTCTCCCCCCCCACCCTCCCCAAGACAGTGCACAATCTGACATAGGCTTTACATTTACATACCCATTAAACATATTTTCACATTAGTGAAGTTGTAAGTAAAAATTAAAACCAATAGGAGGAACCATCAGAAAGATGAAACAAAACTCAACTGAAGGTAAAAATAAGTGGAGACAGTCTTTTTTTTCCAGAAGTTATGACAGTAAAAACAAAAGATATCAAGAAAATATTTTAAAAGAAGGAAATTAAGAATTTCTGGGGAACAGCTCTCTTCATCCCTGAAATTATCTCTGAAGGGCTGGGGGAGGTTCCCCTAGGACATCCTACTCAGAACATGGGAAAACTGTTGGGCCCTCTATTGTTCAAATAACTTGAATTATGATGTCAAAGAGGAATAGAGAAATAAGAAAGAGGAATAGGTTTTGGGAGAAAGATGATAAATTCAAAATCAGATGTGTTGAGTTTAAAGTGCCAGTGGGACATCCATGTAGCATAGCAGGGAGAGGGTTAGATTTGGGAGTTACCCACCCAAAGGTGATAGTTCATTTTGTAGTAGTATTTGAGATTGTCAAGGGTAGAAGTGCAGTAGGATGCCTCCTGTCAGAGACGTAGCGAACAACAGTTTCTATCCTTGGTCCAGACCAATGTGTTGATTGGGTTTACTTAACTTGTATTCATTTGTTACAAGGGAGGGCTCTTTTGAGTTGAAAGAGGGCGAAGGATGAGCAGGCAGATTTCAGAACCACCTGGAAAGACTTACACGAACTGAGGCTGAGTGAAGTGAGCAGAACCAGGAGAACATTGTACACAGGATCAGCCACATTGTGTGATGATCACCTATGATAGACTTAGCTCTTAGCAATGCAAGGATCTAAGACAACTCCAAAAGTCTCATGATGGAAAATGCCATCCACATCCAGAGAAAGAACTCTGGAATCTGAATGCAGATCAAAGCATACTGTTTTCTTCTCTCTCTTTTTTTTCTTTCTTGTGGGTTTGATTCCTTCGGTTCTGATTCTTCTTTCACAACATAACTAATGTGGAAATATGTTTGATATGAATGTATGTGTAGAGTCTATATCAGATTGCATGCCATTCTGGGGAGGGGGACAGGAGGGAAGGGAATTTAGAAATCTGTTGAAAACTAAAAATAAATAAATAAATAAATAAATAAAGACTTTAAAAACTAAAAAAAAAAAGGAGACTAAGGAGGTCATTGGGAAGTGGGATTAAGAAAAAGAGCATCAATAAAACATTTAAAAGGGGTGGAGGAGGGAAGGCAGTGTAACAGAGGATGGCCAATGAGCCCAATCCTTATGAGCACGTATGGCATATTTGGCTGATACAATCCTCATGTAGACTTTGGAGCAAGACAAAGTAACTGTTTCCAGGCTGCTAACCATTTGTTGAGGTGTTGGACTGTTGAGAAGTTGCATAAATGGAAATGGGGTGCATTTAAAAGGGAATTACTCAGCCAAGGGTCAGTCTCTTGGAACTCCTTTCTGGCACTTTGCTGGCACTGAGGAGCTACTCTCCTTTCTCGGGTGGGGGAAAAGTCTCAGTCTCTCTCTCACCCAGAGCCAGCATGAAGCTGAGTGAACAGACTGCTACTATTGCTTCTAGCTCTATTGTGTTCATTCTTTCTTGCTCCTAAGCAAAGGAGATAAGAGATGATTACACCCTTGTGAGTTCTGAAAGGTCAGGAGAGGAAGTCACCTGAAGTCTTGGAGTCGGAGTCATACTGGTTTTTTTAGTGGCCAGCCAGTCCAGTATCGATGGGAATGATCTCTGGGATGAAATCTAGTTCCAGCTGAGACAGGGACTCATACCCTAAGCTACGCCACATCTGAATGGGAACTTGCTGGGGGTATATGCTATGTAAAGACTAGTAAATTTGAGCCCACTCTTTCCACAGACAAAGAGAGAAAGTTGAGAATACCTACTTTAGGTATTTGTGGGAGAAAATGTTTGTACTACTCTTTTTAAAATATCTTCAAAGTTGATATCTCTTTGTAAAAGCTAATTGATGTTAATTAGATAAACGGAACTGAGGTGTTAATCATTGGGGTTAACACTGAGGGAGTAACATACCAGAATGGGATCTTGAGACAGTAGCACTTCAGTCATTTTTTCAGTCATGTCCATTCTTCATGACTCCATTTGGGGTTTTCTTGGCAAAGATATTGGAGCAGTTTGCCATTTCCTCCTCCAGCTCATTTTATAGATGAGGAACTGAGGTAAATAGGGTGAAGTGACATGCCCAGGGTCACACAGCTAGTAAGTGTCTGAGACGAGATTTGAACTTAGGAAGATATGTCTTCCTGACTCCAGGCCCAGCAATTTATCCACTCTGCTGTCTACCCAACCCTTAAGGGTACCCCCAGAATCCTGAGGGAGAGATGTAACTGTCCTCACTATGGAAGAGTAAGATCAGAGTATCAATAAAAGAAAGCATGGGTAGAGAATAGGAGAAGTCAAGAGGAAGAGTCATTGAAGGAGCTGAAATACAATGAAATAAGATTTGTATCATGTGAGCCAAATGACTGCAACGAGAAAGAGAAAGGAGTCAACAGTGCCCAGTGTTGCAGAAAGGTCAAGGGTGGAATGGATGAGAAATCTGGATTTGCAGTTAGGTCATTGGTGACCTTCTAGAAAGCAGTTTCAATTGAATTAGTCATTTCAATCGGTCTGTCCTTGCCTTTGGGCAAACAGGAGATGGGATAATGAGACTTCTGGGCCATGGGCACTTTGACCTCCCATTTCTGGACATTTGCTGTGGATCCAACTCAACACATGGTACTGTCCACTCTATTTAATGGCCACCCCCTACCCAAGACCATAAGACTTGCAACAGTCAACTCTTTGTGATGATCATTCCTGGAGGCCTAAAACAGTGGCCTATGGCAAACACCCAGCTTTCCCTTTATTTCCCTTTGTTTACAGTGGTGACCTTTACATTCTGGAATACGGAGACCACACCTGAAAAGAAGTTGTTTCCTAAAAGCTGTTGCATTCACAAATTACCATAGTCCAGAAGAAAGAATGTTGAATTCTGTTAGTGGGGGCAAAGAACTGGAAGTTAAGGGGACATCCATCAATTGGAGAATGACTGAACAAATTATATTGTATATGAATGTAATGAAATACTACTACGCTGTAAAAAATGATGAAGGGAACAGTTTCAGAGAAACCTGGGAAGAACTATATGAACTGATGCAGAGTGAAGTGAGCAGAACCAGGAGAATAATTCATACAATAACAACTTTCTAAAGATTAACAACTTAAGAGCTCTGATCAGAATGATGCCCAACCACAAATCCAGGGGACTCATGATGAAACATACTAATACCGCCCACCTCCCCTTCCCCATACGCAATTCCTGACAGAGAGGTGATGGACTCAAGGTGCATACTGGGACATATATGTTTTTTGCACATGGCCAATGCAGGAATTTCTTTTGGTTGACCATGCATGTTTGTTATAAGGGTTTTGTTTTTCTTTATTTTTCAGTTATGGAGAGGGATATGAGAGGGAGAAGAAATAGGTTTTTTCATTGAAAAAAAATAAAGTTAAGTTTTTAAAAAAAGAGTACTGAATCTGGAGTCACTGAACCTGAGCTGAAATCCTACGAGGAAGCATAATGCAGTGGAAGGAGTATTGGGTTTGGAGGCAGAAAATCTGGGTTTGAATCCCCAGTTTGTTACTTACAAGCTGTGTGACCTTGGGCAACCTCTCTGGGCTTCAGTTTCCTCATTTATAAAATGAAGGTTTGGACTGGATAATCTCCAAATACCCTTATAGTTAGAGATTTATCTATGATCCTATAACTCTCTGATTCTAATACCATAGAGATGAAAGAAAGTCTTTGTTCACTTTCAGAGCATTATGCCAAGTTTCCTTTCATTGACCTTATTGGAAAAAATTTGGTGTGACTGGTTACCCAGGTGCCCTCCATCCCTCACTTCTATTGTTTAGACCTATCACTTCTTTCTCCTCTTATTCCTTCGATTTGAAGGTTCCTGGTGCAATAGATATGTGCTAAATGATCCTTTTAATTTCTCTCAGAGTGAAGGTTCCTTCTCAGCTACATAAAGTAGCCCATGCTCTGCTTGTAGGCCATCGGAGGCCTTAGATTCTCTTCTTACCTCCTGCTGACACCAACTCTATTGGGCTTTTTAAAATTCACTAGATTTGCTCCTTCCTAAGCACATTTCTTTGGCTTTAGGGGGCTTCCTCTCTCCAATTAATTTCTATTATTCAAAGAAGCAGCTCTGGGGGTATAGAGGGGGTAGTCATTAGACTCTAATGACAAATCCCCTTAATAAAAGGATTTGTTGGGAATTTCTGGGAGTCAAGATGGTGGAATAAGAAGCAGGTCGCTCTCACCCTCCCTTATTGACCTCTGAAAGTCCAGAAAATATCACCCAAGGAAAAACTCTGGAACAGCTGAGCCAGCAGAAAGACAGAGTGCAGCAGTCTTACAGGTCAGGAAGCTTGGCGGATTAACAGGAAAGGCCTCTCTTGCTCTAGGGAAGGGACAGCAGTACAACATGGAAAGTGTCCCAGAAAGCCAGCAGCTTCAGCAAACCAGAGGGAGAACCTGAACCCCAGGGTGGTGGAGCAAGCAAGCACCAATACTAGGACCCGACCCCCCAAGTACCTCAGCACGGGCCAGGGAACCGGTAAACACCAGGTCAGAAAACCACAATGTGCGCCAACATTCTTCAGCAGCCAAATCTCCTGATGCTTCAGCACAACTCCAGACTGGCAGACATCCTCCAGCAGCCAAACATTCGAGTGCTTTAAAGAAGCCTGGGCAAGCAGGCATCTTGCAGGGGCCAGACTCCCCACTCCCACCCTAAAAACCCCAGTGCTACTGACTCCAGCTCAGTACCAGGTAAGCTGCCAGACCCCTACAGCCTGCAGCTGCCAGCACTTAAGGCCCCAGCACACAAAGCCAGTGACAGGTCCCAGGCTCCCAGCACAAGAAGCTTGGGTCAGTGCCCCCTGTGCTCCAGCAGGAGAGCTTAACTTTAAAAGCCAGGAAATAGGCATACGCCATGAGCAGAAAGCAGAAACAGAGAATGACCATAGATTCTTATGGGAACAGGGAAGATCAAGGAACAAATTCAGAAGAGGATAATATTGTCAATATACCTACATCTGAAACCTCAAAGGGGAATATGAACTGGTCTCAGGACCAAAAAACCTTCTTGGAAGAGCTCTAGAAGGATTTTTAAAAGTCAAATAAGAGAAGGGAAAAAAAATTGGGAAAGGAAATGAGAAGTAGCTTGGAAGAGGAACGATAAAAATTGACTGTACAAAACAAGTCCTTAGAAAATATGATTGGCCAAATGGTAAAAAAAAAAAGTACACTGAAGAAATCAACTTCTTAAGAAGTAGAATTGCCCAAATGTAAAAGGAGGCACAAAAACTTACTGAAGAGAAGTAAAAGGGGTACAAAATCAAATAGAAGGAAACAATTCATTAAAAATTAGGGCAAGTGGAAGCTAATGATTCTATGAGATATCAACAATCAGTCAAACAAAATCAAAAGAATGAAAAAATAGAAGAAAACATAAAATACCTCATTGGTAAAACAACTGACCTGGAAAATAGATCCGGGAGAGACAATTTAAAAATTATTGGTCTACCTGAAATTCATGATGAAAAAAAGAGCCTGGACAGCATCTTTCAGGATATCATCAAGGAAAACTGCCCTGAGGTCCTAGAACCAAAAGGTAAAATAGTCATTGAAAGAATCCACTGATCACCTCCTGAAAGAGATCCCAAATTAAAAACGCCAAGGAAGATTGTAGCCAAATTCCAAAATTATCAGGTCAAAGATAAAATATTGCAAGCAGACAGAAAGAAACAATTTAAATATCATGGAACCACGGTCAGGATTATGCAGGACCTTGTAGCTTCTATATTAAAAGATCAAAGGGTGTGGAATATGATATTTTATAAAGCAAAGGAGCTTGGATTACAACAAAGGATCAGCTACTCAGCAAAATTGAGTATAATCTTTCAGGGGAGGAGATGGATATTCAATGATATAGGGGACTTCCAAACCTTCCTGATGAAAAGACCAGAGCTCAACAGAAAATTTGATCTTCAAATACAAGACTCAAGAGAGGCATAAAAAGGTAAACAGGAAAGAAAAAAACAACATGTTATTAATAAGGGCAAACTATCTACATCCCTATAAGGGAAGATGACACTTGTAACTCTTGAGAACTGCATTGTTATTATGAAGTATACATGGACAGAGGGCGTGTTGTGACGTTAAAAAATCTAATTAAGCAGTGAAAAGGGATTGTACTTGGGAGAAGAGGAAAGGAGGAGGCAGACAAGGGTAAATTACATCACATGAAAAGGCACAAAAACCTGTTATAGAGGAAAAGAAGGGAGGGAGATGAGCATTGTTTGAACCTTACTCTCATCAGATTTGGCTCGAAGAGGGAATAGCCTAATCAGTTAGGTATAGAAATCTAACTTACCCTATAGGAAGTAAAAGGGGAAAGGGGAAAGAAAAGGGAGGGGACTGATAGAAGAGAGGTCAGATTGAGGGAGGCAATGTTCCGAAAGCAAAACTCTAGTGAGGAAGGAAAGGGAGAAAGAAGACAGAAAAGCATAAACAGGGCAGAAATAGGATGGAGAGAAAGATACAGATAATAATCATAACTGAATGTGAATGGGAAGAACTCTCATAAAATGGAAGTGGATAGCGGAGTGGATTAAGAACCATAATCTTACAACGTGTTGTTTAAAAACCTGGAAAGACTTATATGAACTGATGCTGAGTGAAATGAGCAGAACCAGGAGAACATTGTACACAGTAACAGCCACAATGTGAGATGACTAACGCTGATAGACTCATCTCTTCTCAGCAATGCAAGGATCTAGACTCATAATGGAAAATGCTATCCACATCCAGAGAAAGGACTTTGGAGTCTGAATGCAGATGGAAGTATGCTATTTGTTCTCCTTTTCTTTTCTTTTGTTGTTTTGTTTTGTTTGTTCTTTCTCGTGGTTCCTCCCATTAGTTCCAATTGTTCTTTATATCATATGAATGTAAAAGTAGAGTCTATACCAGATTGCATATCATCTCAGGGAGGAGGGAGGAGAAGGAGGGAGAGAAAATTAAAAACTCAAAATCTTGCAGAAGTGAATGTCGAAAACAAAAAATAAATAAATAAATAATTCAAAAAATAAAAGGATTTGTTCTGTGAAGTTTGAATTCAGTCAAAGAGCTGCACTTGAGGACCTAAGGTGCCTCAAGGCTGAACGTTCCCCACCCCTGAGTCCTAGTCTAACTTTGTACTTAAAGTAGGAATGCCTCTTACTACCCTGGATGGATACAGCTGGTCATTCATTAATGACTTTGATGGAAAGCTCATTACTTCATAAGGTGAGATACTCCATCTCCTCACTCTGAAAGTTCTCTTTATGCCTGGAATACTTTTCCTCCCCATTTCTGCCTCCTGGCTTTCCTGGCTTCCTTTAAGTCTTAACATTCTCTCTTCTACAGAAAGCCTTTTCCAATCACTCTTCATTCTAGTGTCTTCCCTCTGTTGGTTATTTCCAAAGTTATCATGTATATATCATAATTATTTGCATGTTGTCACCCCCATTAGATTGTGAGCTCCTCAAGAGCAGGGGCTGTCTTCTACCCGTCTTTGAATCCTTAATGTTAGTGTTATGCTTGATATGTAGTAGGTGCTTAATAAATGTTTGCTGATTGACTGACTGGCTTTCCATTATTGGTTCAGTGCTAAACTAGACAGCCTGAAAACTGAAAAATAAAGATGACTCCAGAGAGATGAGAAGCTCTCAAACATAAAATTTTGATAATACAGTGAATGATGGAAATGAAAAAGGAAAAGGAGAAAGCATATAACCATATGTGGTTACATGGAAACTGATGATTTCAGATTTTAAAAGGACACGAAGGAAAGCTGTGAGGAGTCAGAACTATAAATAGTGCAGAGTAACTGGGGCTTTTGCCGAGGGTATTGGCAAAGTAGAGTTGGGGGTCTGCTACTTCCTCATGGAGACCACTGTGCCTACAACTTATATTGTGATCTTCTGCTGGCCTTTGCCTCTCCTCTCTCCACCATTTTGGGACACTCACTTTTCTCTCCTGGTTCTCCCCCCTACCTATCTGGCTGCTCCTTCTGAGTCTCCTTTGCTAGATCCTCCTCCAGCACGTGCATTGTAACTGTAGGTGTCCTTCATGGTTCTGTTCTGGGACCTCTCCTCTTCTTTCTCTAGACTGCTTCACTTGGGATCTTATCAGCTCCCATGGATTTAATTATCATCTCTATGCTGATGATTCTCAAATCTACCAACCCAGCCCCGACCTCTCTGCAGAACTCTAATCTCATGTCTCCAATTGCCTTTCAAACATCTTGAAAAGGAGGTCCAGTAACAGCAACCCTGGAAGGTAGGTGCTATTATTATCCCCGTTTTACAGAGGAGGAAACTGAGGCAGATAGAGGTTAAGTGACTTGCTGAAGGTCACACAGCTAGTAAGTGTCTGGTATAGGATTTGAATTCAGGTCCTCTTAACTCCAAGTCCAAAGCTCTATCCGTTTACCTCTTAACTGCCTCTTTCTCTCCCTAGGAGAAAATGGGAACAGTAATAATGATGATGTTAGTGGTTGCCATTTAAGCTTCATAACAACCCAAGAAAGTAAGGGCTATTATTTTCCCCATTTTATAGATGAGAAAACTAATGATCAGAGAGGTTAAGTGATTTGCCTGTATTCACAGGGCTAGTAAATACCTAAAGTGGGATTTGAACCCAGATCTCTTCCTTATTCCAAGTCCTGAATTCTATCCACTTCACCATCCTGTTGAGACTGAGAATGCTGGATTGTAAATCTAGAGCTGGCAGGGACCTCAGAGGTCATCATGTCAATCCCCTCATTTTACAGAAGAGGAAACTTAGACTTAGAGGAGAAAAATGACTTGCCTACTGAGTCAGGGCTCGAATCCAGCTCCCCAGTCCATATCCAGCAGTTTTATCACAATACTGTGCCTCTCAGACATCTAGTCAGGCCATTGTCAGGAATACCCAAATATGTCCCTACTGGGAGTCCTGGCAATGACCAGGAGTCTGAAGAGGTCGGAAATTTACCAATAAGAAACTCACCAATGAGAGTTTCTTTTGAAATTATGGTGGGGCCAGAGAGTCACACTTAAAGAACAGGAGAAATTTAAGTAAAAACAATGCCTTAAGGAGGTATGGGGTGGCTGGAGGGGAGATTCTGTAATCTGGAATGCAAACCAGCAGCCACAAAGGCCAGGGCTGCTATTTTGGGTGGTGTTTCCATGTCAGTGGATCATGTTACAGAACAGCTGGGAGGGAACAGTCCTGTCCAACAAATTTAGGGCCCCAATGAAAATATTGTCCTCAGCATGGCATCCTGAGACTCAATCTAATCTGATCCGATCTCATCTGGTCCTGATCCAATCCAAACAAGTATTTATGAAGGACTCACAAGGTTCTAGGCACTGGGCTAGGCCTGGGCTCAGTACAAAGACAGAATGAAAAATACTCCCTGCCCTCAAGCAGCTTACATTCTACCAGTGAGGGGAGGAAGGGGGAAGGTACAACATGTAAACAGATAAATATATATGTGATAATTTGAGAACAGAGAGCACCTCAACTTTCAAAATCCGAGAAGGCTTCATGTAGTAGGTGGTACTTGAGTTGAGCCTTGAAGGAGGCTAGGGATCCTAAGAAGTGGGGTTGAGGGGGGAGAACATTCCAGTAAAGGTATGTAAAGCACATTTTATTAAGGTCTTCACTCAGTGAATCTTTCTTTTAAGGGAAATATATGTTGAGTGAAAACTCAGTTATAAAGAATGTTATTTCTATTCATTAGAGAGACTATGGGAACTAAAATACTTTTTAAAAAACAATGACAAAACTTTACTTTAGAAATTCAAACTCTGAAAAGGAGACACAAAATAATAATATTTTTGAGACATTAGGGTGAGCCCAGACATACCTGGCACACCTTGTGTGTCGCCTGTGATTCTAAGAATGAGGGACATCCTGTGCAAAAATGTGGAGATGAGAGGTGCCTAGAGATTGGAGGCAATTCTGAGACAAGAGACTTGTGATTAAAACTTGGTGCCACAAACCAGGGAGTCATGTCATCAAGTAACCCTCAAATTCATTCAGAGAGGTCAGTTCCTCGGCTAGGTGGTAGAGTGGATAGAGTGTCTGATCTGGAGTCAGGAAGACTTGAGTTCAAATTCAGCCTCAGATACTTAGTAGTTGAGTGACCCTGGGCAAATCATGACTTCTGTCTACTTCAGTTTCATCTGTGAAATGGGGATAAATAATAGCATCTAACTCCCAGGGCTGTTGTGAGGGTCAAATGAGATGCCATTTAATTAATGAAATAATGGGATAATATTTGTAAAATGCTTAGCACAGTACCTGGCACATAGTAGGCTTTCCCTCTTATCTCTTCTTCCTCCCCTGCCTACATCATTATCCTAAAGAATCACTAAGCTTTCACTCCCCTCCTAGTATCCTAACAGGCTCTTGGAAGTAGAATGAAGTCTTCCTAGTCAACTTCCTCATTGAAGAGTAGTTATTGAGTATCCTTCCTCGGAAAGCCTCGGGTTAAGTAAATAAACTGGGGGTGCCCCAATGAAGCAGACCCAGGACAATGTATGGGAAGGTAGAAAGAAGATGGGACTCGGGGTTCGGAGACCTGGGTTCTAAGCAGTTGTTTGTTAAGTGATATGGATGTCGCTAGAGGAGGGCAGAATGCAGGCCATAAAGGAGGAGTTGCATGAATGGAAAAGGAAAGCTTACATTTTATCTGGTGTTTTGTGAGTTACAAAATTCATCCTGCCAGGGGATCTATGATTTACTAATATAGCACAACAATGTAGATTGTGACCCATCCTGTGTGACACTTGTTCATGTCCTCCCCTAGGAATGCCACATGGGTCTACTCAACATAAGAGGGACCTTCCTTGTTTGCTCTCCACACCAGGAATGTCCACCCAGGAGGTCCACTGGTCATTCCTTGCTCTTGCCTACAACCAGTCCAAATTTCTTTTTGGCTCATATAATTCTTTGATGAAATCCTTTACTACTTCTTCCAAATTCCTTATTAGTGACGTGGTATAGCTGATTCATAAACAGCTCTTCAGAGTCTTCTGGGCCATCTTCAACTCTTAATTCTTTGGAGACTGCATAGTTCCATGATTTGTAGCCATACAATACCGTATAAAAGATGATATTAAAAATGTGGGCCTTTGTTTCAGGGGGAAAAGAAAGCACAGCAAAGTGTGATTTGTAAACCAGTTTATTTATCTAATATTAATAACTGCTCATTGGCCAAAGGTACTAGGGTCCTGCACCTACTCTATCTCCTTAAAGGTCCTCTCTCAACTCTGAATCCATGCATGTGCTCTGACCAGGCTCAGCTCTGGGGGGGTCTGGCCTCTCATGAGAGGTATATTAAAGTTTCTTTTTTCCAGACTCTTTGGCTAATTACACACCACTGCAGGGCCCCAGGAACAATTGACCTAAAGGTTGGGTTTTGGCTCACGTCTAGGTTCATGTATTCCCCCCAAAGGGAAAAAATAGAAAGGTACCTGATTCAGGTATGGGACAGGTATTTATTTCCCATACGCAAAAGAACTGCTAAGTATAAAACACTCACAAGATTAATTGACAGAAAGAATTAAAACCTGATAACAGTAATTTAACTTATATGTATTATTGATCTCTCTCAGGAAGTTGATACTTGAACTTCATCAAAACATTGAGCAGTTTGTACACAGGCATCAATCACATTTCAGTTGGGCTCTATACTGTCCCCATCAAAGTCCACCTCCAATGGCCAACTAGGCCTCTTCACTCACATTCTCCTTGTCTCCCAGCCCTCTGCGGATTTAAGGAAGAGCAGTGTGTAACAGCCTTGTGGAATTGGTTGCTAAAAAAAGAGATGCTTTCTATACATACTTTCTTCCCCTGGAGTGTATCCCATAGAAAAGACACCCAGTTGGGTTGTGGGCGGTCCCTACCTAGCCCACTTCTTCCCAGCACTAAAGTTGAGGGATCCCAGAGGGACCAGCAAGAAAAAGATCTTCCATCCTTGCTCTTAAGGAGATGCAGAAGTGGTTCCCAGGCAACTTCTGAAGCAGGGATTCAACTCAGTCTTCCAATTGCCAACCTGACTCCAGACATATATAGGAGGAGAAAATCAGGGGAGAGAGCTCTGGGAAGTTGGAGCTGGGAGTGGGAGGTGGAAAACTCTTCCATTCGAGTGCCGGAGGAGAGGACATGAGCTTATTATTTTTGTGAAAAGGTAGACTCAGTACAGTGTAAAGAGCCATGGCTTTGGAATAAGAGGATCCAGGTTCAAATCTCACCCCTACTACCTTTTTGTCCTTGAGCAAATCACTTGCCCTCTCTAGACTGCAATGTCCCGTTCTATAAAATGGGTTACCCTAGATGACCTTCCTATTTTAAGTCTATTATCCTGTCATATGATTCCTCATATATGCCAGTCCTTCAAATATCTAAAGGTAACTATTATGTTTCCCACCTCTCTCCAAGGAAATCTTCTCTCTCTCTTTTTTTTTCCTCTAATTTTAATAATGATTATCTAGAAGTATATCTGCCTTTTCAGCCAACAGTGGCCAGGAAAGATCTAATTCTTCTTGCAAAGTGTCTAAAGCTACTCTGAGAGCTAGAAAAGAAGACAGATCGGTCCTGTGCCCAACTGAACACGTGGGCAGATCCAAACTTGGCGAAGATCACAGTTCTGACTCCAGAGAGCCACAGGCCCAATGACAGGTAACAAAACCTCTATGGTCATTAGATCTTATCGGCCACCCGGAATTTTTAGAGGCTTCCACCAGGGGGCAGAAGCAGCTCTGTCTAGGGAGCGCCAGGTGGCGCGACCATCCTGGGTACTCTCAAAAATGAATCCACACAACCTCTACAAGGTCAAAGCTGGTCATCCATCATAAGTGCATGGGATGAGGAGCAATGGCAAAGGTGATGTTGATAGCAAACCCAGTCCAGCTCCTGTTCTGCTGGGCCTTATCTTCACAGGCATAAGCTCCTGAGTCCACCAATCAACCAGGATGTCTGGATCTACTCACTGTGTGTCAAGCACTGTGCCAGGCTGCTCAGCCTTCATTAGCCCTGGTTTCTCCCTGCTCAACCAGAGGCAGCTGGGTTCTTAGCACTCTGCCAGGGTTGTGAGTCCTGCTGGGCTCTGGGAAAATGGTGATTCAGGGGCTGAGAAGGAAGAAGTTGAGCTCCTCCACCAGGCACTGATGCTTCAGACATTTGCAAACCATACCAGACAGCTACTGCGCTTTTCATCTGTTGGGGAGCAGCATGGCATGAGGGGCAGGACAGGGAGGAATTTCAAGCCTTTCAGCTGGCATCCTATTCTTCCACCCCCACTCCCACCAGCTGCTTTGACAGTTCAGACTTGTCTGCCTGGCCTTTAAAAGCCTCTATCATCTGGTCCCAGTTTTACCTCCCTCTACTTCCGTGATGTGCCATCACAGCCAGGCAGGAGATCCTCCAGTACACCATTCTCATTCCCAGAAGTGGATTTAAAGTCAAGGGGTCTGGGTTAAAATCCTGAGTCTGCCACTTACTACCACCAAGACATCACTTCTTTTTCAGAGCCTCAGTTTCCTCATGTGTAAAAAGACGTTAGACTAAATGACCTCTAAAGTCTCTTCCAGCTCTAAATCTGTGCTGCTATGATCTCATGGTCATGCCTTGGCTGAGATCGCTGCGATGTTGCAGAACCAGCCCTCATTCTGGGGTCAGAGGAGTTTGAGCCCTAACTATCACTTCCTAGCTATATAACCTTGGGCATGTCACTTACAACCCCTCTGAGTTTAGCTCCTAGTTACAAGTACATAAAATGGGGGTCACAGTACTTAAATTAGCTGCTTCCCAGTAAGAAACAAATGAGATAATTTATATGTGACCCAGACAAACACAAAACTGCTCTCCTTGATTCCAGCTAACCAGGGGTGCTAGCTGAGTGCTTTGACACTTTGAGGATAATAACCCCTCCTACTCCCTGGCTTCTATTCACGTGTGACTTATAGATGAAGGCAGAGTAACCCCTTTATTGGTCACTGAATAGGAAGAACTATTGACTCAGTGGATCTTTAAAAGAGAATGACTCCATCCCTGGATCTCTCTTCTTTCAATTCTCCCCATGTGGCAAGTGATTCTCTTTTACTAGACTTCCGGCTGGGGAGGGAGTAAGGAAGGGGTATATGGAGACTGTCCCCTGCTAGAGCCGGGAGACTCAACTAGGAGCACCTGAGGGGATTCCGGCTGCCTTTTACACTTTGTGTTTCCTTTCCAGAGTAAACTGGAGATCAGTTTCGAGATGGACCTGTCTGGGTGTGGAGGCGACCTTGTGAATCTTCTCAGTTTGGAGATCCTGGGCCCATCAGATGGAGCAGGCCAATGTCAGGGAAAGTTTCTGCATCAAAGTAGATGGCTATCCCCAAGAGGAGGAGTCCAAGCCCTGGCCTGGCAGGAGACTCAATCAGGGTATTTCCCTTATCCCTTTCAATTCCTATATTTGGCAGCAAAGATCTCTCCAAAAGAGTAATTACGTGGTAACTAAGTGCCCACACTAGTGAGGGAAATAGAAGAAAACTCATGCATGAAATTTATGTTTCCTAATGAGATTTATCAAAGTATAGCCATAATAATCCATTTTTAGAACAGAATACAGGAAAGAGAAAGGAGTGAGAGCTCAAGTTCTGGGTCAGAAGTGGAAACTGGATCATGAGTGTGGCATCTTGCAGATAGCTTGGAAGTAACGTCAGATGGATTAATGTATATCAAGGCCAGAAAGATGGCTTGGGGGCCAGGTCACAGAGTGCTTTAAATGCTAAAAAGGGGCATTTATATCTGTCAGGATCCCCATGCCAAGATTATTAGGAGACACCCTATTTTCCAGAGCTAAGGCCCAGCAAGCAAGCTTGGCCCTGAGCTTAGCATAACAACAATCCTTTGCACTCACCTAGTGGGTGATCTCTGCTGCAGCAAAATTCCAGAATTGTTTCACACCAGCCCCAGGTGGTCCTTCAGCTTGGACAAGCACCTGCAGGACTCATGCTCCAGTCATGAAGTCCTGCTACGAATCAGACTCACCTCATTGTCACTGTTACCCCCACACTATTGTTCTATAGCTCACTGAGTAGCCACTAGTATATGTATCAAGGCTCAGAGTCATGGTAGTGGCTCTCCTCCGAGAGGAAGTCCCGACACACGTCTAGTTTCCCTCCTCCAATGGAATAAAGAAAGCTTTTTGCTTAGACCACTGTTAGCTCTTCGATTCGATTTGATTTTGTTTTTCAGAGTTAACAGATTGCTTCTATGTACAATTTGGTATTTTTTCCAGAGTTAACAGGGGTTGCATAACCTCTGTGACTCTTTGGTTATTTATTTTCAGGGTTCAACATGTCTGATCCTTGAAGTAATAGGGAGGCACTGGAGTTTATTAAATAAATGGGCAGAACTGTGCTTAAGGGAAATTCTTTTGGTAGTCGTGTGGAAGAGGGATTAGAGCAGAAGAAATTGAGGCAGGGAGAACAGTAGTAGACTCTAATAAGCCATTACAATATTGCAGGTGAGAAGTTAGGGGCAGCTGAGCTGGGTAGTGGCCCTGTGAATGAAGAGAAGAAGGATACACTGTAATCCATTACCGGGGAAGCTTATGGTAAGATGCAAGCTGATTGAAGGCAGCGACAGTTACATTTTTATCTTTGTATCTCTTTGCATTCCTAGGATTGATACAGGGCCTTGTAAATAGTAGGCACTTAATTTGCTGAATTAAATTGAATTGGGGGCAGAGTCATAATTAGAAATCTTTGTTCTTCAGGCCTTGGGCAAATGACATGAAGTGTGCCTTTGCTTGAGGAAGGCAGTAGACCATCATCCCATGGTGGAAGGAGAGACATCCTCAATCACCAAAGCATAACTGATACTGAGGAAGCAAGTGGAAGCAGAGGGGTAAGGGGAAGGAGCCCATCCTGCCCCCTCCCCTCAGTCTTGTAGTTTCTTATTTTAACTAATTATTCTTGCCAACGAGATGCTAAACTCTGTTCTTTTTAGTTGCTGAAGAACCATCTAAATTTGGCATCCTGGGTCAAAGCCCTGATTACCCCCACCTAGTTATGGCTATAACTGGTGGTGTGTGTGACTCAATAGGACAAAGGAAAAGACTGTTGGAGCTGGTTTAGTGCATGGCTGTCCTAAGGTTTTCCAATTTTGTTAAGTCCTAAGTTTTCATATTCTAGGAGAGTGGGGAGGCATTCCCAAGGTGATGATTGGGGTTGTTACCATGGTTATTACTAATTAGCATGTATTTTGAGTCGCAGGGTGCTGTAGAGAACAAAGGAGGGATTTTTTTTTTTGCTAGGAAATGAACGAATCTGATAAAAATATGATGCCTCCCTTTCCTAAGACAGGGAAATTTGATGGTCCTGCTAGATGTTTCACCAGAAAAGAAGATGGGCTAGTCATGGGCTAAGAGAAAGAGATAACCTATGAGCAGCCCATGTGCTCTAAGCATCCACAAAATGTCAAGAAATCTACAGGAAGCACCTAGACTTATGTATACTCTTGATGGAGCATTTATAGGAGGACGTGGCTAAGATTTGAGAGCATATGGATGGGTTAAAATTTGTGTATTTGTACATTCAATGAGAGAGCAATAATAATAGTTGATATTTACATAGTGATTTAGGGGCAGCTAGGTGGTATAGTGGATAGAGCACCAGCCCTGGAATCAGGAGGACCAGAGTTCAAATCTGGCCTCAGACATTTCCTAGCTGTGTGACCCTGAGCAAGTCACTTAGCCCTGTTTGCCTCAGTTTCCTCATCTGTAAAATGAACTGGAGAAGGAAATGGCAAATCACTTCAGTATCTTCACCAAGAAAACCCCCAAATGGGGCCATGGAGAGTTGGAAACAACTGAAATGACCCAACAACAATAGTGCTTTAAAGTTTGCACCATCTTAACAAAAGGTGTGTGTCCCAACCCTCTGATCCTTGCAGCAACACTGTGAGGGCGGTGCTGTTAAAATCCACCTTTCCTTAGATGAGGAAACTGTGTCTCCGAGGACTAAATGACATAGTCTGCTTGTTGGGCTTCCTGCCACAAGTCTGTCCCCACTCTCATCCATCCTCCATTCAGCTTTCAGGTTTTCCTAAAGCCCAGGTCCGACAACGTCACCCTTCTCCACCTCCGCCCCCCCCCCTTGTTCAATAAACTCCAGTGGCTCCCTGTCACTTCCAAGATCAAATACAAACTCCTTTGGCATTCGAAGCCCTTCCTAAACTAGCGTCCCCCCCTACTGTCTCCCCCCCATCCCATGTTTCCAGTCTTCTTATCCCTTACATCCCTCCATGGAGGTTTTGGCCCACTGATACTGACTTTGCTATTCCTGGAACAAGACACTTCATTTCTCAGATCCAGGGATTTTCATTGGCTGTCCCCCCCCCATACTTGGAATGTTCTCCCTCCTCATCCCCCTGGCTTCTTTCAAGTCTCAGCTAAAATCTCACCTTCTACAGGAAGCAATTTCCCAATTCCTCTTAATTCTAAGGCCTTCCCTCTGTTGATTATTTCCTATACATCCTTGTTTGTAAGTGATTGTTTGTATATTGCCTTCCTTATTGTATTGTGAGCTCCTTGACTTGCCTTTCTTTGTATCCCCACCATTCAGCACAGGGCCTGGCTCATAGTAGGCACTTAATAAATGCTTATTGACTGACTGACTGACTTGCCCATGGTCACATAGCCAGCAAGAGTCAGGGGCAAGATTTGAATCCAGGTCTCCCTACCTCCAAATCCCAAACTCTGTTCCCCTTTACATTTTGCCTCTCATAATAATATTTGACATTTATATAACAATTCTCTAAGGCTTGTAACATATTTTATATCCATTAGCTCATTTGATCCCAGATCCACCCAGGTATCAAAATAAGCCCAATATAATTTCCAATGAGCTGCTTGGTGACTCAAGGGATATTTGTTGTGGGGGAGGAAATGACTGTTTCTGGAAGCCTGATCATAGCACGGCCATTAGCTTTCTTACTCAGGACACTCACTGGTTGGGGCTGTTGGACTTCAGTCCTTTCTCTTTTTTTCTTCCTCTCCCACTCATGTGCACACATTTTCCTCACTGGTGAGCCTTGAGATTTCTCTATTGTCAGAGACCTGAGCCCTACATTTGAATTTGAAATGTGACCCAACAAAGGAGAGAATCTGCTCCAGGGCTGGGGTTTGTAACCACTGGTTAGGGTAGCTCAGCAACTGCTGAGAGGAGATGATTCCCTGCCCTCCACTCCCAAGTGCAGACACTAGCCAGGCTGAAAAGTTGATGTAAAGAAAGAGGAATATTTGTCTTCTTGGGAGAATGAACTGTAAGACCAATTTCACACTCCACAAGATGCCTTCAAGGTCACCTATCAGCTGCCCATACTACCAAGCCAGCCTGATGTCTCAATACTTTCTTATCACATACAAGCTATTCAAGCCAGGGCAGTCTTCTTGATGTCTTCTCACTCCTACCATGTTCACTGTGGCCAATGAGCCTTTTCCCAAGAGTTTTACCCCATTTAGATTTGTCTCCCTCCCAACCATCATATCAATCCTGAAGGGACCAGCTCTATTCTTTTCTCCCTTCTGAAGCTCTTGTCATTACGTTGGCCTATGGTCATCTCTCTGGTATTGCAATCACATTGAAATACTCTAATGGACCCATGGGCTCATTGGTGTGGACATTCCAGCAGTCATTATTAGAGAAGCAACACCTGTGAAGAAGGAGCCACCCATCCTCACAAACTGCCCATCAATTGATGGCCGCCTACACGGCAGACAAGCTGGCCTAAATGAAACAGCAAAGCACCCTGAGGGAGATACAAGCAGCCTCAGGTTCCAGAAGAGTCAAACCTTTGTTACCACCTTGACTACTACCCCTCCTAACACGCTGGTGGAGTTAGCTCAGGAGCCCTGGGAAAGGCAGTGTCCGCCAAACCTCTGGCCCTGCTGCCAGCCTGAACCCACAACCCTGACTGAGGGGAGCAAACCTTGTGGATCAGGAACTTAGCTGCCTCACCTCCACCAATACAATGAATAACCAACTGCCACAGAAAGGCAGGTGGGAGTGGGCTGTGGCCCCCACCTCCTTAGCAACTACAGCTATCCATGACTCAGAAAAGAAAGTGCTTGTCATTGGCACTACCCCTTGGCACTATCAAATGGTTCAACATAAAAATAATAATAAAAATGATGCTAACTAGCATTTATATAGTTCTCTAAGGCTTCCAAAGTGCTTTACAAATATTACTCATCTTATCCTCATAACAATGTGGAGAAGTAAGTGTTATTATTATCCTAATTTTACACAGGAGGAAACTGAGGCAGATAACAGTTAAGCAACTCGTCCAGGGTCCCATAGCTACTAAATATCTGAGACTAGATTTGAACTCAGGTCTAATTAGACTCCATGTCTAATTCTAGCAAGCCAGCTAGTCACCTCCATGAGAAATTGATATGATGTGATTTTATGGCTGTATAGGATATGATTTCATCAGGGGAAATGGCATGAAAAAAGATGCATTATCATTTGCTTTGCCCCCTGCTCCCTAAGGAGCACCAGGCCTTTCCATATGACTTGTAGCAGAAACCTTCCTGGTAAGAGAATGTGAGCTCCTTGAGATGAGCGTCAGTTTTATCTACAGATATACATATTATGCTGTGAACATAATAAGCACTTAATAAATGCTTTTTAGTTGATTCATTTTATTTGGGTTTTTTTTTTTAGGCAATTGGGGTTAAGTGACTTGCCCAGGGTCACACAGCTAGTAAGTATCAAGTGTTTTGGTCTGAGGCCAGATTTGAACTCAGGTACTCCTGACTTCAGGGCCGGTGCTCTATCCACTGCGCCACCTAGCTGCCCCTAGTTGATTCATTTTAACTCATCCAGTGCTGGTCCTGGGCAACTCTAGTTCATGTCCTCTCATAGAGGTTGCCTCAGAGCATCTGATGCTCAGCATGCTGGGGGGCTTCTTCACTTTCTTTTGACATCATGAGAAAACCATTGGTTTTCCTTCTCCCCACATAATCAAGTTCTGTTCTAGGTATTGGGAACATGAAAAAAAAAACAAACCCCCAAATCTCTACCCTCAAGAAACTTACGTTCTACTGGCAAGAAATAACACGTACATTTGATAAGTGTTTTATTATACATCTTTGTCAGTAGCAAAACTCCCTTGCTTTGAACTGAACTTATTTTCTTCCACTCTCCCTTCCCCTCTAAATCCTCCTGTCTTGGAAACTTTCTAATTACTGTTGAGAGTACTGCCATCTGCCCAGTCCCTCAGTCTCAACGCCTAGGTGTCAACATCTGCTCCTCACTCACTCACTCCCCTTAATCTAATCTGTTGCCAGGGTCTGTTGATTTTACCTTTCTACCATCTCTCTGATATGCCCTCTTCTCCCCTCTGACACTGCTATCATCTGGTGCAGGCTCTCTTTCCCTCATGTTTGGACTGTTGAAATAGCCTGCTGGTGGGTCTGCCTCTCACCAGTCTCCCCCTACTCCAACTCATTCTCTACTCAGCTGTCGAAATGATCTTTCTAAAGTGTAGATCTGACCATATTATCACCCCAACCCTCTATCTCCTCAATAAACTCTAATGGCTCCTTACCACCTCTCGGATCAAATATAAAATCCTCTGTTTGGTATTCAAAGCCCTTCACAATCTAGTTTACCTTCTATCTTTCCAGTCTTTTCATATTTTAATCCCCTACTCTCATGCACTCTTTGACCCAGCGACTCTGGCCTCCTTACTGTTCTCAAACTAGGCACTCAGTCTCCTAAATGTGTACATTTTTGCTGTCTGTCCCCATGCCTGCAATGTTCTCCTTCCTCATCTCCACCTTCTGGCTTCCGTGGCTTCCTTCAGATCCCAGCCAAAATCCCACTTTCCACAGAAAGTCTTTCCCAATCCGTCTTAATTCTAGTGCCTTCCCTCTGATGATTTTTTATTTGCCCTGATGTAGGTTGTTTGCATATTCTCTCCCCTATTAGATCGTGTCCTCCCTGAGAATAGGTACCGTCTCTTACCATTCTTTGTATCTCCAGTGCTTAGTACCGTGCCTGGCACATAGAAGATCCCTAATAAGTGTTTATTGACTGTCGTATTTTGACCCATAAAAATGCCTCCTGTCTCCCTACAACAAAACAAATACAAAGTAAAGAGAAATAATTGGGGGTAGGTTGGGCCTTGACAACTGGATCGGTATATAGGAAGTTTTGCCTAAACTGAACTTGTTCTCAATCTGACACAGCTTTGATGATGCCTGTGACAAATCCCCAAGTCCTAGAATCATAGAGCTAGATAGAGGTGGAACGGACGTCAGAGACCGTCTAGTCCAACCACCTCACTTTATAGATCAAGAATCTGAGGCCCAAGGCAAAATAATTTGCCCAAGCTTACTTAGATGGTTAAGTATTTGAGGTATGACTTGAGCTTGGGTCCTGGGATTCCAGAATAATGCTTATTCTACTGCACCACCACTACTTTTGTTACCAGAATCCTCTGAATGGCTTCAACATCATTCTTGAATTTCAGGCAAAGATGAACCAAGTTCTTGAAAAATGACGATTCCCTGGGGACACCATGTTCTGGAATTGAGAGCTGCTTACTGGCGGGAAATTTAGCAGTTCTCAAGATGGCTGGGCTGTTTAACCTAGCAGCTATTCTGTGTGGAGGCTTCTTTCAGACACAGAATATGAATGGACAAAATGATCTGTGCAAGGAGCAATCAACACAGCCACTGGCTTGCAGCATTTACAGATGGGTAGATCAATATTCAGAGAGAATGAATGAATCACTTCAATCAGGTTGATGTTTTTTTTTAAATTTAAAAAGGATAGGAGAGGACAGGCATATCACAGAATATGAGCATACTCAAGTGGGTCTGTGATCTCATCCATATGGATGTTCTCTCCAGCAATGCAGATTGAAACCCATGCTCTCCACATTTTCCCATAGATTTGCCAATGGAGGATTACCCAATGGATTTGGAATACAGGTGACTAAGCATGTGCCTAGCTTCAGTAACAACCTTGTGAGCTTGAGATCAGTCATTGAAAGGCCCAGATGATCGAAGTCCAGTCGAGTTGCAACTATATCCTTCTCAGAGGAAAAGATAACCATGAACTTAAAGATGAGCCATTCATTCCTAGTTGGGCAAACAGATACATGGACTTTGAGTGAGTTGCCACTCAGATGGCACGATTTGGAGTGAAAATAAAAATATATTCAATAGTCCCACAAAACTCCCTGGAGCAATTAGCTCCTGGGAGAGCATAATAGAAATGATGGGCTTCTGTGAGTCCTCTGAGAGTGTCATATAGGGTTCTGGGAGTCCTTTCTTGTGGGTTACTGTTTCTGTTTTGAGTATTTGTCAACATGTTTGTCTTTCAAGAATTTATGTTATGGTGGAGGAAATAAATAGCTGTCATATACCTGATATCTATTACTTTGTACATGAATAACTTTGCTTAGAAAAGACTTTGTTAACCCATTTTGAGGACACTCTTGGGATGAATCAAACTTAGGCTTTGTTTAAGGAGGCTTTCCTAAAACAACTCTAGGTGGGGTATAATGAGCAAGAAGTCTAATTCTCTCCTCCCCTCTTTGGGGTCAGCGTCGTTAAGACTAAACCCTGGACATGTGAATTCAGAGGAATCCTTTGTGAAATAGACATGTAATTGGGTCCCGGGTCTCAAATCTGTATATGTATATGTTGTCTCTACCCAGTAGAAATAAGCTTCAGGGCCTACTTAGTTTAGTCTTTGTATCCCTATTGCTTAGTACAGTGTCTGACACGTATTAGGTGTTTAAAAATTCTTAGTGACTAATATTTTTTACTTATGTTCATCTGCAGTTCCTTGTATGGTATGTGTTTACACCTACCACACGCCTCTCCGTTGACCTCTAAATAATTCTCAATTTAAACTTTTCAGAGACTGAAATTTTTTCATGACTTGCTATGCAGCACTGGTCATAGATCTTAGATTCAGAGTTGGAAGGGACCATGAAGGCCTCATTTTACAGATTAGGAAACTGAGGCCCATGGAAATTAAATGACTTGCCCAAGGACACACAGTGTCAGAGGCACAATTTTAATCTAAAGCTCCTGATTTCAAAGCCAGTTGAATATTGATAATAAAAATATGGGCTTTCATATTGGGGAGAATTATAGGGTCATTAAAAGTACTCTAATATCTCATCAACAATCCAGGCTGCCTTCTTTTTCCTCTTTAATTCTGTACCCCATTCATTGTCCATTTGCAGTGCCTGTCCAAGGTATGTATAATAATAAAGAGCTCTATAGGTGATTCATCTAATTACGTGCCACAATCTGGACAATAACCACTCTTCACACACTTCTCTCCCCCCGCCCCAATGGATCATTGGGTCAATTTCTTTGGAATGATTTTGGATAGCACTGCAGAAGTCTCTATAATGTCCTAGGGCTTACACAACCAACACATTGTCACCTACAAAGAGGAATATCTGGAAGACTACAGACAGTCTTTCTTCAACTTGAACTCTATGCCAAATCTCCTGCATGAAAGCCACAAATATCTTAGCAGAGCACCTTGTTTTGAGCTTCACCTGATATTAATGATGAGGATTATTGAATAAAATTGTTCCTGTTATTAGAGCTTTAAAAATTAACAACTGTGGGACAGTTAGGTGGCGCAGTGGCTAGAACACCTGCCCTGTATTCAGAAGGACCTGAGTTCAAATCTGGCCTCAGACACATAACACTTACTAGCTGTGTGACCCTGGGCAAGTCACTTAACCCCATTACCAACCCCCCCCCAAAAATTAACAACTGCTTGTTGATTAATTCATCGATTGACTAGGAAGGTTTTCCTTGTGTTCATAGCCATAACTAACCTGAGAGTACCAGGTCTTTGCCCCAGGGGAACTGAAATGTAGAGGGTAATAACAACTCTTAGACTGCTTTGGCAGCCTAGTTTAGAAACAACTGAGCTTAGCACCTATTTAATAAGAATAATTAGTTAAAATAGAAAGCTGCCAGATGGCTGCTTCCTTCCCTGCAGTCCCACCTAAGGTGAGTTCCCTTCTGGCCCAGATTTTTTCCCCTCCTGCCTTCTTGAAGTGTCTTGGGATCTGAGCTCACAGGGACCAGGATTTCAGAGCTTTTATACTGCATACCCTAAGTAATTTATTTTAAAAGTTGATTTGAGGTGTCATGAAGAAAAAGATTCACTTTATTAAAACTTCAAATACAAGTCAATAAAGGCTTTATTCTGTACATTGTTATAAGTCAAAGCAGGTAGAAGCATCAACTGGCACTAGAGAAGTTAAGTCTTTAGGGGGTGAGTGGGCTTATGAAAATGAGCCATTCCCCACAGGCTCAGGAAACACAATCATGCTGGGTTCACAGCTAGTCAGTCACTGGGCATGGGGACAATTTGTTGTGCTTCAATGGGGAGAATAGGAACTTTCTAATTTGCTAATCTGTCATTGGTCTCAAGGATCCAAGACAGGGCAGACTCTATCTTTTGATCATCTTTCTTTTTTTTCCCTTTTTTTTTAGGCAATTGGGGTTAAGCGACTTGCCCAGGGTCACACAGCTAGTAAGTTTCAAGTGTTTGGTCTGAGGCCAGATTTGAATTCAGGTCCTCCTGACTTCAGGGCTGGTACTCTATCCACTGTGCTGCCAAGCTGCCCCCTTTTAAAAAATTTTTTTATCATCTTTCCACAAGAACTAGGCCAAAGGAAGACAAAACATACAGGTTAGACATGCCTGCTTGTTTTCATTTGAAATGTAGGCTTATTCTAGCTCTACCATAGCCAGGTAAATAAAGCGAAAACATAGTACCCCTCTTTTTTCTGCTACCACATTTCATGTGTCATGCAGCAAAATTGCTAGCATTCAAATTGCTAGTGACAGCTCTGCTTATATTGGACTGAAAACCACCTTCCCATAACTTCCACCTCTTGGTTCTAGTTCTATTCTCTTGAGTGACTCAGGATAAGGCTAATCCCCTTTCCACATGAAAGCTCTGCAAATATTTGAAGACAGTTATCATATCTCAGCAGTCCTCCCCCAACTCTCTAAGTCTTCTCTTTTCTAGATTAAACATGACCAAACCTTTCATCAATCATTATTTTGAACTTCATAATCCTCATCTCCCTTCATCTGAACTTACCATTGTCCTTCCTAAGTTGTGGTTCCCAGAACTGAACACAATATTCAGATGTGATCTGAGCCAAGGTAGAAAATAGAGCAGGACTCCTACCTACCTTGTTTTGTATGCCATACTTGTTTTAGTGATCCTCTCACACTGCCTCATCCTGAGTGTACACAAACTATCCCTGAGCCAGGTTTCCCTCTTTTGTAGTCCAAGTGATTTTATTTTTGCAGTTAAATAAAGAACTCAGATCATAGCAGCATAGATTTTGAACCAGAAGGAACTTTAGAGACCATCTTGTCTATCATTTCGAAGATAAGGAAACTGAGCCCCATACAGGTGAAATGCTTTGTTCACAGAGTTCATAAGTACTGGGATTTGAACACAAGACTTCCTGACTCTGAGTTCCCATCCCACATCCCACATCAAGTGACTTTACATTTATCCCAGTTAGACTGAAGGATGTCAATCAATGTTGAGAGAATGACAACCAGGGTGGTAAAGGGTCCAGGTCATATGAGGGTTGAGTGAGAAAATGGGTATATTTAATATGGTGAAGAGATTTGGGGGATGACATCTTCAAATATCTGAAAGGCTGTCACATGGAAAAGGGATAAAACTATTTTGCTTGACCCAAGCAATGGAAGCAAATTGCAAAGAGGAAAACTTCATCTTGATGTTAGGAAATGCTCTCCTTAAGTGGAATGGGCTGTTGCAAGAAGTGCTAGGGTCCCATTCACTGAAAATGTTTAAACAGGTTGGTTGACCATTTGGATATATTGTAGAGAAGCTTCTCTTTTGGTTAGGGGTTTGGATGGGATGGCTGAGGAGGCCCTTTGGTAAACTGAGATTCTGTGATCCTTTGAATTATAATCCCACTGGGTGACTCCTTTGTGGAGGATCTTTGGAAGAATATATGGCCCATGCTGATAGAAGGAAGTACTCACACTAATAAGATCCCAGATCCACTGAATTATTGAAGCAATTTCCATCTGATTATTTCTACTCTATTGAGATTCACAGTGTAGTGGTTAGACCACTAGACTTGCAGTCAGAAAGACCTAGGTTCAAATCCCACCTTGCACAAGTCATTCAACTTTTCTGCCCCTCAGTTTTCACATCTGTAAAATTAGGGGGTTGGACTTGATGGAGAATGGAACAAGTAGTTATCAAGCCCCTATTATGTGCCAGGCACTGTCCTAAGCACTTTACAACTATCTCATTTTATGGTATCTAGAATCCCTTATAGCTCTAAAACCATGATTCTATGAATACGGAGTCAGCCACCCACAACTTCTAACTCCCCTTAAGTTGTCATTCATTCATTCACCTAAATTTTTATTGATCTTGTTGATGTTCTCAGACTGTATCCATTAATTGACTATCCATAGAGTGAAGTGGGACTTTCCTGGTACTTGTCTGAGGTAGAGCTGGAATTCTGGTACTCCATGACAAACTGACAGGGGTTAAGGAGAAAGGCAACAGGTGGGGCTGGTCAGCAGTAGGGTAAGATGGACCCTGGGAGAGGAGAGCCAAAGCCATGGGACCCTGGGCCCCGGACCAAAAAAGAAAATGGAGGCAGCAGGAGAGCATTTGGAGGCAAGGAGGCTCTGGAGGAGACCTATTGAGAAGAAACACTTTCCCCAATGTTATCTATTCTTGGCAAACTAGAATAAAGCCCCAGTTACCCTGCTCTTGTTACAAATGTTGTCAAGGTAATATCAGCCTACATTTGGCCCCTGGGGGAGTTTAATCACAAACCTGCCTTTTTAATATTTTGATAAGTATTTCAATATTATTGGTTTTCTTTATAATCCTACATATTTTGTTTCATGCATTAAAAACATTATACTAAGAAAGGGTACATAGATTTCACGAGATTATCAATGGGTTCCATCACACAGAAAAAGTTAAGAACGCCTGGTTTAGAAGTTTTACCCTGACTCTGATCTAAGTGTCAGCAAAACTTCTTCTTCTTCTTCTTCTTCATGATCCCATTTGGGATTTTCTTGACAAAGATACTGGAGTGGTTTGCTATTGCCTTCTCCAGATCATTTTCTAGATGAGGAAAGTGAGGCAATCAGGGTTAAGTGACTTCCTCAGGGTCACACAGCTAGTAAGTGTCTAACACTTTGAACTCAGATCCTCCTGACTCCAGGGCTAATGCTCTATCCACTATGCTATCTAATTAAGAGACTTATTATTATCAATAATATTATAATGTCATCATTAATTATAATTATTATATGATTATATGTAATATTATTATTACCAATAATAATAAATGTGGCCTTGGCGTTAGAAAGACCTAGATTGGAGTCCCACCTCTGACACATGCTTTGTGACCCTGAGCAAGTCTTGTAACCTCTCAGTGTAAGAGCATACGTTTCAAACCAGGATCCAACCTGCGATGGTAGAGAGAGTTTCTATACTGGGAGCTCTCTATACTAATTAAATCACAGATCTGGACAACAAACAAATAACAACAATAAATTGATAGAGCCCTTTAAGGTTTAAAAAGCAGTTTGCTTGAAGCAATGGCATGAGGGCAGTCATTTTACTAAGGCACTAAAGAGAAAAGTGAACTGAAATAATGGACAGAAATACAGAATTTCCTAGTAACAGGCTGAGAGAACTTTAGGGCATTAATCAGTCCCGTCTTCAGAGCCCTATTCTCATCTCTGACCCCTCATGGGATGTTGAGAAGGTAGCAAATAGCTCTCAGAAGGAGGTTCAGTCCTATTGTGTCCAGAAACAATTTTTAGGTACAAAGGATTAGGGTTGGGATATTCAGACTGCTCAGGATAGTATCAGACAAAGTGATTTAGTGTAGTGAGATGAGCCCAGACTTTAGAGGCGGAGATTTCTAGGTCGAATGCCAGTTTTGCTACTTCTAACTTGATGTCAGTTAGGTCTCTGCCTCCCTTAAGCTTCAGCTTTTGCATATTCACTCAGTGTAGATAAAGCTGACAGGGCAGCTAGGTGGCAGTGGATAGATTGAAGGGCCTGGAGTCAGGAAGACTCATCGTCATGAGTTCAAATCTGGCCTCAGACACTTATTTAGCTGTGTGATCCTGGGCAAGTTGCTTACCCCTATTTGCCTTAGTTTCCTCATCTGTAACATGATTGGAGAAGGAAATAATGAACTACTCCAATATCTTTGCCAAAAAAACCCTAAATGGGGTCGAGAAGAGTCAGGTATGACTGAACAACAATATAAAGCTGGTGATTCCCTTAGCTTCTTTACCTAATCTAGGCCTGAATCATCTGGTTCAAAATTTAATTTAATTTATCTTATTAAATTTAAAAAGTGTTTTATAGCCACTATTTAGTTTTATAGGTTTATCATTATTATTTTTAATACCACAGATGCTTCCAAACATTACTTCGCCTTTATAGCACTGATCCTTTCTTCTTTTTGATTAAACCTGTGATTTTATTGGTATTGGGAAGTCCCAGTGTGGAAACTTCCCCTACCACTGGCAGTACGTGTTCGAAGCAGGCCTTGAACCCACATATTTCTGATTCAGACATCCAATGCCACTCAACCTTTCCTTCTGACCAAAAAAAAAATTTAAGCAAAACCAATGGACACAATAAATGTGATAGTCACAAAATGGAATGTTCCACACCTATAGTCTTCTACCTCTTGGTTGAGAAGAAGGAAAGGAAGTTCATTTCTCTTTTGGGCCTCTGGAGCCAAGATCAGTTCTTGTTCATCTGATTTCTGCTGCCTTTAATGTGGTCTTCATTTGCTTTGTTGTTGTTACCATTTGTATTGTTCTTCTGGTCTGCTTCCTTTGTTCTGTGGATGCACCATTTCAAAGCTGGAGCCTCTTCCTACCCACTCCCAGTCTCCCTTCTCTCTGTCCCTTTTTTGTTTTCAAAGCTTGTACATCCTTTAGCACCTCCCACCAAAGAGCTGCTGGGAAGACTGACACCAAATGAAGCCAATTAACATTTCTCACCTGTGCCTTTCCCAGCTGCTGGCTCCCCACTCTTCCCTATATTCTCCAGCTGATTTGCAGATTGGCTTCTGTCGTCTAGAGAGATGATTCTATCAAAGCTTGATCCTATCATTTTTATAATATCATGATACTTTCAGCCTACAGTAATTAAAAAAAAGCATATACACTTAATTTCTACTAAGAGTAAGGCAAGAATCATTTCATCGCTTTTGGCTTTGAAAGAGGAAGACACCAAAGAGAAAGAAGGAAGAGAGAGCCTGGGCATCTGTGCCCCATGGGGCACTCTCAAGAGCGCAAAGAGATGAGCTGGGAAGTTCTTGCTTGCAGATCTTGATCTCTGGGAAGTAAGCTGCAGGTTGTCAGCTGGAAGTGTGTGGGAAGGGAGATGAAATGGGGCTTAAAGGGAAGAGCAGGCTCCAAAGAGCTGATGATGTGGGAAGTGAGCTGAGACACATAGCATCCATCTTACTATGGCTCTGGCATTAGTGCCCGAGGGAAGCGGAGAGGTGGGAGGGAACCAGAGTTAATGGCTGGAAGATTAGGAAGGGTAGGAGGCTCTAGGAGCCTCAGAAACTGGACAGGTCCTCTGAGGAACCCAGCTTCAAGTCCCGGCTCTGACACTACTTGTATGGCCAAAGGCAAATTACTTAGCCTTTCTGGGCTTTGGTTTCCTTATCTGTAAAATGGGTTAGATGTCTTGAGATCCTTCCGGCTCTAAATCTATGAGTCTATGAATAGCTTATGGAGCTGGGGATCTTTAATCTGGAGAAGAGAAGACTAAGGGGAAATATAACAGCTGTCAAAATATCTGGAGAGCTTACTATGTATAGTAGGGCATGGACTTATTTTGTGTTGTTCCAGAGGACAGAATTAGTTCAAGTGGATAAAACAATACCTGATATGTATAGAGTCCTATAAGAAGCACTTTACATAAATCACCTCCTTGAAGCCTCTAGAGGCTGGGAAAGGATGATTGAGGTCACACAGGCAGCAAGCAGCAAAGCCAGGATTCAAATGCATTCCCTTCAGAAGTCATCCAGAAGGTCATACAGAGTGGGAGGTGGGATTTGAAGCCTGTTAACAAGCCCAGTCTTTCTGGCTCCAGGTCCAACATTCTGGCTGCTACCTCATATCAAAATGGCAGGCAGGCAGCACAGTGCTTTGCCCAGAGGAAGCACTCAGAACACGTTGGTTGGATCAAACTCAGGCAGAGTTTGTTCTGATATATTGGGGAACTTCCTAATAATTAGAGCTCTGCTGTAGGGGAATGGGTTTCCCAACACTAGGTAGGTGTTGCCTGGACCAAGAGTTGGGAAGACAAGTTCAAATCCAGCCTCAGACATTTACTAGCCCTATGACCCTGGACAAGTCACTTAATCTGTGACTGCCTCAGTTTCCTCATCTGCAAAATGGGAATAATGAATAGCACCTATCTCCTGGAGTTATTGTGAGGATAAAATGAGTTATGTTTGTAAAATGGTTTGCTAACATGATAGTACTATATAAATGCTAGTGATAGTACCACATAAATGCTAGCGATAGTACTATGTAAATGCCAGCTACTCTTATTGAGACTGGAATGTTGTAGAGGGGATACCCAAGTGGGCGGGGAAGGCCTGATGACTCCTGAGAAGACTTTCACTTTAATGTTCCGATGTTAAAGTAAAAGACCAAGGAGTCCAGGGGGAGGAGGGAATCCAGAGTGGCAAAGAGAAGGGGGGGGTGGAGTCTGAGAGGTGTGACACTAAGAGATGGAAGGTTCCAGTGAAGAAGTTAGTGGGAGAAGGCTTGAAAGTCACAGAGGGAGAGGAAGGAATTCACTGGAAATCTTGAAGAGACAGCAAGCAATACGAAGGCATCATTCTGATCAGTGCATCTCCAGCTCAAGAGTAATTAGGTTTAAACTGGAATAAGGAGGATTTTGATTAGCCAGGAAGAATTTTTTGAAAGTTTGACATTCTAATGCTGGAACAGGCTAGTCTAGCCTCCCATTTCTCAGTATTATTTGGGCCATAGGATGATAGAACCTCAGAAATCCTGTAGTCCTAGCCCCTGATTTTACTGTAAAAGTGAAGTGACTAGCCTAGAATCAGACAGATAGAAAATAGTAGCATTAGGATTTGAACTCAGATCCTCTCTCAGACAGCAAATCCAGGGCTCTTCCCTGACCTAGCCTTATTGGAAGAATAGGATTATAGTGAAAAGACAATAGAATTTTAAAACTGGGAATCACCTTAGAGATAAACTGTATTTATCCCTGCATCTTCCAGATGAGGAAACTAAGGCCTAGAAATGTATATACTGGGGTGGGGAACCTAGGTCCTTGTATGCGGCCTTTTGACTGAATCCAAGTTTTACAGAACAAATCCTTTTATTAAAGGGATTTGTTTTGTGATGTTTGGATTCAGCCAAAGGGCCACACTTGAGGACCTAGAGGGCCACATGTGGCCTCGAGGCTGAAGGTTTCCCACCCCTGGTATATTTTGTACATTTTGTTTTCCCAGTTATAATATAAACTCCCCTAGAGTGGAGATTGTTTCATTCTTTGTGCCTGAAACCTCAGCATCTAGCATAATGCCTGTTGATCAACCAATCCACAAGTATTTAATAAGTATCTACTATGTACTATTTGGGCAGCTAGATGGAGCACCAGGCCTGGAGTCAGGAAGACTCATTTTCCTGAGATCAAACCCAGCCTCAGACCCTTACTAGCTGTGTGACCCAGGGCAAGTCAATTAACCCTGTTTGCCTCAGTTTCCTCATCTGTAGAATGAGCTAGAGAAGGAAATGGTGAACCACTCCAGTATCATTGTCAAGAAAACCCCAAATGGGATCAGGAAGAGTCAGACATGACAGAACAACACGAATTTTAACACTTTGATAGAGCCTTGAATTTAAAAATGGAGAACTTGAGTTTAATTTTCAGCTCCATCAGCTAGCTACGTATGTGATCTTAGGGAAGTGTTTGCAATCAGCAAAAAGTGAAGTGACTTCTATTAGAATGTAAACTCTTAGAGAGTAGGGATTGTTTATTTCCAGTGTCTAGCAGTGCCTAATGGGCGATTATAGAAGCACGTGGTACATTTTTTATTGTTTGGTCATTTCAGTCATGTTTGACATTTCATGATCCCATTTGGGTTAACTCAGTAAGTTTCTGAAGTGGATTTGAACTCAGGAAGATGAATCTTCCTGACTCCAGGCCCAGCACTCTGTGCACTATAGCGCCACCTAAAATACAACTTCTTAGATTCCTCAGTTTCAGTCAAAATGCAGCTCACATCACCTTCTACATGAAGCCTTTACTGACCCCCTTAAGATGCTAACAACCCCCCAAAATGCCCTGTATTTATTGTGTGTGCATGTGTGTGTTGTGTGTGGGAGGGGGTTGTCTGTCCTCTCCCTCCATCCGCCTATCACACAACAGAATGTAAGTTCCCTGAGGGCAGGGTCTGTTTTGCTTCTGCCTTTGTATCTTTATCACCTAGAACAGTTCCTGGCACAGGCAGCTACTTAATAAGTGTTTGTTAATTGGCTGTTAGTGTATCATATTTGTTTTCATACTTCCTATGTGACATGGCACTGTGCTGAATATTGGGGATATGTGAAAAAGCAAAAACAGCCCTTGGCTTCAAGGAGCTTATATTCTAAGGGGAAGAGAGGGGTGGAGCTGCCTCCAGAATGAGCACGTTTGTGTTGACTGGTGGACTGATGGTGAACCTTTGGTCATCCTGACTAGGTTGTATGCAGCCCCAAAGCAGATACAATGCTTTTGATTTTTCTTCTTCCACCCCCCCCCCCACCACTTCCCCCCAACCAGGACTGGATATACAGTAGTTGCCCAACAAATGCTTGTTGATTGACTATTTCTGTCTTTCAGACTTGACTTGGGAATTTTTTGTCCCGACTGACCCGCCGAGGACCTAAGGGAAGTGTGACTTCTACCCGGCTCCTCAGAGAGACTCCAGTTCTTTGCGGCACTGCTGTGTCTAACCTACTAGAAGGAAACATCCATAGGCTGAAGTGTCTTCGTAGACAAGGTCTCCTGGCTTGATGAAAGGGGGGAGGAATGGAGAGGTTTCAGCACTTCTTAGGAAGAATGAGACCCATTGCTCGGCACTTTTGGCTCGGCAGATGTGTCGCGGGTTGCCATGGTTACCGGCCTAACAATAACTGAGCCGGATCTGATGTTCCCCACACCCCGCCCCAGCCTTCCCACCAGTTACTGAGCTGCCACCTGGGAGGGCGCTCCCTTCTCCCTTGGGAACACAGAGTCTAAGGGGAATCGGTGGGAGGCAAAACCTGCTACCCGAGAGGGTAGTGAGGGGGAGTTCTTCCTCAAAAGCACTTATAAAGAGGCAGGAGAGGTCTTAGAGGTTAACTAGATGATTTTACAGAATAGCAAACTTGAGGTTCTAAGAAAGCAAGTGACTTGGCCAATGTCACCCAGCTAGTGAGTGGTGCAGTTAGGATCCGAGTCCAGGTCCTCTAGACTCCAGAGGCAGGACCTGAGTCCTTGTCATTAGAAAAGAAGCTCCCTGAAGGCAGGGGTTCTTTTTGGTTTTTCACATAATCCCACCCCTTAGCACAATGACTAGCAACACAGTTAGCCCTTCATAAATAGTTGTTGATTGACTGATTATATTGGTGCTGCTTTTTTCTTCAGTTAGTAACTGGTTACAGATTTAACTCAAGCATCCTAACTGCTGGAGAGGCAGCCTGACATAGTGGAGAGAGACCCTTCCAATGAGCTGGGAAGTCTGGGGTTCAGGTCCTTCTTCTGACACATTCAGGCTTTGTCACTCTGGGTAAGTCATTTAACCTCTCAATGCCCCAGGCCACTCTCCAAGACTGTGGCTTACAGAGCCCATGCTGCTCTGCACTGATACAGTGAGTTTTCTATACTGATGAAATCACTCGGTCTGGTCCATTTCAATGGCATATATGTGCTGGGAATGGTTTTTGGGGACCCCTAGGAAACAGTTTCTTGATACACAATGGACAGCAGGAATTAAAAATAAGTTAGATCTACAAAGGACCCCCAGAAGTCACTTCTTATGCACAGACAGGAAAAGCATTTTTCAACCATTCATTCATTAGCAAATATTTACTGAAAACTCTAGATGTTATGAGCGATCCAGAAAGAAACGACTGAATCCCTGTCCTCAAGGACCTTACAGTCTACTTGGGAAGATAAAGATAAGATTGTATCCAAGTAACTGTAATAGTAAGAACATGTTAAATGTATAAGAGAGATATAAAGAGGGGGTTCTGAGAATTCAGAGGAAGGAAAGCTACTTTTAGACTGGAAGGATCAGGAAAAGAATTGGAACCAGCTTCTGATGGTATGATGGGTAGCCTTTCAACAGCTAGAGATGGTGATGGGAGAAAGGAAGGACATTTTGTGCATGGGGATATTCAGAGCAAATGCACAATGAAAGAGAATGGGTGGAGTTTAGGAAAAGGGAGTAATTTGAGATAAGGTTGGATAGGTAGGTAGAGGCCATATTGTTGAGGGCCTAAAATGCCAAGCTAAGAAGTCTGGGCTTAACTTGGTATGCGATAGGAAACCGTCTGAGGGTTTTGAGTAGGGTAGCTAATAGGATCAATATTTATTAACTTACATGCAGGGTACATCATACAAAATGCCAGGCTGGACAAATAAAAAACTGGAATTAAGGCTGCTGAGAGAAATATCAACCATCTCAGATATGCAGATGATACCACTCTGATGGCAGAAAGAAGAATTAAGAAGCCTCTTGATGAGGGTGAAAGAAGAGAGTGTAAAAGATTGTTTGAAGCTTAACATAGGAAAAAAAAACAACTAAAATCATGGAAGTGGTCTCATCATTTCCTGGCCAGAAATGGAAGCAGTGTCGGATTTTACATTCTTGGGCTCAAAGATCACGGCAGCTATGACATTAAAAGATGCTTGCACCTTAGAAGGAAAGCTATGGCAATTCTGGACAGCATAGTATAAACAGAAACATCGCCTTGCCAACAAAGGTCTATAGAGTTAAAGCTATGGTTTTTCCAGTAGCAATCAGTGCATGTCTGTGAGAGTTGGACTGTAAGGAAAGCTGAGCACTGCAGAATCAACGCTTTCAAATTGTGCTGGAGAAGACCTTTGAGAGTCCCTTAGACAGCAAGGAGATCAAATCAGTTAATACTTAAAGAAATTAATTCAGACTATTCATTGAAAGGTCAAATAGTGCAGCAGAAGCTCAAATACTTGGACCACAAAATGAGAAGACAGGACTCATTGGAAAAGCTCCTGATGTTGGGAAAGATGGAAGGCAAAAGGAGAAAGGGACGGTGGATAGATAGTGTCATGGAAGCAATGAACATGAACGTGGACAAACTTTGGGAGATAGAGAGGACGGAGGGGCCTGGAATGCTGTGATCTGAAGTGTCGAATAAGACTGAACAACAACAACACCCCTGCAAGCTGGCTCAAGGATTAGCTGGAGTGAAGAAAAGACCAGCCAGGAAAACCAGTGAGGAGGGTATTGAAATCAGCACCAGAGGTAACAAGGGCCTAGATATGGCTGGTGGCACTGAGGTAGGGATGGACGTCAGGATATTCAAGGTGAAGCCAGAATCCCAGCCCTGTCTTCTGCCAAGTGTTGAACCTTCCTTGATCTTCCTCATTTAATCCCATAGCATCATGTATTTGTCACACACACTTGTTATATTCTAATTTTCCTTGTTTGTGTACTTGTCTCATTATCCTTACTTATATACCATTAGCTCTTCCAGGGCAGGGACTTTTTCTTAAGGGGCAGTGTGGTCACAGAGAATCACAGAATTTGAGTATTGGAAGGGAGTTCAGAAGCCATCTAGTCCAGGCCACAAATAAAGAGAATCCCCACTATAACACCCCAACAAGGGGTCAGTGGAAAGAGTCGTGGATTTAGGGTCAAAGGACCTGGGTATGGTTCTGGCTCAGCTGCTTCCTACCTGCATTAATGACTCTGGATAAGCCAGTTAAGCAACTTGAGCTTCAGTTTCCTCATCTGTAAAATGAAGGGGTTGGACTAGATGACCTTAAGAGTCTGTTCCCTGAGGCAGCTAGTGGCACAATGTGTATGGCCAGGAGTCAGGAAGACCTGAGTTCAAATTTGACCTGAGACGTTTACTAGCCACGTGATCCTGGGTAAATCACTTGACCGCTGGCTGCCTCAGTTTCTCAAACTGTAAAATGGGGATAATAATAATACCTACCTCCTAGGGTTATTGTGAGAATCAAATGAGATAATATTTGTAAAGCACAGTGCCTGACATATAACATTAATAAATGCTTGTTTTCTTCCTTCCCTCCCTCCTTCCCTCCCTCCTTCCTTCCTTCCTTCCTTCCTTTCTTCCTTCCTTCCTTCCTTCCTTCCTTCCTCCTTCTTCTCTCCCTCCCTTCTTCTTTCCTTCCTTCCTCCCTCCTTACTGGGAGTTTCCTATACCAAAGCAATCACAAGTCCAATAAAGAACAAAACAAAACAACTAGCATGTACCTTATGGGGTTGTTGTGAAGATCAAGAGAGATGCAAAGTTTATTGTAGCATGATTCAAACCAAGGTCTTCCTGACTCCAAGGCTGGCTCTTTTTCTAAACCGCTGCCTCTCATTAGAGGTCAAATCAAATCAAAAAACATTTATGAAGTGGCACTAGGGACACAAAGAAATAGCTAGGATTTATGTAGCCCTTTAAGGTTTTAAAAGTGATTTACAAAATACTATCTCATTTTATCTTCACAATAATCCTGGAAAGTCAGTAGTATTATCACCCCCATTTTACAGATAAGGAAACTGAGATAAGTGGCGGTCAAGTGACTTGCCCAGGGTCATACAGCTAGTGAGTGTCTGAGGCTGGATTTGAACTCAGGTCTTCCTAACTCTTGGTCCAGTGCTCTCCATTCTCTCAAGGAGCATGCATTCTAATGGGGGAGACAATACGTAAATAACTAGTACACACAATGTATAGATAGTGAAAATAAAAAGTCATCTTAAAGAGAAGGCATTGCAGCTTGGAGGACCAGGAAAGGCCTCCTGTAGAAGGAGGAAGGAGCCCAAAGAAGCCAGGAGTCTGAGGTGAAGAGGGAGAACATTGTAGGCACGTTGGACAGCCAGTACAAAGATGTCAAGATAGGAGACAGAGTTTCATGTTCAAGAAACAAGTCGGCCAGTATCACTGGATCATAGTCTTTGTGGAGGGGAATAAAATTCAACCAGTCAGCCAACTGGCATTTGTTAAGTCCCTTCTGAGCCCTGGGGATACAAAGAAAAAAAAAAGACAAAACTGTCCCTGCTCTCAAGTCTAATGGTGGAGACAACATGCAAACAACTGTGTACAAACAAGCTATTTGTTGTTGTTCTTGTTCAATCGTGTCTGACTCTTCGTGAGCCCATTTGGAGTTTTCTTGGCAAAGATCCTGGAGTAGTTTGCCATTTCCTTCTCCAGTTCATTCTACAAATGAAGAAAGTGAGGCTAACAGGGTTAAGTGACCTACCCAGGGTCGCACAGCTAGTAAGTGTTTGAGGCTGGATTTGAACTCAGGTCTTCCTGACTACAGGCCATACTTTTTATCCACTGTGCCACCTAGCTGCCCAGACAAACAACCTATATATGGGATAAATTGGGGATAGTTTCAGAGAGAAGGGATTAAGATTATGGAATGATAAGAGCCTTGAGGCAGGGATGTCAGCTAGAAGGTTATTGCAAAGTCTGGGGGAGAGGTGGTGAGAGATTGAACTATGGTGGTGATTGCGTGAGTGGAAAGGAGAGGAGTTATATGTGATATATATAGTGAGGAGGTCAAAGCAACACTATGTGGTGATGGATTGGAGATGTAAATTGAGTGAGAGTGTCGGAGTCAAGGATGATACCAAGGTGGTGAATCTTGGTGACTAGAAGGATGGTGAGTATAGTTGACAGCAATGGGGAAGCTCAGAGAGGGAGAGGGGGGTGGTTTGGGGGAACGAGAATAACTTTTGTTTTGAACATGTTGAATTTGAGTTCCCTCTGGGACATCTGGTTCTAGATGTTAAAAATGCACTAGTTGATAATACATGACATCAGCTCTGTAGTTCTAGGAATCATCTGCATAGAGATGATAATGGAATCCATGGGAGTCCATGAGATCACCAAGTTGGGCAGTATGGAGAGAAAAGAGAAGAGGTTTCAGGACAGAGCCTTGGGGGACACCCATGGTTGGTGGACATGACATGGAGGAGAAATATGCAAAGGAAACTGATTGCTTAGGAAGGAAGAGAACTGAGAGAACAGAGCCATGGAAGGACAGAGAAGTGAGCACATGATCAACAGCGTCAAAGCCTGCAGAGAGTTCAGGGAAGATGAAGACTGACAGAAGGCCATTGGATTTGGCAGTTAAGAGGTCACTGGTAACTTTGTCCAGTGAAGTTTTCATTGAATGATGAGGTCAAAAGCTGGACTGGAGAGGAGAGTGAGAGAAGAGAGAATGTAGATAGCTTTCTCAAAGAGTTTAGCAGAGAAGAGATACAGGACAACAACTGTTGGGTACGGTAGGAGGGTTTTTTAAGCATGGGAGAAACATGGGTGTATTTTTAGGCAACAAAGAAGGATCCAGTCATTCTTTGTTAATAATAATAATAATGATGATGATGATAATAACAATAACTAGCATGTGTACAGTGCCTACTATGGTGTCAGGCACTGTACTAACCACTTTACAAATATTACTTATTTGATCCTCACAGCAACCCTTTGAGGTAGGTGTTTTTATTATTCCCATTTTACAGTTCAAAGGTCAAGTGATTTGCCCAGGGCCAAATCCAATTTCTTTCTCTTTCTTTCTTTCTTTCTTTCTTTCTTTCTTTCTTTCTTTCTTTCTTTCTTTCTTCCTTCCTTCCTTTCTTTTTTGAGTGAGGCAATTGGGGCTAAGTGACTTGCCCAGAGTCACACAGCTAGTGAGTGTTATGTGTTTGAGGTCAGATTTGAACTCAGCTCCTCCTGACTCCAGGGCCAGTGCTCCATCCACAACACCTAGCTGCCTCTCAAATTCAATTTCATGGCAGGTAGTGATAGCCTTCTGCGAAGCTCCAGGGGGCTGTTCCATCAGGCAAGAACTGGAGGAGGAAGGTAGCCTACTGTTTTGCCTGAGTTGGAGAAGGCCCCGGGGGGTTAGGGGTGAGGTAGAGGAGGTCTTGTCCTGGGACAGATTGACACTGGAGCCCCTGGAAGCAGGGAGGTAAGAGGGCTCTGTCTGGGGAGGACCAAGCACTGGGATCTGGAAGGTGGTGCCTTGTCCTGGAGCCCTGACCAGGTCAGCAGTTGAAGAGGAGATGTGGGGAGATTCCAGGAGATGGATGCCCAGGTTTTGTCTCTTTTGCTTTCTGTCATTATGATGTGAGGAGGTCCTGTTTTGTGGGAGCAAGGCAGGAAGGCCCTTCAGAGGAATAACTCTGAATGGGGTTTAGATTTAGGAACAGATTAGTAGTTGCCGATGAAACCAGGCTATGTTGGCCATAGGATCATAGATTTAGGGCTGAAAGGGACTTCAGAGATCATTTACCCTAAACCCCATCATTTATTTTGCAGATAAGGAAACTGAGTCTGAAAAGTGAAGACTTTCTCAAGTATACACAAGTATTAAATAAGAAAACCAAGATCCAAACTCAGGCCCTGTGACTTCAAACCCAGCATTCCTTATGCTGCACTGAGATGATTTTCAGTAATCCTTCTCTCTTTTGGCTCCTTCACTAGTGAGGGTTCAACACTGTCTAACCCTGAGCTACTAGCTCCCCTATTCTGCCCTAATTAAAATGAAGATCCTAAAGGACTGCTGTCAGGCACCAGGGAATAAGCAATGGTTATGTAGTCAGAGTATCTGAGTTCAGATTCTTCCTTTGACACTACCAGGGTAACCTTAACCTCTGTGGTCCTCAGTTTCCTCCTATGCAAAATGAGGGATTGGACCAGATGGCCCCTGGGGACCCTTCTGGCTCTAAATCTTTGATACTCTGCTCCTGTGAACTGAGAGTATGTATCATCCTGGTAGGTGCAGCCAGACACTTCCTTACTCATAATTTCTAGATATGAAGCTTGGGGAATCAGGGATCCAGCACCTGACCCTGAAGTAATGGCTTCTTGTTTGTGAAACCGGGTCAGTTTTTCTTCTACTCCTTCCCTCCCCCTCCTCAGGATCCTTATCTCCTCCCTGTTGCTGCCCATAGCAACAGCTCTGGCACCTTGCTGTGAGGGACTGATGCCTGCAATCTGGGTCCAGGGCCTCCCTCCCAGTTGGGGAGATAGATCCTCTTCCAGGCGTTGAAGAGTGGGCAGGTGGGTGGGCAAAGGGCCCTGGTGGAAGGGGAGGAAATGTCCCCACTCTAGGGCAAGGATAATCGTAAGGTTAGAGCCAAACCAGTGGTGCCTGAGGGTGGTTGGTAGGGAGGTAGAGACTGTCTGCTTCTTACTAGCTTAACCTCCTGCCCCCTCCATCTCGCTTCAGAGCTGCGTTTGCTCAGAACTACCATTTGTAGGGGGTGAGTGGGGGTGGATAGGAGTGGGTGGGATTGAGAGGGTGGCTAAATCAGGAGCTATGGTCTCAGGGATCCAGTTGGTGGAAGGACTCTACCTTTTGCCTTGGGGTTCATGTTTGCCTGAGGGGATGAGTTAAATAGGGGGGTAGCTTCCTCACCTCCTCACAACCCTGCTGCTGCCCCTCCCCAGGGGCTCTTCCCTACTCCACCCAGCATTTATACCCTATATTCAAAACCAAATCTCCTGCCTCATCCTTAGAGGAAGGGTTCCTAGGTGTGCCAGGCCTTGAGGAGTTGGAGGGCCACCTACCCCTGTATGCAGGCGTGGGTGTCCTGAAAGGGAGAAGGGGTCGGAGTGGTTAACTTAGCGTTCAGTTTTTGGGCGTGAGTGTGAAGGGTGCTGTGCAGTGTGGGGAAGGGGTGGGGGGGGTGAGGGTCCACCCACGAGTGTGCAGTGGGACTGTGGATCCACAGGGGTGCTGGCCTCCTCGAGGGTGACTGTGGGTGGGGGGGAGGGTCCTGCCGGCAGGGCAGAGGGAGGGGTGGGTCCACGCTGGGAGCATTTCCCCGCGTGTGTGTTCCGCAGGGAGGAGGAGTGGGGTGGGTCCACGCTGTGCTGTGTGCGGGTCCCCGCGTGCGTGGTGTCTGTGTGTGTGGGGGGGTGCCGCGCAGGGGAGAGGGAGGGGCCGGTCCACGGCGTGTGCGGCAGAGCCCCGCGCCTCCTCCCGCGTGTAGGTGTGTGGCACACACGCAGCGAGCAGATCTCGCGTTGCGCTGCCCAGAGCCAGCCCCCCAGCCTCCGGCCCCCCGCCTGGAGCGGAGGTGTCACTCTCTGCCCGCGCTGCTGCTGCTGCTGCTTCTGCCGCCGCCGCCGCCGCTGCGGGGCTAAGTCGGAGACCGAGACCGAACCTGAGTCCGAGTCCGAGCTCGAGCCTGAACAGCTTGACGGCTACACCGCGCCTCCCCCAGAGCCCTGCGCCGCCACCGCCGCCGAGAGCCTGAGCCCAGAGCGCGCAGCACGGGAAGCGGCAGCTCTCAGAGCCTTCTCCGCGGCCGCAGCTATGGCTACAACCGTGACCTGCACCCGCTTTACCGACGAGTACCAGCTCTATGAAGATATTGGCAAGTAAGAATCCAGGCGGCGCCGCTCTGGGGGAGGGCTGCAGGGGCAGTCGAGGGGAGAAGGCAGGGCTACGGCCATGTCCGCGAGTCGGGGTGTGGGGGGCTGCGCCAGCCCTGCGGGAGAAGGAAGCCCATGCCTTCAGTGCCCCCCCCCGTCCCCTCTGTTCCCCCACAAGGAAGCGCCCAGGGTCTGTCTTCATCTGTGTCTGTGCGTGCTTGCATGTGTCGCTGTGGGGTGTGTGTGGGGGGCACAGGGGGCAGAGGGTATCTATGTGCCGAGGCTTGGGGCCAGGGGCGGGGGGCGCATTGCGGGCCCCGTGCACCTCCCAGTTCTTTGCGAGCTCCCTGGCGTCCCAGGGCCAGGCTGACAGCGTGGCTCCTTGGGTACGGCTGCTGCGGTGACAGTGGCGGTAGCATGGCCACAGTCTTCTTGGTCCCCTGTTCCTTCACTGCCCCTCCCCCGCTGTCTCTCTCCCTCTCCAGCCCTGGCAGCTCCACTCTGGGCGCCCGGGGCTTATTAGGGGCGTAGGGGCGTGGGGGCGGCGGGGGCGGGTGCAGGTGCCTCCCGAGCAGCATGCAGACGTGACGCATTTTGCAAAGGGGAGGACCGAGGGCTGGAACTGGAGGGGGGTTGGGAGAGGGGGTTGTTCAGTGGCAAGCGGCCGACCCCCCGCGACAGCCCCGGCCTGCCCAGCTTCCCTGCCCATAGCTGCTATGGCGGTGCGGTCGGGAAGCTCCTGGGGCGAGGGCTGCGGCTGGGCTTCCCCAGCGCTCAGCGCCTTTGCGGAGAGGAGATTGCCCCAGTCGAGTCGGGGTGGGACTAGGGGTTGAGGTTTAGGGGCGGCACTCCGCCCGCCAGGCTGTCCCGGCCATGTGCTGGCACACCGCTTTGCTGCCTTCTGCATCTCCAGAAGCCGGCAGGGGTTTGGGTGGAGATGCCCAAAGAAGGCCCGCCCATTCTCCTGGGGGGGGAGGGCGGGGGAGGAAGCGGCTTCGGGCTGGGGTGGGGGAGGGGGTGTACAAACCAACTGGGTGTGAGTGGTAGCCGGGGCGGGGGGGGGGGGGGGAAGAAACTTCAGGGTTCTGAACGCCCCCTCCCCCATGCCCTGAGGCTATGAATCCTTAAGCCTGTACTCTTTAGCCCCCTCCACTGAGACCAGTAGGGAGGGATGTGATATGTGTGTGAGTGTAAAGCCCTTCCATGAGGTTTGGTCTTTTGCTCAATTTACTCCTTACAAGGTCCTGATTCCCTTGTCTCTCATTCCTATGCTTCCTCTGGGAAGTCCTGGAGATCAGGGAGGGGAGGATTTTGGACAGAGTGCCTGTAGCTTTTGGGTGAGGTTCTACCGAGTGCCTGGAGGCCGGCTTAAGGAGAAGTTTTCCTGCCGAACACCTGCTAGGAAGAGGAGACAGAAGCTGTAGGAGGGTGTGCAGGCCTTAGAATGCCAGCGGCTCTCCTCTCAAAGCAGTTCTGTTTTCAGGGCCTACAGGTTGAAACCAGCAGAGAGCCTGGTTTGTGAAATTTCTTTTGTGGGAAGGTGTGCAACCTCATCTACTAGTATTCCTGTAATGGTTGATAGGGGCAGAGTTAACCCAGGAATAAAGACGTAGCTTTTCTTTCTTTGGCTGGCTCTCCTTATTTCCCATATCCTGAGGCTTCCAGGCTGGGCTTCCCAGGGGGTCTAGCATCTCTATAACATACTGCTCTAGTGAGATAGGATTTCAAGACAAGTAGAAGTACTTAGTATCTTCTGTGGGCAGGGAACCCTTGGTGGCACTCTGGTACCAAGTTAAGGAAGTAGCAGTAGAATTGAGAGGGTGGGGAGTAAGAGGGCAAAAGACCTGGGTTCTAATCCAGGTTTTGCCATAAGCTAACTGTGTGCTTTTGGGTAAGTCCTCTCTTCTTTAGGTTTCACTTTTCCTCATCTGTAAAACCAAGAAAACACACAAGGTAATTTCTAATGTTTTATCTGCCTCTATCTCTGATTATCATGGCTTTGGACTCAGGTGGAAGTGGGTTGGGAAAGGCAACCAATTTCCCTTTGCTCTGGGGCCATTGAAACTCTGGGAAACTTTTTATCTACTCACCTGATTCCTTAGTCCACATTTTCTTCTCTCCAAGAATTTCTTACTCACTACTAACTGAAAATCTCTTGAGAACTCTAAGCCCTGGCCTTTCTGTGGGGGCCTGGAGGGGCAGTCTGAGGGGATTTCCTGATCTCCTCACTCTTATCAAGCCCCCTTAGAATCCTGTAGCTCATCTCCTCCATGAATCTCCCTCTTTAATCCCCCAAGTTAGAAATGATCTTATTCACTCTTCAGCGCCCCTACTTTGCTTCCATTGCCCAGATATGCTTAATGAGGTATTATTTTGTTATATAAATACTTTTGTCTGTGTCATAACCCTCTGCTAGACTGTGAGCTCCATGAGGGTAGGGCCTCTCTTTTCCCAAACTTTGTGTCTCTCATATGTGTCTAGTTATGTGCTCAGTGTCCAGTGGTACTTAATATATGTTTATTTCATTGAAGGAGAGGTAGTGTGGTGTAGCTGATAGAGAGTTGACTTCAGAGTGAAGAAGGCTTGGGTTCAAGTTCTGGGTCAGTTGAATGCTATCCTTGTGACCAAAAGTGGGCAAGTCATTGAACTCAGTGCACTAGGCACCTGTCTAAGGTTATGACCCTGTATGTTGCAGAGCTGGCGCCAATCTGAATTAGTAAAGGGAGTTCACTGGGAGTTTCCTATGCCAGTGAAATCACAAGTCTGGACCAAAAAGTCAACACTTCATTGAATTGGAGGCTGTAAGCAATGTTTCTGTGAAGTGGGTAGGAACTTTGGTTAGGAGAACAGTGCTTACTTGCAACAAATATCACTGACAAGTAGATTTCAGAATCTGAAATCTGGGAGAAGGGGAGAAGAGTTGGTAAGATGACTGGAATAGCTGAATCTTGAGTGGAACATGGGGGAGGGGCATGCTAGTATCTTCTGAATTGACCATAAGCTCCATGAGGGCAGGCACCATGTGTCATCTAAGCTTTATTTTTCATCCTGCTGATAAGTATTAAGTTAAATTGGATGGCTGAGTGGGTAAACCATCCTGGCCCACACATTCTTTCTGACTTTGTTGGTTTGAGACCAAACTGGAGCACTTCTCTTGAAAATACTTTGGGGTCAGTCTTCAGGTGAAGGTGCCTGGGAGGCCTGTAGTTCAGCTCTCAGGTTGTGGGCTCTTCTGGGTTACCCTAGCCACCAGCTGTCACCTTTATTCAGGCCTCTGGCATCACTCAGTCCCTGAATAGAGATGAATATGTAGGATCATCAGTTCCTAGAACCAGAGGATTGCACCCTGAGAACTAAAGGGAACGAGAGAGGCTATCTTGTCCAACCTTCTCATTTTATTGAAGAGGAAACTGAGTTCCAGAGAAGGGAAGTTACTTGCCCAAAGTCAAACAGATTGTAAGCAGCTTTTCTTTCTTCTCTTAGGGTTCCCCATGTGTTGTATTCTGAGTCAATATGACCATGACCTTGGAAGTCCATTCTTGCTTTCTTGGGATAATATGGCAGAAGGTATTAGAGGAAACGATTGCTAGGATATTTAATAGCATGCTTCAGTTTTATGTGAACTTGGGCAAGGCTATGACCCTGTAGGTCCCATTAATTTCCTAAGTGGTAAAAGGACACAGAGGGTGAGGAGTCAAACCCATAGAGCAAGTCAAGAGATGCCATTGAATACCATTGAGTTCAATCCCAAAGGGATCAGAGGCATGAAAGCTGTGGAATTGGGAAGCATGATAGGATACTCCTGGAATGACATTGGGCTCCCAAGGCCAGGTATGTATTCCCAGGAGTGTGAGACAGAGAGAATGGTAGGAGAAGCCTGGTGCAGAACTGTTTACGTTTTGGGAAAATGGGACCAGGGAATGATTTGAGAACAGCTTTCTCTCCATCTCTGGCCCCTTACTGTGATTTCTAAACCCTTGGACAATCTAATTAGGCTAATTTACATGCACCTGTGTGAAGGAGAAGCTGTCCTTTCTTGCCACCATTGGAGACTCACAGAGTGTTAGAGCTGGAAGGCTCCTTAGAGATCATCTGGCCCAGCCCCCTCCTTTTTACATCAAATCTGGGGAGAGCTGCCACTCAGGTATCCAGAGCAGCTCAGAACTAGATGAGGATAGAGCTTCGAAACCAGGGCTCTTCTGACCAGGCTCCTTGCCCAGTCCTTGGAGAATGATAACAGTGATAAGAGAGAATCTGAGACTTAGGAACAACCACTCTACCGTTCATGGATGATCCCTGATAGCCAAGAGAAGGCGACAGCCAGAGGCCATTGACTTGGTTGGAACTTAGATGTAGATCAGTGAAGGCTCTTTAAATTGAGAAGGCTGAGCAGGCCAATCAGAGCTAACCCACCTTAAAAGGCAGCAGCTCTTGATGGCCTCTGGCTTCTGTTGCAGCAACTGTTGCTATAGACCTTTTTGGGGATCTGATGCATTAGCGTTTCAGCTGTGGATCCAAAGAGATAATATTTGTAAGGTGCTTAGCATAGTGCCTGGCACGTGGCACTGCATCAGCCCCATCCTGTGGTTTCCTGGTGCTACCCTTTAGGGAAAAGAGACCAAAATACAGGTGGTAGTAATAACTGACTTTTATATTGTGCTTTGAAATTTATAGATTGCTTTACATTCCCTATCTTATTTGAGCTTCACAATTAGCTTGTAAGGTGTTATTATTATCTTTATTTTATAGATGGAAGAAACTGAGGCTCAGAGATATTAAGGTGACATGCCCTGGATTATATAATTACTAAGTGTAAATTAGTTACAACAGAACATTTATTCCCTTTGGGCATGGACTTTTTCATTTTTGTCTTTTATCCCGAAGGGCCTAGTACAGTGCTTGGTTCAGAGTAGGTATATACTTCTAAGCTTTTTGAATTGAATTGGATTAAATTGTCTAAGGCAGAATTTCAACCCAGGTCTTTCAGACTCCAAGGTTAGTACTCTATTTACTCCATCAGGTTACTTCGAAAATGGACTTAGTCACTTACTTTGTGACCTTGAACAAGTCATATAATGTCTCTGGGTTTCAGCTTTCTGAGGGTAATAATGCATTCTCCCTGTTATGGGGTTCTTGTGAAGAAAGCACTTCTTAACCTTAGAGCACTATAGAAATTATTATTATTATTATTATTATTATTATTATTATTATTATCATCTTGGCCTCTAGGAGGACCGAGTCTAAGCATCTTCCTTAAATAATCTCACCCTTGCTATCTTGATTCATGGTGAATGCAGACTCCCCAGTCTGCTCTACATGCTCAGTCCTTTTTGACCCAGATTGGTGACCTTGAGACTGTCCCTCTCAGCCAACAACATTGGCCTGCTGGCCTAGGCATAGCATACAATTCCTGTTACATGGATGAGCCATATCCGCTTCCAAAGGTCCTTGTATCCATGGTGTCTACTGGCCCAATGGCCCCTTTTTTGCTTTTCTATGAATTTCTCATGATCAGCCAATTCCTACCCTGTATGGAGGTTTCAGAGCTGCCGTTGGTAGAGAGAAAAAGGGAAGAAGGGAAATGGGGACACAGGACTTTCCTTCTGAGTCCACGATATCCCCCTTTAACCATTTGTATTTGTTATAGAACCATTGCATCATGTTTAAACAGCATTTCAAGGTCTGAAGGAAATGTTACTTACATTCCTTCATTTGATCTTTACAATAACCCCTGAGAGGTAGGTGCTCTTATTAATTCCATTTTACTGATATGGAAACTGAGGCTTTACGGGTTTGCTCAGCAACAGTGGGCAGAGTCCCTGACTGGGCAGGAGGAGCTTAGGCCAAGCTCTGTCACCTTCTCCACTAGGTAATCAATCAGCTAATCAATATGTACTTATGTGCTTTTATTAGGTGGCCAGCAGTCTCCACCTTGTCGGATGCCTATTCCAGTTTAAGTGAGCAATCAGTGCTTAAGTATCTATTAATATCACCCAGGATTGGCACTGTTGAGACATAGATGGAAATAAGTCTCTGCCCTCAAGAAGCATGTTGTCTAGAAGTGGGGATGAGGCATATATATAAATAACTGCAATAAATAAACAAAATATGTAAATAACACAAAATGCACAATAACTGTAACAAACACAAATAGCAGTAATAAATAAATAAAATACACAATAATAACTGTAATAAATGAATACACAATAATGATAATAAATAAAATATATAACTGTGATAAGCAAATAAATAAAATATGTAATGGTAATTGTAACAAATAAAATACATACATAACTGTAATAAACTCCCAGAGGACAGGAGCTGTCTAATTTTGTCTGTGCATCCCTAGCTCCTAAATGTTTTCTGATTGCAGTCACTTGCCCAAGATCACACAGGTAGCAGAGAGGGAATTGGAACCCACCTTCCCTGTTTCCACATCCAAGCTCTGAATGAAGTGTTGAAACACAGCTTCTTAGAATCCCTGATTGCCTTCAATGTTCAGTTTAAGTATTAATTTCTATAAAGTTTTTTTCCTGATACTAACCCCTTCTACCCAGGTGTAGAACCTTGTATAGGGTATCTCAAAAATCTCGCTGCTGCACTAAGACTTTGGGGACACCTTGTGTATTTTGTGTATGTATTTATATAAGTACATATTGTACACCCCTTCTCTTCCCCCAAACCCCGTCCCTTCGCTAGAATGTGAGCTCCTTGAAGTTGGCCTTTGTATCCCTAGCACCTAAGACAGTGCCTGGCACAGAGTAGGAGGTGCATCGATTTTGTGGATTGATTGATAATACAATCCAGAATACAAATGCTTGGAAAAGACCCAACAGTGATTTGAGAAATGCAAGTAGGGAGAGGTTGCTTGGAGCTTGGGGTGGGTCAAGGAAGGCTATATGGATAAACCAACCCCAGAAGTGGGCCTTGGGGCCTGCTAGGGTCACAGGCTAGAGGCCATTCAGTCCAGTCCCCTCTTTTTTCTTTTTCTTTTTTAAACAAAGGAGGACCCTCAGGATCAGACTTGTCCAAGGTAACACCATTAGTATGTGGAATGTGCCAAATATACAGGATACAAGGACTGTCCCTCTCAGCCAACAACATTGGCCTGCTGGCCTAGGCATAGCATACAATCCCTGTTACGTGGATGAGCCATATCTGCTTCCAAAGGTCCAAATATACAGGGGCAGGCAAGAGTAAGGTGAGACCAAGGAATAGCTAGAATTCTCGTTTGGTTCCAGTTCCAGGCTAGAACGAAGAGTCTGAGAAAGAGAATAGTCCAAATGAGGCTGGAAAGGTGTCTGGAGATGTCATGGAAGGCTGTGAATGTCAGACTATATTTTATTTGGTAAGCCATGGGGAGATACTGAAGGTTTTTAAGAAGAGAAGCAACACAATCAGGATGTGATACATCATTATAAAGAATGAATTTTGAAGAGAGGTGAGGCTGGAGGCAGAGAGGGCAATTAGGAGGCCATTACAAGTTTCCAGGCAGGAGGTAATAGAGGCCCAAGCACGTAGCACTGGAGTAGGAAGGATGAGAGAGGTTACTTGCCCAAGATCACACAGATGGTGGAGCCTGGACTTAGGTCATAGTATCCTGGGACTGGAAGGTCCTTATAAAAGTTGTTGAGTCCAACCTGTTATAGATAAAGGAACCTAAGGCACTGAGAGGTGAAATATCTTGTCCAAGGTCAATTAAGCTAATTAAGTAGCTGTGGCGGGATTCAAACTAAGGTTCCATGACTCCAGATCTTTTTACCTTACCAATTTTTTTTTTGTCTCTGTACCCCCATGCTGTCTGAATCTGCCAGTGAGAGAAAGGATTTCGAAGGAGTATATCACAGAGAAGATGACAAAAGGGATATGTAGATGCATATAGTGTTGTTGTTCAGTTGTGTCCAACTCTTCATGACCCATTTGGGATTTTCTTGGCAAAGAGTCTGGGGTGGTTTGCCATTTCCTTCTCCAGTTCATTTTACAGATGAGGAAACTGAGGTACACAGAGTGAATTGATTTGCTCAAGGTCACACAGCTAGTAAGTGTCTGAGGCCAGATTTGAACACTGGTCTTCCTGACTCCAGGCCAGGTACTCTATCTACTTCACCACCTAATGCCTTGGATACATATATTGGGGAAGAAAATAGAAGAGGGGAGAAGAAGTAATGTTCTGATCCCACTGGGGCACTTCCTATTCATCGAAGGGCACGTGGTTGCCCGGCTGCTTCTGCATGTGACTCAGGGGCTAGCTGTTTGATTGTCTTGGTCCCATTCCTCCCTGAGTCTGATGGATGATGAGTCCATACCCCATCTGCAGAAGGAGGTGGCTGGGGCTTTAAATCGGGCCCTGCAAGATTTGTTCCTGGGTTGAGATTGCTATGATATGATGGCAAGTTTAATTGCTATGGCATTTTGACATTTATAAGGTGCTTTCCTTGGAAAAAAACCGAACAAAACTTGTGAGATAGCTACCACTCAAATCAACCAGCAAGCATTTATTAAATACCTACTGTGTGTCAGCTACTGGGCTAGATGCTGGGGTTGCCAGTACAAAGAATGAAAACATCTCTGTTTTCAAGGAGCTTACATCCTATTTGGGGAGATGGTGTGTGTGTGTGTGTGGTGTGTGTGTGTGTGTGTGTGTGTGTGTGTGTGTGTGTGTCCTCACTCATGCACATGTGGAATAAATACAAAATAAATAATAGGCAGTGCAAACATGGTTATCCCTGTTTTGCAGATGGGGAAACTAAGGCTCAGAGAGGTTTAAATGATGTGCTCGTGCTCACCCAGGAGATGGTGCACGGCCAGCAGCCTCGTTGGCCCACTGCCATCGATAGGGCTTTTTAAGTACACAGTTGTCATGTGCGTTGTGGCCTCAGGTGGATGGAACCCAAGTTTATTTAAAGCTCCAGCCACTGGCCACAAGTCCAGCCCTCCTTGAGTGCTCTTGGTCTTGAAGAGAGGAGCCAGTGACTGCAGGGCCCTCCGTCCTTCCCAACAGGAGGCTTGCCCTCATTGCCTCACTAGCCCTGAATACCATTTCTATTTTTGTCATGGAATCAATGGCTATATTTTAAAGCAGTCTCCAAGCCCTGGTGGCTCCACATCAGCCTGTAACTAGGCCCGCCAAAAGGTGACGACTTCTTTATGCTGGAAGTGGGGGTGGAGGGTGATGGCAGATCTTCCCCCTGGGCTGGCTCTTCTCTGTCCAACTGTGAAGCAGCTGTTGGGCTGGGGGTGGGGGAGTGGGTGGGAGCGGGGTGGGGGTGAGGATGGGAGCTGCTTCTTAAGAGGATTCTCTTTTACCTTTGTCTAGCTTTCCAGTCTGCCTGTCTTTCTGACTGGAATGCTAGGGGCTTAAATAGTTCTCAATGAGGGGCAGAGATATCTCCCTCAGAGATATTGCAGGAAGATTCCAAAGGCAGGATACATTGGAAAAAGGGCAGGATTTGGAAATCAGAAGGCTACATTCCAACCCCAGCTTTGTCCTTTGCTTGGGCAAGGACCTTGGGCAAATTGCTTCCCTGTCCTGGGCCTCAGTTTTCTTGTCTATAAAATAGGGGGATTGGTCTAGATGGCCTCTGAGGGCCCTTTTGTATCCAGCTTGAGACCAGTGATCCTCTACTTCTAAGTTGCAGAGAGGCAAATTTTGGCTCAATATTGGGAAAAGCTTCCTAACTACTAGAGCTCTCCAGAAGTGCAGTGTACTGCCTCAGAGGCCATGGGCTACCCTCATTGGAGGGCTTTAAGTAGGAGATGAGTTCCTTGAGTTTCTGCTGGCTGTGACATGAAGTATTTGTAACTTCAGCTTGTGGTGACACCATGCACAGACTGAGGGATTCCTTGTCACAAGGAAAATGATGCCATAAGTGAGTCCAAAGGCTTCAAGGCCACTGCTGTAGACTGAGAGGTGAAGTGCTGTGCCATAGTGGGTAGAGCTTGGAGTCAGGAGGGTCTGGATTCAGATCCCCACTTTGACACAATCCTACCTTCATGATGGGAGGCAAGCCATTTAACTTCTCTGGCCTCACTTTCCCCATCTGTGGAATGGGAATTAAATAACATTTGCAGCACCTACTTCATGGGGCTGTTGGGAGTCCCATATGAGATAATGCACAATGCTTTGCAAACTTTAAAGTGTTATACTAAATGTCAACCATTACCAAAAAATCATCCAGGATCTTGCTAGGGAGTCATTGTAAGCATTTAGGCATAAATTCATTTTTCAATTGATATAAACTGTAAGCTCCTGGAGGACAGGGTCTTTTGTCTTTCTTTGTATCCCCAGAGCTTGGCACAGTGCTTACTTAGCACATAGTAGAACTTGATAAATTTTTATTTACTGACTATTGAGTAACTGAATCACCTTGAGAACCAGGTAGTTCTAGAGAAGAGAAGTGGAACCAGGTCAAGGAAAAATGCATTTGCTGCCTTTCAGGAAATGGTCACCAGATTATAGCCAGGTCCCCAATATTGACCTGTCCTCTGGGACTAACTCTGAACATCCACCCCATGGTAGACCCACGAAGACTACTCACATGTGCAGTATTTCAGGACTTGGGTGTATTAGAGATCTCCTTGGTGCTGTTAGCCCTTCCAAGTGCTACAGGTTACAATGCTTTGAAATGCTATGCTGTGATTCTTGTGCTGGTCTTTCTCAAAATCTTCCATGGAGCTTCCTCTCAGCACACTGGATTCTTTTCTCAGATTCATTCAGTATTTTATGAATCCTCCTATAGCCCTTTGGGCTTTGTCCATCTGTCTTTCCCTTGCTCTTGCTTCCTGACCAACCCACTTCCTATTTTGGTCACTGGTTGCTTTGATAATATCTTGCTCATGGTTCCATTAGTAATTTGTGGTTCGCCTTTTTGACCGACCACGGGCAGTTTGGAATTTTCTGAGAGGTGTTCCCCAATTTTTTAGCTAGTCATTCATGGAGTCACCGAACCTCAGCTTTGGAAGGCACCTCAGAGGATACCTTGTTCAACCAATAGCAGAACAAGAATTCCTTCTACATTCAAATCACTGGGAGAATATTGATATTAAAAGGTAGACCTTTGGGGCAGCAAATAGCTTGAGATCAACATAAAGATCAATTTTTAGTTGAAGGCCCCATATAGTTCATCAACCACAGTCTAGCCTGTTCTCTTCCTGTTTGATTCTGGGCCTAGCTTATTATCTCTCTGTGTGTCCATCCAAGATACATCCACTAGGTTGCCAACAACATCTGAGCAATGTGTGGTTTTCATCCACTTTATTTTACTTATGTGGATTTCTAGAACAATCTCTTTTGAATGACCAAATATACTCTCTTTGTCCAACAACAATATTTTCAGAGGTTTTAAAATGTGAACTGTTAAAATTCAGATTGAGCCATATTTTGTATTTTCTAGTATACTTGATGCTTTTTTTTTTCTAGCACTGAATGTCCTTATCTCCACAATGATGTGGTCAGATGAGAGGACTTCTAAGGTCCTTTTTTAGATCTTAAAGTCTATGACCTTGTGACATTAAAAAATTTGTATTTCTCCTCCCACCTCTTTTTTTTCCTAGTGGCCTATTTGTGGATTCCCATAGTTTAAGAATTGCTGAAGGGGTTGCAAGTAGAAAAAGTTTAAGAAGGCCTGGGCACTTGAAAGCATTCTTGTGCTTTCCGTATCATTACTTCCAGTATTGGTTAGGAAGTTTTTGGAAATCACTTGTATTGTTAGAATACACCTTCATCATCTTCCTTGTTAAACTCCACAGGCGCTTTGGCTGATTCATGGTGAGTCTGTGGTCCCTTGTCATCATGTTTGGCTATTCATGCATATAATATGTGATTCTAGAGGGAGGGAGGGAGGGAGGGGGAAAGAGAGAGAGGGGAGCGAAAGACAAAGAGAGAGAGAGAGAGAGAGAGAGAGAGGAGAGAGAGAGAGAGAGAGAGAGAGAGAGACAGACAGACAGACAGACAGACAGAGAGAAAGGAGGAGGAAGAGGAAGAAGAAAGAAGGGAGATAGGGAGAGGGAGAAGGAACACCACTGGCTTAGGTCCTTCAGTGGCAATAAGGAGAACTTTGAGTCCTGACTTCTTGTAATAACTGCTCACTGTGAAATAGTAAATTACTGTGGATCCTGGGAACTGTTTTGGGATGAGGAAAACAGTCAATCAGCAAGTGTTTACTAAACACTTACTACGTATTAGACTGAGGCCATTTCTCAAACATGTTTATACTTTCAAAACAGAATGAAGTTGAGATCCATTAGGTTTTCTGGCTCACTCTTCATCCCACCCACCCCCTTTCTCTTTCTCCCCTTTCTCTATTCTCCTTCCTGTTCCTTCAACAAACATTCAAACAAAAATTCAACAAATATTTATTAGGTTCTTACTCTGAGCACAGATGAAAATGACAGTTCCAGCACTCAAGTAGCTTATACTCTATCATTGGAATAAAATATATTCACAGCTAATTAACAGACAAGGTAGGTTGTGATGTGGCCTTCTGGTCCAATGGAGAGTGCTAGACTTGGGTTTAAATCCTGGCCTTGTCACTTACTATTTGTATAACTTAGGGTAAGTTGCTTAACTCTCTGGGTCTCAATTTTGTCATTATAAAATAAGGGAATTAGATGAAGTGACTTCTCTTTCTCCTTGAAATCCTCAAGCCTAGAAGAGCCCCAAGGTGCTTTCAGATAATTTGAGGAGGGAGAGGATACTTTTAGCAGAAGGGATCAAGGAAAACTTCATGGAGGAGGTGGCACCTGAACTGAGCCTTGACGAGAAGGATTCTGAAAGATACAAAGAGGCAACATGTTGCCACAGAAAAAAATGAACCCAGAGGACCTGGATTCAAATCCCTGGTCTGTCACTTACTACCTATACATAATGACTCGGGCAAGTCACTTTACCTCTCTGTGCCTCAGTTTCTTCCATCTATAAAACAAAGATGTTGGTCCCTTCCTTAGATCTGTGATTCATCCCAGACAAGGGGGGTAGATAGCCCCTGTTGAAGAGATGCAGTACTCGGCTCGTCTTCCCCCTCCTCTTCCTCCCATTCAAAGTTGGGCACCCTCCTATGTTTTTCAATGGATTTTCAGCTGAGATGGTTATTGAACCACCCTGCAATTTAACATGCGATTTAATATCTAAAGCCATTGGAATGATTGGGTCAGGCCCTCATTTTTCATTTGTTTATGGCTGCCCCTGGCCATGTGAGAGCTGTACAATTTCCCTAAGTGTGGAAGCTATGAGATTATAAGGTGGGGTTTTTTTCTTTGTGGAAAAATAGAAAATGGAAACCTACAGTATTTTTTAAAAGCACTCATTTCAGATCTGAAGCCATTTTGTTAATTTAAGAGCACAGACACATTTTGGTAAGACTCTCATCTTCATTACATTTAATGTATAAGCCATTCTAGTTGCACATTATTTAGATATCATCTGTGGAAAGTAAAAATTGGGCAACCGAATAGTGCGCTCCCCAGAGAGGGGCTTAACAAATGTTTGTCAAATGAATAAATGAACTTGATTTGTGCCTTATAAAATTATTCTGCTTGACATATTAAACTTCAAAGTATATTTTATTCAGACACAAGTTTGCTAATTGAATTTATTTTGAAATGTTTAAAAATTTTGTTCAAAATGAAACTAAAAGCTGATTTGCTTTGAGGGCTCTACTTGTCTTAGTGTTTTTTTTTCTCACTTAAAGAACAAAAGCAACCATCATTCTCATAGGAGAACAAATACATTATTAGGTTTTTTGGACCTGGTGGCTTCTAATGTGTCAAACACATATAGAAAATGCTCATTTTCAGAGTAGGATTGCTGTGGAGGAGGTGAGGTGGTGGTAGTATTACTCCCTAAGGCACTGAATACGGTGTTTTTTTTTTTTAAACCATATAGAGCTTCATTTATTCAGTCTTATTTTTCTGCTTAAATTTTGATCATCTTCCATTCAGTAGGTCTTTATTAAAGATGTGTCAATCATGGTGCTTGGCACTGGGGATATAAGAATAAATATAAACAGACCTTGTATTCAAGGAACTTATATTTTACTGGGCGGCAGGAAAGAAAGGAGGAGATACCATGTATATAGATAAGTCAAAACAAAATTTATTCAAAGTCATTTTGGAAAGGGAGAGTATACTAACACCTGGTGTGTGTGTGTGTGGGAAATCAGAGCAGTCCATGCAGTGGGAGGGGGAAAAGCCCACCCCTTCAAAGTCATTTAATACAATTTTTGCCATATAGATCTTTATCTATACGGCAGTCTTTTTTCTGAGCTGTTACTATCAGCAGTTTCTGATGCTTCATATTTGTCTTTTTCACACCCTTCTAAATCCTGAAGCTTTGTCTGGATTGAGACAAGCTTTTCTACCTGTTTATATTAATTTATTTTTTGAACTGATGTATCACCAGACAAAGCAGGTTTTTTGTTTTTATTTTTGACATGTTGCAGAAGATAGAATTTGAAGCAGGTAAGATGTGAGGGGCTGCCAATTCAGTTCCATTATGTGTCATGCAGACTGCCATCGTGATTATCTTTGGTAATAATAATCAAAATTACATTTATATTCTGTTTTAAAGATTGTTAAGCACCTTACATTTCCCTGTGTAGTAAGTAGTACAGGTATCATTAACCCCATTTCCCATATGAAGAATTTGAGGCACAAAGAGAGAGTTAAGTAACTTGAGATTAAGCTGTAGCCACACAGCTAGTAAACATGACTGGTGAGATTTGAAGCTAGGTATATCAGTGGATAGAGCTCTGTGCCTGGAGTCAGGAAGACCCAAGAGTTCAAATCTAGCCTCAGATACTTACTAGCTATGTAACCCAGGGCGAGTCATGTAATCTCTGTTTGCCTAAATCTACTGGAGAAGGAAATGGCAAACTACTTCAGTATCTTTGCCAAGAAAACCCCATGGACAGTATGGTTCCTGGGGTCACAAAGACTCAAATAACGACTTAACAATGACAGTCTCCAGCTCTCTATATGCTGTATCATACTGATTCTCAGAACTGTAGGGGGGTGTGTTTGGAAAAATACCAGCCCATATTTCAGAACCAGGTGACTTAAAACTCTTTGAGCCTCAGTTTCCTCATCTGTACAAGGTTGGAGTTGGACTCAGTGACGCTTCTCTAAGGTCCTTTCTGGCTCTCAGTCTATGATCCAGGCTCCTAAAACATGTCACATGTCCTGTAGCTTCTTGAATGTCCCCTGTCAGCAATAAGTCCTCAGCGAACTGTTTGTCCTCTAGTCCAATCTAATGTAATAACGGTGTTCTCATCACATCTCTTCCTTGGCTCTTGAATCCAAGAAATTCTCAGCAGTGGGGCCTGGTTGACAGCACCATCCTGCCCATTTCTTAATAAAGTCTTTCACTTTACTTCTATTCTTGTAAGCGAAGATATACTTAGATTCTCAGCAAACAGTTGATTTTATCTGGGCCATTTGGTAAGGAGTGTCTGACAAGAGTGCACTGTCTAATTTAGATGCAGTGACTGGTGAAGAAATGGGCGTTAGAATCTTCAGGGAGTTCTGTAGTTGAACCCAGAAGACATCCTCATTATGTACAGCGTTCGTTCCCGGGCTGGGTCCTTGGAGGTTCTCAGCCCTTACCTTGTTTGTCAGTCAAACACAGTCAACAAAGTTGTGTGGTCACTCTTGTCTGGGCACGGATCTGTCTTATTCTTCTATTTTCTTGCCTGAGAAAGCCCTTCACAGAAGGACTGTTGGAAAAGAAGTTTGGTAGGCGTTTTGCAGATACTGGCACTGGTGTTCTGGAGTAATCTTTAAAATATCTGTATCTATATCCAGATCACATCTCTTTCTATAATAATCACACACATACATAAATTTTAAATTTATGCTTTTTGTTTTTGCATTACATACTTTCTAAAAATATCTCCCCCTCCCACTAGTGAGTCTTCCCTTGTAACAAGTTACAAAAGAAAAAAAATCAGTTTAGCCAAACCAACCAATATATCACCTGTACCTGGCAATATACCCAGTATTCTATAGCCACAGTCTCCCACCTCTGCAGTGATGGAGGGAAGGTAGATTTTCTCTATTCTTGCCTTTGTAAGAGCTTTGCCAGTCTTCTCCCTTCCTTTCCTGCTATTCAGAGACCATCTTAGCTCCAAATAAAGCTGATGGAAGGTGGAGGTTGGTAGAATTCATGGGATCATTAATTTAGAGTTGGAAAGGATATCATCTATTCCAATCCTCGGATTTTACTGATGAGAAAATGGAGCCTCAGAAAAATTAAGGGACATCATGGGGTTATAAGTTTAGAGCTGGAAGGAACCTCAGAGGTCATAAGCTCATAGATGTAGAGCTGAAAGATAGCTGAGAGGCCATTTTGTCCAACCCTTTTACTTTCCCTATGAGGAAACTGAGGCACAGAGAAGTTAAGGGACTTGCCCAGGGTCACACATCTAATGGATCTGAGCTGTGATTTAAACCCAAGTCTTCTGGACTCTAGGTCCAGTGTACTAATTATTCATTGTACCATGTTGCCTCTTACTTACTGGTCAGTAGCAAAGCAGGGATTGGAATGTAGCTTGTCAGACTCCAAACGCACTGCTTTCCACTATACCATGTTGAGACCTTAGTACGTATTCCTCCGTAAGTACCAAAGTTACAATTTGAATAGCTTTTGTATTTCACAATTTTATGCCCCCGAGAGATCTTTTTTTTGGGGAGGTCCAACTTCATGATGTTATAGAAAAGTAACCTGAGGTTGTGGAGTGAACTTTCATTTATAGTAATCCACAGAGATCTTTCTGCAGTATTAGTAACAATAATAGCTGACATTCATATGGTGCTTGAAGGCTTGCAAAGTGCTTGACGTCCACAAGCTTATTTGATCATCGCAACAACCCTATAAAGTAGGTGTTGTCTTTAGACCCTTTTTACAGATGGGGAAGTTGAGGCTTAGAGAGTTAAGCAAGTTGCCCAGAGTCATGAAGCTGGTAAGTATCTAAGGTAGATTTTGAGCCCCAGCTTTTCTGACTCCATATCATAGCCACGCAGCATCGCATGGTTAGTGTTGATCTTTTGTGTGGCAAGAAGCAGTTTGGAATTGTTAAAGAGGCTGCGCAATTTCCCAATACAATCTTTCCCTGTCCATCTTCTCTTAGCTGATTTTGGCAGCTAGGTAGTAAGTACAATGGATAGAGTGCCAGGACTGAAGTCAGGAAGACTAAGCTCAACTCCACTTTCAAACACTAGGTTTATAATCCTGGAGAAGTCAGTTTCCTCAGCTGTAAATTGGGGATGTCTCACAGGGTTGTTGTGAGGATCAAATGAGATAACATTTGTAAAGCATTTAGCACAGTATCTGGCACATAGTAGACCCTTAATAAATGCTTATTCCATCTATCCATCCATCCGTCTGTCCATCTGCAATGCCTGTTCACACTGTGTATGTGAACTGTCTTAATAGGCTGCCCATCCAGATAGATGTCATAGTCTGGACAAAATACATTAAAATTTTTTGTTTTCATGATGAACCTAAGCATCCATCAAAAAATGCAAACATTTGAACATTTAAAGAACAAAATAAAAGAAAATGTCTGTTATTTACAGTTTGTTTTATGAAAGGGAAATGTACATTTTTTTTCATCCACTCTGTTTTATCCGTGTGGATGGTTAGATCAACCTTTTTTCCTGTTGTTGTGGATTTGACCAAGGAGGCTTCCTAATGTTCCAGGGTGTGAAGCAGTTAGTACTCTTTCACCTTTGAATCACAAAATACCATAATCTCAGAAGAATCAAGATTCCAAGTAACCCAAAGGGAAATGGAAAGCTGCAGCTGTGGGTGTAAGTACGCTGCAATAAAGTGACTTATGTGGGAGAAGTGGCGTAAAAAATTGTTGAGGGACATGAGTGACTGGAAAAGGAGGTAGGCTGGGCGTAGAGCTAGAATGAGAGACAACAGCTGAATAACCCAAATGGTACACTGTTCTTCTTCTCCTCAACTCCTGAGATATGAAAAGAACCTGACCATGGTGTTAGGTGAGTTCCCAGTGGAGAATTTATGGAAAAACATAGTTGAGTGAATTATACCCAATGACAAGGCATAGAACTGATTTCAACCTTAGTAACAGAACTGGCTATCAAATTATTTTTTTATCCCCCATCATCTTGCTTGCTGCTTTCATGTTATAATCATCACCCAGCAAAACAGATGTCACAACTCCTATTTTCTCTGGGATATCCATCCATATTTCAGATTGGATATAGGGGGTATGTGGAGTGAGAAATAGTGAGGAGTAGATGATGACACCTAGGTTGGGAGCCTGGGAAAATATAACCTTGGGAAAGACACCCTGCCCCCCCAGGGTCCAACTTCTTACCTGTAAGGAGCTAGACTAGATGACGTCTGGCATCCCTTCTGGCCCCACTTCTAGGACCCTCTGCCACGTTATTATCTCAACCCAATTAGGTAAATAAAACAGAAATTTTTATCCCCTCATTACATATGAGGCATTGAGACATAGAAGACTAGGAGCCAGTGAGATGTGGGTTCCTAGCCTGATCCTGAGGTAGAAAGAGTTCCCATATTGACAAAATCACAGATCGTAGAGACTTGATTTAATGTGTGAGTAAAATGACTTTTGGGGGATTTAGTTTAGTTTACAAGCTGCTATGTAGTTTAAATGTGGATTAAAAACCACCACCACCACCACCATCACCCACCATCAGATCCCAGGCATCACCACATAAGCTGAGAATCTGGTAGACCACACCTCCCATGTGAGGCTGCCTTTCATAGTCTGCTGCCTTTCTTGCCTGTCACTCAAGAAAATGAACAAAATTTCTCCTACAAAGTAATGAATTTTTCTTTGTCCGCTGTGTTTGACTTTTGCATTAATTTTCTTATGAGCCTTACCCCTCAGTTCAACCTGATTGTGCAGAAATATCTAAAGCACTGTGATATTAATGAGACACAACTGTGGATCTTAGGATTAAATGGAACCAGGAGCCAGTTTTGGTCAGGTAGCAGCTGCTGACTTATTAATCTTTCCCTCTGCTACATCCTCCCCTCCCCCCACATAAAAAACCATGAGTCGGTCCCTAGCAGAGTCCTGTTCAGCCTGAGTAATGGGGAACATGGTATGAAAGTTATCCTTGTAGAGTGACAGTCAGATAAAAAGCAAAAAAAAAAAAAATGGAGTGCAGCTTGAATTATACACCAGCATTGAACATGAGGAAGGGAGGCTCTGGGAGCTGGCATAGACAGCAGCAGCAGGGATATCTACACAGGACTAATGGAGTATTCTGTGTGGTCCTCGCCCACTGGGGAGCCATTTAGAATGGAATTTATGTCCTGGGGTCCCTGGAGTAGGAGTGGGAGAGAGAATGAAGGGAAGAAAAGACTGGCAAGGGAGGAGTGGAGTGGAGAGATATAGAGAGAGACACACAGACACAGAGATCTTAGAGAGACACTGAAACAGAGTAAGAGAGAGAGACACAGAGAGAGAGAAAGAGAGAAGGGAGAGGGAGAGAGAGGCATAGAAGGAGACAGGAGAGAAAGACAGAGAGAGAAAGAGATAGATAAGAGAGAGAAAAAGAAAGGAGAGAGACAGAGACAACAGAGGACCAGAGAGAGAGAGAGAGAGGAAGAAAGAAGGGAGAGGGAGAGAAGAGAGAAAAAGAAAGGAGAGAGAAGAGAAATGACAGGGAGAAGGTAAGAAGAGAATGGAAAGCTATAAGAAATTATGAATATGAAAAATTTGTAGAAACTTGGGAAGGCTTATATTAATCCAGAGTGAAGTAAACAGAAGAAAAATGTAAATGATGCCCATAATAATGTATAGGAAAATATCATCGAAAGACTTAATTATTCCAGAGGATTTGATGGTGAAGCATGCCTTCTGACTCTTGGCAGACAGGTAGTGCACATAGGTCTGGAATAAGGTATTCATTTTTAGGCCTGGTCAATGTTGTTTTGTTTGATGGTGTTTGTTTCAAGAGAGGGTTCTGTTGGTGGACGGAGTTAGTGGAAAATGTCAGTTCTATAAAAGAGCAAGAAAGAGAGGCAGTGAGAGAGAGAGAAAGAAGGTAAGGGAGGGAGAAGAAAAATCCTTCAGTCTTATCAGGGACAAGACCAGTCTCCATCTTCTGACTCTTGACCCACACCAGCATCCTTGCTGCTGTCTTAGCTGCTGTTACATGGCTGCAGGAGCTGCCCCCTGCAATATTGATTCATGTACCTCGCAGCTGCAGAAACAATGATGTGCTAGGTATGCTGATGCCCAACACTTAGCCTTACAGAGCAGGGCAAGTCTGCACTACTGGTTTAGTACTGCCTGGTGATTGTAATTTGGGGAGTTTCTTCAAGCTTGTCCTTCCTCAATACCTCTTTTTTCCCACTATGGCCCTCTTAGTTGGTGTCACAATTAATTAGCATAGTTTCTCTTTGTTCATCCAAGTCATTATTGGAAGTTAACAAAGAGTATCCCCTGTGGTGTAACAGTCTCTCATTAAATCTGTTTCCTCAAATAGGCTTATTATTCATTATTTTCCTTCACAAATTCCATGTTCCAGACAAACTGGCTTTCCTGCTGTTCCTTACACTTCCCATCTCCCATCTCCAGGCCTTTGTATAGGTTGTCCCTCATGCCCAGAAGGCACTCCCTTATTACTTCTGTCTCTTAGAATTGTTGGTTTCTTTCAAGGCTCACCTCAAGCATCACCTCCAACATCAGTCCTCCCACCTCCTCCATTATCTTGATTTTGTATCCATTTTGCATATACTTATGTTATGTATGTAAGCTCTTGGAGGGCAGGGACAATTTTTGTCTTTGTAGCCTTAGTATTTTGTACAAATCCTGGCATGTAGAAGGCAGTTAGGTGGCTCAGTGAAAAGAATTCCAGGTCTGTAGTCAGGAAGACTCATCTTCCTGGGTTCAAATCTGGCCTCAGATACTTCCTAGCTATGTGACCCTGGGCAAGTCACTTAACCCTGCTTGCCTCAGTTCTTTATCTGTAAAATGAGCCAGAGAAGGAAATAGCAAACCACTCTAGTATCTCTGCCAAGAAAACCCCAAATGGGGTCACCAAAAGTTAGACATGATTGAAATGACTGAACAACGATAATGGCACATAGTAGGCACTTAATGGACACTTGTAGATTGATTAACCTCAGGTAGTTCCTACTCTTCTGTTTTAGAAAGGCCGTTGCACTAATATGTCAAGGAGAGATTGTGGCCTGACATCTAAACTGTCACTCAATGAGACAGAAATCGTATCTAAACTCAGAAGTGAGTGGATCTGTGGTTAACAGAAACCACACACAAGAACCATTTGGGCAGTGTGAATTTCTTGCCACAGCAATGCACCAGTTTTATCTGCCAGCAGTAAGTAATGTGGAATATCGGTCCCACTATAGACAGCTTAAGAGAAGTATCATGGATAGATTGCTGAGCTTGGAGTTGGGAAGACTAGGTTTGGGACAATGGGCAAGTTGCTTTACTTCCTTGATTATCTGTCTGCTCATCTGTAAAATGGGGGTGATAATGGTTGTTAATACCTACTTCATATGGTTAATGGGATAATATATGGAAAACACTTTGCAAACCTCAAAGTGCTACATAGATTTGTTGTTATTCAGTCATGTCCCTGTCTTTGCTACCCTTCATGACTCCATATGGGATTTTCATGGCAACCATACTAGAGTGGTTTGCTATTTCCTTCCTATTAAATTAAATGAATTAAGGCAAGGAGAGGTTAAGTGACTTGCCTAGGGTCATACAGCTAGTGTCTGAGGCTGGATTTAAACTCAGATCTTCCTGACTCCAGACTCAGTGCTCTATCTAATGAGCCATCTAGCAGCCTCTTACTATGTACATGCCAACTATTATTAAATTTTTTTGGGGGAGGAGGGGAGAGATAATATTATATGGTAATTTGAGTGTTGGAGTTGGAGTCAGGAACCCTCTAGGTTAAAATCACATCCCTGATACTTATTAGTGGGGTGATTGTGAACAAATCACTTATCCTTTCTGAGCCTTAGGCGACTTCCTAAAATTTATCTACCACTATATCACCTAGTAGAGGGAGTTTGCAAATCAACTGAACTCTCAGCTCCTTGGTGAATAGCTGGAGTAAGAAATCTTCAGTAACAAAGAGAAGTTTTGAGGAAAAAGAGAACAAGGACTTAAAAGAGGGTGTTCACTAGGAAGAATCAGAGGAGAGAGACTAATATTTTGGAGGGGCAGCTGGAGAGAGAGCCTTGAGTCTGAGCTGGGGGAAAAGGAACAAAGCGAGTGGTTAGGTGACAGGTGTGGGCGGGAGAACAGGAGCCACAGTGCTTAGTAGTAGGAGGAAAGGATATAAGCAGCATCAGTAGTGATCAGAGGCAATCCTGGACTTGAAATGGTGGGTTGAAATTAGAAGGGAAGCCCAAATGGGAAAGGATTTGTTATTCTGGAACACCTGGCCACTGATATCCATCCACGTCTTGTGGATGCCCACGCTCAGGCTGCCACTGTCTACAGCTTCTCCTCTCCTTTTCCCTCCCTTCTGCGCATTGATCTCCCCAAGTTTCCTTTTCTTCCCCCTTTTCCCATTCTCTGCCTGTGTTTTCTGCCTCCCTCCATCTTCCCTCATCAGTCCCACCTTTCAGCTCCCCATTCCCTCTTTTCTTCCCTCCTCTATCCTCCATCTTCTCTTCTCTCTTTTTTGTCATGTATATTATAGAGGGGTTTCTTGAGATTTCTTTCTTTTTTATTACTATGAACTTGATGAATTTGAACAAAATCAGTATTTCTGTATCCAAAGAATAAAAAATGAAGATTGTGCATGAAACTGGGAATTTCTGTTATGTATAGCTTGTATTTTTAAAAGTATGTACTCAATTTAACATAGTAGTTCTAAGACTGCCTTGCCTATACGTGTCTTCCTCTGAACTTCCTGCTCATATCTATATGTTTTTTAAAAAAAGTTTTATAGAATTCTTCTTTCTTTTCTCTGTGTAGACATTTACTGTCGTTACCACCCCTTTCCCCCAGCTCTCCACAATTTTCATAAAAGTCTTCCATTATAACAATTAAGGAATATGGACTAGACCTGTGTTTAACTGGTATAAGAAACTTCCTGGTGAGGTAGTTCCCTCCACCAATGCAGGTTGGCACCTTCTCTGCATTTCATACTCCTGGAGAATTGCCTAGATCAGATGTTTCTGACTCACAGCCACAAGGACTCACAAAACCTTAAATGTAGGCTTAACCAGATTAAAATGTAATTAGGAAATGTTTAACAATATAAAAATGCAATACAGTATAGATAATATTAATTTGTGGTTTTCTAAGTCAATACAGATAACCCACAGGGATCTGTTTCTATTTGAGTTTTACACCGTGGGCCTAGAGCAGGAGAGATTAAATGATTTGCCCAGGGTCACACAGCCATTATGTGTCAGAGATGGGATTCTAACCCAGCTCTTCTTGACTGTTGTTAATGACTCTCTACCCACAAATCATGATACCTCTCATAACATGTAAGTATAGGCAAGGAAAATAAATCAACATATCAACCGTGTCTCAAAATGTATGTAGAGGGGATTTTTTTTGCCAGGGTGTTTGGACTAGATGTCCTGTGTTAGGTGCTGAAGATACAAAGGCAAAACTAGAACAATCCTTGCCCCTGGGAAACTTCATTCTATCCGAGGAGATAATTCTCTATGGGAAATTCTATGATTTTGTCGTCCTGGCCATCTTTTCACCATGCACTTAACCATTTCCCCCAAGAAGCTCCTCATCAGGGCCCCAGGACTGTTCAGAAAGACTGTTCCCTCTGCATTCATCCACCACATCTAAGCTGGCTCCAGTCATACCTGTCTTCACACTCCTTCCATATTTTCATTCTTTTATGAGATGCTTGCCACCCCCATCCCTCTTTCTTTGAATTTGAACTTGATCAGGTCAACAATGTCTTGCTCCTCAAAAATGTATGTCAACCCATTAACACATCATCCCAAAATGACTTTCCAAAAACAAACACCCCTCCTTTAGCATTATTCCTGTATATATTGTCTCCCCCATTAGAATGGAAGCTTCTTGAGCTTAGCCGAGTCCTAGCTTTGCCATGATGGAGAAGAAAGGACATTTGAGTCTGTCATTATAATATTTTAGCAGAAAATTTGGAAGGGAGAAAGGAGAGAAACCAGGCTATTCCAGGCTCAGTTTGTTAAACAGTCAATCAATCAATCAGTCATTTATTAAACACCTACAATGGGCTAGGTCCTGTGTTAGGTGCTGAAGATACAAAGGCAAAACTAGAACAGTCCTTGCCCTCGGGAAACTTCATTCTATCTGAGGAGATAATGTGCATGTGCGCGTGTGCGCGCGCGCACACACACACACACACACACACACGCAAAAATAAATATTAGTCAGGTTCAGTGGGAAAAGCTTGTAGAGAGTATATTAAAATCTGTAACTAGCGGGAGATGATGAGGCTTTGCTCCAGGGTACCAGAAAAGGGCTGTACTTCCTGGAGACCTACGTTAACTATATCTCCTCTTCCTCTGCCAGAAATATTGTAGGCTAACTCTGTTTTCTCAGGTAGCCCTGGGCTGGTACTCCAATGTCTCCTCACTACAGCATCTTTCAAGGTAAACTGCCTTCTTTCCCAGCCTCCTTTGGGGAGTGGGCCACTTCCTCTCCTGCAGACTGTACCTGTTTGTTTTATACTCAGAGCTACTAAAGACCCCTCCTCTGTCTTTGTACTATCCCCTGTGCCACTATCTGCATTATCCTCCAATCTTATTGTGTTGTTCAGTCATTTCAGTCATGTCCAACTCTTTATGACCCTTGGGGTTTTCTTGGCAAAGATACTGGAGGGGTTTGCCATTTCTTTCTCTAGGTCATCTTACAGATGAGGAAATGGAGGCTAACAGGGTGAAGTGACTTGCCCAGGGTCACATAGCTAGTAAGTGTCTGAGGCCATATTTGAATTCAGGAAGATGAATTTTCTTGACTTCAGACCTGGGACTCTATCCATTGTACCACGTAGCTCCATTTGCCTTCCCTCAACTGTTTTTGAACCAGGTGAAAGAATTCTTAGTTAATAGCTCTTCCCCTGGAATATCTCTTGTGTCTTCCCATCTCCAGGTCTTTGCTCATGCTGTTCTTTCTACCTGGAATGCCCTCCCTCTCATCGACTAGTGGATTTCTATCCATCCTTTAAAGGCCAACTCAAATCCCACCTCTCCCAGGGAACCTTGCTTATCCTCAGCACTCTCTGCTCCCCTTCCTTAATACCGTTGTCTCCTTTATCCATAATGACCCTTCTCCGGGGCCTTCTATAGCACTTTGTCTTGTAGCTCTGCAATGCAATTGCATATTCTTTTGTGTTATAGGTATTTGTGGTTATGTTTTACCCCTACAACCTCCTGACAGACTGTAACCTCCTCTAAGGCAGGGATACTACCTTAACTACCTTGTGTTTCCCTTAGGGCCTAGCACAGTGCTCTCTATGTAACAAAGAAATAATAAATATATGTTGAATTGAATTGAGTGGAAATGAATAAATACAACCAGCCCTTAATATCATTTCCCTGAATTCCATTATTGAGACAAGAAATCGGAGAGGTGGTAGTCCCTCTGACTAAGCCACGGCTGGCGTATTATGTTCAGTTCTGGAGGCCACCTCTTAAGTAGGACCTTGATAAGCTGGAGAATGTCCAGAGGAGGGCAGCTAGGATGGCAAAGAAGAGCCTCATGTTCATGATCCATATGAAGACTCATCAAAAATCCTTTGGGAATGTTTTCACTTGGACAAGAGAAGACTCAGAGGGAACATGAGAGCTGTCTTCAAGTATTTGAAGGACTAAAGGAAAAAAAACCATGAATCAGAAAAGGCAGCCTGAGGCTCAGGCTCCCGTTTGCCTAGCTGAGTCCTCCTATTCAACGAAAGAAGTGTGGAAATGTAGTGACTAGGAAGAGAGTCCTCAGTCATCACTGGGGAGAGAGATGAAATTTGTTCTGTTTTTAACTCTAGACCCTAGAGGACGGAACTGGGAGCAATGGATGGGAGTTATTGCAAAGAAACGCATTTCAGCTTGATACCAGGGAAGATATGTTAGCTATTAATCTAATCTAATTAGCTATTAATCTCTAACTGTTAGCAGTACTCCAAAGGGAAATGAATGGGCAGTGAGATCCTCCTTACTGGAGGCCTTTAAGCAAAGGAGGGATGGCTACTCTTCAGGTTTTCATAGAAGGGATTCTTGTTCATGTATCATTGGTTGGGCTAGTTCTCTCCAAGATTCCTCCTTCACCTGAATTTGGGAGTCTTTGAGATTTTCCCTCCCTTTTCCCATGCAGTCCCCTGTGAGTTGCCTTTGAGGTGAGTTCACCTTTGGGGCAGTTGGTTTGGGGAGCCATTAAAGGGTGTAGAGCTTCAGAGCACCCCAGTGGCAATCTAGTCCAACTCCTTCATTTTTATGAATGAGGAAAGTGAAGGTCAAAGAAAGGGAAAGACTTGTTTGAGGCCACATGGACTTGGAATTTGAATCTAGGTTTTCTGAATTTAGTTCCAGCATTCTTTCCTCTACATTGTGACAACCACCTCAACTCCCTCTGCATTCATCCATCCACAACTCACTGCATTCACAACTCTGCTCCTAGGCCTTGTGGCTATATTAGCTGCCTCTCACTATTTTTACCCAGTTTGGGCAGTTCTGTGAAAGCTCCTCCTACCAAGGCCCTGGGAGCTCTGGTCCCTGGCAGCTCTTTGCCTATTTCTCTCTGGAGCAGGGAGTCTTCAGCTCTCTGACTAGGGCATCTGTCTTCGGTCTAGTGTTGTGGATCATACCTAGGGTCTATGGAGCATTGTGCAGAATGAGTGGTAAGTGGTGGCCTTCACCCTTCCCATACCTGTTGGCTGGTCTGATTCTGGGGATGCCCTGGGAGCATAGGTAGTGTTTGGTTTCTTCAGGTTCTGAGTTGAATTGAGGAGGCTGACATTCAAGAATGGACACAAATCCCTACCTTATTCACAAGTGTGACTTCCTAGATTTTGCAACAGTTGAGGTCCCTTTGATGGATGGAAAGTCTAGACCATTGTGGGTATTCAGTCCCATCATGGCTTCTGCTATTAGCAGACATCTGAAATGTAGATCTGAATTTAGTCCCCTTGGGAGATTTTTTACTTTACTACAAAGGTACCTCTCACTGTTAAATAAGTAGAGAAAACTAGGCAGTTGAAAGTAAGGGGCTGATGGTTTACTAAGAGAACCCTAGAGACCCAACTGAAAAATAATAGAAACAATGAACAATTTCATGAAAGTTGCAAGATATAAAACAAAAAACAAACCCATATAAATCATCAGCATTTCTGTATATTACCAACAAAATCCAGAAGGAAGAGATAAAAAGAGAAATTCCATTCAAAATAACTATGGACAGTATAAAATTCTTGGGAGTCTACCTACTAAGACACACATAGGAACTATATGAACACAATTATAAAACACTTTATTCATATAAATGTATTTTTATTTATATATATATTTATATTTGGCTGTATATATGGCTATATATGTATTTATATCTGTATAAATTTTCATTGCTCATGGGTAGGCTGAGCCAATGTAATAAAAATAACAGAACTATCTAAATTAATTTACTTGTTTAGTGCCATACCAGTTAAAAAACCAAAGAATTACTTTACAGAACTAGAAAAAATATAATAAAATTCATCTAGAGGAACAAAAGGTCAAGGGAATCAGTGAAAAAAAATTAGAAGGAAGGCGTCCGAGCATGACCATATCTCAAACTCTGCTACAAAGCCGTCATCTTCAAAACAATTTGGTAATGGCTAAGAAACAGAGAGGTTGATCGGTGGAATAGATTAGATACACAATCTATAGAAGCAAAAGAGCACAGTATCCTAGTCTTTGATAAACTCAAAGATCCTAGCTATTGAGGCAAGAACTCTCTATTCAACAACAATGGTTGGGAAAACTGGAAAATAGTCTGGCAGAAACTAGGCATAGACCAACATCTCTCACACTGTGTACCAAGATAAGCTTCAAATGTGTATCTGATTTAGATATAAAGGATGATATCATAAGCAAATTGGTGGAGCACGGAAGAAATTAACTGCCTCCGCTGTCTCTCCTAGTTACCAATTCTCTTTATATCCTTTAAAACCAGGAAACAAAAATACCCTTTCTAGTCTACTGAGCTAGATGCTTGGGGGTTATGGGCAAGGGACATGGGAAGATAGGAGAGAGGGAAAGTGCAAGGTCTGGAGGCTTGTGTCATGGGGAATAGCCCAGACTCCCCTAGGGTTGCAGGAGTCAGGGAGAGATGAACAAAGCAAGAGGAAATCCTGCCTTCTTGTCAGTGGCCACGAGGGCTTTTTGCAGGGCTCATCCTCTGTTTTCCACATCACCACAGAAGATCACAAGTTCTTAGATGTAGAGCTGGAAGGGACCTTGGAGGTTGTCTTCTCCGGTTTTCTCATTTTACAGATGAGGAAACTGAGACTCCAGTGAGCGAATGACTTGTTGAAGGCCACACAACAGGAAATTGCAGAGCTGGAATTTGGACCCAGTTCCAGCCTTGTGCCACTCCCCTACCTTTCCTCTCAATGGCAAACGAGACCCGGCCTTAGCTAGTCCTTGGAGTGTGTGAGCAGGCCCAGGGCAGAGGCTCCAGCTCTCAGCTTATTGCTGCTTTCCATCTCAATGACAGAATTCTTATCAGGGGCCATTTTTTTTAGCATATCAAAATATTTTTATTTATTTATTTTTTTTGGATCTTATTTTTTCCCCAGTTACATGCCAAGAAAATTTTTAGCATTCATTTTTACAAGATTTTGAGTTCCAAATATTTCTCCCTCCCCTCCCTTCTTCTGAAAATGGATAGGCAGTTTCAGGGGCCATCTTGGCCAGCTGTGGGGATGCTGTCTAGAGCATGGGCTGGGCCTCACCTCCTGCTGATGCGCTGTTCTTTGTTGGTGGAAGGAACTGTGGCCAGAACAAATGATCCAGTTTCTCTGAAGATGCTGTTTGTTCCTTTCTAAGCCCTCTGTGAAGCTGCTCTCCTGAAGCATTCATGGTCAAATTCATTCCATTCCATTCTATTCCATTCCATTCAATTCATCAGCAGCCTATTCCCAGGCACTGTGCAAATACAAAGACAAAAATAATGATACAAAGACAAAGATAATGATACAAAGTCAAAAATAAACTGGACTCTGCCTTCAATCAGTCAACAAGCATTTATTAAGCATTAACCATGAGCCAGACCCTGTGCTAAGGGCTCTCAAGGGGGTTACAGATAAAGAACTTTTATTCTGCTGGGGAGGGGAGGAGAGGACACAGCACAACCACACAGAAGTGTAGGAAATATAGACAAAGTAAACAACATTCCAGGCATAGGGAAAAGCCTTTAAAAAAGACCCAGTGGCAATAGATGGAATGTTGTATAGGGAGAAATTCAAATAAAAGTCAATAAGCATTTATTAAGCCCTTACTACGCTGTAGGTGGGGAGATTTACAAAAAACAGTTCTTGCATTCCCAGGAGTTCACATTCTAATGCTATTCGGTGAAAATGCTGGGAGTTGGAAGAGAGAGCAACTTGGTATGATCTGAATATGTGTGGGAATAAAATATAAGAAGACTAGAATGGTAGGAAGGGACTGGGCTGTGAAGGGCATTTTAAAAGACAAAGGCGGGATTTTATATTTGATCCTGAAAGTAATAAGGAGCCACTGGAGTTTATTGAGAAGGGGAGTGACGAGGTCAGGCCTGCACTTTAGGAAAATCATTCTGGCTGCTGGGTGGAAGAGAGATTAGAGTGGGGAGAATCTTGAGGCAGGCAGACCAACCATCAGGCTCTTGTTATAGATCAGGTGGGATGTGAAGGCCTGCCTGAAGTTGGTGCTAATGTCAGAGGAGAGAAGGGGTCAAGTTTTTTAAAGGGAGAAATGTTAAGACTTGGCAACAGATTGGATTAGGGAGTGAATTGGAGTGAATCAGAGTGAGGAGTGGAAGATGAAGGAGATGAAGAGCCTAGGTGACAGAGTGAGTGGTGGGTGCCCTTGGCAATCCTAGGGAAGTTCAGAAGAGAGGAAAGGTTTTTGGGAAAGATAATGAGTTCTGTTTGTTCCTGAATATTTTTCAGTTTTTCTGCTTGAGAATAGTTTGATTTGCCATATAACAATATTTATTAAATGATAGTATATAGAGCACTGGGCCTGGGGTCAGGAAGACCTGAGTTCAAATCCAGCCTTAGACACTTACTAGCTGTGTGACCCTGGGCAAGTCACTTAAGCTCTGCCTTAATCCACTGGAGAAGGAAATGGCCAACCGCTCCAATATCTTTGCCAAGAAAACTCCATGTATGTTATTGTCTATGGGACCATGAAAAGTTTGACATAACAACTGAACAATATTAATAACTGACACATATTACTTTAAAGTTTGCAGAGCATTTGTATTCATTAGCTCATTTGAGCCGTACAATAACCCTATGAAGTCAGTACCTCAAGCATTATTATCCCTATTTTACAGATGAGGAAATTAAAGCACACAGGGAAAAGTTGTGACTTTCTCAAGGTCATACAATAACAGTTAAGTGTCAGGAGGGGGGTTTGAACCCAGGTCTTCCTGACTTCATTTCTGACATTCAGTCTATTATACTTGGTCCTTATACCCACAGTGTTGCAGTGGGGTCTCGAAGAATTGGACACAACCGAAAACGACTGAACCACAACAATCCATTATACTATGTTGCCTCCCATATAATAGCGACAAGTTCCCTATTTAAAACATATGGTGTGATATGGCAGAAGAGCACTGATTTTAGAGTTATAGGCCCTGGGTTCAAATCTTATTTTTGACATTACTTATGATAAAGCATTTCATCTCTTGGTCCTTCAATGAAATGAGAGAGTCCAACTAGCTAGCCACCAAGGGTCCTTCCAGAGCTAGCTCTGTGATCCTATTGTATACACACTCTCTCTCTCTCTCTCTCTCTCTTCTCTTCTCTCTCTCTCTCTCTCTCACACACACACACACACACACACACACACACACACACACACTCTCACTCTCTCTCTCCCCCCTTTATAGAGACAAGTATTATATTTGCAGGTTTGTTCAATTTTTGACTTAATAACTTTCTAAAATATTGGCCAGCCCTCCCTGTCTAGGACATTTTCTTGGGATCTAATCTGTTCTGACTTGGTTGCTTTCCTTTTTTGTCAATTATTCTTAGGACCTTCAATCAGCTACCCAACCGTGAGCAAGTCATTTTACTACGTCCCTAGCTCGGAAACTGTGAATAAGGTCCTTTTCAGGGGTGTGCTGTTGTTATTATTAACCTCTCTACATCTCAAGTTCCTCATCTGGAAAGTGAGGAGGTTGAAATCAATGATTTTAAAGGCCCATTTAAGCTTTTGGACAATAAGGAGAGCAGACATTTACACATTGTTGTAAGATTTGCAAAGCACTTTACATAGTAAGTTAACATTTATTCAGCACTTTAAGGTTTGCAAAACATTATAGATATATACACCAGTGTATATATAACATCTGATCTTAACAACAACCATCTGAAGTGCTGTCCCTACATTGCAGATGTGGGAAACCGGAAACTGAGGCTGACTCTTGTCCATGATCACACAGCTAATGCTGAAGGAGAGATTCAAGCTCAGTCCTTTCCTCATTTACTCCTCACCTCCACTTTCTTAGAATTCCTAGCTCCCTAATCCTTCCAATCCCTAATCCCTTTGTTTGGGCTGAGAGGTTGAGAAGTTGTGACCCCTCAAAGACTGAAATACAGGATGGGTCATCTGGCATGAATTCACAGACTCAAGCATTCTTTAAGCCAAGGTGGCAAAGTTTATTGTTACGCTTTTCAGCGGACAAGGATTCTTAAAGGATCCTGCAACCTTAGATAGGTACAGTTAAAGTTTATATAGGATAAAAAACAATAAAACATGTGCCAAATATGCTAACTAGGGGATTCAGGGTGGGATTAGGGAGTGGTTAAGGAGGGGTCAGTTCTTAAAAGAACATGCCTTCTTGTACCTACTGAGCAGGCGTTTTACCCAGAGTTCACTAGGAAAAGCCCACAAGGGGGGCCACGTGGAGGTGTGGTTTTAGGCCTGCTACGTCACTAAGTCAACTAGAGTTCAGGGTAACTGAGAGTTGTCCAGTCTGCCACCAATCAATGTCTTGTTTGACAAGATAGATGTAGGGAGTACACACATGTCTTAGGTCTAGAATACAGTTAATGAGGAGCCCAGGATGTAGATAATAAGGTAGGGTGGTAGGATAGTATAGTAGTGGGTAAGAATGTCTTTATGACCCAGTGCAAAGCCAGTTTAAACTAATAAATCCTTCAGGTGCTGTTTGGAACTGCACCAGGGAGAGTGATAAGGGTCTTGCTGGGGCCCACTCATGAGTAATTGCTAAGCACAGGGTCCTTGGGCTGGGGAGAAACTGTCAGGGACAGTGTTTCTGAGGCTAGGGAGAAACTGGGGTCCAAGTACGAGCACCCAAACACAAGCACCCAAGTACCCTGTCACCTTCAGTTGAGCCAAGGCTAGCCACATTTTACTGGAGGACTTTCCTGATGAATTTCCCTCCATTATTCTACCTCCTTCCCCATCACTTAGTATTCACTTACTTATTTTTGTATTCCTGTACTTATATGTGCCTGGCCTATAATAGATACTTAATAAATGCTTATTGGTTGACTCCAAGTTCAGCATGAATTCTGCTGCATATGTTGCCCTGAAGAGTATCATCACCACCACCATCACTATCATTATCACCATTATCACCATTACCAACATCACTGGCATCACCATTATCACTATCCCTATGACTATTCTCACTATCATCCTTATCATTACCGCCATCATCACTGTTACCCCCACCACCACCACCACCACCACCACCACCACCACCACCACCACCACCATCATCATCACCACCGTTAATATTTACAAAACCGCTGTATAGCCAAAGGCAGCATAGCTTAGAGAGCCATGTCTGAATCAGGAAGATCTCAGTTCAAGCCTTGTCCCTGATTCCTACTGGCTGTGTGAGCCTGGGCAAGTCACATAACAACTCAGTGCTCCCAAGCACCTCTTTAAGTTTTGTTTCTTCATTGTAGATGCATCTAGGTTCTTTGATGAGAACTTTCTGCACTGATGAAATCATAGGTCTGATAGTGCTTTAAAGTTGGTAAAGCACTTTATATACATTATTTCATTGGAACCTCGCAATAATACTGTGGAAGAGGTACTATAGGCATTATTATCCTTATTTTACAGATAATGAAACTAAGACTCAGAGAAATGGAATAATTTGCTCATGCTTGCATTGGTAGTAAATAACTGAATCAGGATTTGAACCTGGGTCTTCAGGATTCCAAATTTCACCTTCTATCAGCTCTGCCTTGCTGCCAGCGTAAGATAAAATGACTTATATTCTAGGATTCTCTGAGAGTGTCTCTCTCCCTCCTCATTTTCTTAGAACACTTTATCCGTTTGTTCCTGTGCTGTTGCTGTGCTGTTCTTGGTCTCATACTTACCTGTGTATAGTCAGCGTTCCCTCTAGGAGAGTCCTATGTCCCTTAAGGGCTGAGGGTATAGTTTTGACCTTTATATCCCTAGTCCAGGGGTTCTTAACTTTTTTTTTTCATATCATGGACCCCTCAGGCAGTCTGGTGAAGCTAATGAACCCTTTCTCAGGAGAACGTTTTTAAAATGCATAAAATAAAATACAAAGGATTACAAAGGAAACCTGAAGTTATCAAAATAGTTTTTAAAAATCAAGTTCATGGATGCGATGTTATGAACTGTTGCCTATTAAGCACACAGTAGATGCTTAATAAATTCTTGTTGGATTGCCTTCACACCTAGTAGAAATGTTCTCTTTGCCCAAGCTCACACATATGTGTAAGTGGTATAGCTGGTCTTTGAACTGAGGTTCTTTGCTTCCAGAGCCACGGAGAGCTCTTTTCCCTGCATCCCGCTGCTGCTCTGAGTGAGCAGCTTATTAGCTTTTTAATTAGGTCCTACCCCTTGGGCTTCCTTTTTTTGCTTTTCCTGGGTAAATGTGAATTCTGCCATATAGGCATTCTCTTCCTCAGCCATGTCGGTCACCACAGCCCAGGTTTCAGCCCCTGTTGGGTCCCCTTTTCTCCCCAGTGTTACTGAGGAGGGCGTTCCCTGCTAGGGATGAAGAGTGAGGCCCTTTAGCTTTGAAGAGGCACCTTTGAAGGCTGGCTTTGTAGTGGCTGCTGCTGCCCCTGCCCACAAAATAGTTTTCATTTTCTTCCTCCTGTCCGCATCATTGGATGTGATGGGAGGGGTATTTCCCCAGATGGCCAGAGAGGCAGCTTGACTAGTTTGTAGCCAGCTGTGAACAATCATTTAATACTCTGGCAGGCCTTGGGGGCCCTTCAGTTCTGTGAAAAGGGGGAGGGCATTCCAGGTGTGGAGGAACAGCCTGAGCAAAGACTGAGAGTGGAGTGGATCCCCAGTGATACCCTCCCTTCCCTGCTCCCGGCCTCCAAATAATTCTCTCCTTCCTCCCCAGTCAGGCCTTTGCTTGGCTGGCAGCATGGTGGTGTCATGGAAACTAGCAAGAGCTATGAAGTTAGCAGCAGAGGACCTGGGTTTGAATCCTGACTCTGCCCCTTCCTACCTGTGTGACCTTGGGCAAGGTGTATTAGACCTCTCAGGGCCTCAGTTTCCTCATCTATTAAAAGGAGAGAGTTTGGAATGTGAGGTCCCTTTCAGTTTAAAACACATAATCCAATGAAAGGTTTCTAAGTTTCTATGATTCTGCAATCTAGAGTTTTGTGTGTGTGTGTGTGTGTGTGTGTGTGTGTGTAATCATATTCACTTGCAACTCACTCTTTTGGCCCTGAAGACCCCAGGGTCTGATATCCAATTCCACAAACATTTATCAACTAACTACTGTGTGGAAAATCCTGTAGTAGACCCCAGGGGGAACACAGCTTAGATGAGTCAAGGTCTGGCCTTCATGGAACCTGCATTCTTATTGGGAGATATGACACACACCCTAGTAAGCCCTGTCAAGGGCTGACGCTCTTTTTGTTTTTGTATATGTGCTGCCTTGAACATAGTAGGAGCTTGATAAATGTTTGTTGAATTGGTTGAATAAAACATAAGTATGCTACAGAATTGCAAAAATGATGCTTTGCAATGCTGTTATGGATTGGAGAGTGAATCACAGAAGGCTTCATTTCATGGCAGAGGTAGCATTTGAATTGAGCTTTAGAGAATGGAGGAAAAGAGAATGGAGGAGTGGAGGGCATCCCAGGTGTAGGGAGCAGCATGAGCAAAGGCATGGAGGTGGGAAGGCGCAGATTGTAGAGGATACAGAAAGTTGTCCAATTTGCCAGGAAGTTAAGAGTATGTAAAGAGCAAGGTGGAAGGCTGAATAAACAAGGTATCTCTAGTTCTGGGTAGCTTTACAATAGGCTAGAGTTTGAACTTTATTTTATAAGGTAGCAAGGAGTTCCTGTTGACTTTTGAGATAAGGAGTAACATGACCAGATTTGTGTAGAACAGGGGTTCTTAATTCAGCATTTGAAAAGCACCAGGGGTCCTATGGATAGATTTCAGGGATCTGTGAATAAGTATAGATGGCAAAAAATTACATCTTTATTTTTATTTAACCTCTCATGGAAATTTAGCATTTCCTTCAATAATTAAAAAACATTATTCTGAGAATGGGACCATAGGCTTCACCAGACTGACGAAGGTCCATAACACACACACACACACACACACACACACACACGCAAATTAAGAGTAGTTGATGTAGAAGGATTTTACTCACTTTAATACCAGGGAAATTTTTGGAAGTCCTGGGGCACTTGTCCTTTTCGTCTTAAGGGTCATCTCATTTTGGATCCATGGATATGGATTAGATTTAGTCCTGGGTGACCCTGGCCTTTGAAGAAGAAAGGCAGGAAACAAATATTTATAAAGTTCCCACTGTGTTCCAGGCATGGTGCTAAGTGCTTTACACAGATCTCATTTTATCCTCACAACAACCTTTGGATGTAGGTGCCATTATTATTTCCTGTTTATAGTTGAATAAATCACTTCCCCAGGACCACACCCAGCAAGTGTCTGAGGCTGCATTTGAACTTAACATTAGACCCAGAACACTACCCACTGTACTACCTAGGTACCTGAAGATAGGGGCCAGGCCTCTTTATGTCAAACTTCCTGGCTCTTTATGCTACCACTCTGGAGCCCCAGGGAGAATCACTTACAGTTTAGATTCTGGCTCATTTCCAGGGTCTTCCCAAAAGAAAGTACTCAGTGTATGATATAGAACAGATATAGGACAGCTATTTATTTTCTTTGCATACAAAATATATTAGAACATAGTAACAGATATAGGACAGCTATTTATTTTCTTTGCATACAAAATATATTAGAACATAGTAATGAAAAAGACTTAAGCACAAAGTAGTAACTTATAAGTACTATTAAATTCTCCTGGAAGGTTAATACTTAAAATGTCAAAATAGGAGATATTTTGTGAGATGTTCTTCTTGGTTCTGCATTATCTGAACAACTCCCACAAAATATATATCTTCTGACATACCAGGCCAGGACTTGGGGCTTGTTTTACTTTCTATGATCATCGTTTCCAAAATGTCTCTAGTTGTAGAATGCTTCTGCTTCCAGTTAGCTCTTATTGAAGGACCCAAGAACTCCCAAACTTTTGAACTCATAAGGCTGTCTCCAAGGCTGCGTACATTCATCTATCTCAGAATCACTGTTAGATCGTCTGTGTCCAGGAAAGGAACATAAAACAGGAGAAGCTGTCAACGGCCTAGGGCCAGGCTCTGGCTTGCCTGGGCAGGCAGGACATGTGTTTGCTCATGTACTCACAGCTACCATCTTGCCAGAATGAGAAAGGATGCCCCTCCCCTCACCCTCCCGAGAAGTCTCAAAGTTACATGATGTCATATGTTCTGGAGAGGGGGAGGAAGAGAGAGAAAGCAGACACTGTTTTTCCTCTTAAACTAACACCACAGGGGAGGGAAGACCAAGGGTGTACTCAGGTTTAGCTGCATTATACCAGAGAACCAGGTCCTTCAGAGCCAAACACATGCTTTCCTGGAAGGGATCAGGATGCAGGCTCAGCTTCTACCCAGAGTAGCCTAGGGGGACCTGCTGTTTACCCTGATATATTCCCATTCTCTTCTGCCTTTCATTTCATAGTCAAGATTTGCAACTGGAAGGGATGTTAGAGATCATCTGTTCCAACTGCTTAATTTTGTAGCTGAATAAACTGAGGCACAGAAGGATGGTGCTACATTGACAGGTCACATAGACAGGTAGTGGTAGACTTGGGACTGGAACTCCCAGTTCTCACCACCCCCCAAGTCAGCACACTGCATAATCTTCTTTTCCCTGTTGCCTTTACTACCTCTGAGTTCAGTTTCTCCTGTGGCATTTTCATAGCCACAGTACCCTGGAGCCAAGTCTGATATTGGAGCCAGCCCACTCTTAAAAGCTCCTGTCTCTCTGCTGGAGGAGGGAGCTGCATCTTTGCTACTGTAGTCTAGGCTAAGGCAATTTTTGTGGTTGTTCATTCATATCCTCCTCTTAGTGACCCCATTTGGAGTTTTCTTGGCAGATACTGGAATAGTTTGCCATTTCCTTCTCTGGCTTATTTCACAGATGAAGAAGCTGAGGCAAACAGGGTGCAGTGACTTATCCAGGGTCACACAGCTAGTAAGAGTCTGAGGCTAGAATTGAACTCAGGAAGAAGAGTCTTCCTAACTTCAGGCCTGGCACTCTGTTGCAGCACTGAGCTGCCCACTGTACCACCTAGCTGCCCAAGGCAATTTTTAGTTGCTAGCTATCCAAACTGGAACCTCCTAGCCCTTTTGGCAATTTGTACTACATTATTCTGAAAGTGTGCAACATCCTAGTTGCACGTGTGAGTCCTGGATTTTGGGTCAGAAGGCCTGCATACAAAGTCTGGGTCTCTTACTTGCTATATGTATGACCTTGGGTACATAACTTTTCCTTTCTGTAAAATGAAGTCTTTGGACCACAAAGGCAATAGTCTACTAGGTAGCACAGTAGACAGAGTGCTGGATCTGAAGTCAGAAAGACTTGAGTTCAAATCCAAGCCTCAGATATTTCCTAGCTGTATGACTCTGGGCAAGTCATTTAACCTTGTTTGCCTCAGTTTCCTCATATGTAAAATAAGAGCACCTCCCTTCCAGGGTTATTATGAAAATTTGAAAATCTTAACATATCATGTAAATAATAATAATAATTATTATTATTACTGCTACTACTAGTACTACTACTGTAACTAGTACTACTATTGAAAGAACACTAGCTCTGGAGTCAGAGGACCTGGCATCAGATCCTATCTCTGCCACTTACAACCTATGTGACCAGGCAAATTCCTGGATCTCAAATGGTCTCTGAGACCGCTTCCATCTCTAGAGTTATGATTCTGGGTCCCTAAGTCCCCTGCTAGCTCTTAATATTTTGATGTTTTCCCTGCCCATCATCTTCACACTCTCAGCACTTTTATAAAGATAAAAGGAATATCAAGTGAATATCAGATACAACTCAGTGATTGGCCTAGGGAGGGGGATTGTTCATGAGTAATTGTATATGTCCGCTGGACTTTAATTTATTAAATCTCTTCTTTGTATGGAGTATAGTGCTAGAGCCTGGGAGTGATGGAGAATGTACGCAAGCTAGGGGCCTTGCCTTAGGGAGCTCACGGCCCACTAGGGGACACAAAGAATTGAACACAAAGCCGAGGAGGCTTCAGTGATGGTGTTGGGGGCTGGGGAGAGGTCATCATGGACCAAGGGTCAGGGGACAGGATATATTGGAGGGAGAGCAACCAGAAGAGTGTCATTTGGGGGAAGGTATCATTTGAGCTGGCATCTCTCTTTGGACCTCGTTCTATTCCTCTGTGGAGTGAAAGGGTTGGGATAGATCAGATATTCTTAACTTTTTTGTGACATAGGCCCCTTGGGTGACAGTCTGGTGAAGCCTGTGGACCCCTTCTCAGAATTCTGTTTTTAAGTGCGTCAAATTAACTACATAGAATTACAAAGGAAACCAATTATATTGAAATAGTTATCAACATATTTTTTAAAAAAATCTTTACTTTAAATCTCAGGTTAAGAACCCCTAGGCTACTGACCCTTCTAGCTCTAAATCTGTAGTCCTGTGGTAGCCAGGCATACCAGGTGTGAGGAGAGGGGAGCATTTTGACTTTCTGGGTCTACACAGTTCAAAAAATATACCTGCATGAAGATCATAGAATTATAGAATTTCGGAATGACAAGGTTAGTTCCTTGGGCCAGCCAGCACCAATACAGTTTCTGGCACATAGTAGACATTTAATGAATGCTGGTTTGCTTGCTTGGTTGAACCCATACCTGAAAAGGGATCAGTATCACTAAAGAGTAGTCTTCTAGTTTTGACTTAAAGACCTCCAGTGAGGGAGAAACTGCTACCTGTGGCCTCAGTCTATTCCAATTTGGGGGTAGCTCTAATGGTTTAGGAAATCTTTAGGGAGATAGCATGGCTAGTAGGAAAAGCACTGGCCCTGAAGTTTTAAATCCTGTTTTCTGACTCATTACCTATTTGGAGGCAGATCAGAAGATTTTTGAGCTGGAAGGGATCGACTTTGGGGTTATTCAGTTCGACCTCTGTCACTTTATAGTAAAGAGGCTGAGACCCAGAGAGGGACAGTCACAAATGGCAGAATCAGGATTTGGATTCATGGCTTCTGACCTCCAAACCTAGTGCTTTTGCCACTGCCCAGGACCTGGGTGTGAATCCTGGCTTTGCTACTTTCTACCCATGTAAGCTACTTTGCTTCTCTATGCCTCAGTATCTTCCTTTTTTCAAATGAACTAGTTGGCGAGGAGGTCAGTGACAAAAGCAAAGAGTGCTTGTCAGGTGGCACAGTGTCATCTGTGCAGTGCTCTAAGGATTTGGGCTAGGCCTTGTGGTATTTCACATTTTTGTCCAATGACTTGAATAAAGGGATAGAATGATTGCTGGTTTGCAGATGACAAAAAGCTGTGGGCAAAAGCTAGCTCAGTGGAGGATGGAATCAGGACCCAAAAAAGGATCTTGGCAGGCTAGAGTACTGGGCTCAATCTAATAAGATGAAATTCAGTGGTATAAATGTAAAGACAGACTTGGGTTCAAAGAATCAACTTTTTCTTTGGTGAGGCAATTGGATTTGAGGCCGGATTGGAGAAAGAATCAGCTTTTTAAGGTATGGTAAGGTAACAGTTTTGAAAAAAAGGTCTGGGGATTTCAGTGGACTGCAAACTTAATTTGAGTCAATAATTGGAGGTGGCAGCCCCTCTAAAAGTTAATATAATCTTGGGTTGCCTTAAGAGAGCTTCCAGGAATAGGGATGCTATAAGCCTATTGAGGACTCATTTGGAGTCTTGTGTTCCGTTTTGGGAAGCACAGTTTAAGAAAGGCCTTGAAGGGCCAGCTAAGTGGCACAGTGGATAGAGCTCCAGCCTTGGAGTCAGGAGGACCTGAGTTCAAATCCAGCCTCAGACACTTGACACTTACTAGCTGTGTGACCCTGGGCAAGTCACTTAACCCTAATTGCCTCACCAAAAAGCAAAATGAAACAAAGAAAGGCCTTGATAAGGGTGAAGAGTGTCCAGAGGAGGGCAATGAGGATGATGAAAGCCTTGAGTCCGTGACATATGAAGCTCAGCTGAGGTCACTAGGCATGTTTAGCTTAGTCTTAGAGAAGACTTTGGGTGGGGGACAAGGCATCTTCAATTATTCGAAGGGCTGTATTGTGGAGGGCATGTTAAATGTGTTCTTTTTGGCCCCAGACGATGGAACCAGAGGCAAACTTGTGTTTGATATCAGGAAGAACTTTCTAACAATGAGAGACATCCAAAGTGGTACAGGCTTCTTTGAAAGATGATGGGTTCTCCTTCCTTAAAAGTCTTCAAGCTGAGACTCTAGGCAAGTCACCTAACCCCAACTGCCTTTCAAAAAAAAAAAAAGAAAAAAGTCTTCAAGCTGAGCCTAAGAGACCTCCTCTAGTCTATTATCGTGGGCCTTCCTCTTTGTAAGTGTTAGACCAGATGAGGTCACTTCCAGTTCTCAGATTCTTTGAATCTATGACCTTGGACAAGTCATGTAACCTCCCTGGGCCTCAGTTTCCTCATCTGTAAAATGAGAGGGTTAGACTAGATGACCTATGAGGTCCCTCCAATTCTAGATCTATACTCTTATGTCAAGTCTAAATTTCTTTTTAGCTTGCACTCATTATTTCTTGTGCTACCCTCTGGGGCCAGGCAGAACCAAGTTTTTGTTGGGAAAACCTTTTGTAAACCTCAGTGTGTGGTAGATGTGTGAGTTATATTCTTCTTGTTTTCTGCACCCCTAGAGAGGGACTTTGTTAACCCAAATGGCTTCCTAATTTTTAGAATACATGGAGGCCAAGAGGGCCTAATCCCTCTTCCATGTGGCAATTCTTCTATACTTAAAATCAGTTAGACCATCTTCCCAGAGCCTTCTCTGTTCGGGGCTAAATATCTGCAGTTCCTTTATTCAGTCTATGTATGATATAAATTTGAGTCCCTTCATCATCCTGGTCAGCCTTCTCTGGATATTCTCCAGCTTGTCAAAGGGAAGTCTTATACTTAGATTCTTGCTTTTTTAGAACGAGGATTCCAGGGCTTCTGGTTTACAGAAAGCCTTGGACCTGAAGGTGGTATAAGTTCTATAGAAATTCCCCTGTAGGGGAACCCTGGTCATGATCCATGTGTCCTCTATGAAGTAGCTAAAGAGAAGAGGGCCCAGTGAGAATATAAGCAGCATGGATACTATCTGTGCCCAGTGAATCAATCAATAAGCATTTATTGATTAAGCACCTACAATATAAGACATTGTACCACCCCACTCCCTTTCCCCAAGATAGAAATGGGAAGTAATTCCTACCAGAAAGGAGTTTATATTCTATCAAAGAAACATCTTTTCCCTTCTCTTTCATCCTGAGGGACACTAACTCTACTTCTTCTATCTATTCCATCTCTTTCCACCAACAATACAGAATATCCCAATATCCTCTCAGCCATTGTTTTAGTTAAAGCAATTGACCCTAAGTGTGCATGTGTGACTAATGGTTTGACCACTTTCAATGGGTATCCAGGGGTTGCAGAAGGAACACTGTCTTCATTAGTTGGGAAGTTTGGGTTAGCTCAGACACTTAAGTCACATGAGCCATGTGAACATGAGCAAGTCACTTAACTAACCTTTCTGAACCTCTGTTTTCTCATCCATAAAATGGAAAGATTTTTGTTTACTCTATTTCCCTCATTGGGACAATCTTTTGTAACCACTTGATTGTGTAAGCCATCATCATTGTCATCATCATCGTCTTCTTCTTCCTCTTTGTCCTCCTCCTTCTTTCCTCCTTCTCCCACAAAGAGGGATTTTGTTAACTCAAATAATTTGTTAATATTTGGAATGTGTGGAGAATATATTTTTGATCAAGGAGGCTACTGATATTTCCTGCCTACTCCTGGTAGGTCTTGGGAAGCACCTCTTACCCCTCAAATAACCAGCAAAAAGGCTTTGTCTTTGGCCAGTGAGTATGCTGTTAAGATTGATAGTGCCTGGTCTTGGAGTCAGGAAGAATCTCTGACACAATGACTATGTGACTAACCTCGCGCAAATCTCATAACCTTCCTAAATATATATATTTTCTTAATTTTTTTTACAATACTGTCACTTGCCAATGACACCTCTCATCAGCAATAGGACCCTCACTTTTAAGAAATCAGTATAGCAAACAAAACAGATAAAAAACATTGGTGTTGCCTGAAAATGAGTGCACTATTCCACCCCTGTAGCCCACCATTTCTCTGCTAAGAGATGAGAAGCATGCTTTGCTGTTGTCCTCTGAGGTCCTCACTGGTTACTGAATTGAGTTTTGAGGTCTTTTAGTGTTGTTTCCCTATAGATTGTTGTGGTCATCATATAAATGATCCTACTGATTCTGCTCACTCAACTCTAAATAAGTTGATCCAATCTAAGACATCTCCAGAGGCCTCAGGACGGAAAATGCTGTCCACATCCAAAGAAAGAGCTATGGAAGTCGAATCTCTATCACTTATTTTTACCTTCTGTTGAGTTTTCTTTCATCTTTCTGATGGTTCCTCCTATTGGTTTTAATTTTTACTTACAACTTCACTAATGTGAAAATATGTTTAATGGGTATGTAAATGTAAAGCCTATATCAGATTGTGTGCAGTCTTGGGGAGGGTGGGGGGGAGGAAGGGTGAGAAAAATTTTCAACTCAAAAGCATATAGAAGTGATTGTTGATAAACCAAAATAAATTAATAAAATTTAAAAAAAATAAATAAGTTGATCCAAGTCTTCTCAGTTCTTACCCCAGTGCTCTCAGGCCACTCTCAAAGACTGTGAGTTACCCAGGAGCTCCCCATCTTCAATGTCCAGGAACCCCTTCCTCTTCCTTCCAAATGCATGAAATGACCATTGTTTCATAGCATTGCAACCCTACTTTCACCCTGTGCTCTTCTTCACCTTTGCAAATGGTCATGTGCCCCCATGTGTAGACACACAAAGAAGCTTTGCTGTGTGTGTGGGGAGGGGAGTGTGGGCAGCATCACTGGGCACCCCTTGTCTGCCTTCTCTCTTCTACCTCCAACACACAGCTAGTTCGAGAGCTGGAGAAGCCAGCGCCTGCTGAGCTGGCCTGAACACAGGGTGTCACCAGGCCTGCGGGGGGTTGTGAGGGGCTGGTGTTAGCCTATGATTCAGTGACCTCCCCATTCTCCACCCACCAGGAATCTTTCACTCCTGGTTGTTTCTTTTAAAACAAAAGGCTGCATTGTACTTTCATTGCTGTTCACTGTTCCTGGTAAGCTCAAGGATGTTCCCATTCTTTTACTCTCATATGCACAGATTTCAGGGAATTCCTGAATATTAGGGATGGAAGGACTGAAGAAATCATCTGGTCCAAAACCCTCATTTTACAGGAGAGAAAACTGAGGTTTAGAAAGGGGAAATGTCTTGTCTAAGGTAGTCCAGAGAAAAACGGGTGGTCACACAGACTGTGAGCCCAGGATTGTTTGGTTGTTCTCTCCTCCCCTCCCCTCCCCTGCCTTTCCTTCTTTCTTTCCTTCCTTCCTCTTTCTTTCTTGCCTTCTTCCCTTCCTCCCTACTTCCCTATCTTCTTCCCTCTTTCCCTTCCATTTATAATGAGCAAATTCATCTTTAGTACATTCAAAATTGATGGTGGGGGAGGACGGGGGAGGTGGAGGAGAGAAATAATATCTCTACTAAATAAGAAACCATCCCAGGTTTTCTTTCTACTATACCACATATTTTGCATTCTCATGTCCTGAAAAGACTCTGAATAAACAACATATTTCCAGGCCTCAAATAACCCTCTCTATCAACTTAAAATTATAGAACGTAAGTGGGGCTAGAGGGAAGCTTAGAGATCATCCAGGGATTCTAGGCCTACCTAATCATTTCACAGAGGAGGCAGCTGAGGCTGAGAGAGAGGAAAGGTGTGTCTTGGGTCATGCAGATGAGGAAGGAGCAGAGATCTCCCTGCTTTGGGTTCCCTGCATTCCCAATCCACTGAACATCCCAATCCTGCTTTTTGATGAGCCTGAGGCTTGGAGGATGGGGGTGGTGGTACTCTGGCCGTGGTGGCTTCCTTAATCTTGGCTTTCCTGCTGTTAGCCTGGAGCTCAGCCTATGGGGAGCGTGGAAGCTTTCGAAATGAGCTGTGGTTAGCAGGCAGCTGACCACTGGCAGGGCTGCTGTTCTGCCTGCTGCTAGCTCCTGGCTCCTTCTTCTTCTTCTTCTTAACCCCCCCTCTCCTCTTCTCCTGCACTATACCAACCCTGTTTCTGAGACTTTCTTCTTAGACCCATCCCAGGCAAGGAGATCTTGGAATGAGGCTCCTCTGGGCAGTGAAGAGCCTCTTTCTTGAGGGCAGAGCACTAGCTGGAAGGGTCTTTCTATACTGATTTGTTGAATTCCTCCCTAAGATAGTTCTCTCTGCACAGCTTCCTGGGTGTGACATTTCCACCCACCCTAGCACTCAAATTCCTTCAACCTCTGTTTGGGCCCTTGTTTGCTAAGAGAAAATGTTGCCAAAAGCTGGGAAATTTTCCCATACGCCCTTCCAGCTATTGACTCTTCCTTGGGTCAGTATGGAAGGACAGGTCTCTGCTAATTGAAAGTAAGTAACGAATCACTATGAAATTCAGGAAAATCATATCAGTCCATCCTCGGTGAATACAAGAATCTCTCTGCCATTGGACTATAGATGAAGAAAGAGTTTGCTTGGAGTCAGGAAAACTTGGATTCAGATCTGGCCTTTGGCACTTCCTGATGGTATGACTGTAGGCAGATCATATCATCTCTCCAAGTCTCAGTGACCTCACTTGTCAGATGAGGATAATAACTTAATAGAAACATAAGATCATAGCCCTTGAGATCATTGAATTTAATCTTCTCATTTTACGCATGAGTAACTTGAGGCCTCGAGAACCTAAGTTACTTGCTCAAGGTCACATAGACGCTAAGTCAGGATTTCAGCTCAGGTTCTAAAGCTCCAGGATCAGCATTCTTTCCACTATATGATACTGTCTTCACAAGGTGGTTGTGAGGCTTCAATGAGATAATTTGTGTAAATGAGGTTTCGAACTTTGCAGCATTATAGAAATAAATATTATTGCTAATAATACTAAAGGTGTGGAAAGGGCTTTGGGTGGTAATTGAGCTTATTTAGAGAGCAAATCATTTTTAGACATGTTAGCAGACGAAAGATACCAATTGTATATGAGCAAACAGATGCTGATAGTTATAAATTAGTCTTGTATGTTTATTAAAGTAGGTTCCCTAGGACCTTTCCTTAGAAACTAACAGTGAGTTCCATTTCTTGGATGTATTTGAAAATAACAAAACTGCATTTAAAAATATCCTGTAGTTATTTCAGACTTTTCAAGGCTTATGTGGAATTCATCCCTCTTTTGGCCCCAGGTACTATGGTGGCACTAGCTAGCTCTGTGGCATAAGTAGGACAAACCCCATGGTAGTATAGATGCTGAGGCCACCTGGAACGTGGTGGGTACAGAGCTAGTCTATTGGATTGATGTTGTTAAGGACCTATGAAGGTGATACCATGTGTCATAGATTCAGCCTTTGGACATCTGAGATTACATACTCAATCTGGAATTTGGCAGACCCATTTTCTCTAGGACCAAGTGGCTAGAGTACTGAAAGTGGTGAAGTTAGGAATTCCTGAGTTCAAATCCATCCTCAGACAGGCTGTGTGGACCCTAGGCAAGTCACTTAACCTGTTGGTATCAGTTTCTTCCTCTGTAAAATGGGAATAATAATAGCACCTACCTCTCAGGGTTATTATGAGTATCAAATGAGATAATAATTGTGAAGCACTTAGCGCAGTGCCTGGCATATAGTAAACACTATATAATTGTTAACTATTATTATTCTCATTATTGTTATTATTCTATGAGGTAGAAAGTATAAGTATTTTTAACCTGTGTGCCAGTTAAGGACAGAGCAGATTCAGTCTTAAATATTTATCAGTAATGTTATCTCTGTATGGCTGGGTGATTTACCCTGACCCAGATAAATCTGAGAACATTTGAATTTGGCGTAGGAAATTTCCTGTGGTCACAGAGCTAGAACTGAGATTTAGAGGTTCATAGGATTTCAAGCTAGAAGGATCTTAGTAATTGTCTAGTCCAAACCTATATTTTACAGTAGGGGATATTGAGGCCAGAGAGGTCATGTTGTTTTCAAGGTCATGCATGAACTGGCAATTGAACTCAGGTCTTAATGGTACCAAATCCAGCTCTCTTTCCATTGTACCTCATTGTTGAACTTGGGTTTCTTGAGATTAAAGATTATTGTTATACCATATTGAATTTTCTGCTGCTGTGTCTCCAGGCCTTTCTGGATTTCTGAATTGAATTAAGAGCTATGGAGTCCTGGAAACTGAAATGCGCCCCACCCTTTGAGTTCCTCATCTGAGGAGGGCAGCAGCAGTGGGTTACAGAAAGGCTATAGTGCTAAATGGCCCACAGGGATGTAGGCAGAAAAGGAATTTCAAAGTTGTGAGTGAAGATATTACTTAGGGAGTCTTCAACTTACTCTCTCATTAAGGGTCAGAGAGCATCCTAGTAAGACTGGATTCATAGCAGGTGGCCTTCTGAAGCTATCTCTTCACCAATTCAGAAGCATTCCCTAGTTCTGTCTTTACTATTAGACGTACAGGACTCGTAGAGGGACTTCCTGCCCAGACCCAAACCAAGTAAAGTAGGCAAAGGAGAAGGAAAAGTACTCAGAGCTGTAACTAGGATGAGGCAATTAGGGCTTTTTCCCAGGCCACTAAATGTAAAGCATTCTGAGAGCACTTCAAAAGCATAGGAATGATGAAGTTTACCAATTAGTTAGCAAGAATAATTAGTTAAAATAGGAAGTTATTAGATGATGGACTAGAGTGAATCTTCTGCCTCTGCTTTGATTTCTTTTTCCCAACTGAGGGTAGGTACAGTTTGCAGTATTTTTCCCAGGGAGAAAAAATTCCCAGTTACAGCTTTGGAAACAACCCCAAAGTTGGCATTTTTGGCTAACTGGCTTGTCACCAGTGCCAGGAAAAGAGGAGGGAGGTGGTCTGGGCATTTCCTGTAGAGGTAGGGGTGGGCATTGCAGGGGAGATGAGGGCTGGGGGCATACCAGAGTAGTCCTGGAAGTGTGGTGAATTGTTTTCCCCTTCATAGGGGCTGTAGAGAGCCTAACCTTGCTGAGACTGGTGGGGGAAGAGAAATCGTCCTCCAGTTGAATCAAGTTCACACCCTCTGGCTGCCTCCTGCAGGCAGGCGTGGGAGGAGAGGGGTGGCAGTCAGTAGAGACCCACCAGGCTTTTATGTACCAGCAAAGGGGTGGGGAGCCGCAGCAGATTGCATGGGTGGACAAGAGAGAGCAGGATGAGTGGTACAGCGTAGCAGATTACAGGGAGGCTGGAGACAGGGTGGTAGTTGGTGGGGACAGCTATGTCAGGAGATTCCGAGCTGAGCACCGTGTCAGCCCAAGGAGCTGCTGTTTCCAAAGGCGAGGGGGCTTTGCTTCTCCAGCAGGGTGCTTTTTTGTCTCTCACTCCTCACAGTGGGACCAGGCATCTTCTCTCTTTCTCTGAAATGGGCTGACGCCTCAGGAAGGATGATTCAGACCTTTTTTTCTTTCTTTTCCCCCAGAGCAATTTAGTCACCACACCCTCAGGGTTGAGCTGTAGGCTGTATGGGTGGTGGGAAAGAGGGGGGGTGCTCCCCAAACCTTAGCCCTGAACAGCCTTCAGCCTCTGGAGCAGTGGGTAACACATTCTGGTTTCAGCACTTTACAATGCTCTACTGCCCCTTTCTTTTCCTTCTCTTACATCCTACCCTCTCTCACATCACCAGAAGGAAGTAAGCATGAGGTTGAGACCTAGGCTGAAATCCTGCCCCCTACATTGACAAATACCTCAATTTCTCTAGGCCTCAGTTTCCTCATAGGTAAAATGACACAGTAGTGTCTATAGCACTTTTTTTCCATCAGGGTTGTTGTGAGGATCTAATGAGAGTGTATAGAAAGCATTTTGAAGGCTAGACATAAATGCTACATTGTTGTTGTTATTGCTTCTTTTCTTAGGCTCTTTACAGACTCTTTTCAAAATTCTAACCATCTCTTGTCGCTTCTTCCTTCCATCTCCAAATGCCCAGAGCCTGCTGCCTACACCTGTTGTCTGCATTGCCTGCCCACCAGCGCTTTGCTGGCACTTCTTCACTTGGCAAGAGCATCCCTTGTCTGCTGCAGTCAGTCCTTGCCAAACCCCAGGTTCCTCCTGTCCAACTCCTTGCTGTTCAGGGGGCTTCTCCCCCATTGGACCCTGGAGATCAGGGCTTCCCAACTGCTGCCCCGTTTTTCCTGATCCACAGAATTTTTACTCCCAAAGCTCCCTAAAACCTAAAATCTTGAAAAACTGACTCCTCTTTCTCCCTTCTTTATACTTTTTTCTTACTTCCCTGTCCTCTTTTTGTTCCCTATCTCCTTTTATAGAATGTCAGGGTTGGAAGGAACCTGAAGCCATCTAGCCAACCCAAACCTTAGCAGGAATCCTTACTACACCATCAGTCAATCAACATACATTTATCGAGTGACTACTGTGAGTCACCGCTATACTAAGCATTAAAGAGACCCACCCAAAAAAGGCAAAACAGTCCCTGCCCTCAAAGAGTTTACATTTTCCAACACGCATATATACATAGATGCATACAAGATACATGCAAAATAGATGGAAAATAACTTTTGAGGGGGAGGTACTAGCAGCTGGGGAGGCAGGAACCCAGAAGAGTCTCTTGTGGAAGGGAGTACTGAGTTTTTGAAGGAAACATGGAATTCTAAGAGGCAGAAATGAGAAGGGAAGCTCATTGCAGGAATCTTCTCTTCTGCAGGCTAATTCTTCCAGCTATGCCTCATGTGGCATGGACTTGAGGCCCTTTACCTTTCTGAGTACCTTCAGAGTCATTGAGAATGTAGACATTTTGCACGTCTGAGGTCAGGCGGGATGGTTTGCGAGCTTCTGTAAAGATGCATTTGTTATTGGCTGGGCGTAATTCTGGACATCTTGGTCCTCAGGCTCAGAACTGGAATTAAATAATACTCCATAGCCCATCTAACAGGTGACTTTGCCATCCCATAGGAAGGCTACTCAGCAAGGATCCAGCATTGATTCACTCAAACATAGCTCCCCTTGCCTCTCTGCAGGCCATGTGCTCTGCTGGTCAAGCTTGAGGGAGAAAAACTGGGTGACTTTAGTCCCATGGCTCCCAGGAAGCTACTTCAGTGGCCCCAGCTCTGGTCCCAGGAACCAATTACATTTTGAGGGTAGTTTCAGTATCTTTTAAAGAAAAACTATTTTATGCCACAGAACAGATGTTGTTTCTGCCATACCTTCAGAAAGAAACAGTATTGGCCAGGGGAGGGCTTACAATCTGGTTCATCAGGGATGCTATTGTAGGATAAGAAGCCACTTACCAAGGCCATATGCAGGTATGGTCTGCTACTGGGTCTCTAGAAATAGTCATGGGGCGTATAGAAATGTGAGTCATGGGTGTCAGAAGACTGGAGGATCAGAGAGTTATAGCTGGGAATACACTTACAGGTCATTTAGTACATAGTCCAGACCCCTTATTTTACAGAAGGTGAAACTGAATCTCAGAGACTTTCCCTAGGTCACACAAGTAGTAAATGACAGAGCTGGGTCTTAAACTCAAGTCTAGCACTCTTTCTACTACATAAACAAGCTTTTAACTTCTAAGGAGTCTGGAAATGTCCCCAGAGGGGCACAATGAACTTAAATGACACCATAGTGGATAGTGTGTTAGACCTGGAGTCAGAAGAAACTTGAGTTTGAATTCTGTCGCTGACACATAACTAGCTGCATGACCTTGGGCAAATCATTTTATTTCCTCTGAGCCTCAGTTTTCTTATTTGTAAAAAGTGGGAATAATAGCCCGAAGTAGGTGTCTCACAAGAATACTGTGAGCCCCAAATGAGATCATGTGTGTAAATGTCAGTTATTGCTATTAACTTCTCACTATAACTACAGAATGGCTTAAAAATGAATTATAAAATAAATAATATGAAAAATAAATACAATAATAAATAAATAAAGCTACAGGTTTTATTATGTCTATTGAACAGATGTAAAAACTGAGTCTGAGCGGCAGCTAGATGGCGCAGTGGATAGAGCACCGACCCTGGATTCAGGAAGACCTGAGTTCAAATCTGGCCTCAGACACATAACACATACTAGCTGTGTGACCCTGGACAAGTCACTTAACCCCATTGCCTAGCCAAAAGACAAAAACAAAAACAAAACAAAAAAAAACTGAGTCTGAGAAAGGTGAAGTTTCATAGGTGAGTAAGTACTAGAGGTTGACTCCAACCCAGGTGTTTCCTTGACACCAAGACCAGTTATTTTTTCTGCTACTTCTTGTTGCCTTTTACTTAAAGTTAAAGACTGAGAAGGCCACTGGATGGGCTCCATAGCTCTAATCATGCATCCATTTTTAGATGCTGAAGTTGTTTTATGGGGTTAGTCACTCTTCCTGGGGAGCCAGTATCAGTCCCTTTTCTGGAAAACATTGCTGAGATGCTCTCTTAATGGCCAGCACCTGATGTCCAAGAGACCACGTTGACTAAATGGGTGCCTGAGGTGTCCTGCTCATTGAATTTAATGATACTGCCATCACTCTCATAGTGAACAGGGGCTCCAAGGTCCTCCATTCATTTTAACTTAAACCTTTCTTAGATACCTTCTGTGGGCAGGGCCTGGTGGGGGAGTCAGAACTTTAGAAGCCATAACCTCTGCCTCCAAGGAGCTTATCATCCAGTAGGAGAAAATAAGGCATATGCAGATAACTCCAATGCAAAGTAGAGGGTGGGGATGTTGTGGAGAGGGCTGATGTGTTGCCATTGCATTTTGGGGAGAATGGAGTAGTAGAACTGAGCATGATACTTCAGATATGGCCAGACAGCAGGAGTCTCACCTTCCTAGTCCTGGTCATCAAGACTTTCTTTGTTTACACATCATGCTTCTGACTCACGTGGGGCTTGGAGTCCCCTAAATGCCCCAGATCTTTGTGATATGAATTGTTGACAACTTCCTTTTTTCTCTTCAGTAAACACTATGATACATGATAGCCACTGGAATCCCTAAGATTTGCAATGTATCCCCTATGGTTTGGTTTTTATTGCTCTGTCTATTAAGCTGATATATTAAAAAAAACCCAACAACCTAAACGTTGCTTTTTTTAAAAAAAGTTCTTGATCATGCTCCAAAAGGCAGGGGAGTGGGACTCACTCTGGGGACATTCAGGTTTAGAGAAATTGCGGCAGAGAGTGGATGAACTCAAAGGAGCTGGTACCTCTGGGATGGATGAGTCATTCTGGGGCACCATGTGTGACAAAATGTTTTTGTGGAAGCTGCAGCTGCTGGAAAGACAAGGGCAGCCTCCCACATTCTCTTAGTTAATGAGGATAATATGAGAAGAGGAGGAGTGACTATGGGCCTCGAGGGGCAGTTGTTGGAAAAAGTAAAGAGCTTCTAATCCAGCCCACCTGAGCAGTCAGTCAACTCCTGATTCTGTTGGCCAACATCAAGGAAGACTCGTCCCAGTGTCCAAAGCATTGACTATTTGCAGCTTATCAGGCTGCTCATGAGAACCTTGGATCTGTCGGAATTGGAAGGGACCCTGGAAATCATCTGGTTCAGCCCCCTCATTTTGAAGGTTAGGAAACAAGCCCAGAGAGGGGAAGTCACTTGTCCGGGTGCACTTGGTAGAACTAGGACCCAATCCTGCTCCTTTCCTGGACTTGGAAGCAATAGCATGTTGCTTCCCTGACAGTTTTCTTATTGAACTACATGGACACCTGCCATCATTGCTCCCTTTCCCCCCAAATAAATATTTCATCCATATAACTAAAGATAATAGTAGTGGTAGTTATAATAGCTAGCATTTATATAGCATGTTAAAGTTTACAAAGCGCTTTACACTTATTATCTCATGGGATCCTTACAACAACCCTGTCTCCATTTTTCAGATGAGGGATCAGAGATAGACTGCAGTTAAATGACCTGCCCAGGGTCTCAAGGCTTGTAAGTGCCTGAAGAGAAATGAACTCTTCCTGGCTCCAAGTCTAAGAGCTCTATCCACTGCACCATCTAGCTCCTCAGAGTAGAGGGGATTGGCCTTCCCCAAGCATGTGAAGTTTGTCTTGGTGCCCATGGACTCTTCTTCACTACCCCTCTTACCCTCCAGCAGATAATTCCACGTCCTCAGTATGAGAGTCAAGGTGCTTGGGAACTCTGATAAATTCGGTTGTGGGCATGTTCAATTTGACAAGCATTTATTTAGCACTACGATATGCCAGGCAGCATAGATTAGTGGATAGAGGGCTGGCCTAGAAACCAGCAATAACATGAGTTCAATTCTTATCTCTGATACATGCTGGCCATATGACCCTAAGAAAGTAATCCAGCCTCTCAGTGTTCCCAGCATCCCTCAAACACTATGAGGTTGCAGAGGTGTTGATTTGTTTCCTCACCTGGGAGTTCCCAAGTCCTATGGCCTCACTATTCTGGTTCTTCACCCTGTATTTGCCAGCTAAATGTTGGAGATACGAAGACAAAATCAAAATCATCCTTGCTCTCAAGAAACTTAGCTTACATTTGACTGAGGCCTGGGGGAGGCAGCAAATGTACATGGACTAAGTTTATACTAAAGGCTGTGCAAAATTAATACAAAGGAATTTCAGGAGTAGAGGGAGTATTGACAATTTGGGGGTTAAGAAAGGCCTTGAGTGGGAAGTGATGCCTGAGCTGTGCTTTCAAAGACACTAGGGATCTGGAGAAGTGAAGAAGGGGAGCCTTTTGGCATGAGGGACATATTGTGCATATTGAGTTTGAGAACCATTGGAGTATCCCCAGTAACAGAGGTATCAGTGAGAGAAAAGTATCAGAGGATGAGCAGAAATTATAATTAGCTGATTCATCTCTCCTTAAGCGGTAAGTGAGGCACTGGTGATATGAATATAAAGTGAGATAGTCCCTGCTCGCAAGGAGCTTATAGAAATGTAATCATTGTAAATGCTAGTCTGGAGCTTGGTGGGGTCTACAGACAAAAATTTGGGAGTCCTGTGCATAGATGTTTTGGTTGAAGTCCCAGAGGTAGATGAAATCCTTGACAGGAAGACTATAGATCCAAGGTTCTTTACCTGGAATCCATTTGTACCTCCAAGGTTCCATGGGTAGATTTCAAGGGGGGTATTTGAACTTGGATCTAAAAAAACAATTATACCTTTATTTTCACTAACCTTCAGATGAAATTGGGCATATTCTTAAATTCTGAATTAAAAAAAATTCTTGAAGGGGTCCATAGGCTTCCAGATTGCCAAAAGTATCCATGAAATAAAAAAAAAGTTAAGAATTTCTGTTGTAGATGTTAGCTTTTGGGTAAATGGGCAGATCTGGACTGCTTCTGCTGAATATGAACAGGTATGGTAGATCACTCAGTCAAAAAGTATTCATTAAGTATTTGCTATGTGGCAGGTACTGTACTAGATACAGAGGATACATCTGCAAGGAAAGGAATTATCCCTGCTCCCAATGTTTCACAAGGGTTTGTCTCTGACACCACTCCAGGTGGCTGTCTGGCAACTACTAATTTCCTTACCCTCCCAACCTACCCTACCCATGGTAGGGATTCTCCGTCCATCTCTGTTCAGTCTGTAGGCACGATCTAGGTGGTGGCTATTGTGGCCCCTCTCGTGGGTTCTTCAAGAGAAGGAGCTGGAATAGAGGAAGAGTGCCGGGTTCAAATGCTGCCTTTGACAATTACTGGCTGTGTGATCATGGGCAAGTCACTTAATCTCTATGAGCGTTAGGAAACTCTCTTAAATTTTAGAGTTTAAGGCATTTCTGTGTCAGTAGTGAAAGGAGTCCCCACATGGATAGAATCTCAGTTTCTTTAGTATTGATCTCCCAGGGGAACTCCCCAGAAAGGCCACAAGACTTCCATCAGTCTGGAGTTGGCGTGTGGGCTGGCTGTGTAGCCCTTCCGTCAAGTGCAGACTCAGTCCAGGCAGTTAGTTACCCCTTGTCTGGGATGGCTGACCATGGAAACCTTTGCCTTTTTACATAGTTACTGCCGTTGATTCCCCAGGGAGATTCAGTTTCAACAATTGAGCAAATATTTAAGCACCAACTTTATGTGGAGCACTGGGTTAGAAACTCGCAACATGCTGTAAAGGTCATGTTTATTGCATTGATTATGTTACCTAGTATCTCCCAGGGAGAGGAAAGAGACCCAGAGTCTGCCCTCCCTCCTTGAGCTTTAACAATGTTCCATGCATAATGACATATTATGTTTCAATTGGATGCAAATGCATAACATATGCCCTCCTTTGGCTGTCCTCTAGCATTTCCAAGCCTGCTAATTATTGCTACAGTTGTAGGCCTGCTGGCTGCAAATCTCACTAATTGCTCATTGTCCAGGAGAATACCTTCGACCTTTTCCTGTGCCCAGTTGCTCTGTGGCTCCAATGATCTTCACTCTCTCTTTCATTCCCACCTCTCCCATATCCTTCAAACACAGGGACACTTTCCTTTGACCATTAAACTGAGAACTCCTGGAGAATAAGAATTGTGGTTTTTTGCCTTTCTTTGTCTCTCCAGCGCTTAGCACAGTGCCTGGCGCATAAGAGGTGTTTAATAAATGCTGGTTGACTCTCCGACTGACCTCTTGGGAGTTCAGCTCATCCGCTTCCCCACTTCCTGTGCTTCTCAGTGCCGGCTGTAGCAGCTGCTCTCCCTTCCCAATGTCAGTGTCAGCCTAGGGTCAACTGCTTGGAAGGCAGCTGTGCTCATTCTAACATTATATTGGGCCCGTGTTGCACATGTACTATCCCATAGCAGACCTGTAGTGCAGTGCAAGAGCAGAGAGGGAAGAAAAGAAGATCAAGGACAGGGCTTTGAAGACTACCTATGGGTAGGAAGTGGCAAGGAGAAAATGAGACCGAGGAGGAGCACAGCTAGAGAAGGAGGAGGTGAACTCTGAGAGTGCATTGCCTTAGAAGCCAAGGAAAGATAGAATTAGGTGATGGAGGGGATTGGCCAACATTGTCGGATGTTGAAGATGGCTCATGGAGAATTGAGAAAAGGTCATCATATTTCTCAGTGCCCTCAGAATTTTCAGTGGGGAGGTATGGATGGAAGAGAGATGTTAGAATTTGGGGAATGAGTAGGTGAGAAAGTGGATGTGGCAGTTTCTGATATACTGTAGACTAGTCTTGTGAATAATTTGGAAGTACAAGGGAGAAGAGAAGGCCCTTGTTGTTTGAAGGGGTAGTAGAGTTAAGGAAAAGGTTTCTGTATTTTTGTTTTTAGGATAAGAGAGACCAAACATGTTTGTAGGTAGAGGGGAGGAGAGCCCGTGGAGAGGTAGATATTGAAAAAGGGGGCTTGAAGGGATAAGTTATTCATGGAGCAAGGCCTTGGAGAGGTGGGAGAGGGTGGGTGAACTGTTTTTAAGGTTATTGTTTGGAATTTTTGTCTAAATTAGGACACTGAGCTGTGTTTCTGTGTGCCAAGTCCACTGTGGATCGTCTACTTCATTTATACAAATCTGAGGAAATATTGCTCGCTCTTGCCTGTAGTATCATATTCAAATCCTTAGAACATCTAGAACCCTCTGCATTCGTGCTCCACCTCCCTTTCCATGCTTGTTTCATGTTACTACCCATGATGCCTTCTTGATTGCAGTCCTGCTGGCCTGCTGATTGTTCCTGTACGCCACATTCCATCTCCTTCCTCCGTGTTTTGGACGCGTGATCCCCATGGGTCTGGAATTCACTCTGTCCTTCCCTCCACTTCCTAGGATCCCCAGCCTTCTTCAGAGCACAGCTCAGGTGTCACCTACACGAAGCCATTCAGATTCTCCTCTTCTCTCTCAGTTACTCATTCTGTTTTCCTCTTAAAATCACTTGGTATGTGCTTTGTTTTTACCTTCTTGTGTGCCCTCATGTTGCCCCAGTAGAATATAAGCTCCTTGAGTGCAATCTTTTGTTTTGTCTTTTGTGTATGCTAGGCCTAGTGCAGTGCCTTGCATGTAGGAGGCACTTAATATATGTTTGTAAAATTGAATTTAAGATAAAGCTCCTTGACTTACCTAATGAAAAAACAAGGATTATGTTTAACCACATAGGAGGAATGTAACAAGAATAGTGTCTTGGGACTCAGGTAAATAAAATATTATTTACTTGAATGAGGGCATATGTAAAAGGACTTTGGAAGGGGATGAGCAGAAGCTATGAAAAGTAATAATAATAAGAACACTAGGGATAGTGACTGGATCTGTCATTGATATGGTGAGGAACTTCCTCCCCCAGGGCACTTCAACCCATTCTTTGCAAATCATAGTCACAGCTGCCAAGAGCATTTAGAGGATGTGACTCAGCCAGGGTCACAGAGCCAGTAAGTGTGTCAGGGGTGGGACTTGAACTTGGGTCTTCGAGGATCTCTGAGGCCAGCTCTCTAGCTATTCTGCCATATTATCATCATCAGACTTATAATCCTTTATATATACATGATCCCACTTGATCCTCACAACAACCCTATGAGGTATGTGTTTTTGTCGTTATTTCTCCTGTTTTACAGATGAGGAAATTGAGGCTAAGTGAAGGGAAGTGATTTGTTCAGTAAGTGACATTACCTGAATGGGGATTGAACCCAGGTCTTTCTGCTTTCAAGTCCCATACTTGGTCTATCTTGTATTAGCGTGGCTAACAAGCATTACTTTTGTCAAGCTTCATTCCTTCATTCCATTCAACAAATATTTATTAATTACCTATTATAAATAAAGCACTTTGCAAACCTTCATTGGGTCATGTAGCAGACATTTAAATGCTTATTGAGAGAGTGACTGACAAGAAGTTTGCCACTTCTCTATTGAATTTCTCAAGTCAAAAGTAGAGTGAATTAGCTTTGCTTCTCACCAACTACATATACTTCTAAAGAACTCACTTTATTTCAGGAGGAGGAACCCTTTTAATCAAGGTTCCACATAAATAAAAAGTAATTTGGTTCAGTTTTTTTTAAGTGAATGGAAAAGGTAATGTTTCACATGTAGTAAAGAGGAGGCTGTATGTCCTCTGCCTATTCTTCTAAAAAGTTTTCCTTATGGGTGGGAAGTCTTTTTTTTGAAGTTGAGAACCACAAGTAATAATTAATAATAATAACTAGCATTTATATATCATTTTAAGGTTTGCGAAGCACTTCACATGTATCATATCATTAGATCCTCACGACAACTCTTTGAGGTAGGTGCTATTATTATCCCCATTTTAGAGAAGAGGAAACTAAGATGAGAGTGATTAAGTGACTTGTCCAGGGTGGAGGTGGTGGTAGACCATGTTACACAGGTAGGAAGCATCTGAGATAGGATTTGAGCTACTTTCAATTTTATTTTTAAAAATATGGTAAAAGATCACAGTTATGTAAAAATGCCATTTACATGGTGCTTTCTTTGAAACAGTCTTTTGCTGGGGCTTTCTGATGATTCAGCAATACCACTATTAGGCACTATTAGGTCTATACTCCAAAGAGATCAAAGGAAAAAGAAAGGGACTCACATGTACAAAATTATTTTTAGCAGCTCTTTTTGTGGTGGCAAAGAATTGGAAATTGAGGGGATGCCGATCAGTTGGGGAATGGCTGAACAAATTATGGTATGTGATTGTGATGAGATACTAGTATGCTATAAGAAATGATGAGGGGGCTAGTTTCAGATCTGTCAACTGATACAAAGTGAAGCGAGCAATACCGGGAGAACATTGTATACAGTAACAGCAATATTGTAATAATAATCAACTGGAAATGACTTAGCTACTCTGATCAGTACAATAATCCAAGACAATTCTAGAGGGCCCATGATGAAAAATGCAGTCTACCTGCAGAGAGAGAATTATGGCTGAGTGTAGATTGAAGCATTTTTTCCCAACTTTCTTTGCTTTTCTTGCCTTTTTCCCCCTTTAACATGGCTAATATGGATATATGTTTTGCATGACTTCACATGTGTAATGGGTATCATATTGCTTGTCTTTTCAATGGGCTCGGAAGGGTGAGAGAGAGGGAGAAAATTTGGAGCTTAAAATTAAAAAAAAAAGAATGTTAAAAAAACCACTAAAGCACATAAAAGAAACAATCTGCTGATAAGCATTATCCCAAATTTATGGGTGAGGAAACTGAAGCTTAGAGACTTTTAAATAGCATGATAGTGGTCACACAGCCAGTAAATAGCAGAAACCAGGCAAGAGCCTGGGTTTTCTGATGCCAGTCCAGTGACTTTTCTGCCACCATTTATTGGGAGGTGAACATCCCACACTCCCTGAGTAGGACAAATGAATATGTCTGGTGGGCTGATTTAGGCCTGGCTTCCTGGGAGCTGGAATTTGGTCCAGAGTTTGCTGTCTTGGTTCTTTATGATCATAATAAAGTAGTGAATTTGTCCAGGGAGTATCAGGCCCTGGGAAAACTGGCCAAATGCAGTTCAAACTTCTGCAGCAATGGTTTGCTCCCAAATACCAGTTTTTCAATTGACATAGAAAAACACAGCTGGCCTAGTGGTCTAGAAAGCTTGTGTCATCCAGTCAGTCTGCTCTCTCTGTATTGGGAAAACCTACTTGGGAAATGGACTTCACATCAACAATTGGCCTGGTAAAGGAGAATCAGAGCAGAGAGAGCCTAGTGGTCAGAAAGGATGCTTTTATCACACTGTGGTGAGTCTCCGGTCTCCACTTAAGGCCTTCCCTTTTAAATGGACTGAAGCTTTGAGGGGCAAAGTATGGGGAGGAGGAGAGGAAAATGAGTGGAAGGAAATCAGCCAGCCGACACACATTTATGGCCTGCTTCTCGTAACATAGGCAAGACGATCGGGATCCAGAATATAACCAGTCGCTACCTCGAGGGGCTTTCTATCTGACTGAGACAGAACATTTAGACAGAGATGACTAATGACACAAAGTACTTAAGATAAATGCCCAAGGAGGGGCATAGGCAGTAATATTAGTGTCAATCTCTCCTTTTTCTAATCCATCCCCCACTTAGCTGCCAGATGAATTTTCGGAAGACATAGGTCTGATTATGTCACTCACCTATTCAAAAGCCTTTGGCGGTTCCCATTATTTCAGAAAAGCAGACTCCCTGGCATGAGAAAGTGGTGTGAAAACAGTAGAAAGAGCACTGAATTGAGAGTCATAGGGCCTGGGTTCAAATCTCAGTTCTGCCATTTACTGTTTGGGTGATGTTAGGCCAGGGTTTCGTAACCTTTGGGGTGTGTGTGTGTGTGTGTGTGTGTGTGTGTGTGTGTGTGTGTGTGATGGAGAATAATGAGGATAATGTTTTAAGATGCGTAACATAAAAAGTAGAATTATGAGGAAAACCAATTAAATTAAACCAATTAATTAAAATACAGTTATCACAATATAACTCCAAATTCATGGACCCCAGTTTAAGAACTCCTGCCTTAGGCAAATCAATTCACCTCTCTAGGCCTCAGTTTGTTTGTTTGTAAAATGAGAGGTTTGGATTAGATGGCCTGTAAGGTCCCTTCCAGCTGTAGAGCAGTGACCTATGGTCTCCCACTTCTGAGGATTCATGCAGGCTTGCCCCAGTGTTTGGAACACTTTCCTTCTTCATTTACACTTGCAGAAATTCTCTTCCTTCAAGGCCTAACTTTAGGTGCCACCCCTTCTGGGAAGCCTTCTTTGACCTCCCTCAGCTGGAATTGGCCTCTTATTCCTCATATTTCTTTACCTCACATTATGTGGATCTCTCCTTTGCTAGCATAACAGGCCACCTACTATCATAACCTATTTATGTGTTGGATCCTGTTCTCTGGATTAGAGTATAAACTCCTTGAGGGTAAAGACTGTATCATTTTATATCTTTGTATTCGCACTGCTCTCCATAGTGATTTGCACAAAGTAGGTGTTCAGTAAATATTTGTTGAATTTTCGGTTTAGAAAATATTTCCTCTCCCTCTATTCATCTCACATCCCTCTGAAACCACGCCTTACCACCTCCTCCTTCACTCCAATCTTGGCTGAAGAAGTGCCTCTTCTTGCCAAGGCCAGTCCCTCCACATTTGCCCTTGATCCTATTGAGCCCCCCGACCTTGCCCCATCCTCTTCAGCAAACTGCTCCCCCTCTAATATTTAAACTCTCTCTATTTTCGGGCTCCTTCCCTACTTCCTACAAACATGCTCAAATTTCTTCCATCTTCAAGAAATTCTCACTTGATCCTATATCACCTATATCTCTCCCCTTTCCTTCTCCACTAAACTCCTTGAAAAAGTCACCCACTTTCTCTTATTACTCTTCCAAATCCGCTGCAGTCTGGCTTCTAAATTTTAACCAAAACTGCTCTCTCCAAAATTACCAATGATCTCCTAATTGCCAAATATAAGCCTTTTCTCAGTCTTTCTCCTTCTTGACCTCTCTGCAGCATCTGACTGTTGGTCATTTCTACTGGCTACTCTTTCTTCTCTGGGTTTTTGATGATACTGCCTTCTCCTGGTTCTCCTCCTGCCTGTCTGATCAGGTCTCATTTTCCTTTGTTGGATTTTCATCCTTGTCATGTCCCTGAAATGTGGGAGACTCCCTAGGCTCACTCCTCTTTTCTCTCTATTCTCTCTCCCTTTGTACTTGCCCATAGATTAGATTATCATCCCTGTGCAGGTGATTCCCAGATCTATATCTCTAGTCTTAGTCTCTCTCCTGAGCCCCAATTGCACATCTCTAGCTGCCTCTTGGATATCTTGAACTAGATATCTTGAACACGTAGGCACCTCACATTTCTGCATGTTCAGAACAAAGCACAATTATCTTTACCTCTAAACCCTACCCTTTTCCTGACTTCCCAGTTACTGTTATGGGCACCACCATTTCCCCAGCATTCAGATTCATAACCCCACTTTCATCTTCCAAGTATTCCATATATCCAGTCTGTTGCTAAGTGGTGTTGTTTCTTCCCTCACTATGTTGCTCGCGTATGTTACTCTCTTTCCATTCACATAGCCATCACCCTCGTTCAGCCTTTCATTAATGGCCTTATAATTAGTCTCCATGTTTTGATTCCCTTTTCACTCCAATCCTTTCTCCACATAGTTGCCAAAGTGATTTTCTGAAAGCATAGGTTCGATCTGTCACTTCTGTATTCAGTAAACTCTAGTGGATCCCTGTTACCTTGAGGATCAGTTATGGAGTTCTCTGTTTGACTTTTGGGGCTCTTCATAACTTCTCCAGTCTTTTCATACTTTGTTCCCCTCTAAGAACTCTACAATCCTTTGATGCTGTTCTTCGTAACACAAAGCTGTTGTCTCCTGTGTCCATATTTTTGCCTTCAGGTCTGTAATGTTCTTCCTCCTCATTCCCAGGGTAATCCCAGTGTTACTCAGGCTACCAGAAGAGTGGGAATCTTTGGGGAAGATACTCCCTTTATCCTCTGCCATGCTTATCTAGCCTGCTTGTGTTCCAAATCTATTGGTAGTTAGAACTTTGGGGATTTTCTAGGCATTAGTCGTGGAACTGGGTTCTACAAAATAAGCATACGGCCTTGCTAGAGAAAGAAATTTAATGAGAAATGTCAGTAGATATCAGCTTGGCTTAGTAGAAGACTTGGCCTTGGATTCATGAAGACCTGGGTTCAAATCCTGCCTCTGACACTTACTAGATATGTGATCATGTACAGGTCACTTAACCTCTCAATGTCCTGGACAACTCTCTGAGGCCATATGTTACAGGTGAGTTGATGATCTGCATTTTTGGAGGAAGTTTCCACAGTAAGAATGTGCCACATTGATGAAATCATAGTTCCAAACTGGGGGGGAAAAAGTCAATACATGGACTCTCAAGAGAAACTAATAAATCAATAGTAAACTTAATACAATTTGAACTATGAGATGTGTAAACTGTTACTCAGTAATAAACATAAATATCTAGACAAAATGATTCCTGTGTGATGAAAATAGAATCATTAACAAGTATGCTAAACATATACATAAATACACAGTTAATACAAGTTTGGACCCAATGGGGCTTATCACATGAATCTGAGAGGGAGAAAGACAGATAGACACACTGCCCACCACAAAAGTCACCTCTCCTCTTCTGACAACAGAGACGTTGAAAAGTCCCTATGTTTTTCTGTTCCTCAGAAGAAGAAAAGCAAGGATAGATTCAGGTTGGAGCAGGCCAAGAAACTATTCCTTTCTCATGGCCAATTGAAAAGGATGAGAGGAGAGCAGAGCTAGGAAATAGCCAACCGTGAGGGAAGAAAAGAGAACAGGAGGCAGCAAGGTCAAGGGTAGCATCTCCAGCTTATTTGTCTGAAGACAATTTGACCATGACTTTGGTTAAATCAGTTCACATACTCCTAGCCGTATACCTTCCCCGAAGACCCACCCAATGGTGAGGCAACTTCTAAGCTCTGACAGTGAGGGAGTTGGTTATGAAGTGAAGGATTTTTACCTTTTTAATAAGTAGAAGGCCGATCCTCAATGCACTCCACATGAGTCACTGGGGACCACAGTTACAAATCAAGAGGGACCTACCCCATTTATAATAAAAAGTTGTACCCTCTATCCTATGACCCACTTAGGAACTGTTTCTATATATTAATGGGAGATAGGTAGAAGATGTCATTTATTAACTGTGATTTTCCATGGATTAGAGAACTGGGCAGGTCTGCAACATCCCTCGAAGCCCCGAGGCCACTTCTGGACAGGTGCTCTGTCATGGATGGCTGGAGACTTCCGACTTCCTTGATAGAGCCATGCTGCCTGCCAACTCAAATAGATTCAGTTGTCACAGAAGCACAGAATCTGAGTTGGGATCTCATTGGCCATCTATTTCAACTGATTCCTGACAAAGTATCCCTGCTACACCTCAAATCTGACAAGTGGTCACATATGCTTGAAGATCTCCGATGAGAAGGGACCTCCTCCCTCTCTCCCCTCCCCTCCCCCAAAGGCAGCTCATTCCAATATGGAATAGCACTAAGTACTAGGGAGTTTTTTCCTGATACTAAACCTCAGTTCTCTCTTCAAAGCTTCACCCCATTGCTCCTAGGGCTGCCCTTTAGGGCCAAACACAATTCTAATCTTTCTTCCATAGCAGTGTTCCAAGTGCTTGAAAACTGGTATTTGTGTCTATGTCTAGTCTTCTGTTTTCTGGGCCACACAGCCTCACTTCCTTCAAATGATTTTCATATGGTATGGACCCAAGGCTCTTTACCCTTCCAGTTGTTCCTCTATGGAAATTCTGCATCTTACAAACTCCCTTCCTAATATATGGTGCTTACAGCTGAAGACAGTGCTCATGATGTGCTCTGACTAGAACAGAGTACGGCAGAACCCTTACCTCCCTAGTCCTGGATGTTATGTCTTTTTTAATGCTGTCATTTAACTGCTGTCTGCCTCAGTTTCCCCATCTGTAAAATGAGGGTAATAATGGTACCTGCCTCCACAGAGTTGTTGTGAGGATTAGATGAGATACTATTTGTAGAATGCTTGCAAACCTTAAAGTGCAGACTGAGAACATTAGCTTTTAGCTGCCATATCATAATGTTGCCTTCTGTTGAGCTGACAGACCACTAACCTCCCTCCCCTAGATCTTTTTCCTTTCCCTGGTTTCTATTTATGCCTTTCCCATCTTGTATTGTGAAGCCAATTTTTTTGAACCCAAGTGTCAGAAGATTCCTTGGCTGAATATTCAATTTGTAGGTCATTTCCATCTTTCCTTTTCTTCCTCTGGCTACCTGCCTTTGGCCGTTTCATGGCTAATTAACTTTGGAAACTCAAACCCCATTAGTGAGGTTATTTGTTAATGCTCTGGTGAAAGCTTTGGTGGGAAGAGCAGGAGGTTTAAAACTGCTTGGAGGTATTGGGGATTCTTTGTAGATTTCAATTACTTAGTATTTTCCCTCCTCTTGATCCTATCCCCTCCCCCACCTTTACTATTAATTCACTGACTTGTGTATCAGGGCCAGCTGATCCTTTAGGCCCTGTTTACCTCCACATGCCAGGGTCTGTTCCTCCATTCTGCAAGCACAGATATCTCTATTTTGCCACTTCCTCTGGGAGGAGGGGGCAGTGAGGAAAGCCAGCCTTACAGCACGTTCTTGGCTGAACGAGCTCACAGGACACTGTTTTATAAGTTAAGACTTAAATATCTGGGGGCCTTTGGTTACAGTGTTCAAACTTGGAGCCTCCCCTGATGGTTGGCTGGCTTCAGTTTATCTTCGCTGGTGGGATTCAGCTGATTTCTAGGAATTAGGGTTTTGGGACCCAGCCTTATCTAGTGTTTAACTTCAGGGAACCTTGTATGTTTGTAGGTCAAGGACTTTGGGCAGTAGGCTGGTAGCTTATGAGGAGTTCGTTCTGAAAAGTCAGGTATAAGGGGAAAATCATGGCTGGTAAAAATTACTCTTGAAAGTCCCTGAGATTGCAGTTTTTAAACAGTTATAACTTGAAAGGGGCTTTTTGTTGTTATCCTTCATTTGTCTCAGTCATGTCTGACTCTTTGTGACTCTATTTGGGGTTTTCTTGGCAAAGATACTGCAGCTGTTAGCCATTTCCTTCTCCAGCTCATTTTACAGATTAGAAAACTGAGGCAAACAGAGGTTAGTCTCAGAGTCACACAGCTACTAAATATCTGAGGCCAGAGTTGAACTCAGTAGGATGATCCTTCCTGACTCCAGGACCAGCACTCTATCTACTGTGCCACCTAGCTGCCCATGGAAAAGAGCTAGGGTATTTTTATTTTTATTTTTTTTTAGGTGAGGCAGTTGGGGTTAAGTGACTTGCCCAGAGTCACACAGCTAGTCAGTGTTATGTGTCTGAGGTTGGATTTGAACTCAGGTCCTCCTAACTCCAGGCCCGGTACTCTATCCACTGTGCCACTTAGCTGCCGGTACATAGGGTCTTTTTAAAAGAAGGCAGTATGGCTCACAGATGCATTTAAGATGATTGATATAGAAGCAATTGAATGAAAATTTTATTTTTCCATCAGTCAATCTACTGGTCCCTGGGTCATATTTCACTCTTTTCTTAAGGACTTCAGCAATTAACTCACTGTCTTCCTTGTCTTCTCAACTACTACCCTTATCCCAGGGGATATCCTAGCCTGGATCTCACCAAAGCTCTTGTGTTCCACTTCCTTGATCCCAAACTCTGACATTCTTCACCTGACCTCTCATTCCGTCTTTTCTAATGGCTCATTCTTCTTGCCTTTTCTTCATGTCACATGCCCTTGGCATCATTCTGCATTCTCTCCTCTTTCCTTTTAGTGTCTGATGATGAGATGCCCCCTTCTTTTACCCAAAGCCAAGCCCATTTGCATGGGCCTTTGACCCCATCCTGTCTTGTCCTCTCCAAAAGATTGCCTCCTCATCAATCTTCAATCTCTATTGACTAGTGCCTTTCTTACTGCCTTAAAATATATCTGTCTCCCCTATACTTAAAAATTTTTCATTGGACCATACCATATTATCAAGCTATCATTCTGTTTCTTTCTTCCTTCTCTCAGCCAAACTCCTAGGAAGAATTGTTTACACCTATCACTTTTCTTGTTCTCCTCTCTCACTTCTCCGTCCTTTGCAGTCTGGTTGTTGACCTTATCACTTGATGAAACTGCTTTCTCTAAAGTTAACAGTATCTCTTAATTGCCGAATCTGATGATCTTTTTCTCAGTCCTTATTTTCTTTAAATCTCTTTGCTGCGTTTGATAGTTTTGACCACTCAATTTTCCTCGATGTGCTTTTATCTCTGGGTTTTCATTACGTTACTCTCTCCAGAGTTGCATTCTCCCTGTCTGACCACTCTTCTTGGTTTTCTTTGCTGGTTCATCTTCTGTGGCACCTTTCCTAACTGTGGAAGTAACCTCAAGGCTCTGACCTGTGCTGCCTCTTTTCCATCTCTGCACTCTTTTTCCGTGACCTCATCAGCTGATGAGCTGTCAGAGTTGATGTTAATTATCAATAGATCTGTATATCTAGCTTCAGTCTCTCTCCTTTGAGCTCTAGTCATGCATCTCTAACTGCCTATTGGACATTTCAAACTGGATGTCCCAGAGACATCTCAACTCAACGTGTCCAAAATGGAACGCATTATCTTTCCCCTCAGACCTAACTATCCTTTTTCCGTTGAAGGTACCATCATTCTGTCAGTCTCCCAGGTTCATAATTACAGCATTATGCTTGGCTCCTCACCCTCCATCACCCTAGCTATCCAATCAATAGCCAAATCTTTGCTGTTTCTGCTTTTGCATCTTATGCCTTCTCACCACTCACATAGCTACTACCTTAATTAAGGCCCTTGTTACTTTTTTAAACCTAGATTATTGCAACGGCATATTTAATGAGATGCTTATTATTAATCTAGTCTAGATTATCACATAATCTAGACTAGATTAATTTAGATTATTTCTATGGCCTCCTAGTTCATCTCCATTCCTTAAATTTCTCTCTACTCCAATCAGTGTTCCATAGAGCTGTCAAAGTGATTTTGCTTCAGTATAGATCTGACCATGCCACTTCCCTATTCAATAAAACCCTGTGGCTCCCTATTGCCTCTGGGTTAAATACAAATACCTTTGTTTGACCTTTAAAGCTCTTTACATCTTGGCTCAAATCTACCTTTTCAGACTTATTCTCTATCATTCCTCTTCCCATACTCAATGGGACAGCCAAACTGGATTTCTTTTTCTTCTCTATATTATCCTCCTTCTCCTGTCTCCATGCCTTTGTGGTCCTCCAGGCCTACAATGTTCTCCCTCTTCACTTTTGCCTCAAAGAACCTTAGTCTTCCTTGAAAGTCTTGTTCATGTACTACCTTCTGCATAACTGCCAGTGGCCTTCCTCTCAAAATGCTTTGTATTATTATCTTATATTTATTCTGTATTTATTCCAAATATACTTATAGATGTACATGCTATATCCTCTGATAAAATGTAAGTTCCCTGAGGGTAGGAACTGTTTTTTGTTTTTTGTTTTTTGCTCTGTTTCCTTAGCACCAAGCACACTGCCTGGCAGATAGCTGATGTTAGGACCTGTAGAGTACTGCCTCACTTTCCTCTTCTATAAGCAGTAAGCCTAATTCTTGTGTTCCCCATTGTGGTTATTAGAAAATATTAACAATTTGGTTTGAGATTTTCCATGCATTCCTTGCAGATGTGGGAAGAGGCAAAGCCAACAGCTGCCTGGGGTGTACCATGCAAGTAGGTGAAAGGAGGGTCACTCTAAATATTACGGAGTTCTAGAATTTCTAAGTTGGAAGATTCTAGAACTGGAATCTAGTTCAGCCTATGCCTGAGTTGGAATACCCTCTACAATACCCCTGACTCCTTCTGACAATCCCCAGTCATGGTATATACTCTCCTTTCCAAAGAAACCTGTTGGACTTTTGGACAGTTCTAATTGTGGGGAATTTCTTTTTTATGTGGCACAAGTTTGGGTTCTACTATTTTACTTAAATCAAATTGAAACATGCCTCTCTGCAAACTGTGGCACCTAGAATGGAACACAGTACTTCCAAGGTACACTTCTGGAGAAAAACCAGGGGTTCTGACAGCCCTTTCAGCATTCTCAGCCCACATCAGTGCCTGCTCAGGCTCACCATGGCAATGAGCAGACTTAGCCATATGTTATAGCATAACTAGAATCTGACAATTCCCTCCATCATATAAAAGAAGACAGTTTTTTCTCAAGGAGGCTGTGTTAGCATTGGCTTTGAAGGATGGTTTATTTCAATAATTCCACATATATTTGTTAAGTACTCACTACATTTAAGACCAGGGGTGGGGTACCTGTGGCCTTCAAGAGTTCCCAACCCCCTGCATGAGACACTTTGTAATATCCCGGAATATGCAAAGCCTGTGCTCCCCCCTCCAATATTCCTTGTCCTTAAGGAACTTGTACTAAATTGGAAGGATACACATGTGCACAGATGAGTAAATGCAAAATTTATACGAGAGTATGAAAAGTAATTTTCAGGGGGTGAAAGGGTTAACAGCCAGTTGATGGCACAATGTTTAGAATGCTGACCCTGGAGTCAGGAAGACTGGAGTTCAGGTACAGCCTCACACACTTCCTAGCTGTGTGACCCTAAGTATGTCACTTTACTGCTCTTTGCCTCAGTTTCTTCAACTGCAAAATGTGGATTAGAACAGTACCTACCTTTACAGGGTTGTTGTGATGAGCAAATGAGATAGTTGTAAACAGGGCTCAGGAAGTCCCTGGTACTTAGTAGGTGCTATACAAATGCATATCCCCTTCCCCCTTAACAAGGAGCTGAATCAGGAAAGGCCTCATGTAACATGAAGGAAGTGGCACCTGAGATATGTCTGGAAGAAATCTAAGGATTCTCAGAGCCAGAAATGAGGAAGGAGTTTCATTTTAGATATGAGGAATGATCTGTGCAAAGTCATGGAGAACAGGGGATGAAATGTATCCATGGAACCAGATTGTGAAAGGTCTCAAATGTCAGACTGAGGGTTTTGTACCTTATCCTTATCCTCAAGGCAATAGGGAGGCATTAAAGATTGCTGAGACATGGTCAGGTCTGTTTTTAGAATATCATTTTGGAAGCTGTGTGGAGGATGGGTTGGGGAAGGAGGAGGCTGGAAATAGGGAGACCATGAAGCTATTCCCTCATCGTCTGGGGAGGGGTGATGGGGCTATGGAAGTGAGAGAAGTGGACAGATGGGAGAGATGTTGTGGAGGTAGAAGGACTGAAGTCACTGCCCTGTCACTTACTAGCTGTGTGACCGTGAACAAGTTTCTTGCCCTCTCTGAGTCTATTTTCTCATTGGTGCATTGGAGAAAATAATACTTGTACTACCCATCTCATAAGGGTATTTTTTAAAAAAAATAAAGATACATTTTTGTCTTTTTTTTTTCCTTTTTGGTGAGGCGATTGGGGTTAAGTGACTTGTCCAGGGTCACACAGCTAGTAAGTGTTAAGTGTCTGAGGCTGGATTTGAACTCAGGTCCTTCTGACTACAAGGCCAGAGCTCTATGCATTGTGCCACTTAGCTGCCCCAAGATACATCTTTTTAATGTCATAAGATCCTATCTTTTATGATCTATAGGGATTTATTTTGTGAGAAGCCAGGTCGAATGTGGCAATGATAGCTCAGAGACTCTGCTGGACTGTCACATACAAGGGTGCCATTTTTAGACTTCTCCCTTACTCGGGGGATCATATCTTGGTCTTCATATCCCATATCTAATTCCCTCATTCTCACTCCTAGTGTTTTTTTTTTTTGGAGGAAGATGCTTAGGCCTGTGATTTCTTCATTTAAGAATTCCCAGCTTGGAAACTTCTTCTGCCGGTGCAGCTTGGCCACTTATGAACAATATTTAATCTTATGGGAGTGGGGGGAATTGAGGAATATAAGTGACCTGTCCATGGTTACACAGCTAGTATGTGTAACCAGGAGCCAGGACTCATACCTGGGCCTTCTTGATTTAAAGATTGTGCTCAATCTACTATGCCATATTGCCTCTCCTTCTTCCCCTCACCCTTTTTATATAGATCTGTGATTTCACTGAGATGGTGAGCTGCTGGTGAGGGGGAAATTGTCTTTATCCATTCAGACTGATAACTGTTCTGCGATTTACAGTTATAGAGTACCTAGGCCCAGGAGAAATGAAATTATTTGTCCAGGGTCACACATCTGTCAGAGGCAGATCTTGAACCCAGGTCATCCAGAGCGTGAGGTCAGTCTTCTCTCTACTCCTCCTTCCAATAAACCCACAATCACATAAAGTTAGGACAACAGTAATAGTGGCAGAGTTTATAGGAAAAACATTAATTATGGAGTCAGAGGACCTGGGTTCAAGTTCCCCCCTTTTTACAAGGTAATTGGGGTTAAGGGACTTGCCCATGGTTATACACCTAGTAAGTGTCAAGTCTCTGTGGCCGGATTTGAACTCAGGTCCTTCTGACTCCAGGGCCGATTCTCTATCCACTGTACCACCTCACTGCCCTGGTTCAAGTCCTTTCTGTGGCATTTATGACTTTTGTGACCTTGGGCAAGTCATTCTCTTCTCTGGGCCTTAGTTTTTTCATCTGTAAAATGGAGGATTGGGTAAGATAGTCTTGGAGGTCTTGTCAAGGTTTAAATCTATAGTCTTAATAGCTAATATTTATATGGCCCTCTTAAGATTTACAGATGCCTTTATAGATATTATTTCATTTGATCTTCACAACAACATTGTGAGTTTGATGCAATTATTAGTCCTGTTTTAGAGATGAAAAAATTGAGGCTCAGAGAAGTTGTCACATAACTAATAAGAGCTAGAGGTGGAATTTAACATCAGATCTTCCTGACTCCATTTTCAGCGCTTGTACCTTGTTGTTTTTTGGTGGAAGAAAGCCCAGGGGTAAAACAGAATTCGATAGATGTCTTGTTCAGCAGCCATATCTATTTAATGATTGTGTAGCCAGACCTGCATGTGGTTTCATCTGTCCTCTGACAGCTAATAGCATTTGTGATACTGAATAACTGAATAGTAAGCACTAAGAGTTCAAAGCCAGTCATTCAGAGCACAATTAGATGGAGAGAGGGATAGAAGGAGGTGGGGAAGATGTAGGGGTGAGGGGGAGAGAGACAAAGAGGGAGGGAGAGAGGGGGTTGCAAGTGGGGGAGGGGAGAGAGGGAAAGAGAGAGAGGAGGGGGGAGGGGAGAGAAAGAGAAGGAAGATGAAGGAAATGGAGGGAGGGAAGAAGGGAAGGGGAGAGAGAGATAGATTAAGAGATTAAGAATGAATCTCAGTAGCAATAAGTACTAGGTGCTTTTCGAGGTCCAGCAACTGAGAGTGGCTGAAGAAGAAATCTGTGATCAATGACACCTAGATGCAGGCTGCCAAGGGGAACAGGCTATATTGAAGCTTTCGGAAGGAGGGACCTCTCTTAATTAGACATTTCTACTATCCATACAACTGGGAAGCGGTTGAGCTCCATGAGTTCCATGGCAACGTGTGTAGAGAAGAGCAGCTGAAGCATTACTCCTGCTGGGAGCCCACTAAAGAGACTCAGGGCCAGACAGGGGAGGGAGATGGGGGAGAAAGAGAGGAGAGGAGAATAGAGAGAGATGGAGATGGTATAAAAGAAAACCCATGAGATAGACAGACGGAAGAAGGGAGAAAAGAGACAGAGAGAAAGAAGGGGACAGAGGAAGAGGGGGGAGAGAGAGAGAGAGACAGGGAGTAAGGAAAGGAAGAAGGAAAAGGCAAAGATGAATGAGGAAACAGTGGGAGGGAAAAGGGAGAGAGAGGGGAGTGGGGCAGGGTGAAAGAAAGAGGGAGAAGGAAGATAGAAATGGAGAAAGGAAAGATATAACAGAAGATGGACAATGAGAGGAGAGAAGGGAGACTGAGGAAGAGGGGAAAAGAAAGAGGTGAAGGAAGAAAGAAAACGAGAGGAAAACAAGAAAGGGATAGAGGGGAGGGGCAGCAAGGCGAGAGAAACAGGGAGACACAAGAAAGAACATAGGGAGGGAGAAAGAATGGCTGCTGCCTCCTATTACTGCCTCTGGATTAGACAAACCAGAGGCAGAGTTCAGTCTTTGAAGCTGAGATGGAGCACTAGCCTGGAAGTCATGAAGACTTGGCTCCAATTCCACCTTTGACATGTACTAGCTGGATGATCCTGGGCAAGTCCCTTATCTTAGTAGCCCTGGGAAAACTCTGAGACTTTAAGTTGTAAAGCAGGTACCAATCTGCACCCCTTGTTAAGGGTTCCCAATAGCAGTGAGTTCACCGGTCCAGTCCAAAAAGAAAAGTCTATAGAGTAAAACATTAAGGACTGCATGCCCAGCCCAACCCCAGCCCACTGGGCAGGTAGCCACTGACTTCTCCTTTATCACTGCCAAGACGAATGAGAAAGAGGGAGGGACAGAAGAAAAGAGGATAGGAGGCAGGGAGAGGAAGAGGGAGACAGGGGAAGAGGGAGGAAAAGCTCTCTCTCTCTCTCTCTCTCTCTCTCTCTCTCTCTCTCTCTCAACATATGCGCATGTGCATATGTTCTCCTGTGTCCTTTGTTTTCTCTCTTTTCTTTCCTCATTCCTCTATCCCCCTTTCCCTCTCTCCTTTCCTTCACACCTCTCTCCCCTTCACTTTCCTCTCTCTTCTCATTCATTTTGGCAGTGGTCGGTTTAGCTAGTGGGCCTGGCCTGGGTTGTCCATGTAATCTCAGATTATTATTCTGTAGAATCTCCTCCAGAAATATGCTCTGCCACCTCCACCCCCGATCAAAGGAAAAATTCAACAGTGGAAATACCAACTCCCTGCAAGATTTCTGAAAATAAAAACCATCACCAGAATCAGTGCTGGCAAAGGCACTAGCCATGCCTTGTTTGGAGGGAGCCGTCTGGCTAGCGGTGGGGTGGGTTGGGAGCAGCTCATGAACATAGTTTTCGGCAGTTGCACAGTGCGGAGGAGCTGGTGGGGCAGTGTGGAGGAGAAGGCAGCAGCACATGAGATGCTGAGGCAGGATGTAATTAGGGGCTATATCGGAACCTGTAATGAGCAACTGAGAATGAACAACAAAAGCTACCGGCGTCAGAGGGCTTGTCTCAAATTCTCAGGGGCCTGGCTGGGCAGCAGTCATGAAGCCTGAGCAGAGGTCATTGCACCCACTGTGGGGCCAGGCAGATGCCAGGGTTTGGTGGGAAAGCCTGGGGATGCAGGTTGGCTCTGGGCCATGTGCCTCTAGCCGACTGGAGGAAGGAAGAATTTTGGATGCTAGGCTTTACAGTCTAGCTAACAGAGCTAGATGAATTTCTTCCCTTCCCCTCCTCCCCTTTTGTTCTGTTTTATTGTCCTTGAGAGCCAGTGTGTGGGCCATAGCTAGAGAAATGGATCTGTGGTCAGGAAGATCTTAGTTCATACACTGCCCTGATCCTTGCTTTGTGACTCTGGATCAGTCATCTCATTTCTCTGAGCCTCATTTTGCCCGTCTATAAAACGGGGATAATAACTGCAGGATTATTATCATCTCACAGGTGTGTCTTGAGGCCAATATAAATTAACGTACATAAAGTGCCTTGCAAATCTTACAATGCCATATAAATGTCAGCTATTTTATTTTATTTCATTTGGTGGAGAAGGGGAAGACAACAGTGTGGTGTAGTAGAAAGAATCTTGGCTTTGGAGTTAGGAATACATGAGTTCATATTGAGACTCAGACTCTTAGCTGTATGACCATGGGTAAGTCGCTTAACTTCACTGTGCCTCAATTTCCTCATCTGTAAGAGGAAGGGTTTGAACACAGTAGCCCCTAAAGTCCCTTCCAACTTTAAATATATGTTCCTATGATCCTACGTAACCCTTAGTTTACTAGCCATGAGACCATGGGTAAGTCACGTCACTGATCTGGGCCTCAGTTTCCACATCTATAAAATGAGGATGGTAATAGCTGTACCTTATGCAGTTGTTATGAAGCTTAAATAAAAAAAAAGTAAGTAAAGGCACTTTACAGACTTCACAGTACCATATAAATGACAGTTATTACTGTTGACCCCATTAGAGACTGGATAGCAGAGGAGTCTTATCTTCCCATGGATGTGATTTCATTTTCCAGACCCCTCAAACGTGCTCAGTGCCTCATAGACTCATGATTGGAATGGGTTGTCCGAGTCCTTTTAAAACTGAAGTCCTCGTAAAATACAGCTAATTACTCTTATGTGGTGGCAGACTCCTGAGAGGCAAGTGCTCTCGCTGCCTCCATCTCTTCCCACCCACTCACTACCCAACTTCTCAGGGCCTCTCTTCCTAATGACCCATGCAGGTGAATAGCTGAATGCAGCCTGCTCTGCTGAGCCTAGATTTCGAATAGGTGGGTCTCTCCTGAGCTCGGCAGCCTGGTACGGTGGAGCAGAATTCTGGGGTTGGAGCCAGAGGACCCAGATTCAAATCCCAGCTTGTTTGCTTACTGTCTATGTGATTTTAGGCGGATGATGACTTCTCCTCTCCAGGCTCCTGTTTCCTCCTCTCTGTAAAGAAGGGCTTGGACGAGATGGCTTCTGAGGTCCCTTCCAGCTCCAAATCAATCAAACTGTAAAGTGCAAGAATGTCATCAGGATGGGGACATCTCCAGACAGTAAAAGTCTGATAGCTGCTTTTCCTGTCATGAGGATGTGTCTTGTCACCAGACACTAACTCTGTATTTTAAATATTTCGTTTCTTTCTTTTCTTTCTTTTTGGCTAGGTAATGGGGTTAAGTGACTTGCTCAGGGTTATACAGCTTAGTAACCATTATGTGTCTGAGGCTGGATTTGAACTCAGGTCCTCCTGAATCCAGGGCCAGTGCTCTATCCACTGTGCCACCTAGCTGCCCCTATTTTTAAACATTTTAAATAGGTCAGCTGCCATCTTAAACCTCATTTGTGGGATGAGGAGCGATCACCAAGACCTGTCTGGTCTAAAGTTATCCAGTAGCTCCCAAACAACAGGCCTACCATCAGAAATGTATCAGCATTGTTGAGTATATTTGTGGATTATGGAGACTGTGCCTGATCTGCGCCCCTGAGCACCTGGATGCTACAGGTGTGTAGGCCATGGCTGTCAGTGCTGTGTAGGCAAGGGGGACCACCCACTTGGTCAGAGCTGTAGTCAGGGTGATAATAGGTAGAGTCCAGCAGGTTGAAGCCTACCTATAAAAGCTAGTAGAATAAGTCTTATATATTGTTTGCTTGTCACTGCTGGGTTCTGGTTACCTTGGTGTGCTGAGATTCTTCAGAACAACATGCCTTTTAGGGCTATTGGGAGAAAGAACATTTTGCCCATGAAACACTGTCCCTACAACTGTGGGTGACCTGCTCCTTCTTCCAATATGGTATGAATTCTGGATGTTTTATTCCACGCCAGGTGCCGTGGTCACTACTCCACAGCAGGGTCATTGGGTTGCTGTGTGTTCCTGACAGAGCAGGGCACTGTTTTGGGTTGCTGAAGACTTTTGAGTGCTTTTGGGGGTGGAGGCCTCTGAGGGGAATCATCAACGATGGGGGAGGAACGTTGAGTCACAGGCCTTAGTCCAAGATGCAGTGATGCCTCACCATTACACACAACTAGAGGAGGGTAGAATGTGTGTGTGTACATGCGTGTTTGTGCATGGGGAGTTTGGAGCAAATATCCTATAGTGACTTGGGCTTTTTTTTGTCAGTTTAACCACAGCCAATCTCCATTCTACATTTGGCAGGTTCTACTGCTTCTCTGAGTTATTCCAGAGTGTCAGTGGCCAGACAAATTCGTTTCCCTGGCTTTTGGATGATAAACATTTGTTATTCCCTGTCTTTCTTCCTTTTCCTTTGTTTTACTGGTACCTTTTGTCATTGTTTTTTCATTTGCAGATATACTCCCCAGCCAAGAAGCCCTCTCTTGTTGGAAGGGGAGTATATCCCAAAGAAAAACAGGTAACAGAACTGACTGTCAAGATAGGCCACTGCTGGCCATATTATGCACCCTTCATCCCCCAGTTTTCCATGTTTGTTCCATGCTTTGTTCTCCAGGACCAAAATTTCATTCCAGTTATTCTGGAGTTCAGCTGTCTTTTTACTGTTGGTTTCTTTTCACATTGTTGTAGTTAAACTCCCTGTTTTTCCATTCTCCTGGTGAAAATGACTACTCCTTGCTGTTATCCTTAGAGTACTTCTGCCACCCTGATTTCCCCAGAGTGAATATGTATTTTTCTTTTCTCAGAAATTTTATGTTCTAGAGGTCCCTGGGCCTTCATATGACTTTCCTTTATGCCCTAGCACAGATTCTTAAAGTACCATATGCAGAACCAGACTCTAATTCTTTGGGGATTTTAAAAGAATGTAACACTCCATAATGCAAATCAGTTCGACAGCTGTTTAATAAATGCATGCCATGTGCAAGGCAAGTGTGCTAGGTGCTAGGGATACAAAGAGAAAATGGAAAACAGTTGCTGAGATATGCCCAATGATTTGTCAAAGAAGAATTGCAAGCCATATGAAGAACAGCCATAGGAAGGACTGTTCCAAATCACTAATAAGAGAAATGCAAATTAAAATAACCTTGAGGTTTCATCTCACATCCATCTACTTGACAAAGATGGGAATATGGGTAATAGTCAGTGTTGGAGGAGTTGTGGAAAAACAGGCACACTGATAAACATTGGTAGAGCTGTGAATTGGTCCAGTTATTCTGGAAAACAATTTGGATTTATGAGAAGAAAGCAATTAAATATCCACACTCTGTGACCCAGAGATGCTTCTGCTAGGCACACACCAGAGAGGTCAATCATAGAAAGTAAGTCTCATATACACCACGATATACATAACAGCATTTTTTGTAGTAGCAAGAAATGGAAACAAAGTTGATCTCTTTTGATTGGGGAATGGACATATGATGAATTGGGGAATGGTGGTACCCAAAAGTAGTAGAATATTATGCCGTGTAGAGAATATAGATAAATATAGAAAGATCTATATGAATGGATGCAAAATGAAGTAAAAACAAGAAAACCTACTACATAAAGACTACAACAATGAAAATGAATAGATTGACAGTGATTACAGCAACAAAAACCTGAATGCTATGCAATTATGATGATCAAGTTTGGCCCTGAAGAAGAGATCTTCTGTTCTTTGTAGAGGTGAGGGTCTAGGGATGTGGAACTAAATGGCTTCCACATTTCACATATTTAGAGCTAGGAGCTTCTTAAAGGACAGAAAAATCTCAAACTCAATACAACTTAAATGAATTTTTCTCTCCCCTCCCACCCAACCTCCCCTCCTCCACATTTCACTGTTTCTGTTGAAGGTTCTACCATCTTCCCAGGTACCTAGGTTTGTAACATCAGAATCATCCTTGTCTCTTTCCTCTCCCTCATGCTCTATATCTGGGCATAATTAAATCTTGTCAGTTTTGTTTTCGAAAGATCTCTAGCATCCATCTCCTTCTCTCTATACTCATGGCTATAACTCTAGTTCACACCTTTATCACCTCTCACCTTTGCTTCCAATCTTTCTCTTCTGTAATCCATCCGGCCTGACACTTAACCAAAACAACAATCACAACAGCAGCAGCAGCTACCATTTGTATAGTGCTATAGTCAGATTCCAGCCTACCTCTCCATCCTTGTTTCATGCTACACCTCTTGCCTTCCTCTTCATTCCAACCAAACCAGAGCACTAGCTCTATTTTGAACTCCACGTCCTATCTCATATCCTATGCCATATACCTATCCCATATCCTATACTAACTTGGTTTATCTGTACAGATCATTCCCCATGCTTACAATGCACTCTTCATCTTTGTGTCTTAGAATCCTTGTTTCCTTCAAGGCTCAACTCAGATGACATCTCCCCAGTGAAACTTTCCCTAATTCCTACTCACCCATCCCCTTTCCCAGTGGTTATTGTGTAGAAGATGGATAGGAATGGGAAGAGACTTGAAGTGGGATAAACCAATTAGGAGGCTATTGCAATAGCCCAGACAAGAGGTGATATGGGTCTCAACCAAGGTGGTAGCAAAGCAGTGGAGAGATAAAGAAAGGCACAATCAGTTCCTGCAGTCAAGGAACTCTTGTCCTAATGGGGGAGACAACATGCAGACAAATATACATATATGTTTATATATATATATTTATATAAAATACATACAGAGTAGATGGAAAATAACCTTAGTGAAGAAGCTCCAGCAGCTGACTCAGTCTGTAACCAAGAAAGAAAGACTTCGTGCAAAGGCATTTGAGCTGAATACTGATTTTCATGGCAGATGTGAAGCAGAAGAACATTCCACATGTGGGACAGCCAGGGAAAAGATACAGAGATGAGAGATGGAGTATTGTGTGTGAAGAATAGAAAGTAGGTCATTATGGGAGTAGTCAGTTGAGTTCGGAGAGGAGAGGAGAGGATAAGAAAAGCTGGGTTGTGAAGAAATTTAGATGCCAAACAAAGAACTTCATATTTGATTGTGGAAATAATAAGCAGCATGGAGTGATACCTACACTTCAAGAAAGTCACTTTGTCAGCTCTATGGAGAATGGATTAGTCCTGGGGGAGATATGAGGCAGGTAGCCAAATTGAAAGGATGTTACAATAATCTAGGTGAGGAGGTATAGGGGCCTGAACCAGGGTGATGGTTGTGTAAGTGGAGAGAAAGGGGTGTATATGGGATATATTGTGGAATAGAAAGAATAAGTTTGTATGACTGATTGGATATGTGTAGTGAGTAAGAGTGAGGGGTGGAGGATGATACTGAGGTTGAAACCTTTCTGATTGCCCTTGACAGTAAGTAATAGGGAAGCTAGGAAGGAGGGATGATTTTTTGGGAAAGACAGTGAGTTCAGTTTTTGACATATTGAATTTGAGATGATTATGAGATACCCAGTTTGAAATGTCCAATAGATAGTTGGTGATGTGAGATGGGCTCAGGAGAGACACTAGGGTGTATTTGGGAATCATCAGCATAGAGATGGTAGTTAAATCCATGGGGACTGCCGAGGTCATGGAGGGAGAATGTAGGGAGAAGAGTGGAGGGAAGAAGACCCAGGACAGAGCTGTCACGTTAAGCTACAGTTAAGCAGCATGAGGATATGCTTCAAATGATGATCCAGCAAAAGAGATAGAAGATTTAATTAGAAAGGTTGAAGGAGAATCAAGACAAAAATGATGTCACAAAAACCCAGAGAGGAGAAAGTATTGAGGGAGGTGGTCCCCATTGTCAAATGCTGCAAAGGGGTCAAGAAGGAAGAAGACTGAAAAAAGGCCATTAGATTTAGCTGTTAATGATGTCAGTAGATTCCAGATATTTGGTAGGATGAGGGAGCAGGGCCTTCCTATAGAATTTGTAATTGGCACTGCCAACCTGACACTTCATGACTTGCCCCATTTTTTGAATGTCATAATTGGAAGAGACTTCAGAAAGCATGTAGTTCAACTAAGTTTCTGAACTAGAAACCTTTCTCTATTCTCTGCGACAAGTGAGCCTCCTGCCTCAGCTCAGAGGAAGAGTTCATTACCTCCTTCATTACCTTCTGTTTTTTGGAAACCAGAAGCAAAGGCAACACACCTAATTCTTTTTGTGCAGTTTGAAATACTTGAACACTACTGTCATGCCTCTCCCTTCACCCAACCTCAGTTTTCTCTTCTCTAGGGGAAATATTCCCCAGTGCCGAGCATTATTCTAGGCTTGTTTCGTGCGTAGTTAGACTCTAGCAGGGCCATCTCCAGTCATCCTGATCTATATCTTGCCACTGGACCCAGATGGTTCCATAGGAGAGAGTGAGGCTGGTGACTTTGCACAGCCCTGCCTCACTTAAATCCAATTCACTTGCAAGTCATGACATCACCTTCCCTGATATCATGGTCTTCTTCCAGAGCGAAGAACAAACAACAAAAACAACAACCAGTTAGACTCTAAGCATCCTGAAGGCAGGCCCAGCCTACGTCTCCTGCTTATTGCGTGGGTACCCAGTGGAAGCCTGGTGGGAGTTTGTGGGTCAGAGTTCATGCCAGATTAATCCTCCCCTGCTTGTGAAGAGTCATGTGCTGTGCTATGTATGAGCTGCCTTTGGTTCTTGGCCCAGACAGGGCATGTCAGTGCCTGAGGTTGAAAAGACAGACAGATTGGCAGATGGACAGAGTGATGCCAACAGGTGCTCATTCACATGAAAGGGGATTTCCAGTTAGGTTATTAGTATTGTAGACAGCTTACCAGAATCTGACTCTGGTCTATTCAGTTCAGTGCTTCACTCTAGGCCAATCAGGACCACATTGACCACGTGCCTTGTTGTTCTTTCATAATAAAAGCATCCCCTGAGCTGGACCTGGTTAATCCAGAGTCTCTCCTCTCCTTCTTCTCCTTACTGTCCCCTTGAGACTTTATATTTTGATGTAACAGCATCTTCCTGTAATCACCGTTTCCTCTCCCTGCCACCCCTGTATTTTTAAGGTAAGTTTATATTGACAGCATTTGTTTTTCTGTCATCTAGATTCCCAAATCAGCTAGGTGGCAAAGTGGATAGAGCACTGGCTTTGGAAGCAATCTGGAAGACATCAAATCTGGCTTCAGATACTTCCTAGCTTTGTGATCCTGAGCAAGTCACTTACCCCTCAGTTCCTCATCTGTAAAATGAGCTGGAGAAGGAAATGGCAAACTACTCCAGTATCTTTGTGAAGAAAACCCCAAAATAGGGTCACAAAGAATTGAACATGACAGAAATGACTAAACAACAACAGATTTCCAAATATATCTTTCCTTCCTCCTCTCTCAGAAAGCCATCTCTTATAGCAGAGAATGAAAAAGAGAGAAATATAAGAACATCTCAGCAAAATTAGCCAACATAATGAAAAAGTCTGACTATATATGCAGTTAGGTGGTACAGTCTGTAGAGTGCTGGGTCTGGAATCAGGAAGACCTGACTTCAAATGTGACCTCAGATACTTACTAGCAGTGTTACCCTAACACCCTAAGCAAGTCACTTAACCTCAGTTTGCACCTGCCTCCTAAGGTTGTTGTGAGGATCAAATTAAATAATAATAGTTAAAGCGCTCAGCGCTGCATCTGGCACATAGGTAGATTCCTTCCTTCCTTCCTTCCTTCCTTCCTTCCTTCCTTCCTTCCTTTCTTCCTTCCTTCCTTCCTTCCTTCCTTCCTTCCTTCCTTCCTTCCTTCCTTCCTTCCTTCCTTCCTTCCTTCCTTCCTTCCTCCTTCTTCCCTTCTCCCTCCCTTCCTCCTTTCCTTCCTTCCTTCCTCCCTCCTTTCTTCCCTCCTTCGGCTTAACTCAGGTGTCTCCTCCTCCAATAAGCCTTTCTTCATCCTCTACCTGGAACTTGTCCCCGAACTAAAAGTGATCTTTCTTTCCTCAATTTTCCTAGACTGCTTTGAACCTCTTCTTTGTTCCAAATCACATCCTACTTTGAATGAAACTCATTTGTTTTCATATTGTTTCCTCACTAGTTTGACTTCAAACTCCCTGAGGGTGGAGACTGTAACATTTTTCAATTTTTGTAGTCTCAACACTAGCACAAGTTCATGCACATGGTAGGTGCCTAATAAATGTTTGTTGAATGGAATTGAATTGGATCTTCCACCTCCTGACTGTGTCCCCACATGATGGATACGGCTTTTCTCTTTATTTACCTTGATATTTCCTGGTGTGTCCCCCCCCCCCTTTCATGGAGTCATGATTTTGCCTCATCTTTCAGGATTATGTCCCCAAACTGTCTTTCTGTTCTGTTGAACTGGTACTAACCTGGAACCTTTGGTTCTCTCCAGATGTGCAGCTGATTGTCCATCTGCCCTGATTTTGGGCTGCCCTCTAGTGACTGTTTGCAGCATCTAGACCAGGTTTAATCCATGGTTTCACAGATTGGGGTTGGAAGGATTTATAGATTTAGAGCTGAAAAGGAGCCTCAGAGTCCAACTCCCTCATTTGACTGAGGATGAAAAGAGAAGTGGCCTACAGCTTGTGGAGTCGGGGGACTTACCTGTGTGACCTTGGATGAGTCACTTTATCCCTCTGGGCCTCAGTTTCCCATGTAAAATGAGATTAGCTTTCTAAATGACCTCTAGGTTCCATTAAATGCTTATTGACTGATTGAATTTGGCTGTAGGGAGCAGGGGCCTAAGATGGTCACCACTTTCTCCACTTTGTCCTATCCCACTCACTGATTACTTTTATCTTACTTGCATTTCATGACAGACTTTTGAGTACTACTGATTTTATTATCCTCATTTTTATAGTTGAGAAAACTGAGGCTCAGAGTGGCTTTTGATTTTCCCTTGGACACACTAGTTTGATTGTGTATGTCTGAATACCGTCCTATCCTTAGGCCAGATTTGAAGTTATTGAATGGCAGATTTCCATAGCCTTAGAGTCAGCTAGGTAAGATCTAGGGTTCAGAGGGCAGTTTGGGATTTTCCAGGTTGAGGTCCTGATCTCTGACCTCTTCCTTTTCAGACCCACCTTCCCTAGCATTGGAGGGGGACTTTATAAAGCAGTTACGTGGCCTTAGCCCTAGTCTCAGAAAGATAGAGCCCTTTATAGGGTTGTCACTCCCCTAAGAACCTGCAGTGACTCCCTCTTGCCTCTAAAATAGAGGCTGTGGGCTTGACATATAAAACCCTTGCTGGTCTGGCTCCAGCCTACCTTTCCAGGTTCATAGCACGTTACTTCCCTTCTAGCCAAAATAACCTACTTGCTATTCCCTGAATGGGGCACTGACTGTACCATGCCTGTGCCCCCTGGAATGTTCTTCCTCCTCCCCTCCAGCTTTCTTCAAGGCTTCAAGAGCCACCTCCAATTGAAGAGTCTTGGCTGTCCTCCTTGCTTGTTAATGCTGTCTCTGTTTTCCTCATGTTTTTTCCTCCCAAGAGAACATAAGGGATTGTTTAATTTTTCCATCTCCAGTGTCTAGTAAAGGGCTGAGGACAGTGTAGAGGCTTGACCATTGATTGATAGTATAGCCTTATCTGTTGTTGTGCTGTATTTCTCCTCCCCCCCTCAAGAATGTAAGCTCTTTGAGGGTAGGGACTGATTTTTGGAAGTTTTTTTTAATGGGGGGGAGGTGTCTTTGCATTCCCAGCATGTAATAAGAGCTTAATAGTACTTATTGGTTTGTATTGGTTGCAGCTCTCAACATAGGAAGGATTCAAGATAGGATGAGGGAAGATCGCTGCGGGGCCTTCAGAGCTTAGGGATGAGAGTAGGGGGATTTGGGGGCACCTGCGAGAAGGGAGCCAAAGCCCTGCTTGGTGCTTTGCTTTTCTTCAGCTGTCCCAGTCATCTTGTTGTTGTTGAGCTGTTTCAGTCATGACTTTTCTTGACCCTATTTGGGATTTTCTTGGCAAAGATACTGAAATGGTTTACCATTTTCCTTCTCCAGTTCATTTTTACAGATGAGGAAACTGAGGCCAACAGGGTTAAGTGACTTGCCTAGGGTTATATAGCTAGTCAATGTCAGAGGCCAGATTTGAATTAAGGAAGAGGAGTCTTCCTGATGCCAATCCCAGTGCTGTATCCACTGTGTCACCTAGCTGTCCTTGTCCCGGTGAGCACTCAGGCATTTTCTTAAGTGAACCAATGTTTTGGGATGGTTAGAAGTCTGGCTTGGGAATTCTAAGAACCTCAGCTGTGCCTGACTCCTCTTCTTCCAAAAATCCTACCCAGCCTTCGAGGCTTGATTCAAGTCCCATTTCCTCCATAAAATCTTTTCTGACTATTCTAGCCCTCACTGAGGTTTCCCTTTTCTGAACTCTCTTAATAATAATAACCAATGCTTCTGCAGTGATTTAAAGATAAAGAAAATTCTCATTTGACCCTCACAACAACCCTGTATTTCATTATTTCCCTGATTTTATGGATGAGTAAAATTGATCTTAGAGAGATTTTGTGATTTGCCCAGTGTCATACAGCTAGCATGTGTTTGAGCCTGGATTTGAACCCTAATCTTCTGTACTTCAGATCAAGCATTCTGTCTAACATGCCAAGCTGTTATTCTACTATAAATCTGTAACATACAATCCAACAACAGTTATATGCTATTTTACATTGGTCATCGTGTGTGTGTGTGTGTGTGTGTGTGTGTGTGTGTGTGTATATGTGTGTGTGTGTGTGTGTTTGTCTCAGAATCATAGAATGTCAGAGCTCTAAGGGACCTTAGAGGTTATCTAATTCATCCCCTTGATTTTACACAGTGGGGAAACTGAGAGCTAGCAAAAGTTGGTGGCTTGTCCAAAGTCAGTCTCAAAGACAGTGGCAGAATGTACTTTGAACCTGTCCTCTTAATTCCCAATCTAATATTTTTTCCATTAGGTCACATAATCTTCCCAACGAGGACAAGGTCTGTATAGTACACTTCTATGTTCCTGACACTAATGGACACATAGCAGGTCATTAGCAAATTCTTGTTGATTAACTTGTAAATGAAGCTAGGGCATTCTGGGTGTGCCAGGCTCCTGGGTGTGGTGGTCAGTGCTCAGTGCAGGGCATGAACTCTTGGTACCCCTTACACTGCTGTGAGGGCACCTTTCCTTTCCTCTGATACATTTATGCTCCCTGTGCAAAATCCTCCTGATTCTTTGGTTTCCTCCACTGCCTAGGCTCTCTTCTTTGACTCTCCTCAAAACTGACCTGATATTGAGGGGTACCATGGGGTTCTGAGGCAGGTCTGAGTGTCTCTTAATGACAGATTAACCTACTTTCTCTCTCTGTCTCTTTTCTCCCTCCTTCCTTTCCTTTTCTCTACATCCTCTCCCACCCCCACCCCACCCGGTTTTTTTTCCCTAGGGGGGCTTTCTCAGTTGTACGACGCTGTGTCAAACTTTGCACTGGACATGAATATGCAGCTAAGATCATCAATACCAAGAAGCTCTCTGCAAGAGGTAGGGCCTTCGAGGGGAAACATTGGCCCTCATTGGGGTCTAGAGGAAGAGAGACTCACTGGGGGAGGGGGTGTCAAAGGGCTGGAGGAAGAAGGGCTGGACTCATTGGGGGAGGGGGTGTCAGAAGGTTAGGGACTTGTAAATGATGTGGGATTCGACTGTCTAAACCCCTGCTTAGGCCTGAACTTGATCTCTAGAAGAGAAAGTAAATGCGTATATACATAGATAGAGTCTGAAGCCTTGACCCTTTGGATACCAGGACATCTTGTCCTTCACATGGGGTGGGAATGGCTGAAGAAGTGTATGAACCATTTTCCTTATGATTGCTATATAGCTAGTGAGTGAAACAATTATTTATGGGTTAGAATAGTATAGGATAGGGGCAGCTAGATGGTGCAGTGGATAGAGCACTGGCCTTGAAGTCAGGAGGACCTGAGTTCAAATGTGGCCTCAGACCAAACACTTGACACTTACTAGCTATGTGACCCTGGGCAAGTCACTTAACCCCAATTGCCTTAAAAAAAAAAAAAGAATAGTATAGAGTCAGCCAAAGGTATCCAGAAGGGGGTTCAGAGGTTGTGCTAGGAGGTAGATTTAGGCCAGGTTTACCTAGAGGAGATGCCCTCACCTATTTGATTCACTCATTCAATCAATCAACAAGCATTTATTAAGCATCTAAGATGTGTCAGCCAGTTTCCACCCTCAACAAGCTTGCATTCTAATTGGGGAATACAATGCATAAAGGGAAAACCTGGGGTCTGTTCACTAATTTTTTAAAAATATTTTGATAACTATATTTCAATATAATTGATTTCCTTTGTAATCCTGTGAGCTTTATTTTATGCATTTAAAAATATTCTGAGAAAAGGTCTATAGGCTTCACCAGACTGCTAAATGGGTCCATGACATGCACACAAAAAGATGAGAACTATTGAACTAGGCAGTCATAGGGATTGTGAGCAGAGCAATGGGGCAATAGATCGTTATACTCTTTCCAGTAACCATTGATTTGATTATTTGCTGGGCAAGAGCAAAAGGTAGGAAGTTGTGAATACATACATGGTGAGTGAGTAGGCAGTAAGGTGCTTCTGCTAGTTAGGTCCAGATGTTCCAGGGGATGATTGGATGCATTGTGAATCATGGTCTGAGGGAAGCTAGATTTGGTGGGTTAGGTGAGTTTTCACTAAATCATTTTCTAATCAGTTTAGAGAGTCCCAAAACTGAATGGATTAACTGGTAGGGAGGCATGTTGTCATTCTTCTGAATGTTTGTTCTGGGAATGCTTCTGGTCAATTCCTTATTATGCAGGAGCTGCTCCTTTCACTATGGATTATTCAGACCCCTGCTTACCTTATTCCCAACCACAGTCATGCTCTGCTTTGGGCTAGACCAAGGGGTCTGAGTAGTAACAAGGCTTTAGGTTGGTCAGATTCCCTTGCCTGTTTACCAAATGTTATAAATTTTTGGCAGCGATGGAGTTTGGATCAAAGGGTTAGAATGAGGATTTGAGATGAGTAAGGATTCTGGTTAGCCATGGGCTCTCTCCATTATTAATGTTCTGTAGGGTGTTTGCTTCTTTGGTCTCTGGTTCACAAACCCTATCTCCAGGGTCCAGGCAGTCTGTGAATCAACTAAGGCTCTGATAGAAAACCATCCTGTGTCGGCCCTTGTTGGCAGCTGAGTGACACTGTGGACTGTGTGCGTGTGTGTGTGTGTGTGTGTGTGTGAGAGAGAGAGAGAGAGAGAGAGAGAGAGAGAGAGAGAGAGAGAGAGAGAGAGAGAGAGACAGAGAGAGAGAGACAGAGAGAGAGAGAGAGAGAGAGAGAGAGAGAGACAGAGAGAGAGAGACAGAGAGAGAGAGACAGAGAGAGAGAGACAGAGAGAGACAGAGAGAGGAGAGAGACAGACAGACAGGTAGAGATAGAGACAGAGACATAGACATAGAAAGACAGAAATAGAGACAGAGTGGGGGAGAAAAATGTAGAGAAAGAGACAAAGAGATAGAGAAGAAAGACCGAGAGACAGAGACAGAGATCTACATAGAGAAGCAGAGTGGGACACTCAAAAGAGCTCTGGATTTGGCATCTCTGAAGAGTGGACCTGGATGTAAATCCCAGCACTGCCCCTTATGGCTTTGGTGACCTTGGGCAAATTTCTCAACCTCTCTGGTCTTAGCTTCCTCATTTATAAAATGAGGGATTGGACCAGATAACCTCTAAGGTCCCTTTCAGTTTTAAGTCTATGATTTTATTTCTAAGATATCATGGTGTTATGGATAGAGGGCAGGCTCTGGAGTCATGAAGACCTAGGTTCAAATCTTGCCTCTAACACATACTGGCTGTGTGGCCCTGTCTAGGTTACCTAACCCCAGGCCAATTCTCTGAGATAGTAAATTGCAGAAAAGTTGTTGATCTGCATTGGTGGCAGGAGTTTTCACACAATGAGTCTTCTTTACTGATGAACTCACTATTGAGATAGTGTCAGGTGTTAGATGTGAGGGATCCTGGAACAGAGAAGATAATCTCTGACCTCATCAAAGTGCTTTGTGGGCCCTGCTGTGTGGCTGTACACAGTGTTCAGGGGGCTTTAGGAAATACCCTTCATTGAAGCTCACAGAGCTTTGTTGAAGCCTGCCTTGGTCCCTGGAAGGGGAAGATGTAATTAGCACCAGCACCCAAATATGTGCTCATCTAGGAGGATTTAATTTTGGTACCAGAGAGCTTCCATAAATACAGTGTCCCAGTTGCTCGTTGAATTGTTCAGTTAGAATTTGAGTTTAGAGAGTGTGGTGTTATTTCCCTAGGTGAGTGGTGAGGGGTAGGGGCTCCCAGAGAACCTAGATAAGGTAGGGTGGCATGGACTTGAATGCAGATTGCTTGGGAGAGGATCTTGGTGAAGTACCTTGCACTTTGCTTTCAGTGTTTCAAGGATCGTAGGGAGTACTGACCTCCTCCCCTCCCCCCAGGGCAGGTCAGCTTTCTTCTTGCATGCCCAAGGCATGAGAAGCTCTAGCAGATGGCTCCTAGGTGATCTGAAGCTGCTGCTGCAGAGAATTTGAACTTGCCTTTGGCAGAAGACGGGATTACAGAGTTACTGAATGTCAGTGCAGGAAGGGACATTCGAGGTCATAAAATCCACCCCTTTAATTTTACAGATGAGAGGTAATGTGACGTAGCAGATTGTGTGCTGGATAGAGGCAGAAGGTCTAGGCTAAATCCTCCCTCATGTACTTACTACTTGTGGGCAAATTGAGTAACCTTCCTGGGCCTCAGTTTCCTCAAAATCACTTTGGGTGCTTGTCCATTTCAATTCAGTTTATCTTTCTGTTTCCTTCTCTGTAAAATAAGGGAGTTGGATTTGATGCTTGTGAATGGATCAGCTTATCAGCTTTGTCTCCATGCCCTAATCTAACATAGGTTATTATGGCTGGAGGAGGCAGCTAGGTGGCTTAGTGAATAGAACACTGGGCCTGGAGTCATGAAAACCTAAGTTCAAATCCAGGCTGAGACCTTTACTAGCTGTGTGACCCTGGGCAAGTCACTTAACCTCTGTTTGCCTTAATCCATTGCAGAAGGAAAGGGCAAACCATTCAGTATCTTTGCTAAGAAAATCCCGTGTGGGGTCACAGAGAGTTGGACATAATTGAATCGACTGAACAACAACACCAGTAGAGCTGGACTATACCTGCCATTTTATCATCCAGTGTGGCTGCAGGATATCTCCGTATACCTCTCATGACTCTTGACAACAATTTGATCTTGAGCAAGAGCCATCTAAAGAAAAGCTTTCAGTTCGGCTCAGCAATTATTTATTAAGTACCTATGCTGTATTAGGTAGGGTCTCAGGTGCTAGTACTACAAAGACAGAAAAGAAAACATGTGCTGACCTCAAGGGTCTTACATTCTACTGGGGGGAGACAGTATGTAAACAGAAAAGTTCATACAAGATAATTTGCAGAGAGGAAGAATACTGACAACTAGAGGGATCAGAAAGGTTTCCCAGAGGAGGTGGCATCTGGGCTGATTCTTGAAGGAAGCTAGGGATTTAAGGAGGTGACGGTGATGAAGGCATGGGAGACAGCCTTGGCTGGAGTGGGGAGATGGCATGTCAAATAATGTGAAATGGAGTCTGTAGAAGGGTTAGCCTTGATGAAGAGAAGAGCTACCTGGAACAGAGGAGGTGAACATATGATAGCGCATCAACCAAGGAGTGATAAGGTAAGACAGCAGCTCACTTTTCCTTTTCTGTAGGCTTTTGTTTAACATTGCTGATTTTGGGGCAATTCCGAGTGGCTGGAAGCTTGACTACCAGCAGGCTCCCCTCTCTGACGTTTCCCTGGACTTTTGGGTCTCTTCATGCCAACAGGAATGGAAAAAGAAAAAAAATATTTTGATTCAGTCAGCAACTGGGTGTTTTTCTTTTCCAGGAAGATAAGCTCAGATGTGACAGGTTTTTCATTTTCTCCCTGAGGTTCTGCTTAATTAGGTCTTGAGCAGAGCAGGGGAGGGAAGGAGTTTTATTGCTAAGAGCTGTCAGGAGAGCAAAGCCATTTCAGATTGAGGCCTGATTTGATGGGGGGGGGTTTCAGCTAATTTCAGCAGGTGGCAGGGAGATGCCAGTATATATTTAAAAACTGGCTTACCAAAAATACAGGGTGACACACTTTTAAGTTCATTCTGCCTTTTTAACATTCTGTCACTTTCTTACGTGTAAGATAATCAACAAAACAGTAAACCAAGCCCTGGTTTGTAGTGTCTGCTGATTTCTAAGATGTGAATGCTCTTAACTGAACAGTTGGCTCACCTGAGCCCATTCAGGCTGGCCGTGGCAGACCCCTGATTGATGGTAACCTGTCCAGAAAGACAGAGAATTTCTTAGGTAGAGTGTCTATCTGGTATAACTTCAGAGGCCTCTACAGATTATTGTGAAATCATATCTTACTTGGATTTAGGTTCAAAAATCAGTATGTAACCTTTGAAAAATTCCCTCAATTACTTGCGCACTACAGAAGAGCATCTTTAAACAGGTGTTGTTGGAAAGGGAGTAAGATTGTTTTAAGAAAAGGAAATCTGTATCAGAGAGCAGATGGATTAGAGATGGTTGCTATGGAAACAATTAAATGAAAATGTTATTTTTCACTACCCCCAGCTAACCTGTAGATCAGAAGGGAGAGGCTTAGAACCCAGGTTCCAAAAGAGGAAAACAAAGATAGTTAAAGATTTAGCTGCCAGAAAAAACTGATAATTAAGGGGAAAATATTCTTGAACAGGCTTCACACATAAGGGTCTTTTACTAGAGGGTGACTACGTGATGGTTTCTTCTTTCTCTTTGGCCATGAGGCAAGAGAGGATACAAGAAAGGTAAAGGATACACAGTGGGTGCCTTCTGGTGACCAGGAGTGCTAGGAAGGTCAATCAAGGCTGCCCCTCTGGTTAGCTCCACCAGCCTAAGAGGAGTGAGCAGGCTGTCTGTGGATAAGATGAAGAAGCTATTCGGTGGTAATGAGATACTCACACCATGAAAGGGATGAGGGGACCGAGATCAACTGAGGAAACAGCCCATTAGGTCTCCCATCTCATGCTTACTCTGGGGCATGTGCTTACTGAGTGGAATGCCAGGTGGAATGACCTGAGGGGTGAAACATGCAGCCAGAACCAGATTAAAATGTAATTGGGAAATATTTAACAAAATAAATAGCAATATAATAAGACATAGATAACATTACTTTTTGAAATTAAGTCAATATGTAGCCTGCAGGGACAATTATGTACAGTTTAGTGACTCCCCCCCATTTCCATTTGAGTGTGACACCACTGACTTATACTATTTAAATTGTTCTCTCTCTCTCTCTCTCTCTCTCTCTCCTCTCTCTCTCTCTCCTCTCTCTCTCTCTCTCTCTCTCTCTTTCTCTCTCTCCCTCCCTCTCCCCCCTCCTCCCACCCCTCCCTCCCTCCTTCACCCCCCTCTTTCCCCTCTCTCCCTCTCCCTTTATACTCTCTCCCCCTCTCTTTCCTCTGTCCCTCCCTCTCCGTCTTCTTTCCCTCCCTCTCCGTCTTCTTTCCCTCCCCCCTTCCTTTACCACCTACCTCTTCCCACTCTCTCCTTCTCCAGCCCCCTTTCTGCTCTCTCTCCCCCCTTCCCACTCTCTTTCTTCTCTGTCTCTCTCTTTCACCCTCTCCCTCCCTCACCTTCTTTTTTTCCTTCTCTCTTCCCTCCCTCTGTCTCTCTCCTCCCCCTCCCTCCACTCCTGTCACCCCTCCCCTCTCTCTGTTTCATTCTCTTTCTGCCAAGCACATATAGTTGGATTTATGTAAGTTAAATGTATCATGTGACTTTATTGTACTATAACACAATGACTTCCCTTCCCCCCATCCTCAGATGACTTTCATGTCCACTCTGGAACTTAGCTTTCTATTCCCTCTGAGGTGGTGTGAAAGGTCATCTTTTTCTTTCACTCCTCTTAATTAGGACGTCAATAACTAGGAATTTGCTGTCAGTTTGAATGACTGGCTTTTGGCTACTTCCCAGGGTTGTTGTAAGGATAAAATGAGGTAATACTTGTAAAATGCTTAGCACAGTGCCTGGCACATAAGAAGTACTTAATAAAATGCTTGTTAATTAATTGGTAGTCATTCATTTATTTGCTAATTAATCCATCGATTAATTCATTCACTTGTTCATTCATCCATCAGTCAATCAACAGGTGTCTATTAAGGGCCTGCTGATCAGCGAGGTGGTACAGTGGCTAGAGCACTGGGCCTGGAGTTAGGAAGACCCGAGTTCAAATGTGGCCTCAGCACTTAGTAAATGTGTGACCCTGGAGAAGCCATTTAACCCTGTTTGCCTCAGTTCCTCATCTATAAAATGAGCTGGAGAAGGAAATAGCAAACCACTCTAGTATCTTTGCCAAAAAAAACCAAAACAAAACCCAAAACCCCAACAACCCAAATAGGGTCACAAAGAGTTAGACATAATTGAAAAACCATTGAACAACAACAGCACGGGCATGCTATTAAGCACTGGATGAGTGACATGATAAAGATGAGGTATTATGAAGAGTACCCAGCTGGTTAATGTGATGGAAGGACTGAAGGGAGGAAGAGACTAGGGGTACACTTTGATATGACCCCGATTTCCATTCAAGCCTCTGTGACCTGCTCTCAGGCCTTCATTTCCAATACTGTAAAATGATAGTGTTTTATTAGATGATCTCTAAGCTTCTTTCTCATTCCAACATTATATGTTCTTTTGTGTGGGAAGGGTCTGGATCTGTGATTTCATTGGTGTAGGGAACTCCCAGTGTCTAAATTTTCCCTACTTAAACAGAACAGCAAGTCATTTGGAAATTCCAGTCTCAGAGAGAGTAATTGATTTGCCTAAAGAGAGACCAGTTCTTCCTGGGCCTCCTGACCTTCTGTCCATGATTCCTGATTTTTAAAACAGTGACAGGCTTTGAATACGTGACATATGAAGATTGGTTAAAGGAAGTGGGCATTTTTTTTCTTTTGCCTGGACAAGAAAAAATTCAGGGTCGGGGGGACGTGAGAGCTGTCTTCAAATTTTGAACAGTTATTATGTGGAAGAGGGGCCAGACTTGTTCCATTCCGCCCTAGCAAGCAGAACTAGGAATAATGAGTAGAAATTGCCAAGGAATAAACGGTCAATATCAGGAAAAAGCTTCTTAACGATTAGGGCTAAGTGGAATGGGCTGCCTTGGGAGGGGGTGGGTGGCCTCTCCTTGGAGGTCTTCAAGCAGAAGCTGGATGACTACTTGTCAGGTATGTTATAGTAGGGAAGGGAAGGGAATGAACATTTATTTAGCTCCTACTACATGCACGGCCTGTGCTAAGTACTTTTCATAAATATTCTCTTGTTTGATCCTTAGAATAACTCTGAAAAGTAGGTGCTATTATCACCCCCATTTTATAGTTGAAGAAACAGAGGCAAATGAAGGTTAGGTAACTTGCCCAGGGTCACACAGCTAGTGCATGTCTGAGGCTAAATTCAAACTCCAGTCTTCTTAATTCCAGACCCAGTACTGGATCCATTGTGCCACCAACTGCCTCTAAGTAGGGATTCTTTTCATGTATACGTTGGCTACTAAGGCCCCTTGCAACTCTCAAATTCTGTGATTCTACTTTTATCATCTTTATTTCTTAGCCAGCTGCCCTACTTCCTGTCCACGTAGTCCTGGGAACCTCCTGGGGATGGGGTGTTTGTCTTCTGGCAGCAACCAGCTCACTCTTTATGCCTGAGGGTGACACCTGGCCAACTTGCCTCACTACCAAGGAAGGAACCACTGAGAACTTGAATAAAATCAAATGTGGATATAGAATCAGTAGCTCTCGTGTCTGGCCTGAGGCATCCTTGGTGGGATACATTTGATCTGTTTTTAAACTACAGAGAAACTCCCCAGGCATCATTACCTTCTAAGCAAGTAGGCACGATGGTGTTTCTGCAGTTCTTTCTGCCCTCGGGTTTCCCAGCTGATGCTCTTAGCAGTGACTTCTGCTTTAAAGAGAAGTGGTACAATCCCATTACTACCCTTGTTATGAGCATCTCGACCACTTGTCAACTCCTGTCAGTGCTTTCCTGTGATACTAAGGGATATTCACATAGGTCAGTAGGCTTGCCCTCTCCCTCAGGGCACTACTGATCAGCTGGCTCTTTGGAGCAACCTTCTGCCCATTCAGCAGCACCCACATCAACAGGTACATGCCTGTTGGTGGGATGACTCTGCTTATTGTAAGGCGCAGGAATATGATGCTGCCACCCTTGTGATAGCAGTCACTGTATTCCTTCATTTAACAAACACTTATTAAGACTTTGCTACATTCCAGGCAACTTTCTTTGATCTGGGAATATAAAGACAAAATACAAAAATAGTTACTGCCCTCAGAGATTTGGCATTCAATGAGAAGATACCATGTGCACATAGATAAGCAAATACAAAGTATATAAAAAATAAAGGTGGGAATTTCAGGGATGGGGAGGGTGCTAGCAGCTGGGGAGGAAGGATCAAGGTAGGCCTTGTGGAACCTGGGATGAGCCTAGAAGGAAGCTAGGGATCCTAGGAGTTAGTGCTGGCATTGCAGATAGGGGGTTGGGGGAGGTATGGGGTAACGTGGGATGGTCTGTGCAAAGGCGTGAAGACCAAAGGTGGAATGTTATGTACAGGGAGTAGCAAGTCGGCCAGTTGGATTATAAGGTATGAGGCATGAAAGGGAACAAGGTTCAGTAAGCTTGGAAAGGTATATTGGGCCAGATTGTGAAGCCTGATGGAAGTGCCAAACAAAAATGATTGTATTTGATCATCTGAGGCAATTGGGAGCCACTAGAACTCTTAGGGGAGTGACATGCTTAGACCTGTATTTTAAGACTATTGTCAGGAGTGGTGCCATCGCAACTAGTTCCATGGATGAACAGAACCATGGAATTTCTGTTCAACTATGTGGTTGTCTACAACACCCACATTTTCTTCCTTTGATCTAAAGGGCACTTAGCAATCCCTGAATTCCTTTCGTAAAGACCAGTGCCACCACAATAACCTGTATGCTTTCTCAGAGCCAAGAAATTCTGGGCTTATGAGTATATGATTAAGTACCTGGTCATTGAATCATAGAATTTTAGAATAGAAAGGGACCTCAGAGGTCATCTAGACCATCTCTAAGGGCAGCTGGGTGGTGCGGTGGATAGAGTGCCATGCCTGAAGTCAGGAAGACTCATCTTCCTGAGTTCAGATCTGGCCTCAGAAACTTGGACAAGTCACTCAACCCTGTTTGCCTCAGTTCCTTACTGGTAAAAGGAGCTGGGGAAGGAAATGGCAAAACCACTCCATTATCTTCGCCATTAGACACAGCTGAAACAACTGAACAACAGATGTCTCTCTCGTCTTGCAAATGAGGAAGCTGAGGCCCAGATAGATGAAGCAACTTGCCCCAAGGACGCACTGCAGATAAATGACATATTTAACTGGAATTCTACAAGGACCAAAAAAAGATGTTGGTCCCTTTTTCTACAACAAAATTTTTTCAACAAGTGTTTATATCTGCTGTGTACCTGGTGGTGGGGGAATACAAAGACAAAAAATGAACCGATCCCTGCCTTCAAAGAGCTTCCATTCTACTGCATACATACAAATAAATGCAAGGAGGGGGAAGATCTGGGGGAGGGAATCAGGAAAGATTCCATCATTTCCATGGTGATACTGAAAGCAAAAGAAAAGAGCGCTGAAGTTTTTGAGCCATTTCCACATGTAGTATTATAGGCTGTCTTCCCCCCCCCCCCCCATTTCCTTCAATGCTTTCTTTTCTTCCCCACCTCCACTCCCATTCCAAACCTGTTTGTTGATTGTATAGCTCAAAGGGTCGTAGGAAAAACCTGGAAGTGTCTTTAGAGCTCATTGGGGGGCTTCAGGCAGAGGCTGGATGGTCTCTTATTGGGTGGATTATAGTGAAAATGGCTTCTCTTTTCCAAGCTGGCTTGGACCAAATGACCATGGAGGATTGTCAATCAATTAACAAGCATTTATGTTCTGAGTCCTTCTAACTCTGACATTTAGTGAATTTTGTGATCATAAGATGAGAGTATCACAGATCAAGATTTGGAAGAGACCTTAGAGGCTACCATTTTATAGATAAGGCCCACGGAGATGAAGCAACTTGACCAAGGTCTTACATGTAGTTAAATAACAGAGCCAGAATTTGAACCCAGATCCTGAGGCTCTCCCCATCCCGCTACATCACTATCCTTTTTACTAGCATTTTCCTTTAGGTATATAAGCATGACAGCACTTGGTGCTTTCTGACAGGGCATCAAGCTGCTAATAATCAGTGCACAGGAGGAAATTGACTTTGCTGGGTGTTATAATGATCCCGAATTTCCAGTCATCTGGGACCCTCCATTCCTGCCAAATTGCTGAGAAAATGCTGTGGAGCTGACAGCAACCCTGGTCGCCTCTGTAGCTAAGCAGCAGCACTGCAGTCATTGTCTGGTCCAGGCCTCATTGTTCTTAAGCTTGCAAATTACAGTCTCCATTTCCTCTCCCATTCTCTTCCCAAACCACCAGGGTTTTTGGGGAAGGAGCGTTTGGGAGGGGGAAGGAATGAAACAAATGCCATGTCTGCTGGGGTACAGTCCTAGAAATCCAGACCATCCCTTGTCTGCTTCCTCTTCTCTCCAATCTCATGCTACTATAAAATATTTATCATCCTGGGTGTTTGCAAACCCAGCCCTGTTTGGCTATGAGGAACACATTGATGTTTCTTTTCCTGGCCATATTTCTTGCTTCTTCAGCTGTAATTTTTTAAAAAAATGTTTTAATAATGCTTTTTTTAGATGTTACTATCGCTTCTCAGTAATCCCTCCCCTCAAATACACACACAGACACACACACACACACACACACACACCCCTTCTCTCTTCTTTTAGTTAGAACAAAAAAACCCTGACACATTGGCAGGAGTGCGCTAGTAAATATTTAACAACCAGCTCTCTGGAGGGGGGAAGGGCAGAAATGAATGCTCAACACACTTTTCTATTCATTATTAATGTCTTTTCCATCACTTTAAAAAATCCAGTTAATTAACAAACCAGTAAATCAAGGTCTGATTTGTAGCATTTGCTTATTTTAGACATGTAAATGCGCACTCTGAAAATTTAGTAATGGGTTCTTGCCAGCCGCTTTGAACCGGCTTCTATGCATCCCTGCACATTACTTATGTCTTTAGTAGAAGGCTGGCATTCCAGGTTGAGGAAGGAGGCTCAGAAATCCCAGGAACTTTTAAGAAGTTTGACCACCTGCAATATAGACTCGGGGGGGGGGCAGCGTGGGCATTTGCACAGAGGTGACAAGTAAGACATTTCTCTCATTGCACTCCTGTTGTCCACCACTTGACAGCCTTTCAAATCTCCGAAGACTTTAGTCGAAATTTTCCTTGAGCTTTTTATATCTTCTTCCTATATCACCTCTTGGAATAGGAAGTTCTGTAACTTTATAGGTTAATGAGTATTTCTTTTATGTGATTTAAGCTTATTCCTCTCAGGCTTTAAAGACTTCCCCAATTATTCTACACCGATCCTGTGTTCTAACAGTAGGATTTGGTGAATTTGTTGAATTTGTTTCATCAGTATTTGTCTTCTCAATCTCTTAATGATTTTATAATTTCACATCATATCCCGTTAGTCTTTATCCTTTTAGATGAGAGTCATTGTCTCAATTCATCTTCTTAGGGCAGCATCTTCCCCAGCCCTTTCATTCCTTGTAATATTCTAGGATAGTAAGTAATAGAGGGTCAGAAATAATTTACTCCTGGGACCTGATTACATATTTTTCTTCATTAGCTTGGAAATCTTGGATTTGTGGTCCTTCTGGACACTGGTATGTAAACAATGTGTTATTTGTAATCAACTAGAAGTGAATATACTGGGTATGTTCAAAATTTGTGAATTCTTGCCCCACATGTCTTTCCAGTTTTGTCTCGTTTGAATTTCCTCCCTGTCTTCCATGCTGTAGCCAAGAAAGATTAACTACTCCTCTCTGTGGATGCCTTGTTCATTTGTACCTCCTCACCTTTGTTCATGTCACACTGGGATTTAAAGTTCCTCACAACTTGGCTCCATCTTTCCATTCTAGCCTTATACATTATTTTACTTCCTGAACTCTATATTATAGCCAAATGGGCCTTACTGTTTCTCCCACCTCCGTGGTTTTGCACAGACTGTCCCTCACAGCTAGAATGCCCTCCCTCTTGACCTTCCCCTCTGGAAATCCTTGTTTTCCTTTACAATTCAGCTTTCGCTGCCTTCTGCCTGTTCCCCATCCTCACCAAGGTAATTGTGTTTTCCATTTTGTATCTATCCACATATGTGGATGTTGTCTACCATTATAATATAATCTTCTAGAGGAAAACAAAGTTAACTTTTGTCTCTGTCTCCAGGGCAGTGCCTGGTACATAGGAGGTACTTAAGAAATGATCGGTTGAATGCCCTCTTTCTACTTCTTTTGATTCCTACCCATTTTAAAGACCTATTTCAAAAGCTGTATCCCTCCAGGAACCCTTCCCTGATTCTGCCTCCTTCCCTCAGCTAGAAGAGAGGTTGTTATCTTCCATACTCCCAGATTATTTTGTTAGTCAATAAGCATATATTAAGCTCCTCCTATGTGGTGGGCAATGTAGTGTGCTCTGGATACTTTGCTTGTAGCTCTTTTGTGGCATTCACCATATTCTATATGTTATTACTGCAGCTATGACTATGACTACTACTATGCTCATTGCCTTCCTCCTGTTTACTAAATGTTAGCATTCCCCAAGGGGCCTTTTCTAATCTCTTCTCTTCATTTTTTCCCTTGGCAATCCTGTCTACTCCCAAGATTTCAACAATCACCTCTATGTGGATGTCTCCCAAGATGCCTCTCTGTTGTCAGTCTGGACGCATTTGATAAGCCCTTATGCTTTTCTGCCTCTAAGCTCATGTCCTTTCTCCATCTGGAATACCCTTCTTCTTCTTCCCCCCCCCCCCAGGCAATGGGGTTAAGTGACTTGCCCAGGGTCACACAGCTAGTAAGCAGTCAAGCCTCTGAGGCTGGATTTGAACTCAGGTCCTCCTGACTCCAGGGCCAGTGCTGTATCCACTGCACCACCTAGCTGCCCCCTGGAATACCCTTCTTCTGTTAGACTCTTGTCCATCATTTAAGGCTCAGCTTAAATGCCATCTCCTCTATGACCCCTTCCATGATTTCACTAACCTGATGTCCCTCCTTCCTCTCCTATAGCATTTTGCTCATCCCTCTTTTGTAGCAATTATTTCATTCTACCACCATGCTTGATTTAGCTTTTTGTCAACTTTCTCTTATCAACAATGCTGATTGCAAATATCTTGAGGGCACATCAATAAATAACTGTTGATTTGAATTAAATTTGTTTGTATTTGTTTCTGCCTCTTTTGCCAAATGCTGAGTGTTTCCATAGTCAGCAAGGCCGGGCATTTAAGCTGGGGAGCAGGGGAGAAGCAGCTGCTGTGAGTGAAGTCACAGAACCTCAGAACTGGAATCTGAGGGCATCTAGTTAAACCCACATCTGACCTAGAATTCCCTCTACAAAGTCCCCAGTAGGTGGTCATCTAGCCGGGGCTCAAAGATAGCCACTACCCCATGGAGCAAGCCAGTCTACTTTTAGAGAACTCTCATTATCAGGAAATTTTCCTTCCATTGAGCTGAAATGTGTTCTGTAATTTCTACCCATAGCTCCTAGTCCTGCCTCTAGGGCCAAGCAGACACATTGAATTCCCCCTTTTACATGACAGCCTATCAGTTCCTTGAATGAAGCTCCTATATCCTCCTCAGGTCTCTCCTGTAGTCTATAAATACCCAGTTCCTTCCTCTGATTCTTGTATGACACAGTCTCCAGGCTTTTAACCATTCTGGTTGTCTTCTAAACACACTTTGGCTTGATGGTGTCTTTCCTAAAAATGTAGCTCTCAAACCATTCCTGATATAGTCTACCTGTGGGGTAAATAAAAACAAAAGAACTCTCATTTTCCTTGTTCTGGACTTGATTCCTCTCATACTGAAGTTGTGTATAGCATTAGCTATGCTGGCTGCCATGTCACACTCTTGACTCATGCTGAGCTGGCAGTTAACGAGTCTGAAATTTCAGATTCAGTATGAGGTCATGCTCCAAGTGTCACTTTAGTATGTCAAGGATCTATAATTTTGTAGGTGTGAATGCCTTAGTAGATCGAGTTGTTATGGCTGAAATCATATAACCTTAAAGAAGGTATCAGCCTCTCTCCCACTCTGAGGCTACAGGGAAGGTCTAGGCTTTTAGTCTAGCATTAATTTAACTGGCCCTTCTTATACAGTGGCTGTAAAGTAGGGTGTGTTGACAAGAAAGGAGAACAAGAGAGGCAGATGAGACATCACTGTTGGGAGCAGTAAAGCTCTGGGGGTGGCTTTCCCTGCATGTTTGTGTTTATGTTCCTTTATTTTGTGTGTTCTTCCTCTCTCTCTCTCTCTCTCTCTCTCTCTCTCTCAGTCCTGGGTGTCGGGCTGTGCTGTGAGTGGCCTGAGATCTTAGGCACAGAATACACTCAAGGGCTGTTCGGTGATGACTTGGTGTCACAGTGTTAGTGACAGTTGCCCTCTTCTGAGCCCTTTTCTATTATCTTGGGAGTGCCTGTGTCAGAGATCAGCAATACCACTGTACCCTTTAGATTACCTCCCATCCTCATAACCTTAAAGTGTCTGATAGATGCAATACGCAGGGTGGCTAAGAAACTGCAGGGAGTAGCTGGTCAGCATGCGTGGTGGCTCCCATGCTGCCCCTGGGATTGTCTTAGTCAGCCACAGCTTAACCATCCACTTTCTAGGAGCCACCAGACCATTACTGTGTTAGTCCCAGGCACTGCCTTTCTTAATATAGCCTCATATCACATTAGGGCTTTTGGGCTGTCATACCGCACTGTAGATTCTCTCTGATCTGCTAAAAACTCTTGTTCCTTTTTACATCTCATGCCCCTCCCCCAATCTTAGTACTTGTGAGGTTGACTTCTTGGATCCAGGTGTCAGACTTTACATTTATACTTATTAAATTTGTCTTGTTAGATTCAGCCCAATTTTCTGAATTGCCGATATATTTTTTGGATCTTGACTTTGTCATTTAGTATGTTAGCTGGCCCTCTTGGTTTTGTCTAATCTGCACATTGAATAAATGTGCCATCTGTGCCTTTTTCCAAGTGTGTGTGTGTGTGTGTGTGTGTCTGTGTGTGTGTGTACACATACACGCATATATTTAAAAACCTTTGACTCAGCCTCCTTAGAGACCTACTTCCATGTTGACAGTCTCTGTCTCTAAGGAGCCTACATATCATCAAAGAAGGGGGTGGGGGGAGACACAAGATGAATATAAATAAATATGAAATATATACAAAGTAATTTTATGGAAGAGAGCAGTAGTGGTAATTGGGAAAGATCAAGATCCCAGCCTTTGTCTGTGTAGAATTTGGCACTTGGGCTGAGCCTTGAGCAAAGCTCCGGATGATTGGAGGTGGATGTGTGGGGTGTGCAATCCAAAGGTGGGGACAGGTTGTTGCAAAGGCATTATTCAGAGGGGAGATAAAGGGCCATCCAGGACAGTGAGATTTTTTTGTACTTAAAGAAGATAGTGTTCATGAAGCAAAGGCCAGTTTGAAGAGGTAAGCAATCCATATAATGCTGTTGGGGGAAGAGAGCACAGAACTAAGCAAGATCCCTAGTCAACCCCAAACCTCGTTCTAGCCTTTTGTTTCAACCTCCTTCTCAACCAGGAGTTTGTAATACTTGGCAAACAGGTAGTGGAATCTGACCTACCAGGGTCTTGCCATCTTGAGCTGTACTGGGCTCACCATGTCTGTGCTCCTAGTGTGCTGGCTCTGATCACCTACCCTAACACAGTGTCTTACAAATAGTAAATGTTAATTTAAGATAATAAATGTTTATTGAATTGAACTAAATTTAGCCCAGAAGTACTAGTGGGTCTGGGTTCAGGACCATAAAGGGGAGCCAGAAGGAAGACACCCCTGAAACTGGGCAGTGAGCAGCTATCTGGAGGCCTTTCAGAGAATTTGACTGTACAGAGCTCTCCAGGCCTAGTGAAGATTCAGTACTATGAAAATCTTTTGATGGTTCACAAGCAAATGCTTTTCTATTAATGGAAAATCTCATCAATCCTCCTCTCACCCACTTATTCACAAGCAGAATCTCAATTATTCATCTTAATTTATGCCCACTTCCATTGCTACTATAGTATTGTTGTGAGGGCTGTCCCACATATGTAGTGTTGGGGTGCTGTTGTGGGGCTTGACGGGAGGCAAAACAGACATCTCTAGCCTCTTCTCCCCTCACCTTTCTGGAAGGGACACTTTATTTCCTTCCAGGAGGGGAAGCAGCAGAGAGAGAGGGTACCTAGACTAGTATTTTATACACACACATATATATCTGCTTCCCTAAATGTTGTTAGTCAAGGGGATGTGATTTTCAGGTTCAAGCTAACTTCTAATTGCTGTTTCATTATTGGGGGAAGGAAGACCCCATCTTTATGTTCCAAGGCTTGACTCTTTCCCCAGCAAATACCAATTCCATAATTACTATACATAATGATTATCAAAGAAACCCATTTATCTAAATTGGTAGCAAAACAGAAATCAGAGAAAAGTGTACATAGGAGACTATACACCAGATAATACAGAGTGAAGGAGCTCTCCCATCGGGAGTGAGGTACCTCAGTTCAATTAAGAGGGTCCCAGCTCTTACCCAAGGGGAAGTTCTCCTGAAGTCTCTGGTGTAGCCAGCTGGGAATAGGGGTATGGTGAAGACTGTCAGCTCCTCTCATGTCTTCCCAGGGTCTTTTCTTTTAGCATCCTGAAGTGGGGTTGGCCTTCTCCATCTTCTGTCTTGAAGCTAGAAGCCAGAAGCTCCCAAAGCAACTTGAAGGTCCAAAGAAATCTGAATAGCCCTCCTCTCTCTCACTGTCACCAACTCCACCCTGCCGCAATGCAGGCATGGAGTATTGACTTCTGCCAGTAAGGAGAGAGTCCCATACTGATGGACTTTGGGCCTGGGGTTACACTAACTTTAAAAAAGTTGTTTCTCAATATGGCTTCCCCCTCCACATTGAACCTTCTCTTGTTAACAAGGAGAAAACAGTTCAGCAAAACTGACTGACAAAGCAAACACATCTGAAAGCATATGCAACTCTGGGCACCTATAGTCCCCCACCCCTCTGCTGAGAGCAAGAATGTATGTTTCCTCCTCTCTCCTCTGGAGTTATCATATTAATTAAAAAAATTAAAATGCATACATTTTAAAGAGAAAAACATAAAATTGTACGCTTGAGTTAAAAGCATACTTCACAAAGACAGAGTTATGGCCTGAAAATACTTGGGGTGTTTAGGGGCCTGCAAAGTCAATAGGAATCCAGCACTTGGCTTGGTGCCTGGCACATAATAGGCGCTTTAATAAAGTTATTGATTGGTTGAATCAACAGCAGCCAATGCCACCTAATTCAGTCTTAAGCTTCATTAAGAGGTATGGGCTCCTGAGCTAGCAGGCTGATAGCCCTATAACCTGTCCTCATCAGGTCACATCTGGAGGATTGCATTCACTTTGGGGGCCATAAAGCTAGAGGGCAACCAAGGTGGCACCATCCTAAAGTCATAGAAGGCGTGGTTGCCAGGATGGGAGATGCTTTGCCTGGAGAAAATTCTTCACGGGGCACATGATGGATGTCTTCAAAATATTACTATCCTTCCAGTATTGTTCTGCCTGTAAGGCTGGGTGTATTGGATAGATTGGAGAGTGAGAGAACGAGGCATGACAGGGCTGGGTGCTTCTCTGCATGCCTCAGTTTATCTCTCCCCTTTTACCTCCCACCCTCACCCTGTGTTGTGGGTATTGCTGGGAAAAGTGGAAGTCTTGTACGGCACCATAGCTTTAGGACCAGGAGCTATTTACTGTCAAAGGGACAGAGAGGGTCAAAGGACTGATCATTGATGACCCTTGGTCACATTGTTCAGTGAGAGATGCCCCCTTCAAGGTGCCAAGCCTTTCCTTATACTCTTAGTTACACTTGTGTCAGAGGTCATGGGATTCTGTAGTCAGTGATCCTAGGACCTTGACCATAAGCTTCTTCTTTTTAAAAAAGTAAATTTTAATTGACACCTATTCTTTTTACATCAGGAATTTCTGGAAATTCCACCCACTCTTGTTAACAAAAATAATCGAGCAGAAACAACCCAAGCAATGACCTTATCTGACACTTTCTACAGTATTCTGCTCTAGTAGTCCCTTCCCCAACCTCACAGTATGTATCATAATCTGTTTGGGGACCATTGTGAGTTTTTTGTTGGACAGGAAGCTTCTTGAGGGCTTGGTTGGTTCTCACTCATTTCTGTATCCCCTGCAGTGATTAGTTTAGTATTTTATACTCAGTAGGTGTATTGTTTATTATTAAAATCAAATTGATTAATAAAGAAATTGATTAACAATATTATTAGCAGTAAATTCACAATAAATGTTTGGTGGATGAATGTATATGGTCAGTTTAGATAGGAATAAGGGTGAAAAAAGCTCTGCTCCCTTCAGACATCTATGGGGAGAATAGTATAGGGATCTACCTGAGCAGAAACCTCGAAGCTGGTTAAGGCTGAAACTTTGGTACCTGATCAGCAGCGTGCCCTTTCACTCTTAGGCATAGTAGCCCCACCCAGGAAACATTAACTCTATATCGAATGCATTTCTGACTCTCTTCAAGGGCCCTCTGAGGTGGGGGTGGGTGGGGAGGAAGGAGGAGTAGATCTGGTGTTCTGGAAGGACTTTCCCAAATGTAGCAGGCCCGGAGGATGGATTAGAAAGAAGGAAGGGAGGTGGGCTAATTTGCTGGCTGTATGGTAGGGAGTCTGGGTCTTTCACACTCTTTCATTCAGTCGATCACTCCCCCTAAACTTCTAGGTCCAGGTAGCTCTAGGGACCTCCCCAGGAAACACAGCAGAGCTGCTTAAGGCACTCCCTTCCCTAGGATATCTTTGAAGGTGGCTTTCATCCCCGAAGTTTCTATATTGACCTAAAATCAGTCTCACCTCAGATTAGCAATGGGATCCTGGGCAAGTCACTTAATCTCTCTGAGTCTCATTTTCCTCATCTTTAAAATGGGGTTTAGAATAGCATATAGTTACCAAGGGTGTTGTAAGGATGAAAGGTGAGGTGGTGCAGTGGACAGACTGCTAGATCTGGAGTCAGGAAGACTTGAGTTCAAATCCAGCCTCAGACATTTCCTAGCTGTGTGATCCTGGGTAAGTCACTTTACCCCTGTTTTCTTTGGTTTTCTTATTTGTAAAATGGGGATATTACTAGCACCCACCTCCCTGTGGGGATCAAACAAGATAATATTTGTAAAATGCTTTGCAAACCTCAAAGCTCTATATAAACAGAAGCTATTATCATTACATGAGATAAAGTATGTAACATACTTTATAGACCTTAAGGTGCTATATAAATAGCAGCAATGATGGTGATGATGATGATGATGATTAGGTCTTAACTAGTGTTGGGATCCCATAAGATTTCCTCATCTCAGTGCTTTGTATTTCTCTATCTCTCAGTGAGAGAAGATTCAGGGACCATTCTAGGCCAACTCTTATCTGCTTCTACAGCATCCTAGGAAGGTGGTCAGTCATCTTGTGGCCTATGGTGACAACACCAATTGAAGGAGATTTGGTGGTCATTCTCTGCTCTGTGCTCTTCTCTTGAAAGCAGGTGCCACAGAGGGGCATGTTATGTCATTTTTCAAGAAAAGGGTTTGTTCTCACTCCCAGCCCTAGTTTTAGTGAGGGGGAATTGATGTCAGGGGAGGAAAAAAAAACACCTGATGATGAGAAGGGTGATCTTGTATCATAGAGTAGTCAAAAGAACAGAGAACCAAGTCAGTCTGGAGGTCTAGGTTCTAACTCTGGCCCCACCACCAAGTCACTTTGTGACCTGAGTCATGTCATCACTAAGACTTAGGGAATTGGTGTTCTCATCCATCAAAATACAGCATTGACCTTCTTTGGCTATGGGAGCATGTGGCTTGGCAAATCACATCCCCCTTTATGGCCCCTATTTCCTCACCTGTAAAGCGAGGCTGCTAAGCTACATTATCTCTAAGGTTTCTTTTGGGGCAAAATCCTAACTTGAAATTCTACGATCTCCCTGTGACCTCAGTCTGAGGTGGTAGAGATGGTCGAGATCATAGGACAAGAGACAGGAGGGAAAGGGGGACCGCAGGAGGGCGCTGGTTTCACTCTCAGCTGGGAAAGAGGAAAGCTTCCTTGCAGCTGGAGACAAGAGGGAAGAAGTGGGACAGAATAAGAAGAGATGGTGGTTTCCTCAGCTTTTCCTTGACTGGCTTTGAATCATTGGCCCTCTCATCCACTCCCAAGCACTTTTCCCCTTTTGCTGTGTGTGACAGAAATGCTGAGTGTTAGGTACTCATTGTTTGTTATTTAGTTGTGTGTGCATCTTCTCCGTAATCAGCAGCATGTGTTTTGTCTGTCCCAGACCACACACCTCTTAAAGGTCCTTGGGAACACTCTGGCTTTTCTCCATTTGCATTAGCATTATGCCTCCTGCACATACCTTTGGTGGTTCATGGCTCTGGACTGATGATTAAGATGTGGAAAAGAAATACAGTGCCTGGGGGAGGAAGCCCAAGGAAGGGAGAAAAATCATTTGGCATCAGTAACCAACCGGACCAAGTTGGCTCTTGTGACACAAAACCAAGTTTATGCCTTAAGCTCTATCAATGAGTATTGTTTTTTTTCTAAATACTGAATTAAATATGAGATTGTTAGGTATTATTCTATAGTCTCTGAATGTAGCGAATAATTAGAGATTATTAAACTAGTGCTAACAAAAGCAGTTAGAGGAAAATTAATTGACTGGTGGTAAAGAGATCATTAAGCATACCCATCTTAAAAACATTTTTGTGTTGTTCTCTGGAGGGTTTTCCGTCTTATTGGGCAGAGGGAACAAACCCTTTCGCAAACTCTCATTGTGCTCTTTGGGGGGGTCAATTTGTGCATTATTATATTTATTCTAGCATGTGTGTGTGTGTGTGTGTGTGTGTGTGTGTGTGTGTGTAATAGAAGGGCAACATTTTGTACTGGCCAACATACTGGACTTGGAGTCAGAATGACCTGGATTCAAATCCCATCTCTGACACTTACTGATTCTATGATACTGTAAAAGACAAATTGAGCCTCAGTTTCCCCATGTATGGGGAATGACAGTATTTTTAATACCTACCTCACAGGGTTGTTTTGAGTTTCAAATGAGATAAGTGTATATAAAGAACTTAACACACTTAAAATGCTGTTTAAATGTCAGTTATTATTTTTGTAGCTGTGGTAGAAAGAGCAGTGCCTCATTGGGTAGGAGCTGCTGATGGGCTTAGGAAGCTCTTATAGTTTGAATTCCTCTCCTGTGGTAGTAGGGGAGGAGAAGAAGGTAAGAGAAACATACTTCCACCTCTTAAATGCATTGATTTTGAAAGAAGTGGCAGTGATGATCACTTTTAAAAAGTGTTACTGATATCTTTTGTTTTTCATCACAGTTATTTCCAGATATCTCTGCTTCTACTCCATTTCCCCCACCAACCGGAGCATCTTCCCTTGTAACTAAGGCACTAGGTGGCACAGTGGATAGAGCTTGGGCTTTGAGTCAGGAAGACCTGAGTTCAAATGGGATCTCAGACATTTACTAGTTGTGTGACTCTGGGCAAGTCACTTAACCTCTGCCTCAGTTTCCTCAACTGTAAAGTGGGGTTGTTGTGAGGATCAAATGAGATAATATTTGTAAAGCTCTTAGCACATTGCCTGGCACATAGTAGGCACTATACAAATGCTAGTTATTATTATTATTAGCAAAGAATGACACATAGAGAAATGTAGCTGACACATCAACTTTTTCAGTTTATGAAACATTCCATGCTCATGGTCCTTCACTTCTTCAAGGAAAAGAGGGAAGTGCATTTCCTTATCTATTCTCTGGGATCACAAGGAATCATTACACTTACCCAGTTTGCCTTGGTTTTGGTGTTCTTCTTAGTGACTGTATTATACTTGTCATTTGTATTGTTTTCCTGGTTATTTCTGGCTTATTTCTGAATCGGTTTGTCTAAGCCTTCCCATATTTTATTGAATTCCTCATATTCATCTTTTTTACTTTAAAGTCGTATTTCATTACATTCATATGTCGTAATTTGTTTAGCCATTCCCTCATTGACGGACACAATTGATTATTTCTGAGTGGAGCCTCCTGGAGCAACTAGGTCCTCTTTTAGTTCTTTGGGCTCACGGAGCTAATGCTGTCCTTCCAAAAAAATCTTTCTGCCATCAGAGCTAAAAAAAAAATCTAGAAAGAATTTTTCAAAATGTTCCTCCTCTCACCTCCGCAGTCTCATTTTGGATTGTCATGGGAGAGACCCCATCCATGATATTTATTAATTTATTATAAAATTTATGGGGGGAAATTGTAAAACACCTATTGTGTGCCTAGCATTGTGTTGGATACTGAGGGATAAGAAAATGAATAGGATACTAGTTGTCCCAGTTCTCATGGAGCTCATCATTTAGTTGGAGAAATAATACAATAGTTCAAGCATCTGTGATCTGCCCTCAGAAGATTAGAGTTCAAATCCAGATTCTGTCATAGTGACTAGCTGTGTGACCTTGGGCAAGTCATTTGACATCTCTGTTTTCTCATCTGTCAAATTTTGGGGTTGGACTAGATGACCTGTAAGGGCTGTTCCATCTCAAAAGTTATAACTATATGATCTGTGTGACCTTGAGCAAGTTGTTTAACCTCTCTGGGCCTCAGAAATCCATCTGTAAAATGAGAGGTTTGAACTAGATGACCTGTAAGGAGGTCTGTTCCACCTCCAGACTTATGACCTAATGATCTTTCCGTTTCATTGGAGTAGGTGATGAAGATTACAAGCCCTGTAGGAGTTGTTAGATGGCTGTTGAGAGATGCAGCAGCAGGAGCAACAACTCATCTGTCTGTGACCAATCTGGTGAGGACCTTCTCTGAACTCAGGTCACCCCAGAAGACATAGGAGCTCATCTTATTTTCCATGCTCAAAGCCTTTCCAGCTGTGGAGGGGCGGTACCAGTGTACATTCCCATGTTAGCTGACTTCCTGCGGTGATGAGGCATGACAGTAAGTCTTCAGCGGCTGCTTCACTGGGGGCCTTACTGACGAAGAACCCTAAATACAGAGTAGAATGTGTGGCATTCCAGGGAAGTGCAGGAGAAGAGATTATTTCCAGGTGACAAGGTGAGAGAAGGTTGCCTAGATGAAGAGTTCTTTGCGCTGGCTCAGTCTGTTTGAAAGCTGCCTAGCTTTGTACTGAAATGTTGCGTAGGAGAGAGAACAAAGTGGGTGAAATTTGTCTGTTGCAGCTCCCATGTCCTTGGATACCACAGTCTAGTTCCAGCTACGTCATGGACTCTTTGTCCCAGCTAACTGGTTGTCTCGATCTTCCCTGAACTCAGTATTCCAGCTCCTATTTGTGTGTCTTCTCAAAGGCTGTCTCCAATGCCTGGAACACCCTCCTTCCTCCCCTCCCCCTCTTAGAGTCTTTAGCTTCATTTGAGAAGGTTCAGCTCAGTTGCCACCAATGGGAAGCTTTTCTTGATCTGCTCAGGTGTTCTCACTTCCTCCTTAAATTATCACGTATGTACTAGATGGCACAGTGAATAGAGTGCTGGGCTTGGAGTTAGGAAGACTCATTTTCCTGAGTTCAAATTTGTCCTCAGACACTTATTAGCTGTGACCCTGGGAAAGTCATTTAACTGTTTGCCTCAGTTTCCTTATCTGTAAAATAAGCTGGAGAAGAAAATAGCAAGTCACTCTAGTATTTTTGCCAAGAAAACCCCAAATGGGGTCACAAAGAGTCAGACTCACCTGAAATGACTGAAAAACAACTTCTCTGTGTATTTCATAACTATTCTTATCCCCCTCCCCACATTGACTAGACCCTTGAAGTGAGGTTCTCTTTTTAGTTTTGTCTTTGTATCATCTAGCATGGTGTTGGGTATATAATAGGTATTCAATTAATGTTTGTTGGATTGGATTATATTGATTTTGAAGGATGAGTAGTATTTTAATAGATGGAGGGAGACTGGTGGTGGTGGGGGAGAGGGTGAGGAGGGGAAGGTGTCATTAGAGAGGAAGGCATTCCAAGTCAGTGGAAATGAAAGGTGGTTAGGTACAGGAGTTTACCACCTAGTCAGGGGGCAGGAGGGTGGGGGAATATTCCTCTTAAGTCTAATGATGCAAGCAAGCCCTACCCCTGGTATTTCCTAGTTGTGTGATCTTGAACTGGGCTGGTTATCTCACCTCAAGGGGCCTCAGTTTCTTCATCTGTGAAATGGGAACTTTCATCATACACCTTACAGATCTCCTGTGGTGAGAGCCCTTATAAATTTTGACATGATATAGAAATGTGAGCTATTATCAACCTTGGGTATATTATAATACTTAGATAAATATGATACAAAATAAAATCTGAGAAATGTCTGAGGTATGCAGTGCTGTCTAGGGTGAGTGCTGTGCCACCGATACCCATGGGACGAACTCTTGGAAAAGGCTGGGGGGGGGTAGTGTAGGAGAAATCTCCTCTTGCATCCCCTCATTAAACAGGATGGCCTAGGGTAGGATCTAGTCTTAGTGGGACAGGATTTTAGGAGTGTAGATTTTTAAGCAGGAAGGGCCCTTATAGGTCATCTAGTCTAGTACAACTCTTTAGTTTTACAGGTGAGAAGTGAAGTGATTTACCCAAGGTCACACAGGTAGTAATTGGCGGGGGTGGGACTTGAACCCAGGATCCACAAATCTAGCGATCTTTCATGGGGTCTGTAGACCTACAACTACCATGTCTTGACACTTTGTCGGGTGGGATGTAGTCCACTTTGTGCTTCCCTCCTCTTCCTGAAGCCTCTCTCCATTTCTGGGGCTTCATTCCAGCCACTGAAATCCCAGCTCGCGCGATCATCTGTCTGGCACTGAGATCCCGGGTCACACGATCCTCTGTCTGGCTGAGGATTCTGATGTCACAGGCATGCATTCAGTGATGGCTGGAAATTGTTGCTTTCCAGCTGGTGCCCTCTCGCCCCCTGCATTATCTTGTAGAACTACCTGGCGCCGGAGCCTAGCCCTCCTCCCCTGTCTCTGCTAATGAGTGTCCGGGGAGGGAGGCTTGACGCCATTAGCATACAGCTGGGTTAATAGAGGACACTCTCTGCAGCCACTGCATTGCAGGTTTACCGGAGCATGCTCAGTCCTTCTCTTCGGAGCTGCCTTTTCAGACTGACTGATGTTCACCATTTCTCTGCCCTCTCTTCTTCCTGGACCCTTCCCATTCGAGGCTCTGCGGGTCCGGGACTGAGGGCTCTCACCCGCCCACACCCTCGGCTGTGAGGGGGTGGAGGGCGGCGTGCTTAGCCGCAGGAGAGGAGGGAAGGCGTTTGCTATTCAATTCTGGGGCAGGGGCAGAATTCCTCATGCCCCTAGGGTCCCTGCTGTCCCTGAAGACAAGGCTAACTGCCAGGAGTTGGGCTTGCTCTGGGTTAACACGAGGTGGAATTGCGGTTAAGGGGACCGAGGTTGAGGGGATTCAGCTGGAAAACGAGACTGTTTCCCAGTAGGAGCCTTGCAGTTTTTCATCCTCTGGGAGTGAGAGTGGGGTGGCTGAGACGAAGGACAGGAGACTGGCCCGGACTTCTCCTGGTTCTCACGCCCATGGTGCTGTAGGGGCAAGACCGCTCAATTCTTGGAGTCAGGAGGCCTGGGTTTTCCTCTTCCCTTTGCCCTGGATTCGTGAGACCCTGGGGACCCGGGCAATGCCACTAACTTACCCTGTAACCTTGGGCAAGTCTCTTACTGTTTCTGGACCCGTTTCCAAATCTGTAAAACGAAGTGATGGGACCACATTATGTCTGAGATGCTTTTAAGCTCTGACCTCCTTGAGAGGAGGTATTATTTCATTCCTTGAATTGGCATCCCTGGCACCTATCACAGTGCCTAGCATACTGTAGGTGCTTAATTAATGCTTCTGGATTGCTTCCTCTATATATGTATATGTGTGTGCACATATGTTTTTTCTCCATCTTTAATAATTAAACATTAACTAAGATTATTAATTTTCTCCAACCTCACTTTCACTTCTGCTTGGCAACCTCATAGACCCCACTGTGGCTTTCTTTAGAGCAGGGGTTTTTGATCTGGGGTCCACAAACTTATTTAGAAAAACACATTTTGTTAACTTATTTCTACATAATTGGTTTCCTTTGTAATCACATATATTTTATGCATTTAAAAAATTTATTCTGAGAAGGGGTTCCTAGGCTGCACAAGACTGCCAGAGAGGTCTAAGACACAAAAAAGATGAAGAATCCTGGCTCTGCAAGAGGAGATAGCAGCTATCCTTTAAAAGGTAGTGAGCGACATCAGAAAGGGTGATAAGTTGCTTCTTCCTTGCCTGTCCCAGACCCTACTCAGCTGCTCAAACATGTGTAATGAGTGTTTAGTTGTCAGGTCATACAGGATGGATTTTGTATCTGGAGGAAGTGGAAAGAATACATGGCATCTTTCCAGGTATTTGGTCCCCACCTAATGAAATCAACCTTATCTCCCCAGATCTGAGCCCACTTGACTAGGACACCAGTGAGCTTACAGCCAGAAGGCAGAATGTTGGGGAGATTCCAATGGAGGACTCCCGTGAAGGGTCCTGTATCCCCAGATTTGTTTCTCTGGAACGTACAATCCAAGAGACCATTTTAAAAAACTTATCAAGCATTATTATTTTTAAAAAATAATTTGTTATTGATATCTTTTGTTTTCTGTCACCATCGTTTTCCCCAGTATCCCTCTTCTTCCTGCTCCCAGAGGGCCATCCCATATAAGAAGTAGTATTTTTTTAAAGGCAAATAAAAGAAAACAAAGAAAAAGAGGTAAAAAATCAACATAAGTAATCAGTGCATCAAGAAAGTCTGAAAATATGTACAACATGCAACACCTGTTGCTGTCCTGCCTCTGCAAAGGGGTGGAGTAGGAATGCCAAGAGACCATCTCTTAACCAATCAGTGAGGATGTTGCGGTGTGAGAAGTTGAGAGGTTGTGACCCCTCAAAGACTGAAATACAGGATGGGTCATCTGGCATGAATTCACAGACTCAAGCATTCTTTAAGCCAAGGTGGCAAAGTTTATTGTTACGCTTTTCAGCAGACAAGGATTCTTAAAGGATCCTGCAACCTTAGAGAGGTACAGTTAAAGTTTATATAGGATAAAATACAATAAAACATGTGCCAAATATGCTAACTAGGTGATTCAGGGTGGGATTAGGGAGTGGTTAAGGAGGGGTCAGTTCTTAAAAGAACATGCACTTCTTGTACCTACTGAGCAGGCGTTTTACCCAGAGTTCACTGGGAAAAGCCCACAAGGGGGGCCACATGGAGGTGAGGTTTTAGGCCTGCTACGTCACTAAGTTAACTAGAGTTCAGGGTAACTGAGAGTTGTCCAGTCTGCCACCAATCAATGTCTTGTTAGACAAGATAGATGTAAGGAGTTATACATATGTCTTAAGTCTAGAATACAGTTAATGAGGAGCCCAGGATGTAGATAATAAGGTAGGGTGGTAGGATAGTATAGTAGTGGGTAAGAATGTCTTTATGACCCAGTGCAAAGCCAGTTTAAACTAATAAATCCTTCAGGTGCTGTTTGGAACTGCACCAGGGAGAGCGATAAGGGTCTTGCTGGAGCCCACTCATGAGTAATTGTTAAGCACAGGGTCCTTGGGCTGGGGAGAAACTGTCAGGGACAGTGTTTCTGAGGCTAGCGAGAAATCGGGGTCCAAGTACAAGCACCCAAACACAAGCACCCAAGCATAAGCACCCAAGCACCACATCAAGGACAGCTGGGCTCTCTTCCTCCTCCTCCCTTACATATTTTAACAAAGAAAAAATAAATACCTCAGAAGTCTTCTTACAGCCAGGCTCTGTACAAGTATATGTTGCTGTTATTTTCATATTTTCTGGATGTTTATTTTCTAATAAACTTTTCTACCTCTTTGCATGAAAAACAAACAAACAAAACCTTGGAAGTGTGTCAGGATACTGCTCCTTTGCTTTTGGTTTTGTGTATGGGAAGCTGGCTGAGCAAGTGGATGTTGCTATCTGGGGGTACTGGGGGCTAGTGGGTGAAGAGAATATGGCAACTGCAGAAGGGCTACTGACTCCTGCCCTGCGGAATCTAGAATGAGATGGGTTCTTTTAGAACATTTAAGGACTGCTCCCCCCACCCCCCAAAAAGGAGCCTGGAAACCTATGACTCACATGGCCAATAGCCCCCAACTGCCCAAGCTTGGGGATAGTCTGGAGAGTGGGTGGGAAGCCACAGGGAAGGCCGGCCATTAGAGAGGGGCACCATGACCCTGGGAGGGATGGCCTTAGGAAGGCAAAGGAATAGACTGCTATGGCCCATGGACATAGGATTCGAGAACTCTACATTTAGAAGTGGAAGAGAGCTTACAGGTCATCTGGTCTAAGTGTCTCATTCTGTGGATGAGCCCGAGACCCAAGGTCACCCAGATGGTATGTGACAGAGCTGAGTCTGTGACAGCAGATGTGGTGCTGCTGCCACTGCAGAACCAGGAGAGGGGGCTTATTGGGGCCAGCCCCAAGCCAGAGTCCCCGACAAAACACCAGTTAACTGCCCTAGTTAACTGCTCTGGTTTCTTGGTAGAGAGCTGCTAGAGACAGCCTACATGTTCAGATTACTAACAGAACAGCTAATATTAACAATGCTGCTGTGATATTAATGATAACAGGTAATCATAGACCTGTCATTCAGAATGCACCATTTTAGCACAGTGAACAGTGCATGACAATGCAGGGGATGCCTGAAGGATGAACTCCAAATGTGCCAAATCATTTATTCTTGGGATCGTGAGAGAAAATGTAAAAATACAAATGCACTGGTAAGAGAACAAGTCTGCTGAAGGAGTGGGTTTTTTTGCATTGCATCAGCAGATCTTTCTAAAGCATGGCTAAGCTTTAGATAGGCAAGAGGAAAAGCAAGGGGAATAGGGAGAGGCTGCGTGTGCCTCTGGACCTAAGTTTCCCCAGTTGTGAAATGAGGGGGTTGGGTTTGGGGAAGTCTAGCATCTTTTCTAGCCCTCACATATTATGGTTATACATAGTTCAGTGCTGATGGGTTCAGGTCTGTCGACTCATCGAGTTCATTCTCAGGAGAATGGGATTCTTTGTGTGGTCGGTTTGTGTACATCTGTGCTTGGAAATGAGGCTCTCTCAATCACATAGACTGGTTGTGCATTTGGCAGCCCTCTTGCCAGGATGTTGTGAGGCACTTACATACCTACAATCTCCATTGTGATTTTAATTATGTTTTTTTTTTTGGGTGGGAACTCATTTCCCCTGGGTTTCCCGGTGAAAGTCTCTACTTTCCACCCACTTCAGCAAGTCTGTGAACTTGATGACTTGTTCTTGGGAGAACTGCCCCAGGATGATCTTTGTTCCACAAGCCTGGCACTTCCCCCTTGGCCCTGTCTTAGGCGGCCATTGGTGAGGAGAGGATCTTCCTTCCCAGCTAGCAGTGGGGCTGGGAGTCAGCAGGTGTGAGACTGATTAGGGCTGAGGCCTTGGTACACTTGTGACCCCGCCCAAGTGCTTTGGATGCCCTTCAGGAGTCCCCCTTTCCTGATCTCACCTCCCCCAGTGCCCCCCAGCACCGCTGTCCTCATGCTGTACCCTCTTCTTCCAGGGTCCTCAAGGCTTCTCACTCTGTTCTGCTGTTCTCTCTAGGAAGAAACTTGGGATTGGGACTGGCTTCTGCTCCTCTTCTTCCTTCCTACCCCTATCCAAAATACAATTAAAAAATTATCTTCTGCTGTCCTGTTTGTTCACTTAGGGCCATGCTCTCTTTTGATGTGCTAATGAGTTATCTTTGCCCTCCCTATTAAAAAAATTATATTTTCAGTTCCAATTTCTCTTCTACCTCTCCCCTGCCGATTGAAAAAGAAAAACAAAAACCATTATAAATACGTAAAGTCAAGGGAAAATTCCTGCCTTAGCCACATCCGTGTGTGTGTGTGTGTGTGTGTGTGTGTGTGTGTGTGTGTGTGTGTGTACACATACTGAGTCCATTAGTTCTCTGTCAGGAGGTGGATAGTATGCTTTATCATGAGTCCTTTGGGTTGGTGGTTATTGTGTTGATCAGAGTTCCTAAATCTGTCATAGTTATTTGTCTTTATAATATTGTTATTATACAAATTGTTCTCCTGGTTCTTCTCCCTTCACTCTGTATCAGTTCATATAGGTCTTCCCAGGTTTCTGTGAAACCATCCTCTTCATCATTTCTTACAGCACAAGAATATCTGTCAGTCACATACTGCACCTTGTTCAGCCATTCCCTAATTGATAGGCATCCCCTCAATTTCCTGTTTTTGCCACTGCAAAAAGAATTACTAATGATATTTTTGCATATATGGGTCATTTTTCCTCATTCTTTGATCTCTTTGAGGTATAGACCTAGTAGTGGAACACCGAGTCCAATATACACAGTTTAATAGCTTTTGGGTTATCTTTCCCTTGTAGCATGTTTACATTTTAGCAAGGAAGCAGCATGGTGCAGTGAAAGAGCCCTGGATTTGGAGTCAGAGGCCCTGGGTTCAAATCCTGTCAGTCACTTGCTATGTAATATTGGACAAGTCATAACCTGTCTAGGTCTATGTTTTATCACCTGTAAAATGAGGGAGTTGGACTAGATTTTCTTTGAAGGTCATTGCCTCCCACAGTAGAAAAATAGGTTAGGAACTGACCACTTGAGAAGGGCATCAGGCTTTAGGGTGAAGCTGATGAGTTTGGTTTGAGAAACACTGAGATTGGAGAGAAGTTGTGGCATGCCAGTGAGAAGTGACCAGTAGACAGGGCTAATAGAACAGGAGAATATCAAAGAGTCTAGAAACAGATTTGGAGAATCAATTTATCTGCAAATTTAAAAAAAATTTTTTTTTCATTAACATTATCATTAGGAGATAATACTTATTTTTCATGGAATCCTATTTAACTTGCTTTGCAAAATATTCAGCAGGTGGGCAACTAATAAACATTTGATGATGATGATGATGATTTTGCTGAAATTTGCTTATTGACTCAAGAGGCCCTCACTCCAGTTATGTAAAGTGATTAGCCCAGCTATTGCAATTGTATTCTAATCAAATATGTTAGATGTGAATGGCAGAAATATACAATTAGTCAAAAAAATCCATCATGTTAATCACATCCTAGAATTGGGTGGGGGGAGAGAGGGGAGGGAAAAGAAAGAGAGGGAGAGGGGGGCAGAGAGAAGGAGGGAAAAAGGGAAAAGAGAGGAATGGAGGGAGGGAGGGGGAGAGAGAAAGAGGGAGAGGGAATGAGAGAGAGTGAGAGAGACACAGAGAGAGACAGAGACAGAGGGACAGAGAGAGCAGAGAGCTCAGAGAGGGAGAGGAGAGGGAGAGGAAAGGGATAGAGAGAGAAGAGGAGAGTAGAGGGAGAGAGAAAAAGATTGGGAGCTAGAAGTCATGAATTTAGCAGAAGACAACTGTTTACAAAAGCCAGTGTTCCACAATGGATAGAGCACTGGATTTGGAGTCCAGAAGGCCTGGGTTTGACCCCTACCACAGATATTTATTATCTGTGTGACTCTTTCTTAGCCTTAGTTTTCTCATCTGAAAAATGGGAATAATCTTATTAGCACCCACCTTCCAAGGTTGTTATGAAGAGATCATGTATAGGTTATATAAAGTGGACTGTTATTGTCAACCAGAAGGCTCTAAGTTCCATTCTGGGCTTTACAATTGCAGAGGAAAATGGGGTGCTGGCAAGTGGGGTTTGAAGAAAGTGATTAGTAAATGGAATGAGGGGAAAAAAGGAATTGAGAGAATAAGAAAGGAATGGAAGCTCTTCATTTTGTAGGTAAGACAGAAGGTGATTATCTTTTGAAAGTATTCATCTAAATAACCATCTGACAATACCCAATCCAACAACCATCTATGAAGTCCCTGCTGCTCCGCTGGCCCTGTGCTAGGCCATGGAGATAGCAAGACAAGATTAGAAACAGTCCTTGCCCTCAGAGAGCTTAGGATCGACTCAGTGGGGCAGAAGGCAGATAGGACAACACTGTGGGACAGACCAGCATGGATGTGGGCATTTGCATATAGTGAAGAAGCACTAGTAATGAAGGGACTCGGGAAAGACTTCTTGTGAAGGTGGCATATCATCGATGTGATCATCACTTAATCTTAGTTTCCTCATTTGCAAAAATGGGAATAATAGTATCAATTACATTCCAGGGTGGTTGTGAGGATCAAATGAGAATATTGGAGTTTAGCACAGTACCTGGCACATAGTAGGTGCTTAATAAATGCTTGTTTCCTTCTTTCCCTATAATTCACTTAAAAAAAAAAGTCTTTTCCATTCTGAAGGTCATTTTTGGTTCCTTCCTGTTCTCTGCATATTTGCTGACCTCATAGGTAAAGGTTGTGTCTGCTGGGGGCAGCTAGGTGGTGCAGTGAATAGAGCACGGGCCCTGAAGTCAGGAGGAGCTGAGTTCAAATTCAGCCACACTAGCTGTGTGACCCTGGGCAAGTCACTTAACCCCAATTGCCTTAAAAAAAAAAAAGGAATGTGTCTGCTGGGAAGCCTGGAATTGATAACAACTGAGGCCTTTTAATTTTTGGTGGGAATTCAGGGCTGATATAGAGCTAGTTCTGCCTAGAGACAGGGAGATGATTTAGAAAACTTTCAGGTGTTCTGTCTTAGAGATTCCGGGGTGGGGGTGGGGAAGGCAGTTGGGCCCCTTTCTGCTACCGTGCCAGGGCAAGGTGATTGGGTGGAAGGGGTTTAGTCAAGTCTCTTAGGATCACTGTCATGAAGGCAGATCCAGAACAGGTGTGGATAAGGAGAAAGTTCCTACTTAGTGCTAATATCTACCCCAGGGGCAGGCTTGAAATCCGGGCCTTAAGGGAAATTGATTTTCTTTTTTGTGGAATATTAGGCTTCAAAATAAATGTTGAATCTAATTTTAGGCCTGCCTGTGTACTATTTATTCATTCAGCAAGTGCATATTCCACACTTACTATGTGCAGGTGCTGAGCTAGGCATCTACATTGAGTGGATTTGATGGATGCCCAGGTTGATGCCCAGCCTCAGAGTGCAGTTTTGTTGGGGAATAAATCACTAAGGTACAGAGGCTTTCCTGTCTTTGGGAGGAATGACCTGAGGTTGAGGTAAACTGTCCTGGCTTTGGGGGCTGGCTGCAGTGCCCGGGTTCTCTGCCAGGCTGGAGCCTGGCTGGTCAGTGAAGGGCTCTAGGCCATGTGACTGCACTTGAGGGCTCTGGGTACATGTGAGGTGGAAAAGGCTGGATGCCTGAAATGGGCCATCTTTAGTATTGTTCTCCTGACATGGGGTTATTAGTGTCCCTTTGTGGGCCCTGCTTTCCCTGTTTGGCAATGCCCTTTATCTCTTTGCCAGCGTGGCAGCAGGCAGCTGGAGCAGGCATGAGGCACAGACAGGCAGGGAGATAGATCTTTGCCGCAGTTGGCTCAGCTTTTGTCTGAAGCTGGTGGGTTAATTAAGGGTTGTCATGTTGCTTTTTTAAAACAACTACAACAGGAAAAAAAATCACAAGCACAGAAAACTCTCCTCTATTATTTCTTCACTAGGTCTTTGCATGCGGTTGCTGGGCAGCTGAGGGACATTGGCTGCACCCTGACCCCAGAGATAGCAGCACCTTAAGAACCATCTAGGCAGCCCCTAAGCTTCTTTTAGGCAGGGGTAACCTTGTGTGATCTGGCTAGGGTTGACCAGCAGCAAAACTGGAAGATTCATCCTCAGGATCCCTCGGTCTCCCATTGTGAACCTTCAGCATGACTGCCCTTTCCTTCTTTCCACAGGTGCCTGGTGGTCTCATGCTCTACACTGCCCCCCATTCCCCGGGCTCTTCCCACCATCGCATATTCTTCTGAGGGGAACTGTCCCTTGTCTCTCATAGTTTCATAGATTTAGAGCTAGAAGATGCTTTAGAGGTCATCTTGTTCCTCATTTTATCGATGAGGAATCTGAGGCCAGAGAGGTTGTGACTTGCCTGAGGTAGCAGAGAACATTTGTATATTTTCTCCCCTGTTTGATTTTGAGCTTTTTGAGGGCAGAGATTTTGTTTTTAGCTTACTTTGTATTCACAATGCTTGGCACAATGCCTGGTACACAGTAAGCACTTAATAAATGCTTGTTGACTTGAAGGCAGGGGTAAATGTTTTGACATTTTGTGTTGATAAATGGAGAGGGGAGGCTGGATGTACTTTTAAGTTTAACCTGCATTGTTAAGATTTTCTGCATCACTTTCCTAAGTCGAAGCAGCCCACAAAACAATCAAGCCTTGATTTGTTGTGTTGGTTTCCAAGGTGTAAATGCTTATCTTGAAAATTTAGCAATTGGAGAGCTGGTCTGAGCTGGCTCGAGTGCACCCTTGCTTGAAGGTCACCCAGGTGTTCATCAGAGATATTAAGGGCCCTCTGTGTACTAACATGCTTGGTGCTGGGGATGGAAGACAAAAGAAAGAAAGAAAGAAAGAAAGAAAGACTCCTCTTCAAGTAAAGCAGCATGTACATGTAAAAAATACAAGATATGCATGTGGTAAGACAGAATCGTTTTGGGTGGGACATGAGAAGCTGAGAGATGGGGCACAGAACACATAGCGGGTGGCACTTGGGCCAGGCAAGGATTCTAAGAGACAGAGGTGGAGAGGGAGGGCCTTCTAGGCATGGGAAATGAGCTGACTAAAGGCCCGAGGATGAGAGAGAGGATGCTGGGAGCCAGGACCAGCAAATAGGCCAATGTGGTAGAAACTTAGAGGGCGTGAAGGGGAGAAGTGTGCCATTAGCCTGGAAGGTAGACGGGGAGCCAGGCTGTGAAAGACCAACAGCTCAGTAAAGCCCTGTGCAAACCCTAATGCTCACGAGGACTGAAACCCAGGACCTCGGGCTCTAAACCCAGCGCTCTTTCCACTGTGTGAGCCTGAAAAGCACACTGCCCAACCTCGGGGTTCCCTTTCTCTAACTCCATCTTCTCTATCCCTTTAGGGCCCGGCTAGGGGTGACTGACCTCATAAACTAATTCCGGCTAAATTGTTCATGGCTGATAATGGACTAATGGATTGTCCCATCAGGAGAACATTTGCATTTTATCCAGGACTGTCAGTGCCTGACGGGGAAAAAAAGGAGTAATGAGGGAATTTCAGGCCCTTGGGGGATGGTGGAGAGGAGGGCTGTTTCAGGACAAGGAGACCTTAAAATGCCTCCTCAATTATACCTGGCAGGCAGCTGCCCACTCTGCCCAGACATGGGGCTGCCTTTGGCTAATGATGCCGAGCTTCTCTCACCTTCTGAATTAGGCCACACATCTCTGTGCATGAATTGGATCCCTCAAGGACTTTTGAGATTGACTTCTTGGTTTCACTCAATTGGCTGTGTTTCTAGATGCTGGCAGGTGCTCGAGGCAAAACCCCCGCAGGAGATTTGCATGGAAGTGGGAGCCCAGCGGTATTGAGGTTATAGGGAGTTTGGGGTTCTCTGGCATTTGCCTAGCAACACTGACTCTCGGGTGTAACTTCCAGGAATAAAGAGGCTATAGTCCTGTTGGCCTCTGCCCTGGACAGACCGAATCCTGGGCTGCTGTGCTCCATTCTGGGAGCCACAGTTTAAGGACACTGATAAGCTGGAAAGGGTCCGGAGGAGGAAAGTGTCCAGCCCTGTCATCTGAGGACTGATCGAAGGAATTGAGGGTGCTTAGCCTGGAGAAGGCAGGGCTTGGGAGAGGTAGGATGGCTCTTTCAAGTATGTGAAGGGCTGTCGTGTGGAAGAGAGATTGGACTTGTTCTGCTTGGGCCAAGCAGTTAGAAGGAAGTTTGCAAATAGGCAAATTGAGGTTTGATGGCCGGAGGCATTCCTAAGTGGAATCCGCAGCCTTAGAAGGTGGCGAGTTCCCTTTCACTGGAAGGCTTCAAGCCAAAGCATGTTGTAGTGGGGATTGTTTCAGGAGGATAAGTTGGGCTAGGTGACCACTGAGGTCCCTTCCAACTTAGATTCTTGTCTTTCTGGTGTTCGCTGTGGCAGCAAAAGATCTGGAAGGGCCTTCTGAATCATTAAAGAAGGACTTGATTCTGCTCTGAATGGCCTTAGCGTTGTAAGTATATTCGATTGTATTCTAGTTCTGTGAAAGTCGCTAATCCCAGAGTGTCTGGACACTCGGCTACCCGGAATCCATGATCACCTTTGGAAGACCTTGTTTCCAATCCTCAGTCCAACCAGACAGTAGACCAGTGTGGTTAGGGAAACAGAGCAGAAAGGCACGGGAGAGAAAAGCAGGCAACTGTAGCACAAAATGTCTAACAAAGCAGAGGGGCGAGGGGATGATATAGAATGGGGACCGGGCTTAGCGTTGGTAGGCTTTGGACTGGGAGGTGGGCTTTGTATAGGTTTCTGGAAAAGAGAGGAGAACACTTCATTTTCGGGAAGTGGAATGAGCAGAGCCACAGAGGTAGGGACAGATAGGTCATGCAGAATCAATTCAACGTGCTTTTTAAAATTAGCATGACATGGGGAAGGAAAACCAATGGGAAGACAGTTGCAGCAGTCCAGGTAATAAGTGGTGAGGGCTTTAACCACGACAGTGGCTGTTTGAATGGAGAGAGGTTATAGATCAGGAAATTACACAATTTGGCAAATGACTGGGTATGTGGGAGAGAGGGGAGGTGAGGATGACACCAGAGTTGTGAACTTGGGTGACAGGAATGATAGTGGTCCCCTAGACAGTAATAGGTAAATTATGAAGAAGGAAGAGTTTGAGGGGAAAGATCATGAGTTTGTTTTTTGAACATGTTGAATTTGAGATGCTTATGGAATATCTAGTTCAAAATGTCCAATAGGCAGTTATTGGTGTGGTACTGGAATTTAGAACAGAGCTGAGGGCTAGATAAATAGAGCTAGGTATCATCTGCATAGAGATGATAATTGAACCCACAAGAGCCCATAAGTTCACTAAGTGAGAGAGTACCTGGAGAAAAGAGAAGAGAGCCCAAGACAGAGCCTTGGGGAATGCCCACAATTAGTGAGTATGACATGGATGACTATCTAGCAAAGGAGATGGATGGTTTGCTCAGACAGGTAGGAGGAGGATCAGGAAAGATGAATTATATTAACCCATCGAAGAGAGTGGGTCCAGGAAGAAGGAGGTGATCAGTGGTGTCAAAGGCTGCAGGGAGATCAAGGAGGAGGATTGAAAAAAGGCCATTAGATTTGGCAATTAAAAGATCATTAATAACTTTGGAGAGAGTAATTTCAGTTGAATGATGAGGTTAGAAGCCAGATGCATGGGTTTAGAAGCCAGAGAGAAGGAAGGAAGGAAGAGGAACAACTGAGGATGGAACTGAAGTGGAATTCGCTTGAGAAGATGGTAACAAACTAAAGTGATTAGTGAAAGGAAGCGGGATGTAGAATGATAGCTGGAAGGCATGCTAGGACCTAGACAGCAGTTTTTTTTTTAAAGGATCGGGGAGAATTGGGCAGTTTGTAGGCAGTGGGGAAGAAATTAGTAGAGATTTAAGATGAGAGGAGTGACAGTGGGTTCAATCTGCTGGAAAAGACTGGAAAGAGTGAGATCAGGGATGCATGTAAAAGGGGGTTGGCTTCGGTAATCTGAAGTGTCAACTTATCATCAAAGACTGTAATTTATGGGGGAGCTTATGGGGGACAATGTCAGAGGTATACAACATGAAGAGGAGGGGAGAAGATGAAGCTCTTGGAGAATGGAGTGAATGGCCTTGTTTTTTTTTTCAGTGAAATATGAAATATGATTCTCAGTAGAGAGGGTGGGGGAAGGAGTAGCATGAGACACTTAAGGAGGTTTGGAACAGCTATTGTGGTGAATGGCAAAGAGGATCAATTAGAGAGGAGTTTGATTGCCTTGCTGAAGCACAAAGGCCCAGCTGATGGCAGCTAGCTTAAATTTGTAGTGAACTTATCACAGTTTTGTGATTTCCTCCCGCTCTTTCAGATAGCTCATAAGCAAAAGGCATGATGATTGATAAGACAAAGCAGTGACGGATTCAGGAGTAGAGGACAGTGTAGGGTCACGCAGTTGTAGGGTTTACCGAAGAAGCATCAGGATTGGGAAGAGAGGGGAGTGCAGCCATAGCAGGCTATATTGTGCAACACTAGCAGATGCCGTTATGGTACTTGGCACTCCAGGGGGCACTCAGAAGCCATCATTCAATTAGATGGGCATTTATTAAGTGCCTGCTACATGCTGGTCCTCACCCTCAGATCTCCAGGGCCAACCCAAGTACTGAGTGGAGAAGTTTCCACACAGACTTTCTAATAGCCTTTCAATTCAATAAGCATGTATTAAGTTTCCTCTCATGGGATAAACATTGTGTTTGACACTGGGGATACAAAGACCACCCCTCCCAATGATAGTCCCTGCCCTCAAGGGGCTTGCATTCTGGCATGTACCCAGTAAGTATGTACAAAAGAAATATGAGGTGATTTGGGGGAAAGGCACTAACAAATGTGTGCATTGGGAAAGACTTCTTGGAGAAGGTGGTACTTGAGCTGAGCCGCAAAGGAAGGTAGGGATTAAACACCAGAGAGGCAGGAGAACATTCCTTCTGGTATAGATAGTCACCTAGCTTCCCTGTGACCTTCTCCACCGGGCTTTAGAAACTAACTCATTCTGGAAGATCCCTACAGCCCTGGAGTTCATACCTCAGAAGTACCCCTGCCCCTGGCACCCCTTCCTCTGATTAGACATCTCTTCTCCCAACCTCCATTTAAAGAAAGTGCCCAGGCCAGCCATATCTTCATTTCCCATCTGGGCTACACCCCTCTGGCCTTTTCCATCATTGTCCTTTGCAGGACACCTTCTCCTGACTACCTCACACCCAGCTCCTTTCATGTGTTGTCTTCTCCATTAGAAGCTAAGGTCTTTGAAGGTGAGTACTGCTGCTTTTTGCTTGGGTTTGTATTCCTAGAGCTTAGCACAGTATCAGGCACATAGTAGAGCTTACTGCTTGTTAATTGACTGCCTAATCCCATACCCACCAGCTACATGCAGATGCAGAACATCTAATACACAAATCAGAACTGCACCGAGGACAGCAAGCGCAGGTCATAGAGCAGCACATACCAATTCAATAATATTCAATCTGACAAGCACTCATTAAGCACCTACCGTATTCCAGGCACCAGGACTAGGACATCCAGTCAATCAATAAACATTTATTAAGTGCCTACTATGTGCCAGCCACTGTGCTAAGCTCTGGGGACATAAAAAGAGGCAAAAGACAGTCCCTGCCCTCAAGGAGCTGACAACTTAATAATTGTAGTGAAGACGTTCAACAAATGAAAGCTTTCTGGCCTTTCGGGAGTTTACATTCTATTAGAGTACAGCTCAGTGGGAATGGCAGCCAGCTGCAGTGATTGAAGGAGGTCTGAGGGGTCCACTGAACTCCACAATACCCAGGGGCACAAGGCAGCCAAACTCCTTTGAACCCTTTGGAAGAGGGAGGCTATGTTTAGTTGTCCAAGGGCTGAACTTGGAGTTTGTGGTTTATCCAAACCCATTGCTTTTCCTGACGCCTGCCTTTACAAAAACAAAACAAATCATGCTAGGCTTCTTGGCCCTCAATTCTAGGGAGCTCATTGATGGCTTGTTCCATTTCTTTTTCTAAGATGGGTTTGAGTATTCTTTCTCCTCTTCTGTTAATCTGGGCAATTTATATTTGTGTAAATATTCATCCTTTTCACTTGGATCATCAGTTTATTGGCATATACTTGTTGTTCCCAATTCTAACAAGGGGAAATCAATCCTAATGCCTTTAGAGTATTGTCCATGAAGGTTACCACCCTAACCTTGTTTTAAAATGGGTCATTTCTGAATATCCATATCCCCTCCCTCTCATAACCTTGAAGATTTCTCTGATGAGCAGGGAGATCTGATGAAAAGAAAAGAAAAACCTGATGAGCAAAACCCACAGGCCTGACATCATACTTATTAACATTCTGCTCCCATAATCTCCCACCTTGCCACTGAAAGAATTCCTAAGAGGCATAGATTTAGAGGAGGTTAAGTAACTTGTCTAAGGTCTCATAAGTTATAAATGGCAAGAGCTGCAATTTGAACCCAGGCCCTTTGATTCCTAATCCAAACGTTTTTCCCAGTGTAAAATGCTGCCTTCCAGGTTCCTAAGGCTAGGGCTCTAAGCTGTTTTGGCTGCTATACAAAGCTAATATAATCTCTGTCTCTAGGTACATTTGGGTGCTGGGTGTGTAGAACACTTTCATATCCAAATTGGTTTTGTTGTAGCCTAGAGCCTAACCCTGTAATAGCTTGTCAACCTTTGCTAGAAAGAGCGTTGGATTTGTAGCTCAAGTCTGGACTCCACTAATTACTAATGATCACATCACTTCTGTTAGCTTTGGTTTTCACATCTGTAAAGTGAGGGGGTTGGACCACATTATTTGGAAATTCTCCTCCAGCCCTAAATCCTGTCATTTATAACCTCCTGATTAGTTCTTCCTGCGGTGGAAGTGGAAGTTTTGAAATCATCTCTCCATTTCAGATGTCTGGTCTTAATCTCTGTTTGCAGTAACAATAGAGAATTGGCTATTATTAACTTTATTTATAGAATCAAAAATAGCAACTGCCTTGGAGCCGAATTTGCACTTAAAAAGATTGTAAGTTTTTCTGATGCCTTTTGTTTTTGCCCTCACAGTCACTGCTGATGTGTTGCACCCCCCCCCCTTTACCCCCACGGAGCAAGGGGAGGCAGTTAAGCCTCCCATTTTCTGTAGGGACCACCAATGACAGTGTCTGCAGCAGTCCGCATCTGTGTTCCCTCTCCCCCCACCTCCAAGAGGAAGGAGGAGTGTTTCAGATGATCCTCTCTTGTTCAAGTTATTTCTGGCCCCTGTTTTTCCGTCTCCTGAGGTTTCTTTTTCTGCTTTCTCAGTGGCTTTTAATGAAGATGTTCAATAAAACTAGGATCTCCTCTCCCTCTTCCCCCTCATTCCTTACCCTGGACTTTATAGCTCCAACTTAGAAACATAGTATTCAGAGCTGGATCTTGGAGATCACCTAGGCCAATGCCTTCATTTTATGAATAAGGAAATAGAAGCACAGAGAGAAGTGACTGTCAGGCTGGGGTTACATAAGTGATAAGTAGAGGCAGAATCTGAACCCAAGTCTTCTGATTAGACATGGAGTCAGAGGACCGGGGTTCAAATTCTGATTCTGCCATTTGCCGTCTGTGAGAGCCTGGACAACTTCTCTGGACCTCAGTTTCCCTGTCTATAAAATGAAGGTTTTGGACTAGATGGATTTTCTTCCCAACCCTAAAGCCATAACCCTGGAATCCCATGGTTCCAGATACCATTCTCTTGTCACCAAGATGTATCCTTTACCACCTTGACGGGCTCTTGCTGCAGAAAGAAGCTGACTTCCTTTTGGTCTTAGGTAAAGCTCAGTCTTTCCCACTCCCTGATCTTTGTACGGACCAAGCAGAAGGTATCTGACTTTGTCCTGAGGCCCTCTTCTCTCTGACTACCTGGCCCCCATCCTGGACTTCCTGCCATCAGGAACAGCTGGTGTTATTAGTGTATTAATAATAATGTGATAATAAAGTTGCCAGGGCCTCTGAGATCCCCCAGAGAACATTCTGTCAACTTCCAGCTGGTTGCTGAGGAAATGATGATCTAGGCACGGGGCTGCAGATTGCACTCCAGGGGAGAACAGAGCCAAGCAGTGCTTGAGTGACCCCAAAAGTGTGTTCTGCTGTTTCAGACATCCAAGGGAGAGGAGCAGGAAGAGCACGGGCCACAGGAGTCACCGGGTTTGTGAAAAGACTGGTAGAGGTAGAGCTGGAAGGGACCTCCGAGATCATCTTGTCCAGAAGTCCGAGGGAGGTGGAGTCACCCAGGGAAGCACGTGGCAGAGCAGGGATTTGAATCCAGTTCCATTAACTTGAGATCCAGAATTTTCTAGATAACATGTTATCTATAAACCTTTTTATAGCTCTAGGTGAATGTTGTTGTTATTTCTGTTCTACTGCTGGGTGTTTTACTTCCCTCTTCCCCCTCAGGCCAGCTTTTGAGAGGGGTGGGGATGTAACATTCTCTCTGTGCTTGGACTGGTCCTGACCCAAGTGGGCAGCTAGGCAGTTGAGTGGATAGAGCACTGAGCCAGGAAGACCTGAGTTCAGATCCAGCTTCAGACACTTACTTAGCTGTATGACCCCGGGCAAAATGCTTAACCCTGTTTGCCTCAGTTTCTCATCTGTAAAATGAGCTGGAGAAGGAAATGGCAAACCCTTCTAGTACCTTTGCCAAGAAAATCTCAAATGGGGTAATGAAGAGTCAGATACAACTGGATGGCAACAATAAAAAAAAATGCTTATTCCTTCCCTTCCCCTATCATTCCTTCAAAACCCTCCGCTTTTCCTACCTTCCTATTGCTGTTGGGGATGCCACCACCATCCTCTCAGTTGCCTAGGCCCACAACATAGATATCATCCTTGACTTGTCCTTTTCATCCCCAGCCCCATCTAATTGGTTGTTGGGCCCTTCACAACACCTCTTGTACATGCTCCCTTCTCTCCTCTGACACTGGCACCGCCCTGGTGCAGGCCCTCATCACCTCCCACCTAGACGTTGGCAGTTGCCTGCTGGTGGGTGTCTCTTCACTCCTATTAGAATGTGAGGTTCTTGAGATCAGAGACTGTTTTGCTTTTTCTAATTGTATCCCACAGTGCCTAGCACACAGTAAGCACTTAATAAAAGCTTCGTTCACTCATTCACTCCAGTCCATCCTCCACTCAGCTGTCAAATTGATCTTTCTAAAGTCTAGGTATGACTCTGTCACAGCCCTAGTCACTAAATTCCAATCTAAAATCCTCTGTTTGGATTTTCAAGCCCTTCATAACTTGGCTTTTTCCTACCTTTTCAGTTTTTGTACACTTTATTCCCTCTGCATACTCTGTGAGGCAGTGACATTGGCCTCCATGATGTTTCTCAAACACGACATTCCATCTCCTGACCTTGAATGTTTTTACTGGCTGTCTCCCACCCTGGTACTCTCTCCCTTTTTCCTAGTTTCCTTCAAGTCTGAGCTAAAGTCCTCTCTTATACAAGAAGCCTTTTATAGCCCTCCTGAATTTTAGTGCTTCCCGCCCCCCCCCGAGAACAGCCTCAGTTTGTCCTGTCTGTATCTTGTTTGTACGTTGTACTTGTTTTCCCATTAGACTGGGAGCTCTTTGAGACCAGAGACTATGCTTTGGCCTTTCTTTGTAATCCCTAGTACTTAGTACAATGTCTTGCACGTAGTAGGTGATTAATAGGTGCTGATTTATATGCCAGATGTGGTCCTATCAGAGGTTAAGGTCGAGGGTTAGCCAGAGCTCTTGTGCCTCTTGAGTCCCAATGAGTGCCATGACTGTTAGTGAGGTACTCAAAGCTAGTTTGTAATGTCAGGTCTGCAGTCGGTCCTCTGGTCTCTTCTCCCCATCCTGAAGCGTAATTGAGTCATGGAGTATTGGGTTTTCCACAAACAAGAAAGTAGCACCATTCTTGATGAACCTGCACCCTGGACCTTGAGAACTAACCCCTTCTCACCTGGAGATAACATGAAAACCTCAGCTGGAGGGTTTGATTCCCCAGATATTGAAACTGGGGAATTGGGTCTGTCTTAGATGACCAGGGCTCTGGGAAAACAGAAGATAAAGACAACTGAATTCGCTTGATATGACCAGGCCTCAGTTCCCAATAACTTTTCCTAAATTAGGACCTGCTTCTTCTGTGTTGCTCTGTTTTAATGAAATTTTGCCATCCGATTAGTCAAATTACTGACTGCATAGCCCTGACCCAGTCCCTTGTATAGACAGTTCTCTTTCCCTGCCTTAATCCCCCATTCACCCAGTAAAGACCTTTGCTGGTCTGGCCAAGGCCTATGTCCAGTCCTCTCTGCTGCCCTCATACCAGACAACCCTGCTCTCTTTCTCTGACAGGGAACCCACCCAAGCCGAGCTACTCAACTATTTATCATGTCCAGGGGCATTTGCATATTCAAAGGTTTATAGGACAGGATTTTAGGATCCTAGACCTAGATCTTAGAGGAGACTTCAGAGACTCCCCAACCCCCTCATTTTGTAAAGGAGGAAACTGAGGCCAGGTGAGAGGAAGAGACTTCACAGGCCTCTAGGCCTGGAGCTGGAAGGGCCATGCAGTCTAGCTGTCTCATTCCAAAGAGGAGGAAACCCCAGAAGGCCCCATGGCCACTGTCAGGGTGGAAGCCTTTAAATGTAGATTTCCAGCATTAGCTCTGTTTAGTTGAGGAAGTATTTGGAGGGTGAAGTGGAAGGCTTTCCTGGAAGCCTGAAATCACATCAGGAGCTATACTGCTGGCTTTTCCTCTATGTGAAACTGGACTTATTTCCCAAGTTGGGGCTGGGTACTTTTTAATAAAGCGGTATGTTGGATGCAGTCCAATCCAATAAGCATTTTTAAAAGTGTCTCTTCTCCAAGTATCTGTGCAAGGCACTATGCTGGGCTGTGGGGAAGGAAGGAAACAAGCATTTATTAAGGGATTTCTGTGTGCCAGGAACTGTTCTAAATGCTTTACAAATATTATTTAACTTGAGCCCCACAGTAACCCTGGGAGGTAAGTGCCTCTATTGACCTTATTTTATAGTTGAGGAAACTGACACAGACAGAGGTTAAGTGACTTGCTGAGGGTCACATAGTAAGTATCTGAGGCCAGATTTGAATTCAGATCTTCCTCCTTTCAGATTCAGTGTTCTATACACTCTGTAAACTAGTTACCTCTGGGGGATACAATAACATCTTGCTATGATATGTATATTTGCAATATATGTACTGTAAATGGGCAGTGAATGTAGTGCTGATGGAGGGTAGGGACAGGTTCCCAGTGTCCAGCAGATTAAACATAGTCAACATATATCTATATATCTATATATCTATATATCTATATATCCATATCTATATCTATATCTATATCTATATCTATATCTATATCTATATCTATATTCATTCAGCCAACAGGCTTTTATTAAGTGCTTACTGTATGCCAGGTATCGGGCTACTGCAGTTAGAAAAACAAAAATTAAAGTCTCTACCCTCAGGGAGCTTCCTTCCTTCCTTCCTTTCTTCCTTCCTTCCTTCCTTCCTTCCTTCCTTCCTTCCTTCCTTCCTTCCATCCGTCCGTCCTTCCTTCCTTCTGTCCTTCCGTCTTTCTTTTTTTTGGACATATAGGTCCCTCTACTTTTATTAAAAAAGTTATTTATTTTTAGTTTTCAACTTCACTTCTTTAAGTTTTGATTTTTAAATTTTCTCCCCCTTCTTCTCCTTCCCCTCCCCAAGATGGCATGCAATCTGATATAGGCTCTACTTATACATTCATATTAAGCATATTTTCCCATTAGTCATGATGTAAAGAACAATTAGAACTAATGGGAGGAACCCTGAGAATGAAGCAATAAAACAAAACAACCAAGGAAAAGAAGAGCAAATAGCATGCTTCCATCTGCATTCGATCTCCTAAGTTCTTGTTCTGGACGAGGACGGCATTTTCTGTTGGAGTTATCTTAGATTCTTGCATTGTTGAGAGGAGCCCAGTCTATCAAAGTCAGTCATTACACAGTGTGGCTGTTATTGTGTACAACGCTCTTCTGGTTCTGCTCACTTCACTCACCATCAGACCATACAAGTCTTTCCAGGTTTTTCTGAAGTGTGCCTGCTCATCATTTCTTATAGCACAATAGTATTCCATTACATTCATATACTACAACTTGTTCAGCCATAGGGAGCTTACGTTCTGTTGTGGGGAACCAACGTACATACACACACACGTTTCAAAATATGTACAAAGTAAGTAAGAGGAAGGAACCAGCAGCTGTTGGTGGGTGAGGTGGGCATCAGGAAGGGCCTTATGTAGGAAGTGATACTTGAGCTGGGTCTTGGAAGAACCAAGGGCTTCTAAGAGGCAAAGGCAAGGGGGAAGGGTATTCTAAGCATGGAGGCAGGAGATGAGACTACTGTTTTCAGAGAATAGCAAATAGGCCAGTTTGTCCACAAGGTAGTGCTTGTGATGGGGAATGCTGGGTATGAAGCCTGGAAAGGTTGCCTGAAACCAGCTTTTGAAGGACTGGGCAGAGGGACTTTTATTTTGTTCTAGACACTAGAGGAAGTCCCTCGAGCCTCTTGAGCAGGGGAGTGACATGGTCAGAGCTGGGTTTTAAGGTTTGCCAAGTACTTTACCTACCTTATCACCTTTCAGTCCTCGTAGCCACATTGTGAAGTAAATGCTACAGGAGTTATTATCTCTGCTTTACAGATGAGCAGACTGTGGTTCAGAGCGTTCAAGCGACTGGTCCACAGCCACACGTCTAGTCATTGTCGGAGACAGTATTCCAAGGAAGGTCTTTGTCATTCTTGAGAATATTAATGGTAGCATGGCTATATCTTTGCACCTCTTTCTGATTTGAAAATTTTGTATAGGGTATTTAATAGACCCTTCCTTCCATTGGTGATTAAGAATTTTATAACAAGATCACTGGTTCCTTAGGGGAGGGGTCCCTAATCTTTCTGTGGAGATTGTAGATCTGGAGCTGGAAGGGACCTAAGAGACCATTTAGTCCCAGCCCTTCATTTTACATAGGGGGCAACTGATGCCCATGGAGGTTCAATGACTTGACCAATGTCATAAAGGGCGTAAAGGATGGAGGTTGGACCCAAGCTTATTTCCTTTGACTCCAGATCCTGTACCATTTCTAGTGTCCTCTTTATTCTGTGTGGGAAGAGATGATGTGCTGCTGGTAGAAACTATGAGTGGATCCCTCTTTGCTTGGAGTCCCAGTAGGTGTCTATCCTAGAGAAATGTAGGAGAACAGCTAGAGATCAGGCTACAGAGCTCACAGGTGGACATCTCAGCTTCAGAGCAAAGAACACTGGATTTGGAGTCAACTCCAGTCTAGATTCTGCCACTTCCTTTGGTGGGACAGTAAGCAAGTCAATTCATTTCTCTGGGCCTCAGTTTCCCCAAATAATAAGTGGGAGGGTTGGACTATGTGATGTCTCAGGTCCTTCTGGCCTCAAAAGCCAGTGATCAAACTTTGATCCTCTGACATTGTATAGTACATTACAATTACAAAGCACAGCTCTATCCACTATCTTGTATCACTGAACCTTAAGAAAATCCTTTGCAGACAGCAGTAAAGGTATTCATGCCATTTTGCACATAAGGAAACTGAGGCTCACAGAGTGAAGTGACCTATCCAAGGCCACACTGTTAGTAAGTATGGAGCTAGACCTCACCTGAAGTTTCCCTCCTTCTAGTTCCCTCCTTCTCTTTCTATGCCAGGATGCTAATCTCTCCTGCAGTAACTAGGGCTTGATCAGGCCAGTTGGCAGCCCCTGCCTTAGACTCAAGACGGAGGGCACAGAAATGAGCCTGAAGGAGACCAGAAAGACACTTAGGACCACCTTTTGGGCCTATGGGGGTGGGGTGGGCAGAAAGACACAGAGAGAGGGAGTCAGAGACGGCAGAAAGAGAGAGATCTTTCGAGGGCCTGTGGTGATCTCTTTTGGACATGTGGGCAGTCAAGGAGCTGCTCTCCTGATTCCAGACTGTAGGGGACAGTGCTCCAGGCCCTGACAAGTTTCTCCCACTCTCTGCTCTAACCTTCCCTTTTGAAATTCTCCTCTGGGCTCCTTATCTCTTCCTAGCCATGGTCTCCTCCCTTTTCTCTCTTCTTCTTCTTTTGATGTCCTGGGTTTCTCCCCTTGCCCTCCCCTGGCTCTCTGGAATCCGACCCCATGTTCTCAGCCCCCGGGATGGGGGAGGGGCAAGGTTGGGCAAGGGGGCTCCTTCTGGCAGTTGACAGCTTGGTTCTGACAGTTGGTGTGGCGGTTGGGGAGGGGCCAGTCTCCAGCTCACTGGCCCCACAGCCAGGTCCTCCTTCCTTTGCCTCTTTTCTCTCCCCCTTTTCTCCCCTTTCCCTTTCTCTCTGTAGCAATCGTCTGCTTTTCTGCCTGTGATTCATACATTGCCTGTCCTCTCTGCTTCTCCTAGATTGGATGAGCAGGTGTCAAGGAAAGGGAAGTGAGGGGGAGGGTGGGAAGGAGCCTGGTGCCAGCAGATGGGTCTTAACTCTTTCAGCCTCAGCCTGCAGCCTTGGGGAGAGATTCTTCTCTGCTCAGAAAGGTTCAGGGGACATGATGTGCCCTAAATTTCCATCAGTCTTGGTCTTCCCTCTTCACTGAAGGACAATACAGTCGGCTTTTCTGGTGTCTCTGTCCAGTAATGAGAATGAGTTTTCATTCCCTATTGAAAATGATGAAGCAAATATAGTATTATCTCTAGAAATTTTTTCCTCTTAGAACTTTCAGCTTTGGGGAGAAATGGGAACGGGCAGACAAGCCAAGAGATCTGCTTCCAGTGCAGGTTCTAGGGTCATTAAAGATAGAGCCCCATGTCTTAGCTTCTTCAAGCTAAGGTCCCAGTTGAGGAGGAGAGGTATTCAAAAATATTGTTCACTAGCCCCCACTGAGTTGAGAAAAGGAACCGATTTATTTCAGAAAAATCTTTTCAACAAAGGATTAACATTTTTTTAAAAAAGAGAAGAATTTGTATATGTACCTTTCCTTTACCTGGGAAATCAAATTCAGCAGAGTTTTGCCTTTCCCAGGCATTCTAGGTAATTGAGATTTGAATATTTGAAGGGAGACATTAATAGTGGGGGAACACTGGTCTTCGGGATCAAGAAACTTGAATTCTGGATCAGCTGTGTGACTTTGGTTAAGTCATTTCACTTCTCTGAGTTCTAGCTTCTTCATCTGTAAAAATGAGGGATTTGGACTAGATGATCCCCAAGATCATTTCCAGTTTTAATTTCTCTGTGCTTAATGGGCTTGCCTGATGCATCTTTTACTATTTCTATCTGGGTCTACCTTGGATTGGGCTTGGATGGTCCCCCTTGCTTGTTTCACCTTTCTGGGAATCACTGTTCTCTGGCTTTCTGTCCTCACTGCTTTGAGTCTTCCTCAGCACCTAGGGCAAGAGCTGTTCCTAAATTAGTATTTCCCAAGGTCTCAAGCTTTGGAACAGTGTGGAATGTAGGTAGGGGGTGGGGGTACTTCTGCTTTGAAAAGGAGCTGGAGCTGGACAAGGAGGCAGTGGGTCCAGGGAAAAGGGTGCCAGGGCCCACTTGTGCAAGAAAACATATCCAAGATTATCCTCTTCTGTGTCACACAACCAAAGCAATATGGGCCAGATGCTTAGCAACAGCCCCCAACCTTGCATGTGTTCATCAAGCAACAGATCACTCATTTGGGAGATCATCTCCAAACTTTGAAGCTATTGTTCATTTGAACCATATTTCATCTGAATACAACTGTTGTGGACATGCACCTGGGCATGGGGGTAGTCCTCCCCCCACCAAAGTGGAATTTGCCCCAGTAAAGCAAGAAGTACCATGGATACCATGGAGTATTTTTCCCCATACACATGGTAATAGTTATATTACATTGTATCCTTTGAGAAAATGTGATAACTGAAAGCTAATATGAATTTTGTGACTTTTCAAAATCACTTTGTTGTATTTGATCACAATTGTTGTTGAGTCATTTTTCAGTCTTGTTTGACTCTTCGTGATCCCATTTGCGGTTTTTTTTGGCAGAGGTACTGGAGTGGTTTGCCATTTCCTTTTCTAGTTCATTTTACAGATGAGGAAACTGAGGCAAACAAAGTTAAGTGATTTGCCAGGGGTCACACAGTTAGTGAGTACCTGACTCCATATTTGAACTCAGGAAGATGTTTTTCTGACCTCAGGCTAAGTGCCACCTAGCTACCCTTAATCGTGATTGCATATAGGAGAAAAGTCTATCTGTATCTCTCAATCCATCTATCTATGACACATTATTCCACTTCTCCCCCTTCCCACTCCACTGCCAGAGTTCTCAACCCACAAAGGTTGGGAATTAATGCTCTGTAGGATTTTCTCTCTTCCTTCCCAATCCAGAGTGTCTTTCTTTAGAGTTACAGGGTAGCATTCTTGGAGTGGTGGAAGTTATGCTACTGTCACTTAGACTAATCACAAATTGTGATGATTTTCTTGCCTGTAAAATGGTGGGCTTAGACTAGATGATGTCAAGGATCCTTCCTGGCTCTAACATTCTCTGGTTGTCTCTCTCTCCCTCTGTCCCCCTTTCATGATAATCACCTGTGCCTTCTATGTGGGTACCACTGCCACTTTTTGCCCCCTCCCCCCATCACTCTCCTCAGTTGGCTGTAGCTGAGGAAAGCTGAAAGGTGAACTTAGTGACTTGGATCTAGGGGTTGCAGGGCTGAAGAATGGAAGGTATTAGGATTGTTGGGATGGGAATGAGAGGCTTGTTTGCTCTAGCCACGCCTTCCCCTCCCCTCCGCCCCAGCTCCTCCAGTTTGCTCAGGCATGCTAGGAATAATAATAATAAATAATAATAATAATAATAATAATAATATCCTGCATATAGTCTTCAAACCACTTTCACATATATTCTCTGCTTTGTTCCTCACAGTTATTCCTGTGAGGTCAGTAGAGCATGTGTTATTTGCCTCAATTTATAGATTTTAAAAATGGGGCCAATTGAAGTTATATGACTTAGGCAAAGTCATACAATGAGTTAGAAAGAAAGCTTCTTAACTCATGTCTTCTATTTCTGGTCCAGGTCACTCTCTACTCCTGCCATAACTTCCTGTTGATCAGTAAACCAATGAATATTTCTTGAATACCTGCCATATGCCCAAAGCTGTAGTAGGATCCCCAGGAAAGACAAAACTCTAAGACACAGTCCCTTTCCTTTAAGAACTTAACTCTAAATTTTTTGAAAATTATTTTCTTTTTCAGTTATTAAGCATTCAATTTTTTCCTCATCTCCCCCGCCCCCATATCCACCAGAAAACAAAAAAGAAATACAGAACCCCTCTATCATCTAAGTACAGTGAAGCAAAACGAATTCGCACATTGGCCAGATCCCAAAATGCACTTGTCATTCTGCATCCTAGTCTACCATCTCTGTCATGAGCTGGGGTTCTCTTCTTTGTCAGGCCCTCGGAATCATGGTTGATCATGTAGTTGATCAGAGTTCTTAAGTCTTTCAGAGTTGCTCAATTTTTACAATATTGTTGTTAGCTGAACAATGTGATGGTTTATAAAGAGAGGCTGTTCAAAGGGCCGAACTTTGTTGGGGCCCAGGGTCAAGCCATAGCTCTGCAGGTTCAAGGTGTTAGTTTTTACTCCTTCCGCCCCAGGCAAATCAGGCTCTAGGTCACTGGGGCACACTAACTAGGCCCATAAGAGAGCAGCTGCTAAGCCAGAGCGCCAGTTCATTAATTTGTGATGAGAAATAGAAGTGCCAGGCAGAGAGGCCTGCTCCTGTGAGCTGTTCAGTGCAGCATCTTCCCAGCAGGACAGTCTACTTGGGGAAGAGATTAATATGGGAAAGTTGCTGGGCAGTCACAGTCAAGTGTTCTTTGTGGAGGATGCAGTCTTCTTACTGCATGGAGCAAATATATAACTAGCGATTGTGGTGCCCAGGATAAGTGTGTGAAATGGTGCCTAGGGCAGATAGTGGGAAATGTGACTTCAGATTCTCGGGGGGTGCGAGGGGGACCTCAAAACATGAGTTGCAGAGAGACAGAGATCCAAGTCCTTGGAACATAAGCCCCTGTTGTGGAGGAGAGCCCAGGATACCATGGGGCCACTTTGGGAGAGGAGCGCATCTGGGCTTGGACATTTATCTGTAGTAAATGTTCTTATTCTTTACATTTTGATGCCCTAAAACAAAGCCCTCATCACCCTACCGTAGTTACAGCTCTGCTAGGTATCATAGCTGCTGAGTGCATTGGACTCTCACTCTGGCCCATCAGTGCACCCTTCCCCTTAAAAAACACCATTTCCTAACCAGTTTTCTCTTTTCGATATCCCTTCTTAGGCCCCTAAATCATAATTAGGCTTCTTGTATATGTTACAGTTTCTGAGATGACATCTTGTCTCATGTTAATTAAATTTCACATGGATGTTGCCACTTTTCAGGGAGATGTGAGAGGTCCTTGGGGAAGAGTTATAGAATGCACTTTGGTCCTGTCCATAAACAGGGGCAGACCATCTCCTGGGAGGGAGGGGTCACTTCTGCAGTGTCTCATCTCATCTCTTCTGTGGTGGTTCTTTTTTGGCTTCAGTATCAGAGGGTGCCTTTGTTCTGGAGTCTGTGGCCCACCCCAAACCCCTGCCCTGTGCCCAGAAGTCTACCTGGGGACATGAAGTGGGCACATAAGACAGGAAGCACATGAGTATTAAGCTAGGTGGCCCTGGCTTGGGGCTGAATACAGGGAAGATTAGTGGAGGCTGAGGTGGTTGGGCAAGGCTTTGTGGAGAAGGTAGGATTTGAGCTGGGTGTTAAAGAAAGGAGTAAGATTTGGACTAGCAGGGGTGGGAGAGGGTGTAAAGAGTCTGCTGGGGGTGGCATTTTAAGATTACAGGCGACAAGCCAGGTGAAAGATAGAAAGCCAATAAGACACAGTCCCTTTGTCTTTTCTCTCATTTTCTCCCTTGAGCTCCAGTCCAGCTGTACTTTGGAAATTTTCTCTTGACCAAACCGTTGGTGTCTTCAGCCCCACATACTCAAAGCTGAACTCATCTTCCCCCTAAACCTGTCCATCCTCCCAACTTCCCTATATAATTTGATGGCGCTGCCATCCATCCACCCAGTCCTCAGAACTGGAAAACCTGGAGTCCCTCCCTTCTGCCTTCAGTAATTGCTTTAGGTTTGCACACCTATAGCACTGCTGCCTACTTCTGTTGAAGCCTTCATTAACGTCCCTGGGGAAGGCTGGGGGTGGGGGGAGTGGTGGGGAGGTGTCTTGCTGACATCTCAGAACCTGGATTTGGTGGAGTTTCTCTTGAGGGAAAGCTTTGCCCAATTCTGAGACTTGAAGGTGGTCAGCTGATTGTCAGAGCCTCTCCTCAGGACAATATTATCCCTTTATCTCCCAAGGACTGGAGACAAGTCCTAAATACACAGGGGATAGAGTTTTCTTCGCTTGAAAATCCTTCTAATACTGATCTAACAGTACTTGCTGGAGTGGGGTGTGGGAGATGGGGAGAATATGTAGAGGAGTTGGTTGGCCAGGGACCAATGAAGCATAGGGTGGATGCTCACGGATGAGCAGAACTCTATGGTCAATAGACCCACTGGACTTACTACTTGAACAATGGGGAAGGGTCCTATCATTTGATCTGCCAGCTTCTTTGAAAGTCTGTCAATCCTATGTTCTGTGTGCAAACAACAACAACAAAAACCACCTGGTATTCCCCTTACAGAGGCCACCCACAGCCAGGGGCTTCCATGGTTATCTGCTCACTTCTTGTAAGGTCTCTCTAGCTGCAAGTAATGTATCTTGTAAGTCGGCCTGTGCCACCTCCACTTCCCCCAGTAACTGTCTACTGTAGGCTGTGAAGTTTGGGTGGTGGTTGGGGGTGAGTGAAGAAAAGAACTGAAGTTCAAAAAACACAGTTTGTGTGCAACAAGGGGATATTCAATGACGTCTGCAGCTTAGGGCCTGTTCCAGCACAAGAGAGGCATTCTGTGAGCTCGGTAGTATTTATACCCTTTTATTGAGTACAGCTCAGTGGGAAAGTTGGAGGAGCTATCTGAGTAAGAACAAAAGCAGATGTTGGCACGGGCAGGGTGGGCCATACCAATTAGAGGCCCAGAGGAGGTGGGCTGCAGAGAGGGGAGGGCAAACTTCCGAGTGGTGCTAGAGGCTTCCCTTCATACAAGGCAGGTGGCACATAGACCTGGATGAAGACCTATGCTGGCAACGAAGGAACATTCTTTTTTTTTAATCTACTCATGGTTTGGGTGATGTTTTTTTTTTTGCTCAGCTACTTCTAAGAGAGGGAGGACATCTGTGGCCAAAGCAGACTTGGGGGGTTGGGGCTGCTGGGATTGCTCTCTTTGTCCTAAGGTAAATGAGGAGGGGTGGGATTGAGTTGTTATAGCAGAAGCCTGCAGTGGGCAGAAGGGCTTAGCAGTCCTCCTGGTGGTAGGAGGTGTAACAGTACAGGTACAGCTCCTAGCATCCTGTTCGTCCTCTCTGACTGGCCACTGAAGTGGGGGCCCTGTGCAGTGGAGAGATGACCCTTAACCTGGAGGATGGTGAACAAAGTGGACGCTGAACCATGCTATATAGTGGGGGGGCCCCAATCTGATGTGAGGTGAGATGGGAGGCCACGTGGGCCACTGCTTCCCTAGTGCAATGATTGAGCTGTTTTAGTCTCTTTAGGGGCGGGGCTACAGGGGAAAGGGAGAGCTGTTGCTGGGGATGAAGTGAACCATTTTTATGAGGGCATCCTCTGACAGTGCTGTAGGATGACAGGTGCTTAGTGATGAGGTTGGGAATGGTTATACCAGCCCAGGTGGTTTCCTTAGCAGATGTTTTGCTCAGGCACCTACTCCACAGGACCAGACATATTGACTGATATATTGCTGGAGATGGGGCTGGTGGCATTAGTGTTCGTGGGTGACCCTGGATATCCAAGCTGTGGTGGCAGCCTCAGTACTGCCCATCAAGGGCCCTTTCCCCCACAAGTGATAGATGAAAGGGTCTATAAGATGTTACTGTCCTCTGAATTGGGGAGTGAAGGGTCTTTCTATTTGGATGATTGATGGGCAGCTAGGCCTTAGAGTAAAGGTCCCGTGGGTTGTGGTCTTTGTGGTTGCTTGAGGACCAGGAATTTGACATAACATTCTCTAGATGTGGTCATGCTCACGTGGACCCCTGATGGTTTACCGGTTGGGGAAGGGAACTTTAGATGTATACCATGGAGAAATTAAACCAGTTGATGGCAAACCTTGCCTTACTTGGTTGAATTTGGAGGCGAATTAGGGATACCCTAGGTCTTTGTGGTCTGACTGGATTGCCTCAGAGTGCTAGGCCCCTACAAGCGATGATGCCTTCATGGCCAGAAACTTTTTTCCCAAATTGTTTGTTTTTTTCATGGCCGTAGGTAGCTTTTGTCAAGATGTACATGCATGCACCGCATGTACCACGTGCACACACATACCACAGGTACGTGCATGCACACAGACACGTGTATACACATGCATCTAAGGCTAAGGTAACTTAGTGATGTGGGAGGTGGTGGTATGGAGACCAGCTTGGGAGAGGGAATTTCCCATTGCCACCTTGTTTCTAAGCTCGAGAATGTTCATGCACCTTGGATTCTTAGTACTGGGGCTGTATAGGAGTCTTTTTCAATCTCTTAACTGCCTTTCTCAATGAGAGAGGTCCAATTAGAAGTCCATGCTTGGGGAGGAAGCTATGTGAGGAGGACCTTCAAGATGGAGCAGTTCAGGATCCAGCAGTGGTAGCCCATGAATCCCAGCACTTCTTTGGTCCTGTATACTCCTTTCTACAGTGTCCCTTCCAGCCTTGCACATAGGTAGTTGGGGTGCAGGCATTGAAAGACTTTTTTGACCTCAGTGACAAGTTGGTTGGGGGACCAGGAGGAGATCTGAATGTTATAGAGTTGCATGGTCTCCCCCTGATCCCATGGGTCCTGAAGAAAGGAAACACGACATCTTCTCAAAGCTTGGAAGTGTTGCATAGGCCAGCTAGCTTAACACTGTAGTCAGAGTTAGCAAGCGTAGTCAGAGTTAGCAAGCAGTACTGCTGGATGCAGCTAGTCCATTGGGCTGCTGTGTGAAGCAAGGGCCAAAGCCCCATTCCAGAATTGCAGCATCTAAGAGCTAGAAGGGACCTCAGAGACTATCTTGTCCAACCTGTGTCTGTCTAAGAAACCCCTCTCCAGCATCCCTGGCAAGCAGCTCCCCTGGCTCTTTTTGAAGGCCTTTAGTGAGAGGGACAGCTCACCCCTGCCACGATAGCCCCATCCCACTTTTGGTTGGCTCCCACCATAAGAAAGTTTTTCCTTACATCAAACGGAAACCTGCCTCTCTGCACCTTCTATCCACTCCTCTTAGTTCTATCCTCTGGGAATGAGCAGAATAACAAGTCTAATCTGTTTTCTGCATGACCCCCTTCAGAGCTATCATGTGTCCCCTCTGAGTCATTTCTTCTCTAAGCTAACCACTCCTGCTTCCTTCGACCGGTCCTTGTATGGCATGTTCTCTAGTCCTCTCACCATCTTGGTCGGCTCCTCTGGACACACTCCAGCTTGTCTGTGTCTTCTAACAGGTCGTGCCCAGAACTAAACTATGCACAATAAAAGAACGTGAGGTGTTGAAGGCCTGATAGTTGTGGCAGGCCCTGGAATAGCGTGAAAATGCCAGCATAGGAGACAGGGAGGGAGGAAGGGAAACAGGTACACCCTTGTCATGTTTTTTTCCCACAGAAGTTTCTGGAGTGCTTCCTTCTTGAGTCTGATCAGGGAACAAATTTGGTTCAAAGGGATGAGTGCTCTTTGGACCAAATGGATTGCCACCACCCCAGGGCTGGTTGGGAGTTGTTGGGGTAGAGTTGGGGTGAAGTGTGCCTACCTCGTTGTCACTGAAGATGCCCTGATAGTAGTGGTATTAGGGCGGCAGCACTGGGGTCTCTGGTTCTGGCAGGGTGCCTTGGCAGGTGGTCCCTTGCCTGCCTTTCCAACAAGCTGGCTGTTAAGAGGCAAGAGCAAAAGTGTTCATCTGCCTCTTGAGTCTTTAGAAGGGTCTAGGTAATGCTGATTTTGCTTCTGGATCTTAAGGTTATTTGGAATATGGGGCAGGGGATCTTGTGACTTCAGAGGTGAGAAGTCTTCCTCATTCCCCACCCCACTGCCAACCCCTGAGGCCCACAAAGCCTTAGTTTCTTGAGTCACTGGTCCTGATTGCAAAGGCCACTTATTGATAGCTTTCACTATAGTAATGATAGCTACTCACTTCCCCTAGGATGTTAGCTCCATGCTGTTGCTGAATGTGTGAGAAGTCAGGTCCAGAGTGCCTGTCCTGTTTGTTCTAGACTAAGAGGTGGAGGGAGGGGTGAGGTTGGTTCCCCCTTCTCGATCCATGCTATTGTCTGTCCTCCTGGGCCCTTGGCAGGCCACACCTGGAATGGTTTAACAGGCAAACCATACTACAAACCTATCCTCAATGCATCCTGCTGTTTGGGTTGTACCTCACCTACAAATTGGACAGGTTCTTCAGGCATAAGGCAGGAGGGCTTGCTTGAAGGAAGAAGTGGATATGGCCCTGGAGAGGTCTGTTCCTCTATGACTCTACCTCTTGAAATCTCTCTCTTCCTTCATGGCCTAGGTTGGTCACCACCTCCTCCATGAAGCCCTTCTTTTTTGTCCACTACCACTCCAGATGAAACTGTTTTCTCATGCCTCAAAATTTTCTCTAGGTATTTTGTCTGGATCTCTCCTTTGCCTATATCACAGTCTTGAAAGATCTATACCAAAAACATACAGTGAAATTCTGTACCAAAGGATAATGATTCAAGCTTCTCCAGATTGGGGGTTGGGTGGGGGAATGGTGGTGTTTAAGACTGGACCCCGAGGGTAGGTAAGATCACCATAGCTGAGCAAGTCAGGTAACATGGAGAAGAGAAGCTAGGTTTTTGGTTCCCAAGGTGGCTTTTTCTCTGTGTGTATAAGCAAGGAAGGTTTTTGATTGATTGATTCTGAGACCACAGTCCAGCCTTCCTAGATCCTCTGTGCCCATTGAACATCCTTGGGGCACTTGGTTATCTTCCAGGCAGGAGTCTTCAGACAGATCAATTCTGAAAGCTTCCGAGGATTCTTTGTCAGGCCATCAGGGTTGGGGGATTGCCAGGGATATTCCATTCTGTAAGTGTACCTGAGACAGTTTCTGGATTTTCATAAGAATACTTGGCCCCCTCTGGTGGAGGGGGTGGTAGGGGCAGGGTAAGATATCATCTATAGGGAAGCCTCTGCTATGTTGCCTGGGCAGGGTGGGAGAGGTTCCTCCTTGGGGAAAGTTCCTGGTGCCGCTGGGGACCTGGTGAATTTGAGGGCCTCTGAGAGAGAAGGAAAGAAAAGGAAAGGGGAAAAATGAGAAGCCCTGCTCTCTTTGATACAATTTTTTACTGCTACTTGGCCTGCTTCCTCTTCCTTGGGTGGTCAGACATTTTACTTCTTTGGCCCATTCTGATCTGAATGTTTGTGTTCACTACCTAGTCAACTATGACCTCTTTAAGGCAGAGACCGTGTCCTTTTGTACCTCTAGTCTTTTGCATGTAGTAGGCACTTACTGTTGGTTATTGGGATGTCTGATCTGCAGACAGTTGCCTTAGCCTTGCCAGTCCCCAGTATGCTCTCTTTTCAAGCTTACACCTGTTGAGCTCCTTGCAGCAGGAGCACAGGTATTGTGTCCACCAGTGCTGCAGAGGGGCAGGACCTGCCAGATCAGGACAGCTCACTCTGGCCGAGGCTCTGCTGAATTACCTGATTGAAGTGGGATGAGGAGGGTCTGGGGAAGCAGGCTACTCTCTGATGTTGGAGGAACAAGTGAGCCATGTTCTTTTCACTGTCCCAATGCTTTGAGTTCAGAGAAAAAGGGTTTGCAACTCTGGGAAATGAGGAGAAAGAAGGGAAACATTACGTGGATGTGTAAAGAGCCTGAGAAGGCTGAGTGTGGCAAAATGTCCATGGACACTTGAAAATAAGGCCAGGAGCAAAGGGTATGGAAAGTCCCAGAATCAGGCAAGGCACCTAATCCAAACCTGTACCCTAAGAAGAATTTCCTCTACATCGTAGCCAACAAGAGGCCCTCCAGCCTTTGCTTAAAGGCCTCTAGTGAGGGAGAAGCTGTCACCTTCCAAAGTAGCCCAGTCTTTCTTGTTCCAGTGAAGTTGATTTTTTGAGCTCAATTGTAAGACTTTATTTTATACTTATCCCTATTAAATTCCATCTTATTTGTTACACTTGGCCGTATAATCTAGCCTGCTAAGGGGTATTTTACATCTTGACTTTGTCATCCAACATGGTAGCTCTCCCTCTCAGTTTTGTGTCATTTGCAAATTTGATAAACATGCTCTCTTCACTATTATCTGGGTCACTGATAAAAAATGTCAAACAGTATAGATCTGTGGGGCACTCTGCTAGAGACTTTTGAAGTCAGCAACAAACTCTTAATGACAATTCTTTGTGTCTGGCCGTTCTACCAGTTGGGAATCACCCCCAGCCAAGCTGCCACCTAGCTAGCTCACATCTCTCCATCTTGTTCACAAAGATAGCCTATGAGATTTTGTAAGATGCTTTGATGAAACCTCAGGCAGGAAACTCTACCCACTGTATCCTCCTTATCAAGCAGTCTGATGATTAGCCTGTCAACAAAGGAGGTGAGGTTAGTGTGTTCTAGAGAAAGCTATGCTGACTCTGTGATGATTGCTTTCTTTTCAGGATGTTCACTGGCCCTCTCTTTAATAGCCCACTCTAGCATTAGGAGACTCTATTAGAGCTTCACATGGTTCACCTATGAAGTCATTCACTCCACTCCTCAGAAGCTTATTAAGTACTAAGTACCTATTCTGTGCAGAGCACTGTGCTGGGTGTGGTAGAGAGACACAAAGAGGTGTAAGAAATGGTCCATGGCTTCTAATAGTTTATAATCTGCTAGGATCTTAGATTTAGAGCTGGATATATACCTTTGTGGGAACCTCAGAGGTCATCTAGCCCAACCCCCTCATTTTACAGATGAGGAAACTTAAGCCTGGACTGGTTAAATGACAGGTAGTAAGTAGCAGAGTCAGGAGTCCAAACTAGCCATTCTTAACGCCAAGTCCAGTACGCTGCCCATTATACTATGGACTCCCTAGCAGTGAGACTGACATGTTCATGTACAGCAGATGGTGGCATGCAGTATATAGCAACTTATTGCCTTTGGCCAATCTGGTTGTTCTCCTTTCCTACCTAGATAATTGTCCTTTCTAGCACTGATCTTGGGTCTTTCTTTGGAAGAGCCCTGGAGAGAGCCAGCTATCTTGGAGATGTCTCTCTCCTTCCCTAACCCCCATCATTGGGATATAGTGGAGGAGCTCTCATAGGGAGGTTATACTTCTGTTTTGGGGGTGGCAATCTCTACTCACAGGGCTTGTCTGTCTTCTGTAGCAAGGGCACTCAGGCTATCAGGTCTGGGGGATGGCTGCAGGTAGAGCCAACTCGGGGAAGGTCTTGTTTCTTCCCTTGCCTCATCTCTTTCTTCTCTTCTTTAGTTCAGTAAATTAGGCCCTCTTCATCTCCCCTGTGTCAGAGTGTCCACCTTCACCTTTGCCAGACCTTCCTTCAGGAGTTAACCTTGATGTCACCTACTTCCTTTTGTTTAAAAAGCCTTCTTGCATTCCAGCACATCCAGAAAGCTAGCCAGGAGTGCAGTTCTAGTGAATCAGCGTGTGTAGGGTTGGCAGCCCAAACAAGCAGAGGTGTTCCATGGTCAGCTCACTTAGGAAAGAGACTCAGAGAGAATCCTCAGGTCTCAAACTTCTGTGCAGTCACCTGAGGTCTGCAAATAGCAAGAATCAATTGTGGAGAATTTGAATTACAACTCATATGTTAACCATTGGAAAAGTGTAAGCTCATTTTTATCCTCATCTCTTAGTAAAGATGAGTTTTTTGGTAAATGTCTTTCTTTGGATCAATAAATGATGTATGTTATCTTTTTTTTTCTTTGGAGGAATGAGGAGTGGTGGGAGAAATATCTATTTTCTTTTTATAAAGTATTCTTTCCCATTAGTCTTAATCACATTCTCAAGTATACACACATACACACACACACACAAGCATGCATGTGTGTGTGTGTGTGTGTGTGTGTGTGTGTGTGCACGCGTGTGACACCAGGAAAAGAGGGCTTTGGGAAGGGAGTGATTACATTATTATCCTTGAAGCTACCGCTTTTGACCCTTCCCCTAATCCATACCCTATACCAGCCAATGTTCTCTCTGGACACAGTACCTGATGAGAAGAGAACCTGGTCAGATACTGAGAAGGACCCTTTCAAGCCAGAGGAACTGACTAGGCAGGTCAGCTCTGAGAATCAGTAGTTCTGAAATACTTGCGAGACAGCAGAAGCTCCGAGGTGCAAATCGGCACAAATGGTGCTGCCTGGTGCTCCAGAGAGGCATGCTCCATTGCTGTACTGACATTTCAGTTTTAGTCCCAAACCTTGTCCTGCAGATTTCTTCACCCTTGCCTTGCCCCTGTGATTTCCCAAGTGAATAGCCCAGTCAGACTGGCCTTGCTTTCTTTAGAGCTTAGCCCCTCAAAACCTGGACTAGTGATTATAAGTAACAGCATGTGACCCTAGTTGGTACTTCTGGCCAACTGAACCTAGATACGCCTTCTAGGTTAGAGGCCCTAGAAATGGAAATTCAGGTCCCAACAGTTGTTGAGGGGGAGGGCCAGAACATGGTATTAGAATGGAATATTATTTTGGAAGCAACCTTAGAGATCATGCAGTCCAACTCTCTCATTTTATAGATGAGGAAATTGAGGCTTGGAAAGGGGAGATGGCTTGCCCAAGGTCTCACAGCCGAATACTAGCAGTCAGGACTAGAAGTCGGTTCTCCTCAGTCATAGCCAGGACTTGTTCTATTCCATCACACTGACCCTCTAGTAGGATTTCCTCAGATTTCGAATAAGCATTTGAAGACTCCTTTATTTCCCCTCCCACCAGAAAAATTCCCTTTGCTTTGAGATTGAGGAGCAGCTGAGCTTAAGGCCCTGAGGATCTATCTCTTGACCACCTCTCAGGGCTTTGGGGTTACCTTTCATCCTAATACTTCTGGTGATGCCTAAGGCCATATGAAGGGGGGGTGTAGTTGGCCTCTCTTGGAGTCATTGTATCAGCAAATTTACCTTTAATCAGTTAACTAATAAATTTGACAGGGTTTTTTTTTGGTTCCCCTTTTAGTCTGATTATGCCTCTGTCTCCTTTGCTGGATAATTATCCATCCCCTAACCTAGTTTAAAGGTGGGTATCCTCCAAGGCTCGACTAGAATTTTCATCTCTCTCTAATCTGTTTAAATGTTCATTTTCTTAAAGATTCACTTTATATAATGTTGGTTCCCAGTACTACCCCCCTCAATAACACCTTCCCCTCTCCTTTTAACAAAGAAGTACAGTTAAGCAGACCAACTTGACACATTAACCAGGTCTCCACACTTTCTTTCTTGGTGATCTCATCATCCCCCATCTCTCCCCAGATGACATCCCAATAGTTACATCCAACCCTAACTTTTCTTCTGAATGCCAGGCCTAAATCACCAACTACCTACTGGGCACCTCCATCTGTGGGTCCTATTGGCTTTTAAAGTTCAACGTCTGCCAAATTGAGTTCATTATTGACACCCTACCCACCCCACCTGGCCTACTGCTCTTCCAAACTTCCTTATTTTGTAGGAATATATGACAGTCCTTTTTATCACATTGGTACTCAAACTTAGAGTCATGTTTGAAACCTTTCTCTCCCTCATAACCCTTATTTCCTATAACTTGACAAGTGTTGTCCATTCTATCTCTGCAGCATCTCTCATATCCATTCCCTTCTTTCTACTCAGAGCCACTTTGCTAGTTCAGGTCTTCATCAGGTTTCATCTGGAGTATGGTGGTACCCTATAGGTTCTGTCTGCTTCCAGTCTTTTTCCTCTCCTATTAAACCTGCCAAATGAATAGTCCTCAAACATAGGTCTGACCCCACCAATACTCAGCTCAACAATCTTCTGTGGCTCCCTTTTGCCCCTCAGGATAAAATATAAACTGATCAACGTGGCATGTAGAATCCTCCTAAGTATGGCTCCCTTCTACCTTTCCTGTGTTATTTTATGTCACTCCTCTTCATGTGTCTATGTTCCAGCCAAATATGCATCTTGGCCATTCTCCGTCACCCCATTTCCATGCCTTTCCTCCCTCAGCTCCACCATTTAGAATGCCTCCAGACTGAGCCCAATTTCCCCTACCCAAGCAAAGGCTTTCTGGAGTCCACTCTATCCTCTAGCTGTTAGTGCTCCCTCCCACAAAATTATCTTGTATTTGCTTCTTTGTGTCCCTGTTAAGTATATCCCCATAGCTTTGACTGTAAACTCCTTGAGGGCAGGAACTATTTTGTTTTTGTTTTTGTATCCCCATGTAGCATCTAACATAGTGCCTGGCATATAGTAGGTACTTAATAAATGTTGAATTGAGTCTCATCAGTCTGCATTTGCACTCTAGGTAAGAATAGTACTGTCAGGGTACCTGTGTAGCTCACACTTCAGAGTCACTGAGGAATCAGAAACTCATAGTCTTTGACATAGAAAAGGGCCTCAAAGACAGGCCTGAAACAATGGGGACCCTCTTCCTTTTGACAGCTCTAGCTGATGGTGAGATTCTACTTTCAGCCAGGATGAAACTCTGTGCCTTTGGACCAAGGCACTTAGGGTCATTATGTTGACCCAGCCTATGCAAGCTGCATCAGCACACCCATGTGATTCAAGGACTGGCCGGTGCTGGGAGAGGCCATGGCCTAACCTTGAGCTGTAGGCACTGGCCACAGATTTTGAGGGGGGGAGGGTATCCAGAAGATATTAACTTTTAGCTTGATCGGTCCTCCCTTTTCTCTCTTGTTCTGAGAGATTAAATTGTCTGAGACAGCAGAATACCTCCACTGAGTGGAATGCTAAGGTTGTTTGGGAAAATTACAATTTAATATTTAATCAACACTTACTCTGTGTCCCAAGTAATTCTCTAGATATGGGGCATCTCCTCGAACTTGTGATTCAGTCAGAGCCACTTTCAGTAGCCAACCACTTCAAGAAGTAGTTAGTACCAGCACCAGAAAAACACATTTTCTGCCTAATTGAGGTGCATATTTTCTCCCCATACTGGCCACAGGACAGTGTGAAGACTATAGTCCTGGGTCTTTAAGTTCTGGTGGGCTACGTGAGTTTAGACTTTGAACTTGAGGCTGAGGCTCTCTGGGATTTCATTGATAGGATTCTGCATAAAGCACAGGTTTATTAGAACTTGCGAGTCCTGGGTGGAGGCTCATTTGCCTTTTTTTCTTTTTCTTTCTTTTTTTTCTTTTTTGCATGAGAAGGGGAAGTGGGTAAAGATTTCATCCTCGATGGTGCCAAGCCCTTGGGTTTAAAGTCAGAACCTTTACTCCTAATCTCAGATCCCATGAACCATTGATGTAGATTTTTACAGTCACCATGTGACAATTGAATGGGGCCTTAGAGATCATATTGTCTAAACCCTGCATTTTACAGATGAGGAAACTGAGACCCAGAAAGGTGAAGGGACTTGCTAGGGGGTCACATAGTGAGTTAGCCGGCAGTACTGGAATGGTCCTCAGGTCTCCAGTGATTCTTCTACTACACTATAACCAGGTTCACATGGGTTTGATGAATAGCAGGTGAGACCTAGTTTGGATACAAGAGGAGAATGGAAGAAAGACAGGTTTCCATGACCAGTGTGGGGACTCTTTTTTGGGGAGCCATTTTGCCTTTGTAGTGCCTCATTCTTCTTTTATCATCTTTTGAATGGTAGTGTTTTCTATAACCTCCAGAGCTGATAAACCACAATATATCTGGACCAACTTTAGTTTATGCTTATGATCTTTGGTAACATCAAACCTGTGTGTTAGACAGGTATAGCATGGTTACATCAACTGACTATATCCTGAGCTGGATATATGCACTTTCAACCTCTGGCCTCCCTGGCTTGGTGATTGGTCCAATGACCCTATTCCACATAATCTTACTCAGATGCCTGATTATAGTGTGGAAGTGACTCAGGACTCTCAAAGGCAAAGGCAGTGGAATTTAAGCTCTGATAGGCTCTAGGAGGCTACAAAGCTTTCAAGGACAGTGCTAGTGATAGGCTGTGACTGCTTTCCAAGGGCTGGCCTTGTTAAGGACCCAGGGGCTAATTGTTATCGGTAGCCTGGACACTTGGTGATGAATCTTTTAGTTATGGCAATCTAGGAAGAAAGCAACACAAAATGGCCCTCAATTCTGAGTGGCCCCCTGACGCTTCTGCAGTGATGCTTGCAAAGTGGTGGAAGAGGGACAGAATCACACTTTTTTTTTTAAAGCCCACTTGTAAACTAACCCAACTATTCCTCGTACAATGAGTTGACATTCTATAGGCATTTTTTTTTGGTTTTGGTTATACCTGTGATTTCAATGGTATGAGGAACTCTTGGTGTGGAAACTTCTCCATCCATGCAGATTAGAGACTAATCTGTAGTAGTCTTATTGTGTTGCCTGGGGCACCAAGAAATGCAGTGATTTGATTTTGTTCAGTGGTACAGCTAACCAGTGTGGGTCCGAGGTTGGATTTGAACAGAAGTCTTCCTGTGTCCGAGGTCAACCTTCTACCTACTGCTCCGTGCTGCCTGTCAGGGAAGCAATTGTATAAACATTCATATTGTCATTAAAAAATGAAACTGGAAAGCAAAAGGGCATCGTAGCTCAATGAAAGGGTGATTTGGAGAAAATAAAGGAGTTGCTTTTTTTGTGCTTCCAAAACCAACAAGAAACATCATGGGAGAGTTAGTTATTTTGTATCGCGGTGCTCTTGATGAACATTTGTTGAAAGACTACCTTGAAAATAATTGCAACAGCTGTTGTAGAGAATGAGTAGGTAACAAGAAATTCTGGGAAGAGCTTGATAGAATCTTCCAAATTAAATCAGCATATATGAAGGGCTTGATAGAGACGGGCATAAAGAATGCTGGAAAACTGTCTTTGGGATTAAGAAATACAGGCAACTAAAGGCTTGTAGACTATAGAGAATCTTCATGCCTGTGTATCTTGAATATTTCTTCAAGAAGAGGTTTGGAAGGTGCCTGGGCAGGGTGACAGTCGAGTAACATCACAAATTATGAAACCCATATTCTAACAGACAGAAAACAAGAGGTTGCAAATGAAGAAGTAATTTCCAAATCAGTTAACCAAATACGTGCCACTAGACCATCGACCTTTTAAAGAAAAGATAAATATCAATAGAAAATTAGAAGAATAAAAATGAGATGATAATTCCACCTGACTGTTTAAACAAATTTCATGATGCCCCTAAGTGTGAATGGGATAAAAGAACAGACACTGACATGGATTGTCACCATTTACTAAGAAGTTTAATCCTGAAGAATTAAACAGTTGCCACAATGAGAAGACCAAAAGAGCCTAGAAACCACCACAGTTAATGAATGATAGACTTGATCTTACCAAGGGCAATACCAGTTTAGATTATGAAGTCATTTGTAAAATCTAGTGGAAGAAGAATGTGGATGATCAGTGTATGAGTGAGTTTTGCCTGATAAGAGCAAATTGCTGTGTGTGTGTGGAAACCAAGTTTATAGAAAGTATGATGAGAGACTCAATAAAGCTAGATCATCCTGGGAGCTTTTGAGGATGAAACTGGATGGGGGGAAAACAGAGATGAAAGATGGACAAAATTTGTAAAGATTTCTGTGGTATCATAGCTAGACAGTTAGACTTGAAAAGAAGACGACCTGGGTTCCAGCTATGCCTTTGATATTTAACAGCCATATGACCTTTATGAAGTTACTTAACTCCTCTTAACCGTAGTCTCCTCTTCTGTAATAGTGCCTATCTCAGAGGGTTTTTGCAAGTATCAAAATGTGATAAAGTGTGTTAAGAACTTTGCAAGCCTTAAGGGGCTATATAAACATGAGTTATGATGATTGTTATTATCCACAAATGACAATAGAGCCAGCACATTGGATTCTTACCTTGACACTTTGTGATGTACTGTATGAAGATTTATAAATGATCATGGGATCCTAGCTTTAGAGCTAGAAGGGATGTTAGGAGCCATCCAATCCAAACCCTCTCATTGTACTTATCCTCTCCAGATGAGGAGCAGGGACACAGAGAGGTTAATTAACTTGTCATACAGGTAGTAAGCATCTGAGTTAGGATTTGAACCCAACACTCCAAATCCAGCATCATTACCACACTGCCTCATGGAACAGTGGCACTAAAGAAGAAAAAAGTGGAAGGAGCAGCAGTACTACACTAGGTATGCACCGAGGAGGTCCATGCTGGAGCCTGTACAATTTTGAGGGCATTGAAGGATCAATTTTCAAGATAACTGAGAAAGGAGAAAATATCAAATGCCTAGAAGAAATTATATAAGGATGTTATTATTTACTTAAGGGGCAATTAAGAAAATATCAATAGTTACTTATTCATATGACTACTTCCTATGAGTAATTTATATGTTCTTTGACAATGATCTATGAATATATTGTGCAAGTATCCTTGATTAAGGTAGAGAAAGGAAGAGGCAGTTTTTTGCAAACATTTTTCTTTAGCAGTTCAGTTCTCTAGCAGTACAGCCTTTATCGTCATGTAAAAGGACTAAAAGGTATAGAAAGTACAAGATTCCACTTATGCTTTCATTTGTTGACTGTAATAAAGTATTTCATTCAGTAGTTCAGAATACTACCTCAAGGCTCTTCTTCAACAAAATGTCTCCCACACATATGTTAAAAACAATACAAGATTCCTTGAAAGATGCTACAACAGAGATAGCTTTGTTCCACAGCCCTCTGATACCAAGAGAGGCATAAAATGGAGATAAATGCTCACCATAGGTGTTTTCCACTATCATAGAGGGTGTCCTGTGCAAAGTCCAAATGGAAGTGTGATTCCCAGTAGTTGGAGAAGTCTCTAGATTCTCTCTTGTATGGATTGCATTAAGCCTCCTGAATGTGATTCATAATCATTCAAAAGAGTTTGGACGGTTATCCACATGGGACAAACCAAATGGATGAAGAATGCCTATTGTCCAGACTTTGCTATGCAGTTGGGTAGAGAACCCACGCAGAAGTATAGATGGGCATTGAGCAGGGCCTGGAATTGAACAGGAGGAATAGAGCTGGGTTTCCTTTAGGACATTGCGTGGTGCTTTTAAGGACCCCAATCTTTCCCCTGGATCAGCAGCAGTCCATCTTTTTAACCTCATTATTCTTCTGGCAATGACTGTGGATCCTTGAAATGCATGAAACGTTCAGAGCACCCAGAGGGTGATAGAGGGATGGGGGGAGTAGATGTAAATGGGCTGCAGCACATTACCAACAAAGGACTGTGCAGGAGCAGTACTAAGCAAGATACCAAAGAGATAAGTGTAACAAACCAAGGAGATGGGTGGGCCATGCAGCAAGAGTGAGGGATAATGGGTGGACAGCTTACGTGTCCCATTGGTACCTATGTCGGGAGCTCAGAAAAGGAAGACCCTTACCCTGCTGGGAGAGTCTCCCATTGGGAAGCCTGATGGGATGACAGGGACAAGGGCTGCACCAGAAGGAAAGGTGTGTATCAAGTGCCGTTTTTATCCTGGGAAGAAGTAACCATGTGGATGAGAGCAGAAATCCATCAAAGCATTGAAGATGGGGGAAGAGACGGCAGTGATCTCTGTGTCAGAGACTCTGGATTTAGTGTTCACCGTCATCATTTACTGGTTATTATGACTTCCCTGAGCCTCAGTTTCCCTCAACTATAAAATTGAGGTAGGCAGTAGCCCTTGCTCAGAGGCTAGTTGTGGGAATCAAAGGAGGTGATGTATGTGAAAGGGCTTTGTAAACTGTAGGTACTAATGTAAAGAAGGCTAGGGTAGTTGAAAGAGCACTGGACTTGGAATCAAGTGAGACCTGGGTTCGAATCCCACTTCTGACTCTTATTAGCTGTATGATCATGGGCAAGTTCATTCTGAGCCTGAGCCTCAGTTTTCTTATTGGTAAAATGTGTGTCATCCTGCTGGCGGCCCCCACCTCACAGTGTTATAACGTGAGGGTCCTGTTATGGAATGTATGTAAAGTGCTGGGCAAAGCTTGAAGCACTTGGTGAAGGCCAGCTATTGTAGTTCCTTGTCGCTGCTGTTATCTGCCAGGGATCATACTGGGACCCTACCGGGTCCTGGGCACCTTGGTGCAAGCCCCCTCCACCCAACTTGCCTCTTGTAGGCTTTTTTTTTTATTGCCCGTATCAGTGAGGGCCCACTTTACAGAGCTGAAATAATCGTTTTGTGTAGATGTTGAGTAATTGGTGACAACCCAGATTTTCTAGGGCTGGGGAGAGTATGACAGTCCCCAGAATGAAGGGCAGGATGTGAAGAGGGGGCTGGTGTTCTTCCTCATGGTCACTAAATTTTGTGCCCTTCTTGGTGCTATTTGCTTCAGACCAGTCTTCTAGAAATAAGTAGAAATGATTTCATATAAATGATATAAATGAAATCCCGTGATATCTTAATAATTTAGACCCTCAAGTTGTCTGAGAAAAGGGGCTAAGCCAAACCCTCAAAAATCATGATGTAATGTTAGAAGCACTAGCTTTGGCAACAGAAGACCTGGGTCTGAGTACTGGTTTTGCCCATTACCTAGCTGTGAGATAAACTGTTCCTGGTCTGTCAGATCAAGGAGTGGGACTATGTAATCTCTAAGGTCCCTTCCAGCTTTGGAGGTCTGTTAAAAAATACTTCAACACGCATTCCTTTCTTACTGGTTTCCTCTCAAGGTCCAATGAGAGGGATTAGAATAGAATTAACGTCTTGTGTAGGGAGGAATGTCACAGGATGATCCCTGACCTCAGCCCCTCATTACTCTAGTATCTACCTCCGTCTTGTTTCCTGTCTTCTCTTCTACTCAGTTTAAAAACAAGCAGATGTCATTCCAGGACCCTGCTATCTTTATGGCTATATGGTATCATTGACATGCTCTTCTGGCAGTACAGGTCGCAACCCTTCCTTGTCTGGCTGTCTGGCACAACTCTCAGTCCGTGCCATCGTTTTAAATAATCATTTCAGTATTTCACAAATCTGTTGTTTTGTCAGCATAGGGACTCTCTCCTCTATCAGTAATCAGAACCTCTCTGTAGCTGGTACATATGGCCTTCAAGGGAAGGCTGCTGTGGCTTAAAACTACCTCCCTGCAACTCACCTGGTGATAAAGCCTCTGTCACCTTAGCTTAGGTGGCCTCAGATGACAAGGACTGTCCCCTACACAATGTGCAAAAGCAACTACCAGCTTGGTAGACCTGCCATTGGCATAGCCTGCCACAATCAGGGTCACATCTGTGTTACAGTGGACAACTGAAGTACACCACTGGGTCAGGAAGACCTGAGTTCAAATCCCAGCTCAGAAACTTACTAGCTCTGTGGTCCTGGGCAATTCATTTAACCTCTCTGTCTCAGTCTTCTTATCTATAAAATGGGGATAATTAAGGTGTCCCAGTCTCCCAGTATTATTGTGAGGATAAAATGAGATATTTGTAAAGTGCTTTGCAAACCTTAAAGTGCTATATAAATGCTAGCTATTATTTTATTATGTAGAATGCCTTATATACGTGTATATATGTGTGTGCATATGTGTGTATATATATACTCATGTACATGTGTATGTGTGCATATATATGCATATATAAATACACATGTAAACACTTACTAGGCTCAAAATAAAGGGGATAGGGATAGGGAATGGATCTGTGATTTCACTTATAAAGAGAATATGGAGAACTCAAATAAGACTCTAAGTATAAATGCCAGTTGGCATCTTGTCTACAGATGAGTAGAGAGAGACTTGCCTAGAACTCAGCAGCCAATAAATGCTCCAGTGAAAGTGGAAGTTTGGGGGTGGGAGTGATGGCTGTGAGGTTTTGTGGAGATAGTCCTGTGGCTTATTTTCTTTTTCTTCTTCCCAGGTGGCATTGCCATCTGCCCTCCACTGAACCCCTGGGCTTTGCCTTCTGCCCTGTATGTTGTCTGTCCCATGTAGAGTGTGAGCTCCTGAGGGCAGGAACTCTTTTTTTTTTCCTGTCTGAGCTTATCTTAGTGCTTGGCACATGGTAAGTGCTTAGTAAATGCTTTTCCATTCCATCCTAGGAAAAATGCTCTATACAGCTATATAATAAGCATATATACACATGCATATGTGTGTATACAGATATGCATATGTATGTATATATGAATCATTTTCTATGGAAATCTAGGTGCTTCAGTTACCTTCTGTCTTTTTAATCAAGCTCAGTAGTTGAGCTGCTTTTGTTCTCTTCTTCATTGCAATGATTTGTTTTTCTACTCTCCTGAACACATTATGTGCTCTGGTGACCAACTGTGTACTCTCCCGGCTCCCTTGTGCCTTTGTCTGCACTGGTGTCTCTTTTCACTGATTGAACCCCTTCCTTTTCCTTAAAGCCCCAATTAAATGCCACTGCCTCCAGGAAGACTTCTCTGATCTTCATGTGCTTTGTTTTGCAGATTCCTAGTAGACGTTAGGCCTCATCAACTTCCTTGCTGTTACCTGACTTGGGCATACCATCTCCATTCTTTTGCATGAACTGTTCCCTATACTTTTGTTGGTGTCTGATTTATCTTTCAGACTGTAAGTTCCATGAGGTCGGGAATGGCTTCGTATGCATTTTGAATCTTCCCCAATGCTTAGCATAATGCTCCACACCCATTAGAGACCTTAGAAATGCTTATGAGTGCAGAATAGTGAATGTTCAAAATCACAGGTTTCCTTTCCTAGCCAGTTTCTTTTCATGCCTGTATCCCAGGGTGCCTGATCTTACTGGGGGTCCTTGGCTCCCAACAACAGTAGGGACACCCATTTCTTTTCCTGTTCCTGACTGAAGGGATTGGTCTATTTGCTTCTCCCCAACCTGAGAATTCTAGCTCACCTCTTGCTTTCCCCCATTCCTAGAATGTGGCCCCTCCTTTTCCTCCTCTTCCTCATTCATCTGTTTTTTACTGTCCTTGGCTTCTTTCAAGGCTCCTTTTAGGCACCATCCACTGTGAGAAACTTTCCCTTTTTCCAGAGTTGTTAGTGCTCTCTTATCTCTGTCCTCAAATTATTTTTTTATCTGCTCCTCTGAGACAGTTACTGGTAGGTGCCTGTGTGACTCTGGGTGAGTCACCTAACTTCTCTGAGCCTCAGTTTCTTCATCTGTGAAATGGGGACAATAACGGCACCGACCTTACAGGGTTGTTGTGAGGATCAAACAAGATAAATACAAGATGCTTCCCAACCTTACAGGGCTATGTGAGTGTGAGCCATTATTAGTATTATGACTGTGTTGCAATAGAATATAAATTTCTAGAGGACGAGGACTTTTTGTCTTTGCATCCCTGGTGCCTAGAATAGTGTCTTGCACATAGTAGGAGATTAATAAATGTATTTTTCTGGAGTGAATTGAAATGAATTGAGTAACCAGTAACCCCCTTACTTCATTAATCTGTGGCAAAATGTCCCCAATAGAAATGTTCCAAACCCCAGGAGTTAAAACCCTGCCTCTAAGGGGAAGAGAGCTCTGTTGTCCGTTGGTGTTGTACAGGGGAAGGGACCCCAGCTCTAGAGTCCTAAGACCTGAATTTGTACCCTGGCTCTGATCTCACTTCTTACTGTGACCTTGACCATATCATTCTCGCCAGGCCTCAGTTTCCTCATTTATAAAAGGGCAATAATATCTATACTTTGTCCCACATTTTGTGAAAAAGTTGGAATCCAGCATTGCTATATAAATGTTAGCCATGATGATGATAGCAGACAGAGCCCCTGCCTACCCTCCTTATGGGCATACTATGACATCCTCATCAGCATCCTACCTAAGACATGAGGATTTTTTTTTTCATTCCAGTTTGATGGACTAAGAGTCCAGGGAAGGATCTTTAAAAAGGTCAATGGCTTTCATCACTCTGAATCCAAGCAAGGCTTTACAGGAGTCATCTTTAGGAGTCCCTTGGGTTCTGGTGAAGTTTTTGATTGGCTGCTGCCTTTCAGTTCCTGGCATTGGTTGTACAATTGTAAAAAGAAAAAAAAATGCCCAGGAGTAAACCAGCTCTCCATAAACAGAATGTTCTCTGGAAACTCTTGGCTCAAGCTGCCTTGATCTTGTGCCTTGAGAGGTTTCTAACCAAAATGTCTTTCTGCCATGGTATGGATGATAGAGATGTTGTGGGGTGCTAGTGGTGGTTTTTCCTTCCCATTCAGATTGGGAAAAGGTGGGAAAAGGTAGGCTGGGAAGAGAAGTACAGGCAGTGGAGAAACACGGCCTTTGCTTCCTGCAGTTCTGTGCAGATCTTCCTTATTCATTTGTCTTTGAGGCTAAAGAGGGTTAGGGTTAGGATAACTAACTAACTCCAAGACAACCCCACCATCACACTGCTACTTGCCATGAGGCTCACTGATGGCTCAGTGAACCTGACGATCAAACGAAATATTATTTGTAAGGCGCTCAGCACAGTGCCTGGCAGGTAGTGGATGCTTAGTAAGCCCTTGCTTTCCCCCTTTTCCCCTTCCCACTGATGTGAAAAAAGGGTCTGGAAATGAACTGAAAGAGAGCCAGGGTTAGGAGGGGTGGGAAGTATCTCCCAGGGCCTTTGATCTGAGCCCTTCCTTATGCTGACCAGCTACAACACTGGACTGAATCTAAGATGATGAAATTTAATAGGGACAAATGTGAAGTCTTACTCTCGGGCTCAAAAAATCAACTTCGCTAGTATATATTGGAGGAGATGGAAGGGTCAGACAGCAGCTTGTCTGAAAAATATCTGGTGTTTTTAGTGGATTGTAATCTTGATAGGCGTCAACAGCATGATACTCTGATTACACTATACTAAGAGAGGCAGTGATTACGGGAAGAAAGTGGTTTTAGTCAGACCTCGTCTGGAATATTGCGATCAATTCTGGGCGCCATATTTTAGGAAGGATATTGACCAACTGGAAACTGTCCAAAAGGAGGCAACCAGAATGGCAGAGGCTTTGAAGTGAGCATGTTTAGCCTGGAGAAAGAAGGCTGGGGCACAAGTTTACTTTGATTACTAGAAGGAGGGGGTAGACCTGTTCTGCTTGGCCTCCAAGGACAGAATCGAAGAATTGTGAGTGGAAGTTAGAAAGAGGCAGATTTAGTCTTGGTATAATGGAAACGGTCCTAATGAACAGAGCGATCCGAATTTGGAATGATCTGCCTCTGGATACAGTAGAATCGCCCTCCTTGGAAGTCTTCAGGCAAAGGTTCAATGCTCAGTTGTTGGGGATGTTGTAGTGGTGATTCCTTTAGGGGCTGCGGCGGTCCCTTCTACCAACGACATTCTGGGATTCAGGGATGTCTCCTTAGCCACTTAGACAGTTCGTCCATCCATACCCAATACAATCTCCTGCCCCATACTGTGGCTATTGTAATTGACTCATTTAGTCAGAGAAAGCTGAAAGAGGCATCAACTCCAGGTCACCTTCATGGGCCCCAAAACCCCAAATGGATGTTTTGGTGGTTTGGATTTACAGTGAACACTACCTAGGGCCTCATGTTGAATATTAGCTATAATACACTGTAGTTGAACCTTACTAATTGGGATTCATTGGGAGAAGGCTAGTCTGAATTAATAGAAAGTTTAAATTCTAGATTTGTTTCTAAGTTTAGTGTTATTCTTTCCAAGTATTCAGCCCCCTCCCTCTCCCCAACAAGATCAGTGACAAACTGATATTAGCCAAGGTGAAGTCTTGGCAGGTTTCCTTTAATGACTAGTTTAAAGGATCATTTAAATGAGCACATTAAGTGATTCTGTACAAATAGGTGCTACTAAAAGTTCTCCCAAGTAGGTTAAAACATCACCCCTGCAGTCTTGTTTATAGTATTAATTTGTTCAATGAGCTAGCTCCCTTTTTCTCCCCACAGAACTGGGCAAAGGTAAATTTCAACCCGTGTGATCACCAAATCTCAGAGTTGAATGAAACCCATGTGGAAATATAGTCCAACCACTCACTGACCAGGAATCCCCTCAGCAACATATTCGATGTGGCCATTCAGCCTTGCAGATACTTAAAAGACGGTCATCACGTCTTCCCTAAGTCTTATCCAATTCAAGTCAGTTCAGCAAGCATTTATTTATCCATGGTTTATTCCATGCCTAGTAATGGGTTAGGTGTTGAGGATGCAAAGACCAAAACTAAATGGTCCTCATTCTTAAGGAGCTTGTGTTTGCCTGGGGGTTGGGGGTAGGGGAGGAAGATGAGGGATGTGAAACAGTATATATCCACATAAGTAAATACAAAATATAAATAAATTTCCTCTTTATCATCCCAGATAGATGTCCCTATGACACAGCAGGCATCTCATCATTTTCCCTATTAAATGTTTTATTCATACTTTTTCTTTTATATTGTTGTTACTTTCCAATAACTCTTCCTCCCTTACCCTAGAACCCTTGTATAACAAACAAAACCAACACATTGGTAGTGCCTGAGAACTTGGTCCTCCTTTTGCCTTGGAGTGTCTTGGCCAAGAGTCAGAAGGCATGCTTTACCATCAGCCCTTGGAAATTATGATTGTCTCTGCATTAATTAGAGTTCTTTGAAGTCTTTCATTATTGTTTTCCTTTACATTATTGTGGTGGGTTGTGTAAAAATTTCCCTTGGTTCTGCTTGCTTCACTCTGTACTAGTTCATATATCTCTTCCCAGGTTTCTCTTAAATTCTTTTTGAATTGCTCTCTTTTTGAGAGTGCAGTAATATGATGACATTACATTCTTATGCAGTTTGTTCAGTCAATCCCAAGCTGATGTGTACTTACCTTTTTTTTTTTTTTCAGGTCTTTACTACTATAAAAATGCTGCTAGAAGTATTTTGGCATATACAAGGCTTTTTCCTCTTTGACCTCTTTGGGGTATTTACCTAGCAGTGATAATGCTCAGTCAAAAAGTGTGTACAGTATGTCTTTTTTTTTCCTTTTTTTTTTTAAAGTAAAAATACTGTTGTCCAGAAGACTTGAGATAACTCACAGTTTCACCACCAGTGCATTAGTGAAACCATATTCCCATAGCAACTCTGGATATTTACCATGCCTGTCTTGGGTTGCCTGTGTCAATCTTGTTGGGGATATGGTGAAAATTCAGTTGTTTTCATTTGCATTTCTCTTATTATTCGTGACTTGGAGCGTCTTTGCATATGGTTATTGAGAACTCTCATTTCTTCTTTTGCAAACTTCCTGCTTATATCCTTTGGCCACTTACCCATTAGGGTCTGGCTCTTAGACTTGCTTATTTTTTTTTGACAGTTCCATCTCATTTTTTAATGGCAAATTGATAGGGACCTCTCTTCCACAGAGTCAGTGACCAAGTCCTATTACTTGTCTCTCCTTCCTGTGACTTCCTGGATGGTCTGTCACCCAATGGCATTAGTGCATCCACATTATCTTTCTGTGGAGGACCAGCTAGCTCCTGATTCTTCTAGAGGGCTACTGCTTCCCCACCCCCCCTCGGGAAGAGCCTCACGACCGCTACTTAGGGTGTGGTGGTCTTTGGTCCTTTTCTCCTCTGTGTCACATTCTTTCACCCTCCAGACTCCCAAGCAGATCATGATGCCCTTCTGCCTCTTCAGATCCGTTTCCTTCTTTGTTTTTACCTTGATTCCCTTCCTCCCAGGTTTTTTTTAAGGAACACTTCATTCTCCCTGGCAACCTGGACAGAGGAAAGACATCCTCAGAGTCACTTCACCTTTTCAAGGAGGAAGATCAGCCTATTGAGTACCCACCTTTCTTTCATATTGAATACATCTGATTATCTGGCCATGACAGAAAGACAGATGTCACAAAATCCAGGCAATCACTGCCAAATTCACCTTACTCTCTCTGCTTGCTGGAGGTAGGGTCCTCAGTCCTCATGTGCTCCTCTTGTTAGTTACTTGGAACTCTTGGGCATGAACCCTCTGGAACAGTAGCTCTTGGAAAAGTGGTTAGCAATGAGTCCCTGGACTAGACTTGGTAGGCAGCTTTCTGCTGTTGAGAGGGTTGCACCTCCCCCTTTCTTTCTCTTCCTGCACACCCAAAACTGACCTGTCCCCTAAAAAAAGGCCATCCTCTCCCCACCTGTAAGTTCCCCAGTCCCACAGAAAGAGGTGGGTGAGGAGCAAGCAACGGGGGCTCTGGCTGAGGGAAGCAGTGGGCTGGGCTTAGAGATGCACAAGTCTTCTGAGGAATCACTTTTTTTGCTTCGGCCTCACCTGTTTGGCAGGGAAGTAAGAGGCATCCTGCTCCCTTGCTCTTTGCTTTCATGGCTTTTTAGCAGGTGGAGGAGAAGATACTAACACACCTTTTACTCTTTTTGCTTGGTTTGGAGATGGGCAACCCATGTGAACTGAAGTTATAGAAGACTCAGCTGGGCATAGGAGAGGCAATCTGATTCCATCCTATTTACAGGAATACTTGTGTGTCTGTATTTTAAAGTTGTGACTAAGACTGTATTCTCAACTTATTAAAGCCATTTTTGTTGAATTTTTTAGGTTCTCGCTGAGCTAGGAATCCGCCTCCCCAATCCCCACTGCTGAGTCTTTATCTTTGTTAGGCTTGATTAAATGTCTCTTCCTCTTTTTTTTTTCTAGCTAAATTATCTCTCTTTGTTCAGTGGGGTTCAGCTAGTCAAGTGTCCTACTCTCTAGAGCCTAAAAGATCTCAAGTTCATTTCTGGAAACTAGAAGGGAGGAGAGAGGCATTTGTACCCCTAAATACCTTTTCAGAGGAAAGGCCCCAACATGTTTGACCAGTAACTTGGAGTTTTAAGAGAAATGGTCATCTGAACACGAGTATATCCTAAAATCACAAATCAGAAACCAGCTAGCTGCTAGCCCATATGGACACCATTCATTCATTCATTCATTCATTCAACAAGTATTTGTTGAGCATCTACTTAGTACAAGGGTCTGTCCTTGTTCGCTAGGAAATATTTTGTTTTTTAGTGCTATGCTCCAAATGTTGGAAACGTTGCCCCTGAGGCCCAGGATTTACACTATCAAGTTTTACAAACTCGTTTTTATTATGAGAAGAGAGAAAGTAAAAGATTATAGGGTTTTTTCCCCTATTCTCACACCCTGGGCTCATCCTACAGCATCACCTCCAGATGAATGACACATAGGGAATATGGCTTTTCAGAGCTGAAAGGCAGCTCAGTGATTATCTAATGTTACAGATAAAGATGCACAGATAAAGCAACGTGACTCCACGAAGGTCACATAGCTAGTTAGCAGCAGAAGTGGAGCCACAAAGGAAATTTCCCTGTGGCCCAGACCAGTGATCTTTTTCATCAGACCATCATACATCAGTAGCATGGTCTACCCTCCAGCCTCCACCCCACCCCCTCCTTTTCAATGGATTGGGAAAAGCAGGCAGGGACTGGCCCTATTCCTGTTAAGTGGCTCCCTTTTGGATTGATTCTGTCCCCTTACTGAGAACTGACATGTGACTAGTTTGGGACATGCTTCTGTACTTGAGGTTATAAATACGTTTCCATTTGCTACATTTGTCATGTCTTTATTGATCACATTTGTCCAACCTAGGATCACAGAACCTTGGAGTCAGAAGGGATCTCAAAGGCCATTGAATTCAACCTCCACCTGGGCCAGAATCCCCTCTCCTCTGTGAACCAGACACTAGAGCTAACAGTCTTCTAGGCTGTTACCAAAGACCTCCCATGAGAGGTGGAAACCCAAGGCAGCCCCATTCTCCTCCGAAATTGGCCTCTTGGAAAGTTCCACCTACTAGTCCTGGTTCTATTCTCTGTGACAAAACAGAACAAGTTGAATCTGTCTTCCAGAACTTAGATGGCCATCTGTACTGCCAGAATCCTCTCTTCTCCATCCCAAAATGTCTTCGGTTCTTTCACCTGATCCTCATATGGCATGGTGTTGAGGCCCTTCACTGTCCTGGTTGTCCTCTGAATGCTCCCCAGCTTAACATCTTCCCTAAAATGTGATACACAGAACTGAGGACAATATTCTTTATGTATTTTAACTAGGACAGAATATGTCACAAAAATTCCAAGTTAGTGTTTTGGTTTTTTTTCCCAGATAGATCCATGTGGTAGATTGGGCCTCCTGCTAGAACCTCACCCTACCAGGGCCCTAGAACCTTCTAGAAGCAACCTGGAAGGTTCTTTCTAATTAATTCTCTTTATCTGTGGAGCTAGCATAGTGTGGTGGGAAAGGCAGGTGGATATGGAGTCAGCAGGCTTGGGTTCAAGTCCCAGATCCACTATTTACTTCCTGTGTAACCTTGGCAAATCACTCTATAAGCCTCAGTTCTATAACTGAGGGAATTATATCTATAAATTGAGGGAATTGAAAGGCTCATTCCAGTGCTAGATCTCTGATGAGGAAGCCTGGCCCCTCCTCTCTGCTGTACAAATGGTGGACAGGGGAAACTGCTCATCAAACAATCCTTCAGGGATTAAAGGGCAACCTCCTTTGTCTCCTTACACCTAGGCTTAAGGGAAGAGTTCACTTGAACCACCCCAATGACTTCCCCCAACCCCTAAAGGATTGTGAGATGCCCAGAGTAGTTCTTGTTCGTTTTCCAAATCAGTTTTCTGATTTGGAATGAGGTTTACAAATGAGCCCTTTGTGGGGCATGCTTTCCTTGGTCATTCATTGTAGGGGCATACTCTCCCACCACTGTTTTAGCTGTCTTGTAGAAGGTGTTGGGTTTCACATGTGGCCCTAGTTCCTGTTGATGATGTCAACATAATGTTTTGCAAACTGTAGGTGCTCCGTAAATAATAACAGGAGGAATAAGAGTTTTGGTAAACTCCAATCTTTAAGTACTTTTAAAAATTGCCCTAGGGGCATCTTGGTATAGTAAAGTCATATGTTTTCTCTATTCTTTGCCTTGGTTCTTGTTGAGAGAAAGAAAACATACCTGCGTTTAAGAAGCATGACATCTTTCTGCTCTATTTGGAAATCCTTTCTGGTATCTTAACTAAAACCCTTATTGCTTCACATTGTCTTTTCTAAGAGTCATTTCTCAGTGGATAAGTAGTCAAAGGACATATAAATCATTTTTTAAAAGAAATGCACAGCAATAACCATGTGAAAAAATGCTCTAAATTACTAAGAGATAACTGAGGTTTCACCTCACACCCATCAAAGTGGCAAAGATGATAAAAGACAAAAATGGTGAATGTTAGAGGGCTGTTAGAAGGCAGGTCTGCTAATATACTGTCGGTGCACCTGTGAATTGATCCAACCACTCTGAATGAGAGTTGGGAATTAAGTGAAAAAAAAATGAACATCTTATATCCCACTTCTAAACATATTCTCAAAGAGGTCAGGGACAATAAGAAAGAACCCAGAGATAACTAAATATTCATAGCAGCATATTTTTTTAACAGCTAGTTAAAAACTGAAAACAAAGTGGTGGCCCATGGATTGTAGCTGAATGAATTGTAGCCTATGAATGCAACAGAGTGTTATTTTACTATGAGAAATGGTAAATATGAGGAAATCAAAGATACATGGGAAGACTTAGATGAGTTGTAAAGCAAAGAAAGTGGAAACAGGAGAACAATATATGTGTTGGCCCTAGGAATGCAAATGAAAAACAATATTGGAAGACATAAAAAATCAGATCAAACACAATCTTGATTCCAGAGGGTGGATAATGAAACATGCTTCCCCCCTCTTGGTATAGAGAAGTGGTGCTCTATGGGTGTAGAATGGTATATATGCTTTCAGTCACAGTTTCTGTGTCCTTTAGTTCGGTTCGCTTTTTCATTGTTATAAGGCCAAGTGGGTGTGGGTGGGTATTGGAAAGTGGTTGTAAAAAATGTTTTTTTAAAGCAATTAAAATTTTTTTAAAAAACAAATTGTCTTTTCCATTTCTTATTTAGGAGCAGACAATAGGTACTTTTGTTTCCTCGATGCCATTCCCCCCATCCCCCATTGTTACCTGTCTCAGTTGTCCCCTCAATTGTTTAAAACCATGATCCTTCAAGACCCAGCTCCAGTATGGCTTCCTCCTGGAAGCGTTCTTTCATTCCTGGCATGTGTTCCCTGACCCCTCCCCTCCATCTCTCCTAGAGCACTTAGCACGTTGTGATTCTCAGGCTCCTCAGGGCATGCCATCTTGTTCTTTTCATAGCTCAAGTTTATTTTGTGCTTTATGACTTATGGGGGACTTTTTCATGGCCCATTTCATGTTGGCTTCATAGTGCCCTTGTGAGTAGGTAGTATAGGGTCAGAGAATTTTAGTGCAGGGAAGAGCCATAGAACCCCCTGAGAAGCAGTGGGACTTGGCTTAGCTGTTCCTGTGCTGGACTTAGGAATCTGGGAGACCTGGTTTCAAATCCTGCCCTTGATATATTGACGTTGTGCGATCGTACACAAGTCAGTTCATTACCCTGAGACTGTTTCTTCTTCTGTAAAATAAGAATGATAATACCATCATGTTTACGTCATAGGCTTATTGTGAGGCTCAAATGAGCTAATGTAGAATAGTTATCTTGTTGGACTGTTGCATATTACAGATGGGGGAACAGAGGCGGAGAGGTAAAATAAAGTGGGTGTAGGATGGTAGATATGCTGGAGTCTAGGTCAGCCGACTTCAGAATCCAGTGCTATTTCTACCTAGCCCAGCGTGCCAGCTCCCATGACGCCCCCACTTCTATAGGCATTAAATATTTGTAGAATTGATAGAGACACAATTCCACAAACAACGTTTTGTTGAACAAACATTTCATCGTTAGGAAGGCACTGTGCTGAGGACTTGGAATTTTTTAAAAATGGGGAGCTCCCAAGAGAAATCACCCTCTAATAATATGCCAACTAGAGACTGCTGGGCACCCTAAGAGTTTGTGAGAGTGGCTGTAGACGCTGAGAGGGGAAGGATGGCTCATTATCAATATATGTGCCAGTCTGCCTCTGTTCTGAATCTACAGCGACAAAAACCCAACAGTCCCCTCTGTCACCCAAGGTGCTCACATTTTACCAGGGCAGGGGTCCTTAACCTTTTTCATGGAATGGATCCTTTTTGGCAGTCTGGTGATACCTATGGACTCTCTCAGAATCATGTTTTTTTTTAAGTCATAATTGAAGGAAATGCTAAATTTTGGTTGCATTTGAATGAAAATGAAGATGTAATTTTTTTCCCCATGCACATTCATGAAACCCTTGAGATCTACCCCTGGACCCTGGTACTGGAAGGAGACAACATGTACACAAATAAAAATAGCACGAGGAAGATTGAGGAGGGAGACAGCACAACTTGGGAGGGAGGCAATCAGGGAAAGCTTCACAGAGGAGGTGGCATCTGATCTGAACCTTGAAGGATTCTGAGAGGTAGAGAGGAGGAAGTACATTCCAGGCATGGGATATGGCTTGTGCAAATCTGTGGGGGTGGGAGACAGAGTTTCTAGATCAGGAAATGGTTAGTAGACCAGTTTGGCTAGAATGGAGGACATGAAGGGAAGAGGAAGTAAAGCTGAAGAGGAAGATTGGAACCAGATCGTAGAGGGCTTTGAATGCCTTATTGATGAGTTTGTGTTTGAGGTAATATTTGTAAAATTCTCTTCAGTCTTTAAGGCACTGTTGTAAAGAACAGTTATTCGTTGTTGCTGCTGCTGTTGTTAATAGTATTATCATAGTAACAGCTGTCATCGAGGAAGTGTGTGATAGAAAGAGAAGTGGGGCTGGTCACAGTGGCAGGGTATCCTGTGTGGACAGCCAGAGTGCTCTACTTCTGTCCTGGGGATTTCAGAATGAAGTAAGGAAGGTCCCCAGCACGTTGGCCAGCACCCTGCGGTGTAACCATGGAAAGACGTGGACGAGAGTGGCACAGGATGGGCTACACGACGCGCTGGGAAGGGAACTTCTGAATGCATAAGACGAGATCCATTCGAGTATATCCTGGAGACTGTGGGACGCTGCAATTGGCATCCCATCCTTTTATTCAACCCTTAATTCCTTGCTGGTTTTACATTGATGAATGCAGCATTAAGGAAATGCTGGATATAGAAATTTGGTGGTCATGGGGTAGTGATTGAAGCTGGGATTCTTGTGTGATTCCTTGATGATGGCAGGGCTCTCATAGGACACAGAGCCTGTAGCAGGTTGGCACTTTCCTTTTTGGGAACTGGCTCAGACTGAATAGCGCCTCCAAAATCCAGGGCATTTGTGGCTGGCGTGTGAGAAGAGAAGGAAAAGTCAGGACTCTCCATGTGACAGGATGCGGGTTTGGCCCTAGAGGACGGTGGGGTTCCATCTTTTTTTTTGCAGCACCTTCTGTTTGGAGGATGGCTTTGTATAGAGAGTTAGGCAGATGAGTTTCCATGTACCAGGCAGCAAGCAGCGTGAGTGGGCGTCTGTCTTCAAGACTCCTGGGGTTTATTTCTAGCTAAACTGCTGATTTGCTCTCTTGCCCTGGGCAAGTTCCCACTTCTTTCGGATTTGGTTTTCCTCCTTCTGAGAGCAGGATGCCCATCTTGTGGAAGCTCAAGAATATAGCCTGCTAGTGCAAAGGTTTGGCTAGGCCATGGGGCAGCTACTGTCCCCACAAGCAGTGGCACCGCAGGTGGCTAAGGACCCATATAGCGTGGTCCTCCTGTAGTGCAACGGAACGGGATGTCAGGAGACACTTCCGTTTGAGTAACGTGAAAGGGCTTTGCCAGATTTATTTCATTTCCCCTTCATGCAGTCTACTTTTCTGGCCACATGAGCCAGTTGGGTTAGTCCTTGAACGTGATTCTTCATCTCTCACCTCTGTTATCTTTGAACAGGCTATCCACCTTGCTTAAAATGTATTCCCTCATCTCTGCCACAATTTTCTTTTAATTATCATGTCTAATGACCTTTGTTTCCAATCCCCATCCTTTTTTTGACCTTTCTTTAACCTTTGACACTTGATCACATCTCCTTCCTCTTGGATACTCTAGGTTTTTGTGATTCTGCTGTCTTCATCCTGGTCTTTCTCCTACCTGTTTTGATGTCTCCTCAGTCTCCTTTGGTGGAGGCCACACAAGCGGGTGTCTCTGAAGGGTCTGTCCTGGCCCACTTCTCTCTTCTGTGTCTACACTGCCTCTCTTGATGATATCATCAGCTTCTCTGGTTTCATTTATTATCTCTTTCTACAATGATGTTTCCCAGATTTCTATTTCCAGCCCTAATCTCTTTCTTGAGCTATAGTTCTGTACCAACTGCCTTTTGGATATTTTGAGTTGTATGTCCTGCAGGCATCTCAAACTCAGCACCAGAATTCGTTATTGTTCCTGAGAAGATGCCCTTTCTAGGGCTCCTACCCTTGCACAGGCCTTGTTACCTCTTCATTGGTCTCTTGCCTCAAGTTTCCACAATCGCGTTTGTCCTCTTTCAACTGCCAAAATGATTTTCCAAAAGCACAGATCTGACCACACCATCTCCTTCCTTGATAACATCCCAATTCCAATGCCTCCCTATTACCTCCAGAATCAAATATTAAATCTGCATTTGGCTTTTGTAGCTCTTCCTACCTTTCTAGTCTTCTTAACACTTTACTCCCCTCCACAGGTGAGCTGGCTACACTGGCCTTCTTGCTGCTGGTCAAAGACAGTACCCTGCCTCCTGACTTCATGTCTTTGCAATGGTTGTCTTCCATTTCTGGAATGTTTTTCCCCTTCTGCCTCCTGGCTTCCCTAATGACTCAGCTCACTTCCTGCCTTCCGTGGGAGGTCTTTTCTGGTCACTTCCCTCTCCTCTTTTGACATTTCTTTCCATTCACTCTGTATATCTACATATATGTATCTTGTATGTACATAGTTATCTACATATTGTCTCCTCCATTAGAATGTGAGCTCCTGGAGGGCAAGGACTGTGCTTTTGGCATTGTCTCCCCAGAGCTTAGCACAGCGCCTGGCTCATAGGAAGCACTTAATAAATGTTAAGTCACTGATTGACTTAGTTTCCTACAAGGCTTCACTCAGGTACCCATCTTCTCTCCAACGTCTTTCCTGATGCTCTTCCTTGTGCCTGTGGCCTCCCTCCTAGAATTAACATGTGTACCTATTCATATGCTATATCCCTCCCAGAGAATGTAGCCTCCCAGAAGGCAGGGGCTGGTTTTCCTTTTGTTTTCATTTCCCTAGTTCCTTGTACATAGTAAGTGCGTTATATCTGTTTGTTGGATTGGGTTGATGTCCTACTTTCCCAATTAGCTGTGTGTCCTTGGGCAGATAAATCCCTTGTCTGGGGCATAGTACTCCCATCTTTAGCATGAGAGGGTTGGACTAGAGGACCTCTCAATTTCTTTCTGGAACTACTGTGCGAATAGTGTGGAGGCCGCATCCAGCCCGAGTGTCAGAGTCATAAGGGATTGTTACAGATAAAATTACTCCCATCACATCTCACAGTTGAGGGACTTAATTTGATTTTTGCAAAAGATTTAAATGAGGAAAAGTGAATGGATAAATAAATGGCATCATCTCTGGATGATCACCTGTGGGTTGTCCATTTGCAGGATCCAGAGCATCCAGAGCAAGGTTCTCACCCCTGGACACCTTGTTCACCTTCACCCAAAAGGAGAGCTCTGGATTTGAATCCTGCCTCTGATACTTAAGAGTTGTATGACTATGAGCAAGTCAGTTAATCTTTCTGAACCTCATTTTTTTCTTGTATTAATGTCAAGAACCTGTAGTTTTATGAGAGCTCTCTCCACTGGCACAGATCATGCATGGCCCATCTATTACTTACATCTTGGAGAATTACATAAGGCTCAGACAGATGGATTGACTGGTCTGTGGTTTCTCTACCACTCAGCCTGGCATTTAAAGCCTCTTCCCCATCTAGCTATTAGCCTTTCTTTACAGGTTTTAACACACAGTACTCCCCTAAACAAACTCTTCCTTCTGACCAGCTGTTTATTCTTTACCAAAATTTCCACTCCATCTCCCATCTCCATGTCTTCACAATGACTGTCCCCTATTCCTGAAGGTCCTTCTTCACCTCTGCCTCTTAGAATCCTTGGCTTCCTTCCAGACCAAATTCACATGCCATAAGTTTAGAAGAGCAGGGACTAGAATCCAATCCTTTTGACTCTGTGTGTTGCCAAAAGATCATAGAACACTTTACAAAGCTAAATACTTTGGGATCCTTCATGCTATTCTTTCGGGAGTACACATACCCACCCAGAAGTTGACTATGAATGCATTCAGGTTTCCATGTTCTCCTCCATTCCACACAAGTTGACTGATGAACAGTAGAAAAGTAGTAGATGCATAAGAAGAGTCCTGGAAACGGTCTTGACTAGCCCAAACACATCAGGGATGAATTCAGTCAAGTAGGAATGGGAGGGAGGGCAGGGCACAATGGTAAGGAGGCCAGCCCCATCACAGAGATGATTGTGCCAGGAGAAGGGGGGTAGTAGTATGTGCTGAGGTGTGGACTGTAGGGGAACACCAGCCCTTGGAGAGGAGTTCCAAGGCGGTGTTACCCCCTGGGGGTGGTGACCTGGGAGCAATTGCTGCTCAAGACCAGCAGAGGATTATGAGGTAAAGAGCAGGGATGGCAGTTGCCCTGAAGAGGAAGGGCCCCTTCTTTCCCCAGTGGAAGAAGCCCTTCTTGTTCCAGCCTAGTTATGGCTTTGCCTAGAAAAGTTTAATTGCTTCCATTAATAGTCATATCCTTTGGATTCACGGTGATGCCTCTTTCTCTGTTTTTTGTCTTCAGATCACCAGAAGCTGGAGAGAGAAGCCCGGATCTGCCGTCTCCTGAAGCATTCCAACATTGGTGAGCTTCTCTTTGATAAAGCTTGGCAGGGGGTGGGCAGGGGCATCCTTCAGGGTCCAGCTGTCCCTCCTTGCCTGGGGTATCTTTTTTTATTTCTGCATAGAACCCAATCAACTTCACTTGACAGACATCTTAAGAATGTGGGCTCTCCCAGGACAATCTGGGCCTGGTGACTTTAGGATCTCAGATTTGGAGCTCAATGAGGTGTTTTGTTTTGTTTTCTCCTCATCACTTCATCCTTGGAGCTTCTCATGCCTGACAAAATCAGGCTTTGAGACTGGGATGCCCTAGGAGAGGTCACTGACAAAAATTCTCTCAGCCCTTTCCTGGTACAGGGCACCCATCTTAGAGTTCTCCAAAATCCTCCATTAACTCAACTTGGCACTCCGCTTTCCTTACTGCCAACACACAGTGTTGCCAGCCAAGAATGCCTGACCCCTCTAGACCAGGAAGCTTAACTTCCATTGCTGGGAAAATTTTAGAGTGGATCACTAAAAAGCTGACTGGTGAACATGTAGAAAAGACAGCAGTGACTATACAGAGCTATCGCTACTTCATCAAAACAGGCCGTGCTAGAAAAAGCTTATTTCCTTTTTGGAGAGGGCTGCTAAACGGGGAGAGGCCACATAGGGTAGTGTAAGAGAACTGCCCTCAGAGCCTGGAAGACTCTGACACATGTTGGCCGTGTGACCCTGGATGAGTCTTCTAACCTCTCAGTGCCCCAGCCCACTCTCCAAGACTAAAAGTCACCTTGGAATCCCCTGAAATCAAAAGGCCAGGCTCTATTCCCACTAAGTTGGTAGAAGAGGGTAATGCTGTGAGTGTAATTTATCTAGATTTTAGGAAGTAGCTGATGAAGTATTTCATACTTTTTGATGAAGTATCTCACTTCTTGTGGGGAAGGAGGAGAGATGTGGATTGGATCAGAGGTGTCCAACTCTGGGCATTGGCAATTGGCAGCTTGACTTCCCCAGAGCCAGATTAAAATGTCATTGGGAAATGTTTAACAAAATAAAGAAAAATACAGTACAACACAGATGATGCTTATTTGTGGTTTTCTAGGTCAGTAGCTGAGCTTGACACTAGTGGACTAGGTGATCATATAATTAGGGGGATTCAGAGCTGGTTGGATGAATGGACTCAGAGAGTACTTGTTAATGGTTCACTGTCAGTGTGGCAGGAGGTTGCTCGTGGAGTGTCCCAGGAATCTGCGGTGGTCCCCATACCGTTGAACATTGTTAGTAATGGACACAGTCACCAAGTTGTCCTATGACCCTAAACTCAGAGTTTTATTTAACACATTGTGTGACTGAGTCCAGGATCCAAGAACAACTCGACAAGCTAGAACATCAGGCTAACTTTAATAAGATGAAATGAAATATGGGTAAATGTAGAATCTTATATTTGGGCACACAAAACTCAACTTCTCAAGTACAAGTTTGGGAAGGTGTATATACACATTTGTTTGTCTGAAAAAACAAATCAAAGGGCATTTAAGTCTGAGGAGTTGGTATTTTATTCCATTATTATGTTACGGCTCTTAGTCCATTTGTCTTATCTATTTAATTAGATTACATAATCCTTGAGGGCAGGGACTGGGCCTTCCTTTATCTCTGTCAGTGTCTAGTACAGAAAGTACTTGTTGACTGTTATTTGTATAGATTCTTGTCTGGAAATTTTGTGGCTGGACTGAGGTTGATGGTCCCTTCTGGCATGATGATTATACGATTCAATCTAGTGAAAAGGCATAGAGGGATTTAAGAGCCTATAACCCTGAAAGCCCTGGCAGGCCCTAGTAGAGTGGGGAAGGAAACTTCATGTATGGGCCAGTGACAGACTGTGTGTTGGCTGAGGACTAATTCAGCTAAGTTCAGGGAGCCTTGACCCCAGAAGTTTGGCTAAAAGGTGATGGATTTTTTAGCCACTGAAGCCACAAAGGCCACGCTGTAGCATCCGGGGCTTGTGAACTGGGTCAAGAGATGTGAACTGGTCTGATCATTCTGAAAAGAGATTTGGAATTATGCTCAAAAGAGATCAAAGGAAGAAGAAAAAGACTCATGTACAAAAGTATTTATTGCAACTCTTTTCACGATGGCAAAGATTTAGAAATTTAAAGGGGTTTTTATCAATTGAGAAATGGCTAAACAAATTATATGAAGGGGATAGAATGCTGTTGTGCTGTAAGAAATGTGGAAGGAGGATAGTTTCAAGGAAATATGGGGAGATGTATGAAGTGATGCAAAGTAAAGTGAGCAGAGCCAGGAGAACAATATATAAAAATCATAATCATAATCATAATGATGATGATGATGATAGCTAACATTTACATAGTGCTTACTATGTTCCAGACACTATGCAATCCTAGGAGGTAGGTGCTGTTATTATTTCCATTTCCAGATGAGAAAATTGAGGCAGGCAGAGGTCATGACTTGCCCAGGGTCGCACAGCTAGTAAGTGTCCGAGACCAGATTTGAATGCAGATTTTCCTGACTCCAGGCCCAGCACTCTGTCGTTTGTGCCGCTATCCACTTACTGTGCCAACAAAGGCTTAAGAACACTGATCAACTAGATGATTAACCATGATTCCAGAGGACTGACAGAGGGAGCTTTCAGAATGACAAGTGTACTTTGGGATGTGGCCAGGTTGGGAATTTGTGATGCTTGAATGTGCTTATGTGATACAGGGGCTCTATATTTCTTTCTTGCTTTTCGGTGGGTGGGGAAAGGTGAGAGATAGGAAAAAAATTCTTGATCATTGAAAAAAAATTTGTCTTAAAAAAAAAATGGGAACACTCAAACAGGCCAGAACCACAGTGAGACTCCAGGAAGCCACAATTAGATTGTAATTCAAGGGCTGGAAAGTACCTCAAAGGTCATCTAGTCTAAATAACTCATTTTACAGATGAGAAAAATGAGACCCTTAAGAATTATGACTTCCCTGAAATCATATAGGTAGTAAACGGCAGAGCCAGGATTGGAATCCAAGTCTCTTCTGAGCCAAAGTTCAGCCCTCTTTCCTCTATACAGCACTGCCCCTGAGGCTTTCATGCTTCACCAAAAAAAAAAAAAGAGAGAGAGAAAATAGAAGTAATGTTTGGAAAAGAAACAATGTTCCAAGTGGGTCAAAGACATAGGGAAAGGTCCTGTCTATCCATCCATCCATCCATCCATCCACCCACCCATCCATCCACCTATCCATCCATCTCTCTATATGTCTATCTATCTGGTTATCTCTCTCTCTCCCTATCTGCCTCCCTAACTATCTATAGCTATGTATCCATCCATCCATCTATTTATCTACCTATACATAAATATGTAATGATATATAACATATTTTAAATATATACCCACACATATTTATAGTAGCACTTTTTGTGGCAATAAAAAGTAGAAAGAAAGCAGCTGCTCGTAAAGTAGAAAATGCCTAAACAAACTGCAGAATATGTTTTTTATTAAAGGAGCATTGTATTATAAAAATGGCAAATATGGAGATTTCAGGGAATCTTGTAAAGACTGTTATGAACTCATGCCAAGCAAAGTAAGTAGAACTAGGAGAAGAATTTACATAGTGACCCTGATAGTGTAAAGGGAAACAAATGGGAAAGACCTCAGAACTCTGAGCCCCACAGACCAATCATGACCTCAGAGACCTGATGGTGGCTCATGCCTCCATCTCCACAGAGACACATGTGCTCTGATAGGTATGGATATTGGTAAATATAGCCAGTATTCCCTGTTGATTCATTTTGATTTGCTGTACTTCTTTCTGTTGGGGGATAGGGTAGGGCCATTGGAAAGCAATAGTGTTGTTTAAAAAAAATCAACAGATTTATTTATTTGTATTTTGTTTAATCTTATTTTTATCAATTTTGATTTTACATCACTATTACTTTCAAATCTATCATTCCCCGCACCCCTACCCAGTGAGCCACCCCCTCATAACAAAGTCTAAGAAGAAAAAAAGCAGTTCCATACAACCAAACAACACGTCAACCACGTCTGACAGCGTATGTGATGTTCTACACCCATAGTCTCCCACCTCTACAAAGAAAGGAGGAAGGAAGCATTTTTCTTAACTTCTCTGGGGCCAAGCTTGGTCATTATAATTTTATAGTGTTCAATTTCATAAAAGATTTGCTTTTTAAAAAGGAAGCAAATTAAAACGCGCCCAATTATGCATTCTGTTCTGGGTTTCTAAGATTTGTTGACCCACTTACTTAGCCTTAGACCTGACTCCTGACAAGCCCTGCAGCTCCCAGAACTGCCCAAGACTGTGGAGTCAGCCATCAGTCAAGGGAAGGGGAGTAATGTCATGTGAAAATAAAAATGGAGTAACTATTGACTAAGCTGTCAGGAGATCTGTGACAGGGAAGCCATGAGGAGTGACAGTTTGGGGACAGCTGAAGGCTGGAGGAGCGGGAGATGATTTTATGTCTTGAGGCTGCTCCTCTACCTGTTTCTTGGCCTCTTTATGAAGTTCCCTGGGTCAGAGCACTTCCCCTGCTAGGGCCCACCCTCAGGGCCAAAGCTGTTTCAGAATTGGCTTTAATTTTGTTGTTTTTAGGAAGTTTCTCCCTTTCCCCTTATCTAGGGGTCAGAGGTGATGGAAGGGAGAAGGGTGAAGGTAAAAGGCGGCACCACTGGCTGGTGCAGGGGAGAGAACACTGGACGGGGAGTCAGGAGACTGGAGCTCTTCATCCTGTCATGCCACTTAAATCACTGTGTGACCTTGAATAAGTTGCTGCCATTCTCTGGATCTCATTCCCTGCCTCTGTAATATGAAAGCATTGGACTAATGAACCTCTAGTGTGCTTTCCATCTCTAACATTCTTTTCTTCGGCCAGTCTATCTGGAGTGTTGACTGTCATCAGCCCTGGGACCTGGAGAGGTGGCTTTAAGATGAGCAGCTTGAATTTCTCATGGGCTTAAAGAAGCACTCCTTCTACAAGGCATGGGCTCTGTCCTGATGTTTACTGCTTTGAAACTGATGGCCCTTAAAGTAGAGAATACTGAATGAGAGAGATCCCTGATAATCCAAATGGGGACGCAGCTGTTTAGTGAGGGACGGGGAACTTCTTCTTTGCAGAGACCTTCCCAATCCTTCTACTCATTTGTTGCTTCTTCAATACCCCTTTGCCCTTTGGGGAGCATCTTTTGGTGTCTTCTTGGAGTACGTTGCACTGAGAGAGGAACAAGAAGGGGAGTGTAGTGTCCTGTCTTCCGCCCTGGTCAGACCACAGCTGGAGGGTCAGTTCTGATCACCGCCCTTTAGGAAGAACGTTGCTGAGTTGGCCAGAGGAAGGCGACCACCGCGATGAAAGGACTTGAGTTTATGCCATTTGACAGGTGCTTGAAGGACCTGGGGGTGGTCAGTCTAGAGAAGAGGAGGCTGAGAGACGTGGGAGGACCTGGTACCTGTAGAGGACTTTAATGTTTGTCTTGGCCTCAGAACTAGAAGCAATGGGGCAGATTTAGGCTTGATGTCAGGGAAGATGGTCTACTGAGAGCTATCCCACCATCAAACGGGCTTACCTTAGAGGAAAGGGCTCTCGCTCCCGCAGTGGCTGGACGACTGCTTGCCAGGCACTTTTAATGGGAGCATATCTTGTGGATGTCAAGGAGTGTGGGTGGAGACAGCCTTTCATCCATTGCTGAAATTCTCCGATAGTCAGTGACGGGGCTGCTTGCGGATGACCCAGCAGAGTGCAGACTCTGTCATTCTTGTCTGTAGGTCTGAGTACCTAGCATGATGACTCTAGCCTTGTACGGCACCCATGACGTACCAGGCACTGTGCTAAGGACTCCACAGTTATTATGTCACTTGATCCTTCCAAAAATGCTGGGAGGTGAAGTTCTATTATTATCCCCATTTTACAGATGGAGAAACCGAAGCAAGCAAAGGTTAAGTGACTTGCCCACGGCCACAGAGCTGGGAAGTGTCTGAGGCCAGATTTGTATCTGGGTCTGCCTGAGTTCCAGGCCCGGTGCTCTATCCGTTGCACTGCTTTGGTACCTATGCTGTGCACCTAGTGCGTGATGCCGTGCACACAGATGACTCTTAAAAAATGCTCGTTAAATTGCCACACGGAATCGAGGAGGGATCTCTACGGGACAAGCAAAGTTTTGAGCAGTGCAGAGGCTGTCTTTGCCAAAGGGTGGGGGTCTGCATGCATGGGATGCATAAAGACACTCCTGGAGAGTGGCCCTCAGGAAAAAGACAAGAGGGATCTCTGTGGACCACGAGGTCAATGCAAGGCAGCTGAGTCACAGGGCAGGTGAAATAAGCGGGGGCAGCCTTTGGGGGCATCGGTAGAAGAGCAGAGCGAGAGGCGAGAGTCACGTAGGCTGATGCCCAGGTGCGGGGGGAGCGTTGGTCTGGTCGGGTCATGTCTGAGGAAGGCGTTTGACATGCCAGAGAACATCCCAAGGAAGGCGACCTTCCCTGAGTGGGGAGGGAATCCAAGTCGTGACCCAGAAACACTGGCTGAAGGACCTGAGGATGTTTATCTTGGAAAAGACCATGGGGGGGGGCAGGAGAGCTGCCTTCACGAATTTGGTGAAGAAGGATTAAGTTTGTTCTGTTTGGCCCCAGGGGGGTAGAATTAGGAACAACGGGCAGGAACTTCAGAGAAGGCAGCCCTTGACTTGCTGTAAGGAAAAACTGCCTAATGATGAGAACTGTTCTAAAGTGGAATAAGCTGCCTCAGGAGGCTGTGAGCTTTCTAGAACTGGAGTTCTTATGTAATAGTGATGATGATGATGATGATAATTACTAACATTTATTTTGGACTTTAAGGCTTGCAAAGGCTTACCAAAAACTTACCTCATTTGATCTTTTCAGCAACCTTGAGGTAGGAGCCATTTTATATGAATCCCCATTTTACAGAATTTTCATGAGGAAACAGATTTAGAGAGGTAAGGTGGCATAGTGGGTAGAATTCTCGACCTTGAGTCAGAGAGACCTGAGTTCAAATCCTATCTCAGACACTTGTGTGACTCTGGGCCAGTACTTAAACTTTTTGAGTCTTCATTTCCTTTTCTTTAAAAGGGAGATTATAAACATTAACTTTTTTTTTTTTGGCTAGGCAGTGGGGTTGAGTAACTTGCCCAGGGCCACACAAGTAGTAAGTGTTATGTGTCTGAGGCCACATTTGAACTCAGGTCCTCTTGACTCCAGGGCCAGTACTCTATCCACTGCGCCACCTACCTGCCCCATAAACATTAACTATTAAATGACTCACCAAAGGTCTCAGATCTACTAAGTGAGGCAGGAGGGGAAAGTTTTCCTGATTTCAGGGCCAGCACTGGTACTACAATTACTACTGCACCTAGTGGCCTGTTCTTCAAGTGGGGGACGGATGACATCTTGCTAGAAGATGTTGTGGAAGGGACTTCTGAAAAGATACTGGTTGGGTTAGATGAAGTCCTGAAATTCTAACAGGGATGAGTTGGCTTGCAGGCCGGATACTAGACCTTCACTTGTGGCCTAAGAGCTGTGAAAGCAGATGATACTCTAGCAGGTCTTGCCTGGGGCAAAGGTCTCCAGGGTTTAGTTAGGTGCCATCTGAGGCAGTGGGCCATGCTCCAGCCTTCCCTACCTGCTCAGGGCAGCAAATCTGCTTTTCCGTTCTCCTCTCCCCTCCAATCTAAAAGCTGCACTTTGGGATCTTTCTCTTGATAACTTGGTACCAAGGCCAATAGGCAGGGGTAAGTTGGAGCCCTGGGGCTTTGACTCTATTCAGACAGCTCCACCCCTACCCCCACCTAGCTCCTTCTTGGAGACAATCTCAAGGTCTAAAAGAAGTCCCCAGAGGAGTTAGAGAAAGTCAGTTGCTTGGGTCCTTTGAAACTGTGCCTGAGCTCCAGAGAGGCTGCCAGACAGTTGACTTCAGTTCAGTTGAGAACCTGTGGGCAGTGGGCTCTGCTCATGCCCAAACAGCCCACTTGGCAAAGGTATCCTTGCCAGAGGTGGCATCACGAGCCAGCACCACCGTGATCATGCAGCACCTGGTCTGCAGTTTCTAAAAATACCCTGCTTGATGTCACCCACAGTGCTGTTTCATTTTCACCTCCGTGAGGATTCAGACAAATCCATCCAGTACCTGGTCCAGTGGAAGACTTCCCCCTGTGCCCACCCTCCATGTAAGATGATGGACTTGGTGAGTGCCCTTCCAGGGCACGGTGATCCTTCCCTGGCATTCTCTGCTCTCACTCCACTTACATTTATTGCCTGTGAGGGCACACTAGCTGCTTGCATTTATGTGGGGGGCAGGAGGGGAGAAATGGAGCAGTCTTTGGAATCTGCATGATTTTGACCTTTCCAGGCTGTCTTCATTAAATAAATATTTACTGAGCAACTGCTATAACAATACATTTGCACGACCCTTTCACATACTTCAGTTCATTTGGGCTCCTGTCTCACTGCCAACGGGGCTGCAGGGTGATGAACACTTTGGCCACAGCAAAACCTTTCATTAAGTGGAGGAGTTGTGATATGCAGTGGAGAGAATGCCCACTCTGGGGAGGCCACAGATCCTTGAAATACTGAAGTTAGCATTTAATTTGAGTCTCACAACAACTCTGTAAAATGGATAGGAACATTGGCATATCCATTTTTCAGATGGGGAAGCTGAGTCTTAGTGAGGTTAAGTGAGTCACTCAGGGTCACATGTCTGATTTGTCAGAGTAGGGATTTGAAACTCGATGGTCTTCCGCTGCCAAGTCCAGTGCTCAGGCCTGTGCTGCATTTGTCCATTTTGCCTCCCACCATCCTAGTCCAGGTTCTCCTCTTGCTTGGGCCATGACAGTAACCTATAATGGGTCTTCCTGCCTTTATTTTCTCCCCTTTAAAATCTGTCAGATGAGATATTCAGAAAGCACCTAGCAAAGTCCCAGGCACATAGTAAGGGCCTGATGCTTTTTTTCCCCTTCCTTCCTTTTATCTTTTACACAACTGAAAACTGATCTTCCTAAGGCACAGATACAGCCGTATTACTCTCCTGCTCAACAACCTTTGGTGGCTCCTGAGTGCCTCTAGGATAAAGTACAAATGCCTCTGTTTGGCCTTGAAATCCTGTACAACTTGTTGCTAACCTGGCTTTCCCTCAAGCTTGTTCTAGTCCTGCTGGGGTTCTTGCAGTTCTCTGTTTACAGCTTTCCATTTACTGCCTCCATCCCCCAAAACCTGGAATGTTCTCTCTCAGGCTCAGTGCAAGCACCACCTCCAAGAAGTCTTCCCTGATTTCCACTTAGGGCTGCTCCCAATGACTTTGTATTTATTCAGTAAATATTTTCTTTTTTACCTCTCTGTGTGCCTGTTTTCCCCCAACAGAATGTAAGCTTCTTAAGGGAAGGGCATTTCCTTTGTTTCTGTGTCGTGAGCATTTAGCGGGACTCCTTGTATATAGTAGGAACTTAATAAATGCCTGTTGAATGACTGCTATGGACGTGTTTTGCATAACTGCACAGGTATAACCTTTATTGAGTTGCTTGCCTTTTCAGTGAGGGTGGGTGGGGAGGGAGGGAGAAAATTTGGAACCCAGAGTTTTAAAAACATATGTTTTAAAAAAATGTTTTCACATGCAACTGGGAAATAAGAAATACAGGAAATGGGGTACAGAAGTCTGTCCTGCCCTACAGGAAAATAGAAGGTGAAGGGGATAAGAGAAGGGGGGAGGAGATAGAAGAGAGGGCAGACTAGGGGAAGGGATATTCAGAATGCATGCCATCTTGGGGTGGGAGAGGGGTGAGACGGGGTGAAAATTTGGAACTCAAAATCTTGTGGAAGTAAGTGCTGAAAACTAAAAAATAAATAAATTTATATAAAAATAAATGCCTGTTGAATTACATGGGATTGTGGAGACTACCGAAGGAGAATAATAGTAATTGCTGATGTTTGCAGAGCATGTTAAGGTTGGTCAGATACTTTGCACACACTGCTTCATCTGTTCTTCCCAATAATCCTGTGAGGCTAGTGCTATAAGAATAATTATCCCCATTTTACAGATGAAGAAACTGAGGTTGAGAGGTTAGAAGACAGTACCTGGCCTCAGTGATTGCAGTCAGATTGGAGAGATAAAGGCAGTCAGGTGTGAGGCATTTCTTATTCTATATATGGAGCAAAGAGAAAGGAATGGTTGCATCTATAGTAGGAAAGTCTTCTTGAAGGCTGAGGAATGGCTTGAGGTAAAAGTCATCTTCTCTCTTAAGATCCACCTCAATGAGATTGACCTTACCAATTCAGGTTCTAGAAATGCCTTATAGTATCACAGAATTTGAGAGCTAGAAGGCATCTCTGCCACCATCTAGTTCAAGTGAGAGTCAAAAGGAATTGCCGCTAGAGCCTACCCAACAACGTGGTCATCCTGCCTTTTCTTTAAGGCTTTCAAGGAGGGGGCCCCCACCATGTCTGGAGGCCTCGTGGTGTCCTTTCTAGGGAAGAAAGAACTTTGTGGGGGATGGGGTGGGGAGGGAAGGCAGTGTGGTAGAAGAGCACTAGCCTGAGGGTCAGGAGCCACCCCACCTTTCTGAGCCAGATGAGACGATGGGGTCAGGCTAGATAAGCACCAAGGTGCCGACCTCTCTTAACATTTCTTAATCACCATCTCCATTAAATAGCTCTGATTGACCTTGGCTTTCCTAATTCACCCTTTTCTCCCCGCCTTTGATGATTTTGGTAACTTGTCTGTATTTGTCCCACTTCCATTTTTATACTTCCTCATAAAATGGGGAATCCCATCCCTGATACCCCCTTCTCATACTCATACTCAGATGGTGAATAGGATGAAGGACGACTTCCCAATGGACATTTTAAAGAGCCTCTGATGTGTACAGTTCTGGGAGAGATACAGAGATTCATGAGACACAGTCCCTTCCCCTTATGGAACTTACAATCTAGAGGAGGGAGCATGACGCATATTGAAATGATTGTAATATAAAATAGTACACAGTAGGAAAAAAGAGCTATAAATGTTATGCAAAGTATAAAGAGTGGAAGATGGTACTACCTGCTTATGGTCAGGAAAGAATTGCAGGATCATAGATGCAGAAGAGGGTGGCTTTGTAGGGGATGTGATATTTGAGGTAGACTTTAAGAGAAAAGGGTGGGAATAGTATGGGGTGGAGAGTACTCTAGGCATGGGAAACTGTATAGGCAGCTAGGCAGCACAGTGGATAGAGTGCCAGGCCTGGAATCAGGGAGAGTTCAAATCTGGCTTCAGACACTTACTGGCTGTGTGACCTTGGGCAAATCATTTAACCCTGTTTGCCTCAGTTTCCTCATCTGTAAAATGAGCTGGAGAAGGAAATGACAAATCACTCTAGTATATTTTCCAGGAAAATCCCAAATGGGATGATGAGGAGTCAGACACAACTGAAACAACAGATTCCTAGAGGTGAGAAAACATGGTGGAGGGGTATACAATGGATGACAAAAAGTACAATACCATTTGGCCAGAGTGGGTTAGTACAGGGCATGCAAATTCAGATGGTGTCAGGTTCCAAAGGGCCTTGAATTACATGGGAAGGTATTCAAATTTTATTTGATAGGTAATAAATACAATCACAATCTCTGAAGGGACCTCAGAGGCCATCTTTCCATACTTGAACAAGTTTCTCCACTACAGCATCCCAAGAAATAGTGGTCCAGCCTCTGCCTAAAGTGTTCCAGTGGGGGGGGGGCCCACCATCTCCCTCAAGGCAGCCCATTGAGCTCTGGAACAGCTGTAATTGTCAGGAGATTTTTTTTTTCTTGACATTGAATCTAATTCTGCCTTTTTACCACTGCCCCTTCCCCTTTGCCCTTAGCTCTGAAGCTTTTGTTATTTCTTAGAAGAAAGCTGAAGAGAGTCCAAACACATCAACTTGTATTATAGGAAAGGGGGTACAGTAGCAAGAAGATGCCTCAAATGTCATCTTTTATGTGAAGCTTTTCCTGATCCCCCCTCAAAATTACATTGGATTTATAATGTCTTTGTTTTGTGTATACTTATATATGTGTATGTAGAATAGAATAGAATGTAGGTTCCTTGAGGACAGGGGCAATTTCATTTTTGTCTTTGTGTTCCCAGGACTTGGCACATAGTAGGTGCCTAATAAGTGCATGTTGATTAGATTAACTGGGAAACGGAGCCAGTTATAGATAGCAGAAAGCACCTTGTCCTTCCCTACCTGGTCCCTGTCCTTGGTCCTGAATTGTACTATTCTGCTAGCCAGCTGACTCACCCTTGACCTGGACTCAGCCTGAGGGAGCCAGGAGGATGTGAGCTGATGGTTTGTTAGGTGCCTGTGCAATTCCTCCTCAGGGCTATTTCTTTTTCCTAAGCTTTCTGTCTTTCCCAAAACACATGTAGACAAGAAGAACGTTCTGTTCTTCCCTCCAGTTGCCATCATTTTCAATAAGGTTTTTACAAATAAGCATTCCACAACTTCCTGCCTTCCCTTTAATGTGGGAAGCCCAGACCCATCCTTGCTGGAACACTGGAGAGGCATGTCAGCATAGTGGAGAGAGTGCTGGAAATCAGCAAGACCCAAGTTCAACTTCTGCCTCCTGTTCTGGATAGGTGACCCTAGGCAAGTCTTCTAACCTCTCTGAGCCTCAGTGTCCCCATTTGTAAAATGGAAAGAATATCTGTGGGACCTACCTTACAAGGTCGTGGTGAGGTCCAGATGAGATAATGTATGGAAAGTACTCGATAAACCTTAAAGCACAATGTAAATGCTTTGACGTGCTGGAATACTAGTTGTATTCTGGGGCATCTCATTTACCACCCTTTGAAAAACCCCTACCTCTGCAGATGTTCAGGCTGCTCTCAAGCCCTGTTGTCTTCTAGTGACTCATTTGGGGCTGAATGTTGGAGTCCCTGTTCCATTTACCGAAGGTATCAGAGAATGCCAGGCCTTAGCCTGAAACAGCCCATCTGGCATCTAGACTGAGGGGTCCTAGAGGGAAGAGCTTAATCATCTTTGTATTCTGTCCCCTACCATCTTTTCCAAACCTAGCACTGTGGACGGTAGAGAGGGTTGCTGGGTGTGCTCCTTGTACCTTCATGTCTTGGGTGAGGGGACAAGTATTTTGTGTCTCATTTTTCAAGCCTGCATCTCTAAAGAAAAGTTTAGTTATGTTTTAGTTTCTGTAGTTCATAATATCACAGATTTAGAATTAGAAGGACCTAAAGATGTTATCTAGTTCAACCACCTCATTTTACAGATGAAGAAAATGAAGCCCAGAAGTCAAGTGACTTGCCTAAGGTCACACAACTACGCAGATTTGAACCCATGTCCTCTGACTTCAAATACAGCACCACCTTCACTGTGCCCCACTGCCTCTCCAGCTTGTTTAATGAGTAAAACATTCCGTATGTCTGAGTACTTATTAGATATACACCTTACAAAACAAAAGGTAAAATCTTCTGGGTGCCTTACCTAGTAAAGTGTGCCACACGTACCTGCCTAAGACCTTGTAGCAAATACCTGTTGGAGGAATGGATAAATGAATGAGTGAAGTCACCTTGGCTTCTTTCTGTGGAAATCCAGTCTGTTCCCATGTGGGTGTTTCTTAATTCTCTCCATGGCCATTTGGGACTGCAGAGTGACAGATGGAGTGAGGCCCTGGCACTTGGGAAAGGCCTTCTGCCAATCTGGCTGTTTCCTTCTTGCCATTATGACTCCAGGGGACATAGGAACCAGCTTCTTCCCCAGGTAAACCCCAGCTTTAGGATTATGGGATGCTGGATTTAGAACTAGAAGAGCCTTTAGAAGTTCTCTGGAGCAGTGGAGTCAAACTCAGATAGAAACAGGGCCCACTATAGAATACATAAGGATCCCTGTGGGCCACAGATGGACTTATAAAACTATGTGTTTATCCATGTTTTATTGTATTTTTAAATATCATGTTAAATATTTACCAATTGTACTTTAATCTATCTTGGGCCACACTTGCAAACATGATGGGTCACATATGGCCTTGGGTATTTGACACCTGATCTACAACAACCCCCTCATTTTACAGGTGAGGAAACTCAAGACAAGGGACTTTCCCAAAGCCACACAGGCAGTTAGTAGCAGAACTGCTGACCTAAAATCCAGGGCTCTTTTCCATTGTAACATATTTTCCTATGCACCAACCTGCCAAAAGTAGGTTTGGCCTTATGGCTACATTCATCTTTCTCCATACAGTTAGTACTTGGGGTGTGGGAAAGGGAGTCATCTTCTTGCTTTGCCCGGAGCCCCTCTCCCCACATTTGCTCTCTTGCTAACACACTCTCCTGTTCCTTCCCCCTCTCCAGTGATTGATGCCTCTTGTACTCTCAGCCTCCTTCGCTCTCTCTCAGCTAAGCTGATTCCCACACGTGACATCGCTCTCTAAAAGTATCAGACTGCCTGACTGTCCCATGCAGATTTCTCTGACACTGGCAACATGGCTCCCCTCCTCCCAGTGAGATTGTGCCCACCGAAAGCTTCAGACCAGTAGCTGTTGTAGCCTGAACTGTCCTAACCTGACACAGTTGCTCCCTGGTGAGCGTTAGGTAGGAACTGGGGATGAGAGCATTGGCACAAGTAGCAAAGTGAAGGAAAAGCTCACTGGCTGTTCAGGTGGGGACCCTGAGCCTCATGGGGCACCCCCAGCTCCAGGGAAGGCAAGGGACTGGTCCTCAGCTTCGCAGATTCAGAAGTTCAGTGTTATAAGGTTCCCTAACAATGAGGAGGGTGTAAGGCCCTCATTTACACTAATCCTAAACCTGTGATTTTATTGGTATGGGGAATTCTAGAGAAGAAAACCCTCTCCGCCAATGTAGATCAGCACCTGCTCTGCTGCTCAGATCTTAGAGAATTCCCTGGAATACTAAGAGGTTGAATGATTCTTCAATCTGCCTCATTGTAACTTCCCACATTGTTCCTAATTCTGCCCTTTGAGGCCAAGCACAACACTATACAATTCCTCTTTCTCCTCATCAGTTACAATGTTTGTTATTACAATCTGGGTATTACCTTAGTCAAACTGTTAAAGACCTTAGCTTGAAAAGGCCAAAGACCCCCACTGTATCCTAGGCCATCTCCAGATGTCCTGATTGATATCTGGGCCCTAGATCCAGATGGCTCCGGAGGAGAAAGTGAGGCTGGTGACTTTGCACAGCACTCCCTCACTTGTAAAGTCATGACATCACCTCCCTGATGTCATGGTCCTCTTTGAGAAGGGAGGACAAACAACAGTACTTTTTATTGTTACCAATTGTTACCAATGCCAAATACCAATACCAAAGTGTGGCTTTCACTAAAAGAATATAAGGAGGCGCTTTAGCCATTGGGTGTGAATACTAGTAATCTTCCCAACTAGGAGACAATTCTTTCCAGGTTCATATTTTTCTCAACTCTTGCTTCTAGATTAGGGTGTGGAGGAGGGGAGGTCTATGGCTCCTTTAATTCACTAGCTGCTGCTCATGTTTAAACTCTTGTGTAAATTTAAATTATTGGCTTCCAAGTGGAATTTGAAAAAGCATTTAATCTCTTGAATTCACCAGCCTAGAAATGTTCTTGGTGTACCCCTTTTTAGTGATACCTTCCATGACTCCCAAGCACTGCTTGGAATTGACTTGCCATTCAGATTATACCAGAAAGCCTACTGAGGTGATAGTTTATATTTGTAAAGGCATGTTATAAATTGTAAAAGCTGGAGGTCTTTGATTTCAGATCCCATGTGGTCTGCATTTTTGCTAGTGTTGGATAAATTGTTGGTGGTTGGGGAGATGGGGTACAGCTGAGATCAGAGGAGACTGCTAGTGAGAATCTTGGACCAATCTGCACAGGAATCCCCTCTGTGACATACTGGCCAAGTGGGCATCCAGCCTTTGCTTGGAGACCTCTGGTGAGATGGAACCACTGCCTCCCAAGGCAGGCTAATCCACTTTTGGACAGCTCAAATTGTTTTTTCCTAACATCAAGCCTGAATTGGTTTCTTTGCAACTTCTGCCCTCTCGGGCCAATCAAAACAAGTCCGATGCCCTTTTTTCCCCCTTAGAGATTAAGATTTTTGGTGGACAGGTAAGGTCACAGAATGAGAGATGTAGAACTTAATGGACTTAGAAGCCATGTAGTCCAACTCCTTTATCTTATAGATGAAGAAACTGAGAACATAGGCATGTTAAGTGACTTTCCCAAGGCGACCCAGGTAGTAAGCATCAGAAGCAGGATTTGAGTACAAGTCCTCTCATTTCAGAGCCTATGCCCTTTCTCCTATACCCATTTGACACAATTTAACTAGCAGTTATTAAACTTACTCTGTGTTCCGGGCACTGTCCTAGGCACTGAGGGTACAAAGACCAAAATGAAATAGTACCTGCCCTCAGGTAGCTTACATTCTTTTAGAGGAAACAGTGTGGACCTAGATACAGTCCAGGTGAGAACTGACCTAGAGTGGTGCCTCAGTGAGAGACAAGAGATGTCGTGGAGCTACCAATGAGACTTGGAAAACCAGGAGAGAATGAGATGTAGGAAGCTAATTGTTGTCCCTTCAGCCTTCACTCAGCCTGTCCTTGGTTCTCCTCCATTCTCTTTTTCTCTCACCCTCCTGCATTCTCTCTATATCCTGCTGCCTCACCTTCTCCTTACCCTCAGTAATGTCTGGGGTTTTTTCACTTCCTGGTGGGAAAGGTTCACTTACTGTGTGGGACTGAAACAGGCTAGTGTGAAATGGAGCTCAGAGGCCAACCTCTGATATACTGGCCAAGTGGGCATCCAGCCTTTGCTTGGAGACCTCTGGTGAGATGGAACCAAGGGTCTCAAGGCCAACCTCCATATTTTGTAGAGGAGGAAACTGAGGCCCAGCTTACCAAAGAGTTTTTCCCAAAGTCTGCCCCCCACCCATAAGAGCTCCATAAGAGGTAGGATTTCTTAGTCTCTGTGGCAAGAGAGAGAGGACCACCAGTGGTAGAGATGGGTTCCAGTACTGGCTCTTTCTGATTTCCATTGTACTGTGCTGCCTCCCTAGGGTCTCATGCTCACTCAGTAAATCTTAAGGCTTCCTTTTGAAGCTCAGTAGAACTTCAGGGTGTTAGTGTCTCAGGCTCTGTCTGAGGCGTGTCTATCCCCAGTGTACTTAGAGAAGTGTCATGTTTTCACTGATTGCTGCCTCTGAAGCTACTCTCTCTCTCTCTCTGCTGCTGCTGCTGGCAGTTGTTCCTAAGTCTGTGCAATTGAGCCATATATCAAGTTTCCAGACTTCTTTGAAGAATATCTTCTAATCAACATATTGCTTTTGGTCCCATCTCATAGTACCTCCTTGGGGTCAAGTAACCAGGACTGTACTCCAGGTTCTAATGCTGACTTACTCTGTGACCTTGGCAAGTCACTTTTTCACATCACTGTATAATCAATTTTTTTAAGTTAACAGCTTATATTTATATTAGCACTAAAGTGTTTGCAAATGCTTCACATGCATTATTTCATTTAATCCTTACAAAAACTGTGAGTTAAGTACTAGAGGCATTATCAGCCCCATTTTGACAGATGAAAAAAACTGAAGCTTAAAGTAGTTAAGGGATTCAGCTAAGATCACACAACTGGTAACTGTGTCTGAGGTGGGATTTGAACCTAGGTCTTCTTGGCTCTATCTGGAGTTCTATATACTGCCATGTTAATTCTAAGAGCTAGATAAAATGCTAGACTTAGAGTCAGGAAGAATCCAGTTCATAGTCTGTCTCTGACACCAGCTGTGTGTCCCTGGATGAGTCATGTAACCTATTTAATTCACTATCACAATTAAATTCTCTTCCAAATTTAAATTATTGATCTCCAAATATAATTTGCAAAAGCGTCTTTGGAAGAACTGTTATCTAGAAATGTTTGCATCTGGGGCATAAAGGAAGGCACTTCTGGGGAAGTCCTAATAAGATAATAGGGTATACAGCAGGGCCAAGCAGGAATGACCTCACCTGGGAAAAACCTCCAAGGGTTGGGGAAAACAGATGGAAACAGTTTCTTACTCTTGCCAGCTGGATGCTTAGCTCAATTACTTCTATGTTACTGAAGGAACAAAAGTGTTATCAGTGTCTCCTCTAAGTGTTGACTCCTTAGGGCAAAGCCCTGGTTGCTCTGTGCTAGTTATGGACAAGGTGACTTTTATCAATAAATTCTAAAATGATTTCCAGAAAGATTCACATATAGATTTGAAAGAGTTTTTTTTTTTAGATGACTGGAAACTGACTTTGGCCCCAAATTTTCCCCCTACCCTACTTAGTGACAGGAAATAGGTTGGATGTAGAACCATCTACTCTTGGCAGAATCCACCAACGTGGATTAATTTGAGGACTTTGTCAAGCCCACCAAGGATTTTTGTGCCTCACAAACATGCTTCAACATTAACTTACTTTCCTTTTTAAAAAATGTCATTTTATTCTGAATTTAACTCTATATATGATATATGTATATACATTATAATTATATATATACATATATGAGAGAGAGAGAGGGAGGATGTACATGGACATGTGGATCTCCGTTAGAGCTGGCTTTTATTTTAACATAGATGATAAGTTCAACGTGTAGCTTTCAAAGTTTCCCTGCTTGCCTGTGGCTTCTTCTGTTTTCTTTGTGTGTATGTGTGTATGTGAACCCTATCCCCATCCTACTCACTTTCCTCTACATTGATGTGCTTCCCAAGGTAGGAATCACTGTTATTTCAGAAAGAGGACCTGCCGTCCAGTTCTCTGGTCCTACATGAAGCCTTTCTTCAACCTGCAGTTATTAATGTTCTCTCTCTTTGAAAATACTTTGTCCATACTTTGTATTTACTTAACTGGGTACATTTTGTATTACTCTGACCCCATCCCCAAAATATATACTTACATGCAGGGACAATTATTTTCTTTTTGGCCTTTTTTTGTTGTTCCCAGAGCTTGGCATGGTGCCTGGCACATAGTAGGACGTGGATAAATGTTTGTTGAATTTCTTGAATTGAAACAGCTGATCTTTCTGACCAGCTGATGACCAAAATAGAATGAAACTTCTACCTCCAACTTAAACAGTCAGGAAGCTCTTGAGAAGGTTAGATCATCCCCACTTCTCTATGGATAACTTTCATATGGTCGTCGCATTTATATTGGCCTCACACTCCACCTGCCAGTCTTCCAAAAGAGACTTTGGCCTTTTGGATGGAACGTCATGTTAAAACATCATCAGGTACCATCCTTTGTAGTGGAGTTAGGGGTAGAGATGACTTCCAGCCCTGTTTTACCTAGTGATTTCTCAGGCCACATGTTGGGTCACTGGGGGAGTGTGTCAGAGAGAGAGGGATTCCTCATTTGAAATGAGCTCTCTTTCCAATTGACTGCTTTTACAGAATACTTTGCTATTTTAACTACAGGAGGGACCACCTTTTATAGTGAACAAGAGCCAGGCCTCTTCTTGTCCTTCAAAGGCAGCGTCTGATGCCTTCTCATCTCGTCTCTGGGCGCAGTCCCCTTAGTCACAGGTAGTATATGGTGTAGCCTGCTCCCTGCAGGTGCGGGTAAGACCTGGAGTTGGACAAATTGATTGACTCCTAATTGTCACTGGTCTGAGGATTCCAAATGAGCATTCAGGTCAGTGAGATGGCTCGGCAGGAAGTGCATGCCAAATGAGGCTATGGCTGCCTCTCGGGAATTACATCGCAGCCACTCTGTCTGGCCCTGCTGGCTCAGCTCCTAGTCTTGTCATGGATTCTGAGTGGACAACTGGTTCTCAGCAGCATTCTCAGTCTTGGGGCAGAGGGGTGGAATGTGGAGGGGAAGCCATAGCATTAAAAAGGGCATGATGAATGTGCTGCCAGGATTTCAGCAGCTGCTGTCCATGAAGTGAGAATCGCACCACTTGTAAGACTGGGGAGCAAACCAGAGGCAGCTTAGAAGAAAGTCTTTGCTGTGATTGTTTGGGGCCATGCCCCAAATGGGAGTCAGGAGGCTGAATGGTGGTAGGCCTGACCCAGAACAGATCAAATGGTCAACTTTTCCAACACACTTTGTACTTACCTATAAAAAGAATTTTTTAAGTGCTTGCCATAGGCTGGGAACTTCCTCCTGATCTAGCAGGTACCTGCAGCCTGAGTCTCTGCTCCAGAAAATGGTTTTTGCTGTTCATCACAGGCCCTTGAATGTCATTGTTCTGAGGAAACCCTGGCACCAACACAGGCCTGGCCTTTTGGTTTACACCTGCCTGGCTCCCAATTTGCACCTCCCCCCTTTCCTGAAAAACCCTCATCATGTTCACTTAATCACTAGCACCTGAGGGCCCTTTCCTAGATAAGGTGCTCCGTGTAATGAGGTGGGGGCAAGACGGTACCGTGGTGACATGGTGGTTCATTTTGAAAAGATCCAACATTTTAGTGGACTGCAGGCTCAAGGGCAGCTCCCTCCCAAAGCTAATGTGATCGAGAGCAGGATGCCTTCTCCTTGTTTGGTTGGTGATATAGCCCTGCTGTCCTCTGCCCTGACCTGTCCACATCTGGAGCTCAGGACACCATACTTTAGAAGGGACATTGATCAGCTGGAGAATCTCCAGAAGAGAGCAACCATGGTGATGAAAGACCTCTTGGAGTACGTCCTATGTGAGGATCAGATGAAGGAGATGGGAATGTTTACCATGCAGAAGAGAAGGTTTGGGGTACATGATAGCTATCTTCAAGTATCTGAAAGGCTGTCACATGTGGGAGGGATTAGGTAGATCCTGTTAGGCCCCCTACAACAGAACAAAGAGGCAAATGTGGACTTGAAGTCCAGAAAGCATCCTAACAATTGGAGCTCCTCAATATGAAATGGTCCATACTGAGAGGTGGGGGGGGCTCTTATTTGAGGCTTTCAAGCCGTTGCCAGGCAGTCACTTGTTGGGCAGATGGTTCTTTTCTTGGTCATGCGTTGCACTGATGGTGATCCCTTCTAACTCTAAATTCGATGCTTCTGTAATTATGGAGAGCCAAGGGAAGGGGCTGGCAAGATTTTCCTTCACAGTCAGGACTATGCAGAACCCTAGGAAGGGGAAGGAAGAAAGTAATCTCAGTTTTCTTATCCATACAATGTGGGAAGGGGGGCTGGAATAGGTGGCCCTTTCATTTTTAACTTGTGAATCCATGATTCTGCGATTCTCTGGGGAACTGGTGGACAAGATGGCATCCCGTAGAGCATTGCCATTCCATAGGTGGGGGCAGCTGCCCAGACATCTGTTCTCTGCAAGGAGCAGACGGTGCTGCAGGACCCTTCATGTGAGCCTTAGATTGTGAGCTTCTTAAGGACAAGGACTGGTTTCTGCCTTGCTTTGTATCCCCACATACCACAGTGCTTGGCACATAGTAGGTGTTTAATAAATGTTTCTTAATTTGATTAATTGTTCTGGGAGAGGAAAATTGGGATTCTGAGAACTGTTGCAGCATCTCAACTTTTCTTGTTTTTGTTTGTTTGTTTGTTTTTTCCCTGCAATGTGCTTGGGAATGACATGATGGCAGATGTCAGGCAGCCTAATACTGGGCAAGAGAATCCCTCCCTCCCTGCCTCTCCCTCTGTTCAGGTCTGGAATGGACCATATGGGGCCTAGGATTACCCTCAGGAATGGAATGATATCCCTGAAACTACCTTGTGGATACTTTCAGGCAGTGTCGTGGTGCAGTGAGTGGAAAGAGTATTTGTATTCTTTGCTTAAAAATAGTACAGGAAAGAGTATTTGGAATCATGGGACCTGAGCTCAAACTCCAGCTTTACCACGTATGGGCCTGTGTTTCCTTATCTATGTGATGAGGGAGTTGGATTAGAGGAACCCTCTGGTTGCTTCTAGCTCTAAATCTGTGAGCCTGTTTGTAGAATGCCATCCTGGACCTGGTTTCTGGAGTTGTGGGTAGATAGCGGTGCCCTTCAGAAACACAGAATTTCAGACCTAAAGGGAACCTTAGAGGTCAAATAATCCATCCCAGACCTGAACAAGTATCCTTTCTTTAACATTCACAGAAAGTTCTTCCTGTCCTTGACTTTCTGGGACTTTAAAACCATTCCTTGTCTAATGCTGGCTCATCCTGGGCCTTCCCTCAGTGCAGGCTTCGTTGCCCTGGAATGGGGCTTTTTGTCGTCACTGTGGCCTGCCGGCTCTGGAATGTTCTTCCACAAGCTTCCCCCATTGGTGAGTTCCCCTTGGAGCCTTCATTTTGTGAGAGGATAGAGGCCAGTCTGCCTTCATTTTCCTTCCCACACTGTGCCTGACTTTTGAGATTTGAAAACCATATTCACCCCCCTTCACTTATGGCATGAGCGTCAGGCCCTTCACCAACTCAGCTGCTCTTTGAATGTTCTTCAGTTTATCAGTATCCTTCCAGAAATGCAATACCCAGAATTCAACCCAGCACTCCAGATGTTGTCTAACCAGGGCCCAATAAGATCATAGGAACATAGATCTAAAGCGAGAAGGATCCTCAAATGCCACTCAGCCTAACTGCCTCATTCCCTTCCTAAAAGGAGGAATCTGAGGCCCAAGGTCCTAGAGGCAGCTAAGCACCTGTAAAGTGGGACCATTACCTTGTTATTCCTTGTAAAGGGAAAAAAATCAAAAGTGTTAGTTAAATAATTCCTTACACATATCTTACCATGATAACAGTTACTGTACATGATGCTTCCTAAGTGTTAGAGTCAAAGAAATAGTAAGATCAGTTCACTTGTCTAGGTCTGACCATCTTAATCCTGTACTCAGTAACCAGTGGGTTCCTGTTTCCTCTAGGATAAAATCAAAACCCCTGTGTTTGATATGTAAAGCCTGTCACAGCCTGGGCCCTTCCTACCTTTCCAAGTTACTGCTTCCCTGCCCCCCCTTTCCTTCCTTCCTTCCTTCCTTCCTTCCTTCCTTCCTTCCTTCCTTCCTTCCTTCCTTCCTTCCTTCCTTCCTTCGTCCCTCCCTTTCTTCCTTCCTTCATCCCTCCCTTTCTTCCTTCCTTCATCTCTTCCTCCCTCTTTCCTTCTTTCCTTCTTCCTTCATCTCTTCTCCTCCTTTCTTTTCTTTACTCTTCCTCCTCTTTCTCTCTTTTCCCTCTTCCTCTCTTCTCCTTCTTCCTCTTCCTCTTCCTTCCTTCCTTCTCTCTCCTCTCTTCCTCCTTCCTTCCTTCCTTCCTTCCTTCCTTCCTTCCTTCCTTCCTTCCTTCCTTCCTTCCTTCCTTCTTTCCTTCCTTCGCTAAAGTCAGTCCAACTCCAAGAGAGGGAAAACAGTAAGGACTAGAAGAATCATAGCTCAGACATTTTAGGATCAAATCAGCTTTGTCACTGTTCCCCCCAGGTCCTTTCTGTATTTCTCTATACTTGAGTTCCTCCCTTGAGAATTTACTCAGGCCCCAAATTCCTGCAAGACTGGGGCTCTATGTTAGGATCCCAGGCCCATAGAGCTCATATAGTCCAACCTTCTACAAGAGGAAATTGAGGCCTACACAGATGAAGTCATTTGTCCAAGGTCCCACAGGTAGTAATTAGCAGAGTCAGTTTCTGAGCCAAGATCCTCTGATTCCAAGTTTAATGCTTTATCCATTACACGAAAATGCCTCACTTTTGCTATCCCTCCCAAGAGTGGGACTCCTCTCTCTCATTCCCAGACCTTGTGGGGGTCTCAACTTTGCAGCCAATCATAACTGCCTCCCTGTCTACTTGGATCTCTTCCCTTTCTGGCTGTCGGACTCCCCTGAGGTTGACTTTCTTGGCCACCTGTTGGGACCCCCACTTGCTGCCCCCCTGCTAGATCTCCTTGACATTAGACTCTGGACTTCCTGATCCCTATGCTTGGGGCCTCTCCAGATTGATGAGTCTGGCTGGACAACCTATAGTTGACCTCCCCATCACCTGGACCCCAGTACTGACACATTAGGAAAGGGTTTAGCCAGTGTTCCACTAGGCCACCTGTGACCTGAGCTCTGTGCTTAAGTAGTTTCAGGCCACCAAAAGGCAAAGCAGATGTGCTTTCTCAAGCAAAGTTAAAATGCAGAGAGAAAGCTCCGGTTCCCCACTGCATCTGTTAACAGAACCTAGGCTTTAGCTAAAACAGGAACCGTTAGCTATTTCCTAATAGGCCGGGGAGCTGCGTTCCTGGCATTGTTCCATCATCTATCACCACTCAAGAGGTGGGGCTAGTTGACCATGGACCCACTTTGATGCAGTTGATTTTGGAGGAGCCAGGCTTCATGATGGCCATTTGTGGGGTCTATTTTAGAAACAATTCTTATTAAGGTATGATAATAGTGTTTCAAGGCTTGCAAAGGACTTTAACCATCATTATTCGGTTTGATCCTCACAACAACTCTGGGAGGTAGGTTTTATTATTATCCCCATTTTACAGATGAGGAAACTGAGATAGGTAAACCCAAGATCACACAGCTAGTAAGTGTCTGGGGCCATATTTGAACTTGGAACTTCTTGACTCCACATCCCATACTCTATCCACTGTGCCACCTATCTGGTTTGGACTGCATGACCCCTGAGAATCCTTGGGATTCTGTGATTCTGGAATTTAGAGGATGCTTCTTTGTAAGCCAAGTATGGGTCTCTCACTGGAGGAGAATATAGGAAAATGAGAGGTGTCAAATTGATCCCCCCCCAAAAAAAGTCCCTCACTCCATGCACACATTTGCAAAAAGGGAGAACAAAAGAAAAAAAAACCCAAGCAGAGGAATTTCTATCTTACTTATTTGGGATATCAATTTCAAACAAAGGGATAGCTCCCTACCTTTGACATGTTGGTTCGAGCACACACTGGGTGCTCGGTGAGTGTTAATGATACTAATGATGATCTCAGGATCCCCTTCTACCCCCACTTTCAGAACCCTTACCTAGCACCACGTATGGAACTCTTGGCTACTTTCTGGCGTCATCTGAGTAAAGGTGTCCAGAAGCCTGTGTTGGATTCACAGAGCATCTGCGCTGGGAGGCAGCTATGGGGGTGTCTCTGGGGGGAGGGGTGCTGCTTGAGCAGATGGGCCACCAACCTGCTGGGCTCACAGCTATCTGGATTTATTAGGCGGTTCCAAATTAGAAAGGAATGGAGGAGGGGGAGGAGTAGGGGAGGTGAGGGAGGGAGAATTAGCTTTTGTTTAACTCAAATGATCTTGCATGAGGGTCCGATAATGAGAGAGAATGTGTATGGAGCTTTCTACTGGTGAATTAGAATGAAATGAGTGAGTGACTCCTCTCTGAATGACTCCCATGATGATGGCAGCTGGGCCATGAGCATGTCTGAAACAGACCAGAAGGAGAGGGCAGTGAGAGGGGCCTGGAAGACAGGAGGGATCCATGGCTGACGAGGCTGGGAGCAAAGATGTAGGACGAGGGAGCAGAGGGGAGGGAGGCCTGCTGCGTCGTATGCCTGCGTCGACAGAGAGGCAGGAAGGTGCGATAAAAAGAGGTTTGGATTTGGAGTTGGGGGAACTGGGTTCAGATCCTGCCGTTGGCACAGTGCTCCTTGCCCCTTTTATGACTTTGGCAAGTCAGTTGACCTTCAATTAAGCCTCAGTTTTTTCATCTGTAAAATGAGGGGATGGACTAGATGGTCTCTCAGTCTCAGCCTAAAATTGATGCTCCTACAGTCTTAGGTCAAGATGATATCCAGGGTCTCTCCCAGCTCTTCAAGAGCCCAATTCTGACTGATCTGCATGGTGATGGCAGTAGCTGATTATGACTTAACATGGTCCCCTCCCTGAGCATATGCCTTTTAATGGCAGTTTTCTGGAAACCATGTATGTCTTAAATTCAAATAAATGTAATTTAATTCAGTTGAACAAAAATGAATTTCTAATGATGTATTTCTAAGGAGCATAGCAGCCCAAAGAGGATTTTTTTGGAAAGGGGGAGGTTGGGCTTTCCAAATTCCGTGAAATCTAACCAAATAGACTAAAATGCAACCCCTGCTTATATAACTCCCAGAGTGAATAATGATAGCTACCATTAAGATGGCACTTTAAGACTTGCAGGATGCCTTACATATTATCTCATTTGATTCGCATAGCCCTCCCTGTGTGGCAGGTGTTATTATTATCCCCATTTTACAAATAAGCAAACTGAGGTTTAAATTAAATGAGATTAAATGATTCGCCCAGGGTTACACAGCCAGGAGTATCTGAGGTAAGATTTGAACCTAGGTGATCTTGCTTCCTACTCCTGGACCATATTAACCTGCTTGAGGTCACATAGGTAGTAACAAAGCCTAGATTCCTATACAGGCCTTCTGACTCCAAATCCAGCACTCTGACCAATGGACCATCCTTCCTCTCCTCTTTGGCCAACCCCCTTATTTTATAGAGGTAGCAGCTGAGACCCAGGAAAGTCAAGCAACTTGTCCAAGGGCACAGAGCTAATTAGTGTCAGATGTGGGACTAGAACTTGTCTCCCAGGTCTTGGATGCAGCGTTTTCCCACCATACAAAGCTGCCCCACTGTAGCTGGGGCATCCTTTTTGAGGCCCCTGGTCCCTACTGCATGATAGGTGAGGGGGCAGAGGACATTCAGCCCCCATTCCCACTCACTGGCCCAAGCAGATGCTTTCCCTGCTAAGCAGCATTATCTCAGGCCCTCCCCGATGGAAGAGAAGGGTTGTGAGAAGGAGGACGCCTCCCAGCCAGTCAGAAATTAGGACACGAATTGGAAGGCAGCAAGAAAAGGGGACAAAGCTCAAAGCGCAGCTGCCCTGCGTGCTTGGAATAAGTGGATATTCTGGTGGTCTGGGAGAGGAGTCGCTCCTTCCCAGTAACCCTTGCACTACCAGCAGCAACCTCCCAAGCAATGCAGAGATGTGGGGGCACCTGTTTGAGAACTGGATCCAGATCACAGCTTTGGAGCCAGAAAGGGACAAACTTAAGGTTGTCTTATCCAACCATCTGCCTGTTTATAAATGGGGAAACTGAGGCCTATAAAAAGAAAGTGACTTGTCTGAGGTCACATGGGTAGTAAGTGGCAGAAGCAGGCTTCCATTCCAGGTAGGGAGGATTTGATTTCAAGCTCGGGTGGAGATTGCATCCTCCACCTCCCGATCTTCTCTGGCTGGGTGGAACCATCTGGCTGAACTTTGTAGCCACCATGAAGATGGGATATTTTTACTGTCTACCTGGCAGTGGTAACTCCTGAAATACCATAGGTGGCAATATCTAGAAAGGAGAGCTCTTGCATGGTGAAGCTCATGGCATGGTGGCTAAATGGGATGGACTTGGAATCAGGTTTGGTATAAAAACCAACCAACCAACAAGAGTGACCACAGAATAATAGCATCACACATAACCCCTGATTGCGGAGTTGAGAGATACCTCCAAGGCCTTGTCCTGCAGCCCATCCCTGAACCAGAAACCCCTCTACCTACTCTTCAGGCCCTGCCTGAAGACCTCTCCTTGAGAGGAAATGCAGCCTGCCTCAAGGCAACTCCTTCTACTTAGGATGGTCCTAATTGTCCAGAGTGATAATACCTATATCACCAACTTCACTGGGTTATTGGAAGGCTCAGGTGAAATAATGTCTGTTAAGGTACTCTGCAAACCTTAAAGTGCCATATATTTATAAATATGAGCTGTTATTATTATTAATCAGGCAATTGGTGAGCATTGATTAAGCGCCTACTGTGTGCCAGGCAGGCACTGCTCTGAGTTCTTGTGATACAAGTGCAAAATTGAAGTAGCTCCTTCCCCAAAGGAGATTATAGGCTACTGGAGGATGCAACATGTCACAGGTCCCTAAGTGTAAAGCAAGAACCACTGACTGCCTCCCTCTGTACCTCAGATTGTCAGGTTACCTTGAATCGTATTGTATACCTGTATGTATGGGTTGTTAGAGCTTGGGATCAGTGCCTTCCTTCCTAGACTCCACACTGCAGCTAACTCCAGATTGTGTGCTGGCTCCTTAGCACAGATGAAGCTAAGTAGATCACCTGGGGACCCTCCTCTGATAGAATGTAAACTCCTTGAGGCCAGGGACTGTTTTTCTTTTGTCTTTGTATCCTCGGTACTTAACACAGTGCTAGGCACATAGTAGGCACTCAATAAATGCACGTTGCTTGATTAATTAGAGAAATTGTAATGGACAGAAGGCTGTAGTTGTATTCATTTGTCCCAGGTAGGGTGCTGCCTTTGGGCCTGGCTCTCTTGATACCATAGATTAATAATGCTGCATTTATTTAATACTTTGAAGTTCACAAAGCATTCTGCTTGAACCAACAATGTGAATAGTAGCTATTATTATCCCCATTTCACAGATAAGGAAACTGAGGCTCAGAGAGCAGAAACTGCCCATGGTCACATAGCTAGAGAGTATTGGAGCTGGATTTGAACTCAGTTCCTGTGACTCCAAGTCCAGTGCTCATTTCCATTCCATTTGTGGTTCCCCAACTTTTCGGTCATGAGGACCCCCTTTTTAACATCCTGTTAGAACCATGAGGGCCATGTAGGAGCACGCTAGATACAAACTCTAACATGTATCTAGATACCAGCTCACAAGCTCTCAATAGTGGGCTTCCCCATGAACAGTTAGACAGTAGAAAGAATTAGCTCAAAATCAAAGCATTTACAAAGATGATACTAACAATGTACAGCTAGACTGTGGATAGCCTTGAATGCCAGGCAAAGGATTTGGAACTTTTCTTGGTGGACCCTATGAAGCTACAGAAAATCTGTGACACTTTTCCTTCTCTATCAGTCTCAGGATTATGAGCTTGGGATCAGGAGCCTTCCTTCCTAGACTCCACACTGCAGCTAACTCCAGATTGTGTACCGTCTCCTTAGCACAGATGAAGCTAAGTAGATCACCTGGGGACTTTCCTCTTCATAGCAATATCTGGGTCCAGGACACTGAGAAATAAATTATTGTAAGAAAAAAAAAAAGGCAGGGAGCTAGATAGTGGTCACTTGGAAGAACATGGGGATGATTAACTCATGCTTTCTTCTCTACCTCTCAGGACCATTTTTTTTCCTTCTCTTCATGCCTGCATTTGAAGTGACCTCTTTCTAAACCCCTCATTTGGCATTGGGGGAAAACCAGGAGCTGGCAGGGAATTGAGGGATCTTTGAGTTGGAAAGGATCAAAAAGGTCATTTGTTCTAACCTTCCCACCCATGGCAGAATTCCCTACTGTAGCAACCTGGACAGGTGGATATCCAGCCTCTGCTCTGTTATCTCCAGGGACGGTGTGCTTGCTGCCTCTCGAGGCTGCCCAGTCCATTACTGGACAGCTCTAGTTATTAGAAAGGTTCCCCCCACCCCTTACGCTGAGCCAGAATCTGCTTTCTTCTGACTTCAGGAGTGCAAGCGGTTCAAGATAGCCCTCAGCTCTTAGCTCTCACCCTTTGGGAAGCGATGAGCCAGCTAAACAGGGGTGCCACTTCCAAAGGGGAGGGAAGAGATGGACTTGGGCGCTGCTTACAGCACATTCCCAGAATAGCCAGGTATATTTGGTTACAAGGACAAAAGACAAACATCTGCTTGACTAAACCCCAAACATTTCTCATCAAAAGAGGAAGAGTGAGGGGGCTGGCTCACCTCAGGGCTGTGCTTATGATTTTCCTCTATTCTCTAGCTACCCCCCACTATATCCCACATGGATGGTGGCTGGGCAAAAAAGTCTCCAGCTCACCAGATACTCCCAGTTCCGGGTGACTCAGCTGAATGCCATAGTGAGCCTTGTGACCTTGGTATTCACTGTCTCAGATCCCTCCTCTGAGGTTCACTATCCCTGTAACCATGGGCCGGTCACTTGCCCTTCCTGGGCCTCAGCTTCCTTATCTGTAAAATATGGGGTTGGGCTAGATGGCCTGTGAGGCCCCTTCCAGCTCTGGGTGTGATCCTACAATCTTCTGCCATGTCCAGCTTGTTGGGAGTCCCCTAAGGGAACCCAAGTATTCCTTTATATCCATAGGTGGTCAACTTTGGCCCTCTGGGATAGTGGAGCAGATAGGGAATAGTGTTGAAAGGGCAACTGTCATCCATAAGCATTAGAGCTGGAAGAAGTCTTAGAGGTCATCTTAACCAGCCACCTTATTTTATAGATGAGGAAACTGATGCCTAGTGGGGCTGAAAGAGCTGATCTAAGGTCACACAGCTGATTAGTGACAGGACCAGTGTTAGAATCCAGGTGTCCAATTTGTCCAGTGTTCTTTCCATGATACAGTGCTGCTCAGAAGGAAAGCAAATGGCGGTAACTGAAGAGAGAAGGGAGGAAAACCAAAAGGTGGGAGGGTGAGGAAAAGTATTCCCATCAACGCTTAGCTCCAAGAGCCGTCTCTTAACATGAGTCCTTCCTGATTCCTAATTATCAGGACTCTCTGCCCTTTCCCCACCAAAAATTATTTTGCGTTTACTTTGTATATTTAACACATAAGGTCTGACACTTAAGGTAGCCTGTGTTCAACATGATCTGGGATCTGGCCCGCCTTGTCTCTGGGGAGATCACGCTTTTCTACCTTTGTGGGGATCAAAAGGAGGCCTGTGGCTGACTCCTCAGACCTTCACTCTGCTATTTCCAAGAGAATTATTGGGCTAGAAAGATATCTATCCACTACATGATGAATATTTTAGTCTAGAAGTATGACGCTGTTCATGGGGTTCAAGATAAAAACCACTTTCCCTGGTTACCCCAAAGGGAAGGGTAACAGTGAGCGTACTCTTGGACAGCTTAGCTCCTTGCGACGAACCCTTATGAAAAAGACAATCGTGTATATCGAGCGAACTTGTGTGTTGAAGCAAGTCATAAACAATTATACAAATTAGATTAGATGATAGAGCACATAAGAGTCAGTAGTTCTTCCACTCAGCAACAAAATGAAATCTGAACTCACCCAAGGAGAGAAAAATCTCACCCCAAAACCTCACATGCCCATAGCTCTGAGAAGGACTCTTCCATTTGCCATTCAAAGTCCATGCCTTGCCTCTTCGCTCTGTCTTTCTCAGCTGGACCTCTTTCTCCTCTGAAGTCTTCAGAACCAAACAGGATTCACATCTCTCTCATGTCACCTGTATTTTAGGTTCAGGCTCAGAGGTCCCTCCACCATCAGCAGCCACGTCTCTGTACACATGCATTGTATAACAGGATTGTCTTTCAGGGAATTGCCTGAGCCCACCCATGGGAGTATGACATATATATTTTGTATTTCCTTGTCTGTGTACAAATTGTTCTAACCTTACCCTACCCCTCTCTGCCCCCTTGTGCCTCTCACAAAGTATGTGCATAATAAATGTTGCTTCTGTTGAATTGAATGGTGGGTGAAAGGAAGGTGGCTATGGGAGTGTGGATAAAAATTCAGGGACATTTGCCTGTGACTACTGGGAATCCATTCTCTTCGAGTGAGAATTCAATGTTCTTTATGAAAAGTACCTGAAAATATGACACCTTCTAATAGGTAGACTTCCATGTCATAAGTTGGCCATTGGTGGAGTTTATTTGTGGTTGTATAGAGGGACTGAGGCGTAGCCTTTTTCTGGACTGGGCTCCTCCACTGACCCTCACTCTTTTACCGTCTTTGTGTCTCCCAATGATCCCGCTCACAAGAATCTAGAGATCTTATAAGGAAAAGCAGATCTCCCATATTCATAGTTTTAGAGCTGGAAAGGACTCCAGAGGCCATATGTAATAGTGGTAGCCTGGTACAACGGAAAGATTTGGAGTCACGGGAGCTGAGTTTGAATCATGACTCTGTAACTTATTAGCTATGTGACCTTGGACAAATTGCCAGACCTTTCTTGGACTCAGTTTCCTCATTTGCAAAATGAAGGAGTTATACTTCATGACCTCTAAGACCCAGCTCTGAATCTGTTCTGGAATTGGTCCAACCCCCTCACTTTACAGATGAGGAAACTGAGTCCCAGAAAGGCTAACTGCCTTGTCTTTTTTGAATGACTAATAAGTAGCAGAAGGAGGAGCTGAGTCGAAGACCCCTGACCCTGAATCGGGTTATTTGGCTGTCTTATCATTGCATCACACAGTGGCTGTTCTTCAGAAGGCTCTGCTGCCCTTGGCTCTCACCTGCTTTGGGATCCAGGTCTTCTCTGTCAGTGGCTGCACCTGGATTCCTCCGGTGCATCTCCTTGGCAGGCCAGCCGGCTCCAGCACTGAGTGTCTTGGGTGATGGATTGCTTGCCCTCATGTGCCCTGTATCTTTTGTTTTCACAGTTCGTCTCCATGACAGCATCTCGGAGGAAGGCTTCCACTACCTTGTGTTTGATCTGTAAGTATGGGAGAAATCTGTTTGGAGCTGGGGGTGGGAAGGGTTGGAGGGGGTGGTCCTAAGGGTGCTAGATCTGAACTCTCTGGTGATCCTGCAGCTCACATGCAGTTACTCCTCCCTCATTTCAGCTCCTTCCCTTGCTGCATAATAAGCTTCCACAGAAGAGGCAAGTCAGGGCTCTATCAGGCAAATATAGGATGTGATGGTGATTTCTTCTTCCGGGGGCTTGTTTTATACCTTTCCTATATTTTTGGTTGGGTTTTCCTGCCCAGTGCGCAGGAAGGCACCCCTGGCCTCTTCATTCACCATCTTCCTACCTTCTCCCCACCCCCAATGCTCATCCTCCTGTTTCTCTCTTGCTGCCCATCTCTTCCTTTCTCCTTCTCTTGCTCTCTGTCTCCTTCCCTTCCTCTTTCCCTGCCCCTGAGGACCGGCCCTGATCCTAACCCTGACCACTTCCCCCAGCCTCCAAACCATCTTCCTTCTTACTTTCCCAATTGCATTAAGGTTACCAAAAAACAAAACAAAACAAAACAAAAAAAACAACCATTCAGGACTTTGAAAGAGAAAACTCTTTAAAAATCTGTTCTTTTGACTTCTCTTTTGTGGTGTGGAATATGGAGTGCCGATAAACTCTGGCCTTAACCTGAGCTGGGCTCTGGATACCCTGCTCCTCAGAGGAAAAGATCAGCAGAATCTTATTCTTTAGGGCCCAACTAATTCCTGGCCAAGAAATGAGTGAGAAGAGTAGCCAGAAACAAAGGTCTAGTGATGCCCTCCTGAGGGAATTTCTGCTTTTCCCTTTGATCATACACTTAGAGCTGAAAGGGCAATCTGAGGCCGTGTAGTCCAACTTCTTCATCTTACAGATGAGAAAAGTAAGACCCAGAGAAGTTAGGTCACTTGCCCACTGCCACACAGCTAGGAAGTAGGAAACCTAGGATCGAAACCCTTGACTCCCAATCTAGCACCTCTCCCATGACCCCAGGCTGACTTTCTTGATCCTGGCTTATGCCTGTGGGGGTCCTGTGCCTTCCAGGGGGACGTTTGTGTGTGCAGGTGTACTTATGGGGGCTCCGCCACAGAGAACAACTTGTTTGCCCCAGCCTGAATGAGCATCTGGGGGCTGGTGAGGAGGCACTCAGCTGCCTCTCACTTCCTGCCAGATATAGAAGCTGGGTGATCTTATCTCCCCCTGCTCCCTGACAGCGCCTGTTAAGCAGCAGGCTATATTTAGCTGTTCCATGTGAGTCAGAGCCGCACTGAGACCCTGGAGTGGGAGCCATATAGACCTTGGCGTGTCCCTGCACGGCCCTACCTCCATTCGCAGAGAGGGAAGGGAACCCCCAGGCCAGTGGTCCAGGAGGCAGTGGCTGGCTCCCTGCATCCCATTGCTATAGTTTCACTGGACTCCTCTTTCTTCCCCACCCCCACACATTCGTCTGGTTGTGAGTCGAAAAAAAGCTGCTAGAGAGCCTAACTTTAGCTCTTTATTTCTAAAAATGCTTGTTGCCCAAGGCAATGAGAAGTTGTAGGTATTAGGAGTTCACATTAATGTGGGCCACGGCTACGTGGACCCAGCCTTGCATCTTTGGGCTTCTCGGGACAAAAGAAACAGAAATTGCTGTCGGAATCGACCTTATCTCAATCTTAATGTACCCTTTTTTTGGACTAGATATTACCTAAGAGGTAGTGTGTGTGTATGTCTGTGTGTGTCTGTGTCTGTGAGAGAGAGAGAGAGAGAGAGAGAGAGAGAGAGAGAGAGAGAGAGAGAGACAGACAGACAGACAGACAGACAGACAGACATCTATGCCACTCCTAAGACCCTGGTTATTTGGAGGCATCAGGAAGGGGATAAGGGACCTTAGAAATCATCTAGTTGAAACCCATCATGTTACAGATAAGGAAACTGAGGCCTGGTGAGAATAAGATCACAAAAAGGGAGTAAGTGGAAGAGCAAGGATTTAAACCTAGGTCCGATGTTTGTCTTCATTGCTGCCTGAGAGCCTGGTTATTAAGGGGTTCAAGGTATGATTGCTGAGTCACCCTTCTAAAGGTGGTTCTGGAATCAGACGAAGGAACATCCGGATGGTGCCCAGACCTGTGGCTGCTTTGTCTCTTTGGGTCCCCAACTCCCCTGTAGCAGCTGGATTCTCTGGCCAGGGTCTGATGCTCGCTTGTTTTCCTCCCAGTTCTTGTAGAGATGCTGTATCTGGTGCACAGTTCCTCAAAGGAGGGAGGTGGCCTAAAAGTTGAGGAGGGAGAAATGTCCTGGGAGTTTGGGTTTGCAAACAAATGGCTGCAGATATTTTTGGTGCAGAGAAGATGGGGGATGCTGGTGGGCGGGGGCGAGCAGGAACGGGGACTGTTGCTGCAGAAGGGCTTGTTCTCTGAGATGACAGAGCAGAGCACAGTGAGGGGGCTGTGGGTGGGAGGGAGCCTCTGACAGGCCTGGATGGAGGGGGGAGGAGGAAAGGAGGGGGCCTAATAGGATGGGCATGCAAAACATAATGCAAGGGGAGCTGGCTCCTTAGTGCTCTGACATCACTGAAATCATGACCCCAAATGATCTTATTGTCCCAGTTCCATTGGACCCCAAAGAAACTCTTAAAGGGATACATCCCAGACATTTCAGCATATTTCTAGGAGATTGTGAAATTGAAGGATAGGGTGAGGAACTCAGTGATGATGAGGAAGTTGTTAGGTATGGAGGCAGGAATGGGGGGGGTCAGTGGCAGGGGATGTGAAGGGCCAATGACAGTTAAAAAAACAAACAAACAAACAACGGTGGCCCTTCCATCCTCACATCTAAAGTAGGTTAGCTCTATTTCGAAGAGGCTTGAGTCTGAAATAGAGCCTTCTCAGGGGTTTATATTATTCAGGGGGGCAGAAGAATGGGGTCTGGTTTGGTTATGACACCCCTCTAATGACTTCAATTGTCCAGGGAAAGTCAGAATCAACCTGCTCCGGTGGGGTTTTTAGAGTCTGGGCTAGGCCTAAAATATTTCACACCAGCACCAAGGACACATCAGAATAGCAGGGCTCTGTCAGGTCAAGAGATAAACCATGCGGATGGGAAGAGGTTGGAAGATGGAGGCCGTGGCCCTCATCACTAGGGCACTGGGATCCATAAAGAATAGCAGGAACTCTCAGAACCCCCGTGTCAGTTAGAGAAGCTTGCAGCAAGGGCTGATGGGTGGTGGTGGTGGTGGTGGTGGTGGTGGTGTCAGTGTCCCATCATGTCCCTCCTCACCCAAGGACAGGACTTTGATTTTTAATGTATCCCTAAATCCTTCACTTATATCTAAGTGGGGAGATGGGCAGGTCAAAGGGCTAGATAAGGGTGTATTCCAGTGAGCTATTCCTCCTCTCCCCAGTGAAATCACAGAAGCAGAATTTTGGAGTTGGGGGGATCTCAGCCTTACCTTGAAAAGTTACAGCATAGCTGATAAGATACATCTTCAGCTTAAGGATGCTCAGTAGTGGGGTGGGGTGGGGGAGAGTTGGAGACACTAAGGGAAGCAGAAAGGATTGCCCCCTTCCCCATGTCCAGAGAGGGTAACTCTACTATTTCCAAGTAGGCTTCCAGCCAGAAAAAAATGTAGTGCTGTGGAAAAAGCACCAAATTTGTAGTCAGCGGAGCTGGGTTCAAATCCTGGCTCTCTGCTGTGTGACCTTGGGAAAATCACTTTTCCTTCTCTGGGTCTCAGTGTCCTCATCTATAAAATGGGGGGGGGGGTTGGACTAAGTGACCTCTAAGGTTCCTTTCAGCTTCCCAAAGTAGTCCATGCCATGTATGACAGCTCAGATTGTTAGGAATTTTTTTCCTGATGTAAGCCTAAATTTGCCTTTTTGTACCTTCCACCTTGGAACCAGTGGGTAGAAGCTGCAAAGAGATAGACTTGTCTGGTTCTGGTCTGCAGAGAGATTTCTTCTAGCTCCCTTGGGCATTGTCCAAACAGGACACTGGGCGCACCTCTGGAGTACAGACATCATTCCTTCTCCTCAGCGTTCTCCTCTTCCCCAGACCTCACTGGACGCCTCGTGGAGAGGGGCTCGCGAAGTCTTTCTTCGTGTACTGCTGCTAGAAGCCTGGCTTCCTCCAGGGCAGCTCAGGAGTCAGCGGAGGCCGCAAGGCATTTGGCAGTGTCCCAATGCTGCCCCTCAGGAGGCTGGCATCTATCTCCCTGCCGTCCCTCCTGTACCATCCCTAGAGCTGTCATAGCATCAACAGAATCCATAGCTCGAGGTCCAGGCATTCAATACTGAAACACAGTAAGGTCTCTCAACAATTCTCATTCCTTCTCAGGTATTTCCATCTCTAACCTGAGATTCTACTTGTAAGGAGGGCTGAGTTATAGGGGCAGGGGTTGGGGGAGGGTTGAGCTACTGTGTGAATGTCCTGAATCTGCCATCTGGAATTAGGTCTCTTCCCAAGGCTGGACTGGCAAGGCTCCTGACTTCCCCTCAGCAAACAGCCTGAGGGAGCTCAGGGACCAGGTGGAATGGGTCTCTATAGGTGGGGAGGGGGGCTGTTTCTGAGCAAGCCTTCCCTGGTGAGCCATCCTGTCTCATTTTGGAAAATGTGCTCATCAGAGAAAATAGTAGGGGAAGGATAGAGAAGGAAAGAGAGAGGGGAAATGAGCAAGGCAAAGTCAGTTTGCTGAAAAAATGAGTATGCAAAAATACAGTTCGATCCATTTTAGAGCATGAGACTGTGTGTGAGATCAGAGTCTCACATGTAAAGATATGATATCCAGAGGTCATGGGGCATAGGAGCACAAAGCTTGAGCACACCTTCCCTTAGTATCCCAGGGTTTATCCTACTAAAGGAACCCTTTTAGTTGTGGGTGATGGGGAAAAAAATCCTACTCTGCCATGTGGAGCTTTTATGCCACAAGACCTTATCACCAGTACCCCCTCCCTTTGCCACAAAGGTATTCCATATGGGACTCCAAGAACTCTGCCCTCACTCCCTAATCTAGAGTAACCAGATACTGAATAGGAGGGTACAGGTAGGTTATATTGGGCTGCTAGCCTTTGAGGACTTCCTGATGCAGTAAAATGTGCTCCTAATGAGCTGGGGAATAACACTCTTTGTGCCAGTCCTGACCTGTTTTCTGACTTCCCATTCCACTCTGCATCCCTCTTCACCTAAGAAAGCCAGAAGCAATGAGGAGAAACTGTTGGGAAGAAGACTTGGGCTTACTATAATGAATATAATCCTAGGGTCACGGAATTGCAGGATTTTGGATTTGGAAGGCTTGTCAGGCCAACTACCCACCCTTACTTGACTAAACAAGGATATGACCCAGCTGGCCAGTTCCAGTTGGGCATCTCAGCTCCTCCCCTCTCTTTTCTTCTCCTCCCCCCTCCTCTCCCCTCCCCTCCCCTTACCTGAGGGTGTTCTGCTCAAAGGAAAGTAAATTTTGATGGCTGAAAGCTACTAGTTAGTTTGGGGTTTACTGGCTAGATTTCTTTCTCAAAGACCAAGCCTGAAACCCATTTCACTCTGGATTTTATGGATTGGACAACAATAGGTTCCTGCCTAAGCACCACTTAATGGTTATTTTTTGGGCCCTCCAGGCTCAGAGTGAATGTAAATAGTAATTCTTTTGGCCAGCAACCCTGAGGGTCTTCCCCTCCCATTTGATTTTTTTTTTTTTAATTGAAGGGGTCATCCCTTGACTCATGCCTTAAAAGAGGCCTATTCACTGAATGGGTGTTGCCTCACTCAGAGTGAAAACCTGAAAAGACCTTAGCTTAACAGGGCCAAGGTCTCCCACTACATCCTGGGCCATTTCCAGTCATCCTGATCTATATCTGGCTACTGGACCCAGATGACTCTGGAGGACACAGCCCTCCCTCACTTGAATCAAAGTCAATTGCAAGTCATTGTCATCATCTTCCTGATGTCATGGCCTGTTCAAGAAAGAACAAACCACACAAACAAGGATCCCTGCTAAACATACCAGTCTCTGCTTGAACAGCTCTGATAAGAGGAGATCCTATGAGTTAGAGTGGACTGAAAATGGAATGGACTTGGTGGTACAGGTGCTGAGTGTCCTATCACTGGGGCACTAGGGAGAGTTGTATATCAGTAGTGGTTAGATTAGGTGGCATTCTTTCAACCTGGTGATTCTGGGATTTACTGGGTAGAGTACTGCTGTCATTTAGGGGATCCTGTTTGGGGCTCTCCTTTCATCTGCTTCCCAGCAGTCCCTCCAGACAGCTGTTTCCTCCCCTGGACTGATATGCCTTTTGAAATGATCACTGCTGAACTGGCCATCAGTGCGGGCAACGATGTAGACCCTTCGGAAGCACAAGAAAGAGAGCCAGATGTGGCCCTGGAGCCCAAGGGGAGAGAAGCATATGGACAGGCTGCTGTGAATAGGCCTATACTCACTTGTTGTTGACATTCAGGATTTTTACCCATTTCTGCTTCAGGGGGTGCTACCTGTCCCCCTAAAAGGGCATAACTGAAGTGTGATGGGAAGGGATGGGCAGAGGTCTCTGGCTCTGTGCCTTCTGGCCACACACTTTAGCTGCAGGCTATGCAGTGGGTATCTTCTCCTTTCTCCCTTATGGCTCTGGATCTGGAAGTCATGAAGACCTGAGCAGTCCAAGCCATACTCTTGGATTCTGGCTTTTTGATCCTGTAGCAGCTTCTCAGCCTCAGGGGGAATTATCAGGACTCTTCTTCAGGGGTCCTGACTCTATGATTGGCCTAGCCCTAGAGAATCAGAGAATCACCAAGTTGGAAAGACCAGAGACCCTAGGGTATGAGAAGGGGCACCAGGCTTGTAGTCAGGGATAGCTGGAGTAAAATCCTGCCTTTTATACTTACTAGCTGTGAGACCATGGAAAAGTCACCCACTTTTTTGAGTCCTGGTTCTTTCATTAGCAGAATGAAACCATGATACCTGGAGGGCCTCCCTCACAAGGTAGTTATGTGGCTCAAATAAGAAAAGGCAGTTTGCAAACTGTGTAAATATCGTATTTTATCTCTTCTGAGCCTTACCTGCTAATTATAGATCACACTAATATAGGCTTGGAGATTCACAATACATACTTTTAGATACAGCATCTCATTTGAGCCTCACAGCAACTCTGGGAGGTGGGAGTTCCCATTGTTTTTCTCACATTATTATAGTTTAGTAGGTTGAGGCCCATAGGGATTAAGTGACTTGCCTAGGGTCATACAGGTACTAAGTGTCTGAGGTGGGATTTGAGCTCAACTCTTCCTGATTCTATGTTCAATGCTTTGATCCACCATTCCATACTTCCCTTTACAACATCCAAGACAAGAGGTCCTCCCACATCCACTCAAATGCCTCTAATGCCAGGGAACTTGGTACCCTGGCAAGGTAGCCGGTCTACTTTTGAACAGTTCTAATTGTTTGGAAGTTTTTCCTTTTAATCAACAGAAATCCCGCTCTTCATAAATCAGGATTCTAGATTTTGGCCACGTAGACCTACAAGATGACTTTTCTGATTCTGTGGTTTCTCTCTTGTCCCAAATGACCTCATTTCTATTTTGTTTCTGTTTTGTTTTTCTGTATGTATGCATAGTGTCTCTCTTGGTAGAATGCAAGCTCCTAGAAGGCAGAGCCTGTTGCATTTCTGTGTTTGCATCCTAGCAGAGTGACTGGCACTGAGTAGGCACTCCGTTGATCCTTTATGTGGATGGACTGGATGATTGATTAGGGTTGGATGGACCTTCAAATGCGTCTGGTCCCAGCCTTTCATTAGCTCTGCTCATTGCTCCTGTTCTTCCTGAAGCACAGCAAATCCAGCCTTTGGTCCCTGTGAGCCTAATTAATGTTTCTTCCAACTGTTTTGCCTTCTCTTCCAGGGTCACTGGTGGAGAGCTTTTTGAAGACATCGTGGCAAGAGAGTACTACAGTGAAGCCGACGCCAGGTGAGTCTGCAGCCCCTGACCTTCCCATTCTTCCTCCTGCCCACCCTTCCTCCCTCCCCACTCTCCTCCCCACCTTTCTTTCTGTTTCCTCAACCCCATACTGGCTATACCTGTGCAACATTAACCCATTCATAATCTGGGCAGAGGGGCTGGGTCACGGGAAGCCTTGATTCACAGCCAAAGCTACCAGCATGGCTGCTCCTGCTAGGCTCAGAGCCAAGGCCCCCCTGTCCCTAGCGGTGATTCTGGAAACCCACCTGGCATTTATAGGCAACCCCACCCACCCCCAGTATATACAAGCACATGCCTGGCCCTGGTTGAGACTCTTAGAAAAGGACAAGGAATCTCCTGCTCAGTGTTTGTGTGCTGATGAGAGTGGAGACCAGGGCTTTCAGGAGCAGAACTTCTAACTCATCCCACTGAGGCTGACCTGTTGGATCCAGGATTGGGAGGGGTCTTCACCTGGCCTTGGGTACCAAGAAGGTCCAAGGCCCTGTTTGATTTCTTTTGTCACTGGATTGTTTTCAATTGGTATCTTAGCCTCGCACCTGAGGGACATGAGCTACTCAACAGCAGATGAAATGTAGATGATAACAAGAGCAGGAACATCTGCCTGACTCAAGCATAGGAAAAGAAACTAAGGAAAAAGACTGGCCAAGAGATAGGAACAGGGTCCAGCTTTGAACCCTGGCTCTGCTAACATTTATATAGCACTTACTGTGTGCCAGGCACTGTGCTAAGCACTTTTACAATTATTATCCCATTTGAACCTCACAACAATCCTAGGAAGTAGCTGCTATTATTATCCCCACTTTACAGATGAAGAAACAGGGTTTAAATGACTTGCCTAGAGTCACACAGCTAGTAAGTGCCTAAGGCCAGGTTTGTACTCAGGTCTTCCTGACTCCAGGCTTGGAGGCTGTAGCCACTGTGCTACCTAGGTACTTTATTAGCTATTTAACTTTTAGCAAGTCATTTCTCCTCTCTGGGCTTCAGTTTCCCCTTTTGTAAAATGAAGGGGATGAATCAGATGACTTCTGAGGCCCCCTTTAGGTCGTAAATTCTCTAAGTCTATGAATCTTGGAGAAGTTGTAGTGGCTGGGTATGGTATTTCCTAAGGGAGGTTTCTTGGGGGTAAATATCCACCTTGCAGCTTCAGTGGGATAGCAGCAGAAAGGATTGGGCTGATGCCCAGGAGTTATAACTCCAATATTCCCAAGTATGTTTGCAGGCTAAAGCCATTTCGAGACTAGGGCTCCAAGATTGATCTTCTTAATAAAGAGTCCCTGGTGCCAGAACAAGCTGCTCTTGGATTTGTAGATGGAATAAAGTGCAGATGATGGCAAGAGTACAGTGTGGGCAGTGAACCTTAGGGCAGAATGACAAGCCTCATCCCCAAGGGCACCTCCAGGACTCTGCCTTCATCCCCTGCTCTCACTCCTACCCTGGGGCAGAGAGCATTCTCTCCAACAATACTATATGGGATACACATCCAGGTAAACAGAGAAAGCCGTAGTTCTCTCCCTTGTTCACTGCAAGAACCAGGTCTTTGGGTTGGGAAACCCTGGGCAAGAATAGGATTCTCCAGTCACAGTGCTAATAAATGACTGTTTCTTAATACTTAATGTCCCCAGCCCAATGCCATTTTAGGAAGAGGCAACATGGGAGAGATGTGGATACCATAGTTTCAGCCTGCAGGAGTGAGGTGGGTGGTGGGGTTGGGGGGTAGCTGACCCTTCTTTTCTCTTTCTCCCAATACTCTGAACCTTAGTTAACTTCCTTGTAAAATTAGGGGGTTGTACTGGATGCCTTCTGGGGTCCCTTCCAGCTCTGAATTTCTGATCCTAGGACCCTTCCATCATTACCAAGCATCCTTCTCCCAGATGTTGTGATCATTAAATTCAACTCAATTCAACAATTTATCATTAAATGCTTATTATGCACCACATAACAGGCAGCATGGTGAAATAGATAGAAGGCTAACCCCAGCGTCAGGAGGGCCTGGGTTCAAGTTATGCCTCTTATGTCTACTGGCTACATGACCTTGGGAAAGTTACTTAACCACTCAGTGTCCTAGGTAACTTTTTAAGACTATATAGCACTCTGTAGTTGCTAACTGCCTTTGATACAGAGAATTTCTTCACTTTAAGTTTCTGGTGAGATCATAGAACTGGAATCAAAAAGGAGAAAGAAAAGAAAAGAAAAAGAAGAAAGGGCCAAGCGCTGGGTATAGTCACATAGTATGAGAGGTCTGTTTTCCCACAGATTTGGAAATTCTTGTGATAATGCCAATCATAATCCATCCAAGCCTGATCATCCTGCTGCACCATAAAACAAAGGTGCCACGGATGCAGACAGAAGTTAACAGTGCTTGCCCTCAGGCCCATGGAGATAGTAGACGCTGATGTTTTCCCATGGAGGGTCATTTTAATTTGACAGTATGGAGGCCCCTGGGCAGAGACTGACCCTTTCCCAAAGGAGGAAGAGAGGAATTTCTTTCTTTTTAATGAGCAAAGCAATAAAGGGAAACTTTGCTAACTCCAACCCCTTCTTTATTGGGGGGGGGCAGGAATCAGGAGGTGCTCAAAAGGGAGCTGAGCTTACCGGTGTTTGCCTCTACAGAAATGGCCCCATTGCCCTTCCATTTGGCATAAACACCAATCCTCTCTGTTCACGATGTTAAGTTGTAGGAACTAGAGGAGAAGCTAGGCTTAGAAAACATGGCTGAGCAGGCCTGAAGGACGTGACTTAGAAGTCATCCCTGATCTCTGGGGATGCCCTAAGCTGGTTGGTTAGGGAAGTCTGTAGGTCTGGAATGTGAGGCACTAGCCAGGGACCCAGGTTATATTTAATTCTGGGCAGTGAATAAATGCTCTAATCATCCTTAGGCAGGTAGCTAGGTGGCATGTACTAGGCACATGAAGATTCAAAGATGAAATGAAAAATAATCCTTTCCCTCAAGGATTGGGCATGGTGGTGGTAGTCATTCATTCAGTCAACAAGCACTTACTATGTGCAGTGGGATATAACAGGTAAACAGATAAGAATGTACGTAAATAATTTGACTAGGAAGGCTCCAGCACTATCTTTCATGCCAGATCTTTAGTGTTTTCAGTTTTCTCTGTGGGGTGCCCAACCAGGTCCTCAGTCTCTCTGTGGTAATAGTAGCAGCAGCAGCAGCAGCAGCAGCAGCAGCTAGCATATATATAGTGCTTAATATGTGCCAGGCACTTTGCCAAGCACTTTACAATTATTATCTCATTTGAGCCTTGCAACAACTTTGGGAGATATGATGATGATGATCATGATGATCTCTATTTTACAGATGAGGAAACTGAGGCAAATAGAGGTTTAAGTGACTTGCCCAGGATTACCAAGCTAGTTAGTGTCTGAGGAGGGTTTTGAAGCCATGTCTTCCTGACTGCAAACCCAGGGTTCTATCCACTGTGACAACTCTTTGAAAAATGGGGATAACAAGACGTATCTTGCCCACCCTCCCATAGAGTTTTTGTGAAGGAGTGAGCTCCTCAAAAGTCATCCAGGTCCTATTTGCACATATTCTGTGCTGGGTACTGGGCAGAACCTCATTATGTGGTGTGCCAGGTTCAGCATCGAGCAACTCAGGAAGGTTGCCAGTGCCATAACCTTGAAGCAAGACACTTCTGGCTGGTGCTAGGAAGGCCTCTGTCCTTAGAGACTTGAGACCACGACTCCAGGTGGAAGAAATCCCTTCAGCTCCATAACCAAGGGCTGTGCACAGTGCCTGGCACATAGTAGGCACTTAATGAATGTTTCTTCATTGATTGGCTTGGCTCACCTTGTTGGCCCAGAGCTCACCTGCCCATGCTTGTTGGGTCCCAAATTCGCTTTTGGTCTTGAGTTCCTTTCCTCCCCCACTGTCTCTCTAAGCCTGTGTCCTCCGCCTCCCCCACTCACCAGAGGTTGCCATCTCACCCCTACCCCTCACCATTAACAGCCATCTGCACACACCTTGTGATAACACCTGTGGTCTCTGAGCTTTCAAAACATTGTTTCTCTCCTTTTCTCGCTCCCCCATATCCACCCTCCCTCCCTCCCTGCCCCCTCCCCATCTGTCTCTCTGTCTTCTCACACTTTCCCTTCACCCCCTTCCCCTTTAATCCATCCTTTGGCTTCCTGGACTTGCTCCCTCTCTCGTGTGTTGTTTTGGTTCCTTCCGTTCATCTCCTATTGCCCACTCCTCCTCTTTGGTTCTCCTTCTTCTTCTTCTTCCTCCCTGTGTGGGGACTGCCCTTCCTCCTTGCCTGCCCCCTGGGGGCATCCTCTCTTTCCCTCTCTCCTTCTGCTCCCCTCTTCCTTCCCTTCTCCATCTCCCTCTTTCTCCTCATCTCCTCCCCTGCCTGCCGGCCTCTCCCCTTCCCCACATGCCTATTTTGTTTTGCAGTCACTGTATCCATCAGATATTAGAAAGCGTAACATACATTCACCACTATGCCATTGTACACAGGGACCTGAAGGTCAGTATACCCTCTTCCCCCACTCACACCCTTGGGTGGGGAGTGCTTTTGCTGTCACCACCAGAGCTGAGCCTGTCCAGGATGGAAATGCCACACAGGGCCGCTGTCAGACGGAGTGGGGGGTTGGGCCAGAGGCTTTGGTGGGTGTTGTTGGAGCCAGGCATGCATGTACTAGAAGTCAAGGCTTGGGTCAGGCGAGTCCCCACCCTCTGGTGCACGTGGCTGGCTCCCCTCGCTCATGCTCCTCTTGAGGGAGGCCAAGGACCACCAGGAATATATCAGCCCAGGTGCCTTCTTAGCCCCATAAGATTAACATTTTCCCCCTTCAGAAAAGTGACGAAAAGAAAACAGCACCACTAGCCAATCTTTATCTATTCTCTCTCCACTTTTCTTCCTTCTCTCTTTCTTTTTTTATGTCTGTTTCTCTTTCTGGTTCTCTCCTTTTTTTATGTCTTTTTGATCTCAAGGCAACTCCATCCCACATGGTCCAAATATATATAAAACACCAGGGGCCTCTAAATGGCTGAGTCTTCTTGCCTGGGGAGCTGAGAGCTGACTGCCATGTAGGATGATGGGTCACCAGGGAGTCTGAGGCCTGAGAAGGCATCGCCACTCCTAGGGAGCAATGAGGGATGATTAGTAAAAGGAGATCCATCTTGAAACTCAAAACCCCTCAAGCCTATTTTCTCCTTTCAGTCTTTTGCCCATCCCAGAACTCCTTGAGGTCCTTTGGTACTGATTCTACCTGTTCTAAGTGAAGGCTTAACTTTTGAGATAAGCTTAGCAAGAAAAAAACTCCTTTTTCTGGTTTTAGAGAAATCTTTTCAAACTGCAGAGTCTAAGGATCTTCTATGTGGTGCAGTACAAAGAATGATGGATCTGGAATTGGAGAGCCTGGGAATGAATCCCAGGTCTGCAATTGATACTTTTATGACCTTGAACAAAACACTTAAGTTCTCTGGGCCTCAGTTTCCTGATCTGTAAAATAAAAAGTTTAGAGTAGATGGCCTCTAAGGTCTCTGAGGACTCTGAATCTATGAGCATATTGGCCTATGAGCAATACAGTTTTGGGAGGTGGTAGATGGCCTTTGACAGGGTCCCGTGCCATGACTCTGCTTCCTGTGGGAACAGGCTTCCTCTTGAGGGGGCCATAAATCCTAAGTATTGTAGTATTTGGCCTGGGCCAGCTGAAACCCAGCATAGGGTGCTCTGTGGAGCCAAGGCAGAAGGGGTGGTGCAGAAGAGGGGCAGGCCTGGGGGATGGGCACCAGGACCTGGACATGTCTTTGTTGATCATTCTAGAGTTGAGTTTCATAGAAATGGGGCAGGGGATGGGGCTGGAAATGGCAGAGTGGGGGTAAGTTGGAGTTCTTCTGTTTAGGGGCTCCATCTTAGAGTCTTAGGGCAGGTTGCTAGCCACTGTTAACTCTTTTTAGATACAACCAGTCACACTGAAACTCCTTCAGTTGCTGTGCCATCAGTGATCACCACATCCCTAGGCAAACAGTGGAGGATACTCAGGGGAAGTTGGCTCTTGGAGGCCCTGGGTTGCTATATCCATTGGGTAGCTTGCTTATGGCCTCAGGTATCTACATAAATGTATACACAATATAGGTAACTTTACATTTTAATAGAAGTAAGCAAACAGAGCTGCAGATATTACTGACACCTTGGTGGGAAGGGGCTCACATCTAGGATATTCAATTCGGTTCAGTTCAATAAGCATTAATTAAACACCTACTACATGCAAGACACGGACTAAGAGCTGGGGACACAAAAGCAAAAAAAAAGTTCCTGTCCTCAAGGAGCTTATATTTTACTAGAGGAATAGAAGGGTACACTCTTTAAACAAATAAGTAAATGTTATCTAAAACAGAGAGGGAGAGAGCCTTAACAAGTAGGGAGATCAAGACAGCTTTCCTGTGGCACATGAGCTATGCCTTGAGGAAACTAAGCATTTACTCAAAAGATACTTGCTCTCACCAGGATGGGCATTCCCTCCTTCAAAGCATGTTTCACCCCATCTCTACCTCCACAGTTACTTTCTATGAGTTGCTGTGGACACAACAAATCCTCATCAGCTTAAAATCCTGCCTCTGTCACTACCTGTGTGACCTTGGGCAAATCATTTAACCTTTTTGGTCCTCAGTTTCTTCATTTATAAAAAGTGGAGGTTCGATGACCTCTAAGTTCCTTTCTAGCCTAAGTCTATGATCTTACAAACTTCTAGAAGAGTTACCAAGTTTGAAACTTTAAACAACAACAACAAATAACAGTACATCAGAATAAAGTAACCAGAGTCTGTGGAAGCAGCCCGGCTGAGCTAGTCAAATGCCCATCAGTTGGTAACCCCATCTGGTGGCTAACCTCAATGATGATGATGATGATGATGATACTCTTTGAATAAGCTAAGTTGGTCCTTGGAGGACAGGCCAGTACTCAGGGCCTTCCTAGGTTACTAGAACCTGTCAGAGTTTGTATTCCACTGACAGAACCTTTAAGAACCCAGGGTCACTATGGGCATCAGAAGAAGACTTTAGGGGAGGAACAGGGGGGATATAACTTGTTCAGAAGAAATACATTTTAAAAGGGAGGGGAGCAGGGAGTAGCTTTGTGCATAAAGGTGTGTGCTGGTACCAAGATTCATGAGACAGGATTGAGGCATGGTCAGACAGAATCAAAGTAAAGCTAAAAGGAAGGAAGAACAGGAAATATTCTGGTTGTGGGAGCATGCAACATGAGGTTTAATTCAATTTGACACAGATTGTGTGCCTACTGCATGCACGTGTCCTTTTCAAATGAGGGAGGTAGTTAATACTTTCTAATACTTTGAAACTTTGATGGACTCGTAATCTCACTGACATGTGTGAGCCCTCCAACAACGTAGACAGCTACCTCTCCACGTCTGTACATCTTTTGCTACTCTTGCCTGGATCCTTCTGTAAAGGTCCACCTAACATGGCGAGGCCTTCTCATAGAACCTTTGACATGTGAGGCTTTCTATTGATTATCTCTCACTCTCACTATGGGATCAGTTTATCTTTTGCTTTTCTGGTTGTATATTTTTCTGATGAAATCCTCTTTGTCACTTCTAATGCAAAATTTCTCATGTGTAATATTTTGCAGCTATATTGCACCCACCATGAGCCTCTCTGTTAACCTTTGGGTGACCCTCAATTTTAATTATTTCCAGATTATTTTATTCTGTGACTCATAGCCACGTAGCATGCGTGTAAGACTATAATCAGAAAGATCAGCCTTTGTTCCAAGGCGAAGCTTGAGGTCATTAAAAAAAATTGCCCAATTTCCCAAAGGCAATCCAACCCACTCTCCTACTCCTGTTCAGTGCTGGACCCCCCGCTCACTATCCATGCCCAGTGTCTGTCTAAGGTATATGTACTAACAGACCAATTCTATGAGCTGTCCATCCAACCTCATATCCTTGTGTCATATAGATATGAAACTGGCCAGGAGGCATGATAGGGTAGTGAGAGGGGACTTCTGGAATCCAGGCACCTTCTGGAAGTCTCATTCTCCTAAAATTATAGTATCTGGTAAATTTATTGACTCACTTCACTGACAATTTAATCTTGGGAGGTGGCGAGGCAGGTTGGAGAACTATTCCACTAGGCTTAATCCTGACCAACAAGGAAGAACTGATTGGTGCTGAGGAAGTGACAAGAACCTGGGGAAAGCGTATCTCTGTTATCATGAAATTCATAACAGAGAGGCAAGAGAATACTGGACATCCTGGACTGGACTCTTGAAAATCAGATTCCAGAAAACATTCAGAGAAAATCGAGGTATGAGCTTATAGCCAGGGTCTCTGAAGGGGGTATATGTCTCAGAGTACTTACTCTCTGATGAGCCCAGATTTCTAAAAGGATGTGCTTAAAGGGAGGAAGAAGAAGGCTTGAAAAATCAAGATGAATGCAGAAGAGTGCCTGGACAAGATGAGAATGGAGTTGAGGATAAAGCAGAGTGTGACCTGAGGTTTGCAAAAGATGCTAGAAACCCAACAACAGAGAGAAAAGGCTGTTTCAAGCAGTGTTTGGAGCATGAAGAACAAAGAGACAGACCTATTGTTGAGGGAAGATGGTGTAATGTTAACGAAGCAGAGAGTAAAGACCATTCAACACCCAGCTTCCTTCTGCCCTCTCCAGCAAGAAGAGGTGGGGGAAAAGTAGCATGAACAGGACATGGCAGATAGGAAGAGGAGCTGAGAGAGGGACCTTTGAAGAGCTTGCATCGCTAGCCTCAAATGGGTAATACTATTGAGTACTAAAGAAATGCACAGATAGAGTTTCTTAGCTGTTGTTGGTAATTGTCAAGAAATTGAGTGGTATAGGAAAAGCACCAGAAGACTGGAGAATGTTATATTGGTTTTCAAAATGGGGGAAAGTTTCTTGTCTAGTGGATAGAGCTGTGGTTCTGGAGGCTGGAAGACCTGAGTTCAAATATGACTTCAGACACTTAATAGCTGTGTGACTCTGAGTCACTTCACCTCAGTTTCTTTATCTATAAAATGGAGATATTGAGAGCACTTACCTCCCAGGGTAGTCGTGAGGATCAAATGAAATAATATTTGCAAAGTGTTTAGCACAGTTCCTGGCTACTGTGTTTCTTTCCTTCCTTCCTGTCTGGAAACTACAGATTGCTAAATTTATTGTCATTCTCTGGCAAGAGATTACTCCAGAAATAGTTTGTGAGTTTTTAGAAAAGAATTCTGAGGTCACTAGGGACCCCTGTGAGTTTCTAGAGATCAAGAACAATATATACCAAACCAAGTTCATATTTTTTTGGATGTAGTTTTAAAATTCACAACCCACATGGGTGCTAGTGGTAAAGCAAATCTAGGTTTCAGAAAGAAAACAAACAAACAAACAAAACATTTTGGCAACATCTCCCCTGAACTGGATAAGATAATGAAATATGGTCTAAATCCAGGCCTTCAAGTTGGATTCAAAGCATCTTAAACAGCCATACCTTCCGAATGCCAGTGAATATCTTGATGTCATGCTAGGTCAGGGGTAGGGAACCTGTAGCCTTGAAGCCACCCTTTCTGGGTCCTTGGGTGTGGCCTTTTGACCAAGTCCAAGTTTTACAGAAGAAATCCTTTTATTAAGGGGATTTGTTCTGTGAAGTTTGGATTCAGTCAAGGGGCCACACTTGAGGACCTAGAGGGCCACACGTGGCCTCAAGGCCACAGGTTCCCCACTCCTGTGCTTGGTGCATGTCTCTAAGGGAGTACCACAGGTCTCTGACTGTGGCCCCTATCTTGTTAAGCATTTTAGTAGCTTAGGGAAAGACAGTCTTTTTTTTATTCAATCCGATTCAACAAACGTTTATTAAGTGGCTGCTGTGTGTCAGGAACTGGACTAAGTCCTGGAGACACAGAGACAAAAATCAAAACAGTCCTTGTCTTCAGTAAGTCTACATTCTATGGGTAAGCATTCTACATTAATTACCCCCATTTACAGATATCCTAAAGCTGAAAAGAATGAATAATATGATTTGTGTCAGAATTCAAATTTAAAATTTTCTCAATAGCCTGGTGGGCTGGAATTAAAAGATAAAGAAATTTAACTTGGATAAATGCATAGTCTGACACCTCTGTTTAAAAAGAGAAGTCAGTACCTGGGTGGGCAGGGTTGTGAAAAACACAAGGAGGGGGATTTTAGATAACCACAAGCTAAATACAGGTGCATATGACAGGGATGCTTTAAAGTGACTGACTCATTTTAGGCTGTTTTGTTGTAGGAACAACATGTCCAGATCTAGAGGAGTAATCGTGGCTTATCTGTACTTTGCAATGGGTCAACCACATCCAGAGAACTGTGCTGATTTCTGGAGTGTGATAGTTTAGATGGGATGCTGACAAACTCCATCATAGCCAGAGAAGGGTGACAGGAAGAGTCTAGAACCCATGTCATTTAAAGGAATGGTTGGAGGAACTGGATTGTTCCTTGCAGAAGAAAAGACAAAGATAGTGATAGCTTCCTTCCAGTGATTAAAGGGTTGTCCCAAAGAAGTGCAAGTTGGTTCATTTGGTATTGTTCAGAGAGCAGAACTAGTTCTAATGGTCAGGAGTCGGGGATGAGGGAGAACTGATAACTTTTAGGTCATAAACTAGATAAAAGAAAGAACTATTCTAAAGTGAAATGGACTAGAGCTTCCTGAGCTAATGAGCTCCTTGTCACTGAAGGTATTCAAGCAGAGGCCGGACAGTTCCCTGTTAGAGATGTTTTAGCAGGTGTTGTAAACTACAGCTGTCTTTTCCACATCACAACTTTCCCCATTGCAGTTTTGATATATTGAGGGTTGGCATAAGAAATTAAATGGGAATTGTGGGGGAGTTTTGCAGAAGCTGCAGACAACACAGAAAAAGTTTATTAATTCAGAAATGCATAAAACATCATATATAGTATTGTATATCAACCCATCTTTTACAATAAGGTACTGTAAAAACCCCATAAAAGAAAAAGAAAAAATTCAGACTTCTCCTCTGGTACGAAGGGAGGGTCAAAAAATTTTATGCAGATTTTCTAGATCGTGGAGGTACTGTGCCCCCAGCCCCTGTGATGTGGAAGGAATAACTGTAGTTGTTGCCTTTGAATTTGTCAGTGGTACAAGCCTGGAGAGAGCAGGCTAGGCTGGATGGGAGAGAGGCACAGCAACAATGAGGGAGAAGAAGGCTGCATATAACTTGGGTGGAAGAGATGAAACAGCTGCCGGGGAGTTATTTGGGGTGGCAGTATGAAAAAGCTCCAAACTTGGGTTTCTAGAGATCCCTCGCATCTTTTCTTGGGTATAAAAGAGAAGAAGAAATATATTTAATCATTGTCAGGGAAAGAAAAACCTCTGTCAATATTCAGCCTGATATTGCAAATGGCAGATGGTCTAGTAGAAGGAGTATTGGCTTTGAACTGGGGTTTCAATTCTGACTCTGACTCTTTCAGCCTATGTGACCTTAGGCTATTTTCCCTCTCTGGGCCTCTGTTCTCATCTATAAAAATGAGTGGGTTGGACTCTCAGTCTTTAAAGTTCATTCCAGCTCTATATCTTTGCTTGCATGAGGACTATGATTTGGAGGGATCTCACACCCCACAGAGATTTGGCCCAGAACCAGAAAGTCCATCTGTTCTAGGTATATGAAAATTAGCTTTCACCATTCTTTGAGGCAAGGAGGGCAGGAAGAGGAACAGGGAAGTGGAAAGAATAAGCATTTATATAGTGCCTACTATGTGCCAGTCACAGTGTGAAGTGAAGAGAAGAAAGATTTCATTGAGGAGATGGTCTCTGGATTGCTGGTTCCTTGGGCGGACTGAATCCACTGACCATTTAAGTAGAGTTTGGTAGAGTAGCCTTCAGGGGTCTGTGACCCCTATGGGAGTTCAGTAAACACTTGTCTCATTCATGTGACTGAGAAATATATCTATCCTCAGACCAAGACAGAATTAGATATAATGACTCCCTTCTAATGATAATCATTGTAAACCAGAAACACACCAGGACCATGGGGTAGGTTGGAGAGGGACAGCCGAAGCTTGATCCTATTCTAGCTGTCACTATCAGACTTTTGGGAAAGAGAGAGGGGCTTGGAGGCTGGGCCCCATCCTCTTGTCCCTTAATAGAAACAGGCAGAGAAAGAGGAGGCCTCCTGGACGTAGGCACTAAAAGCAAGAGGGTGCAAGGGCTGTCCTCGCCTGTGAATGAATCTTCTCTAGGCCCTCATTTTCTTAATTTGTAAAGTGGGCTTGATGCCCTCATACTGTGAAGACAAAGTTCTATCCCCTGTGTAGACTGAGCACTAAGGAGAGAAGATTCTGTCCATTTGGGGCTTTTATAGTACTGTAGCAAGATGCTACTTAATGCTGATGCCAAGGCATCTTGCCTAGGAAACTTGGGTATCAAAGCTCAGGCCTGGCTGCTCAGGCGAGCAGTTCTGTAAACAGCTTTTTAAATAAACAACTCAGTTCAATTCAGTAAACATCTATTAAGCACCTACTATGAGCCCAACTGGAGAGGGCCTTATTTGCAGGATGCAGGCAACAAGAAGCCAGTGAGGGCCACTGAGTAGGAGCACAACGTAATTCAGCTTAGGCCTAAGAATATTATTTTGGCCATCTGGGTGAATGATGAATTGTAAAGGGAAGAAACTAAAGGCAGAGAGACCAGGGAAAAATACCTTTGGGAATTCGAGCATGATAAGGGCCCAAATTAGGGCATTGGCCCTATGAGTGGAAAGGAGGAAGGTATTATAGTCCAGGCCTAAGTCAGGGTCAGCCTGGAAAGAATTGAGACATTTATAGGTCATTTAACAGTTAACAGAAAGAGGTTTATTTAGCCATAGCACCTAACCTCTCTCCTATGGCTTTAGAAATAAAGAGATTATACACAGGTCCAATGGAGTTGTAATTTCTAGGCTCTTTCTCCTGGCATCAGAATCAATAGCTAATGTTGCCTTCAACGACTAGTGGCTGTCTCAGTGAAGGGATCATTACCCTTGGGTCTGACCCTACTCGGTGGCAGAAGCCTATCCTTTTCCTCTCTTGTCTTGGACTTGCTGATGCCCAGATATACCCATTTTCCAGATGGCAGTGCTGCCTTTAGTGGCAGCAATGTGACTATTCTTTTCAGAAATCTTACTAGGGTGGCTCTGGTCAATCTGCTCCTTCTCTGTAATGTCGAGATGGAGGGAACTGCAAGGCAACTGGAGCTGCATGACTGGGAGGTGTCATTGCACGAAGCAGCAGCAGCAGCAGCAGTGCAGTAGATTGGAGCTGGTTTCCTGAAGTCACAGCTGTTTGAGAATTTTCATTTCAAGGAAGACTGAAGTCATGAATTTGAAGAAAGCCCATCCAGAGTCACAGGACCAGCTAGAGATAGGGGACTAAGGAATCTTCTAAGAAAATTGCTCCCCTAGCCAGGCCATGTGGTGCAATGGAAAGCGCCATATTGACTATCTATATGACTTTAGTGTCCTCCTTTGTAAAATGTGAGGTTGGATGAGATGACTGCAGGTCGGACCCATTTGCTATTTGGGCAGGATTTGGTAGAATAACAGGACTTCTTCCAAAAAATCTACTGGATGTTACATAAAGAGGAAAGTTACTTTTTTTTTTCTGGGATGCCCCTGGTTGGCCCTCTAGCTCTACTTCTCAGCTGTGTTCATACCTAAAGCCAGTGTAGATGCCAGATGATCCAGACTCATTGAAGAAGGGAAAACCATGGTACCCCTTCCTCCTGTATCTGCTGGTCTGTTTGGCCAGCCCTACTGTACATCCCTGAATGACAAGGGCTGAGACAGGACACAGTCCCCAGCACTACAGGTGGCTGACTTGAATGGAAGTCCTGAGCTCTGTCAGCCATACCACTTGTGGTCACAGGCCAGTCTCAAAGCACCTTGCTTGTGACCAGATCTGGCTCTAGACCAGGGTAGGACAAACAATGGCATTTGTACCCCGGAGGGCTATTCTCTCCCTTCCTCCTATGTGCACATCCTTTTCTTTCTCGTGTCTTTCTCTCTTCCACTCACAACTCCTTTCCTTTTCTTCTCTCTCCCTCTTTTTCTTCCTTGGACCCAGCCTGTCAGGACTACCAGTAGATACTCCCAGAGATGCTGTTTAGGCTGTTGAGAATGTCAAGTTAACAATGGGTATAACTTATGATGGAAAGGGTTGGTGTCAGGGACTGGCCTGCCGCTTCCCTTCCCCAGGAAAGAGTGAAAATTTGGGGCCTTCGAGCTCTGCCCTATGAAGCCCTTTCCCCCTTTCCCCTTTCCCCCTCATTCCTTTCATCTCCAAGTCCTATCAGTAGATAGAACATTGTCGGAACCAAGTAAGAAGGCAGAAGAAGAAAAGTTGTTACCTTGCTTTGAAAGTTCTTCACTATGTGGACTATCCCACCATTATTTAATGCCCATGGGCATACCTCTTATGTCCCTCTGAATTCAGTGAGTAACTGAGGGTACGAGCTTCAGAGGATAGAGCTGAGCTGAGCAGAAGAGAGGGCAGTGGGGGCTGAGCCCAGATGAGGGTGATGTGGGTAAGTCAGGAGTCCCTGCCAGAACTCCTCTATCTCAGTGCTCCCTGTAGGAGGACAGGCCTTTTGCCTCCTTTCAGATCAAGGGTAGGAGGTGGAGCTCCAGGGAAGGCCCTGCACTTGCTTCTTGCCCAACTGTCTGCCTTAGGAATGAGGCCTAGAGGGGGGCCAGGTGGCTGGCTTGAGCCTGGCTGACTCCCTCCTTTTTTCTCTTCATGGCCTCACTGACTCACATGCTGCTGCCTTTCTTCTTGGTCATCCTGACTGCCTAGGTGTTGGGACCTTGGTGCAGGCAGAGATCCCCGGGAGATGGGAACATCCTATCCACTAACCTGCTGCGCTCCTCCAACTGGCTCTTCCTTCCGTCCAAACCATAGGTGCTTTCTGAGGACTAATGATCCCCACTGTCCTTCTCCTCTTCTTTTCTCCCTTCCCTTCCTCTCCCTCTTACTCCTCTTCTTTCTACCCTTCCTCCAGGCCATTTTCTGCCTCATTTTTTTTTACCTAGCCTTAATGACTGAATGGGTGTTGCTTCACTCAAACTGAGACCCATTAAAGACCTTAGCTTAAAAAAAGCCAAGGTCTCCCACTGCATCCAGAGCCATCTCTAGTCCTCCTGATCTGTATCTGGCCACTGGACCCAGATGGTCCTGGAGGAGATAGTGAGGCTGGTGACTCCACACAGCCCTGCCTCACTTAAATCCAATTAACTTGCAAGTCATGACATCACCTTCCTGATGTCAGGGTCCTCTTTGAGGAGGAAGGACCAACAACAAGAACCTCTTCAAGTTTTTCTTGACAATGTGAAAATCCCTTTCTTTACAAATCTAGGAGCCCAGGGGAACCCCACCCCCACTCCAAGCCTGGGCAGGGTATGGTGTTCTAAGTCTTCTCTCTCTCTCTCTTCTCTCTCTCTCTCTCTCTCTCTCTCTCTCTCTCTCTCTCTCACACACACACACACACACACACACACACACCCCTACCTAACAAAAAGACGGGCTAGTGAGGGGAAGATAAGGGGTTTCCCATCAGTACCAGGCATTTCTTCTCCATCCTCCAGTCCGCTGTACCTCACCCACCCAAGCAGCTTTCCTTCCCTAAAGTGCTAAAGAAGAGGAAACCTCCCACGTGGGGAAATTCCTCTTAGCATAGAAGCTGAGGTCAGGGGAATCCTTCGTTCTCCATCCTCCTCCTCCTTTTCCTCCTTGCCCTCCTCCTCTTCCTCCTCCTCTTCTTCTTTCTCTTCCTCCTCTTGTTTCTCTTCCTCCTCTCCAGTCTCCACCTCTTCCTTCACCTCCTTTTCCCCTCTTCCCATTCCCTCCTCATCCCCTCCCACCAGCCTTGTGGTTGTTACCACTCACCGTGAACTAACACGCCCCCTGGTGTTTGCATGCAGTCATTGCATCCAGCAGATCCTGGAGGCTGTTCTCCATTGCCACCAAATGGGGGTCGTCCACAGAGACCTCAAGGTGAGTTTTCTGCCCCAATGCTCTGTCCGTCTGTCGTCTCTCCGTCCGTCTTCGTATCTTGCATGCTTTTTTTAGAAAAATATTTTCAAAAAAAAAAAACCTGGGTCAGTTCCAAGTGGTTCCAAGTGGTTTCTGACAGCAGTTAACCTCCTCCTCCCTGCCCCACCCCCTACATTGCTGTATTTGTATGTATGTGGAGAGTGATGTGGTACTAACAGGGTGTCATTGGTGCCCTCAGAAGGGCCCTTAGTGTGCTTATTGATACCAAGTCAGCCTTTCAGGCAGTGTAGTTTAGTGGAAAGAGCATTGGATTTTGAGTTGGGACTTGGGTAGGAATCCTAGTTCTACCATTTAATCTATGGACTTTGGGTAAATCACTTCACTGCTCTGGGCTTTCTCATCTGTAAAATGTGAAAGTTAGACTAGATGGCCTGTAAGGTCTTCTTTAGCTCTACACCCATGACAGTATTTTCACAGACTCTCTCTCTCTCTCTCTCTCTCTCTCTCTCTCTCTCTCTCTCTCTCTCTCTCTCTCTCTCTCTCTCTCTTTCTCTCTCTCTGGTTAGTCTGCCAGGAGGCTTGTTGGGTATGTGATGAAGAGGTGAAAGACAGGTCTACTGCAATTGGTCAGGCCCTATTACCCCTGTGCAGATAGCACAGGCTTTTCCTACTGTCCTTCAAAGGCTGCCATCACGGTGTCTGGTAGCCAGAGGGTGGCTGAGTAGAATGTGTTTTAGCTAAGTTTTATTGACAAATGGGGTCAGCATGGCGAACAGCTATTTGAAGTGACCTGGGAGATGAGTTTCAGAAGCCAAAAGAAGCAAGATTTCTTCCCTTTCTATCATTTTTCTCCCCATCCTTCAGATAAGCCCTTCCTGGCCCTTGCCAGGCCTTCCCCTTGGGTTGGTTCTTAGCCCCCTCTCTTCCCAGCTGGGCTGAAGTTAATGCCCTGAGCCACAAGCATGTCATCCCTTTTGCTCACCGGCCTTAGCCTTGCTTGGTTGTGGGTAGTTGTATTTGCTTCCTAGATGGTGGAGGGGTTGGTCTGTCTTGTGGTCTGGTACTTCTGGGATCAGTAGGGCACCTGCATTTCTGGAAGTCATGCCCTTTTCTACAACATCATGGATGTTCTGAGCTGGTTTCAAGTTAGCAGTGGTCAGGTAGAAAAGTCATCAGGATCCTTGTGCAAAGGGTAGAGCATGGGAGAGACTTTCTATCCCACTTAGGGCAGGGAAGTGGAAGCCATTCATTGGATCAACCTCTGATTTCACATCTGTACACTCATATCATTGCCATCAGGCTCGCTGCCCCAGAGTTCAGGTCTGATGCCAAAGGCCAAGTGGCCACTCTCCGGTCTGCATGCCCTGTCTGGTTTTCTTTGTGTCCTTTGTTTTCTATCACCATGTAGGTGCCCTGTATTTTCTGGTTTCCTCACGTCTCTCCCATGCAGCCCAGCTTCCTGCCACAAAAAAAGAAAAAAGAGAGTCCATGGATGCTCTCAGATTATGAAGGAAAAACTGTTCCTTCCCCTACAGCCCTCATGGAGGGAAAAGAAGGCAACTGGCCAGTTGGGTGGGAGTGTGTGTGTATGTATGTGTGTGTGTGTGTATGTGTGTGTGTGTGCACATGCAAGCACATGGGTGCACTGTGGGCATTGCTAGGGTTGGCTGGGAATATCTGGATGTCATGGTTGAAGATTCTCAGGGACTGGGGCATAGGCAAATTTGGTTTTTTCTTATCCTTAACCTTGTTGCTGCTATCCATTATTTTTCTAATTAACTCTAGAGCCAAGATGCTTCCAATCTGTGCTTCCTTTCCCTCTCCAGGTATTTTCTGCAAACAGGGAGAGAATCTTTGCTGAAAAAAAGAGGAAAAACAAACAAAAATGCCTAAATAAAAAAATACTGCGTGTTTTGAATGTAATCAGCAAAATTACTGATGAGAATGTGCCAGATCATTCCAGCATAACCTCAACCTCTTCCAGTAGGAGTGTGGCCAAAAAGACAAGGAGTCTGCTGCAGGAGGCCCCTCTTCCATCTTGCTGCTGGGTTAGAAAGTGTCCCAAATGCTCCAGGGTGAAACTCCTTTTTTAATTATAATGGGCCTACCCAGTGTCCTGTGGAGAAAAAAGGGTGGACCAAGAATTTAGGATGAGAATCAGTGGCAATGATATGGCTCAGAAAAAGCCCCACCATGCCTGGAACAGCCCACCCCACAGAGAGAGTGACAGAGGGGAAACTGGTGATAAGGTGGGCTTCTTATCTCCTACTTGAAAAGTCCAGTCAGACCCTATTAGATCTCTCTATCCTGAGGCTTTGGGAGCCAAGGCTAGAAATGGGCAAGATAGACAGCTGCCCAAATAATGATAATGGATAATGCCCATTACACTACCCTAGTGTAATATATTAGCAGCCTAATGAAGGCGACTTTTCAATATGACTTTTCTAATTCTTCATGCCAGAAAATTCCACCATCCATGGTATAGAGGCACTTATTTTTGACTAAGTGTTCTCTAAGATCCCTTCTGATTCTAAAATCCCGTGATCTCATGTGTCCTCCCCCCCCCTTTTTAAACAGCATTAGATTAAGGCCTCCAGTGAATACTAACACATAAGACATAATTTTCAAACATGGTTGGGGGTTGGAGGGCAGGTTGTAATTTTAAGATCTTGTCATGGACTCCTAAATGGCTCCTCTAAATGCCTGAGAGGCTGGGCTCTATTGTGGCTGATTCAGAAAAGATCATTTCAGCCAAAGAGTAGCTTGCCAGAGTGATCCTCCCTCTTGTTTACAAGGGCCCAAAGGGGAACCTCATCTCAGAGTATGGTGGCCCAGGAGCTCTCTCTTAATTAGCAGGACCAGAGCTTTCTCTTTTATCTGGTTGGTAGGAAATGGAAAGCAACCTAGTGTCACCTCTACCTTCCTGTAATTCTCACCCCTACCTATTTGGTGCCTCTCCTTCCAGCTCCCCCTAGGGACAAGCTCTTTCAGAAAGTTACTCCTTCCTGCCTCACTACTGGAAAATGTTGTCTCTATTCTGTCCCTAATGAGAGGCTTACTTATGTAAAAGCTTTAGCTGAAGCCATATACTGACTTTACCAATTCTAGATGAGCTCTAAGGAACATGCACAGATTTCTGTCCATCCAAAAACCCCTTGTACTTCCCAGTCTAGCTCTCCAGAACAAAGATCTCTCAACTGGAGCTCTAGGAATTCTTGGAATAGCCCTAAGGGGCCAGGACAGGAGGCAGTATGTGCTTGGTCCCTGCTGATGTGGGAAAGATGAAGAAGCATTGCTTCTAGCAATTCTGGTAGCTCAGGAGCTATGATAGTCATGATAATCCACCTATACTATGCAAACTCATGAGCCGGAGACCTTGAGAAAGTATGGAGAAAGGAAGAAAGAGCTGGGAAGCCTATCTGCCTGGTTCAAGCAACATACATTGTGTAATCCTGGGCAGCTAGCCAGGGCTGTGAGAAGAGGAGGCTTTCCTACACAGTCTGCTTTCTGTGTAGTGAAATTTCAAGCCCCAAACCAGGGCTTTGAGCACCTACAAATGCCCTTGATTTTCTGCTGTCTTTGAGGGAAGTTGAGTGTACTAGGACAGGCATAGCCTATAAAGATCTATTGAACATTCCCAGAGCAATATGATTTACTTCAAAGTCTTGTTCACCATCTTCTGGGCATCAAATCTGTTTCCTTGAGCACATCCTATTGAACATTACTGGACACTATAGCTTTGCTGTATCCTGCCCCATCCTAATGTCAATGCAATGAGGGTAGCTAAGGGCTTCAGGTGGGCTATGCCAGATAGGGAAAAGCCACTTTATTAAACTCAAGTGTAAAAGCTCTAGACATGTTATTCAGTTCTACTCTTTTATTCCAAGCCCCTCTTCTTGGAAGGTGGGTGGCTACTATGCCTGTTATGGCTCTGGTAGTGTGGTATAATGGGGAAAACACTGCACTTAGTCAGAAAACCTAGGTCCAAGTCACAGCTCTTCTACTTAGTAGCTGTGTAACCTTAGGCAAATCAGTTGGCTCCTGTGGGCCTCTGTAGTTTTCTTGTCTATAAACCAAGGGGGTTGAACTAGTTGCCTTTTAAGGATTCTTCTATTTTTAAATCTGTAATCAATAAAACATTTCTGGAGAAGACCCCTAGTCTTGATTACATGACTGAGAGTTGACTAAGGATTATTTTAATGCTGTGAACAGCAAGGTTTCTCTTGCTAAAGTTTTGACTTTAAGATCTACTGAGTTTGAAGTTGGCCAGTATGTGTATGTTGAGGCATTGGGGGTGGTGATGGTTATATTAGGATCCACTTAGCATCTAATTTCCATTGGTGGAGATATCCCATTCTGAGTCATCTTCTCTTTAATTTGTGTTATGTTGGAAATTCAGATGGGGAAATAGGATAGAGACTCTCATAACCAAGCATTCAGCCAGACTGTGGGTAGAATGGAATTTTTAGAAACTAGTGTGGCCATGAGGATTTTGGTACGATAGCTTTAGCAGCTATGATAGCAACTTCCCCTGATAGTTTTTGGATCGGGAACCAAAGTTGGAGCTGTGACCATGGTTTTCTCTGGGTTGAAATATAGGTGCTGTTTTTGGGGGCAAGGGAGTCCTTCTTTCTCACCCCTTAGAGTCATCTCATCCAGTATTCCAGTGGTTTTAGTTAAGTGCAGTTCAGGAGAGAATCATCATTCTCAAGCAGAAATCCTAGTTGGAATTGTTTGGTCAAGTACTGAGTCTTCTTTGGTTTGAAAAGGATCCTTCCAGTAACTCACCTTCTCCAGCTAGATTGGGAATCTGTGTTAATTGACCTGATCTGGGAATGATAGTCTTTAAAGTCTGAAGCTTTCTGTGTCATGCTACAGCAGTCATGGGAGTAGGCCAAAGCAATTTTCTCTTTCCTGACTTGGAGGAAGTATCATAAATTACAGGTAACCTGGTTATTCTGGCCTCCTGCTGCCCTCTGTGGAACTGATGTTTGAGCCCAGTGAGGCTTCCATTCAATTAGAGAGCAGAACTTCCTTTTGGAGCAAGGTGTCTTTATGTCTTATAGCAGGGCAAGAGTTGGAGGCTGTGGCTATGCAGGGCCCCTCTGTTAGGAGGCAATGTGATACAATGAAGGAGAGCTGGCTTTGGAATTGGAGGTGTGAGTTCAAAACCTACCTCTGATGTTTACTGTCTGTGAGACCTTAGATAAGTCACTTACTCTTGGTCTCATTTCCTCATCTGTAAAATGAGGGCATTGGACTAGATGGCTTCTGAGGTCATTTCCAGCTCTAGTTCTGTGATCCTATGAATGGACTGTGGGTCTTTGCTTTTTTTGTCTTGCCATAGGATGAAATGTAGAGATGGGTGCCAACCGGCTTCCTGCTTGCAGTCTTTTAGTGGCATATCCTTGACTTTCTAGGGCTGGTAAAATATACTTTAGGTGAAAGAATCCTTTCAGGACCATGATTACCTGCTGTCCCTCAAGGTAGCAACTAAGTCACCTCCAACTCTGTCTAGCCTACAGTTTCTAGAGGAGACCATTGAAGAGAGTGTGAAGCAGCTGTTCTGGTCCCTTGTGGGAGACTGAGTTTTCCAGGCTGGTTCAATGATTGAGATAACCAAGCATTAACATTTGCATTACAGGCAAACAGCTCAGAAATGACCAGGGAGTCTGAACCCTAAGGAAGATAGTGATGGAATTGCTAATCAGAAGTACTGTCTTTGATTCCAGGAGAGGAGTTGAGAGCTTTTCTTCTTGGGGAGGCACCAAGGATTCTGGGTTATCAGTCTCAGACTTAAGGGGGACTGCTCAGAAGAAGAGGTTTTAGACTGTCCGAAATGGTGGCTGCTAGTACCCGGGACAGCTCCAGTGTCTGTACTCTGAAGCCCCAGGTTTGCTTGAGGGGCCCAGAAGTCAGAAACATCAAATCACAAATATTTATTGGGAGTCAAGACAGAGTGATGAGGGATGTAGTGGGAGGAGGTTGTGGGATTGGTCCTCTCCTGTGATAGAGCCATTAGGAAAAGATGACTGAAGTAGGACTCTTATCCTCCTCTAGGAGGAATTGGAGTTGTTGAGAATCCCTAGAATGGGGAAGCCATAAGTTCAAAAAACTGAAGCAGTGACATCCAGTACCAGACACTTGATGGAGCTGGGTCAGAGAGGAAGCATGACATGGAGTCAGGAAGGCATGGGTTCAAACCCTGCCTCCGATGCTTGCTAACTATGTAACCCTGGGCAAGTCACTTTATGTCTCTGTGTTTCTATTTCCTCATCTGTAAAATTAGGGGGTTGGAACTGATGGTTTCTTTTAACTTTAAATTGATGATCTTACAACTTGTTATCCGGAGGACATTTAGGAAGCAATGTTCCCACAAGCCACTCACAAGCCACCAAGGCTGTCAGCTGCCTCCTTCCCTCTGCCCTGCTGGGCCCAGATCCTGACAAACTGGAAATGTGGCTCTGGGTGCCAGTCGAATGAGCTCTCATCCCAGGGCCTGGCAGCCTCTCCTTGGCAGAGTTCAATCTAAAGTCTCTAACCCTTTTCTGCAAACTGTTTGTTGTTGTTTCTGTTTTGTTTCCCTTTCCCCACCCCTGTCTCCCTCTTAACCCTCCCCCTGTGTTTTCACACTATGCGGTGCCACTTGCACACTTTGCTGACTGGCTTGGCCCGACAGCCAGAGAATCTCCTCTTGGCCAGTAAGTGCAAAGGAGCCGCAGTGAAACTGGCAGATTTTGGCCTGGCCATCGAGGTGCAAGGGGACCAGCAGGCATGGTTTGGTGAGTGATGGGCTGGGTGAGGGCAGAGGGTGTGTGTGTGTGTGTGTGTGTGTGTGTGTGTGTGTGTGTGTGCATGTGCACATGGGCACATGTGTGTAAGCATGTGTATGTATAAGTGTGCACGTGCATATGCATTTGTGTGCATTGTGTTGTGTGCATGTGTGTGGTCATGGTCGGGGGGCAGCAGTGGTAAATCAACTGCAGCTAGCCTTCCTACCAAAGATCCTAACTGCCCCATCTCATCTCTCTACTTTTTCTTCCTGGCCAGGTTTTGCAGGCACTCCTGGCTACCTGTCCCCAGAGGTTCTGCGTAAAGAAGCTTATGGAAAGCCTGTGGATATCTGGGCTTGTGGTGAGTCTGCCAAGGAGGCTGCATAGGAGCTGGAGGACAGCCCAGCTCGTGGTAGGGTCATGAGGTGAACTAGGATACATGCCTCTAGGAAGAAGTACATGCCAAAGGCTCATCAATTCAACTAGCTGTAGCTGGGAAGCCTGGTTGGTTGGGTTAGTTACAAACTAGACACCACCATTTTACCTAGTGATGTAAATGTCTACATTTATTGTTGTTGTTGTTGAGTTGTTTTCAGTTATATCTGACTCTTTGTGATCTCATTTGGGGTTTTCTTGGCAAAATACTGGAGTAGTTTGCCATTTTCTTCTCCAGTTCATTTTACAGATGAGGAAACCAAGGCAAACAGGGTTAAGTGACTTGTCCAGGGTCACACCACTAGTAAGTGTCTGAGGGCAGATTTGAACTTAGGAAGATGAGTCTTCCTGACTTTAGGCCCAGTGCTCTATCCATTGTGTTACCTAGCTGTCCTAGATATCTGTATAACCTAGAAAAAAATCACTCTCTATCTGGGTGTCAGTTTCCTCATCTGTAAAATGAGTAAGTTGGCCTAAGTGATCTATAAGGTCCCTTCCAACTCTGAATGATCCCCCAACCTATGACTTTGATGACAGGTGCTCATCCATCCATTCGTTTACTTAGTAAAATGTATTAATGTATTAAAAATGTTAATGTATTAGTCTGCAGTAGGGGCTAAGAAAGAGACAGAGATAAATTAGGCCTGGTCTCTACTTATAAGGCTCTTACAATCTAGTAATGGCAGTTATATATTGCATAGATTATACATATTGTAGTAAGAAACTAGGGGCAGCTACATAGCATGGTAGATGGAGCACTGGCCCTGGAGTCAGGAGGACCTGAGTTCAAATGCGGCCTCAGACACTTGACGTTTACTAGCTGTGTGACCCTGGGCAAATCACTTAACCCCAGTTGCCTCGCCAAAACAAAACAAAACCAAAAGAAAAAAGAAACATAGCCTAATTGAGAGTGACCAGTCTTGGAATTAGAAGGATCTGGGTTCAAGTCCTGCCTCAGGCAGACACTAGCTGTGTGACTGTGGCCAAATTACTTATCCCTTCAGTGTACTCAGGCAGTTCCCCCAAGCCATAAATTATAAATTAATTTCCAGTCTACAACAATGGAGGGAATTTTCACACTTAGAATGCCCAATGCTGAGTAAAATCACAGTCTAGGACCCCTCCCGTTTAAAATATATAATAGCATAAATTCATAAGAATACAGATTAGGGACAGGTGACCATCACCTGAAGAGAGGCTTTGTGGAGAAAGTGACCTTTGAGTACAGCCAACGAGGGGCCATGATGGGGACACTCCAGGCATAGGGTAGAGGGCCTAGAAGTAGGAAAACTAAGGAGTGAGTGACCTAGTCTGGCTGCAGCCTAGAGTAAAGGAGAGGGAATGTTCACGAAGGCTAAAAGGGGAGGGAGGGCTCAGGCTATGGCAGGCCTTGAAGGCACTGCTATGGAGTTTGGATTTTCTTCATTAGGCAGCAGAAAGCTTTTGAAGGGCTTTGAGCAATGGAGACCTATCATATCTGGAAAGAAATAATTAGCCTGTCACGTGTGGGCCTTGTAAACCCTCCATGAATTATTTAATTTGACAATGAAGAGGTTGCATCTTGAAGGTCTGTCCTAGCTCTGACAGGTGCCTGGGAGGGAGGACAGCAGCCCGAAGGCATCAGATCCCAGAAGTTGGCTTCCAAGAGAGGTTAAGCATGAACTTTGCTGTGCAAAGTCAGAGAGACAGGGACTTGAGCCTTTAGGAAAAAAATGCCCGACTCTAGCTCTGTATATGTATGTGTGTGTGTGTGTGTGTGTGTGTGTGTGTGTGTGTGTGTGTGTGTGTGTGTGTGTATATATATATATATATATATATATATTTGTGCATGTGTGTAATCTGTTTATGTCTATAAACGTTTATGGCTTCAACCTTTGGCAGCAGATACAATAGCTAAGGTGCTGGGTGGTGCAGTGGATAGATTACCAGGCCTGTAGTTAGGAAGACTCATTTTCATCAGTTCAAATCCAGCCTCAGACACTTATTATCTGTGTAACCCTGGGCAAGTCACTTAATCCTCTTTGCCTCGGTTTCTTCATCTGTAAAATGAGATAGAGAAGGAAATGGCAAACCACTCCAGTATCTTTGCCAAGAAAACCCTAAGTGAGCTCATGCAGACTGAAACACTGAAATAACTGACCAACGGCATTTAATCCTAGTCCTGTCTAGCAACAGAATGAATGTGTGACTGGCTTCATGTTCCTTCTATTCTGAGACAACTCCAGGTCATTTGAGATTAATGAAGTATGTGAAGCTTCTTCTACTTCTAGAGAAAGACATTCCCAGCCCAATTCAGTGTTATGGCGAAAGAGAGTTTTCTTCGCCAGATATTTTGGTTTTCTCAGTATTCCTCAAACAGTTTTTGGCACAGTGGAAAAAACATTGGAGACCTGGGTCCTGGCTCTGGCTCTGGCACCACCTTGCTGAGTGACCTTACACAAGTTCTTAAGCTCTCTGTGTGTCCATTTCCTAGCACTTAAAATGGAGGTGATAACATCCAGCTGTCCTTCTTAGTTCAAAAGTTATTACAAAATTCAAGGGAGCACTAAAAAAAAACCAAAGCAACCCAGGAGGGGGTTGACAGTTGGGATATTTTATTTTATTTTATTTTATTTCTGGAGGCAGAGAATGTAGTAAAAAGAACAATGGAGTTGGAGTTGGGAGACTTGAGTTCAAATCTTGGCTCAGATAATTGCTTCCCATGTGATATTGAGAAAGTCACTTTACTTTATTGTTGTCGATTAAAAATAATAGCAATAATAACGGCTCATGTTTATATAGCACTTTAAGGTTTGCAAAGTGCTTTACAAATATCTCATTTGATCCCCACAACAACCCTGGGAGGCAGATGCTATTATTATCGCCATTTTACAGATGGGGAAACTGAAGTAGACAGAGGTTGCCCAGAGTCACACAGCTCGTAAGAGCTCTCTCCCTATGGCTCTTCGGAATACTGGGCTCATTCAGTCTTGAAAATTGCATTTGATAATGTTGGATTTCAACTCAGGTCTTCTTGACTCCTGGTCCGGCCCTCTGCCCACTGTGAATAATGTGTAAGCATTTAAGTGCTTTTTATATTCCAGGCACTGCTTTAGGTGCTGGGGATATGAAGACATAAATTAAGTAGTCCTTGCCCTTCTACAGTGGGGAATGAAGGTTGAAGGGGCTTCACATAGACAATGTCTAAGGTCCCTTCCATTTCCAAATGCTGTCTTCACTTAAACCTCTCTGGGCCTCAGTTTCCTCATCTGTAAAATGGGGGGGGAGTTAGATTAGATGGCCTCTGAGGTCCCTTCTGGACTGTGTGAGAGGGTAGGCCAGAAGCTCTGTGAGCCAGCTCAGCCCCTGTTCTCCTCACTTATTTCACCACCCTTGCTAAGGAGACAGAATTAAAGGGTGTCTGAAGCAAGAGCACAGAAATGTATGAGAGCAGGGGGAGTGATGCAAAAGCCTTTGGACCTCAAGGCATGAGATCTGCTTCCTTGAGCCCTGGTTTGTAGAAGTGGCGAGCTATGGAGGACAGGACAAGGTCACTCCTTCCTTCCCTCCCCATCCCAATGTTCCTCCTCAGGTGTGATCCTCTACATTCTGCTTGTGGGTTATCCTCCATTCTGGGATGAAGATCAACACAAACTTTATCAGCAGATCAAGGCCGGAGCTTATGATGTAAGTCCAGGCTTTTCAGAACTTCTTTTGTTGGGGCTGTGCAACCAGCTGGGCATGGATCAGCAAGACCTTTGGGCCTTTGCTTCACAGAGAACTGGTTTTCTGTGCCCTGGAGGGCTGAGAGACCAAACTGTAATCTAGCTGACTCTTCCTTGGCTTTAGTGTCCTCCCCCTCCTACTCCCAGGACTTTCACTCTTTGCCCAGTGGGGTAGGCGCATCTTCTCAGCAGCTAGCCCAACGTGGGGGCCATTGGGAAAGGGAAAGGCTGGGCTTGATGTTGTTGTTCCCTGTTTGTCCTTGAGTTGACAACATTTGTGAAGGGTTCAAGGCAGAAAGGTGAACTGGGGAGAGAGGTGTAAGATTTGGGGGGGTGGGGCAGTGAGGCTGGGTTGGTAAGAAGGCCTATTTTTAGTGCTGATGATTCGGTCTTTTGAGGAAGTTCCAGGCACCATTCTAGATTTCTTCTTGTGAGGTTTTTTTTCCCTCTTCCTCCTCCTTTAGTTCCCATCCCCTGAGTGGGATACTGTCACTCCTGAAGCCAAAAACCTTATCAACCAGATGTTAACCATCAACCCTGCAAAAAGGATCACAGCTCATGAGGCCCTGAAACACCCATGGGTCTGCGTAAGTGTCTCCCTTGGGGCCCCGGGACTTGGCACATAAGTGCTTGGGTAGTTGGATTTTCTTTATGGGAATGAGGGGAGGCAGTCTTGTGAGGTACCCCGTGGCTCCTAGGAGTACCAGGCTTGTTCATTTTTGATGACTGTAACATGTGAAGCTTACACAACCAGGACAAATCAGGAGTCTTACTCTTTCTAGGTTGGTAGGCCAATCAACCACTAGACACATTTCTTCTGAAATGATGATCAGACTTTGAAGTGTTATTGGAATATCTACTATGGTTATCCCTTTCACATCGCGACTTTCCCCTCTGTGGTTTCGATATATCATGGCTCAGCATAAGAAATTAAATGGGAATTTTTTGGGGAGTTTTGTGGAAGCCACAGACAATACCCAAAGGCCAACAAATGACACAGAAAATATTTAGAAACTCAGTAATGCATAAAATTTATGTGTACTATTGTATAATATCAACATAGTTTTGATATCGTTTAATATCATAATAATTCAGACTTCTCTGATATGAAAGGAGAGCCAAACATTTTTACGAGGATTTTCCAGATTGTGGGGGCACCATGCCCCTAACCCCTGTGATGTGGAAGGGATAACTGTAGTTTCAAAATAATTTGGTAGATTACTTTGGAGAACAGATTAGAAAATTAGAATCAGTCTCCTCTCTCAGAGAACTCACATCCAGCTGGAGATCACCAGAAGGAAGAATGGTTTGAGATTGTGCTGGCTGGTTGAGGTTGGCTTCCTGACCTTAATCTATAATTGGTGAATTTGTATCTCTCAGCTCTATGTCACCAGGAAAAAGTAGAAACCTCTTAGCTTTGATGCCACTGTCTCCTCCCCACTGGCCCCTTTTCCTGGTTGTGTCAAGTCACTGGGGACAATGGAACGACGTTTTCCATTCCTAAGGGCCTCCTCCTCACCTTCTAATAGCGTCTCCTCCTTCTTACAGCAACGCTCAACCGTGGCCTCAATGATGCACAGACAGGAGACTGTGGAGTGTCTCAAGAAATTCAATGCCAGGAGAAAGCTTAAGGTAAAGCCTTTTCTTTTCTTTAAAAGTGCTGTTGGTGCCTTCTGTTTTAACATCACAGATATCTGAAGACATGACCTTTCCTCTCTCACCATCTCTCCCAGTCTGAAGTAAGCATTCCCTTCTGAAAAGAAAAACACAAGCCACACAGTGGTCACTTCTAACAGCATCTGCAACATTCCACATTCCTCTTCAGTGAAAGTTCCCTTTTTTTTTCCCGTCAGGAAAATGACACATTTGTACAGGTCGCACTCTTGTGCAGCTTTAAAAAAATTTATCGTTGTTATTTGTTTTTATACCACAACCATTTCTTGATGCAGTCATTCCAACCCTCCACCCGTATACACATTCAGTGAGCTTACCTTGGTAACAAAGAAAAGCAATTAAACAAAGCCAGTTGTTCCAGGGAGCACATCAGATAGCATGTTCGATATTCTGCACCCCTAGTCCACCACTTCTCCAAGGAAAGGTGGGAGGTACAGTTTCTCCTTAAAAGGCTACATCCTTCCTGGCTCTCCTAGAATCTCAAAGCTGTGCTGAGGGTTGAGAAATCGGTCATAGAATGTGAAGGCTGAAGATAAAAACTATGCCTGAGCCTACAGGTTCCCCTAGTATGGGTTGAAAAAGCCAAACAGTAGTAAGTGTCCTTGGGGTGCTCCCTCGGCCTTCCAAAGCCAAGGATTTCTGGGCAGAGCGCTTGCCGGGTAAGGCAGACTCTCAGGGGTGGGGTGGGGTGCGGGGAATTGTACCCCAAAAAGCCTCCTTTTTCTGCTGCTTTCTACCTTCTTGATTGATCCCAGCTTGGAATAGTCCATGGTCCACTGGGCCGAAATGGGAGGGAAGATGGAGGGACAACGGAGCCTCTGTTTCCTTCTCTTCTGCTCTCTCCCATCCTGCTCCCTGCTCTTCACCTTGCCAGCTGCATTGACAGCAGGTTTTTTAACCGGTTTCATATATGCCCTCAGAGCTTTAGAAGTAGAACTCAAAAACATTGAATCATTAAAAAAAAATATAGAACCAAAACCAGACAAAAAGCAGATCTTGAATTTGTTTCTTTATTCAGGACTTCCAGAGACCAGGAAGTTAAAGATGAAGGTCAAGATTCCTGTGGGCCACTTATTTCAAGGACACTCTGACTTCCCACCAGGGGGAAAAAAACACCTCCCACACCAAATAACTGATACCTAAAATTCCCCATTTAGATATTCTTTCCCTTGGTCCAAAGAGTCTTGTCCTCTGTTAAAATGAAAACATCTTGGGAGGGATTACACATCAAACATCATCAGCCATTCATCCCTTGGTGTGAAAGAGTTGATAAGATCCTTTTCTGTGAGCAGGCACTGTAGTAACTTCCTCATCGGTTTCCTTGCTTCGGGTCTGGCCCTTCTCCAATCCTTCCTTCACACAGCAGCCTTCACCTGAAATAATCTTCCCAAGGCACAGGCCTCTTGCTTGCTCAAGGATCTTCAAAGGCTCCCTGTTGCTTCTGGAGGAAAAAAAAAATCTAAATCCCTCATCATGGTCCTTCCCAACCTGGCTTAATAACAACAGATGTTTATATGGCCCCGTACATAATGATCTCATTTTATCCTCGTAATAGTGCTGAGTAAATACTACAGATCTTATGACCACCATTTTACAGATGAAGAAACTGAGACTAGAGAGGTTTAATGACTAGCACAGTATTACATGGGCAGTTAGGTCGTGCAGTGGATAGAGTGCCAGCCCTGCAGTCAGGAAGATCTGAGTTCAAATCCGCCTCAGACACTTACTGACTGTGTGACCCCGGGCAAGTCACTTAACCTTGTTTTGCCTCAGTTTCCTCATCTGTAAAATGAGCTATAGAAGGAAATGTCAAACTACTGCAGTATCTCTATCAAGAAAACCCCAAATGGGGTCACACAGAGTTGGACATGACTGAAATGATTCAACAACAATACTGTCACCTAGGTCACATGGTCCTAAGGAGGGATTAATAGGAACACAAGCTGACATCAATGCAATATAAAGAGCTGCGTGACTAGCACATGCCCATTTGCAAAGCGCTTTGTAGACATTATGCCATGTATACCCAGAGTTCCAGCCCAGCATGTCCGAGCTCTGGGCCCAGCCCCCACGTGCTGTGCTTCACACCAGGTTTTGGATTCCTTTTTCCTCTCCAGACTTCATGTCACATTATTCCCCTTTGCACAATCACACTGCAGTCAGATTGGTACACCTGGCGTTTCCCCAGCCTGACACTCCATTTCCTGCCTGCGTGTCCTGAGTACACGCCCTCCTCATGAATGCTGATGTGTTGTGGGCTCATGAAGAGTTGGACACTACTGAAAAATGCCTGAAATGTGCCCGACACTTTGCAAGACCCAGGAGATAAAATAGTGCTTGCTATCAAGAAGCTTACATTCTATTGGAGGTGAAGGTAGGGTGGGGGGAACGACGTGTTTTAGTCATGTTTGACTTTTGGTGACCTCATTTGGGGTTTTCTTGGCAATGATACTGGAGTGGTTTGCCATTTCCTTCACCAGCTCATTTTACAGATGAGGAAACTGAGGTAAACAGGGTTAAGTGACTTGCTCAGGGTCACATAGCTAGTGAGCGTCTGAGGCCTGATTTGAACTCACAAAGATGAATCTTTCTGACTCCAGGCCCAGCACTCTCTGCTACCTAGCAGCCCTCTGCCAAGCATGCAGTAGGCATTTAATAAATGCCTGTTGAATGACCCAATGACTAAATCTTTCTTTTCTCTCTCAGGGGGCGATCCTTACCACCATGCTGGCAACACGAAACTTCTCAGGTGAGAACAGTTTTTTCCCAGAAAAGAAAGAATAAAGTGCTGGCTTCCTTCCCTTGTACTTTTTTCTTGTTCAAGAGGTCAGAGAGTCAAGACTTTTTTCCAAGCTAAACCTTGCCAGGAAGAAGGCCCAGAGAAGGACCCGGCTCCAAGGCTTTCTCAGTGGCTCCAACAACCCACTTCCTTCTCAGCCCACTTCCTTTCCCCTCCCCACACGTGCTTCCTTCTGCCCACCTCTTTGCCAGTGCTCAGGCAAACCTCTGTTTCCCAACCCTGACTCTCGTTGCCCTGCGAGGGGCTTCCCCTTCCACCCTGTCCCCACATGACCGTGGTCTTTCTTGGCTGTGTAAGCAACATCTGGATCCTATTGTGTTCATCTCACCTGCAAAGTGGGGCCTCCTGAAGACTGCTGCTCCATCACTTGCTGTCTCCTGCTGCAGACAGCAGCGGCTCTGTCGCCTGCAGCCCCGGGGCCAGGATGGGGGCCCTGCTGGAAGGCCACGTTACAGTTACAGTCCTGTTCTGTTTTGTTTTCTCTTCTCTGTGTCTCTTTCTTCCTCAGTATCTTACTTGTGTCTCTCAGGGGTCTCCCTTCCCTACTGAGTGTTTGTGCTGCCCACAGCCCACCCTGCCCCCCTTAGTAAGAACTGCAGGTTTCCCATGTGTTTGTCCAGGCGTGTTGGTTTTGCAGCTCTGTGGCCTCTGGGTCTTGTGTTTTGTTTTTGTTTTTGTTCTCAACCATCCAAGATCTTATCTTGTCAAGGGGAAGATGTACTTGAGAAAGTGCTGATGGCTCAGAGCAAAGAATGTGAGGTTATGTGAGATGAGGAGCTACTAGGCATGGTATTCAACCAGTCTATAGCCACCGCCTCTCTCTGGTATACCTGGGCACCTAGGAGAGGGGCCCTACTGCTGGTGACCTCAGAGAGAAGGGTGAAACTAGGAGTGGAAGTCAGGGAAGAGAGGCTCAAGCTGAGGGCATTCAAGTGTCTGGGTGTAGGCCCCAGAAGCAGATAGTGAATGGAAGTCAGATCAGGAGAACAAGCCGAGGATGATCCCAGGAAGGGGTTGGGGGCAGCCTCCGGAGTGGAGCTGGATGCACCCGCCACGCCTGGATGAAATGTCTTTGCACCATGTGACGTTGCTGTTAGTCTGTAATAACTGAATGTCAGAAGTCAGTCTCTCTCTCTCTCTCTCTCTCTCTCTCTCTCTCTCTCTCTCTCTCTCTCTCTCTCTCTCTCTCTCTCTCTCTCGCTATGTTCATCTTTCTGTTCACATCTCATAGCTCCTTCCCCATTTCCTCATGCCTCCCCTCCCTGCCGGTCCCTTCTACTTGCCCTGAAAGTTCCTGTTACTTTTGCTGTGATATTGTACTGCTGGGATTAGGACCACATAATGTCACACCAATACTAATGGGACTTTTTCCATTGTCTGCTGCTCTGTAGAGGACTTGGGGACCCTGTTTCCCAGGTCCCAGCTGTGTTTCCCCCTTCCTGCCCCCCCCTTCATCCCATAGGTCTGTGTCCTCTCAAGAAGCCCCCATTTGGGGTTTTCTAAGGAGAAAGGAGGCAAATGCTTTTCCAAATGTTGATGGACCTAGATTTGTTTGCACTCTGTTTTGGGACAGGGATTCTGGTGCCGACAGTCTTGTCTTTCCACCTAAACTTGAACTCTAATCTTTTTCTGCTTCCTTTGTCTCTTTTCTTTCCTTATCTTGCCCATCCCTCTGTCTTATCTTGTCCGTCCCTCTTTCTTCCCCAACTTCCCATCCCTTTCCTTCTCTTTCTCACTCTCCTTCCCCTTTCTTCTCCTTCCTTCCTTCCTCCCTGCCTCTCTCTCTCATCCTTTCCTTCTTCCCTCCCTCTTTCCTTCCTCCCTTCCATCTTTTGTTCCTCCCTCCCTCTTTTCCTCCTTTCCTTCCCTCCCTCCCTCCCTCCTTCCTTCTTTCCTCTTTCCCTTTCCTTTCTCCTTTCTTCCTCCCTCACTTCTTTCCTCATTCCCTCCCTTCCTTCCTTCCTTCCTTCCTTCCTTCCTTCCTTCCTTCCTTCCTTCCTTCCTTCCTTCCTTCCTTCCTTCCTTCCTTCCTTCCTTCCTTCCTTCCTTCCTTCCTTCCTTCCTTCCTTCCTTCCTTCCTTCCTTCCTTCCTTCCTTCCTTCCTTCCTTCCTTCCTTCCTTCTTCCTTCTTCCTTTCTCCCTTCCCCCTCACTGCTTTCCTTCTCCCTTGTTTTCTAACCTGGTGCTAACAGTGGGCAGACAGACCACCGCTCCGGCCACAATGTCAGCTGCGGCCTCCGGTGCCACCATGGGGTTGGTGGAACAAGGTAGACGTGTCTTGAAGAGTCCCACCCTCCCTTCCCACCCCTTCCTCGCCTACCACCTGCTTAGAAACTCAACCAGCATGCAACTCCATCCATCATATACAACTCATCCAGCCAGTGCCCAGCTCCCTGCTAAGGCTTTGGGGACTGTCCCCCTGACTGCAGCCAGACAGGCACGGAGCCAGGAGGCCCAGCTGTGTCACCCCCTTGCCCACCCACAGAAATAGGAACCAGAAAAAAGCTGTCATAAAGGAAGACCAAGGGTCTCTACTCTCAGAAAAGAACTTTGATGTAATAAGATCTGAGAGGCCCCTGGTCCCTGGGATTAGGGCCTAGGGTATCTACTCCAAAGTGTCCACCTTCCCAGGGACTCTACCACTTTCTGGAACTTGCTTGAAATGACCCCTGTTCAGGATTGTGTTGATGACGCAGCAGTTACAGAGGCAGAGCTGCTGCTGGGCAAATCTGGAATCCTGAATGGGGAACAGGAGCAGAGGCAGGTTGGAAAGGAGACAGCCAGTTTTAGGCTTTGGGCCTCTCTCAGTCACTGTTTAGCTTCCTGCTTGGACTCTATGGCCCCTGGGGGGAACAGGGAGGACTCATTGCCACTTCTCATCCTAAGGCTTTCAGCTTCCTGTCCCAGCATCCTCACCTCCTGTCCCAACCTGCCCCTGCTACTGAATCTAGGGCAAGTGGTGGTGAGAAGCACATACAGGAGGGGCCTGGCAGAGAAGGAGGGCTGGGGGTAAGAGGGATAGGATCCAGGTCTCAGAACCTGAATAGGCAGCCTTTGAATGTACCTTCTTTCTCCCATGGGGACCTGTGGCCCTGAGTTCCATTTCTGAGGTTAAAGAAAGTGGCATCCCAGTCACTGCCCATGGAACTCTCTGCTTAGCCCCTCGTGGGCTCTGTCCAGGGAAAGCCATGGCTGCATTGGGTAGGGACCGGTAAGTACAGGAGCCTGTAATCTAGTTTTGCCTTGTTTTCCATGATGCATGTGTGGCCCCTGCTTCGTCTGCCACTTGCAGGGAGAGTTCTATTCTTTATTCTGTGTCTCAGCTATGAATTGATCCTCTGTGAGAATGGTCTTGGCAGGTGTCCTTTTAGATCTCTTCCTCTGAATACTACCCTCCTCCCTGCCTCACCCCTCTCAGCCTACAACATGTCCGGGTTGGTGAAGAACCTGCCAATTTTTTGTGTGGTGTGCTCCTTGAGGCCAGAGAAATTGTTTTCCTGGAACCATATGAGTATTGGAAATTCCAGCACTGGACTGGGAACCCCAAGCCTTAGTTTCTAGTTCCAGCTCACTCTGTCACTGACTTGCTGTGTGACCATAGTCCAGTCTTCTCATCTCTCTGGGTCTCAGGTTCCACCTCATAAAATGAGGAGTTGGAGTGGATGATGTCCAGGGTCCATTTCCCACCTCACCATTCTATGCTTCCCTGACTCACTGGCTCATACCTGGGAAGTCCAGGAACAAGATCTGGATGACAGGTCCCAGCCTAGTACAGACTTTCTTCTGTGACCAGGTAGCAGAAGAGCTCTCCTTGAGTAAAGGCCTCTTGCTCAGGCGCAGGAGAAGGCAAGATGGCAGGGTGGGGTGGAGGGAGAACAATCCAGCTGGAATTCTCCTCTATAGATTATAGGAGTAGAATTTCCTAGGAGGAGGAAATTTTTAGACTCTTTTAGAGAAAAGCATTTCTATGGGACGTCCCCATGCCTCTTCCCTTACAATATGCACAGCCTTCCTCCCTGCCAGATGGGATCAGATTCTGAGATCTCATATGGAGCTTGTGAAAGCCCACCTCAGTGGAAGTAGTGTGGTATGGTGGAAAGAGCCATTGCTCTGGAGTCAAATAGTGCCTCTGATACTTACTCTGTAACCTTGGGTAAGTAATTTCACTTCCCAGGACATCAGTTTCCACCTTTGTAAAATGAGGTGGTCGTGCTGAATGGCCTCTGAGGTCCCTTCTGGCTGTACATTTATGATCCTATGATCAGTAGGCTGTAGTAGGAACAAACAAACAAACAAAAAGTCCTCTTTTCCCCCAGCAAAGAATACTAAAATCTCCATGACCCTAAACTCCGAAGGAGATCTTTGCCCAGAGATGCTTTTCCCTTCCTACACGGGAGGATGTAACTACCAAAGTTACATCCTGGTGAAGAGCAAAGTCAGTAATATCCCCTAAAAGGAGGCTCCTTTGAGTGAATCACAGGCTGGAGAGCAGTGGTTGAAACTGGTCTTGGCATTAGTTGTCTTTCCAATGAGAAAGCTATCTACAGAAAGGATTAAGCTAAATGCTGCCCCCCTTTTTAAGGTTTACCAGGCTCTCTGAGGTGGAATGAGGGAATCTGGTGCTGAGGGAGGGTGGAGAGGGACAGAACTGGAGTGAGATGGAGCTGATAGCTCCCTGGGGTGGGTGTGATATAAAAGGTGTGATGTTAAGGAGTCGGTGCCCCCTTGAAAAGGCTGCCTCTGAGCCTCACTCCATGCCTGGAGCTCCAGCTGGTGATGAATGCTGATATTGCTTGCAGGTTGAATGTGGTGAACGATGCATGAGTTTGTGTGCATGTCCCAGGGCCCACCAGACCCTGGCAGGGTTTCTGCTTTGTTTGTGTGAGTAATGGCGCTGCATGTGGGAAGGAACTCAGCATGGCAGTCCCAGAGTGGCCTAAGGTCAGAGTTTAGCAAGGAATGAAAGTGGGGCTTTTGGGAACCACAGCGCTAGGCAGGCTCAAGACAGGCCCTAACATCTGTTGAAATGTGCCTTTGGTTTAGCAAATGAAAAGTGGTATGGTCAGTGGCTGGGTTCCCTACCTAGTCCTGGTATGATAATGCCTGTTGGATGGAGGGTGGCCTGAGTTTCAAGGATTTCTGTATCATAAGGTGAAGGTTGGCCATGAGGCACAGTTCTGAGCAATGACTTCAGAAGCAACCCCCTTTCTTTTTCCATGAATTCTTAAAAACTTTGGGGGAAATAAGACATTCGATGACTTCCCCTTGGAAGCGGAAGTCAGTGAGGTGCAGGAGAAAGAAGACTGGAAGTGAAATTAGAGGACCTAGGATCTAACCCTAGCTCTCTCTCCTGCTCCCAGCAAGCCTCTTCACCTTCTCTGTAGAATGAGAGTGTTGGGAGAGAACTTTCGAGGTCCCTTCCAATTCTAAATCTGTGATCTGCGATCTAGATCTGTGATCCTAAGATCAGTTAACACCCATTACGAGCTAAGCACTGGGGTTATAAAGACAAAATGAAACAGTCCCTGCCCTGAGAGAGCTTATGATCTAAGATGTTGGCAGGTACTTGAAATGTGAACAACTAATCATTTCTCCTTGCTTGGAGCCAGGGAACTTCTTCCCACTTCAAGCTATCTCCTAACTCCAATTAGGCTAGAAGTACAGCCTGGTTAGTGAGAATTTAGCCAATTGTTTCTTCATGAAGTAAGCATCAGAGTTTCACTGTTGCTAAGATCAAAGAAGTCCTAATCTCATAATCCTCATGAGCCATCTGAGAAACCAAGCATCATAATGTGGTGAGGCATACTTATAGATATGTAGCAAAGTCTAGTTGTGGCAACATAATGTTATAAGGGACTTGAAGAAGAAGTTATGAGTTCAGAAGATGCTATTAACTCTATACTCTAGGGATCATACCCTTGGGCAAAAGGAGGCTATAAAAAGATCTCCTTTTCCATTCTTCCTTCAGGATCTGAGATGCTGTCTCATTGAGGGTCCTCTGTGTGGTGGGAAGGAAAATTGGATTTCTTTTGCCTCTTACCTTCAGCGGGCTCTATTAGCTGCCACCTTCTGTGGTTGAATAGCTGTGGCTGTTTTCAGGGAAGCTTAGTTCAAATAAAGCAAAAGATGGTAAACACACAAGATATGAAGTTGCTCACACATAGTGTGGTGCCATTGAAAGAGCACTGGATTTGGAACCAGAGAACCTGGGTTCAAATCCTGGCTTTGCCGCTTTTGACCTTGTGTGACCTCAGGCAGGTGACTTCACTTTGGGGGGCCTTAGTTTTTTCATCTGGAAAATGAGGGAGTTCAGTGATGTCCTCAAAGGTTTTACCAGCCTGAAATCTATAATCCTCCTCTGTCCAATTCTCCACTCAGGGGAGAGCCATGAAGAGCCAAGGAGTTAAGAAAAAATGTCTTTGTCCCACTTTCCAGTGAGACCCAGTTGATTTCTGGGGTAACTCAGAATAACACATTTAGAATTCTGCAGGGCCAAAGGCAGTTTTTTAAAAAAATCCACTGTGTAATGGAGGTAGTGATAGAGATATTGTGTTGTTAAGGAGAACTAAAAATAGTTTAAAGTAGGAATTATTTCAGTGGAGTTTCCCTTCCACATAGGTGTTGAGATTAGTTTCATCTTAAACTCTCACAGATGACCTGGGAGGATGCAGTTGTGCACAACAAGGCTCTAAGTGTTCAGGTGGCCGTCCTCTCTTCCACTTCCTGATAAGCTAATAGGGACAAATAAGGGAACCATTTATGAGTATAGGTAATAGGCAGAGAAGTAGCAAGTGAGCATCAATAGAGACAGGAATGAGGCCAGGCTGCACCGAAGGCATACCAAACGATGCTTTGGAGGGTGTCCTCTGAGCTCTTTCATAGTGACCTCCCAGGACGAGAACCTTGGAGGTGTTATGGACTACTCCTTGAAGGCACGAACTCCCAAAACCAACAGAATGGTAGGGGATCATCAGGAAGGTACTAGAACAAAAGAAAACCACTCTTAGTGATATGAGAAATGGCATTTACTCTATTATAATTCCTACCATACGAGCCCCATTGTGGAATAGAAAGGGTACAAGATTTGGAGTTAGAAGAACTGGGTTCAAATCCCACCCCGCTACTTATGGCTTGTGTGGCTTTGGCCATGACAGTCACGTCACCTCTCTAAGACTCAGTTTCCTTATCTGTATGATGCAATGGTTGGATTAGATGGCCCTTCAGGTCCTTTTCAGATTGACGTCTATAACTGTGACTTGTACATTACAGTTTGCAAATCAGTTTTCACTCACATTTTACTGCCTGTGTGATCTTGGGCAAGTCACTTAACCCCCCTAAGGCCTCAGTTTCCTTATCTGTAAAATGAGAGAATGGGACTAAGTGTCCTCTGAGATCCCTCCCTAGTTTAGATCTGTGATCTGATGACTTCATTTGAACCTCACAACATTGTCTTATGAGGTAGACAGTGCAGGTATTGCCCCATTTTACTGATCAAGGAATGTACTCATCAGGGTTACCCTGCTAGTAAATAATGTTGTTAGTCATTTTCAGTCACATCTGACTCTTCATGACCCCAAATGGGGTTTTCTTGGCAAAGATACTGCAGTGGTTTGCCATTTCTTTATCCAGTTCATCATCCAGGCAAACAGGGTTAAGGGACTTGCCCAGGGTCACACAGCTAGGAAGTGCCTAAGGTCAAATTTGAACTCAAGTCTTCTTGACTCCAGGCCAGGCACTCTGTGCACCATGGTGCCACCTAGCTGCCCCAGCTAGTAAATAGCAGGACTTTCCAAACCCCAAGCTCAGTGCTGCTTCTACTTTACCCTTAGGTGCTGTATCTTAATGTGGAACAACTAGAAAAGTTTGAAAGTAAGATAGCTAAAATAGAAATAAGAGGAGATTGCTTTTCTGTGAGAAGTAACTAAAAACCTCCTGTATTAGTCTCTTCATTCTGGAAAGGTAAAGGACTGTCATCAAAACTTGTAAAAATCATAATGGAATCTTTATCGGTGGACAAACATCTGCTGCTGGACTCTTAAAGCTTAGAGGAAGAAAGTTGACTTCTCAGTCCATGTACCCCCTGGGCAGCAAGTATTCAGGTGGAATTAAATAGATGAGTTGGAAAAGGGTCTCAATTAAATCCATGGATCTGAGAGCCACTGCAGGCAATCTAAAAGGAAAACTAAGGATGTTTAAGGCCCCTCCCTAACCTTTAGATGACCATTCCCTCCCCGCCACAAAACAGCTCTAGTTGTCCAGGTCAGATGGATTCTATGTGGGATGAAAATGTGCTTTGACCATATTCAGCTTCTCTTCCTTTGAGCTGGAGAAAGAGCACAACCTGTTTGAATTCCACAGCCACCAACTGACATTTTTATGGCCTTGAACAAATCATTCCACCCCTCTAAGCCAGAGTTTTTAACTACCTAAAGTATCTCTGGCACAGTGCATAGAATGCTGGGCCTGGAGTCAATAAGACCTGAGTTCAAATTTGGCCTCAGACACTTACTGGCTGTGTGACCCTGGGCGAGTCACTTAACCCTGTTTGCCTCAGTTTCCTCATCTGTAAAATGACCTGGAGAAGGAAAAGGCAAACCACTCCAGTATCTTTGCCAAGAAAATCCCAAAGGGGGTCCCAAAGAGTTGTACTCCACCAAAACAACTGAACAACAATAAAAACGTCATCTCTTGATTGGGTCACGAAGGTCAAATGAGATAAGAGATTCGATAATAATCACGGCTAACATTCATGCGCCACTTTAAGGTCAGCAGTGTGCTTTGCACGTGTTATCTCATTTGATCCCAATGCTCTGGGAGGCAGGCACTAGCATCCCCATGTTATAGTAGTGGCCCAGAGAGTCTTGAAGCCCAGGGTTACACAGCCAGGAACTTCATAATGGCCGAGCCTTCTCTAAATCCAGCACTTCAACACTTACTGTATACTGGGCACTGTTCTAGGCGTTGTGGAGACATGAAAAGAGGTCCCTATCCTTATCGTTCCTAGTCAAGCAGGGTGATAAGACATGCACACAAATAACCACAGTACAAGCTATACTATGCTAGGACAGTAGCTGGAGTGATTCAAGGGGGCAAGGATCACTTCCAGCTTGAGAGGAGAGTGGGCCAAGCTTCGTGGAGGAACATAGATGCATGGCTGGAAGTGTCTTCAGGCCACCGATTTTAGTCTCCTGTTTTACAGATGAAGAAGCTGAGGCCCAGAGAGATGTAGTGGCATCTAAGATTGCTTATCCATTGGGGGGCAGAGTCTATCGTTGATTCCTGGTTTTCTCAGATGAAGTTGGAAAAGAGCTAGGGGGAGGCACTAGAGATGTCACCTGAAAGATAGGAAGCATTTCAGTGGGTGGAGATGGGGATGGAGTCCATTCTAGCCACTGGAGACGCTGTGTGCATGAGAGAAGGCAGGGTGAGATTAGGGAATAACTCCCAGGTCCAATGAAACATAGAATTCGTGGAGCAGAGTAGTGTAAATAAGACAGAAAAGGGAGGTTGGAGTCCTATCGGCATGGGGGACCCTGAAGACATTTAAACAAGGGAATGGTAGGACCAATTTATGCGTTTGGAATATTCCTTTGGCTGGCATGGGGTCGGAGTTTTAGAGCTGGGGTAACCTTAAAGATGTGCCCCCCTCATTTTAAAGGTGAGGAAGCATCCTCAGAGAGCTTCCGTGACTTACCTGTGGTCACACAGTGTCAGAGGTGAGATTTGAATTTAAGTCTTCCCAAGTTCATGTCCAGCAACCTATGCACTGTGCCAACTACCGCTAATCGTGTGAAGGATATTTTGGGGAGAAAAGAAGTTTGAGGCAGAGAGACCAGTTTGAAGCCGATTGCAAGAGTTAGCAAGAGGTAATGTGGGCCTGACTTAGGGCCAGTTCCAAAGCCAGCTACCACAAAAGCTAAGCATGTCTGTCCCTATCTCTCCCCTCTTTCACCAGGAACCACAACCTTGGACAACAGGAGGATAGGAAGAAGTGGATTTTGTCTCATCCATTGCCAGATTTAGAGCTGAAAGGGACCTTTAAGATCATGTAGTCCAATAGTCATTTCACAGATGAGGAAACTGAGGCTTGGAGGGGCAATGACTTGCCCAAGGTCACATAAGTAGTAAATGAAAAAAGCATAACTGGAACCCAAGTGCTCTGACCACAGATTCAGCACTCTTCCTACTTCACCACATTAGATTGAAGCCTAGTGAAGAATTACCCCCCAAGAGATGATTCTGACAGTAATCTTGAAGGATTTGGACAAATACATGAATTGATAAAGCCAAAAGCAGCTACTAAATAGAAGCTAGGATATACTGAAACTTTAGGGCACAACATTAGGAAGGATAACTTTGCCCTCCCATGGCATGTCCTGGTCTGGGTGGACCATGGGCCTATGCCAGTGTGGTCATTCCTGTGTTCCTCTGGAACCTGTTCCCTCATTACCCTCATTAAAAAAAAGTCCATAGCATCTGAAGAGGAAAGGAGTATGTATTTGCAAAGAGACAAATTTTGGCTTGATATTAGGGAGAAAAAGAAACAAAACTTCCTAATAACCAGAGTAATTCTAAAGTGAAATGGGCTGCCTTGGGAAAAGTTGCCCCTCATGAGAGGTCTTTAAGCAGGGATCAGATGACCACTCATTTGTGTAATGATGTAGAGAGGACTTCTTTTGAGTACAAGTTGGATTAATTGGCTGCCGGGTTCCCTTCTGACTGTGATTCTGAGGCAGAGTAGAGAAGGATCCCAACTTCTCATGCCAAAGCAACGTAATGATTAGAGCACGAGGCTGGAAGGCAGGAAACTCTGAGAAGCAGCATTTTATTGTGAATAGAGCACTAGATTTTGGAGTCAGAAAAACCTGAGTTTGAATTCTGCCTGTCACTTTATGACCCTGGGCAGGTCACTGAACATCTCACTTTCCCAATCTATAAAATGGTGATGATAATTGCACTTACCTCATAGGATTGGGAAGATTAAAAAGAGATAATTTCAAACTTTTGCCATATAAATGTTAGCTGATATTATTATCAAAAAGAACTCTCAGCCCTGCCTGTATATGTGTGAACACTGGCATGACCCTACTTCAGTACTCTTGATTTCTTCATAGGCACAGTGCTTTGCAAATCTGAAAGCACTGTATAAATGTGAGCTGTTATTTTTTTTCTGAAAATAATGATCTCTAAAGTTATTTCCAGCTATACATTCTTTTTTAAATGCAATTGGGGTTAAGTGACTTGCCCACAGTCACATAGCTAGTAAGCAGCTATACATTCTGATTTCATCCCTTGTGCTTAAAATCTAGGCAAAAAATCTCATTGCATGTCTACTAGAGATCCCTTCATGAGGTTTGGGATCGCTAGGTAGAAGATTCTTGATGTATCAGCCCAGTCAGGTTTAGAGATGCTCATTGGTTGGGACTTGGCACCGTGTAGAATGGACAGCTCTCATGGTTTGTTTGTTTTTTTTAGTCTCTTGCTGGTGGGGAGCACCACCCCCTTTACTTAAGATATTATTCAAGGTAAAGATAATTTTGTCTAAATTAATTTTTAAGCAGGTAAAGTCTGAGGTGTTTTTTATTTGTTTGTTTTTGCTTTTTGGTGACTTGCCCAGGGTCATACAGCTAATAAGTATCAAGTGACTGAGGCTGGATTTGAACTCAGGTCCTCCTGAATCCAAGGCTGGAGCTCTCCATCCAGATACCTAGGTTCTGAGAGATATCCTAGCAGATTTGCAGAGAGCAGGTCTTGGCTGGCTTCATGCAGGAGACTAATTGGTGTCATTTTCGGTAGTGCCCCACCCCCTCATTTCTGGAAAGAGAATGGGGGAGGGAAGTTCTTTGGAGTCTGGGTTCGTGTTACATGTCACTATAGCTGAAGAGCTACTGTGTCTTAGAAAAATAGATACAGGAATTCTGCATTTGTGGGTGCCAAAGAATGGGAAAGGCATGCTCTATATAGATTGAAGCCCACTAGGAAGTCACTGATGGGGATAAGCAAGGTTTACATTTGCATTTGTCTCTTCCTTAAACCTCGGGATCTTGAAAACAAATTTGAAGCCCAGGCTTTAAAAGTTATGACCCATAATTACAGTCCTCAAAATTGCTGTCTGGGATAGCTGTAAACAGCGATACCTATTGTAACCTATCACACAACAGGCTGGCATGTGTAGAGTGCCAGGAGAAGGTGTGGGTTCTCTTGGTGTGAAATGTGAGTCCCTGTAGCCTAGGATGGGATATACAGGGCTTGGGAGCCAGGCCAAGTTGCTTAATCCAGACTTGGCCTTCAAAATGATGGCCTGTTGAGAAGTGGGCTGCAAATGCTAGCCCCACAATCCATAGTTTTTCTTTTTGACCCATGCAGTGAACTCCTGTGTTCTGCCCTAGATCAGTTCCCCCAAGAAAGTGCTTACTCTGGTGTTTAAGATCTTTTGGCTATCCTTAGAAGTTGAGGGAAAGAGTTTGCAATTAAGATTGCAAGGAATGAATGTTTATACCTTGACATTACTGAGGGGTGGGATTGGAAGTCATTGTCTAGGCAGGTGTATTTCTAACAAGACACTCAGAAGATGCCAAAGAGTCATTAATCATAACATACTCTTGACGCCTTTAAAAGAATTACATTTGCTTCATTTTACCTTCATTGGAGCCAGGTGAATTGTGGTCACTAATGTGTTTCAGATAGGAAAGAGCTGATCTCAAGCTTGGATGAGGCTACTAGTCTCTTGGGGGAGAAGAGGTCTCATTCTTACACTCAGAGCATATGGAACTCAAGGTTCCTTTGAGCCCTACTTCAAGGGCTCAGACTTGCCCAGGCTCCTCCAGCCTCAGTGATAGTTGGTGGGGAGTACAGCCTGACTAAGAATCTAATTAGCCCCAGGCTATATAAAGGAAGTCACTTAACCCTGTTTGCCTCAGTTTCCTCATCTGTAAAATGAGCTGGAGAAAGAAGTAACAAACCACTCCAGTATCTCTGAAAAGAAAACCTCAAAAAGGGGTTATAAAGGGTTGGACAAGATGGAAACAACTAACCAACAACAAAATATAAAGGAATCTGAGCCTTAATAATAAAAGCATCTAGTATTTATATGGCTCTTGAAGGTTTTGCAAAGAACTTTTACCTGTTTAATCTCCTTTGATCCTTCCAATAACACTCTGAGGTAGATGCCTGTTTTTTATCACCATTTTGCACAGGAAAAAACTGAACCTGAGAGAGATGACTTGCCTCAGGATCACACAAAAAGTGTATGTGGCAGGATTTGAACTCAGGTCTTCCTAACTCTAAGTCTGGCATTCTCTCCACTGGGCCGTGTAGATGCCATTGAGAAAGCTAATGAAAAGTATTCTCAAATAGCACACCCTACCTACAGAGCACAAACTTCTAGGCATGAGCAATTTCTAGGGAATGGATAGTAGCAAACGTTTGCTGAGCACTGATTCTATGGAGAGCATTGTGCTGGGTCCAAGGGTATACAGAAATGTAAGAAGGCCCCTGCCTTCAACAGACTAAAAATTTAGTTGGAGAGACAGGACATGAGAAAGGCAGAATGATGTGGTGGAAAGAGTACTAAAGAGTCAGAAGGTGGGCTTAGATCCTAGCTCTGATATTTACTAGTTATGGAACCATGACTTCACATTTTCTGAACCTCAGTTTCTTCATCTGTAAGATGGGCTAAGCATTTGTACTACCTACCTCACAGGGTTGTTTTGAAAATAAGGCTTCTGTCAACTGCCAAGTGCTGTGTAGTTGAGTTGATAAGCTTGAGCCTGGGTTCTGGTCCTGTCTCTGGCATACTGATTTTGTGACCATGGCAAATCTCTTTACCTGAGGCTGAGTTGCCACATTAGTAAAATGGGAATGCTAATGATGACTGTATAACCTACCTCACAGGGTTGTTGTGAGGAAGGCACTTTGTCAACCCCTATGATAGAGTCTGAGCTAGCATTCATTTCCCTTTTGCCCTCTGTTATCAGAGTAAATGTGGTCACATCTGGAAAGCCCCAGGGAACCATTGCCTCTTACTCAGGTGGGCTCAGGGAAGATGATAGAAGAGCTAGGACTGTGGGGACTCAGCTTAATGGTCTAGGCCCTTAGGACTGTGGGTACCCTGCCAGGAGCCCTTGGAAAGAGGCAAAGCTGAGGCGGGTCCCAGATGGTTTCTCCCTCGGGCCTCGGTGGTGGCCGCAGGACTGCTAAAGCTTTGTTTGGGTGGGAGGCAGGGATTGCAGCTTCTGCAGCCGTCCTGTCCCCTCCACTGCATGGGCCCAATGTAGAAACCATCCTTGCCTTTGTGTTTGAGCATCCCCAAAGCAGGTCGCTGCTTCTCTGACCATCACTGCATCCAACCAGATTAGGATGGCTGCTTGGTATGGCCACCCTTTTTGACCTGGGGAGGGGGCAATAGTAAGCATGGGCTGGCAGGGGGTGGGGGGAGAAGGGGAAAAATGGCAGAAAAAAAAAACCAAACTTGGCTCTGCTTCTCCTTTGGGTGCTATGAGTCCTGTTCCTGGAAGATATGCTCTCTGCCTGAATCAACACAAACATTTTTCTTCTCTTCTCTTCCCTTCTCTCCCTCCCGCTTCCCTTTCAACTCTCTCCTTCTCTCACCTGCCTGTCTCTTTTGCTTTACTTTTCTGTAAGGTAAGCCAACTTTTTATTGCAGTTCTGTACCTAAACTCTAACCTGCATAGGGGAAAACCCCTGGTGCTCATGGGGGGGTGGGGGGTGGGGAGGACCTGGGATATCCAGAAAGTTGCATCTGTGTCAGGGGCAAGAGCTCTGAGGCTCTAGCAATAGTGCCTCGGCAGGGCCCCAGTCCTGGGGAAGCTGTGTGGTTCCATAAGGAGGGGAAGTCTGTGGCCCTCATGTGATTTAGAGGGTATAGTTTTGAGGGTTTTCGAGCTTTTCTTGTGTGTCGCTCTCCTCCTGCCCAAAGACTTGTTCTCAAACATTCAGCCTCCTTTCCCAGCCTTCCATCCTAACGCCACTACCATTTCTCTGCCACTGCCCCTAGTCAGGGCCTTGTGAACCCCACACCATTGCAAAGCCCCCTCTCTTCTTCTCTTTTCCCTATCAGGGGATCCCTCTTGGTATAGTTGAAAGTGCTTGATTTGAAGTCAAAGGACCCAGGTTCAAATCTGAGTGCTGCCACCTCTGTGACTTTGAGCAAGTCATTTCATTTCTTTGGGCCTCAGTTTCCTCATCTGTAAAATGAGGAGATTGGACCAGACGGCCTCTGAGGATCCTTATAGTCTAAATTGATGATCCTAAGCCCCTTCAGCCAGTTTCCACACCAGCTCCAGCTCTTCTAGGGTCTCCATTCTTCCTCTCAAATATTTGAGCTCTTCTCTCTCTCCTCCTGCTCCCAGAGTGCCATCAGTCAATCCCTCTTGTCTGTATTCTTGGTACCTGGCCTTACCAGCCAAGGTACCTCTCCCTCCTGGTCCAAAGCCAACTGGCATTGTGGAAAAGAAACATGAAACTACAAACAAGAAGCTTGTCGGGGATAGGCTAATGTGGTCAGAAAGCTTTGAAGGCAGGGGCTTAAGGAGGGAGGAAAGGGGGAGGGGAGGGAACTTGACCATAGGGAGGATGGGTTGTAGGGGTTAAAAATGTTGCTCTGTAACCAAAAGGACTATAAGCTCTGTCTGGGGCTGGGATGCCCTCTGGGAGGGTGGCGGGGAGGGGAACGTGAGACTGTTCCTCAGAAGGTTGCCCAGTGTTTGGAACACAGAATTTCTAGGTGCTTTTCTGTTTTCTCTGTTCCTGAGCTTTCCATTAAATGCCTCCATGCCACATTAAGATGAAAGGAAATCCCTAAACCATATCTAGTCAGGCAGACATCGGAGATGCTCTGTTTTTCTTTTCAAAAAGATAATGTGGGGAGAGAGTAAGCTCTTTTCATTCCCACTCTTAAATGTGCCGATTGGTCAGGTCCCTGTCCATCTTACTGACTGCAGAGGCCATCCCTCCTTCGGGGCTCAGGCTGCTGTGGAAGGTTCTTTAGAGGGTAAAGGAACCTGTCCTTGCCCTGGAGGAGGAAATTCTCAGCTGTCTGAATGTGGCCCCAGGGATAGGGAAGAGAAGCTACCACTGTCAGTGAATGTCCAGAGCTGGAGAAATAAACCTGGCCTGGCCACCTGTAGGGTTTGTTACAGAGCACTGAGTCACAGTGCCCTGAGGGACCTGAGATAGCATGGGGGAAGGGAACGGCACAGAGCAGGATTTGCCAGCCCTTGTCCCAGGGTTGCCCTGAGGGGGCTCAGGCTAGTTTTCTTTGGCATGTGGGCCGGCTGCCACTGCCACACACTTCTTACTGCTGGGGAAAGTGGCTGGCTGGCCTTGAGAATCTGTGGCTGGCCTGGGTAGATGGCATACTCATGGCTAGAGCCGTTCAACACCCTCCTGACATCTGGAGTTAGGTACCCTTTGGGAGACCCTTTCCAAAAGTGCCAGCCCCTGCTTTCAAGTATGGCCTGTGTCCTAGGCAAAGACTGAAAGGTAAAATGGGGCAAGATGGCACAGGTGAGATCTCTCTGGCCAACCCTACTTCCATTAGGACAGGCCATAGCCCACTCTAAACAGGATCGGAGAATATTTTTCTAATGGGTTAGCCCTCTGGAAACCAGTGATATAGTGAGGAACCCTTAAACATTCTTCATGGGTTTCAGGGAGGGAAAAAGGATTTTGAGGGACTGTGCAAGAAAGTTGGGAGAAAACATCAAGCCAGGGAAATTAGAGATGCTCAGAGCCACCACTGTGAAGCCTGTCTTATGAACTCTCCTCATTTGGGGTGGGGACCTTGGTGGTTGAGAAAGTCCAAGTCCCTGGCAAATTCTAGAATTCTGGGGACTGAACCACTTGATAGGGAAAGACCATTGTTTTCCTGGGAACCCTTCTCTCACTCACTTCAGGGGGCCCAGCTTCTCCCTCTGTAGATGGTCATCTCCAGAATTCACAAAGGCGTCCAGACTCTTTCCTGTCCTCCTGCAGAGGTTAGGTGGGATCAGGCAGGAACTGGTGGTGGGGCCTGTGTACCTTGTTAATGGGGGCCCAGCAACAGCATGGGGTCTATTGGCCCTCACCAGTCCTGCAGCAAGAAGCTGCCTCAGGGTGTGGTCTCTGGCTCTAACACCTGCTCTTTCCCTCCCAATGCAGCAGCTAAGAGCTTACTGAATAAGAAGGCGGATGGAGTCAAGGTGAGGTATTCCCTGATGGGCTTTTCTGGACCCCACCAGTTCTGGGGTGGCAGGGTGGCTTTCCCTGGCAGCTTTTGCTCTTAGCTCTGACACCCTTGTTGCAGTCAAAGAATATTAGATTAAGAGTTTGAATACTGGATCACCTGCATGACCTTGAGTGAGTCACAACTTCTCTGGGCTTCGGTTTCCTCATCTATACACAATGAAAGGGGTTGGTCTAGATCAGGGCTTCTTAAACTTTTTATACAGTCCTCCTTTTCACGTTTTGGCAGTGTAAGTTGATGTTGCATGGCCTGAGGGCATGCACAATGCAAAGTGCACATGCTGTGTGTTCAGAGTCAAGGCTGCAGTGAAGTTGCCTGATGCAATGCGGACAAGCACTGCCAGAAACACCTCAGATTCATTACACATTTGATTCTGAATTAATTTTTTTGTCATTGCACATTCAGAAACCTTTTACTGTTGCCAAATTTTTCATGACCCCATATGGGGTTGCAATGTGTAGTTTAAGAAGCACTGATCTAGGGGCAGCTAGGTGGCACAGTGGATAGAGCACCAGCCCTGGAGTCAGGAGGACCTGAGTTCAAATCCAGCCTCAGACACATAACACTTACTGGCTGTGTCACTTAACCTGGGCAAGTCACTTAACCCCATTGCCTAGCCAAAAAAAAAAAAAAAAAGAAGCACTGATCTAGATGACCTCTGTGGTCCCTTTCAGCTCCACATCCATAATCCTTTGGCCCAGTGGCAACCCTGCTTTGAAGCTGTAGCCTTGATTACCCCCACCTGGCAGTTCTCACCTCTCCCACACTTTCCGGGTACCCCAAGAGCACTGCCTCTCCCTGTCCACTTCCTACTATAGATGGTCCACCCAGTGTCCATATTCTCCCAGAAGTGACTTAAAAGGGGAGTCTAGTTAGGGGGGCCCTCTCATCTTGGCAGTAGATCCAAGTATGCTCATGGCATTTTCCTGCTCTTTGTCTCTGTCTTTGTTTGCTATCTCTGTCTCTGTCTCTTTCCTCCTTCACAGCCCCAGACGAACAGCACCAAAAACAGCGCGGGTGTCACCAGCCCCAAGGGGACGCTCCCTCCTGCTGCCCTGGTACTGAGCTCTTTTCGTTCTCATTGTTCTACATTCTCCTTGGGCTGAGTGGCTGTGTGCTGGTCACTTCCCCACAAAAAGCCCCAGCTTGGGCTTAGGTCCAGTTGAGGCTCTTCCAGGGCCTTCCAATGAACAGAGGCACCCAAATAGCAGCTCAACCACCAAGGTGGTCTTCACCAACAGCTGTGAAGAAGGGCACATGGGTATGGAAGGGAGGGAAGGGCTCTTCTGGAAAGCACATTTTGAGGGGTCATTGGGAAAGGAGGGACTAAGGAGTGATTCCCTGAAGTTAAGGCCTCTCATGTGGTCATAAGAACATCTCAGCCAGGTTACAGGTCCTAGAACAACTCTGTCACTGATAAGCTACTTGTGACCTTGGGAGCATGCACACCTCTCTAGGTCTCACTTTTCTCATCTGTAAAATGAGAGGTTTGGACCAGATGATTCCTCAGGGTTCAGAATTGGGGACAAGGCCACAAGTAGTCCCTCATCCCCTCACAGTGTGACTTTATTCATTGTGTTTCTGGTGAGGAAACAAGGATAGAACAATACCTCCTTTGTTAAATAGATCCTGGGGACAAAATCTTGAAACAAAGATAGATGGGACTGGAAGAAATCCTGATATTCTCAACACTGGGTTGGAGAAGAGAAAGGTTAAAACTGTCGCTCCTGGAAAGAAAGTCAAAGGGGAGAGTCTTGGGTTTGAGAAGCAATGTGGAAGGACCTGGGTTCAAATACTGCCTTCCTTACATATGTGACCTTGGACAAATCCCTTCCTCTCTCTAAGCCTCTATTTCCTCACTTGGAAAATGAGGGGGCTGGGCGTATATGGCCTCTGACACCCCTTCCAGCTCTTAATCAATGACCATGTGAGAGGGAAGGGTAGAAGCTCTGAGAGCAAGCTTGACTCTAAATTGGTGGGTGATCCTGGAAGGGGCTTGAACTTGTTCTATTTGTCTCCAGAGGGCAAAACCAGAAGGGATAGGCTTGAAATAGAAAAGAAACAAACTTAGGCTTGATGTTAGGAGGAACCTCCTATCAGATAGGGTTCTCCAGAAGTGACATAGGCTTCCTCAGGAGGTGGTGAGCTCCCCATCAATGGAAATCTTCAAGCAAGGGATGGGGCATATTGTTGTGGGGATGCTTTCTTTGGTATAGCCACTGAGGTCCCTTCAGATGCTAAAATTTAGAGATCTTCTGGGCAGGGCAGAATTTCTAGGATCCACATCTTAGTCACCTGGGTCCCACTGTAGGAACCTCTCTAGGAAAAGCTGAATAAATCTTTAGGGCCCCTGTGAGGAGAGTAGCTGTCAAAGTCCACCTTTGGGAGCCCATCCTTCTGGCCCCTCTAATTTCAGGGTCACAGGGAGTACAAAATATATTATGATGACTCCTTTATTATTTCTCCCTTTAGGAATGAAATGCTTGACAATACAGGGCAAGGTTGGAATGAATGGTGTTCATTAAGAGATATTCCGTATTATCCAGAAAGCAAGGGGGGACTCACACAGCTTGTCTAAGTTCATTTATCATCTTTGCCCCTTGTTCCTGTTAGATTTTAATTTCCCTATTGGAAAAGTTGGACTGATGGTCTAGATCTACCAAGTACCATGGGATCAGTATCTTTCAGTGGGTTTTATTTCCCCACAGTGACAAGGAGAAGATATTTCTTAATAGGGATGCCCCTTAGCCAGGTAGTACTGATGAATCAAAGCCCTGGTCTGGGGCCAGGAACAATTTCTGGTGGGTGAGCAGCCCAGGAGGCCTGTTGGTCATATGCCTGGGTCATGCAGGCTGGGGGACCTTCTGTAGAGAAAATGTCATTGATCTGGGCAATCTCCTGTATTTATCTGAAAGGGTATCTTCTTGACTTAGGAACTGGAAACTGTAGGAGGATGAGATGTTTAGAAATGGTAACTATAGAACCTAGCAAGGCTGAGAATGTAGCCATCTATAGGGAGAACATCTCTCTGGGTACTGCTTCCCATGTGTTCCCATCTGCCCAGACAAAAAAAAAAAGTAAAAAAAAAAACCCACTTGGAAATAGGCCCTTGGTGACTGGGCAAGTCACTTAACCCCAATTGCCTTACCAAAAAAAAAAAAAAAAGAAAGAAATAGGCCCTTGGGGCTGGCAAACCAATGACACTCTGCACCCACTCACCCCTCCTGCCTCTCATTGCCACTAAGCCTATTTCTCCACTTGACTTCAGAGTCTTCCCATAATACCAATGGTGGGAGGCAGATGCCTGTCTTAAACACTGCCTGTTCTCTCAAAACTTCGTAAAAAGAAGGGGAGTCAGCTTTGTTACAGCTGTTTTTGGAAGACTGAAGCTTTGAGTACGGACCACATCCTGCCCTGGGGACCCGAAAGGCTTTTGAGCTCTAGATTGGGTGTGTGTGTTGCGGGGGACGTGTTCCTTCTCATAAGAGGTGATGGATCAGGGTACAGAATGAGACAAATATATTTTGAGACATGACCAATGCAGAAATTTTGCTTGACTATGCATTTTTGTTACAAAGTTTTTTTTTTCCTTTTTCAGTTGGGGTTGGGAAAGAGAGAAAATAGATTTTTGTTTATTGAAAAAAAAATTAAATAAAAAAATTAAGGGCCATGCCTCAGATTACAAGAACACTGAATTAGAGTCTTCTGGAGCCAGGTCTTAGACCCAGAATCAATTGCCTCTTTTCTAGGTTTTGGGCCCAGAGCTGAATTACAGAAAGGGCAGAATGGGGATCAGGATGTCACATGATACCACTTTTTTTCTTTGACCTCATGGGTTTAGACATTTTGTTTTCATTTATTTATTTATTTATTTTTGGCTAGGCAATGGGATTAAGTGACTTGCCCAGGGTCACACAGCTAGTAAGTGTTATGTGTCTGAGGCCAGATTTGAACTCAGGTCCTCCTGAATCCAGGGCCGGTGCTCTATCCGGTTTAGACATTTTATAACAGACTCTAGATTTTTTTTCCTTTCTCCACAGACTGAGCTGGGATTTGAGGAAAGAGAGTCTTGGGACAGGAGCATGAGGGTGGGGACCTGGCAGAGGCCTATCCTAGAACCACTGGGAAGCAAGAGCCAGCTGCTTTCAATACCTTTGAAATTTAAAAAAAAATTTTTGATTTCATTTTTTAATTAACAAGCATTTGTTTTCTCTCTCTTCTACTTCTCCAATTTAAAGGGAAAAAAAAAGAAAATCTTTGTAGTAAATATGTATAGTGAAATAAAACAAATTCCTACTATGTCCATGTCCAAAAATGTGTGTCAGAATTTCCCTTATTGAGGGAAGATGAGCCAGGCTCTTCTCCAGCCTCTGCTTTTCCCCAGCCCATACATGGCCACCTAATTTTCTTGGTTATTGATTTTACATGCTACTGACAAACTAGACTAAACATACCATTCCCCAGGGCTGTCCTTGCATCTGATAGGCTGTGGATGGTCAGTCCTCAGAGCCCACTTCCTGGAGCAGCCTTGCAAATCAGCTACCAAACTATTTGTTCTGGGCAAATACTAGTGAATCCTGGCCAGTGGTCAGGAGCGCTGGCTACCTTTCCTTTATACCTAATGTGCTTCCAATGAGCTGGTAAAGATGGCACAGGCTGCTGCTGAATGTGAAGTACGTATCTTATAAGGGTGCCCTAAGGATACAGAGAGTAAGTAGTCCCCTCTTCTGACTTGTCTGCATCCACACGTGTGGGGTTTCTTGGCCAGATGGATACATTTTCATGAACCTGGTGTATCACTCAAAAGTGGTATATAAATTTATTTTTGGTCAGTCAATATTTTAAGTAAACTAGAAACCTTATTGTTACAGTGAATCTGTTAAGAACAATCATCACCCACAGCTTTAATCTGTTTTGCAAATTGAAATGTTCATGTAGTGGGTGGGTTTGCACAAATTGAGACATTACCTGAATTGTCTCCAGCTAAATGTGATTGTGGCCTTTGGGCTCCATCTAGTCCCTTGACTGTGCTTCGTGGAAGAGTACCTACAAGGAAATGTCCCCTAAGAAAGTTTCAGTCCCTGGGATTTGCCGGATTGAGTACTGTGAGCTGGTTTGTTTTGCTTGGTGAAGGTCTGGAGTGAAGTCCAGAGTCTCACTCTTCAGCTTGTGTCCCACAATGCCATTGAGAGCTGATGGAGCAAGGAGGCGAGAGTCTTGGTTCTGAAGGAATGATGCCTTGGGGGACTAGAAGCTGAGCTGAAAGCAGTGAGCCCCGAAGGAAAGAGTGGGACATGTACTCTGGTCCCTAGCGCCATTTTGTTTTGGCACTGGGAGACAAATCCCAAGTCGTGTTGGCTCCATTTGGATTGGGTTTAGATGTGACCCTCTGCAGACACGAATGTACAACTCCAAAGAAGGGTATTTTGTGGATTTCCCCTACCTGTGCAGCCATTGCCAAGAGTGCCTATCCAGATCGCCACAGCTGTAGCTGTAAGCCTGGCACTATCCACTGCCTTGTCCTGCCCCCTGGAAAAAGCCTCTGGAGAGGACCGCCCAGACAGTGATGGGGGAAGGGAGAGGAAATCCTTCTAAAGCAGACCTCAGCAGTGACCCTGGCATTGGGATTAGACCCCTCCTTTGGCTCCTCTCTGTCCTCACAGCAATCTATTATTCTCTGCTCACCTACATAACATGAAATGCTTCTCTCAGCCTTAAGTGAGCCCCCAACTGCTGTTTTCATGCTCTTCATCCCTTCTTCTCCTCTCTCGAGATGGGTGACAATCTTTACATGGTTTGGGATATTTTTTATTTCATTCATGTTAATTCAATTCCAGATTTCTCTTCTAGCCTTACTCTGCCACTCTCTGTTTTGAATCATTTGTCTCTCACTGAACTAATTACTTTTTGCTTCCCCCCTCCCATTTCTACCTCTCTTCTGCTCTTTCCTGAACTTCTTTTCATCTCTCTCCTTCTCTCTCTTCATCATGCTGTCATCTCTCCACTTTTCTCTGTCTCTTCAATGTTTCCTTTTCTTTCCTATTGGCATCATTTCTTTTTTTCTCCCTCATTCTACCTCTCTTTCCTTCCTCTGTCTCTTTCTTCCTCTGTAGGAGCCTCAAACCACCGTTATCCATAACCCAGTGGACGGGATTAAGGTACTGCTGCCTCTCTTTCCTTCTCACCCTTTTGGGAATTTCTGTTTTTTCTCTTTTGTGATTTGGGACCCAGCTAGTTGGGGTCACTATGTAACTGTGCTATCCCCCTGCTTCCCTCTCAAAACAGACTCTGGGCTCTATGGTTTTTGTTTTTATGATTGTGAGAAGAAGATCCAGGTTAGTTAGTGGTTAGGAAGCTAAAGGGCTAAGGAGAGTGTCAAAAAGCCCCTGGAGTCTCAAAATTAGTTAGATGGCGTTGAGCTTCTGGGGATCTGAGTGACTTGGAGTCAGGAAGATCTGAATTCAAATCCTGCCTCAGACACTTACTAGCTATGTAACCTTAGGTAAGTCACTTAACTTCTCAGCCTTGGTTTCCTTAATCTGAAAAACTGGGATAGTGATAACACCTATCTCACAAGTGATTGTGGAGGTCAAATTAGATAACATATAAAGCACTTTGCAAAACTTAAAGTGCTATAGAAATGTGGAATTATTATTATTATTATTATTATCATCATTAATTTCTATCTAGCCTCCAATGAATGACATTGTCCGGGGAGTATGAAAGGACCTCAGCATTTGGACTCCCCAGGGCGGTTGTAGTGTATATAGCCCTTCAGGTGGAGTTGTCAGGGCCCTTCAATTTCCATAGTTTCATGTTAGAGAAGGTAACTAGTGTTCCCTACCCTATCCTCTTTGCCCAAGCTGTCCAAGGCAGTAGAAGAGAGGATCGTCCTCCACCCAGGCCTTTTGGTCATTAGAGATGGGACCCTAAGGGGATGGGCCCAGAATAGCATGGGAGTGGGTTGGAGAAACAATGGGGAAGGTAGTAGGGAGCTTGGATTGGCTGAGGGAAGCAGCACTGTGCCTGGCCCCTCCCCCACTGCTCATGTACTGTGTCCACCTCGGACAAGCCTGCTCTCCTGCCCTCAAATGTTTTCTGCTCAAGAGACTTCTTTTTCCTGTCCACTTCTGCTCCACTCTGATCATCAACTCACGTCAGCGCATCGGCATAACCATTCCAGGGGAGGAAGCCTGAGCCTTGCGGGGGCTGCTTAGGTGGTAGCTCAACAGGAGGCCTTCCCTCTCCTAGTGCCATCCTGTCTGGCTGCCGTGTGCACACCTGCACTCCCTCAGGAGGGCTAATCCTATGTGACAGGCAGTGGGGTGTAATGTTAAGGACAACTGGATATGGAGCCAGAGGACTTGGGGCATTTGAATCTAGGCTCTGGTGCTCACAATCGTGGGAGTCATTTCCCTTGTCTAGGCCTCAGTTTCCCTGTCTCTAAGGTAAAGTGATCTGACTGGATGATCTAGGTCACGTAGATGAGCTCAGAGGTCCTCGATTCCCAGTTGTCTTGGAGATGAACTTCTAAAAGTAAATGCTGAAAATGGGGGTGGTTCTCAAGCTGTTAGCATGTTCCAGCACCCGTTTCCTTTACCCTCTATTGGATATCCCCTTATGTCTCTGGGCCTCACAAGCTTGGATTAGATGGTCTCTAAGGTCCTTTCCAGCTATAAAGTTCAAGGAGATTGCCCTTTCCGAATGAGGTGTTCTCTAGGGCACATGCATGTATGCGTGTGTGTGTCTTTGTGTCTTCTGTGTGTCCTCTGTAGTCAATTTGCCTGTTGTTTTCTGCAAGGAAGAATAGTCTTTCAAGAGTGACCCCTGCACCAAAAGGAGAGGAGGGGAGCTGCCTCCTCTTTGTTTCCTGCGACCGAGGTCAATCAGCAATTATCAATCAAACATCTACAATATGCCAGGCACTGTGTTAGGCTATGGGGATATGAGAATGAATAATGAATAGATCTAGTGCCTGCCTATACTGGTTGGACTGGCTCAAGAGAAGCTTTGTCTGGCTGATTCGTGGCATTGAGCATAGTCTTGGCAGCCCTTCTTCAGAGACCTCCCCCACAATCTCCCTCCTAGCTTTCCCAGTTCATCAGTGTTTTACTCATAGGGTCTGGAAGTCTGTCACCTAGAGAGCAGACCCAGCCCTTTCTTCCCACAACACTCTGGGCCAGTTCAGTCCCACCAGCATAGGGTAGGGTTCTGCTTCCCTGAAGGCTACTTCTCCCTTTTACAAGAAAGGCAGTGTGGTATAATGGAAAGAGTGCTGGCCTTGGAGTCAGGAAGACATAGAATCGAATCTTACCTTAGACATGGCCTAGCTCTACAGCCCAGGGCAAATCACTTAAATCTCTCTGAAAATCAGTTTCCTTTTCTGTAAAAGAGATTAATAGCAACTCCTTCACAGGCTTGTGGTGGTTGTCAGGCTCAAGTGAGATCATGTGTGTAAAGCTAAAGAGAGCCATTGTTATTATTTGGAGAAACAATGTGATGTGATTACTTTGGGATGTGCTTAACCATTGTGTTTTTCTGAAGCCCCCAAAGGGCCTGTACCAGTGTCCGGCTGAGGAGCTCACTAAACCAGAGCCAGTTCACAGTCTATGCTGTTGCTACCATTAGAAAGAAAAGTCCCAACTCTTTCTCTGTTATCTGAGTTTCCCCCATAGAGAACCAAAACCTTAGCTGTAAGAAAGAGTTCTGGGGCCACAAGTAGGGCGTGGTTGGCTTCTCAAGGATCCTGGAAGACTAGGCTGGAACCCACACAGGTATAAGCATAGAAAAAGTCAGAAGGCCTCAATGAGGGCACCAGTCCCAGGAGAGATGCTTTTCCGAGGTATCTCTCATCCTTTGTGTGGGTTCCAGCACATCTCTGTGAATCTCAGTGGTTGTTGTCCCACCCTGGCAGCTGATGGGGGGTTCCCTTGGCCATTTCTGGGGAGTTGTAGGCTCACAGAAACATAGTCATATCCAGATTAGCTAGAATGCACACACAAGGAATAGGATACTCTGGCGAATTGAGTTTTCTGACTGACTGAATGTTTTGTCCTTTCTCATTGCAAGCCACATCATTTAGAAGTTCTAAAGCATCCACTTTCCTGCCTGAGCAAGAAGAAGCCCAGTGAATGTATCTGTCTTTTTGATGATTCAGAGTCACTGTCCTAAACCTCAGTTCTGCTCACCTGGAAGCCTGTATGGGGTTCTACCATAGTTGTAGACATAGAAGGTAGAGGAGGTTGAAGCTGGTGTTTCTTGATTCCCAAGGCACACTCTGAAAATTATTGAGGAGTTGTTGTTTTAAATAGGCCAGGGTTTCGAGGGTCCGTCAGCATAATAGGCACTCTGTACACTGCTCAGAAAATAGTGCTGCTGTCATGGACAAATTCACTGTCCCATGGCCAGTACCTAGATGAGCCCTCCAACCTTAGCTGGGCAGATCCTCAGAAACCATACGGGCTGCTTCCAGGCCTGCACCCAAAATGTGTGTGGTAGGTCCTGTCAGAGCTCCTTCACGCTCTGTTGTCATAGCCTTCCAAAACACAGGCTCACCCCCAGGCTTCAGCGAGATACCAGCGAGGCAGGATGTTAGTGGAGGGTGGTGGTTGTCCTCAGTGTTGCTGCTCTTGTCTCAGAATTCCTGACATTAGCCTGTTTCCTTGCCGTTTGTTTCTCTTTTCAGAAAGCTGAGGTTCTGTCTCTCCAAAAAGAAAAAGAAAGAAAGAGACAGAAAAACCCAGCCAATCTATTTTACTTATTTGAGGTTTTGCTGTCCTCTGTCCAATCCTAATACGTGTGTGTGTGTGCGTGTGTGTGTGTGTGTGTGTGTGTGTGTGTGTGTGTGTGTGTGTGTGTGTCCCAAATTCTTCCTGGACCATCCTTCCATTTTCTTCTCACTAGGTCCTAAGGAGAAATGAGGGGAGGGAAAGGGGGACCTGGAAAGAAGGGAAGATGCTGAGAGGTGCTCCAGATCTAGGGAAAAGTGGACCAAAGGCTCTTAGCTTAGCCACAGGCACCTTCTTCCAGGTCTGTTGAAGCGTGGGCATTGCTCTGTGGAGTTCCAGCCAAGAGGCTTGATCAGAGTGGGCCTCTGCTGGAGCTCACAGCAGACTATGAGTGGTGTTGCTACTGATGGGTTAGCTCCTTAACCAGGCACAGACCTCATCCAGGAGAGGGCTGCTTTGGCTTAGTTGGAGACTACTCCATCCTGTCTGCCAGCTCTTGGGGGCTGCTCCAGCTCCGTATCCTATGGCTGCCACCTCTTGTCAAACTCCTTTCTTTTCTGTCTTTCTCATCTGCTCCCTGTGTACTCCCTTTAGGAATCATCAGACAGCACCAACACCACCATAGAGGATGAAGACACCAAAGGTAAGGCCCCCTCGGCTGACCTTCCAGTGGCCAGAGAGGCAGGGAAGGCCAGAGACTGGAGGCATTTGGAGGGAATTGGAAATGCTTTGGGCTCTGGGCTTGATTCAAAGAAATAATAAGGAAAGCAGGAGAGGCTAAGAAGCACCCATGAGTGAAAAAGAGAACAGACTCTAGGCTGCTCTGGAACACCTTCCCTTTAGGCTATAGTTGTGGGATAGGACTGGGGAGCTATATCAGGGGGTCTGAGTGGCATGTGCCAGCCTCGCAAGCCCAGGACTTAAAAAGAGGCTGCAGACTGATTTCAGACTCTGACAAAGTAAGCCCAGAGTGACTCCCAAACCAAAGGTTTCCCTAGGTTCCACTGTTACTTTCCATCTGCCAACACCTCCCAAAGGAGCAGAGGTGTCACCATTGAGAACACATCCTCACCTATTTGTTCCTCTCTGGCATCCCCTTGCATAGTTTCTCATCCACCCAATGGGTGCTTACCAAGCGGGTCACGGTAAGTATGAGGTGTACAGGGAAGAACACCTCCAAAGACCTTGATTCAGATTCCCTCTGTTACTTGGCAGCTAGTGATTCTGGGTAAGTCATTTCTATTCCTTGGGTCTGGGTTACCTCATCTGGAAAAGGAGCAAGGTTAGACTTGAATGGATGATCTCTAAGGCCACCTCTTTCAGCTCTAAGTCTTATGAAACTATTAAACTCCTTTCCTATGCTAGGTTGGCTGCGTCAGCCACTGGCAGCTTCATACCTGTAACCTCAGTTTTACAGACCCCATCTTTCACTTCCTGGTCCATAGTTGACTTTTCTCCTGGGTCCTCTCCTTTTGGGGAGGGTGGGTCTGGTCTTAGTCCCCGAGGCAGGAAGGCCCTTTCTATATGAGTCTTTTAAGCCTTTCATTTAGGTCCATGCCGGATGGTGTGGCAGGAAATCCCCTCCCTGGCAGCCTGAATCAGGGGTTCATGGCCTGGAGTCCATGGATTGTCCCCCAAAAAAGCTCCATGGATAAAGTTCAGGGGATCCATGAACTTGAATGGGGAAAAATGATAGCCTTATTTTCACTAAGCTTTGGTTTTCTTTGTGTTCCTATGTATTTTATTCTTTAAAAAACATTCTTCTTCACCAGAAGTGTGTGACAGGTAGGTGGCACACTAGGCTTCACCAGACTGACACACAAAAAGGTTAGGAAGCTCTGCTCTAATTAATAAGAGCCCCCCCCCCGTTCCCTTTTTGAGAAGCTGGCTTCCCTCACCTCCTCATCTTTGCTGCCACCTCCTTGCTCTCAAGCAGGCAGGCCTTTCCCGGTGGCCCCAGTAAGCAGCCCTAAAACTGGTCACCTGAAGACCTTCCCCAAAAGCTTTCTGCCCCTGCACCCACTAGAATGTCTCAGACCTCATGGCCACAGTATCAGGTTCCCATTTCCTGGAGTCCTATCCCAACATTCTCAGGGTTAACATTAGAGAATCAGCCTGCTGTGGTGGGGGAAGGATCACTGGACTGAATATCAGGAGATGAGGCTCATGTTTCCATTTCTACCACTTGCGACCTGTGTGATCTTAGGCAAATTGCTTTGAGTTGCTGTTTCCACATCTGTAAAATAGGGATTATGATATTTACACTGCCTCCCTCAAAGTGTGTGACAGGTAGGTGGCACAGTGGATAAAGCAGTGGGACTAGAGTCAGAAGGACCAGACTCAGACACTTATTAGCTGTGTGACCCTGTGCAAGTCACCTAACCCTGTCTGCCTCCGTTTCCTCATCTGTAAAATAAGCTGGAGAAGGAAATGGCAAACTGCTGTAGTGTCTTTGTCAAGAAAAAACTCCATAGACAGTATTGAAATGCTCAAAAGACATGACATCAGAAGATGAGCCTCTCAGGGCCTGATGTGTTGTGGTCCACAAGGTCACGAAGATTTGGGCACAAGCAAACAACAACAACCACCTCAGAGTGTGGTCAGGATCCAGTGAAACAGTATATGTAAATCAATAGGCGAGCATTTATTAAACAGTTACTATACACCAGGCACTGTGGTAGGCATTCGGATTTCAAAGCCATACCTTCCCTCAAGGGGCTGTATATTCTATATGGGGACATATATGTTTATGCAAAATATACAAAAAATATAAACTAGAAAAAGCTACATAAATGATTAGCTTCCTACGGTGTGGTCCAGATGAGATAAAGTAGTCAAATTCACTTTGTAAATTGTAACACCTATATGGACCATAAGGTGTATCTGAACTCCGTATTTTACATTATTGTTATTCCTTTTCCAACCATGTAGGGTATTCTCAAATCCACATATGTTTGAGGGAGCTTTTACCATGGGGACCAGCCTAGAAATCCATTCTCTGACCCCCTATCAATTGCATTGCCCTGGGATGGTCCCTTTACCCAAGCCTGCCTTCATCCTCATCAGGGCTGGGATGAGGGCAATGCCCAGTAACATGTGGGCAGTCACGGAGCCCTGAAGGAATCATTGGGCCTTGGAGGCAAGAGCTGCAGCATCAAGGAAGGGCAGTTGCGAGTAGCCAGCCAGCCCTCTGGTCTCAGCACTCACCTGCTAGGAAATACCCACTCTCTCAGGATCCAGTAGCAACAGCAGTCAGATCTCCCTTTAGGGGAGGACCACGGCCTAGGAGGGCTGATGAAGGAGGAAGCTGGGGCCCGGGAAGTTAGCCCCGTGGCTTGGCATCGGGAAGAGCACAGGGAATCCCTGATTGGTGACCACTCCTTGTGTATGGTTGCAGCTCTCTTAGATTATAAGGCTCTACTACCTTCAGGCATATCTCTACTGTCAGGTTAGGGGTAAGGCCAAGGGCTTTCATTGTGCTGGGATCATAGGAGTGAGAGCCAGGAGGGATGGGAATTATTCAGAGTCACAGGTTCAGAGCTGAAAGGAACCTTAGAGGTCTTCCAGTCTTTTTGCAGAGGAGAAGGCTGAGGCCCATAGAAGAGGAGGCATTCAAGCCGTCTAACTGCAGATCTAAGGCTTTTTGCCACATGGCCACAATTCCCTGCCCATTCTAGACTCCAGCGTTCTCTCCCCACTCCCACCCCACCCCCAGTGTCCATTCATTCTTCTACCCCAGCTTCAGAGTGGGCAGCTCCTCTCCATGATTAGCCTTCATCATCCACACCCTTTAGCTGCCTGCTTCTTCATCTGAGCCATACCTGATGTTGGGAGCAGGGGGGAGGGGTGTGAACCAGATGGACCAAGGAAAGAGAGAGGCTGTGGAGAACTCTGGCTCAGCTCCTCTGTCCTTGGCTGGGTAGTCTCAGACAAGTCATCTGAACTCCCTGAACCTCCATTTTCTCTTACGTCAAGTGGGAATGATAATGTCTGTGTTGCCTGAGCTTTTGTGGGGCTTATGTTCACCTTAAAGCAATATATAAATGTCAGTAGTAGTGGTAGTAATAATAGCCAAAGAAGAAGGAGAAAGAAATCAGGCCCAAAGTTTTTTTAAAAAGCTTGAGTTGTCCGTTGTCTCTGTCTTAGGGGGGTTATTCTGTTTGTATTTCACTAAACACTGTGATCCAGAATGGGGTGGAAAGAACACTTGATTTAAAGTCAGAGGACCTGACTTCATATCCCAGCTTTTTTATATTGAGATAAGTCACTTTCCCTCTCTGGGCCTCAGTTTTCCCACTATAAAGTGAGGCAATTGGACTGAATGATCCCTAAAGGTCCTTCCCTTCTGGCACAAAAATCCTATAATCCTCCTGCCCTGCCCTGGGCAGCCTCTCCCCATAGAAGGAGGCTTCTTTGTTTTCCCAATTAAAGCTACAGGGCAGTAGTTGAAATTAGTGGCCATCTGGGCTCTTGCCTAATAAAGAAGTAGAAGATGGCATCAAAGCGCATCTGGAACACTTGCTCAGTTTTGGGCAATGTGGTTTGGGAAGGACGTTGACGAGCTGGGGGAAGTCCAGTGGTGGCCACCAAGGGGATGGTGACATCACGGTCCTTGAGTCCGTGTCATATGAGGATCAGTCAGAGGAATTGGGGATGCTTATACTGAAGAAGAGAAGACTTGGGAGACATGGTAACTATCTTCAAATATCTGAAGGAAGGGCTGTCGTATGGAGGAAGGATGAGCCCCAGAATATAGAACCAGGAGCGCTGGGTAGACATTGTGAAGAGACAAATTTAGGCTTGATGTTGGGAAAACCTTCCTAAGAAATAATGCATCCCTCCCTAAGGGGAAGAGGCTGCCTCAAGAATAGTGGGCTGCCCTTCTTTGGGCAATGGCTGGATGAACCCTTGCTGAACGTATTGTAACGAGAATTCCTTTTCAGGGATGGGTTGGACTAGTTGGTCACTAAGAGCTCTTTCTGCTCTGAAATTCTGTGATTATGTGAACACTATCTTATTATTAAATATTAGAGGTCCATCTGGGACTCAGAGGCTGGTCCCAGGCCATAGAAATGGGAATTCCCTTGCCCACTAGCCCAAAACACATATTCAAGGACAACTTTGCCTGGAGACAACAGCTCTGGGGAGGTTTTGCATAGGGGAGAGTGTTGTGTCAGAGCCACTGGGAGCTCCCTACTTTCATTTCAGCCAAAATTTATTAAACTCCTACTGTGTGGGGCACCTTAGTAGGTATCAGTGTAACAGTCCCAGCCCTAGTGTAAGGTCAAGTTTGCAGCCAAGGACCCCACAGTTGGTTCCAAGGATGGAGCTGCCAGGCCTACATTCTATCCAAAGGCCATCCCTGGTAAACCAGTAGCCAGTGTCTACCTCACTGCCTCACCACACCCCTGCTCTGGTCTGGGGCCCTCCTGGGTTAGGGATCCAGATGGCTGGTTCTAGGCCATACCTTTGTCTCCCAGGATTCTTCCCCTGCTTTTCTCTTCTCCTACTTTTCTCGTTCTGTTTATACCTTCCCAAGCCCCGGCCATTTCATCTTCTGCTCCCTCCTGTTCACTCTCTTATTTGTTTCACCTCATCAGTCCCCAGGATCTCTGATATTCTAAGCTCGGTGAGGAGGGGTTCAGGGCCCCCGGAAGCTGAGGGGCCTCAGCCAGCCATGCCCCAGCCATGTCCGTCTCCATCTCTCCTAAGCTCCCTGCCTGTCCTGTGTAAGTAGTCACTTCCCTCCCCCAGGCAACTTTACAGAGGGCACTTCCACCCAGTCCTCCATTCTTCCCTGTAGGGTTGGCCCATTACTATGGGAAACTTCTGAGGAAACCCAAGCATTCCCTCACTCTTTGGCAGCTACCACTGTGAGAGTTTAGAGGACCCTATACGACAGGATGCTTGTCCTGTGCTGCCTTTAGAAACTAGCAGGAAGCACCAATACCGTCTCCAAGCAGGATCATGTCTTACCTGGAGGGGTGATGGGAGCAGAGCTCATAGGGCTTCTTCAGGTGCTGGCACCTGTATACCTAGGGAAACACCAGCCTCTGCTTATAGATGTTAACCAAGCAGTCTTTGTTCTGTGTGAGACAAGAGGCCCTGATGGCCTCAGAGCTAAACAGCTCCTTGGTACCTTCCACAAGCTTCAGGGTTCAAAGAGAGAGAGAAAGAGAGAGAGAGAGAGAGAGAGAGAGAGAGAGAGAGAGAGAGAGAGAGAGAGAGAGAGAGGAGTTTCTGCTTTCTCAGTGACTCTTTGTCTATCCCTCTTCTCTATAATCTTGTCCTTACTTCCCTGAGTCCTGCTCCTAGGCTTCCAGAGGAGAGTGATCTGACGCCTGCCCTATCTCTTACCCCAAGGGTCCACTTTCATATATAAAGGCTAGGGTCCTTGAGATGGGTGGGCCCTACCCCCCCAATCCTTTCCTGGAGAGGTGAGAAAAGAGTAGGCAGTAAGTAGATCTCCCCTCACTATGCATGCCTTTGGCCAGGGTCCCCTGTGGGTTTGGGACTAGGCCTGAAGGGTTTGGGGCCTCCTAAATGTAAAGTCCTAGTTATGCCCAAGTACTATTTCTTGTTCCCCACTGTTCCTCAGATGGTCCCACACAGCAAGGCTGTCACCCAGACCTGATCTCCCTCTTATTTGCTCTCTCTGCCTTCCCAGTATGCTCCTCCCTGTCGGTTTCTCTTTCTGCTTCAGACTCGTATTCACTCTCTCATCTGTTTTACCCCAGCCCCCAGGATCTCTGACATTCTAAGCCCAGTGAGGAGGGGTTCAGGGCCTCTGGAAGCCGAGGGGCCACATCCAGCCGTCCCCCAGCCTTGTCCGTCTCCGACTTTCATGAGCCCCCTGCCATTCCCATGTAAGTAGCCAGCCCCACCGAGGGGCCCTGCTGCTTCTGGTGCTGTGAACGACCGGGACAGGCTGAGCCGGCTACCTTCCCAGCTCATCCCAGCTTCTCTTAGATGGCTGCTGCCAATGCCTCCCACCTGCTTTCCTTCTAACCTTTGCCCAGGCTGCCCACCGGTGGGCCCTAGGCACCGATTGTGGAGTTCTCCTAGACACCAGGAAGGTGTTCTTGTCCCTCTTGAGGTGGTGTCGTAACCCTCGTGGGCCTGCTGCCTGTCTCTCTGGTCCCCAAACTTAACCCAGCTTTGACTAATTATGACTCACCCCACCTGTCCCTTGTGCCTGCTGGGGATGTCTTAGGCCTTCATAGCTAGAGGTCTCCAGCCCACCCCAGTCTAATGCCCCGGACTCTTCCTGCTGTCCTGCCTCCAGCTGGGAGTTCCCCCACCTTTGGGACCAGCGCAAAGAGTGATCCCAGAGAGACAGGCCACAGTGAACTCCTGGGATAGGAGGAAAAGGCTCCCACTTTAACCCTTAGCTCTGCTAGCCCCACCACAGTAGTGTATGTAAGCATATGTGTGTCTTGGCCTGACCTGCCAAGAAGCTGGAAGCTGGGACAGGAAACAAGAATTCCAGAAGCCACGTCCTTCCCCATCCTCTACCCACAAATTCCTGGACCTGGAGTCACGAAGACCTGAGTTCAAATCCTGCCTGAGATATTAATTGCTGTGTCACCTCAGTTTTCTGGGCCTCAGTTTCCTCATCACTAAAATGAAGGGGTTGGATTAGATGACCTCTAAGGTCCCTTCCAGCCCTAAATCTATGATCCTGTGACTCCTAAAGCGGAAGGGCCTTCCAGAGGCCCATCCCTCTCCCTCGAAACAAATCAGCTTATGTTATCTGAGTCCCCAGTGTGGAAGTTGAGTGGTGCTTGGGGGGTGTCTGGGCTGCTGTGAATAATTTCCAAGGCAGAGGGCTCCTTGGTTTTTTTCCCATCTCAACCCATCCTGGAGCTGAAACAACCTTCTTTGTCAGGAAATTCCTTCTTGATCTCTGGTCAAGTCTCTTTTGCCCTATTAGGGAGAAAGAAAACTTCCTTCCCTGTGGGACCCCCACTTTATACAGTTGGTGGGTACCTGTTGGAGAGAAGGATTATAAATCAGAGGTTTTTGTCAACTGAATCCTGTTTTCAGGACATCACAAGAATGAGATACTTAAAGAAATCCTGTAGCTAAAGTTTTATATAGAAACTAATCAGTATCCCTGATTTATGCTAAGCCTGGAGTCATAGCACCTGAGTTCAAATTCTGACTCCATTACTTACTGCCTTTGTGACCTTGGGCAAATCTCTTCATGTCCCTGGCCTCATTTTCCTCATCTCTCACATGAGGGGTTTGGACTAAGTGGCCTCTTAAGTCCCTTCTAGCTCAAAATCTATTATCCAAACAATAATCTTTTTTTTTCTATCCAAGTTTTCATATCTCGAATTTGCTTAATTGGAGGGGGTAGGGGATAAGATATACATTTAAGTGTGATGTACAGAGAAGAAAGGAAAGCAACTGTTGATTCTGGCTTGGAGTAAGAAGATCCACCCTCTTGCTGTGTGATCTCATTTGCCTTCATTGGGCATCACTGGGTCTAACCTAATTCACCACCCTGGCAGGCACACTCCTAGGTCAGGAGATGTTCCCACCTCCCTGCTGCCCTCTAACACCTCTAACATCTCTAGAGGGTTCTCAGAACTCGGATCTAACTTGTGTGGCATCTTGCTCTCCTACTTGGTCTGCCTTTGAAGCTTGACAGATTAATTCTGCCTAACATCTGGATAATTCCTTCCTTCCTTCCTTCCTTCCTTCCTTCCTTCCTTCCTTCCTTCCTTCCTTCCTTCCTTCCTTCCTTCCTTCCTTCCTTCCTTCCTTCCTTCCTTCCTTCCTTCCTTCCTTCCTTCCTTCCTTCCTTCCTTCCTGCCTCTTTCCCCCAGCTTGGCTTCCTGGGCCCATCCATTTTTCCTATTCTGCTCGTACCCTCTGCTCCTATATCTTGTTCACCATCTTGTTTATTTCACCCCAGCCCCCAGGATCTCTGACATTCTAAGTCCAGTGAGGAGGGGTTCAGGGACACCGGACACTGAGGGGCCCCCGCCAGCTGTGCCCCAGTCCTGTCCATCTCCATCTCTCCTAAGCCCCCTGCCCACCTCATGTAAGTAACTGTCTTTTAGGTGGTCCTGCCTGCTGCTGTGTTATATGGGCAAGCACTGGTTTTCAGAGGCCAGCCATGGCTTTGCCATCTCTGAGACAATGGAGGGGGACAGGGAAAACAACCAAGAGGGGGCTGGGTGCCCAAGAGGAATGATACCAGCTAGGCCTTTGTCTCCATATTAGTGCTCCTGGGGGTATTGTGAAGAGGGTGGAATAGATCCCGAGATCTTGGGTTTATTCCATTACTTATCAGGAGGGTAGAGATGGAGGTAATACTGGTAGAAAGAAGGTGCTGGATGTTTACACATGTGTATGATCATACATACCAGTTATGTAACTGGAGTGGAGGGGAGATTGTATATAGGCAGATGCTGGGCCAGTATCTGAGAGTGGGGGGAACCATAGTCTCCCCAGGAAAATTATGGACATGTCACAGGCTCTCAAACTATAGAAAATAGTTATAGGATCAGAGACTCACAGATTTGGGGCTGGAGAGGACTTTAGATCCAACACCTTCAATTTTATAGATGAGAAATTAAAAGGCCAGAGAGGTTGGGGGACTTTTCCACAGGCAGGATTTGAACCCTGGTCCTCTGATTCCAGAGTTGAGGTCTTTCCAGGGTATCACACTGCTTCTTATCAGATCTATGGAACAGACAGAAGTGAAGTCTAAGGAGCTGGGTGAATTTTATGTGTTATGGAGGAGGGCGTGTTGGTGCATATAGGGCTGCTGTGGGGTGGAAAGTGAAACTCTAATTACTCTGAGGTGGTAGGTGTGGCAACAGCAGGGCTGGGAGACCCAGATTTGGGGAAGCCAGAAAAGACTCTGGCAGAAGTGGAGGGGAAAGCCAGGTTGGGGCAGTACAGGTCAGTCTTCAGGGTAATGTATTGGGGTTTTTTATATTTTTTTTTATTAATTTATTTTGATTTATCAACAATCACTTCCTTATGCTTTTGAGTTAAAAATTTTTCTCCCCCTTCCTCCCCATCACCCTCCCCAAGATGGGCGCACAATCTGATATAGGCTATACATATACATTCCTATTAAACATATTTTCACATGAGTGATGTTGTAAGTAAGAATTAGAACCAATAGGAGGAGCCACCAGAAAGAGGAAACAAAACTCAACAGAAGAGAAAAAAAAATAGCAAATGGTATGCTTCGATCTGCATTCAAATTCCATAGTTCCTTTTTTGGATGTGGATAGCATTTTCCATCAGGAGGCCTTTGGAGATGTTTTAGATCCTTGTATTGCTGGGAAGGGTTAAGTTTATTAATATTAGTCGTCACACAAAGTGGCTGTTATTGTGTACAGTGTTCTCTTGGTTCTGCTCATTCCACTCAGCATCAGACCATACAAGTCTTTCCAGGTTTTTCTGAAGTCAGCCTGTTCATCACTTCTTATAGCACAATAGTATTCCATTACATTCATATACCACAACTTGCTCAGCCATTCCCCAATTGATGGGCATCCCCTCAATTTCCAATTCTTTGCCACCACAAAAAGAGCTGCTATGAATATTTTTGTACATGTGGGTCCTTTTCCCATTTGTATGATCTCTTTGGGATATAGCTCTAGAAGTGCTATTGCTGGGTCAAAGGGTATGCACGTTTTTATGGCCCTTTGGGCATAGTTCCAAATTGCTCTCCAGAATGGTTGGATCATTTCACAACTCCAGGGTAATGTATTGTTGATACAGCATGACAGAGTGAGGGTTTGGCCCTCAGGTAGGCAGCTGGCATTGTGCTAGAGCTCTCCTCCTCGCCAGTGGCCCAGAGCCACTGGGAATTGAGTCTGGGTTGTTTCCTGGGCTGCCTCTCAGCTCTGCAAGCCTGGTGCCTGCCTGCTTGCCCTGAGCCATCCAGAGTGGCAGTATCACTTACAGGGATGGATGACAAGATGGGGCACCCACAGCCACAGGGAAGACACCGGGGAGACAAATAGAGCTGAGATGCTTTCTGATAAGGAGAGCTCGCCACAACAGGGGAGGCTGAAGCACAAGGTCCAGGGGACAGGAATGGCAGGGCGGTCCTCAGGTAAGCTTCTCCTCTGGAGATTTCAGAGGGAATTCTGCCACAGAGGTCCAAGCTGGGGCTAGCCTTGGGTGTCCTGTGGCTCTTGCTGTTGCCAATGAGCCCTTAACTACAAGGGCATATCCTTTCCCTGGGGGCTTCCTAAAATTAGATGGTGGAAGAGAAACTCATTGTTGGACTTGAGGCGAGGTGCAGAGATCCAGGACTGACCTAGGACCTGGAGCTGATTCCCCTTGGGAAGATGGGGCTCCCTGGTGCTTAGCACATATTGGTCACTTAATAATGGCTTCTTAACTGACTGATGTGTCCCAGAGTCAGTCTACAGAAGTTGGGGAACAGAGATGTATTTACAAACAGAGGAAGAGAAAAAGGCAGAAGAGAGCAGTAGGGAGGAATAGAGCAGAAATGGACTGAGAAAAGAAAGCCCAGGGAGGGAAAACAGGGGGGGCGGGGGGGATGCATGGTGGGTAAGGAGGAAATCTTGAAGAACAGAACCATGCATTCGAACTTGACGCAGAAGGCAATAGGGAGGCAAAGTGTGGGGGAGGGGAGGAGCATAGCACCTTCACATATAGTCCCCATACCAGAAAAGGAAGGTTGGGGCATGGTGGGAGGGTAGTGAGGGTGTAACAGCCCCTTAAGGCTGCCAGAGAGGAAAGCGCCAAAGAGAAATGAGACTGAGATGAATGGAAAGTTACAGAATCCCAGGCAGAGATGAGAGCTTCAGTGGGCTGCCAGGCTGCCCAAAGGGAAAGGAATGGATGAGGAAAGGAATAGGATTTCTGTGCCCGAGGCAGTCTCCTGGAGGGCTAGAGACCTGGCAGAGGCCATGCAGCAGCAGAGAGATGGAGAGAGGGCAGGCTTGGTGATGGTGGGCCTGCAGCAGCCCGACATGGAGGAGGAGATTCTGGAGGAAGTTAAGACCTGCTGTCTGTCCTTCAGACAGAGACTGGGGTCTGAGCTCCTAGGAGACAGAGAGGAGGGGAAGGGCTCAAGGAGAAAGGCAGGGGAAGCTCTGAGCCCAGACCTGCTTAGAAGGCTGGCAGGGAAGGGCCATTTCGGCATTGCCCTGGCGCCAGACGCCATGTCTGTTTCACGTTTCCAGAACACTCCAGAGAATGCCGGCAAGCTCTGCCACCTTGGCTGGGTTTCTCTGCACAGAAGCTGTATTTGTGGGGAGGAGGAGGAGAAAGGGGAGGGGGAAGTTGTCTTTTTGAGCCAAATACAAAGGAGAAGTAAGGAGAAGTGAGAACCTGCCCCAGGATCTCTGAGGCAGGCTTTCTGTTGCAGAACTAGGAATTCCTACCCATTCCGTAAAGGGGAGTGTTTTGGAGACTCAGCATTAGGGACAGGCTGGTACTTAGCTTTTAAGAGTTTGTTCTAGGGTTGACAGAGGGAAAGACAAGGCAGCCAACCATATGTGTACCACAGTGCAGTTAAGATAGTAATTATAGAGCTAGACCTAAGAGACTCTCATCAAGGCCAATCTCTGCATTTTCTCATTTTACAGAAGAGAAAACATACCCATGGAGGCTAAGTGATTTCCCCAAGGTCACATAGACAGTAAGCATCAAAAGAGAAATTTGAACCCAGGCCCTCAGACTCCCAAACCAGTGTTTCTTTCCCTGTCCCATGCTGCCTCTAATACTAACAGTTTTTCACATTTGTATAGTTTTAAATTTTCACATTTATACAGTTTTAAGTTTTTTAAGTACTTTGGATATGTTATCTCATTTGAGGTTAGGAGTAGTGAATCAGGGAAAATCTGGTATTAACTGGGTGAAGATTCTTGTAAGAAGTAACCTGAGAGTTGGGGGGGGGGGGAATAGGCATATTGGGGGATGGAGGTGGATCAGTTCTCTAGGAATGAATTTGGCAAGGCTTAGAAACCAAGGAAAGAGAAATCTTTGGGGACATAAAAGGATATACAGGTGCTCTCTATTAAGGCCAGTGCGGCTAGAACTGTGAGGAATCAGGAACCCTAAGTAGGAAAGGGACCAGCTTTTGTACCTATCTCTGAGGTCCCTCACTCTTTAACTTACTTATTGTTCATTCTTCTTGTGAAGAAGCTTTACCTGACAGTCCTCAAAGCTCTTAGGGCACCCCTAGTATCTCTCTACCACTGTTTTTTCCTCAATTAGTCCAGCCTGGGGGAAACTACAGCAAAAGTGGGCTTTTGTACACATTTTGTATTCTATTTGTCTCCCTCAATAGTATTGTAAGCTCCCTGAGGGCAGGCGTTGTTTCACTTTTGTCTTTGTATCCCCAGGCACCTAGCAAAATGGTGCATAATAAATGCTTATTGATTGTTGATTTTATTGGTATAAGTTGCAAAGAGGTATATTTAGGCTTGATGAAAAGAAAATCTTCCTAACAATTTTGAGGTATCTAAATAATTTGATTCAAGATATCCAAAACAATTAGTATCCCTAATCATTTGAGGTAAGCAAAAGTGGAATGGGCTGCCTTAGGAGCTATTTGGGGGTGAGGACCTTACAGGGGGTCTTCAAGCAAAGGCTGGATGGCTACTTTTGGAGTGGATTGTGGGGAAGAATCTTGTTTGGTATGGATTGGACCTTTGAGGTCTCTTCCACCTTTTAGCTTCTAGGAGTCCGTGGGTACCACCATCTTTCCTCTTAGCTCATATAGAGAGACTAGACATTTCAAGGGAGTCTCTAGCACATAAGAGAAAGAAGGTAACAGAAAGGAACAGGATTTATAAAGGAATTTAGGAAACACAATGAACAAATCACAGAGCATAGGTATCTTTTCTTAAGAGGTCCCTAAAGTATGTTTAGGGGTTAGCAAAATCTTCCAGTTGCGAAGTATAGTAGAAAGAGCATTGAATTTGGTGTTGGAGGACCAGATTCTGACTCTAGTACTTGCTAGTCATGTGGCCTTAGCCAAATCACTTCCCCTCTTGGGGGCCTCAGTTTCCTCATCAGTAAACTGAAGGAGTTGGAGTGGATCATCTCTAAGGTTTAAAATCCCGTGCTCCTGATCCTAACTGGCCTAACTGTGTGGCTCACAATTTTAGCCTGATCTCACCATTTGGTGAGCTGCCATTTTGTGCTGGCCTGTTCTTTCTTGAGTGTCTTTTTGATGCTAACAACAGCTAACACTTATGTGGCACTTCAAAGTCTGCAAAGCCCTTTACGCAAATTATCTCATTTGATCCTCCCAACCCAATAAGGCAGGTGCAATTATTATCTACAGATTGGGAAACCGGGGCTTAGACATGTTAAATGACTTGCCCAGTGCTTTCCCCTGGTCCTTCGGAGCCGGTGTCCTTCGGGGCTCCCCCACAGGCACTTGCAGCTTTCCATACTTGGCCACGTTTCCAAGACTTTACCCAGAGTAATCTCATTTCTCACTTTCCTTTTTACCAAAAAACCTCTGTACAGGGCTATGATAGGGCACACTCAGGCAATGTAGAGTATTATTTCCTCCCCCCTGTAAGGGAGAGGTCATTTCCTCGTAGGAATAAAGAAGCCAGGAGGTTTGAGGAGATAGGTGGGATGGAAAGCCTTGAAATTTATAGTTCAAAGTTTGTAGAATATGGCTTCAGACCCAGAGAGACCTAAAAGACAGAGTGAAAACATCTAGAAGAAACGTGTGGGGCGGGGCAGCTAGGTGGTGAAGTGGATAGAGCACCGGCCCTGGATTCGGGAGGACCTGAGTTCAAATTTGGCCTCAGACACATAACACTTATTACTAGCTGTGTGACTTAACCCCATTGCCTAACCAAAAAAAAAAAAAAAAAAAAAAAAAAAGAAATGTGTGGGGCCAAGAGGTAGGGCCAAGAAGAAAGAAAAGTCTGGAGCTAATTAGAGAAAAGTAAGCTGAAGAAAATTTTGCCAGTGTTGGAAGTAAAGTATGGTTACAGGAGGGCTGTTTGCAGGTGTCTGAAAAGCTGTCTCGTGGAAGACCAGTTAGACTTATTCTGTTTAGCCTCAGAGGGAAGAACTAAAAATAATGGGTGGGTGTTGCAGAGAACAAATTGGAGTTTAATCACTGGATAAGCTTCTAAACAATTAGACCTCACCAGAAATGGAATCCACTACCTAACCCCATCATTGTAGGTCTTCAACCAAAGGCTGCATGAATGCTGGTTGGTCGGGTTAGAGTGGTGCTTTAATTTGGGTATGACTTGGGCTAGATTGCCAGTGAGGTCCCTTCCTCTGATAAGGAAATTGGGGCCTGGAGAAATTAATTTACCTGTGGTCGCACACATAATAAATAGCAGAACCAGAACTTTTGAGCTCAGGTCCTTGAATCCAGTGTTCACTCAAACACTGAACAAGTATTTATTCTGCACCTGCTATGTGCCAAGCTCTATGCTAGGTACTAGGGGTAGGAAGATGAAAGTAAAACAATTCCTGCCTTCTCTAGTGCTTCTGTGATTCCATATAGTTTCTACGGGACTCTGGCTCCTGTCAAAATGGTGTCCTGAACAACCAATTTAATTCAAACAACATTTACTAAGTACTTATTACGTGAGGAGTACCATTCTGGGTATCAGAGAGGTATACAAATGTTAGATATGACCTGCTCGCTTCCTTCAAAAGGGCTCGTGGGTCTGAGGAGAAAGGTAAAACACACATACAGGTGGATTGAATACATACAGATGTATGGTGAGTGCATTAAAGAGATGCTGAATAAAGGGCTCCATTGTATCTGAGCAGGGAGAGAACATTGCTGATGGGGGATCAGAGGAGGCTTCCTGGAAGAGGTGGCAATGGAGGAGGGGGGAGCTTTAAAGGATGATTAGGAATTAACAGGCAAAGAAGAAGGGGGGGCATAGGGAATATCATGGGAAATGAAGGGAATGTTGCAGAGAGAGAGAGGGAGAATAGTTCAGTTTGGTGAGGATGTAAGCTTCTTGAGGAGCTCACTTGTATTTGCAGTCTCTGCTCCCGGAACAGAGTCTAGCCCTAACCCATATGGGGCTTCATAAATCCCTGTTGGCTGGTTGATTGATTTGGCTGCAGCTTAGAGTGGAAAGGAATAAAATGAGAGAAGACTGGAAAGGCCAGATTGTGGAGGGCCTTATGTCAGGCCAAAAGCATTTCAAGTTGACTTGGTGGGTGATGGAGAGCCACCAAAGATGTTTTTGAGCAATGGTGTGAACTGAACTTTGAGGAATGGTGTGAACTGAACTGTGTGTGATGAATGTTAAGAGGGATTTGTTCCTAGAAAAGAGATATAAAAGCTGACTAGGATGGGACAGGGCCTGCTACCTGCCTTGGACCTCTTTAGCACCGTCCCAGACAAGTCTGACACCTTGAAGGTGAGTACCTTAGGGTTATAAGGAGGAAAAAATGCCTTGAATTTAGAGTCCTTGAAATTTGGAGGGGTTGACATCTGATTTTCCCATTGTGTACATCTAGTGGGAAGGCTTGGTTGACTTGCCTCAGAGTGGGGCAGTGGGCACCACAGTGCTTCCAGGCTGTAGCCAGGCCTCAGGACACCTGGGTCCTCACTACAGTAAGGCAATCCTCTCCTCCCTCATTAATTTCCTATACCACTCACTACAACAGCTTTTCTAATCTCTCACACCTTCCACTCCATTTTTCCCAGCTAAGGACTTCACCTTATACTTTACTGGAAAATAATTGAGGCCATTCACTAGTGGACAGTGCCCTCGTCTCCCTTTTCCTCATCTTATGTCCCTTTAGCATCGTCTTCCACTAACTCTTTCTTCATTCCAGTTAGGTGGCACAGCTGATAGAGTTGGCCTTTGAGTCAGGAAGACCTGAGTTTAAATGTGGCCTCAGACACTTCCTAGTTGTCTAACCCTGGGCGAGTCACTTAACTTTTCTCATCTGTAAAATGGAAATAAGATGAAATATTTGGATTTTTTAAAGCTCTTTTTAAACCTTAAAGTGTTTATATACATGCTGGTTATTCCACAGTTCTGATGATGAAATTATATTTATCACCTCTCTGTAGATGACCCCAAACTATTTTTCTAGCCCTAGTCTGTGTCTTGAACTCCAGTTCTGCATCACCATCCCCTCAGTCACCTAAGCTGGCAATTTTAGTGTCATCTTCAATCTCAATCTCTCTCCCCCCCCTCACCTTTTCTCTCTTTTTCTCTCCCTGCCTCCCTCGTGTGTCTACCTGTCTCTACCTAATCAGTTTGCAAATTTTATTTTTCTCCAGCTTGTCCCCTTCTCTTCATTCACACAGCTGCCGTCTTAATTCAGACCCTCACCACCTCTTGCCAGGACTGTTGCCATGGCCTTCTCATTGGATTCCTGGCTTCAAATCTCTCCCCACTCCAATCCATCCTTCATTCAGCTGCTGAATTGATCTTCCTAAATTGCAGGTCTGACAATGTCATCCTTCATCCAGTAAACTACGGTGGCTCCCTGTGGCCTCCAGGATCCATGATAAAGTCCTCTGTTTGGCATGTAAAGCTCTTCACAAGCTCCGGCCCCCTCCTACCTTTTCCATCTTGTCATATTCCACTCTCCTCCACATAGATTATGTTCCAAATATCCTGGCCCACTTGCTAGTACTCACACATACTTTATTTCCCATCTCCATGCTTTTCCAAAGGCTGTTCCCCAAACATGGAGTGTTTTCCCTCCCAATTTCCAACTTCTTAGCATCCCTTCCTCTCTCAGATCAAAGCACTGCTTCATCCGGGAGCACTCTGCTATTCCACAGCTACTAGTGCCATTCTTTATTGGTCTTTCATGTTCTGATGTATGTGTATTTTCTTTCCTTTTAGGCTGTAGGCTGCCTGAGGGCAGAGGTGATTTTTGCTTCTTTTTTTGTATCCCCAGCTCGTAGCACAGTGCCTGGTAGGCAGTCAGTATTTAATAAATGCTTACTGATTCATTGGAGCCTTTCCTGGAATCTTTACACTTTCTGGGCCTTAGTTTCCTTATCTGTAAATTAGAAAGTTGGACTAAAATACCTACAAAGTCCTTTGTTCCCTTCCAGCTCTAAATCTTCCAGTCACATACATCAGATTCAACTCTTGTTATGATGGCGGGTGATGTAGGAGGGAGGGCAGCATGTTCTGTTCTCTTTGTCACTGGGGATTGTCTTTCCAGAGAGGGATGCTCTCTCTTCCTAACTTCTGCCTGGGACAGTGTGGATGCCTCCAAAGCCAGTCGAGGCCCAAGGGTCTGGTCAGCGTTCCTGATAATACCACTCTGCTTTTTTCTGACATTGCCCTCTCTTCTCTTTTCCTCTCCTCTCCATGTTTTCTTTCCTTTACTCATTTTTCTTTAATCTCTTCTACTTCTTATTCACCCCGCACCTCCTCCCCTCCTTCCTGTACTCACTGACCATCCTCTTCTCTTTTCTTGTTACCCAATCCCACCCTGCCTTCTCTCACCTTGTCCTCCCCTCTCTGACCCTTTGTTCTCCTCCTGCCCTGCCTCAGGCCTCCTGTAGTTATAATTGGGGCCTCTGAAGAATACAAAGCGGAATCCAGGCCAGCCAGCATTTACAGAAGACCCATTCAGTTAAAAACACAAAGAGAAATGGAGGAATTTCATTAGAAGTCCTGATCTTTCCAAAGGCTAACACTCCCTGCATCTCCCAAGAGGGCTCAGATGTCTGAAGTGGCACCTCTAGCCCAAGAGGGGCTCTCCCAGGCCCCTCTAATGGTCCCCTGTTCCTCTCACCCACTCATCTTCTCAAGCCTACCTGCTTTCATCCACACTTAAAAAAATACTGTGTACATAGCTATGTGCTAAGCATGGGGGAGATACAAAGTTGAGGTTAAAACACAAAAGGATAATAAGATATGGTAGAAAGAGAGCTGACTTTGGGGTCAAGGACCCTGGGTTTACTTTCCTCATCTAAAATGAAGGTTTAGATTGGATGATCTCAAAGGCCCACTCCAACCCTAAATCCCATTGTTATAGGACCTTCTCATTCTGATCCAATTCCTGCCCCTTTTTTGGTGGGGGGGAGGTGAGGAGCGAGAGGTCCAAAGGCATAGTATGTTGACTTGGCCACTCCACCATCATGGCAGACTACAAGGCTGTCTCCTCTGGGAAGATTTGGTGATGGGGCCCAGACATTCCATTCCTTGAAGCATGCAAAATTTATTAAGTGCCCACTATGTGCCAGCCACTGTGCCAGGCACTGGGGATACAAAGACAACTCCCCCCCAAAAAAGCAAGCATTCCCTGCCTTCCATGAGCTTACATTCTATCAAGCAGCCAGTAAGATAAATAAATCAATGTGACTCCATCCCAAAACTTGTGGGAAAAACCAACAACCACCTAAATTAGGAGTTAAGATCAGGGCTCAAGTCCTGACAGCTGTGTAATCTTTGCATAATTTACTTAATCTGTATGAACCTCAGTTTTCTCATCTCTAAAATGGAAACAGTGATACCTGCCCTGAACACTTCCTAGGGTTGTGATAATTACAAGAGATAATACATGTGGAAAATTCAGGTGGTATTATTGGCTAACAAATTTTTTGCTTTGTTTTGTGGAGGGGGAGGCTAGGATTGGGAGACATGGCTAAGACAAGGTTGGCATCTTTGTGCTGTGACCACCACCACCTGATCTAGAGGAAGGTGCAGTTCCCCATATGTCCTTTGTTCCATACTCTGCCTCTGGGCAAACCTGACCCTGGGTTCTAGTAGCCTAGGATCCAACCACAGAGGAGAAATGCAGAGGGACAGGCTGTACTCATCACCTGTACCTTAGGTTTGCCAAGGGGTCTGTAGAGCATGGTTGTAGAGGCAAGAACAGTGGATTTGGGAGTCAGAAGATCTGAGTCTAAATTCTAGCTCAGCCTTCCGCTGTCTCTGTGACCTTGGACCAATTATTCTACTTCTCTGGACCTCGATTTTCTCATTCACAAAATGAGTCTTATAGACCAGATGACTCATAAGGTCCCTTCCAGCTGTCTCTAATATTATGATCCTTGCCACCTGTGGGACCTTGGCCAAATAATGTCCCTTTTCTGGGCCTCAGTTTCCTTAATTGTAAATTAGAAAGTTGGGCTAGAATGCCTGCCAAGTCCCTTGGTCCTTCCAACTCTAAATATTACAATCACGTACATCAGATTCAACTGGGATGGTGGTCTTTGTGGAACCCAGAATTGAATTTGTCCAGAGTCAGAAGCTAGAAACAGCAGGGGCCTTGAGCCTTAAAATCATCATCCATCAGCATTTATGTGAAAAGGAGTGATGCCAAGAAGAGATTGGGATGGGGAGAGGCTGGCATATAGAAGCTCAGAAAAGATACAGTTGTGATTCAGCTATAAGGTACAGAAATGGAGAGGAAGGGAGAGGTATGAGAGCCTTTTTGGAGGAAGAATTGGCAGGACCCAAGAAAAGAGGGTGAAGATAAGGATAAAGCAAAGATTTCTTCCTAATTTGGGGGTAGGGAAAAGGAGATGATAACTTCTGTTTTGAACATTGTACATTGAAGGTGCCTATGGTACCAGGTAGCTGGAATTGTACAACTGGAACTCAAGAGAGAAGTTAGGGCTGGAGATGTCAGGGAAATCATCCATATAGAAAAGAGGAAGGAAGGTGGTATAGAGGTGAAGTCATAAGAATTCATGAGCTCTCAGAACATAGAAAGGAAATAGGGCCATGGACTGTGGGAGAGCCAAAGTTGGGGGCAAGAGGAGGAAACAATTCTCTTCAGGCCAGTGAAGGAGTGGCCAGAGAAACCCAGGAAGAAAAACAGGATAAAACCATATTACAAAAGCCAAGAAAAAGAAAAATTGCAAGAGGGAGTGTTTAGCCATGTCTTGCCACTGCAAAGAGGTCAGATTGAGTGAAGAAAGATTCACGTAGAATGAGGTTGTTAGCCACCTTGGAGAGTGGTCTCCGCTGAGATGTGAAGAGTTAAAGAGGAGATAGCCCAAGGAATTAACAGTACCATGAGGCAGCTCCCAAAGCTGATGCAATCTTGGACTCAAGGGGAGCATCAGGGCTTCCAGAAATAAGAAGGTGATGGTCCCGCCTTACTCCATATTGGCCAGAACACATTGGCAGTGCTGTGTTCACGTTGCCAACGTCAATACGTTGGGGAGCAGTGAAGGGCAAACAGAATGGTGAATAGCCTTGAATTAATGCCGCGTGAGTATTGGTTAAAGGAAATGGGCCTGGTTAGCAGAATCCCGAGAGCTGTTTGCAAATGTTTGAAAAGCTGTCTTGTAGAGGACAACTTAGATGTATTCTGTTTAGCTGCAGAGAGAAGGACTGAGAACGAGTGGATGTTTGCAAAGAGACACATTTAGGGTTAGTGTCAGGACAAGCTTCTTGAGAATTAAAGCTGGATGGTCCCCAGATGGAATCAACTGCCTTGCAAAGTCGAAAGGCTCCCTGTATTTGTAGGTCTGCAAAGGCTGGACGGGCGCTTATTGGGTGGGTTATAGAGGGGCTTCTATTTGGGTGTGAGTTGGGCTACAGAGCCAGTGAGGTCCCTTCCTCCAATGAGGAAACTAGCTCATCTGTGATCGCACAGGTAGTAAAGAGCAGAGCCAGAATTTTTGAACTCGTATCTTGAATGCAATGATCATTCATTAGTCATTCCCACAAATGCACTTTCACACTTATTACCCACCCCCATCCCCACACACAACACACACACACACACACACACACACACACACACACACACACTCACTCACTCTCTCTCCCACATGCATGGTTGTCCTCAGACAGTCACACATTCACATTTAGATAGTACAATGGATAGAGTCCTAGGCCTGAAGCCAGGCAAGACCTGAGTTCAAATTTGACCTTACTTGCTGTGTGACCCTGGGCAAGTTACTGAACCTCTGCCTCAGTTTTCTTCAACTGTAAAATGGAAGAAATAATAGGATCTACTTCCAAGGGTGGTTGGAAGGATCAAATGAAATATTTGTAAAGCATTTAGCACAGTATCTGGCACACTGTAAGCACTTAATAAAGGTTATTTCCTTCTTTCATATGGACTCAAGGTAGAGCCATGTGACCTTGGGGGAAGTCACTTCCCTTCTCTGGGGTCTTAGTTTCCTCATCTGTAAAGAGAGAAGGTTGGACCAGCTAATCTCTGTCTAAGATATTTAGTTGTTTGTTTCTCTCACTTTTTTTCTGTAAATGTTATTTTATTAGCTGTCTACGTTCTCGAGAGACAGTAGATTAATAAGATGTGGGGGAAGGTAGAACAACAACATTTATTTGGTGACTTAGGTGGTAGGTGAGTGATCTTCCTGAATTTCTTTTCCTTGTGAATTATTCAGAAAAGAATCTTTTTTTATCGTAATGTCAGCCATGTTAAAGAGCAAGATAGAAACTTCCCTGAATTTGTGGGGACTGGATGGTCTGGGCACAGAAGGAGGTTGGGAATTGGAGGTCAGTGTCAGGAAGATCTTTCTAAGCCTTAACGCTGTCCCTAAGTGGAATGGGCTCCCTCTTCATTGGAAGTCTTCAAGCAGAGCCTGGAGGACCACTTGGTGGTTGTGGAGTCGTGGTGGGGGTTTCTCACTATGGAACATGTTGGTCTGGGTGGGCTTTGAGATCCCTCTCTGAGATTCTTATGTGATTTTCTGAGTATATGCACACATTCTTACTAAGACTCACACTCCCATCAGTTCACCCAGGCACTCTTATTTAGAAAACCTGCTCTCTCAAATAGCTGTGAGGTCAGCTATATTTCCACACAAGTGTGTGCTACAGAAGCACATGTACCCACATGTATACACACACCCACACACACCCACACCCTGTATGCAGACACACACCCCCATTTACAGATACACATACACACACACACATACCCCCCATATATAGACACACTCACACAGTATGCATACCATTGTCACTGTAATTATTTGACCCTGAGAGAGGCATATGTGCTGTCCCAGACGTCAGAATCGGTGTACAACAGCAACTCCAGAAGCCTGTGCTATTGCCCAGGCAGGAGTGGACTCAGGGCAGGGGGATGGCAGGTGCCTGGGCTTTGGCCTTGTTTCTGCTGAAGCTGACGTGATTCTCCCCAAGACAGCATTGGTGTGGAAGGGCTGGCCTGCAGCACCAGGCACTGAGCTGTTGCCATGAGTTGGACGCTCTGGGGCCTGAGTTTCTAAGTCCTGCTGCCTGCTGTGAAGAGCCATGCTGGCTAATCGCCCAGCAGGCTCTCTCTGCATAATTTACAAGGCAGTGGCTGGGAGCCAGTATCTACCAGTGGCACAGTTTCTACCTTGTGGCTTTTTACCTTTACAAGCCTGTGCTCAGGGCTGTTCTGCCATTGGACAGGGGCAGAAAGTAGCTCTGAGGAGGCCCTGGCATGGGAAGAAGTTCAGGAAGCATGTGCAATTTGTTGCCTGAGCTGCCCCCTCCTTCCCCTCTACCCTGACTTCTTATGAATGCTCCAGCCGAGATGTGAAGAGGCAGAAACTGAAGCAGGTTGGCCTGAGGGGAGAAAAGAAGAAGGAGGGAAAGCCTGGTTATGAAAGTAGCCTGATACAGTGGAATGAACATTGGCTCTGGAGTTAGAGATCCTAGGTTTAAATCTTACCTCCGATGCCTACTTTTTCTGTGGTCTTGAACAAGTCATTTAATCAGTCAACAAACAATTATTTTCTCAAGAACCTGCTATGTGCCGGGTGCTGGGAAAACAAATGCAAAGAATAAAACCACCCATCTCAAGGAGCTTACAATCTACCAAAAGAGACACCATGTGCATTTATAGAACATGCTTAATTAATACAAAAAAAAATTCCATGCTTGCTTTCATCTCTCAGAAGATGAGACGAGCTAGAGTCAGAAAACTTGGGTTCAAATCCCACCAATGACTCCTACTTACCTGGGTTATCTTAGATAAGGGACATCCCCCATGGAGATGTTTCCTCAGTTTCCTCATTGGGACTTGATGGATTTGAGGGGACCATAGATGCATTTCAGGACGTCCATAAATTTGGATGGGGAACAATTTTGTCTTCTTCTCAATAACCTTTAACTGATATTTCAATTTTTTAAAAATATTATTCTGGAAAGGGGTCTATAGGCTCCACCAGACTGCCAGAGTTGGGGACTGGGGGAAGAGGGTCCATAAGACATGAAAAGGTTAGCAATCCCTGGCTTATGTGGCCTCTGTGGGCCCTTCCATATCTATTATCCACTAGGGCCCTAGGATCCTCCTCTTGCTCAAGGCTCAGCCTGAGTGCTACCTCCTCCATTGATCTTCCCTTGGTCTTCGATACTAAAAGTAATTTTTTCCCCCAACATTGCTGAACTCTATTTGCTTCCTTTCCTACAGCCCCCCACAAGTCCCTCAACACCCTACCCTGTATTTATTTATCAGTGTACATTTTGTTCCCCCAGTAGAATGTAAGCTTTTTGAGGGCAAGGACTTTCATTTCTGTATCTCCAGCTCACACAGGACCTCATACATAGTAGGTCCTTAATAAATGAATTGCCTTTATTGAATCTGTGGTACTTCCTCTTATCCCATCTTGGCAGTACCTCATCTCCTGTTTATATTATGCCAACATGAGTGGGATTGGCACGGGTGATGTTGACCTCAAGCAGGCCAAGACTGGGCGGTATCCAACAGAGGAGTGTGTTCCCTAGATGGAACTCAGCAGTTCTTACTGAGCTCAGTGTGGCTAGGGATGGAATCCTGTTAGAGATATAGGTGGGGGCTTGTGGAAGCCAAGCTAGAGAGAGGTCTTGGTCAACACGGAACAACAAGCCCTTGATGCTTGAGAAGGCAGGTACCTGGGGCCTGACCACCCACTTAGGGTTGATGGGCCCACCCTGGGGTGCTGGGCCCTCAGAGGGCAAGCTTGATTGTATCTTCCCCTCCAGCTCGCAAGCAAGAAATCATCAAGATCACAGAGCAGCTGATAGAAGCCGTCAATAACGGGGACTTTGAGGCTTATGCGTGAGTACCACCGTGGGATTTCAGACGAACCCGGGGTCAGAAAGAGAGAAAAGTGTAGTAGTTAGTACATTCGAAGGTGGGGTGATCAGCAATGAGAGCGTGTTGGGCATGGTGTTCCAGGGGCGTCAGGGTTCTCAGCAGCTGCTTCCTAGGCACATTGGCACACAGAATGTTGAAGTTGGAAGCAGGTATCGAGGGCCTGTAGAAGTTCCCCAATGCACTTTTCCCAGAAGTATATATGTAGCAATGTCCCTAGGTAGGTCCAGGGTCTAGGTATGAGGAGAGAAGGACTAACACATTGGTCCCCCTTGACATGTCTGTCTCATTTGATATCTGCTCTGCAGGAAAATTTGTGACCCAGGCCTGACCTCATTTGAACCTGAAGCTCTTGGCAATCTTGTAGAAGGGATGGACTTCCACAGATTCTACTTTGAGAATTGTAAGTGAGCTTGGTCAGAGAGACTGAAGGAGTAAACTAGCCATGTAGACTTTTTTTTTTCCCCCTGTAGGAGATGCCCTTGTGGGAGGTGCCTGGAAGAACAAAGCTGCCTGGGGGTGAAAGGCTTTAGTACCATGGGGTGTGATGGACAAGTGAGGGGAATGTAATGGTGGCCCTGATGAACAGAGGGGAGCACATCTCTGGGCCAAAGCTGAGCTGGGGCTGCCCTCCCATAGTCCCTTCTCTATGGTACCCACTTCCCCCTCTGCCCACAGATTGTACCCCAGTGTCTCTCCTCCCAGGTTGGAGGAAAGGGTGGGAAGCTTCAGGAGGGGCTCTTCATATGCTGCAAGTTCTCCCACCTTTTCTTCTCCCTCTTCAGTGCTAGCCAAGAACAGCAAACCCATCCACACCACCATACTGAACCCCCATGTGCACGTTATCGGTGAGGATGCCGCATGCATCGCCTATATCCGTCTCACGCAGTACATTGATGGGCAGGGTCGACCCCGCACCAGCCAGTCAGAGGAGACCCGCGTCTGGCACCGCCGTGATGGCAAGTGGCAGAATGTCCACTTCCACTGTTCAGGTGCACCTGTGGCCCCGCTGCAGTGAAGGTGAGCACCCCTGTCCCACTTCCCGGTCATATGACCCAGATTCCCAAGGATGACGTCTTGATCACATAGACCATCAGAGCCTAGAATGAGATGCATGGGGTGGAGTAAGAAGTGCCTAAATGTTTGCTTCTCTGTCACACCATGGACTGGTCTGCTATCCCCAGAATCCTGGTAGTTTGGAGATCATCAATATAGATCTGGAATCCAGTCCAAACCCCTCATTTTAAAAATAAGGAGACTGAGGTCCAAGGAGGTTAAATGATTTGCTGAAGGTGCTGTTAGAAGTGGGATTTAGGTCGTGGTCCTCTGATGCCAGAGTGAGGTCTACTTATAGTATATCATCCTGCCTCCAGACAGGAAGCTCCCAGGGGTCCAGGCCAGCAGTGAGTCCTGTCTCCCTCCCAGAATGACTGTCTGTTGACCTATCCTTGTACATGTTTGTGCAGAGAACAGTGAAGAGGCCATTCTGAGCAGAGAGGAAAGCATGTGTTAAATGCAATATCATTCTTTGTTGAGTCATTTTCAGTCATGTCTGACTCTTCATGACCCCTTTTGGGTTTTCCTTGACAAAGATACTGACGTGGTTTACCATTCTTCTTCAGCTCATTTTACAGATGAGGAAACTGAAGCAAACAGGGTTAAATGACTTGCCCAGGGTCACACAGCTAGTAAGTGTCTGAGGCCATATTTGAACTCAGGTCTTCCTGACTCCAGGCCAGACACTCCAACCACTGTGCCACCCAGCTGCCCAGAATGCAACATAGCAAACTTTTATTAAGGACCTGCACAGGACAGAGCTAAGTGTGGGGGAGATGATAAGTTTTGATAAGACATGGTCCTTGTCCTCCATTAGTCTGATAGACACTATCTGAAAGGGCTATAATATACATTACCTATCAGGTGATTTTCTTCAAAACAAAGTACTACATAGAAGATCTGAGAAATGAGGTCATTACTCACTGGGGGAAAGCTTCAAAGAAGAGGTGACCTGTGTGATGAACTTTAAAGGATGGGTAGCAATTCAACAGGTGCTGAAGTGGGGAGGGTCATCCTAGGCATAGAGAACAGCACAAGCGAAGGCTCACGCCTTTGTCAGAACAGGTGGTGTCTGTTCAGGAGACAAGACAATCCAGTTTGGCTGGAGCACAGAGTCCATAGACGGGAGTAAAAGGAGAGGTCAGCCCAGATCCAAGGAGGGAGCAGATCTTGGACTTGATGCAGGAGGAAGCAGAAAAGTGAAGCTGTTACAGGTTCCTGTGCAGGAAAGTCACATTAAATTCAGTTCAACAGACACTTATTAAGCACTTACTCTGTGCAATTCAGCAAAGATTTATTAAGCATCATACAGGAAATGCAAATGTAGCTCTAACATGGGCCCTGGAGTTTACAATCCATCAGTCAATCAATCAGCAAGCATTTATCAAGCACCTACTACATATCAGGCATTGTGCTTGATACAGAGACAAAAGTGAAACAGGCCTTGCCCTCTAGAGGCTTACAGTGGGAAGCAACACCACCTTATTTTGTATATGTGTATACAAAATAAATAATGAGGTAATTTGGGGAAGAAGGCCCTAGTAGCTATGGGAATCAGGAAGGGCTTCTTACAGAAGGTGGCCCTTGAGCTGAGCCTTGAAGGAAAGTAAGGATTCTTGGAAGTGGAGGCAAAAAGGGAGACCATTCCAGGCATGGGGTACAGCCACTGCAAAGTCACCAAAGCGAGAGACGGAGTGTTGTATCCAAGGCACAGGAAGAAGGTCAGCTCGACTGAACCAAGTGTTTGCAGAGGGGAATTAGTGTTGCGAGCGAAATTCAGCAAAGGTAGACTGAGACACATTCTCTCCATGCAGGATACCATTTTATTGATGAGGGCACTGCCTGCCATTAAAATGTGTCAATGGCTCTGCCTCAGTTAGCCAAAAGACCCCAAACAGAAGGACAGCTCCCCTTTTTTTAGTTTTTGGAGAGTACTGAACAAAGAGCAAGACTTTGCAGGCAGAGAAAGAATACAATTGGTTATGGGGTTGATGACATCAAGAATGGAGGGCAACGTGATTGGTTACTAAGGAAAGTGGCCATACTCACATGTGAGATCAGGAGTACCCCTCTCTTAGAGGAATGATTTGTGGGACCTAGCTGCAGCCTGAGGCTATTGATAATGGACCAGCGATGTAGACTCACTGGAACCTGGGAATGAGATAAGACCACTTTTAATTAGGCAAGGATGAGGCTAAGATGGGGCAAGTTCAGCTTGTCTGCACCCAAGGATAGTTTCTTAGGTGCTGAAGTTACGAGGGACAACAAGCCTCCTTGGCACAAAGTGATTTACAGGTAGTGCTAGGAAAACAGCTCTCTTAGAATTAGAGTGTTTTGTGAGAGTATTGATTGAACTTCTAAACTTTAGCCCAGCAGTTTCTCTTTAATTAAAAGTGATCCATAGGAAAACTGAATGATGGCATCTGACTTGTGGTGGAAAGACTGAACTTTTGAATCCATGAGCATCTCCACTCAGAGACAAAGAAGAGGCTTAGGTTTGCCACACAGAATACAGAATATGGTTACAGAATAGAATCAATTACGGAATGAAATAAAGTATAAAACATTTATATAATATATATATAATATTTATAAAAAATGGATACAAGATCAATAATTAATTTTCATATAAGGCAAGAAAGATATATATACAAATAATTGTATTGTAAGAGAAAGTGAGAAAAGTGCAAAGCAGGGTTCTGGGCAGAGTTCTTGCAGAACCTTTTACCTGGTCAGGGCAGACTTCATAGAGGAGGCAGCATCTGATTTGGGCCTTGATGGAAGGGAGGGGCCTTGACAGATTAGAGATGAGTAGCACTGTTCATTCCAGGCTTGGAGGTGGCTGGCTAGAATAAGGTCCATGGAGATGGGGGAAGACAGCGGGCCCAAGAGCTCTTGCAATTTGACTGGAAAGCAGAGCAGGGTAGTAGAGCAACATAAGGTATGTTGGAGGCAGGTTTTGGGGAGCCCTGAATGCCAAGATCAGCAGGGAGTCAGGAGCCACTACATGCCTTTGAGTTGGAGAGTGGATCCAAGGGGTACATTAGGTAAAGGATTCAAGCAACAGGGTGAAGGATGGTTTAGGGAGGGGACTAAGGAGAAGCAGGGTTATGGGTTTGGAGTCTGCTACGGAGGAGATAAGAGGGCCTCAACAAAGGGTATAACATGGGAGTCAAGAGAGGAAGGGGAACAATATGAAAATGGTGTTTTAGGAAGATTAATTTGGCAGCTCTTCAACTCCACAGAAAGTAGGGAGAAGGTGCTGGGCAGGTGCTGAGGATGCAAAGACTGACCTGAACAGCCTCTCCTACCTAGGAACTTTCATTCTTCCAGAGGGTGCAACATGAATGCTGCAAATAGTAAATAAAAAAATTCATTTCAAGGAGGCTAACCACTAGGGCATCAAGGAAGGAAAGGCCTTGTGTGGGGGATCATGGCTGAACTGAGCCTTGAAGAGAGCCAGGGATGCTAAGAAGTGGAGAGGAGAAAGAATGGCATTCCAGACATTGGGGACCATCCATGTGAAGGCACGGCCCAGAGTGGGGATGAACATGGCCACCACCACAACTCGCCTTTCTGTAGTGCTTCAAGGCTGGCAGAGCAACTTTGCATATGTCACCTCATTTGGCCCTCACACAACACCCTGGAAGTCAGGGCCCGTTGTCATCTCTCTTTTACAGGTGCAAAAAAATGAGGCTCAGAGAGGCTTAGCAACTTGCCCAGGGTCACACAGTGAATGAGGTGGGACAGGATGAGGCAGGATCCAGACTCAGGCCATCCTGGCTCCAAGTCTAGCATTGCACCACCTCTAAGATGAAATATGATACCTAGAGAATAGCTCATAGACCAGTTTAACTGGAAAAGAAAGTGAGGCGGAACAGGACCAGAAAGGTATATATGTAGGTACCACATTGTAGAGGGCTTTCAGCACCAACCTGAGGATTTTGTATTCATTCAAGAGGCAACAGGGAGCTACCAAAGACTTTTCAGTAGAAAAGTGACATGGTCAGACCTGGGTTTTAGCTATTTCGGCAAGTGTAGAGCATTGATTGATGAAGGAAGAGAGCAACGAGGAAGTTGTTACAGTAGTCCAGGCAAGAGATGAGAAGGACCTGACAAAGAGTCCTAGCTGTGTGGATAGAGAGAAGGGGAAGGTTGGAAGCAAAGCTTGGGGGCAAAGACCATTTTATTTTTTTTGTCTCCATATCCCCGTCACCTAGCACAGTGCTTAGCACATAGTAAGACCTTAGGATATCTGTTTAGTTTGTTTCATTAAATTGATCAGAGATGCAAGAGATTTTGTAGAGGTAGAATTAACAAAATTTGGCTATTCTTTGGACACAAAGTGTGGAAATCTCCTAAAACTCTGACCAGGGTCCTATTCTCTCTTTACGTACTCTTGAGAGCTCCCTCATCGATTCAGTTACTGTTTCTGTGTAAACAACTCTAAAAAATCTGTGTGTCTAGCCCTGATCTCCTTCTCTCTGGGCAGGAAAACCATGAATAATCTAGCAAAGGAAACCGAGAAACGGTCAAATAGGTAGGAGAAGAAGCAAGTGAGAGCAGTGTCATGGAAGCCAGGGAGGGGGAGGTTTCCAGGAGTAAAGGGATGGTTGAAAGTGTCAAAAGATGAAGTGGAGGCAGAAAATATAAATAGCTCCCCGTAAATAAACAGCAAATGTGTGTGTGCGTGTGTGTGTGTGTGTGTGTATGTGTGCATAAATATATATACATATATATGTATGTATATACAATATATATAATATATAGCAGTAAATATCTGGGAGTTTGGCTGTAAAAGACAAAAGAGTTATAGGATGATAGCTTGAAGGAATGGCAGGATTAAATGAAGGTTTCTTAAGGATCAGGAAGACTTGTGTATGTTTACAAGTGGTGGTAAAGGAACCAGTGGATAAGGAGAGATTGAAAGTGAGAGAAAGAGGAAAAGATTGATGGGGCAACCTGACAGGAGAAAGGAGGAAATGGGATCAAGATTTGGGAGAACAGTCACCAAGTCAGACCGTCTTAGGTTAGAAAGGAGCACTGCCATATTGGAGATGGCTATCTAACTCCTTTTCCCCCTCCCAAACGCCCCATGCTTCTACTCTGCCTGAGGCCCTCCTACTTCATCTTCCCCTGATTAAAGCACCCCGGTGCAGCACAGTGACAGGGCCCACCTTGTGTTTCAGAACCAGTACATCCTTTTGTGGTTTCATCCTGACGGAGACGGTGATTGGAGCGGAGCCGCCACTCGCCAGGTGGCAGCGCCCACCGCGTCAGCATGCTCGTGTCTGCCTCGTCCCTCCCTCCCCTGGTGCCTGTGTCTGCAGAAAACAAGACCAGATGTGATTTCTTTTTAAAAAACAAACAAACACACAAACAAACAACCGGCAACTACAACAACAACAACAACAACAACAACAAAAAGAGGAAAAAAATATACCACGATACAAAAAACAAAACTAGGGAAAAAAAAAGCTGTAAAAATCACTGGCGTTTGTGGGGCTTCAGAACCAACCAGCTGCTCCTCCCGTCCACAGCTCCATGTGTGTGTCTGTCCGTCTGTTCCTCGGCTGTCTCGGGTGACCAGGTGTTGCAATGAAAATGTCCACAAGGCTCCACCCCCTCTGTTGACCCCCGTGTTGAACGGTGTTAGTTTGTTAGATGAAAAAACAAAAAACAAAAAACAAAAAACCAAAAAAACAAAACCCACAAAAAAACAAGCACTAAGGTATTTTGCATTCTCTCTGCCAACGCATGGGCCTTTGCCAGTGGTGTACTTGCACGTGGCCGTCGTGAGCTGTTACCGTTTGTCTTTTCAGGGACGTGGGGCTGCCGGCTCCGGGTTTTCCTTTGCCTTTTTCCTCTAGTTGGCCTGTGGGTTGCTATCACTTCTTCCTTCCTTCCACCCAACGTTCTTTCTTTGGTTGAGGAGGGAAGAGGCGTCCCTGGGCTCTGTCCCTCCTGTGCCAGGCAGACTGCTGGTCAGCAGCATGTCCAGGGTTGTCAGAAAGTGACTCTGGGCTCCCAGACTCTGGATGGGCTGAGATCCCGGCACTCACACTAGGGGACATCCTCTATGCTTGTCATCCCCCTCAACTAAAGAGCCTGTTGTCAAGAACCTCCTTGTGCCATATTGGCCTCGTCTCTTACTCTGAAGCCTTGAAGGCTGGTGATGGCATGAAGGGCGAGCAGCTCTGGGTGAGGATTGTGAAGAGTGCTGAGGGGCATGGCTGGGAGAGGGGAAAGAGATGGGGAACAGGGACATGCTGGGTCCTTCTGGATCCAGATATTATATGCGTCTGCAGGCTCAGGAGTGGGGGAAGCCTGGGCCAGCCAGCTCCCAAGTGCCCAAGAGAGTATGCTAAGCCTCACAGAAAGGGGAACCCTAACTTCTGGAGACAAAGCATTATCTCCTACCGACTCTCATTTCCTTTCCTCAGCCCTAACAGCTTCACATATGGGAAGCACAGTCAGAGTAATTACTCTGTTTGACCAGGATCTTGACCCCCCCCCCCAACTGACAGAGATAACTCAGGAGCCGAGACTCCCAAACAACCAGCTATAGAAAATAAAGGCTTTGGGCCCTTAGGAAATAATCTTTCTTCTTGCCTGAAAGCAGCTTCTGCTTCTTCCCTCTGTCTGGTGGGTCTCTGCACAGTAGACAGTGAATGTATTGACAGCTCTGTGGCAGCTCCTCTGAATTTGGACCCAGAGAAGTCTGTTTCCTAGGGCCTACTGTCTCCTTTGGTTCTCTCTGGCCCTCTATCGGGGCATTCCAATCTCTTCTCTTATCAGGATAAGAATTGACAGCTCACAAAGGTTACATATAGACTGAAGCCTTTCTTCCTGGTACTGCAGCCCCTGAAATGGGGATAGAGAGGTTGTTATTCCCCTTTATGTTATGCCTTTCCCCCAACCTAGATGAATCAGCTAGGTCTTGTGGAGGACTACCCGGGGCTATTGTGTGCTCTCCTATGGAGAGGCCTCTGGTGTTGTGGGATGGAGGAAATCTGTGGGGAGGCAAGGACAGTCTCCACCACTCCCCCTTCATTGAAGGTGAGAGAGAAGGAGGGAATCCTGTAAATGGGAAGTCGGGTTAGTCCCACTGGCGACCAGAGTGAGTCTAAGACCGAGCAATCATTTCCTCAAACTCTGTCCAGTAGAGCAGTAAGGATTTGAACCTGGCTAGGTGGTTGGAAGTTCCCTAGAGAAAAAGGATACATTAGGAAAGAACAGTGGATCCTCTTGTTTCCCGGGGCTGAAAAAACTGTAGACCATAAGAGTCACATTAAGCCCTGTCATTGAGTTCCTTGGCCTGTGGTTGTGGTTTCGAGTGTCCATATTTGGATGGAAAGACAGGGCTTGTAGACTGACTGGGTGCAACCCCAGGGAATCCCGGGAATAGGGTAAATAGTGTCTGGTTGGGATTTCTTGGGAGCTAGAGATGAAGGATGGTTGGGAGGAAAATGCTTCCTCCAGAGACACGACCATCTGCATCCAATCCCTGAGAGGGCCTTACTTGCCCAGTGGGGCTGGTAGGCTGCAGTGAGCCATGATTCTTAAGTTGGAAGAGGAGTCATGCTGGTCACGTGGTGGGTGCTCAACAAATGTTTAAGGATGGCTGCTGCTGCCGCATTAATCAGTATCAACAGCCATCTGATTCATTTATTGATGACCTACTATGTTCAAGGACCATGTTGATGGATTGATTGGGAAAGGACAAGGGCTAGATGAATAATGTCAGAAAGCAGAAAAAAAACAATGGGGATGAATGACTTTCTTCTGGGAACTTCAAGTGCCTAACTAGGATTGGAAAATTAAAGGAAAGATGCTGTTCTGGGCTCTATTTTCATTTCCCCCCGGGATTGAGAGAATATCCTACGGAATTCCCACTGTGGAAATCAGGGACTTGGGACAGGAATCGCACTAGGGCTACTTGGCAAGGTCAGAGAAGAAAGAGGAAAGAAACATACGTCAGTCTGTAAGGCCTGTGCCTGGTGGTGAAAACATCTGGATTTGATGAGAGGCCAAGGGTCAGAAACTGACCCCCAGACAAAATAAGGGAAAGATGTGTTGATGACTGGACCTATGCTCCTAGTCTGAGATTCAGAAGTGAGCATTGTGATTCTTATGTTGGAGGTAAGCAGTGCTAGAGGTGGGGATGGACTTCATGGCATTCTTTAGTCTACTTTGTACCCTAGCCTCAAAACCTTGGGGCCTAACCATGTCAGCCTCCAGTGTAGATCTCCCCATCCCCTGGCTTCTATGCTTTGAAATAGCATACCTTCATTGGGCTTCATTGATGATTAGAAGCAGAATTAAGGTGAGAAGAATTCATGGGCTCCTGCCCCCACCTGGTGCATTGTCCTGAGACTTGTCCCTTCAATCCAATCTAACAAGTATTTATGAGGTGCCCGAATGTGCACGAGGCATTGTGCTAGGCACCAAGGTTACAGAGACAAAACAAAAACACATCCCTGCCCCTGAGGAGCATGTGGAAAAAGGCATTTCAGCCAAGCATTGCAGGTTATCTTATCACTTTAGCCAGGCAGTCCCAAGAAGGAGAGATAGGAGAGAAGAGAAAACGAAGCTGGAAGGAAGGGAGAGCAAATGGCCACCAGGGATGACCTGGACACAGGGTGCTGTTACATGGTTCTTTGTTATTTCAGGATCAGCCGGACCTAGAGTACAGCTGATGGCCTGAGGAAGGGGAGGCAGCTTAGATCAGTCTGGGGACCCTGAGGATGAGACTATAGGCTGAGGTGGCTGCCCCCTCCCCCATGGTCAGGGAAAATTCAGCTGGGGCAATGCTCTAATGTCTCTCTTTGTCTTAGTTTTGCAAATGTGGACGGTCCTTCCGCAAGGGTTATGTGTTGAGGATATATCCAGACCTCAGGAAGGGGAGGCAAAGACAGCATGGTGGCAGACCAGGATGCAGAAATTCAAGGCCTCTGCTTAGCTTCATTGACTCATTCATACCTTGATTCAAGGTTTGGGGGGTGGGGGTGGGAATGGGGGTGGGATGGCAGACAATAGAGAAAATTGACTCTCTTTGGCTAAAAATGTGTGAGTTGCTCAGGGATGAGTGCCCTAGACTTGGGGTAGTTGACGGGCTGATTGATCTCTTGCTGATGAATTCTGGTCCCATCCTTTCCCCATCCCATTTGGGTGTAGCAGTTACTTAATTGATCCAATGAGAGCCAGTCTATTTGATGACTACTTTTGCCTAGGCCAGAGACTTTTGGGGGCAGTTGGGTTAGTTTTGCAGGAGAGTTTTCCTCCTTGCCATGCAAAGTACCGTCCTTAACTCAGTGCAAGTATTTTGCTGTGGCCATCTGCACTGGGGAAGAAAATATAACCCAGAAAATGCATAGCTGTTTGAGGAAAGGTATGTGGACAGTGATGAAATATGGGCCAGGAGTTAGCGTGGAGGAACATCTCAGGTGTGACATGCTGAAAGTCATCAGGTGGTATAGTTTATTTAACTACCGCATTCCTTCCCTGGCTATAGACCAGGAGTTAGGAGCACTAAGAGGTGAGAAACATGGTGTAAGGAAGCAGCCATTGATCCCGTGTCATCTGCCATTCTCAGAGAAACCCTGGAGAAATCCACCCTGGCCTGGCTCATCTCTGATTCCTACAACTAAAGTTCAGAGGTACTTTATAATGAACCTAAAGGCCTGGAAGGGTCTGGGATTCTTATGTTCACCCCAGAGTGCACCCTGACCCTCAAGGCTGGGCCAAGATTAAAGTCCTTTGAACCAAGTTTACCAAGTGATCCTGGGCTACTGGGAGTGACTGGAGTGACCACCTTCAGGTCCTGGAAGCCACGTGGCCTTTTAGAGTTTGAAAGGAGAGGGGGGGTGGATTGTTTACTCCACCAATTTTCCATCATCCTTTAAAGACCCAGAAGTTAGAACCAGCCTGACTTCCTTTGACCAAGATGGTTCCCCATGTCTTAGAACAAATGACAGGTCTAAAGCAATAGACTGGAAGCTTGACTGTTGGGGTGAAGGAACCATCCCTAACACTCATACCAGTCATCTTCCTGCTGTAAACATAACGAAACAAAAATGTATAGGATACATCTCCCAGGGTATGGCAAGGTAAAGGCTCTGCTCCCAGGGACCATAGACGCCTCTCAGGTAGAGCGCAAGGTGTTCACAGAAACTCAGCAAACCTTTGAGTCAGTTCCTGGCACAGATATTGAGCACCCTAATATCAACCCACGTGCATATAAACGTACATACATACACATACACAAAAATGCTTTTGTTCATAAACATGTCCGCACTCCTACATGGACTTGAGCAGTGATTTCAAAATGCACTTTTCAGATACCCCAAAATGTTTCTAATTAAAAACATACATCCTGGGGAGTTTTAAATTGAAGAGTGAAGTACGGCCTGGTAAGGACAGAATAGGTATTAACTCCAAAAAGAATAAGAATGCGTCTGAGCAGAAGGTAGCACTGCTTGAACAATGTAACAGTTTTGTTCACGGGGACTCTACGCATAGGCAAGCGGTGGTGTGCACCCAGGCAGCCAGCAGGCAGGGCCAGGTGGAAAGTGTCTCCTTTCCACACAGCCAGAATACTTCATCCATTATAATAGCACAGTCATAAAGGCCCTTTGGAATGGCTGTAAATGTTACACAGACTTCCTTTCTATGTCACATCAGAGTGACTGCCAGAAGGTGAATCTGGCACTGGGGATCCCAGCAATTCCTTTATCCCTTAACTACAATTCTATCCCCTCTCCAGATCTATTAAACTCATTTCTTTTCTCTGAAACCCCAGCAGATCTCTGGGATGAGGTAGGGGTTAAACTTCCTAACCCATTTTACCCTTCCAAACCCTAATGTCTTCCCAGTGTTGAGCATACACTCGAGCAGGTTGAAGCACTGTTGTGAGTGGGTGATGATAGAATTGGTGGGCACTGTCTAGAGGGTAAGGGTTAAGCCCTGACCACATTACCTGGATCAACAGGAAAGAGATTTCCTGGAGGGAGGAATGTTCTGGAACTTAGCTCATAAGGGAGCTTGAGGTTTGAAGATAGATTGAAAGTGTAACCTAAAAGTAGAAAAATGAATAGGTGGGCCGATGGATGGATGGATGGATGGATGGATGGATGGATGGATGGATGAATGAACGGATGGATGGATGGGTGGGTGGGTGGATGGGGAACTTGAGAGAGGTGAGGGTGATGCCTTAATCCTCCATGGTTAGGAAAGGGGAGCTGTGTGTAGCTCTCTTTAGATGGGATTTTCCCATTTAGTTTGCATGTGTTTGTCTTCTGGGAAAGAGTGAGTTGGCAGTGGGAGCCCAACAGAAGGATGGAAATTGTATAATGGAATAATTCTGTATAATGGAATAATCAGATGATCTTGAAGGCTGGGAGGGACCGGGCAGCTAAGACAAAGGCACTAGAGGGTGAGGACAGAGTAGGAGGTGAGAAGATCTGGAATCAACTCAGTGGAAATACAAATTGGATTAAATCAATTGGATTAAATCAATTGCATTTAATCCTGAGATAAGGGGCATCTCTCACTGGCCATATTTTTGCCCCATTCCCTAGAAGCCACCCAGACAACCCCCTAACACAATTCACTTTTAATTTAAGTGGGGATTTCTTTATCTTTTCCTCCAAATGAAGGAAAGTGAGGGGAAGGAAGGGGAAGAAGGATGGGTAATCAGGTGGTCCCTGGTTGAGAGTAAAACAGAACTCTGAGCCCACAGAGGAGAGATCAGGAATAGAAGCTCTTTCAGTGGCAAACCCACAATGTACACCCATTTCAGAATCACCAACAAAATGACTGGAAGGTACTGGGCTGCCCTCTTGTGACTGGCGGAGTTTTCCCTCAGTTTTCTTTTAAGTGATTTTTGAAAGTTCCCTGAATAAGAGGACACTAGGCATTTCTGCCTGGGGCCAAGTCTGGGCAGGGAGCTTTTAGGGTAAGAGAAACATCACTCCTGCTCTACCCCAACAAGGAGTGTGACCCAGTATTTAGCAGCAAAGGGGACCACGGAAAGCCTGTCCCACCTCCTACCCTTTTGTGTCCTGGGGCCTCTTCACTCTCCTTTACCAGTCATCTTGTTATTACTATGGAGCTGCGTGTCTGGGGTTATTTGGGGATTTTCGGGGGAGGGAGGAGGGGTAATTTTTTTTTTTGCATGACCTCTAAAGAGAAAAACCATATAAACCCAATGATAGCTAGGTATACATAACTTTTGGCATGTGTATATCTATCTATCCTGAGGAAGAGAACTTGATGAAAGATGAGCACTCTGCTCTGTGAATGCTGGGGGATCTTTCCTCTTTTCTGACTTTCTCTTCTTTCTTTTTGCTGAATTTCATTGTCTTTTCTTTCTGAGCCTTGTAAGTGTAAAAACAAAAATGATTCTCATTTTGTTCTGTCTCGGGAAACTGCAAATAAAACAAACAAAAAAATGGGACAAACTGTTCAGTGTGTGGTAGCTTGCTTTTTACCTTAACCTGGCTCTACCTTTGACTTTGCCTCTGGCCTAAGTCACCTTCGGCCTTTCCCACTGGGTGGCCTTATAAACACTGCATGCCTGCCCCTTTTCCCCAACCCAGAATAGTAGTCCTGGAAAAGTTCCGTATGCTCATCTGGGACAGATGAGAGCTGGCATGGGAGCTGGCCTTGACCCTTTGGTTGAGCTTGTTGGTGAGATGAATGGGACCATAAATGCCCAATGAAAGTCAGCATCATCACCATGAATTAAGAGTGAAGGCTGGCTCAGCTCTGGGTGGCTTTTACTCGTACCAACTCCTGTCAGTGCCCTAGGATGCCACTTCTCCCTAGGAAAAAGACAGTTCAGGCCAGCCCCACTAGCTCATCTCTTTATTTTGGATCTTTCTAGATCCTTGGTGCCCAGGGAAAGAGATCAGACACCAATTACACAAACAAAAACCACCCTGCCAACCACAGAAGGTCCCTTGTAACCTCCACTTTCTGTCTATGACATCTTCTAGTCTTCTCACTTTTACCATGCTCCCTTCCGGACTCACTGCACTTATGTACCAAGACCCCTCCACACCCTCACTATGCTGGGTTTGGGCTTGCCCTCCAGCATGAACAGGGACACAGCTAAGTCAAGTCCCCTGTGGAAGTCAGACCACGAGGGATAGACTGACTGTATCTGAGATGTAAAGGGGCATCAGGGGATAGTGGTTGGCAGTGATACATAATAGCCTGCCCACATATTTCCATGGTAACCTCAGAAAAGGAAACATTCCAAACCTGTTCAATGTTCTTTCAGCCACTGCATGACTAGAGGTTGGAAAGATGGACAATGATCCCATCACCTCCTATCCCTTTATCACTCTAATGCCCCCTCCCTCCTCTCAAAGCAGAAGTTGGCAGAGAGCCTTGGCCTCAAAGCCCCCACCACTCTCCTGTCACTTGCTTTCTCAATCTCTGTGGCCAGAGCGCAACTCAGTCACTAACTGCTGTCAGTCAGATGTTATTTTTAAATTCCATTTCCATTGCTTCCTCAGCAAGGAAATAAAGGCTTAAAAAAAAAAAGGGGCAAAGACAACAATAATCTAAGACATCTTTAACTTTGGGGACCCAAATGACATAGACTGATGGTGACTTAAGATCAACAGAAAGGGATATTTTGTTGGCTTAGCATCACAGACCTGATGCAAGAGGGCACACGCTGCATCCAGCACAAACAGGAGGGTTCCCTGAGACTCCTTAATGAAATATGTGAATGGGGAGGTTTTCTCTGTAAATGACCATTACTCCTGGCCAAAAACTCAAGGGATTTGTGTCCTTTATCATGCCAAGGGACAGATATGAAGTAGTTAAGGCCTGGCCCTCCCAGCCAAGGGACAGAGTGAAAAACCCATGGTGTCTGTCTCAGAGCACATGCAGTGTGTTCAGGGTTCAGCTTAGTTAGGAGCTGTCATGGGATGAGCCTACCAACAGCATCCTTTCCAGGCCAGAGTTCTCCCAAAGGACCTGAAAGAAGAGAGGGAGGGGATGTGCAGGCAGGCACTGAAGAAGGAAGAAGTGATTTGGCACAACATCCAGAACACTCTCCCTCCTCCTCTTCACTGAAAGTCCCTACCCAAGCCCCTGGGCACATCAGTCAGTAAGTGCCGACTGGGTACCGAGCACTGCTGGGTGACGGGGACACAGAGAAAAGAAACAGTCCTTGCTTTCGAGAAGCTAACACTTCACAAGGGAGACCAGTGCAGATCTTGGGTCCTCTACATAGCGTAGACAATTTTCATGATTTGCCGTGGCAACAAAACAAAACAAAACCCTACATGTCAGCCTTTTGGTAATAGGTTTTTTTCAAACCTAGCTAGGCTGGTGCCCAGATGACTGAGACGGTCTGTGGCTGTGTTCACTGTGCTCACAAGCCTTTCTAGCTTTGTAGGACTGGCTAGACTCTCACTGGCATAACCTTTTAGATTCTGGGGTCATTTCTGTGCCACAACAAGGCATCAAAGTTCAGAATTTCAGTTTTTATTGTGTTTTGCCATTTCCTTCTCAAGCTCATTTTACAAATGAGGCAATTGAGGTAAACGGGGTTAAGTGGCTTGCCCAGCGTCACACAGCTAGTGTCTGAGGCCAGATTTGAACTCAAGTCTTCCTGACTCCAGGCCTGGCATTCTATTTGCTGCACCACCTAGCTGCCCTTCAATATTAGAATTTAGAATTTTTGGAGAAATGGAAGTTCTTAGTTATTAAGTGAGATTTAAGGTGCTTAAAGTTAATACCTTACTGTATCAGACTTTTGTCTTTTTATTCTAATTTATATAGAGACTTTTTATTCTATGCACAGAGCACACCAAGATCAAAGATTTAGAGCCCAGGGTATGAAAGGACTTGCCCAAGGTCACACAGGCAAGAGTGGCAGTCCGAGAATTTGAGCCCAAGTCCTCTGACTCCAAAGCTGTCATTCCTTCCCCTGTGTACCCTATGCCTTCCCATGGCAGGGTAGCATCTCAATGCCAGGTTTTCCCCACATCTTTCTGTGAGGAGATGAAATGAACTGGAAAGGTTTTGAGCAGGAAAAGCTGGGGTGAGGGATATCTGCTCTTCAATTTCCTGGTCTGTTTCCCCAGATCAGTCTGTGAGCCCTGCAGCTCTGAATTCTCCAGGTGAGGTTGAGATGGCTATGTCTGCTTGAAAACTCAGCTAGGAATGTTAAGGGTTCCAGAACTTAAAAAATAAGGAACAGGGAAACCAGAAACTCAAAAATTACAATTACAAAAGGACTTTTCCGTTTAGTGACCTGAAGATGAGAGTTGAGATTACTGTTTATGATTTATTTTCTCTCTCTTTTCTTCTCTCTGACAGCTGTCATATTCCATTTGGGAATGTACACTGGCCTGTCAAGGAGGATCTAGTGGGGGCTCTATGACTAAGGTCACATAGTTCTTCCACAGCAAACTGAATTTACACAACTGAACATCCAAACATTCCTTAATGAACCACTACATATCCACAGATAGGTTATACCTTAGTTGTAGACTGAAGAACCCTAACATTACTGGTTAACCTTTTTGTTCTCATTTTTGGAATTTTCCATCAGAATATACATATTTGTGGCAAAAGATAAGTTGTTTTTTTTTAACATCAGTAATAAAGAGATACAAAAGACCCAATTCAGAAGTCAGGAAAAAAGTAAAGCCTCATTAAGAGATGTGTTTCCAAGACTGTCCTGGAAAATCTGAGATATGAAGTTGCCACAGGCAGTCTTAACGGGCTGGAGAGGGTGAGGGGTACTACCATAGCCTTTGACTGAGCACAAGTAGGATCACTGCTCTTAAGAGACTATATAGTAGGTGAGGCACAACAGAAGTGAAGAAAGAGGTCCTTTGTGATGCTGCCATCTTTATGTCACAGGTGACCAAGGCCATAAATGTTCTCATTAAGGAATGACAAGGTTGTTAGTTGTAGCAAGTCTGTCCTTTGGCAATAGGAAAAACATGTCTTACCTCCTACTCTGATATTCCACCTTATGGTCTCATGGTGGGGGAAAAACACCAGGCATAAACTGCCTTAGAGATATAATGGGGTAGGAGAATTGTCAACTTTTAGAGCTGGAAGGTAATGAAGAAATTCCTCTTCCATTGATAGAAATATTTCATCAACATTAACAATGTTTAACCACATATTCTGTGAAGGCTTGATGCTAAAAGCTCAACCAGAAAAAGACTCAACAGAGCTACAGCGATACCCCTGTTTTAACTCCTTTAATACCAAAGAAAGCCACAGGATCATTTTCAAATTTCAAGACAACTTTTATCCAGACAGGAATCTCTCAAACAGAACATACAGAAGTAGATAGCGATTATTAAAATACACTCTTTGCCAAATGATAAATGTTTAGCAAAAGCATTAAGTTAAAGAAACAAGAAGCTACAATAATGCACAGAAAGGACCAAGTAACATGACACCACTGCTGAAGAGTATCCTCCTACCCTCCCTTCCAAAAGGCATCCTGCTAGGGCCACGCCTCTTGCTCACCAAAGTCATGCTTACCGGAGATGCTGAGGCCAAGTTATGAGTGAAAGATTTTGCTTTCTCTTAGCTTTCAAAGTCAACGAGTTCTCTCTATTCATACTGTAGTACAAGCTTTAGACTGAGTTTAAAGATCTTGTACTGCCTCCTGTCATATTCCAAGGCAGTTTTCAACTCTTGGAACTATAACCAAGGGAGAAAAAGACAAAACCTGAATGGCATTTATCCTTCACATTTAAGAATAATTTGAGTTAGAGCTGAAAAATTAAAAAAGAAAAAATTTAGCCAAGTGATGACGGTAAGTACAAAGTCTACTTTTTGGCCATAAGTCTATGGAGTTTTAGCAGGGTTGGGATGGGCAGCCACCAAGGGCACTCCTTGAAAAGTCTGATGAACTTGAGGTTGTAGGTGACCCCATTCATCAGTACTGGCATTGTCATCCATCTTGTGGCAAGAAGGAAGAATAATGTTTCTAGGCCAATTTTGTAGTAGGTACTGTTATTTTGTAGTAGGTACTGTTACCTATCAGCCAGCATAATTTCCACAGAAATATTGATGCCAATTGCAACTATAAGGAAGTGGTATCCACTAAAACACTTACAGTTGAATTTGTCCCCTCAATAACCTAAATTCTCTAGTGAGTTTTATGCCTGTTGAGATCTGAGATGACACTAGCCTTGAAAAAAGTTCACAGGCCAATAAACACTTGACTCACTGCACTATCTGGGGCCCAAATATCTTACAGTTTGTACAGGCCTTCTATGGCCTTTGCCTTCACCAAGCTGAGCCAAGGGAAGTAATTTCTTTGGCAGAATCCCAAACTAACACTCAAATAAAAGATGCTCATCAGAGGATGCAGGATCATGCTGACTCAGGGCTTCTGTGGTGACTGGGTAACTTAACAAGTTGAGACTCTCCTTTTGCAGCCCAGTTCTGGCACACGAATTACTCTGCCTACAGAAAATACTGTACAACAACAACAACAACAAAACAACAACAACAAAGCAGCTTATACATCCTATTTAGACGTGGCAACAAACATCTGTCCAGGGGCCCAGACTGCTCAAGATGACCTAACACCCTAATCTGATTACCGGAGCACTCTTGCTTGGTTGCCTGACTGCTTTTGCTTTTAATACCTTAAAGGGAAGAAGAGGGTGAGTCTGAGCCCTCAAGGAGCAGTAGAAGCAAGTGTAGTGCAGTAGGTCAAAAGAAATCGAGTGCCAAGATCCTGTTAATGCCGAGTGAGTCAGTGGTACATTTAGGCAGCTCAGCACTGAAAGGGCCACAGAGCTTGGCCTACGTTCATACAAAAAGGTGCTTTGAAGCACAAAGGAGGCCAGATAAATATCCTCAGCATTTACAGAGGATTGGGCACTCTGCCTCTGCCAGGCTGGGAGCCTCTGAAATGTGTCTGCCAGCCCCAGGACAGGGGCAGATATGCCATGGCATAGTTGGCACACTTTTCCCGGTATAAATCAGCAGATGGCAGTATGGGAGTCTCAAAGACATTCTCACCAAAATGGGTAAGTCCCTAAGGCAGTCACATGGCCAGAAAGATAAGAGAATTAAGGTTAACTTTCAGTGCAAAAAAAAAAATCATTTGGAAAAGTAGCTAAAGAACACACTATTTTGGACCAGAATTGTAATATTCAGGATATGTCAAATCACTGCAATGCTGTGAAGAGCTGCTCAAGATGCAAATGCTAGTTGGGTCCCCTACCCCAAAATGATACTCACAGCTGATTATCCTCAAATTAACCAGCTTTAATAAAGTGCCCTACTTTCTTTCTTTTACTTCATTTCCAGATATGCTGGGTAGGATAATCACCACTTGCTTACATCATTAAGTATATCTGAGCTCCTCTCACAGACCTCCCCACCTCAAATGAGTTCTAGAGAACTTTATGGACAAGTCTGTCAGGACAGGTCATGGGCCTCACTACAAGGCAGCACTGGAAGAAATGGGAACACATGTACAAGTTAGAAAACAAAGCCTGTTAGGGTCCAAAGAAGTTTTAGGTTATTTGAGGTATGTTCCTTGTTTCTCAGTATAAAACCTTTCCACTAACTTGTCAGGGTCTCAAGGCTTCAGTTTTTTCTCTTTTGAGAGGGCTCCCACTTTCCCTGAGGACAAAGATGGTAAGGGGTCTACTCAAAAATAAAAGGACCTTCATGATTGATCTAAAGAAGGGAAAGAAAGGGGACCCCCATCCACGTGTGGCTGGGTCATCAGAACTCACTTTCATCAGCCGCTAAGAAGGTCCTCTACCAAGCCTGGAACGGTGGCAAAATTCCCATTTGTCTTTAACTGTACATTATTCACCTGGAGTTACTTCCTTCTAGTGTTATTATAATGAATGTAAAAAATAAAATTAAAAAACAAAACCAACCAAAAAAACCAGAATCAAGAAGAGATTTGGTCCTGACTTTCCTGTGGGGTTTTGCAGAAGTCAGGGGGCCCATCAAATCCCTCCCAGGAAATTTATCAGAGAAATGAGCCCTTCAGCACCTACAGGAGTCATTGAGAATTTTTGTTTCATTCTGCCCCCAAATATGTTCTTTTTGAGGTTCATATTATCTTTCCTTTCGGTGAAAAATTACAGTTAGGCATACAAACATCTCCCCAAAGTCCCTCCCACCTTGCCCTCCTCAGTTCATCCCAGGGGCTGAAATCTGAAATGGAATATTCCCATTTCAGGACACGATTTGAGTTGGTTTCTTCTTTCCTGGGTGCTTTACAGTTCTCAACATGAATGACAGGCAAAGTTTCCAGAGCAGGGTCATCACTGGTTGGGGGTCACATGATGTCACAGCATGAGTTTTGTTTCCGGGCCTTGGAAGAAATCAAGAATTAGGAAAGGAGGGTTAGAAAAGTTAATAGATAATAAGGACAGTGGGGAAATGTGCCTTTTCTCTGGGAGCCATCTGTCAGGGAAGGTTGCAACAAAGAACTCTAATGTCACAACTGACGTCCACAGATAAGGATGTTGCCTGATGGGACCCAGATCTCACATCTATGCTTTCACAATCATGTTGAGGCAAGGAAATAGAAATGGACAAGCTAGAGAGAAGCCAGCCTTCTTATTTTGTACTTCCACAGAAAATACAACACCCTAATTCACTCTCAAAAACAGAAATTAGGGCTACCACCAAAAAGTTAGTTCATGTCACCAGAAACACAATAAATTAATATTTTTAATGCTAAGGTTTCTTCTCACATTGCATCAATATGTTAAAAAGTCTTTTCAGCTAATTGGTTCCAACTAATTAGCCCCTATGTCCCAGTTCTCCCTCTTCTGATCAGTTTAATACCTTTTGTTCATATAATTTTGACATTTTTCTCAAATAGCCCAATTGGTTAGAGAATGATGCTAAGGAGGACAAGACTTGGTGTCTAAAATCCAGTCAACAAACATTTATTATGCATCCACTACGTGTAAGATTCTGCCCTTGGTATTGGAAATACAAAGGAAAACATCAGAGCTCAAGGAGCATCAACATGTGTGTGTGTGTGTGTGTGTGTGTGTGTGTGTGTGTGGGTGCGTGTAACAGAAACAAAGACAGAGAGGCGCACAAATAATACAAGTTACACCGAGTGCAAAGGAGAAGTCCAACAGGGGGGCAGGAAATTCTATGAAGGAGAGATCACTCCCAGTTTTATTGAGATCAACGGCTTCGTGAAAAAAGTGCCACTTGAGCTGAATTTAAGAGGGAAAGGATGTCCATTGGTGAAGATAAAGAAAGACTCTCCACATGTGAGATACATCCCACAGGGAATGAGCACACAAATACACCAAAGCAGGAGACTGTATGATGGTATCATGAAGCCCCATATGGACCAATCAACACCATGGTTTCACAGCCACCAATCATATCTTTAACCCCATCTAGGTGTCTTACAAATGCATGTTGGTTACAAAGTGAAAACATGTGGCTGGCTCATTTAAGTCTAGACAAAACTTGAAGCTCATACCTTTCTTCGGTTTTTTAATACTGCCTTTCCTAAGCAATGTTGTTCTTAACATGCTGTCCTTCCCCCTTCTCTTCCTTTATACATTTAGCTGCTTATTTGTTGTATTCTTCCAGGAGAATATAAGCTCCTTGAAGGCAGGAACTTTTTTCTTTTGATTTTATATTCTTGATGCCTTGCACACAGTAAGCATTTAATAAATGTTTATTTAATTGGTTTAATCAATTTATTCAAAAGAATAAACAAAATCAGATGGTAAGCAACCCTTTCCTTTGAGAGGAGGGTCTAACTTCAGAAGTCCTTAGGGGGTAAAAAAAACATTACTGACCTTAAAATGAAAAAGATTAGCTTCTTCCATAAGACAGACAACTAGTAGAGTGGCAGTTTGGGATAGTATTAAGGGTCCCTGATCAGAAGTCAGGGGTCTTAGGTTCAAATCTTGACTCCACACTTACAACTATGTGAGCCTTATTTTTCTCATTTATAAAATAGAGGCAAAAACATTGCTGAAAGGAAGTTTTTTTAAACCTTCAAGTACTCATAAAAGTATGTTGTTGCTGTTATTAAAAAAAAAGCCCAAAGATTTGGTATTAGAGACATCACAGAATCTCCCACATAATCTCCATGTAACTCAAATACTGGCAGCCCTTCCTCCTATGGGAAATAGAAGCTGTTTCCCAGAAGAGGCTCTGCTTCCAAGCAGCTTTACATACTCTTTCTTTTCCTTGCCTCAGATCCAGAAAGCACCTAGGTACAAAGCTACCATGATTCCTGCCTTCCTCCTTGCCAAAGATACGGATGTGACCTTGTATGTACCAAAAAGCTATTCAGTGCTCAAAGAGTTAACACATACCAATGGCTACTGAATATTCCAAGAAAAGCCTGGCATCCCAGAAGGAACACATGTAATACAGTAGGGCTCATTTTAAGAAAAGACTTTCTGGGAAAGAGGTGGGGGTTGCCAAGTACTTACAGTTTTATAGAAGGCTTTGGACTGTGTTCCTAGCACTTCTGATTTGGACACCAAGTCATCTAGTTTTTCTCCTCGTTCTAACAAAGACTCCATGGTGTTGTGCTGGATAAAAGAAAAAAGAACTCTGTGCAAATAAATGATGAAAGACCAGCCATGAGCACAGGCACTTGGAAGTGAACACAGAGAAACCTTATGGAAGTTTAGTTCATTTATGGAATCAGTGTCATTTGGACCTGTCCTCTGAGTGTCAATCACATACTCCAAATACAGCACAAAAAATGCTAAAACCAGAGAATGGTTGGTCAAAATTATTAATGGAAACTATCTATAAACCATTATGGAACTCAAAACACTTCTAATACACATACAGAACATTTCCTAAGAGAGAGTTTTCTATTATCACTGGGTTGAAGGCGGACTTTTTCCTGGGATTAACGATATTAAAAACCCTGGCAATTGTTACAAAAAGCTCATAGGATGTTGGGGGAGAATCAGTCCACAAACCAAAACTCTTCTATCTTAGGTTTTTGTTCTCTTAATTGACTTTATTTAAGGCCTTGTAATTACTATCAGAGGGAGTATGGCAGAGTGGGTAGAGCTGGTCTTGAAGCCACAAAAACCTGGGTTTAAATCCTTCCCCTGACAATTACTAACTGCATGACCCTGGTTACAATTTTCAGTGCTTTAGGCTATTCTACAAAACTGTAAAAAGTTCAGCACAGTATACTGGATAGGGTGTTGGAAGATGTGTGTTGAAGTTACTTCTACAACACAAGTTGGCTGAGTAACCCTCAGCAAATTACTTAATTTCTTGCTGCTTCAGACAGCTTTAAGACTATAAGCTGCAGAACAGCTGCTGATTTACATTGGTAGAGGGAGTTTGGGGACAAAATAAAATTTTAAGAGGACTGTATAACAATTACATCATTGCTTTATACTAACCGCATCAATATTTTTAAATTTTTTGGGAAATTTTGTTCTGGAAATTAACAATATTTAAACTCCTAGAAACCACCACTGCTTTTTAAAACCATGATAATGGGAATGGAATGGAAGATAATCAAGAACTGCCAAGAATGAAAAGGGAAACTACCATCCCTCTGAAGTCTTATTGTCAGTTTGCCACACAGTGTCCCAGTGTACCATAGCTAGCCACAGTTTTACAAACAACTTTAAAGTGACATGTGGCAAACATATTTGAATTTGCAGAGAATGAAAAATACACTTTTAAAAAGCATTTCTAAATAGGTAAAGAAGGACAAATTAATACCTCTTAATTCATCTAAATGATTTTATAAGATAAAAGGTCTGGTTTAACCGGATCAAGATATGAATTTGAAATTCCAACTGACGTTTTACAACAAAGGACTCATTAGCCAACAATTCTAACTTGACACATTATAGACAGACACTGAGCCTTGATGAGAATTCCTCTGCTCTCCAGAGTGGAGAGAAAGAAAATTAAAGACCAAAAAGAAACAGCAGATTTCTTCCAAGTTCCACACCAAGGGTAAATTCTTCAGCAGATCCAGGCATACAAAGAGGCGAAAAGTTGAGGGCTATCATCAAAAGCCAGAAACTAAAATCCAAGTGGTAAGGAAATACAGATATACTAAGAAAGATATGGAGATATAAAAAGAAATAAATCCTCAGATATATCTATCATCTCAAGCCTTTAATGAGTCTAATCCTTACTACTAGTGAAAATAAGATCTGTAAAGGAGATATTCCCAAAGGCAAAGGGTACAAAGGATGTGGATTCCTTGTAGAAGGGATTTAAAACTTTGTATCTAAAACAGAAAGAGGCATGTGTTACTGTGGAAGGGGACTTGACTTGGGAGTCAGAAGCCCTGAGCTTCAAACCCAGTTCTGACATTGTGCGGCACAACAAGTCACTGAACACCTTCCTTTCAGCGTATTTCATATGTAAAGCTGAGATGGTCACACTACCTACCTCTCAGGAATGTTTGCCTTTGTGAACTCTTAAAAACAAACCTGCCTCAACCTAAATATAATATAACTTTCAACCCAGACCTTCAATGGAAAATTGCTACATCTCCCAATTTCTACTTACCAGAATGATTTTGGTCTCATCTAACTCAGCTTGCACTTTCGTCATGGGGTCAGCTTCTCGAGGATTCTAGAAAGGAATAAAAAACAGGCCAGCTGAGTGGTGATCACATGAGACCAAATTAAAAGGAAGCAGGGAAATGTAAAGGTATAAGACAAACACTGTATTTCCAGCTTCTCGCTGTAGAAACAAGGTGCTAGATCCCAGTTTGTTTTTTTTTTATATTTGGCTAGGCAATGGGGTTAAGTGACTTGCCCAGATAGATCCCAGCTTTCAAAGCCCCTTTTAACAATCAACAATCAGCAACAAAGTTCTAAATTCCCAAGTTGTGAAAGGTTGTTTCAGATTCTCCCATTTTCTCAAAGTCATATCATCCAGGAAGTCAATCTGCTTAACAGACCTATGGAAATCTATGCAACAAACCCTTATTAAGCACCTACCCCTTTACAACATGAGAAGTGGTGAGGAGATGTAACTGTCAGGAAGCCCTATAGACACTCTGGTGCTGTGATAACAGACAAGCCACTCACCTTCTCCATCCCCAGGCCAGGTCCTCTAAGATTATAAATTGTAGATACTGAGCTATATCAGTGAATGGAGTTTCCATTCTAGGGAGTTTTCTCTACACTGATGAAAAAATAAGCATGTACCAAAAAGAAAATGTGCCAGGTACCGTGCGTGGAGCTGGAAATACAAAACCAGAAACAAGAAAGTCCCTGCCCTTGAGAAGCTTCCACTTTACTGGGAGGATAAAAATGTAAACAGGTAAGAAAACATAAAGTCATTCAGGAAGGGAAGAGCACCAACAGTCAGGGGAGACTGGCAAAGGCCTCCTCCAGGAGGAGCATTTAAGCTAAGGTCTGAAGGAAGTCAGGAATTCCAAAAGGTGGTTGTAAAAAGGGAGTGCACTGCAGGCAGGGAGACTGCCTGTGCAAAGACTCAGAAGAGGGAGATAGGATATCACATAGAAGTAACATCATGTAGAGGTAGTCAGTTAGCTGGAATGAGGAATGGTGGTGTTGGTTGTTGTCGAATTGTATCTGACTCTTCATGACCCCATTTGGTGTTTTCTTGGCAAAGATACTGGAGTGGTTTGCCATTTCCTTCTGCAGACTGTTTTATAGATGAGGAAACAGGCAAACAGGGTTAAGAAGGAATAATGTGAAACAAGTCAGGTAAAGGAGGCTGAAGCCAGACCATGAAGCACTTTAAATACCAAAGGAGTTTGCGTTTAATCCTAGAGCAACAGAGAGCAATTGATGACTCATGATCAGGAAATTGACATGATTAGAACTTGAGATAGATTACATGCAAAATGCAAAGAGGATGGACTGGAAGTGGGGAAGCTATTCTAATAATCCATATAAGAGGTGGTAAGAGAGTCTGAATTAGAGTGACTGTTATCTAAAGTACTTTGTTAGTCTAATATTTTCATAATCCTAAACAATACAATCTCTTTCACATATGACATTTTTCTTGAAATATTACCTGATATCTACTAAGATAACTATCCAGGGCTGCATAATGTATCGTAGCAGGTGATCCTACTGGCCAGTCTATCTTGTCAACCTGCTTAGAGAATTCATCTAGTACCTATAAGAAAAAGCAATATATTTCCATCAGTGTTCCCACCATGGGATTCTCAGACCCCAAATCAAATAAACGTCAAGCAGCGGTCATTATGTCTCTAGATCTCTAAAAATATTTCCATACTTACATAAGCCTAAGACTAAGAAAAGGATATTTAATGGAAAAAGTGAATCAAACTTAGAGCTCCCTCCCTCCTTTTCCAAAGTACCATTGAAACACACCAAAAATCTGACCAATGCTAACATCAATCTTCACTTCAGAGAGCTGACAGTGAAACATCTCTCCCTTCTCTTGGCAGAGAGATGATGGGCTACAAGTATGAAATAATAATATGTATGCTGTCAGTCTTGGCCAGTGTTTTACTTACTTACCTATACTTCTTTGATGCAAGAGAAGGTTCTACTGGGGAGGAGCAGGAGGTGGAAGTCATAAGGAAATAATAACAATATAAAAAAAACCCAATAAAACAATATTTTACATAGAAAAAATGGCAGTGCCATTATAAAAAGAAAAACTTGGGAAAAAGAGCAATTTTGAAGTAAGGAAGACAACTCTGTTTTAGGCATGTTGAGTTTGTAAGGATGGCAATCAGAGAAGGTACTGATAGCTCTAACTGTAGATGGTACTGAAGAAAGGCATTTCAATCCCTCATAACTTAGCAACTAAACTAAAGTATGTTTTCATACCCTGTAGTCTCACTAATACCCATATACATTTTCTCAAAGTTCTGTCAAACCTCTAAAGCAACTCACCTTTTCCAGCAAGGTGAAAGCCACCCGGGAGGGATATTCATTGTCTGCAATAACCACACCTGCAAGGTTGTCGTTCCGTACATACACGTGACATAAGTACTCTGAGTAGACAAAAAGTCACATGTGAGAAAAGTGGCATGTGGTGAGCAGGGTTTGAGGGGTAGGGACTGAGGTGTATATCTCTGAGAGGCAGCACAGATTAAACATACTGGACTTGGAGTCAGAAGACCTAGGTTCGTATTCTGGTTCTTACACTACTGTGTGACCTTGGGTGAGTCACTTCACATCTCTTGAGCCTCCATCTCATTGTTTATAAAAGAGGGATAGTAATAACCATACCTCACAAGGTTGTTGTGGGTGTGCTATAGAAACTTTAAGGTGCCACATTAATGTGAGGTGCTGTTATTTCTACCGCACAAACCCAGACAAATGCCACTTGAGAAGCAGATCTCAGAGTTCACAAATAAGATATTTAGGGATTCATTCTACAGAGCTGCTGGACCAAGAGCCAGGGAATTCTGAAGTCAGATACCTAAATGTTCAGTTAGGTTAATGGGAAATTATAATAATAACACCTTACATTTATATAGCACTTCAAGGTTACATGATAAGCAAGGGTACAACATGTGATATAATTGATATAAAAATATCAGGCAAGTGCTTGATCAAAACATTTTTTAAACCAGGCAATAACCACTGACTTTATTCACTAAAGAATTTTTAAAAGGCCAGTATAGTAGCAAGATCTCAAAGGTAAAAAAAAGACACCAACTTACAAATAACAATGTATTTGATGTTAAAAAACTGTCCATAAAAAGTCAAATGCCAAACAATAAGACAACCAGTAAGAGAAAAGAGTAAGGTAAAAAAATATGAGAAGGGAGTCATCACTGATGCTTATCAGATTTTACCTTTCCAAATGCTTCAATTATTTAGTTCAAGTACAAAGCTGGAATGTATGTGAAGAATGTCTTAAATATAAGAATTGAAAAAAAGGAAAATCACAGATGTGAGAGAAACTTTAAATAAAGGCTTCATTATTCTATTTCTGAGGAATGGAAACTACAGCTTATAGTCGTTCATACCATACATAATAATTAGCATTTATGGCATCAATAGTCGTTTCACAATCTTACCCTGCAACAAAGATGAGTAAAGTCAACATAAGATAAAGTGGTTGCGACTGTGAGTTTATAAACAGCTTTCCTGACTTATGCCTATAACACGTTGCCCTCTTAAAGAGGTGACAAATCCAAATTAGGGACAGAAAAAAAATCTCACAATTCAAAAGGCCTAGGTCATGGAAAAGAAAAGTACTAATAGGACAAGAATAGAAGTCAGATTTACAGATGCCTAGCTCAACATTCAATGACTATACAGTATTAAACTTTTATCAACAAAGCTAGCTGGATATCCTTTTTTGAGAGGACCACAACCAGGTGGAAAGATACCACAGTATACCAGGTTGGTTTTGGGTACTTAGCTAATAGTTAGCATCAAAGGCAGTTCTCAAACCTTAGTGGAGAAACTGCATTAAGAAACCAAGTCCCCATCAGTGAGCAAAGTATTTTACATGAACAAGGCCATCAAGAGGGAAGAAGAAAAGACAACAAATAGTAGGGAAAAAAAGTAGTAGCCCTAATGTCTCACAAGCAACAAAATACCTAAGTTACATTTTGCTTGTGAATGTAGACACTGAACCTCCACTGGTCTTATCTAACTTTACACCAAAGCTAGTTATTCTCCTTACCTTGTTCTTTGACAGAGGCTCTGCTGCCTTTCTCTGAGCGTTCCACAATCAGTTGACTTGTAAAGGTCATGAATTCCTGAACACTGAAAAACATAACAATGTTAGTTTAATCTATCTTACTCACTTCACTTTGTTCAAATGCAAAGTAAGGTAACCTCTGAGAGCTTACGTATTATAGTCAAATAGCCTAAGACTCTTGCTTGCAGGAAACTCAGGTATCCTTCCCTTCCAATATTATAATATAAAAATTTACAAATGGAATATAATAAATTGTTCAATAATCCTTATCACTACGCAATTATGTTAACCACCATATCTGTTTGCTATATATCCCATTATTACAACCCACTTTCAACCTTTTAGAAAACCTAACGTATTGTCCCATCCACTCTATCAGTTAAAATTTTAAGCAAAGCGTGACAGACTGGGTACTGAGGAAAATTAGAAAAGTAGCCTTCATATTAAAGGCACAGGAATACACAGTTTGAATAACTATACAAAGTATATGTACAACCAAATACAGAGATATATAAAACTACTAATATATACACAAGTGTTAAGTATTCAGCAAGAGGGCTTATTAGAATGGCTATACTCAAGTGGGACTGGCTCATAAAGGCTACATGAAAAGAAGCATTTAAGGATTTTGAAGTAGGGGAGGGACAATGGTTTAGCTAAGAAGGCTAAGGTATAAAAGTAGAATGTTTTACATGAGAAGAGCTTGTACAAAAAGGCCAGAAGGCAAATCACATGCACAAAGTAGTTATGCTTTGCTAGAATAGATTAAGCATAGTACAGAATTGAGTGGAAGATAAAGTGTCTACATCAGGACCTTTAATCTAATACAAGACCCAACAGGATTCTGAAAAGGTGGCATGATCAAAATGATTATTGAAGGATGCTACAAATACTGGATACTGTCATCTGGGGATCAGTTGAAGGAACTGGGGTGTTTAGCTGGAAGAAGACAGGGAAGATGAAGAATGAAGTGTGCCTTCAAGTGTTTGAGGGGCTATTATATGGAAGAAGGATTGGATTTGTTCTATCCATCCTCCAAGAGGAGAACTAGCAACAATGTGTGGAAATTGAATAAAGGAAGATTTCAGCAAGTTGTAAGAAAAGGCTTCTTAGCAATTAAAACTAAGAGTAAATGGGCTGCCTTAAGGGTGGAGGGAAAGGGGCAATAGGTTCCCCATCTCTTTAGGTTTAAGTCAAGTCTGGATGACCATTTGCTGGGAAATTTATAACAGGGATTTCTGTTCAGAGAGGAGTTCAAACAGGTGACCTCTAATATGCCTTCTAATTCTGAGAATTTTCTTAATATTTTACACAGCCTAGAGGGGAAGGAGAATCTAAAGAAAAAGAAACTTTTGAAAAAGTCCTGGAAAGATACAGTTAAAGCCTTGACTAGGACAATAAACAAAGAGAGGGCAAGATGTCCACAAAAAGTTAAGGATAATATACCAGATGCAAGAGCAAAATAAGCTGTAAATGATTCCAAAGCTTATAAGGTTTTGGAACAGTGATACTGGACTGAAGTAAGAAAGCAGGGAAAATGCTCTCCCCCCCCCACAACATCCAAAGCCCATTTTGGGACAGGCAGGATTTCAGATGACAGTGTGATGCAGTGGAAAGATCACTGGACCAGCAGTTGAGACATCTGGGTCTGCATCCAGGCTCTACCTTATAACCATAAGGAAATCATGAATTTGCTGGATTTCAATTTCTACATCTGCAAAATGGGGATAACTGCTCTAGCTACTTTGCAGGACAATTATGTATGCAGGACATACAAATGATATGAAATTGTAAAATACTTTACAAATACAAGATACTATTAATAAGTACTACATGATTAATGTTAAGTGGAGCTATTCTGTAAACAGTGAAAAAATTCTGGCCAGATGTGAAATTAGACCTAAAATTGTAATTAAGTGATGAGTACAAGTTTCTAAAACAATAAGCACTCCAAGGAAGTGAAAGTGAAAAGAAAAGGCTTAACACCAAAATCATACTGATGGCCCATAATTAACAGGCAGAAGAAACTGGAGTCAGCAAAATCACCAAAGATACAGTCTGAGAAAAATGAAGACAGAGGAGTCACAGAAGACAAAATTTAAAAGAATGCCAACCCCAAAATCAATAGAGTACCAGAATGAGATAGAGAAGGTTTTTTTGGACTTGATCAGGGCCTCACTAGCAATATACTTTTGGCAAGTAAGAAACAGTGAAAACAGAAGGCAGACTGCAAATTTCATCACATGCCAATAAAAAGTGCTAAGTGTAAAATTAACCTGGCAGGGATACTGCTCTGATGATTCCACATACCCTGTGGCCTGCAGGCATTAGCTATAAGATTAAATGCATTTAGCCAGTGTTGCTTCTGGTGTGCCATTCTACTAAAAACAAATTGCGACTGAATTAAACGGCTCCCAAGTTGGTGGAGAATTTGAGATTCAAATTTAACCTATCTGGGGCTAGTACCACCCACATCACTTATCTGTATAATGGAAAAAGAAAGATAAGCTTTTCTAAAATACTAGGAAAAAAACATTAGTCTCTTAGGTCCAACCAGTCCTACTGTATATTGGGATCAGAGGGCCTGGGTTCTGGGTTCCTAGTCCATACTGGCTACTTAACACTTGTGGGAAACTGGACAAGTCACTTCCCCCTCTGGGGAAGTTATTTTCCTCATCTTTAAAGTAGAGGAGGATATTTTGGTCTGCATGGGCTCTAATGCCTTTTCCAGCTCTCCATAATTAACCCCCTATTTCTAGGACTTTTAAAGCATCATTTACCCTAAGTTAGCCTCACCCACTGATCGCCCACCACCAACATAAATACACCTAAAAATGGCATAAATATGTCATAATCACATTTGCAGAACTGAGAGAAGGAAGGGATCTTAGGGATCATCTAGTCCATTCCAGTCAGAAAAATCCAAAAACAGCATGCATAGAGTGCTGAACTTGGAAAGCCCTGGTTTGAATCCTGCCTCAAAAACTTGGTGACCCTGCACTAAGTATTTAATCTTCGTCTGCTTCTCCACCTGCAAAATGGGGATAATATTAAATCTCACAGGACTCTCATAAGGATCAGGTAAAATGCTGCACTTAAAATGCTTTTCAAGCCGCCAAACACTAAGCAAGTGGTCAGTTATTTCAAGTACTGCCATCTCAGCAAGGCACGGTGTCACCCCAGGCACCAGCCCAGCCCTGAGATGGGGAAGCCTCTGGGGTCCCCGAGGGGGTCCAATGTGTGGCCGGGCCTTTCCAGTCCCGCCAGGCCACGGGCCGAACACCCACCTGGACCGCTGGAAGAAGCTGAAGGAGGACACGTCGTAGGCGGCCTTCAGCAGGATGGCTTTGGAGTTTCCTTTGTAGAGGACGCTAAGGCTGTAGAGCTTCATGGCGCCGGGGCCGGCCCCGAGGAGCCGCCGCCTGTCGCCTTCGCAGCCTGGACGTTCGGGGAGAGGCGGAGAGCTCGGGGCTGCGCAGACGAACCGACACACAAGACACACAGAAGCCCCGCTGACCGAGGCGGCCCGGAACGCCGCGTCCCGCCCCACGTCCCAGCCCCTCTCGGGGCCCGGAGCAACGAAGGCCGCCCGCCAGACACCACGGCCACCGCCCACCCAGCACCACAGCCACCGCCTCCAGCCGCCCGACGACCTCACCGGCGCCGACAGCTGACGGGACCAAAACTCTAGACTTCTTCCTCCTCATCTGGTTCCGGTTCCGGTTCCAGGCTCCCCTAAACAGAAGGCCGGCTTCTCTTACCCCGGATATAAAAGCCTGGAGCCAGAAGCGACGGAACCTGGGATTGCCACGGAGCAACCTGACTAGGATTGAGCAGTGCGCATGTGCAGGGAAGACTCCTCCCAGTCCTGCCTTCCCCCTCCCACCTATACAAACATTTGTTAAAGGCGGGGTGGGCCAAGCCCTGTGGTAAACTGTAAGGAGAGCAATTCTGAAGCGCGACCCCTCCCTGCCTTCGAGAAGCTTATGTTTTCCGAGGGGGATGCGGCGTATTATCATAGTTCTACAGCTGGAAGGAACCTCAGAGGCTTCATCTAATCCTGCTCTCTAGTTCTTAAGACGAGGAAACAGGCCCAGGGGGGTTTAGGGAGTTGCCTAAGATTACCAAGGGAGTGTCTGCAGTTTCCTCTGCCCTTCTCGTTATCGTTCGTCTGTGTGCCTGCGCGCATGCGTATATGAATGTGTGCGTGTGTACGAGCACATGTGTTTCCCCAGATAAAATACAAGCCCCTTGATGGCAACTATTTAATATTGTCCGCATATCCACAGCACAAAGCGGAGAGTTTAGCACATAGTAGGTACTCAATAAATGACGTTTAATTAATTGATTGGTTCTCAGGGATAGGTAAAAACAAACTACATACAGAATCAATACGAAGGTTTTTTTGTTTTTTTTTTTAAGGTGGACGGCAGTATGATTAAGAAAAGGCTTTTTAAAAAAGAAGGGGTACATGAGTTGAACCTTGCAAGGAGCCGAAGAGAAAGCACTCCCAGCATAGAGGGATTGCCTGCGAAAAGTCGCAGGTGGGAGACAATGTTAGGGAACACCAGGTGGGCCATGTTTGTCCAGAGTATAAGAGTGTAGGAGAGGGGATAGATAGTTTGTAGTTGGGTTGGTAATCAGATTAAAAAGGAATTGTGGAGGCAGATTGTGAAGGATTTGGAATACCAAAACAGAGTAGTTCTGCAAAGTCTTTTGTGTTTCAAAGTATCCACCTACTAGAAGAATGTAAGAAAAATTGCTGGCTTTTAAATATGATAATAGGTTTTAAGAATGCTTGCATTTTAAGCATTTCTTCTTATGCCTAGTTTGCTTTGTATGTTGGGTATCTTTCTATAAGAGACCCTATTTATCTATACTGGGTGGATCCCAGAAAGGAGCCATTCTTAAGCTTGTTTGTAGAGTTTTTCCCTATCTGCTCTGAGGTGGGGGGGAGCATAATGAGCCTGAGGGTGTGAGAAGAACCAGAACCCCTCACTTTGAGGTTGGACTCCTCTAGAACTAAACTTCATCTACATGAGTCCAGAACAGAAGGATCTTGTGGGAGAGGTGAGTCCCCTTGGTCACAGGTGACTCCAGGAATGCAAGGGGTACACGGCTGGCATATGATTGGAAAAGGAAGAAGGGTTGACTGTGCAATGGTATCCTGAAATACAAGAATCCTGGCAGGATCCTAATGACCCCAGTGCCGGTGTAGTCAGTGCCCAAAAGGCTCCAAAATATCTACACTCTGGCCACCAAGACCAAGATAAGAAGAAATCTGCATACAATACATGTGTTCAGAGACATGGGAAATTGAACTTGTTTGTTAGTTACATAATTATCTAGCTCAGGGACGGGCAGTCTGTGGTCTCAAGGCCACATATGGCCCTCTAGGTCCTCAAGTGTGGCTCTTTGACTAAATCTAAATTTCACAGAACAAATCCTCTTAATAAAAGGATTTATTCTGTAAAACTTGGACTCAGCCAAAAGGCCAAACCCAAAGACCTAGAAGGCCACATGTGGCTTCAAGTTCCCCACTCCTGGTAATTAATCTACATCTTCCGTTTTCTTTCTTTTCTTTCTTTCTTTCTTTCTTTCTTTCTTTCTTTCTTTCTTTCTTTCTTTCTTTCTTTCTTTCTTTCTTTCTTTCTTTCTTTCTTTCTTTCTTTCTTTCTTTCTTTCTTTCTTTCTTTCTTTCTTTCTTTCTTTCTTTCTTTCTTTCTTTCTTTCTTTCTTGTTCGAGGCAATCAGGGTTAAGTGACTTGCCCAGAGTCACACATCTAGTAAGTGTCAAGTATCTGAGACCAAATTTGAACTCAGATCCTCCTGACTCCAGGGCTGGTGCTCTAGCCCCTGCGCCACCTAGCTGCCCCCCCATCTTTTCTATAGCATACTATGATACCATCAAATACTTTATTAAAATCTAGAGATAATGATAATAACTAGTATTTATATAGTGCTATATAGTATTCAAAGTGATTCATAGGCATTAGCTTAGTTGAGCTATAGCTACAGCATTTCCCTAATCCATTAGTTTAATAGCTATCAAAAAAGAATGAAGTTAGTCTGAGATGATCTGTGTTTTATAAAGTTACGCTGGTTCTTTAAGATTGCTACTTTCTTTTCTAGATATTCACCAATCATCTCTTTAATGATTTGTTCTAGTTTTCCAAGGAATCAAAGTCAAGCTAACTGTCTTATAGTTTCTGCAACTCTGTTCTCTTCTTTTTGTGTGTGTTAAAACCAGGACAGTATTTTTCCTTCAGTTCTCTGGTACCTCTCAATTTTCCACAATATTTCAAATGTTAATGACAGTGGCTCAGCAGTCACATCTGCTAGTTCTTTTTTTAAAATTATTTATTTTTATGAAAATTTATTATTTCTATCCTTTGTTGCCCTTCTAAAAAGAAAGGAAGGAGAGAGAGAGGAGGGAAGGAGGAAGGATAAAGAGAAAGGAAAAGAAAAAAGAAAGAAAAAGACAAGAAAGAAGGAAAGAGAAAGGGTAGAAGGAAGGAAGGAAAAAGAGAGGGAAGAAGGAGAAAGTCTTACAACAAATACACCTAATTCATCAGAACAAATTCCCACATGGACTCTGTCTGGAAAGGATTATCGTGTTCCATCTTCAGTATTGGGACCCATGGTTTATCATTAGTTGATCAGAGTTCTAAAGTCTTTCAGAGTTGCTTTTCTCTCTGTCTCCTCATTATGGCAATTGATTTACATCAATTAAACTTCTATACAGAAATTACTTTAGCACAACATGTGTCCACATATTTTAAGCCACTGAGAAGGAATTCTTTATGCCTTTTATTTTTTATATCACACTGATTTCCAGATACATCCTTATCTGCCCAACCAATGAGCACTCCCTTATTACAAAGAATAACAGTTAAGTAAAACAAATAGTGATTACATCTGACCGTACATGAAACATCAGACACCCGAAGCCCTGCCCTTTCCAAGGAAAGGGGGGAGATGCTTTTCCTTATCTTTTCTACAACTAAAATTAGTCATTATAATTACCTTCATTCTCTTTCCTTTTAGTGTCTTTTTTGTTTACAGTATTACAATTATTTCTATTGCCCTCCTGGTTCTAATTCATTCAAACTAGTCTTCTCAGCTGTTGGTGCAGTGGATAGAGTGCTGGACCTGGAGTCAGGAAGACCCAAATTCTACTCTGGCCTCAGACACGTACTAACTGTGTGACTGACCCCAGGAAAATCACTTACCCTCAGTTTCCTCAACTGTAAAATATGGGGCTAATTATAGGACCTACCTCTTATGGTTGTGTGAGGACCAAATGAGATAATATTTATAAAGCACTTAGCACAATGCCTAGTACATAGTAGGCCCTGTATAAATGCTTATTCCCTCATTATTTCATATAGCAGAATATTCCATGTCATTCACATGCTACAATTTGTTCAGCCATTCCCCATTCAGTGAACATCCGTTTTGTTTCTGAGTTGGTTTGGGTTTTTTGGCTACCGCAAAAAGTGCTACTATAACTATCTTGGCATATATGGCGCTCTTTCTCTCTCTCTCTCTCTCTCTCTCTCTCTCTCTCTCTCTCTCTCTCTCTCTCTCTCTCTCTCTCTCTCTCTCTCTCTCTCTCTCTCTTCCTGACACTTCTCCCTGCTTAGGGTATACATTCAGCAAGAGGACCTCTGGGCTAAAGAGTATGTACAGTGGAATCACTGTTTTAACAAATTTCCAAATTGGTTTCCAGAATTGTTGCCCACTTCAGCAAGACGCATACAATTTGTGATTATATATAAGGTCCTTTCCAGCTCAAAGTCTGTGCAACAAAAGAAACTAGAGGTCCTGACGCAAAGGGGCAAATTTGACCTCATAGTTATCATTGAGACTTGGTGTGATGAAACTCATGACTGAATGGTGACTGTGGACAGGCATACCTTATTGAAAAGAAACAGGATAAGTAAAGGAGGGCAGGAAGGGAAATTAAAGTAGCATTGTATATTAAAACAGCATGTTTCTGTGAAAAAATCCAGGAATCAGAAGAAGGAAGCATGAAAGAGAATGTTTTGGATGAAGATCAAAGGAGGAAGAAGTAGAAGTAAATTTGTTATTTCAATATGCTAAAGACCACGTAAAATGAAAGAAGAAAGAGATGAATGAGTCTAGAAGCATCACAAGCCTGGCACAGAGTCACAGTATAGTAATGATGGAGGACTTCAATTACCAGACATTTGCTGAAGTTCTCTGATAAAAGCAGAGCCTATAATAACTTCTTGACCTGCTTTAGAGATAATTTCAGTCTTCAAAGGAGTGAAGGAAGCAAAAAGGGGAAATTCTGGATCTGATTCTCACCTATTAATAGACAAAAACCTGTTGCTGAGATGAAATTGATGGGAACTTTGGAGGGAATGTTACAACTCCACACCCTAGAGATTATAATAGAGGAGGAAAGGGAAGCTAGGTATAACCTGCCACATACTCTAGATTTTGGAAAAACAGATTTGAGAAGACTCAGATCAAATATAAATATGATCCCATGGACTAAAATGCTACAGGGGAAGTCAGCCAAGAGGGATGAGAGATGCTTAAGAATGAAATTCTAAAGATGCAAAGGGAAACAGTTTTAATGAGGAAGAAAAATAGGGTTTGTCTGAAGAGACTAATGGGGATGCAATGAGTTTAGATTGTAAAAAGAAATGTACAGAAGATGGAAGAAAGAGCAGTTAGCGAAGAATGGGTGTAAGTATGGCAGTATTCTGTGAAAACAGTATCAGAAATGATAAAGCTCAAACAGAGGTGACATTAGCAAGGGACACTAAGGACAACAAAAAAGAGCTTTTAAAACTTGTATTAGGAGGAAAGGGAGGGATCAAAAAAGGAATAGGATCTTTGGGATTATAGGATGTTGATAACTGTCAACAGAGATTACAGCAACGCAGTTCTAATTTTATTTCTGCTTTCTCCACAAAAGGGAATGACCTTTTCATTGGAAATGATAGAACAGAAATGACTATCAGGGAAGTGATACCCAAGATAAGAAAAGCACCGAGTCACCCTTAGTGAATTCACACAGCCTAGTCCAGATGAACTAAGTCCTTGGGTCCTGAAAGAACTGGCAGATTCAATTGCTGAGCCACTGTCAGTGATCTTTGAACAAGCATGGACATTGGAAGAGGAGCCAAAAAATTGGAAAAGGGCAAGTGTTATCCCAATGATCAGAAAAGAAGAGGACAGTTTACAGACTGCAGGCCAGTGACCTTGACTTCAATTCTTGATAGACATTCTAGAGGATCATTACAGAGATGTTATGCAAGGATCTAGAAACAGAAGTAGTGATTACCAAGAAGCAGCATGGCTTCACCAAGGACCCACCAGGAGCCTGATCCGCTTGATTTTTTGATAATCACCAAACTGGTAGGTGAGAGTTTATGCTGTGGGTTTAGTTACCTCGCCTTGAGGAAAGCTTGTGATGAATCACATTAGTTTTGTGAAAAAGAGAGAGAGAGAGAGAGAGAGAGAGAGAGAGAGAGAAGAGAGAGAGAGAGAGAGAGAGAGAGAGAGATGACACTATGATAAAATTTGATGGATTCAAAAGTGGCCGGATGGTCTGAGTATTTGTTAAGGGTTCTGTATCAGTCTCCAGTAGAGTTCTCCAGGGATCTCTGGCCTTGTGTTACGTAACATATTTTTTAAATCAGTGATATAGATAAAGGCATAGATAGTATACTCATCAAATTTGCAGTTAACATGAAGCTAGGAGAGATAGCTAACACCTTGGTTGACAGTCAATCTCCAAAAGGATCTCGACAGGCTGGAGCACTGGGCTAAAACTGATAAGATGAAATTCAGTAGAGATAAATGTAAAGTTTCAAACTATGGGGACAAAAAAAAATTATCCCAAGGCCCCGTGCTCTATCCTGTGAGCTATCTAGCTGCCCCTTCTTAACAATTAGAGCTGTCCAAAGTGAAATAGACTGCCACAACAGGTGGTAGGTTCCTCTTCTTAGGAAGTCTTTAAGTAGAGGTCGGATGTCCACTTGTCGGATATCCTTCATGTATGGATGGTACCAGGTATGTACTGAAGTCCTTTCCAGCTCTCAAATTCTGTGATTCTAAAATCTAGGAAACCTTTAGTCACATCCTTTCATATTTGGTCATCTCCCTGAGAACAGTGTAGAAGGAAGAGTATCTGGAAAGCCATCTCCAGCTTTCTCAAACTCTGGCTACTCTGACAAAATTGTCCTGTAGAGGGTGTCAGAGCCACACAGGAAAGAAGTGCCCATTGGTCCTGTCCTTTCCGTTCTCTGTGAAGTGGGGTGTTGGACTGTGGGGACAAAGGAAGAAGAATAAATAATACTGCAACTTATAACTGGGAACTGGCACATAGCAGTTTAAATGTGTCAGATTTATCTATCTTCCCAGCCTCCATTTCTCTTTTTCTTTTGATCCCACTATAATTCAGTGACATTTCTGGAATTTTGACTCTTCAAAAATAATTTTAAGTCTAGAGATCTAGGCAGTAGTCTTCTGGTAAATGTTAACAACTGACTGTCTGAAAAGCACTGCACACTTTTAAGTTTAATTTGCATGGTGAGCATTTTCTCCATGACTTTCTTTTTTTTTTTTCTTTGGCTAGGCAATGGGGTTAAGTGACTTGCCCAGGATCACAGCCTGCTAGTAAGTGTCATGTGTCTGAGGCTGGATTTGAACTCGGGTCCTCCTAAATCCAGGGCTGGTGCTCTATCCACTGTGCCACCTAGCTGCCCCTCCATCACTTTCTTAAGTCTAGTCAACAAAATAATAAATCAGTCCCTGATTTGTAGCATTTGTTGATTTCTGAGGTGTAAATGCCTATAATGAAAATTTGATAATTGGCTCTTGTGGACTGATTTGAGCTGGCTGAAATCTTCGAGTTCTGAATCTTCGAGTTGCCCATGACCAGATCAGTAGGGATGGTAGGGATTTCAGAGTTGGGAGAGACTTCAGTGGCCACCTAGCTCAACAAATACCCCCGAAGAATGCCTACTACAACATACCTAAGTGGTCATCCAGCCTTTATTTGAATACCTCTAGTAAAGGGGAACATATTTTCTCCCAAAGTGATGTATATAGATCAGCAGATATCCATAGATTTCAAGCTGGAAGGAAACACAGAGGCCATCTGAGTTCTTTTCCAATCCCTTCATTTTAAAGATGAGGAAAAAACCCCAGAGAAACTGACATGACACTGTGTGGTGACATACAGTGAAGTCTAAAACAGTCCTAACTTCAGGGAGCTTCTTGTTGCGTTTGTTTCAGCTGTGTCCAACTCTCTGTGACCCCATTTTGAGGTTTTCTTATCAAAGGTCCTGGAGTACTTTGCCATTTCCTTCTCTAGCTCATTTACCGAACTAAGGCAAACAGGATTAAGTGACTTGCCCAGAGTCACACAGCTGGTAAGTATCTGAGGCCAGATTTGAACTCATGAAGGTGAGTCTTCCTGATTCCAGGCCCGGTGCTCTATCCACTGAGCCATCTAGCTGCCCTGTAATATTGGATGACAAGCCAGCAAAGCAGATAAAGAGTGGTTAGACGGGTAGAAGATAAGCTAGGAGAGAACAGAGTTAGGAAAACCTAGAGAGAAGATATCTAGAAGGAGAGGGTGGTCAACAGCACTAAAGGCAGCAGATAAAAATGAGGGGGAAAAATCAGATTTGACAATTAAAAGACCACTGGTAACTTTAGATAAAGCAGTTTCAGTTGATAAAGTCAGGAGCCAGATTGCAAAGAGTTGAGGAGCAAGAAAAAGGAAGTGGAAGCAGCAAATATAAACAGCCTTTTGAAGAAATTTAGCTTAGTAGCTCTTGCTATGAGAGTTTACTTGGAATTCTCTCTTTTTGCTAGGACCCCAGGGCAGAATCAAAGAGACCTGAGCCAAAGTTATACAGGCCTAAAACAGCAGGGAGATGTTATAAAATTCCTTGTTGAAAGAAACCTTTTATAAGGCAGATCAAGTGGTTGGGGCTGACGTCAGAAATGAAGAAATGAAGAGAGCCATGTAGAACCACCAAAAGATTACCAGGCCTGATCCCCGCATGGTGAGACATGAGAGGGGATCCCCTTGAATTGAGGGAGTTGTGTGCTCCCTGTTGCCTCTCAAGTATGGGAGAGAGTGGAGGAAAGCCATGACCATCCAGAATATTGGGGAGATGAACAATAAATGACCGAGAGTTATCCGATTTCTCCTATCTATGAGTGTTATATCTGAGGAGTGTGTGTGTGTGTGTGTGTGTGTGTGTGTGTGTGTGAGAGAGAGAGAGAGAGAGAGAGAGAGAGAGAGAGAGAGAGAGAGAGAGAGAGAGAGAGAGAGAGTGAGAGAGAAAGGATGAATAAACCCTCACTGGAGTATAGAAGGGGTGTGAGGAATGGTTATTTGGGAGAAAGAAATGTGTGAACCCAGTCACTTAACACTTCTAGGTTTACAGTGGCTAATCCCCTTTTTTGGTTGTGTGAGCTGTGTACAGCATTCTGGAGGCTCATTATTCATTATTTTTTCAACAGTCTTATGGCGTAGTACCCAAATAATGAGGGTTTTCTTTTTGGGTCTCGTGAACCTGAGATGGAGATATGAATCTTAATGAGGAAATGAGATAGGAGTTGTAACTGAAGATTTCCTCAGCATTTATTCCAGGGTGAGGACTAAGTATGAGCAAAATTTGGGTTAGATTTATGAAATATAATATGTAAATGATTGTTTTGCATCAAACTGAGACTAGAGGAACTTAAGCCAAGGAAAGGGAGTGGGTGGTGGTGTCAGGTGTTTGTAGCTATTTGTCCTAATAAGCAGACGGGGCAAACCCCTTGCTTCTTCTACCTACCTTTAGTGAGGGTCCATCCTCATTGTTATATGGGGGATTACCATCAGCACCTTTCTTACATTAGAAAGGCTTTCAGCTTGTAGGGTTGGAGTCTTTCTGACCCACTATTGAGAAATTATAGAAATATTCCAAACTATTCATATCCTCTCAAACATTCATATAAATAAATCTGTGAGCTCAGCGATTTGGATGTCCCCTACATTGATGCATATCATAACCTATCTGTGCCTGCCCTGCCTATGTGACTCTTTTTTTGTGTGTGTGTGAGGCAGTTGGGGTTAAGTGACTTGTACAGGGTCACACAGCTAGTAAGTATGAAGTGTCTGGTCTGTTCTGGTCAGATTGGAACTCAGGTCCTTCTAACTCCAGTCTGGGTACTCTATCTACTGCGCCACCTAGCTGCCTCCTGTATGACTCTTGTCTCTGTTCTTCCCAACATGCTGGAGTCCTTTCTTGCTTTCTCCCAAATCAGAGAATTTTAGAGATCTTGAAGGGACCTCAGTGGATATTTAGTCCTACTCTTACATAAAAAAAATCACTATAAAATACTCAACAACTGGTCTTTGAGTCTCTGATTAAAGAATTCTAAGACATGGGGAGCCCATTATCTCTAGAGGCAGCCCAGTCTACTTTTGGACAGTGCTAATTGTTAGGCCGATTAAGCCTCAGTTGGTCACTTTGTAACTTCTACCCATTGCCCCTGGTTCTGTCCTCTGGGGCCAAATGGATCAAGTCTAATCCTTCTCAAAGGACAGCTCTTCACATACTAGAAGATAGCTCTCAAGTCCTCCTTGAGTTTTGTCTTCTCCAGGCCAAACTTGCTCTGTTGCTTCAATCTATATTCAAATGACTTGGACTCAAGATCCTTCACGATCCTACTTGCCCTCCTTTGAACGTTCTCCACCCTATTAATGTCCTTCTTAAACCAAGCTGCCCAGAACTGAGCACAATACTCCAGATGAGAACTGACCAAGAGTTCAGTGGGGCTTTCACCTCCCTGTTTCTAGAAGCCATTCCCCTCCTGATGCAGCCCAAGATCATATTAGTGTTTTTGGCTGCTGCATCACACTGTTAATTTATATTGAGTTGGTAATCCCCTAAAGCCCCTAGATCTTTTTTTAAAACAACTGCTGCCTCACCGTGCCTGCCCAGGAGAGGATACTGGACCTGGAGTCAGGAAGACCTGAGTTCAAATGTAGCCTCAAGACACTAGCTATGTGACTCTGGGCACGTCACTTAACCACTGATAGTCTCAGTTTCCTTATCTGTAAAATGGGGTTAATAATAGCCTCCCAGGATTATTGTGAGGATATAATATAATAATATTTGTAAACTCTAAAGTGATAAATGTTAGCTATTGTAGTCTTAGACTGCAGTTGAGGAATGGAGTTGTAAAGATACTGTATTTGTATCTATGTGGTATGGGCCAGCCTGGCAAACTTGGAACTTCCAGAGAGGCTGCAGACTTCAGAGTCTGTAACAAAGTGGGCCCCGGGGGATTCTCGAACCGAAAGCTTCCCTGTGTGAAACATTACTGCATACTTCCTACCAGCATCACTCAAGGGAGCATTCCTGAGAATGTGTCCTCAACCCTCAACTCCTGTCTCGCATCCTCTTGCGTAGGTTTTCATCCGCTCAATATGTGCTCAACATGTAGGTCAGATTAGGTCTGAGGCATAGTGGGAAGAGCATCGAATGAGGGTCCCAAGCACCTAGGTTCAAATCTTGGTTCTGTGACTTGTTAGCTATATGCCCCAAGGCAGAACTTCTCACCTCTCTAGGCATCAGTATCCTCATCTATAAAATGAGGACTTTGGATTCAGTGACCCGACTCTAAATCCCATGAGTCTACAAATGTCATTGTTTTATAGATAGGGACACTAAGGCCCAGAAAATTGAAGGAACTTGTTATTTAATTGTAGTAGTTAGTAGGAGGGCCCAGACTAAAACCTAAGCCTCCTGACTTCCTTTTTTGGTTTTGTTTTTCTCTTGACTTTACATCAGTTGTGTCAAACTCAAATAGAAAAGTACAAAGAGATCACTGAAGACAGTATATTAAAGTGGAAAAATTATATATCAACATGTTCTATTTTATTTTTATTTATTTTGTTAAGTATCTTCCAATTACATTTTAATCTGGTTTTGCACTGGGAGAGTTACTGGGCTGTGTGTTTGACACCATCATATCAGTGGTCAATCTTTTTCTGGTTGCATATAGTTCAGGATTTGGTTTTCTCTGAACTTTCTCTGCCATGGTAAAAAAAAAAGTGGTAGATGCTGAAGTCTGGTCATAAGGTTCCTGGCTGACCCCTAGCTAGAACTAGCCCAGGAGGAGAGGTGATTCAATCCCATTGCTTGTCCTTTCTCTTCTAACAGCCTTGGATCCAGCTGTGTTGACATTGGCTAGGCCCCATCCATCTGGAAGAGGGATTAGGCCTGTTCTGCTTGACCCCAGAGGGCAGAACCTGGGGCAGTGGGTGGGAGTTATAAAAGGGCAGATGTAGGCTTGACAGAAGAGAAAACTTCCTCACAATCAGAGCTTTCCAAAAGTGGAATGGGGCTGCTGGTGATGTAGTGGGGTGGGTTCCCTCTCATTGGAAGTCTTCAAGCAGAGGGTGGATTATTTTATCTGATGGGTGGAAAAGAGGGTTTTTTTTGTCAAGTACAAGTCAAACTGGGTGGCTATCAAGGTTGCTACCAACACTAAACTCTGTTAAATTCTCTGGATGCCCTGTTCTAGGTGCTAGGGATACAAAGCCCCCCCCCCCCAATGAAACTATATCTGCCCTCCAGGACTTTACTTTCTATTGTGGAGATATCATATGTGCATAAATAAGTAAAAGCAAATTAAGTTCAGAGTAATGGGGTTGGGGGGGCAGATTAAGACTGCCTCATGTAGGAGGTGGCACCTGAATTTTGCTTGGAAGGAAGTTAAAATTCTTCTATGGGCTCAAAACAAGTGGCAGTATTTGTGACTGGGTCACAGGTCTTCCTTCTTCCCTGCAACATTCAGTCTGCTTGGACAAGCACATTCAGGCTTTCATACTGACATTTGTCATCTGGAAATTAGTTTTGGTGATCCTGTGACATCCCCATGGGAACAGAACAGGTGGTGAAGCTTTCAAGGTGAGCAGTTTCAGCAGTGACAAGATCAAGTGGTTGTTATGGAGACTTGCCCTCCGTGCCTGTTTTCTGCATGGCAGATCTAATGACCTGGAGGGGGGTGGCCACAAAGGGCTACACCTGGTTGTCATGGTGACCTCAGGTCCTCCTCCAGAGCACAGAGGGTGGTGCCTAGAGAATCCAGTCCCCCCTTCTCCACGCCACAGAAATATAAAGTGAAAAGAGTGATTGATTGGCATAGGGGAAATTAGGATTGGTCCATGAGAGAAGTGGACGGAACTGAAGCTTCATTACTCAGGGGTTGTATCCATCCACAGGACAGAAGGGATCTTTCTTGCTGAGCCATCCCCAGAGTGTGCCAAGTTTGACACTTCGTAGGATGACGAAGAGAGCAGTCAATTGGGTGAGATGCAGTGATTCTTCTTGATTCCCATCCCTACTGATGACCCTGCAACAGAAAGGGAAATACATTGCCTGACTAAAGACCCCACATGGAGAAGGGGCAGAGGAATAGCCCTGGGCAGAACAAGAGAGATTGCTGTTTGGTAGAAAACAATGAAAAGGAAGAAAGCCTATGACTGAAACAGGAAAAATAAATCAACAGGAAGGTAAATCATACTTATCCAAACTCTGGTCAGTAGACCCATTGGGGAAAGGCTCTGACTCTCCAGTGGAGGAAGACTTGGAGGATTTCTGTTTTGAGACAGAGAAGACCACTTGGGATCCTCAGGACTCACCTGAGGCTGGAGGCTGCCCAGATGCTGGATTACAGAGCCAGGATGGACAGCTCCAAGAAGGAGAAGGTAGCTCATTTTATTAGGTTTCTCTAGAAGTGATCCGAGTAAAGGAATGTAGGTGATTTATTCTGTATTGACAAGTGCATATACCTCAGGAAATTATTTTATACACAAGCCTTTTAAGAAAAATGGGAATGGGGTAGGGAGGATATTCTCTCAGGAAAACATTGGACTTTTTTGGATGGAAAGTTTAGCTTAGTTCAGGTTCATTTGTGGAAAAAAACTTTCCCATGGACACAGGCAAGGTCATAGGAAATCCTGGCAAAGGGTCAGGGATGCAGCAGGGAGGGGAAAAGGGAGATGTCCTTCCTTTAGAATAGTAATACCTTGGTTCAGTACAGTGCAGCCCAAAGATGCTCAGTCCCCTGGGAAGATCTCACTTCATGAGAAGAGTCCTTGTTCCATGATAGAAAATGGAAAGGGTATATTTTGCTCCAAACAAGGAGTAATTTAAGCATTCTCCAAATAAGCCAACTATAGTAGAATGCAAGCTCTTTGAGGGCAGGGAACATTTTCATTTTTATCTCTTATCTGCAGCGTGTAGCACAATGCTTGACTCATAGCAGGCTGTTAATAAATGTTTGTTGAATTGGATTGGATTACCACCCACTTGCCTCAGTATACAGGGGGAGAAAACAGGAAATGGGCTCTCATTTGATCTGAATCACCTGGAATTTGAGGTGCTAGCTTCATTTTCTCATCCAACTGCAAAGAGAGATGCAAATCTATAGGGGATGTTGGGATAAAAGAACTCCCTTTTTGCTTCCTTTTTTCTCTCCAAATTCACTGAAGCAGTTTTTCCTCCTTATGCATTTGAATTGACAGGTCAGCACAATCACTGGCCGTTCTCTGTCCCTGACATAACTAATGATGTTTCAAGGAAAACAACTCCTCATCTCTCCAATGTACATATAGCAACTGTCAGGGAAACCATATCTATCCCATAACCCTCAGTACAGCAATAAAAACCAACCCAATAAACACTTCATGAACAGCCCACTAAGTGCCTGATGCTTAGTAGGAGTTTAATAAATACTTGATGAATTGAAATTAATTAGGTGCTGGTAATACAAAGAAAAAAGAATGCCTCTCTGCCTTCTAGGAAGGAAAAGAAACAAGTATTTATTAAATACCTGATATGCATCTGGCACTGTGCCAAGCCCTGTTCTGATGTCATTTCATTTGATCCTCACAACGACTCTCAGAGGTAGGTGCTATTATTCTCCCCATTTTGGAGGAAACCAAGAACAAGTAACTTGTCCAGGGTGGCACAGCTGGTAAAAGTCTGAGGTTGGATTTGAAGTCAGGTCTTCCTGATTCCAGGCCCAAAGCTCTATCCACTGCCCCACCTATCTGTTTACATTCTAAAGGGGGCATACAGCAGTCACTTAGATAAATAAATATAAAGTATAATTTCAAAAGTAGTTTCAGGAGGAGAGCCAGGGAATTTTATGTTGAAGGGAACACAAGAGCCGAGCCTTGAAGGAAGTTAAGAGATCTTCCTAGGTAGGGTGAGGAGGAGTGGTGAGTATATTCTAGGTGGGAAATAGAATGTCATATACAAGGAATAGTAGATAGATCATTTGGGCTAACTGATTGGTGTGAGGGAAGAAATGAGAAATAAGTCTAGAAATACAGATGGGTATCAGATGGTGAAGAGCCTTAAATGTCGAATGAGGAGTTTGTAATTAAACCTAGAGACAATTGAAAGCCATTGAACACTCTTGAGCAGGGTAGTGACCTGGTCAGACCTGAGCTTTAGGAAGTTCAATTTGGCAGTGATGTAAAGGGTAAATTCAGGGATAAATTAGGAAGCTGAGACTCTAATTAGGAGGTTATGGACAATAGTCCAGGTGAGAGGTGCTGAAGGCATGAACTAGAGTAGGGGCTGGGGGAGTGAAAAGAATTTCCATCATCATCTTCCGGGATGGGGAATAGCACTAAGCTGGCTTCTGGGTCCAAGGCCTGAGGAGGCTCTCGCTCTTTACTCTGCCAGAACCCCTCCAGTGTTAGGTTCTGTATTGTGGTGCCTAAGAGGAAGACAAAATCTTCTTTCCTCTTTTTCTGGTTCCCAGCATCAGACAGCATCTCTGAGTTAGAAAGGAAGTCAGAGGTGATCTTGTCCCATCCATACATAAAAAAAAAAAATACCCCTTATTATGTATCCAACCAGTGGCCAGCCAGGCTTTGCTGGAAAAACTCTAGTTTGGGGAGTCTCACTACTTCCTGAGGCAGCTCGTTCCACTTGGTTTAGCTTGAATTCTGAGGTCCTTCACTTGAAGTCCATAGATCCCCCTCCCCCAAGGGGTCCTTGGATAGATTTCAGGAGGTTTGCAGATTTGGATGGGGGAAAACATTACTTCTTTATTTTCACTAACCTGGAACTGAAATTTAGCATTTCCTTCAGTTATGAACAATGCCAGAAATGTTGTTCTGAGAAGGGGGCTGAAGACTTCACCAGATTGCCCATGGGGTCCAGGACATACAAAAACAGTTAAGAAGCCCTTCTCTAAAGAATCTTATTTCATCATTTCTGTGCCTGTATCTTTCAGGCTGCCTGCTTTAATGCTGTCTTTTTTGGTGTAGTTTCCCATTTTTATGGCTTGTGTCCATCTGTCCATTCACTCATTCACTTAACAAATATTTATTGAGTGCCCACTAGGTATAAGACACTGTGCTAGACACTGTTTGGGCAGTGAAGGTGTATATAACACAGACCCTGCTCTTAAGCAGTTTGCAACCTAGGGAGATAAGAATATCCTCAATTAACTAGAATACAAAGTAGAGATAAGGACTATGAGACTATAAGAAAAGAGGCCCTCCATGTGGTATTGTTCAGGGAAAAGGGGTTTCTCTCCAACTTGTGCTTCAGTTCTTCCTGTAATTTAAACATATTTCTGCTAATTCTCTTTATACTCATGCCCTTGTGCATGTGCTTGCTGATACCTGAAATTTCACCATTAGGAATGCATTTCTTTAGTTTGTTCCTCTAGCAAAATGCAAAGGCCTGAGAGAGATCACATTTTACCACCTGTCAGTATTCCGTTAGTGTGAATGATCCTTTCCAGAGAGCAGGTTTTGAAAGTGAGTAGGGTAGAAAGGTGGCAGCTAGGTGGAATGCTGGATAGATGGCTGGTCCTGGAGTCAGGAAGATTCATCTTCCTAAGTTCAAATCTGACCTGCAACACTTAGTAGCTGTGTGACCCCAGATGTATCATTTAACCCCCTTTGCCTCAGTTTCCTCATATATAAAGTGAGCTGGAGGAAGAGATGGCAAACCAAATGGGGGTCATGAAAATTCAGACACAGCTGAAATGATTGAACAACCACAATAGGGTAGGAAGAATGTGAAGACCAAAAGTCCTGGAAGGAGGATGGAAAGGGGCCAGAGCTACCCTATGAAGGTTCTTTCTGCTTTCCTGAATTCTTTTGCTACTAATGCCTCCTTTAAGTGGAACTTTCCTCTACAGGTCTTTCCCTTCACTCAACCCTAAAGGAAAACTAGGAAATAGTACCAACTCACTTGGCTCAAGTCTGTGTCTGCGGGGGTGAAAGGTCCTGTCACTGGCCAGGGGTAAGGGACTTGATAGAATGGTAGCAAAGCCCTTGCAAAAGAGATGGTTCATAGTGAGGAGCCAGTACCTAAAGGTCCCTCGGCCAATAGGCAGCAGCCTCATGCTGAAGTGTTCTGACCTGGATGGAGGCACATCCTAAACAGAATTTATTACCCCCCAGACACCCCCTTTCTGCTGGGGGCACCGTCATCCTTTCCGTCTCTTAGGTTCCTAATCTTGACATCATCCTTGACTCTTAATTCTCCATCATACTCTGAAGCTAATGACTTATCAAGTCTTGTCAATCCTATCTCGTGTTATCTCTAACATCGGTTCCCTACTTTCTACTCATAAAACTTTCACCTTATTTCTGGGCCTCTTACCTGCTATATTGAAATAATCCCTGAATTTACTTCCTTGGCTCCAGGCTGCCTTTTCTTCAATCTATATATCACAGAGCTGATATGAGCATGTCATTCCCCTACTCAAGAAGCTTCAGTGGTTTCACATTGCCCTTAAAATAAAATATGATCCTAAGCCCATTGGTATGGGCCCATCTTGTCACTGGTGGACATCAATGATCCAGGCCTTTGTGAGGAGCAGGATAGAACTGGTGAGAGGAGGAGCGAGGACAGCTCTACTTTTCAGTTTTCTTCCAGTCTCTTGAGTCTTATTCTCCTTCCAGTAACCTGAAGTGGGGTTGGTATTGTCCACCTTCTGTCATGAAGCTAGAAGCCAGAAGAAGCTGAAGCAACTGTAGAGCCTTATGAAGACCAAGGAAAACTGAAGAAAACTAAAGAAAGCTGGTGTCTTCTCTCTTCCAATCTTGCCAGCTCCCCCCTGCCCCTCATATTGACCTCCACCAGTGACAGCATACCCACACCAATGGGCTTGGGGACTGGTTAGAATGACAGATTTCTTCACCTGGGATTCACAGCATTGCACCATTTTTCTCTACCTACCTTTCCAGACTGATTTTACATTACTCCTCTTCACTCCATACCTGTCCTTCTTGCCCTTCTCGGAACCTGAACCTCCCATCTTTGGACCTCATTGTCCTCCTTATCTAGAGCTACTCCCTTGTCACATCCTCTCTCAGAGTCCTCAGGCTTAGTTCAGGTTCCATCTCCTAAGGGAAGACTTGCCCAATTCCCCTAGTCACAGGACTCTCCTCCTTCTCCAACTCTCTTGAGTTTTCTTTGGATCGTGGCTCTAGAGATGGAAGGAGCCTCAGAAGACAACCTCGTATTAACCTCCTCCCATTTAGAGGTGGGAAAACTGAGGCCTAGGGAAGTTAGTTGACTCATCCAAAGTCACAAAAATAGGAAGTGTCAGAGTTGGGATTTGAACCTAACTTCGCTAACTCCACAGTCAGCATTCTTTCCGTTGTACCACAATGTCTCATTTATATGTTGCATCCCCTAGTAAAATGTAAGCTTTTTGAGGGTACAGATAATTTCCCCTCAGTCAGTCAGTTCACAAGCATTCATTATGTACCAGGAACACTGCTAAATACTAGGGATACAAAGAATGAAAAAAAAAACCCAATCCCTCCCCCAAAAAACCCCCACCAGCTCCTGTCCTTAAGGAGTGTATATTCTAATGGGGGAGATAACATGTAAATACCAGGTACAAAATATATAGAGTAGATAAGGTTATCTGAAATAGGAAGATAACAGCTGGGGAACTGCGTAAAGCCTTCTGTAGAAGGTAGAAATTGAGCTGGGTCCAAAAGGAAGTCAGGGAAACTATGGCAGAGGTGGGGGAGGGGGAATTATTCCAGTCATGAGGGACAGTCAGTGGAAAAGCACTGAGATGAGAGATGGGGTTTTGTGCTTGAGGAACTACAAATAGGCCAGTGTTGCTGAGTCATAGAGTGCACTGAGGAAAGTAAAGTGAAAGAAGGCTGGAAAGGTAGGAAGGGGCCGGGTTGCAAAGAGCTTTAAATGTCAAACAGGAAGTTGTGCTTGACCCTAGAGCCAAAACGAAGCCAGTAGATGGAGTTCTTTGAGCAAGAGGTGGGTAATATGGTCAGACTTAGACTGGCAAAATCATCATAGCAGCTGAGTGGAGGATGAATTAGAATGGGTAGAGACTCAAGGCAATTACAAGACCATTGCAAAAGTTCACACAAGAGTAAATGAAGGCCTAGCTTTTCTCAGCAATACAATGATCTAAGAATCCAAAGGACTCAAGATAAAAAATGCTATCCATCTTCAGAGAAAGAACTGATAGAGTTTGAATGCAGATTGAAGCTTTTTTTTTTGCTTTCTTTATTTTTCTTGTTTTGTTTTGTTGTTATTTTTGGTCTGTGTTTTTCTTTTGTAACACAACTAATATGAAAATATATTTTGCATGGCTGCACATGTATAACATATATCAAATTGCTTGCCTTCTCAATGAATGGAAAAGGGAAGAGATGAGGGAAAGAATTTAAAACTCAGAATTTTAAAAAATGAATGTTAAATAATTTTTTACATGTAATTGAAAAAAAAAGAATAAATGAAGGCCAAAACTAGGATTGTGGCTAGATGAGTGGAGAGAAGGGAACATACACAAGAAATGTTATTAAGGCAGAAATGACGAGGTTTGGCAATGGATTAGATATGGAGGGGTGAGTGAGAGTGAGGAGTTGAGGACGGTACCAAGGTTGCAAGCCAGGGGTGACTGGGAAGATGCTGGTGCCCATCGCATTGATTGGAAATTGGGGAAAGGGAGATGTTTTGAGGGAAATAAAATGAGTTCTGTTTTGGACATGTCAAATCTGGGATGCCTATGAGATATCTAGTTCAAGATGTCTAAGAGATAGTTGGTGATGCATGACTGTAGCTCAGCAGAGAGACAAGGACTGGATATATAAATTTGGGAATCATCTCCATAGAGATGATAATTAAAGACATGGGAGTTAATGAAATCACTAAGTGAAGAAATACACAGTGAAAAGAGAAGGGAACCTAGGACTGAGACTTGAGAGGCACCTGCAATTAGAGGGCATGATGTAGATGTACAGCCAGCAAAGGAGCCTGAGAAAGAACCATTGGACATAAGAGGAGAACCAAAAGAGAGGAGAGAGTACCTAGAAGGAGATGGTGATCAACCATATCAAATTCTGCAGAGAAGTCAGGAGGAGGAAGAATTGGAATAAGCCATTAGATTTGGCAAATCAAGAGATCATTGGTAACTTTGGAAAAAGCAGTTTCGATTGAATGGTGAGGTTAGATATTAGACTACAGAAGTTTTAGAAATGAGAGGAGAGGAAGTAGAGGCCTCTAGCATAGAGAGCTTTATCAAAGAGTAGCCAGAAAGGGAAGAGGGATATAAGGCTATAGTTAGCAAGGAATGGTAGAATCAAGTAAGGATTTTTTTTAAGAATGAGAGTGAAGCGGGCATGTTTGTAGGCAGTAGGGAAGGAGCCAGTGCACAGGGAAAAATTGAAAATAAAAGAGAGAGTAGAGATGATAGAGGAGTCAGGAAAGGTTGGGATCTATGTCCAGGGGCTTACCATGACAAGGAAAAGGAGTACCTCTTCATCCATAGTGCAAGACCATAGTACAGGAGGAGAAGGTGGAGGGAGCTGTAGTTTTTTATTTTGTCCTAATTTCCTCAGTGCCTGGAACATACTAGGTGCTTAATAACTGCTTGTTGGATTGAATCGAGTGGAAATAACTGTCTTGTACCTGATAGTTCAGAGTTCATCCTGAGGCTGAGTCAAAGTTTAGCCATCATTATGGGACTGGTCAAGGACAGAGATCATGATGGGAACTTTATGGGAACTCCAACATACTGCAGAGGCATTTGTCTACAGTAAGGACCAAGGCCCAGGAGCAAGACAAGGCTTCGTTCACTCACCTTGAATGTGATCTTTTAAATATTAACTCAGTCAGGGGGTGGGGTAGGAGTAGGGACCAGAGGGGCATGTGACAAAATAAAGCATCTGCCAAATCTTGTGTGCCAAGCTGCCTTTTTACAGCGTGGAACCGCTTTTCTCTAACAGTTTACTAGTAATTACTGCAGCTGAATAAGAAGGACCAGGAGAACGGGAGAAAAGGGGAGGAATGAGAAACAATTCTCCTAAGACAGAGTATGGGAAAGTCTAGGCTCACTCAGAAAGGCAGTGGTGAAGTTGAATGAGAGCACAGGGAATTAATTGCAGTCCCAGCTTTCTGAGAAAACAAGCCAGCCCTCATAAAGCTGCTTCCTTTGGGCTTTGATGTACTATCTCATTAAAGGGATGTTTATGTCTCTGAGAGAGGCAGTGCACTCTGGGAGAAACATCACAGGCCCAAGAGGCAGGATCCTGGGCGTCTGAAGTGGCAAGTCAGGAATGAGCTGCTGGGGTGATGAATAAGTTATAATAACCCTCTGCTTGGGGCTGTTGTGACTATAAAAAATCCCTGCTCCTTCTCCATACCTAGGCCAGAAGACAGGGTAGCTGAAGCTTGGAAAGGGGGGGAAAGCAAACGAACAAGCAGCCTTGTAATTTTTTAAGGGATTTGTGAGAGTAGCAGGTTATTTTGAAGATGCGCTCCATAGCCTTGTAACAGAACTGCAAACCATTCCCAAGATGGGGGAGCATCTACCCATTTTTTTCTTTTTTTTCCCCTCAGTGAGGCAACTGGGGTTAAGTGACTTGCCCAGAGTCACACAGCTAGTAAGTGTTATGTGTCTGAGGTCAAAGTTGAGCTCAGGTCCTCCTGACTCCAGGGCTGGTGCTCTATCCACTGTGCTACCTAGCTGTCCATCTACCCATTTTTAAAGTCCTCCAGAGAAGATTCCAGAATCTTCCTTAGTTTAGTAACCCTTTCAGGGCCTCTAGTGATGCTCATTGTCCAAAAAGTTTTCTTTACATCTAGGTTATGTCTTTTTTTCCCATAGTGCAATTGTTCTAGCTGTCCCTAAAGTTCTTGTCACCTTGAAAACAACTGTCAGGTGGTGAAGTTAGGTATTAGACTTCAGCTTCCCTGGGCTTCAGAGCCATAACTAAGTATTTTTATCCCTTGGGGCAAATACCGCAACTGGATTCCAAGACAAGATGCAGGAAACCCTAAATTGGAATGGGAGTGAGGTGGGTAATATTCCCTAAGAGTGGGGAGATAGAGACTCTGGGATGCCAGTGGGAGATCACTCCTTAGCAATCTGCTGTGTGGAAGTGGGTGGAGGGGGATGGAGAAGTTCAGGGCATAGAGGAGGGAAGAGAATACCTCAGCATGCCGTCTGGTAACATTCTCTTAATTCTTCTTGCTAACTGTGATCTAAGCTCTGTTTTTCTTGTTTGTCTGAAGGACTGCAAATGCTCTCTGTACCCTTTAAATTCCATACTTTAAATTCGATGGCCTGGAAAAAGCCCCAAATGCCCCACCCTAGTTATAATTCTAAATGAGCTTTATCTTCTTCAGGTGAAAATTATGTCTCCTCTTTAAACCTTTCCTAATTGACTATATTTTTCTTTTAATCATCTCACATAGGGAGGCAGTATAGTGCATTGGAAAGATGACTGACTGAATTTGGATTCATGGAATCCAGGTTTGAATCCTATCACTGTTACATGTCACCTGTGTGCCTTTGCCTATTTAAACTCTGGAAGCCTCAATTTCCTCATCTTTAAAATTAGGAGATTGTATTAGATGATCTCTGAGGTCCCTTCGGTCTCTAGATTTGTGATCCTGTGGACTGTCACAAGGTCAGATCCACATTCTACCCAGCCTATGATTCTGTGGCTAACAGTGGCCCCAAAGAGATGGCAACCATACTTTGAAAAGTTAAATGACTTTCCTTTGGTCACATGACTAACCTGTGTCGGAAGCAGAACTCAGACTCAGGTCATCTTGACTCCAAGGCTGAATCTCTACTGTCTGTGCCACCTTCAAATAAGTTCAGATATCTAGGTCAGTCAGTCAAAAAGTCAACAATTTTAAAATTTGATAGTATTTTATTTTCAATTCTAAATTCTCTCCTTCCCACTTTCCCTCCCCCCCATTAAGAAGGCAAAAAAACCAAAACCCATTACAAATATGTATAGTTACACAAAACAATTTCCCACATTAGCTATTTTCAGGAAAGAAAGAAAAAAGAAAGTATAAAAGAAAGGAAGGAGGGTAGCGAGGTGGTAAAGTGCATAGAGCACTGGCCCTGGAGTCAGGAGGACCTGAGTTCAAATCCACCCTCAGACACTTGATACTTATTAGCTGTGTAACCCTGGGCAAGTCACTTAACTACATTGCCTAGCCACAAAAAAAAAAAGAAAGAAAGAAAGAAAGAAAGAAAGAAAGAAAGAAAGAAAGAAAGAAAGAAAGAAAGAAAGAAAGAAAGAAAGAAGGGAGGAAGGAAAAGAGAAAGAAAAGAAAATATGCTTCAGTTTGCACTGTGAGCCCGTTAGCTGTCCATCTGGAAGGTGGATTGCACCAATATGTATTTATTAAGCACTTTACCATATGCCAGGCACTCTGCTGAGTGATAGGGATAGAAAGAAATGCAAAAACATTCCCTGACCTCAAGGAGCTCATAATTTAATAGGGGAGACAATGTGACAATAAGTAGGAACATACAAGATATATACAGAGTAGATAGAAGGTAACCTTAGAAGGGAAGGCTCTAACATTTGGGGGGACCAGGAAAGGACTCAAAGACGTGGCACACCCATTTTTGTCAGTTTTTGAGAAACCATGTAAAATGGGAGAGGCACTAGGAGACTGGGCATGAATAAATATCCTGATTTCCATAAAAATCAGGGGGCGAGGGGAAAATGGATTTTTACAAACTGGCAGGCTTGTCAAAGTGCAGCAGAATTCTGGAAGAGATTAGTAGCTAGATGGTTTAATAGCACATAAAAATGAAAGCAACGACGACCAGGGCATAACACTGGAGAGGAGAATCGTTAGGCTGTTAGGCAGGGAATACTGTAGAAGCAATGAATCTTTATGTCAACAGGCATCAGAAGAAAGTTTCTTGTGACATCCTCATTCTTGTGACACTGTTTCCAAGTCCATACCCTTTTCCCTTTAAAAACAGAGATGCTATGTTATTTCGTGCAGATTGACTGGTTAACCCCCAGGAGATACTATAAAATCCTCCAACTTTTCCCTGTGACCCAGGGCCCAGAGCAGGCATGGCGGGACATTAGGTGCCTCTCCAATGTGGCACTGGCACACAATGGAGAAATGAACTCGGATGATAGTGCTGATAAGGAGATTTTTAGGTAGCTGAGCAACCACAACTCCTCCCCAAGAGTCCTATGTAATGAACCATTGTCTACCAGGAAGGGGGTTTTCTGGTGACTGCTCCCCACTTCTATCCTTGAATATTTTTTTTCAATGACTTGTATAAAGACATAAATGGCATGCTTATCAAAATTGCTGGTAACACAAATCTGGGTGGGAGAACTAATAAATTGAATGATAGAATAAGGGCCAGAAAAGATCCTAATAGATAAGAACAGTGGGCCAAAACTAATATGATGAAATCAAACGGGGATAAATGCATTTAGGATCCAAAAATCAGCCACACAAGTACGGGCTTAAACAGCTTGATTCAATTTGATTCAACAAGCATTTTATAAGCGTCTGTAATGTACAAGGCACTGTGCTTGGTGCTGACGGTAGAAAGATGGGGGGGGGGGAAACTATAGTAACTTCCATTCTCCTAGGAAAGGCTTCTAGAACTTTCTTGTGCCATGAGCCCATTTGGCAGTCTGGCCAATCCTATGGACCCCTTCTCAGAATAAAGTTTGTTGCCTATATAAATAATTGAAGGAAACACATAACATCAGTTAGAGGTTAGTGAAAATGAAGGTATATTTTTTTCTCATTCAAGTTCATGCCCTTCCCTCCAAATCTGTCTATGGGCCCTTTGGAGGTGGACCCCCAGTTAAGAACCTCTGTTTTGGGGAGAATTCTACATGTACAAAGCAAAGTATAATTCAAGGTAGGGAGTTATGGGAACAGAAGAGAGAAATAAAGTGCTCTAGAGATACCTAAAGAAGGAGAGAACGTTTTTTGTCTTGGGTGATCAGGAAAGGCTACTAGGAAGAGGTGGCCCTTGAGTTGAGCCTTAAAGGAAAATAAAGAGTCTGAAGAACAAAGATGAGAAAGGAATCCAGAAAAGTTTGATAACAGTAATTTGATCTCTTGAACAATTAGGTTGCATAATGGTTAGAGCACTTCACTTAGAATCAGGAAGAGCTGAGTTCCAGTCCTTCCTTAGGCACCTATTAGTGGTGTGACCTTGAGTAAGCCATAGTTAACTTTTCTGAGCTTTACGTTCCACATTTGTAAAAAGGAGGAAATAACGGCTTCTACCGCACAAGGTTGTTATGAGGATCAAATGAAATAATACTGAAAAAATGTTATTATTTTGCTGTGATATTTGACTAATTCATTTGGGTAACAAGGAGGTGCAGCAACTTTGGGCAGCAAGGGAGTATGTTCCTGGAATCGGTCCAGAGGAGAGAGGCCAAATTGGAAATAGATATGAAAATCATACCATATGATGAAGCATTGAGGGAACTGGAGGATGCTTTGCTTGGAGAAAAGAAGGCTAAAGAAGAAATGACAGCTGTCATCAAATATTAGTGAGGTCATCAAGCGGAAGAGGGGGTTGACATATTCTGTGTTGCCAGGCAGAGCTAGGGCTAATGGATGGAAGTTACAAGGAGGAAGTACATTGTAATGACCCAGGTTGTCCAATGGTGGGCTCCTGTGATGTGCTGGTTCAGATTCGATAATGTGGAAACCTTAAAGCACTATGTCAATGCCAGCTATAATTATTGTCAAGTCCATGCCCTTTTCTTTTAAAAATAGAGATGCTTTGTTGTTCCATACAGATTGATTGGTTAACCCCTAGGATATACCACATAATCCTCTAACTTTTCTCTGTGACACAGGGCCCAGAGCAGGCTTGGTGCAGTGTTAGGTATCCTTTACAACATGGCACTGATTTTTGTGGATCCATCAAATAACAGCTTATCCCCCAGTAGCATCTCAGCCCACTCCTGCCCTATGCTTCCACAATGGTCCCGAGACTTCAGAACTATAAGTCTCTAGACCTGGAAGGGAGATGTGCATCTAGTCCATGTTGTCTTACTCACTGGGGATTCCTAATAGAAAAAAAGAGTTGGTTCAGAAGAGACTATTCAATCTAATTCAGAAGGTATTTATTAAGCCCCTAATATGTCCAAAAGAGAGTCAGTGAGACTTGGTAGATAGAGAGCTGAGCTTAGTGTTGGGATGGATGGGGTATAGATCCTTCCTCTCACACTTAAGAGCTGACTGGTATTTCTGCTTTTAGCTTCTTATGCCTTTCTCGTCTCCTGCGCTGGGGCTTATTTATGCTTGCTAGCTCATAGTTTCTCTAAAAATAGCTTTTCATCATCAATCCCCTCTCCTCTGAATCACCACCTGGGGCTTCCAGGCACCAGCGTTGGTCTCCCAGGATGGCAGAAGGATGCTGTAGGAAGAGCTAGATCTGCTATTAGAATCCATACTTACTAGATCAGGCAGGAAGGGTTTTTCCACAGGTCTTGGGAACAGGGTCAGCTTTATGAATTGACCAAGTAAGCTGGTCATCTATATGGTTTTCTGTATCTGTATGATTTTAGGAGCTCTACCCATAAATTAACTTTACCCAGCAGTCATTCTGTCATTATTTGTAGCTTCCTTTGGGACTTTTTAAAAAATTTGAATTGCAAGTAGTCTGTGAAAGAGATAAAGAATCAGTTCATCTTCATCAGAATTCATCTACCATGAATTAGCAGCCAGCTGGGAGCATTCCCTAGAGAACTGAGACACAGGAAAGGTACTTTAGTGGAAGCCCATGGAAGAGAGAGATTTTAAGAAGGGAGCTAAAGGATGTTGATGGGATCAGGGTAGATAATCTGAACAGATTTCACAGATTTTGCTGGAGTTGGCTCTAAGTGGGGAGAAGAAGGGTTCCAAGCCACACTGGAGTCACCTCAGTCGGGCCCATTGGTCCAAATTTGGTTGGACTTCTTCTGGGTAAACCAAAATCTGTGGATCCCTAACAGTGCTTTTACATCCTTTAGAGCCCCTGTAGTTGCCCTTTAGGGGTCGGACAAATTTCAGAAACAAACTCTTTGTGGTGGTTACAAGTCAGAGCCCAGAACTCCCTGCTTCTACCCATTCAGTTCAACAACAAGCATTTCTGAGTGCTTTCTGTATGTGCCCAGACAGATTTCAAAGATGAATAAAGCATGGTGCTTGTGCTCAAGCAGCTTCTATTCTAACAGGAAATATCTGGGAGGAGGACATGCTCAAATAACTGTAGCACTAGGTAGAATATAAGAAGTCCACAAGATGTATGAACCAAATGTTTTGAGAGTTCTGAGGTTATAATGATATTGTTTCCCTGTGAAAGAAAGGAAAACTTCACCAAGAAGAAGGTACTTAATCTGTCTTAAAGATGAGTTGGATTTCAACAGGTAGAAATGGAGAGGTGAAGGAGATGGCATTCCAGGTATAGGGAATGCTGGGAGCAAAATCAAAGAGGCAGGAAAATGTAGGCCATGTCCGTGGAATAGTAAGCCAGTTTGATTGGAGCTCAGATTTCATGAAAGAAAACTTCATGAAATCTTCTATATTTGTGCCCTAGGGACACTATTAGGGCCCAAGGGCTTCTGTAGCACATTGGGTTGTAAACCAGAGATGCTCCACAGTTAAACTACATCCACTGACGGGTTTTGGTGCCACATCTACCTTCTGGTCCATGGTCACCTTGGTGTACAAACATTGGTCTATTCCCTTGGGAAATTCAGTGTCCATTAAGGGAAGTCAGATTGTTATCTGGCCCTAATACTGATGCTCTGCTTTGAAGGCAAGGATTTCTGAAGACAAGTATGGTCCTCTTGCCCATTTAGAATTCCAAAGCAGGATACAGTCAATGACTCTGTGCTTCTCTTTCTCCTATGCCCAGAAATGACTGCAAAAGAAATTCTCTTGTCAAGGCCACTTACAGGATGGAGTATGGCACTTTTTCCAGTCAAGAAGTATCTATGAATAGAAGAAGTGAGAGAGTATAGGAGAGAAAGGGGAACAGAGGAACTTGGTGTCAGGAGGCATTTCACTTTTATTGTAGAGGGTTCCAAATGAAGTCATATTAAAATACATGCATTTTCACTGGCTGTCTCTCATGTCTGGAATGCTCTCCTTACTCTGCTCTGACTACTGACCTCCCTGGCTTCCTTTCAGTCCCAACCAAAATCCCACCTTCTACAGGAAGCCTTCCCTAACTCCTATTAATTTCAGTGCTTTCTTTTACTTATTTTCTATTTATCCTGTAGATAGCTTGCTTCGCATATATTTGTTTGCATATTGCCTCTTTGTGTATGCTCAGAGCTAATACAGTACCTGACACATAGTAGATGCTTAGTAAATGTTTATTAAATTAATGAATGGCTCTACATGTATACAGACCCTTTACCATGATCAGGAAGGCAGGGCAATTAATCTGTAGCACAGGTGGGTAGCAATTACTGTCACTCTCATGAGAACCCTACCCTCTCTTTCCCTCTGAAGCTTACCATAGCCAATTTAAAAGCAAAGCTAGCCCAAGTTTCTAAGCCAGTGTCCCTTGTCCTGTAGAGGTGACTAATACTGACAGTATAGAAAGAAAGAGAACCTTACAAGATGCCTGTGTGACAGAGCAATACAGCCAACACTGATAAGTTTGGTTAGATAGATGCCTTTCCCTATGTGTCTCCATTTTGTGCCTCTCTGCTAAGAGGCTTGTACAGTAGGCTATACCGGGAGCTGTCAGAGGTCTTAAGGTCCTGCAGACACAAAAGACTTGGGCAATGATAATGCTGGTTTGCAAGGTCAGCAACAGTTACATCCTTGGTGATGCCTTCCCTATTCTCCCGGACATCCCTATACCAGAGGCCACTGGCCCTGACAGTCAGAAATCAAGCGACCCAGCAATGCATAAATACACATCATATCATAACAAAAGACCAAGGCTGCTTTCATTATAATGTCTCTGCATGCTAGTCAGTGGCAATGGAAGGTGGGGGAGGGCCAAGATCAGAAGAGAAGGTCAAAGGGAACCCTAGAGTTCTTTTTTTTGAAACATGAAATGCTATTTTTTACAAATATGGCAAGCTAAGCCCTCTTCATTAATCTCAGCAAGAGTGGAACTGCAAGCTATTTGCTGCATCACACTCACTGATCAGAGGGAAGTTCTATGAATAGTCTTCAAGCTTTCATTAATTAGCAGAGTCACACACTCTGTTGAACACATTTTCACCTTTCATATGAGTCACACTCTAGAAACGCTTTCTGAAACTCAAATTCCACAGGTAACTCATAGAAGCACCCTATGGAGATGGGCTGTCAGGGAAATGTCTTCTGCCCCACTCTGAGATCAGCACTGATTCAGGCAAGGGTTCCAGTCTAAGATTCTGAGCTAGTGGTTGGGAGTTTTTCAGTTCGAGAGTCTACCCTTGTCATGCTGAGGAATGCTGGATAAAATCACCTTCACACAGTGTGTTTCCTTTGTTGTAAGAATGACAAGCACCTTGATTTGATAAACTCAGTGCAGATTGAGGCATATATAGACATATATATTTATATGTATATACACACATACATATATACATACAAATCACAGCTAATGTGGGATTTTATTTTGTTTGACTATATAGCAGGCTGTGTCTTTCTTGCTTTCTCAGTGAGGGGAAGGAGAGTGAGAGAATTCAGAGCTGAAAATAAAATAAAATTGAATTAGTGATGTTGTAAGGAAGAATTAGAACCAATAAGAGGAACCACAAGAAAGAGAAAAGAAAAAAAAAATAGCAAATAGTATGCTTCGATCTGCATTCAAACTCCATAGTTCTTTGGATGTGGATTGCATTTTCCATCATGAGACCTTTGGAGATGTCTTAGATCCTTGCATTACTAAGAAGGGCTAAGTCTATCAACGTTAGTCATCACACAACGTGGCTGTTACTGAATAAAATTGAATTAAAAAAAACAAAAATAAAGAATGACAAGGACCCTCCTTAAGAATAGATATGTGAAAGTTTGACTGATTAATGTTGGAAGTGTTCAGAGGGGGATGACAGACATGTGGTTTCTTTTAATTCAATTCCATTTAATGAATATTTACTAATCTACTGAGTTGTGGCAGGCTCTGTTAGGTGTTGAGAACAACACCAACAACAACATGGAACAGCTCCTTCCCTCAAGTAGCTTACATTCTACTGAGGAGTTATAACACCTAGACAAGTAAATACAAAGATATGCAAAATGATCATAACAGCTAATATATATCTAATACTCTTAAGTTTTGCAAAGCACATACATATATTATCCCATTTGATCCTCACAACAACCCCGTGAGGTAGGTATTCTTATTTTCTCTGTTTCACAGATGAAGAAACTGATTCAGGTTAAGGAATTTGTCCAGTGTGAAACAGTTGGTGAGTTTCTAATTTTTTTTTAATCTCTGAGTCTTTTTTTTTTAATCCCCAGATCTGGTCAGTTTCTGAGATAGGATTTGAACTAGTCTTCCTGACTCTAAGTCCAAGTCTCTATCCACTATGCCACCTAGCTACCTACTGTAGAATGATTTCAAGGGAGGAGGAATTTATTTATTCAAGAAACATTTATTAAATACCTACTATTTGCAGCACACTTTATTAGACACTGGGGGAAGCAGCAAGGTAAATAACATATGGATCTTCTCCTCATGAAAGCACACAATTTAGTAAATTAGATTGAATGGAGCCAGCTTCATTCTCATACCCTCATCACTAATGAATAAAATAAATGAATGAATATTATTAATGTCTCAGTAATAATTAATAATACTATTAAAAAGATATTTCTATTGAAATATCTTGGTTTTACCGAGTACTTTCCTCACAACAACCCTGTGAAGGGAGGGCCAGTGTTATTATCCCCATTTTCCATATGAGCAAACTGAAGATAAGGATGGTAAAGTTATGTTCGTGGTGGTTGTATAACCAGCAAACCTCAGAAGTGGGATTTGAGTAGAGATTTTCTGTTTCCACAATCAGCATTCTTTCTTCCGCACTGCACTGAACATGCACTGAATACTTTTGCACATATGAGCTGTAGAGTTTGGGGTGGCAGGGTAAAGGGTGGGAAGGGTGTCTAGATTGTTATCCTGAATTGCCTTTCATTGTTCTTCTCTTTGTGAGCAGTGGGAAGATTTACATACTTCTATGGGAGCCTCAGAAAGGTTTTGAGATTTTTTGGAAAAAAAGCTATCTATATACTTGCAAAATCATTCAATACAAATGCAACAAGAGGGATATCTGGCAAGGCCCAACACTGATGACTTTATCTCATTTTGCCATGCTGGGTGCTCTAGTCATCTTTCCAAAAACATTCGTAAAAAACTTAGAGTCCATCTACCAGGTGTTCCTTGATGTGCTAGGCCAGAGTCTTAACCAGCAGGAAGGTCAAGGCTTTGTCCTAGGGTGCCAACAACGGGGGTGGGGGGGGGTGGGCAGTAGGCAGCTAGATGTGCAGAGGAGCAAGATTCCAGCAACCACCTCAAGATACAACCATCTCCACAGTATTTTCTGGCCACTTTCTCCTCCCCCATTGCCCCTACTGAAGGACTGTTCTCTGGCACCATTAGCCCCCAACTAAATTGGTCCCTTATACTCTTGTGCATAGTTTTGGTTGGTTGAGACTCTTCCCCTGGGCATTTTCACACCCAAAGTCTTGAAAACTAGTTAATCTTCCTTTCACTGAAAACCCGAGATTAATTGTCTGCTATGTGGCTCACAAACAGAAAAGTCTCCAAATAATTTTTATCCTGCATTTTCCTAAGTCTCTGTGTTTGGCCTCTATTGATTTGTCTTCTGTTAATGATATTGAAAAGAAACTTGGACAATTAATCTCCTTGTTCAGCCTAAGATACTTTGATGGTGGAGGGCAGGGTAGTGAGAGAAAGGAAGGATAAACTGAGATTAGGAAACTTGTCAACTTGGTCTAATCAGTTACTTGAAAAGGGATTAATCAGAAACCCAAAGCTAAAAGGGACTTGGGGAACCTTGCCCAATCTCAACTGTAATTGTATTCTCTTCTACAATATCCCTGACAATATCCCTGTCATCCAGAATTTGCTTGGAGACCTCTAGGAAGATGGCATTCATTATTCTTGTGGAATTCAGTATTTCACTTTGGGATAGCTCTGTTTGTTAGGAAGGGTTTTTGTTTGTTTGTTTTTACTGATATTTAGCCTAAATTTGATCCTGAAGAAAAGTGCCTTCAGTGGGCTGGCATGGAATGGGGGATAGAGTTGGCCTCAGAGTCAGAAAGACCTGGGCACAAGTCTAATCTCTCATACATAGTCACTGAACCTCTCAGTGCCTCTAGATAACTCTGTAAAACCATATAGGATATATTATGGGGAATAAGATAATTATATCTTTAGGACTATATAACATAGATAATAAATATCTAAAATTATATAAGAGCTATATTGTAAATGTCTTAGTGGAATTTCCTTACTGGGAGCTCCTTATCAAATTGCCTGGACTGAGGGAAACAAAAAATTCACATCTCTCCCTCCTCTTTGCATAGACATAGAGCACTGCGTGTAATGTGACCTTTTTTGTATGTTGGTTAGCTTTGCTGAGCTGTTTTTTCCCCCTCTCTTTTCTTATTCTTTGTTATAAGGTATGGGCTTCTGGGAGGGGAAGGAAGAGGGAGACATTGGAAAATGTAGATGATGTAAAAATAAAAAGTAACTATAAAATGTATTTTTAAAACTATTCTGAATAAATAGGCTAAGCTCTGTTGATTCAATTTTGCTGAAGGACTTTGATTGCCATCAGGCTCTCTTAAATTTAGTACTCTAGGGCAAAGCCTCAATTGCTTTGCCCTCATTCCTGATCTCCTGTGAATGAAGCCTGTCTCAGGAGAAGGCTGGGTACTGGGAATGAAATGACCAGCCTAGGAGTAGTGAGTAAACCCCAAGGAAAGAGCAGCGGATTAAGGGACACTCATAGGCAGGAGATGTAACAAGAGGGGCTAAGAGGTCTGCTGCACCATAGTGAGGAACTTTGAAATCAAGAGTGAGGATCTTGGAGATGATCCATTAGGCCAATGGGAAGTCACTAGAGGGCAAAAGAAATGGGTTATGTTATATGATAAAAACTGGCATGATTTCAGGGCATGCTGGATGAGAGAGGTGAAGGACTGCAAGGGGTCAAAGATTACTTTGGTATTTCTCACTTGGGAGATAAATAAAATAATTATATTGCTTACCAAAATGAGAAAAGTGGACATGAGGGAGGGTTTCTTTTTTTATTTCAATCATCTAAATGAGTACCAGAACCCTGTGTTTTACAGAATTAAAATATTAGCATTGGAACCTCTGAAATCCTTTAATTCAACCTTCAACCTAATTCATTAATCTTTTTCCATCACATCCTTGGCAAATGGTCATCCAGACTTTTCTTGAATACCTCCAGGGATGGGAACCTCAATTCCTGGTGAGGCCGCCTGTTTCATTATTGTATAACTAATTGGTAGGAAGTTCTTTGTATTGAGCCACAATCTGTTTCCCTGTAACTTGTGCCCGTTTGGTCCTAGCTCTGACATCTCCCTCTTCTCTCTCTCTTATGTGACTACCTTTCATGGGAGGCAGTGTGGTATGGTAGAAAGAAGGCTGAACTTGGGAGTCACAGGACCTGAGATCAAAGACTAGCTCTACCAGGTTTATATGAGTGAGCTTGGGCAAGTGACTTTCCCTTGTTGGGCCTCAGTTTCCTTTTCTGTGATCTGGATAGACACGATGACATCTAAAGTCTCTTTTAAATCTAGATCTATGAAATACTTGAAGATATCTACGAAATCTTTCTTTCCTTTTTTCTTCTACCCTGATGCCCCCAAATCAATTGGTCAATCGACAAGCATTTACTAAATATCCATTCTGTGCCACATGTTGTGCTGGGTACCGATGATGCAAAGATGAAAATGGTACAGTCCCTGCCCTCAAGGAACTTAGTCTATCAAGGGAGACAACGTGTGCACCTATAAGTATATACAGAATTCATACAGGGTGTCCCAAAAGTCTTAGAGCAATTTAAAATTGGTAAAGGTTAAGTTTGGGGTGGGGGGGGTTGGTGTCCCTAAAGTCTGAGTGCCATCCTTAGCTAGTAAAGCCATAATAGCTAAATATAACAATCAGACTTTGGGGACACACTGAATAAATTAAATACAAGGTAATGAGAGGGGCTACTAGTAGGTAGGAGGATCAGAAAAGACCTCAAGTAACCGGTAGTCTTTGAGCTGAGCTTTTAAGGCAGTTTGGCATTCCAAGAGGCAGAGATGAAAAAGAAGAGTATTACAAGGACGGCAGATGGCCCATGGAGAGACCAGAGATGGAATGGTTTGAGTGAGAAACAGTATGACACACAAGTTTGACTGGACTGAGGAATGTGTGAAGAGGAGTAATAAATGATAAAGCTGGAGAGGTAGATTGGAGCAAGCTTCTGAAGAGTCAAAGGACCATGCATTGGATCCCAGAGATGATAGGGAGTTAGTGGAGTTTATCAAGCAGGCAAATGACATGGTCAGATCTGTGTGGGAGGAAAATAACTTTGGCAGGTGAGTGGAGGATGACTTGGAGAAGGGGTAGATTTGAAGAAAAAAGACCAACTGAAAGGCTGCTGCAAGAGAGAGGCCATGAAGGCCTGAATTAGAGTGACAGCTATGGGATTGGAGAGAAGGGCACAGTCGGCAAGATGTGGCGGAGAGAGAACTGACATGAGTTGGCAACCTATCGGGTTTGGGGAAGTGGGTGGTAAGGAAGGAGGAGGAGTCAGTGACAGCAGTGAGATTGCAAACCTGGGTGATGGAGAGGGTAGCACTGAGTGCCCTCAGCAGAAAGAAGTTTTGAAGAGGGGGTGAGAGAAAAGATACTTGAGTTCTGTTTTAGATAGGATGAGTTTGACATGCCCACCAAACATTCAGTTTGAAATGTGATGTGGGGCTGGAGCGTAGGAAAGGGACGAGAGCTGGATATAGAGATCTGCAAGTGATCTGTATAGAGAGGGCGTTTAAACCCATGGAAGCTGATGAGGTCAGAGGCTTTAGGGACAGACGTACATCCTGCTTTTGCCAATTGAACAATGAAAGAGAATGCTTAGATAATTACTTCAACCCTTGTGGCAGTCTCCTCCCACCCCAACACACACACACACACAAAATCCTGTGTGGACTTAGTCTAACCCAGTCTAACCTGGGTCTGAATAAGTTAGTTGGGATGTATTGGGGCATAATAGATAAAGTGCTGTGAGTCTGGTTATAGTCAGGGGACCTGGGTTTGAATCCTGACTTCAGATGTTAGCTGTGTGTTTGTTGTTGTTGAGTTGTTTTTCCAGTCATGTCTCGCTGTTCATGACCCCATTTGGGGTTTTCTTTGCAGAGATACTGGAGTGGTTTGCTATTTCCTTCTCCAGCTCATTTTACAGATGAGGAAACTGAGGCAAACAGAGTTAAGTGACTTACCCAGAATCACACAGCTAGTAAGTATCTGAGGCTGGATTGACTTCAGTCATGGCACTCTGTCTACTATGCCACTTGTGTAATCATGGGCAATTAATTCATTTAATCTATAATAGAAATTGTACTGACTTTGAAGGCAAAGGACCTGGATTCAAATCTCTTCTTTGTCACTTATTACCTGTGTGTACTTGGGCAAATCAGTTAACTCCTCTCTGCTTCAGTTTCCTTATTTGTAAAATGAGGGATTGGACTGCTGCAATCTATTCTAGCTCTGATCCTATAATGGCTCTGTGCCTCAGTTTCCCCATATATAAAATGGGAGGAAGAGGTGGTTATACTTGTACTATCTACCTCACAGAGTTGACCTGGGGAAAATATTTTATAAACCTTAAAGTGGTAAAGGAATATGAGGAGTTATTATTAAATGTAATTGAACTTTGGAGATGCTATTTAGTCCTAAGCAGTTCTACTAAGTCAAGTCAAAAGAGAGGGGCCTATAAGAGGGGCCCCTCAGGTGTAGGGGCAAACTTATTCATGCCTTTCCAGCTTGGGAGACTCTGTGTCTTCCCATGGGTTTGCTGCAGGGCAAAAGTGCTATAAACATGTCAGGTATTATCATTATATTAATACTGTCTTTTAAATAAAGGTCTAAATGTGTGTTGGACTATAGAGAACATGGTTGGAGAGAAGTCATTTGGGAGAAGGACAAAGGGGAAAGAACCCTGGTACTAGACTGTCCTAGGAGGAGAAACCCCCTATATCCTGGGTGGTGGCAGGGTAAAGTTATTTACACAGTGGAAAACTCCTAGAGAGAGAGAAGAGTAGGGAAGAGAAAGGAGGGAGGGAGAGAGGGAGGAAGAGAGAGAGAGAAAGAGAGGGAGGGAGAGTGAGAGAGTAAGGGAAGGGGGAGAGAGACAGAGACAGAGACAGAGAGACAGAGAGAGACAGAGACAGAAAGCACTTCTTATTAGGGCTTTGCTCTCCCACTGGGAATGGATGACTAGTAGTGAGAAGGCACAGAAATCAATGTGGAGATTAGTCTGACTTCCCTAGGCCACCCTTTGCAGTGGCTCCCTGGTCCATCTTTATTTTTCTAATCCTGATTGACTTTGCTGGATCCCGAAGCACTTTCTGTTGATGTTGCCACAGAGCTGGGGGTGGTGGGGGTGAAAGGGAGAAGGCAATTTTGTTAAAAGCTGAGTTAGCTGGCACTTACTGAAGCAGAAAGTTCTAGAAGCAGGAAATGCTGGAATCTCCAGCTCAGATCTTGAATCTAGTCACCTGGTCCCATGCCAAATTCACTTACACTGTCAACAGGCTTTGAAAAGAGCCTGGTAATTGAAAATGCTGCAGTCTGTCACAGCGACAGCTAAGAAGAATAAAACTAAGCGAGGGTAGGAAGGGAATCATCTTCCTCCCCAAACTTCACGTGGACAGAAATCAAGAAGTGATAGAACCCACGAGAATGGAGAAAGATTTCAGAACCAAGTTGGATTGGAAGTTTGAGAGATAAAAAGTGAGGCAATTGAAAAGTGCTTTTAAAATACTTTGATTATTTTCAAAGTGATGGGAGAGAGGTTAGAAATGCCCCCTTTGATGTAGTGGAAGAATACAGGTAAAGGTGAAATTGATTTTGCCCTCTTAGATGAGAACTTTAGTTATCAGTCAATCAATAAGCACTCATGTGCCTACTCTTCACGCTAGGTGTTGTGCTAGGTCAAAAACCCAGAAAATGGGGGATTTTATGGGATCTCAGGGTTGAAGAGGCCTTTGAGACTGTCCAGTACAATCCTAATTACTAATATTACATTACGAATGCAAGGAGAAAGAGATGAAGGTAAGCCCTATGTGTAGAGAGATCCATGTGTTGCAAGGACAGGGAAACTGAATAGACATCTCTAGCCTATTCTTCCCCTCCCTCTCTTCTCCAAGGGAAACTTTTCATTTCTGTCAGGAAGGGAAGTAAGAAATTTGGGGTGCTGGCCAACACTCTGCTGTCTTCAGAGAAAGGAAGTACCAGGCTAGGAGTATATCTATCTGCTCCCTTAAATATTATTGGTGTGGGGAATATGATTGTGTTCCAACTTCTGATCTCTTTGTCATTTGGGAGACAGAGGAGGGGGGACCCAATGCTCTATGTCCAAGGGTTGACCCCTTCCCCACTTAATACCAGTTCCACAATGAACTTACATAGCAAATAGCAAAGAAACCTGTTTATCCAAATCATAGAAAAACAGAAATCAGAGAAGGTACACATAGAATACATACCAATCAGAGTGAAGGAGCTTACCCATTGGAATTGAGGTAAGTCTGCTCAACCAAGAGAGCTTTCTTGACCTGACCCAAGGGAAAACTCATCAAAGTCTCTAGAGTAGTGAGCTGGGAACAGGCACATGTTGGTGACAGTCTGATCCCCTCATGCCTTCCCAGAGTCTCTGCCTCCAGCAACTTAAAAATGAGGTTGACCTCTTCCATCTTTTCTCAGAGTTGGAGCTGACATGATACTCAAAGAAAACTTGAAGTTTGACCAGTTCTAAAGTAGGGATGGGGGGCACTGCTGAGACCTGAAACCCTTGTCAACTCTGTCCCCCTCCTCACAGGACATTCATCTCCACCACCAAGAGGTAGTTCCACACCAAAGGGCTTTGGAACAGGAATTACACTAAGACTCTCAGCAAAGCTACTGATGAGTCTTGGTCCTTCCACCTTGGCTTAAAATCCCGCCAGTGAGTGGGAGCTGACTGTCTCCCAGAGCAGTGCATTCCACTCCTGGAGAGTTCAGATTGCCAGGCAGTTCTCCTTTACACAGGACAAAAAGTTGTCTCTTTGTAGCTTCCACCTACTGTCCTGTTTCAGATTTGAATTTCTGCAGATGCCTCTCTTCGGGTTTGGTAAGTCATTTAACCTCAGGGCCTCAGTTACCTCATGTGTAGAGTGGGAAGAATGATACCTTACTTAACCAAAAGCCAGAGCCTGAACCAGATGATCTTTGAGCTCCCTTTTTCAGGATACTGACGTAAGGACTTTGGTGGTCAGAGTACTTTCCAACTGCTTGATTATGAAATGATGATAGTTTGTGGTTGAATAATAATAGCTACAGTGTTATAATACCCACAAAATATTAGGAAGACCCCCAGAGCGTCAGGCACATACTCTGTTATATGTTAAGGCGGCATTTGAACCCAGACCTTCCTTTCAGCGCAGAGCTCTAGCCACCATGCCATGCTAACTCACAGGACATATTCTAGTGGATCGTGTTCGATTTAAAGAGTCATTTTAGAATAGTGTGGGGGAGCATCAGGACATTTTCAAATTGTGCCTCTAAAGTTTCTTTTCAGCAGTTAAATTCTTAGTAGTAGTTAAAGTTTGCAAATTACTCTACATATATTATCTCATTTGATTTTCCCAACAACCCTGTAAGGTTATTATTGTCTTTTTACAGATGAGGAAATAGAGGTAAAGTGCTTTGTCTAGGATTAGCAATAGGGATAGAGATTAAACCTGTTGTTTTATTGCTATAGGGAACTCCTGGAAGAGACAACTCCCTCCATCAGTGCAGGTTAGCACCTTTTCTACAAAGTAGAAAGATGCCTAGAGTATAAGACTCAGTAAGTGACGTGTACCTAGAGACACGTAGAGTATATGACACTGGCAGGGCTTGAACCCACTTCATCTCAGCTCTAAGAGTAGCTCTCTATTCTCCATGCCATGCTGACCTCAAGCAAGGATCAGACAACTACCCAATGTCTGAGGCAGTAATCAGGCTCAACTGTTTTATCTCTAATCCAATGCTGCATGCTATGTGTGTGTGTGTGTGTGTGTGTGTGTGTGTTGTTGTTGTTGTTGTTGTTCTTGAATCGTTTCAGTCCCATCCAACTCTTTGTGATCTCATTTGGGTTTTTCCTGGCAAAGATACTGGAGTGGTTTGCCATTTCCTTCCCCAGATCATTTTACAGATGAGGAAACTGAGGCAAACAGGATTAAGTGATTTGCTTAGGGTCACACAGCTAATAAGTGTCTGAGGTCAGGTCTTCCTGACTCCAGTCCCAGCACACTATCTACTGAGTCACCTAGCTACCCTTTATATGTATATAGTCTTTTCTATTTAAGACAATGACAGCACTGTAGCCAATGAGGCCCGATTATTGCTAATTGAATTATGAGAGGTGGTGTGGTGTAGGAGATTAAGAGCTTCCTGAAATCAGGAATACCTGGCTTCAAGTCATGCCCCGACGCATAGTGGTTGTGTGCTCTCAGCAACTCTCAGACTCAAGTTGAAAAGCAAGTGCCTCCTGCATTAGGGAGTTCTCTATGCCAGTGTAATCACAGGTCCTGTCAAAAAGTCATCTGGGATGTAGCAATTTCATTTTGAGCTTTGCAACTTTTATGTAAAATATTACAGTGATAAACTTCCTGTCTGTGATCTCACTTATGTTATTCCAGATACATATGTATTCATCTCTATTCTGTAGCTGTTTGTTTCTTTCCATCCTTATTGGATCTGTGTGATTATAGGGGTGTGTCTGTCCTCTCCTTTCCTTTTCTACAGCCACCATTCTTTAAAAAAAAATTTTACTTTCTCCCAATTACATGTAAAAACAATTTTTAACATTCATTTTTTAACTGAGTTCTAAATTCTCTCCCTCCTTTCCTTAAACTGATAAGCAATCTGATATAGGTTATACATGTGTAGTCATGTAAAACAAATTTCTACATTAGTCATTTTGTGGAAAAAAACTCAAACAAAAAAAAAGTGAAAAATAGTATGCTTTGGTCTGTATTCAGACTCCATCAGTTCTTTCTCTAGAGGTGGATAGCATTTTTTATCAGGAGTCCTTTGAAATTGTCTTGGATCATTGTATTTCTGAGAATAGCTAAGTTATTCACAGCTGTTCATCATCTAATATTGCTGTTACTTTGTACAATGTTCTCCTGATTCTGCTCATTCCACTTTACATCTGCTCTTTCCAGATTTTTCTGAAGTCCACCTGTTCCTCATTTCTTATAACACAATAGTATTCTATTATAATCATATACCACAACTGATGGACATCTCAATTTCCAATTTTTAACCACTACAAAAATAGCTGCTATAGCTACTCTTGAACAAATAGGTCCTCCTCTCTCTCTCTCTGTCTCTCCTTTGTCTGTCTGTCTGTCTATCACACACACACACACACACACACACACACACACACACACACACACACACACACACACACCCTCCTAGCAGTATCGTACAGCCACCATTCTTGTTCAGGCCCTCATCACCTCATGCCAGGACCATTGTCATACCTCCTAATGGATTTGCTGGTTTCAGTCTCTTTCTCCCTCCTTCATTTGAAACAGACAGATCTTTCTGAAGTGCCACTTTAGTCATGTCTGTCCCTTGCTCTAAAAGCTTAATGGGTTTTCACTAAGAAGATAAGCCTGGCAATCAAGGTCCTTCAGGATATGCTCCCAAAGTTTGGGGCCCGAACTATCTTTCCAACTTTCTTTTTTCACACATCTCTTTAGAAACCGTCCACTCATCTGGCTGGCCTACAGCTGTCCACTGAATAACCATATTAGCTGGCATTTATGTTGTCCATTTAAGTCTGTAGACACTTTGCATGTGTGCTCATTATCTCATTAGCCCCCTATGATAACACTGTGAGGTAGGTGCTACAGGTTATGATTACTTTTATGTCCATTTTACAGATGAAGAAACTGAGGCTTAGGGAGCTGAAGGGACTTGCTCATCAGGGTCCCACAATTAGTAAGTGCCAGAGGCCAGATAGAAAGCCAGGTCTTCAGATTCCACGTCTTTCACTTTGCTGCCTCCCCAGCATCAGACATGCTTTCTCTCCCTTTCTCTGTTCACAGTTTTCTCCCTGATTGGAAAGCTGGCTGTCCTCCTTTCTCCCTGGCCATATCCCACCTTCAGCCTGGCTCCCCTCCAGTCATGTGAAATCTACCCCAGGTTTAAGACATCCATCCACTCAAGACTACAGCTCATACACCCCCACGATTGTTTCTTTTACCAGAGGACACATGAATTCAAAGCAAAAGGCATTTACTTGAAACAAAAGGCAAGGCAAACAACAAAGGATTAACTCAAATAGGAGAAATCATGGCATCCCTTCTCCAAATAGCTTCCTCCTTCCCACACGTGTGTCTCCAAGGTGGGCAGGGAGGGAAAGGGAAGTGCTGGTGTCTGGCTTCCTCCTTCACATCATAGTGGCAGCTCCAGCAGGGTGTTGTTGCATAACTGTCTGCAGCAGCAAAATTGGGTGTACTGAGTCTCTACTCCAAATTAGCCAGTGTGAGCTTTTCCTGCAGCCTACACACACACATGCAGAGGGAGTAGGGGAGGGGGGAGGGAGAGAGAGAGAGAGAGAGAGAGAGAGAGAGAGAGAGAGAGAGAGAGAGAGAGAGAGAGAGAGAGAGAGAGAGAGAGAGAGAGAATGTATTAGCAGGTGTGACAGCTTGGAATCTGCTCAGGTTGTACCAATAGCACTTTCTTTTCTGCACAGTCCACACATCCTCCACTCACATTAGAGTCTGGCTTGATTTTGCTCTGCAGCATTTCAGGCTAGCGAATTTAGAAACTGCCTTCAGAGTAGAAAACAGTGTATGTCTCTACCCACTGTTGCTGTGTCTCTTTCTTCATCTTATTCCAGCTCTGACTTTCCAAAAACCTCCTGCCTCTGAGACATCACCATATTTCATGCCTATACACACCTCCTAGGATAGGCAGTGTTTCTGATCCCAAAGCTTTGTTGGACTATTGGATGTTCAGAGGAGCTCCATGCCCATCTACATGATCTAACTTCTCCACATAGTCTTCCCTGAAAACCTCAGGCCACAGTGATCTTTCTTTTATATGGACTCATATTGCTTATTATAAATAATATAATAAATAATTTAATTATAATGGTATGACTGTATGTTATTATATAGTATAGCATGTTATAATTATACTATATCATTATTATGATAATATAAATACATATTATTATAATTGTTATATTACACATTATATTATAACATATAATATACTGAATGATATATAATAATAATAATATAAATATCACTCACTTGACCCCTAGTCATAAACTGCCTTTTGACATTGTTTACATTGTTGTCTTACACATTTGTCCATTAGCATCCTACTCTGACGTATTATTGTGGCTTGGTGACTCTTAATTATGCCCATGGAGCTCTAGCCCTGTCAGGTTTCACCAACTGAAAAGGTTTGAAGTGGGGCCTGAGGTCAGGTTATATGCCTTTTGTGTGAGGGACCCCCTTAGGTGAACTTGGAAAGGCTCATTACCAAGTTGGACATAGAGTGATACACAGCAACTCATGAAGTTTATATACAAAGACTTACTAAGGGGTTATGTTCTGTACTGGTGGATGGCGTGCCACCCACACCCCCCTCACCCCCTTCATCTCCATATGGAAACATGCCTGATCAGCAGAGCAAGATGTGGCAAAGAAAATGGTGTCTCACATGGTCTTTAGAAATCCACCAAGTCAAAGAGGCCCCTTGAATCCATATGGGTGAGACTTTTTTATGCCCTTGGATGAATAGGAAGTTGCTCAAGTGATTTAGGGTTATCTAATTCTGTGAAAAATTTTGATTGAAAGAATTTGCCGATCACCTTCTGAAAGAGATCCCAAAATGAAAACTCCCAGGAATATTATAACCAAATTCCAGAGCTCCCAGATCAAAAAGAAAATACTTCAAGCAGCCAGAAAGAAACAATTCAAATATTATGGAGCCACAGTCAGGAGCACACAAGATTTAGCAGCTTCTACATTAAAGAACACACTTAAATGAACCTTCCAAAATGCTCAGCAGGAGTAGCAGGAGCACTGGGATAAATTCACTTGCAATCCCTGTCTGAGTAATTTATATCCTAGAATAGAGCTGCATTATTCCTGATATACAAGGGAGACAACAAGGTGAACAACTTGTTATCATTCAGACTCCTATAGAGCATTTTTCCAGTGATAATGTTGGATTTGTGCTCATCTATTCATATTCTTTTGCTTGGAAGATGTTATTCTGGAAGGCAAAGAAGCTAGAATTATAACCAAGAATAACCTACTGAATATAATCCTTCAGGGGAAAATTTAATGAAATAAAGGACATTGAAGCATTCCTCATGATAAGGCCAGAGTTGAATAGAAAATTTGGCAATAAGTATTTATATAACACTCATATAAACAAGTTTCTATATAAGCATTCAAACACGATATTCTAGAGAAGCATAAAAAGGTAAACATGGAAGCCTAAATCATAAAGGTCTCAATAAAGTTAAACTTCCTATATGGGAAGATGATATATGTAACTCCTAAGAACTTTATAATTATTATGGCAGTTAAAAGGAGTTTAAATAGAATGGATGTGAGTTGATTTTGTTGGAATGATCTCCAAAAAAAAAAAACGAAGGACTGAGAAAGAGGGATGCATTGGGAGAAGGGGGAAGGGAGAGGTAGAATGGGGAAGATTTTCACACATAAAAGCATGCAAGGAAGAGCTTTTACAGTGTGGAGGAAAATGGAGGGATGGTAAGCAATGCCTGAATCTCACTCTCATTGGAATTGGTTCAAAGAGGCAGAATATATACACACTCAGCTGTTCGTAGAAATGTAACTTACACAATAGGGAAATAGGAGGGGAAGGGGATAAGAGAAAGGGGGTGTGTGATAAAAGGGAGAGCAGATTAAGGGAGAGAGCAGTTAGAAACAAAACAGACTTTTGAGGAAGGACAGAATAAAATGAGAAAAAGAGAAAAAAGAAAGAAAAAGAATTTTTTTTTCCTCTAGCCTCAGATTGGACCTTTAACCCCAGCCTTCTAGGTCACAATTTTATGTCACTGGTCACAAGAGGGACTTGGCAGAAGAGTGTAAATAGATGAGCAAAACCCAACAGCACCACTGGAAAAATGCCTTACAGGAGTCTGAATGATAACAAATTGGTCTCCTTCTTGTCTTCCTTGTATATCAGGAATAACGCAGTTCCATTCTAGGATATGTTACTAGCAGACAAGAATTACAAGTGAATTTATCCTGGTGCGCCAGCTACTCCTGCTGAGCATTTTGGAAGGTTCATTTAAAATAATAACAACAACAACAACAATAATAAATAGTCTTATTTGGACTTATGCATTTCATGGTGTAGCGAGTTATGAGCGAGGAATCAAAGCAGATGGGCAACTTCTCTGCAGTTTACAATCTTCAAGTATTGCCTGGGGCACTGAGGAGTTAAGTAACTTGGTCAGGAAGCCATTATGTGACTAAAGCTGAACTTAAAATTCAGGTTTTCCTGACTCTGAAGCCAATTCTACTATACCAGACTTGATGATGATGAGGATGATGATAGTAGTAATAGTAACAATAATAACCCTTATACGTAATTTATTTTTGTGATTTTAAGTATTTTTTAAAATTTTGAGTTTTAGATTCTCTCCCTCTCTCCTCTGTCCCCTCACATTGAGAAGGCAAGCAATATAACAGTTGTACATGAGAAGTTGTACAAAATATGTTTCCATATTAACCATTTTGCAAAAAGAAAAAGGAAGAAAAATAAAGCTTGCTTTAATCTGCACTCAGGATTTATTAGTTTTCTCTCTCTGGAAGTGAATAGCATTTTTCATCATGAGTGCTTTGGAATTGTCATAGGTACTTATATTGATCAGAGTAGCTAAGTCTTTCATAGCTGATTATCATTACAACATTACTATTACTGTGTACAATGTTCTCCTGGTTCTGCTCACTTCACTTTGCATCAATTCATGTAAGTCTTCCTAGATTTTTCTAAAATCATCTCCATCATTTCTTACAATACAATAGAGTTTCATTACAATTATATAACACAGTTTGTTCAGCCATTCCTCAACTGAAGGGCAGTCCCCTCAAATTTCCAATTCCTTGCCACCACAAAAGAAGCTGCTATAAATATTTTTGTACATATAGGTCCTTTTCCCTTTTCTTTGATCTCCTTGGGATACAGACCTGTTGGTGGTATTGCTGAGTTAAAGGGTATGCACAGTTTCGTAGTCCTTTGGGCATAGTTCCAAATTGTTCTACAGAGTGTTCAGATTAGTTCATAACTCCACCAGCAGTATTATTAGTATCCCTATTTTTACACATCTCCTCTAGCATTGGTCATTTTCCTTTTTTGTCATGTTAGCCAATCTGATAGGTGTGAGGTGGTACCTCAGAGTTATTTTATTTTATTTTTTAAATTTTTTTAGCCAGTTGGGGTTAAGTGATTTGTCCAGGGTCACACAACTAGTAAGTATCAAGTGTTTGGTCTGAGGCTGGGTTTGAACTCAGGTCCTCCTGACTTCAGGGCTGGTGCTCTATCCACTGCACCACCTAGCTGCCCCCTTTTAAAGTGGCATCGACTCCATTCTCATTTTTTTTTTGCTTTTTTTTTAGTGAAGCAATTGGGGTCAAGTGACTTGCCCAGGGGTCACATGGCTAATAAGTGTCAAATACCTGAGGCTGGATTTGAACCCAGGTCTTCCTGACTTCAAGGCCAGAGCTCTATCCACTCTGCCACCTAGCTGCCCCATCTCAGAGTTATTTTAATTTATATTTCTCTATTAGTGATTTAGAGCATTTTTCATATAACTATTGATAGCTTTGATTTCTCCTGAAAACTGCCTGTTCATATCCTTTGACCATTTATCAGTTGGAGAAATGGCTCTTGTTTTTACAAATTTGGTTCAGTTCCCTATGTATTTGAAAAATGAGACCTTTATCAGAGAAATTTGCTTTAAAATCCCCTTCCCTTCCATTTCCCACTTTTCTTATAATTTTGGCTACATTGTTTTTGTTTGTGTAAAACTTTTTAATTTAATGTAGTCAAAATTATCCATCTTTTACCTTCTGTGATCTTCTCTATATCTTGTTTGGTCATAAACTCTTCCCTTATCTATAACTCTTATGGGTAATTTTTCCATGTTCCCCTGATTTGATTATGATATCATCCTTTTATGATGATCATGAACCCATTTTGCTCTTATCTTAGTATGTAGGATGAGATGTCCATTTATGCCTAGTTTCTGCCAGACTGCTTTCCAGTTTTTCCAGTAGTTTTTGTTGAATGGTGAGCTCTCGTCCTAAAAGCTTGAATTTATTAAACACTAGATTACTGTGGTTTCTATTTATGTATATTGTGTACCTCATCTGTCCCACTGATCAACCACTCTGTTTCTTATCCAAAACAGATTGTTTTGCTGATTACCACTTGAAATAGTTTGAATAGTTTGAAACCTGGTACTGCTAGGCCTTTTTTATATATCATTTAAAGTTTGCAGAGTATCTAACAGATGTCATCTCATTTGATACTCATGACAGCTCTGTGAGATAGGCAGAGCAAATATTATTAGCTTCACCTTGCATATAAGGAAATGGAGTCCAAACTAGTATACGCCACAGGTAGGATTTGAATCCAGGACTTCCTGACTCTAAGTTCAACACTAGCCCCTCTACTAGGCTCATTAAGGTGTCTTATGACAAGTCATTGCTTCACTGCCCGAAGAAGCATCTTTGTGGTTTTCAAGACTAAACCCAGCTTCCCAAAGTACCAGCTGTCCCTCGAAAGACTGATATCCATTGGGAGAATCAAACTCAGGCCATACACTCCTAGCACAGTGTGACATCTGAAGCGACCGATATCTGTGCACATCCTGGGGGACTTCTTTGATGGCACACAACCATCTTCTTGTCACAGAACCTATGCAGGAATTTCCATCTCAGCACCCTGCAATCATCCTCTGTTTTCCCTCAGTAAATACAACCAGTGGCTGTATTTCATTTCCACTCAGGCTTTGACCTTCATTTGACCTTCATCTAATTCTGGGATAAGATACTCTCATGGAAACCGGGCCAACAAGAGAAATATTTTTGAAGCAATGATTGTTAAAAAATGGATACAATTATTTCCTCAGAATAGCGAACTATGAGAAGTTCAATGTGCACCAGTCTAGGGAGGGTGGCTGATCTATATTGCTCCGCTGTGCAGGGCTCAGTGATTCATAGCATCTTAGATCTGGAACAGACACTAGGGATGATTTAGTCCAGGCTAGACTCTGATCACTGCACCTTAAATTGGCAATGCCAGTGTGTGGTGCAATGGATGGAGGGCTGTGAGTCGGGCAGACCATGTGTTCTAGTCCCACCTTAGACACATACTATCTGTGTCGCTGGACAAGTCACTTTATCTCTCTAAGCATCACTGTACTGATCTGTACAATGGGAATAATAATAACAGCACTTACTTCACAGAGTTTTTATGAAGATGAAATGATATATGCAGGTAAAGTGCTTTGTAACCACAAAATGCTGTATAAATGAGAGAAGTAAAGAAAAGAGGGCTGAGGAGACCTAATACAGACCCTAGCTCAGAAACTAATTGTGACTATGGTCAAATTATTTTGCTTCTCTGAGCCTCATGAGGTTCCTTCATCTACAAAATGAGAGCAATAATAAATGCAATCCTTACTTCACAGAGTGGTGGTTGAGAAAAAAAGACTTTGCAAATGTTAAAGTTTTATGTATAAAGTTTTGTGTAAAAGTGAATCATTGCATTTTTTTATTTAATTATACACTTTTGTCCTTATATAAGTAGAAATCTAGTGGGCACTCATTCAGAGGTCTCAGTCTCTCTGTCCTTTAGTATTTTGCATTTTAAACAGAAACAGTAAGATTACTTTTTCAGGAAACCAGTGAGGTTCCTGTGGTCTTTACAGAGTACAAAGAGGGCAGGCAGTGAGGTGATACAGTGGATAGAGTGCTGGACTTGCAGTTGGGAAGACCTGCATTCAAATCTTGCTTCAGTTACTAGCTGTGTAATCCTGGGCAAGTCACTAAATCTCAGCTTCATTTCCTCATCTGTAAAATACGGATAATAGCCTCTACCTCCCAATGTTGTTTACTTCCAAAGTAAAGCACTTTGCAAACCTTAAGTTGCTATATAAATGCTTGCTATTGTTACAAATGAGGAAACTGAGGCAAACAGGGTTAAGTGACTTGTCCAGGGTCACACAGCTAGTAAGTATCTGAGGCCAGATTTGAACTCAGGAAGATAAGTCTTCCTGACTCTAGGCCTGGAACTCTATCCTCTGCATCACCTAGCTGCTGGTAAATACAGTTCAGTTAATACTTGTTGCTTACTATGTGCAATACTCCGGTCTTTGAAGCACTTGGGATACGAAAACGACCCAAGAAATCTTCTTCCCTCAAGGAGCTTATAGGCTAGTAGGTAGATTTTTTAAAAATGACACAGATATCTATGTACAAGTCCAATACAAGTCCAAGACCTATATGTATAGCTCCAGTGGAAGGTCTAAGTAAGATCTTGACCTAATTGAGGAGGGAGCCATCACAGAACTACAGAATCACAGTGTCTCAGAGCTGAAAGGGTTCTGCAGGAATTCCATGTACTCAGTATGCTTAATGAGTGGTCATTCGGCCTTCACCTGAAGAGCTCCAGTGAGGGGGAACCTGCTGCTTCCCAAGGCAGGCCAACCTACTTTGGGATAGCCCTAATTGCCAGAAAGCCTTTCCCAACATCAAGCCTCTTTGCAACGAAAAGGTCTGAGGGTTTATGGTCCACTAAGGACTAGAAATGTCATAAGAACCAATGGCCAGAAAAGCTAGGTGATGATGGTGTGCATTAAGAGAGACACAGCTTCCAGGAATAAGGAGAGGATGGTCCCACCTTTCTCTCCCCTGGTCAGAACACATCTGTAATATTTTCTTCCTTTCTAGGCACTTCGTTGTAAGAAAGACCTCAATAAGCTGGCAAGTGTAGAGAGAGGGTGAGTAGGGTGGTGAAAGTCTGTGAATCCATGCCACATGAGGATTTGGTTGAAGGAGACAGGGATGTTTTGCCTGCAGAAGAAAGGTTCAAGGGGTACCTGGTAGTTATCTCTAAGTCTCTGAAAGCCTATCACATAGAAAAGGGATTAGAATTGTTGTAATTGGTCGCAGATGTCCAAACTAGGCACAAGAGGTGGAAGCTGCAAAGAGGCAAATGTAGGCTTCCCAACAATTCGAGCTGTCCAGCAGTAGAAGGAGCTGCCTCAGGAGGTAGCTCCCCATTGCTGGAGGCCTTCAAGACAGAGCCAGATGAGCGCTTCAAAGGAGTGTTGGTGTGAACCCTTCCCTTTAGGTGAGATCTAGGTGAGACGGCTTGCTCAGGTCTCTTCCAGATCTGAGATCCTAGGATCCGGGGATTCCTTCCACTGATTATTCTTGAGGGAGGGTAGATTAGGAAAGGTCTCTTGAGCTGAGCTTTGAAGGAAGCTAGGGATTCCAAGAATCAAGGGTAAAGAAGGAGAGAATTCTAGGCATGAGGGGTAGCCTGGGCAAAAGGACAGCAAACAGGCCAGTTTGGATGGACTGATGAGTATATGAGGAGTAATATAAGATCAGTCTGGAAAGATAGGAAGGAGCCAGATTAGGAAGGGCTTGAAATGCCAATCTAAGTCTATATGATTGGATGACATCAGCGAGGGGGGAGGGCACATCAGGCAGGGAAAAGCCATAAACTAAGGCTTATAGATGAGCATGAATTTGGGTGCTTTGAGATGAAGCACAGAAAGAGGTCCTTTTTCTGGGATCTGTAAACATGTTTTTGTTGTTATTTTGGAGGCAGTCAGGGTTAAGTGACTTGCCCAGAGTCACACAGCTAGTAAGTTTCAATATCTGAGGCTAGATTTGAACTCAGGTCCTGCTGACTGCAGGGCCAGTGCTGTATCTACTGCACCACCTAATGTGTTTTTAAAAATATATTTTTGATAACCATATTTCAATATAACTGGTTTCTTTTGTGATTTCATATATTGTATTTTATATATCTAAAATATTATTCTGCTAAGAAATCCATAGGCTTCAGCAGACTGCCAAAGGAGTCCATGACCCAAAAAAGGTTCAGAGCCTCCGGCATAGAGGACTAACAAGGGGTTGATTTGGATGATCAGGCTCCTGTAAATCATGGAAGGCCTTACACGCCAGAATGAGAGTTTGGATTTGAACTCATCGTCAGTGGGGAGCCACTAAAAGTTCTTTAGCAAGGGAGAGATATGATGAAAGCAGCATTCTAGGAAGGTTAATCTGGCATGATAGATGGAATGGATCAGAGGTGGACCAGAGTGGAGAAACAGGTCAGTTAGGATGTTTTTGCAATAATCCAGCCATGTTGATGAGGGATTGATTGGAAAACTGTAATTTACTTAGTCTTTTTCCATTTATAGAATGGAAAAGATGGGCATGATACACGGCTTCCATGATAATAAGTTCTTGTTTCAGCACTCAGTCTGATTCTGTAGGAGATACTGCGTCAGCAGGCACCCTAATAACTGGCCAAGGGGCCTGCCCTCTCATCTTAGAGAGGCGGAGAAAAGGAGGAAAAAGAAGCAGTTTGCTGATCTCCAGAGGAGGTGCGCCTTGAAGACAGGAGGACTAAAGATCCACCTGTTTATTTTAGGAGACATCTCCAAACTTAATTATTTTAATCACTCTCTTCTCATCCCTTCCTAAGGAAACTTTGAAGCCCAAGGGGACTTTTTCCCCCTTTCTAAGGGACATCACTCCTTCTACATCTATCTCTGCCCCATTCATTCCGTAAACATAGAACTCCAGTTGTGTCAGCCACCAGGGTGGGAGGCAGCTCTGTTACTTGGCACTGTCTTAGGTCTGTAAAGGTGAATGAAAAGAAAAAATTACCAGTTTCTTCTACCCATTTCATTTCCTACCATTTATCAGCAAATGCTGGTCTAAATTAATATTGTTGTTGTTGTTGTCAGTAAATCAGCATACACATTAGGAAATGAAGAAGAGAACCCATGCGCAAACACAAGTCTTCTCCATATAAGTAGTAAATAGAGGAGAGTGCTATATAAGAAGATAGGCCTGGGTCAGATTCTGAAGAGCCTTACAGCTGACTGAAGCACCAGAAGGGCTATAGATGGGGGTGCTACAAGTCCTCAGCTCTGTGATTTGATGTAGGACTCCCCCTGCTATGTGTCAATTGTCTATGGTGTCAGATGATCTTTCAGGGACAGGACTACAATAAAGATGGCTTCACAACCTCCTAATTTTATGCAGGAAAAGTATGTCAATAATGTTTTATACGTTTTTCCATGCTTACCGGGGGTTCTAGGGCAGTGATAAATGGTATCAGTTACTGCTACTTCTAGATCTTTGTTTTGAGATCTTTAAACGTCGTAATTGGTTGAGGAGGTGAAGGAGAAAGAAAAACTGGGAAGAGTCCAGCTCCCTCCATGGCTAACCTTGTAAATTTTTTGAGCCTGTTGTCATAGAGATAGGGGCCTGTGTGGTTGCACTTGGATGGACTTTGACAAAGATTTCCCAGAGCCCAGAGGCTCAACTCCTTCACACAAGTGGCCATTTAGCTCACAGGGAGCGTTGTAACAAAAGGGAAAACAAAGGTACCATTAAGTTTGTTTTTGGGCTTAATTTCTGCCTTAATTCTTAACTCTTCCAAGCTGGTTTCCAGACCAAAGTATGCTACTGGTGCTATAAACAGGTTAACATTCTTCTTGTTGTTGTTTAGTTGTTTGGTTGTATCTGACTCTCCATGACCCTGTTTGGAGTTTCTTGACAGAGATATTGGAGTGGTTTGCCATTTCCTTCTCCAGCTCATTTTACAAATAAGGAAACGGAGACAAACAGGGTGAAGTGACTTGCCCAGGATCACACAGCTAGTAAGTGTCTGCATCCAGATTTGAACTCAAGTCCTCTTGACTCCAGGGCCAGTTTGAGAATTCTCAAATGATACTGAAGTTGCTAACCTTTATGGTAATAGGGAAATTTGGAAGAGGCGTGGCTTGGGAGCAGAATAACGAGTTCTTGCTTTGAACATGTTGAGTTTGAGATTCCTGTGGAAAAGCCAATTGGAAATGTTTAGTGGAACAGTTCATGATATGAGGCTGTATCAGGAGAAAGACTAGGATTGAGTATTCAGTGGTCCTTTGTATACAGATGTAATGGAGCCCATGAGGTCACCATGTGACAGAATGTAGAGAAAAGAGAAAAAGGCTCAAGATAACCTTGGACCATACCCCCCACTTAGTGGATGTATCATGGATGGTGAATGAGCAAAGGAGACTGAGAAGGAGCCATGAGGTAGGTGGGAAGAGAGCCAAGGGACAGAATCCCACAAATACCCAGAAAGGAGAGAGAATGAAGGAAGAAAGGGGGCCAATACTAGCAGATGCTTCAGGGAGGTCGAGAGGTACAAGGATTGAGAAGTGGCCATTTAACTTGGTAATTATGAGATCTTGGTAATTTGGCAGTTAAATAATAAGGTTGGAAGCCAGATTACAGTGTTTCTATTAGAAGAGAGTAAGAAGAGGGGCAGCTAGATGGTGCAGTGGATAGAGCTTTGGCCTTGGAGTGAGAATGACCCGAGTTCAAATCCACTCTCAGACACATGACATTTACTAGCTGTGTGACCCTGGGCAAGTTGTTTAATCCTGACTGCCTCACCAAAAAGCCAAACAAAACAAAACAAAAAAAAAAGTTTGGGGGCAGCTAGATGGCATAGTGGTTAGAGCACCAGCTCTGAAGTCGGGAAGACCTGAGTTCAAATCTGGCCTCAGACCAAACACTTGATACTTGCTAGATGAGTGACCCTGAGCAAGTCACTTAACCCCAATTGCCTTAAAAAAAAAAAAAGAAGAGAGTTAGAAGTTAAGGAAATGAGTATAGTTAACTTTTTGCAAGGAGTTTGGTTGTAAAGGGAGGAGAGACATAAAGATGGTAGAATCCAGTGAGTGTTTATTAAGGTTGAGAACTTGTCTGTAGGCAGCAGGGAAAGAACTAGTAGACAGGGAGATACTGAAAATGAAAGACAGAATAGTTTGTGATAAATAGAGCCAGGCTGCTGGAGAAGATGGGAAGGGTCTGGGGTTGAGGGTACATGTAGAAGGGCTGGCCATGGTAAGGAAAAAGTCCATTTCTTCATCACAAGAAAGGAGGGAGAAAAGGAAAGATAAGGGAGAATGGCTGAAAAGAGAAAGGAACAGTTGTATATAGAATGTAATGACCAAAGGCTAAAGTCAATTAATCCACATTTTAAAAGTATGTAATTCAATGCTAGATTTGGAGGGGCTCTGCAGAACAGAGAGTGTCAACATGCTATAGTGGAAAGAACACTCGAGAGGAGACTTGGCATTCTATGTTCATCTTTGTGTGACTTACTGTCTGACCTTAAATAAGGCTTTCCTCTAGGAGTCTCAGTTTTCTTGTTTTGAAAAACAAAGTGGTTGGACAAGATGACCTCAAAGGTCACTCCCAGCTGTAAATCCTATGACCCAATTCCTTTTGCCTGGCCCACAGGCCTCTTCAGTTACATGTCTCTGCCTCTAACAGGACAGGGAGGTTCATTCCCTAAGAAGTATCTGTCCCTCCAGCAAACCCTTAAAAGGCAAGGACCCAAGTACTAAGTACTCTAATCTAAAGAATTCATGCTATTATTTTCCCCAAGGAAAGGGCCTGGATCTTTTCTATACTCCAGGTGTATTACTGTTCAGGTCAGTGGGATTACTTTTAGAAGTACGTCCCAGAGACCTCAGGGGTACCCAGGCTCCTTGCAGGTGGTTCACTACCCCCATCCTCTAGTTGCCCAATATAGCATAAATGTTCCCTGAAAAGGAGCTCACTTTTTTCTCTGCTTGTTTTTCCTTCATTGAACATATATTTATTGAGCAGAATATGAGTGTTTCCCAGAGGAATAAAAACTTATTGAGGGCAGGAATGCATTTATTTTTGTCTTTGTATCTCCAGTACCTGGTACACAATAGGCATTTAAGAAATGCTTGTTGAATGAATGGTGCCCTTCAGCTTTAGTAGGTAGGAAATGACACTGTCAATAAGTCAGGTAATAAGCATTTATTAAGTACTTATTAGATGCAGGGTCTGTGCTAAAGAACAGCAAAAACATGGTTCCTTCCTTCAGGGAGCTCACATCATAATGGAAAAGGCAATTTGCAAATAGCTAAGTACATATAAGGTATATATAGTGTAAATGGGAGGCGATCTCAGAGGGAAGGCATTAGCGGAGGGGGAAGACTAAGAAAAGACCTGAACATCCAGAAGGTGGATGTGAGGAGTGAGCACATTCCAGGCATGGGGGACTTGAGCCTGTGAAAAGGCTTAGGTTCAGGAGATTGAGTATATTGGTTTGGGAACAGTAAGAAAGCCAGTGTGGCTGGATCATAGAGTATGTAGAGAAAAATAAGGTGTAGGAAGACTGAAAAGGTAGGAAGGGGGAAGATTATGAAAGGTTTAGAAACCAAATGGAGGATTTTAAATTTCATCCTGAAGGTAATAGGGAGCTAATAGAGTTTACTGAGTAGGACGGTGACATGGTCAGACCTATTTTTTAGGAAAATCACTTTGGCAGTTGAGTGGAGAGACTGGATTGGTGTGAGAAGAGACCTGAAGCAGGGAGGTCAACCAGAAGTCTCTTGCAGTTGTCCAGATGTGAAGTGATACAGGCCTGCACCAGGGTGGGCCCTGTGAATGGCAGAAAGGGAATTAATATGAGAGATGTTATGAAGGTATGAATGACAAGTTGTCGTTCAGTTGTTTCAGTCATGTCTAACTCTTTGTGATCCCATTTGAGGTTTTCTTGGCAAAGATACTGGAGTGCTTTGCCATTTCCTTCTCTAGCTCATTTTAGAGATGAGGAACCTGAGACAGACAGGGCTAAGTGAATTACCCAGGGTCAGACAGCTTGTGAGTATCTGAGGCCAGATTTGAACTCATGAAGACGAGTCTTCCTAGCTCTAGGCTCAGCACTCTTATCCACTGCGCCACCCACGAACAACAAGACGACAATAAAGTGGATATGTGGGGGGAGTTCGAGTGAGGAGTTGAGAATAGCAATAGTAATAGGAAATAATTGATAGTAATCAGAAAATTTCAAAGAGGAACGGTTTGGGGGAGAAAATAATGAGTTCAGTTTTGAACATGCTGAGTTTAAGATATCTATAGGACATTCAGTTTGAGATACCCAATAGGTGGATGAAGAGTTGATATCAGAGGTCAGAGAGAGGGTAGGAGTAGATGAATAAATCTGAGAATCATCTACATAGGCATGAAAATTGAATCTATGACCACAGACAAGATCACTGAGAGAGAGTGTAGAGGGAGAAGAGGAAAGGGCTCAGGATAGACCCTTGGGAGACACCTATGGTTAGTGGGCACGACTTGGATATAAATCCCGAAAGGAGGCTGAGAAATTACTTCAGACAGGTAGAGGGAGAACCAGGAGAGTGCAGTGTCACACAAACCCAGAGAGGAGAGGCTATCAAAAGCTGCAGATAGGTCAAGAAGGAGGAGGAATGAGAAAAGGCCATTAGGGCTGGCAATTATGAGATTATTAGTAACTTTGGAAAGGGCAGTTTTAATTGAATGATATGGTTAAAAGCCTGATTGCAGAGGGTTTAGAAGCAAGTGAGAAAAGTGGAGGCACCTAGAATAGACAGGTTACTCAAGGAGTTTACATAAGAAAGGGAAGAGTGATACAAAACAGTAGCTAGCAGGGTTGGTCAGATCCAGTAAGTGTTTTTTAATGGTGAGGGAGAGAGCTAGTAGATATGGAGAAACTGAATATCAGAGCTGTGCATTCATATTCATCATTGGGTCCCATTCCATTCCTAGTGTTAAATATAGGGCTTTGCACACAGATGAAGCTCAGTAAATATTTGTTGAATGAACTACTATATGCATAGGATTATGGTAGGCACTAGAGTGATAAGATCCCTGCCTTCGTGGAGCCTAATCGAGGAAGTCAGACATGGACAGGCACGTGAAAAGTGAAACAACAGTATGTGACTAGGTGTCAAATGAGCAAAACAGCATATAATGTTAGGGAAAGGATGTCAGGACTTAGAGTTGGAAAGGACCTTCAGAAGCAGCTAGTCCAGCCTCTCATTTTGTAGATGAAGAAACTCGGGCTCAGAGAGGGGAGGGGACTCACCCAAAAGTCACACAAATAGTACGTAGCAGAACGAGGACCTGAATCCCAGTCCTTTGATTCCAAACCAGAGGCGTGCTGGCAAGGGTTTAACAACCACCTTTTCTTGGAGACACGCTTTCAAGTTTAATCTGTATTATTAACATTTTCTCCATCATTTTCATAAGCCTAGACAGTCAACAAAACAGTAACTTAAACACCGATTTCGTAGCATTTATTGATTTCTGATGCTCATACTGATCATTTAATAACTGGCTCTCACAAACTCTAGTACACCCTGGCTCCAAACCCAGTGTGAGTTAGAGAAAAGCTTCATGGGGGAGGGAAGACTTGAGTTGAGTAGGATGAATGTGGAAATATGGGTAGGATTTGGACAGGTAGCATGAACAAAGAGACAGGAACTATTTTTTCATTGGTTAGTTAGCAAGTAAACTCACCTGGCTGAAGACAAAGATTTGTGTTGGGGGGTGGTTGGAGAAGCAGTTGAAGAGATAGGTTAGTGCCAGATGGTAGATAATCTTGAATGTCAGGCTAAGGGGTTTGGACATTATCCTGTAGGAAGGTCAGAGCTGTAACTAGCATGAGGTGACTGGGGCTTTGACCCAGGGTATTAACATGGGGGATGAGAATGGGGCAAGTTTCTTCTTCTGAAGCCAGATTTGAAACTCAGGTCCTCCTGAATCCAGGGCTGGTGCTCTAGTCACTGCGTCACCTAGCTGCCTCCCCTCCCCCTTTTAAGCTTCCTTTTCTGAGCTGTCTCTCTCCATTAGAGTATAAGCTCCTTGAGGGTAGGAACCATCTTTCTTTCTGCTAATATTTGTATTCCCAGCACTTTGCACAGTGCCTGGTACATACTAAGTAAATCTGGAGATATTCTTAGCTAAAAAATGTGCTTCCTCTTCAGGGTTACCTCTGACTACCTTCATGCCAACACAGGCTTTCAATTCTAGGGCCCTGTTTCTGTGGTATCCCTATCCCAGGGCCCAGCTTTTGGCTGGGCTTTCTGGGGGATGAGCTGCCCCTCTCCTGAAGGAACTGCACCAGACTCAGGCTGTCCACAGCTACCACCCACTTCCCTTATAACAATTCCTGATTACATTGGTAATGAGGAAACACTGAAGGTTTGTAAGACAGAAGGCACCAAATACTTTTGCTCATGCCATCTTCTTTTGAGGCCCTTCCCTCTCTTGCCTACCAACTTACTACATTTATTTAAGGCCAAGGTCAAATCTAATCTCTTCTATGAGAATCCCTGACTACTCAATGTCCATGCTTATCTCTTTTTTGAACTTCTCTCACAGTTCCCCTCCTTCTTCTACACTTCCCCATACAAAACACTTAATTATGTACTTCTGTATGCACGTTTTCATTGTTTCATGCCTGGAAGTAATTTTTCCAGTTACAGAGTAAATTCCTCCAAGACAGGAACTGGTCTTATGCTTAACTGGTATCTTCCATAGGGCTAAGTACACAGTAGGTACTTAACAAATATCCCTTCTGAAAGAAAAAGAGGCAGCAGCATGGTACAGTGGAAGGGGCACTCACATTGAAGTCAGAGGACCTAGGTTCAAATACTTAATACTTGTGTGACCTTGGGCAAGTCCCTTAACCTCCTTAGTTTACTTATCTGTAAAATGGGTGGGGAAGAGGGTTGGATCCAATGGCCTCCCTTCCAGCTCTAAATTTATAAGATGATAAAGGTAAGATGAAGGAATGTAACATAGTGATTAGAGTGCTGGACCTGGAGTCAGGCTGAGACCTCAGTTTCAAAATCTGCTTCAGATGGTTAGTGGAGATGCTATTAAACAAGTCACTACATCACAGAACTCCAGATTTTTCAGCTGTAAAACTAGGATAATGACACCTGTAAGACCTGCCTCACTGGGCTGGGGAGGAAATTAAATCAGATCAAGTCAACAAGTATATATTAAGTATTTACTTAGTATGTACCAGGCACTGTGCAAAGTGCTGGGAATACAAATATTAGCAGAAAGAAAGATGGTTCCTACCCTCAAGGAGCTTATACTCTAATGGAGAGAGACAGCTCAGAAAAGGAAGCTTAAAAGGGGGAGGGGAGGCAGCTAGGTGACGCAGTGACTAGAGCACCAGCCCTGGATTCAGGAGGACCTGAGTTCAAATCTGGCTTCAGACACGGAATGCTTACTAGTTGTGTGACCCTGGGCGAGTCACTTAACCCCACTGCCTAACCAAAAAAGAAAAAAGAAGAAGAGGAGGAGGGCAAGAAGGGTGGGATAGAAAGATGAAAGTACCTAAGGGGACTTTGTAGAGAAAGTTCTAGAGAAGCAGGAGTATAGCCTGGAGGAAAATAAAGAAATGGCTGGCCTGAGCCTCTTCCTTAAAATGGAAGGTCTAGGAGGAACCAGCCAATTAGAGGGAGAGACTGAAGGGGCAGATGGTACTTCCAATGGGTGAAGTTCAGGGTGAAGAGGTTTCTGGGGCATTGTAGAAAAAGTCTATGAGGGTTAGGAGCTTTGTAAACCTTAATGTGACATATTAATGTCAGCTATTATTAAGGTATAAGTTCTGAAAAGATGCACAGCATAGTGGAAGAGGTAACTTCAAGGGTTCGAGTCCCAACTATAACACATAGAGACTGGGTGATCCTAGGAAGGTCATTGGGGCAGCTAGGTGGTGCTAGATAGAGTGGGGCCTGAAGTCACGAAGACTCATCTTCCTGAGTTCAAATCTGGCCTCAGACACTTAGCTGTGTGACCCAGGACAAGTCACTTAACCCATTTGCCCCAGTTTCCTTATCTGTAAAATGAGCTGGAGAAAGAAATGGCAAATCACTCTAGGAACCCCAGATGGGGTCTTGAAGAGCCAGATAGCACTCAACAACAAACAAAGGGAGGTCATTAAATCTCCCAGGGCCTCATCCACTTTGGAAGAGGAAATTCCTCACTGGGAGCTCCCTACATCCCCAAATCTGAAAACTGAGTATCCTGAGATCGAATACCGCAAGAGAATGGAGACCTAACATCACGCAAAGCTGGAAGCGCTCCAAAGATCACTTAATCCAACTTCATTGTGTTTCAGTCTTTTAAGACTCTTCTGGGTGGCTCAGTGTATAGAGTGATGGGACTTGGAATGGAGAAGACCTGAGTTCAACTTTGACCTCAGATGCTCACTAGTTGTGTGATCCTGGGCAAGTCACTTAACTTCTATTTACCTCAGTTTCCTCAACTGTAAAATAGGGATCACTGAAGCACCTACCTTCCAGGGTTGTTGTGAGGATCAAATGAGATAATATTTGTAAAGTGCTCAACACAGCGCCTGGCACATAGTAGGCTCTCTCTATATATATCCCTTTCCCCACTTCCCAATCCTTTGGAGTCCATATTTTGAGAGGTTACAAGGAGTTGCTCTGGGGCTCCTGGAAAGCAAGAATTATATGCCTCATAGCAAGTGAGAAAGATAATTTGAGAGCCTACTCTCAGGAAAATTATAATAGGTAGGCCTATCTTCAGCACACTCTCGCTTCCCCTTTCACCACCCTTATGGTGTAGCATACTCTAGCACCCAATGCCATCTTCTTTTTGTTTTCCTCCATATCACATTTGCCCTTAGCTCACTGTTGCTGAAGAGCCGATAAACTATTTCACACTAAAGCGTACATGATTGGTGTGAGTTTAATGTATTGCTCTCCAGTTGGGACATTTGAATTATCATGGTGAATAATTGATGAAGTTAAAGGAATGAAGGTCTACTAGTAGAAAATGCAAACAGGAAAACAAATTGGATGAAATATTGGGATTCTTGACACTCTTCAGACCACCTATCGTAGATGGTGACTCACTCTACACATGACTAGTAGCCTTAGTTGGGGTTGATTGGCAGGTAAGATACTGCTCTAAAGGAAAGATTAGTTGATTTGCTCAGGGTCACACAGCAGGGCAGTGTCAGAGAAAGAGCCCAAGAAACTTTACCAAAGATTTAAGGGAAGAAAAATACTAAGTGGAAGCAAAAAAAAAAAAAAGTAAGACTACGGCAGCATTTGACTGTGCTTCCACTTAGTATGTTTCTTCCCTTAAGGAGGGAACGCTGCCTCTAACACTGCCCAGTCATGTGACCTTGGGCATTTAATCTCACTGAATTTTAGTTTCATCATCTGTAAAATGGAAGAATAATACCTGGAGAAGCCCTTAACTTCACAAGATTGTTATAAGCCTCAAAAGAGTTAACAAATTTTAAAACAACTAAACAGAATTAGAATAAGTTAATATCTAATCAAATAAAATAAGCTTTTTAATCTTAACCTTGTCAAGGTTGAATTAAGAGAAGAAGGGATTGCTAATATGTGACCCCTAATAAGGGGAGGGGGAGTTGTAATAGACAGAGACAGAAAGATAGAGATATCAAGCAAAGGGAAGTAATCTTCTAGGAAAATGCCTTTGTGGTGTGGCCTAGAAAGATTTTCCTAGACTTCTAGAAGGCATTTTTTCACAGCTAGAGTCCTCCTTTCTTCTTCTTTCTCCCAAAAAGAATTGTAGTAATAATAATAACAATAACTATCATTTATGTAGCATGTTAATGTTTATAAAACACTACATATATACATATACATGTGTGTATATATGTATATATTCTATCTCATTTGAAAACAACCTCAAGAGGTAGGCCTTATTATTACTTCCATTTTACCAGATGAGGAAACTGAAGATGAGATAGGTCAGGTGACTTGCCCAGGGTCACACAACTAAGAAGTGTCTAAAATAGAATTCAAATTCTAGATCTTCCTGCTTCTGTGTTCAATGCTCTGAACAGGTGGAAAGGGAGCCTAGAGATCTGAACTTTCTGAGAGCCAAGGGAAAGGCTATCACGTTGGGTTGGTTGCTCGTGGACCTGGCAGAGCCAATGGAGCACCCTTTGAACTCTGACATAACTGTCCTCTGTGTGCAAATAACTGGTCAAGGCTAGTGATGAGGATAGGTCCATGATCTCCCCCGACTAGGTCTGGTGAGGTTCTCTTTATACAGAGAGGCCTCCTCCAGATGCTATTTTGGGAAAGGGTAGAACTATGTCAAGGACTTCATAGGGATGGGGGCATGACATCCAATGAAACACGAAACTGGTCACCTTTTGAGCAAACATCATGTACCTTGACACATTGAGGAAGTTTCTGCTAATAATAGAAACACTTGGCACATAACCTATACCTTTATTCCAGGGAACTTCCTGCAGTCATTCATGGGAAAGGCTAAGGGAACTGAGGAATTCTGCTTTAGAAAAGACTGAAGTGTGACCTCCAACTTCTTTAAAATACATACCTACTAGTGATCTTAATGGTAGAATCTATGAAATACAACCTACTGATAAGTACCATATCTCACTGAAATATGTTAAAAAGTTGGAGAAGCTATGCCCAGTTGAAAACTTTAACTAGCTACCATTTTGCTTCCAGATAGATAACTAAACAACAAATAAACTAAATTACTGATACCCTTTTACAGTGTATGAAATAGCAAAACACATTAAACTTTCCGTTGACAGACAGCCAAAGGTGAAACTGGTCCCTTGATTTGAAAAAGACAGTTCTCACTTCACCTGGACTTCACTTACTGGAAGTGCCATACCTTCTGACCCTTTGGCCTCTCCCTCTGATTGGCTGGTCCCTTTTTGAACCTCCATTTTAAGGAGGAGGCTCAAGGTAACCATGTCTTCAGTTAATGAAGAAGTGGGACAGTATGGAGGAAAGCTGTTTTCTGGTTTTGACAAGGTCAGGATATGAGGAAATGAGCTGTAATAGCATCAAGAGGGATTTAGGTTAGACTTTTCAAAGACATTCTTGAATGTTAGAGGTGTCAGATATCAGAAGATGGGTACCGAGGAAATTTGGAGAATATCCCTTTCTGGGAGCATCAATGGAAATGTTGCTAGAATTTCTCTAAAGACCTTTATTGGAATTCTACCTCTGATGTAGACAGATAGACATTAAATTGTGTTTAATTAAATGATGAGATGGATAGAGTGTTGGATTTGAAGTTGGAAAGGTCTAGGTTCGAATCTTATTTCTGACATCAATTGGCTGGGTAAGCATGAACAAGTTTCTCAGTTTTTCTGAGCTTCAAGCTCATCGCTAAGATTTAACCTAAGAAATTACAGACTGGTTGAGATCTGTGTGGGTGAAGGTTCTTGCACACTCTCAAAATGATGGGTTCTTGACATATTGAAGTATGATGTATTGAACTGAGATCATTGAAAAGAGATGTGGCAATTAATGTTTAGTGGGAGTGAATGGAATCTGATCCTTTTACAAATGAAATCTCAAAAGTTTGATCTGTGTGATGGATATAATTCTTGTCTCCAGCTTCGTAGGTGTTTATTCAGGAGAAGATGTCTGTGAAGCCCACGTGGAAGGGAGAATTCCTGGCAATCCTGAGACAAAAATTCTACATTCTGAAAAGTAATGGTTTTATCATTGTCCTCAGAATGCAGGCTTTCTGTCTCAGGATTGTCTAGATAGGGTTGCTTCTGGAGGTTGTAAACTGCTGTGCCTGAAAAGTTTCTTTTCTGGGTTTTCACAGGCATTAATGGAGTATAATGGGAGCCTTTCCTAGTCCCTTATCACAAAATCATCCATTTAAAAAGCATTTGCTGCTAAATGGTGGGGAAAAGGAACGGGACAACAGGAACACTTCTCCTGCTTCCAATAAGTGCCTGATCCCTCTAAAACATGGGGATTCTGAGAATCCTTGAACAAATGCTAGAAAAAGGATTGAACCTATGATTTATTAGTGTAGGGAATTCCAGGGTAAGGTTATATTCTCTTTCAATGTAGGTCAGTACTTTCTCTGCAACTTGAGTCTTAAAGACTTAATAGTCTTAACAACTATTAGAGGCAATCTGGTACACAGCATAGTGGATAGAACATGAGACCTAGAGTTCATATCCCACCTCAGACAATAGGTGTCTGATCCTGAGCAAGTCACTTAACTTCTGCCTGCCTTAGTTTCTGCATCTGTAAAATGGGGAGAATAACAATCCTGATATAATATTTCAGAGTGCTTTGTAAACTTTAAAGTTCTATCTATGATAGAATGCTGGTGATTATTGATATTGTTAATTAATATTATTAATAATAAGGAGTTATTTAGAGCACTGAAAGGATAAAAACTTGCCCAGGGTCACACAGGCAGTTTATGTCAGAGGCAGGCCTTGAACCAGACCAAGCTTTGCTCTCCATCCACTACACCATGCTTTAAGAATATAGAAATTGCTGTTCTCTATCTAGCACTTCAATTTAACTCAAGAAGGATTTTAAGTATCTGTTATGTGCCAGGAACTGAGAAAAAATAAAATTTCCACCCCAAATATCATGTTTTCTTCTGAATAAGCCCATTATATGTCTCTCATACATAGAACTAAGATTTTGGAAGCAACTATACATATATACATACATACATACATACATACATACATACATACATACATACATACGTATATATACACACACACACACACACACACACACACACATATTTATATATTTCTATTTTCAGCTGATATCACACCATATTCTTCAATCAAGTGACACTGGGCACCTTGCTATTCCATGAACAAGACACTGCATCCCTTTGATCTGAGCATTTTCTCTGGCTGCCCCCCACACTGGGAATGCTCTTACTTTTCATCTCTGCCTCCAGGCTCCCCTAGTTTCCTTCAGGCCTGCCTCCTATAGGAAGTCTTTTCCAATCCTGCTTAATTCTAGTGCCTTCCCTCTGTTAATGATTGCTTATTTGTCCATAGTTGCCAGCTTGTTGTTTCCCACATTAGATTATAAGTTCCTGGAGGGCAGGGACTCCCTTTTGCCTTTCTTTGTATCCTCACTATTTAATACAATGTATGATATATAGTGGGTGATTAATATATGTTTATTCATTGACTGACTGACTTCTGCCAAATGAGTTCCAAAAGTTTAGTGATTTCTTTTATTTGCCTAAACTTAACTCTTTAAAAAAACTACATTTTACTATAAACTTAATAACATCCTCAAGAAATGAAAATAAACAAGTAAACAACAGAATATAATATGCTAACTAATAATCTTGACCCTGGAGAAGGGATATGGAAGTACCTCCCTTCTGCAGGAGAGACATGGGTAACTAGGGATACAGAATTTGGCATAAATTATTAGAAAGGAAGAAGGAAATAAACAGTTTTTAAGCACCTACTATGTGCCAGGCAAGTGGGAAGCACTTGGCAAATATTACCTCATTTGATCCTCACTCTAGCTCTGAGAGGTAGTTGTTGTTATTATCCTCATTTTATAGTTGAGGAAACTGAGGCAGATGGTGGTTAAATAACCTGCCCAAGGCCATACAACTAGTTGATATCTGAGGTTTGATTTGAATTGATCTTCCTGACCCTAGGTCATTATGTTGATTGGTTTGCTTAGCTGTTTTTTTTTTCTTGTAAAGGAGGGCTCATTTGATTGAAGGGGGAGAGGGAGGTAAAGGGAAGGCAAAAGACTAATGTAAAAACAAAAGATGTCAATAAATTTATTTTTAAAAGAAAAATGCGAAATATGGAATAAAATCCTAAATAAATCTAAATGATATATTTTGTTTAAAAGGGAAGAGAATATATAATATAAACTTTAGCCAAATAATGATAATTGCCATTCATATAACATGTTAAAATTTGAAAAGTTCTTTATAGGCATTATATCATTTGAGTGTCTCAACAATCCTCTGAGATGAATAATACAGGTATTTTCCCCAAAAGAGAAAGCAATTGAAACCCAGAAATGTTAAAAGACTTTTCCAAAATCATATATCTAGGGGCAGCTAAGTGGCTTAATGGATAGAGCTCCGGCCTTGGAGTCAGGAGGACCTGAGTTCAAATCCAGCCTCAGACACTTGACATTTATCAGCTGTGTGACCCTGGGCAAGTCACTTAACCCCAATTGCCTTACCAAAAAGCAAAACAAAACAAAACAAAAAAGTCTAGTGAAATGTCAGAGGTGGGATTCAAACCCAGGATTTCATGCTGCTAAGTCTAGCACTCTGGCCACCAGTCCAGATCGCTTCTAACAATGTCTTCTCTGTCCTTCTTTCCAGTCTCTTCTTGATCTGTATTCCTAAAGTTGTGCTGCTGTAATATTTATTTATTGTGTTTTTGTTTATTGTTTCTTTGCATTCGTAAGTAATTCTCTATTTCTTTGTATTCTTTGTAGTTCTCATTTCCCCCCTCATAATAGTTTTCCATTACATGAATATACCACAGTCAGTCAATAAACATATATTAAGTGCCTACTATGTGCCAAGCACTCTGCTAAGCAGTAGGGATACAAAGAACAATAAAAGACAGCCCTGTCCCTCAAGGAGCTCACAGTCTAATGGGGGAGATAACAAGCAAACAAATATATACAAATAAAGTATAGACAGAGAGATAGGAAATAACAGAGGGAAGGCACTAGAAGGAAGAGCCCTTGGGAAAAGCTTCCTGTTGAAGGTGGGCTTTTAATTGGAACTTAATGGAAGCCAGGGTAGCTAGTAGGCAAAGATGAGGAAGAAGAGCATTCCAGGCATGGGGGACAGCCAGAGAAAACGCCCAGAGCAGAAAGATGGACTGTCTTATTTGAGGAACAGTACAGAGGCTATTGTCACTGGATTGGAGAGCATGTGGTGGGGAATAAGGTGTGAGAAGACTGGAAAAATAGGAGAAGGCTAGTTTATCAAGGGCTTTGAATGCCAAACAGATTTTATATTTGATCCTGGAGACATAAGAGGGCAGCTAGGTGGTGCAGTGGGTAGAGCAGCAGGCCTGGAGTCAGGAAGACCTGAGTTCAAAACCAGCCTCAGACACTAGCTGTGTGACCCTGGGCAAGTCACTTCACTTTTTTTGCCTCAGTTTCCTCATCTGTGAAATGAGCTGGAGAAGGAAATGGCAGACTACTCCAGTATCTTTGCAAGAAAACCCCAAATGGAGTCATAAGTGGGCCATAACTGACATACCACCACAAATAACAACAGTCATAAGAAGCCACTGGAATTTATTGAGTAGGGAGGTGACATGGTCAGACCTACATTTTAGGAAAATCACTTTGGTGACTGAATGGAGGATGGATTGGAGTGGGGAGAAACTTGAGGCAAGCAGACCCACTACAGTTTGTTAAGCAGTTTCCCAATAGTTAAACAGATAGGTTATCAGTATTTAATTATTTCAAAGGAAGCATCAATGAATGATTTTGTTCAGATAAGCCTTCTCCTGGCTCTCCTCCCCTGCCATGCTCCATTCAATAAAATTTAGGAAATAGTCCAAATAGTGACCTCTAGGTCAAAGAGCTTGATAGGCTAACCTTATCTCTCTTGAGTTTCAAGGGTTCCCTGTAGATTTGTTACACTTGGATCTGATGAAAAAGTTCAGGTTTTTACAGTCCTTAGTCATATACCTCATCCCTTAGCCTCCATTTTCCTAGTCTCAGGAGCTCTGATTTGTTTCATCTGCCATTGTATTTCAGCTCTGTCCCATTCCTCTTTGGAGCAAGAAACAGGGATGCTTTCTCACTTTGCTGTGTAAAAGGAGGCCAAAGAGGGGATCCCAGCTTCAGAAGCCCAGTTGTGCCCAAGAGTGGACTGAGCTGGCTCCTGGCTGCCCTCCCTCCTTTTCAGACTTCCTCAGCAGCTCCAAGTCAAACACAAATCTGGATATTGACAGGTGGAGGGCACTAATCTTAATGCCATGGCCCTCGTTGCCCTGGCCTCATGATAGCGTGTCTACCTCCCTTCTCTTGCCACACCCCTGCCTCCTCACATGTGGCAGAGTATTTCAGTAGCTTGTGACCTTCCTTACTTCCAGTGGAGCCACTTCCCATCACTGGCCAGAAGCTCTAGGCCTGTTGCTGCCCCTTACCTTTCAGCAGGACTTAGAAACAGGCTTGTTCTTCTCTATCAGGGATGGCAAAACTTCAGGCATAAACAGGAACAAGAGTCTCTGGTCCTAGAGAGCCTCAGCCAACAGATCCCCCAAGCCCTTGACCTCCTCCTGAGAGAAGAGTTGTCACAATGAAACGGAATCAGTCAATCTTGGATCTGGTAAGGATCTTCCCAAGAATAAGCCTTTCTCTTCTCACTTCAGACATGTCCCAGGAGTTTGGAGAACATCTGCCAGATCCCTGGATGACTAACAGGGCTGGACCTCAGCTGGAATTCATAGGATGGCAGGCTAGGAGCTTTTCTTTGTGTAGTTATAGGGACATTCCTAGCTTCATAGGTTAAAAACCCTGGGGACTGATGTCCTGGGATATACTTGGAGCAATAGCTGTTTGGAGGGTTGGCCAGAAACTCTTCTGAGGGTCAGATCTATCTCTGGATAGTCCCAGGATACAAGGTACTGGTGCCACTTGGCAGAGGAAATCTGGGAGTCAGGTTTCTGGAGCTCTGAGCACCCCTTTTTTGTGAGGCAATTGGGGTTAAGTGACTTGCCCAGAGTCACATAACTAGTGTGTGTTATGTGTCTGAGGCCGGATTTGACTCAGGTCCTCCTGACTCCAGGGCCAGTGCTCTATCCACTGCACCACCTAGCTGCCACCGAACACCTATTCTTAACCTGTACCATTTCTCCAGAGAACACTTCCTTGTTCTTGACTCTCCTGAGACTTGTGGTCAGCGCTTCTCTAGAGAGCACCTCCAAGGAGGGGGCCAAAAATGATTGAATCAATGAATCAGTGAATGAATAAAGCCTTTATTAAGTGCTTGTTATGTGCAAAGCACTGTGCTAAGAGCTGGGGAATATAAATAGAAGAGTGTGACAGTCCCTGCTCTTAAGAAGATCACATTCTAATGGGGGAGTCAACATATGGAAGGTTTCAACTCCAAATCAGATGGAAAAGTCCCATGGTCCTCAGGGTGCAGCTGCAAAGTAGATGTTAATTCCTCTTATTTAATGCCATTTCCAGTGACAAAATCATAACTGTTTCTGATATTGAACCATTTGGCAATGCCAAGTGGTGGTTTGGTGGCCAGACATTCTTTTCTGGGTCTTCAAAAGACATGGCTGCAGCACTACAGTCACCAGGCTGCATCTTCCACAAAATCTGCTTCCCAGGATGATGACAGCAGGCACTGGCTACCTCAAAGGCATTGCTATCCCAAAGGCTCTTGGGTACAGTGTCCACGGCTGTCCCTACCAGGGTCTGAGGGAAGATGGTGGTCAAGATAGTGGTGGTAGTTTGATTTGCCTGGCACAGGCTGTCTCCTATCTCTTTCAGGGTGCCCTTCTCTGCCAGCAAGGAAATGTTCTCCTGAGAGTCAGTCCTACAAAGTTCCTTCTATACAAAGCGAGAGAAGAGAAGAATGGGGGCAGGGAGAGAAAAGGAAGAAGGGGTATGTTTGTGGGGGTACAAGTATCTGAAGGACTGTCACATGCAAGAGGTATTTGTTCTACCTGGTCCCAGACAAAACTAGGAGCAGTTAGTGAAAGTTCCAAAGAGGCAAGTTTAGGCTATGTTATAAGGAAAAGCTTCCTAACAAATATAACTCTCCAAAAGTGGATTGGGCTATCTCCAAGAGTAGTGAGTTCCCCATCACTGGAGGTCTTCCAGCAGAGCCTGGATAACCACCCCAAAGTATGGGGTACTTCTCATTTTTTATATATAAGTTGGACTGGATGTCTGCTGAGGTACCTTCCACATCTAAATTCTTCAATTGAGAGGCAATAAAGGACATGGAGATAGTATTAGATTTGGAGTCAAATCCTGGATTGAAATCTCACCTCTGCTACTTAACTACCTGTTTGATCTTGGGCAAAAACATTTTCCCTCTCTGGACCCCAAGTCCTCATTTGTAAAATAAGGGAAGGGGACTAGTTGATCCACAAGGTCCCTTCCGATTCCAAATCTATAATCTTGTGGTCCTGTGATCCTGTAATTTGGCAAAGGCAAAGGCCTATGCCAGGCTTCTTTTAAGTGCCAGCTAAAATCCTGCCTTCTGCAAACTTTCCCAGTCCCCCTCAATACCAGTGGTTTCCCTCTGCTGTTCTCTTTCCTTCAGGTTATCCTGTATATATCTTATTTGTTGTATATAGTTATTTACATGTTTTCTCTTCAAGGGCAGGGACTGTCCTTGCCAGTCTTTCTATCTATCCTCAGTACTTAGCACAGTACCTGGCACATTTGCTGTTGTTGCTCTTCAGTTGTTTTCAGTTGTGTCTGACTCTTCGTGACCCCATTTGGGGTTTTCTTGGCAAAGATACTGAAACAGTTTGCCATTTCCTGCTCCAGCTTATTTTACAGATGAGGAAACTGAGGCAAACAGGGTTAGGTGACTTGCCCAGGGTCACACAGCTAGTAAGTATCTGAGACCAGATTTGAACTTAGGTCTTCCTAACTCCAGGCCTACTGCTGTATCCGCTGCACTATCTAGCTGCCCAACCTGGCACATAGAAAGTACTTAATAAATGCTTGTAGATTTGTCCTGACTTGGGGTGAATCCGGGGTGGCTCATTAGAATAAACAGATGAGTGGGCCCACTCTGAGGAGGCTATTGCTTCTTCTTCAGCCTGTGCAGGAACTCCCTGAGAAAGAATATGCCTGTCCTGAACCAGGGCTGCCTTCCACATGTGTGAGGAGCCCCAGAACTGGGCATCAGACAGAAAGAGCCAGAAAATGGGCTTCCCACTCTGACACAGCCACCGCACCTCACCCTGGGCAGTCAGTCCTGAGCAAGCTCCCCGCTCCAGCTCTGACAGGGGCATTCCTGGTAGTTGACAGTGGTGACTAATGACCGAGTCCTGAAACAGCTTGATCAGCATTTGGACAGGTCAGCCCGCTCCTGGGCCTGGCCCTGGCCCTAGCCCAGGTCCTTCCTATAGCTTCCTGTGTGGGCAGGCTGCTACCAACTGTCTAACATCTGGTAGGAGGGCTAGACAGGTAGACCTGGGGATTCTCCCTGGTGGTGGAGGTAACATGTCTCTCTCCTGATTGCCTTTGACTAGGACTAACTCTGCTACAAACAAAGACAGAGAGCAGACAGGAAAGGAACAGCCTAAAAGGGGAGTCAAAGAAGAGATCTTGAGATGGTATTTGGGCAGGAGTGTCTAGGAGTAAATGAGGCCCTTGATGGGCTTATACAGAATTGGCACCAGAAAGACACCCAGACTTCTATTTGCTTTTATGCATGAGTGAGCAGGGAAGAGGAGAAGAGAAGCCTAGCAGAGGTCAGCTATAGGGGCACTGGCAACTATTCATTGTTCAACAAAGTACTTACTATGTGTCAAGCACTACACCAGATACTGGGGATACAAGTGCAAAGAGTAAAACAATCCCCACTCTCACGGACCTTACATTCTAATGGGGGAGACCATGAGTGTATATAGAAATATAAAGTGGATAAATACAAATGTATAGAGAGTCATTTGGGAGTGAAGAGGAGAATCAGGAAAGGCTTGAATGTTGAAGGGGGATGCTTGAGCTTTAGCATTTAATTAGCTGCTATTCTACTTTCAAACAATCCTGGCTCCGGAGCTGGAAGGAACTTTCAAAGTCATCTAGTCCTAACCCCTCAATTTATAAAAGGGGATCTGAAGTCCATTGAGATTGAGACCTCACTTGAGGTCACATAGGTAGTAAGTGGCAGAGCCAGGATTTGAACCCAAATCCAGTGACCTTTTCCCCTGGACCATGCTGCCTTCCATGAATTGCATGAATCTGAGATGAATGACAGGCTTCAGAGGACCTAGGTTGAATCTTCAGTCCTCTGCTACTATCTATGTGACCTTGTCACTTCAACTCATTGGGCCTCAGTTTGCTAGTGGTTGAATTAGACAAGCAGTTCTCAAGCTTTTTGGTTTGAGGACCCTTATATACTCTTAAAAATTATTGAGGACCACCCCCACCCCCCAATAACTTTTGTTTGTATTGGTTAAATCTATTGTTATTTGCCATATGAGAAATTAAAACACCCTAGTGTTGTTATGAAAATACTTTTGACCTTGTAGGCCCCCATGAAAGGGCCTCAGGAATGCTCAGAGAACCCCAGACCACACTTTGAGAACCACTACATTAGATAATCTCTAAGGTCCTTTTAGCTGGAGGCATTTGGTATCCTAGGCAAAAATCATGAAACAAATATGAACTTGTCCAGGCAGCATGAAATCAACTTTGTAATTCGTGACATGAAAATACAAGAAATTTAGACAAATTAGATTGAGTGGGAGAGAAGTAGTTACTATAGGGACATCTAGCTGCTGGGTGAATACATGTGTTAAAAGTCAGTGCATTCAGGCATTGCCCAAATTGTCCTGCCCTGGTTAAGACTAATTCCAGATCTAAATTCTCTAATCCTGTGACCTCTGTGTTTTGTCTCTAATACTTGTAGTATTGCAAAAAATTTCAAAGCAGGGTCTGGCAGAGGCAAAAGGCTTGCAAACAGGGACTTCCAATGAGGAATTCATGTCCTTCTGAGTTTCTGAAGTCGACTTTCCTCCGCTGTCCCTTGGAATAAAAGGAATTGCTCATTATTAAACAATCAAGAAACATTTATTAAGTGCCTACTATGCATCAGACACTGTGCTAAGTGCAGAGGATTTAAAAAGAGGCAAAAGACAGTCCTTGCCCTCAATGAACTTTCAATTGCATAAGCAAGATGCAAACAAATATATACAAACTACATACGGATAACAGAGGAAAGGCACTAGAATTAAGAGGGGTAGGGGAAAGGCTTCCTTTAGAAGATAGGATTTTAGTTGGGACTTAGAGGAAGCAAGGGAAATCAGTGTTAAGGACTGCATTTGATGCAAGGCCAGAGCCCTTGAAGAAAGTGTCCTACAGGTGCCTTCTTCCCTGCCCAGTTCACCTTTGGGGTATAGACAGCAGGGGATCCCAGGTCCCAGTGCTTTAAGGGGTACAGCTGCTGCAGTGTCAATGACTGGGCAGTAATTTAGGAGGAGGCTAAGTAAGAAAATTTCCACCAGTGGTGCTAAAAAAACCACAAAAAAACCAACAAATGATATGCAACTAAACTCTATTAGGAGAAGGAAAACCTGTCCCCAGTGATCTGCTTTCTCTCTTCTTCATCTCTTACCCTTCAGGCTACAGGCTTCTTTTTTGTGATTTCTTTTATCCTTCAAGAGGGCTCTGGAGGTTCATTTTAAGCTGCTTTACCTGTCCCCCCTTCTGTTCCTATGATTTCACTTACCAATGAATTCCTGGTGTGGAAACTCTCTCCACCAATGCAGATAGGCAGCTCAGCATAACTAATGGTCTTATAAATTTTTCTGGGGCTCTCAGGTTAAGTAACTTACCCAGGGTCAAACAGTCCATATGTGTCAGAGGCAAGATTTGAACTCAGGTCTTCCCAGTCCCAAGGTCTGCCTTCTTTCTACCATGTCAGCCTACTTTTAAACCTATTTTTGCCTGGATAAAAATGTATTGGGGAGGGGAGAAAGTGTGATTTTTTTTAAGCCCCAGCCCAGAATAGCCTGAGATGTCTCTGAAGATGACTCTAGAAACCACCAGAAGGTATTAAACCAAACTAGAGTGCCGGAAGGTCTTTAGGAATCAAGTTGGAGGGTGGCTTAGCATGGGGGGAGAACTTGTGGCCTCGAGGCCAAGGTCAAAGGGCTGCACTGGAGGACCTAGAGGGCTACATGTGACCTAGAGGCTCAGGTTCCCCACCCCTGACCTAAACATAGGTGCAGGGAAGAAGAATTCAATTGGGAGTTAGAGAACCTGGGTTCAAATTCCTTCTCTGATGGTTACTATGTATATGACCTTCAGCAAGTCCTCATCTGTAAAACAAAGGGGGAGACCAAGTGATTTCTAAAGGTCTCCCACCCTGCAACATTGACTTTAAGAACTGCAGTAAAGCAGCCTGCCCTTGGGTGCATTGGGAGCATTTCTCACCCATCTTCCTGAAAATGTTTCTGAAACCTCCCCATCTGCGCCATCTTCTGCCTCACTATATTAACTCTAAATGAATGAAGCCTATGATTTAGGATCATAAAATCTAGTGCTGGAAGAGACTTCAGAGCCATTCACTCCAAAGCCCTCTTTCTGCAGATGAGGAAAACCAGTCTTTGGGTGGCTTAAAAATGGCTTACCTAAGGTTACATAGGAAGCAAATAAACGCCAAGATTTGAATGACCTTAGGTCCTCTGATGCCAAGCCTGGTGTTCTTTGTACAATGCCACACACAAAGTCACAGCACTGTGGCCATCATGAGAGACTTGAGGGGATCCATGTTGGCCTGCCATTGATCTGCCTTTCTATAATAATTCTGTGCGGGTTCTTGAGAACCTAAGAGGCTCTCCTCTTCCAGTGGAAAAAATAGTAGTAAGTGGCACTTTATGGTGCTTTAGTTTCTAAACCTATGTTAATATAGATAATAATCTCATTTTAGGGCAGCTAGGTGGCACAGTGGATAGAATGCTGGCCTGGACTCAGGAAGACTCATCTTCCTGAGTTCAAATCTGGTCTCAGATACTTACTAGCAGTGTGACCCTGGGCAAGTCACTCAAGCTTGTTTGCCTCAGTTTCCTCATCCGTAAAATGAGCTGAAGAAGGAAATGGAAAACCAGTCTAGTATCTCGGCTGAGAAAACCCCAAATGGGGTCACAAAGAGTTGGACACAAAACAACAACAGCAGCAATAATCTTATTTGAGTCCTCTCATCAACTCTGAAGTAAATGCTATTGTTATCCCTATTTTCTGATGGAAGAAGGAAGGGAACCAGCACCTATTATGCTAAGTGCTTTACAGATGTCTCGTTCGATCCTCACAACAATGCTGGGAGGTAGGTGCTGTTATGATGCCCATTTTACAGTTGAGGAAACTGAGGCAGAAATTAAGTGATTGTTCTCAGGGTCACAAAGCTAGTAAGTATCTGAGGTTGTATTTGAACTCAAGTCTTCCTGACTCCAGGCCCAGGACCCTATCTCCTGCTGTTAGAGACGATAAACTTACTTATACTCATACAGTTACTAAGCATAGGAAATGGAACTTTCACTCAGGTCTTGCCTGACTCCAGGTCACATTTGATACTTATTCCACTATAAGCTCCTCCCTCTCTGGTAAGAACACAAGGCCTTCATTTGAGTCTGGGTTTCATCAGTTATTGGTTATGTGACTCTTATCCTCTTAGTCTCTCTGAATCTCAGTTTCCTGTGCTGTAAAATTAGAATAATAGGACTTGTACTACCTATCATATAAGGCTGTTGTGAAGCCTTTCCTGATTACCCTTCCCAGTGAAAATGCCCTCTCCTCAAAATCACCTTGCATTGTTTTGCATAAACAAATCTGTGTATTGGTTGTCCTCCCAGGCTGAACAGTAAGATCCTTGAAAGTTAGAATTGTTTTGTTTTGTCTCTGCATGCCCAACTTTTAGTAGAAGGCCTAGGGGCAGCTATGTGGTGCAGTGGATAGAGCACTCACTGGGCCTAGAGTCAGCAAGACTTGTCTTCTGGCCTCAGACACTTACTTACCAGCTATGTGACCATGGGCAAGTCACTTAACCCTGTTTGCCTCAGTTTCCTCATCTGTAAAATGAACTGAAGAAGGAAATGGCAAAGCACTCCAGTATCTCTGCCAAGAAAGCCCCAAATGGGGTCACAAAGAGTTGGACACAACTGAAACTACTGAACAACAACATCACATAGGAGGAGAATAATAAATGCTTGTGGATTGAAATGAGAGAAGATATCATACTAATAAAGATAGCCTGGCACAGTGAAAAGGGCACTGGATTTGGAGTCAGAAACCCAGGTTCAAATCCTGACTCAGCTATGTAATTAGCTGTGTGACTTTGGGTGAGTCACTTAACCAGTGACCTCAGTTTCCTCATCCATAAAATGAGGGAGTTGGACCAGATGATCTCTGGGTTCTTGTGTGTCTAACAGCTCACATTTCTATAGCATTTTAAGGCTTACAAGGTGCTTGTACAAATGTCATCATCCCCATTATTTTGTTCAGTCGTAGTTGAGAGTAGCTAACTGAGGTTCAGACTTGCCTGTGGTTCAAAAGTGACTTTCATGCTAGTAAGTTTCAGAGCCTAGATTTGGGTTTCCTGTCATCTAGTCCGGTGCTTTCCCCCCTACATGATATACAGGATTTTTTAACCATAAAACACATGGTATAGTGGAAAGAGAATTGGCTCTGGAATCCGAGGACCTGGGTTCAAATCCTGAGTCTGATACTCACGTATATGACTTTGAGCAAGATTGCATAACTTCCCCAGGCCTGAAAAAAAAATGGGAGAATTGGACTAGATGTGCTTTGAGATCCTTTCTGTCTCTAGATCTAAGAACCTATGATAAATAAATCTCAGAGGTTTCTGCTAAAACTGATACTGATGCTTGGTTGATAGTAAAATTGGGGGGGGGGAGAAGACAGCTGTGCAGTGGGTGCCTTCTTATCTGCTCAGCATGCTTCTTTCCCTTACACCTTTCAAGCCAGCTGTGCCACAGTGGAGTAAAGAGGGAACATGGCCCCAGCGACAACGTGAGCTGCCTCAGGAAAGGAGCTCTCAGGGTACAGATAATGTTTCTGCTGATTGGGTTTCATCCTTCCAAGCCCTGTTATGGGTCATGTTTATCTCATGAGAGCTCTGGAAAGATGGGCAGAGTCAAGAAGATTAGTCAGGAAAATATCTAAGGCGAGGAGGGGGTTTACCTAACAGCACCTGTTATCTCTTTGGGGCTGCCTGGATCACAAGCCAGGAGGTGACTGAGTTTCCCTGCTGTTTGTTTATTCTGGACAGGGCTTCCCGAAGCTTGGGAGGGACTTAGTGGGACCTAGTAATAAAGGTCAGATGATGAAAGGGAAACAGAAACTTGTGGGCTCCCAAGGACCATGTTATACATTTCCAAGGCTGTTTAGGAAAATTATTTTTTAAAAACCTGCATAAAGTGAAGTGAGCAGAAGCAGGAGGACATTGTACATGGTAATAGCAGTATTGTATAGTCATCAACTGTGAATGACTTAGCTATTCTCAGCAATACAGTGATCCAAGATGATTCCAGTGGGTTCATGATGAAAAATGCTATCCACTTCCAGAGAAAGAACTGATAGAGTCTAAATGCAGATTAAAGCATACTACTGTTCATTTTATTTTTTTTCCTGTTTTTTTTTCTTTTGGCTCTGTGACTTTTTCCCACAACGTGACTAATATGGAAATATGTTTTGTGTGATTGCACATGTATAACCTATATCAAATTCTTACCGTATTAGGAAGTGGTGAGTTGAAAGAGGAAGAAACTTTGGAACTCAAAATTTTTTAAAAATTAATATTAAAAATTGTCTTTACATGTGACTGGGGAAAAATAAAATATTACTTTTTAAAAAACTTATATAAATTATGAACTATCTATAAAAATAATTTAGAATTTTATATATATGAAACTATTTAAATTAATACTTTCTTACCAGGATCCAAGAACTTAGATCTTCTGAAGCTAAGTCTAGTATTCCAAGTTCAGTATTCTTACCTGTAAAAATTTTTTTTAATTTAAATATTTTTAAAATTCACAATTGGATTGAGGATTCTTCTTTAAGGACCATATACCTGTGTCCTTCTCTTTTTATATCTATGCCTCTGACTCCCTTCTCTCCTGTGGCAGGTGGAGCAAATCTTGTCTGAGTTCAGGCTACAGGAAGAAGACCTGAAGAAAGTGATGAGGCGGATGCAGAAGGAGATGGACCGGGGCCTGCGACTGGAGACCCATGAAGAAGCCAGTGTGAAGATGCTCCCCACTTACGTGCGCTCCACCCCAGAGGGGTCAGGTAGCTGTGTTCCCAAAGATTTCATGAAAGGGCTCCAGTTCCCATCCTTGGCCAGACCCTACTGAGCTCCTAGTTCAGTGATTCCTTAATTTCCACTAGGTGGAGCTCCTCAGATGTAGCTTCAGAAAGGTTGTAAAAGAACATTGGGAGGAGGAAACTGCGCAGATGTCCGTGTGTCCTGACCACTGGTCCAGGGTCTGCTCTCAGTTCTATTGGTCCATGACCTTGGTGATCATCTTGTTCAGGGATGAGCAAACCCTGGGAAACACTTGCCACCAAACTCACTTCTATGAACCTGGCTAGGTCCATAACTTGTAAACTAACAAATTAATTTTCAAAGTTCTCTTCTGAGATCCCATGGGGGTGTAGAGGTGATCTAGGGTTCTTAACAGCTGTGCCAGCAGGGCACACCTTCTAGTAGAATCTACCAAGCTGGAAGTTTTTGTGTTTGGCTCTGCCAGTAGACCTAATATCTTTTATCTGAAGACCATCCTAGCTGGGCTCAGAGGGGCTCATCACCAGGTTTTTTTCAGCCACAAAAGCTTAAGAAGACTGTTTACAAAGGGAATCTATCTTGACATCACAGATAAAGTAAAAATTAGGTATAGTGGGAGCCATTGTAGTCTGATTATCAAGACTGGTCATCTGCTTAGGGCCTTCTCCTTTCTGATGGGAAAGTCCATTCATTCATTCACTTACTTATACATTAATTTATTCACTCATCCATCCATCCATCCATCAATTTAACTAATTTCTTTTTTTTTAATTTCTTTTTTTTTATTTTGGCAAGGCAATGGGGTTAAGTGACTTGCCCAGGGTTACACAGCTAGTAAATGTTATGTGTCTGAGGCCAGGTTTGAACTCAGGTCCTCCTGAATCCAGGACTGGTGCTCTATCCACTGCGCCACCTAGCTGCCCCTATTTAATTAATTTCAAAAGATTTTTTTAGTTTATTTGTTTGGGTCAAGACCTGATTTTACCGGTATAGGGAACTCCTATTGTGGAAACTTCCTCCACTGACAGAAATCAGCAACTGGTCTGTAACTCCTAGCCTTAGAGAGCTGCCTGGGGGGGGGGGTAGCACTGACAGGGTAGGTAACTTGCCCAGGATCACACAGCTAATAGGTATTAGAGGCAAGGTTTGAACTCCAAGGATGGCCCTTTAATGTCCCCTCTGCTGACTGTCATCAAAGGGTTTCTTACTAAATGTATAGGATGCTTTGATCTGTCTTGGTAAGTCACCCTTCTTTGCTGTCTGCCTCTTCTCTGAAAAAAAGAGCACTTGCATTCTTGGACCATTTTGGGGAATACTTGGCACTGACCAATTCTTACTCAAGCTCCACTCTTCCTAGATTCTTTGCTGATCCCCTGCCTTCTGATTTCAGTATCCACCTAATTTCTCTATGCTTTTGCCTTCCCTATTCCTTTCCCAGGAAAAAGCCATTTGGCAAATTTCATCCCACTTCCTCTGGCCCTTCCTACTTGTGTACATTTCAGCGGGTGACAATTCTTTCCTGGGGACAATTTGTCCCACTGACCCTTGACCCTTCCACTGTCCAATATGAGGCCTAACCATATTTCAGCCCTCTGTAGCCCTCCTACCACTCACTATTGTGAACCTGTAGTCCAGAGGTTCCAAAACTTATTGGCTTACTGCCCCCTTTTAAAAAAAATTACTCAGTATTCCCTGGAAATCTACTCTCTTTAATCCTTTACTTTTTAAAAAAATTTTACATCATTTCAAAAATTTTAATTTTTTTAAAAAGTGACACATCTTAGAGTAAATTTATGAGTTTTTTCCTTCACTGAAATTTTGATGATATAATATTGCATCATGTAACCGTGTAGTGTCTTGTTGTAAATAAGTCACTGTACGCACTTATTCCTGCCTATGCATGCTGGACTCCCCAACAATATATGACAACACTTGCTTGTAAAGATGTGTTAGTGTATTTGACCACTGATGAGTTATAACTTGCATTTTGTGTGTTTATTTGGAAAATATTGTAATCACTATGACATTAACTCTGTTACACAACAGATGAAATGTGTACAGTTTTTCAAAATTTTCTTCTTTTCTTTTGCTTCCAATGCCCCCTTATTTTTATTCAACGCCCCCCAATTGCACATAAGGCTACTACCACCCCTCTGGATCTTTTCCCCCCAGGGACAGTATTGCCCACTTAGGGAACCTGTGTTCTAGTCAGAACATCTAACCTCGTCATGCTAGTAAAGGGACTTCTGGGGAGTCAGGAGCATAGAATCTTGTCCCTTATCTCTGGTTCACTGGATCTCTCTGCTGTTCTTCCCTGGTCCTGATCCTTCATATCCCCAGACTCCCGATGGTTAAGGTTGCTCACCGATCTTGTAGGTGTGGCCTGAAGCCTCTATCAGGAATGAGACTGTGTGGTACAGTGGAAATAGCATTGGCATGGAGTCAGAGAACCTGGGTTCAGATCCCAGCTATTTGATTTACTCTCTGTTTGACCATAGGAAAACAAATTGACTTCTTTTGGTTTAGTTGCCTTATGTAAAAAGAGGGAGCAAGAGAGGGTTGGACTAAATGACCTCTGAGTTCCCTTCCAGATCTAAATGCAGTCATACCAGGACCCTTGAGGAAATGACCACACACACACACACACACACACACACACACACACACACACTCCCATGACCCATCCCTTATTATGCCTTTGCCTTTCTTCTCTGAATCATGGGGGTCCCTGCCTATATCCTGGTGATTTTCCTACTCCAAAATTAGTTTCCTGGTTAGGCTAGAGGATGTCTTGATACATCCACTCTGCATACAGGAGGCATTTAATCAGCGTCTTTTGTTTTTCTGTTGGGTTGTAGAAGTGGGAGACTTCCTTTCCTTGGATCTGGGTGGCACCAATTTCCGGGTAATGTTGGTAAAAGTAGGAGAAGGAGAGGAAGGTCAATGGAGTGTGAAGACAAAACATCAAATGTACTCTATCCCTGAGGATGCCATGACGGGCACGGCAGAAATGGTAAGGCCTAGCCTACTCAAGTGTGGCCTGTCTTCGGGCCTTAGGAGTGAAGGGGAGCACTAGGGCCAAGGGCATAACCAGGGATGAGCTTAGATCTGCCCCCAAAAATGAATAGTCTCACAGGAGCACTGCCTCTATTGGAAAAACTCTCCTAATTCCCCAAAGGAATGGCTTCAGAAAGAGAACTCTGGGCTTGATTCCCAGTGAGTGTGGGTGGTCTAGACCCAAGGAGCAGCTGCATAAAGGAGTTCACTGAACTGTAGTAGAAAGAGCCTGGGATTCAGAGTCAGAAGACTTGAATTGGAATCTAGTCTGGGCTATGACATTTTCCAAGTAGGTGACTAGTCAAACTACTTGACTTTTCTGCTTCCTCAACTGGAAAGTGGAAGCTAGATGTGGGAGGGAAATGAAATATACTCAAGGTACCTACCAGGTACCCACCTTTTGCAAGGAAGGAACCTTATAAAAATGTAAATATCTATGTAAATGTTCATTATTATCATGTTGACATTCAGCATCCAGATACCAAGAACCATTACTCAGTGCATCTGCCCAAAGGGTGCCTTCCCTTCTGACAAGATATCTCAGCACTGATTCCATTCCATTCCATTCATCAAACATTTATTAAGTTTCTATTATATACCAGGTACTGGCCTGGGCACTGGGGATACAAATATAAGTAAACAAACCAATCTCTGACCTCAAAGACCTTTCTCTCTCCTGGGCATATCCAGCAGATCCATAAGTCCATAAATACAGAGTCATTTCAAGAGGGAGATAGTAGGATGTGACAGCATTGGGCCATGGTATTGTTATTACTGTTCCCTGCTTTAGACTCATTGCTCAGTTGAATGGCCATGGGTGAGAGCACCAGTATACACTTTCTTCTCATATCCTCCCCAGAGTCCACTCCCAATGTGGAGTGGACTTCATCCCTGGGGACAAGGTTTGCCTTTGTTATGGGGCAGGCATGGCCTTCCTGTCCCGTTGGGACTTACAGTGTCCTCCATGTTCATGTCCTTCCCAGCTATTTGACTACATCTCTGAATGCATTTCTGATTTCCTGGACAAACACCAGATGAAACATAAAAAGTTGCCTCTGGGCTTCACATTCTCCTTCCCTGTGCGACATGAAGACATTGACAAGGTAGGTATTTGGACCGAGGTCCTCTGACCCCAACTCCAGCATCCTTTGGCCCCAGCTTCAGCATTTGTTCCACTGCAATGTGTGGCCTGATATGTACAAGAAGTCTTTAAAAGTAGAAACAAATTGTCAGTAATCCAATGAGAACTTATTCAAACTCTCTTTTAAAAAAATGTGAATCTAAGTCTGGCTCTTTTCTCAGTATCTCAGTGTTCTCTTTCTATACGATGGGGAAATAGTCCCTATTGTGAACTGCATGAAGGTTGGGCCATCTCTTGGGTTTTTTTGCCTCCCTCCTACATCACAAGGTGTGTAGTTTGGCCTGTAGTAGTCACTCAGTAAAGGTCCATTGAATGAGTGCTCCCCTCCCAGGGGGATTTTTTTTTTTTTTGGACTAGGTAAAAGAGGCCATTCTTTGCCTCATTTCTTACCTAGCCTTAATCACTGAATGGGTGTTGCCTCAGCCAAACTAAGGCCTGGGAAAGACCTTAGCTTAAAAAGGCCAAGGTCTCCCACTGCATCCAGGGCCATCTTTAGTCATCCAGGTCTGTATCTTGTCATTGGAGCCAGATGGCTCTAGAGGAGAAAGTGATGCTGGTGACTCTGCACAGCCCTCCCTCACTTAAATCTAATTCACTTGCAAGTCATGACATCACCTTCCTGATATCATGGTCCACTTTGAGAATGAAGGACAAACAACAACAAACAATTGAGTGAAGGAATGAATGGATTGGCATGTGTGTGTATATGTATATGTGTGTATGTATACATGATGTGAAGTTATTGAGGCTTCTTGGCAAGGGTGAGCTAGAGCCAGGTTAAATGAACTCATGAGAACTTAGTGTTAAATTTTCAGTGTGAACATTCACACCTTGGAAATCAGCAAACAGTTAAAAATATAACCTTGATTTATTGCTTTGTTGATTGTGTAACTTAGGAAGGTGGTAAAAAAATGTTAATGATTCAAATTAAACTTAAAAGTGTGTCCTGTATGCATGTACATATATATATATATATATATATATATATATATATATATATACATATATATACTATATATGTTTATGTATATGTGTGTGTATGTGTGTGTGCATATGTGTGTGTGTGTGTGTGTATATATAGATATATATAGAGATATATATATAGAGAGAGAGATATATATATAGATATATATAGTTAAACATTTACCAGCATACTACTTCTACTATGAGAAAAGCTGCCCATGATATCTATTTCTTGCCACCCTGGAATATAGCTCCCAGTAGAGAAAGTTGCTCACAGGAGCTCCTCAAACTTCCAAATTAATAAATAGTAATGTATACAAATGGTTTTCCTTCTCCCCAAAGGGAATCCTTCTCAACTGGACAAAAGGCTTCAAAGCATCAGGTGCTGAAGGGAACAACATAGTTGGACTCTTGAGAGATGCTATCAAGAGGCGAGGGGTAAGATGGAAACCTTGCCTATCAGGTTACCCTAAGCTCTCTCTCCTTCCCATCCCTCAGTGTTTCTGGCCTATGAAGTGGGTGGCCTGCCTCAGCTCTGCTTGTCCCTTTCAGGTCTCCCTCTTTTTCCACCATTGCCTCTGAGGCTGGTGAGGTTGGGAAGAAAGTCCCTGACTTAGCAAGAGGCCCTCTCCCACCTGGTCCCCCCCCCAAAGCCAAGTCATGGTAGCCCTTTATTTCTCCCTCCCTTTAGTCCCCCTTAGGCTCCCCATCTTCTTATGCTTGTACTTCTTGGCAGGACTTTGAAATGGACGTTGTTGCCATGGTCAATGATACAGTGGCAACAATGATTTCCTGCTACTATGAAGATCGCCAGTGTGAGGTCGGCATGATTGTTGGTAAGGAACCCTTTCTGTACCCCATGTACTTGAGGCTTCAATAATCAAATACTTTTCCAAAGCTGAAAGGGTCCTCTGAGAATCACCTTTCACACCTAGTGCTATATTCAGTTCTTGAGTTAGAAGAACTAGACAATTCTCCTACTTGTTCCTTCCTACCTTTCTATTTTATTCTCTGCTCCCTTCACACATAATACGTTCTAGCAAACTAGACTGCTGGCTTCTTTCCCCACTTGGCATTTGTATAGGCCTCCTCTCATGCCTGGAATGCACTCCCTCCACAACTCTCTCATACTGAGATCCGGCCCAGGTCAGGCTACTTTTAAAAATCATAGGATTTAGAGCTGGAGAGGACCTTAGTGATCACCTAATTTAACCCTTCCACAGTTGTGGAAATTCAGGTGCAGAGGGGTTGTGTAGGTTTGCCCAAGGTGATTCAATTGTGTCAGAGCCTGGATTTAAACAGGTCTTCTGGCTCCAAATCCACTGCTAGTTCTACTAAACCATGCTGTCCCCCTTAGGCTGTCCTTTGCCCTGACCCCTTTCAGGGTGCATTATACTTATCTGTGTTGATTTAGCTACCTGTTAGATTGCAAGCTCCTTGAGGGCAGACATAGAGTTCCTTTTGTCTTTGTATCCCCAGTGCCTAACACAGTGCCTTGCATTTAGTAGGTGCTTACTAACTGCTTCTAGAATGAAAGTGAAATTTGTTCTGCTTTAGAGGACTCAGGTCATTTCTCAAGTTGATAACAATACGTACAACTGGATTTTTGAACGAATTTTTCCCCCAACAGATTGATTGTGCCAAGTCCACATTTTCCCAAATGAGGGAGGTTAATCAAAAGTAATAATGATAGCTCATGCTACCTCAGTCATAACTAAGGCAATATGACTGGGGCTTTTCCATAGGGCACCCAATTTAGTGGGTACTCATAGTACTCAGTCATTCCATAAGTTAGTTAACAAGACTAAGGAATTAAAATAAGAAACTATTAGATAGTGGGCTGGGTTGACCTCCTCAAATACCCACCTATGCACAGCAACCCCTCTGGATGTACCAGGAATCTCTGTCTCCCTCTCCCATTGCAACTGCTATTGTGACCTCACCCAAAGCACCTAGAGTCCTGGTGTGGATCTCTGTCTCCCACTCACCATATCTCAAATCCTAAGTGAAGGTTCACTGTGTGATAATTGACCTGGACACAATTTCCTAATTCGTGATTCCTAATTTTTTAGTTCTTCTGCTTTACCTGAAAAATTTTGCCTTTCCAACTCAAACAAGCCTTTGAAGGAGTTGAGTTTTAGACTGTGCCTATGGTTTGTAGCAAAACAAATACACCACCGAATGTTTTTATTATTATTATGAATGATTATTACTTGCATTTATCTAGTGCTTTAAGATTTGTAACTGTTTTACACGTATTAGTCAACCTGTGTTAGCTTAACCCTCTTAGGCTATCACCTTTTATTCAACTCCACATTTAGAACCATGTAAGAATTTTCTTAGGGATAATATTAGCTCATGTTCAATCAAGAACAATTAATTCTGGAAAAGATGAGTTACTTATCTCAGCCTAGACTTCTTAAGTCTGTGGATTGGCCCTGGTTGTTTCAAACCAATGTTCAAGTTAACTTAGAAACCATGCCCCAACCAATGGGATACCCTTTGTTCAGAAGTTTTTCCTCATCAAATCATCTCCAAATTATCTCCATCATCCATTTGAGAATTTAGGAAACTGAGTTCTAGTCTGTTTGAACTTGCATAAGCTTTTCTGAAACACATACTATTATTATTTGTTCTTTGCTCTGGAAGTTTGGCCAAGGGCAATAAAGTTTGGGCCTGACCCTAGGCATACCCCACCCTTTCCTCTTTTTTGTACTTCTTCCATCTACTTTCCTTTCTGACCTTGACCTGTTAGGTTAGCTATAAGAACCACAGCAAAACACCTCCATCCAGTCCCCCAGGGGAAGCAGTCTTGGGGGATCACATTTGTCTATCTCGTTCCTTCCAGGCTAAGCAAAAACTAAAAGCCTAAGTCTCTACCTAGAGCTTAGCAGAGTACCTGACACATAGTAGGCCCACAATAAATGCTTCTCAACCTGACTGACCTGTGCAATGCCAAAAACATGTGATCACTTAGTGTTGTCAGTTCAATCCAACAATCATTTATCTAACCCCTACTGTGTGCCAGGCACTAGTACTAAGAATATAAAGTGGGAAGTGAAAACAGTCTCAGCCCTTTTGTCACTTTTCCCCCAACCAGGAGTTTTCTTTCTACTGGATTAATAGTCATCATTACAAGTAGATTCCCATCTCCAGCATCCCTGAGTGGCTCTGCTCAGATTGATGTGAATGAATGAAAGAAAAAGCATTTATTAAATGTGTGTGTGCCAGGCACTGTGCTGAGCCCCAGGGATTCGAATACAAAAAGAAAGACAGCTCTTACCCTCATGGAATCTACATTTTAATAAAGGAAAACCGCAGTATAAGGGAACAGTGATTAGAGAAGGGTATATTGGACAAGGGAGTCAAAGAGATGGCCATAAGGCCATTCATTAATTGATGTAACCTTTCCAGTACTGATTTTACTATGTTTCCAGGGCTAGAAAGGGGCAGGTGAGCAAAGCAGTAGTCTGGGGAATAGAGCATGAGAATTACTGGAGAACTGGGCATAGCAAACTGGGAGCTCCAATTTGGGTAGGGGGTGGGAGTGGAGATTGAGAATTATACTCATCCTCAGGGAGAGTTCTGTGAGAGAGGCACAGGCAGGGGTTCCAGCCCAGCCATACCACTCCCATTTTCTTCCTTTTCTTGATGAATAGGAGTATGGGAAGTGTTCCTCAGCTAAGTCAGGGTCAGCAGGAAAAGAGAGGGAAGGCCAATACTGCACTTACAGGAGCATCAGGGAAGCTTGGATGAGTGAGAAAGGAGGAAGGAAGTTATGAAGGCAGCTGCTCTGAAGTAAAGAGGCTGCAGAGAGAGGACTAGGGAAGCCCTGGGTGGGCCTTTCAGGGAGCCTGACTTTGTCTTCAAACAAGGAAAAGCTTCCAAACACTGAAAGCTGTCCAGAAGGGGAATGTGCTGCCCTCCAGGGAGATGGATCCCTCAGAGCATGGCTGGCTAAATTATCAATCAGTTAGCAAGCATTTGTTTAGAAACTTCTATATCCCAGGCACTGTGCTACGCACTAGAGATACAAATGCAAGACTGAAATAACTGCTGCCCTCAAGAAGTTTGCGTTCTAACAGGATATGATAGAACAGAACGGAACAGAACAGAACTGAACATAATATAATACATACAGGCAGTGGTGTGCTAGTAAATGCTTAACAACCAGCTCTTCAGAAAATTAAAGTTCCAATACACTTTTAAGTTTAATCTGCATTATTAACATTTTCTCCATCACTTTTTAAAATCTTAGACGATCAACAAAACAGTAAGGTAAGCCCTGATTTGTGACTAGCCTGTTTCCAAGGTATAAGCGCTGGTGCTGAAATTTTAACAATTGGCTTTTATAAGAGCCCGTAAGAGCTGGCTCCTGCACACCCTTGTACACAGGGGAGCAGTTGCAAAGAAGGAAGTTTTGGTCTAGGCAGCCTCAGGACAGTAGATTGTCGTGTCCTATCTGCTAAGGGCGATACTATTGATCGGAATATTGTTCTGAGTGCAAAAGCCAAAGGAGGAGAGGTGGTGTGGGAGTAGTGGCAGGGCAGATGATCAGGTGCTTCACAGGACATGAAGCACAGGCTGAGTCAGGCCCAAGAGAGTGGGCTGGAAGGAGGGGATGCTTCTTGCCCCATTGTTGAGTGACACTGTCTTGTGGGAGGTATCAAGAGTGCCCTCGTCTCTGTTGCCCCTTCTCTTACTCCTGGGAATGCCCAGAACTCAGGTGTGCTTTTCTGATCACACAAGCTCTCTGTCCCTAGGCACAGGGTGCAACGCCTGCTACATGGAGGAGATGGAAAACGTGGAACTGGTGGAAGGGGATGAAGGCCGGATGTGTGTGAACACCGAGTGGGGAGCCTTTGGGGATGCCGGGGAACTTGACGAGTTCCTGTTGGAGTATGACCGGGTGGTGGACGAGACCTCGCTGAACCCCGGTCAGCAGCTGTAAGAACCCTGTGGGCACAACTCTCTGATTCCCGAGCCTGCTCGTCATCCTTCCCATCATGGTCATGTGACTGCTCCTCTCCTCTGCAGCCCCCTCCCTCAAACTTGCCCTGCCTAATTGTCCCCTCCTCTCAACAGCAGTCCATCCTGCACTATCTAGTGTAAAGTGAAATTCTTTACTTTGATATTGCTGAGGGAGTTCCTGTCACATTGTATATGTGAATGTGCACTGGAACATGGTCTCATGCATTTAAATTTAATGCACTAATAACGCTATCTTTAAGGAGACATAGGAATCTCTCCTTGTACGTCCCTTTCTTCGCTTCCTCCTGTTTCCCCCTCTCCCGTCTTCTCAGACTTTTCCTCTCCTCCTCGAATTGACATCTATTTTCCAGGGACAGGTGATAGCTCACATGGGGGAAAGTGTCTAATGTATGTGTATAACCCCTCACAGCCTTACTAAGAAATAACATGAGGGTCTTGGGACTCAGGGCCAGAGATAGGATATGAAGGCCTTATACTTGGGCCTGGCTGTCAGGACAAAGCTGTCTGGCTCCTAGAATGGAAGGTTGCTAAGGCCCTGGGACAGTTAGGATGACCCTTATGTCCTTGAACACATATCACAGCAGAGTTGGACAATTCCTGAAACTGTAGGGCCTGAATGCTTTAGCATTTGAGAATGAGAATTAAATTTAAAACTTTAAAGTGAAAAAAAAAAGTCATCCAAGTCTATCTATACAAGATGACCTTGTAGTCCTGATACTATGCAGGAGCTGTCATGAAATTCATCTGTGTGGAAGGGGCTTTTCTGTGTTGTCTAACCTTCTGTTTTCTATCACCTCTCAAGTATACCAGACCCAGAGATAATGATCTTGTTTTTGAATAGCTCCTGGGGAAGAAGGGTTTATGATCTCCCTTTATACTGCAGATTAACCACACTTTGGAGCAAGAAGGGGAGACCCAGAAATCATCTGTCATAGCCCCCTCATTTCACAGAAACTGAGGCCCAGATCCCACTGATAGAGCCAGACCTGGGTGTCCTGACACCCAGTCCAGGGTTCTTTCTCTTTTTGAAAAAAAAAAGTGTTATTAGTGCATTTAATGACATGTGATTATTTCTCCATAATCCTCCCTCTCCCAAGTAGAACCTCCCTTGTCACAAAGATGTGCAGTGAAATACACCATAATGATCCGAGAACCATGTATGACAGTCCATGCATACCTCATCCCCTAATGTATTCCATCACAACCGTGCTTTGTAATAAAGAAAAACAGGAAAGCAAAACCAATGGATGCAGCAATCATGTTTGTGCACATCTGCTTCCAGTGGTTTTTGTTTTTCAGTTTTTTAAATTGGCATTTTTTTTGCATTCTTTCCATTATGTTCCCTCCCTAAATTATTTTCCTTCCTTTCACAGATGAAGGAAACCAGCACACATGTCCATACTATGTCCTTTTCATGAGGCCAATGGCTCATAAACACCCATAAACGCATACATTCATGCGGAAGGTTACACTGCTAGTTCTCCTGAAGCCATTGAGAGGACCCCTTGAGCATGCAGGTCCAGACATTTAGATAGTTAAGCTCTGTGCTCACTTTGGCAGTACATATGTTAAAACTGGAATATTAAAATATTAGCATGGGCTCTGTGCAATGATGACGTGCAAATTTGTGAAGCATTCCATATTTTTAAAACAAACCAAAAAAGCTATTTGAGTAATTTTCCTATGGCATTGCCCCAGGGCTCTGGTGCTAAGGCTCAGGAAAAGGAGAGAAGGGAAGGGCAGAGATAGCTAGACCTGGGCTCATTTGAATATGGTGTGACTGTCTCTTGATGACCAAGGCTCTCCTTCCTCCGCACAGTTATGAGAAGATCATCGGGGGCAAGTACATGGGGGAGATCGTGAGGCTGGTTCTACTGAAGCTAGTGGATGAGAATTTGCTGTTCAACGGGGAAGCATCTGAACAGCTGAGGACCCGAGGGGCCTTCGAGACTCGTTTTGTCTCCCAAGTGGAGAGGTATCACACTGCTATGTTCTCAGTCATCCTGTCCCCTCGGGCCCCACAGAGTACAATTTCCTGGGGTGGGAGCCCTCCCTCCAGACAGACCTCTCTATAGCTAGCTAGCTCATAGCCCCTGCCCTTGAAGGGCGCTTGACATGTTTTCAATTCATACTCAACACCTTAGATTTTAGGTAAATCTGAACTAAATTCCCACCTCTCATACACTTGACCCAGAGTTAAGCTGTCACTAACCAAATGACCAAAGAGCACAAAAATAATACCTCCCATAATAGATAGAATCAGGAAGAACTGGATTCAAATCCTGCCTCTTACATACACTTGCTGTGTGACTCTGGGCGAGTCATTTATCATCTCTGTGCCCCAGGCAACAGTCTAAGATGATGAGTTAAAGACCAGTTGCTAATCTATACCAGTGGAGGCAATTTCCACACTGGGAGTTCCCTCAAGTATTTAAATGCTTCACGTGGATCTATGGTCTCATTTATGTGGGTATTCCCTCCAGTGATAAAGATTGAAATCCATTCATGCCTATCAATCCTGTGGGATTCTCTAGTCCATATCTATCTATAAATTCAACATGGTAGTCCACCCCATGTGTCAAAGAACCTTTTAACTTTCTCTTGACATCTCAAGAAATACTATAAGGATATTATGCTTTGATATAAGGATGAGAGCTGTCCTTATACCAATAAAATCACAAGTCCAGATCACAAAGACCATCTCTCCCCCTGCAAAAAAAATGCCCCCAAACCAAAAAACAAACAAACAAAACCCATCAGGTCAGTTAGAGAGGTCTATTAACCCAGTTGGCCTTTCATTTGGAACTCAGCAGACTGAGTTCTGGGGTGGCTACTTGCTCCACTGGCCACACGCACACTCATGCTCGTACCCACACACACTCCACACTATCCAAAGCAGCAGACTCATCACACGCTCACTTGAAAGGCCCTGCTCTTCTCTTCCTGTTTGATCACCCAGTCTGTACAGCTCTCCAACACTGCCCTCTGTCTCCCTTTCCATAGTGATTCTGGGGATGGAAAGCAGATCTACAACATCCTAAGTACCCTGGGACTGCTCCCCTCCACGACAGACTGTGATATTGTGCGCATGGCCTGTGAGAGTGTTTCCACCCGGGCAGCCCAAATGTGCTCAGCAGGGCTGGCAGGTGTCATCAACCGAATGCGGGAGAGTCGCAGTGAGGAGGTCATGAGGATCACTGTAGGTGTGGATGGCTCCGTCTACAAACTGCATCCCAGGTGAGGCCCCCCTTGGTCCCACCCCAGAGACAGTGATGGTAGATGTTCTCTGGACAGAAGTAGATAGATGCACCCATTCCCAAACCACTGATGGTCCTGAGATGAATTAGAGATTCAAGATCCACGGCTGGTAAGCAGCAGGAAAAGGGTGAACCAGACATGTAAAGTTCTCTCAATCTGCAGTCTAACCTTGGTGTCTTGAGGTTATGGTCTTCAGTTAGAAACCTTTTCTAATATTTCAGTCTTTCAGAAGGAATCTCCCATGTGGAAACTCTTTCCACTGATATAGGTCCCCAGTTGGCCTATAATTTAGAGTCACAGAGAGTCACCTAGGGCCCTAAGAGGGTAAAGTGAGGGAAAGGCCATGGTCATATAGCTAGGGTGTGTCAGAGACAAGATTTGAACTTGGGTCCTGTTGACTCAGGGGCCAGCCATTTCCAGCCTTGTGCCTCTTCAGATCACCTTGGGAATTTCTCCTGGGCTCATAAGGTGAGACTAGAACCTCCACTTCCTGAATTGAGTCTAGAAGGCCCCCTTGCCACCCTGTAGGGGCAGGTCAGCATTCCTCTACTTCCCACTTGCCACATCAGTCATCTGAGTCTTTTTGTCAGGGCACAGAGCTGGACCCATCCACTGTCTCCAGTCTCTTCTAGGCTACAAAACAATACTCGATCAGAAGGATTGCAGTAAGGTTTTCCAGTTAGTTAGTCAATAAGCATTTTTAAAATACCTACTGTGTTCCAGGCACTGTGCTAATCCCTGGGGTTCAGGCAACAGTGTTTGGTGAAGAGAGAAAGGAAAGAAGAAAGTGGCAAGCTCTGGCTTTAATTCCATTTCCCCATTCTGGGAAGGTTCAGACCTTTCCCTCCCCTTCTTCCTTCCTGATCCTTTCTACCCCCTCCCTCAGTCCAAAGTGACAGAGAAGGGCAAGAAGCCTAGTTGAAGCCAAACTCGTGTAACATTTTAGCCTTTCTACAACTTGATGACTTTAAGTGTGGTTCTGAAGCCAGAGGAACTGAGTTTAAGTCCTACTTCTGATGCTTAATATATGTATGATCTTGGGCAGGTTACTTAACATTCCTGAGCCTCAGTTTCCTCATCTGTAAAATGAGCCTGTTGAGCTAGATGGCCCCTGAGGTGCTTTCCAGATCTATAATCCTTTGAACCTCTCTGGGCCTCAGTCAGTTTACAGGTACTTATTAAGCATCTGCTATGTGCACAGGCTTTCTGTTAAGTGCTGGATTTCACTCACTAGGAAAGTGACATGACCGGCCTTGCACTTTAAGATTAATTTGACAGCTGAGTGGAGGATGGATGGGAGTGGGGAGAGACTTGAGACAGGTAGACTGACAAGCAGGTTATTGCAAAAGTCTAGGCAAGAAGCAAAGAGGGCCTCTACCAGGATGGTGGCACTGTCAGAGGAGAGACAAGATATTACAAACGTAGAATTGATGGGATTCGGTAACTAATTGAATTTGTGGAGTGAGAGTGAGGAATTGAGAATGACACCTAGGAAGTGTGGTGGTGCCCTTAACAGGAAAATTAAAGGGGATGATTTGGGGGTAGGGATGGGGGATGGGGGAAGAAGACAATGAATTCAACTTTGGACATGTTGAGCTTAAGATGTCTATGGGACAAAAAGTTTAAGCTATCCAATAGGCATTTAGAGATGTGAGATTGAAAGTTGAGAGAGAGGTTAGGGCTGGATAAATAGATCTGGGGTTAATAAGCATAGAGACGATAATTGAATCCATAAGAACAGATGAGATCGCCAAAGAAAATAGTACAGAAGTAGAAAAGAAGAGCGTCAAGAATAGTTAGTAGCATAACATGGATGAAGATCCAGTAAAGACTGAGAAAGAGTGAATAGGTAGGAGGAAAACTAGGCAAGAGTATTTTCTTAATATTTAAATAAGGGAATTATGGGAATAGAAATAGCATATTAGGACTTAGAAGAACCTAGTTCCCGTAAGTACTCTAAGCATGAACCTGAAGGAACAATGATAAAGAAAACCAAAGAGAAATCAGCTATAAATATCTCTATCCAGTCGAAGACTGCACAAAAAGATTGCCAGAATTCTATAGAAGTACAGAGGGTAGACAGGCTACCTAAAGAGAACTTTAGAAAAATTAGATATGATAGCTCTCTGGCAATTAGTTAACGGTAACTAAAAGGAAGTTACATATTTCTCAAGTATTTGTGACACCTTTATAAAAACTGACAATGTGTCAGGGCACAAAAACCTTACAAACAAATGCAGAAAAGCAGAAAAGGATATCAAATGTAAAAGGAGAGAATTGAATTAGATGGCCTTGGAGGACCTTCCCAGTTCTATATCTATAATCCTATGATCAATATCCCCACTTTGTGCCTACTTTGAGGGCTGATTCAGAGTGGAGGGAAGGTGAAGGCCCTGTGTACAGGAGAGAGGAGGGTTGTGGATGGGGGCTGCTGAAGGGCTCACCTCTTTCTGCCCTGCCAAGGGTCTTCTCACCCAGTATTAACTACTCCTCTCTTGTGTCTATACAGCTTCAAACACCGATTTCATGCTACTGTGCGACAGCTGGCACCCTGTTGTGACATCTCTTTTATCCAGTCAGAGGAGGGCAGTGGCCGGGGTGCTGCCCTTGTCTCTGCTGTGGCCTGCAAAAAGGCCTGCATGCTTAACCAGTGAAGGCAGGTGTGGCCCCTGCCTGCCTAGGCATCTGCCAGGGGCAGTGCTCACAGGAAGCTGCTTCCCAGCTCCTTCAGCCCTTGGTCCAGGACAGAACTTCTGCCCCCTTTCACCTCGAGGAGGCTGGGCTTTTGCTGAAAGCATGTTCCGTGGAAGATATACTCTTGGGGGTTGTTCCTTCTCCCAAAGGAGGAAGCTGAGGGGTGCAAAGCAGCTTGTTTCTCTCCATGCAGCAGCTGGCTGCCTCTCCATGGATGTGGGACTTGACAACCTGTGGTATCTGCGTGCCGTACTCAGCTCAGGACCAGGGGGAAATATGAGGACCAGGAAGAAAGACCTGGCAGAGAAGGAATGGCCTCAAACAGATCTGTAACTAGGAATTTTTGCATCTGGATCAAGGGAAAGGAAGATGCTGGGGGGAATTCACTTGGGGTGCGGCCATCAGGGGAGAAAGAATACTCCAGGGCACCACAAGATTTCTATGCTGCTGAAGGACTGACTTGTACTGGGTGGCAGTAGGTGGAGTGGGGGACACTACAGGCCAGAGTTTAGCCAATAGAGGAAGAAAGTATGCCCTGGGACAGGTGCCCTAGGGCAAAATCTTTGTAATTCCTTTCTAGTTAATAGCTCTGGCCTTAAAGAATGACCTCCTACACAACTCCGTCCAAGCCCACCAACATAGCCAGGATATTGTGTCTCCCTCCCCCATCTCCTCATACCTCTCCCTCCCCTAGTGTCCTATCCTCTCTTCCTAGCTGGTAGCCAGGGGCTTAATTGAAACCTAGTCGTGGCCAGGGATGGTCTATTCCTGTAAGGTGGTGTGTGTGGCTTTAGCCTGATGGTAGGGATCCTAGTTCTCCTGATGACACCACAGCCAGCTTCCTTTTTAATGGCTGACCTGTATATGCTTGCTGCTTCTATCAGGGTAAGCTCCTGGATCCCTGGCATGGCAAGTCAGCTTTACTACAACCATCCAGACCTTGCCGGTCTGCTCCCCACTAGGATCGCTAGTATTCAGACTCAAAAGATTCTCCCTTTCCTCTCACCTGAGTCCCAGAAAGGCAGGAGCCTATGTGGGGTTGTTTGGGGCAGGGGGTGGGGTGGGGGGGTGGAGTCTATGTGGGAATAACCTAGTCCATTTGTGCCATTGAGAGAACCAAAGACCACAGATTCCCTGAATCTTCAGGCAAGTTGGTATTCACACGGGTAGTCCTTGGTCCTTTTTCTCCTAGGAAATATACCCAGTAATACAAAATGAAACTGAACCGCACCAAGAGGAAAGAAATCATCTAAGACCTTCCCCCTGATCCCCACCACCCAAGCTTGGCAAGTCAATTGAGCCATATAGCCTCATGAGGTATCCCTGCATGCTAGAAACATATACCACCTCATAACCACAACAGAAGACACAAAGCCCTTCCTGCCTCTCTCTTGGCAGGGGAGTCCACATAACTTCCTGGGGCTCTTATTGTACAAGTCCTTCCCCAGTCACTCCTCAAAGGAAGGCTCTGGAGCCAGGCCTTAATACTGATATCAGTAGATTGTATACCCATTGAACCACAAAGTCCTGGGTATCACAAACACACACACACACGTAAAGCCAAGCCCTTTCTCTTCCACATTGTAAAACCAGCATACTCATCACAAACTCACCACAATCCTCTATTCTTTCCCTGATTGTCTTTTTATTTTTAAATAAAGAAAAATTTGAAATATGGCATCTTGGGTCAGTTCAATGGTGATGGTTTTATAAATATGCTTACTAAATAACATATGGGGAGATATATTAATATAATTTAACAGCACATATATAGCTTATGGAAATTCTTCCCTTACTAGGTCCATCCCCTTCCTACCCAGTTTCACCCATGGGCCACTCTTAATATGGGTGACTGCCCCAGGCTAGGGTACTTTACAATAACATCTGATATTTGTATAGCACATTAATACTTGCAAAGCACTTTCCTCAGAAGAACAGTTTGTTGGGGATAGTAAAGGTATTATTTTCTACCATATTGCAGATGAGGAGATGGAGGCTCTGAGAAATGAAGACCTTGGCCAAGGTCATACAGCTAGTAAGTGGCAGACCCAGGGCTAGAAGCCAACTCTTCTAAATCCAAGCCCTGTACTCTTTTCACTGCTTTATGCTGAGTATATAGATCTGGGAATTATATGAATAGAGATAATAATTAAACCCATAGAAGTTGATGAGGTCACCACGAGAGTAATTGTATTGAGAATATGAGGACCAGGACAAAGCCTTGGGGAACACCCTCAGTTATGGGGAGGGGGCTTGATGTGAATGGTAAGATGAAAAAGGAGATGTATAAAGAGTGGTCAGACATACAAGCCAAGGACCAGGAGAGAGAAATAGTGTTGAAAAAATCCAGAGATGAGAGGAGGGTGGTCCACAGTACAAAATGCAACAGCGAGGCAGCCAGAAATTGAACTCAGTGCCTCTGACCATGGGACTTTTTTGTTTCTCTTAAGAGATGAAGGATGAAGATTGAGGAAAAAGCCATCAAATTATGTCAATAGTAACCTTGGGAAAAGTAGTTTCAGTTAAGCATAGATTCCAAATCTAGATTTCAAAGAGCTAAGAAGTGAATAAGAGAATTAGCGGTAATGAAGCCACTTGGCTGAAAAGAAATTAGGAGAAATTTATTTTGTTTTGTTTTTAAGGATAGAGACTTAAGGCATATTTGAAGTCAGGGAAGAAAACATTAGATAGGGAGAAGCTGAAGATGAGAAAGAAAGAGGGGATGATTGAGGAAGCTGTCTGCTGGAGAAGACTGTAACAGAAGATGGGATCAAGGGCACATGGAGAGGGGCAAGGAAGGCCATCTTATCATCAGAGACTGGAGAAAGAGACAGTATATTGCGGTAGAAAGTGTTGGTATTGGAGTCAGGGGTCCTGGGTTCACTTCCTGGCTGTTACTTCTGAAACCTGAGTGACCTTGGGCAAACGACTCAATGGGAGTTGGTTTCCTTATTCGTAAAATGAGAGGGGTAGGCTAGATGGCTTTTGAGGTCCCAGCTCTAAAACCAAGCTCATATAAAAAGAGAGTGGGGATGACTTCAGGGGGTCTGAGATGAGTGGGGGAGAAAAGGGAGCTCCGCCAAATAGCCTCCATTTTCTTTGTGAAATAAGAGTCTAGATCCTCAGGTGAGAGGGCGTGGGAGGGGAGGGGCGGTGTGAGAGGCTTCTATCAGGGGGAGATAGGAAATCAACTAGGGAGCAGGAGGAGGAGTATTCTCTTGCTATGGGAGGAGCCCAGTTGAAGTTGGATAATATGAATTTGTAGTTCCCAGTCAGCAGGGTTGTATGACTTCTTCCAGTTCTATTTAGCTGCAGAAGTGGAGGAGGCACATGGTGGGAGTAATGCAGGGCTGGGGTTTGGCAAGGGATGAGCAGCAATAATTCAAAGGGGTGAAGGATTCAAAAATAGAGAACAGAGTGGAGTTGAATTGGTTAACTAGAGGGTAGGAACTGGGAAGGAGAGTGAAGTCAGAACAAAGGTAATGAACAGTCTGACGAAGTGCTTAGGGATGGAGGGATTGGAGGTTGTGATGAGATGAAGAACAGAAGGGGAAGGCACAGGAGAAAGATAGAATGAAAGGAGATCATGGACCGATAGGCATGTCGGAGCTTTTCATCAAGGATCATTCTTCAATGCTTTGCTTATGGCCACTCCCTCCGAGGAACTCTACATGCTTGTATGTATTCTCTCCTGCCCCCTCAGCCAGGGAGGGAGGCTGAGAGATGTTTGCCCGTGACATCGTACCTGGAGTGTTGTTTTCAGCTTTGGGTAACACATTTTTGTTTTCTAAAAAAGTGACTAACAGAGGGGCAGCCAGGATGTAAAAGGGCCTCGAGTTCCTACCTTGTGAGGAGGAGGTCTGAAGGGTTGGGAATACTTAGCCTGAAGAAGACAAGACCCAAAGAACAGGTGACAGCTGTCTTTAAGTACTTCACCATACAGAATCTCAGAATTTGAGAGGTAGATGGAACTTCAGTGACATCTAGTATCAGCCGTAAATGAAAGGAATCCCCATTATAGCACACCCAATGAATGGTCATCCAGCTCTGCTTGAAGACCTCCAAGGAGAGGGAGCCACCTCCTCTCAAGGCACATCTAATTGTCAGGAATGTCTTCATGAATTAAGCCTAAACTTTCTTGTTTGGAATTTCCACCCGTTGCTCCTAGTTCTGCCCTTCGAGACCAAATGGAACAAATATAGTCCTACTTACAGCCCTTCAAATATTTGAAGACATGCCCCACCTTGAGTCTTCTTTTCTCCAGGTTAACCTCCCCATTTCCTTCAACAGATACTCAAATGACATGAACTCCTGGTCTTTTCCCATCCTGGTTGCCCTTCCTCTGGACACTCTCCATCCTATCAATGTCCTTCCTAAACCGTGGAACCCAGCACTGAACACAGTACTCCAGATGAAATCGGAAAAGGGCAGAATAGAGTGAGACTATCAATTGCTATTCCTGGAAGCCAATGCCTCTTATTGCAGCCCAAGATTGAATAAGTTTTTTTGGCTGCCATATTAAGCTGCTGCCTCATATTGAGTTTGTAAGCAACTAAACTCCTTCCCCACCCAGATCTTTTTCAGGGCTTCGCACATCCCCCATGTTGTATTTGTGAAGTTGATTTTTTGTACCTAATTTTACATTTTGCAAGATTTTACATTACCCCTATTGAGTTTCATCTTGTTGAGTCAGTCCAAAATCTTAACCTGGCAAGATCCCTTTGGATCCTGATTGTTATCCACTATTTTAGCTATCCCTCCTACCTTTGCATACTCTACAAATTTGATGAACATACCTCATATGCTTTTATCTGAACTGATGATAGAAAGGTGACACAGAACAGGGCCAAACACAGATCCATGAGATACTCCACTGGAGACTTCTTGCCATGTTGCTATTGATCCATCTGACTAATTTTGATCCCATTTGATTGTGTTATTGTTGAATCCATCTCTTCATCTTTTCCATGAGAATAACATGCTATTGTGCTGTAAGAAACAATGATGGAAATGATTTCAGAAAAACCTAGGAAGTCTTAGATGAACTGATACAAAGTAAAGTGAGTAGAACCAGAACAACTTATACAGTAACAGCAATATTGTCAAGATGATCAATTGTAAAAGACTCAGTAACCTTGATCAACACAATAACCAATAATAATTCCAAAGGACTCATGACAAAATGCTATCTACCTCCAGATAGAGAAGTAGTGGACTCAGTGCAGATTGAAGCATATTTTTTTCTTACTTCTTCTCTTTTTTTCTGGAATATAGCTAATATGAAAATTTGTTTTGTGTGACTTCATATTTATAATGAGTTTTGTATTTCTTGCCTTCTTAAGGGACAAGGGAGGGAGAGAATTTGGAACTGAAAATAAAATAAAATTGAATTTTTAAAGAAAAATGACATGAGATACTTTATGAAAAGCTTCACTAAAATCTGGTAAAACTATACCCACAGCATCCCCCCATCTGCTAGTTTAGCAATCATGTCAAAAAAGGAAATGAAGTGAGTTTGGGAGGACTTGTACTTCATCAAATACATGATGGCTTTTGGTAGACACTATTGCTCTTCCTACATGCTTACCAACCCTCTCTTCATTGCTCCTTCAATTATAGTTTGCAGACCTAGCTCTCTTTCCTCTTTTGAAAACTGAAACAACATTTGCCCTTCTTCAGTCTTATGGTACCTCTCCCATTTTCCATGATCATTCAACTATCAACAGTGGCTCAAAAATCACAAGTCAAATCAACAAGCATTTATTAAATGCCTACTATGTGCAATTGTTCACTCATTTTCAGTCATATCTGACTCTTCGTGACCCCATTTGGGGGTTTCTTAACAAAGATACTGGAGTGGTTTGCCATTTCCTTCTCCACCTCATTCTATAGCTGAGGAAACTGAGGCAAACAGGGTTAAGTGACTTGCCCAAGATCACACAGCTGGTAAGTGTCTGAAGCCAGATTTGAACTCACGAAGATGAGTCTTCCTTGGCAGTCTATCCACTGCACCACCTAGCTGCCCAGGGATAGAAAAAAAAAGGCAAAAACAGTCCCTGCCCTCAAATATGGACAATTGTTTCAGTACCGAAGGATGTGTAGTTCATCTGGGCCAGATGGCTTGAATTCATCAAGGGCAGTTAGGTGCTGCCTTACTCTCTGTTTCTTTATCTTGGGCATCAACTCCCTGTTATTCTCCTTTGAAGAAAAAACAGAAATAAATAAAATTGGAGAGTCCTGCCTTCTTCCTATTCAGTTATCATCATCCCATCAACCACAAATAATGGTCCTGCCTTTGATCCCAACCCTTTTCCTACCAATATGGATTAAAAAAAAATTTTGCATCCTTAACCTCCCCCCACAGTTCCCTCAGTCTTTTCCTGAGGGCTAGCATTCCTTTTAGCATTTCTGTTATGAGTTGGCTTAGGTAGCTATTGAGATGCCTTCCAACCCTGAAATTCTGTAATTCTGATATCTGTGTCCTCAGTAAGGAAAGGGGAATGAGGGATGTGGTATACCCAGGATACCACAGAGTAATTCTTGGCTGTAGATGGGAAAGGACTTGAATGACCTCAATCAGTAAGTCAGAGTCACTCACTTAATGTCCACCCTGTGGGCAAAGCCCCAAACCAAGGTGTTAGGGGGAAGTGGCATCTAAGTGCCTAGTGTTTTTCTGCTCTAGGTTAGCAGTTGCTCCAAGAATTAAAAACAGGAGTTCAGATGTAGTTACCCATTTCCTAGACTCAGTTCTTCTTGAGGTAGAGCACTCAATAGGACAAAAGCAATAATCACACTAGGCTTCATTATCCTGGCCACATGCAAAGTCAGGGACCATCTAGCACATCTAGAAACACAGAAAGGGTCTGCTTCCCCCTTTCTCAACCTTGGAGAAATCCTGAAAACCTTTCCATGAGGTCTTTCATAAGCTCTCCAGCTGCTAATGCCCCATTTCCTACAAATTTATATATATAAATTATACAAATATATATATTTATGCTTATACAGATAACAACCAATCAATAAGCAAGCATTTCTTAAACATTTGCTATGTAGTAGACAGCTAGGTAGTACAATAGATAGAGCACTGAGCCTCCGGTCAGGAAGATCTGAATTCAAAGCTGGTCTTAAATACTGACTAGTTTTGTGACCCTGGGCAAGTCACTTAACCATGTTTACCTCAGTTTCCTCATCTGCAAAACAGGGACACACTGGAGAAGGAAAGGGCCAATCACTCCAGTATCTTTGCCAAGAAAATTCCACCGATAAAGTCCATGGGGACATGTAAAGTCAGATACAACTGAATGATTGAACAACAACATAGCAGACACTGTGCTAAGAACTGGGGATATAAAGAAAAGCAAAAATAGAACCTGCCCTTGAGGAGCTTACATTCTAATAATATACACTGTTCCTCCCTTCCCCCTTCCCCCCATAAAATGTAAACTCCTAGAAGAGAGGGACTATTTTATTTTTTACTTTGTATAGCCTGGCACATAATAGGTCCTTAACAAATACTTATTGTTAAAATATTGGTTAAAATTGGTTAAAGGGTCAAATGGAAAAACTGTGTAGAAACTGTTTTTGTTCAATTCTGTCTCCTTTGGGCCACTTGGTCCCATGTAAAGGAGGCAGGGGCCTTCGATTCTGCTTCTACTCCAGTTTCCCATTCCTTTCTTTCCCCTCTAACACCATTACACAAGACCCACAGGCTGCTGGGCCTGTCTGCCAGGGTTTCCCCAACACTCTGAGTCCTCCAAGTCAGGGAGAGCCTGTGCAGCTCCATTACCTCCAGGAACCACAGATGGCGGTCATCATGAGGGAATGATGTCCCAGAACGGCCCTGTGAGTCCCTCCAGGAGTCCAGGAGTCCCTCCCATCCTGGGCACTTTGGTCCCAGAGTCTATTTCCCTCCCTCTTCCATACCTCAGTGGTTCTTAAATGGACCAGAGGGCATGGTCCAGGGTGCCCAGACCAAGACTGAAATGTAACTGAAATGATCAGTCCCTCAAACCACCCTGGGCCACTAAGGGACTCCCAGGAGAATATTAGTGTCCAGATCCAGTTTAGACTAAACCTGAGAGCCCCATCCTCTAATTCCTCTTTCTCTGGCCCCTGGCATTTTCACTTCTCTAATCCTAAGGTGGGGAGGGTAAGAGTTAGGGGCAGGGACCAGTGGCTAGGTGGTGCAGTGGATAGAGTGCCAGACCTGGAGTCATCTTGCTGAGCTCAAATCTGGTCTCAGACACTTGCTAGCTGTGTGATGCTGGGCAAGTCACTCAGCCCTGTTTGCTTCAAGTTCCCCATCTGTAAAATGAGCTGGAGAAGGAAATGGAAAACCACTCCAGTATCTTTGCCAAGAAAAACCCCAAATGGGGTCACAAAGAGTAGGACACAACTGAGAAATGGCAGAACAACAACAGGAAGCTTAATAAAGGGATAATCCCAGACCAACTGTGCAAGACCCAAAACTAGACCTAAAATGAATGGTTCAGGTGCTACTAAGGCTAGGATAAGGAAGGGAAAGAAGGAAGTGGAGGAAGAAAGAAGAAAAAGGATCTTTATTTAGCATCTACTACAGTGCTATATGCAATGAGACTTTTTAATTAACCAATGCTTGCTGCTGCTGCTGCTGAAACCCTAACCCTGGTGCCACCTGGACTATCTGAATAAAGAGAATGAGTGGCTGAATGGATCCATCCCCTTGGGAAGCTCAGAGAAAAAGCAGGAAGGAATGTGTCTGGAATCTGTCAGGGTCCTTATCTTGCTCTCTTGGTTCATCAGGGACTTCCAAGTTTGGGGCTGTCCTTTGTTTCTTCCCTTATTTGGCCCTCCAGGTGATAAGATGGATACATAAGTGAGGGATTACAGGACAGGCAGCAGCAGCCAGGACATCCCAGAAGCCGGGAAATGGTGAGTCTGAGGGATGGGGAGGCGGGGTGGGGATGAGAGGAGGATGCAGGTTGGAGAGGAAAGCAAAAGAGTGGCTTTCACTTTGGGAGAAATTTGGGTTCTCCAGCTTCAAACTATAAGCAAAGGCCTTTCAAGAAGGTTAAGGGACAAAAGTGCCTCCGAAAGGTTGGGAGATTCAAACCTCATTCCTTCTTGATGTCTAGCAAGTGTGGGAGATGAAATGCCCTGCAGACGAAGATCATAAAAGAGAGACGATCAAATGGAAAGGGCCTTAGAGACCATCCAATTCAGACCCTTTGTTTTATGCATTAAGAATGTGAGGCTCAGAGAGATTAAGTGTGGTCATGATTGGAAATATTCCCAGCAGCCACCTGGACCTAAGCCTAAGAAAAATTATCTCCAGGGATGAGGAAGGAAAAATTGAATGGATTGGTCTTGGCAATATCCCTTAAAACTATGAAGGGCTGAGGAGGGGGATCTAGGGAACTGAGATTTCACAACCCTATCGATGAGATTGGGATCAGTGGGATCCCAGCTGCAGAACCACCTCCACCCACAGCCCCTGGGAGATGTGGGACAAAAGGGAGGGCAGTTTGGACTATGGGCTTCCCTGTTCTAAGATCTGGGGCAGAAGATTCCTCTGAGACAGATATTTCACAGGCTAGCCGGAAGGCAGGGACTCGGGGGAAGGTGGCAGCTGCCAAGCAAGCCCATCGGGGATCTTCAAATGTCTTCTCCATGTTTGAACAAGCACAGATCCAAGAGTTTAAGGAGGTGAGCCCTCTAGTATCCCTATTTCTCCTTTTTCCTCCTGTTTCTCCTATATTCTGTATTTCTCCCCTGAGGTAGACTGGCACAGTGAAAAGTATTAACTCTATAGTTAGAAGACATAGATTCAAATCTTGCCTCTGATATTTAATGCTTGTGTGACTTTGGACAAGTCACTTCATACCTTCCCCACCTCAATTTCCTCATCTGTAAAATGAGAGGGTTACACTAGATGGTCTGTGAGGTTTCTTCCAATTCTAGAGCTATAATCCTATGATCTTTCCAAACTTCTTCCTCTCTTCTTCCTTAGGCTAACCCTAAAGTTCAAATCAATTGAATGAAGGGCTCCTGAATGCCCCCCCAAACCACTCTATCCCTTCCTTTGCTCCTGCTTGTTGCGCTTAATCTGTGACCTGCCCATCCCCTCACCCATCCCTTGGGCCCTTGGGGGAGGGAGGACCTTCCCCTCTTCCTTGGAGGCATGGTGAGTTCTGTTCCTGACCCAGAAAATTGGGACCTCTCTGTCTCACAGGCATTCAGTTGCATTGATCAAAACCGAGATGGCATCATCAGCAAATCAGACCTGAAGGAGACCTACTCCCAACTAGGTGAGTTAGCAGGCTTGCACACTCCAGCCCAATTCTTTCTCAATGAAGCAGAATCCACAGACCGGTTCTTCCCACAGTCCTCGCCTCCTCCCTGCCCCTCCCCCAAAGACCAGCTCCCTCATCCCATGTAACTGACAAGGAGAAGTTAAGGATCACAGATTCCACATGGATTTAGAGCCTAAAGGGACTTTAGTGGCTGTCAAGTCCAATCCCTTTATTTCACAGATAGGGAAACTAAGCCAGAATGAGGTTAAGTGACTTGCCCAGGCTCACACAGCCAGTATCTGAGGCAGTATTTGAAGCCAGGTATTGCAGACTCCAAATCCAGAGCTCCTTTTACCATACCAAGCCTGCCTCAGACTGGACCTGAATGTAATCATGTCTCATAAAACTGGCTCTTCTTCCTCTTTCCTCTTCTCCCTTCTATCCCTCCTCTCTCTCAGGTCATATCTCCTACCATCTTCTCACACCTCCCCCCAAGCTCACACCTCCCCTCCCCTCTCCTCTTCTCACACCTCTTCTCCCAGAACACTGCCAAAGCTCACCCTTTACCACTATCTCCTCCTCCTTCTCCAGAGCTCTGCCTTCTCTCCACTACACAATTTTACATTTCCCTCATAGCTCACACTCTCCCTGACTTTCTCATCCTCCTCAGACCTCTCCCAAAGCTCTCTTTTAATTTTTTAATTTAAATTTATTTTTTAACTGATGGAATAAAATAAGCATTTCCATAACATAGTAAAATAAAAAGATGATTGCACATGAAACCCCAAATTCACTGTGTACAATTTGCTATCTTTTAAAAATATACAACACAGTTATGATGTAAATTTCCTTTTTTTTCCCTTCCCTTTTCTTTTCTCTCCCCTACCCAGCCCCCGCCTCAGAGATGACTACCATCAGACACAAATAGGTGTATATATATATATATATATATATATATATATATATATATGTAAATTTATTCTATACATACTTCTATTTATCAGTTCTTTCTCTGGATGTAGAATCTTTCTTATGCCCTTTATATTTAATTTGGGTATTTATAATAGTCAAAATAACTTAAACAATATTGCTTTTACTGTATATGGTCTCTTGGTTCTGTTCATTTTGCTCTTCATTATTTTATGCAAGTATTTTCATATTTTTCTAAGATGACTGAGATCATAATTTCTCATAGCACAGTAGTATTCCATCTGGTGCCATCTCCAATCGTCCTGATCTATATCTCACCACTGGACCCAGATAACTCCAGAGGAGACAGTGGGGCTGATGACTTTGCCCAGCCCTCCCTCACTTAAATCCAATTCACTTGCAAGTCATGGCATCACCTTCCTGATGCCATGGTCCTCTTCAAGAATGAAGGATCAGCAAACAACAAGAAGTATTGCATCACTGTCATGTACCACAACTTGTTCAGCCATTCTCCAATTGATGGACATCCCGCAATGTCCAATTCTTTGCCACCACAAAGAGAGCTGCTATAAACATTTTAGAACATATAGGATTTTTTTCCCTTTTTTCCCTATTTCCTGTTTTTAGAAGTAGATCTAGTAGTGGTATTTCTGGGTCAAAGGGTATAAGCGGTTTAATAGCTCCATTTCTTTTTTTTTGCTCCTTTCTATTCTTTCCCATTTCCCCCCACCTCCCATCTCCAAAGCATTTCCTTTCTGCAATCACCACAGGCAGTGGAATGCTAGGTATGCCTGTAGGCTTGAGGGTTGGGGGGGGTCAGTAAATATCAGTCGCCCTCTCATCCTCTGTTCATGCCCTCCTCCAGGAAGAGCGAATGTGCCTGAGGAAGAGTTGGATGAGATGCTACAGGAAGGCAAGGGCCCAATCAACTTCACAGTCTTTCTCACACTCTTTGGGGAGAAACTCAATGGTAAGGATTAGGGGAGGGGAGGAGGGATCACTCAATCTTTCCTCTATACACTCTCCCAATATTGCCTAACATACTATTACACCTTCCACATCCATTTTTTAAGTCCCAGGGCCCTAGATCACAAAATGTTGTAGGCTATCTGGCCAACATAATCCACACTACCTCCTCCCACCCCTAGGTTGGGTCATAAGATCAAAGGTTTAGTCTGCAAGGGTCTTTCAAGACTATTTAGTCCAGTCTTAACCTGGGATCCATGGATAGATTTCAGGGGGTTCATGAACTTGGATTGGAAAAAAATTACATCTTTATTTTCAATAATCTCTAACTGAAATTTAGCATTTTCTTCAGTTATGGATGTAGACAACAAACTGATAACCTGAGAAAGAGTCCATAGATTTCAACCAGATTATCAAAGAGGGCCATTGCACAAAGCCTTTTCATTTTATAAAGGAGGAAGCTGAGGCATAGATAAGTACAAAGCTAGTATCTGAGATAGGATATGAAACCAGATCCTATCCACCAGGAGTGGGGAACCTGTGGCCTTGAGGCCACATGTGGTCCTGTAAGTGGCCACACTTGAGGATCCAGAGGGTCACATGTGGCCTCAAGGCCACAGGTTCCCCACCCCAGCTACCATACCTCTAACTTGGTCTAACTATGGATCATCCTTCAATAGCCAAGTGTATTCTGGGGCTATGGACAGGACCTGAGAATTTGGAACCTAATTGGAATCCTGAGTTCATCCTAGAACTGCCCTTGGTTTGTGTTGGGTCTGCCTCAGAAAACACCACTTATAGCAGATAACATTGAATTGGGAGTCAGGAGGCTCAAGGTCCATTCCCAACTCGACTGCTGACTAGCTGTGTGACCTTGGTCAAGTCATGTAATCTCTTTGGACTTCCCATCAGTCAAATGAGGAGCTCAGACCAGATCTTCTGCAAGGGCCCTTCCCGCTCTGATATTTAATAGTGGAGGTGGAATGGTGTTATAGACCAAGTATGGGGCTGGAATCAGAAAGACCTGGGCTTAAATCCTGCCTCACTTACGAGTTATGTGATCCTAGGCAAGTCCCTTGCCTCTCTGGGCCTCAGTTTCTTCATCGGTAAAATTAAACAGTTAGGCTAAATGACCCTGGAAACCCCTTCCTATGATTCTGTGGAGAGTGGAGAAGTGACAAAGAATTTTGAGATAGATTGTCCCAAATATCTTAATAAATGTCCCTTCTGGTTCAAAATCTCAGATCTATGATCTTTTTATGAATGTGGGAAAGAGTATGGGAGCTGTTTTTACAAGGTCAGAGTTTATACTGTCTGCTGCTCCTTAGGAACTGACCCGGAAGAATCCATCCTCAGTGCCTTCCGCATGTTCGACCCCAGTGGCAGTGGGGTTGTCAACAAAGAAGAGTGAGTATGAGCAGGAAACAGCAGGGATTAAGTGGGACAGGAAGGCTGGAGCCCCAGGAACAAGAGCTGCAGGCTCCAGGAACGCTCCTGCCCTCAGCAAAAGCACAGGGTGGATGTTTGTCTGCAGCAACTTTCACTCTCCACTGTCCAAATTGGATCTCCCAGGGCAGGGCCAGAAGTTCTCAGTGCCCAGAACCCAACTCCACCCCACTCCCAGGCCTGCCCTCCCCACCAATGAGCAATGCCCATGCTCTGGACAGAACCTTTCCTCAGAATTCAAGAGCTGGAAGAGACATCAACAACCATCTAGTCTAACTCCTCCACAAAAGGAATTCCCATTCTAGCATACTGACAAAGTGGTTGGCCACACAGTCTCTGATTAAAAGCCTCCAAGGAAGGGAACCCTATCACTCCTAAGACACTTCTGGACAGTTCTAACTAGTAGGAAGTTTGCCCTGACTTCAAGCCTAAATTTGCCTTTTTACGAATTCCGTCCATTGCTGCTGGTTCTGCCCCTCTGGAGGGACAAATTTACCTGCACCTAATGAAAAATGATAAATCACCTAAGGCTCTATCCTAGGATTTGTTAATCAGTTGTTTCATCTGTGTCCAACTCTTTGTAACCCCATTTGGGGTTTTCTTGGCAGAGACACTAGAGTGGTTTGCCATTTCCTTCTCCAGCTCATTTTACAGATGAGGAAACTGAGGCAAACAGGGTTAAGTAACTTGCCCAGAGTCACACAGGTAGTAAGTGTCTGGGGCCAGATTTAAACTCAGGAAGATGAGTCTTCCTTACTTCAGATCCAGTGCTTTATCCACTGTGCCACTTAGCCGCCTCACCTGCCCTCAAATAGCTTCTGATAAATGCCACTTTAGCTCATCCTGGTTTGTGTAACCACTTGCACATTCATTTTAGTATCATTAAATGACTTATTCTAAAGAAGTGCTTTGGCTTTGAAATGATAGAATTTCAGGCATCTTAGCAAGCAGGCCTAGAAGAGAACGTGGGATAGGGTCTTCTGAGGGTCCTTCAAATCACACTCTACCCCACCTACTTATGTAACTCAGAGGCAGTGTGATACAATCGAAAGAGCATGGGACTGGAGTCAGAGGCCCTGGGTTCAAACCTCACCTCAATCACCACATGTGTGACCTTGGACAAGTCATAACCCCTCTGAGACTCAGTTTCCTCATCTTACAGATGAGACTCAATGACTTTTGAGGTTGCTTATCCTCAGTAGTGTGATTCTCAAATCCAATGACTGACCACTTGGGCAGACTCTTCCCTCATCAGAGTCCCTCATTCAATTCTGCCACTTACTAGCAAGGTGGCCTCAGACTAATCAGTCATTTGACTTCTCTGGGCCTCAGTTTCTCCATCTGCAAAATGGGGGAAATAGACTAGATGACCTGTCAGGTCCCTTCTGGTTCTGTGATTCTATGAGACTTTCTTCCCAGTTCTCTTCCTTTTTAATGGGGCTATCTATCATAGCTTACCATTGCTAGCTGTCATGTTTTTCTAACTCCCTCTCCACTTCCCAGGTTTAAGCAGCTCCTTCTGACCCAGGCAGACAAGTTCTCTCCAGCTGAGGTGAGTAAGAGCCATCTCTATATGCCACCTGGGGCTAGGGCATCCCTAACTTTAGGTCCCCTATTTGGTACTCTAGAGGCCTGCCCACAGTGCCATGTTGGAAAACAGAAAATAAACCAAATAGTTCTAGGTTTAGGGGACTGGCAATCAAAAGCATGCATCATCCCAAATCCTGCTATTGTGGCAGCAGACAATCTTTTCTCTTTTCAGTACCTAGAGATGGGGAAAGGGGAAACTGAGTCACAAAGTTTCTGTCCAAGTCACAGAGAAACACATAAATTGAATCCAACCCCCTTCAAGCACTAAATGTCCCCCAGGCTGGAAGCATGAATGTTGTAACTGCCTACCAGACTCTATAGCAGAGGATGGGCTGGACTTGGAACCTGGCATAGCATTCCCCTCCCTTCATGCACCCCGGCACCCACCGCAGTATGCAGGGTCCACTCACCAGCATCTTCCCTGTCACAGGTGGAGCAAATGTTTTCATTGACGCCTATGGACCTGTCAGGAAACATTGACTATAAGTCTCTGTGCTACATTATCACCCATGGAGATGAGAAGGAGGAGTGAAAGGATGGGGGGAGAGGGTGGGAAGCAGAGGGCAAGCTAAATAAAACACTGATGCTAAGATCTAGTGCAAAGTCTTTTCTTTGGTTTGGGAGAAGTGTGGTGGGAGGCTGCTAGAGGGACAGATGGAGGCAATGTAGAGCAACAGAAAAGGCAGTGTGGATTGAGAAGTGGAAGAACATATTCATGTCATTGTTCCATCATTCTCTGAGCCTCAGTTTTCTCATCTGTAAAATGGAGATAACAAAATACCAATATTGTTGATACCTATTAATACTATTAATTGTGAATACTGCTTATCCCACCATATACCTATAAATCAAATAAGTTCACATGAATGAAAGTGATTTGAAAAATGTAAAGCACCATCTACAGTCATATGAAAATATGCTCTAAAGCACTATCAATTAGAGAAATGCAAATTAAAACAACTGAGGTACCACTTCATACCTATCAGATTGGCTAATATGACAGAAAAGGAAAAGGATAAATGTTGGAGAGGATGTGGGAAAATTGGGACCCTAATTAATGCATTGTTGGTGGAGTCGTGAACTGATCCAACCATTCTAGAGAGCAATTGGGAACTATGCCCAAAGGGCTATAAAGCTGTGCATACCCTTTGATCCAGCAATACCACTTCTAGGTGTGTATCCCAAAGAGATCATTAAAAAGGGAAAAGGACTCACATGTACAAAAATATTTATAGCAGCTCTTTTTGTGGTTGCAGAGAATTGGATTTTGAGAGCATGCCTATCAATTGGGGGATGACTGAAAAGGCTTTGGTATATAATTGTAATAGAATACTATAAGAAACGATGGGCAAGCAGATTTCAGAAAAACCCGGAAAGACTTACATGAACTGATGCTGAGTGAAGTGAACAGAACCAGAAGAACATTGTACACAGTAATAGCAACACTGTGCAATGATCAGTTATGATTGACTTAGCTCTTCTCTGCAATACAAAGATCTAAGACAATTCCAACAGACTCGTGATGGAAAATGCTATCCACATCCAGAGAAAAAACTGATGGTGTCTGAATGCGGACTGAATCACACAATTTTCACTTTTTTTTGGTTTTTTTTCCCTTTGCAAACTGTAATTTTTTTTGCCAGCTGTTTCTTCTTTCACAACATAACTAATACGGAAATGTTTTATATGATTGCACATATATAACCCATATCAAATTACTTACTGTCGTAAGGCGGGGGAAGGGAAGGGAAGGAGGGAGAAAATTTGGAGCTTAATTTTTTAAAAAATGAATGTTGCAAATTGTCTTTACATGTAATTGGAAAGAATAAAACACTATTTTTAAAAATGTAAATCACCAAGAAAATGTAAAGTTTCATCATTATTATTTTCTCTAAGTGTCACTTTTGGATCAGTATACTCAGGAAATGGTCACTTGGTTAGAAGCAATACTCATTTTGTGGGCCTGTGGCTCCCCAGGTCTTGGGTATTTTCTTCTTCTTCCTCCAAGTTTATTCTGATCAGTTTCCAATTATGCTCATGTCTAGGTTCATTCATGTCTAGACAGCTAGGTGGCTCAGTGGATATAGCACTGGGTCTGGAGTCAAGAAAACTTGAGTTCAAATGCAGCCTCAAATACTTAGTATCTGTGTGATCCTGAGCAAACCACCTAACTTCAGTTTGCCTCAATTTCTTCAACTGTAAAATAGGATAATTACGGCACTACTTTTCAGAATTGCTGTGAGGATCAGTTGTGGTAATATTTTGTAAAGAACTTAGCACAGTGTCTGGCACATAGCTATTTGTCCTTTGTTTTCAAAGAGGACCAATGACATCACAGGTCATTGACATTTGATGCCATGACTCCTTCGAGAATCGGATTTAAGTGAGGCAGGGCTGCACAAAGTCATGAGCCTCACTCCCTCTTCCAGAAACATCCAAGTCCCGTGGCAAGACAAGAGTAAGCCCTATCTAAATACTTATTCCCCTCCCCAGCTTCAACAAGCACAGAGTAAGCAACTACTACGTGCCACAAGTGTGGGTAACAGGGCCTTCAGTTCCTGCCCAAGCTCATATGCTCACAAATTCATATTGGGTAGAAGACAATCTTTATTTCTTCCCACAGAAAGCACAGAAAGTGAAAAGGAGCCCCTAAAATACAAAGAAAACACACACGTGCACACACACACACACACATGCACGCACACACACACACACACACACGCACACACACACACACGCCTAAAAGCTCCCCTCCAAAGAGAGCTTACTTAGATTTGCCAGTGGGGCAACACTCTGACATTTCAGAGACTCCCTGGCTCTGTCCCACAGGGTAATACATTATCTTTCTTCAGTTCCTGGTAATGCTTCCCTCCCCTCCTCACCCCTTCCCAAACAAATACATTCTGGGAGCATTGACAGGCAAAATGCATCTTTCCACGCATGAATTTATTTGATTCTTATAAGCTCATGGTGAAATAAGCAAGATCCAAATAACTTACTGTCATGAAGGTGGGGAGCAGTTCCCAGTGTTTTACTTTCTCTTATTGTGATCCCTAATACCTTCCAGGCCCAACACAAACTTTACTGTGTGCCTCGTGGGTGTACAGTTTAGAAGTAAGGGGCTGGGAAACTCAAGGGAGCTACTTTGGAATTCAATCCCTCTGTACCCCAGAGACTCAGCTGGTCTAATAACAGTCTATTAGAAACTCTTACTTCCTTCTCATTGAAGCCCTGACACCTGAGCTCTTATTCTCCCTCTTATGTACTAGATGTGTTTATGAAATCCTGCATATGAGTCAATTTTTTGTCAGCTGAATTGTATTTGAAAGTGAAAATTTTCACAACAAATATTTACAATACAAATTTATTTTTCTGAGAAATGTAGATTCTTAAGTATCAGACTGATTAAAATGGGCTATGAATCATGCAGGTCTGGGGCATGTGGAGGGCAGACCATATTCTGTGTGTGTGTGTGCGTGTGTGCATGTATATGCATGTGTGTGTGTGTGTGTGTGTGTGTGTGTGTGTGTGTTTTGCCTGGACCTGAGAAGCAGCACTGAGAAGCAGATGAATGTTTGAATTCAAGGGCCAGTTGTCCTAGAATCCCCAGGACAAAGGTACCTTAATGCTTCCGGTTTCGTTATAAATCTCATTGTAGATGCTAACTAAACATACCCAAAACAGAATTCATTATCCTTCCTTGAAACTCTACCCTCTTTGAAGCTTCCCTATTACTAAACTGTTAAGGACACCACCATCCTCCCAGTCCTCCAGGCCTGTGACCTCATTGTACTCCTCAGTTCCTCACTCTCTGCACCTCAGATATACATAACAGAATTCTCTCATTTCTACCTTTACAACATCTCTTGTACACATCTTCTCTTCACTCACATAGACATTATCCCAATTCAAGCCCTCATCAGCTCTCACCCACCCTATCATGGTGGCCTCCTAACTGGCCTCCTTACCTCAAGTCTCTGACCACTCCATTCCAGCCTTCTCTTGGTTGCTAAGGTGATTTTTATAAAGCATAGGTCTGACTATGTCACACACCCAGCTCTGCTATTCAATGAGCCCTAGTGGCTCCTTATTACCTCCAGTATCAAATAGAAATCCCTCTGTGTCTGGCATTTAAACTCTTCCTAACTTGGCTCCCTTTCCAGCTTTCTTATACCTTACTCTCTTTCATGAACTCAACCATCCCAATACACTGGCCTCTTTGCTGTTCCTCGAACATGACTTTCATGTTTCCATCTTTCATCTCCATGCCTTTGTACTGACTGTCCCCCCCACCCCCACGTCTAGGATGCTTTGCCCCTCACCTTTATTTCTTAGTTTCTTTGGATTCCTCCCAGATTCAGTGTGTGTGTGTGTGTACACACATAAATATGTATGCATATACACATGCATATACATACATGCATTCACATACACATAATTTGTTCAACCATTCCCTAATGGCTCCTATGCCAACTAGGCATAGGAAATATTATTGTTTGATTGATAGACACATTTATACACATATATATACATATATACACACGCATATACACATATACATTTGAGAAGTTATTATTTTTCTCTTACATTAATAATCAATTATTAAATTAAAATTAAGGTTTTCCCTTTGTGTTTCCTCATTCAGAAATCAAACCCCATAGGTTATTCAACCAGTCTCTGAAGGATATTGCTGATAGATAAAATTGCCCAAATTTTTGGTGGGACGCCACCCAACTAGATCACCTTACAAACAGAATCCAGTCTAGGTGAGATCTTGCCCTTAGGAAAGAAGTCCCTGTCTTTGGAATCTTCCATTAGAATTTAGGGTGACCCAGTTTATGAAAGGGAAAACCAGTCAGAGTAGTCTGGGTAGAGATGTATTATTTTCCCCGATTGCTGGAGGTGGCTGAGTCTTATGGTCTGGTCACGTTCTCAGCTGGAGGAGCTGAAGACTTTTTCCTACCTCCTCATTAATACATCTACCCTCTCATTAATTGTTAACCAATCAGGGCTCCCTCAGGTATACCCCCTTTTCCAAAGGCTTTTTAAGCATTCAGTGTTCTTCAGGGGGTGTCTTTGGTTTCCAAGAGTACCACTGACCTCGTTTTATTAATTATTTGCTAGCCCTAATTAATAAATTGATTATTAATTACTCAGAAACTATGTCTCTCAGACTTTTCATTTATCACATACACACATAGACATGTCATGCGTTTTTTCTTTCCTACCACATTGCTTCTCAGGGGCTAACACCTTCCATTTGTAAAGTGCCTCAAAGTTTACAAACCAATTCAACATCCTTTATCTGATTTGACCCTCATTCATAAGTTACTGACCTGGATTGGTAGAGGAAGTTACTTTACATCGATGAAACTGCAAGTCCCTTACAAATTTGCCTATTGGGATGCAGCCAACAGGTAAGATAAGGAAATTTCTTTCACCCATGCACTTTAGGAACTAATAGTCTCTATACACTATTATTTACAGAACTCTAAGTCATAAAGAGTCAGGAGGCCCTGGGCAGAGGGCACCTGAACTCTGCCCACTTTGAAGGGACCCTAAAAGGCAGAAGTGAAGAGGGGGAGCATTCCTGGCATGGAAGGTAACCTTGGAGTCACCCTCAATCTATGTCCATTCAGTTTGTTAAAACCCAAACTCCCCAGCCTCCACAATCAGGCTGCTAGCTACTTTTCCAATCTCATTTCATATTGCTGTATTCCCTTCCACGGACTCTAGATTCCAGCAAAATTGTCCTCTTAGCCTTGTTGCTACACTTCCTGCCTCCAGGAATTTACGCAAGCTATTCCCCACGCCGGGAGGACCTTCCCTCCTCTTCTTCATCTGTCAGAATCCTTGTCTTCCTTCAGGGTTTGACTCAAGTGGCTACTTCCTCCAGGAAGCCATCCCTGATCTCTTCAGCTGTTCGTTATTAGAGCTTTCTCCTTCCTTACTTTTCCTGTATTATACTTATCTTCCCAGTAAACTACTTAAGGACAAGGAGTTTTTCTTTTTTTAATCCTCTTTTTATTCCTATCTTCTGTTTTCACATCACCTTCATTTCCCAATATATCCCTCCCTACACTGTCTCCCTATGTAATTAAAATCTGAAAACAAAGACCAAAATTATCCAATGCATCAGTCAAATCTGACATTTTATGTAACGTTCCACATTTGTTGCTCCTCATCCCTGCAATGAAGGAGGTGTATTTTATGCACACATTGGTCATTGTAATAACAGAGAGCTCAGTTAAAATGTATACTCTTTGAGGACAGGGACCATTTCATTTTTGTTTTGATATCCCCAGCAACTAGCACAGTGCCTGGCACATAGTAGGTGCTTAATAAAAGCCTGTAGACTGATTATTGATGTTCTTTGCATTTGTATCATTGTAGTCATTGTGTATGTTGTTTTCCTGGTTGGGCTTACTTCACTATGCATCAGTTCATTAATGTTTCCATCATTCCCCTTCACCCAGGACCTCCTCTCTCCCCTCTCCCTTTTCACCTTGCTTTTATGAGTTGTCTTTCCATTATAATGTAAGCTGCTTGAGCATAGGGGCTATCTTTCGTTTTCGCTTGTATTTGTAATCCTGGTGCTTAGCGCTGTGCCTGGCCAGTGGTAAGAGCTAATAAATGTTTGTTGACTTCTTTATGAAGACAAACCATGCTTCTCTTTATTCCTCATTCATAGATCCCTAAGGTGCAATAATATTCCATTACATTCATATACAGACCACATTTTGTTTATTTGCTAGATGATAAGCTTCAAGAACTATTTTTCATTTTGTTTTCATGTTCCCAGGGACACAGAAAAAAAATAGACATTTCTGAAATATTTGTTGAAATTGAATAGACTGGATTTCTAAAATTCCTATTTATGTATTTTTAAAGTTATCATTCCAGAAAATGTATGCTCAGAGAAAGAGGTTGGCCAGTCATGTAGTCAGAGTAAGAGACAATCAGTGACTGGCCTGAGCACTCCACTGATACCCACAGAATGTTAAAAGACCTGGACAAAGTCTGTAGTTCATTGGGTGGATCCTTGGTGGAGGATATATGGAAGGATATGGACAAGGGTCACATGGGATAAGAAGGTGTGGATGAACTTCAATCTGCTGAGTTGGAGAGAGAATCCACACCAATGAGATCACTCACTGATCCACTAAAGGATTGAAGTGTATGTGAATATTTGCTTTTGTAAGTAGCTATTAAATTGAGAGCTTTTGAAAATGGCACAGTATCTAGAGAGTCTGGTGTGTGAGTCTAAAAGACCTGGGTTCACATCCCACCTCTGCAATATTGACTGTGTAACCTTGAATGAATCATTGAACCTCTCAGTATCCCTCGGGCAGCTCTCTAAGATGATAAATTTCAAAGCAGGTGCTGGTCTGTATTGGTAAAGGGAATTTCCTCCCTGGGAGTTTCCTATACTAATGAAATCACATTTGGGGTTAAAAAAAAATGAAATTTAAAGATATGGTCTAGGAAGGAGCTATGCCCTGCACACACACACACATACACACACACACACACACACACACACAGAGAGTACCTCAACATTCTTCACAGTGGAATGGCTTTCCTTCTCTCCATTTGTCAAAATCATGTCCTTCCACCTAGACTCAGTAGCTCAGGGAAGGGAGGGGAATAAGCATTTATGTAGTGCTTACTATGTCCTACTATGCCAGGAAGTGTGCTAAGCATTTACAAATATTATTTCATTTCACCTGACATCAACCCTGTGACATAGGTACTATTCTTATCCCTATTTTACAGTTGAGGAAACTGAGACAGAATCCTGGGTCATAAAGCTAGGAAGTGTCTGAGGCTGAATTTAAATTCAGGTCTTTCTCACCCCAAGACCAATGCTCTCTCCACTGAGCCACCTAGCTGCCTAAACTAAGTAGGATGGTGCTAATAACTTGTCTAATACCTGTAGTACTTATGGGGTGTTAGAGAGGACTAGCACTTCTGGCGTGGGGGCTGCTGAGCACTTTTCAGGGCTGCTTATCCACCTTTAGCGTCCTCCTATCATCCAACTCTCAACTGTGGCTCCAAAAAGCTATAGCATGTATTGTGGCCACATCTCAGTAAATTGTCTTGACAGATAGGCTAAACCAGGTTGATGGTAACCAACAGGCCTGAGACCCATTGGTGAGTTAGGGAGGTGTCTACCCCAAGCATGTGAAGACTTTCTCTAGTGGAATGGCAGATGAGAACAATCTGTTCTAATGGCCATGAAGGCAGTTGAAACAGGAGCTGTGGAGTACTTAGAGCTTGGTAAGACATGGAAGATGCCAAGGTCATTCTCTGCATCCCAGGCTATTGCCAGGCAACTTGACTTTTGTCTTGCCACTGGACTCTGATGACTCTGGAAGAGAAAGTGAAGCTGATGACTTTGTCCAGCTCTGCCTCACTTAAACTCAATTCACAAGAGTCAAGACATCACTCCGATGATGTCATTGGTCCCCTTCAAAAATGAAGGAGAAATAACAACTGAGAACGGATAAAGGGGCAAAAAGAAGAGTTGGGTTCTCATAGCTGATACTCCCTTTAAGGTTCTGGTGGTGATGAGTGGAATGGCCAGTGCGAAGAAAACAGTCTCCTTTGGAGTGTCCCTCTGGCTTCCCTTCTACATTTTACCCTCCCTTCCCCCCCCTCTCTCTCCTCTGACTGCAAGTTCTCTTCTACCCACAGCATTCTAGGAGTCTGCAACAACCTCTCACTCACCTTCCATCTGCCAAACTAATCTCTAGCCTGATGCTCTCACCCTCCATCCAGTTCTGAATTTCTTGCTGTCTGTGGAGATGTTCCACGTAGGCATAAAGCTGCCACTTGAAGCTGAAGTTTGAAAATAGAAATCTTATCTCTCTGCCAGTGACAATATCATCTATCCTGTCCCCAGGCTAAGCATCTTAAAAGTTGATTCTCTGTTGCTATGTCTGCCTCTTCTTCCCTTCCTCCCTTCCTCTCCTGTCTGTCTCTCATATCTGTCTCTGTCTCTCCCTGCCTCTCTGTCTTTGTCTCTGTGTTTCTGTCTCTGTCTGTCTCTCTCTTTCTCTCCTTCCCTCCCCTGTTGGACTGTCTGGTCTCTCTCATCTCTGTGGACACTTCTGTCTCCATCTCTTTGTTTCTCTCTTTGCCCCTCCCTCTTTTTCTCTCTCCTCTTTGTCTCTCTTTTTCTGTCCCTTTCCTCTCTCTTTGTCTCTCTCTCTTCTCTTTTCCTTTCTCTGTCTCTCTGTCTCTGTCTTTCTCTCTCTCTTTCATTTTTATGTACCACCAAGCCCTCTAGTTTCTTCTTCCATGATGCTTCCCAGAGGATCTATATTCAATGTCACTAACATTTGGATATTTCTCATGATTTGTCCCTCATACTCTACCCCAGACAGCTCACAACATTTCAACAGCTCTTGAAATTTAGGAGACAGATACATGTTTCAGTTTTCAAGAAAATTAAAAGAAAGAAAGGTAGGATGTGGTTGCTCAGCATAGATTTTCATCCTATTTCACATTTGAATGATCAGATAGAACCCATGCCCTACACACACAAAGCTCTCTGGGAACTGAGTACACATCTGGTCAGGGTCTCTCCTGAGTCATATATGGGGCAGGCAGAAGCCCTGGTGAACAATAACCCCTTTTCCTGCCCCATTCATCTCCTTTCCTCAAGATAAAGCTGGAGCAGGTTCTCTAACAGCTAAGAAGCCAAGGTATCTCTAGAGAGCAATCCAGTGTGTTGCTTTCATTTTAAGTCACCATAACAACAAAACAAGAACGTAGGCAAGATAAAAATATGAGTACTGCTTCTGCCAGATCGCTGCTAGAATGCTCATTGACATGTGGGATAGGAAGAGGAGAGTACCCCTCCATTAATAATAATAATTAGGAGACTAGGGGCAGCTAGGTGGCAAACTGGATAGGGCACCAGCCCTGGAGTCAGGAGAACTGGAGTTCAAATCCAGCCTCAGACACTTACTAGCTGTGCGACCCTGGGCAAATCACTTAACCCCGATTGCCTCCCCCCCCCAAAAAAAAAAGACTAGCTAGCATTTAAATAGAGTTTAATGGTTTGAAAAGCACTTTATATGTGTTATCTCATTTGATCCTTACAACAATTGTAGGGGCTATCATTATTCCTATTTTACAAATGAGGAAAGTGAGGGTGAGAGAGGTTAAGTGACTTGCCCAGACTTACACAGCTAGAAAGTGTTTGAGGCAGGATTTCAACTCAGGACTGCCTCTAATTTCAGCACTCTACTCATTATACCTACCAGCTGACATTAACAATTATTTCTTTATCTCTACTGGTTCTTCCCTGGAAAGTAGAAATCTGGCCCCAAGGAAACAAAACAAAACTCATGATAGGTACATTTTAATTGAAGCAGGAGTTCAGAGCCCAAAGGGGAAAGGTTGGGACACTAAGTAACTATTGCTAGTAGCTGGTCCAGTATTGAGATGAAGCCTGGCAATAGGGCCTCAGGAAAGACAGCAATTATCTACCCAGCCAAGGAAAATAAAAGAAGGGTTTTTCCTACCCCACCCCTGCTGGAGACACCCCATCTCTACCTGATCTTTCCCTTTGTGTTTCTTCTCCTACTCGGAGAGAAGAGGAGGGGGAAAAAAAGATGGGTACATTCACAGGAGAAGGGGAAGGGACTGCATTATGTGCTTCTAGCAAATTAAAACATTAAAAACAAAATTATGCATAAAATGTTTACTAGTTTTGGTTTCATTCAGTTTTTATTAAAAAAAAAAGTCCTTTTAAATACAATTGGTAGGGGATGTGGTGCAGCCTGGTGGCACAGTGGATATAGCACTGGGTCTGGAGTCAGGAAGACCTGAATTCAAATGTGACTTTAGATACTTACTAGCTGTGTGACCCTGGGCAAGTCACTTAACCCTGTTTATCTCAGTTTCCTCATCTGTAAAACAGGCTGGAGAACAAAATGCAAACCACTCCAGTAACTTTGCCAAGAAAACTCCAGATGAGGTCAGCAGGAGTCAGACATAACTGAACAACAATCATGGTAGGGGACGCTGTGACCAGAGCCTGGTCCTTTTTGAGCTGCCAGGTACTAGAGGATATGGCTGTCACTAAAGCACTCTCTCCCTTGCTGTTAATTCCCTTTTCTTACCTACCTTGTCTAGGAGTACCGTTTATTCAGTCTCATTGGCCCTTCCCCACCGATCTGTCATAGCTTTCCTTCTTCAGGTGCTGTGTCAATAAAGTCTTTATAGGTTATAATCTTAGTAGTACTCTCTTGGCACACAGCTTGCAGGTATCACCACAGAGATGAGAACTCAGGGGGATGGATGCCTGTGGGAGATTTCCCATGATCCCACCTTCATTTTTCCAGCGTTTTACCTTGAGCTAAGGGACTTATGGGAAAAAGAAGAAGGGCAAGAGGTACCAAGAAGACAGAAGAAGTCAAACAAGGGACGTATTGAGATGCCATGGATTATCAAAGGGAGTACCAAGGGACCAAGGGAAGTCCCCAGTTGGGGCAGCGTGGATGCTACACAGACTACTCCAATGTAGAACTTGCCCTAAAGAATCCATGGTGGGGCAGCTAAGTGGCTCAGTGGATAGAGCACCGGGCCTGGAGTCAGGAGGACCTGAGTTCAAATCCAGCCTCAGACACAAAACATTAGCTGTATGACCCCAGTCACTTACCCCCATTGCCTAGCCAAAAAAAAAAAAAAAGAATCCATGGAGCTTTACAGGAGACTTGTACCATCATTTCCTTCTCCCGTTTCCCTCTCTTCCAAGAAAGTCTGTTGCATGGGAGGTCATTTACTCACTTTGAACCTTGTGCTTCCCTCTGGCCCAAGAAGGATTTTTATTGCTGTTCACTCATTTCAGTTACATTTGATTTTGGAATGGTTTGCCATTCCCTTCTCCAGCTCATTTTACAGGTGGGAAATTGAGGCAGAGTGATTGACTTGCCCAGAGTCACACAGTAAGTTTCTGAGGTAGGATTTGAATTCGGGAAGATGAGTCTTCCCAACTCCAGGCCTGGCACTCTACCCACTGTGCCACCTTACAGATTTACCTTTGTTTTAACAGTCTGCTTTGTTTCTTAAGCCTGTAGATATGATACGGCTGGATCAACAGATTTGCCAACTATTTGTACTCCTAGACAAATAGGGGATGCTCTTCCAAAGTGGAGTAATGGGGGAAAACCTCAGATGGGATCTCAACTACTCTGTTGCCAGTGACTACTGGTAAGGGCTCATATGTGACAAAGAAACATTTATTTTAACAACATCCAAGAGCAGAGAAAAAATAGGATTAGGCACTCAGCAGGAATGCACAAAACTAACCGGATGGCAGTGAGTAAAGCCAGCATCTGCCATTAATATATTTTTCAATAGGTTTGAAAGGAAACCACATCCCTGGAAGGGAGGGAGATAGGAAGAAAGTCCTGCCCTCAAGGAAGGCGCAAATCCTGGGAAGCCCCGCCCACACAAAGGTGGGAGGACTAAAGCGTCAACCTAGCTTTTCTACTCACCAATGCAGCAAACGGTTTCATTAGCCAGCAGTTTGGTTGTATTAAATGAAAAGGTGATAACATGAAAGCACAAAAGCCAACTCAATCCCTCACTTTCGCCCCATCCCCACCTCCGCCCAGGGTGGAACTTCACTTTTTGGAGCCTCTGATTCAGGGTGAAACAGACAGTTCAGGAGCTTATGGCAAACCTCCCAACTCCTGCCCCCATTTTAGAAGGGATGTTTCAGTCGTGGTTCTCACCAGGTTGATGGCTGGACGAGAGATTTCCAGCGTGTCACTTTTATGGCTGCAGGAATCCCTCCATCCTGCTCCTCCTGGCTCTCATCTGCTCATCTGGACAAGAATTCATCATTCTGCTGGATGCACTAAGGTCTAAAATACCTCTGCTGTTCTCACTGTCTGTTCTGTTACTAGTGGAGTGGGGAGCTTCCACGCTTAGCACACAGGCATGGTGAAGATGATGAAAGAGACCTTCCTCACTGCTGCCATGCCGCCACCTCTCCATAATCTCGAAAGTCTATGCACCCAGGGACATCCCAAGCCATCATTTCGCCTAGGATCTCTGGGATGTGTGTCCTCACTCCCCTCAAACCCTCCTGAGAGATGCAGTTGGGGGGGGTGAAGTGTCCAGACACAGGTCAATTATGTAAATAAGCTAGGGAGAAAGCAAAGGGAGGGAACACAGGGAGAGAAGAGTTGGAGGGCCAGGGGAGCCATAACAAGGTGGATGCCATAAATCAAACTTCTTTCACCATTGTACTTAAGGCTCACCATGATTCCAAAAGGTAATGAAACAGATGTCTAACTAGATGGAGTTATGAGAATTTGGCCTCTGCTACTAACTTGTTTTGTGACCTTGGAAGTTACTTCACCTCCTCAGGCCTCAACATCCTCATCTGTAAAATGAGGGGATCAGAGTAGATAGACTGTAAGGCCTCAGGTCTATCTTTTCCTGGTCAACAATTGTTATGTTAGCTTGTGAGCCATATGAGGGCAAGAACTGTGCCGTATATAAGCTTTATATACTTATATAAACTTTATCATTCCCACCTTTGGCCTAAGCCAGCATAATGCTCTACACAATAGGGGCTTAAATAAATGCTTGTTGAATAAATGTTGGGAATGCTGGTTGTTCTCTACCCATCCCCCGCCTCTCAAGAATGTAATCTCTTCCAGCTCTGCCAGTCACTGAGCATATAAGTAGCTTCACACCCAGCAAGGTCTTGGAGGTTAGTCAAAAAATATTTTTAAAGTGCCTCTTGTGTGCCAGGTGCTGTACTAAGCACTGGGGATGATAATAATAATAATAATAATAATAATAATAATAATGATAATGATAATAATAATAATAATGATAATGATAATAATAATAATAATAATAATAATAATGGCAAAAGACAGTCTCTGCCTTCAAGAAGCTTTCAAGCTTGTAAGGGGGACAACATGTTGTGCTAGATCTATACAGGATTAGGGGATGGAGTCGGGTTTACTGTTTTCTCCTGATTTGTTTCAATAGACTTAAGCCCAAGGTGGACCAGAGGATGTTCTATAGAAATTTCAGGTCACACCTTTCAGCTGTCAGTCATCATTTATCAGGAAGATGGAGGGAGGGGGTGTGAACCCCTATTTTTTGCATTTCTGTGAATACGCATCAGAGTTCTTAAACACTTGGAAATGACTTAGGTTCATTTTGGAAAAGAGAGAAATTTCTAATCCTTAAGGCGCAATGGAAGCATAAATGATGATGATGAAAACCAACATGCAAATACACCGCCCTCCTAGGCGCGGGAGCCCGGGAGTGCGCAGCCTCAAAATAGCGAGAATCAGCTTCCTCCACCCTGTCTCTCTCGCGGGTCCAGGAGGAGAAGTGAAGGGGTGGGGCCTGATGCCGGGGGGCGGGGCTGTGGCCTTGGCGCTCCTCGGAGAGGTATCCATTCTCAGCAGCAAGGGCGGAGTGGGGGTGTGACGAGCTCAGTCTCTCTCCAATCGGGGAGGGGGGCGGGGCTCCGGCCTCCTGTTCCGGGGCGGATCGCGGGCTTGGCGGGTGGTGAGGTCCTAGTGGCGGCGGGCGCGCGCGGGGGTGAGTAAGTGGTTCCGGTGTAGGCCGCCGGCAGTTCTGTGGAGTCCGGGCCGATGCGGCCCGTGGGCTCTGCCGTCCCTGGAGTCCGCGGAGCCGAGTCTCGGACGGGCCAGTGAGCGCTGGGAGTGCGCTGGCCTGGTCCAGCTGGGCCGGGCGTGAGGCGGCAAGGCCGCGCGAGCGGAGCCGGGCCGGGGATGGGGTCGGGGCGGGGACCGGGATCCTTGGGCATCTCGTGTGGCCGGCAGACACTTCTGTAGCGCTTCTAGGTTTGTGAAAGAGGACTAACAACGTTACCTCGGCAGCATTCCCATTCTACGGGTTCTCCAAGGGATAGATACAGAGCTGGAAGGGACCTCAGAGGCTTTCAAGCCCCACTCCTCCTTTTACAAACGAGGAAACTGAGGCGCAGAGAGGTGAAGTGACTTGCCCAAGTTAACAGTCACTGACAGAATTTGAACCCAGGCCCTCTTCCGTATGTACCATGCTGCCTCCCTGACATAATAGTGTCTGAGGCTGGATTCTTCCCAACCTCAAATCTAATGCTTTTTCTGCTTTACCACCTGACTCTAAGAGCCCTGGATTTGGAGTTTACTTCCCGGTTCTGACACTAGTTGCATGCTCTTGAGCAAATTACTGAATCCCTCTGAGCCTCAGTTTACTCAACTTGAGTAAAGAAGTTGGATGAGAAAAGCTCCCTCTCTGGGTCTTGATTTGCTTATTGCTAAAATGAAGGTGGACTAGTTAACCTATGTGAGGTCCCTTCTGGTTCTTAAGTTTATTTCTCTTCTCACTCTCAACCTACTTCCAGTGAGACCAAATTGCTCCTCAATACCAGAGAGCTTAGTGTCAGACCTGAATCCTCCAGGGGTCAGAATCACATCTCTAAAACACGGTTTACTCATCTGTAAAGTGGAAATGATGACATCCATGCTCCTTCTCACAGAATTTATGGCTGGGAGGTCATCTTGTCCAACCCCCTCATTTTTACAAATTTTATGAACTGAGGCCCAGAGAGGAGTTAAGTGACTTGCAAAGGGTAATAAGTAGCACTACTAGGATTTAAACTCAGATTGTCTGACTCCAAATAGAGTACTCTTTTCACTGTGTACATTTTCCCCTTGATGGTTGTGAAGAAAGTGCTTTGTGAACCTTGAAGCAATATTAAAAAAATGTATGTAAAGAAAGATACATCACACAGATGGCTATGTTCCAGTTTGTGAACCAGTGTGCCGCTTCAGCCATAAAGCCCTGGAACTTGAGGATTGGAACTGGGAGAGCCCTATCTAGTATGGAACTCCTTATGTCTCCCTGCTTAGGACCACAAAAAGGAAAAGATGTAAAGGCCAAAAGAGACTGTACTGTGGTAAAAGGAAAAGCCCTATGCTAGGATTCAGGAGATCAGAGTCAAATGCCTGAGCTCTGTCACCAGTAAGCTAAGTCATTAATATTCTGGAAAGGCTGAGGATGGTTTTTGAATCCCATCTCTGACACTGACTAGCTACATGACCTTGTGCCAGTCACTTTACTTCAGTTTTCTCCTCTATAAAATGAGAGGACTTGACTAGATAACCTCTGAGGTACCTTCTGGTTCTGTTTGTGACCATAAACGTATCACTTCATCTTTCTGGGCCCTGGTTTCCTTGTTATAGAATGAGGAAAGTGCTTTGAAAACCTTATAAATGAATTATTGTTATACTAAGTTACCTCACTTATTATTATTTTCTTTTTGGAGCTGAATTAAATTCCTGGACCTTTTGCTATAACTCCACAGCTCCTGTGGGATCATCAGTTCATAGGCTAAGGACCACTAAGCCAAGAGCTTGATCAGAATGGAATAGGGTTAGGTGTTAGGTATTGAAGATTTCTTGAAGGAACTAGACTTTAAGCCAAGTCCTCAAGGAAGTGGCAGACATGGGTTGGTGGAGTTAGGGATGGACCTGAGTGAAGATGGAAACTAGCAAATCGTGTGCCAATAATGCCAAATTGATTGACTACAGCTGCAGAAAGAAGGCTTCGTATGAAAAAAATGATGAATGAAGCTAGAAATTAGGGAAGGCCAGCTAGCTAATAGAGGGCCTTGAATGCTAGGCTGTGGAATCTTAGACATTTGTAGATGCAAAGAATCATCAGGATAATTTTTTCCCCAGGCTTTTCATTTTATAAATGAAGAACACTAGCAATTTTTTTTTTTAAGCAATTGGGGTTAAGTGCCCAGGGTCACACAGCTAGTAAGTGTCAAGTGTTTGGTCTGAGGCCAGATTTGAACTCAGGTCCTCCTGACTTCAGGGCCAGTGCTCTATCCATTGTGCCACCTAGCTGCCCCTAACACTAACAGTTTTTAAGTGGCTTGCTGAAGGCAACATAGAGTGATAGTTTTAGAACAGGAAGGGACCTTAGAAGTTATCTGGTCCAATTCCCTTACTTTATAGATGAGGAAATTGAGACCCAGAGAGGTTAAGTCATTTCCTCAAGGTCACATAGGTAGTAAGTGGCATAGCATAGGTGGAACTAGATCTCAGGTCTCCTGGTTCCTCGTCCATTTCTCTTTCCAGAAATATATGTGATTATAATTAATGCCATCATTTTGTAAACTTGCATTGAGCCACCTCAGTTTGAATCAAGTTGTGAAGTAGAAAAGTGCTCTTGGCCCCGGTTTCCCCCTTCCCCTTCATCAGAGAAAAACATAGATATTTTTATTGAATGACTGTTTTCATCCTGTCATTAACACTCATTCAGACAGCTAGGTGTCCCAATGGATAGAGCCCTGGGCGTGGAGTCAGAAGTCCCTAAGTTCAAATCTAGTCTCAGACACTTCCTAGTGATATGACCCTGGGCAAGTCACTTACCCACTGCTTCAGTTTCCTCATCAGTAAACTAAGGATAACGATAGCACTTACTTCCCAGGGTTGTTGTGAACACCAAATGAGATATTTGTAAAGTGCTTTGTGCTGTATAAATGCTAGCTATTATTATTAAGTCATCAAACATTTAATAATGTTTGTTTAATTGAATATAAACACCTACTAAGTGCAGTGAATACGGTCCCAAATGCTGTAGGCAATACAAATGAAAAAGAATGGTCTCTGCCCTCAAGAAACTGATAGTCTTGCCAGATGATATTTTACCCAATTTTAAGCTGTTTTCTCCTAGAACTGTCTTTTTACCTCCCATGTGCCTCCCTGATACTGTGTATTAAACGAGGCTAGTGGTGAGCAGGTACGGAGGCCTTTTGAAAATATACAGTAACCAATTTCTCCTTTATTTAGGTGCAGTGCTCCCAGGGCAAACACCTACCCTAGGACCTCGGCCATGTTTTCAGAGCAAGCTTCAAAGAGGGCCCACACACTCTTGTCCCCCCCATCAACGGAATCCTCCACCTTTGCTCGCATACCTGTGACAACGTACACCAACTCTTCCCAGCCTTTTCGTTTGGGGGAGCGAAGCTTCAGCCGGCAGTACGCCCACATCTATGCCACCCGCCTTATTCATATGACGCCCCTCCTGGTGAACCGGGCTCGGCAGCGTTGGAGTGAGTGGTAGAAGTTTGGGGAATGTTTTTACTCATTTGTAAGTTTAGGGGTAGGTAGGTGGCATAATGGATAAAGTGTAAGACCTTGAGTCAAGAAGACATGAGTTCAAATCCTGCCTCAGATACATACTAGCTGTGTGACCCCAGGCAAGTCACTGTTTGCCTCAGTTTCCTCATCTATAAAATGGGGGTAAAAATAGCACCTACCTCCCAGGATTGTTGTGAGGATCAAATTAGATAGTATTTGTAAAGCTCTTAGCACAGTGCCTGGCATGTAGTTGGTACCATACATGTTAGCTATTAGTTATTATTATGTTTTCACTCACTAGAAAGTGAGTTACTGAGAGAGAAACAGAGACGTTCTTTGTTTATGTAGCCTTTTATTGTAGTCTTTCATTGTAGTGATTCCACAATTTGCTAGCAAAGGGAGATATTTTTTCTCATCTTCTGCTGGATGTTTTCTTTTTTCACAGTTTTCCTTTCCCCCTGATTTTCTTCTCTGCTTCTCCGTCCACACATACTTGTAAGGCATAGCTCTCTTCTCCATTAGCCACAACTGCTTTAATCTTTCTGAAGGAGCTGGTCCCTATGTCTCACGCTATTTCTGCTCATATTGGGTGCTCCTTCCCTACAGCTTCTTTTTTCTCCATTTAGAGGTAGAGGGGTAGAATGGATTATAATTGCATGATTCCATCCTCATTGGCTTTGCTTTATATACACTTCTAGGCTCTACTATTGTAACTATTTGTATGTGAGTTTCTTTCTTTGTATTTTTCATATTAATATGTTTAGATTCATTTTCTTTCCTAAGCCTGAATTCCTTTGGATGCTTGTTTGCTGGGTTGTATCAAGAAAGCCTCTTTGACCCAGTGTTTTATTCTCCCTCTGTATGACATGGATTGTATCAGATAGTTACCATGCCATGTTTTCTGTCCTAGGGCCAGTTCCTCTGTAGGCTTCTTTAGCCATTATTTTCAATTTTTGAATTTCAATTTTCAATTCAGTTTAACAATAACAGTTTAACAAACACTTTTTCAGTACCTACTGTGTATAAGAAGAGAATACAAAGATAAATAAGATGCAGTCCATCCCCACAAGGACCTTGCTGTCTAGTAAAGGAGCTGATATTTGTAAACCTTACCCCCCCAAAGAAAAATACAAAAATGTGATAAATGCTGTAAGAAAGGTATAAAGTATTATGAGGTTACCAAGTAAGGCAAGATCATTTGTCCTGAGGCTAGGGGTGGGGGAGAACTAGGAGGGTAGGGAAGCAGAGAAGGCTATTTAGAACAGGAGGTATTTGAGCTAGATAGGATTTCAGCAGTTAGAATTGAGGTTGGAGAGAATACATTCCAGCCATAGAAAGTGTCATGAACAAAAGGAAAATTCAGGATGAGTTATGAGAATAACATCTAGTCTACATTGGTTGTAGTATACTTTTTGTAAAGACCAGTAGTATGGGATAAGGGTGGAGGAAAAACAGGAGCAAGATTATGTAAAGCCTTAAAGTCCAGGCTAATGATTGAGGACTATATTCCATTGACAATGGAAAATTTAAATGGAGAGTCATGTGATCCATCTTGGCATTTGTGTGTTTTATGGATTACAAGGATGGGAGACCCTTGCAAACAAAATGTATTAATGGTCTAAATTCAGGTGGTTAACAGGGGGATTATTAAGGATGTGAAGGCTTCAAGAGACAGAATCAGTAGGACCTGATGACTGGATATAGGAAGAAGGAGGTGTTAAAGATAACTCAGATTTCAAGTATGGGTATCTGGGAGGACAATGGGTGCCATTATCAGAAATTCTGCAGTTAGCTACAAAAAATAAGAGCCTGGAACTTAGGAGAGAAATCAGTTTGGGGAATCACCTGCATAGAAGTGATGGTCAGAGTGAGTACATGAGATTGCTGAGGGAATTGAAGATTGTTTACATTTAGGGAATGGATGGAGAAAGAGTAGACAGGCTGTTATCAGAGGTAGAAGTAAGCACAGTGCCTCAGAAGCTAGGAGAGAAGAGAGATCAAGGAGAAAGTGATTATCATCATGGCCATTGGTTTCGTACAGTAATAGGTACTTAATAGGTACTTTTTGAATTAAATTGGTCTCTTTTGAGAGAGCAACTTATAGAGTGGTGAGAGTAAAGCTAGATTATAAAGGGTTAAGGGATGAATGCATGTTGAAGTAGTTAAAGGGCAGTGAATGTAGACACTTCTTTCTAGAAGTTTGTCAGTGAAAGGAAGGATAGAGATGGGAAAATAGCTTCAGGAAATGGTTTTGTTTTTAGTTTTGTTTTTAAAAGAAAATGAGGACAAGGACATATGTAGGTGTAGGAAAGTAACTGGGAAAGAAAAAGGGGATGACTAGTGGAGCAAAGTCTGGAGGAAGAAGAGAAGGATGTAATACAAGGGTACAAGTATAGGGGCAATGCTTTGGCAATGAAGAAGGCCTTCTCTGGACATTTAGTGATGTTTTGAGGGATAGAGGAAGAAAGTTGAGGTCACACTGGCTGATCTTGATCTCAGTAAAGTAGGAAAAGATGTAGTTAACCTGCTTAGGGATGAGAGTGGGCAGAGGTTGGCATAAGGGACTGAGAAGAGTGGAAAAGAATAGTTGTTATGGGGAATAATGCAATAAAAAAATTCAATTTCATCAACATTTATTAAGCCCTTACTATGTGCAAGATGTTGTGTTTGATAAGAGATGATTTAAAGAATTGCCACTCAGTAGTGAGGGCCTAGATGAAGTTAGAAAACATTTGTAGTAGACTTAATCAGCTTAGGGTTTTGTTTTTTTTTTTTAACTACCTCCTCTAGCTATGCTTGGTGGTAGGGAAGAAAAAGCAGGAAAAAAAAATGGAGTTACCCAAGGCTGGGGGTTTAGCAGAGAGAGCGTAGCAGGTAAAGGAGGCAGGGGATTCTAAGGTGGTGGCAAATGAACTCTTGAAATACTGACTGCACAGTCCAATGTAGGTAGGGAGACAAGTAAAGCTAATGATGGACTGGAAGTATAGTAATATATCAAAAACTGAAGTCACCCCAGAGATTAACAGGTTCACTAAGGCATGGGAGAATATGAGAGAAATTGCTGGGAGTGTGTGGTCTGGTTAGAGAATGGAACTCCGAAGTTCAGAATCTTAAATTGAGAGGAGCCCTGAGTCATGATGCTGTCCCAGATGTAGCTGTGCCCATTGATGGCAGAAATCAAGTGGAGCTGGAGGTCATGAAAGTAATGAGCTCAGAAAGTTCCGAGAGGTCACAGTATTAGGTAATTAACGTGAAGATCGACAAGACCAAAGATGATGGCAGAGAACACAGTAGAGGGAGAGATTGGGCCAGATGAGCTAAGTTGGCCATTGAGGAAGAGTGACTTAGAAGTTACTAGGCAATAAGTATCAATGTTTCAGTCTGGCATTGCTTATAACATTGTTTCTATGTATTCTGAGTTACTTATTAATTTTTGGAATTTGGGCACAGATTAGGGACTACCTGTTTGTAATACTTTAACTTTTTTTTTCCCCCTCTTGGTATCTATATAACAACAAGTAATAGCTAACAGTTATATAGCTCTTACTATGTGCCACACACAGAGTCATAAGCACTTTACAGTAATTATCTCATTTGATCCTAACAACAACCCTAGGAGGTTATTATTCCCATTTTACAGTAGAGGAAACTGAGGCAAACAGGTTAAGTGACTTGTCCAGGATCATACAGCTAGCAAGTGTCTGAAAAGATGGCCAGAGCTTAAACATTTTATTATTTTTTTTCTTTTTGGCTAGGCAATGGGGTTAAGTGACTTGCCCAGGGTCACACAGCTGGTAAGTGTTATGTGTCTGAGGCTGGATTTGAACTCAGGTCCTCCTGAATCCAGGGCTGGTGCTGTATCCACTACACCACCTAGCTGCCCCCATTATTATTTTTTTCAAACCTCATAATCCTTTCTCCCTTTCCCACCTCACCCCTATTTTTCAAAAGGAAAAAAAAATTCTAAGGAAAGATGTTTTTTCCCAAATCTTTTTGTTCTCTTGATTTGGTCTGGGCTTCCACATCACAGGTAGAGTACTTTAAATTCCTCCTCTAGCTCTAAATTTTGAGAAGCCTTACCTGGAAGAACACAGTTCAGGACCACATCATTAATTCATCTACTTTGTCGCAGAGTACCTTTGTTGTTACTTGTGGGTGCCAAGTTTTCTCTCTTTGTTAACTGTGAAAAGAAGGCACATCCATGTTGGTTGAGGGATTAGGATTCTGTTAAAGTATTCTCATGTGAGGCTGTATCTTGAATGGCCCTCTGCTGTGGGTAAAGGTTGAGGGAGTCCTGAGTCCAATCTTTATGGCCCTTCCTATTGACTTTCTCTTGAGCCTTGGTAAATGACATAACCATTGCTGTCCACAGGCAGTGAAGTAAGTGTAAGGAAGCTCTGTGAACTGCAGCCTGGGGAGAAATGTTGTGTGGTGGGGACTCTCTTCAAGTCCATGCAGCTGCAGCCTTCCATCCTTCGGGAAATCAGTGAAGAGGTGAGCTTTTTACCTCATAGCCACAAAGTTAACCTCTCTACTATGCTCTTGGGAAGGGAAAGCTAAAGCTGGAAGAATCTGGTTGGGGGATTAGAAGAAGGAGAATGCCATAGGTTTGAAGAACACTACAGAAGGTTGTTCCTGGAAAGATATGTTCAAGTACAAATCCAGCCAGCATTACCCCATGGAGCCCAAATGTGGAGGCCCTTTAGCCCTTTGGACTCTGCAAGTCAGGCTTTATGCATGGACACAGGAAGAATAGGACTGGCATTTGAAGGAGCAGTAGGCCCCTTGAATACAGGAAGAAAGGAACAAGGCTAAGTATGAAAGCTAAGTGGGCTGTTATATTGGAGAAATTGTAAGAAACTTGAGCTGTAGGAACTTTGATCCTAAAAAAACCCTCTGTTTTGATATTCCAGCATAATTTACTGCCCCAGCCTCCTCGGAGCAAATATATTCACCCAGACGATGAGCTGATTCTGGAAGATGAGTTACAACGCATCAAACTGGAAGGCACTATTGATGTGTCCAGATTGGTAACAGGTACATGGTACAAGGGCATGGAGCCGCTAGGTGGCGCCATAGTGCACGGAGCACCAGGCCTGGAGTCAGAAAGACTCATCTTCCTGAGTTCAAATGCGGCCTCAGACACTTACGCGTTGTGTGACCCTGGGCAAGTCACTTAACCCTCAGTTTCCTCATTTGTAAAATGAGCTGGAGAAGGAAATGGCAAGCCATTCCAGTATCTTTATTAAGAAAACTCCAAATGGGGTCACAGGGAGTTGGACATGATTAAACACAACTCAACAACAATAAACATGGTGCAAGTGTGTGCTTATTTACTTGCACTCATGGAGGGAATGGATGTTACGATTAGACCTAGTTGGGGCACATGCTACCCATCTCCTGATAGACCGGTAAGAGACTCAGAGTGCAACATGAGATATATATTTTTTGGACTTGGCCAATACTGAAATTTGTTTTGCTTTACTATACATGTTTGGAACAAGAGTTTTGTTTTCATTCTCAGTTAGGGAGGAGGGAAGAGAAATTTAGGGTGAATTTAGAAATTTTAGAAGAGAAGGTAGATTTTTGTGGATTGATTAAAAATCCTAAATACACACCTGTAAGGTGCAAGGAAGATGTAGATGGGTATGGATGAAGAAGGAGGCTACTCTCTTCTGTCCAGTGGGAGCATCACCAAGAAAGCTACAACTTGGTTTGAGTTTCCAGTGGAGAGCCCCTCACCCTAAGGGGTGGAGGATGATTAGGGGTTAGTATAGTCTTGACAATTTGGGGATCTGAATTTAATGAGCACTTCCTTGCTATGCTGCTGTTTGACAAGAAGAAGGTGACTATGCCATTAGGCTCTTCCATTTAACTCTGGAACTCTGATCTACCCTGCTCTTCAGGAATAGTGCTGGCAGTGTTGGGCTCTGTGCAAGATGATGGCAAGTTCCTGGTGGAGGATCATTGCTTCGCAGACCTGCCACCCCAGAAACCTATGACAGTACCTGATGCAGACAGGTGAGGTTTTAATGCTTTAACATTTGCTTTTAGTTGCAGCTCTTGGCTATCTTTTGACTCAAAACTGTGCTGTGCCTTTTAACTTGACTGCTGCCTCAGGGGCTATAAAGTCTCATTTCATAGTACCAAGAACATCAAATGCCTTGTTTTCCTGAAACACTCATCTGCAGTGAGTTTGGAAATTTCCCTTGAAATTCTGCTGAGGCCACCTTCTTTAATTTTAGGGGCCACCCAGAAGAGTACTAGCACCAGCTTAACCTTAGGAAACTACTGACCTTCTCCTGCAGGTTTGTGCTGCTGGTATCTGGACTGGGCCTGGGTGGATGCAGTGGTGAGAGCCTGCTGGGGACCCAGTTGATGGTGGATGTAGTGACAGGACAGCTAGGCGATGAAGGAGAACAGAGCAGCGCCGCCCGCATCTCTCGTGTCATTCTTGCTGGGAACTTACTCAGTCAGAACACCCAGAGCAGAGACTCCATCAGTAAGGTATGGATTCTACCTGTTTGAATTCTCCCTGGACCCTCTCCTGAAGAGAGGTCTGGTATTCCCTGCAAATTCTTATCTTATGCTTTGGCAGGGGTCAGGGGGATGGAGGGGATTTCTGTGGTGAGTGAGCTTCTTTGAAGAATTTGGAATTAAGAACTATACAGGTTCTAGTGATACATTTCCCAGAGTGGCTGCTGTACCTTCTTTGTTTGGATCCCCTTTTTGTTTATCCAGAGATTCTTTTTCCAGGATGCCTGGTGTTATTGTGTTATCAGGGAAATAGAGTATGTATGCAATAACGTAAATGCTTTCCTTTGTCAGCTCCTTAAATAGCTCAGGCAGTGAGACCTAGTTGTTTCTTTCTTTTTTTTTAAATATTTTATTTTTTCCCAATTACATATAAAAACAATTTTGAACATTCATTTTTAATAATTTTGAGTTCCAAATTCTCTCCCTCCCTCACCTACTCCCTTCCCTGATATAGTATGCAAATTGATATGATTCATACAGGTTTGCAATCATGCAGAGCATATTTTCACATTAGTCATGTTCTGAAAGAAGACAGAGACCAAAAAAAAAGTTTATGAAGAAAAAAAGTAAAAAATGGTATGCTTTGATCTATATTCAGACTCCATCAGTTCTTTCTCTGGAGATGGATGATGGGACTGATTTTTGACATAAGGCTCACTTCTCTACTTTGAAGAGAGAGGGCTAATGGGTGTAGGGATGGTGAAGTCGACGGCACAGGACTCTGGCTTTGTCCTTAGTTACTGGGTTCCATTCTGCACTTTCTAGCAGAGTGCAGTTAAGAGGCCTGAGTGACAGGCTCTGGGGAAAATTCTTTGATCCACACTTTCTTTGGGGACTGACATTGACTATGGGGATTTCTGCTTTCAGGCTAAATACCTAACTAAGAAAACACAGGCAGCTAGTGTGGAAGCCATCAAGATGCTGGATGAGATCCTACTACAACTAAGTGTAAGCATACCTGAGACTATAGTTACTGTTAGAAATCAATCCTTAGAACTGGAATTGAGCAACAAATGGTCTATAGTTGGTGGGAATTTGGAATTTGGGAATAAGGATTTGGGGTGAATATTGACAAACTTTTTTTCCTGTTCTCTGTTATGCTAGGCCTCAGTGCCTGTGGATGTGATGCCTGGTGAATTTGACCCAACAAACTACACGCTACCTCAACAGCCACTTCATCCTTGCATGTTCCCACTGGCTTCCTATTCCACACTGCAGCTGGTCACCAACCCCTACCAGGCCACCATTGATGGAGTCAGGTACTTCCGAGGTGGTTTGACTGAGCTGAAAACTTTTTCTAATTTTACTAGAGACTGAATCATTAGGGGAAGGTACATGTTTTAGTGGAAATTGCAGGTGGAGGTAGGAAGTGGTACTGGCGTTTGTAACTTTCTGATTTCAAGACTGGACCACATCAGTCACAAGAGTCCAAAATGACTTGGGTCTTTCAGGGATCATACAAGCCTGTAAGTGTCACATAGGACAGAATGTGGCTGTGTCATACCCAAGAACAGAGAAGGACTGTGTTAGAATAGAACCAGCTTAAAATTTGCTTTACAGGTTCCTGGGGACATCAGGACAGAATGTGAGTGACATTTTCCGGTACAGCAGTATGGAGGATCATCTGGAGATCCTAGAATGGACCCTACGGGTGGGCCACATCAGCCCCACTGCACCTGACACTCTTGGTAAGAGTGGATTGAGTCAGGTAGAGAGGATTGAGCACATTGGAAGGATTAGGAAGTGATTCTTTAGCATGGATTTATATTCCTTTTGTTCTTTATGATAGTGAACAGTAACTTTGTACGGTCCTACTTGAGTAGGAGATTTAGAACCAGAGCTGATTCCAGAAGTCAGTTCTGAGGACCCTCCGGTTTTTCTTGTATACAAAGGTCAGGAACTTGAGGCCCCTTAGAACTATAGATCTCTTCCCATCTGCCCCAGGGGCTCATACAATTGAAATCAAATGAAACGAGACAGTTTTTCTCTTTATGCCTTTTTGATCTTTTGACCGTTTGGTTTTTTATGTATTTTTCCCCTTCCAGGATGTTACCCCTTCTACAAAACAGACCCATTCATCTTCCCTGAGTGCCCCCATGTCTACTTCTGCGGCAACACTCCTAATTTCCGCTCCAAAATTATCAGAGGTTAGTTCCATCTATGCCAAGGGCACTAAAGGTCAGACCACTATATAAGGGGTATATCTTCATTTGGGACTAGTGTCTCATGTAGATTGGAACATATCATACACATACACACACAGATGGGATGGATTTCTAGCATTCTAGAACAGAGTGATATGGTGGATAGACTAGAGTTGGGAATCAGAAGACCTGGGCTCAAGTTTCAGCTCTGCCACCTAACAGCTGCATAGTCTTGGGCCAATCATTTAACCTCTCTGAACTCCCCTTCTTCCTCTGTAAAATTCATTAACATGTCTATTCTGCCTACCTCATAGAATTGTTATGAGGGTGAAATAAGATTATGGATGTGTTTAGTTTTACCAGCTAAAACACTATATAAATACAGGGTGGTAGTTTTTATTAATATTTGCTATCCTGGAACTAGCCCAAGCTCTTCTTTCTGGAGCCTTAGGGCTGAGAAGTTTTGGTAAAATGAAGGTGCTTTCAGTCAATTAGCTCACCAAGAATGTAGATGCTAATCTGGACCTATTTATTAAGACCTGAAAATGCCCAGGGCCCATTGCTAGGTAGTTTCCTTGATCTTTGAGAATTCTGACAGGTGATTATACATTATGTATTGTATGTATATGTTTTGTGCTGATTATATCATTAACTCAAAGTCCCCTGTCTGCTGTGGTTTCTCTGGAACTAGCATAGTTCCCAGTGGGCTCTGGGAGTCACATCTAAATATATCCTAATAGAAGGCATAGCTTAGCTCTTCCCTTAACGATTGCCTGCAAGGGTCTGCCTCCCTTTTCAGTGCCCACTGAAATGGTTCAGGGGTTTCAGATGAGTCCCCATTTCTCCTCCATTTGATCTCTGCAGGACCTGAGGAGCAAACTGTCCTGCTGGTTGCCGTTCCCAACTTCAGCACCACCCAGACTGCCTGCCTGGTGAACCTTCGAAACCTAGCCTGTCAGCCCATCAGCTTCTCTGGCTTCAGCGCTGAGGATGATGATGACCTGGGAGGAGGCCTGGACATGGGGTCCTGAGCTGGGAAGATGGAAACTGAATTCACAGATGAGCTGTGACAGTGATGTCACTTAGACTGAACTACACATAGAGAGAAGACCTGCATGATGCCAGGGAACTCATGTAAAGGTAGGGCCCGGAGCTAAAAGGTCATCAGGTTCTTTCATGCCAATGAATCTAGTATGTTTCAGGATTTTGGCAGCTTGTAACTTTGTAAATAAAACTTGGAAGATTTGCTTCCTGTCTATTATGCACACTTGTCTTAAGCTCTTGAGGGCAGATTCTGAAGTGGAGATTCAGATCTCCCTTTGGGCATAGTAGCTTCTCAAAAGGGAAAAAACGAGCCTTTGGGGGCAGATTATTGTGACTAAAGTGGGTTAAAGATTTTTCTCCATGGGCCTGCCTCTATAAAAGTATTCCCATCTCCTTCTCTGAGCCAGGCACAAAGGTAAGGCTGAGATGTTTGCCATCAGAGCTTATTTTATTGGTATAGCAGGATGGTAATGGGGGACGGGGAGGTAGCTCCATTCTTCTGCCTCTGCTTGCTCTGATCCCATCTCTCCCCACCCCTGCTAGACAACAGGAGTCCATATTCCACAGCTAAGACTGGGCTGGAGGCCAGATTACTGCCAGGGGAACTGGCAGACCTGCGGCCCCCTTGCCCATCATCTCTGGCACTCGGTAGATCTCAGTCACATTCTTTCCAGCCTAAAAATGGGGAGAGCCAGCACCCTGGGGAAGGGCTACTAGGAGAAAAATTGGGTGACTCCTAGCAGGGCCCGGACAGGGGCTCTGCCTTCTGCTCTCTGGAGGCTGCCGAGCTGGTTGTGGCAGCCAGCTCTGGGTCAGTGGGTGTGCTGCGCTGGGTAGGGGCAGTGGTAGAAGCCAGGCCCTCAGAAGTCCCCAAAGTTCACAGTATAGGTCTCGGCTGTGGTGACGGGGAAGGCTGTGCCTGTGGCCAGCTCTTCTTCTTCTGGCTCCAGCTCTGGTTCTAACTCTGTGGCCAGTTCAGTCACGACCTCTGTGTAGGTCTCAGTCTCTGTCTCTATCTCCCAGGTAGGAGCAGTGGGGGGTTGGAGGCTCCAGGGCTCCAGAGTGGTGCTCTGGGAGATGGGATAGGTAGGTGACAAGCTGGTGGTGGGCATCGGGGTGGTACTAGCTGTGGCATTAAGACGGCGGAGGCGCATCTGCTCCCGCATCTTGATGCGGTACATCATGCGACGGCGCTGCATGAAGCGCTCTCGGGGGGTCATGGGTCGAGAAGGATCAATGCGAGGGATGGGCCTGTTCCCATTCATTGCTAAGATCTCCCTGATGCGCTTCCAGTTGGAACGAGCCAGAATGAAGTTGCACTGGGTGGCGCCAATGTCATAGTCTACATTGCAGGTCTTGGCGCTGGGAGTATAGCCTTCTGCTCGGGCCGTCACACGGTATTCACCCGGGTTCAGGATGCGCCAGTAATCACCTCCAGCAGCTACAGAGAGGGACACAAGGACAAGTCAGGCAACTGTCACTGCATTCTACCTTCCCATGGTAGGGTTCCCAGAACCCCGAGCCCTTCCAGTGACCCCACTGGACTAGGTTTGTAGGTTAGCGGGATTACTCCAATCCCTATTTAGATAATATTGAAAAAAAAAGCTTTTCAAATTTAGACAGTGCAGAAGTAGTCACTTTTCCCCTTATTGGTGAGAACTTCAGAAATGGATAAGAGCTATACCTCCCTGAGAAAGACAGTCAGGAGTCGGGTTGCCACAGAGGGCAGAGGCAAAAAGGGCATCATATGCTCCACATACCTGTTTTGACACCGTGGTTAATGCCGCTCACAGAGATGGTGGCATTGGCAATGGGGATGCCTTGCTCATCTGTCACAACCCCTTTAATGCCTCGGTGCACCTGCAGGAAGGAGGCAGCTTTAGGCTTGGCCCTGAAGCTGCTGACTTGACTTTACTGCTTACTTTACTTTACATTCCTTTTGCTTAAGCTTCATGGCCCCGTGTACTGCTTGTATGGCCCTGAAGCCCTGGACCCTTCCACCCAGAGCTTGCTCCCAAGACTTCTCCCCTTGAAGTGTTCCCTTCCATCATCTACTCCATCCACTCTCTTCTCCCTTGGAGGCTTTTTCAGTGGGCCCACTCCAGCTTCCTTGCCCCACCTGCTCCATGAAGGTGAGCAGTGCTTCCTTGTTATTCTCCCATTCTCGAGGCAGTTCACTCTGATGAGGGAACTTGTCACATCCCAAGTAGATAGCGAGCTCCAGACAATTGGTGTGTAAGTAACTAAAGTCATTCATACCTGGGGATGGGGAGACAAAGAGACAGTGGTAACTTCCCAGTGACCTTGCTTCAAGTCTCAGCTCAGGGCTCGGGGACGCACTGCTTGCCCAGTGCTGACACTACTTGTGCACACAGACTTACAGTCAGGTGTTTAGGAACTCAGAGGTCAAGCTGAAGTAGCCAATGACCCGTGATAAGAAGCACATGTTGGCTTCAAGGATCCCTGCAGCCCTGACAAGAATCGATTTTTTTATCAGCCTTGGAGTGGAGGACAGGTGACACTTTGTATTAGAGAGTCTGGAACTTTGATGTGAATTAGGGTACTCCTGGAAGACTCTGGCTTTGGGAGAGAAGATTCCTTTGGAGTAACAAAGGATTGTCAGGGGTAGACGGGTAGCCCTCTAACCCACCCCTTCAGATAGGGAAAAGGCCTAGAACAGATTCCCTAATGTGGCCATGGAACTTGCCTGTCCTGTGCCAATTTAAAGCCATGTCTTTGGGACAGTGACTGTAGGTAATATAGTAAGGAATACGTTGGGGTCACATGTCCCCATACTCAGCCCCTCTTAGCTCTTTGTCACTGGAATTCACCCAAAGGTTTAATGTGAAATATTTTACAAGACCAAAATGAGGTTCTCTCCCATCAAGTGCTGGGGGTATCCAAGTCCCAGGATACCTATCTAGTTGAGGGATGTTGAGCTTGGAGTGGTGGGTGTAGGCCACAGGATAGTTTCTTTCTTTCTCAACCATACCTTACTCCCTCCTCCCCCTACCACATTCCTCACTCACTTCCTGCTCTGGGATTCCACTTGGCGCCATTGACGATGCCCATGCCATTTGTGTAGTCCTGTGCTTGGCAACCCCCACGGTAGGTTTCAGTCATGGTGAGGTGGGCTGAGGAATAGGCAATGGCAAGCCACCGGAAGATGGCATGGTCCGGTGTCTCCTGAATCTCATCTGTTTCATCCTCCTCCTCTCCACGGGCAGCTGCCATTGCTGCTGCCATGAGCTGTTCCTGGCTGGGGGCCCGAGTCATATCATAGGGATAGGACACCAGCCGTTCACCCCCATTCAGGTTAGCACCCAAGACGAAGGGATTTTTCTCCATCCAGGCAATGATGGCACGGACTTCTACGGCTATCTGTAGGGTACAGGGGGCAAGTGAAAGCAGGGATAGAGTGGTAGGGAGACGGTTCACAGGAGATCCTGCTACTAGCCATTATGACCTAGTTGTGTAGCAGAAACAAGCACAGGACATACCCCTTTTGATGTCTAACTTGTCCCCTTTGGTTCCCACAAAACTAAAGGGGGCAGCCTCTCAGTATCCCCACTGACACTGAGCCTGGAAACTTTGTACCATGGAACCAAGGCTGCTATTCCATCCCCTCCACCCTCAGATGGAGACTGGGGCAAGAATTGCTTGATGCCATGTCCCTGGCTCTGCTCTGCCCTGCAGGAGGTCCCCAGAGCCACCTTGTGGCACTCACCGTGGCATCAGCACCAAGGTAGCGGTCCGGGATGGGCAGGTTGTTGTTGGGCACTCGGTGGGGGACCCATTTCCTCTCCTCAGCACCCCACAGCACTGTGTTGATATCTGGGAAGTTCTCAGAGATATCGAAGCCCTCCTCAGTCCACAATCCCAAAGCCCAATTTCCAAATTCAGAGCCCTGAAAGGAACCAGCTTTGGTCAGTGACTACGATCCTTGCCTCTTGGTCCCTCTACCCCTAATCTTAACTCGTGCAATAGATATTGTCACACACACACACACACACACACACACACACACACACACACACACTCTCACTCCATAAGTGATTGACTCTTGACCCCCCCCAACCCCACCCACCATCTGGGCAGCAATCTCGTAGCCATCAGGATTGAGTGAGGGCACCAGGTGGATCCTAGTGTCATGCACGAGACTTCGTATCCGGGGGTTTCCATCTCGGTATTCCCGGCACATGTACTGCATTAGCAATAGCAGTAACTCCCGGCCCAGGACCTCATTTCCATGGATACCTGCTGTATAGCGGAACTCAGGCTCCCCTGTGGTAAACATGAAGAAAGGGAGATGGTCAGCAGAAGCACCAGCTTGAAAGGCAATATGGTACAGCAAAATAACAAACGAAAAAAGTGAAATTTAGAGTCCAAAATCCTGAGGTCGAATCCTGGGCTCTGCCACTCACTTGTGTCATCTTGAGCAAGTCATAACCTTTCTGAACCTGCCTCTTCTTCTGTAAAAATGGGAATGATAATTTCTGCCCTTCCTTCCTAATAGGCTCATGATGAGGATCAAATGAAAAGTATGAGAGAATGCTTTGTAAACCATCAGGCATTTTGTAAACATAGGGAGTTGTTTTAAGAGGTAGTGTGATTTAAGGGAAAATACCATGGATAACCCACTCTTCTACCCAAAGAGGGAGAGGGCTTGGGAACAACGTTTCATACATTATCAGAGGTGCTCACTGCACCATCTGTTTCAGCTTAATTTTGACTTTGTTATAAAAGAGGCTTTCCATTATTGGGGGGAACATGGTAGACAGAAAAAATGAGTGGAGCTGTTGATAAAAAAAAAAAAAGAAACACTTAGGGTCAGAGGCCCCCAGCTCTGCTATTGCTAGCTGTATGACTCTGGGCAAGTCACTTCACCTGAGCCTCAGTTTCCTCATGTGCAAAATCAGTATAATAGTTGTACTGCCTACCTCACAGGATTGTTGTGAACAAAGCACTTTGTAAACCATAAAGTCATGTGTGTGTGTATACACATGCATGTACATATATGCATATGTACACATATAGATGTAAATAAATATACAAGGTATCCGTAAAGTCTTAGTGCAGTTTGGGGACACCTATCTAGGGAGAGAAAGATAGAGAGGGAGTGAGTATACAAATATAGAAGGATATGTGAGGCAGTGTGGCGTAGTAGATACTTAATCTTGAGCCAATAAGACCTGAATTCAAATCCTCCCTCTGATATATACTGGGCAAATCACTACACCTCCCAATACCCCAAGCTTGGGGTTGCGGGGGGAGCTTCCTAAGGACAAAGATTGTAGGGCATAAGCTGATGGACATTCACAGAGGAAGTTAACACATTAGTATTTCTGTAAACCAGTGAAATCACAGATCTGGTTTAAAAAGTGAGAGTGTGTGTGTGTGTGTGTGCTTAATAAAAGATTTAGATAGAGAGATAGATGGCATTCTTCTCAAAGAGGGTTCTGGCCCCATATCGGGACGGGTATGCACAAGAGAGGTAATGAGTTCCCCATCACTGGTGGGCTTCAAAGGACCACTTGTTAGAAATGCACAGGTCATTCTTATTAGGTAAGGTACAGGTTGGGCTCAGTGGCCTCATAGGTTCTTTCCCATTCTAAGATGCTGTGACTTTACGATAACCAAGTGAATTTCAATTACTGCTTGTAAATGGATATCTCTCCTAAGGCCTGGTAGGACCAGCGTTCGAGTCAGCAGACATCTGTCCCTTCCAAGCCTGGCCTCCAGGGGGCAATGTGGGCTGATGGTTCAGGCCAAGCGGAAGGATACTAAGTTTGCTCCGTGTGATGGAAGGGTTTGGTCCCCACACAGCGCTGTGCTCACCCAGCTCATGTTCCCAGGGTTGTCAGAGATCTCCATGGCATAGATCTTCAGTCCTTTGGAGCTCTTGCCTAGGCTGTAGGTGCGGGTGATGGTGGGGCATTCCTCATTTACCACCTTCATTAGCTGAGCAGGGAAGAGAGAACAAGAGTCACATCACTGCCCCCTTCTACCTGCCCGACATATCCAGTACTAAGCCCTGTCCCTCCCCAGCATAGAAGGCAGCATACAAAGGACACCCCTACCCCACCCCCACCTCCCTAAGGCATCAAAAAAGGTAGATGATGATCAGGAACTGCCACTAAAATGTATCCCTTCAGGTGAGTTCACCTGTCTTGGCCTGTGGTCCCCATTACCCAGGGCTTAGGAGACACAGTAGGCATAGTGATACCACTGTTAAAGGTCCCTTAAAATACTTCTTTGCATCCCAGATTGAAGTAGAATTTCCTAGTGACCCCCAAGGAAAGAAAGGAGCAAGGGGAATGTGTGCATGCCCACAATGCCAACCTGGGGAACCCTTGGGACATCAGGGAGAAAGGGAAGCATCTCTTCCTGGCTCCCACCAAAGCATGTACTTTTTCCAACACAGAGCTTTGTCTTGGCAGAAAAATATCAGGGCTTCCCCCTGACTACATGGCCCTATATTAGGCCCCTGAGAAGCTGGTGACTGGGGCCTCTCAGAGCCCACAAATGAACCACAGAAGGGGTAGAGAGAAGACATCATGGCAGGCATATATAACAGGGACTAGGATTTGTCTGGGGACCAAGGAACTATGGAGATTACAGGAAGGATGCTCAGATAGAGAGAGCCAGGATGTGGGAAGATAGACGTCATTCCCACCTGCCTCATGTCCTTGTAGTTGTGGTGGCGGAAATCCAGGTTGTCAGTGGTCGTGATCTCATTATGTGTGTAGTAGCTGTGGATGGCTGCAAGGGGGAAAAGGTCTTGGAACATCACTACCCCTCAATCCCCTCCACCTCTCAGTTTAAATCCCACCTCTGACACTAGCTGTGTGACTGTAGACATGTTTAACCACTGATCCAGCTTCCTCATCTGTAAAATCACTATAATAACTCCTATACCTACAGGGTTGTTGCAGAGCCTAAATGAGAATGTATATGTATCACTTTGCAAATTTTAACATGTTATTATTAGTAGTATATCCATAGAATATTTAGGGTTGGGAGTAATTTTAGAGATCTTCTAAGTTGCTTTCTTCCGAAAGCCTCAATGCCTGTTCTCCAACGGGAGCTTCTTGGCCCAAAGGGAAATGTAGTTTTGCTGCCCTGAGACCATGCTCACCAGTCAGGGGACAGCCCAGCACCTCCAGCCTCATACAGAGGCTACCATTCCAGGTGAGTGGGTAGATGCGGATGAAACGGGCCACCACAGGCTCAGGGAATTCACTCAGCACTGGCGTGTCCTTGTCCACATTGCCATGAAAGGTCTGGGGAAAGGTCTGACTCTTAGCGATGCTTCCCAATAGTCAGCCCTGGCTCCCCCACTGCCCACATCACCACCACCACCACAGGACAGCACAGTTATAGGGAGGGAGAGATGGGGGCAGAGGAGATGGGACCCCAAGGGCTTGGTTTTGAGAAGGTCCCAAAGGTGGCACAGGGAGGAAGGAGAGGAAGGACCTCAGAACAGACACCCACCATCTCCTCATAGCCATTGGTGTACATCACCCAGTTCTGACTGTCATTGCTGAAACCCACGAAGAAGGTGGTGACAAAATCATCACTGTATAGACAGAAGGCAAAATTCTAGTTAGAAGCTGTCCTCCCTCTCTGGTTTTCCAAAGGACTCGATTTCCCCTAAGCTAGCCTGAGTCTTCCCTGCTCTCTGGTTCCTGACACCAGAAGAAAGTACTGTGGCTAGTGAGTTCTGTTGAGAGAGGTGATTCTCCTTTAACCTTGACCTGGCTTTTCTGGTTCCCCTCTGTAGCTTAGCCCAAGCCCTAGAGCTCAACAGCTGACAAGTGGTGTAATGAGAAGAGGGCATGTGGAGTCAGAGGACCTGAGTTCTAATTCTGAGTCTTCCACTTATTTACTGTGTGATTTGGGCAAGTCATTTAGTTTCTTAAGATCTCAGTTTTCTTCCTTTGCATACTAAGGGGATTGGATGAGATGATCTCTAAGATCCTTTTCCAGCTATAAGTCTACTTAAAATCTTTGGGTTCTAATTAGTCTACTAACCTCATCTGTGCTGGTTTATCTTCTACCCTACCCAATGTTCTCCATTCTATGGCAGAGGAAGAAATAATCACCCATTACCACCTCTGCCCTGTGGCTATATCCTAAAGAAGACAGTCCAGTCTTTTTTTTTTTTTCCCCGGCTAGGCAGTGGGGTTAAGTGCCTTGCCCAGGGCCACACAGCTAGTAAGCGTTATGGGTCTCAGGCCAGATTTGAATTCAGGTCCTCCTGAATCCAAAGCCAGTGATGTATCCACTGTGCCACCTAGCTGCCCCAAGACAGTCCAGCTTAAAGAATACACTCAGTCTCAGCACTAGAGTCAGGGAATAGATGGAAAAACTGAGTTGAGAGCTGGAAATCTACCAATTTGGCTTGCTTCTTATTGTGGGGAGAATGGAATTTGGATCAAAAGCCTTCAAGATTCCCCATTTGCAGCCCAGATCCATAGGGAACTCTCATTCCCCTCTCCCCTTGACTGACTTTCTGGACACATACTGGATGACAGAGTCCCGGCCTTGGGTGATGACACCGGTGAACTTGGTGTTCCTTCTTGTATCCACCTCCAGCCACTGGACTTGGGTGTCATCTTCAGCACACCAGGCCCCATCGTAGTAGTCATCCTCATTGGAACCTGCCTGCCCAGTGAGCCAGGGGCACGGCCTGAGCATGGGGGAGCAACCCCAAAGACCCAGACACCCAAGGCAGAATAAAGATCAGGGAGTGGAGGGAGCAGGGGTCATGCAGTGAAGGGAACAGATGGAAAGCATGGAGGACACAATGAAGCTCCTCCTGGTGAGGAGGTGGGGGAGGGGTGAAGAAAACTGACAGCTGGAGGAGGCTAAGGACACCAGGGAAAAGGAGGGAGCCTGGGCTCAAGGACTACACCTGTATATTGAGCCTCCCACGCTGGGCACCGAGGCCATGTCTTAGCATGGAGGAGGCCCGGATCTGGTTGTCTTCAATTCGGTGTGACTCCATCCCAATTGGTGGGCACTCTAAAAGGAACACAGACTCCTCAGCCTGCAACCTCCCCCCCCCACCTAGTCCGAGCTTTTCCTTTACTCTCCTCATGAGATAGAGCCTCCTCAGGACTAGCTGATACCCTCCTGCTGCACAGAAAAGCAAAGCATTTGAGCCAGCACCACCCCCAGGCCCCAAGCTTGGCTAAGCAGACTCTTGCCCACTATATATCATAGGCCCCTGTCTACCTTCCCATTTCCCAGGCTAGCTCCTGTTTACTTACTCTCTCTTTCCACTGGAATCCATTCCTCTTCTGTCTCCCAGGGTTTCTTAGGCTTCCCTGTGGGAGAGAGAGAGGCAAGAGCAAAGTAGTGAAGGATGAGCAGTGAGGGATGTGCAGAAAGCGTGGACCTGGGAGGAAGCTTGACTTCTGTTCATAGCTGAGCTGGGATTAGCTCCCTGCTCCCCCTTAACCTCACTCCTTTATACAACACACACACACACACACACACACACACACACACACACACACACACACACACACCTTTTCGGTCTTTGCCTTTCTCTTCCGTCCATGTCTCATCTGGCTCCTCTTCCTTGTTGCTACCACCCTCTTTCTTGGGTTTTTCTGCAGAAAAGGGGATGGATGGGAGGGAGAGAGCCATGTAAGTCATTGTTATTCAATGGCCCAGGGAAGGGCCACTGGTAATAGGGTTTGAGGAAAAGGGATAAGGACATGGGGGCTTGTATTTTCTTACTCAATTTCTCTTTTTCCTCATCCGTCTCCAACTCGCTGTCTGGCTTCCGGGGCCGTAAATAATAGTCCACTGGAAAGAAGAACCAGCTGTGTGCAGGGGAACAACTCCTGTTTCCCAGACTTCCACAACTTCCTTCCCTCCTTACCCTTTGAACTTTCCTCCTCCTTGCCCTTAGAACTTTCCTCCTTTCTTAACTCTTTCACAAAATATTTACTGAGCATCTATTAGGAGCCCAGCACTGTGGGAGGTAACAAAGAAGATGGTGATACTGGCCTGACCCTTAGGACTTAAGCATGTGAACACATAGAACAAGACAATCCGCTGGCCTATAGGCTCCATGATATTTTAATGGCTCATTGATGAGGCTCTATAACAGAATGAAGCCAGAGGACAGGAAAGACTCAGAGAGATGGCTTGAGTTTTCTTCTTGAGTGACTGAGGAAATGGTAGTATCACTGATAGAAACTGTGGACCTGTGGGTGGGGAAGGAAAAAGGTGAAGAAGACAGTGGGAAAGAGGTTGAGGGAAAGGGAGGGGAGGAAAGGATGGAAAGGAAGAGAAGATGAGTGTCATTTTGGACAGGGTAAATTTAAGGCATCTGAGACATCTGAATACAAACACTTTGGAGGCAGTTAAGAGATGCCAGACTGGAGTCCAGGTGAGAGGTCAGGACTGGAGATACAGACCAAAGTCATCAGAACAGAGTTAACTGTAAAAGTCAAAAAAAGAGAAAAAGAGGGAAAAAAGAAAGAAAAGGATAGAGGATGGTGTCATTGGTATCCTCACTGTTGGGGAGTGAAAGGAGAAAGTGAAACCAGCAAAGAAGACAGGATCAGAGAAGTGGGAGGAGAGTCAGGAATGAACTAAATCACAGAAGCCAAAGGAGGTAGGAGTTTCACATTATCAGGGTCGGATTGACTCCCAGAAGCTGTTCTATTAGATTCCACTCTCCCTGCCAGTACCAGTTTCTCTGTGTCCATTTACAGGGCTCATTCCAGGGTATCTCTAGCCCTTACACCTGTTCCCCAGACACCTGTGAGGCAGAGATCCCCACTTCCCGGAGGGCAAATGAGTGTTGTAGGTGGGATGAAAGAAACAGGTAGATCTGGACTGAGAAATGGGGAGAACAGGGTCCACATGAGAACACTGGGCAGGAATACTCACTGTCATCATAGTCTGGAATTGCGAAGCCATCTCCGTAGTCCGGGATTTGTAGGGGTGGTGGGGGCTTAAGGCTGTCTATGGAGCAGGAAGTCAGGGAGAAAAGGGTAGTTTAGCTTCAAATACCTTTGTCCCTCTCCTCTGATGCTTTGCTTGTTCAATTTTCCTGAGATTTCTTCTGTTCCTTCCAATTTTGTCCCCTTTGACCTGTTTCATCCCTAGTCTTGCCTTTCCGTCCATCTCATCCATTCTTTTCACCACCCTGCATACTCCCAATTCTGATCTCCTCCCTCCTACTTCTAGTCCCCACACCCCAAGCTCCAGAAATGAAGAAGGTTCCCTACCTGGTTTCTCCTCTGGTGGCTCTGGTTTCAGTTCCTCCTCAGGAGGCTGTGGACGAGGTCTCTCCATCTTCTTTCTGCTTGGAGGGGGCCTGGGCTTTTTTTGCCGTCGTACATACTCAACTGTGAAAGGAATAGTATCTGGGGTGGCAGGTGCCAGGGGATGGGAGGCTGAGTAGAAAGTACAGACTCAAGCAAAGAGAAATGAAGCTACAGATGGAGTGCCAGGGCCTGAGAGTGGGGGTGGCCTGTCTCACAACTTGTTACACCAGGAAGAAGATGATGAGATGTTTCCCTGGCCAAACAGATGTTCCCAATCCCACAGGAGCTATTCCTTCTATGCCCAGCTCAGGCACTGTCAGCACTGGCCAGTGCCAAAACTGGGGACAGTCCTTGCTTCCCTCTCAAAGGCAGAAATCCTACTTACAGTCCTCATAGTCCTCCCTCTCGATCTGGTCATTATAGTCCAACGTAGGCGGCTCTGTCTCCTCCTCTTCTGGAGAGAAAACACTGGTCACAGCCCTGCCTGGGGTACTCTGCTTATAGCATCATCAGATGCCTTCTCCGTTGATCCCAAGTGGCAAGGAGGCTGAGATGTTGGGCCTGGAGTGGGAGCTTTAGCTGAGCACATGTGAGGATTCTAGGGCTTGGGGTTATCTGTAGCTGGTCTTGCCAAGACTCACCTGGCTGGAACTCCCTCCTTTCCAGATCTGTATGCCCTCCTTCCTGATCCTCCCAGGGTGGAAAGATGGCCCCGCCTGCAACAAGGACGCAGAGATACAAGAGGACATAATCATATCTTACTCTCTTGTCAGAGTAGTGGGCTCCCTGTCCTTCTCCCAAGCCAAGAGACCAAGGCCTCAATTATATTACTCCCCCTAAGCATTGAGACCTCTCTGCTTAATCACAGAATCACAGAATTTTAGAAAGGTACCATCTAGTCCAATGACCATACTCAAAAGGAATCCCTACTGTAACATATGGGCAAGTGATCTCATTCAACCTATTTGAGTCCATTCCACTTTCAGAGAGTCCTACTGGCTGCTCAGAGATCCATGCAGGATATTACCCCATTGCCAAATGGTGCTAAGGTGCTACCCTCCACCTCTGCAGCCTCTTTCTGATTGTCTGGTTCTTTCCAGAAACTCCATTTTAAGAAGGATGTCCATGTCTTTATTCCTCTCCAGGTTGCACTTCTGACTGTCCTCCATAAAACTTTCTTTACCATTCCCCCATGCATGCTGGACACCTTCACCATCTTGCCCACCCCCTTTGAGCTCCTTTTTATGTATTGTCTTCCCTCATTGGAATGTAAGCTCCTTGAGGGCAGTGACTATCTTTCTTTCTGCTTGTGCTTGTATTCCAAGTGCTTAGCACAGTGCCTGGCACATGACGTTCAGTCATTTTCAGTCACGTCTGACTCTTCAAGATCCCAATTTCTACCCCATTTGGGGTTTTCTTGGCAGATATACTTGAGTGGTTTGCCATTTCCTTCTCCAGCTCATTTACAGAAGAGGAAACTGAGGCAAACAGGATTAAGTGACTTGCCCTGGGTCATACTGCTAGTGAGTGTCTGAGGCCAGATTTGAACTCACGTCTTCCTGACTCCAGGCATGGCACTCTACCCACAGTGCCAATTAGCTGCCCTTTGGCACATTGGAAGCCATTAATAAATGCTTCTTGACCTGACTTGGCTGGACTGTTTACCAATCCAAAGTGGCTCAGAGCATAGGATTTGGAGTCAAATGACCCAGTTTTGAATCCCAGCTTAGCCACCTACCTGTTACCCATGTAACCTTGGGAAAGTCATTCCACTTTTCCCTCAAGACTCTCAGTTTCCTTCTCTGTAAAATGAGGAAGTTGGACTAGATTATTTCTAGGGCCTCTTCCAACTATAAAGTCCTCTGAACCTTTGAAATTGCTGAAAACCAAGTGTTGCATCTCCCCCCTCCAGGCCAATTTCCACAGAGCTGCTGAAGTGATTTTCCTAAGGCGCAGGTCTGAACGTGTCATTCATCCTACTCAACAGTCTTCAATGGCTCCTATTTATTACCTCTAAGATCAGATATGATTCATTGGCCCAGCATTTAAAGCTCTTTACAACCTGGACCCTTTCTATCTCTCCAGGATAACCACATTGGCTTACTAGCTGGTCTTTACACATGACCCTACATCTCCCATCTCCATACCCTTGCACTGGTAGACCCCATGCCTGGAAAGCTCTTCTTCCTCATCTCTGCCTTATGGAATCCTTGGATTCCTTCAACACTGAGCTCAAGCACTAATTTCTGTAAAAGGCCTTTTCTGGTCCTTCAGTAACTAGTACCTTTCCCTCTTGGGTTACTTTGTGTCTGTATGTGTGTATATGCATACATATACGTGTGCACACATATGCATATGTATACATGTATATGTGTGCATATATATATATATATATGTACGTGTGTATGCAGATATAAATATCTCCTCTCCCCTGTTAGAATACAAGATCCCTGAAGACAGGGACTGTTTTGTCTGTCTTTGTATCTCCAGTGCTTAGCACAGTACCAGGCTCATAGTAAGCCCTTAATTAAGGTGTGTTTATTGACTGGCTGATTGATTAATTCCATGATTCTATATCTTTGGCCCAAGCTGTGCCTCTGGCCTTAGCCAGTGCCTTCAAGAATTCACCAGATGGAGGAATAACTGGGCTCCAATGAGCTGTCCATAGTATTCATTCCTTACTCCTTCCCTAACCTGATCCCTGGGACCAGGGATCAGCCCTAGGTCTGAGGAAGAGGAGAAAAAAAACCCAGTCCCTCAGAGGCATCAAGATGAACTGCTTGCTCATTCTGCTCCTGGGATGAGCTCAGGGCCCGTCTCATATAGGACAACTGGACTGGAAAGATACTCCATGTCCACCAACAAAAGACCAGGAGCCCGGGATGAATGGGACTGAGGTAGGCAGAAGCAAGACCTCGCAGGGCAAGAGACTGATAGACAAGGTAGGGCTACAAACATGGAAATAGCTTTTTCTTCGTAGAATTGTGCCTAAGAACCAAGAAAATAAAATTTACACATTGATTGCAATAAGGCAAAAGAAAGAAAAATCATTGAAAGGCATGAGAGCTCTGATCAACGTAAATGAAACATGCCTCTCTCCTTGGTACAGTGGGAGTCGATTCCAGGTGTAGAATGAGCCATATGTCATCAGACACCATCAAAGTACTGTTTTTGCCAGCCTGGATTTCTTTGTTATAATGTAGCGTTCTATGGGGAGGTAACTGACAGTGTTGCTAAATAAAAACTATATCAACAAACTATTTAAAATAAATAAGAAATAAAATTGCTCCCAAAGCTCAGAAGGCCTCTAGGAGTCTATGGGTTGGGCAGAGGGGAGGTTTAGGACTGGAATCTGGAGCTGTGGCACTGAATAGCTCAGGTTCATAGATGGCCAGAAACCACAGCTGCCCACATCACCCCAGGCTCTGGAGCTTCCCTTAGCAGGATAAGAGATGATTCCAATGAGGTAAATAGATTATAATCTCCTTGAGGGCAGATAGAATTTCATTTCCGTCTCTGTATCCCTAACTGCTAGTACATTTCTTGGCACAGAGTGGACTCAATAAATATTTGCTGAACTACATCGGTTGGTGGGGGTGGGGGAAGGGAGGAGGAGCCATTATTCATGTGTGGTGGTATGGAGAGATAGTATTTCCACCTAAGACACTGCTGACTCCCCTGCCCTTTCTAGGGTCCCAGCCTCTTCCACATCTGTGCCCTCACCATGTTTTCACCTTCACCCATGCCCACAGCAGTAGGTGAGACAGCTCTGGCTCACCATAAGACTTCTCAAGTCCATAGAGGCCATTCTGGGCCTGGCACTGACCTCTTTCTATTTCCTCATCTGGGTAGATCTCCAGGACAGGAGGTGGGGCTACAGGCCTCTCCAAGTCCTCCAGGGAGAACTGGATGGGAGGACTTTTCCCAGTGGGGGGCTTCTTGGTGGTCTTGGGTCGTTTCTCCTTGGGTTTCTTAGTTGCCTTAGGTCGTTTCTCCTTGGGCTTTTTAGTTGCTTTTGGGGGCTTCTCCTTCCCCTTCTTAGTGGGTTTCGGGGAGTTCTCCAAAGGCCTCTTTGTGGGCTTGGGACCTTTATCTTTCTTCCCTTTCTTTCCTTTGTCTTTGGCTTTTTCCGGAGGCCCTATGGAGGAAAGAATACTCCAATTTCAACATGATATAACCAGGGGAAAAGGTTCATTCAGCTTCCTGGCCCCTAAGAACCAGAGGAGACAGAGGGGTTCCCAAAGTGGAGAGACCAAGGATCAGGGGTACCCACAGCCTCTCTTCTGCTTCCTTATCCCCTCCTACCACCCTGGCCTAGAACACACAGTTGCTCCTCCGGGACACCATCTCTGGGAGTGTAAATCCCATGAAAATTGTTCTTTAAAAATTTGGCACTGATATCTTAGAAAGGAAAGAAGAGTGATCCTTGTTCTGTTACCATCTATGATCAAGAGGAAAAGTGAGCAAGAACAAGAGGACAGAGAATCCTGGGAGTCTAAAAAAGGGGGTGTACTTCATGCATTGAAATTAATTTGAATGAAGAAACTAAGCAAGGTTTATTGTTTACATTGGAATTTAACTTTGTTCATAAAATATTTGAGATTCTACCAACTGTTCTCATGTTTTTTACCCCCCAGAGCAGATGGGGGTTAAAGGGGAGAGGGAGACTGAGCTGGGTAAGGAGCCATTTTCAGGGACAGGGATGGAGCTAGCTTATGGGGAGAGAAACTTCTCAGTGCCCTCAGCCACTTCAGAGAAGCCTGCAACTTCTCCCCTGTGGGGCTGAAGCAAAGGGTAGGGTGGGAAAGGGGGCAGAAGGAGAAATAATCCAAGGTGCGGATGGAAGAGAGGGAGGGCAGATAAGAAAAGCAGAGCAAAATAATGCATATCAGCCACAGAGAGGGCAGAGATGTCATAGAATGTATTCTGATAGGAACATGAAGCATGGTGTAGTAGAAAGAGCCCCAGAGTTAGAATTAGAAGACATGGGTTCAAATCCTAGCTATGCTACAAGTTGCTACACTTTTCCCAGCCTCGGTTTCCTCATCATAAAATTAGAGAATTAGACAAAGTTATCTCTAAAGTAGACTCACAGCTGGGAGAGACCTCAGAGGTCAGCTAGTCCACCTGTTCCATTCTATAAATGAGGAAACTGAGGGCCAGAAAAGTTAAGGAATTTTCTCGATGTCACATAGGAATCTTTCTGGGTCTGGGCTAGCCCTGTGACAGCCAGTTGGGATTGGAGTAGGGAACTCTTTTCACTGAGTCCATAATACATGGCACCAAAGAACAGCAGTGCTGGAAAAGCCCTATTTACTCCAACCCCTCTCACTTTACAGATAGGAAACTGAGACCTAGAAAGGTGGAGTACCTTTTCCAAAGTTGCACAGCTAGTTAGAGTCAGGGCAGGGACTGGAACCCAGGTCTGACTTTCAAGTTCATTGTTCTTTGCATTACTTCATGCTAAGAAGGAGGGAGACTGGGGAAGGAGTATGGTCCGGGCAGTCAGTTTGGTAGAAGGAAGGCTTCTCTTTCTCCGTATAATAATAGCTAGGATTTATACAGCACCTACTGTGCTGGGCAGGGCTAAGTGCTTTACAAATATCATCTCATTTGATCCTCAGAACAACCCTGTGAGGTAGGTGCTATTATTTTGCGGTTTAATGACTTCCCTAAGATCACACAACTAGTAAGTTTCTAAGGCTGGATTTGAACTCAGGTCTTCCTGACTACAGGCCCACTGCTTTATCCATTGCATCACCTAGCTACCCATACCCAAGAGCTAATTGGACAGAGATGAGAACAGTGCTATGTTGAGGCAACTGCCACTGGTCTCTGGACATTCTGCTGGCAGAGTGAATTCCAACTGGCTGGGATGAGATAGTCACATGAATTGGACACTGCCAGGCAGATAGAAACTGCAGGGAAATGATTGTCTTAAAGGGGAGACTGGGGGAGGGGGGGACCCAGAGAAGCTAACCAGTTAATCTAGAGGGGTAGTTGGAGAAACCAAAGTCTTACAATGGGGAACAGACAGGGGTGGGGGAGAAGGGAGAGAAAAGTGCTTTGGAGCAAAATTCCTAGATGGCAACAGTGAGAGAGATCTGTCTTCAAGGGTCCAGAGAAGCCCACAGGAAAACACTGACCCAGAAAAGGCTCAGCCACTTATAAGGAAAGGCTGGAAGTGCTGCCGGGAATTTCATCCAGACCAGAAAAAAAAAATCTCATACTGGAAGACTAAAGAAAAATAACCAAAAACCCAGACGTCGACCTGGGAGGGGAAAACCAAGGGAAACAGAAGTGGCCAAAGGCACTGTGGGGCAGGGACCTGAGTGAGGGCCGAAGGGAGATGGAGACTGGCCAAAAGCTTCCAGAACAAACCATCCAGGGCTGGGGGTGGTGCTGTAAGATGGGGGAGCAGCACTGCAGAAGGTGAGCAGTAAGCTGGGGAAGGATTAAGACCTCACGGTTCCTGCTCCAACCTCTACAGGTGGGAGGGAATCCAGGAAAGAGTAAGAGGAGTCTGCAAGGATGGAACATTTTGGGAGGTTGGGAAGGCCTCACTGGGGTAGCATTATTGAGCTCCAGAAACACTGAGCTGGAAGTTAGGAGACTTTTGGAACTAGCTATGTGAACTGGGGACCAGTTAACCTCCTGCCCCTCAGCTTTTTTATGTGTAAAATGAGAGGTTCATAGTAAATGACCCCTAAAGCCCCTCTCAGTGCTAAAATCCTTGGAATCACTGAAATGAAGTGGGAAGAGTGAAGTCAGCTATATGGCTAAGTCTGTTATATCACTCTGGTCAGAGTTTCTTGTGGGCAGCAGGGAGAAAGCGCTGGAAATAAGAAAAAGGGAAATTGAGAATAAGGTTTGCGGGGGGAACAAAAAAAATAAATGCTGACCAGTCACGGTTATGTGGCACTTACATGTTTACAAAGCACTTTCTTTAATGATAGCCCTGGGAGAGGAATGGTGTAAGTATCCTCATTTTATAGACTTTGGAAATGAAGCTCAAAAAGGTCAAATGGTTGGTCCAGGGTCACATAGCTGGGACTCAAATCCAGGTCTTCTGACTAGCAAACCAGTTAATAATCCTAAACCAGGAAAGTAGAACTTGGCTCCACAATTTCCAGCCCCAGCCAATTCAGAATGATAAAGCAGGACAGAATTATATTGAGAAAAGCACTCTGGCTCTGTAGTTCAAAACCCAGGTCTGCTATTCATCACCCGGATGACCTCAAACAATTTAACAACTTAACTCCCCAGTCTCAGTTTTCTCAGTGAAGTGAGGAGGTTACCTAGATGATTTCATGATCTCAGTCTGGTCCAGGCTTTTTAATCCAGTCATGCACCCATCTAACCCAAGAGGGCCTCAGTCTCCAGAACTGCCTTTCTTTCCCCTTATGAGGATTTTTCCCCCAAAGAAAACTTCATTTGCTCCTAGAAGGTGAGGTCCAAGTGCTCAATATAGTTTAGGGGGAGGGAGAGACTCCCAGATAGAGGGGTTTTTTTTTTACAAGATACTGTTGCAATCGGATCTGGGCGGGAGCAGTGCGGTGGGGAGGGTCATCTCTCGGACCACCCATAAAATGATAGAGGACTGAAGACTGAGGACTGCGGGTGCCTGACTACTCAGACACCAGGCAGAAAGCAGCCCAAGAGGTGTGTGTGATCTCTGACTCCGAAAGACAATGTTTGTATTCCACAAAGAAGATGGGGAAGGGTGAGTTTTTAGAAAACCCCTCAAAGCTCTCTTAGCACAGACTACCTGAGTAGAGAGCTCCAAGGCACAGAGACAGAGGGTTCTCCAAGATGTCAAGCCCAAAGAAGATGAGGGTCGCCAGGGACGGGAAGGTTGCGTGTGTTGAGGGAGGTGTGGTCAGTGCATCAGACTAAACCAAGAACCATAAAGGAAGTCAATTGGGATAAGAGTCTGAGGACACTTCTTCCAAAAGTCTCCCCGATGGAGAACCCTGGTCCCAAAATGAATGCAAAGCAGCTAAGAGCTGCGTCGTCCCGACCTGTTTAGGGCCGTTCCACCTACTATCTTGGGGTTAAGTCCTGTCTCAGTACTCAGCATTTAAGAGGACTTAGTGTGTAGTAGCCCTTCTCCTTACCGGAGTCCCCTGCTCCCCAAGCCTCCCATGCTCCTCCCTCTCTCCCTTCTACTCCCCCCACCCCACCAGGGCACGTGGCTGGTGCCTTGCGGTTCTCCGTTCCATCTCCCTCCAGTGGCCCCTGTAACTCCTCTGGGGCAGGCTGCCATCCCCCCACACCTTTCCACGAGGACGCTTACCTTCTTTTCCTTCCACTCCGGTGTCTACAGGCTTCTTACCTCCCGCTTTCCCTTTCTTGGGAGTCAGGGTGGTTTCAGGGGGCTCCTGCTCCACTTCCTTCCCCTCTCCCTCTGCCTCCTCCTTCCGCTGGGGGTCCAGCTCCTGAAGGAAGCCTTGCAAAAACTCCTCGATCTCGTCGTCGGTTAGCACGGTCTGGGGCTTCCCTCCGGGACACAGGATCAGCAACCCCAGGAGGCAGCAGAACAGGGACAAGAATGGGGTCCCTCGAGGGCTAGGGCGAGCCATAGCCATCAGCTCCCCTTCTCCCCAAATGCAGCACTACTAGGGAGCCCGAAGTTACCACCGGGATGGGAGGAGACGGAATGGGATGGGACGGGGCGGGGCTGGCCGAGAGAATCCAGAGCCCCGAGCTCGGAGCTGGAGGGGCTCGAGCACGAGCGGGGGCCGGCCAAGCTCCCAGCCTATTCACTGTGGGGCGTAAGGCGCGGCTCCCCAGCTGGGCAGGTGTGAGGCGCCGGGGCGGCCGGGCGGCAAGCCGGTGCGCGCCGGGCTCGGTTCGGCTGTGAGCTGCGCTTGGCTGCGCTCTGTTCTGCGTTCCTGAGCTCGGGATGCGGGGGCAGCCGGGTCCTTGGGAGGCGCCGAGCAGAGTAGCGGTCCAGGCAGGGCCACGGTTTCTGGAGCCGGGGGAGGAGGAGGATAGGGGAGAGGGAGGAGGAGGAGCCGGAGCCGCCCCCCGGAGGAGGCTGCAATGGGGGAAACTAGCGCTCGGCCCAAAGAATGTCAGCTCGGGGAGAGGGTGGGCGGGCGCGTAATGCGGAGCAGACGGCGGCCCCGGCAGCAGAGACTGGCGGCTTTGAAGTTCCGTAGACATCACGCGAAGAAAAAGTCTCCAGAAGGAGCGTGCTCTACCGGGAGGGGTTTCCTGGGGGCCCCTGACTGAGCCACGTACACTTCCCCAGCCCGGGACCCCTAGGCGAACTCCACTCCCGCCAAGTTAACCCTAGCCCAGCCTTAGGTTTGGTGGGTTGGGTTCTGCCCTGCACCCCTTCCCCCTTGCCCGGACCCAACTAGAGAGGCCATGCTGGAGCCAGAACCGAGGAAAAGTCCCCTCCCCTCTCACCCCATCCCTCGCCTCCAGTCCCAATCCCTAGTCTGGCCCCTGGGAACCCAGGGGAGAGCAAAGGACTCTAGAGGGGAAGGGGAGAGGGGCTTCTTGATGCACTGGGTGCGAATGCTGGGCTTTGGACTTATTACCTCTTTGATCTTGAGCAAATCATTCCCGGTCTATAAGCCTCAGTTTCTTCATCTTTTCAAATAAGAGGGCTTGACTAAACTAGATGATCCCCATGCACCCTGACAACTTTAAATCTATGGTTGTCCGGGCCAAAGAACGGACTGTATGTAGGGAGGAGGATGATCACTACCACGTTTGGGTGACCCAGCTTCTGGGTGACCAGAAGCAAAAGGAAAGGCTCAGGGCCTTCGAAGAAAGGACCGGGCCAAAGCTGGATGTAAGTAGGACTTGGCAAAGCAGACTGTTGCCTAGAGTGAAAGGAAGAACAGTTTAATGGTAATTTTTATGAGCTGGCTATTGTTAGGTGGTTAGAGCAATAACTTGTAGTTAGGCAACCACAGATTTAGAGCTGGAAGGGTTTTTAGTAGCTTATAGTCTAACAGCAACTTTTCCCCATTTTACAGATGAGGAAACTGAGGCCAAGGAAGTAGAAGTGACTTGCTTAAGGTCTCACAGGTAGTAAGTGGCAGAGTCTGGATTCAAATAGGGGTTTGTTGACTTTAGGATTTGAGAGCAGGCCATGCTAGGACTTGAATGCAGCAGCTTTTCCCACTGTACCACTCTGTGTCATGAGAGGAACCTTGTTGGAAGACTTTTGAAGCTACCTACATTTTGCTCTACCAAAGCACATATTTTCTGTAGTCTAACAAACAATAAATGTAGTGTCGAGAAAACCTAAATTCAAATTCCACATCTTATACTAGTTTTGTGACCACAGCCAAGTCTCTCAACTTTTGTTCCCTTACCTGTGAAATGGGAGCAATAATAATTGTAGGACCATGTATGTGAAGTGCTTTGCAAACTTTAAAACACCACATGTATCAGTTGTTACTTTGCTGTACGATAGGCATGTCAATCATTATTGCTATTGTTTTTGTATTCCTAACACTTTGTTTAGCACAATATTCAACACACAGTAGGTATGTAATAAATGCTTGTTGATTGATTATTGTCATAAATATATGTTTAACATCAGAAAACTTGGCTTTCCATGACTGAGGGGAATTTATGTGATGATATCAGATGTGGGCTCAAAGCCTTCCATGAATAGTAACTGATACAAGAAACAGCTGTCAAATGCAGAGGTCCATAAATGCCTTGCCCCAGCCAGCCATAGCTTGGGATACTTTGTGGGGCTTGGCTATCATTATTCTCACACATTGGGGGGGATAGGGCTCTCCTAATCCTCAATCTTGGATCCTTGCCTTGTCCAGATCTTGGTCCGAGGACTGGCAGCTGGATACAGAGGAAGAAATTCTTTTTCAGGATTGGCTCCTATGGCAATAATTAGGAAATAATTAGCCCCAGGTGGATCACCTCAAAATATTTGTTGTGACCTATGCCTAGGGCACTGATGGGGTTGAGACATTTCTTGCTCCCTCTCCCAAACTCATCTCTAGACACAGGTCTAGAACATTCACAAACAGATTAGATACAGGGATGGGGGGGGAGGCGGGGAAGGAAAGTCAGTGAGAAGAAGCAGGAGGGAAATCTTGAGGCAATGTTGAGTAGGGGCCCGAGATGAGGTACAAACAAGTGTTCTCTCCATTTTCTCTTCTGAGGCCCTAGAAAAAGGACCCAACAACATTAAAGAATTTGAGGGTTGGAAGGAACCTTAGCAACCATCTAGTCCAACCTGCACATGGAAGGAATCCCCATTATAACAGAGCCAAGAAGTGGTCATCCCCTTATTTCCCAAAATGAGGAGATGGCTAGGAGCATTTGGCCAATGGCCTGTGACCTGTCTTTCTACTGGCCAATCAGCCAATGTAGATGTTTTGACATCTGTTTATCAGCCCAGTCCATGGGTCTGCTCATCAGCAGATAGAAGGCCTCATTGGTAGGCCCTCCTGAAACATCAAGATAGGTCTGTCAAAAGTACAAGAGACTCATAATGGAAAGTGTAATCCACATCCAGACAAAGAACTGATGGACTCTTCAGATAGAAGCATACTTTTTTAACTCTATTTTTTTCATGGTTTTTTCCATTTGATCTGTTTCTTCTTTCACAACTGTGACTAATAAGGAAATGTTTTACATAATTGCACATATAACCTATATCAAATTGCTTACCATTTTAGGAAGAAGAAAGGGGAAGGAGAGAGGGAAGAAAATTTGGAACTCAAAATCTTGTAAAAACAAATGCTAAAAATTGTTGACATATAATTGGAAAAAAAAAATACTATTTAAAAAAGAGATCAGTCTGTCAGGGTCTCCTTATCAGCTCATTTGTCCATCAATGGAATTCTGTATTTTGTGTAGACCCTCCTGGAAGATCAAGGGTAAGGTCTATCTATCAATGAAATTCATCATTTTTAGTTTGTTTCATCTGTATTGTCTGGTCCTATAGCACTATAAAACTAAGACCCTGGAGGAAGTGGGCATCTCAGATCTTGAGGAAGATCTGGGATCCTATTCATTAAAGGGGGTCAGGTCCCTTTAATAAATTCTTATTGGCTCAGATCTCTGTCCTAGTGGGATTTTTCTTGCAGACTGGACATTTTGGGGCCCACGTTCTTAAATCATGGTGCTAAAACTGAATGCACTGCACTAAATAAGCTCTGTCTGATGGGGACAACACTGGTTGGTGGGACTTTCTTCTCCCTGTTCCTGGAAGCTATGTCTGTTTTAAGGCAGCCCAGGATTGCATTTACTTTTTCTGCCTGCCATTTCATGTTATTGACTCATAATGAGCTTGCAGTCCATTTAAATCTATAGATCTTTTCCAGAACAACTGTTGTCTATCCATGATAACTCTATGTTATACTGGTAAAGTTGACTTTTTTGTACCCAAGTGCAAGACTTTACATTTATCCCTTTTGAATTTCATCTAATTAGATTCAGTCCAATGCTCTAGCCTGCTAAGCTCTTTCCAGATCCTGACTCTATCATTCTTTTTGTTACCTATCCCTTCCTACTTCGTGTCATCCAAAAATATGATGAGTATGTTATCTATGCCCTTATCCAAGTCATTGATAAAAATTTTAAACAGCATAGGGCCAAGCACAGATCTCTGTGCTATTTCATCAGAAACTTCCTGCAATGGCATTGAATTATTACCAATTGCTCTGAATCTGACCATCCAACCAGTTCTAAATCTATCTGTAGTCTCACTTAATCCATCTCTTAATCCATCATTTAATCCATTCTTCTTCTCCACAAGAATAACACAAGGTGCTTTATCAAAAGATTTGCTAAAAGGTGCATAAACTATACCCTTAGCATTCCTATCTTCTCTGAATTTAGTAATTTTGTTAAAAAAGGAAATGAGATAAGTCTATGATGGCTGTTTTTTGATGAAGCAAAGACCGATCCAGCACCATGGGTTTTATTCTTTCATGTCTCAATGACGCCTATGAGGTTGAGAAAGGAATTTATAATTTTCATTAATTGATATGACATGTATAATGAATATGCTAAGAATTAAGTTTTCTCAAGAGCTGCCTTTCTGGTTTGGAAGTCAGACTCACAATGCAGCTTGAACTGATTAATCAAAACTCTGACAATGCTCACAATCACTGGACCTCAAGTAAAGCATGTCAAAGATTGAAGGTATTGTGGAACTTATGGGTTTCTCGTGGGAAGCCACTAAATGATTGTTTGTAATCTACCTTCCCCTCCCTCTTTCCCTAGTTGTGACTTAAATATGTAACCTGTGCTTTTACTTAAGCTAAGAGAACATTCTTCACTCTGAAACTGATTAATTAAACTACTTGATTACTAGCATTCCTATCTCTAGGCCTGAGAGGCTCTGAGCATTCTTCGGTTAGAGACTGGCTCAGCACAATCCTTGTTAGCAGGACGAATTTGTCTTCTTTCATTAGAACCTCTGATTCTTCATTTGTTGCTTAAAATTTGGGCCTTGGTATGAAAAAAAGCCAATGGGCAATGACATATTGGTTCAGGGAGAAGTGTTGCAGGCTCCAGGAAAAGGGGTCTATGCATGTGTATGTATGTAGGGGGCATATTGAATGAGAAGCATTAGTATTGAAGGATTAGTATAGGTTATTTGGTGACTGTAAAAGGTGGTTGCAACAGCTGAGAGAGAATCAATGAACAATTGAGGCCATGGTTTTGGCTATTTCATGGTTTTGACCTTTCTTGTATTTTGTCTCCTTTGAACAGGAGGTCTGTTGTCTAGGTATCTCAACTACTATTCTTCTTTTGTTATAGTTTCTCTCTGTAGTATCTAATTTGAGGTATATGTATAGGCAGTTTTCTTCTTCCCTCATAATTTTTTTCATTTAAATTTCTTTTGATTAGATTTCCAAGACACCTAATAAATACAGTCTTACCATTCTTTGTTAAGTGTACTCCATCTCTGGCCAGGAATCTGTCATCTCTACATTTTAAGCTGTGGCCCCAAAATACAAATCCCATCTTCAGAAGTCACTTTCTTAGCCACTTCTAAAATTCATTTTTCTTTTCTGAATTTCTTGCCTTCAATGGGCAACAAAGAAGAAAATACAATCTGTCCCCCCTTGGTCTTTGGTTTCTTGCCCAAGGCTTCATAATCTTTGACAATACTTTGTAGGTTCCTTCTGGTGATGTCATTTGTGCCCATGTGAATCAATCACCAGAAGTGGGTAGTTGTTATCCATTTTGATAAGTCTTGGCAGGTTCTCTGTTATGCCTTGGATACATATCCCAGGAAGACAATAGACTTCTCTATCTCCATCTATCCAACAACAGAGAGTTGCCTTAGTACTCCTGAGGAGTTACTACTACTGTGTTTTTCCTCTGAGTTGGAGGACAATCTGCTTCTTCTTCCTCAGAAAACCAGCTCTCTCTTCTTCAAGAAGAGCCTCAAATCTGTTTTAAACTTGAATTCTATAGCTATCATTTTCCTTCCCTTTCTCCTCTATGTAATACTTTTCCAATCTAATATCCTGACAAGGATCAAGCCTCCTTTCCTCCACATCCCACCCACCCCCCTTAGACTCTAGCCTTGTTTCTTTTACGAACATTTCATTCTAACAACTTGGAATGTGGAGACACATTCTTTGACTCCCTAAATTAGCCTAGACTTGGAACACAAATAACTGTCCCTTGGTTGTGCCAGAAATACAAACATCACACTTTCAATTCAAGTCACCACATTGTCTCTTCTACTTTCCATAATGGCAAGACTGGCAACAAGCACTTATCAAGTGTTATCTGTGTGCCAGGCACTGTTCTAAGCCAGGGGGTGCAAATATATGACAAAACAAAGGCAGTCCCTGGTCTCAAGAAACTTATATTCTAATGGAGAAAGAAGACAAGACATAAAAGGGAACTGAAAAGAGGAGAGGAGATAGGTAAGGAAAAGGTACGCAATCAGGGGCAAGGTGGCAAAGTCCAGAGAAGCAAAAGGTGTGACTGGCCTGGGCTTCTCCTCAAAATAGAAGCCCAAGAAGGAGCTCACCAATGGAAGAGGGGACTGGCATGGTGGTGCAATACCCCAGAGTAAAAAGGAGGCTGAGTCATAGTAAAGTCTGGAGAGTCAGAAGCATAGCTAGAGGGGAATGAAGGATGACTGGCCTAGGTCCTTTCCCAAAATGGAGACCTCAGAAGCAGCTCACCAATGAGAGAAGGGTTGACCATTTCAGCTTTCTTTTAAAAAAATTACTTGTGGTTGTTTATACCTCAATCTTAATCACCTGGTTAAAATTTTTACACCCAATTATCACCTCCTAAAAACTTGGCAACAAAACTTACTTTCTTTCCCTTGGTTTCAAAAACTCTACAGGACCCTCCCTATCCTTGCACCAATCTACCGTGTTTCCCAATTTTCCCTGTCCACTAATCCTATCAATTTGCATTACCCTCTACTTGTTCTCTTTTCTTGCCTTGCCAACTATCTTTCCCTAATCTTTTTTGAATCTATCTCTTCAGACTCTGTTCCCTAACTCTCCTCAATCTTGTTACATCCTTTTTAATTTTCCTTTATTCTACTCTTCTTTCCACTTAGAAGCAGATTCTAGACTATATTCAGGTGGTGAGCGGTGTGTTCTTTCTATGGTTATTTTACCTTCTGGTTCTAGGACTTCAGGGCAGTTTTCCTTTATGATTTACTGAAAGATACTGTCCATGCTCTTTTTTTCATCATGATTTTCAGGTAGTCCAATGATTTTTAAATTGTCTCTCCTGGATCAATTTTCCAGGTCGGTTGTTTTACCGATGAGGTATTTTATGTTTTCATCTATTTTTTCATTTTTGTTTCTGTTTGACTGATTCTTGCTCTCTCATAGAGTCATTAGTTTCCATTTGTCCAATTCTAGTTTTTAACAGATTGTTTTCTTCTGTTAGTTTTTGTACTTCCTTCTTCAATTGGCCAATTGTATTTTTAAGGGATTTGTTTTCTTCAGTGTACTTTTTTTCCAGTTTGCCAATTGTGTTTTTTAGGGACTTGTTTTTTTCAGTGTATTTTTTTTTTGTATTTTTTAAGGACTCTTCTATCTCTCTCATTAGACTTTTAAAATCCTTCTTGAGCTCTTCTAAGAAGGCTTTTTGGGCTTCAGACCAGTTCATATTCCCTTTTGATGTTGCAGATGTGGGTTTGTTGACAATGTTGTCCTCTTCAGAATTTCTGTCTTGATCTTCACTCTTCTCATAATATGAATCTATGGTACATTTCTTTTTACTCATGGTTTCTTTATTCCCTGGCCTTTAAAGAGATTGAGCTCTCCTGCTGGGGAACAGAGGGCACTGACCCAAGCTTCTTGTGTTGGGAGCCTAGGTCTTGGTCACTGGCTTTGTGTGCTGGGGCCTCTTATGTTGGCAATTGGAGGCTGTAGGTTCTGGCAGCTTACCTGTGTTGGCTGGAATCAGCAAGGCTGGAACTTTCAGGCAATTCTAGGTTGCCTGCTTTTCCTTTCCTTTAGCTTTCTTCAGCTCCTTTTAGATGGGTGCTGTAGGGTGTTTATCTGCCTGGGGCCCCCTTGCAATGCTGCCTCCCTCGTTTCTGCTAATGCACTGGGAGATTCCTTTGTGGTAGAGTGCCAAGGCACCTGGTGGTTTTCTGAGCTGGTTTCCATGGTTCCCTGCCCTCACTGAGGCACTGGGAGGTCCAGGTGTTGGTGTTTGCCTGCTGTACCCCCTGAGCTTCAGGATCTCCTTCTGGTTGACAGTTGGAGGCTGTTGGGTTCTGACAGCTTACCTGGTGTTGGGTTGGAATCAGCAAGGCTGAGACTTTAGGAGGACTCTAGATTGCTTTCTTCAGCTCCTTTCAGATGAATGCTGCAGGGTGCTTATCTGCCTGGGGCCCTTTTGTAGTGATGCTTCCCTTATTTTTGCGGAGGCACTGGGAGACCCATTTGCTGGGCTGCTGCACTGCTGTTCCCCGTCTTTCTTCTAGTTCAGCTGTTCCAGCACCAGTCCTATTAAACTACATCAAAAAAAGTCTCTTTGGGCTATCATCTTGGTGCTTGGGCTTCTCAGGGTTCCCCCTTGAGCTGGAAGTAACATTTGGTCTGGAATCCTGCTTCCAAAGTTGCCATTGCTAGAACTTCTGGGTTCAGGGACTATATTATCTGTGCTTACAATTGAAAAGGGCAAATGAAACCCCCAAATGGCAACTCTGTATCTCAGGGACATAGGGCCTAGAGGGAAGGAGGTGACTAACCCTCCCCACTGCCCACCCATGCTACAGATGAACAGAACCTTTACCCCCTGGACTGCAGAAAAGAGAGTGAGACTAAGGAAGTTTCTGTTTTAAAGATTTGGCTATGGCAGCCAATGTAGAGAGGCTGCTTCTACCCGTGTGATAGGAGAACACAGGACTCTTCTTCCAGAAGCTGGTCCCTGGCATCCTTCCCGTGAGTACCTCCATCTTTGGGAATCTGGGCATGTGTCAAAGTCCCATTACATGTAATTATATAATTATGTTGTATTTGTCTGTGTAAATTTTGGAACCTCCCAGTAGAATATAAACTCCCACGGGACAAAGGCTGTTTCATATTTTGTATTTGTGTCACCAGCAGCTGGGCACATGGTAGACACAATGCTTACTGAATGAATGAAAAGGAACACAGGGCAGAAGAAAGATCACTGCCAAAGTAGGGAGATTTAAACTCTAGAACTGATTCTACCATTAATATGCTTTGTGACCTTGGGCAAATCATTTATGCTGCCTGAACCTCAGTTTCCTTACATGAAAAAGGAAAGAATGGGCTTCAAGATTTCTTTCAACTCTTTACAACCAGTGTCTCTGATAAAGGCCTCATTTCTAAAATATATAGAGAACTGAGGTGAATTTATAAGAATACAAGTCATTTCTCAATTGATAAATGGTCAAAGATATGAATAGGCAATTTTCAGAGGAAGAAATTAAAGCTATCTATAGTCTCATGAAAAAAATGGTCTAAATCACTATTGATTGACTCTGAGGTACCACATCACACCTATGAGATTGCCTAACATGACAAAACAGGAAAATGATAAATGTTGGAGAATATGTGGGAAATTGGAACACTAATGCATTGTTGGTGGAATTGTGAACTGATCCAACCATTCTGGAGAGCAATTTAAACTATGCCCAAAGGGCTGTAAAACTGTGCATACCTTTTGACCCAGCAATACCACCTCTAGATCTGTATCCCAAAGAGATTATAAAAATGGAAAAAGGACTCACATGTACAAAAATATTTATAGCAGCTCTTTTTGTGGTGGCAAAGAATTGGAAAGTGAGGGGATGCCCATCAACTGGGGAATGGCTGAACAGGTTGTAGTATGAATGTAATGGAATACTATCGTGCCGGAAGAAATGATGAGCAGGCAGGCTTTAGAAAAACCTGTAAAGAATTATATGAGCTGATGCTGAGTGAAACCAGGAGAACATTGTACACAGTAATAGCTACATTGTGTGATGACTGACTTTGATAGACTTCCTCAGGGTGTGAGTTCCTGGTACAAAGACTTCCAAGCTCCTCCAGAGTCCCAATTAGCTTGAAATCCTTTGATCTTGTGATCCTAACTGAGAATGTGGGGAGAGGGCTGTGGTAGAAGGAGGGAAAGGGTGTGCTGAAGGAAAATAGAATGAAAGGGTTAGAGAGATTAAGCATATCCAGCACCCCCTTCCCTCATTGCCTAAGTCCTAGAAGGAATTCTCAAGGCAGAGCTGTAACTAATTTTTTTTTACTCTCATTATAGAAATCCATGATAAAGAGAAACTGAGGCAACAAATTTCTGAGCATGATCCATTTATTAGTAAATCTAGTGATTGCCAACAAACAGGATCCAGGGCTTCTTGGTAACCAAGGACACATCTAACAGTCAAAATGGCTCTTTCATAATCATACAAAGGAACCCCAAAATAGTGACATCAATCTGTCATTACAAAGGTTACTAACCACAAGTTCCACCAATTTATCATAAGGTGGCAAGTCCAGTGGTTGACAGTCTCTGAGACAGAACAGGAAGCTTGTGATTTACATGTTATTGACTTTTGATACATTAGAATATTGATTAGAATTTTGTGTCTGGAAGTCCTGAGGAGGGGAACTTAATAAGTGGAGAGTGGCTCAATAGAGAACTAATAGCTGCAAGCTTAAGCAGGTCAGAGGAAATTCAAGTTCACATACTAAGGGAGAGTAACTAATATATAACAACTTGACCATTAATACATAGTAAGTTGATTAAGCCTTAATGAAATAAAGTAGTATATCAGATTTAAATATCCTCTTCAGTGGGTCACTTACATAAATAATTATCTAAGGTATAAATCAAAGTGAGAATCATCGGTATCTAATGAACCCTGTATAATGCCATGTATCATTCTATGAGTTTGTTGAAGGTAAAGTGACAATTATAAAATCAAGAAGCTTGAATTAAATCTACATGTACAAAGCCACTTAATAAAACAATTATGAGGCCTAAAACAAAGAAAGCATATTTAACTAGAATAGCTAGTATGCCTTTTCCAAGAGAAAAACCAAGAAAACCAGGAAGAGGCATCCCACCGTGGAGTATCTTCATTACGCAACTGGATTTCTGTCATAGCCTGTTGGAGTATGTGGAAACTTGTTACAGTCTCTCCTGATATCCATTAACATAGGAATAACAGGATCGATTGATCACGGCATGAGATCTTCCTTGTGAAGCTGCAAAGGAGTGAATGGATTCACTTGTGGCCTGGGCCGACTTCTCAGTCCCAAGTGAGAGATTTCTAGCTGCCTACTCCAATGCAGAGACACAGATAGATAGATAGATAGATAGATAGATAGATAGATAGATAGATAGATAGATAGATAGATCGATCAATAGATCGATGGATAGATGGATGGATGGATGGATGGATGGATGGATGGATGGATGGATGGATGGATGAATGGATGGATGGATAGAGATAGAGATATGTGTGTGTGTATGTGAATATATGTGTATGTGTGTGTGTGTGTGTGTGTGTGTGTGTGTGTGTGTGTGTGTGTAAATATGGATCAGAGGACCTTTATCCCCCCTTTCCGTGTTCTTTTATGTGGTTACTGATGTATGTCCTTACTTTCTTGCTTTTGACGTTGGTGCCACCATGTACTAATTTTAGAGGGGAGATTAACATATCACCAAGAAAACTCAGGAAATATAAACACCATGAATCAAAAGGCCAAAACAATAGAATAATGCAAAGCCCTGTGTTAAGTTGTGAGAGTACAAAGTAGTTCTTGCTCACAGAGAGCTCACAATCTAACAGGGGAGATAATACATATGGAAATTCTAATATATTAATTCCCCCCTGCAACCTGGCAACCCACTCCCAATGTCCATTTAAGGGGTGCATTTTCATTTTGATTCCCCGATGTTCCAGGCTGGTCAGCAGTACTTGGAATAGGCCTTCCCAGGAGGGCTGAGTTCTGATGGTCTGCTGGAAATTCTTGATGTAGACTTTGTCACTGGGATGGAGGGGCAGCTAGCTGGTACAGTTGTTAGAGTGTCAGGCCTGAAGTCAGAAAGACTCATCTTCTTAGGTTCAAATCTGGCCTTAGACACTTACTAGCTATGTGACCCTGGGCAAGTCACTTAACCCTGTTTGCCTCAATTTCCTCATCTGTAAAATGAACTGGAGAAGGCAATGGCAAACTACTCCAGTATCCTTGCCAAGAAAACCTCCAATAAGGGTCACAAGAATCTGAAATGACTAAATAACAACAATTTTTATAATTTTCAGAAGTGGTAGATAAATAGTCCTAGATGAAACTCACTCTTCCTACTGTCAGCTAAATTTGTAAACTTCCCCACTTTGCCTGAGAGAGGTCTTAGTTCCTTAAACTGCAGCACTTCAGAGTTTCATAACTTGCTGTCAGTGAGGCTGATCAGATCCTATGACCTCGACCAAGTAAGAAGTCCCTCCCAGAGAAGGATAGCCCGAGGGCATTTGGACGCTTTCTCCCAAAAGTAAGTCATTACTATTATTATTTTCCAATTTAAAACAAAATATACCTCCTTAAATATTTATCAGTTTTCAAACATCTTAACCACATTATTTCAACAATTTAATTTAGAATCTAACAGCATCTGGATTAAAAGGAGAAGTTACTATTTTAACAGTGTGTCTGATATGATGTTTCCCCAAATGTTTACTATATAAGAAAAGTTTCACATGTATTTTAAACGTGAAACAAGACTTATTACCAGTTATTAATGGAGTTGAATGCACTTCCACATTATCTTACATAAAAAATCACTTTTGGCATTCTGTATTGATTGTATGTATTCTATATTGATTGCATTCAAGAACATTAACATTCATATAGTGCTTACAACCTGATAGGCCTTTTCGGGTGTTTAAAGCTTAATTTATAGAGTTTCAGATCCTGCTTTCTGTAGTACCTTAAAATGTTTGTTTTGGAATTTCTCAGTTGTTATTTGTATTTCTTAAATATATCAGCATAACAATTTTCTAGTGTATGTCACAGGGCAATTCCCTTTATGAGGACACCTGTCTTATAAGGTTGAATATCATGGCACAATGCCAATTTAGAATAGCATTCTCTAAGTGGCAGAGAATTACCAAAGAAATGTTTTGTCCAATTTAATTCTTACAAGGGGTGGATATTGTATTGCTCATTTTCTGAGTAAGTTAGACACTTATGTGTTAAGTACTTCACAATTATTTGGTCCTATCAACAACCCTGGGAGGTAGGTACTATTATTATTATTATCTCCTTTATAGATTAGCAAAGTAGATCTATATTAGAGTGCAGTATCTGTAATAAGAGAGCATATGTCACTGCAAATGAAACCACCAAAATGAAGTCTGGGGTTTACAATCTTAAAGAGCAATATTTAGAACCTCAATTTCCCCAAGTGCTATTTACTGTTAATATTTCCAATTTCAAGGTCAACCTTTTTTAGTTAGCTCATGAACCAAATCATTTCATTTTGCTTTCTTAATTTGACCAGTCTTCATATCTTAAGGGTGTGGGGGGGGAGAGGGAGATATGGAGAGTGCAGGTCTTATATTTTACCCGGTGCATCTATTCTTTTCTGTAATTTTTTAAACCTTCAGTACACCCAAATAATTTTATGCTGTGAATTTTACTTTTAAGAGTTTTCATTTGGTACTCTTTAAATTATTTACAGAAATTTCCCTAAAACTTTCTCAAATCTTTGTCTCAGTGGGGTCAAAACCCTTCCTCAAATCTCCTGTTTCAAAACTCCAAAAACCTTTTACACTCAGACCCTTCATTCACTCTCAATGTAAACAGACTATGACTTTATTTAGTTTTTCTACCCTTTCTCCTCTTGTCCCTACTGGCTCAAACTTTCTTTCTTCTTTGTCCTCCAGTGGACATTGATTAAAACCATTCAAAACTCCATCTTTCTTTTGTCTTTCCATATGCTGACCCAACACTTCTTTTACTTTCTTCTTCTTACTTAATCCTTTTAGTTTCTATTTCCCAATCATATCCTCCAGGGGTGGGGAACCTGGGTCCTCGAGGCCACATGTGGCCCTCTACATTCTCAAGTGCAGCCCCTTGACTGAATCCAAACTTCCCAGAACAAATCTCCTTAATAAAAGGATTTGTTCTATAAAATTTGAACTCAGTCAAAAGGCCATACCTGAGAACATAGAGGGCCACATGTGGCCTCAAGGTCGCAGGTTCCACACCCCTGTGACCTAGACTATCTATAGAACTCATCTTCACTCCACTATACCTTTCCCTTTACAATTTAGAGCAAGTTGTTAGTTGCAAGACTGTTGCCTTTGGAGTTCTAAAAGTTTAGGATGTACTCCAATATCTTTTTGATGTCTTTGTTTCTAGATTGTTGGAAGCAACTAAATATTTTGTTTGTTTGTTGTTCAGTTGTGTCTGACTCTTTGTGACCCCTTTTGGGGTTTTCTTGGCAGACATACTGGAGTGGTTTGCCATTTCCTTCCCTAGCTAATTTAACAGGTGAGGAAACTGAGGCAAATAGGGTGAAGTAACTTACCGAGGGTCACACAGCAACTTTGGGCAATGAGATGGCACAGTGGATAGAGTGCCAGGCCTGGGGTTCAAATCCGGCCTCAGACACTGACTAGCTGTGTGACCCTGGGCACTTCACCTTTTTTGCCTCAGTTTCCTGATCTGTAAAATGAGCTGGAGAAGGAAATGACAAACTCTTCCAGTATCTTTGCCAAGAAAACCCTAAATGGGGTCATAAAAAGTTGGACACTACTGAAATGACTGAACAGCAGCAGCAGCAAGAAGTATAGTTATGACTTAATTGTTTAGGCAAACCAGAAGCAGATACCATGATAAAACAGACATCACTTTAAATTAAATTGTACTTACTTTTAAATTGCTTCCTGATTTAGACAAGCTTTTCTTGGCCGTGAAATAGTAGAAATAACCTGGAGAACAGGAACTCTGACTTATTTCTTTCCCCTCAAAACTTAGGCACAGTGCTTAGTGGCTGCCAAATGGTTAGATTGAATAGATATTAGTAACAGTGGATTGGCTTATATGCATGGACTATGGAGTTCAGCCCTTCAGAGAATTTCTCCTCACTTCCCATTCCATTAATCAGTCTGTATCCAAATCTAAACTATAATAATAGAATACAACCTAGATACACAAAGGGATTTGTGATTTCTATATTGTGGGAAATCCCACCATATCCCCAGCTGTAATTTAGATAAATCATAAGGAGGTGTCTGTGGCTCAGGGAGCTTAAGGGACATGACTTGAGTTAGAGAGTTAGTATCAGAGGCAGAATTTGAACACAAATCCACCTGCCCAAGAAGTACTCTGTCCACTACCCCACTGTCACTATCATAATAATGGTATTTACAGTGTAAATTAATTAAATTTACAGTGTAAAAGACTGAAAGTGCTCCCACAGTCATCATCTTCATTTAGTCTTCACAGCAAACCTGATAGGTGGTACTGTTATTGCCATTTTATAGATGAGGGAACTGAAGCTTATAAAAATAACATGATTTAAGGCCAAATAGCTAGAAAGTGGAATAACAATAATAATGGCTGGCACTTATAGATCTTAAAATAATATATATGTATATACACCTATGTGTATATATGCATGTATATACAAACATATACAGATTTACATTATAGCACATGTTATGTTATGTTATGTTATGTTATGTTATGTTATGTTATATCATATTATGTTATGTTATATCATGTCATGTCATATTATGTTATGTTATATTATGTTATGTTGTGTTGTTATTTTGTGTTATACAATGTCATACTATGTCAAGTTATACATATTGGGTTGTGTGTTATATCGTATTGTATATCATATATCATAGCCTGGATTTGACCCCCAGCTATTGGTTCCTGGTCTAGTGCTCCTTCTCCTAAGTCACCCAGCTTCTAATGAATAACTTAATAATGCTCTTCTTTGGATTTTTTTCTTTGTAAAAGAGTTTTACTGATGTCTCTGTTTTTCTATTTCACAATAATTTCCACTACAATCTGCACCATCACCACCACACACACACACACACACACACACACACACACACACACACACACAAACCCTTCTAACTGAGAAAAACAGACGAGCACAACCAAGTGACAGTGACTATGTCTAACCATGTATGCAGCATCCCCAACCAGAGTCCTCTACCCCCACTGAGAAGGGGGTTGATCTCCCATTCTGTGGAACCTAAGCTTCACTGAGTGTCCTCATCCGTGAAATGAGGAATCTAAATAAGATGACCTCGGAGTTCCCTTTCAAACTATGACCCCCAATTTGACACAGAACAGAATACAGGGATCTAAGATAAGGCTCTGGGAGTGAGGAGGGGGCACTTAGAAGGACTGGGGGCATTACACAGCTTTATGTTAAATAATAGTAATAATAATAGCAGCTAACATTTATGTAGTACTTTGAGGTTTATACAGCATTTTGCATATGTTATTTCATTTCATCAAGTAAACATTATAAGTGAAACAAGATTCTTATTAGTAACTGCTATTTCTGGGTCACCAGCCCAGGCACTCATTGGAATAGCAGTAACTCCCTTCTGCATGTTCTGAGGATGATGAAAGTAGGTTTTGCCCTACTGTGACCATGATGCCCTCTGCAGGGGATTGGTTAAAGATGAGGAAACTGAAAACATAATTTGTTTCCCTCTTTGAGACATGTTTTCCAAACCCATCTCCTGAAGAAAGCCATCTCCCATCCAATTCCCACCCATCCCTACCCCTCATTCAGAATGCTAATAGAGCATAAGCTCCTTGAGGACAGCCAGGATCATTCCTTTTTTGTCTTGTATCCCCAGTGCCTAGCACAATGCCCAGCACGTAGTTGGTGTTAAGTAAGTGTGTTGTTGGTGGCAACTAGGTGGCACATCGGAGACATGAAGACATCTTCCTGAGTTCAAATCTGACCTCAGACACTTATTAGCTGCTTGACCCTGGGCAAGTCACTTTAACCTTGTTTGCCTCAATTTCCTCATCTGCAAAATGAGCTGGAGAAGGAAATGGCAAACCACTTCAGTATCTTTGCCAAGGTAACCCTGCTGAGGTCATGAAGAGTCAGACACAAAGTGTTTGTTGACCCAATGACTCATTTCACCTAGAAAATTTGTAGACTATACAGCATGACTCTTCCAGAGACAGGCCATAAAGATTCCAGCTCTGGGCTTATGCATTATTAATAATAATGGCTAGCATTTATATAATATTGTGGGTTTTTTTAAGATTAGGTTTCCGTATCTCATACAGGCTAAAAGTGCAGGAACCACTCATGGGTAGAATCCCCACTCTTATCATTTTGGGAGCCTTGACCTGCTCCATTTCTGACCTGGGCCATTTTGCCCTTCTTTGACAATGTGGTAGACCCCATTTCCAGAGGCTCACCACATTCATGCCAAATTTAGTTCAAACATGTAATAGGTTTAGCCCACTGCAGCTTGGAACTCTTGAGCTAAAGAGATCCTCCCTGGCAGCAGAGATTCCAGGTGTTGGTCACCTTAACATGCTCTAGATTGTTAAAAAGATTTGCAAAGTGCTTTCTCCATGTCTGATTTGGAGTCAGAGGACCTCAATTCAAATCCCAGCTCTGCCATGTACAATCAGTGTGATCTTGGGCAAGTGATCACTTAACCTCTCTGACTTGGTGGCCCCATCTGTAAAATGAAGGAGTTGGAGTAGATGGCCTCTGAGATCTTTTCTGACTCCAAACCTGTAATCCTGATTGTTCCAATGTCAGAGGTGATGGGAACACTTGTATTGGCATGTTTCCTTTTCTAAGTTTGGCCCTGTTAAAACATAAAAATATTTAATACTTAAAAACAAAACAAAACAAAGTTCTTTAAGTAATGTGGAGTCTCCAAAACATGCTTCTTTCTGCCCCTCCCTCAATTCCTTACATTTCCTTCAACAGACTTCCTGATTAGCCCAAAGGGAACAGCAGATCTTAAAATGGGTGAATTGACCCAGGGCCCAGGTGGGGGATTTGCAAAATCATCCAGGGGTATCCTGGTGTGGAAAACGACCTTCTTAGCTGGGGCCCTTAAGAGGGCAATGAAGGTCCAGCTAAGCCTGGGAAACTTTAGCTAAAGGATTAGGTTAGTACACTTCATGCTACTCCATCTGGGACTGAACAGATTTCTGTTATATAGATTACTATTTCCATTATCCTACTGTATTATTTCCAATTTTGCATATTCTTTTCCCCCTTTTTATAGTTCAATATCACTCCTCCTTTTCCCTGCCAAGTCCCTAAAAGAAATAATCTATATCATTGCCTACCCTTCTGCCCCTCCTACTCAATTTTTACCTCCTTTCAATCTGGCTTCCAGCCCATCTACGAACTGAAACTGTAATCACCAAGTTTACAAGTGATCTCTTAGCCGATAAAACCAATAGACTTTTCCAGTCCCCATCCTCCTTGACCTCTTGGTAGCTTTCCAGGCTGCTGAGCACTCTGTCCTGCATATTCTCTTGTTGCTTGGCTTCCCTAACATTGCTCCCTCCTGGTTCTCCTCCTATGGGGTCTGACTACTTCTTCTTAAGTCTCTTTTGCTCTACATAATATGTCTCTTGACCCCTAACTTTGGGAGTCCTCTAAGGCTCAGTCCTGCCCTCTTTGCTCTGCCTCAGTGAACTCATCAGTTCCCATGGGGTTCAATTTTCATTCCTATGCTGGTGACTTATAGATCTATATGTTGTCGTTGTTGTTCAGTCGCTTTCAGTAATGTCCAATTCTCCATGACCCTATTTGGGGTTTTCTTGGCAAAGATACTAGAGTAGTTTATTATTTCTTTCTCCGCAGCTCATTTTACAGATGAGGAAACTGAGGCAAACAAGGTTAAGTGACTTGCCCAGGGTCATACAGCTAGTAAGTGCTTGAGACTGGATTTGAACTCAGGTCTTCCTGACTCCAGACCCAGTGCTTCATCCACTTCGACACCTAGCTGCCCCAAAATCTGTATATCTAGCACCAATTTCTCTCCTGAACTCTAGTACCAGATTATCAACTACCTGTTGGACATCTCCACCTGACTGTCCCAGAGGGATGTCAAATTTATCATGTCTAAAATAGAACTCTACATTTCCTCCCAATTCCATACCTCTATCAAACTTCACTGTTTCTCTTGGGGTAGTGACCATCTTTCCATGACCTGGTTTTTCACATCAGAATCACTTTTGATTCTTTCTTCTTTCTTATCCCCATATAGCTAATCTGTTGCTAGGCTTGTTGGGATTCCCTCTACAACAGCTCTGGCATGTATCTGAATTCTCCCCACTCAAAGATATTCTGCTCTAGTTCTGGTCTTCACCTCCTATTGTCTAGAATTCAGGGGTGGGGAACCTGTGGCCTTGGGGCCACATATGGTCTTCTAGGTCCTCAAGTGCAGCCCTTTGACTCCGGACCTCACAGAACAAATCCCCTTAATAAAAGGATCCTTTATTTATTAATTTATTATTCTCCTTTTATTAAGGAGATTTGTTCTGTGAAGTTTTGAGTCAGTCAAAGGGCCACACTTGAGGATCTAGAGAGCCACATGTGGCCTCAAGGCTGCAGGTTCTCTACTGCTGGAGATGATTGCCTTAGCCTCCTAAGTGGTCATCCTGCCTCTTGGCTGTTCCTAATTTGATCCATCCTCAACAGAACTGCCAGCCATCACCTGATCGTGCCTCTTCAATAGTAGGAAAACTTCAGTGCCTCCCTATTGCTTTAAGGTAAAAGACAAAACCCTCTGCCTCGCCTTTAATGCCCTTACAACTGTGTTTTCCATCTACCTTTCCAGGCTCATTCCACATTATTACTCTTCATGCATTCTCCATTATAGCCATGCTAGCTTACTGCCTTATACTTGAAATCCTCCCCCTTGTCAGGCGACCCTCAGAGCCTGAAATGCTTTTCCTCATCACCTCCATCTCTTAGAGTCTCTACCTTCCTTCAATGCATGGTCCAGATGTCACCTCCTTACACAAGGCCATTCCTGAGCCCTCTAGCTATTAGTGATCTGTCCTTCCTAAAGTTATTTACTTGGTTTACACTTTGTATCTGTTTGTCTGTGTACATGTTGTATCCTCCAGAAGACTGTAATCTCCTTTTGGGCAGACACTTTCTTCTTTTCAACCGTAGTTTCTAGCACAGTAACCTGGCAGATAGCGTGATAATGTTTGAATTTAATTGAATCAAATGATCCCTTCTCACAAGGAATTCTACAACCCAGTTAAGGAGGCATTTTCTCTGACTGTCGCCCATGCCTGAAATGTTCTCCTTTCTCTACTCTGACTACTGACCTCTCTGGTTTCCTCTAAGTCCAAACTAAAATTCTACCTTCTACAGGAAGCCTTCCCTAACTCTTCTTAATTCCAGTGCCTTCCCTCTGTTAATTATTTTTTAAAAATTTATCCTGTATATAGCTTGATTTGCAGCAATTTGTTTATATGTTGTCTCCCTCATTTGATTGTAAGCCACATGAGGGCAGGGACTTAGCATAGAGCCTGACAAATAGTAGGTGCTTAATAAATGTTTATTGACTGATGTGATTGAAGATAAGATTAGCATACATGAAGAAATTAGAGAAAAACTAAAGATAGAATCCAGTCAAGTACTAGATTGTATGGTATGAGCCATAGTGTTAGACCATGACAGAGAACAGTCACTGTTGGTTAGAATAGCCCAGAGAAGTTTCATTGGAGGTGACGGGACCTCTTGAACTTTGAGGCTAGAGTTTGCATAAGCAAAGGCCAGTGCTGTGTTCCCAGAGGTATGCTGGAGCTAGCTCAAAATGGCTAGTGAGAGCTGATTGTTAAAATTTCAATGTATTTACATGTACCTATGAAATTAAAAAATGCTACAAATCAGGGCTTGATTTATTGTTCTGTTGACTTTAGACTTAAGATGATGGAGAAAATGTTAATTATGCAGATTAAATTTAAAGGTGTGTCATGTGTACATTTCTACTTCCAACCTAACCCCACCCTCACCCAATGAACTGTTTGTTAAACATTTACTAACACACCCTGTCTTACCCTGGTGAGTTCCAAGGTCGAGGAACAGAAATAGTCCTATTTATTGGACTTCAGAAGTTGGTATCACCCAAGCTTTCTAATTCGGATGAAGGAATAAATACATATCTGCTGGGAAGAAGTGGCCCTATAAGAAGTGGGACCTTTTTAAGGGACCTCCACCACAAAACTCCATTGCATTGATGTCACACTCTCAAGAGCTTAGTCTGATATTTTTTTCATATCTTTCCCACTGTTGGGCACATAATGCAGGAATTCCAATCAGTATTTTCCACTGGTATTTCCCATAATGGACTCTCAGGATATATTTTTTGGAAGGGAAGGACCCTATCCATGACTGGCACAGAGAGTCCCATAAGCTTTAAGTGTCCCTGGTTTCAGCTTTTGTTACTATTCAACCTTATTATTAATGACATCTCAGAGCCTCCCTAAAGTGGCATGGGGTTGACTATGGAGGCAGTGAAGTCCCTGTCACTGGAGACTTTCCAGTATAAGCTAGATGACCACTTGTCAGCAAATTTATAGGAAAATTATATAGAACATATGCCTACTTGGATAAATGTTACACTTACAGGACTTCTGAGGCCCCTTCTAACTCAGGTTCTAGGATTCTGAGATGGTAAAATTCTGGGATTCTGAGATGATAAGTGGAAGACCCTGGGGGAGGGGGGAAGGGCAACTTTAGAGAAGAAAGAAAACCTTCTCTTGGGGAGCAGTAGGGAGGAGGAGAAGCTAAAGCACGAAGCAAAGTCATCTGCTGAGAGGCAGATGATTGTGGGGAATATTCTCAGGCATCAAGAATAGATAAATAAAAACATGAGTGGTAGACTAACTTACAATTGGACAGCATGAATCTGTAATGGGAAAAAGGCTGCACTCATCTGTCTTTCTCTAGCCATACTCCCTAGCCTCATAGTCAGAGCAAGGAAGGCAGGTAGGAAGCATAAACTGGGCCTGGGGGTTAGCACAGCAAACCAAGATGAGGGAGTCTTTAGTGTTAGAAAGGGAAATTTCAGTGTTAATTGATTTGTGTTCTCTGTGTGGGTATTCCTACCACTGATGTAGATAGTAACCTGATTATGCTGAGGACTCAGCATGATAGGATGGAAAATGCACTGGCTCCAAGGTCAGAAGACTTGGGTTCAAATTCCACCTTTTATGCTTACCACCTGTGAGACTTGAAAATCAGCCCTACCCCCTGAGTACCAGATCCATCGAAGTGAGGAGATCAGCCAGCAGGCCAAAGGTTTGCTCCAGGATGATGAGGACGATGATAATTCACATTTATATAGCACCTGAAAGCTTGTAAATCCCTCTTCCTCCTAGGCATCATGCCCAGGGTTACAGACCTAGCTGGGTTACTTTGGGGACCACCAGGGAGCGGTCAAGCTATGTTAACTCACTGGAACCAAAGGGGACTCCCACATGCAGTCAGGGTGACTGGGTCTGGGGGAAAGTTATTTCAGCTGCTTCCCTTCTTCAGGAAATCCATTTGGTATTTTCCACTCCCCTCCCGTGTTGCTCCTTACTCTTCCAGGCCTGGGGCTGCTGAGTGTGCAGAGTTCTTGCTAAATTCCTTCCACTCACCACACGGCAGACAGAGTGAGGCCAGAACCCAACCGGCAGTGGTGTGTGCAGAAATCCGGGGAAGGGGGCTGGGGTGAGGTCACTCCTGGAGAAGCCGGGGGTGGCTGACTAGAGCAAGCCCCTAGGGAGACAAAGGAATTGGGTTTCCTGGACTGACTCAAAGCCAGATGAGTAATTTTGCAGTCGACATTTTTGGGAAGAGATGTGGCCATTTTGTAGCTCAAAAATTAGCCCAAATACCTTTTGCAAAGTAGAAAGAAACCAGCGCAGGCTGTGCACACAGTTAAAGCAATGCCATCTGCAACCCTGATAACAGCTCCTGTGTCTGAACCCCAAGCCCGAAGGGGAGCTCTTCAGTTCTTACCCCAGTCCTAGCCTGGTCTTTTGGATCCTCAGCCACCCACCATCCCCACTCCCCTCCAGATTCCTGACTCAGGAATGGAGAAAAACCCTTTCCCCTTAATCCAAACAAAACTAAGTGAGGATTAAAAGGGGAATTAGAGGGAAAAGTAAAAAGAAACAGAAGTTAAAGTTATACCTCAATTTGGTGGTCTTATGAGATCCCATGGATTTAGTTATCACTTCTATATTGACAATTTTCAACTCTACCTCTCCTGCCCCAACGTCTCTACTGACCTTCAGTCCCACATCTCCAACTGCCTTTCAGACAGCACTGACTGGACCTCCAGTAGACATCTTAAACTAAACATGTTCAAACTAGAACTCATTATCTTTCCTCCTAAACCCTTCTTCCTTCCCCCTCCACCATCTCTATTACTATAGAGGGCAACACCAGCCTCCCAGTCCCTTACAACCCAGGAGTCATACTGGACTTTTCACTATCTCTCATCCTCACCCTCCCCCAATTCTAATCTGTTGACAAAGCCTGTCAATTTTGTCTTTGCAATATCTCTCCAATACGCTATCTTCTTTCTTCTGACACCCTAGTGCAGACCCTCATGAGTCTGCTTGCCTCAAGTCTCCTCCAATCCATCCTCTCTTCAGCCACTAAAGTAATTTTCCAAAAGAATAGTTCTGACCACACACACACACACACACACACACACATTCCAGTGGTTCCTTATTGCCTCCAGGATCAAATACAAAAGGCTGTGTTTGGCATTCAAATAGAATGTCCCCTCCTACTTTCCCAGTATTCTTATCCCTCACTCCCTGACATGTACTCTTTTCTGTAGTAACACTGGCATGCGGGCTGTTCTACAAACAAGACACTTCATTTTCTCAGACTGTCTTCTATGCCTTTTGGAATGTTCTCCTTTCTTATCTCTGCCTTCCTTCAAACTCAGCTAAAATTCCACCTTCTAGAGGAAGCCTTTCCTGATCCCCTTAATTCTAGCATCTTCCCTCAGTTAATTGTTTCACATTTTTCTTATATATAGCTTGTTTTGTATATATTTGTTTGCATGTTGTCTCCCCCATTAGATTGTAAGCTCCTTGAGGGCAAGGACTGTCGTGTCTTTTTGCATCTCCACTGCTTAGCATAATACCTGACACATAGTACGTGTTTAATAAATATTTATTGTGTTTGATGTGATTGTCAAATGAAAAATGGATAGCTTTATACCAATTTAATCCTTGGAAAGACTAATCTTGATTCTAACCTATCTCTATAACCCATGGGTGACTTAGCTCACTCACTAGTAGTGCCCTCTATATTTCAATGGAATCATGATTTCATCATTGTGGGTCCTCTCTCCAACACTAGGGCAGATCAACCCATCTCCACTATTTCCTCCTTTGCAGTTCTTATCCTCCATAAAGGATTCACTGAATGCAATAGTTGCCTTTCTCTAAGTCTTTTAATTATATTGTGGGTATGAGAATGGCACTTAAGATGTCCATTAATCTCAACTGTATGACCACCCTACTTCCTTATCTGGTCATATAAATGAATGAATAAATAAAAGAATGAATGAATGAAAAAGCATTTATCATATGCTAGATATTATCCTAAACATAAGGGACACAAATATAAAATCTAGTAAGACCCTACATGCAAGGAACTTATACTCTAATAGAAGACCATATATATGGTGGTGACCAAGATGGTGTGTTTGAATCAAGGCAGATTGTAGATAGAGCCATAGATTATTTGACATGTTCATTTCTGGAATGGTAGTGTTGATATGGTTACTGTTCCCAGAGCAAGAGGTAGAAAGTTAGCATGGAGAGAAGATGGCTAAGGAACAGAAGCTTAGGTAGGCAGAAGCGGGAGCCTGGGTCAATCTAGAAATACTGAAGGTTCGCTAATCAGAAGCCCAGGTCCTCAGGGCCATAAGTGAATGTAGAAGGAATCTAGAGGAGTGTGTGTGTGTGTGTGTGTGTGTGTGTGTGTGTGTGTAAAAATTCCCTTTATCCACCTTCCTCTATCCTTTGAAGCCTTTCAGCAGATGGTCTAAACCAGGTTGCAGGTAGCCAATAGCCTTCAAACTTGTTGGTGAGTTAGGGGGATGTCTACCCCAAGAATGTGAAGTCTTTCCCCAGTGGAATGGGTAGATAAGAACAGTTTGTTCCAGTGGCCACGAAGGTGGCTGAAGCAGGCGCTGTGGAGTGCTTAGAGCTTGTTCAGACATTGAAGGTGCATTTCAGGCCATCGCCAGTTGCCTTGATTTTTGTCTTGCCACTGAACTTCGATGACTAGAAGAGAGAGTGAGGTTGATAACTTTGTGCGATTCTGCCTCACTTAAATCCAATTCACAAAAGAGTCAAGACATCACCCCGTGATGTCATTTGTCCTCTTCAAAATTGAAGGACAAACAACAACAACAATCCTAGCCTTCCAACGGGTTGTGTTAATAATGATAAGTTACTGAATTCTGTTCTCATCATTCTGTAATGCTCACTATGATTCCTTTGTGCTTACCATTCCCTTCTTCAATGTGAGAATAAAGTATCTGTTCCATATCTGATTCATTTATATATATATATTGGTGTCTTTTAAACTTCTCCCCCTTTTAGGGGAAAATCCCAGACTAGAGCCAAGAAGTAGAATTGTTCCCAGAATCTCTGATGTCTGGGGATGATGTGCCAATGAGTATGAGAATTGAGGAACCTGCTTTTCTGATTGAGAGGTCAGACTTCCCCAGCAATGAACTCACTATGCAGCCACGTGGCTGGGGAAGAGGGAAGAGTAAGCATCCTGTGCCCCTGTGTGTCTCAGCAGCAGTTGCCTCTGTGCTCTGGGTAGATATGGATTATATCTGTTAAGAATCCCTTCCTTCCATCAAAGCACAGCACAAATGTCACTCCCTATGTGAGACCTGCTGTGATTTCCCCCTCCCCAAAGCAGTGCTAGTCCCTCCCTCCATCCTGACCAAATGACAGTTATCCCTTCCACATTTCATGGGTTAGGGGTACCTGCATGATCTGGAAAATCAGTGTAAATATTTTTGGCCCTTCCTTTATAACAGAGAATAAGTCTGCACTTTTTTCCTCTTTTGTAATGGGATGTTTACAGTACCTTATTATAAAATTTGGGCTGCTGCTGTTTGTCCTTTGTTCTTGAAGAGGACTATGACATCATGGAGGTGATGCCATGACATGCAAGTGAATTAGATTTAAGTGAGGGAGGTTGTGCAAAGTCACCAGCCTTCCTTTCTCCTCTGGAGCCATCTGGATCCAGTAGTGAGATATAGATCAGGACAACTGGAGAGGTTCCAGGATGCAGTGGGGGACCTTGGCCTTTTTAAGCAAAGGTCTTTAACTGAAGCAGTGCCCATTCAATGATTCAAAATTTGGGTTAAGTATTTGGTCATAGGCTCTGTGTCATCTGCTGGCCTTCATATGCCATCCGTAGCTTCTGCAAAATGCCTCCAAAATACCCATTTAATTTCTTATTCCCACCCACGATATATCAAAATCACAATGGGGAAAGTCATGATGTGGAAGGGATAACTGTACCTTGCACTGATTTTGTACATAGTTTTCTGTGTATGTGCTGTTTCTCTTAGGTGAATATGTTTCTTCAGAGCAGGGATTGTTTTGCTTGTCTTTATATGCCTTGCATAGAGTAAGTACTTAATAAATGCCTACTGATGACTAGAAGATACTTCTGTCTTAACAGTCATCACTGGTAATGAGTTGCTACCTACACACATCTACCATACATCTGTCTGGTGCTTGTTAGATCACTTGCATTAGATAAGTTGGGTTTTGACCTTAAATATAAATTAAATTCAGCTGCTTCCCCTCTCAGATTAAATGGCATCTGAGCCAAATCTCACCCCAATCCATGTGGCATTTAAGGGTTTTGCTGTTCTAACACCAGTAGTATCTGTTTGCCATCTGCTTCTTCATTGTTCCAAAACAGCTGCCTTTCTTTTCTGGCTTCAAAGATAACTACCAGAGCCATAACTAAGAATTCCAAAAACCAAGGCAAGTTCAGTTTATAGGGGCCAGAAGATGGAAGAGCAGAGGGTGTGTGAGGTGTGACAGCTTCTGGCGTGGTTGAGGTAGAGAAATGTCAGAGGGCAGTGGGATTTGAATTTGAGGAACTAGGAGGCCAGGGTGGTTGATGGAAGCAAGGCTTGGAGTGGAAAGAAAAACTGATCCAGGTACTGAACTTCTTAGGGGGGAAAGGAAAGAGACTTAAAGGACCACAGATGACAGTGCCAAGGATCTAGACAGGACAGATGGCACATAGTAGATGCTAAGTAAATGTGCTGGGGATTATGTTAGACTCTGAGAATATGGATTAAAAAAAATGAAACAGTCCCTGCCCTTGGTGAGTTTATATTTTATCAGAAAAGATAATATAAGTATATGTATACACTTATATGTAAGAACACATATAAGTATATAAACTAAGTAGAAAATAAATGCTACCCACAAGTACAAAAATATAGCAGCTCTTATCGTTGTGACAAAGAATTGGACATTGAGGGGATGCCCATCAATTGGGGAATGGCTGAACAAGTTGTGGTACATGAATGTAATGGAATACTATCGTGCTACAAGAAATGATGAACAGGAGGACCTCAGAAAAACCTGGAAAGACTTATATGAGCTGATGATGAGTGAAATGAGCAGAACCAGGAGAACATCGTACACAGTAACAGTCATATTGTGTGATGACTGACTTTGATATACTTGGCTCTTCTGAGCAATGGAGTCTGAATGCAGATCGAAGCATACTATTTGCTCTCCTTTTCCTTTGTTGTTTTGTTTTATTACTTCATTCTCATGGTTCCTCCCATTAGTTCTAATTGTTCTTTACATCATGACTAATGGGAAAATATACTTCATATGAATGTATAAGTGGAGCCTATACAAGATTGCATGCTATCTTGGGAGGAGGAGAAGGAGGAGGAGAAAATTTAAAACTCAAAATCTTATGGAAGTGAATGCTGAAAACTAAAAATAAATCAGTTATTTTTAAAAAAAAATAAATGCCAGTTAGGGAGGGAGGACACTAGCAGCCAGGAGAATCAGGAAGGGCCTCAGGCAGAAGATGGTGCTTGAGTTGCATCTTATAAGAAAAGAGAGACTCTGTGAGGCCAAGGTGAGGAGGGATTGTATTCCAGACGTGGGTGATGGCCAGTGCAAGTGCACTGAGAGAAGAGATGGAGTGCTCCATATGAGGAACAGAAAGAAGACCAGTTTGACTAAACTATAAAGTGTGGAAAGGAGGAGAGGTGGCTGCTAAATGACAGAGCAAGGAATAAGCCAACTCCCCCTCCTGGCTTGATGGATTGTGGGGCTGGAGTGAAGGGAAGGGACAGCCAGCCTTCAAGAGGGCCAAGAAATGAGGCATTTTCTGGAGAAATCAAGGTTTCCCCAAGCACCAGAAAGTAGAATAAAGGTGCCAGTTGGAGCTCTAGAATGAAGGAGAGTTTATTATAAACCAAGGAGCATTCCGAAGGACAAAGTGGAAAGGAAAGGTAGATGAAGATAAGAAGTGCGTAGGCTAAGGATTGAGTTTACTATTAGAGGAAGTGAAAGGGGAGAGGTTAGGGGCTGGGTTTTGTAACTGACCCCTCAGCTGATCCTGGGCTGATCTGGGGTGACCCATGCACATAGCACACGTCCCCAAACCAGACAATCTACTTCCAGAGGATGGCAGGACTCAGGTGAGGGGTTTGACAGCCATGGAAGCCTGCTCAAGGGGGTTGGGGGGGAGAGAAGCACCAAAGAACAGACACATACTAGTTGTGTGACTATGGACAAGGCATTTGACCACTCTGAATTCTCCTGCTCTGAAGAAACTTATATTCACCTAGGAGAAACAGCACATACACAGAAAACTATACACAAAATCAGTGCAAGGTAGTTATCCCTTCTACATCATGACTTTCCCCATTGTGATTTCAATATATTGTGGGTGGGAATAAAAAATTAAATGGAAATTTTGGAGGAGTTTTGTGGAAGCTGCAGATGACACATGAAGGCCAGCAGATGACACAGAGCCTATGACCAAATACTTAACCTTGCCTCATAGCATAGAGATGCTATGAGGATAAGTGAGATCATCCTGGAAAAGTGGGAAAAAAATCAATTCTCTGAGAAGAGGCTACAGAGGGAAATAAACCAAGGACTTATTAGTGGTAGCAGAACATTATTATTACTGTTTCCAGTAATAACGTGAAGCCAAATGAGCAATTTTGCAATCTGCCATTTTGGAGAAGGGATGTGGACATTTGAAGCTTAAAAAGTGATCCAAACACTTCTTCCAAGCAGAAGAAAGAGAATGGACTTTGTAAGGCAATATCCCTGGGAGTCTAAAAATTGCTTTTGCTGCTAAATCCCAAGGTTGGTGAAGAAGAAATGTTGCACCAGGTTCTTAGAATCTTAGATTTAAGAGTTGAAAAAGAATTCCAAGGCTATCTCACTTAACCCCCTCATTTTACAGTAAGGAAATTTCCTCCCAGAAAGGTTAAGTGATCTGCCCAATTTCACACACATACTAAGCAGCAGAGCCAGGATCTGAACCCATGTCCTCTAACTCTAAAGCCATCAGAGTTGAAAGGGACTTCAGAGGCCATTTTATTGGACCCATATCTGAGCAAGAATTTGTTTTACACCATTGCCAAGCTAGATGGCACAGTGGATAGAGCTCTAGGCTTGGAGTCAGGAAGTCCTGAGTTCAAATCCAGCCTCAGAAACATCTTAACTGTGTGGGGAAACACTGGCCCACTTAGGGAAATCAACTTGCCCCAGTCAGGAGCACAGTCAAGATCAGGCTTGACTCCCAGGCCAGAGTTTCTTCTACTATACCTCAATATAAAAGTATTTTAAAAAGTTAAATATGCTGCTTGGAAAAGGAAGGCCTTGGTTCAAATTGTGCCATAAGCTTATACTAGCTGTGTGATCCTGGACAAATAACTTAGCCTCTCAGCCTCATTTTACAAAAATGGGGATAATAACACCTTTCTCCAATGACTTTTGTGATGATTGAACAACAACAACAAAGACAAGAAATGGCTATCTGGCCTTTAACTGAATACCTCCAAGGAGAGGGAGCCCACTACCTTCTAAGGCCACTCCTACTTATGAATGGAGCTCCTTGTTAGGAAGGCTTCCCTGACGTCAAACTCAAAGTTGCTACTTTGTAATTTCCACCCATTGTGGGTCTTCCTAGTTCTGACCTGTGGAGCCAATCAGAATAATCCTAATCCCTCTTCCATGTTACTGCCATTCAAATTTTTGAAGATATCTTGCATGTCCCCCTGCCCTCTCAAATCTCTTCTCAAAATTAAACATCTCAAGATATTTCATATGGCATGATCTCAGGACCTTTAACTGGATTTCTGGGTTGGGAGGGGGAGTTTAGAGGTGATTCCTTAGTAGAGTGGAGGATCTCTAAGCCCCAGTGGAGTGTTTTGGGGAAATCTGGGACCCTCTGTGCCCCAAGACACCAACCTATTCTCACTTATCTCATGATACCCTTCACCATCCTAGCTGCCTTCTTAATGTTGTAGAACCTATCTCTGGTTCTGTTCACGGAATTTGAAAATAACTATAAAAGGGAAGGTTTCAATTCATCCATTTTTTTGGTTCCTTCCAGCTTTGACACTGTAATTTTGTGGTTCTTATTGCCTTTGTCCAGCATCAGGACAGAAGAAACGCAGCACAAAGCCTCTTTACCCAGTCAGGGACCAGATGGGCACTCACCCATTCAGACAAGATGAGTCAATCACTGGTGAGTACCCAGGATGACCTCATCAGGAGTGCATTAACAACCACAGGAAGGATGAGGAACCATTGCTGAGTCACAATCCAGATAAACTAACCAAAACCAGGTTCTAGTTTGAGAGGGTGAGACCCTTACACCCAGGAGCCATCAGAGAAGGCTCTCTGACCCCATAATTCTACAGAAGTCCAGGGCCTCCCCTGAAGAAAGCAACTCTATGAAGCTCCCACCAATATGATGAGATCCTGAATCAGTGATATATCCCAGGCCTTCTGTTTCAAGAGGTTATTAACATTTCTTGCGTGATAGGCCTTCCCACCCACTGGCAGTCCAGCGAAGCTTATGGATTCTCTCAGAATAATGTTTTTTTATGATTTAATATTTTTTTATTTTTCCCCAGTTACACGTAAAAACAATTTTTACATTCTTTTTTTTTAATATTTAGAGTTTCAAATTTTCTCCCTCTCTCCTTCCCCTCCCCCCCTCCCTGAGAAGGCAAGCAATTTGATATAGATTATACACGTGCAGTCATGCAAAACTTATTTTGACATTAGTTATGTTGTGAAATAGACCAAAAACCCCCCAATAACAACAACAACACCACAAGAAAAATAAAGAAAGTAAAGAAAAAGGATCCCTTGATCTGCATTTAGACTTAGCAGTTCCTTCTCTGGAAATGGATAGCATTTTTCATCATAAGTGCTTTGGACCATAAGTCTTGGATAATTGTAATGCTGAGAATAGCTAAGTCATTCACAATCGATCATTGTACAATATTGCTGTTACTGTGCACAATGTTCTCCTGATTCTACTCACTTCATTTTGCAGCAGTTAATGTAAGTTTTCCCAGATTTTTCTGAGACCATCCTGTTCATCATTTCTTATAGCACAATAGTATTCCATCACAATCATATACAACTTGTTCATCCATTAACCAATTGATGGGCATCCCCTCAATTTCCAATTCTTTTTTTTTATTATAAATACATTTAATTATATAGTAATACATCGTAAGAAATGGCCTGATTATCAGTTCATGCTGGCACATGCTGGTACTATGAAGTCATATCATGCCCAGGTCTGACCTCAGTCTTTCTTGTGAACTACCCAATTGCTAATAACAATCTTAGACATACATTTTACATTTTACATACATAAAAGGTAAATACTTTGTCCTTATTGAGTCCCTTGTAATTGGTCTTTGATATGTACTTTATGTTTCTCTTGGTTCTTGTGTGTCAAATCTTCTGTTACGTTCTCCTTTTTTTTTTTAAACAAAGCCCAGAAAGTCTGACAATTCATTAAATTTCCATTTCTTTCTTTCAGAATTATGCTTAGCTGTGCTGGGTATATTTTTGCCTGGAACCCCAGTTCTTTTGCTCTTCGATATATAGTGTTCCAAGACCTGCAGTCTTTTAGTGTTGCTGCTGCTAGATCTTGTGTGATTCTAACTGTGTCACTGCCATTTGCAAATTCTTTTTTTCTTGTTGCTCATAATATTTTATCCTTGAACAGGGGTTTTTGGGATTTGAGGATAATGTCCCTGTAGGTTTTCCTTGTAGAATCTCTTTCAGGTGGTGATTGGTGGATTTTTTCTATTTCTGCTTTCCCCTCTTGTTCTAATGCTTCAGGACAATTTTCTTTAATTATTTCTTGTATTATTGTATCAAGATTTTGATCATAGATTTCAGGTAGTCCAATTATTCTTAAGTTTTCTCTTCTTGAGCTGTTCTCCAGATCAATTGTTTGTCTTATGAGATGTTTCACGTTGTCTTCTATTTTTTCATTCTTTATATTTTGCTTTAATGTTTCTTGATCTCTTATAACTTTACTGACTTCCCCTTGTCCAATTCTGATTTTCAAGGAGTCATTTTCTTCCTTAAGATTTTGGATCTCTTTTTCTAATTGGTTAACTTTTTTTTCGTAATCTTGCTTTTCTTGGATAGTTCTTATTTTAGTTTAGTTTTTCCTTAATCTCTCTCATTTGATTTTTAAAGTCTTTTTAAGTTCTTCTATTCATCTTTTTTGGGCAGGTGACCATTTGACCTTTTTCTCTGGGGTAGAAGAGGGTTTCTTTGCTTCAGTATTTTCCTCTGAAGATGAACCCTGGTGTTCTCTATTCCCATAGTTTAACTCTCTATTGGATTCTTTCTCTTTTACCTGTGCATTTTTAATAGGTTAATTTTTGTAATCACCTCTGGTACTGGGGTATGGGATGGTGCCTCTGGCCTCAGATCCTCCTTCAGTTCTCCTCTGTGATCTTGAACCCAAACCAAGACCTCCAGCCTCCAGTAAGCGCCCACAGCCAGCAGCCTCCCTGCTGTACTGCTTCCAGCATGTGCTGGTTCCTTCTTGCCCCAGGCTGGGTCTGGCATTCTTTGTTAGCAGAGGTTCCCTAGGTCTTCCTGGGTTCAGACACTCAACTCCCCTCACTATTCCAGGAGTAAAAGTTCCTGTGGCAGGGGTTGAGGCAGCCTTCCAATACAACTAACCCCAGAGCTTGCCTGTTGTCTAAGTGTTTCCCTAGCCTAGAAGTGTTTACTCTTCACAGGGATCAAACCTTGTCCTGGGATTTTTCTTTAGATCTTCTCAGACTGTCCCAGGAGGACCCCTATTCTGCCCCTTCTTTTATGTATTTTTACTGTTCAATGTTTGCCCTGAGGCCTGGGTTTGTTTTTTTTTTTTGTGGAGGAAAATCTTGAGAGCTTGGAATTTTCTGACCTACTCTGCCATCTTCCCAGAATTCTCTCTCCCTATTCTTCATTTTATAAATGAGAAAACTGAGGCCCAGAGAGGTGAAATTATTCATCCTGGGAATAAGAAACTTGGAGTTCAAACCCAACTTTTGACTCTTTTTTTTACTCCAAACTGAGAAATGTGCATTGGGAATTGTATTCAATCTATATACTCAGACTTGATTTTTAGCTAAGGCCTGCTATGAATTATTAAACTTAATTAGACTAGTTTATATTAGTAATTTGTTAGAGTTTAACTTCTTCACTGTTGTGAGTCTAAGTCCCTTGTTTTGTAAAACTTCCCCTTTTCTGTTCCCTTTTTTTACGTGAGCTATAAAATTGAAAATTGATTCTGCTTCTATTTTTAAGGCTTAGTCAAGCTAGATTAAATATTCCCCTTTGCTATAAGTTTTACTCAAGTGACCTCAGGTCATTGTCTCACCATTCTTCTATTGTAATTTGTATTTCCACCGTTGCAACCCCACCTATCACCCACTTTCCAGAGAAATTTGATTAACCTAAAAGGTCAGACCTCCCATCACCTGAGAACCTTTGTCTTGTGACTCAAATCATATGTCTTGGATGTGGTTAAGGGGGTTTCAGAAAGGTCCAAATAACATAATCTCAACTCTGACTATGTCATAGATAGCGAATCAGAAGGAGATACATTTATATAGCTCTAAATTTTGCTTTGTCACTTTGTGATTGCTATAAAATACCTTGTCATTCCTCACTAGGTATCTCTGGCATTATAGAGATATCCACTGACCTATTTTGTTAGTAAATTCATGCTCTACTAATATACTGATAATCCTCAAAACTTTGTGCCTCAGTTTTTCTTAATTTTCAAATGTAACAGAGTTAATTCCTCATTTGGACTCATGGAAAATTGTAAACTTTCCGCATGATGCTAAACTAAGATACTGATGTTGTCAATAGCTTATTAAAATCAGTAAGCTTTTTGTAATGTCTAGCCAATCAGGGAAAAGGAATGTTTACCACTCAGAGATTATATTATTTTTTAGTTCCTCATTTCCAGAAATAGGTTGACTGTTTCTAACCCATTTCCAAACATGATTTCCCTATTCTTATCCTTGTTCAAAATGCCTCAGGATATGTTAGCTCACTTTGTGGCAAACTGATAACAATTTGTGGTTAGTACCCTCTATGCTAAATCAACATCTATGTTACTCAAGATTTTGTAATTTGCCTCAGTTCCTCTTTAATGACTATAAGAAAGCTTTATAAACTCTCCATGAGGTCCTTGGTTACTGAGGAACCTTGGACCTCACTTATTGGCAATTGCTAGCCTTGCTAATAAATAGGATGTACTCTGAACTTTATTGCCTCAGTTTCTCTTTATGGCAGATTTCAATTATGACAAAACCCAGAGCTCATTCCATTGTACCACCTGGCACTATCTCTGTAATTTTTCCTTGGTAAATTTTACTTTTTTCAATTAACCAACATCCTTCTTTTCTTTTCCTCCCACTTCTCTCCACCCCATGATTGGAAAAAGAAAGAAGAACAAAACCCTTTTAACACATATATGTAATTAGGCAAAAAAAAAAATTCCTCCTTTGGTCATGTCCAAAAAACATATGTCTTAATCTGCTTGCTTAATTTGCCTCCTGACAGAGGCGGATAAGAGGTTTCATCATGAATCCTGTGAAATTGTAGTTAGTCATTTTGTTAATCAGAGTTCTCAAATCTTTTAAAGTTGGTTGCTTTTTTGTAATACTATTGTTGTTGTATAAATTGTTTTTTTGGTTTTGCTCATTCAACTCTATATTAATTCCATCACATTAATATACTATACTTGTTTAGCCATTCCCTAATTGGTGGGTGTCCCCTCTGTTTCCAGTTCTTTATCACTATGAAAAGAGCCACTATAAATATTTTTATACATGAGTTCTTTTCTCTTTCTTTGATCTCTTTGGAATATAAGCCTAACAATAGTGATAATGCTAGTTTGAAGGGTATGCATACTTTAGGACCTTTTTGGACATAGTTTCAAGTGGCTAGACCATTACTAGACCAGTTCATAGCTCCACCAACAGTGGATTAATACACCTGTTTCCCACAGCCCCTTCAGCATTTGTCATTTTCCAATATAATGGGTGTGAAGTGGTGAAGTGATACCTCAGAACTATTTTAATTTCCACTTCTCTAATTAATAGCGATTTAGAGCATTCTAAACATAGGGCTTTTGATAGCTCAGATATCTTTCTCTGAAAACTACCTGTTTAAATGCTTTGACCATTTGTCAGTTGGGGAATGGCTCTTACTCTTATAAATTTAAATCAATTCTCTATATGTCTTAGTAATACGATTTTTATCAGAGAAACTTGCTGCAAAGATTTTTCCCATTAACTTCTTTTCTAATTTTAGCTACATTGGGTTTTTGTGTTAAAAACATTTAAATTTTATATAATCAATACTGTCCGTTTTACCTTCTGTGACCCTCCCTAACCCTTGTTTGTTTATAAACTCTTCTCCTATCCATAGATCTGACTTAATTTTCTTTCTTGTGTTTCTTAAATATTAGCTCCTAGAGAGTATGTTTCTTGAGGGCAGACTCTTACCTCTTTGTATACCTCACAATGCCTGGCACGTATCAGGTGTTCAATGCAATAAGGGGATACAGTGTTAAAAACAATGTCTACCCTCAAGGAACTTACAATCAAGGGTATACTGGTCAGCTCAAATTGGTTTAAGAAAGCTGGTTGTTAAATTTTCAGTGTGAGCATTTCCACCTTAGAAATTCACAGACATTACAAATCAGGACTTGGTTTATTGTTTTGTTGGTTGTCTAGGCTTTAAAAAGTGATTGAGAAAATGCTACTAATATAGATTAAACTTAAAAGTGTGTCATGGGAATTTGGGGATGGTTAAAGCTGGTTGTTAAGTAGTTACCAGTACATCCTACATGTATTCTACTAGGGTGATTCAACATGTGCAGAAGTAAGAAAATGTGAAGTGCATGCCAAGGTTTTTTAACCTGATCCATGGATAGATTTCAGGGGTGTTTGTGAACTTGATGGGAAAAAAATTACATATTTATCTCAATGGAATTGGCTTCCTATGTATCTTATTTCATATATTTAAAAACATTCTTCTGAGAAGGACTTCCCCAGACTGCCAAAGGGCTCCATGACACGAAAAAATGGTTAAGAGCCCCTGGTATAAGCAAAGTAATACTGCATAATTCAAGAGGGAGAGAATGAATCCTTCATTGGGTCTGTGACCTCACTGGTGCAGGCACTCCCTCCAAAGACATAGATTGCAAGCCATCCTCTGCACCACTTGTCTATGTCTTCCCATAAATCATCCACAGAGGGATCTACCCAAATTGTGGAGGTCTCTTGATAATTAAAGGGTACCCATGTGCCTTGAAGTCTGTCCATCAATTATCCTTAACATTTGCTGCAAGACCAGCCTACCTCCTTTTCCAGTCATATATCATTTTGATAATCTCTTCTGTAAACATGACTTATCATTGCTAATATGCTATAGCAGATTTATGCCTACTATGCATGTCTCCGCTGCCTTTTGGGTGACCTGCAATTTTTATTCCTTGGGGATTTCAGGATTCTAGGATGCTAGGATCATAGATTTAAAGCTGAAAGAGATCTTGGAGGTTGTCTGGTCCAACCCCATTGTTTTACAAATGAGGAAACTGAGACCAGTGGAGGAAATGACTAGTAGGAGGCAGAACTTAAATCCAGATGCTCTAACTCCATTTCTCATACTCTTTCCACTATACCACTGCCTCACAGTTGTTGGGGTGCAAAATTATAATTGGACTCCTTCTTGTAAACCTAATCAATGACTGTCCTCCATTTTGTGCCAAGCTTCTTGTAAATCATCTGCATTCTGGTAAACTAGGCAACACAAACCATAGAGCTCTCTATTCCCTGAATGTGCTTGCCACAAGGTTGAGATGGGGGACTTGTGGGCAGAACATTTTGGGCAAACTGGAATGTTACAGCTACAAGGTTCCTTATTCCAATCAGTTTCTCTATGCCCAAATGTTCCAGACCAAAACTTCTCTGTTCCAACCTCAATTTCTCTGTTCTGATTGATCAGCCAATCAGTAAGAAGTAACATCTATGTTGCCCCAGATAATGTAAATTTGCTATGTTTCTCATTAATAACTATAAAGATGCTCTGTAAGCCCTCAGGGTATGTCCTTGGCTACTGAGGGTCCTAGCTTTGCTAATAAATTGATCATGTTTTATTATTTATTGCCTCAGTTTATCTTTGTTGCAGATTTCAATCACAACAATTGGCAAGCCAGGCAGGTGATTGAGAGACTGGACCCCAGCCCACAAAACGGCCCTTTCTGAGGAACCTTTTTACTCTGTTAAGATTTTTCATCGAGGGACTTCTCCAAGGACTGCTCCAGAGGTCAGACTTCCCCTTGACTTTGATTCAAATTTTTTTGAGCCAAGATAAACCTCTAAATGGGAGAGTCTCATCAGCAGGAAATGAGATTCTTGTCACAGGTAGAACAATCTCTTCAACTTATAGAAGACTCTCTATTGAAGATAGAGCAGTTTCTTCTGCACAGGGAAGTAGGAAATTCATTTCTCCAGCAATTAAGAAAAACCCTATCGCAGGCAGAACGATCTCTTCTACAAGTGGGAAAATCCCTGAGATACTTAGACAGAGAAACTGAAAACGAGGCCTTGAAATTGGATTCTGTGCAATAATGATTATATTTTCAAAAAAAGGAAAGTAAATCTTCCAAAGAAGAAATGAGACTTAAAGAAAAAAACTGTAACTTCCCCCTTTAATTGAATTCAAAAGACACTGTAATTTGAGATCATTTTCACACATTAAGGTTTCTTTGAACTGATACAAAGTGAAATTAACAGAACCAGGAGAACATTGTACAAAGTAACAGCAATATTGTATAACAATTAACTGTGAATAACTTAGCCATTCTCAGCAATACAATGATCCAAGACTTATGATGAGAAATGTTATCTACTTCCAGAGAAAGAATTGATGGAGTCTGAATGCAGATTGAAGCATACTTTTTTTTTTAAAAAGTTCTTTCTTTTTCTTCCTTTCTTTCTTTTTTTGGTCTTCACAACATGGCTAATATGGAAATATGTTTTGCGTAACTGCACATGTATAATCTATATCAAATTTCTTGCCTTCTCAAGGAGGGAAAGAGGGGAAGAAAGGAGATAATTTGGAACTCAAAAAATTTTAAAATAAATGTTAAAAATGGTTTTTATGTGTTATTGAAAAAAATTTTGTGTGTGTGTGTGTGTGCATACACCTGAACGCCTTTGTGCTTTTTTTGCCTTGTGCTGAACTCCTGTAGGAATTTCCCTTGAAGAATTCCTGAGCTCCCAAGGAGGATTTCTCAAGTAACTCTGGGTAACTCTGAAGCCCCTCTATAAAATCTCACAAGAGACAGATCCTTTGGGAGATTTCTAAAAAGGGACAGGAGAGTTCTAATGAGGGATGCCTCACAGAACCAATGGGCCCCAGTAGCAGTATTCTAAGGGGAACTTCCTTAGAAAAGCTACTTATATCCTGGAATTGAGGGAAACTCCTCATTTAACCCGGGATGACAAAAACAGCAGGCAGTTAAATTATGTGAAATGTGGTCTAAAACTACAAAGTATTCAGCTGATAAATTGTTCTGGCCTGAATTCAGCACTTTTGGTTATTGCATATTGAGGAAGTCAAGAGTCACAAGTTGGTCTTTATTGTAACAAAGAGGCTCATGTAGCTAAGAAATGCTCTAAGAAAAGGCAAGATGCACAGAGTTTTTAAAAAATATAGAAAAAGTCTGAGGATGACCCAGGGAAAATTTGCAGTTTAAAATTGTGCACACTGATTTTTAAAAAAATTAAACCTTGAAGGGAAAACTTTGACAGGAAGTACTGTACTTCTATGTGTCTGTCTTCTCATGTTGTCTCTGTTTGTGTTAACTTCTTCCTGTGCCTGATCAACCAGAGGAAAAAGAGTATACATATTTTTTGAGAGACCTTTAAAGCCTTTTAAAACTGAAAAAAAACCCAAGGAAAGCCTCTGAGCTCTCTCTCTCTGTCTCTCTCTCCCTCTCTGTCTGTGTCTGTGTCTGTGTCTGTCTCTTGTCTCTCTCTTTCTCTCTCCCCCTCTCCTTTTCTAACTGTGGCCAAATTGGAGGGGCAGACAACAGAGTCACACAAGAAAGAAGCGAACCTTTGTTCCCAATTTGTAGAATTTTATAACATTACAAATTTAAAAACTAAATTAAATCCTCTACTGTAAATTTCCAAATTTTATAAATGTTGAAATATCTTAATGAATATGTCTTAAGGGGGGAAGAAAACTGCAAATGTTTTTGTGCAAAGGATCAAGGTGATTTCACTGATAAAGAATTGACATTCCCAAGTAAATGGGTTGCAGTTTTGTTTTAGAAGAGATCGAAAGAGGAACTGAAAGTTGTATTGGTGAAGTTCCAAAGAAAAAGAGAGAAACTTATTTAAACCAGAGAATAATTTAAATAAGTAAATAAAATTTAATTTGGAATAATATTTGCATCTGCCTAAACAATTAAGTACTATGAATAATATAACTTTACTGGTAAACTAGAAACAAGGTCACCCAAAGAAATTGGAATGAACTATGTATTTGAAAGCCTTTATGAACCCCAAAAGTGACAGTATTAAAATTAATTGGTGTTGTAGAATAAAAACTTGTGCTAAATTGTAAAGGAAAAATTCAGTAGAATGAAGATTAATGCTATGGATAGTCTGGAATGGGAGTAGGAAATAAAGACTAGAGGAATTAAACAAATAGGAGAAAGTAAGAGAAATGTCAGATCAGAATACAGGTGCATTTTGGAAAGGTGTTAAAATTTAAACAAGTAAGGATAAGAAGAAGTGGAGAGGAAGTTTAAGAAAGCTGTAGTCTGCGCAGACTATGAATAGAAGCTTTAGACATAAAAGGGGCTTGAGTTTTGAAAAGGGAGATTTGAGAAAATCAAAGAAGGAAAATTTTCAGCATAAAACTATTTGGGTGTACATGCTAACACTACGTCCTTGAAAGGACAGGTCCCAACCTTTAAGGCCTCCCAAGAACCAAGGCAGAGAGATGGAAATGTGAGGCTGAGAATTTCCTGGAGTTCAAACTGCAGAGAAAAATAGATGCCTGAAGGAAAAGATAAGACATGCATTTTATCCATACTGTTAAACTATTAGAAGGGTCTAGATCACAGGTTCCCAAACTTATTTGGCCGACTGCCCCCTTTTGAAAAAAATTACTCAGTGCCCCCTGAAAATCTACTTTCTTTAACCCTTTAATAGTTTTTTTTAAATTTTGTGTCATTTCAGAAAAATATAATATTTTAAATGATGCATCTTAAACTTAAAAATTTTTTGTAAATTTGTGGGTTTTTTCCTGCATTGAAATTTTGATGATGCAATATTGTGTCGTATAACTATAGAGTATCATATTGTAAATAAGTCATTACATGCATATATTCCTGCAGATGCATGTTGGACTTCCCGACAATGTACGACATGTTCGCCTGCCAATACTTGCTTGTTAAGACCTGTTGGTGGACTTGACCACTGATCAGTTATAACTTTCATTTTATGTTTATTTGGAAAATAATGTAATCACTATGAATTTAACTATGTTACACAACAGATGAAACATGTACAAATGTTTTTTTAAAAAAATTTCTTCTCTTCTTATGCTTCCACACCCCCCCCCTTATTTTTATTCAACATCCCCCCAATTGCACCCGAGGATACTACTGCCCCTCTGGATCATTCTAGTGCCTCCCAGGGGGCAGTATTGCCCACTTTTGGAACCTCTGCTAGATTAAGAAAACAAACAAAAATCATTTGGTTCACTGGGTGATTTTGAGCTAACTGAAAGAAGAAATTTGAAGTGTTACCAACAAATGGTCCTTGGAAAAATTGAGATTCACTAATTGATTCCTATTCCTTTCACAGAAACAGAATTTGAAAGATGAATAGGGCCTCATCTATCATCTAGTTCAAGTCATAAAATAAAGGAATCTACACTATAACATAACTGACAAATGGTCTTCCAGTCTCTGTTTGAAGACTTCCAAGGAGACGAAAGCCTACCATCTGTCTAGGCCAATTGGCTTCTTTGAAACTTCCATTCACTGTACCTAGATCTCCCCTCTAGGAGAACTCTCCCTAGTTTGGCCTGGGATCAAGCAAAACAGGTTTCATTTTCTTTCACATGATGACCCTCCAAATACTTGAGGACCCAATCCCCAGACTTCTCTACAGGCTAAATATCCCCAGTTCTTTCATGTGAACTTCATATGACATGGCTTTGAGGTCATTCATTATCCTGGTTACGCTCCTCTGGATGGTCCCAGGCTTATGAACATCCTTCTTATACTGCATTCCCCAGAACAGAGTTGTGGTCTGACCAGAGCAGAGAACAATGGGATTATCACATCCTTATTCTTGGAAGTTTATGCCTCATAATTCAGCCCAAGATTGCATTAGCTCTTGTATTCTAATTTTCCCTTCTACTTTATCATTAACTCTAAAAACTTTTCCTTCTGTTTTCATCCTCCTAGACCTCTCTATTACATTTGACAATGCTGACTCTGCTTCTCCCTGCTTCTGAATAGTTTCTGTATTCTTGGTTTTAGAGACAATACCCTCGCTTAATTCTCTTCTTAATCTGTATTGCAATCTTGCTTTTCTTTCTCTTTTATTGGTCCCTCTTCCTTGTCCTAAATCCTTAAGGTGGGTGCTCCCCACAAAAGGCTCCAGCCTTTGTCTCCTTCTGTTTTTTTCTATATTTTCTTTCTTTGTTCAATCTCATTCACTTCCATGGCTTCAACTACCACCTCCCGCATCTATACGATGATTCCCACATCTATACATGTAGTTCTGATCTCTCTTCTAAAGCATATATTAATATCTTTAATGGCTAACTAGATCTCTCTACCTTTCCCACAGTATATCAAACTCAACACATATCAGATTGAACTTATGATTTCTTCCTCTTAACCTGCTTCCCCTTCTGACTTTGCTATTTTCATCACTGATATTACCATTTTCCCAGACTCTTCTGTTCAATCACTTAGTGTTACCTTTAACACTTCCCTTTCCTTTACCATTCACATCCACGGGGTTATTATGTCCTGTAGATTCTACCCATATTTGATACCTTCTTGTCTGGCCACTCCTTCTCAATCTCCTTTGCTGGACCATCATCTATATCCTACACCCTAACTATGAGTGTACCCTAAAGCTCTGATCTGGCTTTTCTTCTCTCTCTAGGCTTTGGGTGACTTCATTACCTCCTATGGATTCAGTTGTCATCTCTATGCTGATGCCTCTAAGATCTATATATCTAGCCCTACTCTTTCCCCTGAGCTCCAGTCCCACATCACCAACTGTCTATTGGATATTTCAAACTGGGTGTCCCATAATGTGACATAAGAGATGGCACGGTACAAGATCACTGGGTTTTGGAATCAAAGGATTTGGGTTAAAATTCTATTTTTAATGCTTATTACATGTGTGAACTTGGGCGAGTTGTTTAATCTTCTTGGCACTGTTTCTTCTTCTATAAAATGAGGGGATTAGACTAGCTGTTCTTTGAGGTCCTCTCTAGATCTGTGATTTTATACCAAAAACAGAACTTGTTACTTTTACCCCCGAACACACCTTTCTTCCTACATTTTCTATTTCTGTCAAGGGCACTTCCATACTTTTAGTCAGCTGGGTTCACAAACTTGGAGTCAGTCGTGAGTTTTCACTTCCCTCCTCTCCCCTCCTCACCATGTCTAGTCGTCTGTCAATCCTTGTTGGTTTTAGCTGTGTGACCCTGGGCAAGTCACTTAACCCCGTTGCCTAGCCAAAAAAAATTAAAAAAAAAAAAGAAATAGAATACAAGAGACATACTTGAAACAGAAAGACACACAGAGAGTTAAAATAAAGGACTGGAACAGAATCTAATATGCTTCAGTTGAAGTTAAAAAAAGGCAAGAACAGCAATTATGTTCTCAAACAAAGCAAAAGCAAAAATAAACCAAATTAAAAGAGATAATCATGAAAATTACATTTTGTTAAAAGGTACCAAAGACAATAAAGCAATATCAAAAAATTTTACAGCAAGTTTCTCTAATAAAGACCTTATTTCTCAAATATACACTGAGTATAGAACTGAGTCAAATTTATAAAAATAAGACCCATTCCCCAATTGATAAATGGTCAAAGGATATGAATAAGTGTGTTTTTAGAGGAAGAAATCAAAGCTATGTATACTTATATGGAAAAGTGCTCTAAATCACTATTGATTAGAGAAATGCAAATTAAAACAACTCTGATGTACCACCTCACACCTATTAGAAATGACAAATGCTGGAGGAGATAAGGGGAAAATGTTAGTTAAGTTGTGAACTCAATCTAACCAACTGGCTCAAACATTTTGGAAAATAATTTGAAACTATGCCCAAAGGGCTATAAAACTATACATACCCTATGACCAAGATTACCACTACTAGGTCTGTATCCCAAAGAGATCAAAGAAAAAGGAAAAGGACCTATACATACAAAAATACTTATAGCAGCTCTTTTTGTGGTGGCAAAGAATTGGAAATCAAGAGGATGGCTGAACAAGTTGTGACAAATGATTATAATGGTGTACTACTGCGCTATAAAAAATGAAGAGAGAAGTTGTTTCAGAAAAAAAAAACATGACAAGACAATGAACTGATGCAAAATGAAGTGAGAAGAACCAGGAGATCATTGTGCACAGTAACAGCAATGTTATAATGATGATCAACTGTGAAAGAATTGGCTACTCTGATTAATACAATGCTCTAAGACAATTGGAAAAGACTCATTATGAAAAAATGCTATACACCTCCAGAGACAGAACTGATGAACTCTGAGTGTAAATTGAAGTATAATTGTCTCACTTTCTCTATTTTTCTTGCTTTTTTGTGAAATATGGCTAATATGGGAATATGTTTTGAATAATTTCACATTTTTAATTGATATCATATTGCTTGCATTCTCAGTGGGTGGAGAAAGGGCTGAGAGGGAGGGACAGAATTTGGAACTCAAAATTTATAAAGAAAAGAATGCTAAAAATAAATAATAAAATTGAAAAAAGAATTTTAAAAGCATCTATTATGTGCTAAGCAGCAGGAGAGGCTATGTAGCATTGTATAAAGAGTGGCTCCAGAGTCATGAAAAGCTGGGTTCAAGTTTTGTTTTTGTAAAATACTAGCCAAATGACTCTGGGCAAGTCATAACCTTATATAAATATATATATATATAAATATATATATATAAATATATATATATATATAAATATATATATATAAATATATATATATATAATATATATATATATATATATATATATATATATATATATATATATATATATATATATATATATATATATATATAATATAAAACTCCATGCAACTTTCTAAAACTATATATAAGTTGCTGAGAAGGTACTTATCTGAATTGGTTGACTGAAGCTATACTTCATGTCCATCAGATTGACAAAGTTGACAAAAAAAAAGAAAATTACAAAAAAGAAGGAAAATTGGTACATCAATGCCCTCTTGGTAGAGCTATGAGTCGCTCCAGTCATTCTGGAAGGCAACTTGGAGCTATGCCTCAAAAGTTACTAAGCTATGACTGTTGACTGAATGATACCACCTCTACTTCTCTATCCTAAAGACATTTAAGAAAGGGGAAAAGGATACATATATACAAAATTATTTATCACAAACCTTTTTGTGGTGGCTAAGAACTGGAAACTGAGGAAGTGCCCATCAATTGGGGAATGGCTGAACAAGCTATATATTGATGGAATGTGATGGAATACTATTGTGCTGTAAGAAATGATAAAGGGAATGGTTTCAGAGAAGACTTGTATTAACTGATGCAGAGTGATTGAGCAGAACCAGGAAAACAATTTATATAACAACAATTTCATGAAAATAAACAACTCTGAAGGACTTAACTCTGATCAATGAAATGAGCAACCATGACTCCAGAGGATTCATGATGAAACATGATAACCACCTCAGGACAGAGAGGTGATAGATTCAGAGTGCAGATATATGTGTATGTGTATATGTACACACACACACACATACATACATACATACATACATACATACATACATACGTATGTGTGTGTGTGTGTGTGTGTGTGTGTGTGTGTGGCTGGTTGGTTGGTTGTTCTTGAAGAGGACCAAATGACATCACTGTGATAGAGTCAAGTTTTAGTGTGTCCGACTGTGGCTGATCAGACCAATACGAGCTTGGAATATTCGACCACAGGCTGGGCACAAATAGCTCATGTGAACTTTTGGGGTGGATTCTGTAAGTTTGCACATCTTGTGTTTCTCTTAAGCTATTTCAATTCTGCTTTGCTCATACAGCACAGCACCTTTTCTGATGTGGACACACCATGCTGAGCAGTCCTGTGCTAGTGTCTCCTATGTCACATGATCAATTCCAAAGTTCTTAAGAGAGACCTTGAGTGTCCTTGTATCTCTTCTTCTGATCACCATGTGAACATTTGCCCTGTGTGAGTTCTCCATAAAATAGTCTTTTTGGCAAGTGTACATTTTGCATTCAAACAATGTGGCCAGTCCATCAGAGGTGTGCCCTCTGAAGCAGAGTTCGAATGCTTGGCAGTTTAGTTCGAGAAAGAACTTCAGTATCTGGTATCTTATCCTGCCAGGTGATCTTCAGAATCTTCCTAAGACAATTCAAATGGAACCAAGTCAGTTTCCAGGCGTGGTGCTGGTATACTGTCCAGGTTTCACAGGCATACAACAATAAGGTCAGCACAATGGCTCTGCAGACCTTCAGTCTACAGTAGTCAGTCTAATAACTCTTTTTTCCCATACTTTCCTTCAGAGCCTCCCAAACACTGAGCTAGCTCTGGAAATGCATACATCAGCCTCATTATCAATGTGTACATCCCTGGAAAGTACACTACCAAGGTAAGTGAACTTATCCATAGCATTCAAAACTTCTCATTTGCTATAACTGATGGTTCCATGCATGGGTGTGTAGTGGTGGCTGATGGAGCACCTGTATTTTCTTGATGTTAATTGTTAGGGCAAAATTAGCAGAAGCAGCAGAGAATCAGTCCATACTTTGTTGCATCTCAGCTTCAGAGGCTGCATTGAGTGCACAATCATTGGCAAACAGAAAATCATGCACCAACACTTCCTCTACTTTGGTCTTGGCTTGTCTCTTCAAGTTGAAGAATTTACCATCAGTATGGTAGCCGTCCTTGATGCCATGTTCATCCTCATTGAAAACATTTGATAACATGGTTGATACAGTGTTTGTTGCCCAACAACTCCAGGAGACATACTAGGAGCAGAACAGAAAGGTCTGTATACAACGTTTGTAGATCTGACCCACGCCTTCGATACTGTCAGTCATGAGGGCTTATGGAAAATTATGTCAAAATTTGGCTGCCCAGAGTTCACCAGCATTGTACGTCAATTTCGTGACAACATGCTTGCCTGGGTTCTGGATAGTGGACAATGCTCTCGTGCTTTTCCAGTCACCAATGGAGTGAAACAAGGCTGTGTGCATGTTCCCATGCTTTTTAGCATGATGTTTTTAGCCATGTTGTCAAATGTTGTCAAATGCTTTCAATGAGCTGTCAAATGGTGTGTGTGTGTGTGTGTGTATACACACACACACACACACACACACACACACATATATATATATATATACATACATATTACCAATAGATATTTGTTTGCTTGACTGTACATATTTCTTCCAAGGGCTTTCTTTTTCTTTCTTCTTCATGGGGGGTTGGGGGGAGGTGGATTTTGGTTAATTTTTTTAAATAATATTTTATTTTTTCCAATTACATGTAAAATAATTTTAAACATTCATTTTTTAAAATGTTGACAAATTCTCTCCCTCCTTCCCTCCTTCCCCTCCCACCTTCCTGATACAATAAGCAAATTGATATAGGTTATACACGTGCCATCATGGAAAACATATTTCCATATTACACATGTTGTGAAAGAAGACTGACCCCCAAAAAAACATGAAAACAATAAAGAATTGAAAAATAGTATTCTTTGATCTGCATTCACTTCTTTCTTTGGAAGTGGATAGCATTTTTCTTCATGAGTCCTTTGGAATTATCTTGGATCACTGTATTTTTGAAAATAGCTAAATCATTCATGGTTGATCATCTTATAATATTGCTATGTACAATGTTCTCCTGGTTCTGCTCACTTCACTTTGCATCAGTTTGTATAAGTCTTTCCAGGTTTTTCTGAAATCATCTGGCTCATCATTTTATATAGTTGGCTACTTTTTAAAAACAAAATATAATTTTATAAGATAATCTTTATTAATTGAGAGAGTTCCACACAGAAGTTACCTATACCGGTGAAATCACAGATCTTGTTCTCTTTCTTTCCCCAAAAAGATACGTCAAGCATTATACTGGGTACTAGAATTATAAAGATTAATAAAAATAGTTTGTGCCCTCAAAGAGCTTATATCTTTACAGGAAACAACACATGCACATATAGGTATATACAAAATAAAAACAAGGTAATGGCAGGAGGCACTAGTAGCTGGAGGGAAGGTCAGGAAAGGCCTCAGTTGTTGTGTTTGTCCTTCATTCTAGAAGAGGAACATGTCATCAGGGAGTTGATGACATGACTAGCAAATGATTTTGATTTGGGTGAGAGAGGGCTGTGCAGGGTCATCAGCCTCATTTTCTCCTCCAGAGCCATCTGGGTCCAGTGGTCAGATACAGATCAGGATGACTGGAGATGGCCCTGGATGCAGTGAGAGACCTTGGCCTTTTTAAGCCAAGGTTTTCTCAAGTTCTCACTTTGAGTGAGGGAATGCCCATTCAGTGAATAGGCCTCTTTAAGGAGTGAGTCAAGGGATGGCCCCTTTAATGAAAGAGGTTCCAAGAGTGGAGGTGAGAAAAGAGGGCATTCAGGCATGGAAAGAGCCTGTGTACAACAAGCCCAGAAATGAGATGGGATGTCATGGATGAAGAAGAGTAAGGGCACCTTGTAGAGTGTGGAAAGGAAGCAATATAGTTGGAACCAGATTGTTAAAGATTTTGAATGTCAAAAAGAGATCCTGAGAGTAATAGAGAACATTGATCCTAGAAACAATTAGGAACAATTGGAGTTTGTTAATCAGGGAGTACCATTTTCACGCTCATGTGTAAGCAGTGTGGAGGTTGAATTGAAAAGGGAAGAGACTTGAAGTAGGAAGGCCAATGAATGAAGAGGCCCTTGCAATAATCCAGGTGAAAAGTGAGCCAAGTAGGGCTTGAACTACAGTGGAGCCCAAAGAGGAAGAGGAGATGGTAGTGGTGATAATTAAGGATTAGAAGACAAATCCCAACCCAAGTACTCCCCTTCAGCCTCCTCACTGCCCTGTGGGAACAGTGTCATCAATACAGAGGAGAGAGGAGAGATCCCAGACCCTTAGCAGGTGGGAAGAAGGCAGGGAGGGTCCTCCTCCTCCTCTTCTCTATAGTCACAGGACTGGTTCCCCTGCCAGCATGAAAGGGAAAAACTGCAGAGAACAGAGAGTATACACGTCACAAACTCCTGGGGCCAAAGTCCTGGACAGCATAGCTACAAAGATTAGAAACAGATCTGATTCCTGGCTTTGCTGCCCTGGGGCTACAAAACACACACACACACACACACACACACACACACACACACACACACACCCCAGCAGCAGCAGCAGAAGCAGCGGCGGCAGCAGCAGTGCCAAGGAAAACAGGAAGTAGGCTGCTAGTCAGAAGAAAAAAGGATCTACCCAAAGGACCATTGGACAGAAACAGTCCGGGACCCACCCCCTCAAGGCTTAATTAACTTGGGGACCCCTGATTCATGGGTGGCCCTTACCCTGAAGAACAGGGAGACTGCTACAATCATCTACATTTTTTCAGTTCCAAAGTGGGAAAGATCAAAGACCTCATGGAAACTACTCTTCTCCCTACAGCAAATGCCCTTCTCCTACTTTGTGGTAGATACAGCACAGAATTTGGAATCAGAAGACATGGGTTCAAATCCTAATTTTTACTACCTGAGTGACCTTGGGCAGGTAATTTAACCTCCCTGGGCCTCAGTTTCCTCAATTAGAAATTAGGTTCCTGGGGTCTTTCCAGCTCTAATCTACAATCCTATCTGATCCTATGAACACAGAAGTGGAAGGTATCAGGAGTTATTATTAATTATCCATCAGAAATAAAAGCAGGCTTATATGTGGATTTTACACCTCTAGCCCTAACCTTTCACTTCAGTTCCAGCCCCATCTCCAAGTGGATGCTCCAAACTTTCCTCAAACTTACCAGCTTCCAAAGTGGCTTTATCATTTTCCATCTTCAGATTGTGCAACTTCTCCATTCACTACCATTCTCCCAATCCTCAGTCTTGAACCCTTACAGGGTGGTACAGTAGAATTTTTTAAATTTTTGATTTTTTTTTTAAATTTATGGAATAAAACAGACATTTCCAGAACACAGTATAATAAAAAAGATGATTCCACATGAATCTCCTAATCCATCGTGTACAACTTTCTATTCCTTTACATATGTAATAAAGTTATTGTGTGAATTCCTTTGTTTTCCTTTTTTTTCTTCCTTCCTTTCCCCTCTTCCCAATATGGCTACTATTAGACACAGATAAGTGTCCAATGCCCTCTAATTCAGGTCCTTTTGGTCACCTCACTTCCACTCAATATGACATATTCATTCTTACTTCCAACACCTCTGTTCACATTATTTCCTCCTTCCTTTCTCTGATTCCGATTCTAACCACCCTTGCTTCAAGGCCATATTTAGTGTGGCACAGTGGATAGAGCACTGGGCCTGGAGTCAGAAGGATTCATCTTTATGAGTTCAAATCTGGCCTCAGACACTTCCTAGCTGTGTGACCCTGGGCAAGGCACTTAACCCTGTTTGCCTCAGTTTCCTCATCTACAAAATGAGCTGGAGAAAGAAATGACAAATTGCTCTAGTGTCGTTGCAGAGAAAACCCCCAGTGGGGTCATGAAGAGTCTGGCACAACTAAATTGACTGAATAACAACAAGCAACCACAGGCTCCAGAAAGCCTTCCCAGGTGGCCGTTCTCTGCTCTGATATTACTTTCCTGATGATCAGAATGACAAAGATGGCTCATGTCTGCCTTGGTTCTCTCATTTTTACACATGCCCATATTGATATTATAAGCTCACTGAAGCCAAGGCCTATCTTATATTTAATTTTGAGAAGCCTGGTTTTAAGAGCCAAACCCTCCCTTCAAGGGTATAGCATTGATTAACTCCTCCTGACCACAAAATCCATTCTAAGGGCTCAAAAAATTGGGGACTAGCCATTTGTATCAACTGATTTAGAGATTCATTGTGAAAACTACTTTTTTTTAGCAGTTTATTCACTCATTCAATTTAATTCAATAAACTTTTTGTGGAATGGAGAGCTAGCCTCAGAATCAGGAATCCCCTGTTTCAAGTCACACACCTCTGACACATTCTGACTGTGTGACCCTGGGCAAATCACCAAACTTCTCAGTATGTACCAGGCAACTCTCTTGAGTTGTAGATTGCAGAGCAAGTGGCAATTTTCATTGGTAGAAGGAGCTCTTTACCACAAACTCATAGGTCAGCTAAAAAAAAAAAGTAGAAGGCCTTGTTTTAGACACTGGAACAAAATTATCCAGTGCCTACCTTCAAAGACCTTGCATTCTACAGGGGCAATACAATACACACACACAACACACACACACAAATGCTAGCTATTATTACTCTTTGTTATTATTATTATATATTTATCATTATTAGCAGAAGTGTTATCTGGGGCCAAAAGATTGTCCTCAAAGGGAAGCAGAAATGGCTGTTTAGGTGTAAGAATATTAGCTTAGGGATACATATATGGCCTTAGGAGCCAGCTGATCTGATCTGTCCATGGAACTGGGAAAAACTTTCCCCTATGGAACTGAAAGCTAGAGGCGTACTAGTTCAAGGAATCCTTTGGCAAAAGGCTAAAGAGACAGATTGTCTCTGATTTGGCTCCAGGTTCCTATCATGTGCTTCAAGGTCCTTCACTGCTTGGCAGCCCCTCATCTGACTGACCTCATCCTCCATGACAGCCTGGCCCCCTGCCCTCCAATCCAGCCAGGCAAAGATGTCTCTATCTCCCTCCCATCATTTGCTGGACCCCACTTGGAATTTTTGGACAAGCTACTGGCCCTGCCTATCCTGGTCCCTTAGCTCTGCTGCCCTCCCCCTCTTTTCTACTTCCAGGCTTGGCTCTCAATCCTCCTCCACCCAGTCCCAATCACATGCTCCCTCCCCCCACCCTGGCATACTCTACCCTTCAACTGCAATGAATCATGGGCTGGTTTATGCATTTTTTTTATATATTTACATATTTTCCAGGCATGAATGTAAACTACATTAGGTCAGGGACCTGTCTTCTTATCATAGAACTATAGCCTTTCAGAATTGGAGGGGACTTCACAGGGCAAACCAACCTTCAGCTGAAATGTCCTCAACAACTTTCTCTAAGTGTTTAATCAGTCTTTAACCGATCTGCACCTGAAGACTTCCTGTAAAGACCATCTCACTTTCTCTTGAGGCAGCCCTTTCTACTCTGAGACACTTCTGGTCTTCAGGAAAAGTTTCCTTATCTTAGGCCAAAATCTGCCTCTACAATTTCATCTATTACCTGTATGCTTAGTTTTGCCCTCTGGGGCCAAGCTGGATAAGTCAGAAGAACGGCTAGCATTTCATTGGTTCTTGACGGTTTGAAAAGCACTTCACAAATATTATATCATTTGACCCTGGGAAGGAGGAGCTATTATTATCTCCATTTTACAGTTGAGAAAACTGAGATTACATGACTTGCCCAGGGTTACACAACTGGTTATGTGTCTGAGGCTGCCTTTGAACTCAGGTCTTCCTGATTCGAGGTACCTATATAGTTTCTCTTCCACATTATAACCCTTAAAATACTTGAAGATAGATGTCATGCCCCAAACTTCCTCCCCTCTCTTCCTCCTCCTACAGTCTTCTCTTTTCCAGGCTAAACATTCCCAGATCTTCCTTTGAATCCTCATATGGCTTTCTCTGCCCTCCTCTGGTCAGACTTTAACTTGGCATTGTCCTTTCTAAACTGAATTGAACACAGTTCTCTAGATGTGACCTAATCAGGGCAGAGTAAAACAGAACTACCACCTTCCTGGTCTGGACACCATACATTTCTCTTAACGTGGCCAAAGATCGCTCTAGCTGTTTTTAGCTGCTTTATCACACACATTGAGCTCGTAGTTCACTAAAACCCCCAGACCCGTTTCACATAAACTATCAAAGCATACCTTCATCGTTCTGTCTTTGCACATTTGATTTTTGTTTTTGTTTTTAACTTCAGGATTTTTCATTTATCCTAATTGAAATCTACTGTGTTAGATTCAGCTCCCATAATCTTGGAGGTTTTATAGCAGAAGCTGGGTGAGCACTTGTGGGTTATGTTAACTGGAGATCTCTGAGTAGGGGAGTTACGGATAACAGTGGACTATGCTGCTTAGGTGCCTGCACTAAATCAAGCATTGATACAGTGAGCCCATGGCAGCTGAGGGGCTGACAGTTTGCCTAAGGAGGGGAGAACTTGTCCAGGTCAGAAATGGAACAGGTCAAAGCTGATCAAAGTGGGACCAGGCCTGTAGCAGCCCCTCCATTTCCAGTCTGGATGAGATAAGGAAGCCCAGTCTTAAATAAATGAATGAACAAACACATAAATAAACAGCATAAATGCATAAATAGGTAGATAAATTAATAAAGAAATTAAAAATAAAGAAATGAGTGCAAAAATCAAGTTCTATAATAACCCATCTTGACCCTGGAATAGATGATGAAACATACCCCCTTCCTCTTGGTAGGAGTGGAGGGGGACTGTGGGACCAGAATGTTGCACACATTGTCAGAATTCGTCACTATTATTTTTACTTAGCTGTTTTTCTTTGTTGCAAGGCAAAGTTCAACTTGTGGAGGAGGAGGGAGATATTTCCAGAAATGACTATGATCTAAAAACAAATAAAACTTTTTAAAATCCACTGAGCAGAATGGGGCCAAGAACAGAGCCCCATAGCTTTGTTGTTGTTTAGTCATGTCCAGCGCTAGGTGACTCCATTTGGGGTTTTCTTGGCAAAGATATAGGAGCAGTTTGCCATTTCCTTCTCTAGCTTATTTTACAGATGAGAAAACCAAGGCAAACAGGGTTAAATGATTTGCACAGGGTTACACAGCTAGTAAGTGTCTGGGGCTGGATTTGAACTCAGGTCCTCCTAATTCCCAACCCAGTGCACTATCCACTACCCAATCATAGCCTTTCCCTTTAATTCTCCTAGCATCTTAAAATCAAATAGATGTAGATATTTAAACAAAATACTGATGATGGTGACAATGGGTGAAGTCAATGAGGGCTGTGATGATAGTAAAGATGTAAATGAAAATAATGATAATGATGTTATTGATACATACTATGCTTTTTGTCTTGTTTAAGATTATAAACAAAACTTTGGAGTAGCATATATGATAGAGGGCTGAATGACTAGCCCAGGGTCACAGCTAGGAAGTAGCAATAGCAGGTTTTGAACCCAGATTTTCCTGGCTGTAAGCCCAGCTCTCTACATGTTAGACTATGCTGACACTATATAAAAACAGTTGTGTGTGTGTGTGTGTGTGTGTGTGTGTAAGTGTGTGCGTTTAATAGGAGGAAGGGAAATCCCAAGACCTCCTCTTTGCAGCTCTTCCAAACATTCTCTTTGACTTCTCCAGCCACATTACCACTTTCATTTTCCCTCTCAGAAGGGAACCCCACCTCTGAAAAAATTGGGGACAGCAATGGGGATCTCTTACTCTTCACTAATTACACAGTCCAAATCCATTTAACATCATCCCTCATTCTATCTTCCTTTGCTCCATCCTCCAAAGACTACATGGCCCTTCTTGTCAGTGCAAAAACTACCCTCCACCTTTGATCTCATTCTCCTCCTCAGTTCTACAGGAGCTTATTTCTTTCATTATCTCCACCACCCTCCCTAATTTTTTACCTCTCCCTATCCATTGGTTCCTTCTTGGCTACTTACAAATATACTCAGATCTCCTCATTCTTAAAACAAACCCCTTCCCACAATCCTTACCATCCCTTCAGGCTATTCTCCTATATCTCTCCTCCCATTCATAGCCAAACTCCTGGGAAAAAGCTGTCAACAGTCACTGCCTCCACTTTCTCACCTCCTACCCCTTAAAATCTGGTTTCTGTTCCCACCACTAAGCAAAACTGCTCTTTCCAAGGTCCTGAATTATATCTCTTTACTGATAAACGGCATTTTCTCAGTCCTCATCTTTCTTGATTTCTCTCATAGTCAACAAGGAGCTATTAAATGTTTCCTATATGCCAGCCACTGTGCCAAGTGCTGAGGATACAAAGAAAGGCAAAAACAGCCCCTACTCTCAAGGAGCTTACATTCTAATTGGGGATAAAGGGGAAAATGTAAATAACTAGGTACATATAAGACCAATAAGAGTGGATTGAAGGAAAGCTCTACTAGCTGAGGATGCCAGGAAAGACCTTGTGTAGATGGTTGTATTTGGGTTAACTTCTTGAAGAAAGTTAGGGAATCTAAGAGGCAGAGGTGAGGGAGAGCATTCCAGACATGGGAACAGCTGGTACAAAGATAGAAAATGCACTTACCTTGTGCAAGGTAAATGAGGCAGGCCAGTGTAACTGAATTGTAGTGGAAGAGTCATAAAGTATAAGAGGCCTGGAAAGGTAGGAAGGGGGCCAGGTTTGAAAGGGCATTAAAAGCAAAAAGAGGATTTTGTATTGGATCCCAGAGGCAATAGGTAACCATTGGAGTTTACTGAATGGGGCATGTATGACTTGGTCAGGTCTAAGCTTTAGGAAAATCACTTCGGCAGCTGAAAACAGGATGTGTTGGCTGGTGAAGAGACAAGGCAGAAACTAGGAAGAGCACTATTACATTAGTCAAAATAAGAGGTGATAAGGGCCTGAACGAGAATGGTGACTATGGGAGAGGAGAGATGGGGATATATTTGAGAGATGCTGTGAAAATAGGAAGAATAATAAGATTTAGCAACAGATCGGTTATGTGAGGAGAGTGAGAATGAGGAGTTAAGGATGACATCAAGGTTGTAAACCTGAGTGACTGTGAGAATGGTGGTGACCTAATAGGGATGTTTGGACAAAGGGAGGGCTTGGGATAAAAGATGAGTCCTGTTTCAGACATTTTGATTTAGGGCTGTCTAATATGCAATTGGCATATTAGAGGGACTAGAGCTGAGGAGGGGGATGGGGGACAAATATATAAATATAGGACCCAGATACATAGAAATTATAATTGAACCTATAGGAACTGCTGAGATTATCAATCAAGATAGCATGGAGAGAAAAGAAAACTCTGCATTTGGGAATCCTCTCCAGGCCTACTTTCCCAATTACCACCCAAGGACAACACTGGAAGGTTGAGTCCCCAAAGGGAAGTTAATTATTGTTCCCCTTAGAGTTCTAGGGGCAACTCTGGGAAGTTGAGATTTTTATAATATTGTTGCTTATAAGCCCCCATCTGGTATGCTCCTTTTTGATTATCAATTAGCCAACCACAGTTAAAGAAACAGCCATGGTTAGTAGGTATGACATAGAAGAAGATCAAACAATGGAGCCTGAGGAGATGTTGCATAAGAAGGAGAAAAACCAAGAGAGACCAGTATCACAAAAACCTAGAGATCAGAGAGTACCAGGAGAAGGTGACCAACAATGTGAAATGCTGCAGGTCATCAAAAAAGGAAGAAGAATGAGAAAAGGAAATCAGAGCTAATAAAAATAACTAGAATTTATATAGCACATTAAGTTTTGCAGAGATAACATCTATTGTCTCATTTGATTCTCACAACAACCCTGTTAGAATGGTGTTATTGTCCCCATTTTACAGATGAAGAAACTGAGACCAAGAGGTTAAATGACTTGCCCAAGTCATGACATAGCTGCCTAGATCTGTATCGTTTACCACAGTTGGCTACTTCTTCCTTCTGGATACCTTCTCTAGTCTGGTTTTTTGTTACTCCTCTGTCTTGGTTCTCTTCCTACCTGCTTAACCAATTCTTCTTTGCAGGGTCATTATCTATCTCCCACCCACAGTCCTCTATGGAGCATTGGCCAGGTGTGCTAGAACACCTGAAGAGGTCATTCTCACTGGTTCTTCCCCCTTCCCTCATGACCTACTCATCCCATGGCTCTATGCCAGCCTGTGGTTCCACACCTTATGCATTGGGAGTACCCCAGAATTCTTTCCTGGGTTTCCTACTCTCTTTGGGATCTCATTAGCACCCATGCATTGAAATATCATCTATGTATAGATGATTCCAAGATTAATATCTGATCTTAGCCTGTCTCCTGAACTTCAGTCCCACATTACCAGCTGCCTGTTATCTCGATATGGAAATCCCAAAGGTCTCTCAAATTCAACATGTTCAAAACAGAAATCATGCTTTTTCTCCCCAAACTTATCCCTTTTCCTAAAATTCTTATTTCCGTGGAGGGCATTGCCATTCTTCCAGCAACCCTGCTTTGTGACCTCCAATTCATATTTGTCTCTTTACTCTCTTTAACTCCAAATATCAGTCCCAGTTGCTAAGCCTTGTTGATCGTATCTTTATAACGTCTCTTGAATCTGTTACCTTCTCTCTGCTCTCTTGGAAACCACCTCATTCAGGTCCTCATCCCCTCTCACGTAGATCCCTTGCAATAAATTCCTAATGACATCTCTTTGCCTCCTGTTTCTACCCTCTTCAGTTCATCTTCTAGATACCTGCCAAACTGGCATTGTATCACCATGTAATGCCCCAGTTGAGGAAGCTTCAGTCATTCCTTATTGCTTCTAGGATCAAACACAGACTCCTCTGTCTGACATTTAAAGCCCTCTATTATCTGGCTCCAGTCTATCTTTACAATATTATTGCACATTACTCCCCTTAATCTACTCTGTGGTATGTTCAAACTGGCAAACTTCCTGTTCCTTACATAAGACAATCTTCTGACTCCATGCTTTTCCACAGACTGTCCACCATACCTGAATATTCTCTCTCTTTATCCCTGCCCTTGGAATCTCTGGCTCCCTTTTTTTATTTTACTCTTTTTTCTGCCATCTTTTTAATGTATTTTTTATTTAATATTTTATTTTTCCCCAGCATCATGGGGAAACAATTTTTAATATTCATCTTTTAAAACTCTGAGTTCCAAATTCTCTCCTTTCCTCCTAACCACCCCCTCATTGAGAGGGCAAGCAATTTGATATAGGTTATACATGTGTAGTCATGCAAAACATTTCCATATTATGTTGTGAAAGAAAACATAGGGCAAAAAAAAAAACCTCAAGAAAAATAAAGCTAAAAGAAAGTATACTTCAATCAGCATTCAGATATCATCAATTCTTTTTCTGGGGATAGATACTATTTTTCATCATGAGTCCTTCAGAGTTGTCTTGGATCATTGTATTGCTGAGAATGGCTGTCATTCACAGTTGTTAATCTCACAATATTGCTGTTACTTTGTACACAATACATTTCACTTTATGTCAGCTTGTGTAAATCTTTCCAGGTTTTTCTGAGAGCATCCTGTTTGTCATTTCTTATAGCACGATAGTATTCCATCATAATGATAGGACACAGTTTGTTCAATCATTCCCCAATTGATGGGTATCCTCTCAATTTCTAATTCTTTGCCACCAGAAAAGAGCTGCTATAAATATTTTTGCACGTAAAGGTCCTTTTCCTTTTTTTAATCTCTTTTGTGATACAGACCTAATAGTGTTATTACTAGATCAAAGGGTATGCATAGTTTGTAGGCCTTTGGGCATTGTTCCAAATTGCTCTACAGAATGGTTGAATAAGCTTACAACTCCACCAACAGTGCACTAATGTCTCATTTTCCCCACATCCCCTCCAACATTTGTCATTTTCCTTTTCTGCCCTATTAGCCAATCTAATAGGTATGAGGTAGTACCTCAGAATTATTTTAATTCACATTTCTCCAATCAATAGTGAGTTAGAACATTTTTTCATATGGCTATAGATAGCTTTGATTACTTCATCTGAAAACTATTCACATCTTTTGATCATTTATCAGTTGGAGAATGGCTCTTAGTTTTATATATTTGACTCAGTTCTCTATATGTTTTAGAAATGAGGCCTTTATCAGAGAAACTTGTTTCAAAATTTTTTTTCATTGTTACTGTTGCTAACTGTATTTCCCTCCAACCTATTTGCCCTTCTGTTTATTCTATTCTCTCTCTCTCTCTCCTTTCACCCTGTCCTTCCTCAAAAGTGTTTTGCTTTTGACTACCCCCTCTCCCAATCTGCCCTCCCTTCTATCACCCCTCCCATCCTTCTCTTATGCCCTTCCCTTCCTATTTTCCTGTAAGGTAAGATACTTTTTTTGCACCCAGTTGAGTGTGTATGCTGTTCCCTCTCTGAGCCAATTCTAATGAGAATAAGATTCATTCATTCCCCCTCCCCTCCCCTTCTCCCCTCCATAAAAGAGCCTTGCCTCTTTTATGTGAGATAATTTACCCCATTCTACCTCTCCCTTTCTATTTCTCCCAGTACATTCCTTTCTCACCCCTTAATTTTATTTTTTTAGATGTCATCCCTTCATATTCAACTCACACCTGAACCCTCTGTCTATACGTACTCCTTCTAATTGCCCTAATTATGAGAAAGTTCTTGTGAGTTACAAGTATCATCTTCCCATATAGAGCTCTGGAAGCAGCCGCTCCTGGTTTGCTGGGGCTGGACTGTGCTCCACTCTCACCCAGGTGCAATAGACCTTTCCTGCTGACCTTCTAAGTTGTCTTTGGCTGGAAAATTTTTTCACCCTGTCCTTTTGGGGGTTCTGGTGCTCCAGGAATTGTTTTATGGCTTTATTTAAAGGTGTTGGGGTGGGTTGGGGAGAGCTCAGGAAAGCTGCTGCCTTTTCTCTGCCATCTTGGCTTGACCCTCCCCCATTCCCTTTAAGACTCAACTTAAGCGACATCTGCTGTTAGATGCCTTTTCTGATTATTCCAGGTGCTAGTATTCCACCTCCTCCAAATTACTTTTTTGTATTGCATACACACATACACACACATATACATATATACATATATATTTGTATACCTATCTGTCAATCTATCTACCAATCTATTGTCTTTACCTATCTGTGTACATAAAAATAAACTCCCCATTAGAACATAAGCTTCTTGAGGGCAGGGACTATTTCACTTTTGTCTTAGTACCTTCAGTGTCTAGTTCAGTGTCTGACATATAATAGGAGGTTGGTTAGTAAATCCTTATTGATTTGAATAAGACTATTATAATAGTCCGTGTGAGAGGTAATCCAGTGATCTAAATTGGTGATTAAATGAATAGAGATGAAGAAACAGATGGAATAGAGGTTGTAGAAGTAGAACCGATAAGGCTTGGCAACTGATTGAATATGCGGGTGGAGTGAGAGGGAATGACACCTAGGTTAGGGGCCTGAGAAAAATGGTGGTGACACCAAGAGAAATAGGGAAGTCTGAAAGATGGGGTATTGGGCAGGCAAAGATAATCAATTCCATTTTGGATATGTTAGCTTGAGATGCTAACAGGATATCCAGATAGAAATGCTGAACAAGTAGTTAGTGGTGTGTGATTTCAGTTCAGTCTGAATATATAGATTGGGGAGTCATCTGCTGAGAGGTGATAACTGAAGGCATAAGAGTTGGAGAGAGAGAGAGGAGAGAGAGACAGAGAGAGAGAGAGAGAGACAGAGAGAGAGAGAGAGAGAGAGAGAGAGAGAGAGAGAGAGAGAGAGAGAGAGAGGGAGAGAGAGAGAGAGAAAGAGTATTCTGAGAAGAGAAGAGGTCCAGCCCAAGAGGAAAAACCTATTTGTTCAAATGCCACTTTCTAGTCTGGGAGAGTTTTGCCCACTGCTTTCTAGAAGTTAATGAATTCTCAAAACATCCTATGGAGACAGTTATCGTTCCCATTTTACTAATGAAGAAACTGAGACCCAGGGCAGATTGATTGGGTATGGGAAACAAAAAGATGAATATCAGAACCCTCTAGAAATGCAGCAACCATGTTTGGAAATAAAGCAAAGTTAATATTATCTGCCTAGACCAGCAAAGCCTTACCAAGCCTTCTTTTTTATCATTAATGAATGAACAAGAATTCATTAAGTATCTACTAATCTAGACCCTGGGCAGCTAGGTAGTACAGTAGATAGAGTATCAGGGTTAGAGTCAGAAAGACTATCTTTGTGGGTTCAAATCTGGCCTCAGACACTTACTGGCTGTGTGACCCGGACTTTACCTTGTTTGTCTTGTATAATAAGCTGGAGAAGAAAATGGCAAACCATCTAGTATCTTTGCCAAGAAAACTCCAAGTGGGGCCACAAAGAGTCAGACATGACTGAAACAACTGAACACACACACATACACACACATAACACTAAACCCTAGGGAGCCACATGCAAAGATAAGACAGTCCTTCCTCTCAAAGAAATCTCATTCTAATTGGGAGATACAACACAGATAAAGGAACGGAACCTAGGGGAAGGAAATTTGGATCTTCGTGGTCACAGGGATTATGACTGGAGACACGAGAAAGTTGGTAGCTTTGGCCTTTTCAATAGTAGTAGTAGTTTGGGGTGATGGGGGAAGAGGACAGCAGGGCACACTATAAGGCAGATGGCAAGATGCCCAGGCAGGCCCTGGTTTCGTGGTGGATGGCTAGATGCAACGTGAAGCATGGTCTGAATCCAGCAAGATACAGTGAATTGGGGAAGTTTTCACTCCCTTGCCCATCAAACAGTACAGCTCAGCCTCAGGGGGAGCCACAGGCTGGAATAAGGACTCAAGGTTTTCAAGAAAGAGCCAGGGGAAGCTGGGAGTGTTAGAATAGAGCTGGTTGGGTAGTACCTCTGAAAGGAGGAGTTGAAAGGACATCAACTCTAGACTGTCAGCACCAGGATCATCTTCAGAGGTGACCATTTTACAGATGAAGAAACTGAAGCCCAGAGAGCTTAAGTCTTGTTCAAGGTCACTCGGTGCATAAGCAGCAGAACCAAAATGTGAAGCCAGGTCCTCCAAGTCTTGTCCCATGCTTTTTCCACTACACAGCCTTCCTCATTTCCCAATTCCCAGAGCAGTTATCTTTCTACTGTAGCACATTTCTTGGAGGCACTTCAAGTGCGGTGGACTAGACCAGGCAACTGGGAAAAAGAAACATTCATATTTCTAGGCTAGCTGGGAGACCCCCCACCTCCACCCCTCACCCCAGCCAGAAGCAGAAGCCTAGACTGAAAAGGCGTGGCTATTTTCAGGAACTCTGTCTTATAACTAGGGAGCCTGTGGCAGGGAGGGAATGCTGCCCAGATGTTCTGCGTCGGTCATTTGGAATCAGGCTCTGCCGAAATGTTACTGACAGACAGTCCTTTACTTTGGCTGGGACCAGCCAAGGTTACGTGGCCTAGCAACTAGGAAATAGAGTGGTCTGCTTCAATTCTGCCAGGAGAAGAGCTGGATGCTCCAAGGGTCAGGGTTAGGCCCCGTCTTCTCCAGGGTCCTCATTAAGAGCCAGGACGTGAGGATTAAACAGTATTTTCATAAGACTCTACCCTGAGAGGCTTCCTAAATGCCTGTGAGGACAGGGGAATGTTCTGGAGGGACCACAAGAAGTTAGAAATGTGGGCAGGAAATAACATGATGAGATTCATCTTGAAAAAATGCAAGCTCATGCATCTGGGGCAGAGGGGTGGGAGGAATAATCCAAAACACAAGGATCTGATGGGCAGAAACAACTAGTAACAAAACACAACAGCTCTGTTGAAAGAACCCAAGGGAAGCAGCGATAGCCAGAGGGGCTGCCTGGAAAGACCTTTCAACTTCCAAGCCTTGTTCTGGCTTCTTTTTTTTTTCCTGGAGCTATAATGGGACTGCAGCTCTGACCTTCTGTGGGGGGTCTCCCTGGGTGGGAACAAGGAAAGAGCTTTGGGAGTTAGGGGTCTATGGCCCCAAGGGTTTATTGGAAGCTGCCCAGCTCCAGGGGAGTCTTGACCTTTCTCTCTCTTATACAGGGAATGTCTTTTGTTCACACAGGGAACTATTTATAGGATTTTCTCTGCCCAAAAGATCAAAAGACCCATAGCTTTAGTCTCCTGAGTTCTGGCATATCTTTACACTCCTAGGCCCCACCCCCACCCCTTCTACCTCCCTTATATCGCTCCCCCTGGGGAAGAGCTGGCAGGGCCATAAGTGACCCAAAGAGCAACTCTTTTCAAAGCCTGCCAGGGCAAGTGAATTGAAGGCCACCTTTCTGATCTTGGTCAATTGGTAAAGCCTGTATCTTCCCTGTGATCCAGGGAACCTGCATGGGTCTGAGTAGGAAGAGGGAGAACAGCAGAGAAAATAGGCTTCTCCCAAGAAAGATACTGATACTACTACTACTACCACCACCACTACTACTACCACCATCACTATTCCTCTACTCCTACTCCTCTTACTACTATTATTCCTACTACCATTGGTGGTGGTGGTAGTGGTAGTAGTGGTAGCAGTACTAATGGAAATAGTGGTGGTGGTAGTAGTAGTTATAGTAGCAGTGGTGGAGGTGACAGTAGTAGTAGTAGGAAGAGGAGGAGGAATGGTGGTAGTAGTGTGGTAGTAGTAGTAAGAAGAGTAGTAGTAGTGGTGGTGGTGGTGGTGGTGGTGGGAGTAGGAGTAGTAGTGGTGGTCATAGGAGTAGTAGTAAGTGTAGTAGTAGTAGTGACGGTGGTTGTGGTGGTGGTGATGGGAGTAGTAGTAGTAGTAGTAAAAGTAGTAATAAGTGGTGGTGGTGGTGAGAGTAGCAGTAGTAGTAAGAGTAGTAGTAGAGGTGGTGGTAGTAGTTAAGAGTAGTAATAGTAGTGGTAGTGGTGGTGGGAGTAGCAGTAGTAGTAAGAGTAGTAGTGGTGGTGGTGGTGGTAGTAGTAGGAGGAGGAGGAGGAGGTGGAGGAGGAGGAGTAAGAGTAGTAGTAGTAATGGTGCTGGTGGTGGTAAGAGTAGGAGTAGGAGTGAGTGTTCCAAACCCCTCATTTTATAGGTGAGGAAATTTGCCAAGCACCTATTCTGAAGGTGCTGAAGGAGATACTTGTACTCAGTAGCTAAGAAACTAGACTTAGATTCAATAAGGCCTAGGTTCAAATACCACCTCAAATATTTATATTTGTATTTATATTTACTAGCTGTGAGACTTTGGTCAATTCATTTAACTTTCCTATCCCTCGGTTTCCTCATCTGAAAAACAAAGATGTTGGACTCAATGGCTTCTAAAGTCCCTTCGAGTTCTAAATCTATGATTCTCTCTGAAGCTTTGCTTCTAAGGCCCAGTCCCTGACCTTTGGGAGTCTGAACAGGACAGATTCATGTGGTAGAAAGCACACCTTCCTTGTAATCAGAGGCCCGAGTTCACATTCTATCTCTGATACTATCTGTGAGATTGAACAAGTAATTTCATGTTCACAGTCTCAGTCTCTTCATCTTCCGGATCAGGAAGTAGTTTGTTTTATTTTGTTTGTTGTTGTTGTTTTGTGAATGAATAACTGTGCAGATGTGAATATATAACCTCTAGGTAAGATTTATCAATAAAGTTGGATTTTTTTTTACTCCATCCACCTGGAATTGCAAACTGGGTTTTTACCCAGATATGTAGAGAAGCTACATGGTACAATGGAGAGAACCCTAAATCTGTAGTCAGACGGCCTGAGCTCTGCTACTATCTTTGTGATATTGGACGAGTCACTTTGAGCTTCATTTTTCTCAGGTATAAAATGAGAAAGCCAGTAACCTCTGAAATCCTTTCCAGATCCAGATGTATGACCTATGTCCTCACCCCTAATATTAATCATTTCTGGTGTCTTTGAGAAGGCTGACCTAAGACCAGAAGCAAAACTAGGAGTAGGGAAGGGAATAAACATTTGTTAAGCACCTACTATCTGTCAGGCACTGTGCTAAGCACTTTACAAATATTATCTCATTTGATTCTCACAACAACTCTAGGAGGTAGGTGCTATTATCCCCATTGTACAGTTGAGGAAACTGAGGCAGACAGAGGTTAAGTGACTTGCCCAAGGTCACCCAGGTAGGAAGTATCTGAGGCCAGAGTTGAACTCAGGTCTGACTCCAGGCCCAGAGTTCTACCCACTGCACCACCTCACTGCCTGTAGTAGTAGAAGATAGTGCAAGCAGCTTCCTAGGCTATGGAGCATGGTTGGGGTGGGCAATTAGGTGGCATGGTGGATAGAGTGCCAGACCTGGAGGCAGGAAGACTCCTTTTCCTGAGTTCACATCGTGCCTCAGACACTGATTAGCTGTGTGACCCTCAGCAAATCATTTAACCCAGTTTGCCTCAGTTTCCCCATCTGTAAAATAATGAGCTGGAGAAGGAAATGGCAAACCTCTCAAGTATCTCACCAAGAAAACTCCAAATGGGGTCATGAAGAGTCAGACATGACAGAAAATGAGTGAACAAAAAATACTACTTTCTTTTGATAAGCATCAAATTGTGCTCTCTATAGCATACATTGTAAATATTAGTTCGACTCCATTAGATACTCCACCAGCTGGGGAGGTTGTGCTCTCAAAGGCTATGCCAGCAGAACATAAGCCCTGGCAGGTTCTGCCAAGATAAAAGGGCTTTAGCCTGGTGATGGATTGTGGGGCTGAACATTAAGGACCAACCATTCTAAATCCAGGGAGTTCATCACCAGAAGGTTGGTCATGTACAGATAAATTTTAAAGGTCACAGCAGCTCATGAATCCATTCTAATCCAATCACCACTTTAAAAAAAACCACTGGGAAATTACAAGACATTTATAAAATAAATTAACAGCAATCAAAACATTTAAAAAGAAAGAAGTATAAACAGGTCAGTTGGAGGAGCAGGGAAAGAACATTAGCAACCTTTAGGGGGTGGAGGGAGACTCAGGAAAGGATTCCTATGGTGCTAATGTATGAGTTGATCCTTGAAGGTGGGTAATGATTGCAATTATGGGTGTCCCACAGAGCTCTGTCCTGGGACCTCTTCTCTTCATCTTCTATATTATTTCACTTGGTGACCTCATCACCTCCCTTGGATTGAATTACCATCTCCATGCTGAGGATTGACAAATTGACCTTTCCTGCTTCGATCTCTCTGCTGACCTCCAGTCTCGCTTTTCAACTGCCTTTCAGACACCTCCAATTGAACATCATGGAGACAGATTAAACTCAACATGTCCAAAACAACTCACTGGCTTTCCCCTCAAGTCCTTCCCTTCCAAATTTCCCTATTACACCACCATCATCCCAGTCACCCAGGCTTGAAACCTATCTGTCATCTTTGACTCCTTACTCCCCCTCACCATCCATCCCCTCTCCTAGCACATGTCAGTTCTATTGCCAAGGCCTGTCAATTTTACCTGCATACCATCTCTTATATGTCTCATTCTCTCCTTTGACATGTCACCACTCTGGTCCAGTCTGTCCTCACTTCATGCCCACAAGCTTGCTGGTGGGTCTCCCTGCCTTAGGTGTCTCCCCACTCCAGTCCATCTTCCATTCAGCTGTCAACGGGATTTTCCTGAAGTATGGATGTAACCTCCCCCACCTGCCCCATCCCACTTAATCAACTTGCTGTCACCTCCAGGATCATTTACAAAACCCTCTGTTTGGCATTCAAAGCCCTTTATGTACTCATCCCCCATCCCCCTATACCTTTCCAGTCTTCTTACACCTTACACCCTACAGACAGTTCCTTCCTGACTCTGGGCATTTTCCTTGGCTATCTCCTTTTCCTAGAATACTCTCCCTCCTTGTTTCTGCCTCCTGCCCTCCCTGGCTTCCTTCAAATACCAGCTAAAATCCCACCTTGTAGAGGAGGACTTTCCTAATCCCCTTCATTCTAGTGCCTTCCTCAGGCTTATTATCTCTAATTTATCCTGTCTTATATCTTGTTTGTACTTAGCTGTTTACATGCCCTCTCCCCAATCAGACTATGAACTACTTGAGAGTGGGATTGTCTTTTACTTTTTTTTGATTCCCTAACACTTAGCACAGAGCCTGGCACATAGTAGGTGCTTAATAGATGTTTCTTGCCTGACTAAGAGGCAAAGGGAAGAAGGGAATGGCTCTTGGGCATGGAGTTAGGAGATGGACTGACTAGTTTGAGGAAGACAGTTTGGCTCAAGTATAGAGTGTGAAGGGAATAATATGCAAAGAAATCAGGAAAGCTAGACTGGAGCCCTGCTCCAACAGGAAGAGAAGAAAGAAACAAACACAGATGATATACGTCCCCTTCATAGGAAAAAAAACCCTCTAGGTTCCAAGATCCATGCTTCTTAGAGTTCATGACTTTAGAGGCTCTGAAAAGGACTATAGATTTCAAGCTGGAGTTTGCATTAGTCCAATTCCAAAACTTTGGGGACACTGAGAACCCAAAACTTTGAGTAACTTATCAAAGGTCACACAGGCAGTAAGTAGCAGAGTCAAGATTGGAACCCTCATCCTCTGAGTCCAAATCTAGAGCCCTTTCTACTGTACCACATTTATCTCTCCTACTCTTTTCCTTAGAGACTAAGAAATAGGAAGCTATCCAGCCTAGAGATGAGGGGAACTGTTGGTCATGAATGGAAGGACCTCAGCACTGTGAATACAAGATGGGGAGAGGCATCCCTTCCCCTCTCAGCCCCATAGGAGGCAGTTGTCCCTGGACTCTCCTTAAGCAGATCTTAATCCAATATAGTCCAGTCCATTCCCTTCTCTTGCCAGCGGGAATTCTGCCCTTGGATGAAATGAATGTTGTGGCTGCTCTCTGGGCAGAGATTTCCTGGCTTGAGTCTGTGGAAAATCTGTTCCATTGGACTGGCACCAAGCCCATGGTCTGCCAATCTCCCTGACTAGAGCAGATGATTGGGTTCTTGGCTGGCCAGGAGCCCTTCCCCTGGGGGTCTACAGAGTGAGCTCCTGCCAAGGGTTGCTGCCACTTCTCCTAGCGATGGATTATGGGCTGCTTGTGACCACAGTCCTCCCTCTTGATTCTATCCTGCAGGAATCACTGAGGAACAGACAGGAAGAAAAGAAAGCAAAGGACTGAAGAGTAATTCAGGGAACAGGTGGAGGAGTGGGGAGATGGAGACAGAAGCAAAGACAAAGAGAGAGACAGAGAGAGAACTAAATACCATACTCTCCCATCACCCTGAAGCTCCATATGTCACTAGGCTAGGAGGGAAGGGACATTTAAGTCCAGGTGAGTCACTATCCCCTAGGGAGAATAAGCCTCACATCCACATACTTTCTCTTCTCTTTGAAGCAAAGGTCAGCAGAAGAGTCCCTATCACCCAGTTCTCACTGCAGTCTCTGCCTTACCTGCCTCCTCCACTGAGGATATGTATGGGTTTTAATCCCTCACCTCATTACTGAATTGCAAGGAAATACCTCTCACTTATCTCAGGTTTTCTTTTTTACTTTAGCAGCATTGTACAGTAGGAAGTGCATTGGTACCACAAATAATGAAGCAATATCAATACTAAACATATATGCACCAAATGGTATAGCATCCAAATTCTTAAAGAAGTTAAGTGAGTTACAGATTCAGGACCAGATAGAGAGCATTACGAAATGTAAAATAGATAATTTTGATTATATTAAATCAAAAAGTGTTTGCAGAAACAAAACCGGAGAGACCAAGATTAGAAGGAAAGCAGAAAGCTAGGAAGAAGCAAGTGTCTCTGATAAAGGCCTCATATCTCAAATATATAGAGAACTGAGTCGAATTTATAAGAATACAAGCCATTCATTCTCCAATTGATAAATGGTCAAAGGATGTGAACAGGCAGTTTTCAGATGAAGAAATCAACGCTATTTATAAGCATTTGAAGAAGTGCTCTAAATCACTTTTGGTTAGAGAAATATAAATTAAAACAACTCTGAGGTACTACCTCACACCCATCAGATTGGCTAATGTGAAAAAAAATGAAAATGATAAATGTTGCAGAAAATGTGGGAAAATTGGGACACTAATATACTGTTAGTGGAGTTGTGAACTGATACAACCATTCTGGAGAGCAATTTGGAACTACATCCAAAGGGCAACCAAACTGTGCATACCCTTTGATCCAGCAATATTACTACTAAGTCTATCCCAAAGAGATCACAAAAAGGGGAAAGGACCTACATGTGTAAAATTACTTAAAGCAGCCCTTTTCGCAGTGTCAAAAAATTGGAAATAGAGGGGATGTCCATCAATTGGAGAATGGCTGAACAAGCCGTGATACATAAATGTGATAGAATACTGTTGTGCAATAAGAAATGATGAGCAGGCATATTTTAGAAAAACCTGGAAAGACTTGTATAAATGAAATGAGCAGAACCAGGAGAACATTGTACACAGTATCAGCAACATTGTGTGATGATTAAGTATGAATGATTCAGCTCTTCTCAGCAACACAATGATCCAAGACAATTACAAACCATACTAGAAAATGCTATCCATATCCAGGTAAAGAAATGATGGACTCTGAATGCAAATCAAAACATACTTTTTTCACTTACTTTATTCTTGTTTTGTTTTTTTCTTTTGATCTGTTTCTTCTCTCACAACTGTGACTAATATAGAAATATGTTTTACATGATAGCACATGTATAACCTATATCAAATTGCCTACCATTTTAGGAAGAGAGGAGGGGAAAGGAGAGAGAAAAACTTCAAACTCAAAATCTTGTAAAAAATGAATGCTAAAAATTGTCTTGACATGTAATTGAGAAAAAATACCATTTTTAAAAATGTAGATTCTTGGATAGAGCACCAGCCCTGAAGTCAGGAGGACCTGAGCTCAAATCCGACCTCAGACCAAACACTTGACACTTACTAGCTATGTGACCCTGGGCAAGTCACTTAACCCCAATTGCCTAAAAAAAAACAATGAAAAAAAATTGTAGAGCCTTTGTTTATTCAATAAAACTTTGTGGATTTGTTTTCTAATGTTTTTCTGCTGAAGGAACTCCATTTTGCCCCATAACAACTCTTGCTGAATTTGCTAAAGAAATTGTACTTCATCTACATCAGTGAAGATATCCTGCTTTCCTTTTGCTGAGAATATTGATTATTTCAAATGTAGTTTTGGAGGTACTACCAATTGATGGATGATAAAATTATATTGATTTTTATTTTCCTAAATCAAACAAAAAAGTTCTATTTTAAAACAATGACTTCTAAAACATTTTGAATCTATTTCCCTTATATTTACCGGTTTTTTAATTTAATTTTTTTGTGTGTGTGAGGCAATTGGGGTTAAGTGATTTGCCCAGAGTCACACAGCTAGCGAGCATTATGTGTCTGAGGCCAGATTTGAACTCAGGTTCTCCTATCTCCAGGGCCGGTGCTCTCTCCACTGCATCACCTAGCTTCCCCCCCCCCTTATATTTACTGTTATTGATTCTGTTAAGTTTATATAATTTCCATTGGGCATTATGATATATAGATGATAAATATTTTTGTTTTGTTTTCATTTGGCAAAAGCTTACTGCTATGTTGGTACTGTTGTGTGAAATATCTTCAATGTTTGGAACCATGCATTACCTATGTGAAATATACCTGGTTTCTTACAAGCAGATTTCAAAAACTTGCTATGATATAGCTAGGCTAATAACAATCTCTCAATGCCCCAGATGGCTCTTTAACAGTAAAAATCCAGAACAATTCCAAGTTGGCAGAGCGACTTTCCTCAATAGTAACCAATGAAATCCCAGGTCTTGACTCTCCTCAAAAAAAAAGTTGTTGACACACGTAATAATCTATTCATTAAAGGCATGTAATGAAACAAATATTCAAAACAAAAAAAGAGTGCTTTGTAAGCATCTTCATGAAGTCTATTATAAAGTGAAAATTAAATAGAACATCTTAGTAGTTTTTAATTCCATATTTGTTCATTGTTTTAATAATAATTTCTAATTTGTAAAGGAATTTCATATCAGGGGTTAGTCACTTTTTAGATTTATCCACAAATGCTGTAAGCTGCCTATCCTGAAACAAAAGGCTTTTTGGAGGTATAAATATACTCCTCTGTGAGCTATGGGAACTAAACCTTGTGAACTATGAAAAGTCAGTAACTTTGCCTTGTTTAACTTGGCACTGTTGTTTTGTATTAATAAAACATGTGTGCACATTTTGAACAAAAAAGGGAGGTGAGGGTCACCTCATTTCAAGCTGGGTCAAGTGAAAAGATAACAAACCAGGAAAAGCACCTTCATGTAGGGTTTCAATGGGTCTGTGCTGCCACCATTTGAACACAACTGGAAACACACCCAACTTCATGAAGCCTGAGTGCTTGGCCTCATTTCTCTGACCCTGTGCCCTGGGAGAGGGCAGGGTCTGATTAGTGGGCAGTAGGACTGGCATCAAAGAGCTCTGGCAGGACGAATCAGTGATCCCCCAAAATCTGGTAGCCCTTAGGGACCCAGTGACTTGCCCAGATCCCATCCCATCTCCACCTGTGCAGTCCCAGGCAAGTCTCCTGTTCAGGCTAGATTTAGGGGATGCTGAGACATCGGCCTCATCTAGACAGCTCTTCCTCACCATCTTCAATTTTATAAGATATTAGGGGGGAGATTAAATTACAGGACCCATCCCTAAACTAAACTTTATATAACCCCCTGCCTTCACAGGCTGTCTCCCTTCCTTAGAGATAAGTAGCCCGAGTCAAAAAGCTAACCTGTTCTCTAGTGATTCTCATTGATGGTCCCACTGTCCTCTATCCTATACAAATTATATGTGGAGTATTGTGTTCAGTTCTGAGCACCACATTTTAGGGAGGCCATTAACAAACTGGAAGGAGTCCAGAGAAAGGCAACCAGAATGATGATAGGCCTAGAAAAGCCGCCATGTGCCTAAGGGTGCATAGACCCTGGGCTGGATATGCCCAAGTGTGCCAGCACTCTCTGTTCCATGCTTTATGCTCAGTGCATAGGAGAATCACCAAGAGGAACTGGAGGTGTTTATCCTGGAAAAGAGAAGACCTAAGGGAGTTTTGATTGATGTCCTCAAGTTTTTGAAGGGCTATCCTAAAAGAGAGATTAGTTGTATTCTGCGATGAATGGGGTGGCAGTTGGGAGAGTTGCAGAGAGGCCTGTTTTGGCTAGATGTAATAACTTCCAGTTAGAGCTTTCTAATATTGGGCTCGATTTGCCTGGGAAAACAGCCACTAATCATCTTCACATGGAGGCTGGATGACCACTTGACATGGAAGTTATAGAGGAGCTTCTTTCTAAGGGGTGGCCTGGACAGGGTAACTTGTAAGGTTTCTACTCTTTCTGTGGTTCTGGGGTTTTGCAGTCTTGCCCAAGGTACAGCCCAGGACTCAACCCAATTTCTCCAACTGCTCCTAATTCCCCACCTCCCCAACGCACACCTCCAAAATTCCAACAACAACCCACCCACATCCCTGGAGGCTGCCAAGACAGAAGGCCACAGAGCTGCTAGTACAGGAACCGATCTTTTTATTGATGCACTGGCTAGGCACGGTCAGCCCCAGAAAGGAAGCCTGAAGCCCAGCAGGGGAGGGAGAGATGGGGTCCCAGGACCCAGAAGATGGAAGAGCAGAGGATAGGTCAGTGAGCAGCTTTCTCTCTTGGGTTTGTCCAGGTGCTGGTAGGAAAGAAAGGTAATAATAAGATCCATGGACAGCTGGTCCAGAAGCCTTGCGCTCCAGCAGCTCATCAGGGAGTGCTGCAGGATCAGTGTGACTTTCAGTACAACTTTAAAGAGTCCAGGAGCTCCCAGGATCAGGGTGACCTTTGTTCCAACTTAACGACTCATGTCAGACCTAAGGTGAGAGCAAATATCCTTCCAATTATCCAAAAGTGGCATGGGCTGCCTCAGGAATGAGTTTCCTACTCATTGAAAGCATTCAAGAGAAGTCACTCAATGAACACATCTTTTGGGGGATGTGGTGGAGGAGACACCAAGATGGCCTCAGTGCCAGGCCTGGAGTCAGGAAGATTCAACTTCTTGAGTTCAAATATGGCCTCAGACACTTACGAGTTGTGTGACCCTGAGCAAGTCACTTAACCTTGTTTACCTCAGTTTCCTCATCTATACAATGAGTTGCAGAAGGAAATGGCAAAACCATTCCAGTATTTTTGCCAAGAAAATCCCAGAACAGGTCATGAAGAGTCAGACACGACTAAAACAAGTGAACGACAACAATGATACCTTTGGTCAAGTCCTTTCCCCTCTCTAGGCCTCAGTTTACTCCTCAGTAAAGTGGGGATAGTATGGTACAGAAGAGTACACTGGATTTGGAGTCAGAATACGTGGGTTCAAATGGTAGCTCTGCTACTTATTATACCCGTGTAGGCTGTAGAAAAATCACATCTTCTCTGGGCTTCAGTTTTCTCTTCTGTAAGGTGAAGGTGTGGGCCTAGACTGAGGTTGCCTTCCAGCTCTGAAATCTATGCTTACTTTGCACTACTGACCTCACAGGTTCACACTTTAAGAACTGAAGAGCATCACTGAAATTGAAACAGGATTATTTTTGGGTGGAGAGGCAGCAGAGTGAAGGGACTTGATTTTGAGTTCTCAGCTCTGCCCTGTCCCAGGATCAATGAGATTCAGAGCTGGAAGCATGAGAGCCCAAGGCATTTTATAGATACAGAATGAAGGGCCCCAAGAGATTTGGTGACTTACAAATCTAGTGACCTAGCAGAGGCAGCTGGAGGGCTCAGTGGATAAAGTGCTGGGCCTGGAGTCAGAAAGTTGTTCTCGTTTAGTCATTTTTCAGTCCTGTCCGACTCTTCCTGACCTCATTGGGGTTTTCTTGGCAAAGGTACTAGAGTGGTTTGCCATTTCCTTCTCCAGCTCATTTTACTAGATGAGGGAGCTGAGGCTAACAGGGTTAAGTGACTTGCCCAGGATCACATAGTTAGGAAGTGTCTGAGGTCAGATTTGAGCTGGATTTGACTCCAGACTCAGCACTCTATCCATTGTACCACTTCACTGCAGGAAGTCAAGAAGATCTGAGTTCAAATCTGGCCTCAGACTTACTGGCTGTGTTACTTAACCTCTGTTTGCCTTAATCCGCTGGAGAAGGAAGTGGCAAATCACTCCAGTATCTTTGCCAAGAAAACTCCACATGGGGTTACGAAGCTTCAGACAAGACTGAACAAAAGTGACTAATTTGTGGGTGCAAAAACAATTTTTGGGTAAAGTTAGTAAAAAGAGTCCCCATTAATTTGGCACTTTGGGTTTTTACAAAGCATTTTCATTAGCACCCTGGAAGGCAGGTAATGCAGGTATTGTTATCTTCATTTTACAGACGAAGACACTGAGGCCCAGTTTGCTTAAGTGACTTGCTCAGAGTCCCAGGGCAAGACAGGGGCAGTGACAGATTTTGAAATAAGTCCTTCTGGCTACAAGACCAGTTCAGGGAAGCCCATTTGAAGGTGAGGCCATATATCAGATACTGAGGCAATAAAGGCTGTGAGTTCTGTTTAGCCTCATCTTTTTTTTTCAGAGAAAGAAATGGAAATAGAAGCCCAGAGAAAGATAAAGATTTAGTTTGCTACAGCTCCCATCCTTGGGAAGCAGCAAAGCCAAGACCCTTCCTTGTTACTTCTTACCATCAACCACCTGCCTGCTCACACAGACCACTCTGAATAAATTCCTTCCAGCACCACCTCCAAAGGACCAGAGATCACAGACCCTTGAGTCAGAGAGAATTTAAGGGTCATCGAAAACATCCTCCATTAGGAAACTGAGGCCCAGGGAAGTGAAGGGACTTCTGACAGTCACATCATGAGGTAGTGATTCAAACCCAAGAATTACAAACCCCAAAACCTGGGTCTGAATACAGGTGCTCTCACTTCATATCCCATTAGATATTTTCTACCATACCATGCTGTCTGGCTCTCTCAGCTCACAAATGTTCCCAGGGTCCTCCAGACAAGGATTCCCCCTTTGCTCTTTCTATAGAAAAATATATGAGGATGGAAAATGGGACTTTTCCAAAAAGGGTCCAATTCTTTGTTCCCATTTGAATTCTCCCAGCATTGCCTCAAGGCCTTCCTGCCACCCTGAGAGCTGTAGAATCAAATGAGATATTTGTAAAAGCATTTTAATGCAGTGCCTGACACATAGTAGACCCTGGAAAAAAATGTCCATTCCCTCCTCCCTTCCCCCATTGGATTTTCCCTTTAAGGACCTAGCTCTTTCCCCAGCCCCCTTCCCCTCATACCCCCACCCACCTCATTGCTCAGGTGTGAGGCAGGATTGGTTTCCACAGCCATTGATACAGCATTTGAGTGAGCCAGAGCAATCAGAATCTTCATAACACTCGTCCTTGCAAATCCCCAGCAAAGAGATTCTACTGTCATTAATAGGGCATTTACCCTTCTTCTCTGGGGAAAGAATGAGAGGGAGAAGAGCTCCTGAAACCTGGAGTCTAAACAAGGCTCCCTGGCAGATATGTGGCCTTAAATCCCCCAATTTAGTATTAAAAGTGGAAGGGTCTAGTGGGAAAATGAGGGGGTTAAATATCTGAACTTTCTACCACTTAGAGTCTATTGTGAAAAAAGCACTCTGAAAATGAAAGGCATCACAGAAATGTGAAATTATTAAAAAACTAATCTTTTTGGCAACACGTCTAATATTAAAATACATTTTTCACATGTATAACGGATATCATATTCTTGCCTTCTCAGTGGGTGGGGAAGAAGCTGCAGGGAGGGGGAGAATCTGGAACTCAACATTTTAAAATGAATGTTAAAAAAATAATAACCATGAATATTTTCATCAGAGCTTGCTTTCCTCACAGTCACGATGCCTTCTTGGTATGATTCTAAGGTATCTAGGAAATTCCAATTCTACCTATACCCTGATGACTGACCCCCTTTCCCAGGAGTTAGTACTTTTATCCCACAAGTTGAAATGAAACTGAGAAGGTCAGTTCCTCAGGAAAGGAGACCCACTGATGGACATTGTCACAGAAAAGCAGAAAGAGAATCCCTACCCTCAAAGAAGTTACAGTCTAATGGGGGAAGTCAGCACATAAAGGGTTATCAACAGATGACCTGATAGCAAAGCCTTTCTTAGTACAGATTTGGGTAGAGGAAGGTACAGGTTTATAAACAGGTATAGGTATAGGGTTTATAAACAGAATTCTCAACTGGGAATCCAGAGACAAATTCTTGTCCAGCTAGGCTATTAAGCAACTGAGTGACCTTGAACAAGTCATTTTCCTTCTCTGGACTTTTGTAAAATGAGAAGACTGGACCAAACAATCTCTAAAATCCCTTCCAGTTCTGCCATTCTATGCTTTACAGTCTACTCTTTTCTACCCTCCAACATTCTAGGATCTAGGACCATCATTTATAAGATGTCTAGGGCATGGCTGCTTCACTCCTGGTTCCACTCCTTACTCTCTGGCCTTTCTCCAGGAGTCTTACCCTCCTTTTCCTCCCCACCCTCCACTCCCCAACCATCCTTCAGATATTGTCTTCCCCCATCAGACTATAACATCCTTGAGGGTAGGGATTCTCTTTTCTGCTTTCTGTACCTCAGTACTTAAAACAATTCCTGGACCATAGTAATAAACACTTTATCCAACTATTGAGAGTTGTCAAGATGGGACAATGAGCACCTCAGGTATTCGGGAGAGGCATCAAAAGAGGGTGCCAAAGACAACCTCTGGCTCCTTCACAGGGCTGCTATGACTTAACCCTATCTTCATTCACTGAATAATTTTTAGCACTCAGTTTGCAAACCCTGTGCTCGGTGGTCTTTTCTTATCTCCTCATAGCACTAAGCAGGGCATAGATGAAATAACAGCTTTAGAGCTGGAACAGACCTGAGAGGTCATCTGGTCCAAACGTTTCATTTTATAAAATGCTTGCTAGTTCCCAACAAACCCATTTCCTGGCTAGGGCTTTCCTCTCCCCAGTATAGGAACTCAGAGGTGGAGTTGCTTTGAACATTAAGGTTGGCAAAGAGCCTTCTAAGACCCTCACTCTGATATCTGTGCTTACCCCCCACCAACATCTTCACCACACATATTCACACACCCATGTTTATCAACACAACACTTACCAACACTAAGTTCACCTACATTCTCTTACACATTCTAAGTTCACCCATACACAGCCCCAGTAACCCTAAACTATACCCAATACAACCTACATAGATAAAGCCATTCATCTAAACTTGTACAGAGCCCCACAACCATTCACACACACACACACACACACACACACACACACACATCCTTAAACACACCTAAACACTCCCACCCACTCATCTGTATATCTCTTCCACCATTCATTAATATACGTACAAGTCATTAAAAAAACTCCTTGCCTTACCAGCACAAATGAGTAAATTTTCCCCAGCTAGGTGACAGGATGCCCTTTACATTCCCCAGAACCACCATCAACCAGGGGGAAGAAGATCCCACTCACCTCAGGAAGTGAGGAGACCTAATCTGGGATGGGAAAAAGGCTACTGGCCCTAATGCAGGAGCCTACTTAATACCAGGTTCCTTCCCTAGGTTGACTTTCCTGACTTCTTCTTCATGCTTTAGTTAATCCATTTTTGCCTTAGAGACAACAGTCATTACCTCTGACTGCAGAGGAGCTTCAGAACCACTTTCTTTCTTTCATCTCTCCCCTATGTCTCAGGTCTAGTTTTCTGTTGGTTTCAATCTCACCCCCAGTTTCTAGTTAACCTATAACTGTCCCTAATTATTTAGCTTCTAGAAGACAGCTTGATGGAATGGAAAGAAAAAATGGACTTGAATGGGCTGTAATGTCAACTCTGCCATTACTTGAGACCATAGATTTAGAGTTGGAAGGGATCTTAGGAGGTTCACTAGTCCAGCCTTTTTTCTTAATGGAAGAGAAAAGGAAGACCCAAAGAGGTTAGGGGTCTTGTAGGGTGAGGGGGGGAGGTCCTACAGGTGTCGCTCTACTCTCCCTAGAAGGAGGAGGAGAAGGCTTTCCTAACCTAAGAGGCTAAGTGACTTGCCCCCAGGTATCTTTACCCTCCTTCAGGGAGCCCTTCCCTAACTCTTGAGTATTTTAGCTCTTTTCCTAGCATGCCCCAGTTTCAGCCCTTCTGGAAGCCTCAGAGTGGGGACTGAAAGCTTGGGGAAAATGAAGCTCCAGAACAAAGGATGGGAACCAAAAGTCCCATGGTACTGAGCATTCAATTCAATCCAGCAAGCATTTATTGAATGCTTATGAACCAGGCGCTGAGGTAAACTCTGGTGAATACAGATACAGAAAATAAACAATTCTGGATGGAAACAAGGCAATCTGGTAATCCCAGAGCTCTCATTTGAAACCAGGTCTTCTAACTTCAATTCTCTTACTGATTTTGGACCAGTCATCCCCTCTCAGTTTCTTCCTCTGAAAAATTAGGGGTTAGACTACACAATCTGTACAAGGGAAATTATACAATCCCATCCTTTTGTCTTTCCCTCCCTACAAGCGGATTCTGATCCAGAGCCGCCAGGTGGTTAGGGTGATTCTTTTTCTTCCCGAGGGTCAGGCTGGGAACTAAATACTTTGCTGTGGTGATTTGGGATAGGAGTAGGCAGAACCTGTCGTTTCCAGCCGGCCCAGATACCTCCCGAACCGCTCCCCCCCCCCCCGGCTTCTCCCCAGGTGTGTCGTCTTCGCCACCCACCTCAGGCTTCCTGGAAACAATGTCCCAGCTACGTGAGCCAGGAAACTGTCACGCACCAAAGACTAGGGAGGGCTGTGCAAGGCTTGCTGAGGGAAGCCAAACTGGGGGTAGGGGAGGGGAGGTGTTTAGGAACTTTGTGTTCTTCCCCACTCTGGATCCTGAGGGGTTGAGGAGACAAATCTCCTGAAGTCCTGCCCCTGCTTCTCTCAGGGTATCCCCCCCCCCGACTGAGGAACGGCTGGGCATGAGCCCTGGCTAGGGAGGCCAGTGGGCTTGTCGGACTCCACAGCCCTGGGGGGCAAGGAAGGGGGAACGGGAAGGTTACCGTTGGGGATTGCGCAGACCGACGTGCAGCCAGCCGTGCAGCACTTGAGGACGTCAGGACAGTCTTCGTCGGTCTGACATTCAACCTGGCAGTCCTGGCTCTCCTGTACCTCTGGGCACAAGCCCACCTTTTCTGCTCCGCCGAGCAAAGGAAGGTCAGGGAGGGCCCCACCCACCTACAGAATAAAATCCTCGATCTCTGGCTCGAGGTCCAGGATTCCCTTCATCTCTCTCTGGTTCCCGGTGACCCAGGAGTCCCATTATATCTCCAGCTCCCAGGTACTTCACCTGCTGTCTCTGGAGTCCCCCATCTCCGGCCCCCAATTTCTTTCTATCAACACCCATGGGACAAATCTAAGTCCCTGTCCCCCACTTCCGTCTCCTTGGGAGGTCCCTGAGTCTCTGGGCCAGGGGATGATCCCAAAGGCTCCTGCTCCCTTCCCCACATCAGATCCAGGGGCTCCCCCCACCTCCCACCGACCCCGCAGACTTGTAGGCCCCCTCACCTCCCACCGACCGAAGTCGTGCTGGATCCTGTCCCCTAGTCACCCCTGCCACTCTCCCAGGCTTAGTACTTACGAGCGTGGGTCTGACGGCTGGCAGGGTCCATGCTCAGGAAGAACAAGAGGAAGAAGCAGCCGAATAACGTTGAGAAAGGGGAGAGCTTGCTGGCCATTGTGGTGCTGCAAGGGATTTAGATTTGAACTTCCTAGTGAGGGCTTTAAACAGTGAGAGCTTGAGGCCCGGGGCGGAGGCGAGGGCGGGGAGGGAGCTAGCTGAGGGGAGGGGTACTGGGTGGGGGCAAGGGGATGGTGTGGTCCGGCTGCCACCTCATTCCATTTCACAATCCCCCAAGATCAGGTGTCGTTCTTGGCCCAGGTAGGAACCAGGAAATGCAGTTCTTTGGCCGAGCGGTCTCAAGCCCAGCTGGACTTGGGGCCCACCCCCAAGTCCCTGGTCCCTGTATCCACCCTACTCACCCTGGGATGACGAACTCCATCCTTTGAGGGTAGAGGAGATGCCGAGGCACAGGTCCTGGACTTTGGCTGGGATTGAATTGAATTGAGGGCCAAAGCACTCGTGGGCCTCATTTCCCCCATTCCCAGGACCCCTGTGGGCTAGGAAAAAAAGGGGAACACTAGGGAAATAACTAGAATAGGGCAGGAGATAGAAAAGAACCCCAGTGGGGAGAGTAGAGATTCTGGCTCCCAGTGGTTTGGTTTAGTATTTGTGGGGAGAGGGGACACTATCACGTGGTCCTGCAGGACAAGGTGGGGGATCAACCAGGAGCTCAGAAGCTCCTCCCCACCCCCACTTCCCGATCAGGTGTGCTTGGCCCCTGATTACCGCCAGGGACGCCAGGACATGCCAGCTCAGGGGAGGGGCCGTTCCCACGGCAGCGAAGAGGTGACCAAGCTAGGCTTCTGTTTGTTCTGAGGTCAGGGAACAGTCAACATCTATTGGGGGGAGGGAGCGACAAGCCCAAGGCAGGCTTTCAGCTCCGGGGCAGAGGCACACAGAGGACAGGCACCGAGCCTCCGGCGGCGGCCGGTTCTCGCTGGTAGGTTCCGTTCTGTGGGCACTGACCTAGTGGTGCAAGAAGCCTCTGTCACAGGGGCCCTATTGTTCACCTCTCCCTTCTGCAGAATCCCGGAATTTCGGGATTCGTTCCCCCTAACTCCAGAACCCGGAAACCAGACCGGGCCAGAGGAAACTAGTATTATATCCCCAGTCTTGTCTTACCCAACCACACCCCTCCAAGATGGGGGCGAGGGGTCGGGGGACAACGAAGAGAGAATGGAATCCATTTAATGTGTGTTTGGGGTGCAAAACCCCAAAGAAATAGTTTACAGGGAAGAGCAGGAAACTCTCTGCACAACCCATCCCTCTCTGAACTCCATCTCGCATTTTTTTTTTCAATTTTAACAAATTTATGCCACTTGGTAGCAGTCCCAACGTTTACTCTCCTCGAATAGCTCCATCTTGGAAAGGATCTTTGAGCAAAGAGGCCATTCCTTCCTTCTCTGACAAACCTTTATTGCCTGTTTTGTTCAGGCTACCATACTCCATGCCTTTCCTTCATAATGCCTTTTGTCTAATGAGGGATAAGATGCAAAGAGACAATATAATGCATGTCACATGATAAATTCCTTAAAGAATTTATGTGAACTGTTTTACTCATTTTCTTCTTGGAAGTTCCTTCCAGGCTTTCTAGTGCAGCTTGAGGATACCCATCATGCACTTCTCCATTACCCTTTGTGCAATACTTCGTTTTGGTTCTTCAGATTGTGTCATACAAGATCAGTAGAATGTTGGCATTAAAACGACGGGATTCAGTTTCCAGCCCAGGACTAGTGAGGTGATAATCTTTTTTGTTTATTTAAATGCTGAGGCAATTGGGGTTAAGTGACTTGCCCAGGGTCACACAGCTAGTAAATGTCAAGTGTCTGAGGCTATATTTGAACTCAGGTCCTCCTGATTCCAAGGCCAGAGTTCTATCCACCACTCCACCCAGCTACCCCTTTGAGGTGATAATCTTGTTATACTCTGTCCTGGTCAGAACAGATCTGAAGTGTTTTATCAGTTCTAAGCACATTTTAGGAAAGACTAATAAACTGGAAAGCATCAAGCAAACTGGTCACCAAGACAAAAAGCATTTATCAAGGCGCCTACAATGTGCTACACTGTGCTAAGCACTAGAAACATAAATACAAAGAGTGAAACAATTTCTATTCTCTAAGAGCTTACTTTCTAATGGAGGGACTGCAAGTGCATATAAAATATATACAGCATAAATATAAAATTTGAAAAATATATACATATGTACACACAAACTTTACACACATATGAAACAGTAAGGGAGGGAGGACACTAGCAGTTGGCAGAATTAACAAAAATATTGTGCAGAAGACGGTTCCTGAGGTGCATCTTAAAGGAAGAGAGTTACTCTGTGAAGCAGGGGTAAGGAGGCCGAGCTTTCCAGGCACGGAGGATGACCAGAGAGAAGACAGGAGATGGTGTGTGAGTGAAGGCATATTTGGCTGGATCGCAGAGAGGGGAAAGGAGAGTAACATCCAGTGAGACTGGAAATGATAGTTTGGGGCCAGGTTATGTGGGCAGCTAGATGACACAGTAGATAGAGTGCTAGGTCTCAGTTACTAACTGCGCGACTTGGGCAAGTCACCTGACTCTGCCTCAGTTTCCTCATCTGTAAAATGAGCTGGAGAAGGAAATGGCAAAACCATTTTTTAAGTCTTTGCCCAGGATCTTTGCCAAGAAAACTCCCAATGAGGTCATGAAGAGTTGGACATGACTGAACACAGCAGCAAACATAGGATTTTAAAAGCTAAACAGGGGAGCATATAGTTTATCCTAGATAAATAGATCCATAGGGTGCCCCTAAGGTCAGAGTGATCAGATCTGATTAAATGGCCTCGGAGAGCCCTTCCAGCTCTAAAATCTTTTACCTAAAACTCAACTCATTTCCTCTCCCCAATTTAGGGTCATAGATCTATAGCTGGAAAGTTCTGACAGAGACCTTCTAGTGCAAGCCATCATTTTGTAGATGAGGAAATTCTTTCTGTTAATTCAATTTGCTTGTCCAGCACTTATTAAGCACCTACAAGCTCAGTGCTTGTCACTGTGCTAGGCTCTGGAGATACAAAGACAAAACAGAATAGGCCCTGCTCTCAAGGAACTTACCTTCTATTGGGGAGAAATGACTTATAAATAGAAAAATTATACCAAATGTATGCAAAGTAATTTCTGTGGAGAGGGCACTAGCAATGGGGGGGGGGGAGTGCAGGAGGAGGCAGGGACATGGAACCTGTACGAAAGCCTGAGCAAAAGCAAAGAAATGGGGAGGGAATGTCTGAGGAAGAAAGGAAACAAGCATTTATTATGCACCTGCTATGTACTAGGCACTGTGCTAAATACTTTACAAATATCTCATTTGATCCTCACAACAACCCTGTGGGATAAGTGTTATTTATTGTCTCCATTTTACAGTTGAGGAAACCAAGGCAGAGGTTAAATGACTTGAGGGAGAGTTGAGTGCAGAAGAGCTTATCATTAGAGGGCTGGCCATTCCTTTTTTCAGCCACTGCAATTCAAAAAGAGTCCTCTGAATGGTAGAAGGACCATGAGCTACAAGACAAAGGCAGGGAAGACAGTGAATTTTCTTTAAGGCTCTGCTCCAGGCATGATCTAGAACCAGTGCTCTTCAGACCTCAAGCCACATTAGAAGAAACAAAATCAAAAACAAGCCAGGAGCTTCAGAGTAACTGGAGCCTGAGAGATATTGTCCTTCTAGTTACAGGTATTCTTTTTTTAAAATTTTTTTTTTAGTCAATTGGGGTTAAGTGACTTGCCCAGGGTCACACAGCTAGTAAGTGTCAGGTGTTTGGTCTGAGGCCAGATTTGAACTCAGGTCCTCCTGACTTCAGGGCCGGTGTTCTATCCACTGAGCATGTGGAAACATTAAAAAATATTTTTTTACAATGTTTTTCTACATAATTCCCTCCCTTTTGGAATCCTGTGAATCTTATTTTACACATTTAAAAACAACTTTCTGAGATAGGGTACATAGCCTTCCCCAGATTGCCAAAGGGGTCCATGAAGCAAAGTTTAAAAACCTCTGCTCTAGGACAGAACCCTGAAGGGAGAAAATAGAGCCGCTTGCTCTCTCTAGACCATTTCATGTGATTGGTACCTAGATTTTCTCTGTTTTTACTAAGGATTTTCTTGGGACCAGAGGCCCCTTCTCTCTGGATTCCAAAAGGATCTCCACTGCTTCTGCTTCCTTTGAAATTATCTAGTAAATGGACAGTCTTCGGATCTAGGTGGTATATTCAAATACTTCCTTATCCAGTGGGCTCTGCCTGAGGTTGTCAGCTCTCAATTGTCCTTATGAGCCCAGATGAAAATGATACGGCCAATCCAAAAAATCATGTTAAACTTTGGAAGGCACCAAAATCCTCCTCAGGAAAGTTATCTTCTTAAACTCTGAAACATAGCTTACGTTCCCCAAATGTTTTGTTTTGTTTTGTTTTTAAACTAGCCCTGTCATCGTATTGGTATAAGGAGCTCCCTCTAGATGGGTTGTTGTCCTTCGTTCACTAAGAGGACCAAAATGACATCACTATGTTGGGGTCAAGGTATAGTGTGTCCGACTGTGACTAATGAGACTACTGAGCTCCACCACAGGTCTAGATGACTGCTCTGCTTGAAGTACTAAGAGGTTGTCACTTGTCCAGGGTCACACAACTAGTATATTCCAGAGGGGAGACTTAAACCCAACACTGAGACCAACTCTCATTATTATTCTATCATATCTCATTCCAAAATACATGCAAAGGGGATGTGGCTGAACACATGATGGTATAGTCACAGAATAGAATACCGTAAGAAATTATAAAAGGAGCAGCTCCAGAGAAAGCTGGGAAGGCCTATAAAGTGATGCAGAATAAAGTGATAAGAATCAGAAGAATAGTTTATATAATAATAACAATATTATAAAGACCAATAGCTTTGAAAGACATAAGAATTCTGATCAACACGATGACCAGTCAAGATTCCAGAGGCCCAGGGTGCTGAAGAATGCTGTTACTGTTCATCCTTCATCTTCAAAGGAGACCAGTGACATTACAGGATTACGTCTTGACTTGTTTATGAATTGGATTTAAATGAGGCAAAGTTGCATAAAGTCCTCAACTTCACTCTCTCTTCCAGAGTCATTGAAATCTAGTGGCAATACAAAAGTCAAGCTGACTGGCAACAGCCCAAGATATAGCAGATGACCTTGGTGTCTTTGATATCTGACCAAGCTCTAAGTGCTCTACAATTTGCTTCAGTCTGTTTCAGCTGCCTTTGTGGACATTTGGAGCAAATTATCCTTATCTGCCCATCCCACAAAGGGAAGTCTTCACATGCTTGAGGTAGACATCCTCCTAACTCACAAATGGGTTTGAAGCCTGGCAGCATGGTAGCAGCCAAGACCTCATCTCAGAGTCCTGCCAGGGAAACCAAGGTCAGCGAGGGGGAGGGGCAAGAGTTCAAGAGAAGAGCCAAGCACAGATATGCAGCTCAATGGTTAAAAGGGATAAGTAGGGGAGAGGAGTTCTGCATTGTTCTATTTCTTTTTTCCCATGGTCTTTTTCCCCTGGTTGGTCTGGACCTGCGATTATGGAAACTGCCTCCACTGATATGTATCAGCAACTCTTCTTAGTGAAATGCCTTGGGACATTGAGAAGTGATGTGAATCATCCGTGGTCACAAAACTAGTATGTACCAGAAGCAGAACTTGAACCCTTGGAGATTTCCTGACTCCAAGGACAGCTGTAAGCCACACAACCTTTCTCTAATCTAAAACAGCGCTATTATTCTATATATAGAACCCCCTCTAAGCTATGTCTCCAATGTGCTCTCAATATTGAGGGTTAGGTACCCAGAAGTTGGCTCGCTCATGAGCCCCACTGGTGTGTTTCTCATTAACAAACAATCAACCAAGGCTCTATATATACCAAAATAGTTTTATGGCACTTTTTTGTGGCAGCAAAGAACTAAAAAGCAGATGCCCATCAATGGGAGTGTCAGATATTTGGAGACACCCTGTTCACCAGAGCTAAGGCCCAACAAGCAAGCTGTACCCTGAGCTTGGCATAACGGCAATCCTTTGTGTTCTGGATGATCTCACAAATGTATTGCTTTGACCAGCACCAGGTGTTCACTGAGGGATTTATGATTTTCATAGTAATCAATAACTTTAGGTTTGTTGGAGCTCCCCCCATTTCCCAGGAACCTGAGAGCCAGAAATAGGTGATGTGCAGCCGCCATCCCCAGCATCCTCCAGCCTGCCCCTCTAGGCAAGCCTGGGGGTATCATCAAGGTGCAATATATCCTGCCCACACTGCCCCAGCAGCAGCAAGTGGCCCCAGCATCCGTAGCTGTCAGGGGTGGGTGGTGGAGGAGGAGGAGTCAGGCCCCCACGGCCAGCATACACTTTGTCCTGCCGCCAGGAACTACCACCAATGGGAAGGTCCTGGCACCAGGCACCCCAGACCCTGGGCAGTGACCTCTGCCACACATCCCCAAAGCCCAGTCAATGTCTCCAAGGTGGGTCTAGCCCTTGGCAGGTCCCTACCAGCTGCTGCCTGGGAGGGTCCAGGTACCCCTGGCAGTGCCTAGTATGGCAATATGAACTGAGGGAGCCTCTGCCCTTAGTGAGCCTACCCTTCTCCATTTGGTTGCAGAAATATATTAGCTGTGTAATCTTAGGGAAGTTATTTGTGTTTGCCCCTGTTTCCTGATCTGTAAAGAGAAAAATAATAATGGTACCCACTTCCCAGGGTTGTTGTTGTGAGATCAAAATGGTATTGTTACAGTTTTGTGATGGAACCATCTCAAAAAATTCGGAGTCAGACCTCCTCTAACCCAAGTATAGGCATTTATTAGCCTCTCATGAAGTGAGCTAAGTTCCAAGAGGAATAAGCAACTTTAGTGAAAGCAAGACAGATTTTTATAGGGTAAAGATGCAATTACATAGCAGAAATTATGAATATTAAAAAGGCAGGAGGGGTTTGTTAAAGGATTGGGTAATAGAAGAGGGGTCCCAGCCTCAGTGGAACTGTGCATGCAATTTCCCACAATGCATACAGAAAAACCCATTTGGGGGGTATGTATGTATGATAATGATATTATAATAAGCCTTTCTACATCATAAGTTTACCTAAAAGACAGCTTTTGCTATTACTGTGCAGGTGTCTACTTAGGGAAAATCCCTTCTATTGTTTTGGGGTCTACATCCTGCTCAAGCGTCCTGGTGGTGCTGCTTTCTGGTTGGCTGAGTAGTGTGGTCTTGTCTAAGACTAGATGAATGTGACTGTGGTTGAGTGCATGGACACACCTGCTGTTTCTGTAGGAAATATGAAGAATGGGTCTGGCGACAGTGATTAGCTAGAGGCAGTGGCTGTGATCCTATTACATGGACACGCCTGCTGTTGTAGTGAGCAGTAAGGCATATATGAAGAAGTTAGGGGCTGTGGGCCTGCTGTTCAGTGGGGCCTATAAGAAAGTTAGAATATTGGATCTGGGGGCACCTTTATTAGGATTCCATCAATATAATGATTGTAAAGTGCTTAACACAGTCACTTTCACATGCTAAATGCTACGTTATTATTTCTTTAATTGAATGTGGGTTCTGTACTTGATAACTCTAAAGTGGTTTTAAAATGCCAAAGGTAATAAGATCAATGATCTTTATATGTGATAATTTGGAAATGCAGTTGATGTCACTGAAGTTTGTTGTTTGTGTTATTATTGTATTTCTAAATTGTGTTGTATTTGTAAATCTATATTGTGAAATTTAAGAGACCATTGCAAATCAGAAATGCTGTTAGACAAAACTTCCCTTTCAATCTGGATGCTATTACACATGAATTGGGCTTTTAAAAGTACATGACCAAAAAAAAAGATATTTGAAAACTGTTAAATATTTAATGAGGTATATTTAGTTATAAAACAGGTACTAATAATAATAATTATACTAATAATAATAATAGTAATATTTACCAGAACAGCAAATTTTCTTTTGAAAATCTTGGCTATTATGAAAGTATATATGATGGTTTAAAATGTAGCTTCAACATATTAATGATGAGTCAACTATCAGGTATTTGCTTTATGTCTGAAGCCCCAGAATATCAGTAGTTTTAATTTATAAGTAAAGGATAACTGAAATATTAACTGTTAGGAAAATATCAGGAAAGATATTCAAACCCTTAGTTGAGGTAAGTGAAATTTTACTATTTAAGGTACAAATTCCTGGAATTGTAATTTACCATTGTTTTGAACTTTGATTACTAGGATAGTTGTCTGAATTGTCATGAAGCCAATAGTAGTAAATGGCATGTGTTGCCGTCTGCAAATTGCTAAAGGTGGATGTCTATGCCTGGGAAAAGTTTTGGGGACAATCTCGGACATGGCTTAAGTAGGATCCTCCTGACTCTATTTCCCCATTGTTCTATCTCCTTGCTGAAAAGGGAAATTCCCCACCTGGTTAATCCTGAGCCTTGCCTTCAATACTCTGTGACTATGATTGGTTGTCAGATATGACTCATGCCTGGAATCAAACAGAGCTAAGGAAGTTTTTCCTTCCTGTTATGATATATGACATTGTTATAACTATGTTATTCTTTTTCCTTTTATAGCAAATTTCTATAATCAAGAAGTTTTGTAAGTACAACACTAAAGTTATTAAATAATAGATTGACAATGGAACATCTCTGAGTTACTATAATAGGATTCAAGCATGAACATCTCAACAATTTTAACCTATATTTGTGGTCCAATTGTAATATAGGGATGATATCCTCCAAATGAGGGAAATGATTAGATAAGGTAATAAGAAAAAGATGTGATGTAAAAAATTTTCTAAATAAGTGGAATAATCCATTTTAAGAAAAGCAACAGGACTAGACTGTTTTCTCTAAGAAATCCATATACATATGTATATGATTGGCTTCCAAATTTATCTATCATGGAAATTCAGGCTTTAAGTATGTTTTGGTAATAAGTTCTAAGGTTTTATTAATTAAGGATTGATTGGATTTTACACATAAATTATATTGATAATGGTATAGAAAGTGAAATTATTTTTCCCATTTTTAAAGTATCTGATAATTTTAAAAGACAGAACAGTCTATAATAATGAGCTTCCTAAGAAAAAGCACTAGGACCAGAGAGATTTACAAATGAATTCTACCAAACATTTAAAGATCAACTAATTTCAATATTAAATAAATTATTTGGAATAATAGGCAAAGAAGGGATCCTACCAAACTCCTTTTATGAAATAAATATAATACTGATACCTAAAATCAAAAGAGAAAAAAAAAGCTTTGACTAAAGTACAACACTCATTTCTATTTTAAAAAATTTGAAAATATAGAAATAAATGAGTTTTTACTCAGACTGATAAAAATCATGTTTGTCTAGAACAGGGGTGGAGAACCTGCAGCCTCAAAGCCACGTGCCCACTTTCTAGGTCCTTGGGTGTGGCCTTTTGGCTGAGTCCAAGTTTTATAAAACAAATCCTTTTATGAAGGGGATTTGTTCTGTGAAGTTTGGATTCAGCCAAAGGGCCACACTTGAGGACCTAGAGGGCTACATGGGGCCTCGAGGCCATAGGTTCCCCAACCCTGATCTAGAACTATTAGCAAGCATTATTTGTAATGGGGATAAGCCGGAAGTAAGATCAGGTGTGAAAAAAGATGCCCACTGTCACCAAAATTATTCAGTATGGTATTGGAAATCCTAGCAATAGCAATGAGAGAAGTACCAAACCTATCTGGTGCTGGCAAAGAAATAGAAAAGTAGCTCATAAGTTTTGCTTTTTTAAAAGGATTCTTATATCAGGTTTAAGATTCTAAGATTTTAAATCCAATTTACACATGAACCAAAGGACATCATCCATACCATTTTACCATTTTACCTATCTCAAAGTCCTGTCATGACAGGCAAGTGACAAAGTGGCAGGTGAAGATGCAGTGGAAGCTGTAGGCACAACCCTGCACACAGGCGGCCCAGGCCATAGGGTTGTTTCTTACTGGAAGCAGCAGTGGGATTCGGCAGCCCCCTGGTGTCTGAGCAGCCTATTAAGTATTGCACTGCTCACCTCCTGGTGTGAAGAAGGGTCTAGAAAAGGTGCCCTAAAAATTGTCTGCTTACTCAACCCTGGCCTGATTATCATGGCAGGCAGGGCATCCCACTCTGCAGTTGAAACACACAAAAAATGTATGAAAACTTCTACAAAGACGATTCCACTTGCCATCGGAACATGGAACGTGCACACACTTAGAGACAACAGAAAATCCAGCAGACCTGAAGGATGAACAGCTCTTGTTGCAAGAGGACTCAGCAGCTATCGCATCCAAACAGCAACCAGGAACAAGGCTGGCAGATGAAGGCCAGCTTGCTAAAGTTGGAGCAGTATACACATTTTACTGAAGTGGCTGCAGTGAAGGGTAGCACCATGAAGCTGATATAGGTTTTGCAATGAAAACTAATCTAGTCAACAAGCTTGTATGCCCACCAAAAGGAGTAAATGACAGGCTCATGACAATGCCATTGCCACTTGCAGGAAAATGTCACGCCCCCATCATCAGTGCCTATGCTCCCACCATGACAAACCCTGATGAGGCCAAAGAAAAATTTTATGAAGACCTGGAGGCCCTTATCATCAATATGCCAAAACAGGACAGGCTTATAATTCTGGGTGACTTTAATGCTAGAGTAGACACAGAGTACCAGATTTGGCAGGGAGTTCTATGGAGGAGTGGAGTCGGAAACAGTAACAAGCAATGATCACTTACTACTGAAGACTTATGCATCTCATGACCTTCTCATCACCAACACTGTCTTCCGTTTACCTAAATGCAATAAAACTTCGTGGATGCACCCTTGCAGCAAACATTGCCATTTAATAGCCTATGTGATTGTAAGAAGAGACAGAGAGGATGTGAGAGTGATGAAGCAATATGTGGCTCAGTGCTGGACTGATCATAGACTTATCCTCTCCAAGCTAAAATTCGCATTCAACAAAAGCGGCGTCCCCAGTGCAAAATGACTACCAGAAGAATTAATGTCAACAGATTAGAGTGTTTCTCTGAGAGGGAATAGTTTGTTGCTAACTTGGAGGGAAAGTTGAGCTAACACACAGTTGGCAAAAGTAGTGGGCAGCTCTCAGAGATTTGATGTATAGCACTGCAGTTGCTCATCTAGGTCAGAACACTCATAAACATCAAGACTAGTTTGATGAAAATATGGGGAAATTCAGAAACTGGTAAATGAAAAATGAGAACTCCACAGGTTTTACCAGCAAGATAGTTCATCCATCTCTAAGAAGGCAGCATTTAATTCCATCAAAAGTAAAGTGCAAGCAAAGCTTAGAGACATGCTGGATTCATGGCTCAGTAAGAAGGCAGATGAAATTCAGTTTTATGTTGATAGTAACAATTCAAAGCACTTTTATGATGCCCTGAAGGCTCTTTATGGGCCAAAGACCTATGGTGCATCTCAACTACTCAGTGCTGATAGAGCCACATTGATTAGTGATAAGGATATGATCCTGGAGAGATGGGCTGAACACTTCCATAATGCTCTCAACACACCATCATCAATCAATGCTGAAGCCATGGACTGTTTACCTCAAGTTGAAGTCAATCCCTCCCTAGCTGAATTTCTAACTGAAGAACAGGTTTTGAATGCCATTAGGCTCCTTTCATGTGGCAAAGCACCTGGTGCTGATTCTACTGCAGCTGAGATTTACAAGGTAGGGGGTCCATTGCTCACACAAAAGCTGATTGATTTTTCCAGGTTACATGGCAAGTGGAGGATATCCCCCAGGAGTTCAAGGATGCCTTTGTTGTCCATCTCTGTAAGGTAAAGGAACTAAATTGTCCTGTGACAATCACGGTGGGGGTCTTTCTCTTAGTCGTTGCCAGAGTCCTCCTTAATAGGTTGATCCTTCACTTGGAAGATGGTCATCTACCTGAGAGCCAGTGTGGCTTCAGAGAGGGCTGAGGAATGGTCAATATGGTGTTTGCTGTCCGATAACTCCAGGAGAAATACCAGGAGCAGAACAGAGATCTGTATACAATGTTTATAGATCTGACCAAGATCTTTGATATTGTCAGTCATGAGGGCTTATGGAAATTATGTCAAAATTTGGTTGCCCAGAGAAGTTCATCAGCATTGTATGTCAATTTCATGATGGTATTATTGCCCAGGTTCTGGATGATGGACAATGCTCTCGTGCTTTCCCAGTCACCAATGGAGTGAAACAAGGTTCTGTGCTTGCTCCCATGCTTTTTAAATGATGTTTTCAGCCATGTTGTCAAATGCTTTCAAGGAGGATGAACATGGCATCAAAGTCAGCTACCACACTGATGGTAAATTCTTCAACTTGAAAAGACTACAAGCTAAGACCAAAGTGGAGGGAGTGTTGGTGCATGATTTTCTGTTTGCAGATGATTGTGCGCTCAGTGCAGCCTCTGAAGCTGAGATGCAACAAAGTATGGATCGATTCTCTGCTGCTTCTGCTAATTTTGACCTAACAATTAACACCAAGAAAATGCAGGTACTCCATCAGCCACCACTACACTACCCATAGGTGGAACCATCAGTTACAGCAAATGGAGAAGTTTTGAATGCTATGAAAAAGTTCACCTACCTTGGTAGTGTACTTTCCAGGGATGTATACATTGATAACGAGGCTGACATATGCATTTCCAGAGCTAGCTCAGTGTTTGGGAGGCTCCAAAGGAAAATATGGGAAAGAAGAGGTATTAGATTGACCACTGTCTATAGTGCCGTTGTGCTGACCTCATTGTTGTATGCCTGTGAAACCTGGACAGTATACCAGCACTATGCCAGGAAACTGAATTGCTTCCGTTTGAATTGTCTTAGGAAGATTCTGAAGATCACCTAGCAGGATAAGATACCAGACACTGAGGTTGTTTCTCGAACTAAACTGCCAAGCATTCAAACTCTGCTTCAGAGAGCACAGCTCTGATGGGCTGGCCACATTGTTTAAATGCAAAATGTACGCTTGCCAAAAAGACTATTTTATGGAGAATGCATACAGGGCAAGCGTTCACATGGTGGTCAGAAGAAGCAATACAAGGACACTATCAAGGTCTCTCTTAAAAACTTTGGAATTGATTTGTGACATAGGAGACACTAGCATAGGACTGCTCAGCATGGTTTGCCCAATTGCTCTATGAGCAAAGCAGAATTGAAATAGCTCAAGAGAAACACAAGATGAGCAGACTTAAGAGAATCCACCCCAAAGGTTCACATGGAGTATTTGTGCCCAACCTGTGAGTGAACATTTCAAGCTCATATTGGTCTGATCAGCCACAGCTGGACACACTAAAACTTGACTCTAGCATAGTGATGTCATTTGGTCCTCATCAAGAATGAAGGACAAAAACAATATCAGGTAAAGGATTTAGGTAAGGATAGAAATAACAAATTACATATAAGCTGAAATTCTCTGAAGTTTCAAAATTGGAGAATCAGAACTGTCTAGGAACCTCTAGATTTGGAATCAGAGAGGCAAAACCCCTTTTAAAGCTGTCCCAGGAATAAAGCCTATTGTCCAAGAAAAGATATCTAGGGACCAAATGGCTACATGAGACATCTGAAACTGAAAATGTGCTGATTAAAAGAATATTGAGAATGGGTTACCAGGATACAAGGAGACTATGTTAATTAATATTGGTGATAACTATTATGTTGCTTTGGTCTTTTGTTTCAAGCATGTTAATGTTTTACCTTGGTGACATTTAAATCTCTCTTCTCAGAACTAGTGAGCCCTCTAAGTAATTTGATCTGTACCTGATAATGTAATTATGAAATTATGGAAATTGTATGAAAAACTTTGAGCCTAGCCCTGTATGGCTGGGAAACTGGACCATCTCTATGTGCACAACTGTACATCTCAAGCAACCCATATGTGTTATAAAACTAGCAATCAATCATTGTTTTTATGGGCCTCTACCAGGTCCTTCTGACTACTCTCATAGCTCCCAAGCTTCTGGGTATGTAGTTATGTGCCCAACCACCAAGGCCCTGATTCAAGCATATGTTGGCATTTTCTTCCTCTCCATTCTTGGCCATTCTCTCTTTTCCGCTTGCAAACAAATAGTGGCTCTAGCAATGATAACCTGGAACATACACTCCCGATAGGTCCCCTTAGGGAACTAACCACCTGGGCAAAATCTCGTCCTGGCCCAGCTGGCCTCTTGTAGCATTTTGGCTTATATCTGCCTCTTCTTTATTGGCCATAAGGGTAGGGGTTCTTTCAGACCTCCTCCCTTTGGCCAAAAGGGGAAATGTCAAGATATTTGGAGACACCCTGTTTCCCAGAGCTAAGGCCCCAACAAGCAGACTGTGCCCTGAGCTTGGCATAACTTTTGTGGTCTATATGATCTCACCCTCTAGCAGAGTGTATTCTTTGACTAGAACCAGATGTTCACTGAGAGATTTATGATTTTCACATTAATAACTCTTTAGATTTGTTGCAGCTCCCCTTATTTCCCAGAGACCTGAGAGCCAGAAGTAGGTGACGTACTACAGCCTAAAGCCATTCTTTACATCTCTTGACATGTTCTCAATCCTTGTTTCTTGTAAATGCCAACTGAACCAAACCAGGTACTGCACTGCTGTTCCTGCCATGCTAACTCTGGCTCTGTACCCCGCTGAATGATCATAAGGCTCAACAGCCCTTATATAACTTAGAGACTGTTCCCAGGGGACCCCAAAATACCTGTATTATCCCAGGAAATGTCAGCCATAGGAACTGCTATTGGAGACCTAATAATGATTGTGTTGTGCTCTGGCCCCCTTGTGGTTTTTATGTATATAGGCCCTACCCCTGCCCCAGCAAGTTAAGTCCTTCTATTTAGGGGAGCTTCACTTGCAAGCATTTTTCCTCACTCAGAAATTAATTAAGTTGCTACTTGATTCCTGACACGCCTGCCTCTGGCCTACCTTGTTCACCTCCAGGCATTCACAGATTAGAGGCCGGTTCCAGTCCAGTTAACAGGAGACTTGCTAAACAAATTGTGCAGCATTAATATAATGGAATATTACTCTGCTGTAAGAAATGATCTAGAACAGGGGTGGGGAGCCTCGAGGCCACAGGTCACCAATCAAAGCAAAAATGAGGGTGGAGGTCTTCTAGTTAGCTCCTGGGGTTAAGCAAGTGAATTTATAATCTGCAATTCATAGTTCTCAGATCTAATATACAGAACTTATAATCACTATCCCTATGGAATCACTCAAACTGGGAGATCATTTCTTACAACAGGAGGACCAAGCCCAGCATGGCAGAGGTGCCTCAATGACATGGAAAGTCCCCTCAGCCCTTGTCACACCCCTATTGCCAACATGGGGAGATGACTGACAAGTGGCCCTGTTTGCCGACCTGTGGCCTACCTGTCTGCTGGCCCATTGACCTGTGTGGATGTTTTGCCATCTGTTTACCAGCTCAGCCCATGGGTCTGCTCATTGGCTCAGTAGGACCTCCTAAAAGGTCAAGATAGGTTTGCTCCTCAGCTCATTTGTTAACCAATGGAATTCTGTGTTTTATGCAGTCCCACCTGAAGGATAAAGGTCAAGAGCTCTTCTTTTATTGTGCCTCTTCTACATCATCTGGGCCAGGGGTGGGGAACCTGTGACTTCGAGGTCACATGTGGCCCTCTAGGTCCTCATGTGTGACCCTTTGATTGAATCCAAACTTCACAGAACAAATCCCCTTAGCAAAGGATTTGTTCTGTGAAACTTGAACTCAATCAAAAAGCTGCACCCCAGGACCTAGAAGGCCATATGTGGCCTCGAAGCCACAGGTTCGCCACCCCTGATTCTGGGCATTAAGTGCCATAAAACTAAGGCCTTGGAGGAAGGGGACATTTCAGATTGTGAGGAAGATCTGAAGTCCACTACATTAGAGGGAACAAAGGACCCTTTAATAAAGTGCTATTGGCTTAGAGCTCTATCTCAGTTTCTTTTATTGTAGGTTGGACCCCACATTATGGCATCTCAGATGGGATAGTGATGTATGCATGCACACACACACACATACACACCACACCATACCACACCACATCACACCACACTCTACCACACACACATCTTTTTAGGCCAGCCCTCACAAGGGACCCAAAATGAAAGTGCACACCTGTATGAATTTTCACTGATGGCTCCCCCACAGGCACTGGCCCTAGGAGATTGGACTTCTCTTGCCATCTGCATCCATATTCTCCAATCCTGAGGTAAGTCTCTCCAAGATGAGTAAGTGTGCCTTAGTTTACCGCCTAAAATTCTTTCTCTTAAAGGAAGGTCCCCAATTCAGCTAAGAGGAACTATTCAGGCTCAGATTCTTTAAGAGTTTATCCAAGGGCTCAGATCTTTATAATCTAGCCAATAGCTCACAAATGTTCAGATTTCTTAAGAGTCTGGCCAATATGATGGATCTTTAATAAACCTTGTCTTTGGCTAAAAGAAGGCTTGGGTGGAATTCATTTGGGCAGGACTCATGTGTTAAGATTCTGGGGTCCCAGCACCCCTAAATCTCTAGGCCTCAACACAGTGACTTCTTGTTGTTCCTTGAACCAGACACTCCATCTCTTAGCTCTGGACAGACATTTTTCACTGGCTGTCCTCTGTGCCTGGAATGCTCTCCTTCCTCATGACTGACTATTATCTTCCTGGCTTCCTTTAAGTCCCAACTAAAATCTCACATTTTACAGGAAGCTTTTCCCGATCCTCTTAGCTCTAATTCCTTCCTTTTTTTTATTTATTTCCAATTTATCCTATAAATAGCCTATTTGTACATAGTTGTTTGCATCTTGTCTCCTCCATGAGATTGTGAACTCCTGAAGCACAGGGACTGTTTACCTTTCCTTGTAGGCACTTAATAAATGCTTATCGAATAATTGACTAACTGATCAGGGTGGGGTGCAATAGAATTATTATAAACTCCCTATAACTTCCCCTCTTAACATAGTCCAGGATTGCATTAGTTTGTTTATCAAGAATTCTTTCAAGTTAAAAAAAATGATGTTCCATAGAAACAAAACAAAACAAAATAAAAAAAGGAACTATTTGGACTTATAATCCCTAGAGCACTTAAATAAATTATTTGTAAAAATTATATGGCCATGATTTTTTAATTCTTAAAGCAGAAACTAATATTTTTTCCCTCCATTTTCTTTACTTTCATTCCATTAAATAGGAAAGACTATGGAGATTCACTGAGCAGTGAAACTGTTATTCCTCATTTTTAGCCAGCTAGTGAGCAGCTAGAAAAAAATTCCTGATCAAAACAGGTTTTTGCCTTTTAAAGAATATTTTTCAATAAGGAATAATTAAATCATCTTTGTCATTAGTAGAGCAATCTCTCAAACTGAGAGAGAACTCAAGCAGTGGCTCACAGTGGGGTGAGGAACCCATCTCAAGGACCCTATGACCTGTCCTTGGATGGATGGGTCTTGGGGGAGTGATTCCCCACTCAAGTGCTCTGATATTACCTTGAGGGAGCAATAATTCAGACTGAGTCGATAGCCTTAGGGAAGAGATTCCCCACTTCAGTGGTAAGTTGTCAAGGTGGGTGACCATCCTGGGAACAATCCCACCCTCTTCTGACCTGAAAAGAAGGCTCATTTTAGTTTTACAAATATAAGGAAAGTTAGGGAGGAAGGCTATTTTCACTTACATTCTTAGGATTAAATCAATTATTGACAATCAGAGCTAATTGTTTTAAGAAGTTTTAAAGTAAAGCTGGTATAAATTTTGCTGAATATTCATTCATAAAGGACCTTTGGGCCTTAGTTCACTGGTCTTAGGACCTCAATTAAGAATTGAAAGTGTTGGAAACTATACCAAGATATGTCCCAAAATATTTGAGTGTCAGCTGTAGGAGAGGACCCACATAAGAAGGAAACTCCATAAGAAGGAAGAAAAATGACCTTTTAGAAAAGGCTTTTTTAGTGGGAACTTCCACATTAGTGGGGAAGAAAAGAACCTTTTAGTTAAGGCCTTTTTAGTGGGAATCTCACATTAGTGGGGAAGTTCCTGGTTGAGGATGCTCACAGGAGAGATGGGATCAGGCATAAGAGGATAAATGCATCCTACAGGATCCCCATTGGGCAGCAGAGGATGACCAAAGGGAGAGTTGCTAAACTGCTAAGATGTGGTTTGAGAATACAAAGGATTCAAGGGAATTGTTTTGGAGCCAAAGAATGGGACTTTTGGTTACTCTACCCTTAGAAAGTTATGGAATTTTATTAGGGAATCTCCCAAATCCAGTTGAGAGCAAATGAACTATTGATATTGCTAAATCCTTCATCTTCACAATATTTGAAACTTTTCAGCTTTATTCAGTCTCACTTGGGACCTAACTTTTAGTGGAAACTAGGAAGGAAGATTTTGCTAAAGCACACCTATTTCCACATGGATTTAAAAATTAACTGTGTACATAAGATTTTTAGCCAAAGAAAAAGAAAAAATTCATAAAGAAAGTAAGGATTGAAGAATAATTTGTAATGCTAGAAAGTAAGTTAGCTTGGCAGCTGTGACTTCTCCTTTTTTTAAACTAAGAATAGAACTGCCCTTTAACTGGTCCACTGCTCTTTAAATGGCCCACTCACAAAAGGGTTGGTTTTGTCTGTACTATGCTATCCATGCTGTGTGCTAACTCGTAGTCAATAGATGTTTTACCTATGCCTTTTCTTTTGGCATAAACAGAAACAGGCTATAAAAAACTAACTTTCAAAAGAACTTTGGCAAGCTTAGGGGGTACTAGCGAACTTTGGAGAGTTTAATAAGAACAAAAAATTCAATTACTCCATAAAAGGGGAACTTGACAATGACCACTGCTATTGAACTGTGTATTGAGAGGGGAGGGCATTTTAAATGTGTAGAAAACTGTTTCACTTGGAGTGAATAATAAAGTAGATAGTAATAATAACTTACTGTAATGAGAGGAGTAGCAGAGACCCTTTAATGTACCAATAACCGTAATATTCCTGTACCATAGTTGGGCTCTGGCCAATCTCCTTGTTCATTGCTAAGTGAACTCCCTTGTGAAATAGTTGGATGAATAGTTTTCCAGCATAAAATAAGTTAACTTTGAGAAGGAGATAGATGATTTCTTCTCCAAGGTCAGCAGTGATGAACTAGGAGGAACTTTAAGCCCAAATTCAACTCACTGAAGATTTATTTGCCATAAACTATAAACCTCAAAGAAATTGAAATGATCTGTGCATTTATAACCACAAAGAAAACAAAAAAGGGCAACAGTATCACAAAGTTTTGTGTGTGATAAAAATTTTTGTGTATGCAATAAAAATTTTTTTTGTAATAAAAATATGTGCTAAAGTGTAAAGCGAAATTTGGTAGAGTGAAGAGTAAATCTATATGATGGGAAGTATAAACTAGAGGAATCAAGCAAGTAGAAGACAATAAGAGAAATGTTGGATAAGGAAACAAGAAAAGTCCAATTTTGGAAGCCTGTCATCAAGGAGGAATATTAAATGAGACAAAAGGTGGCAACGTAAGTAAGTAGGAACTAGAGAGGAATGGGTAGAAAGCTTAAAGAAAGGCATCTGCTTGCCCTAACACTGTGAATGAAGGATTTGAAAGTAAATGATTTGGAGTTCTGAAAAGAAGATTTGAGAAAGAATTTTTGATCCCACTGAACTAAAAAAGATTTAAAATTTTTTAAAGCAATGTCTCTTTGACAGTTGCTGCATGTCTCCCTTCCCCAATCAGTACAAGATCACAAAATTAGTTTCTTATGACTTTGAAAGGATAAGTTGAAGTTTAACAAATTCCTGTTAACTAACTGATTGATAGAGAAAAGATGATTTCTTTGCACTGGTTTAAATAGTTATACTAAAGAATTATTAATTTAGGAAATTTAAAGGAATAGATTTAGCTCTTTAGGTGTTTCTAAGAAATAAAGAAGCAGCAATGGGGGCTGGGAATGTCACCATGATTTTTTTTTAATATAAGCCAACTAAAAACAATGGACCCTTGTGAAAAATGAGGTTTAGTTATTGTCACTACCCATTATAAGTAAAAATTAATTGGGCTGAAAATATTGTAACTGTAGTAAATTTAGAAGATTTAATCACTCTTTGTATGTACAAGGGGATAATCAATATTTCCACCTAATTCCCGGGGTTGTTGGGGAAAGCATATGATGGTGAAGTGCATAACATGGTGCCTGTATTGTGTAGGAATTCAACTGGACATAGATATTTTTCCTAATTGGCATGGAATGTTAACAAACTTGCTGATATATTTCAGGAATTCAAATTATAACTGAAAAATCGTAGACTAAACATTTAAAGCACTTCTGAAAACAGGCTTTTGAAATTCTGTAAAGCAATTCTTAAGACCTAGAAAAGGCCTGTCATGTGAAAAGCACTATCTAAACTACTATTCTGTGAAAATACCAGAGGTTATAAGATAAATGACTTTCTATGAATTGATGAATTTGAAATGCATTTGACTAAATTAATATCACCTAGTATATTTTGTTTTAATAAGTTAGAAAATGATAATAACTCATCATTGGGAGAAGAGAGTGGCAGAGTGCCCTTCCAAGTTCTTTGTTTTTAACAAAGATTTTTAACAAGGTATTGTGAAACTCTGAAGCATTGCTGTTTGAAGGAACTAGGATCTCTCCCAGCCAAAATGGAGAAATGTATGGCTAAGATTATTTAGAGAATTGTGAAATTGTACCTTGAATCCAACTATTTACTGTGTGTGTGTGAACTTATGTTACTGTATATGGATACAATTCTTGACACTTTTTAAGACAATAGCATCCTGTCCCCTGCTGAAGAAGTGGAAACAGCAGTTAAAATATGGCTAAACAGGTATCTTAGGTCTGGGTGACTGAAGTAGTAAGCCACTTCTCCCCAGAGAGTCTGTCACTGGTTTACTGCTTAGTTCATAAGGGGGGGGGAGGTCATTGTGGCACACAAAGGATAATAAATTCAATGAAGCAAGGGTGGATTGTTCCAGGCACCACCCCAGGAGCAACTTGTATAACAACCACTTGTCCAACTTGTGTAGCTTTTAATCAGCTTGCATTTCAAGCTACATCTGCTGGTGGCCATCTGTTAGCTTGCACCCCTCTTTGAGAACTTACAGAAAAAGATTATTATTGTGTCTAAGGCAGTCCTTGACCAACGTCGAACTATTCCCTACTTCTAAAGCTATAGCTCCTCTGATACCATAGCTTTCACCAAAGAAATTGTGTCCACGTATGACCCACTTGCTTATGTGGACCCTGGGGGTGAGAGGTGCGTTCTCATCTTATGGTATTCTAGAAATGCACTGATGTTCTCCTTTTGGCTTTATCTGCAGACTAAGGTGGGACGTTGTGAGTAGATGAAATTTTGAGGATACAAGAAAAATAACAGTCTAGCCCAAAGCTGTAATTAAAGAAGTTTTTCTATTTGAGGCAGACTCTTGTGGGATTTTAATTTTTCACACTACTATGTTTTGATTTCAGATGTAAATTTCTAACCTCTCATAAGGCACTACTTCATTATTAAGGAAAATATCAGCAGCTTAATGAGAGTGGCATCTGTGAACTCATACCATTAAATCTCTTTTCCTTGGGTATAGTTTGGGGGGAACCTTAAGACGACTAAAGTAAGGACCTTTCTGACTCAGTTTACCATACAAGACATTTTCCCACCTGGTTAATTTTGAGCCTGGATATGGCATCTTATCTTACAATTGGTTGCCTATGATGCATACCTGAAATCAAACAGAACTAATGCTCCTATGTCCTTGCCATTCTCCTCACATAGTAAATTCCATTGGTAGTGTAAAAGAGATGAATCATATTGGTGACTTTTGATTAATATAGTACCTAATATAGTACCACAATAGCGAGGGATAATTTTGAGTTGTCATTAGAACCACAAATAATAGAGAAAATAACATCCTTTCATTGTGCTAATATGATAATGATATCCTCATAAGGATGAATTAGTGAGAAATGTGACACAACTTTTAAGATCAGATTAAGAATTTTACATGTAAAAAATTATTTGAAACCTCTAATAATCTTGAGAGAAACACAGACTCATTTTCCAATTTGAGCCCTCATGATGTAACAATTGAAATTCTCTGAAGTTTCAGGTGAATTACATGTTCTTAATATAATGATTCTTCTTATAGATCTATTTTATATTGAATTTGTTTCAAGTCTTAGACCCTGAGAAGCAGATTTAGAAGGAAGAAGCCCCTTTAGAGTTGACCCAATATTTGGAGGGAAAAAATTATATGTATGTATATAGAGATAGCTAGATAAATAGAGGGCACAGGGCGAGTTGAAGATGGAGGGGCAATATCTGGAGAATAAAATTAAAGGGTGAGAGGATTATACTGGGAGAAGGAGAAAGGGAGAGGTAGAATGGGATAAATTATCTCACATAAAACAGACAAGAAAAGACTTTTACAATGGAGGGGGAAGGTGAGAGAGAATGAGTGAATCTTATACTCATTGGATTTGGCTTAAGGAGGGAATAATATACACATTCCATTGGGTATGGAAATGTATCTTACCCTACAGGCAAATAGGGGGGAAGGGGACAATAGAGCAGGAGGATGATAGAGGGGAGGGCAGATTGGTGGAGGGGGTAATCAGAAGCAAACACTTCTAAGGAGGGACAGAGTGAAAAAAAGAGAGTAGAATAAATGGGGGGGGATAGGATTAAGGGAAATATACTTAGTTTTTCATAACATGACTACTATGGAAGTGTTTTGCATGACTACACATACATAACCTGAAAAAAAAACAAGGAAAGTAATTTTAAAAAAAAGTATTCTTCAATCTGTAAAAAAAAAAAAAGAGAGAGAGAGAGAGATAAATCAAGGTCTTTCTTTTGCTTCTTCATCTCTTGTGTCTTTGATCTTTGCCCTTTTACTATGTGACATCTTCTTCCTTGTATCTCTGTCAGTGCCTACCTCAATGCCTTACACATCACAGTTACTAAATAAAAGCAAAATGCATGAATGAAATGCACTAAGCTTCTTTTGATCCTGCTTCTCTGGTGTATTTTGTCTGGGATTCTTTCCCCTTTCCAATCTCCATAAAGCTACCAGAGTAATATTTGCAAAGCACAGTTATGATCTTAACATACCTAGTAATAATACTCTATCAAAATTTCTTTCCTATATTTTGTATATACTTGTACATTTTGTCTCCTTGTATAGAATGTAAGCTCCTTAGGGAAAAGGATTTTTTTTAAATTTTTATTTTTATAACTCCATTGTCTAGCTTATTCCTTATCATGTGTAGTAGTCATTTAATAAATACATGTTGTTTTATAGAGTTGACCTAAGAACATGGTTTATTCCAACAATATACAATTACAAAGCAGGCTAAAAGAATTCCATGGTTTGGGAGCTCAGTACAATATAAACCCTTAAATTTTTTCATCTACGTCAAGGATATGTGATCCTTAATACCTGAATTTCATCCAAAGCTATGATTATTGGAACTGGCTGTTAGACCTTATGAGATTGTAACTGATATTTTTCTGAGTTTGATTCCAAGAATAATCATCAAGAAATGCTATTGCGCCAATTATTTATGAGACCAGCAGACAACAAGAATGAGATCTGCAAGCTACATTAGGTGGAGTTTTGTCTCAAAAATAGGAGAGGAGAGTGACTTTTAGCATGAGCTGAGTTAGGACTCTTCTGATGTAATTTCCTTAATGTAGTATTTCTTCTTGAATGGATAATTTCTTCACCTGGCTAAAATTCTAAGCCTAGTTATACCATTTTGTCAGTACAATTGGCTATCTATATGACTCTTACCTGGAATTGACATTAAGTTACAAAAGTATTTTTCCCACTTACTATAGCTGTGTCCCTCTTTTTCTTTCTATGGAGAATTTCTATATTCATGGCAGGTGATCAGTATAAAAATAATATTAAATCTTTATCTTATGGGCTAATGCTGTAGCATATCTGAGCTACTATAGTAAGATACAAGTAAAAGATTTGAGCTATTTAGGCTGCAATTTTTGTCTTTTCTAAAAATTAATGTGAGAATAATTGGGTATTGATGGAATAGTTTATGGGACTAAGCTATTGTCCAATTAATCATTAGGCCTAAAAGAGAAACATCTTCAGTTATGTTTGAAGAAAAGAATTTTAGTGCGATCAATTTCCTTAGAAGAGAGTAATTTATGTAATATTCTGTTACCTAAATGGGAAAAGCCAGTTTTATTTGGGTTTATTATTACCACCTGGACATTGACTGTGTCTTGAAGTACAATCATGTTTTATTATAAACAACTTATTCAATATTGTAGAGGGATGGCTTTGGGGAGTTGGAGGGCTTAGGCCAGCCCGGGTCTTACCTGTAGATTGTACTAAGCCTAACAGCTGTGAAACTCAGGATGTCGGCTCACCACCCCCCTGTTCCATCTCTTGAGAACAGGACGCAGGAAAGGAGGAAATGGATGGGGTACAGGACAGGACGCAGGAAAGAATGTAACAGACAAAGTACAAGGAAGTAAGGAAATCACTTAATTAGATTTGTACTTTTCATGAATAATAATGTTACTATTGCTTGACCCGGTACTATATAAGCCTGAGCCCTCAGATCAATAAACAGAGTTTGTTCTTCACTGCTCTCACCTGGCCCTTGATTCTTTCTCTCTTCACACTCTGCCGGCATCAGACCACAGCCGGGGACGCAGGCACTCCCGGCACAATATGCATTGTCTTGAAATTTTTTATCCAGTGTATTTATACAGCCCATCCCAGAACTTTTTATTATAATTGTAGTTATTTTGGCAACTTTTAAATGAATTCAGTTGTATATTAGAGGTCTTTTTTTATAAAAAGTATTCTGTTATTAGTTCCTTAGCAGAGTCTCATCCTCCTAAGAAGTAAATGAGTTTTGAAAATTATTTTTTTAACAAAAGATAATAATAATAACAAAGATTGGATAATTATATATGCAAAAAAGTATAAATTCTCTGGTCTAGAGGTTACTAATTTGTTGTTCATATTACTGCTATGAGGTTTAAGCTAGCTCTCACTAACTGACCTTGTTATTGTCACTGCAAACTTGTATTAAGATCTACTTTGTAAGAAATTTTAACAGAAAAGGAGATCTCTGCAAGTGACCTGAACCAGAGAAGGAAATTTGCTAGAAGCTGTTCTGAAGCCCCACCCATTTCAGTGTGCCTAAGAGGAGAGATCTCCAGAGGACTAGAAAACTGCATCAGTTTTGGAAACCAGGCAACTGCATGAAATGAGGCGTCTGAACCTTAAGATATGATGGGCTGATGAAATGGAACAAAGGGAATGGGTTACTGAGAAAGGGATTGTGTCATTATCCTCTGTAAGTCCCACTTGTCAACCCCCAATGGCTCCTGTCAATGCATCACTCAAATCTCTCTCCCTTTTACCCTTTACACTGTTAATTGCCCCTTCTGATTTTGTATCACCCATAGGGGACTGCCCTCTATGTACCTAGATTATGGCAATCCATAGAAAGACTAGTCCCGGGAAGGGGAACCTGTGGCCTCAAGGCCACATGTAGCCCTCTTGGTCCTCAAGTGCAGCCCTTTGATTGACTGAATCCAAGCTTCACAGAACAAATCCCCTTAATATAAGAATTTGTTCTATAAAACTTGGACTCAGTCAAAGGACTGCACCCAAGAACCTGGAAGGCCACATGTGGCCTCGAGGCTGCAGGTTCCCCATCCCTATATTTCTATGGATTGAGGAGGGGAAGTGATAGATGAGCAATTAGACCCCCGTTTTATTCCAATCAGTATTAATCAGTTTGATGTGGTTCCATAGGGGTAGTAATTATAAGTTCTGTATATTAGGCCCCTGAGCTATGAACTGCAGATCGTAAGGTCACTTGCATAACCACAGGAAGCTAACTAGAAGACCTCCACTCTTGTTTTTGCCTTGTTGTGGTGACCAAGCCCAGCATGGCAGAGGGGACTCAATGACATGGAAAGTCCTCCAGATATTTTTGTTGCCCCTCAGTACTTGTCATCCCTCTACTACCCAACATGGAGAGATGGCCACGAGCACTTGACCAACAAGTGGCCCTGTTTGCCGACCTGTGGCCTACCTTCCCATTGACCCATGTGGATGTTTATCTGTTTATCAGCTCAGCCCATAGGTCTGCTCATCTGTTCAGCAGGACCTCCTAAAAAGTCAAAATATGTCTGCTCCTCAGCTCATTTGTCAACCAATGGAATTCTGTATTTTGTGCAGACCCTCCTGGAGGATCAAGGTCAAGATCTATCAACCAATGAAGCTCTTATTTTATTATGCCTCTTCTGTATCATCTGGGCATCAAGCACTATAAAACTAAGGCCCTGGGGAAGAGGGCATCTCAGATTGTCAGGAAAATCTGGGGTCTACTTCATTAGAGGGAGCAAGGGACCCTTTAATAAAGTGTTATTGGCACAGAGCTCTGCCTCAGTTTCTTTTATTGTAGGTTGGACAATTTTGAACCCCATACTACTATGTGCCAGGCGCTGTGCTAAGAACTTTACAGTTAGTATCTCATTCAATCCTCATAACAACCCTGGGAGGAATGATTGTCCTTATTTATCATTATCATCATTATTATATTATATTATATATTGCATAATTACAATTATTAATACTTAGCCTTATTTTGCAGATGAAGAAACTAAACAGAGGTTAAGTGTCAAGAGTCACACAATTATTAAATTTCTGAGGCTGGATTTGAATTCAGATCTTCCTAACTCCAGACCCGACACTCTATCCACTGTGCTCCTAGCTGCCCATAAGCCTGAGTCCCTCCATCCCACGAATATATATAGAATCCTTGAGAAGAATGGTCTCAAACTTTGAGTAAAATGGTAGAGAGATTCATCTGTAGGATATACATGTGGCAAAGGCAACTCATAATCCTTGGTTCTTTGGGGTCTGGAAGTCCATTCTCTCTTCACAAAGTCATCACATCCCTGAGGCGCAGCATCTCTGCAGGGTTCAGCGGGGTTCCCATCCCAGAGTCTGCTTCTCTCCATTACCTGCTCTCTTTTCTGTCGTTTCTTGAAATTGTTTCCTCACGTCTCTTCGTATCCAGTTTATGTCCATCCTAATGAATGCAGTGTCTCCTATTGGCCCAGTAGCTCTGGTTTAAAGCTATATGAATGATGTGGGTGGGATTGGTGAAAAAAAGAGAAATCTTCCTGTTTCTCCCTCACTCCCCCCCACAAGACTAATTCCCTCTCAGAGGCCTGATTCTTCTCCCACATCTGACTCCCAGCTTGCAACTGCCTACAGGGCCAGCAACTCATGCTTCTACATGCGCTCAGAGATGCCCAGTTTTCTGGAGCTCTCTGTTGCTATTAATACCCACTCTGTTGGGAGGGGGAGAGAGAGAGAGAGAGAGAGAGAGAGAGAGAGAGAGAGAGAGAGAGAGAGAGAGAGAGAGAAACAGAGACAAAAACACAGAGAGACACAGAGAGACAGACAGAGAGAGGGAGAGAAACAGAGACAGAGAGATAGTGCAAAGTCCAAGGTGTATGGACTTCCATGGAGGATTTAAGGGTCGGTCCTACCAGGTAAGAAGGCATGAATGGGTTATGCCAGGGGTAGGGAACCTGTGACCTCAAAGCCACATGTGACTTTCTAGTTCCTTGGGTGCAGCCTTTTGACTGAGACCAAGTTTTACAGAACAAATCCTTTTATTAAGAGGATTTGTTTTGTGAAGTTTGCATTCAGTGAAAGGGCCACACTTGAGGACCTAGAGGGCCACATGTGGCTCGAGGCCACAAGTGCCCCATTCCTGGGTTATACTTTTGAAGAAAGTACCAAATCTGTGAGACTACTCATTCAGCATAGTCCATAGTGCTGACTTTGTCTGTTCAGGTCTCGTTAATTTGGGGTCTGAGGAAGCAGAGCCTTGTCATCCTGTGGAAAGAGAACTAGACTCTAGAGGGATAGCAGGCCTGGGTTCTTTTCCCAGCTCTGACATTGACTTTCTGTGTGCTTAAGCAAGTCACTTTCCCTCTGTAGGCTGTCTTTCTTCTCATAAAGTAAGGAGGGGGCCTGACTAGGTAATCTTTAAGGTCCTTTCCAACTCCAATGTCCCATGTCCTAAGGCTCTTTCCAGTTCTGATGTCCAATGTCCTAAGGCTCTGTCTAGCTCCAATGTCCGATGTTCTAAGGGCCTTTAAATTCTAACTTTCCAGTTAAGTAAAGTCCCTTCCAGCTCTGACATTCTCTGTTCTAAGGTCCTTTCTAATTCCAGCCTTCTAGGTTGTAAAGTCCCTTTAGGCTCTGGCGTTTTGTATTGTAAGCTCCTTCCAGTTTGAACATTCCATGTGCCATGTTTTTTTGTTGTTGTCTGCTTTTTGTTTTGCTGCTAAGTCTCTTCCAGCTCTCATGTCCTATGAATGTATTATTTTCCTTGGGCAGAAATACGGGACTAAGAGCTCACAACTTCCACAGCTGAACTGCAGCATTGCTCTTATTCCACCATATCAGACAAGACCCAAGTCAAAATACAGCCTCAGAGACAGAGACAGAAAGAGACACAAATGGACTGTCTGCTTTGGGATTTAAAGATGAAGTAAGTCCCAGCTGAGAAGAACTCAGTGACCAAGGGCAGAGACCCCAGGGACTGAAACGTTTCTCTGACCCTTTCTCTTAGAACAGGGGTGGGGAATCATGACCTCGAGGCCAAATGTGACCTTCTAGGTCCTCGGATGTGGCCTTTTGACTGAGTCCAAGTTTTACAGAACAAATACTTTTATTAAGAGGATTTGTTTTGTGAAGTTTGGATTCAGTCAAAGGGCCGCACTTGAAGACCTAGAGGTCACAGATTCCCCACCCCTGTCTTAGAAGCAAAATGAGGGGAGATAGAGGAGAGGTTGGAGTAAATTTTCTCTGTAACCTGCATGGTATAAAAAGAATGTTGTAAAACAATGTGCACAGCTGGAGAAAGGGAGAAGTGTAAGTTACTGGAAGAGAAATTTGAGGCTAGTCACTAGGAAGACTGTCTCACATTTCCAACCAATGGTTAGACCAATCCAACTATTCCAACCATTAGAAAATGGTTGTGCTGGGGAAAGAGTATAGGGAAAAATCAGAGTTCTTGTCCCAACTTCACTACTCTTTGACTTTGGGTACTTACTGCTCTTCTTGGAACCTCAGTTTCCTCATCTGTCAAATGAAGGAGTCAGATGGATCACCTTTTCTAGACTAATTGATCAAAGAACACTTTTGGATTTGATATAATCATAAGTACAAGAATAGGTGGGGCACCTAGAGATGTGAAATATCCTAGAAAGAAATTATGTGGGTATTTTGGAGCAAAATAAGAGAAATTTATTGTATTTTGCATGCTTAAATGTTATTGTGTGTAATACATATTTGTTAATGCTTAATCTTCCACTAAAGACATTCTATAACATCATTGAATTTCTCTTGAGACTCAGTTTCCCTATCTGTAAAATGAGGATAATAATATTTATGCTAACTACCTCATCAGATTGTTTATGGGAAAAGAAAGAGTTATGTAAACCCTAAAGTGTTATTCCAAAACAAATGTCAGTTGGTGATGATAGTGGTGATAGCGATGTTACTCTCATCATTATCCGCATTTTGGTTCATTGAGACACCAAGGGGACCATAAGCTCTTAAAGACTATGCCAGTGGCGTGATAGCTCGGACTGACAGATTCTACTGAGCTGATAAGAACTTGAATACAGGCCAGTGATGGTTTATATATTATCTGAGGGCCAGGTTAGCTAAGAGCATGGCTGGCAGGAGGGAAAATTTTTGGTTTTTTTGTTTTGCTTTGTTTTGTTTTGTTTTAGCCAAAGCAACTCCTCAAACCATCTCCTAAGGCATAAGAAGAGGAAGCATCTTCCCTGAAGAAATCAAAATTACCTTGAAGTACTATGGCACCCTGACTAACTAATCACTTTTCACAAATGACCCACTTATAAAGGGCAACAGGATTTCTCTGGACATAGTTCGGGAAAACTCTGTTCACGAATTCTTAAGCTGAAGTCTGTGAACTTGCTTTTTAAAATAGTTTGACAGCTGTATTTCAACATAAAATTTGTTTCCTTTGTAATCCTATGTATTTTATTTTATGTATTTAAAAACATTATTCTGAAAAGGAGTCTATAGGCTTCTTCACTAGATTGCCAAGGGGGCCCATAATACAAAAAGGGCTAAGAATCCCTGGCCTAGATGATATCCAAAGCCCCTTCCACTCCAATGTTCCTGAATACAAGAAGGCAAACTCTCTGGGAAGGTGCAAAAGCAGTTCTGGCCACAGACAGGGAGGTGACCCCATTGGCCATGCGATCCATTTTCCAGATGGGAATGTGAACCCCTATGGCCTTTTAGCTATTTATATGTGACTATAAATATCCATATGCTGAAGTATAAGTAAATCCTCACATATACCTGTGGACGTATTTGGACTATACATGGACTTATACAGATCACAAACCATCCATGCCTTCTCACTCTAGGAATTTTTATCCATGCCTGTACTAAAGTTCCCCACTGGGGGTCCTCCTAACCTACCAGAGGCCTTTTTCGCTTTCTGACATCATGAGGATATCATGGGAGTACTCAGACTACAGAGCTCAACACTTGCCCTTGTCATATGACCAGCCCATCTTCTGTTTAAAGAGTCCCATAGTTCCTTGATAACATATTTTATTCCTGTTCTTTTGATAATTTCTTCGATTACATGTTGCAGTCTGCTCACACTCACCACGTACCTTTCCCTCAGCCTCTGCAGGATATTCCTTTTTAACTCTTTGGAGACTATTTTATTTCATGTCTTAAAACTATACGACACCAGCAGAATGTTGATATTAAGAAGTATTCTTTGTTTTTGTAGGAAGCTTAAGATTGTAAGTGTGTTCTTGTTCAGTCATTTCAGTCACGTCTGACTCTTCTTGACCCCATTTGGGATATTCTTGGCCAAGATACTGGAGTGGTTTGCTGTTTCCTTCTCCAGCTCATTTTCCAGATAAGGAAACTGAGGCAAACAGGGTGAAGCGACTTGCCTAGGGTCACACATCTGGTAAGTGTCAAGGCTAGATTTGAACTCAGGAAGATGAATCTTCCTGACCACAGGCCCCTACTCAGCACCACCTAGCTGCCCTACACCACCAGTTGATGTTATAAGAATAGCATTAATATATAAGTAATAATAATAAATACAGTAGAGCAGTGAGTTTGGGTACCTGGAGGAAGGCAAAACACAGATCACTAGCTCTACCCTATCCCTCTAGTTTTGCTAGATGAATTTCTCTGAGTGATTTGCATGGCCCTAGGTTAGCAACCCACGCATGCTGGGGAGCTGAAAGGAGTATCCTTACCCTAAGTCAAACAAAAGGCTGAGCTCAGAAATTGGCAGAGTTCAGAAAACAAAGTTAAGCTTGGCCTGAGACTGGCCATAGACAGCTACGGCTCTGACCCACAAAAAAGCTGAAGTAGTCCCTGGGGCTATGAATTAAAAAAAAAAATCTGAGACCCCCATCTGCAAAAACCTATATAGCAAGTGGAATTCAGCAAGACACCAGTAGATGGCAATGGAGAATCACTAAATAACTGCTCAGCAGTGGAAACCAACAGAGCTAACAATGGCTTCTTGGAGAAACAGCGACTGGCAGAGGCAGAGAAAGCAGAGGAGTCTAGCTGTGGCAGCTCTAGGAGTATGAGTTGCCCTGGCTATGTGTAAGTCCTACTATGTTTTCTTTTGTTCTCTGCTGGGCACTTTTTTTCCTCTTTCCCTCCCCCACTCCATCCTAGAGAAGGCTGCAATTAAACACAAATAAATACACACACACACACACACACACACACACACATATATGTACACACACACATATACACAAACATGTAAAACCATACTATACATATTTCTAATGATGAGTTCTTTTTCTGGAAGTGGATAGCACCTTCCTTCATAAGTCCAAGTCTTTCCATATTTTTCTAAAATCAACCCACTCATCATTTCTTTTTTTATTTTTTAAATTTTTTTTTTTTGCTTTTAGGCAATTGGGGTTAAGTGACTTGCCCAGGGTCACACAGCTAGTAAGTGTCAAGTGTTTGGTCTGAGGCCGGATTTGAACTCAGGTCCTCCTGACTTCAGGGCGGTGCTCTATCCACTGTGCCACCTAGCTGCCCCAACTCATCATTTCTTATAGCGCAGTGGTATTCCATCACAATCATATACCACAACTTGTTTAACGATGCCCTAATTGAAGGACATCTATCATTTTAACCAATCTGATAGGTATAAGATGATGTCTTCAAGTTGTATTAATTTGTATTTCTCTTATCAATAATGATTTAGAGTATTGTATATGACTATACGTAGTTTTGATTTCTTCATTGAAAAGCTGCCTGTTCATATCTTTTGACCATTTATCAATTGGGGAATGACTCATATTCTTATAAATTCGACAAAGTTCTTTATTTTTTGAGAAATGAGACCTTTATCTAAGAGACAGTCTGCTTACCTTCTAATCATGGTTTCTTTGGTTTTAGTTGTACAAAACCTTTTTAATTTAATATAAACATCACAAAACTTGACTTGGCCTCTATACCAATCATTAATCAAAGAATGATTGCTACCTATGACATTTCCCCAAATTACTTATCTATCCTCTATTTTAAAAGTTTTAGTGACAATACATTTATTACCTCTTAAGACAATCCATTTCCTTTGTTAAGAGCTCAAATGTTAAGATTTTTTTCCCATCATATTGAACCAAAATCTACATCTCTACAACTTCTAGTCATAGCTCCAAGATCTTCCCAAAGTAGAACATAGTTAATCTCAATTCCACATGAAAAATCTTGAACTACTTAAATAATTGCATCTATTCCCTTCTATGAGTTTTTTTTTATGAGCAGAACATATTTCCATGTGCTCATTGTGTATAAACTATCCTGGTAATGTGTGCCACACTCTAAGAAATAAAACATATCTATAAACCATTATGGGCACCAAAGAAATATTAAAAATGCAACACCATGATATTGAAAAGAAGGGTTCAGGTAGGGACTAGGCCTGTGATTTTATTGTTATAGGGAGCTAAAAAAAAATTTAACATAAACAAAATTATCCATTTTATACCTCACAATGCTGTATCTTGTTTATTCATAAATTATTCTCATATTCACGAGTCTGATAGGTAATATGTTCTACATTCTTCTAATTTTCTTGCGAAATCTCCCTTTATGTCTAAGTCATGTGTCCATTCTGACCTTATCTTGGTACATGGTTTAAGATATTGGTCTATGCCCAAATTTTGCCAAACTGCTTTCTAGCTTTCTCAACAATTTTTACCAAATAGTGAATTTTTATCCCCAAAACTTAAATCTTTAGATTTGTCAGATACAAGGTTACTATAATCTTTTACTACTGTGTATTGCATGTCTACTCTGTTCCACTGATCGACCTTTCAATTTCTTAGCCAGTACCAGATAGTTTTGATATTTACTGCCTTATAATATAGTTTGAGATCTGGAACTGCTGAATCTCCTTCCTTTACTTTTTTTTCATTAGTTTCTTTGAAATATTTGACCTGCTCCACACGTATTCCTTGACTTCATATGTTCTCTCTTCCACCAGTGGTGTGGGAGAATGTATCCCTTTTATAGGGACAGACCAGAATTTTCCTTGTTATTTATTTTGCTATGCTATTTGATGAATGCATTTTCCTTAGAACTAATTAGTCTAGTGAACATCAGTAAGCGCTCATGAGCTGTAGTTTTATGTAGATCCTGACCTAAAGTGTACCTTGAACCCTAAGAGAGTTTTCAGGAGGCTCACATTTGAGGGGGAGATATACTAAGACCTCACATTTCTGTAGCACTTTAATGTTTACTAAAGACTTACCTCACAGTAACCCTATGAGTTAAGTTGTATAAATATTATTTTGATTTTATAATGAAGAAAAACTGAACCTCAGAGAAAAGGGAATGACTTTCTCAAAATCACACAACTGGCAAATACCAGAGCCAAGATTGGAACTCAAGCCTTCAAGGTCTCCTGTTTTTGTACTTCCTTCCCCAGACTTGGTCTCCTGCCTGTTTATGGCCTATCCAGCATTGACAGAGTGGGCTGATCCATTACCCAATCTTAGGGGATGAAGGGTGAGGAACCCACGTAGGTACAGTAGCACAGTGGCCTCACAAAACTGTCACCCATTCAGCTGCCCTTAGGAGATTCATGCCTGGTTAAGAAACAGCAGAGGGGAAAGAAGAATCAAAGAGCAAAGCAAATACCCCAAGGTTATTAGGGAAATTGAGAGCTTAGGAAATGATGTGTGGGGGTGGGGTGGGGTGGGGAGAAGGGGGTGGGATTTTCCCAGGTATAATGGAAGGGCAATCTCTGAAGCTGGCACTGCGATAGTTTTGCTGCAATGGTAAGAGCACTGCATTTTGAGGCAGTATCCGAGCCCAAGTCATACCTCTTTGAATCATGGCCATAGGTGAATCACTTGATATCTCTGGGTCTCAGTTTCCTCAACTATAAAATAAGGAAGTCTGCTCAGATGATCTCTAGGACCCTACCAGTCCTCGAACCTATCGTGACTTTGCAAGATACTATCTGGGTACCTTCCCCCATACCAGAAGCCCCCAGATCCACCCCACTAGTGTAAGGTGTGTCCAGGCAAGAGAAAAAAAGGTAGGAAGATAGCTAACTTACGTCCTGTCAGTTACTTCTGTGGAAGGAAGTGTGGCCATTTTGTAAATGAGAGACTCTGTGCTAGTAACTCTTCCCAGAGTCTTCTCTCATCTGAAAAATAGAAGTGGAAATACCTACCTCACAATCGGCCAGAGAACACCAAATGGGATAATAGTATAAAAGTGCTTTGGGTATTGTTAGGTATGAAAAATAAAAGTGTCGATTGATAAAGGTAGAAGTGGACACACAGACATTGGCACCATCACATAGTAGTCCTGAGGATAGATGTAGGCACCAACCTTTATTTACCAGGGGAAGATATTCCTCCCTGCAGGGTTCTGAGGGGGATGAGTGTGTTAGGGATCAGAAAAGACATCTTCACATTGTGATAAGGTATCTCAAAGGGTAATTCCAACCTCCTTTCCCCTTAGCTACCCGTATTTTCACCAATTACTGGTCACCACATCATTTAAGACCTCAGTGGAAACTTACTTTCTCCAGGAAACTGGTGTCAGAGTCAGATCTGAACCTAGATCATGACTGTTTCCAAGTAGCCATGCACACTTTCAGGTACATTTCAACATGAGCTTTAAGGAGGCAATGCCAGCTTTCTAGGCGAAGCTGTGGGAAGGAAATCACTATAGAAACGGAGCTGTTAATAGTATTACTTATTAAGGAATTATCTTTGTGGGAGTTTCAGGCCATGAAGTAGGCCAGAGGTGAAGCATTTTAGGGCAGAGGCTATATCTCTTAAATTTTACTATGTAGATGACCATCTACTTTACCGAAGCATAGGGCCAGGTTCCTAAGTTGGTCCATTTGGGGACAAAGGGAAAGTGGGAAGCTGGAAGAGGGGAGAATTCTCCCAAACTGGACAAAAAGGAGCTACCTAAGCATCCTCTCTTCCCACGAATATCATCACCCCACCATCCTAGACCTAGAAGGACTAGGTCTACCTACCTAGACCCTGGGGACTTCCATTTATAGGAGGAGGTGCTCAGAGCTTTGCACCCTTGACTGGGTCTTTGGGAGACAGTTTCCTCTGGTACTCAATGCTAGAGGGCAAGGACGAAGGGTGTGAAGGCTGTTTCTTTGTAGTACTAGTGGCAGCTATCTCTAGGGGGTGTTTAGAGGAGTCTGGAAGGACCTTCTATGGATAGGGACAGAACTAGCCTAGAGCAGGCTGTTGGGGATAGTGATCTAGAGTCTCAAGGATAACTGAGCCTATTGTACAATCTCCCCCACTCCCAGCCCCCAAGCCTTCCTCCTTCCTCCTGCTGGGGCCAAACTGCTCTGGAGGAACTATTGCCTGGGGCAGGGGAAACAGGGAAGGGGGATCATAAAGATCATGGAACCCTAGAGTTGGAGAAAGCTATGGCCCAGAAAAGGAAAGTGACTTGGAGCAGAGCTGAGATTTTTTTAAAATAAGTTTTCATTGATAACCTTCTGTTTCTTATATTATCATAGTTATTCCAAGTATCTTTACCCTCTCCCCTCCCAGAGAACCATCTCCTATGATAAACAGTATTTTTGAGAAAGGAAAAAAAAATCAGCACAGCCGATCAATACGTTGAAAAGGTTCAAAAACATATGCAATGTGTAACACTTGTGAATTTTCTACCTCCATAAAGGTTTGGGTTGGGGGTGGCCTCTCATATCTCTGCATTCAAATCCTGTTTGATCTTTGTAATTTTGTTACATTCACTTTTGATTTTTTGATGTGTGATTGTTCTTTCCATTCACATTATTGTAGTTAATCTGTATGTTGCTTTCTTTGATCTGCTTACTTCACTCTTCATCTGTTCATGTAGATCTTCATGCTTCTCTATAGTCATCACATATGTAATTTCTTATAGCACAATAATATTTCATAACATTCATGTACCATAATTTGGTCATTCTCCAATTGATGGACTTCTACTTTGTTTCCAATTCTTAGCTATCACAAAAAATGTTGCTATAAATATTTTGGAATAAATGGAGACTTACTACTTATTGATAACTTCCTTGGGATATAAGCCCAGTAAAGGAGTCTCTGATTCAAAAGATATAAGCATTTTAGTCACTTTATTTGCATAATTCCAAATTGCTTTTCAAAATGGTTGTACCATTTTGCAGCTCCACCAAAAGTGTATTAGTGTACTTATCCCACAATCCCTCCAACGTTAACTATTGCCGTTTAAAAAATATTTTTGCTAATTTTCAGGGTGTGAGGTAAAACATCAGGGTTGTTTTGATTTTCATTTCTCTTATTATTAGTGATTTGTAACATTCTTTCATGTGGTTGTAAATACTTTGCAATTCTTCTTTTGAGAACTGTTTGCTCATATCCTTTGACCATTTATCTCTTAGGGAATGGCTATTAGTTCATGTGTGTATGTATGTATATATGTATATACACATATATCTACATATCTGTGTGTGTATAGGATGCCAAACCCTTATCAAAGAAATTAGATGAAAATATTTTTTTTCCCATTCAACCACTTCCCATCTTATATTAAGTGCAATAATTTTAAAAGTCTATACAGAAGCTTTTCAATTTCAAGTAATAAAAGTTATCTTTTTTTTTGTTATTAATTGCCTCTGTCTCTTGTTTGGTTAAGAATGTATCTCCTAGACATAGCTATGAGAGGTATATAATCTGTTCTCTTCTTTTAAAAAAGAAAATATGATCTGTGTGTCCACTTAGAATGTATTATGGCATAGGGCATGAGGTGTTAGTACAAGCCTAATTTCTGCCAGACTCCATAGAGCTGTGCAGAATATGTTCTGATTATTCTTTTTTATTTCTTCTGGTTTTGCCATGATTTTACCTTATTCATTTGCCATTTTATTTATTTGATTTTCTGCTCTTGTTTTTAATCAGATTAGCTAAGGGTCTATCAATTTTATTAGTCTTTCAAAGAACCAGATTTTAGTTTTATTTATCATTTCTATGGGGTTTTTTGTTTCTAGTTTCCCAGTTTTCCTTCTCATTTTTAATGTCTCCTCTTTTGTGCTTTTTTGGGGGGAGAGGTGTTCATTTATGTGTTGGTTTTCTAGTTGTTAAGCGTATATTCAGTATATTAATTTTCTCTTTCTCTTTTGTAATGTATGTTTGTAAAAATATTTTTTTTTACCATGAGAACTGCTTTCGCTTAATTCCAGAAATTTTGACATGTTGTTTCATCACTATCATTTTCTTTTACATGGTTATTAATTGTTTCTATGATTTGTTCTTTGACCTATTCGTTATTTAAGATTTCTTTGTTGTCTCCATTTGGGTTTATATGTTTTGTTTATGGCCTCTGAACCAATTACTATTTTTGCTGCATTATAGTCTGTAAAGGATGAATTAACTATTTCTTCCTTTTTTGAATATGCTTGCAATATCTCTGTGTCCTAGTACATGGTTAATTTTTTTTTAAGTCTCATGTGGTGCTGAAAATTTCTGTATATTTTTTTGCTGTCCCATTTAGAAGACTTCATAACTCCAGTTTCTCCAACAATTTTTTCAATTCCATATTTCCCCTTTTTTTTTAATCTTACTATTTGACTTATCCAAAACTGAGAGTGAGATAATGAAGTCTCCTGTTGCTATTGTGTTTCTATGTCTTCCTAAAGCTCAGTTAATTTTTCCTTTATGAATTTAGTTACTAAGGCATTTGGAGCATATGAACTTACTACTGATATTGGTTTATTGTCTATGGTTCCTTTCAGCATTACATAGTTTCCTTGTTTATCCCTTTGGGGGTTTTGAATGTTTGTTTCTGCTTTGTCAGCATATTTGAGACTCTGGCTTTTTTGGATTCAGTTAATGCATAGCAAATTTTTTTTCTATCCCCTCGGTTTTATTCCATATATATCTTCTTTTTTAAACGTCTTTCTTGAAAGCAACAGATTGTAGGGTTTTGTTTTCTTAGCCAATCTGTCACTTCTTTTCATTTTGTTGCATTATTTAATCCATTCACATTTAAAGTTATGAAGTTAGGTGTATATTTTCCTCTAGCTCAATATGGGGATCTTTTTTCAAGGTATGATTTTTCCCTCTTCCACTGTAAATACAGTACTATATTCCTTCAGTTACTTTACCTTAATCTTTTTTAAGGTGACCGCATTCACATTGGCTCTCTTCCCCTTCCCCATGATGCCCTTCCCTCATTTATTATCTCTTTGCCTTTTGGGCTTTGCTTATTAATTCCTTTTTCTTTCCTGCTTTTATCTGGTTATTATTTCTTCCCTCCTTTTTTTCCTCTCAGTTCATCAAGTAGAACACCGCTTTGTCTCCTCCCCTTCAACTGGTCCCGTTCATTAGTTTTTAAATTTCATTTTTTGTGCCCTTTTCCAAAAAGGATTTGTCTCACTCTCTTCATTATCAATCTTCTCTTTCTGTCTACTCTAGACCTTCATTTTCTGATTCATGACTCCTATAATTATCTGGACTCTCTCTTTTCTCTGTATTCTTCATGCAATCAAAGTTTCTAAGATATTTATTCTAGGCTCTCCCCTCTAGGCATTTTTTCTATAGAATTCTCCTTTCCGCTGTGTCTTAACCCCAGAACAATGCCCATTGTTTGCCAGTGCAACAATTATTACAGGTGTCAGAGAGGACATTGCCTCATGGTAAGGCTTCTTCCTCAACATAGCCCTGATTAGGCAGCTCACCTCTGATCTTTATCCTTTTCTGTTTACCTTTTCCCCATTTGCCTTAAAATCTTCTCCCCAGTTCCATACTCTCCTACTCCCCCAGGAGTTAGTTGCCTCAATGATTTCCAGCTGAGGTAAAAGTAGACTTTTCAAGCACCAAATTCTGTAGTACAAGGTCCCTATCTCCCTTCACAAGTCATCCCTCTTCCTCCATAGGAGCATTTATCAGTGGAACCCTCTCCATGGCCTAAAGCCATGCCTCCTTCCTTTCCTCCCCTTTTAAATACTTCCTCTTTCCTCCTCATCCACTTCCCTGCAGGCTCTTCTCTTTCCCTGAGACCACAGGGGTCACCTCCCCTCATTGCTAGCCCTTGGATTGCCACCAGCACATCACACATTCTTTTCTGTCCCCTTGTTCTCTTCCCCACTTTCCTGTACTCTCTCATGTTATAATGTAGTCCCACCTGTAATTGATTTCACCTGTAAACAGGCTGTCACCAGGTTCTGTCCATTCTCTCCCATGCCTGCCTGTTCATTACCTCCACCAGATTTCTTCCTTCACTCCTCTCTGTGTATATTTAGAAAGAAGTTTCTTACTAGTCTCTCTGCTGTCACTCTGCTGCTGTCCTTGGCTATTGCTTTTATTCACTCCTCCTACATTTCTATTGTTTGAGGTGTTCAAGAAGCAAATAATCTCTTCAGATCAGGTTTTCTTTCTAAAAATGCTTCGAACACTTCCTTATTATTGAACATCCATCTTTTATTCATTTATGATTAAGCTTATATTTGGACTTCATCTTGAGTTCCATTGCTCTTCAGAACACATTATTCCATTTCTTCCTATGTTTCCTGGTGGGTGCAAACTAGTTTTGCATTATTCAAATTCCTTTCCTTTGTATTTATACATCTTTCTCCTGATTGCTTTTAGAACTTGTTGTTCCTGAATTGAATTGTTAAATTTAACTATGTGGAGAGAATTCTGATTTTTATAATAATCAATATGATATGTGTAATGAATAGACTAATAGATTAGATTTTGCAGAATTGCCTTTTCCAGCTTGTGAGTCAGACTCATAATGTAGCTTGAACTGCTCTATCAAACCTTCACAAGGCTCACAATCACTGGCATCCTTCTGCCCGCATACCTGAAGTGAAGCGAATCAAAGACTGTAGAACCTGTTCTCGTCACAGAACTCTGGTCCTGTGACCCACTAAGTAACAATCCCCAAGGACTTGAGCAATATTGCTCCCACAGGACTCCACAACTGTTGCATTGTCTTCCATTTGTGGGTTTGTCACGGGAAATCACTCTGGCCCTGGGAACGATTGTAATCCACCTTGCCCCCTCCCTTCCCACTTGTGATTTATGTATATAATCCTTGCTTCACTTCAGCAAGGTGGAATTCCAATCAGGAGAATTCCCAATTTGCAAATCTGTTCCTCATAATGAAATGAATTAATTAAATGGCTATGTGATTATTGGCACTTTGTCTCTGGCCTGTTGTTTCATCATTCTCAGGTTAGAGACTGGCTCAGTAAAAGAAATCCTGTTAACAACCACTATGTGTCTTGGAGTTTGTAGCCTTGAGGTTTTTTTGTGTTGTTTTTTTTTTCCTGGAGGTGATCTGTGAATTCTTTCAATTGGAATTTCATTTTCTATGTTCAGAAGTTCTCAGCAGTTCTCTTCCATTTTTCCAATATTATGATATTAGGGTTTTCTGTCCTGTCGTGTTCTTCCGGGAAATCTATGATCCTTAGGTTGTCTCTATGAATTCTGTCTTTGAGAGCAATATGTTTTGCTTACATAGTAAATATTTTCCTTTAATGCTACTGCTTTTTGCTTCTCTTCTAAAACGTCCTTCACTTCTGTACATTTTCATTTACAATCACTTGTTCTCTCTCTTGTTTCTTTGGTGAGACTCGCCCTCTTAGGTTTCAGTTTTTCTATTCTGCCCATTAGACTATTTTCTGTACAGGCCTTCAGTTCTGCTCTCATAATTCTCATGTCTCTTTTGAATCACTCGGGAGTTATTCTCCCAAGTTTCTCCTCACATTCCACAGAGTCCACTATCTCATCAAATGTTGGGTCATTTTCCTTTGTTTTGTAGTATTTATTCATATGTGCCTGAACTTGTTTACTAGATCTGTAGGCTGTATTTCCTGTTGTTGATGTTTCCCCTGATTTATCTGCTTATGTTTAAGATCTTTTGAGTTTTCTTCTCCCTGAGATTGTTAGTAGTTTCAGTCTCTTTCCCCCCTGATTTTCTCCTATTCACTCTCTGCCTCCCTCCCCTCTGATGGGAGCTGGATCTCAAAGTGTCTCAGCCTCCTCCCCAGTTAGGCAATTCATGATTCACCAGCCTAGGTCTCTCCTTTGGGTGGTCAGAACTCATCCCAACTGAATGTTGTGCTCTTTCCCTCAGGTTCACTGGAAGGCCTGAGGGCAGTGCCCTGCGGGCTCTCTCTCTCTCTCTCTCTCTCACACACACACACACACACACACACACACACACACACACACACGGTTTCCTGTCCTGGTGACTGGTCCCACTCCCTCTGTTCTTCAATTTAATTCAGACAGTTCCTGTGCTGGTACTACTGGGCTATCTGCCCTGCCACCTGAAATTCAGAGCTTTGCAGTGCTGAGGCTATGGGGCTGTTGGCCTTCAGCAGTTTTTTATTCCTGAAGGGCTGTGACCATATTCCTGAAGGGCTGCCCTGCAAACTTCTGCAAGTGGGAACCATAGTTTCCATGGCACACTGGGAAAAGGGAGGAGGGACCAGTGTGTAGGGACAGAGTGTCAGACCTTTGTGTCTGTTAATGCGGCATAACTGCCAGTAGTGTGGGAGGTAGGGAAGGAGTGCTCAGTGGGCACTCAATTCATGGGGTTTAGAGGTTTTTTTAATCATCATTTGGATTCTTGGTGTCCTAAACCATGGAGCCAGCTAAAGTTACTTTATCTTTGGTGCATAATTTCTGTTTTGGAGATGTCTGAGAGGTCATGGGAATCAGAAAAAATGTCTAGTCCTCCATCTTATTGCTCATGTGACCCAAATGTAATCAGAGCTGAGACTTTAATCCAAGTCTTCTTTCTTTATGTATTTTTCTGACCTTGGAGATCAATAGAAGGCACGTTGGCATGAAGCAATGGGCAAAATTATTGGATAATTTTTAGTATAACTCCACAAAAAATATATCCACTTTTCCTGAAGAATTAAAATTTAGCTCAAAATTCAACAAAAGTGAGACTAATGTAGATAATTAATCTCCAATTTGTGGGATATAGTAGAAGGCATCAAGAATGTAGGATGATAGATTTAAAGCTGGAAGGTACCTCAGGGGCCATCTACTCCAACCCCATGATTTCCTAGATGTGAAAACTGAGGACCACAGAGGTTAAGTGGCTTGCTCAAAGTCATACAGGTAGTATCAGATCAGAGGTGTGATTTGAACCTAAGTCCTCTGAATCCCAAGCTGCCACTCTTCTCAGTGGGCAATGAAAGAGAGGAGATAAGGAATAACAGCTTGAGGGGATGATAGGGTCAAGTAAAGGCCTTTTAAGCATGCAGGAGACCTGGGAGGCGGAGCCAAGATGGCAGAGTGAAAGCAGTGACTTGCTTGAGCTCTCCTCCAAACCCCTCCAAATACTCATAAAAAATGGCTCTAAACAAATTCTGAAGCAGCAGAACCCACAAAAAGACAGAGTGAAACAAATTTCCAGCCCAAGACAACCTGGATGATTGATCAGAAAGGTGTATTGCGCCGGGCTGGGAGCACAGCGCATCGTGGGAGTACGGGCCGCAGCGAACCTGGAGCAGGCCTCAGAGGACTGAATCGTGGGCAACTGTGGAGGTTTCCAGACTCCTCAATCCATGAATGCCAAAGACAACTTAGAAGATCAGTGGGCAAAGTCTGTTTCTGTCAGTGCTGAGAAAGGAAGGTGGGGTTTCAGCTCCATTCCCCAAGAGCATGGGGCGGGTGGGGGGGGGGCGGCAGCTGCTTCCCGAGCTTCCGGCCCACAGACTGAGGGGGAATCCAGTGGCTGATCAGAGAGGGATTGCAGGGATCTCTTTGCCAGTGCTGAGGCAGGAATCTCTTGCTTTGCCCGTGTTTGGATCAGGGTCACAGCTCTGGGCGGTGGTGCTGCGGTGAGGAGGAACGCTGGCTTGGAGGAGCTTGTAGTGATTGTGGAGAGGAGCCCCTCCTCACAGTTACAGGACAGAAAGGAGTACTTGTAGTCGCAGGCCAGGCCAGGAGTAAACACCTCTCCCCTTATCATACCACCTTGCAAGAACTGAAAATTTACAGGTCCCTACAAGTATCTCTGAAAACAGCTGTACAAACCCCCGAAGCTTGGGACAGTACACTCTCCACATTGGAAGCAGATTCATACCTTAACAAAGAGTTTAAAACTCAAGTAATTGGCCAGGATCATGAGCAAGCAGCGCAAAAAGAGTCAGACTATATTATCTTACTTTGGTGAAAAAGAAGATCAAAATATACAACCAGAAGAAGACAACAAAGTCAAAGCTCCTACATCCAAAGCCTCCAAGAAAAATATGAATCAGTCCCAGGCCTTGGAAGAGCTCAAAAGGGATTTTGAGAAGCAAGTAAGGGAAGCAGAGGAAAAACTGGGAAGAGAAATGAGAGTGATGCAAGAAAATCATGAAAAACAAGTCAACAGCTTGCTAAAGGAGACCAAAAAAATACTGAAGAAAATAACACCTTAAAAAATAGCCTAACCCAAATGGCAAAAGAGGTCCAAAAAGCCAATGAGGAGAAAAATGCCCTAAAAAGAAAAATTGGCCAAATGGAAAAGGAAGTCCAAAAGCTTACTGAAGAAAATACTTCCTTAAAAATTAGAATAGAGCAATTGGAAGATAGTGACTTTATGAGAAATCACGACACAGTAGAACAAATCCAAAAGAATGAAAAATTAGAAAACAATGTGAAATATCTCATTGGAAAAACAACTGACCTGGAAAATAGATCCAGGAGAGAGAATTTAAAAATTATTGGACTATCTGAAAGCCATGATCAAAAAAAGAGCCTAGACATCATCTTTCAAGAAATTATCAAGGAAAACTGCCCTGATATAGTAGAACCAGAGGGCAAAATAGAAATTGAAAGAATCCACAGATCTCCTCCTGAAAGAGATCCCCAAAGGAAAACTCCTAGGAATATTATAGCCAAATTCCAGAGTTCCCAGGTCAAGGAGAAAATATTACAAGCTGCCAGAAGGAAACAGTTCAAGTACTGTGGAAACACAATCAGGATAACACAAGATTTAGCAGCTTCTACATTAAAGGACCACAGGGCATGGAATATAATATTCCAGAGGGCAAAGAGATAGGATTACAACCAAGAATCACCTACCCAGCAAAACTGAGTATAATCCTTCAGGGGAAAAAATGGTCATTCAGTGAAATAGAGGACTTTCAAGCATTCTTGATGAAAAGACCAGAGCTGAATAGAAAATTTGACTTTCCAATACAGGACTCAAGTGGAACATGAAGAGGTAAACAGGAAAGAGAAATCATAAGAGACTTATTAAGATTGAACTGTTTACATTCCTGCATGGAAAGATGATATTTATAACTCATGAGACCTTTGTCAGTATTAGGGTAGTTGGAGGAAAAAAATTATATGTATGTATATGTAGATAGATAGATAGAGGGCACAGGGTGAGTTGAAGATTAAGGGGTCATATCTGGAGAATAAAATTAAGGGATGAGAGAGGATTATACTCAGAGAAGAAGAAAGGGAGAGGTAGAATGGGGTAAATTATCTCACAAAAAAAAAGAAAAGAAAAGTCTCTTACAGTGGGAAGGGGAAATGGGGGAAGGTGAGAGGGAATGAGTGAATCTTATTCTCATAGGATTTGGCTTAAGGAGGAATAACATACACATTCATTGGGTATGGAAATCTGTCTTACCCTACAGGAAAATAGGGAGAAGGGGACAAGAGAACAGGGGATGATAGAGAGGAGGGCAGATTGGGAAAGGGGTAATAAGAAGTAAATACTTCTGAGGAGGGACAGGGTCAAAAGAAAGAATAGAATAAATGGGAGGGCAGGATAGGATTAAGGGAAATAGAGTTAGTTTTTCACAACATGTCTACTATGGACGTGTTTTGCATAACTGCACATGTACAACCTATATTGAGTTGCTTGCCTTTTCAATGAGGGTGGGTGGGGAGGGAGGAAGAGAGAAAATTTGAAACCTGAAGTTTTAAAAACATATGTTTTTAAAAAAAATATTTTCACATGCAACTGGGAAATAAGAAATACAGGAAATGGGGTACAGAAGTCTGTCCTGCCCTACAGGAAAATAGAAGGGGAAGGGGATAAGAGAAGGGGACAGAGATAGAAGAGAGGACAGAGTAGGGGAAGGGATATTCAGAATGCATGCCATCTTGGGGTAGGGGGAGGGGGGAGATGGGGTGAAAATTTGGAACTCAAAAACTTGTGAAAGTGAATGTTGAAAACTAAAAATAAACAAATTTATATTTTAAAAAAAAGTATGGAGGAGACCTGACTAAGTAGGTAGCAGCCAAGGAGCCAATGGATAAGAAGGGATTAAAATTGTGGAGAGAACGGGAATTATCAAAGGGTACAAATTCCTGGAGGAGAGAGGAATTAATGGTAATGAGAGCACAAGTAGAGAGCTAGTCTTGGGGAGAAGACATACCTCTTCATGAGAGAGAAGAAGGAGCTTATGACAGATGGCCTCATAGTTTTTTAGAGCTACAAGGGCCCTCAGAGGTCATCTAATCCAACCTCCTTGTTTTATAAATATGGAAACTGAGGCCTAAAACAGTTAAGTGACTGACCCAAGGTCACACAACAGATCAAAAAATCCAAAGCTGGAACCCTGGTCCCCCAAGATCACACAAATAGGAAGTAGGAAAGCCTAGATTTGAACCCAGGTCCTCTGATCCTCTCATAGTATGAGGAGTCTTGAGTTCATGCCATATAAGGTTCATTTGAAAGAAAAGGTCATATTTCTCTTCTCTGGAGAAGAGAAAGACATAATAGTTTTCTTTGAGCATGTATTTGAAGGGCTATCACATTGAAGAAGGATTGAACTTGTCCCGTTTTGCCACAGAGGGCTAAACTAAGAGAGAACGATGGACATTGTTACAAAGAGACAAAGACAGGCTTCAATGTAAGGAAAAGTTTCCTCATAAGCAGAGCTGTCCTTAAGGGTGGGGCTGGGGGTGAGGGAGGGGATGTCTCTTCTCACTGGGTGTGGTCAAGGAAAGGCTGAATGATCATGTGAGTTTTCCCCTTCCTCATACATCCCTCGGATCCCCTAGGGTTGGGGACAATGCCAAGAACTGAACAACAATAATAAAAACAACTCACATTTCTCCAATGCCCTAAGGTTTGTTAGTCTCCTAACAGCCATATGAAATAGGCAGTGCTGAACATTATTATCTCCATTTTACAGATGAGAAAATTGGGCCTGGATACTTGCCTATGATGACAGAGCTAATAACTGGTTGGAGCAAGATTTAAATCCTGGTCTCCTGACTCCAGGTCTAGGATTTTACAAGTTCAGCATTCTAGCCATTATAGCTACTTCCCTTATTTAAAGAAGTTCTTGGTAATGCTGTAAAAATGTATTTAATATTGGTCTTACTACTCTGAGCTCTGATTATTTGGGGATGATAAAATATCCTTATTCCAAAGATTTCCTTTGTTACATCTATCCCATGATTTGTTACAAGTTAGCAGTAACTTCACTGGTCCACTTTTACTGAATTTTGCCAACTCTGAGGATAATGTCTCAGAATGTTACATTGTCACACACAGAGTAGGTGGTTATTGAATTGTTCATTGGCCCTGTGGTATTTTCAGGGGAAGTAAATTTTGGCAAAGATATCGGTGAAGGTAGTTTCCACACTAGAAATTCCCTACAATGATAGAATCATCAGTTGCAACCACAGAAAAGGCCAAAAAAGAACAAAAAGTAGTCATTTCCTCATATACCAAAACCCCTTACTAATATAAGGAAGGGAGAAATGGGTGAAGTGGGTAGATGGAAGGAGGAAGTGTGAGTATTCAGGGAGGAGATGGTGTTTGAGATTCTGAGTTTTTCCTGGTTTTTCTAGCACCATTCTTTGAGATTTCCTTTTGAAGAGTCCTCAGAGAACCTTCTCTGACTCACCATCCCCACCTGGACTTTCCTCTAGAACTATAAACGGGTGGTAGCAATATCCTATGAGGTCTGGGTAAGACTGGAGTTTTTCATTTGACTTGCAGATATCTAGGTTTATGAAAAGGAGAAACTGTACATAATCATTTAGTTTGAAAATGATCACTGTAATCATCTTTGCTAACACTAGCAACTCTTTAGGAAGTGGTTTTTGAAATCATGGTGGTTTTGTCTCTTTTTTTAAATGTTATTTTTATTTCTGTCTGGGCAAGAAAATTTAACTGGTGCACAGTTTACAGAGGCATGAATATTCTACTGGTCTAGAAATAAGGTTCTGAGGAATCAGTCCAAGAGGAACTATTGCAGAGTGAAATGACATGGGCATCACTTCCAGGGAACCAAAGCTGAGTTGACGGTGTTTGAGCTTCTTCAGCTACATAGAAGCTAATGATCATATTATTTGGTTCTCAAGAATAATTAGGAAAAATAGGAAGCCACCAGATGGCACTTCCCCAGGTGAAGTCCTTCCAGTAGCAGCCAGTGTCCCAGCATCTTTAGCCATCAAAGCCAGTGTCTAATAGTCTGTTTCCCTAACCTCCACAGGAAAGCAGGACTCAAAAGGACCTGCCCTAACTGAATTAGTCTTTTTTTTTTTTGCATTTTGGTGAGGCAATCAGGGTTAAGTGACTTGCCCAGGGTCACACAGCTAGTAAGTGTCATGTGTCTGAGGCTGGATTTGAACTCAGGTCCTCCTGACTCCAGGGCTGGAGCTCTATCTACTGTGCCACCTAGCTGCCCCCTTGAATTAGTCTTAAAAAGTTAATCTGAGGACATATTGAAGCTAATTCCAGAATTTCTAATTGCAGCTCTGAGTCTGAAGTTCTAATGGTTGTCATCTAAAGTGAACCTTCTCTCTACCTCTGGGTAGGTTCCCTTAGGGTTAGACCAAAACCATTCAATCAGGCATTCTCTCCAAGCTGAGAAGGGTTTAGCTGATCTGATGTTATACCTTTGTCCTTGCTCTGGTTCTGTACTCTAGGAGGAAGTCAGTTCTGCTCAGAGGCTGGAAGCAGGATTGAGTGGGTAGCAGTGCAGGAAGGTCAATTGGATCTGATACAAGGAACAATCAGACCATCCAAAATTAGAAGAGGCTACCTCAAGAGGCAGAGGGCTCCTCTACATGGGAAGTCTTCAAAGGGAGGTTTGGAGAATCACTGGACAATGATATCATGGAATAGATTCTTTATCATTAATGGGGTTGGACTTGATGGTCTCTGAAATCATTTCCAACTCAAAGATTCTGTGATTCTATGAACTCATCAAAAACCACTATGAACTCTCGAACTCATCAAGGGTAACTAGATAGAATGAATTGAGCTGGGAATGAAGTGGGCATGGGCCCCATAAGAAATCCCAGCCAGGGGCTCACCAATCAGGAGAGCAGGCCCTAGAGTGGAGTTATCCCAAGCAAATCAAAATAGAGCAAAGCTCTCACCATCATCCCATCTACCCCAAGTCTTATTCCTTCTTTGGTCCTTGTCTTTTCTGCATTATAGTTTTTAAAGCCCCTTTCTATGATCCTCACTTTCCTCACCAGTCTGAACTCATCCTGAGCTTTAGTACTACTGATACTACTGAAGTCATGTTTCATTACTGGCCCTTGTTTCCATCTTCTATATGTATCTTCTTTAAATCCATGTGTTCCCTGTATATTTACATTGATCCCCTTAGACAATTCCCTTTTTTCCTCCTCCTTGGAATTATTTTTCTTCGTGTCTTCAGAATTCCCTTATTGAGAACTTCCCACTCCTCCTTGGCTATAGAATTTTGGATAGACCACTGGGCTGCAAGTCAGGAAGACTCATCTTCCTGAGTTCAAATCTAGCCTCAGACACTTACTACTTCTATGACTTTGAACAAGTCATTTAACCCTGTTTGACTCAGTTTCCTCACCTGTCAAATGAGCTGGAGAAGAAATGACAAACCACTCCAGCATCTTTGCCAAGAAAACCCCGAATGGGGTCATAGAGAGTTGGACAGGGCTGAACAATAAAAAGAACAAAACAACAGAGGTCAACAAACCATGGCCCCCACAGATCCAATCCAGCCTTTCACCTGCTTTTGTACTGCCTATGAGCTAAGAATAGTTTTTTATATTTTTAAATAAAGTTTTATTGTAATTAAAATGTAAAAATCATTCTTAGCTCCTGGGCCATACAAAAACAGGGTAGGCAAACCACTTCCAGGTGTAAGGGATCCTACCTATCCTTTCCCTTTGAAATCTGTTCTCCAAAACTCTAAAGTATACATCCGATCATGCCTGTCTTCTCTATTCTTCTCTATCACAGACTACAAGATAGAGGGGTCACTCCCCTTCACCACCCAAATCACCCTCATTTCTACTTCAACCATCAATTCCTAATTGTTGGCAAGACTCAGATCCAGAATAGCAGGTCACCTTAGTGGCTTCTCTACATTTTGAAGAATGAAAGCCACATAAAAACACTGACTTCTCAGATGGGCGAAGAGATAACTCCAGCAAATATCTGGACAACTGAAATCCCCCATCCCTCCCTGCAGGCCAGGCTTAGTATATGCTTCCCAAACTTTCCAACTATTTCTTCATTCTGTCTGGAGGGTTGATGGCATACTCTGATAGTATTACTTCTGTTTCTGTTTCTATCATTCCTTTCAAATGCTCATTACCATGCTTCCTACCCCTGGTTCCTTGATTTCTTCATATAAGTGTAGCGCCCTGCTCTGAGCTACTCCCTCCAGAAGGTAGCTGGTACCTCAAGATTCCAGAGGTAGCTGCTATTCTGAATCTATGAGCTCATGGCCCCCACTATGTTCCACTATGTCAATAGACACAATTAGCTCTCAATAAAGGCATTTACAAAGATAGCATAGTAAAAATGGTACCTAAAAAATTCTTCCCACAAACCTGGGGTACATTTTCCTACAAATAGGCACATCATTCATGGGTAGAGTAGACCCAAACTTAGAATACAATGGTAGTGCAGTGCCTTAAGAAGATACTTTCAGGTAGGACACATATGTGGCAAATGCAACTCAACTCCTGATTCTGTGGGACATCCTTTCTTTGTACACTGAGTCCTCAAGAGGCTTTCCTTCGATGAAGCATCACTGTTGGTTGTGTTCCTAGCTGTTTTCCTAGGATCTGCAAGTCCCTACAGCCCAATTCTTGATTTGCAGGGTTAGCTCTCTCTTGAGCCTATAGTTGGCTCTCTTTCTCTGTTGCCAGGTCTTTCTTGGGAGCTTCTTCCTCCCTTCCTGTATTTGTCTGTCTGGAATGTATATCTTTGCTCCCTCAATTGTGCCTTGAACTCTCTCAAACTCACAAACTCTTGAACTGTTGGATGGGGTTGAAAGAAAACTCCTCATCTCCTCTACAAGGTCTTAAGGAGTTCAGTCCCTAACATCTGAACTCTGTTCCTAGGGATAACTAAAGACATGATGGTCTGATGAAGTTGCTCCCCTAAATTGCATCAAAGAAAGGTGTTCACACATGCTAAAGGAACCATGTCTTTACAATTAACTTAACACCTTGTGGATACATTCTGAATTTTATGTTGGGGTGGGGATGGCATTCAAAAATCAGCTCTCCTACCTAAGGATAACTTCTAAACTTGCAATGCTATTCCATTCCACTCCCATTTATCCATCCTGTTACTTTTGAACAAGGTAAACTGTTCTAGAAATAGAACTGTATTTCAGTTATAGGTCTCATCCCAAGTCTCAGTGATACTGATGACAGTAAATGTTACTCTTTGAATTAGAATCCCTAGTCCATCTACTTTGTTACCCACATTTATTTGTTTGTTTACAGACATCCAGGGCCATGGTTTTATTTCTCTTTTCTCCCATTTTGTCTCCTGGGGTTTTTCTGGGCATCCTTAATGATATTCTTTTTACACTGTAGCTCCTGGTAGACAGATATATGTAGGCTAATTGACTCTCTCTCTCATTTCCATTTAAATTTAATATCCTTTTCTTTGGCTTTTCAATACTCTAGACCAGGGGTAGGGTACCTGCAGCCTCAAGGTTACTTGAGGACCCTCTAGGTACTCAAGTGCGGCCCTCTGACTAGGGCTACATGTGGCTTTGAGGCTGCAGGTGCCTCACCCCTGCTTTAGGAAAATACATTTTACTATTCCTTCCTTCCTTATTACATGCACTCTATCCCTGACCAGAAGCCTGTTTTTCATAGACTTAAGCTATAGTTCAGAAATCCAAACGCTCTTCTGAGACACTATCTTCTTAACCAGTTGTTTACTTCTAAAATCTACCTTTCTCTTTAGAAATCCTTATCTTCGATCTGCAGCAGTGATTTTAAAAAACAACAACAAACAGCTATGCCCCTAAGGTCTTCAGTGTTTGCCTAAGACTTTATAATCTTTAGCAATACCTTCTGAAGACGTCTTCTGGCAATATTATTTGTCCCCAAGTGAATCACCTGAAGTGGATAGTAGTTATTAGGTCTGACAAGTTTGGGGAGCCTCTCCATTAAGTCCTTAGTCCACAAACCAGGAAGATATTATTATTACAGGGTGCACAAATAGCTGCTTTAATATGCCTCAGGGGGGTCACTAAACAATATTACTGTTCTCTTCTTCCTCTGTACATTACTAGATGCCATTTGTCCTGATGGCACTTGTGGGCCCACATATCCACATTATCATTTCCTTAGAGGAGAAGTAGCTGCTTCCTCCCCAGAGGGCCCAGATAGTCCTTGTCACAAAAAGTCTCCTATCTATTACTCCTCTCCAAGTGTCCCCTGGTCCTTCCTCTCTATTCTTCTCCTTTCTATCTCCTTCTACCCTCCAGTCTCCTGATGTAGGTTAAGATTTTCATCTCATGGATGATAAAACCCCCCTTTCCCTTCCAGATAGAGAAGTCATGGACTCAGAGTGCAGACTGAGGTATCATTTGTTTTAGCATGGCCAATGAGAGAATTTGTTTGGTTTGACTATATACGTTTGTTACAGTTTGGGATTCTTCTTGCTTTCTCAATGGCAGGGAAGAGGAGTTGAGAGGAAGAGAATTCAGAACTGAAAAATAAAATAAAATTGAATTTTTAAAAACTCATGACAGGGCAGCTAGGTGGTACAGTGGATAGAGAGCAACATCCCTGGAGTGAGGAGGACCTGAGTTCAAATCAACCTTTAGCTGTGTGTCCCTGGGCAAGTCACCTAACCCTGGTTAGGTGACTTCTAAAAAACAAACAAACAAAAAAAACCTCATAAGACTGAAAAAGCAAAAATTTTTTAAAAAATATTCTCCTCCATTTTTTTCCCTTTGGTTCTAATTTTTTTTTTTATAACATGACTAACATGGAAATTTGTTTAATATGATTGTACACGTATGGCCTATATCAGATTGCACACCATCTTGAGGAGGGTGGAAGGGAAGAGGGGGAGAAAATTTAGAACTCAAAATCTTATAAAAATGAATGCTGAAAACTAAAAATAAGTAAATATTTTCTAAAAAAAAATATTCTCCTCCAATGATCAGCTATGAATGACAGCTATTCTCAGCAATGTAATGATTTAAAACTATTCCAAAGGACTCATGATAAAAAATGTCATCCATTTCCAGAGAAAGAACTGATGGAGTGTGAATGCTGATTGAAGCATACTATTTTTCACTTTCTGTATTTTTTGTGCTTTTTTTTTTCCTTTGGGTCTTTGTTTTCTTTCACAGTATGACTAATATAGTAATATGTTTTGCATGATTAAACATGTATAACCTATATCAAATTGCTTACCATCTCAAAGAGAGGGGAGGTGAGGGAGGGAACAAGAAAATTTGGAACTCAAATTTTTTTAAATGAATGTTAAAAACTGTCATTACAGGTAACTGGGGGAAAATAAAACATAACTTTAAAAAATGAAAAAATATTTTCCTCTTCAGATGCTTCTGCATTTTTACATTGAAGGCCTTCTGCTTTCTCACGGAAAAAGTCATTCTTAGAGCTCCTTTACCTTCTCTTCTAGGAGGTAAATCAGGCTGTTCTTTGAGCATAGATAACAACCATTTGACCAGGGAGGAAGAAAAAACGTTGTATACTGTACAAGCTGCCACAAATTTCTCCCTACTCTGCATAATTTCTGGAAGACAGCTCCTTTGTCCTTGTCCTTCTTCCTAGTAGTTCTTGTGGCCAACTTCCCTAGAAAGCTGCTGACTGCCTGGGGATGGAGGAGGGAGGCTCACCTCCAGAAGTGTCATTTTACTCCAGGGGACCAAGGTTTCAATACCCTGGTATCTTCCTGGTTTTGTTTTTATCGTTCAATTGTGTCCAATTCTTCATGACCTTATTTGGGGTTTTATTGGTGAAGAATTGGAGTGGTTTGTTATTTTCTTCTCCAGCTCATTTTATAGATGAAGAAACTGAAGCAAACAGGGTGAAGTGACTTGCCCAGGGTCACACAGGTAGTAAGTATCTGAGGCCCAATTTGAATTCAGGAAGATGAGTCTTCCTCACTCTAGGCCCACTGCTCTTTCCACTATGCTACCTAACTGGAACCAGGAAGATAGGTTGCTTAAGTACAAAAGCTCAGGTCCACAAAGAGGCAGGGGCTCCTTGGGCCTGTCCCACCATGCCAGGCATACCACCATGGTCAATATAGAGGAAGAGGAGGTGTGTTCAACTCAGACCAATGCTGTATCCTTGCTGAATATCATTTCACGTAGTGTTAAATGAACCTCCTTCTGTTAAATATTAGATGATCTACTGGTGTTTCCTTTCTTTCCAGTCTAGACCAACCCGAGTCAGACTTGACCTGGAGCATCAAGGTTGCATAGTTAGTAAGTGTCAGAGCTGGGCCTGGAACCCAGGACTCCTGACTCCAAGTTCATGCAATTTCTATTAGATCATCCTGCCTCTTAGATGATACTTTACTGTCTCATCCGTCCAGCTTTATAGCTGACCAGGTGGCAGTATTGAGGAGAAAGGGAAGGTAGTGTTCCCACTCCTAAGTCCTACCTCCTGGTTCTAAGTGGTCTTATTTGCAGGGAAAACGGACATACATGTTATAACCTGGGAGATATTGAGTGATGCCATCTGTCCAAAACTGTCTGCTCTCTCCCGCCATTATCACTTGTTTGTTTTGAGGTCTGAAATCCTTTGGGCTCCCACAGTTGCCTATTAAAGTGCAGAAGTTCTTACAGGAGAGGCCCAAGAGCCCTAGGAATGTCAGTACCTTCCAAACCACCAGCCCTTTTTCCAGCCAAGCCCCTGAGGCCAACATCCAAGACAGCAATCCCTGTGGAGAAAGGACCAATACCACCACCTGCAGACCAACTGTCACCAACTAGGCAGGAAATATGCTAGGTGGATCAAACTACTTCCAACACCCCAACTTCCACCTTCTCTCATAGACAACCCACTTCCCTGAGCCTAAGAACCCCCGAAATAGCAGTCCCCCACCCTGGCAACCCTGCTTCCAGCCCAACTCCCACAGCCACTGTCCAGGGAAGGGATCACGAGGGATTTATGACCTGGCTACTGACTCCTCAGGCACTGCCACTGCTGCCCCCCTAGAAGACCCGGATCTACTGGGTGTTTCTACTGGAGACCTAGAAAAGAAAGTGCTCAGCACCAGCCTCCTTGGTACTAGCCAATGGTTCAGCATCAGAAACAGCTATGGTTTCATCAATTGGAATGACATCAAAGAAAATGCATTACCATCTGCTCTGCTATTGCACCCTCGTAACCACAGGGCCTTCCCAGCTAACTTGAAGCTGAAACCTCCCATATATGTTGTCTTGCCCTATTAGGAAGATAAGCTCTTTGAGAGTGGGCATTGTCTTGCTTTTCTATTTATCTATTTTTTCCATTTGTAGACCCAAAACTTTGCACCTTAGTATTTTTTCATTCACTCATTCTTTCATTCATTCGTTCCACTTCATTTCATGAATTTGGGCAGATTTGCTGGTCAGAGAAATAGAAGCAAGGGAATATGAGCGAAGAGAAAAGGACTCTGAGAGTGGAAGTGAGTAGATGTCTACTTTATTCCAGCAGAGTTCTCCCTATCCTTTCTATCTAGTGAATGAAAGAATAAAAATGCATTTATTAATGCTTACCATACAAATATCATCAACTACCTAAACAGAAGGACTTAGATAAGTTTAGGAAAGAGATCACAAGGCAGGAATGGAGGCAGTGATGAGGGGCTTCAGTTATCCAGATAGCCAGAAATTTGCTGAAGCTATTTCTTTGGCCAAATCAGAGAAGCCAATGCTTTTGTGGCTTGCTTAATAATAACATCATCCGTCAAAAGATAGAAGAATTACTAAGACTTGTTATCATAAATATCAATCTCATATATAAAGAGGAAGTGGTTGTTGAAGTAGATATGTTGGTGACTTTGGGGGAAAGTAACCACTCTATTTTGGATCTTCGGGAACAAGTAAAAGGAAGGCCCCTCATCTTGGTATTAGATTGGGTTTCCAGTCCTGGCTCTGCCACTGATCCACTACGTGACCTTCAACAGGCCATCCCCAACTCTTCCGTGGGCCTCCTTTCCCGCCATATATAAAAGGAAAGGGTTGGACTAGATGGTCTCTGTAGGTCCTTCTATCTCCTACATTTAGGATTCTGGGTTTCCTACTTTCTCTTCCCATAACCCACCACAAGGAAGCAGGAGGTGGCCAGAGCTCACCCAGTAATGCTTGCCTAACAGGCCAGACCCTTCCTTATGGAGCAACCAGAGGTGCATGAGGAGCCCTGCAGAAGTTATGGCTGGGATTTGAGAATGGCTGCCTCCCCACCTCTAGCCAATACCCTCTTCCCTCAGTACAACCCTGAGGGCCTCTTTGTCCCCTCAGACTAAGGGCTATAAGGAAGGCCGCAGGCTGAAGGACCAGTTAGGCCAAATGGTGTAGAGTAGAGGTTAAGTAGAACAAAACCCCTTCCTGTTATCCCAAGCCCACCCTCCGGGCAGCCTCCTTCTGGGTTCACTTGGCTCAAAGTCAATGAACAGCTCTGATGGTACTGAGTCAGGATGGCACACACACCACCACTTCACTACAGCCTGGCCTGTGGCTGGCCAGTAATGTCCAGGTTCCCAGAATCCTTTATTCCTTCCAGTAAGGATACTACCTACATGGCCTTGAAAAATCTACTGACAATATTGGAAGAGCTATGAAAAGTCAAGCATACTAATAATGCATTGTTGGTAAAGCTGGGGATTGCAGGGAGGGGGTGGGGGTGTGAAGGAGAGAATTGTAATTATGTGAGAAAAGTCACTAAATTCTTATACCTTTAAACCCAGTGTTCCCACAAGGATATGAAAGACAGAGAGAAACAAAAGTCCAAAAAATACTAAAATATTCATAGTAGTACTATTTGTTCTACCTCCAAAAATCCAACCTGTTACCAAAGTTCTATTAATTAGAAAATTAGCCAATTAACTAGAAAGTGGCTAAACAAACTGTGGTATATGAATGATAGACAGCAAAGTAAACAGAACTAAGAAAATGACATATAAAATGACTACAATAATGTAGATTAAAAGAACATTAAAATGAAGTAGAATCCTATGTGATTATAAATTATATGTAATAATATATAATTTTGTTGCTATTTAGTAATTTTTCAGTCATGTCTGACTTTTTGTGACCCTATTTGAGGTTTTCTTGGCAAAGATACTGGAGTGGTTTGCCATTTCCTTCTCCAACTCATTTTACAACTGAGGAAACTGATGCAAACAAGGCTAAGTGACTTGCCCAGGGTCACACAGCTAGTAAGTTTCTGAGGCCCGATTTGAAAATGAGGAAAATGAGTCTTCTTGACTCCAAGCCTGGTACTCTATCCACTGCACCACCTAGCTGCCGTGAAATATCATACATTGCATATTATAATGTATAATAATGAATTATATATAATATATAATAATTTTATAATAATTATGCTTATGATAATTACATATGAGATTATGATATATCCATGTATCTATAGCTAAAGATATATAGTGATATAGATATAGTGGTTTAAGATTTGTATATGTGTGTGTATGTGTCTATATACAAACCTTAAATATTTATATAAATGTTAGCTACTTTGCAGATGACAAAAGTAAAGCATAGAGCAGGCCTGTACAACATGTGGCCTGCAGACCATTTGCAACCCCCTGCAGGCAAGTATGTTGTGCAGGACTGTTTTACATCCTCTACTGGCTGCAAGTGCCTCGGAGGCCTGTATGTTGTGCAGGCCTGGTTTAGAGAGATGACATTCTCAAAGTCACAGATCAAGTCAGAGGCAGAATCAGAATCAGGACCCTGGCAACCTGATTCTTAAGTCCAACTCTGTGCCACCAATGGACTTCGGCCAGAACACTAGGATGGGTCAAGAGCCCTGAGTTCTAGTCCATACTGATGTGTGACCTTCAAAGTAAATCCTCTCTCTCTCCTCTCCAAACCTCATTTTTCTCCTCTGCAAAATAAAAGAGGAAGTTAGTAGGTGCCCATCCATTGGGCAGCAGCTGAACAAATTATGATATATCTATGTTGGCTAGGAAATAGCCTATGAGGAACTCCCTTTTCTAATGCAGGTCAGCACCTTCTCTTAAACTTAATAGTCTTAGAAAATTGCCGGGGGTAGCTAAGGTTAAGTGACTTGTGCACTTGTGTGTCAAGAAGGCTGGACTGAACCTCATTCTTCCTGGCTCCAAGGTGGATGCTGCTAGCTGCCATGCAACAAGGCCTCAAGATAAACGTATTGGAGTATTATTGTATGGTGCCAAAGGACAATCAGGACAAATTCAAAGAGTATCGAAGCCTACAATGAAACAGGATGAAATAATCAGAACCAGGAGAAGAATATACACAGTGATTAAAATAATATAGATTAAAAGTTTACTAAAAAGGAAGTCAAACTGCATAATTTTAAAAAATTAATAAAGGTCTTCAAAACCTGCTAACAAAACATGCCCCTGGCCTCTCACAGAGAAGCTGGGGATTAGTGGGCAGAGCATTGTCAGATACAGTCCCTGTGACAACTTATTTATTTATTTTTATAATACAAGGAAGGATTCAATTGAAACAATTTCAGGGTGGAGGGTTGGGGTATCCAGCAATGACTATAATGTAAAAACAAACAAAAACTCAATAAAGCTTATTCTTTAAATCAAAATTAAATAAAATTTTAAGAGAAAGTGGTTGGACTAGGACTGGGCCTTGAGGTCACAGGTTCCCCACCCTTATTAAGATCCGTCTGGGCTCTGATTACCTATAATTCTATTCTCTCCCTCCTGGACTAGAAGGAGAGCTCCCTGCAGGCAGGAAGGGCATCTCTTCCCTCTTCCTACTCCCCACATCACTGAGCACAGACCCTGGCACACAGGGGAAACTCAATATGCACTCAGGATATCACCAAGGGTGATATAATAGAAAAAAACACTTCCTTGGGAATGAGAGAACCTGGGGTCAAGTCCAGGCTCTGTCACTGACTAGCTATGTGACTGACGGCAGGTCATTCAGTCTCTTGGAAACTCAATTTCCTCTTTTACAAAAAGGAGATAACATAAAGAAGAAAGGTGTGGTGGTGGTAATACTTGCACTGACAAAATCACAGGATTTTTGTGAAGATGAAATAAAATAACTGGTATAAAGTAATTCTGTTAGCCATAAAGCACTGTATAAATGTCCTTAATTACAATGAGTTTTGGACAGTGTGTCCCAATATCCAGGAACTTGAGTGGGTTCTAATTCCATAAATACCACCAAAGGTATTTGAGGCATCAGTGCCTCAAACCAAGGGTCTGGCAGAGTGCCAGATTCATCTCCTGTAGTATGGAGGCCAAGAAGGCTTCAGGTTCCTGGGGAGCTAGACAATGAGTGAGCATGTGCCACTCAACTCCAATATCAAATTTTTCCCCTCCAGGGGCACCTTGGGTCTTAGAGCAGGGACATCCTGCTCAACCTTAGACAAGAAGAGGGATGGGGATGGGGAGGCCAACATGAGGATGGAACCCTGCAGGCCAGGGACCCACATTTCTATTCCCTACAATCAGGATTTGCCATTGTCCCACTTTGTTCCCCCAGGATATGTGCCAGCATATACCAGGAGAAACCTCGGAAGCAATCCCAGCCAGCAGCTAGTGGGGTTGGGACCAGAGAAGGATGGGGACTGGAGGTGGAGGAATCTGGCTTTCCATCAAGTGAGACCTTTGGGCAGTCTCCTAGGACCCCCTGGGCCTTATGATGAAATAGCTTCTCCCCATCCAGAGCTTCCCAGGGCCTGGGGCAGGTTCTGGGAACTGCTGGGCAGCTAGGCATCAAGGTGTCTTGGAAAGAACATTGGAATTAGAGTCAAAAGACCCAAGTTAGCCTCCTCCTCCACTAAAGGAAGACTTGATGGCTTCTAAGGTTGCCCTGCCACCTCTTTGCTGTCTTCACCCAACCTAGACCTATGTGTCCCTTCCTCCCATCCCTTCTTCCACCATACCCTTCTCCACCTGTCTGTCATTGGGTCACATTCCAGGAAAAGCCTCCAGGTCAGAGGACACATGTACCAAACCCCCTTGGGCATCACTCCTTGTGTGTCTAGAGGCTGGAAGCTTTTCAAAAGTGCCTTCCCATCCATTGCCTCATTTGTTCTTCACAGCAATCCTAAGAGGGAAAAGGGCAGGGATTGTTATCTCTGTTTTACAGATAAGGAAACTGAGGCTCAGAGAAATGAAATGGTTTGTCCAGTTATTTATTGGAAAGATGAGGAACTCTGGTTTCATGGAGAGCTGGTGGTTAAACATTTACCAGCACACCACTGTTCAGTTTCCTCCACTCTAAAATGGTGGCCTCTTAGGTCCCTTCTAGCTTTAAACCTATGATCCCCTAGTCCCCTATTTTACAAATGAGGAAACAAACCCAGAGAAACCAAGTGAATCAAGTTTAAAAAAAAAGTGACTTGCCAAGGGTCACATGGGCAGGAAATAACAGGTAGAAGATATGAGCCCAGGTCCTCTGACACCAAATGAAGTGTCCTTTCCATCATCTCATGCTGCTTCCTGCCCTTCAGAAGCACCTATATTCTCCTGAATCAGCATGAAACCTGAAGACTTCAGTCTTTCTGCCCCTGGTCTCCAAGCAGTTATCGATGATCATAAGATATCCCTCAGTTATGCTTCCCAGTGAAGCTTGACTTCTAGACCAGAGGCATCAAACACACAGCCATCAGCCCACATGCAGCCCATAATACTCCCTAGTGCAGCTGGAACCACTTAAAATGTAATTAAGAAATACTGAACAAAACAGATAAAAATACAATAAAACATAGATAATGTTAATAAGTGGCTCTCTAAGTCAATATGTGGCCCTCAGAGATCCTTAGGTACAGTTTAGTGGCCCCTGTTTCTATCTGAGTGTGACAACAGTGACCTAAACAATTTCCACCCAATCCTGAAGGCAGTGCTGAATTAGGATGTACACATGATGCTTTATGTTTCTTTAAACCAAATTAAAAATAGATCTCTACATCTGGAAGGGACCCATGAAATAGAATGTTAGAGCTGAAAGGAGTCTTACAAACTGACTAGTCCAAGCACCTCACTTTACAGATGGGGAAACTAAGGAGCCTGGAGAGGTTACCTTAACAATAATCTGATACTTGTAGGAGATGGAAAGGACCTGTGATTTTATTGGTATTGGGAACACCCTTGACCAACGCAGGTTGGCACCTCCTTGCAAGTTAAGGTCTCTGAGAGTTGTCTGGAGCACAGAATTAAAAGGACTATCCCAGGATCACAGTATGTGTCAAACATGAGATCTGAACCTTAACATTTGTAAATCGCTTTTTAAAACATTAAGTATTTCCTATTTCACTTGAACCTTAACAGTTTGTGCAGGCAAATAGGGAAGATCTTATTATTCCCTTTAACAAACAGAAAGACTAAGGCCCAGAGAAAGACGGTGGTTTGACGAGTGGCCATCAGGGCTAGAACTCAATTCTCCTGACTCAGAGCCCAGTGACCATAACCAGTCCATGCATCTGCCTGTGCCTCTGCATGCCCCTACCTCACTGGACACTCTCACCCCCCCAAGCCAAGGTTACCCACATGCCCTTCAGGAGTGCCTTCCATCCACCAGACTTGAGGAGCTCCAGAGATGACGCCAGCTTGCAGGTAAAGCTGAAGCCTGGGCAGCCCAGAGGATAATCTGGCTCTCAGTCTAGTAGGGTTTGCCCAATCTATGCCCAGCCCCTCCAGGCTACCTGGGTAAGAGGCTTGCCAGATACCCCAAGGGAAGGGGCTGGGCTCCTCTTGCCAAAAACTTTTTGCCTGGGGATGGGAGGTGGGGAACATTTCCTCCTCCAAGTCATATGATGAGTATGACTGATCCTCTACGTACCTTGTTCCCCTCCTTTTCTCCCCCACTTTGGTTGAGGATATAAAACCAACCCCAAGGGCTCAAGCCCACTGATCAAGTGTTATCTACCAGTGGCACCATGAAATTCACCATCGTTGCCCTCTGCTTCGCCCTCAGCCTGGCTGGCCTGACCAGCTCAGAAAAACTTTCAGGTAAGTAGCACCCCTCTCCCCAAGAGAGGGAATCGTGGCAGCAGCGCGGGCTATTAAGATGCTGCTCTTACCTATAAAGTTGGTATTTATTTATTCATTCATTCATTCATTCATTCATTCATTCATTCATTTATTTATTTTGATGAGGCAATTGGGGTTATTAAATGACTTGCCTAGAGTCAGACAGCTAGTGAGTGTTATGTGTCTGAGGCCAGATTTGAACTTAGATCCTCTTAACTCCAGGGCCAGTGCTCTATCCACTGCGCCATCTAGCTGCCCCTTCAGAAAAAGTGCTGATCTATATTGGTAGAAGGAATTTCCTTCCTATGAGTTCCCAAAAATTGATGAAATCCAAGCCCAATCCTATTCCCATCCTATTGGTATTAACCAATTATTTAAATGCACTTTAACCAACTACTGATATACATATTCACATATCTACAGACAGAATTTAAAAGGATCCCTAAAATTATCCAGTCCAACACTGAGCCAAATTATGAATCCTGTCTACGAGATCCCCAACAAGTGGTCATTCAGCCTCCACTTAGTGACCTCCGGTGAAAAAGAGCTTTTGAAGTGCCAATGGACACTGGCTGGCTGTTTCTATCCTCATCCTATCACCTTCTTCCTTCCCCTCATCCACAGACCATGTGAACTCCCTGGAGAACCCGTACCAATTGGTTCCATCTTTATGCCTGCTCTCACCTGCGAGGGGCAACTGCAACTCTCAGACTCTTCGCTACTTCTACAACACAACCTCTCGCACCTGCGAGGCTTTCATCTACAGTGGCTGTCATGGCAATGGGAACAATTTTGACTCGCTGCAATGCTGCTTGAAGACCTGTAGACCCAACAGTAAGTGACTGTCACCTACTTCCTCAATGTCTACCTAGTACTGGAATAAGAACAGAAAAGGTGATATCAGGGTGATGGGGTGAGGGGCAAGGGGTGATGGTGATGATGACAGCCATTGTGAGTTTCTAATGATGATGATAATGGTAGCCAGACGGATAAAGATGATGGCAGGGACTATGATGGTGAAGGTGGTGGGAAGTCTCATGTTGATGAAGATGAGGTGATAGCAGATGTCTGAGGGAGCTGGAACAGGGGTCTAGCTTTGGCTTTAGCTCAAAGGCCAGTGGGGTGACTGACTGTGACTTCCATTACAGAGAACAGGAATGATAATAACTGAAGCTGATCCTGACTGTTCTGGGAGCAGCTAGACTGCTGCATCACTTTCTTGACCATTCAGACCCTGATGATGTTGTCCTGTTTCTCCCCCTCTATGATTCCCTCTTCTGGTACAATAAAGCATTAACAGCACTTTGGGGTCTATGCCTCCATCCTTCACATCCTGAGGAGATCATCACTCCTACTTCAAAGCTCTCCTGAATGATAATGAGTTGCTGGAAATGCTCCCAGAAAATCTGTCCCTTCTTTGGCCCAGGTGACTCACACAACTCAGGGTGGCCTTCCCAGCCCCTGCTACTACCTCCAAGGTGAAAGGAAAATAAAGAGAAACCCTGCTTACTCTTCCTCGCTGATATCCACCTGTGAGGCACAAACCAGGAGCAGTGGATAGCAGCCACCAGCCTGGCTCCAATCTCTTCCTCTGTCCCCCAACTCCAGGGACAGAGCCATCCTGCCCAGTGCCTCCAGAGGAATGCAGCAGGGTGTCCATGATGGTGGAAGGCAGAGAAGATCAGGAACCCTATCACTAGCCAAGGATGGGACCACCACTGGGGGATCTAGGGAAGAAAGCAATTAGAATCCTATAGAATTTTATTTTTCAGATTCTAGAATGTCAGAGCAAAAAGGGACCTTAGAGATTATCTTGTCCAACTTCCCCATTTCACAGACTGGGAAACTGAGACCCAGGGAAGTCATCTTGATAATACTAATCTCTACTTTCATGTAGCATTTTTAAAATACTTTTATCCAATCAATGGGTCACACAGAATTGAGATTTGGAAGACACCTCAGCAGCCATCTAGTCTGACCTATTCACCAAAAGAATCCTCACCAGAAGTGATCCTCCAGCCAGGGCTTGAAGACCTCCAAGGAGGCACCCCATTCTACTCTTTTTTTATTTTATTTTAATTAATTTATTTTGAATGATCAACAATCACTTCCATAAGCTTTTGAGATTTAAATTTTTCTACCCCATTCTACTCTTAAGCAACGCTAATTGTTAGGAGGTTCTTCCTGCCAGCAAGCTAAATTGCCCTTTTGGTAACGTCTACCCATTACTCCGGTTCTGCCCTCTGGGTCCAAAGAGAATGTCTGATCTCTCCTCTACCTGACAGTATCTCACATACCTGAAGAAAGCTATCATGTCCCCTCCCCCACCAAGTCTTTTCCAGACTAAGCATCCTCATATATCATAGATTAAAGACTCCTCACCAGCCTGGTTGCCTTCTCTTGGACACTCTTTAGCTTAGCAATGTCCTTCTTAAACTGTGGTGCTCAGAACTAAGCATGGTACTCCAGGTGAAGCCTAATGCAGGCAGCCGTGTATAGCGGGACCATCACCTCCCTATTCCAGGAGGCTGGTCCATGGTCTCATTAGTTTTCTTGGTCACCACATCTTGTTACTGACTTACACTGAGTTTGCCTGGATCTTTTTCAGAATAAGTGCCATCTATCCATACCTCCTGCATCTCATGCCTCTGAAGTTGACTGTTTTGTAGCCAAGCATAAGACTTTACATTTATCTCTACTGGAGTTCATCTTATTGGAGTCAGCTCAATGGCTGTCATCCAATGTGTTCGTTATTCCTTCCAACTCTGTTATCTGAAAATTTGATAAGCCCACCATCCACAACTTAAATGTATTCTTTTATCTCATTTGAGCCTTGACAATTTGGATAGAGAATTAAGGGAGGAGCTTTAAGAGAAAAAGCTCATAAAACAAAAAATGATGGTTTAGAATATGATTCTAAGGGCTCTTAGAACAGAGAATTCAGAGTTGGAGCAAATCTCAGGACTCAGAATTAAGAGCTAGATGGGACCCTAGAAGATAAGACTTGGAACTGTAAGAGCCCTCAGAGATAATTTAGTTTAGATTCAAGCAACAGTTTAAAATGAGGACAGAAGAGATCATTTTTACAATTGAGGAAACAGTGCTCCAAAGAGAGACAATGAATTGTCCTAGATCACAGAGTTGTTGTTGTTGTTGTTTATCCTTCATTCTCTCTTTTTTTTAAGGCAATTAGGGTTAAGTGACTTGCCCAGGGTCACACAGCTAGTAAGTTGTCCTTCATTCTCAAAGAGGACCAATGACATCAGGCAGGGTAATGCCATGACTTTCAAGTGAATTGAATTTAAGTGAGGGAGGGCTGTGCAAAGTCACCAGCCTCACTCTTTCCTCCAGAGTCATTGGAGTCCAGTGGCTAGACATAGGTCAAGATAACTGGAGATGGCCCTGGATGCAGTGGGAGACCTTGGCCTTTTTAAGCTAAGGTCTTTCCCAGGTATGTTTGTCTGAGGCAACACCCATTCAGGGATTAAGGACTAAGTAGGAATTGAGACAAAAGATGGCCTAGTTTGCCTTCTCAAAAGAGTCAATCTGGAAGGGGAAGATCCTCAGAGTTTCTGACCAGAACAGAAACAATTGCTATTTCAGTCAAAGCTATATTTCAAGAAATCATAAATGAAAACTACAATGAAAAAAGGGTTAATTGTCCCAGTTTTTTGGGAAAAAACAATGATACAATAAATAAGTAGGGAAGAAAAAAAATCTGTCCTCCAAACCCCAAGATATCTTGCAAAGGATAAGCAATCAAAATTTATAATCCTTTGGACAGAGCACCCACATGTAAGAGTATGACTCCCCATGTGGATGGAGGGAGAGGAGGAGAAAGGAAGGGAGGAAGGAAGAGAGAGGAAGGAAGGAAGGAAGGAAGGAAGGAAGGAAGGAAGAAAGAAAGAAAGAAAGAAAGAAAGAAAGAAAGAAAGAAAGAAAGAAAGAAGAAAGAAAGAAAGAAAGAAGAAAGAAAGAAAGAAAGAAAGGAAGGAAGGAAGGAAGGAAGGAAGGAAGGAAGGAAGGAAGGAAGGAAGGAAGGAAGGAGGGAGGGAGGGAGGGAAGGAAGGAGGGAGGGAAGGAAGGAAGGAGGGAAGGAAGGAAGGAAGGAGGGAGGGAAGGAAGGAGGGAGGGAAGGAAGGAGGGAGGGAAGAAAGGAAGGAGGGAGGGAGGGAAGGAAGGAAGGAGGGAGGGAGGGAAGGAGGGAGGGAGGGAAGGAAGGAGGGAGGAGGGAAGGAGGGAAGGAGGGAAGGAAGGAAGGAGGGAAGGAGGGAAGGAAGGAGGGAAGGAGGGAAGGAAGGAGGGAAGGAAGGAGGAAGGAGGAGGGAAGGAAGGAGGAAGGAAGGAAGGAAGGAAGGAAGGAAGGAAGGAAGGAAGGAAGGAAGGAAGGAAGGAAGGAAGAGGAAGGAAGGAGGGAAGGGAGGAAGGAGGGGAAGGAAGGAAGGAGGGAAGGAAGGAGGGAAGGAGGGAAGGAAGGAGGGAAGGAAGGAGGGAGGGAAGGAAGGAAGGAGGAAGGGAAGGAAGGAGGAAGGAAGGAGGGAAGGAAGGAGGAAGGACGGAAGGGAGGGAAGGAAGGGAGGAGGAAGGAAGGAGGAAGGAAGGAAGGAAGGAAGGAAGGAAGGAAGGAAGGAAGAAGAAGGAAGAAGGAAGGAAGGAAGGAAGGAGGGAAGGATGGAAAGGAGGGAAGGAGGGAAGGAAGGAGGGAAGGAAGGAGGGAAGGACGGAAGGGAGGGAAGGAAGGAAGGAAGGAAGGAGGGAAGGAAGGAAGGAAGGAAGGAAGGAAGGAAGGAAGGAAGGAAGGAAGGAAGGAAGGAGGAAGGAGGAAGGAGGAAGGAAGGAGGGGGAGGGAGGAAGGAGGAAGGAAGGAAGGAGGGAAGGAGGAGAGAGGAGGAAGGAAGGGAAGGAAGAAGGAAGGAAGGAAGGAAGGAAGGAAGGAAGGAAGGAAGGAAGGAAGGAAGGAAGGAAGGAAGGAAATAATAGCATTGCCAACCAGAACAGTCCAACTGTGTCCCCAATGGGGTGGCTACTACTACTCACAGATTGCTGTTCATCCTTCATTCTCAGAGGGCCAATGACATCAGGAGGGTGATGTCTTGACTTGCAAGTGAATTGGATTTAAGTGAGGCAGGGCTGTGCAAAGTCATCAGCCTCACTCTCTCCCCCAGTCATCAGATCACAGTAAGCCCCAGGCAGAGCCAGGATTCAAATCTAACACTCTTTTCTCTGCATCACAACATCCAATCATTACAGGCAGCCTAAACTCACTGCTTTATGAGGCGTAGACAGCCAGGATTGTTCAGAGGACAAAAAGAGAGATCCAAGTGGACTATGATCAATCAATCAATCAATAAACATTTATTAAACACCTAGTATTTGCTAGGTACTGTGCTAAATACTGGGGATACAAAAAGAGATAAAAGATAGTCCCTGCTCTCAAGGAACTTACAATATAGTGAAGATTGTGATGGTCAAGGAAGGCTTCCTGGAGGAGGGAGCAACCTGAGCTTAAATGGAAATATGATACATTGTACAAAGCACTGGATTTGGAATCAGAAAATCTGGATGTGGCATCCTAGCTCTGACCCTAATGATCTGTGTGACCTTGAACAAGTAATTTCACTTCTCTGGACCTTGGTTTCCTCATCTACAAAATTAGAGGGCAGCTAGGTATCGCAGTAGATAGAGTATGGGTCTGAAGTTGGGAAGACTCATCTTTCTCAGTTCAAATCCAGCCTCAGACACTTACTAGCTGTGTGACGCTGAGCAACTCACTTAACCCTGTTTCACTCAGTTTTCTCATCTGCAAAATAAGCTGGAGAAGGAAAATTGCAAACCACTCTATTATCTTTACCAAGAAAACTGCAAATGGGATCATATAGAGACAGATGTGAATGAAAACAACTGAACAACAACAAAAATAAAATTAAAGGGACAACAATAAAAGTTCTCTGAGCCTAGGAATTTATTTCACTTCTCTGATGTTCACTCAGTTCCCTCATCTGCAGAATGGAGGTAATAATACTAGCATGACCTATCTCCCTGGTTTGCTGAGAGGAAAGCATTTTGCAAACAGGAACCAGTTTAGAAATGGGAACTATTATAATTGTTTAAATTATCTTCAAAGTGGATAGAGCACTGGCCCTGAAATCAGGAGGACTTGAGTGCAAACCCGGGCCTCAGACCAAACACTTGACACTTACTAGTTGTGTGACCCTGGGCAAGTCACTTAACTCCAACTGCCTAAAAATTTAAAAAAAAAATTATATTCAAGCTCTTCTAAATCCTATGATCTATTATTGTTGACCCTGAAAGATGGGTAAAGTTTGATTAAAAAGAGTGAGTGTATGTGTGAAAGCCAGAAACAGGAAAATGCTGGGAGTGTTCTGGGAGAAATCAACAAACATTTATTAGCTTCTACTAAGTGCTAGGCACTGGAGAGACAAAGACAAAAAGGAAACAATCCCTTCCTCCAAGGAACTTACATCTCATCTGGAAGACAATATATTATAGCACCACCTTTGTGGCCACTGCCCCAAGTCAAACACACTGGCAGGTCCCCAGAGGGCAATGATTACTACTCCCCGAAGGGTTCTACCTCTAGAATCCTGGGGGCTTGATATTTCTAGCACTGCCACTCAGAAGCCCCCACTGGTGTACTTCTCATTATCAATCAGAATTAGGAAAGGGAACAGAAGAGGGAATATGCATTTATACAGCTCCTGCTATGTGCTAGGCACTATACTTTACAAATATTTCTCATTTGATCCTTACAAAGTAGATGCTGTTATGGTTTTCATTTTATAGTTGAGGAAACTGAGGCAAACAGAGACCTAAAATGGCTTGCCTAGGATGTTATAAGATTAGGCTTGATGGTCTTGAAACCACCATGACAGTCTCCCCTTAAGCAAGGCTGTAGCTAACCATTGTCATAAGATTAGGCCTGGTCTTGAGCTCATAATAATGGTCTCCCTTTAAGGGAGGCTGTGAGTTTATAGAATATAGAAAAATACTGACCATAATGTTTTTCATTGGGAGCAGCTAGGTGGCACAATGGATAGAACACCAGCCCTGGATTCAGGAGGACCTGAGTTCAAATCCAGCCTCAGCCATATAACACTTACTAGCTGTGTGACCCTGGGCGAGTCACTTAACCCCATTGCCTAGCCAAAAAAACAAAAACAAAAACAAAGGTTAGTACGACTATGTGCCCCCAGTAATGTTTTGTCTATCACCAAATTGTTTTTCCAATCTGATAACAAACCTCTAAAATAATATTTTGCCCTGACCCCTCATGTGCAAATCGGCCAAGTCCAGGGGGGGCTACACAAAATCAGAGTATAAGAACCACACTCCCAGAATGGCATTAAGAGCACACTTTCCCCTCCAGTGGGAGCATACCTTCCCACTGGAGTACCCCCTTCCTGCTGAACAGACCTGTGTCTCTGTGCTCCCCAACGTAGTGCCACCCCAATGTGAGTTATACTCTATGTTAGTGTGTGTGTGTGTGTGTGTGTGTGTGTGAGAGAGTGAGAGAAAGAGAGAGAGAGAGAGAGAGAGAGAGAGAGAGAGAGAGAGAGAGAGAGAGAGAGAGAGTTGTAAATTGGATCTCCTTCCCCCTCTTCCTAGTTGCTTGCAATAAAGCTTTGCACTGGACTGATTCCCATTGTTTTATATGTTATTCTCAGCATCTGAACTCATTAAGGGGCTATTTTCCCCAATATCTCTGACTCTAGACTTGGTACTATATTCACCACACCACCTAGCGCTGCCTAGTTAAATTCTATTAGCTTTTAGAAAACAGATGTACTGAGAAGGTATAATAAGATCAGGAACAAAACATCCCTGTGCGTACATGGCGTACATACACACCCACAGAGTTTAGAATATATTGTCCCCCAAAAGGCCCCTGGAAAAATTGGGCAGCTAGGTGGTACTGATGATAGAATACAGGAACACCCAAGTTTAAATACAACCTCAGACACTTCCACTTAAGTACTATCACTTCTTTTTTTTTCTTTCTTTCTTAAAATTTTGATTTTTTTCTAATTACATGTAAAAAACAATTTTAACATTCATTTTTAAAAATTTTAAATTCCAAATTCTCTCCCTCCCTTCCTTTCCTCCCCCTTTTAATGAGAAGGTAAGCAAATTGATATAGGTTATACATGTGCAGTCATGCAAGATATATTTCTATATTAGCCATATTGTGAAAGAAAACACAAACTGGAAAAGAAAGGGTTTTTTTTTTGAAGTATGCTTTGATCTGCACTCAGACTTCATCAGTTCTTTCTCTGGAGGGGGATAGCATTTTTCATCATGAGTCCTTTGGAATTATCTTGGATTCATTGTATTGCAGAAAATATCTAAGTCATTCACAGTTGATCATCACATGATTATGCTGTTACTGTGTACAATGTTCTTCTGGTTCTGCTCATTTCACTTTGCATCAGTTTATGTAAGTCTTTCCAGGCTTTTCTGAAACCGTTCTGCTTATCAATTCCTATAGCATAATAGTATCCCATCACAATCATATGCCAAAACTTGTTCAGCCATTCCCCACCTGATGGGCATCCCCTCAATTTCCAATTCTTTGCCACCACCAAAAGAGCTGTTATAAATATTTTTGTACATATAGGTCTTCTTTCTTTTTTAAAAAATCTCTTTGGGATACAGACCTAGTAGTAGTATTTCTGAATCAAAGGGTATGCACAGCTTTATAGCCCTTTGGGCATATTTCTAAACTGTTCTCCAGAATGGCTGGATCATTCCAGAATGGTTTGATACTACAGTGTATTAGGGTTCCAATTTTCCCACATCCTGTCCAACATTTATCATTTTCCTTTTCTGTCATGTTAGCCAAGCTGAAAGGTGTGAGCTGCTACCTCCGAGTTGTTTTAATTTGCATTTCTCTAATCAAAAGTGTTTAGAGTGTTTTTCCATATGACTACAGATAGCTTTGATTTCTCTATCTGGAAGTTATTCATATCCTTTGGCCATTTATCAATTAGAGAATGACTCATATTGTTACAGATTTAATTTAGTTCTCTATATAGTTGAGAAATGAGGCCTTTATCAGAGAAGCAAGCCACTTCTTTTCTCTGAGATTGTTTCCCCAATTGTAAAATTAAAGAGCTGAATTAAACTATCATCATTAGTCTATATTTTGACGTTCTAAGGTCCCTTTCGGCTCTGACAGTCTATGCCCTAAGCCCCCTGCCAGCTCTTCCATTCTAACACTCCGTTACCAAATTCCACTCATTCTCCTAGTGCTGCCCTCCCCAAACTTGAAAACATGGGCAGCATTTATGGCCAAGAGGGCAAAAGGGACACAAGTGGCTGCTGAATCATGCATGACAAAGGCTTTAGCCCCAGGGAGGGACTTCAGATAGTCCCCAAGCCAGTGGCAGCTGTTGTGTGGGATCTTCAGAGCTTCCGGGACGTGGAACCCCCACATGCTCCCAGCAGCACTTTCCAATGGGACAGGAAGCTGGAGGTGTGGACACAGGGTGCTAGGACTCCTGGTCCTGCCCAGTCAAACACATTCTCTTCCTGCTCACATATCAGGGCCCCAGCAGTGGTAGGGTGTGGGTAAAGAAGAAGCTATGGGGGAAAGGTACGCACCCAGGGCTCAGTGACACTCGGTCTCTGCCCAAAGCACCATGAAGCTCATCAGTCTCCTCACATTCTTTGTGCTTGGTGACCCAACTGCGTGGTTTGAACAGGTGAGGAGGGAAATGGGACAGGGGGAGGCTAGAAATATCCTCCACTCCTGATCCTCTTTTTGAGGTCAGGACAACGGAGACTCCTTCTTGTGTTTCCTCTTATGCCATTACCTGATAACACAGTTGCCATCTACCTTATCCAGCCTTGAAGGGTGAAGAGGGCAAGAAGGGACTAGAAAAATAAGAATAAGACAATAATGAATTAATTAATAATAAAGATGGAATAAGATAGTGAAGTGCTAGGATTCTTAGACTATAGCATGTTTGAACTAGAAGGGACCATAGAATGTAACCTTCAGAACTGGAAGTGACCTTGGAAGCCATCTATCAAAATCCTCATATTACAGATTATTAAAATCTGGTGAAAGTGAAAAGTCATTTGCCCTGAGTCACTCAGGAAGTCATTAGTATAGTTTATACTAGAGCCTGGATCTCCCAGCCCAGTGTTCTTCACTATACAGAAAGCTACCACTCCTATGCTGGAGTCCCCAGTTGAAGACTGTCCGCACTCCTTAAGTGTAGAAAAGCCCTTCTTGACTCAATACAAGCCTAAAATCTGAACATCTCACTACCATGATGTCACTACTAAGCTACTGGCTCAAGATAACATCTCTTCTGCTGAGACAGGTTCCTCATTGGTAAAATGGGGATATTTATTGCCCCCTTCCAAATAGAGTTGTTGCTAATGCAGCACCTGAAGTACCCCCTCTCACAAATGGGACCCCCTGAAGAGCTACTAATTTTCAAAGTGTTCTATGAGTCCTCATCTTTTTTTAAAAAATAGCTCATGAGCAGGCAGACTTCAGAAAAACCTGGAAAGACTTGCATGGTCTGATGTGGAGTGAAGTAAGCAGAACCAGGAGAATGTTGTACATAGTAACAGTTGTGTGATGACTGATACTGATAGACTTAACCCTTCTCAGCAATGCAAGGATCTAAGAAATCTCCAAAGGCCTCATGATGGAAAATGCTATCCACATCCAAAGAAAAAACTAGGGCATTTGAATGCAGATTGAAGCATATTATTTGCTATTTTTTTCCTTCTGTTGTGTTTTGTTTCCTCTTTCTGGTGGTTCCTCCTATTGGTTCTAATTCTTCCTTACAACATCACTAATGTGAAAATATGTTTAAAAGGAATGTATATGTATAGCCTATACCAGATTGTGTGGGGTCTTGGGGAAGGAGGTAGGGAAGGAGGGGAAGAAAAATTTTAAACTCAAAAGCTTATGGAAGTGATTGTTGATAAATCAAAATAAATTAATAAAGTTTAAAAATTTTAAATAAAATTTTTTAAAATTTGAAAAAAAATTGCTCATGAGCCCCCACCAATGTGTTTACCTTTTTTCTCTATTCAGCCAAAGGATATGACTAGAAAAGGGATTTAAAGAAATAACATAAGAAAAATCCCAATACAGCATTCTCCCGATTAAACATTGGGTACACTCCCCCACAAACAGAAACACCATTAGTAAAGAGAATGAAGATGTCTAGGGATCACAGGTGAGGGGTACACATCTATGAAACACTACGAACAGGGTTGAAGGGGGAAATTCATACCTCCAACACTGCAGAATCATCAAAATCTTCTGGTAATGTCACTATATGGCTGGCACTGTGGTCCCTAATGGATGTGGCATCTCAACTAAGCATGTTGCTTCATTGGTCATAGGTGATACAATGATGACTGCTGGTGAATCCTGGGCATGTGGTCTCAGGTTCCTGCTACCAGCTTCTGAACCTCTTCCCTTCAGGGCCAAATGCTGCCCAGATGCTATGCAAAGACAGAGTGAATAGAATCTCTCCCTAATATTGATTAATCAATGAACATTTAAAGTGCCTACCATGTGCTAGGCATTATGTGAAGGGCTGAATAATAATATAAGGATAGCCTCATAGCTTTTTAATCATGGCCATCACCCTGAACTAACAAAAGCCAAGAAAGTGCTCCCAGACTACAAAGAAATCTTCTCCACCTCCTGGGCAGAAATGAGAGCATTCTTCCCTTCACCACGTAACAAAACCCTCAGTCATAAAAATGTTCAAACTGTCTCCCTCTGTTAGATAGGTACTTTGTAAATTGTATTAGCATGCATAGTAAGGTGAGTTGTAATGATCATTACTGCCTTACCCCCACCTCCATCCCGCCCCCAAGCTACCCCAACTACTGCAAGTTGCCTTTGAAAATGGGTCACTGCAAGGATAAGCCCCGAGAGACAGAAATCTGATTCTTCTACAACTCAACCGCAGGCTCTTGTGAGGCCTTCACCCATGGGGGCTGCAAAGGCAACAGAAACAGCTTTGTCACATGGGACAAGTGTGAGCTTCACAGATGCAAAGAGTCAAGTGAATCTGTTTCTTCTCACCCACCAGACCCAGCGTTCTGGGCCTGGGCCCAGATTTCAAAGTTGCTCAGGGCTGGGGGCTGCCCCAGTGGGTTGAGTGGGCTACAGCAATCTGCTCTTTTTAACAGCTCACCGCACCCACACTCACTCCTCTCCCTGGTTCCCACCACCATTGCTCCCCAGACAATACCAAAAGTAGGGAGTCTATCTCTTCCCTCCCCATTTCCAACCCTTCTCAAGGACATTTTGCAAGGCTGGAAGAGCCCTGAGCCATCTCAACTCACTTGTTTTTCACAGAAGTGGAGTTGGTCAAGAAAAGAGATATATGACTTGTCCAAAGCCACACAGCAAGTGAGAGTGGCAAAACCTGTCCCCTGCTTTCTAGTACAATGTCCTCAGTTGCCTGGATAGTGATAATGACTAGAATGAAGGAGTTATATCACTTCTCTTATACCATGTCCTTATTTATAAAAAGGAAATCATAATCTTTACACCACAGATCTCATAGAATTGTTATGAAAATGTTTGTAAATCTTAAAGCATTATAGAAATGACATATTAAGCATGAATGAATGAATAAATGAAGAAATATTTATTAAGCACTTACCATGTGCTGTAAATACAGACACAAAAGTGAGATAGCCCCTGCCCTCAAGGAGCTTATATTCTAAAAGGAGGAGACAATAGATATGGGGGACTGGTGGCCAGGAAGAAATACTTTGTTTTGGAAAAGTCACAAGGATGATGAATTGTAGCCACAGGGGAACAGATGGACAGTAGTGATTTGATTATGGTTCCAAAGCTGGAAAGGGGAAAGAGGAATGAGGGTATATAAGACACCAGGGATGATGACAAGATGACTGGGTGTGAGGTTAAGCATAGCCATGACTAGCTAGAAAAACAAACTCCCCTACCACATAGCCCTTGCCACTTGCATGTCCAGAATGGCCAGCCTGCTGCCCTCCTCATCACCTCATGTCATTTCAGCCCAAATCCCACCTGCGCTTTAAGCCTCACCTGCTCCAGAGTACTGACTGATCACACAGTCTACTCAGATCCTTCCCCTCCTCAGTTCCTCTACCACTGAATGACTCCGTTGTCCTTGTTAGGTCCTAGTAATGGGCATCGGTAATCTACTATTATTTAGGTTGGGATAGTTATAATTTTCTTTTCACATACATGTCTCTCCACTAGACTACATGCCCCCAAAGGGCAAGGGATGGTCAGTCAAGCAACAAACATTCATTAAGCACTTAACGGTGTTTTCCTCCTTTGTAATCCCCTTTTGTGCCACATATTTAGAGCTAGAAGGGACCTTACAGGTCGTCTGGTGCGCCCCCCTCATTTTATGAAAAAAAAAAAAGAAACTAAAGCTCAGATTAAATGATTTGCCCAATACTGCACAATTCAGTAAGCAGCAAATCCGGGATTAATACCCAGGTTCTACAGATGGAGAGTCAACATTTGCTCTATAGCATCCCACTACTCCCTCCACGGTATAGTCCAATGGGTTTTGGTCAAGTTGTTGAGGATATCTTTACACAGGTTCCACTAGTCCCCTGACTGAGGAGTCCGTAAACAAGCATTTACTGTGTGCTTGTGTACTTATTGTGGCAGGTGAAAGATGAAACGACTGAGGAAACAAAGGGTCAAACTTCTAAGTATATTGATTTATTAAGCAACGCATGCCAATTGCCCAACAAACCATGACCAGACCTCCTCAGCTTAGGCCTGGACCCTGAATACAGGGGGAGACAGACTTTTATACATTAAAAATAATTAATCAAATAAGGCCAATTAATTAAAAGGAAATAATACATTAGGTCATTTGATTTTTAATTGAACAAAAAATTAGGGACTTTCCAAGTTGGGAGGGGGAGAGTAAACAGGTGCACTACCTTGAAATCAGAAAAGGAGATGTCCCACTCCCTCCAATTGTCTGTAAACAATCAAAGGAACATGGAAACAGTAGCTAATTGATCAGTACAGGGCCATTTTTCAGATAAGACACATGAATTGCTTGAGATGTGCAATTGTGAGAAAAATCTTTGCCTCAATCTTTGGATATGACTGGGTTTCTGGTCAGCATAACCTAGGTCCTTAGCTATGGGTCTCTAAGTAGCAGTTAAGGGCTGTCCAGTTCCCCAGCCATGCAGGGCTAGATTCAAACAATATAATAAAGTTTTCTCCCAACTCCCACAATCAAATGAAGTTTTCTCTCGAGACAGAATTTTGACTAGACCTATAATTGAATAGAAAAGGAACTGAGCTAGCTCCAGAACTGAGTCACAAGATGGAGTCAGTATGGTTCACTCAATTCTCACAATTAACCACTTGCTGTTCTAATCCCCTCAATTTTCTCACTACTATGTGGCAGGCACTGTGCTAAGACTGAGGATACAAATGGGGATGTTTCCTGCTCTCAAGAAAGTCATAGTCTAATGCAGGAGACAACGTGCAAAATGTCAGTTAGTTGATTGAGCACCTACTCAAAAGCCCTTGTCCCGGGTCTCCTCCTTCATCCCTCCAAGCCCCTCCAGCTCAGGGTTCTGCAAGGCTGCTGGAAAGCAGGAGCAACGCACGGCCAGTTCCCAGAGTAGAGGAACTAATCCTGGATGGAGAATCTGAACAAAACCTCAGAGTCATTGCTCTGCCACCGATTTGTTGTCCTACCTTGAATAAACTAAGACTCAATGATCGCTAAGACCTCTTCTAGCACTACAATTCTAGAGTCTGCTCCAAAGGTGGATCCATCAATCTTTTGATCCCTCAAAAAGGGCCAAAGGATGGGAGAAATCCTCACGCAGTGGGGAGGAAGCTTGGGGAAAGCTTTTCAAGCTCTGAGAGCCAAGGGTGTCCTGCCCCCATTATAAACAAGCCTCTTGAAGCCACATCCCTACAATGTACCCTTTACACACATCTCAGTTACTGTGGAGGACACCACCATCCTCCCAACCCTTCTCACCCCCAGGAGTCATCCCAGATTCTTCACTCTCCCTGAGCCCCCATATCCAAGTTGTTGCCAAGGCCTGTTGATTTCACCTTTACATCATTTCACGAATATCCCTACTTCTCTTTTGACACTATCACTGCTCCGGTGTAGGCTCTCACCACCTCACACGCAGATTATTACGACAGCCCTCATGGTGGGTCGGCCTCTCTCAATCTCCCAACTCCAGTCTGTCCTCCATGCTTCCAAAGTGATTTTCCCGAAGCACCAGTCTGAACCTGTCACCGCCACATTTATACACTTGAATCTGTGGCTCCCTGTTACCTCCAGGATCAAACACAAAATCCTGTTTGTCATTCAAAGCCCCTGTAACCTAGCCCCTCCCTTCCTCCACTGCCCCACCTCACTCACATTACAACCTTCCAGGTACTATTCAATCCAGTGACACTGGCCTCCCACTCTCCAGCTCATGGCATTTTTTTCTGGCTATCCCCCATGCCAGGAATGCTCACTTTCATCAACTCTCCTGGTTTCCCTAGCTTCTTTTAAGTCCCAGCTTCAAGTCACCCTCTGTAAGAAGTCTTTCCAAATCCCTCTGTTAATTATTTCCTATTTATCCTGCACACAGCTCTACATACACATAGCTTGCTTGTTGTCTCCCCCATTAGATTGTGAGCTCTATGAGGGCAGGGACTATCTTTTGCCTTTCTTTATATCCCCAGCACTTAGCAAAGTGCCTGGCATACAGTGTTTAATAAGTGTTTACTGACTGATACCTGAGTGAGGATCGCCCCTGTAAGAAGGCCCTACAAAGCTAAGATGGTCAACTATTTCTGCAACTCAAAATTGGGCCACGGCTGTAGAGGCAACAGAAACAGCTTTAAGATCTCCTGCTTGAGGGTCTACAAATATCAACATAAGTGCAGATGGTGCTGGGGATAATGATGAGAATGATGGTGCTGGTACCATTCATGGTGAAGAGGCTAGCAGAAACATGTCAAGACTTGTAGGAGGAACCTTGAAAATGCTTTGTCTATAGCTCCTACTCCATCACTAGCCAACAGAAACTTAAGATACCTGGCTGCCACCAGGTAGAGACAAATAGGATTTATTTTCCTACTCCATTAGGAGTAGGGTTAAGAGATGCACCAGCTAAAAGGCTGATTAACTAGGGAAATTTAGCAGTCCCTTCTCCCTACCTCCAGCAGCATCAGGACACTCAGGAAGGTGTCCAAGGATCCCTTCAACCCTAGGCCACAGTGTACAAGGTGAGTACCTAAAGATGGCTCCACTGCACAGACCAAGGCAAAAATGCAAAACAAGGAGCAGCTGCTGGAACAGTAAGAAGCAGAGCTCTGAGTATCAGTTCTGACTCCCCCAAGCCACCCCAGAGGGTCCTACCTTTCTATACTGGCAATAAGAAAGCATTTCTAGCAATTTCAGGGGTGGAGCTGCTGCACTTGGAACCTGATCCTCCAAGGAGGCAGGCTTTGGGCACTGCTGCCTTGCCCCACCCCCTGCCCTCTGGAGGAGGAGGACAAAGCCAAGCAGAATGCGGTAAGGGAAAGAACTCCAGTCAAAGGCAAGAGGCTAGACTTCTAGTCTATACTCTGTCACTAACATGCTCTAGGACCTTGGCCCGGGGTCTTTAATCAGTTGGATTCCTCCTCTATAAACTGAGGGACGAGATGCTTTCTAGTATTTCTTAAAGCCCTAAAATTATATGATCTGTGACTCCTAACCCTTTGTTCAAATCTAAGCGTGGACAATAACAGACTTTGTGGCCTCTTCAGTTACTGTGGCCCCCAGCAGGGGGCTCTGGTGTAACGTAAGTGAAACCCTAACTCCCCACTCTAAAAACCTGGAACTTTAAAGCTGAAAGGGACCTTAGGGATCCCCTAGTCCAACCCACTTCCCCTCATGGAACTGAGAACCAGAGGGAGAAAATGACTTGTCCAAAGACCCACAGCCACGCCTAGCAAACAGTCCCTCTCATAAAGGCTAAGCCCCAGAAACAAGAGGACGCAGAGCCAGGGTGGCAGCCACACTTTATTCTAGACATCAGCTGCTCAGCAGCAAATAGGCTCCACCCACATCATAATGTGATCAGGAAAGCCCAGTTCTGCTCCTCCCACTATTCCTCTGGCCAATCCTGGGGACACTTAGACCTTTGTCTGACTTTGGGTTCCTAGTGGGTTAGGCAAGTGATGGAGAGGATCAGAGGCCACCAGGTAAGGGGCTCAGAGACAGAGCAGGCTCTGTTCTACGGAAGAGGGCAACACCTTGATGGAGGAGGAAGGGTCAGGTGGGTCACACAGGGGGAACACCTCTGATTCGGCGGATGATATTGGCCAACCACCTGACAAGCCTACTCCGCTTGGGCTCTTCCAGGTGGAAGGTACGGGTAAGAAGGTTGTAAAAGGAGCCATAACAGACAGCCACAACGGTGCAGGTGAGGCAGATGACGTTGTAGGGCATGCTAAAGTCTGGGGTAGGCAGGTTCACCAGCAGCGGCTCAGTGTAGAGTCTCACAAAATAACTGGAACTGTCAGAGGAGGGAAACCTGCCAGGGAGGGAAACAAAGAGATGGGAGTCTCATGAGAGCTCAGAACTCTCGGCCTCAGTCCCTTCTTCAGATTCACACCAATAAGAGCACACTCTCTGAAGATTCCAGATTTGTAAAATGCTTTGCTCACAACAACCCCATGTTACCAACCGCACAGGTATCACAATCCTCATATAGAACTCAAAGCTAGGGAAAGCCAAAGCAGAGACATGAATTCAAATCTCTTGATCTCACAAGCCAGGGCTCTCTACACCATCCTACTACCCACTGCCACCCAAAGCCATCAGCCTAGTAACTGATTTTGGTCAATGAGGAACTATTTTGGGAAAACATGACCTTAATGAGCTCTAAATGTTTTTACTATTGTGCTGATCACTCCAACCAACAACCCCCTGGCTTCCAAGGAGTCATAAACTAAAAAGCACTTGTGAAAAATGCCCTAATTGGAGTCTCTGCTCCCACTGCCCTTGGGGCACACTGCAGTCATGACATGGGAAGGTGCCATGGTGCAGTGCAGAGCTCTGGCCAGAGTCTCCAGGCCTAGGGTGGAATATCAGCTTTGTCCATTAATAGCTGCAATGACCCTGAACTGGCTATTTCCCTTTTCTAGGACTTAGTTTCCTCAGCTGTAAAAAAAAAAAGGAGCCTAGACTAGATGGTCTTTCAGGTTCCTCCGAGTTCCGCCATGCTCTTAAGTCCCTCTCAACTCCAACATTCAATGTAGTTCAATTCAGTACAATTTTATTAATAAGCACAATGTATAGAGCACTGGCCCTGGGTTTGAACTCAGAGGACCTGAGTTCAAACCCAGCTTCTGACACTTGACACTTACTAGCTGTGTGATCCTGGGCAAGTCACTTAACCCCACTGCCTAACCAAAAAAAAAAAAGCAACACCTCCCAAAGTCACGGAGTTGGATACTAGATGTTCTAGGTTCTGAAAGGATCTTCCAGTCTTAACATTCTATGTTCCATACTCTAAGTTCTCTTCTAGCTCTACTATACTGAGTATCTGATGATATTAAAATAACTGAGATATTTATAGCAATGAATGAATTACAATGTACTGTAAGCATACATCTTATCCGATCTAATAAGATTAGATTAGGTGACATCTAAGGTCCTTTCTAGCTCTGATTCTCTAGTCCTACATCCCTTAAAATAACCCTATCAGGGAAACCGTCCAAGTATAATCTTTCCCATTTTAGAAATGAGTTAAAGGAGGCTCAGATCTTGAAGGCTATGAGTCACACACTTGCTTGGGTTGTGACTTGCCCCTGGTCAGATGGCCTGTAGATGGCAGGGTCAGTACCTGAACCAAGGCTTCTGACTCTAAATCCACAACAAGGTCCTCTTCAGGTCCAACCAAGATTTTGGCAGCTCTGCTGTGGTTGGGGGTCAGCATCCTGTCCAGGCCCCTTGCCAACAGCACCCCAAACCCTGATGCTGCTCTTTATCCCATCTGACCCCACAGGAGAATTGTAGCAGGTTACTCCAAGGTGTATGTTTCCAAAGGATACCAGGTAAAGGGCAAAAAGTGTTCTTTACCCCAACCCCAGCCTCCAGAAAAGAGATCTCCAGGTTGTCTGGACACCACATTCTCTGAAAGCAGAAAAGTACTACGAGAGGGGCTCAGGAGTGTGTAGCTGCACCCAGAAGATAAAATTTTGACACTCACATTGTGCTGAAGAGTGGGCTTTCTTCCCAGTCTGCTGGTTTGGCTCCCACCAGGTTCGGCACCAGGGCACTCAGGACGGATGGGCTGCACAGAAACAAACAAAATGTGTTTCTGACTTATTACTACCTTTTGGGGCAAGCTTCAAAGAGGCTGGGGCTGGGGGAAGGACAAAAAACAGAAGGCTTCCCAACATACCTGACATAGAAACCATGATTCGGGTCAGGCGTGTATTCAGTCCACCTGAGCAAAGCACGTTCAAACTGGATGGAGACCTTGGTAACAGAATTAGCTGGCAGCTGAATAAGCATCTCCAAGAGGTGGGGGCGCAACCGGTCCTGTGCGGGCTGGTAATGAATGTAACCTGGAGCAAGAGAGGGTCATCAACTTCCCTCACCTCATCCTGGGGGCTTACCCCAACCTTTGTACCGGTGCCATGCTCATATCTTGTCTCAGGCCCATGTTCTTAGGGGGTAGGGCTGGGGACTGAGGCAGTCTGGGCGATAGAACAATGTTTTCAGAGATCAAAAAGGTCTAGGACAGGCTGAACTCAAACTTTCCAAGCGTGGAAAGGGCTGCTTCCTGAAATAGTGACTCTTCCACCCCTGGAAGCACACCACCAAAAGGTGCATTCTTCTTAGGGACACCATGGATGGACTCTCATATGGGAGGGAGGTTAAATTAGCTGAAGCCCCTCAAAGCTTTGAGGTTCCACGAAGACAGGGACATCAGAGCCACAAGGACCACAGTACTGTCAGGAAAGGCGGGGAGCCAGGGTCCTTACTTGGCTTGTTGTCCTTGCCCTTCGTGGTGATGGCCAGTGTATGAACATAGAGCCGTAAGTACCAGGGCACGGTCTCCAGCAGCAGAACAGGAAAGGCTCGGTACGGGTGGGTGTTGTGCAGCACGGTGCTCAGCTCCCCCTTCTGCAGCCCATAGCCACTCACATACCGTTGGGCATGCAGAAATGGAACTAGCTGAGACTCTGTGGGAAGGATGGGGAAGCAAAGGGGTCAGAGTGAACAGGTCATCAAATGAAGCCTAAGCCAAAAAAGGGGAAAGGATCGCTTCTCACATTTTTTAACTCAACATCCTCCACAAAGGATGATGCAGTGCAAAGAATTCAGAACTCAGGACCTTGAGACCTGGGTTCTAGTCCCACTTCTGTCACTAACTTGCTCTCTGACCTTGGGCAAATCATTTCCCTGCTCTGAGCTGCAGTGTCTTCATCTGTAAAATGAGAGAGTCAGAATGGATGGTCTGAGGCATCTTCCAGCTACTAAATTTTATGACAACACCCCAATCTATCCTAGAGCCCTAAAGCCTAGGAGTGCGTTAGAAAAGCTTTGGAATCAGTGACATGAGGTTTTGGATTCTAGCCTTGGTCCCATCTCCTGCTAACTGGCTATGTGACCCCCGGCAGTTACTTAACCTCTCTGGGGGCCAGGAAATGGGGAGAATAACTCATACCCTGCCTATCCCACAAGGAAGTCTTGGTCCTGGAGAGAAACTGAGATAATAGACATAAAAAGAAAACAGACATGCAAATTTGTTTATGACTATTGAGATAACAGACAAAAATAAAATAAAATTACATGAACAAAAAGGAGACACATCGTGGTATAAGGGAAAGAGCGCTGACTGGAGTATAGTCAGGAGATGAGTTGAAATGTCAGTTCTGACCATTAGTAACCTAACCTCTTGAGCTTCAGTAAGAGGTAGTAACTACTTATGACACCTACGTGATTAAGCTGCTATGTTTTAAATCTCAAAGTGTTATATGAATGTGACTTCTTATTATCCTTCCTATCAGCTTAAGAGATCTCTATGTCTTTCCCAGATTCCCCATAAGAAGAGTCCCCAAGCCCTTCACCAATATCTTGGAGCTGCTTCCACTTCAGCTGCAGGTTAAGGCTGCGGGAGCCACTGAATGTGGCAGGGTTAAGCAGGTCATAGACAGCATAGGTCTTCCGGTCTCCCAAGACGACTGCCTGGTATGTGGATGTTGGAGGGGGGCTCACCTCAAGAGTCTCATTCTCCTAGGGACATAAGAATAAAGGTAGGTAGACCAACAGTACCTCCAGCTCAGAGGAAGGAAGAACATAAATACGGAATGTGCTGCATACCCATTAGGTATTAGTTTCTTTCTCTGTAAAATAGGGAGAAAAACATTCACCCCCCTATTTCAAAGAATTGTTAAGAGGAAAATATTCTATTAGCCTTAAAGTGTTATGGAAATGTGAGCTTGAGCTCTTACCTGACCATGTCTGGAGATATCAACGTAGACATAACTTTGTGAAGCCAAAGGACAGGCCTCAGTGATGGTTCGAGAAAACATCCGAAAGAGAGACCAGTCTGCAGAGACAAAGAGAGAGAAGAGTTAAGGGAAGTACTTGGATGGGTCCATACTTAGGGGGATGGGGTGGAAGTCAAGGGTTATTACCTTTCTTCCCCTGGCCTGTGGTATAGGCATCGAACACAACTGTGAGGGTCTGCCTCAGCTCCCAGGAGATACTGACACAGTGGGCATCCTAAAAATCATAGAATATTAGAGTTGGAAGGAACCTAGGGCCAGGGACAGATGTAAGACTGGCAGCAGTGAATAGCATTTCCCATCCCTACCCAATCTGTCTCTAAGCTTCTGCAGAATCATAAGATCATAGATTTAGAGCTGGAAGGGTTCAAATCCAACTCCTTTATTTTATAGATAAGAAAACTAAGGCCCAGAGATAAGTGACTTGTACAGTGTCGAAATATCTGAGGCAGTATTTGAATGTGTAGGTTATCCTTATTCTGTATTTTAACCTCTCTTACCATTCTGACTCAGATCTGGTTAGTCAGAGCTTTTCCTTTAGGTGCCCAGTACCCAAAACGCCTCACGTTATCAGTATATGGAAGAGCTCACTCCATCATCAGTGACTTACCCGGCACACAGGACGGATATGCACTGCCTGTGAGTGATAGCTGGTATGGAACAAGCGTTCAGCCTTAAGAAGTACAGAGAGGCCTGCCTGGGGAGCAAAAGAGGAGAGAAGGTTTAACACCCACATAGGAAACTTCTTCAGATGCTACCTGGTAATGTGGAAGATGACTCTCCAGACATATTCACTGCCATCCCAGAATGAAGTAGTACTTTCCCAGTTTTCCCAGTTCCTTGGTATTGGTGAGAGCTGGAGAGTCTAACAGAATAGTTCCAAATAGCTCATTTCACCTTGGAACTACAAGGCAAGAGCTTCTTCCATGGAGTGAGATTCTCAGTGCACACCACCTCTCGGGGAAGGACAGCATAACGAAGGAAATGATGGTTGGTACCTATAAGAGGAAAGGTCAGAGCTCAGGGTCAGGCTGGTCTCTGTCACTTATACCAAAAGCATTCTAGCCTAACTCTAGATGATAGAGGCTAGTGGTCTTCCTACCCTCACCCCCCCCCACACACACACCCAGGTTCCCCAAGCACTGTTTCTACTTCTTTTCATCATCTCAAATATTAGCCACCTACTGTGTGCCGAACATTATACTCAGCATAATAGGGAAACACAAAGTTTTAGATAAGACACAGTCCCTTCCTTCAAGGAGTATACAATTCAGTAGTGAGATCACTCATTTACACAAATAACTAATACATAGCATTATAAAATAAATGCAATTGAGAAGTACAAAATAAAGAGCTATGCGAGGTCTTACCAATGTAGGATTTTTATTAGGTAGGCCCCATTTCACTAAGTCTCAGGAGGAAGGCAAGGGTGAATTAACTCTTCTCTTCCTCCTAGAGTCCTTGCCAGGTTTCATTACTAAGAACGAGAAAGCCATCCTGGCTTTCAGACGGCAGAATATATTCTCTTTCCATCATCCTCTGGGTTTCAAATGCCAACAGTAAGACCAGAGACCTTTGTTATCTACTCTTCTCACACAGTCTGGTTTCCAGGACTCAACTGCTATTCTGTCCCTTCCATGAGGTTGATAATAACAACTGGTATTTGATATATATAGAGTAAAGCACTTTACATACATTACCTTACCTAATTGTCACAACAATCCTGAGTGTTAGTACTACAGATATTAAGCCTCACTGTTATAGATGAGGAAACTAAAGGTAAAATGACTTGCCCACATTCACATAGTATGCATGAGACAGAATCTGAACCCAGGTCTCCAAGGACCCAAATCTAGCACTATTTCCAATCTACCCCCAAGGGAGTCTTGACTTTGTCACCTAACTATTGATCACTGGCCAGTTACTTTCTCTCTCTGGGTCACAGTTTCATTGTCTATGATGTCTTTTAGCAGGATATAGTATCCTTCCTTATCTCTTTTAATAAGATCTATTTTTGCTTTGTCTGAGATCAGGATTGCTACCCCTGCTTTTTTTTACTTCAGTTGAAGCATAACACATTCTATGCCAGGTGTTTTTTTTTTATTTCACTCTCTCTCTCTTTTTTTTTTTTGGCTTTTTGGTGAGGCAAGTGGGGTTAAGTGACTTCCCCAGGGTCACACAGCCAGGAAATGTCCAGTGTCTGAGGCCAGTTTTGAACTCAGGTCCTCCTGACTCCAGGGCAAGTGCTCTATCCACTGTACCACCTAGCTGCCCCATAGGTCACAGTTTCAATACAAGACAGTTGAACTAGATGCTCTTTAAGGTTCCTTCCAACTCCAAAATTTTAGGATCCTACAGGGAAGTGTGGAAAGATGTAGACTAAGTGACAGAATCATAGGATTTAGAGCTGGAAAGGACCTTAAAAATTATGATCTAATGCAGGGGATTCTTAACCTTTTTGGTGTCATGGACCCCTTGGGCAATCTGGGGAAGTCTATGGACTCCCTGGATTAATATTTTAAAATGCACAAAATAAAATACAAAGGATTGTAACAAAAACCAATTACAATGAAATATACTTATAAAAATACGGTGGGTTTTTTTTCTAAATATAACCTGGACCCCAGGCTAAGAACTTTGATCTAGTCACAAAATCACAGATTTGGGGTTGGAAGGGGCTTAATAAGGTCATCTACTGTGACTTGTAGATGAGGAAATTGTGATCTAGAGAGAATTAGTGACTTGCCCAAGGACATAGGGATGGCAAATAGTAGGGTTAGATTTGAGGCCATATCCTCTGACTCCAAATCTGGTGCTCATTCTACAATATCACATCCAGGGTGTCTGGGACTAGCTCACCATTGGCCACCCCCAAGGGTTTGAAGGAAGCAGTAGGAGTGACAGTATTGGTGGAGTCAATGAAGTTGAGAGAGGCGCAGAAGATCCCTGAGAGGATGTTACTGAGCTCCTTCCAGGATTTATCAACACTAGACAGAAAAGAAGGGGAAAACATCCTAATTCAGTCTTGGGACTGCTTCTGTGTGTCTTACAAACAGATCTGACTCCCAGAGTGAAATTAGGGACAATGTAGCAAAATAAAAAAACTCAACCCCCAAAACAAAAAGGCTTGCCACCAAGGTAAAAAAGAGAAAATGCTCCACACACAACTCTCTCTCTGTTCTGGCCACTCCCTCTATAACTTCCACTCCTTATCAAAGGGCCCTCTCCCCTCCAGCTAGGCCAATCTTCTTGTCCTCTTAAACATAGGGGTGTCATGATTATTACCAAGAATAACAACTCAAATTCAAATGGATTTTTTAGTTTGTAAAGGACTGTTTTCACAATAACTCTGTGAGGAAGGGGCTGCAAATGTGATATCTTCATTTTATAGATAAGGAAGTGGACAATCCTGGAGCTCAAGTGATTTAGGATCCCAGGATCTAGAGCTGGAGGGGATTTTGGAGAGCAAAGTCCATCCCTTGCATTTTCACAAATGAGGAAACTATAGCAGAGATGGGAGATAATCAAGGAAAGACAATTAAAGATGTAAAGCAAAGGACAGAAAAGAGTAGAAAGAAAATTGGAGAGAGAAAATACAAAAGCTAGAAGTTGGGAGAAAAAGGTAGCCAAAGAGCAAGGTTCAATAGGTTTTGAGGTTAGAAGTAGAGGTTAGGGCTTTCTATTCACCTACTTTGGGCTTCAGGGTTTTTCCCTCTTTTAACTACCACCCTGGGAAATATTCACAGCTCTTCAAGTGTCCCTATCCCAAAGGGATAGTGCAGTGATGTCTGACTCAAACAGAAAAGGACTTAGAAAACCACAAATTAATGTTATCTATCTTGTATTATAATTTTATTTATTCTGTTAAGCATTTCCTAATTACATTTTAATCTGGTTCCAAGGCACTAACAAGCTTTATGGACTGCTTGGGCCCAGTTTGACACCTCTGTCTTAAAGGATAAGTACAATTATTCTCTAGAATATGACAATGAAGATTCATTATCCTCTACACAGTAATGTTCCTGATAACTGATAAAAGCTACTCCAGACCCTTCCCAGAGGTATCCCAAGTCTCCACTGTGGGAACACTGTGAGAAAATAAACCTGAACAAACATTGATTGTTATTGACTAGGATCTTAATCTGAGGTCACCAGAGTCTGAGGCTCACTCTACAACACCCAAGACACTACACACCTGGCAGCTGGGGTGGACAGCCTGACCTATCTCTGCTGGCCCCCACAGGCACCAGGGACACAACTGGTGGAAAGCAGGGTGGGGGTGCCTCGGGGAATCCTGCACTGTCTCCCTTCCTTCACCCCTAACAGCAGGCAGGGGCAGGTACTTACTCTTCAACTGAATCTTGGAACCAGACCCAAAGCTCAGCCCCCGCTGGGGCCTGCAGGAAGGGCTGGCCCCAGAATCGAGTCCTCCAGAAGCCCTGTGTGAGTGACAGATGTAGCTCCTGCACAGAGTACTTGGAGATCAGCTGCCCCAAAACCTTGGGGAAAAGCCTGTAATGAGAAACTGAGAAGGAAAGAGATGAGCTGGCTCAGCCTTCTCTCCTATACTCCTCAAAAAGAAGGCATGGGCCCCAAAGAGAGGGCTGACAATGAAGAGAAGAGGTAGGTCCAGTGCATACCCCCTTCCTTCTCACCCTCGCCCCCCATTAGTGACTCTGCTAATCTAGGACCAGACACCACCCTCATACCTTCAAACAAACCGTCCTAGAGTTCAGCTCGTATTCAAAGCCCACCCCTAGAAGAACCTTTCCTCTTGTCTCCAATTCTACCCCCTATATCTCGCCTGGTCTTCCCTGTCTTTCCTGCCTCCACCACTATCAAGATGAGGCACGATGAGGTTTCTCCCATACTGAGCGCCTCGCTTGCTCTAGCCCCCAATATCCCACACGTCCTGGGGGCAGAGGTCCCCCATTGCCCTAGAACCACCCTGAGGCCCCGCCCCCCAAGTCCTTCCCAACCAGCTCCAGCGATGCAAAGTCCCACCTCTCACAAAGCCCCGCCCCCCTACATGAAGTTCCGCCCCCTCTTCTCAATCCAGAAGCAAGGCCGCCCTAAGGAATCTCCGGACCCGCTGCCTCACCTCCCTCACGCTGCAACTCCGAATCCCAACGCGTGCGGAACTGAAAGGTAGCCGACACGTCTCCGGAAGGGAGCGGAGTGAGGACCAGTTCCTCCCGCAGGCTATCCCGCTCTGGCTCTGCCCTGCTCTGGCCGCCCGACCCTAGAAGCAGCGCCAGCAGCAGGTGCAGCACGAGTGGCGCCGCCATGGCCATGGCCGCGGCCGCCTCCGCCGTGGCCACCCCGCGGAACCCGCCCCCAAGGGCCCATGGCCAATAGCGAGAATGAATGGGGGCGACTTCCGGGAGAGGCTCCGGGCACCAGATTGGGTTACCAGGGCGACGTCTGGCAGGAGGCGGGGCGCGCTTCACTTCGCGGAGGCTGCCGGGAGAGAGAAAAACTGGGCGAGAGCGGCGTGATTCTTTCTTTGGGCGATGGTCTCATTGTTCGGTGCTTGGTGCTCGGGGCTCCTTGTTTTCTCTGCGCCCCAGTTTGCCTTCCTATAAAATGAGACCCAGCCTTTTTTTTTTTAATATGAAGACCTCCTTCTTTTTAACAAAAAATTTCCCCCACCCCCAACTGGGAGTATTAATATCGCTATCTAATTGAATCCACCGTTTTCAGCTACCTACTCCTGTAAAAAGCTTCCTACTTTGGCACCGCCTCTCCCTCTGACAAACCCCTTATAGTTAGACTGCTGATCTTACCACCCAATCTATCAACCAACACCGATGGGCATGATTAATTGCCTACTGTATGCCAGCCACTGTGATGGGTGCTGGTAATATAGGAACAAAGAATGAAAAAAAAAAAGATACAGCTGACATTCCAGCAAGGAAGACAAGTGCGTCTATGTGCATGTGTGTGTGTGTGTGTGGGGTGTGTGTGTGTGTATGTATATATATATATATACATACACACACACACGAATCGGCAACGTATATACACATATACATATATGCTGATATACATGTGTATATGTGGTCATATGTAGTATAAATATAAAGTGAGTAGAAATATAGGCAAAGTGGTTAAACACAAGATAAGGCGATGGAGCTCTAGCAGTTTGGAGGATCAGGAAAGGCTTAATGCACAGAGCCGAGCTCTAGCTGCAAGTTGAAGGAAGAGACTCAACTGGAGATGAGGAAGGCATGCATTCAAGGCAGAGGTGGCAGCTAGTTAGTGCAAGAGCATGCAGATGAGAGATTGAGTTTCATGTGTGAGGAGCAGAGAGAAGGCCATTTTGAGTGGATCGCCATTGGGGATTAATGTCCAATAGAGCTGGAAAGGTGAGGTAATACTAGTTTGAGTAGGGCTTTAAAAGCTAAGCAGGAGAGTTTATATTTTAACCTACAAGTAATAGGAAGCTACTGGAATTGATTGAATGAGTAGTGAGGTCAGATCCTCTTAAGAAACATCATTTTGGCAACAGTATATAGGATCCCACAAGGAGTGGTAAGAGAATTGAGGCCAATTAGGAAACTGTCACAATAACCTGGGTTAAAGATGATGAAGACCTGGATAATTACAGGCAGCATTTATATAGTGCTTTTTAGGGTTGGAAGCACTTTACAGATTTTATCATAACAACCCTGTGAGTTTACAGATAGAGAAACTGAGGCTGATTTGCCCAGAGACGCAGAGCTAAGTATCTGAGGCAGAATTTTAATTCATATTTCCCTGTCTCCAAGTCCAGCTTTCTATCTATAGCACCCCTTAGCTGTCTCTAGTAAGTTAGTAATTGTGTGAGTAGAAATGGATAGAAGAGATAGAAATAGGAATAGTGCAATTTGGCAACTGATTTTGTATGTGGAGCAAGGAAGAGTAAAGAGTCTAGTATAAAACATGAGAAACTGGAAGAGGGGAAGTTTTAGAGAAAATATAATGAACAATACTGAGTTTAAGATATGTCTGGGGCATCCAGTTTGAAATGTCCAATAGGTAATTGATGATGCAAGATTGAAGCTCAGGAGAAAGACTCTGTGTGTGTGTGTGTGTGTGTGTGTGTGTGTGTGTGTGTGTGTGAAGACTCAGGTCTTCCTGACTCAAGTCCAGGATTCAATGCACTGCACTCTCTCATTGTTTCATTCATATGAGTCATCTGTGCAGAGATGATGGCAACATCCATGGAAAGAATAAAGCTCTCTCCAAACTCAATGATGATCTCTTTTTAAAATAATTTATGTTTTTGTGTAATGCAGTTCTGGTGCATGTGCAGAACTCATCAACTTGCTAAGATGTTGTCTCTGAATGGAGGACACTAGGGAGCAGCTTCTGGAAACACTGTGATGACATATGAGGGAAGTGCCTTAGACAGACTGGAGGATGCAGAACATTGCGTAATTGGCTCTGATTGGCCTAACACATGATTGGGAGTAGCCTTTTTCTATTGGCTATGTAGCTGGAGTTGTCAGCATCTTCAAATTCCAGCTCTGTCTTTTGGCTACATTTGAATCTGGGGGAAGGAGGTGTCTTCTTCACTCAGCATCCAGTGAGACCATATGCTAAGAAGGAAAGCCTTAGGGCCACATCCCCTCTTTCAGGCCGTATGGACTTCCCAAAATGGGGTTTCCTTGGTCTTTTCATTCCTTCTTTTCCATTCTAGGTGCAGGGAATGGAGTCTACAATCTTGGGAGTTTCAAACTCCAGAAGAGCAGGCCACAGGGAATCCAGGCCAAGTTTTGAAGCCAGTACGACATCAATGTTCCAGCAAGCAAGGAGGTACCTTCAGGACTCCGTCCAGCCCAGTAAAAGTACTCATCTGGCAGCGATGCCACTTTTGGATATGAATTTGGTGGGATCGATGCTATGTAGGGACTGAGCTCAGTTTTGATCCTAATTTTCATTTCTTTATCTTTCCTATCCCCTCCACTGGAATGGGATAGTGGGGATTATGACCCATGATGTTGGGGGAAATGTTTTTACATTTGTTCTTGTTATATCTTTGGGGTAAATATCCCTTTGTAAAAGTTATCTGATGTTAAATGGCTAAGCGCTCGTCACTGTCCTCCTAATGAACGGGGGAAATAGCTGTGGGAGTTTGAACCAATAGCGGGAGAAAGAGATTCAGGATGCACTAGAATCCTGAAAGGAAGAAATTATAACCTGGCCCTGAGTGGAGCCAGAGCATGCTTGTTACCTTTGTTCTGGACTTGACAGACATTAACAAATGTGAACATTTTTATATGAGAATGTAACATGGCACGTGTACAGACATTCTCTACGTGGTTTGGGTTCACTGTATGAGAGCTTTGGAGCAGTCTCTGGACATGAAGTAACCAACTGCTAAAAAGACTTGGTGTTTTAATATTATCTGATAGACCCTTAGTGGTCATTTGGTTGTCACCCACCCCTACCCCCGCCAACTTGGGTTCTGTATCTGTTAGAAGAATTCCATTTCCATCTGATGTTTTCTGGTCAGGTGGTAAAACATGATTTCAGTGAGAGGCCCTCCAATACCTTGGTATTAGGGTAATCTCACCCACATGGTAACTGATGCCAGGTACCACAACTGGGCAAGCTTGCCCCACTAGGAACCTGGCTACCATTGCCTATTTGATGTTTGTTTCTTCCTGATTTTGAACACCCTGAGATAAATGAGATGGATTTGTCCTGAGGACCTTGAAAATTTGAAAGTTCTACTGCTTGGGAGTTGGCAGCAGTGTTGTCCTGCTGAGCGCCCCCTCCCAGGGATGGTATCTGATGACTGGGGTAAGCTTCTGCACTGGGGAAGGCAGTCACCCATAGGTGAATGGGAATGCAGCTAGGTTGTGATTAATGCACATGGTAGAATGGCACCAGGCCTCATTTAATGCCAGCCAAAATTCAATTAATGTGACAAGTGTAAGCTAGTCAGTTTGCGCTTTTCCCATCATTGGATATGGATATAATGTGCTGACGCATACTGTATTACCAACAGTTGTGTTAATTTTTTTAAATACCTTTAACAAAAAGGACAAAAGGAAGAATATTTCAGATGGAAACAATGCTAGCATAAAAAGGAAGAGGCTCATTATTACATTAGAACAAAATTTTGATATAATTGAACAACATGAACATGGTCATAGTAACTTTAAAATAGGACAAGATATCTGGATGCCTGAATCTATAGTACAAAATATTATTAATCATACAGGCAAAATAAAAGAAAAAGGGAAATCCCTATCAACTTTTTGTGGTTTGCAAACAGCTATGAGGAATAGAAGTGTTACAACAGTCGAAATGGAGTATCTTTTAGCTGTAGGTATTGAAGACTGCAGTCCAAAACACATTCCTCTTAGCAGAGCAGCCATTCAGATAAAAGCTTCAAATTTATTTAAGACAGTTAAAGAAACTGGAAATGAAGTAGATAATGAAGAAACTCTTACTGCAAACATTAGCTGGTTTGACTTCTTTAAAAATTGGGTTCATAGGGGCAGCTAGGTGGTGCAGTGGATAGAGCATTGGCCCTGAACTCAGGAGAGCCTGAATTCAAATGCGGCCTCAGACCAAACTCTTGACACTTACTAGCTGTGTAACGCCGGGCAAATCACTTAACCTTAACTGCCTAAAAATAAAAACAAACAAAAATTGAGTTCATTTGCATGTCATTAAAATTACTGTAGAAGTGACCAGTGCAGATTAGGATGTGGGCACTAAATAGTTTAAAGAATTTAAAAATATTTTAAAGAAAATAATCGAAGGCAGGTAAACCAATCAACAAATTTTTAATGTGGATAAAATGCACTTATTCTAGAAAAGGATGTCTTCTAACAAAGAAAAAACTCAACCTGGATTTGAATTACCTATGGCTTGCCTGACATTTTTATTGAGATGCAGTGCAAAAGGGGAATTTAAATTATAACCAATATCTGTTGATCTGAGAAACTTACAATCATTGATTGCTTCAAGTTCTTTGGTAGGCAAATAAGAAAGCATAGGTGATGAAAGCTGCTTTCAAAGACTAGTTTTCAGGTTATTTTAGTCCTGCTGTTGAAAGATACTACAGGGACAACAATATCCCATTTAAGGCATTACTGATTTTAGATAACACTTAACGCTGTCCAGCCATACCTGGTTTGTTGTGTGAGAATGTGAGCATGCCCATTTGCCAAAATGTGGATATAGATCACTGCATCTACCTGTGCATATATGAAGATTTAAAGATAGAGAAAATAGTTCAGTCTACACTACTAAAATATTTTAAACTTTAACAATGTTTTCACCATATTATATAGATTATCTTTAGATATGGTATGGAATAATGTTTGTATTTTTTCATCTTTTAAAAATCTTGCTTTCTTTAACTATTACTTTGTAATAATTTTGAATCTGAAATACATTTTCTTTTGCTTTTATATTACATTAACAAATAAGTAAAAAGTTACTTTTTAAATATTTTCATTATGCATTTCCATTGGTCTGGAACCAGTTATCACATCTTACATACATTTATGTGTAGTGTGAGATCAAATAATGAGATCACTTCATGAAATTCATCATTGATATTAATTGGGACCCATCTGTAGACAGTATAGAGTAGTATTGCAAAACTACTTTATGTTGTGATGAGACTTAAATGTTCATCTTGCATCCCATTGTAACCATAGTTGTAAGCTGTTACTGAACACTGTTAATTCAGTTAAGGTACACTATTATGTTTAACATTCCTCTTTCTGTGTAGAAATAAAATGCCCATTCCATACCTGATTCATATTCTACAGAGCACCTCTTTTATGTTTCCCTTTTTGAAAGGAGTTCTAGGCTTGTGAGCTATAAGTAAAAATGAGTGTGAGAAAGGAGAGCCAAATAACCCTATTTAGAAGAAGGTCTCCCCAGGAATGAACTTGGTCCACAAATGGCTGGTACCAGAAGGAGATTCAAGTGCCTCAGCCCCTGTGGGCTCAGCCAAGCAGTTATCTCAAGGTTATGCAAAGAAGTACTAAAAAAGAGGATTGTATATATAAAATACGCATATATAGTGGCCACATAATATACTTCTGGCCCATATGTGGTATACATAGACATGTGATATGGGATCTGGCACACTGCATCTCTAAAAACAGCTACAATTTCTCTTTTTGCATACAGTGGAAATAAGGGTATATGAGAAACCCTCCAGCAGCTTGTCTGTGGAGGGGAAAGCAGGTTCTGGGACTTCCTCTCTCCAGAAGAAGTATCAAGCTGGAATTGTACTGAATTTTCCAAAAGTTTTAAGTTATTTTAAGCTATTAAAGCCTGAAACTAGATGCAGACTTTTGGAACACCCTATATCTACCACACATCAACTGTCTTTAAACTAGGCCTGCGTTAGGTTCAGAGTAAAAGACACTTCCCCTAATCACTTTCAAAAGGAGGGTAACACCTAATTTACTATCGCCGTATCGTCAGCTTAGTTCCTTCTCACCAAATACTAGTGAAAGACCAGTAAACCTCTTTCTTAAAGTAAGTAGTAAATAGTAATCAGAGAAGATATATAAATTAGAATAAACCCTCTCTCCTGCCACCACCAAAAAAAAAATAGTTCACCTAAGTAAATGAATTCTTCAGTTCAGAGAGACAGAAAAATCTCAGCTCAATTAAAAAGAGCTATCTCACCAGGAAGTCTGTTCTTAGTAGTCTCTGATAGAGGCACTAGAAATCAAAAGATGTGCTGGGGGGAGAAGTGGGAAGCTACTTCCCCAAATGTTTTTGGCTCTGAGATCTCCACTGTAAAGTGAAAGTCTGAGCCTTGCCTCTCATGTCCTATCTTCAGCTCCTTCTCTGTTGCCTACCTTATAGTCCTGGCTAACTGAGGTCTCTCAGCTATCAGCAGTTATATCCCTTTTTATACATTCAACATGACAGAGCTATTCCCCAGGATAGAGTTGGGTGGAAGTGAAGTTAAACATATACAAAATCAGGAATCTCAATTACATACAGCATTTTTTAAAAATTCGGTAAATTTAACGTTTCAAAACTCTCCTGCTTGTTTCTTTCCCTCAGAACTACCTTATGTTCTTTCCTGTGCATTTTAAAAATTAAATTCTCTTTTTTTAATCACTAACAGTAGTTCCTCTTTTCCCCCAAATCCCCTCCCTAACTTTTAAAAAGTCTTTCCTTGTTACAAATAAACAGAATTAAGTGAAACAAATCTGCACATTGGCCATATCTGAAAATCTTTGTCTTATTCTGTAACTCTAGTCTATCATGTCTCTGGTAGGAGATGTTTAACATCCTTTGTTATCAGTCCCATGGAGATTTCGTTGGTCATTGCTTTGATCAGAGATCTTAATTAAGTTGTTTTTCTTCATAATACCATAGTCATATAAATTTTTCTGGTTTTGCTCGCTTCATTCTGCATCAGTTCATAGATATCTCCCCAGATTCTTTTGAATCCATCGATTTCATAATTTCTTAGAGTGATATAATATTCTGTTACATTCCTATGCCATAACTTGCTTCAGCCATTCCTCAAATGATGGATACTCACTTTGTTTCTAGTTCTTTCATATTTTTGAACACTAGGCCTTTCCTTCTTTCTTTAATCTTTTTGGGGTACAGGTGGGTTAGAGGTAATAATGCTAGATCAGAATGGTATCAAACAGGTGACCAACAAGCCGCATGTGGTCCATAACACCCCTTTAATACGGCCCACACCAAATTCACATGTATTTAAGAAATATTTAACAAAATTAATTAAAAAAAATACAACAAGCCATATTACATTTTTAAAATGTCAGCAGGCAGCCCACAGGAGTCCTCATATAAGGTTTAGTGACCCCTGTTTCTATTTGAGTTTGATAACACTAGTGTTCACAAACTAATGACTTTAGAGGTATAATTCCAAATGGCTTTCCAGAATGGTTGGACCACTTTATAGCTTTACCAGGAGTGCACCAATGTCCCTGTCTTTCCACAACCCCTTCAACAATTGTCATTTTCTTTCCCCTGCTCCCATCTATGCCAATCTGATTGATAGAAGGTAGGTCCTTGAGGTTGTTTTAATTTTAATTTCTTATTAGTGATTAGGAGCCATTTTTCATACAGCATTGATAGTTTGCCTTTCTTCTAAGAACTGCCTATTCAAATCCTTTGCCTATTAGGAAGTAGCTTCTGTTCTATATATTTAAATCAATTTTCTATATATCTTGGATATCAGACCTTCATCAGGGACATTTGCTGTGAAGATTATTTTTTTTTACCAGTTAACCATTTCCTTCCTACTTATAATTGCATTGATATTAGTTGTGCAAAACCTTTTCAATTTTATGTTATCAAAATTATCCATTTTATCACCTGTGATTCTCTTTATCCCTGCTTTGGTCAAGAACTCTTCCCTAATCCATAGTTGTGAGAAGTATCTCCTTACTTGGTCCTCTAATCTGTTTATGATACGGCTTTTGGATATCCCAAGCCCAAAATATCTTGGTTCAGTGTCAAATAGTTGTGATGATTACTGCTTTATAGTATAGTTTAATATCTCATTCCACTGGGCCTCTTCTTTCCCTCTTTGTTTTTCTTATTTCCCTTGTGATTCTTGATCTCTCATTCCTCTAGATAAATATTTTTTTCCTAGCTCTACAAATCCTTTGGAAGTTCAGTATGGCTTTAATAGCTGAAAACTTCACCTGTCTTTTGGAATACTCTAAAATAGCTATGTGATGATGGCCATTTTATAATCTTTGCCAGGAAGTGCCATGCCTGTGCTTTTGTGATGCCACAGTTACTGAGAGGCTCTGCTAAAATGCCCTCTTCTCAAGCTGCATTGTCACAGTTGAGGCCCACAACTTTGTGTTACTTCACCAGGCATCCCATAATGAAATCTCAAAGGAAAATCAATCACTTGGAGAGAACAGCAAATGTTTCTTAACAGGAGGTTGTATCTTCAGCCAAAGCATGTGGGTCTATCATTAAGTACAAAACTGTTAGAAAGGCTTCATTCGCTTGTAACAGAGATTTTGTTTTTAAAGCTGGCCAGCGAGTTGCTTTCTTTATTCCTGGATTTCTTATGGTTGGTGAATTCTTGATTTGTTCAAATCCTAGACTTTTGAATTGGTAGCAAAATGTTACAACTCTCCCTCTTTCTCTGGATTCATATCAAGTACACTCTTGATTCTGAAATGGTCCTGCAAATTGGTAGAAATCTCTTCTTTGACCCTCAACCTTCAGACTTTTCAGTAAACCTAATGTTGGGTAACCCTCTCAATTCCATATTACTGCCTATAGCAGATCTTCATAGAAACCAGGAGAGCAGAGGAAGTGATATGAAATGGGAAGAAGAAAACTATACTAAAATTTTTTTAATATCAGAGAATTGTTATTTAAGAAAAAACATCCTCAATTTAACAAATCAATTTCCTGGAGAAATTGTGTGTAGTTTCTATGTTGCGCAAGAGACCAAAATAATCCATGAAGAGCCCCTGCTGTGTTTCCCTGGGGGAAGAATATCTGAAAGGGATAGAGAAGATATTCCCAAGGGTTCCTTGTTTTACATCTGTGGGCCACCTCCAATGAGAAAATAGTATCTCAAAAATCTAGAAGCACATGAAATTTTCAAAGGCCACATTTTGTTTTGAGAAATGATGGTAACAGTAGCAGCATTATGACAGAATTGAAAAAGAACTAATGTCATCTCAAGATAGTAACTGATAAAACTTATTCTATATTGTGTGTGTAACAAGGAAAGAAGACTATGCACTGCTACCTGTGTGTTTTAAAAGCAATGATTTAAGGATTAAAGATGAAAGATGAGGAAGAAAAAAATGCATTCAATGAAAAAAAAAGTAGAAGATAAAATCTTAGCTATGTATTTTTTAGTTTTATACACACACACACACATACCTATATACATATACACACACACATATAGAGGTGTATGGGGTGTTCATACCTCTGGTATGAGGGCTTGCTGAGCCCTTTTCAGTGTTACTTATTCACCTTTGGTGTTCACCTGCCACCCACTCTCACCTGTGGCTCCAAGAAGCTGTAGCATGCACAGCAGCCACACCCAAGTATAACCTTCTCAGCCGACAAGCTAAACCAGGCTGAAGGTAACCAATAGGCCTCAAACCTTTCAGTGAGTTGGGGGATGTCTACCCAAGCATATGAAGACTTTCCCTGGTAGAATGGGCAGATGAGAACACCTTGTTCCAAAGGCCATGAAGGTGGCTGAAGCAGGCACTGTGGAGTGCTTAGAGCTTGCTCAGACATCAAAGATGCCAAGGTCATCCTCTGTATCCCCGGATGTTGCCAGTCATTTTGGCTTTTGTCTTGCCACTGAACTTTGATGACTCTGGAAGAGAGAATGAGGCTGATAATTTTGTGCAATTCTGTCTCCCTGAAATCCAGTTCACTCACAAGTTAAGACATCACCCCATGATGTCTTGGACCTCTTAGAAAACAAAGGACAAACAACAAACATTGATTATAAGTATTTTGTTGTGGTCAACAAGCCTGTATTTACTATTTCTGCTTGTTTGCATTTGTCTATGTCCTAAGACATGGTCAGCTTTTGCAAAGGTACCATTCATATCTAAGAAATATGTATATTTATTTGTATTTCCATTAAGTAGTTTCCAGCAATCTCTCTAACTTTCACAAATTCTATTCAGATGATTAATTTCTTCCTTGTTTACCTTTTGGTTAATTTGTCTGGTTCTGAAAGGAACACATCAAGATCTCCAACTATTATGGTTTTGCTGTTGTAATTTGATTAACTTTTCTTTTAAATATTTAGATGCTAGATTTGGTCCACACATATTCAGGACTGATATAAATTAGTTGTCTGGTACTTTAAACAAAAATAATAGCTTCCCTGTTTATCTCTTTTATTCAAATCTATTGTTACTATTTCCTTGTCTGAAATCGTAAATGTTACCCCCTGCTTTTTTTTTAGTTCACTTGAAGCATAATAAATTTCGCTCTAGCCCTTCATCTTAATTCTCTGTAAATCTTTCTGTTTCAAGTGTGTTTCTTATAAACAATCTGTTGTTGGATTCTATTTTCTAATGCAATCTGTTGTCTTCCATTGTATAGTTGAGTTCATCCATTTCCATTAACAGCAATGATTGTAAATTATGTATTTCCCTGTCTCTTACAGTTTTTCTTCTCTTCTCTTTGGAAAATTAAGAGTTGGAGAAAGAGAAGGAATCTGACCAACACTTGTAATCTGTAATTGAAGTGATCACCCCTTACTTCTCTTTACCCTGCCCAGACTCTGATCTTTGGCTCTTATCCTTCCCCTCTTTTAAATTTTCCCTTTATGACTAACCCTTGAAGAAGACACTTATTTTGCTTGTGACTCATTTCCCCAGTTTTACGTTCCCTTTGAACTCCTACTCCCTGGCTTCTGTTTTCTTATTTAGTCTGATGTACTTTGACACCAAACTCTCTTGCTTGTCTGTATGTGTGTTTTCTCCTCCTTTGTCTAGTTCACATGAGTGAGTGAGGTTCATAAGGTGCCCACTCCTCCCATGTGCCTCTTCTCATGTGCCGCAAATAGAGAAATAATAAGTTCCTTCTCATTCTTGCTCACTTCGTAGAATATTTTTTTCTTCCTCCTTTTTCTGTCTCTAGACCGCTCCAAGCCCACAAAGCCACCAGAGGGCGCTCAAAACTCCAATTGCTCCAGCTTCCTTCCGTGCAGGTTCGGATGGGCCGTGTAGATCTAAATCCCGAGTCTTTTCCAATCCCTCGGTTCCTGCATGGGTGAGAGCAGCCTCTTCTCTCTCAGTGTCTCTGATTTGCTCTAGTCTAAGATTATTACTATATTCACAATTTATCTGGCGTACCTTTGTCCCCGTCCCAATGAGAATCTAATCTCCCACCCAGCTTCGAGTGATCCAAACGGATTACTTGCTCATGTAAATCAAACTACATTTACTCAGTGAAATCAAAAGTAAACCTCCTCAGTGGCTGGATGTTGCCATTCCTAGTGTCTTCAACTCCCCCTAGCCTGTCTTCTGTGTCTGCTTTTCACATGCCCAGCCTGAGTGAAAAAGTCTCACGGGAAGAGAAAACTACATCAATACCATCCTGCTTCTGGCCAGCACCCAGGTAAAAGCTGTCTGCTTCTAGCACTCATAGGAATTGCTCTTAATTCCTTATTGAAAAGCATCCCAGAAGCAGCACAGTAGACAGACTGTTAGCTGTGAAGTCAGGAGGAACTGAGTTCACATCCTGGCTCAGACACTTAATAGCCTGTGACCCTGAACAAGTTACTTAACCTCCTTTAGTCTCATCTGTAAAATGGGGATAATAATATCCTCCCAAGGCTGTCAAATGAGATAACATATGTAAAGTGCTCTGCAAACATTAAATCATTCTATTAATGATAGTTATGATCATTATTGCCAGCTTGTGGCTGGTTATTTTAGCTGTGTGCCTCAGTGACGACAACCTAGTGCTATCTTACATTGGCTCCCACAGATCTCCAGTGTGCTTAGCTGATGCCTCTGCAAGCCAGGCTCCCGAGGCTATACTGGCAGCTATGAACCACGGATGGCCAAGATTCTGAGAATCCCCAAGAACAGGGCAGGCGAGGGAGAGAACTGGAGAGAAAGACAGAGCCAGAGAAGGAGAGGCAGAAACAATAAGAGACAAGAGGCCTGTTGGGGAAGCTAGATCCTTGTCAGCCAGAGGTGACAGCTGGAGGATTAGGGGGGAATCCAACGCTTGAAGAGTTAATTCCAATCAAATCTAGGTTTTAATCCCTTTTGGGGAGCTACACATGTGTTTGGGTCTTATCTGAGTTTGGTTTATGTCTTTTTGTAATAACCCACTTATCCTATCTTTGGGTAGACCTCCATTTGGAATGCCCTGTGGTATTAGAGAAATGGGTGCCCTATATATGGCAGTGACCCCCCTCTATAATGCCCCATGTACTATCAGGGAGCCATATTGGTGAAATGAATGAGTTACCCTATGTGCTGGAAGGACCCATGGGTAGGGCTCCCCCCCAGCAGGGCCAGGAGTAACAAATGCAAATAACAACAACAAAACCCAATTGTAAAAATAACACCTCATTCGCTTCTGTGCCCCCTTCTGATTTCCTTTTTTCCCCCCTCTATGTAAAACAGAACAAATCTAATCTCTTCTCTGCATGACAGCCTTTCACATACTTGAAGGCAGCTCATATGTCCTATCTGAATTTCCTCCAGGTTAAAAACATCTAGTTTCTTGACCTGATGTTTAAGTGACATAGACTCAGAGCCCCTCACCATCGTGGACACCCCACTCCGGACACTCTCCAGCTTATTGGTGGCCTTCTAAATCCATGATGCCTAGAACTGACTGCAGTACTGCAGATAAAGTCTGACCAGGGCAGTATACAGTGTGGGCCCATCATCTCCCTGTTCCTACGAGCTCTGCCTCTCTTAATGCAGCCCAAGATTGCTGCAGCTTTTTTTTTGGATGGTTATTCATCACACTGGTTACTCACATTCAGTTTGCTGTCCACTAAAACCCCCAGATCTTTTTTTTTTAGAGCAACTGCTATCTAACTGTGCCTTCCCCATCTTTTATTGTAAAGTTGACTTTTTATAGCCATCTCTATTGAATTTTTCATCTTATAATCAGCCCTATGATCAGCTCTACCTTATCAAGAACCTTAAGGATTCTGACTCTGGTCTGCGGTATGTTAACCAACCCTCCAAGACCTGTGTCATCTCCAAATTTGATGAGTATGCCATCCATGGCTTTATCTAAGTCACTGATAAAATATTAACTAGCACAGGGCCAGGGATCTATCTAAGAGGACACTAGATCCAATAAGACCCTCAGCACATGCTTTGGTTACTAGGACTATGTGAATTTGGAGAAAACTGAGTCAACTACTCCGGGAGACTGAAATAGAAGGTCACTGCACTCTTTCTGGGATGTTCGTGATACCGTTTTCATTGCCTTAATGTTAACCTCTGTTCCAAGTAACTGCTTACTCTTTCAATGTCACTTCTAGGCCACATCAGTTAGCATGTCAAACAACTAAACAGTCAAGTCTGAATTAACTTCCAAGCTTCCCAGTTTCTCTGGTGGATGGGGGCAAGCCTATTCAGACGTGTACATTACCATTTCAAGTCCCCAGTTGCTACAGGTTACATAGGTATGCGGCAGGTACAAGACCAGATGACCTCTAAGTCATCTGTAAAATGGGGACACACTGCAGAAGGAAATGGCAAATCACTCCAGTATCTTTGCCAAGAAAACCCCATGGTCACATGGAGTCGGACATGACTCAACGACAACAATTCAAGAAACAGGCCAGTATTGTTTGATCGTAGTGAGTGAGAGGAGAGTGAAGCATGAGAAGACTGAAAAGGTAGGAAGGGGCCAGACTGTAAAGAGCGTTAAGTGACGGGGGTCTTATATTTGCTCCTTGAGGTAACAGGAAGCCCCTCGAATTTACTGAGTAGGAGAGTGATATGGCCAAACCTGTTCTTTAGGACAATCGAATTTAGTACATGAGTGGAAGAAAGATTGGAATGAGGAGAGGCTTATAGTGGGGCAACCAATTAGAAGGCTGTTGTTATTGTTCGTCCTTCATTCTTGAAGACATCACGAGGGTGATGTCTTGACTTGTGTGTGAATTAGATTCAAGTGAGGCAGAGCTGCGCCAAGTCACCAACCTCACTCTCTCCTCCAGAGTGATCAGAGTCCGCTGGCAAGACAAGAGTCAAGATGACTGGTAATGATGGCCTGGGATGCAGTAGGTGACCTTGGCCTTTTCAAACTGAGGTCTTTCCCAGGTCTCAGTTTGTCAAAGAATTCCTATCCATAACTTTGTTTATGTCCACAGAGTTAAATTTTTGTCAGTCGGCTCCTGTAGGAATTTGGTCAAGTAGTTTTAGCTGAGATTAAATGGTTTTTTGAAGTTCATACCTGGAGTTGAAAACAAACAGAAAAGAAGTGAGACTTTCTACCAATATTGGATCCCTCAAGCTGTTACATAGCCCTTTGGGGAATATCTAGCTTCATAAGAGGCTCTGCATGTGTGAAATATAAATTTAGAATTTATTTTTAGACCTAAACTTGGGCACATTTGAATGTAGTGTGATGTTCCATTAGAGCTATTTGTTAAACATGGTCATTTTAAAACCTTCAGAATTACAGAGGATTTTCTTGAGGGTAGGGAGAGGGAAGTGAAATTTCCTATTGTTTTCAAGGTTACTTATTTAATAATGCAATAAATCCAACTGAGAAGCGATAGAGGCCTGATCTAAGGTGGCTGGTTTTTTTTGGTGGGGGGGGCTAGGCAATGGGATTAAGTGACTTGCCCAGGGTCACACAGCTAGTAAGTGTTATGTGTCTGAGGCCAAATTTGAACTCAGGTCCTCCTGAATCCAGGGCCAGTGCTATATCCACTGTGCCACCTAGCTGCCTCCAGGGTGGCTGCTTTTTAGTAGGCATTGTGAGATGTTATGAAAGGAGAAACGACAAAATTTGAGAACTGACTGGATCAGTGGGGTAAGAGGGGAGGGAGAAGCCAAGGATGAACCCCAGGTTTCCAGCCTGGGTGACTGGTAGGATGCTGCTGCCCTTGATTGTAAGAGGGAAGTTGGGGAAAAGAACAGCTCTACAGGAAAAGATAATAAGCATTTGTTATGCCCTGATCAGTGACTATGGAATGGAATGGCATCAAACAGGACGATATGGAAGGAACGGCATGAAACATGAAATAAACCTAGTTTTGTTGTTTTGAGGATAAACTGAGTTGAGAACATTCTACTATTGCTGATTCACTAATTCAACATTTATTAATCTCCCTAGGTGGGAGATTGGGTAGGTAATGTCCCCCAGGAAAGAAACCCAACCTTTGGATTAGGAAACAAAGACTGAGATTCTGGATTAGATAGAGATCCTAAGAGAGCCATCAGGGTTGTGACCTCCAATGGACAGACAGCCTGATCCGGGGAACACATGTCCTTCCATGTATTTTCTGGCTCTTTTCCTTCTTGGGCATGTGTGCTTGGAGTCCCATAACTTCTGTGAACCTAAATTGCTTCATTTATAAAATGAATAGGCTAGATGAGACAACCTCTAAATACTATGAAACTTTAGTATGGTTGCCATCTCAACCTTTCCCACGATCTCCCGTTAGTCTATGGGCAAGTTCTGTGAGGGTCAGGGCTTGTGTAACTTTCTACACAGGTTTTTAAGTCAACAAGCATTTATTAAGCACCTACTATGTGCCAGGCACAATGCTAAGTGTTAGGGATACAAAGCGATGCAAAAAGAGTCCCTGCTCCCAAGGCACTCACAGTCTAATGGAAAAGACAACAGGTAAATGACTAAGTACAAAAACGGTATATGTGAGATTAATTGGTGGTAGGAAGGAAGGGGGAGAAAAAGTTTAAACTCAAAAGCACATGGAAGTGATTGTTGCCAAATCAAAATAAATTAATTAAAAAAAGATTAATTGGAAATAATGACATAGGGAAGATACTAGAACTGAGGGGGATCAAGAAAAGGTTCTTGCAGAAGGTGGGATTTCAGATGAAACCTGAAGGAATCCGGGGAAGCCAGGAGGCAGAGACAAGGAGGTATTACATACTAGGTATGGGGGATGGCCAGCAAAAATGCCCAGAGTCTATTGATGAAGTATCTTGTGGGAAAAAAACCCAGCAAGGAGGCTTTTTTAGGTTGATGATGTTCTGTAGGGTAAGGGAGGGGCCAAATGAAGGCTTTTAAAACCAAATGGAGGATTTTATATTTGATTCTGGATGTGAGTTCAAACCTGGTCTCAGACACTTACTAGCTGTGTGACCCTGGGCTAGTCATTTAACCCTGTTTGCCTCAGATTCCTCATCTGTAAAATAAGCTAGAGAAGGAAATGGCAAACCAATCCAGTATCTTTGCCAAGAAAACCCCAAAAAGGGTCACAAATCAACAACAACAACAGTGAAGCAATGGAGCTGTCCGTCAGCTACAGGCTGATGGGGCAACACGAATAACCCGTACTGAAGCTTAATGTACCAGACCCTGCATCATCTGGGTGAGGGTAAAGGTACCTCCATGGTCTGGATACAGACTACTGCAGGACTCAGGACAACCTTACCTGTGCCTGGAATAACCACCACCTTGCCAGGCTGAGGCACAGGAAGTTCCACTGAGGAATTAGAGTTTGATGGGGGGAAAGAAGAGGATCTGGGAATGCCTGGGGCACTAAGCTGGGAGGTGAGGCCAGGGTACAGCTCTGTGATGGAGTCTTTGGGCAGCCAGAGGGCAGCCTCCAACAGGAAGCTGGAGCAGAGAACAGAAAGGGAACTAGAAGATAACAAAGACAAACTTTAGCTATTTCAAATCCCCAAACATTTCCTGATGCCTACCATTGTCCTGGTTTTTCCCCAGGCTGGCCTTGCTGGGGTCAGAAGTGTGGCTCCCACACTGGTGAATGAGTTGTGCCTACTGCAGGCTTGGCTCTGCGTGCCCAAGGCTGGAAGTATCCTCTGCTCTCCTGTTCAGTAATACTCTCTCACATCTGGGTCTTTTATAAGTTGGCCTCAGGCTTCATTATTATCATATAGAGGTGGCTAGGTGGCTTAGTAGAGAGTGTTGGACCTGGAGTCAGAAACATCTGCGTCAAAATCCAGCCTCAGACATTTACTAGCTGAGTAACACTGAGCAAGTCACTTAACCTCTGATTGCCTCAATTTCCATTTCTGTAAAATGGGGATAAATAACAGCACCTACCTCCTAGGGTTGCTTTGAGAATAAAATGAGATAACATATATAAAGCACATATATAAATGCTAGCTTTTATTATTGTTGTTATTAATCTCATCTCTCTGATGCATGAGAGGGAAAATCTGAAGCCCTGACTGGGTCCCCAATACCCAGAGCCTGTAAAAATGAGAGCAGCCGGTCGGGATCATGGCAGTGGCAAATTCAAGCCCCGTCAACCCCATCGTCTTCTCTGATGTTAGCATCGGTGGCCAGGAGGTCGGCCGAATGAAGACTGAGCTCTTTGCGGACCTTGTGCCCAAGACAGCAGGGAATTTCAGGCAGTTCTGCACAGGAGAGTTCAGGAAAGATGGAGTCCCTGTCGGATGCAAGGGAAGCACTTTTCACAGGGTTATAAAAGATTTCATGATCCAACAAGGAGACTTTGTAAATGGAGCTGGCACTAGAGTTGCAAGCATTTACCGGGGACTATTTGCAGATGAAAACTTTAAATCGAGGCACTCAGCTCTAGGTCTGCTTTCCATGGCAAACAGCGGCCCCAGTACCAATGGCTGCTAGTTCTTTATCACCTGCCCCAAGTGTGACTGGCTGGATGGAAGCACGTGGTGTTTGGAAAAATATTGATGGACTTTTAGTGATGAGGAAAATTGAGAATGTTCCCGCTGGACCCAACAACAAGCCCAAGCTTCCTGTGGTCATCTGCCAGTGTGGGGAGATGTGGTGGAGGTCGGTGCTGAATCAGGCTTCCTTTTGCCCTGGGTGATGCTTCTGAGAAGATGGATTGGCCTCCCACCTTGATTCCTTGGTTACTGCCTGCCTTGGTGATCAAGAGATAGGACCTGTCATGGATTCAGGACCCCAAGCCTTTTATTTTTAAGTTTTCAACTGTAAATGAAGTTTGTATTTTGGTAAAAAAAAAAAAAAATGAGAGCAGCCTCAGAGGCTGTGGTCTTCTCCAAGATTTGTCCATGTGATAGTTGTCCCACATATTCTGCTCAGGGAGACCTAAACAGAGGCCTTAGGAAGGAAGGGGAGCCAGAACCTGCAGAATCCTAGTATTTGATTGATTGCCTTACGCTCTTACCTCTCCAAGTAAGGAGAAGGCCAGAGTCCTGGGCAACGTAGGTGTAGTGGGAGGTTGAAATATGGCCCTCCATGCCAGTCCCTGGGTCCCCATGCCACTGTTTGCCCACACTTCCATCCTTTGACCATTTTTGCCCCCTTCTTTATCTCTTCCTATGGGCTCTCAGTCCCCTGTGTGGCACCTGAGGCTATATTAACCTGCACCTTTAGGAGCTTGAAATAAACTGATCATCTCTTGATGAAACTGTCCTTTCTGTCCATTTATGCTCAGCAGCTCTTGCTCCCCACTCAGTCTAAGCTAGGCAAAGCTCTTTTAGAAAGAAGCTAGATCAAGAAGTACAGTCCCATCCCTGAGCACACCCTGAACTCCCATTTGAAACAAATCACACTTCTGCCCCTTGTAGGGTCAATACAGAGCAAAATTGGGACCCCCACCCAGTGCCTCAGGGAGAAGGAACAAATTTAAGGTCAAGACTCAAAAGGCCTGAGGAAGGCAATGAATGAATGAATGAATGAATGAATGAATGAATGAATGAATGAATGAATGAAAAAGCATTTATTAAGTACTTACCACGTGCAAAGAATTGTACTAAGTGCTGGAGGTACAAATAGAAAAATCAAGACAGTTCATACTCTAATTGGGGAGGCCAACATGTAAGAGAAAGTTTGGTTATAGGGCAGACAAAAGGTCTGAGAAGCCCTAAGGATTCAACAGTGGAGAGGATGGCAAGGTCCACAGGTCCTGAGGTTACATAAGTAGGTCAGGTGATAGAACTGGGGGATGACAGAGCATAGAGGCAGGGCCCTGTTGTTGTTCAGTCATTTCAGTTGTGTCTGACTCTTCATGACCCCATTTGGGGTTTTCTTGGCACAGATTCTAGAGTGGTTTGCCATTTCCTTCCCCAGCTCATTTGACAGATGAGGAAACTGAGGCAAACAGGGTTAAATGACTTGCCCAGGGTCACATAGCTAGTGAGCATCTGAGGCCAGATTTGAACTCAAGAAAGATGAGTCTTTCTGACTCCCGGACCAGTGCTCTATCCACTGTACTACCTAACTGCCTCTAAAGCACTGCTATCAAATTCAAAAAGAAAAGGGTCCCCGAGGCCACATAACGACTTAGAAAACTACAAATTAATATTATGTTGTACTGTATTTTATATATATTATCAAAAATTTCCCAATTACATTTTAATCTTGTTAGGACTACACTCAAGGAGTTTGAGGGCTGTTTGAGAGTCCCCAGACCATGAGTCTAACACTTCTAGCCCAGAGGATCTTGAGATGCAGTACTAGGGAAGGTGAAAAATCTGGTGGTCTTTCATCTCATCAGAAGGAATGGGAGTAGTCAAGCAGCCTGAATGATGGGGGAAGACAAGTCAGGTGGTGGCTGTTCTTTCCTCACCACCAGTCACTGCAGATTCGATGACATTCTGAGGGAGGGAGACGAGGGCTGAGGATCACAGAAGGGAAAGATTGCTTGCATTATGATACAACACGTTATTAGTAAATACAATCAGACTCATCTGGAGTACTGGGCCCAATTCTGTGCACCATAGCTCAAGACCAGCTGATTGAGGGGACTGGAGACCAAAACATATGAGGATCCCATGAAGGAACTGAGGAGAAGAGGAGCCTTCATGTACTGAGAGGTCTTCTGTAGAAGAGGAAGTATGGTTATTCTGTGTGGCTCCAGAGGGAATCACAGAGTTTGGGACTTGGAACAGATCTCAGCAGACCTCTAGTTTAACCCATAGCCAACAGAAATACACAATACAACATCCACAAATAGGCCTCCAGGCCTTCGCTAGAAGACTTTCAGGGAGGAAGAACCCACCACCTCTAGAGGCTTCCCCTTCTACCCCTGGATAGCTGTAAATGTTATGGAGAGAGGGACCACATGTGGCAAGGGGCTGTTGTTGTTTGTGGTTGCAAGGGAGGCAGAACAGACATCTCTAGCCTCATCTTCCTCCACTCTTCTCCAAGAGAGATTGTCATTCCTGCCAGGTGCATTTTTTCATAATTTAGGTTTTGGTAGCTTAGAATGAGTGTAAATAGCAACTGTTTTCTGTTCTGGCCAGAAACTTTGAAGGTCTTCCCCTCCCAGATTAATATTTTTGTGATGGTAAATTAGGCCATCTTTTGTCTGTCTCAATACTTACCTAGCCCTTAATCACTGAATGAGCGTGGCCTCAGACAAACTGGGACTTGGGAAAGACCTTAATTTGGAAAGGCCAAAGTCACCCACTGTATCCAGGGCCATCGCCAGTCTTCTTGACTTCTGTCTTGTCATTGGACTTCAAAGACCCTGGAGGAGAGAACGAGGCTGATGACTTTGTGTAGCTCTGCCTCACTTCAATCCAATTCACGGGAATGTTAAGACATCACCCTCTTGAAGTCACTGGTCCTCTTCTAGAGCAAAGGACGAACAACAAATGTTTGGAAGTCTTGGAACCTGCTACTCACTGCTCCTCGTTCTGCCCCTTGTGGTCAACCAGAGCATGTCTAAGCACTCATCCATAGGACAGTCCACCAAACACTTGAAGACAGGCGTCATATCCCACTGATTCTTCTTTCTCCAACATAAACATCCCCAGTTCCTCCAAAGACCCTTGAATGACATCCTTTCACCTCCTCTGGACACTCTGCATCATCCTTCTTAATCTGTGGTGCCCAGAACTAAACACAGTGCTCCAAATGTGGTCTGGCTAGGGCAAAGTACAGAGGAACTAACACCTTTTTGTTCTTCCAAGCTATGCCCTTCTCTTCTGCAGCCCAGGATCTCCAGGGCTCTTTTGGCTGCCATATCACACTACTAACTCATATTGAACTTGAAGTTCACTTAAAATCCTCAGGTCTTTTTCATATAAGCTAACTGCTGCTTAAGCCCTCTCCACTATCCTGTACTTGTGAAGTTGATCTTTTCCATACCCAAAAATAAGAATTTACACATCTATCCTCATTTGGTTTCATCTTGTTAGATTCTGCCCAGTGTTTTAGCCTGTCGAGATCTTTTGAGATCCTCTTTCTGTCATGCACTCAGCTCAGTGTCATCTAAGCATTTGATGAGCATGCCATCTATGTCTTTATATATCACTGATAAAAATGCCAAACAAGACAGGGCCAAGCATAGATCGCTGGGGCACTCCATTGGACACCTCCTGCCACATGGACATCAAACCATTAAAAGCTCTTATTGAAAGTCCAGCCATTCAATCAGATATAAATCCATCTGACTATATTATTGTCTAGTCTATTTCTCTCTAGCTTTTCCCAAAGAATAGCAGGAGATTCTTTGTCCAAAACCTTGATAATATCTAGGTAACCTACATCTACAGCCTTCCATTCATCTACCAGTTTGGTAACCCGGCCAAAAAAAAGAAATAGGGTTAATCTGGCATGGCCTCTTCTAGATGAAGCCATTACTATTTCCCTTTATTGATGTTCACCAACCCACTCTTTGATGATCAGTTCTAAAATGTTCCCAGGAGTTGAAGTCATGTTCATTGACCTATGGCTTCTAGACTATTTTCTTCTCTTTTCTCAAAATTGGGATATTTATTCTTTGTGGTACCTCTCTTATTTTCCACACTCTTTCAAAGGTCATTGAGAATGGCTCAGCAATCATATTTATCAATTATTTCAGTACCCAAGGATGTAGTTCACCTAGGTCAGGTAACTTCGATTAATCAAAGACAACAAGATGCTCCCTTACTATCTCCTTACTTATGTCAGGTACCAGTTGGTCATCACCCACTTTTGTTTTGTCATTCCAAGTACAAAGATCATTCTCCTTGGGCAAAGAAACAGAAGCAAAATAAGAATAGGTAAGTTTCTCTCTGTTGTCTGTTATCACTCCACCCACCCCAAGCAAAGCTTCTATGCTTTTGATGATCTCTCTTTTCTCCAAATATGGCTTTTAAAAAACTCTTTGGCTGAAAAAGGTTTTTAGCTTGAAAAATAATTTTTAGGAGCTTTAGCTCCTTAGCTTCCTTTACCAGACTCAGTTCATTCTGAACTTTAGTATTTCTGATACTGTTTTTTAAAGGACAATGCCACAATCAAACATTCATTTTCTATTATCTGGCTTTGCTTCCATCTTCTGTACATTTCTTTAAAAACATCTAAATTGGTTGGCAAGTTCCTTATGCATCCATAATAATCTCATCAGACAAATCTCATTTTTATTCCTCACTAGGATAGCTTTCCTAATTGTCATTTTTGAGCATCTTCCAACCCTCCTGAGCTGAATTTCCTTCTAAATTTTTATTCCATAGAATCCTATCTTTCCTCTGAACCCTTTGAAATCTGCTTTCCCAAATTGTATGATACATGTAAGATTTCCTCTCTTTTTCTGTCATTTATTCAAGGACGGATTTGGAATAGTATTTCCCCTTTTTAGTTCATCCATCTCTTGGGTGAAATTTTCATTTAGCCAAGTCAAGAAGTTATTAGTTGCTCTGCTTTTGCAAGAGAGTCAGCTGCAGCAGATGATTGTATAATTTAAGTCCCCTATCATGACCATATCATGCCTCTGTGATCGACTTGTGATTTGTTTCCCAAACTCCTAATCTATTTCCTCTTTATATTCAAATGGTCTCTAGTATACTCCAGCAACAAAATCCCTTGTTTCTCCTCCAATTGACCTTAACCTAATGTTTTCCCCCATGCTGGTCTGATTCCTAGATGTCTTGATTAGTATCCTTACCAGCCATAGTTAGGTGTACTATTTTTCTAGCCAGGAATTGTATTCCAAGATCTTCTTTCATTTTTAGTAGAATTTTCCAGGGCTTGTGTGATTGTGACTATGGTTCCTGGGCACTTAAACTCTTTCTTTTCGGCTGCTAGGAGTGTTTTTTTGTTCTTTGACCTGGAGGCTGTGGATTTTGTATATGATATTCCTGAGAGTTTTCATTTTGGGGTTTCTTTCAAGCAGTGACTAGGGAATTCTTTCTATTTTCACTTTGCCTTTTGTTCTAATAAGTCTAGGCAATTTTCATTTAAAAATTTTTTTTGAAACAGGCTGTGTAGATTTTTTTCTCATAGTTTTCAGGGAGTCTGATTATTCTTAAAATATATCTCTCTGGCTTGTTTTCTAGGTCAGTTTAAAAAATAGATACTTTACATTTCCTTGTATTTTTCAATCTTTAGATTTTGTTCTTGCCTCATGCAATTATTGATTTCTGTTGGGTCCATTCTAATTTTTAGGAAGTCTTTATTACTCAGGAAAGATTTTCTAATTTCTATTCTGAGCTATTTACTATCCTTTCAAGTCTTTCTTTCACAATTCACATTTCACTTAAATTTGATTTTAATTGAACCCAACTTATATGGATTTAATTATGTCTATGCAGATGACTCCCAGATCTAAATATCCAAATATCCAGCCCTACGTTCTCTCCTAAGCTCCAATCCTGCGTCACTAACTGCATTGACAGCTCAAACTCAACACCATTCTTCCAATCACATGAGGTTTTGCAACCTCAGCATTATTGTTGAGAGTGTGGAGTCATACCTCACATATCCAAGCAGTTGCCAAATTTCTTCATTTCTACCTCCACATCTCCATCATTTGTCTCCTCATTATTCACACAGGTGCCACCACAGTTCAGGTCCTCATCATCTTTCACTGGGACTATCACAATGGCTTCTTAATTGGGATCGCTGCCTCCAATCCATCTTCTACCTAACTGCCAAAGTGATTTTGTGTAAGCTCAGGTTTGACCAAGTTATTCTCCTACTCAATCAATGCCAGCAGCTCCTTATCGTAGCCTCTAGGGCTGTGTCTGGTATTTAAAGTCCTTTGTAATCTTCCCCCCCCCCAACACACACACACACATTCCAACTTCATTCTACATTACTCCTCTTCCTTCTAGAACTCTATGGCTCAGTAAAACTGGCCTTGCTATTCTTCAAACAGAGCACTCCATCTTTCCTCTCTGTGGCTTTGCACCAGTCATCCCACATGCCTCCTCATTGCACTACCTCCTCATCTGGTCTCTTAGAATCCCTTAGTTAACATGGAAATATGTTTTGCATGACTACATATGTATAACCTATATCAAATTTGCTTGCCTTCTCAATTGGGGTGAGGGGTTTGAGAGGGAGGGAGAAAATTTGGAACTCAAAATTTAAAAAATGAATGTTAAAAATTGTTTTTATATGTAATTGGGGAAAAATAAAGTACTAAATTAATTTTATAAATAATATAATTAAAATTCAATTTAATTTTTAAAATCCCTTAGTTATTTCGGGACTCAGTTCAAGCACTACTTTCTATATGAAGTTTTTCCTGATCATCCTCATCTGTCAGTGCCCATTCTCCCAAAATTACGCTGTGTTGTTGTATATAGTTTGTATATCTATCTATCTATCTATCTATCTATCTATCTATCTATCTATCTATCTATCTATCTATATCTTATGTGTACATGTCCCCTTTAAGAAAATGTTAGTTCTTTGGATCACAAAGACGGTTTCCTTTTTGCCTTTGTATCCTCAGTAGACAGCAAAATGACAGGAACGTAGTGGGCACTTAATAAATGCTTATAGATTGCTTGATTATATATTCACCAAGAAAGTACATAATGAACAAAGGCTACAAGTTCAGCAATGCCTTTAAAATAAATTTGCATTTTATTAGTCACAGTTGCACTGGCATACATTTGAAAAATAGTAATATATATATTGCTAGATGTTATTTGTTCAATCTACAAAAAGCATATGGGCTATTGGATTCGCATATGAATTCAAGCATCTCTAAGGGACCACAGGATGGGAAGTTACCCGCCAGCTCTGACAGTCTTACGTTCTAAGATTCATTCCAGCCCTAACATTCTTAAGGTTCACTCTGGCTCTGATAGTCTGGCTCTGGTATTTTATATTTGAAAATCTCTTCTATTTCTATCATCCTATGTACTAAGATCTATTCTGGCTTTGACTTTCTACTTTGAGATCCCTCTGGCTTTGGTATTCTATGCCCATATCTAAGGTGCCCTCCAGCTCTGATAGTAAATGTTCTAGGGTTCCCTCTGACTCTGACTTTCTATATTTTAAGGTCCTTTCTGCCTCCGATATTCTAAAGCCTCAGAACCTATGAAGCTTACCCCTGTGTTTCCCTCCTTTCCAGGACCTTGCTTACTTCTCCTGAACTTAAGAAAAAAGCTAATGTGAGTCTCCCACTAAGCCCTGTGTCCCATCTAAGTCACTGGCCTGCTGTTTCTCTCTTGGACTGTGGCCTCTCTTTCCAGAAAGAAGTAGCTCTCATTATACCCCTAGGAATTTTCCTTGAGAAATCTATGCATTCCTTACTATTGTGCTATAAGAAATGATGAACAGGCAGACTTCAGAAAAACCTGGAAAGACTTGTATGGTCTGATGCTGAGTGAAGTGAGCAGAACCAGGAGAATGTTGTACACAGTAACAGCCACATTTTGTGATGACTAGTATTGATAGACTTAACCCTTCTCAGCAATACAAGGATCTCCAAAAGCCTCATGATGGAAAATGCTATCCACATCCAAAGAAAGAACTGTGGAGTTTGAATGCAGATTGAAGGATACTATTTGCTATTTTTTTCTTCTGTTGTATTTTGTTTCCTCTTTCTGGTGATTCCTCCTATTGGTTCTAATTCTTACTTACAACATCACTAATGTGAAAATATGTTTAACAGGAATGTATATGCATAGCCTACATCAGATTTAGTGCTGTCTTGGGGGGGGGGGAAGTGGGGAGGGAGGGGGAGAAAAATTTTAAACTCAAAAGCTTATGGAAGTGATTGTTGATAAATCAAAATAAATTAATTAAAAAAAATAAATTTATGCATTCCTGCAGAACAATATGGAAACATGAGCCCATTCATCCCCATTCTCTTGGATAGAAGCCAGAAGGCTGGAGATCTGGAATTCCTTGTTCTGTGGATTTGTTTCATCCCTCAGGGGATAATGCCTTAGCTTCTTCACCTGTCCAATCAGACTTATCCCAGTATATGTCCTATCTACAGATACCTTAAAGATGAATGGCATAATGACATCTATGAAGCATTCTAAGCTTCTGAAAGTGGGGATGGATTTCTGAATTTCACTCATTCAGATCATGTCTTCTAACCACAAGTGTCCCACAGGGTTCTGTCCTGGGTCCTCTTTTTTCTATATAATACTTTACTTGGTCATTTCATCAGCAACCATGGATTTAATTATCTCTATGCTGGTGATTTTCAAATCTACCCATCCTGCCCCAACCTCTCTGCTGACCTCTAATCTCACATGTCCAACTGCCTTTCAGATACCTTAAACTGGATGTCTAGTAGGCATCTTAGACTCTACAAGTCTAAAACAGAACTCATTATCTTTCCCCCTAAAGCCTCCCCCTACCACACTCCCTATTGCTGTAGAGGGCAACACTATCCTCCCAGTCCCAGGCTTGCCACGTAGGTGTCATCCTGGATTCCTCACTATCCCCTATATCCAATCTGTTACCGAGGGTAATTGATTTCATCTTTTTTTAAAAATTTTATTAGTTTATTTTGATTTATCAACAATCACTTCCATATGCTTTTGAGTTTAAAATTTTTCTCCCCTTCCTCCCCACTACCCTCCCCAAGATGGCACACAATCTCATATAGGCTATACATTTACATTCCTATTAAACATATTTTCACATTAGTGAAGTTGTAAGTAAAAATTAAAACCAATAGGAGGAACCATCAGAAAGAGGAAACAAAACTCAACAGAAGAGAAAAAAAAATGATAGTGATTCAACTTCCATAGTTCTTTCTTTGGATGTGGACAGCATTTTCCATCCCGAGGCCTCTGGAGATGTCTTAGATCCTTGTAATGCTGAGAAGGGTTAAGTTTGTCAATATTAATCATCGCACAATGTGGCTGTTATTGTGTACAAAGTCCTCTTGGTTCTGCTCACTTCACTCAGCATCAGACCATATAAGTCTTTCCAGGTTTTTCTGAAGTCTGCCTGTTCATCATTTCTTATAGCACAATAGTATTCCATTACATTCATATACCACAACTTGCTCAGCCATTCCCCAATTGATGGGCATCCTCTCAATTTCCAATTCTTTGCCACCACAAAAAGAGCTGCTATGAATATTTTTGTACATGTGGGTCCTTTTCCCATTTGTATGATCTCTTTGGGATAAAGCCCTAGAAGTGCTATTGCTGGGTCAAAGGATATGCACATTTTTATTGCCCTTTGGGCATAGTTCCAAATTGCTCTCCAAAATGGTTGATCATTTCACAACTCCACCAACAATGCATTAGTGTTCCAATTTTTCCACATCTTCTCCAACATTTATCATTTTCCTGTTTTGTCATGTTAGCCAATCTGAGAGGTGTGATGTGGTACCTCAGAGTTGTTCTGATTTAAATTTCTCTCATCAATAATGATTTAGAGCATTTTTCCATACGACTATAGATGGCTTTAATTTCTTCATCTGAGAACTGTCGGTTCATATCCTTTGACCATTTATCAATTGGGGAATGGCTTGTATTCTTATAAATTTGTCTTAATTCTCTGTATATTTTAGAAATGAGGCCCTTATCAGAGAGACTGGTTGTAAAAATTCTTTCCCAATTTTCTACCTTCCTTCTAATCTTAGTTGCATTGGCTTTGTGCAAAAACTTTTCAATTTAATATAATCAAAATTATTTGCTTTTCTATCTCCTGTTTGGTCATGAATTCTTCTGTTATCCATAGATGATAAGTACATTGATTTCATCTTTGCAGCATCTCTTGTATAGGCTCCCTCCTCTCTTCTGACACTGCTGCCACTCTAGTGCATGCCCTCATCACCTCATGCCTGGACTATTGCAATAGCGTGCTGATTAGCCCAAGTGCCTCTGCCTCTCCCCACTCCACTCCATCCTCCATTCAGGCACCAAAGTGATCTTCCTAAAGCACAGGTCCAACCATGTCATCCCCTCCCCTCAATAAACTCCAGTGGCCCCCTATTTCCTCCATTATCAAATACAAAATATTCTACTTATCATTCAAGCCCTTTATAACCTAGCCCCCTCCTATCTTTCCAGTCTTCTTATACCCTTACACCTCCATAGTGACACTGGCCTCTTTGATGTTCCACATACAAGACACTCCGTCTCTCTGCTCCGTGCATTTTCTCTGCCTGTGCCCCATGCCTGAAGGCTCTCCCTCCTCAGCTCCACCTACTGACTTCCCCAGCTTCCTTTAAGTCTCAACTAAAATCCTGTATTTTACAATAAGTCTTTTCAACCTCTCTTAATCCTAATGCCTTCTGTTAATTACTTCCTTTTTACCCTGAATATAGCTAGTTTGTATCTATGTATTTGCATATTATCTCCCCATTAGATTTTTTTATCTCCTTGTGGGCAGGACTATCATCGGACTCTTTTTGTGTGTGTGTCTCTCTCTCCACCCCCTTCTCTCTCTCTCTCCCCTTCTTCTCTTTCTCTCTCTGTCTGCCTATCTGCCTCTCTCTCTCTCTCTCTCTCTCTCTCTCTCTCTCTCTCTCCTCTCTCTCTCTCTCTCTCTCTCTCTCCCCCCCTCTCTCCCCTTCTTCTCTTTCTCTCTCTGTCTGCCTGTCTGCCTCTCTCTCTCTCTCTCTCTCTCTCTCTCTCTCTCTCTCTCTCTCTCTCTCTCTCTCTCTGTCTCTCTTTGTCTCTCTCCCTCTCTCTCTCTCTCTCTCTCTGTGTGTGTGTGTGTGTGTGTGTGTGTGTGTGTGCTTAGCATAGTGTCTGGCACATAGTAGGGGCTTAATTTTTGTTGGTTGACTCCAAAGATCAATCATGAGAACAATGATGAGTACCCTAAGATCAAAGTTCTTGTCCATTCATTCCAAAGCCCTATCCTCAATGCTAGAGAAGATACAAATGTAAAACATCATTACCACAATCTCTGCCCAGACTCCTGTGCTAAAGAGCCGGGGATACAATGTAAAATAAGACACAGTCCCTGCCCTCTCAGAACACTAGAAATAGGCAAAAGCCCATCTTTTTTTTTTTTAAACACCATTATTCTTCTGTTGATGTTCCCTAGCCGTATGTCATGGGAAATTGATATATCAAGGAAGTTCAAAATTACAGGGGACTCAAAAGGAATGTAAAAATGCTGCAACATGTTAGCAATGAGGACCTGCACGCAAGAAAATAGCGTACAGGAGATGTAGCATAATGTAGGAAGAAAACAAGCATTTATTAAGTGCCTACTATATGCCAGGCTCTGTGCTAAGTACTGTACCATTATTATTTCATTTGATTCTCACAAAAACCCTGTGAGGTAGATGCTATTATTATCCCCATTTTGCAGGTGAGGAAACTAAGGCAGACAAAAGTTTAAGTGATTTGTCCAGGATCATCCACTAGTAAGTGTCCGAGGTTAGATTTAAACTCAGGTCTTCCTGACTCCACACCCAGAGGTTTATCACTGCACCACCTGGCTGCTTCTAGTAAAAATTATGCCAGTTTAGCACTCTCTCCACTGTGCCACCTACCTGCCATCTAGTGGATATAATGGAAAGAGACAATGAATTTGGAGTCAAAAGACCTGGACTGGACTCCTAGCTCATCCTAGCTGTGTCAACCTAGGCAAGTCCCTCTTAGTTTTGTCATCTGTGGAATAGGTATAATAGGATAATACTTACACAACCTACATCATAGGGTGGGTGTGAGGAAAGCACTCAGAAGCCTTAAAGCACTGTATGTAAATGAGACATGTCAAAGATATTATGAAGCATATGTATAAGTAGAAAAGGGAGCAGGTGAGTCATACTGCAAGGAAGAGGGTGAAGAGACAGCTAGTCCACATTCTGCACTGGGACTCAGGACATATTAAAGGAGCCAGAAGACAGATCTGCTATGGAGGTTTTAAAGAAAGGCAAAGACAGGAATCACAAAGTATGAGAAGATACAAAGGAGCTGCAACCTACACCAGAAGAAAGTATCGCTACTGAGGAAGTGTGTGGAAGTAATGAAGAAGGATCCCTGCTCTTAAGGAACTTACAGTCTATTAAGTATGGAGGGAAAGGTCAGGGGTTCAAAGTTGAGAGGGCTGGAGCCATTCTCCAATGGAAAAGTAATCAAAAGATAGGAATCATTTTCAAAAAAATACAAACTGTCAATGATCATCTACTGAGAAATGTACAAAATAACAAATAATCAGAAACAATAGGAAAATTAAAAACAGTTCTGGGATGTCACTTCATACCCATAAAGCTAGCAAAGACTCTGAAAGATGGCAAAATTCGCTGTTGGAGGGGAGGAAGATAGTCGCACTAACTCATTGCAGACACACTTGTAAAGTGGTTCAACTAGTCTGGAAAACAATTTGGATTTATGCAAGAAATAGAAAGTCAATCTTACCCTACAGGAAAATAGGGAAGAAGGGGATAAGAAAGCAGGGGGATGATAGAGAGGAGGACAGATTAGGGGAAGGGGTAATCAAAAGCAAACACTTCTACAGAGGGACATGGTCAAAAGCAAGAATAGAATAAACGGGGGTCGGGATAGGAGGAAGGGAAATACAGTTTTGCATAACATGACTGTGATGGAAATGTTTTACATGACTACACATGTATAACCTGTATCGAGTTGCTTGCCTTCTCAGTGAGGGTGGGTGGGGAGAGAGGAAGGGAGAAAATTGGGAACCCAAAGTTTTAAAAACAAATGTTAAAAATTGTTTCCACATGCAACTGGGAAATAAGATATACAGGCAATGGGTATAGAAATCTATCCTGCCTTACAGGAAAATAGAAGGAGAAGGGGGAAAGTGAAGTGGCTGGGGGGGTGGAGGGAGAGAGGAGATAGAAGGGAGAGCAGATTAGGGGAAGGGGTGTTCAGAATGCACACCATCTTGGAGTGGGAGGAAGGACGAGAGGGGGAGAAAATTTGGAACTCAAAATCTCGTGGAAGTGAATGTTGAAAACTAAAAATAAGTAAATTAACAAAATTGTAAAAAAAAAATAGAAATTCATTCATACCTTTTGATCTAGAGATTCCATTCCTGGGGCTATGTATTGTTATAGACAGCAAGAATATACTCATATTTGCAAAAATGTTTGGAACAACATTATTTGTTTTTTTTAAAAAAGCTGAAAAATAAATATGTATCCAACAAATCAGAAATGACTGAATAAATTATGATATATGACTGTAAAAAAAATATTACCATTTCACAAGAAATAACAAATCTGAAGAATTCAGAGAAACATAGGAAGCATTTTATAAGTAATACAAATTGAAGAAAGAAGGACCAAAAGAACTATATAAACAATGACCACAGCAAATAAAGTCAACAGAACTTTGGTCAGATACATTTACAAAATGGCCAACATTCATATCCTACTGTCAAAATTAAAGGACAAGTCCCTCCTTTCAATTAACATTGACAAAATGTTTCAGGGAATGTGCTTTGTAAAGTGGTTTGAGTGTTTGGAGGAAATTCTGTTGGGTCAAAACAAAATATGTCAGGTTTTTTCTTTTAAAGAAAAAAATATGTAGCAGTTCTTAACCTTTTTGTGTGTCACAGACCCCCTTGGGCAGTCTGGTGACCCCTATAAACTCCTTCTCTGAATAATGTCTTAAAACAGTTGAAGGACATGCTAAAATTCGGTTAGTAATTAGTGAAAAATAAAGTTGTAATTTTTTTCCTATCCAAGTTCATAGGTTTCCTAAAACTATCCATAGAGTCTTTGGAGATAGGTAAGTGCCAAGGTTAAGCACCCCTGAGAGAGTAGAGTCCTTTCCAGCCCTTAATGCTATGATCCTATTAGTTGCTAATTGATGAAAAGGAAAACACTAGAAACTCTGTATAACCCCTCCCTCATTGAAGCAAAGGTTGTCTTATAAGACAGTGAATCCCAACCAACAGCACCACAAACTGTCTTCCTTGCCCTGACCCTGAGATCCATATGACAGTAAAAATCCTGGGTAGCTGATTTCCTCTTATATTAATTTCTTGCCCTTTCATGCTATAGTTACCAGCCCTCCCTTCTAAGAGATTTTCCTACAAGTGGTGGCTCATCTTCCTTCCTCCAAACCCAAGGAGCACTGCAAAGATCAGCAACCCCTGTCCCTTGCTGGGTGCCAGGAATTTGGGAAGAACTGTCATCCAACCTCTACAAAACTGTGAAACACTAGAGAGCAGCCATTGAGGTGACAGGGGTTAGAGGAGCTGGGAAGGGCCTGGGCTCAATGCCCCATGAAATCATTCCAAACCATCCTGTCCCTGGGAGAGCATTATGCGGTCTAGAAACCCAGGCTGGACTGGGCACAAGAAAGCTCTTGATGGCAAGCCAAGCCCCTGTGGTTTGGCATGGGATTAGCCCATTGTCCCTGGCCAGGAAATGGGTGACAGTTTGAGCCACCCCGGGGTCTGGTCTCAGCTTAGACCAGAATCCTCTCTCTGGTTACCAACGGCTGCCCAATCAGCTCAGAGTTAGAGACGCCCTTTGGCACCTCCAAACAGAAGGGCTTCTCATAAGAATTTAGTTCCTCATAGGAACTTAGGGCTAGAAGGAAACCTGGAGGTATGAATCTAGAAGGCAGCACGGGGTGGAAGGAAAAAAAAAAGAACATTGAACTTGGAGTCAGAAAACCTGAGTTCAGGTTCTAGTTCTTAGATTTGACACTGGGCAAGTCAACTTCCTCCCTCTAAGGCCTAGTTTCCAACTGGAAAAAAAAAAGACATTGAACTAGATAATTTCTAAGGTCCTTTCTAGCTCTAGCACTATGAGTCTGTGATCTAAACCAACCCCTTCCCAAAACATCACAATACTGATATAGCTCTAACAGTGGGGAACTCAACTCTCTCCTAAGCCAGCCTCTTGAACTGCTGGACAGATCTAATTGTTAAGGCTTTTTTTTCTAACTTAGAAACAAAAATCTGGCTAAATTCCATTTGGTCCTGTTTTTGCCCTTTGAGGCCAATTACTGATCAACCACCCTCCTCCCCACATCCAATCTTTCACCAGGTTTAAAAGCTCTGGGCATGTTTTAGCTTTCCTCACCCTCACCTATGATTTCTTCTTCTTCATCATCATAGCTAGCATTTATATGGTGCCTACTATGTGCACTACACAAAGCATTTTTTTTTACAAAAATCTCATTCGATACTCACAACCACTCTAGGAGATAGGTGCCATTATTACCCCCCATTTTGCAGTGAAGCGGACAGAAGTTAAAAGTTACTTGCCCAGGGTCACATAGCTAGGAAGTGTCTGAGGTCACATTTGAATTCAGGTCTTCCTGACTCCAAGCCCAGTGCTCTGTGCACTACAGCCACCATCTATCTGCCTACTAATTGGTGTAGTGGCTACACTGTAGCTTTTCCTTTCATTGATGCAGACCAGTTTGTCTGTAATTTATAGTCTTAAGAGATTTACCTGTAGCACTAAGAAATTAATTGACTTCCTGTGGTCAAAAGCAGGATGTGAACCCCCAAGTCTTTGAACTCCAGGGTGGTCCTCTATCCCTGTTCCATGCTTCCTTGTCTTTCCTAAAATGTGACTTCCTAAACTAGATACAATACTGTAAGTGGGTTCTAATGACAGCAGAGGACAGCAGGAAGGTTACCTCCTTTGTGCTAGAATCGACTCTGATTCATGCACAAAGGCCCCATAAACCCATCAACATTCCTGTGCTATCAGGGAGTGACTGAGATGCTGCTACACACACACACACACACACACACACACTCAGAAGGCTAATGATAGCACATGCCTGCTGGAATCAAAAGATTTATTAATCCACGGTCCGCTGTAGCAGCAGCCCAGACATGCTGGTCTCTAGCCATCCACAATGGGAACCCCATGGAAAAGAATGGCGGGGGAGGCATCAAAGCTGAGCTGTGGAGCGGAAGCAGTGTGGCACTGAGTGCAGGGTCACTACTACCTGCCTGGGACTACTTCCTACCTGAATAGCCTTGGACATGCCACTTTAATGGCTCTGGACTTCAATTTCTCCATCTGTAAAATGAAGGAATCGGACTAGATGACCTAAGGTCCCTTTTAGTTCTAAATCCTACAATTATATGGTCCTAGTCAGACCACAGGCACTGGCCCTGCTGTGAGACTGGTGATGAAGCAATGAGTGGTCAGGTTTGAGAAGAGAGACTGCTAAAGTGCCCCCTGAGGCTTTGTCCCTCCTGTAAGGAGATTCAGGGCCGAGAGAAACAAAACTGCAGACCCTGCCCCTGGAGGGTCAGCCACTGCCCCTTTGGCTGCACAGGAAATAGTCTCAGCACCAAGGTTTGCTGGTTGGGGATAGAGGATCCAGGTCCCAGGAGGGGCTGCTAAGTTTTGCCCAAACACATCATCCCCCCATAGATAGTGAGCTGGTGTTGGCAATGTGGTAGCCGTGAGGCCTCACACTGAGCTGGAGAGGGTCAGTCTCTTCAGGGTAAAGGAAGGCCTGGAAATAAGACTAGGAAATGACCATCCTGGACCCCATTGGCTGTGCTTAGAAAGAGACAAAAAGTCAAGTGGGACTGTTTGGGATGGCTTTTCAATATGTGAAATAAGGTGAGAAGATTAATGAAGCACAACAGTGGGAGAAATGAGAAAGCAGGATAGCAGATCTATCGTTTTAAGAAGGAGAGGAAAGGAGGGGTTTGTGTAGCATTTCACTGAGAAAAGGAAGTGGGGGAGCACATTTACATCCACAAGTCCTCTTGATCAAGTCCACTAAAAAGAGAGTGGGATGGTTTCTCTGGCCCATCTGAAGTGTGGTGTGGGTACTGTCCTACCTTACCTTCCACCTCTCCCCACATCCCCCAATTCAATCGTTGCCTATGTAGGTCATGAGTAGATATGTGCAGTGGAGGCCGGCAAGCATTAGCAGAAAAGCAGGAGAGAGTTAATTTCTGGAAGGCTGCATAGTCTTCTCCCTCTGGGGCCAACTGCTCGGGGAAGGGTCGGGCCTTCTCCCCAAAGGCTCCTAGCAAGGGCTGGGGTTCGAAGTTAGGCTGTGACCAGGCCCCATATGGTGCAGTCCAAAGGGGAGCAGCCACTGCTAGCTGCAGGCTGCAGGCTCTGCACCACCATCTTCCTCATCAGACTGTGCCAGAGGCGTGTCCACACCATCTCCAATCAGGTCTGGGCTATTAAGTTCAGTGGAAGAAGAGGAAGAAGAGGTCCTTGACATGGTCCTGTCTGATGGGGGCCTCTGCAGGTTCAGTTCCTCTGGGTGGTCACCTACACCTAATCAAAAAGAAGCACTGGTCAGTAGCCAGGCAGGACAAGACAGACCTACGGAGCATTTGGTTTCTTAACAGTGTGGTATAAAGGGTTCCATCTGGGCAGTGACCCTTCCCCACTAGGAGCTTCATGGGGACCAGCATAAATTATACATTGTGGGACAGCTAGGTGGCACAGTGGATAGAGCACTGGCCCTGAAATGAGGACATGAGTTCAAATCTAGCCTCAGACACTTATTAGCCATATGATCTTGGGCAAGTCACTTAACCCCAATTGCTTCTTTAAAAATTTTTTAACATTTTTTTAAAAAATCAATCAATCAATCATACAATGTACAATTGTCACTCCCTATAATAGGGGTTCTTAACCTTTTTTGCATCATTGAACCCTTGGGCAGTCTAGTAAAGCCTATGGATCCCTTCACAGAATAATGTTTTTAAATGCATAAATAAAGCACACAGGATTACAAAAGAAATCAATTATCCTAAAACGTTGTTACCAAAATATCAAGGATCTCCAGTTAAGAACTCCTATTCTAGAACACGGTTATGCCAGTTATTCAAAGGTTTTTCTCCCACAGGTTTACTTCTTGGTATAGTTGGAAAAGCCATGAAGTGGGAGTGGGTACCAGCTCTGCTATTACTTACCTTCCTCTGTGACCTCTGGGGAATCACTTCCCCTCACTCGCCCTACTCTGTAAAATAGAGAGACTTTGACATTCTATGTCTCATGTTCTTCACTAAGTCCTCTCCTTCCAGCTCTGATATTTTGGAATTCTAGGAAACCAGGTTAAACTGAATCCCAAGAGCAAGAGGGAGAAGAGGAGCTTGTTGCTTGAGTGATAATAGGAGGAGAAGACTGGTAGTCCTAGCCATGTCAGTAATTGTATTTGCTAATTGTATCCTGCTTCCTCCTCCTCCTCCAGGCCTGAGTCACAGAGCCAGCTGCCTGCTTTCTGCAGCAGGTGGGGCCTCCCAGGGGGTGGGGGTGGCTCCAGCACCATCCTGCCACTGCCAGGAAAGGCGGCTTGCCAAAAAAAGCCTCCCCCACCCAGGTGCCAGGCCACTCAAAATTCTCATTAGAGCTTCATTCTTGAGTTCCTCTCTCTGAGGTCATCTTGGGTATTCTGAGGTGGAACTAGTTCCTCTGGGTCTGAAGCCAGACTGTCACTTATTCTCTGTATGACCTTGGACAAGTAGTTTCCTTCCCTCTAAATAAAATGAGGGCGTGGATCTCTCAGACCTTTTTCACCTCTAACACAAAGTGCCTATTTCAGTTCAGTCCTTTAGATCTGCAGGAGGAGAACCATTACTCAGACTGTTGGGTGCTCATTCCACAATATAACCTTATTCTACGTGGAGAAGATCCAAAGGGCAATGGACAGCAAACAGGAGCTGAAGCCAAGGAGACACACCACAGTCCCTGCCAGCTGCCTCTTTTTCTCTATACTGACCAATCTGGCTCTGTAATTAGCAGGGCCAGAGGAAGAGTGGAAGGAGGGCTGGCCATCTGTTTATCTTACAATTAACAAAGGGCAAAGAGGCTTTTCCTGAAAATTTGGCAAAGGAAAACTCAAAATTTTTAGCAACACTGCCTCCACCTCCCTTACCCGAGGTCCTATTGTTTCCCAAAGCTTGAACACACAGCCCAGTGGGGGAGATGGAGAGAGATGCCTGCTGCTCGTCACTACCAGAGCACCAGGATAACTGTGCTTGGGCAGCAGCACACACTCAGAGCTAGGAGGCATCTGAGAGTGCAGTGAGGCAACTGGTCTTCGAGCAGGAACCCTGCGAAGGCTGCACTGTCTGACAAATGGGCATTCAGCCCCCACCTGAAGTGGAGGAGGGAGAGGGAGAGGGAGCTTCCTGCTTGACTGAGCCTTCCCAGTGACAAGGAATAATAGATGATAATTATGATCTTAAAGATGACGATGATACTTAGAATAATTTAATATTTGCAGAGTGCTTTACAAATATTATTTCATTTTAATATTCACAACAACTGTGAGAGGCAGGTACTATTATTATTCCCAGTTTACAGAGGGGGAAATCAGAGGTTAAGAGACTTACCCAGGGTCACATTGCTAGGGAGTGTATGAGTCCCAATTTGAACTCGGGTCTTCTTGACCTCAGGTCCAGGGATCTATCCATCTAGCTGCCTCTAGGGAACTTACTAGCTCATCTAATTAGGAAGCTCTTTTAGGATCACGGAATTCCAAGCTGGAAAGGTACTTAGAGAGATCAACTAGTACAACTCTCTCCTTTTAAATGGAGGAAACTGAGGCACAGAGAGGTTAAGTGATTTGCCCAAGGTCACATAGACAGTAAATAGCAGAGCAAGGATTCAAACGCAGTGCTTTTGTTATAAACCACATCCCTACTTCCACTGGTCCTAGTCTTCTCCCTGGGACCACCAAGAATAAATATGTTGTATCTTCCCTAAGATGGTCCTTGGGATACCGGAAGATAGCTATCATTCCTGCCCTAGCCCTCTAAGTGTTATCTTCTCCAAACCAAACATGTCCATGTCCTGCCACTGCAGATTCCTCAGTTGGGAGGAGGACTGTGGAAGCCACAGGCCCCGAGGGCAGAAGACATACCAGATATGGTGGGGGGCTGTGGGGTGGATGGGAGCTCCTCACAGGGCAAGAACACATCTGAAGCATCAGGGTCCCCAAAGTCAATCAATTCGGCCTGCTCCAGTGTGTCCACGTTCACTTCCATAGAAGAGATGCTGCCTATGGGAGCTGGGAAGACAGGCAAGTGAGTTACACTGAAGACCCGCCAATTCCACTGTGCCCAGGAGAAAAGAGCCAACTCTGTACCCCAGATTCTTCTTACCACACCAGTCCAAGCCACCCCTTGCCAGGAAGGGCTCAGCAGTGCCATGTGCCACATCTGGAGACAAAAGACATGTACTTTGGGCTCTTCTACTGACTCACTATGTGACTTCATCTCTCTGGGCCTCTGTCTCTTTATCTCTAAAATGGAGGTATTAACACAAGCTACCTCACAGCGTTGCCATAAAGATAAATTTAGATAATTCATGATGATTTAAATTGCTCTATAAACAACAAAGTGCTTTGTAAATGTTAGCAATTATTATTAGACATGTTTTTCTTTTACTAAAGATTTCAATCTCCTACACTAAAGAAAGTTAGAAGACATAGGAGCTTTTTAATGTGTTTATCATGTAATATGAGAATAAATAGTTGTGTTAATAACAATAATAATAACTCACATTTCTATGATATTTCAGTGTTCACAAGCTGTTGCCCTCACAACAACCTTAATGAGGAAGGTGATGCAAATATTCTTATCCCCATTTTAAATGGAGATAAGCGGGGCAGCTAGGTGGTGCAATGGATAGAGCTCCGGCCTTGGAGTCTGGAGGACCTTCACTAAAATCCAGCTTCAGACACTTGACACTTACTAGCTGTATGACCTGGGCAAGTCACTTAACCCTGATTGCCCCACCAAAAAAGCAAAAAAGGAAAAAAAAAACCCAAAACAAATGGGGATGAGTAAACTGAAGGGAAGTGATCGGCCCAAGCCCTAGGTTAATAAGTGTCAAATTCTGTATTACATAGTGTATTTACTGTTATTTGTTTTGCTTTGTCCCACACTCCACTGTAAGCTTTGTGAGGGCAGGGAGTTTTATGTAAACTGGCTCTCTCCCAGCACCTTGGACAGTGCAACATTCACAGCAAGTCCTTGACAATTGTTTAATGACTGGTGAAAGGAGCTTTCCTTTGTCTTTGTATTTCCAAGAGGACTTTGGAATTGCTCCAGAAGGGAACAAAATGCAGGCAAGGAGTAGATCAGAGAGACAAGGAGAATCCAGGAAAGATGCCAAGGATAGTTCTGTTCATTCAATATATCTATGTTAACAAATGTTTGTTGAACTGAACTACCTCAAAGGGGATCTGGAACTGATCCACCCTCTAGGACACTGGGGAATCAGGAACAGCAATTCAATTCCATCCAGATTCAACTAAGGTTTATTAAATAACTGCTTGACACAGAGTCTTTTGCTCTGTGCTGAGGATACGATGATGAAGTCAAAATCCCTGTCTTCAGGGAGCTTACACTCTCGTGACAGATGGAATAAGTACACGAGTATCTATAATAGCTACTCCCACAAAATTATTAAGTACACAGGAATGTGTGTGTGTGTGTGTGTGTGTGTGTGTGTGTGTGTGAGAGAGAGAGAGAAGAGAGAGAGAGAGAGAGAGAGAGAGAGAGAGAGAGAGAGAGATACAGAGAGAGAAAGAGACAGACAGAGAGATTTCAGTCACCTGAGAAATGTGAGGAGGAAAGATAATCTGGGAAGGCTTGAGGAAGGGTAGCACCTGTGTTGGGTCTTAAAAGAAGATTCTAAAAAGTAGAGATATGGATACAGGCTATTCCAGGCTTGGGAGAAAGACATCCAGTTTGGTCAGAGAAGGCACAAAGTCAAGGACCAGGAAGTAATGTTGGACTCGGATCTTGGTGTCAGATTATGTGAGGGTCATAACAAGCTAATGAACTGATCCTTTATAGACAGTTGGGAAGAGGTTTAAAAAGTCAGCCACCAAGGCTGAGAGGCTAAGGAAGGTCCTAATGCAGAATCTTCAGAAGTGAAATGAAATCATGAGCAGTAGTCTCTCAGTGGTGACCAGGGCCTTGCCTCCAGTCTTCCCACAGCCAATCCATCCTTGACTCAACTACTGATCTTCCTAAAGTGCAGATCTGACCATGTCACTCCTGGTTGGTTTTTTTGTTGTTGTTTTTTTGGTGAGGCATTTGGGGTTAAGTGACTTGCCCACTGGGGTCACACAGCTAGGAAGTGTTATGCGTCTGAGGCTGGATTTGAACTCAGGTCCTCCTGAATCCAAGGCCAGTGCTCTATCCACTGTGCCACCTAGCTGCTCCGATGTCACTCCTATTCAGTACATGCCAGTGGCTCCCTATCACCTCTAAAATCTTCCATTTGGCTTTTAAAGCTCTTAACAACTTGGTCCATTCCTACCTTTTTCCTCTTCTTACATTTTACTCCCTTCTACATATACTATGACCCAGAGACATTGGCCTTCTTGCTGTTACTCAAATGCAACACCTCATTTCCCAACTCCATCCCTTTTCATGGGATATCCACATGCTGGGAATGTTCTCTCTCCTCACCTTCACCTCTAGGCTTCCTTGGCTTCCTTCAAGACTGAACTCGAATCTTACCTTCTGCAGAGGACTTTCCTGGTCCTCTCCCCCTTCCCATAATTCCTTTCTTCTGAGATTCCCACCTCCTACTTATACTGTATGTATCTCATAAGTATATAGTTGTTTCCATGCTGTCTCCTCCACTAGAATGTCAGCTTCTTAAAGACAGGGACTGTGTTTTGCCCTTTCTTAGGATCCCCATTGTACAACACAGTTCCTGTGAGTGTTTAGTAATAGTGAATGTTTAGTAAATACTTGTTGACAAGCAACAAGCTGGCTCCTGAGCGTTGTGGTTGTTTCCTTCCCCCATACCAGGATGACACACCCCATCCCCCTCTAGCTATGCTCACGTCTCCGGGACTCAAGGTGAAGATGAGATAGAGGGAAGAAGAATTCTGAGTCTTGCTGGAAAACTTCCTCAAAGAACTTCTGTCGATCTCGAAGGCGGAGCTGCTGCCTGTCCAGGGCTCCCCGGGAATTGGTATCCATGCTGGCTCCTGTGGGAATAGAAAGGAGGTTAAGCCCCTCAAAGTAAGGAGGCAGCATGCTATGGTGAAAAGAGCACTGGACTGTGAACCAAGTAACCTAGGGGTCTTGGTTCTGGCTCTGCCATTAATTTCTTATATGATCTTAGCCAAGTTCCTGGGCCTCAGTTTCCCTGTCTGTCAAATGAGGGTATTGGACTAGATGATCTCTAAAGTTTCTTCTGGCTTTGACATTCTAATTCCTATGATTCTAAATCATGGTGGGATACAGAAAGATTGGACATTTGACTTAACCTTGTGCTTGGGTCACCATAGCACCCAGCCTCATCTCTGGCTCCAACCTACATCCCCCTATCCTAACCTGACTTCCCTCCTGAGTCCATTTCTCTCTATCTCCATCTCTCTCTTCAGACACATACAATCTGTCCTTCCATACTGAAGCTGACTTGTGCTCCCACAAAAGGGATGACCGTCCCAGGCACCGCTAGGGGGGAAGCTGGCTCTGCAGAAGAAGCTGCTTCTTATCGGGGGAGCTCTGCCAAATGCTATAGTACTGTGAAGTCTAAGGGCTGGGCCAGATGGGATGAACAGGACCAGGACAAAAAGGTCTGAAAGACCTTGCTCACATTAGTAAGGCCAGGACATAAGAAGAAAATTAAGAACCTGGACATGGATTGGGATCTGCCTATATGTTTCCACAGAAAGAATAATATAGTCTGAGCTTCTGAAATTTTCAGTTTATTCGTTTTTAAAGTGAAGATATTCAGTATCTGTGAGGACATCAGTTTATATACTGTAAAGGAATCCATAAATGTGAACTGTTATAGAAAGTTAAAACTACAAAACAGACCTTAGAACACAGAATATCAGTACACCTAAGGACTGAATCTATGTCAGAGCCAGAAGAGATTTAACACATCAGAGATGAAAATGAGTTTAGAGATCATCTGGCCCAAACACTATTCCTTTACAGAAGGGGAGACTGAGGTACAGGAAACTTATAGTCACTTGCCTAATATCAGGAAGCTATTGGCAGAGTAGGTTATTTGAGTATGGGGATGAAAAGGAACTAGGGAAATGAATGCTAAATTCAATTCTTCTGATTTCTCTGGGTACCTTCTTATATCTAAGAGACTTCATGATATTAAATGTCAGAGTTAGAAGGTACCTTCCATCTTTGAAAAGGGGCACTAGAATAGAGTTCCCGCTATCTATGGGGTTTCCCCTAAGAACAGAGTTCTGGCTCTCTATCCCTGGTCCTAGGATGGAGACACACCCTTTCCCAGTAATATGTCCTTCTAGGTTATCTGCTTATCATCTGAAACAGCCAGGTCCCCAGCCCATCTGAATGAGATCAACAGGACCTGAGGGGCTCAGGAGTCTAGGTGGAGGCCAGTCAGGGAGGGTAGGACCCCGAAATATGGAGATGGCAAGGGCGTAGAGGAAGTCAGAGTGGGGCAGGAGATTTGGCAGCAGGGAAAGGTTGGGGACTGGGAGAACTGCTGTAACTAGGATCCCTGGGAAAAGCTCTTAGAGCAGCCGCCCAGGTCACCGAGCTAAAAATACCCCTGAGCCCCGCAGGGGCGCTAGCTAGGGGTGGAAAAAGAGGGGGAGGGGGCTGAGCTGGGCCCAGGAACACCCCTCCCTAAGAAATCATTTTCCACCCTCCCCGTCACCCCGCGCTGGGGACCCCAGGCCAGTGGGAATGCAGGAAAGACAATAAATATATCGAAGACTGGAGAGAGGGAGGTAGGGAAGAAGAGGGTAGAAGAAGGTGGGGGGGGTGTTGAACATTAGGTAGATAGCCTTGTTTACTGGTCTTGGGGGAGGCGCACGTGACAGGAGGGAGAGAAGGAGATACTGACAACGCCGCAGGGGACAGGGCAGGGGATGAGCTCTGGAGACCCAGACTCAGAGACAGCAAGTTCTCTTTCTCCCTCCTCCCCCACCCATAGCAGCTCCCAAAAGGCTCCAGATAGAGCAAGAGCTAAAGAATTTCCCTAAAAAAGGAAAAGGCGAGGAGTGGTTGGGGGAGGGGGAACCGAGAGACCAAGAAGGTAGCTTTCTGCTTGACCCTCAGCTGCCCGATTGGGCCTTCCCTGTCCACTCCTCTCCTCACCCAGGGCGCACCTGTCCTTAACGGGGCTCTCTCCTACCTGCCTGGCAGCTCCTGTCCCAGTCCCCAAGCGGCCTCGGCTTCCCGATGAGTCCGAGGAGACGCTCCGGGGGCCGCTGGCTCCGATGGAACACTGCGCGTGTGCGCCCGCGCGCCCGGTGAGAGCAGTTTCGACGGGGCGGCGGCCGCGTGGGCGTGAGAGCGAGCGGGCCCCGCCAGGCGGGGTGTGGCCCTGGCGGAGACAGCGACCCACGCTCCGCCCGTCCGGCGGCGTCGCCTAGGGCTCCCTGCGGACCAGCCTAGGGAGAGTGAACTAGGAGGAAGCGGACGGCGGAAGTGGGGCTGGAGGGAGATGGAGAGTCCTTTCGGTCTGGGTGTTTGGGATCCTCACTCTCACGATCGGACCCTCTAGTAGACTTAGCCTCCCGAAGGGACACAACTCCACATAAGCACACCAGTTGAGAAGGCAGAAAGTCAGAAAGTTAGACGCACGGTAATTTTTTCTAGCCTTCAAACAAATTGGTATCCCGAGCACAATTGACACAGTCTTCTTTATATACTTTGAATACACAGGCATACTGATCGAGCGTCTCCTTTGCATTCATCAGATAAGGATACACACATGTTCTCCTTTGCACACTCACATTTGGGATAATAACTTACACTTCTCTATATTACTTTAAAATGTTTGCAAAGCACTTTTCTCATGGCAATTCAGTGAGCCAAGGACATACAATGTATACACCCATAGCAACCGTGTCCACAAGCAAACAACATGAAAATACAAATGATTTCCCATGCAGACCATCAGACACACTGATGCACTCACCCAAAATCTTCTTTGTTACATGGACACACACACACACACACACACACACGTTTTCCTTGTACACACAGATACGCGCATTTACACATGGTTTCTTGGCACTTTGACGTTTCCCTAGAAGGCACAAGGCACTGAAAGGTGGGGGCTGGAACTGAAGGAGTACACAGTATGTTCGCAGAGCTTTGGTGGGAACGTATAAGACACTGCTATGAGCTGTGACCCCGCCTCCCCTTACCCATTACTAGATTACAGGTGCACTGTTGCACCGAAGACAGGTCACATCCGCCTCTCCCTAAGACTCACCAGACAGCTTCCCACTCTTCGATCTCTGATCGACGTTGCGGGTGCACTGGGTAGGGAGGAAGCCTGAGCCAGGGCGGAGCTCCCGGGGAAGAGAGAGAGAGGCGGTGTCTAAACCCTTCCAGAGCCGGCTCCCACAGCTGGCCTAAGAGCGCTTAGCAACTCAGGGACCGAGAGAGGGCACTGTGGAAGGAACTAGGGAAGCAAGGCCTGGAGCTGACAGATGGGAAATATAGTATTAGTATCATGGCTGGGACCTTAGCGACCGTCAAATTATACAATTAAAGACCTCTGAGGCTGGAAAAGGCTTTGGAGGTCACTTAGTCCGATCTCATTTTAAAGGGAAGAAAATTGAAGCCACGTTAGAGAAAATCATTTGCCCAAAGGTGACAGAGCAAGTAAGTGGCAGAGCCGGTAGAAGAACACAGTCCTTCCGACTTAACCGGCTTGTCTCTCTTTCTGCTAGGACATGGTTCTTAACTTGGGGGCTCAGTGGATAGATTTCAGGCGTCTGTGAATTTGAATGGGACAAAAATTATACCTTTATTTCCCCCATCTCTAGCTGAAAAATAGCATTCCCTACAGCTATTTAAAAACATTCTGAGATTGGGTCCACAGGCTTCACCAGATAGCCAGAGGTCCGTCACACACACACACACACACACACACACACACACACAATTAAGAAACCCCGCACTAAAATAACAGATCTGAGACCTTAGAGATAATGTAGTCACAGAACTCCCTTTCAGAGCTAGATTAGAGGTAGAAGGGACCTTTAAAATCATCTGGTCCAACCCTCTCCTTTAACAAATGAGGAAACTGAAACTCAGAGCAGGGCAGTGACCTACCCAGCCCTACAGTGAGTTGGAGGCAGAGCCAGATCTGAAGCTTTGGTTTTTAGCCTTCCAGAGCAACATGCTATATATACTTAGATAATATATGATATAATATAATAATATAATATAATATATTGTTTGAAGAGACTCAATCATACCCTGCAGGGCTTTTAACAAGCCAGTTCAGAACCTGGCATTGTAGTGGCAGGCCAATCTAGTGGTGGAAATGGTTCAGCTAAGCCCCTGAGAGGGAATTACTTGAGGAAAGGAATGGGAAGAAGATGAGAGTCTCTGTCTCTCCTCCCTCTTGACCAGAGGAGGACCTTTTAAATTGCAAAAGGTCAGAAGACTTTGGACTTCCACGAGTGTTCTAGCAGTATCCCTGGAACAGTAGTGGCTGATGGCAGTTTCTACATTGGAAGAGGAGGACAAAGTATACACAATGAAGAAAGGTGGCTTCAAGGAGTCCAGCAGAATGCTATCTCATATCCAAGGGTAACTTCATGGGGAGCCCACAAATGGAAGGAAAGGACTGCCAGCAACCAGGAACCATGAGTTACCCCTTTGCTACATGTATTCTTTAAGCTAGAGCCCACTTTCCCCTGGATTCAATATGTCTGTATGTTCTTTGGGGAGAGCATCCCCTCAAATAAAGGCAGGTGGTGGAGGGGAACATTTGTATCAACTGTTCTTACTTATTTTTTTTTATTTTAAAATTTTTTATTTTTAGGCAGTTGGGGTTAAGTGACTTGCCCAGGGTCACACAGCTAGTAAGTGTCAAGTGTTTGGTCTGAGGCTGGATTTGAACTCAGGTCCTCCTGACTCCAGGACTGGTGCTGTGTCCACTGTGCCACCTAGCTGCCCCTCAGCTGTTCTTACTATACCACTTTGGTAAATATCTGTTTGTAAATGCTAATTAAATCTAAACCTAGCTGGCTAATTGATATCAAATGATACACAATAGGGGCTACACAGGTGGGGGCTTTTTGAGCTACGGTACTACAAAATCCCTCAGAACCCCTTGCTACTTAGCCAGGAGATTTGATTTACTGGTATGAATGGGGATTAGGATAGTAAACCCAAAACATGTGCTATACATACATATGTAGATATACATATACAAGGACACTCTCAAGGTCTCTGAAGAACTTTGGAGTCAATTGGGAGACATGGGAGAGACACTGGCACAAGATGGCCCACCATGACATGCCAACATCAAAGAAGGCACCGTGCTCTATGAGCAAAGCAGGATTGCAGTGGCTCAAAAGAAATTTGAGATGCGAAAATTTAGAGACATCTCCACTCCAACTGTTCATATCAACTATTTGTGGCCAAACTCGGCAGAGCTTTCTGAACTCATATTGATCTGATCAGCCACAGTCAGACACACTGTACCTTGACTCCAACATAGTGATGTCATTTTGGTCCTCTTCAAGAACAAAGGGCAACAACCAACCAACCAATAATATGTATGTACATACATGTGTATATGTGTATATATGTGTGCATATATGCATGCATGCGTGTATAAGACAAAAGGTAGGCAAAGTGGATAAAAGACCAGTCTTGGAATCAAGAAGACCCATGTCTTCCCAGAGTTCAAGTGCTGCCTCTGATGCAGACCAGCTACATGATAGTAGGCAAGTAAATTAACCTAAGATTTAGAGATGTGTTGCTGATTTGCATTAGAGAAGAGAGTTTCTATATGAGGAGTTCCCCACACCTATGAAATCATAAGTTCACATCAAAAAAAAAAAAGACAATTGATGATGAAGCAATCTGGCATAGTAGTTAGAACAGTAGACTAGGAGTCACTCTGATATCCTTACATGTGGGTACTCTGTCCAAAGGAATACAAATTTTGATCACTTATACTTCACAAAGGATCTTGGAGTTTGAGGGATAGATTTCCTCCCTATTTATCACTGTTTGGTTTTTTTTTTCCTGAAAAACAGGGACAATTAACTCTTTTGTCTTGTGTAGTTTTCATTTATGATTTCCTGAAATATAGCTCTGAAAAAAACAGGCTTTGATAAAGCCTATTATGATCCAAATGAAGTTACTTGACTATGCCTTTAAATCCAAATCACTCCGGCTCTCACTGATTGGCCAACAATAGGTCCCAAGCCAAACCTCACTTGTTCATTGTTTGAGTTTTAAATGGCTCAGGATGAGTGTAAATAGCAATTACTTCTGTTCTGGCCAGAAACTCTGAAGGTCTTTCTCACCCAGACTGATTCTTTTCTAAGGGCAATCTAGACCATATTTTGCCTCAATTCTTACCTAGCCTTTAGTTACTGAACGGGCATTGCCTCAGACAAACTGAGACCTGGGAAAGACCTTAGCTTAAAAAAAAAAAAGGCCAAGGTCTCCCACTGCATCCAGGGTAGTGCACCAGCTTGACCTATGTCTTGCCACTGGACTCCAATGACTCTGGAGGAAGAGTGAAGCTGCTCACTTTGTGCAACTCTGCCTTGCTTAAATCCAATTGACTCAAGTCAAGATGTCACCATCTTTGAGAATGAGGTATGAACAACAGCAACATGAGAAAGTGATCATGAGCAAGTCACTTAATCTCTACGTGCCTCAAGCTACTCCCTAGGATTTAACACCTGTATTTTATGTGTGTGTGGGTGGAGATCTGCATTGGTGGATAGAGCTCCTATCTCTTAAAGATTTTTCCTTTCTGAAATACACAATATTTATAACTATGAAAAAAAAATTACAGCAAGTATCTCTGATAAGGACCTCATCTCTCAAATATATAGAGAACTGAGTCAAATTTATAAAAATAAGAAGCATCCCCAATTGATAAATCATCAAGTGATGTGAACAGACAGTTTTCAGAAAAAGTAATTGAACCTATCTATAGTCTTGTAAAAAAATGCTCTAAATCACTATTGATTAGGGAAATGCAAATTAAAATAACTCTGAACTACCACCCTACACCTATCAAATTGGCTAATATGACAGAAAAGGAAAACGACAAATGTTGGAGGAGATATTGGAAAACCGAGACACTAATACACTGTTGGTAGAGTTGTAAGTATCCAACCATTCTTTTAGAGCAATTTGGAACTATGCCTAAATAGCTATAAAATCATGCATATCCTTTGACTGAGCAATACCACTACTAGGTCTGTATCACAAAGAGATTTTTTAAAAAAGAAGGAAAAGGACCTACATGTACAAAAATATGTACAGCAGCTCTTTTAGTGGTAGCAAAGAATTGGAAATTAAGGGGATGCCCATCAATTTGGGAATGGCTGACCAAGTTGTGCTATAGAATTGTGATGGAATACTATTGTGCTATAAAAATGATGAGCAGGATGCTCTCAGAAAAAACTGGAAAGACTCACATGAACTAAGCAGAACCAGGAGAACATTGCACACAACGATATTGTACAATGATCAGCCGTGAATGACTTAGCTATTCTCAGTAATACAATAATTCAAGACAATTCCTAAGTACTTATGATGAAAAATGCTATCCATCTCCAGAGGAAGAACTAATGGAGTCAATGCAGATCAAAATATACCTTTTTTTAACTTTCTTTTTTCTTTTTTTGTCTTTTTTTTCTTTTACAACATGACTAGTGTGGAAATATGTTTTGTTTGACTGCACATGCAAAATCTATGTCAAATTGCTTGCCTTCTCAATGAGGTGGAAAGGGAGGGAGAAAATTTGGAACTCAAAGTTTTAAGAAAGGAATGTTAAAAATTATTTTTACATGTAATTGGGGGTAAAATAAAATATTAACATTTTAAAAAAATAATTTCCCCTCTAAAAAAAAAGATTTTCCCCGTCTGCTATTCCTGGGATTATAATTCTTTCCTTGTGATCTAGAGGGTTGTAAGTGTGTGGATCTGCTCCCTCCCCCTAATAAATTGGCCTGTCTTGAAGAATAATTTTGAAATAGAACTTGACCACTGAGGTGGTAGAATGAGAAAAATAACTGAACTATCAGTTCCCTGAAAGGGGAAAGAAGCAAGAGAAAGGAATACAGCTGGTCAGCCAAGATTAAACAGATGGAGAAATTAGGGAAAAGAAAAGGAGATACTTGTGGTAAGGACAGCAATCAATCAAGCAAGCAACATTTATTAAGCATCTATTATGCTCAAGAAACTGTGCTAGATGCTACTGAGCATACAAATACAATGAATGAAACAATCCCTATGTTCAGAGAGCTTACATTCTCATAGGGTAAGTAGGGAGAAACACTTAGGGGTTACATTACACCTTGAAAGAATCTTTTAAAATGGAGCAAAACTGGAAGGACCTTTGAAATTATCTGGTCCTCATTTTACAGATGGAAAAAACTAAAGCTCAGAAGAGGAAGTCCATAGTTTTCCAGACCCACTGCAGTACAGACAGTACTGCAAAAAGGACTCAAACTCAAGCAGACCTTGATTCCAAAACCAAGGATCTTTCTCCTATACCATGAACATGGAATTAAAAGACCTAGGTTTAAATCCTGGCTTTGCCACTTACCGGCTGTGAAAATTTGAGAAGTCATGTCTCCTTTCAGAGCTTCAGTTTCTTCCTCTGTAAAATGAGCAGTTGAACAAAATTATTTCTAAAGGTCTTTCCAATGTAACCCTTGCTCAAAGGGGTAGTTGTATAAGACTCTCTCCTCATTGGTAAAAACTGGTAACTCAATGCCTGAGGGGAGGGTTAAATTGGTGAGATTGGGAGAAAGGAGATAACCAGGCATTTCTGGCTTCTAGAGAGAAGATGAATGATTCCAACCTCTCTTCAGATTCATGAAGAGAGAAAGACTCTGGGAAAAATTAACTTGTAGAGAAGTGGACAAATCTCTATCATGTCTTTCTCCCCAGCTTGCTATGCTAGACACTTTAGAGAATTCCCCCTTGAGTGAGATCTGAGACTCTCTCTTGATTGAACTGATTTATCTCACACTCAAAAGGAGAGAACATTCAAGTTGTACTGTCTGGTACATATTATGCTTATATGTATATTATCTCTGATTTCTGTTTTACTATCAACTTGGATAAATGGGTTTCTTAGCTATTTGCTCTGTGTGTTCACTATGGAACTGGCAATCTGGTGGGAAAGGGGTTAAGCTTCAGATATATAGCTTGGATCACTCCTTCTCCATTAAGGAACATAGATCAGAAGTTTAGCTTCAACCTGAAAATTACTTTCCCTAGACTGGCAATATTTAATGGAGCAGATAGATCTAACTTCAGCCTGGTACTCCCTTTCCCTGAGAAGAGTGGCTAGCCTCTATCCGAAGCCTCCTGCTTCACTTCCTGGCAGGAATCAAAGTCTCCTTTGGAGAAGGGTTGGGGGAAGAGACCCTAGAGATGTCTATTCTTGCCTCCCTCTGAGCCACATTTAGACAAACCCATGTGGACACACATAATCTACAATGGGCCAAACAAAAAAACATAGTCCTCACCACACTATTTACAATTACATTCTATGTTCTATAGTCTAGCTTTGATATTCTGTAATTGTCTTATTCTGTGAATCAAGTGGGTTATAGCAAGGGACACTGTAGTGTCAGGGGAAAAGCAGTGAACCTGGATGTACTCATGCTTCTTATTAGCTTTATGACCCTCACCTTCCCAACCCTCAGTTTCTCCACCTATAAAATGGGGACAACAATTTTGGCACTGCATACTTCACAAGAATCATAAAGGATCAATGAATTTAGAGCTAGAAGGAAACTTTCATATCATAGAGTCAAATTCCTTTTATTTTACAGATGAAGCTGAGGCCTAGATAGGTGAAGAGACTTGCCTAAGGCCACAGAAGCAATAATTAATGGAACCAAGACCTAAAACCAAAGCCTTTGACTTGAAATCCAGTGCTCTTTTCTAAGCTTTCTTTGTAAGGATCAAACCAGATAATGGATATGAAGGTAGTTTATGATCCCAGTATAAATTTTCATGCCCTGATCTTATTAGCTAAGTGACCCTGGGCAAGTCATTCCCTCTCTGCAAGCCTCAGTTTCCTCATCTGTAAAATGGGGATAATAATCCTTGTACTACCTGCCTCATAGGATTGTTGTAAGGAAGCACTTTGTAAACCTTAAGTAGCTATAGACAGTTGAGCTATTATTATGTTTTCATAGAAATGTAATTACTGTGGAAGATATTTTTATATAAAATGTAACCTATTATTATTGGACTCCTAGGGGATAAAGGGTGTAGTTGTTGTTGTTGTTGTTGTTTGCTTGTTTGTTTGTTTGAAGTGAGATTGGGAGAAAGGAGATAACCAGGCACTTCTGACTTCTAGAGAGAAGATGAATGATTCCAACCTGTCTTCAGGTTCATGGGAAAAGCTCATGCACTCATGAACTCAGCAACTTATGAAACCATTTGTGAAGGCTTGGAATGGGTTTAATATGGGTCATTGTAGAAGGAAGCACCCCACCAAAGAAAGCCCAGATGTTTTGAAGTATCAGAATAAGTATTTTCCCATTAGGAGAAATGCTGGATTTCATTTCCCAGTTTTAACCTGTCTGCCCCCAAAGGCAGGGCCTCCCGCCTGCCAAGTATGACACCACCAGAGGTACATTTCTGGCATCACAAGGTTCCATGAGGTCACAGCACCCTTATCTATGTCACAACTCACCAGCCACAGCAAGTCATTGACCTCCTCTACAGAGAGGGGAGCAGGCCTATCTTGGCACTAAACCTACCCCATCAGACACTACTTGCTCTCCAACAAGAATTAGCCCCTCGGTGGAACGGAAAATGAAAACCTGGCCTGTTCCCAAGGTTGGGTATCATCATGCATGCCACAAAGAGGCCGTCAGTCCCCAGGGGATCAGGGCTCAGCAGGGGCAAGAACAAGGCCATGGAGAAAACTTAGAAAAGTAGTGGGAAAAATACTGAATTTGGAGTTGGGAGACCTCTGCTTGAATCTTGGCTGTGCAAGTTCCAAGCTTTGTAACCTTATGAAAGTCATTTAAACTCCCTTAAGGGCACCTGTGCCCTAATATGAAATATGAGATAATGGTTATAGATGATCTCTTAATTTTCCTTTTAGCTCTAAATCCTATGACCCTATAAAATACAGCATGGGGAGTTGCCATATATACCTACCATTGAACCAAAGCTGGGCTCTGAACCTCTACTTCTCACCAGAAGTTATCAGGGGTTATTGAATGTAAGAGACCAGGCTATGCAATACATAGAAATTCCTCTTTCTATAACATCTGTCCAAAACTTCTGTTTCCCCAGGTCCAAAGTATGGAACAGTGGAAAAGGAGGTCCAGACCTGGTAGGGAGGCTGAGCTAAACCAGCTGAGGATGGTAAGAGACACACACTCCATCTTTCTTTACAAGAACTCCTTAACCTTTGAACTGGTCTAGCATAGAGATCTTCAAGCCAACAGGCTGCAGATCAACTCCTATTGTGGGACCTAGAACTTGGAAGGAATCTTAGAGGAATCTAGTTCAACCCCCTGATTTTGTAGAGAAAAAAAATTGAGCCCCAAAGAGGGCAAATGGCTTATTTAAGGTCCCAGAGCTCCTGTCAGAGTGACAGCTTGAACACAGATCTCTGGATTCCAAATCCAGGCTTGTTTCCACTATATGCTGCTGCTATCTTCTCACACTGTTTTAAACCACAGGCTGAGCGGGCTTGAAGGGTCCTCAAGGTCTAAATGATTGGGGCTAGGATGGAAAGGGGAGAGGCAGAATATAGGGAAAGGTCAAAGAAATCTCATGACTGTCTCTCCTAACCCTTTGTGTCCTCCTGTGTAGGTGATGAAGAACCTGTCACTCCTCAAGCTGTTAAAGAAGTCAAATCCCCGTGTAATAGGTCTCCACAGTCTGGCGAAGTCCTGCTGGAAGCTGCTGTTTCAAGTGCCCCAGATACTGCATGTTTCCTCTAGGTGATGAAGGCTCTCACTGTGCATGGGGAGCATGTCTGCCTTAGCGCATGGGGAGCATGTCTGCCTGTCTGCTGAGGGCTACACTACCAATGCTCTCAATTCTGGGCAGCTCTAGTACCCTGGACAGCCCCAGGGTAGGAGGGTGGTGTCGAGAGAAGTAGAAGGCAGCCTGCTGTATTACTTCTTACAAGTTGGTATCTTTCCTTCAGAAAAAGGAAGCCTGGGGAATTCCTTTGCATACTTACACCTTAGATCTGGAACCACCTTGAGCTGAACTTAAGGCAGTATGGGGTTAGGGTAAACAACACTTGTCCTTATCAGAGGACCTGGGCTTGAACCCTGGCTCTTGCAACTTACCTTGGGCAAATCACAACCTCCCTGGGCTGACATCTCAGTTCTTCCATCTGTAAAATGGGAAGAGTGCAGTGAAGTTGCACTAGTTGATCTCCAAGGTTCCTTCCAGCTTTAACTATATGATTCTATAGCTCTGAGCAAGTCTCAGCCTGTCTACTCTTAACAGTCGCTCTGGCAAGTTACCACCTCTCTTGTGGATATTCAGTAGAGAGTTACTATAGAACCTAGGACCCTCCCTACCACCCCTACACACATCTTATCACATACACCTCTTCTCCTCCTTTCACGCATTCATTTAATAAATATTTATTTTCCCAGTTGCTGCTGCTCCCAGAGGACAAACACAACTAAAATGAAGCTTCCCCCCACCTGAGTCTAGCCCCATTGGAGGGAACAGTGTGTTGCAGTCACTTTTTTGATAGAAACTGTCCTGAGATTTAAAAGCTTCAGTGATTTGCTTAATGGGATTTTCTCTCTCTCTCTCTCTCTCTCTCTCTCTCTCTCTCTCTCTCTCTCTCTCTCTCTCTCTCTCCTCACTTTCCCATCTTTCTTCTTCCCTTGGGTATCATGAAACAAATTCAGAGGTAGGAGGGAGCCTTACAACACAGAATGTTGGAGCAAAAAAAAATCATAGAACATGACAATTATAGCTAGAAGAAACATGAAGAACCACTTGGTCCAAGCCCTTCATTTTACAAAGGAGGAAAAAACTTCAATGCTTTGCCCAAGGCTTAACATTAAATTAGTGGTAGAGTCAGGATTCTAACCCAGGCCTCCTGAATCTCCCCTACACCAGTCTCCTTTTCACCCCTCTCCCACCTTATTCTGACACAACATGTCTTTGCTTCTGATGACAGAAGTATCCACATGACATTATTTTCTATTTCGGGTCCAGGCTGTGATTGAGCATCCCTTCTCCTTCCCAAAAGCAGATTTGATTAAGGTTGAGAGATAAGAGAGGAAAAAGTGGAAGAGTGCAGCAGTAAGGCTAACTGTATTTGATCCACTCTGGGGCTTGGGTCTCTGTTGTATTGACCACCCTCCACCCTTTCTGTTACCATTCTAGGACCCGTAGTGGTACTTCCTCCCAACTAATGGAAATGGACAGAGCCCCCATAGAGATTGGAGACCTGGTAGCAAAGAATGCAAAAGTAGAGAAGGCAAAAACAAAGATGGAGAAGGCCAAGAGAGAGGCCAAGAAGACGACAAGGACTAAAAGTCAATGCTGCTCCTTCTCCATCTCCTCTTGCTACTCCAAGGCCAAAGCCACCAAGGCTTCTCGATTCATTGTCTTGAAGACTTTCCCCAAACCCCACAGAGCAACCTCCCAGAACTTTAGCAAACCTTGGACATGGTTTGAGGGCCTGCCCAAACGCATCCACATACCAGCCCCCAGAACACTCTGTCGGCCTTCTGCACTTCGCTGGGTAAAGCGCTGCTGTACTCGGTTCTGTTCTGCATCCTTGGAGCTGCCAAGGGCTTACCCCTACAATGCATGATTCAGGCTGATGCCTGGGTCAAATGTCTTAAACTCTGGCTTTCTGTGTGTTTATTGGTGGTAGGTTGGGAGTTGGAATGGGAGGCAAAAGTTAAAATCATAGGGCCTGACAATAATACCCTCCCCCTAGATATCTTAGATATCATCTCACCTTCACAGGTTGGGACATTAAGGCCCAGGGAAGAGGGGAAATGACTTGATCACAGCTAACAGGCAACAGAGCTGCAACTAGAACTCAAGCTTCCTAACTATAAATATAGTAATATATTAAACTAATAACAATAATCTAGGAGATGTTAGAGTGACATATTACAGAGGGAACTGGCCAGATTAGGAAGACTAGAGTTAGATCAGATCTGCCTCTGATGTGGTGTTCAGTCATTTTTCCAGTCACATCATGACCTCATTTAGGGTTTTCTGGACAAAGATACTAGAGTGGTTTACCATTTCCCTCTCCAGCTCATTTTACAGATGAAGAAAGTGAGGCAAACAGGGTTAAGTGACTTGCCCTGGGTCACACAGCTACTAAGTGTCTGAGCCCAGACTTGAACTCATGTCTTCCTGAGTCTAGGACAGGCACTCCATCCTCTGGGTTGCCTCTGATAAGTACTCCCTATATCAACCTGGGCAGTTTGAACTTCTTTGCCCCCGAGACAACTCTTCTAAGATAAGGTGCAGAATCATGACCATTGTGTATTGGTAAAGGGAGTTTTCTATAGCAGCAAAATTATAAGTTGGGACTAAAAAACATTTTAAATAAGGACTGAGATTTCTGTGTGATGTAGTGGAAGGGTTAGTGGACATGAAACAGAAAGATCTTGAACCTTGGGCTCAGGATTCAAATCCTAATTCTGGAACTTACTGACTATAGCAAGTCATGAGAAAATAAGTCAGTTAAATTCTTTGAGACTTAGTCTTCATCTGTCAAATTGGGAGAATTACATATATATATATATATATATACATATATATATGTATATATATGTATATATATGTATGTATATATATGTGTGTATATATATATATATATACTTACCAGGTCACAGGGTTTACCAGGAAAGGGCTTTGTGAGCTACAGAAATGTAAGTTATTACACAGTGCTTTCCTGAAACAATACTAGAGAGGAAGTGCAAGCATTACTATACCCATTTTACAGATAAGGAAAAAGACACAACAGAGGGATTGTGATTTGCCTAGGGTCACCTAAATAGTATGTGTGAGACTTGAACTCAGGTCTTCTGAGTAGCCCTCAATAGTCCCAGTGACATTACATTATACAAAGCAACTAAGGTTTTCCTTCTTGCCTCAGGCAAGCCCCTAAATTTATGTGAAGATCCTGGGGTACAAAAGTGATTCCTCACCAAGAGCTCTCTGAATTAGAGCCTCTTCTCTCCTGGCCACTAACATTCTTCCAGCCCAGGACTTATCCCATACCAGTCCACCGTTCTAGCAGTGTGCCCTCTAACGGGTCAATCTACGGGGAAGAACTCTGGAAACCTGTACCCTCCCAGTCAGACGGCCTTACACATCTCCTGTAGAGCCTACCCTTAAACAGCGCCCCCTAGCGACATTGCTTCCACTTAACAGGGTCTTTGAGCAGGCAAGTGGCTGCTCAGTGACAGGGAGAGCGAGAGGTCAGCCCCAGCTTGCGGGAAGATCGAGAGAAGTCACGACTGCGCAAATAAATGCCCCATGTAACACAGCACGGGGCTAGAGCCATATGGCCAAGATCCGTCTGTCCTTAGGAGAGAAGAAAAGACTGGAGGGGAAGGAAGCGGGCAGCCCTGGACAGGAAAGCCAAGAATGCTGGGACTTAACTGCAGAGCAGAATTAATCCTGGGCTAACCCAGGTCTGGCCAGCTAGTAGGGCTCATCGTGATCTGGACGTCACAATTGTTTAGCTCTGGCTTCAGAACCCTCCCCTTTCCATTCCCCACCTCAAAAATTATCTCCGGGAGAGAAAAGGAAAAAGGGATGCAGTTCCTCCCAGAGTGCCAATCTGGAGTGGGCACTTGTACCCTTGTGTGGTAGGGGATATATTCAGACAATTTTGATCTTACAATATAGCCTCCGATGCTTTACTGTGGGATGACCATCATCCTGATCTTTGCCAAGCCTCTGGCAGCTCTTACCAATTTGGAAAGGCTAAATTTAGAATTGGATAGGATCCTTAGAGATCCTCATTAATACAGATGGGGAAACTGAGACCCAAAAGGGGAAGTGAAATGCCCAGGATCACTCAGCTGGCTAGAGTCAGAGCCAGAATTAGAACTTATATTCTCGATTTCGGAAACCAGAGTTCTTATCATTGATTCAAACTGATATTTTAAATAATTTATTGAAAAGGATTAGCAATCTGGCAGATTGGATAAAAGATGTAGAGGACCGGGAGACCTGGATTCTAAGTTTAGCCAGAGATTCCTTCCTGATTCTGACTCTGGACTTCAGTTTCTTCCCTTATAAGAGTATTGGATCTATGACCATAGGATCGTAGGATGACAGATTTTGATTTTGAGCTGAAAGGAATCTAAGAAGCCATAGTTCCCACCCCCTCACTTCACAGATGAGTCCGTGGAGTTGGTGATTTGCGCAAGATCACGCAGGTAGTAAGCTTAAGAGGAAGGGTTTGGATCCAACTCTTCTGAATCCAGTCAGTGCCTTTTCCCTCGTAGGACTCCGGTCCCACAGTTCCTCCTTTGATACTTATCTATTATCAAGCCTCTGGTGGGGACCCGGCGGCAGCTGGTCTTGGCCAGTGAGCCTGGCCAGGTGCGGAACCTGGGGCGGTGAAGCAGCCGCACACTGGGCAGCGGAGGGAGGGAGGAGGGAGCCAAGCGGTAGGAGCTAACGAGTTGGCGCAGATGAAGCTAAGCGTGAGCGGTTTGGGCTCTGGGTTCCGCTGCTCTGTCTTCCACATGGGACCCCGAAGACTGCGCTGAGAGGGACCATGGCGTTGGGTCTTCTGCTCTCGGCGCTGCTGCTGCTGCTGCCCTCCTTTGGTAAGGCACCCAAGATATCCTGAAGCGTTAACAGCATCCCTCTGCGACGTGCCCTTTCTGTCCACTCCTCAACATCCGTCCTCCCGCCTCCAGCCCCCAAGGTGCGCACTCTCCTCCCAAGGCAAACTCTCACTTCTGCGGTCTCATTTCTTCTCTTTGGGGCTGCGACTGTGCGCCTTCTGTCCCAGTTAAGTCCCTGAGCTGCGCGCTCTTCTTGCCCAACGCAAACTGCCTGTGATCCTCCAGACCTAGAGCATGTGCGCTCTCAGGCAGCCTCTGCGCCCAGGCTTAGCCTCCGCCCCTGACGCGTTTCTTCTTATTTAACACCTTCAGTTTCTTCTCTCTCTCTCTCTCTCTCTCTCTCTCTCTCTCTCTCTCTCTCTCTCTCTCTCCCCCCCCTCCCTCTCCCCTCTCTCTCCCTCTCTCTCTCTCTCTCCCTCTCTCTCTCTCTCTCTGTCTCCGTCTCTCTCTCTCTCTCTCTCCCTCTCTCTCTCTCTCTCTGTCTCCGTCTCTCTCTCTCTCTCTCTCTCTCTCTCTCCCTCTCTCTCTCCCTCTCTCTCTCTCTCTCCCTCTCTCTCTCTCTCTCTGTCTCCGTCTCTCTCTCTCTCTCTCTCTCTCTCTCTCTCTCTCTCTCTCTCTCTCTCTCTCCCTCTCTCTCTCTCTCTCTCCCCCTCTCTCTCCCTCTCTCTCCCCCTCTCTCTCTCTCTCTCTCTCTCTCTCTCTCTCCCTCTCTCTCTCTCTCTCTCTCTCCTCTCTCTCTCTCTCTCTCTCTCTCTCTCTCTCCTCTCTCTCTCTCTCTCTCTCCTCTCTCTCTTCTCTCTCTCTCTCTCTCTCTCCCCCCCCCCCACCTCCCACTCCGGTAGGCTTCCTGCTCTCTACCCGCGGAACCTCTCCCTTGGTCCTTGAGCCTGCCTTGGCTCCTTTCTTCCCAGCTCAGCCCCAACTTACTTTTCTCTCTCACTGCCTGGGGCAAAATGAGCTTAACTGAAAGCTGGGGTGGGATGGGAAGATGGAGATAAAGGGCCCGGGAGGGCCCTGAGAGAAAGGAGTGAGCTGTGGTGTTTTAAGAGCATGCTCTCTCTAGGGCACAGAGGGAGCAACAGGAGAGCTAGAGTTTGGATGTGGGGGCTGGGATAAGTTGTTATTCAGTCATATCCAACAGGTACCAGGCTGGGGACTGGGGTGGGGGTCGGGGGAGCTGGGCTACCGACTTATACTAAGACTCCATACAGAGCAGGGCTAGCTCATTCCATCCCATTCCCTGCCTCCTCTTCCCTGCCTTCTACTCCAGGGACTTCAGTCAGGGCTCAAGACGTCCAGGTGGAATGCCTTCAAGTATACCGAGGATTCTCTGCCTGTGTACTGCAGCTGGGAAGCAGCATGGCTGAGGCACAGGGGCTGCCCGCAGTCTGTGGGTGAGTAACGTTCATCCTTCCTCCTCCTCTGCAGGCCACTTGCCTCACGTATCCCCCACCAGCCTTGGTGGCCCCCACAGGTCCTACCTGGAAGGGTTGGAAGGATGAAGGGGACTGAGATCAGAAGAACCGAGATGACACTCTCATTCACTCCTTTTCACCTGCTTCACTAGGATGCCCTAAGGGTGACCTCATTTCTTGCCACTAATGAGCAGCTGCTCAACCAACCACCCTCGGGGAATTAATTACCCATGGTATTTGAAAGGGGAATTTGTGTTCCTTCATAACCTCCCCACGGTGCCCATGCAAGCCTTATTTTCTGATGGTGATAAAGAATATTTCTCATGGAAAGCTGTGCAAAATCTGCCATTACCTGAAAGGAAATACTTTACTGACCTGTCAGAAGGCTGGTGGTTTTAAGTTTCTTTGAAACTCATGGTCTTTCACGCAAAGAGCACTGGACAAGGTCAGGTCTGATCCAAAGTCTGTTACCTTCTCTAGCATCTCCACTCTTAATAAATGTTTGCTGGATACGGGTTCTAATCCTGCCTTTGCACTAATTCACTGTGTGACAAATCACTGCCGGAGCCTCAGTTTACAATGAAAAATGAAGTAGTAGAACTAATTAATCCCTAAGGCTCCTTTCTTATAATTCTATGACTTACCTGAAAGGATTGAAGTACAGATGGGGACAAGGTCACACAGCAAAAAAAAGGATCCCCTGCCTCCCAAGCCCAATTGGTGTTCTTTTTCCCCAGGGAAAGCCACAACTAAATAGTGAAGATAAGGCCAGGATTCAGTGAAGTCCTACTTTGAATTCTTTACTGCCTCTTTAAATCTGATTTTCCCTCTTCCCCAAATAGCAAAATATGCCTTAGAACACCAAGGCACCATGTTCTTCTCCTCACGTCATCTAAATAATTCATCTCAATTTTGGCCTCACTTTCCTCCCTTCATAGTCCCACAATTAGCTAGTTCAGCCACATATATTGTCTTTCCCCCATAATTCCTTTGCCCCTTTGTCTTGTCATTCATTGGCTGTCAACCCTACATCTCCCCAGCTATCTGATTTTTCCACCTCACTCTTCTGTATCTGATTAATACTAGAAGCCACACATCTGTGTCCACTACAAATTCATACATGTGTGTGTGTATACTGCAGTTAAACATTTATTAGGACACCACTGGTTACAATATATATCCAGATGATAAACAATGGGGCAGCTGGGTGGCACAGTGGATAGAGTGCCAGGTCTGAAGTTAAGAAGACCAACCAAGCCCTCAGTGCTGTACAGCAATCCTTTTGTTCTTCTTTGATTGCCTATTCTGTTTCCTCACAGTGACTATTCCAAATCTCCTCTCACCAAGACCTCTTCCCTTTTAACAGTCATTCTCATCTCCTGTTTTACCGCTTGTGAACTCCCTTCATGGACTTACTTCATACATACCTCAGAACCTCTCTAAATTATTTCCTGCTGTCTCTCCTTTACTCTAGCTTCTTAGAGAAGTGACCTTTCTCCTTGCCAAGAAAAACCTCTCTACTTGTGTCCTGGCTTTCACATTCTTCTACCATGTCTTCTCTTGCTCTCATCAACAAGGTCTCTCTAGGGGCAGCTAGGTGGCACAGTGGATAGAGCACTGGCCCTGAAGTCAGGAGGACCTGAGTTCAAATCCGGCCTCAGACCAAACACTTGACACTTACTAGCTGTGTGACCCTGGGCAAGTCATTTAGCCCCAATTGCCTTTAAAAAAAAAAAAGAGAATGAACAAGGTCTCTCTAAACTGGCTCCCTCCCCAGTACAAACAGGTTTTCATCTACCTTATCTGCTATCCTCTCAAGTTTCATCTCTTCTCTCTTTCACTGTTCATTTCCTCAAAAGAATAATTTACATTTGCTTCTTCCATTTCCACACCACCTATTCATTTCTTAACCATTTGCAATCTAGCTTCCAATCCCACCACTGGAATGAAACTGCTTTCTCCAAGATTACTAGTGCTTTCTTAACCACTAAATTGGACAGCTTCCCAGTCAGCACTTTTCTTGACCTTTCTGCAGATATTGCCAATGTTAAATCACCTCCTCCTAACTGACAAACTTCCATCACACTGCTCTCACTTAGTTCTTCTATCTGTCTGCCCAAGTTGTTCCTCAGTCTCCTTTGTCAGACCATCCATCTCCTACCCCTCTAGCAGCGGGTCCCCAAGGCTCTGTCCCGTGCCTTTGTCTTCCCTTTATGCTCTTTTTCTTGGCGATGACATCTGCTTCCATTGGTTTAGTTACCATCTCTACCCATCTCTACTTCCAAATCTAAATATTCAGCTGTAGTCCTCTTCTTCCTAGATGTGCTGTCAGCAACTCAAGCTCAACATATCCAAAAACAGAACTAATTCTCTTCACCAATTAATTTACCCCTCCTTCAAACTTCCTTATTTCTCTTGAGAATACTATCTTCCTAATCAACTAGATTTGTAACCTAAGAATCATCTTTGAATATTCATCTACCTTCACCATCCCCCAAAGCCAATGAATTACCAAGTCTGTTAGATTCTACTTTCACATCTCTTAAAATAAAAATAATAATAGCTAGCATTTATATAGCACTCACTACATGCCAGGAACTTTACAAATATTATCTCATTTGATCATCATGCTATTATCCTCACTTTACAGTTGAAGAAACTGAGGCAAACAGGTTAAATGACTTGCTCGAGGTCACACAGCTAGCGTCTGATGCTGAATTTGAATTTACATCTTCCTGATGCCTAGCCTAGCAATCTATCCACTACCCACCTAGCCTCTTCTGTCCACTCATGGAGTAATACCATAGTTAAGATCTTTTTTCACATCTTTCCTAGGCTTTTTAATAGGCTCTAGTTGGTTTCTGTTTTTAGTTTTTCCCTCTTTCTAGTCTTTCCTGAACTACTAAAATAATTTTCCTAAAACACAGGTCTAACCATATCACTCCACTCCCCTGCTCAAAGAATCTCGAATGGTTTCACATTTGTTCTAACCTGGTATTTAAAGCCCTTCTAAATTTGGCTCCCACCCAGGTTTCCAAATTGTTTTTCTTGCTTCTCTGCTTTCTACACTCCATGTTCTGGCCAAACTGGACTTTTGTCTCTTCCCTGCACTCAACATTGTATCTCCTATGCTACAGGCTCAAACTGGCACATGTCCCGTGCTAGGCATCCACTTTTCCATCATCTCTGCCACCCAGAAACCTCTCCCAATAAGACTAAGCTCAGGTACCATCTCCTAAGAGAAGCCTTCCCTCACTGATAAATTGGAACTTGACCAGTGAGCACCATGATAATGGAGGGCCTCAAGTAGATGCCATGTGAAGATCTGTTGGAAGGAACTAGGCATGTTTAGCCTGGGAAAGAAACTCAGTCAGAACATGATTTTAAGTATTTGAAAGGCTGTCAAGTTGAAGAGAGATTAGACTTGCTCTTTTTGGCCCAAGGGCAGAACTAAACTGAAAAGGGTGCAAGAGGCAAATTTAGGGCTTAATGTAAGAGAAAGCTGAACAGTTAGACCTCTCCAAAAGTGGAATGGGCTGCCTCAGGAGATGGGGGGCAGATCCCCTTTTGGGGAGCCTTTAATCAAAGACTTGCTGGCAAATCTGCTGTCAAAGAGATTCTTTTTAGGGTAAGAGTTAAATCAGTCAGCTTCTGGGGCAGCGAGGTGGTACAGTGAATAGAACACTGGCCCTGGATTCAGGAGGACCTGAGTTCGAATCCGGCCTCAGACACATAACACTTACTAGCTGTGTGACCCTGGGCAAGTCACTTAATCCCATTGCCTAGCCAAAAAAATAAACTAAATAAATAAATGGATGGATAAATAAATAAATAAATCAGTCTTGAGCTCCCTTCCAAATCTGAAATTCCAGAGTGATTCCCTGTTCTGTAATTGTTGTCTCGCTCCTCAGTTTTCCTTGTATCACATTTGTGTACATGTTAGATCCCACTACCAGCACAATCCCTGGTAGAACGCAGGCTCACTGAGGACAGGGATTTTGTTTTTGTCTTTGTGTTTAGCACCTAACACATTTATACATAGAAGAGGCTTATCATAAGGCTTTTGTTGACTAAAGTATACAAAGCCCTGAGAGGCTACTTCTCTGGTCCTTTTGGCTGCAGGTACTGGGAAGAGTTTCACGCCTGTGCCCTGACTACCCTCCAGGACTGTGAAGAAGAAGCTACCCTGATCTGGGAGACATTAAAAAAGGAATCTAGGAATCTTCACTTTCCTGGGAACTTGTTTGAGCTATGCAGCCCTAAGGGTTCTGGTGGGCCAGGCCCTTTACTCCTCCTACCCTGGCACCTGCTGGGCACTGCTCTGCTTCTTGTTTGGTTCTAAGCAAGCTTGGGACAGTGCATGGAACCTGCCTCCCTGAGCCAAACCCTCTCCTGGTCCAAAGGAAAGAAGATCCTTTACTGCCATGTGCTAAGCCACATGAGCCAATGACTAACACCCACTGGTTTCCTGCCTAGGTAGCACCACCCCAGTGTCCCATGCTGAGAAAAGAAGCTCAATGTATCCTTTGCAATTAAAAACCTTCCTGTGAAGCAGGAGTCTTGCATTTTATGGATTTTGCCATGTATCAGCAAACCTTCCTTAGAAAGTCAACTTGGAAAGAAGGGAAGCAGACCTGTCAGAGTTGACGTATTAGAAACTCTGCATTCCCAGTATTAATGAGATTTTCCTACTATGTGAGGTCCAAATAATAATAGCTCACTTTGAAACAGCACTTGCCTTACAGCAGTCCTTTGAGCTAAGTTAGTGTAGAAAGCATTATCCTCACTTTACAGATGAGGAAACAGGCCCAAAGAGGGCAGTTGATTGGCCCAGGTCACAGTATAGTAAACAGCAGAACCCAGGACCTCTAACTAGTGCTATTTCCACCATACTACTTCTTTTCAAATCTACAATAACTATTAAGAGACGGCATTGCCAGGCCATATGACTGTCATGTAAATAGGGCGTTAAGGCTTGCTTTGCAAGCCTCTAAGGATGTTATTGAGTCTAAGCTTCCTAACAGGCCTGTGAGGAAGGAATTAGAAGTACCTTCTTTAAGTTCATTACTTATTATTCCACTATACCAGAAATCAAATTTCAAATCAACTGAAGCAAAAGGAAAAGAGGATGCCCTTCTACAGCTCTCCCTTCTCATAATATCCTATGGAGTCACCATTCCCTTATAAGATGCAGGGATTTAACCAGGATAAGAAAACTTGGGGTTTTGTCTGCTGGGACCATTGTGGAGAGAATTCATGCACTGGGTATGAAGCTGGACCCCTTCCAAAACAGAAAACCTATGTCAGTTTCTATGCCTTTCCCCACTTTTAAAGAATTAAACTTTAATAAAGTCACTCTCTTCCATCTCCTTGTATGGCAAAATACCACCTTTTGGACTTCCCTCATAGTCCAAGCTTTACCCTTTCCCAGTGTTTCTCCACCCAAGCATTTGCCTTCTTAAATTTGAACCTAGTTAGCCTTTAACCCTCCCTCTACAACATTAAAATCCAGAGCAGCATGGGAAATTCAGTGACTTCTTAAAGTAAAATCTACATTCCCTTCCCAGCTCTGGAATTAGTAAAGTGGAAAAATCTTGGCATTTTACAGGTCTTTGGGACAGGTTTCTGGCTCACACCTCTTCTCCATAAAGAAGCAAAAATTACTATGACTCATTAGCACCAAAAGTAGGTGCCAGGCAAATGTGGAACAGAACAGAGACTTTACCATCACTGTCAGCTGGGCTAAGAAATGATCAGGAGATGGTGGTGGTTTCTCTCCACTTGGTTTCGAAAGCAATTTCCTTAGAGCCTGGGAGGGGGAGTAGACTGGACTTGTAATGGTAAGAGCAGGACAGAGGGCTATCTAAATCCTGAAATGGTAGAGCAGGACAGGAACTTCAGTCATCTAGTCTGACCTTCTCATTTGACAGATGAAGAAACTGAAGCTCCAAAAGGGGAAGTTAGTGGCTCAAGATCACAGTTAGTTGCTGACTGAGACAGGACTGAAAGCAGTTTCCTGGTTTAGCATTCTCTTCATCAAAGCACACTGGTTCTTTACAAATTTATTAATAACTCTTATTTCGGTAGCACTTTAAGGCTTTGCAAAATGCAGTCAGTGCAACAGCTCAGTGAGTCAGGTTGGATCAGTATTATCCCTCTTTTACAAGTAAGGAAACTGAGGCTTAAGAGAATGGCCATTGGTCACATCACTAGTGAGTATCCAAACCAGGACTGGAACCCTTCTCCTCATTCCAGTTCTTGTGTTTTTTCCACTCTACCATCCTGCTCTGCTTGTACAATGGAAATGTTGCCCCTACAACCCAGGAGGGGAAACAAGAGGCCTGCACCTTTGTGAGACATTCTTCCCAATAGCTTATCACAGTAACACAAAGTCAGCACAGGCAGAACTGGAAAATACTGTATTTCTGTACAAAGGAAGTCAAGGAGCTGTCAGCCACTCCAACAGGAAATCCTTCCCCGAAGGAGCATCTCGACAGCGAAGCACTCCCTCCTCCTCCTAGCCACATCATCCCCAACGGGAAAGAGAAAAACCCTGGATGGGAACACTGTGCTTGTCCCATCACTGAGTAACCTTGTATTCCCATCTGTACTATAGTTCCAAGGGAAGAGGGAGTAATTGCCGAGGGTCCTAGGAGCTACCTCGCGTAGGAAGCAGGGGCAAGGGACAGGACAGACAAGGTGGAGCCAAAGGAAGGTCACTGGCCAGTATGTGTGTTTCAGGGTAGAAGGCTTTGGATTTCACTGGCATTCTGTGCCTCCATCAGCCTTGATGACCATACCATTTATGACCTCCCCATCCACAGAAACACATTATTATCCCAAACTGAACTTCTTTGGTCCAGTAAAATTGGAGAAGTTATATTTATCCCAAGTAGGCAGGGTGACTAGACAGGCAAGTGATTTACTCCTATCATGAGTTTCTTGATCTTTTTCTTTAAAAAAAAAAAAGGATGATGAGAAAAATAGTGGAGTGAGATGTCTCCGATTTTTGCTTGCTCCTTTTAATCTGCCTTGGCCCATAGGAAAGGTTCTCTTCCTGATGCATTTCTTCCCTGCAGATACCACTGCCTCAGCTTATGCCCTGTGGCTGACTGGTGGAGCCTGCTTCTCCCACACCAATGTCAACTTCACAGTGCCCAAGATCCTCTCAATGCCAGCAAAAAGACCTGGAGGGCATACATGGCCCCAGAAACCAATCTCCTAGACATTGGATTTGGGAGTAGAGTTAAGAGGGATCTCCTTGAGCTCCGTCCTCATACAGAGGTACTCCCCAATCACAGCCATCAGGGCAATACAAACAGCATGTACCAGCCACCAAGTCAGCGATGAAGGGAAATGGGAACTGTAGATCCAACATCCCAGGAGGTGGAAGAAGTGGACTGTGACAGTGAAGTCCAAACACTGTTTCCCTCGACGGATGAAGTATAACAAACCAAGAGCACTGTCATGGGGGACAAAATGGAGAGAGATCACTGGCTGGGTTGGCCTTCCTTTGAGAGAAGCATCTAGCAGTTTGAAGGGAACTCATCTGACAGGTCACTGATTAGACGGAATGAAGCACAACAGTTGTAAGGATAGGAAATGGGCAAACAACATACACAGAATATCACAGCATGAAGTAACTTTAGACACTACATAGTCTAACTTCATCATTTTATGTATGAAGTTCCTGAGGACCAGAGAGAAGTGACTTGCCCAGGGTGGTCACAACAGAATGGAGACCCAGAATCTTTGTCTCTTGGGTCTCAGCTCAATGGTCTTATCTCAAGACCACATTACATATGGCAGAAAGATACAGATATAAACCTGTCAGAATTACTTTTCTATGGAAACTAGAAATAGGGTAGATGCCTGAATAAGCTCACATTTTTTCTCTCCTCCCTAAAAAGGGGTTGTAGTTGTTCGGTTATGTCCAACTCTTTGTGACCTCATTTGGGGCTGTCTTGGGAAAGACACCCGAATAGTTTGTCATTTCCTTCTTCAGCTCACTTTACAGATGAGGAAACTGTGGCAAACAAGGTTAAGTGACTTGCCCACGTTCAAATAGCTAGTAGGTGTCTGAGGCCAGATTTGAACTCAGGTCTTCCTGAATCCAGGGCCAGCACTCTATCCACTGAGCCACCTACCTGCCCCTGAAAGGGGCACTCATATCAAGTGAGAATCTGAGAGGATAGCCCTAATACTTGGCCAAAAGAAGCTTTGTCTTAGGAATTCCACGTGGTTATGTCCAACTCTTTGTGACCTCATTTGGGGCTGTCTTGGGAAAGACACCCGAATAGTTTGTCATTTCCTTCTTCAGCTCACTTTACAGATGAGGAAACTGTGGCAAACAAGGTTAAGTGACTTGCCCACGTTCAAATAGCTAGTAGGTGTCTGAGGCCAGATTTGAACTCAGGTCTTCCTGAATCCAGGGCCAGCACTCTATCCACTGAGCCACCTACCTGCCCCTGAAAGGGGCACTCATATCAAGTGAGAATCTGAGAGGATAGCCCTAATACTTGGCCAAAAGAAGCTTTGTCTTCGGAATTCCATGTGGCCTTGTGAGGCTGGGGATACTCACCAGGTAAGAGCATTGAGAATGAAGGCCATCATAGATAGACGGCCAGGGGCAGTAGAGAAGCCCAGGATCTGAGGAAGAACAGAGAAGGAAGAAATCACAAATGAATGGAGTGACACTGGATACGAAGATGATTTTTCGGCAAGAGCCTGGATCAAGAACCCCAGCAGGATAATGATAATGAAATGACATGCTAATAACAGCTCAGATTTACATAGTATTTTAAAATTATTTATATACACATAAACAAAAAACTTCTATTTGAGAATCAAATATTCCCGTTTTTCTCAAGTAAAGATACTGAGGCTCAAAGAGAATAAAGAGGAAAAAGATCAGAACCTATTACCAAATAAGGGCTAGGTAGGTGTTGCCTAGATCTATGCACATTTTTATTCAGATGTGGGTGAGAAATTAAATCCTGAGGCTACTGAGGCCCAGTTGGGTACATAAGTACCCAATAACCTGATGATAGATCCTGGCCCAGGCTATGCCTCCAGGAAAAGTACCTACTGGGTAGCTTTGACTATGTCCCTGGAGTCTCAGCAAGGTCTAGAGGAGAAAGGTGGTAGTGGATTCTGACTATTCCTCCAGCCTCATCTCCCTATACTACCTCCTCAGGCACTCTGCTCTCCAACCCAATGAACTGCTCACTATCTCCCTACATATTCTACATCTTCCTGTCTCTGACAATGTGCCCTTCAACTCTACCTGAATCTTTTCCAGCTCAGATTAAACGCCACCTTTCCTGATCTTTACCTTCTTTGAACATGGTAGACTCTGTACTTTTCTTATGTTTATCATACTCTGTCCTTTGTATATATTGTACTTATCAGTGGGTCTTAGCTTATCCCAGCCCTAGACTCCTGATGGGAAGCTCTGTTAAGGCAAAGAGATTGGGTCTCATTGATCTTTATTTACACCCAGTCCACCTCCAACAGACAACCCAAAACTTTTTTGAGTGAATGATAATCACAATTCCTGGTTCTATAGTGACTAATAGTTTACAAAGTGCTTTCCATTCACCACTCTTCCAGTGAGCTAGATAATAATGTTAAGTACAATTGTCTCCCTTTTATAGATGAAGGAACCAAAGCTCTGAAAGGGGAAAAGTACTTTTTTTTCAAAATTATACATCTAGTAAGTGGTAAAGAGAGCTAAGACTTCAACTTAGGTGTCCTGACTCTGAGTCCAGTACTCTTTCCATTACTACCACACTGTCTCTGACTGAGCCCTGAATTCCCCTGTCTCAATCTTTGCCACAATGCCTAGAATGGTTTCCCACCCTCCACTCCTCCCATTCCCCCATCCCACTCCACCTGTCCAATTTCTACCCATCCTAAAAAGCCCAAGTCAAATACCATTTCTAGGATGTCTACTCCCCCCATTAAGTAACACCGTTCCTCTTTAGACCTCAAATACTATTTCGTTTCACCCTCTTTATTTATCATGTAACACATTACATAATGATTTGCATCTGTGTTTCAATTCGATCTACTATATTATAAATTCCATGACAACAGGTAACTTGTCTTAGCTCACCTTTGCAGCTTTGTATAAGCACAAATCTCTGTGCACAGTAAGTACTTAATGATTAACAAATTTGTGCTGGCTGGGTGCCCAAGTTAAACAGGGACCAAGTGACACACTGAGGAGCTGCGTGAATGAGAGGACTGAATGAGGGACTTCCTGCCCACCAGGGTGACTGAGTGGGTGACTTGAGTGTGACTGGCTGGCTGACCAGGTGGCTAGTCTGACTGATGACTGGCTGGGTGAGTGGGTGACTGAATAACTGGCTGAAAGTATGAGCCACTGAGTAGCTGAATGAATGAAAGTGATTGTTAGTGAAGGCGTGACTGACTGAACGAGCACGTTCCAGAGACACTGAATGTGGACCTTCCACAACCTCTGGGCTGAACATCTGGTTTCCGAGGACCCTTACCTCCGGGCTGAACATCTGGTCCAGAGTGGGGCTGCTCTGCACCAGGCTGTCCACCAGCGCCAACCACAGACCCAGGGAGCCATAGTACACGTTCTGCATGAGGACGATCTGGGAGACGATCAGGATGGGGTCCCACACGTAGCTGCGGAACTGGCCGGCCATGGCCAGGGCTCCAGGGCTCCAGCCTCCAGTTTCAGCACCCCTGCTGCCTGCTTCGCCCAGTGGTCTCCACGTGTATCCAAGCCATGGGAAGGGGAAGTGTGGAGGTCGAGGGCGGAGCCTTCGGGGTCGGGGTCCAACGTGCAGTCAGCTGGCAGGGAGAACTTCGATAACCATGACAACCCACATCCTTGAGCCATCCTCCTCCCTCCTCCCGACACTTGGCAACCCCTAGGAGAGGGGAGCTGAGGCAATTGAGGCCGCAAACAAGCAGTCTTCAGGGCCAGAGCACTCAGCAGCATTTATACCAAGCCGCTCTTCCTCCCACCCCGCCATGTTCCACCTTCCGATAGCTTGAATACTGGGGAGAAGCGCAGGGTGAGGATCGGCCTGTTTCCATGGTAACCAGACCCTCCCTCCACAGGGGCGGGGGGGGGGCGGGAAAAGGAGAGGAACGGACGAGCCCATTTCTGACAGAGGGTGGGGGGGAAGAGGACCCTGAGAGATCAGGCTGCCCCACTCCGGAAGGTAAGGCAGGCTCTCGAACCTCCGCAAGAGTCTGAGGTTCACTCACCCAGCTACGGACTGTGGGGCCAGTAGCTCGGCCCAGTCTCACCACGTAGCCTTTCGAGCGGCGCAGACAGCTGGAACCATGGTGGTGGTGGCACCTAGAGCGCCGCTACTCCGCCGTGTCACAGCCCCAGTAGGGGAAGGGAGCTAACGCTTCCGGGGACACGGTAGGGGGCGGGGAGGAAGACTGGAGAGAAATCCGGATTTGCACAGGCGCACTAGGAATGACCCGCGAAAGAAGCGGGGCGGAGGAGAGGGAGAGCTGCTGAGGAAGAAGAAGGCGCACATGCGCATTAAGGAAATCGAAGAGAAACGGAAGTGGGGCATTAGCTCAGTGGAACGCGCGTGCCCTCTGGCGGGAGCCAGTAGTTGAATGGCTTGGGAACCGAAGAGACGCTGTTGGAAGGAAGGAGGGAGGAGTCCTGAGTAAATGTAGGAGCCAAACTGGGAAATTCCCCAGCCAGAATGGCCTTGGCTTGGATCTGATGGGGTGATGCGACCTGGGATCTGCCTTTCTTTTCAGCCCGTCTGTGGTCACTGAGCTCACAACATTGCTTGTGTACCTAGTACAATTCGAATTTTAAAGCGTTAAGTGCCTACTGTATACAAGGGGCCGTAATGGTTTCTGTGTATCAGAGAGCAACATCCCAGACCATGTCCTCAGGGAGTTCACAGTAGAGTGGTAATGATAACTTCCTTTTATTGAGGCTTACATAAGGCTTTCCTCAAACTACAGTACAACATTTTAAAAATACATTAAGCACCAACCTTGTGCAGAAAAAGGCCATCGACTATGGAGAATACCAGTGAACAAAGTAAGCTCCCAGACCCAGAAGCAAATAGATCTGCAGCCATACAGCTAGTGCTTTCCCAAGCCTCAGCCCCTTTCAAGGACTATGTTTGCAAGCCACCTTGTCTCAGAAGTCCCTGCCAGAACCCTTTGCCTTACAACAAGTTGTGACTACTCTGCCCTGGGCCATTAAACCATTTGACCAAGCCATGGTTATTTAGATACCATGCCTTTCACTGCTAGGAAAGCACCAAGGACTAGGGCCTCAAACACAAGACCAAAAAGAGACCCTAGTACATATTCTATGTGTAGTTTCTTATAGCTGTTCATTATCCCCTATTATCTTGAAATAAAGCCAAGGAACTGCCACTAAATGTGAGCTCAGTGTTGTCCCTAGGGACCAAGTAGTTACTGACCCAGAGAGATCTAACCCAGTCTCTCCGTGGGCTTTACCTGGTGGTATTTAGGGGGGGAGATCCAATTTATCACAATCTATCATAGGATACTGGAGCCATAGGACAACAGGTAGTTGTCATATGGATAGAAGGAAAAATGTATTAGGTACCCACTATGTGACAGGCATTGTGCTAAGCTCTTTACAAACATTATCTCATTTGAGATTGTATATGTATGTATATGTGTGTGCATGCTCATGTGATATATGTATATATAAACACATATATGTGCATATATGTATATGAATATATATGCAGAGAGAGAGAGAATTCTCACAATAACCCTGTAAGGTAGTTGCTACTATTATCCCATTTTACAGTTGAGGAAACTGAGGCACACAGAGGTTAAGTGACTTGCTGAGGGTGGCATAGCTAATAAGTATTAGAGACCAGATTTGAACTCAGGTGTTCCTAACTCTAGACCCAGTCACTTCAACACACAGCTTCAGATGGCTAACAAATTTCCACCTCTATCATACCTTATCTCTGAGACTGAGTTGGTGAAAATTCCTTTCTCCCAGTTACCACTCCTCACCTCATCCTCACCCACCTAAATCCTACTCTTCCACAGTCTCTATCTTCCTTGCCCCCTGGAAACCACACCTCTTAACAAGTTCCCTCTCATCCTAGACACTTTCATTTACTCAGATCTCACATCTCACATTCTTTTCATCTTCTTTCACTCAAAGAAATCTGGCTCAAGCTCCCTTTTGAGTACATTGCCACTCTCTCCAGTAACTAGTTGCTCGTTCCCTCATGGTTTCAACATAATAATATGGGAGGAAAAATAGGCATTTCTTGCTTATCACTGCCACTTCTTTAGGCCCTTTCTTTGCCACCATCACTTAGCAACCTCTCCTTCTTTGAGGTTCACCCCACTGGTTTCTGTCACCCAATTCCAACCCTCATTGTTGTCATTACTGACATCCAAATCTTTCTATTTTTTCAAATTGGCACAATGGATAGAGAGTTAGGCCTAGAGTCAGGAAGAGGAATTTAAATTTGAACTCAAACACTAGCTGTGTGACTCTGGGCAAATCACTTAACATCTCCTAACCTCAGTTTCCTCATCTGTAAAATAAAAGTAATAAATACCTACCTCTCTAGGGATAAAATGAGATAATATTTATAAAGTGCTTTGAAAACCTTTAAGCTACGTATACTACATGTAGCATATATAACATGCATACTATATGCATATACACTATTATTATTATTATCTATAATTCTTTCACAGTCTTCCTCTCAATCCCAACCCATGCCCTTATATTTAGGGACATCATCAAACACTCTAATCTCCTAGTTCACCACCCTCCTAAACTCCCATGACCTAAATCTTCATTCCATCTCAGCCACATACAGGGAAGATCATATCTTAGATCTCACCATCACCAATAACTGCTTCCTCAAAGATTATAATAATAATATTAAGGAATATAGACTAGCTTTGTGATTTCCTTGTTATAGGAAACTCCCTCTACCAATGTTAATCAGGAACTATTCTGCACAGGGTCACACACCCAGTATGTGTCAGAGGTAAAAGGCTTAAACCCAGGTTTTCCTGAATGACTCTGAGGCTAGGTCTCTTATTCATTATAGCACACTGCCAATATAATGATAATAATAGCAGCTTGCAATTATATTATGATTTAATATTTACAAGGTGCTTCACATTATCTCATCTGATCCTGAATTATGAAATTCCCAACTGACCTCATCCTCCCACCCTTCCATTTCTCCCTTTGCTTCATACTTCCTAAGCCTACTCTTCTTGTAACACCTAGTACATCACTCCTACTCTCACCTCACTTCTTCCCATCATAATCTGGACCACATGGTTAACCAGTTCAACTAAAAGCTATACTCTTCTGTCGATTCTCTTGCTCCTTTGTCCTACTACCACTCATTTCTTGACAAACTCCAACCTCTGCCATCCTCCCTCTGCTCCTACTCAGGTGTTAGTGAATACAATTGAAAGAAGTAATGAAACCATGCAAACTGGGTCTGTTACATATTTATATTATCTAAACTCAAATAAGTCTACAGTATTGATTAAAAGCCCTTTTGAACACCCCTGATGAGTCCTCGTTGCTACTCAAAAATCCTTGTATTCTTCCCCAACTGACTCTGTCTTACCACTTACAGTGAGAGTTCCAAACCTTTCCCCTCCTTTCTCAAGACATTTATGCCAACCTTTGCCCCCTTCTTGGCAGAAGACCTCATCTTTTACTTTACTAAGAAAAATCACAACTATCTAGTATAGCATGTATAAAATGGAACTCATCATCTTTTCCCCAAATCCTCTCGTCTTCCAAGCTTCCCTATTACGGTCTAGGACACCACCATCCTTTCAGTTCTCCAGGCTCTCAACTTAGGTATCATCATCTACAAACTTTCTCTCACCACCCCCAACCCCACTCCCTATATCCAATCTGTTGCCGAAGCTTTGTAGATCTCACCTTCTCTACTCCACACTTCTCTCTGTTCCACACTTCAATATTCTTATTCTCTGTACTTTTGTTCTGGTCTTTGAGAAAGAGGTAGGTGGTCTTTTTCCTTGCCAAGGTCATTCAGTTAGTCAATAAACATTTATTAATGACCTACTATGTGCCAGGTTCTGTGTGTGCTAAGCACTGAGGATACAAAAAAGCAAGAGATAGTGCTTGTTCTCCAGGAGCTAATGGGGAAAGACAACATGGAATACAAAAACAATATATACAGGGTAAATTGGAAATAATGCAAGGGAAGGTGCTAGAATTAAGAAGGATTGAGAAAGGCTTCCTTTAGAAGGTGGGATTTCAGTTGGGCTTTGAAAGAAGTCAGGAATGTCAGAGGGTAGACATGAGGGAGAGCATTCTGTGCATAAGAGACAGCCAGAGAAAATGCTCAGAGCTGAAGGATGGGAGTATCTTCTTGGAGAAGAGCAAAGAGGCTGGTGTCACTCATCAAAGAGTGGGGTAAGGGTGTATGGTGTAAGAAGACTGGGAAGGGGGAAGGGGGTTAGGTGATGAAGAAGAGCTTTGGACTTGAAACAGAGGATTTTGTTTTTGATCCTGGAGATACTAGGGAGCCACTGGGGGGGGGGGGAGAAAGAGAGAGAGAGAGAGAGAGAGAGAGAGAGAGACAGACAGACAGACAGACAGACAGAGAGTGTTTGTGTGTGTGTATGTAGGGGTTGACATGATTAGACCTGAGCATTAGGAAAATCACCTGGTAGCTGCATAGAGGACCAATTGTAGTGGAGAGAAGTTTGTACCAGGCAGTATCAATAAGCTACTACAGTAGTTCAGGTGTAAGGTAAAGAGTACTTGCACTATGGTGGTGACAATATTAAGAGAAGTTGTTCAGTCACATTCAACCCTCTGTGACCCCATTTGGGGGTTTTCTTGGCAGAAATACTGGAGTGCTTTGCCATTTTCTTCTCCAAATCATATTACAGATGAGGAAACTGAGACAAACAGGGTTAAGTGACTTATCCAGGATCACACAGCTAGTAAGTGTCTGAGGACAGATTTGAATGCAGTAAGATGAGTCTTCATGACTCTAGGCCTGGCACTTTATCCACTTGTGCCACCCAGATGCAAAGGAGAGAAAGGAGTATATTGGAGAGATGTTGCAAAGGTGAGATCTACAAAGCTTCGGCAACAGATTGAATATATGGGGTGGGGTTGGGGGTGGTGAGAGAGGGTTTGCAGATGGTGATACCTATGTTGAGAGCCTAGAGAACTGAAAGGATGGTGTGGGGAAAGCTTGGAAGGGGAGAGGGTTTGGGGAAAAGATGATAATCCATTTTATACATGCTGAATTTAAGATGTCTGATGAACACCTAGTTTGAGATGCAAGTCTGGAGGTCATTAGAGAGGCTAAGGCTGGATAAGTAAATTTAAGAATCATCAGTTTGGAGATGATAATTAAAGTCTAAAGTAGCTGTGAGGTGACCAAGTGAAGTAGTATAGAGGAAGTCAGCCCAACTCCCCTCCCCCTTTCAGCTGCAGATCCTATTCCAATCTTCTCCGAGAGCTTAGTCTTTCAATCAAACCTCCTTCTACCCATCTTCAATCAGTCCTAATCTATTAGATCCTCCCCCACAGTCTACAAATGAGCTCAGCAATCCTTAAAATACTTAACTCTGCCCTGCCCTCAAGCTACTTACTGTCGAATATCTGACTTTCATTCCTACCACTCAACTGAAACTGCATTCTTCTAAGTACCAACAACCTCTAAATACTTTCCCTGGACTCATTCTTCTGAACTTCTCCGTAAATTTAACATTGTTTACCAATCCATTCAAGCAGCTGAGTGGCAGAGTGGATTGAGTGCCAGGCCTGAAGTCAGGAAGATTGTCTTCCTGAGTTCAAATGTGGCCTGTCACTCAACCCTGTTTGCCTCAGTTTCCTTATCTGTAAATGAGCTGGAGAATGAAATGGCAAATCACTCTAGTATCTTTGCCAAGAAAACCCCAAATTGGGTCACAGAGAGTCAACATGACTGAGCAACAAATTTTTTCCCTAGTACTCTTAACTACCACCCTGCTTCCTACTCATGTTGAGTTTTTTATCTATATTTCTGCTTCAAACTGTGTGTGTTCAATTCTCTTTTGTCTAATTCAGATGACAGGAAATACATTTCCTCTCACTTTCTTCATTTTTTGTATTCTCACCCCAATTATGAGAAATAATAAGTTCTACCTCCCTCTTCCTCCTTTCCACACTGGAATATATTCCTTCTTTTACCCTCTCTTTTGTTTCTCTTCTTTATAACCTCAGGAATTAACTCCCTCCAATACCCTGATAATAAAAGTTCTGAAGGACAATTGTTTTCTTTCCCCCGTTTAGAATGCAAACCCTTTATCCACATACAGCCCCTTCCAATTAATCAAATAAATTAAACTTCCCACTTGAGTTGCCATGGTCCCTGACCTCATGGGACTCACAGTCTAACTGGGGGTTGATAACCAACACATATAACTCTCATAACCATTACAGGTGACACGGAGTTCTTAATGCCATATCAACAGAGCACATAACAACTCTTGAAAGCTATTACTCGAACCATAGAGGAGTTTCAGTCAGTGGAGGGAGGGAGCACCCACAATAATGAACATCAATAGTCTATGTGTGATGTGCAGGAATTCTAATATGCACTTTGAATGTAAAGAAACTGAGGCTCAGAGATGGGAATAAACTTATCCAGAGCCTTAGAATCACATGGAATCTTGGAATGAGAAGGACATCAGAGGTCACCAAGTTCAAACTGGATGTGAACAAGAATTCTCTCTCTACTGTATGTAACAAGGGCTTATCCAGATTTTACTGGAAGGGCTCCAATGAACTTACTGCCTATGAGACAGCCTATTTCACTTTAGACTAAATCTAATTGTTAGGAAGGTTTGCCTTAAACCAAACCTAAATCTGCCTCTCTGCAGCTTCTGCCCAACTTTTGCCAAAGGGAAGTAGTGCCTAGCCCAAGGTGATTTCGTAAGGTGTTCACCAAGCTTATACATCAAATTGGTGACAAATTCAGGTTCTGACTTAACTCGTTTTCCCACTTGACCACACTGCCTTCCTTAGAGAGAGAGCACAAACCTAACCAAAAGAACACCTGATTAAGACAGATCTAACACATGATTAGCCTGATAAGGCTAAAACATGTCACTCAGTAAGAACTGTGCTAGAGGTGAGCATTGTTAAGGGAACCTCATTTGATAATTAGGTAACTGGAAAAAAGAGAGAGTGGCCTTTCAAGTAGCCACAGTTAGGGATAGCTCATGCACAGCCCCAAACTGCTACTGATATACAACAGTCAAGAAATCCAGAGGAAGGCCCTCAGTCCCTTGAATAGGGCCCAGTACATGCACCAAGAGTGGCAATGGATGGGAAGGCATGAATGGGATGTAATCTCACCATTCCCATCAGAGGGAGAAGCCACATGGACAAGATAACAGATTTGTCAAAATATCTAAATGTGTTAGGGGTGAAACTAGTTAGTATAAAGAAAGATAAGATTCCCTTTCCCTCACAAGCATAAAATGAGATAAGCTCAAATAAGCAAAATATTTTTTAAACTTAGAAGTTTCCTCCTAGCCTGGACCTGGATACACAGCATGTAACAGAAAAGATAGCTATTGAATTGATTTAAAGGTGAAGGAAAACAAGATTGAATTGATTATTTCCCTCACCTCCCAGCCTAAGCAGACTAAAACCCAGTTCTGCTTCATTAATCCTCAATTTTCCCTTTATAGAATAGAGGTAGGGAAGGCAAAGAGCCTTGGCTTAGAATTTAGGAAACGTGCCAATTCCGAGTTTTTTGGCGAACACTGTATCACCTGGGGCAAGGCACTGCTTCCCTTTGGCAACTGTCTCCCCCTCGGTAAAAAGAAAAGGTTCATTAGACTAGATGACCTTCAAGAATCCTTCTCAGTGGAGTTTTTTGGTACTAAATTTGTTTCCAGTTTTGACATTCCACCTTCCAGACAACTTTCCTACCCAGATATTCAATGAGTCTATGAATAATTCTTCTCACCCAGTAATCAACCATTTCCTATGTCTCCTAGATTTCTGATTAAAAAAAGAAGAAGAAAAAGAAAAAGCTCCTCAGCCTGGAGGTGAAGTGTCAGTTGCCGTGGAGGAATGCAGCTGAGGAGCCAACTTCCTGTAGGAATGAAAAAGGGGAATATGGAAATAGTCCCCTTTTGAAAGTGAGCTGGGCAGTTGAAAGAACCATGAAGTTTTATCTAGCATAAGGATAAGCATGGAGAAGTGGGTACCAGAGATTAAACTTTCAGTGGGAAAGAAGTTTCTTCTTTATTGAATGAACTGTGCCTTTTTCCTCATCTGTAAAATGGGAATAATAATGCCTTCCCTATCTCACGGAGCTATTGTAAGGAAATCATTTTGCAAACTATGACACTATATGGAAATGAGTGGTTATTTGTATTATTCAGTTGGAGGATTTTACAGTATCCTGCCAGCTTGAGGCTGGAATTTAGGCTTCAGTTTCTTGGACTGTCCAACCACCCCCGTTCCCATTCAAGCTTAGTGATGTAGGGCCCATCCCCCTCTTTTCCTCACTGGGAGTGTCCTGGCCCTGCCCCCTTTTCCCAAAATGGAACTTAGAGGTGGCTAGGGGCGGGCTGAACTGGGCTGGACTGGCTGCTTGCCTGTGCTGAATAGCTGGTTTCTGATGTAATCCCTTGAGTTGTGTATGCTCCTGCAACCCTTGGGAAATCACCCTTCCTGCCTGCAGCTCTCCCCCATCCCCACTCCTTCCTACCTGGGCAAGATGCTCTTTCCCTTTACATTTGCAGTTTCACTTCTCAGCTTCCTCATCTCTGGAAACCAGCCCCCTTCTCCCACTTCTCCTTTTGGTGGTTGATTTTTTACCAGCCTCTCAGATTTGGCACCTTGGGAGACTTCCCTGTAAGACTCCGAGAGAACAGGATAATATGATTTAGAGATGTAAGGAAAGTTAGAGATCCGTTTAGTTTCTATTCTCCCCCTTAACCCCTATATTCATTCTCTTTTTCCAGCTGTTAGGGCTCTCCACCTCCCCTGGGATTCCTGGAACTCTTTGATCTCTTCCTAAGCTCGTAGAAACCCTAACTACTATTAAAGTCATAGATTTAGTACTGTGAGATACTTTGACCTTTTGATTTCCAGTCTCCTTTACATTAAATTTACATTTTTACATAAAATAAATACATTACATTAAAAATTATGGAGAATTGGTCTCCCCACTTCCCCACTCCCCATAGCTTTTGTTTAAATGGATTATTATTGACATTTACCATATGAGAAGTGAAAACATCTTAGTATTATTATGAAAAAAGTTTTAACTTCTCGGATACCCTGCAAAAGTCTCAGGAAAGGTCCTTGGACCACACTTTGAGAACAGATGCCTTAGAAATAAATCACCTCTTCCACCCCCCTCATTTTACAAGTAAAGAAACTGGGGGAAGTTAGACCAGTTAAGTGGCCTCATTTATTCATTCACCAAGCACTTATTAAGTAGTAGGCCATTGCACTAGACCTGAGGATACAACCAAACAAAAAAAAAACCCAGTACTTAACCCTCAAAGAGCTTACTTTCTATTGATGGGAAACAGCATGAACAGCTTGATAATAAATACAGTCATTTCCTTGAGAAATTTGGTAGTAGTTACTGGTGGGTTGTACAGGACTTGGGAGGGGGGGATACTCCAAGTCATATGGTCAAATTAGAATCTGAACCCAGGGTTTCAGAGGTTAAGTGATTTGCCTGGGGCCACACAGCTGACTAACCAAATTCATTGCTCTCTCCATTGCACCACACTGCTACACAGGACTCACTGAGACCAGCCTGTTGATCCCAGCAAAGAGATAGCCATCATGGGGTGGGCCCCTTTTGGCTCAGACCTAGAAAGAGAAGTTTCAAAGATTCTGAGGGATGATTAAAAGGAAGCCGGATTCCAGGGAGTAGATCAAAAGGGAGGAGAATGAGAAAAAAGAGAGACCATGTTGTGGGGCTATTTAGGAGAAAACATGGGCAAAACCATGCTGTATAGAAAGTGTACTGGCCTGGGAATCAGGAGGTCTGGGTTACAGTCTCTACTTAGCCAGTAACTCCTTCTGTGACCTTGAGCAACTTATTTTCCCTCTCTAGGCTTCAGTTTCCCTATCTATCAAATATAGAGGTTTGAGTAAATGGTCTTTTCCATCTTGAACATCCTTCCAGTCTCTCAGTCGATGAACCCACTGTAAGAATCCAGCTGGAACAGCAGCAAGCTTACTGGGCTCCCCAAAGGACACCACTAATCTAAGGAAGGAACCCATAAACCCCACAGAAAGAGGATGACCCAGTCAGTATGGAAAAAGTCACTTTTAATCTGCCTTTGATTGGAACTCAATGGTAACAGAAGCCCCAAACCAAACCAAACCACGAGGCAGTCTCCTAAGATGCTATTCTCAGTTCAAACACCAAGATGGTGCTAAAATACCCTGTAGGTCCCCTACCCACCCTCAGGTCCTTTTCAAGTGCTTCCAATGTCCCAGAAAAGGGGCAGTTTCTCCTGTGCAGATGCAGAAGGATGGTCATTCCCAGAAGAACCCCCTCTATCCTTCCTCCCATTCCAGCTGGCATGCAGGCTCCTTCACATGCTCCTGTTGTAGGGAACATTTTCGAAAAACACCTTCCCTAGGGGAATCATGTTATTGGGGCAGGTTATGCAACTGTGTACTCACAAATTTGGAAAACCCATTAGGGAGTTAAGTATCTGGCTGAACTGGGCACCAGCCAGAGATTTCATCATAATGTGAAAGAGGAACTCAAAACCACAATGTCCCAGAGATAGAGCAGACTCTTTTCCCCTAGTTCCTGCTACTCAGGTAGCTGTACTTTGAGAAACATCTTTCCCTTCTCAGGCAGCTCCTTGGGAAGTGTGAGACTCCATCGACCAATGGGAATGGATGGAATTTGTCCTGATGATCTTCTTAGGAAGACCGTAGTTGGAGCCTCATTTACTCTTCTCCATTACTCCATCCCTGCTTCCAATCCCATTTAAACAAATACTCTGCTTGGTGGTTTATGCTTCTGGGGAAAGTAATTGTGATGGAGTGGAAAGAATACTATATTTGAAATCAGAGGACCAGATATTGACTTCTAGCTCTACCACTTACTATCTATGTGACCTTAGACAAGTCATTTCACTTTTCTGGGTTTCAGGATTTGGCTAGATGATCTCTAGAGTCCTTTTTCAGTTCTAAATCCTATGATCCTATCCTTGGTGGATGATCTTTCTACTTACTCCATCTTCCAGGGCCTGGCTATTATAAGCAGGAATAGCTAAGATAACTCGCTACTGACTCTCTAGGGGAGAACCGATTTAATTTGGTTCAGTTCAAGAGATACTTATTAAATTCCTGTTGTGTTCAGAGTATTGTCTAGGGGAGATAAGATGAAAAATAACAGTGTCCCTGTCCTCAAGGAGGGTACAGTCTGGAGGGGGAGATGATAAGGCACATAAAAACAACTCCCTAAGGATGTCTGGTCACCCCATTCCCATTTTCTGTGACAATTTCCTCCATGTTTGCCTTGGGTAAGAAACATTCAGAAGTGCTCTGGTGAGGGGACAAAGAAGATGCTTTAGTAAGTTTAAAATCTTAGTGCTTGAAGAAACTTCGGGACAGTATAGTTTTTAATGGAGAAGCTCTGCTTGGGAACAATTTATGCCTGTGGGGTTGGGATGGATCTCCCAAAGGTCTATTGTATGAGTGAGTCATAGTGTTTCTAGGGAAACAGGAACATAGTGGCAACTGCCTAACATTGGGAAAGGCTGTGGCTGGACACTGTGGCTGTGGTCGACGTCAACTCTGGGCTCATTACCCAGACGGAGGGAGATTTGCATCTAAGTAGGTCTAGGAAGGAAGAAGCATGTTTCTCAACAGTGGGGAATCCCACAGATCAATATTTTCTCTGAGTCATTTCTACCTCAGTTTCCCTAATGCTATCCAAAGCTGGGGTCCCTCTGCTGGTAATCTAAGGCACATATAGCTGGAAGAGATCATTAAGTTCATTTTCTAAGTCTCCTTCCTGATGTAAGAAATGTACCTAGATCATCCCCAACAGGTGAACATTCAGTCTCTGCTCTAACACCTTCAATGATGGAAAACTTGCTGTAGACTAGAGAGACAGCTCATTTCCCTTTTATTTTATTGTTGGTAGGATAGGTGCTTCTGGAAGGCTGGGGACTATTCACCGGAGCTTTTTTGATTCGCTTAGATTTTCACAGCAATCTCCTTCTTATAGTGGTTGGAATTCCCAAGAGCCCTAGGACATTTGGATTCTAGTTTCAGCTCTACTGCTTAATGGGCTGTGTGAGACTTAAGCAAGTCACTTGCCCTATTTGGGTCTCAGTTTCCTCATATCTATGAAAGGATTGGACAAGGTGATCTCTAAAGGTTTCTTCTGGGTCTGACCTATGGTTCAACAGTCTGCTGCCTGGTGTCCTAAACCTGGCCCAGTAAAGGAGAGAGGAGAGCTACTGGGGAGAGGGGAGTAGGAGGAAAGGGTAAAAGGAGGATGTGAAGGGTAAGCTGCTGGAACTGACTGTAAGTGCTTTTGAGTAGAGCAATGAACATTCAATTTTGTAAGTATTTAAACACTGAGGGGGATACAAAGGTTGAAGACCCTGCTCCTGGCCTTGCAAAGTTGAGAATCAAGCTGGGAAGACAAGATTAATCCAGAGAGAACAGTTAGAGAGCACTTTAGTGACTAAGCACCATTATCAGTGGTACAGACTAGTGTCAGAGAGTTAGAGCCGGAAGGAATCTTCGGGACAGTCTCCTCACACCCTTTATTTTACAAGAGGCCAGCAAAGGGAAGCGACTCACCTGTGGAGAAAGCACTGGACAGGAAATCAGGGGATGTGGGCTTAGTCCTGGTTTCCAATTCAGTGCTGTGTACATTTGGGGCAGCTAGGTGGTGCAATGGATAGAGTGCCAGGCTAGAAGTCAGGAAGACTCATTGTGCTGAGTTCAAATCCAGCCTCAGACACTTACTAGCTGTGTGACCCCGAGCAAATCATTTAATCCTGTTTGCCTCCATTCCTCTTCTGTAAAATGAGCTGGAGAAGGAAATGGCAAACCACTGCAGTATCTTTGCCAAGAAAACCCCAACTGGGGTCAAGAAGAGTTGAATCAACCGAACTAGAAGCTCTCTCCATTACAATATGCTGCTTGCATTTAGGGGACCCTGATCCTCAGTTCTCTCCCAGCCTGGGCTTTGTGGAGAAGTCAAGGAGATAGTTTAGGGGAGAAAATGAGGACATTAACATCCATGGCTAGGCATTCATTGTGGACTATAGAAGAGGTATACCAGGGTTGGGGAACCTCTGGCGTTGAGGACCTAGAGGGCCACAGGTTCCCCACCCTGAGTTACACTAATAGAGGATGAACCCTTTAAGAACACCCGTTTGGTTCCCTTTTGGTGCAGTGCAGTAACAGATAAATTGCTGAACCGGGAGTCAGGACCACTAGGTTTGAATCCTGCCTTAAATACACATTAGCTTTTTGATGATGGCTAGGTCACTTAACCTTTTCAGAGACTCAGTTTTCTCAACTGTAAAGTGGGGATGATACAACAGTCCCTTCCCTACAACACTGTCCTGAGGAAAGTGCAGACCTTAACATGCTGTATAAAAATGAGTTATTTTTATTTTCTAGACAACCAGGGGTCTGCCAATACCCAGTAATAAGTTGGGTGGGGCGCTGGACCTTTTCTTAGGGGTCCTGCTATCTATACTCTAGTGAGGCTTATGTCTTCTTCAGGAAAACTTACAAGTTAAGTCAGAGTCCTGCAGAGACAGGGCTTGGGCAAATGACATAGTGTAATCACTCTCCCATGTCCTCCAATAATTTAAAATATTACTGTGTGAGTGTGTCTGCATAGTTGGAGGTGTGGACTGTCAACAAGGTGCAGAAGGAACAGAATACCAGGAGTCAGGAGAGATGAGATTGCTACTTACTAGCTCTATGACCTTGGGCAAATAATTTCCCATCTCTGGGCATCAGTTTCCTCATCTTTAGAATGAGAATCATAATACTTTCACTACAGTATCATATTGTAAGGAAAGTACTTTGTGAATTGTAAACCACTCTAGATATGTAAATTTCATGGATTAATATACTCCTAGAAGGGTTCTTAGAAATCATCTAGTCCAACCTTCCCCATTTTACAGATGAGGCAACTGAGGCTGAGAAGTCAAAGTCATATAATAGCAGGGCTAGGATTTGACCGCCTTTTGCGTGCTTCATCCTGTCTTATGAATTATATTAATTTAATTGCAGGGGTCCGAATCACTCTACCCCACTTAGCCCTGAAGCCTTTATCAAGTAAGAACCTATGTCTATTGAAACAATCGATCAGAGATGTAAAAAGGCTTAGCCATCAAGAAGTAGTTTCAGATTGGTTGAAAAGGGGAAAGGAATAAACATTTATTTAACACCTACTATGTGCCAGCCAGACGCTGTATTAAGCACACCCTTTGAGGTTGGTGCTATTATTATTCCCATTTGACATTTGAAGAAACTGAGGTTAAGTGACTCATCTAGGGTCACACAGTTAATGTGTCTGAGGCCATATCTGAACTCAAGTCTTCCTGACTCCAGGCCTGGTGTTTTATCTCTTGTGCCACCAGCTGCCTCATTCATCAGCTTTTTGAGAGACTTGGTCCATGCCCTGCAAGGCTTTTATAAAATAGCAGACCACTTCAGAACCTAGAAAATTCCAGCATGTTAGATAGGTTAGGGTGGAAAGTTAAGCCACTGAGAAAGAACTGCTCCGGAGGAGGAGAAGGGCCCTTGCCCCAGGCGTAGCTTCATTCTTGGGGATTTTTCATCCATGTTATAGCAGAATCCCAGGGAATGCATTGGTAGTGTCTGCATCAGAAGACTAGGATGGACTGGACTCCAGGGAAAAGCAGAGTCAAAACTTCACAAGGAGGCCAGCAGGAAAGCTATACAATAGCTAATGGGATCATCTTGGAGACTCCAGCTAAAAGATTTCCAAGAACTGTGCTACCTCTTTGCTACATATGCTCTTCAGGCATGTGAGAGTGCCTACTTTTCCCTGGATTCTGTATGCACTTGTGGGAAAGTGCCACAGACTTTTTTTTGGGGGGGGTTTGTATCCACTATGCCATTATAGTAAATGCTCATTTCTAAAATCTGACAATTATGAAAGCACAACAGGGTTCTTAACTTTTTCTTGCATCGTGGACCCCTTGGCAGTCTGGTGAAGCCTATAGCCTCCTCAGAATGATGTTTAAATACACCTGAGTTTGATTCTTGCATCAGATTCCTACCAGTTGTGTGAACAGTCTCTTTGATCTCTCTCAGCCTCAGTGTCCTTATCTGTAAAATGTGGATGATAATAATAGCACCTCCCTCAGAGGGCTACTGTGAGGATTACATGAGATAATATGTAAAGTGCTTTGCAAACCTTAAAGGCTATATAAATTCTAGCTACTATTACTAAATGCATAAAATAAAATACATAGGACTACAAAGGAGGCCAATTATATTGAAATAAAATCATAAAATTAAAACAGAAAAACATTCCAGGTTAAGAACTCCTGTGTGAGGAAGGCAGTCCTCAAGATGTAGCAGCCTTGCTCTAGAGACCTGACTGGCCTTCGTGAGTAGGAGTTGGAAGAGCCAGCTCTAAAATTTACGTGTACTAAATAGTGACGATAATGATGATGTTGGCGAAAGGCAGACTGCCTAAGTAGAGACAGCCAGTCTCCGAGCTGATCCCCAGGGCCTGTATTCAAATCCTACCCCAGAATACATGCTGGTTGCTGGTTGTGATCCCAGGCAAGTTATTTAACCTCTCAGGTCCCCAGTATTCAAGTTAAGTCTACGATAACAAAACATTGCCAGACCCGCATTGCGAGGGCGAATTTCCTCCCTGGGAGTTCCCCACATCAGTGATTTCACAGTTCTAGCCTAATATTAATATGACATCAACAACAACGAAAACCCCCTATAGATTTGAACTTATTTTGCAACACTTCTACTGAACCTCTACCTCCTCACCTGAGAAGTTGGGCTGATTGACCCTAAAAGCTTCTTCCAACTTTAGATCTATGGCTCGATGATAGATCATTACTGGGGAGAAGATAGGATAGGGGCACTTCCCTCAGAACTCCAATATCTTAGGACTCATCTCTTAGAAGACAGAAGAAGCTGGCACGCGGAGGGAGCCCGAAGGGGTAAGTGCATAAGGTAGAAGGGAAAGGCTGGCGTGGGAGTGGCCTGGCTGGGGGACAACTGATGCACTGGTGGGTGTCCCGGGACTGGAAGAAGAGACTGAGACTTTTCGGATTGAATAGGGGTTTCTGGCATTCCGCGTGGGTTTGCGGATCCTTCCCCTGGGGGAGTGAGCCTCCGCAGCCTGGGGGATCGGCCATCTGAGCTCCGGGGAGCAGTCCAGGCTGGGGAATTCCGGGCGGGGGCGGCGGCTCAAATCCCTGGCTGGGCGGGGCGGGGAGGGGCGGGCAGCAGCAGCACGCCACCTATAAGAAGAGCGCGCTCAGCCGGCTCCGGACTTGTCCGGATCCCTAGCCTAATCTTCGCGCACGCCAGCCAGGCTGGGAGGCACCATGCCCCCGTTCGGCTTTTTTGCTCTCTTGCTCCTGGCCGCTAGCGCCGTAGCCGAATCGGTAGGTGCTTGGGGAGCCTAGTGTTTCTGAGTGGCCCTTGGAAGGGGGGGAGGTCGGTGGAAGTGGGGAGGGCTTGGCGCCTGCTTTGTGCTTGGGGTGCATGGCGGGGGCGGGGAGGCAGTGCTCGGACTCGCGTCTCCCAACCCTAGGGATGGGAGGGAGGCGGCCACTTCCACTAGAGTTAACTTTGTTTTCCCCTGTACTTTACTCTGGAATGGCGGTGAAGCAGAGGGGGCCCAGAGACGGGGTGTGGGGTTGGGCTCCTCTGCCCTCAACTCACCCCTCCTTAGGGTGACTGACCCAGAATGCCACCAACCTCGCCTCTGCCTCCCCACCTATACTGGGGTTCCTCGGAACCTCCTCTCCCCGAGTTAACTTTCTGCCAGGGACGTGATTAACTTGAGACCGACTCTCCCACCCCACCCCACCCCACCCCCGCCCTGTGGCCAGCCCCTATCCCATAGCTACGCCGCACCACCACCCCCTCCATTGGGCCCCAGCCTGCCTTCACTGGAGTGATGGGGGGGTAGGGGGAGGGTGCTGCTGGGGGACAGATCGAGCGCGCATAGGTAGAACTTGGGAGCTGAAGATCTTAAAACTCATCTAGTTTCCTCATTTTACATTTGAGGAAACTGAGGCCCAGTAGAAGCTAGGAAATGACAGAGCCACGATTTTCTCTTTTGACTCTCAGTCCCTTGATCTTTACAATTTTTCATGCCGGTTGGAGTTTGGGATTGGTGATATAGGCGACCTCCCTTCCTCTCTTCTTCTGGAGCTGGGTTCATCTCTTATGGTATGGCACGATCCAGAGGCTAGCCTCCAACTTCGCCCCTACCCCTCCCTCCTCCCCACTTAAAGGAGGGGAAGGAGGGGGAATCAAAGTTCAGCTGCTCTTGGTAGGAAAAGCCCCATGCTTTTAGCCTGGGTTTTCAAGTCCTTTTTCTGGCGCTAACTTCCTGACCTTGGACAAGTCCGTTTGAACACACGTTGTAGAGATTCGTTCTTGATGTGAGAGATACAAAGTTAACATTAGACCAGTTCCTGAGTGTAAGGTATGACGATCTACTAGTACTTCCCCTCACAGCCTCAATTTTCTCAACTGTAAAAGGGGGATAATGTGGCTTACACTCAAGTATCGCTCTGAGCTGTTTTGAGGATCAGAAGAGATTATGGATGCCAAGGTGCTTTGGAATTTTAAAAGTTTACATAAAAATGTGGTGTGTTATTGACTTCCCACCTGGTGGAGCCTGAGGTGTGAGTGTGGGAGGGAGAAACTGGACTGCCAAGAGTTATTGTCATAAACTACAGTAAAAAATAAACTACAGAGTGGACTCCACTGGGGTGAGGAAGCAGTGTTTTCTTGACGCTTCCCCCCCCTGCCAGATGTGTAAATGTGTGAAGCTTTGTTCTTCACCCTGTCTGTTGTCTGGAGCAGAGCTTTTTACCATTTTCTTGCTAAATTTTAGCCCAGGCCTGGGAGCCCTAGCAGCTTAATCATTAAATATTGATTCAACTTAGAACTCTGAGGCCTCTTGAGGACAGTTTGGGGGCAACCTTTGGACAGGATGGGCAATGATATCGTTCCATTCAACAAATACTTACCTGCCCACTCTGCAAGGAATTGTGTTGGAGATAGAGCTAAGAAAATGACATGTAAGCCCCTTAAAGGCAAGGACTATGAGCTTAGGGGGGATATATATGACATGTCCATAGGTTAAGATAAAACAAAGTAAAGGTCTAGATCAGAGGTTTCAAACAAGCTGCCTGAACTAGATTAAAATGTCATTGGGAAATATTTAGCAAAACAAATAAAAATATAAAACATGGACATTATTATATTTTAAGACCAAGTCAATTGTGACCCTCAGGGATGCTTATGTATCATTATTGGCTCCTTTTCTATTTGAGTTTTTTCATAGCATTGATGAAGATTAGTTTCTGTGGCAAGTTGGAGGTGAGAATAGTTTCTGCTTGGGATCAGGGAAGAAGGCTTAGAGGAAAAAGTGGTGCAGTTGAGAGAGTCCCTATATAGGGACAGAGGATTGGGAATACCTGAGTTCACGTCTGGCTTCAGACATTTACTAGTTGTGTGAACCTGGACAACTAGTCATTTAACTTAACCACTGACTGCTTTCAGTTTTCTCAGCTGTAAAGTGGGATTAATAATAGTACCTAGGCACTGGGCTGTTGTGAGGCCCAAATGAGATATTATTTGTAAAGTGCTTAGCACAGTGCCATTTGTAGGAGCTATTTAAATGCTAGCTATCACAATCGTTATTATTAAATGAGTTAACATGTAAAGCACTTTGCAAACCTTAAATGCTAAGCTATTATTATTATCATTACTACTAAAAAGGTCATTATTTGTAAATATCCTGGTTGCTCCTGTGTCCCATTTCAGTAGAATAATAATAGCCTTCAGGAACTTTTCATTTTGGGAGGAAGGGGAAACTCATCAACAATGTAGTTCACACTACCAGCTCTTTGGGAGCCCCCAAAAGAAAGACTAATTTGGGTTAGAGTAGCACATGCTGCCTAGGGGAGGTAGACGTTGAATAAGGAAAACCCTTTTGAGGGCAGAGAGTACCTGTTTGGATTTGTATTCCCAGGGCCTGGAACATAGTAGGAGTTTAATAAATGCTGAATCACTGAAATTACTGAACTGGAAGGTGAAGCCCCTATCAAGTTCAGGCTGTCTTTTGAGGAGAAAAATAACTAAAGAGACATTGGGTCTATTAGAAAGAGCACAGGATTTGGAACCAATCAACAAGCATTTATAAAGAGCCTACTGTGTTTACAGCAAGGCCAGTTTGCCTGGACCACAGTTTTGGAGAATGAAAGGGAGTGATGTGTAATAAGTTGGAAAGGTCATTTGGTGCCAGATTGTGAACTCTGAACAGGGCATATATTTATTTGGTCCTGGAGGTAATGAGCCAATTGGAGTTTGCTGTTGGTGAGCCATTGAAATTGGAGTCAGATCAGATCTCTCCAATTTTACTTTGGTAGCTAATTGGAGATGGGAGACACTTGTGGCAGGAGGGCCAATTTAGGAGGTTAGTGTAATGGTCCAGGTGAGAAATGATGAGGTCTGAGATAAAATAGGGGCTGTGGGTGGAGAGAAAGGGACAGGCAAATGCAGTGTTGTCAAAAGAGAAACAAGACTTGGCACTGATTTGACCGGACACCTGGAGCGGGGGTGAGCAGGAGAATGAAGCCGGGGTTAACATCCTGGGGGACTGAAAGGATAGTTAGTGGCGCTCATGGTAAGTTCCAAAAGCCAGGGCTAGTTTGTAGGGGAAAGGTGATCGTTTCTGTTTGCTTTATTTGAATTTGAGACAGTTTGAATTCCATTTCTGCGGTTATTAGCTGGCTCTGTGACCTTAGGCAAAACATTTCCCAGCTCCAGGCCTCGGTGCTCTGTAAAATGAGTGAGTTGTATTGGGTGATCTGAGCCCTCCACGAGTTCCAGATCTTATGATTGGGTGAAGAGGCTTATCCAGAGTCACATGGCAAATTAGTAGCAGGGCTGGAAGTAGAAAGAAACCAGGTATCCTGCCCAACGCCAGCCCAGGATTCTTTTTACTTAAACCACAGCTGCTTTCAAGGATAGGTAGGTTTGAAGAGAGGAGGAGGAGGAGACAGCACTAGCAAAGGCTTGAAAAGGCCCCATTCATTGCCTGTGGGCCGTGTGACTTCCGGAACAAGTCACTTTTCCTCTTTGAGCCTTATTTTCCTTCTGCTAAATGACTGTCCTGGACTGGTTCTGAGGTTCTTTCTAGATTTGAATTTTATGATCAGTAAGGGAAGTAGCAAAATTCAATACCTACTATGTTTAGAGCACTGCTGTGTATACAGTCTTCTATTTTTATGGGTCTTGGTGCTGGATTTAGAGTCCAAGGACTTGGGTTCAAAACCTGGCTCTGTTACCAACCTTTTGACCTTGGTAAAAATCACTTGGCATTTCTGGGCCTCAACTTTGCTTCTCCAGAAGTTATGTTCTCTTAGATGACCTCTAAAGTTCCTTCCAGCCTTAATTCTGATGCTGTGATCTCATGTTTACAAAGTGGTCAAGGTCACATGATTATTACATTGGTATAGCTGGGACTGGAACTCTTCGACCCCGACTTGGGGGTCTAAGGCACCTTCCTTCCCCTAACTCTAGACTGCCTGTGCACACTTCCAAACAGAGTGTTAGGCATCTCAGAAGTAGGGGAAGGAGTTTTTCCCCCTTTGAGCATCAGTTTCTAGTAGCAGTGACTTTTGGTTCATTGTGGCACTTTGGCAGGGCTAGATGTGCCTTCTGCTGTATGGAGGAAGTAAAGGGAGCAGGAGGGAGCCTGGCCCTCTGTCCTCAGTGGAAGAGTGAGATGTTTACTTGAGTCACAAGGATAAGGCGACCTGCTGTTGCTTGCTTGACTCCTGGTAGGGGTCATTAATCTTTGACCTCTGCCCTTTCGTTCCAGTTCCTAGCTTCTGTTGGCCCCTTAAACAAAGAAAAAAGGCCAAGATTTGTCTCAAAGAAAGAATTACATATTCCTTTGGGTTACCTGACTTGTGGTCTGAACTTGGGGTAGGGAAAGCAGAGAATAAGGATTTAATGCAAAGGTGATGGGAGAAGGAAGGGAGGAGGTTATAATGATAACTCTGGGGTTTTTTGTGTTTTTGTTTTTCTGACACATTCATACCCATTCTTTTATTCAATCTTTTTTTTTCCCCCAACCCTGGAAGCCAGAAATTATATCGGTTTTGCAAATGAGGAAACTGAGGCCCCCATCACACAGCTAGTTTGTAACAGAGCTGAGACTTAGAGCTGAAGTTTATTGATTCCTAATCTGGCATTCTTGGCTCCATAGATGATCTGTGCCCAATCGGGTTCAGTGAAATGATTTATCCAATAGCCCAGAGCTGGCATTAAAATTTGGGTCTCCTGACTCTATCCAATTCTCACAAATAGCAGAATATTAGAGCTGGTCCCTTAGACCATAGTCCAACACTCATTTTACAGATAAAGAAACTGAGGCCCAGAGTAGAGAAGCTATTTGCTGCTCGAAGTCACACTCATGTAAATTCTCTAGTATGTCCTACTCTCTCACTTGGTTTCCTCCAAAATTCCATTTTGAGAAAATACATCTTCACTCAAAGTGGCTTGATCTTGGGCAGATCACTTAACCTTTCTTGGTCTCAGTTTCCTCATCCATAAAAATGAGGGAATAGAACTTGAGAAGGCCCTTTCCAGCTCTAAATTCCGTGAGCTTTTCACTCTGCTTCATGTGACATACTTTCAGGAGGGGGGTCTGCGTAGAAGCAGGTTCCTTAGCTGTTTGCCCTTGTACGGTGTATTTGTGGGTCACCCCTCTTGGGCCCGATGCCTGGGCCCAAGTTGGTTACAATTTCAAACCAGTTCTTCCTGTCCGGTGGGGAGGGCACTCCCTGGGGCCTGTTCCTTCGGTGCCCTACTCAGCTTTCCTGCCCCAACCAATTAAAGGCTTCCTTGTCTCTTTTTGGAGTGGCTGGCTCTCAGACAAGCTGGCTGCCATGGCCTGGGCCCTACTGTCATTGGAGGGAGATATGGAAAGAGGTCATCTAACCCCTTCATTTTTCAGAAGAGGAAACTGAGACTTAGGGGGTGGTGAGGTGCTTTGCCCCAAGTCACTGGCTGGACATAGAGAGAGGCAAGATTTGAACCTTTGTAATCTGACTAATTCAGTATTCTTTCACTTAATCCTCTCTGAGTCTTGTTTCCTCTTTTAAAAAATAGGGGTGATAATCTCTAGCCTGTCTATCTTCTGGAAGGTAGCCAGAGATCCCATGAAAGGAGGTCAAAGGCAGAAACAATGATCCAATATATGCCAAAATATTCACAGCAGCATTTATTGTCATAACACCATGTCTGATAATTGGGGAGAGACTGAAAAAACTACTGCATGTGAATCTAATGGAATATTATGGAGCAATGAGAAATGACTAATATGCAGAATTCAAAGCCACATGGGAAAATTTCTGTGAACTGATAGTGAAATGAGTAGAACCAAAAAAAGCAACGTACACAGTAACTACATCACTGGAAATGAAAAGATCGTTAAAGGAAGCCAGACTCTGAGTAATTGAAAAACCAATAAATGGTCCCTGGGGATAGTTAATGAAATCTTTCTCAGAGAAGCAAGGGACCACTAGGGCAGAATGTTATATATACACTGTCCTATGAGGTCACTGTATTTGAGTGTTTTTGCTTGTGTTTCAAGGGAGGGCCCATCTAGGAGGTGGGGAGGGTGGTTATCTCCAAAAATGACTGAGGTAAAAACAAGGCAGCCACAAAATGATGGGTAGGCCCTCATCTAGGTCTTTGTAGGGAATGTGGCTGAGCTATGGCAACAGGGAAGAGGAGAAACATTTCTCCTCCCACCTCTCTACCTTTGCGTTGAGACAGCTGGTGGTAGAGCTGGTCACTGGTTCTCAGAACATTTGGGCTTAAGGAAGGCTTCTATTCTACCCTGGTCAAACTATCTCCCCCTCGAATGCATAAATGTCTGGGTGAGGGAATAGAAACCACTAGGGGAGGCCTTCAGAAATGTCCCTATTGGATTTAAACCCTGGTCTGGAGAGAGGGGCAACTTGGAACTGTTCTTCAGGAATAGGCTGAAGAGATCAGAATGATAGGGTCGAGAGAGCCTCTAGAATTTAGGAAGTCAAAGCAAGAAGGAACCCTAGAGGTAGGGGGTCATCTAAGCCAGCCCTCCTCCCCTCACTGTTATCAGTAAAACTGCCCAAAGGAGGGAAGCCTGTCCAGCGGTGCACAGCTAGTTAGTGATAAAACTGGAATCCAAATTTATGCTGTCTAGGTTTGCTGCCCTTGAGAAGGTCAAGGAGCTGAAGGGAAGGTGAAATCATAGAATAACAATTAAAATTTATCTAGTGCCTTACATATGTTAACTCGCTCAAGCTTCAAAACAACCCTGTGAGGTGGGGGCTGTTATCCACCTTCTTATGAATGAGAGAATAAGGCTAGAGACTCGAGTGGGTTGTGGGTGTCCAAGATTGGAATCAAACTCAGATCTTTTAACTCCAAGCCCAGCGCTGGATTTATTTTGCTAGTCATCTCTTTTGGGTCATTATACCTTGTGTCTTCCATATGGTAGGACAGCTCAGTTTTTTTTTTCTTTTTAGTTTTCAACATTCACTTCCACAAGATTTTGAGTTCCAGATTTTCTCCCCATCTCAGACAGCTCAGTTCTTAAGCCAGTATGGGATACCCCAGCTGCTCTGAGCAGGGAGGATGTTGATTTTTCTCACCTTAATTGTCCTTAAATCTGGACAAATCCCATCAATCAAACAGGGTATTTATTATCGACTGTCTGCTACCTAGAGGACACTGTTGTTGGCCCTGGAGGAATGGGAACATAAATCATGGGCCCACCTCTTTGAGAGCTCCTCGTCTGGCTGGGAAGGACCTGATGCATTCAAGAAACCCCTGAGTTCAAATCCCGAGCTCTGCTACCTGGTGTTTTTTTTTTCTTCTGAGCTTGTTTCCTTGTTTGTAAAATTGGTGGGATTATTATATCCTGTGATCTCTAAGATCCCCACCTGCTCTAAATTCCTTTGATTTTTGTACTTCTTCAGTGAAGGGAAAGATCACTGGACTGATGGGGGGGGATGGAAATCGGCTACGGGGTCACTGAGGATCTGCTGTATCTTGAAGGAAACCTTGCAGTCAGCTAGGAGATAGTACATACTGCATGCTTTTGGGGAGGGTACTGGCTTTGAGCTGCGTGAAGGGGCAGGGTGGGTGCCAAGAATGTCCCTGGAGAGGGCTTAGCTTTGGATCTAGTAGGGTTCCTTCGATACTCCATTACCTTTATTTATAGGGCTATCTATAGGTAGCTCTCTAGGATTAGAAACTTGTGCGTGTCACTTTGTGACTGTTTTCCTGGAATGTGGCCCTGAAACGCTGGAGGGTTAAAAAGAATCCCTGGACCTTACCTACTTTAACCTCAGGGGCAGGCAGCCTGACCCTGCCTAACAAGGTGGGAGGATTGGTCATTGGAGATAAAGATTTTTTTTTTTTTGCCTGGGGGAGGGAAGCAGAGACTAGACTAGAACTTAGAGTGACCTCTACTTTATCTGAGGAAAGAACGAAACTAGCACTTACTAAGTGGCCACTAGTGCCTGGTGCTTTACAACTATTATCTTGTTTGCTTTTCACAACAGCTCTGAGTGAGTAGGTGCTATTATCAAATTTTATAGTTGAAAAAACTGAGGCAGACTGGTTAGATTTGAACTTGTGTCTTCCTGACCACAGACTATTTGCTGTGCCACCTAACTGTGCCTTAGAAGTTGAAGTTTAACTCAATTGCAAGGTGGTTGGACCTAGAAAGAATTTTTTTTTTGACATGTGGTATGGTAGAAAAGTCCTTGCCTAGTGGCTAGAAAGCCTGGCTGTCCTACTTAATTAGCTGTGTGTCCTGAGTCAAGCCACTTCTCCTTTTTAAGTTTCTTGCTCTATAAAACAAGAGGGTTGGCTCACGTAAATGATTCCTAAAGTCCTTTCCAAGGCCTCTGCCAGCTCTGACATGTCGATGTGCCCATGAATGGGCACATGAGCCTGCTGTAGGCTGGGGAGGCCACCAGGTAGAGGTACCAGTGCTCTCTGCCTTAGTGACTGAGCCAAGCAGGTCCAGGCCCTGGCCCTTCCCCGGCCTGTACGGGAAGAGAGGGAGGCTGGTGCCTCTTAACTCAGCTGGATGTCACACAAACCATCGATTCAGGATTCAGTCCTTGCTGCCTCCACCTCCCCCAGCAACAGAAGATCCGTTCAGGGCTTTTCCAAGGGCTCTGAATGCTAGGCTATGGGGGGGTCAAGGCTGCCCCACTTTGCAAATTTGAAAAGTCAGGCACCCAGCTGGCAGCTCTATATCAGTGGAGGAGGGAGCTGGAAACCCATCTTGGCACCATACTGAAGAACAGGCCTCCACACTGGGATGGAATGGGGAGAAGGCTTTGGAAATGACCCATTGGAGAAGAGGGCCTTAGCTTTGGGTCCCTGAGTCACAGTCGGACTAACTCACCCTGAGTCATTGTGCTTCTTGGGAACTGCTCCAGGATTGGTGGGGCCCAGACTGGGAGGCCCCTTGGGGCCCAGGAAAACTGTTAAGCCCTCTCCTTGGAAAGTCAGTTAAATATTGACTTACCTGCCACCCTTTCTAAAGAGTGGAGTCAGGGACACGATGAAGCCTGCCCCAGACCCCCCCCTCTTAAGGCAAAGCACCTGGCCTTTAGTTCTTCTGGAGAGTTAGTATGGAGTAGAAAAGAGACTGGCTAGGGGACCCAGAGAACTGGGTTTAAGTCCAAACTATGAAGCTTACAAGTTGTGTGACCCTGAGCAAATCAGTTAATTTCTGAGTCTCATTTTGCTGCAGAGCACTGATTTTGTAAGTGTTTAACGTGAAGGCGTATCTTTAGTTGTTCAGTTGTGTCCGACTCCTCATGACCCCGAAGACCAATAGTTTCCATGGGTTTTCTTGGCAAAGATATTGGAGTGGTTTGCCATTTCCTTCTCCAGTGGTTTAAGGTGAACAGATAAGTGACGTGCCCAGGGTCACACAGTTAGTGTGTGTCTGAGGTTGGATTTGAATTCAGGTCTTCCTGACTCTGGACCCAGCATTTTATCCACTGAGCCACCTAGCTGCCTTGGGGTGCGTCTGGAAATGATTAATATTTTAGAGGGCATCAATAAACTTGTTTTAAAAGAAAAATGCTACAAGCCATTGTGCTGATGAGTTCCTCAATTGTGTCTTGGGGTGGGAAGAGACTGGAGTCTGGATAGCTTCCTCTGCTGAGGAAGTGTCTCTACCTGATGGTTTAGGGGTCAGGTCCTCAATAACCCCTGTGGGAAAAGATCCTCTTGAGTCAGCAACAGGTCATTCTGAATCACCTGGTTGTATTTGCACCCAGAATCACAGACTGTCAGAACTAGCTAGTGTGGACCTTCAAACTCGTGTCCAGCCCTCTCAATTTATAGATGGGAAAACTGAGAGCCAGAAAAGGGAAGTGACCTGTACCAGGTCACACAGTTAATTGACTTCAGTTCCAAAATTGGGGCTCCAACCCATGGCTTTGGACTCAGCTCTGTTTTCTTTCTACTGAATTGGGCTTTTGGTTCTGTCTTTAACCTCCACCCCTAAGTCAGGCCCAGTGTTCAAAAAACCCTAAGCCTGGACCAGGGCTGTGGGGATGGGGGGGCTCCTTTCCTTTCCCTGAGGGATCCTGGGGGTAGAGCCCAGAGAAGCGGCTGTTTTTCTCCCTCTGCCCTACTGCTCTGTTGTTGGGGAAAAGGGTGTGGTAGGGCCTAGATCCAGAATTCTCTATTTATTTACCTAAGAGCTAGGCTGTTTGCTAATTATCAGATGAGTTTATATTTAAACTAAAACTAGTTCTTAGGTGTCCCTCCCTATTTGTCTGCTGGCCCAGAGTTGAAGGTACTTTGTGGGGAAGGGAATGGGAGTGGGTCTGTCTTACAAGTTGCTATCTGGTCCTGTGGAAAGGAAGCAGTAGGAAGGAGCTTGGGCTGTTGCATGTAATGGAGACTGTGCTAGACTGAAAGTCAGGGCCCTGGGTCCTGTACAGTGATGTGATTTCCCCTCTCTGGGCCTCAGTTTCATCATCTATAAAATGGGCTCTTATGTGACGAGCAGGATAACAGGATAAATAGGAGTGGAATGCTCCCCCCCCCCACGCATATACATATTAGTCCTTGGTCCCTCTGTTGTCCAGTTGGTCTCCTTAGGGGGCAGCAACCTTAAGTGTAAGTGTGCCAATCGGCCATGGACTTTGTCTGTTTAACCTCAGTGGTCTGGGGTGGGGGAAGAAGGGCTGCCCCTGTGTGGGGCTGGCAGCCCAGCTGTTCCCAGTTCCTTCTGCCCTGAAGCCAAAGGAGCTGGAAGTCAGGTGACCGGGATAGTGGAAAGGGGTGGGGGTAGGGGGGTGGCAAGTATGTGTGTGGAAAGAATGACCCAAGCAGAGAAACAGCTTGTGGCCAATTGCCGGGACCCCGTGTACTGGGACCTTATGAGAAATCTCCCATTCAGAGCCTGGGGGTGGGGGTGGGGCTGGCTGATGCCCCCATCACCCGGGGAGATCAGGAGGCCTCTTCTATCCCCAGCCTGGGGAAACCTGACCTGCTTTGCCCAACTTTTGTGGGGCAGACTGACCCTTTCCAGACAGGAGCCTTCTCCCAAGGCTACATGCCCACCCTCCCTCCCACCCCTGGGGACTGAAGGGAGAGTCTGGGGAGCCAGGCCTTCTGGATTGGTTACAGGGTGATATAATTAAGGACGACAGGCCTGGAAAGAGGCTATTGACTGAGGTTGGGAGAACAGGAGATTTGTGTTCAGAGCCTGAGAGCTCCTCAGGACACTTATCCGGCAGGGATTTCAGATCTGGTTCTCAGATTAAAAGGCCAGGCTCAATGCATCTCTCTGTGAGCCCTTGGAGGAAGGGGGTGGGGTACTGGGGCTCTTTCTCTTTTTTCTTCTCCTTTGGCCTGCCCTTAGCTATCTCAAAAAGAGGTTTGAGCACTTTCTAGCATCCCCAGAACCAATCGCCACCTGACCAGAGTGCAGAGTGCAAAGTACAGAACTGGGTCCCAACATAAGAGCCTTCCTGCCCATGTGCGCGCCCCCTCCCCCCTCCCCGTACACCAGCCGGGAGCTGCCCCCTGCATGGGGATGAATAGGCCATCCCACAGGGTTCTTGTAAAAACTCCTTCCTAAAGACTGGCAGCCTGGGTCTGGGCTCCCTCCAGAGTGATTGTGTTGAAAGTAATCTGACCTTGGAGCCGAGCTGCCTGCTTGGCTAGCCATTTGAGCTCCTATGGAAACCTGGTTTAACTCTTTGAGTGTAAGTAACTGCATGTGTGACTTTGGACGAGTCATTTCTCCTCTTAGGGCCTCTGGTAAACTGAGGAAGACTGGTTTTTAAAGGCCCCTTCTAACTGACATTCTTTCTGAGTCTGAGAAAGTCCTTAGCCCTCTGGATCAACCATCCCATGTGACCTTGGATATGATGACCATAGGATTTAGAGCTAGAAGTCCATGAGTGTGGGCATGCGCATACATGTAGGGGGAGGAAATGTGAGTCTCAGTCTCCCCCCCCTCACCCCACCCACAAGAAAAAAAGATAGGCTGGGCAAATTCCAGTAGTCCCTGGGCTGATTTTCCAGGTCTCAAGCACCTTCTACTTTCTACTCTTTTCCAAACGGCCTCCCTCCCCAACACATGCATTTCCCTGTAATTTTGAACTGCTTGGCTGAGTCCATTCCTGCTTAGTTTTTCTTTGAAGGGCTGCAGAATTGCCTTCATGTTTTAAAAGACTCCTTGCCTACCAAACAGATAGATTAGCTTTGAAGTTTTCCCCAGATTATTCCTAGATCTACTAATCTCCCTCAGACTATTCCCCCTCTACCGTAGCTTTTTGAAATCCTTTTCTTCCTTTTAAACCCCAGCTCACATGCTGCCTCTTCCATGAAGCCTTCTCTGATTTTTCTTCTGCATCTCTCCCCTAAATGGTTCATCTCTTTGCCATAATTCTGCTTTTATCATGTTTTCTGTATGTATGTGCACACTACAATTAGACTGTAAACTGAGGATGGGGACTATGTCTTGTTCCATCAGGTCCAGCATTGCCCTTGCATATAATAGATACTTGCATGTTAGAATTGATAAGAGCGCAGTCTGTTTAAGCCAGAAGGAGGTGAGAGGGAGAAAGAAGGCTGTTGGAGTATAATCAGGTTTTCCTGGTTAAGTGAATAAGTGAATCTGAGATGTATAAGGCAAAATGGTATGAAAAATCCAAAGGGAGTGGTTGCAGGGAGCCTGAAGATCCCAGATGAACTGGGACTGCAGTGCTTTGAATGGAACAGTCGGTCCCAGTGTGGGTGTTGGGGGACACTTGGGTCCTTATTCCCTGGGCACATTTCATCCTATGGGGTGGGGAAAGGGCAGGGTTTCTTCCTTGGGTCCCTCTGCTTTTACCAGTGGGTGCTGAACTATAGACAAGCAGTGATTCCCAAGAGCCAGAGGAACAGCAGGACCCACTCCATTATTTGGAGCAGCCCCATTAACCAGCAAACATTCTGACCCTAAGAAGGAGTGGAGGAAGCAAAAAGTCTCTAACTCCTAGCCCCTTTCCTCCAACCCCAGGAGCCAAGTCTTAGAAATTTTCCCTGAACGTGCCCTTCCCTCTCTCCTCACCTCACAAACAGTTAACCAGGCCCTGCCTAGAGCCCTCTCGAGAAAGGGCCAAGTTTCCGTTTAAACAGTACTTTAAACAACCTAGATGTTCGCTATGTTTGTTCTGTGGGCAAAGGGAGGAGAGGTGGAGTGGAGAGCCTGGTGGGTGATAGGACATTGAGGCTTGCCCACGGGCAGGCTTCTTCCAGGAGCCTGCAGGGAAGCATCTGTGCCCCTGCCTTCTTCTCCTTCCTTCCTTCTAGTATTGGGGGCTCCTGGGCGGCCTGGGCCTGTTGTCTCGTAGCCAGAATAACTGGCCTCTGATGCTATTGTCCTCCTGGGTGGGTAGAGGTGAGAGATCTTCTGACTCCTGGTGACTGACTGGAATTAATGCTGGATCTTTACCCCAACCCTGAGGGTCGTCTCCTCGAGTACTTTATAACTGTAAGCCCGGTATTACTGGCCCATAGGGGTCCTTAAGGGTTGGGAGTCACCATCTTTTTTTATCATTCCTCTTCCACCCTGTATCCTGTCATAGTTTAGGGTAGCCATAGCCATGTCATAAAAAGACCTTAGTTCTTTGACCTTGAGCAAGTCAGTTTTCCCTCATATAAAATGAGGGGACCGGACAAATCCCTAAAAGGGGTCGGGCTCTGATTCTGTGTGTGTAAAGCCTTTTGTTGGCATTTGGAAGCAGCATGATCCAATGTGAAGGGCCCCTCTGGCTCTGGAGTTGAAGACCTGAATTCAAATTCTGCTTCTGATAGTTGCTGTCTTTGTGATTTTGGACAACATCTAATGGATAAAATAAGGGGGTTAGACTAAGTGGCCTGAGGAAGACCCTCCAGCACTCTATAGTTCTGAGTCTAGGAACTTGAAGAGACTTTAGGATAATAGTAGTTCCCATTTCTTTAGTGTTTTGTTCCTAACAAACTTGGGAGAAGAGGTAGTATTAGCATTTTCCCCATTTTTTTTTTAAAGAACATAATCAGGTGGTGACTTACCTAATGTAGCTATAATAGATGTTCAAGCTAGGCTTCAAGCTTAGGTTTCCTGACTCTCAGTCCAGGCTATGAGGTTCAGCAACATTTTGTCCTTGGAGCCCAGCAAAGGCCAAGAGAACCCTATGTCTCTTTCTGGGAGGGTACCTTTCTTGAGTGGTGAGAACAGGGAGGCAGAGAAACTGCAGACTGGCTTAGAGAAGTTATGGAGATACAACACGAAAATTGCTTCCCGGGAGGATGACCTTCCCTCACGTGGTCCCTGTCCTGTAGTTGGGCTAGGCTCTGGGGACTGTTGGTATATGCTTCTGCAGACATAGACTGCTGGGTGGCCCGAGTTCTGAAAGAAAGCTACCCTGTGCTGAATGGGCCCTGTGTAAAAAGGGGCCACAAGGAGGGGCTAGGAGGGAGTTGAAGGCTGGCCGTGAGCCTCCAGGGGCCGGAGGCTTGCTGCCACCATCTTGGCCCTGGCTTACACCTACCTCTGGTGCTGGCAGTACCCAGAGCATGTTAATATACTACCTCCTTAGGCCTAGGATTCTAGGCAGGAGTGTGCTGGTATATGTTTAACAACCACCTCTCCAGGGGGAAAATGCAAGACACACATTTAAGTTTAATCTGTGTTATTGACCCTTTCTTAGAGTAGAGTTTGCCTATTTTCAAGGTGTAAACTCACACCTGGCCAACTGGCAGCTTGCTTGAGCCCCATCACTGGTCTTGTGCCAACCTCTAGCCCTATATAACCTATAGCAAGTCACCTTTCTCCTGGACCTCCATTTTCTTCTTTGTAAAAGAAAGAAATTGGGTTATATCATTTATAAAGATCCTGCTGGCTCCCATGTTCAGTGTTGGACAGAAATCAGCAAAAATAAACACACCTTGAGTACCTACTGTGTACAAATCTTGTCCTCAATGAGTTTATGGTCTTCTAGGAGAGGTTAAACATGTCCACAGATGAAATAGGATGTGAGGCTGAGGGTGCTGGAAACCAGGGAAAGGGCATTCCTAAGATGGTACGATCAGAGAAAGTTGAAAAATAGATTTCGACATGCTGATAGGAGAGAGGCCTGCATTCCAGGCACAAGGGAATGGCCCTCTCTCTGTATATTCCCTTTCGGCTCCGACATTCTCCATTTTAAATTCTGGGATTCTAAGATCCAGTAAATGCTTGATCCTGACTCAGATGGGAAAGTGTGGCTGCCTCCTTCCTCTCTTCTCCCTCTCCTCAGTCCCCCTCCCCCAGCCCTGACACCTTTTCTTTCCCAGCCAAGCCTGAACCAGGTCTTTTTTGGAAGCTGTTAGAAGTCCAGAACAGGCCTGGCTGGCTCTGTAGGGAGGTATGGCTGAGCCTTGGGACTCAGAGCCTTGGGTCTGGGTGGTGCCAGGAGCCTGGCTGACTCAGAGGTTGTATGTGTGTGAGCACACGAGTGTGGCCACTCATCCTGCCTGGATTCTCTGGGTCTGGCTGTGTCATACCCATGTGTTTAGATAGCCCTTTGCCATTTTCCAATTACTTTCACATTCATTTTATTGGTAACTCTTGGACAGGTTAAAAAAAAAAACCCAAACAAACAAATCCTTCAACAAACTGAGGCAGAGCTGGTTACTTGCATCACAAAGCACACCCCCCCCCCCCCCCCCCCCCGGGCAGCTCCAGCTCTGAATCATAGAACTTTGTTCTAATTTCTTCCTACCCCATGATTTATCAGAGAAGGAAGTGAGCCTTCTCTCAGAGAGGCTAAGTAAGTGTCAGTGGGTCAGAGAAGAGACTAGGGCTAGGAGTAGAACCTAGGCCTCCAGATTTCCTGGGCCAAGGCTCTTTATAGTGTTCTGAACAGTTCCCCCTGAGTGGAAAGAGGAGAATAAAAGGGGTTAAGGCCCTTGCTGTGAGATGACTTCACGGTTTGGGAATCAGGAGCTCTTGCTGCTGGAATTCCTAGCCCCCGCGTGCAGCCTGTGGGTTTGGCCTTGTTGGCAGGCACTAGGAGCTCCTCTATTACTGAACGTGTGGATGCCTGTATCCTGGTAGGCAGGAAGGGATGGGGGGTGGGGTGTCTTCTTTCTGTAGCCACCTACTAGAACAGATCCTCAGAGTCCTAGAGCCTGGGGCAGCTGGAAGCATGGCTGGAACTCCTCCTCCTTCCTGCCACTCCCCCCCACCCCTCCCACCTTGTGCAAAGCACCTGACCAGCCTCATCTCCTGGCAGAAGGTGACTTTGGTCAGGCCTGTTTATTGAGCAGTCTGCCTGAGGGATATACATTTCCTCATAGCTTTGCAGGTGGGAAATCCAGTCTGAAGGCCTCAGATACTTAGGAGTCAAGATTCTGTAGTTTGTAAGCAACAGGCTTGGGAGATCCCTCTGTGTCCGTCCCTCCCTTCTTCCTCTATGTGGAGGACATTTATTTTTTTTTATTTTTATTTTTTTGGCTTTTAGACAATTGGGGTTAAGTGACTTGCCCAGGGTCACACAGCTAGTAAGTGTCAAGTGTTTGGTCTGAGGCGGAATTTGAACTCAGGTCCTCCTGACTTTAGGGCCAGTGCTCTATCCACTGCACCACCTAGCTGCCCCGAGGACATTTTATTTTTTTTCAGAGTGGAAGACTGAGCTTCTGAGAAGTGATCAGTCAACAAACACTTGTTAATTGCTCACAGTATGCCAGGTGCCATACCAAGCATAGGGCACACAAAATCAGGCAAAAATATGATCCTGCCCTCAAGGAGCTCACACATTCGGATGGGGGATACATCATACCTAGGGTCATACAAAGTCACCTAGCAAATTAGCAGCTGGGCTGGAATGCCTGCATCCCAAGGTCCACTGTATCCCACATTTGCTTTTTCACCTCTTATTGAAGCTCCTGAAGCTTTGGTTATGGTGGTTCCTAATGCCTAGAAGAGGGGTGAGTCCTGCCATCCTGATCTTCCACCTTCTTGCATTTTGACTGACGGCTCTCCCAGGGTGAGTGCTGTGTCTTCTGGCTCCCCTGCAGCAGACCCAGAATGGTTTGAGCTTGGCCTTGACCTTCCCATTCTGCTCAGGCTACGTTCCTTAAGCCCCCAGCCCTGCCCATCTTGTGTCAGGACACACATTTATCCTGTGTTCTAGATAGGCCTGGTGTTGGGGGTTGACTCCTTGTCCCATCAGTCAGCTGGCTGAGTGGACTTCAGAGACTGTTGGCTGACAGGCCTTCCCTTCTTCTTGGCCAGATCCGTGAGACAGAAGTGATGGACCCCCGGGACCTTTATGAAGCTCACTACTTCTCTGGAGACCTGCCAGATGATGAGGATGTGGGAGGGGCCCTTCTGGAACAAGAGCCTGATGACTTTGAACTGTCAGGCTCGGGAGATACAGGTAAGGCCTAAAACTCCTTCTAGGAAAGTGGAGAGGGGCAGGTAGGCCTGAGGGTCCTGAATGGAATTTGGGAAGGAGAGTTATAAGTTTTCCCCCAGGATTAGAGGGAGGGAAGGGTAATTCTGAATGGCCACATTCTGACTCCAGAAGGCTATAGGCCATGCTGGCCCTGAGAGTTGGGGGGTGTGGGCTTCTCTTTCTATTTGACTGTTGTCAGAGCATTCACCAAAGTTATCGGGGGAACACCGGCCACTGGCGGCCCCATTGATATTCTCACTCTGCTGCTAGTCCTTTCTTGGAGGGGCCTCTCCTTCTGGTCTGGGCTTCAACTCCCTCATATGAACTTAAAGGCAAAGACGATCCTCTTCATCCTGAATACTTCCAGGGTAGGTCCTATTTGGTGCTGGCTCTGGGAAACAAATGTTTGAACCTGAGAAGAGCCCAGGACCGGGAGTCAGGAGACTTAGACCCCCAGCTCTCATTGACTGTGTGGCCTTGAGCCAGTCCCTTGGCTTCTGTAGTGCTCGGCTGCTCCCTTCTTCCTGAGAAATGAGGGGGTTGAACTCTGAGCCTTTTGCTCTCAAGAGCTTTGGCCCCAACCTGTCCTAACAGGCCCCTCCCTTTAGCTTGGGGTGCCCGGGGGTGGGGAGGAAAGAAGTACCAACCCTGAAACCAGTAAGGCATGTGCAGGCAGAGCTGGGGAGGGGGGCCATGGAGGAGAGGTGAAGAAGTGGGGAAAGAACTGGCCCGGGAGGATGAGAGCAAGCTTGGGCTTTGGGGTAAGGTAAGGTAGACTGGGCAAGTAACAGACGTGGTGGCTGATCTTCAGCGAACTGGAACGAGGCCCTGGGTCCACCCAAGAGTGGGTGGAGGAGGGGAGGGCATCAAGAGGCCCAGAAACCATCTCCCTATTTCTTATTTATCTTCTGCCCTTTCTCTAAAGCCTTGAGGCTTAAAATGTGTTTAATGTGTTTTCCTCACATCTGTGCTAGCAAGTATAAGCCCTCTTTTATGGAAGGGGAGGAGACTAAATAGTCTCTAGGGTTCCTTGCAGCTGTAGACTCAAGTCTGTTAGAGGTAGAAAGACTAAAATGATCTAATCTAAACCCCTCGTTTTCAAGGAAGAATCCAAGGCCTAGAAATGGAAAGTGATTTGTCTGTAGTCATACAGCAAGTGGGTGGCAAAGCTGGAATGCAGGCCACTCTTCCTTTTGTCCAGGGCCCCACGATGGGGCCTGTAGTTGTCTATACCATCCTTCCATCCTGTTCTCTTCTGACCTTTGGAGAGGCCAGACAAATGGACAAGGCTGTTCTGGTATGGGATGCCCAGATCCTAGCTATGTAGACCTCCCTCTGTGTGGGAGCTGGGCTAATTTCACATCATCTAAACATAGGCTAGACAGCTAGGTGGCAAAGTGAATAGAGTGCCAGGCCTGGAGTCAGGAAGACTTGTCTTCATGAGTTCAGATCTGACCTCAGACACTTCCTAGCTGTGTCACCCTGAGCAAGTCACTTAACCCTGTTTGACTCAGTTCCTCATCTGTAAAATGAGCTGGCAGAAATGGCAGACCACTGTATCTTTGCCAAAAAAACCCCAAACAGGGACACGAAGAGTTGGACATGACTGTGAAATGACTAAACAATCATAGACTGAGCTCCCTTGCAATCTTTGTCTTAACATCCATCCTTTGTCCCTATAGATGATACCGAATCATCCGAGACATTCTTTAACACGGTTCAGCCATTGGTGAGTAGCACTAGTCTTGATTCCTTACTCCTTCCCGTATGGCCTGGGGGCATGGGGAGAGTAGGAGAGGCCTCCCATCCAGCCCATGTGTTTACACATGTGCATATACATGTATATACACATCCTTAGTTGCTGGGCAGGCAAACTTGATATGATACTAAAGTAGCATGAGCTCCAAGGTCAGTTCTGCATTTATTAAGCACTTACTGGATGTAATGCTGAGTTCCATGTTAAAAAAGACACAGGGTTTGAATAAAATGAAAGCTCTGATGTCATGGACCTGCAGGAAGGGCATCAACCTGGAAACAGATAATTCAAACTCAGTACTGAATACTGATCAATTAGAGGTATAAAGAAAATGCTGAAGGTAAATGTGGGGCAGGGGGAGAATTGGGAAGGCCTTCTTGGGGAGGCAGGGCTTGAGTTTAGCTTTGGAAAAAACTAGTTAAATGTAGTCAGGGTCAACAGCTTCATACACTCGGTTCCATGCTGGCATGAGAGGACAATGCCTTGAACAGCATCATCAGTTGTAGTGACTTTAAATAATTGCCTTTTGTAAATTGATGTATCTTTTGTGCTTTTGTATTGTGCATATTTAATGGGACCAACATGAACACAGCTCTGTGATTGTATGCAATTCCCTTACCAACACATCTAAGCAAACTGGAATTTGTATATAAGCATTGTGTGTTCATGTACAATAGTCACTAAATTACATGTATATTTGTGGAATGCTAATTTAAATGATTAACTTGTGGAAGACTGTCTTTGTCAAAGGGATACAGAGATGAAACTTTTTCATGTTGTTACTGCTGAATGTGTAGCTTGAAGCATCCTGTACTTTTATTGCAAGGTTACTGAAGTTACGTGATTCTGTCCCAATATGTTTGCTACTGGCAGTGCAGACAGAAAATCACACTTGTAGAGACTTATTTTTGTAATGGTAGACGTTTTGAAATTTATGGGGGTATTTTGTCAAAGTACTGAAAAAAAACCCCAACTTCAAAGAAAAAGAAAAAGAAAAATAGTTAGGAACTTGAGGTGGGGGTGGGATGGGGGGTAGCAGTACTCTGGGCATAGGAACCATCACAGGCATAAACCTGGAGGTGAGAGAGAATAATAAGTGTGTTCAAGAGATAGATGATCCAGTCCTGCTGGAAAAGAGAGTGCTTGTTTCGGTGAAGGGGGTGATAAATAAAACTGAAAGGGCGAGGGTGGGCCTCAGTTGCCTGGCGATGTAGTGAGAAGATCTGTCCTACCCACAGCTGGAATTGTCTTTACTCTCTTCCTAACTCTTCTGGTGAGTAGTGGTGTGTGTGTGTGTGGGGGGGGTGTGTGTATTCGTGTGCATGCTTGCACACATGCGCATATGTGTGTATCTGTTTGTGTCACTCTCTTTTTCTGTTTGTGTAAGATGACCAGAGTTGTCATGTGAACACTGAGCTGGGCCTCCTTTCCTAAACCTGTTGGATACTTTGTCTCTTTCTAGGTGCCCCTGGATAACCACATCCTTGAGCAGACGGAGCCTTCAAACCAGGATGCTAAGGACTCTGAAGAGCTGGAGGAGAATGAGATCATCTCCAAGAAGAGATTTTCCTTAGAGGAAGAAAATATAAGTAACAAAGTGTCGATGTCTAGCACTGCCCAAGGCAGCATCTTTGAGAAGACAGAAGTCTTGGCAGGTAATTTGGCTTGGGGCAGAGTGAGTGAGAGAGAGAGAGAGAGAGAGAGAGAGAGAGAGAGAGAGAGAGTGTGTGTATGTGTATGTTGAGGCATCCCTCTAGCTATAGACTGTAACTGGAAGGAATCCCACTTCTGTAACCTTTTAAAGTTGAGTGACTTAAATTTTTTTGAAATATAGGTACATTTTATCTGTTCTAGACAATTTCTAATCAACAATCAGACAGACCTCCCTTTCCCCAAAAGAAGACATTTCCCCCAAACAGAATAAGCACAACCATCTGGCAGCATGATTTGGACTGATAGTAACTCTTTGAGGTTTACAAAGTGTTTTCCTCACAACTTTCCTTCAAAGAAGCAGTGAAAGTATTATCCCCATACTACAGATGAGTAGAGTAGTTCATTTAAGATTCAGAGAAGGCAAGTAACTGTCTCGGTTACTTTACTCAGCTAGTAAATTGGACAGCACCTTGGGAGTAGGCACTATCATCCCCATTTTGTAGATGAGGAAACTGAGACACAGAGGTTTATGGGACTTATCTAAGGCCAGACTTGAACTCTGGTCTTCTTGACTCTAGGTTCAGGGGCTCTATCCATTGCATCCTAGAGCTGCCTCTCTCTTAAAGAGGGTGTGCTGATTTGGGGCAGGTAGCCTTTCCACTGTGGCTGTTTTCTCCTCCCTTGTCAGTAAAAGGGGTGGGTTGGGCCCTTCTGCATCAGATTACTCTGTTCCCAAGTCCCTTCGAGCTCTAATGCCTTTCTCCTCTTCCTCCTCTGCAGCTCTGATTGCTGGTGGTGCTGTGGGTCTCCTGTTTGCCATATTCCTGGTCCTGTTGCTGATCTACCGAATGAAAAAGAAGGATGAAGGCAGCTATGATCTGGGCAAGAAGCCCATCTACAAGAAAGCCCCTACGAAGGAGTTCTACGCATGAGGCCCTCCAGTGGGCAGCAGAGCATAGACTCTAGGGGTGGGGAGGGGGAGGGTTGGCACCTCGGTGGGAGGAGGAGGCACTGACCAGCCAGCATGTCTCCACTGTTTCTTTCTGCTTATTTCCCCCTCTTCCCACAAAGTTGGGTGCTTTTGCATTTGGAAGAGTGGGGTAGGTTATATAAGAGAATTTTCCTCTTCCTTGTCCCCACCCTCTCCCATCCCTCCTTTTCCTTTACCACTTCCTCACATCTCTCTGAGCCTCAGTTGTTTCATATAAAAATGGCAATAATTCTCTAGCCTGAAAGTCAGAGCTGGATAAGGAAATCACTTAATCCTTTCCTGCTCCCATTTTAGAATTTTATGATACCTGGTCTAATATTGGGCATTCTGGAGTCTCTTTTGAGAGAGGGTATAGTTGGAGGAGGGAGAGGGGAACTAGATAGACCCCAATCCTTTTGGGGGGCAGTATAGGCAGGGTCCTACAGGTCTCTCATTTCTGTCCAGGGCAAGCTGCCCTTTTATGTAGGGGTGGGCCAGGGCCATCCCATATCTTCAAGGCATTGTAATTGGTGGAGGAGAGGGAAGTGGAGCTATTAACACCTAGAGATGTTTATGACCATCCCATAGCAGTGCATTACTGTAGGGTGACATCAGGGAGAAGAGATAGTGGGAAACAGCAGCTCTTATGTAAAAGCCAGGGAAAAGAGATCTGGGATAAGTTGTAGTGGCCTGTTGAGGACTCCTCTTATAACTTCTTTTGGGGGTAGGGTGAGTAGGTAGAGAGAGCATACAAACACAGGTGAATGCTTACATAGAAGTGATTTGTAGAGTTTTCTCTTAAGAAGAAGAACTTTAAAAAAATAACTTTCCAATTTTTGAAGAGTTCATTCCTTGGGGCAGAGGCTGCTCCTGCCCTGGTGCATGGTGGGAGATACCAGCTTGGGTGGGCCTTGCCTCCAGCATCTTTCTAGCACCTGCTGTGGCCTGTCTATTTATGTGTCTTTATTTTTTTTGTTTTTTGTTTTGTTTTTGTTTGAAATGAGGGGAGAGCCTGGGGTGTGATTTTTATGAATTTTTTTTTTATTATTTATGGACACTCCTTACCTCTCTGATCCCTTCCTTTTTGATACTTCAGACATTATCCTCAACCTCAACCCCTTCCAAGGTTAACATCCCATATCAAGAAAATAGGTTCTTGCAGATCCCAAATTGTGTTGGTGTTATATGCAATGGTGGGCCTTTGTTTATCTTAGTATGTAATATATTGTTCTTTCTCCTCAGTTCTAGATAGAGATATATTTTTCCAGTAAAACATGTGATTTAAAGAGTATAAAATAGGCTGGGTGGGTGAATGGGAGTTCATGAGTGGTTGACTTCAGCTCTCAATTCTTTCCCTGACCTCTTCCTTTGGTGCCTTCTCCCAGTTTGAATGGCAGCAGTAGCCATGGTGTTGAGAGTCGGTTGGCTCTGGTCTGAGATCCTGGAGGTAGGGGACTTTGCTGGGACTATTGGTTAAGGCATTGTCCTGAACCATCTCCTTATGTGAGAGCAGAAAAATCCCAGGCAGTCATCCCTAAGGACTCCTGGTGAAGAGAGAAGGGCCTTCTGGGGACTCCCTTTCCCACCACCACCCTGCTGGCTGGGGTGGGTAGCTCTTCCCAACCTGCCCATGCTCTTGTTCCCTTGGGACAGTTGCTCCCAGATCTGACTTGATATCCCCACCCCCTACCTGCCCCAAGACTCCAGCTGGCTGGGTCTCTGCCCTCTTCCTCCCTTGATACCCCCACCCAAACTCCCTGTTGCCCACTGCTGTGACTGAGTGGTGGGAGTGGGCACTTCCTGTCTTTTTGTAGTTGCCTTTCACTGTGTCTGTTACTGATATTTTGGATAAAAATAAAAAGCTTTCTCAAACCCCCTGCTTCTATTTCATTTTACGGGGGTCGGAGGGTGGATAAGAGAGTGATCCCAAACTTCTGTTGGCCCTGAATTCCCATCTCCCCCGTAGTGGCTGACAGTCCTTTGCCATAGGTGGCATATATATATATAATATATATATATATTAATAGTCCTATGTTACCTCCCAGCTGTTCAGCAAACTTGCCAACAGTTGGAAAGCTGGCAAGTGATGAAGCCGGGAGGTGCAGAAAGTATTGCCAAGGCAAATAGCACCGCCGCCGCCTACCCTGCATGGCAGCTCCACCAATATTTTCCCTTCTTGATATGGGTGTTCTAACCAAACCTGAAAGACCTTGCTTGATCTCCCACTTAGAAGTTGTTTCTCTGAAAACAGCTCTGCTCCCTGGAGCGTTTTGAATGCCTTTTTGTGGAAGCCTCACTCTCTAGGACCTTATAGGTCTAGTGGGAAACACCCATGGTGTAGTGGAAAGACTACCGAACTTGGAAATAGCACTCCCAGGTACCACTAATGGTTGGCCCCAGTCTCGATCAATCAATAAACATTAAATGCCTACTACGTGCTAAATGCCGAGGATACAAAGACCTCTTTTGCCCTCCTGGACCTTACAATCTAATGGAGGCAAGGTGCCAACAAATATATACAAAAGAAGCTATATACAGGATAAATAAGAATAGAAGGGATTAGAGGAGGCTCCCTGTAGAAGGTGAGATTTTAAGTGAAACCAGAGAGGAAGGTAGAGGAAGGAGTGCATTCCAGGCATAGGGGTTTTAAAAGCCCAGAACCGACAACAGCCAAGAAACCAATGTCATTGGACTGAGCAATACCTGTTGGAGAGTAAAGTGTAAGAAGATTGCCAAGGCAAGAGTGGACTAGGTTATGAAGGGTTTTGAAAGCTAGAGTATTTTGAACTTGCTCCTGTAGGCAATAGGAAGCCATTGGAGTATGTAGAGTAGGGGCTGATGTGGTCACACCTGTGTTTAAGGAAAATCACTTATGGCTGAATGGAGGATGGATTGAGGTGGGCAGACCCACTAAGAGGGTATTACCATAACCAAAGGGTGAAGCAAAGAGGGCATGCACTAGAGTGGTAGCAGTACCCAGGAGAGAAAGGGGCTCATTTGAACAAAATGAAATCAACAGGCCTTGGCTAAAGCTTGAATAGTGGGGGTGAGAGATAGCGAGGAATCCAGGATGACTCCTAGGTTGTGAGCCTGAGGGACTGGGAGGATGGTGCTGCCCTCTAGTAATAGGGAAGGTAAGGATGGGGCAGATTTAGGAAGAAAGATAATGAGTTCTGTTTTGTATATGTTGAATCTAAGATGTCTATTGGATCTGAAAGGCAGTTGGAGATGTGAGATTGGAGGTCTGAAGAGTTTAGGATGGGATAGGTAGACTTGAACATCAGCAGCATAGAGATGGTAATTAAATACCTGAGAGCTGATTAGATCCCAGAGTGAAGTAGTATGTAAAGAAAAGAGAAGAGGGCACAGGACTGAACCATGATAGACATGTATATTTAGAGGGGGTGATCTGGAGGAGGATCCAGCCAAATCTGAGGGGTCAAATAGGTAGGAGAACCAGGAGAGATCGGTGTCCCAAAAATCTAAAGAGAAGAGTACCAACAAAGAGAATAATCATCAATGACAGAGGCTACAGAGAGGTCTATGAGGGTGAGGATTGAGAAAAAGTCATTGGATTTGGTTAAGTAAGAGAGATCATCAACACTTTGGGAGACAACAATTTAGGTGGAATGATAAGGTTGGAAGCCAGATTGTAAGGGGCTGAGAAGAGAGAGAGGTTTAGCTACAAAGGGCAGAAGAGAAATAGGATAGATGGGAGGAACAAATGAGGGTTTTTTGTTTTGTCATTTAGGATAGGGGAGACAGGCTTGTTTGTAGGAAGTGAGCTGAGACAGAGAGAGAGTGAAGATAAATGATAAGAGTGGGGATGACAGGGCAATCTGTTGGAAGAGCTTGGATGGAGTGGAATTGTTTATGCAAGTTGGGGGGTCAGCCTTGGTTAAGGAGTAAAGTCACTTCATTATGTGACATAGAGATGAAGTGGCAGAAGGCACCTAAATGTTAGGTGATGAGGATGAGGGGAAAAGAAGAAAGTTCATAACAAATAGCCTCAATTTTTTCTGTAAAATATGAGGTAAGCCTCTCAGCTGAGAGAGTAGGGGAAAGGGGAGCCAATGGAGGTTTGAAGAGGGATGAAAGGGTTTGGAAGAGCTGCTATGGAGAGGGCAATAGTGAGTTGAGAGAGGTATAGCAGGATTGCCCAGCAGCAGTGAGGTCCCAGTTGAGTATGTATAACACAAATTTGTGGTGCATCCAATCAGAAGGGTTGGTTGATTTTCTCCACTTTCATTCAAGGAGCGAAGTGCTTCCAGAGAAGGAGAAAATGGACAGTCTAGACACTCTGGAGCAGGATAATTACAAATAGTGATAATAATAATAATAATTACAGAATGCCAAGGATTTTCTTGAAAATTGCAAGAACTATTCTCAAATCCAAAGCATCCAGGCATAGGGAGCAATTAAGAGACCAGGGGCTTTGGACATGGCCTCGCACCTGGGCAGCGGGTGCTTGCTTCCTCACACCTCTACATTCTAATAGAAGTCTGAATGTTTTTTTATTTTTATTTGAATGGTGGAAGTGATCCAAGATTGAGGCTTGGCAACTTCTTCCTCATCATTGAAATGGGGCTTACTTAACCTCACCAGGCTTTTGTGAAAGAAAGCACTTTATGTATTTCAAAGAGTTATTAGAAATTTCGACTCTCAAAGAAACAAAGTGGAAAGTTCAGTAAAGTCACAAAGTCAGTTCAAGGTCATCCTAATAAGTGCCCTGCTCCACATTTGCCTTGAAGAAGGCTTTTCCTAGGATGATTCCATTTCCCAGAAATGCTTGTTACTTCCTTGTAGTGCTTCCTCCTAGCATTTTATACCTGATCTTATCATTGCAGCCCTAGTAGTTTTTGGAACGTGTCTTATCTCCTCGTCTAAATTATGAGCTAAAGGGCAGGGCTTACTTCTTATTCATTCTTTTCAGGTCCTCCTGCACATTGTAGGTGCTTAAAGTTTGGAGCTTTGAATGGAAGAGAGGAGGCTCCTGAACACTTGTCGGTTTTTATGTGGCACTTCATGGTGCTTTCTGATCTAGATTAAATAATAAATGAATTTGATGGAGGTGACCTGAGGAGACTAAATTGACTAGCTAATCAGATTTTTTCCTCTAGTCCAGGTTGGCCTTCTGTTCTCTTTCTCAGCAGCAAACTTTGGCAGAGGGCTGGGTTCAAAGCCAAGTTGAAAGGCATAAATAGGACAAGAAAATAGAAGTTGTGGATTTGAGAACTCCTAACCAGACCACAAACTAGCCCTGTGACCTGGGCTACATAACTTCCCCTTTTGGGGTCTCAGTTTTCCTTATCTACAAAATGAAAGATTTATACCAGATGGTCTCTAAAACTCTTTTTGGCTCAAACATTTACTACTACTCTTTTAAAAATTTTTAAAAATCAATTTTGTTAAATATTTCCCAATTATATGTAAAAATTTTTATGCATTTTAAAAATGAATGAATTTAAATTTAAATTTAAAATGAATGAATTTAAAAATGATGCATTTTTAAAATTTTTGAGTTCCTGCTTTTACTCTTAATATTTTTTCCCCCAGACTTTCAATTGAAAATAAAAAATATTCCAGGGACCAGAGAATGCTTGTGGGGAGTGGGGCATATGTAGGTCTGCTGTGAAAGTCCCATTTCTTCCCAAAGCTATGGAATTTGGAATTCCTTGCTTCATTCCTGCATATGCGATTAAAATGCAATCAATCCTGGGGATAAAGGGACCCCACCTGCAGCCCAGGGCTTGGAATCAGATCTGACTCTGCAACTGTGTGACCTTGTGATTTCTTTGGGAAACAGATTCCTCACCTGTAGAATGAGGGACTCCTGAGAGCCCCATCCGGATCTAAACCTATGCTCCTACAATCCCATGAGTCCAAGTCATTCACCGCCCCCCCACCCCAGTCTGTTTCCTTTAGTGTTAATGGTGGTAATCCTCACGTGCTATTCTAACAGCTTTGTTTATGAGGAAAGTGCTTTGTTACGAATGTGAGCTGTGATTGTTACTGGAGCCCCAAGTGTTAGAGGTAGCTTCTCAGTCCCCTCGGCAGTTGGATCAGGTTGTGTCTTGGAGATTCTCAATAAGAACAACTCATCTTTTTGACTTGGGCCCCGACCCAGAATCTTTCTCTGGGAAAAAAGTATCACAATCTGACTTGTTTCGACTTTTCCTTATGGCTAATAGACTCTATTCCTATAAATCATCCAGAGCTTTTGAACCTAAGACATATATTTAGGAAAGCAATGAGGTGTAGCCAATCATTTCAAAATATATCCAAGACTTGGAAGGGGCATGCGTCCCCAGGCCTGCTCAGCGGGTATAAGAGGTCCAGCAGTGCAAGTTAATGCAGTTTCTTGGCTCCCATAACCTCCCTCCCTCCAGAATACTTTGATCTCAGTCCTCCTGAACATAGGGGAAGTCTAGAAGTCTCAACAGCCTGAGTATGCTAGAATGCAGGGAGCCAGCTTTATATTAACTTAGGTTGCTACTTCCCAAGCTGTCCTTGGTTGGCTGCTGCTAAATGTGGCTCCCAGCTCCCTGTAGCCCTTGCTCCCAGGCACTGCTGCTAGGTGGCACAGTGACTAGAGCACTGGGCCTGAAGTTAGGAAGGTGAGTTCAAATCCAGTCTGGGTCACCCCAGACAAGTCACTTAGCCTCTATCTGCCTCAGTTTCTTCAACAGTAAAATGGCAATAATAGCACATCTCAAAGTGGTTGTGATAATGAGATATGAGATGATAATTGTAAAGTTGGCATGTAGTATATGTATATATATATACACGCACATACATACACACATGTATGTGTATATGTATGTATATGTATATTTATATATATTTACATGTGTAGTGAATATATACTTTGCCACCTTTACTATATACAACCATATATGCACATACATACATATATACATGTTCACTTGTGTGGGTATATCAGCTCTTCAGAAAAGCAGAGCCCAGCCCAGTGTTGTACTAGTCTAATGGAAAGAATCTTGGATTTCAAGTCAGAAGACCTAGATTCAAATTCTTCCTCTTAGCAGGTCTCAGGCAAATTGATTCACTTCTCTGGAGCTTGATTTTTTCATTTTTAGAATGAGGGGATTGGTCTGGGTGACTTTTAAAGTCTCTTTCTGCTCTAAATCTATGATCTGGTGATCCTTTTCTGCCTTCATAAATTCTTCTGGTGACATCATCAGTATCATCATCAGCATCATTTATTATCATTATGTTCCTGGGGCATTTAGAGATTTACAAAGTACATTTCTCACAACAACAGCCATGAGGTTGGTGGTGTAAGTAGTATCTCCATGTTACAGATGAGGAAACTGAGGGTCAGGGAAGGCCATGACTTTTGCCCATGATTACTCAGGTAAGGGTACAGTGCTCTCTCCAGTATCCCAGACCAATAAGAATAATCCCAGGGATTCCTGGGGTTCAGTTTCCCCATTTGTAAAATGATGAGGAAAGGGAAATGCTGGACTAGATGCTCTGTCCAGCACTAGTCTATGGAAAGCTCCCTGGCAAGAATCCTTTTGACAAGGCTTAGTTAACAGTTATTGTCTGGGCTGGACTGGGTTAGGTGGTTTCTCTGCCTTCTCAGAGACTTTGACTTTGGCCCTTCCTCTCAGCTCTTTGTTTACTATTGATTGATGACCTAATTATTTCCTATCTTCCTTCCTGGTTTGAATAACCAGATCCAACAAAGGAGACCGGGAGAGGTCCTCACCACTCGGCCTAAAGAAGTTCCCATGCGTTCTGAGAGATCAGATGTGGTCCACCAAAATAGTGAGCTGGGGGAAGTTTTTGGGGTGCTTACTTTTGCTGTTCAGTCATTTCAGTCATGTCCAACACTTTTTTACTCCATTTGGGGTTTTCTTGGCAAAGATACTGGTTTGCCACTCCCTTCTCCAGCTCATTCAAGAGATAAGGAAACTGAGGCAAACATAGTTAAGTGATTTGCCCACTGTCACACAGCTGATAATTGTCTGGGCCAGATTTGAATCTAGGAAGATGTGTCTTTCTGACTCCAGGCCTGGCTCTCTGTCCACTTGCGCCACCTAGCTGCCCTAGGTGCTGACATTAGGGTCCTAAATAATAACAGCTAGCATTTACATGGATTTTAAGTTTTGCAAAAAACTTTACAGACTATCTCATTTGATGCTTGCAATAACCCTGGAAAGGACACATTATGCCCATATTACTCCCATTCTACAGATGAAGAAACTAAGGTCCAGGGAGGTTAAGTGACTTGCCCAGCATCATATAGCTCATGAGTAAGTGGCTAAGGCAGAATTCAAACTGTATTGTGTGGGTAGATGGTTTGCATCTTGAGGGAGGGTCAAAAGAGCGGGGGAAAGTAGAGGGAGGGCTCATTGGCGCCTTCAAATCACTTCAGGAGGCCAAAACCTACTCTCTCAGCTCATAAGTATAGCCTTGGTCAAAGGATCCCCCAGACTCATCACAGATTAGTATAATAGCTGAAACCCCAGGTTTATAATCAGACATCCTGGATTTGAATTCTGAATTTTTCAATTAGCAGCTATTTGACCTTGGGCAGCTCTCTTCTCTCAGTCCTTCTGTTGCCCATCTGGGGTGGGGAGCCTTTGGCCTTGAGGCCACATGTGGCCTTCTAGTTCCTTGGGTGCAGCCTTTTGACTGAGTCCAAGTTTTACAGAATAAATCCTTTCATTAAGGGGATTTGTTCTGTGAAGTTTGGATTCAGTCAAAGGGCCGCACTTGAGAACCTAGAGGGCCACATGTGGCCTCCAGGCTGCAGGTTCTCTATCCCCGTTAGCCCCTCACAGGACTGTTATGAGGATCAAGACACCAAAGGATGCAATCCCTGCCCTCAAGGAACTTACATTCTCTACTCAAATGAAATAATGGATGGAAAAGGGCTCAGTCAGGAGTAAAGTGCTGCACACATACAACGTGGTCCCACGACAAGATGAAAAAAAGGAGAGAGATGAGTGCAGGGAAGTGAGAAGACCTGGATGGGAGGTGAGAGACTCCTGGGGCTGCCCCTCAGTCACAGCAAGAACATCCAACACATTTTTCCTTTTACTGGAACCTAGTTTTATTGGCTACAAAATAAGTGTTTTGGACTGGTTGATGACCATGGGCTCTTCCAACTCTAATAAATAATCTTATGTCCTAAAATTCCTTCCAACTCTGACAAGGAAGCTGGTGTCTAGGACAGTTTGAGGCTGGTGCAGCACTGCCACCTGCTGGCCATATCATCTAAGGGCATCGCCTAACAGTTCTGTCAGGCTTTCCCTCTGGCCACTAAGAGGGATTTGTTCAGGAGGCAAACTGGATCATAGATATAGAATTTAAAAGGACCTTAGAGATCATCCAGTATAACCCCTTTATTTTGCAAATGAGAGGACTGAACCCTAGTGCTTAAACGACTTGCCCAAGGTCACACATGATGGAAGTGGAAGAGATTTGAACCAAAGTTCCTCTATAAAATGAGGGGGTTAGATTTGATGATTTCTAAGCTTCTTTCCACCTCTAAATCTTTAACTCCAAATGTTCTCTCCATTACCCCATGTCCTGTGTCCAGAGGACTCTGCCTTCCATTGGTCTTTTCCCATTTCCCAGCAGGTGACTAAGCCCCTGGGCCCCAAGACTTGTTCATGAGACAAAAACAAAACCCCTGCACAATTTCTGCCAGTGTAAATGAGTGCTTGGAGAGATGCTTGGAGGCAGTGAGAGGTTGAATGATTTGCCCAATGTCACATAGTCAGTAAAGACAGTCAGTATCATCAGCTGGACTTGAACTTAGGTCTTCCTCAATCCAAGACCAGCTCTCTATCCACTATGCTGTGCTGCCCCTCATGTTAAACATGCAGCACTGTAAGGTTTACAAAGTGCTTTAATCACACCACTCTTTTGAGGTAGGTAGTGCAAGTATTTTACAGATAAGGCAAGTGAGATTCAGAAAGGGAGAGTTACTTCCTCAAAATCACACAGTTATCTGGTATGAAACACTCTTTTATTGATGCCAAGGTAAGGACTCTTTCCACAACATGCTGTTACTTCCCAGGACTTAGTTCCTGCTTCCTCCAGCCCACCTTTCATAAAGGGCACCTTGATCCATTATAAATTATACAAGCAAACATGCTTCTCCAGTTGGAAATTACTGCTCTCCTCTAACCTCTTGAAGCAGTAGTAGTAGTAGTTGAGTAGAGACAGAATGTAGTAGAGTGAATTGGAAAGGTTTCTGGACCTGAAGTTAGGAGGACTGGGTTCAAATTCTGGCTCCAAAACTTAGGTGTGTAAATCACCTGTAAAAAGGGGCAATGATTTTTTTCATTCCCCACCTCACAAAATTGTGAGCAAAATGCTTTGTAAAATCACTATGGAAATGTTAGTTAATATGATGATAAGTGTCTGCATCTCCCTTCCCCTAGGAACAATGAACTGGGCAGCCTCATTTTTCTTTAAATTTCCCCCTTCCAGTTAAGGATGGCTTGAGAGAGGCACTGGAGGTATGAAGGAAAGAGACCTTGGCCAGGAGTCAGAACAACCCTCACTCTGCTCCTACTGAGCTATGCTACCATAGGGTAACTCATTTCTCTGATTCTCATGTGTAAAATGAGCTGATCTCTGGGATCCCTCCTGGCTCTGATTTTATGACTGATTTAGTGATTTAGCAAGAGGTTGGGTTGTAACCTTCAGCTTGGGGTTGAAATGTGGGCTCAGTACCCAGATGGGCCAGGCATCTTAGTTCAGAGGAAAACTCAAGTTCATAGGCTGTGGTTAATAAGACTACAGATTCCACCCCCCCACACACACACTTTGCTACCAGGAGAAAAGGTAGCAATACAGATGGCTCAATCTGGTCTCATCTCCAAGATCCTGGAGGGTGCTCAGTACCATAATTGATGAATCACAAAACAAACACAGGAGAGCCAAATGTGGGGAGAAATGCTTCCTTTTGGGGGGCTATTGGACATGGATGGTAGACAGAGGGGTGGGTAGAGCTGAACTCACGTGCAGTACCCAGATGCAGGGTGAGGCTGCCCATTGTCAGGTACATGCACCACCCTCCACAGATAGGTACCGGGTGAAGACAGTCTGGGATCAAAGATTGTTGAAGAGGAACACCTCGGATCTGGAGGAAATGCATACTTTGAGGGAAGAGGCTGCTCATACCTGCTTAAGTTTGGCTCCTATCCCTTTTCATTAACCCCTCATCATGGGAGGGGACCCAGGGCTGAGCAATTTTTACAAGACCCTTTATTTTTTCCTGACCTCTTCTTTGCCAACATCCCCTTAGTACTTAGGTGATAGGAGTAGGGCCTAAAATTGTGATTTCATTGGCATAGGGAACTACTAAGTCAGGAAGCCCCTTCTATTAAGGCAGATCAGGACCTTCACTGAAACAGAATAGTTTTTCCCTCAGAGGTCCTTAAGATTGCATCTGTTTATTTTAAAAGATACATACATACATGTATACATACATACATAACAACATTTCAATATAATTGGTTTCCTTTCTAATATCATTTTTTATGCATTTAAAATTTTTCTGAGAAGGTAACTATAGGATTCATCACACTGTCATAAAGGTCTATTGTATATACGCATAAGATTTTTTTTTTTTGGTGAGGCAATTGGGATTAGGTGACTTGTCCAGGGTCACACAGCTAGTAAGTGTCAACTGTGTGGTCTGAGGCCGAATTTGAACTCAGGTCCTTGTGACTCCAGGGCACCACCTAGCTGCACCCCATGTACATAAGATTAAGAAACCTTAATCTAGTTTAACCATATCATTATTTTACAGAGTCAAAATGAAAGTCCAGAAGGTAAAGTGATTTTTTTTAGGTTATACTTGTGTAGCCATGCAAAACATATCCATAATAGTCATGTGAAAGAAAACAGAAAAAAAAAGCCAGAAAAATAAAATAAAAAACATGCTTCAATCTGTATCCGGACACTATCAGTTCTTTCTCTGGGAATGGATAGTATTTTTCACCATAAATCCTTCAGAGTTGTCTTAGATCATTGTATTGCTGAGAATAGCTAAGTCATTCACAGCTGATCATCTTACAATATTGCTGTTACTTTGTACACAGTACATTTTACTTTGCATCAGCCCATGAAGTCTTTCCAGGTTTTTCTGAGAGCATCCTGCTCATCATTTCTTATAGTACCATAGTATTCTGTCATAATTACATACCACAACTTGTTCAGCCATTCCCCAATTGATGGGCATCCTCTCAATTTCTAAATCTTTGTCCCCCCCAGAAAAGAACTGCTAAAAATACTTTTGGAACATATAGGTCCTTTTCCTTTTTGTTTTTTATCTCTTTTTGGATACAGACCTAGTAGTGATATTGTTAGGTCACAGGGTATGCATGGTTTTATAGCCCTTTGGGCATGGTTCCAAATTGCTCTACAGAATAGTTAAATCAGTTCACAACTCCACCAATAGTGCATTAAGGTCTCATTTTTCGCACATCCCCTCCATTTGTCTTTTACCTTTTCTGTCCTATTAGCCAATCTAATACATATGAGGTGGTACCTCAGAATTGTTTTAGTTTACATTTCTCCAATCAATAGTGAGTCAGAGTATTTTTTTATATGACTATAGATAGCTTTGATAACTTCATCTGAAAACTGATCATATTTTTTGATCATTTATCAGTTGGAGAATGGCTCTTATTTTTATAAATTTGACTCAGTTCTCTATATGTTTGAGAAACAAGGCCTTTATCAGAGAAACTTGCTTCAAAATTTTTCACACAGTTACTACTGCTAACTGTATTTCCCTCCATCCTATCCCCCCCCCCATTTATTCTAGTTTCTCTCTTCTATCACCCTGTTCCTCCTCAAAAATGAAACTGAATAGTTTTACACAGTTGCCTAGAGCCCTGAGAGGGTGAGTGACTTCCCCAGAACAAAGCATTCAGTATGTATCTATCAGGGAGAGGACTCTACCAGCCTCCTGGCTCAGCTCTCTATAAACCATACCTTGCTGCCTTTGTACAGAGCTCAGGTGAGTATGATCCAGCTCAGAGACAATGCGGGGAAACTCCCAAGATTTAGAGTCTGACAGCCCTAGGTTCAAATGTTGGCCCTGCTACTCACCATATGGGTGACTTTCAGCATGTCTCTGAGCCTTGATTTTATCTTGAAATCTTTTCTTAGCTCTGAATCCCGTGGTGTTACTTCTAGAAAGCCTTCCAGCTGCTAGACCTCATTCTTCTTTCCAGTCTCAGAGCCCAAAGAGCAGGTAAGACTTGGTGCTTTCATTGGCTAATTGTGAGGCTTGTGTCTGCAGCTTGGGAACAAGTCACTTGACCTCTCTGGTCATGCCGCCCCCCGCCCCCCAGGCCTGGATTCAATGGGCTCTCCAACTCTGACTTTCTACTTTTGAGGGCTCATTCTAACTCTGAGATTTCATGACTCCGTGATTCCCTAGGCCCTACTCCCTCATTTTACACCACACCCTTTCCTTCACCCCCAGCTGTTTCTTTTTTCTCTCCCCTTTCCTAATCTGCAGCCCCACTTCTCAGGTCCAGGTTTATCCCCTAGCTCACGGTCTGTGTTCTTCAGGGACTGCTTCTTCTGAGATGGCTTGGAGATGACCTTGATGAGGCGACTGTGGAAGGTACCTAGCTCTTGGCCTCCTTGCAACACCAGCCTTAACACCAACCGGAAGTGCTTTCTCTTGTCCGAGTCCGAGATAAAGAGAGCTTTGGCGCAGGCGAATTCCTAGCCAGTCGGCGAAGTGGGCAGCTTTGCCTTTGTCCTGGGGCCAGCAGGCTCAGTGAAGCCTTGGCTACCCAGTTGAGGATGGCTTAAAGAGCCCCCAACCCAAGCTCTCCCAGTCACCCTGGCCCCCTTGGACTGCCCAGGTAGGTCCCCTTCCTCCCTAAGCCCACACCAGTCCCTCCCGTCCAGGTCCCTGCCCAAGGTCATTGTCTGGGGGAGGAGGAAATGCAGCACCCCCGGCCCCCGACAGTGGAGATGTGGGGCTCTGCTCAGCTTTCCCCTCCTCACTCTAGAGTCCGGTTGCTTCTCAAAGCTCAGCTTTTGCGCCTCCGCGGAACCGCCGTCCAACCCCATGTAACCGCAGACCGTGCATCCAGCCTCCCCAGTCTCGTTTGCTAGAATACACCGCAGGTGACTGATGAGACGAGGTTGGAATGTACCATACAGCGTACTCCTGTGCAGTGGACTCAAGGGGGCGCTGTGGAGCTGCGCCTTCACCGTCTCGTCCCTGCTGACTCCCAACCCCTGGCTGGATCTGGGAGAAGTTGTGGAGTTGGTCCTACTTCTCCCACTCACCTTGCCCCTGTTCCGGCTTCAGCCTCCAGCCTGGGCCCGTGAGATACACGCAGGGCGGCGGACAGAAGAACCTACGTGGAGAGGCTGTTGTCACCTCTGGGCCAAGGGAAGGACCGACTGATAGGGGCGGGGAAGTGCTTGGATATGTCCCAAACTGTTCCGAGTCCTCAGAAAGAATCTTAGAAATTATTTAGCCTGGTACAAAGTGGAAAGAGCCCAAGACTTGGGAGTCCAAGGAAATGAGTTTAGATCCTAGCTCTGAAACTTAGTAGCTCTGTGACCTTATCAAGTCACTTCTCTCTGAGTCTCAGTTTCCTCATCTAGGTCTACACCTACTTCAGTGAGGTTTGTAAATAAATAATTGGTTATATAAATGGGAGGGTTCTTTCTATCTTTATTTTTTACTGCTACCCAATAAAGTTCATATTACCCATGACAACTTGGCTAATAAGGAACGGAAGAAAAATATTGGATCGGAAGAGGTGGGGCCACTGTATTTGGAAAAGGAAAAACAACCGATTCACACCTGGAGCACTGCCTAAGTATTCCTGAAACATTTGAAAGACCTAGAGGGAAACCTCAAAGGTAGGTCCCTCTGTAGAGGATTTATGGAAGAACAGGGACAAGAGTCCCAGAATGAGAAGTGGTGGATAGGTTACCATTTGTATGTATCAACTGAAGTATCAAGGGATAAAAATTAAAATTCACCTGACATTAAAGGCCCTCCACAATCTGAAGGCACCCTAACTCTTCAGCATGATCTCTGCTTTCTATTCTCCATGCATTGTAGATTCCAACCAAAGTAGAAGTCTTTGCTTCCCTAGGATATCTCATCTTCTCTCCCTTCCATGCCTTTGGTCTCATTTCCCTATGTCTGCAATGCCTCCTTCCCCTACTTCATTTGTTATTTTTATTAACAATATATCCTTTTAAGCCCAATTCAAATATCAGCTCCTCCTGTAAGTACCTTGAGGGCAGGTACTTGTTTTATTTTTTGTATTGGTATTTCCAGCAATGTGGGCAGGGCTTGGCATAGGGTATGATCTTAAGAAACATATATGATAGTAGCTTTTTTGTGGTGGCAAACAATGGGAAACTGAGGGGATACCCATTAACTGGGGAATGGCTGGACAAGTTGTGAATGTAATGGAATACTAGTGTTCTGTAAGAAATGACGAGCAGACAATTTCAGAAAAACCTGGAAAGACTTACATGAACCGATGCAAAGTGAAATGAGCAGAACCAGGAAAACATTATATACAGTAACAACAACATTGTGCTATGACAGCTCTGATAAACAGCTCTTCTCAGTAATGCAAGGATCTAAGACATCTCTAAAAGACTCATAATGGAAAATGCTATCCATATCCAGAGAAAGAACCATGGAGTCTGAATGCAGATGGAAGCATACTATTTTCTCTCTTTTTTTTCTTTCTCAAGGTTTTCCCCTTTTGTTCTGATTCTTCTTACACAACATGACTAATGTGGAAATATATTTAATATCATTGTACATGTATAGCCTATATCAGATTTGCATGCCATCTTGGGGAAAGGGGAGGGGAGGGAGGAGGAAAATTTGGAACTCAAAATCTTATAAAAAGAAATGTTGAAAGCTATAAATAAATAAATAAATAAGATTAAAAAGACAACAAATGAAAGTGAATCTTGAAAACTAAAAAGAAAAAGAAGTGCTTTCCCACTATGGTCCTTGCATGATTTATTTTGTCCTTATTTTGTGCTACTTCATTGCACTCAATGATGTTAATTACTTTTTGTGTTTGCCTTATTCCCTCTACTAACACTAGGAGAGGGAAGTGCTATTTTATGGCAAATGGGCCTGTGCTCTGTACAGAGCAGGGGCTTAACACAAGTTTGTTGAATGAATGCATGAACTTATTTAGTTGACAGGTGAGAAATTACTTACCTAGGTCACAGGGAGTCAGTCCAATGGGCTAGGTGCAGCCTGGGAGTACTGCAGGTTACAGTTAGAATGGGAAAGGGAGAGAGGTGAGAAGGGGCTCCCCAGCTTTCCTGCCACCTTTTCCCACTTTTCACTTCCATAGAATTTCTAGGCCACTTTGGTTCATACAATCCCACACATTCCTTTCATACTGTCTGTAGATATTTTCGAATCCAGTCTCTCAGACCCAATGGTTCTGGGGGTGACCTGGAACCAGTAGCAAGGATCCATGAGAAACGGACTTGTCTCAAAATTTTATGTCCACCCTGGAGCCCTGGGTAACCAGAGGTAGGCATTGACACAGGTTGTGGTCTAAATATTTGGGCTGCTGGGTGTTGAATGGGCCCTTCACAGAGCCTCAGCACTGGTCGACCCAAGGTGCAACCATGCAGGCTTCCCCAGCTGCTGTGGCTCAGTCCCAGACTAGGCCAGTGCAGAGGAAGCAGGGACTGCACAATAGCTGCTTTCGTGCTCAAATGTCACATCCCTTTTGCTCCAGCCCTACCCACCGCTATTCTCCAGGCCAGAGAGAGTTGATCCAGGGGCGAAGGGGGTGAGCAAGGGTGTTGGGTGGTCAGTAAATGCCTGTGAAAAAGGTTAAATTGTTCCTGCTCATACTTCTCTCTGTCTCCTCCCTCTCCCTGCTGCCTCCCAGTGGAGAATGGTCCCATAGCACAAAGTACCGAATTGGGGGTTTGGGAATTGTAGCAATATTTTTACACATCTCCCTTGTTAGACTACTACTAACAACCAGATTCTCCTACCTATTTTTAAAAAATTTTTGTCTCCCATGCTTTTTATTATTACTTTTTAAAATTAATTAATTTTTAGTTTTCAACATTCACTTTTATAAGATTTTGAGTTCTAAATTTCCTCCCCTCCTCCCTCCCCAAGATGGCATGCAATGTGATATAGGCCATACATGTACAATAATAAATGCTACTACCTCTTGTGGTGAGGTCTGGAAACTTGAAGCCCAATCCCCACCTCTGCCCCCTCATACATTTTCCTACTTCTTCACTTCCATTCTCTGGCCTTAGGGAGGCCAGGGGGCTGGGGCTTAGTGGGCATGGGGGTAGATGAGTGCTGGAGCCCAGGGGCCTAAGAAAGAGGAACACCCCCCCCCCCCATGGCAGGATTAGTGTCCCAGATCCCATGCCAGATAGGTCTGACAGAAAAGGATGCCGTTGCATCCTCCACACTCGATTCCACTTAGATTTTTTGTGAAGAAGTTCAGGGAGCATCCCATGATCATTTTGCTGGAGCTAGTGTAACCTGACGTGGGACTGGGGGGGCGAGGAGCAGAGGGAAATAGGATAGTTTTGCGAATTCAGCTCAGATGTCTCGGCTGCATCCGGTCACAGATGTGGGGAGCCGTATCGTCCTGCCCGCTAGGAAACACTGCGATATGGGAGCTTGGGGTGGGGGGCGTTTCCGGGGCTCACATGCCCTAGGGGTAGGGGTCAAAGGAGTCTTGGTGAGACTGAACAAGGCTGGCTCTCCTCTACACCTCCCCAGCTCCCCGCGCTTAAAACACTGCCTGACATATAGAAGTTGCTCAACATTTATTGACTAACTGCCTGGAGTCTGGGATCATCCGCTCAGGTCCTATAGACAGGATTGCGCCCTGGGAAATATATAGTGCTCCTGTTCTCTACCCAGATTGCCTCAGGAGCCGTCTAATGGAGCCAGGTGATATTAGAGTTTTCCTGCAATCCCACAGAAATATAGCCTACTCTGGCAATCCTCCCCTCCCTCGGTTGCAGAGCTAGACTCGCAGGCAGAGGACCAAGTTTCAGTGCGTCTGGGCTTCTCTCTGTGGAGAGCGTAGTGAGGACTCCCCCAACCCACCCACCAAACACACACCGAACACACACTGAACACTCCCAGCTCCTCTGCTGGGCCTACGCTGTCTGGGGTGGGGGCTTTCTATTTCAGTAGGACCCGAGCCAAGTAGCCAGCTGGAGTTCCTCCTTGGTCCAACAGAACAAGGGACCCGGACGGTCGGTTTCATCTGCTCTCTGACCCTTGGAGCTCTCCAGCAGGCAGGCTGGAGTGAGTGAGTGGTTCTGGGGACAGCAAAGGGTCTGCACGAAGGGCTCAAGTCTTTTAATCCCGAGAAAGACCACGTATAGGGTCTGTCCTTAGACTCTAATACAGTATGTCCCTCAAGAAAACCTTCCCCCGTTGATGGTGATTTTCTTACTCGTGGTGGTGGTGGAAATGACCCCTTTGTCTTAGCGAGAGATTCTTTGCTGATGTTTTCCCATAACCCCAGGGACATTGCATAATGGTATTTATTCTAGATCAGCCTCGACGCTACAGGTGACCCTCTAGGTCTTCAAGTGCAGCCCTTTGACTGAATCCAAACTTCATAGAACAAATCCCCTTAATTTGTTCTGTAAAACTTGGACTCAGTCAAAAGGCCACACCGGAGCATCTAGCCTAGAGGCTGCAGGTTCCCCACTCCTGTTCTAGATCTTACCATTAGTGGGGAACCCTCATGGGTATTAGTCTAACTTTATCTCAGGGTCTACACAGTTAGTGAAATCAGCTTGTCAATCTTCTAAAGTCCCAGAAACCAAACAGACCTTACCCCTTATCTAATGGACTATGTGACTTACACAGTCCACTTTTCTTTTCTTTTTTTTTTTTTGGAGGTAATTGGGGTTAAGTGACTTGCCCAAGGTCACACAGCTAGTTAAATGTGTCTGAGACTGGATTTGACCTCATGTCCTCCTGAGTTCAAGGCCAGAGCTCTATCCACTGGGCCACCTAACTGCCCCACACAGTCCACTTTTCAAAAGAGAATCCCTAAATCATTCCTTCAACCTACAGGATTCCTTCAATCTGTCCCTAATGAGAGGGAACCCCATTTTTTCTCCTAAACCCGGAGATCTCTCATACATGTCACCCACATCAGTCTCAATTATCTGTGATACCCATCCTCCACAAACAAGTACCTCTTCTGAATGATTGTAGGGGAAAGAGAACAGGCCTGGGCAAAGCAGTGTCAGGAGACCTGGCTTCTAGTTCAGTCTCTGCCCTCAAATGTGATATGGCCCAGTCACTTTCCTTCTCTGAACCTCAATTTCCTTTTCTATAAAATGAAAGGATTGGACTAGACAGCTTTGATACTCTGTAATTCTCAAAGCCATAGGAAAGGTAGAGACCAGATGGCAGGGCAGAGCATCATGGTTCCATGTTAGGGCAGGGAATTGGCTTGTGGAGAGATCATGGGGGACCTTTGGATGACCCAAAAGTGGTTCCATATGGGTCTCTTGATCTTAGATGGAAGCCTTGGTTGGTAGAATAAGGAAAGGGTGAGAACGACTGAATCATAGATCCTTAGAATATTAGTGCTAGAAGTGCTAGAATAGCTGGAAGAGATCTTAGAACGTGGAATTCTGGAGCTGGATGATTCCTTCAAAGTCCAGCCCCCTAATTTCGAAGAAGGGGAGACAGATTCAGAGAGGGGTAAGGACTTTTCCAAGGTCACACAGCAAGTTAGTAGATCTCCTGACTCCAGTTCAAAGGGTCCTTCCACTAGACTAAATTTATTCTTAAGGAAAGCAGTCAAGAGACATGAGAAGGGAAGAGGAAAGGATGACTGCATCACTCTCAGAGCTGAGCCTAGCACCCCCCAGGATGCTGTTGCTTTTCCCCAGCCCAAACCTCAGGAGCTCACTAGCCCTGGCACTTCCCCTGAAGCTTGCACATCTGGTTTCAATCCGACTGTACCTGACCTCCCACAGCATGACCATAAAGGGGCTCCATGAGAACAGATCAGCCAGCTATTATTTGGGGGCTTTTGAAACTGGTTGAACAAAGAGTCTAGGATGCCCCTGAAAGCCTAGTTAAAAATAGCTGCATCCACCAACTCAAAAACTGGGGCTAGGGAAGCAGGACAGAGCTGTGAAAGGAGAGGGGCAGGATCTGAGCCAGTCTTTTTCTCTCAGAAAACAAACAAACAAACAAACAAACAAACAAACAAACCCCAAAACAAAGAAACTTGGAATGTGGGGCCACTGAGTATACTCTGGCTGGCCTGGAACTTTCACCTCAGCCCTGAGTGGAGGCTGCTCAGCCGGACAACAGTTTAGCATAGGCATAGAGTGAACAAAGCTTCCCAATTTAAAATTGTGAGTAGGCTCAAGTGCAGAAAGAACTGAAGTCTGGGGATCTAGATCCTAGTCCTGACTCTTCCAGTAATTGGTTTCATGACCTTGGGCATGTAACTTTTTTTTCTTTGGGCCTCAGTTTCCTCTATTGTAAAATGATTTCTTTCCAGCTCTGACATCTGTGGTTCGAAGGTGAAGACTTCAAGTCTGGCTGGAGGGGCCCACCACCTTGGGGACATGGGTTTTCAATTGCTTGTATGTGGGTTGGGGGACAGGTTCTCTAACACTTTCTTCCCGGGGGGATTCATGGCCACACTCCTGGTGACTGAGGCCTACTAACCCGGATTACCCAAAATACTGAGTTCTCACAGGCCTAGCTCTACCCCCTGGTCTGCGCTGAGCTCCCTCCCCCTTCTGCCTTTCTACATCCATTCTGGGGGCCTTATCTCCAAGGCCTTGGGGGCTGCTTCCTGCCCAGGCCTGCCTCCTGCCCCCTAACCTCCCTTATTTGCTCCAGGCTCTAGCACCTGCTCCACAGCTGCTGGCTTCCCACAAGCCATTTGGAGCCACTCTTGTTTGACCAGAGTGGAGTCCCTCAGACAGTGCCAGAGATTGGGGGTGAGGAGGCGGGAATAGCCGGTGAAGAAGCAGGGCAGGTCGTCTGCAATCTACCTCTGCCTGGAGTTTCTCAGCTCTCTAGGAGGGAGACCTCTAGCAACAACTCTTAGGCAGAAGTTTGTCTTGGCTGCCCATCCCCCTATCCCCATCCTCCCAAGGATGCAGCCCTGCCTTTCGGCCTGAGGTTCTCTTCTACGGGCTGGAGAGGGGTGGAGGTGGGGGACTGGCAGCAGGGGAGAAGTGGTACAAAGAGGTGCCTTGTCAGGCTCAGACTCAATGGGAAGGGGAAGGAGAGAAAGGGGAGGCAACCCAGGCAGAGACAGTTATCGATTTCAGCTACCAGTGAGAGAAGGGGAAGCACAGAGAAGTAGGGGCCGGTTACTTCAGGCTCTTGGGATGACTACCCATTTACTGAATCTTCTTTCCAGGCTACATCCCATCTCCCTTTGTGAATAGCAGCTCACACCCTTTGTAAGCACCTGGAGGCCATGGCCCTAAGCCCAGTTTATTCTCTTCCCTGGAGTTTCTGAATGTTGAACAGCAAGCAGCTCCAGGTTAGGGATGTTGCTGGACCACCGTCAAAGGGGCTAGGGTGGGGGGCAGGGACACTGCAGAAGCAGAAAATCATTGGTTCATTCATTCATTAGATTATTTATTTAGATCCTACTGCATGCAAGAGCCCTGGGCTAGGTGTTCAGGATCTACAAAGTAAGGATAACACCCAGGATTCCCCTTTTGTCTGAGGTTGAGCCCTTTGTGGGCTTCTTGTGTTCCCCACCCCAGTAGAAGGTGAGGCTTGTAGCTAGGTGCCTGGAATCATCTTCTCTGAGAAAGTACTTTGCTACAGCAGACCCAAAGAGTAGGACGGAGGCCTTGGACTTGGTATTTGGAATCGACAGCTCCCATTTTGTAGGCCCCTTTGAGACAACTCGTTGGTGAACATTATTCAGGGTCCAGACATTGGACATATTTTCACATTAGTCATGATGTAAAGAAGAATTTGAACTAATGGGAGGAACCATGAGAAAAGAAGAAACAAAATAAAACAACAACAACAAAAGGAGAGCAAATAGTATGATTCCATCTGCATTCAGACTCAATGGTTCTTTCTCTGGATGTGGATAGCATTGTCCATCGTGAGTCTTTTGGAGTTGTCTTAGATCCTTGCATTGCTGAGAAGAGCTAAGTCTATCAAAGTCAGTCATCCCATAATGTGGCTGTTACTGTGTACAACTTTCTCCTGGTTCTGCTCACTTCACACAGCATCAGTTCATGTTAGTCTTTCCAGGTCTTTCTGAAGTCAGCCTGCTCATCGTTTCTTTTTTTTTCTTAATTTATTTTGATTTATCAACAATCACTTCCATAAGTTTTCCTCCCCGCCTCCCTCCCCACAACTGTGCACAATCTGATGTAGACTATACATATACATTCCTATTAAACATATTTTCACATTAGTGATGTTGTAAGGAAGAATTAGAACCAATAGGAGGACCCACAAGAAAGAGAAAACAAAACAAGAAAAAAATAGCAAATAGTATGCTTCGATCTGCTTTCAGACTCCATAGTTCTTCCTTTGGATGTGGATAGCATTTTCTATCATGAGACTTGGAGATGTCTTAGATCCTTGAATTGCTGAGAAGATCTAAGTCTATCAAAGTCAGTCATTGCACAACATGGTTGTTACTGTGTACAATGTTCTCCTGGTTCTGCTTACTTCACTCAGTATCAGACCATGTAAGTCTTTCCAGGTTTTTCTGAAGTCTGCCTGCTCATCATTTCTTATGGAACAATAATATTACATTCATATACCACAACTTGTTCAGCCATTGCCCAATTGATGGGCACCCCCTCAACTTCCAGTTGTTGGCTACCACAAAAAGAACTGCTATAAATATTTTTGTACGTGTGGGTCCTTTTCCCATTATTATGATCTCTTTGGGATATAGCCCTAGAAGTGGTTTTGCTGGGTCAAAGGGTATGCATAGTTTTATAGCCCTTTAGTCATAGTTCCAAATCGCTCTCCAGAACCTCTAGATCAGTTCACAACTCCACCAATGATGCATCAGTGTTTCAATTTTCCCACATCTTCAACATTTATCTTTTTCCTGTTTTGTCATGTTAGGCAATCTGATAGGGGTGATGTAGTACCTCAGAGTTGTTTTGATTTGCATTTCTCTAATTAATAGTGATTTAGAGCATTTTTTTTATATGACCATAGATACATTTGATTTCTTTGAAAACTGCTTGTTCCTATCTTTTAACCATTTATCAACTGAGGAATGACTTGTATTCTTGTAAATTTCACTCAGTTCTCTATGTATTTTAGAAATGAGGTCTTTATCAGAAATACTTGCTGTAAAAATTTGTCTCACAGCCAAGATGGTGGAGTGAAAGAAGTGACTTGCTTCAGCTCTCCCCCAAATCCCTCCAAATACTCATAAAAAATGGCTCTAAACAAATTCTGAAGCAGCAGAACCCACAAAAAGAGTGAAACAAATTTCCAGCCCAACACAACCTGGATGATTGATCAGAAAGGTGTATCGCGCCGGGCTGGGAGCGCAGCGCAGTGTGGGAGTGCAGGCCTCAGCGAACCTGGAGCAGGCCTCAGAGGACTGAATCATGGGCAGCTGTGGAGGTTTACAGATTCCTCAATCCATGAATGCCAAAGACAACTTAGAAGGTCAGTGGGAAAAGTCTGTTTCTGTCGGTGCTGAGAAAGGAAGGTGGGGTCTCAGCTTCATTCCCTAAGAGCGTGGCCCTGGGGGGGGCAGCTGCTTCCCAAGCTTCCAGCCCACAGACTGGGGGGGAATTCAGTGGCTGATCAGAAAGGGATTGCAGGGATCTCTTTGCCAGTGCTGAGGCAGGAATCTCTTGCTTTGCCCGTGTTTGGATCCGGGTCACAGTTCTGGGTGGTGGTGCTGGGGTGAGGAGGAACGCTGGCTTGGTGGAGCTTATAGTAGCTGTGGAGAGGAACCCCTTCTCACAGTTACAGGACAGAAGGGAATACTTGTGGTCACAGGCCAGGAAAGGAGTAAACAATTTGCCCCTTATCATACCACCTTGGAAGAACTGAAAATTTACAGGTCTCGACAAGTATCTCTGAAAACAGCTGTACAAACCCCTGAAGCTTGGGACAGTACACTCTCCACATTGGAAGCAGACTCTTACCTTAACAAAGAGTTTAAAACTCAAGTAATTGGCCGGGATCATGAACAAGCACTGCAAAAATAGTCAGACTATATTATCTTACTTGGTGACAAAGAAGATCAAAATATACAAAAAGAAGAAGACAACAAAGTCAAAGCTCCTACATCCAAAACCTCCAAGAAAAATATGAATCAGTCCCAGGCCTTGGAAGAGCTCAAAAGGGATTTTGAGAAGCAAGTAAGGGAAGTAGAGGAAAAACTGGAAGAGAAATGAGAGTGATGGAAGAAAATCATGAAAAACAAGTCAACAGCTTGCTAAAGGAGACCCAAAAAAATACTGAAGAAAATAACACCTTAAAAAATAGCCTAACCCAAATGGCAAAAGAGGTCCAAAAAGCCAATGAGGAGAAAAATGCCCTAAAAAGAAAAATTGGCCAAATGGAAAAGGAAGTCCAAAAGATTACTGAAGAAAATACTTCCTTAAAAATTAGAATAGAGCAATTGGAAGCTAGTGACTTTATGAGAAATCAAGACACTGTAAAACAAATCCAAAAGAATGAAAAATTAGAAAACAATGTGAAATATCTCATTGGAAAAACAACTGACCTGGAAAATAGATCCAGGAGAGAGAATTTAAAAATTATTGGACTATCTGAAAGCCATGATCAAAAAAAGAGCCTAGACATCATCTTTCAAGAAATTATCAAGGAAAACTGCCCTGATATAGTAGAACCAGAGGGCAAAATAGAAATTGAAAGAATCCACAGATCTCCTCCTGAAAGAGATCCCCAAAGGAAAACTCCTAGGAATATTGTAGCCAAATTCCAGAGTTCCCAGGTCAAGGAGAAAATATTACAAGCTGCCAGAAGGAAACAATTCAAGTACTGTGGAAACACAATCAGGATAACACAAGATTTAGCAGCTTCTACATTAAAGGACCACAGGGCATGGAATATAATATTCCAGAGGGCAAAGGAGATAGGATTACAACCAAGAATCACCTACCCAGCAAAACTGAGTATAATCCTTCAGGGGAAAAAATGGTCATTCAGTGAAATAGAGGACTTTCAAGCATTCCTGATGAAAAGACCAGAGCTGAATAGAAAATTTGACTTTCAAATACAGGACTCAAGTGGAACATGAAGAGGTAAACAGGAAAGAGAAATCATAAGAGACTTATTAAGATTGAACTGTTTACATTCCTGCATGGAAAGATGATATTTATAACTCATGAGACCTTTGTCAGTATTAGGGCGGTTGGAGGAAAAGAATTATATGTATGTATAGATAGGTAGATAGATAGATGGCACAGGATGAGTTGAAGATTAAGGGGTCATATCTGGAGAATAAAATTAAGGGATGAGGGAGGATTATACTCAGAGAAGAAGAAAGGGAGAGGTAGAATGGGGTAAATTATCTCACAAAAAAAAACAGAAAAGTCTCTTACAGTGGAGGGGAAGCAGGGGAAGGTGAGAGGGAATGAGTGAATCTTATTCTCATAGGATTTGGCTTAAGGAGGGAATACACATCCAATTGGGTATAGAAATTTGTCTTACCCTACAAGAAAATAGGGGGAGAAGGGGACAAGAGAGTAGGGGGATGATAGAGAGGAGGGCAGATTGGAAAAGGGGTAATCAGAAGTAAATACTTCTGAGGAGGACAGGGTCAAAAGAAAGAATAGAATAAATGGGAGGGCAGAATAGGATTAAAGGAAATAGAGTTAGTTTTTCACAACATGTCTACTATGGAAGTGTTTTGCATAATTGCACGTATACAACCTATATTGAGTTGCTTGCCTTTTCAATGAGGGTGGGTGGGAGGGAGGAAGAGAGAAAATTTGAAACCTAAAGTTTTAAAAACACATGTTTAAAAAAAAGTTTTCACATGCTATCGGGAAATAAGAAATACAGGAAATGGGGTACAGAAGTCTATCCTGCCTACAGGAAAATAGAAGGGGAAGGGGATAAGAGAAGGGGGGAGAGAAGAAAGAGGACAGACTAGGGGAAGGGATATTCAGAATGCATGCCATCTTGGGGTGGGGGGAGGGAGAGGGTGAAAATTTGGAACTCAAAAACTTGTGGAAATGAATGTTGAAAACTACAAATAAATAAATTTATATTAAAAAAAAATTTGTTTCCCAGTTGTGAAATGATCCAACCAAAATAGTTCCTAATTATTGTTTTAATTTCCTCTTCATTGGAGATGGATTCACTCTTTTCACTTTTGACACTGGTAATTTGGTTTTCTTCTAGTTTTTTAGTTGCATGCTTATCAAATATTCTAGATGAAAAGACCAGAGCTGAATAGAAAATCTGACTTTCAAATACAATACTCAAGAGAAGCATGAAAAGGTAAACAGGAAAGAGAATCATAAGGGACTTATCAGAGTTGAACTGTTTACATTCCTACACAGAAAAATGATATTTGTAACTCACGAGACCTTTCTCAGTATTAGGGTTGTTGGAGGGAATATATATATATATATATATATATATATACAGAGAGAGAGAGAGAGAGAGAGAGAGAGAGAGAGAGAGAGAGAGAGAGAGAGAGAGAGAGAGAGAGAGAGAGAGAGAGAGAGAGAGAGAGAGAGAGAGAGAGAGAGAGTGTATAGACAGAGGGGATAGGGTGAGTTGATATCTAAAAAATAAAATTAAGGGGTGAGAGAGGATTGCACTGAGAGAAGGAGAAAGGGAGAGGTAGAATGGGGTAAATTATCTCACATAAAAGAGGGAAGAAAAAAGCTTTTACCATGGAGGGGAAGAAGGGGGAAGTGAGAGGAAATGAATGAATCTTACTCTCATCAGATTTAGCTTAAGAAGGGAATAACATAGACACTCAGTTGGGTATGGAAATCTATCTTACCCTACAGGAAAATAGGTGAGAAGGGGATAAGAAAGAGAGGGATGATAGAAGGGAGGGCAGATTGGGGGAGGGGATAATCAGAAGAAAACACTTTTGAGGAAGGACAAGGTCAAAGGAGCTCATAGAATAAATGGGGGGGGGGATAGAATGAAGAGAAATATAGTTAGTTTTTCACAACATGGCCATCATGGAAGTGTTTTGCATGACTACACATGTATAAACTGTATCAAGTTGCTTGCCTTCTCAGTGAGGGTGGGCGGGAAAGAAGGAAGGAAGAGATTTTGGAACCCAACGTTTTAAAAACAAATGTTAGAAATTGTTTTTACATGCAACTGGGAAATAAGATATACAGGCAATGGGGTATAGAAATCTATCCTGCCCTACAGGGAAATAGAAGGAGAAGGGGATAAGAGAAAGGGGGAGGCATGATAGAAGGGATGGCAGATTAGGAGAAGGGATATTCAGAATGCACACTGCCTTGGGGTGGAGAGAGGGGAGAGATGGAGAGAAAATTTGGAACTCAAAATCTTGTGGAAGTGAATGTTGAAAACTAAAAATAAATAAATTAATTACAATCTAAAAAAACCCAATATAGGCATCTATTAAGAAGCAAACTCTTTAAGGACAATGACTGGTAATCATTGGCTTTTCTACATATTACTAACAAAACCCAACAGAAAGAGATAGAGAAATTCCATTTAAAGTTACTGTAGACATAAAATATTTAGGAGTTTATCTGCTAAAACAAACTCAGGAACCATATGAACATAATTACAAAACACTGTTCACACAAATAAAGTCAAATCTAAATAATTGGAAAAATATCAGTTGCTTAATGGTAGGCTGAGCTAATATAATAAAAATTACAGTTCTATCTAAATTAATTTACTTATTTAGTGCCATACCAATCAAACTACCAAAAATTATTTTATAGAGCTAGAAAAAAACAATAACAAAATTCATCTGGAAGAATAAAAGATCCAGAATATCATGGAAACTAATGTAAAGAAATGCTAGGGAAGGTGGCCTAGCTGTACAAATCTTAAAGTATATTATAAAGCAGCAATCATCAAATTTACTTGGTGCTGCTTAAGAAATAGAGTGGTGGATCAGTGGAATAGGTTAGGTATATAAGACACAACAGTCAATGACTATAGTAATCTACTATTTGATAAATTCAAAGACTCCAGCTTCTGGGATAAGAACTCACTATTTAACAAAAACTGCTGGGAAAACTGGAAAATAGCATGGCAGAAGGTGGGCATAGACCAACATCTTACACCCTACTCAAAGATAAAGTCAAAATGGGTGCATGATTTAGATATAAAGGCTGATACTATAAGCAAGATAGGAGAGCAAGGAATAGTTTGCTTATCAGATCTATGGAGGAGGGAAGACTTTATGACCAAACAAGAGATAGAGAACATTATGAAATGCAAAATGGATGATTTTGGTTACATTAAATTGAAAAGTTTTTGCACAAACAAAGACAATGCAACCAAGATTAGAAGGGAAACAGAAAGATGGGAAACATTTTTTGCAGCCAGTATCTCTGATAAAGGTCTCATTTCTAAAATATATAGAGAACCGAGTGAAATTTATAAGAATTACAAGTCATTCCCCAATTGATAAATGGGCAAAGGATATGAACAGGCAGTTTTCAGATGAAGAAATTAAAGATATCTATAGTCATATGAAAAAAATGTTCTAAATCACTATTAATTAGAGAAATTCAAATCAAAACAGGTACCACATCACACCTATCAGATTGGCCAACATGACAAAACAGGAAAATGATAAATGGTGGAGAAGATGTGGGAAAATTGGAACACTGATGCATTGTTGGTGGAGTTGTGAACTGATCTGGAGATTCTGGAAAGCAATTTGGAACTATAGCTGAAGGGCTATAAAACTGTGCATACCCTTTGACCTAGCAAAACCACTTCTAGGGCTGTATCCCAAAGAAATCATAATAATGGGAAAAGGACCCACATGTACAAAAATTTTTATAGCAGCTTTTTTTGTGGAGCCAAAGCATTGGAAATTGAGAGGATACCCATCAATTGGGAAATGGCCGAACAAGTTGTGGTATATGAATATAATTGAATACTATTGTGCTACAAGAAGTGATGAGGGTGGAGCCAAGATGTCAGAGTGAAATCAGTGACCTGCTTGAGCTCTCCCCCAAACCCTTTAAAATGCCTATAAAAAATGGCTCTAAACAAATTCTAGAGCAGCAGAACCCACAAAAAGACAGAGTGAACCAAATGTCCAGCCCAAGACAACCTGGATGGTTGATTGGAAAGGTATATTGTGCCAGGCTGGGAGAGGAGTGCAGTGTGGTGTGGGCATGTAGGCTACAGGGAACCTGGAGCAGGCCTCAGAGGACTGAATCTGGGGCAGCTGTGGCGGTTTCCAGACTTATCAACCCACAAACTCCAAAGACAACTTAGAAGGTCGGTGGGAAAAGTCTGTTTCTTCGGTGAGAGAAAGAAGCAAGGTGGTTTCACCTCCAGTCCCTGAGCTCACCTGTGGGTGGCAGCTGCCTCCTGAGCTTCTGGCCCACAGACTGAGGGGGAATCCAGTGGCTGATCAGAGGGGGATTGCAGGGATCTCTTTGCCAGTGTTGAGGCAGGAATCTCTTGCTTTGCCCGTGCTTGGATGTGGGTCACAGTTCTGAGGGGCGGTCCCGGGGCGAGGAGCTGGTGTGGTGGAGCTTGTAGTGGCTGTGAAGAGAAAATCTTCCTCACAGTTCCAGGACAGAAAGGAGTGCTTGTGGTCACTAATAGACCAGAGCACAGGCCAGGAAAGGAGTAAACACCTCACCCTTGATCATACCACCTTGGAAGAACTGAAAATTTACAGGTCCCTAGAAGTATCTCTGAAAACAGCTACACAAAACCCCCAAAGATTGGGACAGTACATTCTCCACATTGGAAGCAGGCCTCTACCTTAACAAAAAGTTTATAATTCAAGTAATTGACTGGTACCATGACCAAACCTCTCAAAAAGAGACAGACTGTAGAATCTTTTTTTTTTTTGGTAACAAAGAAGATCAAAACATACAACCAGAAGAAGACAACAAAGTCAAAGCTCCTACATCCAAAGCCTCCAGGAAAAATAGGAATTTAGTCCCAGGTGTTGGAAGAGCTCAAAAGGGATTTTGATAAGCAAGTAAGAGAAGTAGAGGAAAAACTGCGAAGAGAGATGAGAGTGATGCAAGAAAATCATGAAAAACAAGTCAACAGCTTGCTAAAGGAAACCCCTCAAAATACTAAAGAAAACAACATCTTAAAAATAGCCCAACCCAAATGGCAGAAGAGGTCCAAAAAGCCAATGAGAAGAAGAATGCTCTAAAAAGCAAAATTGTTCAAATGGAAAAGGAAGTCCAAAAAGCTTACTGAAGAAAATACTTCCTTAAAAATTAGAGTAGAGCAATTGGAAGCTAGTGACTTTATGAGAAATCAAGACACAGTAAAACAAATCCAAAAGAATGAAAAATTAGAAAACAATGTGAAATATCTCATTGGAAAAACAACTGAACTGGAAAATAGGTCCAGGAGAGAGAATTTAAAAATTATTGGACTATCTGAAAGCCATGATCAAAAAAAGAGCCTAGACATCATCTTTCAAGAAATTATCAAGGAAAACTGCCCTGATATAGTAGAACCAGAGGGCAAAATAGACATTGAAAGAATCCACAGATCTCCTCCTGAAAGAGATCCCCAAAGGAAAACTCCTAGGAATATTGTAGCCAAATTCCAGAGTTCCCAGGTCAAGGAGGAAATATTACAAGCAGCCAGAAAGAAACAATTCAAGTACTGTGGAAACACAATCAGGATAACACAAGATTTAGCAGCTTCTACATTAAGGGACTGCAGGGCATGGAATATAATATTCCAGAGGGCAAAGGAGATAGGATTACAACCAAGAATCACCTACCCAGCAAAACTGAGTATAATCCTTCAGGGGAAAAAATGGTCATTCAGTGAAATAGAGGACTTTCAAGCACTCTTGATGAAAAGACCAGAGCTGAACAGAAAATTTGACTTTCAAATACAAGACTCAAGTGGAACATGAAGAGGTAAATAGGAAAGAGAAATCATAAGAGACTTAAGGTTGAACTGTTTACATTCCTGCATGGAAAGATGATATTTATGACTCATGAGACCTTTGTCAGCATTAGGGTAGTTGGAGGAAAAAAATTATATGTATGTATATATAGATAGATAGAGGGCACAGGGTGAGTTGAAGATGAAGGGAGTGATAACTGGAGAACAAAATTAAGTGGTGAGAGAGGATTATACTGCGAGGAGAAAGGGACAGGTAGAACAGCTTAAATTATCTCACAAAAAAACAGAAAAGAAAAGTCTCTTACAGTGGAGGGGAAACGGGGGAAAGTTAGAGGGAATGAGTCAATCTTATTCTCATCAGATTTGGCTTAAGGAGGGAATAACTTACACACTCGGGTATTGAAATCTATCTTACCCTACAGGAAAATAGTGGGGGAAGGGGATAAGAGAGCAGGGAGATGATAGAGGGGAGGGCAGATTGGGAGAGGAGGTAATCAGAAGCAAACACTTCTGAGGAAGAACAGAGTCAAAAGAAAGAATAGAATAAATGGGGGCAGAATAGGATTAAGGGAAATAGAGTTAGTTTTTCACGGCATGACTACTATGTTTTTCATAACTGCACATGTATAACCTGTATTGAGTTGCCTGCCTTTTCAATGAGGGTGGGTGGGGAGGGAGGAAGGGAGAAAATTTGGAAAAAACACGTTAAAAAAATATTTTCGCATGCAACTGGGAAATAAGAAATATAGGAAATGGGGTACAGAAATCTATGCTGCCCTATAGGAAAATAGAAGGGGATAAGAGATGGGGGGGGGAGAGAGAAGAGAGGGCAGACTAGGGGAAGGGGTATTCAGAATACATACCATCTTGGGGTGGAGGGAGGGGCAAGATGGAATGAAAATTTGTAACTCAAAATCTTGTGGAAGTGGATGTTGAAAACTAAAAATAAATAAAATCTGATTAAAAAAAAGAAATGATGAGCAGGCTGATTTCAGAAAAACCTTGAAAGACTTGTATGGACTGATGCTGAGTGAAGTGAGCAGAACCAGGAACACATTGTACACAATGTGCGATGACTAACTTTTCTTAGACTTAGCTCTTCTCAGCAATGCAAGGATCTAAGACAACTCCAAAAGAGTCACGTTGGAAAATGCTATCCACATCCAGAAAAAGAACCATTGAGTCTGAATGCAGACGGAAGCATACTATTTGCTATTTTTTCCCCTCTGTTTTATTTTCTTTCTTCTTTCTCGTGGTTCCTCCCATTGGTCCTAATTCTTCTTTACAGCACGAGTAATGTGAAAATATGTTTAATATGAATGTATATGTAGAGCCTATATCATATTGCACTCTGTCTTGAGGATGGGGGAGGATAACTAAGGGGAGAAAATTTAAAACTTAAAATCTTATGGAAGTGAATGTAGAAAACTAAAAATAAATAAATTAATTTTTTTTAAAGGAGGACCTGGAGAATCAGTTGGCCAACAAGAAGTGGGGGTCGGCAGCAATTGGGACCCAGGTCGCCTTGCAGTCTTTTCTGTCCCTTCCCTCCCATCCTGGAGACTGGCCCACTTGTGCGAGCAGCCACCATAAATGCGCGACCCTGCTAGTAAAACCCAAGGGACCTATCTCCTTTCCGCACATTTAAGCTGTATTTGGACAGGCCCCACTTTCAACAAGGCTCCACTCTCATTTTCGGCCACCCGACTCCGACTGGCCGGGCCCAGGACCTTGCATTCACTGATTATATGTTACTGTGGGTTTTTTTGGTTTTTGTTTTTGTTTTTTCTTTTTAAAATAAAAACCTGGACTCTACTTCAGTTGCCAGGTGCGTCGGTCCAGTGTGCAGTCCTGCTGTTCGACCGCTGGAAAGCAGGCGGTCTGGACACCACTCCCCACTCCCCACCATCACCCCGCACTTCACAGAACGTAGAAGAGGGGAGAATAGCTCTCGCCTCCAGCTAGACGAAGCTGCTCGGCGCCGGGGCGTCTCCCTGACAGAAAGGCGCATTGTTCGGGGGGCAGGCTGGCGCGGGGCCCGGTTTTCCAGCGTTTTGTTTATTCAACCGAAAACAGATGACTCCTTATGAGCTGAGCTGGGGCTGGAGGGAGACCCGCTGCGGGGGAGAGGCAAACCGGAAAGGGAAATTTCCCTCTCAGCGATCCCCAAGGCTGTTAAGATAGCCGACTGAAACCCATTATGTTTTCTCTACTGTAGGTTACCATTCGGAAAGAACTGAGATTTGATTGTGTGAAAGGCTACTACTGAGTCATAGACGAAGAACACTGGGTCTGAAATCTCGGTTCGAATTTAGGGTACACCACTTGTAGCTGTGTAATATTAGGCAACCCACTTTCCTCTCTCGGACTCAGTTTCGCCGCCTGCAAAACGAGAGAGTTGGTGGATTAGATGATCTTTAAGGTGCTTTCTGGTTCAAGATGTTATGATCTTTCGCCTGTGAGTAGTTCTGTTCGCCTCAGCCACAACTTACCCCTGCTCTGCACGTCCTAACCAGGATCTGTCTCGTCCTCAATGTCCTTCTCATTGCCCCAGAGATTAGTCTTTGACCAGGTGAAAGCACATGAGTTGTGCAGCCTTTGGCCCAAGGACTTTTAGCAAACAAGGTTCTCTTCTCAAGCCTCCCTCCCATTCTCCCAGGCTTTTCTCTTCCGGTTGGAGGACTGAAATTCACTCACTTTTTTCCCTTCCCTGAGCTCAGTGTAGACATGAGTCAAATCTAGCACAGGGCGCTGGTTTTAGGGCTAGATTATAGTTGTCTCACCCCAGACTCCAAAGACTATGACGTGACTGAGGTTCACCTTTGGGCTCAAGGTCGGAGGTAGTTTGAGGTCTCCAGCGCAGCCCCCTACATTGCTGGATCATCCGTCTATTAGGCCTCATGAAGGGCTAATGATGTTTTTGCCTCCGCCTCGCCTGAAGTTGTGGGCTTCTTCTACGGCCACCAGGTGGCGCGAAGAACTGTTATTGGATCCAGCCCAAGGAGAGCCGCCAAGAGCAGCACCTCCCTGCTCAGGGAAAGGGGTGCTGAGTATCTTGGCAAAGGGAAAGGGAGAACAAGATTGTTCTGGGCTCTGAGACCCGCAGCCCAGTATCTTTCTCCCATTTTCCCACGATCAGTTGCCAAATCCTAAAGCTGCAGCTTTCTGTTCTCTTTGGGCAAGACTGTGATTTCCTTGGTGTAGGGAACACCCAGTGAGACAAATTCCCCAAACTAGTGTAGCTTCCTACCTGTTTTTGCAGCTCGTATTCTTAGAGAGATGCCTGGGTTACTGAGAAGTTGTCCGAGGGTCATCCAGCCAGCACGGTTCAGAGGCTGCTCTTGACCCCAGGGCTCCCTGACTCCACCCACCGTGCTGCCTCATCCTTGCTGTCTCCTGAAAGGAAAGTAAACAGTGCAAAGAGTGGGTCTGGAGTCAGAAAACTGAGTTTGATGGACAGGTGTGCCACTAGCTTTAGGAAAGGCCTAAGGCCAGAGACTTTCTCTTTCTGGGTCTCGCTTTTCTCCTCTGTAAATGAGGGAGTTGGACTAGCTTCCTTCCAGCTAAGACATTTTGTGTACTAAGGTCTCCAGCTCTGGCATTCTACCCTCTATGTTTCAAGGTTCTTTCCAATCCAGCTCTGATCCCTAAGATTTTAGAGTAGGTCAGTCGAACTTATCTGTCCTATTGGCTGTCACCAAGCCAGAGGGTTGGGCAGTGTATAGAAGGATCCAGTCTTTGGTTTATCTGCCTGCAGTTTTCTCTCAACCCTATCCCCAAATTACTTGTAGTTGAACTCTGCTTTGGGCCTGCCTAGGATAGGGCTGAGGTAGCAGGACAGAGGCAGATCCATAAGGCACCCAGCCTGGGAGTTTTGGACTAAAGAGGGGTGGCTAAGTTCATGCCATAGGAGGAGCCCTAGTGATCATCTCCACATATTTAGTGGGGAAATAGTATAGCTCTGATTCCATCCAGAGGTTTTCCATCTGTCAGATAGCTACTATTAAGGGAGGCAGTGACTTCATGATGGGAAGGAGGAAAATGGACTCAGCATCATGCTTCAAGTAGGGAATGGACTAGATGATCTTTAAAGGTCCCTTTTTACTAAGATTTGAAGAATTCATGAGTTTTCAGATTCTGTGTTCACAGTTGTCAATGTCACAGTATCAAATCCCATTCAGGGACTATTAGTCCAAAACTCTGTGAGTCTAGTTCTGATTCTAAGATTGAATGAGTCCAAGTCTATCTGATCCAAAGATTCTCTTTCTCATGTTTTATCAGGCTATGGTAGGACTGGGGACACCCTGAGGGAGCAGGGAGAAGAGGGACCTGGTGGGAGGTCTTATCTTCTCTGTTCCCTCTCAGTCTGTTCTGCCCCCCCCTACAAGCAGTGGGTCCCCTCTGCTAATCAGAAGCAGGATTGAGGTTGTCACTGTGCCCTGCTTTGGCACTGTTTCCCTCCCTCCCGCCTGCACCCCATGGCCAGGGTTGAGCACCTGTAAAAAGGTTAGAGAAACAACAAACACAATGGCTATCAGTGAAACTGTCAAAGGACAGTTGAGTCAGCAAAGGGGAGGAGAAGGAAGAAGAAATAGGAGACTGGAGACCATGGCATGCATAGATTAGATGAAAGCACTTGGGATATTTTATTTGGAGGGTACTTGGGGGTGGAGGCTGGGACAGACTTGGCAGCTGCCTTCAAGTAGTTGAAGAGCTGTCCTGGGGAAGAGGGGATTGACCTGTTCTGTTTGGTGCCAGAAGGGAGAACTAAAACCACTGGCCACAGACAGGCAGATCTTAGCTCAGTGAAAGAGAATGTCTGAGCAAATGGAGTTCCATGAACATGGAGGTATTATACAGAGACTGGATGACTGGTTACTTATCAGGAATCTTATCAAAGGGCTTCCTGCCTCAGACATGGGGATGGTCTAGGTTACCTCAGAGTTCACTGTCTATGAGGTTCTATGATCCTGAGATCACTACTCCTAACACTCTATATTTCTTTTTTTTAAATTTTTAAAAATTTTATTTTTAGGCAATTGGGGTTAAGTGACTTGCCCAGGGTCACACAGCTAGTAAGTGTCAAGTGTTTGGTTTGAGGCTGGATTTGAACTCAGGTCCTCCTGACTTCAGGGCTGGTGCTTTATCCACCGTGTCACCTAGCTGCCCGTAACACTTTATATTTCTAATGAGTCAAAGATCTTAGCATTTGATGATTCTATGGGATGCTACTTTCTTTATAACACAGACTATGGGTCCCTTGGCCCCCAGTCAGCCTAACTAGCTAACTTAGTACAAATGTAAGTCCATAGAGTATGCCTTCCTTCCCCCAGGGCCATTCCCTCATCTTGGCCAGGTCCCTTTTGCAAGTGGGACAACGTATAATAGCCACATCCTTCTGAGGCAGGTATTCTTGACCTGAGGTATGTGGTGTTGGTTTTTTTAAAAATTAAACTTGATACCTATATTTCAATTTATATTTATTATTCTGTTAATATATTTATTATTATGTTGTATATTAGCTATTACTGTAATGGAGTAATATAGCATACTTTTAAAATTTCAATTTATAATTTATATTTCAATATTATTGGTTTCCTTTTTATCCTTTGTATTTTATTCTTTGAATTTATAAATATTCTTCCCAGCAGAGGTACCTAGATTTTACCCCAAAAAAAGTTCAGGACCCCTACTTAGAGGTATCAGAGGAAAAATGAGACCTTCCTAGAGTGGTTTGTATTTTAACATAAGACTCTTACAGGATTTGTAGGCAAGGCAGTTGACCAATGGGGAGGTACTTGAAGGAAGGCTATCATAGTAATGCCTAGTCCATATATGCTTTACAAAAGTTCCACTCCTCCTGAATCTAAAGGCCATCACACATCATCTAATAGCTAACATAGAACATATAGCATAAGGCAATCTGAGGGATGCTGAGAGGTCAACATTAATTCAATGAATAGAGTGGAATGGAGTTAATATAAGAGGTAAGTTTTGAGTAGAAGTTTCAAGAAGGAATGGTGAAGTAGGCGGAGGGTGTCATTTGACTAATGAGGCTAAAGCAGAGAATAAGAGGAGGAAAGTCATCAGAAGTGGGGTTGAAAGCTTGGGACTCTGAAAGCCTGGGGAACATCTCAGTTTGAGGGTGATCCAAGTTCTTGCTTATCATCACCTTGGGCTGTGCTAGGACTTCAAACCCATTCCCTTCTGTGAGCTACAGATTTTTCTTCCTTCCCCTCCAGGATACATTCTAGTAGGACAGATTGGACTGACTTAGGGGTGTATAACTCTAGTTCACAATAAGGGAGGCAATACTGACTGGAATGTTTGGGATCAGGGCTCTTCCCCTCTTCTCTCTTAGATCTTTCATTCACATTTAAGGTGTCAATAAGTGTTTCCCAATTTTTTCTCTACCACACTGATCTTTTTCATTAGCTTTTCCAGGAATTCTTGTTGGGCTTGTATCCAGTGTGCATTTTTCTTTTGAGGCTTTGCTGTTTTCATGTTGTTGTCTCCTTCTCAGTTTGTGTTGATATTCCCTGGTACTATAGCAGCGTTTTCCGGTCAGGTCTGTTGTTTGCTCATTTTCCAGCCTATTTCTTGACTTTTAATTTTATGTTAGTTGAGCTCTGTTCCTTGGGTAGGGATGGGGTGAACTTTAAGGCTTTTACTTGCTGCTGTTTTCAGAGCTAGTTCTGGGGGTCTGTAAGCTCTTGATGCTTTTGTGGTGATGTGATCAGGAGAGAGATGTGGTCCCTGTTCTCCTGGTCTGTGCTCTGATCTTTACCCAGGAAGGGCCTCTGCTCCCTTGCAGATGGAGTCTCCTTAGGGACAAATGCTAGCAATCCTCTTGGTCCTGAAACTGAGACAAGGGTCCCTGTTCCCCTGCAGCCTCAAAGGCTAATGGTCCTCCCTGTCTTGGAATCGAGCCCTGAAACTGTGTATGGGCAATAAAACAGGGTCCTGCAGCAGTGGCAGCTCAGGGTCCCCTCTCATCTCTTTCTCAGCAGTTGGCTGAGAGCTTCAAAGCTAATGCTGATGCTATTACCATTACCTCCAAGACCCACCACTGGTGATGGTGCCACCTGTGCTCTGCCCCCCCCATGTCCCAGACCTTTTTTAGTGACCTCCTAAATTGTCATAGTCTAGAAAAATGTCTCACTTCTGCCTTTTGTTGGCTCTACCATTTCAGAATGATCTTTGACAGATTGGTTATAAAGGTGTTTGAAGGGGAATGCTGGAAGATCCTGGCTGGGTTGCGACTTTGCTACTTCTATTCTGCCATCTTGACTCTGCCATCTTGGCTCTGCCAATGAGTATTAATAGTCACAGTGTGACTTTTCCTAGGAGGCTTTAAATGATAACTTAGGGCTAGTTGAGAAATAAAGTTCCAAATCAAAGGAATGAAGGTCTAAGAGTAGAATTTCCTTCAGCCAGAGTAGGCAGGATTTTTTGGGGGAACACTGGGACCTTCCTTTACTGTTTAGACATTTGTGGGTCATATTTAGAACTATGGACTTAGAGTCAGGAAGAGTTGGATTCAAATTCTGCCTCAGACATTTATTTGCTGGCTATACCCTGAGTAAATCGTTTAATCTCTCTTATCTTTTCTTTCTTCATCTAATAATAATAGCATCTACCTTATAGATCTAAAGTGAGACTCAAATAAAATAACATGTACAAAGTGTTTTTAAAATTTTATAAATTTTAAAGTGTTATAGAAATGTTAATTGTTGTTATTCTGCCAATGGAAACTGCTCACCTTGACCTTTTAGCCAGAGATAGGGGATTGGTAGCTTTGCTGGTAAAAATTTAACAACTAGTTTAAAAAAAAATCCATGTCACACTTTTCAATTTAATCTGCCTATTAATCTACATGTTCTCTATTACTTTCTTAAGTCTAGACAATATTTAAAAGGACAAATCAAGCCCTGATTTGTTACTTCATTGATTTCTGAGGTTCACATTGAAAATTTAACAATCTGCTCTCTAGAGATGATTGGAACTGATTTTAATACCCCTCTATGTGATGGTAATAGTAACCACCTTTCTATAGATATATGAGGTTTACTTTATTTATTTAATATATTGTTTCTCCCAGTTACATATAAAAAATTTTTAACATTCATTTTTAAAACTCTGAGCTTCAAATTCTCTTGCTTCCTCCCTCCTCTCTCCCCCCACCCCACCATTGAGAAGGCAAAGAATTTGATATAGGTTATACATCTCTAGTCATACAAAACATATCCGTAATAGTCATGTTGTGAAAGAAACTATAGACAAAAAAAAAAACCTCAAGAAAAACAAAGTAAAAAAAAAAGCGTGTTTCAGTCTGTATTCAGATACTGTTAGTTCTTTCTCTGGGAATGGATAGCACTTTTCATCATAAGTGCTTCAGAGTTGTCTTGGATCATTGTGTTGCTGAGAATAGCTGAGTCATTCACAGCTGATCATCTTACAATATTGCTGTTACTTTGTACACAGTACATTTCACTTTGCATCAGCCCATGCAAGCTTTTCTGCTCATTATTTCTTATAGTATAATAGTATTCCATCATAATCATATACCACAACTTGTTCATCCATTTCCCCAATTGATGGGCATCCCCTCAATTTCTAAATCTTTGTCCCCAGAAAAGAGCTGCTATAAATATTTTTGGAACACATAGGTCCTTTTCCTTTTTGTTTTTTTTTATCTCTTTTGGGATATAGACTTAGTAGTGGTATTGTTAGATCAAAGGGTATGCATAGTTTTATAGCCCTTTGGGCATAGTTCCAAATTGCTCTACAGAAAGGTTGAATCAGTTCACAACTCCACCAACAATGCATTAATATCTCATTTTCCCCACATTCTCTCCACCACTTGTCATTCACCATTTCTGCCTTATTAGCCAATCTAATAGGTATGAAATAGTACCTCAGAATTGTTTTAGTTTGCATTTCTCCAATCAATAGTGAGTTAGAGTATTTTTTCGTATGGCTATAGATAGTTGTGATTGAAGTATGAGGTTTTACAAAGTGCTTCTCTCACAAGAAGATTTTGTGGTAGGTGATATAAGCATTACTACTCCCATTTTATAGATTCAGAAACTGAGGCTCAGAGAGATTGTAATTTGCCCAAGACCCCACAACGGAGTGTGAGAGTTAAGGTCTACTGACACCAAGTCAAGAACTCTTTCCAGTGCAGTAGGGGGGAAGGTTGCCTATCCTTCTTGTTCCTCCCCAGGAGAAGGATCTGTCAGGAGCCTCCCAGAGACTTCCTCTATTCTCTCCTTACCTACCTACTGTAGGCAAGTGCTGTGGGGTCCTCCCTCATGGTGTTATGCAACCATTGTTGCCCCAAGCAGGACGTGAGAGGGTCCCGCCCCTAGACCTCCCCACACCCAGAGCCAGGGTAAATTTCAGGCACTCTGCCCCTGTCCCTGCCCCTCATAGGCTTCTCTCTCCAGCAAGCACCATGTACCTCAGCGGTCTATTCTCCATCATTTTGCTCCTCATTGTGCCTTGGACTGGGACATATAAGCCTGTTCTTGAAAAGGGTGAGTGCCCCAATAATGTCCTCCTTTTGGAATGGTCAGGGCAGCCCATGGCTGCATGGAGGGAGCATGCTGTCCCCAGTGATGTGACAAGCCTGGGATATTTCCAGGGCTAGATGGATGCAAGGATGGATCTGACCTCAAACTAACCAGAGGCTATTGGGAATAGAGGGTGGGATTCATCTCCCCCCTGCCTCAGATAATTCCTCCTAATCCTAAGCACAACCTCCTTCCCCTTCTCAAGCCCTACACTCTGAGATCCTTCATTTTCATGCTATAAGGAGAGATGAGGACTGGACCAGAAGTCAGAGATCTAAGCTCTCTTCTCTGTTCATCCATTACCAAGGAAATGTGTGAGCTTTGACAACCCACTCAGCATCCTCAGCTGTGAATTGGGGGCATTGAATTAGAGAAATGGTTTCTAAGATCCCTTTCATTCCCAACTTTCAACATTCTAATCACTGAAACTTTCTAAGCCTTAAGTTTCTTTGACTCTAGAATGTGTACAATACTGCTTTATTACCTTCCTTATGGGGTTGTTGGGAGGACCACGTGAGATAACAGGCATAAAGTGCTTTATAACTGTCAGGTACTAATTAAATGTAAATTATACCCAGCTTCATTTTTGCCCCTCCCTGGGAATGAGAGTGCCTGAGCCTTCTTGGTGAAGGAAGCTGTATTTTCTGCCTCATCTCTCTGGGTAGGATAAAAGGCACAGACCCCCAGGGCATTCAAAGAAAATATTACCACGTGGAATGTTAAAGTTAGAAGGAGTCATGTAGTCTTCCATTTTTCTAGGATGTTAAGGTTTGCAAAGCACTTTCCTCAGAGGTACCTTGTGAGGCAGCTAGGTAGTGCAAGGACGATCCCTATCTATAGGAATCTGAACCAGGCTCACAGGCAGAGATCATGTGATGGGGGATGTCTGTGCTCTTTTAGTCCCTTAGGCTGCTTACTGGGACAGGAGGGAAGCCTTCAAGGACTAGTCACCTCTCCCTTCTGCCACTCTTAGGGTCCACGAAACCAGGCACCTGTCCAGAAGATAATGCCCTCTGCAGAAGGCATTATGAGGCCAAGTGTCAGAGTGATGAAGAGTGCAGTGGCAAACAGAAATGCTGCTTCTATTACTGTCACTTTGAGTGTAAATATACAGTTGAAGACAGGTTGTCAGGTAAGTGTAGACCACTTCCAGCCCCATCTGGTCTTTATCCTTCATATCTTAGCTCTTTTTACAAGTGACCACACTACCAGACAGTGCTCCCAGGAGAAGGGGGAGGCGTGACTCCTCTGGAAAGAATTGAGTTGACTGGTTTTGGTTCTGCTCAATTTTGTGGAAAGAGTGGGATGGATTCCAGTGTTAGGCAAGTTGCTTTGCCTTTCTAGGCCTCAGTTTCCCCATCTGAAAATGAGGACTCACCTTAGTTCAGTTCAGTGACTCAGTTTTCTCCTCTCTAGTATAGAGAGACCTTGTCATGCTCTTAGAATTTTTGTGAAAATCAAATGTGATTTTCACAAAGGTGATGGAATTTAATTATTAGAGATTGGATCCAGACAGTAAGTTCTCCCTCTGACCTCATGTTATTCATATCTCTTCTAAGTAGAAGTGAAGCCAGGGTTCTGCCCAGACATTCAAGGCCAGTGTGGGAAGAAGACTCTGTCAGACACATGTACCTGTGATGGAGAATGTCAAGGGTTGTACAAGTGTTGTCCAGGAGCCTGTGGAAAACAGTGCCTCAGACCTCACTCAGGTAAAGAGCTCAGTTAAGTCTGGCCCTGGGGCAGCTGGGGTGGAGGGAGGGGAGTTGGACACATAAAGGAAGAAGAAGGAGAATTAAACTGTGCTTGGCCCCAGAGGGAGAACTAGGATTGTTTGGGGGAGGGAGAAAGGGAGGAGTTAGAGGAAAGTAAATTTTAGGAAGGAAAGGAAAGGGAATCCTTCATAATTATAGCTGTCCAACAATAGAATGAGCTGCCTTGAGAGGCAGTGAGCTCTCTATTACCAGAGGTGCTTAAAGAAGAGGTTGGATGACCGTATAGGAAATTCGTGGTCAAAGTTGGACCAGACTAGCCTTTGAGGGTCTTTCTATCTCTGAGATCCTACAATTCTCTGATTCTAAGATTCTCTGCATCCCTGTTGTATAGTGGAAAGAGCTCTACCTGTGGGCTCAGAGGACCTGGCTCTCAAACCCCATTCTGCTCCTTACTCATCGTATGACCTTGGGCAAATCACTTAAGTTTGATGGGTCTCAGATTCGTGATCCAGACTAGAAGACAAAAAGTATCTAAGGAACCCTCCAGCTTTAATCTTATGATCCTATATCACAGTCATGTTGGGGTTGCAGGGACTCCAAAATACCAAGATTCAGGGCAGAGTTGTCTGGAAAGAATTTGTGGACTCAAGCAGTCTTCCTGTCAAGTGGCAAAAAATTTACTATGACACTAATAAAGGTGGGCACAGTTCCTTTAGAGAACTTGCAGCCCAACAGGACTGATGTCGAAGCTTATACAGAAAAGATACAGCGAATTGTATGGCAAGTAAGCTAATTAGGTGGTAAACATGCAGTTTCTGTACCTTGGGCACAAGTTTCATTCACTACTGGCATGGCTTTGGTGGAGGGGAGAGGAGAAGAGGGCTTCTAAGGGGCCTGTACTTCTGTACATCTACATCTATAGGAAGATAGTCTTGGGAATTGACATCTATAGCTTGATCTCTAAATTGTATACAGTAACTGTGGGAATCAGTACATGATAGTTCTGCTGGTATAAGATAGTCCTGTTCATACAAGGAAATTCTACAGAGGTGAGCTTGTTCTTGTAACAGGGGCGATAGTTGGCCTCACTGGGGCCCACTCATAAGTTATTGTTAGGGATAGGTTCTTTGGGCTGGGGAAGATATGGTCTTAGGGCTGGGATTTTAGAGCTAGAGGTCTGCGCGCCTCATTAGTGTTGGGGGTAGAATCATAGAATCTTAGATATAGATCTACAAGGGATCTCAGATGACCATCAATCAAACCACCTCATTTTATAGATGAGGAAACTGAGGCTGAGAGTGGTTAAGTGACTTGCCCAGGGTCACATAGCTAGTAAGTGCCTGAGGCAGGATTTGAACTCAGGTCTGTTGTGAGTAGGAGGGCTGTTGGTAGTGATTACGAGCTGTTTACATATAAAGGAGCAGGAGTGAAACGAGGACTCCTTTCTGCCTAGAGACAAAATCTTTGAGGCACAGGAAGAAGAGAGTTCTAGGTCAGTGTAGTCACAGAGGACAGCCATGTGGGGAGTCAGCCTGGGATGAGGAGGGGTCTGGGTCACTGGTGTCAGGGCTATCCAGAAAGAACCAGGTCCCAACCCATATTGATACCTATGGCAAAGCCCTGGACACCCCCGCTTAGTTACTCCCCTATAGAGAAACTTCCAGGCTTTGTTAACACTAGCTGAACCAGAGCTGCCTCCCTGAATCACAGAGGGCATGGTTTGCTAACCAAGGAAAGTCCAGGTGGGTAGAGAGGAATATCATGTAATCTGAATGGGGATAACATGCCAGTGAAAGCCTCAGAGAGTGTTCTGGGGTGAGTGGGTGGGTGGGTGGACTGTGGCACAGTAAGGGGAAAGAGCCATGGCCTAGACCTGGAGGATTTGAGTTCTGGTCAATTAGCATGTTTGGACAAGATGCTTCTGTGGGGTTCAGCTTTCTCTCCTATAAAGTGAATAGATGATTATCTCTTTTCCCAGCTCTAAACTTATATGCTTCTATGATAATCAAAGAAACTTCCCCAAAAAGATGAGCTTGAAGCCAGGTTTTAGAAAAGGGAGGCATATGAATTAATCAAGCATATGGGGAGAAGAGGGTGGCAAAAGTTTGGAGGCTGGGCTTTTCTAAGCAGGTTGTGGGGTATAGGGTGTTCAGTTGGGATAAATCATAGTTGCCTGTCTGAGAACCCTCTAGAAAACACACACAAAGCCTCATTATTGGCTAAGTGAAATCAGAATGAAAGTCAACCTTTGGAGGGTGCTGTGGAGAAAAGAAGGGCAAAGGGCAAAGGGCAAGCCTTCTCTGGATGGTCTTAGTGATGGCTGGGGCCTCATACACTGTGTGTGTATAATAGAACCTGGGGAGGTGGGTCTCCACCATCACCAGAATAATAATCATCACACCTCACACTTTTTTAAATACTTTTAGGAACTTAGGTGAGTACAAGGATTATTATAGTCATTTTGCAGATGTGGAATGCAGGTCCCCAAAGAGATGATTTTGACTAAGGTCATATGGCCCATAAATCTTGGAGCTGGGACCAGAACCCAGGTTTTCAGACTCCAAGGCCAAATCCTTCCCATGCGTCTGAGGCACTATACCAGAGGGAGGCAATATACTCCCATTCAAGAGAAGGGTTGGCACCAGCCCCAGTCACAGTAAGGACAGAACTGCCACAGTCACTCCTTAACCAGTCTAGGGAGGAAGCCAGGCAGAATCACCAGCCCTGGATCGTCTTTGGTTCCAGTTCTGTGGGTATCAGACTTCCTCTATCAAGGTGAGACAACTGTGAATTTTGTATAGCGTCCTGGAATCCAAGAGACTTTTAGGTATGGAGTCCATGTTCTAAGTTTCCTTCAAGCTCAGCTCTAAATTCTGTGATGCCTGAATCTTTTTTTGAATTAATTAATGTATTTGTGATTTTCCACAATCACTTCCATAAGCTCTTGAGTTTTAAATTTTCTCCCCTTCCATCCCTTCCTTCCCAAAATGGTGTGCAGTCTGATACAGGCTCTTCATATACATTCCTATTAAACATATTTTCACATTAGTCATGTTGTAAAGAAGAATTAGAACCAATAGGAGGAACCAAAAGAAAGAAGAAACAAAACAGAAGGGAAAAAAAAGAGCAAATAGTATGCTTTGATCTGCATTCAAAATCTATAGTTCTTTCTCTGGATGTGGATAGCATTTTTCATCATGAGACTTTTGGAAATGTCTTAGATCCTTGCATTACTGAAAAGCGCTAAGTCTATCAAAGTTAGTCATTGCACAACATGGCTGTTACTGTGCACAATGTTCTCCTGGTTCTGCTCACTTTACTCAGCATCAGTCCATATAAGTCTTTTCAGGTTTTTCTGAAGTCAGCCTGCTCATCATTTCTTGTAGCACAATAGTATTCCATTACATTCATATACTACAACTTATTCAGCCATTCCCCAATTGATGGGCATCCTCTCAATTTCCAATTCTTGGCTACCATAGAAAGAACTTCTATAAATATTTTTGTACTTGTGGGTCCTTTTCCCATTTTTATGATCTCTTTGGGATACAGCCCTAGAAGTGCTATTGCTGGGTCAAAGGGTATGCACATTTTTATAGCCCTTTGGGCATAGTTCCATATTGCTGTCCAGAATGGTTGGATCAGTTCACAACTCTACCAACAATGCATCAGTGTTCCAATTCTCCCATATCTTCTCCAACATTTATATGATGCCAGAATCTTGTCTCTCACCTGGGCCATCCTGCATCTGTGTTGTCTATAGGGAAGCTGGGAACCTGTCCAGTTGTAATATATCAATGTACCAAGACAAAGCCCCCCGACAAATGTCACAGGGACAGAGACTGCCTTGGGACTCTGAAGTGTTGCCGAGGCATTTGCGGCAAGAAGTGTATTGATGCTCTGAACCCTGATGTGCCAAAGCTGGACAAGGAAACAGGTACAGACCCCTTTTACTCTTAACCACTTCAGGAGGGAGCCCTTTTTATTCTGTGCTCTTCACAGACTAAAAGATAGTTAGAGCTGTGAGGTTATCTAGGGTAACATCAGCATTTAGAGTTGGAGACTGAAGTTCAGAGTGAATGAAATTCTCCTGAAGTCACACAACTAATGAGGGGCAGAATGAGGCAGGGAGCCCAGACCTCTGGACTCCTAGACCAGAGCTCCTTCCATCAGACTCTGGTGTCTTCATAGCTCTGGCTCTTTCCCTCCTGTTCCTTTCAGACTTAGTTGCAGAATGAGCCATCTCTCTCTTTTTCACCCTTCAGCAGAGAAAATTATCAAGTTTAAAGAGGCCAGACAAAGAAGGCTTGAATTGTATTTGGCAAGATTAGAAACTGAGACCACTTAATAGGGTAAGTTTGCTGTGGGTCCCTGCCTTGACACATTCTTCACTTGGGTTGGGAGCAATAAATGATTAAATTCCCCCAAAATTGTCAAGGCTTGTCCTCCTTGGTGACCCAGGGGACAGGGATGCTGGTGAATTCATTTACAGCCAGAGCAGGGCCGGATCCCTAGAGGAAGGAGAATACTTCAAGAGATAGGGTTTAATTGGTGCTCTGGTGTCTAGTTCACATAGCCATTAACTGGCTCTAGGACCTTGGGCAAATACCTTTCTCTCTTTGGGCCTCGTTTTCCTTATCTATAAAATAAAGGAGCTAGGTTAGGAGATCTCTGAAGTCCAGTCGTCTAAGATCCATGATAAACTTTGATCTCTGGAGAGCCTCCAGGGGAGGGATCTTTCTCTATTCTTCGTTGGAAGTGGAGATGGGAATGTGGCAAGAGAAGTGGTCAGTCTACCCAGGAAATGGGTACTTTTCCCTGGGCCGAGATGGAATCAGCTTTCTCCACTTGTACTTTCCCAGGGGAGGAAAAGAATCATTCATGAAGACCTTGTAGTTGCCAGGAACCCAAAAGGGATCTGGTTTGAAAAGCCACCACTTTGATGAGCCTCTCTCTGTCCAATAAAGAATTACTTTCCTATTAATATTCTTCCTGCGTGTGGTTGGTTGGGGGCAATGAAGACTTGTACTTGATTATTTGGCATATCAAATATCTTTTATCTGATTGGTTTAAGAGTTGGGTACTTGTGTCTCACAGGCTGAAGTCAAAAGACACCTCTGTCTGATTGGTTGTGGGTCTCGGTGGGGATTTGGCTGAACCATTTTGGCCCCAGGACCCCTGAGGCCCTGACCTGAAGAAATGTAAGTTCTGATGAAGATGAGATGATGAATGGAGTCACTCTGTCTGCATTTTCTTTCCTTTCTGCAGCTGAGAGGGATTGGAATCAGGTCGTGGTTATTTCCTTGGGAATTTTTGAAAGATAGCAGAACTTGGTATGGGACAAAATCTTTTGAAGTCATTTATCCAGCCCCTCCCTAGAAGTTAGAAACACAGATTGCCAGCTGCAGGGAACCTTACCTAGAAGAGGTGTTCAGAAGGACCCTGGATCAATTTTGTTGATTTTTTTTAAATTCACTTGATGAGATGATAGGGTATAGACTTTTGTGGGAAGGGGGCACATCCCATGTAGCTTGGCATAGCCCCTAGGCCCTTGCTGGGAGGACACAGTGAACTCCCTTGGTTGGTCTATAGTCACCAACCTATACAAGGATGACTGGTTATTTGGGGCTCAGGAGAATAGCTTCTTATTGGAGGTACTGCCTCCCCCTTGGATAGAGGAGTAAATGACCCCCACCCTTGGGGGAAAAGATCTCTTTTCCTCATACTTCCTCTGTCTTGGATTTCTAGACTATAGTGCAGTAAGAAGATATAGGAGAAATTGTCATTCTTCCCTGAAGTGACTTAGGGCAGAAACACATGGCAAGGAGAGACATGGACTTTCTTTGAAGAGCCTATGATATTTCCTAGACTTTCCAGTTCTTGGTGGGCTTGGTTTATCTCTCTGTTTCCTTTTTGAAGCACAGGCTGGTGATGACCATTGCTGAAAATAGATGTTTTGAGCTTCCAGAGTTAAAATCATTGCTAATCTTGAGTTCAAGAACTTCTGAGTTCGAGAAACTGGTGCCAGGAACCTGGAGGGAAAAAATGTCTTGACCAGATCCCTCCTCTGAAGAGGACAAGAGCACTGCCAGAAGCCTTGTGGAGCTGAAGGGCTAAAGCCATGCCAGGAAAGGGCAGGGCAGGAAGTCTGGACCTTGCCAATAGCCCAGGATATTTCTCCAAGTTCCTTGGACAGTGGCACTGTGAGGCAAATGGCTGGCACTTGATCACTATAGAGTGTCTTTAGCTTTCGTGGAATTTAATAAGGGTAATGGGCTATTAGGTTGTTATGTTTCTTATATGTACTTATAAGTGTCTGGATACTATGTGTCTTATTCGGGTTCTGTGGCAGAGGACATAGCAGTCTGTTCTATATCTGGTATCCAAAGTGTCTCTCAAAAACCTTTGTGGGAGGGCATATTGTTATTAACTCATATGGAAAATCAAGATCCCCAGGTGAGGGCATTAGGGATCCAGAGAGAAAGAACTTTATCCCTTTATGGTCAGGATGCTCAGAATAAGCCCAAGTGTGTTTGCTGGTGGCCCTGGACCATGGGTGATACTTGGAGCATAAATCCTAGATAGCAAGAGCTGGCTTTCTAAGAGACCTCAGGTACTCTTGGGTTCAACCCCCCATTGTACAGATGAGGAAACTAAGGCCTAGAGAGGGGAAAGGATTTGCCAAAGGTCAAAATTCTCCTAGGGAGTGGCAGAATCCCAACTTATACCCAAGACTTCCAGGAAGTCCAGGCCACACTACTTTTCTTGGACTCTCTTGCCTTGGGGTCTGTCTATAATAATAATGACATCTAGCATTTCTATAGAGCTTTAACATTTACAAAGTGCTTTATTTGATCATCCCAATAACCCTAGGAGGTAGGTGCTTATTATTATTCCCATTTTACAGATGAGGAATGGAGGCTAAGAGATATAAAGTGAGGGTCACTTAGCTGACTGGTATCTGAGGCAGGCTTTGAATCCAGATCTTCTTGATTCTGTCCAATACTCTATCCACTTCGTGACCCAGCCATCCCACTTCCTTCAGCACAAGGCATTAGTTGCCATATCCCTAAAGGCCAAGTTTAGAATTCAATAATGTACTTTTAAAAAAATTTCTTCCTGAGAGGATCTGTGTTGTGATCTACTGGTTTATCAAGAAAGAATGGTATGGTTCCCTTTGGGGGAGGATTCTTTGCCTGGTTATTCCTCTGTAGGCTACAGTCTGGGTTAGAAGCTGGCACTGAGACTTTGCTCTGTTTCTGGGGATCTGAATCACACCACTGCTGCTGCTTCTGCATTGGCTCCTTTCTCTATACACCACCCTGGAACTCCCTACCTGGGAACACCACCCCCAGGCACTGGTCCCTTTCTCAGTCTGGTCTTGGTGGACATCTGAGTCTTGGTGACCCAGAACTGGGTAATGGGTGCCAAAGCTTCCAGTTAGCAGCTGTCCAGTCCTCTGCATCCTGTGCTCCTGGATGGGTCTGGGACTTCCTCTTGCCCTGGTGCATAGCCATTCCCTGGGCACTGGAGTCCTCAGTCTGCTGTGTGTTTGTGGCTAGGATCCATCCCCAGTCTCTACAGAGCTCTCCATCTGTCTTCTCATGCCAATCTGAGCTGAACAAACAACTCAATATTTTTTTTTTCTGGCTTTCTGCATCAGGATCCATTCTGTTACATTTTCTAGATCTATTTGGAGGTGGGATTTTTTTTTTTGGCCGGGAGAGTTCTACTTCCTGCTCTTCCACCATTTTGGCTCTGCCTCCTCTGATGGCAACTCTCTATCCAATGTGTCATGCTGCTTTTCATTCTATAATCTACTTTAATACAGGCAAATATAGGTTAAGTAAGAAAGAAACTTTATCCAGATCAGCCGTTCTAAGTACCTAGTGCAATTATAGAGGCCAGCTCAGTCTTATTTACAAATCTTTCTATGCTGCGTAACAGGGCCATGAGTTTAGTCTGTTTTGTTGTCAAATCCTTCTTTCTTTTAGTTTTAATTTACCCCTTAGGCCACCTCAGGAATCAGTTTCAACCTCATTGGCTTTTGACATTTCAAAAACCTTTCATAACCATTTTTTCATAGTGAAGTAATCAGAGGAGGTGCTATTACTGGAAACCAAAGTAATTCATTGATATGCTCAGTGTCACACAGTAAATGAGTGATAGAAACAAGATTAGAACCCATGATTCCTTCCCAGTAGAAGTATGCTCATCCAAAAGTATAGGGAGTGTTGCAAAATCAGACATCAGTGTGTTGATTTTTAAAAATTAATTTTTAGTTTTCAACATTCACTTTCATAAGATTTTTATTTTAAAAATTTCCCCTTTCCCTCCCCTCCCCCATTCCCAAGATGGCATGCAATAGGATGTAGGGCTATACATGCACAATCATGTTAAACATATTTCCACATTAGTCACGTTGTGAAAGAAGAATCAGAACAAAAGGGAAAAACCACGAGAAAAAAAAAGAGAGAAAAAATGACATGCTTCAATCTGCTTTCAGACTCCATAGTTCTTTCTCAGAATGTGGATAACATTTTTCATCAAGAATCTTTCGGAATTGTCTTAGATCATTGAACTGCTGAGAAGAGCTAAGTCCATCAAAGTTGGTCATTGCACAATATTGCTGATACTGAGTACAATGTTCTCCCTGGTCTGCTCACTTCAATCAGCATCAGTTCATGTAAGTCTTTCCAAGTGTTTGTAAAGTGTTGATTAATTTTTTAAAAATATTCTGGGCCTGAACACACAAAAAGGAGTATTTCCATACACATAGAAAAACATAAAAGGAATTCCATATGAACTTATGAATTCCCATTACAAATGATTTGATTTTTTTTTTAGGTGAGGCAATTGTGGTTAAGTAATTTGCCCAGGGTCACACAGCTATTAAGTGTTATGTATCTGAGGTTGGATTTGAACTCAGGTCCTCCTGACTCCAAGGCTGGAGCTCTACCCACTGAGTCACCTAGCTGCTCCAAATGATTTGATTTTTTAAAAAGCATTTAATAAATTCTTCATGTGGCTACAAGTTGTCCTACTTGTCCGTCTTTCCTTCCAAACATCTTTCTTTTCTCTTCTGTGCATCTTGTAAACTGTTTCAATGGCCCTCTTTCTTAGGCATCACTATTGCTATTCTCCACCCCTGATACCTCTGCCCAAATAAAAATGGAATAAAAGAGAAAAAAAATCTTCTTAATAAATAAATATAGCAAAATGAATTAAGCAAAAAGAATTCACTCAGTGGTCATGTCCAGATATATCTATGCCTATGTCTATGTTGAAATCTCTATGTCTATGTCTATGTATATATCTCTATCTCTATCTTTCTTTCCCTGGTATCTCTCACTTCTCTGGCAGGAGATGGATAACATGCTTCCTCATTGGTCCCCTGGACTCATGGACGTTAGGGTGTCATAACACCAGAAAGGAGAGGAAGACTCATGCTACAGAGGCTCTAGCATCAAGGCTAGGTCCTAACCCCTTCTTCAAGGGGGGTGGGAGGGCTTGACTCAGGCCTGAAACTGGTTAGTTTTGGTTCAATGTTAAGATGAAATGAGATGCTCTAAGGTTGTCCAACAATTAACACATGGAGGTTTTACCAGCCATAGCACAGAAGGGATACTCACCACAGTTATTAAAGCACTTAACTTATGTAGATTGTTGACCACTGAAGGACAGGATTTAGAGTTAGAAGGGACCTTAGTGAAAATAGGCTCATAGCTCTAGTGCTGGAAGTGACCTTGACAAATGAGAAACCTGAGTCCCAGAATAGGGAAATGACTTGTTTAAGGTCACTTATTCCTAGCTCAGGTGTTTTTAAATCAAACCAAGTCAAACTCTTTCACATGTAAAATGAACTGGAAATCCTAAGGATTGTCTGACATAGCCTATGCCTCTCTTTCCTCTTTCTCTCTCTCTCTCTCTAACCCAGCAGTGTTAGCCCCATTCATTCCTCTTGGGCCTTAGGGAAAAGGATTGTCAACACTTCAGAGCTCCAGCCTTGTTCAATTCAGGGCCAAAGCTTCCTGCTGGTGAAGCCCCACCCTAAAGAGTAAAGATGATTCCTGATGCAATTCTCTGGATATAACATCCACTGAGGGGGATATAAATGCCAAGTCCATGCACCATTTAGTTACCCTATAGCTCCTGTCCTTGACATGAAGCCCAACAGCCTTTCTTCCTCATGGCGTTCCTCACCCTGGTGTCCCTGGCTTCATCTGGGACACAAAATTCAAACAAATAAACAAACAAACAAACAAAAAACAGGTGAGGCTAGGTCTAGTATAGTCTGCAGGAGGGAGGATTGGGGAAGTCCCTTTGTCCTAAGGCTGAGCTTTCTCGAGTAGGAAGTTTGGGATCTCTGGACAAAGAAGAAAACTTCCTAGATCCCCCAAGACTCTCAGTGGCCCCTCCCCATGGCCCACCCCCTGCTGGGGCTGCTGTTTGAGAAATATCTAAGGTTTTAGGATTCCCAGCTTCATTCCCATTCTCTGTGCATCTCAGGCTCTTTCTGTCTCACTCTTTGGCTTATTCTTATTCTCAATCACTCTTTCTTTATCTCTAGCTTCTTTCTCTTGCTCTTAACACAACCTCTTTCTCCATCACTCTATCTCTGTCTCTATCTCCACCCCCCATTTCATTTTCTGCCTGTTTCTCTGTCCCTATCTCTATTGCTATTGTCATTCTGTCACTCTCTTTCTGGGAGGCAGCATGTTCCAGTGGAGTTTACTGTTCTTTGAGTCAGGACACCAGAATTCAAGACCTATCTCCACCACCTACTGGTGAGTAAATCACCAGAATCTGTCCAAATTTTGAATCTTGGCTTCCTCATCTATAAAATGGGGTCATAATGCTTTCACTGCCCACCCCTGAGCAGGAGAGCCATGGTCCCAGAGGCTGCTGGGGGCAAAAGGGGATTAGGAGATTTCCAAGCAGGAATGAAAGGAGGGCTACACATATGGATGCTGTGGAAGCTCCAGACTGTATCTGTGCCAGATTTCCTGGAACTAGAGAGATATTTTAAGGTCAGCTAGCTCAGGAGGGAAGGAGATGAGTGCCTCAAGTCAAACTTGAATTGGAGGGAATTGTTCTAGAAATTAAACCCTCTGACTTTCCATGGCTTTGGCCTTATCAGATATAGTATAGGAAGGAAAATGCCCAGGTTTGTCACTCGAGTGTTTAATGATGAATCCAAATGTGTGTGAGCATGCTGGAGAATGCTGTGGTGAAAAGAAGTGCTGTGTAGGCCTGTGTGGGAAGATCTGCAGAGTTCCAGTGAAAGGTATGGAGGCTCTGAGCTCAGGAGCCCTACTCACCCCCTTTGTCCTTGATCCACCCCTGATTATTTGACCCTTGCCAAGCCCACAGAACAGGACTGGGCTTGAGGGAAGTCCTCTTCTTTCTTTTTGTCCCTTCCTCTTCCTTACTCCATCTCTTTCCCTCTCACCTTCAACAACCAAACTCTGCACTGTGTTGCAGATCTTCATCTGTCCATTTGAGATTGTCTAGTGAGGGAGTCCTAGCCGTGGCATTCCTTCCACCTTCTCTGATTCAGATGCCTTGACTTAAGGATGGGATCAGGGAGCAGAGTGGGAGCTGGGGGTTCTGGCAAGGTCACCAGTTATGGGCTGGGCTTTGAGGTAGGGGTCCTGAGGTCTCCCCACCCACTTGTTCAGTCCTGTCCTTACCAGCTACAGCAAAGAGAGAGTTATTTTTTCTCTGTGTCTCTGTATATGTGTGCCTCCAACTTTCTGTCTCTCTGTTTTTTATTTTCTATTTCTCATTCCTTTGTCTCTGTCTTCTACTCTCTCACTGTGTTAATCCTATTGTCATCCACCCATGTGTCCCCTAGCCAATGTTCCTGGCTGGGAGGGGTGGTGTGGCTCATCCCTCTGAGGAGTGACTCCTGCCTGTTAGGGGTCAGGCTGGGCTCAGTCCTGCTTCCATCAGGGCCTCTCCCCTTCTTGACCTCCCAGACGCTGAGAGTAATAGTGTTAGGAGCTGGGAGGGATCTTAGAGATCATCACGAGTCCAACCTTGTCATGTTGCAGGAAAGGAAAAAGAAACTAGAGCAATGAAGTGACTGGCCCAAAGTCACAGTTCAATAATACAATATGCATAGAGATGTGCCTGCATCCTAGGGGATAGCCCCCTGTGTGAGGGTCCCCTCTGCTGTTCTAGGAGTCCAGCCTCCCTCTCCATTGGCAGATATAGGAGCTCAGGCCTCTTTCCCCTCATCCCTTTGGCCTCCTTCCCGAAGAGCTGACAAAGCAGGATCTGCCCCATACCTCCTTTCTGTTGTCTTTATGCTGAAGTTAAACTGTGCTGGGCACAGCACAGAGAGGCAGAAATGTTACTGTTACTGTGACTCCAGGTGTACATGCCCTGAAGAGACTAAAGCCTGCAATCAGAGCCTGTCTGGGGTAGGGAGGGGCAGGGAGGAAGAAAGGCCAGAGATTCAGAAGGTAAGGATCAAAGAACAATAGAAGGGAAAGACAGACAAGCCCCATAGTGAGGGATAAGAGAGAGGAGGCAGAGGAGGCTTCAGAGAGGGGGAGAAGAGAAGCTAGAAGTAGTGGAGGGTGAGGGTGGAGAGGCATCTGGGAGTAGGAAAAAGACCAGGTGGGAAAAGACAGATCCAAATTGAAGGTGATAAGTCTCAGCTCCGTAGATACCCGATTTTGGTCCTGTTCTTTCTGGAGTAGAGAGGGAAGGAGTGGGCAAGTCTCCTGGGCCAGAGAGGGATGCCCTGAGGAAAGTCTCCTCTACCTTGTTCAACTCTCCCTCCTACATTTACCCAAAGCCAGAGAAATGCCCAGTAATACAGGGCCTGGTTAACAAGGTTAACCTAAAAGGCATTCTAAGGATAATGCACAATGTGTGGGTCCCTTGAAGTCATATTGATGAAATTTGTGGTAAGGTCTGCTAGTCCCCAGGAGTTATGAATCTTTCTATTTTACACTTCTCCCCTTCCCAAACTCCCAGCATTCAACTGCTTTCCCTCTCCAATATCCTTCCTTAATCCCTAGAATAGTCTTCTGTCCTGGTCTCCCTGTCCATCATCCTTTAGGTAAGGAATCACTCCCTGCTCCCTATATAGGGGTGACCCTCTGCCAGCCCCCTTGTCCCATGCAAGATCATCTCCTTCTCCTAGTTGATTTCACAGTGTTGATAGAGGCAATGTGTTGTAGTGGAAAGGACCCTGGGTCTGGCGTCAGAAGACTTGGGTCTGATACTGTACCAACCCATCCATTTACATTGTCTGAGAAATGGAGAAGAGTGGTGCTATCTTCCCCAAGAATTTTGTAGCTCTGTGACTGCTCCAATGGCTCATTGGTCCAAAGTTGCTATTATAAATAACACTCTTTTTTTTTTGTCAGTAAATAACTCCTATTTGGGTCTCATTAGTCCAAAGTTGCTATTATAAATAATACTCCTTTTATCAGTAAATAATTCCTATTCGGGTCTAGGCATAATTTGATTCCTTTTTTCCCTGTATCTTTAACTATTGGAATTCCTAACCTCATGACTCCTTGTCCTTTCACACACCCTTTTCCCAAACAGAAATAAGAATTGGGGGTAGCAATGTCTGCGTTTTGAGGTGGGGAGGGCTAGTTTGTAACTTGAGTCTTTTATCTGGCTTTCTTTCCTTAGAGTGATTCCTGTTCCTGAGCTGAGGCTGTTGGACCTATGTATCTGGATTCTAGGCCCCACTATGAGGGAAATGGCTGACATGTGATCAGTATAGCAGGCAGGGGTGAGGAACCTTGGGCCTTGAGGCCCCATGTGGCCCTCTAGGTGCTTAAGTGTGGCCTTCGACTGAATTCACGTTTCACAGAACAAATCTCCTTAATAAAAGGATTCTTTACCTTTTATGGAATCTAATAAGGGTAATGGGCTATTAGATTATTTTACGTTTGTTTCTTATCTTTGTTTATGAGTGCCTGGGTCCTATGTGTCAGGCTTTGTAGTAGAGGAATAGCAATCTGTTCCGTATCTGATATCCAAATTTTCTATCAAAGACCTTTGTGTGAAGGTATGTTGTTACCAACATATGTGGAAACTTAAAATATGTAAGTTTTATTTTAGAAATGTTCCTCAAATTGTATCCCCAGGTGAGGGCATTAAGGATCCAGAGAGAATGAACTTATCCCTTTATGGTCAGGATTCTCAGAATGAGCCCAGGTCTGTTTGAACTGAAAGTCCCTTGCTGCTAGGCCTGGGCCAGGGGTGATATTTACCTTGTACAGCATAGATTGTAAGAGCTAGCTTAAAAAAAATTAATTAATTTTATTTTTAATTTATTGAATAAAATAAGCATTTCTATAACATAATAAAAAAGATGATTGTACATAAAATTGCAAATTTATTGTGTACAACTTGCTATTCCTTTTAAATATATAATAAAGTTCTCATGTAAATTTCTTTTTCTTTCTTTTTTCCTTTTTTTCTTCCTTCTCTCCCCCTCTCCCCCAGACACAGCTACAATTAGACACAAATATATATATATATATATGTATATATATGTATATATATATACATATATATAAATTATTCTCTATATATTTCTATTTATCAGTTCTTTCTCTGGATGCAGAGTCTTTCTTCATATACCCTTTATATTTAATTTGGGTATTTATAATAATCAAAATGGCTTATTCCTTCAAAGTCATTCCCTGTTTTTAGTGGCAGAATCAGAACTATAATCCTTTATATTTGTTTTTCTTCCCACTTAATAGTATTTTGTTTTTTTTCCAATTACATTTAAAGGTAGTTTTCAACATTCATTTTTGTAAGATTTTGAACTCCAAATGTTTCTCCTTCCCTCCTCTCCTCCCCAAGACAGCAAGCAACCTGATATAGGTTACACATGTACAACTATGTTAAATATATTTCCAAATTGGTCATGTTGTGAAAGAAGAATCAGAATAAAATAGAAAAACCCATGAGAAAGGAAAAAAAAGTGAAAATACAATGCTTCCATCTGCATTCAGACTCCGTCATTCTTCCTCTGAGTGTGGACAGCATTTTCCATCAAAGTCCCAAAGTCATTCTTAAAACAATATTACTGTTGCTGTATACAATAGTCTCTTGGTTCTGCTCATTTTGCTCTTATTATTTTGTGCAAGTCTTTCCATGTTTTTGAGTTCACCATTTCTTATAGCACAGTAGTATTCTGTCACAGTCATATACCACAGCTTGTTCAGCCATTCCACAATTGATAGGCATCCCTGCAATTTCCAGTTCTTTGCCACAACAAAGAGAGCTCCTATAAACATTTTAGAACATGTAGGTTCTTTACCTTTTCCCCTAATTATCTTTGGAAATGGATCTAGTAGTGGTATTTCTGGGTCATAGGGCACAGGCAGTTTAATAAAGCTTTGGGCGTGTTTTCCAAAGGACCTCAAGGACCCTTGGGTTCAGCTTCTCATTATACAGATAAGGAACTAAGGCCCAGAGAGGGTAAGGGATTTACCAAAGGTCAGAGTTCTACTAGGAGTGGCAGAACTCCAACTTGTACCCAGGACTTTCAGGAAGTCCAGGACACACTATTCCTCTTGGGCTCTCTTTCCTTGGGGTCTATCTCTAATAATAAAAACATCTAGCATTTATATGGAGATTTAAGGTTTGCAAAGTGCTTTATATATGTTATCTCTTTGGATCCTCATAACTATTCTGGGAGCTAAGTGCTATTGTCCCCATTTTACAGATAAGAAAATGAAATCTGAGAGGTATAAAGTGGTCAGGGGATCACCTAGATGGTAGTTATCTGAAGCAGGCTTTGAACATGGGTCTTCCTGATTCCTCCCAATACTCTATCCACTTCGACACTCAGCTATCCCACTTCCTTGAGCATGAGGTATGAATTTTAGAGTTCAATAATCTACTTTGAAAAAAGAAGCAATTTTTGAGGGGATCTGTGATTTCATCTGCCGGTTTAGAGTGAAAGAATGGTAGGATCCTCTCTGGTGGGGGATTGTTTGCCTGGTTATTCCTCTGTAGGATCCACACCACTGCTGCTTGCTTCTGAGCTTGCTCCTTTCTCTGTACACCCCCCTGGCACTCCCTGGGAGTCCCACTGCCACCACCAGGTGCTGGTCCCTTTCTCAGTCTGATCTTGGTTGACACCTGAGTCTTGGTGACCCAGAACTGGGTAGTGAGTGGCAAAGTTTCCAGTTAGCACCTGTTCTAGTCTTCTGCATGTGGTGCACCTGGATGGTTCTGAGACCACCTCCATCCTTGTGTATAAATTCTGTGCTTCTGGCTAGAACCCATCCCCAGTCTCTATGACTTCTTATGCCAACCTCAGCTGAACAAATAACTCTGGATTTTTTTTTTGGATTTCCCCATCAGGTTTCAATTTGGTACATTTTCTAAATCTGTTTGGAGGCAGAGTTTTTTTTTGGGGGGAGGGGCAGAGCTTGCCATACTGCTTCCTTCTACTCCACCATCTTGGCCCTGCCTCCTCTAATGGCAACTCTCTATCTACTGTATCACACTGCCTTTCTTAATATAAGCAAGGGGATTAATTAAGACAAAAACAATACACTGGTCAGTCTGGTACACTTGATCTCACTTAGAACAATCAGTCTTACTTACAGATCCTTCTATGCCTCAGGGCAGGCCCATGGGGAGTTTAGTCTGTTTTGGTGCCAAATCATTCTTCTTTTGAGCTTTCATTTACCCCTTAGGCCATTTTAGGAAGTAGACTAATCTCATTGGCTATTGACACTTCAAAACACTTTCACAACCATTATCTCATAGCTTTGTGAATAAGAACCAGAGGTGTTATTACTAGAAAACCAAAGTAGTTCATTGATATGCTCACTACCACACAATAAATTAAAGATGTTGACAAGATTAGAAGCCATGACTGGGTTCCTGGTAGAGACACTTTTATCCAAAAGAATAAAGAGTATTGTAAAATCAGACCTTAGGGTATTGATGTACTTTTTAAAAAATTAATTAATTAATTAATTTTTAATTTTCAACATTCATTTCCACAAGATTTTGAGTTCCAAATTTTCATCTTGCCCCTCCCCCACCTCAAGATGGCCGTGCATTCTGAATACCCCTTCCCCTAATCTGCCCTCCCTTCTATCAACCTCCCCCCACCCCCTTGTCTTATCCCCCTTCCCTTCTATTTTCCTGTAGGGCAGGCTAGATTTCTATACCGAATTGCCTGTATATCTTATTTCCCAGTTGCATGTAAAAAGAATTTTTAACATTTGTTTTTAAAGCTTTGGGTTCCAAATTCTCTCCCTTCCTCCCTCCCCACCCACCCTCATTGAGATGGTAAGCAACTCAATACAGGTTATACATGTGTAGTCATGCAAAACACTTTCGTAGCAGTCATGTTGTGAAAAATGAACTATATTTCCCTTCATCCTATACCACCCCCCATTTATTCTATTCTCCACCTTGACCCTGTCCTTCCTCAAAAGTGTTTGCTTCTGATTACCCCCTCCCCCAATTTGCCCTCCCTTCTATCATCCCCTCCTCCCATCCTGTTCCACCCTATTTTCCTGTAGGATAAGATAAATCTCCATACCCAATTGAGTGTATATGCTATTCCCTCCTTAAGCCAAATCTGATGAGAATAAGCTTCACTCATTTCCTCTCACCTTGCCCTACTTCCCCTCCACTGTAAAAGCTTTTTCTTATCTGTTTTGTGAGCTAATTTACCCCGTTCTACTCTCCCTTTCTCCTTCTCCTAGTACAATCCTCTCTCATCCCTTAATTTTATTTTTTAGATATTACCTCTTCATCTTCAACTTACCCTGTGTCATCTATCTATCTATCTATCTATCTATCTATCTATCTATCCATCTAGCCATGTATTTTTTCCCTCCTCCAACTACCCTAATACTGACAAAGGTCTCATGAGTTACAAATATCATCTTTCCATGTAGGAATGTAAACACTTCAACCTTAATAAGTCCTTTATGATTTCTCTTTCTTGTTTACCTTTTCACGTTTCCCTTGAGTCTTATATTTGAAAGTCAAATTTTCTATTCAGCTCTGGTCTTTTCATCAGGAATGCTTGAAAGTCCTCTATTTCACTGAATATCCATTTTTCCCCCTGAAGGATTATACTCAGTTTTGTTGGATAGGTGATTCTTGTTTTAATCCTATCTCCTTTGCCCTCCAGAATATCATATTCCAAGCTCTCTAGTTCCTTAACTGAGAAGCTGCTAAATCTTGCATTATCCTGATTGTGTTTCCACAATACTTCAATTGTTTCTTTCTGGCTGCTTGCAGTATTTTCTCCTTGACCTGATAATTCTGGAATTTAGGTATGATATTCCTAGGGATTTTCCTTTGGAGATCTCTTTCAGGAGGTGATCAGTGGATTCTTTCCATTTCTATTTTACCCTCTGGTTCTAGAATATCAGGGCAGTTTCCCTTGACAATTTCTTGAAAGGTGATGTCTAGACTCTTTTTTTGATCATGGCTTTCAGGTAGTCCAATAACTTTTAAATTATCTCTCCTGGATCTATTTTCCAAGTCAGTTGTTTTTGCAATGACATATTTCACATTGTCTTCTACATTTTCATTCTTTTGATTTTGTTTTATAGTGTCTTGATTTCTCATAAAGTCATTAGCTTCCATTTGCTGTATTCTAATTTTTAAGGAATTATTTTCTTCAGTGAGCTTTTGGACTTCCTTTTCCATTTGGCCAATTCTGCTTTTTAAGGCATTCGTCTCCTCATTGGATTTTTGGGCCTCTTTTGCCGTTTGGGTTAGGCCATTTTTTAAGGTGTTATTTTTTTTTCAGTACTTTTTGGGTCTCCTTTAGCAAAGTATTGCCTTGTTTTTCATGATTTTCTTGCATCACTCTCATTTCTCTTCCCAGTTTTTCCTCTATTTCTCTTACTTGCTTCTCAAAATCCTTTTTGAGCTCTTCCATGGCCTGGGACTGATTCCTATTTTGCTTGGAGGCTTTGGATGTAGGAGCTTTAACTTTGTCGTCTTCTTCTGGTTGTATGTTTTGATCTTCTTTGTCACCAAAGTAAGATTCTATGGTCTGACTTTTTTTATACTGTTTGTTCATGATCCCAGCCAATTATTTGACTTTTAAACTCTTTGTTTTTGTTTGTGTTTTTTTGGCTAGGCAATGGGGTTAAGTGACTTGCCCAGGGTCACACAGCTAGTTAAGTATCTGCCCCCAGTTCTCTCATTTCAGAAGGAAAGACATTAGAGATTGCCTGGTCTGACCTTCTCATTTTAAAGATGAAGAAAAGAAGCAACTGTCCCAAGATCACTTGAGCAGCAAGTAGCAGCAGCAGATTCAAGCTAAGTTTCTTTTACTCCAGTTCCTATACTTTCCCCAAGATACCATACTGCCTTTAAAAAAAATGTTCCTGTGAACTTTGCATCACTGGCCACACCTCCCTGTGCTTGTCATGCCTGGTGGACCTTCAGGAAAGAGCCTTGGGACCTGGGATTTTTCAGATTGGGTGTTTCCTAGGTATCTTTATCATTTTGCAAGATACATAGAATATGTGAAATTCCTCAAAAGGAAAAGTGAGAATACTTCATTTTGACATCATGAACCTCCCAGTTTTGTCACTAGCTGGCTCTGTGTGGCCTAGGGGAGATCACTTCCTTTCTATGAGCTTCAGTTTCTCTTCCATCAGATCATGTCAATGATACCACCTGTTGTGGTGCCCTTCTCATGGGGCTAGGGTTAGGATGGAATGAGACAATGAAGGGAAACCTCTTTGAATCTTAGCCTAGGGCAGAGAGATTAAGCATTATTGTAGAAAAGTAAAGTTTTAGGTATTTGGGGAAGAAAAAGAGGTCATTTTGGAGATAAGCTAATGCAGAACAATATAGGTCATAAGCTCAGCAGGAGGAAGAAGAGTAATTGTGGAGTTAAGGGGGCCAGGATGCTGCTGGGGTGTCATCTTCATGGTGACCATTCCACTGAGCACTGATAACATTTCCATTTAAGTACAGATTCTGGCTTCTTGCTCCAGGGCTTCAGAAGGAGGGGAAAGCTACCAGGGAACTTTATCATGTCACTTCTCTGCCAAACAACCTCCTGCTCAATGACTTCCTTTCCTAGAATCTTAAAAGATCAGAAGTATAAGGAGCCTAATATTTCTCTAGGCCAATGCTTTCCCGCAGTGTAGGAATCCATCCCACAACAATAAAACACTCAGGTTGAGCATCTCCCTGAGGGTGATAAGGAGACATTCCAGATGTCTTAATTCCTGCCAAGGTCAACATCTCTGTGATCAATTTGCTTTCACAATCTCTGCTTTGTTCAGGGTGAATTCTGGTTTGGGAAAGCAATATTTAAAAAAAATTTTTTTTATTAAATACAAATTTATTTATTTTTAGTTTTCAACATTCCCTTCCACAAGTTTTTGAGTTCCATATTTTCACCCCATCTCCCCCCCTTCCCTCACCCCAAGATGTCATGCGTTCTGAATATCCCTTTCCCTAGTCTGTCCTCTCTTCTACCTCTCTCCCCTTCTCTTATCCCCTTCCCCTTCTATTTTCCTGTAGGGCAGGATAGACTTCTGTACCCCATTTCCTATATTTATTTCCCAGTAGCATGTGAAAACATTTTTTTAAACATATGTTTTTAAAACTTTAGGTTTCAAATTTTCTCTCTTCCTCCCTCCCCACCCACCCTCATTGAAAAGGCAAGCAACTCAATATAAGTTGTACGTGTGCAGTTATGCAAAACACGTCCATAGTAGACATGTTGTGAAAAACTAACTCTATTTCCCTTAATCCTATCCTGCCCTCCCATTTATTCTATTCTTTCTTTTGACCCTATCTCTCCTCAGAAGTATTTACTTCTAATTAACCCCTTTCCCAATCTGCCCTCCTCTCTATCATCCCCCTGCTCTCTTGTCCCCTTTCCCCCCCTATTTTCCTGCAGGGTAAGACAGATTTCCATACCCAATTGAATGTGTATGTTATTCCCTCCTTAAGCCAAATCCTATGAGAATAAGATTCACTCATTCCCTCTCACCTTCCCCTGTTTACCCTTCCACTGTAAGAGACTTTTCTGGGTTTCTTTGTGAGATAATTTACCCCATTCTACCTCTCCCTTTCTTCTTCTCTGAGTATAATCCTTTCTCATCCCTTAATTTTATTCTCCAGATATGACTTGGGAAAGCAATATTGAGAAATATTTTTCCAACAATACTTTAGTGATGATAGTAACTTTCTGGGGGTTTTTTTGTTGTTGTTGTCTTTGTATATCTGTTGAAAGAGTATATAACCACTATGAAATGACACATGTTTTTATAATTTCCTTCAGGAATTAAAAAAAAAAATCCATGCAAACAAGTTTCACTAATTTCCTGGTGTTTACATGCTCTCTTTCCCACATGAGTTGGCATAACTTTGTGTTGTATACACAAGCACATTGAGCACACAGTTATGCATTTTTATACAGGTAACCAAGCCTATATTCAAAAATTGTCTTTACATGTAACTGGGAAATAAATAAAATACCACCACTAGGTCTGTATCCCAAAGAGATCTTCAAAAAAGCAAAAGGACATACATGTGCAAAAACATTTATAGCAGCCCTATTCATGGTGGCAATATATTGGAAACTGAAGGGTTGCCCATCAATTGGGGAATGGCTGAACAAGCTGTGGTATATGAATGTAATGCAATGATATTTTGCAAGAAGAAATTATGAACAAGCAGATTTCAGAAAATCCTGGAAAGAGTTATACGACCTGGTACAAAATGAAATTATCTGAACTAGGAAAACATCGTACACAGTATCAGCAACATTGGGTGATGATCAAATGTGAATGACAACTCTTCTTAGCAAGCAATGATCCAAGACAAGTACAAAGGACTTGCAAAGGAAAATGCTACCCATATCCAGATAAAGAACGTATGGACTCTGAATGCAGATTGAAGCATATTTTTTCTTCACTTACTTTATTCTTTCTTGTGTTTTTTTTTAAATCTGTTTCTTCTTTCACAAATGTGACTAATACGGAAATATTTTTACATGGTAGTACCTATATAAACTATATCAAACTGCCTACCATTTTCAGAAAAGGGAAGGGGAGGGAGGGAGAAAAATTCAGAACTCAAAATCTTGTAAAAATGAATGCAAAAAGTTTTCTTTACATGTAACTGTGGAAAAAATAAAACACTTTAAAAAAGAGGACTAATGTGCTTAGCAGTTGACTGGTAAGTGCCAACTGGCTCTCAAAAAATGCTCATTATACACTTTCAAGTTTAATTTGTATTATTATTATTAACATTTTCCATCTCTTTCTTAAGTGTGGACAAAAAAATAACTCAAAAAATGAAACAAAAAGAATTAAAAATAATAAAAAAGAGAGGGTGAAAAAGGTACCAACCAACTCTTCAGCCAAGCCTTTCTATGTATGTAGTGTTTCACACCCATTGTTCCCCACCTCACAAAAGAGAGGGTGGTATATTTTCTCATCCATTCTTCAGGGCTAAGCTTGGCAATTTGTAATAACACTAGTTTATTTTAAACTAAGACTAGGTAGACTTTAAGGTCTTTTCCAACCCTGAAATTCTATGCTATAGATGTTCAGTTTCTTGTATCTCATGTCCTTAGCTTCTTCACATATCCTTGTAGTAGCAGCAGGCAAAAAAACTGGACTCCTGATTCACAGACCAATGTTTTTCTATTATATCCTGGTGGACCTTGAATAGTGCATAGGGCAATACACGTTAAAGGTAGTATTATCAAGTCTGATATGGGACATCTGTCAGTCTGAAGCATGGCTAGAATGCAGGGTACTAGTGTGATGGAATGGGATGTAGGAAGAAGATCTAACAAGGGGGACATGGAGCATTTGAACAAAGAACAGACATAAGAAGAAACATAGGCAGCCTTTAGTTACTTCTTTAATTGAGGCAAAACATCTCCTCAGTCCAAGATAAAGAGGTATTTTTCAAGTAAAGTGTGTGATTTAAAGAGTAGAAAATAGGCTGGGTAGGAGTGGGAGTTTGTGAATGGTTGACTTCAGCTCTTCATTCTTTCCCTAGCCTCTTTCTCTGGTGCCTTCCCCCAACTTGAAGGCAGTGGCAGTAGCCATGGTGCTGAGATTTGTTTGGCCCTGGTCTGAGATCCTGGAGGGAGGGGATTTTCTTGGGGCTATTGATGGAGGCATTGTCCTGGACTGTCTCCTTATATGAGAACAGAAAAATCCCAGGAAGCCAGCCCCAAAAAACCTTTGGTGAACAGAGTAGGTCCTGCTGGGGACCACTTTTCCCGCCACTGCCCTGCTGGCTAGAGTGGGTAGCTCTTCCCAACCTGCCTATGCTCTTGCTCCCTTGGGACAGCTGCTCCCTGATCTGACTTGATTTCTCTATCCCCTACCTGCCCCAGGACTCTAGCTGGCTGAGTCTCTGCCCTCATCCTCCCTTTATACCCCCATCCAACTGCCTGTTGTCCACTGCTGTGACTGAGTGGTGGGAGTGGGCACCTTGCCTTTTTGGAGTTGCATTTCATTGTGTTACTGGTATTTTGGATGAATATAAAAAGCTTTCTCAACTCCCCCCCCCCCCCGCTTCAAACTCCTGGGAGGATGAATGAGGAAGGAGAGAATGAGTGAGTAGAACCAGAGTAGTTTCTACTGTCTCAGATTCAATTGACCCCTGATTTCCCCTCTTCCCAAAGTGAGGAGAGAATCCCTTTTATCAAGTGATTTTTTAAAATGATACTTTAATAATTTTAAAAAATTTTAACTTTCAAATTCTTTCCCTCTCTAGTCCCTCCTTCACCCATTAAGAAGTGATATGATGATAATTATAGATGTAAAATTATGTAAACCATATTTCCATATTGTCCAGGCTTTAAAAAAAGGCAAGAAAAATAATGTTTCATTCTATACTCAGAATTCATCAGTTCTCTCAGGTGCAGAGCATTTTTCATCATGAGTCTTTTGGATCTGTCTTGGATCATTGTATTGATTAGAGTAGCTAAGTCTTTCATAGTTGATCATCATTACAATATTGCCGTTACTTTTTACAGTGTTCTCCTCATTCTGTTCATTTCATTTTGCATCAGTTCATATGTCTTCCCAGGTTTTTCTGAAACCATTCACCTCATCATTTCTTAAGACAATAGTATTCCATCATAATCATGTGCCACATCTTGTTCAGGTATTCCCCAAATGATTGGCATCTCTTCAATTTTCAATTCTTTGCCATGACAAAAAAAGCTGTTATAAATATTTTTAGTACAGATAGGTCATTTTCCTTTTCCTTTGATATCTTTGTATACAGACTTAGTAGTTGTATTGTTGGGTCAAAGAGTATGCACAGTTTTATAGGCCTCTGGGTATAGTTCCCACTTGTTCTCCAGTATGGTTAGATCAGTTCGCAACTCCACTAACAGTGCATTAGTGTCCGTATTTTTCCACATGAAGGGGGAATCCCTTAATCAAATAGTTATTAATAAGCAATGGCTAACAGCCCTGTGCCATATGTGGTATATGTCAGTAGCCTTCTATTACCTCTCAGAGGTTCAACAAACTTGCCAATAGTTGGAAAACTGGCAAGTGATGAAGCAGGATGTGCAGAAAGCATTGCCAAGGCAAATAGCACAGCCACCGTCTACCCTGCATGGCAGCTCCACCAATATTTTCCCTTCTTGATATGGGTGTTCTAACCAAACCTGAAAGACCTTGCTTGATCTCCCACTTAAAAGTTGTTTCTCTGAAAACAGCTCTGCTCCCTGGAGCGTTTTGAATGCCTTTTTGTGGAAGCCTTGCTCTCCAGGAGCTTATAGGTCTAGAGGGAAACACAGTGGAAAGAATACTGTACTTGGAAATTGAAACACCTTAGTGTGCTGCTGCTGCCTCTGCTCTTAGCTTCTAGTTCCCTGAAGCCCTTGCTTTCCCAGTTACTGCAGCTATGTGGTACAGTGACTAGAGTATTGGGCCTGAAATTAGGAAGACCTGAGTTCAAATCCAACCTCAGACACATCCTAGCTGAGTCACCCTAGACAAGTCACTTAATTGCTGCCTGCCTCAGTTTCCTCTACTGTAAAATGGAGATGCTAATAGTACCCAAGGTTGTTGCAAGGATCAAATGGAATGATGATGAAAAAGATCTTAGTACAGTGTTGGCTTATAGTAGGTGCTATAAAATGTTAGTTGTTATTATTATCATTATTGTTGGTGGTGATCATTCTTCATTTTTGAAGAGGACCAGTGTCATTATGGTGTGATGTCTTGACTCTAGAGTGAATTGGATTTAAGTGAGGTAAAGTTTTTTTTCTTTTTGGTGAGGCAATTGGGGTTAAGTGACTTGCCCAGGGTCACACAGCCTGTAAATGCCAAGTGTCTGAGGCTGGATTTGAACCCAGGTCCTCCTGACTCCCAGGCCACAGCTCTATCCACTGCACCACCTAGCTGCCCCTAAGTGAGGTAAAGTTGCACAAAGTTGTCAGCTTCACTCTTTCTTCTAGAGTCATCAAAGTCCAGTGACAAGACAAAAGTGAAGACAGCTGCCAGTGGTTTGGGATGCAGTGGATGACCTTGGCATCTTTGATGTCTGACTCTGAGTGCTCCACAGAACCTGCTTCAGCCACCTTTATGGAAAGAAATTGTTCTTTTGGCCCACCTGCCAAGAAGGTTTTACTGGGGCATGGCCGCTGCACATGCTACTTGCAGCCACAGGTGAGAGTTGGGCGAAGGTGGATGAATAGCCTCCAGAAGTGCTAGTCCTTCTGGGACATCCATACACCCCATCCAGACACAGAGGGCCTGGAAGAGTGCTCCTGCTGCTACATGACATCAACAATTTGTAATTTCATCTGTGTGGGTATACCATCTCTTCAGAAAAGCAGAGCCCAGCCCAGTGGTGTAGTAGTACAGTGGGAAGAACCTTGGATTTTAAGTCAGAGGACTTGGGTTCAAATTCTTCTACTTAATGCTGTGTGGCCTTGGGCAAATTGATTCCACTCTCTGGAGCTTGGTTTCCTCATCTTTAGAATGAGGGGATTGGTCTGGATGACTTTTAGGTCCCTTTCTGCTTTTATTCTATGATCTGACGATCCCTTTACACCTAATGGTGATCATCTTTATAAATTCTTCTGGTGCCACCACCACCACCACCACCACCACCACCACCATCATCATCATCACATTCCCAGAGAACTTAAAGATTTACAAAATGCATTCCTCACAACAGCCTCCATGAAGTTGGTAGTGTATTATTTCCGTGTTATAGATGAGGAAACTGAAACTCACAGAAGTCACGACTTTTGCTCATTATTACTCAGCTAGTAGTGTGGCACTTTTTCTAGTATCCCAGACCAATAAGAATAATCCTGGAGATTCTTGGGGTTCAGTTTCCCCATCTGTAAGATGCTTGACTAGATGCTCTGTCCAGCACTGGTCTCTGGAAAGCTCCCGGAAAGAATCCTTCTGGCAAGGCTTAGTTAATAGTTAATGCCTGGGCTGGGCTGGGCTGGGTGGTTTCTCTGCCCTCCCAGGGACTTTGACTTCCCCAGGCCCTTCCCCTCTACAGTTGTTTACTATCTCACAATAACCCAATTATCTTCTATCTGCCTTCCTGGTCCAAGTATCCAGAACCAATAAAGGAAACTGCAAGAGGTCCTCAACACTCAGCCCAAGGAAGTTCCTTTGTGTTCTGAGAGATCAGGATGAGGTCCACCAAAATAGGGAGCTGGGAAAAGCTCTTGGGAGCTTTCTTTAGCCTCCTATATAAAAATAGCATTTACATGGACTTTGACATTTGCAAAGCACTTTACAGGCTAGCTCATTTGATCCTTGCAACAACCCTATGAAGAAGGTGGTATAATTCCCATTTTACAGATGAGGCTCAGAGAGGTTAGGTGACTCTGCTAGTATTACATAGTGCATAAGTAAGTGGCTAAGGCAGGATTCAAACTCTGGATTGTGTGGGTAGATGGTTTGCATCTTAAGGGAAGGGTCAAAAGAGGACAATGCTTTACTCAAAGAACTGATGGAGGGATTTCAGGCACTTTGAGCTCCTGGGTAGAAAAAAAGGTGAGAGGGGGGTCTTATTGGCTTCTTCAAATCACACCAGGCAGCTAAAACCTCTCAGCTCATAAGGGTAGCCTTGGTGAAAGGACCCCCTATAGTTATCATGGATTAGTCTAATAGCTAATCTAATCCCAATCCCCAGGTTTTGGGAAGATTTATATGAACTAATGCAGAGAGTTGAGTAGAACCAGGAAAACATAATCACACAGTAACAGTAATCTTATGATAATCAATGATGGAAGATTTAACTACTCTGATTGAGACAATGATCCAAGATTATTCCAAAGGACCCATGACAAAAAATCCTATCTATTCAGAGAGAGAACTGATGAATTCTGAGTATAGACTAATGCATAGTATTTTTTAAAATTTTCTTTATTTTTCTTGTGTGTGTGTGTTTTTTTAACTTGTGTTTTCTTTTGTTGGTCAGTTGTTTCAGTCATGTCTAACTCTTCATGGCCTCATTTGGTGTTTTCTTGGCAAAGATACTGGAGTGGTTCGCCGTTTCCTTCTCTGGCTCATTTTATAGATGAGGAAACTGCGGCAAACAAAGGTAAGTGACTTGCCCAGGGCCACACAACTAATAAGTGTCTGAGGCCAGATTTGGACTCAGGAAGATGAGTCTTCTGACTCCAGGCCCACATTCTATCCACTGTGTCACCTAGCTGCTGTATGTATGTATGTATGCATGCATGTATGTATGTATGTATATACGTATGTATGTATAGTCATTTGCTATTTTTCTTTTGGAGTGTATGTATTTGTCTCCCCATTAGGCTATGAGCTCTCAGAAGGCAGGGTCCATGTTTTAAACTACTCTGTATCCCAGCCCCCCACCCCCCAGTATCCCCAACAGGGCACATAAGACATACTCTGAGCAAAAGGCTTGTTGACAGACCTAGTGAGGAGTGTGCAAGAGAGAGGGCCTACCCACAATTCAATTCAACACACATTACATTTTAAAATTTAATTGGGAAATTTTTTAACAAAATAAATAATATATATTAAAACCCCCCCAAAACCCCAGGTATATAATCTGAAGTCCTGTATTTGAATCCTGAATTTATCAATTGGTATATATTTGACCTTGGGTGTCTATTTGACCTTCTGTCAGTCTTTCTGGTGCCCATCTGTCAAATGATCTAGTGCCAGGGCTGAGGAACCTGTGGCTAAGAGGCCACATGTGGCCATCTAGGTCCTCAAGTGTGACCCTTTGACTGAATCCAAACCTCACAGAACAAGTCCCCTTAACGAAAGGATTTATTCTGTAAAACTTGGACTCAGTCAAAGGGCCACACCCAAGGACCTAGAAGGCCACATGTGGCCTCCATGCTGCAGGTTCTCCATCCCTGTTAGCCCCTCCCAGGACTTGTTATGAGGATCAAGATACCAAAGGATGCAATCCCTGCCCTCAAGGAACTTACATTCTCTACTCAAATGAAATAATGAATGGAAAAGGGCTCAGTCAGGAGTAAAGTGCTGCACACATACAACGTGGTCCCATGACGAGATGAAAAAAAGGAGAGAGATGAGTGTAGGGAAGTGAGAAGACGTGGATGGGAGGTGAGAGACTCCTGGGGCTGCCTCTCAGTCACAGCAAGAACATCCAACACATTTTTTCCTTTTATTGGAACCTAGTTTCATTGCCTACAAAATGAGTGGCTTGGACTGATCGATGACCATGGGCTCTTTCAACTGTAATAAATAATCTCATGTCCTAAAATGCCTTCCAGCTCTGACACTGGTACAACACTGCCACCTACTGGCCATACCCTTTAAGGGTATCTCCCAACACTTCTGCCAGGCTTTCCCACTGGCCATTAAGAGGGATTTTTTCAGGAGGTAAACATAGATTTAAAACCTAAAAGCTTAAAGATCATCCAATCCAATCCCCTTATTTTGCAAATGAGGAGACTGAGTCCCAGTGGTCACACAAGTCAGCAAAGTCAGTCAGCAGCAGGAGAAGGACTTGAACTCAGATCTTCCTTGGTCCAAGACCAGCTCTTTATCCACTCTGCCAAGCTGCCTCTCACATTAAAATATGGCACTTCAAGGTTTACAAAGTACTTTAATCATATCACTCTTCTGAAGTAGGTAGTGCAAGTGTTTTACTGATGAGGAAACTGAGGCTCAGAAAGGGGCAGTCATTTCCTCAACATCACACAGCTAGTTGGTATGCAACACTCTTTTATTCACCTCAAGGCCAGGGCTCTTTCCATAACATGCTGTTGTTTCCCAGGATTTAGTTCCTGCTTCCTCTAGTCCACCTTTCATAAAGGGCTCCTTGATCTATTATAAATTATGCCAGCAAACACGTGCTTTTATAGCTGGAAATTAGCTGCCATTCCTCTTCCTTGGAATCTGAGCACAAAAGGCCTGGGATCATTGCCCTCTTTTCCTTGGGAATGAGACCCACCTCCCCAGCTCGAGGTCTTAGACATCTGGGACAGACCTAGCACTTGTTTGAAGTAGCAGTATGGAAAGAGCTTTCTACCTTAGAGTAAACACCTGCATTCAAGGCTTTTCACACTGTGTGACATTGCACGATAAATGAAGGAAAGTGTTGATGAATCCCCTGCAATGTGCCAAGCATTGTGCTGAGCCCTGGAGATTCTATACACAAAGTCCCTGCTCTCAAGTTGCTCATGCTCTGAGAAAGAAGACACATATAGGAGAATTCTGCTATAGAGAAGATGGAAGGATTAGGATCCTTTAGGTAAGATGCACTGGTGTGTCTGTCCCACAAGTAGCAGCCCACCACCATTGGCCTGAGGGTCAGACTGGAGAGGGGATTTTAGCTTCTCTGTGGCAAGGGGAGGGATTGCAGGAGTGTGTGGCAGTCAGCCCATGACTGCTGAGAGCTAATACAGCTTTGAAATTGGCAAATGCTACATATTAGGGCTCAATTAATTGCTCTGTTGATTATCTAGACTTAAGAAAATGATGGAGAAAATGTTCATAATGCAGATTAAACTTAATGTGTTGTGTGTACATTTTTTTCCTGGGAGAACCAGTTATTATATATTTGCCAGCACATCCTCGGATGATCAAATCAATGTTAGCCCAGGAGGGGAGAAGGGGGAGGGGCATGGTCAGGAAAGTTAGGAGTTGGCTGTGGGGGGGGGAATGGAGTTGGAGGGTGGTCTGACTTGGCACCAACTCCAGCTGAGGCTCTTCGGGAGCTCCCGGATGGGGTCACTTCCCTTCAATAAGCTTTAATTTTGTAAACATACAGAAAAGGAAACATGACCACAAAGGCAACCTGGTTTCATCAAAAGCAGGTTATGCCAGCCTAACCTTATTTTCTTTTCTTGACAGGATACTAAGCTGGCAGATGAGGAAAATGCTGCCGGTATAGCATACAAAGATTTTAGCAAATTGTTTGATGAACACCTCACGTTTTTCTTATGGCAAAATGGAGAGCTACAGACTAGATGTCAGCATAATTAGATAGAAATTGGTTGAATGGCTGGGCTTGAAGAGCGGTCAGTAGGTCAATGTCAATAGTGCCCTAGAGATCTGGGCTTGGCCCTGTGCAGTTTATTAATTTTATCAGTGACTTGGATAAAGGCATAGATGGCATGAACATCCAATTTGCAAATGACAGAACAGGGATAGATAAGCAACACCTTTCAAAGATGGAATCCCAGAAAGATTTCAATAGATTAGGACACTGTGCTTCATTTAGTACATGAAATTTAATAGGGATAAAGGTGAAGTCTTACACTTGACTTAAATACGAGATAGGGGAGAGGTGCTTAGATTTGGCTTTTTTCCCCTTAGATTGGTTTGAAAAGGATCTGGGGGTTCAGTGGACTTCAAGCTTGGTATGAATTAACAATGTTATATAGCAGAAAAAGCCTATTGTGATCTGGTCTGCATTAACACATGTCCAGCTTCTTGGAATAAGGAGGGGATAGGCCTGTTGTATGCTTCCCAGGTCAGATCACATATGGAGTACTGTGCTCAGCTCTGGTTGCCACAATTGAGAAGGGCAGGGAGAGTGTCCAAAGAAGGGCAGCCAGGATGGTCAAGGGCCCATGCAATATGGATGTTGGTTGAGGGAATTGGGGATGTTTTTCCTGGGGTGGGGTGTGAGAAGAGAAAACTCAGGAAGGACAGAGAGCTCTCAGGTATTTGAAGGGCTGTCACATGGAAAACGGACTAGATTTGTTCCGTTTGCCCACAGATGGCTGAAGTAGAAGCAATTGGTAGGAGTGACAAAGAGGCCCATTTAGAAATGAAGTCAGGAATAACTTCCTGAAAGTTAGAGCCATTAGTGAGTAGGAGAGGCTGCCTTGACTCTCCTTGGTTAGCTTGAAGAAAGGGCTGGATAACCTCTCATCAAGTATGTTGTAGTGGGGAATCTTTGGGATCTGGGTTGGATTAGATCCACTCTGAGATACCTTTTCCCCCTGAAATGCCATAAGCCTGTTTTCTTATCTGTAAAATGCAAATACCTGCACTCCCTTCTATCACTGCCTACCTATGACATAGATGTTTCAAGTATTGCTAGCCTCATTTTACAGGAAGCTGGAGTTTGTAAAAGGGATGTGACTTGCCCCAAATCACTCCAATGGGGATCTGAACATACTTCTAGTTCCAAGCCCAGAACTCTTTCTTCTACCCCACACTGTCCTGGTGATGACAGAATTTAGAGCTAGAAGGGCCCTCAGGGGTTAGCTAGTCCCCCTTTGACAAATGAGGAAACTGAGGCCCAGAAGGGGGAAGTGGAAGATCAAAGTTACAAGGTTATTAAGAAACAAAGCTGGGATTTGTACTCAGGCCTCCCAGCTCCAGGCATGGCTCTTCTCCCTGCACCACGTTAAAGTAGAGTCTGTGCGTGTTGGAGACAGTGAGTGGATGTTTGAAGGGTTCCATGCCTGCAACATTTCCATCTCTAGCTGGAGCTTTTATATGAGGAAAGGAAGTATCCAGCAGAGTGTGTGAATGTGAGTGTCCAGCAGACCAGTCACGTGGTCATACAGTAGGTGCTTCATAAATGCTTGTGGACTGATTGATTGAGATGAATTAATAGAGGGTACAATAGCTTTGCTCAGGCACGCCTGAATGTCCTCCCAAAATGATTGGCAGTCTGTGTCTCATTAAATTTTTTAAAAACTCTTAAAGTGAAGTTTAGTTGCTATTTAAAATATAAATTAAGTTTTGATAAATAAAAATAATGTCCTTTATTGTTGCATATTCAATTAATGTTCATCTTTAAAAAATGTTCCCTGTGGGCACACCCTAATGAAAGGTGTTGCACACTCCTGTGGTATCAACACAAAGTGATAGCATGAAAAGAGCATTGTATACGGAGTCAGAAGGCCTGGGTTTGCTATTATTACTTGTGTGTTCTTCGGCAAGCTACTTCCTTTCTCTGGCCCTCAGTTTTCTCCATGTCCAAGTGAAGGGGTTGTACTAAGAGGACCTTTCAAATCTCCTCACTGTAAATCTGATGATCCATAGGAAGCCCTGGACCTCACTGAAGCCTGGAGCATAGGCTGGTTCTTGGGATGTGGTTTATGGGCTAAAGAAGGTCACCCCATGACCAACAGTAACATTCCCTTACTGCAGCCCAACTGCTTCCTGCCCCCACCCCTCCCCTAGCTCTGGATGAAGAGGTGGAAATTGGTTCGAGTAAACTCATGGTGGATGCTTTCCAAGAGGGCGTCTGCATCAGGAGGTGGCTCAGGGGCTCCTGAGGGGACTGGCCGGCCGCTCTGCTCTGGAGTAAAGGTGAAGGAGAAGGCGCTGGAGTACAACAGTCCATCTGCACGAACCAGGCTCACTGGCACCGTAATGGGGGTGCGCAGCCACCGCCAGGCACTACCAAAAGCCGCCACATCGGGTACCACACATACCAGGGACCGGGGACTCCTGGAGGCACAAGTCAGAACACAAGAAGTCAGAGCTACAAGGAACCCTAGAACATGAAATAGATGAGATCCCAAAGACTCAAACATAACCCCTTCATGTTACAATTGGGGAAACCGAGGTCCATAGAGTCAGACTTAAACTCCCAGAACCTCCCCAGTTACCATCTGTACCTGTACATGGTCTCAGCCTCCACGTCACCAAACCACACCTTGAGTCCTGAGTGGAAATTCTCACCCAGCAGCTCCAAGGTTGCTACGTCACCCCCACCACTAAGCTGTGGGGCAAAGGGTCTTGAGTCAGGCTAGCACTGGGGACAAGGGACCATAACCCTCCCTCTTGGGAAGTGATATGGCCAGATAGTCCCCCTAGACTGGGGGAGGTGGGGGAAAGAGTTCCTGGGGTTGTGTCCAGGTGAGTACCTCTAAGGTACTGATGAGGGGCACTGGGGTGACAGGCTCCCGGGGGCAGGCAAGGTTGGTGCTGAAGGAGAACTCCACTGACTCAGTGCCAATGATGGTCCAACATGAGCTGTCATTCAGCAGTGCCCTGTTTGCTTCCTTGGGACAGGGTGAAGCCTAGGAGAAAGTGCTAGAAGATGAGTGATGAGGCAAGGAGGGGCAGGGGCCATCAGTGAATCCCTGGGGCAGACAGGAGCAGATCCCCATCTTCCTACTCCCCTCTACTCCATCTGCAGTCCAGGAATTGATCTTAACCCTACCAACTTACTGTGTGACCATGGGCAACTCACTTTCCCTCTTGAGACCATATTTCTCCCTCTTGCAGAATGAAGAAATTGGAGGATATTTTCTCTTTATAATATCTCCCATGGAGATCTCTCTCTCACTGCCACAGATTCAATTACCACCTCTATGTAGATATTTCTCCAAGCCTCATGGATCTTCCAAACTTCAGAACATTTCCAAGTTCTTTCAGAAAATCTCTATCAGAATGTCCTATCAGCAAATCACACTCGAAGCCTCCAAAGCAAGGCTTTCTCCTAAATCTAGTCTTTCTGAATCCATTAGTTCTGTCTGTACTGCCAGCACTGAACTCATCACCTGTGTTTTAATGCCTGGGATTCTTTTTGACTCTCCCTGCTCCCTCACAACCTTTCAGTTATCAATCTCTTCCAAATAGACCGCGAAAGCATCTCTTGTGTTCATCCTCTCCTCTCTAGTCTAATGGCTGCAACCCTCATCTATGCCCTCACACCCACCTGCAAGACTATTCCAATCGCTTCCTAACAGGTCTTCCCATTACTAATCTCCCACCTGCCATTCACCCATTGCAGCGTCTGACAGAATAATTTTTCTGCTCTGCTCTATTTTCTGCCCACCCCTACCCTACCCACTGAACAACAACAAATATGCCAGGCCTTGGGCTCAGAATTGGGGATCTAAAGATACAAAAGAACACAGGCCCTGCTGCACTCTACTGGAGGGTATTACATGTACCCAGATAAGGATGAGACAAAGCAGGATATTTTAAAAGTAAAGAAGAGACCCGGATAAAGTGCTCTAGGAAAATTTAAGGGGAGAAAGATTCATTTCAGCTGTGAGGCAGTGGGGTAGGGGTTGGGAAAGAATGTGATATTACATGGAAAATATGTGGAATCTAAAGGTAAAGAAGGATGTCAAAGGATGGAGATGGGGAAAGAATGGAAGATGATCCAGGCACAGAGGCCGATCTGTGTGAATGCACAGAGGTGGAAGAGAGCTCCTTGAGTTCAGGGGACAACCAATAGTCCTTTGACATGGCTGAAATGTAGAATGCATTAAGGAGAGGAAAAGGAATTAAGCCAGGGAAGGGAGAATGTAGCCAGAAGGTAGAGGGGAATGAATGCCAAGCTAAGGCGTTTGTATTTTACGATATGGCAACAGAGGGTCACTGAATGTTTTTGAGCAATGATATGATAAAATTTGAAAAGACTACTGCATTCAGATTGTTTTGATAGCCCTGATATTCTGTGAAGTTCATTCTGGTGGGGAGAGGAAAGAATGTTTGAAGACAAAGGTCCTGGGTTCAAATCCCAGATCTCTTCCATGTGATCTTGGATGTTATTTAACCTCTCTGGGTCTCAGTTTCCTCATCTGTAAAATGAAGATGTTGGTCTAAATGACCTCAAAGGCTTCTTCAGCTCTAAATCTATGATCCTGTGTCCTGTATTTTAAGGTCTGTCCATGATCTGCTAATCTCCCAGTTTCACCTGGAATTGCACAATCTTTTCCATGGCAAGGCACAAGTAGGTACCACCCCCTGGACTCCCGCCTGGGAACTGGAAAGCACATTTGTGCAACTGGGAGATTGGTTCATCTACATCCAGGAGTGCACACTGTTTGGCCACTTTGCGGATGATCTGTGGGAGAAGAGGAAAAGAAAGCATCAAGGGACCCAGAGAGGACTTCAGAGCCAGACCTGCCCATTAAGAGGCCAGGACACCCCCCAATCTCCCAAGGGTCCTTTTTGAGCCCCTGTGATGGCTGCTCCTCCTGCCCCCACCCTATACTCTGTGGTCACAGTCACCCTCCATGTGGACCAGAAAGAAATCACCCAGGTCTAGTCTGGTCACTCAAGTTCATACCATGGGGGGCAGGGTGATGCCTGTGACTGTGCAGACCAGCTGTACTAGAGAACCATAGCGAACATAGCCCTCTTGGAGAGGGAATTCTCCCCGGGGACGATGATTATCAGCTAAGGGAAAGGAAGATGGTGAGTGTAGAGGCATCAGGCCTCCTCCCCAACCCCACCTCCAGTACCACATGTGGACCTTTTGGTCAGGTAAGTCTGATGTTAGGTGACAATAATAATCAACACTGATATTTCTGAGGTGCTTTATGGTTTACAAAGGGCTTTGCAGACGCAATCTCATTTTAGCCTCATAAAATGATAGGTGCTGTAAGAGTAATCCCCATTTTACAGAGAAGACTGAGGCTCAGAGAGGGGAAAAGACTTCCCTAAGATCAAACAGGTATTAAGAGACAACATGGTATAGTAGAAGGCCCACTGGCTTTGAAATACTATGGCCTAGATTGACATTCCAGTTCTGCTACTTAGTATCTATAGGACCTTGGATGAATCATTTGAAAATAATTGCTACAATGTCTCCAGTACTTTACAATTCACAGAGCACTTTCCTCACAACAAACCTGTGATGTGGCATAATGGAAAGGGCAATGAAGTTGGAGTCAAGGGACCTGGGTTTGAATCTCAGTTCTTCCATTAATATACTGTGTGACCTTGTCCAAGTCACTTCCTCACCTGTAAAATAAAGTGATCTCTATTTTTTTTGCCTTTTTTTTTGATGAGGCAAGGTCACACAGCTAGTAAGTGTCAAGTGTCTGAGGTCAAATTTTAACTCAGGTCCTCCTGACTCCAAGGTCAGAGCTCTATCCACTGCACCACCTAGCTACCCCTAATTAGGTGATCTCTAAAAGGAACTAGATGATCTCTAAGGTCATTTCCACTCTTAATTCATTATAATATCTATATCCTATATCTACAACTTTCTCTATATGTGTGTATATATGTACATACATATATACATACATATACATATTTATATACACATATACACACACACATCTATTTATCTATGGCAGGTAGGTGGCACAGTGGGTTGAATGCCAGGTTGAAGTCAGGAGGACTCAACTTCCTGAGTTCAAATCTAGCCCCAGACACTTTCTAGCTGTGTGACCTTGGGCAAGTCACTTAATCCAATTTGCTTCAGTTTCCTCATCCTTACAATGACCTGGAGAAGGAAATGGCAAATTGCTTCAGTATCTTTGCCAAGAAAACCCCAGAAGGGGTCACAAAGAGTTGGACATGACTAAAACAACTGACCTACATACGTGTGTGTGTGTGTGTGTGTGTGTGTGTGTGTGTGTGTATGAAATAAGGGGTGGGGAACCTGCGGCCTTGAGTTCCCTACCCCTGATATGTGTGTGTGTACTATGTAATTATGACTAATTCATAGTAATATGTTGCTTTAAGGTTCACAAAACTCTACCTAGTCCTATGAGACAAGCATTCTTGTCTCTATTTTCAGATAAGGATATTTCTCCTGAGTCCCTGCTTTCTTCATCAGCAAGATGAGGATACCCACACTGTTCCTAGCAGCCCCATAAAGGGCTGATGTGAAGGTCAAATAGGATCCTAAAGGGATTTAGTAAAGGCCATGTTGTTATATAGGGTGTCCCAAAAGTCTTAGTGTGGTTTCTAGCTCTTAAAACAAATTGTACTAAACATTTTGGTATATTCTGTATAAATGCAATCTAATGTAAACACAATTACAAGTATTTGGACCTAGGAGTGAATTTTCCCAGGGGACCTGGGGATTTCTGTCCTCTTGGGAGACTTTGGATGGAGTAGAGTTGTATGAAGGAGGGCAGGTAGGGGTGGATTGAGGAATCTCCTTGGGCCAAAATTGGTGACTAAGTATTCTTACTACCAGAATTGGGAGATAACAGAAGTCAGGAGAACTGGGTTCAAATTCTGGCTCCAAAACTTAGTGCTGTGACCATATGTAAGTCACTCAATCTCTCTGAACCTCCCTTGCAATAAGGGGCAACAATTTTTTTTCATTCCCCATCTCACAAAGCTGTGAGCAAAATGCTTTGTAAAGGTAAAATCACTATAGAAATATTAGCTAATATGATTACATGTCTGTATCTCCCCTCCTCCAAGGAACAATGAATTAGAAGATCTCATTCTCCTCTAAATTTCCCCCTTCCAGTTAAGGATGGCTTGAGAGAGGCATTGGAGGTATGGAGGAAAGAGGCCTTGGCCAGGAGTCAGAACACCCCTAGCTCTGTCCCTACTGAGCTATGCTACCCTAGGGTAACTGACTTCTCTGATTCTCCTGTGTAAAATGAGCTGACCTCTGGGATCCCTTCTGGCTCTGATTTTATGACTGATTCAGTGATTCAGCAAGAGGTTGGTTGTGACCTTCAGCTTGGGGTTGGAACGTAGGCTCAGTGCCCAGATGGGCCAGGCACCTTAGTTCAGAGGAACACTCAAGTTTGTTGGCTATGGATGATAAGACTACAGATCCCCCCCCTTTGCTACCCGAGGGAGAAGGTAGCAGTACAGATGACTCAACTTATTCTTATCTCCAAGACCCTAGAGGGCGCTCAGTATCATAACTGATGACCCACAAAGCAAACACAGGAGACCTGACTGTGGGGAAGATACTCCTCTTTTGGGGGTTATTTGAACATGGATGGCAGATAGAGGTGTGAGTAGAGCTGAACCCAGGTGCAGTACCCAGATGCAGGGTGAAGGCTGCCCATTGTCGGGCACTGGCGATGAATGCACCGCCCTCCACAGACAGGTACCGGGTAGAGACAGTCTGGGATCGAAGACGGTTGAAGAGAGACACCTTGGACCCGGAGGAGATGCATACTGTGGGGGAAGGGGCTGGTCAATGCTACCCGCTCAAGTTTAGCTCCTGTCCTTTTCCCACTACCCCTCAACATGGGAGTGGGTACTAGGTCTGTGCCTTATTCACAAGACCCTTCATTATCTCCTCATCCCTTCTTTGCCGACATCCCCTTAGTACCTAGATGATAGGAACAGGGCCTAAAACTGTGATTTCATTGTCATAGGGAAACTACTAAGTCAGGAAGCCCCCTCTGTGAAGGCAGATCAGGACCTTCACTGAAACTGAATAGTTTTATACAGTTGCCCAGAGCCCTGAGAGGGTGAGTGACTTCCCCAGAACAATGCAGTCAGTATGTACCTATGAGGAAGAGGACTCTACCAGCCTCCTGGCTCAGCTCTCTATAAACCATACCTTGCTGCCTTTCTATAGAGCTCAGGCAAGTATGATCCAGCTCAGATATAACGTGGGGAAACTCCCAAGATTTAGAGTCGGATAGCTCTAGGTCCAAATCCTGACTCTGCTACTCACTATGTAGGTTACTTTCAACAAATCTTTTAACCTCTCTGAGCCTTGATTTTATCTTGAAATCTTTTCTTAGCTCTGAATCCCATAATGTTACTTCTTACTTCTAGCCCTCATTCTTCTTTCCAGTCTCAGAGCCCAAAGAGCAGGTAAGACTTGGTGCTTTCATTGTCTAATTGTGAATCTTGTCTCCGCGGCCTGGGAACCAGTCACTTGACCTCTCTGGTCATCTCTTGAGCCCCCCAGGCCTGGATTCAGTGGGCTCTCCAACTCTGACTTTCTACTTTTGAGGGCTCATTCTAACTCTGAGATTTCATGACTCCGTGATTCCCTAGGCCCTACTCCCTCATTTTACACCACACCCTTTCCTTCACCCCCAGCTGTTTCTTTTTTCTCTCCCCTTTCCTAATCTGCAGCCCCACTTCTCAGGTCCAGGTTTATCCCCTAGCTCACGGTCTGTGTTCTTCAGGGACTGCTTCTTCTGAGATGGCTTGGAGATGACCTTGATGAGGCGACTGTGGAAGGTACCTAGCTCTTGGCCTCCTTGCAACACCAGCCTTAACACCAACCGGAAGTGCTTTCTCTTGTCCGAGTCCGAGATAAAGAGAGCTTTGGCGCAGGCGAATTCCTAGCCAGTCGGCGAAGTGGGCAGCTTTGCCTTTGTCCTGGGGCCAGCAGGCTCAGTGAAGCCTTGGCTACCCAGTTGAGGATGGCTTAAAGAGCCCCCAACCCAAGCTCTCCCAGTCACCCTGGCCCCCTTGGACTGCCCAGGTAGGTCCCCTTCCTCCCTAAGCCCACACCAGTCCCTCCCGTCCAGGTCCCTGCCCAAGGTCATTGTCTGGGGGAGGAGGAAATGCAGCACCCCCGGCCCCCGACAGTGGAGATGTGGGGCTCTGCTCAGCTTTCCCCTCCTCACTCTAGAGTCCGGTTGCTTCTCAAAGCTCAGCTTTTGCGCCTCCGCGGAACCGCCGTCCAACCCCATGTAACCGCAGACCGTGCATCCAGCCTCCCCAGTCTCGTTTGCTAGAATACACCGCAGGTGACTGATGAGACGAGGTTGGAATGTACCATACAGCGTACTCCTGTGCAGTGGACTCAAGGGGGCGCTGTGGAGCTGCGCCTTCACCGTCTCGTCCCTGCTGACTCCCAACCCCTGGCTGGATCTGGGAGAAGTTGTGGAGTTGGTCCTACTTCTCCCACTCACCTTGCCCCTGTTCCGGCTTCAGCCTCCAGCCTGGGCCCGTGAGATACACGCAGGGCGGCGGACAGAAGAACCTACGTGGAGAGGCTGTTGTCACCTCTGGGCCAAGGGAAGGACCGACTGATAGGGGCGGGGAAGTGCTTGGATATGTCCCAAACTGTTCCGAGTCCTCAGAAAGAATCTTAGAAATTATTTAGCCTGGTACAAAGTGGAAAGAGCCCAAGACTTGGGAGTCAAAGGAAATGGGTTTAGATCCTAGCTCTGAAACTTAGTAGCTCTGTGACCTTATCAAGTCACTTCTCTCTGAGTCTCAGTTTCCTCATCTGAAAAATCCACAGTAGACTTCCTACTACACAGTAGGTCTACATAGTAGACCCACCTTAGAGAGGTTTGTAAATAATCAGCTATACAAATAACTGATATCTATCTTTATTTTTTTTTATTGCTACCCAATAAAGTTCATATTACCCATGAAGACTTGGCTAAAGAAATGGAAGAAAAATGTTGGATCAGAAAAGGTGGGGCCACTGTATTTGGAAAAGGAAAAACAACCGATTCACACCTGGAGCACTGCCTGAGTATTCCTGAAACATTTGAAAGACTTAGAGGGAAACCTCAAAGGTAGGTCCCTCTGTAGAGGATTTATGGAAGAACAGGGACAAGAGTCCCAGAATGAAAAGTGGTGGATAGGTTACCATTTGTATGTATCAACAGAAGTATCAAGGGATAAAAATTAAAATTCACCTGACATTAAAGGCCCTCCACAATCTGAAGGCACCCTAACTCTTCAGCATGATCTCTGCTTTCTATTCTCCATGCATTGTAGATTCCAACCAAAGTAGAAGTCTTTGCTTCCCTAGGATATCTCATCTTCTCTCCCTTCCATGCCTTTGGTCACTCACTTCCCTATGCCTGCAGTGTCTCCTACCCCCACTTCATCTGTTGTTCTTATGAATAATATATCCCTTTAAGCCCAATTCAAATATCAGCTCCTCCTGTAAGTACCTTGAGGGCAGATACTTGCTTCTTTCTTTTCTGTGTATTCTTTTGTGTGTATTTCTTTTGTGTGTATTTCCAGCACTGAGGGCAGGACCTGGCATAGTAGGGTATAATCTTAAGAAACATTCATGGAATTGTATAGAATCAAAACCTTCCTTGAGCCCAAAGATAATAAATACCTTCCCACTCAGTCCTTGCACGACTTTTTACTTTTTTCCCCTCTGTTGTGCTCATGCAACTGTGTAAATTATTTTCATGTGTTTGCCTTATTCCCTCTTCTAGCAGGAGGAGGAGAAAGTGCTATCTCACGGAAACTGGGCACCTGCTCTGGGCCTGTGCTCTATACAAGAGTATGTGCTTAATATAAGTTTGTTGAATGAATTAGCTCCTTTAGTTGACAGTTGAGGAAACTGAGAAATTCCTTGCCCAAATCACAGAGAGTTGGTAGATGGGCTAGGTACAGCCTGGGGATGCTGCGGGGTACAGTTAGAATGGGAAAGGGAAAGCAGCCATTGTGGTTCCCCAGCTTTCTAATCACCCTCTCCTACCTCTTCTCGCTCCCATAGGACTTCTGGGCCACTTTGGCATGTAGAATCCTCACGGTCTGTTCTGACTGCATCTGTAGACATCTTCTCACCTGGCCTCGAAGGAGGGCTGATGGCTCTGGGGGTGACCTAGGATAAGGAAGAGAAGGGAAGAAGGGAAAGGAGGAGAAAAAAGAAGAAAGCAGCATTGAGGTCAGTAGCAAGGATCTATGAGAAACTTGGACTTGTCTTGAGGTTTCAGGAAAGTCTGGGTAACCAGAGGTGGGCAGGAAGGGGGAGCTGGGGCATCGCCACAGGCTGTGGTCTAAATATTTGGGCTGCTGCATGTTGAATGGGCCCTTCACAGAGCCTTAGCACTGGCCCCTCTGCAGTGCGACCACCCAGGCTCCCCCCAGCTGGTGTGGCTCAGTGCCAGGCCAGGCCAGTGGCAGAGGAAGCAGGGCCTACACAATAGCTGCTCTTGTGCTCAAATGTCAGCTGCCCTCTGCTCCAGCTCCACCCGCTCCTATTCTTGAGGGCAGAGAAAAAAGATCCAGGGAGAAGGGGGTGAATAAGGGTGTTGGGTGGTCAATAAATGACTGTGAAAAGGGCTAAATTGTCCCTGCCGGTACTTCTCTCCCTGTCTCCCCTTCCCCTGCATCCAGGTGTTGTCCCCTAGCACTGTGTCCAGACATCCAATGGAGAATCCATCCCATAGCATGAAGTCCCAAATTTTGGGGATGGGTGGTCCTACCTCTCACTTGTTAGACTGCTAGCAACCAACAACTAGATGCTCCTACCTCTTGTGGTGAGGGCCTGAAAACTTCAAGCCCAGTCCCTCCCAATACATTTCCCTCCCTGGTCCTAGGGAGACCAAGGGACTATGGCTTAGTGGGCACAGGGGTAGATGCCTGCTGGATCCCAGGGACCTAACTGAAAGGTTCTAAAAAAAAAAAAGGAAGGAATAGGGTCCCAAATCCCACCCATACCAGACCGGTTCCTGGACAGAAAAGAGGGTCGTGCATATTTCACAGTTGCTCCCACTTTGGCCTAGCCTTTTTTTTTTTGTTAAGAGGTTCAGAAAGCACCCCTGCGACCATTCTGCTAGAACTAGTGCAATTTCTATGCTGAAGTGGTGCTGGGGGCTCCCAGGAGACAGAGAGAAATGGGACCGTTTTTCCAATTCATCCAGGATGACCCAGCTGCATCAGGTCACGGAGGTAGTGAGCCGGCTCATCCTGTCTCTTTTGGACAGCCGGATATGGGAGCTTGGGTGTCTCCAGGGAATCCGCTAGGGGTAAGGGTGGGGGCCGGTTATCCGAGGTTGCACAGATCAGGGGAGGCCCGACGAGACTGAGGAAGACTGGCACTTTTCTCCGCGAGCCTCCGGTTCTCCCAAATCCCGGAGCACTTAGCACAACACCTAGCATATGGCTGGTGCTCAATAAGTGCTTTTTTGACTGACTGGCGCCTGGTATCGTCATTCCAGGTCTTCCGGGCAGGATCACCCTCGGAAATACAGTGCTCCCGCTCCCTGTCCAGCCCTTCTCTGGAGCAGTCCAGAAGAGGAATGTGTTGTTGGAATTCTCTTGCATTCCAGCAGAAACTGGCTATCCTCCCCTCCCTACGCTGCAGAGCTGAACTGTGTGTCGGCAGAGAACCGAGTTTCAGTGAGTCTTGATTTCTCTGCGACGAGAGCGTAGCGAGGTCCCCTACCCCACTACAAACACACACACACACACACACACACACACACACACACACACACACAGACACACACAGACACACCCTCACACGGTAACATACGTGCACACACCACCGGCCCCGCCCCTTAGCTGGGTCTGTGAAGTCCCCCCTTCCACCCCTCCGAGAGGCGAGGGGTCTCTCGAGTTTCAGTAGGAGGGGTCGACTGCTCCCCTAGCCCCCGAGTTAAATGCGACCTACGCTGCCACTCCCTTCAACCTCGACCCGGGGGAAGTAGCCCACTTGCTTCCCTACCTGTTCCAGCAGGACAAGGGGCTCGGAAAGTCTGTTTCGTCTTGTCTCTGATTCTCGGAGCTCTCTAGCCTGCCCAGGTGAGTGAGGGGCCCTGGGGGCAGCAGAGGGTCTGCACAGAAATCGCAAGTCTTTTAATTTAGAGAAATATTCCACAGAGTCAGCCTTGGACTCTGATCTAGGGTGTCCCCCAAGAAAATTCTCCCGCTTTGGTGGTGATTTCCTTATACGACAAAAGGGTTAACTTCTTTATCTTGGGGAGAGATTGTTCACTGATCTTTTCCTGTAACCTTGGGGACATTGCCTAATGGTACTCATTCCAGATCTTACCGTTACTGGGGCACCACACAGATATGAGCCCTTTATCTCAAGGTCCCACAGTTAGTGAAGTAGGCACTGTAAATCCTTCAAAGTTCTAGGAATCAATCAGACCCTTACCTCTTATCTAATGGACTATGTTACCGCACAGTCCACCTTTTTAAAAAGAAATCCTTCTCTGAACCTAAAAAATTCCTTCAATTGGACACCAGTGAGAGGGAACCCCAATTTTTCTCCTAAACCCAGAGATCTCTCATACATATCACCCATATCAGTCTCAATTACCTGTGTTACCCATCCTCCTCAAACAAATTCCTCTTCTGAATGATTGTAGATGAAAGAGAACTGGGCTGGGCAGAGCAGTGTCAGGAGACCTGGCTTCTAGTTCGGTCTCTGCCCTCAAATGTGATATGGCCCAGTCATTTTCCTTCTCTGAATTTCAATTTCCTCTTCCATAAAATGAAAGGATTGGACCAGACAGTCTCCAAGGTCCCTTCCAGCTTTGATACTCTGTAATTCTCAAAGCCATAGGAAAGGTAGAGACCAGATGGCAGGGCAGAGTATCATGGTTTCATGTTAGAGCAGGGAATTGTGGAGAGAGCATGGGGGACCTTGGGATGACCCAAAAGTAGTTGCCACGTGGATCTCTTGACCCTAGATGGAAGTCTTGGTTGGTGGAATGAGGAGAGGGTGAGAAGGACTGAATCAGACCCTTAGAATGTTAGTGCTAGAAGGGATCTTAGGACATAGAACAGCTGGAAGAGATCTTAGAACAAGGAATTCTAGAGCTGGTTGACTCCTTCAAAGTCCAACCTCCTAAATCTGAAGAAGAGGAGACTGAGATTCAGACAGGGGTAAAGGCTTCTCCAAGGTCACACATCAGGTTAGTAGATCTTCTGACTTCCAGTTCAAGGGGTCCTTCCACCAGACTAAATTTATTCTCAAGAAAAACAGTCGTGAGAAGGGTAAAAATGTGAGAAGGAAGAGGAAAGGATGACTGCTCCCGGAGCTCCAGCCAAGCACCCCCCAGGGATGCTGTTGCCTTTTCCTGGTCAAACCAGAGGAGCTCGCTCCTTCTGGCGCTCCTTCTCCTGCAACTCGCACATCTGGATTCAATACGATTGCACGTGACTGCCCTCAACCTGACCATAAGGGTCCCAATGAGCACAGGTTGGCCAGCCACTGTTTGGGAGCTTTTTTTCTCTCTTAAATCCGAGCTCTACCAAGACTCTAGCACCCTTAGTAGGCTGGCCCCGGAAGCCTGGCTAAAAATAGTTCCATTCACCAAGCCACGCGCCAGAGCTGGGGGAAGCCAGCTGGAGCAGTGAAAGGAGAGGGGTGGGGCCTGAGCCAGCCTCTTTCTGAGAGAGAGAGAGAGAGAGAGAGAGAGAGAGAGAGAAGAGAGAGAGAGAGAGAGAGAGACAGAGAGAGACAGAGAGAGACAGAGAGACAGAGAGAGACAAAGAGAGACAGAGAGAGACAGAGAGACAGAGAGAGACAGAGAGAGACAGAGAGAGAGAGAAAGACAGAGACAGAGAGGAAGGAAGGAAGGAAGGAAGGAAGGAAGGAAGGAAGGAAGGAAGGAAGGAAGGAAGGAAAAAAGACTTGGAAAGTAGGACCAGTGGGTACACTCTGGCTGGCCTGGAACCTTCACCTCATCTCTGAATGGAGGCTGCTCAGCCGGGCAATAGTTTGCTATAGAACACAGGTTGAACAAAACCTCCCAATTCCAAATTGTGAGTAGACTCAAATACAGAAAGGCTTGAAGTCTGGGAACCTAGATTCTAGTCCTGGAACTTACAGTAATTGGTTTCATAACCTTGGACAAGTAACTTTTCATCTTTGGACCTCAGTTTCCTCTCCCATAAAAGAAGCAATTTTTTTCTAGCTCTGATATTTTAGATTCAAAGGTGAAGACTCCAAGTCAAGCCGGAGGAGTGCCCCTGGGGGACTGGGGGCTTTCAATTGCGTGTGTGTGGTGGGGGACAGGTTCTCTCACCCATTCCTCCCGGGGGATCCATGGCCGCACTCCTGGAGCCCGAGGCCTACGAACCCCGGTTACTCGCAATTCTGAGCTCTCACAAGCTCTCGCTTTCTACCCCTCTGGCCCCCCAGCACTGCGCTGCATCCCCGCCCCCTCCTGTCTTGCTATTTCCATTCTGGGCACCTTATCTCCAAGGCCTTGGGACTGCTCCCCGCCCAGGCCCACCTCCCCGCCTCCTCCCCCTATGTTTGCTCTAGGCTCTGGCACCTGCTCCGCAGCTGCTGCCTTCCCATGCTGGCTGCTAGGTGTTTGGCCCTAGGTGTTAGGGCTGCCGCTGTTTGACCTGAATGGAGTCCCTTGAGCAGCGCACTGGAGGTTGGGAGTTAGGAGGCGAGAATAGCCACCAAAGAAGCAGGCCACACTGTCTGCAATTGGCTTCTGCATGGGGTTTCCCCAGCTCTCTAGGAGCTAGACATCTAACAGCAGTGCTTAGGCCAAAGTTTGTCTTGGCTGCCCCATTCCCCTAACCCCCTTCCTCCCGAGGGCATGGCCCTCCCTTGTGGCCTGAGGTCTGGAACAGGAGTCTGGGGGTGGGGAACTGACGGTAGGTGGGAAGCCGCACAATAATGTGCCTTGTCAGCCTCATAGTTAGTGGGAGCTGGGGGAGAAAGGGGAGGAGACCCGAGCAGTGGCAGGTAAGGGAGGGGAGAAAAGGGGAAGTGCCAGGAAGCAGGGCCCAGCTGTTTCAGGCTCTTGGAATGACTACTTACTTCCCAGCCTTTCTTTTCTAGGTTACGTCTCAGCTTCTTTTTTGAACACCCTTTGTAAGCACCATGAGGCTAACTCGCTATGCACTGTTGCTTATCCTTTTACTGGTTTCTGTGAATGCTGAACAGCAAGCTGCTCCAGGTAAGTTGAGGATGCTGCTCGACCACAATCAGGTGAGCTAGGGGTGGGGGCATTCATTCAGTCATTCATTCAATTATGCATAGAGATCTTGCTGTGTGAAGAGCCCTGGGCGAGAAGTTGGGAATCTCTGAAGTTAGGATGGGACTCAGGATTCCTCCTTTGTGTCTGCTTGGGCCATTTGTTGGTTCCTGTTCCCCACCCCAGTAGAGGGTGGAGCTCACAGCTAGCTCCCCGGATTCATCTTTGGGAAAGCTACCAGTCACCCGACCTTCTTCCCTTCTCTTCAGCAGGCTCGAAGTGCAGGACAGGACCCCTGGACTTGGTATTCCTGATAGACAGCTCCCGTAGTGTGCGTCCTTTTGAATTTGAAACAATGCGTCGTTTCTTGGTGAACATTATTAGGGGTCTAGACATTGGTCCCAATGCCACCCGCGTTGGCGTGATCCAGTACTCAAGTCAGGTGCAGAGCGTCTTCCCTCTGGGAGCTTTCTTCCAAAGAGAGGACATGGAACGTGCCATCCATGCCATTGTCCCCCTGGCACAGGGCACCATGACGGGCCTGGCCATTCAGTATACCATGAATGTAGCCTTCAGCGTCGCCGAGGGTGCTCGCCCTTTGCAGGCCCAGGTGCCTCGTGTCGCTGTTATAGTGACTGATGGACGTCCGCAGGACCGGGTAGCCGAAGTGGCTGCCCAGGCAAGGAATAGGGGTATAGAGATATATGCAGTAGGAGTACAGCGCGCTGACGTGGGGTCCCTGCGCGCTATGGCATCACCTCCGCTGGATGAGCATGTTTTCCTCGTTGAGTCCTTCGACCTTATACAACAGTTCGGCTTCCATTTTCAAGGTCGATTGTGCGGTAAGCAAGGCCTAGGCCTCGAGAGGGAGAAGACCTCTGTCTTGGTAACTGAGCCTCGATTTAGCCACACCCAATCTCCCAAGGTCCGGCCCACTGCCACATCTGTTATTACTCGAGGCCTTCCCACAAGTTCAGCTTATCTTTACCCCATCCATTTCCTGGCTCAGCCCAGGACCTGAACCTTTAGGTTAAACTGGTTTCATCCCTTCACTACTTAAGTTCTTCCTCCCATGCTGCCAGAAAGTGCATGTTGAGTCTCTCACAGACCCCATTCAGAGGTGCTGGCCTTTCCCACCCTAGCCCAGATGATGCACACATGCCTCACTCCCACAATTAGGATACAGGACCTGTCCCCTTCTAGCTCTGGGGCTTTCTGCATGTGAATCATTCAGTCTACCGGCTCTGCCTCATCTTATGCACTTTTCTCTCCAGTCCTCTCTTTCTCCTCACCGAGTGTGAAAGTGGGGTGGGATGGGACAGCTCAGAGAGCAGCGAGAAGTCACAACTGACACCCCCCTCTCCCACCATGGTCCTATGTCCCCAGGCGAGGACCTGTGCACAGACGGGACTCATGGCTGCCAGCAACTGTGCGTCAGCACACCAGGCTCCTTTCACTGTGCCTGCAACCCCGGTTACCGTCTGGCTCTGAATAACAAGAGCTGCTCTGGTGAGACGCTTCCTCTAGGAAACAGTAAAGTCCCATTGTGACCTGATCAATTCCATTTAATTCGATTTTTATTAAGATCCTTCTATGTGCTGGTGATATAAAGATGAAAAGCACCAGTCACTTTCCTTTAGGAGTTTGCAGCTTAGTAGATGTGTGTGACATAAACACAAATACACATGAAACCAGAAAGATTAAACTTGCTTAAACACCATCAGAAGCATCCAGATAGGTCAACACATAGGAAGGTGGACCTGGAGTCAGGAAGACCCAAGCTCAAATCTAACCTCAGCTACTTACTAGCTGTGTGAACCTGGGCAAGTCACTTAACCTCTGCCTCAGTTTTGGGGTTAGCTAACTGCTTCTGTGGATAGAATGGTGGGCCTGAGTCAGGAAGACATCTTCCTGAGTTCAAATCTGGCCTCATACACTTCCTAGCTGTGGGACCCTGGGCAAGTAACCCTGCTTGCCTCAGTTTCCTAATCTATAAAATGAGCTGGAGAAGGAAATGGCAAACCACTTCAGTATCTTTGCCAAGAAAATCCCAAAAGGCATCAAGAAGAGTGACAGTAATGAACAACAACAAACACCACCATAGTCAGGCACCCCAGGGACCTAGAAACAACACTAGGCCCTGGAAGTGAGGACAGCAATGTTCTATTCTTGGATCAGTTGCTTCTCGTCTTAGATTTTTAATTTCCTCTGTAAAATTAAAGGACTGGACAAGTCATTATCTCACCCTCTAAGGCTCTTTCCAGCTGTAGCATTCTATGATTTTGTGACATTGCCCCTCTCAGAAAACCTCTACTGAAATGCCCCCGGCTGGCTTTCCTTATTGGGCCTCATTGTATTTTTCCCATCTTTTAATGATGTATGGTTAACAAAGGCACTTTCCTTACAACTACCAGTGAGGAGGTTAATGCAAATATTACCATCATTTAATAGGCTAGAAAGTTGAGGTTCAAAGTAGACAAGTGTTTCAACTTGCTGTTCTGGCAACTTATGCTTCATTCCTTCAGTGGTCCCTTAGAGTCTTTATAGTTTTATTTTAATTCAGGTGTGCAAATTCCCTCCATGAATTTACCTCTGTAATTCAAACACAACATATGGTTTTAAAGAATTGCCTGAGGCACTGAGAGGTTGAATGATTTGCCAGTAGTCTGGCAGCTAGTATGTTACATGTTAAAGGCACAACTCAATGCAGGTTTAACGATTTCATTCATAGCCATTAGATTAGATGCTTAGTGCCCATACCCTATAATTATGTATGTATGTATGTATGTATGTATGTGTATATGTAGTCATTTACTATTTCTTTCTGAGCATTTGTCTCCCCATTAGGCAATAAGCTCTCAGAAGGTAGGATCCATGTCTTAAACTACTCAGCATTCCCTCTAGGATCCCAAACAGGGCACATAAGACAGGCTCTAAGCAAAGAGCTTCTTGACAGACCTAGTGGTCAGTGTTTGAGAAAGGGCTTCCCCACAATTCAATTCAAGGTCCTACTAGGCTTAAACCTGGGAATATGGACTGTAACTCTAGGCCCAGATAATAAGGACATATGGGACTATCTCCTTATTAGTGGAGATCAGTGCCCTGCAAAAGATGAAGAAGGCCTTCAAGTCTTTTAGGAGGGATGAGCTGTGTACAATTAAGTGTCATGCAAGGTAATATTAGCTCATGCTTCTTCATCATTTTGAGAGTTGCAAAGGGTTTTTTCCTGACAGGACTGAGAGGTAGTGCAAATATGACTGGCATTTTACAGATGAAGAAACTACACAGTTAAGTTAGAAAGCGTCAGGGCTAGATTCTGCCCTCAGGGCTCTCAACTCTGTCTAGCACTCTTCAGTTTATACTGAAATGGAGATCCCATGTACTCTAGGAATTGGGGAGGAGGTGAGGCTCGGAAGAGGGATCAGGAAAAATTGTGGATTTTATTAAGGAGACCTCTCTTCTCACATAGTCATTGATCATTGTGAGGAAGGGACCCACGGCTGTGAGCACCTCTGTATCAAATCCGACGGCTCATACACCTGCGGCTGCCGAAAGGGCTATGCCCTCCACTTGGATCAGAGGCACTGCACCGGTGAGTGAGAAGCGAAGTGCCCGTGGCCCCAGCAACCCCTGCGCTGCTGCGTGTCCCCGCCCTGAGTGGCCTTCCCTGTCTACCCTTTTGCCAGTGATTGATCACTGCAGCTTTGGAAATCACAGCTGCCAGCACGAGTGTGTCAGTTTTCCAGAGGGACCTCGCTGCCGTTGCCGCCAAGGCTTTGACCTGCAGCCGGATGGCAGGCGCTGTCAGCGTAAGGAGGGTGGCCTTGGTGTGAGTGACTGCGTGCCTCTGAGAATGTAGGGGTAGCTGGGAGAAAGGTGGGCGGGAGGAGGGAAGACAATGTCCGAGGAGAGAGGAAAGAAGAGAAGAAAGGGGTGAGGGTGACGTCAAAGAGCTTGCTTGGAGAAAAAGGGGAGCCCGTCTCCTTATGCGCTAGGGAAAAGGGGATCCCTTGGAATACAGGCCCGAGGGGAAGAGCAGCAGTCGCTCCACTCTGATGGGGGTGGGTATCTGTTTCAGCCCGAGACTACTGCAATGGCATAGACCACGGTTGCGAGTTTCAATGCGTGAGTTCGGGAAGCTCTTACCGTTGCATTTGCCCCGAGGGCCGGCAGCTCCAGGCTGATGGGAAGAGCTGTGACAGTGAGTTAATAGGGGGAAGGGAGCGCACACAGGGAACCCCCTACATAGAAAACTGGAGACTGTTCGGTCCCTGATGCCCTCTACGAGGCTCCCTTTGGCACCCTCCAGACCTGCCCCTCGATTGGCTTCTTCTCCCACAGGGTGCCGAGCGGGCCATGTCGATCTGGTTCTGGTAATCGATGGCTCGAAGAGCGTCCGACCCCAGAACTTCGAGCTGGTGAAGCGTTTCGTGAACCAGATAGTGGACTTCCTGGACGTGTCCCCTGAGGGAACACGTGTGGGGCTGGTGCAGTATTCGAGCCGCGTGCGCACAGAGTTTCCTCTGGGTCGCTATGGAACCGCAGACGAGGTGAAGCAAGCTGTCCTGGCTGTGGAATATATGGAGAAAGGCACCATGACCGGGTTGGCGCTGCGCCACCTGGTCGAACACAGCTTCTCCGAGACTCAGGGAGCTCGGCCCCGAGCCCAGAATGTACCACGCGTCGGTCTAGTCTTTACCGATGGCCGCTCCCAGGATGACATCTCAGTCTGGGCCGCCAGGGCCAAGGAGGAGGGTAGGACCAAGGAGGAGGGGTGGGGAGATTCGGAGATCTATAGAAAGGCTATCCTGAAAAAGAGGGAATGGATTCATAGTGAAAAGAGCCTTGGGGTCCGAGAATATGGGCTCTGATCCCAGTTTTGACCGTTACTACCTGTGTGACCTTGGACACCTCCCCTCTCTGGGCCGCAGTTTCGGCATGCATAAAATGAAGCGGTTGGGCTAAAAGATCTTCTAACTCTAAATTCCATGATCTTCAGGGGATGCCCCCTGTCCCCAAGTGGAGGGGCAGTATCTTACTTCTTTGAGGTCCTGGATGTGGGGGTTCCCCCCTGGTTCTTACCCCAAGTGTCCCTGGTCCTTAGGCATCATCATGTTCGCGGTGGGGGTAGGCAAGGCGGTGGAGGAGGAACTGAAGGAGATCGCATCAGATCCCCCAGAGCAGCATGTTTCCTATTCGCCTGACTTTAGCACTATGGCACATCTGCTGGAGAACCTGAAAGTCAACATTTGTCCTGGTGAGAAGAGCCTCCCCAACAAAGAAAGGCAGCCAGTGTCAGCCCCAATTAGCGCTGCCAGTCTCCCTCCTCTCTTCCCTCTGGTGTAGTGGAAAACTCATTAGACCAAGGGTCTAGGCCCAGGAGTGGGGAACCTGCATCCTCAAGGCCACGTGTGGCCCTCTAGGTCCTCAAGTGTGGCCTTTTGACTGAATCGGAAGTATGGCCCTTTGACAATCTAAACTTCCAAACTTCAGATTCAGTCAAATGGCTGCACTTGAGGACCCAGAAGGCCACACGTGGCCTCGAGGCCTCAGGTTACCCACCCCTGGCTTTAGCCCTATCCCTGCCGCTAATTCGATCTGATACTTTAGGCAAAGTAGCTTCCTGTCTCTGAGTCTCAATTAACTTTTCTGTAAAAAGGAAGGTAGGTGGGGTTGTACTTGATGTTGGTGAAGGTTAGCAAGGGCCCTGGGTTTGGAGTCAGAAAATATGAGTGAAAATCTCTACTCCCCTACTTACTATCTTCGTGAACCTGGGTAAGTCATTTCAATCAAGCAAGCAACAAGCATTTAGTAAAAGCTTGCTATGTGCCGGGCACGGCGCTCCACCTTCACCTGGTTCAGTTTTCTCCTCTGTAAAATGAAGGGGTTGGATGGATATCGATGCTCCCTAAGTTCCTCTGTGTTATTCTAAAGTTCCCCAGTCCTGGGCTAGATGGAGTAGGATTTGGGGAGCAGAGTTTTGGGGAGCTAGTTATCTTTGCGTGGCCCAGGATCTGCTGTTCTTTCTTCGGTTCCACAAAGAGGAAGTACTGCTCATTTGGCCTCCCTATGTCTTGGTTGCAGAGGAGGGGAAAGGGGTCACTGAGCTGCGCAGCCCTTGCGACTGCGAGAGCATCGTGGAGTTTCAAGGCAGTGCTCTAGCAGCGCTGGGGAGTTTGGAGCAGAAACATATCCTCTAGAGCTCATGGCAGGGACCGGGGGGAGAGGCGGGGTCTGAAGTTTCAGACAGCCCCAGGGTGGTGAAGCCCCAAAGGTATTCCAAGATCCAGTGGCAGGCTCTAGCCCGGGGTAGGGGTCTGAGGCTGGGAAGGGGAATAAAGACCAGAGAATTTCCTTAACTACACCACTGACCCAGCTGACGGCTCGATTGGAGGACCTGGAGAATCAGTTGGCCAACCAGAAGTAAGGGTCGGCAGCAGCTCGGACCCAGGCCTGCTTTATAGCCTCTCTTCTGTCTTTCCCCACCCATCCGGGGGACTAGGCCATTTGTGCCGGCAGCCTCCACAAATGGGCTAGCGCGCTAGAAAAGCACCGGAGGCCTGTGTCGCTCCCGCACACTTCAATGAGACTCAGGCTGGCAGAGAGCGGCGCAGGCTTCACCTACAAAAAGCTTGGGTTAGCCGCAATTTCGGCGTCGGAACTCCGATGACAGTATCCCCTGGCAGGGGCCCAGACCCAGGCCCTTCCATTCACTGTGTATTTATGTATTATTGGGGGGTTTTTTCCTATTTTTTTAAAAATAAAAACCTTATTGCTCCTCCAGTTGCTATGTTAGTGTGTCTAGCCGCTGTTCTACCGCTAGAAAGCAGGAGGGCCGGGCATCACTCCCCATCCCGCGAGGATCACCCAGCACCTCACGGATAGTGGAGAGTGCAGTCCAGTCCCCGCCTCCAGCCAGCCCAAGCTGCTCGGCGCCGGGGCGTCTCCCCAAGAGAAAGGCTCTTTGTGTGGGGGGCAGGCTGGCGGGGCCCGGTTTCCCAGCGTTTTGTTTATTCAGTGGAGAACAGATGACTCCTTATGAGCTGAGCTGGGTCTGGGGGTAGAGACCTGTTGCAGGGGAGAGGCAAACGGCGGCAGGAAGTTTCCCTCTCAGCGAACCCCCAGGGAGCCTGTAGCTCTGGCCGAGCTGTTAAGACAGCCCACTGAAACCCATTAAGTTTTCTCCACTGCAGGTTACCGTTCGGAAAGAACTGAGGTTTGATTGTGTGAAGGGCTACTGAGTCATAGACGAAGAACACTGGGCCTGTGAATCTCGGTTCGAATTTAGGGTGCATCACTTGCTAGCTGTGAGACGTTAGGCATCCCATTTTTCTCTCTCGGCCTCAGTTTCGCCGTCTGCAAAATCAGAGAGTTGGCGGACTAGCTGATCTTTAAGGTGCTTTCTGGTTCTAGACGTTATTTTCTCTCTCCTGAGAACAATTCTATTCTCCTTAGCCACAACTTACCCCTGTTCAGCGCATCCCAACTGCCCGAGGGTCTGTCTGGTCCTCAACGTCCTCCACACTGTCCCGAAGATTAGTCCAGGTGACAGCACGCAAGTTGTGCAGCCTTTGTTAGCAAACATGGTTCCCCGAGCCCTTTCTCTTCCTCTCGGTGGACTGAAATTCACTCACTTTTTCTCTTCCCTGGACTCAGTGTAGACATGAATCAAATCTAGTAGAGGGCACTGGTTTTAGGGCTGGATTATAGCTGTCTCATCCCCAGGCCCCAAAGACTGTGATGTGACTTGTTCTCAAGGTTGGAGAAAGGTTGGGATCCCCAGCGCAGCACGTGCATTCGAGGATCAACAATCCATTAAGACCGAGGAGGAGCTGACAATTTTTTTTTCTGCCTCAGGCTTCCTTCACGGCCACCAGGTGGCGCGATGAACTACTGTTTGATCCAGCCTAGGCCAAGGGATGCTAAGTTTCTTGGCAAAGGGAAAGGGAGAACAAGATTGTTCTGGGCTCTGAGACCCGTGGCCCAGTATCTTTCTCCCATTTTCCCACGGTCAGTTGCCAAATCCTAAAGCTGCAGCTTTCTGTTCTCTTTGGGCAAGACTGTGATTTCCTTGGTGTAGAGAACACCCAGTGAGACAAATTCCCCAAACTAGTGTAGCTTCCTACCTGTTTTTGCAGCTCGTAGTCTTAGAGAGATGCCTGGGTTACTGAGGAGTTGTCTGAGGGTCATCCAGCCAGCACGGTTCAGAGGCTGCTCTTGACCCCAGGGCTCCCTGACTCCACCCACCGTGCTGCCTCATCCTTGCTGTCTCCTGAAAGGAAAGTAAACAGTGCAAAGAGTGGGTCTGGAGTCAGAAAACTGAGTTTGATGGACAGGTGTGCCATTAGCTTTAGGAAAGGCCTAAGGCCAGAGACTTTCCCTTTCTGGGTCTCGCTTTTCTCCTCTGTAAATGAGGGAGTTGGACTAGCTTCCTTCCAGCTAAGACACTTTGTGTACTAAGGTCTCCTCCAGCTCTGGCATTCTACCCTCTATGTTCCAAGTTTCTTTCCAATCCAGCTCTGATCCCTAAGATTTTAGAGTAGGTCAGTCGAACTTATCTGTCCTATTGGCTGTCACCAAGCCAGAGGGTTGGGCAGTGTATAGAAGGATCCAGTCTTTGGTTTATCTGCCTGCAGTTTTCTCTCAACCCTATCCCCAAATTACTTGTGGTTGGACTCTGCTTTGGGCCTGCCAAGGATAGGGCTGAGGTAGCAGGACAGAGGCAGATCCATAAGGCACCCAGCCTGGGAGTTTTGGACTAAAGAGGGGTGGCTAAGTTCATGCCATAGGAGGAGCCCTAGTGATCATCTCCACATATTTAGTGGGGAAATAGTATAGCTCTGATTCCATCCAGAGGTTTTCCATCTGTCAGATAGCTACTATTAAGGGAGGCAGTGACTTCATGATGGGAAGGAGGAAAATGGACTCAGCATCGTGCTTCAAGTAGGGAATGGACTAGATGATCTTTAAAGGTCCCTTTTTACTAAGATTTGAAGAATTCATGAGTTTTCAGATTCTGTGTTCACAGTTGTCAATGTCACAGTATCAAATCCCATTCAGGGACTATTAGTCCAAAACTCTGTGAGTCTAGTTCTGATTCTAAGATTGAATGAGTCCAAGTCTATCTGATCCAAAGATTCTCTTTCTCATGTTTTATCAGGCTATGGTAGGACTGGGGACACCCTGAGGGAGCAGGGAGAAGAGGGACCTGGTGGGAGGTCTTATCTTCTCTGTCCCCTCTCAGTCTGTTCTGCCCCCCCCCTACAAGCAGTGGGTCCCCTCTGCTAATCAGAAGCAGGATTGAGGTTGTCACTGTGCCCTGCTTTGGCACTGTTTCCCTCCCTCCCGCCTGCACCCCATGGCCAGGGTTGAGCACCTGTAAAAAGGTTAGAGAAACAACAAACACAATGGCTATCAGTGAAACTGTCAAAGGACAGTTGAGTCAGCAAAGGGGAGGAGAAGGAAGAAGAAATAGGAGACTGGAGACCATGGCATGCATAGATTAGATGAAAGCACTTGGGATATTTTATTTGGAGGGTACTTGGGGGTGGAGGCTGGGACAGACTTGGCAGCTGCCTTCAAGTAGTTGAAGAGCTGTCCTGGGGAAGAGGGGATTGACCTGTTCTGTTTGGTGCCAGAAGGGAGAACTAAAACCACTGGCCACAGACAGGCAGATCTTAGCTCAGTGAAAGAGAATGTCTGAGCAAATGGAGTTCCATGAACATGGAGGTATTATACAGAGACTGGATGACTGGTTACTTATCAGGAATCTTATCAAAGGGCTTCTTGCCTCAGACATGGGGATGGTCTAGGTTACCTCAGAGTTCACTGTCTATGAGGTAAATTTATGTTTCCATTTATAAATTTGCATTTCAATATAATTGGTTTGCTTTTTATCCTTTGTTTTTACTCTTTGAATTCAAAAATATTCTTCTCAGCAGAGGTACCTAAATTTTACCCCCCCCCCAAAAAAAGTTCAGGACTGATGCTTAGGCGTATCAGAGGAAAAATGAAGCCCTCCTAGAGTAGTTTGTATTTTAACATAAGACTCTTAACAGGATTTGTTGGCAATATAGCTGACCAATGGGGAAGTACTTGAAGGAAGGCTATCATAGTAATGCCTAGTCCATATATGCTTTACAAGAGTTCCACTCCTCCTGAATCTAAAGGCCATCACGCATCATCCAATAGCTAATATAGTACATGTAGCATAAGGCAATCTGAGGGATGCAGAGTGGTCATCATTAATGCAATGAACAGAGTAGAATGGAGCTAATATAAGAAAACTTCTTGGCAGGGTTAAATTTTGAGCAGAAGTTTCAAGAAGGGATGGTGAAGTAGGGGGAGGGTGTTATTTGACTAATGAGGCTAAAAAAGAGAGTATAAGGAGGAAAGTCATCAGAACTGGGATTGAGAGCCTGGGACTCTGAAAGCCTGGGGAACATTCCAGTTTGAAGGTCACTCAAGTTCTCACCTATCATCACCTTGGACTGTGCTAGGACTTCAAACATATTCCCTTCCCTGAACTACAGCTCTGTCTTCCTTCCTCTCCAGGGTACTTTCTAGTAGGACAGATTGGACTGACTTAGAGGTGTATGACTCTAGTTCATAATAAGGGAGGCAATGCTGGCTGGAGTATTGGGGGTCAAGATTTCCCCCCTCTTTTCTCTTAGATACTTCTTTCACATTTAAGGTGTCAGTAAGTGTTTCCCAACTTTTCCTCTACCACATTTGTTTGTTTCTTTAGCTTTTCCAGGAATTCTTGTTGGGCTTGTATCCAGTGTGCATTTTTCTTTTGAGGCTTTGCTGTTTTCATGTTGTTGTCTCCTTCTCAGTTTGTGTCTTGATATTCCCTAGTACCATAGCAGCTTTTTATGGTCAGGTTATTTTTATTTGTTTGTTTGCTCATTTTCTAGCCTATTTCTTGACTTTCAATTTTATGTTAGTTGAGCTCTGTTCCTTGAGTGGGGGTGGGGCGCTGTACCAAACTTCAGGTTTTTACTTGCTGCTGTTTTCAGAGCTAGTTCTGGGAGTCTGTAAGCTCTTGGTGTTTTTAAGGTGACATGATCAGGGAAGAGATGTGGTCCCTGTTCTCCTGGTCTGTGCTCTGATCTTTACCCAGGAAGGGCCTCTGCTCCCTTGCAGATGGAGTCTCCTTAGGGACAAATGCAAGCAATCCTCTTGGTCCTGAAACTGAGACAAGTGTCTCTGTTCCCCTGCAGCCTCAAGGGCTAGTTTTTCTCTCTGTCTTGGATTTGAGACCTGAAACTGTGTAAAACAGGGTCCTGCAGCCAGTGGAAGCTCAGGGTCCCCTCTCATCTCTTTCTGAGCAGTTGGCTGAGAGCTTCAAAGCTAATGCTGATGCTATGACCATTACCTCCAAGACCCACCACTGGTGATGGTGCCACCTGTGCTCTGTCCCCTTCCCCCTCCATGTTCCAGACCTTTTTTGGTGACCTCCTAAATTACCATAGGTTAGAAAAATGTCTCACTCCTACCTTTTGTTGACTCTACCATTCCAGGATGATCTTTGACAGACTGGTTGTAAATGTGTTTGGAAGCGAATGTGGGAAGGTCCTGGCTGGGGTGCTACTTTGCTATTTCTATTCTGCCTTCTTGGCTCTGCATCTTGGCTCTGCCAATGAGTGCTAATAGTTCACAGTGTGATTTTTCCTAGGAGACTTTAAATGATAATTTAGGGCTAGTTAAGAAATAAAGTTCTAAGTCAAAGGAATGAAGGTTTAAGGGTGGCATTTCTTCCAGCCAGAATAGGAAGGATTTTAGGGGAGAACACTGAGACCTTCCTTCACCATTTAGACAGTTATGGGTCATATTTAGAACTGTGGACTTAGAGTCAGGAAGAGTTGAATTCAAATTCTGCCTCAGACACTTATTTGCTGGGTATACCCTGGGTAAATCACTTAATCTCTCTTATCCTCTCTTTCTTCATCTATAAAATGAGCATAATAATAGCACCTACCTCACAGATTTATAGTGAGACTCAAATTAAATAGCATGTGTAAAGTGCTTTGCAAATGTTGAAGTGTTATAGAAATGTTAGTTGTTGTGATTCTGCCAATGGAAACTGCTCACCTTGACCTTTTACCCAGAGATAGGGGAATTGGTATGGGTTTGCTGGCAAAGGTTTAACAACTAGTTATAAAAAAAAATACTCACGTAGTACTTTTAAATTTAATCTGCACATTATTCTGCATATTCTCTATTGTTTTTGTAAATCTAGACAATGAATAAAATAATAAATCAAGCCTTGATTTGTTACTTTTGTTGATTTTTTTTTTTTAGGCAATTGGGATTAACTGACTTGCCCAGGGTCACACAGGTAGTAAGTGTCAAGTGTTTGGTCTGAGGTCAGATTTGAACTCAGGTTCACCTGACTTCAAGGCCAGTGCTCCATCCCCCAAGCCACCTAGCTGCCCCCTTTTGTTGATTTCTGAGGTGTAAATGTTCACATTGAAAATTTAACAATCAGCTCTCTAGAGCTGGTTCGAGCTCTACTCTCTGAGTGGCGGTAGTAGTGACCACATTTCCATGGAAGTATGAGGTTTACAAAGTGCTTTTCTCACAACAAGACTTTGTGGTAGCTGATATAAGCATTACTACTCCCGTTTTATAGATTCAGAAACTGAGGCTCAGAGAGACTGTAATTTGCCCAAGACCCCACAACAGAATGTGAGAGTTAAGGTCTCCTGACTCCAAGTCAAGAACTCTTTCCAGTGCAGTAGGGGGAAGGTTGCCTATCCTTCTGTTCCTCCCCAGGAGAAGGATCTGTCAGGAGCCTCCCAGAGACTTCCTCTATTCTCTCCTTACCTACCTACTGTAGGCAAGTGCTGTGGGGTCCTCCCTCATGGTGTTATGCAACCATTGTTGCCCCAAGCAGGACGTGAGAGGGTCCCGCCCCTAGACCTCCCCACACCCAGAGCCAGGGTAAATTTCAGGCACTCTGCCCCTGTCCCTGCCCCTCATAGGCTTCTCTCTCCAGCAAGCACCATGTACCTCAGCGGTCTATTCTCCATCATTTTGCTCCTCATTGTGCCTTGGACTGGGACATATAAACCTGTTCTTGAAAAGGGTGAGTGCCCCAATAATGTCCTCCTTTTGGAATGGTCAGGGCAGCCCATGGCTGCATGGAGGGAGCATGCTGTCCCCAGTGATGTGACAAGCCTGGGATATTTCCAGGGCTAGATGGATGCAAGGATGGATCTGACCTCAAACTAACCAGAGGCTATTGGGAATAGAGGGTGGGATTCATCTCCCCCCTGCCTCAGATAATTCCTCCTAATCCTAAGCACAACCTCCTTCCCCTTCTCAAGCCCTACACTCTGAGATCCTTCATTTTCATGCTATAAGGAGAGATGAGGACTGGACCAGAAGTCAGAGATCTAAGCTCTCTTCTCTGTTCATCCATTACCAAGGAAATGTGTGAGCTTTGACAACCCACTCAGCATCCTCAGCTGTGAATTGGGGGCATTGAATTAGAGAAATGGTTTCTAAGATCCCTTTCATTCCCAACTTTCCATGTTCTAATCACTGAACCTTTCTAAGCCTTAATTTCTTTGACTCTAGAATGGGTACAATACTGCTTTATTACCTTCCTTATGGGGTTGTTGGGAAGACCAAGTGAGGTAACAGGCATAAAGTGCTTTATAACTGTCAGGTACTAATTAAATATAAATTATACCCAGCTTCATTTTTGCCCCTCCCTGGGAATGAGAGTGCCTGAGCCTTCTTGGTGAGGGAAGCTATATTTTCTGCCTCACCTCTCTGGGTAGGATTAAATGCACAGACCCCCAGGGCATTCAAAGAAAATATTAGCACATGGAATGTCAAAGTTAGGAGGAATCATGTAGTCTCACCTTCTCCTTTTACAGATGAGGAAGCTGAGAACCAGAGGGAAGGGAATTCCTGGTATGAGGCACTGAGTGGAGGAGGGATTGGGGGGGGAGAGGAACAATTCCCATTTTTCTAGGATGTTAAGGTTTGCAAAGCACTTTCCTCAGAGGTACCTTGTGAGGCAGCTAGGTAGTGCAAGGACGATCCCTATCTATAGGAATCTGAACCAGGCCCACAAGCAGAGATCATGTGATGGGGGATGTCTGTGCTCTTTTAGTCCCTTAGGCTGCTTACTGGGACAAGAGGGAAGCCTTCGAGGACTAGTCACCTCTCCCTTCTGCCACTCTTAGGGTCCACGAAACCAGGCACCTGTCCAGAAGATAATGCCCTCTGCAGAAGGCATTATGAGGCCAAGTGCCAGAGCGATGAAGAGTGCAGTGGCAAACAGAAATGCTGTTTCTATTACTGTCACTTCAATTGTAAGCATACAGTAGAAGACAGGTTGTCAGGTAAGTGCAAGACACTTCCAGACCCATCTGGTCTTTATCCTTCATATCTTAGCTCTTTTTACAAGTGACCACACTACCAGACAGTGCTCCCAGGAGAAGGGGGAGGCATGACTCCTCTGGAAAGAATTGAGTTGACTGGTTTTGGTTCTGCTCAATTTTGTGGAAAGAGTGGGATGGATTCCAGTGTTAGGCAAGTTGCTTTGCCTTTCTAGGCCTCAGTTTCCCCATCTGAAAATGAGGACTCACCCTAGTTCAGTTCAGTGACTCAGTTTTCTCCTCTCTAGTATAGAGAGACCTTGTCATGCTCTTAGAATTTTTGTGAAAATCAAATGTGATTTTCACAAAGGTGATGGAAGTTAATTATTAGAGATTGGATCCAGCCAGTAAGTTCTCCCTCTGACCTCACGTTATTCATATCTCTCCTAAGTAGAAGTGAAGCCAGGGTTCTGCCCAGACATTCAAGGCCAGTGTGGGAAGAAGACTCCGTCAGACGCATGTACCTGTGATGGAGAATGTCAAGGGTTGTACAAGTGTTGTCCAGGAGCCTGTGGAAAACAGTGCCTCAGACCTCACTCAGGTAAAGAGCTCAGTTGAGTCTGACCCTGGGGCAGCTGCGGTGGGGGGGAAGGGAGTTGGACACATAAAAGAAGGAGAAGGAGAATTAAACTGTACTTGGCCCCAGAGGGAGAACTAGGATTGTTTGGGGGAGGGAGAAAGGGAGGAGTTAGAGGAAAGTAAATTTTAGGAAGAAAAGGAAAGGGAATCCTTCATAATTATAGCTGTCCAACAATGGAATGAACTGCCTTGAGAGGTAGTGACCTCTCTATTACCAGAAGTGCTTAAAGAGGAGGTTGGATTGTTGAGGTCTAGAGGTTTAGGGGTGATGGGACCCCAAAATCATGGCACATGGGTCCTGTCTGAAAGAATTCAACCCAAGCCTTCTTTCAGCCAAAGACAAGGTTTATTAAAGATGAGCCAGACTCTTAAGCCATCTGACCATTTGTGTTGCCTGTAAGGATGAGCGGGCATGAGGAAGTCTTAGCTCCTAAATGGTGGCAAGGATGGATCTTATATACAGCCAAGTAGTTTGGGGTGACCAGAGGAGGGCCTGGGAAGAGAATCTTCAAGCTGTCATGACTAGTGGGAAGGGTCCTGGGAGAATCCCATTGGGAATGTCTGGGAGGTTGAATGGGGTCATCAGAGAATAGAAAATGGAGGGCTAGGCTTAATTAGGATAACAAAGAATTGGAAGATTGTGCCCAGACAGCTTGAGACTTCTTTGACCAAATAAGTGAGTTCAAGGAAAGTTTAAGGGTTTTCTGGGGCCTGTAGACAAATGGGTCCCAAGTTCTTTTTAGGGTGAGGGGCAAAGGTTTTGGCTTGGGCCCTTATCCCATCAGGATGACTGTAGAGGAAATTCATGGTCAAAGGTTGGACCAGACTAGCCTTTGAGGGCCTTTCTAGCTCTGAGATCCTACAATTCTCTGATTTATTTTTTTTTTGAGGCAATCAGGGTTAAGTGACTTGCCCAGGGTCACACAGCTAGTTAAGTATCAAGTGTCTGCATCTGAATTTGAACTCAGGGCCTCCTGAATCCAGGGCCTGTGCTCTATCCATTGTACTACCTAGCTGCCCTTCAATTCTCTGATTCTACTAAGACTGTCTGAATCCCTTCAGTACAGGGGAAAGAACTCTGCCTGTGGGCTCAGAGGACCTGGCTCTCAAACCCCATTCTGCTCCTTGTTGCTTATGTTACCTTGGGCAAGTCACTTAAGTTCGATGGGTCTCAGATTTGTGATCTGTAAAGTGAAGGGCTTTGACTAGAAGATAAAAAGTATCTAAGGAGTCCTCTGGCTTTAATCCTATGATCCTATATCACAGTCATGTTGGGGATAGAATCACAGAATCTTAGATGTAGATCTACAAGGGATCTCAGATGGCCACCAATTCAACCCCCTCATTTTATAGATGAGGAAACTGAGGCTAAGAGTGGTTAAGTGACTTGCCCAGGGTTACATAGCTAGTAAGTACCTGAGGCAGGATTTGAACTCAGGTCTGTTCGGTTGTGATTATGAGCTGATTACATATAAAGGAGCGGGATCACAATGAAGACTCCTTTCTGCTTGGAGACAAAATCTTTGAGGCACAGGAGGAAGAGGGTTCTAGGTCAGTGTAGTCACCGAGGGCAGCCATGTGGGGAGTCAGCCTGGGATGAGGAGGGGTCTGGGTCACTGGTGTCAGGGCTGTCCAGAAAGAACCAGGTCCCAACCCATATTGATACCTATGGCAAAGCCCTGGACACCCCCGCTTAGTTACTCCCCTATAGAGAAACTTCCAGGCTTTGTTAACACTAGCTGAACCAGAGCTGCCTCCCTGAATCACAGAGGGCATGGTTTGCTAACCAAGGAAAGTCCAGGTGGGTAGAGAGGAATATCATGTAATCTGAATGGGGATAACATGCCAGTGAAAGCCTCAGAGAGTGTTCTGGGGTGAGTGGGTGGGTGGGTGGACTGTGGCACAGTAAGGGGAAAGAGCCATGGCCTAGACCTGGAGGATTTGAGTTCTGGTCAATTAGCATGTTTGGACAAGATGTTTCTGTGGGGTTCAGCTTTCTCTCCTATAAAGTGAATAGATGATTATCTCTTTTCCCAGCTCTAAACTTATATGCTTCTATGATAATCAAAGAAACTTCCCCAAAAAGATGAGCTTGAAGCCTGGTTTTGGAAAAGGGAGGCATATGAATTAATCAAACACATGGTGAGAAGAGGGTGGCAAAGTTTGGAGGCTGGGCTTTTCTAAGCAGGTTGTGGGGTATAGGGTGTTCAGTTGGGATAAATCATAGTTGCCTGTCTGAGAACCCTCTAGAAAACACACACAAAGCCTCATTATTAGCTAGGTGAAATCAGGGTGAAAGTCAGCCTTTGGAGGATGCTGTGGGGGGAAGGAAGTATAAAGGGCAAAGAGCAAGCCTTCTCTGGATGGTCTTGGTAATTGCTGGGGCCTTACACCCTGTGTATATAATAGAATCTGGGGAGGGTGGCTCTACTATTACCAGAATAATCATCATCACATCTGTGTGGGAGGCCACTCAAATCAAAAAAAAAACCCACACACACTTAGAGGTTTTACAAGGAGAAACAGAAAGTCAATTTATTTGCTATTCTCGAGAATAGGATGTCCCTCCACCAGTATGCTCTGATGAGGGGAGACAGAGACAGAAGTAAAAAAGCCAGATTAAATAACCCTAATGGATAAAGCCCCCTCCCACCAACTGTCCACTACTTGGCTCACAATCTCAAAGTGAAACTCTACCATAGAAACAAATAACAACAAACAATATGCAAATCTTAGTTATGAATAATAAAGAAACAATATACACATCCATATTTAGCCTTTTAACTCTGAAATCTTACCAAAAAAGTAATTAAAAATGTGCAATCAAGCTAGACACTGTACTGTATAGCCAGGTCACCATGACTGAAATATAGCAACAGGTGTAACAACGTGATATGGGGGAGGGAGGGGGTTTCAGGGGTTTCAGACTTGGTAAACTTTAACTGCTGAGATAACAATGGCATAAAAAGGGGGGTACTTGGGGCTCGATTCCCGTAACTCAGGTGATTTCTAGTAAATCGAAACTTAGGGCTGCTACACCTGCCTTAAGTCTAATACAATTTCTATTTATTCTTCTAAAAAGTCTTCACAGGACCCCTTATCCCACTCAGTCTTATCCCAAATCTTCACTGGCAGTCTTCGCTGGGACATCCCATTCACACCTCATATTTCTTTAACACTTTTAGGAACTTAGAAAGCATGTTCCTCACAAAGATCTTGTAAGGTGGATAGTACAAGGATTATCATAGTCATTTTGCAGATGTGGAATGGAGGTCTCCAAAGAGAAGCTTTTGCCTAAGGTCATAAGGCCCATAAATCTTGGAGCTGGGACCAGAACCCAGGTTTGCAGACTCCAAGGCCAAGCCCTTCCTGTACATCTGAGGCACTAAACCAGAGGGAGGCAATATACTCCCATTCAAGGGAAGGATTGGCACCATTCCCAGTCACAGAAGGGACAGAACTGCCACAGTCACTCCTCAACCAGGCCAGGGAGGAAGCCAGGCAGAATCACCAGCCCTGGATTATCTTTGGTTCCAGTTCTGTGGGTATCAGACTTCCTCTATCAAGGTGAGACAACTGTGATTTTTGTACAGCCTTTGCTGTACATTTGCAGCCAGAGCAGAGCCAGATCCCTAGAGGAAGGAGCATGCTTCAAGAGGTAAGATTCACTTGATGGTTCTGGTGTCTAGCTCATACAGCCATTAACTGGCTCTAGGACCTTAGGCAAACACCTTTCTCTCTTTGGGCCTCATTTTCCTCATCTATAAAATAAAGGAGCTGGGTTAGAAGATCTCTGAAGTCCAATCCAGCTCTCGGTTCCATGATAAACCTTGATCTCTGGAGAAGCTCCAGGGGGAGGGAACTTTCCCTATTCTTCCTGGGAAGTGAAGATGGGAATGGGGGTCAACTTACACAGGAAATGGGTACTTTCCTTGGGGGACTGTGGAATAAACCTTATGCACTTGTACTTTTCCAGTGGAGGGAAAGAATGATTAGTGAAGACCTTTCAATTGCCAAGAACCTAGAAGGGATGTGCTTTGAAAAGTTACTGACATTGATGACCCCCTCTCTTGCTTTCCTATTGATATTCTTCCTGGGCATGATTGGTCAGGGGCAATAAAACTTGTGCCTCATTGGTTGGCATGTCAGATATCTTCTGTCTGGTTGGTTTAAGAGTTGGATACCTGTGTCTCATTGGCTGATGTCAAAATACACCTCTGTCTGATTGGTTGTGGGTCTCAGTGGGGTTTTGGCTGAACCATTTTGGCCCCAGGGCCCCTGAGGCCCTGACCTGATGCAATGTAAGTTCTGATGAAGATGAGATGATAAATGGAGTCACTCTGTCTGCATTTTCTCTCCTTTCTGCAGCTGAGAGGGGTTGGAGTTGGGAGGTAGTTCTTTCCTTGGCCAGAACTCGGTTTAGGACCAAAACGTTTTGATGTCATTTGTCCAGCCCCTACCCTAGAACTTAGAATCATAGATTGTCAACTGCTGGGAACCTTACCTAGAAGAGGTGTTCAGGAGTACTCCTGATCAATTTTTATTGTTTTTTCAATTCACTTGATGAGATAATATGGTATAGACTTTTGTAGAAAGGGTCACATCCCATGAAGCTTGGTATAGCCCCTAGGCCCTTGCTGAGAGGACACAGTGACCTCCCGGATTGGTTCATAATTACTGAGCTGTACTAGGATGACTGGCTAACCGAGGCTCAGGAGAACAGCCTGTCATTGGAGGTGCTGCCTCCCCTGTGGTCTCTTGGACACAGGAGAGATGACCCCTACCCTGGGAGGAGGGGATCTCTTTTCCTTATACTTCCTCTCTCTTGTATTTCTAGACTACAGTGCAGTAAGAGGATACAGCAGGAATAGTCATTCCTCTCTGAAGTACCTTAAGGCAGAAACACACAGCCAGGAGAGACATGGGCTTTCCTCGATGAGCCTGAGATAAGTGTCCTAGACTTTCCAGTTCTTGGTGGGCTTGGTTTATCTTTCTGTTTCCTTTCCTGAGCATAGGCCGGTGATAACCAATGCTGACAAATAGATATTTGTAGCCTCCAGGATTAAAATCATTGGTAATCTTGAGTTCAAGAACTTCTGAGTTTGAGAACCTGGCACCAGGAACCTGGAGGGAGAAAATATCTTGACCAGAGGCTTTCTCTGAAGAGGACAAGAGCACTGTCAGAAGCCATGTGGAGCTGAAGGAATAAAGCCGTAGCAGGGCAGGAGGTCTGGACCTTGCCAATAGCCCAGGATATTTCTCTGAGTTGTTTGGACAGTGGCTCTATGAGGCAAATGGCTGACAATTGATAACTATAGAGTGTCTTTACTTTTTGTGAAATTTAATAAGGGGAATGGGCTATTAGATTGTTATGTTTCTTACATGTACTTATGAGTGACTGGGTACTATGTGACTTAGGTTCTGTGGCAGAGGAAATAGAATACCATATCTGGTATCCAAATTATCTCTCAAAGATTTTTGTGGGAAGTCATCTTGTTACCAACATACATAGAAATTCAAGATATGTAAATTTTATTTTAGAGATGTTTCTGAAATTGTATCCCCAGATGAGGGCATTAAGGATCCAGAGAGAAAGAACTTTATCCCTTTATGGTCAGGATGCTCAGAATAAGCCCAAGCATGTTTGCTGGTAGCCCTGGACCATGGATGATATTTGGAGCATAAATCCTAGATAGCAAGAGCTGGCTTTCTAAGAGACTTCAGGGACCCTTGAGTTCAACCCCCCATTGTACAGACCAGGAAACTAAGGCCTAGAGAGGGGAAAGGATTTACCAAAGGTCAAAGTTCTCCTAGGGAGTGGCAGAATTCCAACTTGTACCCAGGACTTCCAGTAAGTCCAATCCACACTGCTCCTCTTAGGCTCTCTTATCTTGGGGTCTGTCTGCAGTAATAATGACATCTAACATTTCTATAGAGCTTTAACATTTACAAAGTGCTTTATTTGATCATCCCAATAACCCTAAGAAGTAGGTGCTTATTATTATTTCCATTTTACAGATGAAGAATGGAGGCTAAGAGACATAAAGTGAGGGTCACATAGCTGACTGGTATCTGAGGCAGGCTTTGAATCCAGATCTTCTTGATTCTGTCCAATACTCTATCCACTTTGTGACCCAGCCATCCCACTTCCTTCAGCACAAGGCATTAGTTGCCATATTCCTAAAGTCTAAGTTTAGGATTCAATATATTGTACTTAAAAAAAAATTTCTTCTTGACAGGATCTGTGATGTGATCTGCTGGTTTAGAGTGAAAGAATGGTAGGGTCCCCTTTTTTGGAGTATTTGTTGCCTGGTTATTCCTCTGTAGGCTACAGTCCGGGCTAGAAGCTGTCACTGAGACTCTGTTCTGTTCCTGGGGGTCTGAATCACACCACTGCTGCTGCTTATGAACTGGTTCCTTTCTCTGTGCAGCACCCTGGGACTCCTTACCTGGGAACACCACCCCCAGGGACTGGTCCCTTTCTCAGTCCGGTCTTGGTGGACATCTGAGTCTTGGTGACCCAGAACTGGGTAATAGGTACCAAAGCTTCCAGTTAGTATCTGTCCAGTCCTCTTCATGCTGTGCTCCTAGATGAGTCTGGGACTTCCTCTTGCCCTGGTGCATAGCTATTCCCTGGGCACTGGAGTCCTCAGTCTGCTGTGTGTTCCTTGTTAGAACCCATCCCCAGTCTCTATAGAACTTTCTGTCTTCCTATGCCAACCTGAGCTGAACAAATGACTCAGAGCTGTTTTTTCTGGCTTTTCACATCAGCATCCAGTCTTGTATATTTTCTAGATCTGTTTGAGAGTGTGATATTTCTGGGTAGGAGAGGGAGCTCAGTGAAGTTTCAGAATCATTATCTCATAGTGAAGTAATCAGAGGAGATGCTATTACTGGGAAAGCAAAGCAGTTCTTCAACAGGCTCAGTGTCACACAGTAAATTAGCGATAGAGGCAAGATTAGAACTCATGACTGGGTTCCCAATAGAGATGTGCTTGTTCAAAAGACAGAGAGTATTGTGAAGTCAGACATTAGTGTGCTGATTTATTTTTTAAAAATCTATTCTGAACTTGAACATACAAAAAGGAGTATGTCCATACCCACAGAAGAATATAAAAACAATTCTACACAAAATTATGAATTTCCATTACAAACCACCTGATTTTTGTGAAGTATTCAATAAATTCTGTATGTGGCTACAAGTTGTCCTACTTATCTGTCTTTCCTTCTAGGCATCTTTCCATTCTCCTCTCTGTATCTTGTAACTTTTTCAACGGCTGTCTTTCCTAGGTATGACTATTGCCTTCCTCCATCTCTGACACCTCTACCCAAATAAAAATGGAATTAAAGAGAAAAAAATCTGAGAAATAAATAAATATGGTTAAGGAAAATGAATTCACATAGTGGCCATGTCCAGACATACCTATAGCTCTATCTACATCTGTATCTACATCCACATCTCTATGTTTCTTTCCCCGGTGTCTCTCGCTTCTCTGGCAGGAGGTGGAAAACATGTTTCCTCATTGGTTCCCTGGACTCATGGACATTTGGGGTATCATAACACCAGAAAGGAGAGGAAGACTCATGCTATAGAGGCTCTAGCATCAAGGCTAGGTCCTAACCCCTTCTTCAAGGGGGGTGGGAGGGCTTGACTCAGGCCTGAAACTGGTTAGTTTTGGTTCAATGTTAAGGTGAAATGAGATGCTCTAAGGTTGTCCAACAGTTAACAAAAGGAGGTTTTACCAGCCATAGCACAGAAGGGATACTCACCACAGTTATCAAAGCACTTAGCTTATATAGATTGTTGACCACTGAAGGACAGGATTTAGAGTTAGAAGGGACCTCAGTGAAAATAGGCTCATAGCTCTAGTGCTGGAAGGGACCTTGACAAATGAGAAACCTGAGTCCCAGAATAGGGCAATGACTTGTTTAAGGTCACTCATTTCCAACTCAGGTGCTTCGCAATCAATCCAAGCCAAACTCTTTTGCATGTGAAATGAACTGGAAATCCTAAGGATTGTCTGATTTGATTTATGCCCCTCTTTTTTCTTTTCCTTTCTCCAACCCAGCAATACTAACCCCATCCCTCCCTCTTGGGCCTCAGGGAAAAGGACTGTCAACATTTCAGGCTTCCAGGCTTATTCAATTCAGGGCTAAAGCTTCCTGCTTGTGAAGCCCCACCCTAAAGAGTAAAGATGATTCTTGATGCAGTTCTCTGGAGATACCATCCACTGGGGGGGATATAAATGCCAAGTCCATGCACCAGTTACCCAGTGGCTCCTATCCTCATCATGAAGCCCAACAGCCTTTTCTTCCTCACCGTACTCCTCACCCTGATGTCCCTGGCCTCATCTGGGACACAAAATTAAAAACAAACAAACAGGTGAGGTCAGGGCCAGGGCTAGTTTGCAGAAGGGAGGATTGGGGAAGTCCCTCTGTCCCACCAAGGCTGGGCTTTCAGGAGTAAAAAGTTTGGGCTCTCTGGACAAAGAAGAAAGCTTTCTAAATCCCCCAAGATTCTCAGTGGTCCCTCCCCATGGCCCACTCCCAGCTGGGGCTGCTGTTTGAGAAATATCTAAGGTTTTAGGATTCCCAGCTTCATTCCCATTCTCTGTGCATCTCAGGCTCATTCTCTGTCTCACCCTTTGGCTTATTCTTACACTCCATCACTCTTCCTTTATCTCCAGCTTCCTTCTCTTGTTCCTAACACAGCCTTTCTCCATCACTTTACCTCTGTCTCTATCTCCCCCCTGTCTCATTCTCTGCCTGCTTCTCTGTCCCCATCTCTATTGCTATTGTCATTCTATCACTGTCTCTTTCTCTGGGAGGCAGCATGTTCCAGTGGAGTTTACTGTTCTTTGAGTCAGGACACCAGAATTCAAGACTTGTTTCTACCACCTACTGGTGAGTAAATCTCCAGAATCTGCCCAAATTTTGAATCTTGGCTTCCTCATCTATAAAATGGGGTCATAATGCTTTCACTGCCCACCTCTGATCAGGAGAGTCATGGTCCCAGAGACTGCTGGGGGCAGAAGGGGATTAGGAGATTTCCAAGTAGGAATGAAAGGAGAGCTGCACATATGGATACTGTAGAAGCTTCAGATTGCAGCTGTGACCTGGGACTAGGGAGAGATGTTATAAGGTCAGCTAGCCCAGCAGGGAAGGAAGTGAGTGCCTCAAGTCAAGCCTGCATTGGGGGAGAATTGTTCTAGAACTGAAACCCTCTGACCGTCCCTGGCCTTGGCCTTATCAGATGGAGAAAAGGAAGGTCAATGCCCAGATGTATTCCTCCAGTGTTTCATAATAAATCCTCCAAACAAGTGTGAGAATGATGGAGAATGCCCTGGGAAGAAGTGCTGTCTAGGCCTGTGTGGGAAGATCTGCAGAGTTCCAGTGAAAAGTATGGAGGCTCTGAGCCCAGGAGCCCTACTCACCCCCTTTGTCCTTGATCCACCCCTGATTATTTGACCCTTGCCAAGCCCACAGAACAGGACTGGGCTTGAGGGAAGTCCTCTTCTTTCTTTCTGTCCCTTCCTCTTCCTTTCTCCATCTCTTTTCCTCTCACCTTCAACAACCAAACTCTGCACTGTGTTGCAGATCTTTGTCTGTCCATTTGAGATTTTCTAATGTGGGAGTCCTAGCCGTGGCATTCCTTCCACCTGCTCTGATTCAGATGCCTTGACTTAAGGATGGGATTGGGGAGCAGAGTGGGAGCTGGGGGTTCTGGCAAGGTCACCAGTTATGGGCTGGGCTTTGAGGTAGGGGTCCTGAGATCTCCCCACCCACTTGTTCAGTCCTGTCCTTACCAGCTACAGCAAAGAGAGAGTTAATTTTCTCTGTGTCTCTGTATGTGTGCCTCTGAGTTTGTCTCTGTCTCATTTTCTGTCTGTCTATCATTCCTTTGTTTTGTCTCCTACTCTCTCACTGTGTTATTCCCTTATTGTCATCCATCCATGTGTCCCTTAGCCAATGTTCCTGGCTGGGAGGGGTGGTGTGGCTCATCTCCCTGAGGAGTGACTCCTGCCTGTTCAGGGTCAGGCTGGGCTCAGTCCCTCTTCCACTAGGGCCTCTCCCCTCTCTGACCTCCCAGACCCTGAGAGTCATAGCATTAGGAGCTGGGAGGGATGTTAGAGATCATCACTGAGTCCAACCTTGTCACGTTATATGAGAGGAAAAAGAAACTAGAGCAATGAAGTGACTGGCCCAAAGTCACAGTGCAACAATACAATATGCTTAGAGATGTGCCTGTATCCTAGGGGACAGCCCCCTGTGTGAGGGTCCCCTCTGCTGTTCTAGGAGTCCAGCCTCCCTCTCCATTGGCAGATATAGGAGTTCAGGCCTCTGTGCCTTCACCCCTTCGGTCTCCTTCCCCAGAAGCTGACAAAGCAGGACCTGCCCCATATCTCCTTTCTGTTGTCTTCATGCTAAAGCCAAATGGTGCCACCCACAGGGCTGGGCAGTGCCCAGAGAGGCAGAAATGTTACTACTACTGTGGCTCCAGGTGTACATGCCCTGAAGAGACTAAAGCCTGCAATCAGAGCCTGCCCGGGACGGGGAAGGCCAGGGAGGAAGAGGGGCCAGAGATTCCAGAGGGACAAGAGGAGGGAAAGACAGACAAGCCCTATAGTGAGGGACAAGAGAGGGGAGGCAGAGGAGGCTTCAGAGAGGGGAAGAAAAGAGGCTAGACATACTGGAGGGTAAGGCTGGAGAGGCATCTGGGAGTGGGAAGACCAGGCAGGAAAAGACAGACCCAAATTGAAGGCGATAAGTCTCAGCTCCAAAGATATCTGATTTTGGTCCTGGTGTGCCTGGGGTAGAGAGGGACGGAGATGGGGCAAGTCCCCTGGGCCCAGAGAGGGATGTTCTGCGGAAAGCCTCCTCTACCTTGTTCAGCTCTCCCTCCTACATTTCCCCAAAGCCAGAGAAATGCCCAGTAATACAGGGCCTGGTTAACAAGGTTAACCTAAAAGCCATTGTGAGGATAATGGATAATGTGTAGGCCCCCTGAAGTCATATTGATGAATTTGTGGCGGTCTGCTAGTTCCCAGGAATTATGGAATCTTTCTGATTTTACACTGCTCCCTTCCCAAACTCCCAGCATTCCACAACTTTCCCTGTCCAATATCTTTCCTTGACCCCAAAAATGGGCTTCTGTCCTGGTCTCCCTGTTCATCATCCTTTAGGAAAGGAATCACCCCCTGCTCCTTCTTTAGGGGTGACCCTATGCCAGCCCCCTTGTTCCAAGCAAAGACAAGACCACCTCCTTCTCCTAGTTGATTTCAAAGTGTTGGAGGTGATGTGTTATAGTGGAAAGGACCCTGGTTTGGAGTCAAAAGACTTGGGTCTGTAACTAACCTATCCATTTACACTGTTTGAGAGATAGAGAAGAGTGGTCATGTCTTCCCTGAGAATTTTATATGCTCTATGAGTCTACATGCTCCAAAAGCTCAGTCCCAAGTTGCTAGTATAAATAACATTCCTTTTGTCACTCAATAACCCTTATTTGGGCCTAGGTATAATTTGATTCCTGTCCCCCCTGGATCTTCAAAATAAGAAATAAGAATTGGGGTGGCAACGGCTGGGTTTTGGAGTGGGAAGAGCTTGTTTGTAACTCGAGTCTCTTATCTGGCTCGCTTTCCTTAGAGTGACTGCTGCTCCTGAGCTGAGGCTGTTGGACCTCTGTATCTGGATTCTAGGATAGCAATGTTCTTACTCTCTACTACTCATGAGACTTTAGCTGAGTAGCCAGAATATCTGTGCTAGAGACTTCCCATAGACCAGAACTGCCACCCATAATTCCTGTAGGTCGGAGGGTCCTGTCTTCTCCTCCTTTTTGTAGCTTCTCCTGCAGTAGTAGTTCAATGTAGTTTCCTCCTGTAACTCACATCAAAATCGTTAATGAAACATTAAACATTGGCCCTGTGTGCAGAGGCAACTTCTGCACATTGTGCTGTCTCTATGAATAGATGTGTCTTTCCTTGTTACCTTTGCATTCTTGGGTCATGGACTATTTTCCAAAGGGTCATTCAATAGTTATTGAATGAATTAAGGAATGAATGAGTGAATATAGAGATGAATATACGCTTTGGTCAGGGCAGGGCAGGCTGTGCTCAGGTACTACACTCAGAGTGCCTATTACTGTGACTCGACCTCCACCTGACCTCCTACCCAGTTCTCTCATTTCATTGAACAATGAGGACATTCTAGAATTTAAATTTAGGATTTTATTTTTCCCCAATTGCAGGTAAAGACCATTTTCAATATTAGTTTTTATAATTGAGTTCCAAATCCCTACCCTCCCTTTCCACCCTCTTCATAGAAAAGGCGAATGATTTGATATAGGTTAGACCTGTGTAGTCATGCAAAACATATTTCCATATTAGTCATGTTGTAAAAGAAAATGTAGAACAAATGAAAATAAAAAAAAAAAGAAAGTAAAAATTGCATGCTTCAATCTGTATTCAGACTTCATCAGTTCTTCCTTTGGGGATGGATAACATTTTTTTTCTTTTCTTTTATTTCTTTTTTTTTTTTTACTTTTAGGCAATTGGGGTTAAGCGACTTGCCCAGGGTCACACAGCTAGTAAGTGTCAAGTGTTTGGTCTGAGGCCAGATTTGAACTTAGGTCCTCCTGACTTCAGGGCTGGTGCTCTATCCATTGCGCCACCTAGCTGCCCGTGATGGATAACATTTCTTAAAAATATGTTTTATTAGTAAGCAGAACAGGAGAGCATTGTACACAGTAATAGTCATGTTGTGCAATGACTGACTGTGATAGACTTAGCTCTTCTCAGCAATGCAAGGCGCTAAGACATCTCCAAACGTCTCATGATGGAAAACGCTATCCACATCCAAAGAAAGAACTATGGAGTTTGAATGCAGATCGAAGCATACTATTTACTCTTTCTTTTTCTTCTGTTGTGATTTGTTTCCTCTTTCTTGTTGTTCCTCTTATTGGTTCTAATTCCTCCTTACAACATCACTAATGTGAAAATATGTTTAATAGGAATGTGTATGTAGAGCCTATATCAGATTGCATGCTGTCTTGGGGGAGGGAGGGGGAGAAAAATTTAAAACTCAAAAGCTTATGGAAATCATTGTTGAAAACTAAAAATAAATTAATAAAAAAAACAAAAAAAATTATTTTAAACTTAAATACACAGTAGGTAAAGAAAGGGAAACATATTATGTGCTTAAACACCAAATAAGAAAAAGAAAAAAAAGCATTGCCATGTGCACAGCAGCACATACGAGAGGATTCAAATTATTAGAACAATAAATTTTCATTTCAAGAAATCCTATATAATAAATACTATACATTGTGTTTAGAGCTGTCCATTTTTTCTTTGCTTCCTCATAAATTTTCTTTTGTTCTCTGCTGTTGACTTTTTATTTTGTTCTTTTATCCCCCCCTTCCTCCCCCCCTTCCCCAAGAAGGCTAAAATTAGCCCAGAAATATTTATATTTTTGTATATGCATATATACATATACACAGATACATGTACATACATACACATATACACATACACATAAAGATAAATATTACATGCATATACACACATACACTTTCATATACATATGTATACTTAAATATCTATAATCATACTCATATATAGACATATACACTCATATGCATCTATGTAAGGCCATATTATGCTTATCTATGGCTAGTGTTTTTCATCATAAGTTCTTCAGAGTTTTCTTTGATCATTATATGCCTGAGAATAGCCATGTTATTCACACTAGACCATCATACAATATTATTGCTACTGTGTTACAATGCTCTCCTGGTTCCACTCATTTTGCTTTGCATCAGTTCATGTAAGTCTTTCCTGGTTTTTCTGAAAGTATCTAGCTCATCACTTCCTACAGCAAAATAGTATTCTATCATAATCCTATACAATGATTGTTCAGCTATTCCACAATTATTTGGCATCCTCTCAATTTCTAATTATTTGCCAACAGAAAAGAGCTACTTTAGACATTTCTGATTATACAGGTTCTTTTTTGTGTTTGTTTTATCTCTTTTGGGATTTGGACTTAGTAGTGGTAATGCTGGGTCAAAGAGTATGCATAGTTTTGTAGGTCTTTGGGCATAGTTCCAAATTACTCCACACAATGGCCCAATCAGTTTACATCTCCACCAACAATGCCCCAGTGTGTCAATTTTCCAGTGTCCCCTCCAACACCATCATTTTCCCTTTCTATCCTATTAGCCAATCTAATAGATAGAGGGCACTTTAACCTGCATCTCTCCAATCAACAGTGACCTAGAGCATTTTCCCATGAGCTAGAGACAACTTTGATTACTCCATCTGAAAACTGACTAGTCAGAGTTTTTGATCACTTATCAATTGGGGAATGGTTCTTAGTTTTATAAAGTTAACTGATCTCTCTATATATTTGAGAGATGAGGCCTTTATCAGACAATCTTGCTTCAAATTTTTTCACAGTTAACGATTACTAACTGTATTTCCCTCCATCCTATTTTTGCCCTGTTTATTCTATTCTCTCTCTCTTTTTGCTATGTCTCTCCTCAAAAGTATTTTACTTTTGACTACTGCCTCCCCCAATCTGCCCTCCCTTCCATGAGCAGCTCTTTATCCCCTTCCCCTCCTACTTTCCTGTAGGGTAAGAGAGATTTCTATGCCTAATGGAGTGTGTATGTTATTCCCTCTTTGAGCCAATTTAGGACATCACAGGGTTTAGATCTGGAAAATACCTTAGAGATTGGCTAGTCTGGCCTTTACATTTTAAAGATGAGGAAAAGGAGAAACAATGACCCCAAGGTCACTTGAGTACTAAGTAGCCTGAGCAGATTCAAGCCATTTCTCTTACTCCGGATCCTCTACTTTTCCCATGATATCATGATGCCTCTTAAAAGAAAAGCCTCCTGATGAATCCATCTTGAAGTGCTCCTGTGATCTTTGTATCACTGGACCCACCCTCCTGTGCCTGGCATGCCCAGTGAACCTTCAGGGAAGAACCTTGAGACCTGGGGTTTTTCAGGTTGGGTGTTCCCTACGTCTCTTCATCACTTAGCAAGATACTGCAAGGTATATATAGAATACGTGAAATTCCTCACAAGGGAAAGTGAGAATACTTCATTTGGACATCCAGAACTTCCCAGTTTTGTCACTCATTGGCTTTGTGTGGCCTTGGGGAGATCCCTTCCTTTCTATGAGCCTCATCAGATGATGTCAACGATACCACCTGTTGTGGTGCTATTCTTAAAGGTATAAGATTAGGATGGAATGAAACAATGAAGGGAAAGCTCTTAGAGAAGCTCAAAACTGGATAAAAGGGTGAAGGAGGATTATGATCAATATAGCCATGGCCTAGAAGAACCCAACATCCAGGGATCTGGCAGGACTCTAGCTGTTACCACTCAGCCATCCTTCTCAGTTCCCTTGGGCCCTCTACCAAAAGCTTCCAGTTGTCCATAGTCATAGTCATAGGTAAAGACTGTCAGAGTTGAAGAAACCCTTAAATATCAGGTAGTCCCATGATGTCCTTTCACAGAGCGGGAAACTGAAGAATGAGGGAGGGGAAGAGACTTACCCAAAAGGCAGTGACAGGACAATGCAAGCAGTGAAGATGCAGAAGGAAACCTCTGATCCCATTTCCTCAGACCAGGTTACCCCACCCCATGTTGAGTGCCTGCCCAGTGCCGCTCTCAGTCATACCCTCAACATGGCTCTGACGAGCTTATATGGTCAACAAGTCTATTAATGTCAGCTTAGGGCAGAGAGATTAAGAGCCATTACAAAAAAGTGACGCTTCAGGTATTTGGGGAAGAAAAAAGATCATTCTGTAGGTAAGCTAAGGCAGAACAATATGGGTCATAAGCTTAACATGAGGAAGGAGGGTAGTTGTGGAGTTTAGGGGGCCAGGATGCTGCTGGGGTGGCATGTTCATGATGACCATCTAACTGCACTGATCACTGACAACATTTCCATTTAAGTCCAGATTCTGGCTTCTTGCTCCAGGATTTCAGGGGGAGGGGAAGGACGCTAAGGACCTTTATCATGTCACTTCTCTGCTAACCAACTTACTGTATAATGGCTTCCTATCCTAGAATCCTAAAAGTTCAGAACTAAAAGGAACCTCATATTTCTCTAGTCCAACCCTTTCCCCAGTGTAGGAATTCACCCCACAGCAAATAAAACATTCAGGTTCAGTGTCTCCCTGAGGGTCCTAAGGTGACATTCAAGATTTTCTGATTTCTGCCAAGGTCAACATCTTTTTATTTTGAGGGTCATAAGCTAGAATTTATTATTTAAGTCCAAGAATAAGCTATGAAGGGGGAAGGCAGACGTATTCAGAACAGAGAGTTTAAGGTGGAACCCTAGGGGAGAGGGCAGAAGGGCATAGACAGGGAGATGAGAGCATCTAATCTGTGCCTCCTCTAGATGGGGTTGATCCTGATTTCTGAGCCTTGGTCCAGGGCACGCAATGAAGCACCATGATAAGAAGAGTTCCAGAGGCTACAGGTTTAGGAAACATCAAAGGGTGTCCAGAGTTACACAGACAACCAGAGGTGGGGGCTGGGATTCTCCTTGGATCAGCAGCAACGTTTCCATTTGTGGAACTGAAACATCGTGCACCTTTCAGCTCTTAGGAAACGTTCTCGTGGTAAAAGTCTCTGTGTTAAAGAATTCTTTCATTGCCCCTCTGCCTTCTTGTACTTTGCTTCCAGTTTCTTTGAATGTGCATCCAACTTGCAAGCCGCCTGCTCGAGAGCTGCTCCTTGCTCCTCAATTACAGTGATCTGATCCAGAGAAGGCTGAAGGGCTGCAGATTTCTGGTTTACATCCTTCAGGTGTCTACTTATGTTTGCTGCAATATCTTTCATTTCCAGTCAGTTTGTTCATCTTTTCCAGAAGTGTATAGTCTTCACGGGTGGCTGTCAGCTCACCTCTCAGGTATATGGCCATTTTGCAGAACATGTCCTGGCACAGTCCCATGATGTCTACCTCAGAGGGCTCTGTGGCCTCCTCAGCGTCTCCACCACGGCATCATCTAGGTCGGGGAAGGGAAGAAGGGGAAAGGAAGGAGCGAAGGATGAGAATGGGGGAAGGGAGGGAGGGAGGGGAGGAAGGGGAGAAAAAGGGAAGTATGAAGAGTCGGAGAAGGAGGTGAGGACCAAGGGCAACATCTTTATGATCAGTTTGCTTTAATAATCTCTAATTTGTTCAGAGTCAATTCTGGTTTGAGAAATCAATATTGATAAATATTTTCCAACAACACTTGAGTGATGGTAGTTACTTTCTGACTTTTTTATTGGGCGGGCTTGTGTATCTGTTACAAGGGTCTCTTATCATTAGGAAGTGACACTTACTTTTACAATTCCCTTCAAGAATAAAAAAAAATCACGCACACAAGTTTCACTAATTTCTTGATGCTTTAATTCTCTTAATATGCCACATGAGCTGACACAATTTTCTGTTGCGCACCAAACATACGGAGCACACCATGATACATTTATTATACATGTCGTTAACCATTTGGGGCTAATAAAACCCATCTTTTAGTAGTTCAAGGGTTCTCCCTTGACTTAAACGTTGAAAGTCATCATGCAATGCTTACATGGTCATAGCATATTTACAAAGGTAGCACCAACCATCTCTAGATACCATTTGAAGCATCAGTCATCTCTTCCAAATTTCCAACTTCTCTGTCATTGTCTTCACAGTAGTAACCCTTCTAGAGAATGACATTCGAGTCTGTGAGGGTTAACCCCTCAATTTGTTGATTGCATTATTTCACAGAAGCCATCATCATTCATTTCTTCTTATCACCAGTGTGTGCTACAGTTACCCAAAAATAACACTCGGAGATTTTCTAGGTATAAAGTGAAAGATTTATTACGTTCTCGCGAGAAGCGGGCATCTGCTTCGTCCGACAGTCCGAGCGAAGCGAGGCGAGACACAAAGGTCAGAACAAAGGTTATATAGTCCTAATGCAGAGACCCCCACCCACCACTGGCTGTAAATTCCCATTGGACAGGAATTTCAGCCTTACAATCTAAAACGCAAAAATCTACCCCAGAAACAAGGAATCTCATTATAATACTACCAATCCTAGCTATTGTCTCTTTATTTAGCATTAGCCATTACCTAATACTAATGTAACAGTACAGATCATGTGTTTTTCTAGGAACTTGAAACTTGGACCTATTCAGGCTAACGTAACCAACCTTGAGTTTGTAACAGTCTACAAAACTGTTACACTCAGTCCATCTGAGAGATCTCACACTGTTTTCATTGTCTCACTCACCAGTCATCCAGGGATAACTGAGATAAAGAAGTTTTGGCTTAATGTAATATATTTGACCATGCTAATGTTATGATTTTCAGTGGCAGTCCCAAGCTTACGGTTGTATATATTGATAGTTAATTATCTTCCTGGGAGTTACAAACAGCTCTCACTTCTCTAATTATTAACACAATATCAGTATCATGAACTTCATGAAATAGGAAATCAGCCTCCATATTAGTTTTTCTTGGTTACTAGTATATGCCAATCTCATAGTCACAGGTAAAAAATGTCAGAGTTGAAAGAAACTTTAAATTTTATGTAGCCCTATGATGTCCTTTCACAGAGGAGAAAACTGAAGCATGAGGGAGGGGAAGAGACTTACCCAGCAGCACACAGTCAGTGAGAGGACACGGGCTAGCATTCAAGCAGTGAAGACCTAGAAGGAAATCCCTGTTCCCATTTCTTCAGACCAGGTTGCCTCTCTCCTCACTGAAGGCCTGGACATGGCCACTCTTGGTCATACCCTTGACATGGCTCTGATGAGGCCATATGGGCAGCAAGACCGCCCTTCCCCCCATTACTTCTCTAGCTGAAGCTGGTGGATACTGTTATGATGCCATTAATGAGTAGTTCCTTTCCATCATTTCTGAGGTCTTCCATTACATACAGAGGAGCTTTTCATGGCTGTTCTAGGAAGGCTCTAGAGAATGTGAGCAAATGAATTTTGTAATTTGTTCTTTGGGCATATTCCATGTTCCATTATTTTATTAAAGAACACTTCCCCGTCCCCTCCTACTGAGCTGTTCTCTTTGAGTTGTTGTCGATGTGTCATCAGACGGTCTGACTTTCTATCATTCTGTCTCACTTTGATATATTGATATGTTATTTCTCCACTCTGAACAATCAGGAGTCTCTTGCTAGGAGTCACACATACATTGAAGCTTTGAAGTAAGATTGATTTGAATTTCACAAGTCAATTCGATTTTCATAATTTGGAAAGAACATTCCAAATAGTTTGAGATTTTAACAGGTCATCAAAATGTGTCATATTTTGTTCATAATCTCAAACAACTAGATATCCCTAGAGTTGAAAGCACTCTTTCCATTCTAATGATATCTATTTTTTCAAATTCTTGTGCTCCTCTCGATCAGCCTTTAATGCTGACTAGCAACCCAAAAAATTCAAATTCAAATACAAATTCAAAAGATACATTTTTTAGTGGGATAAGATATTACATAAAGTTGGCATAGGCTTATTGAGGTGTTACACCAATACCAAATTCCCTTACTAATCACTATAAAAATTCTTGCTATGTTATTTCAGGCATTGATATTTTTATACCTTGTCTGACTTCATACATTGTTCCTTTAAGACTTCCTAACAGTGTATTTCTTTTTTCCTCTTTGGAACTTACCACCATTGTAGGGTTTGTTATATATATATATTTAAATTTAATAGTATTTTTTCCTAATTACATGTAAAGACAATTTTCAACATTCATTTTGTTAAATTAAAAAAAAATTTTTTAATTTAAAAAAATTTTTTTTGGGCTAGGCAATGGGGTTAAGTGACTTGCCCAGGGTCACACAGCTAGTTAAGTGTTATGTGTCTGAGGCTGGATTTGAACTCAGGTCCTCCTGAATTCAGGGTCAGTGCTCTATCCACTGCGCCACCTAGCTGCCCCCAACATTCATTTTTTTTAGTGAGGCAATTGGGGTTAAGTGACTTGGCCAGAGTCACACAGCTAGGAAGTATTATATGTCTGAGGCCGGATTTGAACTCAGGTCCTCCTGACTCCAGGGCCAATGCTCTAACCACTATACCACCTATGCCCCATAACATTCATTTTCTGAAGGATTTTGAGTTCCAAATTTTTTCCCTCTCTCCTTCCCCCTACCCCCTTCCCCAGGATGGCAAGTAATCTGATTATTATACATGTGCAATCATGTAAAACTTATTTCCACATTAGTTGTGGTAAAAGAAGAAATAGAACAAAAGGGAAAAAAATGAAAAAAAAAACCCAAAATGAAAACAGTATGCTTTGATCTGCATTCAGCCTGAGTGTATCATATTTCTAACCAAAGTGTACTATATTTCTGCTCCAGGGGATCATGGATCTTTCCCTGAAAAAAAAAATCTTAATGTAAGTCTGTGAATTTGATGTTATATTACACTCTGTGGTGTAGGGAAGCTTATTTACATCTATAGCTGGTTCTAGCATTTCAATTTTTTTAAAATTTCAAGTTAATTCTAATAACTTGTCTCTAGATACTCTGTTAATACAATTTAAAATCAATTAAGTATCTTCTCCTTTTTTCTGAGTGGATTTATAATTAGAAACCAATCATTCCCTAGAATCTCTAGCCTTTTAGTAATGGTTTATGTCCATTTGCAGGTAATCACAGAAACCACATAAGATTTTTTTCTCTCTTCATACTTCTTAGATAATGCTTCATATTTCCTGATATTTTTCAACAGTCATCCTTTAGCGGGTGAGGTTTGAATCCTGTTCATTTTTCTTGCACATTCCCCCACTTACCAAGTCAACAAGTGTTGGTTCTAAGCACTCCATGTCTGGTGCTGTACTAAGTATTGTGGTTCCCAAGAAAGGCCAAAACGACCCTGCCCTCACAGAGCTCACATTTTAATGGAGGAGACAATATTCCAAGAATTATATACCTAGAAGATAGATATGAGGTAAAGACACTAGCTTTGAGGCAGAGTGTGAAAGGATTTTTGCAGAAGGTGGCATTATATCTGAGACTTGAAAGAAGCCAGGGAAGCCAGCAGATAAAGATAATGGTAGAGAAGGGAATGAGCATTCCAGGAATGGGGGAAGGTCAGTGAAATATAGAGTCAGGACATGAGAGTGTCATGTGGAAAGAACAGCAAGGAGGCTAGTGTCACTAGATCTTAAATCACCTGAAGGGGAGCAAAGTCTAAGACTGGAAAGGTTGGAAGGGACCAGGTTACGAGGGGCTTTAAAATGCAAACATAGATCTACCATGTCACTTCCTCTCCCCCTCCCCCAATAAATTTCAGTGACTCCCTATTGCCTCCTGGATCAAATATAAACCCCTACTGATCATTTTAGCTCTTTAGCTGAGTAGAAAATTGACAGGGTATTTATGGCAGGGAGACATACCAGCTGGCTATTGCTGAAATAGGATTAACTCTTTTCTCCAAGAAATAGAGCTGCTTGTTGTAGAAACTGTAGAAAGATTGAAAGCCATTTGTATCTTATTCTATAGCTGTTTGGAGGGTCTCTGAGATGATGTTATAACTTCTTTTATATGTGTCTGGAGAATTCTTAGGATAACTTGCTTTCTTCTGGTTTGTAATATTGGGGTGGGGGAGGTGTTGCGGTAAGGGGAAGGAATAAACATTTATACAGCACCCACTATGTGCCAGAAATTGTGGAGATTAAGCACTTTGCAAATATCTCATTTCATCCTTCATTCCCACTGTCACTAATCTTCCATTTCTCCCTCTCTCCTGGCTGTTTCTCTGCTGCCTACATCAGGCCTACATTTCCCCCATCCTTAAAAAAATCCTCACTGGGTCCATCCAAACCCTCTAGCAATCATTCTATTTCTCTCCTCCCCTCCAAGGCTAAATCATCAGTATCTCTACTTTCCTCTCAGGGAGTTAGGTGGTGCAGTGGATAGAATACTGTGCCTGGAGTCAGGAAAACCTGAATTCAAATTTGATCTCAGACACTTACTGACTGTGTGACCCTGGACAAGTCGCTTAACACTGTTTGCTTCAGTTTCCTCATCTGTAAAATGAGCTAGAGAAGGAAATGGCAAACTACTCCAATATCTTTGCCAAGAAAACCCCAGTTGGGGTCAAAAAGAGTTGGATATGACTGAAATAACCAAACAATAACCACTGGAATAGTACTTTATAGTTATGGGCAACAAGGGAATAAACCAGAGCCTGGACATATTTCTTCTTCTGGAATACTGATGTTATAGCTGGAGGAAAGTATTTTAAGAATTATTCTGATGATTTGGTGATTGTCTAGCCTAAAGTGGTGAGACACTCTCATTCTAATGATTCTATTCAGTCTATGATCTATGTGACTAGAAAAGGATGGCCCAAATCAGTCCACGTGGCCGAGCCATCAGAGATCCTATCACGTCCATTTCAGAAGCTAGGAAGGAAATAAAGACCTAGCCCCTTTTTGGAAGGGCACAACAGAGTTATGATTTATCATCTTCAATCTAATGTGACAAATCTTTTTTACTCCAGAGAGAGAAAAATCATCTATACCAGTTGTGCTTTGGGTCGCTGCTGAAAGCAAACTTCCTTCTGGTCTATTGGCTTAACACTGACGTTAAACTTCCTTGTTGGCCTACTGCTTCACCCCTGAAATTTAATTTTCCTCTTAGTCTATTGGCTCACCACTGGAGTTACTGTTGGTCAACACCAGGCTTTCCACCAGGCAATCAATGAATCAATTTTTATTAAGTGCCCAATCTGCGCCAGACACTGGGCTCAGTGCTGAAAAAAATTGAACAGCCTCTGCCCAAAAGAAGCTTACATTCCAGGACTTCTGGTGAGGGAAGTGATGGGATCCAGTGGCGTTGATGTCTTTTTGAAGCATGAAGTTGGAAGTCCACCTTGGGAAGCCCTTGGGACTTTGTTGTGGTATTGGTGGTAAGAAGAACTTCCCATAAATTTCAAGGAGGTTTTGTTTTTATTGATGCCTCCTCGTGTGGACCTGCCAAATTTCTTTTAATGCTACATAGCCTTTGCTCCTTTTGAATTTCTCAGGTAACTTTGCTCCTAGGATCAGAGATGAAACTTGGAGAGTTCCAAGATTTCCAAGCACAGTTTCCAATTTGCTACTAAATTCCCTTTAGAAGCTTCTCTACATCTAGTCATCTTATAGCAATTGTAGGGCATAATGGTGAGCAGAGTTATTTACTTACCCTTGTTTGCTCTCTTCCTATTATTGACTCATTGTCTAGATGGGTTGTTTGCCTGATATAAATATTTTCTCTCTGAGAAGTTATATAGTTACAGCAAGTGAATTTTTCTTCTTCTTCTTCTTCTTCCTCTTCTCTCTCTCTCTCTCTCTCTCTTCCTCCCTTCCCCTCCTGTCCTGCTCCTTACTTGACCCCTGGTCTGAGGCAGTGCTCTGGAGAAACACCAGGGTTTTGAGTCTATTTCTCTCTCCTCTTCAGGATAGTTCCGTCAATTGACTTCCCTATAAATACATCTGGGCAGTTAGGCAGTGCAGTGGATAGGGTGCTGTACTGGAGTCAGGAAGACGTATCTTAACTTACTGAGTTCAAATCTGGCCTCAGACTAGCTGGGTGACCCTGGGCAAGCTACTTAAACCTGTATGTCTCAGTTTCCTCATCTGTAAAATGAGCTGGACAAGGAAATGCCAAACCACTCCAGTATCTTTGCTGAGAAAACCCCAAATGGAGTCACAAAGAGTCAGACACAACTGAAACACCAAAACAACACAACATTAAGCACAACGGCATACCCTATAAGTATACCCACATCAGCAAATGACTGAGGTTAACACCATTTATTTCAGCTAAGACAAAATAAATGGTTAAAACAAAGAAAGTTGAGCATGCATTTAAGAAATAGAATGTTCTTGTGTCCAGAGGAAAAAAAGCTTTAGGCTTCCATAAAGGTTATCAAAGAGAGAAAAAAAAAACCCAAGAAGGTTCACCTCCTTGGGGCCAGCATTGAGGATGCAGGTGGGATGTATCCACATTGTATCCACACCATCACACCAGCTGCCACATCAGCCTATACTTCCTTGCTCCCCAAGTTCGGTTTCCTCTCCACACAGCAGCTGGATTTGATGCTGTTTCTGCTTCTGCTCTTCCAGTTTTATGTAGCTTCATTCTACCTCTCTTCTTCTAGGTCCAAGCATCTTCTATGTATCTTGTCAGAAGTTGGGCTCCTCTCCCACTGAAATAAAGGAAGGAGAAGCTCTGAAGGATTATTAGGGAATGACCAGTCTTCGTCCAGCCAATGGCTAACTTCTCTTCCAATTCAATCAAGGAAACCATCATGCTTTGTAAAGGGATAATTAAGCATAGACCCACTTTTGTACTTTCTTAAAATTAACATCTCTTTACCTCTGTTATCTGCCCTTTACTCTCTGTGATTACATTGACTGAGCTGAGGGGAAATCAACTGATCAGCAACTATTCCAACTTATGCTCCCTGTTACATTCTCCCCTCCCCAGTTAAACATTTTCTGTTCTTGGCAAATCAGTTGTGATACTTTTGACATGTGTTCATACTCTCAGTTCTGGATAGCTCTCTAGTGGCTTTGGGGAAGCTCCAGCAATACCCTTTTGAATGATTTCCCTCAGTGCCTAAAGTTCATGTGGCACAGTTTTTAAGCAGTCCGGAAAAATAACATGCTTCCTCGAGGGTACTTGCCTACTAAACCTGATGAATTTGGGAGACTGTGCTCATCTCCAAATATGTGGTTATACTATTTCAACCAAACAATATCCTTTTTAGAATTCTCAAAGGTGATCACCTAATTTAGTGCTTTCTTGGCTTACCTTCCACCTTACCTCCTATTCACAAGACCCCTTCAGAACCAGGATCTCCTCCAAGTTCATGGTCCCAGGCCCACAGGGTAGCTTGCATTTAGGTAGAGTCTGAAATTTCAGAGTTGAGAGAGTTGGGAAGGCCAGCTATCTATAAATAGTCTCACCTGCCTACCTTGCTGTTCTAAGTTCTATTGGTGGGGCTCCAAAGAGCAGACTCCTGGGAATTAAAATGTTTTTCAGTCCTGTGAAACACCTGTTGTAATATGAGCAGTAATGCAATAATCATAGTAGGCTGAAAAGAATAACTTGAAGATCTAAATTATATTCAGGGCATATTATATACACATGTCACAGCATACATGTGTATCCATAGCATATAAACATAAAGACATACTGGTAAAACATAACAAAAAAACCCAAAAAATAATACCAGTAGGCCTAAATGATAACAGAACATAGTTAAATAGCAGTGTAATCACGTACAAAAACTATGCATAGCAAAAAAATCCAAATGTATCTGACACATGTACAATTCTAGTACAAGAGTAAGTAAACATGAAAAACAAAATAATAAAATAGAATATATATTCAAAAGGAATATTTTTTAAATCAGTTAGTACTGATTACTTTGATTCCTTTTTAGTTTGATTGTAGGATTAAAAAAATGTCTTTCTTTAGGAAAAGCTAGCCCTAACAGCTAAGCCAAATTAACATAGATATTCTTTTAAGTCTAGGTTACCTATAGATTTAGTGAATAGATAGATTGATAAGACTATCATTTAGTAGCAGATAATTTAGAGTAAGACATACATCTTCACGGGAATAAATTAATTATAGGATTATAAGATTTTAAAAAATCTTAGGGGCAGCTAGGTGGTGCAGTGGATAGAGCTCTGGCCTGGGAGTCAGGAAGACCTGGGTTCAAATCCAGCCTCAGATACTTGGCACTTACTAGCTGTGTTACCCTGGGCAAGTCACTTAACCCCAACTGCCTTGTAAAAACAAACAAAAAAACAAAAGAAAATCCTCTTTCTCAGTCTTAGTTCCCTTTTTCCTCAACACCCTGAAGTAAGTTCAAACTACAGGACCCTTTAAAGTAAGCTTTTTAATTACAAAATACTACAAGTGAAGGGCAGAGATTCCTAAAGCAATCTCACTTTGCCAGACAGATTGATAGTTACAGGCCCTAATCCAATAGGTTACCAAATTTAAGAACTCTCTCACCCTGGAAACTCTCCATTATGCCCCCAACATGCCCAGCAGCCTAACGCTATAAATTAGCCTACTTCCCTGTTCTTGTTACACTTCCCTATTCCTGTAAATCTTACGCCTCTTTTCTATTATAGACATAAGCTCTGTGAACCACTCCTTTGTCACTAATTATTGAGAGAATTATAGACCTGACTTAATGGTAACCTGGACCATTAGTATTAAATCATTATTTGCTCAGAAGCTTTGTATCACACAATTGTTTTCTTTTTCAGATAATTAATTTAACAAACCTGAAATGTCAGTTGGTTAAAAGTTAGTTTGTTCAGAGGTTAAATAGATTTCTTTTATAACCTGCTGCCCTGTTTCCCCCTGAACCTGAGCTGTTTTATGGTATAGACTGATCCTAGGCTTCATCAGCAAGATAGTCTTGCAGACAGCCTCAGTTGACTAGCAGTGTGACTATGCTCTTTAGGATGTCTCTTACCCTGGTAATCCCAGGGCTGAAGTTCTAGGCAGGAAAGGCTTCAGTCCTCTTCCCCTTTCTGAATTGGTTGTTATGCAACAGTACATGGTGTCTTCTTCATTTGAAGTATCTGTTTCTGACATACTGCCTTTCCATGTCACCTGCCATTCAAGCTGAGATTATTTGCATAAGACTCTGGAAAAGAATGCTGATGACATGCCATACCTGCATAAGAGAGACTAACAGGTAGAGTTGGCATGAGAGCTTGCAGGAAGAGAGACCTATTTCTTTTTTTCTTTTCAAATTTATTCATTTTTCTCTTTCAACATTCACTCCACAAGTTTTTGAATTCCAAATTTATACCCCATCTCCCCTCTCCTCCCACCCCAAGATGGCATGCATTCTGAATATCCCTTTCCCTAGTCGGTCCTCTTTTCTTTCTCTCCCCCCTTCTCTTATCCCCTTCCATTTCTATTTTCCTGTAGGGCAGGATAGACTTCTGTACCCCATTTCCTGTATTTCTTATTTCCCAGTAGCATGTGAAAACACTTTTTTTAAACATATGTTTTTAAAACTTCAGGTTTCAAATTTTCTCTCTTCCTCCCTCCCCACCCACCCTCATTGAAAAGGCAAGCAACTCAATATAGGTTGTACATGTGCAGTTATGCAAAACATGTCCATAGTAGACATGTTGTGAAAAACTAACTCTATTTCCTTTAATCCTATCCTGCTTTCCCATTTATTCTATTCTTTCTTTTGACCCTGTCCCTCCTCAGAAGTATTTACTTCTGATTACTCCCTTTCCCAATCTGCCCTCCTCTCTATCCTCCCCTGCTCTCTTGTCCCCTTCTCCCCCTATTTTCCTGTAGGGTAAGACAGATTTCCATACCCAATTGAATGCGTTTGTTATTCCCTCCTTAAGCCAAATCCTACAAGAATAAGATTCACTCATTCTCTCACCTTCCCCCATTTCCCCTCCACTGTAAGAGACTTTTCTTTTTTTTTTTTTGTGAGATAGTTTACCCCATTCTACCTCTCCCTTTCTTCTTCTCTGAGTATAATCCTCTCTCATCCCTTAATTTTATTCTCCAGATATGACCCCTTAATCTTCAACTCACCCTGTGCCCTCTATCTATCTATCTACATATACATACATATAATTTTTTTCCTCCAACTACCCTAATACTGACAAAGGTCTCATGAGTTATAAATATCATCTTTCCATGCAGGAATGTAAACAGTTCAATCTTAATAAGTCTCTTATGATTTCTCTTTCCTGTTTACCTCTTCATGTTCCACTTGAGTCCTGTATTTGAAAGTCAAATTTTCTATTCAGCTCTGGTCTTTTCATCAAGAATGCTTGAAAGTCCTCTATTTCACTGAATGACCATTTTTTCCCCTGAAGGATTATACTCAGTTTTGCTGGGTAGGTGATTCTTGGTTGTAATCCTATCTCCTTTGTCCTCTGGAATTTATATTCCATGCCCTGTGTCCTTTAATGTAGAAGCTGCTAAATGTTGTGTTCTCCTGATTGTGTTTCCACAGTACTTGAATTGTTTCCTTCTGGCAGCTTGTAATATTTTCTCCTTGACCTGGGAACTCTGGAATTTGGCTTCAATATTCCTAGGAGTTTTCCTTTGGGGATCTCTTTCAGGAGATCTGTGGATTCTTTTAATGTATATTTTGCCCTCTGGTTCTACTATATCAGGGCAGTTTTCCTTGATAATTTCTTGAAAGATGGTGTCTAGGCTCTTTTTTTGATCATGGCTTTTTAAATTCTCTCTCCTGGATCTATTTTCCAGTTCAGTTGTTTTTCCAATGGGATATTTCACATTGTTTTCTAATTTTTCATTCTTTTGGATGCGTTGTTCTGTGTCGTGATTTCTCATAAAGTCACTAGCTTCCAATTGTTCTATTCTAATTTTTAAGGGAGTATTTTCTTCAGTAAGCTTTTAGACTTCCTTTTCCATTTGGCCAGTTTTGCTTTTTAAGGCATTCTTCTCCTCATTGGCTTTTTGGACCTCTTTTGCCATTTGGGTTAGGCTATTTTTTAAGGTGTTATTTTCTCCAGTATTTTTTTGAGTCTCCTTTAGCAGGCTGTTGACTTGTTTTTCATGATTTTCTTGCATCACTCTCAGTTTTTCCTCTACTTCCCTTACTTGCTTCTCAAAATCCCTTTTGAGCTCTTCCAAGGCCTGGGACTGATTCATATTTTTCTTGGAGGCTTTGGATGTAGGAGCTTTGACTTTGTTGTCTTCTTCTGGTTGTATATTTTGATCTTCTTTTTCACCAAAGTAAGATTCTATGGTCTGACTCTTTTTGCTGCTTGCTCATGATCCCAGCCAATTACTTGAGTTTTAAACTCTTTGTTAAGGTAAGAGTCTGCTTCCAATGTGGAGAATGTATTGTCCCAAGCTTCAGGGGTTTGTATAGCTGTTTTCAGAGATACTTGTAGGGACCTGTAAATTTTCAGTTCTTCCAAGGTGGTATGATAAGGGGCGAGGTGTTTACTCCTTTCCTGGCCTGTGACCACAAGTATTCCTTTTTGTCCTGTAACTGTGAGGAAGGTTCCTCTCCACAGCTACTCCAAGCTCTACCACGCCAGCATTCCTCCTCACCCCAGCACCTGCCGCCCAGAACTGTGACCCAGATCCAAACACGGGCAAAGCAAGAGATTCCTGCCTCAGCACTGGCAAAGAGATCCCTGCAGTCCCTCTCTGATCAGCCACTGGATTCCCCCTCAGTCTGTGGGCCGGAAGCTCAGGAAGCAGCTCCCCCCCCCCCCCCCCCGCCATGCTTTTGGGGAATGGAGCTGAAACCCCGCCTTCCTCTCTGACCACCGACAGAAACAGACCTTTCCCACTGACCTTCTAAGTTGTCTTTGGCATTTGTGGATTGAGGAGTCTGGAAACCTCCACAGCTGCCCACGATTCAGTCCTCTGAGGCCTGCTCCAGGTTCCCTGCGGTCTGCGCGCCCACGCCACGCTGCGCTGCACTCCCAGCCCGGCGCGATACACCTTTCTGATCAATCATCCAGGTTGTCTTGGGCTGGAAATTTGTTTCACTCTGTCTTTCTGTGGGTTCTGCTGCTTCAGAATTTGTTTAGAGCCATTTTTTATCAGTATTTGGAGGGGTTTGGAGGAGAGCTCCAGCAAGTCACTGCTTTCACTCCACCATCTTGGCTCTGCCCCCCTCCCCCCAGACCTATTTCTTTCCTGCTTTGAGAGAGCATCCATGTGGGTTCAGAAGACCATTTCAGGGAGAAACTCAGCGAGAAAAAGAATAAGACTTCAGATATCGGGGACATGTGCGAAGGGAGTAGCTTTCCTTCGCATATCTGCCTTCCAAAGTTTATTCTCTTTTTCTCTGGGTTTTTTTCCCTAAAAGGGGCTGGAATCATGAGTGCCCTCTCTTGAAGCAAGAGGGTGTAATGCTTATATCAAGCCTTTTTTTTTTTTGGTAGTTGGGGTTAAGTGACTTGCCCAGGGTCACACAGCTAGTAAATGTGAAGTGTTTGGTCTGAGGCAGGATTTGAACTCAGGTCCTCCCGACTTCAGGGCCTGTGCTCTATTCACTGCACCACCTAGCTGCCCCTTTGTATCAATACTCTTGATAGAATTGTATTTGTTGCTAGGAATGCTACAGGCTAACTTCCCCAGTTTTGTTCTGGTCTCTATCCCTAACATAGGCAGCAGCATGAAGTCAGAATATTCAAGTATATCTCTGCATTACTTGATGCCAGCCAAAGCTGACATCTCCTTGAGTTATCTCTGCCTTGGCAGATCTCTGAGCCTGGTAGGAAATACTTTTCTCACAACACTTTAGCAATTGTGAAAACTTTCTGGTTGGCTTATGCTTTCATTGCCTTACTTCTTGGCTTGTATCACTTCTGATCAGGCATCTACTTTTGCTTCTAGTCATCCCCAAACAGTTGAGGTAGAAAAGTTTGGTTCAGTGAAACCAGCTTTACATATGCTGTGGGCATAGTGTCTGGTGGGAAGCCCCTAATTCTTTACTACACAGCCATTTGCTTGTAACCTAGTTCCCTGGCCTTCACAAATACAACCTTCACTTAGGTATCCTCCTCCACCTTGTTTGGGACTGAAATGGGGTTATATTATGGTACTATGTCACCTATATACTCGACAGAGGCTCTGAAAAGCTGAGACCGGTCGACTGGAAACTTCAGAACATTTTCCTTTTGATGATCCAGCACCTTCATTGATCTTCTCATGTTCTTCTAGGGTCTTCCTAAAGATTATGAGGTCATCTAACTATGCCAACATTTCTAGTTAATCCATATTTCTAACTAATTTCTCCATCAGTCATTGGAAAGTGGCAAGTGCCTCCCAGATACCTTGTGACATCTGCCCCAAACTGGCAAAATCCAGCTAGGTAGATGGAAGCTGTCCATCACTCCTTGTCTGCCATAGGAACCTAATATCAGTCACTGCATAAGTATAATTACTGGCTGCCTAACAGGTAGTCAAGGATGTCTTGAGCCCTTGGCACGGGCTACTGGTTCACTTTGATTTTTTTGTTCCAAGTCTTGTAATCTACACATATTGATATTTTTCCATTCTCTTATTGTACCACCATAATACAGTTGATGCATATGGGCTACTAGGCTCTGTGATGATGCTTTTGTCTAGTTGGTCTTTGGAAAGGTTTCTGAGGTCATGCAACACAGATAAAGAAATCTTTCTAGATCATTACTGGAATGGTTGGTGGTCAATGAAGTGGATCCTGTAGGTTGCTCCTTGAGTGTATATCACACCCCACTCATGCAGTGAGAATACACCTGTCCTCTTGCTGAATTTTTGTTTTAACCAATCCTTCTATTCTTCTGCTACTGGACAATCACCAAAGTCTGATATCTTGGGATCAGCTTATGAAGTTGAAGAGCCAGAATTCTTGGGCCCTATCTTGCCTCTATTCTCCTATAGGCCTCTATTATAGGCTGAACAGAGGGTCAAACTGTACAGGTATTGGGCCCAACTTGTTGTATTCAGTATCTTGTTAATATCTTTAGCAGACTGGAATTGGTTCCAATTAGCACTGACATGTTAAAGATAATAATATCTGGGTCTGGACACACATGAGCCAAGGTATCCACTTTTCTATTGACACCAACAAGCTCCATAATGAACTTCAGGCTCATTCTGATGTAACACAGACATGGCTAGTTTTTGTCACTCAGTTCTCTAAATCCAAACCCTTCTAAAGGCTATAATGGTATTTTTCCATCAAATATCTCTTACAAAATAATTAGAATACAATGGTCCTTTGTGCTCTACTCTCTGACAGTACATTTCACATTCTCAGCCTTTGTCTTCTTTTGTGGGTCCTATGAGTCCAGGTGGAATTGAGTCACAAGGGTCATGCTTCCAGTTTTCTGGGTCAAAGGTACTCTCCTTCCCTGGCCCCCTCTCCTGTTCCCAAAGCTGCTCCTGGACACATCAGCTTCTGTAACATTAAAGCTGCATTCTCCTCACTAATGCATTTGGCCTACGGTATGGCCATCTTCTTCACAGTTGTAACAGAAGGTCCTGCCTTTCTGATTGTCTCCTGGTGGTATGGTTTGCATGTCCAACCTTCTCGGTCTGGATTCCTTTGTGCCATTCATTACCTTTTCCAGAGAGCATGGTTTTGTCTATCGCTCACCAGATTTTCTGTGGTCTTCAGGACTCTAATCTGCGTCTTTAGCCAGCCAGCAAGCATTTATTAAGCACCTGCTATGTGTTTGATTAGGAGCCTTAGGTAGAGAACCTATCCTCAGCTCCTCAGGACAGAGAGCTGAGCCTGAGGAAAGAGGGCTAAGTGTCCAGGGTCAGGAATCTCAACCTACCTTTGTCAATCAGTCTATAAACATTTATTAATATACTATATGCCAGGCACTGTAATAAGTACCAGGGATACAAAGAAGTGCAAAAGATAGTCTCTGCCCTCAAGGAACTCACAAACTAATGGACGAGACAACATGCAAACAATTATATGCAAACAAGATATAGTCAGGATAAATCAGAGAAAATCAATAGAGAGAAGGCACTAACCTTTCAGGGGTCAGGCTTCTTGCAGAAGGTGGGACTTTACTTGGGACTTAAAGGAAGCTAGGGAAGTCAGGAGGCAGAGTCAAGGGAGAGAATTCTAGGTACGGGGGACAGCCAATGAAATTGCATGGAGTTGGGTGATTCTTGCTTTGCTTCTATGGCTCATACACAAGAGGGCCCTCTAGAGCTAGGTGAGGCTGAGTCTTCCCAGAACGAAAACTTTAGGTGGCTCTGCACTCTCAATCTGTGGCTGTGAGATCACTGTGAGATGTCACATGAGAGATTGCTTGGCATCTTCAAGCCAGTGCATAGAACCGCAGTTCTCTCACTACAAATTTAATTTTAAGAAAAAAAAATTATGTAGTTGTTCATTTATGTTATTAAACAGTAATATACGTTCTGTACAGTAATATTATATGTAATAGTACATACATTTTACGCATTTCTGAGCTCCTAAGCTTTTCCTGTGTCATCTGTTGGCCTTCACCTGTTGCCTGTGTCTTCCACAAAACTCCCCCCAAGTTCCCATTTAATTTCTTATGCCAAACTACAATATATTGAAACTGAGATGGGGAAAGTCACAATATGGAAGGGATAACTGCATGTTATTTATCTAGTTTGTCTCATCATCGAGCCTTACACCTGGTTCTTTCCTAGAGAATCTTCTTATTTCTGGCTTAAGATATCCTTCTTCAGGATATATCTAATTTCAGTCTTGCCCGCAGATACTTTGTCTTTGTTCAGTTCAGGAGTTTTCAGCCTTGCCTCACCCACAGAGGAGCTATCTCTCTGCCATGGGTAGCTATGGGTCATAGTGGATAGAGTGCTGAGCCTGGAGCCAGGATGACCTGAGCTCATATCTAGCCTCAGACACTTACTAGCTGTGTGACCCTGGGCAAGTCATTTAACCTTTGTTTGTCTCAGTTCCCTCATCTGCAAAATGGGGATAATAATAGCATCTACCTTAAAGAGTTGTTGTGAGGATCAGATGAGGTAGTAATTTTCAAGCAGTTAGTGCTGGCCCACAGCAAGTGCTATAGAAATGTCAGTTAGTATTATTGCCATAGCCAGCCTAGCTTTCAGCCTTCTCCCAGCTGAGTTGTCTCCTTCTGACTTGAGGACTCCCTTCAGTCTGTTGCTGTCAGGCTCCCTTTGCTGAGTAAGGCTGGTCTACTCTTCAGACCAACTCTCCCTCCTCAGAAGAGGACTCATAGCTCAGTTCCCAGGAGTCTGCCTCCTGTTAATGTATTTGGTATTTTCATATGATGCAGAGTCATTTAAAGAGCAGTAATGAGATAGTCTCCCCAGTTATGACCTTGCCACTAATTACCTGGCAGTCTCCCATTTTTAAAAAACTTTCATCATAATATCCTTATTTTTATTCTCTAGATACACTCCTAACATCAGGAATCCCTATGAGATTATAGTTTAAAATTATCATAATTCTTTTCAAGAACATCACAGCCTATCTCCCTAGTAAATTAATCCATGACGTCCACGTTCAAGAAATCATAGTCATGAGGTCACCCGGACATGCAACATCAATCTGTAGTGATACAATAAAGATCTATGCAAGGAAGGGATATACATATACATATATACGTGTATGTATGCATGTATATGTATTATATCTATATATTATACGCATATATATTATGTCTATATATTATATGTGTATATATTATATCTATGTATGACATATGTGTGTATGTACATGTATATATAAAATGTGTATATTGCAAAGAATAGCAAAGTGAAAATGAGAATTAGTAGCTATATGACAGTACGTTCTCAGCATTTCATTTTTACACCAACAATTAATGACCTTTTGATCTCAGCAGTTACTAGGACCCATGTAGGCAACGATGTGTTCCCTGACTTTCCAGCCTCCTGCCTCCAACTCTATCATCAACTACTCGGTGACCACAATGAGATGGGCTAACTTTTTCTGCAAGGACTTCCAGACTAGTGGCATTGATACCATTATGTCCAAGACCATAGTGTCCCCATTGAGAGAATTGTAACATAGCTTGCAAGTAAACCAGCTGAGGCTCACAAGGAGTACCAAGACATAGTAGATGGTATGGTTCAAATTCCAAAGGGAACCGAGGGTGTTTTCCTCCTGGTTGGGTAATTTAGTGAATGTCATCAGATATACCTGGCCGTACCATGAAAAGCATATTCAGGAAGGATACAGGACAGCTTCTCTATTTCTGTGTTGGTCATCCTCACACAGCAGGCAGAAGCTTGTATCAAGGCTAGAGGAGGAGATCCTGGCTCCACATTGGCCAGTTTTTATACTTAGGTGTCAGAAAGCTATATGAATGATTTTTAAAGTTAGCCTCTTGACCAATTAAGTCTTATGGATAGTTACAATACCCTTCCCTCAAATGACTTGCCCTGGATCACACAGCTGGTAGGTGCCTGAGGTCACATTTGAACTCAAATCCTCTTGACTCTAGGGCCAGTGCTCTATCCACTACACCACCTAGCTGCCTCTACAATACCTTTTAAGGAAAAAATAGCCTAGCCTGAATAGGATAGATGTTGCCCCTATGGCAGTTGACATTTACATTGTGTTTTAAAATTTGCAAAGCACTTTATGGATTCACAACAACCAGGAGCCATGGGTACTACTGTTATTATTATCTCAATTTCACAAGTGAGAAAACTCAGCGTGGTTAAATGACTTACTTGCTTATGATCATACAGCTAGTGTTTCAGGTCTTCCTGGCTTTGGTGTCAGCACTCAATGCATTAAACTTCCTCATATTGAGCTGAGATCTATAACTTTAACTGCCTAAAACTTAGTTCCCAGGTTTGCCTTCTGGGGTCAAACAGAACATCTCTGAACCCTCTTCACACCACAGTGCTTGAAGTAATGTTCATTACTTCCATCCTCCCCATATCTTCTCTTCTCAAGTCTAAACATCCCCGATGCCTTCAATTAACCCTTATATGACATGATTTGCAATCCCTCATCATCTTGGTTACACAACTATTTTCTATAGCATCAATTTCAAATTTATCTGTCTAGATTTTTATTTGTTTTTTTTTTTTTTGTGGGGGCAGTCAAGATTAAGTGACTTGCCCAGGGTCATGCAGCTAATAAGTGTCAAGTGTCTGATGCTGGATTTGAACTCACGTCTTCCTGATTCCCCAGGGCTCTATCCACTGTGCTAACTGCCCCCATCTAGATAAGAAAAAAACAACCAGATTTTGCTTTTTGTTTTTATATCATTTTCCTTTCTTCATCTCTTCCAGAGATCTATTCCTTATAATAAAGAATAAAAAAGAGAAGAAGAAAAGTATTTCAGCAAAACTACCCAATGTATAGAAAAAGTCTGACATTACATGCAGTGTTTCACATTCAGGATTCCCCATCTAAGCAAAGAAGTGGGCAGAAGATATCTTCTTGTACATCTTTGTTGGGGCCAAGGTTGGTTGGTATAAATTCTCTGTTTTGCTTTTAATGACCCACATCTATCTGGTTATTTCTACCTCTTCAGTCAGACCTTCTGGTTGGTTGTATGGTTGTTCTCAAAGAGGACCAAAATGACATCACAATGTCAGGGTCAAGGTACAGTGTGTCCAACTCTGGCTAATCAGACCAATACAAGCTTAGAAAGCTCTACCACAGGTTGGGCACAAAAAAATCCATATGAACTCCTGGGGTGGAGATAGCTCTAAATTTGTTCATCTTATGTTTCTTTTGAGTTACTGCAGTTCTGCTTTGCTCATAGAGCACAACACCTTCTTTGATGCGGGCATGCCATGCTAGGCGATCCTTCGCCAGCATCTCCCATGTCATGCCCTCAATTCTGATCTTCTGCCGCTCCAACAAATACCAGTCTGCTCTCCTTGCTATCCCTGCAGCCCCGTCTGTAGCTGCTCCCCCTCCCTCCACCAGCTTGCTCATTCTGACTTGCCTGATTGGACTCACATTGTTCCCCTGCATAGGATGAGCTCCCTAGTCTGTCTCCCCATCCCTCCAAACTTAGATCCTTGGGGTCTCGGTTTTTTCTTTTGTAAAATGAACAGAGTGGATGAGATGGTCCTTAAGTCTCTACCAGCTCAAATACTCGAAGTTGAAGGCTGTCTTCCAGCCCTAACAGTCTGTTACCTGCTACTATATTCTATCACTAGAATCTGGTGTTGTGTGATCTAAGCTCCCTTCTAGCTATAGCGTTATTTCTTCTATGTTTTAAGGTTCTTTCTAGCCTTGACACTCAGTTCTATGTTCTGAAGTCTTTTGCAGAGTTATCATCTGGTGTTCTAAGATCCCTTACAACCAGAAGTATGCTGGTAAATATTTAACAACTGGCTCTCTGGGTGAGGGGAATATATACATAGGACACAATTTAAAGTTTAATCTGTATTGGAGTTTTTTGAATAATATTTTATTTTTTTCCCAATTACTTATAAAGACAATTTTTAACATCTGCTTTTTTAGAATTTTGAGTTCCAAATTCTCTCCCATACACCCCTCCACCCTTCCTAAGAGGGTAAGCAATTTGACATAGGTTATACATGTGCAAGCATACAAAACATGTTTCCACATTTAATGTGCATTGTTAACATTTTATCCATCACTTTCTTAAGATAATCAACAGAATGATTATCAAGCCCTGATTTTTGGCATTTGTCAGTTTCCAGGGTGTAAATGGTCACACTAAAAATGTAAGGATCGGCTCTGCTGATCAAGCTGGCTCCAGCATACTCCTGCTCACAGTGCAATACTGTAGGTGCTATTTTCTATGGTGCCTTCCAGTTCAGAAATCCTATAGTTTATTATTGGTTCCTCCTGGGCCTGTGCAGCTTGTCCAGATACAGCCTAATCTTCCTGGACAAGGCATCCTTAGCTCATACACTTGTATTTGGTTAGGTCTAAGATCAAATTAGTGCATAGATAAAATATGATCAAAGCAAGCCTCCTCCCTCCTACCAAACTTCTTTAGAGGATGGAAATAGAATGGACCACGGAAGGCTAATCTCAGAAAGAAACCATAGAGACTATCCAGTGCAAGCCCCATCAGAACAAGGCTCTCTCCTCTGCAAAATAGCCAATAAGATGTCCCAGCCTTTGCCGGAACCCTTGAGTGATGAGGAACTCCTTACCTCCCAAGGCAGCCCATTGCCCTTTTGGACTGCTCTGATTTTCCAGACGATGCATTGTACATCAAGGCCAAATGTGCTCCTTCATAACTTCCTGCTGTGGCTTCTAGCTGCCCCTCTGTAGTAAGCAGAACAAGTCTACTCTTTTGAGCACTGGGCAGTCCATCATGTAAGCGATTAAGACTGCTCTTATATCCCCTCTGAGTCACCTCCTTTCCAGATTAAATGCCCCCCATCCTCCAGTGACGCAGAACTATCACATTCTGGTTAGCTAGGAGTACAATGGAAAGACCATTGAACTTGGAGTCAGGAAGACCTGAGTTGGAATCCAGCCTCAGACATTTATTAGCTGTGTGACCTTGAGCAGGTAACTTTAACTTCTCCCAGCCTCAGGTTCCTCATCTGTAAAATGGGGAGAATGACAGCCCTTACCTTCCAGGGTTGTTGTGATCCTCAAACAAGATAGTATTTGTGAGGTAGTTGATGAACCTTGAAATGTTATTACATAAATGTTAGCCATGATGCTGATGTTGATGTTGGGGTTTCTCTCTTATACTGAGAGTGTCTTTCTTGATCTGCTGAATGCCCCGGACTGGTGAATCCTATTTGGACGACTGCCAAAGTTGCAAACGCCCTCAATCTGCTGTAGGGCATGTGGGTAACCAAGTAGGCAGGAGGGGAACAAGGGAGAAGCACGTAAACAGAGCATTGGAAGGAAGTGCTGATGAGAGATGGGAGGCCCTTATTCATGAGGAGTGAAACAAGTCTTCCTGAAGAAGGATAGGCCTATTTCTTCAGGGTAAGCCTACTGGAAAGAATATGGTCTCGGCAGGAAAGAAATTTAGTACTAGCTCTACCATTAACTTGCTACATGACCTTGGATCAGATGATGGTATACTTAGAGCTGTAACAGATTTTAAATGTCATTTAGCTTCACCCCTTCATTTTGTATATGACGGACCAAAGCTCATTCAGGTTAAGTGACTTGTCCAGGGCCACATAGCTAGCTAACAGTGGCTGGGGGAGGATTTGAACTCAGGTCTTTCTTTTCTAACTCCACAGCCAGCTATCTTATCAATTGCACCATGCTGCTTCTTGGCTTAGAAACTGTCTCAGTTTCCTCCTCAGTCCAATAAGAAGATTGGAATAGGTGATTTCTAAAGTCCTTTCTATTTTTATTCATTCATTTATTTTTTTTGGTGAGGCAATTGAGGTTAAGTGACTTGCCCAGAGTCACACAGCTAGTGAGTGTTATGTGTCTGAGGCTGGATTTGAACTCAGGTCCTCCTGACTTCAGGGCCAGTGCTCTATCCACTGTGCCACCTAGTAGCTCCCTAAGTCTTTTCTAAGTAGGATACTGTATGACCATGACTCTGGCTCTGACTCTTTGCTTTTGTTGAAAGATGGAAGTAGAAGAAAATTTAGGCAGTTAGGTAGTATAGTGGATGTAGTGCTAGGCCTGGACTCAGGAAGACTGAGTTCAAATCCAGCCTCAGGCACTTGCAAGCTGCATGACTCTGGGCAAATCACTTAGCCTTATATTTGCCTCAGTTTCTACAACTGTGAAATGGGGATAATAATAACATGTACCTTACAGGGTTGTTGTGAGGATCAAATAAAGTAATACTTGTTAAGTGGCTTAGTACAATGCCTGGCACAGAGCAGGCACTATATAAATGCTTATTCCCTTCCTTATTTTCCCCTCCCTCTCTCTTTCAGAAACCCATTCCTCTCTGGCCTCTCCTGCCATCATCCAGCAAAGAAACCCCACCACCACCCCGTCTGTTTGTGTGTGTGCGTGTGTGTGTGTGTGTGTGTGTGTGTGTGTGTGTGTGTGTGTGTGTGTATAGGAGGCCCAATCCTTCTTCCCTGATGTTCTGTATGCTAATGGACCTACAACTTCCTTGACTCCGCCTACAAAGGTAGCGAGGCCTCTCTGTCATTGCTGCCACCAGCTGGGACATCCTTAGTTCTCCTGGTCTAGACATGAATTCCTTCTTCCCTTAATCCCAGTTAGACACAGGATAGTGATGATGATGATGATAATGATAATTGATTATGATGATACTGATGATTTTAAAAGTTCCATTATTTTCTCTGCTTAGGTGGGAAGACAATTCTGAACATTGAGAAGTCACACATTTGAATGTTGGTTATTCCACTTAGGACAGATAGGTGGTGCAGTCAATAGAGTGCCAGGCCTGGAGTCAGGAAGACTTATCTGGCCTCAAACACTGACTAGCTGTGTGACCCTGTGTAAGTCACTTAATCCTGTTTGCCTTAGTTTCCTTATCTGTCAAATCAGCTGGAGAAAGAAACGGCAAATCACTCCAGTATCTTTGCCAAGAAAACCCTAAATGGGGTCATGAAGAATCAGACATGACTGAAAACAGCTGAACAACAAAAATTCCACTTGTTTTGTGGATGATCTAGAGGAAGTCACAATCTCACTGAGCCTCAGTTTTTCTCTTCCATAAAATGAGGTGATTAAAATAGATTTTTTCCTATTTCCTATTTCCAAAGGCCTCTTCTAGTTATAATCCTTGAATTTATTAAGCCAATGCCAGCACAAAACCCTGGTGATTAACTTTACCCCTTGGTCTTCCTGGGCCCCCAATCTCCTCCTCCTCCCCTCAACTTTGCAAAAGTCAAAGAGGCAGCCAGATACTAGCCAGATCCTTGGTCTTGGAGTGAAAAGAGTAAGAATTTTGGTTCCTTTGCTTGTTAGCTCCATGTCCTTAGCCAAGTCCTACAGCATCTCTGACTGTCAGTTTCTTGCCCACAAGGGAGGTTCAAATAAGGAATTAGACCAAGAGCTTGCCTCTCTCCCAGCTGTCAAACTTTGGGGACCACAGGTAGTCTAAGGTTCAGGTGGTTACGAGCACCCCTTTTTAAGGATTATCAAAGATTTGGTAGTTTATATCAACAGCCTAGTGTGGCATTAGGGCTCTTAAGAGTTTGCTACCCTGGGTGCCTTTCCCTTTGTGCCTGTGATTGTGTTTCCTTGTGTCATATGTGTGTCCTTGGGGAGAGTCTCATAAAGCATCCTTAACAACATGATCTGAACTCTTCTCTACAGATCTACAGAAAAAAAAAATCATATGGTCTTTGGGACCTTTCATCCCTCTTCTGTTCTCATCAAAGCTTAGAATTACAGAATCTTACACCAGAAAATGTGGGAGCTGGAAAGGCCAGCTCTAATCAAAGGTCATAAAGTACAGAATGTCAGAGCTGGAATGGACTTCAGAAGATAAAACTTAAAATGTGAGAGCTGGTAGAGACCTCAGAACAGAGCTATCTGCTTCCTCAGCTGCTAGGAAAGCTCGGGAAGCAGGGGACCCAGAAAGAAGGAGAAAACCACGGAGGAAGAAGCCAGAGGTCAGACTAGAATGGATTCAAGTGACCAGACAGAAGGGTCCCTGAGAAAGCTTGATCTTGGCTGCATTAGGCTGGACCCCCTAAGGTTCCACCTGTATAAAGCCTATGCTCTGCTTAAAAATCTTCATACTTAAAAGAAGGTAGTATGGTTATACAGTTTGTCCTGATTATGTACTGGCACCCCCAGGCGGCCTTAACTCCTCAGCGACAGCCAAAGTAGACAGCCAGAAGCTGCAGTTTTCCCAAGAAATTATAATAATTCATACTTTATAACAGTTCGAGGTTTGCAAAGCTCATTTCCTACAGATACTTGGTGAAATATTTTATCCCCATTTTACAGATGAGGAAACTGAGGCTCAGTGAATTTAAGTAGCTTGCTCAAGGTCACAGTTAGTTAGTTAGTTTTAGAGCTGGGGATTTACACCCAGTGTCTGAATGAATTTTGTTATTACGTTGTCTAGCTCTATAAAGTATCCCTTTGGCATCCCTCTTGCCATGATACACATTAATTTCTCATCCTTGATGAGCAACTCTAACATTTTCCTAATCATAATCCCTTAGCATGATTCCCTTTCTAAACCTATTCTTTGCTCTCATTAAGACGCCTCAATTCCTCTACCCCTTAATGCTTTCTCAGGATATTATCCTTTCTCTGACTTTACTTTGTTTCTTTCTAATCTCAACCCAACAGTTAGCCATCTCACCCCTACAATGTCCTTTACTTTTGTGTCTCTAGTCTTCTTGTCCTGTTGCTGCCCATCTCTTGAACCTTGGCCTTGGAGCTGTCCTACCATCCACCTCCTCCATTCCTACTCCTGAACAGCTAGAGGAAGTCTCACAACAGTGGTGACTAGGTTCATTTCAAATTTACGTCCTTCATCCTCAAATAACCCCTATTACAGCAAGACATTTATTGCTCCCCAACTGATTTCTTATCTCCCCAAGGGAGCTATTCCAAATCTTATCTTCCCTCCTCAAGTCTCCCACACTTTTCCTCTCCCCCTCCTTAGCTAAGGATCTAACTTTATTGAGAATTCAACATGTGCTCCCTCTCCTCCCATTCTCTTCATCTCCTAGCTCCTTGACATTATCTCCCATACTCTCCCCCCTTTCACAAAGTCTGACACAAAGCTGTCCTCCCTCCTTGCCAAGGCCAACCCATCTATGTGTGCGCCAGATCCCCTTCTGTTTCTTCTGCAGACTGAAGCCTCAATCATCCCTCTTCTCTCTCTCGAATCTTCAACCTCTCCCTACTTACTTATTCCTTCTCTACTGTCTTCAAATATGTACAAGTATCTTCCCTTCTAAAAAAAAAACAACCAAACCTTCATTAGATCCTACCATCCCCCCCAAACTATCCCCATTATCTCTCCTTCCTTTTCAGCCAAACTCCTTGAAAGAGCTGTCTACACTCACTGCTTCCATTTCCTCTCCTCTCACTCCTCAACCCTTTGCAATCTGGTCTCTGATCTCATCACTCAACTAAAAGTGCTCTCTCCAAAGTTAACAATGATCTTTTTAAGAAATAATTTTATTGATATCTTTTTTTTAGTATCATGTAAATTTGCCCCTGTATTTCTCTCCCTTTTCCTTCCTGGGGTGTGAGGGTAGCATTCCTTATAACAAAGAAATACCAGTGATCTTTTAATTGCCAAATTTGATGGTCTTTTCTCAGTCCTACTTCTTGACCCATCTGCTGCTTTTTTCTCTGTTGACCACCCTCTCTTCCTGGACATTCTTTGCTCTTTATGTTACAGTGACACCACTCTCTCTTGGTTTTTTTTCCCAACCTGCCTTACTGCTCCTCTGCTCTCTCATCATCATATCACTCCCCCTAACTATGGGAGCTCCCCAAGGTTTTGTCCTCTTCTCCTCTCTCTCTATACACTCTCTTCTGGTAACATTCTCATGAGTTTAACTATCAATTCTATTCAGATGATTAACACGTGCATCCATATACTCACACACATTTCTATTTATGCATGAGTATGTGTATCACCAGCCCCAATTTCTACCCTGGCCTTCAGTCAGCCCTGCAACACCAATTATCTATTGGATATTTCAGACTGGACATCTCTGAGACATGTCAAACTCAGCATGTCCAAAACTGAACTCAGTATCTTTTCCCCTAAACCCTCCTTCCTCCCAGACTCCCCAATTTCTGTTGAAGGCACCCCCATTTTTCCAGTTCCACAGATTTGTAACCTTGGTATTATCCTCAACTACTCCCCACATACTCAATCAGTTGACAAATCTATCTTTTGAAACATTCTTTTTCTCACCCAAGCCCTTCTTTCCACACATTCAGTCACAGCCTAAATTCTGATTTTCATCATTTTTAGCCCATGTTATTGCAGCAATTTCTTTTTTTTTTTTAAAGGCAATAGAGGTTAAGTGACTTGCCCAGGGTCACACATCTAGTTCATTTCTGAAGCTGGATTTTTTTGAAATTAGGTCCTCCTGACTCCAGGGCCAGTGCTCTATCAACTGCACTACCCAGCTGCCCCTTGCAATAGTTTCCTAATTGGTCTCCCTGCCTCAAATGCCTCTCCACTCCAGTCCATCCTACATACTGTGGCCTAAGTCGTTTTTCTTGAATGCATATGTGACCATGTGACATTTCCCTACTCCTCCACCATCAACTCCAGTGGCTTCCTATTTGCCTCTGAGATAAGATAGAATTTCTTCTGTTTAGCTTTTAAAGCCCTACACAACCTGGCCCTGATCTGTCTTTTCAGCCTCATTGTACATTAACTTCCACTCTTCACCTATTCAATACAGACAAATTGGCCTTTTCTCTCTTCTTCATGATACTCCACCTTCCAACTTCTTGCCTTTCCACTGGCTGTCTCACATGCCTGGAACGCTCTCCCTTTTTACCGTTGCCTAATAGAGTCATCCAATTTCTTTTTAAGATACTGCTTGGACAAAAAATTGGAAATGGCTGAACAAGCTGTGGTTATGGAATACTATTGTGCTATAAGAAATGACAAGCAGAATAATTTCAGAAAAACCTGCAAGGACTTACGTGAACTAATGCAAAGTGAAGTGAGCAGAACCAGGAGAACATAGTACACAATAACAGCAGTATTGTACAATGAAGAACTGTGAATGACTTAACTATTCTCAGCAACCCAATGATCCAAGACAATCCCAAAGGACTCATGATGAAGTGTGCTATCTTCCCTCCAGAGAAGGAACTGATATTGTCTGAATACAGACTGAAGCATGCTATTTTTATCTTTCTTTCTTTCTTTTGAGTTTTCTTATACAAAATGACTAATATGGAATGTTTTACATAGTTGTACATATATAACCTATATCAGATTGCTTACTGTCTCAGGAAGGGAGGGAGAGAGAGAATTTGGAACTCAAAACTTTAAAAAAAATGTTAAAATTGTTTTAACATGTAATTGGGGAAAATCAAATATTATATTTAAAAATATAATTGGAAAAAATAAAATATTATTTTTAAAAATGATATTGCTTAGACACCATCTTCTTTATGTATCCTTTCCTGGTCTTCCCACTTGCCATCTCTCTCAAGTTATCGTCTATTTAAGTCATATATATGTATGTATGTATGTATGCATGTTGATGTTGAATATGTACATATATTTACATAAGAATGTGTCTCTTCCATTAGACTGTAAGTTCTTTAAAAATAGCAATTATTTTTCTTTTGGTACCTGTACCCTTAGTGCCCAGCACAGTGCTCAACACAGAGCAGGTACTTTTACTTGTTATTGATGGATCCATCGTTTGCTATAGCACCTAATTTATAAATTAATTTTGGCAGTATTGTCATTGTGATTTTATTATATGGTTGATATGTTGATATGATATTATTATGGTACAGCCATGACCACTGAATATTCTGAATATTATTTAAGCTGTTCTTTGCTTCTTTGAAGAGGCAGTATGGCATAGTGGATACAGAACTGGCCTGGGAACCAGGAAGACCTAGATTCACAGTTCCCGCCTCTTACCCATACTAGCAGTATGATCCCTGGTAAGTCACTTTACCTCTCCTTGCTCTGGGCAGCTTTCTAAGACTATGATTTGCATAGAAGGTGCTGACCTACATTTTTGGAGGGAGTTTCCTCATCCGAGCTTTTCCCATATTAGTAAAATCATGGAACTATTCCCTAGTTTTCCTTTATCTCTCAAAAGAACATTTTGTAATTGTATCTCAATAGGTACTGAATACGTTTTGTTGGAAATGACTTCCAGGTACTTATTTTAAGTATTTCATAGTCATTTTGAATGAGACTTGCCTTTTTAACTCCTGTCTCCTGAATGTTGTTAGTTATATAAAGAAATACTGTTGCTTTTGTGGCTTTATTTTGTAGCCTGCAACTTTCCTGAAGATACTTTTGTCAACAAGGTATTTTTGCTTTTGTTTTTGCTGATTTCCCAGAATTTTCAAAGTATATTGTTATGTCATGAAGCTTCTAAATCTTCTCCAATTGCATATAATGCTAGTTTAGTTTTCAGTAGATAATTTTTTATCATATTTAAAAAACCCCCTTCTACTGATACTTTGGAGAGTTTTTAGCACAAATGAGTATTGGATTTTGTCAAAGGCTGTTTTTTTCATCTATTGAGATAATCATGTGGATTTATGTATTTTTGTTTTTAATATGATTATGTTAATTTTTCTTTCTAATTTTGCATCTCTTGTATAAATCCAACTTTATAATGATTTTTTATTAATTGCTATCATTTGCTAGAAATTACTACAAATTTTTTTGCCAAGATTTAAATTTAAATTTTGTAATGGATATTCATTAATGATATTCATCTGTATTTTGCTCTCTTTGTTTATCCTTCCCTGGTTTAGATATCAAGACCATTTTATCTCATAACCTATGTTTGATAGAGTATTTTATTTCTCAATTTTTTAGAATAATTTCTATTTTCAAAAGAAGAATGGCAAATGATTAATAGCCATAAGAAAGAGTGTTCCAAATCACTGAGGAATGCAAATCAAAACAGCAGTGAAGTCTCACCTCACAACCAGCAAATTGGCGAAGATGAATGGTTAGTGTTAGAGAGACTCTGGCAAGACAGACAAGTAATAAACTGCCAGACCAGCTGAGAACTGGTCCAACCAAGGCAATTTGTAATCAAGCTAAAATAATTATGCTCATGGCTTTTTCAGTGAGAGATTTCATGGTAAGGCATATGATCCAAGGAAGTCAAAGACAGGAAGAAAGGAAGATTAGGTTAATTCCACTTGGCACTTAAAGGTAGAATGAAGATCTATGGAGGTAAATTCCTAAAAGAAAAAGTGTGGCTATAAATAGGAAATTCCTCACAATCATGGCTGTCCAACAAGGAATAGGCTGCTTTGAAAGGTAGTGAGCTCTCCATCACTGGAGATGTTCAAAGACAAGATAGATGGCCACAGATCAGATGGTGTAGGGGACAGAAATGGTTCAGGTAGGGTTTGGACTAGATTGGCCTTTAAGATTCTTTCCAGTACTGAGATCGTGCAATTCTGAGTCTAGGAAGCTTTGAGGTCATGCAGTAGAATGGAAAGAACGCTGACTCTGCATTCAGAAGTCCTGGTTTTGAAACCTAGTTCTGCTATGTATTGTCTTTGTGACCCTGGGCAAGTTATTTATCTTTTCCTGATCTCTGCTTGCTCATCTCTAAAGGGAGGTGGTTTGACCAAAAGGTAAACAAGCTCTAAGAATCCATCTACCTGTAAATCCTGTAATCTTAGCTCACAATCATGTTGAGGGAAGAACTCCCCTATAAATACATGAAATAAGCCTGGAGAGGCTTTAGAAAAAGTTTAGGGGAATGGGTGGGATGGGCAAGGGAATGGAGTTTGATGGTGATTATGGATGAGTAACGTGTAAAGGAGCAGAGATGTAACTAGGACTCCTTTCAGATGAAGTCAAAACGACTATGGAGTGGAGAGGTAGGGTGGAGGTGAGAACACAGTCCTAGGTTAGAGGGAGAGGGCAGCTCTGTGCAGAGTCAGTCTGGGATGGGGAGGAATCTGAGTCACTCATTTCCAGATTCCACAGGAGGAACCAGGTCCCAACCCAAGCCAGTGCCTATGATAAAGTCCCACATACTCCACCTAGTTATTACTCTATAAAGAAACTTTAGGTGTTTGTTAATGCCAGCTGAGCCTGGGCTGCTTCCCTATTTCATAGAGGGCATGGTTTGCTAACCAAGGAAACTCCAAATGGGTGGGGAAGAACAGCATGTAACTGGACTAGGGACAATATGCCATTCGAGGGCTCAGAGGGTGATCCAAAGTGGAAGGAAGATGGATGAGTTGTCAAACAGTAGAAGGAGCCCCAGCCCCAGTTCTGGTCCCAGAATTTCTACTAATCTGTTTTTATCCCATAGTTATTTCCTTTCTCATAATTGACCCACTGTTGGCAAAGAATTGGAAATTGAGCTTACAGTCTAATGGAGGAGATAACATACAAGCAACTACATACAAACAAGCTATATATAGGATTAATTGGAAATAATTGGGAGGAGGTAGTGTTAAGGGAGAATAAGGAAAACCTTCTTATAGAAGATAAAATTTTATCCAGGACTTAAAGGAAGCCAGGGAAACCAAAAGGCAAATATGAGGAGAAAGAACATTCCAAGCATGGGGGGACGGTCTGGGAAAATGCCCTGTTAGGAGACAGCGTATCTTGGGAAGAAGAGGGAAAGGGCTGAGTTACTCTTGTTTTAATATCCAGGAAATGGGCCACTCTTTCTGGTTTAATGCGGTGGAGTTGCAGTTGCACAAAGTTATCAGCTTCACTTTCTCTTCCAGAGTCCTGAAAGTCCGGTGGGGAGACAAAAGTCAAGACATCTAGTAATGTCCCAGGATACATTGGATGACCTTGGTGCCTTCAATGTCTGAGTGCTCCACAGAGCCTGCTTTAGCCACTTTCATGGCTGTTGGAGCAAATTGTTCTCATCTGCCCATTCCACCAGGAGATGTCTTCACATGCTTGGGGTACATTCTCCTAACTCACTGATATGTTTGAGGTCTGTTGGTTACTGTCTACCTGGTTCAGCCTGTCTGCTGATATATTTTACTGGGGTGTGACTGCTCTGCATGCTATAGCTTTTTGGAACCACAGGTGGAGGCTGGGAGGGTTGGAAGAGAATGTCTATACATAGATCTCAAGTTTCTAGCAGCTTCTGACTTTTTGCAGCATCCTTTTGGGGAGAAATCATGCAACTGAGATGGGGAGGAGTAAGTGGGATTGCACCAAAGCTTCCCTGTTCTTCCTGGTGAGCTCGCTGGAAAAGGGGATGGCACAGAACACCTTTGCTATAGAAAGCAGGGAACAGCTCAGGCAACAGGGCCAAGAGTAGAAAAATGCTGACTAGAATGAGGGAATATGTGACTACATGAGCCAGCAAGAGTGGATGAGAGGGAAGAGAAAATCAGGCTGAACTCGCAGATTGAAGCTGGTGAGACCACTGGAGTCTAGTCCAGGCATAGCACCTTTTCCCCCCATTTCCTAGAGTACTGCCTAGCAAAGCCATCCTGACTACTCTTCCCAGTTCTTCCTGAAGAAGAAAGAAGGGGGAAAGTTTCAAACCCCTTTCCCTTGATGTTATTGGTATTGGATTCTGCTATGTTATATTTTAATGTCTATCTGCATATTGAAAGTGACATTAAAGTACACAGCCATTGAAAATGATCTTTGTCTGAGCCTATAGGTGTGATTGGAATAGGGGAATCTAAAGTCAACTAAGTGGTACCATAGTGCATAGAGTGCCAGGCCTGAAGTCAGGAAAACTTATCTTCCTGAGTTCGAATCTGGCCTAAACACCTACTAGCTATATGACCCTGGGCAAGTCACTTAGCCCTCTTTGCCTCGGTTTCCTCATCTGTAAAATGAGCTGGAGAAGAAAATGGCAAACCACTCCTGTATCTTTGCCAAGAAAACCCCAAATAGAGTCACAAAGAGTCAGACATGACCAAAAAACAAGAACAACTATGTGAATGTAATCCTAAAAGGAGAGGAGATTCTCCCTAGTTTGTTCTGTAGTTATAAGTGAACCAAGTAGAGATTTTCTAAAATTTTAATAAACTCTGAGATCTTGATACCCATTAGATTTTGTGGACCTGGAGAAGCACTTGATAAAGAAATGAGCAAGTAGCAGTGAGAAGTGGAGTTTGGTGTCAGGCAAACACACAGGACCAATTCCCTTACCTGGCTATATAAAGTACAGCTCCTGGTGTCTCTTCCTTTCTTTTTTAACTGAATTTTTTAAAATTTTAATTCATGGAATAAAACAAGCATTTCCATAACATAGTACAATAACAAAGATGATTGCACATGAAACTGCAAATCTACTATGCACAATTTGCTATTTCTTTCAAATATATAACATATATATACATATATACATATATATATATATATATATATATCATGTCAATTTCTTTTTTTCTCCTTTTTTTCTTCCCCTCACTCTAGAGATGGATACCATTAGACAAAAATGTATAATAGTATTTATAATAGTCAAAAGAAGTTATTCACTTAAAGTCATTACTAAAACAATGTTGCTGTTACTGTATACAATGTTCTCTTGGTTTTGCTCATTTCACTCTTCATTATTTTGTGTAAGTCTTTCTATGTTTTTTTGTAAAATCATTGAGTTCATCATTTCTTATAGTACTGTAGTATTCAATCACAATCATATAGCACAATTTGTTCAGCCATTCCCCAATTGATAGGCATTCCTATAATATCTGTTTCTTAGGGGTCAGGCAGGCCCTCTTCTTCCATCACAAGGTATCAGTTGCAACAATCTTCCAGGCCAAGCATTGACTTTAATGACCTACTCTAATACAGGCAAAAGGAACAGGCATGCAATCAACTGTATATAGCTCAGTTATTACTGATACCTAGTACAGGTACACAGTCCAATTTAGTCTAGCTTGGATCAGTCTTACTTTGAAACCCTTCAATGCCTCATACAGTCCCATGAGTTTGATTTCTCTTGTACCATGTCCTCCTTTCCCTGAACTTCTCTTGATCACTTTGGACATGTCAGGAAGCAGGTCAATCTCATGAGCCTTATTTAAAAGCTTTCATAGCCATCCTTCACACTTATAGCCCTATGAAGTAGGCAGTGGATGTATTATTACTCCAATTTGGCAAATGGGACAATTGAAGACCAAAGTAATTAATTGATGTGTCCAGTGTCACACAGTAAGTTAATAGCAGAGACAAGATTAGACCCCGAGTCTGGGCTCCCAGAGGAAGAGCATTCATTCCACCACCTGACCCAAGTTTAGGTATGGGAGAGGGGATTGAAAAACCCAACAGCAGGATATCACAACACCAGCAAGGTCAGGAATAATTGTGAGAGAGAACTACTAGGTACATGCCTGATCAATCTACAAGTGTGTATGAAGTACCATGGCTTCAGGCTCAGTTCTAAATAGCTCCTTTGACTATGACCAAAGGGCTATAAAAATGTGCATACCCTTTGACCCAGCAATAGCACTTCTAGGGCTATATCTCAGAGAGATCACACAAATGGGAAAAGGACCCACATGTACAAAAATATTCACAGCAGCTGTTTTTGTGGTGGCAAAGAATTGGAAATTGAGAGGATGCCCATCAATCGGGGAATGGCTGAGCAAGTTGTGGTATATGAATGTAATGGAATGCTATTGTGCTATAAGAAATGATGAACAGGCTGACTTCAGAACAACTGGGAAAGACTTGTATGGTCTGATGCTGAGTGAAGTGAGCCAGGAGAACATCGTACACAGTAACAGTCACATTATGGAATAATTAGTATTGATAGACTTAACCCTTCTCAGCAGTACAAGGATCTAAGACATTTCCAAAGGCCTCGTAATGGAAAATGCTATGCACAAAGAAGAAAGAACTATGAAGTTTGAATGCAGATTGAAGCATACTATTTGCTATTTTTTTCTTCTGTTGTGTTTTGTTTCCTCTTTCTGGTAGTTCCTCCTATTGGTTCTAATTCTTACCTACAACATCACTGATGTGAAAATATATTTAATAGGAATATATATATATATATATATATATATATATATATATATATATATATATATATATATATAGAGAGAGAGAGAGAGAGAGAGAGAGAGAGAGAGAGAGCTTATATCAGATTGCATGCCATCTTGGGGAGGGAAGTGGGGAAGGAGGGGGAGAAAAATTTAAAACTCAGAAGCTTATGGAAGTGAGTGTAGCTAATCCAAAATTAATTAATTAATTAAATTTTCGAGAATGGATAAATAAATAAATAAATGGCTCCTTTGCCAAATCCCAAGATCCCTAACTCCTAACTTGTAGTCCTCACCACATACATGAGACTCAGAACAAGGCCTCTTCTAGTTTACCATAGGAGCATGGAATTTAGACTTGGGAGGAATCAGAGATCATAGGATCATAGATGGAGAACTGGGAGGAACTTTAGAAATCATAGAATCATTATTTTAGAGGTGAAAGTGACTTTTACAGATTAGGCAACTGAGGCCCAGAGAGAGGAAGTTTAACCAAGGTCACATAGTTCAAACCTAGTCTCTCTGACTTCAGACTCAATAGTGTGCTTTAATAAAGTACCTTGAGCTACAAAGCACCCTAGAAATATGAAATTTTTTCATTCACATTATTGGGCTTGACGGATAACCCAGCACCTTGTTCTTCCCTTTTCTCCTACACATCCCTTTCCTGCTAGGCCCATCCCCTCTCTTTGGGACCTCAAGGTCACCCCCAGGGAAAAGGAAAGTGGTTATCAGCATTTTTGGAAGTCAGCAAAATTTAATTCAGGTCAGAGCTTTGTTTGTGCAACCTTGCCCCAAAAGAACCAATATAATATCTGAGGCAGTTCTCCTGGGACTCCACCTATTGGCTTAGCTATAAATGCCAGGTCCTTCTATCAGTTACCTCAATGGCTCCAGCCCTCATCATGAAGTCCAGGAGCCTCTTCTTCTTCCTGGCATTCCTTGCCCTTATGTTCCTGACATCTTCCGAGAGCCCAAATGCTGCCAAAACAGGTGAGGTCAGGGCTAGGGCTAGTCTGCACAATGGAAGATTAGGGACTCCCTCTGCCTCCCTGAGACTGAGCTTCCCAGGGTAGGAAGCTTTGGCCCTCTGGATGCCATGGACAAAGACAGAAAATTCCAACATTCCCCTCCACCCCATCACAATCTTCTTACCCACATTACCCAATTCCTAAGCAGAGATGCTGTTTGAGAAGTTTCTGAGGGTCCAGGATTCAAAAGCTTCATTGCTGTATTCTGTGTGTCTATCTGAGTTTCACTCTGACACTCTGTCTCTTCCTCACCCTTTGTCTCAGTCATATTCTCTCAGTTTTTTCCTCCATCTCTTTCCGTTTCTTTCTCTTTTTCTTACTCCCTAGCTCATTCTCTCTTTCCATCATTCTATCTCTCTCTGTCTCATCCTCTTATTTCATCCTTTGTCAATGACTCTCTCTGTCCCTGAGATATTTTTTTTTTGCCATTACCATTCTGGTTTTGCCTTTTTCTGGGCAAATGGAGAATTTATTGTTCTTTGAATTAAGAAACCCAAGTTCAAGTCCTTGTTCTTCTACTTATTTAGATAAGTTACCTAACCTCTCTGAGTCTCAGTTTCCTCATCTACAAAATGGGATAACAATGCTTTTTAGCATTGTGGTAGTTGTGGGAAAAGCCCTTTATAAACTTTATGGTTCTACAGGATTGGAAGCTATTATATCACCCCTTTTTTTCTCTCTTCTGTGATGCCTCTTTGCATCTGTCCCTTTTGTGGCTCTTTGGAAATCCTGATTTTCCTTCCTATACTATTAAAATAGTGACTCCTCCATGCTCAGGGTTAGGTGAGCTGTCTCTTGCACACAGAACTTCCCCTCCTAACCCCTATCCACATTGCCTTCCCAACTTATGTCCCAGAGCCTTCCCTCAGCTCAAAAGATCATAAAATTTAGAGATGAGAGGAATCTTAGAGAGCATTTAGTTCAAATTTCCCATTTTATAGAAAAGGAAAGAGAAGGCCAAAATGGAGAAGGTACTGGCCATAGCCACAGAGATAGTAAATAGGTGAGTCTGGATTCTAGGAGATATTCCACCTATGTAAGTGTGAAAAATCTCTCCTCTCCTAAGAGTCTGGCTTCTCTGTCCATGGACGAAGATGGGAATTCAGGCCTTGGCCCCATAGTCCAACCTCTACTTCCTTCTCCAAGTAAAGTGAAGGCAGGGAGCTGCCCCCTAGACAACGTTCGCTGTTTTAAGGAAGATCCTCCACAGTGCAATGATGATGAGCAGTGCCCTCTAGGGCAGAAATGCTGTTATTATCATTGTGGTTTCAAGTGTGTAGAGCCCAGCGGAACAAAGGACCCAGGTGAGGAGGCTCTGGTGCTGGGGCAGGGAGGGGAGGGAAGCTGCAAGTACCTGGGGGCTAAGGAGGTCTCTCCTAGGTAGGGATGGCTATAGTTAGGGCTTCTCATGGAGCCCTCATTGAAACAGCACCCAGGGAGCAAATGGACAGGCTTGTGGGTACAGACTGAAAAATAGGAAGGAGAGACCAGCCACTAAAGAGAAGAGCTTCAATCTCAGAGGCTACTGGGGTCAGAAGCACGATATTAGATTTCCTCCTAGGAAGGAGGGGGGATGGTGATGTACCCTAGATGTGGATTGCGTTGGGCTCCAGGTGTTGGTTATGTCAGGTCGCCTGAGACCAGAGAGAATTGCTGTTGGATCAGAAGAGCAGGAGGTGGGAGCTCTCGGGGCTAATTTTCAGGGCCGGGAGATGGATATTCTCTGGTCAGTCCACCAAGCATGATGGGAATTTGGCATCTCAGGTGGAAACCGGATTTGGAAGGAAGTGCCCTAGAGATTGCTCAACGTTGCCAAACTACAGCCTGGGCTGTAAGGGAGGAGCCCTGGGGTAATCCTGATGATTCGCCCATGTCCTGCCCTTACTGGTTGCAGCAAGGACAGAGCTAGTCTCTCTCTCTCTCTCTCTCTCTCTCTCTCTCTCTCTCTCTCTCTCTCTCTCTCTCTCTCTCTCTCTCTCTCTCTCTCTGTCTCTCTCTCTCTCTCTCTCTCTGTCTCTCTCTCTCTCTCTCTCTCTCTCTTTCTCTCTTCTGCCCTCTCTTTCTCCCCCCCACCTTTGTCTTTGTCTCATACTTTTTCACTGAGTTAATGCCTCACTGACCATCTATTGTCTCTCCCTCTGGCCAATCAGAGCTCCTGCCTGGAAGGACTAGCCCATCCTCCTATGTAGTGACTCTTCCCTGTTTGAAGTCAGGCTGGGCTCAGTCCCCTCTTCTACCAGGGCCTCTTCTTTCCTGGTGCCTTCCTTCTAAACTGAGGATCATAGAATTTAGAGCTGGCCTGAATCTTAGAGAACATCTAGTCCAACCCTTTTGCAACAGAAGAAACAGAATGGGGAAGTAACTTACCCAAAGTTACGATGGTAATTAGAGAGATGAGTTTGCATTCTTGGTGACAGCTCCCTTTGTTAGAGCTCTTTCATCTATCTTAGGAGTTCAGTCTCCCTCTCCATAAGAACTCAGGCTTCATCTACATCCTCACCCTTTTGGCCTTTCTCCAAGAGCCAACAAAGCAGGGACCTACCCCACACCTCCTTTCTGTTGTCTTCTTGCTGAAACCAATCAGTGCCACCCACAGTGCTGGGCAGTGCCCAGAGAGGCAGAAATATTATTACTGTGGATTAAGGTTGTGAGCTCTGAAGAGACTAAGGGCTTGAAATGAAGAGCCCCTGACTAGTCCTAGAGAGGACAAGGCAGGGAAGGCCTCTGGGACTGAGGAGATGAATGGGGTGAGAAGGACAGATCAGCCTTAGGGCTGGGGAGAAGTCAGAAGTACTGGAGGGTGAGGTTGGGGAGGCATCTGGGACTGGGGAGGCCAACGAGGGAAAGACAGACCAAACTCAAGGGCATGAACCGTACTTAACCAATCAATCAATCACAAGCTATAATGAGTCTACCATGTGTCAGGCTTTATACTAAGCACTGGAGAGAGCAGGGAGGAAGGTGGAAATGAGCCTGACCTCAAGAAACTTATATTCTGATGGGAAAGACAACAATTATACTTAAAAGTATGTACAGAGCATGTCTAAAATGGATGCAAAGTAGTTTGGGGAGAGCTACACTAGCAGCAGAAGTGGTCAGGAAAGGCTTCATGGAGAAGGTCCCACTTGAGCTGAGTCTTATTGGAAACCAGCAATTCCAAAAGGTGAAGGTGAGAAGAAAGTGCAAAGGCTTGGAGATGGGAGATTTGTGTTGTGTGCTGTGCAGTGTTATACTCATGGACCAAGGAGTAGGCTGATATAGCTAGATTCAAGAACAGAAGGACAGGAGTAAAGAATAAGCCTGAAAATGTAGGAAAGGGCTAGGTTGTGGAAAGCATTTAAATGTTCAAGAAGAGGGGCTTATATATCATCATCTTAGGGGCAATTGGGAGCCATTGGGCTTTACTGAGAGGGAGGTGGGGTGACATGATCAGACCTTGTACCTTTAGGAAAGGTACTCTGGTACTCAAGTCTGTTTGGGATAGGGAGGGAGGCCAGGTATTCTGGTCTCAACAGGTTGGGAACTGGGATAAGTCCCCTGGACCCAGAGAGGGACAGTGCTGGAGTCAGCATGACAGACTGTATTGTTCAATTTTCAGTATGTTGTTCAGTCATTTTCAGCCATGTCAGACTCTTTATGATCCCATTTTGGGTTTTCTTGTCAAAGACACTGGCATGATTTGCCATTTCCTTCTCCAGCTCACTTTACAGATGAGGAAACTGAGGTAAATAGGGTTAGATGATTCACCCAGAGTCACACTGCTAGTATCTGAGGCCAGATTTGAACTCAGGACTTCCTGACTCCAGGCCTAGTGCCCTATCCACTGAGCCTCAGAAATAAGCAATACTATAAACTAGGGCTTGAATTATAATTTTGTTGATTTATCCAAACTTAAGAAAGTGATGAAGAAAATGTTAATAATGCAGATTATACTTAAAAGCATGTCCAGTATACCCTTACCCCCAAGCCTGTTGTTAAACATTTACCAGCATGCCCTGCCTCTGGGGAAGCCTCTTTTAACTTGTCCAACTTTCTCTCTCCAGCTTCATCAAAGCCAGGAAAGTGTCCAAATGGGCAGTGCCACATGAACAGCCCCCAAGCACCCATGAGAAAGATGGGCAGTGCAAAGGCCCCCTGAAGTGCTGTAAGGGAATGTGGGGGAGATTCTGCATGGCCCTGGAAGGTATGGCATCTATGCAACCTCAGCACCCCCTCCAAATGCCCAGTATTTGTCTGTTCTCTGTGTCCCATATCCATCATCCTGCCTGCCTATTCCCTTTCTTCCCAGTAGGGGTCTCTCCTGATGGCAAGGAGCTCTTCTGATCACCACATGAGTGACCCAATGCCAGGGCCTTTGTCCCAAGCTCGTCTAAGATCAACTCGGGCATTGTGGGCATTCTAGACCTTTGGGGAACATTCTCTTCCTTGTTAATTTCATGGTGTCCAGAAGGCAATGTAGTATAGTGGAAAGAGCACTTAATTTGGAGAAGAAACCCAGAAGAGCTGGGTTTGAATTCCCAGCTAAATCATCCATTGGCCTAGGTTGATAAATTGGGGGGAGGAGTGTGCATGTGTGTTTGTATGTGCATGTATGTGTGTGTGTGTGTGTGTGTGTGTGTGTGTGATTTCTTCAATTAGAATTTTATGAGCTCCATCACTATTTTTAGAACCTACTGGTCCAAAGTCCCTGAAAGAAGTAATACTTCTGGGGGCAGCTAGGTGGTGCAGTGGATAGAGCATCAGCCCTAAAGTCAGGAGGACCTGAGTTCAAATCTGACCTCAGACCTGACACTTACTAGCTGTGTGACCCTGGGCAAGTCACTTAACCCCAGTTGCCCCAAAACAAACAAACAGACAAAAAAAGTAATACTTCTTTTATAATTAAGCTCTCCTTACCAGATCTAGGTACAATTTGATACCTTTCCCCTATGAGCTTAACTGTTAGGATTCCTAGTTTAAGAACAACCTGTACCTCTATTCCCCTTCTTCTTTGTGTAGACAGGCTAAGAATCCAGGTAATCAGGACTGGGTTTTGGGGGCAGGGGGAGAGAAGCAGTTTGGAACTATGAGTCTCTGATCTGGCTTTTTCTCCTTAGATTGATTCCCTCTCTAAGCTGAGGTGGTTGGACTCATATATTTGGACTCTGAAATGGCAGCACTCTCACTCTCTGGCCCTACAACTCTGAGAAGTTGGGTTATCTGTGGGACAGCACCTCCCACAGGTCAGAACAATCAGCACCAACTCCTGGAGGGTGGAGGACCTTGTCTTCTTTGTGTTATCGCAAACAAAATGTTCCAGGCTTGGGTGAAGGTCTGATTACATCTGTTGTCCTTAAAACCCAGGTTGGGATGGGGCTTCACAAGTAGTAGGGACTGACTGAACCCCTGTTGTTGGAACACTTACCATAATGCTTAGTGCAAAATAAAATGCTGGGCCCCATGAGGAGGGGCATAACTGTTTTACATTCAGCAGAATGCAAGTTCTTTGATGTCAACCATTATTTCCTTCAATCTTTGTTTCTCCAGCTTAGCAGAATCCCTGGCACATTGTACATGCATAATAAATCCTCAATGACTGGTTGATTGACTGGGATCTATGTATGAACCAGAGTCTCCTAGCATGTATGACTTCTGAGGTTCGTGGACTTTTATCTGAAAGAGTTGGGAAAGGAGAAGTCATCCAGAGACTGGCCCATCCCCAGTTGGCTGAGTCAGAACAGTGTCCAAGGTCTCTGACTTCTTCCTTAGGCTTAGAGGATTACTAGATACTAGAGTGGAAGCAGTTACTTCTCACTCTATTTCTCACTTCTTCAGTCAAATCCTTGGGGTTGTTAGAGGTGATTATTAGCTGATTAGGGAGCAGAGTTCTACCTAAGCATCATTTCACCTAGAACTGAAGCAGTTTTGGGAGTTGGAGTGAGGTTGGGAAATGAGAGAAGATCTTGCTAGATTAGCAGTCATAGGGAGGCAAAAGCCCGGGGCAGGAAGAGATCTGAGTCATTGGTCTATGGACTTCCCAGGAGAAATGAGGCCCAAGACATTTTGGTGAAAGTCCCCAACACCACACCTCATTACCATTCTATTTTTTTTCCCTTTTTTTTCCTGTTTTCTTATTGTTTGGCAGTGGGGATTAAGTGACTTGCCCAGGGTCACACAGCTAGTAAGTGTTACATGTCTGAGGCTGGATTTGAACTCAGGTCCTCCTGAATCCAGGGCTGGTGCTCTATTCACTGCACCACCTAGCTGCCCCTCATTACCATTCTAGAAAGAAACTTCAGGTCTTAACACCAGCTGAGCCAGATTTGCTCCCCTGATTCAGAGAAGGCATGGTTTACTAACCAAGGAAACTCCAATCGGGTGAAAAGGAGTATCATGTAATCTGAGTATGGACCACCCCTATCAAGTCTTGTAGTCAGAGGAGGGCTCAGAGTGGTCTGAGGTGTATAGGTGAGTAGGCAGGCTGTGGCATGGTAGTGGTGGAAGGAGCCCCAGCCTAGAAGTCTAGAGACCTGAATTCTAGTCTCAGATCTGCCGTTAACCTGTTTAAGCTTGGGCAAGACCCTCCCACTCTAGGAGACTCAGCTTCCTTCCCTGCAAAATGAACATGTAATGATCTCTGAAGTTCCTCCCAGCTCTAAAGTTATATGTTCTTATGACAATCAAGGAAGGCTTCCAGGAAGGGGTTATCTTGGAGACAGGTTTTGGAAGAAGAGATGGATATGATTTGGTTAAGAATTTAGGATGGCAAAAGCTTGGAGGTGGGGTTGTTCTAAGTGGACTGTGGGGTCTGGCACCATCTCTAGGGAGGTCATCTAGGGTAAATCACAATGTCCTCCCAACACCCCAAATCCCTAAATAAATATAGAAAAACCAGCATTACTATTCAGTTAACATGAAGGTAAAAGATAGATGAAGGGGGGAAGGTAAAGGAGATCTTCCTTGCCTTTGTCCTAGAGATAGAGATTGTAATGGAATGAGCCATATATATGTGCCTTAGGGGGAATTTTTTTTGGGGGGGGCGTTATTTTTTTGTTTTGTTTTGAAATAGCAACAGAAGCCTTCCCGAGTCACTGAGTTGATGGGGAAGCTTGTCTAGGCAGGGATGGCCCAGAGAAGGACGCCTGCTTAACCCAATAGTGATGTCTCCCCTCTTTCCCCTACACCCTTCTCTAAAAGCTTTGGCTTGACCCTAGTTCTCTTCTCTCTTCTCTCTCTCTCTCAACATCACAATACTCTCACAGGAATCAGGACAGATTAGTCCAAGAAATTCTTAGCAGCTACTGCCAGTAACCGAACAAGAATAATTCCCATTTTTCCCTAGGACTTTAAGGCTTACAAAGCACTTACCTCATAACAATCTTGTGAGACAGTTACTGCAAATATTTGCCTATTTTATGTGTAGCCCCACCCAGTCCCCCACCCCATTCAGAGATCAGAGATTCACAGCTTGGCATCCTAAGGAGGGAACTACTTTCCTAGATTTTAAAGGGGAATTCTGTGGGTCTACACTCCCCAGACTATAGTTTAGCGATCCCCACCAGTGATCTTACCTTTAATAATCAGCCTATAGACCCAATGTGGGCAGCTAGGTGGTGCAGTAGATAGAGCGCAGGGCCTGAAGTCAGAAAGACTCATCTTTCTGAGTTCAAATCTTTCTTAGCTGTGTGACCCTGGGCAAGTCACTTAACCCTGTTTGCTTCAGTTTCCTCAGCTGTAAAATGAGCTGGAGAAGGAAATGGAAAACCACTCCAGTATCTTTGCCAAGAAAACCCCAAATGAGATCAAGAAGAGTTGGACACAACTCAGAAATGAGTGAACACCAAGAAGATCCAAGTAGTTCAAAACAAAGACAGTAGCTGTAATACATCTCTCCATCCATACACCTGGGGTGTAATCCTCACCCCCACCCTTCACCTCTGCAAGTGTACACAGCGTCCATGGGAAAAGGAGGCACACACTTAGATAGTGAGGCATACACCTAAGAAACACATATGGCCAAGGCAACCCATACCTCTAGTACTGTAGGGTTTGAAGCCCTTCATCTTCTCATGCTCTTACTCTGCTCCTCCCTGGGCACAAAGTCTCTTCTGGATTGGTCACTCATGTGAGTTTCCCAGGCAAGCTTCTCTATGAAGGTCAACTGCCAACTGCGAGTTCTAATTCTCCCTTGAGTCCATGGTTGGCTCTCTTCTCCGCAGCCAGGGGTCATGCTCTTTGAAGCTGCTTCCTTCCTAGAATGCTGCCTCTCTTGTCTGGCTCTGCTCCTTGGTGGAAACAGTGTCTCCTACTGGGTGAGCAGCTCCAAAAAAAGATTGTGGCTTTTGGAATGGGGAGGAGAGAAAATCTGTTACACCCACTGATTCCATCTGGTAACGGTTCTGAAGTCTTCCAAGGCCGTTCTATACAGATGCATCCTGCCTTAAACTGCTCAGCTATCTGCAATTGACTTCAGGGCTTGGTTGATTTTTCTTCCACATTAGTCATATTGTGACAGAAGAATCAAAACAAAAAGGGAAAAACCATGAGAAAGAAAAACCAATTAAAAAAAAAGAGAAAATAGTATGTCTCAATCTGCATTCAGACTCTGCAATTCTTTGTCTAGATGTAGATAGCAATTTCTATCATGAGTCTTTTGGAATTGTCTTAGATCGTTGCATTGCTCGGAAGAGCTAAGTCTAACAAAGTCAGTCATCACACAATGTTACTGTTACTGTGTGCAGTGTTCTGGTTCTGCTCACTTTACTCAGCATCAATTCATGCAAGTCTTTCCAGGTTTTTCTGAAGTCTGCCTGCTCATCATTTCTTATGGAACAATAGTATTCCATTACATTCATATACCACAACTTGTTTAGCCATTCACCAATTGATGGACGTCCCCTTAGTTTCCAATTCTTTGCCACCACAGAAAGAGCTGCTGTAACTATTTTTGTACATGTGGGTCCTTTTCCCTTTTTTATGATCTCTTTGGGATACAGACCTAGTAATGGTATTGCTGGATCAAAAGATATGCACAGGTTTATAGCCCTTTGGGCATAGTTTCAAATTACTCTCCAGAATGGTTGGATCAGTTCACAACTCCACCAACAATGCATTAGTGTTCCAATTTTCCCACATCTTCTTCAACATTTATCATTTTCCTCTTTTGTCATGTTAGCCAAGCAGATTTTGTTTTTTAAAAAACCTCCAGAGACCTGGCCAGTTTTCAGTTGGCCAATGCCAAGTTCCTCTTCTAATTCAATCAGATCACTTAGTCATACTTTGTAAAAGGATAACAAGGTATAGATACACTTTTGCATTTCTTCCACATAGTAACACCTTGCTATCCCTGTTATCTGCCCCTTGCTTTCAGTGAGTATGTCAGCTAAGTTGAGGGGTAGAGGGTGGGAAATTGCTTCATAGATAGAGCTGGAGCATTCAAAACCAACACTCACCTTATATAGAGGAGGTTGATGCTCAGAGAATTAATGTGATTTACCTAAGGTCACACAACTAATGAGGGAGAGAGGTAAAACTTGAACCCAGGTCTCTTGACTCTTGATCTAGAGTTCTTCCTACTATACTATGTTGTTTTCATAATCCTGCCTCTTCCTCCTCTGCTCCTCCCTCCATCCCAGGACTATTTTGGGGAGTGAGCCCTTTCTTTTCTTCATCTTTTTATACCTGTCCTCTAAAGCAGTCTCCAGGATTCAAGGGTCTCAAAATGCAGAGGCTATGCCAAGCTGGCACTCGGTCCCAATAAGGCAAGAGAGTATGTTAGTTCATTCCCTCTGCCCAGTAGTTTTTATCTTTGCCTTAGGAACAGCAGGCACCTAATCCCCTAGGGAATTCTTATGGCTGGGCCTTTCCAATAACTTGGGAGGAATAGAGATACTGGTGGACTCAGTCCTAGCAAGATGCTACAAAGGAGTCATTCCTCCAGGATACAGATTCAAGTGGAGTCTTGGGGCTAGCTCCGACATTTCCTGGCCAGGTGCCCTAGGGTAAGCCATAGGCTTTCTTTGGGCCTCAATTTCCTCATTTGTGACAGATAGGGAGCTGTAAGCATTCAGGAGCTCCCTCTTCCTGAGGGGGTATGGGGAGGGAGCCAACCTTTCTAGGTGATTGGTATTTTCCCCAGGTTGCTGTGGAATTATCCTCACCATTCATGCTTTCCCAATGGAGGAAGAGCCTGATAAATGAAGACTTTATCATAGTCTGGTGACTTCAGAGGGACCTCATTTGAGAATGCCTCTGCCTCAATGACCCTCTCTTTGTATTATAAAGAAATGACTTCCAATTAATGTTCAGTTTATGTCTTATTGGTTGAAGCACAGGGCACCTTTGGTTGATATATCAGCTGCCTGTGTGTAGATGGTTGATAAACTGGAGACTATATCCTGTATTTTAGGTTGGAGTCTTTAGGTATTTTTATGTATTGATTGGGTTATCAGAGTGTAACAGGGAATATGAATGTATTTGGACTGCTACCTCTGTGGGCAGGGAAAAAGTTCTGAAACTCTAACTGGGAATACTGGGAGTTACAGCACAAGAGAAGTTTCATTCTCTTCCTTGGAAGAGATTTTATCATCAGTCAGAGTTCCTCTAAGGGAGGAACTAATTGTACCAATATATAGGAAGAGAAAGAAGAAACCAGTTGGTGGCAGGAAGAAAAGGGGGAATGGATGGTGGTAGCCAAAGCAGCTCGTATGATGGCTCCTCACACAGAAAAAGAAGCCTCCATAAATCTCTGCAATATTGATTTCAAGACTAGAGATTAATGTCTCTGTGTATGACCTTTTGAGTGATTACAAAAGGTCAACTTTTCCCCATTCTTCAACAGATCTGTTTTTTTTAAGTCTGTTTGTAACTTCTAATTGAATTGATGTCCAAAGCCTTTTTCCCTTGACCTAAAATACTATGATCTACCCTAAATTCTGTTTGATGCATGTCTGTATATTTATTCTGCCCTGGGGAAAAGCAACTGTGGGATGAAAGTGAATGATTAGTTGGAAACACACAAAATTTAAGTAGGTTTGAGATCTAAATCTCTCTATAAAACTAGTTGGAAGTTCCACAAGCTACAAGTGTGAAATGGTAATGACTTTATTATTAATGTAGTGGCCCTTTTATGAGCTTCTAAAATAGCAAAGAGATGGCCCATGTGGGAAAAATTTACCCAAGGCTAAAGCTGAGAGCTCCATTATTTGTAACTAAAACCGGCTGTCTTAGACCTTAGATGTCTCTGGCAACTCTCTTGACTCTGAACAAGGGGCAGGGTTAGAGGCACAGGACCAAAATGAAGGCCACACCATGGGAAGGAGAAAAGTATGGTCTGGAAGTCTCTTCCAATTATCCTATGCAATGACTCTGGGAATCGACTCCTCCCCTTTTCTTTTGGGAAGAAGGAGTTTAATTTTTTTTTTTTTGAGTGTTCAAATGAACTTTGACCCACAGCTACACCTGCTGGTGTGAAGTGGGTTATTGACAGCATTATCCTGGACGCAGGGAGTCTGGGACATCTCTTGCATGAGTGGAAGTTTTAGTGAGACATGGGGATGATGGCTGTATGGGCTCATTCTCTCGGGGTTTTTTCTCCTTCCAGAATGGCTAAGGAGCTGGACTTTTTCTTGTGGGCTGTGGGATGTATGTGTGGGGGAGGAGAGTGGTGAGAATAGATGTGACAAAATACAAAAAAGCTTCCAGCCTTTTCCAGTCTTTTTCTCTATCACCTCAGAATTCGGAATCAGTGGCAAGGGACCTTAGAACATAGAATGTAAGAGGAGGATTATAAAGGACTTTAGAGATCCTTTTGTCCAATTCCTTTACTTCACAGAAGAGGAAAATAAGAAGCAAAGAGGAAAAATAACTCATCCATTGTCCCCAAAGCCAGTAAGGGGTAGAACCCCAAATCAAGGCCAAAATTTCTGGAAGTTCAGTAAACATTCTATTTCAATACACTACTCCTCTTGAAGTTTCTCTCTTTGAGGTCTGGCCTTCCTCTTCCTTAGTCACCAGCTATTTGTTGCAGTAGCCTCCCAGGCCAAATCTTTAGTTCAATAGCAATAAAATTCTATCAAATACAGGCTAGAGGATTAATCAAGGCACACTCTAAATATAGATGTGCAATTACAGGCACCCAGAGTAAGTATAGAATGAAGCTCACTTGAGCTTAAATCAATCTTACTTAAAAGTCCACCCATTCAGGAGAAATAAAATATTATATGTTATTTTAAAAATGCAAGAATGCATAGGAATAAATGGACCACTGTGTAATGGTAAGCAGTATCTATTGACAACCAAGAATTAGCATTATGGTAATGGAGAAACTCTAGAAGTTTTTCCAATAAGAATAGAAGGAAAGCCAGGATGTTCATTGTCAGCACTAAAATTTAATATAGATCTAGAAACAAGGCCTGTAGCAATGACAAGGGAAAAAAAATGAAGTAATAAACATAAAAAAAGAAACAAAATTATTGCCACATATATATATATATGCCACTTAGACAATCCTAGATATAAAACTTTAAAATATTGAAACAATAAAGAAGCTTGACATAAAAAAGTCCACCCATCTGTAGAGTCTTATTTTACGGAGTTTTACCACATGGAACTGTGCAAGCCCATGAGTTCAGTCTATTTTGAAGCCAAGAGTCACCCTGGTCACCCTTTTGGCCATCTCAGGAAGCAAGGCCATCTCACTGGCAATTTCAAAAAACTTTCAGAGCTATCATATCAGAAGCGGTATTATTATTTCCATTTGACCAATAGGGCAATTGAAGAGCAAAAGAGTTAACTGATGTGCTCAAAGTCACACAGAGAGACACGATTAGAACCAGATCTTCCATTGTCAGAGTATTCATCCCACTACCCAGCTCAATTTTAGGCACAGAAAGAAATGTTGAAAAAAAAACTGTCTCAGCTCAGGGGGAATAAGCATATATTAAACACCTACTATGTGTCAGGAACTGTACTAAGTGCTTAACACATTATCTCAATAGATCCTTCCAACCCTAGGAGGTAGATGCTGTTATTATCCCCATTTTACAATTAAGGAAACCGAGGCAAATAGAGGTTAAGTGACTTGCTCAGAGTCATTATAGCTAATAAGTATTTCAATCCAGATTTGAACTCAGGTCTTCCTGACTCCAAGTCTCAATCCATTGAATTACCTAGCTGCCCTTATCAGAGATGAGATAGATAGATGGACAAAGCATTTATTAAGCACTTACCGTATGCTGATCGCTGTGCTAAATACTAGATAGCAAATAAGACAGTCCCTGTTCTCAAGGAGAGTGTATGCTAATAAGGGAATACAACATATTAATAGGTACTTTAAAATGGGGAATGTGGGCTAGAAGGAGTATGGAGGTTTGTGTCCTGGCCAGATAAGGCTAAGGCTCACCCATGGGGGGTGGGGCAGGTGGAGTCCATGTTTTGGGTGGGGCAAAAATGGTAGAAGAGTGGGACCATGGTGAGCCATCATCACTAATGGCCAGGAAGATAGACTACCTGAATGACGCCTATATAATGTACAAAAGCCCTAAAGGAAAGCTCTAATTATGTTATTGTGCTAGCACTGTTTCTGCTCAGGTCTCATCACTCTATGGTTTCAGTTCCCCTGTCCCACCAGAGAGCCATCTCTAACAACAAATAGCTAAAAAAATAAGAAAGAAAAAGCTATTCAGTAAAACTAAACAAGACATCAATCAAGTCAAACAATAAAAGAAGTGCTCTCCCTCATTTCCCCAAAGAAAGAAGAGAAAGCGATGCATTCTCCCACGCCCTCTCCTGAGTCAACCTGGATCAGTATCATTTCACTGCGCTCAGTTTCATTGTCTTCGAATTTACACTGTTGTAGTTGCTGTGTCTGCGTTCTGCTTACTTGACTTTATCATTTCTCACAGGTCTTCCCATGACGTCCTGTACTCTATGTATTCATCATTTCATGTGGAGCAGCAATAGTAGATGATATTCTTCTACCACAATTTGTTTCACCATTTTCCCATCAGTGTACATCCACTGTTTCCGTTTTTGCTGCTACAAAAAGAGGGCTTCAAAGATATTTTGTTATGTATCGTATCTTTATTTTTCTCTTTGACCTCCTGGGGTACGTGCCTGGAAGTGGAATTTATGGGTCAAAGGTAATTTCTCAGCATAATTCCAAATTGCTTTCCAGAAATTGTTGGCCCAATTCACAGCTCCACCAACAGTGGATCCATGTGCTTGTCTTTCCATAGTACTGACAGCATTGATTATTCCCGTCATCTATCATCTTTGCCAATGTTCGGGGTGTGAGGTGAAACTCCAGTTTCTTGTGATCTGCACTCTGATGATCAGTGATTTGGAGCAGCAATATGTGGTTGTTAATAATTTTCAGTTCTTTTGAGAACTATTTGTTCATGTATTTTATCTCTTATCCACTGCCATCCCCTAATTTTTAGTAGCTCCTTTCAAATGTTCTATGGTACCCATCCTATAATCCTCACAGAGACCCACCCCACCCAGGAGACACAGAACATGGACCTTAGAGATCATAGGATCATTGGAGTATGATGGGATCAGCCTAGAGTAGAGGAAGACCATTGGCCAGCTTGCGTCCATCTCAGTGACAAGCAGTGCCCCAACACCTAACACAGGGCACTGTACCCCATAGACCCAGAGATCAGCTCAAACATTCCTCAGCCCCCACCACCCATCTCCCTAGGCATTGTCCTGGGCATAGCCCCCAGCATCACCCAGGCACTGACCAGGACATTGCCCACAGCATCATGCAGGGCAAAACCTCTGGCATCACCCTGGGTACCTCCCTTGGTGCCAGCAGGCACCAACTCAGGAATAGCTCTGGGCATCATGCCAGGCAACATCCTGGGCATCACTTCAGGCATTACCCCAGGCAACACCTGGAATCTAGCTGTGGTCATTGCCCCAGTCACCAACTATGACATAGCCTTGGAGATTGCCCCACGTACCACCAGAAACATAGCCCTGGGAATTGGCCCAGGCATCAACTCAGGCATAGTCCTGGGCATTGCTTTGGCATCACCCAGGGTGCATCCAGATCCAGCACCCACCCACACTCCATCGCCATTCAGGGACCCCTGTGCTCCTGACCTCTCCATAAACCACAGACCTAGCCTCGTTTCAAGGACAGTTCTTGAGGAGTAGTAGAGTGTACAGGGGTTTACACTCCCAGAAAGGATTTCCCTCTGCTGCCATTGAGTACAATCAATAACCTAAGAAGAAAAAGTCTCTACAGCAATCCCAACAAGTGGTTATCCAACTAGAAGCTTGAAGACCTCATCTGAAAGCAACCCAGTGGAGAGTTCTCACTTTGAAAGAGCTCTCACATTTGACATGGAGGGGATCTTGGAAATGATTTAGGTCACTAACTATCTCCCCCACCCCACACACCACCCACACCCCTAGCCAATACCTTACTTATTTTTACAAGTGAGAAAACTCTAGAGAGGCCTAGGAAGAGGAAGTCACTTGCCCAAGGTTTCATAATCCCTGTGCTCTTTTTTTTCCCAATCTAGTAAAGATGTTTCTAACAGCAAAGCAATTTAGACATGTGGGCTAATATGACTATTGCGTTTAGCAGACAGTGTATCATCCTGCTCCTCCCTTTTTTTCTCATCTTCTCCCAAAACCTGAGGCCTAATGCTTGGGGCCTCAGAGGCTCCTGGGGACAGGGAAATGGCTCTCAGAGAAATGGAATTCTAAGATCATTCAATTTAAGTCCAAACTTCCTGCTTGTGCAACTCCACCTGGAAAAACCCAACACTGAAACGTCACCAGTTTGTGTAGATATAAATGCCAGGCCCCTGCACCATCTGCCCCTATGTTCTCTGTCTCAGCTCACCATGAAGTACAGGAGCCTCTTTTTCCTTGTGGCATCCCTTGCCCTTGTGATGCTGGCATCATCCTGGACCCTTAAACCTGCTAAAAAAGGTGAGGTCAGGGGAGTCATCAGGATGCAGAACAGGGGATTCCCTATACCCTTCCAAATCGTTTGTTAAGTTTTTCAATTGTGCAGAGTTTAAACTTCATCTTCATGGTCTGTGGGTCTCTCTGTCTGAATCTCACTGTCTATCTCTGTCTCTCAACCTTTTTCTCAGTCTTATTTTCAGCTTCAGTTTGGTTCTTCCTTCCTCTCTTCCTTCCTCCCTCCCTTCCTCCCTTCCTCCCTTCCTTCCTTCCTTCCTTCCTTCCTTCCTTCCTTCCTTCCTTCCTTCCTTCCTTCCTTCCTTCCTTCCTTCCTTCCTTCCTTCCTATCTCTTTTGCTGCCCTGTTCATTCTCTTCATCATTCTATCCCTGTCATCATCACTCTCTGTCTCATTCTCGTTATCTGATTCTTTCCCTATCCCTGGTTTTCTTGCCATCATCTCCTTCTGTCTTTTATCTCTGGGAGGCAGCATGACACAATGCAAGGTTATTTGTTTGAGTCGGGAAGCCTGAATCCATTCCTTACTTCCATAAGGCTCTTAACCTCCCTGATTCTCGGTTTCCTCATCTACAAAGTGGGATGCTAATGCTTTTATCTCATAGGATTATTGTGGGCAAAGCCATTTATTAAGTTGAAGGTGCTATAGAAATTGAGAGCTATCATCTTCCCCTCCCCCATTCTCAGTCACCCTTTGCCTGCCTGTGTCTCTCCCTCTGGCTGCCATCTGCTGAAAGACTTACCTTTCCCCTCCTGTGCTATTAAAGAGAGGGCGGGTTTTGGAGCCAGCAGACCTCAGTCTGAATCCCAGCTCTGCCACTCCTGACTTGGGTGATCTTGGAGGAGTTGCTTATCATCTTTGGGCTTTGGGTCCTTGTGTGGACAATGATTTCTGAGGGCCCTTGGAGCTCTAAATTCATGATTTTGCTATCCTATATTTCCTTAGAGTTGATTACCAAGGTTTCCCTCATTCCCCAACCCCACACCTCACTTCCAAGACCTTTCTTTCAGCTCTTAGAATCATAGAATTTAGAGCTGGGAGGGGTTATGGAGATATTCTAGTCCATCCCTATCATGTCAGAGAGAAGGAAACTGAAATACAGTCAGGAAGTGACTTGCCAATTGTTAGAGAGTTAATAAATAGATAAGTCTGGATTTCTGGAGACAAGTCCAAGTGTGAAAGTCCAGACTTTGTTCATAAGCATGGGTGGGAGCTCAGGCCTAGTCCGTGTCCTCACACCTTTGGTCTTCTTCTCTAGGGACCAAGAAAGCAGGGAGTTGCCCCGACGATCCATTCCGCTGTATTCGGGGAGAGCCTAGTGAGTGTGTGGGAGATGAGCAGTGCCCCCAGAATCGGAAATGCTGTTATTATCGCTGCGGCTTCAAGTGTGTGCACCCCAAGGAGACTAACAGCACAGGTAAGGAAGCCCAGGACTGGGGGGAGGGGGACTAGAGGCACCTCAGGTTGGGGAGGCCTCTGCCAGGAAGGGGTGGCTGCATCCAGGGCTTCTCTGGAGTCCCACCAGTCACAGCAATGCCCAAGGAGGGAATGGACAGCCTTGTGGGTGGAGGCCATAGTGAGAGGGCAGATCAACCCCCAAGGCAATGAGCCACAGTCCTAGAATCTTCTAGGTCTGAGACTGCTGGGAGCAGGAGGGGAAAGGGAGATTTCTCCCTAGGAAGGTGGGAACTGAAGGCTTAAGATGTGGGCTGTGATGAGGTTCCAGATGTTAGCTATGGCAGGCCTCCTCGCACTGGAGAGAGATGCTGTGGGGTCAGCCTGCCCATCAGGGCAGGAGATAGGAGCTCCAAATTTGGATTGTATCAGATTACTCTGGGACCAGATAGGGATGCCCTGTGGTTGGCCCATCCAGTAGAAAGTGAGCTGAAGAGATGCATCCTAGAGACTGACTTGTCCTGGTCTTATCTTTGTTAGCTCCAACAAAGGCAGGGCAGTGTCCACCTAAGACGAGCCTTTGTCTGACCCCAAACCAGTGTGAAGATGATGGGCACTGTCAGGGCAACATGAAGTGCTGTCAGGGCCTGTGTGGGAAGGTCTGCACAGCTCCAGTGACAGGTATGGAGGGTGCTCAGTCCCCTTCTTTCCTCTTTTCCCTTTATTTATCCCTTTATCTTAACCTCAGAGCTGGAATCCCAAAGGGATTCTCTCTTTCTCTCTGTATCTCTCTCTTCTCCATGTCTCTTTCTGTCCTGCACCGCCTCCCTCTGCCCCTTCCACCCCCAATCACCAAACCAATCATCCTGGGAAATAGGACTGTCCATGGGAGATTTTTCAGTCTCAGAGCTCCAGCCCCAGGACTCCTTCCTGATGTGACTGGTACTTTGCCTCAGGGATGGAATGTGGGAACAAAACATATAGAGTACTCAGCCAGGGTCTAGTCTTCTAGGCAGGTGCCCTGGCCATGGGCATGGATGGAAGTACAAGGCTAGTTCCCATTCTCACACTTTCTCCAGGATCCAAGAAAGCTGGGACTTGCCTACCTTTCCTTAGATTCCTTCCACTCTATTCATGCTGAAACCAGCTAGCACCACAATGCTGAGCAGTGTCCAACGAAGCAGAAATATTGTGATTACCACTGGGGCTTTTAATGCGTGAGCCCTGAGGATATTAAAGCCTGAAATGAGGAAACCTTGGCTGGATCAGAATTATGGGCAAGGAGGAAAAGAGACCCCAGAGAGTGAGACTGGGGAGACCACAGGAGAGAAGGACAGACCAGCTTTAGAGAGGGAAGGAAGAGAGGCCAAAAGCTTTAGAATCGAGGCTGGGGAGGCCAAAGACGGAAGGCGAGACCAGACTCAAGCTGATGAGTCACAGCTCTAGAGGCCTCTGAACCTAGGTCTGAGCCTGCTGGAGTAGAAAGAAGGAACAGAGATTCCATCTGACTCCAGGATTGGGAGCTGGGGTAAGACCCCTGGCCCCAGTAGGAAATGCAATCTGGGGAATTTTCCTCCCTCTCCATTTTAATCAAAGCCAGGGAAACACCCCAAACTCCCGGGCCAGTGTAACACAGTCACTGTGAAGGGTAAAGGAAATACTAGGCCCCCTCGAAGTGGTGTAAGGGGATGCAGAGGGACATCTACATGTCCTCGGAAGATAAGGAATCTATGTGATTTCAGCCCACCCCTCCCCCAAACGAATAGCATCTAGCTGTTCCCATTGTTCAATGCCCTTGGCCCTCACACCCATGCAGAACCCTTGGACCAGATCTCCCTTCCCCTCATTCTCTGACCCAGGAGCTTTCTCTCTGCGTCCTATATGAGTGGGCAGTTGCATGGGTGGGGTGGGGGGCCCTCCTCCCAAGCAAAGCCTGCCATCTCCTGAGCCACTGTTCAGCCAGTGCTCGCTTTAGAGACATCCTTCCCACAGTTCATTTCCGGGTGCTAAGGTGAAGCGATGTTGGCTCGTGGAATGAGCATGGGATCTGGACCCGAAGGATCCGGTTGAAATCCCAGCTGTGGCACTTGCTACCTGAATGACCTTCCTCAGGCACTTCACGTTTCTGGCCACATTTTTCCCCCTAAAAAGGAGGGTGTTGGACTAGATTGTTTGGAAGATTCCTTCTAGGGCTAAATTCTTTGAAACTTACGACAAACTAAGTGGTCTTCTGAGAATTCCCCAATGCCCAGTGTTTCCTGAGCAGTGGTTTATCTTCCTAGTACTTTGATTTCTGCCTTGGACCTTCATCTTCTGATCTAGGAAAGAAAGAAGTATTCATTAAATACCCACTATATGCCTGGTACTGTGCTAAGCGCTTTATAAATATTATATTGTTTGATCCTCACAACAATCCTATGAGGCAGATGCTATTATTTTCCCCATTTTACAGTTGAGGAAACTGAGGCTAAGTGACTGGCTCAGGGTCACACAGCCAGGATTTGAACTCAGGTCTTACCTGATTCCAAGCCTTGCCCTCTATCCACTGCACCACCTAGCTGTCTGTTGACATTTAACCAGCCAACACAGGATGAAGCTATATTGGCTGCCTAAACTGTCAATTGGGTGGTTAGGTTGCACAGTGGATAGAGTTCCAGGCCTGGAGTCAGGAAGGCTCATTTTCCTGAGTTCAGATCTGGCCTCAGACACTTACAAGCTGTGTGACCCTGAGCAAATCACTTAACCCTATTGCCTCAGTTTCCTCATCTGTAAAATGAGCTGGGGAAGGAAATGGCAAACCACTCTAGTCACTTTGCCAAGAAAACCCTAAATGGGGTCACAAAGAGTTGAATACAACTGAAACGAGCAAACAACAACAAACCGTCAATCAGAATCTCTCATCAACCATGATTTTAATTGATTAGATTGTCACTACTGATTGACCACTAAAGTATGCAGTGGCTGGGTGAAAGAAGGAAAGGAGTAGTGGATTCAGTTTTGCATGCTCTAAAACTATTTGCAGGATCTGCTGCAAATCCTAGGTCCCTGCAAGAAAACTCACATCTTCTATAACGAATTTCTCTTTATCCAGTACTAGATACAGTTTGATGCCTTTTTCTTGTACACTTAATGCTGGAATTCATGATCTCAGGGTGTCCTGTCCCTCCATCTTCTTTGGATGGACAGACTAGCAACTGAGAGAGCCAGTGCCGGATTGGGGGTGGGGGAAAGGGGGCATAGTTTAGAACTTCAAAGCCCTGCTCTGGTTTTCTCTCCTTAGACTGATTTCTGCCCTTGAGCTGAAGTTGGACCCTGTAGACCCGGACTCCATGAAGACAATGTTCTCTGCCATTAGGACTCACTCTCTCCAGGAAGTAGGGGAGTAGCTCTCATATCCAGGGCTTGTCACCAATAACTCCCAGAGACTGAAAGACCCTATGTTCTTCTCTGTATTCCTTTCAGCCTGAGTACAGAGCTTAGCATATAGTATATACTCAGTGAATCACTGTTGGAATAACCCTTACCCCAAGCTTTAGTGCAATATGAAGTACTGGCCCTGTGGGGAGGGAATCGGGGTGGGCTATCGGTTGTTCTGGTGTTATGTGGGCCATTTCACTGTGACCACATGGTGTCTGCTTTGTGGTTTCTATACATCTGCTTATGACAGGCATGAAAACATATTTGCTTACTAGGATTCTCTACCTGTGATTGCCATCCTTCCTCTGATGAATATGAATGAATTGATATTGCTTGCTAGAGGAGACATGCATGCACCCACACATTTATGCACATATATGATAGCAGCCAATTAATATTAATTAATATTCATAATTGAGTCCTTTTTCTCCATGTTAGAATCTTTGCATCCTTATCCCTCGTAGAATCTGAGTTAGCATTCACATGTGTAATCCTCAGAGAAAAAGCTAGAAGCACCTCCAGCCTAAGGCCTTCACTCCTCATTGGAGAAAACAACCCAAGGCCAAGGTCAGGCAGTTCAGAGGCAGAATTCCCTGGAAAGACTCATATCTATATTAATTGGTTACTATAATTCACATGTAAAATATATATGCACGTACATTTATGCGTACACATACTCGGTATTTGGTATTCAATTGTCCCAAATCTTAGCTCTGAAAACAGCAGCAATAGGAACATACATCTTGATCTAGGAGCCTTGCCCCCCACCAAATACCATCACAGAACCATTGAAAACGAAGAGTACTTCAACACCCATCAGATGGGGGATTTCTCTTATACAATAAGAGAAAGCTGGGAATATGTCTTGGGACCTATTATACCTTGGGACCTAATGTGTCTTGGGACCCCTCACCCTCCTGTCTCTAGCCTTCTGAGGTCTTGGTGGACTATAAAACCTATCCTTTAATAAATCAACTATGGAAACAGTAGTCTTATGTATTGGCTTTCTCTTTTTCCCTCCCCTAGTGCAGACCCTGAAATGAGGGTGATGATGACAGCTAGCATTTATATATTGCTTGAAGGTTTGAAAAATGCTATGATAATAATAATAACAGCTAACACTTATATAGTGCTTACTATGTGCCAGGCACTGTGCTAAGCACTTTACAATTATAGTTATCCTTTCCACATCAAGGGACTTAGGGACACAGTGCCCCCACATTTGGAAAATCTGCATAAAAATTTTTGGTCCCCCTTTCATACCAGAGAAAAAGTATGAATTTTTTCTTTTTCTTTTATGGGGGTGTGTACAATACCTTATCGTAAAATTTGGGTTATTTGGTCATAGGCTCTGTGTTGTCTTTCGTTTCCACAAAACTCCCCCCAAATTCCCATTCACTAATACTTTGCTTAAGTAAGCATCCAGTTTCCCCATGCCGCCACCCCCATTGGTGTTGCTGTTGCTGCTGGTGGTGCTATTTTGTTGTTCATCCTTTGTTCTTGATGAAGACCAGTGACATCATGAGGGTAATAATGCCTCGACTGTGGATTGGGTTGAACTGAGGCAGAGCTGCACAAGGATGACAGTGAGATCACAGACAGAGCTAGAAAGGACTCCAGAGATCATCTAGCCCAGCCATCTTATTTTGAGGATGATGAAGGCTAGAAAGGGAAATAATTCACCCCAAGTCACGCAACTTGAAAGTAACGGAGTAAGAGTCAAGACCAGGTTATCTAACTTCAGATCTGGTGCTTCACTGCTGAACTGTTACGTCTAAAGAAAAAAAGATAAAAGAAAAAACAAAGTAACACCTGAGTGAACAAAGAACTAATCATGTAATGCTGTGATCCATAGACAGGTGCATTGTCCATTGTACCTCTGGCCCTAGCTCTCTGTCCTTGTCATGCTCTTCTGGACTGGCCCTGGAGGCCAGAGAATGGGTGTTACCAGGGCACCCTCCCCACTGCACAAAGCACAGAAGTGGGGGAGGGGGAAATTCTTCACAAAGGGAGGATAGAACCCTTCCCTCTGATATCAAGAACTTCCCAGGGTTGTAACCAAGGGGCTTGGTGGTCTGGGGTGAATCCCTTCCATTCTCTGAACCTCATTTGTCTCCTCTCTCAAAAGATATTAATAATGGGGTGGCTAAGTGGCTTGGTAGATAGAGTACCAGCCCTGGAGTCAGGAGGACCTGGGTTCAAATTCTACCTCAGATACTTAATAGCTGTGTGACCCTAGGCAAGTCACTTAATTCTGATTGCCTTTAAAAAAAAAAGAGTGTTAATAATACCATCCCTTGTCCTTCCCTCACAGTGCTGTCTATAGCATAAAATGAGATAACGAATGGGGATGCTCCATGAGAAGTCGAAAACTGGAATGGAGTGTGAGGGAGAATTATAGCCAAAGGTTCTGAAGTCCTTTGCATCTCTGCCAGCCCCAATATTTTACGTTCTAAGGTCCTTTCCATTTGAAGATCCAGAATACCTTCATTAGAGTGTAAGTTCCTTGAGGGCAGGCACTATTTTTTACCTTTCTTTGTATCTCTAGCACTTAGCACAATGCCTGGCACATAGTAGGTGCTTAAGAAATACCAGCTGACTCATTGACTCCAGGAATTCAAAGGTAGGATGAGATTTCTGACCCTTGACATTTAGCTCTATTTCTTCATGCTCAACTCTCTGTGCTGAGGTTCTGAGGATAGGTCCTCTATATAAAGCTCTTATTTGAACATAATCATGGTCATAGGATATCAAGACTGATGGGGACCTTAGAATCCTATAGAGGAGAACACTGAAGTTCAGAGAGGGGACATGACATGATTGAGGTCACATAGCAAGTCAGCGACAGAATCAGGACAAGAACACAAGTAGTGGAAGACTCCAAAGGAAATCCCCTGGCACTTTTTACACAGGTCTGCCTCTCCCTGCACTTAGTAACTGGCCATGACCATGTTGGCCATGTTGATGAGGCCATATTAGGCAGCAAGATTAGGGTTCTCAGCCTAGTTCAGTGAAAGTCAAGGAGGGAAAAGTGTTGATTCAGGTACTATGGGCCACACTAGAGGTAAGATGAAGAGCGGGATGATCAGGGTAGACCATAAGCTTATTCAAAGGCAAGTGGGGAATGTTTGAACTAAGAAGATCAGCATAGTGCTAGGATGGCAGATTCATGGCAACCTTCACTGAGCACTGGCTACATTCCCAGTTAAGTCAAGCTTTTGGCTTCCAGCAGTGGAAGGGGACAGACATTAGGGGGACTCTGATCTTATCACTTCTCTACTAGAGAACCTGTGCATGGGATTTGGATTTAGGGTCAGGACCAAATTTCAAAGCCTACCTCTGTGCTTATGGTCTGTAATGACCTTGGACATGTCACTGAACCTTGGTTTCTTCAACTATAAATGGTTGTACTCAATGACTAGAACTGGACAGGATGAGTTGTGGCCAAATTGCCTAAGTTTACATCTGGACTCTCTTCTTCATCTGCTTATTGTCCTGATTATCAACATTATAATGGTATAGCAAAACAAAGTAATGGAATACTACACATATATATCTAGTATGTAGAGGTAAGGGTTACATATAATGACTCCTTAGCCTTAGACCCTAAAATCTCACAGCTAAAAGGAACCCCAGAGATCTCTAGTCCAACTCTCTCTCAGTGCAGGAATCCCTTCTGCATCACCCATGATAGAAGACCTGACAGGCAGCTTCTATTTGGATACTTTTAGTGACCGGGAACTCATTTTTTCCTAAGATAGGCCCATTCCATTATTGGATAGTTTTAATAGTTACGTAATGCCTTAAAGTTTATAGATCACTTGACTTATTTGAGTCTCACAACCCTATGAGGTGGATATTACAAATATTATTATCCCCATTTTTATAGGTGAGAAAACTGAGGCTCAGAGAGGTTAGGTAACTTGCCCATGGTCACAGAGCAAATTAATGTCAGATGTAGGCTATGAACCCAGGTCATCCTTGTGTTAGGGACAGCATAATATTGAGTTGAAATCTGCCTCCTTGTAACTTTACTCCCAGCTTTGGCCCTTATTTTCACCCTTTGGGGCCAAACAAAATAGCTGCATCTTTCATCTGACAGAGCTTTATATATTTGAAGATAGTCCCCCCATGCAACACCCAAGTCTTCTCTTTTCTGGACTGAACATTCCCAGGACCTTCAATTAATCCTTGGATAACATGGTTTCCAGTCTCTTCTCTACCCTGATGGTCCATTTCTTTTCTATAGCATCCAATCCAAATTTCTCTGCCTGGTCATAAAAGACCTGCTTCAATCTGACTCTTTCTATCTCTTCAATCTGGCCTTTAATACATACCAACACATACCAGCCTGGTCTCCTCACTGTCCCTGTTGGGACTTGAATCTCTCCTTTTCACATTGCTCCCGTGTGTGGAATGTCCTCCCCAAACTTCTCTTCCTCCTCATCCTTCATCCCTGGGTCTTAGTTTTCTCCTCCATAAAATAAAAGGATTGACTTTTATAATCCCTAAGCTCCTTCAAGCTCTGACACTCCGTGTTCGAAGGCTTCTTCTAGCCTTCACAATTTATGATCTCCTTACTTCCCAATATTAGGGTGGAGAGAAGGGGACAGATATGAGAGATGTAGAGGTTTGGCAAGATCAGCAACTGATTGATGTGTGAGATGGAGAGAGAGGAGTTAAAGATGTCACCAAAGTGATGAAAAATTGGATGTCTGCAAGGATACTGTGCCCTCTACAGTGAGAGGAAGTTTGGAAGATGGGTGGGTTTCAGAGGACAAATAATGTAATGATGTCTGCAATGCAAAGTATAGTCCATCCAAGCCCATTCATCTCATGTGATTCCCTCAGCACCCATCAAAATAAAAAAAAAAAGATGGTAGAGGCAGGGCTCTTACTCACTACTCTTTGCCCCAGAGCACAGAGCCTGCCCTCTCAGGGGTACCTGCTGTAGCCACGGGGTGATCTTCGGGGCATGGGATGAGGTGGAATGTTTCCAATGACAGCTGCCCAGCTGCTGTAAGTAGCAACTATTTTAGGTGATAACTACCTTGACTAGTTAATTCCAGGATCAGAAGAAGGAAGAAAAGGAGCTTGAACAGCAGAGGGAGGGGGAAGAGTATTGGAGGATAAGGGTAGATGGGATTATGTTGGCAATAACTGCTATAACTGGTTTTTGATTGGCTAATGCAGGTACTCTTGGATTTGACCTGACTTTCTACCCTCCAAAGTCAGCTAGGTGGCTCAGTGGATAAAGGGCTAGGCCTGAAGTCAGAAAGCCTTATTTTTCTGAGTTCAAATCTGGCCTCAGGAGCTCACTAGTTATATGACCCTGGGCAAGTCATTTAACCCTGTTTGTCTCAGTTTCTTCATCTGTAAAATGAGCTGGAGAAGGAAATGGCAAACTACTCCAGTATCTTTGCCAAGAAAACCCCAAATGAGGTCATGAAGAATTGTACTTGACTGAACAACAACAAGAAAATCTATTCTCCAAATGGCTAATCACATCCCCCTAGGGGTCAGTCAGGGCCTCCTTCAGCGTAATGCCACAGCCCAGCAAAGGATATGGGCCTCTACTTTGGAGCCGACTGGCCTTGGGAATCAGGAGATCTGGGTTCCAGTCCCAGCTCTCTTTACCAATCTCTTCTTCCTACTCAATAAACTCTAATAGCTCCCTATCGATGCTCAGATATTATTTCAGCTTTAGTTCACTCTTTTTAAATTTCTAAATTTTTGTTTTATAATGTACATGATTATTAGAATAGTAGTATGTATATACTAAATATATATATGTTGAATCTTTCACAATTTCCTCTGGGCCTCAGTTTCCTTGTCTGCTCAATGAGGAGGTGATTTCTAAGGTCCTTTTCACCTCTGACACTATACAGCCTTAAATCTGCCTCTGCCTCTGCCTCTGCCTCTGCCTTGGTCTGGGCCTTAGCGAGAGTTTGAAGTAGGAGAAAATGTCCAGCTCCCTCTTTCAGAGCCCTGTACTTCCAATCCTTTCCTGCATGAACCTAACAAAAAATATCCCAGGTGAGGGTTCCCTCTTCTATGCTGCTGTGTGCTCTAACACACCCAATCTCAAATAGTGGCAGCCCTTCCATCATAAATGCTCTCATCATTGACTCCCTCAATGACTCCCTGAGGTACCTTAAATGCCCTTAGCTCTACTGGCTAGGCAAAAGATGAAATCCTTCTTCTCTTAAAGTAAACCCACTAAGACACAGGATAATGATAGTGATGATGAGATAACATTAATAATGAGAATGAGAAAACAGGTGCCATCAGCTCAAGGTAGCTCTTAATGAAAACTTCCTCATCAAAATAGAGAAAGGAAACTGATAAATGCTCTTAAGTCACATAATAAATTTGTTTAAAAAATCCACAGAGGTACTTCTGAAGCACACGGTGCTACACAAAGAAAAAGTTGACAATGGGTATGCACCACTGGATATTTGGAAGGTGACCAATATTGTTTTCCCTCTGAATGGAGCCTATGAAAGGGCTGACATGCAAGAATGGAAGGAAAAGCCCTTGATGGATGATGTTGACAAAGAACACAACCACTAATATGTCAACAAAGATTGATTGAATAAATGGCTGATTTATGTATATTATTTTTACAGAAATGGAGGGGTTCATGACAGCAATAAAAGAATAGGTTATTATAAATAGAAATTATAACAGGGTCATCTTGCACACCCCCATATCCAATATGTTTGCAAGGCCTGTTGATTTTGTTTTCATAACATCTCTTGCATATGTATCCTTCTCTGTTCTCGCACTGCCATCGCTCTGGTGCAGGCCCTCACCCTCTCATGCCGACTATTGCAGTAACCTGATGGTGGGGCTGCCTGCCTCAAGTCTCTTTCCACTCCAGTCCATCCTCTACTCAGCTGTTAAGGTGATCTTCCTAAAGCACAGGTCTGACCATGTTACCACCCCACCCTACCCCCATTTGATAAACTGCACTGGCTTCCTATCATCTCCAGGATCAAAGATGAAATCTCCTGTTTGGTGTTCAAAACCCTTCATAACCTGTTCTCACCTCTTTCCAGTCTTCCAGTATTCTTATACCTTCTACCTTCCTCCCCTCCCTCTTCTTTCCCAGCCCCTATCCTGGGCATGTACCCCACAAATGGCTAATCACACACCTCTAGGGGTCAGTTCAGGCCTCCTTCATTGTAATGTCACAGCCCCTCAAGGGATATGGGTCTCTACTTTGGAGACCACTGGCCTTGGAAAACAGGAGAACTGGATTCTAGTCCCAACTTTCTCACCTATCTCCTCCCCATACCCAATAAACTCTAATGGCTCCCAGAAAGAACACTGACTTAGAAGTCATAAGATCTGGGTTTTTGTCTAAGTGTTACTGCTACCATATGATTGTGTGACCTTGGGCAATTGCTTTTCAGGAGTCTGTAGGAAGAGGTGTGTCAAACCTAACCAAGATACAGAGTCTGTATTCAGTCTAACTATGGGGAAGTTCTGGGACCCATGGGTACAGAGCCCTGGCTCAGACAAGAGTTCCATAGTGGAAAGAAGATTTGATTCATTATTTTATTTTTTTCTTTATGTATGTATAAAATTTTGATCTATCAACAATCACTTCCATAAGTGAAATTTTTCTCCCCCTCCCTCCCTCCCTCCCCAAGATGGCACGTAGGCTATACATATACATTCCTATTAAACATATTTTCACATTAGTGATGTTGTAAGTAAGAATTAGAACCAATAGGAGGAACCACCAGAAAGAGGAAACAAAACACAACAGAAGAGGAAAAAATAGCAAATACTATGCTTCATCCATATTCAAATTCCATAGTTCTTTCTTTGGATGTGGATAACATTTTCCATCATGAAGCCTTTGGAGAAATCTTAGATACTCGTATTGCTGAGAAGGGTTAAGTCTATCAATATTAGCTATTGCACAACATGGCTGTTACTGTGTAGAACCTTCTTCTGGTTCTGCTCGCTTCACTCAGCATCAAACTATACAAGTCTTTCCAGGTTTTTCTGAAGTCTGCCCATCATTTCTTATAGCACAATAGCATTCCATTACATTCACATATCACATTCACAGTTGTGATTACTATCTGTGTGTTTCCCTCCATCCTTTCCCCCCCCATTTATGCTTTTCTTTCTCCTTTCTCCTTTTCCCTCTTCCCTAATGTTTTGCTTTTGACCACCGTCTCCCTCAGTCCCACCTCCTTTCTATCAGCCCCCTCCTTTTTCTTCCCCTTGACCTTTACTACTTCTTCCCTCCCTTCTATCCCTCTCCCTTTTCTTTCCCCTTCTCCCTCCTACTGCTTATAGGGCATGTTAGATTTCTATACCTAACTGATTATGTTATTCCCTTCTTGAGCCAAATCTGATGAAAGCAAGGTTCAAACAATGCTCATCTCCCTCCCTTCTTTCCTTCTGCTGTAATAGGTTTTTGGGTCTTTTCCTGTAATGTAATTTACCCTTGTCTGCCTCCTCCTTTCCTTTTCTCTTGGCACATTTTCTTAGATCAGATTAATCCACTTACTTGGATCCCTTTAACCCACTTGATTAGGTTTTTTTCATCATTACATCAAAGTCAATTTATGCCTACCTCCTTTATGTATACCCCTTTAACATAGTGTAATAACAATACAATTCTCAAGAGTTACAATTGTCATCTTCCCTTGTAGGGATGTAAACAGTTTACCTTTATTAATAACATGTTGGCTTCTCTCTGTCCCATATACCTTTTTATGTCTTTCTTGAGTCTTGTATTTGAAGATCAAATTTTCTGTTGAACTCTGGTCTTTTTATCAAGAAGGTATGGAAATCCCCAATTTCATTGAATATCCATCTCCTCCCCTGAAAGATCATGCTCATTTTCACTGGGTAGTTGATCCTTGGTTGTAATTCAAGCTCCTTTGCCTTGTGGAATATCATATTCCACGCCCTACAGTCTTTCAATATAGAAGGTGCAAGGTCCTGTGTAATCCTGACTGTGGTTCCATGATATTTAAATTGTTTCTTTCTGGCTGCTTGCAGCATTTTCTCTTTTACCTGGTAATTTTGGAATTTGGCTACTATATTCCTTGGTGTTTTCAATTTGGGATCTCTTTCAGGAGGTGATCCATGGATTCTTTCTATGGCTACTTTACCCTCTAGTTCAGGACCTCAGGACAGTTTTCCTTTATGATTTCTTGAAAGATACTGTCTAGGCTCTTTTTTTCATCGTGATTTTCAGGTAGACCAATAGTTTTTAAATTGTCTCTCCTGGATCGATTTTCCAGGCTAGTTGTTTTACCAATGAGATATTTTACATTTTTATCTATTTTTTCATTCTTTTGTTTTTGTTTGACTGATTCTTGCTCTCTCATAGAATCATTAGCTTCCATTTGCCCAATTCTAATTTTTAACAAATTGCTTTCTTCTATTAGATTTTGTACCTTCTTCCACATTTGGCCAATTGTATTTTTTAGGGATTTGTTTTCTTCAGTGTACTTTTTTTCCAGTTGGCCAATTGTATTTTTTAGGGACTTGTTTTCTTCAGTGTACTTTTTTCCGGTTGGCCAATTGTATTTTTAGGGGCTTGTTTTCTTCAGTGTACTTTTTTTCCAGTTGACCAATTGTATTTTTTAAGGACTTGTCTTCTACAGTTAATTTTTGTCCTTTTTCCAAGCTATTGACTCTCTTGCATACCTCTCATTTCTTTTCCCATTTTTTCTTCCACCTCTCTCATTTGACTTTTAAAATCCTTCTTGAGCTCTTCTAAGAAGGCTTTTTGGTCTTCAGACCAGTTCATATTCCCTTTTGGGGTTCCAGATGTGGGTTTGTTGACAATGTTGTCCTGTCAGAATTTCTGCCTTGATCTTCACTCTTCCCATAAGAAGAATCTGTGGTACATTTCTTTTTGCTTACGGTGTTTGCTTATTTCCTGGCCTTTAAAGAGATTGAGCTCTCCTACTGGGGAGCAGAGGGCACTGACCCAAGCTTCTTGTGTTGGGAGCCTAGGGCCTGGTTGCTAGCTTTGTGTGCTGGGGCCTCCAATGCTGGGAGTTGGAGGCTGTAGGTTCTGGCAGCTTACCTGGTGTTGGGCTGGAATCAGCAACACTGGAACTCTAGGGGTAGGATTGGGTAGCTTGGCCCCTGGACGTTGCCTGCTTTTCCTTTCCTTTCACTTTCTTCAGCTCCTTTCAGATGGATGTTTAGGGTGTTCATCCTCCTGGGGCTCCTTGGAGCACTGTTTCCCTCAGTTTCGCTGAGGCACTGGGAGACCCGGTTGCTCTAGAATGCCCAGACACCTGGTGGTTTTCCAAGCTGGTTTCCACCAGTTCCCCTGCCTTCACTGAGGCACTTGGGGATCCAGGTGTTGGTGTTTGCCTGTTTCACCACCTGGGCTTCAGGATCTCCTCTTGGTATGCTGAGATGGGGTTTTCCACTAGCTTGCTGGGATGCCTCCCATTCTGTACTGCTCCCCTTCCCCCAGGGTAAGAGGGGCCTTTCCTGTTAATTCCTCAAGCTAACTGGGCTACTGGACTTGCTGCACCCCATCTTTCTTCTGGTTCAGCTGTTCCAGGGTTTTTCCTGGGGTCGATTCACTATTTTAGGATGTGAAAATTGTAATTTTCTCTCTCTCTCCTGTCTTCTTCCCCACTCCTGCCCAAAGAAAAATAAAACCCTTGTACCAAATATGCATAGTCAGTCAAAACAGATTCCCGCCTTAGCCATATCTAAAGATTCCTGTCTCATTTTGCATCTTGAGCCCATAACCTGCCAGGAAGTAGTTGGTCATTGTGATGATCAGAGTTTTCAAGTCTTTTAAAATTGCTCAGTTTTACTATGTTGTAATTATCTAAGTTGTTCTCCTGGTGCTTCTCCCTTCTCTCTTCATTAGTTCATATAAATCTTCCCAGGTTTCTCAGAAGCTGTCTCTTTTGTCATTTCTGACAAAACAGAAATAATCCATTATGTTCATATGCTATAATTTGCTTAGCCATTCCCCTACTCATGGTCACTCCTTTAATTTCCAGGCCTTTGCCTCTACAGAAAGGGTTGCTATAAATATTTTTATATCTAGGAGTCCTTTCCCTATTCCTTTTATCCCTTTCTGGTATATAGTCCTAGTAGCAGATGTTAGTAGGTCAAAAAGTTTGCACAATTTAGTAACTTTCTGGGCATGGTTCCCTATTATTTTCCAGAATGACTGGACTAAATCACAGCTCAACAAAAGTACATTAATGTCTCTATTTTCCCGCAACCTCTTCAACACTTGTCATTTTCCACTTTGGTCAACTTGGCCAACTGATGAGTGCAGAGTGGAATCTCAAAGTTGTTTTAATTTAAATTTCTCCAATCACTAGGGAATTGGAGTATTTTTTCACACAGTTGTTGACAGCTTAGATTCTTTCTCTAAAAACTGCCTGTTCACAGCCTTTGGCTATTTGCAAATTGGGGAATGACTCATACATTTGACTCAGTTCCTCATATATCTTAGAAATGAGACCCTTATCAGAGAAACTTGATGTAAGGTGTGGTTTTTGTTGCTGTTGTTGTGAGTGTATGTGTGTGTGTGTGTGTGTGTGTGTGTGTGTGTGTGTGTGTGTGTGTGTTTACTAGTTTACTGTTTCCCTTCTAATTTTAGGTCAATCGGTTTTATTTGTGTGAAAACTTTTAAAATTTGTGTAATTAAAATTGCCCATTTTATCTTCTGTGATCCTTTCTATGTCCTGTTTGGAAATGAATAAGTACCCCTATCCATAGAGCTCAGAGGTAATTTTCCTCTTGCTCCTCTAATTTGTTCAGGATGTGAATTTTCATATTTAAGTCATACAAGATTAAATTCATTCTACTTAACCCTTGATGGCAGAACTGGGAACAATGGGGGTCAATTGTAGTTATAAAGAGGAAATCTCTCATAGTTACAGATGCTCAACAATAAAATTAGCTGCCTTGAAAGGTAGCAAGCTCTCCATCACTAGGGAGAAAATACGGAAAACAGAGGCGGGAGGGAAGTCTTGCGTGACATGGTGTGACGATGGCAAGGGAAGAGCAGTGTAGGGGGCCAAGTCTAGACATAGTGAAGGCTGCTCAACCAGAAGACCGGGTCCTTACGGTTATAGGTAAGTGCTGGGTAGGAAGTGGATACTGGAGAATATGCCCAATGTCAGACATTAAATTAGCAAATGAATATAAATCAATACATAAAATTAATACATACTATTAATAAGCTAAAATCAGAGGCAAGATTATAATCCAGGTCTCCCCTTCCTACAGTGTTCAGGTGACTATCTGACCCAATTGTAGGGAGTATTGTGAAATAAGACATCAGAATGCCATAAGACCAGAGAGGTCAGAAATAATTGTGCTAAGAGGCCCTATGGCCATTTCTATGCTCTTAAGTCACATAATAAATAGATTAAAAATCTACAGAGATACTTCTGAAGCAAACAGAACTACACAAAGAAAAAACTGACAATAGGCATACACCACTGGATATTTGGAAGATTACCAGTATTGGTTTACCTCTGAATGGAGCCTATGAAATGGCTGACATGCAAGAATGGAAGGCAGATGAGGCAATAAGCCACAGTCCCAGAGCCTTCTGGTCAGAGCCTGCTGGGACCACAAGAGGAAAGGGAGATGTCCATCTAGGAAGGCAGGAGCTGAGTTCGGTGTGGGGAGAGGGAGGAGCAGTTTACTTTGAAGCTATCATCTGGCTTTCTCTCTTTAGATTGATTCCTGCCCCTCAGCTGCGGCTGTTGGACTCATATCCCTGGATTCCAGGAGAACATCATACTTTCTCTCTGAGCCCAGCCTCTACCTGCAAAGTGGGAGTATCTTTGGGAGCATCTCCTGTAGGTCAGATTTATCATCAACAACAACTTCTGGATGGTTCTGTCTTCTCCTTCTCTAAATCCCTTGTGATCCAGCTGACTACAAGGCTTGACAGGTAGTAAGTAGGTGTTCAGTAAATCCCTTCCCACAGCTCCTAGCGCAATGTAGAATACAGGCTATATGGATGAACTAAGCTCTCCCCAGCACCTCTGGTTTCTGTAGTTCATGGATCTGGGTCTGAAAACGGTGGGGAGGAAGTGTTCATCCAGAGACTGGCCCATCTCTAGGAAGCTGAGTCACAGCAGGCTCAGTTCCCTGCTAACGCTCCCTTGGCCCCCAGAGGGTCCATAGTGGGGGAGTATAGGGGACAGAGAGAGGGAGGTACTTTTCTCCAGCATCGTTCACTTCTTTAATCACATCCTTCAAGGTCTCACACACAGTTGTGTGTTTTTTCTTTTTCTTTTTTTTAAAATTAATTTATTTATTTTTCATTTTCAACATTCACTTCCATGAGATTTTGAGTTCTAAATTTTCTCCCCATCTCCCCCCCCCATCCAAAGATGGCATGCAATCTGATATAGGCTCTACATATACATTCATATTGACCCTATCTTCACATTACTCATGTTGTAAAAAAGAATTAGAACCAATGGGAGAAACCACGAGAAAGAAGAAACAAACAAAAAAAAAAAGAAAAAGAAAAAAAAAGAGCAAATAGTATGCTTCCATCTGCATTCAGACTCCATAGTTCTTTTTTCTGGATATGGATAGCATTTTCCATCATGACTCCTTTGGAGTTGTCTTGGATCCCTGCATTTCTGAGAGAAGATGAGTCTGTCAAAGTTAGTTATCACACATTGTGGTTGTTAAGGTGTACGGTGTTCTGCTGGTTCTGCCCACTTCACTCAGCATCAGTTCATTTGAGTCTTTCCAGGTTTGTCTGAAGTCTGCCTGCTCACCATTTCTTATAGCACAACAATATTCCATTACAGTAGGTGTTTAATAAATATTTATGGAATGAATGAACAAGTGACTGATTAGATGATTAATGGAATGGGGGACCAGGCAAAGCTCTCTTTGGCTTCTGAACTTTGACTGCCCTCCCCCAAGCCTGAGGCTCTCTCACTATTATTCTCATCATCCATCTAGCTCTCCCACCTCACAGAATGATAGATGAGACCCTAAAATTTAGAACTAGAAAGGACACTAGAGATTATCCAGTCTGACCATGTAACACTCCCACTCCCACCCCGTAAACTTCAGTGGCTCCCTATTGTCTTCATGATCAAATGCAAAATCCTCTGCTTGGTGTTCAAAATCCTTTATAACTTAGTCTCCCCCTACCTTTCCAGTCTTCTTATATCTTACTCTCTGCCATATAATCTTCCGTCCAGTGACACTGGCCTCAAAGAACATCCTATTCCTTAGACGAGACACTACATCTCCCCACTGTGGGCATTTTTACTGGCTGTTCCCCATGCCTAGAACACTCTCATTCCTCATCTCCATCTGCTTGCTTCTTCCTCTTTCTTTAAGTCCTAACTAAAATCTCATCTTCTGCAAGAAGCCTTTCCTCCCCTCTCTTAATTCTATTACCTTTCCTCTGTTAATTATATCCCATTTACTCCATTAGCAGCTAGGTGGTACACTGTATAGATTGTCAGCCTTGGAGTCAGGAAGACTCCTTTTCCAGAGTTGAAATCCAGCTTCAGATGCTTGTTAACTGTGTGACCCTGGGCAAGTCACTTCACCTTGTCTGCCTCAGTTTCCTCATCTGTAAAATGATTTGCAGGTAGAAATGGCAAACCACTCCAGTATCTCTGCCAAGAAAACCCCAAATGGGGTCATGAAGAGCTGGATACAACTGAAACGACGGAACAGCAACAGCATTTATCCTGCATATAGCTTGTTTGTACATGTTTGTTTGCTGTTTCCCCTACTAGCTTGTGAGCTCCTTGAAGGCAGAGACTGTCTTTTGCCTCTTTTTATATCCCCGCTGCTTAGTACTATATCTGGCACATAGTATGCATTTAGTAATTTTGTTGACTGATTCATCTAGTCCAGACCCTCCATTTTAAAGATAAAGAAACTGAGGCTCAAAGACAGGAAATAATCTGCTTGAGGTCACACAAGTATTAAGTAGAGAAGTCAGAGTTAAACTTAGGATCTCTGACCCCAGCTCCAGTTTATGTTCCATTATGGCACACTGCCTCTGAAGTGGAGGGGGAAAAAAAGGCCCTGAGCCAGCCTGGAGCCAACCTCAGAACTGTGCTGTGATCCGTAGAGGGATGCATTGTTCATCGTCTCACCTGTCCTGTCTCCCTGTGCCTGTCACGCACAGCGGCTCTTCTTTGATGGGCCCTGGCGTTCTCAGAATGGGTGTTTCCTAGGCACTCTTCCCACAGCTGATGGGAACCCTCACAAGGAGGGGAGGGTAGAATACTTCCCTCTGCTGTCAGGATCCACCCAGTTTTGTTACTAATTGTTTTGGGGCTTTAGATGAATCATTTCTCTTTCTTCTCTGGCAAATGTCAGTGATACTATCTGTTGTGCCACTCTCAAAGAGCTGTGGTTGGGATAGAATGAGGCAGCTGAGTGGAACAGTGGCTAGAGCGCTGGCCTTGGAGTTAGGAAGACCTGAGTTCAAATCCAGCCTTGGACACTTAACTAGCTGTGTAACTTTGAGTATGTTACTTAACTTTTAATTTACTTTCCCCATCTGTAAAATGGGGATAATAATAGCACTTACCTCCCAGGATTGTTATAAGGATCAAATGTTTTTAAAACTCTTAGCATAGTGGCTGCACGTGGTAGGTACAATACAAGCTCTAGCTATTATTGTTATTATTACTATTATTATTTCTAGTAGATGAGGAATGAGAAAGCTGTGTGAATAGTTAAAAACTGGATGTGAATGATAGTAGGTACACTATAAATGCTCGCTATTATTGTTAATACTATTAGATAATGAAGGAGAAAGCTCTGTGAATAGTTAAAAACTGGATGTGAATGTAAGGGAGGATTATGATCCCTACCACCATGGACTAGAATGACCCCAAATCTAACACTCTGCTTGGGAATCAGTGGAAGGGCCAGATGCCTTAATATTTAATCTCATTCTTCTTACCTTGCTCCCTGCCCTGAGCAGCTAAAGCCTCTACAAAAACCTCCCAGTTGAACAAAGTCATGGTCACTGTCATAGGAGGTCAGAATTCAGAGGGACCTTTGAGTCCTGCTCCTTCATTTCACAGAAGAAGAAACTGAAACATGGCCAGTCAATGACATCAGCAGGGCTAAAATCAATCAATCAAAGAGTTATGAAGCACTAGAAGGGAAGATTATCCAGTAGGAGAAACTGAGGCTGAGAGTGGTTAAAGGTCACATACCTATCATTTCCAAGTTAGGACTTGAGGCAAGACTGAAACTCAGGTCTTCTTGACTCCAAGCCCATGACTCTATCAGTGCTATCACCTACCAACCTGCTTAGCTCCCTGGGCCTTATTTTACTCTTCTGTAAAATGAAGGGGTGACCCCTCAGTCCTTTCTAGCTCCAACATTCTAGCTTCTAAGGCTTCTTCAAGTCCTAACATGAAAATGGGCAGTGTCAAATCACGCAGAGAGGTCATAAAGGATGAGCACTGAGAAAAAGCCACTAGTGTGAGCGAGTAAGTCAGATTGCAAAGGGGTGAGAAGTGAACAAGGGTAGACAGCTTTTTGAAGCAGTTTGGCAATGAAAGGGGGGAGAAAGATAGTATGATGGTTTGAGCAGATAGTAGAGAGTTTTTGAGGATGGAAGAGATTTGGGCATGTTCATAGGTGGCAGGAAGGGAACCATTAGATAGCAGAGAGGGCTCAGGAAGAAATCCCTAATACCATTTACAAAGGGTTGGCTCTCCTGGCCCCTAGTGCGTGGGCATGTCCATGCTGGTCATACCTTCAGTACAGCCCTCATGAGGCCATATTGGGCAGCAAGACTAGGGCTCTGAGCCAAGGGTGAAGAAGGAGGAAAAGGTCAGGGACAGAAAGTGTTTCAGGTACTGTGAGCAGACAAAGAAGCCCCACCAGAGGCCAGAAGAGGAGCTGTGTGGTCTGAGTGGACCGTAAGCTTAGCAGGAAGCAGATGGATACCATTAGAGCTAAGGAGGTCAGGATGCTGCTGGGAAGGCAGGCTTATGGTAACCATCCCACTGCACTGAACACTGGCCACATTCCCAGTTAAGTCCAACTTCTGGCTTCCAGCTAGAAGACTTCAGGGGGACAGGAAGGATACTAGGGAGCTGTTATCATGTCACCTGCTAAACAGCCTGCTATAGAACGACTCCCTAGATCCCAGTTCTAAAATCTCACAGTTAGAAGGAGCCTCACAGGTCTCTGATCCAACTTTACCCTTTCTGCAGCATCCTTGGTAGGAGACCAGGCAGCTTCTGTTCAGATACTTTCAGTGATGGGAAACTTGCTTTTCCCTAAGACATCCTCATTCCATGACTGAATGGTTTTAATTGTAAGAAATAGCAAAGATGATAATGTTGTTGCTGTTCTGCCATTCAAGTTGTATCCAACTCTTCATGACCCCATTGACCCCATGAGCCCCAGGCCCCGTCTATTATGCTGTTTGCTTTAATAGACAAAATTTTAATGGTGCAGATACCCATCTGCCGTCACCACTATCACTGGTTTTCTTGGCTAAGATACTGGAGTGATTTACCATATCCTTCTTCAGCTCATTTTACAGATGAGGAAACTGAGGCAAACAGAGATAAGTGACTTGCTCAGGGTCACACAGCTAACCAGTGTCTGAGACAAGATTTGAACCCACAAAGATGAGTCTTCCTGATTCTAGGCCCAGCAGTCTATCCACTTCACCACCTCGCTGCCCAAAGATAGTGATAATAGCTATAGATAATATTAGATAATTTATAAAATTCAAGTTTATAGATCACTTGACTTGCATTATAGCATTTGAGCCTCACAACCCTATAACGTGGATATTACAGGTATTATTATTCCCATTTTATGGTGAGAAAGCCTCAGAGAGGTTAGGTGATTTTCTCATGGTCACAGAGCAACTCAGTGTCAGATGTGGGATATGAACCCAGGTCTTTTTGGTTGTGGGGACAACACTCTATCAAGGAAGCCTCTTTATGTTGAGCTGAAATCTCCCTCCTTAAGACTTTACTCCCCATCTTGGCCCCACGCTTCCCCCTCTGAGGCCAGAAAAAACAACCTTACACCTCTTCCCATGTAATAGGGCTTTGTATACTTGCCAGCGCCCAAGTCTTCTCTTCCCTGGACTGAACACCTCCAGACCTTCAACTGGTCTTCGCATGACATTGTTTCTAGCTATTGTCTCTTTCTTTCTTTCCCTACACCACCCTCTCCCTTGTATTTTCTACAGCATCAAGTCTAAACTTCTCTGCCTGGCTTTCAAAGACCCAACTCAACTAATACTCTCTATATTTCCATTCTGACCTTCAGCCACGCTAACACACACTGGCCTGGTCTTCTCACTGGCCTTTCCACCTATGACCCCATCCTTTCTCCCACTGGCTCATTCCCACTTTCCTGCCTTTTTTCACACCAATGGAATAACCTCACTCTTCATCACCTCATCCTCAAGGTCTGGTTCCCTTCCCTTAGTTTCCTCTTCTATACAATGAAAGGATTGACTAGATAGCCCCAGAATCCCTTATCAGCTCCAGTATTCTGTGGCCCAAGGCCTCTTCAAGTCCTAACATTCTGGGTCTCTATTTTAGGATCCTTTGTATCATTGGCATTAAATCTTTTGTGATCTAAGAGCCCTTCCAACTCTAGTATTGCATGTTCTGTGCTCTCGGTCCTTTCTAGCACTGACTTTCTATGTTCTCTATAACAAAGTCCTTTGTAGCTCTGGAAGATCTGCTATGCCATGTTTTAAGGTTCCTTCAACCTCTAATAATCTATAATCATAATTCTAACCATGACTCTTGGTTCTGGGCTGGCCCTTGGCCAGAGTTTGAAGTGAATGAACCTTGTCTTCAGCAGCCACTTGCAGAGTTTTAGCCCTACCAACTCTTTCCTGCCATGGCCTGTCAAAGAAATATCCCAGGTTGGGAGTGGGGGTGATAGTGAGCCCCAGTTCCTGTCTATTATGCTGTTTGCCTTAATAGACAAAATGTTAATGGTGCAAACATCCATCTGCAATCACTGGCTTCCTTCTCTGCCTGGCTCCTTATACTGACTAAAGTCTCTTAGCTCTCCTGGTCAAAGCAAAGCATGAAATTCTTCTTCCCTTAAATACACTGAGACACGGAATGGTGATGGTGATGATAATGATACCATCCTCAGCAAGAGAGCTTGGCAAAGATACTGGAGTGATTTGCCATCATTCCCTCCTGCAGCTCATTTTACATTTGAGGAAATTGAGGTAAACAGGTCACAAATGGGGTCACAAAGTGTCAGTCACGACTGAACAACAGTCAGAGGAACTTCTGGCTAGGTAAGAACATATGTGAAGATGTCCTTCTCTTGGCCTGGAGATGACAGCCATGCTGCCTTACCCTAGGCCTGTTGGGTGGTCCCTTTTCCCTCTTGATGAGGGGCAGTGGATTGGACAGGATGCCAGCCATTCCCAGAGGCTGGTTGTTCCACCAGAATGCCAGCTGCCCTATTAGGATACCAGCCTCCACTTAAGCTTTTCTAGCCATGGGGAGTTCCCTGCTTTCCTCTGTTGCTGGAGTTCTCCACTTACTAGAAAAATGCCTCCTCATATTCAACGGAAATCTCCTGGCCTGTAGGAAATTTCAAATGCTGATTTCTTGTATTCAGCTAGGTCATATTTCAGAAGCCTTAGTGTAAATGGATGCTTATAGATAAGATCAGGCAAGGCACTGGAATTTCTTTTTTTTTAAAATATTTTTAATTTAAGTATTTATTTGTTTTTAGTTTTCAACATTCACTTCTATAAGATTTTGAGTTCTAAATTTTCTTCCCTTCCCTCTACTCCCTCCTCCCCAAGAGGGCATGCAATCTGATATAGGGCCCACATGTACAATCATATTAAACATGTTTCCACATTAGTCATGTTGTAAAGAAGAATTAGAAACAAAGGGAAAACCATGAGAAAGAAGAAACAATAAAAAAGAGAGAGAGAGAGAGAGAAAAAATAGTATTCTTCCATCTGCATTCAGACTCCATAGTTCTTTCTCTGGATGTGGATAGCATTTTCCATCATGAGTCTGTTGAAATTGTCTTAGGTCCTTGTATTGCTTTGAAGAGTTAAGTCTATCAAACTCGGTCATCGCACAGTGTTGGTGTTACTATGTCCAATGTTCTCCTGGTTCTGCCCACTTCACTCAGCATCAGTTCATATAAGTCTTTCCAGGTTTTTCTAAAATCCACCTGCTCATCATTTCTTATGGAACAATAGTATTCCATTACATTCATATACCACAACTTGTTCAGCCATTCCCCAATTGATGGGCATCCCTCAATTTCCAATTCTTTGCCACCACAAAAAGAGCTGCTATGAATATTTTTCACATGGAAGTCCTTTTCCCATTTGTATGATATCTTTGGGATACAGACCTAGAAATGGTATTGCTGGGTCAAAGGGTATGAACAGTTTTATAGTCGTTTGGGCATAATTCCAAATTGTTCTCCAGAATGGTTGGATCAGTTCACAACTCCACCAACAATGCATCAGTGTTCCAATCTTCCCACATCTTCTCCAACATTTATCATTTTCCTGTTTAGTCATGTTAGTCAATCTGATAGGTGTGATGTGGTACCTCAAAGTTGTTTTGATTTGCATTTCTCTAACCAGTAGGGATTTAGGGCATTTTTTCATATGACTATAGATAGCTTTAATTTCTTCATCTGAAGACTGCCTGTTCATATCCTTTGACCACTTATCAGTTGAGGAATGACTTGTAATCTTATAAATTTGGCTGAGTTCTCTATATAGTTTAGAAATGAGGCTTTATCAGAAACACTGGCTGTAAAAATTGTTCCCCAGCTTTCTGCTTCCCTTCTAATCTTGGTTGCATTGGCTTTGTGCAAAACCTTTTTAACTTAATGTAATCAAAATTATCCATTTTGTGTTTCATAATGTTCTCTATCTCTTATTTGATTATAAATTCTTCCATTCTCCATAGATCTGACAAGTAAACTATTCCTTGCTCTCCTAATTTGCTTAGAGTATCACCCTTTATGTCTAAAGCATGTATCCATTTGGACCTTATTTTGGTATATGGTGTAAGATGTTGGTCTATGCCTAGTTTCAAGGTATGGGAACTTCTTAAACATATGTGAAATAATTGTATCCCATGAACTTGTTGTTTAAAGTAAAATCTTACTACCATCTTTTGCTACCCAATGTATTCTTTCCCTCCTCCCTCTCCCAGAGATTATCCCTTATAATCAAGACCGGAAAAAAACAGTTCAGTAAAACTAACCAACACACTGAAAAAGCCTGACATTCTATTCCAAGAATGGGGGGAAGGGCCTTGATTTGGGGTCAAGCCTGGGCATTATAATTGCTCCATTGTTCTGTGGTCGTTCTTTCCATTTCCATTGTTACAGCCATCTTGGATGTTGTTTTCCTGGTCCTCCCTACTTCTGTTTGTATCAATTCTTATAGGTGTCTCAATGTACTGTCAACTTGTATGAAGCATCCAAGTCACACCACTTAACTCGGAACTTTACTCAATAAGGACACCATATTCACATAAGCCTTAATTCCCAATGAATGGGATGAGTTCATATGATTGTGCCCTGTCTATGTATCCATTCCCATCCCACCCTCTCCTAACTCCAGGCCTTTGCTTATCCTTTGTCCCATGTCTGTATTGGACTCCCCTTCCACCTGCTCTTCCATGAAAGTATCTCTGATCTCTTGGGTGAAAATCATTCTTTCCCTCCTCCTTATTCTCTGCCTGTATCTCTCTGTCCTTTTTTCACTCTCCCTAATATTATAGTTATTTGTACACCTGCCCTTCTTCCCCATTAGACTGTAAACTTGCCAAAGGCAGGGTCTGTATCATACTTTATTTTTGTATTTGCACTTAATAAATGTTTATTAAATTAAATTATGGGTGATTCTTTCAACTATCTGTGTTTGTGCATTGCTTTTTATGTTATATATATATGTAGTTATATATTTATTATATATAGTTATATATAGACACATGCTATCTCTGTGGTATAGATATGTAACATATGGTATAGAAATAGTTGGTAAGTGATATGGCTATGTAGTATCTGTATATGGGAGAGTATTTCTGTGTAGCAGGGAATGATTTGCAGAAAGGATTCCTTCATAAGTAGAAGAAATGGAACCAAGCAACCTCTCAGGTCATCCACTACCCTAGGAGTCTAGGAATCAATACTGGACTCACAGAAGAGATCTTGGGCACCATGCAGGAGGTATGGCCTCTTCTCTCTGCTCCCCCAAACACCTGACCTGACAACCTCCCCATCCCTGAGGAAAAAATACAAGATAAGGGTGCGTTGTGCATGGGCAGCACTTCTGGGTGCCCTTGACCTTTTTTGTCCCATATCATAATGTCCCCAGGTAGGTGCTGCCCATAGCTTCCACTGAGTAAGCACTGTGATTATGTGTCTGCCCCTGGGACCCAATTAGGGGTAGGCTTTAGGATAGGTGTAACCCTGTTCAGGTAATACAAGAGCTTGCACTGGGTGCCCAGGGTGGAAGCTGCACATGGATACAGTATGTATATATTTCACAGATACAATTTGTGTGCACATACTTATATACATGCATGGGTATACAAATAGAAATATACTCTTGGATCTATTTTCTCCCTCAGTGATTTTATTTGCTCCCATGTGTTTAATTTTCATTGCTATTCAGGCCTATTCTCGCTTCAGAACTCTGTGCCTATATCACCAAATGCCTTCTGAACGTTTCCACCTAGATGCCTCCTAGGAATCTCAAATTCAACATGTTCAGAAATAGAATGCTGTATCTAGGCCCCCTCTCCTACCAAACCACCCTTTTTAATTTCCTTACTTCTGTTGATTTGACCAGCATCTTCCCATTCCCATAGGCCTTAGAGTCATTCTTAACTCTTCACTCTCCCTCACCTCCATTCTCAGAGAGGACCATGACACGACAGAGATGATGACATGACTTGCAAGTGAATTGGTTTTATGAGAGGGAGGGCTGTGCAAGGTCACCAGCCTCCCTTTCTCCTCCAGAGCCATCTAGGCCCAGTGGCCAGATATTCATCAGATGATTGGAGAAGGCTCCCCAAACACAACAACAATCTCCCCCTCACCCCACATTTCCAAACAGCTGCCAAGTTTTATAGATTCTACCTCCACAACATCCCTCTCATCCATTCCCTCTCTTTCCACTAACATGGACACCGCCTTGACTCAGGACTTCAACCTCCCACCTGTACCATTGTAACAGCCTCCTAACCCTCGGCTTTCATTCTCTCCTTTCTCCAATCCATTGATGCAACACTTTGATGCTCTGAAGCATTCTTATCCCGGCTCTCACTGTCGCAGAAGAACTGCGTTGCTACGTCAGGACTCCCCGCCAGTGTCTTAGAAGTACTCTTGAGGGGCAAGGGGGCAGCATTTTGGTTGTCTGATACAATGAAGCATAACCCATATATACATATGTACACACACACATACAGTAACCCATATGTACAGGTGCAGCCTAAAACTCTGGCTTTGGAGTCAGAAGATTTCAGTTTGAGTCTGGAATCTAATCAATGCTTGACAAGTCACTCAGCCTTTCTGGGGTTCAGTGTCCTCCTCTAGAAAACAAGGGGGTTGGACTAGATGACGTCTAAGACCCTTTCTTAATATTGAGGCAGCTGGTGGTACAGAGGATAGAGCACTGGGCCTGGAGTCAGGAAGACCTGAGTTCGGATCCAGCCTCAGACATTTACTAGCTATGTTACCCTGGCAAATCACTTAATGGTATTTGTATAGTACTTACTATGCACTCGGCTGTGCTAAATGCTTTATGATTATTATCCTCAAAACAACTGGATGTGGGGAGAGGTAGGCGCTACTATCATCACCGATTTAAGTATGGGGAAACTGAAGTGAATAGAGTTTAAGTGATTTGCACAGCTAGTAAGTATCTGAAGCTGGATTTGAACTCAGGACTTCCAGAGGCCAGACCTCGTGCTCCATCCACTGTACCACCTTGCTACCAATCACTAGTGTCCGTCCTTTAATTCCTATTTGCCTCAGTTTCCTCAACTATAAAATGGGAATAATAATAGCAAGGTTGTTGTGAGGATTGGATGAGGTAAGATTCATAAAAAGTACTTGGCATATAGTAGATACTATACAGATGCTTATTCCTTTCCTGCTCTAAAGTTCTAAGGTTCTTTTCAGTTCTAACATTCTATGTTCTACATCCTAAGTTCCTTTCAGCTCTAAGATTCTATGTTCTTCTTGTAAGTCCCCCTCCTGCTCCGCAATTCCGTGTTTTTTGGCCTTCTAGCCTCCAAGACTCAGATCCTCACTGGTGCACAGAGCACTACTTCCTAGGTGTTTGAGTAGTGAGCTGTCTTGAAGCACAACTGTGAAGCATGATGCAGAGACAATTAGTGCAGCTGAGTGAGGTAGGCAGGAGACAATCCGAGGGCGGCTTCCTCTTTTCTGGGTGCCAGCTGGATCAGGTCCCAGGGCTGGCAAAAGAGCAGTGGTGTTCTTCACTCACAGGTCACACAGCACATGACATTCATCCATGTGCTCATTCTGGCCTGTGGCCCGACCACTGCCTGGAATACAGCGTCACCCACCTCAGTTTCCCCTCATAGCTTGTCTCAAAGGGCCAGTGTGGGAGGGAAAGAACAATACCGAGGGACGTCAGAGCCAGGCATGGGACAGGATAACCTGGGACAGGCTGTCTGGGCTCTGCTCTGATCCCCTTCTCTTTCTGTTTTGGTGGAATGTGGTGCCCAGCCCTCTCAGGTGCCACAGAGGGGCCATAAATCCTCTGAGTAGGCAGCGATTGACCTCAGCTGCTTTGGCTTTCAGCGTCTGGGGAATTAAGACATACCAAAACAAGAGAACCTGGAGGTGCATCTGGCTCAGCCAGTACCTAATCACGGATCTCCTTTTTTTTGTTTGTTTTTGGTGAGGCAATTGGGGTCAAGTGACTTGCCCAGGCTCACACAGCTAGTGAGTGTTATGTGTCTGAGGCCACATTTGAACTCAGGTTCTCCTGACTCCAGGTGCTCTATCCACTGAGCCGCCTAGCTGCCCCTCAGGGATCCCCTTTTCCAACAACCCAGATGAATGGCCATGCAGAGTCTGCTGGAACATTTCCAGGGATAGGGAACTCTCTCTCTTCCTTAGCAATCCTTTCCTTTACTGGCCAGCTGTAATCGCTGGGAAACTTTTTTTTCCTGTAAGGAGCTAAAATTTGCCTCTGGAGCCAAAGAGAACAAGTGTAATCCTATTTCCTCTCTCCAATTCTACTTTCTTCTCCAGACTAAACATAACTAATTCTTGCAATCAGTTGTCCTGTGACATGGTATTCAGACCCATCCCCATCCTGGGTACTTCCTCTGAATGTTCTCCAGGGCCCTTTAGGGTAAACTGTTCAAAACCTTTTGTACCAAGCTCACTTCCCACTTTGGCCACTTCCTTGCAGGCTCTGAGAGAAGACTGGCTAGTTGGGGGTAGGGGGAGATGTGTTTGTGGCAATCCTTCCCTCATTTTTAGTGTCCAGATAACTGGGCTTAGGGTCACTGTCAGTCAAGGCACTGGTACAGAGCCCACCTTCTCTACCAATACTCCTGCCAGAACACACCCAACCTACAATGTAGGAGTTGGCCTTGGATAATAGGATGTACCTCCCTTCCAGTGCTGTGAGGATCATGTGAGATGGTAAATATAACGCACCTAGCACTGTGCTTGGCCCATGGAAAGAACTAAATCAATGTTAGCTTTTATCCGTGGGATTATAGATTTTGAGCTTGAAGGGACTTAGAGGTCATCTAGTTCCCCTCATTCCCTTTACAGATGGGGAAAATGAGATTCAAAGAGCCTAAATGACTTGTCCTCAGTGGGTGTCAGAGCCAAGATTCAAACCCAGACCCCCTGATTTAAAATCCAAGGTCCTGTCATTATAGCGTAGCTTCATCCCTAAGGTTCCAGAAGCCCTTATTTAAATCATTACCAGGATAAGCAGTTCCAGGCAAAATCCTGCCCATTCCTGAAAACTCATCTGAGATGGGCCTGTAATATTCCAGCCTCCAAGTCGGAAAGGACCTCAGAGGACATCCAGTGGAAAGGCAGCAGGGCACAGGCACTACATTTGGAATTGGAAGAATTAGGTTCAAATTCTAGCTGTGCAATGTGCTAGGGCAGCTAGGTGGCCAAGTGGATAGAGTTCCGGGCCTAGAGTCAGGACGTCTCATCATCCTGAATTCAAATCTGGCCTCAAACACTTAGTAGCTATGTGACCCTGGGCAAGTCACTTAATCCTGTTTGCCTCAGTTGCCTCCTCTGTAAAATGAGCTTGGGAAGGAAATGGCAGACCACTCCAGTATCTTTCCCAAGAAAACCCTGAATGAGGTCATAGAGAGCTGGGCACAAATGAACAAGGCAAAGTTACTTGGAGCTGCTGTTGACTATTGCTGACATCATTTCTCTCTGGAAAACAGTTTCCTAACTTGTTAACGCATAGCTCTCTAAGTGTCCCTGTTAGTTCTACATCATATGGATGGCTCCTCCCTAAGCAGGAATCTCCTCTATATCAACCCAAGTGGCAGGTCTTCCCATCTCTGCAGGAACCTCTCAGGGCAACCCTTTCCCCTGAGCTCGGGCTTATGGAAGCTAAACTCTTAGGCTTAGGGCCGGAGTTATGTAGACACTGAAGACAAACTTCCTAGAATTCTAATCGTATCCAGGTGCCACCCTGATTGGGGTCACACAGGAATTGCTTGCTTCCCCCTCATGGGCTGAGCCAGAAGGATGTCAATCCCAGAGGATGCATCTGTCAGTGCCCAAAGGCTCAGACCCAGAAGTCCCAAAGAACAGATTTAGATGGGGAACATATCTTAGAGGACATCTGAGGAAACCGAGACTCAGAGAAGGAGAAAGGACTTATTTTCTCAAAGCCATATGATTAGGTTCCAGTGCCTGAGCTGGGATGCCAACCCCAGGTCTTTGGATTTGGCCTGCTCCAAAGCCAGTTCTTTTTCCCTTATTGTATGCTGCAAGGCAAGGTAGTTCTGACCCCATTCCCAATGGGAGAGCAGTTTTGTCCAGGAAAAACTATGTGTGGTGTGGGATGAACATGTGGGAGGAACATGTGGAAGTGAGTCCCAGATTTGCTACTAAATTCACTATGTGACCTTTTGACAAGTAACTCTACATCTTTTCTGGGCCTCAGTTTCCTCATTTGTTAAATGACAGTTAGATTAGATGATATTGTCTGGGAGCCACATGGAGTGTATCCAGAGGAAGATGGCCAGGATGGTGAAGAGGCACTAAACACCAGATTAAAATGATACTGGAAAATATTTAACAAAATGCACAAGGATATAATAAAACACAAATAATGTTAATATGTGGTTTTCTAAATCAACATGCAACCATCAAGCATCCTTATATATATGATTAGTGTGTTCCCCACTCTCCTCTTTCCCTGTTTGACACCACTGCTCTAAATCAATTCATGTGAGAAAATTTTGAGGGAACGAGGCACATTTATGATGTAGGAGAGAAGATGCAGGCAGGTCATGGGCACCATCTTGTATTGTGTGAGAAGGTATGAGACTTGCTTTTCTTGGCCCCAGAAGGAAGAGATGGGAAAAGTGTGTGAAAGTTATTGGGAGATGGATCTCTGCTCAATAAGAAGAATTTCCTAGGGCATAGAGGTGTCTATCCATGGGATAGACCTTTATGGTGGATCCTGAGCTCCCTGTCACTTATACTTGTCAAGTAGAGGGCCTCTCCTCGGAGGTGAGATTCCTAATTAGGGTGAGCAATCAGGGTAATCAGCCTCAAACAGAAACAGGTCCCTGGACTGTATGTATTAACTTAGAAAACCACATTGAAAACCAACATTATCTATATTGTATTTTGATTTATTTTATTAAACATTTCCCAATTATGTTTTACTTTGTTTCACACTGTACTCCAGACTTTTGCAGGGCATGCAGGCCCAAGTTTGAGGGTTCTGGACTAGAAGACCAGAAGTTAGCCCTTCCGGGTCTAAGTCCACTATGAAGACAATAATTAAAAATCCATTCCTGTGTTTGTGGTGCTTTTGAGCTTATGAAGCATTTCTCTCACAATATATCTGTAAGACAGTAAGGCCAAGCATTATTACCCTCATTTTTACAGATGATGGAACTGAAGCCAAAAAAAAGAGCTCCAGCCCCTTGGCCAAGGTCCTATGATTAGTAAATAGAGTGTGGACTTGAACCCCAGTTTTCTGATGCTTCTGATGCATCACGCTGGGCTAGGTAAGATTAATTGATTTCAAAGTTCCTTCTTACTCTAAATTCTCTGTGAAAAAGAAGGAAGAAACTACATAACAAGAAAACACGCAAGTTTCCCCAGCAGGACCCAGGCAAACTCCAGCCTGCCCTGCCTCCTTGGAAGGGCTGACCCTAGTGAACCTCCTATTAGACATTCTTGTCACAAAGGGCAATGCTAAGAAGGTGATTTCATCAGGGACGCATGAACCTGGTCCTGTGGCTATGTGGTTGGGCCAGGCCAGAGGCCCCACCCCATGGCACACCTGATCAGGCAGGTATAAAAGAGAGAACCAGCCTCAGCACTCACAGCAGCTTCTCTCTGGCATCATGCATTCCAGTGGCCTCTTCTCCCTTCTGCTGCTCCTGGTCCTTGGGACCCTGGTGTCCGAGGCCTCAAAAGGTTAGTCATGGTGGTGGGCATGGGAGAAGGCAGACGTGGATGGTGAGGAGGTGGGAAGGAGTTCTGAGAAGTCAATCGAGCCTAACTGGGGGGCCTGGCAGGGAATCTCCTACATCCTCCCCCTCTCCCTATTCACAAAATACAGAATGGAAATGCAGGGAGATTCGGTGTCTTTATTGGTGATTCAATGAAAGGAGCCCAGAAAGAGAGGTGGTCTCCTCCATTCAGGAAGTCCAAAGGAGAAATCACAGGGCAGGGACTGAGGGGAAGGATAACGCTTTGGCTCTATCACACCATGGCCTTCATGAAGGAAGTTAAGCTAAGGAGAGGCAAAAGAGTTAGTTTAGAGACAGAGCATGGGGGGTGGGGAGAGAGAGAGAGAGAGAGAGAGAGAGAGGCAGAGACAGAGAGACAGACAGACAGAGGTTTCATGATGTTTAGAGCTGAAAGGGACCTTACAATTGAGGAAACTGAAGCCCAGAGAGGGGAAATGATTTGACTAAACTCAAACAGGTAGTAAGTAATAGAAGTAGACCCTCTGACATCAAAACTAATGCTCTTTCCACTATCCCACCTTACTAGGCCAGATTCTCAGCTCCTTCCTCCGGGCAGGCAAAACCATGAAAGCTTCAGAATAGGGAAATGACTTACTCAAGGTCACATGGATAGCAAGGGGCAGAGCTGGGATTTGAACCCAGGTCTTTGGACTACTGCATTAATTACTGTAACCTGCCTAGACTTTTAATATTACCTTAAACTGCCTCTTAACCCCGGGTTCTTTCAGAATAGGACCTGCCCTAAAGGTCACTGAGCCCTTCAGATCTATGACTTCACCTGCTGGAAACAGGCCCAGCTGGTGATAATCTTTCTCCCTCCCCTGCTCCTCAGGCCCCTCAGGTTGGACTTGGGTGTCTCTGTGGGAGGTAACTGGCCTGGGATGGGGGGATAAGAACTGGCAGGTGAAGGCAGCAAACTTAATGTGGACATTTCTTTCCCTTAAGGTATAACCCCTTCTAAAGTACATCATTATCAAGCATCTAAGAATCCGGTCATGAAGAGCCCTACCAAGCCTCACCCTACGTCTAAGAGTCATTCTCCAGCCAAGCCCCTTGGCTCAAACAAGAGCTCTGCTTCTTCGTCCAAGATTCAACCTAAACCCAAAAGCCTAACTTCTTGGAAGTCAGGTACTGGCCTCATGTTGTCATCTGCTGTTTTATACCTAATCCCACCTCCATGCCTCAACATATGCTGAAAGGACTCAGGCTATCCTGGGTAAAAGAAGGGTTGCTTGAGGTGAAGACCTAGTGAGGGAGAGGGGGGATTTAGGTGGGGAGCATGGAGAGGAACCAGACTGAAAGCCCTACTCTCCAAGGAGAAGATGAGAAAAGAATAAGGAGAAAGGGGGTTGGAGGCCGGAGTGGCCAGAATAGAGCAGGCTATGGGCAAGAAGGGCTGGGTGAAGAGACTTCTTGAAATAGCCTTGGCTCTGCTGCTTCATGCCTAGATATCCTTGGACCACCATTCCCCTTCCCTGGACCTTGAAGTTCCCTCTTGTTAAAAGGAGGGGGTTGGGCTGCATGATCTCTAAGGTCTTTTCCAGTGCTCAATCTTTAATTGTGTGATCCTGCTACTAATAAGCTATAGGACTTTGGGATTTCTTTCTGATCCTATTGCTTAATTCAGGAAACATTTGTTAAATCTCTATGGTCCCAGAGGATAGAACTAAGACTAGCTGGAAGATTTCACTGGAAGGCAGGTTTGGGTTTCATATAGGGAACAACTTGTTTGTTTGTTTGTTTTTGTGAGGTGATTGGGGTTAAGTAATTTGCCCAGGATCACACAGCTAGGAAATAATTTCTTAACAGTCATCTGTGTGAAAATGGAATGGGCTGCCTTGGTAGGTAGTGAGTTCCCTATGAGTGAAGATGTTTAAATAAAGGCTGGATTACTCCCTCTCCAGGACTCTGTACAGAGACTTCCTACTTTAGGCAGGGAGTGGATTAGAGGATCAGAATGGATTGAGGTCTCTTTCAGTTCTAGAGTCCTATGATTCTATGATTCTGGGATCTCCTTTATGCCTTCACAACAACCCTGTGAACTGGATAACAATAAGGATTATTGTTCTCCTTGTTAGAGATAGGGAAGCTGAGGCTGAGTAAGACTGAATGACTTGAACTGGGTCACAAAGCAAAATCATGAGTATTTGACTCCTAGCTCAGTGTTCTCAGAGCACTGGGCGTGGAGTCAAGGAAGACCTGAGTTCAAATCCACCCTCAGACACTTACTACCTGTGCCCGGGCAAATCACTTAACCTCCGTCTGCCTCAGTTTCTTCACCTATAAAATAGGGATCATAGTAGTGCCTACCTCCCAGGATTGTTATGAGGATCAAATAAGATGTTTGTGAAGTACTTAGCACAGTGCCTGGCACTTAGGAGGCACTTCATAAATGCTCTTACCCTCCCCCTTCCTTTCCCTGTTCTTTTCCCCTTCCCTTTCGTTTCTTTCTACTGTTTCTCTTTTGGTCAGCAACCTTGAGGGTCTTCCCCTCCCAGTTTGATTTTTTTTTTGTTATTAAAGGGGTCCTCCCTTGACTCACTTCTTAAAAAGGCCTATTTACTGAATGGGCATCACGTCACTCAAAGTGAGAACCTGAAAAGACCTTGACTTAAAAGGGCCAGGATCTCCCATTGCATCCTGGGCCATCTCCAGTCATCCTGATGAATATCTGGCCACTGGACCCAGGTGGCTCTGGAGGAGAAAGTGAGGCTAATGACCTTGCACAGCCCTCCCTCACTCAAATCAAAGTCAATTCCAAGTCATGTCATCACCTCCCTGATGTCATGGTCCTCTTCGAGAACGAAGGACAAACACAACAACAACTGAACAATAGCATCTCTGGGAAAAGGCTAAGCCCTTGAAATTAGGCAGGGGACAAGAGGGCCAGCTCTTTCAGGGTTCGTGTGTGTGGGAGGTGCTTTCTACAGCAGGACGCACTGGTCTGGCCCCCAGTGCTCTGTACCTGGACTAATCTTTTTGTCTCTCCTCAGATTAAGTTCTTACGTGAAGACCATGGAGTGCTAGAGCTGAAGCATCATCCTTCCCTCAAGTCCCTACCCTGAGATTTCTCCTTTGAACCTCTGAGTTGGAGAGATTGTCTCCCTTCCTGGGTCTTTTCTTCCAAACACCAATAAAGGCTTAACATTCCCCTGCATTTCTGTTCTTGTGTTTTGTGACTAGGGAGAGGGTTTCCTAGGAAGAAGCATGGAGGGTGGGAAGAAAAGAGGAAGCCCCAGGTCAGCCCCCACAAGCTTTTCTTGGAAGTGATTTGAGATGAAGGAAAGCAGGCTCTTGGGGAGTAGCACATTAGCCTTTACCCCAACCCCAAGAGAGGGAATATGGCATGGTGGAATGGGAACTGGCCTAGCAATCAGATGACCTGGGTTCAAGTCCTTGCTATGACATTAAGGGGCATTATTATTATAAATAGAGTTTGGGTTTGAAGCTCAATATTAACCCCAATTGTCTTGCAGATGTTGTGACCAAATTCCGTCTTTATCTTAGAACCAGCAGCAAGATTTTTCCCACAAGCTCCTACCAATTCCCAGTCAGGTCTCCACCTATTTCTCTTGTGATCCCTTCCCTGGAACATCTTATTGGCTAGTATCCTTTACTAGCTCTCTTGTAGAGAGGAGTCAGCCCCAAGGGACCCCACAGTTCCCTTCTACTATCATCCCCTGGTCCTTCATGTGGCCTCAAGGCTTCGGGTTCCCCATCCCTATTTTAGCAGATGGTCTTTGAAAGGTGCAGGGAACACCACTCCCTCAAACCTCTCTGCCAGGGATGGCTAAATTCCTTTAACAGCATTTAAAGGATGATAGGGTTATAGCTGTGGAGCTAGAAGAAGATCTTAGAGGACCTAGAAACCATCTAGTCTGACGATCTCATTTTACTGATGAGAAACCTCTAAAGAGGTTAAATAATATACCCACAGTTCTTTGGGTTGAGCATCTCCCCCCCTGGATCCTTTGCCACAATGTAGATCCCTGGGGAGTAGGGAAGAGGCATCATATTCAATCCCTTGACATAATGAAGAGAATGAATTTATGATAGTAAGAATAGCTCAGTTTACATCAGAGGGTTCTTTACTTGTGGTTCTGTGAACTTGTTTTTAAAAGATATTCTGACAATGGTATTTCAACATGTTATAAAGAAGATACCAGACTTAGTTCGGAAGACTGGTATCTCAAAGACTTTTTATTAAGGAGGTTGAAGTGTGTCTTTTTGATTCTTGTGAGAAGCAGGCACACCTCCTTTGAAGGGGAGATAGCACCAAATACAGAAGCAAGAGCAAGCTTTATAGTTAGTAATTGCCTAACTCTGCCCTTCTAGATCAGGATTGGTCCTAATCCTTCTGGGTTACAATCTTCCTTATATGCCCTGTTCATATATTTTATATACATGTGATCCCCATCCCTTCACATACATTTTGTACCTAGAATTGTGTTGTCACTTCCCCCCTGGATGGAGAAGTTAGCCTGTCTGTGCTGATTTCTTATCTACTTATGTGGAAACTTAACTCTTATTTCTCACAAACATAATTGGTTTTCTTTGCAAATCCATGTATTTTATGTATCTTAAAGCGGTCTTCCCAGGAGTCTATAAACTTCACCAAACTGTCCAAGGGGTCCATGATACATACAAAGCATTAAGATTTCCTAGTGTTACGGTCTGAAAGGTTAAGACCCCTCAAAGACCTAAGTGCAGGACAGGTCATCTGGAATGAATTCATAGACTCAAGCATTCTTTGAGTCAAGTTGGCAAAGATTTATTGTTATGCTATATAGCGGTCAAGGATTCCTAAGGAACCCGTGAGAGACTGAGGATGGTGCTGGAGTTCATATGGAAAAGGGCAGGGGAAAGAAATTCCAGGGATACTAAGTGGATAATCTAAAGGTCCAGGTGTCTTTGGGAGCTATGGATGGGAAAGTGTAGGGAGTACACGAGACAGAGAGGGAGATGTCAGAGGATCTTGGGAATCTGGTGGGAGGAAGAGTCCCTGGGCCAGGCAGGAACAAAAATCCTTGGGCCAGGCACCCCTCTGTCCTGATTAGAGAATGCTCTGCAACAAGGGAAAGTTTTCTCACAAGACAGGAGCTTACCAAGGAATTGGGAGGCTTCCAGAGACGTGGTCTTAGGGCTGGGAGCAGCCTAGCACTCTCTCACTCAGCTTTGTGTAACTGCATAAGATAAGTGTCTTGCTGGGGCCACTCTGGGGGAAAACTGCCAGGGATAGTATTTCTGAGGCCAGGGAGAAATTGGGGTCCAAGCACAGGCACCCAAGCACCCCATCACTAGTTTGAAGGTTTCAGAGAGGTAAGGTAAGTTGTCCTAGGTCACATAGCTAGTAAGTAGAGGAGTAGGGAGAGAATGAGGATCACTACTATACGGAGGGGAAAAGCATAGAAAAGGAAATTGAGCACATACTTTTCTGATTTTACTATTTTGCTGAAACTTCTTTTTGCTTCTCCATCCTCTGAAAAGAGAGTTTTCAGGTTAAGTTGACTGCCCCTGTAGGAGCGAGGCAGTCCTGTACTATGCAAAGAGCAGGGGTCTGGAAATCAAGAGACTTGGATTCTTGTCTTCGTCTGCAGCCTAATCAATCCATAAGTATTTATCAAGTGTCTCCCAGGTGCCAGGCACTGCGCTGGGGGCCAGAAATATTAAGACAAAGAATGTTGAAACAATCCCTGCACTAACCATGAGACCTTGAACAATTCAATTAAACAAATATTTTTTGAGGACGTATTATTGAGAACTTATGAGAAGTGAAGAAATAACCTCTCAGGCTTCTAGGCAACTCTCCAAGACTCTAAATTATACAGAATGTGTTGCCCTGCATCTGTAGAGGGAGTCCCCTCACCAGGGAGTTCCCTATTCTAATGAAATCCCAGGTCCAGTTCCTATCACTATTAAATTCAACATGGTAGGACTAACACTACCTTGCTTATCTCTGACCCTCCATTGAACTTCCTTCTTCCCTCTTCTGTCTGTTTTTTAAATGTTTCATTGACATTCTTTTCCTCCTTTTTTTATATCATTCTCATTACCTCCTCACTCCTCCCTGTAACTTCCTCCATTCCCAACAAAAACCGTCTCTTGTAACAAAGAAATATATTCAAGCAAAACAAATTCCCACATTGGTAACGTCTGAAAATGCATGCCCCATTTCCTACCCTGAGTTTTTCCTAAGATTCAAAGTTGCAGTGTCCTGCATTAGTAAAAGGAATTTTCTTACTGGGTGTTCCCTATACCAAAGAAATCAGAAGTTATCCTCCACTCTGCCCCAAAATGGCTAAGACCCTGTGCTAGGTTCTGGGAATACAAAGACAAAAAAAAAATCAACAATTCCTGGCCACAAGAAATCTTTTTAAAATAATTTTTTTCAATGGCTGAAAATTAACCTTCTCTCCCCTTCCCCATTAAGAAAGAAAGAAAAATAAAATCCCTGTCATAAACATGTATAGTCAAGCAAAACAGATTCTCTAATTAGCCATATCCAAAAAGAAAATTCCTCAACCTACACTCTGAGTCCATCATCTCTCTGTCAGGAGGTAGGTAGCATGGTTCATCATGAGTCCTTTGGAATTTCTAGTTTCATCTCCAAAAATTCACAATTTTCTGGGGGTTGGGAGAGGATATGACAAACATAAATAATTGTTACGGGGTTACTAGTTATGAGCATAATACAAGATAGTGTCTAATGGAGACAAAGTAACACTCCAGACGTGGCCTTCTAATGAGCCTCAGTTTCCTCATCTATAAAATGAGGGTTTTGGACTCAATGATTTCTAAAGTTTTTTCTTGCTTCAGGATCCTATAGTCTGTGTCCTAATGGCTCCTCCAATGCTAGCCTTTTATATTATATCATTTTATTAATTACAGTATTCTATGTTCTAGGGTCCCTTCCAAACTCTCACATTTTATGTTCTATTTTAGGCTCCAAAATTTACTACCATCTTGTGTGCCTCTTAATCTCTTCTCTTTAATAAGAGAAAGCTACCTATTTATAACTACTGAGCTAGATATCACAAAGGGGTGCAGCTCCAATACAGAAAGAACGATAGGAGACGTGCCTGGTAACTGGGATGACGGGGGAGGGCAGTCCCACCCCGTGATATCATTGGTGTGGGAATTCTCTCCACCAATACCAATGATCAATTCCTTTGAAACTTTACAATTTGAGGGCACATTAATGCACTTTTGGTGGAGCTATGAATCGGTCTCACTGTTCTGGAAAGCAATTTAGAACTATGCCTCAAAGTCACTGAACTGTGTGTACCTTTTATTCAGTTATACCTCTATAAGGTCTTGGGCCTAAATTCCAAAGAGATGAAAGAGATAGGAAATATACAATATATACAAAAGGCATATTATACAAGGAGGAAAGGAGAAATATGTACAGAAATTTAAAAAGAGATATGTACAGAAATATTTATAACAGCTTTTTTGGTAGTAGCAAAGAGCCCAAAACAAAGGGATTTCCAGAGTGAGGAATGGCTAAGCAAATTATGGTATGAATGTAATGGCATATGATTGTGACATAAGAAATGATGAAATGGATGGTATCAAAGAAACCTGGGAAGACTTGTATGAACTGATACAGAGTGAGTGAGCAGAACCAAGAGAACAATCTACACAGTAACAACAACATTATGAAGAAAATAACTTTGAAAGACTTGAGAACTCCATTCAATGCAATGACCAGTTACAGTTGTAGAGGACTGATGATGAAGCATGCTACCCACCTCTTGACAGAAAGATGATGAACTTGTTGACTTATGGAGAAAAAGACGTCTACTTTTGTAAGTAGCCAGTGCGGGAAAATGTTTTGCTGATTTTGCACATCTGCTTTGTTTGTTGGTTTGTTGTTATGTCAGATTGTAGAAACTCTCCAGGTCAACCCTGTCATATAGATGAAGAAATATTATAGATGAGGAAACACAATCACAGAAGGAACAGCTAGTAACTGTGAGGTGAGATTTGGACATTAAAGCTTCCACGCCAACTTGGAGCTCTCTCTACAGGAGTGCCCCAGGGGTTTGTCTTTCATCTGCTACTATTTAACATTTATATTAATAACTTGGATGAAGGCATAGATGGTGGGTTTAGAAACAACATTTGTAAATGATACAAAGCTGTGAGGGACAGGTAGCATGCTGGATAACAGTCAGGATCTCAAAAGAGTTTTAACAGACAAGGTAGGTAAAAATCTAAAAAAAGATGAAATTTAATAGAGTTCAGTATAAAGTCCCACACTGAAGTTCAGAGGATCAGTTTCATCTGTGCACAATGATGGGCATGTGGCTGCATTGATAGCTGGTAAGAGGTGACAGCAGACTGTGTGAAAGAGATCTGGGAGTTTTAGTGAACTGTAAGCTCAATGAAGATTGACAGTCTGTAATCAAAGCAAAAATATTCCTAATGCAATCTTGGACTGCGTTAAGAGAAGCCCAGTACCAGGGGTCAGGGAGGTGAGAGTCCTGCCATCCTCTGACTTGAACAGATGTTTTTTAGATTCTAAGTTCTTCCATTAAATTGTAAGCTCCTTGAGGGCAGGGACTGTCTGCCTCTTTTTGTATCCCTAAGCACTTAACACAGTGTCCAACACATAAATGGTGTTTAATAAATGTTTACAAATTGATTGAAAATGTCACTTTTAGGATAGACATTAACAAGTCTAGAGAAGGGCAAAGAGAGAGTCTTTGAGTCCATGTCATATAGGGATAAATTGAGGGAACAGGAAAAGTTTAACCTAGAGAAAACTAGAGAAAAGTTAGGAAGGACATGGAAACTGTCTTCAAGTATTTGTAGGCATTTCATGGGGGAAAAGGATTAGATTTATTCTTCTGGACTCCAGGGGTTAGAATTAGAAGTAATGTGTGTTATGGAGAGGCAGATTTAGACAAGGTAAAACTTGTAAGCAATTAGAGGTATTCCAAAGTGGTATGGTGGTGCAGTAGTTAGAGTGCCAGGCCTGAGTTCAAATCTCAGATTTGAGAAAGCCCTGAATTCAAATGTGACCTCAGACACTAGCCATATGATCCTAGGCAAGCCACTTAACTTTGTTTGCCTCAGTTTCCTCACCTGTGAAATGAGCCAGGGACAGAAATGGCAAACCACTCCAGTATCTTTGCCAAGAAAACCCCAAATGGTGTCACAAAGAGTTAGATACAACTGAAACAACTGAACAAAAAATGGTATGGCCTGCCATGGGAGGTAGTAGGTTCTGTCCTCTCTCATTGAAGGGCTTCAAACAGAGATTAGATCGTAGCTGGTGGTGATATTGTACAGAGGGTATACAGCTTAGATTCATCTGTTCTGTGGACATCTGTCTCCCAGAACCTCAATTTAAAAAAAAAGGAGATTCAGTTCAACTCACCAAGAAGGCGTTAAGCCTGTGCCTGGGCTGTTGCCCATGCCTGGAATGTTCTCCCTACTTGCCTCTGTCTCTTGGAATCTCTAGCTCCTTAAGACTCAGATCAATAACAAACTCCTTCATGAAGGCTCTCCTCTTCCTCCCTCCCATCCCTGTTCTTTCCTGCCAAATCATTTTATATTTATTTTATAGCTTTTGTATTTATTTGTCTATATAACATGTTGTCTCTCCCTGTCAGTAAACTGTGAGGGCAGGAATGATGTCGTTTTGTCTTTGTATCCTGTTGGCTAGAATAGGACCTGGCACATAGTAATAACTTAATAAATGCTTGTTGAATTGAATCCAGTTAAAGATCATAGAGCTAGCCCAGTCATGGATGATGGTGACATCTAAGCTGTGACCATCTTTATGAATGGTTGAGGTGAAGGGAAGAAGCTATAAGTCATAGGTATTGAGGAAGCTGATCAGCTTGGAGCCCAGGGTGTACAAATGGACATCAATGTTTGTATTGAAATAGTCCTTTGTAAGGACTGGGGTTGGAGATAGTGACAAAGATTGTGAGCCAAGAAATGAGAAAAGAGCGAGAAGGCCTTGGAGGATGGTAGACGACTAAGACAAGGAACTAGACTGAATGATATAGATGGATGGAGTGAACCTGAAAAGGGTTGCTGCATGAATGGTGATGGCTCAGGCACAATTTGTCAATGACAATGAGGTGTAAAGAATACACCTACTCCTCTTCCCAGACCAGGATGAAGGATCATGCAGTACTGTTGATGTTACCAGGGATACAGTGCTTTCTGGGAGGAGTTAGGTTTCCACTAGCACCAGAAGACAGAGAGGGAGGTTAAATAGTCTAGGATGAAGGGGAGCTTGTTGACGATATGGTTAGGGTTCCAGATAACACAATGGAACAACAAGGCAGGGAAGGATATGGGTCACATCCTCCAGCTGAGGTAGACATGGGGGATAGTGACATGGGGGGAGTGCCCAATGGAAGGGTTGCCTTGGGAGATGATGATTCTGAATCAAAGGGATAAAGGGAGCAGGAAATTTAGTTTAACAAGCAATTATTAAGCACTAGACAGTGTGACTTAGGGGTTTTTAAAAAGCAAAAAGTGGGATTACGCTTGCCTTCAAAGAGTTTATATTCTATCAGGTAAGAAGGAAATAAGACACAGATAAGTAAATGCAAGATATATACAAAAGAGTCAAAAGTAATCTGCTTGGCATTTAAAGTTCTTCCCAGTCAGGCTATCTTTCCAAACTGATGACACATTACTCCCCCTCCCCTCATGCATTCTGTGCTCCAGCCAAACTGGCCCCCTTGCTCTTCCCCATACATAATATCTCATCTCCTACCTTCATGCTTTTGCCCACCCAGGCTGTCCCCCAGGCCTTCCATTTCCATCTCCAGTTTATTTTAGAGATGAGGAAACTGAGGTAAACAGAGTTAAGTAACTTGCCCAGGGTCATACAACTACTAAGAGTCTGAAGCTGAATTTGAACTCAGGTCTTCCTGACCCCCAGGCCAGGCACGCTATCTACTGCCCCACCCATCTATACCTGTTATAGTTATCTTTCTATTTACTGGTGTCATCTTCTCCATTATAATGTGAACTCCTTAAGTGTGGAACTTCCTTCCAAAGGCCTTTTCTGTCCTCCTCCCACCCCACCCAGTCACTGTGTTTTTACCCTGCAAATGTCCCACATTTACTTGTCTATGAACATGTATCCACTCTGCTCTTTCTCCACCCCGCCTCCCCCATGAACTTCAGTAGAGTGCCTGGAGCATAATATGTCCTTAATATAAATGCCTGTTTTGATTTAGTATGTCAACAAGTGTTTATTAAATGTTTACCACGAGGGGACAGCTAGATGGCACAATGGATAAAGCACCAGCCCTGGAGTCAGGAGCACCTGAGTTCAAATCTGGCCTTAGATGCATAACACTTACTAGCTGTGTGACCCTGGTCAAGTCACTTAACCCCATTGCCTAGCCAAAATAAATAAACAAATGCTTACCATAAACCAGGAACGGTGTTAAGCATTTGGCCCAGATATGTTCCCTGCACTTAAGGAGTTCACATTATAATGGAGAAGATGACACCAGTAAATAAAAAGATAACTCTAATGTGTATAGATGGTAAGGGCAGCTAGGTGGGGCAGTAGATAGCGTGCCTGGCCTGGGGGTCAGGAAGACCTAAGTTCAAATTCAGCTTCAGACTCTTAGTAGTTGTATGACCCTGGGCAAGTTATTTACCCCTGTTTACCTCAGTTTCCTCATCTGTAAAATGAACTGGAGATGGAAATGACAAACCACTGTAAGCACCTTTGCCAAGAAAACCCAAAAAGGGGTCAGAAAGAGTCAGACAGGACTAAAAAAAGTGACTGAACAACAACAATGGAGGCAATCTCAGAGGAAAGGTACTAGCAGTGTATGTGTGGGGAGGGAAAAAAGAGGGATGGAAAAGACCTCCCGCGTGAGGTGGGATTTGAGTTAAGTCTTAAAAGAAGACCAGTAGGCAGAGGTGAGGAAGAAGAATATTGCAGGCCTAGGCACAGGGGACAGCCAATATGAAGGTATGGAGGTAGGAAATGGAATATTATGTTTGAGCAAGAAGGTCAGTGTAGAGGGATCATAGAAATTGTGAAGGGGATTTAACAGAAGAAAACGGGAAAGGTAAGAAGGTGCCATATTGAGAAGGTGTTTAAATGTCAAACAGAAGAGTTTCTATTCCATCCTAGAGGTAATAAAGGGTCAATAGAGTTTAGGAGGTAGCTAGGTGGTGCAGTGGATAGAGTGCTGGGCCTGGAGTCAGGAAGACTCATCTTCCTGAGCTCTAATCTGGTCTCAGATACTTCCTAGCTAAGTGACTCTGGGCAAGTCACTTAACCCTACTTGCCTTAGTTTCCTCATCTGTCAAATGAGCTGGAGAAGGAAATGGAAAAACATCTCAGCATCCTTGCCAAGAAAACCCCAGACAGGTTCACAAAGAGTTGGACATGACCAAACAACGAGAAGTGTTTATTTAGTTTGGAGGGAGGTAGTAACACAATCAGACCTGTCCTTTAGGAAGATCACTTTGGCAGCTGGGTTGGACAATGAATTGAAGTGAAAAGAGACTTATGGCAGGGAGACCACTTTAGAAGGCCATTGCCAAAGTCCAGGCATGAGGTGATGAGGTGGTGGCTGTGTGAGTAGAAAGAAGGGGATGTATCCAAGGAATGCTGTGAAGGCAGAAATGACAAGACTCAGCAATAGATTAGGATGTAGGGTGAGTATAGAAATCTTAAGCTCAACATATCCAAAACTTAACTCATTATCTCTCCCCGCAAACTCCTGCCCCTTCCAAATTTCCTATTACTGTTGAAGACACCATCCTCCCAATCTCCCAGGCTTGAAACCTAGGTGTCATCCTCAACGCCTCACTATCACTTGCTTCCTCTCTGCCACATCCAGTCTGCTGCCAAGACCTGTCAATGTACCCTTTGCAATATCTCTCAAATCTGTGCCTCCATGCTGGGGCGGGCCCTCATCTTCTCAAGCCTGGACTATTACAATGGTCCGCTGGTTGATCTGCCTGTCACCCCCACTCCAGTCCATCCTCCATTCAGATGTCAGATTGGTCTTCCCAAATATTCAATTTTACCATGATATACCTCGAGCCACTCCCCACCCCCACTCCATAAACCCAATGACTCTATCAATTCCAGAATCAAATATACAATCTGCTGTTTGGTGTTCAAAACCCTTCATCACCTAGCCTTTCCCCCCTCCATTTTTCCAGTCTTCTTAGAACTTACATCAGCTCCCCCATCCCCACCATGATCTCTTTGATGTAGTGACTCTGGCCTTCTGGCCGTTCCTTGGACAAGACATGTTGTCTCTGGCTCCAGGCGTTTTCACTGGCTGTCCTCCATTCCTGGAATGCTCTCTTTCCTCATTTCTGCCTCCTAGTTTCCTTCAAGTCCCAGATAAAATCCCACCTTCTAGAGAAAGCTTTTCCCAATCCCTCTTAATTCTAGCACCTTCTGTCTGTTGAGTGTCTCCAATCTATCCAATATGTAACTTGCTTGTACATAGCTATTTGCATGTTGTCTCGCCCATGCTTCTTGAGGGCAGGAATTGCATTTTGCCTTTCTTTGTATCCCCTACAAATTAGCACAGTACCTGGACCATAGTAGGCACATTATAAATGCTTATTGACTGACTGATTATGAGAGAGGAGTTAATGAGATTGGGAACCTGAATGATTGGGAGTCAGTGACACACTTAGAAGTGATAGGGAAGTTTTGAAGAGAAGAGGATTTTTCTTGGAGAGGAGATAGGTAATGTGTTCTGTTTTAGATGTATTGAGTTTCAGGTGCTTAGGGGAATACATTTCAAGATGACCAAAAGGGAGGTGGTGGTATACTACTAGACCTCAGGAGAGAGATTAGAGCTAGATGTCTAGATGTAGGAACGATCTGCAGAAATAATAATTGAATCCATGTTAGCTGATGAGAATACCAAGTTAGATAATAGAGAGGAAAAATGGAAAGGGGCCCAGGATAGTCCCTTGGGAGATACCATAGTTGGTGAGTCTGACTTGGATGGACATCCAGTAAAGGAACCTGAGAAGGAGTCATCAGGTAGATGAAGAAACAGGAGAGACTGGTGTCAAGTAAACCTAGAAATTAGAATATGCAATGTCAAATGCTGCAGAAAGGTCAAGAAGGATGAGGATGAAGAAAAGCCAATGAGATTTGGCTGGATAGGAGATGGATAGGAGAAGCAGTCTGCTGGAGAAATCATGTGGAGATGCAATCCAGGTTGCACGTAGAGGGATTTGGGTTTGGCTTTAACAGGGAGAAGGGCCATCTTTTCACGTGAAATGGGGCGGAGGATGAGATAGTTGGGAAAGATGATCTGAATGATTAAGGGGAGAGGAAAAGAGGGAGCTCTTGGTGAATAACTTTAGTTTTTTTTCAGTGAAATTGAAGTCAAAGTCCTCAGTTGAGAAGGTTGGGCAGGGGGAGGTGTCATGGAAGACTTGAGGAGGGATGAAAAGCTATGGAATAGCATCTGTAGTGAGTGGGAGATTGAGTCCATTAAGGAGGTTAAAAGGATTGCCTTTCTGCAGTGAAGGCCTATCTGAGATCATGGAACAAATTTATAATGGTTCCATTCATCATGGTTCTGTGACTTCCTCCAGCTCTGTTGAGCAGCATATGAATACTGAGGAAAGATGGTGGGAGTAATCTAAAGCTGGGATTTGACGAAGTATGATTGACAATAGGACAAGGTGGCAAGGGATTTGCATGTGGATTATAGCATTGATTCGAGTTGATTCACCAAGGACATACAGGGGATAATAATAATTTTTGTTGTTGTTCAGTTGTTTCAGTCATGCCTAACTCTTTGTCAGACCTCATTTGTCAGTATCTTGGCAAAGATCCTGGAGTGGTTTGCCATTGCCTTCTCCAGCTTATTTTATAGATGAGGAAATTGAGGCAAACAGGATTAAGTGATTTGCCCAGGGTCACACAACTAGTAAGAGTCTGAAGCCATATTTGAGCTCAAATCTTCCTGACTCCAGGCTCTGACACTCTATCCACTTCCCCACCTAGCTGCCCATATAATAATAATAATAACTAGCACTTATATCACACTCACATTTGCAAAGTGCTTTACATACATTCATCCTCACCACAACCTTGGGAGGTAGGAGCTATTATTATCCTCATTTTATAGTGAGACTGAGGTTGAGAGAAGTTATGACTTGCCCAAGGGTCAAAGAACTAGAAAGTGTCTGAGGCCAGATTATAAATTTAGGTCTACCTGACTGCAGTTCAGAGCTCTATCCACTGCCCAACCTAGTTGTCTACAGGAGAAGAGAACAGCCAATGCTGGAGCATTGCCTAGGAAAGAACAGAGGGGGCAGAGATACTGGAAGCAACTATGATGACAAAGAACTAGGTAAGGCTGAGAGAAATATCAAGATAAAAGATTAGGATCAGATAGAGGATTTTGGAATTCCTAAATATGGAAGTAGAATGTCTGTAGTTGAAGATAGTATCAAGGGTGTAACCATCTCTGTGTATAGCTGAGGTGGAGTGGGCTGTTGATTGACTGAAATGGGGTATCCAGGTGGAAATGATTAGCATGTTGTTGAAGATTCAGAATTGGAACTCAGGAGACAGCTGGTAACTTACTAGCCATAGCATGAGGGAAGAACCAACCGAATGGGGCCCCCACAGACATAACAAGTGATTTTGGCACCAAAGCCCCCAAAACAAAAAATGTGGGTGCATCCGAGTCCATATCAGTATCCTTTTAAGCTGTGCTTTGCAGAACTGAACCATACTCCAGATGAGATCAAGGGTCGATGTGGATTTATCACTTTCCTCTTCCTGGAAGCTATGCTCCTCTTAATGCAACCCAAAATCACATTAGGTTTTTTTTGGCTGCCACATCACACTGCTGACTCATCTTGAGCGTCCAGTCCACTAAACACCCCAGATCTTTTAAAAAAAAAATTTTAGAACATACACAGTTAGAGCCATAGCTAGGAATTCTAGGCTCTGAAGCAAATTGAGGTGGAGGGCATGTGTTTTGAGCTGCGGCTCGAGTAGTCCCTTGGTAGTTTATACCTAGTACTGGAACAAAATGAAACACTCATAGTTAATTCAACAGTAAAAAGGAAAAAAAAGGAAATTTATTTAGCCATCACTTGGGAAAGATATTTAACGAGGACACTGTGAGCTGATTCAGCTAAGCAAAGCTCCTCTGCCTCTGAGTTGCTCAGGCTTCGAGTTTCTCCTGGCTGTTTGGCATTCAGGTGATGAGGAAGTCATGTCAATAGCCAAAATCTCTGGTTCACTGGAGTCTTGCCTCAGTAGCATCACCATTGTTGGACTATCTTCTGGGGCAAATCTTTCACAATATCTTCCCTGCCTTCTCTCTCCCCCGACCTCCTCCAGGACAATAAAGGTACTCTAGTTTCCTGATTGGACTCTCATGCCTGTGCATGCTCTGGCCTGTTGTGAAGTGGGCTTCTTGGGTCTCACAGGACAAAGTATTGCCATCTGCCAAGAAGTTGAATGTCAAGGAAGTACCTTAAACAATCTAATCTCATGCTTCCCTCAACCGATCTCTGTCCAACCACTGATATTCTTCCTGGACTCACTCCTCAGTGGTTACCATACTCATGAAGAGTCAGACACAACTGAAATGACTGAACCAACAACACTCTTCTAGTCCATCTCAGATACATAGAGAGACAGTCATATCTTTGATCTTGCCATCACCCATACATGTTCCACTTTCTTGTTCACGAACTTGGAAATCCTATGATCTGATTATGACAGTCTATAATTCAATCTTTCCCTATGCCTTATGACCCATGACCCTGGTCCTCCTCTCACAGTAATCTCCATTCTCTCCACCCCTCTATTAATTCCCAGACCATCACCACTGTCCTGGCTCTACTCTCCTCCCTTCCCTGTTTTTATCCCTTGAGTAACAAAATGCAATTTTACACTATCTTTTACTCTCCAATCCCTTATCCCCTTGCCCTACCACCAATCCCGACTTGCCAAATGCCAGCCCTTTGCTTCATTCCCACCATCCACCTCCTTCACAATATCTCTTGTATGGCATATGTCTCCTCCTCTCCACTCACACAGCTGCTGCCTAGCTCAGCTTTCACCTGGACAGACTATTGTGATAATCTAACTGGTTTCCCTATCTTAAGTCTCTTCCCACTCCAATCCATTCTCCACTTGGTGCCCAAGTGATTTTCCTAAAATGCAGGTCAGATCATGTCACATATTCTCCTCTACTCAATAAACTCCAGTGGCTCCGTATTACCTCTAGGATAAAATAAAAGCTCCTCTGTTTGGCATTTAAAGCTATTCATAACCTGGTCCCTTTCTACCTTTAGTCTTCTTACAGTCAACTGCCCTGTGTGCCCTCTATGTTTCAGGGCACTGGTCTACTTGTAGTTCTTTGAATGTAACATTGCCTTGCTCATCCTTTGCAATGGCTATCCTCCATGCCTGGAATAGTCTTCCCCTTTATTTCTGCCTCTTAGTTACTCTGACTTTCTTCAAGACTTAGCTTAAGTCCTACCTTTTGCAAGAAGTGCCAATGCCCCTAGCTGTTGGTACCTTCCTCCCACCAACTACTTAGTATAGATTCTGTATGTCCCTCATTATTTACATGTTATCTTCTCAATTAGAATGTATTCTCCCTAAGGGCAGGCTTTTTTTTTGCCTTTCTTTGTATCCCAAGTACTTAATGGTAGTGCCTGGCATATAGTAAACACTTAATAAATGCTTATTGACTATCTGACTATAGGAGATGGAAAGGGAGAGAGGCCAGCATGGTTAGTGTGTGCTCCCTTTGCCTCTGATCCTCAGCTTCTAGCTGATCCTGGGGAATCCCAGGTAGTTTAGATTCCAAGGCCAAGTAGTGAAAGTTAGATGAGAGATAGCCATCTTCGATCTGATGGGATCTCAAGGGTATGAAGGTCATGAGACCCAGGGCATTTATGGTCTGAGTGAGGAAAAGGAACAGGGCTCATTGGGTGGCCAATGTTGGGTAGAGAAATGTGACCCTACGCTCAATCCCAAGAGGAAAAATCCCAATCTCTGGGACCAGGATATTGGTGTCTGACACAAAAAACATGCATCCTTCAGGGCAGGAACAAGAAGGAGATGAACTGAAATGTGGAAGTGTGGGAAAGGAAGCCATTTGGTAGCTTCCAATTTTAACTAAATATTTTTGCTAACTAGGTGCTAAGCCAAATTGTTTCTGGATTATTAAAGGAGTGAAAGTGCACCTTCTAATTTTCAGTGCCCTTGGGCAAAGCCCCAGACACCATAGTTATGGCTCTGCCAGCTATCCTGGGGTATATAATGACTAAGATTGGTGAGAGGATAGTGACAGTTTTACCATAAAAGGGAAGCCATGGGAATTAGTGGAGGATAGAGGCAGCTTGAAATTCTGCTTGGGCACCTGAGTCAGCAAATAGCTCCAGGCTGTACTGAATGCACACTGGGCCCCAGTCCCTTAGTCTTATCTCAAGATGGCAGAGAATGAGGCATCTTTAGAAGGTACCCTGCATGTGGATCTCAATCTTAGTTCCCAGTCTCCGAGTCCTGGGATGCAAAGGTTTTCTAGTACCTTTGGTATCATGAGGCATCTCTGACGGATCTACTCAGGTTCTCAGATGCATGTGGGTCCCATTTATCTGGGGCAGGGAACCTGTGGCCTCGAATCCACATGTGGCCCTCTAGGTCCTCAAATACGTCCAACTGACTGAATCCAAATTTCACAGAACAAATTTCCTTAATAAAAGATTTGTTCTGTAAAACTTGGACTCAGTCAAAGGGCGGCACCCAAGGACCTAGAAGGCCACAGGTTCCCCACCCCTAGAACAGATCTTCTGAGATCTGTTGATAAGGCTTACCCTATACCTTCCTCATAGGTTTGTTGTGAAGAAAGCACTTTATAAAACCAGAATTTATAAATTTACAGCACCACCAGAAAGTGAGTTGTTACCATCTCCTAGTTTTGATATTGTATGCCAAGGTCTCTTACAACTCCAAGGAAGGCAGCAATTGTGTTAATGCTAGGAATGCAGGATAAAAATTTCCCAGGTCTCCGTCCACCTCCCTTTGATCTTGCTAAGTGAAGCTCTCAGGGGGATATACATGCCTACAAGGGGAAAGATGGGAGTTGGAAAGAGTCAAAAGGAATTTTCTCAACCAAATCTGATAGTAGACTGGGATCAGAGGATGGCCGCAGAGGCACAAACAAAGGAGTTTAAAAAGGCAGACTTAATATTAACCCAAGCATTTCTGTTGGTATTTTCTGTCCATTTGTCTGAAGGCAGGTGTGGACCAGAACTCATTAAAAAAAAATAGCTGAAATAGCTTCAAGCTATGACTAGACGCCCAAAAGCTCCTCTCTGTTTAAGAAGCCACAACACAAGTGAAATTCAGCAGAATCCCAGCAGAGAGCAGCAGACAACTTGAAGAGAGCAGCCCAGCAGAGACAGCCCTGTGGGGATGATATGACCGGCTTGCGGCTGCTTCTAGTGGGCATCACCAGAGTAAATGATGACATCAGCCGCTCCGCTAGCAAATGACAAGGGTCCGTGTCAGAGACAGAGAGGTGCTTGGTGGGCATGCTGTCAGAAGAGTGTATCCCCATGGCTTTGCATGCTCCTAGACAGCATCTGTTACCTTGAGGGCAGCTGGATGATACAGCGGGTAGTGCTGGGCCTGGAGTCAGGAGGAACTGAGTTCAAATACAGTTTCAGACGCTTGCTAGTGTGTGACCCTGGGCAAGTCATTTAACTTCAGTTTACTCTATTAATATTCCTTTTACCAGAAAGGAAAGTGAGATGAGGTATTTTGAGGGGCCCTAAATTTCCGCAGATTTACAGAGTGCCTTGAATGCATTGTATTGTTTGATCCTCACTATAGCCCTTCAGTTAGACGGTGCAAATAGTTACGTTCCCGTGGCAGTTAAGGAAACCGAGGCTTTCAGAAATAAAGTGACTTGTTGAAGGTTAAGAAATGGCAGAGCTGGGACCCAGGGCCTCTGATTCCAAATCTGGGGCTTTTTCTGTGATGTGACACTGCATTCTAAGATGCCTTTCAGCTTTAGCATTCTGTGAAAGCTCCAATCCCTGAATGCCTGAAAACCCTTCATTCCTGGTCTAGGTGGAGAGACACCATCCACACTGCTGAGATAGGAAATGCTACACCCAGAAAATGGGCACCTGAGGACGATCTGAATCCCACTCATCCTTACCCCCTCAGGAAGCATGCCCTGGTTTATGAGATAGTGGGAAAAGATCCAGTTCTGAAACAAGAGGAGCCGATGCAAATGTCATCTCTGAAGAGAATTACTACCTGTGTGACCTTGGATAAATCACTTAATCTCTCGTTATTAGCTGCATGACTTCAGGCAAGTTGAGCTTCTGTTTCCTCTTCTCTAAAATGTGAGGGTTGGATTACACAGCCTCTGAGGTCCCTCCTAGCCCCAGATCCAGGGTCCTTTCATCTCCTCGGCCCCCATTTTACAATGGAAGAAATGGAAGTTTCCTCAGACAGAAGCTGAGTGACTTTCCTAGGGTCACAGAGCTGGTAAGTGTCTGAGGCTGGATTTGAACTTGGGGCTTCCTGACTCAAGGTCCAGTGATTTATGCATTATACCACCTAGATCCCTCCGAGGAATCTCAGACCACCAAGGAGAATGCTAAGGGCATCCCATTGTCCTTCCTATACAAACTTCTTGTTGTCTGAGATCTTCCCCACATTGGACCACGAACTTATCATTTGAAGGGAAGGGTGGCTTATTTCTTATTAGTTTATTATTCATCTTGAGAGAGAGCTGATGAAAGCCAGTATAAGGATTATTGGGTTGGGGAGTCAGGAGACCTGGGTTTAAGGCCTGGTCAAACCTTACGACTCTATTTAAATGTCAGTTATATTTACACACACACACACACACACACACACACACACACACACACACGTAGCCTTTATACCTCCCTTCTAGTTATAAAAGCTGTGATCCATGATTCAAACCTTAAAGCACAATGTCAGTGTGAGTCATTGTGTGAGGTTGGGCAAGTGACTTCCAATGCGACTGAAATTTCCTCATCCATGAAACAGGGGAGGAAGTTGGGCTGGGCCATCTCTCTTCTGTCTTATTGTCTAAGGTTCTTTCCAGCTCTAACACTCTGACTCAATTCAGTCTAGTTCAACAAACCTTAAATGCTTACAATGTACAAGGCACAGCTGCTCAGGAAACAAAGACAAAAATGAAAAACGGTCCCTGCCCTCAGGTAGCTAGCAAGTGTCTAAGATAGGATTCAAACAGTCATCTATTTATCTCTAGTGGGAAGCTAATACTAATACTAATGTATGTATTGACTCCATGTACTCTAGCTAATAAGATTATCTGAGATCCTGGGGGCTCCAGGCCTGGTGGTAAGAGTGAATTTTTATTTTCAGGATCCTTCAGTATCTGAGGAAGGGACTCTAAGGTGAGAGTGAAGGGCAGCCTTACTTATTGCTATCATCAGAGCCTAGCCCTGTTGACACTCACAAAGCCTCTAAGACTGGGGCACCTGACCCCCACACGCCTAATGGAAAAGATCCTAATCCCATTTACCCTTGGGAGAGCTGGGCCAGAAAGAAGGCATTTCAGGGTCACCTCCACTGGCTAACCATTTGGGGCGGCACTAAGGCTAAGATCCCTAAGATGGGGAAGGGCTGGAAGGTGATGGGGCTATGGATACAGTGGAATTCTTTCTTCCCATTCTCTTCCTACAGCTGGCAGGCAGGGGATCCACCTCCTACAGCCAGGAAAGAGGAGGGAATTCCAGAGCTTTGTCTCATTCGTTCATTCAAGTCTGGTAGAAGTCAGTGTCAGGAAGTCTCCCACCTGTGGTCTAACCTGAATTTCTCATAGTGCCATCTAATGGCTCACAATGACATATATAATATTTTTAAGTCTAGATCATAGATCACAGGATTTATAAATAGAAGGGAGACAAATGCACACGTGTGTATATGACCATACATAGAAAGATATATTAACAGTCCTTTGAGGTGCATGTATTAGTTCCCTCATTTTACAGAGAAGGAAACCGAGGCTCAGAGAAGATTTTTCCATAGTTACATTAGCTAGAAAATATCACTGGACAAGACTCAAATCCACAGCTGCCTGATTCCAAGTGCATTACTATCCAGTAGAGCAGGGATGGGGAACCTGCAGCCTTGAGGCCACCTGTGGCCCTCTAGGCCCTCAAGATTGGCTCTTTGACTGAATTCAAACTTCAATTTCAAACTGCCTCGAGGCAGCAGGTTCCCCACCCCTGCACTAGAGGGTCCTATAAGCAGTGGTAAGGAACCTTTAACAACCAGTTCTCCAGGAGAAAAAAAAATGTAAGCACACCATACTTTTAGTACAATCTGCATTACGAACATTTTCTCTATCACTCTCTTAAGTCTAGGCAATCAATAAAATAATAAATCGAGTCCTGATTTATAGTGTTTGCTACAGATGTTCATGCTGAAAATTTAACAATCGACCCTCATGAGCTGGGTAGGAGTTGGCTCCTTGACACGTCATGGAGTCCAACCTCCTTACTTTATAGGCGAAGACAACCTTACCCAGCTAGGAAATAATAACTTGAGATTCAAACCCAGGTTCTCTGACTCTACAAATATTGTTATTCTTATTTTATAAAAGAGTAAACTGCGTCTTGCCTCATCGTTGCCTAGCATCAGAAACTAAATGGGAGTACGGTCCTCTGGAATCTGAATCTAATGCACGTCTTGCTATACCAACTAACTTAAGTTCATCTAAACTAATTTCTTTATATTCTGCCCTCTGAACAGATGGATAAAGGACAAGGTGGCCACTTCCCTTGGTTTCAAAAACTCTAGGGTCTGCCATCTTTTAGCAGAGGTTGGGTGGTAATGGTGGTGACAGAAGCAGAGAATAATAAAGGTGGAGAGGACCTTAGAGGTCATCTGGCCCAATCCATTGTTTTACAGATGAGGAGAAAGAGGAAACAAAGTCTAGAGAAGGTAGGTGATGTGGTCAGACTGTGTAGCCCAGGGCTCCTGGCTTCTTGCCAGGAGGCAAGCCTAAGAACCTTCTTCTGCTTATATCGCACTTATCTTCCTTATTTTACTGTGCCCCCTCCTAAAGACTTTCTCTTCCAAGCTGAAAATCAGGGTCTCAGGCAGGTTCAAGAAGTAGGTCTGGGGAAGCCCTGGGAGGGGTGGAGTTGGGACTGAGCTGCCCATGATCACATTCTCAAAGGCTTGTGTAAATTCCTACTCCCCTTGTGGCCCAATCTTAATCTCAGGTTGGGGGGTGGGGTGGGGCGGAGTGTGTCCCAGAAGGAGGAAGGCAGAATGTGCCCTTCTTCCCACTCTCCCTTCCTTGACTCAGCCACAAATCTAGACCCGACGTTTTTTATTATGAGACACCTCAGGCTTTGCTTGACTCAGGCTGGCTCCAAGAGTGCAGCATGAGGCCCCAAGGCCTTCTTCTCTTGGCAGCCCTGTTGGCCCTAGGCAGCCAGCTGCCTGGCACAGTAGGCTGGAAGAAGCATGGTAAGTTTGGGCAGCTGGGGTGGGGGGGCAGTAGAGGAAGGAGCCATGCCCAGCTTTGCCCCATTCGGCTTTCCAGACCTAGTCTTGGGGCTTGGGTGGCTTACATTGGGCTCCAAGACAAAGTGGCACTTGTTACCTTGAGTGGAGGCCATGCTGGGGTATGTGCATGTTTGGATGTCAATGCATTGTGATCCTGTGTATTTTTGCATGTAATTGTATCTTTATATGTGTCTATACATAGGTCTGTACAGACGGGACCCCATATATATTGATTGATGTATTGTAGATCTGTGGTCCTCTGGGTCTTTCTCTCTGTGCTTGGGCTTGTATGTTGCTGTGTGTCAGGGCACACACATGAATTATGTAGATTTGGAGATGGAATGGAGATGGTGGAGACAAGGTCGGGGTGGGGGGATCCTCAGGCCGGGGACACTTTTCCAAGATGCATGGAAGGGGAGGAGAGACTGCCCTTGCTGGTAGAGATGGGCCAGGGAGGGGAAACTCTGGATTCCTTTCTCAGATCCTGATCTGTGCCCAGGGGGCTCTCATAAGATTGATCGTGGAGCTCTGGCTGGTAGCTGATAGGTAAGCCTAGGGGGTATTCTATGGGCTCTGGTAGGTTCCAGGGAGATCAGTCTAGGGGGTGTGGGGGCACCAACAATTCATTAGTGATTCTGTTTGGGGGTTGTGAGAGACTAGAAGATGCTGATGAAGGCTGTGGGAGAATCAGGGACTCCATTTGCCAACTCAGGAATATTTTGAAGTGGGATGTGTCCCAGAGGTGAGGATAGATGAATCTGAAGGCTGGGGGCAAATTAGAATGTTCTGGCTAGGGCCTAGGAGGGAAGGGTAGGGAACTCTGTTTGGGGACGATGATCTGGGAACTCTGGTTGGTGGAAGGCAAGAGGTGAGGAAGCTTTCCCTAGGGGTATCAGGAAGATCATGGCTGAGAACTGATGGGGATTGTGAAAGGAGATTTGAGTATTTGATCTGAGGCCTACTCTGGGGACTAGAGGGTGGGGGATGACTAGGCTGGAGGCCGCAGAGTCCAGCCAGTGCCTAAACCAGACAGGGCACTCAGCGAGACCTGCTGCCAAGACTTTTGGGGTCAGGGAAGTTGCTTGGCAGGTGCCTCCCTCTCTGTATAAAGGTTGGTATCTGAAGCCTTCTACACCCTCTTAGGATATTCTGACCTATATTAGAGGCTCCTAGAGCCTGAGAAGCACAGAGGCAGGTTTAGCCCCTTCCCCATTAGGCCAGGGAACCCTGCACAATTATTTACTGGAGTGGGGGGTGGGGGAAGGGAGGTACTTCACTGAAGGGTCCAGGAAAGCTCAGAAATTGAATGGCTGAGACCCAGTGACTGATGAATTAGGTCATTCCCTAGGGTCTTGAGGAGCCCACAGGAAGGGACATGGCCTCCCTTGGTTTGGGACATCTGGAATATCCCTAGAGAGTAGAGGATGAAGCTTGAGGCATTCCTAAGGTGTATGGGGAGCCTTGAATGAATAGGAGACTGCAGCCAGGGCTGGCCAATTCCTTGGTCCCCTCAGTAGACCTAAGTGACTCTGGATCCCCGGATCCTCATATGAGAACCGATGATGTCCTTTGGAGCCTTTAGTCTATGTCCTTCAAGCCTCAAGGAGAAGCCCAAAGGTGAAGGGAAAAAGAAGGATGGAAGGGAGAGGGTACAGTCTGAGACTGAGTACTACTGAGTAGTGTCTAAATGTGGAGTAATCATAATTAGGGCAAACCTGAATGGCAGCCAGCTCTTCTTGGAAGGCAGGTCTGGGGCAGCATTAAGAACAGAACCAGGGACAATGCATGCTGATTGACTGAACTTAGGGTACTGCCCTGGAAGCAAATTTTGTTCTAGGCATCTGTTCCTTCACTATCATCCATTCCACTCCCATACCTGTTAATGCAGTCAAACTACTCCCAAACAATGTTTGTGTTCCCTCAGGAATCTCTGAAAGAACTAAAGGAATGTATTTCTAATGATGAAATGCCAAGCATCACCACAGGCCAGTGGGGGAGAATTTTGTCCAAGGTTTTCTCTCCAAGGTCCCTACATAGGCAAGGGTATATATGTGTTTGTCTGTGATTGTATATTACAATAATCTTCTAGCTGGTTCCCTTGCCTTCTCTTGTTCATCCATCATAGATCTGTCAAAACAACCCTAACGAACAAATCTGACAGTTCAAAAGCCATCGGCAACCCACTATTGCTTTTAGAATCAAATGAAAACTCCTTAGCCTGGTATTTAGTGCCTTTCACAGTTTAGCTCCAACCTATCTTTCCAGACTCAATTCACTTTGCTCTCTTTCACACTCTTTTTTCCAGTCAAACTGGACTATTTTCTTGTCCTTAAACTCAACTTCTATGTTGCACCTTGGTGTTTCCTCCCCAGCCATTCTCCGTGCCTGGAATGCACTCCCTCCTCATTTTTGTCTATTGAAATCTCCTCCTTCAAAGGTCAGTTCAAATGCCACTCCCTTCATGATGCCTCCCAAATGAAAGGGATTGCTCTCTCAAATTTTCCCAGATCATTTTGTTTCGATCTCTCCTTTGCTCTTAGTACCCCTAGGACATGATTAATGTGAGTTCAAATAATGCAAAATTGAATTTAGTATGAATTACAAAATGATAACCAGGTCGCATTCAATGCAAGCCAAAATTCAACTAACTGGAGCTAGTTGAGGGTTTTCACACATCAATTTGTACTTGCCTATCCTCCAGTATAGATGAGATATGCTGCTTGCTGCATGCCATCTTACCAACAGTTGTGTTAATTTTTTTCAAAAATAGCCCTAAACTCGTGATGAAAAATGTTATGCAGCTCCAGAAAAAGAACTGGTGGAATCTGAATGCAGATCACAGCATACTAATTTTTACTTTTTTTTTCTTTCATTTTTTTAGGGGGGAGGGTGTCTGTGTTTTCTTTCACAACATGACTAATATGGAAATGTTTTGCATGATTGCATATGTATAATCTATATCAAATTGCCTACTGTCTCAAGGAGGAGAGAGAGGGAAGGAGAGAACTTGGAACTCAAATTTTTAAAAAAAGAATGTTAAAAATTGTTTTTACATACAATTGGGAAAATATTATTATTTTTTTTTAAATAGCTCCTAACAAAATGTACAAAAAGAAGAAAAATTCAGATGGAAACATTGCTAGTGCAAAACAGAAGAGGCTTGTTATTACATTAGAACAAAAATTTTGTGTAATTAAAAAGCATGGACATGGTTATAACAACTCTAAAACAGAATGAGATATCAGAATTCCTGACTGTAAGGAATATTATAAAACATGTAGGCAAAATAAAAGAAAAAGGTAAAGTTCCATCAGCTTCTTGTGGTTTGCAAACAACTGTGAGGAAGTAAAGTACTATTTCAGTGATATAAATAGAGGTCTTTTCACTATATGGATTGAAGATCATGATAAAAATGCATTCCTCTTAGCAGGGCAACCATCAGACAAAACCTTCTAGTTTATTTAAGCCAGTGAAAGAGACTGGAAGTGAATTGGATAGTGAAGAAACTTTCACTGAGGGTATTGGTTAGTTTGATCACTTTAAAAATAAAGTTTAATTGCCTGACATTAAAAATTGTTGGAGAAGTGCCCAGTGCAGATGAGGATGAACTGCTAAGTGTCTAGATGTTCTGAAGACAATAATCAAAGAAGGTGGATACACTGATCAAGGGATTTTTAATGTGGATGAAACAGGCTCATTCTGGGAAAAGATGCCTTCCAGAATTTACATTTCAAACAAAGAAAAAACTCAATCTGAATTTAAGGTGTCTAAGGATCACCTAACACTTGAATTGGGACGTAAAGGAGAAAGGGATTTTAAGTTTCAACAAATGCTTGTTTGTTCTCAAAATACTCCCACTCTGAGAAGCTACAACCATCTAGTTCTTTGGTGGCCAAATAAAAGCATGGTTGACTACAATTGTTTTCAAAGACTGGTTTTTAGTTTATTTTAGTCTAGCTCGCAAAAAAAAACCTGTAAGTACAACAACATCACATTTGAAACATTTTAAATAATGCCTCAGGTTGTCCAACTATACTGGGTTCATTGTGTGAGAATGGCAGCGTGCTATCCAAGGTATTTGAAATGTAAGCAGCCAATTATCAGTTGTTTTCAGTCATCCCTGACTCCCTGTGATTCCATTTGGCAAAGATACTGGAGTGTTTTGCCATTTCCATCTCCAGCTTGTTTTACAGATGAGGAAACTGAGTCAAACAGGGTTAAGTGACTAGCCCAGGGTCATATGGCTAGGAAGTCTCTGAGTTCAAATTTGAATTCGGGAAGAGGAGTCTTTCCTTGAGAATAGAGGCCATAGTTTTTCACCTTTGCACACTCAACCAATCAATTAGTAAACATTTATTGAGCACCTACTCTGTGCTAAGAACTGTGTTAGATGCTAGAGATACAAAGGCAAAAATGTAACAGTCCCTACCCACAAGGAGCTTACATTCTGTAGGATGTGATATGTACCTATACAAAGACTACATATATAAACAGAAAGTTTTGCAAAAATAGGTGCTTAAGGTTATTAAATAAAATGTGCTTATGTATACATGAGACAACACTGAACATGTGTGTATGTGTGCGTGTGTGTGTGTGTGTGTGTGTGTGTGTGTGTAGAGACAGTGTGGTATAGTGGAAACAGCAGTTTAAAATCAGAAGTCCTAGGTTCAAATCCTAGTTCAGCCACTTGCTGCCTCTGTCACCTTGGACAAGTCATTTAACCCCTCTGAGCCTCAGTTTCCTCCTCTGTAAAAATGAGGCAGTTGGGTTAGATAGACCCTATGATCTATGTGGACATGTTTCTGGGACTGTACGTAGGGATGAGTGTTTGTGTGTCTGTCACATACGCCTCCTCAATCAGACCAGGGTTGTATGACCTTGAGCAACTCTTTCCCTCTGTAGGACTGTTTCCCACATGGTCTGATGTGGAGTCTGAACTAAATGACCTCTAAGGATCACAGTCTTCACCCCACTCTCTCCAGTTCTAATTGTCTCTGATTCTCTTGCAGAGAGATCAGGGGGCTGCCCACCTGACGACGGGCCATGCCTTCAAGTCATCCCAAACCAGTGCATGATGGACTCTCACTGCCCAATCGGGAGGAAGTGCTGCTCTCGGGGCTGCTTCCTCCAGTGCCTGCCTAAAGTCACGGGTATTTCTGCCCTCTGCCTCTTTTTGATCCCCTCCCTCTCTTTGCCCCCTGTTTGGCCTGGCTCATTAGCTTAGGCCTGTCTCTTTCTCTCTGTGTTTCAGTAAAGCTGGGCCAGTGTCCCATAGATTCAATGCACTGCCTCAGCCCCATCCAGCACCTGTGTAAGCGAGACAAGGAATGTTCTGGCAACAAGCGATGCTGTCCTGGAGCCTGTGGCCGAGACTGCCGGAACCCTGTCAGAGGTGCCAATCTCACCCCGTAGGGGTTACTCTTCAGGAGAGCTTCTAACAATGGCTGGCCCAATATGGTAGCAAGGATAGATTTTCTCACAACCTGGGTGGGGGAAAGGAGGGAATAGTGGTGGGGAATGGAATTTCTCTTGGGGGCAATGAGACCCATGTCCACAAGCCTGGAGTCGGGGAGCCTGAGCTATTGGCCATTGATGAGGCCATAGCTTGAGTTCCTGGGCCCTCTTCTGGTGGAAGAGGCATGTGGGTAGGTCATTTAACCTCTCTTGGACTCATTTCACTTTCTTTTTATGTAAAATGAGAGGGTTGGGTTAAATAGATTGCTAGGGTCCCTTCTAGCTCTGACATCCTGAAACTCTGCCAATTGCAGATGGGTCCTGCCTATTGGGGAGTCAGGGCTAGATTCTACTTCAATTCAACTTACCAAACCTTTATTGAATAGCCACTATAGATAGGACCCTATGCTAAGCACTTGCTGGGCATTTGAACAAAGGCAGAGTGCCGTATAGTAGGTACTGGATTTAAAGTCAGAAGATTGGGGCTCAAATCTAGACTCTGCTAATTCCTAGCTGGATATTATTGGTCAAGTCAGTTTTCCTGTTGAGGCCTCAGTTTCCCGATCTGTAAAATGAGAAGGTTGGACTAGATGATATATAAAGCACCTTCTTGTCCTAAAAGACTGCATCAAGTATGTGTGCTGCCTGTATATGTACATGTCCACATGTAGCTTGTGGAGAGGCTTGGCTAGATAGCTCAGGAATCTGGCCTACCCCTCTCCAAGGGAGACTTTCATTCCTGACTGGAGAGGAGCAGCAAAGGGCTAGCTGCTCAGCTTTCCTCTGAGAGGGGAGTACTGGACATCTATCTTGGTCCAGCTTCAAAAGCAGCAAAGCCGCTAACTTCCCTGGTTGCTGATGCTTAAAGGAGGGTAACGCAAATATACATCTGTGGGCTTATTCTTCTCCACCAAATGCTAGTTAAACAAATGGTGAATAGTGAGTAACCCCATCTATCCAAGCAGATAGCAAATAGAAATAGAACTTCTACAGATCAGAATGTACCAGAAAATACCAGAAAAAGTGAATGACTTTAGATAGAAGCAAGCTGATATCTCACTCAACCAAGAGAGAGACTCTGGTCTCATCCAAGGCGAAATTCTTTGAAGTCTCTGGGGAGGCAGGCTGGAAATCAAAGATATTTTGAAGGGTCAGCTTCCCCTGTGTTTGACACTTTCAAAGTCATTTTTCTCTATCCTTCCTGTAGCTGGTCCCAAAGAGTCTGGAACCATATGTCCTCTCTCAAAGCAGGAATGAAGTCTCCTCTCCAAAACTATTGTACCAGCCCCTCCCCATTCATCTCCCCCCAGCACTGAGTCACCATTCTCTCTGCCAGTTAGGAGAATCTCATGCAAAGTACACCAGGCTTGAAACCTTCATTTTAACTCTGAAATTTCTGTGATCCTATGTTTTCAGAAAGTCATATCATCCTTATATATCATACTTATTTACTTATGTCTCATTATTTCCCCACCCCCACATACACACTAGATCATAAATTCCTTGAGGGCAGATACCATATTATTTTTCATTTTTATATCCCCAGTGGTGAACACAGGGTCCTGTATAATAGTAATTACTTTGGATCATTAAGGATTTTTACTACTGTGAATATTTGTTGAGTAGTCTGAAAGAGGCATAAGATAGGTTTATAACTATGATACAAAGCAGAATGTAACAAGTGCATAAAAAAGACCCAAAGTCCAGATGAGGTTCAGAGAGGAGAGTGATCCTGTCCAGTGGGAGGATCAGGAAGGGCTTCATGGAGGAAGTGGTATTCTGGGGCTCTTCTTGGAGGAAATCCAGTCACATAGAATTATAGAATGAAAGTTCAGAACACAGAACGCTAGCAATGAAAGAGTCCTTGGAACAAAGAATATTAAAGTTAGGAGGGACCTTAGAACATAAAATGTTAGAGCTGGAAAGAACCTTGTAGCATCTAATGATGTACCTGGAAGGCAACTTAGAGCACAGAACATAACATGTCAAAGTTGGAAGGAACCTTAGAACACAGAATATCACCTTTACCCAATTCCAACCTTAGAACACAGAATATCAGGGTTAGAAGAGCCTTTAGAAATCCTCTAGAGGGCCAGCTAGATGGTACAGTGGATAGAACACCAGCCCTGGATTCAGGAGGACCTGAGTTCAAATCTGGCCTCAGACCCATAGCACTTACTAGCTGTGTGACCCTGGGCAAGTCACTTAACCCCATTGCCCAGCGAGCCCCCCACACACACACCAAAAATCCTCTAGACAAACCTCCTTCTTTTTGTAAAGAAGAAAGGCCTTGAGCCTTGGGCTCTTTTCCCAGACTTCCCAGTCCCATTGAACTAGCTATGTAATCTTGGGCAATTTACCAAATCTTTCTGACCTTCAGGGTCCTCCTCTGAAAGATGTCTAGAGCTGGTCTGATTGTAGGCAGTTGTGTTGAGGCTACTCAGATTCTGTTCAAGGACTAACCCCTTCTTTATTTCCCCAGGCTAACTCCTGCTCCCCTTCCCCAGCACTGGCTGGATGAGACAACAGCTGCATTGGTCATTCTCCCCCAGGGCCTCCCTGCTCTGGAGAGCAGAGGGGGCCGAGGGGGCAGCCTCTCCTTGCCATCACCTGGGATTCCTCACTGCCTTCTGAGATGGGACTGCCATGCTCTAAACCCTTAAGCAGTTCTGTGATCAGTAGTGGGAGAACTGAAAGGACCCAACACTGGGAATGGAAGGTTGTCTTCCCACCTGTCTCTTTCTGTGAGACTTGGGGCAAGTCCCCTAAGCTCACTGAGGCTTAGTTTTCTCCCCTGGAAGATGAGGAAAATTCTTTCCTCTGTCCCACTGGTACAGTCTTGGGTGGGGTGTGGAGGTTTGAGGGCTTTTTAACCTGCCCATACTGTGAACTCAATAAATTCTGGCATTGTTTGTATCTCTGACTACAGATGACATGCTTTGATTAAGAACCTGTATGTGGAATGAGGGTAAAGAGGTGAGAGGCTGGGGGAAGGGGAATGAGCCCTTAAATTGGGAGTCAGGAGACCTTGCTTCCAGTCCCACCTTGACGCCGCGTGATTTTGTGCGATTACCTGTGTGACTTTGGGCAAATAATAATAATAACAACAATAACAACAATAGATAGCACTTAGGTGATGCTATGAATGTGCTTTAAGGTTTGCAAAGTGCTCTAGGAATGTTCCCTGATTTGATCCTCATAACCACCCTATAAGGTAGGTGCTATTATCAGGGAAATGAGGCTGAGAGAAAATGAGATTCGCACGGGGACCGGATTTCAACTCCGACTTTCCTGCCTCCCCTTCTAGCGTTCTATCGATTCTGCCACCTCGCTCCCTTTAGGAGGTAAGGGGGCTGGTATTGGGGCTGGCACTGAGGTCTAGGGGTGTGACCCACCTCTCTTCCGGCTATTCCTCAACGAGGAAGGCCAGATGATACCTACTTCATCATGGCACACTCCCCCCACATCCCACCCCTGCTATGTGTTAAGCCCTCGAAGGTGAAAAGGTATGCATGTAATTTTGCTTTCTTTCCTTTTAGTCAGGATTTAGCCAGGGTGCATCTAACAAAACCCAGAATAGCATACAATAGCAGATTAGGGTTATCCACTCCAACCCTGCCATTGTACAGACACTAAAACTGAGGCCCAGGAGAGGGGATTTGCTGTGTCTGAAGTCACTTAATGAATTATATTGGGACTAGATCTCGGGGGTGCTGATTACCTGGCCAGAGTGCTCTCTTCCCATCTTGCTGCCTTTTTTCCCCTCCCCCGGTCTTCTCCAGGGCCCAACAGAAAGAAAAGCAGATGTTCAGATCCTGCACATGAGAGGGAAGAGGATGCAGAGTGAGTGCTGCCTACCTTCCCTCGGCCTCCCAGGCCTGGAATGTCCACAGCAGCATAAGGGCAAGTGGGAAGATGAGGCTGGGGGTGGGTGGAGTGGCAGGGCGCACTGGAGCCAGCTCCAAAGAGTTGTTACATTTTTGGTGTGGATCTTCACACCTCGGATATCAGCAAACCACAAATCAAGGTTTGATTGTTTTACTGATTGTTCAAACTTGAGAAAGTGATGGAGAAAATATGAATACTGTAGATAAAACCAGAGAGCCAGTTGTTAAACTTTTTCCAGCACACCTCATCAAAGTGGCCCTCTCTGGGTTTGGGGGGATCCCTGGTATTTACTCTTTTGGTGACCTTGAGCAATCCATTCAGCTTCTCTGGGCCTCAGTTTCCTCATGTGTAAAATGAGGGGACTGGACTAGAAGACCTCTGAAGTCCTGTCCAGCTCTAAATTCTACTAATCCATTCAAGGTCCAAGAATGTCTCCCACTAATCAGGCCCGGCAAATCATGGCTCCTTCCACATTGGGCCAGGACACATTCCAACGGATTCAATTAAAAATGTTAAATGCCTATGATATACAGAGGATTAAACATGCCCCTAGGACATATATATATATATATATATAATTATTATTATATATGCCTATATGCATATACACATCCATCCATCTATATGTGTATATGTATATATATACATACATATATATGTATACACATATATCAATATCTACATATCTATGTCTCTATATATCTATGCATATAGATATATAGGGTATAGATGGATAGATAGGAAGATAGAAAGAAAGATGGATAGATGGATGGATAGATAAATAGATAGAAAGACTGATAGAAACATAGATGATAGATGGATAGATAGAAAGATGGATAGATAGATGGATGGATGGATGAATAAATAGAAAGAAAGAAAGAAAGAAAGAAAGAAAGAAAGAAAGAAAGAAAGAAAGAAAGAAAGAAAGAAAGATGCATAGATATATAGGTAGATAGATGGATGGATGGATAGATGGATAGATAGATAGACTGAAGCACTGAGCAGTTAAATCGTGCTCAGGGATATGTACATAGCTTGTCCTTGAAAGCTAGAATTGTTCTCTTACTGTTACAAGAGACCGCTCACAGAGGGGAGGGGGATAATCTACAAATATTTGTAATATAAAAGCAAAAAATAAATAAACGAAAAAGAAACAGAAATCATGTCTATGTAAAAAATAAGTTAGAATCCCACTTCAAACATATTCTAGCTGTGTGACCCTGAGCGAGCCCCTGGAGTCCTCTGGGCTTCAGTTTCCATATCTGCTAAATAAGTGGGTTGGACTCAGACCTCTCTGGGGTCTCTTTCAGGGCTGACTCTGATCTCATGATGCTAAACTGGCTGCTGAGATCAGAAGATTCCCTGGGTAGAAGCGGAAGAGTTAGAGAGGATATACCGGGTATGCTTATCCTGGGAACTGGGCTTCTTATGAGGATGTGGCGTATTCTGGGGCTAGGACTGACCGTGCCAGAAGGGCTGGGAGTCTCAATAGCCTTGTCTACACTGTTAAGGCCAGTGAATCAATGGGCCCTGCACCTTCTCCATCATCCCTACCTCCCACCCCAAGCCTCTCACCTCAGGTGACTCATATCTCCTCTGGGCTCCTTGTGTCAGCCACTGTCTGCAAAATGCCGGTCATGAGTCGGCAACCAAGATATTTCCTCTCCTTTTCTGATGGCCAGCTGCTCCATTTGATGCCTTCTTCCCACAACTACCTCTCAGGGCTGGACGCTATCTATGTGTCTAATTCTCAGCTCTCTCCCTTCCTCCCTGAAGGCCTTGGGGCTAGCATCCTATAGATTCCCAGACCTCTCTGAGGAGTGACCATGGTACTATGCAAGCAAGGAGACTAGGCCCTGATAACATTCTCCAGTGACCTGTGAGGACTCAGCCAATAACTCACTTGGTGACTGAGCAAGTCACCTCTCCTTGCCTGGCCTCCCCATCAATCAAGTGAGGTTCAAATGATTTCTAATTTCCCTTCCAGCACTGAAAATCTAGCACAATGTTACTGCATGTTTTGGAGGTCAGGGGAGAATCTAGACCTGTGATTCCATTGGTGTGAGGAACTCTCATTGTAAAAAACTCTCTCTGGGGGCAGCTAAGTGGCGCAGTGGATAGAGCACAGGCCCTGAAGTCAGGAGGACCTGAGCTCAGATCCAACCTCAGACCAAACACTTGACACTTACTAGCTGTGTGACCCTGGGCAAGTCACTTAACCCCAATTGCCTAAAAGTAAAAAAAAACAAAAACAAAACAAAGCAAAAAAACCTCTCTGTGAGGCAGAATAGCTACTCATTTATTCTGTGTTGATCTCTTTCCACCTCCCTCCTCCTTCCCCCACCCCCCCAGTAGCTAGTGCCTTTCCACTCCCACAATTACTTTGTATAGAGTGAACTCCCAGATAAGGAAATTTACTCTACTAATGCAGGTCAGTACCTTTTCAAGAGTTGTCTAGAATATTTACAAGTTAAGTACTTTATCTAGGTTAATAAAGCTAGTATGGGCAGCTAGGTGGCACCTGGAGTACTAGGCCTTAATTCAGGAAGAATCATTTTCCTGAATTCCCTCAGACACCTCCCAGCTCTGTGACCCTGGTCAAGTCACTTAACGCCATTTGTCTCAGTCTCCTCATCTGTAAAATGAGCTGGAGAAAGAAATGGCAAGCCATTCCAGTATCTTTGTCTCCAGGACTTGTCACATAGTAGGTGCTTAATAAATGCTTATTGAGGGGCCAGCTAGGTGGCGCAGTGGATAGAGCACTGGTGCAGGAGTCAGAAGGACCTGAGTTCAAATCTGACCTCAGACACATAACACTCACTAACTATGTGACTCTGGGCAAGTCACTTAACCCCAATTGCCTCACTAAAAAAATAAATAAACAAAAATAAATAAATGCTTATTGATTGATTATGTATAATTTAAAGGCAGACTATTATCTAGGGCACTGAGAGTTGCCCAAGATCACACACCTGGATCAAAGGCTGATTTTGAAATCAGGTCTGCTGCATTTCAGAGACAGATGTCTATCCAGTATGTCATGGTGCTTTGCATATAGTAAGCATTTAATGAATGATTGGATTTTAAATTGGCTTGAATTCTGAGTTCCCTCCCAGGTCTGACATTCTATGGCTTATGTTCTCAGGTCCTTTCTAGCTCTAACAATATTGTTTATGTTTTTTTTTTAATTTTAAAATCTTTTTAAAAAACTTTAAATAGCATTTCATTTCCCCCTAATCACATATTAGGAAAAATTTTTAGCATTCATTTTTACAAGATTTTGAGTTCCAAATTTCCGCCCCCCTTCCCTCTCCTCCCCTCTTCTGAAAATGGTAAGCATTTTGATGTAGTTTATATATGTGCTATCATGTAAAACATATTTCCATATTCATCACAGTTGTGGAAGAAGAAATGGATCAAAAGGAAATAAAACCATGAGAAAGAATAAAGTAAGTGGAAAAAAATATGCTTTGATCTGCATTTTGAATCCATTAGTTCTTTATCTGGATGTGGACAGCATTTTACTTTGTGAGTCCTTTGTACTTGTCTTGGATCATTGTATTGCTGAAAAGAGCTGAGTCATTCATAGTTGATCATCATGTGATGTTGCTGATACTGTGTACAATGTTTTCCTGGTTCTGCTCATTTCACTTTGCCTCAGTTCATACAAGTGACTTTCTAGGTTTTTCTGAAATCTGAAATATTTATTATTTCTTATCATACAATAGTATTACATTACATTCATATACTAAAGCTTGTTCACCCATTCCTCAATTGATGGGTATTCTCTCAGTTTCCAATATTTTGCCACCATAAATAGGGCTGCTATAAATATTCTTGTACATGTAGGTCCTTTTCCCTTTTTTATGATCTCTTTAGGATACAGACTTAGGAGTGATATTGCTGGATCAAAGAGCATTGCACAGTTTGGTTGCCCTATAGGCATAGTTCCAGATTGCTTTCCAGAGTGGGTGAATCAGTTGACAACTCCACCAACAATGCATTGCCATCCCATTTTTCCCACATCCTCTCCAACATTTATCATTTTCCTTTTTTGTCATATTAGCCAATATGTTAGGTATTAGGTGGCATTTCAGAGTTGTTTTAATTTGCATTTGTCTAACCAAAAGTGATTTAGAGTACTTCTTCATATGCCTATAGATAGCTTTAATTTCTTCATCTAAAAACAGCCTGTTCATATCCTTTGACTATTTATCAACTGGGGAATGGCTTATATTCTCATAAATTTGACTCATTTCTATATATATTTGAGAAATAAGGCCTTTATCAGAGACACTTGCTATGAAGATTGTTTCCCAGCTTTCTGCTTTCCTTTTAATCTTGGTTGCATTGATTTTGTTTGTACAAAAGCATTTCAATTTAATATGATTAAAATTATTTATTCTATATTTCTATATATTATTAACAAAGCCCAACAGCAAGAGATAGAAATAGAAATTCCATTTAAAATTACTGTAGACGTTATAAAATATTTGGGAGTCTACCTGCCAAAACAAAACCAGGAACTACATGAACACAATTACAAAACACTTTTCACACAAATAAAGTCAAATCTAAATAATTGGAAAAATATCAGTTGCCCATGGGTAGGCTGAGCTAATACAATAAGAATAACAATTCTACCTAAATTAATTTACTTGTTCAGTGCAATACCAATCAAACTTCCAAAAATATTATTTTATAGAGCTAGAAAAAACAATAACAAAATTCATCTGGAAGAACAAAAGGTCCAGAATATCAAGGGAACTAATGAAAAGAAATGCAAGGGAAGGTGGCCTCGCTGTACCAGATCTTAAATTGTATTATAAAGCAGCAATCATCAAAACTACTTGGTACGGGCTAAGAAAAGAGTGGTGGGTCAGTGAATAAGTTAGGTATGCAAGACACAACAGTCAATGACTATACTAATCTACTATTTGATAAATCCAAAAACTCCAGTTTCTGGAATAAGAAATCACTATTTAATAAAAACTGCTGGGAAAACTAGAAAAGAGTATAGCAGAAACTGGGCATAGACCAACATTTTACACCCTATACCAAGATAAAGTCAAAATGGGTATAGGATTTAGATACAAAGACTGATACTATAAGCAAACTAGGACAGCAAGAAATAGTTTGCCTTTCAGATTTATGGAGAAGGGAAGAATTTATGACCAAACAAGAGATAGAGGACATTATGAAATGCAAAATGGATAGTTTTGATCACATTAAATTGAAAAGTTTTTGCACAAACAAAGCCAGTGCATCCAAGATTAGGAGGGATGCAGAAAACTGGGAAAGAATTTTTATAACCAGTGTCTCTGATAAAGGCCTTATTCTAAAATATTCAGAGAATTGAGTGAAATTTATAAGAATACAAGTCATTCCTTCATTGATAAATGGTCAAAGGATATGAACAGGCAGTTTTCAGAGGAAGAAACTAAAGCTTTCTATAGCCATATGAAAAAATGTTCTAAATCACTATTGATTACAGAAATGCAACTCAAAACAACTCTGAGGTACCACATCACACCTATCAGATTGGCTAACATGACAAAACAGGAAAATGATCAATATTGGAAAAGATGTGGGAAAATGGAAACACTAATGCATTGTTGGTGGAGTTGTCAACTGATCCAACCATTTTGGAGAGCAATTTGGAACTATGCCCGAAGGGCTATAAAATTGTGCATACCCTTTGACCCAGAAAGTATTTTTTCCTTGACCTGATAGTTCTGAAATTTGGCCATAATGTTCCTTGGAGCTTTCATTTTGGGATCTCTTACCTGAGGTGATTGGTGGATTCTTTCAATGTCTATTTTGCCCTCTGGTTCTCAGGGCAGTTTTCCTTGATAATTTCTTGAAAGATGCTGTCCAGGTCCTCCTTTTGATTATGGCTTTCAGGTAGTCCAGTGATTCTGATATTGTCTCTCCTGGATCTATTTTTCAGATTATTTGTTTTTTCCAATGAGATATTTTTACATTTTCTTCCATTTTTTTTATTCTTTTGAATTTATTTGATTGATTCATGATGTCTCATAGAGTCATTAACTTCTACTTGCTCATTTCTAACTTTTAAGTTATTATTTTCCTCAATTAGCTTTTGTACTTTCTTTTCCAGTTGGCCAATTATACTCTTTAAGGAGTTGTTTTCTTCAGTGGATTTTTGTATCTCCTATCTCCTTTTCCATTTGGCCAATTCTACTTTTTAAGCAGTTTTCCAGGCTGTAGACTCTATTTTTTTCTCTCTCTCTCTCTCTCATAATTCTCTTGCACCGCTCTCATTTCTTTTCCCAATTTTTCTTATATCTCTCATATGATTTTTAAGCTCTTTTTTCAGCTCTTCCATGAGATCTTTCTGGGCTTGAGACCACTTCCCATTTTTCTTTGGGACTTTTCCCATAAGTGTTTTGACATTGTTGTCTTCTTCTGAGTTTGTGTCTTGGTCTTCCCTGTCACCATAATAACTTTCTATGGTCAGATTCTTTTTTTGTTGTTTTTTGCTCATCCCTCTTTATTTTTTGGCCTTTTTCTTTTCTTTTAAATTTGAGCTCTGCTCCCAGGGTAGAAGGTTCATTGTCTCTGGATACTTGTGCCGGTGGCTGCAGACCCTGGCTGTTGCCCTGAGGTCCACGGGGATTACATGTCTGGTGCTGTGCTTTGTGTGGAGTGGGGGTTGGCTAGTGCTGCTGGAGGCCATAGGGGTCTGACAACTTACTTGGTGCTGAGCTGGGGACCTAGTGGTGGTGTCTGGTGCATGCTGGGGCCCAGTGGGGTATTTTTGCATTTCCCAGTGGCTAGACTGAAGCACTTGTGGTCAGTCCTCTAGAAGCTGAAGCATGGCAGGGCAGTGCTAGCTGGTGGCTGCCTGTTTGCTTAGACACCCATACAGTTGGCATCTACCTGTTTGGCACAGGATATGCTGAAGCATGTGGCAGTCTAGCCATGGAGGCTGCCTGTTTCCTGAGGGCTATGCTGAAGCATGGCAAGGCAGTGCTGGCTGGTGGCTGCTTATTTGCTTAGAAACTCGTACAGTTGGCATCTACCTGTTTGGCAAGGGCTGTGCTGAAGCACACGGAGGTCTGGCCACTGGAGACTGCCTATTTCCCTGGGGCTACACTGAAGCATGGTGGGGTGGTGCTGGCTAGCAGCTGCTGTTTGCTTAGGCATCTGCATAGTTGGCATCGACCTGTTTGGCCCAGGCTGTGCTGAAGCACAGGGAGATCTGGCCACTGGAGGGCGCCTGTTTGCCAGGAGCTGTGCTGAAGCACGCGGTAGTTCTTGGAGCTAGAGTCTGCCCATTCCCATGGCTTTGATTGCTAAGTCACATGGGGGGGGTCCTAGTGTTGGCATTTGCCTCCTCTATCACATTGGAGCTCAGGATCTCCCACTGGTTTGCTGAGGTGGGATTGCTGCTGTCTCAGAGGGATGCTTCCTGGGCTATGCTCTCCTTTCGTCCAAGTGAGATGGACCTTTCTCACTGATCCTCCAAGTTTCTTGGGCTAAAAGATTATTTCACCCCATCTTTTTGCTGGTTCTACTGTTCCAGGATTTGTTTTGGGGCTCTACTTTATGGTTATTTGGAGGTGAGGATGGGCGAGTTGCAGCAGTTTACTGCTTATTCCACCATTTTGCCTCCCAGAAGTTCCTCTCTCAGCTCTAACAATCTTGGAAGGGATAGCAACTGCACCTGTGATTTCATTGGCATACAGAACTCTGTGATGGATTTCTATTTGATTCTTTACTTACATAAGACGGCATCTTCTTTGCAACTTATAATTGCAACCTCTCTACCATTTAGAGAGTTGCCTAGGGCATAAGAGACAACATTTGAACGCAGTTCTTCCTGGCTTCAAGACTGGCTCTCTCTCTCTCTCTCTCTCTCTCTCTCTCTCTCTCTCTCTCTCTCTCTCTCTGGTAGATGCCATGCTGCTTCCCAGCAGTCTTGAAAAAAGACTTAAGTCAGGAGATAGCCCTGAGTTTGTCACCAACCCATGAAGGCAATGTTGGAGAGCCTTTCTTTTGTCATTTCCCAAACTCTTCATAAGTTATCCTTCAGAGATAGGATTCTAGGTGGTCTGTACCATGGTCATTCATCAGGAGACTGTGGGTCCTAAAGATGAGGGAAGGTACCCAGAAATACTCATCCACTGTATATGGAGGGGCGGTGGGCAGAGCAGGCCTGGTCTCTCATCTAATGCCCCAGGTTCTATCAAAGAGGTAGTGTCCTTGCAAAGGCCAACTCTCTCCCCTCCCCCACTATTTGAGCCCTTGAGCGTATCCCCTGTCATATCCTCTTTATGCTTGCTCCTTCCTTTATCCAGTCCTTCTCTCTCTCATCTTCCACATTTCTATCTCCTGGCTTCTTTGATGCCTACAAACATGCCCAGGTCTCTCCTATCCTTACAAAACCTTCACTTGACTTTGCCTTTCTCTCCAGCTGTCTTCCTATATCACTCCTACCCAATTCCAAGAAAAAAGATATCTATGCTCACAGCCTCCACTTCCTCACCTCCCACTCACTTCTCAGCCGCTTTCAATCTAGCTCCCAACCCCATCACCAGACTGAAACTGCCCTCTCCAAGGTTAACAAGGTCTTTTAAGTGCTAAATCTCATGGGGTTTTCTCAGTCCTCACCCTTCTTGAACTCCAGGCAGCTTTGGATACTATTAACCACCTCTTTCCTGGACATTCTCTTCCCCTAGTTTCCAAGATGTTGTTGATTCTCCCTTTGGACTGCCTTCTCTTCAGTATCCCTTGCTTGAATCACTAGCCGTGGGTGTCCCTGACATCCTATCCTGGGCCCTCTTTTCTCTACATCCTCTTTCAGTGAGATCATCGACTCTCTGAGGTTCAGTTATCATTGGTACACAGATAATAATGATCGTATTTATATGGCACTTTGAGGTTTGTAAAGCACTTCACACGTCTCAAGATCTAAGTGCCATTACTATCCCCATTTTTACAGATGAAGAAACTGAGGTGAATGACTTGCCCATGGTCACACAGCTAGTGTCTAAGGCAGGACTTGAATCCAGGTTTTCCCAACTCCAACTCTAACCTTCTATTCATCATGCCATCCAGCTGCCTGAGTCTCTGTATTCAGACCTAATTTCATTGCTTAATTCCAGGCCTGCTTTATCAGCTGCTTGCCTGACTGTTCTACCTGAACATTCATGGCAGTTCAAATTCAACAAATCCAAACCAGAATTCATTATTCTTACCCTAAACTCAACCATTCTCCAAACTTCCCTATTTCTTCTGAGGGCACCACCACCCCTCCAGTTATCCAGTTCCAAAACACCTCTAACAAGTTCTATGATCTAAGATCTCTCCCAGATCTAATATGCTCTAAGATCCCTTCCAGCTCTGACATGATCTGTTCTGGTCTCCCTCTTACTCAGTCAGTTGCCTAGTCTTGGTTAAATCTACCTTCACATTTCTCCTGTAACTCCTTATCTCTACCTACGCAGCCTTCATCCCAGTCCAAGTCCTCATTATCTCAATCAATCAACAAACATTTATTAATACAAATTTATTACGTGTTTACCACACTGTGTCAGGCATTGAAGTAGGTATTGGGACACCAATAATACAATATATAAAACAAACTCTACTCACAAGGAACTGACATTCTAATGGAAGAGACAACAAGGACATATAAAAATTTATACTATATATGCGAAGAGAATAAATATAAAATAGTTAAACATAGGATGGTTTGATAGGAATGGCACTAGCAACTGAGAGGCAAAGGAAAAGCTTCATGGAGAAGGAAGATAGGCCTCTGTGAGATGGGGGCAAGGAGGGGGTACATTCCAGGGCTGTGGGATAGTCATTGCAAAGTCATGAGATGGGAGATGTAGTAACCTGTGGGAGATACAGAGAAAAGACAGTTTGGCTGAATTTAAAAATGTGGGAGGGATCAAAATAAATTAATTTTTTAAAAAAAAATTTAAAATTTAAAAAAATGTGAGAGGAGAAATAGTGTACAATGAGGCAGGAAAGATAGCTTAGGACAGTTGTGAAGGGCTTCAAAAGCTTGATTGAAGAGTTTATATTTGATTCTAATGCAACAGGGAGCCAATGAAGTTCATGGAAGAAGAGAATGACATGGTGCAATCTGCCTTTATGGAAAATCACTTTGCCAGCAGTGTAGAAGATGGACTGGAGTGCAGAAAAACTTAAGGCAATTAGGAGGCCATTCTAGGCAAAAGGTGATAAGAGTCTCATCTAAGGTGGTAGCTATGTCACTTGAGAAGGGGTCAGACTCAAAAGAACATGGAAATAGATTTGGCAGTGAATAGGATATGGGAGAACGAGAGGTTGAGGAGAATAACAAGGTAATGAATCCTTCAGCCTGGGGAAATGGTGCTGCCTTTAATAGACATAAGGACATTTTGAAAAGGTGAGAATTTTGGGAGGAAAGATAATAAGTTCAGCTTTGGACATGTCGAGTTTGTGTTGTCTCTAGGACATCTAGTTTGAAATATCCAACTGGCAATTGCAGATGTAATATTAAATACAGGAAGAGGCAGGCTGGATATATAGATTTGTGAGTCATCTGGGCAGAGGTGCTAATTAATCCTATAGGAACTGATGAGGTCATTGAGAAAGAATGTAAAAAGAAAGTAGGGGGCCTAGGGCAAAGGCTTGGGAAACATCCACACTTAAGAAGGAAGGAAAGAAGGAGGAAGAAAACAGGCATTTATTGAGTACCTACTGCATGCCAGGAACTGTGTTAGGGCATTTTACAAATATTATCTCATTTGATCCTCATAACAACCGTGTGAGATAGGTGTTATTACTATTATTATTATTCCCATTTTACAACTGAGGAAATGGAAACAAATAGAGGTTAAATGACTTACCCAGAGTCACCCAGCTAGTAAGTGTTGAAGGCCAGAGTTGAACTCGAGTCTTCCTGACTCTAGGCCCAATGCTCTATCTGTTTCGCCACCTGGTGATTAGGAGAGCGTAATCTTCATGATGAACTGGCAAGGGAAAATGAGGTGCAGGTAGACAGGTAGGAGGAAAACCAGGAGAAAGCCCAGAGAATGTAATGTACGAGAAAAGGGGGGTCAATAATGTCAAATGAAGCAGATGTGTCAAGAAGGATGAATATTGTAAAAAGACCATCAGATCTGGCAATTAAAAGATCATTGGAAACCTTAGAGAGAGCTATATCAGTTGAGCGATAAGGTATAAGTCAGACTACCAAGGGTTGAGGAAAGGCGAAATAGAGGCAGGGAGGCTAGATGGGTTTTTCTTTGCTAGGAGTTTGGCTCAGAAAGGGAGGAGAGATCTAATATGATAGCTTGTGGGTAGGGTCTAGCTAAGATTTTCTTTTTAAAGCATTGGGGATATTTGGGTATATTTGAAGGCAACAAGGCAACAAATTGGGAGAGATAGAAGATTAGAGAGAAGGGATGGCTGAAGTTACAGTCTGCTGGAGAAGATAGGAGAGGGTGAAATCAAGGGCATATATAGAGATAGAGGGTCACCTCAATGTCAGAGAAAGTAGGAAGGAAGAGAGTTGGGGATAATGTTTAGGGGTTCTGAGATGAAGAGAAAAAGCAGTTCACATTGAATGACTTCATTTTTCTCTGTAAAGTAGAAGGTGAAGAGAGGCAGGAAGGTGGAAAGTTTGAAGAGAGAAGAGGTTTGGACAAGGTTTTGTCAAGAATGACACAAAGAAACAATGAGGAAGGAACACCAGGATTACTTTCCTGCAATGAGGGCCCAACTGAAGTTAGATTACATGCATTTATAATGTACCCAATAGGCACAGTGTTGCAATTTCCTTCCGCCCTATTTAGTAGCACAGGAGTTACAGTGGAGAAATTGGGAGTAATCCAGGGTGGAGGTTGCAATACCTTCCTAATTGGTCTTCTTAGTTGCCAAATTGACATTCCCAAGATACAGGTCAAACAATGTCACACCTCTGCTCAGAAATCTTTGTGGTTCTGTTGCCTTTGGATAAAATAGGAATTACTCAGCATTGCATCGTCTTTTGGTGACATTGTGGCCCCAGACTACCTTTCCAAACTCATTTCCCATTGCTCCCCTTCATGAACTCTACGTTCAAGCCAAACAGGCTTATCTGCTGGGCCCTGAACTCCACATTCTATTTTCTCCCTCCACAACTTTGCATGGGCACACCGCCAAGTTTTAGAATCCTTTGCTTCCTCCCGTTCACCCCAAGGGTTAGTCTCCTTCAAAATACCTTTTATTCACTTCTCTGCTGCATGCTGCACTCCCTGGAAAAATATAAGCTCCTAGAAGGAAGAGACTGGTTTCTTCTTATCTCCAGTACACAACCCAGCGTCTTGTACAGAGAAGGTGCATACTAAGTGTTAATTTGAATTGAATAAACCTCTCTCTATTTTATAACTTAGGAAGTGCTCCTTGGGTTCTACTGTGGATTGCCACAGTCCACCTAATTCTTTCTCAGGTTTCCCTTCAAATAGATTCGTGCCTTAGACCTGAAAAGTGACATTACAAACAAATCATAGAAAGGAGGAAGAAATTACCTTTTGGATCTAAGAAAGGGGGGAGAATTTATGACTAAACAAAGGAGAGAGAAGATCAAAGAAGGCAAAATGTACAAATTCTACTATATAAAATTTGAGTTTTTGCACAAAGTCAATGAAGTTACAGTTTAGAGCAGTTAACTTGGGGGGGGGGTGTAAATCTTTGTAGCAAGTTTCTCTGCTAAAGGTTTCATATCCAAGATGTATGTGGAACTGATTCAAACTTATGAGAACAAGAGGTCATTCCCTAATGGATAAAATGGTCAAAGGATATGAACAGGCAGTTTTCAAAGGATGAAATCCAAGCTATGCTTAGGTCGGGAGGGTAAAAATTGGGTAGGGTCCCTTGAAAGCTAGCCATACTGAAGTGGATAGAGCCCTGGATTTGGGGTTGGGGAGGCTGTTCTCTACTTACAAGCCGTGTGACCCTGACAAAGCCATTTCCTCTCTGCAAGCCCATTTCCTGTTATCTGTGAAATGGGGATAAAAATACTTGCACTACTTACCTCCTAGGGCTGTTACAAGGAAAGTGCTTTGTAAATTGTAACAAGCTATAGAAGTGAGCTATTATTCTGATTTGGAGGGTACAGAGTGTGTTCTGGGCCTGCCTGATGCCTCACCCACGGCAGGAGGGAGCCTTGGCCAGGTTTTCTCTAGCCCCTGGGCAAGGATCTTCATTACGGGTAAATTGCCCTGAATTTTGCATCACTGGACCTAAGGGGGTCCCTGACTGTCGGGTTTCCCAGTCACAGACATTGAGCAGGAGGTGTCGGTCAAAGTGAACATGCTCCTGAAGTCAGGACTCCTCTCAGCCTCGGCCAAATCAGAAATAGAAGCCGCCTGCCTTCCTCCTGTCATCTCTTCCTTCCCCCGCAGCTTCTCAACCAGCAGCGATCGATGCGGCCCCGGCGCGGGTTGCCCTTCCCCTCCCACTCCCCCTTTCCCTCCTTGCTGCCCGGCCGGGGGTGGGGGGGCGGCGGTTTACGCAGCGGCCGAAGAGCCCATTAAGAAGGCGAGCTTGGCTTCCCCGCTTCGGGAGGCGGGGCTCGAGCTCAGCTCAAGCCAGGGAAAAGGCTGAAGCAGCCCCAGCCAGAGCGCACAAGGAGGCGCCGGGCATCCCATCTCCCCTTTGCAAAGTCGGGGTGCCCTCACTTCGCCGAGAGCACACAGTAAGCAGGGCGGCCAGGGTCCAGTTTAAGCATCTTGGAACCAGCCAAAGGAGAGGGCACTATACTCTGCTCTGGGGAAGTTCCCAATGTCAAGGGCGAGGCAGTGAGGCGCGTGCTCGGGTTTGGACAGCGGTAAGGGGTGCCGGCTCCGGCAACTGGGGCGGCACTCAGGGAGGCGGCCTGCCCCAGGCTAAGTCGCCTCATCCCATGGGGAGTAGGGGTGCAGGGGTACAGGGGAGATACTGGCCAAGGTCTTGGGAACATACATTGCCTGTGCCGCTATAGAAAATCCCCGACGGCACAGATGGAGCGCCTGGAAGGGGGAAGTAACCAGAGCTGCAGTGGGAAGTTTGAAACGCTGGGGTTTCAGTTCCTTTCGGCTCTGAAACTCCTTTCCCTCTTCAAGTAGCCCCGACTTCTGGGGAAAGCCGTTGGGATTTCTAGGGTGAGGGAAGAGGGATGGACGCCCTGGCCTCCTGATCTCCTTCACCGCGGGCGCCCTGCTTTCCTCCAACCCTCCTCTTCCAGTTGAGGGAAGAACCAACAGATATCGGCTCGAATCACGGATCTGACACTAGTTATTTAACCTTAAGCAAACCTCTCCAGGACTCAGTTTTCCCATCTGTAAAACTTTGGAGGTCCTGTTCAGTACTAGCTCCTATAACCCCATGCAAGGATGTAGGATGTAGGGGCCACCTTGCCCATGAAAAACTCTGTATGTGAGGTGGGGGTGGTGAAAAGCCCCTCGGGTGAGGCGCGTTGGGAGCGCAATTGCATCTGGGAAGGCCTTCCTCAGACTCAGGGTTGTCTTTCTCTTCCCTCTGTCTCCAGGCGCCGGAAGAAGTACGTTCAGGGGCCACCATGGTCAGCGAATCTCCCGGCGGCCTCTGGAGGCCAGGGCTGCCCGGGGAGGCACTCAACGTGAACGTGGGCGGCGTGCGGCGCCGTCTGAGCCCGCGAGCGCTGGCTCAGTTTCCCGACACGCGGCTAGGCCGCCTGCAGGCTGCCGCATCGGAGGAGCAGGCCCGTCAGCTGTGCGACGACTACGACCCCAGCAAGCGAGAGTTCTACTTTGACCGGCACCCGGGCTTCTTTCTGTGTCTGCTCCACTTCTACCGCACCGGCCGGCTGCACGTGCTGGAGGAGCTGTGCGTCTTCGCCTTTGGCCAGGAGGCTGAGTACTGGGGTCTAGGCGACTGCTTCCTGGCCGCCTGCTGCAGTGGCCGCTACCACGAGCGGCGTCTAGAGTGCCACCGGCGTAGCTGGGACGAGGAGAGCGACGTGAGCAGTGTGGACACGTCCCCCGACGATATCTCCGACTTCAACCAGGACCTGCAGCGCTATCGCGCAGTGCGCTGCGGCCAGCTACGTAAGCGCCTCTGGCTGACCATGGAGAACCCAGGCTACTCCCTGCCAAGCAAGCTCTTCAGCTGCGTCTCCATCGGCGTCGTGCTCGTCTCCATTGCGGCCATGTGCATCCATAGCCTGCCGGAGTACCAAGAACACGATGAGGACGTGGCCGTGGCCCACCCGCTCTTGTTGCGACTCGAATACTTCTGCATCGCCTGGTTTAGCTTCGAGGTGGCCTCCCGCCTACTTTTGGCCCCAAGCCTGCCCCGCTTCTTCCGGCATCCGCTAAACCTCATCGACATCGTTTCTGTGCTGCCCTTCTACCTCACGCTGCTTGTGAGTGTCATGCTGGGCCGCTCCTCGAAGCTGGGTAGCATGGGCAAGGTGGTGCACGTCTTCAGGCTCATGCGCATCTTTCGGGTGCTCAAACTGGCCCGCCACTCCACCGGGCTTCGATCCCTGGGGGCCACTCTCAAGGTAATATTAGTGTCATAATTAGGTAGAGGCAACCTGGTGTGCTGAATAGTCGTGGGCTTGGAGTAAGGACCACTGGGGTTCAACCCTTCAGCCCTGACATTAGCTGTGTGATCAAAGGCAAAGTATTTGACCTCTGAGCCTCTGACACCTCATTTTTGAAGTGCCATAAATGAATGAGTTGTATCAGGTGTGGGATAAATAATGCAGATGGTCCTTAATGTGCTGACATAATAGTGTTTAGAACTGGAAGGAACCTTAGGAATGTAATTCAACAAACAGTTGAATTTGTTTCTACTACATGCCAGGCATTGTGCTAAACAAAGGTACATACAGGACCTGTGATTTTGCTGAGATAGGGAACTCCCAGATGAGGAAAGTCCCTCCACCAATGTAGGTCAGTAACCTCTGTAATTTAAAGTCTTAGAGAGTTGCTTGGAGCACTAAGACATTACCTTGACTTGCCTAGGACCACACAGCTAGCATGTAGCAGAGGTAGGACTTAAGTCCAGGGCTTCTAGGCTGGCTCTGTAGCCACTACATCAGGAGACAAAAATTGCAAACTGTTCCTGCCCTAAAGGAGCTTACTTTATACTGGGGTATAATTGTTGTTTAGCCGTTTTCAGTCTATCTGACTCTTACCCCTTTAGGGGTTTTCTTGGCAAAGATACTGGAATGGTTTGCCATTTTCTTCTCCAGCTCTTTTACAGATGAGGAAACTGAGGCAAACAGGGTTAAGTGATTTGCCCAGTGTCACACAGCTAGTGTCTGAGGCCAGATTTGAGCTCAGGTCTTCCTGCCTCCAGGCCTCGCACTTTATATACTTCGCATCCTAGCTAACCTACACTGGGGTATATACTAGGGTAATTAAGGAGAAGATAATGTTAAGAAAGAGAGAGCACTGACAGTTTAGGGGGAACAAGAAAGACTTCCTGTTAAAAATAGCATCTGAACCTTGAACGAACTTGAAAGGATGGTGGCGCCACAATAGACATAGAAAAGACATGTCCCTTATGGACATGGTGAATTTGAGATGCCAATGGCACATCCAAGTGGAGATGCCTAGCAGGAAGTTGGTGATGTTGGGCTAGAGAGAATATCGAAAACAGGGTTGGATATATGAATTTGAGGGTCGGCTGCTTAATGATGAGAATAGAATCCATGGGATTGTTTGAGATCACAGAGAAGATGGAAAGACAAAAGAAAAAAGGGCCAAGAACAAAGGCATGGGGGACCCCCATGAGTAGGAGGTAGGAAATGCATAATGATCCTAATGAGAAGGAACATTCAGTCCAAAAAACCAGGAGAGGGTATTCAGGAAGATGACATGGAGGGGGAAAGCTGCCCATTAGTCTGAGAAAAGACTATCACATTTAAGAATTGAAGTCATTGGTAACCTTGAAGAGAGCCGTTTTATTTGTTTGGGGAGAGGGGTCAGAATTCAGATTGTTGGGAGTTGGTGAAAGAGTGGAGGTAGTGAACAGAAGTGCCTTTTCCTAGGATTCTGGATCTCTTGGAGAGGCAGTCGTAGCATAGTGGCCTTGAAGCCAAGAAGACCTTGGGTTCAAGTCCTATGTCTGCCACATACTAGCTGTGCAACATCAAGCAAGTTACTTTATCTTCCAGTGTTCTATGCAATTTGCCAAGACTAAGTTGAAGAGAAGTCACTTACCTGCATTGGTAAAGTGAGTTTCCTCATCTGGGAGTTCCATATGCCAATGAAATCAGAGGTCTACTCTTTGACTCTTGGACTTTTTGTTCAGTGGTTTTAGATATGTCTGACTCTTCATTACCTCATTTTGAATTTTCTTGGCAAAGATACTGGAGATACTCCAGCTCATTTTATTGATGAGGAAACTGAGGCAAGTAGGGTTAAGTGAGTTGCCCAGGGTCACAAAACTAGTATCTGAGGTCACATGTGAACTCAGGTCTTCCTGACTCCAGACTCTATCCACCAAATCACCTAGCTGCCTTTTTTTTGGGGGGGGGGACAGTGGAACATAATGCTAGCTTGGGGGGATAGCAGGGTCAAGTGAAGATTTTTTTTAAAGGAAAGAGAAAACTGGGGCATTTTTCCAAACAGCAAGAAAGGAAAGAAATAGGGAATGGAAAGAAGCAATTATTAAACATCTGCTATATGACAGGTACTGGGAAAAGAGAGATTGAAAATGAGAGAGAACAAAGTGAACATCTCTAGAATTATTCTATATGTGAGTATTTTGAAAATAAACTAGAATTTCTACACAAAAAAGAAAATGAGAGAGAAAAGGGATAAAAGAAAGAATAAACTTCTGAACTGGATGAGAGGAGATAGAATAAAAGGCCTAAGTAGAGATGTTTGCCCTTGCAAGGAGAAGGGGAAGAGGGTATGTATGGGTCTCTTATTTCCTTAGTAAAGAAGGAAGCACAGTCTTTTGTTCAGAGGAAGGGGGAGAGGTAGTGTGAAGAACTGCAAGAGGGAAAGTTAGTTGAGATCAGACATTACAGAGTGTGATAGCCAATAGTGGGGAGAGGGAGGGAAAGGATTGCAGTGTAGCAGTGAAGGCTCAGGTGCTATAATGTAACATAAGTCTGCAGAGGTCCCAGGCAGCATGGTTTTGAAACTTCCTCCTTTGGGGTTCGGCAGAAAAGGCAGATGCTATGGATAACCTAGGGCAGAGCTTCAGTAAAGCATGAGCAGTGTGGAAGGACAAAGCATACAAGGTGGAGGATGGTAGATAGTTGAGCTCGTTAATTAAAGGGTTAAGACTGTGAGGCCAGAACAAAAATGATAGACTCAGAGAGCAGGTGAGTGGATAACACAAGGAGAAGGAAGAAGAGGCTTAGGAGAAGTCAGACAAAGGGGAAGATGGAAGGATGAGGTTGTGGTTAAAGAGAATTTTGGAGTTCAGGATCATGACATAGCTCATTTATGAGTGATGGTGAGAGGAATGGTGTGGCCATTTTTTATGTGTGGATGAGGTGGAATGAAGGAGTTGGTCATAGGAATAGAGAAAACTGATGAAATGGATGGCCAGGATGTTTGAGAGGATATGATAGCATATTTGGAAGTCCCAAGTGTAAGGACAAGGGTTGGGGTGGACAAGAAAAGTTGGAGTCAAGTACTGAGCTCCTTGAAAAAGGAGGAAGAGTTACTGGGGCATAGCTGGATAACTGCAACAAGGATTTGGAATTCATACTGTAGACCATTGGACCTCAAATGCAGAGAGGTTGCTGTGTGATGGCAACAGATAGAAGGTGTGGAAGGGGCGGTTATGAGCAAGGAATAATAATAGCTAACATTTCAGTAGTGGTCACTATGTGCCTGGCACTGTGTTAAGCGTTTATAGTTATTATCTCATGTGAGCCTCACAACAACTGTATGAGGTAGGTACTGTTATTATCTCCATTTTACAGAAGAGGAAACTGAGGCAGGTAGAGGTTAAGTGGCTTGTCCAGGATCACACAGCTACTAAGAGGCCAGATCTGAGCTCAGGCCAGGCACTCTATCCACTGCACCACCTGGAATATACTCACTCCTCTTATTTGCTCATTTCATTGGGAGCACGAGAGAAGGTACATTCAGTACTGGAGAGTGGCCAGGGATGCAGTGTCTTTGGGGGGAAGGTCAGGTTTCCATGATTTAAAGGTGGATAGTATGTGAGAGGAAGAGACTGAAGATAAAAGAAATTTAACAACAGAACAGGAGATCTAAAGGGTGAAATGGAAGGTGGAAGAAAATGGGAAAACTCAGGATGGAGAGGGCTAAGATGGATGGGGATGAAAGAGCAGTGGTTATATGGAAATGGAATTTTCACTCCAGCAAAAGACAAATATTGATTCACAGGGATTAGGAGAGGAAGGTTTGCTAAGCCATGTGAAAATACCAGTTCAGCAGGGCTTCTACTCTCAAAGAGTCCTGTGATGGTGGAGATTGGACCATTTTGTTTAACACCAGCAAGAAGTGAAGTTGGTTAGGGCTTCTGGGTCAGTATACCTGGAGATCTGGTCACCAAGGGCCTGATGGAATTACCATCTAGGGTGAGGGTGAGGAGGACAAAACGTGTCCAGAAATGCACAATGGCTAGCTCAGCCCAACACAGCTGGCAATTGGCTGTGTTGGGACCCTTGTCCTTTATCCTTTAATGACAAACCCATCACTCTCCCTTCCCATTTACACAGAACACCCAATGAGAGCTCACATTTTTCTAGGTTTTGAGGCTGACAAAGTGTTTCTTTCAGAAGAGCCTTGTAAAGAAGATATTACAAGAATATGATCCACTTTCACAGATGAGGAAACTGAGGCCATAAAGCTAAATTAACTTGTCCATAGCTAATTGATTGTCAGAGCCAAGATGTGAACTCAACTCTCCTGACTCTAAATAGAGAACTTTAATCAGTACATTCTGATGAAGTAGCAGACACTCCCCGCCCCTTCTCCTCTTTTAACACATAACTTGGCTTTGATGAGGAGGAGAGGGAGGAGAAAGGAATACGAATCTGAGGCTGCAGTTGGGGGTTTGGGAAAGAAAGTACAAGGGAAAGGGGGACAGGGACTGTCAGTCAATAAACAATTTTTAAGCAACTATTATGTGTCAGGCACTGTGCTGAGCACTGGGGAATACAAAAAGAGGCAAAATATAGTCCCTGACTTGGAGAAGCTCACAGCCTAATGGGGGAGACAATAAACAGGACTGTGTGAAGGTGCTGCCGCATCTTAGTGTGAGTCTGGAACAGCTTCCACTAAGTAACTGAAGAGCTGCTGGAATGCAGCATACCCTGCTGTGTGACCTTGTACCTATCAGTGAACTTCTCTGGACTTGACAGAAGCATAGATTTTGAGCCAGAAGGAACCCTAAAGATCAGCCAGTTTCATTTTACGGATGAGATAACTGAGGTCAAAAGAGGGGAAAGGGCTACTTTACACATAGAGTAAGTGGCAGAAATGGAAAGAAGGAAGGAAATGAGTATTTATTAGGCACTGCTATGTGTCAGGCACTGTGCTAAGTGCTCTCCAGATGTTATTTCACCTGATATAACAACTCTGGGAGGTAGGTGCTATTATTACTTCCACTTTACCGCTGAGGAAACTGAGGCAGACAAAGTTTAAGTAACTTGTCCAGGGTCATACAGCTAGAAATTTGAGGCCATATTTGAACTTGGGTCTTCCTGACTCCAGGGCCCAGTGCTCCATTTACTGTACCACCTAGCTGCCTCTGAGAGATCAAGGCCTTTGACTCCACATTTGCATAGTTTCTACTATGCCATGGTGACTCAGTTTCTTTCCCCATAAAATGGGTGGGGATCTAAGATCTAGGGTCCTTTTCCCTTTTATTAAGGATTAGGGTGAGAGCTAGGTGCTGAGGATATCAAAGAGAAAGTCTTTACTCTCAAGAAGCTTACATTCTGTTGTAAGGACACGATGTGGTACATAGATAGGTACAAAGTAATTTGGGCAAGGATAGAGCACTGAGGAAAAATGTCTCTTGGAACATCCCAGAAGAATTCTCATTGGAGGTAGTCCTTTAAAGTTGACCTTGAAGAAAGGTAAGGATGGTAAGAAATAGAGGTGAAGAGAATGCATTCCAGGCATGGGGGCCAGCCTATGCAAAGCTGCTACCATGCATAATGATAGAGGTAACAATACACTACCGACTTCAGAATGATGGTGAAGAAGCACTTTGTGAACCTGTGAACCGTCATTAGATCACAGTGGCCTTTACAGGTTTGTTCAGTTGTTTCAGTGGTATCTGACTTTTTGTAACCCCATTTGGGGTTTTCTTGGCAGAGATACTGGAGTGGTTTGCCATTTCCTTCTCCAGCTCATTTTACAGATGAGGAAACTGAGGCAAACAGCATTAAGTGACTTGCCCTGGGTCACCCAGCTAGTAAAGGTCTGAGACCAGATTTGAACTCAGGAAGATGAGTCTTCCTGTCAGGCCCAGTACTCCATCCACCAAGCCACCTAGCTGCCTATTCTTTTTCCTGAGGGTACCTTGAGAAGTTTCCAGGTCTCCTACATTTCTCAGTAGGTGATGTTTCTAACCTTGATTCCCTTTTGGGTCTCATGGCCTTCTGTGTACTAACTGGACATTCCATGTGGCCTCCTGCTGTACCTTTTGGCCTAGGGCCTGGCATTAGTATCTTCCTATCCCCTCTTCACAGAGGAGGTCAGGTCTGGGGAGAAAGGTGAGAGGGAGAAAGGAGATAAAGACAAGGTTTGTTCCCAGAAGGAGGGCCAGAGGAGTCACGGACAAAACAGGACATCTGTGGCAGCTTCATGTTGAATTTATTGCATACTTAAAAAGAAAAGCAAGCTTTCCGTAATAGAAATTCACAATTTCGTGTACAGCTCTCTCTTGTTCTATATGTATATGGAAATGCTTGCTTTATTTGGTGTTTGCTGAGTTCAGAATAAAACCAAAATGAAATGGAAAATGAAATAATTAAAACTAGAGCCCTTCTAAGCTCCATTTTGGTCTGAACCTATAAACCTATGACCCTCCATGAAGCCAAACCTCTTCCCCTATGTCTGAACGTGAGCTCTGCTTACTCATTCTACAATTAATCCAAATCCTGCCCTCTTTTGACCTAATCTTTCTTATTTGTGTACAATTTTATTCCCTCTATTAGATTGTAAATGCCTTGAGGGCAGGAGTAGCTGTGTTTTTTAAATCTGTTTCCTTAGCAACCATCACTTGCACATAGATAGATACTTAACAAGTATTTGGTAGGCTCAATTGGGGGGAAAAAAGGGACCCTAAGGTTGCTCTAGTTCGGTCTCCTCAGCTTATGAAAGAGGAAGGGAGGGCCACAGATGAGGCTATTTGCTCAAAGCCACACAGCTAGACAGTAACAGACCCGAGCCTAGTCCCTGTGCTGCCTCTGAGTAGGAGGATGGGGTCCTTGGGAGCAGGAAAAAACCTGCTAGCCAGAGATGCCGTGCTCTGCCCTTCTTCAGAGAAGTGTTTCTCAGGCTCTGGGCCCTCCCTCTGCACTATCTGCTTCCTGCAAGGCAGAGGGCCAGGACAGGCAGACGCTGATGGCTCCAATGAGGAGAGAAGAATATTGATCCAGGTGCCAGCCTTCAGGCCCAGGTGTCAATTACTTCCTCCAAGGCAGAAGAAGGTCTGGTCTAGACCTCAGGGGGTCTAACTTAACCCCAGAAACACTTCTGTCCTTATTTCCTCTTTGTGAAGGGAACACCTGAAGACACAAGGTTTGAATCATAGAATGTCAGAGCTAGGGGGATATTAGAACAGAGCTAGAAGAGAATTTAGAGATTATTCAGTTAAAATTCTTTTTATTTTGCAGGTAGTATAATTGAGGCCAAGAGAGGGAAAGGAATGGGTGTGAGGTTGCCCAGCATACTATTGGTAAATAGCTTGGAGGCTCTGGAGACTCTGGAGAAGAGCAGGTTACAGGAGAGAGGGAGTTCAATACCTTTGCTTTCTCTTCCAGCATAGCTACCGGGAGGTGGGCATCCTGCTGCTGTACCTGGCTGTGGGAGTGTCCGTATTCTCTGGCGTGGCCTATACAGCTGAAAAGGAAGAAGATGTGGGCTTTGACACGATCCCAGCCTGCTGGTGGTGGGGCACGGTGAGCATGACGACCGTGGGCTATGGGGACGTGGTGCCTGTGACCGTGGCAGGCAAGCTAGCTGCCTCAGGCTGCATCCTAGGTGGCATCCTAGTGGTGGCCCTCCCTATCACCATCATCTTCAATAAATTCTCCCACTTCTACCGACGCCAGAAAGCCCTGGAGGCAGCCGTGAGGAACAGTGACCAGCGGGAACCGAGCCTTTCTGTGGGTGCCTCTAGCACTGAAGATGGGGCATCTCAGGCTTCAAATGAGACATCTCGGGAGGGGAACTTCGCAGAGCCCAGGTCCCGAGCATCAGATGTGGCCTCTACACCATAGACTGTAGATTATAGGGTTTAGAAGGGATCTTGGAGACCATCTAGTCTTCATTTACAGATGAGGAGACTGAGGCCCAGAGGGGTTAAATGGTTTGCCCTGGCATACAACAGAGCCAGGATTTGAATCCTAGGTCTTATGATTACAGTTTTGTTGTTCTTTCTGCTTTTCTCAGCTGCCTTCTCAAGTCTGTTAAAATCAGGGCCCCAGACACATGGATGTGTCTTTTCTACCCCTCGGCTACTCATACCCACCTGGCTGAAAGCATGGAGATATCCCTTTCTAAGTGGTCCTAGAGGCCTGAAGTGGGAAGGGATCATATCCTTCATCACCCAAGGGACATTTGTGGGCCAAGTGTCAAGCCTAGAATCGGAGAAGGGCTGGGATCCTGCCTGAATGGGACCAAGGTTGGACGAACCCCCATTTTTCTTCTAGAAGTCCATAGAGGCCTCCCCCTGCTTTTCAGAGTAGCTCCCATCATGGTATCCAGGAAGGACAGGCAAGTATAGAGGAGACATTTTACAGGCTGAATCCTAGAGTAGAAATACCCTCTAGAGCTGGGTAGAGTGTGGGAAGGTGGTCTTCATTTCTGACCCTGAAAGCATCTGGTTTCGTGGGACCATCCTGGACTAGTGCTGCTACCATCCAGAGGATGGTAACTAGGATGGTGGATGGGCTTCTGTTAATTAAATATTGAAGGAACTAGTGATATTGAAAAGACCTGGGGAGGGAGAAGATCCCTGATTTTATGTGTTTGAAGGGCTGCCATCTGGAAAAGGAATGGACTGGTTCTGTTTGCTCCTAGAGGGCACACGGTGGCAGTTGCAAAGGAGACAAACTTCAGTTTGCTTGAAGGCAGAACTTCCTAACTGTTAGAGGGGGAATGGGCCGCTATTGGCAGCCCTCTCTTTGGAGGGCTTCCACAATAAGTAGAAGAGCTACTTGGTCAAGTGGCAGTGGGGTTTCCTCCTTAGGTATGGGTTGGACTGTAGTCTTAGGAATGGCTTCTGAGGTCCTCCTAGCTCTGAAATTCTGCCAGTCTTTAAGTATGCATTGCCTGGTGATCCACAATCCTGTGGGCCCCACAGGGGCAGGATTCTAGGCTTTTCATTTTCATCCTCAGTGTGGTTCTATATAGGACTCCCTTATCCTCACTCCCTGGGTGTCCTCAATGACCTGAAGCATCCCCCCTGATTCTTAGGCTGAGCTGAGCCAGCCCTTCTCAAAGCTAGGTCCTGTGTCTCCTACTGTTGTCATCATCCTCTTAGCTTCACAACTGTATGCATCCTTCCCTGCCCACTCTCACACTCACTGAGCCCTGCCCTTGAGCTCCTGGACAAGGCTTGGTCGCTCCCACTGAGCTCCTGCCCTCTCTTTTTTGGGACAGCACTGGGGGTGCCTGACCAATCAGACCCTGCTCAGATCACCCTGGCTCCAGATTATAGCAGCTCTGGCATTGAAATGAGAAGCTTGATGGAGGAGTAGGAAGGGCATTGGATTTGAGATGAGAGGACCTGGGTTTGAATCCTGACTTTGCTGTGTATCACCTCTGTTACTTGGGCAATTCACTTTGATTTTCCACACCTCAATTCCCTATCTGAAAAAGGAGAGAATGGTCTAAAGACCATCCAATCTTCGGTGTGTGCCAGGGTCACTTTCAGCTCTGCGTTCCTGTGACCCTATCCTAGATGATTTTAGGGATGCCCTGACCTTGGCCACTTTTGAGTCAATGCAATTGCTTGGTAGGTGAGTGGGGTCCAGGCCCGGCCTGCCCTCCTGGTCCGAGCTCAGGGTTCTTTAGCCAGCTCTTCTTCCTGCTTTTGTTTCTGGCCTCTTACAGGCAGCTCCAGGGGCCAGGCACCGTCTGCAACTGTCCCTTAAGTCTGAGTGAAACAGCTTCTTTGTATTTCGTCCCCAAGCTGGAAATGGGGTCATAAAGGAAGGAGCCCAGGACTGGGAGATGGGAGAGCTGGGCTCAAGTCTGATCCTAGTTGTGTGATTTTGGGCAAGTCAATGCCCTCCCCGAGTTTTATTTTCCTCCTTTAAAAGGGGGGTGATCATATTTACCTAGCCTAACCCACAGAACTTTTGAGAGCATCAGTTAAGGAGAGAATTTGTAAAGTGTTTTGTAATTATTAAGTACTAGATATATGTCAGATGATTCTAATTGCAAGCTCCAACATCGACCCCAAAGCCCCGGGCCTCTAGGCATCTCTTTCCACTTGTACTTTGCCACAGTCAAGCTTATCTCTGTTCCTCTATTTCCTTACTATATCTCCAATTCCCATATCTTGGTCTCACTTCTCTTTCTTCCCCCCCACTCAAACCCCAGCTCAGTGTGTCACTCCCCACTACCATTAGCTCAAGAAACAGGATGACGAACACCGACCCAAGGCCCATCTCAGAAGGGTAAGCTACGATTATTAAATTGCCCACTGTGCCCATGGATTCCCTCTATAGGATCTTCGTCAGGCACTCTTCCATTTTCTGCATGAATTATCTCAAATGACAGGGAGCTATCACTGCAAGACTTTTTATTTGTTAGAAAGTTATTCCTTCCACTGAGTTGAAATCTCCCTCCTTATAAATTCCCTTCACTGGTCCTTGTTTTTTCCTCTGGGGTTAAATAGCTATCTTCTCATGACAACCCTCCAGATATTTGAAGACAGAGATCATGTCCCCATCTTGTATCTTCAGGCTAAACATTTCCAGTTCCCTCAGGCAATCCCTGTAGGCACTGATGTCCAGTCCTTTCACAATGCTGGTAGCCCTCCATCAGATTCTTAATGTCTTGTCTAAAATATGGCACCCAGAACAATCTTCCATGTGCTTGACCTGGGAAGAGGTCAGTGAGTGAATTACTTATATTTTATAAAATGGGAATTTCCTTATCCTTGAAGCCATGCAATCTATCTACCCTAGAGCTATGGGCTGATGGGAAAACTGGCTTGGCCCTTCTGGCTTATCTTTCTTAAGTTATCAGTACCTCTGTTACTTGAAAACTCATTTACTTTATCCAACTTCTGGAGTGGCTTTCTCCAAAAAGGAGACCGGTTCAAGTCCTTTCAGCCACAGTCTTAGGAGGCATGTTCCAGAGACAGAGCTGGAGGACCTATTAACAGGGCTTCTTAACTCCTTTGTCATGGACACCAGTGGCAGTCTGGTGGAGCCTACATACACAGGATTACAAAGGAAACCAGCGATATTGAACCACAGTTATCAAAATATTTTTTTAAAAATGAGTTAGTTCATGGACCGCAGGTTAAGAACTCCTGTATTAAAGGATATTAATTGATCACAAGAGAGGCCAAAGAAGAACTTTAATGAGGTTGTCAGTAAACTTATTATGTGCCAGGCACTGTGCTAAGTGCTGGGGATACAAAGAAAGGTAAAAGAGTCCTTACTAGACTAGAGCTCACAGTCTAATGGGGATTCCTTGTCCCCAAACTGAAAAATAGGAAAGAAATGAATCATCATTGGAAAAGACTGCCTTAGCCTGAATGCCTGGTAGGTATTTTGGGCAAGGCTGTCAGATTTTTGGATTCAGTTAGTCCACAACATTTAACTATATTCTAGGTACTACAGGAGACTCAAACCTGAAATAGTAGCAGTGGCAATAATAATAATAGCTGACATTTATATAGTGCTTATTATGTACCAGGCACTGTGCTAAGCACTTTACAATTATTATGTCATTCGATGGAAGGTAGGTGTCATTATTACTAACCTATTTTGTAGAAGAGGAAACTGAATCTAACAGATTAAGTGACTTGCCCAGGGCCATGTGGCTAATAAGTGTCTGAGACCAGGTTTGAACTAAGAGCTTCTGACTCCAGACCAATGTGCCACCGAGCGCACCTAAGAAGATAAGGGTGGTGGGTGGGGAGACTGGAAAACTTTGAGTCCTGGCTCTGCAGTTAACTTGTTAGGCAACATTGAGCCAGCTACTTCTCAGTTTCCCCATTTGTGACGTAGGGATAACAGCAGTACTTCCAATCACATTTTTAAAAATAAATTTTTTATTAATTTTTTCATATTACCTAGATTTTCCAATCTGTCCTTGCCCCCTCCCAGAGCACTATCCCTCATGATCAATAATTTAAAAAAAAAATAGTTCAGCAAAATTAATGAAGTCATTGAAAAAGTATGTCATTAGATGCACTGTTTCCCACCCTACCTTTGCAAAGAAGTAGGAGGTGCCTTCTCAAATCTTCCTTAGGGTTTACACTCCTAGAGTATTTTACAAAATGCTTTCCTCATAACAGCACTGTAATCTAGGTGGTGTATGTATTATTCCCATTTTACAGAGAAGGAAACTGAGGCTTAGCAAGAGGAAGTGACTTGCCCATGTTCACATGGCTGGTGTTGGAGCCCAGATTCAAAATCAGGCCTCCAAACTAACTGTTGGAAGCTCTTTGAAACGCTCCTTCCCCTCAGCCGTGAGCATCAAATGGAATCGTTTATGTGAATGCAGTTGTTCTCTCCAGCCTTCTTATTATTAATAGATAACTAATGGATGGATGGATGCAGGGGCTCCAGATTGGAAGGGCTGCTTGGGCTGAGTGTCCTTTGGGCCCTGTGCCCAGCTCCCAGGGCCAAGCCTAGGTCCCAGGTCAGGCAGAGACATGAGGGTCTAGAGGGCAGACTCCTGAACATGTTCAGAGGACTACCTTGCTCTGGGACACAGACATTCTCATTCTTAATAACAAAACCAAAAGATGCAAAATTCTAGTCTGGGCTGCCGGAGGGATCACACAGTGGAGGAGACTTCTAATCCTGGCAATGGAAGCAAACCCTTTCTGTGAAAACTTGAATCAATTAAAAGCATTACACAAATGAAGAACCCGAGCCCAGGGAGTCTTTTGTTTCTATGGCTGGGTCTCACTGCCCAGCTTACAGGGAGGGGGAGGGGTCGGTGAGCTGGGCTCAGCTTTTCGCTTTTGCTCATGTTGATCCCTAGGCTTGGAATGCCACCCTTTTTCTCTTTGCCTATTGAATTTCTACTCATCTTTAAAGCCCAACTCAAATATTTCCCCTATAAAGCCTCCCCTGATCCCACCTCAGACCTTCACTTTGCCTCTTTTCCATGCATTTAGCATGTGATACATATGTATGTATAGAGTTGTGTCTTACTGGCCTTCCCCAATACCCCCACTAGAATGTGAGCTCAATAAGTCCAGTGACCATCATCAAACAGAACCTGATCTGCACCTAGTAGGTCCTCAATAAATGTTAGATTGAATTTCACTGTGAGTGCAGCTGCTTCCCTGCTCAGCTGATGTTCTAACTAGGTCCTTCTCCACATCTTGGGGTGGGTGGGCCCTCCGACCATCACCTCGGGTGCTGGCAATTTCCTTAACAGTGACATATCCAAGGAGATATTTGTAAAGCACTCAGCACAGTCCCTGGCACATAGGAGGCACTTTTTTGGTCATCTTTTTTCATTTTAAAAAATTTATTTTAAACTTAAGTACAAAATAAGAAAAGAAAAAAAAATTGCCATATACACAGCAGAACATAAGATTCAGTATAAAGCATTAAGTTTCCATTTGTAGGTTTTCTTTTGCTTTCTGCTGTGCACTTTTCACTTTATTTGCCCCCTCCCAAAAGAAGGCTACAACGAAAGCTCAGATGTATATGTGTGTATATGTATATACACACACACACACACACACACACATATATATATATATACACACACACATATATATATGTATACACACATACATACATATCCATAGATTTCTATAAACATACACATATACACTCATGCACATATACGTAAGATTGTATCATGCTTATTTCTACTTGTCATGTTTCTCTGAAGGTGGATAGCATCTTCCTTCACAGATCCAAGCCTTTCCATGTTTTTCTACATCAACCAGCTCATCATTTCCTACACCACTGCAATATTCCACCCCAATCACATCCTGAGAGATCGTCTGTAAAAGTTTCCCCCCAATTTTCTGCATTCCTTCTATTCTTGGGCTGCATAGGTTTTATTTATACAAGAAAATTTTAATTTAAAATAATAAAAATTATCCATTTTACACTTCAACAATGATCTTATCTTATAATATAGTTTAAAGTCTGATACTACTGAATCTGCTTCCTTTACGTCTCTTCTCCCCAGTGGTTTCTTCGAAGTTCCTGCCTGATCTTTTTTATAAATGAAGTAGGTGCTTAATAAATGCTTACTTATTCCTTGGGGCAGCTAGGTGGGGTGCAGTGGATAGAGCACCGGCCCTGAAGTCAGGAGGAACTGAGTTCAAATTCGGCCGCAGATACATAATACTTACTACCTGTGTGACCCTGGGCAAGTCACTTAACCCCATTGCCTAGCAAAAAAATAAAAACAATAAATAAATAAATGAATGCATATTCCCTTTACTTCCCTGCCCTTCCTTCCCCCCCTGTGCCTTTGCCTTTCCATACACTTCCTGAAGCCCAGTAGCAATCATTCTAGTGCAGAGAATTTCCTTTCCCCATACATTTCCGGCAGCAGGTTTATTAATAAGCGAAGGAACAGTGATACCTATTTGCTTAGGGAGGACACTATAGGACCAAAGGATTTAGAATTGGAGGAGAGGACCTGAGAGAGAGCAGCATCATAGGATTTAGAGCTCAAAGGAAGCCATCAAATCCAACTGCTTCATTTTACAGATGAGAAAATGGTGACTCAGGGAGGTTGTGACTTGCCCACAAGGTCCAACTGTACACACCCTGCTTCCATCATTGTCATATAGCCAGGAAAGGGCAGAAATGGGATCTAAGTCTAGGTCCTCTTAAGGCCAAATCCAATTTTGCCTTGCCTTACTTACAATCAAGGAATCAAGGGAATATAGAACCAGATAATAGGTGTAACAGTTGTGAAAGATGCCATTATACTTTGATAAACTCACTTTCCTGGCAGTGCTGGTCCAGTGGTTGAGATCAAATTGCTTCCACTTTGTGGCTTAGCTGATCTTTCTATTTTTCAGGGCAGTAGTCCTCGGACATAGCTTATATGAAAAAGATCAGATTTAGAACCAGAAAGGACCTTGGAGGCTACTGAGTGCAATGCCCTCATTTTACAGATGCAGAAAATGAGGCATAGACTGAGCAGTTAAGTGATTTGTCCAGAATCACACAGCTAGGAAATGTCTGAGATGGGATTTGAACCTGGGTCTTTCTGACTTCAGGTCCAGAGTTCTATCCAGTTTTCCATGCTGCCTCTCTGATGTAGGGCAGTGGTGTCAAACTCGAGAAAGAAATGGGGTTGGGTGGGGGTGGGGGTACTAAACCATTCATAAGGATCCCCAAGGGCAGCACACAGACATAGAAAATCATATATTATCTATACTTTATTATATTTTTATTTCATTAAACATTTCCCATTTACATTTTAATCTGGTTCATGCAGCACTCAGGAGTGTTGTGGGACTCACATTTGATGCTTCTCATGTTGGGGACCCTTGTTCTTGACCCCAGAGCTATCATCTTTCACTAATTTATGACCTTCCTCCCATCCCTGATACTAGTCCCAGAGCTACCTGACCTTTGGCCCCTAAGCCTGGCATTTGTGCATAAACAAAACAAAACAAAACAACCATCTAGTCCTAGACTTGGCTCCTTAGTCTCTGAAGCTTCAAGCTTATAATACTCTTTGTTCCTGGGCATACCACACTACTACATCTAGTTCCCTTGTGGCATCCTCAGCCTCTGAACACCCATTTTCCCATTGATTTTAGATTGGTCCAAGCGCTATGTCAGACTGCTTGGCTTATTCAATCAGGAAATCTCTTGATTGCCTGGTGGGTTTTGGGTGTGTTGCACCAATGTTTCAGGGAATGGAAAGTTCATTAATGTAGATACTCCCTTCAACAGGCCATTGAGTCCAACTGTCCAGACAACCCCTTCATAACAGATGACAGTTTCTGAGTGTTGCTGTGGTTGAAAAATGCATTCTGCAAACAACCTGATGATAAGCTTAGCAGGTTTTTGGACAGAAGATTCACATTTTCAGTGGGCTTACACACAAAGCCTTTGAGCTTGGGAGGACCTTTCAGAGTCTGTGCCCCACTCCATGGCACAGCCATGGAGACCTAAGGAGCCACCTGTGTGTCGCAGTGAAGCAGCTCAAATCCCACCTTGTGCAAGAGGCCTTTGCTATTACTCTGACATTGCCTCCCACTTATACTGTCTACATCTTGTATATGCATAGTTATTTGCATGTCTGCATTAGACTGTGAGCTCCTTGAGTTCAGGGACTGTGTTTTTTCAATTCCCAGTATCCCTAGCGCTTAGCACAGTGCCTGCCACGTAGCAATCACTTAATAAAGCTTTGCAGACAGACATCAGTGGAGATTCTATCCAATTCTCACCTAAATCACTTAATTCTATGCCTTCTGACAGAGCGAAATAAAGGTAAGGGCAAACACTTAATAGCTCGAAACTGGAATTCAGCACTACTCCAGAAGTGCCCATTCACTCAGCCAAAACCTTCCATCACAGCTATATGAGGAAACTAAAAGGAATAACAACTGTAGTTTTCAGAACAATTTATTTAGAACAAATAAGGCCAATGCTGGATAAAGAAGAACAATCCAAATATCAAAGAATCATCTTCGATTTCAAAGATCCCTCCAACTGCTTCACACATATACAGATAGGGACCTGGGCCTATTATGTACAACCAGATATGACAACAGCACATTTCAAGACAGAACTTAGATCGATGTCAAAGTCCTCTGGTAGAAAAAGTTAAAGCTAGTTCTTGGGCTTGCATATCCACACCCACGGTGTGAGCTTTCCCTTCCTGCTTGGCTGTAGGGAAGGAAGCTGGAAGGAGTGTTTTCCCCCTAAACACACAACTGAACACAGAACCCAAAGACAAATGAAAGCAATCGGACAATGTGCCACTTGAAACAGAGGCTGTGGTCAATGTTCTTGTAGCTAATGATAAACATGTGGATTCAGAAGCATAGAATGTCACAACTGGAAGGAACCTTAAGCTCTGGTCCAACCACCTCATTTTACAGATGAGGAAACTGAGGCTCAGAGAAGTGACTTGCCTAAAGTCACACATCAAGTTATCAGAGCTGGGAGGAGCCCCCAGTCCAGTGCTTTTTCTCCTACATGAGGACAAGGAATTTCCTTCTTTTGGAAGGGTGGGGTGGCAGAAGGAGGATATATGAAAGAAAGAGGAGGCAGAAAGAAGAAGTCTGATTACCAATTATGGATGGATGCAGAGGCAACAGTGAGGGGGTCATGGGATGCTAGAGGGGCCTTAGGAGCAAAGAACGTCAGAGCTGAAGATGACCACAGCAATTATACCATCTAAGCTCTTCCTTGTTTTACAAGTGGGGATGTTTAGGCTCAGAGAGGGTAAGTAACTTGCCCAAAGTCACAGAGACAAGAAAGACATCTGAGTTTTCTGATGTCTCAAACCCAACCCAAACCAGGGCCTTTTCTATTTAGCCACCAGTCTCTACAGGGTGTGTGGGAATGACAATCAGACAAAGGAGGAGCTGGTGGGTGACAAGCTTTTGCAAGGAAGGTGCCATGAGGCAGGCTTCTTTCTCCCTGGAGTTCAAATAGTAAATAAAGATTTACTATTTCCTAACAGACAGTGATAAGTGCTAAGCAAGCGCCAGGCTCAAATCACCTCACGTGATGAGGCTGAAACTTCATTTTATAAGGCCCCATCAGAGAACCAGCTGGGTCCCCCAGAGTCCTGTTCTTTTTCCCGGTGGCCTCCCAGTGGCTCCTGCTGGCCCACTCTGCAGTACCGTAGTCAAAGAGGGTGCAGTCAAACTGGTTCAAGCTGCGCCTGTACCAAGAGTGCAGTAGTTCAATGCCACAGGATGTGTGGCCATAGTTATAATTTACATACTTAAAAAACTTACAGCAAGAACTACCGAAAGCTATTTGGGGAAAAAACAAAATATAAAACATTCCCAACTCTTGCTGGCCTAGGGATTTCCCTATTCCTGGAGTTAAAAACCGTGAGTTTAAAAATGCTATCATGGGACCCTGTGAAATAAGATCCCTCATTATTTTAAATACATTGGACATCAAAATGGAGCCTTGACTGTCAAAAATGACCTTCGTGCTCATTGCATTCCTGAAGTTCACAAAGGTGCTTATGGGAACATGAAAGGGCAGGACCACGTGCCCTTCTATTTTGCTCTCAACATGGAGCAACTTGCAGGGTTTGTGGGAAGCTAGGAACAGAGCATCCTCGAGAGGTGAACCAAGGCCAGTCCTGCCACCAGGCTGGGATTTGCTCAGAAGTTCTGCTGCCGCCGTTTCTTAGCCTCAATAGCATCCAGAATTGGCTGTCGTTTGGACTGGTACTTCTGCCGAATCTCTTCAATCTCCTGTTCCATCATGGGGTCAAGGGCAGACAGCCTCTTCTGAAGGTCTTCTACACTCCAGCTCTTGAGCTATGGGAGAACAACATAGAGCCACATCAAATCACAGAATCTACATCTGGAAGAGAGCTAAAAAAAAAAGATCATGGCATTCAAACCTCTTGTTTTAGAGACAGGAAAAAATAACTTGTCTAGGGTTACACGGGTTAGTAAGCATGGGCACAGGCGATCAAACCCAAGTCTTCTGACTTCAAATACATGCATTGCACTTCCCACTTCACCACCCTACTAGACCCAACACCCACCAGACAAACAAAGATATTATACACCCTCTAGGTTTTGATAGACTTTTTTGATTATAATAAGAATGGATGGGCATGGGAAAAACAACGATCTCCTGTGATTAAACTGAAGAGTGACTAGACCTGAGATTCTAGAGCTAGGTATATGCCTCAAGGACATCAGTGACAAAAAGAGAGGTCTTACAGCCTTAAAAATATTCAGAGTAGTGCTAGTTATAGTAGCAAAGAACTGAAAAGTAGATACCTAATGACTGGGAATGTGCTAAAAAAAATTATGGCATATGAATATATAAAAAATGATAGCCTTTAGAAATGATGAATATGAATGACTCAGAAAAATGGGATGATTTATATGAACTGATACAAAATGAAGTTGAATACGAAAATAATATACATGACTACAACAATGTAAATATAAAGAAAAAAATGACTGTCCTAATTATAATGACCAAGAAGCTTGGCACCAGGAAAAATACATTCCCTTCCCTACCCCGCTTTGGTGGGATGAAGGATTGTGGGTGTAGAACAATGCTTACACTGCTAGACCTAGTTGATATGTTGTTTGGTTATGCTGAAATGCTTTTTTTTTTAACTCAAAATTTTTTTACAAGGGATGGCTCACTATAGAGAGGAAGGGGAAAGAATATTACTGAGAAATGAAGATGACATAAAAACAAAAGGTATGACAAAGAATAAAACAAATTGAAGGATCAATGACTAATTTGAAGGAGGATAAGGTACCTGTTATAGAGTGGTCTAGGTGTATTTAAAGAAAGCTATTGGGCATTCTGTATCACCTATGCCTGATTCTTCCACCCCTGACACTTGTGGGGCTACTTCTTTTTTCTCTACCCTTTAATTAAATTAAGAACCAAAACAATTTACTAGATGTACAAAACTAGGCACCAGAGGATTTAACAAAGTTCAGTTAAAACTTGATCCCTGCCATCATGGAGTTTACATTCTAGCAGAGGGCTATGGCAGAGACATAAATAATTCTAATCTAAAATAACATAACGTAAATGAATAAGAGGAGCACAAAAATCTACGTGAGGTCCAGTGGAAAGAAGGAGAATTGTAGGGAGGGTTTCTTGGTGGAGGTGGCTCCTGAGTTGGGCTTTAAAGAATGGGAAGGATATCCTACAGATGTGTGGTGGAATAGAGGATCTGCATTCTAGGTACAGGATACCTAGAATGTGAATGAGGGCAGGGCACAGAGACAAGAATGCCCAGGACATATATTTCAAATAGTCCAATTTTGCCAGAAACAGAATTGGTTGAGAAAAAATAGTATGAGATAAGGTTGGAAAGGGATGGTGAAGCCAGATTATGAATGGTGTTGGTAGAGAATCTGAGTTTTAATTCATAGGCAAAAGGAATCTATTGAAAGTTTTTGAATATAGGATTTGTATAAACAAATCTATGCATAAAGAAGTTTGGCAGCATGTGAAGGACACAAGAAATGGAATCCAAGTCTTCTGACTCCAAATCAGGTGCTCTTCTAGCACACCACACTGATTCTTCAGTGGATTAGATAGGAGAGAGAATGAAGGTGGGGAGACCTAACAGGTGGCAAGAATCCAGGAGGATGGTAATGACAGGCTTATCAGGACATCAAGTTAATTAAAATGTGGCACCGAAAAGGGAAAGACACTTACTTAGCATTACCTGGTGACAGGGAATAACAGCAGAGCTACCCACATTAATTCAGAACCAAGTGAAGACTGAACAAAGACGTGTTCCTCAGATGAAGTGGGTCCCAAGTAAGATAGTCTTGGTCAAGTATTGTTTTATTTCAGGACCTTCTGATTCCCTCCTTGGGGGGAATTATTGTGGAGGCAGGCAGGCATCCTGCTAACCTACTGAACAGCAGATACTATTCTTAAAAGGGACACAAACTCCTTTCATACTGCCTTTGTACAATAACTAGCCGTTGCCAATTAGCCAGAAAGCTCACTCTGGTTCTGTTTACCTTTTTTCATGGTAACAAGTCTTCCCTTGCAGTCCTATATAATGCAAGATAAGGGGAAACGAGTGTCATGGAATCATAAAGCTGGAAAGGATTTTGGAGATCTAGCCCAATCCTGGGCAAGTCACTTTTTCTTTATGAATGTTTCCTCTTTCATAAAATAAGGTAGTATTAGATAATCTCTAAGGGTCCTTCCAGCACTACATTCTAAGAATCTATGATTTTGGGGCAGCTAGGTGGAGCAGTGGATAGAATACTGGCCTAGAAGTCAAGAGGACCTGAGTTCAAATCTAGCCTCAGACACGTAACACTTACTAGCTGTGTGACTCCGGACAAGTCACTTAACTCCAATTGCCTCGCCAAAAAAAAAAAAATCTGATTTTACAGATGGGGAAACTCAGATCAAGAGAAGGATGGTGTTTTGCCCAGGGTCACATGGCAAGTATCAGAGATGAAACCTAAACCCAGTCTTTGGATGCTAAGCCCAATGATCTTTGCCTTATACTGCAATGTCCTTCATCTGTCTTCTAAATAGGACACCTAATTTATATGATTTACCCTGAGAGAGCTAAAAAAGAAAAGGCAAAAAGTGAAGAGTTGATTTTCTCTGAACATTACTTGGTAAACTTTTTTCCAACTCAACAAATGTTTCTTAAAGCCCCTAACTAATTCCCATCTAAGCTTCAACAGTGAGCCAATGTTATTTTTCAGTCCTCAAACTACAGTGGAAATTTATTCCCCAAGTATAGGTAAGACAAGAAGATTAATTCTGTCATACATCAATTCACAGCCTCCAAAGACTTTGGTTTGGTTAAAGTGCAGAATTAAAAGTGAAGACAACAATGAATTAATTAAAGTCATAAATATAAGCATGATCTTCCAAGACTGGAAAACAAATGAGTTATCATCATCACAAATCATCTTTGTACAGTGTTTACTCCATTTTGTAAGTGAGGAAGTGTGAACTAATGCCAAGTTAATCTATTGGGAGACCTGGGCTATAGTCCTTACTCTGACATTAGCTAGGTGTGCAACTTCCCTTCCTCTCAGGGTTTCTAATAAAATGAGGGGCTAGATTGGATGGTCTCTGAGGTCTAACAGCCTATATTTAGTATATTCCTTCCAGAATTCACATTCTACATTCTATGGTCCTTCCAACTACGACATTCTGGGTTCTGACAACCTAGGTTCTGTATCTGAAGGTACTTTTCAGCTCTAATATTTCTGATTCTGTGGAAAATTAACAATAAGGACAGTCTTATGTAGGGGAAAGAAGTTACCAAAGGACTATATAGTTAAGGTGGATGGTGAACAAAGCCCCTCCTAAGAACAAAAGGTCAAGAATCTTATAGGAAATAATGCCTAATTCTGAATCAACTAAGCTAGAATTAGTAAGGCAGTTAATTGAAAAAAAGAAAAGTTTGTAGCAAATACCTTGTATAAAGCCATGACATTCAAGATATGGACCAAACTGATAGAAATAACGTGAGAACAAAAAACACTTGCCAGAAAATATGGTCAAAAGGAAGGAAATAAGTATTTATTATGTGTCTTATTATGTGACTATGTCACATTATATATCTATATTATGTGTATTATGTGACACATATTACTATGTGTCAGACATTATACTAAATGCTTTACAAATAATATCTCACCTGGTCCTCACAACAATCCTGCGAGGCAGGTGCCATTTTGCAACTGAGGAAAATGAGGCAGACTGAGGTTAAGTGACTTGCCCAGGGTCACAAAGCTAGAAAGTGTCTAAGACTGTATTTGAACTTAGGCTTTCTTGACTACAGGCCCAGTGCCCTACCCAGTGGACCATCTAGCTGCCTAGGTGGATTTTTTATAGGCAATTTTCAAAAGAAGGAAATACAAGTCATAAATAACTAAATGGGAAAATGCTTGAAATTATTAATAAGAAAAAATGACAATTAAAATAATTCTAATATTTCACCTCACATCCATTGCATTGGCAAAGATGGCAAAAGACAAAAATGGCAAATGTTAGAAGAACAGTTAGAAAGATAGACACACCAATGCAATGTTAGTAGAGTTGTCAAATGACTCAACAATTCTGGAAAACAATTTGAAATTATAGAAAAAATGTTCCTTTGAACCAGAGACACCACTAGTAGGCATATACTCCTAGGAGGTGTCGCAAGTAAAATTCAACAAAGGTAGACTGAGGCATATATTCTCCAAGCAAGATAACAGTTTATAATCAGGGCTCAAATCTGGTAATAAACTGGATCTAATGACTGCCTCAGTTAGCTAAAAGACCCTATACTGAAGGTGCAGTTCCCTTTTATAAGCATAGAACAAAGAAGAGAACAGGGTAGATGAGGAAATAACTGAATTAGTTACAGGATTGGAGACATCATGGAGGTGAGGACAACATGACTGCTTACAGAGCTGAGGCATGAGGGACAATATGATTGACTAGAAATTAGGAACAAGGGGCTAGAAACAACCCTCTCTTTCCCTTCTGTGACTAAGAAATGGTCATTGTTTGTGTCTACCTGCAAGATTAGAAATAGTGAACCAGACCTTGTTGGATAGCAAACCAGACATCCTTGAAGAACAGCTTGGTGCTATAAAGATACCAGATCAGACTCCCTGGAGTCCAACAAATTCCTCAAGGATAACAGATTCCCTTGAGGCAAGAACAGAACAGTGATTAGTAAGAGAATTGGATTTCTAATTACTCTTTACAGACCAGCTGAATTTCTGACCTAAGTTCAGAGACAAAGAACCATGACTTAGTTATAAGATAAAATCAATTAATTGTAAATAGGATCAATAAGAAAAGATACAGAATGAATTTAATCTCAGAGGTCAAAGGCTGAGGGAAAAGTACTACATATACATATATGTTTATAGTAGTACTTTTTTTTGCGGGGGGGGGGAGCCCTAAATGGGGTTAAATGACTTGCCCAGGGTCACACAGCTAGTAAGTGTATAGCAGTACTTTTGTCAGGAGCAAAGAACTGGAAGAAAATTAGGTGGCCATCAAATGGAGAATGGGCAAGTCCTTTCACCTCCGTGCACCTCACTTTGCTTATCTGTAAAACAAGAGGGTAGGACTTGATATCGAAGGTCTCTTTCAGCTCTAAATCTATGATCTTATGAAATTGTGCTATGTGAATATAATGGAAATAATATTGTACTGATGTGAATAAATATGAAGAATTTAAAGAAACTGGGGAAGTTTTATATGAACTGACCTAAAGTAAACAGAACCAGAACAAGTTTCATTGAGGATTTAGGCTCCAGTTTGCAAAATATGTCACCCTGGTTTCCATGTTAAGCTCATTCCTTCTTCAGAACACAATATCCCATTCCAATCTTCTTTAGAATAGTCTGATATTATTTGAATTTCTTTTCCTTTATATTTGAAAATCTTTCTCCTGGTTGCTTGCAGAATTTGTTGACTGACATTAGGACTGTGAAATTTAACTATTATGTGTTTTGGAATTTGCAGCATAGGTGTCTCCCTCTACTTCACTCCCACTCTGTATATCTGTGGATGCTTTTGATTGGCACTGTTTTCTGTGTCCAGAAATTCTGAGAAGCTTTCTTGTATCATTTCCTGAATTTTGGTGTTGAGGTTTTTTGACTTGTGTTATTCTGGGAGACCTATAAATCCTTAAGTTGTCTCTGTTCATCCTGTTTTTCAGATCAATGTGCTTTGCTTGTATAAAGATTATGTTTTCTTTTGATGTTACTGCTTTTTTGCTTTTCTTCTTCCATATCATCCTTTGCTTCTGTGTATTTGTATTCCCCAATCAATTGTTCTCTCTCTTGTTTCTCTGCTGAGATTTGCCATTATGGATTCAATAGGTTTGGTTTTTTTCCCCCCAATTATTTCTGATGCAAAGGCCTTAAATTCTGCTATCATGATTCTTATTTCTCTCTTGAACCATTTGGAACACACTGCTGTGGTTCCATGCCCACTTTGGGAATCCATAGGCTCCTCTGACTCATCAAGTGTTGATTCATTTTGCTTGTCCTGCAATATTTAGTCAGATATGATTGGACTCATTTAGATTATCTGGAGACCTTCAGTTATTCCCTTCTGTTATTACTACCTTCCTTTTTAGTTTATCTACGTTCAAGGTCTTTACCTGAGTTTCCTTCCTCTTGAGATCTTTGGTAATCACAGTCTTTTTTCTTCATACTTCTCTTGTACCCACTTTCTAACTCCTTCCTTTTTGATGATGGTTCCCTCAAGGGCTAGACTTTATAGCTATCTCAGCTGCCTCTAATGCTGGAGAGACAGAACTGGTTTCAGCTGAATGTTAATCCCTTTTCCTTCAGGCCTGCTGGAACCCCCCCCCCCCACAACACACACACTGATTTCTCTCCACTCCAGGTAGTACAAGTTTCCCTCTTTCCTGCCACAGGAGTGGTGGGCAAAGTTGACTTTTGTTGCTTATTGTCTCAGAATGGTAGAATGAGAGCAGGGAGATTGGTGGGGGTGGGGGTGGTTGACGCTGTATTAGCTGGCAGAGAATGCAGCAACAAGGAAACTGCTGAATGGATTCCAGAGGACAAGATGGTGGGTAAGGCTATGCCTTCCTGCCATTATGGTGGCTGGCAGGAGAGGGAGTAATGACTGAGCACATTAGGGATTAGCCTTTCGTGCTGTTAGTTCTTTGGTCTACCTCATCAGGGTTCTTGGTGTTTTAGACTGTAAAGACAGATAGTTACCTCTTGCTGATATTTATGATTTTGGAGAAGTTTGAGAAGTAATGATAACTGGAGAGAATGTTTAGTCCTCCATCTTTTTGGTCATGTGACCAAAAATCCAGCAGAACAATTTATATCATGACCATAATAATGTTTCTCCTTAATAGGAGACAAATTGAAGGATGAATGCTTAATTTAAAAGGGGATAACAGTCCTGGTATACAGTAGTCCAAGTCTATTGTATGCAAATTCTTTGAGGGACAGATTTTGCCTTTTTGTATTCCAAACATTTAGCACACAGTGCCTGGCACATAGTAAGCACTTAATAAATACTTATTGGTTAATTGATGTAAAGGAAGACAACACTGAAAGACTTCAGAACTGTGATATGTAGTGTCCAATCATAACTTTAAAATACTGAGAGCGAAGCATGCCTCCTGCTTCTCAGCAGAGAAATGTTGGAATGCAGGTGTAAGATGAGGTATATATTGTTAAAAATTATACTGATTTTTTTTTTTGCTTGATTGTATCTATTTGTTAGGTTAGGGAAGGTTCTGGGGAGAGGCAATACTTGGGAAGTAAAAATGATGTAAAAGAGCATTAATTAAACATTTAAAAAGAAATAAAAAAATATCTTCCCACTCCCAGGGGATAGCAGAATTTATAATCTGGTTAGGTTTCCTTGTAACTTCTTCCCATTAGTCCAAGTTCTACTTTTTGGAACCAAACAGAACAAGTCTTAATTCTGAGAAGTTTTCTTGTATCCTTTCTTGCATTTTGGTGTTTAGATGTTTTGACTTGTGTTAGGCTGGAAGACCTAGAATCCTTGTATTGTAGAATGTAAAAAGAACATAGAAATAGGATCAAACAGGTTAAGTTTCATGGAAATAAAATTTGGCTTAATCTTAGGACAAGTTGACAATTCAAATCATCTAAAAATGGAATGAGCTTTTTTATGAGACAGTAAATGCCCCATCACTGAAGTTAAGTGAGGCATGAATGATCACTAGTTATAGATGATATAGATAAGATCCACATGAGATTTAGGTTAAATGACCTCTAAGGTCCCTTTGGGCTTGGAAATTTTAAGATTCTATCTATTATGAAGAGCTTCAGAGGGTCTTTTTTTTGGTACTGGATGGAAAGCTAGCACTCATTTGCTCCTCATGTCATCATCAAGAGGCTTTCCAAAGACTAGGATTGAGGAAGGGGAGAACAGTATAGCCTAGCAGAAGTCTACATGCTGGTCTCTCTGATTAAACAGCACTTAGCACAGTGCCTGGCACATAGTAGGCACTTAATACTTATTGCTGACTAATTAAACAAACTGATTTTATTCAGAGGGAGACATGATCACATTTCAAGTCCTTGTGAGAAAAGCTGGAAGGAGAAAAGCATATTTCCCTGCAATCAATGCAATTAGATGAAGTAGCAGTGAACCAAATTAAAATATTTAACTCAGATGTTGGGCTGAGGGATGGTGTTTAATGGTCTCAAACAATCATGCCAGATCAATAAGGCACAGCATTTTCTGAAAAACAAAACAAAACAAAATGTTCCTCAAGTTTTATCTACTCCATAGAATGACAGAATATTAAAGTTGGAAGGGCCCACAGAACATGAAGTATCAGATATAGAAGGGCACATAAACTAGAGGACACAGAACAGTAAGGGGCTTTAGAAATTATTTAGTCTGATTCCCCCCCTTTTACACATAGGAAAACAGGCTCTATGAAAACAGAGTGACTTGCCAAAAGACACACAGACAGTTTAACAAGAGAACCAAGCCTAGAACCCTCATCATGGGACAGTTCAGTGGTTTCCCCCCCATACTACACCATTTCATATTTGCAAATAAATAAGCCAAGTAGGATGTTGGTCAAATACAAGTGGAATGAAATAAGCAGATCCAGGAAAAAAATATACAATATTGGACATTTGGTTTTTATTAAATATTTATTCAACCATCCTGCTTCCTGAGGGAGATTCTTCACAGAAACCCAGTAGTAACTTACTATTCAATGTGTATGTACTGCCATTAGGCATGATGCTTCACGGAATGTTACAATTTGTGGAAGAAAATAAATACACTAGTAAAATATGAATGAATGAAAGAAAATATTATCCATGGCAGCTGGTGACAGTCCCAAGGTTAACCTGCATAGTAACTAATACTTAATTCTTTCATGAGCTCATGATGGGTTTCAATAGACACAGTGTTACTGGGAAATGGCACATAATGAACTTTACAAGAGAGGTACTGTATGAAGTTGAGTCAGACTAGTAAACCCTCACAGCCCCCTTTTGCTTTAAAATGAAAATGGTACAGAGGCAGGGAAGGTAGTGGGACTCTCCTGGCAGGCAGTCAGAAATGAAGTAGCTTGTCCATTGATGGGAGTTGGGTTAGGGTACAAAATGGGCAAGATGCCACGCAGGAGCTTGTCACTCCTAGAAGCTCAACTTTGTGGCCTGACACCATGGGAATTTTCCTTGGCTTGCCTTGTGAAGGTCATCTTAGAATCCAGAAAGGTCCAATAGTATGAATGAAGGCTTTTTGTAATTTGTGAATAAAAGAAGTTAGTACAGAAGGATAGAAAGTTGAACTGAACAAGGCACATAATTTTTCCAACCTATGATCCTACATCTTCATCAGGGGCCTCAGTGCCACCTTATAGGTCAGTATGCTCGGTTCATCTTTTTTTTATTTTTTTGGCTAGGCAATGGGGTTAAATGATTTGCCCACGGTCACACAGCTAGTGAATGTTTTGTGTCTGAATCCAGATTTGAACTCAGGTCCTCCTGAGTCCAGGGCCAGTGCTCTATCCACTGTGCCACTTAGCTGTCCCCTGATCAGTTCATCTTAACACCGTAACTGGGAGCCTGGAAAGTGCAGCGTCTCTTTAATTTTGCTTTTTGTAAAGTTACTACTTGTAGACTTAGGAGTATGGAAAAACAGACTCCCAAGAGAGATCATGCCAATGACTGGAAGCCAACAGAAGTGACACTGTCAGGCTAGTATCTATCATAATAAAAAAGGTCCCCAATCTATCATTCACAAATAAGTGGCTCCTGTCACCCCTAAACAGGGCCAGACACAAAGGACAAAAAGCTTTACTCAAACAATTCTTACTCTTAACTTCTGGTTAACATTTCTCAAGATTGCTTCCACTCTCTCTCCTCTCCAGTCCATCCACAGGCTGCCAAATTAATCTTCTTAATGTACAAATCTGACCATGCCACTTCCCTACTCAAAAGAGGGAGGCTCAGGGACTCCCCACTGAACTACAAACACTTCAGGGGAGGGGGACATCTGCTCCCTGAGGACTGGGACCACTCCATTTTTGTCTTATATGCCCAGTACCTGGCATGGTGTCTGGCACAGATAGGTGATGTCCCTCCATCAGGTGGCTCCAACCTAGTTTTCCAGTCTTTTTTTTCTCATCACTACTTTATGAATTTTCAATTTCAGGTTAAACTGAGCCACCAGATGTTTCCAAATCTTGTCCCACCTCCCTATGTTTGCACACACTACTTATTCTCCATGCCTACAGTTCATTCCTTCATTCTTTTGTTCAAATCTTTCCCTTTCTTTCAGGTTCAAATGGATTGCTACCTCTTCCATGAAGCTTTCTCTGATCCCTACAGATGAAAAGTATTCTCTCTTCTCATCTTACAGTACCTTGTCTAGGTACTGCCTTTGTCTTTATCAAACTCTTCTTTGTACATTTATTTGTGTACATGCCATATTCTTTTCTTCCCACCCATTATTAAAATGTAAACCACAGTGAGGGCAGAAACTGTTGTTTCCATCTACTGCATCCTCAGGGCCTTTCATGTACCTGGTACATAACATTTAAAAAATTTCATCTCAATTAATTTTTAGCCTAATTAAAAATACATAAAAAACCTATTCTTTATTGGCATAACAGAGGATAGTTAAGATATAAAACTGGGGTAACTGAAATTAGTGGATCTGTCCAGTCTGCTGTTCTCTATATTAATTTTTTGAGGCAGCTGAACTAAATGGATTTTTGGTTCTTATTCAACTTCTATAAATATGTGCTTATAAGCACAGCTGCATGACCCTGGGTAATTACTTCCCCTCTTAGGTCTCAGTTTCCTCATCTGTTAAAATTAGAAGTAGTTTAAGATGATCTCTAAGGCCCTTTTCAGCTTTAACACTTTATAGAATCATAGAACAAGGAAACTGAGACCCAGGGAAATGACTTAGCCTGTCCAAAGTCACATGGCTACTAAATTGCAGAGGTATCTGATTTTTATCTTAGCACAATACTCACAAGTAGCGGCTTCCTGTTACTGGTGGAAACTTGCTTCCTAGTTCTCAATTTTCACAGCTGCACTGCCGTCCTTGAACCTGATCTGGAGGTTAGTACCAAGCAAAAACTCAGCATGCCTTCTCTATCTCGGACGCCTTCAGTTTGATTTATTTTCTCTAAAACACTGGGTTCAGATTACACCGGATCTATAATAATGTAGCCAGCCAGTTATTCCTGAGGGTTCAGCCACATAATCACACAGGGATGTTCTGAAACGCCAGTTCAGAGAACAATTATGAAGTCAAGTGTAAAAAGTTACCTCGCTAGTCTTAGTGACAGAAATAAACTACGCAGATATGTTAAAGCACGGTAAAAACAGTGCTGCTTGGTCCACTTGCTTTGTTGTGGCCAGGAGTTTAGTATTAACTGACAGATTTTTTAAAAAAAATGTATTTATTTTTAGTTTTCAACATTTACTTCCACAAGATATTAACTGATAGATTAAAATGGAGTTCTCAAACCAACCCCACTCCTTTTCTTGTTCACCATAAAGGTCTCTAGTGGCTTGGGATGATTTGGGAAGGTAATAACTCACGTTTATGTGGTACTTAGGCTTACAAAGTGCTCTTCTTGCTGTAACCTTGTGAGGTAAGCACAGCAAGTACAAGTATTCCATTTCACAGATTAGGGGACTGAGGTCCAGAGAGCAAGTCAATGGCCCACAGCCACAAGTCATCGGAGAATCAAGAAAAGACCAAGTCAAACAAGGACATTTCTTTGTGATGTGTGAATGGAAGGACAGACAGTGAAGCACAGAGGAGCTGAAGTTGGGCTGGACAGTGCATATGATTATAAGATTTAGAGGTGAAAGGAATCTTGGAGTGAGCACTACAGTTTGAGGTTATCAGGAAAAGCTTCAGGAAGAAAACTTGGTGCGTGGACTGCATCTTGAGGGAGAGAGCGGCATTCTATGAGGTGGAATGTTCTGGCCACAAGGGGAGGGAGCTGGAGTACTGTCTGTGAAGAAGAGAGAGAAGACCAACCTGCAATGTTGAATATAGAAAGGGAAGTAAGTAATAATGAGGTTGGAAAGATAGGCTGATGTGAGGGGCTTTAAAAGTGAAAAACAAGAGTTTTTTCCAGTGGCAGTAGGAAGCCACTACTCGAGTTTACTGAGTAGGGGAGGAGGAAGTCGCTGAATCTGAGCTTACAGCAATCACTTTGGCAACCTCATGGAGAATGTGAATCTCTCCCGACTCAAGGGGGGACAGACTTAAGGCAGAAAGACCAGTTAGGAGGTCACTTCAACAGTCCCAACAAGTGGTGATGAGAGAAAGGAAAGGAAAGAGAATGTCTATTTGAGTATCTCTTTAAGTCCCCACTTATGTGACTTATCATTAGGAAAAAAAAAGTACTCCAAATAAAGAAGGCACTTCGGGCAATTACTAGAAGCCAAATGACAAAAGGGACTCAAAAAACAGCCCTGTGCTCTTTTCACAGAACACACTGACTTTCAGACTTTCATTTTGGATAAAGCTATGAAAAGAAAGTAGTCTTATGCTTCGGTTTTGGAGAGGTCCCTTTCAGCTTTCTTTACACATCTTCAGGAAGAATTTTTTCATCTTACAATTTCTGTGACCAATACCTACTGATTAAAGAGCAATTCAAGAATGTTTGCATATTATTCATTTCCAAAAAGCAGGTCCCTCTTCATTTTTTAAGTGGATGAAAAATATCTTTCCACTAGACTTATGATAGAAGTGCACTTTGGAAATAGTGGAGAGTTTTTTTTTAAAGTCACTTTCTTTCTGAACAGTACAAGAATTTTGTGCTCATTACAGAAGACCTCTTATAGTAAAGAACAGATGGAAAACAAGATTGCTATTCCATTTCTTCTTGCTGTTGTTGCTATTTAGTCATTTCAGTCACGTCTGACTCTCCGTGACCCCATTTGGGGTTTTCTTGGCAAAGATACTGGAGCGGTTTGCCATTTCCTTCTCCAGCTCATTTTACAGATGAAGAAACTGAGGCAAACTGGGTTAAGTGACACTGCACCACCTAGCTGCTTCTATCTGTTTCTTGGTGACAGGAAATGGAAAGAGGGGTAAAAGAAGAGAGCTCTCTAATGAACACCCATTTATAATTCCCTGACTACTTTATTTAGGGATGGTTCAGAAAGATTTCAATAAACATAAGAAAACAAGCTTGTGCTTATACAGACCTCATACAGGCAAGGCGGCACTTTCCAACTTCACATTTCATCTCTTTGCTCACTTGGTGCTCTCTAATAAATATGTATACTTCCTCTTTAGTTGCCTTGCCTTGGAATCCCTTGTATATTCCTGCTCACCAGATGGTAAAGAGTATTACTTCAAGGGGCAGTTAGGTGGTGCAATAGATAGGACATCAGCCCTGGAGTCAGGAGGACCTGAGTTCAAAGCAGGCCTCAGACACATAACAGTTACTAGCTGTGTGACCCTGGGCAAGCCACTTAACTCCATGTGCTTCACCAAAAAAAAAAAAAAAAGGATATTACTTCAAAGACTGGAGAATATCCAGAGGTGGTTGACCAGGATGGAGCTGAGACATGGGCCCATTTAGGATTATCTGAAGAAACAAAGGACATTTAACCTGGAGAAGAGAAGATCTTTGGCCAGGCAGGTGGGGGGAGGAGAGAGAGAAGAGGGAGAGTTAGAAAAGACAATTATTCTCTTCAAACATCTGAATCTGTCATGTGGATGAGGAAGAGTCAAGCAGAACTGGTTCTATAAGACTCAAAAGTGCAAGAATAAGACCAGGAGGCAAGTTAGATGAAGGTAAGATCTAGTTCCACAAAGAACTACTTCCTAACAATCAAAGCTGCCAGCAATGAAATGGGTCACCTTGGTAAGGAGTGAGCACCTTAACCTAGGAGGTCTTTGTGAGGAGGCTGAACACTCATTTGTCTAGGGTATGAGAGCATACCTTCTATCTGTTGGACTAAATGACTTCTGAGGTTCCTTCCAGCTCACAGATTCTATGGTAATCCTATGGCACAAATAGTGTCATGAGATATATTTTCTTTTCTTTTCTTTTTGTGTGTGTGTGGGGGGCCTAGGCAATTGGGGTTAAGTGACTTGCCAGGGGTCACACAGATACTGAGTATCAGGTCTCTGAGGCCACACTTGAACTCGGGTCCTCCTGAGTCCAGGGCTTGTGCTCTATCCACTGCGCCAGCTAGCTGCCCCCATGAGATATATTTTCAATGAAGTTACCTCTGATAAACATTTTAAGCAAAAGTTTCATCTATGTACATGCCCTACCTATTTACTGCTTTCTCCCCACTAATGTCATAGCTATGATTTTTCAAACATGTTATCATTTCAGGAAAAGCATAATTCCATTCTTCAGGATGTCACAAAAAGCCCTTGTCACGGGTAATGTTTCATGAACCCAGAAAATGAAGAAAGACTTTACCTTTACTTTTGGCATTTAGTGGAATGACGTTCAAACTCTTTAACAGCCAAAGGGATGAATGAGGTCACTAAAGTAAAATTTTATACCATCAACATTTGGTCATTTAAAGGGGTTGAAATAATTTCAGATAAAGTGTAGCTTAAGTAACAATAGTAATGGTTTATATTTCTTTACTGCTTTACAGTTTACAAAGATCTTCTTTTCTCAAAGTGACATAGCTAATAAATATGAGAGCCAGAACATAAACCCAAGTCTTCTAAGTCCAATGCTCTTTCTTCCTATACCATGCCCCTTCTTTAAGTACACATAAAGCTCCCTAAGTTTCTTCTGGCAAAGCTTATCCTTCTCACAACAACCCTTCTTTACCCTAAAAGGAGAGTTTAGGTTGAGAGAAAGTGATTCAAGATTCTTAATGATAGATTGACTTCTCTACTGGGGAAGAATAAACTAATTAAGTTTAGAAACCAGGAAACAAGGCATTGAAACTTAGAACTGTACTGCTAAAGAAGTTAGGTGCTACACATCATTCAGTTTCAGATGGTCTTGGCCCCCTAAACAATTCCTGTCAGCAACACCATGAGAAATTTCATAAGCATTAAAATCAAGAGAAAGACTAAAGGCTTTACCACATAATATTTCTTCCAGTCAGTGGTTTGCCTTATATTGCAGAAGCCCAGCTTCCATCCCACTTTTTGCCCATCCCACAATGTCTTATCTCTCCACAGTATGTGTTGTTTCCTCCATTTGAATGTAAACTTCTTGAAGACAGGAGTGGTCTTTTCTGCTAATATTGGTATCTTTAGTGCTTAGCACAGTGTCTGGACCATAGCAAACACTTAATAAATAGTCTTATCAATTAATTTATCAATCTATCTCCTCCAACGTCTTTAAAATCCTTCTCTATAACCTTCAGTTTTATTTTTTTCATTTATTTGTGAATTCTCTCTTCTGAATTACGATCATTTCAAATTTAATAGTTGGAATTTATTTACTTACTAGTCCTAGCTCTGTTTTTACCTGAGTAAGTTACTTGTCCTATATGAGTTTTGGTCTTTTCACCTATAAAATGAAGACACTGGATCAGATGATATCTAAGTTTCCTACTTCTGAAATTCTTTGTTCTATATTTCAACGTCCTTATTCTACATTCTAACAACCTATGTTCTATGAGATCCTTTCAGATCTTATTATTCTATATTTCAATATTCTGTGTTCCACAGATTTAGGTTCCTTTCAGTTTTGCCATTCTGATTCTAGTATCCCCCACTCTCCCCCCTTTATATAAACCTGACTAATTCTTATATACTTGTTAGGATGTCAAGTAAGTTCATTTTCATTACTGTAAAGAAAGATGGAAGAGATCACAAACAAAACTTGGGTTTCTTCTTGAGCAGTCACAAAATTTAAATCACACTTCTCACTAGCCTCAGAAATACAGCATAAATGAATGTTTAATTTCAAATTTAAAATCAATTTCAAGGGAAATATCTTAAAGTATAATCAAAGCTGAAAGAGGGTGATTTAATTTCTTTAAATACATATACATCAATTGCTTCAAATCAATAAACTATATGTGCAAATTGGCAAAATAAACAACTTATTCAGTATAGAGTAACCACAAGAGGAAAAAAGCACAACAATTTCCTTATAGTCCAAAGCCTTTACAAATATCTAGTCCTTGTTTTAGAGACAAGGACACAGACTTAGAGAGGGGAAGGGAACTACCTAAGGTCACACCATAAGTGAATGACACAGCCAAGGTCTAACCCAATTTTCAGATACTCTTTCCATTATTTCACACTGCTCCTAAATCACAGAAACATGGACTCAATTGGAAGGGATCTCAGATGGCATCCCTGGAATCCCTCTATAGTATCCCTAAAAGAGTTGCCCATTCATACCTATGGTTAATTAGCAGAAGCTCAGTCTTCCCAAATGATTCCATGGACAGACATGCATTATAGTCCTTGGGGCTGTTACTCCTTAGCAATGGGGTATCCTAGGCAAAGCCATGTAACTACTCCCCAAGGGCTGTAAAGGAGTGTATTGAGTAGCAAGGCTCTGTGAACTACCTGATCACTGGTGTTAATGTTACAGATAACCTGTCTCTAGAAGAGCCTTCTTCTAACTGTTGGAAGGCTAATCCAAATGTAGTTGTGGTCAGGAGATGAAGATCCTTCTAAAGTGTGGCAAGACACTAAGAAAGCAATTCTTGGCTACATATTTTATAAAAGCTCATTAGGAGGGGCAGCTAGCTGGCGTAGCAGATAGATCACTGGCCTTGGAGTCAGGAGGACCTGAGTTCAAATCTGACCCCAGACACTTGACACTTACTAGCTGTGTGACCCTGGGCAAGTAACTTGACCTCACTGCCTAGCCCCCCTCCTCCCAAAAAAAGCTCATTAGGAAAAGCCCTACTTCTGAAAAGATTGCTTTAAATGGCACATGTAAAGTTCACCCTTCTACAGATCAAATGAATCACAGCATAAAAATTTCCCAGGCAGTTGGTTAACATACACCCCACCTCTTCTGAGTACCTGAATTGCCTTAAGAAATTTGAGTTCAAGAACAGATCTGAGAATGGAGTTCTTAATAGTCAGACACCAAGGATAAGAAAAACACTGTGATCTTTCTTGTTGGGAGAGATATTAATCTTTCAGGGGATATGAAAAACAATGCCATCAACAGCACCAAGCTTCTGTTTTAATGTAACTTAATAATTCAAGTGGAGTGCCCACAGGAATACAATTGCACACTGTGGTTTTCAGCATTGCTTCAGTTGGAAATTTCCGAGATAGGGGAAAGTCCTGGCTTCTATATAACCTTCAAGAAAGGTCTGAAGAAGCCACACCAGTAGTGAATGAACTACAAATTTACCTTGCTTTTACTTAATGGAGAGGATTCCTGCACTGGATGGAAAATTGAACTAGGTGACCTTTACGGCTTCTTTCACCTCAGATTCTATATATTCCTGAAAACTTAAGTTTTACCCAGAAAACTGGCAGAGGTGACAAAAAATGAAAATGTTGCATGTTGGGACTGTGGGAAGACATCACACTAATGCACTATTAGTAGAGCTACGAGTTGGTTCAACCATACTGGAAAGCAATCTGCAATTAAACTAGAAAAGTGTCTAAATGTTCATATTCTTTGATCCAGAGGTACATAGGCATAGGTTTATCCCCCAAGTGGCTCAAGGCAAAAACATTTCTTCTACACACCACAATGTTCACAGTGGTATTTTATGTAGCAGCAAAGACCTAGAAACAAAGTTGGTACTCACTTAATGGGAAACAACAGTTAAACAAATTGTTGGTTAATAAACTGTAATGTAGTTGTTTACCAACTCTAATGTAGCTGACTATTATTGTGCCAAAAGATGGCGAGAAGAAGGTATTCAGAAGCATGGGAAGACTTACATGGACCTCTGTGTAATTACAACGACCCTGGAGAAGAACTGAGAAAATACACCTCCCACAGAGGGGACCTATGGGTATGACACAATTGATATGTTCATTAGCTTTGTTTATATGCTTCTTCTCTTCTTTTTTAATCTCTTTATCAAAAGGGATGGCTTGCTGGGGAGAAGAAGAGAAATATATTCAGAAATGAAATCAATTACAAAAAGCTTGGATAAAAACTGAAAATTTTTTTTTAAGTTGTAACATAAATCTGGATTTTTGGATACTGTATTGGCCTGTCTTAATGTGAGAGGAAGTCTATAAAAAGCTAGAGTTAGGAGGGATCTTAAAGATCTTGTAGTATGACTCTCACTCTGTACAGGAGAAATCTTCAATTGAATAACAGAATCCCAGGTTCTTAGCTCTGGAAAGCCATCTAATCTGACCCCTACATCATGACACATGAGATGCCTTTACCACATTAAGAGACTTGACTAAAATCACATAGCTGGTTGCTGGCAGAGCTGGAACTAGAGCCCAGGGTCTCTGACTGTTCTTTCCACTGCATCACGATGCCTTTCAATTTTAAAATAACTCTTTTGTAAAGGGTAATTTTTTTTTTTAAAGCTTGGCTTGGGGCTATTGGGGGGGGGGGTGCTGAGAGGAGAAAGATTTAAGCCTGACAAATCTATAATAATTTCCTTTCGATAAGTATACTTTAGAATCAAATACAATGCTACATTTGAATCAATGATCACTTATTAAATATCTAACCCCAGTCTCAATTTCCTTTTCTGCAGTCAGTCAGTAAACATTTATTCAGTGCCTTCTATATGCCAAACACTGCAATAAGTGCTACGGATGCAAAAAGAGGCAAAAGGCAGTCCTCAAGGAACTCACAATCAGGTGGAAAACAAGGGGGTTGAACAAGGCAATGTTTTAGGTTCTTTCTAGACTTTTACATGCACCGTATTTTGCTAGATGTGAGGGATACAGAGATTAAGTGAAGCATAATCTCTGCCCTCAAGGAGCTTGCAGTCTACTAATTAGACAGACATAGAGATAACTGTAATACAAATGAGAATATGGTAAAATGGAGGGGTCTGAACAAGTGCTCTGATTCAAGAAGGGAGAAATCACCTTTTAGCCATGAGGCCCAGGAGTAAATTGGGGAAAGCTTCATAGAACAGAGTTGTCAAACATGAGGTCCATGACACTTCTGAGTGAGGTTTGAATTAAAGATTAAAATTATTTATTAAAAATTAAAACACAATTGGGAAATAGCTAATAAAATAAAAATACAATAAAGCATAAATAATATTACATTTGCCAATATGTGGCCCACAGAGAGATCCTTATGTATGGATTAGTGGCCCCTATTTCTAAATGAGTTTGACACCTCTGTCATAGAGAATATGGAGCTTTTTAAAAGAAGAGTATTTCAATAAATCAAGATGGAGAAAGGAGGTGGGAAATGGAACTGGAACTCCAGCATGGCCCCTCTTGTTTATTGTTATAGCACATGAGAAAAGTTACTGAGGGAGATATGCAAGGGGTAGTTTCAATAAAGTTACACAGAGGTAGCTCTGTGTACCCTCTCTGAACCTTTATGATTCTATAATTATGGCTTACAAATTATTGGGCTCCTTCCCAAACTTCTTCTTCTTCTTCTTCTTCTTCTTCTTCTTCTTCTTCTTCTCTCTCTCTCTCTCTCTCTCTCTCTCTCTCTCTCTCTCTCTCTTGCAATTGGGGTTAAGTGACTTGCCCAGGGTCACACAGCTAGTAAGTGTCAAGTGTTTGGTCTGAGGTCACATTTGAACTTAGGTCCTCCTGACTTCAGGGCCAGTACTCTATCCACTGCACCACCTAGCTGCCCCCCTTCCCAAACTTCTTAACTAAATCATCTAACTTGAAGTTACGAGTTACTCTTTACTACACTGCCTCTTCCACAGCACTCAGTATTGTCACTCTTAGCAACTGGATCACTAGATATTTATAATCTGAAACCACCTTACTTTTTACCATTACAGAACAGCTGTGAAAAGGAAACTTTAAAAGGAGAAAACAGGTTAAGTATGCAAGAGTCATGCATGGTATCCTGAACCAAAATGATCTGAGCAGTCCAAAACCAGAAAGAGCTGCCCTGGGAGGTAATGTGCTCCTTTTTAAATGGAATCTGAATGGTGATTTGCTAGAAATGCTTTTGAGAGGGAATCCTGTTTCAAGTGGGGATTGGACTTAGGTGACCCAAGAGGCCCCTTCCATGTCTGATATTCTATAAGGAAATGAGAAACAGTGTCACTACCTCAACATAGTGTTTAGCTCATCCCTCCAGGACAGCAATCACAAACATTTAGAGAGCCCCTTGCAGTGCCATTTCAATAAGTGAATTCAAGGCCAAGCTGAAGTCAGCTAGTATGGACCACCAAAAAAAACCTAGGTTCCTGTGGTACTCAGACAAAGGAGGCATTCACTTTCTGTTAGTTTTTTCCAGAAAATACATCTAAGCAGCATGCTTCAATGGTGATTTCAGATGCATAGTTCTTTTTCAGACTTGTTATTTTTGGCTGGTTGTTCTAAAAGTAAAGAGTAGAAGATCTCATTACAAACCAATACACCAGTGAATTAGGCTTCAGCACATCTGAGGGCCAGAAATCAAACATGTCTCACACATTGAAAATATGCCAATCTGATGGATGGAAACAATCAGGAATATTTTTCTTTATGAAAGCCTGTTGCATAGATTGCTCAGCACACTGGATGTGATAAACAGTCATTAGCCAGTAGCTGCTGGTGACACAGGCAGGACCAGTTAAGCTCTCCCACAGCCAGCCACCATGGTTTCCATTCTCCTCTCTCCCGTAGCTGAGAAATGCAAAAAATGTCACCAAAAACAATTTAAGATACCCACACACAGAGGATGCTTAGCACCTTGGATTTCCCAGTTTAATAAATGAACTGATATACTACTGTCTATTTTCTTGCCTTCACTCTTCAATGGAGTCTATTAATGAAAGGATTGGGTTTTTTTTCATTGTAGAACCACTGAATGTTAAGAGTTTGTATGGAACCTTAGAACATACAATATTAGAAACTAGTGAGAGCTCCTTACACCTAGCACCCAAACATGCTCTGCTGCAAAGGGCAGCCATTCTTCCATCCCATTCAGGCCTCCATTTCCTACGGTTAAGAGTGCTGATTATTGGAAAGAGTATACTACATCTAGCTTACTCCAGCCACCTCAATACGTCTTCACCTTCCCTTCCACCTCCTGCTCAGGGAGTGATAATCAAATCAATCCAAGTCATTCCACAGCCCTTCCTGGCCTGCCATCTTATGTGTGTTGTCTGCCCCTATTAAAATGTATGCTCCTTCAGGATAGAGAAGCTTTTTTGTATTTGTTAACTCTGCTGCTTAGCACAGTGCCTGGCTTATGTGAACACTTAAGAAATGCTCATATAATCACACAGAGGACTTGGAATTAGAAATCATTTAGTTCAACCCTTTTCCAGTATAGAAGAAGAAACAATCCCCAAAAGGGGAAGTGACTTGCTCAAAGTTCTACAGCAAGTAAATGCTGGATATAGTACTGAAATCCAGCTCTTGTCATTCCTGGTCCTACGCTCTTTCCACTATGCCCTACTGAGTCCCCTCACAAGGCTGCATTTTGTGTGGAGACAAAATGCTAAGGGTTTTTATGTTTGAGGAGAATCTTTCCAACTTTAGATGGGGAAAAATATAGTCCATACAACCTACCCAGAGCAGAAGAAAGTCCCAGACTGCTAAGTAAAAGCTGAAGGATGAGGGATTTTCAATTGCTATAGCTGAAACAGCTTTGAAGAATCACCAAATTAAAGAGCAGGCCCTCTGGTTCTGCATCCACAAAGAATGAGTGGTCAACTCAATTCTGCTGATGACAGTTTATTTAACAAGGTAATCAACCTCTTTAAAATGCCATAGCTAACTCTGCCCATAAAGGCTGTGCCAGGCAAAAGGAATGTCAATTACAGGAGAGGCTACCAATGAAAGGAACAATAATGATCCAAATGGCAACACCCATACTTGTCAAACCATCTCAATTGGAAGGTCTAACTAGGTGAACACAAGCACAACTGCTGAAAAGATAAAGTCTCTACCATGGCTGTCCCTGAGAGGGGAAAGAAGAGTTCTCCTTTCATGGCAGCAATGGGGGTTTTAGAGGAAGTGTGGCACAGTGGATCAAGAATTAGCCTTGGAGGGGGCAGCTAGGCGGTGCAGTGGGTAGAACACTGGCCCTGAAGTCAGGAGGACCTGAGTTCAAATGTGGCCTCAGACCAAACACTTGACACTAGCTGTGTGACCCTGGGCACGTCACTTAACCCCGATTGCCTTTAAAAAAAAATTAGCCTTGGAGTCAGGAAGAACTGGGTTCCAGTCTGCCTTTTACACATACCAGCTATGAGACCCTGACTATATTACCTGACATCTCAGTGTCTTAGGTAATTCTCCAAGGCTGCTCCTGGATTGTTCTTACCATCTACCTCCTCTGTACCTACTCACATGCTGCTGAATGTAACTGAGTGAACTGTGCTAACACTATAAATGTATGTTATAGAACCTCAACAGGGCCCTCAGTTCTTCAACACAATCCACTCTGGTTATCTACTCTTGTTACATGACTAACCCATCTTCTTTTCAAATAATTCCTTGTTGATATATTCTTTACTCCTGTCCTTCTCTAGAGTTCCTTGTTGGCTGTATATTGCCAACTTTCCACTTTCCTCTGTGCGATATTTGTACAGCACCCAACACAGATTGGGCACTTAATAATACTTAATTGACTAACTATATATTGCAGATGAGTTGCTGGTCTTCAAAAGTGAGCTCCTTGGACCAATGAAATCACAAATTTGGAGTCTCCCCCACAAAAAAGCTAATGAGATTGCTCATGTCAAGCTGTAGGTCTAGAATTACTGCCTGCTAACATGTACAAAGATGAGTGAATACATGGTAATGGTAATTTGTGGAGGAAGAAAGCACCAACAACTGTCAGGCTAGGCTTTACAGAGGAGGTAGCACCTGAATAAATTCTATGTATGTGTCTTATTTATCATTGCATATCTACCAGTGCCACATACAATGCCTTCCACAGAGTAGAGACTTAATGTTTGTGGACCTGAACTGAATTCTTAGGGAAAAAAAAAACCAAACCCAAAACCCTGGCATTTTCATTTCCTTATGAGGCACTATGGTACAGGGGAAGAGCAAGGAATGTGAAGGTGCAAGATCTGGGTGGCAGCCCTTGCTCGGCTGCTTACAGACTTATGTTAACTGGTCCAGGCTATTACAGAGAGGGATTCACACTTTAGCTCTGGGCTGAACCAACCCAGATTCTATTAATCTAGGATAAGTTTCTTCAGTTTCTTCATCTGTATACTGGAGATAATGCCTGTGGTTCCATCTCACAGGGTCGTGGTGAGATTAAAAGGAAAGAACACATGTGCAGGACCTTGAATACCATAATCCGTTATATAAATGTAAGCTTTTAATGTTATGACTACTGTTATGAATGAGGAAGACCCTGGAAGTTCTGGGCTCTTTTTTAGGAAAGCTTTGCTCCACAGAAGTGAACAGAAGGAAGTACAAACAAGCAGGACAGTTTTGAAAGTAACTTGGAGAACTTATTACATGCTTTTAAAAGAAAGCAAGTGAGATGAAATGGAAATTCAAGGTTTCATATAAAATGTTCTTTCTGTGTTCTGCTGTGAGTAAGGAAATGTTCGTGTGTGTGTGTGTGTGTGTGTGTGTGTGTGTGTGTGTGTGTGTGTATCTTTTAAGTTCCAAAAAGGGAACAAAGCTCTGCTGCGTGGGTGGAGGGGTCCTAGAAAAGTGCCTTTCCATTTTCTTTCTGCCACCCAGGTATGCAACCTGCAATGACAGCTGAGAGAATGAAGGTAAAATTCAACCTAGAGCTCAGCTTATGAAAACCTAAACAGCTCAATGAGTTTCTAGTACCAGAATTGGTACCCACATTGGTTACTATTCAATGAAGACTCTGCTCAGCTGATTCTGACTGGAATCAAATTATATCCAAGTAAACACTCCCAGGATCATTTATCATGGAAAACTTCATAGGCTCATCACTCCCATCACCAAGGCAACTCTCTAGAGGATACTGAGCTGTCAGCTGCATATGACGTTTTTTCCTTTTCAGAAAATGCTATTTTTTCCCCGAAATACATTTCCATTTCAGTATGCTGTACCCTACAATCCATATTTTTATCCTATATCTCAACAGCATAAATAAGTTTGAGTCACAGAAATCCAGAGTTTGCTAAACTCAGGACATGATATAATAGTTCAGGATTCCTTATAGGTTGTCAAAATCCTATCTATCCTTCAAGCCCCAGCTTAGGTCTCTCCTTTTCCCATAACCTTTCCCAGAGCATGAACACCCACAGTGATCTTTCTCTCCTCTGTACTGACAGTACTTACTATGCCAACTATACACTTGGTACTTGATCTTCTACTGCTCTGTGACTAGCAATGTTAAGACTTTGGAAGAAAACAGAAAACCAAAATGTTTTCCTATGCTTCCCTTTTACCATATTTCCTTTGGGTGTCCATTTCCATCTCTGTCAAATGGGGGTGGGGGGAGGGTGAACCTATATGTTCTTTAGAGAGGGAGCCTGGCATAGTGTAAAGCAGAAGTGTCAAACACATACAATTTCCTTATTATTTGGTCCAAGCCAGAGAAATATGTAGCCGAATTTATTAAAAAATTTTCATCTGTTTTATCCTGTGTTGCTAAAAATTCCCTATGCATCAGAAGAATACAACTGTTAATCCTGTTGAGTCCCATCAGTTTTTGTCCTCACTCTGCCATTAAATCAGTATGTGACCTCTGGACTTCAGTTCTCTCATTTGGAAAATGGAGGACTGGATGAAATGGTTTCTAAGGACCCTTCCGGCTTTGAATCTCTCTCCACTCCAGTCCATCCTCCACTCAGCAGTCAAAGAGATATTTCTAAAGTGCTGGTCTGACCATTTCACCCTGACCACCTCCAGGATTAAATATAAAATCCTGTCATTCAAAGCCCTTCCTAATCTTCCTTCCTCTCACCTTTCCAGTCTTCTTATACCTTGCATCTCTGCGCGCGCCCCCCCCCCACTTTAATCCAATGACTCTGGCATCCTTGCTGTTTCTCACTCAAGTCATTTCTTACCCTGATATGGGGCATTTTCACTGGCTGTTGCCCCATCCCTGGAATGTTCTCCCTCCTCATATCTACCTCCTGATTCCCCTGAAATCCTAGCCAAAATCTAACCTTCTAGATGGAGCTTTTTCTGATCTCCTCCTTCCTCCTTAATTCTAGTGTCTTCCTTCTGTTGATGATTTCAAACTTATCATGTATAGTTTGCTTGTATATAACTGTCTGCATGCTGGGCCCCCCATTTCACTGTGAGGTCCCTGAGAGCAGGGACTAATTTTTTTAACCTTTCTTTGTATCCCTATTGCTTAGTACAGTGCCTGGCACACTTAATAAATGTTTACTGACTGACTGACTGATATTGTAGACCACACTAACTAGCTGTGTGTCCTTATGCGATTTAATGAAGGTCCTCCAGACTTCAGTCTCCCCATCTGTAAAATGAAGATGTCACCACCTCCAATTTCACGCTGCCTTTCACCTCATCAAAGAGGAAAAAACCTATGCAGCATTAAATTCTCTGAAGTCCTGTCCAGCTGTACTGGTTTACAATATGTAAAGCTAGTCCTGACATCAAGCTAAGAGCATCTACAGTCATCCGGCTTCAAGGTACATTAAAACAGAAAAGATTCTAAATTCCAGCCTATTTAAAGAACAGGTGATAGCGAAACAAAGGAAACTGGAAAGTAGCTACTTGGATAAACACTCATCCTATTTCCAGTGATCGATAAACAATAAACCTCTTGGCCTTTTCAGAGTTCTCTCCCAATAAATCATTTCAAAGGAAGAAATAAAGATCATGTCTCCACATCCTCTGAGTCCAATAGACCACTTAAAGTCTTCAATCTTTACTGTGATGGAGCTGACATTTCTAAACCTTTCTGAGTCTTGGTCTCTTCTTATATGTAAATGGAGGGCTTTGGACTGGATAGCCTCTACATCTTATCCAGCTCTCAGTCTGTGATTCTGTGGTCCTATAATAAAAAGGCTCAAAGTTCTAATTCACAAGACATTAAGACTTTTCTCTGTTTCATGTTAAAATCTGCCCCAGCATAAGCACTGACAAAAAAAAAAAAGGCTAAGGAAACCCAGCCTGTCAGCAGCAGAAGCAGTTCCAGGGTTGAGCTGCTCCAAAGAGCCCTGTCTGGGCAAGGCTCAAAGATAAATCTATACCTAGATTTTCTGGTTTCTCTAGAAAAAGCCCTACTCAAATATAGATACACGTATGTTTGTGAAAAACATTGCTAATACCACGTCTTCAAAACAGAAACAGTTCTGCATTTTCAAACAGAATTAAATGGCAGGAAAAACCCAGGTTTCATATTTACCATCCATATCTTTCATTTGTATACCTCTTTATAGCTTTTAGATGAATTCCATTTATGTTATCTCATTTAAACCTTGCCACCACCTTGTGAAGTTCTAAGGGCAAGTATTTCAGAGGCCTAGTCCAGAGTCACTGGGAACAGCTGGATGAGACTTTAAGAGAGCATAGAGTAAAACAAAAGAAACCGAGGCCTATGGGAGCAAAGTAACTCTTAACAGCTAGTGGAGAAAGTGAGACTTGGATGCCAATTTCCAGATTCTTAACCACATGCACCTCACATTTTATCATTCCCACTTATCACATGAAGAAACTGAGCTCAGAAAGGTTACTTGAGATGACGCGGCCCATTAGCACCAGACACTTAGAACCAAGTTGTTCCTCTCATGCTCCTGGATACACACTGGGCGAGGAGGAGGAGCTGGAATGTTTCCTGGAGAACCTCTCCCTCTACCACCATCACTTCTTATCTTCTCTTCCATCCATTTATATACCTCAGTCCAAATCTTCTTTGCAGGCATCTACCAGTGCCCAGGTCATTCTCCTTCCTTTTCAGGGAGTTCTGTTCCTTGTTTACAGTCTTCCTCTCCACCCCACCCTCTGTAGTCATACCTGGGTATTTAATAAAACAAGCCGATATCCCCTCACAAATGCTGGCTTTCAACTTCACTAACCTCCTCAGTTTCCATAATCAATATCTTAATTTTATCTGAGCCATTCACAGGGGGAGATAGCACTTTAGATATTACTATGACCCCTAACTGTCCACCTCTATGATCTTGAACTTTGAAATTCTCCTCTAAAAATAACCTCTTTTCCTTCAATCTTTCCTTCTGCTTGAAGATCTCTAATGAAGGAAAAGAAAACCAAGTACTGGCCAAGGCCATTCATTTTGCTTTTGGATAATGCTAATAAATTGGGAATTTCCCCCTTATAGCAAGCTTATATCTGCCTCACTGCAGCTTCTACTCACTGCCCCAGCTGAAGGAATGAAAAAACATTTATTAAGTGCTTAAGTGCCAAGCACTGTACTAAGGCTGCAGGTTCTTGCCCTCAGGGAGTTTGTATGAGAGACCGTTCATAGAGGTGGCCAGGAAGAGCTATTTTGGTTTAGAAAATTACGGGGATGGGTAACAGAATTACAGTGGACTATACTGACACACCCTTTCCAGGAACAATGGCAGAACTGATTTAATTATATTGGGGGGGCAGGGGAGGGGGGAGGAAGAACGGGAAAGAAGAGACTGTACCTCTGGCAAGACAAGGTAGCTAGTGAGAAGCTGACTGAGAATAGACAGAAAAAGTGAAGCATGCACTAAAATAGTGGCTCAGGTTAGACACTCACCAATCAGAACATGGCAGCCCTGAGACAGGAGTATGCCCTCAGAAGTCAAGCAGAGTAAGTCTAATCACTCTCAACATGTCAACTTTCAAAAATCCTCTTCTCAAGACCAAATGTTGCCACTTCTTTTGACTTAACCTTCCATAGTATAGTGAATCAGTCAATTAGCAAGCTTTTATTAAGTATGACAGTGCCAGATATTGTGAGAAGTACCAAGATACACAGACAAACTGAAACACTTTCTGTCCTGGAGGAGCTTCTGTTCTATCCAAGGAAATGGTAGATTCTGTCCTCTCACCACTCAGGTTAACCTCTCTTGGACATGCTTCAGGATGTCCAGGTATTCTTAAACTGGGATGCCCAGAACTGAGCCATATTCCAGACTCAACCTGACCAGAGCAGAAAATATTCTCTTGACCTTTTCTGTCTTAATACAACTTAGGACAGCCTGCATGTGTTTGCTGCCCTGTTATACTTTATCATATATGGAGTTTGAAGTCCATTAAGTACCCCATATCTTTTCCACATCTGTCATGGTAGTCTAGCCATACTTTTGCCACACTATACCTGTGAAATTAATTTTTAAAATCTCAACTGCAGGTCTTTATACTTAGCCTTATAAGTTTCACTTTATTCCATTTGGCTTATGTCTCTAACCTACTGAGATATTTTTAGATTGGGCTCTCAACTAAAATGTTACACTAAGACCTCCAATCTGCTTGTTATATGTAAATCTGACAAAAATGACAACTATCCCTTTATCCAGACTAGTGATAAAAATACAAAAGGTCAAGGACAGATTTCTCTAGCACTCCACTCTACTTAACTTTTCTTTGGGTTTGGTCATTTAATAATCTACCAGAAAGACAGCTAGGTCTGAAATGGATAGAACACTGGGATTGGAACCATTAGGACTCATCTTCCTGAGATCAAATCCAGCCTCAGACACTTACTAGCTGTGAGACCCTGGGCAAGTCACTTAACTGTGTTTGCTTCAGTTCCTCATCTGTAAAATGAACTAGAGAAGGAAATGGCAAACCACTCTAATATCCTTGCCAAAAATACCCCTAATTGGGTTGTGAAGAGTTGGATATGACTGAAACAACCGAGTAACAACAACAACAATAACAATCTATCAGAATGGGCCATATCTATCTCTGCATCTGGTTCATAAAAAAAAAAAAGCATGAAACATTATCAAATTCTTTGTTGGGGTCTCAGTATACTGACCTATATAGCATCCTCTAATCTATTGGTCTAGTTATCCTGTCAAAAAGAAGAAATGAAGAGAGTCCATCATCTCCTGTTCTTGATGCTAACTTTCAGTGACCACCAGAAGAGCTCACAAACCACCACCTTAATATAACAAATTCCAGGATTTTGCCAGAAAGAGAAGTTGACTCAATTCACTAGTTGAGTCTGCAGACTCCCTTCATTCTCTTGACTCTATCTGAAAATTGGGACATTTGCCCTTTCTGGTCCTGTAGCACTTTCTCTGGTCTCTACAACCTTTCGTTTTAAAGAATGTTGACACTGCTCAGCAATTACCTTAACCAGTTCTTTCAGGTCCCCAGGATGAAGTTAACTGCAGCCTGGGGCCTTGAACTCACTGATGTCAATGATCACTTTCTCACTTTTCTTGGGTTTCCACTCCCTGCTAACCATTTTCAATCTATCTTTGCCAGCTTAGGGATCACTCCTACTGAAAGAAAAAACAGCAACAAAATAAGAACTGAACAGCTAAATATTCTAATTGGCATCTGATATCCTCATACTATCCATATATGTGGAGGCAGCTAGGTGGCATGGTGGGTATGGTGCTGGGCCTGGAAATAGAAAAACCTGAGTTCCAATCTAGCCTAGACATTTACTAACTGTGTGATTCTGGGCAAGTCCCTTAACTTCTGCCTGCCTCAGTTTCCTCATCTGTAAAATCTGGATAATAATAGCACCTACCTCCCAGGGTTGCTGTGAGGATTAAATGAGATATTTGTAAAGTGTTTAGCACAGTGCCTGGCACACAGCAGGTACTTAATACATGCCTGTTCTCTTCTCTTCCTTTCCCCCTATCCACCCCGAACAATGGTCCTATCCCTACTTTAAAAACCTATTCTTTTTTTTGCTGTCCTTGGCACTCTGCTCATTCTGGATTCATGATACAATTCTTTACCAGGGTGTGCTTCCCTTTTTTATTCATAGTTATCTGTCTTTGTCTCTCTTCTCTATGTGTCTTTTTAAGAGTATGAATTTCCCATGTACCCAACATCTCTTTAGACAACTCTTTTTTTCCCCTCAGTCATTTTTCCTGGATCTTCAGGATATTCCCTCCATTTCTTTAAAAAATTTTTTTAAAATCATATTTACACTGACATCTTTTGTTTCTGTACCACATTCGTTCACACCTATATCCTTCTCACTTCCCCAATCCAAAGAACCATCTTTTGAAACAAAGATAAAAAACAAAGGAAAAAAAAGCAGTCCAGCAAAACCAATTAGCATCCAAACCCTGTATGACAGCACAGGCAATATTTCATAGCCACTAGGGAGGGAGGTCCATTTTCCCAATTCTTCCCCAGGGTGAAGCTTCATCGTTATAATCTAACATGACCTTCAGTTTCAGGTTTGGGTTTTTTGGGGTTTTTGGTTGCTCTCCTTCTCACTGACACTGCTGTACTTACTGTGTGTATTGGTTTCCTGGTTCCTCTTACTTCATTCTGCAGCAGTTCATAAAAAACATCCCATACCAGAACTGAATTCTTAGAGCTTCCTAGCTCTCTTGTGCCAATTTCTATTTCAAAACAGGAGGCCAAAGGATCCTACCTAGACTTCTCTAAATCCTTCATAATTTGCTTACCCCAAACCTATGATGCATTTCAGACTCTGCATGGTTTTTCTCTCCTTCTCTACCATAAATTCTATGAAAGAGTGGTCACTTGCTCCTAATGTTCATATCATTTCTACTTCAGCAACTATGACCTTCTCTTGTCAAAAACCCTCCCTGGCTCCATATTTCAACTAAGATAAATATAAACTCCTGAGCTTGATATTTAAGACCCTCCACTGCCTGACTTAAACCAACTTTCTAGTCTTATTTATGTTCCAGCCAAACTGACTTGCTGCCAGAACAGGACCATTTTCTCCTTCTGTATATCCATCCATCCATCCATCTACTCACACCAGTTGACTGCACTTCCTCATCTCAATCTCTCAGAATTCTAATAACCTCCCTTCAAGGCTCAGTTCAGTACCATCTCCCCCATGAAACCTTCCTGATGCCCCCTACTTTTCTGTTGTTATGGATCCATTTAATGGTCTGGTGAAGCCTATGGACCTCTTCTCAGAACAGTATTTTTCTTTTAAAAATTCTTAACTGCTCTCCCCCACCTGGTGAAAGGAAGGAGGGGAGAGGGGCAGCAGTTACAGCCTGGGCCCCACTGGCAATGGCCTTGGGCCCTGGGACAACCTTTTGCCTAGAAGCATAACCCAGGTTGGGCACATCTTGCTCACCCCCCCCCCCCAATTCCCAGCAGCTGTGGTGAGAGAGGGAAGAGGGATGGGTCAAGATAAAGAAGCTAGCCAGCCTCAATGTTTCCCATTGAAATGAGAGCTTGAGAGCAGGGATGGTCTTGCTTTATGCATTCATTCATTCATCCATTTGTCTCCTCTCCAGGTTTTCATGCACTACTCTCCTTGTTTTCCTCCTACCTGACTGCTCCTTCTCAGTCCTTTCTGCTGGATCTCTCTCCTGGTTATCCCCACTATAACTATGGGTATCTTTTTCTCTTTTTATATGCTACCTCTTTTAATGTTCTTATCAGTCCCAGCGGATTCAAAGATCATCCATATGCCGATGATTTATAACCAGTCTGACCTTTTTATCTCCAGTCTCCACTTCACTAAATGGCTTTGGGACATCTTGAACTGGGTATCCCACAGGCATTTAAAGCCCTTTAAACCCAGCACCTTCCTACCTTTCCAATCTTCTTATACTTTATTCCCCTCCACATCCTCTATAGTTCAGATATACTATTCCTTGAACACTCCATCTTCCAATTCTGTGTCTTTGCAATGATTTTGACTTGTGTCTGGAATGCTGTCCCTCCTCACCATGCCTCCTACCTTCTCTGGTTTCCTTCAAGGCCTTCCTTCTAGTCCCACCTTCTGCAGGAGGCTTCTTCTGGTTTCTATGCTACTTGTGCCTTCCCTTTCAGATTACCTTCCAGCTGCTCTGTATATATCTTAGGTGCACATGGTTACTTATATGATGTTTTCCTCATTAGAATGTGAGTTCCTAGTAATTTGGAATTATGTAAATTAAGTAACTAAATTGTCTATTTGCTCTGACCGAGAGATTCCACTACTGGGAATATATTTCAAGGCGGTCATTAATAAGAAGGAAGTCCCTACATAAACCAAAATATTTATAGCAGTGCTTTTTGTTGTAGCAAAGAACTGGAAACAAAGCAGGTGCCTATTGATTGGGGAATGACTAAACAAACTATGGTATATGAACATGATGGAATAGTATTGTTGTAAGAAATGATGAATACGATGAATACATGCTTCCAGAGAAACATGGAAAGACACACACAAACTAATGAAGTGAAGAACGCAGAACCAAGAAAACCAATATACACAATGACTACAACAATTCAAATGGAAAGAACAACCCTCCCAAAATAACTGGAAGTGAATGTTCAGAATTACAAAGAACAAGATAGCCACAAAGAAAAGACCTCCTTGGCAGAGGTGGGAGGTCCACAGGTATGAAACATTGCTTACATTTTCATACTTTTTTGACTGATTGGCTTTACTAATTTTTTTTCTTTTCTCTCTCTCTCTTTTTTTCCCCCTGTAAAAATGTTCCTTGTTATATAGAATGGCTCTCCACCAGTGAGTAGAGAGAGGGATACTGGGAGAAATTTAGGTCATGTGAAAATCAATGTTATCAATAAAAATTCAATTAAAAAATATGAGTCCCTTACAGGCAGGGGCAGTCTTGTCACCTTTCTTTGTTTCCCTAAGGCTTAGCATTGTGCCTAGCACATAGTAAGCTTTTAATAATGCTTGCTGACTGACATAAAATGTCAGTGTTGGAACAGAATAAGGAACATAGAGCCTGAAGGGCCATTAGAAATCATTAAGTCTACCCTACCTCATTTTTCAGATGAGAAAACTAAGCAAGATACCTTTTGTTCACGAGAGAAATACTATGTTCATGAACCATAAAGAGTTTGCTTGACTGTAGCTCCCTCACATGGGGATTTTTAGCCTAGAGAACAGAACACTTAGGGGAATGTGATAGCTGTCTTCAAGTATTTTAAAAGCTGTTATGTGATGGAGGGATTAGACTTGTTCTATCTGGCTTCAGAGGGGAGAACCAAAAGTAATAGGTAGAAGTTGCAAAGAAGCAAATTTGGGCTTGATGTCAGAACTGTCTAACAATCAGAGCTGTCCACAAGTGGGATGGGCTGCCTAGGAAGGTGGCAGGTTCCATCTTGTTGGAAGTCTCCTAGCAGAAGCTGGACAGCCACAGGTCAGATATGTTATAGTAGGGATTCCTTTCCAGCAGGGGTTAAGCCCAATGGCTACTAAAATCCCTTCCAGTTCAAATTCTGGGACTTGTGTTTGCAATTTCATTCATAGTAACACATAAAGCCAGGTACTTTACAAAGCTGGAGCATACAAAAATGGGTATGGCACCAACAGTCACAGAAACACCAGGTGGCTTCCAAAAGGAACTGAGGATATGGTGCTCTTCAATTCCTGTCAGAATTAAGTTACCTGGAACTTTGTTCTCAATTTGATGGCCCTAAAGGTTTTAAAAGCCTAGCTGGAAAAATCTGGATGCTTTTTTTTCTTTTAAGTAATGCATATGTAATAAGGATTAGACTAAAACAAAGCAAAATAATCAATATTTTCTGCCAGGCTATTTCATCTTTCCAGTGTTTCTAAGGGAAGTTGACAGAAGGTAGGTGTAGGGGTGTGTGTGTGTGTGTGTGTGTGTGTGAGAGCACACACACATATATATTTACAAACACATACTAATTTATGTATTCCTAATAACTACAAAAATGACATTCAGGGTTTCCTCACAGTTATCTGAATAGAATGTAGCATTTATGTAACTTTCATTCTTACCTGGATATTTAAGAACAGATAAAATTCTGGACTGCAGGTCATTAGAGAAAGTAAAATCTATCTCTGCCCCTTATCCCCAAAGTCAGTAAATGTTACAGACACATACATGTTAATTTTCACTAAACATCTCTGCAAGTATGCTTAACCATTCAACTGTGGCACAGTCATTCAGCCCCTGAAGCTATTTCCTCTTACGACTGGAAGGATAATGGAAATAATACCTTCACTATCTACCTCACAAAGCTGTTGTAAGAAAAGCCTATTATAAATGACATGAACTATAACATGCCATAGAAATGTCAACTATCTGTGAAGTGGTCCAACCACTCTGGGAAGCAATCTGGAATTATGCTAAGGAAGTGTCTAAAAATATTCATACTCTTTGACTTAGAGATTCTACTGATAGGCAAATGCTCCAAGGGGATCAAAGATCGAAAGATAGGTTTCATATACAAACCAAAATATTTATAGCATCATCTGGTATGGTAGCAAAGAACCAGAAACAAAGCAGAATCTCAAGGATTAAGGAATGGCTAAACAAACTGGTACATAAATATAATGGAAAATTACTTCACCTTAGGGAATAGTAAATATGAAGAATACAGAATAGGTAGGTAGGTGTCACAGTGGATACAGAAACAGGTCTGGAGTCAGGAAGACCTAAGTTCAAATCTAGCTTTGGAGCAAGTCACTTAACTGCTATCTGTCTCAGTTTCTCCACCTGTACAATCGGGATAATAATAGCTACCTCCCAGAGTGGCTGTGAGGATCAAATGAGATAGTACTTGTAAAGCACTTGGCAAACCTTAAAGTACTATATAAATATGAACTATTTATCAAACAGAATAACATGGGAAGATATATGGATTGATATAAAGTATAGGAAAAGAATATGCACAATGCCTGCAACAATTTAAATGGAAAGAGCAAAAGAAAAAAAAAAGCCACCCACCCCCACCCCTCAAACTGATGCTGTTTAATTATAATGACTGGGCTTGGTTCTAAAGCATCTATATGAGAATGTACTTCCTCAATTCTTTACAGAGAGGGGACAATGAAGATGGAATGCTTGATATACTGTCGGATTTGATGTGTTAGTTTTGCTGAAATGCTTTTTTTTCATTTTCTCTCTCTTTGCAAAAATTCTTTGTTATAAGGGATGGCTCTCTGGGTGAGGGACAGCTGAGAAATATATTGAGAAAGAGATGTAAAAGCAAAAAATGGCAATAAAAATTAAAAAAAATTTAATGTCAGCCCTTGTTAACACTTGTCATGATGGGCCAGTTGCTTCTCATGACAAAAAGAAACTTTAAATCTCAAACGAGCTGAAAATGAAAAGCTGGGCTTTCCTAATCAAGTTAAAAAATATGAAGTCTATCTTCTTGAGTTTTCCTTATTGCAACTCAGAATTTTGTTTAACTTTACAAAAATTTTTTGCCCCTTAAGTTCCAATGTAATGGAGAGAAATAAATCTTTTAGATCTGTGGCAATATTTGCATTATGTGTCTTGTTATACTGCAATTCTGATAAGGAATTTAAAATTTGGATTTGGGCTCTTAGGAATCCTGCTCCCAGGAATTCTTCTTGGTTACAGCCCAAAGCATTTGCATACCCTGAACTGCTTACTTGGATGGGGAGTTACTAGATTTCACCTAGCACAAAGGCATCTTTGCTGAGTTAAACCATTCAGACGGAAACACTGAAGAAGCTGGTATGGTGGCACTCCCTAAAGAGTTTGTTTATTCCTTGTCCAAAATGGCACTGACTGCCTGCTGAGCCAAGGGCCTGTGAAAATATGTAATCACGCCTCTCAAGACTCCATGTGACTCAAGTATGTGGTGGTGGTGAGAGAAGTGTGTGAACCTGGATAAGTTACAGTCTCTCTTAGACTAAGTTTCTTCATGGCAGGGTGGGGAAAAGCAAAGAGGGTTGTATTAGATTATCACTAAAGTCCCTTCTTACTCTGAAATCTTATGATCTTTTGAAATTGACATAGATCTCAATTCAAGTCTGCTGGTCACTGAGGGACACTAGGCAAATTCCTTCACCTCTTTGGGTCTTAGTTTTGTCTATAAAAGAAGAATAATACTTCTCTCTTCCCTCACCCCCCAAACTCACAACAATGGTTGTGAGGATCAAACAAGGTAAGGTAATACATAAAAAATGTTTTGTAAACCACAAAATGCTATGAGAATATGAGCTATTGATGATTTGTCTCAATTTTTTATGTGTATCCACAGTGCCTGGAACAGAGAAATGCTTAATAAGTGCTTTTCTATTGCATTCCATTTGAGGGTGGTCTCTTTGTCCATTACCAAGACTGGGGAATAGAAAGATAGATGTATGAACTTCAGAGATAAGTGTTGACTGATGCAAAGTTTCTAATCTCTATTTTTGTTTAGTTCAATAAAGCAATGAGCTTTAAAACCACTATATAAATGGAAGTTGGTGTATTTATGGATTTGTCCTGTTATTTCTCACTCACCTTGCAATAAATGGACAATTAACTCAAGGACTGAATGTATTTTCTTTCCCAACAGACTGGCAAACAGCACATAACTCATAGCTCTCTGTTGATAAGTTTGTGTTCCCAAGAAACGTCAAGATCCAGCCTTGGAAAATATTGACTTATAAATGAATAAGTGCAGTATTTGTGTAACTACATCCTCATGATTTTAAATTATAAATACAATAGTGACATTTCTCACCGCCCTCCAAATATGTCCAGTTTCCAAAGTGGGCAGCCAGAGAGAAACCTAATAGAAAAATGAATAATTGCCTATTCCTGAACAGTACAGAAAGGGTTCTTTAGAGTAACCTGAAGGAAGTTCTCCTCCCAATCAGATTTGGAATTCTATTTTAAAATGCAGAGCAGAAGATAAAGTTTCATGAAGTCATAGGATGTTGTCATCTGCTCAGGGACAGAGTAATGCTAAAAATTATCTTCTACCACAAAAGACCAGTTGCCTCAGCTTATAATTCTCTGCAGAATTAGAAATATTAGTATGATTTCGTGGATCATTAGGTTGACTCAAACTAACATTAGATTAATAGTTGTATAGTTTTGTACTGTTTGACCCTGTCACCATTAAATTCCCAGTAAGAATATTACCTCTTCCTACAGCATTAAGACTATATTGGAGACAAAAAAACTAAAAAATAAAAAAAAGACTATATTGGAGGCAGTTTCATATAGTAGAAAGAAGACCTAGAATCAAGTTCTGACTTTGCTATGTGGCCTCAGGTACCACATAGGGTGAGTGAGTGAGTGAATAATGGATGGATAGCCCAACTACTGCACTAGAAGTATACAGCAGAAAGATCATTCACTTTCTCTGCAGTCAGAGGATCTGGGTTCCAATTTTCCTCTATTACTTACTAACTAGGTACCTTGGGCAAGTCCCTCAGTCTCTCTGGATCTTAATTTTCTCACCTGTAAAATGAAAGGGTTGGACCAAGTGACCTTTAAGTGCCTTCTAGTTCTAAATCTATGATTCTATGAAGTATTAAAAGCTCCAGGGGAAGGTGTCCAGTACACTGGAAAGATCTTCTATTGAGGATTTATGGAAGGACATATACAAGGGTTATGTAGGATGATGTAAAAGCTTGAATGGGTTGCAATCTGCAGTGGTGGAAGAAGTGTCTTCATAGATGGGATTGCCAATCCACAGACAAATCAATGTGTAATCTCAGGCATGTTGCTGGACCTCAGAGCCTCAGTTTCCCTTTCTGTAGGGCATGAATGCTTGCACCACCTCAGATACAAGAGTGTCCAATAAGTTCTTTGCTAAACACTACATAAATGTTATTATTTCTCTGTTAAAGCCTGCATCATAACATGGAGGTGACCTGGGACTGTCTTTTCAAAGACTATGCTATCAGAATGTGAATTCTGGCAGGCTTTACCAAGGGGGACACTCTTCAAGTCTGGTTCTGACAATGAATTGTTGTCTAAGGATCTGCTCAGTTAAGTGCAGAGAAGCTCATTACTAGAGCATGTTCCACTGGCTGATAAATTATTCTGGATATAAAAACTCATGAAACTGTCCAAGGAGGAGGGGGAACAATCATATGACTGAAATCAGAGATATTTTTAAATATTATTGTTAATAACAGGAATTAATGAGTGTTATGCCCATTATATTTTATCAAAGCAACTTAGAAATGATGGTAAATTACATATAAGATATGAACATACTGGGCAGTAATTTATTTCAATCAATCTATCCTCTCTCCAATATGTCCTCTAATATATTGCTAAGATCAGGTTACTACTTAGTCATAAATTTTTATTAGCTCCCTACTACCTACCTAAGGAACTAAATTACTGATCCTGGCACGATGGTTTCCTGAAATCTGTCAAGCCTTATGGCAAACTACTTTTCTTCATGTGTCCTATATCCAGCCAATCTGGACTATTACCTATCCCTCCTTTTCTTGCCCTTATCCATCACTACACCTTGTCCCCACTCCTCCAACCCAATGATGCTGGGAATAAGATTCCATCTGTTGCAGTCAGTATTTTTTAAAAGGATAATTCGGATCCCATTTCTCCCTATGAAGCCTTCTCTGGCACCCCAAGAAAAGCGACCACCCCTCTCAAATTTCTAATAATGTATAGCCTAGATTTCTACAATGAATTTACTGCACTCTCCCTTGAATCATAGTTACTTATGTACTTAGATTGTATGCTCTTTAAGATATAGTCTACTTCATATCCTTTTTTTTTTTATGTATTACCAGTGCCGAGCACAGGCTTCTATACCTAATAGGTGCTTGATAAACATGAGCTGAATTTGCTGTTACACAGAGAGCAGTGATGTCACAGCCCACAATGTGTAATAATGAAATATGTTTTTGTGTTTCTCACAAGCCCATCCCCAAATATAACATGAATATGGCATCCATTAGAGAAGCAGTGTGGTATCAATACAGGACTGGATATAAAGTTAGGAAGACCTAGGCTCACGCTCAAATTCTGACACATACTAGCTATGTGACCATGCACAAACCAGTTAAGCTTTATGTAGCCCCTCAAAACTCCTAAGACTTATCAATTACAGAAGAGTTGCTTGTCTGTATTGGTGAAGGGAATTTATATGCCAAGAATCTTCCACACTAATGAAATCACAGTTCAGGGTCAAACCAAAACAAAACATAAAAGCACACAGCTTTACCCAATCTTCCATCCACCTGGACTAACATACTACATAATTCTTTACAGAGAGCAAAGAACTTCAGACTCTCTGAGCTGAAGGAAACCTCAGAAGTCATTCGTCCAGCTAGTCCTGACTGATATGTGAATCCCCTCCATAAAGTCCCATAAAACTAGTCATACAGCTTGTGTTTAAAGACCTCCAGTGATAGGAAACTCACCAATTCTTGAGGAAGTCCACTATACTGGTAGGCAACTCTGACTGTTATAAAGTCTCTTTTGATGTATAAGCTCAATTTGTCTTTATAACAGCTCTTCAGGAAGCTGAAGACACAGGTAATTTTCCTCTCCTCCTCCATTCCCACCTCCAATCTTCTTATCTCTAGGCTTGTATGATCTTGTATGGCATGATCTCCAGGCCCTTTCCTTTCATGGTCACTTTCCTATGGCAGGCTTCTGTTTGAAATGATAAGCTGTCCCTCCTAAAATATGTTGGTGATGGGGTGCTTGTATTCTAACCCCACTTCCAAGACCATATTTCTCCCTAGCCTCAAAACACTATCCCTGACAGTTTTCTCCCCAGCCCAAAAACCCCATCTCTGGCAATAACTCATGAGTGGGCCCAGTAAGGTAAACTATCTCACTATCTCTCCCTGTTACAAGAACAAGCTGACCTCTGTAGAATTTCCCTTGTACTATCTTGTACCAAAAAAATTATCATGTACTGATTCCAAGAGTTACCATATATGATCCAGAGGTCAAGTTATAGACATCAACTCCTGAAGCTATCTTATTACAGACATAACAGACCAAAAATATATCCCTACACCCCTCCCTCTCTCTGGTTTCCAGTAGTAAATAACAACTGTGACTAAGGTTGTATGTTATCACTTAATTAGCATACTTGGCACAAAATCTACTACTTTTCCTATATAAGCTTTAGCATCATTCCTGTTAAGTTGCAGAATCACTTAAGGAGCTCTGCCCACCATATTAGTGTTATAATAAAACTTTTGCCAACTTGATTTGAAGAATGCTTGAGTTCATGAATTCATTCCAGATGACCCTATCCTGTACTTCTGTCTTTGATTGGGGGGGGAGGTCCCTGAACCCCTCAAACCCCATCAGTGCCAAAAAGTGGACGCAGTACTTCAGATGGGATCTTCCCAGTCCTAAACTGATTTCTTTTGGATAAAAAGGTCACAGTAACATTGTTTATCAAGTTATTAAGGCCAGCAAAATGCTACAGTTTGTGTTCTGCTACCTTGAGACTTGTTCTATCAAGGACTACCAAGAATGAGCAAACATGACAATGTGATTTTCACCTGAGGACCAAGAGTCAAAATGGAGCTCTGTACATCTTTCCATTTTTTTCACAGATTCCAAAGTTGCTTATTTCAATACTTCTGAGATATTATTTTACCCAGTGAGGTCCTCCCTCTATCAGTTTATAGCCTTTCCAAGCCTTGGTAATGGGCTGTTCAATTACTGTGACCAAAAAGAAAAATGTGTCACCTGCACCTAGCTAGGAGAGATCTAGGATGATGTAAACTCCTGTTATTTTGTAAGGCACTGTGCTAGATAGATGCTGGGAATATAAAGACAGGGTCAAAATTGCAAAGAGAAGAAAATGAAGTCTGAGGAGGAGTGATGGACTGAGAAAAGAGGGAGAGGGGGACGGAATAACCAGAGGTTACAATGAATAAGAGGAGCAGGACAGAAGGAAAGATGAGAGAATAGGAGATTATGACCAGAGAGGAATTTCAAAGTATTGGATCACAGAAGCTGAATGGTTATGAATGATAGTAAAATTAAGGGTATGGCTGTTCCTATATGTAGCTGAAATAGAGTAAAGGCCAGGGTGTTTGAGGGAACCTTGACATGTATACTGAAGTACCCAAGTATAAGAGCAGAGGCTGAGGTAGAGGAGAAGATTGTTAATTAGGTGCTCCTAGGAACTCCTTGAAAAGAGGGAAAATGATCTGGGGGTTGACAGATAACAACAACCTGCCCCTGGATAGGGTAATAAAGATGGATGGAATGAACTTTAGATGAGTAGAGGATTCTGAGTGGTCATGGCAGAGGAAGGGTCTAGAAGAGGTGGTGAGAAAAGCAAGGAGTATTTCTATTTCTCTTAGTGGCCCAGTTTATTAGGGGACCAAAGAGAAGGTACATTCAGAGATGCAGTGTTTCCTGAGGGAAATCAGATTTTGATTATTACAAAAGACAAAAAAGGAAGAAATTTAAGAAAAAAGGTCTAATATGAAAGTCTGTTTGTTATTAAGAGCATGGGGTTCTGGAGGATATAATGGCACAGGGTAACAGAGCAGAACAGGGACATGAAGACAACTATCATAAGCCCCTTAAGTCTTCTCTTCAAGCTACACCTGTCTAGTCCTTTCACCTGCTCTGTATCATCCTCCTCCTATGGAAAAACTCTGACTTGTCAATGTCTTCCCTACAATGTGGAACCCAGAACAACACAATATCTGTGGTGTGAACAACAGTCAGGAGGACTATAGCCAGACTATCATCTCCCTCATTATAGACCCTATGCCTGTCAGAGTTGCCTAAGAGCACAAGTGCTCCTTTAGCTGTTATGGTGCACTACATACTGAGCTAGGGATGTGAAAACTGAGCTACTGTGAGTGATCTCTGAAAGATTACAGACCATGGGAGAGGTGCCAAAAGGTAAGAGAGGGGCAAATGTCCCAATTTCCAAAAATGGGAGGAGGAAGAAGTCTACAAATTATAGGCCAGTGAGCCTAAGATTCTTGACAAAATCCTAGTACACATAATTAGAGGGATGGTCTGTGAGCGCTTAAAAGTGATGACTAAAATCCAGGTTTAAAAGACCACACATGCTTTCTATTGTCATCAAGAACAGGCTGTGCCTCACTAACTTCATTCCTTTTTATGACAGGCTTTACTAAGTAGCAGATCAGGTAAAGACCATGCACACAGTAAACTCAGATTTCAGTAAAGTTATCTGACAAAGTCAATTCCTGTAGACAAGATAGAAAGACATGGGCAAGGTATAATATACTTAGGTGGATTTAGAACTTGAAAGACTAGACTCAAAGATTAGACATTAAGTAGTCAAAACTCTCTTAAAGCAGGTGTTCTTTACCTGGGAGCTATGAATTTGTTTTGAGATATAATTTGATAACTGTATTTCAAAATAATTAGTTTCCTTTGTAATCTCATGTATTTTATACATTTAAAAACATTAATCCAAGAAGAGGTCCATAAGATTCACCGGTCTGCCAAAGGTGTCCACAACACAAAAAAGAGTAAGAGCTCCTGTCTTAGAGGGAGATCGATAATAGTGTCCTGGGGATCTGTTCCTGGCCCAGTACTATTTAACATTTTTATCAACTACTTGGATAAAGGCATACCTGGCATGCTTATCAAATTTACAAATGACACAAAATTTGGAAGGCTGGATGACGTGTCAAACAAGAGATTCAGGATCTCTAATGATCTGGATGGCCTAGAATAATGAACTGAAGATAAAATATAAAACGCATACAAAATCTTTCACTTGGCAAAAGAGCAATTCACAAATATAAGATGGGGGCAGGGCATACCTTAACAGTTTATCAAGGGAAAACACGGGCCCCCACTCTTGAGTGGCTCACACTCTAACAGGACAAAATACAAATATCCTACAAGGGATAGTGAAATAAGTATAAAGGAGAGGTCTAGGAAAAGTTAAATAAGAAATCTGAGGAAGAAAAGATCACATTCCCTCCTACATCCAGGATATAGGAGGGAAGAAGGATCAGGGAAGAATTTTAGAAGCAAATTAATGTCTCAGTTGGACCTCAAAGGAAGAGAGAGACTCAAAGACTTTCCATCTCATGGTTCCTATTAGAATTTATGCTGCTGGCATAGGCTTCAAGAATCTAGAAGCATCCTCCAAGTTACAATGAGGCGATAGAGGACTTTAGTAGGTAACTGAGGTTATACATGCATCAAATATGGAAAAGGAGGCTATCTAAATTTTTATAGGAGGTATACACTTGCTTCCAGAAATCTGATTTATTTCTACTGGATGAAACATCAATTTTAAAGGAGGTATTGATGGCTGTTGCTATATTTCTAAAGAGGTTTCAAGGTTTCAATCACTACATATCTTAGATGTTAAAATGAACTTCTGTTGCCATTTGAATTTGGCAAACAAGGCAACTCAGTTTTAGGACTGGAACTTATACTCGGCTCTGGATAGAAACAGGGAGCTGTTTGCCAAGATGAAATGTCGCCATTATTGATTAAATAACTTCCCTTTTGCCTCCTTTGGGCAAAAATGTCATTTCAAAGAGCAACCTGCTTCAGGAGAGGGAAGAGAGGATCTTTTCTTGTTAATTAAATATTGTTTCACTGGAAAACAGAAGTCTCTGTTTGAGGTAGCACTTGAGCGGCAAGGAGACGTGTAAGATATCCATGGAAAAATGTTTACTCTTTTAGACTGACACCTCAAACTGAAGAACATTTAAATCTCACTCCAAGAAGCTTGACAACATAAGTATGCATATGAATCTTACTCTTTCGATAGTCAGATTTATAATTGTCTATGTGATTTCACTAACAAATATGCTTCTTCAATAGACTGTGGGCTTGAGAGCAGGAGCTGTTTTGTTTTTTGTCTGTTTCCCCAGCACCTATCACATTGCTAGCCACACAGGAGGTACTGGAAAAATGCTTGTTGACTGATTCATTTCTTTATTTTGATGGCTGCATTGGTATATTCAATAAATATAGAATGACTCCAAGGATGAGCAGAAAGGAAATCGGGGATTTGTACAATATTTGTGGACTATTAAGTCACTTACCTACTTGTTAATTTTATTGAACCCATTACCAAAGAATCAAGAAATTTGCCCTAAGATTAACTCTACTTATCTGAATAGCAGTTGGACTAGTGCTTTCAATTATCTGCTTTATAATTCTGAAAAAAGATATATAACCAGAAAACTACTTTAGAGCTGAAAGAGACTTTAGAACACAGAATAACAGTGATGGCAAGAACCTTAAAACACTGAACACAATTGTGTGGATGGAACTGCAGAATAACCAATCTAAAAGGAACCTTAAAACATAAAATGACAACTAAAAGGGAATATTTTGCCTTTACTTAATACATTTCTTCAAAGAACTCTACTAGGGAGAGAATATTATTACACATAACATCATTACTTCCACCTATAATGCTTATTCAAAGTATATGAACTGGATCCATAATTTTATTTATTTATTTATTTGGTGAGGTAATTGGGGTTAAGTGACTTGCCCAGAGTCACACAGCTAGTAAGTGTTATATGTCTGAGGGTGAATCTGAACTCAGGTCCCCTTGACTCCAAGGCTGGAACTCTATCCACTGCACCACCTAGCTGCCCCTGGATCTATAATTTAATAATAAGAAGAGAGCAGGATGAATTTAGTCTGGGAGATTATATAGCATTTTCACAGATCCCAAGCTGCTCCCTGATTTCCCCCCAACTAAAAAAATCATTTAATTCAGTATTCTACTGATGACGCTATATGGCCACAAATAAGAAAACATCACAATCTCTGAAGAACCAAAACCATGGTGACCCAAAGGACGACAGAGAGAGACACAGAGTGGGCTACAACAAATTACCAATGAAATATTGGGTTTAAGAAGCAGCATAAGGTATCTCATCTAGGCAACGTATAGTTGGAGGAAAAAAAAGGTAGACAGGCTTCATTCAAATAGAGAATGAGAGTTACCAGACAGCCTGAGTGTTGCACTGGTACTCACAAAATACTGAAAAAGAAAGAGAAAGGCCTTTATTGAAAGACAAAAGCCTACATTGGCTCTACCCTCTACAGAAGATTTCTGGCTATGCAAGGACAAGAAAGCATGGATGGATTATGATCCGCATCAATGGAAGGGGCATAAACATCAATGAGATCAGAGATCCATTGAAATGCTTAAGTAAAATATCCTTAAGAGGTAGTTAAGAAACAAACAGCAGCACTGCTCCAGTAGGAGGACCACTAGCTTGGAGTCAAGAGGTTTCAGTTAGAGCTCTGCCATTTAATCACTCTAGGATTTAACAACTGTAGGTCTCACTTTCTCCTGTAAAGTATGGAGACTGGATGAGATGATCTGTCTCTAAGGCCCTTTTCCAGTTCTGTGATCTGTAAACTAAAAGCATTACTACTTTTTTATAAAATGGAAAACTGAAGCATAGACCAAGGAAATGTCCCATTCAAGGTCACTGTGTAGGTAAGCAGAAGCCTCTGGATGAGAATCAAGACCACGTTTCATATAAATATCTAATGGATTTTGATATCTGGCTGTAAAATACCAGCAAACTTCTATGAGAATGTTTTTAAAATTCTGAAACCAAAAATTCTTTTAAAAAATATCCAGAAAAGGAATATCATTTTTTTCAGCTTATTCTCACCTTGATTTTATTCCTCATCATCCCCTCCTCCCCCTCAACACAAATTGAGTCTATGGTTAGAAAAGGTATGAGGTAAATTACAAAGCCTCACAGTCTAAAGGGATAGGAATCCCCTCTACAATAACCCAGACAAGTGGCCTGCCTGACCACACCCTACCAAACCGAGTTTAGTTCCTTACATGGCAGCACATCACACCTTCCTGTTTCTCTCCCATGGGTCATTCTTTGCTATTTCTGGGGTCTCCTTGATAAGTTGCTTCTACTCCCCTATTCTGACCATCTTCAGAAAGCAACTTTTGAGGCATGGAAGGCACAGAGTGGAGTGTGATGGCTCTTGCTGCTTCTTGATGTTTCCAAGCCACTCACTGGACCAGTCCTGCAAGTAGGACTAGGAGGTAGTCATGATATGCTGCTTTCTACATGGAACTTAAGAATATTAATTCTTTCCTCTTCTAACAAAATTCAGTAAGACTCTCTCAAAGAAGCTAAAATGGAAAAAAAACTGTTACCAAAAGAGTTTCATTTGCTGCTACCACCTCTCCTCCAAGTTTTAAGCGTTAAATCTCATCCCCCTCACAGACTATTACACCTAGAGTACTTTTACTTGATAGCTGACTTGTTCTTTTATCATTCTAAATTTCAAACTGAACTGGAACTATTATTATGGTTAAGTGAAGGATGTGTGAAGTGCAAAATACTCACAAGAAGATAGAGTAAAATTCAAACGTCAAAAAAAAAGTCACAGTACCAAAATCATGAGGCATCTTAGAAGCTTCTATTAGTACTAGAGAAAGAGAGCAATGGCTAATGGGAAATGATTAGAAAGTTTTTGGCTATGTAGATCATTTTGGATTTGCAACATTTCAAACAACACTCTTTAGAAGCCAGGGTTGCCCTCGTAAACGAAAATCTACTTACAAATTCATAGTCTCCATCTTGTGGTACTTTCCAATCTGAAGAATTCTTCAATGGACCTGGGGCATTTTTGCCAAAGCTGTTGACCTGATTCTCTTTTTCTTTCTGTTCAAAGTACTCAAGGAAAGATGGCTTTGCAGGTTGCATAGTTTCATCTCTTCCTGCAAACACAGAAAAGTAGAGAAGATAAAACAAATCATTTTGTGGGATCATACAAAGTTGGACAATGTGATGGATGAAAGGAACACTGGATTTGGTGTCAGAGTACCTCAGTTCAAATCTGGTTCTGCTGCTTTAATATCTATGTGACTCTGGGCAACTCACTTCACTCCTTTGGGGTTCAGTTTTCCTCATGTGTAAAGCGAGACAGTTACATTAGATCAGCAATTCTCAAACTTTTTGGTCTCAGGAACCCATTACAATGTTTAAAAATTATTGAGGATCTTAAGGAACTTATGTGTGGGTTTTACCTGTCGATATTTACTATATTAGAAATTAAAATGGATAAATTTACAAAATATTTCTTTATTAACTCATTTATAAACAGCAATAAACCCCAACACATGTTAACAGATAACATTTTCAATGAAAAATAACAGTATTTTCCAAAATGAAAAGAAAAATTAGTGATAAGAATGGCATTGTTTTACATAACTTTTGCATATTTCTTTAATGTTTGGCTTAATAGAAGACAGTTGGATTCTCATACTTGCTTATTCCTTCCATCTGTTGTGAAATACTGTTTTGGTTGAAATACATGAAGAAAAACTCACATAGGTAAGTGGTGGGCAAGAGAGGGGTATTTTAATATGCAAATAAATCCTGGGTGTTATTATACAAATAGCTTTGACCTTACAGACTGCCTTGAAAAGGTCTTGGAAATCCCCAGAAATTCTAGGACCACACTTTAAGAACTGTTGGGCTAGATCATTGAGGTCCTTTACAGCTCTGAAGCTTACAATATTATGGAAAATCCTATCCTCTGAGGGACTATAATTTTCTTAGATAAACTGATGACTTTTGGGAGAGTGAGAAGGGTTCAGTACTTCACAAGAAATTATGCTTTCCTGATTTTCTTCTGCTGTTCTTCCATTTCAGGGCTAGGAAAGTTGCTTCCACTTACCTACTCCTATGTGAAATTCAGAAAGCAACTTTTCTTTCCTGTGGGGTTCTTGGTGCTTCTTGGTGTATTTCCTACACCATTTATTCATTGAACAGGTATTTTTACTACCAAGAATCAGAAGACCTAAGTTTGAGTCCTAGGCCTCTCTCCTTACTGGCTGTACTACTGTGGGCAAATTATTTAAGTTCTCTAAGTCTCTGTGTTCTCATTGGTATAATTGGAATAATTAACATTTGCACTGCTCACCACACAGAATTGTGAGAAAAATGCTTTGTAAATGACCAAGTGCCATAGAAATATGAATAATTGTTGTGATGATGCCATCTCTAGGGTTCTTAGAAGGTTCCCCATGAAGCGATGGTTCAAGATGCACGGCAATCTAAATCTATCTAGCAATCCATAGAGGCAAGAGAGACAATTCTCCTCACTGCAGAGGTGGGAGGTTCTCAGGTGTGGAACATTTCTCATGTACTGATTGGTTTTACTGAATTTTTTTACCTCTTCTTTTTCTATTGGAAATATTCTTTTGTTGTAAGAGACTGCTCTCTAGAAGGGGAAAGGGAAGGGATTCAGAGAGAAATTTTAGCAATTTTTAAAACAAAAGATATGAATAAAAATCTATTGAAAGATTTTTAAGAGTTCAGAAGGGGACACAAATGGAAATTTTGTTACTATTTTGTTAAATGTAAAATAAACTTTTACAAAACAAACTGTACATGACAGAAGTCCATAGTTTTATATCTAAATCTTTTGTTCTTTGTATATAAAATGCTTTTTTTGGTAATTATTACATTTTATAATAAAAAGAAAATTTAAAAATACTCAAGCTTCAGAGCTTTATAATTTATATAATACCTTCTTCACAAGGACTCTGTGAGGTAAGTGGTTTGAATATTATTCTCAGCCTCATCAGTAAAAGGGGGGTTAGTGACTTGCTAGTAAGTAGCAGAACCAAGCAAGACTAAATTCTAGGTCTCCTGATGAAGTCCTCCACACTACCCCCAGAAACGGCTGGTGAAAAGGAGACCCTTAAGCATGAGGGCCAACTCCATGAGAAAATACTCAATTTGGATATTTCCCTGGTTCTTCAGGATTTTCCCCCCATTCCTTCTTTGTCTACCTCCTGACCATTTCGGTGTTCATTAGAACATTCAAGTGATAGTAGCTAATATTGGAAGAGATAAAATTCCTCTTAAGCCATTTATCAGCTATGGGGGAAAAAAAAGGCTAGGTATAAAGGAAGGATAACGCCACTGGTTAAATGAAAGTTTGCAGTTATCTAAGAATTTCTTATTTCTGCTGAGCCCATCCTCCCATGACCCTATCTCTATGACCCTAAGTATTGTTACTGTAAAATGGAGGATGACCTTATGGTCCCACCAACCTCTGACACCCTCTAATTTTCATTAATAACTGACTGTTGGCCATACCAGAACATTAGGCCATGGCAACTAAAGTAATTCAAGTTTCTAAATGATATATGGAAAAGCAGAAGGAGGGAGTAGCTAGATGGCACAGTGGATGGAGCACTGGTCTTGGATTCAGAAAGACCTGAGTTCAAATCTGGCCTCAGACATTTGACACTTACTAGCTGTGTGACCCTGGGCAAGTCACTTCACCCCAAAGCCTTGCCCAAAAAGAAGGGGGGGGGGAAAGAAAGTATAGTCAAGATCCTTTATATGAATCTAACTGGCACAGCTTTAAGTGCTAAAACATATTTGTATTCTTATATGTGACTTACATTTCAATTTTTACAAACATGAAATTTATTTCCCTGGATCTTGTTTCTCCTCTGATACCTATAGATATTTCCCAATGCTTAATATCTGAACCTTTTTTTTTCTGGAAAATTTTAATTTAATGTTTTGTTCTCAACTTTAGAATTCATGTCTAAAACCAAATTCAACACATTTTATGACATTACTCCTTCTTGATTCTCCTACTTGTTTGACCACTCCTCAGTCTTATTGGCTTTTTATCCATTTCATACCCCATAACTGTGGGTACGTTTGCAGGCTTTCCCCTAGGCTCTCTTTTCTTCTTTCTCTACATTCCCTCACTTGGTTACCTTTTCAGATGCCATGGGTCTAATTATCATCTCTATGCAAATGATTCCCAGAAATATATAAAACCTTGGTCTCTCTCCTCAGCTCTAGACTCTTATCACTATCTGTTACAGATTTGAAATTGTATATCCCACGGACAGTTCAAACTCAACATGTCCAAAACTGAACTCTGTATTTCTCTCCCAGAACTAACCCCTCCTCCCAATTTCACTTTTCCTGTCAAAGGCATCATGACCCTTTAAGTCACCCAGGTTCACAACCTTAGCAATGCTTGACTCCTCAACTCTACTTCACCCCACATCTCCAATCAAGATGCCAAATCTCCTTCCACAATATCTTTCACATCCATTCCCTTCTCACTATTCATAAAATCACCAGCTTAGTTCAGACCTTCAACATACCTTCCTGTTCTACTGTAATGGCTTTATATAATTGGTCTCCTGGCTTCAGATTTCTGCCAGCTCCAATCCATCCTCCACATACACAGCTGCCAAAGTGATTTTCCTTAAGCACAGGTCTTACCATGTCATTCTATTCAATACACTGGTGATTCCCTATTGCATCTAAGATCAAATATGAACTAGGGTTTTCACAGCTTTTTGCAACCTAGCACCAACTTACCTTTCCAGCATCACTATACATGACTCCTTTTCCTAACTTTATTGTGTGGCTGGACTGACCTTGCTGCCATTCCTCTCACAGAGCACATGCCATAACTTTGCCACGGCCATCTGCCATGCCTGAAGGGCTCTCTTCCTTCACCCCTACCTCACAGAATCCCTCATCTCCTTCAAGATTCAGCTCAGACACTACCTTCTCCTCAATATTTTCCTGAGCTCACTAACCATTAGCGTGCACTCCCTTCTCCCTAAATCATGTTGTATTTGTTTTACATGTACTTATATATGGACGTGCTACCTCCCCTGATAGAATGTAATCTCCTTGAGAAGACAGACTATTTCATTTTTGTCTTTGTATTCCCAAACCCCTCACAGAGCACCCAGAACACAGCAAGCACTTAAAAAATGCTTGTTGATACATAACCTAGACAGATATAACCACATCATAAACACAGAAGTAAGGAAGGGGTAACTTTTCATATCTGTGGATAGAAGCATTCTTGGCCAAAAAAAAAGGATGAGATTATAGATCAAATGGACAATTCTGACTGAATTTTGACAAAACCGAAAAGCTTTTGTATAAACAAAATCATTAAAGAAAGTAGAAAGTAAACAGCTCACTGAGAAAAATCTTTGTAGTTTCTCTGATAAGGAGCTGATCTATATCTTTGATCTCACATTCTCCCCTCTAACACATCCTCCACACAGCTGCCAACATGGTCTCCATAAAGCATGAGTTTGACCATTTCACCCCACTGTTCAATAAATTCTGGTGGCTCCCCACAACCATTAGGCTCAAATACAAATGCCTCTATTTGGCATTTAAAACTCTTCATCAACTGGCTTTAACCTATGTGGTATATTGGATAAGACTGTTGGGCTTAGAGTTAGAGAGACCCGAGTTAAAACTGTAACTCAGACACTTGCTGACTCAGGGAAAATCCCTTAACCTCTCTCCAACATCAGTTTCCTCAAGTATAAAACAAAGGGGTGGGACCTGTTGGCCCTTACAGCCCCCTCTAGCTCTAATTCTCCGATTCTGTCTTTCCAGATTTACTATACATTATTTCCCCCTTCAAACATTTGATGGCACAGCCAAACTGGAACATTTTCTGTTTGTCATCTCCCTTCTCCGGGCCTTTGCACTGGCTGTTCCTCATATCTGGAATGCACTCCCTCTTCATGTCTAGCTCTAGATTCCTTCAAAGATCAGTAGAAGGTCCACCTCCTACTAGAAACTGATCCTAGATCTCCCAATATTTTTTTTAATTGAAAAAGGAACTTGTGATATAAATGTAACCCTAGATTTAGTGATGGACTGCCATATAGAAGTTTAACAATTTTATAAAGTAATGGCCCAGTTTGTAAATTTTTCCATCAAAAGTCATCAAAATATAAACATCACCATCAAAAGCTTCTCTGTTCTACAGTACTATTAGATGCTGTTAACAAAGGAAACAGAAAATATAGGCAAGGGCAAGTACAAATCCTTATTTCCACTATTTCCCATCAACCTGGATTATTTTTTACTAAGAAAATATACCACAGCACATAGCATGATACATTCTGATTATATTTAAACTTACTCATTTTCTTCAGTACAGAAGCCATACTCCTCAGTCTCAAAACAAAACCAACAAATTCCCACTCCTACAATAAGGTTTTAGGGCAAAGTTTATTTCATACAACTACTGGCAGAGGTCAGGTGCTATAAATGTCACTAATAGTGCTCACAAAATCTAGGCCTAAACATCATTTATGGGAACCTGAAATACTAGAAAACATCTCTGAAACTGAATATTTTACAGCACAGAATCACAGAATTCTGGAGTTAGGATGAACCTGGAACAGAGACTATCAAACTAATACAGAGCTGTTAGTATTTGGAACACCAAAGCTTAGAACCCCAAATGTTAGGAGTTAGAAGGTACTTTAGGGGATACTTTGTACTAACTTCAGCCCCACCCCCACCCCTCTTCCCCCTACTTTACATATGAGGAAAGAGGATCAGAGAAGGGAGTGCCTTGCCAGGGCCACAAACCTAGTTAGTGGCAAAGCAGACACTAGAACACAGGTCTTCTGAATCAGTCTATTGCTCTTTCCACTGCCCCACTGTGCCTTTTGTAGAAAATAAAAAACTAAGTTATATCTAACAATTTATTATTTGCAAGTGAGTCACAGGAAGACTGCTAATGAAAAAATCGTTAGAGCAGACAGACATAAAAAAGAAATATCACCAGCATCTAAATTTCCTTAACCATGTGATAGGGGTTGAGGCTTAAATTTTCCTCAGTCTAGACTGAAATTTAACTCTGAACTCAAGAAAAATATTCACCAAAATACACAGACTTCTACTGTAGAATAATTAATATTTGTGGAATTTGGGTCTACTTTCAACTAAAAGGAGCAGCAGTGACCATGAATGAGGTTCTTTTAATAATAAACAACCTTTTATGGCTGTTGAGAGAATTATTAACAGAAACCCCTGAATAATCAGCCTTTATAACACAACATATGTACATTGCAGCAGAAAGGGTGTGTCTACCACCAAGTTGGCAAACCAATGATCCAGTGTGGTTACTAGTTCTTTTTAGTAGCTAGCAACAAGAGCTCCATTTTTAAAAAATTCCAATTCATTTAACAAACATTTGCTTAACACGTATGCTATGTAAAGCTTTGTGCTAGGTAACATTGGGGATAGAAAGAAGGATAAGGGATGGCACCCTCCCTCAAGGAGTTTACAATATAGGAAGAGGATTATGAGAGGCTACAAATAACGGAGAGTTTCAAGGCAAGAGCACTGGGATGAGAGTGGGAAAATCTACTGTCCCAGCCCCTATTCTGCCTTGTTCTGTGACTTTAGGTAGGTCACATGAGCTCCCTGGGTCTCACTTTCCTCATCTGTAAAATAGTCTAATAATACCTAGCTGACAGCGTTGTTGTGACGATCAACTAAGATCACATACACAAATCATTTTGTAGCCTGAAAGTATTACATACATGATGTTTTTATTCATTGTTCAATTTCTGTCCGTATCACAATGAAGCAGTGAGACATTTACTTCCATATCTGAACTCTTCTTTTGCTTGGTAATTTCCCTTTCCAGTGACGTTTAAAGGTTAATGTTTTTTGGCCCTAGAAATGTCAGCTGCCCTTTTTATCTTTTCATGCCTAAAGGTCATGGGAAAAAGATCACATCCAAAATGCCTATGATTTAATTTTCTATTTGTCCACAAACATCAGAGATTCAGAAAATGCTTGACATATTTGTTAGCAATGAAAATCCTTCAACAAATTGGTGAATCCCGGGGCAGCTAGGTGGCGCAGTGGATACAGCACCAGCGTTGAAGTCAGGAGGACCTGAGTTCGAATCCGGCCTCAGACACATAATACTTCCTAGCTGCGTGACCCTGGGCAAGTCACTTAACCCTAACTGCCTCACTAAAAAAAACAAACCAAAAAAACAAAAAAACCCCAAAGTGGTGAGTCCTTCTACCAACAAAAGTTTTGCTAAAGAATTATATATTTAGGCAATGCAACATTAAGATGATATTCAAAAATACACTTAAGGGAAAGGAAATGCTGGTCTGCACTATATGCATTCAACTCTCATATGGACTGTGAGATACTGCTTTAATGGCATTAGAAGCCATCTGATAAAGTGAAGAGAGAAACAGACTGAGAGTCAGGAGACTTTATTTGTAGTCTAGGCTCCATCATTAACTCACTTTGTGAACCTTGGGCAAGTCACTCTCCAAGTCTTAGTTTTCTCAACTATAACATAAGGAGTTCGGATTATATGATAGTTAAGTTCCCTCCTATCTCTGATATTTAATGATTCAATGGCCTGGCATTCAAGGACTCTATGACTTGTCAGTAACTTTCAAAAATACAACTGTTCTCCAGATACTGCTAATCTTGCAAGGGAGCTGTGTCCCCTGAGGGTTGTGATATATGATCTCCACTAATCTAGAATAAACCACCAATTAGGGCTATGTAATGACAAACTGAAGGGAAGACCAGACCAGAGAGAAAAATATGCAAGAATAAATTAACATATCAATCTCAGGAGTGTCTCTTATGCAGCTTTTAAAAACAGAATTAAAATGGTAACCAAATCTGCTTCAGCCCCAAATAACAATAACAAAACAGATTCTACAGAAGAAAGCTCTAAAAATAGAGTCTGTATTTAAAGCTGGTCATCCAAGAGTGACAATTAAGGGACTGTCACAGGTGGAACACATATATCAAATCATGTTCACTTTTTTATAACACTTTCTATTTATAAAGGATCTTATGCATATTATCTATGATCTAATTCCATCCTCAAAACATCCCTTTGAGATTGGAATTTTGAGTATGGTCTCCATATTACACATAAGGAAACAAGTTCAGAAATGAGAAGTGATCTGCTTAAGGTCACAGGGCTAGTAAGGAAGTGACCTCAAGCCTGGGCCACCTAGTTTTAAATAGGAACCTTTTTACTATGCCAGGAGAACAATCTTCTCCCTCCCACCTCTCATAGTGCTTTCTTTTATACCTCTCTATGTCACTTTTGGGGGTATGTTATAGCTACCTGGGTATGAATCTTATCTTCCTACTGGGCTATAAGTAAACTCTCTAATAGCAACTCTTAACCATCTTCCCCAAGCTATGCACAAAACTCCCACAAAGCAGACAAGAGATAGCTTGCTGAGTTGAGTTGAAGTATGTCATCATGTAACACTGAGAGGCAGAACGGTATAAGGAAAACAGCACTGGGGGGCAGATAGGTGGCAAAGTGGACAGAGCTCTGGTTTTGGAGTCAGGAGGACCCCAGTTCAAATCCAGCCTCAGACACTTGACACTTAACTAGCTGTGTGACCCTGGGCAAGTCACTTAACCCCAAATGCTTCACCAAAAAGCAAAAAAAAAAAAAAGGCACTGGACTTGAAGTCAAAAAATCTGGATTTGAATACTAGCTCTGACACCAGCCATGTGACTGTGGGGTAACACACTTCACGTTTCTGAGGCCCAATTTTCTCATTAATAAAATGGGAATAACAATACTTGCACTACTTAACCCAATAGGTTCCTTGTAAGGAAGGGCATAGTAAATCTCAAAATACCATAAAAATCCAAGTTATTTGTTACAATAATTCTGATGAGAAAGAAAAGGAGAAGGGGCCTAAAGGGACTGATACAGATACACACAGACTCATTAAGTAGACATGTTTTTTAAAAGACTCACAGTGAAGATGAAAGCAAAGACAGGTAACTTCAAAGGAAGACTGAAATTAAGAACAAGTGAAGCAACGATAAAAGGGTGTTTATTAGAGCAAGAGGTCAAAGATAGGCTAGTACCACTTATCTGAGAAGATGGGACAATGATAATGGACAAGGAGAAGAGGCAGAACTCAACTCTTACTTTGCTTTTATTCTCTATTCCAAGTTAATCTTTGGACTGGGAAAAATTAAATAAAAAACAATCAAGGTGGGGTTTAGCTGAAACATACTAGTTTTTGCTCAAGTTCCTTACTTTAATTCTATATAAATCTCAGTGTTTCAAGTGTTCTTATAAATAACATATTGTTGGATTCTGCTTTTTAATCCATTCTATCCCTTTCCATTTTGATGGGTGAATTAATTCCATTCACACTGTTATGACTGTTAATTGTGTGTTTTTCTCTTATTCTCTTATACTTTTTCTTCTCTTTGCTTCCTGCCCCGTTTATAAAGAAGAGGATGGTGAAAGAAAAGTGTACACAGCACCAATGCTATGCTTGATGAAGGCTGCTTCTGCTCTCCTTCCCTTTCTCTCACCAAGAGCCTAATCACAAGTTCCCTTCTTCCATTTCTCCCTCCCTCCTTGTCTCTTTCCGTCCTTCCTCTTTATGATCTGACCTCCTAGTTTAGATCTCTCCCTGAATCTACCTTTTTTCTTTCCCCCCACCCTCTCTCTTCCCAGTTCCTCCTATTTTCCTGTTGACTGAAATGTATTTCTGTACCCAACTGTGTGTATGTATTATATATTCTACACTCCTTTGATCAGCACAGATAAAGTGAGGTTTGAACGTCATCCCTTCCACCCACTTCCCTCCACCCCTTCCTCCTTGTTTGTAATCTTCTACTGGTGCATGCTGACTATGTGAGATAACTTCTCTCCCTTCCTTCCTCAGTGGATTTCTTTTTCCTTCCCCTTTCCTTTTATCTTTTCAGATCATCAAAATATAACCAAACCACTACAGGCCCTCTGTCTTAATTAATTCTTTTTGAGACCCCTAATAACTTTTGGGCTTGGAGGGAGCCACTTCTATCATCACTCTCTTTTAGAATGTAACCAATCACTTCATGTTTGTCCCTTCCAATTTCTTTTTGTTTCTCTTGACTAAGCTATGGTCTTTGTATGATCTTTATAATGCTTAGAAAGTCCTCTATTTCATTAAAGGTTCATTTTTTTTCTCCAATAGGATCACAGACAGTTTTGCTGGATAGGTTATCCTTGATTGTAAGCCTATATCTTCTGCATTTTTGAAAATCATATTCCAAGGTCCCTATCCCTTTGTAATGGGAGCTGGTAAATCTGATGTGATCCTGAGTGTGCTCCTTTGCACTTGAATTCTTTCCTTCTGGCTGCTTTCAGTATTTTTTCTTTGACCTGGAAACTTTGAATTTTAGTTATGATATTCCTCAAAATTTTCATTTTGAGGTTTCTTTCATGAGGTGACCAGGGGATTCTATTACAGTCAGTTCTATTAACTCAAGATATGTGTCCCTAAAAATCATAATGCTATGCAAAATTTTGCAATAAAAGCCACAGGGCTTATGGGAATCATAGGGTTGGGGCACAACACTCAAAAACTTAACTGGTGACATAAAAAAAAAGGAACTTAAGAAAAATGACAGCATAATTTTATATATGTTAAATGTATTGAAATTTTATCCAAGCTGTGTTTTTATTTGAGGTTTTGCTAGATGTTTTGGAATCATCCTTTTCTTCTAAGTTTGTGTCCTGTGTATCCCTGTCACCACACCATAACAGATCTTTATGTTGGGAGAATGTTTTTGTTTACTCGTTTTTCCAGTCTTATTTCCTGAATTGGGACTTCGTGTTGGTGCCATGCTTGGTGCACTTCTTGAGGAATATGCCTGGATCTTGCATGGTCCTGTTTTGTATATTTTTGAGTGCTGATTCTGCTTTCTCTGGGTACTGGATGATTTATTCTTCATGAATTTAAGGAACAGCTCAGGCTAGGAATTTGAAGTGGATACAAAGTAGATCTTTCAGTGGATCCAAAATGATCTTATATAGAGAGAAGTCTGATTGCTGCTCTCCTTTGTCTGCACTTTGCAAGCTCCTGACTCTGGTTTGGGTTTGGGCAACACAACTGTAGGCTTGTCCTTGGTTGCAGTTCCAACAGACTGCTGCTGGTTCAAACCCTGTCAGCTAACTGCAAGTCTCTGCAGGTTCAGAGCAATGGAACTTGCCCCCTGTAGAGCTCTTGGTTTAAGCTCCCTGCCCTGCTTACTCAGTTATAGGCCTTCAAGTGAGATGGAGACTAAATCTGTGATCCTGTTCCAGGGCTGGAGCCACACAGCTTCTGCTCACTTTGGTTTCTGTTCCTTTTGTAAGACCCAATCTTAGGTGTTTGACTTTTTGTCCGCTGTAGTCAGTCCCGGGCACAGGGCCTCTTCTCAGTCCACACTGTACTTGTGCCCCAGTTCTGGGGTATGAGTAACAAAGATGCCACATGGTTCCTGTTCCTGCACAATGTCAGACCTGTAATTGCTGGATCAAGGACATCATATCCTAATTCAGTTCTCATGCTAAAAGGCTCTGCGTTGCTCTTTCTTGGCTCGACTCTGTTCCCTCAATGTCTGCAGACCTCTCTCCATTGCTCTGTACCAGACTGGCCTGTGATTTTGTCTCGGATACCCTGATCAACATTTGGTCCATTTCTCTTTCTAAATCTTTGCTGAAGTAGTTGTGGGAGTCAATTGGGCTGTACTGCTTCCTTCTACTCTGCTATCTTTTCTGGTCTTTCAAAAAAAAAATGGTCAACACGTCAGGATACAGTAAGAGAATATCTTTAAAAGTCAGGAGACAGTAAGAGGGTATTTAAATTCCCCAATAATTGCAAGTCACCAGTCACTTATATTCCAAGTTACTCAACAAACTTAGAGATGTCACTGCTGAGCCTGGAAAAATCATGCATAACAAGAGAAGTGATGCAGGACTAGAGATAACTATCCCAATTTTCCAAAAGAAGGGAAGAAGATGAATTCTTCTTTAAACTACAGGCCAGTGAGGGTTTTTTCCTTAATTACTGGCAAAATTCCATAATGTATTACTAAAAGGAAGGCTTGTGAGCATTTTGAAAGGGAAAGAGTTTAAAATCAAGACCGAATGAATAAAAGGACTCTTATTAAGCACTTACTATGTACCAAATACTGGATTCATAAAAAAAAAACCCAGCCTGGCTCATTTCCTTTACTGATAGGCTTACAAGACAGTCAGATCAGGGGAATGCTATATACCTATTTGTGTATATTATATTAGATATATAAATATAAATAGGCAGATGTGTATGTGTGTGTGTATGTGTGTGTGTGTGTGTGTGTGACAGACACAGAGAGAGACACAGGGAAAGAGAAAGAGAGAGAGAGAGAGAGAGAGAGAGAGAGAGAGAGAGAGAGAGAGAGAGAGAGAGAGAGAGAAAGAAAGAAAGAGAGATGTTAACACTTAGATGCCAGTAAAGAACATTGCAAAGTTTCTAATCATACCTTTGTGGGCAAAATGAAAGGATATGGACTAGCTGACAGTAATTAGATTAATTCGAACAATTACATTATTTGATCTATGTTTAAAGCTAGAGGGAGATTTCTATTGGAACTGCCTAAGAATCAGCTCTTAGCCCTTTACAATTCAACATTTTTATCAGTGATTTGGGTAATATGAATAAATGGAATTCTTTATAAAATCTGCTGACAGGGCAAAGTTAGGAGGACCAGGTAATATGCTAGTTGACAGAGGCAGCATCCAAAAATATTCTTACAGGCTAGACTATGGGTCCCCTTAATGAAAGGATTTGTTCTGTAAAACTTGGACTCAAAGGTCACACTCGAGGACCTAGTGGGCCACATGTAGCCTCGAGGCCGCAGGTTTCCCACCCCTGGGCTAGATCAATGGGCCATATCTACATACTAGACTACCCTCTTCCCTCAAGTCCCTTGCATCTGCATCCTACAGCATGTACCCCAGCCTTGGAATACTCCCATCATCTACTGCCTTGGCTTCCATTCACATATTGCTGAACGGAGCTGGAAAAAAACTCAAAACTCTGCTATTTTTTTTCCTCTTCTGTTGAGTTTTGTTTCCTCTTTCTGGTGGTTCCTCCTATTGGTTCTAATTTTTACTTACAACATCACTCATCTGAAAATATGTTCAATAAGAATATATACATGTAGCCTATATCAGATTGTATGCCGTCTTGGGGAGGGTGGTAGGGAGGAAGGGGGAGAAAAATTTTAAAACTCAAAAGCATATGGAAGTGATTGTTGATAAATCAAAATAAATTAATTAATTAAAGAAAAAACAACTCTGACTGGGTCCATTACAAATTTGTTACATAATCTCAACTGGGCCCTCTATGTGGGGTGGTAATCCTTTAACACCTCCCTTAATCAATTCAGTAAGGCAGGTAGGTGGTACAGTGGATAGAGCACTGGGCTTGGAGTCAAGAAAGCCTGAGTTCAAATCCAGCCTCAGAAACTTCCTAGAGTATGTGACCTTAGGCAAGTTACTTAACATCTGTTTGCCACTGGAGAAAGAAATGGCAAACCACTCTAGTATCTTTGCCAAGAAAACCTCATGGAGGGGGCAGCTAGGCGGCACAGTGGATAGAGCACCAGCCCTGAAGTGAGGAGGACCTGAGTTCAAATCCGGCTTCAGTCCAAACACTTGACACTTACTAGCTGTGTGACCCTGGGCAAGTCACTTAACCCCAATTGCCTAAAAAAAAAAAAGAAAGAAAAGAAAGAAAGAAAACCCCAAGAATAGAGGTCCACAGGGTCACAAAGAGTTGGATACGACTGAAACAACTCAACAACAATTACTTCTGTATCCCACTCAGCACAGAAGTTTCCCAAATATTTTCATCCTTTCTTGAGACTCCTCTCCCTAGACCATCAGCTAAGAATCTTGTCTACTAGATCTTGAACTAGAAATACCATAAATATCTTAAGATCAACAAGTCCAAAACTGAATTCATTATCTTTCCCCCTAAACCTTACCATCTTTCTAATTTCTCTATTACTGTTAAGGGGACAGCTATCGCTCCTGTTACTTAAGTGCACAACCACAATGTTATCTTTCACTCCTCACTCTCGCTCATCCCCTATATCCAATGTGTTGCCATGTCAAAAGATTTCTTATGTTCAGCCCTTTTGCTCCTCTGATACTGCCACCACCCTTCATCTCCTCACACCTGGACTATTTTAATAGTCTTCTCGTTGGCCTATTTGCCTCACATCTGTCTTTACTCCAGTCCATCCATAATTATCAACATTATCTTCTTAAAACAGAGCTATGGCCATGTTATCATCATATTTAATAAACTCTAGTGATTCCCTACTATCTTCAGGATCAAATACAAAATTTTTTATTTGGCTTTTAAAGTCAATCATAAGCTGGCCCCTTCTAAGTTTTCCAGTACTCTTAGACTTTACTTTCCTCCACATATTCTATAGTCCAATGACCTCCTTGCAGCTCCTTAAGCAACACACTCCACCTTCTATTTCTGTGTCTTTTTACTGGCTGTCCCCCATTCTTGGAATGCTCTCTCCTCATCTCCATCTTCCGCCTTCCTTAGTTTCCATCAAGTCTCAGCTAAAATCCCACCTTCTGTAACATGCTTTTCCTGGTGCTCCATAATGTTAGTAACTTCCTTCTGAGATTATCTCCAGCACGTATCTCATTTGCACAGAGATGCTGTCTACCCTACATGTGAGCCATGTGAGATCTCTGTATCCCCAGTGTTTAACAGTGCCTACCACACAGGAGATGCTTAATAAATGCTAACTGACTTGACTTGTCATAAGAAGAAATTTAACAGGTATGAATGTAGAATAATGAACAAAAATAATTATCTTGGGCACCCTCCATAGAAACCAGAATGTGTCGGACGGCGTGATGTGAAAATCTACTGACTCTATTGTGAACAAACTACCTTTGGAAGAGTGCTTAGTTCTAGTTGCCACATATTAGAAATAGTTCTAGGAGTCATGTTTTAGAAAGACACTGACAAATTCCCCCACAAGGGTGCTACTTCAATGCTCCATCACAGAATAGTTATAACCCTAGGTTCTCAAAGGCTATTCCAAAAGGATGTAAGCTTTGGCAGATGGAAAGGTTCAACAATAGGTTGGCTAGGAGGTAGAGTTAAGGTGACAGAGAATTAGCACTTTTGCTCAGCTCACCCAAGACACTTCCCGTCCACAACAATATTAAAAATGCACCAGACCAAATTCTTATAGGGATAGCCAAGAAAAAGTCACAAGGAGCTATTTTTCTAGCCTAGGGCAGCTCAGGAAAATAGAAAAGTCTGTGGACACTGGGTGGGGACTGGCCAGGGGAAAAGCACAGCAGCAATGGAGACAGCAGTGACAGTGGGAGCAGTCAAATAGTGCCCAGGGATGATAAGGGGACTGTGACCAATCACAAGGGCTAGAAGCCCCAGGGCAGCACCTCTGAACCAGCACTGGGAACAGAAACAGGTGCCAGTTGGCAGCTCTGTTACCCATTACCTAGTACTGGGTCACAGTTCCAGTGTGGACAGAATGGTCATGGCTGCAAGTGAGAGAGGAACTAGCTGTATAAAGAACAAAGAACAACTTCCAAAACTTAGCTGTGTGGTTCTGAACCCAAGAGCCGAGGGGAAACTCAGTTCTAACCTTTGGCCCTACACATACACCTGCAGTCGAATAACCAGGGCAAGAAACCAACAGCAAAGGGAAATCAAGCAGTTCAATCACTCTGAACCAGCAGAACCTCCCAGTGAGCAACAGTAACTGAGTCCAGCAGAAGCCTATTCAAACTCAACTATGCACAATCGAATAGACCCCAAACCCGCATCAGGAACTTGCAGACTTCATACCATGAGGGAAGTGCACAGATCTCTCCCCAGATCACACTACCTTGGGAGCACCGAAAACTTGCACGGTCCCGGACTGAGTTTTGAAAACAGAAGAAGAACTAAAAAGACAGAAGCTCTGGCCAGACATCCCCACCAGAGCCTGACACTAACATAAAGTCCAAAGTCAAGAACTAGACTGGAAAAATGAGCAAACAAAAAAAACCCAACCACAAATAGCTACTGTGGTGACAGAGAAGATAGAGACAAACAAGAAAATAGTGACTTGAAAACAACTACAAGCAAAGTCTCAAGGAAAATTAGACACAGGCCCAACAAGAATTTTTGGAGGAATGAAAGAAAGAGGTAAAAAAGAGCAAAAAAAATTATTTTAAAAAACCAAATAAGAATGGTAGAGGAGAAAATGGGAAAACAAATGAAGGATATGACAAGAGAATGAACAACTTTGTAAAAAAAAAAGGTACAAAACAGTACTGAAGAAAATAAACCCTTAAACATTAGAATTGGCTGAATGGAAGCTAATGATTCTATAAGACTTCAAGAAATTACAAAGCAAAGGCAGAAAATGTGAAATATCTTAAAGGATAAAAAACGACCTGGAAAATATAGCAAAGAAAGATAATTTAAGAATCACTAGACTATCTGAAAACTATGAACAAAAAAAGAATACATCATATTTCAAGAAATTATAAAGGCAAATTGCCCAGATTATCTTAGAACCAGAGAACAAAGTAGAAATACAAAGAATTCACTGGTCACCTCCCGAAAACACACACTCACACACACACACACACACACACACACACACACACACTGAAACAAATAAGTTGGTTATTTAGTGATTTGGTCACAGTTACCAATGAAACAAATACAAATAAAATATGGCATTCAGGCCTATGCAGCCCTTTTCTACTTTTGCTGTAACAATGTCAGAGTGGCTGAAAGGGGAGCAGGGCATGCTCAAATTCAGAAATGTTAAACTTTCTGCAAGTATTATCTTAGCTGTTAGTATTTTATATGTGACATCCTTGTCCAATGACCAATGAATGGACATATTACTAGAGGAACTGAATCATTAGTAATCTTGACATTCTTGCTATAAATGAAACCAGAAAACAAAAGGAAATTAGAAATAAAAGGAAGGTTAACTCTCCTTTGAAAAGCAAAGGGGTTGGTTTAATTGTCTACCCAAAGGCAACAATAAACATTTCATTTTATGTTGCAGGGCTTATGCTAAATATTTGCAACAACAACAACAACCAAAACAAAAAAAACAAAAACAAAAACAAACCACCATGAAAATTATTTCAGTTTATGCACCAACCTTTGTTGCACTAGAGAAGTGGAAAAATTCTACAAAGAAATTGACAAAAGAATTGGAAAGTGCTGAACATGTCAAGCACCAAATACTATGATAGAAATTATACAGATTATATATTGTAGTGGACAAAATGTGACAGATTTGTTGATTGAGGAGTCATTCCTGAATCAACCACTGGCATATAGTTAGACCACTGAACAAAGTCAGCTTAAAACTAAGAGAAGAAAAATTAAAAAAAAGTTAAAGTATTCAATTAAGATATCTCCAATGTGACCTATTAAAACAAGTTATTGATGATTCCAGAGATAGGAAAAGCATGGAGAAAAGGACATTGACAGTAAATATAATTTCATAAAGAAGCTAACTGATGTCACGTAGCTGCCACAGCGAGTCTACAAAGAACCCAAAAACCATCTTAACCAGCAAACAACTGATGTACTTACCAAATGGGGGCATATGGTGGCCAAGAGCAATATAAGTTTAGAATATGAACTTATTTGTAAAGTATTACAGAGGAGGATGATGGAAGATCATGTCCCCTCATAAAATGAGAAACAAGGGAAGGAAAAACAAATACAAAGAAAGCTTGGCCACGGAATGAACTAACCAAAGTCATCCCTAGGACACTGAAGGATGAAACCAAAAGGTAGACAACAACCACATGAACGATGGAAGAGACCTACTTATGACAAATTCTTATTAATTCTTATAACATTTTTATAACAAATTCTTATAACAAGTACAGTGGAGCCAACCCACCCGGACTCTCACATTAAAGTGCTGAATGTACTTCTTAAAAAAATGGAAATGCTGGGGCAGCTAGGTGGTGCAGTGGATAGAGCACCAGCCCTGGAGTCAGGAGGACCTGAGTTCAAATCCAGCCACAGACATTTGACACTCACTAGCTGTGTGACCCTGGGCAAGTCACTTAACCCCACTGTCTACCAAAAATGAAAACAAGGAAAGAGAAACCAGTGTAAACCAAGTATATACAGAGAAGGTCTATGCAAACAAAATTTTAAGACCTTAAAAGATGGATCTTTTAGATATTTGAAGGAGAGGAAGATACCACAGACAAGCCAAAAATCTCACACCTTATTGTTTATTATTAAAAGAAGACAATAAGATAATATCAATAATTGACCCATAAACTTCCCTCTCTTCTATGTAAAATTTTTATGACAATAATCTCTGTACACACCAAGGATTTCCTCGACTAGGATATTAGAAGGGAACAGGCAGGTTTTCACAAGTGATACTTCACAGTAGCCCACATCCTTGCCATTATACAACTGTGATTTTTCAAATGAGATAAGACATGTAAAGTACTTTGTAAAATATAAATGTTAGTCATGATTATGACTGAAAAATGTAGAAAATACAAGTCCCAATGCGTTTACTGACTATACAGAAATTTATTTCTCCAGTAGATAGTCAAAGGATATGAACAGGAAGTTTTCAAAAAAAGAAATGCAAGCTATCAACAACCACATAAAAATGTTCCAAATCACTAATAATAAAAGACATGCAAATTAAAACAACTCTGAGGTTTCATCTCAGACCCATTAGATCAGCAAAGATGATAAAAGATTGTTGGGAAGGAGAAAAAACAACATTCATGTACTGATGGGTAGAGCTGTGAATTGGTTCAATGATTTTAGAAAGCAATTTGGAACTATACCCAGAAAGTCAATGAACTGTACATACCATCTGACATAGTGATACCACTACTAGACAGAAGGAAAGACCCCATATGTACAGAAATAATTACAGCAGCACTTTTGTATTTGCAGAGAACCGAAAAGGTATCACCTCACACCCATCAGACTGGCTAAAATGATAGTAAAGGAAAATGATCAATGTTGGAGGGGATATGGGAAAATAGATATAGGTACACTAACACACTGTTGCTGGAATTATGAACCAGGTCCAATCACTCTGGAGAACAATTGGAACTATGCCCAAAGGGCTATAATACTGCATACACTTTGACCCAGCAATACCACTACTAGGTCTATACCACAAAGAGATCAAAAGAAAAAGGAAAAGAACCCATACATACAAAAATATTTATAAAAGCTCTTTTTGTAGTGGCTAAGAATTGTAAGCTGAGGGGATGCCCATCAATTAAACAATGGCTGAACAAATTATAGTATACGATTGTAATGGAATACTACTGTGCTATAAGAAATGATGAAAGGCATGGTTTCAGAAAAATCTGGGAAGACTTGTAGGAACTGATGCAAAGTGATGAGAGTAGAAGTAAGGAGAATATTGTACACAGTAACTGCAATACTGTAACAATGATTAACTAAGAAAGACTTAGTAACTCTAACAATTCCAAAGGATTTATGATGAAAAATGCTGTCCACCCCTAGATAGAGAAATGATGTGGATTCTAAGTACCAATTGAAACACTTTTTCTCTTGCTCCCCTCCCCTTGCAACATGGCTAATGTGGAAATGTTTTGCATAAATTCATATGTATAATGGGCATCATCTTTCTTGCCTTCTCAATGGATAGGGAAGGAGGTGGTGGGAGGGAGAGAATGTGGAACTAAAAATAAAAATAATTTTTAAAAAGAAAACAAGAAATTCTAAAACAAATTTTAAAAAAAGACCAAAGAACTAGAAATAAAGTAGATACCTGTCAACTGGGAAGATGGCTGTATAAATTATGATATGTGAATGTAATGGAACATTAATTTCTACATCATAAGAAATAACTAATGTGTCAGATTAAGTGAAAACTGGAGAAAAAGGCATGAACTGATTCAGGGGAAATAAGCTTGAAGCATGAGAATAATTTACATGATGAGCACAATAATGTAAAGGAAAACAACTCTGAAAGGCTTCAGAATTCTGATTATGCAATGACTAGTCATGCTTAAGAAAACTGATACCAAAGCAGGTTTCCCCACTCTTGGCAAAGAGGTGATGAACTAAAGGTATAGAATGAGACACATTTACAGACATGGTCAATGTGATGATTTGTTCTGCAAAACTCCTGCCATAGTGAGTCTAAAAAGACAGAAAGCTGTCTACACTAGGGGCTTCTATCTTTTCTCATAACTCATTTCTAAACCTTTTGCAATCTGCCTTCTGACCTCATCCTTCTACTGAAATTGCTCTTTTCAAAGTTACCAAGACATCTTTAATTGCCAAATCTCATGACCTTCCTTCAATATTTATTGTTCTTGACCTCTCTAAAGCATTTGACATTACTGATTGCTGTCTCCTGGATACTCTATTCTCTTTAGGTTGAATGACTGACTTGGTAACAAAGAAGGGCTCTTATAGGGGAACTCATGGAGGAACTGATGGGCAGTGATAATAATAGGAAAAAAAAAAGAAATGTTTATTTCCAAATGAAATATTTAAAACCATACAGAACACAAAAGGAATTTCAAAAGGACACACGAATATATACTTTCTACCAAAAGATTCCATTGCTAGGAATAAACCCCAAAGGAAATAATTGACAAAAACAAAGTCTCCATATAAACCAAAATATTTATAACAGCACTTTTGTGGTAGCAAAAAACTGGAAATAAAATAGACACCCATTAATTGGTGCATGGCTAAACAAACTGCGATACGTGAACATATAGGGTCATTATAGGGAAGCATGGAAAGACTTACATGAGCTGATGCAAAGTGAAGTAAACTGATCCAAGAAAATAATACATACAATAATTATAACTATATAAGTGAAAAGAACTACCACAAAACAATTGAAAATTAACGTTGCAAAACTACAAACAAAAGGCATGGTCCTGGGGCAGCTAGGTGGTGCAGTCTGGCCCTGAAGTCGGGAGGACCTGAGTTCAAATCCGGCCTCAGACCAAACACTTGACACTTACTAGCTGTGTGACTCTGGGCAAGTCACTTAACCCCAATTGCTGGGGAAGAAAAAAAAAAAGCATGGTCCAAAAAAAGTGATTTGAAAAGATACCACCCTCACCCATTTGTAGAGGTAGGCGATCCATAGCTGCAGAACACTGAACATAATGTAAGATTGTTTTTGATGTATTAAGTGGTTCTGCTGAAATTTTTTTTTTATTTTCATCTCCTTTTACTTTTAAAAAAATAATTCTTTGTTAAAAAGGATGACTCTCCAATTTGGAACACTGAACATAATGTAAGAGTGTTTTTGATGTATTAAGTGGTTCTGCTGAAATTTTTTTTTTATTCTCATCTCCTTTTCCTTTAAAAAAAATTCTTTGTTAAAAAGGATGACTCTCCAATGTGGAACTATAAAAATGTGCATACCCTTTGACTCAGCAATAGAACTTCTAGGGCTGTATCCCAAAGAGATCATAAAAATGGGAAAAGGACCCACATGTACAAAAATATTTATAGCAACTGTTTCTGTTGTGGCCAAGAATTGGAAATTGAGGGGATGCCCATCAACTGGGGAATGGCTGAACAAATTGTGGTATATGAATGTAATGGAATACTATTGTATGATGAGCAAGCAGGCTTCAGAAAAACCTGGAAAGACTTGTATGGACTGATGCTGAGTAAAGTGAGCAGAGCCAGGAGAACATTCTACACAGTAACAGCCACGTTGTTCGATGACTAACGTTGACAGACTTGGCCCTTCTCAGCAATGCAAGGATCTAAGATATCTCCAAAAGTCTCATGACGGAAAATGCTATCTACATCCAGAGGAAGAACTATGGAGTTTGAATGCAGATCAAAGCATACTATTTGCTCTTTTTCTTCCCTTCTATTTTGTTTCTCTTTTCTTGTGGTTCCACCTAATGGTTCTAATTCTCTACAAGATGACTAATGTGAAAATATGTTTAATAGGAATGTATACATAGAGTCTATATCAGATTGCATATCATCTTGGGAAGGTGAGAGAGGAGAAGGGGGAGAAAATTTAAAACTCAAAAGCTTATGGAAGTGAATGTTGAAAACTAAAAATAAGTTAATTTATAAAAAAAGGATGACTCTCTGGGACAGGGAAGGGCACAGAGAAATTTAAGTGATGTAAAAACAAAAGATATCAGTAAAATATACTTTTAAAAAATATACACTTTCTTAAAAAACCTTATATAATAGCAATTCAGTTTCATTCTGGGTTTTTTTATATACTAAAATATTTATTTTTTTATATTTATTAAGTTTGTAATAATAGATATTTTTTAAAAGCTGAAAAAAATATTTGATTTGGTAAAACAAAATGCCCTTCCTCCAACAATATATCCAAATTACATAATCCTTTGAAAGAGACAGTAATAACTAGGATTTACATAGTGCTTTAAGGTTTGCAAAGCACTTTATGTATGTTATTTCATTTGATACTCTTAACACCTCTGTGAGGGAGGCACTATTATCTTCATTTTACAGATGAAGAAATTGAGCCTGAAAGAGGTGAAATAATAATAATGATAGTTATTATTATTAAGGTGAAATAAGCTTAAATAACTTGTCCTGGAGATACATAGCTAGTAATTGTCTAAGGTGGGATACAAACTCAGGTCTTCCTGATTCAGCAATCTATCTACTGCACCTCCTTGCCTCTAACATCATAAAAATAACACCTTGTTTAATGATGCAGGGATTATTAATATTAAGCAAAGCATGAAATAGGTGACATATGCTTGCCAAAGGTATTTGCCACTGTCATGGAAGAGATCCAGCACAGCTAAGTCAAATAGTGACTCCCTATTTACAATGAAGTTCTCCACATGCTCCTATTTGCAGATTCTATTGTGCTGATTACACCACGCAATCTGAAGAACTAATGGAAATACTGAAGGATCTCCCAAGATTCAGAATTATTCTCAAGTGGTAGGTTCACCCACCACATAAGAAAAAAACCAAGTGGATAAAGAATGTTGTTCTATGATATGCAGGTAGATGAACAACCTATAGAGCTTGGCTATCTGTGTGTATGTTTGTGTGTTCGTATACACATACACATGTATATACGTATTTATACACATACACAATCATACAGAGAATATACATGTATGTGTATATGTACTGTGTATGTATGTGTATGTATATGCATGTATGTATATGACAGATACTACAAGTGGAGCATGAGTGGGCTGCCTTGTCTCTGGGAAACTGTAAAGTTCTTCAAATAGCACCAAGCTTCTTCCTGAAACAAAGGCCCATTTTAAAAGAAAAATACCTATAGTCTTCCAGTAATGTTTTATGGCTGTGAGTCCTGGAACAATTATTTAGAGTCTCTAAAGAACTGACTCTCAGATTCACTCAAAAGGCAATGAAAAGGCACAGTGAGGGTGTGAACAGATTGTAAACACTATCAATAAGAAATTATGATGGAGGAATAGTATAAAGGATGTCAAAGAAATGTACCATTAAAAAAGAAAATGAGCTTATCATATGGTAAAAGGAAGAGATAATCAGCAAAGAGCCTGCATTCTCCACTGGTAGGTGGAACACTGCTCCAAGACACAGAGAGAACTTAAGAAGGGCCCAATTCCTTGGGCAGACCCTCTGAGGTGAATTATGGGAGGATATGGACCAGAGATGCTAAGGATGGGCAGTCATGGATAGTTTTCAGTCTGTATCATTGGAGGGAATATTAACATCAGTCAGATCACAGATCCATTGGAGTGGAATACTGACAAATTAAACCATGTCCAAAGGAGGATAAATGAACTGGAAGCTGTGCCCATCAAGAATCAATGGAAGCAACTGGAGCTATTTAGCACAGTTTTTTTAAAAAGGCTTGGTCTTGAGATTGAAGGTTGGTACAGAAGAGCCATATGTGATCACTGTGTTCTAACATTTGGAGGACTATGATGTCAGAGGGAGTAAACTTTTTCTGTCTAGACCCAAGGAAGACAGCTAAAAGCAATGGGCAAAAGTGACAAAAAGGCACACTTTGGCTTCATGTAAAAAAATCTTCCTAACAACTACAAACTATACAAAAATGGAAGCAGTAGATTCCTTGTCAGTAGAGGTCTCTGAGTAGAGGCTGGATGACCACTTGTCAAGGATGTTACAGAAGAAATTCCAATCCAGGTAGCAACTGGACTCCATGACCTCTGAGGTTAATTCCAGTTCAGACTCAGTGGTAATTGACTCAACATGCCCTTTTATTTATTAAAACATAGCCACAGTATTCAGCAAGAGCTAATTCATTCAAACCAGGGGGCAAGAATTCTGTTATGTATAGGGTTCTTGTTCCAATATTTTGCTGCCCAAGGGTACTTTGCTAGAGCTGTCAGGGCCACCATTAGGTTGAACATAGGAGATGGAAATGAAAACTTCCCAATGACCTTGTCTCTTTTTTTGCCCCAGTTCCACTGAACTAGCTGATCACATGCCCTGAACAAAGGCCTATCACTACTGAAATAAAGGAGAAAGTCATTCAAAGCTGTTAAAATCAATGACCCCCTCAAGAAGCCAACTGATACCTGTAACATTTATTCTGAAGGTACAGCATCGACTCTAATGTGTCTCAGGGAAAGGAGATGTTAGCTGTGACTGGCAGGAAAAAGAAATGAAAGCAATTCATGTTACAGAGAAGATGGAATGAATAAGGGTGTTGTGTTCTGTTTCAGTACAATGAATGGACCCTGTTCCTTTGCAATCTAGCATTACACTGTTTTGGGAAAGAGTCTCAAAGGGCAGCTCCACAAGCCAAGAGACAGGCTAAAACGATGAGCAGCTGTGTTCTTTGTTTATTTTATCTGGGAAAAGACACGGAGAGGGAGAAGTTTCCTCTTTTGCCTATCTGCTTTTATTTGGGGAATTGATATGACCTATAATTCAAACTCAAGGAGGCTACTGCAGGACAGTTTCTCTGGAATGCTCATTTGCCAACCATTAAATTTCCAGCATTTTTATTCCTTATGTATCTTACCTCTAGCACCCTTCTTGACCATTCCCACTGCTATCATTCAGGTTTAGGCCTTCGTTACCTCTCATTTGAACTGTTATATTAATTGGCTCCCCTGTCTTTAGTTGCCCTCTTCTACAAACCATCCTTAACACCACTATTTAAAATTATCTTCTCAAAGCACAGCTTTGATGATGACACTTCCCCATTCAAAACATCTTCACTAGCTTCCCCATTACTTATAGAATGAAATCCATACTCCTTAGCTTGGCACTAAAGGTGTATCATCATCCTTCACTTCAACACTTAAGTACTTATAATGTGTGCTGCAAAAATGTTGATTAAATAAAACACAGTCCTTCCTGTCCTCAGGAAGTTTATAATTTGGTTCCAACCTACCCTTCCAAATATATCTTAGAATATTTTCCTACTGTAGTCTATGATCCAGCCAGACTGGCCTACTTATCATCCTGAAACATGTCTCATTTCCTACCTCTCTGCCCTAGCTATGTGATCCTGAGCAAATCACTCAATATTTGTCTGTCTCCGTTTCCTGACCTGTAAAATGAGGATAAAAAAGGAGATAAAATTTGTAAAAGTGCTTTGCAAACCTTAAAGTGCTATCTAAACATGAACTGTTATGAGGAGCAACAGGGTAGGGACAGTGTCTTACTCCTTTTCCTATCTTCTTGGCACCCTACACATAGGTGACATTTATTTGATTTTATTTATTTTGGGGGGGGGAATGGAATTAAGTGACTTGCCCAGGGTCGCACAGTTAGTAAGTGTTATGTGTCTGAGGCCGGATTTGAACTCAGGTCCTCCTGAATTCAGGGCCAGTGTTCTATCCACTGTGACACCTAGCTGCCCCTTTATTTTTTTTATTTTATTTTATTTTATGTTATAGAGGTGACATTTAATAAGAGTTAATTCTATGAAAACTGTTCATGGAATAAATCTCCTGTTTTAAATCTTCATTTTTTTCAATCAGGGTTCTAAAATACAACAAACCTCTACCACTTGAACAGAAGACATCTCTGTGAATCAATTTTTGAGTTTTAAAGATATAACCCACTTTTTATTCTTCATCTTAGATAAATACTCATCAGAAAAAATTTTATTAGGGAGTCACACGCTCTCTCTTAGCTGAAAGGACTATATCTTAATGTAGACATTTTTTCTAAAATAAAAACTGCTATGTGTAGTCATGAGTATTCAAAGAATGTCAGAGCTGAAAAGATCCTTGGAACATGAAATGCTAGAACTGAAAAAGAACTTAAAGATCATATAGTTTAGGCACTTTCAGTTTTAGAAATAAAAATAAGGTACCAAGGGGGGAAATAACTTGCTCCAGATCACACACCATGTTAGCAACAGCCACAAGTAGAACCCAGGCCTCCTGACTTTCAGGCCAGTGCTCTCTTTGAAGAGCTCTGCCAAGCCACCAAAAATATTCCCTCTTGTTTGTCTAAACAAACCTCAAGTTTTGTATGAAATTATAGGCTTTTCTGGGGGTCAAGGCAAGAATCATTTTTAAAAATGGAAGTGGGAACCTTAGAATATCTATTCTGCACTTGATTTCTAAACCACAGGTTCTTTTACTTTTCACAATGCTTGTAAAACATCAAAATTCGAATTTCATGGAGTCATTACAATTGTGGGAATGTCTGAGCTGGATCTAGGCATTACTCTCAAAAAGAGGTGAGAATAATTCTGTCTCACTCTTTAAAATCTTTACAACACATTGATTCTAGATTGGAGTAGATCAGAGGTGTCAAACTCTTGGCCCATGGAGTACAGACAAAACAGACTAAAATAGTGGATAGAGCACCGGCCCCAAAGTCAGGAGGACCTGAGTTCAAATCTGGCCTCAGACCAAACGCTTGACACTTACTAGCTGTGTGACCCTGGGCAAGTCACTTAACCCCAGTTGCCTAAAAAGAAAAAAAAGATGCTACAAAACAGACGAAAACGTAATTGGGAAATCTTTAACAAAATACATAAAAATGCAATATAATCTGTAATAACAGATAATGTTAGTCTCTGGTTTTCTAAGTCAATCTGTGGCCCACAGGGATTCATTTCTAGTTGACTAGACTAGATGATCTCTAAGATTCTTTCCAACTCTAATATCCTATGATTCTATACTTCTTTTGTATCCTAATGTACTTAGCAGGCATTCATTCAGGAAATATTCACTGATTCATATTAAATAATGTAGGCTGCATCTAAGAGTAGTCAGAAGTTTTGGTAAAGAATAATCTTCTCTAGGGAAGAATTTATGACCAAACAAGAGATAGAGAACATTATGAAATGCAAAATGGATAATTCTGATTACATTAAACTAAAAAGTTTTTGCACAAAGAAAACCAATGCAACCAAGATTAGAAGTGAAGCAGAAAGCTGGGAAACATTTTTTTGCATCCAGTGTCTCTGATAAAGGCCTCATTTCTAAAATATAGAGAGAACCGAGTCAAATCTATCAGAAAACAAGTCATTCCCAATCAATAAATGGTCAAAGGCAGTTTTCAGATGAAGAAATTAAAGCTATCTATAGTCATATGAAAAAATTCTCTAAATCACTATTGAGTAGAGGAATGCAAATTAAAACAACTCTGAGGTACCACATCACACCTGTCAGATTGGCTAACATGACAAAACAAGAAAATGATAAATGTTGGAGATATGGGAAAATGCATTGTTGGTGGAGTTGTGAACTGATCTAACCATTCTGGAGACCAATTTGGAATTATGCCCAAAGGGCTATAAAACTGCATACCCTTTGATCCAGCAATACCACTACTAGGTCTGTACCCCAAAGAGAGAATAAAAAAGGGAAGTGAGCAGAACCAGAAGAACATCATCCACAGAAACACTGTGCACTGACTGACTGTGTTAGACTTAGCTCTTCTCAGCAATGCAATGATCTACACAATTCCAAAAGACTCAGGATGGAAAATGCTGTACACATCCAGAGAGAGAACCATGGAGTCTGAATGCAGATCAAAATATACTATTTTCTTTTTTTTGTTTGTTCTTTTTCATGGTTTCTCCCTTTTGTTCTGATTCTTCTTTCACATGACTAATGTGGAAATATTTTTAATATGACTGTACATCTATAGCCTATATTGGATTGCATGCTGTCTTGGGAAGGGTGGAGGGGAGAAGAGGGAAAATTTAGAACTCAAAAGCTTATAAAAGTGAATGTTGAAAACTAAAAATAAATAATTTTTAAAAAAGAATAATCATCTCTTCTAGATATAGAGATCCAGCCTTTCCCTTCCCTTCATGTTGATGCCAAGTTAATCTTCTTCATGTTATACATCTATGTAGATACCACACAGATCTCTACATATTCCAGCCTTAAGGTCTCTCATGAGCTTTAATTTCACATTTCCAAAAGCTTACTGGGCATTTTTTAATGGCTATCCCATAAACCTCTCAAATTCAACATGTCCACGAGCAAAACTCAATCTCTTTCTACCCAAATTTAACCCTTTTCCAAACTTCCCTTATTTCTGGTGAGGCCATTACAATCCTTCTAAAAATCCAAGTTTCACAACTTCAGAGTCATTTTCAACTCCTCACTCTTCTGCACCCCACATATCCAATGAGTTGCTATGTCTTATCAATTCTCTCCCCACAACATGTCTAGCATCCATCCCCTTCTCTCCATTCATATGATCACCACTCATCATGGTGTTCCGGGATAGCGTACTAGATCTTGGAGTCAGAAGACCTTAGTCCAAATCCTGCCTCAGACACCATCTGTGTGACCCCAGACAAGTCCCTTACCCTCCTCTCTCAGCCTCTGCTTCCTAATCTATAAAATGTGGATGATAACAATAATAGCTACCTAATAGAGTTATTGTGAGGACCAAGTGAGATAATACAAGTAAAGCTCTTTGCAAACCTTAAAGCTCTCTCCATTATTATCTTACAGGAATTGCTACAATAGTCTTCTGGCTGGTCTCGTCTCAAGCTTCCCCCTCTTCACCACATTCTTCAGATAGCTGCCAAGTTAGTGTTCCTAAAGCACAGATATGACCTTGTCACTTGCCAATTCAATAAGTTCCAGTGACTCCCTTTTATCTCTAGGATTAAATACAAACTCTCCTGTTTGGCATTTAAAGCCCTTCACAACCAAATTCCAACCTTTCTTTCCAGTGTTGCTATATGTCACTTCCCTTCAGGTATTCTCTGATCTAGTCAAACTGATACTGTTCCTTACACATAAGTCTATTTTCTGCCTTTGTGCTCGTATGCAGATTGTTCCTCCCATGCCTGGAATGTACTTCCTTCCTACTTATACCTCTCAGTAATGCTTGTTTGTTTCAATGGTTGGCTCAAATACCAATGCCTGCATAAAGCCTTTCTTGACCCCCTAAAGCTGCTAGTACCTTTACCTTCCCTCAGCAAATTTGCCATTTATTAATTTTGTATATATTTTGTATTTAATTTTATGTGTACATGTTGTCTCTTTGGATAGAATGGAAACTCCGTGAAGGCAGGCACTATTTCATCTTTTGTTTGTTTTTATAGCACAGTGCCTGGTAGGTGCTTAATAATACTGGTTGATGGATTCACTGTGCATGGATCTGTTCTGTTCATTTAATCAATCAATATTTATTAAGCATCTGCTATAAGGAATTGATCTGGTTCTGGTGAAAGATAACAAAAGTTAGATAAGATATAGAACCTACAGCCATTCCTCTTCTGAAAACCCTTTTACTGTTCCCCCATTATATAGCCAATAAAGTCCCAACTTCTTGGTTTGACTTTCCAGGCCCGATAACCTTGGGCCTCCTTGTCATTACCATCTCATCTCAAATTACTTTCTTCAACATGAACTATGTGCCAGCAAAATCATACTTGTCATTCTTTGTATGTAGTCTGCATTCATGCCTTTGTTCACATTGCTGTTCCTTATGCCTAGAATAATTCACTAAATCTTCATCTCCCCATCTCCAGCTTTTAAAATATTACTCCCTCTTTGAAAACTGGCCTTTTTTGTGTTGTTCCAAAGTTCAGACTGCTGAGTGACAGTTTAGATCAGCATTTCTCGAAGTCTGGTCTAGGACCCCCTTTGAATAGGTCCATGAAGTCAAAACTATTTTCATAATAATACTAAGATGTCATTTGCCTATTAAAGTGCTCCTCTTTTTTCCAACCACATAACTGTATGAGGTCAGATTTTCTCCATATACTTCAACCAGAACAACATATCAAAACAGATTAAATGTAGAAGGAGATATGAGGATCCAGCTGTCTTCTATTAAACCAGACATTAAAGAAATTTGCAAAAATATGTAAAACAATGTCATTCTTCTTGCTAATTGTTTTTGAAAATAGTTTTTTAATGTGTTACTTATGTTAACATGTAATGAGTTTATTATTATTTTTAAATGAGTGAATATTTTAAATTTGCATCAGCTTTAATTTTTAATATGGTAAATATTGATAGCTACAACTCATATACAAAAACTCTTTGGGTTCCTCAAATTTTTAAGAGTATAAAGAGGTTCTGAGACCAAAAAGTTTGAGAACTGCTAGGTTACGTAGTACTGTGTAGAAGAAAGACCACTAGAATAGGAATGAAAAGGCCAGATGTCTAGGAGTTCCAGTCCCAGGTATTGCATTAATCAGCTGACTGAGACAAATCATTTAACCTTTTTAGTTTTTAGGTTTGGTTTCCACTTTACAAAAGTGGATTAGATGACGTCTAAATTTCCTTTCAGTTCTAATAATCAGTGAATCCATAAAATCTAGTTTGAATGCCAGCTCCCACATAATCAGAAATGATCTTTCACTTAACCTTTTTAGACTTGTTTTCCCTTTGTAAAATGAGGAGGTTGGATTAGATGACCTCCAAAGGCCCCTTTCAGCTCTACTAATCTATGAATCCATGAAGCCCAGTTTGAATGCCAATTTCCAGATGGTAAAAAATGATTTTTCCTTCTGGAGATTTCACATGGTATTTTATACTTATCTTTCTCTATTTTATGACACTTGTACAATTGTTGCATGATTACCATAGAGTATTACAATGTATATGCATTCTATATTCCCTGTACTGTAAGTTTTGAGGACAAAGACCATGACTTTTTCCCAAGTGCCTAACAGAGTGCTTTGTGCATAAGAGGTGCTCAAAAAACATTCCTGGAAGACTTAATTAATCCATTTATGACAATGTAATCACTATTTTCTTACTGACAAAAGCAAGCAGGTCAGAACAATTTACTGCCACACAACCACACCTCTAACTCATCACGTCTACTTTATAACCCATCTTCCCAGGTCACAGGGGCCACGTTGTATGATGGTGAGAACATTTGACTTGAAGTCTGAGAGATACAGGCCTGACTCCTGCCTCTGCCACTCACTATCAGGTTCAATTTCAAGTAAGTCCTTGCACCTCTTTGAGTTTTGGTTTCCTCATCTGTAAAATGAAGGGACTACATTACATTTTCTTGAAGGTCTGGACAGCCCAGCTCCAAATTCTGTGATGCTACTGCTTCTAGGGCTCTTTTGTGTTCTTCTTTAATATTACACTACTGCCCTCTCCTGGAAAATACTGCCTCACAGTGATTTCCAGCTCTCTAGTTACCAAAGTAACTATTAGAAATACAGATTATAAACCCTAATTCCAGTCACACTGAAACTATGAAAATTCAGTCTAATATGCAGCTTGGCGAGGTTTTGTGAATATATCTTCAGGAACCAAAAGCCTGTGCTTTTTAGCTCAACCCATAAAGACGGAGAATAGAAACAGCTTCCAAAGATTAGATGAGGCCCAACATCTGGATATAATTAGAAAAAAACTGAATATATTATTTGGATTTGGTCTCTTCACTGGGAAGGTGACCTTGAATTATTTGTGCAACTGTGAAGACCAAGTGCCAAAATGTCTACTCTTCCGCAAATCTTAAAGGGAGAACATTCAATAATCACTAGTTCACTAAGAGTTTTATTTTTTCAGAGAGGAAAAGATGAAGACAGCCTTATTGTGACAAAAAACCCCCAAAAAACCCAAACCAAAAACCAAAAACTATTCCAAGAAAAAACAATAGATTCTGCATGCATGAGATAAAGGTTTTAAGCTTCACAAAGAAATGCTCCTGTGTGCCCCAAATCTGCTCTCTTCCATTAGAGGATGCTTAACAGATTCTCCTTGTCTAGCATTTCTCACCCCCAACCCACTTGGATACTCACTACCTTGCTGCCAAGGAATTTCTCAAAAAATATAGCACATTGTCAACATGTTAACAAAATAGTTATGCTGCCTTTATTTTGGCTAACAATGATAGGCCATAATGTAGTAGAAAGAGCATCAGACTTGGAATTGGGAGACCAGGTATTGAGTCTGGTCTTAGGAAAGCATCTTCAACTCTCCTGGCCCTGGTTTTCTCCTCTGTAAAATAGGAGAGTTGAAGTAGATGATTTTTACGGTCCATTTCCATCTCTGAAATCATAAGATGAGATGGATGCTCAGATATACAAACTATGTTCATACAATGAATGCTACTTTTATCAAGGGAGAGGAGTAAAAATCTGACTAGCAGGTTCATAGGAATCAGAATCTGCTCTAATTAACAAGCAGCCCCAAGTGAAGAAAGTTTCTAAGTCTAAAAATGAATTATTTTTCATAAATAAATGCATTAAAACTGAGAAAGGGTGTAAATTCATAGTTTATTCCAGCTCCTATTCTTCTACTGCCCTTTTGAATTTCATAAAGATATATGTCAGTTTAACTTTTATATATGCCTGCACCAATCACTTGAATTTCTTATAGGACAGAGAGATTACAGAGTAGCAAGTGCACAATACTTTGATAATGGCATAAACTTTAAAACCATGTCATGAAAATTCTTTCAAGTAACTGAGGATGATAAGAATAATCATTCACCATTTACCCAGCTCTTCACATAAGGGCATTTTCCTCATAAGGCCCTGTGAATAGTATAAGTATTTTCAGATGAGGAAACTGAGATTCACCATTAACATGTGTCAGAGACATAATTCAAACCCAGGCTTTCTGACTCTCACAGTCATTAATACTCTTCCTTCTACATCATATTGCCATTCCATTTAGTTTGGGCAAAAGATAGACATACATGATTGCAGTCTTGAAAAATATCAATAATAATAATTCTCAGTTATGTTGAGTTTACAAAAATTTCCTCACAGGATCCCTGAGAAGCAGCATGTAGTAGTGAAAAAAGTGCTAGATTGGGAGATCAGAAGAGCTGGATGTGAATTCCTGTTTTGCTACTTAGTACCTAAGTAACCCTCAGGCAGATCACAACCTCTCTGGGACAGAGTTTCTACATCTGTAAAATGAGGGAGCAGATGAGATGATCTCTAAAGTCCCTCCAGTTGTAAATCTTCAATCCTATAAATATATAATTCTTGATGGACAAGCATGTGGACGGAAGATGGACTGGACTACACTGTCTGGTCCAAGGAGTCATGGATAGTAGGTACAGCAAGGCAGATTTTAGCTCCATCTAAAGAATTAACTACTGGGATCAGCTATCACCTTAAGAATTAAGTTTCTCATCAGTGGAAATGTCTGAGCAGGGGCTGAATTTGCCAGAATTAGTGTAAAGGGAATTCATGCTTACGGTAGAGGTTAGACAAGATGGCCTCTGACATTCTTTCCAGTTCTAAGATTTCATGAGAATCAAAGAAATTAGAAACAGCACAGTAATGGTACTGTGGTGAAGGAAGTGTTAAAATACCAGTCATACTTTATGTCCTAATTACTTGCAAATGCTATAACCTCTTTGTGAGCTGGAGAGAATATGATAACACACAAGGGAAGTAGTGTTACAACAACTCTCTTCAAACAACTGTAGTTGGAGGGAAAAAAAATGGGCTGATGGCCAAGAATCCCTGCACCATGCAGCAAAGAAATCAGTATCTGATGAAGAGTGTTGAAATAAAGACATTTCAATAGGATCTATGCCTTTGGTTTCAATACAATGAAACTACACATCAACAATAGCTGTCTTTTATTAGAGTCAGTACTTTCTGTGAAACAACACACATACCTTACTTTTTTCATCTTAAAACATTAACATTGATTCACCTAAAACATGCCTGAGTTGTCCTGAATTAGATATGTTGTTATGTTCCAAATTACCATTTTTAAAGAGACTAAGTGGAACAGTTCTAAAGGGAAAAAAATTAGAGGTATACAAGAAAAACAGAAGTTACAATTAATGTCCTTAGAGAAATTCCAGTGTGGTAGAGGAGACATACTTTTTGAAAGATCTGATTTCACTGGTATGGGTACTCTCTCCACCAAAATATACTGAAATTCCTCCACATTTCTTAAGTTGCCATGGTTAAAAAGTTCATTACGTGTTGGAGGTGGCACAGTGGCTAGGGCAGCTCGATGTGGAGTCAGGAAAACCCGAGCTTAAATTCTGTCTCAGAAATATCAGTTGTGTGAACTAGGGCAAGTCACTTAATCTCTCTGAGCCTCAGTTTCCTCATTTGTAAATTGAAGAGACTGGACTCAATGGATTCTAAAGTCCCTTCTAGCCCTAAGTCTTATGATCCTATCATAATGAGCATATTGTGCTAGTCTGGTCCTTGGATGGCAGATATACTGTCTACCCCCAGGTCGGTATTTAAAGCTTTTCCAGCTGGCTAAGACAGAAAGGTTGGAGCTTGCCCTCTCTTGGCTTAGCCTTCAAGAACCCAGGGTCATTTCTACATCATGAAGATGCAATGGAAAAAGACTACTGAAGCAAGCATATATCTTTAAAGTGACAGGAGGTCAGTAGCAAATACTAAGTGCCATCATGCAGGATGACTATGGCTATGTGTGAGGTTGACAGAGAGGGGAGAAAGGGAACATGAAACGCAATACCATTTCTTGTTTGTACTAAATAACCCTATCAACAAGCCAATGAATGAATGGTTTAGGGACTGAACCTTTTGTGGGAGTAGAATACCAAGAAGTCATAGCTTTGGAAATGTGGAAGGACAGAGGTCCCTTTTCAAAGATGGAATGGGTCGCCACAAGAGGTAGTAAACTCTCTGTCAATGAAGGACTTCAAGTGGCGGCTGGAATCACCTATAAGGGACTAAATGGAGGGGATGGCCAATTGGTTACAGATTAAAATAGAAGTCCATGATTCAAGGAAGGTAGAAAGAAAGAGAAGAGGAAAGAGAGAGAAGAGAGAGAGGAGAGATAAAACTCATTTACTTTATCTCACTAATTTTAAAAGCCTAGGTCATATTAACCTTTCCAAATTGGCATATCAAGGTTCTAATTTCTATCATTCTGGACAGCCAGCAGCTGGGAAAAAGGTAATGGTGGGACAGCATGAAAGCTAGGACTAAAAAGGGACTGTCAATCTCTCTGTAGGAAGCAACTCCTAACTGAGGTGGGGAAGGTAGTGTAGTGGCAGTAATCAGTGTGTGCCAGTTTTAGTTGGCTATAACTAGTCTAGGCGAAGCAATGTCAGTTGTTAAAATGACACAAGATAGGAGAGTTGAAGGATTCCTAGCTGTTCTTGGCTTTATTTCTGTCTGTGCCCTTGGACATATCATACACTGTTTCTTCTGTGAAATTAAATAGCAAACACCACAGCAGCTTTGGGAAGATCAATTTCCCTTGGAAGGGTGTCTGAAGATCCTTGGAAGAAAAGTCTTAAGACAAACAAGGAAACGTCTGTTTTCTATACTACTTAACTAGAACAGAAAGAAGACTAAATTCATAGTCAAAAGACTAGGGTTCAAATTGCAGCTGCATCGTTTAAGTCGTCATTTCCCCCCTGTGAACCTGTTTTCCCAATATGTAAAATGAAGGAGTTGTACTAGATTATATCTACTGTCTCTTCTAGTTCAGATGTCATGTGGTGGAGAAGGTCTTATAGTGCAAGACCGAGGTCTGAATCTGGGATCTGATACTTATAAGCTCTGCAACCTAGGGCAAATCACTGAACCTCTCTGAGCTTTGTCTATAAAATGAGGCTCATACTACTTAAACTACCAACTCACAGGACTGTTATAAAGAAAACGAAACCTTAAAGCAATATGTTTGTGTGTGTATATTTATTTTCTTCTTGTGTTCTAAGACCCTACAGCATTCCAGTACCTTCTAGCTATAGCTATGTTCTAAGGTATCTTCCTGACCTGACCTTATATAAGATTCCCCCCAAACAAGTTCCATGGGAGAGTCATCATTTTCCTTCACGTCAATCCATCCAATTTAACAAACATTTCATTACCAAGTGAATTAAGGCTTGGGAACAATTTGATTAAAGTTATTAAACTGCAAATATAGAGTAATTCTCTAAAAAAACTATAAGCTATATTTACACACTGCTATTAGGAAAGAGTTTTAGGAAGGGATATCAAAAGTTTAGGGAATCGTACTCTTGGGTAGATTTCCTGATAGAAGTTATTTAATTTCCTCTTGGAACAAAATAAAATCATTATGTTGGCATTGTTGTGGCCATAAAATTTTTTTTAAAAGACCACGTTCCTACAGAAGTACCAGTGTTACATTATTTATTTGCAATAATATAAAAGGTTATAAAACCTCTTGGTTTATTACAGAGCTCCCTCTACTGGTCCCAGATCATTAAACACTTCAAAGAAAGCACAATGGTCTCAATACTGCCTTAGTGCATAAGTTTTTAATCTGGGGTTCATGAACTTAAAAAAATACTTTGATAACTGATTTACTTTGCAAGTCTATATATTTTATTATATGTACTTAAGTACATTATTCTGAGAAGGGGTTCACAGACTACTTCACAGAATGCCAAAGAGGCTGATGATACAATAAAGGTCAAGAACCCCCCCACTAGTAAGAGGTAGCATGGCAACAGGAAAAGAAAATGAAAGGGAATCAGAACACTTGGACTTTAGTGCCAGCTCCGCCACTTTCTGTGTAATCTCAGACAAGTCACCTCTCCTCTCTGGCCTTCAAGCACTTCAAGCATGAAACACAGAATGAAGGATATAAAAGCAATATCATTAGAAAGGTTAAAAGAGACTAAGGGAAGAAGCTAAGACTCATTATGTTATGGAGGCTCTCACACCCTTTTTTACCCTATGGGATGGAAAGAGAAGAAAGACAAGCAATCAGCGACATATTTCATAAGGAACAGCTCTTCATTGGTGCACTTACCCAGCCTGTTTTCTGAGTCAGTTTGTCTATCAATCACTTACTTTTCATAGTGCCTTCCTCCTCCTCCTCTTCAGTGTTGATCACCATTGTGCCCAACTGTGATGGCAAAGTATCATCATGTTCTATCATGGTATTGGCTCCATCACTCAGGGTACTGGCAGCTCGTACTGTGCCGGTCTCATCTCCAACAGCACGGACCATTGTGCCTGAATCAGTTTCATCCTCCTCCTGTAAGAGTGCAACGCCCAGAAAAAATGAATAACTGGCTCTTACATCTGACTAATCAGGGTATACCATGCAAAAAGATGACAGCTAAAGAACTGTCTAACCTCACTGGACTAGGAGTATAGCCATTTCATCTCTTTCAGATGTGGTACAGTAAAACAAGTATGGACTAACTAAGAACCAGAAAACTATGGTTCTTATTCCAACTTAATGCATCAATTCAGATAAAGAAGTAGTAGCTAACATTTATATAGCTCTTGCTATGTGCCAGGCACTGCTCAGCACTTCATAAGTATTATCTTATTTGATCCTCTTCCCCTCTCTGGGCCTTAGAATACTCACTAAAAATGAAGAGGTTGGACTATATTATTCAAGAACCCATGATTTAGCTGGTGTGAGTATTCCTTCCATTTACATAGGCTATAAACCTTCTAGGGCTTGATGGCTGATCTTTAAAAGTTCCTGTAGTCATAACCTTTAGTATTCTACAGTCAACCTGGTGAAGAGTCTCTTGGACCTTAGCTATGCTGGTCCTTGCATAAAAGATACATAGCTAATTCTTGGGCCTATATTAGGAATGTTTTCAACTTGGTAGGACCTGCTGAGGCTTATGTAGAATGGATGGACAGCTTTCAAGGGCCCAGAGTCACCTCTATGCCCTGATGACTTAGAAGATCTTTGCTGTATGATGCTAAGTAGAGTATGGTGCCGCAAGGAGGCCCAGCGGATAGAGCACTGGGCCTAGAGTCAGTAGTATCCAAATTTAAATAGATTTGAGGCCAGACCTCAGACACTTACTAGCTGTGTGACCTTGGAAGAGTCATCTCAGTTTCCCCATCTGAAAAATGAGGATAATAATAGTACCTACCTCCCAGTGTTGTTGTGAGGATCAAATAAGATAATAAATGTTAGCTACTATTATAATCATTATTGTTATTGTTATTATTAAGTAAACACCAAGTGGTTATTTCCTAAACAATAAACAGGCAAAATATAAACCTTATAAAATGTATTTAATCACCCGGGGGCATCAGACAAAATCTTGGAAGGGTACTTTAACAAATGCCACTGAAAAATAAATACACCTAGCTAAGTCACTTGGCCTTTTTGGGCATTAGTTTCTTCATTTGTAAAAAAACAGAGGAGAATGAGGTTGCGGATGGAGTAAATGATCTCTCAGCTCCCTTTCAGCTCTAAATCCTATATCCTCCACTGGTTACAGAGCACAGAATGTTAGTGCTAGAGAAGATTTGAGAACAATCATTTCATTTTACATACAGGGAAACTGAGGTCCAGAGAAATGAGGTGGCTTGTTCACCTCATTACCTGTATCACATGGGTAATAAGTAGTACAGTTAAGATTCCACAGTGGTCCTGAAAGGCAAGAAATAGATGACCTTCTGCACTTTAAATCTTCCCCTCACTAGGTCACAACAACAACAGATCACAAAGCCAATGGGACACTGTCACAGGAAGGCTTTAAATATAGAACTGAATGACAAATTGTTGGGATGTCATAGAAGAGATTCACAATTTACGTAAGGGTTGGACTAGATGGTCTCTGAGGTCCTTCCCAACTGTCAATCAAGGAACAGGGAGGGCTGGGGGAGATGGGAGGCCTTGGACTCCCCAGGAGAAGGGCACAAAGAAGGGGTGCCTCAGAGAGGTATGAAGGAGGGCCAGAGAGGTCTGACATCATCCATTCAGGTACTATGGAGAATACCAGAACACAGAGGGACTCTCAGGACTTAGAACATCTGGATCATAGATAGAGCTAGAAGGAACCTTAGATGGCTTCTGGTTTAACCCTCTCATTGTACAGATAAGAAAAGTGATTTGCCCAGGTCACAGAAGAAGTGTTAGAGCCAAAACTTCAAACTAATTGAACCCAGATCCTCTGAATCCAGATGCAATGCTCTTTCCACTGTACCGTGATCAGTACGGGAAGATTCAGGGTCCTATAGTTTGGGTACTCACCATTATGGCCAATTTACCTCAAAAGTTAAGCTCTTTTGGCCTCTAGACTGCCTAGAGTACTCTCTCTCATAAATACACACACACACACACACACACACTTCTGAGGTGATGCCTGTCTCCTGCTAATTATAAATATCATTTGGTAGACAGAGAGTCAGTATGGAACAGCATATAGAGTATTGTCCTTGAAGTTAAGACCTGGGTTCCTGTCCCATATTTGACACAAACATCCAGTACCCCAAGTTCCTCTCTAAGACTAAGTTGCAGATAAGTTGCTGATCTGCAGTCACGGAGAGAGTTTCCACATTGAAAGTTCTACCCCACTGAGAAAATCACCGATCTGGATCATTCCCTTTTTCCCACCAAATAAATGGGTCTAAAGAATTCTGAACTGGGGGCCAGGAAACCTGATTCTCATTAGGACTCTGCTACTAAACCTGGGAAAAACACTTCCCTTTTTTGGACCTCAGTTTCCTCCTGTCCGGGGAGTTGGACAAGATAGGAGGTTCTCCAAATATGTTCCAAGAATCCCTGGGGGTTTCCAAGATCCTATCAGGTAGTTTGAGAGGTTAATACTAAGACTTTATTTGCCTATTAAAATATTCCTCCTTTTCCCAACTACACATTTGGGTAAGGCCAAATTTTCTTCATATACTTCAATCAGAACAACATAATAAAATTGAATGAATGCAGAAGCAGATATGAGAATCCAGTTGTCTTCTATTAAGCCAGACATTAAAGACATATGCTAAGATACGTAAAACAATACTGCTCTTGTTTAAAATTTTTTTTGTTTTGGAAAGCAGTTATTTTTCATTAAAAATGTGTTATCTATGTTAACATGTAATGGGTTTATTACTACTATTTTTAAATGATTAAATATTTTAAAATTTTATCAGTTTTCATTTCTAATTCAGTAAATATTATAGATATAATAAATATAAATGAAAGCAATCTGGGGGTCTTCAATAATTTTTAAGAGGATAAAGGGGTCTGGAGTCCAAAAAGTTTGAAAGCCATTAGACTAGATGATCTCTAAAGTTGACTCCTCTTCTATAACCTAAGGTCTCTTTCTAGCTCTGCAATTGTGTGACAAGATAGCTAAAGCAGAAGTGACTCAGGGGACTAAGAGAAAAACAAAACCAGTCACAATTTTAGGAGAGAGAGGCCAAGAAAGGACTGAAGCCAAACTTCGGCCTTACACCAAGGACAAGTCACCTCCCAAAAGTCCCTCTCTACTTCAAAGACAGATCTTAGAGGGCCTAACCATAGAGCCCAGAGGCCTGGGGCTTTCTGCCACTCACAGAGTTGTCATCATCATCCTGATCCAGCTCTCGCTGCTGTGCTTCTTGGCGTTTCAGTTTGACATCCATGGCTTCATTAATCAAGTCGCGTAGTATTGACACTCCTTTTGCACTCTTAACAAATGGATGCTTGAAAAAAACAAGGGCAGCACATCGTCAACATAAAGCTGTCCAGAGCACTTAAGCTCTGCTTACCACACAGTCCTGAATAGCAGACAAGCACATCTACCTCTGTTCAACAGCTTCTCTACCAAAACGCCTCCCTTCCCTCCTCCCCCCACCTCCACATCTGAGCCATCCTTCAAGGCCCAGGTTAATGCCAACCTTCAAGAGGATGCTTCTAGGTGACAACAAGCTCTCCTTCCCTTGAACTTCTATACACGTAGCCTCAAAATCACTCACCAAATACTTAATGATATACTACCACCTTGGGATAGATAAAGTGTGTATTGCCACTCTGCATGATCATTTAACATTTCTTCGTGTATTTGGCAAAAGCCTTAGTCTTGGGATCCAGAGACCAAGATCACAGGCTCAGTTCTGCCACTGACATACTTTGTGTGACTTTGCTTCCAGTTATTTCCTTTCTCTGGGACTCAGTTTCCTCATAAGTGTATGAGTTGAGGAGAATAATATCAGCACAACCTCCCTCAGAGGCCTAGTGTGAAGACAGTACTTTGTAAACTCTCAAGTCCTCCATAAATTTTGAGCTCTTATTATTCTTATCTTCTCAAAGTGTAAAGGTCACGTCTCATGCTACTATGAACCTCCCTGAAAGCCTAGCACGGTTACTAGACATACTGACATCAGATCTTGAAACCAGAGTTCACCTATGGGCTCATGAAATTAGCAATTATGTAATTATGGCAAGTCACTTTAACCTCCATGAACCTCAGTATCTTCACCTGTAAAATGGGAATCAGAATACTGTGGTGAGGCAACTATGAAGTAGTAAGGTAAGTGTGACTTCTTATTACTAAGAACAGTAGTGGATGTACCATAAAATATTTCTCAACAAATGAATGGCCATAATATGGAAGACTGATAAACAATCCTTGAAATAAAAGTAACTGCATCTTACAAAAGAATTGCATGAGAAGGGCAAATGGTAGTAAAGAGAAAATTTCCTATACATGTACCATTGGACTATAAATTCCTAACCTTTGTATACCCAGTGACCAGCACACCTCCACACATAAAGCAGGTTTGAATAAATATCTATTTAATTAAGTTAACTAGGAGTAAGGAGAGTTGGGGTCAGGCTCTGCTCCAAGCTGGCCTATGACCCTTGGTATGTCCCTTCCTCTTTCTGGGTCTGTTTCCACATCTAGAAAATGAGGGGCTTGATCTCAATGACTGAAAGGTCCTTTCTAGTTCTAACGTTCTATGGCTTACAGAGTTATAAGGATTCAATCACCCTTTTTTTTTAAAATTCCATTTTATAATTAATCATGGAACATTCAGCAAATAAATGATTTTTATACCAGTTCACTTTCTTTCCAACTTTTATGACATAGGCAAGAGGCAAATAAAATCAACATCACTTATGAGTCTATGAGTAACTGTCACATGTTCCATGTACACAGGCACAAAATAACTAATGAAGCAGGTCCGAGGCAGGTTCTGTGGGAAACGTGCCAGTTTCAAATCCCAGTTCTGCAATCTTGTTCATAAGCAAATCCCAACCTCTCTGAGACTCAGCTTCCTCATCTGTAAAATGGGGATAATAATCCACATAATGTTATAAAGAAAGTATTCTGTGAACAAATAACTGTCCTCTTCAAAGATGCTCTAAGGAAGAGCCCTTGAGAGGTGGTGGCTTGCCCACAGTCACCTGGCTAGTAAAGGATACTCTAAAAAGTTACACTGGTCACTTCTTCCTTGGTTATTACACCCCAAACTTCTTGAAGTATCACTTAAGACTATACCTAACCTCCTCAGCCTTAAGGTGTCTCTATTTGCCTGCCAAGATAAATTACCACATTTATCTCCATCACATGTTCCAGTCTGTCACTAGGGACGCTGGCCAGGTGAGTTCCATACCTGAAGGAGCTGAGTAGCTGTGGCCCGGTGCTCAGGGCTCTTCACAAGACACTGCTTCACAAAATCAGCAAAGCTGTCAGACCAGAGCTCTGGCTTTCGGAAAGTGGGAGGGGGATTTGTAGGAATCATGAAGATGGCCTGAAACAAAAAGTTTTTCAAAGGTGGAAAATGTGATACCTCATTTGAAATTTTACTAGGGAAGCTAATGAAAAACGAAATTTAAAACTGAAGGCAGAAACCATGTATCCTGTATCTGTGCCTAGCACTGTACCAACCAAGTCCAGCACATTATATATACCAGGCATCTTTACAACGAATCATGGTATATAAGTGAATGAATGAAAAAAGACTTCATTCTTTCCACTGACGTGCCCCACTAGATACTAACAAAAGTCTGAGTATTTCAAAGCAGAGAGACTATGGAGTCATTTTCCAAGTCTTCCTTATTCATGTCTTTCTGAAACTTATACTATCCCATCCATCATTATTTTCAGCTCATTTCAGATGTGCTGCCTCCTAGTAGTCACTACTAGTGGCCCCTGAAAGGCAGAAGCCAATTCCAAAAGTTATGAACTCCAAGAGCACCCTCTCACTCTACGCCAGTGACCACCACTACCACTTATGGTGCCCACTGTCCATGGAGTAGCCAAAAAGAACAGGACTACCAATAAGGCCACTGGGTGGCCTTAGCCAAGTTACTTACTTTTCCAATTTTAGTTTCTCCATTTGTCAAATGAGGGGAGTTGCACTAAATGGCTTCTAAGGTCTCTTCTACTTCCAGAATTTTATTAGTCTACAACGTTTGGCATTCACCAAAAATGTTAAGGGGCTGGTTATATTCCAAGTTGGTTCCCATACCACATTCCTCAAAAAAAACTAATAAGATTAGCTGAACATTTTAAAATCAATTGGAAATACTTGAACAAAATCACAACACAACATAGTTATGAAGCAGTGATGTTATATGCTGTAGTTAAATTCTTTGATGTCAAAAATAACGTTATCCTGTGAGTTTCCAGTAAAGGGAAAGTTACAACTTTTCTAAAATAAAACTCTTGGCAGAAATGATAAAAATTATTTAGTTTTAAATCAAGTTTCCATGTAAGTACAAACCTCCACTCCCATCCACTTATGTGCAAAACACCAAACTACGAAAAACTCTTCACTTAGACACATATATCCACTGGGAAAAAATTCTCCCTAAAGGGAAACTGACTAGCACCAATTATTTCTTTGATGTGCTATTCAACAATAAGAGTACAATATATAAGAGGTAGGTGCTTAAAGGATCAAAGCCAACTTTCAATGTAAACGAGAGTTAGGCATCTGTGCTAGCTAAGAATCCAAAGCATTTGCCTCTCCTGGTCTTCCACTCACTTCCATCTGGTGCTAATACTCCTCTGTAGTAAGTCAACACTCACTTATTGGAAAATTCATTCATCCACTCTAGGTGACAGTATCCTTCTCTGTAAAATGAAGGCATAGGATTAAATGTTCTCTAAGTTTTTTTTATAGCTTTAATACTCTGGCTCATGGTCCTTTCCAACTCTGACACTTGTGAAACTATGAACCAACTAGAAACTATCTCATTAGTTTTCCATCAATTTCCTCACCCTCATTGGATGAATATCAGCATATGGGGGTTTTCCTTCTGCCATTTCAATAGCAGTGATTCCCAATGACCAAATGTCTGCCACACAGTTGTATCCAATTTCCTGGATCACTTCTGGAGCCATCCAGAATGGTGTTCCTATCACTGTATTCCGTTTTGCCATTGTATCCTAAATGGGAAGCAGAAAAAAAAAACCCATGAAATAATAGAAGCAATAGCAGAAATGGAGTTGCAAGCAGAAGAATATAAGGGTTTTTTTCCTATCTGCTTTTTTATTTAAAAAAACAAACAATTCATTCAATAGCTCTGACTGCACTGTAAAACTTTCTCATCCAATCTCAACTCCCTCATCTGATTTCATAGCACTCTACACTCCTTTTAAATACTTATTCAATCTAAATTTGAATTATATTCATCTGTGTCCATGACTAAGCAATTTTATAAGATTAGTATTGGTAGTAGAAAGCAGACCCACCTAGAAGTTAGAAGGTCTCTCACTAAGTTATTGTGCTGACATATTACTCATTCTTTATCTATCTAGTTTATTTTAAATGTTTTTAGCATTCATTTTTAAAAATTTTGACCTCCAAATGCTCTCCCATGATAACCAAATACCAACTTGTTCTGCCTTTCCCTAACTGATGGGCATCCCCTCAATTTCCAATTCTTCTGGCACAACAAAAAGAGCTGCTATAATTATTTTTTACATATAGGTCTTTTCCCTTTTCTTTGATCTCTTTGGGATATCTAATACTGGTACTGCAAGGTCAAAGGGTATGGATAGTTTTATAGCCCTTTGGGCACAGTTTCATATTGTTCTCCAGAATGTTTGGACAAGTACACAACTCCAACAACAGCGTAGCTATTTTTCCACATCCCCTCTAGCATGTCATTTTCTTTTTCTGTCATGTTAGCCAATCAGAAAGGTGTGAGGTGGTATCTCAGAGTTATCTTAATTTGGATTTCTCTAATCAGGAGTGACTTAGAGCATTTTTTCATGTGACTGTTGATACCTCTGATTTCTTCTTCTGAAAACTACCTGTTCATATCCTTTGATCATTTATCAACAGGGGAATGGACTCTTATTTTTATAAATTTGGTTTGGTTCCCTATATATTTGAAAAATGAGGCCTTTATGAGAGAAATTTACTATACATTTCCCTTCTAGTTTCCTGCTTTCCTTTCAATTTTTGGATGCATTTGTTTTGTTTGTGAAAAACCTTTTTAATTTCATGTAATCAAAATTATCCATTTTGCTTTCTATGATCCTCGTTAACTCTTATTTGGTTATAAACTCTTCCCTTATCCACAGATCTGACAAGTAAATTTTTCCATGCTTCCCTAAATTTATTTATGATATGACACTTTATGTCTAAATCATTTATCCATTTTGACCTTAGTTCAATATACAGTTTGAGTTGTTGGTCTAATTTCTGTCCAGCTGCTTTCCACTTTTCCCAGCAACTTTGGTCAAATAGTGAGTTCTCTCCTCAAAAAGCTTGGATCTTTGGGTTTATCAAAAATTACATTACTACAGTCATGTACCAGATCTAACCAATGATTTCACCACTTTGTTTCTTACCAGTACCAAATTTTGACACTTTGTAATATAGTTTAAAATCGAGTACTGCTAGGCCAGCCAGATTCCTTTTTTTTTTTTTCATTGATTCTCTTGATATTCTTGACCATTTTCTTCCACGTAAATTTTGTTATCTTTTTCCTAGCTCTATAAAATAATTATTTAGTAGTTGATTGGTATAGCACTAATTTAGGTAGAATTGTCATTTTTAATATATTGGCTTGGTCTACCCATGAGCAATTGTTCATGATCTGTCTTTATTTGTATGACAAGTGTTCTATAAAAACCTAAAAAGACTTACATGAACTAATACAAAGTGAAATGAGCAGAACCAAGAGAACATTGTTCACAGTAACAGCAACATTTTGCAATGATCAACTATGATAGACTTAGAGGCAGTTAGGTGGCGCAGTGCATAGAGCACCAGCCCTGGAGTAAGGAGGATCCGAGTTCAAATCTGGCTTCCGACACATAACAGTTCCTAGCTATGTGACTTTGGGCAAGTCACTTAACCCTAATTGCCTCACTAAAACAAAAACAAAAACTATGATATACTTAGCTGTTCTCAGCAATACAATAATCCAAGACAACTGCAAAAGACTCATGATGGAAACCATTATCCACATCCAGAGAAAGAACTGACGGGAGTGTGAATGCAGACTGAAACATACTATTTTCACTTTATTTTTTTCATGGTTTTTTCCTTTTGCAAACTGTAATTGCTTTACAAACTGTTTCTTCTTTCACAACATGACTAATGTGGTAATAGGTTTTACATGATTGTGCATATATTTAGAACTCAAATTTCATAAAAAATGAATGTTAAAAAATTGTTTTTATATGTAATTGGGGAAAAAAACAATACATACATATATACAGAAAAGAGTTCTGTAATTTTGTTCATATAGTTCCCTATATAGTTCACATAGTTTGTCTCAGCAAATAGACTCCCAAGTTTTTTATGTTGTCTGCGGTTATTTTAAATGGAATTTCTTTATCTTTTACTGCTGGGTTTTGTTGGTAGTATATAAAAATGCTGGTGATTTAAGTGGGTTTAGCTGGCTTTATTAACTGTTTCAACTAGTTTTTAAGTTAATTCTCTGAGGGTTCTCTAAGTATACCATCAGATTATCTGTAAAGAGTGATAGTTTTGTTTCCTCATTGCCTATTTTTATTCCTTCAATTTCTTTTTTTTAATCTTATTGCTATAGCTAGCATTTCTGCACAATATTGAATAATAATGGTAATAACAGACATTCTTGACTCACCCCTGATCTGTTTATCCTTATTACAGATATTGCTTGCTCTTCGTGTTAGACAGATACTACCTACCATTTTAAGAAAGGCTTTATTTATTCCTATCCTATCTAAGGTTAGGAATGGCTGTTGTATTTTGTCAAAAGCTTTCTCTGCATCTATTGAGATAATCATATGATTTTTGTTGTTTTGGTTATGGATATGGCCAATTATGCTGATAGTTTTCCTAATGCTGAACTAGCCCTGCAGTCCTAGTACACAACCCACCTAGTCATAGTGTATGATCTTCGTGGCATATTGCTGTAATTTTCTTGTTAGTATTTTATTCTAAAATTCTGCATCAATATTCATTAGGGAAATTGGTCTATAGCTTTCTTCTTCTTTTTGTTCTCCCTGGTTTAGGTATCAAAAATCACATTTGTGCTATAAAAGGAACTTGGTAGGACTTCTTTACCTATCTTTTTCAAAGAGTTCATATAGTATTGGGATTAACTGTTCCTTAGATGTTTGGTGGAGTTCACTTGTATACCCACCTGGTCCTGGAGATTTTTTCTTCGGGGGCTTATTTATGGCTTGTTTAATTTCTTTTTCTAAAATGAGGTTAACAAGAGGACTTTGTACACAATAACAGCCACATTATGCAATGACTAAGATTGTTTAACTGAACCCTTCTCAGCATTACGAGGATCTAAGACATCTCCAGAAGCCTCGGGATGGAAAATGCTGTCCACATTCAAAGAAAGAAGTATGGAAGTCAAATCGTGATCACTTATTTTTAACTTCTGTTGAGTTTTGTTTCATCTTTCTAATGGTTCCTCCTATTGGTTTTAATTTTTACTTACAACTTCACTAATGTGAAAATATGTTTAATGGGTATGTAAATGTAAAGCCTATATCAAATTGTGCGCCGTCTTGGGGAGGGTGGGGGGGGAGGAAGGGGGAGAAAAAATTTTCAACTCAAAAGCATATGGAAGTGATTGCTGATAAATCAAAATAAATTAATAAAACTTAAAAAAAAAGAAAAAAGCCCTCATGACACACACACAAAAAATAAATAACATGGGGTTAAGTATTTTATTTTTTCTTCTGTTAACTGGGCAACTTATATTTTTGTAAATATTCATCTTTTTCATTAGATTGTCAGTTTTATTGGCATATAATTGGGCAAAATAACTCTTAATAATTACTTTAATTTCATCTTTATTGGTGAGCAGTTTTCCTTGATAATGTCTTGAAATATGACATCTATGGTTTCTTGAAATATGATTTTTTTTATCATGGCTTTCAAGTAGTCCAATAATCCTTAAAATATTTCTCCTCAATCTATTTTCCAAATCAGTTGTTTTTCCAATGAGATATTCCACATTTTCCCCCTATTTTTTCATTCTTCTGACTTTGTTTTATTGTTTCTTGATGTGTCTTGGAGGCATTAGCTTCCACTTGCTCAATTCTAATTTTTTTTTTGGTCAATTCTAATTTTTAAGGAATTATTTTCTTCAGTGGCCTTTTGTACCTCCCTTTCCATTTGGCCAATTCTGCTTTTTAAGAAATTATTTTCATCAGTGAAGTTTTGTACCTCTTTTACCATTTGGCAATTCTGTTTTTTAAAGTGTTATTTTCAAGAAAAAAAAATTTTTTAACTAAAGTGTTATTTTCTTGAATATTTTTGGTACCTCTTTTGCCAAGCTTTTGACTTTTCATAATTTTCTTGTATTGCTCTCACTTTTTTCTCCATTTTTCCTCTATCACTCATATCTGATTTTTAAAAACATTTTTTAGCTCTTCCAGGAATTCTTGTTAGGCTTATGTCCAATTCACTTTTTTTTTCTTTTAGGCTTTGTTTGTAGCTATTTTGACATCATTATTCTCTTTTGAGTTTGTGTCTTGATCTTCCCTGTCACTATAGCAACTTTTTCAGTCAAGTTCTTTATGTTAAATTTTTTGACCTATGTCAGGAACTGGAGAAAGAGGAATTGGAAACGTGTGGGAGAAGTGGTTGAAAACCCACTCCTGGAAGTTGCAGTACAGGAGGAGCGCAGAGGGGTTGGATGAACTGTCCTAAACTTTAGTCTTTCTTGTGCTACCCTTTTCAGGACTAGTTCTGGGTCTTGGAAGTTTGTAGTGCTTCTAAAATGGTGTGATCCATGGAGAGGTGTGGTCACTGCTCACCTGGTCTATACTCTCTGACTCTTATTCAGGAAAGGTCCCTGATCTTTTGAATCCATAAAAGCTACTGCCCCTCAGGGCTCATGCTCCCTTGTGACAGAAAGTGCTCCCCTCTGCCCTGAAGCTGTGACCCAGAAGTGGGTATAGGCAATGGAGTTGTCAAACTGTGCCAGTCCTTCGCCTAGTGCTGTCACAGGGGTCCCCTATGATTTCTTTCTGACCACTTTCCTGATGCCCTTCTTGTCTCTGGCATGTGAGCTCCTGAAGCTGCTGCCACATCCAAGGCCCATAGCTGGTGTTGCCACCACAGGGGCTCTGGGTCAGCCCCCATCCCAGTGTCATAGACCTTTCCTTCTGACTTCCTGAGTTGTCTTGGGTTGCAAAAATATCTCACCCCAACCTTTTGTTGGCTCTGCCACTCCAGAATTCAATTAGAGGCATTACTTTTAAATCATTTGGAGGGGAACGTTGGGAGAGCTTGGCTGTAAGTGCTTCTTCTTCTCCACCATCTTGGATTCCTCCACTACAAGCCCTCTCTTACTCATTCTTGAAAAGCCCAATTCAATGACCAGATCTTCAAAGCTTTCACTGACACTTTCTAGTCATTAACAACCATTTCTCTCGGATCTCTGAGCCCTTTCAGAAACTTTCTAATTGTAATACTATTTTATAGTTATTTGTGTTGATGCCTTATTCCTTTACTAGAGGTTAATCTATATAAGGTCAAGGACTGTGATTTATCTAAAATCTGCATCCCCTCCTATGCCTGGCTGGCAGTGTACATCTAGAGAGTGCACACTTAATAAGTAGTTGCTGTACTATGGTTGTAGAGATAAGGGCTATTAAAGCAAATCACTTCTTTACTCACTGTAAGCTGACCGGCTACTCCAAAATCTGCAAGTTTTGCATGTCCTTCTGTATTTAGCAAGATATTTCCAGCTTTAATATCTCGGTGTATTTTTCTCATAAAATGAAGGTATTCTAGTCCTTTAAGAGTTGATTGCAATATTGTAGCTATTTCATCTTCTGTCAACTATGAAAAAATGAGAACAAAAAAATTTAAACACAGTGCTATAGTATAGTCTCAGTACATGAAGAAAGAGAAAAAAAATGAGATTAAAGTCATTATGATGAATAAAATATTATCCATTGTAAATTGTCCTAATAGGTCCTTGATTATAGGATCACAGACTCAGAGCTAGAAGGAACCTGAAAAATCACCCAGGCCAACTCCCACCTCTTAGAGATGAGGAAACTGAAGCCCAGAGAGATTAAATGTCTTGTCCCAAGTTCATACAATTAATAACTGGCAGTTAGCATTTGAAACTAGGTCCTCCCACTCCAGATCCAGCACTCTTTCCATTATATTACCATGTCTTTCCAAGAACAATAATTGAGAGCCCCCTAAATGCCAAGCAGTTATATTTTCCAAAGCCTCAGTTTATCCAACACCATCTCTCACCCCTACTCCTGACCTACATCAGGCACTAGAAAAAGAGGAATTGGAAATGTGTAGGAGGAGTGGTTGAAAGCCCACTCTGGAGGGTGAGAATATAGAAGGGTTAAAATTCATAACACTCCACCACCTTTCTAACTTCATTCTACAATCTGGGCCAACACTCTAGGTTCAAAAGCAGTGCCTATTTGTCAGGAGATGTGGCTGCTGGCCATAGAAGCCATCATTTTGTATGTTGCCACTACACCTTAACCTTGGTCAGGGAAATCTGAAGCCAGGCTTCTCATCTTTAGAGGATCACCTACCACAGCCAAGCCACAGCCACAGCAGGGAGGAAAGACGAGGTTAGAATACTGGCTGGGCCCTGAATCTTCAAACCTCTATGCCATGACACAGCAGATAACTAAAGGGTTGAATTGTCCTATCACCAGTATCAGTACCCAGCTAGATCTCAGCCATCTGGAGTCTTGACATTCTTGGTCCTAGCCTGGGACTTCCTCCTGGAGTGGAAGAAAGCTTAGACCAAGTAGGAACCAGAAGACCCATGGAGCAGCAGTGGCCTAGTGTTTAATCTCATCTCAGCAGGGATAGCAGGGGCTTTTGTCCTACCCACCATAGGGCAGGAAGGGGTGTCAGATAACCTTGAGGGGGAGTGGGGTTTTGCTTCCATAAGCTCTTACCACCCTCACCTTGATGGAGGTAGGAAGGCAATGTAGCAAGAATAAAAGAAAATGAATAATTCTAATGGTACATGGAGTCCCATGAGATGTTAAAAAAAAATATAAGAATGCTTGAAAGATCCTCTATGGAGGATCTATAAGAAAATATGGCAAAAAGTTACAGAGGATAAACAAGTATGGTGGGGCTACAATTCGTATTGGTGAGAAAAATGCCCACAACAACAAAATAGATAATTGTTCTAGAGCTAGAAAATATTTTGGAGGCCTTCTAAATCAACTCTCTCATTTTAAAAATGAGGAAACTGAGGTACAGGTAAATTAAATGACTTGCCCAAAATCACACAGGATGTTAAAGTAGCAGTGGTGGGATTTCAACCCAGCTCCTCTGACGCTAGAGCCAGTGCTATTCTCGCTACACTACATGGTCTCCTACACTACCTGCACACAAGTTGTGGTTGGTAGCATGCTGTGTGGCACGACTACCACAAATCTCTCCACATCTGTCTTTTGGGTGACCCATTATTATGATCCTTCACAGAATGAGTAGGATTGTTTTATTCTTTTTTTAATCTTTTTTTCATTTTAGACTTAAATACTAAAACTTAAATATATAAGGAAAGAAAAAGAAACATATAAACTTAAATATAAAATAAGAAAAGAAAAAAAATGTTTTATTCTCTGTACTCTTGGCTAGGCTCTAGCACAGTGCCTGCCACATAGCAGGTATTTAACTAATGCTCACTGATTAACTGACCAAATGAAGTATTAAAGTTATGATATATGGGTGTCAGTAAGATATTGGACTTGGAATCAAAAGCCATGGGTTCATGTCTAGGCTTCACAACTACTAGCTATATGACCCGGGGTTAATTTCCTTAACTTCTCAGCCCTGGTTTCCTCATCTGTAACATGAAGATAATGGAATTAAGCAGACAGGGAAGGAATTATTGTCAAGATCCAATGAGATATATACAGTTTATGTAAAGCACCCTGCAAATGTAGCTATCATTATTATTATTATTATTTAACACTGGAAGGAATCCCTAGGCTCCCTTGGTACCTACAAATGTAAAGAGATCCAGAGGAAGGTCCCTAGCATGTAGGTGAATACCCCAGGAGGATTTTCCAGAAGATATGGACAAGTGTCCTACAGATGAAAGGGTAGTGATGTGTTGTAATCTGCATCACTGAAGGGAGTGCCCATAATAATGGATCACACACCACTGGAAAATTATAGATGGAGAATAGCTCTGGAAAGGGTGCGGAAATCGTGTGATATGCACTGCTTAAAGAAATAAGTCTTCAACAGTGAGACCAGAGTTTTAAGTATCTTACTAAGTATGGCAGTATTATCATTATTTAGCACTAGCCTTAGATTTATACTACTCTATCCACACACTCACCAAGGTCCCCTGAGGGCCAGGAACATGCATTTGTGAGATGTGGTCAGGGCTCCCAGGCATAGTTATTAAGGAGAAGAAAAAATGGTTCACACAAGGACCAAACCCATGATTTAAGCCTCATTAACTCTATATTCTTAACCAAGTGAGCTACCTGATCTAAAATAATCAGAGAACTTCTTAAATATTTACATTCTATACAAAGCCTTTCATTTCAACATTCAGAACTGCCCCAGATCTGATCAATGTGCTGTGTTTCTTGCTTATGTAACTGTATTTTAATGGAAAGACTATCGGGCAAAAAAGTCAAATGACTTGGCTTTGATACTTGGCTCTACTAACTAGCATGTGACATTAGGGGAGATCCCTTCACCTCTCTGAGCCTCAGTTTCCTTAACTATAAAATGGAGATGGTTATACTTGTATTGATAATTTCTCAGGTGTGTTGTGAGCCTCAAATGGAATAATGTATATAAAGTGCTTTATAAACTTTAAAATCCATGTGTTGTCATTGATCATCACCTCAAATGAAGCCCTAAGCAAGTGATGGGAGGTGGTGGTGGTGGTGTAAATATTACTTCACACAAACTGATCAAATATCTGTCTTGTTAAAAAAAAAAAACTTGGAACAAATTCTTAAAATCAATCACTTTCTCATACTTTTGGAATGTATTTTAAAAACTCACTAGGATATTGCCCCATCCACTGAATTAACACCTTGAATAAAGCAAGCATGATTGCTGCTAAAAGTGCTAAAAGATGGCAGCATACCACTTGGTCTGTGGAGTGTTTCCTAATCTTCCCAGCTGGAAATGATCTTTCCCTCATCAGGCCTTAAACAACACAGTTTATGTACTTTCTTTGTTCTGTTTTGATCAATAGTTATTTGTCAAGGTCACATCACCCCTAATAGTATGCTTCATGAGGGGGGCAGTGAAAAATCTCAGTTCAAGGATATGTGTTTGCACCTTAACTCTTCCTCATACCAGTGATGTAACCTGAGACAATCAATCAAAAATTAAATGGCAAGTCTCTTAACCTCTGAAAAAGGAGTTGGAAGGTGACTTCCAAGGCTCCTTTTAGCTCCAGATATGATCCTTTGCTATAAGGAAAGGAGCTTAATCTTATTAATGAAAACCTAGTATAGGGTTTTGTACAATTTTGTCTTTAATAAAAATTTGCTGATAACTGCACATGTACAACTTATATTGAGTTGCTTGCCTTTTCAATGAGGGTGGGTGGGGAAGGAGGAAGAGAGAAAATTTGAAACCTAAAGTTTTAAAAACATATGTTTAAAAAAATGTTTTCACATGCTACTGGGAAATAATATAGGAAATGGGGTACGGAAGTCTATCCTGCCCAACAGGAAAATAGAAGGGGAAGGGGATAAGAGAAGGGGAGAGAGATAGAAGAGAGGACAGAGTAGGGGAAGGGATATTCAGAATGCATGACATCTTGGGGTGGGGGGAGATGGGGTGAAAATTTGGAACTTAAAAACTTGTGGAAGGGAATGTTGAAAACTAAAAATAAATAAATTTATATTAAAAAAAAAAAAGAAGACAGGAAATGTAGGGGGAACCAAGGTTGTGAAGGGCTTGTATTATTGCCTACCCCTATATTTGTCCATCTTTTCCACTGCAATAGAATGAGATGTTTTATCAAATGCATTAATAAACTTTAAGTTAACTATGAAAAAATAAAATAAAATAAAAATAAAAATTTGCTGAACTGACTTTTTTTCACTTGAAATGCAACACAAGTTGACTTTTTGTAGCAGTAGCAAACTAACCATCCCCATTACATTTTGTTACATTGAAATTACATTTCATTCCTTAACCGGGTACTGTTTAGGTGGTAGAGAGAGTTGACAGCGGGAAGTCTAGCTAAAATTTAACATTCGTTACAGATGATTTACAAAACAGATTAAGATTTGCTTGTAACAGGGGAGTGGAAAGAACACTGGACTTGTAGAGCCTCAGCAGGAATCCTGCCTCTCTGTTGCTCACTACCTAGAGTGAACAAGACAAGAGACTTGAGAGTCATGAAGACCAGGATTCAAATACTACCTCGAGACACATTAATTGGACAATGCTGGGCAAGTTAATTAACCTCTCTGTATCTAAATTTTCTCACGTATAAAATGAAGAGGTTGAATTCAGTGGCTTCTAAGGTCTCATCTGACTCTAAATCTATGGTCCTGTGACCTTGGACAAGATACTTCTTTATTCTTTAAAATAAGGTGACTGAAACAGATAAAAGTGTAGATAACTTCAAGTTATAAAATTCCATGTCATAAAGTTCTTCCAACTCCAATATTCTATGATTTAAAAAAAAATCAGGAAGACTGGTGCTAAGATTGATTATGTAAAATTGATATATCTAAACAGCCACATTTGTGAGGCATCAGAAAACATGGAGAAGGAGGGTAGCATTTGGAGAAAGAGATGGAGTTATGGAAAAGAGCCAAAGGGAAAGAAGAGAAATTTGACAGTCCTGCTCATAGATATGGCAGTCATAGGCATGCAAATCAACAAAAAGCTCCAGAGAAAAGACGATAGCAGAAGAGCAGGAACAAACTGCAGGAGGAAAACTTACTGTTTTATTTCGTAATCGGATGATATCAGACACAGAACCAGCACCACAGTATTCCATGACTATCCAAAGATCCGTGTTCTTAAAATAACTGCCATAATATTTCACTACATGAGGGCTGGGGAAGTCAGAGAGAATAAATTAGCAGCTGTCTTAGAATACCACCTTTTTATTATGCTGTCAAACATACAGAGGGCAATCACACAGCTCCAAAGCTCAATTACTCAAATTCAGGATCAGAGATGGAATGTCAGGTCTTAAGCTCAAAGAGATTTATCTCTCAGAATTTTCATGTAGTTGTTAAGACTCTCATTCAGAGGAAACAGTCAACTTTGAGTGCAACCATGTCTGATTTTAATCAGTCTAAATAATGTTGCATTGGTAACAGAAAAGTAGCTAACACTCAGTCTCCTAATTCAGAGTTATAAATGTCAAGGCATTCCTGGGCAACATGCCAGTAGCAACAGAAAAGATCAGAAAAATACTAATTAATTCTCTTAACATTTTATTCTGGCCTACTTATGTCACAGAAATAAAGGCAGATCATCACGTTAGGTCCTCTTTCCCTTCCCTGAGCTCCAATCTAACTTAAGCATTTATTCAGATCATCCTGTGTCCAAAGCACTGGGCTCCTACAGCACTATTCAAAGGACACTTATCAAAGACCACCTGAGACTGTTAGTTAACTTTTCATGCTTGTTTTGTTTCTCCAGCTAGGGTGTGAGATCCTGAAAGGGAAAGGTATTCTTTGCTTTTTTATACCCATCACAAGGCCCTGTAGTTACTCAAATACCTACATACCCTTATACACATACTGTCTATTCAGAACAGACTCTTAGGCAGCCTAATAAGTACACAGAACCCCAACAAGTAATCTGGGAACAGGTTCGATAATTTGTCTTGGGAAAGGGAGGTGTGTAGGTGGCATAAACTGCAGTGACCCATTTGATTCAATGAGATTTTTTAAAATATGAGTTTTATCTGGCATTCAAGCAATAACAAGAAAAAATAAATAAAACTAGTATAATTGTAGCCTCTGTTAAATATGTGGGGAAAGGAGAACTGGACTGAAAGTCAGAAGTCATAGTCCTGACTGTGTGATTCAAACAAACTATTTAACTCCTCTAAGTCTCAGTTTTTTCATCTGTAAAATGAGGACAATAATATTTATCGTGGTGTTATTGTAGTTGCGGTAGCTAGGTGGTGCAGCGGATAGAGCGGGAGCATTTTATTCTGTTCTTAAAATAAAGTAAAATAAAATAAAATAAAAGTCAGGAGCACTTTAGTTTAAATCCAGTCTCAGATACCCCCTAACTCTATGACCGTGGACAAGTCACTTAACCTATTTGTCTCAGTTTCCTCTTCTGCAAAACAGGGATAATAATAGCATCTAATTCCCGAGGTGGTTGTGAGGATCAAATGACATAATTGTAGAAGTACTTAATACAGTACGTGATATAAGTAGGTACTACATAAATGTTAGCTTTATAACTTATCATCATTGTTATTATTATAGTGATAAAATGTAAAGCATAAATTATTATTATTATTAGCCTCTCAGAGTCTGTATTCTCATCTCCAAATGAGGATCATAACCTTTGCCCAGCTTACCTCACAGGGCTGATAGAAAGATCAAATGCAATACTAGGTATGAAAGTGAACTGCTGGGGCAGCTAGGTGGAGCAGTGGACAGAGCACCGGCCCTGGAGTCAGGAAGACCTGAGTTCAAATCCGACCTTAGACACATAACACTTACTAGCTGTGTGACTCTGGACAAGTCACTTGACCCCAACTGCCTCACCAAAAAAAAAAAAGAGTGAACTGCTGCTCTGAAGTAACACAAGCTATTAATATTATTTTAGTTTTCCCAAGGAAAAAATTCCTCTTCCTCAATGCTAATGGCAAATGTACTCTAGAAGGCTAAATGGAACCACAGGTGCAAGGTTTCAAATCCTGGGACTAGAGTTCTCTCTCATAGCACCGTAGAGCCTGACTCAGAGCCACCCCAAGATGTGACTGTCATGGCTTTCGGCGTGAAAGCACTAGTGGTAATGGAACTTCATGACAACTCATCTGCTCTCTTGTGGTTGCCTGTGTAGCTGACTTCCTGCTGTAGAATTTGACAAGTCTTAGTTCCTCAAAAAAGGAAGAAGCGCTTACTACTTAAGGCTGGAATTCAAAACAAAACAAAGAAACCTAAAACTTCAAGGGCTGAGAAAAGAGAATAAGTAGGGAGAAGGATGGCAGCAGTAAATATTTTCTTAATCTTCCTACCTCAGGGACTATTTTAACAATCTCCCTCCTCAAAACTCAGAAATGTTTTCCCCATCGGAAATGAAAGAGATCATTATCAAAAAAGGCAAGGCGTGTACACACACACACACACACACACACACACACACACACACCCCTGACATTTCTTCCTAGTTCTTAAATAGGCTCCTTCTTCAACTGGCCAAATATTGAAACTGAATTGTGCTAGGTTGGGCATATATCAGACAATTTCGGCTACTGAAACACATTTTGAATCATATTTCTGGGCAACGTGATGTGCAATGTGGTACCACCAAGTTCTTACTTCCGCAAAATATGAGTGTTACCTCCAGAATTCAACCTCTCTATAAATGCAACAAATTCAACAGCCGTGCTTTCCAAACCCACACCCTGTTACCTTTACCTGTCACATTGTTGCATTATAGAAATTTCCTTGATAATCTCTTGAAGGTCAGATTCCACAGGAACTTGTTTAATTGCAACCACTTGACCAGTTTCTTTATGAATAGCTTTAAAAACACTGCCATAGGACCTGCAACAGAGGGCAGAGGACAAAAATCAATTTGAAAAGCTGAAGTCAAAGCAAGCCAGGAGACAGGAAACAACCAAACACTAAAGGATAAAATCACCTATCACATCATCCCACAGTGTCCAAAACACACACACACACACACACACACACACACACACACACACACACACACGGTGTTAGTTACCCCTCAAAAAACTGTGTGACAGCTGAAGTACCACAAGGAAAGTCTTCATTAAAAAGACCTGTCACCATACTGATTTTTTGGGGGGCGGAGGGGGGGAGGTGATTGGGGTTAAGTGACTTGCCCAGAGTCACACAGCTAGTGAATATTAGGTGTCTGAGACCAGATTTGAACTCAGGTCCTCCTGACTCCAGGACCCACACTCTATCCACTGTGCCACCTTGCTGCCCACTGTGCTGATGTTTTAAAAAAGCCATAGGGTAGACTGTAGAGCTAGTCCCTTGAAAATAAATTACGTAAATGTAAAATTAAGAGGTGGCTCCTTCGGTCTTGTTCGTCCTCCCCTTCCCCCACCCCCAGTACTGGCAATCCACGTGCAATAATATTTAAAATGTCCCTCAAATTATAAAACTTTGTTATCCAAAATCTGGAAGTAAGAAGAACCTCAGAGGTGTGATCTAGCCCCACCCCCATCCAGGGGAGGAAGTCCCTCCACAACAACCCAATCAAGCAGTTCTCTAGCTTTGGTGCTTGAATATTTCTAGGTTCTCAGATCAAGCAAAATGTGAATGGAGCTTATCTAAGCCCTTGTAATGGCAGCATAATGAGGTAAAGATAGCAAAAGCAAACTCTTTTCAGTGCATATGCCCTCAAGAACTTAAGTGCTTAGACAATCTTGCTCATAAGTAGATTACATTTTCAATGAAAGTCAGAATGACAGAGGAGGAAATAACATGCAATTTCATTTTAAGGCCTTTTCTTCATACATGTTTAATAATGCCTTTGTGCAAAACAAACAAAAATTCCAACTAAATTCCAAGTTATTCTGTTGGCAATCAAAGCAGTCAAATGCAATAGGGGAAGGCAAGACAGATAATGACTACTTTAGTGAGAAAGTAACATGTATATCCTTGCAGAAAGAGCAACATATTTTTTCATTGTTCAAAGAATGTCTTTTCATGTTGACAATAAGAATCCTATGCTCTCAAAGCTGGTAGGGGCCTCAGAGGTCTTTCTTTACAATATCCCCCTATAAGTGATTATCCAGCCTCTGCACAAAGATCTCAGATGAGGGGAACTCACTCTCCCACAAGGCAGACTACAACATGACTGGACAACTTCATTTATGTGAAGTCAAAATCTGCCGCCTGGAACTGACATGTAATGGTATCAGTCCGTCCTTCCTTCCATGTGGCTCTCTTCCAATATTTCAAGTCCACAAACATGAAAAGAGCTCATTTCATTTTGAACAGTTGTGGATACCTCTATTTCAAAAACTTTTACAGAAGTAAATGATGTGGTATGGTAGAAAGACTGTTGGACTTGAGCTCAGGAGACCAGAGTCTAAATCACAGAAAGTACTTCATTTCCATGAGTGCCAGTTTCTTTACCTATAAAGTGTGGATAATTTCACATTACATACTTTACATGGTTGTTGCTAGGAAAGGCCATTGTAAATCTTAAAGTACCATAAAAATTTGAACTAATACTAGTAGAATTACAAATTATCATAATTAAGTTTGGCTCCAACCCCTTGTCTGCCTGCTACAGAAAGACAGACAGGTGAACAGTATTTTAAAAAAAAGAAGAGGGGGCAGCTAGGTGGCACAGTGGATAGAGCACTGGCTCTGGAGTCAGGAGGACCTGAGTTCAAATCTGGCCTCAGACACTGGATTCTTACTAGTTGTGTGACCCTGGGCAAGTCACTTAACCCCACTGCCTAGCAAAAACAAAACAAAACCAAAAAAACTTTTAAGGGGCAGCTAGGTGGCACAGTGGATAGATCACCGGCCCTGAAGTCAGGAAGACCTGAGTCCAAATCAAATCCAGCCTCAGACCAATACTTGACACTAGCTGTGTGACCCTGGGCAAGTCATTTAACCTCAATTATCTTAAAACAAAAAAGAAGAAGAAAGCTACTTCAGTCTTGAGAAATTCTGCCAGCTCACATCATCAATTCAATAAAATTATTTGCAAAAGGGAGGGAACAGACAAACATATATTATCTTAGCTTTTAAGTAATTAGCTTTAGCCTAGAAAGGTTGAGCATGACTAAATGTAATTGGCTAATAAAATTAGCTGAACTGGCAGGAGGTATGGAGGATGCAGGAGCAAACTCTTGGCTGTGAGAATAAGGCAATGATCCAGTAGCAGGACTTAAAAATGTAAAACCTTAAACATAGGAAAAGAAGGTGGTAGGTTCTGATTCTGACCTATTGAGTGATTTCCATTTAACCTGGTTTGGGTCTAGATTTCAGTTTAGGCCTATAAAAGATTTCCACATACCAAAAGGGCTGGAAGAGAATTTAGAGATCTTCCTTTCTAACACCCTTGTCTCAGAGCAGAAAACAAAGGTTAGGAGAGGTAAAATGCCATAGAACATACCAGAGGAACATACCCAGTTCCTCTGACTCCAAGTCCATAGACATAAATGTAAAGGGCTGAAATGTCCCCTAGAAGTCAATTATTCCAAACCCTTCATCTTAAGGAAGAGGCGAGCACAAGTCTGTGGTAAGTCCGTAATGCAACTGGGTCTAGAATTCAGTCTGCAGGCTCCCAGGTCAGAGCTCCTTCCACCATGTCACTCTTCTAGACCTTAACTTCCTCAAACAACAAAGTGCTATAATCTTCAAGATCTAACCCTCAAACTGGTATCTGCACATAATGAGATAGGAGTCAATGAGTTGGTTTATATACATATATACGTAGTCCATTCATTTTCTGAGAAAGTCACATATATGGGAATAGGACCAGTTTGGAGTGGAATTCCTAATCAAGTCTGTCTATAGCAATTTCCTAAATCTTGCTTGTCCAGACACAACTACCAATAATAGAAATCTCTGCATTAGTTGCAGTCTGACCAATGGAAGAGAACAGCAACCTTGTTCTTCATTTAAAGAGCAATCAGGCTATGGAAAGAACAGAAAGAGCTCAAGTTCTCTATTTTCTCCACGACAGCTTTTGCAGGAGGAAACTTCTAAGTATTCTGCCAGAAACATCTGAGGATCTAAACTAAAATAGAGGAAAATCTTCATTTTAATTCATTTCACAGACAATTCCTGGTACATTCTTCTTCCATTACCACTTTTTTATTTTTGAGAGAGATAAGTGGTACTTCCCAACCTATCTGTTGCCAGACCATCTAACAAGGCCTGATCAGTTTTCTTCCATGTTACAACCTCTTTGCTTTAAATACAATGGCACAAGTGATGACCACTGCTTGAGGATGCTTGAGTTTATCCCATTCAAAAGAAACAAGCACATTGCACTTTTCACGTGCCAGGCATTGTAATCGTGGCTACTTTTTTCAGTTACAAGGTACTTTCTCTAATTTATCTCATGTCCTTCATTATTGGTGCAGGTGTAGGTTTTGCAAAGATTAGTATCCTCCTCCTTACTTGGGCAGAAGTAGTTAGCTGAAGTATTATTATCCCCCTGACTACAGCCTATGAGGTAGCTTGTATAACCTCTATTTTATAGGACAAAACTGCGGCTCAGAGAAGTAAAAGGTTTTCTGACTCCAAATCCAGTGCCCCTTCTACTATACTCTGCTGTGTCCTCATTATATACATGCAGCCACTGTGTCAGGCCCAAACACTGAAGATATTTCCTCCCACAAGCACTACTTAATTATCGAATGTCTTGCTTGAGACTGTCATCTTGTAAAGGAAAGGATGTCAAGCTGAAGTTAGTAATGGTAACCAAGACCCTGGATACAAAGTTATCTTTTCATACTTCTGTCATTCCCAGACATGATAGTCTTCCAGCCATATTGGTCTTCCTTTTTAGTGATGTGACTGGGCACTGCCTTTTGTCTTCTTCTGCTTCATGTTTAAGAGTCAGTCATTCTTCAACTTCCCACAAGAGGCATCTTGGAGCTCCTTACAAGAATAAACAGAAGGAAACCCAGCACTCTCTCTACCATTACTGCAGATTGTGTCCATCACTTTCAACTAAGTCTGACACCCAAAGAATCATCTAATGAACATGTTTATGACAAAGGGCTGATTTTTAAAAATTAACTCACATTTCTGGCATTCAATGGTTTACAAAGCACTTTCCTCACAACGACCCTGTGAGGTAGGTTGTATCAAGATTATCTCCATTTTGCAAAGGAAGAGATAAGATAGATGAAGTGCCTGCCCACATTCCCACAGCTAATAAATGTGGGAACCAAGTCCTGAACACTAAGCCCATGAATTTCCATTTGTCATGCTGCTTCTTACCACACTTTAAAATCTAACCCACTGAGTCTTCTCACAAATCACAATGAACTTCAGGGGTTTATTGTTCTAGCTGTGATTACATTTTATACAGATACAAGAATAGGTCTGTGAGAGTATTAACCTAGAAGTAAACAAATGACCAAGGTGCCCTTTATTACATCTCAGGCTTATATTCCATGAGAACAGGAGGGTCCCTATCTAGAATGAAAGCTAACCTCATCAAAATGTATCACATGCTTTGGCAAATCCCTGCTTTAATCTATGCCACATGCTACATGATATGACATACTGGGTGGCGAACTTACCCTTCTCCAAGTTTCTCCAAGACATCAAACACTTCTTCTGGCTGCTTCGTCAAACTATCTTCATCCAGTTTTTTCAGCTGCCTGAAAGCAGAAATACAGTGTATGGTGAGTAGCTGTTTGGCTTCAACATGAATTGTGCTGTTTAATTAACAATGTTTAATAATACCTGGGCTTGCCTGTGGCTAAGGGAAGGTAAAAAAAAAAATGTGAAGTAAATATAGAGTCTCAAGCTTTCTGAAAGTGAAGGTTCTTCCCAAGGACTAGAGAAGAGATTGTTCCTATCTATAAGCATCCATTTGTGTTAGACAGGAGCTTTGTCAAAAAGGCCTAGGACAACAGATGCTAAGTTAATTATACACATTTATACAGCACTCTAAGGTTTACAAACTGTAAATGTAAACTTAAAAATGTAAACTCTAAGGTTTACATTTTCTTCACAACTTTGTGAGGTATGTATGGGGTAGAAAGATTACTATTCTCATTTTCTAGGTGAAGAAACTGAGGCTCAGTGAGAGAAAGAAACTTGCAAAGGTCATCTAACTAATAAGCACTGAAGTCAGGATTCAAACTCAGGTCTTCTGCTTCTAAGTCTAGCTCTCTTCACCCTACATCATGCTGCTATCTATATAAGCACGAAAGAGAGAAAAGTGTAGCCCTAAGTACTCACTAACCTCAATGGCCCAGCTCAAGTATCACCTCTTCCATGAAGTCTTCTCTGATATCTCCAGATAGAAATGATCCCTTCTTCCTCCAACCTTTTATAGCACTTTGTTTATAATAGTCTAGTCTGTATCATAGTTGTCCTCTTCTCTCATAGATTATAAGCTCTTTGTGGGTAAGGACATAATCAAACAGGAGAAGCTCTGGATTGGGAATCAGAAGATTTAATTTCTAGCCTCAGTTCAGGCACGAGTTCACCATGTCACCTTGGGAAAATCTCCCTTCTCTGTGCCTCAAGCTGTCCATCAATTAAATGAAAGGATTGTGCAAAGTGACCTCTAAAGCTCCTTTTCACTCCACATGGTCTACATTCGTCACTTTTATTCATCTTTGTCACTGGGTAGGGCCACGTATATAAGAGGAATTAAATAAATGTGTTTAAGTGAATTAACATATCATACACTTAGCTATCATTAGCAGGGAAAATATCTAGGCAGCACAGAGTTTAAGACCTGTTCAGAACAAATTCCCCAAATGTATACATATTTGAAAGTTTTCTGCTGGCTTGTTTCCTAATCGTAACTACTTCAGTATAAATATACTTGAATATAAATTATAAAAGTCAAAAAATGTCATAAGCCCATTAAAAGTTAAAAGTCCAAAGAATTCTATTTTTTTTTCTTGGTACCTTCATGCAAGAGAAAGGAGCATTTAAAAGGAGATTAAAATGGAGCAGATCGGGGAATATTTCTTTTCTGTACATTAGGTCTTCTACACAATGGCTTCCTGAAACTAATGAAGCGCACACAACAAAGAAAAGTAAGCTCCGGAAGTGGTGAAATATGGAAGTAGTTACAATGAAGATTTTTTTCTTTAAAAGAAAAGGTTTAAACTAGCTGAAAAGCAGCTACAAGTTCTGACAAGAAAATAAGAGAAAAAGAGAAAAACAAACATGAAAATTCCAAGAAAACTACACGGAAAAACCAGAAGAGGTGAGGAGGGTAGGGAGGGGGGAGCCTAAAAGTGTCAAATATATCTACTAGTAGTACTGGCCAGAAACATACAAGGATTTTTACTTACAGAAATGGTAAATGGTATTTTGTAAATGACAAATGTCATGGAATCCTGCTGTGGACCGTAGCAGATCAAAGGGACCTTAACACACAGAATATTAGAGCTAGAAAAGGCCTTAGAACAGGAGTTAACCTTTCTGTGTAACGGGCTCCTTCAGCAATCTGATGAAGCTTATAGATTCTTCAGAATGATATTTTTTCCATAAGCTTTCCAAGGAAATAAATTATATTAAAAAATTTACCAAAAATGAAAACAAGCAATAATAACAACAAACAAATTTCCCAACCCTAGGTTAATAAATCCTGCCTTAAAACACATAACATTGGACCTGGAAAGAGGCTTCAGAGAATAGAATTTTAATAGACAAGGAGTCTTAAAATTCAGAATGTTTACAATAAAAAGGACCTTGTAGAATCCAACTCTTTCATTTTTCAGATGACAAATGAAACCCAGAGAGGGGATTTGACTTGACTCTGGTAACATAGCTCACTAAAGGTGGGACTAGGACTGGAATTCATACCTTCTGACCCCTAGTCCCAGTTTTGTCTCTACCACTTCACACTGTCTTCCCGAAACAATTCCTAAACTAGAACTTTAACAAACAGAACAGAAATACCACAGTGACCTTTTAAAACCAAAAAAACCCTAAAAAATAATTTCCATTGACATCACAAAAACTTCCAAGCTTCAACAATGAAATGAAACTTCTCAGGAACTTGTATGGTAGTAATTTATGAAATGTGGAATTACAATGAAAACATCCTCATACTCCAAACAATTCTTATCTGCAATGATTAGAACTTTTTATTTTAAAGCTCTGTGCAAACAATGGACAATATTTCATAGATCAAGCATAATTAAAGTTGTATAAACAGCTTATACAAAAGAAGACAAAACAAATTCTCCTTTGAAAGTTTAACTAACTCTGTGGTTTACAAAAAAGCAAAATGCACTATTTCAACTGTGATAGATACCACCACATAACAAAGGAAGCTGACATTACAGTGGAAGAAACAGCTGCAGGTCTCCGATAATATTTTGACAGACAAATTTTATTTGATTGCTTAGATGCTCCTAAAACTCTAAGGCATTTCATATTGGGACTGTCTGAAAACAGTTTGTGCTGAAATGACAGACAACTGGTTATATGAAATGACAACTATGAAAAATTCAGAGAACCATAGGAAGACTTATAAGAACTGTTACAGAGTGAAACGTAGAGTACATATGTAGAGCAATACACACAAAGACTGCAACAACGCAAAAAGAAAGAACAGGAAAATGAAACTGAATCCCATGTAATTAGAAGGACCAAGACCAGCCCCACAGAAGAGTTGAGAAAATGCATCTGCTTCTCAGAGAAGGAGGAATATTGCATATACTGTCAGATAGAGGTGGTATGACAACCGGCTTTGCTGAACTGCTTTTGTTCATCTTTGTCACAAGAGGCAGTCTGGGAGGTAGGGACAGATTCTTAATTGATGGTAAAGAAGAAACAAAATATAACCATAATAATAAGATAAACACAATTATTTCTGAAGGATAAGCAATTATTGGTTTCATCTGTATTTCCCCCAAAATTTTCAGGCTGAAATTTTTATACCTGGGCATTACTAGATCATCAATAAAGATTTCAATCAAAAAAGGTTCTTAATAATTCAATTCAACACTGCTTCTCACCCACAAGTTATTTTTGGCAAAATGCTACAACTATACATGCCCCATGCATCTCTCCAAACTTCAACTTTGATTTTCCTGAGATAGTGGAGCTTGATGACTTGATTACATATAGCATCAGTGGAAGAATTTTAGCATTAAAGAGCAGCAGAGAGCAACTTAAGACACTAACAGGGAAGTATAAACCCTCAAATGATTCAATCTGATCTTTTCCTCCTACTCAATTCTAAGTTCATCTCACTATCCATTTATAATACCTATCCAAATTTATATGTAATGATCAAACTATCACAATGAACTTCACATTCCACTAAATGTTACCTGGGCAACATACATTTTTTTCAACCACTTTTGCTTACACATCTGCATAAGAAAAAAAAAAACAACCAAAACAATAAATGACTATGGATCTCATTGTAGTGTTCTGGAGCCCAATGTAATCAGAACAATGTCATGTATAAACATTAGTAGTATATAGACAACCTTCATACTGACAGGAAATCCCTCTTCTATTTGGGTTGTGTTTAGGTCAGCTTCTATGACACCCCGTGAACAATTTACAAGAACATGTATCTTACTTGTTTCTTGAGGTTGATACTTAATGGACCAATGAGATTATCTCCCTAGTAGTGACCGTCATAGACTCTTGCATGATTTTAACCTTTGTGTAACATTTTAGTATTTGTGTAGAAATTCCTTATTTGAGTAAAGATGTTAGGGATGTATTTTTCTACCAATTTTCTTTTTAAATGATAAACACAGTGGGATCTTCTGTACTTCTTAATTAACTGTATTACTATGAAGAAGTGCCCTGCTGTGGAAAGTTCTCACTCAAAGTCTACCTGTTCCCTTGTCATGTCTTCATAAAGGATATTCTTAAGGTACCCGTCAACAATCCTCAAAAGATTTTAGAAATGAGAAAAGAAGCAAAAATATGTTGACAATGACTGATGTCTTCTTAATCTTTTTTTTTTTGGTAAATGAATAATCTATTTCTTTTTCCATTCTTCTGGAAACAGATGGACAGATTACATGCTATATTGAAAAGCCTTAACCACATTGAACAGATCCTTCATGGAAAAATTACAGAGACAAGATAAGAATCACACAAGATGAGAAGGCATCAATTTACTCTCTGTATTGGTAAGAGACTAAAGATCCAAAATATCAAGAGAGTCATTAAATGTCTTTTTATAGTTCAAGTGACAGCCTGAAAAGTTTTACATGTGGCTTTTTGTATATACTGTCATATATATGTATACTGTCACCACCAAAACCAAGCTACCCATCCTTTAAACTAGCCTTTTCCAGGTCTCAGTGATAACTCAGTAGTTCTCTAACTCTACCTAAGTGCTCTTTGCCAACATGGACAAAGTATGGACACATGCCATCCAAAGAATCCTAAAGGTAGCATCAAGAGTAGACTGAGGACAAGCTCTGAATCTTACAGTCTACTGTCAATATCTGCAAAGAAACTACTTTTAAACAAGTGACTACTTTAAGGAAAGTAATGATGACCTTGCTTTGTCATTTTACAAATCACAACTTTAAGCAAAGTAAGAATGTTCTTATTTCATTATCTGTTACACACGTATGAGCATCTAACTCATGAGGGCAAACAGCATTTGCTTTACTACTGAGAGGGCATTATTATTTAAGATCTAAAATTTCAGAAGTGGAAGGATCCTTAGAACACAGACAGAGAAAGGTCCTTAGAAATGAAAGAATCATAGATTTAGAACTGCAGAGACCACTTTCCCTTCTGTCCATCTCTGCCCCCAGTGGGGTAGAGATTGAACTTTTAAAAGCCTATAAGCAGACAGCTAGGTGGCGCAAGTGGATAGAACTCTGGCCTTGGAATCAGGAGGACCTGAGTGCAAATTCCGCCTCAGACACTTGACACTTACTAGCTGTGTGAGCCTGGGCAAGTCACTTAACCCTGACTGCCTCAGCAAAAGCAAAAAAAACAGCCCATGAGGAGAATATAAAGAAAATGCTTGTTGGTCATTTCAAGCTCCAGATCTGAAGGATAATAACTGTCATTACCACATTCCTCTTAATATGGAGTGACCATGCCTACAGAGATCACCTAAATGTTTACTGATACACTTCTCACTTCCCCAATATTGAACAGGGAACCCAGAAAAGACATAACTAAGATGAACTCTTTACACAGGTTCCTCCTGCCATCCCTGATCTCATACACAGTCTCCCCCTTTTCACTCTTAATCACATATACAGCTCTACACCCCTCACTTATGGATCTGGACATAGCTTTCTCCCACTCACAAACACCCTTTCCCCCTCACTCATACACATGCACACACAAAACCCCCTTCCACTCACACATATGTACACATACACCCCTTCCCTCTCTGTCACATACACATACACACACAACCTCCCTCTCTCACTCACACATACACAAACACAGCCCCCCCTTTCATTCAAAAAGTCTCCCTCTTACACATATACACTCTCCCCACCCCTCTCACACACATGCATGCACACACTGGTCCCCCCCATTCACACAGAGCCTTACTTGTCTCTCACACACACTTGCACAAAGTCTTTCCCACTCTCTCACACATACACACATCTTTCCCCTTTCCATTCACACACATGCACCATCTCCCCTTCTCACACACGGCCCACAGAGCCCCTCTTCTCTCTCACACACGTCCTCCTCCTTCTTACACACATGTACACGTAGTCTACACACACACACACACACACACACCTCCTTACTCTCATCCACTTCCATGTACTTACACAGCCTCATCTCCTCTCACACACATGCACAAGTAGATCCTCCCCCCTCTCATTCACACATATACAAGTAGTCTCCCACTTAACACACACACACATCCCTCCCCCTCTCACTCACACACGTAGTTTCTCCCTCCCTCTCACACATCCTCCCCTCGCTTCTCTCACTCATGCTTACCCACACACACACACACACACACATCTTCCCCCCTCTCATTCACACACGTTTTCCCCTCGCTCCTCTCACAAGCGCTTACACACACACACTCTCTCTCTCCTCAGCACTACCCGTCTCCAGCCCGGGGCTGGGTCCCTCACCGGCGCGGTGGGTTCCTCAGCTGCACCGTCTCCATGGCGCGGCCGCCGGCAGCTCAGTTCTGCTACTGCCCCATCCCCAGCCGGTCCCCCCGACACTTCCGCTTTCCGCCCGGGCCGGAAGTGGGGCCTGGTGGGGCCGCCGAGGAGGGGAGGGGAGGAGGAGACTGAGAAGCTCCCAGTGGGCGGTACCTGAGTCACGTGACGCCTGCCTCCTCCGGGGCGGGGCGGGGCAGGGAGGATGAGTATGCGACTGCCCGAGAGGCCCCGCAAGGGGGCAGCAGGCGGGAGACTCTAATAGCGCCTGGCACGTCAACAGCCCGGGGCGTTTCAGCCTCAGTTTCAGTGATCAGCAGACTTCTAAGCCACCCAGTGGGGGAATAATAGGTAGAGCTGGTAGGACGATCACGTGGCAGCGACCCATATGCCCATATTGCAGAGGAGGAAGCTGAGGCCTAGAGAGGGAAAATAATTAGTGCAAGGTCACATTGCTAGTAAATGACAGAGCTGTGATTCGAACCCAGGCCTTCCTCCATCATTCTTAAACCAGTGCAATTTCTACTGCAACAGGACATATAGTACTAGAAGGAAGCTCACTGGCCATGTAGTTCAACCCCCTCATTTTACAGAGGAAAACTTAATAGCACAGCTAGTAAGTATCTGAGTCCCAAATTGAACCTGAGGTTAAGTCACACAGCTAGTGAATACCTGAGGTCAAATTTGAACCCAGGGCTTCCTGACTCCAGGCCTAGTGCTCCATCCACTGAACCACTTAGCTGCCTCTATTGAAAGTATTATCTATCCCCATTTTATAGGCGGGTAAACTGATGTTTAGAGATGCAAAGTGAGCTTCCCAAGGCCAATATGTAGTAAACAGGGGGCAGTTTCACTTCAAGTTCAGACATGTGACCACTTTCTCTTGGAATGTTGGATCTAAGAGAACAGTAATGTTTTCTTTAAGTTTATAAAAGCCTTAGGCTTTTATTTGATTTAACTTTTACCTAAATCTAGAGATCATCCTTGCTTCCAACTCTACTCTGCCACTAATGGGCTGAATTGATTCACCATATGGTTGTGGCGAATGATTTCCCTGTTCATAGCCTCAGTTTCCTCTGTTAAATGAGGGGGTTGGACTACATGACTTGTAATGTCCCATTTACTTCTATTATTCTAGTATTCCAGGATTCTTTTGGACTGATTCACTTTTTCAAACTATAACAGTTCCCCTCAGATCATTTTGGAATTGGGCAGGAACACAATAGAAATGACAATGACAATTACCCTGGTGTTGTTGTTTGCCCTTCATTCTCGAAGAGGAGCAATGACATCAGGAGGATGATGTCATGCATGACTTGCAAGTGAATTGGATTTAAGTGAGGCAGAGCTGTGCAAAGTCTTCAGCTTCACTCTCTCCTGCAGGGTCATCTGAGTCCACTGGCAAGACATAGGTCAGGATGACTGGAGATGACCCCAGAAGCAGTGGGAGACCATGGCCTTTTTAAGCTAAGGTCTTTCCCAGGTCTCAGTTTGTCTGAGGCAACACCCATTCAGTGATTTAAGGCTAGGTATTGTAGGTATTCTCAAAGAGGACCATGACATCAGGAAGGTGATGCCTTGACTTCAAATGAATTGGATTTAAGTGAAGGAGGACTGTGCAAAGTCACCAGCCTCACTTTCTCCTCTGGGGCTATCTGGGTCCAGTGGCAACGTATAGATCAGGATGACTGGAGATGGCCTTTGGCCTTTCTAAGCTAAAGTCTTTCCTAGTTCTCACTTTGACTTGATGCAATGCTCATTCAGTGATTTAGGCTAGTTAAGAAATGAGCCAAGGAATGGCCCCTTTTACCTAATTTAAAAAAAAAACACATCAATCTGGGACCCCCAGAGATTTTGGCCAAAACAGACATAATTACTATTTACATTCACTCAGAGCCATCAGGACCCAAAAAATAACCACTAAGTGGGGCTTGGGCTGACACCTATTGTTGGACAATCAAGGAGAGCCAGAGTGAATTGGATTTGAAGCCCATGGTCTCTAAGACAGGAATCTAGCCTGTAAACACCAAGATATCTTGTTAGGTTTCAGCCTTCAAAAGTTATATTTCTTTGGGCAGAGCACCTGTAGGTAATGGTATGACACCCTATGTGGACAAAGGGAGAGGAAGGAGGAAGGGGAAGAGAAGAGAGGGGAAGAGAAGAGAGGGGAAGAGAAGGAAAGGGGAAGGAAGGAAGGAAGTGTGTGGGACAGAGACCACCTACCCAAATTAAAAACCAGAGTCCTGACAAAAGTTTGCAAAAAGGAGGAATCTCTTTATTGACTTTCTCAAGAAAGGACACCCCCATGCTGCCTAAGCTGCCCCAAGAGTGCGGGTGCTCTTTGTTTAAGGCAAGATTATATAGACCTTAACTCAGCAGCCCACCCTAACCCCCTTCCCATTGGCTCATTGGCTGAGCCTCAGGTGCACAATCTATTCCCGTAAAAACTACCCCAGTAACAGAGAAAACAAAGAGGTATAGAAATTATGCTAGAATGTTCCCCTTTTCAGGGCCTCACAGTTTCAGTAGCCTTTTACCCAAGGTCATACAACTAGCTAGAGGATGAGATAGGATGCTCTTATGGCTCAGGAATTTCTGCTAACACTATCTAAGAGTAGGGGAAGGGGTCTTGTATTCTGAGGGGTCTTCACTTAGTGTTGGTACACATGTACCACTCAAAAGCAGCAATACCAGAACCATTAACAAGAACTAATGACCCTTTGAGGAGGCTTCACTTCTGAGAGAAGGAAGGAAGGAAAAAAGCTGCGTTGCCCAATTAGAACTGGCCAGTTAGGTCCCCAGTGGGGCAGCTGGGCCTACTCAGAATTGTTTGTCCTTCACTCTCAAAGAGGACCGTGACATGGGGAAGGTGATGCCATGACTTGTTTGTGAACTGGATTGAAGTGAGGGAAGGCTGTGCAAAGTCACCAGCTTTCTCCTTCCTAGCCAGCTGGATCCAGTGGCAAGATGTAGATCAGGATGACTGCGGATGGTCCCCAGCTAAGGCTAGGCAAAAAATGGCCCAGTTTACTTACTCAAAAAAAAAAAAGTCAAATTGGGAGGGGAAGACCCTCAGGGTTCCTGGCCAGAACAGAAACAATAGCAATCTACCCTCACTCAGAGTCATCCAAACCCAAAAGAAGACCAAGTAAGGCTGGGGCTGGGATGACTGGCCAATCAGTGAGAGCCAGAGTGATTTGGGCTAGAAGGCATAGTCAAGTAGCTCTATTTGAATCACAAATGGGCTTTATCTAAGCCTGGTTTTTCAGAGCTATATTTCAGGAAATCATATATGAAACTATACACAGAGGGTAATTAATAGCACACAGAGGCATATTTTAGGTGTAAATAAACTGCAACCTTGACAAATAATGAACTTTGCTAGTGCAACGGAGTACAGAAAACGGACATATCTTGAGGTGAGGTTGAGGGATAACAAATCGGACCCTTTGAGTGTTCCACCAGTAGGTACATATTGTTACGATGTCTGAGAAATGGAGGAAGGCCTGCCTCTCTTTCTTGAACTCCTAAAAGTGTGGACCTGAAATATAGTTGAATAGACTGAGTAGTCCTGTACAGTTTTGATCTGTATCACTTTGGGGAATCTCTAAAATGATAAGCTTAGTGATCCATTTGAATGAGTGCTGAATGAACAATAATAACTGATATTCACAAAGTGCTTTATTAAGGTTTCCAAAGTGGTTAGTTATATTATCTCATTTGAATACAGCACAGTGGCTAGAGCACTGGGCCTGGAATCAAGAAGACCTGAGTTCAAATTCAGCCTCAGACACTTCCCTAATTTTGTGACCCTGGGCAAGTCACTAAACCTCTATTTGCTTCAGTTTCCCCATCTATAAAATGGGGACAATAATAGCCCCTGCCTTCAGGGTTGCTGTAAGAATCAATTGAGATAATAATTGTAAAGGGTTTCCTCAGCACAGTGCCTGGCACATAGTGATTGCCATATACATGTTAGCTGTTATCATTAAAACAACCCAGGAAGTGGATCTCACAAGTATTTTTTACCCACTTTACAGATAAGGAAACCCTGAGCAGGGTCAAGCAAATCATCACATTAAGCTAGTAAATGCCAGGGATGGAATTTGAGCCCTGGTATCTCCTAACTCCCGGTACAGGACTTGTTGAATGAATAAATCATAGTGTATAGTTTAAGAGCTTGAAAGACCTAGATCTAGAGTTGGAAGTCCAATTTTCTCATTCTATAGATGAGGAAACTGAGGCTCAGAAGTGAAATGAGTGTCCCAAGGTCTTGCAGATAGTAATATAACAGTGTCAAGGTTCGAAGCAGTTCCTCAAACTCCAAATCCAGTTGTCCTTTCCCTATGGCACTGCTTCCATCCCCTCCATGAGGCTTTTCCTATACCCTCTCTGATCTTTAGACTCTGACAGCATTTTATTTATGCAGCCCAAGTGGTGTTTTATCACCTATTGCCTTTTATTCTACTTATGAGTTTACAAGCCCTATTTACCTCCTCTGGCCTGGAAGTTGGGTGAGTTCAGTGACCTCGTTCTCTCTACAAGACTTTTTTTTTTTCCCAGCACAGGGTTCTACACATAAATACAGGAAACATTTGCCGAATGATTGTCTTATTTGCATTTTTTTCTAGTACCATAGGAGGTATTTTTCTCCCAAAAATTTTATGTATCATCTTGCTTTAGAAAAGCAAACTGAGGCCCAGAGAGATGATGGGACTCGCCCTTGGGAAGTCGCTCCATCTCATGGCTAGCTACAAAGTGTGGGAGGCAAGAATTGGCTCCCTGGCTCTCCGACTTGAAGTTCAGGGCTGTTCATGAATGAATGAATGACTGACTGACTGACTGACTGAATGAATGAATGAGTGAGTGAATGAGTGAGTGAGTGAATAGACTAATGATCGGAAGTACAACCGGCTGGATTTTAGCCGTCAACAAGCGGATACTCCTGGACCTTGTCACCTTGCACCGCCCCACCCCGCAGGCGAGATTAAGGCCGGAACCCGACCACCAGGCACTGGCGCAGCGGGGTTCTCCCAAGGCTGCCCTCCCCCCTCCGCTCCCCTCCCCCACCGGGCCGAGAACGCGCAGACTCTGTGGTTCCCCGGCCGCGGGGCTGCCTGGCCGCGGTTACGCGCGGACCTCACTGTAAGGTGGCGGCCCCCGCCAGCCCCCGCCAACCCCCTTTGTGCACGCTCCCCCCCGCCTCGCGCGCGCGCCCCCCTCTCGCGCCCATCGGAGGTTCTAGGCGCCGGCGCCGCTTCCGGCCCGGAGGTGGGGGGGGGAGGGGGCGGAGCCGGCGCCGGCGCCACAGCAACCGCGGAACGCGAACCCTGGCCTGCAGCCTCTGGCCGGCACCGGTCCAGGGATGGCGCCCCAGCCCCCCGGCTCCGTCCTCGAGCTCCGCGCCGCCGGCAACGAGAGCTTCCGCAGCGGCCAGTACGCGGAGGCCGCCGAGCTCTACGGCCGGGCCCTCGACGTGCTGCGGCAAACAGGTACGAGCGGCCCCGAGGACCCCCAGAGACCCCCCAGGACCCTAGAGACCCCCCAGGAACCTAGAAGCATCCCCAGGGTTAAGTAGACACCCCTGGGACCCCAGAGACACCCTCAGGACCCTAAAGACACGCCTGAGGCCCCAGAGACACCCCAGGACCCTAGAGACTCCCCAGGAACCCAGAAGCATCCCTAGGGTCACATAGACATGCCTGGGACCCCAGAGACACCCTCAGGACCCTAGAAACACTCCCAGTACCCTAAAGATATCCTTGGATCCTGACATTCCCAGAGTTACATAAATACCCTGCCATAGACCCATTAGGACTCCTTAGATGCCCTAGGACCCCAGAGACACCCTCAGAACCCTAAAGACACGTCTGAGGCCCCAGAGACACCCCAGGACCCTAAAGACATGCCTGAGGCCCCAGAGATACCTCAGGGTTACATAGATACCCCCGGGATCTCAGAAGCATCCCCAGAGTCACATAGACACCCCTGGGACCCTAGAGACACCCCTGAGGCCCCAGAGTTACCCCAGGGTCACATGGATGCTCCAGGGTCCCCAGACACCCATCCCCCAGGACCCTAGACACACTCCCAGTACCCTAAAGGTACCCCCCCATAGACCCATTAGGACTCCTTAGACATCCCTAGGACCCCAGAGACACCCCCAGGAGCCTTTATTACCTCCTAGGATCACATAGAGGTTGTGGCCTATAGACCCTCGAGGACTCCATTGATATTCTGAGGACCCAGTGGACACCTCCATCCTCCTGCAGAGCTCATAGTCCCCTCCATTATCCCAAACATCCCTCCCAGGACTCCATAGACACCTCTTAGGACCACAGAGACACCCCAGGGCCTCATAGATAGCCCTCAGGACCCTTTAGACTCCTCAGGACCTCATAGACAACCTCCTCTAGATCACACAGATAACCTTTGTCCTGTGGGGCCCATAGACATTCCCCCCACCATCTAAGACTTCATAGACCACTCCCACCCCCCACACATAGATCTCAAGGCCATAAATACCCCAGGACCCAGTAGATACCCCATATCCCCTGCTGAGCCTATAGATCATCCCAGGACCCCAGAGACCATTCCCCATCCCCCACCACACAGAACCTATAGCCCCTCCCCTCCCCTCAGGACCCTGTAGAGACTCCTTTCAGAGATTTAGACCTTTTAGACCCCATAGGCCCCCTTCCCCCAGCTCCAGATCCTTGTTTACCCCATAGACCCCACCCAGGAAATCATAAACCACCCACTCCACAGCTCATAGGCTGTCAATAGATCCTCCCTTTGGAGCCTGTAGACCATTTGTCCTTCCCCCCCCCCAGGACCCCACAGAACCCATCTCTCTCCTAGGACCCTCTGGGACCCCACGGATTCCATAGACCACTTCCCCGGCTTCTAGAGATGCCATGGCCTCAGCCCCCAGATCCCATGAATCAGCACCCCACTCTCCCCTCCATCCTCCTGGCTACCCAGCCATTTTGTTGCCCCTCAGACCATGGACCTGTCTTGATTCTACCAATCTCACAGACCCCATCCCAGTGGTCTGTTATGACTCTGAAAACCTAGGTGGCCTTCCTAACTCCCTCCCTCATCCCACTTACCTGAAGACCTCACAGAGTACACTTCACTGGCCTCAGAAACTCTCTCTCACCTTAGGTTCAGGGAACTGCATACCCTAGACTTTGCTGCTCTGTAGATGCTGCTGATCCCCTGGCCCACTAGAGGCAGAGGAATACAGTGGAAAAGGCATGCTCTGAAGTCAGAGCACCTGGGTTCCAGTTCCACCTGTGAAGGTTACTATTCCTTTGACTTTTGGACACTCATTTGGCCTCACATTCCTCATCTGGAAAATGAGGGTTTTGGAAAGGTTCACTGAAATAAGCATTTATATAACGCCTACTATGTGCCAGGCATGGTGCTAAGCAGTGATCCCCATTTTACAGTTGAGCAAACTAAGGCAAATAGGTTAAGTGACTTGCTTAGGGTCACACAGCCAGTAAGTATCAGAGGCAGGATTTGAACTCACTTCTTCCTGACTCCAGGCTCAACACTGTATCCACTGTACCCCCAGGTAGAAGGTATCTTCTAGTTTAAGCTCTAAGGTTGATGACTTCAGGGGGCTTACATAGCCCCTGATCCCACAGACTCCTTCCTGTCTCTCCCCACTCCTTCACAAATCTCACTAGATTGTCCCTAGGGCCTTCACCTACCTGGCCTAGTATACATCCCACAGCCCTTAATTTCCTTCAGCCTCCAGTTGGATCTGACCAACTCCATGGACTTCATTCTGTCACCCAGGACCCAGCTTCCTAGATTGGTAACACAGCCCCACCAATTAACATCCCACAGGTGGGACTCCGAAGAGTCCACGCTCACGATCCCACAACTCTTATCTCCACAGAATTTATCCTACAACTGTTCCAACCCTATCAACTTGAATTGCACAGACTCCAACCAGCCTCATAAACTCTAACCCCACAGGGCTTCAAAGACTAATCCCATACATTTTTATCCCCTACTCCTCCACAGATGTCATGGACTCCAGTCCCATCAAAATACACCCTCACAGACGAAAAGCCACTCGGACTGTACCAACTATAATTCCTAAAAGCTTCACTAATTCCAGTTGACCTGTTCCCACAGCCCTCACCCAACCCTGACCCCACCATCTTCAGTTGACCAACCTCGAAGCATGTCTGTGTTGACAACATCATAATGTTACTGCCCTGAGAACACCCAGCCTAGCTAAATTCATCACCCATTTTCCCAGAAAGCTCTTCCTGAGCCCAGAGATTTGTTCAGTCCCACAAATGACCTCGATCAATCTCCACAGACCCTATTCCTCGGGTCTCTACTTATCTCTGATGTCACAGCTAGAAGCAGCTTTTGAGGTCATCTAGTCCATTGCCATAGCCTTTTCTCATTTTTATTCTTCTAGTTTTATATGCTCTAACAAGTTTATGGTTTGATTATACACAGACGAGTATATTCAAGGCTGATTCCCAAATGAATAATAAATCATTTCCTGTCTGTTAAAATATAATCAATTTTATCCAGCCTGCCTCCTGAGCCCTCTAGACTAGGAATCCCCATTTTTCACCTGAATGGATCCAGTCCATCTGTCAATATCTGTCACCTTTTTGGGGGCAGCCTGCCCTTGTTTGTTCTTCTAAAAAATGTATCATTGGTTCCATTTGTTTTTACAGTGGTAATTTCCTTCCACTCCACTTGTTTGAACTATGCCTTGTGACCCCGCCCCCCCAAATATGCAAAAACACCCACTTATAGTGCCTGCCCTGTTGCTGTTTGAGAGGAGGTATTTTTCATGATCTCTGGGACCTTTCTTGATTTTTTTCCCCCATTACTCAGTTCAGCTTCTTTTTAGTGATATGTTCATTTACATTTTTGTAGTCATCATGTTTATTGTTCTCTTGGTTCTGCTTATTTGCTCTCTATCATTTGATAAAAATCTTCCTACATTTGTCTCAGTTCCTCTTCTGTAATGTGTAATATCTTTACAGCACAATATTCCATAACATGCATATAAGCATATACCAAAGAAATAGGAGGTAGTCAAGGAGGGTGGGCACTAGCAGTTCAGGGCCTCAGTAAGGACTTCATGTACATGGTGGTGGTGCTTGAGTTGTCCATCCTGAAGAAAGAGAGAGATTCTGTGAGAAGGAAGTGCATACCAGGCATGGGGGGGATGTTTGGTACAAAGGCATGGAGAAAAGAGATGGAATGCTGAGTCTAAGGAAAGAGAGTCAGCTTGGCTGGATAGTAGAGTGAGAGAAAGGGAGTGATAGAATGAAGCAGGAAGGATAGGTTGGGGCCACACACTCAGACCAGGCCCTACCCTGGTCTACACACCTTCTGACCTATCCGCACTAACCCTGTCTTAACTGTTGGCCCTTGGTCTTGGCCCTACTAACTACCCTGGACTTCTCAACCTGGCCCTTTGGCAGCCTGGCCTTCGTGAATTCCCTTCTAGCTTCTTTCAACTCAGCTACATGTGTGACCTCACCATGCCTCCTGTGAACCTAAGAGCCTCCCATAGTTCCCACTAACTTCAGCAGTTGTAGAATAAGAGGGAAAACCTGACAGACTATTCCTGCTACACATGGGGCCAGAGAAAGAGAGAAATCATAGTAGGAAGCATTAGGTGGTGACACCAGGAAGGGAGCAGGCACACCAATCCCTAGGGGTTGCAAGCTGACCTGGGACTAAAAAGCATCCCCTGGGGGGTTACACTAGCTGGAGGCCTCATACCTTGACAAAGGGAGGGTAATGGTCTCAGATTTCTGCCTGTACCTTCCTTAATGCTAAATAAGAGACCTGTATCTCTTCAGCCTCTCAGAAGAAAATATAAGCAAACCAGAAGGGGAACTCTCCTGCAGAAGATGTTTGGGCAGTTTGTAAATTACTTGCATGGATGAAAGTGTGGTGGAGGGAAGGAAGGAATGAAGGAAGGGGCAGAAATGGCCTGGTATCCTGGGGAATTTTCCCTAACAGCTCTCTGGAAGTTAGTCTGACCCAGTGCCCAAATGCTGTTAAGCCAGGCTTTGGCAGCTAGATGACACAATGGATAGAGCGCTAGGCCTCTAGTCGAGATCTGCGTTCGCATCTGGCCTCAGACACTTACTAGCTGTGTGACCCTGGCTAAGTCATTGACTTCTGTCTACCTCAGTTTCTTCAACTTTAAAAATGAAAGCACTCACCTCCCAGGCTGGGTGAGGATCAGATGAGATAATATTTGTAAAGCACTTAGCACATGGCTGCCACATATTTGGCACTTAAAAGATGTTTGTTTCCTTCCTTCCCTTACTGTTGATTAGTTGGGGAAGCACTTTTCCTTTCTGGGCCTCAGCTTCTTCCTCTGTAAAATTAGGAGGTTGGACTTGACACACTTTGACAGTCTCTGTTGTAAAGACCTTTTCAGCTTGATTTCTCTAATTTTAAGTTGTGGTTATTATTTCCATTCTCTCCTTTTGTTGTTGTTGTTCAGTCATTTTCAATCATGACCCCATTTGAGGTTTTCTTGGCAAAATACTGGTTTGCCATTTCCTTCTCCAGCTCATTTAACAAATGACGAAACTGAGGCAAACAAAGTGACTTACCTAGGGTCATGTAGCTAGTTAAAATGAGTCTTCCTGACTGCAGGACCTGTGCTCTATCCACTGTGCCACCTAGCTGCCTCCTCACTTTCCTCACACATTATGCCAGCCCTCGGGGCTCCAGCCAGAGTGAAGTTTCAGGTGCATGCTGCTTAGCTAATGGTATGCTGTTCAGTGCTAGGCTTCCAGGCCCTCCTGTGAGCATCCCTGAAGTGGTGAGTACTTTCGAGAAAACCAGTGAGCAGAAACTTCCTCATCTGAGAGCAAGGGCTGAAGGGATTCACCCAGAATGCCCTCACTGGAACATTCCCTCTTTAGCCACTTTCGCTTGCTGTGAGCCTCCCTGCTTGTATTTTTGACAAAGTGGTGGACTTCTAGTCAGAGAACCTGCATTTGAGGCCTGGTTCTGCTGTATAACCTTCAGCAAATCATTTCCCTGGGCTTCAGTGTCCTCCAAGATTACCCTGGCCCTGCCCAGTTCTGAGGTAATGTACATAAAGCACTTTGGAAGCTTTTATGGAATGTAATCAATCAGCGGGCATTTATTAAACACATGCTGTATTGCAAGGACTATGCTAGATGCTGGGGATTCAAAGACAAAAGCGAGACAGTCCATGCTGTCAAGGAGCTCCCAGTTTCTTAAATTTTCAGCAAAGAGCCCAGAGCTAGGAGCCAAGAAACCTGTGTCCTCATCCTAGCCCTGACATTGAGAGCTGTGTAACCCGACATGAGTCATTTCATTTCTGGGGATCTCCTTTTCCATCTTTCAAATGGAGATGATCATTCTTATACTATGGATAGCCTCTCAGAATGAAATCAAATCAAGGACATGAAAGTTAAAGGATCCTCATTGTTATAGTACTTTGTGACCTGAGAGCTGTAATGAAGTTACCTGGCTTTGTACGCTTCAGTACTCCAACTCAATGTATGTATCTCTTGAACATGTTAAAAAATTGAGTTCATAGAAAATATTATGGGCTTCTGAGATTTGTAGCTCTTAGAAAGAAGGCCATCTCCAGGATGTATTTTTTCAGCAGTAGCTGGGGCCCTTTTCCTGGCTCAACAGCCAGTGAGAAAATGTGTAGTAAAAAGTTCCCATAGCCTATAATAATAGCTTTCCTCCAGTGCCTCATGGATGTCATGGAGATGACTTTAGGTTTAGTGGGATGTAAACACTTAACAGATACTACCAGCCTGGAAAATTACAGGCCTAGTGATGAGCTACATGTGTCTGTTCAATAAAATTCAACAAATATCGATTTCATACCTCCTTTTTACAAAGTACTGTGTCAGGTTCTAGAGATACAAAGTCAAAAAGATAAAATTGGGCTTGCCCCCAAGAAGCTTATATTCTGCTGTGGCATACAATATGTACACAGATAAGCGGAAATTTTTTTTTAGAAAAAAGCATTAACAGGAAGGAAGCTAAGAATTCTAAGAGGCCAAGGTGAGAAGGGAGCCCATTCCAGGGACACAGATTGTGCAAAGGTATGGCTGTTTTCTGAGGACCAGAATCCCAAAAGGTCAGAGAGTCATCATCAGGTTGACCAAAGGTAATGAACTTTTTGACCTTAACATTTAGGACTAGATCAAGAAGGGGTCATGGTTTGCATTGGACTAAATTGTGGATTTTTAACATCATTTCTCACATTGCTATAGTGTTTTAAGGTTTACAAAGTGCTTTCCTCAAAATAGCCCAGTGAAATAAATAGTGCAAGTATCATTTCCATTTTATAGAAGAGGAAACTGAGTCTCAGATGTTTTGTGACTCATCCAAAATAACGTGGTTAGTGAGTGGTAGAAATGGGGCCCAAAAATGGGGCCTCTGCCTAAGTCCAGTGTTTTTTTTCATTCTCTGAAGGGTATGGAATGTGTTCATTGATGGCAGAAAACACGTGTACACGTGTGCACGTGTGTGTGTGTGTGCAAGCATGAGATATAGATTGACTGGCCTATGGAGCCAACTCATTCATATTTCCTTTGCCTTCAGCCATGATCTGAAGAGCCCTGGGTGTGGAAGGACAGTAGTGTGAGTAGCCTCAGGCTTTTGTTGTTCAGCTTAACATAACACCTGCTTTATATATCTCATTCCCTTCCTTGACAGGTCCAGCCAACCCTGAAGAAGAGAGTGTCCTCTATTCCAACCGAGCAGCTTGCCACTTGAAGGATGGAAACTGTACACATTGCATTAAAGACTGCTCTGTGTAAGCAGTGTCCCTTAAGGCTAAATGCAGCTTTGAATATCTTTCTGCTTCAGGGCCCCCAGGGTGATTCAAACCTGTGGGTGGCTGGCAGGAGTCATTTCCTCTCCAGAGCTAACCCTGTTGAGTGCATTGTGACTGATCTCAAGAAAGCATTTCTGCCTGAACTTGGAATAGGAGAGAGGTCCAGAGGTCCTTTCCCCCTCTGGCTTTGGTGGTCAGGGGGCTCTACTTTCTGTAACCAAGCTATAGAAAAGCAGGGGATGGGGTGGTCTGCGCTGTATGGGGCTCTTGGGAGAACTGTAGAGGAAGGGAAGCTGTAGGCCCAGAATTGCTAGAGCAGTCTCTGTTCTTCTGATAGGGGAACAAATTGGGTTACTGTGTCCTCTAGTTGGGAGCTCCTGGCCTCAGAGGATTGGAGTGTTCTGAAAGGCGATTTAGCATAGTGTGGTGAAAAACGTGCTGGACCTGGAGTCTGTTGGTCTGCATTCATGTTCTTCTTCCACTCCTTATTAGCTGTGTCACCTTCAGCTGATCATTTAGCCCTCTGTGCCTCAGTTTCTTTACTCTTAAAGTGGGCATAAGATCATAGATAAAAGCTAGAGGAAGCCATCCAACCCCTTCCCCCCAACCCACTCCCATTTTACAGATGAAGAAACTGATTTGCCTAAGATCACAGACAGTGAGTAATAGGTTTTAACCTGACTGCTCTGATTGCATTGCCAGCGCCCTTGCTCTCATACCAAGCTACGTCCTGTCATGCTCAATACATCCTCTACCTCATAGGATTGTTGTGGGGCAAACCCAAAGCGTGATAGAGATAAGATTAGACCTCCTTTATTTCCATATGACATCCTTTAGTGTTTTCCTTAATTTCTTCTCTCTTGATTTACCCCCAACTAATTGCCCTATTTTGTCTTTTATTTTAGTTAGCATCATATTGTCACAGATAGAGATCTGGTCTTGAACCCAGGAAGACCTGGGTTCAAGTCCTGCCTCTAACAGACTGGCTGTGTGATCATGGGCAAGTTTGCATCTGGCATTGCAGTCAGGGTCATCTGCACTATGCCAGTGAATTCACAGGTCCCAACCCAGGCTCTTTAAGATTTAAGAAACACTTGCCCCACAACAGTTAGATACTATAGATATCATTATCAATAACAATTTTACAGATGAGGAAATTGAGGCTTAGAAAGGTGAAATGATTTGTACAGTGTAAAAGGTGGGTGCCAAGTCTATTATGTGACATCACACTAGAATATTCTATTTTTGATAGCATACAAGAGAAAGATATTATGAAGCGGGGAGTTTTTTTCAGAATATTCTCCTGATGTTCTATCCTGGCCATATGTTGTCGTTATCGGGGTCTCTGGGTTGAACTAGCCAAAGAGTGAGGGGTAGGATGGTGTTTATTGACTCAGGAAGCCACACTGCTTTTTTTCCCCTCTTCTAGTGCATTGTCTTTGGTTCCTTTTGGCATAAAACCTTTGCTAAGGCGGGCAGCAGCCTATGAAGCCTTGGAGAAATACCAGCTGGCTTATGTGGATTACAAGACAGTGCTGCAGATAGACTGTACTCTGCCAGCTGCCCATGATGGAGTCAACAGGTAAGTCTGCTACGCTGCCTGTGATCGCCATTGGACACTTCCCTTTGGTTGTCTTCTGGCACAAAACTGCCAGCTTACGACTTAGCTAAGCCTTGGGGAAGGGACAGTTGCATCGTTATTTGTAGCTTTTGTTTCTTAAAAACCAGCTCAGTCAGAAAGCAAAGCAAGAACTGTATCCTTTTCCCAGGTTCATAGAAATTTGCATGGTGTGTCCATCATGAGGAAAGCTCTGTTTAGAGGAAAAGTCTATACAATCAGATCATCCCTAGTGGGGAATAAGGTGTCAGATTTGACATTGCTGGGTTCTTTCCAGGTCCATATCCTGAATTTCTAACTTGTGCTAAGTCTGGGAAACAAATTAATCTTCCTAATGCATGAGTTTAAGTAAGACACCACTGGTCCTCCCTGCCCGACTTCCCCGCCCTCCCTTCACAATCTGGCCCCAGCCTACTTTTCCAGACTTTTCTCCCACCACTTTCCTTAGAATTCTCCAAACTTTAGCCAGATGGAACCACTTGCTGCCCTTTGTTCACATCCAAGTGCTTGCTGGCATCTTTCTCTTCTTTTTTTTTTTAGCTTTCTCTTCTTTCACACTGATCCTTATTCCTAGAATTCCTTCCTGGCAGTCCCCCACCCTGTTAAAATCCTACTGATTCTTTGGGGCCCAACTGAAATGACACCTCCTCCATGAAGATTTCCCTGATGACTAACGACAAGTATTCCCTACCTATCTCACAGAGGGTATATACTAAGGCAGTGACTGCCTCCCCCCTACCCCCCATCTACCCCCAATCATCTTTTCTCCAAGTTAGTCATTTCCATTTCCTTTAATAAATCCTCATGACATAAACTTGAGGCACTTCACCATCCTGGTTACTCTCCAGGTTATTAATGTCATTCCTGAAATGTAGTACCCCAGAATTCAGTGCTGTACTACAGATGTGGGCTGACCACATAAAGTGGCTTAGCTCCCTGTGGATATGGCCTGATCCATCTCATGAGATACAAGATACCCTAATATATGAAACACTAAACAAATTCCTTGAAGGAATGTTAACTTGTTTGTTGTTCTTATATAGAAAGCAACCTTGAATGTCTGGAGAACAGCTCAGGAGAGTTACAAGTTGGTTTAGAAATTCAGGCCTTAAACAAACTTAATGACGCATTGGGAGGGTTTGCTAACTTTGTATTCTCTGAGCCATGAGGCTTCTCAATTCTCAGTGAGCTATAATTTTATAGATAGTGGCCGTCTGTGCAGTGGGGAGGCTCTCAGATACTGCAAAATGTACGGATAAAGTTTTACAGACCATAGCCTTCACTGAAAGAGCAGGACCGGCCTTCCCCTTCCTGCCTTTTCCCCAAATTTGCAAAGTCAGTGCCAGGGTGATCCATAATCTGCTTTTCCCCCCTTCTGCCTACTCAGTTATAATGCTCAAGAATTTCTTGGCTTTTGTGTCATTCTGTTGATTGCTTTATCTTGAACCTGTAGTCCACTCAAACCCCAGATCTTTTTCAGACAAATTGCTCTCTAGCCATGACTCCCCCATCTCTACTTGTAAAATTGATTTTTTTGAATTCAAGTGTAAGACTTTATATTTATCCCTATTACATTTCATGTTATTGGATTTGTTCCTATGTTCCAGGCTGTCAGGCCTTCTTGAATCTTGACTGTCATCCAGTGTTAGCTCTATGTCATCTAAAGAATTACTGTGTTCATCCAAGCCATTGGTAAAAATGTGAAATAGCATAGGCCAAACACAGAAACCTTGAGCACTCTACCAGAGACCACCTTCCAAGCTGACATTGAACCATTAATGATAACTCTGGGTGTAGTCATTCAACCAGTACTAAATCCATCTAACTACACAGCAGTTTGGACCCAGAGGTGTCACACTCACAAATAAATCAACCCCTGCAATGGCATATTGCCTTAGAAAACCTCCAATTAACTTTATCTGTGGTGTATTTTTATTTATTTTGTTAAATATTTCCTAATTACATTTTAACGTAGTTCCTCAGCACTAGGGGATTTTGCAACACTTCTGGACTAGACATATCTCATCATATTTTCCACAAGATGACATGAGAAACTGTTAAATGCTTTGCTAAAATCTAGACAAGTATATGTCTCTATCTATCAGTCTAGTGACCCCACCAAAAAAAACCCCCCAAAACTTAACTAAAACCAAAAAACCAAATTAGTCTGTCATGACTTGTTTTTTTTTTTGAAGCCATGCTGGATCTTTGTGATCAATATGCATCCTTTTTAAGGTATTCATTAACCATTCTTTACTATTGCATTTTAGAATTTTTCCAATTTTAAACAAGTTTTACATCCCAAACTATAGTTCTAAACCATTCTATAAACTAAAATATAGTTTATAGAATACATTTTCTTCCCTTTTTGGAAAATTGATAAATTTGTCCTTTTGCAATTCTATAGTACACTGTGACCTTTCAAAGATAAAAGATAAATGATAGTAACTCAGCCATCCCACCTGCCAGTTGTGGGGTGGTTTTTTTTGTTTGTTTTTCCTTTTTTTTTTTTTAAATACAGGAGGATGTCATTAATCTGAACCAGGTGATTTGAATTCATCAAGAGAAGTTTGGTCTCCTTCAATCGCTTCACTTATCTTAGGTTTCAATTTCCTATTATTCATTTTTGTTCTCTCCCTTTCAGTCCAAAGATCATTCTGCTTGGCAGAGAAAAGAGAAGCAAAATGAGTTGAATAGCTTTGCCTTTTCTTCTCTTGGCTATTTATTGTCCCATCCGTCCTCAGCAATGATCTGATCCTTTCTCTGATTCTCCTTCCTCTCTGTCCTCCCAGACAATATAGCTAATTTTTTTTTTGTTTTCCTAAGCTTTACCTCCACAGACTTAGCTTTTTGAGTTGTAGTATTCTTGCCATTCTTTAGGGGCCATATTTTGCTTTTATATTCATCATCTGTTCCCTGTCTTTTCTTCCATCTTTTGTACCTGCCTTTAAAAAACTTACATTGGTTGATGAGATCCCCGTGCATTCACATCAGCCCTTTATTTATTGATTCCTCTTTATATCTTATCAGAATAGTTTTTCTTTGTGCCTTTAGAATTTCATTCCCTACCCCTTCTGGGGAACTCATATAGAATTTCAGGCAATAGGATCCTTCCCATCCCTTCCCTGAACACTTTGAAATCTTGTCTCCTAAAATTTAAGGTGCATATCAGACTTTCTAGCTTGCCTCTCCTTTTCACTCTTAGATTCAAAAATGGAATTGTTACTTTGCTATGAAGATTCACATTATTTCCACTACAGTAATCAGCCTCCCATTGTTGGTGAGAATCAGATCAGAAGAGGGTTCTCTGTTGTTGATTCCTTCACTTTCTAAAGGCTGAAATTATCCTTAAGACAAATCAAGAAATTATCAGTCTCTCCACTTTTGCCAGAGAGAAAGCTCCAGCAGATGTCTGGGTAATTTGAAGTCTCTCATTACTACTATGTCTTTTTATCAGGAAGTGATCTTTTTCTTGAATTCTCCATCAGTTTCTTTTTTTCCAGGTGCTCTGAACATACCCCGCTGACTATCATTTCTCTTTCTGCTTCCTTTGATCATCTAAATGTTGTGTACTATGCTTCCCCCCCCTGGTCCCTAGATGTCTTGCAAGAATAGCTTTTTAAAACAAAATGCCACTTTAATGACACCTTTCCCCTTCAAAGCCATATTCCAGTTGTGGGTGTCATCCTACCAAGTTTCAATCGTACCCATGAGGTCACATTTATCTCTTTACTTTAGTGTATCTTGTGGGTTACTCAGATGATCCACATTTTTATATAGGCATCTAAGATCAATAATTTTTATTATTGGCTCTTTTCTTGGATTTTAGTCTCTGTTGAGCACTGACAGAGATGTTAACCGTGCCTTGTAACCTAGGTACTGGATGATGGAAATGTTTGAGTGGCTCAGCCAGAAAGCCTTTTTCTAATCTCTTACCTTTGTTGTAGGATGACCAAAGCTCTCATGGACACAGATGGGCTTGAGTGGCGTCTTAAGCTGCCCCCCATCCCCTCAGTGCCAGTTGCAGCTCAAAAGAGGTGGGAAGCAGCTCCAGGGGGTGACCATGAGAAGGCAGACAAAAGCAGACTCAAAGAAGCCGACACCTTAAAGAACAAAGGTGAGTCTTTGTCCTAGTTAAAGTAAGCCACACTTGAATCATGGTGCATTTAATTTTGTGTCATAAACTAAGGAAAATACATATTTCTTGCCTGGCTTTCAGCCTACCAGATACTATGAATGCAAGTGCAGAAGAGATCTGGGCCAGAGCCCTCATGGGCTGGTAGAACCAAAGACCAAGAAAGAAGATGCCACTTCTGCCCCCATGCATGTTCTCCACCCCTAGGATAGGATGTACTCCAGATGCATGGGGACCAGTCCTCTCAGGCTCCTTACAGGCAGGCCAGCCTGGTAACTTGTTTGCCAGTGTGACAATAACTCACATTTATATAGCACTTTAAGCATTTTCCTCTATTTGTTACAATGATTTTGTGAGGTAGGTAGTATTATTATCCCCTTTTTTACAGATGGAGAAATTGAGGCAAAGAGGAAATTATTTGCTTAGGTTCACTGCCAGTACTTGAGCTGGGGTAAGAGTAACTACTTATGTTCCTATGCTTTTTTACATGCACTATCTCATTGGATTTTCACAAAAGCCCTATAAACTTGGCAGGTTAGGAATTATAATTCCAACATACAGATGAGGAAGCTAACCAAGAAAGGTCCACTGACTTGTTCCAGAGTACCTCAGCAAGGCAGTGGCAGAGCTTACAGGTGAACCTCGGTCTTTGCATCCAGTGTCCTTCTACCAAACGGGCAGGGCTGAACCAGAAACAGCTGCACTTGGTATCAGTTCTTCATTTCTTGGTATAGACAGCTGGGCTGTTCTTCTGAGGAGCAAGGACCTGAGTCCCAGAGAGGGTGGAAAATTGCTCAAGGGCCTGAGTGTGTTCCTGTTATTCTTTCCCCCACCCTTTTTTTTCCCCCTAAAAGCAGAGATCAAATACTTTTCTTTATTGGGCAGCTGTCACCCCTTTTAGTAACATCACCACCTGATACTGATGGAAGAGGTGTAACAAACACCAAATAAAATGGGCATTTCCATGGACATAGTAGAACAGATAAAGAGGGTTGTACATGTAAATGCAGGTCTCTGGTATGAATACTTATCCTCTTTATTGGGTGTAAGTTCAGCCTGTGGCTTTCAAAGTTACTCTGCTTGTCTGTCATATCTGGCCTTGCTTTCTTCCCCACATTTTAAAAAAGGTGCTTTAATGACCCTTATTCAAAACGTTTTGTCTTTATAATGTTGTTATATGAATTGTTTTTCTGCTTGCTTTGCTCTGCATCAGTTCATATAGGTCTTCCAGTGTCTCACATTTCAGCCTGTCTTAGGGTGCAAAAATATTCCATGACTCCATATACCACAATTTGCTTAGCTATTCCCCAAAAGTAGGGTGCCCTCTTAGTTCCCAGTCCTTGGTGGTGTAACTTTCAAAACACTTTGATGACCATTATTTCATTTTGACCTTACAACACTGCTGTGAGGTAGGTGGGGCAATGATCATAATCCCAGTTTGATAGACAAGAAACTGAGGCTCAAAATGAGTAGTGATTTGTAGAAGGTCACGTGGTGTCAGTGGTAGAACCAGGACTGCAGCCCCAGATATAACACATCAGTCTGAATAGAAGCCATGTTTTGTTTCGTTTTGTAAATTCTTACTTCTATACAACTGTCACACAGTCTATAAGAAGTGGTATTTTTCAGTCTATATCTCTATACATTTTTTCCCTTCCCAGAGATACCATTTTAGGGTTGCAACCTATATTTTAAGTAGTTAAGTATGCTGATCCTCTTTTTCTAGTGCCTACTGGTGGAGACATCGAGCGAGCGCGGGCCCTAAAGGAAGAAGGCAATGAGCTGGTGAAAAAAGGAAAACATAAGGAGGCCGTAGAGAAGTACACTGAGAGTCTTATGTTCAGCAGCTTGGAGTCTGCGACCTACACCAACAGGTACGTGGAGTGGCCAGGCTTAGGACTGACTTTATTCCATGTTGGAGTCCTCCTAAGTGCTCAGCCGTGGGGAGGGCTCTCTGGGTCTTCTCCTATCAGAACACTTGGCTTGTTTATCTGCCCCTGGGACACAGTGTAAATTTCTTTCCTGTTAGGAGAGTGAGAGACCTGGCAAGAATTCCTACTGAGCTAACCTTTAAATGCTTGGTTGAAGCTAAGAGAAAGGCACTCATACATTCACCCATTTTGAGAATAATAAACTGATTTACTATGCCATTGACAGTTTACAAGAGGCTTGACATATTCTCATGTGATCTCCACAGAAAACTTGGGAGGTAGGTAGTACCACCACCCCCATTCCCATGAACACAACTCCATATATTCAGCCTTTCCGTGAGAATAATAGCTGTTCCTACTTCTGTAGGGCTTTAATGTTTACATTGGACTTTCTTGACAATGCCTCTGTGTGTGGTAGGTATGATTACATATTTATGTAAAGTGATTCCTTCCTTTATAAGTGAGGAAATTGAGACCCAGAGAGGATGGCTTGCCTAAAGTTACATAGCTAGTCAAGTGCCTGGCAGAGCTGGGATTGATCTGATGGAAAGAGCATTAGATTTGAAGTCAGAAGACCTAGGTTCTCATGCCAGCTCGGCCACTGTTGCTGCATTATGTTGGTAGGTCTTCTTCAGTCCTTTCTCCTCTCTGGCTGTTTTCCCCTCTGTGGACGAGGAGGGATTGGGCTGTATTACTTCTGAGTCCCTGCCAGGTCCAAAGCATCTGAGCCCGTGAGTCACACTCCCATATGCTTTCCATTTTACCTCATTTGTCTCTCAACCTGCAGTTTTCTTAACAAGCCTTGCTCCTTTTCAGTCAACAGGAAGCACATGACATCCCCTTGTGCTCCTTCCTACCAGCTGTGGCAGTGCTGTTTAAGGAATCACTGAAAACAAGGGGAGCCAGTTCCATTGGCCACACAGAGAGCTATAGTTCGTGGCCTTGGCTTCAACTCCAAAAACTTTTATTACTTCCTCTGTGGACCTGTGCTTAGTGAGTGCCATGAGGGATGACAGATGATCTCTGCCCTAAGAGATCTCAGTCTAGTGGAGAGAACAAGGCTATGAGAATAAGTGCATAGGACAGACCAAGAGAGAGATCCCTTCCATTATGGAGTGGTAGGCGTGTTCTCCCTGCATGTACTCGTGTGTAGGGGAGAAGAGAGGGTCAAAGACAGTTTTCTGGAGTAGGAGGTGAGGGCATTAGCCCTCATGCCTCGGGATAACTGTTTCTTTTCCTAAACTGTCTCTGGGCCTGAAGGTTTGGAAGGGAATGTGACAGGAGAATTCTTTCTGTAAGCAGGAGCCCAGACTTGTATTTCTTTCCTTTTTCGCCCTTCTAGCTAGCCTGAGGCAGGAAACCTGATTGGTATCTGTACAATAACTCACTTCCCTCTGAGCCTCGGCTTCCTCACTTGTAAAACAAGCTCTTGATCAATCAGCAAGTATTTATTAAGCTTCCACTATGTGCCAGGCACTGGGCTAGCTACAGGGAAGGTAATTCCAGCTCTGACAGATGGCCCCAAGTCCACTCTGACTCTGACATTTAATGTATGGCCAGTCTTGAAGTAACTGGAATGGCTCTGGGGACAAAAAGACCAGATGCTGCCGCTTTTTTTTTTTTAAAGGCAATTGGGGTTAAGTGACTTGCCCAGGGTCACACAGCTAGTAAGCGGCAAGTGTTTGTGGTCTGAGGCCGAATTTGAACTCAGGTCCTCCTAACTTCAGGGCCAGTGCTCCATCCACTGTGCCCCCTAGCTGCCTCTGGCCAGAGGCTTCTTGATCACATCACTATCAGCTACCACATGCAAGATCCCATAGTAGCTTCTGGACTCCTTGGGTGAGGGTCATCCCTGCACCACCAGTTTCATCTCAGAAACTAGGCTAACTCCAAGTGGCTGTTTCTGAAGGGAACTGACTCCATTTCCTGTGATCGCATTTTTCTCAGAGAAGATGAAGGCATTTTACCATCTCTCCTTTCTAGATTAGTTTGTCCACTTATCAGTAGTAGTTTGTTCTTAGAAGGACAAACCGTGGTGAAGGGGAATCGGCCTGTTGTCAGGCGGCTCACACCCACTATGACAAGACCACTAAATCCTGGGCCTTGGTTGGCTTCAGCTGCTCTTTGATAATTAGTAGTTACTAATTAGGATAGAGTTCTATTAGGTGACCATGAAGTTCCCTCACCACAATCCTGCTCCCTTTCACAGATGCAGATTGCAAGCCCTTCACACTTTAGTAGATGGTTTTCACAAGTTGGTGATTAGCCTTTCTGAATTTATGGTCCTCAAAGGGCAGAGTCCTTCACCAGGCCTTGTTCAGCTTGGAGGGAACTACTGTTTTTGTGGCAATTCCAAGGGTTAATTTCCTCTGTTTACATATAAGGAAACTTAGAATCCGATTATAGTGCCCTTAAGCCAGGTCTTCTGACTCCAAATATAGCACTTTCTGGGACATCATGCTGCCCTGCAGGGCTGGCCCATGGGCCTGGGGCTTGTCTTCCTTCCCTACTCTCACACTTGTCTGTCTGCCTTCCAGAGCCCTCTGCTACTTGTCACTGAAGAAATATAAAGAAGCTGTAAAGGACTGCACAGAGGCTCTCAAATTAGACTCAAAGAACGTCAAAGCATTTTATAGGCGTGCCCAGGCATTCAAAGAACTCAAGGTAAGTGGGATCCCTCGCCCTATCCTAACTGGGCTCTCTTAAGCCCCTGGGCTGCCCCTGCTGCTGGCCCAGCTGGCATGTGCCTGCTCCTGCTGGCCCCTGCTCAGACCCTGTAGCAGGTGTGCCAGGTAAGTACTGACTTCAGGCCCCAGCCTCCTGCCTTTCCTCTTCCCTTATCCCTGCCCCCTACCCCCCAGGACTATCAATCCAGCCTCGAAGACGTCAACAGCCTCCTGAGTATTGAGCCAGAGAACAGCGCCGCCGCCAAGCTGAGGCAGGAAGTCAACCGGAGCTTAAAATAAATAAAGTCCAGGAAGGGGCAGCAAACCTGCCTGATTTCACTTGGAGAAGCTGAGGGCCTCTTTGTCTACTCCAGGGCCGAGAAACAGCATGGGAGCCCTCTGACCCAGGCCAGGTCATGCCCTGGGCATGGCACTCCAGCTTCTCTCCTTGAACCCATCCATATTGTGCTTCCTTCTCATTCAGAATCTTTGCTCACTGAAAGTCAGCTCAGGTTAGTGAGCCAGGCCTCACCTTTTTGGCTGGCAAGGGTTCCTTCCTCTGCTGATCTTTTTCAGGGAAGCTCTCCTGGCAACACCGCTTTCTCCCAATGGCAGACTCATATCCTTCTTCATCCATTAAGCATGCCCCAACCCTGGTTCGGGAGCTCAATCCATGGGGAATGGAGTCAGGTATTAGTTGGCAAACCACTGCTCCCCTGAGTTGCTTGTGGCACGGAGCATGGCATCCCCCGGCTCCTTTTTTGTGCCCAGGGTATGTGGTGGCTTCACTGGGGATGGAGCCCCTGGCTGTCTTGGTCATCCCGTGTCCCTGTGCACCACTCACATCTGACAGTCATTCTGGGTACTGGTTTGAGTACTTGACTTCTAAAATCTTGTATGCTGTTTCAAGTTACTTGAGTGTCTGTGTGGTGGCAGGCACATTCCCTGCTTCCCCTGCCTCCCCTGAGTTGGAGCCACAAGCCCTAGTTTGGCAGTTGGCCTTTTGCATGTTTTGGGGGGGGATGCTGTCCCAGCCCTAGTTAAAAATGGCAGCTTTAGGGCTCCTCTGAGAGTCCCTATTCCTCTGTACTTTTTGGAGTGATTCTGAATGGCCTCGTGGTTTCAGTCACCCTGTATTTAAGCCACGGCATAAAAAGTAATGTCTGCTACTGGACTTCAGTTGTACCTTCATTTCCAAGGGGACCATGAGACCTCGGCTGGACACTGCCTCTTGTAGTGCAGGCCAGGGTCTTTTATAGTACCCTTGCCACATAACAGGCTGTTCTCCCAAAGGGACGAAGGTAGCTTTGACTGACACAAGGTACAAGCCCTCAACATTAGCACCTGTTCTGCTTGGGGACACAAACCACGACTCTTAATCTTACTCCAGTAGCTGCTGCTAAGTGTGCCTGGGCTCAGTGCAACCTCTCATTACTGAAAGAATTAATGAGTATTTAAGTGGCCACTGGGGTTAATGAAATTTCTTAAGACATGCACAGGTAAGTTTATACAAAATGAATATTCTAAGTTCATTTGGTAAGGGGGCACTGGCAATTGTGACTCAAGAAAGGCTTCTGTACAAGGAAGTCACTGAACTTTGTCCTGAAAAAGTGAGGTGAGGTGGTCAGCGTGAAGACTCGCAGATAGGCACGGGAGTATTGGCTAGGGTCAGACAAAGGAACATCAGTCCTTATTCATCTAAGTGATCAGGGTATTTGCTCATGCAGGATGAGCATGTAAAGTGCTCTTGACAGGAACAGTTGTCTCTCAACCCTGTAGCTTATAAAGCAAAGCTAATCATTTTTTGGAGGGAGAGGGGAGGAAATGCCACAATTTTTACATTTCTTTAACAAGTACACAAAACCCTTCCCGATTCCAGGAAGGCTAATGCCTTTTCTCTCTAAATGACACTGTTTATGGATGGGACTGTGATCAAGACAGAATATAAGGGACAAGCCAATAAGCCACAGAATTAAGGAGTAGGGGAGAGGGGCAGGAATACTGGTAATCTTACAGCAGTATAGGTTCTGAGAGCCAGGAGTGAGCTACTTTAAACCCCAAACAAGAGAATAGCAGTTTATATACCCTGTGCCCACAGTGGTGCGATTTTATCTTCTTGTGTTCCCTTCGAGCAAAGGTGCCCTTCCATTTACCCAGGATTCTGCTGTGCTCTACCTCCTTATCCCCAGGCTTTACTTAGGGGTGCCTATATGCATGGGCAACATACACATGATGATGATGATTCTGGGTAAAGTAGAGTCCATGCAACTTTAATGCACACACAAAATAGCAAAGGATGCTTGACCAGCTTGCTGACTGGTCTTCTCTGTCCACTGACATCAGATTGTGCAGGTACACAGACAAGGAAATAAATTATGGTTATAGTTCAGAGTGCCTCAGGGAAGAAAACTGGAAGGGCTGGTCTCTCTCCAGAGCCATAAGTTTGTTTCACAGTTAGTTTTCTGGGAAGGAAATAAAGAAATAGGTAGAGTACATGATAAACACCAAATACTCTGGGATCCAGTAAAGTTCCAGCTATTGGACATCATTCCTGTAGCAAAGAGAGAAGTAGAAAGTATCTTCCAAGAAAGGACAGTTTCAATGTAAGCTCTCAAAGGACATGGGGGCTGTGTTTGTCTGACTGAAGGATATAGCCAAGACTTCTGGACCCACAATCAATGTGGAAATACATGATTCGAGTTAGATAATTACCTTCTCTCCAAAGAAGGGTTTTATAGAAACAGGATCAGAAAGGCTTTGGCTAAATGCCCGGGGCCCTTGGCTCTCAAAGGCTAGTCCAGAAAAGCATAGGTTCTAGCACATCCTTCCAAGCTGGAAAGGCCTCAGGACGGGCCCAGGGACAAGACTATTCCTCTGTCTTTGGAGGAACAGCCTAGGTAGAAAAGGACCCTTTACTAGAGGATACATATGTGAAACCTAAGGGTCATAATAGTACATTGGGAACCTCTTCCTAACTTTGAAAATAAGGTCATGCAACCCTCAGTGCTAAAGATTAGAGCAGGAGAGGCTACAAGACTGACCAGGGATGGACAGCAGAACTTTCACCCCACCCCCATAACTTCCCTCCCTTCCTGGGCCACTTCCCTGGCCACCATGTTTGATTGGGCCTAGACTCACAGGGGCCTCAGTGTACATATGTCTTGGGTGGTTCCGTGACCTCTTGTGCTTGGAGTGCAGCGATTGCTTCTTCAATCTGGGAGAGGAAAATTAAGATCACCCATATACCTTCCTAGGAAAGCTGCTGCTACCCTACCCTGCCTTTGGCTAACCTCTGAGGACAGGTTCCCATGGTATGTTTTGGTCACACACCCTAGGCATCCAATGGTGCAGTGGACAGAGTACTCGGCCTGGAGTCAGGAAGATCTACGTTCAAATCAAAACTCAGATACTAGCTATGGGACCCTGGGAAAGTTCATCTCTGCTTTGATTTCTTCAACTGTAAAATGGGGATAATAACAGCACCCACCTCGCAGAGTTTTTGTGAGGAGATATTTGTGAAGTGCTCAGCACGGTGCCTGGCACACAGTAGGTGCCATATAAATGTTTATTCCTCTCCCTATCCCACAACCAAGAGACTATGAGTGCTAATCTGGGGGCCCCTAAAATCTTTTGAGCAAGACATTCCCCACCCAGTAGCACAGGCATCACCTTGACTGCTACATGCTGGTTCACGCACAAGAAGTTCATGAGCACCCACTTTCTCAGAGCCCCAAATACCTACCTTGGAATGGAGAGATTCTGGAGACTCCAGCATCAGCAGCAGTTCTGAGTTGTCGATCTCCAGCAGCATGCCAGTGATCTTGCCAGCAAGAGGAGCGTGTATCCCATAAATAAGCGAGTAGAGTCTGTCACCTGCTCAAAACAGCAGGGGGGATACTGCATAGACCCAGACTGGCTGATACTGCAATGCATGCTACACCCTGCATCAGCCCTGTCTCTGCCCCCTTGTTCTTCATCTGGAAAACGGGAACAGCAGTAGCATTGTGTCTCAAGTGCTGTGAAAAACTTACCATGTAAGAATCAGCTGTTATTCCCATGCTACCCCAATTCCACAGTCCTTTTATAGAACCAGATTAGACCTGAAGCTTTGACCTTCACCTGAGAAGGGTGGCAGAACTCTTTGGAACCTCTCCTGCTAACGCAGTAACAACAATGTCTAAAGTAGTTACCGGTTATTGACATAGGGGACTTCCAGAATCAGTCTGTGTATACACTTAGAATAAAGATGAGAAGGCAATCTCCGGTAGAAGGAGTCAACTTGACCTATTTCAATAAGCTACCAACAGAAAATTTCCAACTGATAAGTAAGGCATCGACTCGGATAATCACTGTTAGACATTTACCTGGTCAAAAATAGTCACAACAACAAGGAAGCTAAGAGTCCAGAAACTTCCTTAGCCAACAAACACTTGGTTTCTTTTCCAAACAAAAAAACACAGCAGCTAGAGGATAACATGGGTTTAGAGTACAAACTCCTTTGAAGAACATTAGAGAGGAAGCTAGCGGGTGAATAGGTGCATTAGAAAACTAGCAAAAGTGAAAAATAAGGTTACCGAAAGCTAGGCTAAGGCTCAGGTGTCCCACCCCAGGCACATTTTTCAACAAAACTGTGAGGAAAACAAGTGGACGTGAAACATCTGCCAGTTTTTACTTGGTACTCTACATTCACAATTGATGAAAATGAAAGCATGACTTTTGGACCCAATCTACCACCTTAGGACCTGAGAAAAGAGCAACTAAAAGTTGGAAAGAATGTAGAACAAATCCACTTGAGAGAGAGGAAAATTTTAGTCTTAGGTTGGTTTAAATTCTTGGAGGGAAAGATTTCCTAGAGTATAAAAGGTCATAGAATGTTGTTACCAAAAGCTTAGCTACCAGAAAGCAAATCAGTATCCACCCCAAGCCATCTGTTTGTTAGCTCACTCATTCCCCCTAAGGTAAGCTTGATAAAGAGGAGGTGGGAACAGGCAAGCTTTTGCAGATGAGTCTGTTTAAAAGGGTGCATCTTCGAAGTCATGCAGTTGATTGTGAGGTGTGAAGATTATAAAATTTGGCTGTGTAAGAAAAAATTCTGTTTGGCAGATCAAAGTCCAGTTCTCCTTAAGCAAGGTTTTGACAAGATCATACAAGAACCATGGAATCTGAATTATAGGAAACCTCAGAGGCCATCTAGTCTAACCTGAAGGTGTCAACTTTTTTTGACTAGCTGGTCAGTAAGTCTTGAATCCACTTCACTAGCCCACACATTTTCAATAAAAATAGCAGTGGCTCAGTAGTAATAATCGCCATTTCTTGCAGGCCACCCATATCTGTCCTGGTATATGTAGTTCATCTGTCACAGCTAGATAGTGCAAGCAGGCCCTGGAATCAATCAGGAAGACGCAGGTTCAAATGCTGCCTCAGAAACACTGTGACCCTGGGCAAGTCATATGACTGCTTTCAGTCTCTGCTTCCCCGTTTGCAAAATGGGGGTAACATAAGGACCAACTTCATAAGAGTTATAGGAAAGACTAGATGAGATAACAAATGTAAAATACTTTACACACTTGTGCATGCCATATAAATGTTAGCTGCCATTATTTATCTGGCACTGGTGATCTGAACTAATGCAGGGCAGCTAGGCAGTCTCCTACTGTCTGCTTATTTGGGGTTTCTTTTTCAGTCCAAAATTCACTGTGTTTAGAAAACAAAAGCAAAATAAGAGCAGTTAACCCCATTTTCTATGTTGTTGGTTATCCCACTTTGTCCTCTTTTACCCCTTTCCTTCAGCATGGCTTTAAAAATCCCTTTTTGTTATCCTCAGCTTTCCTCCAAAGTCTCAGCTCACTCCAAGCTAAGCATTCTTGACATTGTTCTCATGGGGTAACACCATGGTATCCCCTCCACCATGAGCCATTGCTTCCATCAGCTTTAGTACATGCTTTTAAACACTTAACCTGGTTGATGTGTATCCATGCCTGTCTGTCCACTTTCATTAGTTCTTCTTCCTCAACAGAATTGCTTCTCTTTATCTTCTAAGTTTCATTCCTGATAGCACTCTATTGCTTCTGGGTTGTCTTTCCCTATGGAATTTTGGGCCATGGGACCTAACCTACTTGATTCTTCAAACTGTAAGGTCTAGGGTTAAAAAGACTATATCAGACTATACCTGGCTTTCTGCTTCTGCTAAGTAACCACTTTCCCTGAAGCCTTCCATCACTGTAGCTAACCGTCTGACATTTTAGAGTCTATATTACCAGTAAACAAAAACAACTAATATTCACTAGCTGTGTGACTCTGGGTAAGTCACTTAACCCCAATCGCCTCACCAAAAAATAAAGTAAAAACAGAAGGCAAGAAAAACAAAAACAACTAATAATCCTGTGAATAGCAAAGGAGACATATGCTTATCAAAAATGGGTGCTACGGTTAGGAAGGGTGTGCTGGGTCAAGTCCAAATAGAAAAAAGATTTTCTATAGATGGCAAAGTTCTTCAGATACTCATTTGTGGATAACATTGGGCAAATTACACTGAACCCAAGAACACCAGTGACTTTGCAGGGAAATTCAGTTAATCAGGAGAATGGCCTAGCTCCACTTATGAAAAAGCAAACAAATTTTTAAAAATAGCCATTGTCCAAGGGCAGCCATTGAGCTGGCTATCAGGTCATAGATCTTAGGTACCCCTTATGGATGGTGACCTGGGCTTAAAGTTCAATAAATGGAAGAAGCCGGGCCAGATCACATTTAGGAACATTAGCACTTTCCATGATCCCAAACTACCCACTGCCGCAGAAGCCCATCTTTATGATAGTATCCCAGTTATGCCATGTAGCCTTGAATCACGGAATGCCAGAATCTCAAAAGCATCAGAATTACAAATGACCTAAAAGGTAATGGAAAGGCACATGGTAGTGTCAGGGCATAGCCTGTTGCCAGCTGTGACGTATGTTTGAATAGTAGTAGTGGAAAAGACCAGGGAAGGTAACGTGAGCCAATCATGTAGTGAAGAGCAAAGCTGGAATGGCTTTACTACTGCTATCCATGAACTATTAGAACCAGAGAGGGCAGGTTCTAGATACTTCAGGAAGCTCCACAGAAAAACCAAGATAAGAGTAAGAAGAAGGCAAAGTCAGGTTACAGCCTGCACCAGTGGACGAAGTACCTGTGTTTATGAGTTCCTAAGGCTGATGAAGGCGTCTTCCTCAACAACCTTCTGAAGTAGAGTCATTTTTTTTCTTTTTGTCCTGGACCTGTGATTTCATCACTAAAGCAGGGAAGGAGCTTCCCCAAACTCCAGATGAGCAACTATTGTGTACCTTAGACTTAATAAGTGTCCAGTGGTCCTGAGAAATTAGAGTAATTCATCCCAAGTCACCCAGCCAGTATACGTCTTGGTGGGACGTGAACCCAGGGCAGCTCTCCAGCCACCATATCATGCTTGCTTCTTTGTGTTGATGTTGTTAGCCCCACTTTACACATGTGAGAACAGGAGAAGAGACTTGCTCAGTTAGTTCAGCTATTAAGTGTCTGAAACGGGACTCCAGCTTGGGTCTTCTGATGCCAAGACCAGCACTCTTCCCCACTGCGTGACAAGACAATATGACCACCCCTCCCCAGAATTCAGGGAGGCAGAAGCCAGTGATCCTGGAGTAGACAGAAGGATCCTCCCCACAAGCCCAAGGGTTAACAACTTCCTAGGTTAGAGCTAAGGAAGGTTCTCATCCATTCCCAAGCCCATCCTGGAAGGAGGCCAGAAGCTATTTAAGGAGAAGGGAGGTATGGAATGAAGACCTTTAGTAAAAAATCACAAATACTAGTTCCCATTTCCATAGCACTTTCCTTACAGCAGCCCTATGAGGTAAGCAGTGGATTCAGTCATTCAGTCAATAAACATTTATTAAGTACTTATGTACCATGTGCCAGGCACTGTACTAAGTGCTGGGGATACAAAAAAAGAGCAAAAGACAAACCTTGCTCTCAGGGAGCTCACAATCTGATTGGGGGGTAAGGGGGTAGGGATAACAAGCAAACAAATATGTACAAACAAGGTAGATATGAAGGATAAGCAGGAGATAACAGAGGGAAGACAGGATTGGGAATTAAGGCTTCCTGTTGAAGGTGAGATTTTGGTTGGGGCTTGAGGGATGCCAGGAGGTGGAGACGAGGAGGGAGAGCATTCCAGGCATGGGGGACAGCCAGAGAAAACGCCCAGAGCCAAGAGATGGAGCGTCGTGTTCATGGAACAGCCAGGAGGCCAGCATCACAGGATCAAACAGTACGTGTCGGGGAGTAAGGTTTAAGAAGACTGAAGGGGGGGGCAGGGAGTGGGGAGATAGGTTATGAAGGGCTTTGAATGCCAAATAAAGGAGTTTGGTTTTGATCCTAGAGGTGATAGGGAGTCACTGGAGGTTACTGACTGGGGGGGGGGTGGAGGTGACATGGTCAGACTTGAGCTTTAGGAAGATCGCTGGCAGCAGAATACAGGATAGATTGGTCCAGGGAGAGAATTGTGACAGGCAGACACCAGCATAAATAGCATCCCCTCTTTACAGATGAGAAAACTAAGAAAAGTGATCCGCCTAGAATCACACAATGCCCAATATTCTTTCCACTACACCAAACTGCCTCTAACGTAGCTGAGATAGTGATGGGGCACAAGGAGAAGCATCTACTGTTATAATAACTAAAAACACTGCTGGTCAAAATGCAAGTAGGAGGTACAGGAGATCTGAGCCAGAAGGGACTCTAGAGATATTATAATTCAGCTCCCTTGTTTTATAACTGAGAACCTGAGGTCTAGAGAATTAACCTGCCCAAGGCTGCCCAGGTAATAAGTAACAGAGCTAGGATTCAAATCCAAGCATTTGGTTTCTAAATCCCATAGTACTAACTTGAGTCCAGAAGCTAATGGTTTTTACACTAATATCAAGGCAAGTTTCCCACTCAGGTCCAGACCCAGGCCCAAACTGCTCCCAACACTACCAGGCAAGAGCTGTGCACATACCAAGCATCTGCTTCTGTTCCTGGGGTGGGGCTGAGGCCAACATAGATGCAGTTAAAGGCTCCTGCCCTTGGATATACACAGCTGGCTCCATTACCTGGAAATAAACCCCACACAGACGTTACTAACTACAGACTAACATCAGAACCACCTGCCTGCAAAGCCTTGCCCAGCAGAAACAAGGAGACTGGGCAAAGCTCATACTGCATGTGATGTGAAAAGACTCATGAAAGATAACCGTGTTTTCAAAATCATTCCATATACAGTGTCCCTCATTTGAAGAGAAAGAAGGACTAATAAGTAGAAACCAACCTATGTAGCTACAAAGGCAGCATGGGGTTGGGAAAAGAAGCCAGGTTCTACGCCTGGACCTCAACGACCATCGCTGAGCCTTGCAGCCTCAATTTCCTCCCCTATAAGAAGGGGAATGAGACTCGAAAACTCACTTTTAACCTGAGGTCCATGAATTTTTTAAAAAGTTAAGTATCTCTGTTCTAAAAAGGTCCTTCCTCCCCAGCTCTAACGTTTATAATTACTAGGGATACGAGGCAGTGATCGATTAGGTTAGTTTCAACATGGAAGAAATCCCTAGAAGAGGCTGACTTTTGAGCAACATTTTGAACAAAGTGGCTGAGAGAGAAAGGAAAAGAAAAACATATAAAAACATAATGGCCAAATTGCAGATGTGAAAACTGCTGTACCAAGCAAGTAAGCAACCTAGTATGCTTCTGGAAGCCTAGACTCAGACAAGTCTGAGGAGCCTGGACAAACCCTTTACCTGATGTGCATTAGGCACAGCTGAGGAGTACTTGTACTGGGCGATGGTGTGGCCTGGGGAGCCTGGACACCCAGTTCCCATAGTCTGGGTCCCAATACTGACTGTAATACATAAAGAGAAACATTAAGAATCAAAGCATCTCAGAGCTGGAAAGGACTTTCAAGCCAGCTAGTCCAGTACCTGAACAGAAATCCTTTTACAAGTTAGGTCAACAAGTATTTATGAAACACCAACTATGTACACCCCAGGCACTGGTCTAGGCCCTGGGGATACAAGGACCAAATGAGGCAGCTTCTACATTCTTGCCTCAAGTTGCTTACATTTTATAGTTTCCTGACGAGTGGTCAGTGAATGTGCACCTGCAGCCACCCACAGTGACAGGGAGTTCTCTATCTCCCAAGACAGCCTATTCTACTTTCAGCTCTGGTTAAGGTTTTCCTTACATGGACCTGGCAGCTTGTGGTGGGTATGGGGAGGAGGGTGCAGATGGGAGGAACGGCGCATTAAGAGTGAGAACTAAGGGACCACTCCATCTACCAGGAAAGCCAAGGAAAACCAAGCTCCTTCCTTCCTCGTGGAGAGACTTTTAAGTGAAGGGCAGGTACATTCTTGTTCCCAGATAAACATGAAGGACAGATGACCTGGCCCTTCTCAGTCAAAGAACACCACATTCACCTTTCGGGAAAAGTGAAACTCCTTGGTGACCTCCCTACCCTCCAAGGGGATCTATACAAGACTAGGGGGGGAGGAAGTGACAGTCCCAACTTACCCACTCTCTGCATGTGGGGCCCTGCCCGGGGCACCTGAGTAGAGGCCTGCCGGACAGTACTGACGTTGGAGATGGAGTGCCGGGGTGTGGCTGGCAAGAAAAGAACAAGCTATCAAGGCAGGCACTTTGTACTAGTCCAGAAACCAGAGATTTTTGGTAGAAGTCAGTGACGGTGAAGAGGAGATGTGAAATATCTAAGAGAAGAACCAGAGAATGGCTACACTAGGGGGTACAAATTAAAGAGGATAAAAAGGGGGTGGAGAAGAGAAGAGGTGCTGGTGGAAAAAAAGGAGTAGGGGAAACACTCACACGAAGACCTAGGAGAAAAGCTGGTCCACCCTGGGGCAGGCCGAACTGGGGCAATGCTGCTGGGACTGTAGAAGGTTGCTCTGGTAGGAGACTGTGGAGACAATGAGCACAAACCACAGGATCACAGAACTCACAACTAGACTTTAGAGATCATCTAAGTCCCCTGCCCCAGCCTACATTTATTTTATAGGAGAGGAAACAGAATGAGAAGTTAATCAACTTGACCAAGGTCACATAACTAATAAATGGCAGACCTGGAATTTGAACCCAGGTCTTGAGTCCAACCAAACCCAGTGCTCTTTCTACCATACTGCTTTGCCTCTTGGTGAGCCCAGGGGCCATGACACACAACAGGAGTTGGGACAGGGATTCCCTTGGAGCAAGGGGGCCAGAAACAAGTGGTGAGAGGCCAGGAAAGGCTAGAAGCTCCGGGAAGGTAGGAGCCCCTGGAAGCAGAACTGCAGGTTATCCTCACAAAAGTAAAGTATCCCGAAGAGTACAAACTACGCAAATCCCCATCTCTTCTTCCTCCTAAACCTCTTGGTTAAGTAGGCAAATAGGTGACTTAGTCTACTTTTGCCTCCTAGCACAGGAAGAGGCCTGCACCCACCTGTCTGCTTATTTCACAGGGTGTTAAAATGAGACAGGTGGCTCAGCTGCCCGCATACCCCACGTATCACTCTAAAGTCAGAGACGACTGAGAAATAAACGGACCATACCCTCTTAAAGTTTGGCTTAAACACCATGATATAGGGTCACACCATCTTAACAGTGGGCCAGAAAGGAAATAACACTACACCAAGAAGAAACCCGGGTTCTCATTCTGACCTGGCTCTGACAATAAACTGCTACATGACCCTGGCCATTTTTTTTTTTAAATTTTGGACCTCAGCTTCCTCACTAGATCATCTTTAAGGTCTTTTCCAGCCCTGATATTTTATGTTCTAAGGTCCCTTCCATGTCTAGAGGTAGAGAGCCCAGGGGGAAACAGTGAGTTCGTGGGGACAAAAGGAATATATGACCACAGTCCCTTGGGAAGGATAAATACCTGAAAGATTGCGGTCACCTGGGGGATGGCAGGCAGGAAATAATTGGTGGGTTGGGGAAAGATGGGGCCATTTATGTTTCGGAGGACGGAGATGCGTTGCATGTACTGATTGGTGAGGATGGCCTTCCGCTCTTCCTTGCGTTGGGCCAGGGCTACATAGAGGGGCTTGGTGCTGACAATCCGTCCATTCATCTCCGTCACGGCCTTTGTAGCCTCTTCTGGGGAGGAAAAACACACAAAGCCAAACCCCTTGCTGTGGCCACCCTCTGTCATCACCTAGAAGCAAGACAAGACAAGGTCTACTATGGGTATGTCGAAGGGACGATGGATCCCAGGCCACGCTTCCCTCCGCCCTCAGGTTCATCACATCAGCCAATAAGGTTTTCCTAAAAAGCTATCACGGACAAGGCTTTGGGCTGGGCACTGAGGGGAAGTCATATAAAGTCTGATCCCTTGCCCCCAAGGAGCTAGCTAAGGAGACACACATGCAAAATTAACTCAATCCCAGGCTGACTTTGCTCAGTGCTCCCCAAATGGCCTGAGAACCAAGGCTGAAGGAACTCAGGGTAGAAAGAAAAGATAAGCATGGGCTGGAGTGATGCTGTGGCCCACAAGAGACCCCTCAAGCCCCACACCTGGCTCTGTACATGAGTCCTCAGGGACTCATGCCTTCTCTTCTCACAAATGTGGGCATCAGATAAACCAATGTTTACCTATATCTTAGCATGCCATGGTCTGTAAGTCTTGCCTCAGACTCAAAGAATGTTAGCTGGCAGTAGCCATAGAGTCTGATAACCTAGGTTAACTCCCTCATTTTATAGGGGGAAACTTAGGCACAGAGAATTTAAATGACTTCTCCAAAATCACACATATTAAATAATAGAGCTGAGATTAGATCTTAGGTCTCCTGACTCCCATTCTAGGATTCAAATGAAGGATTCAAATGAAGCCTTTTTAAAAAATAGCTTCAACCTTTCCTTATCAAAAAGATTGGAAATGACTATTCTAGAGTTATGTGAATTAACCTCTCATTTAATCTGGTTCCATCCCCTCTGCTTCTAATGCCTATGTCAATACCACGGATTATCAGTGTCAAACTCTGATAGAAACAGGGGCCACTAATCTGTACAGAAGGACCATTATGGGTCCCATACTAACCTAGTTTTAAAATGTAATGTTATCTATGTTTTATCCTATTTTTACTTTGTTAACTGTTTCCCAGTTACATTTTTATCTGGTTCAGACCACAGAGTGTTGTGAGCTATGCTTTCATGCCCATTATTTCATCTGATCCTCACAACAGTCCTCAGAAGTTGGTATGGATCATTCACCTTCTGTAAAATGGGGATGTGACTTGCCTTAGGTCATAAAACCAGTGAGAGTCGGGAAGACAACCCCAGGTAGATCTACATTGAGGGTCTTTCCAATTATATCACACTGCCTCTTTGTTTAAGTGAATTTGTATCCATTCTGGTTTCAAAATTCTTATACTAATCTCATTTTAGCTACAGCTATAATGACAGGCAACATGGTGGTGTAAAGAGCCCCAGGACTGGGAATCAGGACAGCTGGGTTCTAGTCTTGGCTTTTTCACTAACTAAGCAGTCATTTACCCTGTCTGGGCCTATTTCCTCAGATATAAGACACCACCAAGTCCCATGACACTCTGGCTCTAACATTCTGTGAATCTCCTATGAGCTCCATGAAGGCACAGGCCTTGTCCTTTCCTTCTCTAAATTCCCTACAACATCTAGCACAGAGCTGAGGGTGTAGGAGGCTCTGCTTACATAACTGGTAACAGCCTGAGAGAGTTGAAGACACCCTGGGAAATCAACCTGACCTCCTAAGAGAAGGGGCTGTTTCTACTCTGTAGTCTTAAAATATTCCTTTGGAATTAGAATGTCACCTCTCACCCCACGAAGACCCCTCTCCCCCTCACTCCCCACAAAAAGTGGGAATGTTTCTTTCCAAGCTATCTACATCTCTAGCCTGGTCCCCTCAATACACAGATAGGCTTTACTTTAAGCAAACATTACATAATAACCCAGGACCCCACTTCTATGGTCGGCTAGCCAGGTTTGGGGGCCTGAGGCCACATGAGATCAGACCCACTTTAGGTTAGCCAAATTAATTATAGGACTGACCAGAAATCAGGCTCATTGCAATGTAGATTATTCCCTCTTTAGGGCAAGGACTATGCATTTCCCTTCTACTATACCTAGTACAATATTTATGGATGGATATGACCTTCATAGGGTATAAGCCACAGTCCTGAACCAGGCTATTTCTGCCTCAAATCCCCAAATTATCCCCACCCTCAATTTGGAAGCGGAGGGAATGGTAGCCTCATCTCCCCACTGCACCCCAGTCCCATGGCCTAAGATCGCCCTTACTTTGGCACTGGTGATCACTCCGTAAGGAGAGAATTCCTTCCGCAGCTTCTCATCATCAATGACATCATCCAGATTCTTCACATACAGGTTTACACCCTGGAAAAGTGAGGACAGGGACTTTAAGAAAGAGCGTAACAGCCACCAGCTCCCCTCCCTCCACCTCTATCCCTCAGCTTCCTAAAGAAAGTAATTTGGCTACATTTTTTCCATCCTCCCCAATACTATACTTTCTCCCTCCTTGGCCTGCCCAATGCATAGCACTGCAGATGCCTGACAATGAAAATGTTCAAGTTCAGAGTTATGGCATTGTGTCCAGAAGACACCTGCTAAAAATTTAAATTTCTTGTTGGCAACTCTTCAACCAGTCACTGCCAATAAGCGTATGACTGTTGTCCAGCTAAGGGGAACAAGAAACACAGATAAGCCTGGATGGGAAAGTACAATGGAAAGAAAAGTGGATCTGCAACTAGAAAACCAGGGTTCAAATTCTGCTTCTACAAACTTCTGAGCAGAAGGATAATTGCTACACCTTCTAACTCACATGGTAGTTGTGAGAAAAATCCTTTATAAATTGTTAAAATTCTCAGAAACTTCCAGCTACAATGAAGCAGGGGAGGGCCCAGGAGACACCTGGGAGGAAAAGCAGCAGAGGCAAAGAAATGCTAGAGATTCCATGATTTTGCTTCCTGTTGAGATCCAAACCCACTCCCCAACCCCCAATATGTATTCAGTGCCACTGAGAGGAGAGGAGAGATCTCAACCCATCTTTTTTCAGGCTGGGCCAACTCACTCTATAACCTAATCTGGAGAGAGAAACCAAGGCAGGTGTAGAGTGGGCAGGTTTGGGGGGGGGGCTGATGGAGGGAGGGGTTGGGATTTCTGAACATCTGGTGGGTAGATCTGTGCATCTATCAGAACCAGATGTGCCACGGAAAGAGTCCCTGCTTGAGCCCTTGGGCTCCTGTACCACCAGGAAAAAGGCGGGTCCCTCTCTTAGGGATCACAGGATCAGATGGAAGCAATCTTAGAAATCATAGAATCCAAATCCTCTCATTTTGCAGAGTAGAAAACTGAGGCCCAGAGATAATGGTCTGTCCAGATCCAGAGCCCCTGACTCCTTATCTACAGTTCTCCTGCCACCTACTACACACTCAGGCAGACCACACACTGGGCTGCTTTGGAGAATGGGCAAAAGGCAGAGGTACAACTCAATGATCTGTGGCCTCATCAGTGTGGGTGGGGTATTCTCTCCCCAATGGCACAAAATGTGACCTAGCCATACCATGCCATGTGTTCTCCACAAAGGGGGAACCTGACAAGCTGGATGGAGGCTTTCTTCCAGTTACTTATTTTAACGTTACATTTGCACAATGTAGCTCCTGAATGGACCATCGGGTAAATCTCAACCTCACCACATGACTGGTTCATCTTGCATTTCCTAAAAGAAAGATCTTCTGTCACTTCTTGTGCCCAAGTCATTGCTGGAAACATGCCAAAGGCTATTTATGCCCACTGTGCATTTCTCTGTGGCCCTCTGGGTCATCTAAAATTTTAATTTTGGGGAGGGGAAAGACTGGTGGTCCATGATTTGCAGCCATATATCATCCATCACCAAGAGAATATTAGTGTTTAAAAAAAAAGTTTTTGTTTGAGGTAACTTGGGATCTTTGGAAGCATTACACAATTCTCAAACTAAAATACTCACTACTCTTACTGTTCCTCTCTGAATCCAGCTCACCCCTCAACTACACAGCCTATCTATGACATAGCATGATGGGACCAATTCAACAGTCTTCATTCAGACAGTAGGCCTTCTACATCCATTTGGTTTTTTTCATGCAAAGGGCTCACGGATCTCATGAAGGAGGCCCTGTGGTATTCTGGGCTTGAGGTAAGCAGATCAATGTCATCTGTAAATAGGAGCATGTGGAAGATCTCACCATTTCCATGGAAGCCTTTTTCCATTTGGCCAATTCCCTGGACAGTCTCCATGATAATGCTTCACATTTGTTTTATGCTTTGCTGGTCAGCAAACAGAGCATTCTCTCTCTCTGTGTTTGCAGAGATTATAGAATGTTTTATCACCTTACTGAAGGATAGCTTTTGGGGCTACTTTGTTTAACTGAATGAAATACTTTTTTGTAACCAAACACACCATTCTCTTATATTTTAGCCAACTGTTTGACTAAAGATGTAACCCGCTACAGAAAAGTGTCTGCACAGAATCAGGAGAACATTGTACACAGTAATAGCATTGTGTGATGATCAACTATGATACACTTGACTCTTCTCAATAATACGATGATCTAAAACAACTCCAAAAGACTCATGATGGAAAATGCTATCCTCCTCCAGAGAAAGAACTATGGAGTCTGAATGCAGATACAAGCATGCTATTTTCATTTTTGTTTCTTGTTTTTTCTTTCTTGTGGGTTTTTTTTTGTTTCCTTAATAGTACTTTTCCCCCCAATTACATGTGAAGATAGTTTTCAACATTCATTTTGTAAATTTGTTTCAAATTTTCCTCCCTCCTTCCCTCCCCAAGACAGCAAGCAATCTGATATAGTTTATACATGTACAATCATGTTAAACATATTTCCACATTAGTCATGTTGTGAAAGAAGAATCAGAACAAAAGGGGAAAACCATGAGAAAGAAAAAAAAGTGAAAATAGTGTGCTTTGATCTGCATTCAGACTGCATAGTTCTTTCTCTGGATGTGTTTAGCATTTTCCATCATGAGACTTTTGGAATTGTCTTGGATCATCATATCGCTGAGAAGAGCTAAGTCTGCCATAGCTGATCATCACACAATGTTGCTATTGCTGTGTACAATGTTCTCTTGGTTCTACTCGCTTCACTCAGTATTATTTTATGTAAATCTTTCCAGGTTTTTTCTGAAGTCAGCCTGTTCATTATTTCTTACAGCACAACAGCATTCCATTATATTCATATATCACAGCTTGTTCAGTTATTCTCTGGGTGATGGACATCCCCTCAATTTCCAATTCTTGGCCACTACAAAAAGAGCTGTTATAAATATTTTTGTACATGTGGGTCCTTTTCCCTTTTTTATGATCTCTTTGGGATACAGACTGAGTGGTGATATTACTGGATCAAAAGATATGCAGTTTGGTTGCCCTTTGGGCATAATAGCAAATTGTGCTCCAGAATGGCTAGATCAGTTCACAACTCCACCAATAATGCATTAGTGTCCCAATTTTCCCACATCACCAACATTTATCATTTTCCTTTTTGTCATGTTCGCCGATCTGAGAGGTGTGATGTGGTACCTTAGAGTTGTTTTAATTTGCATTTCTCTAATCAACAGTGATTTAGAACATTTTTTCATATGACCATAGATAGCTGAAAACTATCATCTGAAAACTGCCTGTTCACATCCTTTGACCATTTATCAATTGGGGAATGACTTGTATTCTCATAAATTTGACTCAATTCTTTACATATTTTAGTAATGAGGCCTTTCTCAGAAACACTGATTATAAAAATTGTTTCCCAGCTTTCTGCTTTCTTTCTAATCTTAACTGAAATTTGCTTTGTTTGTACAAAATCTGTTCTCTATCTCTTGTTTTGTCATAAATTCTTCCCTTCTCCATAGGTCTAACAGGTTAACTATACCTTGTTCTCCTAATTTGCTTGTGATTATTATTCCTTATGTCTAAATCATGTACCCATTTCAACCATATCTTGGTATTGGGGTTTTTTCCCTTTTGTTCTGATTGTTCATGACTAATGAACAACACAACTAATATGGAAATATGTATAACATGATTGTACATGTAAAACCTCTATCAGATTGCTTGCTGTCTTGGGGAGGGAGGAGGGAAGAGATGGAGGGAGAAAAATTTGGAACTCAAAATCTTACAAAAGTGAATGTTGAAAACTATGTTTACATGTAATTGGAAAAAATAAAATATTATTAAGTGGGGGGAAAAATGTCTGCAAAAGTTGGTCCCTCCCCAGTCCATGTTTTTTTCCAGAGTACCCTAAAGATACATGCAGGTGACATTGTATAGAGTGCTGAATGTGGCATCAAGGAAGTCTGGGTTCTGATCCTACTTGACTTAGTAGTTCTGTGACTATAGCCAACTCATTTAACCTCTCCTAATCTATCTTCTCATCTGTAAAATGAAGGTAACACTTGTAAGGCCACCTACTTCATGATGTTATTAAGAGGTTCAAATGAAATGTGCATACATCTTACAAACCATAAAGTACCATATAAAAATATCTATGCTCAGAGACAGAGATCAACAAAGTAAGTATATGGGTAAGGCACTTACTGATGTTTGTTCCACCACTTTCTGGGTAGATCTTATGCTTCTCCTTACCCCAAACATTCCCTATCTTCCCTTCCTTCAGATATTTTGAAAGCTGATCTCTCAAAGTTTTCAAAATCATCTCCAGCATGGATTTTTTTGCATGTACTTGGTCTAGACACTCTTCCTGAATTTGTCCTTTTAGTCACCTATGCTTCTTCATATTGAGGAGTTGAAATGTATTGGTTCCATTGTTACTGACCAAAATATGGTCACTGATATGCTGGCAGGGCTCTATCTGTTTTTGTCTATCTGTTGTCTTCCTTTCAGTTTTCACTGGAATACTTTAGGGATAGCTTGGCTCAGTTGCTATGCCTTCTGCAGACAAGTATCTCCTTCCCACATTGCTCTTGGCTAATTTGTGAGGAGATATTAAGCATTATTTTCCAGCAAACTAATCTTTTTATTTTTTATTCTTTTATTTTTAGGCAATTGGGGTTAAGTGACTTGCCCAAGTACACACAGCTAGCAAATGTCAAGTGTTTGGTCTGAGGCCGGATTTGAACTCAGGACCTCCTGACTTCAGGGCCGGTACTCTATCCACTGCATCACCTAGCTGCCCCTCAGCAAACTAATCTTACCAAATTTTGTGGATGAATTCCTAAATTTCTTTTGTTCTTGGCCACCATGTCTTTCTGCCAGGCAAAAAGATATGGTCTTTGTTGGCTAAGGTCTGGGTTTCTGGGTGCTTCTTGGTATCCTTGGGGGAATTGTTGATACTCTTATAACATGTCAGAGTCTTAAAGGAAACAGCGATTATCAAAGTCCATGTCTTCTCCTTCATCCATTTCCCATTTCAGAAAATCAGCAGGCCAGGCTGAAGCTGTTATAACTTCGTGCTGCAGTTTTTCTAATTAGGTACTGATTTTGACCTTTGTAGGTAATGATATGATTGCATTAAGACAACTGATTCTAAGATGACTCCCATAAAAGCTAACTAGTTATTTCTTTTTATGATATAGTTCATTTCTCTCTCTTTTTTAATACTCTTTGATGCTCACCACATTGAGTTTCTTCTCGAAGAAATTATTCAAGATATGATAAGTATGAGACTTTCAAGCCATCCAGAACTGATCCATTTCTATTCTCCTATTCACAGGACTACCATGCTAGCTCAGGCCCTAATTATCTAGACCCTTGAAATATCTCCTAAATGGTCTCCCTACACCCCTTCAGTCCCTTACTTCACCAATCTACCCTCCACATAGCTGCCCAGGTCTGATCATGTCATTCCCTTCAAAAGGCTTCAGTGGCTCCCCACTGCCATTATACATGTAATATATATGTCGAAAATAGAAACTGCCGTTTGGCTTTTAAACCTCTTCATAACACGGCCTCAGCCATAAGCTATTCAGGTGCATTACTCACACTTCCATACTCTGCATTTCAACCAGACTGGCCTGCTTTGCTATTCCCTGGCCCATGACACCACTACCATCTTTACGCTCTGTGTACTGCTCCTTCTTGAAACCTCTCACTCCCTTCAAGGCTCAGCCCAGTCCATCCTTATCCAAGGAAAGGTGCCTTTCCTCATTCCCTTCCCCCACACTGTGCAATTATTTACTTTGTATGTATTTCCTTATCTGTGAATGTATTCCCCTCCCAGTAAAAATCTAAGCTCCCTGAGGGCAAAAATTGTTTCCCGTGCATAAAACTGGTGCCTAATAAATTGCTTGTGGATGGGTTATAAGTCTTTGGCTCCTTTAATTTTTCAACCCCCAACCGTTTTTTCCAACATTATCTTCACGGATAATCTTGTTCATTAAGAGTCAGCGAAGGGGCAGCTAGGTGGTGCAGTGGATAGAGCACCGGCCCTGGATTCAGGAGGACCTGAGTTCAAATCCAACCTCAGACACATAACACTTACTAGCTGTGTGACCCTGGGCAAATCACTTAACCCCACTGCCTACCCAAAAAATAAAAAAAAGGAAAAAAAATTTAAAAAAGAGTCAGTGAGATGGCACAGAAGATAGAGGGCTACACTTGGGAGTCAGGAAGACCCGAGTTCAAATCTAGCCTCAGAAACTTACTAGCTCTGTAACCCTGGGTAAGTCATTTTATTTCTCCTACTGCCCTGCCAGGCCTGCTTTCAGTACTCCACTATAGTTTCCAAGTCCTCTACCTACAATTACAATATTCACCCAACCACCAACCCATTGCATCTACACCGAGAAGGAAGAGGCTGATTTCACCAACTATACATTTCTTGGGTTGGGTCTCCCAGGCCAAGGTACACCCTGTCCAAATAGCTCAAGTTATCCTTTCCACAAATCTTTCTTAGTCATTTTTGGTTAAGTCCTCTCCTTTGCGCAGTTTCTCCTTACCTGGTAGCGGTTCACTCTCTCCTGCTTCATCTGCTCAAATCTACGCTTCAACTCCCCCTGCCTCTCTGTCCTCTTCTGGGCCCGTCCGACATACAGGACTCGACCTCCGAGCTCCTTCCCATTCATGCTACTCACAGCCTTCGGAAGAAAAAGTGGTCAGTATCTAGAAACTGGACAGGGCCATAGCAACACCTTCTCCCCATGTCCCTGCTTAAATCCCTCCCAGAAAGAGGGAGGCAAGAGCATATCCACCTTGGTTTCCATATTACTTCCATTCTTTTTTGGTTAGGCAATGGGGTTAAATGACTTGGCCAGGGTCACACAGCTAGCAAGTGTTATGTGTCTGAGGATGAATTTGAACTCAGGTCCTCCTGAATCCAGGGCCGGCGCTCTATCCACTGTGCCACCTAGCTGCCCCGGTTTCCATATTACTAGGGAAGCAGCTATGGCACAGTAAAAAGAATACGAGACAAGAAGTTGGGAGACCTAGATTCTAGTCCCAGATTAGTCATTTTCAATTTCCAAGTATCCCTTCCCTCCTTGTAAAAAATCCCTGTGAGAGGCCACAGGACACTGTAGGTAGGGGGAACAGGCCTGTAAGTCAGGAAGACTTGCATAACTACGACCAAGTTACTTGACTTCAAGGCCTCCAGGAGACCCGCTAGAGCCCTAATCTGCAGGTAAATTTGTAGGCTCAGAGTGACAGTCAAAGGAACACCTCAAAGGCCATTTAGTTCAACCCTCTCATTTTACAGAAGAGGAAACTGAGGTATACAGGATGAAGAGACCTGACCCAGCTCACACTGCTGAGTAAACAGAGGTGGGATTTGAATCCAGATCTTGGGATTTCAGTGCTTTTTCCACTGTCCCATACTTGGAGGACATTTTCACACTGAGAATGACAGGATTGGCCCTCCTCCAAAAACAAAATGGTCCCTTTCCAGCTCTGCCATTCGAGGTTCTAAAGTGCTACGCATCTGATATTCCAACAGTCTACGGAAGCCAAGGTAGAGGATATGGAATATGGGGGGAGACAGACCCTTAGGCTATATCAGTTGTCATGATGTTATATAAGTCCAGCATCTCTCAAAAGGAAATGCAGGCTAAGCATCCAATACTTGGATCTTCCAGACCTCATCAGCAGGGGCCCCCACTGGGGAGCCAATGCAAGGAAGGGAGCTCCTTACCTTCTGAGCTTCTTCATGCTTCTCAAAGTTGACAAAACCAAAGCCTCGAGAATGGCCATTTTCATCAACCATCACCTTCACACTTAGAGTCTTTCCTGCGAATAAGTAACAGGGGGTCAGGCTCCATGGGCTGGGAGAGCCCAGAGACCTCCCGCCTGTCCAGCCAGTCCCTAGCTCTTACCAAATCGGGAGAAGAGTTCCTGAAGGCACAGTTCATCCACATCTTCTTTGAAGTTCTTGATGTAGACGTTGGTGAATTCTAGTGCTCGTGCCCCCAACTCTGCCTCCCGTTCCTGCCGGGACTTGAAGTGGCCCACGAAACTGCAAAGGGAGAGTTCTCAAAGTCAGCCTCACCCTGGCCACAAGTCCAGACCTAGGTAATTCTTCCCCATCTTTCAAGGCTCCTCCTTCAGAACACCTTCTCTGACTCCCCCCCAGCTCTGCCTCACACTCCCATAGCTTTCAAAGTTGCAGGAGAGGCAGGCAGGAAGGAACCAGGATTGGCCCTCCTTTCCCTAACACCCCTTACTCCTCTTTGGCCAATTTCCTGCTAAAAGGTCGTCTGTCCCATGGGACACAAGGATCCAGGGGCTTCCTCTGCATGGAATCCACAGGGGTTAGAGACAAATTCAATGAACTCTTAAAACACCTGGTACGCCCTTCCTCATTCCCCTCACCCCCATTATTCCCTATCTTTTAAGGCTCAGCCAAAATACCACTTCTTCCATAAAGCCTTATCTAATTTCCTCAGCCAGAAGGGTCCACTCCACTGATATGGTCTCTCAAGAGCCAACTATTAAAATGTTCAGTTTACATCTTAGAAATCAGTAAATACCACAGATCAGGGCTTGATTTATTGTTTTGCTCATCGTCCAGACTTAAGAAAGCAAAGAAATATTTGGTAATAATGCAGATTAAAGTGTATCAAGTTTACATTTCCTTCTTTCTCTTTGGAGAGCTGGATGTTAAACTTTTACCAGCACAAGCCTCATCCATCCCCTTCCCCCCCCCCCACCCCCCCACACACTGTGCTATCACTAACCTTTCACATCACTGCTTTTATACATCCTTTACCTTCCCACTGACCAGGTTACTTAGGCAGGGACAATGATACAGTAGAAAGAGCCTTGGTTTTGGAGTCAGGAGACCTGGGTTCAAAAGCTAGTTCTGATACCTCCTCTCCAAGCTTTAGTTTTCTCATCTGTAATATTGGGACTAATACATATCTACTCTCATAGTCTAATTATGAAGAAAATGCTTTATAAACTAAACCTTAAAATCTGTCAATCAACTAGTATTTTTTAAGGGCCCACTCTATACCAGGTAGCTAGGTGGTTCAGTGGATAAAGAGCTGGGCCTGGAGTCAGAAGACCTAAGTTTAAATCTGGCCTGTGGGACTCTGGACAAGTCACTTAACCCTGTCTGCCTCAGTTTCCTCATCTATAAAATGATCTTTAAAAAGAAATGGTAAACCACACCAGTATCTTTGCCTAGAAAACCCCAAATGGGGTCAGAAAGAATCTGAAAAAAAAAAAAACAGAACAAAAAACAAAAACAGTGGACGACAAAAAAAAAAAAAAGGAAGAAACAAATAGTCCCTGCCCTCAGGAAGTTTTAATCTAATGAAAGAGAAAACATACAAACATTGTACTAAGAGGATATATACAGGGTAATGGAGATAATCACAGAGGGACAGCATTAAGATTAATTAAGGCTATCAGAGATAGGTTTCTTTTGGCAGTGATGACTTTAGCTGAGACTTCAAGGAAGCCCAGAAAGCCAGGAGGAGGAAATGAGGGAGAGTGTTCCAGGCACAGGGCACAGCCAGGGAAAATGCCCCAAGTTGGGAAATAGAGTCGTGCATGAAAAACCAGACCAGGTTATAGGAGGGCTTTAAAAACCAGAGTATTTTGTATTCGATCCTGGAGGTAACAGGGAGTCACTGAAAATAAGTGAAAAGGAGAAGAGGTAAGATGGTCAGACTTGCACTTTAGGGAGATCAGTATGACGGCTGAATAGAAGACAGACTGGACAGGAGAGAGACTTGAGGCAGCAAAACCCACCAGGAGTCTAGGTGTGTAAGAGTCCAGGCATGAGGCACTAAGGGCCTGGACCAGGACCGTGTCAGTGGTGGAGGAGAGAAGGGATCAGCAAGGGAGAGATGTTACGAAGGTAGAAATGACAGGACTTGGCAATCATCTGGACAAGGAGAGCGGAGCAAGACTGAGTAGTTAAGGATGACATCTAGATTTCAAGCCAAGGTGACTGGGATGGTGGTACCCTTGACACTAACAGGCAATTTAGGAAGAAGGGAGGTTTGGGGAAAAAGAGATTATCCTAGAAATGTGAACCCTCACATAGGTCAGAGGAAGGTCTTAGTCTCAATCTCACCCTCAAACCCCCCAGAGTCTCTTTGTTTCATAGGCAATGGGGAGAGGACCCTCTGTAACTGGAGACTCCATGCCTTGGCCATGGTGTGCCCATCTCCCTTCAATATCCAAGCTTGGCTCCATGGCAAGAAACTGAAACCGGAAATCCTAGGATAGATACAGGTTCCAATCCCAGCTTTTTCCTCAATACCCCCAGCACTGTCACCTTCCCCCAAGGGCTACTTACACTTTCCGGTCATTAAGCAGCATCCCATTCATAGTGTTGATTGCTTGATTTGCAGCCTCCTCTGTCTCAAAGTGGACGAAGCCAAATCCCCGGGAGCCATTTTCATCACACACCACCTGCCACAGGGAGAGGGGGTGGTAAAGGTGGGGATGGAAGGAAGGAAACTCAGCCCAAAGCATTACCACCACCCACAGGCCACCCACAGTATAACCTGACTCATCTATCCCTTTCTCTTTCCATCTCCACTCCTCTACCCTAAATCCAGTTTGGTAGCAGAAGTCATTCCTGAATTAGGAGTCCGACTCATAATCTCATTCTGGCTTTACTGCTGGCTTGTATAATTCTGATTAAAGCCATCTACCCTCCGAGCCTCAGTTTCTTCATCTAACTGTATAACAGGGGGTATTGCAGGGAACAAGTGAAACGATGGATGCAAGAGTGCTTTGGGATGCTACAGAAATGTGGTATCATTCAGTTTTTTCTACAATGGTCATCTAGCCAGTCTCCTTTCTCTATGCCCCTGACCAGTCAACAAACATTTATTAAGTTCTCACTATGTGACAGGCACTGTACTAAGCATTATTTGGAAATACAAAGAAAGGCAAAAACAGGCCCTGTTGGACAGGGCAATGGGAAGTCACTGCAGCTTTTAGAGCTGGATAGTTAAGGGATAAAAGCAGGACTTCAGGAAAATTAAGTGCCTCCTTATGGGCTTGACCTCACTGCTGATCCACAGAAGCTCTGACCCATACCCTTTCTGACCTGGGCCAATTTGCCCAAGTCAGCCTGGACTTCCTTAGTCAGAACAGCCCCGTAGTCAGGGACCCCTCCATATTGATGCCAAACTTAATGTAGATACCTGGAAGACTCTAATCTTACTGCAATTTAGAACTCCCACACTCCAACAATCCACTAACCCCAACCTCCCCTTAAACGGACTACAGGTTGAGAGACCACACCTGGAAGAGTTTAGACTAATGAGGGAGACACTATGTAAATAGCCAGGTAAGTAGAAGATAGGACACAGCTAAGATAAAAGGTGATCTCATAGGGCAGGGGTAGGGAACCTGCAGCCTCTGAGGCCACATGTGGCCTTCTGGGTCCTCAGGGGCAGCCTTTTGACCTAGTCCAAGTTTTACAGAACAAATCCTTTTATGAAGGGGATTTGTTCTGTGAAGTGTGGATTCAGTCAAAGGGCCACACTTTGATTCAGTCAAAGACCTATAAGGCTACATGTGGCCTCCAGGCTGCAGGTTCCCCACCCATCACAGGGAAATGGATTAGCAACTGAGGGAGCTGGGGAATGCTTCCTGCATAAGGTAGGATTTGAGCTCCAGATATCACCCAATGAATTTCTGAGTTAACACTTTTATCCCATAACTATCCTACTCTGAAATCTGCAGTGACTTCACATTGCCCATAGGATAAAGGCCAATTCTTCAGCATTCCTGTTCATGTGGCCCTTAACACATGACTTCACATTACTCTTTGTATTTTAACCTGTGTAGGTGTTTTCCACCTCGACCAGGACAAGGAAAGTGCCTTCCACAGTGCACAACAGATAGCACTGGGCATAGAGGAAGGACTTTTTCAATGAGTTCTTCATTCCTTCAAAGTGCAAAGATAACCCTCTTTCAATGGATCTCTTATTTCAGTGATATTTATTGAGGCTTTTCAGCTATGCCAGCTCAAACCCATCCACATTTTCCCCCATCAAAGATCTACCCAACACACGGAAGGCTTTCTTCTAAGTGTTTTACCATTACACAGGCACTAGGCCATCATCCCATCTATTAATCCTCACCCTCAGAAAATGATTGGTCCACATCCTTTTCTGGTCACGTATTTTCTAAACATCTCCTGTGACACTTTTTTGCCCCTGGCTATCTAATATTCTACACCAGGTGAGCTATTCAGGCACTTCAGAGACAAGGAGAGGCTGAAGATAAGTGAGACAGCAGAGATGACAGAAGGGGCAATATGCTGAAGGAGATGGGATGGAAAGGGCTCGCTTATGTATGTAGAGGGGTCACCTAATATCCGAGGCTGGATCTGAACTTGGGTCTTCCGGACTCCAAGCCTAACACTCTACATTGTACCACTTATGTGCTAACTCGGAAAATTATTTGACGAATTTGATGGGTTTCTCCAAGTCAACATATATGCTGTTACTCTAACTTCAAAGCAAAGCCAAGCTTTTTCAGGGAGACCAGTAACAAATGTTGTCAAACATGATTTGGGATTAAGAAATAAGATCTGCCTAACATCTGTAGCTTTTCATTTATTTATCATGAATTCTTTCCAGAAGAGTCAGAAGGGACTGGACATGGCAAACATTACATGGAGCCAAGTGGTATTTTGACAGGTTACCACAGAGTAACCCATGTGAAGGCCTTTTCTACATCAGCCGTGTACACTAATTTTTTGGAAGAGAAGCCAGAATCTATGCCAAAAATAAAAGAAAGAATAAACATGAGAAAATACAGTAAGCAAATTACAGTAGTTCCAACCTGACCTGCTTAGCTACTGATGCTAAAATACAGGAAAAGAAATAGTCCTCATTGATCCTCCAGAAGGTTGACCAGTATATAGCAAAGAAGGCCAAAAGAGCCCAGAAATGACCTCAGTCCATACCTGACCTCCTTGTCAAGCAGAGAGACAGGGCAACCAAGAATAGCATTGGCTTGGAAATAAACTCACTTAGGGGCAGCTAAGGTGGAGCAGTAGATAGAACATCGGCCCTGGAGTCAGTAGGAACCAAGTTCAAATCTGACCTCAGACCAAACACTTGACACTAGCTGTGTGACCCTGGGCAAGTCACTTAACCCCAATTGCCTAAAAAACAAAACAAACAAAAAAAGGAAATAAACTCACTTACAAAATTTTAAGGAGAAAGACTGATGTTTACAGCTTTATATTTACTGTCTTAACAGTAAATAGCAGTGCAAGGGAAAATAAATCTATGGAAATCTGGGACCTTGCAATTAAGCTGAATCACCCCAAGAGAATAACAATAAAAGTGGAAAGACAACAAGCAGAAGAAAAAAAAACAAATGGACCAGATCTGTCATTTGCTATTACTATTTTTTTAAAATCAGTATCACTTTTAGTATTCTCCCCTTCTTTACACTAACAGCCACCAGGTTGTCATCACCTCTCAAACGGACCAATGCAACGGCCCCCAATGTCTCCCTGTCTCCAGTCCCTCTCTCCTCTCCTCTGCACAGCTGCCAAACTGGTTATTCTTCAAGAACAGGTCTAACCTTCTCACGAAGATCTAGCTCCCTCTAGCCTCCAGTGTCAAATGTAAACTCCTTCAAACTAGTTCCAGTCTACCTTTTCAGGTCAGAGGGAGTCTCTGACTGTGGGAAAAGTTTGAAGGATCTGGGTTCAAATTCTGGCTCTGCTACTTACCACCTACAGTAGGCTTAACCTCACCAAACCTTAGTTTCCTTCTCTTACAGATAAAAAGATGAGGGGAAGGGGAAGGAGAAGAAACAAGCATTTATTTAAAATGCCTACTATGTGTTAGGTACTGGACTAAGTGCTTTACAAGCATTATCTCATTTGATCCTCACAACACTGGCAGATAGGTGCTACTCTCACCCCCATTTTTCAAATGAGGAAATTAAGGCAAACAGAAATTAAGTGACTTGCCCAAGGTGACACAGCTAGTAGATGCCTGAGGCTGGATCTGAACTCAGCTCTTCCTGACTCCAGGCCCTGCCCTCTTATGTACTATGCCACCTAGCTTGGTTGGAATAGATAACCTCTAAGGTTCCTCCCAGCTTTGAATTCATGATCTCATGATTCTAGCTCCCCTGGACTACTTGGTAGATATACATGACATTCTATCCCCCATCCCTAATTCGTCTAAACAAGCACACATGTGTTCTCTCTCACATACTCATACCCTCAAGGAACTTACATTCTACTGTGTATGTGTGTGTATACACACACTTACATGTGTGTAATATGACATATAGGTTTATACAATGTACATTATATATGCTCATATATGTGTTATATGCTTACATATGTAATATATTATATGTATGTAGATGAGTAAACACAATACACATTTTTACAAATATATGTAAAACACAAATGTAAGAAATACAATATATCGTGTGTGTGTGAGTGTGTGCACGTGAGCGCAATTTACTCTTCTACATACATGGTTTCTTCCCAGTAGAATATAAGTTCCTTGAAGGGTTATATGCTTACATATGTAATATATTATATGTATGTAGATGAGTAAACACAATACACATTTTTACAAATATATGTAAAACACAAATGTAAGAAATACAATATATCGTGTGTGTGTGAGTGTGTGCACGTGAGCGCAATTTACTCTTCTACATACATGGTTTCTTCCCAGTAGAATATAAGTTCCTTGAAGGGAGAAACCATTGTTTTTTTGAACCCCCAGTGCCTAGCATGTAGTAGGCACTTAAATGATTTTAAAAAAATAAATTCTCATACTTTTTGTCTATTACCTGCATTTTCCAATGTATCCCTCTCCTCTTCCCCTCCCAGAGAGACACCCCTTATAACAAAGGATAAAAAAAGAGGGGAAAAAACCAGTTCAGCAAAACTTAGTTATCAAAAAAGTCTGACATTCTAGGCAGTGTTCCACAGCCAGAGCCCCCCACCTCTGTGAAGATGCTGGGTGAGGAGATACCTTAAGATGACCTAGGCAGTAAGAACAATTGGAACAGATCAGAAACGTGTGTGGGAGCCAACAATTCTGAAAATGCAGGGAGCCATAAGTGGTACTACAACTTTAAAAAAAAAAAGCAATAGAGCACACTGATCAGTGATCACTGACCCATGTACTACCTTCCCATCACTATAAAGCTTTCAGTAGGATCCCTTTTGAAAGGAGAAGGGATGGGGGGGAGGGGGTTATTTTCTCTAGCAGACACCTTAAACATTACATAATCGACAGAAAGATACAGCAAATATGAGAACCTGCTGTTTGTTGATTTTTTAAAATTGACTTGGTGGAATAAAATGCACTCTTAAAAACTCTCCTCCAAAAGGCTGTCTCCAAACCTCAATGAATAATAATTAAGTGGTGATCAACTTGAGAATTACCTTTATATCAGAATATCCTAATAGAACATTAGAGCTGGAAATATTCATGGAACAAAGAATGATAGAGCTATATTGAAATCATCTAATCTCATGCCTTAAGAGAAAGGAGAAAAGTTAATCAGGGAAAGGTCACAAAGCTAACCAGGGGAAGAGACAGGCCTGACATTTAGCTATATAAGATCAGGCTAATTTCCACAAAGTCAACCAAACAGGTGAAGTTCTCAGGCCATCACACCCTTACTGGGCTATCCCTCCCCTCCACCAATCCCACAGGTCAAATGCCCAAGTTCCCTCAGGGCCACTCCCCTCCAAGATTCTAGTCCCATGGGTGACTGGGGGCTCCAACACCCATATTTGCCATTTGCCGGTAGGGTAGCATGGCCCAGGCAACAGCTAATATCATCAGAACCTAGAACTCACCTTACAAGAGAGGATGTTCCCAAAGGTAGAGAAGGTGTCATACAAGGCCTTGTTGTCAATGGAGTCATCCAAGTTCTTAATAAAGATGTTGCCAATTCCAGACTTCCGGAGCCCCGGATCCCTTTGGGACCACATGATACGGATGGGTCTGCCCTTGATTACTTCAAAGTTCATGGTGTCCAAGGCTCGTTCAGCTAAACAGAGAGGAAAGGGTTCCAGTGAACTTGCTATGGAGCAAGAGCACAGCATACGGTGTCAAGACCTGAGCTTGCCTCTCCGAGACTCAATGTCCTTAGCTGTAAAATAGGAATAATATTACTTGTAATACCTAGCTTCAAGGGTTTTGGAGAGTGTTGGGAGACAGTTTTGCAAACTGTTAACATACTCTAGAAACCCAAGTTATAATATGAGTAAAAGGTGAGAGCAGATTCTAAAGGGGAAGAAACGAATTTAAGTGGGCATGGGAAAAGCACGTGCAGGCACTGCATCCTGTGGGGAAAGGTATTTAAAGTAAGTAAAGCAAGGAGACTCAGGGGCTGCCATACACACCTCACAATGTGGTCTCAGGACAGCCTACTCCCTCCCAGCATGTCATTTCCATCTCACTCTTCACAGGGAAGATAATAATAGCTAACACTTACATGGCGCTTACAATGTGCCAAGCATTGTGCTAAGTGCTTTATAGTATCATTATCTCTTTGATCCTCAAAACAGCTTTGGGAGGCAGGTGGTAAGACATAGCGCTTTTCCTATCCAAAAAACGTACTATGTATATACAGCAGGCATTGAGTACAGCACAGATCACCGACTCCATGCCAGAGAAGTGGAGAGGTTTGTTCTACATCCAAAGGTCTGTTTCAATGCTAATATTCTACGCCTGATGTTCCATGGGCTCTCTCCTGAATCGAATATTCTCCAAACTACATATGACCTACAAGAAATTCTACCAACCCTCTGGGCAAGCCCCGATTTTTATTCAGCCTTCAAGGGGCTGTCTTCCCACAGGGTAGTGAGAGGCTGAGGGCAAATGAATTCCCAGACCCATCTATTACTGCCTACTCCAAGGCAGCCAGCAGGAAGCAGGGGTGATGCTCCTGTGAACCACAGTCAGGGGCCATTTAACCTCTCATCTTTTTCTTCTTATTTGTACAAATGGGAATAATAAGAGCACCTACCTCACACGGCTGTTTTAAAGATCATTATTACTGTTATTGATGATAATAATAGCTCCTACTATGTGCCAGGCACTGTGCTAAGCGATTTACAAACATTATCTCCTTTGATCCTGCGAGGGACAAATGGGATAACAAAAGGAAAGCATTTTGCAAAGCTTTAAGTGATAAATAAATGTTAGCTATGATTTCCCAGTGAGTCAAGCATCTTCAAGAGGCCACTGGCATCAGTCTGATCTCGGATAAATCACTTTGACTCCCTTTGTCACATTTTCCCCACCTGTAAAACCCAAGGGGTCAAACTAAAAACGCCTAACACTGTAAAGGCAAAGCTCTTCCCCAGGAGAGTTGATTTGAGGTGTTTTTTTCTCTTCGAGGGCACATTTTAAGCCAAATTCCCATGGAATAAAAGTGGCCACTCTAACTTTTCCAGACAATGAGATTGGTTAATAGAATTCTCCCAAGCATCCCCTCTCCCTCCCAAACAATTCTCTTCCTGGGGGACCATGTGAGTTTTTAGATATTCAAATGCGAAGGGAATAAGCCAAGGAAAACTGCCTAACAGAGCTTTACTTACTCCGGTGGCATAGAGAGCAACGGCTTTTACGGGGAAAGATGGCTGCTAGAGTAGGGGTTGGCCCGCCACACATGGGAACGTAGAAAGGAGATTCCCATTCACATGTGGATTGGGCTGGATAGCCTCGGAGGTGCCTTTCCCACTAGGAGATACTAAGGCTCACGGAAACGTTTAGGCAGCATGGATTAATCAACAAAGAAGGTGCCTACGCGGGATGACTTAGCACATTGCAGGGCCCCTTCCAGCTCTGCCATTTTGGGTAGACAACACACTTCCGGTGTACCACCCCGAGCCTGGGCAGGCCCAACAGCACGCAACTTTGGTGGGTCGGGTGGGGAGAAGAAGGGAGGGGGAGGTTCCGAGGCTGTGCTTGCCGCCCCCTGCCCCGCACCACCGCTGGGCTTCGTTTGGGAAGGCGGTAAAGCCGAGGTCTCTCAGAAGCGAGTCCCGGGGCCTCCCCCGGGGCTTCCCCCGGGGCTACGGGCGCGTTTCCCTCCCGGGCTCACCGTCCGCAGGCTGCTGGAAGTTGATGTAGGCATAGCCCAGGGAGCGGCGCGTGGCCACGTCGCGGCAGACGCGGATGGACATGATGGGCCCAGCGGCGGAGAACTTCTCGTACAGCATGGCCTCTGTCACGTCGGGGTGCAGGTCGCCCACGTAGAGGGACGCCAGGGGGTAGCCGGGGCCGCTTGCGTTCATGTTCCAAGGAGAGGACGGTCACGGTCTAAGGAGAAGGCGAATGGGAGGGTCTCACAAGGCTGGGTACGGGCCCTCAGCACGTGGAAATCGCGGGAAGCCCCCACGAGGGCACCGGAAGAAAAGAAGCCAGAGTCCCGGCGCCTCTGCCTGCCAGCCCTGCCCCGACCCCACTGCACTCTTTTCCCCCCGCGTCCCCCAGACCGGGCCCCAGGGCTCACCCTGGCAACGTCCCGGGAGCAGCGGAGAGCGGGTGCGTCCGACCACGAGGGAATGGAGAAGCCAGTGGCAGCCTCCCCCGCTAGATGGCCCTGGCCCCGCCCCTTCCTTTACGCCTCTCGGGGTGGGGTGGGCCAATCCCAGGGGTCGGGGCTGGGAGGCCTAGGGGGCGTTGCAGACTCTTCCCTGGACCGACGCCGCTCCCCAGACGGGAAGGGTACGCGGGACGCGCAGGAAGCTGCACCTGCTTCTCTGAATGGGTCGCCCCCCAGGTGCGCCTTTCCCGGTTTTCCCTCCCCTCCTGGGGGCAGTTAGGCTGTTAAGCGGCTGGCTGGTGGCAGCAACGAGGGGCAGTTGAAGGAGTCCTGGAAGACCTCAAGGTCTTCCTAGCAGTATGCTCTTGGGCAAGTCACTTGCTCTATTTAGGCCTATTCCTTCATCAGCAAATGATCTCTGCCTGTCTGTCTCTATTTGTACGTCTGTAACTAGTCTTCCCTCTCCAGCACTCATTGGCTCGTTGTGAACTCAGAGAATGGAGAAGCCTGAGGCAAAGCCTATTAACCAGTTAGACCTTTAGTCTCCAGAATTTCAAGAGGTACCATCTCTCCCAAGCTGGACTCCTGAGTTCTAAGCCCAGTTCCAAATACTTTTGTGGAAGTGGCATTTTGAGTTGGGACACATACCAGTTAGCTGTATGTGACCTCTTGCCTCTTCTAGGGCTCAGAATTTGACCTCCTCTTAACTGATTCTAAGTACAGTTTTCTATCCAATATATACCAGGCTAGGAAAGAAGGATGGATGGATGAAGCACCTACTGTGTGCCAGGTACTGTGCTAAGTAAGTACTTTACAAATATTATCTCATTTGATCCTCACAACAACTCTGGGATGTTGGTGTTCCTGTTTTATAGTGGCTTGCTTGGGGTTACACATCAGGAGTCTGGGGTCATATTTGAATTCAAGTCTTGACTCCAGTACTGCTGCTCTATCTACCTATCAAACTATGAGATCTGGGAAAGCTTTGGAAGGTTCTAGGGAATTTTGTCCTCTTATGAACCTAAGTCCTCAGGGTTGCCAGGTGTTCCTTCCTAAGAGTAGAAGCAGGCCTACTGCTTCCCATTAAATAATAATTCTCAGGTATCCCTCCGAATGGAGAATGGAAAATCTCCATCTAAGCAAAGCCCCCAGGCCAGCCATCTCATTTCCCACTAGGCTTCACTACTTTGTTGGGGGAGAGTTGGGAGCACCTTCCTTCTCCAAGCCTCTTTTCAACTTCCTTTTGCCTGTCCTCTTCCCTCATTAGATAGTAAGCTCCTTGAGGGCAGGGCCAATCTTTCCTTGTTTGTTTCCACAAGTGTGCTTGGCACATAGTAGATGTGATTACAGGATTTTGAACTGAAAGAAACCTACCAAACCATCTGGTCCAACCCTCCTTTTTGAGGCCAAAAACAGGTCCCAGGGCAATGTGGCACAGCAAAAAGGCCAAAGGACCATAACATCTTGACTTGGCAAGGTACTAAATGATCTTGGGCAAAGCACCTTGCATTTCTTAGGCTTTGGTTCCCTCTTTCACATTGTTAAATCATTTCAGTCAAACCAGACTCTTCATCAGCCCATTTGGGGTTTTCTTGGCAAAGAAAACTGCACCACCTACCTGCCTTTTGGGGAGAGGGAGGAAAAGAACTAGATAACCTTTATAGTCTCTTCCAGCTTTTAAACCTATCATCCTACACTTGCTGTTGCAGCTAGTAAGTAGTAGAGTTTGGATTGCAAAACAGGTCTTCTAATTCCAAACGCTCTTTCTCATGCAGAAACTTTTACCTGGAGGGGCAGACTATGGCAAGGAAACAATTTCTTCTCAAAGATGGAATGCATTTTTAAAGACCATCCCCCATCATCAGAATTTCTTTTTTTTGCCTACATTCATAATTGAAGGAAATTAGCTAAATTTCAGTTATAAGTTAATGAAGATTTTTTTTCCATCCAAGTTCATGGACCCCCCTATAATCTTAAGAACTTCTTGTAACAAGAGGGAGATTTCAGCTAGATTTTTGGCAGAGGAGTCTTGCTTCAACAAAAAGGCCAAGGAAAAGATGAGCTTCCTTCCCAACTTCTGGGTGGTACCACTAGCTTTAGATGAAGACATACAGCTCCTACCTTGGTTAAGCACTTGGTTTACAAGACATTCCTCATGACAAACCTGCTCTGTTCCAGGCATTACAAGTATGGTCCCTATTTTTACAGATAAGAAAATTGAAAGTCAGTGACTTGGTCAAACAGCTAAAGAAATAGAGGATTCCAGTCCACGTCTGCTGACCCAGCAGTTTTTTGACTTCATCTGAAGACTGCAAACCTGCCAGGAAAGAGAGGGATTCCTTTGGGATGGTCCTGCAGCTTTTGCTGCAGCAGATGTAGGCACTGTACAGCACATTAATCCATATGGCAAGGGGCAAATGCCCTGGTATGGCTTGAACATCATTAAATTGCCTTTTTTTTGGGGGGAGGGAGGATTGGGGGGCAGTGTTAAAGCTAGAACACAATGCTGAGTGTAAACAAGGGACTCTCCAAACATACATTTTTACTATTGTCTGGAAGGCCAAGAAGAAAATAAAAAGTGAAGATAGGTTGTGTTCTAATGAAAAATTCCTTCCTACTTGCAATAGTAACAAAACACCAGAACCTCAGAAGAGGTGTTGGACCACCTTGTCCGACCCATACTTAATTGAGAATTCACCGTTAACCTACTTCACGAGGCTACTGAAAGGAATAAATGAAATTGTAGATACTAATTTATGAATCTTGAAAGTGCTACATAAATGCCAGCTACTCTTACCTCTTAAAATGCTTCATGCCTCCACATAAGCCTCTCCAAGGCAGTCCATTCCACTGTAGGATAGCTGCAATTATTAGGAGAAAACCTTCACTTGTATCATACCTAGTGTAATTCTCTTTCCTCCTTTACTCCCTTCCCCTGGAGCCCTTCAGAACAAGTCCAATGCCTCTCCCATAAGACAACTTTTCAAATAGTTACAAGATCTCTTTTTAGAAATCTTCTCCTAGCTAGTCATCCTGAGGTTCAAATGACCTCCTTAAGAGACGCTCTTAGGCCTCTTCTCCCAGTGCACTCCCATTCAGGTACGGATTAGACAAGGTGAACTCTGATACCTCATCTGAGGTTCTGGCATGTCCTTTCTATTGCAGGTGGGAAGCAAAAAAGGGAACTTTTCATTAGAGCAGAATGGATCTCCACTCCTAATTTCCTTTCCCACATACTAGTCAGGCTCCTTTGAGCATTTTCTAGTCTATCAACATCCTCCCTAAACTGAATACAAGAGTCCAGATACGATCAGACCAAGGCAGTGAGGCAGAAAGACTATCACTCCCACTCATTCTGGATAACTTGACCCTTATTAATGCATATTCAGTTCAGTATTGATTCTGTGGCTACATCATACTGCTTAGTTTGCTGTCTAGTAGAATATTTCACATTTTCTTAGCACTGTCCACTTTTTTCCTTGTGGCACAGTGAGTTAGGTATCATCCCCATGTAATAGATAAGGAAAACAGAAGTGAAGAAGGGAAATAGGCTGGACTGGATGAATTCTAAAGTCTTTCAGGCCTTGAGGTTTTTCATGTGCCTCTGGTCACAGGGCTTTTTAAGTGGCAGAGACACAAGTTACTCAAGGTCTTGATGTTTCTAGACATGACTTACAATTTTCATAGTGTTTTTGGTTATAAAGGGATTTCCTAGGGATCACCTCACATCTATAAAGTTGGTAGTTCTATCCCTATTTTACAGATGAGAAAACTCAGGTCCACAAAGGCAAAGTATCTGGTCAGAGGTCATAGCTAACAAGTAGGAAGCATTTTGGCCTCCTTTTCTTCATGTGTAGAATGAGAGGGTCTGACAAGATGACTTCTAAGGTGCCTACCAGCTCATAATGAATCACTGAACACAACTGTCTAGTCCAGCCTATATCTAACTTCACCCTAGATGTCCTGACTCCCAGAAGTTAAAGGCTATATAAACTATGATGCCCCTGTATAAGATGATGTCCATTATGGATAAATGAAAAAGTCACCCCTCAGTGAAAGAAGAGAAAACAGGTTATATGAAACCAAACGCTGGGTATTCAAAATAACCAGCTTAGTTCCAGCAGAAGTACAGATCTCCACCAGGAAAAGAACAAAACAATTATCCACAGGCCTGATTTAACTGATAAAATTTTTTATTTCACTTTTGAATTCTTTTACACTCTTCCTGATTATTCCATGTAAGGTGAAACTAGAACTGTTTAAAAGACAGACACAAATCTAGTACATCAATGACCAGGGATTTTGTTTTTGCTATACTATTTTCACAACCACGTGTGTGCTACGCAATATACCCATCACAGAAGCAAACGGTAGGAGGAATACTGGTCAGTAAAAACAAAGCAAAAAAGAGCTACCAGATATACAGACAGGCTCGGTTCCACATTCACTACTGTGCTGATCAAGCGCCAAGGACTAACTGCACAATGCTTCAGCTGGGGGGGAGTGTTTTTGTGGATTTTTCTTTCTTTTTTTCTTTTTTTTTTTAATCAGTGCATGAATTTTATTTGTTTTAGCAGACAATGGACAAACAGATGGTATTGACAGCTCAGTGGAATGTTAAGGTGGCGAGACGGTGCTGTGAGACGATAGGCCTGGATGCTTGGAGTCCTTCCCTGTGCATGGTTCATGCAACATTCTGTAAATTACAGGGTCTCATTTGGGCACGCCTGATGTCAGGTACTAACAAGTATGTTGGGGCTGCATTCCAGGAGGAAAAAACGGGAACTCTTACATACTGACTTAAGTCAAATCTTGGGTGTGACTTAAGAGTAGCATATGCTCAAAGAACTGGAGGAAGACTGAATGGTGGCACCTGCAGTTCTGGCCTGTCCACAAGTCCTGGAAAACTCCCCTTCCCCCCTCCCCTGCCCATATATTCACAAAAAAGTGAAGCAAAAATATACAGAAGGACAGAATTCACAAAGAAAAAAGAGATAGGTAAGAGGAGGCCGAAGGAAAGAAACCTAGGAAGGAAAAAATTACATTAACAGGCAGAGAGGACAGTGGAAAGAATGGCTGGAGACAGCATTTTGACTTCTAAATTGGGAATACCCTAAAGATTTTTTCTTTTAAATTTTCCTAGAGAAAGGCAATCTTGTAAGTACATTATTCCTAAAGGTAATATCCAGCAAACATATAAGGCCATTCATAAAATATGCATCTTTTCTTGCTTCAGCTCACTTGTCACAATGAAAGGATGATTCCACTATTTAAGCATAAGTTGCAAACTGGTAACTTACTGCTGCAGGAAAGGGGTTTTGTCACATCCACAATAGCTGCTGACAGGTCCTTCCAACTCAGAAATTCTGTGATTCTAGATTATGTGTGCATTAGACCTCATTCAGCTTCAAAACCCAGGTGACTATCACAAAGGAATTTGGAGGTCAGGAGTCCATCTTCCCCAGAAGGGAAGGAAATTGTGACAGTGACTTTCACCAGTTCTGGACTGTAAACAGCCCAAAGTGATGAAGAGTCTGAAGCCCCAGATAACAGGTAGAATCATTTTCAGGTGTCAATGAGCTGGAATATTACCAGATGGGTGTTTCATTCCTTGTCCCAGTGTCACAATATAATCTCTATAACTTTCTGTACAGCTTTACAACAGAATTGTACTTTGACTATTTGGATATCAGATTAAACTTTCAAAAAAGTTACATATAATTCAGGTCTACTTTTTTTTTTCCCTACCAGTAAGAGAGAGTTCTGCTGAGTTACAAAACCCCATAATCACAGTGTTCAGTTTAAAAAAAAAAAGAGAGAGAGAGAGAGAGAGAAAGAGAAACACTCAGTAATCCTAACTGTCAATGTTAATCAGAATCAAACTCCAGAATGCCATCGTTATTTGTTTTACCAATCTCAGTTTTTGATACAAACACCAACTGTTCACCCTACGGACTGTTTTTGCTATGCTGAGGTTGTGAAAAGTTGACGTACGATTCTTTGTCGCACAAAGGGATATATGTGTAGGGTACAGAGTGATACTGAACAGACAGTGAAGCATAACAGCCATTAGTTCTCTCCCTCGCCAGCTTCCCCTTCATCACCCTGGTTTTCTGATGTCCATAACTGTAAGAAGAGAAAAGAAAGTTGTTTGCACTCACTTATATAATTAGCCTGCATTCATGACTCTCTACAAGCTAGCTCCAACTTACTTTTCCTAATCTTATTTTCTGCTACTCTCCACCCTCATTGAGACTCTACACAAATTATATTCTCTTGAATATGCCCTCATTCTTTCCTACTTCCACACCTTTCTGCTCATTCTATTCCCCCATGAAGAATGTCCTTCCCTACCAATCTACTTGTTGATCTTTCTTCAAAACCCAAAGACCAATTCCTTCAAGAAGTTTTTCCTTGATTCTTCTCTCCCTTCACCTGGAAATCATTTCTCTTATTTGATCTTGTAGCATATTTTATATTTTACTTATGCAGTGGCCATACTCTTAATCTGTATTAAGTCTGTACATTTCTTTTTCTTCCACCAGACTGAAAACTCCTTGTATCATTTACTTATACCTTACATTTTATTTATAATACCACCTAGCACAATATACTGAACACACAGTATTTTACAACTGTTTGATAAATAAACAAACCACCTCAAGTTCTGCCTATTCAATTGCAAGTGAGTGGAAAGATAAAGGTTTTAGGTAGAAAATGCATATATCTAGAAAATTTTATGAGGGGACCTGGGAGATAAATAAACATCTCTACATAACCATTTGTTAGATGGTACTACACAAAATGTCAATAGATCATGCTAACATAATGTGAATAATTTTTTTTTTAGGATTCCAGCCTCTAGAAAAAAATGGTGATAAAGAAACTCATAGGAAGTGGCATCAAACAGTTATTTCGGGCTAAAGTGTTCCAAAGCACAGTACAGATGAGATAACCACAGAGCCATAATACTTACAGTGAGATTGTCCCTGAGTAACTGCATGATCAGAGTACTATCTTTGTAAGATTCTTCATTCAGTGTATCCAGTTCAGCTATCGCTTCATCAAAGGCCTAAAACAAACTACAAAGATTTAGCACAGAATTCCTTGGCACTCATTCTCTAAGTTAAATTCATTTTTTTCCTTAGCCAAAACAGTAAAGAAAATAATCCTCCATTTGCACTATTAGATTCTGGCCACACAGCCCATGATCCTGATAACTATATTGGCAAATGTCACCTTATGCACATAATAATCATCATTCTTCTAAAGATAAAAGACATCTCTAAACCACAAAGTTCCTAGATGAGAACATTACAAGAACTAGCTTCTTGCTTGTAGTGCAGCAAGAACCACTGCTAACATCATGTGTTTTCTGCTAGGTCTACTAGATTTCTAAGTTATACAAAATGTCTATTTATTTTGTGATCTAATGCTCAAAGGCATGGATAAGAAGTGTTATGAATTTAAAATCTTTGAAGTGTTCAAAGGAGAGGGAACAGTGGTTATAAAACTACTACTCCTAAAACCAACTGACAACTGAGCTACAAAACATTTCTGAAGACTTATTTTAATTCCAGGTCCTATTCAGAAAAATTCTAATGGCAGTGTATTTCTGGAAAAACGTTTCAATTACATGGAAAGGGCAGTAGGTTATTTAAAACAGAACACAGGACGTAGCAAAGTGAGGATGCAAAAACTAATTAGACCAGCTTAATTTGACTTCAGTTCTTGGTATGATGAAGATCATGCCTTTGACTGAGCCCTAGAGTCAATAACCAGGGCAGAAACAGCCAAACTGCTTTATTTAAGCTTCTGATCCCCATAGTCCCAAATGACTCTAGAAGACACTAAGATGAGAAAATAAAGAGAAGGGGATTCACTGGCAAGTCTACAATACTCAGCCCTAAGGTCATGTGCATTTCCTCCCCAAAGGACTGGTTCTCATGGAAGACTGTGTCAACGAAACAGCTCAAACAAGTTTCAGGCAGAAAAAAGTAAGTTATGAAAACAATCCTTCCTGCTGGTTAGTGACCTACTGGGAGACACAAAAAGGGTCCACTCACCGTTTTTGCCAGACTGCAAGCTTTCTCAGGTGAATTTAGTATCTCATAGTAAAAGACAGAGAAATTAAGAGCCAAGCCAAGTCGAATTGGGTGTGTGGGCTGCATTTCTTTCTTACTAATTTCAAATGCTTCCTGGTAAGCCTGTTGGGAGTTTGATACTGTAGCTAGAAAAGATTAAAAAAAAATTTAAGCTGAATTCACTCACAGGTTTAAAAGCATTATAACTTAAGTTCTCACCTGGCCTGATAATATTTTGTCAAAACTACTTTAACCAAGTTGGTGGCATGTTTTTCCTCCAAGTGTAACTAGCCAGTGACATCCAGCACAACTTGGTGCTAGTAGAACTGGTTATACTAGAAAGCCTAGAGCTCTCCTTGCTACACATCCCTTTCAAAAAGGACAGTTGAATAGTGGGTCCACAATTAGCTAAGTTATACATTCATGAAACATACTTTGTCATTTTTGAAAGGTCATCCAGAGAGGTCCAGAGAGAAAGGCTCACTGGCTTCCAAAAGCACAAAATCATGACTGAGGATCAACAACCAGAATGATCTACACAAACTCTTATTCCTTAAAAGAAACCCCCAAAACAAACAAACAAACAAAACAAGTGAAGACAAATCTTCAGCCAACACATGATCATCAATTCTAGGATTCTTTGTGTTTTGGGGTTTTTTTTGGGAAAATGTCAATTAGCTTTTAGCCTAAGATTAATATTTGACAACAACTTCAGTTAGTCTTAAAGACACTGAAATGAGTTTAGCAAAAATTGAGATATTTGGGACATTGTAGTTTCTCATTCCCAGTGGCAAAAAACACCCAACAGTCTGCCGCATTTCCTCAGTGTGTCCAGAACAGTTGTTACAGGGTTCTTAGACTACCATTACTGTTGCTGCATAGTTAACAATGGTGGTGGGTCTATATGTCTAAGTACCTGGACTCATTCTGGACATTAGCATTTCAGTTCCTGAGGGAGCTTTCTCAGCTGCATTGGGGGGCTATGGGGTGAGGGTCGAACAATCACTTCTATCTTCCTTTCTGAGTATTTCAGGATAAGGGATTCAAGAAAACTTAAATTGTAGTTTTTGCTTTGATGTAATACTTAAAAAATGGAACCAAGTTTCCAAGGTCAGAGATGACTAATTTTTTGCTAAATGTTTTTAAACATTTTCTTATTAAACTAGTTAATATTTTTATGTTTGTAATCCAAGATCATATTTTCAGAGCATAATTTTTGTATAAATAAAGAGAAGTATTTAAACCTTGCAGTTTCCTTCTGACACACACAAAAAACACAGGTAGAAGCTACAGAAACCATGTTAAAACTTTCTGCTGGGCAGGACCCACCTTAACATAAATAATAATAATGATAGGGACAGCTAGGTGGCACAGTGGATACAGCATCGGCCCTGAAGTCAGGAGGACCTGAGTTCAAATCTGGCCTCAGATCTTACTAGCTGTGTGACTCTGGGCAAGTCACTTAACCCCAATTGCCTAAAATAAAATAATAATAATAATAATGATAATAATAGCATTTATATAGTATTTATATAGTACTTTAAGCCTTGTGAATCAATTTACAGGTTGTCATTTGAGCCTCATAACAATACCATAAGGTGTTATCATTATCCCCATTTTACAGATTAGGAAAATGAGGCTGAGGGAGGTTAAGTAATTTGCCCAGGGTCATATAGCTAATAAACATCTGAGGCAGGATTAAAATTCAGGACTTCTTGACTCCAGGTTCAACATTATCCACTGTGCCAACTAACTGCATCTGGCCTGTCACATCCCTGTCCAGGATACCATCACAGAACACAAATCCCATGATGTGGATCTCAATATCATTTTTTTTTAAAAAGGCAATTGGGGTTAAGTGACTTGCCCAGGGTCACACAGCTAGTCAATGTCGAGTGTTTGGTGTAAGGCCGGATTTGAACTCAGGTCCTCCTGACTTCAGGGCCAGTGCTCTATCCACTGCGCCACCTAGCTGCCCCCCAATATCATTCTTGATGGCCCTTATAAGAGACTAATCATTTATAGTAAATATTAAACTCAAAAGTTTTAAATGACTCTCTGAGGATGTCTTCTCATTTTTTTTAAGTTTTGTGGATTGTTTTTAAGCAATTCAAGTATGTTTCCTGATTTTGAGATACTCAGTAGTGTTGTACAATCACCGCTCTACTGAATGTGTACAACAATTCCATGAAACTGATAATCCTATATGGCTTCAAGTGTCAGAATTAAAGAGAATTTATTATTACAAAAAGAAAAAACCAACAATAAAAAAAACAATCCATTTTGAGATTTGGTGGATTATTGCTTACATCATGTACAGCAAAGATAGAAGCAAATAAATTAACTTAGCTTAGTATGGCGTCTGATCTAGTGAATGAGGTCATGGTATCACCACCAGTTAAAAACCGACTGACTCAATATCTTAGCCATCACTGATTGTTTCAAGCTCTTAAAAAAATACAAACTCCACTTCTAAAAAGACATGCATCCAAATATTTAAGGGCAAGATTTTCTGAAAGTAGTGTTACTAAATTAGATTTTAACTGCTGAAATTATGGTATATGAATGTAATAAAATACTATTTTGCTATAAGAAAGTATTAAATGGATTGTTTCAGAGAAACCTGGAAAAACTTATATGAAATTAAAGAGTAAAGTGAGAAGAACCAGCAGAACAATTTATACAATAACAGCACCGTAAAGACAAACAATTCTGAAAGATTTATGATCAACACAATGTCCAATCACAATCCCAGTGGGCCAGAAGACTGATAAGGTATGCTCCAGGGGAGCAGAGAAGTGATAGACTTGGTGAAGAATAAGACATACGCTTTTGGGACATGGCCAATGCAGAAATTTGTTTTGCATGACTATGCATAATTATTATAAGAATTTTGTGTTTTTCCCCTAATGCGGACAGAAAATAAGACTTAAGAGAATATAATTTTTAAACATTTTAACTTTATATTTCATCAATGAGATATCCTGTTTGTCATTTCCGAAAAATCAACAAGTAAACTAGTTTAATTAACTTGTATCTGCTGGCATACATTCAAGGTCATTTGAAATTCTGAACACTACAAAGTGTTAATGTCATAAGAGTAGCTCACATTTTTAGTGCTTTGCAGTTCATAAAGTACTTGAATCAGTTAATAAACAAATATTATTAAGCATCTACTACATGCCACGTGTTGTGCTAAACATAAAAATACAACAACAAAACTAAAACAATCTCTGCCCTCAAAGGAACTTTCATTCTCTTTCCTCAAAATAACAATGGGAGGTGGGTAGTGTATTTTTAACCCCATTTTATAGTTATGAAACAGAAACTTAGAAATTTTTGACTTGCCTAAGGTCAAATGACTAATAATGGCAGAGTAAGGTGTCTAAATTCTGGTCTCTCCTGACTCCAAGTCCAATATTTTTCCCATTAAACCACATGTTAACATATTCTGTTTTTACACTGCAAAAATTTCCCTCTGTATCTCTTCCCTTCTCCACTTCCAAAGAGCCATCCCTTATTATGAAGAATTTAAAAAGAGAAAAAGGAAATGAGCAAAACCAGTACATAAAAAAAATCTAATAATATATTCCATATTCTACACCTGGGACCCCTGTTCCTCCCAATTCTGTAAACAAATACATACTTTCTCCTAAAACCAATATAATTCAAACTAGGTCCCAAGAATGTATTTGATAAAGACACTATATATTTAAAGTAGCTCCAATTTTGGTTATTTTTCTTTAAAACATTACTTACTTTGTTTATTGTCTCCAGATGCCACCTCAGAGAGATATCTGAAGTAATCACCTTTCATCTTTAAGTAGAAGACTTTACTTTCTGGTTGTGTGGCATTGAGAATAAGGTACTTGTCCAAGAGCTCCTGAAAAGAGATTAAGGATTTGAAGTCTTATTGAGGTTATTTTAATATAGAGTTAGGATATTTTAAAGCAACAAATCACTTTTTGTTATAATCACCTTTGGTGATTTATTTTAAAGATACACTTTTTGAACAAAATATAGGCTAGAGCATTATTAATTAGGAATACTATTATAAAGAGGATTCATTTACCAAGCGAGGGATTTATTGACCTAAAAAAGGATCTCTAAAGTCCCTTCCAACTTTGAGAGTCAATGAATCTTTTATCCCAGGTCAAAACACACTAAGACTATACACTTTGTATTTTAAAAAATTTACAATTTTTTTCAATATTTCCTTTGCCATGTGAGGATTCCTTAAGGAGTTCAAACTTTATAGAGAAAAATACTTCTTCCTGGAATATAAGTGCTAAAAAACTCAAGATGAGAGTTGGGACTAGGGGTAAGCAAGGCAGGCGAGCCTTCCTTGTACAAAAGAAATACAAAATGCCCCTAAAAATTCCATTCTTCACAACCCAAAGGCAATTTAGTTTGTGACAAGTTGAGTGGCCTGTGTTATAATAAGGTCACAACACCTTCAATAAACAATCATACACAGGGATATGTGATTTCCAAAAGCCAATAGCAGGGGAAGCCTACAACTTTCAAGCCTGGCTTGGGCAACACAACTGCCTGATTCAGGTTGTTCAGACATGACTCTCCTAGTTTGGAAAAAAAAGGGCAAATTGCAAAAGTTTAACAGTAATTTTAATGCCCCGTATTGAAGATACATAACATATATAGTAGAATACCATGGAGGGCAGGAAAAAGGAATATTGCCTTTGTGACAGAGTTTTGTACAGTTTCTCAAAAAGAAGCTGTCATGGGCAGAGCTGTCCCCAGGGTACAATAAACTGGGGCAGTTCCCTGAGGCCCTGCCCTGTTCATAAGCGGACAGTAGGACAGAACCATCCGGGCAGGTGATGACTTCCTTTTCCCCTTCAGGGCTGCCTGTAACACTCATTTGAACCCAATGTCACTCTTACCTCATCCTTTACCAAACATCTACTAGGTGTAAGGAACCAAAATACAGACAAAACCAAAACGACTCCCGCTCTCGAGGAATTTACACACATAAGTAAAGTTAAGGTAATGTGAAAAAGGAAAAGAAAAACAGATTACAAAAGGCTTCATGTAGGAAGTGGCACCTGAGCTCAGCCTGGATTCTAAGAGGCAGAGCTGGGAAAAGAACACATTCCAAGCAAGGAGGACAGTCTGTGCAAGTAGCATTAAGATGGGAGATAGAATGCTAAGTTCAGTCAGCAGCTAGTACATCGGTTTGGCTCAAACATAAAGCATGCAAAAAGGAGTAATAAGAAGTCTGGAAAAGTAGGTGGAAGCCAGACTGTACCGGAATTCAAATGCCAAGCTGAAACATTTGTGATGTTACCCCAGAAGACATACGGGGCCACGAAAGATTTTTCAAGGATGACACAGTCAGATTTATGTTTTAGGAATATTAATCTGGTAGCTGCATGAATGGACTGGAGAGAACAAAGACTAGAAGAAAGATAACAAATTGGAAGGCTACTGTAATACTCTAGGAAGAAGGTGATAAAGCCCTGAACTAGGGTAATGGAGAGACTGATGTGAGAAATGTTGTAGATGTCAATTTGACAAGATCTGGCAACTGAATGGACATGGAGGATGAGGGACAGAAGAGTAAAATATCCCTCTAAAGTTGGGAACCTGGGTATCTGGAAGGAGGGAAGTGAGCTCAACAGAAATGGGAGGTTTAGAGAGGCAAGTTCAGTAGCAAAAATGACCAGTTTGGGACATTCTGAGTTTGGGATACCATGGAATATTCCAGTGTAGGTGGTCCAGCAGGCAGCCGATGATGTATGTATGACTGCAGTTCACGAAATAGAGTAGAGGTATATATGTAGGTTTGGGAGCCATCCTCATAGAGATGACCATTAAACTTATGCTAGAACTTAGCACCGTCATAAAACCGTTATCACTGGATACAGTGGGGCAGTATTTGCTTCAGGTCTTGTGCTTCTGCCAAAGACAGTGCTGCCTATAAGTAAAGAGCACTTTTATAGTTATTACATGTTACGTATATTATATATAACATAGTCATTACAGTTATTACACTTTGTGTACATGACACATTCTCCTACTGAACTGTAAGTACTATGACAGCAGAGAAAATGTCTCATTCATCTTTCTACCTCCTTTATTGGCTAGCACAGTACTTTTTGCACAGTAGATATCTAACAAAACGTTGAACAGACGCCTAATTACCTATACCAAGATAGTAGACACAGACAACCCCATGTGGAGGCTCATCATTTTTATATGGCTTTGGAATGCTTTTTTGCATTTAAACTTCTCACTCCATGCTGGGGGATAACAATTTCATGGTAAGCAAACTGCTTGCTATCTCTTTCTCTCTCCACTGTCTATTTAGTCTACTGGGGAAGAAGAGATGATGATGAAGGGCTACTTTTTCCAATGGGTAAGCCTAAGGTAGGAAGGAAAAAGAGATCCTAAAGTGTAAATTAACTGTATCCTATAAGGTAAACATAAGGGGGGAAAACGATAAGGTTCTAAACTTGGTTGCAAATCCTTCCATAGGTTTCTAATGTAATCAGAAACTTAAATCTAATGAGAAACCAGATCATTACCAGTGGAGACAGTATGACGTAACTGAAATAACAATGGACTTAACAATGAGAAGATGTGGGTTCAAGTCCCAGCTTTGATATTTACTGGCTATATGATTGTGGCTATCAATTAATCCTTAAGACCTCAGTTTCCTCTTCTGTAAAATGGGGACAATGAATCCTGTACCACCTACCCCAGTTTTGTTGTGAGATAATGCACTCTATGAACTTTTACCATCTATGTAGATGTTAAATAGTATTATTATTACCAGGACGTCATTGCAGATATCCTGCAATTCTGCTTCAATTTTCTCACGGTATTCTCTGCCCATCTGCTGCTTCTTCTCACTTCTCTCTGTCTTCTGCTCAATGCTGGAGATCACTCGCCAGGAAGAACGTCGGGCACCTACCACATTCTTGTAGGCTACTGAGAGGAGGTTCCTTTCTTCATTGGACAGTTCATGTCCCTGCTCAGTGACTGCCTTCATGGCAGCAGCCATGTCATCATAACGTTCAGCCTGCTCAGCGAGTTTTGCTTTCTGCACAAGCTCACTTTTATCCATGGTCATCCCCTAAAGTAAAAAAATAGAAGCATAAATGTTAGATGGCCAGACACCGCAGGGAACAAACACCTTTCAGCTAATAGATTTTTCACAGAATGCTGGAGCTAGAAGGGACTTCGATATATAGAACATAGAGCATTACAATTGGGGACCTCAGACACAGAATTTTAACACTAGATAGAAATTTAGAATAAAATCGTGGAGCTCAAAGGAACTTCAGAGATTCACCCAAACATGTCGCATTTTACAGAGGAAGGCAACAAAGTGACTTGGCCCAAGGTCACTCGTGGCAAAACCAGGATCAGAACCAAGGTTCTGAATGTTGTCCTATCACCTGGTTAAGTAACTCTAAGGGTCTTTCACACAAACTTTCTCAGATAATGACAAAAGCAAGACAGTAGAGCAATCCAAATATGCTTTTCTTTGGAAATTGACCAAATGACACAAGATCCATTTAACTCAAACCATTCAGCAATGCCTGTTATCTTTTTGTTCCCTGACAACTTCAGAGGGAAGACTGATTTTAATCAAAGCTGATACAAAGTGAAGAGAATGAAGATAAACCTAAATATATTTATTACACCTGGCTTTATGGCTCAATCTGACTGGAAACAAGGGTATGGTGACAAAAGTTTTCAAACAGCTTATCTTCCTGTAACTTTTTAACACATTTCAATGTTGACGAGTATTGTGGTATAGTGAAAATAGTACTGGACAAGGAGTCATTGTGACTACAGGCAAGTTACTAATCCGATCTGGGCCTTAGTTCCTCAAGTATAAAATAGACCACATGGATCTTGTATTTAATCTTAAATATCAGGGAAGAAATTCCATAGATAGTATCTCTATCATAAAATGCTTAGCTACTGTCTAGCTTTATTCTATACCTTACAAGCCCAATTCAGCTCTATATACAAAATAGGTCTCAACCTTTACCCAAACTGATTCCTTTTATATCTATAGTCACTACATATAAAAATAGCAACTCATGATATATCAAGTGTTGTGTATTCACTTAGCAACCACATATTAGGCACCTATTATATGCTAAGCACTGAACACACAAAACTAAAACTCAAATATCCCCTACCTCTCAGGGAGCTTATATTCTATCAGTCTACAAAGTACTTGCTCCACAATCACCCAAACATTCAAGACCAATCTTCTGCAGATAAGGAGAGTGAGGTTCATAGTTTAAATGATTTATCTGGTCAAAAAATGAGGAGAGAAGCCAAGACTCTAAGACAGGCTTCTGACCCCCACATCTTGTGGTCTTCCCACTATAAAAAGTTGTCTCTTGCTAATTTTACATAAAGTATAATATTTCCACATCAACTGCACACTGTGAGTTCCTTAAGGGTAGGGACTATTATTCCCTTTTGTAGTATGTCTCTGGCACTTAGCACAGTACTTAGTAAATAGTTTTTATACACACACACACACACACACACAATATATAGCATTTAATAAATATCTGCTGACTGCTGTAATGTTTATATCTAAACACAATCCAAAGACTTGAAGTTGGAAAGGATCTAAGCTTGAATCCTGCCTCTAATAACGATGAGCTGTGTGACTATAGAAAAATCATAATCTCTCTGAGCCAAATTCCTTATCTGTAAAATGGGGCTAATATCTCACTAGTATGGTTTAAGAACTAAATGACAACATATAAAGCATAAGACTTAGAATGATACACAAATGTCAGCTTTTAAAAAATCCTTAGCAGAAAGCACTCTCTACATACTACTATTCTGTGCTACTATTAACTGAACCAAAGAATGTTTATTTCCAGCACACAGACCACTCAGTTAAAGGATGCTGTAAGCCTGGATCTCAAACCAAACAGGTAGAGATATATCATATTTTTTGGTTTTGTTTTTTAAAACCTCTCTATCCCACTCCTGTTTCCCTCCCTCTCATCACATCCTCCCCAGTAGGGACATACCAAAAGTTTACAAGTCAGAGTTAGGGTTAAAACTCTAGGTAAAATGTCAAATAAAACCGGATGCCATATAATGTGAGAGCAATAAATGCTTTTGAAATTATCTAGTCCAGTGGAATCAAAGTGTGGTCCAGGTACCCCCTGAGGGTCTCTGATACCCTTTAAGGGGGTTAGCAAGATCAAAGCTATTTTCATAATAATGCTGAGGTGTTCTAATTTCTAATATGGTAAATACTGATAACGATAACCCACATAAACAGAAGCTATCTGGAGTCCTCAATTATTTTTAAGAATAATTTTTTTTGTTTTGTTTTTTGGTGAGGCAATTGGGGTTAAGTGACTTGCCCAGTGTCAAGTGTTTGAGGCCACATTTGAACTCAGGTCCCACTGACTCAAAGTCCAGAGCTCTATCCACCACACCACCTAGTAGACCCAAGAATAATTTTTAAAAGTGAGTCTTAGGACCAAAAAGTTTGAGAACTGTTGATCTGAGAACTGTCCTCTCTTTATTTTGAAAGCTTTTTTAAAAAAAATACCAATCATAACCACTTAACTGCCAACCCCTGCCCACTGAACCCTCCCTCAATATAAAGAAAAGCATTTAAGTAAAACCAACAAATATAGAACTTGCACCTGACAGTGTATTTCACATTTTATATCCATAGAATTCTCTTTCCTCTATGCCACACACATTTTCAATAAACAGAGGTGATACTGGTTATTATAATTAATCTGCCTTTTAGTGTTGTTTTCATTTACTTTATTGTTGTCATTGTGTATTCTGTTCTAGTTTTCCTTACTTCATCCTGCAATGATTTATATCAGCTTTCCCATGTTTTTCTGCATTCCTCAAACTCATCATTGGGTATCACATTCCCTTACATTCAACGCCCCCCAATGGTTGAGCACTCACTTTAACTCCAGCATTCTTTTTTCTACCACTACAAATTCTATCAAAAATATTTTGGTAAAAAGGACATTTAAAAATCTACCTGAGAATCACTTCCAGCAATACAACTCTCTCATTTTACAGAGGTCAAGAAAAGTGAAGTGACTTGTCCAAGATCATATAGCTTCATAAACAGCACAGCTGAGACAAGGGTTTCCTAACACCCAATCTAACACTACTATACCATACTCTCCTTGAGGATCACCAGGTTACAAAACTGGGCGTCAGTATGACATTAAGTTTAAATGAGTGTTACCTTAATTTGTCATTCCTAAATAACTCATAATCATGCTGGATTGGGGGTAGAAAGAGTAGAGAAATACCCCCAAATAAGAATCTATAAATACTATTAAGTTTTGACTAGCTCCCAAGTAATTTCTGACCATTCAACATCCATTCTCACTGGAATCTTGAAAAATTTAGACTACTTTGCCCAGGACACAAGTTGTCTCCCACAGCGCTCATGGCAACAAGATAGTATGGGAGAATGAAATTATTCACCATATGTGAATTTAAACAGTAGCTATCATAGTATCTTAAATTACTTTTTTTTTCCTCTGAGGAGGAAAGGGAAATTTGTGATTGTATCAGTGTCCAGAACTCCTGGAGAGGAAAACCCCTTCTATTAATACAGCTCAGTAACTGCTCTGCACTTTATGGTTTTATAAAAGCACTAAGAAGTTCAAAGACTTATTCAGGGTCACACAGTCAACATGTACCAAAAAATAGGTTTAAATCCAGGGGAAAAAACTGGATGCAAATCAGGTACCCATCAAATCTAAACCAGGGATAAAGCTCAATCTATTTGGTCCCAGTGGACAGAACTGGGATCAATATGTAAAAGTGCAAAGAGGTAAATTTAGGCTAAATGTCAGGAAAAAGACCCTAGGAATTAGAGCTGTCCAAAAGTGTAATGGGATGCCTAGAAAGGTGGTAAATTCCTCATTACTTAAGGTCTTCAAGCAGAGGTTAGATGACCACTTGTCAAGTATGTGATTTACAATGGAGATTCCTTTTCAGGTATGGGTTGCAATAGAATAGCAGTTGGGATCTGTTTTAAATCTCAAATTCTGCACGTAATTTTATCTTCCTGACACTCCAACACCAACCCTCAATCCATGAAGTCACACTGCTTCTCAACTTACACAAAATGGAGGCTATTAGTAAAACTGAACAAATTTCAAATAGAAAGAATCAAACTATACCAGCCATACCAAACACAACTCATTTCTTTCAAAAAACAAAAACATAATGCATCTATTTTTCAAAAACGTATTATTATACCCTTTCCACACTCATGTATTCTTCACGTATTTCAATTTTCTTATAAACCTCCACTATGTACAGTATATGCCAGATTAACCTTCCCAAACTTTTTTCATGCTGTTACTTCTCTACTCAAAAACTAGTAAGAATCTCTATTGCCTTTGTACATTACATTTGCATATGCTTTAAAGTGAACAAAATGCCTACATGTCTGTAATCTCATTTGATCTGTACAACTGTGTGTTGGAACACGTAGGATCATCCCCCAAAATGGATATACATGTTGGTGGTTATCTGTAACTAATTCCTGTTTATCTGTTAAAAAATGAACTTTCAGATGACAGACTGTGTGATGGTTCATAATCAAGGCCTTGTTCACTCCTGGGGCTTTGACCCAAAGATGTCAATAAAAAAATCACCCACAGGGGAGCCCTACTTTGCTTTCTAGAAAACTTTGAAAGACTCAAGCGTAGTCAGTCATCAGGAGTGATACTAATACACAGCATACTGTCAAGATACCAAAGCAAACAAAGCAAACTCATTAGAGGTGGCAGGAGTCTAGTTCTGTAATGAGTCAAAGCCATTTTCCACTTGAGCGGCAAACACAGAGATACTTATGTATATGTTTAAGAGTAGGACCTATTTGTAGTTAATGTGCACCCACCTGATCGGCATCAATCTGTTGTTTTGAGCCATTGGATTTGTCAAGTCAAGAGGGCTGGGAAGTATTTGTTACTGCAAGAAGCTACTGTATTCAAATGCTACTACAGAAAAACAAAGTTCTGGTTCTAGTGATGTCCTGTATCAATACAGTAAGACTTCCCTGAAATACAAAATAATTCAAAGGATAGAGCAAATGTGCCCACAAGTTAAATTTCTCCTTTTCCCAACCCTTCATCAGTGTTTTCCTGGTGAAATACAGAATTTTGCACAGTAAAATTACAAAACGTTCAATCAACTTTTCAAGTGGCCAAAGGAAGAGTCAACACAGGATGAATGTGAACTGACCTCACCTACAGCTAGTACATAGGGATTCAGGGGAGAATGAAGGACACCTGAGAATAAGCTGAAAAAGTTTCATCATACAAGAGATAACTCTTGGCAGAGGTCTATGGCACAGAAGTGTTATAGTTTGGCAATTAATGAACAGAAAGATCCAAACAGAGACGTTACTCAGAGGCAGGAAAAAAGGAATTATGTATTCAAATCAGTCATCCCTTATCTCAAACCAAGCACAGATCTAACAAACATCACACGTGATGAATTTGTGTCTGACCTTTTTCATCCCTAACCAAATAATTGTTATCATTGGCTCATCCCACTCAACTCCCCAGTCTTCTGACTGTCAGTTTATGGCCCTTTGTGGTTCAGTCAGTTAAATGATTGAAGTATAATAACAATTTAGCAACTTAAATTTGTACAGTGTTTTCCTTTTTTTTTTTTTAAACTTTTAGGCAATTGGGGTTAAGTGACTTGCCCAGGGTCACACAGCTAGTAAGTGCCAAGTGTTTGGTCTGAGGCCGCATTTGAACTCAGGTCCTCCTGACTTCAGGGCTGGTGCTCTCTCCACTGCACCACCTAGCTGCCCCCTACAGTGTTTTAAAATAAGCAACAGAACAGAATTAAGGGAGCTTAAGTCAGAAGACAAAAAAGAGAAGTAAGGGCTGTAAAGTTAAAGGACTGATAGGAAGAGATAGCAAACCAAAATTGGTGAGGGGTCTAAAATCTCTCAAGAGGTCAATTTGGTGAAAGGCAACTGGTAGTAAATCTTGAGTTAAAATTATTAAATAACATTCTTACTATGTACTGTCTTCAATTATCCATAGTATTCCAAAGCAAAGATTACAGAGCTGAAATTCAAGACATTGAGGAAAAACTGATGCCATGCTACTGCAAAGGGTACAAGAAAGTCAAAAGAACCAGGTGGTTTGTGGGTGTTAGCCAGAAAAAGGTGAAGAGTTTCTGGTTCTTCTGGGAGAAAATCACTCATTGAAAACACCCACTCTAAAAACATCTGTTCCTTTCTACACACAAAATTAAGACTCTATTAATGATTGTTACTCCATTCAAATTTTTGAAACATTATTAGAAACAGAAGTTAGTCTAAAACACAAGGTTCCTAGTACTGTGGATTTCTCTAACCACAATGAACACTGAGAATCTGGGAAGTTGTCCTCAGCAGGGAAGAGGCTGTCTCCTAACACCTGCCCATGTTCCAGTGAGTAATACATATCGTTACTAAATGTGTGTTCAACTAGAAAAATTTAACTTAAAAAAAAAAAGTAAAATTAAAGATAGGGGTTAAGTGATTTGCCCATGGTCAGAGTGAGTCACTGGCAGAAATGACAATAAAACCCATGTCTTTTGGCATTAAATGCTCTATCCATTAAGACTAAATGCTGTTTTTTAAAACACCATCTGCTCATTAACTAGAGAATAATTTCAGTCATATATTTAAATATATTAGTTCTACAAATAGGTGCAAAGAGTTTGAGGACTACAAAAACATTTAACAGACTGTTAGAAATGCCTTGACCCAAACTCATATATGTCTGACCAACATCAGAGCATAATAGGCTAAAAATGATTCAACAAATACATATTACTATCTTCTACATACAAGGCAATGTGCTAGGCACTAGGGATACTGACAAAAGCAAAACAGTCCTCAACCTCAAGGAACTTGCTTGTACTGAGAAAATAGAACATATATAAAAAAAATAAAACATATATAAAGTACGAAGAAAACTAAAGAGACAGAGAATACTAACTGGGGAGAAGAGGATTAGGGAAGGTTTTATGGAGGTGGTACCTGAAATCTGCCTTGAAAGGAATTAAGGATTCTAAGAGGTAGAGGTGAGGAAGGAAGGCATTCCAGGAATGGGAGATAACCTATGCAAACAGATGGAAATGGGAGATAGAAGCTGAGTTCTGGAAACTGCTGGCAAAGCTGGTTTAGCCAAAATGCATAGTGGGCAAAGTATGGAAACAGACTGGATTCTGATTGTGGAAAGTGTTAAATGGTAGGCTGAAGAGTTTGTATTTTATCCAAGAAATAGGAAGCCAAGAAAGATTTGTGAGCAAGAGAAAATAGTGGTCACAGTTAGTAACATCTTAGTAATATTAATTTAGCAGCTATGCAGAAGATGAATTAGAGGAAGATTGAAAGGAGTGAAACCAATTACAAGGCAATTATGTGAAAAGTGATGGTGGTCTCAACAGGGTAGCAACCATGTGAAGAGAAAGAAGAGAGTGTATATGAGAACTTTGTGGAAGGAGAAACGAAAAGCCTTAAAAAGCCAGGCTGCATATGGGGAATGGGCTGCAAACAAAATTGTGACTAGAAACATGATGGCAATACCAATAGAAATCGGGGAATTTAGAAGAGAAGCAAGTTGGATTAAGAGAAGACAATGAATTCTGTTTTAGGCACAAGTTTGAGATGACAAAGGAACATGTGACATCCAGCAACAAGTGACAAAAGACTGGACTAGATATATAAGTTTAGGAGTCATATAGGTACAGATAATTGAACCCATGGAAATTGATAGATCATCCTGAAAGAAGGGTCCAAACCAGGGCCTTGGAGGATAACCATGCTTAAAGAGCTGGAGATGGATAATAACCCAGCAAAACAAAACAAAAAACAAACAACCACCCCCCCCCCAAAAAAAAGGGGGAGAACAAAGACATAGAAGGCAATGGAAGAAAGAATATCTAGAAGGGTAATAATGATAGTTGACATTTATATGGCATTTTAATGATTACAAAGACCTTTACCCACATTTTCTCTCATTTCTTCCTCCTAACAACTCTGTGAGGTAGGTATTACAGGTATGATTACCCCCATTTTACAGATAAAGTAACTAATATTCAAAGAGATTAAAAGACTTGCCCATCATCTTCCATGAGCACACAGGTAATTAATTAAATGTTGACTCTTTCAACTGTACTAAGCTACCCCTAGGGGTAATTTCTATCTTTCTCTGTGTCTCTCATGACATTCACATGTGTACACACACTTAATTTCCACGTCGGTGAAAATCTAAAAAGCAAAGAGAGAAATGGTACATTGCCCTTTCTGAGATCCAGTCCTACCTTATTTCAAATCCAACTTTCTTTTAGATTTTCAGAATACAGACATACTCTCTTGCATATCAATGTGTCATTTCTTTGCATTTATTACCCATACATGGACACTACTGTTAACTTTTCATGACAAAGATTTAATCCCTAAAGCAAACAAGTGTACCCAATAGACTCCCATGAAACCCTTCACAGAGACTGCATCTGTAATCAGTTCTAGAGTTTGACCATTGTTAGAAATGAAATATTGTTTGTCAGATGGATCAGTTGGATATGTTATCAATGGCTATATCATAGATGCAATCCAATCCAATCCAAACCAACTAGCATTTATTAAGTGTCTTTGTGCAAAGCACTACGCTACCTGCTGGAGATATAAAGAAAAAGAAAAAGCCTCTGTCCTCAAGAAGCTTAGATTCTGATTCAAACAGAGTTTGAAAGTGTCCTTGGAAATGTTCCTGACATCTATTCTTTCTAGTCTAAGCTCTTCATTTTAAAGACAGCTCAACAGAAGCCCAAGAGAGAGGAAGTGAACTGCCTGAATTCTAATAAGTAGTTGAGTCAACACTATGAATTGAGCCTAGCGATCCCCAGTTGATGTCTGCTTCCATGACCCAACGCTACCTCCTACAGAGAAAAGGCAAAGGCAGTTCTTTAGCCTTAACATTAAAATGAGAATTGAGAACATAATAAAGGAACAACAAATGCTATAAATAGCCAAAACAGTTTAAGGCAACCCATCTGGGGGCAAACTAATACCTGACAGTATTCATACCTGCTTTACAATTGTTTTTGAATACTTTAGCAGATTAAGATATTTCAGAAATAGCTTTCCCTGTGGAAACTTGGTGGGAGGGGGGAAAAACACAAATAAACTAATTAACTAGTACAGAGGTTAAAAAAACTTACATTATATATAACTGGCAAGATTAAAAAAACAAAACAAAACTAAGCCATCTTCACTGACCTGCAGTCTGCTTGGAATGACTTGTTCTCTGGATGCTAAATAGGTCATTGATCCTTTTCATCTCTTTCCAAGTATTAGAACTAGATATATGTGTCTACATTAAAAGACATTTTAGGAGAAAAAGCTGTGAGATTACTGGTTTTTAACACAAAAGTCACTAAGGGGATAAGCAGGAAAAGTAGACTAAAAATACTAAGTATTCCCCTCAGAAAGTTAAGTCTAGCTCAGTCACAAATAAAGGGAATCATCATCTACAATCAAGTTAGCAAAGATAATATATTTCCTGTTATAGGTTATCATATATAGATGATATAATTAAGACCAAAAAATCATTTTAGGTTCAATTACAAAAAATTATTTTAGGTTCAATTATTGAAAACTGCCAAAAACATGGCTAGATTTTCCTGGTCTCTCTGGTTTGGGAGGGAGTTCTGGTAAGGTGGAAAGAGCACTGGTCTTGGGACTCATAAGACCCGAGTTGAAGTCCTGGCTCTATTTATTGACTATGTTACCTAGAACAAATCCATTAAAATAGGTATCCCGCATGGACTATGAAGCTAGGTGGTGAGGTACAGAAAGTACTGGACCTAGAGTTAGGAAGAACAGAGTTCAAGTATAACCTCAGATACTTTCTAGCTCTGTGACCCTGCGCAAGTTGCTTAACTTTTTCTGCCTCAATTTCCTCAACTGTAAAACAGGGATCACAACATAAGCACTTACTTCATCAAGTATGAGATATTTATAAAGCACTTAGCACAGTGCTTGAAATACTGCAGACAATTAGTAAGCGCTTGTTCCCACTCCATCACCACCTCCATTCCTGCCTCCGGTGCTTGTTAGGACTAAATGGTAATGGATGAAAAGAGCATTAAGGGTTATTCAAATGTCAATTATTTCTCTAACGGTTAATATACTACTCAAGACCTTGTGGTATAGGGAAGGGTGTTAGACTGCAAGTCAGGAATACTGGTTCTTTTACTAACTACTGGGTGACACTATGCAAGTCACTACTTCATTGGGACTCAGAGCCTCCTTTTTAAATAGAGGATGTGACCTGATGATCTTTAAAATTCCTTCCAATTCTGACACTGTGATTTAATGGCATGTTACAAGCATTGATCTTTCTCTGAGGAAGGTAGGGCATAATAAGAAACTCTATCCTTCCTTAGGTAAACAAGCCAATCATTTAGTCTAAGTGAGCTTATTACAAAGCTGAGTACATCTTAGAACTCAATGCTCTGGATCCAATGCACTTTTGACATTGTTTAGATGACAGTGTATAGTAGGGTATCTACTCCAACAGAAACATTTGTAGGAAATTTAACATGAGAAAAAATATTAAGCCAATACAAAAAACTGATGCTGATGTCCATATCTTCAAAATCCAAAAGAAAAGAACCTGGGATTTCTGGGGCTAAGAAAATGAACTATTAGACTCTGATAAGCCAAGAATTGGTTAAAAATAACCAACAAATTTCTTGCTGCTTTATCACATGTACTATGGTGCAAAAAAGGAAAATTACAGTATTGAAAAAATGAGTGTTAGTAGATTCTGCCCCCAAAGCCCATTCCTACTACACACCAGAACCCTTCAGGAACCCCTATGAAAGACAAAGCCCATATGGCCCCCATTTTGTCTTCATAATCACAATTTCTTGCTTAAACACAATTCTGTATTTTAACAGAACAGAAGAACAACACACTAAGGACTAAAAGCATTTGCTGTTCATTGTGAAGTACTATGCAATGTGGTGAGCTATAGTGCTTATTCAACTGGTTCCCTGTCTCATTTAATGAAAAGTGAGTGACTGGACAAGTATAATTTCCTGATCCTAAGAATTGGTTGATCATGAAGATGCTATTCTCAGTACCACGTATGACACGATGTATGCCAAAAGGTAAAGAGATATTCCAAATATTGTCCTTTTACAGAAAAGATTTTTTAAAAATCCTACAAGTAGAAAAAATTGTTATTCTTACGTCTAAATTGTCTAATTTGACCACGTGACTTGTTGGCTAAATTAAAGTCCAAAAATGGTTTCCCTCCAATTAGCTAACACCTATAACAAGGGTTAGAATTCTTTTTTTTTAGTCCAAACTTGTGATTTCACAGTGTAGGGAGCTCTTAAGGAGGAAACTCTCAACCAGTGCTGATGATAAGCAATTATTCAACAATTTATAGACTCAGAGAACTATGTGGGACAATAAGAGCTTAAGTTACTTGCTCAGGGTCACACAACTAATATCAAAGGCTGGTCTTGAATCCAAGGTCTTCCAGATCAACAGTCAGTCCCTGTCTCAAGAGGTAAGGTATTACAAGCAGAAGAAACATCTGTATTAATACACAAAAGTACATGAAAATTCTGATTATACCACTGTGAAAGCAACATGTTTACAACCAGGCTGGATCACAGCTGAAGGCAAGAAGGCATCTGATGTGTAACCTCCACTTTTTGCTCCAAGTGACCTGGAGCTCTGGATCTCTATTAGCCTGACTACTTAGGAATTTACCCAGCCTGCTTTGTGGAAATTGTTCCACCTGATCTACAATGTTCTAGTTCTAAAATGGTATCAGTATCCATTAACTATTGTATGATGGGCCAATTTTAAACATAACTCTAGGGATGACACTTGCTGATATGAATTAGTTATGATGATTAAGGACCATTAAGGCTTGATGTGTGGTCTAGGCCAAATCACAATTCATATGAATTCCTATCCTGTAAAACAGGTTAACAGTGTCTAATCTCACAAAATGACCTGAGAATTATAATCCAGTGGTAGTTAGTGAATTGGCCTTTCTAGTTTGGAGGTCAGACTTCATGCCCTAGTTTAAGCCCAATAAAAATTCACATGGTTTTATCCTCAGCTTTTCCTGTGTTACCCCCAGCAGGAACTTAAGATACATGACAAGACTGGGAAAAAAATCTTCTAGCTGATGGTGAGGTACATACACTGGGAGGAAGCTGTGGCATATAGCACAAGGCCAAAATTCATGTAGACTGAAAGGAAAAAATCTAACCTTCAAGCCACCAGGTTGCCATGTATTCATAACGTCTATGTAAATGGTTTTTACATGAAGTGTCAGAGATTTACATGTGTATTTGACCTTTCTGTTTGGACTCAGCAGCTTTCTCTCTGGCTTTCCAGATTCACAAAATCTGGCCAAATTTCATCCACCCACAAAGGGCAAGTAAAATCAGAGCCTGATGCTATCTATTCAAAGAAAATGCAATTAGGGCCAGGAGGAGGAGGAGTGTAACGTTTTTACAGGTGGGCTGATAACCTTAATAAGTCTGCCATCACAAACCATTACATATTAAGATTCCATCTGCCAAAGGCAATGCCTTTCTGGAGGGGAAAGATGTGGGGGGGCAGGAGGGGAAGCTACCCACTTCACATACTCCCCTCTCATCGATTCCACAAATCACAACCCCAAAACGTGACTGGGCCCTGAATAGGTAGGTGCCTGCCAGGCAAAAACAAAAAGCAAGCAAAAACCTTAGCTATTAGATTAGTATTCCCCAGGGAATTCCATTTTCTTGCCTCAACTATTTTTTACTAGAAATACGTCTGACTCAATCTGCTGAAAAATCTGCATTTTCTTAATTCCAATTGTAATTCTGAGCTTTGCACGACATCAAGTGCACGGGCAGAACCCCATAACCACTGAACGATGAAATGGCTTTGCAGCAAAGCAGAGGGTGGGAGCTCATTTCCGTCTGCGCTTCCCAAGGTTAAACCCCTTACTCACCAACAGCAGGCCACGCCAAAAGCTGAGGATGAAGAAAACACCCGTATTTTATTAAACAATTTGATTTATTTCGATGCAGAAAACGTGGGGCTCAGGCAACAAGCTGCAAACAGCCTGGCCTCGGGGCCCAGCTGGTCCCTGGGTACCACGCCAGGTTCGAAAGGGGATGGCCGGGACAGGAGGCCCAGGCGGGGGTGGCTGCAGGCTGGATGCTGGGGCCCTCCGGAAGAGAGGAGAGGAAAGGATGGATGGCTGGCTGGCTGGACGGATGGATGAGTGGGTGGCTAAACAACAGAAGGGGGTCAGGAGGCCCCCAAGGAGAAGGGGAGGGAAGCGGAGGGCGGCCCTAGCGGGAGGCGCGGGCCCAGGCCGGAAACAGGGAGGGGCCGGCCCGGACCAGGGCATGGCATGGCAGGGGCGAGGGAGTCGGATCCGGCCGAGGGCAGGACGGGCCGCCAGGACCTCGATGACCCCGCCCGTCCACCCGCCCGCAAGGGCCCGGCCTTCCTGAGGGGAGCCACGGGCTGGGCCCCCGGGGGCCCCGCACTCACCGTGCAGCGGGCAGCGAGCGACAACACACTTCCCGGCAAGGCTTCGAGCGCGGCGACCGCTTCCTCCCCAAACCTCTTCTCAGGCAGCTACGGCAGCAGCGCCGGTTCCCCCGAGGTGCGGCAACGGCAACGGCAACGGCGGCAGCGGCTGCTCTACTTCCGCTCCGGTCGCCGCTTCCGCTCCGACGGAACCTTTGCTCCGCCTCCTCCCTCCCTGCTACCTCCTCATTGGGCCCCCGAGAACGAGAGCGGCACGCGGGGGCGCCCGGCCCTGAGTGCAGGGGCGCTCTGGGGAGGCGGGGGAGGAGTGGGGGCTGAGGTGGGGGTTGGGCGTGGGGGAGGGAAGACATACGGAAATGGGGTGAGGGGACCAAGAATTGGGGAATAGGCCGAAGGGTGGGAAAAGGGTGTGAGATGGAAGAAGGGGGACGTTGTTCTGGCTGCGTTAGCTCATAAGGAGCTGGAAAAGACCAACTTCATTTTGACCCGAATGTCAGCGCTGCTGCTCACAGATGGACCTTAGAACAGAAAATGTCAGAGCTGAAAGAACATAGCATGTCAGTGCTGAGAGGGCTTTAGAAAACAGTATGTCAGAACTGAAAAGACACAGAACATAGAACACCAGAGATGAAAGGACATAGAACATAGGCTGTCAGAACTGAGAAGGGCCTTAGAACATGGAATGTCAGAGCTGGAAGGGGCCTTAGAGCATACAGCATCAGACCTGGGAGCAGCCTTAGAAAATAGAAAGGCAGAGCTGGGAGGATCTTCAGAACACAGAATGTCATATTTGGGAGGGACTTTTGAACGTAGCATGTCAGACCCGAGATCTTAATACAGAGAATGTCAGAACTGGGAGAAGCCTTAGTGCATAGAATGATAAAACCAGAAGGGATCTTAGAACATAAGATGTCAGAGCTGGAAGAGACCGGAGAACATGAGGCAGCTAGGTAGTATAGTGGCTAGCATGCCAGACTTGGAGTAAGGTGGGGAGAAGGGTCCTAAATTTAAATCCTGCCTCAGGCAATTACTAGCTATGACTGTGGACAAGTCACATAACCTCTCAGCTTCAGTTTCCTCATCTGTAAAACAGGGATAATAATGATGCCTATCTCACAGGGTTGTTGTAAGGATAAAAATGAAATGTGTAAACTGTTTTGCAAATCTTAAAGTTCTATATACATGTTAGCTATTATGATGTTCTAGCTGGAAAGTATCTTAAAACATAGAGCTGGGAAGGGCCTTAGAGAACAGACCCACCATTTTACAGAAAGGTAATCTGAGCCCCGAAGAAGGAAAATGATTCATTTCCCCATCCAGTGGGCTTGAGTTATACATAAATCACAAATGTACTCCTATTTTAAATTATGAAATAAAACCTGTATTCTAAGGCCCAAGTCCTCCCTTACTAGTTTACCTATTCCAGACTATGCAGAATCAGTAGGGTGTTTTAGGAAGGCAACCACGATTCCCTCAGGAAACAAACTCAATGACTTTGTTCCCTCATGAGAACACATTCTTCTGTTCCAGTTAAGTGTGAGGAAGCATAGTGAAGTTTTCTGAGATGATTAAGCCAAGTCAACAAGCATTTGCTAAACTCCTCCTACCTGCCAGGCACTGTCCTAGGTGCTGATCACACAAGGGGGGGGGAATTGGCCTCAGTCCCTCACCTCAAGGAGCTCCCAATAAATTATTGGGGTGACAACATGCAAACAACTATGTACAAAGTAGCTATATACAGGATAAACTGGAAATAATTACAGAGGGAAGGCATTAGCATTAAATCTGATATTTGCAGGGAATGGGATTTGAGCTAAGACTTGAAGGAAGCCAGGAGGTAGAGAAGTGGAGGGAAGGAATTCCAGGTTTGGGAGACAGTCAGTGAAATCATAAGATGAAGTGTCTTGTTTGAGAACAGTAATGTAGCCAGTGTTAGTGAATCATAGAGTAGATGGAGGGGAATAAAATATGAGAAGACTGGGAAGGTAGGAAGAAGTCAGGTTATGAAGGGCTTCAAAAAACAAACAGGATAAGCAGAGAACAAAAGCAAAGAAAAGCTGGGCAGCTATGAAAACAATGTGTAATATTTATTAAATATATTTGAATAGAAATTTATTGTTTTATGTTGAATCCTTTCTTATGCTCTGCTGTATATATGGCAGTTTTTTTTCTTTTCTCATTTTGTATTTAATTTTAAAATAAAAAGATTTACAAAAAAAAAATCCAAACAGGATGTGTGTGTGTATACACACAGTACAGACATACACATATACACACACATGCATATATATGCATGTGTATATATGCTTATGTACATACACATGCATATATATGAATCCTGAAGGTAATAAGTAATCATTGGAACTCACTGAATAGTTGAGATGGCATAGTCATATCTGTACTTTAGGAAGATCACTTTGATAGCTGACTGGAGGATGAATGGTTGTGAAGAATGAGGCAGGGAGACCAACCACAAGGCTATTGCAATAATCCAGGCATGACTGGAGAAAATTGAATGGGGATAGAAAGGAATATACCTTTTTCTCAGCAGTATCCAGTGCAGAAAGGCAGAAATATTAAATGCATCACTTTCTGATCATGATGCAATAAAAATTATATGTAATAAAGGGCCATGGGAAGACAGACTGAAATTAATTAGAAACTAAATAATCTAATCCTAAAGAATGAGTGTGTCAAACAACAAATCATAGAAACAATCAATAACTTCATCCAAGAGAATGACAATGATGAGACAACATACCAAAACTTAGGAGATGCAGCCAAAACAGTTTTTAGGGGAAATTTTATATTTCTTAATGCTTACATGAATAAGATAGAGAAAGAGGAGATCAATGAATTGGGTATGAAACTAAAAAAGCTAGGAAAAGAACAAATTAAAAATACCCGATTAAACACCAAATTAGAAATTCTGAAAATCAAAGGAGAGATTAATAAAATTGAAATAAAGAAAACAATTGAATTAATAAACAAAACTAAGAGCTGGTTTTATGGGGGAAAAACAATAAAATAGATAAACCTTTGGTTAATTTGATTAAAAATTTTGATTAAAAAAAAGAAGCCAAATTACCAGTATCAAGAATGAAAAGGGTGAATTCACCACCAATGAAGAGGAAATTAAGACAATGATTCAGAGCTATTTTGCCCAACTGTGTGCCAATAAATCTGACCATCTAAGGGAAATGGATGAATATTTACGAAAATATAAATTGCCCAGATTAACAAAAGAGGAAATGAAATACTTAAATAACCCCATTTCAGAAAAAGAAATTAAACAAGCAATCAATGAATTCCCTAAGAAAAAATCTCCAGGGCCAAATGGATTTAAAAGTGAATTCTACCAAACATTTAAAGAACAACTAATCCCAATACTATATAAACTATTTGGGGAAAAAAGGTGAAGAAGGAGTCCTGCCAAATTCTATTTATGATACAACATGGTGCTGATTCCTAAACCAGGGAGAGCCAAAACAGAGAAAGAAAATTATAGACCAGTTTTATTGATGAGTATATATGCAAAAGTTTTAAATAAAATATTAGCAAAGAGATTATAGCAACTTGTCACAAGGATAATATACTATGACCAGGTAGGATTTATACCAGGAATGCAGGGCTGGTTCGATATTAGGAAAATTATGACTAACTTTAATAGATTCATCTCTTCTCAGGAATGCAAACATCCAAGACAACTCCAAAAGACTCATGATGGAAAATGCTATCCACATCCAGAAAAAGAACTATGGAGTCCAAATGCAGATCAAAACATATTATTTGCTCTCTTTTTGTCTACTCTTTTGTTTGTTTGTTTTTTCTTTCTTCTGGTTTCTCCCATTGGTTCCAATTATTCTTTACAAATGACTAATGTGAAAACAGGCTCAATATGAATGTATATGTAGAGCCTATATCAAATTGTGTGTCTTCTTGGGGTGAGGGGAGGGGAGAGATGGGAGAAATTTTGGGAACTCAAAATCTAATGGAAGTGAAATAAAAAATATTAGGAAAACTACCAGCCTAATTGACCATATCAATAACAAAATTAACAGAAATCATGATTATCTCACTAGATGCAGAAAAAGCTTTTGACGAACTACAACACCCACTCCTATTAAAAATCCTAGAGAGCATATGAATAAATGGAGTTTTCCTTAAAATTATAAGTAGCATCTATCTACAACCATTGGCAAGCATTATATGTAATGGGGATAAGTTAGAAGCATTTCCAAAAAGATCAGAGGTGAAACAAGAATGTCCATTATCACCACTGTTACTCAATATTGTAGTAGAAATGTTAGCTTTAGCAATAAGAGAAGAAACAGAAATTGAAGGAATTAGAATAGGGAATGAAGAAACAAAGCTATCATTTTTTGTAGATGATATGATGGTATAATAAGAGAATCAACTAAAAAACTAGTAGAAATAATTAACAACTTTAGCAAAGTTGCAGGATATAAAAGAAACCCACACAAATCATTAGCATTTGTATATATTACTAACAAATCCCAACAGCAAGAGTTAGAAATAGAAATTCCATTTAAAGTAACGATAGACAATATAAAATATTTGGGAGTCTTCCTGCCAAGACAAACCCAGATACTACATGAACACAATTACAAAACACTTTTCACACAAATAAAGTCAGATCTAAATAATTAGGAAAATATCAGTTGCTCATGGGTAGGCCGAGCTAATATAATAGAAATGACAATTCAACCTAAATTAATTTACTTATTGAGTGCCATACCAATCAAACTACCAAAGATTGTTTTATATAGGTAGGAAAAATAATAACAAAATTCATCTGGTAAAACAAAAGGTCCAGAATATCAAGGGAATTAATGAAAAGAAATGCAAGGGAAGGTGGCATAGCTGTATGAAATCTAAAACTGTATTATAAAGCAGCAGTCACCAAAACTACTTGGTACTGGCTAAGAAATAGAGTAGTGGATCAGTGGAATAGGCTACACACACAAGACACAGTAGTCAATGACTTTAGTAATCTACTGTTTGATAAACCCAGCTTCTGGGATAAGAACTCACTATTTGACAAAAACTAATAGGAAAACTGGAAAATAGTATGGCAGAAACCACACAAAGACCAATATCTTACATCGTATACCCAGATAAGCTTAAAATGGGTACATGCTTTAGACATAAAGAGTGATAATATAAGCAAATTAGGAGAGCAAAAAATAATTTACCTGTCAGATCTATGGAGAACAGAAGAATTTATGACCAGACAAGAGACAGAGAAAATTATGAAATGCAGAATGGATAAGTTTGATTACATTAAATTAAAAAGGTTTTACACAAACAAAGCCAATGCACCCAAGATTAGAAGGGAAGCAGAAATCTGGGAAACAATTTTTACAGCCAGTGTCTCTGATAAAGACCCCATTTCTAAAATATATAGAGAACTGAGTCAAATTTATAAGAATACATTGTATTCCCCAATGATAAATGGTCAAAAGATATAAACAGCCAGTTTTTAGATGAAGAAATTAAAGCTATCTATATAATCATATGAAAAAATGCTCTAAATCTCTATTGGTTAGAGAAATGCAAATTAAAACAATTCTGAGACACCACATCACACCTCTCAGATTGGCTAACATGACAAAACAGGAAAATGATAAATGCTGGAGAAGATGTGGGAAAATTGGAACACTAACACATTGTTGGTGGAGTTGTGAAATGATTCAACCATTCCAGAGAGCAATTTGAAACTATGCCCAAAGGGCTATGAAACTGTGCATACCCTTTGACCCAGCAATACCACTTCTGGATCTGTATCCCAAAGACATCATAAAAACAGGAAAAGGACCCACATGTACAAAAAGATTTATAGCAGTTCTTTTTCTGGTGGCCAAGAATTGGAAATTGAGGAGATGCCCATCATTTGGGGAATGGCTGAACAAGTTGTGGTATATGAATGTTATGGAATACTGCTCCATAATACTATTCCACTGTTCCATAAGGAATGATGAGCAGGCAGATGTCAGAAAAACCTAGAAAGACTTACAGGAACTGATTCTGAGTGAACTGAGCAGAAACAGGAGGACATCATACATAGTAACAGCCACATTGTGTGATGGTCAACCTTGATAGACCTAGCTCTTCTCAGCAATGCAATGATCTAAGTCAATTCCAAAAGACTCATGATGGAAAATGCTATCCATATCCAGAGAAAGAAATATGGAGTCTAAATGCAGATTGAAGCATACTATTTTCTCTTTTTGTTTTGTTTTGTTGTTTTTTCTTTCCCATGATTTTCTTCTTTTGTTCTGATTCTTCTTTCACAACATGACTAATGAGGAAATATGTTTAATATGATTGCACATGTGTAGCCTATATCAGATTGCATGCCATCTTGGGGAGAGAGGAGAGGAGAAAGGGGGAAATTTAGAACTCAAAATCTAAAAAAAATGAATGTTGAAAACTAAAAATAAATAAATAAATGAATTTTGAAAAAGGAATGAGTGAGTAAAGGAACAAATCATAGAAACAATAATTTCATTAAAGAGAATGACAACATACCAAAAATTATGGGATGCAATATTTAGGGGGAAATTTATATTCCTAAAACACTTACATCAATAAAATAGAGGAAGAGTAGATCAATGAATTGGACATGGCAATAAAAAAAACTGAAAAAGAACAAGTTAAAAATCTGCAATTAAACACCAAATTGGAAATCTTGAAAATCAAAGGAGACAGTAATAAAATTGAAAGTAAGAAAATCATTGAACTAATCAATAAAACTAGGACCTGGTTTTATGAAGAAACAAAAAAATAATAAAATAAGTCAGCCATTGGTTAATTTGATTTTTAAAAAAAAGCAAGAAGAAAACCAAATTACCAGTATAAAAAATGAATAAGTTGAATTCACCACCAATGAAAAGAAAAGGAAAGGAATTATCAGGAGCTACTTTGCCCAATTATATGCCCATAAATCTAACAATATAAAGGAATTGGATAAATATTTATAAAAATATAAATTGCCCAGATTAACAGAAAAGGAAATAGAATACTCTAACCACCTTAATCTTAGAAAAAGAAATCGAACAATCCATCAATGAGCTCCCTAAGAAAAAATTCCCAAGACCAGATGGATTCACAAGTAAATGACCACCAAAAATTTAAAAAAACAACTAATTCCAATACTTATAAACTATTTGGAAAAATAGGCAAAGGATTCCTACCAAATTCCTTTTATGACACAAATATGTTGCTAATACCCAAACCACAAAGAGAAAAACAGATAAAATTGTAGACCAATTTCCCTAATGAATATTGATGCAAAATTTTAAAATAAAATGCTAGCAAGAAGATTACAGCAATATTTCACTATCAGCATAATTGACCATGTGAACCACAAAAATCATATGATTATCTCAATAGATACAGAAAAAGCTTTTGACAAAATACAACACATATTCCTATTAAAAATACTAGGAAGCATAAGAATAAATGGAACTTCCTTAAAATGATAAGTAGTATCCATCTTTTTTTCCCAGAGATTCACTATTTCTTTTTAATAGTATTTTTTCCCAATTACATGTAAAGAGAAATTTTAACATTCATTTCAAAAAATTTTTGAGTTCCAAATTTTCTCCCTTCCTCCCCCTCCCCCAAGATGGTAAGCAATTTGATACTGGTTGTATACATGCAATTATGTAAAACACATTTCCATATTAGTCATGTTATAAAAGAAGAAACAGACCAAAAGAAAAAAACTTTAAAAAAAAATAAAGTGAAAATAGTATGCTTTGATCTTAAGTAGTATCCATCTTAAACCATCAACTAACATTACCTGTAATGGGGTTAAGCCAAAAGCCTTCCCAATAAAATCAGAGGTAAAGCAAAGATGCCCATTATCACCGCTTTTACTCAATATTGTGCTAAAAATGCCAGCTATAGCAATAAGAGAAGAAAAAGAAATCAAAGGAATTAAAATAGACAATAAGGAAACAAAGCTATCACTTTTGCAGATGATATGATTATGTACTTAGAGAATCAACTAAAAAAACTAGCTGAATAATTAACAACCTCAGCAAAGTTGCTGGATATAAAATAAATTCACAAAAATCATTAGCAATTGTATATACCACCAACAAAAACCAGCAGCAAGAGATAGAGAAATTTCATTTAAAATAAGCACAGACAATATAGAATAGGTGGGAGTCTACCTACTAAGACAAGCCCAGAAACTATATGAGCGCAATTACAAAACACTTTTCACACAAATAGAGGCAGATCTAAACAATTGGAGAAATGTTAATTGCTCGTGGGTAGGCTGAGCTAATTTAATAAAAATGATAATTCTACCTAAACTAATTTACTTATTCAGTACAATACCAATCAAACTAACAAAAATTATTTTATAGAGCTAAAAAAAATAACAAAATTCATCTGGAAGATCGAAAGATCAAGGATATCAAGGAAATCAATGAAAAAATATAAAGGATGTTGACCTAGCAGTACCAGATTTAAAACTATATTACAAAGTAGTAATCATCAAAACAATCTGGTACAGTTAAGAAATAGAATAGTTGATCAGTAGAATAGATTGGGTACACAATACACAGCAGTAAATAACCATAATTTAATATTTTATAAACCCAAAGATCCAAGCTTTTGGGATAAAAACTCACTATTGACAAAAACTTCTTGGAAAACTGGAAAGCAATATGGCAGAAACTAGGCTCAGTGGATAAAGCACTGGGCCTGGAATCAGGAGAACCTAAGTTCATATCTAGCCTAAGACCATTTACTAGCTGTGTGACCCTGGGCAAGTCACCTAACCTCTGGTTGTCTCAATCCACTGCAGAAGGAAATGGCAAACCACTATAGTGTCTTTGCCAAGAAAACACCATGGATAGTATGGTCCAAGGGGCCATGAAGAGTCAGACATAACTGAACAACTGAACCACAAATATAGACCAACATCCCACACCAACAAGATAAGGTCAAAATGGGTACATGATTTAGCCATAAAGGGTGATATCATAAGCAAATTTGGGGAGCATGGAATATTTTACCTGTCAGACCTATGTATAAGGGAGGAATTTATGACCAAATAAGAGATAAAGAGCCTTATGGGATGTAAAATGGATAATTTCCAATTACATTAAATTAAAAAGAGTTTGCACAAAGAAAAGCAATGCAACCAAGATGAAAAGGAAAGCAGAAATTCATGGGGGGGGTATTAACAGCAAGTTTCTCTAATAAAGGCCTCATTTCTCAAATATATAGAAAACTGTGTCAAATGTATAAGAATACAAGTCATTCCCCAATTGATAAGTGGTCAAAAGAAATAAACAGATAGTTTTCATAAGGAATCAAAGCTATTTATTGTCATATTTTAAAAAATGCTCTAAATCATTATTGATTAGTGAAATACAAATTAAAACGACTCTGAGGTACCACCTCACACCTATCAGATTGGCTAATATGACAGAAAAGGAAAATGACAAATGCTGTAGGAGTTGTGGAAAAATTGGGACACTAATGCACTGTTGGTGGGATTGTGAACTGATCCAACCATTCTGGAGAGCAATTTGGAACTTTGCTCAAAGGGATATCAAACTATGCAAAGCCTTTGACCCAGCAATACCACTACTAGGTCTGTATCACAAAGAGATTTAAGAAAAAAAAAAAGAAGAAAAGGACCTACATGTACAAAAATAAATATAGCAGCTCTTTTTTTTTTTGTGGTGGCAAAGAATTGGAAATTGAGGGGATGCCCATCAATTGGAGAATGGCTGAACAAGTTGTGGTATATGATTGTCATGGAATACTATTGTGCTATAAAAAATGATGAGCAGGATGATTTCAGAAAAAATCTGGGAAGAATTCTACGAACTGATGCAAAGTAAAGCGAGCAGAACCAGGAAACATATATAGTAACAGCAATATTGTATGATGATCAGTTGTGAATACTTAGCTATTCTCTGAAATGCAATGATCCAAGACAATTCTGAAGGACTTATGAAAAATGCTATCCACCTGCAGAAAAATAACTGATGGAGTCTGAATGCAAATTGAAGTATCCTTTAAAAAAAAAACTTTAGTTTTCCTTTTTTTTCCTTTTTTTTGGAGGGGGATCCTGTGTTTTCTTTTGCAACATGCCTTATATGGAAATAATCTGCATCAACTTGCTTGACTTCTTGAGGTGGAAAAGAGGGAGAGAATTTAAAGCTCAAAATTTTAAAAAGGAAATGTTTAAACTTGTCTTTACATGTAATTGGAAAAAATAAAATATAAAAATATTCTTAAAAAGATGTTGAAAATAAAAAGCTTTCAAAAATATATTTTTTTCCTGGAGTTCTACTCTGGGGTAGGGATATAACAAGCCAGACAAAGATGATAAAAACCTGACTTCCTTCTTTTAGGAGTCAGGCTCTCCCAGAACTGAATCCAGTCCATGTCAATTCAAAGTAGGAGCCCTGTTTTTTTGGGAGAGCCCCTGCCTGGGCCACATAGGAGAGACATATACAAAATAAATACCAGGTAATTTTTTTTTCATTGGGATAGGTTCTAGTAACCAGACTACTACTAGTTACTAACCAGACTATTACTAGTTACTAACCTGTGACTATGTAGAAGATGGCACTTGAGCAAAGTTTTAAAGGAAACAATGAATTGTAAAAGGCAGAAATAAGGACAGAGGCACAGGGGACAGCCAGTGTGTTAAGTACAAGAGAAGAGATGGAGTGTCATATATGAGGAACAGAGAGCAGGAAGAGGAACAATGTATGAAAAAGATTGGAAAGGTGGATTAGGGCCTGGTTGTGAAAGGGTTTACAAGTCAAACGTAGAAGTTTATAATCAATCATATAGGAAATAGGAAGCCACTAGAGTTTATTGAGTTAGGGAATAACAGGGTCCTAAACCTCTGCTTTTGGAACATCACCTTGGCAATTGTGTGAAATATGTATTGAAGAGAAGAAAGACTTGAAGCAGGGAGATAAATTACAAGATTATTGAAATAGTTCAAATGAGAGGTGATAAAGGCCTGAATTAGAATGGTGGTCATGTGAGTGGAAAGAAGTGGATAGATGCTAGAGATGCGGAGGTAGAATTGACAAGACTTGGAAGCTGATTGAATACATGGGTTGAGGAAGAGTGAGGAGTGAATGATGACTCTAAGGTTGAAAAGCTGGGCAGCTAGAAGAATAGCTATGCCCTAAACAGAAACAGAAAGTTCAGTAGAAGTTTGCATTTTTGTGTAAAGATAACAAATTCTGTTTTGAACAAGTTGAGTTTGAGATGTCTACTAGACATACAGTTTTACATATCTAGTAGGCAGTGGGAGATGCACAATTGAGCTTAGGAGACAGACTAGGGCTTAATATATTGATTTGGGAGTCATCTGCAGGAAGAGAATTAAATTCATAGAAACTGATGAGGTCACAAAGTAGAAAAGTATAAACAGAAGAATAGAAGAGGGCCCTGGGTACACCCACAGTTTTGGGATGTAATAAAGGTAATGAACCAAGGAGTATAATATGGAAGGTGAATCTTACGAAGCTAAGAAAGTGTGGACAGGCAGGCAGAAAGAGAAAGAGTATCACGAAAGTACAAAAAGGAGAGAATATCCAGAAAAAGAGGGTGGTCAACAGTGTTAAATACTGCAGAAAGGTCAGGAAGGATAAATATTGAGAAGAGGCAATTGAGATCATTGGTAATTTTGGAGAGAGCAGTTTTAGTTGAATGGTAAGGTCTGAAACCTAGATCTCAAAAGGCTGAAAAGTGAGTGAAAAGAGAGTAAGTGGAGACAGTGGGTGAAGACAGCTTTTTCTAGTAGTTTGGCTGGTTTTTGTTTTTGTTTTCCAGAATTGATGAGCATGTTTGAAAGGAGCAGGGAAAGAGAAAATAGATAGGAGGAGATATAACATGATTATTGGGGCAATCTGCTGGAGAAAACAGGAAGGAGTTGGGATTGAGGGTGCATGTAGAAGGATTGGTTTTGGCAAAGAGAAAGGTCATCTCTTCATTAGCAACTGGGCAAAGCAGGGGAGAATGAGGAATGTTTAGGGAGTTGAGAAGTGGAGAGGGGGGAGAGGATGGTGGCGTGAAAAGAAGTAATGCGGTGGAATCCTTTCCACAAACTCTTCCAAACACATCTAGACAATAGACCAGAGTGAATCCTGTTGGAGAAATCTAGAAAAATGATCACAGTGATCCCTTTGTATAGGGAGACAGACTGGGAAGTCTCCAGACTCTGGCTGGAATTGGGCCAGAAGCATATGGAGTGCACCAGTGCTCAGAGAGAGACTATGTACCAGAGCAAGAAGAAGTCTTAGATCCATACCTGGGCTCTACCAGACCCACACCAAAACTCTATCATACTAGGCTATTGAGATGGGAATAGATAGGTATTTTGAACAGGCAGTTTTGTCACCCTACTCAGTTATGGGACACAAATCCCAGGGTGGAGTGAGAAAGGGAACTGCAGAGGTGAATGGCATTCTCATGTAGGGAGGTGCTGGGCTAGACTGAGAAAGGAGGAAGTTCAGAAGCCAGCAGCAGCAGTGGTATAGCTCAGACCCCCAAGCTTAAAGCAGGGTCTCACTTCCAGTATTTAGCCAAACTTGCAGAGGAATAACCAGGTAGAAATCTCAGACCAAAGGGAAACCTACAACTCTGCTACTTGGAACTAACAGAGCTTTCCCAGTTAGCTAATAGGAGTGGAGTCCACAAGCATAGACCCAAACTCAAGTCAAGGACTTACAGAGCTCACACAAAGGGGGCAGCAATCAGACCTTGCCCTGGATTAGACCACTTTGGGAGGACTGCAACCTTGCAGATTTTCAGCCTGCCTCTGAGATCCAGGTATAAAACAACTCCCAGTACTCCAAGAAAGCAGCAACAAGTTCGGTAGCTCTAACATCAAGTTCAAACTCAGGGAGCAGACTGGGAGAAAAGATGTGCAAAAAAAAAAAAAAGAATCATGTCATAAGGTGGCAGGAACACTCAAGACACAAATGCAGGAAAGGAGAATAACTCCAAAACATCTACAAGCAACGTTTCAGAGAAAAACACAGATTGGGCACAAACTCAACTCGAATACCTAGAAAAGAATAAGCAAGAACTTAGAATTTATTTTACAAATGGAATAAGAGCCCTTGAAGAAAAAAAATGTGAAAGAAATTAGAGCTATGGAAGAAAGAATTGGAAATGGAATTAATAGCTTGGCACAAGAGATACACAACAACTCCCTGAAAATTAGAATGGCCCTAATAGAAGCCAAAGACTTGATGAGACAATAAGAAAGATTAAAACAAAACCAAAAGGCTAAAAAAAGAAGAAAATGTAAAGTATGTTATAGTAAAAGCAACTGACCTGGGAAAAAATTTAAGAATCATTGGGCTATCTGAATGCCATGACCAAAAAAGGATTCTAGATATCCTATTTCAAGAAACCATAAAAAAGAAATTTTGCAGATTTCTTAGAATCAGAGAGCAAAGTAGAAATAGAAAAAAAAAACCTCACTGGTCACCTCCTGAAAGAAACTCTAAAATGAAAACTCACAAGAACATCATAGCCAAAATACAGAGCTCCCAGTTCAAAGAAAAATTACCACAAGCATCTAGGAAGGAAGAATTAAAATACAGAGGAACTACAGTCAAGATCACACATGATTTAGCAGCCACAACTATAAAGGAGTGGAGAACTTGGAATAGGATATTCTAGAAGGCAAAGGATATGGGGTTGCAGCCAATAATAACTTACCCAGCAGAACTCAATATAGTTCTACAAGGGAAAAAATGGATCTTTAATGAAATAGAGGGCATCCAGGCATTCCTGATGAAAAGATCAGAACTATGGGGAAACTGTGAAGTTCAAACACAATGGTAAAGAGCAACATAAAAAGATAAACATGAATGAATACTGATAAAGGACTAAACAAGGATAAATTACCTACATTCAAATATGGAGAGATGACATATGTGTCACTTCTGAATCCTATCAACAAAAGGGGCCTAGGGGCAGTTAGGTGGCTCAGTGGATAGAACACCAGCCCTGAAGTCAGGAGGACTTAAGTTCAAATGCAGCCTCAGACACATGATACTCACTAGCTGTGTGACCCTGGGCTAGTCACTTAACCCTGACTGCCTCACAAAAAAGGGGGGGCATAAAGAGAATCCAATTAAACAAGGCTTGGGTTCAATTATGTCTTTATCATCTTAAGAAAAGAAAAGAAGGAAAGAGAGGGGAAGAGGAACATACTGGGGGAGAAAGGAAAGGAAGGTGAGGGAAATTTATCTCACATAATTAGGCTATACAAGTAAACACCTATCCAAAGAGGAAGAGGTGATTGGGAAGTGATTGGGAAGATTGACTGACACTTGAATTTTACTCTCATCTGAACTGGTCTTCCAAAAGGAAGAAGAGTGCACACATAAACACACACACACACACACACACACACACACACATATACACAAAGTTGGGTACTGAAATACATTTCACTCAACAAGGAAATAGGAGGGAAAGGAGAGAAAGGGGAGGGGCAATTATAGGAAACGTAGATTAAAGTAGAGGTTAGCCCTAAGCAAACAAACTCTAAGGATGGACAAAAGTATCTATAGCTCTTTTTGAGATGGCAAAGAATGGGGTGCCCATAAATTAGAGAATGGATGAACAAGATATGGCATATAAATGTGATGGAATACTATTATGCTGAACTCTAGTAAGCATAATGACCAATCAGGATTCTGAAGAACTAATAAGGAAACATACTATTCACCACTTGATAGAGAGAAGAGGGACTCAGAAGCAGACTGAGACAAGTGTTTTTATGGATATGGCCAATGTGGAAATTTGTTTTGATTGACTATACATATTTGTTTTTGTTTTCTTTTTAAAATTTTTTAATATAAATTTATTTATTTTTAGCTTTCAACATTCACTCCCACAAGTTTTTGAATTCCAAATTTATACCCCAACTCCCCCCTCCTCCCACCCCAAGATGCCATGCATTCTGAATATCCCTTCCCCTAGTCTGTCCTGTCTTCTATCTCTCTCCCCTTCTCTTGTCCCCTTCACCTTCTATTTTCCTGTAGGGCAGAATAGACTTCTGTACCCCATTTCCTGTATTTCTTGTTTCCCAGTAGCATGTGAAAACACTTTTTTTAAACATATGTTTTTAAAACTTCAGGTTTCAAATTTTCTCTCTTCCTCCCTCCCCACCCACCCTCATTGAAAAGGCAAGCAACTCAATATAGGTTGTACATGTGCAGTTATGCAAAACACATCCATAGTAGACATGTTGTGAAAAACTAACTCTATTTCCCTTAATCCTATCCTGCTTTCCCATTTATTCTATTCTTTCTTTTGACCCTGTCCCTCCTCAGAAGTATTTACTTCTGATTACTCCCTTTCGCAATCTGCCCTCCTCTCTATCCTCTCCCTGCTCTCTTGTCCCCTTCTCCCCCTATTTTCCTGTAGGGTAAGACAGGTTTCCATACCCAATTGAATGTGTTTGTTATTCCCTCCTTAAGCCAAATCCTACGAGAATAAGATTCACTCATTCCCTCTCACCTTCCCCTGTTTATCCTTCCACTGTAAGAGACTTTTCTGGGTTTCTTTGTGAGATAATTTACCCCATTCTACCTCTCCCTTTCTTCTTCTCCGAGTATAATCCTCTCTTATCCCTTAATTTTATTCTCCAGATATGACCCCTTAATCTTCAACTCACCCTGTGCCCTCTACCTATCTATCTACATATACATACATATAATTTTTTTTCCTCCAACTACCCTAATACTGACAAAGGTCTCATGAGTTATAAATATCATCTTTCCATGCAGGAAGACTATACATATTTGTAACGGGTTTTGTTTTTCTTATATTCTCAGTTGGGATGTGGCTGGGAGAGAGGCAGAGAGACAAAGTGAATCTTGGCTGCTTGAGACAAAATATTTAAAAATTTAAAAAATGCCTCCCTTTCCCAAAAAAAGAGATCTAGAGGAAGGATGAAGAGAGAGTGCGCGGCAAATATTTTCAATTTTCTCAGTTAAGGGAGAATAGAGTGAGAGATGTGAGAAACAAAGAAAAGGTTTGGAAAGGTCTCTGGGGAGGTAGATAGAGAAACAATTTTGCTATGGGGCAGCTAGGTGGCACAGTGGATAGAGCACTAGGTCTTGAGTTAGGAAAACCCAAGTTCAAATCCAGCCTCAGACACTTACTAATTGTGATGCTGGGCAAGTTACTTCCCCCTGTCAGCCTTAGTTTCCTCATCTGTAAAATGAGCTGGAGAAGGAAATGGCAAACCACATCAGTATCTTTGCCAAGAAAACCACAAGTGGTGTCAGAGAGTGGATCACGACTGAAACAATTAAATAACAACAACAGTCAACCTGATTATGTTATTTCCTCCAGCTTAATTCAGTAACGTGTGAATAGAAAAAGAGGAGGCAGATGGCTGGGGTTTGTAAAGGTATGTTCTCTGACAGCAAAGTAAGGAATTCAGAAGTAGAGCACAGTATAGATTTCAGCTGGCTAGCAAGAAGGATGAGATTGGGTAGGGAGGAAAATGCAATTATATTTGGGGCTATGACCTGACGACAACAAAGAGAAAAGGTGAGCTAGAATCTAGCGTCTAGATATCTTATTGACAGTCTGTGAGCCACATAGGTATGTGAAGGATGTCACTAAAGCAAAGAGACTCCCAAAATATTGAGAAGTCCTCCTTGGGTGAACTTATGGGAGGACATAGATGGGTCACAGAGGATGGGCAGGTATGGATGGGTCACAATCAGCATTGCTGGAGGGATCACTCACACCAATAAGATCACAAATCCATTTTAGTATTTATGCCTCAGCAGTAAGGTCATAGAATTAGAGTTAGATGGGACCTTGAAAATTACTGAGTCCAACCATTTAATCTCCCAAATGAAGAAACAGAGACATAGAAAGGTTAAGTGACTTGCCCAGGGTCACATAGCTAGTAAGTGTTTAAGGCAGGATTTGAAGTAAGGTTTTCTTGACTCCAAGTCCAGCATTCTATTGATTATGGTACATTAGGTTCACAGGATTTTAGAGTTGGAAGGAACATTGGAAACAATCTAGTCCACAGAACCTTTCTCTAGCACACTGTTTTTTCACAGAAAATGGTCACTCTTCAGTAATCCAATGACAAGTTTATAAATGAAAGCTGACGTGAATAACAACTCTTGCCATTTTTAAGCCAAGGTTCATATATATTATTATTAAAATGTAGTATGATACAGAGGAAAGACCTCTGGACTAGGCATCAAAATCCTGCTTCTGTCACTTACTTATCTGTCTGTCCTCAGTCAAATCCCTTCTTTTCTCTGAGGCTCAATTTCTTCATCTGTATGAAGGAGATGATAATTCTTGTTCTGCCCTTCCTACGTCACAGGGATTTTGTGAGGGTTAAATCAGATCATAGAGGTAAAAGTGCTTTGTAAACAGAATTATAGTATCTAAGGGATGAAAGGAATCTCAGGTCATTTTGTCCAAGAATTATATAAACAGAACTCCCCTCTACTGTGTCCCTACCAAAAAGCCACTCAACCTCTATTTGAAGACCTCCAGAGATGAGGAACTTATTACCTTTCCCCGGTATGTCTCCTCTACCATCTACTTCTCTTTCATGCCCCACCAACCCTTCTCCTCACTCAGGCAGGCCGTTCTTTTTTGGTTTTTAGTTAATTTTTCCCCCATCTACAAACCTTATCTTTCCTGCCCCTCCCCCAACCACTCATTAAGAAAGCAAGAAAAACAAAGCACCTGTTACAAACTTGTTTAGTTGAGCAAAACTAATTCCTGCTTTGGCTACTAAGGAAAGAAAAAGAAAGAAAGAAAGAAAGAAAGAAAGAAAGAAAGAAAGAAAGAAAGAAAGAAAGAAAGAAAGAAAGAAAGAAAGAAAGAAAGAAAGAAAAAGAAAGAAAGAAAGAAAGAAAGAAAGAAAGAAAGAAAGAAAGAAAGAAAGAAAGAAAGAAAGAAAGAAAGGAAGGAAGGAAGTAAAGAGAGAAACAGAAAAGAAAGAAAAAGAAAAATATCTCAATCTGTACTCTGAGTCCATCACCTCTTTACTTGGAGATGGGTAATTGTGTCATCATCAATCCTCTGGAAATGTGTTTGGGCATTGCATCAATCAGCATTTCTAAGTCTCTCAAAGTCATCTGTCTTTATGATATTGTTGTAATTGTATTAATTGTTCTGGTTATACTCATTTCACCCTGCATCATCTGGAAATCTTTCCAGGTTCCTCTGAAACCATTAGTCCTTATAGCACAATAGTATTCCATCACATTCATCTAATATAACCTGTTTAACCATTTCCCATTTGATGGGTATCTTTTCAATTTCCAAGTCTTTGCTACTGCAAAAAGAGCTGCCATACACACACACACACACACACACACACACACACACACACACACACACACACATATATTTACATATGGCCTTTCTGTTTTCTTTGCCTTCTTTGGGACATAGACCTAGAAGTGATATAACTGGATCAAAATGTATGCTTAGTTTAATAGCTTTTGGGGCATAGTGCCAAATTTGCATTTCACTTTTAGACAGCCAGACCTGAGTTCAAATCCAGCCTTAGATACTTACTAGCTGTGTGACCCTGGGCAAGACACTTAATCCTGTTTGCCTCAGTTTCCTCATCAGTAAAATGAGCTGGAGAGGGAAATGGTAAGCCACTCCAGTATCTTTGTCAAGAAACCCCAAATAGGGTCACAAAGGGTCAGGCACAATTGAAATGACTAAACAAAAAAAATTGTTAAGAACTTGTTTCTTGTGAAAGAAGGAAACCAAATTACCAGTATCAAAAATTAAAGGGGTAAATTCACCACCAATGAAGAAGAAATTAAAACAATTGTTAGGAACTCATTTGCCTCATTACATATCAATAAATTTGACTAAATGAAATGGATGAATATCTAAAAAACATAAATTACCCAGATTAACAGAAGAAGGAAAAGAACACTTAAATAACCCAATCTTAGAGAAAAAAATTGAACAAGCCATCAATGAACTTCCTAAGAAAAAATCCCCATGGCTAAATGGATTCACAAGCAAATTCTACCAAACATTTAAAGAAAAATTAATCCCAATACTATGTAAACTATTTGGAAAAATAGGCAAAGAAGGAATACTATGAAATTTCTTTTATGACACAAATATAGTGCTGATACCTAAACCAAGAAAAGCAAAAAAAGGGAAAGAAAATTATAGACCAATTTCACTAATGAATATTGATGCAAAAAAATTTAAATAAAACACTAGCAAGAAGATTATAGCAATATTTCACAAAGATCAAACATTATGACCAGGTGAGATTTATACCAGGAATGCAGGGCTAGTTCAATATTGGAAAACTATCAGCATAATTAACAATATCAATAACAAAACCAACAGAAATCATATGATTATCTCAATAGATGCAGAAAAACTTGACAAAATACAACACCCATTCCTATTAAAAACACTAGAGAACATAGGAATAAATGGAGCTTACCTTTATCTAAAACCTGTAGCAAGCATTATCTGTAGTCAAGATAATTAGAAGCCTTCCCAGTACAATCAGGGGTGAAGCAAGGATGTCCATTATCACCTCTGTTATTCAATATTGTATTGGAAATGCTAGCCATATTAATAAGAGAAGAAAAAGAAATTGAAGGAGTAGGCAATGAGGAAGCACAACTATCACTCTTTGCAGATGATATGATAGTATACTTAGAGAATCCTAGATAATCAACTAAAAAACTAGCAGAAATAATTAACAGCTTTAGCAAAGTTGCAGGATATAAAATAAATCCATATAAATCATCAGCATTTCTAAATTTTACCAACAAGGTCCAGCAGCAAGAGATAGAAAAAGAAATTCCATTTAAAATAATTGTAGACAATATCAAGTACTTGGGCATATACCTGCAAAGATAAACCCAAAAACTGTATGAGCACAATTACAAAACACTTTTCATACAAATAAAGTCAGATCTAAACAACTGGAAAAATATTAATTGCTTATGGATAGGCCAAGCCAATGTAATAAAATGACAATTCTACCTAAATTCATATATTTATTCAGTGCCATACCAATCAAACTACCAAAAATATTTTATAGAGCTAGAAAAAATAATAACAAAATTCATCTAGAAGAACAAAAGCTCAAGGATATCAGGGGAATCAATGAAAAAAATGTTAAGGAAAGTGGTCTAGCAGCACCAGATTTCAAACTGTATTATAAAGCTGTAATTATCAAAACAATCTGGTACAAAATTACAAAATGTAAAATAGATAATTTTGATTATATACAATTTTAAAAGTTTTGCACAAACAAAACCAATGCAACCAAAATTAAAAGGAAAGCAGAAAACTGTGGGTATGTGGATTTTTGCAACAAGTATCTCGATAAAGGCCTCATTTCTCAAATATGTAGAGAATTGAGTCAAATTTATAAGAATACAAGTAATTCTCCAATTGATAAATGGTCAAAGGATATGAACAGGCAGCTTTCAGAGAAAGAAATCAAAGTTATCTATTGTCATATTTTAAAAATTCTCTAAATCATTATTGATTAGAGAAGTGCAAATTAAAACAACTCCGAGGTACCAACTCACACCTGTCAGATTGACTAATATGACAAGAGAGGAAAATCATAAATGTTGGAAGAGATATGGGAAAACTGGGATGCTAATGCATTGTTGGTAGAGTTGTGAACTGATCCATCCATTCCAGAGAGCAATTTGGAACTATGCCCAAATAGTTGTAAAACTGTGCATACCCTTTGATACAGCAATACCACTGCTAGGTCTATATCCCAAAGAGATTTTTTTTAAAAAAGGGGGGAAGGGCCTATTTGTACAAAAATATTTATAGCAACTCCTTTTGTGGTGGCTAAGAATTGGAAATTGTGGGGATGTCCATAAATTGGGGATTGGCTGAATGAGCTGTAGCATATGATTGTGATGGACTATTATTGTGCTATAAGAAATGATGAGCAGGATCATTTCAGAAAAACTTGGAAGGACTTACATGAACTGATGCAAAGTGAAATGAGCAGAACCAAAAGAATGTTATACATAGTAACAGCAATATTGTACGATGAAGAATTGTGAAGGATTTAGCAGCTGTTCTCAGCAATACAATGATCCATGAAATCCCAAAAGTCTCATGAAGAAGCATACTATCTGCCTCCAGAGAAAGAACTGATATTGTCTGAATACAGACTGAAGTATGTCATTTTTCTCTTCTTTCGTTCCTTCCTTCCATCCTTCTTTCTTTCTTCTTTTTTTTTTGGTTTTCCTATACAAAATGACTAATATGGAAATGTTTTACATGATTACACATGTATAACCTATAATGGATTGCTTACCATCTCAGGAGAGGGAGGAGGGATAGAATTTGGAACTCAAAATCTTTTTTTAAATGTTAAAAATTGTTTTAATATGTGATTGGGGAAAATAAAATATTATATATATTTTTAAAAATTTATTCCTTTCATCTAACTAAAATCTACCTCCCATTGTTCCTAATTCTTCCCTCCAGAGCCAAGAATAACCAGTATAATACCTCTTCCAGTCAGTTGCTTCATGTTCAGTTCTAACTGTTGCTTCTTGTACCACATACAGGAGACAAGTAAGATGATTTAGTACTCCTATCTCTTTGAAAGTTTACCTTTATGCCTTTATTAAAATGCCACCTAACTTTAAACCTTAAAGCAATGTAAAAATATAAGGTGTTATAATAATAGCTAGCATTTATATAGCACTTTAAGATTTGCAAAGCAATATACCCTTTGACCCAGCAATACTAATTCTAGGGCTGTATCCCAAAGAGATCATAAGAATGGGAAAAGGATCTACATGTACAAAAAGATTTATAGCAGCTCTTTTTGTGATGGCAAACAATTGGAAATTGAGGGGATACCCATTAATTGGGGTATGGCTGAACAAGTTGTGGTATATAATGTAAGAGAATACTATTGTTCCATAATAAATGATGAGCAGGCAGATTTCAGAAAAACATGGAAAGACTTACATGAACTGATGCTAAGTGAAGTGAACAGAACCAGGAGAATATTGCACAGTAACAGCAATATTGTGTAATGACCAACTTTGATAGACAGCTTTTCTAGCAATGCAATGATCTAAGACAGTTCCAAAAGATTCATGATGGAAAATGCTACCTACATCCAGAGAAAGAACTATGGTATCTGAATGCAGATTGAAGCATGCTGTTTTCTCTTTTTTTTCTTTCTCATGATGTTTTTCTTAGGTTCTGTTTCTTCTTTACAACATGACTAATGTGGAAATATGTTTAATATAATTGTACATGTATAGCCTATATCAGATTGCATGCTGTTTTGGAGGGTAGGGAGGTAGAGAAAAGTTAGAACTCAAACTCTTATAAAAATGAATATTGAAAACTAAAAATTAATTAATTGATTAACTTACAAAAAAAGATTTGCCAAGCACTTTACATATGTAAATTTATTTGATCCTTACAACAAAACTTGGAGGTAGATGCTATTATTATCTCATTTTATAGATGAGGAAATTGAGTCATAGAGAAGTTAAATGAATTGCCCAGGGTCACACAGCTAGAGAGTGAGTGAGATAGGATTTGAATTCAGGACTTCCTGACTCTAAGTGTAGCCCACTGAACCACCTAGCTGCCTTATTACCAATGCCAACATTTGCCACGTTTTTTCTTGGTGTCTCTTTCCCCCTCACACCCCCCCCAATGTTCTAACATCAGTCTTGGGGATGAAGTCTGCAGAAGAGAGGGAAGTAAAGGAAAGCAGGCCTGCTATTTGGAATTCTCTCCAGAAGGTGGCATCAGTGGATAAAATTCCTGTTCAGCATAATCCACCTCTATCAGAACTGTCTATCTGTTTAGTTGAATCACCTATGGATTGACTGACTGAGCACTGCGTTGAATGCTGTGTAAAATAACAGCAATCGCTCACCTTCCAGGCTTATTGCACGTGACCCTCCTTCACACATTCTACATTCCAGCTCACCTGGCCTGCAGGCAGATGTACAACACACCAATTCCCATCTCAAGGCCTTTGCACAGGCCGTTTCTCATTCCAGGCATGTACTTCTTCCTCACCCCGGCCTCACACGGTCCCTTCAGGGGTCAGCTCAAGTGCTACCTCCTCCAGAGAGCCTGTTCTGGTCTTCCAAGTGGCTCGTGAACTCCTCCAGAAATTACTACTGCCTTCCCTTCACTTACCTGCCGTGTACTCTGTACATGTCTTGTACATATGTACTTATTTACATGTTGTCTCCTCCATTAGAATAGGGTCTACTTCAGTGTGGGACATTGTTTTTGCTTTTCTTTCTATTCCCATTGCTTATTATAGTGTGCCTATGTAATAAATGCTTAATAATTTTTTTGTTGTTTTACTACAAATTATATATTTAAGTGTATGTATGTGTGTATTATATGAGTTGTGTCCCCTCATAGAATATAACCTCCTTAAGGGCAGAGGTTGTTTCATTTTTATCTTTATTTATTTTTTTCATTTTTATCTTTGTACACTCAAGGTCTACCACAATGCCTGGCATATAATAGAGCTTTAATAAATGCTTTTCCTGAATTAAATTTGTACAGTGCAGGTCTGACTATGCCTACCTACCCAATAAACTCCAATAACTCCCTACTATTTCCAAGCTGGGCCATCACCAGTCATCTTGACCTTTATCTTGCCACTGAACTTCAATTACTCTGGAGGAAAGAATGAGGCTGATGACTTTGCACAACTCTGCTTCACTTATATCCAATTCACTCGCTAGTCAAGACATCACTCGCATGATGTCATTGGTCCTCTCTGAGAGAGAAGGATGAACGAGAATTATCTCCAAGATCAGATGTAAACGCTGTTTAGCATTTAAAGCTTTTAACAACCTGGCACCCTCCTACCTTTCTTTCTGCACATTACTCTCCAATGAACTCTATATGAAATCATATTGGTCTACTCTGCTGTTCTGCATACACATGGTGTTCAATCTCCAGTTTCAGTCAATAAACATATTTTAAGTTCCTGCTACGTGATGAGTGCTGTGCCATGTGCTAGAGATATAGAAAAAGACAAACTCTGTACTCAAGGAGCTCACAAGCTAATGGGGGAGACGAAAAGAAAACAATATGTACAAATAAGCTATATACAGGAAGATAGAAAATAATTAACAGAGTGAAGGTACTAGAATCAAGAGAAGTTGGAAAAGGCTTCTAGTGGAAGATGGCATATTATTAGGTACTTGAAGGAATCCAGGAAAGCCTGTAGATAGAGATGAGGAGGGTGAGAATTCCAGGCATGGGGGACAGCCAGAGAAAATTCCCAGAGCTAAGAAATGGAGTATCTTGTCCCTGAAACAGCCAGAAGGCCAATGTCATAGGGTCATACATAGAGTATATGGTGGGGAGCAAGGTGTAAGAAAACTGGAAAGGGAGGAGGGGACTAGGTTATGAGGGGCTTTGGATGACAGACAGAGCATTTTGTATTTGCTTCTGAAGGTAAGGGAGAGCCACAGGAGTTTATTGAGTAGGAGAATGACATGATAAGAGCTGTGCCTTAAGAAATCACTTTAGTTACTGAATGGAGGATGGATTGGAGTGGGGATAGACTTGAAGCAAGCAGACTCCCCCAGCAGGTTATGCTGGCCCTAGAGTCAGGAAACATGGGTTTGAGCAATGTGGAGGAGTGGAAAAAGCCCTGGATCTGGAGTCCAAATACTGGCTCTGCCTCTTATTGGTTCAGGGCATATTACTTCATCCTTTGGCCATTAGTTTTCCCATCTATAAAATAGGGGGCAGGTACAGTGAGTCTTGATAATGTCTAAGCTCCAGCTCTAAATATGAGATCCTATGTAGTTATCTCTTCCACTTAATAGCTATGTGACTAGCACCTCAGTTTTCTCCTTTGTAAATGATGCTAATAATACCTGTGATAGTTACCTCACAGGGTTGTGATGTGGATTAAATGACATAATGGATAGAAAGTGCTTTGCAAATTTTAAAGTCTCTATAAAAGACAGTTATTATTATCTCATTTTATTTTTATGACAACTCTGTGAAACAGTATGGTAAATATTATCTCCACTTAACAAATGAGGGAACTGAGATGAAGTGACTTGTCCAAGGTGAGGTGTGAAAGATTAATTCACTTTGCATATCATAGTTTGTGATAAACTTTACGTGATGCTGGGTGGGTGGGTGGGTAGAGCTAGGAACCATAGAATGTCAAACTGTGATATGCAAAGTGAATTAATCTTTAGCATCTTTTTCATCTGTCTTCTTGAACAACTAGATCTACAGTTTTGTATTGTTCTCTAATTGTTGTCTTTCTCTTGTTTCCCCAATTGAATTTTAAGACTTTTAAATTCAGGGTCCTTGTTTTATGTTACCACAGGCAATAACTCACACCTCACCTAGGACAAGTCACTTCATCTCAGTTCCCTCATCCCAGTTCAGGGCCCATTCCAACACACCATGTCTGAGGAAGTTAGAGAGTTCTTCCTTCTGATTTTCTGAGTAACATCTTCTTGGGCAAATACTGCTTATTAAGGAAATGCAGATAATTTAATTCTGAGGTTAGTTCAATTAGCCATTGAATCAGGTTAAAACTGCTACTTAATAAAAAATCAAGAAAAATATTGAATAGAGCAATGGAAAAGTTAGCAGCAAGTAGGAAGATACTGAAGCTTTTGCCAGTCTAGACAGTGATGTACCAAGGTAAAGGAGGCATCACATATTCCACAGCTCAGCTGGTTCAGATCTTGGTGTCAAACTCTTTTCAGCAAAATGTAGTAGAAAGGTGGAGCCTGGACTTTCAAGGCAAACAATAAATTTGAGTCTCCTAAGGTAAAGTTCCAGTCATCCTGCTCTATATCTTGCAACTGGACTCATATGACTCTGGAGAGAAGAGTGAAACTGGTGGCTGCATAGCTCTACCTCACTTAAATCCAATTCACTTACCAGTTAAGATATCACCTTCCTGATGTCATAGGTCCTCTTGGAGAATAAAGGACAGACAAGATTGTGTAGTGGGAAAAGCTCTGGACCTTTCTTTCCTCAAAACTTAACCTTCCTCCTGACAACTGCTGATGTTGGTGGCCCTACCATTCATCCTATCACCAAGTTTTACAACTTTGGAATTCTCTTTGCTTCTTCCCTCTCCCTAACCTTTCATATTCAATCATTTACCAAATCCTCTCAATTCTACCTCAAAAACATCTTTCACATTCACTCCCTACCGTCTTTCCCCATTGTGAAGATCTTCATTATCAATCATACGAACTGTCATAAGAGTTTTCTATAAGGTTATTTCATCTACAATTTTTCTGCCATCTATCCTTGAAATGGTGTGCTGCCAGAGCAATCTTTCTCATGACCCAAAACATCTGTCTGTGTTACTCTTCTGCTCAAAAGTCTTCAATGGCTCCTGGATGCTTCTTGACTAAAGTTCAAATTCCCTCTTCCTGGCATCCAAGGCCACCGACACTTTGTTATTACCTCATCTTTTCAGTTATATCTCTGTTTAGCTTTATTCCTTTCACACACTTTGTATTCCAGACAAACTAGAATAATCTTTGTTTGCCACATACAACCTGCATTCCCATTCCTTTGTGCTATTGTTCACCATCATTCTCTATGCTTTCAATGTCGTCCAACTTCTTTGTCTATCAAATTCCGTCCTATCTTTTAAAATCCATTAAAAAATTTTTTTAAATGCTATATCTTCAAAGAAGCCTTTCCTGATTCCTACTGTTAGTAGCAACCCTTTCCTTCAAATTTCTCTTGTTTCTCAATTCTTTAATATACTTATGTTATAATGTGGTCTATTGTAGTTACCTGCATTCGTGTTTTATCATTTTACTAGAATATAATGTCCTTGAGAACAAGGACCATGTGTTATTTGAGCTTTGCACCCCACTCAGGGCCTAGTACTGTTCTTTACATACCATAGATACTTAATAAATATTTATTGTGATTGAACTAGGGATCAGGAGATGTGGGTCCCATTACTGACTCTGTCACTAACTTGCTGTGTGGCCTTAGATGACTCTCTTTCCCTCTCTGAGTCCTAGTTTCCCTTTCTGTCAAATAAGGGGGTTTGACTATACAACCTTAAGCTGGAATTTAGCCAGTTCAGTTGTTAGTGCCAAAATTTTTTCGGCAAATGGAAATCTCAAAGCATTTGGAAAGCAGATATTAGTCACTAAAATATGTCACTCAGATATGTAGAAACTCTTTATTTTCTGGCCACATTGCCAAAGGTGAGAAGACAAAAGGTTGGCTTTGGGATATTTAGCTCTGGGCTAAAATACTAGGCCGAGGATTACATCCCATACGTTATATAATATATCCAGCTGCTCCTGGGCTCAATGTTGAGTTCTGTTTTTACACCATCTCAATTTCCCAATATATCTCTCTTCCTCCTTTCCCAGAGAGGTATCCTTTATAATAAAGAATGAAAAAAAAAATTCAGCAAAACTAACTAGCACATCAACCAACTCCGATATTATATGCAATGTCTAATATCCATAGTCTGCCACCTCACAAAGATAGGAAAGAGGCACATTTTTATATTTATTCTTTGGGGGCAAGCTTGGTCATTATACTTTCATAATGTTCAGCTTCAATTGTTATATTAGTGTTCTTTTCATTTACATTGATGTAATCATTATATATGTGTGTATGTATATTATTTTCTTCATTTACTTACTTCACTTTGCATCAGTTCATATGTCTTCCCATATGTCTGTCATCACCACATTCATTGTTTCTTACAGTCCAGTAAGAATGCAATTCCACTGCATTCATGTACCATTCCATTGCATTCAAGTTTAGTGATTCACTCAGTTGTTGGGAATTGACTTTGTGTCCAGTTCTCAATGACAAAAAGAGTGCTATTGTAAATATTTTGGTGTATATGGGACCTTCCATTGATCTTCTTGGAGAATAAGCTTAGCAGTGGGATCTCTGAGTCAAAAGATATGGGCGTTTAATTTTTTTCTTTTTAAAATTATATTTTTATTGGTATCTTTCATTTTTTATATCACAAGAATTTCTCCCAGTATCCATCCTCTCCTTCCCCACTCCCAGAGAGCCATCCCATGTAAGAAATAATACTTTTTAAGAAAAAAAAAGAAAAAGAAGAGAAAAAAATAAGCAAAACTGATTAACACACCCAAAAAGTCTGAAAATGTATGCAATGGACCACGCCTTTGGACCTCTCACCTTTGCAAAGGGGTAGGGGGTGGGTGTGTTCTCATCTCTCTTCTCTGGGGCTGTGCTTGTTTTTTGTAATTTTGCAACTTTTACTTTTGATTGTTTTGTGGTTATTCTTTTCACTTACATTGTTGTAGTCGTATGTATTGTTTTCTTGGCTCTGAATCAGATCATACAAATATTTCCTTGCATCTTTGTACTGATCACATTCATTATTTTTTTTATAGCACATTAATGTTTCATTACATTTATGTACCATGATTTACTTTGCCATTCCCCAGTGGAAAGGCATCTGCTTTGTTTCCGATTCTTTGCTATCTACAAAAAGTACTGCTACAAAAATTTTGGTGTATATAGAGATTTTCTTATCAGTGACCTCTTTGGGGTATAACCTAATAGTGTACTCTCTGAGTCAAAAAATGTGAACATTTTGGTCACATCTCATAATTCCCAATTGCTTTCCAAAATGGTTGAACTGATTCATAGTTCCACCAATAATTCACTTGTGTGCCTGTTTTCCTACAATCCCTCTAGAATGGACTATTCCCATCTTTTGTCATTTTTGCCAGTTACAGTTTGAGACGAAGCCTCAGGGTTGTTTTGATTTGTATTTCTCTTTTAATTGGATATTTAGAATATTTCTTCATATGGCTGTTAATAGTTTGCAATTCTAAGGATTATTATCTGTTGGGGAATGACTTTTGGTTATATCTGTACATATATATCTTTTCATTGTGATCCCAAATGTGTATCTGAGAAATGTGGGGTATATGAAATATTCAAGGAGCACTAGCACCTCTCATATGATGGCTTTCTAAGCCCTTTTAAGGGCTGCTTATCCATTTTGGGTGTCCACCTTCATCCAACTCTCACCTGTAGCTTCAAGAAACCAAAGCATACACAATGGCTACACTACAGTAAAACCATCTCAGGAGATGGGCTACACTGGCTTAAGGGCAACCGATAGGTCTCAAACCCATTGGTAACTTAGGTGGTTGTCTACTTCAACCATGTGAAGCCTTCTCCTGGTGGAGTGGGCAGACCAGAACAATTTGTTCCAATGACCATCAAGGAAGCTGAAGCAGGTTCTGTGGATTGCTTAGACTTTGGTCAGACATCAAAAATTCCAAGGTCATCTACTGCATGCTGGGCCATTGCCAGTCATCCTGATTTTGTCTTGCCACTGAACCTTGATAACCCTAAAAGAGAGAGTGAGACTGAATTTGTGCAACTCTGCCTTACTTAAATCCAATTCATGTGCAAGTCAAGCCGTCACCCTGTGATATCATTGGTCCTCTTCAAAAATGAAGGATAAAAACAAAAGCAATTATTAATTACTGCATGTATTTCTTGGCTACAGGTCAATTCATCTGGGTCTTTCCATGCTTCTCTGTATTCATCACACACATTGTTTCTTACAGAATGGCAATATTACATTACTTTCATGTATCACAATTGTTTAGCCATTCCCCAACTGATGGACATCTACTTTGCTTCTAATTCTTTTTTTCTCTTTTTTTCTTTTTAGGCTATTGGGGTTAAGTGACTTGCCCAGGTCACACAGCTAGTAAGCGTCAAGTGTTTGGTCTGAGGCCGGATTTGAACTCAGGTCCTCCTGACTTCAGGGCCAGTGCTCTATCCACTGCGCCACCTAGCTGCCCCTTGTTTCTAATTCTTAGCTATCATAAAAGGAGCTGCCATAAATATTTTGGAGTATATAGGGACTTTTATTTGCATAATTCCAAATTGCTTTCCAAAATATTTATACCATTTCACAGCTCCACCAACAATATGTTAGTGTGCCTATCATTCTGCAACCCCTCCAACATTGACTCTTGCTATTTTTTTGTCTTCTTCTCAATTTGCATAGTATGAGGTAAAATTTCGGGGTTGTTTTGATTTGCATTTCTCTTATTAGAGATTTGGAACATTCTTTTATGTGGTTGTGAATACTTGGCAATTCTTCTTATGAGAACTGTTTGTTCATATCCTTTGACCACTTAATGGTTGGGAAATGATTATTAGTTTTATATATATATGTGTGTGTGTGTGTGTGTGTGTGTGTGTGTGTGTGTGTATGTGTGTGTGTATATGTAAATTGTTTATATGTGATAATACATACCTTTAAATTATTTATACATCTTGGATATAAAACCCTTACCAGAAAAATTTGATACAAAATTTTTTTTTCCCATTCAGCTACTTCCTTTTTTATCCTAGATGCATTCATGTTGTCTGTGCAGAGGCTTTTCAGTTTCATTTAATCAAAATTATTTTTGTTTGTTTGTTTTTTGGCTAGGCAATGGGGTTAAATGGCTTGCCCACGATCACACAGCTAGTAAGTGTCAAGTGTCTGAGGTCAAATTTGAACTCAAGTCCTCCCAACTCCAGGGCTAGTGCTCTATCCACTGTGCCCCCTAGCTGCCTTGAAAATTATCTATTTTATCTTTTGTAATTGCTTCTTTCTCTTGTTGGGTTAAGAAAGTATCTCCTACCATTAGCTGTTGAAAGGTATATGATCTGCTTCTTTTCTCATTTTTTTTTCCCCATAATATCCATTTGCGTATCCATTTAGAAGGTCTTATAGAGTGTGTTTGGGCAGATAGGTGGCATAGTGGATAGACTGCTGGGACTCAAGTCAGGAAGGCTCATCTTCCTGAGTTCAAATCTGGCCTTAGATATTTATTGGCTGTGTGACGCTGGGCAAGTCCCTTAACCCTATTTGCCTCAGTTTTCTCATCTGTAAAATGAGCTGGAAAAGGAAATGGCACTTCAGTAACTTTGCCAAGAAAGCTCCAGATGGATTCACAAAGACTCAGACACAACTGAAACAGCTAAAGAACAGCCACAAAATGGAGTGTGGTGTAAGGTAGTGATTTAAGCCTAATTTCCGCCTGACTTCTTTCCAGTTTTCTCAGCAGTCTTTTATCAGACAGTTTGTTTCAAAAAGTAATTGATATTTTCTACTTTATCAAACACTGGGTTATTGAGTTCCATTGTTTCTGATTCACCCTTTTCTAGTCTGTTCCATTGATTTGTCTCTCTGATGTTTAACCAGTACCAGATGGTTTTGATGGCTGCAGTTTTATAATATAACTAAAGTCTCGAATTCTACCTTCATTTCTTTTTCTTCTCATCATTTCCCTTGATATTCTAGATCTTTTGTTTTTACAAATGAATTTTATTATTATTTTATCAAATTCTATAAAGTATCCCTTTGTTAATTTGATGGTTACAGCGTTAAAAGTATAAATTAACTTTGGTAATATTGGCATTTTCATTATATTGGCACGGCCTACTCATGAGCACTGAATATGCCTCTAGTTGTTCAAGTTATTCTTTCTTTCTTTAAGGAGCACATTGTAACTGAAACCATACAAGTCTTTTGTGTGCTTTGTTAGGTCGATTCCCAGATATTTTATGCATTTTGTAGTAATTTGGAATGAGATTTCTCTTTCTATTTTTGCTTCTTGGGTTTTGTTATTATTATTATATAGAAGTGTTACTGGTTTTTGATGGTTTATTTTGTAGCCTGAAACTTGGCTGAAGAGATTGCCTTCATCCATATCTTTGCTGATTCCCTAGTACTTTCTAAGTATACTATTACCTCTTCAGCAAATAGGGATAGTTTCATTTCCTCTTTACCTGTCTTATACCTTTGATTTCTTTCTCCTGTCTTATTGCTATTGTTCGCATTTCCAGAACTATATGGAAAAATAATGGGGGCAGTGGGTATCTTTGCTTCACTCTCACATGTCCTGGAAAAAGTGCCAGTGTATCATCACTGCATGTGATACTTGCTTTTGGTTTTAGGTAGATCCTTTTCATGATATTAAAAAATTCCCTTTATGCTTATACTTTGTAAGGTTTTTAGCAGTAAAGAGAGCCAAACTTTGTCAAAAGCTTTTACTGCATCTATTGATATGATCATATGGCTTTGGATATTTTGGGTTTTAATAACATTAATTATATTGTTTCCCTACTGTTGAAACATCTTAGCATATAATTTCATATAACATTCATGTAATTATTGTTTCTATGAGTTATTCTTTGACTCACTCATTATTTTGGTTTTTTCATTGTTAAGTCTCCATTTGGGTTTATATCTTTCATTTGTGATCCCTGAACCAATGACATTTTTATTGCATTCAAACTGATGACCTTTCTAGGTCATCTTAGAACCCATGCCTCTCAAGGGGCAGCTAGGTGGTGCAGTGGATAGAGCTCCAGCCTTGGAGTCAGGAGGACCTGGGTTCAAGTCCAGCCTCAGACACTTGACACTTACTAGCTGTGTGACCTTGGGCAAGTCACTTAACTCCAGTTGCCTCACTCAAAAAAACAAAACAAACAAACAAAACCAACACCACAGAGATTTGGCACTTTCTCATTGACGCCATTTTGAGCGATATAGAGAATGTCCTTTCTCATGAGAAAGCAGTAAAAGTCCTTTTTGCCTTTCTTAAAAAAAAAAAAGAACCCATGCCTCTCAATTCATTAACTCCATTACACTGTGAACTTCGTGAGGGAAGGGACTGCTTTTTTCTTTCTTTGTTTTTTTTTTTAGCAATTTGTTCAGTTCCATATTTTTCCTTTTTGCTTATCTTTCTGTTAGAATTATCTAAAAGTGAGAGGGGATATTAAAGTCTCCTTTTACTATTGTGTTGCTGTCAATATCTTCTTGTACATTAGTTAATGTGAATTTGGATGGTAAGGCATTTGTAGCCTATAAGATTATTACAGACAATGGCTTGTTATCCAAGGTTCCTTTTAACATAATATAAACTCTTTGTCTACCCCTTTTTATTTTTTGAATGTTTTTGCTTTGTCAGAGAGCATGATTGCTACTCCTGTTTTTGAGATTCACTTGATATAATTTTTTTCCCAATTCCCTTAATTTTGTTTTATGTATGTATATATTTTTTAATGTGTTTCTTATAAGAACGGGTTTTGTGGTCTGGTGCATTTTCTAGGTTTGTTTGGATGAGTTTGTGGACAAGAAGTCACCACACTGCTTCTAACCATTCTACCATCTTCCAGAATCAATTTTGACCTCAAGGCTTCAGGAAGGACTCTTCACCACACTAAGTTGTAAGTCAGTTCAAGTCATCAAGTCCAGAAGCATTTATTAAGTGCTTATCATGTGCCAAGCACTGTGCTAAGCAGTGGGGATACAAATAAGAGTAAGAAGAACGGTCGTCTCCACCCTCAAGGAGTTTATGTTCTAATAGAGGATGACAATACAGATGAAAAGAGGGAAGGGAAAAACGTGCTTGGGCTGAGTTGGGATCACAGAGTCCGCAGGCTCAGAAACATAGAAACGAGAAGAAGGAAGGGTGGTTGTTTGGTCTGGGGCCCTTTCTCAAAGTAGAAGTTCTTGGAAAAACTCACCAGTGAGCAAAAGGGGCCACAGGGGCAGAGGATATTTCCAAAGTGTGAAGGCGAGAGCATATGGTGGCAAAGCTGAGAGAGTGAAATGGTCTGTTCCAGTTCTGAAAATCTGATGCTAAATTTCCCTAGCTTCATTGTGGCTTTTGTCTCTGGACCAAATATAAGCAGGCTGTTGCTTGGTTCAGGTTCGAGACGACTTTGGATCCTCCAGAGGCTGGCTGCATTGCTATCAAATGTGGTACCTTAGCTCACAACCTGAGAGCAGAAATATGTGGTTAGAGTAGGCCTGAGAAGAGGCAGGTTCCTCCTGCAATTGGTCCTCAACAGTTCCAATTTCAGACCCCATACAGATGCATTGTGGGCCTCATGCCTTGTAGAAAATGAAGATAGAAATCTACAAATTTCTCCTGGCAAACTTCCTGTATGTTAATCCACCACTAGGTGTCTCAGGGTCATTTTCTAGCTATAGTCCACATCCTTGATGGGAAAAGACTTGTGACTTCTTTTGTATGCTAAATCTTCCACTCAGGTGACAAGAGACAAGAGACAGGAGGGAGACAGAAGGAAGAAAGGGTGCCTGGCAAGAGCTGCCGTGCTCATCAGGGTGTTGGTTTTAAGTTTTCCGAAGTATGCATTTGTAACTCTCCTGGGAAAAACTTTGGCTCTTTTGGTGTGTTTCTCAGCTTTTACTTTTTACCTAAGCAAAAAAAATTTGAGGAATGAAGCTTATAAAATGATAGGCCTATAAGGGGCTTCAAAACAAAGAATGGTAGAACACAGATTATCAGGATTGAAGAGACCTTGGACTATAGAATGATAGAGCTGGTCATAGTTGGAAGGACTTGAGATTATCTACTCCAACCCCCTCATTTTACGCATTGAGAAACTGAGGCCCAGAGAGGGCAAGTGATCTGCTTAAGGTAACACAGCTTGTAAGAAGCAGAGTTGGATCTAGGAACCAGGTCATCCCTGAACCTCCATTTGAGGAAGGACCTATGCCAACCATCTCACTCCAAATCTGGTTCAACTCATGACACTCCAGACTCCTTATAATCACTGTTTATAGATATCTCACCTCCACCACCACCCCCATTTTAGTTCTCTTTTGTGTGTTGTCTTCCTCCATAGAAATGTAAGCTCCTTAAATACCTTTTTTTGGGGCTTATATTTGCATTCCTGGAATTTAGCAAGGTGTCTAGAACATAGTAAGTGCTTAATAAATGCTCTATCACTTTGTCTGTCTACCTCTCTCTATCTTTCCATCTATCATCTATCTCTCTCCATCTAATTTCTCTCTCTCTCTCTTTCTCTCTCCTCTTTTCTATCTGTCTGATTCTCTCTCCAGGGCTCCACTACACAATGATGCCACTGAACGATTCTTCTTCTGCTTTCCTTCTTTCTGTTTGAAAGTTGTTGTTTTATGGTAAATTTTGCTGCCTTCAACAAAACCAAACCTGATTTAAAAAAAAAGACAGATCTTACATAAAGCCATAAATTCTGAAGGATAGTAGTAATAATTTTTTTAAACTTTGTAAAAAATGTGTTATTTGGTTTTGTCCCTATTCTCATCTTTTTTTCTGTGTATTTTTATTCAGATTTTACCATTATTCAGATTATTATCATTCAAATGTTAGACTAAATAGCTTCTGACCCTTCCAACTCTGTGATTCTGTAAAAAACCCTTCTCTTCTCTCATCTTTGGGGACTTTGGTATTCAAAATGATGACCTTTCTAGGTCCTCCTAGAACCCATTCCTCTCAATTCATCAACTCCATTAGACTGTGAGCTTCTTGAGTTCAGGGACTGTTTTTCCTTTTTTGTTTCCTCATCCCTTAGCACAAACATAGTCAGCACTTAATGAAGAGTTAATGATTTGACTTCATTTAGCTTCTGAGCTCTCATGAACTCAGTCTCTACTCAATCTCAAACATCTATCTGGTAATTAGATCATCACTTGAAAACTCTTCTTCCTTCAAATCATAAACTCTGAAATTCCCTTCTCTGATTTCAAACTCTTCTTCACCTCTCCCATTGCCTCACTCATTCTAAACCTAGTCTTCCATCCTCATCATTACTTCCAGTCTCTCAATAGTCACCCTATTCCTCCAGCCCATCACTTCTATTCTGGCCTCATTTTCTTCCCTTCAAAATCCTGTTGACTAATTGAACAGCTCAACAAAGCATTGTACTCTGTTGCTGAATCCCTCACCCCCTTGTCCTTTCGCTGTTGATTCCCTGAAAAGGTTCATCCTTGAATCATCCTCACCAACTCACCCGACTTCTTTCTTCCTCCTGTTAAGGCACCGAACTTTTTAGTTCAAGTCATGGTTCTACCGATCTTATCTCTTCAAGGCCCCATCTCCACCTCTACCCCACTTCCTCTCAGCAGATAAGCCTGCCTCCTACTTTGCTGAGAAAATGATGTTATCCCTTTTGAACTCCCTAGTCTTCTTGATTCCACACTTCAAATTGATTTACTTCATCTTTTCTTTCTTTGATCCTGTCGCAGGAAATGAGGTGACCCTTCCTTCCAAGCCCAGCACCTACTTCTGTGCTCTTCGATCCCACTGCTTCCCTTCTCCAGAAGCTTATCCCATCAATGAGTTTTCATTATTTCATATCTAAGCTCTATCAACTAATTCCTTTCCCATTGCCTACATACTTACTTAGGTTTCTCCCCATCCTTCCAAAATCTTTTCTGGACACTCCTATCTCCTCAAGTTTTCATCCTATATTTCTCTACCTTTTCATCACTAAACTCCTAGAAAGAATGAACTCCACTGTTTCCATTTCCTAAACAACCCACTCACTCATCAGTCCTTTGAAATTTGGTTTCCTATCCTACCACTGAACTGAATATTCTCTCTAATTGCCAATGATCTTTTAATTGCTAAATTTAACAGTCTTTTTTGCATCCTCATCCTCCTTCACTTTTTTGCACCTTTTGACATAGTTGACTATCCCTTCCTTCTGCATATTTTCATTACACTATATCCTCCTTGTTTCTATAAGATTCATTAACTTTCTCCTGCCCCTTGAATGTACGTGCCCCCAAAGCTATTTCCTAGACACCATTTTCTCCTTTCCAAATATTTTCTTCCTTAGCATTCTCAACCTTTTCCATTAGTTCAATTATCAACTCTTCAAAGACAATTCCCGAATCTATATATCCAGACCTACTATTTTTCCTGAAATCATGTCCTGAATCTACAACTACCTGCTGGACAACACCATGCAGATTATAATAATGGTATAATAGCTAACACTTATATAGCTCCTTAAGATTTCAAAGTGCTTTACAAATGTTATTTTATCCTCACAATAATCCGGGAAGTAAGTGCTATTATTATTATTATTCCTATTTTAATAAATGAAGTAATTGAGGCAAACAGAGGTTAAGTGACTTACTCAGGGTCACACAACTAGAAAGTATCTGGGGTGGATTTGAACTTAAGTCTTCCTGACTTCATGTCATCTAGTGAATTCTGGTACCTCAAACTCAAGATACCCATAGCCAAGTTCATCATCATGCCCCCCGTACTTGCCCATCCTCTACACTTCCCTATTTCTATGGAAGATGCCCTCACCCTCTCTCACACATGTTCAAAACTTCTGTCATCTTTGATTCTTCCATTTCTCTCCAGCCAGTTGTCAAATCTGGCAGATTCTTCTCCCACAATATTGCTTGTATCTGTCTACTCACGCAGCCACCACTCTAGCTCATGTCTTCTGACCTCTCACCTGGACTATAATAAGAACCTCCCAATTTACCTCTTTGCCTCTCACAGTTGCCAGGGTGCCCTTCCCAAGGTGTCACTTGCTTAAAATCCTTCAGTGTCTCCTATTCCCTCTAGGATCAAATACAAACTCCTTTATGAAGCACTTACAGCCTTCCACAATCTGACTTCAATGTACTTTTATAGCCTCATTTCACATTATTCCTCTTCGTGCACTCTATTATGGCCAAGCTTGACTACTAAATAGACAGCTCTCCAAACTTAGGCTGCTATTTCTCGCTTTGGTACATTAGTGCAAGCTATCCTTCATGCCTTAAATGCATTTGCTTCTTATCTCTGCCTTTAAAATTCTTATCTTCCTTCAAAGCTCTGCTCAGCTATCACCTCTTCCATGTTGTCTTCCTTAAAAGTGTGCTTCTCCTCCTAAATTTTCTCTTATGTGGATGTCTCTTTTACCCCCATCAATCCCTACCTCTTATTGTGTTTATTTGTGTACATACTATATCTCTGTCCCTTTCTATCCCCTCTCCTACCCAGGTTGAATGTAAGCTCCATGAGGTAAGGAGTATATGAATTTAATCTTTATATCTTCAGTGCCTAGCTCAGTACCTTGAATAGAGGAGGTGGTATGAATGAACATTGAACTTGGAGTACAAAGACATTGCTGTGAATCCTTAGTTAACATGGTCTGTCTGCTTGGATAAGTCACTTCTCTGGCACTCAGTTTTCCCATATGTAAAATGGGGATCAGTACACAGTCTTACTGTGATGTCTGTAGAACCTTTGCAATGAGGCAGTTTGGTAGAGTGTAAATAATCTGGATTTGGAGTCAGAAGATCTGGGTTGACATCCCAACTCTGCTCTGTCTAGAGGTAGATAGGGTGTACAGTAGATGGAGCGCTGGGTCTGGAGTCAGACACTTACAAGCTATGTGACCCTGGAAAAATCATTTAACCTTTGTTGGCCTCAGTTTCCTCAACTGTAAAATGGGGATAATAATAGTATATGATTAATAGTAATAATAGATTATAATAGTTTATTATTAATAATAGTATATTATAGTATGTACAGTAATAATAACGACAATATCATCTACTTCCCAGGGCTTTTGTGGGCATCAAATGATGCTTAGCTTAGCACACTGCCTGGCACACAGTAGGTACTTAATAATTGCTTGTTTCCTTCCCAGCTGTGTAACCTTGAGCAGCCCACTCCACTTCTCAGGGACTCATTTTCCTTATCTCTCAAATGAAGAAAATGGCCTGGATGCTGTATGAGGTTCTTTCAAGTTCTGTCTATGATCTGATGACTGTCCTCATCAGTCACACGTGTCAGAGCTCCCCGTTTTGTTGCAACCTGTTTTGAACCTACGTTCAAAACCATCGAAAGTTCCTGATTGCTGTCACTGACCTTGGCATCTCCCGGCCAGTTCTGTTTCTTTGTCACCTATGCCATAGTTTGACAATTGATTCCCACAAATTTTCTAAGTGCCATCTCTAGACCTACTTCTTAACGTGATATGGATACTTAATGAATAACTGGTGTTAACAACAACAGCAACAATGCTTCAGCAGTACTTACAAAGAACTTTACTGAGTTTACTGAGTTTAGGTGCTACTGACAGGGGGTCAATAGGCAAGCACTTATTAAATGCCTACTTTTTGCCAGGCACTGTGCTGATTACTGAGAATACAAATTTAAGCAAAAAGAAAGATAATCCCTGCCCTCAAGGAGCTTACATTCCAATGAAGGAAGATAATACATAAAAGGGAGCTGAAAAGCAGGGTGTAGAGGAAGGGGGTGAAGGACAGAGGGGAAAAAGATTCTCCTGCCTCAGGAGGCATGATGAAAAGTTCAGCCTGATCGGAAATGAAAAGATGGCTGGCCTGGGAGTCCTCCTTCAGTGGAGGTTCTGGGAGGAGCCATCCAATCAGAAGCCTCAGAAGGAGGGATCCAGGAGCAGAGTGTACTTCCAAGGTGTGAGTGCCAATATTGAAGAGGTCTTCCAGAATGAAGTGTTTGCAGGGGCAGGTGGAAAGATCTGGAAGAGTGAAGCCTAGTGGGAAATGAAGAGAATCCCAACACAGATCCAAGTCTTTTCACGCCTTAGTTGGTGATATGCTATAAGGCTGAAAAAAATCACCCAGCAGTCAACCTTTCAGGGATGAACTTCTCTAGACAGTTAACCTGGTCTTTGGATGATAGACACAGTCCAACACTGAATTTGTACTCAGGTTGTCCAGCTTGGTAAGACCTGCTGATTTATATTTCATTGGCATATCTTTTGAAAAGCCATAGTTACCTCCAGGCCATTCCAAGGCATCAGAGGAGACTTTCGGTGGAGTAATGATAAAAGTCACTGGTTCTTCTATAGCATTTTACAGATTACAAAAACATTTTACCTCATTTGATATAATAACCCCATGACTCAGAAAGCACGAGGGTTATAATCCTTATATTTTCCAAGTAAGCAAAATGAAGGCTCAGAGAAGAGTGACTTGCCCAAGATCACAGAGTGAGTTTGTGGTAGAATTGAGACTTGAACTCAGGTCTTTTGGCTCCAAATGCAGTATTCTTTCTGTTGTACCACAGCTGAAGATGCAGCAGTAGATAGTACTGTGTTGTGACTTTCTGCATAGCTTATTCTTGCATGAGGACAGAGAAATGGTTAAAACTCTTGCTATAAATACTTAGTCCAAACCTATTGCCACCCTACAAAAAGGCTGAAGTAATCCCTTTGCCCTCTGCTCTCTATCTGAAGTTCCAGTGTTTCCCCTTTTTCCATATTCTACCTCTAAGTCCTGAACCGTCTCTCATATCCCAAAGAAGAATCTAGCCTCACTCTTTAGAGGTTTCTTATAGTATCGAATGATATTTTTTAAAAATCATATTCCCCAGAAGAGTGTTTCCCCATCACCTGTAGCCCCCAGCTTCTAAAAGTTAATTAGAACCAGCCAAAGTATAAATAGACTTGGGGGCCAGATGGAAACTCAGTTGTGATGTAGAATTAGCTGAGCCAGCACATGCTCCGTTTTTGCTCTGAAAAAAGGCGCTGTTAATTATTGCTCTCCTCGGGTGCAGGGCATGAAAGGCTGTAACAACACTATCTGTGAGTCTCGCTTTAAATAGAGATGGGGGGACAGGTTTTGCTGAATCTGCTACAATTGGAGCCAGAGCCCCATTGCTGAATGGTAGAAACTATTTCTAGGATCCAGGTACTCAGAAGAGGGGCAAGAGTCATGGAACACAAGGGAGATCAGAAGTCCCCTGTGTGCCAAACTTTTGAGGTTCACTAGGATTTTCTTTTAGTCAGTGTCTCAGGTACTCATGCTTCTTCACCTCCAACCATGGCTTGCTCACGTCAGTCTCTCCGCCTGCAACGCTATCTCCTCACACATGACCCTGGCTGTTAACATACTCCCTGTCTTTCAGTGCCCAAATCAAACGCCAGCTTCTCTGAGAAGCCTTCTTGTTATATCAAAGGGACACAAAACCATGATATTTAGACCTGGAAGGGCACTTAGAGATGAAATCTTCTAATGATTAAAATCTAGTCCAACTCCCTGATTTTCAAGATGAGGAAACTTTAGTCAGTCAGCATAGGTTCAGTGCCCTGGCTTTGGAGTTAGAGAACCTGAGTTCAAATCCAAGACCTGCTCCTAGCTACCTATGTAATCTAGGCAAGTCACCTAATCTTTCTGGGTCTCAGTTTCCTTCTCTGTAAGAAGAAATTGGACAAGGTGATCTCTAGATCATATGGCTCTATGCAATGGTTTGCCTTGAGTCACATAGATAATCATTAGCAAAGATAGATTTTGAATCCAGGTCCTCTGACTCTGACAAATCCAGTGCTCTCCTTACTACACCACTGCTTGCTGTCCCCTCTGACCACTGGACTGACTAGAATGGGAAAAGATTCAAAAGATATGTTGGTCATTCATCTCATGACACAGAATCATCCCTGACCAACTTTTGGTGTCTTCTTTGTCCAAAACATGAGAAAATTTATAGCACAACTCAAGACATTCCCCCACCACCACCCAGGGTTGAATGCAATGCAGATAAGTAGATGAAGAAAATGGTATTGGAGAATGGGAATGAGATTTGTGAATCATATTTCAAAATATTGGAATGATACATTCTTTCTCAGCAATAGTCTATCTAATAAAGACTGGTAAAACTATATTTAACTTAGGGTCGTAAATCTAAGCAGGCAGCTAGGTGGCAAAGTGGATAGAGTACCAGGCCTGGAGTCAAGAAAACCTGAGTTCAAATCTAGCCTCAGGCACTTACTAGCGGTATGAACCTGGGCTAGTCACTTTAACCTGTTTGCCTCCATTTCCTCATTTGTAAATTTGGAAAAGGAAATAGCAAACCACTCCTGTATCTCTGCCAAGAAAACCCAAATGGAGTCACAAAGAGTTGGACATGACTGAAACAACTGAACAGCGACAAAAATCAAATCAAAAGGCTTGAAATTCAAAAAAGAAATGGAGGGAGAAAACTGCATGGTGCAGCAGGAAAAAAAAATGCTGGATTCAGGGGCATAAGACCTGAGTCCAAATCCCAGCTCTGCCACTTCATAACATTGGGATCCTGAGCAAGTTACAACTTCTTTGGGCCTCAGTTTCTTCATCTGTAAAATTGGGGGGGGGGGTTGAACCATATGGCCTCTAACGCTCCTCCCAGCTCTAGATCTATGATCCAATGATCCTGGCTTATATGAATCCACCAAGTATGAATCCATACCATTGAGAGGCGCTACATTATAGAAAGAATACTAGTAGAGGTGCCCAGAAATTCACACAAGACAAAAATCAAAGAAAGGAGCCTCAAATGTTTATACACCAATTCACAAAGCAAAAACAATAAGCAAGATGAACTAGAGAACCTAATGTCAAGAGACAAATTTGGCCGTCTTAGAGTCTGTGATAAAGAAGGAAAAGAAGGCTGGGTAGAGTCTGAAATTCTGCCTGGATTTTGGTGAAGTCGATCTCAAATGCTTCAGAGGAAGGGTAGGTAGGGTCTCATGGCATTAAAATCTACAGGGAGATTTAATCCAGGAAGGATGACAAGCTCTCAAGAAGAAACACAAAGAGAAACAATTCTGAGAAGGAAAAAAATGTGGCAATTGGATAAAAAGACCAGTGTTGATGCATAGGGAACTCATCAATCAACTTAGATTTTTGAAAGACACAGATAGAAAATGGAAGCAAAGGCAGTTAAGTGTGAAAGAATACAAAGCATGGCAAGCCCTGTAAGAAGTGTCGTGAAGGGTAAAGCTCAGAATAAGCTGAGGAAATGAGCTCGTTTCATGAGGAAAAGCAAGGATAAAACAAAAGTTTTGGAAAGATTTTTTTTTGACGGGGGAGGAGGGAGAGTGTTAGCTATACTGGGGAGTGGGATAAGAGGATCAAAGTTAGGATTAAACCACTGCTTGGAATAGACAGGACCATGAAAATGGACAACAGAGAGAATACTAAGCTGCCTTATTTTGACCCTATTTTCTCTGCCAAGGAGAATGGTCTTTAGATAGAAAGGAGAGAACAAAAATGCTTAATAGAGTTGAAACCTAAGACAGGTAGAGAAAATCATAAGAGAGAAATTCCCTGGGCTTGATGAGTTCAAATCATCAGGCCCAAATGAATGGCATACCAGGACACAGAGACAAGTAGCAAATGGGACTGTTAGATCTATTGTCAGTAGTCTTTGAAAGATCTTGGAGAATGGAAAAGGTACCACAGGACTTCAGGAAAGTAAATATACTGATTAAAAAAAAAACAGGGGCAGCTAGGTGGCACAGTGGATACAGCACGGGCCCTGCAGTCAGGAGGACTTGAGTTCAAATCTGGCCTCAGGCCAAACACTTGACACTAGCTGTGTGACCCTGGGCAAGTCACTTAACCCCAACTGCCTAAAAATAAAAAAAATTTAGAAAAATTAAAAAAAAAACAAAAAGCAAGAGAGAAGAGAGTGAAGACTGCAGATTATAGACCACTGAGCTTGACTTTGATTCCTGACAAAATTCTAAGGCATATATTACTAAAGGGAATTGTTCTCAATGGTCAACATTTGGAATAGGAAGAGGTGATCATAAAGAAACTAGCATGGCTTTCTCAAGAACAAGCCATTTCCTACTTTGAAAGGATTACTAGATGGATAGAGTAAGAGTATACTATAGAGGATAGCTTTTCTGGATCTTGGCAAAGCTTTTGACAAAGGCTTTCATCCTATTTTTTGTAGGAAACGTGAAAATTATAGTGATAATAATAGAGATAGACTGATTGGAAAGTGATTGAATGGATAAACCCAAAAAGGAGTGTTACCTCCCATCCCTGATCTCTACTTTCTAATTCTAGAACCACAATAAATTAATACTGTCCCTACCTCTGGAAAGAGTATATCACTCTACTCTCCTGTGGCTCCACTCACGAATTCTGTAACTTTCCAAACCAAAATATCCTTCTCTGGCCACTACTCCCCTATAATAATGTAAGCTCCTCAATGGTAGAAATTTTCTTTTGTTTTGTATATCCAGAGCTTCAAACAGGGCCTGGAACTCTATATTAAGCATTAAATCAATGTTTTCTCATTCATTAGAAAATCTTTAGATGACAAAGTAAGGAGGAATAAATAGTTAATACATTTAATGATGGAGTCAGGATCCAAAAATATTTCAAAAGGCGAGAACATTAGTCCAAAGCTAGTGAGATTAAATGTGATAGAGATAAATGTAAAGTCCCATACTTGGGTTTAAAAAAATCAGCTTCCTAAGATGAGGGAGGAATGACCTAATTGCGATTTGTCTGGAAGAGATCTGTAGGCTTCAGTGAAATTCAAATTCCGTATGAGTCACTTGTGGAATATGACAGCCAAAGGAGTTAATGCCATCTCAGCCTAGATTAAGGGAGGAATAGGGTCCAGAACTCAAGAGGTGACAGCCAGCTGTCCTTTCTCCTGGCCAAATCTCATGGAGGGGAGTACTGTGCTCACTTTGGGGTGCCACAGTTTAGGAAGGACATTGATAAGTGTCCAGAGGGGGACAACCAAAAAGGTGAAGGATCTTGATATTGTGCCACATGAGATTATTTGAAAGATCTGCTAATATTCAGTCTGGAGAAGAAAATAATACTAATAAAATAGCTAACATTTATATAGCACTTACTCCATGCTAAGCACAATTTTTTTTTCTCATTTCATCCTCACAATAACCCTGCAAGGTATGTATTCTTATTACCCCCATTTTACAGATGAGGCAAACAGAGGTTAAGTGACTTGCCCAGGGTCACACAGCTAATAAGTGTCTGGGACAGGATTTGAACTCAGGTCTTCTTCAGTCCAGCTCTTGCTCTCTATCTGCTATGCCATCTAGCTGCCTCACACTACCTGTGTGACCATGGGCAAGTTAGTCAATCTCTCTGTACCTCATTTTCCTCATCTTTAAAATAAGAAAATTATATTAGTTTGCCTCTACAGTCTAAATCTATGTTCATATGACTTTGGGAGAAGATAATGCTTTCATCAAGGATTTGAAGGTCTATCCTTTGGTGTTTTTTTTTTTTTGGCTAGGCAATGGGGTTAAGTGACTTGCTCAGGGTCACACAGCTAGTAAGTGTTATGTGTCTGAGTCCGGATTTGAACTCAGGTTCTCCTGAATCCAGGACCGGTATTCTATCCCCTGCGCCACCTAGCTGCCCCGAGGTCTATTCTTTGTAAGGAGGATTAAATTTATTCTACTAAACCTCAGAGGGCAGTAACTAGAAGTAAAGATTCAGGCTTGATGCAAGGGAAAACAACAACCAGTGCTGGCCCAGAGTGAAATGGGCTACCTTGGACAGAGGTTTCCTACTAGTGAGACTAGAGGTCTTTAAACACAGACTGGATAAGCATCAGTTAGGGATGTGTTAAGCACATTATCAGGGATGGCTTAAACTAGGCAGCTCCTGAGACCCTTCTAATCCTGTGACTGCGATTCTGTGAACCCGAGCATAGAACATAGAACCCCACCCAGGTAAGCATGCTCCCCAGAGATGCAGCAGCTCTGCCGTTACTCTGCTTCCCTCTACCAACCAGCTCTGCAGTCATGGGAAAGTGCTCACAAGTCACCTCAAAGGAAGGCTGGTTGCACCTTGTTAGGGCTATTGGGAAGACCTGGTGCCTTCTTTCTTGAGCTGGGACTGGGAGTCAGGTGACCTAGGTTCCAGTCCCTGTCAATCACAAGCTAGCTGTGTGAGTCTATTTAAATCACTTAGCTCTATAGACTTTATTTTCCACAATGTCAAATAAAAGAATTGGGAAAGATGAACTCTGAGATCCCTTCCAGCTCTAACATATTGTAAACCTATGAATACATTTGGGACTTCTCATTGTCCTCAGTCAGCCCTTCTTTCTTCTATTTCTTCTCAACCCTTGTCCTTAGATTGTTGTTGTTGTATGACCATCCACACTGCCATTAAGGGGTTTGAAAGTGTCTCTCTTAAGCATAGATGCATTTTTTTACCTCTCCCCAAGAGATATTATTTTCTCCAAGAAATTTATCCCGTATAACAAATAATATTTTTAAAGGAAAGAAAGAGGAAGAAGAGACAAATATCAGTAAAAGTAGTCAAAACACTGAAAAAGTTTGACAATAGCATATATGCACTTTAAAGGAAGTCTAGGAAGCAGGAGTTAAACCAATAGAATGAATCACTAATGGTAATACTACAAGCAACAGTCATAGAACCCTGGATAAGATACTTTAGTGACAAAATATTACCATAATATAAAGGTAACAATTATTCTTTTTTTTTTTCAGCCAAAGACAAGGTTTATTAGAACATCCGTTATATTGGGCAGACTCTTAAGGAGTCTGGACATTAGTAAGCTATTGGCTAGATTATGAGAATCTGAGCAGTGGCTAGACTGTAAGAATCTAAGCATCTTAATGGAGACAAGATGGACCTTATAATGATGATTCTTTAGAACAAGAAGGCAGTGGATGTTGCCAACAACCCTGAAGAAGAGACTAGCTTCTCTTTTCCTTTAGTTGTTTATAGAAACTGTGTAACATTAGAACTAGTCCAGGGTTCTAAGAGTCTTTCTAACTGGCCCTCATAGTACAGACATGGCTGCTTGTGCTTTTAGTAGGAAGAACAACAGTCGGGTGAGACTTTGGTTGTGGCAGAGAGATACAGATCTGGAAAGTCTGGGGACCTGGGTGACTTTCATTGCGTGCCTGTTGGTGCTTTCTTGTGTTGCATGCAACTACAGTGGAATATATTTCAGGATGTTGGAGGTAACTACCAGGGGCCCTACCTCCTTTCCGTTTCCCCCTTTAGCTGCTCCATCTCCCCATGGCCATCCCAATACCATCTGGGATGGCTAGACTGCTATGCTAGACTCACAATCACCCAGGGCAAACTCTGCTTTTGCCTTTTTACTTTTACCTACGCAGCTTGGCTACTTACAGGATTTGGAAGAAATGGGAATGAGCAACTCTGTTTCCTCCCAGGAGATGGAGTACCACCAGACTTTAGCATCTGCCCTGCATTGCCCTAAGGACCTCCATATCTTACACCTGCTCTGCCTGTGTACCCTTCAGTCCCCCGGCATTGTCATCTGATTTCATATGTAGCTTAAGGACCTCCAGACATTGTCATTTGCCCTACTGCTGTACCCTTAGGTCTTTAGGGCCTTTCCATCTGCCCTACTGCTGAATTTTCTTTTATATGCTATCTTACCCAACTAAAATGTAAACTCCTCAAAGCAGGGACTGTCTCAATATTTCTATTTGTATCCCCAGAGCATAACACAATACTTGGCACATATTAAGCACTTAATAAATGCTTTTTTGTTCATTCAAGCACATTTTACACCAGAGGTTTTGGGCATTAATGATAGTGTGTCCCAGAATCACTGCTGACTTTGTCTTTTACAACCCCTTCTGAGTACAATCCTATACTCTTATTTCAGGTATTCTAAGACCACCAGGGCCAGAAGCCAAAGGATCCTGACATAAGAGACTTCCTGGTACTTTAAGTCTCACCTGTCTTGCCTATACATTAGGCCACCTCTGTATGCTCTACCTAGTTCACATTGCACTGTCTTCCAGCTATACTAGGGAGAAATGTGGATTTCTGGGGAATGCAGCTGAATAGCCCTCAAGTGGGAGAAAAAAAATCAAAGAGAGATAGGCCTGTGCCAGACTGCTCTGCCCCTCAGCGGTGGTAAGGGGGTGGAGGTGGGGATGGCAATCTTGGTTGCACAGCCTCTCTGCCAGATTTGACATCAGATATAGAACTAGAGCAATCTATTAACTAGGATGTGCTTAGCTAAGGAGTGATGGATTCACAAGCCAAATGCCCTATCCATATGGCTGTTTCTTGAAATTTCATTTGAAAGGGAAGAAAGAGAATTTTGAGGAATTGGGCTCTTGGAAGTTGACTTTATCCTTGGAAACCCATTGCCTTTCTCCTAGGGCCATGTCCTAACTGTCCTCTTCCCACAAAACAAGATTTCCCCTTTGCCAGTTTCAATCCATTGAAGGCCAAAGGTTGAAGCCCATATTAAGGTGGGGGATTAACACTCACCTTCGAACTGCCACTATCCACTCAGAAAATCCCTGGATTCATGCAGAGGACTAAAGAGAAATGGTAGTAAGGAGGCCTGGATAGAGACCTGTGAGAGGGAAAATGCCTTTCCCCTTATCCTTGGTCGAAATTGCATGTGTCTATTTCTGAGAGGCATCATGTAGTGGTTAGTGGTCTGGCTTTGCAGTGAGGAAAACCTGGGTCTGAGTCCTGCTGCTGACACATACTTGCTATGTGACCATGGTCTAAGCCACTTAAACTCCTAGTTGCAGGGCCTCTGAGTAATCTCTAAAACCAGAAATTATTAATTCCTTGCTAATGTACATGAGTGGAGGAAATTTCCACAATAGAAGTTGTCTCACATACCAGATTTGGATGTCCCCTCATTTTACAACACCCCCCAATCTACAGAAAACTTTAAAAGATTTCATTGAAAATGACAGAAGACTGGTGTGTCATAACAGGGAGGGACTTTAGAATATTAATAATAGAATGTTAGAGCTGGAAGAGATTTTAGAAGAGACTTCAGGAATTATATCGTCCAATCCTCTCATTTATCTAAATAGCAATCTAAAATCAGGACAAGGGAAGTGACTGGACTATGCAGGCATCAAAGCTCATGTCTCCTGACTCCAAAGTCGTGCTCTGTCTACCACAGGAGCTGTCCCTAAACTTGGTACTGCCTTGCACCTTCTCACTTACACAACTGACTCAGAGATTTTTGACCGTTCAGATTTAAAGGGAAAACTAAGAGTATCTTCAGCCTCTGGCCCTGAGCCTCCTTCCATTGAACAGCAGCTAATCAGCAGAACCTGTCAGTTTAAAAGGAAAAGGAGGCGGGGGAAGGGAGAGCTGCAGCCTTCACTACTGCCTGAAACAGCTTTTGATTGACAAGAGTGTCTGTTCATCCTGGATGTGATGTCATCTCATGCATAATTTGGTGTTTGACTGATGGCTGAACAATGGGACTGTATCCATATGGTGCCAGACCTTGACAAAAAAGTTAGAGGAGGTGGTTTTTTGGGTGTTGTTCTCAGCACCCCCATCTACCAAGTCACCTAGTGCCCAGGACTTCTCACACAGATAGACCCTTTTAGCGACTTTGCCCTGTGACATCTAGAATGTCAGAGTTAGGAGGGGCCTTTGATCATGGATCATAGAACATCAAAGCTCAATGGGAACTTAGAACATAGAATGTTAGGACTGCATGGGACCTTAGAACACAAAACAGAAAATGTTAGAGCTAGGGAAGGGAGGAGATTGGAATACAAAATATTAGAGCTGGAGGGGGAGTTAGAGATCCATCATAGGAGCATGGAATCATTGATTTAGAACCAGAAGCGACTTCCATAGCCAACTAGTTCAACCCCCTCATTTTACAGATTAGAAATCTGTGGCCCAGGGAAACTAACTTACCCAAGGTCACACAGGTAAACCCAATATTTTAATCCTATTATTTTATAGATAGGAAAACTGAGTCCTAAGGAATGGAAGTGACCTTGATGAAGGTCACAGTTCAGGTTAGTGACAGAGCTAGGCCTTGTACCCAGGCATCCAGTTTCTGACTGCTTTCTCTATAATGCTTCTCCTTAGTTCACCATTTGGTCTGGGTTGATCGGGACCACCAATGGTTCAGAAGGTTGAGGCTGCAAGGGGTGCTGGGGAATGCGGTGCTGCCTGGGAGAAGGTATGAGAATCCTGGGCAATGAATGACACTCTCCTACCCCACCCCTCTTCCTCAGTGCCTCCCTTGGCTCTGGAATGCAGGTGGTAGCTCTAAGGATGGCAGGAGGTTATTTTTGGCAACGTGGCCTACTTCCCAGATCCCAGGAGGGCCCTGCCAGGTGGGTTCTGGCCACTTCATTCTAATGTCTCCTTTCTTACTGCAATAGAATGTAACTTTGGCTCCTTCTGACTCTTCTGAGCAAGTACCAAGTTTTTACTAAGCAGTCCTCTGTGCCCAGCACTGTGCTATAGAAAATAAAAGATCATATTCCTTTGGTGCTTTACAATTGACAAAGCACTTTGTAATACTTATGCAGGAGTTGCCCCTGTTTTACAGAGTAGAAAACATCGGCTGAAAAGGATAATTACCTTGCACAATCACATAGCTAGTTATTAGGCTTCAGTCTTCATACTATCTTCCAAAGTATCATCTATCACTGTATTATACCCTTAAAACAACATACCTGCCCCTGTGTGCTAGGTAAGGTAGGTGCTTTTATCCCCATTTTACAGAGGGGGGAAAACTGAGGCAAAGAGAAAAGATAGGGAAAGGGAGGGAGGGACAGAAAAAGAGGAGGGAGAGGAAGAGAGAGAGGAGGAAGGGAGAGAGAAAGAAAGAAAGTAGAAGGGGAGAGCAAAAGAGGGGGAGAAGGGGGAGGGGAAAACAGGAAAAGGGGGAGAGTGGGGAGAGGAAGCAAGAAAAGGAAAGAGGAGAGGAGGAGGAAGGGGGAGAAAGAAAGAGAAGGGGAAGAGAGGAGGAAAGAGAGAGAAAGAGGAGATGGAGGGAGAGAGGGAGGAAGTAATAGGGCAATAGGGAGAGAGAGACAGAGAGAGAGACAGACAGACAGACAGACAGAGACTTGTCAAAGGGCGTACTAGAAGCTAACAGTCCAGCCAGGACTAGAATCCAGGTCTTTTGACACCACTGCACAAGCCTTCAGTTCATGGCCTCTTCCCATACTCTTCTTTCCCCTGAGGGGGCAGTGGCTCCCTCTTATCAATTGGTCCTAACAGGAATTTAGAGTCCAAAGAAGCTTAGAATCAGATTCTTGTAATATGACAGTCAGGCACCTGGAGTGTCAGGGCAAATGGGTGAGAATGGTGAGAGTGTGTGTGTGTGTGTGTGTGTGTGTGTGTGTGTGTGTTTGAATGTGTGTGCTGTGTGTTCCTTCGAAGGCATCAGCTGTCTAGTAGCTCTTACTCCAGTTCCCATTCCTAATATGAGCTAAAGGCACATTTTCTTTCTGTCTCTCACCTTCTCTTTTCTCTGTCTCTTTCCCTTCCCTCCTCTTTTTTTTCTCTGACTTTCTCCTCTGTCTATTCCCTTCTCTTTGTGTCTCCCTCCTTTTCCATCTTTCAGTCTTCCCATTGTTCTTGGTCTCCGCCTGCTATTTCCTCTTTCTTTCTTTCTGTTTCTCCTCCTTTCCCCTGCCTTCCCCTCCCCTCTCTGTCTGTTAGGGAAGTGGTGGGAGGACAGGATAGAACAAAACAAACAGCCAACAGGAACCCGCTTTCTCCTTCAGCTCCCTCACCCCCCCTTCACCCCACCCCCCACAATTCTTATTTACAAACAAGAGGCAGCTATTCATGGAACAAGGGGAAGAAGGCAGTTCTAACATTATGTAATTTCCCAACCAATTCACAGAACTCTCATTCAGTGACACTCCAGGGTACAGATGAAGGGAAGGGAGGCAGTCTGTGGTAGTGGAGTAAGCGGTGGGCTGTAAGGCAATCCAGGTTCTGGCCTCAGTTCTGCAATGACTGGCTGTGGAACCTTGGGCAGGCCACTTGTCCTCTCTAGGGCTCAATTTCCACTCTGCACGATGGGATCATCCTGCCTTAAAATTCTATGTTCTAAGACACCCTCCAGTTCTGACTTATAATGAAGCCTTGTTTGCATAAATAGAGTTGGGAGACTAGGGAGGAGATAGCATAATGGAAAGGATTCTAAGCTGGGCATCAGACAACCTGGGTTCTAGTTCTTTATGACACCAGTCATCTATGAAATACTAAGCCAAACTTTTCCTCTCCTTGAATTTTTCTTTCCTTATCTATAACACGAGGCAATTAGAATTGATGATCTCCTAAGGTCCATTACAGCTCTGACATTCAATGAGTAAATGTGCTACTTACTATCTGTATGACCTTGGGCAAGTCTCTTTTCCTCTCTGGACCTCAGTTTCTCCCTCTGAAGTCCCTCTGAAATCCTCCTCTGAATCTTCAGGATCCTTTCCATTATATGAAGACAAGACTCACAAAGACTTCTTCCTCTCCCTCCCACCCTTTGTCTCTCCCTCCCTCCCTCCACTCTTTCTTTTCCCCTTCCTCTCTCATTCTCTCCCTCTCTCCCTCTTCTCTCTTTATTCTCTCTCTCTCTGTTCCTTTCTTTCTCACTCTCTGTCTGTCTGTGTGTGTGTCTCTCTCTGTCACACACACACATACACACACACACCAGAATAGGAAACCAGGGATTGTCAGTATTGTTTAGCAGCTATTTTCCAGCCTAGTTTCATCTTCCCATGTGGGAGGAGCCTCTGGGTTGACAGCTGCCCTTTTCTGGTTTTGTTCCATTTCACCAGCCTTTACACATCGACACTGTCAAACATTGGCATTACCCTTGGATGTCTCACTCTCTAACACTGAGGCTTTGCTAGAGATGTTAGTAGCACAGAGCTTGCTTGCATGTAATAATGGCGCAAGATATATTTGTCAGTTGAATTTGATCCTTGATACATTTTTTATCGTTGACTCCTCCCAGGATAAAACAAAAGTGTCATTTGGGAGCACTGGACGATTTAGAGACCTTGCTTAAGTTCTTATGTGCCCCACAACTACGGTGGGGGGCAGGGGAAGAGATCCACAATCACAAAATTGTTGAAATACCTCTGATTCAGCCCTCTCCCCCATGCAATCAGTCAACATAGACTCATAGACTATTAGAGGTAATTGGGACTTTTGAACAAAAAAACATAGAAATGTCCAGGTGGAAGAGATCTTAAAACAAGGGCTCTCAATCTGGGATATTCATACCCCAGGAAGTAAGAGAATTTTGCCAAGAGGGCATAAGAAATATTGATCATGTAGTAATAATAATATCTTTTTGGAATATTTCAATTCCCAGTAGTGTTAGTGAAAAAAATTGAGGATTGGATAATTTGACAAATATTAAAAAACTATGATACAAAAGTGTTAAAATAAGGATTTCTTTATGAAAAACTTATCTACTTTATTTCTTAAGTGCATATGCATGGTAAACTATAGAATCTACTTTTTCATACTGAAGGGGAGGTGTGGCAAGGCTTTCCTGGATATGGGTACCAAAAAGGATTGGAAACTCCAGCTTTGGAGGAGAGAATATAGAATTACAGAATTGGATCAGTTTTTAAATTTTTTTTATTTATTTATGTTGTAATTTATGGGATAGAACAAGCATTTCCATAATGTAGTATAATTTAAAAAATGATTGCACATGGTCAAAGGATATGAACAGGCAGTTTTCCAATGAAGAAATCAAAACAATTAATATTAAAATGAAAAAAATGCTTTAAGTCATTACTGATTAGAGAAATGCAAATTTTACACCTATCAGATTAGCTAAAATGATTGAAAGGGAAAGCGACAAATATCGGAGGGGATGTGGAAAAATAGGCAGACCAATTCATTGTTGGTAGAATTGTGAACTTATCCAATCATTTTGGAAAGCAATCTGGAATTATGCGAAAAGAGTTGTTAAACTGCCTAGACCCTTTGACCCAGAAATACCACTACTAGGTCTATTTTTTTTCTTTTTTGCTTTTTAGTGAGGCAATTGGAGTTAAGTGACTTACCCAGGGTCACACAACTAGTAAGTATCAAGTCAAGTGTCTGAGGCTGGATTTGAACTCAGGTCCTCCTGACTCCAAGGCTGGAGCTCTATCCACTGTGCCACCTAGCTGCCCCTACTAGGTCTATTCTCAAAGACGATTAGGGAAAAGGAAAAAAAACCCTGTATTTTCTAAAATGTTTGTAGCATCTCCCTCTCTTTGCGATGACAAAGAAATGGAAATGGTGGGGAGACCAGTCAATTGGGGAATGGCTGAATAAGTTGTGGTATTTGATTGTAATGGAATACTACTGTGCTGTAAGAAATGATGAGCTCAATCATGTTAGAAAACTATGGAAAGACTTGCATGAAATAATGAAGAGTGAAATGAGCAAAACTGAGAGATTATAGAATGACAGAGCTGGGATAGCTCTTGAACACAAAATGCCAGAGTTGTAAGAGATCTTAGAGAACAGTCTAATTTCCTTATTTTACAAACTGGGAAACTGAGACACAGAAGGGATAAATGATTTTCCTAAGGTCACACAACCAGTTAGTGATAGAGCTAGGATTAAGAACCTGAGTTTCCTGGCTCTTAGTCAAGTGTGCTTGGCAGCTTGTTGATTGAGTGCTGGGCCTGAAGTCAGGAAACCTGAGTTCAAATCCACCCTCAGACACTCATTAGCTGCATGACCCTGGGCAAATCATTTAACTTCTCTTTTCCTCATCTGTAACACAGAGTTAATAATAGCACCTACTTTGCAGGAGTGTGTTGAGGAACAAATGAGAAAAATGTGCTTAGCACAATGCCTGGCATATATTTAGTGCTTAATAAATGCTCATTTTCTTTCTTCTTCCCACTACACCAAGTCTTGCAATATTCCAGATCAATATTTCTCACACCACTCTTTCTTATCTTCCCTACAGCTATTTTTTTGGTCTTCCTTCCCATGAATTTGATCATTTCCAATGTCCCTTCTAGCTATAACATCCTGTGATTCTCAATTAGTTCAATCCATCAGCTTCCCACTGCCCAGTTCTTTCTAGCCCATCCTGTACATACTGCCCACATCTTTCTCAAGCGTCACATTTATCATACTGTTCCTCTTCTTAAGAATCTTCTACTGATTCCTTACTGCCCATTGCATCTAATAACAATAGCCAATGTTTCTATGGCGTTTTATAATCATAGGGCACTTTCTATTAATTTTTTCATTTGATTCTCATATTACCCCTTCAAATTGTTATTATTCTTCTCCTACAAAGAAGGAAAGTAAAGGTCAGAGGCTATGTGATGTGGCCAAGATCATGCAGCTCATAAGTGGCATGAGTTCACCTATGTCTTCTGACTCCAAATCCTAAACAGTGTTTCTAAGGAGAACAGGACTCTGGAGATGGATGCTTTGTTGATTCCAAGCAGAAATGACCCCCAACTTCCCCTCTTGGGTCTTCCTGGGAGTCTGTCCTGGCCCTGGAACTAACTGATTCAGTTAATTGACTGACAAGGGATTTGGGGAGAAGACAGTGACATTGAGAAAGAACATTCTGGAGAGGGGTAGGGAGAAGCTGTGAAAGCAGAAAAAGAAGTCCCATTGAGCTGTTAGAAGGAAACAGAACAAAGCACTTGACATAGAAGTGAGAGAGGGGCTTATGGGATGAAGTCACCTGTGTGTCATGTCTGGGCTGATTCTGCTTTGCCAAAACCCACGTGTGTCCTCTTGAAACTAGATGCTAAAAGATAAAGGTCCCCTGTGCCCCTCATTCACACACACAGAGCATCCAGTGGTCACTCTCCCAGGTAATGAGGAGTCTTATGCAAATGTGCTAGGTTGAAAGCCCAGGTTACACTTAAAAGCTGGCAGTTTTGATAAAGGAGATTAACCATTTCTTGATCAATTTATGTGGCTGGTCAAGTCAGCCAACAAACATTCATGATATGTTCACTATGTGTCAGGTACTATGTCCATCCCTTGGGATACAAAGAAGGCAAATATGGTCACTGTGCATATGCAGGAGAGAGGGGCAACTGGGGAGAACCTGGAAGGAGAGAAAGAGATTTAGAACTGGGCTGTTTAGTTGTTGCTCATTTTGTGCCAGTGACTCATGGTTGGGGCCTTGGAAAAGGGAAGTATTGATTTATTTTTATGACTTCCCAGTGCAAAGAGAGAAAACTGATACAGAATCCCTGTAGCCTATGAGTGAGAAGTAGTGGAACTGGTATTGAAGGGAAGTTTTTTGCCATTTTCCCTCCCCTTTTCCCTCTCCCTTTGTTCTGTGGGAAGACTGCTCCTCCAAATAGGGGAGGACCCGAGAGATTGGCTAGAGAGGGTCACCCTTAAGGAGGTGTAGCTTTTGTCCAAATGAAAGTGGAGACAGGTAAGAGGAAGAGGGAGGCTGGTCCTTCTGCCCACCAGCACAGCTAAGCAGCACACTGCCCTCTTTACTAGTATTCACTCAAGGTCCTCCCTTTAGGGCTAAAACTAGAAAAATTGTAGAGAGGTCCAGCTTTGTCTTTCCTCTTTCCCTTTCCCTCTCTGGGACTCTGTGGCTTGCTGTTTTCCTTTCCTTATCTCCAAGTTCCCAGTTAAATGGGGTTGCAACATGCTCCAGCTCTCGGCTTAGAGCATTCTTTCTGGCTATCCCCAATACCTAGAATGCTCTTCCCCTCTCCTGTCTAACTACTGACCTTCCTGGCTTCTTTTAAGTCCCAAGTAAAATCCCACCTCCTACAGGAATCTTTCCCCAATCCCTTAATTCCAATTTCTTTCCTTTGTTAATTACTTCCTATTTATCCTATTTTTAGCTTGCCTTGTATATATTTGTTTTCATGTTGTCTCCCCCATTAGATTGTAAGTGCCTTGAGTGCAGGAACTGTTTTTTGCCTCTTTTTGTATCCCCAGTGCTTAGCACAGTGCTTGGCACATAGTAGGTGCTTAATAAATGTTTTTTTTAAATTGAATTTTTCTGTCCTTCATTCACACTTAGGTGTCAATAGCTGAGAATCATCTTAAATTTTCATGGGTTTCATGTTTAAACAAGGATCAAAGCCTTGAACTAAAAAGAACAAGTAAGCTATAATAAAATTTTAGATTGTAGCCAGCAGATGGAGAGGGAAAGAGGTTGGAGAAGGAGAATTAAAGCCTTCCTGGGGCTCCAGAAATCACATCATGCAATCAGAAGCCTAATTGGCCTACAGAAGGTTGACTCTTTTCCTGTCAGTGGCCCTTCTCCCTGTTTCTCCAGCATGAGTGTTCATGGGTTCTCACCATGGCCACTTACTTGACCATATGATCTTTCACAAGTTCATTCCCTTCTCTGAGCTTTAATCCTCTCCTTGCTAATCGTAAAGTTCTGTAACTCTGTTTATTGTAAGCCTTGTGAGTTGTACGTAGTAGAAAGCACTTTCTCAGAATCAGGTGGTCTGGATTCTAGACCCTTCTGTTGGAAACCCAAAAATGGGATCTCCCTTCTCCCTAGCTCTCCCTGTCCCTCACCCAGGTGTGGAACATTGATTCATCCACCTTCACCAATGAATAAGGAGAGTATCACACACCTGGATTACATATAGTGCTTTAAGGTTTGCAAAGTGCTGGGGCAGCTAGGTTGGCACAGTAGATAGAGCTCCGGCTTTAGAGTCAGGAAGGACCTGAGTTCAAATTCAGCTTCAGACACTTGACACTTACTAGCTGTGTAACCCTGGGCAAGTCACTTACCTCCGATTGCCTCACCAAAAAAAAAAAAAAGGTTTGCAAAGTGCTTTGCATATATAATCTCACTTGATCCCCACAACAACTCCGTGGGATAGGTGCCATGATTATCCCTATTTAACTTGCCCAGATTCATACAGTTGAAAAAATAGGCCCAAAGGAGTTAAATGATTTGACTAAGGTCATATAAGTACTAATTGGTCCAGTCATGATTTGCATTCAGATTCTGGAAGTCTAGATCCTGTCTTCTTTCCATTACACCCTGTGGCATCTCTTTGCACCTCAGTTTCCTCATCTTTTAAATTAGTGGTTAAACCAGATGACCTTGAAGGTATCTTTCAGCTCTAAATTCTATAACTTATCATCCTATAAGATGGGGAGGTGGAGATAACTGGAATAAGAGTTGGGTAGGTTGTTGGTGGTGGTGGCAGTGGTGCTTTTTTTTTTTAAGAGGACCAGTGTCATCATGGGGTGATGTCTTGACTTGCACATGAATTGGATTTAAGTGAGACAGAGTTGTACAAAGCTGTCAGACTCACTTTCTTTTCCAGAGTCATTGAAGTCCAGGGGCAAGGTAAAAGTCAAGATGACTGGTGATGGCCCAGGATACAGTGGATGATCCTGGCATCTTTGACATCTGACTAAGCTCTAAGAATGCCACTGTGGATCAATGAAGGGCCCTCAGCCCTGGGTAGGGAAGGCAGTCAGAGTTCTGACTGGCTCATTCTGGCATCCCATTCATTCACTTGTTCATACAATATACTTTTATTAAACCCCTATAGTGTGTGACTTCCCCTGAGCGTTTGACTAGAGAATGAAGAGAAATGAAGGCTATTTGAGAGGAGGTGGGAAGCCACTTCCTCTTCTCATGTGCATTGGGGTGCCTAGGAGAAGGGAATCAGAATCACAGAATCTAAGAGATGGAAGGGATCTCAGTTGTCATCTAGTCTTACCTGTGCCTGAAAGGAACCCCTCTCCATAACATACTGACAAGTGGTTATCCAGTCTCTGAACATTTGTCCAGGCAGTTCATTCCACTTTGGGATAGCACTAATGGAAGTTTCAAGCACCCCCCCCCTTCACCACCAACACTGTGCCTAATTTGACCTCTTAGCAACAACTTCTACCCATCACTCCTGGTTCTTCTCTCTGGAGGAAAATTGTTCAGTTATGTCCAACTCTTCGTGACCCCATTTGGAGTTTTCTTAGCAGAGACACTGGAGTGGTTTGCCATTTCCTTCTCTAGCTCATTTTAAGGATAAGGAAACTGAGACAAACAGGATTAAGTGACTTGCCCAGGGTCACGCAGCCATTAAGTGTCTGAGGTTGGATCTGAACTCAGAAACACGAGTCTTCCTGACTCCAGGCTGAACACTCTACCCACATTGCCACCCAGCTGTACCAGATCCAAGTAGAACAGGTCTAATTTCTGGTCATTACTCCCCCTTGCTTAATTCCCTTATGGGAATCAGTGACTTTTCTGGGGACTCCATTCGTGAGGGTGTGGATGTGCCAGGTACTGTTTATAGATGAGATGAGACTCAGAGAGGTTAAAAAACTTGCCCAAGGTCATACACATAACAGATGGGAGAGTTTGGATCTGAACTCAGGTCCTTTAGCTCCAGATCTAGGGCTCTTGTCACTACACCACAGATGCCCCCTCCCCTGTGGGAACAACAGGAACTGGAGTCCTCCAACTCTGTACTGTCACTTGGCCAGTCTGTGAGCACCTCCCTGACCCCTTTAGGTTGGAATCCATGAACCTCAGAAATCAGAGATGTTGAGGAATGGAATGAAAAAAGCATTATTAAGCACTTACTATAGTGCTGTGCTATGCCCTGGGGATACAAATAGAAAATTGGGACAGTCTCTGTTCTCAAGCATCTCACACTCCAATTGAGGGAAACAATAAATAAGGGAGGGTCTATGTTAATGTTCAGTTCCTGAGTGATGGAAAGGCCAGGTAGCACTTGGGCAAGAGAAGTAGCAGGGCAGATGTCAGAGCCTTAAGGACCTTTGGAAATAACGGCAGAGCAGATAGTCCCTTAGTCAAAGGGTAGTGGATTCAACGGTTAGAGTGCAGTAGGACTCTGGAATATCTCCAGCAAAGGTAGAGATGGGGAGGTCAGCATCTAGCTAACAGTGGGCATCCTGCACCTAGTGGGAATTGATCAATAGGGCAATGAGAGTTGCTTGGGAAAGGGAAAGGCCCATGACTTCCCTCACTGGCCCCAGGTGATATTGGTCTATCTTTGGTGGGCTGGACCAGTTGAGGTGGCTGGTTTTAGTCCAGGGGCCAACCTCTGGTGGGCTGGGGTGGGAGAGGAGCAGGTCTTTGCAGCCCCTCAGTGTTGGCTAATGGAGGAGAGTCTGACTCATTCTCACATCCAAGCCAATGAGGGTTTACTGAGCACCTAAATGCTAAGCACTCTATGTTCAGTTCTGTGAGTATGCTATGCTCTTATAGCTCAACTGTGGGCAATACAGAGAAAGAGGAGAAAGGAGTCTCCTCCAGGAGTTATTGGTGACAGGCCTGGGCTATGAGAGAGGCTAGTCACCCCCACAGGTACCTCAACCTCACAGCAGAGTCCTGGAGGCAGAAAGAGAGAGCTCTACCTCCAAGAGTCCAGGCCCAGTCCCAGTTTACCAATATAAGTCAGTATGGTCTAAGGAAGCAAAGCCAGATAAGAACCACAACATACACATACACACACACACACACACACACACACACACACACACACACACACACACACACCCTTCATATCCTACTGCCTCAATTCCTCATGTTCAATATAGTAGATAGGGGAATGAAGAGACAGAGTGTCCTGGGCCCAAGAATCTCCAAAGTTATGAATAAATTGGAAAAGTATTATACCCTACCAATATCTGGGTAAGAAGTATTTAGTTAGTTTTAAAAATGGTATTTCTTAAAGGGACGTTGGACCAGCAGGCTCCAGAAACAGCTATGGAACATGTTCTGAACTCACTCTTCCATAATGAAACCGGCTACATCTTCCCCTCCAGGGATCCCGTGAGGGATCAGAAAACTCTACTTCCATTAGCTCAAACCTCTATTCCAGTGTGTTCTCCATACTTACCCTCCAATTATTAGCTCTCTCTCCTCCTAGTTCCATATTTTTAAGATCAACTAGCTTTCACAAAGAGATTTTTACTTCAAAGATATAGCAAGAAGTACAAATATTTTTCCTCACCACTTTGAGGAAATGCTTTTCCTGATATCACCTCAGACCCTGGGGAAAGTGAGCTAAGACTAAATGTAGTTTCTGTGTAGCATGTCCACACTCAGAGGTGATAGCCATGGGTCCTGATCTTCACTGGAGATCTGGGTTGGGTCCTCAAGGCTTTGATTCCTGACTGGTTGGCTTAAAAATCCAGTCTCAGACTTCCTGGTGCTTTGCTCCCCTTCCACCATGATCTCACCTGAACTCAGCCAGTCAGGTAAAAGACTGATCTGGGGAATGGACTAGCCCTGGCTGTCTGGCAGCTTTTGAATGTGCCCTAGTTCTAGCTCCATAGTCAATCAAAGAGACTCCTCTTTACCACATGGCTAGCTAATCAGAACAAATTACAGAACGTCTGCTCCAAATCTCTCTACTACACTTTCAGTAACACCATTATGCTTTAATAGAAACAGGATATTCAGCCTCTTTTAACATAGGAGATTGCATCAGCACTCTCATTAGAATGCAAAACTGTAGGGAAAGAAACTCTCCCCATCCCCTTTGTCTTGTTGCCAATATCATTGGATGACTTTAGCTGTCAATCAACAATAAGGGTTTAATCAAATAAGACCATATCTAGTGATTGACACTTCATCTAGCCAGTCAGAGGGGACAAAGGCATGTCAAATGATTTAATACAAGAAAAAGGTCCAGGGCAGTTACCACTGCTCCCCAAAAAAGTTGGACAGTAGGCAATCCTTAGAAGGGTGCTTAGTATTTCATATGTTTCACAAGACTTTGAGCTGGAGAGAATCTTACCCCTCATTTTATAATTGAGAAAGCTGAGGCCCTGGTAGTAAGAAGTTGAGCTGGGATTTGAACTCAGGTCAAGTGACCCAAAATTCTGTATTCTTTCCATTCCATTCCATTGCCTTCCTTGATATTTTATAATTAACTGAGAGGAGGATATCCTCACATGGGGTAGTATCCTTGAAACGGGCCAAGTGTTTTTGACTTTGCTTGGGATAGGGACCCTGTAAAAGGGTAACCCAAGTTGGCTTTATGGGCAGAGCTTTTTGCCAGAGGTGGAGGGAGGTCAAGGGCAGAGGCTACTTTGGGTGGAATAGGTGGGGATGGGGAGGTAGGGATTCTAAATAGGAAGAACAGGTGAATGTTGGGGGTTTGAGAGATTGACCAAGCTTAGAGATTTCATACCTATCTCCCGCATATGCCCGACAGCATTTGGAAAGCGGAGAGAAATGCCTAGCTCTGTAGATCTTTTTCACATTGGCTTAGAAGTAGGGGAATCAGCCATGTTATACTGGCCTCAGAGGGCAGCTACTTTCCTGACTTTGCTGAAGTTGAAGAAGGTAGGATTCATACCAGTCAGAGTAACTGATCCCCAGACTGGGTGGCCCAGGGGATCTGTCCCACCTCCCAAGCTGCTGGGTAGAAATCCTACTCTATTCCCCTCCTGCTTCCAAGGAGTTTCAGGCTGAAGCCTTTGGGACTAGCTCATTTCCCTGAGACAATTCTTTCCTTTCCTCTTTCAATCTTCCTAACCCTAGAGGCTTCCCCTGCGTCTCTGGCCCTATTTCTCTGGCCCCTTAACCTCCTTTTCCACCTGCCCTACCTTCTCTAGGGCCCAGATCTCCCCCCCCTCCCTTAGTGCCTAATCTATTCAAAGTTCCTCCTACACTTGAGACCATGATCATAGTGACATTTTCAATTTCCTAGGCACTATGGTCACTCTGGCATAGGTCAGGCTTTTCATTCATGTGTGGGATAGGATCTGGAGGGGCAAATCCCTGGTTTCTCTGTCCCTGGAGAAAGAAAATTAATGTTTCAGATAGGGCCTGGCTGAGCTCCCATACCTGCTTCTGGATCAGGAAGTTGGACTTACAGAGGGAAAGAAGGGCCTACAAGGGGCTGTCCACAAGAATGCCAGCTGGGTATTACCTGTATGAGCATGGACCAGCCACATGCCCTCTCCTTAGAAGCAGCTACATAGCTCAGGGATAGAACTCTTAGACACTTACTAGCTGTGTAACCCTGGGCAACTCACTTAACCCTATCTGCCTCAGTTTCCTCAAATGAAAAAAAAATAGGATAATAATAGCACTTGCTTCAGAAGATTATGAGGTAGAAAGATAACATTTGTAAAGTGCTTAGCATGGTGCCCAGCCTTAGCACAGTAGTCACTTAATAAATGCTTATTCCCTCTTCCTCTCTCAGTTTCTTTTTCTATCAAATGAGAGTTAGGCTAAATGATAACTAAGATTCCTCTTGATTCTAAAAATTATGATTCTTTTACTTTAAAGACAAAGAGAAAAGCCTGGCAGGTAAGGGAGGGGAGAAAGCAGCCCCTGCCGAGGGAAGGACTGAGTCATCCTGACCCAGAGCAGGGAGGAATCACTCTTCAGGGAGATGAGTAAGGCCTCCCAGCCAGAAACGGGGGCCAAAGGGTTAGACAAAAGACATTGATGCAGTGGGAATGGGTGACACAGACAGAAACAAAGTGACAGAGATAGAGATGGGGGAAGAGAGTGAAATGAGCCCTGCTTTGGCTGCAGCCAGTTAGGGTCGAGCCTGCACATGCCTGGGGGCTGTCCTCAGGGGTGCGTCTGACTCATCAGCTGGCAGCTCAGGTACCACTTTCTGCACCTTTCCTGGTTCCCAACCTGGTATTTATTCTGTGTATATTTATATATGTGCGTGTTGTCTCGCCCCAATGGAATGTAAGGGCCTTGGGAAGAGGGAGTATGTTCTTTTGTGTTTGCGTGCCCCGCATCTTGTATAGTCCCTGACATTATTATATAGCAGAAAACAACTACTTGTTGAATGTCTGCCCAGTTGATTGATTGATTGAAGCCCTCTGGACCTCATTCTCCTCATCTGTAAAGGAAGAGGAGGTTAGACTAGATGACCTCTGAGGTCTTAGAAGTAGGGGAATCAGTCATGTTATACTGGCTTCAGAGGGCAGCTATGATATATGGTAACACTGTTACCATATGGCCTTGCGCAGGCTCCCAGTGCCCACTCTGGCCCCCCCAGTGCATCTGTAAGTCCAGATGAAGTCAGAACAACCACAAGGAATCGCAAGTCTTGGATTCCCAAGCTGAGAAATCTTTCCTGGACACCCCCACTTCTTAGGCAACTCAACAACAATAAAGAAATAAAATGGTGGATCAGTAGAATAGATTAGGTACACAATACACAATAGAAAATGACCATAGCAATCTAGTGTTTGATAAGATCCATGCTTTTGAGATAAGAACTCATCATTTGACAAAAATTGCTGGGAAAACTGGAAAGCAGTTTGGCAGAAACGTGGCATAGACCAAGATCTCACACCATAAAGTGAGATAAGGTAAAAATGACTATGTGATTTAGACATAAAGGGTGGTACCATAAGTAAAGTAGGGAAGCATGGAAAAACGGACCTGTCAGATCTATGGATAAGGTAAGAGTTTATGACCAAACAAGAGATAGAGAGAGGATCATTGTAAGTAAAACAGATGATTTTGATTATATGAAATTAAAAATCTTTTGCACAAACAAAACTAATGCAGCCAAAATTAGAAGAAAAGCAGGAAACTGAGGGGAGGGTGGTTTACACCATGCTTCTCTGATGAAAGAATCATTTCTCAAATATATAAGGAATTGAGCCAATTTTTAAAAAAAACCCAAGACCATTTCCCAGTTGATAAATGGTCAGAGGATATGAATAGGTAGTTTTTAGAAGAAAAAAAATCAAAGCTATCAATAATCATATGAAAAAATTCTCTAAATCACTACTGATTAGAGAAATGCAAATGAAAACAACTCTGAGATGCTACCTCACATCTATCAGATTGGCTAACATGACAGAAGAATAAAATGACATATGCTGGAGGGGATGTGGAAAAATTGGGGTACTAATGCATTGTTGGTGGACTTGTAAACTAGTCCAACCACTCCATAGAACAATTTGGAACTACACCCAAAGAACCACAAAACTCTACGTACCCTTTGATCCAGAAATAACACTACTAGGTCTGTATCCCAAAGTTCAAAGAAAAGAATAAAAGACCTACATGTACAAAAATATTTATAGCAGCTCTTTTTGTGATGGCAAAGGAAAATCAAGGGGATGTCCATCAACTGTGGAACATTTGAATAAATTGTGGTATATAATTGTGATGGAATACTATTGTGCTATAAGAAATGACAAGCAGAAAGACCTACATGAACTCATGCAAAGTGAAGTGAGCGGAACCTGGAGAACACTGTATACCGTAACAGCAATATTGTAAGGAAGGTCAACTGGGAAAGACTCAGCTGCTCTGATCAAGACAACGATCCAAGGCCATTCCAAAGGACCCATGATGAAAAATGCCATCCACCTCCAGAGAGAAAACAGATGAACTCTACATGCGGATTGAAGCGTACTCTTTTAAACTCGATTTTTCTTGTTTTATTTTTTGTTTGTATTTTCTTTTGCAACATGGCTGATGTGGAAATATGTTTTGCATAACTTCACATGTGTAATTGATATCAAATTGCTTGCCTTCTCAAGGAGGGGGGAAGGACAGAAGGGAGGGAAAGAACATGAAACTCAAAAGTTTTTTAAATGAGTGTTAAAAAATTTTATGTGTAATTGGAAAATAGTTAATGAAATGGTATATGTATGTAAGCATAATATATGTGTATATATGTGCATGTGTGTATATATAATATATTTATAATTATATATAATATATATTAAAAAGAGCTTATTGTAAAAGTCCATGTTAAAAATGATGATGGCTTGGGCTAAGATGGTTATAGGGTTGTTGGAGGTAGGGCTATATTTATAGACTCAACCAGACTTGGCAACCAACTGTATAAATGAAGGGAGATGTGACTACTTGTCACAGGAATGTGACAGAAAGAGTTTTTGTTAAGGTATATATTGGACCAGATGACCTTTGAGGTTTCTTCCAATTCTGAGATTCTAAGCCTCTGACTCTGAGCAAATTACTTTCTCTCTTAGTTTCAGTTTCCTCTGGGAAAAAATGGGCATCACTGGGTAAAAATGTGGACTTCAAGTCAGGAAGAACTGAGTTCAAATTCCACCTCAGACTCTTACTAGCTACATGATGCTGGACGAGCCATTCAACCTCTCTCAACCTCAGTTTCCTCATCTGTTAAAAAAGAAAAAGATAAAAATAACACCTACCTCCCAGGGTTATTGTAAGAATCCACTGATATCACAAGTACGGTGCCTTGCAAACCTCAAAGTATTATATAAATGCTAGCTCTTAGCTATTCTTCATAGAGTACTTATTTCATAGAGTAATTTCAAGAAAAGTGATTTCTAAGCCATGAATTACTGTAGAAATCTATTAATAGTATCATCGAAGCAATTTTTATAGACTTTTGAGGTGGAGAGATGATCTATTCTTATCTTGAAACCTAGGAGTCATCCTCAAATCCTCACTCTCTCTTACCCCTGATATCTGATCTGGTGCTAATTCCTCTTGATTTTATCTTCTCAACATTTCTTGTATATGATCTGCTTCTCTCCCTTGACACTGTAGCAAGCTCTCATCATTTCATGCCTACACTGTTGCAATAGATTTCTGGGTAGTCTTCCTGATTCAAGTCTCTCTCCACTCCATCCATCCTCCACTCAGCTGTTAAATTAATTTTCCTAAAGTACAGATCTGACCACATCATCTCCCCTGTTCAATAACCTCCAGGATCAAAGCTAAAATCCTCTGGCATTCAAAACCTTCATGACCTAGCCCACTCCTACCTTTCCAGTTTTCTTCCTTACTCTCCCCTTGCCCCCTCCCCACTCCCACAAGAACTCCTTGCTTCCTGGAACAAGACAGTCTATTTCCTGACTCTGGGCATTTTTCCTGGCTGCTCCTCATGCCTGGAATTTCCCGTCCCCCCATATCTCAGCTTTCTGGCTTCCCTGGCTTTCTTCAAGTCCCAGCTAAAATCCCTCCTACTATAGGAAGCCTTTCCCAGCTCCCCTAATGTCCAGCCTTCCCTTGGATATTATCTCCAATTTACCCCATCCATCCATCCATCCATCCATCCATATATATATATATATATATATATATATATATATATATATATATATATATATATATATATATATATATATATATATGTATACATGTATATGTATCTTGTTTGTATATAATAGCTTGTATTCCCCACCCTATTGGGAGCTAGAGAACAAGGACTATATTTTGCCTTTCTTGTTACTCACAGTGCTTAGCACAGTGCCTAGTACGTAGTAGGTGCTTAATAAATACTCACTGACTGACTCATCAAGAAAGAAACAAGGCTCAGTGGACAGGGACTTACTGAAAGTAACACAGCTATTAAGAAACTAATTCAGGATTTGAACCCAAGATCTCTGACTCCAGGGACACCATACTGACTCATTTCAAAACATGCTTCACAGAAAAATTGAAGGGAGAAGGCATCTAGCCTCTGTATCCCATGGTCTGTAGCTTGCAGCCAGAGGCCTCTAGTGAATTCCCCAAAGCAGCATTGTTCACTCAGTGGGATTCAAGCCTCCACTCTGATCTCCTCTCCTGGGCAGGCTGGCGAGGAGGTGGGACTGAGGTGGAGGGTGGGAAAAAAAGAGACCTCAACCAGGACAATTTCATTGCTCTGGGTTATAAAGCCTAGGAATGTGCTGCACACCATCTCCATTACATTGTTTTTCCTTCTTGACTATCTACTCAGCCCCTTAGCTGATCAGCAACTCCAACTCTGTCAATAACCAGAAATACTCTCCATTATAAGGGCAGACTGAACTCTCTAAGTGTATAACCATCAGAACTGTGAGCCAACACACCTAGTGAGGCCGCCAAGAAAATCAGCTTGAGTGCCCCAGGCTAATACTAACAAAAGCTAGTATTTATATAGTGTTTTAAAATTTATGTGGCACTTTGCAAACATTATCACACTTGATCTTTACAACAACCCTGGGAAGTAGGTGCTATTATTGTACATAGCGCCCATTTTACAGTTGAGGAAACTGAGGCAAGTTAGGATAAATGACTTACCCAGGAGCATTTAGCTGTTATGTCAGAGGTTAGATTTGAAATCAGGTTTTCCCGATTCCAGGTTCAACACTCTTATCCATTATACTATCTTTCTGTCTCCAATTAAATCTATTATTTTTACTACGTATGTCAGGTGCTAACATGAAGTCAATGATCTCAGACAATATCTAACTTATGGTTAGAAAATTCTTTATAATATGCTTCTAATTCCTGATGAAGATTCTGTATCCCTCTAAAAAACTAGGGATTCCCTTCACGTGTGTATCTATATGTGTATTTGTGTGTTCCTTAGGTTTGTGTGGCAATGGCAACTACAGAGTCACTTTTCTCCCTAAGTCCTCTTTGATTGTCATGCAAATGAAATCGAGCAATAATTTAAAAAATAAATAAATAAATGAAGAAGGTGAGATCATTGCCCTCTAGCCTCTCGGCTCATATTCCTGCTTTTATTATGTACATTTGACAGCACCATCAATAATGAGATAATATTTGTAAAGTTTAGCACAGCGTCTGGCACAAAGTGGGTACTCAATAAATGCTTGTTCTCTTCTCATTCTACTACCCATTCCAATTTTAGGGGCAGGAAGGGGTGTTGTGAAATCAAACAATAGAGTGTCACAATGCCAGGAAGGTCAGGAATGATTGTGTCCACATAGATATCCTCCCTGTGTGTCACCTAGCTTAGTTCTAAATAGCTCCTCCCTGATTCAATTCGATGAACATTAATTAAGCACCTATTATGTGCCAGGCACTGTGCTAAGCATTGGGGATAGAAATAAGAAAAAAGACATTCTCTGGCCTCAAGGAGTTTATAATCTAATGAGAGAAGGCAATATGCAATAGGAAGCAGAGGGTTAGAGTTTGGGAAGGGACAAGGGGTATGACATTCCCTGGAATAGAAATCAAGTAGAGTTGTGGATGGAAGGTGGAGGATTACCTAGAAAGTTCTGAGCTCTCTATAAAGGCAGTATGCCACTGGCCCTCCTACCACATCCAGAATATACACATAAGTTTTGTGCTAGTCAAAAATACAATTGATATCTTTTGTTACTACACCATCTGATTTTCTGCTTTTATTCCTTCCCTCTACTCTTTCCTAGAAGGTACCCTCTAAAACAAAGAGAAAAGAAAAAAGAGGAAGAGCAAAAAAAAAATCAGCAAAATCTATCAACACGTTGAAAAAAATCTGATGATATATGCAATATTCCTTATCCATACTACCCTTCACCTCTGTAAAGGAGTGGGGGAAAGTATCTTTTCATATCTCTTCTTTGGGGCCAAGCTTGTTCTTTATAATTTTGCCATATTACTTTTCAATTATGTTGTGGTTGTTGTTTTTTCTATTTAGTTGTATTTATTGTGTGTATTGTTCTCTTGGGTCTGCTTACTCCACTTTGTATCAGTTTATCCAAGTCTTCCTATCCTTCTCTGAATTCCTTGTAGTCATTACTTCTTACAGCACAATCTCATTACATTCATGTACTACTCCAATTTATTTAGCAATTTCCCGATTGATTAGCATCTACTTTGTTTCCAGTAGAACTTAGAATATTACAAGGCGGCAGAGGCAGAAGGAAATTTGGAGATAATTTAGTTCAATTGTCCCCACCCCCCACCCCCAACTTTGCAGAGTCTCATGGCTAATTAATAGCAAGCAGAGCCTCAAAGCCTTAGGTTCTATGTCCAGACCACTATTACTACTGCCATGGTACTTCCTACAAACTCCTTAGCTGAGTATACACAGCACTTCGTTGTCTAATTACAACCTGTTTGATTTCCCATGGTTCCCTGACATGTATTTAATGGTGCAGCCAAACTAAAGTTGTTGTTCACTTGTTTCAGTTGTATCAGTCTCTTTGTGACCCTTTCTGGGGTTTTCTTGGCAAAGATACTGGAGTGGTTTGCCATTTTCCTCTCCAGTTTACTTTACAGATGAGGAAACTGAGGCAAATGGTATTAAGTGACTTGGTCAGGTTACACAGCTGCTAAGTGTCTGAGGCTGCATTTGAACTCAGGAAGATGAGCCTTCCCGACTCTAGGTCTGGCACTCTATCCACTGTGCCGATTAACATACTTGCCTGGAAGCCATACCCCTCTGCTTTACTGCTTTATATGACTTTGCTTTTTCTAGTCTGTCCCCAGCATTTCAAGGGCTAGCTCCAAACTCACCTCTTCCATAAAGCTTGCACTGATTTCCCCAGCCAGAAGTGCTCTTTCTAGCCTCTGAACAGTGCTTTGTACCTCTTTGATATGTCATCCTCCTTTCTATCTTCCACACAGGTATCTGTGTGCCAATCTTATCCTTCCTGTCTTTACCAGTCTATGAGTTGATGTCAACTACAGTTGACTCCTTTTACTCCTTCTCTTCCTACCTCTGAGCATTGTCCTCTTCTTCCCCCTCAGTTTCAACAGAATACGTTCCCTTGGTTTGTAGGAAGGGGAAAAAAATGCCTCACAGTTTGTGGATGATTTCTAAAATAGCTCTTTGTCATGGCCCAGAGAGTGATACCTATGAATTCTAGGTAAGTGCCAATGGCTGTGTGTGCTTGTATGGTCTATATAAGTAGCAAGGATCAAAGATGCTAATGTGTTCTGTGTAAAAGTCAGTGACTGTAGGCTCCGATATGTTCCATGTAAATGATTGCATAATTGATGTATTCCATGTAAATCAGAGGAATTTCTTGTGTTCTTAGTGAATATATGTATTGTGATCATATGTATTGGCTTTCATATAACTGTGCCTGGCTGTACTGGGTTCTCAAATGCCCATGTGCTTCATGTAAGTGACAATGACTGTATGCACTGTGTTCCATGCATAAGTGGTGATGTGTACCACCATGCTGTTTGTATATACATTTCAGAGATTCATATGCCTTTTTCTGTGTAAATGGCATTCTTGTTCATGTCTTTCCTATGAAAATTAAAATGCTTCAAGTGATGATTTGCATTCTAGATAAATGGAAATGTTTGCAGGTAATGAAGTGTCTACTATGTAAATGGAAGTATTGGTATATGCTAATACATTACATATTCTTTGGAATTACAAGTGCTTGTGTATGCTAATGATTGCTTTATGTAAATGAAAGTATTTGTATAAAGTAATGCATAGCCTATACAAATGGATGAGAACCCTGGGTTGTCTCTTTTTTCTTAGTGCTATTTTCCTTCAACACTATCATTTGAGGATCTGAGCCCACTCTGGAAAGATAAAAACCCACTAGCATCCCTAATCCTTCTAGGTTGCCTCTGAGAACAGGCCATGAGACACATTCTAGGCCACCATAAATGTGACTACCTGTATCTGTGCCTGTACAGGAATTCGAGGTAACAATGGTTACATATACAGAACAGCCTTTATTTCACCATACAGAGAATGTATGAAACCCAAAGGAATCACAGGAGCCCATAAACAAATGCAGAAAATACATAAAGGGATTAACAATAACTTGCAAATAATGAACATATTTCTTTCTCCTTTTCTGTGGTTCTTGTCTCCCATTCATGGTCACAAAGTCTTTCTACTCAGTGCCACCCTGTGTGTTAGACTCCTCTTGAAAAGGAAATGAGTTTCATTCAGTGGGGGCAATACCCAACGGTTTTTTTTGGGGGGGCTAGGCAATGGGGTTAAGTGACTTGCCCAGGGTCACACAGCTAGTAAGTGTTATGTATCTGAGGCCAGATTTGAACTCAGGTCCTCCTGAATCCAGGGCCAGTGCTTTATCTACTGCACCACATAGCTGCCCCAATACCCTATATTCTTGTAAATCCCTCTTTTCACCCCCACTCCCGGGCTCATAGAGTCATCACCCTGTGGTTCAACTCCCCCTGGAATGGAAGCATATTCTGGATCTACTAAACAGGCAACCACCTTCCTATCAAACCTGAATTATGTGAATAAGTCATGGAGATGAGGTGAGCAAAGTACAGATTTTTTGTTCCCTCACATTGTAGCTTAGTATCTTATAGTTTCTAGGTGGGTAGAGAGCACTGGACCTGGAGTCAGGAAAACCTGAACTCAAATCTGAATTCAGACACTAGCTGTGTGACACTGGGCAAGTCATTTAATCCCTGGTTGCCTCAGTTTCCTCAACCATAAAATGGGGATAATAATAGCACCTACCTCCCAGGTTGTGTGTGCGGCACAATGTTCAAGACCTTCTCTCTCTAGAAGGCCAGATCTCTGAACTCTTGAATTTGTGATAGTGTTACCAAAATCTCCCTTTGGTGCTGTTCAGAAAATACCTGTTTCTAGCTAAAAGGCTATATTCTGTGACCATGCTGCCTAAGAAATTTACCTCTTCTTACTTGGAGGCAGGAATTCAGGAATGACATTGTCCTTAGAGTCCCCTCTTGGGCCACACATGGATAAGCACATGTACTTCTTTCTATCTACTTTCCCAGAATACTCCACCACTGCCCAGGTGCTGCCTTAGCTGCTGTATCAGTGAACTGCAATAGTTTTGAGACTCAAAGAGGGCTTTGTAGAAGAAATAGCCTATATTTAGTGTGTTTAAGGGAAGGCTGGTGGTTTCCTAGATAGAACTATCCTTGATGGGAATTCAGGAACAACCTGGGTTCAAGACCTCCTATGCCATGTGCTAGCTGTATGACCCTGGCAAATCATTTTATCTCTCAGTGCCCTAGGAAGTCTAAGATTATTTGTTTCAAAGAACTGTCTATGCCAGTGAAGTCAGAGGTTCCCTTCAAAACAAAAAAAAAAATATGTGGGAATCGAGAGAGAGAGACTATGTAACTTAACTGGAGATATCAAAGGCTAGGAGCAGGGGGTGGCTTGGTGACACAATGAATAGAGTGCCAGACCTGGAGTCAGGAAAACCTGAGTTTGAATCTGGTCTCTGACACTTACTAGCTATGTGACCCTGGGTAAGTCGCTTAATTCTGTTTGCCTCAGTTTCCTCATCTATAAAATGAGCTGGGGAAGGAAATGGCAAACCACTCCAGTATTTCTGCCAAGAAAATCCCAAAAGGGGTCAGGAAGAGTCAGACACGACTGAAAAATGACTAGACAACAACAGCAAGAGCATGGAAGATCAAGGAGGAAATGACACTAAGGCTGCCCATCCCCACCTCTACCCTCCAATGGAGCACCAGAAAGTAATACCTTCAAAATGGAAATGGGAAGGGTGGAATTGGAGGAACACCCATGGAGGTTGCCAGAGTTTCCGGTATGGTGGTCTTTGAGCCTTGGCAAGAAGAAAAAGAAGCCCAAGAGAGGGATTTGAAAGGCTGCCTCCAGGATTTAGCATATCATTCCACCAAGCTCATTGTTAGCATCAGAGCAGCCCAGGCTTCAGCTTTTACAAGGAAGAGACATTACCCAGGTGAGTTGGCTTGGTTTCCCCTCTCTGATACACAGGCAAGGAGATACCAGGGCGATATCATAGAATATGGAAGATTCTAGCAGGAAAGTTTCCAGACTTAGCATCAAAGTCCTAGCATCATAGGAGCTTAGATTTAGAGTTGTAAGGAACCTTAGAAGCCCTCTTGTCTAACCTTTTCAGTTTAAATATGAGGAAACTGAGGCTAAGAGTTTAAGTGACTTGCCCAGAGTTGCAGTTCATGTTTATGGCTGGGTTTGAACCCAGATCTTCCTGACTTTAAGCCCAGTGCCCTATCAAAGCCAGGCAAAACGAAGAACATCGGTCATGTCTGGGACAGCTGGATGCTAGAATAATTAGGTCCCTGACCCTCTGGGGGCTACCGTACCAACTCAACCTGCACCAGTGGTAATGTTCTACTCCATTTACATGAAATTCCTCTGCACCTACTTCGAGTCCACTGAGTAAGCAAATTGTGTCCTCAAGTGAAATGAAATAATATTTGTAAATTGATTAGCACAATTGCTGATGGTGTTTAATAAATACTTGTTCCCTTCTCCTTCTCCCTTTCCCTTTAGTTACTCAAGGAAGCAGCTCTGTCTTAACTAGTATTAACAGGGGGTAAAGAACGGTGTGTGAGAGGAAAGCGTGCTGGTTTCCAGTCAGAAGAACTGAGTTAAATCCTCCATTCCACCACAAAAACATTCCATGACATCTGGCAAATCATTTCACTTACCTAGGCCTCAGTTTCCTCATCTGTAAAATGAGGAGGTTGGACTCGATGATCTCTAAAATCGCTCCACCTATACATTGATGATCCTATGAACAAAGAAATGAGGATCTTATACGTTCTTTGAAACCATGTTCACCGTATGCCACTTCCCCAGACTTTTTTTTTCATGTGTTTTTGTAATAGTTCTCTCTTCCAACATGACTGTGAGGGATCATAAGACTTAAAACTGGAAGGAGCCTTAGAGGTGTTTAATCCAATGCCCTTACTTTAGGAATGAGGGTCCAGAGAGTTTTAGTGGTTTGCTTAAGGTCACACAGGTAGTAAATAGCAGAACCACTATTCCCAAAGGGGTTGTCTGACTCTGCGTAAGGGCTGTATAAGGCTGCCTCAGGGACTCTGCTTTAGTCATAGAATATCAGAATCAGAAAACTTGAAAGAATTTGGAGTGTGCCCAGGTCACTGACATCCTTAACCACTACCCCCGACTTGACTTTCCCATTCTTTCAAGCTGTCAGATGGACTGAATTGGCCTTTAGCCTGTGGATGGATGGAGCTGAACAAAACAGTTTAGAGACAAGAGAGTCAGGAATCAAACAGAAGTTTAAGTTCAAAGTGAGGGAAATGGCTTGCAAGCAAGGAAGCAGATTAAACATGTGCCAGGGCCCTGCCCCTAGGGGGTGAACCCAAAATATAGTGGGGGAAACTCAATACTTATGCCAATGATTGTACAGTGTGCTGTAGCCCTGACAATGAAGGGTAACAGCAACAGTGTGACAAGTTTGATTCATAGCAGTACTCCATGACCAGAACTTGCCTAGCTTGTCAGGGGCTTGTCTGAGCTCAGAGAATACCAGGTGCTGATCAAAATAGTACAACAATTATGTGATTTGCCACAGGATGATATCATCTAGAGGGTGAGTGCAAAGGATTGGTGTTATGCCAAGCTCAGCACAGGCTGCTTGCTTGGCCTTAGCTCTGGAAAACAGGATATCTTCTAATATCTTGACAAAGCTATATCTCTCTTCCCTTTACCAGCCAAATTCCTAGAAAAAAAGCTACCTATACTCATGACCTTAGTTTCCTCTCCTCAAATTCATTTCTCAGCCCTTTGCAAGCTGTCTTCCAGCATCAATACTCAACCAAAACTACTATCTCCAGGATTACCAGTTATCTCTTAATTGACAAGTTTAATAATCTTTCTTGGTCTTCAGCTTTCTTGACTTCTTACACCTCTCTGTTATGATAATTTCTCTTCTCATGACATTGCTCTCTCATGATTCTTCTGCTTTTCTGACCACTTCTCATGTTCCCAAAGGTGAAAGTAGTTCAAAACAGAATTCATTACCTTCCCCACTCAAACCTACCCTTCTCCCAGTCTTCCCTAATTCTGTTAAGGGCACCTCCATTCTTCCTTCAATCACCCAGGCTGCAACCTAGGAGTCATTGTCAACTCATCAGTTGCCAAATCTTGTTGATTCTACCCCCACAGAATCCCTTACATCTGTCCCCCTATCTTTACTCACACAGCTATCACCTTAGTTTAGGCCCTCATCACCCATGACCTGGATTATTACAATGACCTCATGGTTGGTCCCCCTGACCCCAGTCTCTCCTATCTCTAATCCTTCCTCCACATAGCTGCCAAAGTGATATTCTGAAAAGAGAGTTCTGACCCTGTCCTTCACCCTGCTCAAAAGTTCTGGTGGCTCCCAATTGCCTTTGGGTTAAAAATACAAATTCCTCTGTTTGGCATTTGAAGACCTTCACAATCTGGCTTCAGCTCAATTTTCCAGATAATACATTAGTCTCTTCCATGTATCTGCAGTCCAGCCAAACTAGACTTACCTACTTGCTGTGCTTCCTATGCAACACTCCATTTCTCATATCTTTTCCTTTGCATGGGTTGTGCTCTGATGTCTGGAATGCACTCCTTACCTATGTATCTTTGAACCCTATCTTCCTTAAATTAAAATATTTACTCAAGGGCTATCCATGTCATGAGATTTTTTTCTGACCCCTTCAGCTGCTATTGCCTCTTCCTTGCCCCTGACCAAAAATTTACTTTATTTGTTTTTTATTTACTTATACAGACATATGTCATTTTTGCACTTTATTTTATTGTGCTTTGCAGATATTGCATTTTTTTCCCCCAAGTTAAAGGTTTGTAACAACCTTGTGTTGAACAAGTTCATTGGTGCCAAATTTCCAACAGCTTGTGCTCACATAATGTCTCTCTGTCATGTTTAGGTAGTTTTTGCAATACTTCAAAATTTTAAATTATTGTTATATCTGTTATGGTGATCTGTGGTCAGTAATCTTTAGTGTTGCTATTGTAATTGTTTTGGGGAGCTACAAGCCACACCCATATAATACCTCAAATTTAATTGATTAATGTTCTGTGTTCTGACTACTCCACCAATCAGCCATCCCCCCATCTCTCTCCCTCTCTTTTGGCCTCCCTATTCCCTGAGACATAACAACATTGAAATTAGGTCAATTAATAAGTTCACAATGGTTTCTAAGTGTTAAAGTGAAAAGAAGACTTCATGAGACAAACTTCATGGCTATCTTACTTTAAGAAATTGCCACAGCCACTCCAATCTACAACAACCATCACCTTGATCAGTCAACAGCCATCACCATCTAGGCAAGACCTTCTACTAACAAAAAGATTATGACTTGCTGAAGGCTCAGATGATGGTTAGCACTTTTCTTTTTTAACAATAAGGTATTTTTAATTAAGGTTTGTCTATTTTTATACCCAATACAATTGCATACTTAATAGGCTACAGTGTGGTGTAAACATAACTTTTATATGCACTGAGAAATCAAAAAATCCATGTGACTTGCTTTATTGCTATATTCAGTATATTACATTGATCTGGATCCGAACCCACAATCTCTGAGGTATTCCTGTGCATGTTTTACTATTTTCTCTGACAGAATGTAAACATCTAGGGGACAAGGACTGTTTTTTTCATCTTTGTATCCTTGGCATCTAGCATATGAGTTCAAGAATGGCATTGTCCATGGACTAGCCTCTTGGGACATTCAGGCAAAGCACTACAGATAATTTCTAGGTACCTCTCCAAGAAGCATATCATGGGTGCTTAGTAGTAGTGAGTGTTCGATAAATGCTTATTGATTGACTGATCTAGCCCAAGCCCTGCCTAGAACAGGAACAGCCTCTACAACATCTAAATAAATAGCTGTCCAACCTCTGCTTAAACACTTTCAGTGATGGAGAACTTACCTTTCAAGGCAGCCCATTCGATCAGGACTGCTCCAATTATGAAGAATTTCTTCTTTATAACTATCTAAAATTTGCCATCCTCTTTCTACTCCCATACTAGTTTTGCCTTCTAGGGTTAAGGGGAGCAATTCTAATCCTTCTTTTCTCTATGGTACCCATAGCTTGGGCCTGGGGATCTGATCTTGTGGATTCCAGAGATGTCCAAGGGAATGATTTATCAAGGCTCTATACCTCGGACAGTTCTGAAACACTCCTCCCCACAAACCCTTAGGAAAGAGTTGAGGATCTGAAGGCTACCTCCTCCCTAAGCAAAGCTGTTGAATAGTTTTGGTAATTCCCCCTAATCTTTGCATGTTTGAGAAAGTCCCCTACTTCACTAAGAGTAGAAAGTCAGGAGCATTGAGAGACTGAGGCTAGGAGAGGAACCTTCTCAAACCCCTATTCCAGTTAATGGGATTCTGCCCTAGCCCAACTGATAGGTCCTAGGCCCATAATAATCAAATCCCCACCTCCTCCCATTCATACAGGGCTTGGAAAAAAAATTTTTTTGAGGCAATTGGGGTTAAGTGACTTGTCCAGGGTCACACAGCTAGTATCAAATATCTGAGGCCAAATTTGAACTCAGGTCCTCCTGACTCTAAGGCTGGAGCCCTATCCACTACGCCACCTCACTTCCCCAGAGCTTGGAAATTTTCAAAGAGGTTTTCCATTGACAAACATATTTTCTCTTTATGACAGCCCTACGAGGAAGACAAGATTTCACTACTGCAGCATAGGCCTTAGGACCTAGAATGTCAACTATAGAAGAGATGTTGGGGATCATCTAGTTCAACCTTCTCATTTTGCAGATGAAAAAATTGAGACCAAAAGATGGAAAGTAACTTGTAATAAGTTACTAGTAATTACTAGTAAGTAGAAAGTAACTAGTAATAAGATAATAGTAAACATTTATGTAGCACTTTAAGGTTTGCTTTATAAAGACATTTCATTTGAGCCTTATAGTAATCCCATGAGGTGAGTGCCAATATTAGCCCCATTTTATAGATAAAGAACCCAGGTTCAGAGAGGTTAGGTGATTTGCCCAGGGTCACATCATTAGTAAGAGTCTGAGGCAAGATTTGGACCCAGGTGTTGTTGATTCCAAGCCCAGCATCTTAACCATCTCAAATGAGGCCACACGATGAGTTAGTGGCTGTGATGAACTGTAGCTCATGCCTCCTGATTGACTCTTCCAGACCAAGCATTGATCAACCTAATTCTTCCCAGGGAAGCCATGCTTGTGTCATACCTTTTGGCAGAATCCAACTGACCTGCTCTGGCCACATGCAAACCTTACTTATTTCCTTGGGCTGTTGTAAGATGATTGTATAAAACCTCATACACAGGGAACTAGAAACTCCCAATATTTGAGTTTGAATCCAGCCTTTCTCACCCTCCGCCTGGCCCTCAAAGGAGCCAGAGCAACCCTCCTCTTCATCCACACTCCTTGATCCTCCCTCTTCATCAGGTTCCTCTTTTGGGAAAAGAGCGAAATCTATCCAGGACAATACTCCCTCAAAGGGGATAACATTTTAAAAGTGGGTTGCAAATACAAAAGAGGGGGGAGATTAAGAAGAGTGGAGATCATATGATCCAATATGACTGATTCCCTTCCCTATATACCCAGCCAGGGAATGAGTAAAGGTAGGCACACCAAGACAAAGGAGAAAGGAAAGAAAGGAATATCATAGAACTTTGGGAAGCATGATGTATGGGGAAAGAGAGTCAAAAGTCCTGAGCGTTTGGAATAAGAAGACCTGAGCTCAAACCCTGGCTCTTTTGCTTAACTACCTGTGTGACCTTGGGCAAGTTCCAATCCCTCTCCGGGCCTCAATTCCCACCCCCACCCCATGAAAATTCGAAGGTTGGATTTAAATTACAAGATCCTCAGATTCTAAATATTCTGCTCCTATAATTAGACCATGTTGAAGGCCCTTTCCAGTTGTAAGACCTCTGCTTCTCTAACCAGTACCGCCCCACTTGTCGCTCTCCATTCTCACCGTTGTCAGTGACACCTGCTCCTTGGCTTTGCGCTTCTGTCTGACTCGGAAGCTAGTCGAGCGCTGTCCAGCGTCCCTGGAGGATGGTGCCCCCAGTTTGGGACCCCGCCCGCCTCAAGCCCACTTCCCCTTTAACGTCGAGCCCCCCAATTCCCTAGCTCCTCGGGAGCCCCCTCCCTCCGCTGGCTGCTCTGATTGGCTGAGCCGATGACTTCACTCTAAAGCCCGCCCTGGGCTGGGGGAATGAAGCGCCAGTTAGGTCTGCGCCGCAGACTGGAAAACAGGCTGTCCCTCGGTTCCGCGCGCCTCACCTTGGCGCGGCCCGGCCCGGCCCGGCCCTGCCCCACTCCCTCCCATCCTATCCCATCCACTGCCAGCAGTCCAGGTGCAGCTGCCTAAGCCCAGAGTTCGGCGCAGCGCCCTGGGTGTGGGCCCTGCAGCCCAGTAGCCCGAGTCCAAGCCCGAGCCCCAGCGGCTCCTTCCCTTCTTCCTTCGGAGCCCCAGTCGAGCCGCCAAGACGCCGCGCGCGGTGCTCCGGGTCAAAAATGGGGCGGCTAAGCTGGCCAAGCCGCCGGCGGCCGAGGCGCCCGGGGCCGGTCCTCCTGGGCTCTACATGGAGCGCTCTCAGAGCCGCCTCAGCCTGTCCGCCTCCTTCGAGGCGCTCGCCATCTACTTCCCCTGCATGAACTCCTTCGACGAAGAGGACGCTGGTGAGAGCCGGGAAGAAGATAGGGAGATGGTGGGGGAGGGAGGCCCGCGGGCTGGCGGAGACTGGGTGGGGGGCTCGGGAGACAAGGGTGGAGGGGTGGGCACGGGGCGAGGCGGGAGTTGGAATTCTGGAGAGGCCTCGGTGGAGGTGAGCGAAGTGATTAAGGATGGTCCCCAGAGATGGGGCACGGAGGGCTGAGAAGATATGGACTAGAGAGAAATAAGGGGCAATAGAAACAGCATTGCTGGCCTTGACACCCGAAGTGGCCCTTGACTGAGGGCTCTGGGATACATGCCCTTCCCCACGAGATGGCCCCCGGGGCGTAGTCTGGTTTTTTAGGCAGTCCCTGAGGAGCTCTAGGAGCAGAATTCAGGGTTGAGACCTCCTGCTTGTACTCAACACGTATGTTCGGCGCCCTGCGCCAACACCGCCCCCCCCTCCAATTTCTAGGGAAGGAGCTTGCTCAAGGCCCCAAGGGCCACCCCCCCCCCCCCCCCCCCCCCGCCAATGCTTTCCTCATCAGAGCTCTTGGCCCAACAGACACTGGGGCAGAATGGGAAAGGAAGAACAGTGCAGATAGAGCTCCTTCCTTCCATCTCTCTATCAATTCCACCTGGGGAAGATCTGTGACTTAAACAGGGATCCTGACTTTGGGCTTTTTTGATCAAGGGTCGCTTCCCCAGGGGAGTGTCCCTAGGGACAAGCCTCTATATGGCTGTTTGGGGAATAGGTTGGAGTTGGCATCATCTAGCAGGCCAAAAAAAAAACACTTGAGGTGCTAGGGCCACATATTTGTTAACCCTTAACCAGAGAAAGAGTGAGAAGGGAGGGTACAGGGTCTTGGGGATATTAAGTAAGAAGAAACTCTGAGGCTTCCAGTTTGGGACCAAACAAAACAGGCAAGTCTGATGGGGTTGTGTGAGGAAGCGGATGGATTTTCTTTTGGTACTTTCTTTCATTTAAGTAAAAGATGGCTTCTAGGAAGCTATCCTCTGTGTGTGTGTGTGTGTGTGTGTGTGTGTGTGTGTGTGTGTGTGTGTGTGTGTGTGTGGTGAAAACTATCTAGTAATATTGGCTTTGGTTCCATTGCAACTATAGTTGCTAACTGGGCCAGAAAAGGGACCAAATGCAAGGACCATAGAATCCTGGATTTAGAGCTGAAAGGGACTTAAAAGACTTAAACCCTTTTCCATTTTACAGATAACCTCTCTGAAACACAGAGAGGTTAAGTAACTTGCCCAGACCCACACAGCAAGTATGGACAAATCCAGTGCTCTATGTGCTACACCATGCTGCCTCTCAAGGCTAGGAGGAGAGACAGAACCATTCTCTGAAAGTCTTCTGTGCTAAGACCAAAACCTGGTTAGCAATAGGCACTTGTGGGGAGGTAGTGGAATAATGGGTTGATCCCTATATGCTTTGGAACAGGGAAGAGGCTTATTTTGTCTGCCCTACTGGTGTAACTGGAGAGAGACAGAATAAGCAGAGAGGATTCAGAGCACCTGGATTTAAATCTCATGTCTGCTAAATACTGTCTGTGTGGTGTTGGACAAGTCATTTCTCCTTCCTGGGCCCTTCAGTTTCCTTATCTGTGAAATGAGGGGGTTGGGCTAGATGGCCTCTTAAGTTCCTTCCTGCTCTGGATCTATGATCTTATTTAAATCTGAAAGAATTTCAAGGATTCTGTGTGGAACTAGACTACCCATACTGACTGACTAGAAAAGCTGATTTGGAGGCTCGGGGGAATGGGGAATAATCCCCTGAATTGTCCCTGAAGCCAGGCTGAGGGACAAAGTCTCCCTCCTTCCCTCTCACCCTTCCCCATGTAGTTGTCTGCTCAGATGCTAACCGTTGCCATTTTGAATGATATCTCTCTCTCCCTGCCCGCCCCCATCCCCATCAGACAGGGAAGAGGGAAAGAATGCCTCCTAAGAAGATATAACAGAACTTCAGGACTAGAAGGGAATATTGACATTCATTGTTCTAAGAAGAAAGATAACTGAATGTCAGAATTGGACTTCACCCTAGGGACCATCTGTTAAGGACTGGAGAGGTGAAGTAAATCCCTTCCTTTCTCTCTCCACTCCCTACACCCATACCAATCCTTTCCCAATCTATAGCTTCACCTCAACATTCCCCTTCTTAAACAAAGAGGTCAACTCTTAGGAGACAAACCCAGCACCCTGGGGGAAGGACTTTGTGCCTCTTCTCCAACTAGGAATGGGAAGCCCCACAGTCTGATGTCATCAGGTGGGGGCAGGGTCAACAGCATGTTTCTCCAACTTGTTCCTTTTTAGGTCAGGAGTATGACAGCAAGAAATCTGACTGTGGAAAAATGACCTGGGATCTAGAAAAGTTTGGGTGGGGGGGAAGCAGCAGTTTACAAAAACCTTTGCTCAGGGCCTTACTGTTTAGTGCCTGGGCTGCAGTGGTGATGGGGGTGGGGCACAGCTTGGACCTTCCATGAGAGTGAGACCAGAGCTTCACCTGCAAAGATTTTCGATTGAAAATCGGAAGCAGAATGCTAGTTGTATGGTTCATTTCTCTTCTGGGTGAAATTTTTAAAAAACGTTTTTGGCTTTTCCTTCTCACTTCTGCTGACGATGATAACCAGTTGCATTTTGCTGGGCTAGTTTCTAAAAGAAGTTGCTTTATCTTAGGGTAAGGGCTAGACTCTACTCTCAGAATACCCTCAGTAGATCCGTAGTCTCATGGGTCTGTGACCCCTCCACCTATGCAGATCGCAGCTCCTCTCCTCTCCGATTACTCATACCTTCTTATATTATTCTCGTCCATGTCTTTTCACCATTCGTCCATAAATCCAGTGGGCTGGAGGCCTTTCTCTAGTTCTTTTAAATGTTTCCAGGGCGCAAATGTAACACTCGGGCCATCCATCTGTTTTCAGTTTAATACCTCACCTATGAATAGTACTTGTTTTCACCGTCTCTGCCTCAAATCCTCCCTGGTGGGGGAAGCAAAGCAGGGGTTATTATTATTTGATTCGAGGAAACTGAGGCCCGGAGAACGGAGGGTCACACGGTTAGGGAGCGGCGGAGCCGGGGTCGAGCCCAAACCTCCGGGCTCTCTGCCAGGGATCTTTCTCACGCTGCTTCGGAACCTTTCAGAAATGGCTTAGCGCTATCTCGCCTCTCCCTCCTCCTCTCAGAAATCCGCTACATCTCCTTCCTTCCCCCGCCGTTCCCCCTTCCTGAGAAAGAAGACTGTGTCCCTGACCGCGCTTCCGGTGAAGCGAGCCCCCTCCTCTGCCCTATGAGAGCCGCTTCTGAGTCATTGCGCAAGGAGCGGCTCCACGAAATGGATCAAACTGGAAATTGTTTCCAGGGTGAAAAAGCTTCCTTTCAGCCTGGCGGGGCTGGGCAGGGAGGCCGGGCCAGCCAGCTGGGTGTGTGTGTGCGCGCGCGCGCAAGATGCATGTGTGGCTGTGGACCCGGCGGCGGCCGTGCCGGGCGTAAGGGGCTAGGGGGAGGGGGGGCGGTCTCTTTCAATAGGTATTAGCTTTAGTTAGAACAAATGCTTGGAGTTTATTGTCACTGTCTTACCGCTAAGTTCAAACTTCATCTGTTAGTACCCGAAAAAGGTGAAGGGAACTCGGAGATGTCCTTGCGTTCTGGTCATTGCCTCAATTCTTCTTCAGCCTGGCTTCCCACTCCCATCACTAAGGAAGATCTTTTAAAGCCTCTTCAGTACCTTTGCATTAAGGGCAGCAAGGGCCCTTCTTAAGAAGCCAGCATCCGCCCTAGTATACTGAGAATCCATACGAATAGAAATGTTTCCCAGGAGACATGTCAGATGATCGGAGGCTCAAAACTGATGAAATTATAGAGTTATTAGCTTCGTTTTTTTTTTTAAATTGCTAAACTGTTGTTTGGGTGCATTGTTGTTAGGAGGTGGATATTGGAGACTTTATTGAAACATGAGTGAGGTGTAAAAAATTCATTAACAATTTTTTTTAGAAAAATCTGATGCTCCCTACACCGCCACCGCAAGGCTGCAGAAGGAAGAATACATTTTTGGTCCAGGAGTAACCCAAGAGCTAGTCTTTCATTGTGTGGAAGATGAAGCTAAATCCCAGAAAGGGGAAGTGACTTGTCCACGGTCACACAGCTGAGACATAGTTTTGCCAGGTCTAGGATAAAGAAAACTCAACAAGGTTAAGTGACTTGTCCAAGGTCACAAATAAGCCAAGACTCACACTCAGGTCCCCCAGGTTCTCATTTCCATGACTTTTCTATTTATACCTCGGCTCCTTTCAACAGTTTATAATTTGTACTGAGGTATAGCTCTTGACTGTCCTTTGAGTGACTCCTTTCCCTCTGCCGAAAGTTGTGGACTGCTTTTTGTGTTAAATTCAGTTATTCAGTATTATTTCATTCTCCTTACTGGAAGACTGTAGTGTAGGGATCCAAATCCCGCTTTAGTTGATTACAATTTTGTTGTGACCTTGGACAAGTCACTTCACTTTTTTGGGCCTCATTTCCCTCATCCATAAAATGACAAAGGGGATCTGTGTTTCTTCCGAGGTCCCTTTCATCTGTTAATCTGATAGTTTGCTGGGATTTCATGGCTGCAGCCGAGGGCACCTCTGGAAGCAGTGTATCCTGGCGATGGGGGAGGGGCGGGAAGATCCACGTGGTGATTATCCCAGCTTAAACCCTCTCCTACTGTTTCCTTCTCAATTTTCGCTGCATTTAGGGAGGTGGATCTAGGAACCCAGTTCCAGTTTGTCCAGCCCTTAAGCTTGGGTAGAAGATTGGCAGCCCATGGGGGGAATTCTGGAATGGGGTTGGCGGGAGAGAAAGATGGGAGGGGGGAGCAAAGAATGACCCCTCCCCGCCCCCTGCCCCCGAGCCAGACCTTCCGTCTTTCAGCAGGTACTTTTTCAATTTGGTCCTCCGGAGGCTACAGCCCTACCCTGGGCGGTGACGGAGGAGGCAGTGGTAGGAAACAGAGCCTAGCCTAGTAGCCATTCGGCTCTGGCCCCCGCAGCTGCAGGAGCGGCGCCAGGATGCTGTGAGCACCGAGAGGAAAGGGAAGAGGTTTCCATGGCAACAGCCCGTCAGCAACGGTCCTCTCCCAGAGGAGCCCAGGCAGTGTCTTCGGGATAGAAGTTTCCTCAGGCGCCCACAGACCAGACCAGCTCCCTTCTCTTCCTTCCCAACCCTTCCTTTTCTTCAGCCTAAAGGATGAGTTTGCGCCGGATCCGGGGTTTAGGCTACAGTTCCTGTAAAACACATGAGGTACCTCCCTCAGTCCTCACGTAGGTCACAATGCCTAGGAAGATACTGCCCAGGTCACCAACGCTCAGAGACTTGGGGAGTCAGCTTTTCAAAACCTGTCGGCAGATTTATTCTTATCACCATACTTCACATTTCTGTAGCACTTTAAGGCCACACACAATTTGCAGTATGTGTAAAATGTACATGGTGCTCTAGTTCTTCCATCTGTATCTATATGTCCTTGTACTATTTTCCTCACAGCGTTGTAGTGTAAAATTTTTGTGCTAAAAAAGAAAAAAACATATGAGGAGGGGAGAGAGAGACAGAGAGAGAGGCAGAGAGAGATAGACACAGAGATAGAGATAAAGACACTCACTCTGGAGGTAGAGGCATGTAGAGCCATGTTCCACATATCGTAAGTTCCATGAGGGCAGGGTCAAGACATCCCTTTACTCTCCCTTCCCTACCCACACTCCCAGTGGCTAGCATGGGGCACTATGACACAGACAAGCTGAGACAGAGATAGACCAATAAACTGCATGACTTCTGAGTCAGGAAAACCCGGGTTCAAATCCAGGTCTGATAAATTCTGATTATCTGACCCTAGGGCAGTCATTTCACCCCTCAGTGCCTTAGGGACAACTCCCTAAGACTATAAATTGCAGGAAAAGTGTTGATCTGTGCTGATAAAGGAAGTTCCTCAACCTGGAAGCACCTTTGTACCAATGACATCACAGGTTCGGTCTCTTAAAAAGCCTTAGTCCTAAAGAGATGTAGCACAGGAGTTATTATTCCGATTCTTACAGAGGCTGCTTCAGAGAGGTTAAGCATCTTTCCTAACGTTCCATTGCAGGTCTTCTGAATAGAAGGCCAGTGTTGCAGCTGCTGCTCTAGTCTCCTAGTTTGTGTGTAGGGTTGTGTATGATGAAGGGAAACTTAGTTATTACGAATAGTCACATTTACATTTCTATAAGCACTTTAGATATATTGTCTTCTTGGATCTTCATAACATCTGAGGAGAACCAGGAAGGGATTTTCTCCGTTTTGCAAAGGAGAGAGGTGCAGGCCAGAGAGATTGTCACTTGCCTGAGGTCATATAACTAGAAAGTAGCAGAAAAAGGATTCAAACCCAGATCTTCCACTCCCTGCCCAGTGATCTTTCTGATGCACCACACTCCCCAAATGGGTCCTCTGGGGCTCTAATCAAGGCAAGGGTAGGGATCAGAGTCAGAACGACACCACTATGGGTCCTCTTCTCTTTCACTGCCATGGTTCCAGAAGCCCCTGGGAATGCCTTCTATATCTCTCTGTTCCCCACCCCTGCCCCTCCTTCTTTGATCTTTTTCTTCCTGTCTTGGCAGAGTTTCTTTCCCAGGACTAGTGTTCCCTTCTGTCCTTGAAATATGACCTGAGACTTTTGATGGGAAACAAACTATCTTCAACCTCTGTGGAGGTGAAAAAGAGTGCAGTCCCTGCCCTTGCAAAACCCATGGTCTAAGTGTATGACTGCTCCTGGTTCCTGTTAATCCAGGGGAGGGGGTTTCTCCCATTTCATTTTCTCCCTAGGGTCAACTGAGCCCCTGCTGCCTCTCCTAAAGCCCTAGCTGTCTTCATGATAGCATAATATGGTAGGAAGGACATTGGACTTAGTGTCAGGAGATCCATTTTCCAGTCAGGGATCTAATAAGTCCATTTATTAATTGTGTGACCCTGTGACACTTTCTTTCTGTGTCCCAATTTCCTTATCTGTAAAATGAGGATAACAATAGTATAATGGAAAAAGGATCTGGAGTCAGAAGATTTGGGTTCCATTTTTTTGTTCCTCTACTTACTAAACCTGGGAAAGTCACAATTTTTCTAAACCTTTCTTTCCTTATCTGTAAAATGGGGTAAATCATGTTAATATTTAGAATACTTCACAGGGCTACTGTAAGGAAAATTTGTGAAGTATTTATGAAGTATTCCACAATATAACCCTTTTTTGGCTATTGCTTGGGAAAAACTGAGAACCCCTTTGGGACTTCTACAGCCAAAGTGAAGCAGGAAATTGGACCAATTATCCAGTTAATTCAATAAAGAATTTTAAAAAATATTTCACTTAAGTTATCCTGAAGGGATTTCCAAGTCTGATTATGTTACTGGGATAATATAGACAAAAGTACCCTTCCCCCACCCTTCCCCACCTATGCGTGCGCCCGTGCGCGCGCACACACACACACACACACACACACACACACACACACAACCAGACTCTGAGTGTTGCTTCTTTTTAAACTTTTTGATCTGAGCTCTCAGGCATTGGCTTGAACCTTGGTCTCTTTGGTAGCAATTATTAATATCTTTGATGTTCATTTTGGAGGTAGAGCCATGTTGCACAGATGGTAAGTTCTATGAAGGCAGGGGCAAACTTTCTATTGCACTCTTTACTCTCCCTTCCCTGTCCACACTCCCAGTGGGCACTATGAACACCAGGTACTTAATGAATGTTAGTTGAATAAATGTGGTTGAATTAAATGTATAGGGAAAAATTTTTTTGGGGGGAAAAGGAATAAGTCCTTGTCTAAGATAGGGAAGGCACCAGAGAATAGTATTCTGAGAGCTTCTTACAAAGGCACCTATATAGATAGAACCTTATGATATAGACTGAAGGAACCTTAGAGACCATCTAGTCCAACTTGTCTCATTTTACTGAGGCCAAGAAAGGGGAGATGAGTTACCTAAAGTCATATAGTGAATTAGTGACAGAGCCAAGGCCAGAAATCTTGGCTTCCTGACTCTCAGCCCAGAGCTCTTTCTAGGACTGCATGGCTACTCTATGTGTGACCATATTTGATCTCGCTCTTGCTGCAGCATCTACTCGACACCTGTCTAGGCAGTTTTCTTTCCTAAATCCTCTCATCTGAGTGTCTTAGATAGCTGTAGTCCTATCCAGCCACTGACTAAGCCTCTGCTGTCCCCTCTCATTTGTCTTTCCAGGGCATGTACCTCCATCTATCTATCTCCCTGGACCCATGCAGGCCAGGTTTGGGTTATATTTAAGGCTTTGCTTTTGACTTGACAACTAGGAACATTCTCTCCCCAGTCTCCCCTCCCTACCACCTCCCTCTTCCCCCCAAGCTGGGCTCTGATTCATTCGGAAACTGACAAGGCTGATGTCAGCTATATTCTTAGCCCCCAGGATTGTAACTGCATTTAGCAGCTCAGTTCATTAACAGTTTTGGAAACAGTACAGGAGTGAGATGTCCCTAAAGAGTCCTTGTGCTGGGTCCCTCATAGGGAAGGAAAGAGGTGAAGGGATGGAGGGGGTGGGGTAAAGACATGTTTAGATCCCTCATTTTATAGATAAGGAAATAAGCTTGTGTGACAAAGTCACACATTGATTAGTGGCAGTCAGGGCAAGAACTCAGGTCCTTAAATCCTGGTCTGGTCTGCTTACCAAGGTACTAAGTGCCTTCATAAAAGGGGCTCTTTGGGATGAAGAGATTCTTTTTGTGTCTGGGATGTGTTAGACAGTGATAGTCAGACCTACTCTGAAAATTGTCCTTGCTATCAGAAGCCTGAGTTTGGAAAGTCATTGAACCCTGCCTATATGATCCCAGAATCTCTAAATAATGACTATCATTACCACTTTCTTAGAAATAATTATGTTCCATTTCTATAGCACTTTGAAATAAGTGGGTTTTTTTGGGCAACAATGCAGAAAAGTGAGTAGTGCAAGTACTACCTCGCTTTACAGCTGAGAAAATTGAGGTACAGTGATGTCTGTGGTCACACTGTTAATAAGTGTCAGAGCTGATGCTTAGACTCACACTCTCAGGCTATTCAAATGATAGAATCACCTACCAGAGCTGAAAAAGACCTCAGAGGCCAACCCTATCGTTTGATACACAAGAACTCTGAGGCTCAAGGTGGTTAAATGACCTGTCCAGGGTCATACAGGTAGTAATTGTCAAAGGTGGGATTTGAACCCAGGTCTTGTAATTCCAGAGCCAGGGCTCTTTTCACTGAACTTTGAAATGGAGTCTTAGAGAACATGTAATCAAATGCTCTTATAATACAGATCAGAGAACTGGGGCTCAAAATTTGGGAGGAACTTGTCTGGTGTCATATAGCTAGTGAATAGCAGAGCCTGGTTCTTCCTACTCCAGAGCCCTCTCCAGGGAAAAGGGCTCAGCAACATCCCTTTGTGGAGAGAACGCTAACTCAATGATCTGAAGACTGAGGTTCTGGTCCCAGCTCTGCCATAAACTCCCTCTGTGACTTTCGGGCTGTCCCTTCCACTCTTGGTGCTCCAGCGTCCTCATCTATAACATGAGAAGATTCAACAAGATGGTTTCGAAGGGCTTCTCCCTACTCTAACAACACAGGAATCCATGATTCACCTAGCGTCCTAGCATTTCACACCTTGGCATAAACAATTCCCACAATTCTTTGCTTATCATTTGAGACATGTGGCCTCTAGTGGGCATTCCATAATTACTTGTTGACTGTTGACTTAATAAATGAAGCACATAAGGGATGCACAATTATAGAGATCCTTTCTCACTTTAGCATCCAAGGGTCATAGCCTTTGTCTCACATGTATTCTAGTGTCTCCTGCCTGAGAAGCACATTTTCAGAACCTTCCTTCCTCTACCATGTCTATAGAGTATTATAAGGAAGTTCCATTTCTACTTTTCCCCTTCCACAGTCATTAGCAGTTAGGGAATTTGTTTTGGAGCTAGCCAAAGGGAGGGATCTGTGATGTCCTAGCAAATTATAGGACATCCTTGCATTTCTTCCACCCTTTGTTCAGTCCATCCAGCAGGAGTCTGGTTCCTGATGTATCCTCTGTGACTAGAGGGGAAGAAGAGAGGCTTAGTATGTGAAATTCCTGGGGTAAGGATGCTGTCCATCATAGAAGTGAGAGATTTAGATAAAACTTCCTAAAGGAGATTTAGGTTGTCAGAGTTGAGAGGGTTCACAGAAAACGGAATATCAGAGCTAGATGGGACCTTAGAACAAAGAATCAATCAACAAGCATTTATTAAGCACCTACTATGTGCCAAGCTCTGGGGATACAAAGACAAAAAAGGAACAGTCCCTGTCCTCAAGGAGCTTATATTCTGTCAAAGGAGACAACTATATATTTATAGATATATTAAAAAATGTCAGAGCTGAAAGCGCCCTTAGGACATAGAATGTCATAACTAGCAGGAACCTTAAAATCATCTACTCCATCATTTTACACATGGGGAAACTGAGGCCCAGTAACTGAGGCCCTTTCCACATTACCAGAGACCCCAATCAATTACCAGTCATTTGGGGAATACCTACTGTGTGCCTCAACTCCACGGGGAACAAAAAAAACAAAGACAAGAACCTTGTCCTCAGCTGAATCTTTGAACATTCTCTCCGATCTCCACCCCTGAAGAAGCTCTTGCTCTCTTTGGAGTCTCCCAGAGATTGCTAGTTTCCGCCTGGCATTACCCTGGGAGCATGTGGGAGGATGTGTCACTAATTGGGGCCCATAATGGGAAATTAATTAGTTTGCAAAGCAAATGTCTCTGATGGAGCCTAGAGCACAGCTTGGGCTGGTTGCCTCCCAGGCCACCCTCCCCCAAACCATCTGGCCCTGGGAAGGGGATTCACTATTTGGGTCAAGGGTCCCCTCCAGACAGTCCCTAGGACTAGTCAGAAGGCTCCTGAAGGTGGAGAAGCTTCAGGGTACATATGAGTGTGTGTGTGTGTGTGTGTGTGTGTGTGTGTGTGCGCGCGCGCATGCCTGCATGTGTGTGTGTATGTGTGTGTGTGTATGAAGGATTAGAAGTTGTTGGGAGTTTGTGATTTCCCTCCTCTTGACCTGTTGAATTCCTATGAAGCTAATGCTACCTCCATTGGGAAGCCTTTCCTGATGCCCTGATTCCACTCCCCTGCCCCAAATGGTAGTGATCTGCTCCCATGGACATTGTTTTGTATATAGTACATTGTTTTGTACCATGCTAATGTATTTCTCCTCCACTGTTCTGAAGTACCTGTGTAGTTTCCTGGGTCTGTGTCTTGTCCTCCTCCTAGACACCTCCTAGTAAGGATCAGGATCCTATCTTAGCTAAAGTTTGTAATTTCCCAATGCCTAGTACAGTGATTTACAAACAGCAGACACTTAACAAATGCTTATGGATGAGTGGATGGGTAATGAACTAATTGATTAATTGCTAAGAATTTCTAAAGACACAAAATATTCTCTGAACTGTTCATAGTCCTTGGAATGAAAGAACCCCAGGGCTTAGCAACAAAAAATATCAATCAGCAAATATTTATCAAGTGCCTACTATGTGCCAGGCACTATGCTAGGTGTGCTGGGAATACAAGTACCAAGAATGAAATAATCTTTCCCCTCAAGGAGCTTATGTTCTAATGAGGGAGATAAGTGCATTTAAAAATACAGCATCAATGTAAAGTGAACAAATACAACTATATTGTTGTTATCGTTGTTGTTTCTCAGTCATTTCAGTCCTCTCTGAGTCTCTGTGACCCCATTTGAGGTTTTCTTGGTAAAGATATTGGCGTGGTCTGCCATTTCCTTCATTTTACAAATGAGGAAACTGAGGCACACAGGGTTAAGTGACTTGCCCAGGGTCATACAGCTAGTAAGTATCTGAGGCTTGATTTGAACTTAGGTCTTCTAGTAGTTAAATACCAAGAAAGCGAAAGCAGTTGAGGAAGACGAATCAACAAAGATTTCAAGCTTTTCTTCTGCTTTTGCTGTTTCCTCATTTGGAGGTACCACTACTAGCCTCGGGTACCCAGCATTTTAAGGGATCTCCCAAATGTTCAGGTTCTTCATGGAAGCCCCCTTCTATGAACTTTTTATACTGTGCCCTCTCCTTGAAAAGTCACTTGTCCTGTGGCCCATCCTTTTAACAGCTTGCCATCTGCTCTCCGAAGTGATGACAATGATTCATGTATCTGATTGCTTGCTAAGTTGTTTATAGCTGATGATAGATAGAACTTGTCTTAGAGTGCTAGGAGTTAGAGATGAAAGGAATCTTAGAAATCAAAGGATCTTGTAATTCTTTGATCACAGGTTAATAGTTAATTGAAAAGTGATAGATTTGGAGTCAGAGGACGTGGGTTCCAATCTCAGCTCTGCTATTTACTGCCTGAGTGATCTGGGGGCCAATCACAACTTGTTGAACCTCAGTTTCTTCATACATTAGATGAAAGGTTCAGAGGCATCACTATGCAACTGAAAAGGCACTGAACTTGGAGTCACAGGACCTGAGTTCGAATTTAGCCTCTTTAACTTACCTCTGTAGCCTTGGGCAAGTCATTTAATCTCTGTAGGCCTCTCTCCTCACCTATGAAAAGAAGGGTTTGAACCAGATGATGTCTAGGAAGCCTCCCAGTGCTAATCCTGTATCTAAATAACCTTTAGAGTCCCTGCCTATGATTTTATAATCTCTTTGAGTCTCAGTGCCCTCTTCTCTAAAATAGGCATACCCTATACTCTTCTAGGGATTGCACAGAATTGTGTGTGGATCAAAAGAGGCATGAATGTAAGACTTATTTAAATCAGTTACAGGTGACTGGGAAAAAGCATGAGCAAAGGTTCAGAGGAGAAAATGAAAATGTCCTGAGTATATTCAGGATTCAGGGAGGAGCTAAGAAAGGGGTAAACTTGTCTGGATAGGCTGTAGGGTGCACATTTGTGGGCAAAAACAGCCTAATCCATATATAGGGGACAAGGATAGGCTATGGTCCGGATGTCTGTGGCGGGGGGGGGGGGTGGGGTGGGGTGGTGAGAATGACACCTTTGTTTCAATATCATTCCTTTGTAACCTTGTGCATGTTACTTCATGCATTAAAAAAATCTTCACCAGACTGTCAAAGGGGGTTATGTCATGTAAGAGGTGAAGAATTCTTGTCCTAGACTTTCCTTACTGTTAGAACTGAAATGACTTGAGGAAATAGAACATGGAAGGTCAGGGCTAAATGGGGCTTTAGAACAGAGACTGTGAAAACTGAAAAAGGGGCTTAGAACAGAGACTATCAGAGGTGGAAGGAATTTTAGAACACAGACCTTAGAAGGTCAGAGCTGGGAGGCCTTAGAGATCATCTGGTCCCACCCTCTTATTTCAAAAAGGGGGGATCTGAGGCTCAGGTAACTTTCCTGTGGTGCCCCAGTGATTGATAAATCAGTTACTAGAACCCAGGCCCCTGACTCCTAGGCAATGCATTTGAATAAAGGAATGGATGGATGAATAAAGCATTTATTAAGGGCTTCCTTCATGCAACACACTTTGCAGAGAACACACCCTGCTGCCCCTTTGTCCTGAGTGCTTCCATTCAGGTCAGGTTTTACTTCCCAGTGTAGGGAGTAAGTCCATTTCTGCACCAAGAATGGCAGCTTGGGTCTGAGCTGCTGCAGGCAGAGAAAGCAGAGAATTTGTCATTAGACTTGACCGGTGGCAGTGGGGCTGGAGAGAATTGGTTTGGAGGCAGAAACAAATTATCCTCCTAGAGTCAAGGCTGGGCCAATTCCAGCTGTGTTACATTATTAAATTTGTAATCTTCATTCTAATGCTTTCCAGCACTGAATAAGAAGCAAATTTAAAATGGGAGCTTTACATTTATGGAATGGAGCTCTTTGTCAAGGTCTCTTGAAACCCTTAATTTCTCTCTAGAGGTGGATTTCTAAATCTCTCTTTTAAAAATAAAATAAAATAAAAAAGAGAAATCTTTCTTAGGTTAAAGTTGGCTTTGAAAGGGTAGAACCTATCTCTGGCCAAAATGGGGGTATTTTTCCCTTGCTTTTGGCCACATCTGGAATTGAGATGTCTTCTTCCTTCCCTAGCCCCAGACCAGATCCTAAAGGAGAGCTGAGGAATAGGAGGATGTCCCTGTAGGTTGCCACGGAAACCAAAAACCCCAAATCTGGGATCTGTTGGGAAAGAGAGGTTGGCAGCCTCTTCTCTATGACAGTGAGCCATAAGCCATCTGCCCTTCAGCAATTTGTAAATGGACATGTGCCTTCGTATCAGAACAACTAGCTCCTGGGACCCCAAGAAACAAGGCTTCAGGCTTAAATGAAAGCTATTCAAGTCAGCCTTTCTCTATCTTTTATTAGTGTGCTCCTGAATTGGTATATTTTGCTTGGGGCACACAATAATGATAAGGATGATGCTAATAATACTAATAACAATAATAAGTACTCATATTTTTGTAGATGCTACAAACATTTAGCATTTGTAAAATGCCTTCACAACCATTACCTCATTTAATCCTCACAGAAACTCTGTCAGGAAGGTAGAGCAAATGTTGCTACTCCCATTTTACAAGTGAGAAAACTGAGGCTTGGGGAGGGGAATTGACATGGAGAGCAGCGGCTGGAAGTTCGCTGAAGGAGCTCGAAGAGATAACATTAGGAGAATGCGAAGATTATGTGGACCGCGAGAGGATGGTGATGACGATCATAATGTTGGCTTATTCTTCCACACACATTGGTTTAGTAAGTCTTGAAAGGATGCCTATTATCATCTCCATTTTAGAGAGGAGGAAACTGAGTCCCATAGATGGAAAATGTCTCATCTAAGGTCTATGGTTTCTGGCAAAGTTAGGACTAGAACATGGCTCTTTGAACTTCTGGTCCAAGATCCCTCTTCCTTTACAGAGGTGCTTCTAGATCTTTCCCCCACCTTATCCCTACCAATGGGATTAATGTTTGTTTTTGAACCTCTCTAAGGTGTCTGTATGGCTCTGTCTCTCCTCTTGGCCTTGATATGTCCTTGAACCTCGAGTGTCCCAGGAAGAGCCTGTGGCCTCAGGTCCTAATCGGGTATCTCACATTTTCTCATGGTTTTGAACTGGGAGGGACCTTTGTGATGAACTAGGTCAACCCTCCCACCTTCCAGAGGAAGAGACTAAGGTGCAGAGGGGAGGCAGTGACTAGCCAACAGTCACCAAAAGTCTGGATTCACACCCAGGTCCAAATCCAATGCTCTTTTCCCTTGCTGCAGTCCTCTCAGCCTCAAATGGCTTGGCTGGATGCAGGTGTAAATCCAGAGACCATCATCTTATCCCAAGTTTGCCCAGCAACCTGACACAAGGAGATTCAGCACTATTAGAGTGCAATTCACGTTTTTCCCTGCTAGCCACAGCCTTCAAAGATTCAAAGCTCCCCAGGATTCATTCCCAGCCTGGCCCTTAATTTAAATACGAGAAGCAGAAGGCCTCCCATCACAAGGAGGGTGTCTATAGGAGCTATTTATATCCCAAGCAGCTTCTAAGGCAGCATCAGTGTGAATTTGCAAGTTGTCTCTTTTCCCAACCTGGTGACCTGGATTAATCCTTGCATCTGATGCCTTCTTCTTTCCTTTCTGTGGAATTAAACCCTCTTCAACCTTAAAGGCACAGCCTAGGTCCTTCTTTCTCTGGGAAGCCTTCCTTGACCACCCCAGCCCACAGAGATCTGCCCCCCAACCCCCACTTTCTGGAGCTCCTACAGCCCCGTTTGCAGCAATCATAGGACAGTGAATGTAACAGGCTGCCTGGTGGAGGTATGTGACCTTCAAATGAAATTCATCATGTCTTCCTGACTATACTGAGAGGAATAGTCATCTCCTAAGTCCTATGAATAGGGCTGAGCACATGATCTCCTCAGTACAGACTGATTGATTGAATGAATGAATGAAGTGAGGGAGGGAGGGAGGGAATGTGAAATTATATAACTCCAAACAACACCTCTGGGGTCCAGAACAAGAAGCATAGAGTAGGTCATTACTATCTCTATGGTCTGGTCTAATTTCCTCTGTGCTAACCTCTCTGAGAACAAGAACTAGGTCTTCATCTCTGAAGCCATCATCTTCCAGCTCAGTAACAGAAGTTACTTAGTAAAGATTTGTTGAACAGAATTGACAACATCCAAAGTCCTCAGGACTTGGGGACTGCACATAAGGCTTTCTCTGAGGGATTGGGGGGGGGATGGAGCAAATCATACTCTGAATCCCCTCTTTCCCATCCTCACTCCCCAAATCTACACATCCTTCAATTCAATTCAATAAACACTTTCTAAGCATATTCTATCTAGGGATTTGGAGTCAGAAAACCTGGATTCAAATTCTGACTCATACTTAGAATCTTACACTTACCCTTTCTGAGCAGCGTTATCCCAATTACAAAATGAGGGTGTTGGGCCAGATGATCTGAAAGATTTCTTGTAGCTCTAAATCTTATGATTCTATGGGCGGGGCACTGGGAAAATAAACTAAGACAGGATTCCGCTCCTGCCCTCATGGAGCTAATAGGCTCATACATAAGTCCCTACAATATTAGGTTGAAGAGAGGTACAAACTAAGTGTTACATGAGATCAATCAGATGACTTAGAGTCGGAAAGAACCTCAGAGGCCATCAGTACAATTCCTTCATTTTATAGATAAACTAAGGCACACAGAGGTTAAATGGCTTGCCCAAGGTCACACAGGTAGCAAATGTCTGAGGTAAGATTTGAAGACAGGCCCACTAATTCTGAAAACAGTACTCTTCCCGTGGTACCACTGACTAGTGGGGTCAAGGGAAGGATTCCTGGAGGAAGAGGCTTGTGAGATAGGCCTCAGAGGATACAGATGACTTCAGCAGGCTGGGGTGGATGGGAAAGGATTCTAGTTACAGGAGATGTCAGGAGCACAGGTGAAAAAAGAGAATGAGGGATCCATGGAATCATTAGCTTATCGAGCTGAAGGGGACCTTGGAGATGATTTAGTCCAATCTCCTCATTTGTGATTCCTTTAGGGATACTGAGTCATTCCTCTTGGATAGATCTTAGGGTGGGTGTTACTGAGCAGGGCTATATGATTTCAGAACTACGCGGGATTTTCAAGATTCTTTAAATCAACCTTTTCATTTTATTTTGTTTGGAAGGGAGCTGAGTCATTTTTTTTACCTAATTTTAGTTAGGTAATTAAGGAGAAAAGTAACAGAACAAAAAGCATAGAGTAGGTCATTACTATCTTTACTGTCTGGTTTATTTATCCCCACCCCCACCACTTGCAGCCCCAGTTTGTCCTTCTGCTTCCTTCTTCCTCCTGTCCTTCCATCCTGGTTGGGAGGGGTGGGAGAGGAGGAATATGGATTAGGAGCATGTCTAGGGGTCCCTCCTTTGAGGCATGGAAAATAATAGTTTGATTAGAATATGCAATAGCGTAAGCCTTTTTTCTAAATGGTACCAGTAGAATAAGACATACATTTTTAGACATGGCCAATGTGGAGATTTGTTTTGCTTAATTATGTTTATTTGTTGCAAGGATTTTGGTTTTTTTTCTTTTTTTCAGTGAAGGGTTGTGGGGTAGGAGATGGAAGAAAAAAATGCTTATTGAAAGAAATTAATTTTTAAAAACCTAATAAATAGTACCAATGTAGGAAAGAGCTAACCTGCAACAAACTAAAGACACAGGCCAGGAGGAAAACCAAAAGTCTTTTTTTGTTTTTACGTACATATTTTAACCTTTTATAGAGAGAGTGTGTCTAGGGACACTCCTCCAACCAAAGCCATCCCATCATTTTATAGTGGAGGAAACCGAGGTTTGGAGAAGCCAGTGACTTTCTCAACATCACACAGCTGAGACAGAGGTATGATCCAGACTCAAGAACTTTCACCCCAGCTGTGCTGCCTAGTGTGATCAGGTTAGAAAGGTGAATTCAAGTTTACCTGGAGTACCAAGCAGCCTTAGAGAGGAAGTAAAGGTCCAGAATAGCAGCATAAAATAATTCCCTGGGTGGGATGTGAAGAAGTGAGGAAGGGAATGAAAGGACAGGGACACAGTTCCACTGATATGATACAGTGTTTTGGTGATTTGGTGATTTTACAAATGGACATTAGGGGCTACTTAGAATCATGGACTAAACTCAAAGATCATCAAATCCAACCCTCTAATTTTATAAAAAAGGACATTGGTATTCAGAGAGGGGGAAATACCCAAAGTGCTTTTTTCCATTAAGCCACATAACCTTCAAGGCCTCCTTCAAGCAAAGATCCTTCTCTAACTAGCCTTCTCCCATATTGATCTTCCCCTTTTTACACTGACTATACCTAGGATAGACTGAAGTCAGACAGAAGAAAGAATTTCCTGAAAATGAGGTTTGGAAAATGCTGGAATGGATTGATGGAAAAGTGGGAGGGGTGCTACATGATCTTCCTTTCCAGGATTCTTGCAGGAGACAAGTGGGCTTCAGGGATCCTTTGTCATATAACTTTGCCTTAAGATGGCCTTGGCTCTTATCTCTGGACTTGGACCTCAGGAAGGACAACTTTGCTTATTCCCCAGCTTCCCCTTTGGTCTTCTGTATGTCTGTCAGAGTCACACCAGGCTCTCTCACCCAAAATTCAGTTCTGATGTTCTTACATTCCTCTTCTATACTCAGTAACATTATGACAAGTACAGGTTCTCCAAAACGGCTTTGAGTAACCCTAACCTTACCTTTTAGGGTAGGTTGACCCTGGAGAGAACAGTGCAGAGAGGCCCTGGACTCCAAGTAAGTCCTCTCCTGCATTAATTTCATCCTGGCTCCTAAAATTAGGCAAATGCTCTTCTTCCTGGTTCCCTGGTAGCTTGGTCTATTCACTGATTTTGTCATTTAACATTTGCTAAACACCAACCATGTATAAAGCTCTATTCTTTGCACTTGGTATACGAAGAAGAGAACACAGATCCTCCTCTCCAGGAAGTTACAGTCCAGTGTGGAGAAGGACAAGCATACAATGAAGTAAGGCACAAGGGAGAGGGAAGTATATGGAATGGAGAGGTAGATTTATGAAAAATTTGAGAGGTCTCTTTTACCTAGAGGGATAGGATATCATCAGGAAAGCCTTCATAGAGGAGGCAGCACTGGTATTGTGCCTTGAAGGAAGGGAGAAATTTCAACAGATGGAGAGGGGAACAAGTCCATTCCAAATGTGAAAGATGTTGTGAACAAAGCCCTGGGGCCAGGAGGCACAATGAGAAGGGGGGACAGAGATACAGAACATTGGTGAGTTTTAGCTTCATCTTGCTTTCCAAGACTGATTTTTTTCCCCTTCCTTTTCCTCCAAAGATAGCTGTCCCTGCTACAATCCCTCCCTTCATATTTGATTCATGTCCTTGGAGTTAAAAATAACCCAAGAGAAAAGGACAAGGACACATTGCCCTGCCCCTCTGTCATTGAGCTGGGGCTTCTCAGTGAGGGGGTGAGGGTGCTGGTGAGGGGGTAGGGATGAGGACAGGAAGGCTGAGAAGCTGATAGCTCAAAGAAATCTCCCTTCCTAACCCATGAGCAGGAGCACACCTTTCCCCAAACCCAACTCAGCTCACTTCCAAACACATCCCTTTCTCCAGAGCTAGTTCATGCGATCCACTAAGAAGAAACCAGTGAAAGGACTGGCTTGCACATCTGTTAAGGGTGAGCTCATAAAAGGCGTTATGGTGTCTAAGGCATTGAATGGCTGACCTGGATTCAAATACCACATTTATACTAGTTGCATAGCTTTTACCAAGTAATTTAAACTATCCAGGCCTCAGTTTCCCCACTTGCAAAATAGAGTACCTACCTCACGAGATTGTTGTGTCATATGAGATAAAATATACAATTTGTAAAAATGTCAGCCTTTGTTAGTGGACAAAGAAGAAGCTTTTCTTATTAGAGTTCCTAAAGTGTCATAGAATGGACCTGGAAGGGGGTTTGGAATACTGATTATTAAGGGAGAAATGGCTCTGAGAGATCACTGTTCTAACCTCCGTAATGATATAATAACATGGGCAGAATCTGAAGTTCAGAGGAAGCAAAATGACTTGCCCAAGGTCACTAGGGTGAGTTTGTGGCAGATCTGGAACCTCTGTCTCTGCTGACTTCCCCATCCCCATCCCCAAAGCACTTTCCACTCAATCATGCTGCCAAGAGAGGAGGTATTGAGGACGCTGACCAACTTGCTGTTTTCCCTCTCTGCTAAGTCAGACCAGAAGGAAGTATAAGTTTATATTTCATGAAGACAGAATCAGGTTAGATACATTAGATCTTTCAGTCAATGGACAGTGAGACTTTGGAAAGGGTCAGGAGAGAATGTTGCTGTGTGGATGTTTTTTTCCTGAAAAATCTTTATGAGGGGCAGCTAGGTGGTGCAGTGGATAGAGCACCAGCCCTGAAGTCAGGAGGACCTGAGTTCAAATCTGGCCTCAGACCAAACATTTGATACTTACTAGCTGTGTGACCCTGGGCAAGTCACTTAACCCCAATTGCCTTGGAAAAAAAAAAAGAAAAATATTTATGAGTTGCTTGGGGGTGGAAGGGAAGGTTATTGCCCTTTTGCCCAATGGATGGAAGAGGAAGATGATTTTGCCACATCCACGCTCATAATAATAACTAATACTAACTCATGTTTCTTGGGCATTTTATGGTTTAGAAAAAGCACATTCTTCTCAATAGCCCAGCGATATAGGTGGTACAAGAATTGTTCTCCTTCGTTTTTTGGCTGAAGACAGATGAAGTAACTAATCCATGGTCACATAGCTCAGACAAAAGCCAGAATATGAAACTTGGGTTTCTTACTCTAAGTCCAATGGTTCTGTCTAATATCAATCAACAAGCATTTATTAAACATCTACTAGTTGTCAGGGTTGTGCTAGGCACTGACAACATGCCACCTCTCATGCTAAAGTATCAGGAGACATACACAACATGGTGAGCAAGCCCCCCATCAAAGCTCAGCAAACAAAATGTCTGAGGGGCATGGGGTGGTCTTCCTTCTGTAGAGTGTGGAGCCTATTCAGAAAGCCCAATGGAAGGGGTGGGAAACTGCCGTTCCAAGGTGGCTTCTCTCCCAGCCTCCCCATCCAAGGGCAGCTCATCTGAGGCAATGTTGGCTCTCGATGAGCTCTGTGACTGTGAGGCCAGCTGGTTCCAGCTGGTTCTTCTTGGCTCCAGGCAGTCCTGGGAGGGAACTGACAAGAGCTTTCTTCTGTTCAGGCCAAGATGGTCACCAGGAGTAAAGCAAAGAATTGGAATCTTTCAGGGTGGGAAAGACTTGAGGCTGTGATGCAGGACCCCAGAACATGTGGACACCCAACATACACACGTGTAGCTCATTTCTCAAATGCTTCCAGTTTTACCGAGCACTTATCTCAAAACAATCCTATGGGGGAAGCAATCTAAGCTTTTGTTTTCCCCATTTTGTAGATGAGGAAATTGAGGCTCAGAAAGGCATACAGCCACTAAGTGGTGGAGCTAGGATTCAAACCCAGATCTTTCTTGATTCCAAGTCCAGTGCTTTTTCCAAGATGCCATGCTATTACTTTGTGCATGTTTATAATAGCTAGCTTTCACATAGAACTTTAAAGTTTGCAAAGCACTTAACAGTTTACCTCATTTGATTGTCCCCCAAACCTGCAAGGTAGGTGCTATTATCATCCCATTTTTTAGACGAGGAAACTGAGGATGAGAGGTGATAAGTGACTTGACCAGGGTCACATAGCTATTAAGTAGGTGAAGCAAGATTTGAACTTAGGTCTTCTTGACTCCAAGCCTAACATTCTGTCCACTATGCCTCCTAGCTACCTCAGTTTATACACACATTTGTACTCATGAACATACAATGCCCTCACAGAATTACAGAGCTGGAAGGACCCTTAAAGATTTATTTCCTTAATTTTACAAATGGGAAAGCTGAAGCCCAGAGAGCATATTGTTTAAGGCCTCAGTCTCCTTATCTGTAGAATGAGAGGACTTTGACTTCATGACTTCTAAATCGTTTTCCAATTCTCTATCTGTAAGCCTTTGAGCTAGGGTATAGAGTCCAAGTGTCCTGATACCCAGACCAGGGCTCTTTCTATTACTTATGTTCTTGTGAGCCTGGACAGCTTGTGCCTTGAGACCTTTCCAGGTCTGGGACTGAATCCACATGGTTTCTTTAGCCCAAACAGGTGATTCTTTTACAACATTCACTTCCAGTCTTTTTTCTTCTGGGCTTCAGGAAGATGTTTTGGCTGGCAGGAGTCTAGTCCTGTGCCAAAGTAGCCCCCTGCCAAACTCATTTCTATAGCACTTTACAATTTTTTCTACTCACAACAATCCTGTGAATAGAATATATATATATACACATACACACATATGTACCAAGGATTATTATTCCCATTTTACAGATAAGCAAACTGAGACTCAGAGATGTGAAATGATTTTCTGAAGGCTCCAAAGCCAGTAAAAGTCAGCACCCAGGAGGAATTACAGTCTCATTGTCCCTCTGGACATGGTCATCTGATTCATCAGGTTTTTCTCTCCAGCCTCTCTGAAATCACACTTCTACCAACCAAAAGGCTCATTTGGTCCTATGATATGCCCCTCTTCATCATCCCCATCCTCACAATAGGGTAAGATGAGGTTCCCTTTTGGTTCTATTCAGCACTGAGGACAGGGGTAAGCACCTCCCAATTGCTTGCAATAGATTCTGAACTCCTTAAAGGTCTGGAACTTGAAGGGACATTAGAAAGTAAAATGTCTGAGCTGGAAGGCAGCTTAGACATTATCTAGTCCTCCCCATCTCCCCTCCCTCCTCATTTTACAGATAAGGAAGCTGAAGCACAGAGAGAAGAAATCCCTTCTCTGCCTAAAATCACATATGAGTAAGTAATAGAGTCAGGATTCAAGTCTAGATCCTCTTACTGCAAATCCTATCTTCTTTCACCTGTACAAAGCTACTTTCCACAAGGTTAGAGACTAAACTTCCTACTGATCCATTATCCCTCCCATAGGACCCCATCTTCTGTCACTTAGGACTCTGCACACAGTGGGTGCTCATAAACAAGTAACAATTGCCTAGACTGATCCTTCCCTCATCTGTCCTATAGCATTTTGTATTATTCTTATGCACCATCCAATCCAATGTCCTAATTTTAGAAATAGGGAAACTCGGGGTCAAAGCAGCAAGGTGCTGCTTGCTTGACTTGCTCAGGATGACACAGGAGATAAGTAGAAGCTGCATAATGGAGTGGAAAGAGTCTTATCCTTAGAGGAAATAGATTTCAGTCACAATTCTGACATGTACTTGCTGCGTGATGCTCCCAAAAAAGGGATAAAGATGGATTCTGCAAACTAGAAGCCAGGGAGCTTCATTTTCATTTCTGGCAGAATATTAGAATATTTTATTAAAGGCTGGCTAATGCATGTCTAGAAAAGTGGGGATCACCAAGAGCCAATATGACTGTCAAGAATTGGTCGTTTCAGCTTAATCCTATTCACCCCCCTTTTTTTGGACAGGGTCACTAGATTGATAGATTAAGGGAATAGCGTGGACATAGTTCACCTCAAAGTATTTGAGGAAGTGTTCTTGTGGACAAGATGGAAATAAGTGGGCTAGATAATCATGTACTCAGGTAGACTTAGAACTTGTTGGATTGCTGGACACAAAGGATAGCCATTCCTGGTTTGATGTCAACTTGGAAGAAAGTCTCTAGTGAAGTGCCCCTGGCAGCTGTGGTTGGCCTTATCAGTGATGGGTAAAGGGATCTGTGGCATTTAAAAATTCCAATTTGCAGGTAGGAGCGTTAGCTAACAGACTGGATGGCAGAGGACGATCCAAAAGGATCTTGACAGACTAGAACACTGGAGTGAATTGAGTAAGTTAAATGCAAAGTTGAGTTTGACTGCTGAGGCAGCTGGGGGCACAGTGGATAGAGCACTGGGCCTGGAGTTAGCAAGACCCATCTTTGTGAGTTCAAATCTGGCCTCAGACACTTACTGCCTGTGTGACCCTGGGCAAGTCACTTAACCCTGTTTGCCTCAGTTTCCTCATCTGTAAAATGGGCTGGAGAAGGAAATGGCAAACCACTCCAATATCTTTGCCAAGAAAACCCCAAATGGGGCCATGAAGAGTCAGACACAACTGAGACAACTGAACAACAAAGAAGTTAAGTTAAAAATAAAGTCCTACACTTGGGCTCAAAATTCAGTTCCATAGAACAAGACTAGGAGGTGTGGATGTATAGGAGTTTGTCTGAAACAAAAAATCTGGAGAGTTCTGTGGACCACAAATTCAAGATGAGGCAAAAGTCTGATGTGACAGCCAACAAAAGCTTATGTGATCCTAGGGTATGTTAAAATAAGACTGGAAAGATGTTGTTGTCCTGTCCTCTACTCTGGGCAGACTAATCTCAAATATTATGCTCAGTTCTAGAGGCAGAATCATGAAGTAGATAGCCTTGAAGCCAGGAGGTTGAAGGTTGAAGTCCCATCTCCAACAGATAAAAGCTGTGAGACCCTGGTCAAGTCACTTAAGTCTCAGTTCTCTGGGCAGCTATTTAAGACTCTCTAAACAGATGCTTCAAAAAAAAAGGGGGGGGGGAGGAGTCATTCTGCAAGCTAGCAGCCAGGAGCTTCATTTTAATTTCTGGCAAAATGTTAAAATGTATTATTTTAATGGCTGGCTAGTGAATGTCTAGAAAAGTGATGATCGCGAAGAGACAATATGACTCCATCAGTGGTTGGTCATGCCAAGTTAATCCTATTCACTGTGTGTGTGTGTTCATGTGTGTCTTGGTACTCTAAATTGCAGAGAAGGTGCTGGTCAGCATTGACAGAAGGAGTTCCCTTACCCAGGAATTCCTTGTAACAATGAAATCCCAAATCTAGTCCATGTCCCTATCTAGATACCATATTTTAGGAAGGAAATTGGTACTGGACAACATCCGGAGGAGGCTAAGCAGGACGGTTGAGGGTCTCAAGCTCATGTTCTGTGAGCAAAAAATTGGGGAAAGGACTTCATCTGGAGACAATTGAGAGGTGGTGATAACTATCTTATCTTAAGTATTAGGAAGGCTGTCACTTGGAAGAAGAATTGCACTCATTTTGCCTGGCCCCAGAGGGCAGAGTTAGAATAAATGTTGTAAGTTGCAGAGATTTCTTTTTCTTGTAAGGAAAAAATTCTGAACAATTAGAGCGATCTAAAAATGGGAAGGGCGACCTCAGGAGGTAGAGGGCTCCCTGCTTCTGAAGCTCTTCAAACAAAGGCTGCATGATCATCTGTGAGACAGGATATACATTGTGGACAGTATTCTGTTTCAGGTATGGGCTGGTGGGCTCTGAAGTGTCTTCCAGCTCTGAGATACTGACCCTTAACAAGTCACTTCCTCTCTGAGTATCATTTTCATTCTCTGAAAAATGGGATGATAGCACTTGTACCAGCTACTTCATGAGGTTATTATGAAGAAAGTGCTTTTTAAACTATAAGTCACTTTGCAAATGGGAGTTGCTCACAGCTGGTGCAGTGGATGGAGTGCTGGACCTGAAGTCAGGACAGGTCAGAGTTCAAATCTGGCCTCAGATTTGACTCAGGCCCTGGGCAAGCCACTTAACCTTGGTCTGCCTTAGTTTCCTCATCTGTAAAATGAGGATAATAACAGTACCTGCCTCCCATGGTTGTTGTGAGGATCAAATGAAATATTTGTAAAGCACTCTGCAAATATTAAAGTACTTTATAAACATACTACCACCTTGTTTGACAGAGGAGGATACTGAGGCTGGAGGGTGAGGGTGGTACAGGCAGTGGTTTGCCCAAGATAACACAGGTAGAACTGGCATTTGAGCCTAAATCCTCTGACTCCAAAGCCAGGGTGCTTTCCACCACATTCTCTCCTTACAAAAATCTGCTTCACAGAAAAGTCTTCGTGGGGAAGGGAGGAATTCATAACCCATCTTCATGCATCTAATGGTTTATAGCTTGCAGAGCAGGGAGGAATCCGTACTGGAACAGCCCAAAGTAGCTATGCTCCCTTAAGTATTCAGGCCCCTGCCTACATTTCTTCTTCCAAGGCAGTCTGGGGGCGGGGAATGGTGAGGGCAGAGGTGGTTGTATACCTCAGCTGGGCAGATTGAATTGATCTGGACCCAGTGAGACCCCACGAGTACCTTGTGCTCCCTCCACCCCATTATTACATCAACTTCAATGCTTGGCCCTCTGCTCAGCCCTCAGTTAATCACCAGCCCCGATTTGGTCAATATCAATTAACTTCAGTGGAGTCAACAGCTGTGGCCAGACCCAGATTCAATTCTTGCCATTCTCAAGGGGAAAGGTCCGAAGCAACAAGGCTAAGAGGACCAGGGAGCAGGCTACATCTTACTCAGTATGCTAAAAGGCGGGTGCGGTGGAGACAACACTGATGGGACTCAGGATGTCAGGTTCTAGTCCTGAATCTGATGCAGATTGCTACGTGTGTGAGACTCTGGGCAGCTAACCTCTGTAGGCCTCAGTTTCCTCTTTTGCCAGTGAAGGAATTATCCTAGATAGGAGTTCTACTGGATAGGACCTGTCCCTCTCCAATATTCTGTGTCAACCCATGGAAATGTTAAGTTTTTGTGATTTTAAGACCATGAGGAATCTGAAATTGGGGAGTCAGGCAATGACTCTCACAAGGGGGAGGCCACTGGGATGGGGGAGAGCTGTTTCCACCCAGGCCAAAGCATACAGGGTTGGGTCAGAGCCAGTGCTGGCAGGAGCCTGGGGGAGGCGTGTGAGGGTGGGAGCAGCTGGAAATAGCAGGGACTGGGAGTGATGAGCTGGGTGGGGAGGAGAAGGGAGGCAGCAGCCTCTGAAGGTTTTGTCTCTGAGGTGCCAAGAGGCACATCGACCACAGAAAAGAGGCAGCAGGGGGCTGGTCATTTCCCTTCCTCTTCAGGCCTGAACCCAGCTCTAGTGACAGCCAGACAAAAAGGCTTAGCTTAACGTGGACAAAAGGCAGCATGATATATTGGAAAGAATTCTAGGTTTTGAGTTGGAAGGTGTATGTTGGGGTCCCAAATCTTTCCCTTCCTAACTATGTGGCCTTAGGGAAGCCACTTTGAGACTCAGTTTCCACAGCTATAAAATGGGGATAAAAATACTTCCACTGCCTACATCACAGGATTCTGCAAAATGCTAGCTATTATTATCTCATACGTTGGGATCTGGACTAGGGAGTAGGGGGATGGGCCATCTGTCTATCCAGAAGTCAATACTGTACCTAGGGACCCTGGATCTTGAGGTTCAGAGAAGTATAGCTGGGTGGGAAATGATGAAATGACCTTTCTAGATCTCAGTTTCCTTCTCTGTAAAATGAGAGGTTTAGATTAGGTAGGCTCTAAAGTTCTATGACTCTGATTTGAGCTTTGGGGGCTCCACTTTCCTTATCTATCTGGTAAAATCATGAAATTTTCCAGAACCACCCCCCACCCCAGGTCCCCTGGTACCATCTAGCTTTTGCATTCCTCTGCCTTATCAAAATCTTCTGTGCGAAAACCCCCTGATAAACTTACTCACACTCAAGTGTATGGGACTGATAAAGACTAGACACGTAACCCCTGTTTACGGGGATTTACATTGTAACAGAGAACAGAATCTTGTGCCAGAAGAATGAAGAATTAATAGGGGAATTTCAGCCATAGGTTAGAGAGGTGGGGATGGTTGTTTGGAGGCAAGGGCCTTCCCATTGGCCCCCAAATGGCCATCCATTCCACTTGTGCTCTCTTTGATGCAGAAGGCCCCATAAGCCAGTTCTACTCCACCCTCTAGGGGTCTTTAGCTGTGCCTGGTTCCTCACCCACTGTCCCTTTTGTTTGCCCCAGCATGATGCAGACATTGCAAAGGGAGAAGACAGAATGTTAGCTTCTAAGTCTCTGTAGCGTATGGTGGCCAGGCAGTAAGAGACAGTGAAAGCAAGCACTGGACTTGGGGTCAGAAGTGGCTCTTCCACCCTTGCCTGTTTATCTCAGTTTCCTCTTCTGTAGAATGATGAGGTTGTACTAGATGATTGAATCCTAAAGTCCCTTTCAATTCTAGCCATCTCTGAGGCTCCTCCTGGATCTAGGCTTCATGGGGAGCCAATTCCCTAGCTCACACTATCAAGCATAAGAGGCCGCCCCCCCCCAAGGGCAGCTATAGAAGTGCCCTCTCAGCTCCAGCTTCAAGAGTTATTTGTCATTATTCCAGTTTTCTTCTTTCTGGAAAAATGTGTCAGGCCCTGGCGGGAAGAAAGAGAGAAAGAAAGAAATCTTGCTTAGCTCTGCAAAATAGGAGGGTGCGAGGGAGTGGGGGGGGTGAGTTTTCAAAGCAAGTGTTTGACCCCTGATAAAGGCCAGCAGAGTGGGGAGGGGAGAGAGGTGGGGGGGAGGGTTGAGACTGTGTCTGAAATAGTCACTGTATTTGTCTCCATGTGTGTCTTCGTGTTTTCTTCTGGTTGTATGTATCTATAAGGCTCAGCTAGGTGATGCAGTGAATAGAGTACTGGGACTGGAATCAAGAGGATCTGAGTTCAAATCCAGTCTCAGACACTGACTAGTTGTGTGACCCTGAACAAGTCACTTAACCTCTGTTTGCCTCAGTTCTCTTATTGGCAAAATGTGGATAATAGTAGCACCTATTCCCCAGGGTTGTTGTGAGGATCAAATGAGATAATTGTAAAGTGCTTAGCAAAGTGTCTCACACATAGTAGGCACTACATTAATGTTAGTTGTTGTTGTTATCTCAATGGCTATGGAGGTATTTGTATTTCTCTGTGTATGCATGTATCTTTCTGTGTATATCTTCCGAGCTACACATCTCTACGTGGAGATATCTTTGTGTTACCGCATCTCTGCATTTGTGTCTGTTATATGGGTCTCTGGATCTATTTCTGTTCATCTTTCTGTGTCATTTCTATATGTGCTTATGTGGGTCTCTTTTTCTTTGTGTGGGGTTTCAGGTCTGTGTGATTCTATTCCTATGGACATCTGTCTCTGTCTGAGTCTGTGTATAGCTTTCTATCATGCCTGGTGGGGGGCAGAGAGGAGTTCTCTTCCTGTCTGTTTGTCTGTCTCTGGAATGGCTTCTGTCTATTTTTCTTTGTTTAGGTCAGTAGTTGTGTGTGCCTTTGTGTGCATTTTTCTCTGGGCACCTGCCCATCAGTATATATCTGTATATGTGGACATGACTGTCTCTGCGTCATTCTATCTGTATGTTTCGTTGTTCAGTCATTTTTCAGTTGTGTCTGACTCTTCGGTTTTCTTGGAAAAGATACTGGAATGGTTTGCCATTTCCTTGCCCAGCTCATTTTACAGTTCAGGAAATTGAGGCAAATGTGGTTAGATGACTTGACCAGATAATAAGTGTTTAAGGCCAGTTTTGAACTCAGGTCTTCCTGACTCCAGGCCTGGTACTCTATCCACTGTGCCACCTAGCTACCCCTGTATGTGTCTCTGTTTTATGTATGTTTGTATATGTCTATGTGTCTGTGTTTTCTGTCTGCTTGTGTGTAACTTTTTATCTGCATATAGGTACATCTGTCTCTGTGTGTATGTCTGTATGTATGTATCTTGCCATCTATGTATGTCTTTGTGTGCCTGTCAGCATGTGTGTAATTGTCTCTGCATATATCTGTGTACACTTGTACCTCAGTAACAATTGGTTTGGGGTCTGTGTGTTTATCTGTGTATCTTTGCCTGGGTTTGTCTTTTTTGCTTCTTGTCTATTTCTGGGTATATGTATCTTCATACATCTGTGAGTGAGTGTGTGTGTGTGTGTGTGTGTGTGTGTGTGTGTGTGTGTGTCTTTGTATGAGAGTGAGTCTATGAATGTGCCGGTCTGTGTTGAACTCCTCCTAGATACAGGGAGCTCACTCACTGTTTGCTGTTGTTGGACAGCTCCGATTGTTAGAAAATTCTCCTGTATTGGGGGCCAAAACTACCTTTTGGTAACTTTTCTCTTTTGTTCCTAATTTGCCCTGTGGGGACCAGTGAGAACAAGTCTGTCCCTTCTGTCCTCTGATAGCTCTTCCATTACCTGAAGACTGTGATATGTCTCCTGGACCAGCAGCAGAGACTAGTCTCTTCGATTAGTTAGTGCTTATCTAGTAGATACGGTTCTTAAGAGACAAGACAGTTACTTTTTTATTTGAAGGGCAGCTATCTGAAGCATGAGGTACTATAGGGACCTGGGGGAAGAAAGAATTGATAAAGGGTAGAGAGACACCAGAAAAAAAATTCTATGCATCTTTCCCCAGGATGTCAATGCAGAGTCTGCTTCAAATGGGGCAATAAACTGCTTATGTTTATATACTATTTTATAGTTTCAGTCAACAAGCATTTAGTAAGCACCTACTATGTGCCAGGAACTGACTGTGCTAAGAACTGGGGACACAAAGAAAGATTAAAAAAAAAAGACAGTCTCTGCATTCAAAGAACTCACAGTCTAATGAACAAGACAACATACAAACAATTATATACAAACAAGATGCTTACTAGATCAATTGGAGACAATCAACAGAAGGAAGGCCTAGAATGACTAGAATTAAAAGGGATCTGGAAAGGCTTCCTATAGAAGGTGGGATTGTAGCTGGGACTTGAAGGAAGCCAGGGAAGCCAAGCAGTGGAAACAAGGAGAGAAAGCATTCCAGGCATAGGAGACAGTCAGAGAAAATGTAGAATCTGGAAATGGAGTGTTCCCTATGGACTGGCCAGGAGGCACTGTCATTGAATTGCACACAGTATATGGGAGATGGGGTGGGGTGTAAGGAGTAAGAAAGATAGGAAAAAGGTAGGATGGGGCTAAGTTATGAGAGGCTTTACATTTAATATTTTAAAATTAGTATTTCCCCCCAATTACATGTAAAAACAATTTCTAACATTTGTTTTTTAAAATGTTGAGTTCCAAATTCTCTCCCTCCCTCTTCTTCCCCCCTCACTGAGAAGGCAAGCAATTTGACATAGCTTATATACATGGATAGTCATGCAAAATGTATTTCCATGTTAGTCATGTTGTAAAAGAAAACACAGACAAAAAAACAAGAAAAAAGGTAAAGAAAAATATGCTTCTGTCTGCATTTGGATTCCATCAGTTCTTTCTCTGGAAGTGGATATCATTTTCCATCATGAGTCCTTCAGAATTGTCTGGGATCTTTGTCTTGCTGAGAAGAGCTAGGTCTATAAAGGTCAGTCATCACACAATGTGGCTGTTACTGTGTACACTGTTCTCCTGATTCTGCTCGTTTCACCTTGCATCAGTTCATGTAAGTCTTTTATGGAAAGCTTTAAAGATCACACAGATGATTTTGTATCTGATCCTAGAGGCCAGGGGGAGCCAGTGGAATGGATGGAGTATCACCCCCATGAGGGTGACATGCTCTAACCTGCCTCATACAACCCTATGGGTTGGATAGTACAAGTATTATCATACCCATTTTATGCAGGAGGAAACTGAAGTCAAGGAGGACCAGTGATTTGGTCAATATCCCATGGCTAGTAAGTGATGGGTAGAAGACTGAATCCAACTGGATTCTTAAGGGCAGTAAAGTCTAGTAGAGTGAGTATGGGATCTAAGTCAGATGACTTGGGTTCAAATTCCACTTCTGCTGCTTATTACTTCTGTGACCTTAAGCATGTTTAACCTCTTTGGGCCTCGGGTTTTTCCTCCATGAAATAATAATAGCCAGCATTTATATAGCACTTTAAGGTTTGCAAAGTGCTTTACCTGTTTGTAAAATATGCACATATATATCTCACTTGATCCTCACAATCCTATAAGATGGGTACTATTATTATCCCCATTTTATAGATGGGGAAACTGATACTGAGAGAGGATAAGTGAAATAGCTAGTAAGTGCCTGAGGCAGGACTTGAACTTATGTCTTCCTCACTTTGAGTCTAGTACTCCATCTGAAACACACCTAGCTGCTCCTTAAGAGCTAGAATTTCTATAGCACTTTAAGTGCTCAAAGAGCCATAAATATGTTATTTTGACCCTCACAACAACCCTATGAGGTAAATGCTATTATTGTCCTCTTTTTGTAGATTTGAAAACTTGAGTCAGAGAGAGGTTAAGTGACTTGCTCAGGTCACACAGTAAGTGTCTGTGGCAGGATCTGAACTCAGGTCTTTCTAACTCCAGGTCTAGTGCTTTGTTCTCTGAGCCACCTAACTGACCCCATGAAGGAGTCTGACTAGCTGATCTCTAAAATCCCTTCTTGCTCAATATTCCATGAAACTATAATCTTAAGCTGTTCTTAGTACAATGTGCAGGTGAGAAACTAACGAGAACTTCCCAGAGTTTTCTTCTCTCCATGTGTATTTATGTCTCCCTCCCTTTTTTCTGTCTTTCACTTGCTTTCCTAGATGGAGATGGCCGGAGACTAAAAGGAGCCATCCAACGAAGCACAGAGACTGGCCTGGCCGTGGAGATGCCCAGTCGGACCTTGCGTCAAGCCAGCCATGAATCCATTGAGGACAGCATGAACAGCTATGGCTCCGAGGGCAAGTGAGTGGAAGGCTTGAAGACCAGAGACCTGGTCTTCAAAGCCCCAATCACCTTGACAAAGTTCTGTCCTAGGCGCTTTTCTTTTCTTTATATAGATTATCTCTCCTCTTCCTCCTCTTCTCCTCTCCTCTTCTCTCCTCTTCTTTTCTCTCCTCTCATTTTTCTTCTCCTCTCCTCTTTCTTTCTCTCCTCTCCTCACATTTTCTCCTCTTCTCTCCTCTCCACTCCTCTCATTCCCCCCTCTCCTCTTTCTCTCTTTTTCTGTCCCTTCTTTCCTTCTTTCTCCTCTCTCTTCCTTCTCTCCTCCTTTTCTCTTCTCCCTCTCTCCCTTCTATTTCCCATCCCCATTTCACCAGCTCATCATCTCTCTGCAGATGACTCCCAGATCTACATATATAGGTCTCATCTTTATCCTGAACTCTAGTCTCACATCACTAATTACCTGTTGGACCCTCCACTTGGAGTTTCCATAGGCATCTCAGTCAGTCAATCCAGTCAGAACTCATTCTCCTTCCCCAAACTCACCCTTCTTCTGAACTTCCTTGTTTTTCCTCAACACCTCTCACATCCATCCACTTCTTGCTAGTTGTTTGATGACTAGCATAATTCAGACCCTCATCGCTTCTCATCTAGACTGCTGCAGGAGTCTTCCGATTGGCTCTCTCTGCCTCCAGTCTCTTTTCTCTCCAGTTCATTTTCCACACAGCTGCCAAATTGATAGTCCCAAAGCCCAAGTCTGACCGTGTCGATTCAGTGTTTCCCTCTTCCCTCTTCAATAAAATGCAAATACTCCTTTTTTCAATTAAAGCCCTTCACACTCTGCCTCCAATCTATCTTTCCACACTGTTTTCACATCATACCCCCTCATGCATTATGCACTTCAACCAAATTGGCCTATCTGCCTTATACACATCTCCCACCTTTGTACCATTGCACAGGCTGTCCCTGACTCCTGGAATGCTTCCCCTCCCTCCTCTTCCTCTTGGAATCCCAACCTCCCTTTCAGGTTCAGTTCAAGTGCCACCCCCTAGGAGAGCCTTTACCTGAACCCCCATTTGTTTGGGTGTCCCCTCTTAAAATTACTTTGCATATGTTTTGCATTTATGTATTGCACATATTGTTTCATCTCAGTAGATTGTAAGTTCACTGAGAGCAAGAATTGCTTGATTTTTGTCTTTTTCTTCCTAGCACTTGCCTCAGTATCTATAGAAAGTGCTTAATAAAGCTGGCCTTATGGTGCTAGGAATGATTTTGGAGTGAGAGAAACTGGATTGGGAGTCAGAGAACCTGGGTTCAAATCCCAGCTCTACCATTTACTTAAGACATGATCCTGGCTCTGCTACCCCCTACTTCTGTGGCCTTGGGCAAGTCCTTTAACTTCTCTGGAGACTCAGTTTCTTTACCTACAAAGGGAGGGACTTACATTTGATGACCTCTAATACTCCAGGATTGAAACCAAACACTGTCTCCAAATCCAACATTTTTTCTACTTCACCGGACTCCAAGCAATTTTCAAAATGAATGTACCTTCTTCCCGAGGATTCCTGGCATGTTATTTGACCCTTTGGAGACATTTTTTTTTCCCGTTTTCTATTAACAAGTATTTATTTTTTCTCCTTTCCTCCTACCCACCCCCAATTTAAAAGGAAAATAGAAAAACAAAACTCTCAAGCAAAGACAAATTCCCACATTTTTGATGTCCCAAAATGTATGCATCCTTTTGCTTCTTGAATCTATTGCCTCTCTGCCAGGAAGTGGGCAATGCATTTCCTCTAACATCCTGTCTGGTCATCACATTGACTAGCATTCTTGAGTTTTTCCAAGTTATTTGTCTTTACAATGTTATTGTTGTTGGATAAATTGTTCTCCTGATTCTTCTGGCTTTACTTGGCTTGAGTTTCTATGGGTCTCCCCAGGTTTCTCAAAATCCATCCCTTTTATCATTTCTTATAGCACAAATGTATTTCATCATATCTATTGTTGTTCAATCATATCCAACTCTTCATGACCGCATTTAGGGTTTTCCTGGCAAAGATACTGGAGCAGTTTGCTATTTCCTTCTACAGCTAATTTTACAGATGGGAAACTGAGACAACAGGGTTAAGTGACTTGCCTAGGGTCACACAGTGTGTGAGGCTGGATTTGAACTAAGGAAGATGACTCCAGACCCGACACTCCATCCTCTGTGCCACCTAGGTGTCCCTCATTATATCCATTACATAATCATAATTCACTCAGCCATTCTCTAGTGTTTGAGGGCATTCTTAAGAGCATTATTTTGACTCTGATACCATCTTTGCAGCAGAGCAAAATCCTGGTGGTGCTTCTTCTACCCAGTACTGCAGAGGGGCTTAACCTTTTTGGTGCCATGGACCCCTTTGGCAGTCTGATAAGGTCTTTGGGCTGCTTCTCAGAATAATATTTTTAAGTAATTGAAGGAAACACTAAATTTAGGTTAGAGGTTAGGGGAAATAAAGATGTGGGTTCCCCCCCCCATCCAAATTTATGGACTCCCTGAGATCTACCCCTGGTTCCTTTGGGGGTCTAGGAGCACCAGATTAGTGAGATAGTGAGCAGAGCAGTGTTTCACAGTGGAAAGAATATTGAGTCTGGAATTAGAAGACCCAGGTTTCAATCTCACTTCTGTGACTTCCTACTTGTGTGGCCTTGAACAAGTCATTGTCCCTCTTTGGCCTCAGCTTCCTCATCTGTAAAGTAGAGGATTAGAAACTCACTTTTCCTCAGGATCATAGACTTGGAGTAGAAAGGAACCTTCAAGGTCACAAGGTAAAGATGAGGTTGTTGGAGTGGGAAACACCTACATCCCCTCCAGATCTGTATCTAGGAGCCCATGATCAGTGTGGATCAAAGACACAGACTTACCCCCCAGGACTGGGGGAGGTAGATGCAGGTGGACTATGAGGAGGTGTTAACAGGCTGCTGCTTTTACTAGTCACCTCCTCCTTGTTATTAGCAGGTGTTCTGACCTCCTGCAGATCCCAGACTGATGTCAGAGCTCCTGAACAGGAAGGAGCGCTCCGCCCTTCTCTCCCACCTCCTCTCCAAGCTCTAGGAGTGATGGCACCAGGCTGAAAATTGCTCAGCTTTGGCTTAAAAATAGACCCACAGAGGCCCATGTGGTTCTGTGGGATGGAAAGGACGGAAATGAAACATCCAGGCCCCTCCCCTGGGCTGAGGACCAGAACTTCCCAGGGCACCCAACAGCCCCAGAAGACAGCTGTGCCTGCCCAGCCCATTAGACTGCCCAGCTGTCTCAGTGGTACCCCTCTACTCACATATCAGAGGGGCACCTGACCAATGATTTCTAGTGAGTGCATGTGTGTGAACTCATTTACATGTATGTATCAGTGTACATGTTACCTGGGTGAGTACGCAGGTGAATGTTTATGTGCTTCTGTGTGTGCACATATATGTGTTTACCTGTGTGAGTACATTACTAGTGTATGTACATCTTCACAAGTATGAACATGTATGTCTATAGAGGCATAAGTGCATGACTGAGTGTGTGTGTGTATACACACACACACACACACACGTATACCTATGTATACGTATGCCTATATATATAGGTATATATACATATATATATATATACACGTATATACATATATATAAGTATACCTATGTGTGTATATATGTATGTATGTAGACATACACCTGATCTATATATGCATGTACATATACTCAAACACAAACCACACAGTGTACTTACACATAATATACATGCGTGTGCACATGTGTATGTTGTGTATACATGTTCACACATGTGTGTATGTATGAATGTAGCCAGAGTCCTACGTCCCATTAGTATGGGACTCTCTCTTCATCAGTGGAGATCAATGCCCCAGCCTGCATGAGAGACAGGGAGAAGTCAGAGAGAAGAGAAAGGAGAGTCTCTTTGGTGTCAGGGTCTCTTGTGGCTCTTCCCGCCACGTAGCACAGAGGTATCCCTGTGTGGCTCAAAGGGAGACAGAATAGATGTCTCTAGCCTCTGCTCTCCCACTCCCACCCTTCTCTAAGGGAACCATTTCCTGGTAGGAGGGAAGTGGGATGTTTGGGCCAGAATCTACAATGATGTCTACTTGTCTTCCTTAAATATTGTTAGTCCAGTGGATGTAATTTTCAGGTTCAAGCTAAATTTCTGATCTCTATTCATTAATGCAGAAAGGGATGCCCCGAGTTTTCAAGGCTTGACTTCCTTCTTACCAAATACCAATTCCACAACAAGCGTGCATAGCCCTTAGCCACGAAACCCTTTTATCCAAATTGATAGCAAAAAAAAAATCAGAGAAAGTCTACATAGGAAAACATATACCAGACCACACAGAATGAAGGAGCTCTCCCAGTGGGAGGAGGTAAATGCTCAACCAAGAGAGAGTCTCAGATTTCAGTGAAAGGGAAATTTCCCAAAGTCTCTAAGGTAGCCAGCAAGGGATGAAGACTCTCAATTCCTCTCATCCTGGCTTCTTCCCATGGTCTTGTTCTCCCTTTAGCAACCTGAAGTGGGCTTAGTATCATCCATCTTCTACCATATATATGTCTCCATATAGATATAGTTCCCTATATGTGTGTGTGACAGTTTAGCTATATGTGCGAAGCTCTACATGCGAATATGCATTCTTTAACTGGCAATAAGGGGTGGGAGGGGGCAGGGTTAATATTCTTAGAATGTAAACTCCTTAAGAACAAAAATTGTTTCTGTATTCAGTGCCTTTGCATTGCCAGCACCTTGTAATGTGCCTGGCAGTAGTGATCATTGATTGATGGGTTGATTAATTGTGTATGAATTAATTGCGTGTGCTAATGAGTGAGTGCCTATATTTGTGCACATGCTTGTATATGTTTATGCTTGACCTGTAGAATTGGATACGTACCTGATGATAGCTAGAGTTAGCATTTTTATGTGACTGTAAGGTTTGCAAAGCACTTTAGGTATATTGTCTCTTGTTTATCTTCACAACAACCATGGGAGGTAGGTATAATTATTATCCCAATTTTACAGCTGAGGAAACTGAGGCAAACAGTGGTGAAGTGACTTGCCCAGGGTCACACAACCAGCAAGTATCTAAGGCAAAATTGGAACTCAGGTCTTCCTGACTTCAGTCCTATTATTTTATTCACTACACCACCTAGCTGCATATGTATATAGGATACATGTATATAGAATGGGGTATGTTCCTCCCCTACTTTCCATTAGACAGAGTCAGGTTACATGGCTTTGATACAGAGTATGTTCAGATCACAGACACTTCTGTCCCTTGGAGAAAGAGACTCCCTTCTCTGCAGTGGCCTGGTGTCCCTGGGCAGTCTAATGCTGTCAGTCTGCACACAGGTGTGCAGCCTGATATCTGGCTCAAACATTCTTTCACTTATCTCTCCTCCAAGTCTCTTCCTTGACTCAAAGTCCAGGGCCAACAATGCCATCACTCTAGAGGTGAAAGAGCTGAGCTCTGGTCCCTTCTTCCCTTTGCCACTTCATTCCACTCCTTTTCATCCTTGGGCATCTGAGTGTTTGAGTTCTCCACCTTGGAAAGCAGCAGAGTCTGAGCTGGCAGCATGCAGCCATCTTGGCCCTGGACTGGCCAGGGCCAGGCTTTCTTGGCCCAGCCCGCTGCCTGGTTACCAAGCTCTTGAGGACTGCAGGTGTCAGGCCGGCCCCCTCCCCTCCAAGACCATCTGTTGTCTGGGGAAACAGACATACTGGAAAGGCAGGAATAGGTTTGGATGAGCAAATGTGGCAAGGAGTCCTATGCTGTGTGGGACCCCCCTGGGCAGACTTAGGAAGCAACAACAGAAAGGGGAGAATGCTGGTTTAAGAGCAGGGAAATATAAGTTTAGGCTACAGCGCAGTCACTAACTTGCTATATATCCTCAGTGAGTCAGTTACCCTTTCTTTTCTTCTTCCTCAGTTTCCTCATCTGTGAAACCAAACAAATTAGACCTGATCATTGCTAAGGTCCCTTCCAGCTCTGACCTTCTGTGTTCTAAGGTCACTTCCAGCTCTGACTGTCCATGTTCTAAGACCCTCTTCCAGCTCTCATATACTATTCTCTAGGCTTCCTTCCAGCATGTTCTAAGGTCACTTCCAGCTCTGACTGTCCATGTTCTAAGACCCTCTTCCAGCTCTCATATACTATTCTCTAGGCTTCCTTCTAGCTCTGACATTCTATGTTCTGTTACTTTAAGTGAGTGTGTGCAGGTAGACGGAATATTTTCTTTCCCCTTAACTTTACATGTGCTGCCTCTGCATGTGTGCATGTATGTGTGTATGCATGTGTGGCATATGTGTATATCTGTGCCTATGTGGACATCTAGGGGTCAAAACTGCTTGGGCTTTTTATTTACAATACATCCTTGCACATAATGAATGTTTGTTGATTGGCTTACTGATGTTCAAATCAAAGTTTGTCATAACTAGAATCAGTCACTATTAAGACCAGGGCTCTCATGAGCATCTTAGAATTATAGGATCAGAAGCTGGGATTAACTTGTAGGATCAAGTTGCCCAAGTCCCCTCTCTCGTTCTGGAGAGGAGAAGACAGAGGCTGAGAAGTAGATGGGAGGGGGAAAGGTGACTTACTTGAGGTCATTAGCCAGTGGCAAAGCTAGAATTTGCTTCCAGTTCTTTTGCTGCACAAGCCAATATTCTCATTATACTGCTTTGTTTTCCAGATTCTGGATGAAACTGAGAAAAGTTAATGCATTTGGAAAATAAAATGGAAGCTTGACAGTTTTAATGATTGAGGACACTGTGTATCCAAGAGCTAACCCAATCCCAAAAGCTAATCAATAAAACATCCGGGAGGTTCAAATAAATGAGCATAACTCATAAAATTTGAAATGCAGGAAATTTCATTTTGCAGTTGTTGTTTTTAAAGGAAAGCAAGGATTTTTGTCCAATCCTGGACTCCTACCTCCACCTTAGATAAATAAAGCAGTGTCATTAACTCCCTGGGTGACTTTAGACAAGATATTTCCTCTCTCTGAGTCTCAGTTTCCCTACTTGTACTATGAGAGGGTCAGATTAAATGGTTTCCAAGGTCGCTTCTAAATCTTATATTCTATATTATATTTCAGGCCTAGAACTTTGTGTTCTCTGGCCAGAATTCCTTCCAGATTTTGCTTCCTATTGCTTCCTATCTTCTGAAGTTCTTTCCAGGACTGGCATTCTATGTGTCCTAAGGTTCCTTCTAGCTCTGAGATTCTATGTTCTATGTTCTAGGCTCCTCCCCCAACTCTGATGTTCTTTGTTGCATGTTCTAAACTCACTTCCAGCATTAATCCATGTTATCTAATCCAACTGCTACCTTGAAAAGACTTCCTCTCATGCCTGCCTCTTAATTTCTCTGGCTTATTTCAAGCCTCAGCTCAAATCCCACCTTCTGCAAGATTTATTTCCTAGACCAGGGGTGGGGAACCTGCGGCCTCAAGGCCCCATGTGGCCTTCTAGTTCCTTGAGTGTGGCCCTTTGACTGAGTCCAACTTCGACTCCTTCAAGTCCCGAGCAGGGAATTTTGCCATCTCTTTGTGTCCCTCACGCTTTAGCACGGTGCTGACACGTAGCTTATTGACTAACTAATAGACTGCCACGTATCTGACCAATGGTAATCCAGTATCCTGCTTGCAGATCTTCAGTGAAAGGGAACTATAACCTCTGGAGGCAGGTTTCTTCAAGATTTAACATTTTCTGTTCTCTGCCCTAAGGTTCTTAGGGTATATAACTTTCTGGAGCTGCAACCCAGAGGACCTTCCTAGCAGGAGAGGCCCTGGGAAGCCAGCTGCACAATAAGAAAAAAGGCAGCAGCCTAGGCATCACAAACAATTACAGATAATTACCTCACTGTCAGTCTCACCATTGTCTCCTCCGGATCCTGCCGGGAGCTGGCAAAGAAACAGTGGGATGTTAGAGGAAACTTTTAATTTCAGGGTGTTGGAAGCCTCTCTTGGGTCCCCAAGCAGGGCGGGCAAGCTGTGTTGTGGCACCCACAGATTCATAGCAGGTTGATTCAAGAAGGGCCTTTTCCGATTGTCTGGTCCAACCTCCTCATTTTTCTTATTGGGAAAGTGTGGCTCAGAAAGAAGGAAGGGGCTTGCCTCAAGTCCCTCCCCACTTATCATAGGGTTGCACAAAAAGGTAAGTTCTCAATTGACACTAATTTAATGGAATTGAAGTAGGAATTGAAATTATATAGCAGAAAATATTTGGCTCAGGGATTAGGAAGGACTTCTAGCCCTCAACAAATCAAACTTGCCTTCTTCGTAGACTGTTCAATCTAATTCAATCCAGCAGATGATTTCTAGGCATCTACCCATATTCCTTGGCACTAGAGATGTAAAGATTTTTTTAAAATGCCCTGATCCAGGACACATGATACTGGTGCAGATAACTATGAAAAAAAAATGGAATGATATGGTGCTTAAGAGAGACACAAAGAGAGATACAAAGACCTGAGTGAGGTCTGAAGAAAGACAAATAATTTCTAGCTCCTTCCTAGAGGAAGGAGCATTTGAGCTGAACCTTGAAGGATGAGCTGTTCTTCCAAGAGGCAGGGGAATGATGACCTTTGGAGACCCCTGTCTGCTCTCCTCTTCTTAGTAACAGACATGACCTTTTCTTTTTTCCTTGAGGTAATCAGGATTAAGTGACTTGCCCAGGGTTACAAAGTTAGTAAGTGTTTGAGGCCGAATTTGAATTCAGGTCCTCCTAACTCCAGGGCTGGTGCCCTATCCACTGTACTACCTCGCTGACCCGACATGCCCTTTTCTAGTAGCAGACTAAATGTTTTTTTAAGTCCGCAGTGCCCTGATGGAGGAAAGCTCTATGCTGTAGTAGGGTGAAAGAAACAGGTAATGTCTCCTGTACATTCAGATCTCAGGTATAAAAACCAGAGTTCTGAAGTGATTTTTTTATGGTTCCTGGATTTAGAAGTGAAGAAAATGCAAACATCGACCTGAGCCAACTAAGGGCTTCATTCATTCAATGGATGTTTGTTAATAAAAGTTGTTGAATGGATGGATGTGTGAACAGATGGATAGATGTATACAAGGGTGTGTTGGTAAATGTTTAACAACTAACTTTCCAAAAAATGTATGGATGACACATTTTAAAGTTTAATCTGCATTATTAACATTTTCTCTGTCACTTTCTTAAGTCTAGACAATCAATAAAACAATAAATCAAGCCCTGATCTGTAGAGCTTGTCAATTTCATAAGAGTAAATGCTCGCAGTGTATGCTGAACACTAGTATCTTATAAGCCCATTCAAGCTGGCTATAGTACGTCCCTGGATGGGTGGATGGATGGATGGATGGATGGGTGAAAGAAAAGAAGTTCTGCTTATGTGGCAGTAAAGTGTCATAATGGGGGGGGCAGCTAGGTGGCGCAGTGGATAGAGTACCGGCCCTGAAGTCAGGAGGACCTGGGTTCAAATCCGGCCTCAGACCAAACACTTGACACTTACTAGCTGTGTGACCCTGGGCAAGTCACTTAACCCCAATTGCCTAAAAGCAAATAAATAAATAAATAAAAATTAAAAAAAAATAAAGTGTCATAATGGACAAGATGCTAAGCTTGGGGTCAGAAAGACCTGAGTCCCAGTTCTGCCTGGGACACTAGCTGTATAACCCTGAGCAAGTCACCTTAACTTCTTAGCCTCATTTTCCACATTGGTAAAATGGGGATTTTACAAACTACCTCATAAGGCTGTTATGAGGATCAAATGAGCTAATATAAGTAAAGTGCTTCCCAAACTTTACGGAGCTATATAATTGTTAGCTATTATGATGATAATGATTATCTGTGCAGCCAGGGATATCAAGTAATGGACATCTCTAAAACTCTGCCTGCATCCTTGGGCCATCAGGTGGCTACCGCTTAGCAATAGGCAATCTCCAGGCAAGTGGGGAGCAGATGGGATTCCACATGGAGCCACTTCAATGGCAATAAACTGGGCAGTGTATAGTCATAGTATCAAGGGCTGAAAGAGATCTTAGAAAGTATCTAGTTCAACCTTCTAGGTTTTACAAATGAGGAAACAGGTCCTGGAGGGGAAGGGACTTGCCGAATGTCACAGAAGAAATAAACAGCATAACTGAGATTCACATCCAGGCCCTCTAACTTCAAATCTAATGTTCTTCCCATTATCCCACACTGCTTTCAACACTTAGCTAACACAAGTCACATTTCACCTAGAAGACAGCTAGGAGACCTGAATTCAGATTCAACCTCAGACACATACTAGCTGTGTGACCCTGTGCAAGTCACTTAACTTCTTCTGTCTCAGTTTACTGAACTATAAAATGGAGATCATAATAGCACCTAACTCACAGGGTTGTGGTGTGGATTAAATGAGATAAGATTTATAAAGTGCTTAGCATAGTGCTTGGTACCATTTCCTTCCTTCCTCAGGAAGATGTCCTTAACCAGAATAGTCCTTAAGGATCCCTCCCTTCTCTCACCTCTTATAGCACCAGATGATCATTGTATTTATGATTTTTGTCCCCAAATCACAGGATTGTAGATTTAAAGTTGGAAGTGACCTTAAAGTTCATCTAGTCCAAAATCCTAATTCTACAGATGAGGAAACTGAGGCTCAAAGAAGGGAAATGACATGTCACAAAGGTAGTAATTAGCAGAGCCAGGATTTAAACTCAAGTCTTTTGGCTCCTAATCTAGATTTCTTTCTTTACTTTTTTTTAAACTATATCACTTTTTTTGCTGTCTTTTGAGGAAAGAGTAGTGAGCTGTGAATCAAGAGACCCAGGTTCTAGTTTGGACTCTGCCACCAGCTATGTGAGATCTTAATCATATGAAGAGGTCAAACTCTCTGATCAATAAAGTGCCTTCCAGGTCTGATATTCTAGGACTCAGAAATGGTGTACTCAGAGAGTCACCCACAGCCCCAGAACCGGCTCTGATCCTACTTTTTTCCCTTTGGGAACCTGTGCAGAGTTGCAATAATGTTGTGGTAAGGAAATTAGGACTCTCTGGGTTAGGGGAGCCCCTCTTGGGTGGTGTAAGACTCAGTATGACTCCCAATTCCTATCCCCCTGCAGGAGTTCCTGGTGTCTTGAGGATGGGATGGAGGTAACCGGGTATACAAGTCTCTCAAAGGAGACAGTGCCAAGATTTTAGGACTGTCCAGAGTCTTAGAAGAAGCCAACTGAAAGAGACCTTAATGGCTCCTTTTGAGATACGAGTACAGGCTGGTGGAGAGAATGACAGATGGGGCAGAGAAAGGGCCAGTGGAGAGACAGGCAGAGACATAGACTTGATTCAATTATCATCTATATATAGACACCCAGATCTATATATGCAGCCCTAATCACTTTCCTGAACTGCAGGCCAGCATTGCCAACTGCCTGATGGACAATTCTGTCTGGACATCCCATCAGAAGCTCAAATGCAATATACCCCAAACCAGAACTAATGATATTCCTCCCTAAACTAACCCTTCCTCCAAAAATTCCTATTCTGGAGAGGGCACCACCACTCTTCCAGTCACCTAGGTTGGAAAGCTCTGCGTCATTCCTAACTCTTCCCTCTCCCCAAAATAGTCAATTGGTTGCCAAGACTTGTTGATTCTGCCTTCACCACATTAGTTGAATCTGTCTTCTTGCCGCTCAGGTGGTCACTACCCTAGTTCAGGCACCTATGGGCCCTTGTCTAGACTATTGTGTTGTCTTCCTAATGGTTTCCCTGCCTCCAAGCTCTTCCCTCCAATCTGTCTTCCAGTCATACAGTCAATAAACATTTACTAATCACCTGCTAAGTGCCAGGCACTGTGCTAAGTGCTAGGGATACAAAAAAAAGGGGTAAAATATAATATAGTCCCTGCCCTCAAGAAGTTTACAGTATAATGGCCTAGCTCCATACAGATGTCAAAATAATCTTCTAAAGTATGTTGGACCTTTGCACCCTCCTCAAAAACTTTCAGTGGCTCCCCATTGCATTGAATAAAATATAAAGTGCTCAGCTTGGCATTTAAGGCCCTCCATGACCTGGCTGCCATTTAAATCTCCAGCCATATTTCATTCTATTCCTCTTCACCAACGCCCAACTCCACACCTCCTAACAGGCTTTCTCCCATGCCTCCCTCCTCAATTCTGCCTCTTCAAATCCTTCACTTTCTTCAAGGCTTGGCTCACATGTCACCTCCTGGAAATCTTTCTGGATTCCCCTGATTAACGCTTTGTTTCCCCTCCTCAGCTTATTTTATATTTACTTGTATGTGTGCATCATGTATACCCACCCCTTAGAATTGATCTGTGGAGGCAAGTCCTGTGTTTCATTTTTGTCCGGTATCCCCAGCACCTAGCAGAGTACTTTAATGCCTTGTGCATAGCAGAGAATTGGCAAGTATTTGTAGAATTGAATTGAAACTGATGGACAGAGGAAGACGGCAGAGAGGCTGAGGCTGATGAAGAAAAAGGCCAAGGTGGAGACAGAGACCATCAGAAGGTGATAGAAAGAGAACAATAGGCCAAGACCAGTGGGGAGGCAGATGCAGCGATGAAACAGCAATAGGCAGACTGACAGTAATAGACAGACAGACAAAGAGCAAATTGTAGAGGCAGAAACAAAGATTGATAGGGAGGCAAAATCTAATGAGAGAGACAGCAAGGACTGATCAAAATGCAGAAAGAAACAGCTTCTGAGACAGACAACTGGGTGTAGTTCTTGGGGATAGCAGTGTGAGCAACAGAAGTTCCAAGAAGCTATTGGTGAACCAGAAAAACTTTTTTATTAGTGGCCTAACAAGGTCAGGTGTCCCATGTGTGGGCACACCTTACAGAAGGGAGAGCAAAGCTTTTTATTCCTAGGCCTGAATCGCAGTTCCCTCCCTGTTTCCCCATTGGCTGGGTAATGCAGGGTTTACAGCCTATCCGAGTGTCTAATTTCCCCACATGAGTCTCTGCCCCTAATTACATCTCCCACTCCCCACATTTCCTTGTCAACAGCCTGCAGCTGTCAATACCCCAGCAGCTACTCATTACCCTGAGGAGTGATGTGCAGAAGCAATATTCCCAACCACATTTCCTACACAGGTCTCTAAGAGACCCTTCTGAAACCTGTTCTTTCCTCTTCCAGTCTTACCTATGGAGGTGTGTGCCTCGCATCTGACGCTCAGTTCAGTGACTTCCTGGGCAGCATGGGGCCTGCACAATTTGTGGGACGTCAGACTTTAGCCACCACATCCATGGGTGAGTGACCTTCAGACCCCAAGGAGACCCATGGGACGCCAGCCCAAGTGCCCTAAGCTCCCTCTTCCATCACCGAGTCTAGATGGTGCAGCTCCCAGGGCCTGAAACTGAATTCCTTAGCCCCCCTCAGCCTTCACTCAGTACCACTGGGAGCAATTGCCTTGTCTTCCCCAAAGTACTCCCACTAGAAGTTCTGAACTAAGGTAAAGTATGGACCTGTCTTACCCTCTGCAGGCCCTTGGTCTAGGTCTAGGACAGTGATGGCATTGTCCTCAGGGACACCCACCTGAACAGTGAGGCCTGTCCTTGGCCAAGGGAGCTCCTAAATCTATCTTTTTTTTCTGCTTTGGGGGCCTCGTAGGAGACGTGGAGATCGGGTTACAGGAGAGGAATGGACAGCTTGAAGTGGACATCATCCAAGCCCGAGGTCTAACAGCCAAGCCAGGCTCCAAGACCTTGCCAGGTAACCAGGGGGTTCATGAGAATTACTGAACCTCTCACTTGGGACCCACTAAGACTTGGTATAGGCCCTGACCAGTCTATCCTTGATTTTTTTAGATTCTAACCACCACACAGTCAAGATGTAGGTCCTTATCTCCCTGGCATGTTAGTGTCACATCCCCAGCCCAGGCCTGACCTTGACCACAACCCTGCCTTAACCATATTTCTAGTTCTTGTATCCAAACTTGAATGTCCTGAGAAAGGTAGGAGAGGAGGATAGGAAGTCCTGGTCCCTGCTTGGACACAGGGCTGTCCCAAACAAAAGCCGAAGCTGCTCATCAGCATCTTCCTCCAAGGGACGATCCCATCAAGGTCCCCCCTCCCTCCCAGCTCATTCCTCCCATTTTCCCCAGCATCACCTAAACTGTGCTTTGAATATACTTAGCTGGTGAGAGCAAAGAATGATGGGAAACCCTAGGAGCAGAGAGGAAGAGCAGTGGAGAGAACAGTGAGGAGGTATACAGGATGACTGGCTCTCATACCCTGCCCAGACATGAGGCTACCCAAGGCCATTTTCTCTGTCTTCTTACCACCCACCCTTAGGCAGACTCACACCTAGGATCATGGGATTTAGAGCTCAAAAGTACCTTAGGACATAGTATGTTAGAGCTACAAAAGAGCTTAGAAACTAATTTGTCAATACTCATCCCCGACCCCCATTTTTATATAGGAGAAAACTGAGGCCAGGGAGTATAAAAGGACTTTTACAAGGTTGTGTGAATAAGATGTAGGGAGCTGAGCCCTTATCCTCCCTTAGAACCCATCCCTGGTGGACACCTCCTCAATCCAAGATGTACAATGAGGCCTTGGCAGCCTACTTCTCAGGGCCTTCCCCCAGCCAGTGAGAGCCAGGAAACAACCCAATAAGACATTCCTGCCCTCCTGCTCTTTTCCAGCGGCCTACATCAAGGCCTACCTGCTGGAAAATGGTGTGTGCATTGCCAAGAAGAAGACCAAAGTAGCTCGGAAGTCTCTGGATCCCCTGTACAACCAGGTGCTCCTGTTCCCTGAGAGTCCTCAGGGCAAAGTATTGCAGGTGAGGATGGCTGAAGGCTGGGGGCTCAGCTTTTGTAGGATAAGGACCTGGTCTTGGATTAGGGGAGGGGTGGAGAATCTGGACTTAGGGGACATTGAGTCATGGCCTTTGGGGAAGGGGTATCTGGCCTGTGGAAGAACTGGGGACCTGGATTTTGTGGGCAGATGAGAACCTGGCACTTGGTATTTGGGGTAAGATGAGAACCTGGACTATGGGAGAAGTAGGTACCTGGTCTTTGAATGAATGGGAATTGAGCCTATATGAGGATTGGGGGCCTGGTCTTTGGAGGATGAGGACCCGGCCCTTGGTGGGATGGGGACCTGATCTTTGGTGGCATGGGGCAGGCAGGGGAGGTGGGGGAGAGGGAGAATCTGGGCTTTGGGGAAGATTGGACTCTGGTCTGTGGAGGGATGGGAAGATGACCCAGCTGGAAGAACTAAGGCTCTGGTCTTTGAGATATCAGGGCCTAAGGGGACTTAACAAAATGCTTAAATTGTGAAAGAATCTAGGAAAAATGAAATCCCTGGATCTAGGTGGGAATAATACAGAAAAATTTCATAGAGGAGGTGGAATCTCAGCCTTGTAGAGGAATACAAGGAAAACAAGGCTCTAGTCTCCCTGGCCCCCATTATACAACAAGGTGACCATTTTCCTCCCACTCTGGCATCATCCCGAGCCTGAGGCCATTGCTTATACTAAAAAAGCAGCTGACATTTCTGGGGCTCTTTCGAGGGTTACAGAGTGCTTTACATGAATGACCTTTGGTCACTACCACAGCCCTGGGAGGAGGTACCAAAGATACTATTGGTCCCACTTTAATGATGAGGAAAATGAGGTTCTGAGAGGTTAAGTAAGGCCAGCCTGTGGTCATACAGCGACCCAGGGTAGAGCTTTGATCCCAGTTTCTGTCCTGACTCCAGGTCTTTCCACTATACCACTGTTTATGATTGTTAACAAGGATGACTTATAGTGGCCAGCAACAACAAACATTTATTAAGTGACTGCTGTGTGCCAAGTCCTATGCTTAGCGCTAGAAGAAATATATAATTTACATGATAGACAGCCCCTGCCCTCAAGTTTACCATGGCTGAAAGTTTAGATTTGTGGGGGATTTTCCACAGCATTCCAAGTCCTGGGCTAAAGTTGGCAGGAATCTAGAGTTACATGGAAGAGGACAACTTGAGGTATAGTAGGGTAGTGCCAGGAAGGCCATTAATGCCAGGCAGAAGAGTCTAAATTTGACTCAGTGCAGTTGATTGAGAAAGCTGGAAATGCTCAGACACCTAGCCTCAAAGGGGAGTCCATGACAGAGAGAAAAAGGGCTGCCCAGGCTCCTGGGAAGGGCTTCTTCCACCACTGCCTAGACCAAGCGTTGGCAAACTACAACCATTCTACCAAAATTGGAAGTGAGCTGGATTTGGCCCATGGGCCATAGTTGATCAAAGCCAGGCCTGGGAAGTCTCAAATGGTCAGAGGCCCTCTAGTCCAGCTAGAACATAACCCAGGATGCCCTGATTGACATGCTTGATAAGTGGTCATCCAGCCTTAGCCTGCAGACTTCCCCGTGGGAGAGGGAAGCCACCGCCTCCTGATCCAGCCAGAACTACTCTGAGATGGCTCTGATTGTTAGGAAGCTCTAACCTGCCTCACACCTAAGTTCTCCTCTTTGTTGCTGACCATTGTTCTCGGTTCTGTCCCTTGAAGCCCAGTAGAACAGTTTCATCCCCCCCTTCTATGCAACAGTCCTCCAAATAACTTGTCAGCTCCCGAAGCCTCTTTTCCAGGCTACACGTCCCCAATTCCTTCAACTCATCCTCAAAGACATTCGCACTCAAGGTCTTCTACCATTTTGTTCACCCTCCTCTGGCTGCTCTCCAACCAATCAACATCTATCCTAAAATGGAGTATTCAGAATGGGTGAACAATACTATATGTGGCATCTGACCAGGGCAAAACACAGCAAGGACCTCCCTTGTCCTGGACACTATACTTCTCTTAATGATGACTGAGAGTAAATTAGCGTTCTGGGCCTCTTGACACATCTTAAGCTTGCAGTCCACTAAGACCATCAAATCTTTTACAGACAAACTATTGTCTAGCTGTACCTCCTCAGTCTTGTACTTATAACATTGATTTTTAATAACAGTAACAATAGCTCACATTTATATAGCACTTCAAGGTTTGAAAAACACTTTATAAATAATAACTAATTTTATCCTCAAAAAAACCCTGGGAGAGGTGTGCTATTATCCCCATTTTACAGATGAGTAAACTGAGGCAGGCAGAGATTAAGCAACGTGCTCAGGGTCACACAGCTAGTAAATGTCTGAGGTAGGATTTGAACTCAGGTTTTCCTAACTCCGCATCCAGTGTTCTATTCACTGCACCACCCAACTAATTCACATTTTAAATTCAAAGGTAGTACTATAGTCACCCATGTTATATTTCATCTTATTAACTTCTATCTATTGTTCAGTCAATAGAGTTTTTTTGAGGGGGAAAAAACTATGTCACTGAATTTATTAGCTCCTCCTCCTAGCTATAAGTCATCTACAAAATGCTTTAGCCAGCTGTTGAGAGCTGATTGTTAAATTTTCAGTGTGAACGTTTACACCTCAGAAATTGGTAAATGCTATAAATCAGGGTTTGATTTATTGTTTTGTTGGCTGTTTAGACTTAAGAAAGTGATGGAGAAAATGTTAATAATGCAAATTAAACTTAAAAGTGTGTCATACATTTATCTCCCCCCCCTCCAGAGAGCTAGTTGTTAAACATTTACCAGCATACCTTGCATCTGTAACTTTTTTATTAATAAAAATATTAAACAGCAGAGAGCCAAGCACAGACCCCTGTAGCACTTATCTGGAAACCACCTTCCTAGTTGTCATTGAACCATCAATGACCACTCCTCAATTCCTGCCATTCAGTCAGTTCTGAATCTGCTGAACTAGGCCACATCTTGTCTGCAAGAATAGCTCAAGTCTTTGCCAAATGCTTTGCTAAAACCTAGGTCAACTATGTCTACAGCATTCCCCCCACTCCAACAGTCTAGTAACCTGTTAAAAAAATGAGGTTAGTTTGACAGGACTCATCCTTGAAGTCATGCTGTTTTTTAGTGATCATGGCTTCCCTTTCTAGACATTTACTAATCACGCCTTTAATAATACATTCTAAAATATTGTCAGGAATCAAAGTCACTAGTCTATACTTTGCAAGTTCTTTTCTTTTGCCATTTTTGGGGAAAATTTTGGGACTTTGCCCTTTTCCAATCCTGAAGCATCTCCCCAGTTCTCCATAAACTTTCAAAGTTCACTGAATGACTCAGTAATTGACTGTACCTGGTCTTTCAGTACTCAGCTAGGTTGGTGACTTGAACTTGTCAGGAGAAACAAGGTGCACTCCTTCCTGTCTCCTGACTTATCTGAGGTATCACCTCCCCATTAATCACATTTTTCTGTCCTTTCCTGTCTAAAGGTCACTGTCTTTAGCAAAGAAACCAGAAGCCAATTCTCTCAATCATTCTCTCAATCATCCCTAGTCATCATTTCATCCTTCCTGTTCAGTGATCCTATCTTTTTTTGTAGAATCATATCAAAGAAATCCTCTTTCTCTCCAGTATTTAAAAAAACCCCACTCTTTGGATAAGCCTTACTTTTTTTTTTTACCTGCTTCAGTTAATTCTGTGTTTTAGATTAGACATTTTTTTACAGGACTTCTTCACACTTTTGTATTTGCCCTCTATTTACCTACCCTAGCTTCCATTTTCTCTTAATGTTCTTTAAAAATCGAAGTCAGTTGCTGATCTATGCATTAAAATGAGTCTCTTTAGATGACTGCCTTTTTTATCCTCATCAGAATTATTTTTCTTTGTGTCTTGTACATTCTGTTCTTAAGAGCTTCCCAGCCCTTTTGGGCTGACATCTCCAGTAGATTGTTAGGCTAATTTTTAGACTTCTCAATAGCCTGTCATGGAGTTCCCAAGATACAGCAGGAAATCTGTCCCCAAACTATTTGAGTTAGCATTCAAGGTCAGCAGCTAAGCCTGATATCTAGCTTCAATACTCATTCCCTTGGCCATCCCCACCCCCTAATCCATTTCCATATTTCTCTGACCATCCTCCATCTGCTTAGGAAACAACAATGGTTAAGATATCCAGAATGCTTTACATATGGGTAGTGGATAGAGAGCTGATCTTGAAACCAGGAAGATCTGGGTACAAATCTTGCCCTTGATATATACTGGCTATGTGAGCCCACGGGAAAGTCATTGAACCTCTCAGTCTGTGCTCTACCATAATTCTTTAAGGCTGTAAATGGCAGAGAAAATACTGAGTTGCATAAGTAGTGAGAATTTCTTCACTACCAGAGTGTCCTATGCCAATGAAATCACAGGGCCAGTCCCTATCTCTGTTTTACATGTGTGAATGGCTTTTTGGGGGCAACTGGGTGTCACAGAAGATAGAGAACTGGGTCTGGAGTCTGGAAGACTTGAGTTCAAATCCGGCCTCAGACACTTACTTGCTATATGACCCTGGGAAAGTTATTTAACTTTTGTTTGCCTTTTAAATTTTACTCTCTTCTCACAAAAACTTGTGGTGTTGGTAAAAAAAACCAAACAAATCAGTATGTAATCGTCCTCATTTTACAGATTAAGAAACAGAGACCTCCCCCCAAGAAACTGAATAATTTATTTAATGCCACACAGCCAAGCTTAAGTTTCCTTATATTGGAAAGAGCGCTGAAAGAGTTCCAATCTCAACTCCAAAACAAATTTACTGGATTACTTTGGCAAAGTCACATCCCCAGTCTAGAGATGCAATATCTTCATTTGCAAAATGAGAGAATTAGATTTGATGATCTCTGAGGTTCCTTCCTCTTCTAAGCTATTTTCCAGCTTTGACGGTCTGGTCTGTCCACCTCTGACAATTCTATATCTCTGATTTCTAGAGCTGAGGCTGTCAGATGCGCTGGCCCCTGCTCTAGCCATTGGACCTCATGAACTCTGCGCCCCCTTGTGGCAGGATGACACTAGTCCTGAAACTCTTTGGGCTTTCTGTTAACGAATGTGATGCCTCCAAAGAAAAAAGATTCCTGGGCTATGGTGGGAAGGCCATTGGTGACCCTCAGCAGAGGGGATGCACTTCTGTGGCCAATAGCCTCAGAGGCAAGAATTTAATTATGACATATGAAAGGAAAAGAAATAGAGGATTGAGGAGTGGAGCAGTCTTGGGTGGAGTAAAGGACAGATCTGGATTCTGTTCTTACTAGCTCTGTGACCTGGAGCAACTCTCTTCCCTTCTCTGAACCTCAGTTTTTTCGTCTGTAGAAATGGATCAGGGCAGTAGATGGCACAGTGAATAGAGCTCCAGCCTTCGAGTCAGGAAGACCTGAGTTCAAATCCAGCCTCAGACACTGGACACTTACTAGCTGTGTGCCCTTGGGCAAGTCACTTAACCCCAACTGCCTTACCAAAAAAAAAAACAGTGGATCACTTGAGGTCTCAGTGCCTTAGACAATTCTCTAAGACTATAAATTATAGAAGAGCTTCAGATCCATATGGGTAGAGGGAATTTCCTTAATGAAATTATTGATCCAGTCCCCTCCTCCCTCAAAAAAAAAAGGGTATCATAGATTTAGAGCTGGGTACCTTACAGGTCATCTCATCAACCCTCTCCTTTTACCGATGAGGAAGCTGAGGCCCAGAGAAGGTACTTAGTTTGCTTAAGGTCACATAAGTAGTAGAACAAGTCACAGTTAAGCCTGAAACCAGGTGCCTTGACTCCAAATCCAGCCCTGCCTACTGGACCACACTGCCTTACTTCTCCTCTGTGATAATACTTGAGCTACTGACTACCTCCGAGAGCTGTTTTGAGTAAAGCATTTTGAAGACCTGAAAGTGCTGTGGAAATACAGCCCTTTGAGCTCAACAGGACAAGGATTTTATCCACGTTTTACATATAAGGAAACCCAGACTTGGAAACACTGATTGACTAGAAGCTATTATTCCCCTTTTACAGTTAAAAAAGTGGAGGCTGAAGGAGAGCAAGCAACCTACCCAGTATCATGTATCCACTTGTGGCTGAGCCAGGACTCAGAGCTCAAGTCTTTTAACTGTCAGCCTAATGATAACTAAAACAGCTCACATTTCTATATCCAGACCTAAAATCTCAGAATATACAATGTCAGGACTAGGAGACACCTTACAGTTTATAAAGCACTTTTCTCATAAAAAAATCTTGAGAGAGGTCATTCAAATATTAGACCCATTTTGCAGATAAGGAAACTGAAGGCCAGTAAAGTTACTTGGATTACCTGGACTCAGATTCTACTTATCCCCTGTTTGACCTTGGTCAAGTCACTGACCTCCAAGCCTCAGTTTAGTCCTCATTGGACTTGGAGTTAGAAGACATGAGTTGGAATCTTAGCTCTGCAACTCACCAGCTGTGTGATCTTAGACAAGTCATTTCACTCCATTTCTCCCTCTATCAAATGAAGGGGTTGAATGGTCCTTCGAGTCCTTTCTACCTCTTGATAGTCTGGTTCATGTGGTGGACCTCTGGTGGGGTAAACCAGGAATGTCTGGAAGGGCTGTACCTGGGGCTCATTTCTAAAGAAGCCTGGTTATGGGTTGATTCAGAGAATGATCACCCTCCGGCCATGGGGGAGAAGGGAATCCACGCTCAATTCTGCTGTATATCTGTTCTGCAGGTGATCGTGTGGGGCAATTATGGAAGGATGGAACGCAAGCACTTCATGGGCGTGGCGAGGGTGCTTCTGGAGGAGCTGGACTTGACCACCCTGGCCGTGGGTTGGTACAAGCTCTTCCCCACATCATCCATGGTGGACCCTGCCACCGGCCCGCTACTGCGCCAGTCCTCTCAGCTGTCCCTGGAGAGCACCGTGGGGCCCTGCGGGGAGCGCTCGTAGTGGCTGAACTTGGGGAGGGGTTGCCCAGGGACTGTGCCTGGATCTGGAACTCCTGGCGCTTCAGAGGGAAGCAGACAGGGCTCCCTCCCAAGGAGGAGAGACCTACTCTGTGGGCTCCTCCCCATCCCGTTTGGCCACCTTCCCCATCCTGAGGCCTTCCCTCTCCTAGAGCAATTGGCTTTACCTTTGACTCGGTCACAGGTCCCCCAAATTTGGGAGGGGGCCTATTATTCAACCTCTCCCTTTTTTGTGTCCCCCTTGGAGCTAGTTGCCTGGAGCTGTCTCCACTATCCTAGGCCAGGGGCCTGCCTTCCCCATAGTGCCGATCCACCAGCAAGTGTCTTTCTTGTGGCACTTAGCTCCAGTGGCTGTATACTCTGCCTGCGGCCAGTTTGAGAGGAGCCCGGGGAGTTTCCAAGGAGGATGGTGGAGCCAGCCATCAGTCAAGGCCATCTGCGTCCTGGAGAGGCCCCAGGACATCAAGGCAGCCTGGAGAGGCTGCCCATCAGTCGTCAGGGGCTTCACCTCCTCTTGACTAAGTACCTCCTTCTAGGCATGTGTCCTCCTCGGCTGCCACAAATTGTTTGCACAGCTCTTTGGATGTCAGGCCCGACCCATGATGACTCAGGATGCAGATGGTGCCTCTTTTCTACAAGGAAAAGATCTCTCACCTGGGAGCTAGGATGCAAGAGGAGGCAAGGGTCTCAGTCCTGACTTAGCCACTCGTTAGCTCTGTGCAACCCTAACAAATCGCCTCCCTTCTTCGGATCTGTTTCCTCCTTTAAAAATGAGGGGTTTAGACTAGATGATCTCAAAGACGTTCCATTGCAGGAATCGAGGATGCCTTTATTTAGTGCCCACATGGGGCTGCTGCCGCCTGGCCCCTCACCTCCAGATTCTGGGGATGCTTGTCTCAGCAGCTTAGAGGCAGTGGGAGGCAACTGAGACTCTAAGGGAACTCTATCTCCCCACTCTGCCCGTGGCAGTGGACGGGTAGAGCTGGGCTGAACTTGCTAGATCTCCTAAGGTCTCTCAGCCTGTGTTGCAACAAGCCTTGCCACTCCCCAAATGGAACTGAGTGGGCTAAGCCAGGATGGCAAGGAAGGCAGAATTAGGAGAAGCTAGAGGCTGAAGTGTGGCCAAGGCATTCCATGCCAGCCATGGACTCCATGCCAGGGACCTGGGACAATCTGTTAGAAGAACCCCTCTCTGTCTGATGCCCTTGGACTCCATGGGTCATCTAGTCCAGACTGTTGCCTCTGGGCAGATGGTAATCTACCCTCTTCTTTGGGGTCTCTAGGGCCAGAGAACCTCGGTTTTACTTTTTAAAAAACACACACAAAACAACATCTGAAACAGGTGAACTGAATGCAAAAGAGTCATTTTATGTGGACTCGAGGAAAGCAAATAGAATGGATGGGAGAAAAAGAGAAAGGGTCAAACTTTTGAGGGTTTCCTTCTCTCTCTCTCTCCCTTTCCCTTTTCCCTTCCTTCCCCCTATCTCCAGCTGCATGTTGGTTTGGCTCTGTGTCTTGGGCCTCCCAGCTCACTGGCCTGATCTCTGACCCTAGCCATGGGGTAATTTCAGGCAAACTGTTGCATGCTGGGTAGGAACTCTCTTTAACGAAGCACATTCCTGCCTCCTTCCGTCTCTTCCCTTCTCTCCCCAGCACCACCTCAGTGCTGAGGCTGGTCCCTCCTCACCTCCCCCATTCCCAGCATGGAGGAGTAGTCTAGAGCAGGGCTTTTCCCTAGACCTCTCCTATTTACAAAGTCCAAGGAGGGGGAACATAAAATCCATCCTAGGTGTGTGTATGCATGGAGAGTGGGGACTGATAGACCAAATGGGCCTGACAGGGAAGGATTAGACTGAATTCTCTGTTTGACCTTCTTTTTTTCTCCCTGAGGGCCCCAGAGGCAGCCGGCCTGTCTTTTCCTCCAGAACTGTGAGGGATGAAAGGGGTCTGGGAAGGTGTTGAGAAAATCCAGCTAGTTCCAAGGCCTCTGGGTGTGGCTGCTGGGGCTGGTCCCTTGGGATTTTTTTGAGGGGGGATGGGGGTTGCTCTTCGGGCTTCTTCCCCCTCTCCCACCCAGCAAAGAGGCTTTAGCTGGGGGCACAGAATTACATAGTATTCTTCATTCTTGTTGATAATCTTTTTCTGATTACACATTTACAGAGCCCTTCTGGGCCACTGGGCTGTGTTTGGGCCCTGGTGTCTGGCCGAGGACAGACCAGTGCACTCAGGACATGGGTTCCAAACCAAGTTTTTTTTTTTTGGGGGGGGTAGGGTGGAAGGTTCAAGAAATCCTTTTAAATTGGACTAGAGGGAAGTAATGGAGGCAACTCATCCTATCGAGCCTCAGTTTCCTCTTCTGTAAAATGCAGGAGTCAGACTGGATGGTCTCTAAGTTCCCTGCCACCGAATCTCAGATCTTATGGTTCTCTCTGGTCAGTCAGGTGGGAGTAGGAAGGGAAAGCCAGTCCTAGGCTAGAGGCCTTGGGAATGAGGTTTGAGTGTAAAGCCCCATTCTCTCCATACCAAAGCCAGCAAGCTGGGCTTCCCAAACCCAGTGCTCTAAGGGTTTCTGGCTTCTCCTGGTTCAGCTCTCTAACTAGATTGAGGGAGGTAAGAGAAGGGAGAGGTAAGAGAATTTTCCAGTCCTGGGCCTTTAGGGGCAGAGGTGGAAGGGGGCTGTCTAGCCTCAGGCCTTGGGGAAGGGGCTGTCAGCACTTCCTCCTGAGTAACTTCTGGGATAGGAGTGTTATTGTAGATGCCTTCATAGGAGAGAGGGGCAAGGTCAGGAGAGGGTTGGGTGCAGTAGAAATCTGAGATTCTTGTGAAAAAAAGATTTCTTTCTCATTTGTTTATTACTCACTGTTAATAGCTGATGCCCTCTCATCCTGGGCTGGAGGTGGCCCTGGGGTCTTAAAGGTTTTGCTGGATGACTGGCCCTAGCAGGTAGGGCTTCAAGGCCAGACCAAAGACCTGGGAACAGAATGCATCTGTGGTCTCAGGACTAGCCTAGCCATGGGGAGAAGTTTCAGACAACAGCAATTCTCAAAGACACAGCTGTAAAGGGAGGCTGTGTGCTGTAGTCCCTGGTGGGAGCAGAATAATCATTGACCCCTGATACATTGAAATAGCAACTATTGGAACCAGGAGACTTCTCTTGGAACCATGTGCTCCATGTACAGATTGTGGCCATTTTTTCCAAGGAAGAAAAAAGGCTCTTGGGGCTGCCAGCAGGAAAGGTGTCCTGAGGCTGCCACTGGGCCAAGCCCTTCCCTGGAGCCCCAGATGTTCTCCCACCCCCAGGCTGAGAAGGGGCAGAAGCAGAGGAGACTTTTGTGAAGGGGATTCCTAGGGGGTAGCGAGGTGGTCTCCTCGCTTTCCCCTCCAGACCTTGGTGTTGGTGAAGAGGACTTGGCCAATTTCTCCTCCCTCCTGTCTCCTACAAAGGCCAGTTTTGTGAAAGAGACTGGGTACGAAGCAATAATCCATCCAGAGGTGGGGTGGGGGCCATGGCCTCAGGACCCCCTCCTCCCGCTGCTTTTCTTGTTCCTTCTGTGAAATAACTGGCCTCCTGGCGGGGTCTTGAGTCCTTATCTCCTGTCCCCCCATTCCCACTATTAATGGTCCATTCCTGTCAGTGTGTCCTGAGTGTGTTCTGTGCTGGGGTGTATGTAGGGGTGGGGTGGGGTAGTAAACTTTTTGTTAAACTGTAGCTTTGGGAGAGACTCTGTATGAACTTGGCTCCTACTTGGGACCCAAGGTGGTTCTGGCTGCCACCCACCTGTCATGTCCTGTCTGTCTATCCTTCTGATGCTTGGCAGTAGGAAGAGACTGGTCCCCTAGGGTGGGATGAACTCTGTCCCCACAAAGCTGGGCACACTTCTCCCAGTTGTCTGGGCCAGGCCCCAAGAGGGGAATAAATAGAATGTGGCTTCTCTACATTAAAGAGAATAATACTAGTAATAATAATAATAAATAATAATAGTTGACATTTCTATAGCACTTTCTAATTTACAAAAGCGCTTTACATCCATTATCTCATCTGATCTTCATAACCCTGTGAGGTAGGTAGTGCAAGTAATATGATCCCAGTTTTACGGATGAGGAAACTGAGACTCAGAAAGACAACATGAGAAATCAGGTCATCCTACTAAGTGGTAGAGCAGAGATGACACTTTTTGAGCTTAGCAAGGAGGCCAAGTCAGAGCCCCTGGGTGTGATGGCATCTCCAGGTCTTTTTCCCCACCCCCCCTTAATCTGCAGACCTGCTGGGGCCCCCAGGAAGCCAGGCTGCGAGTTACTTGAGCTCCATCTTGTCTCCTAGGGTTGCTGATGGGTTTTCCTGAGGTGGAGACTGGGATCTCTGGCCAAAAGGAATCAGGCATGAGAATCTTCTCAGGCTAAAAAGAGAACACCAATTGGAGCTACTCATTTGGAGTGAGCTCCTATGCCCAGGAGTTACCTCCAAATGAGCCTGCAGAGGACAGGAGAAGGTACCTGCAGTTGGGTCTGGAAATATTAAACTTTCCTCACATTTGTACAGCACTTTAAACTTTTCAAAGCAATTTCCCATTTATTCTCATGTGATCCTTAACCGTATGTTAGGAATTATCTCCATTTTTATTAAGAAGAAAACTGAGTCCCAGAGAGATTAAAGCAAATCAATGCTATATAAGCGAATCATGTCAGAGCAAGGACAAGGACGAGGGTCTTATGCATCATACAAATTGAGCAGATGCTCTGTTGAGCTAAGGCCTGGGGGAAGCATCCAAGCATAGGCAATAAGGATTTCTGCATATTAAAGGCCAGGCCAAAGCAGCTACCCCCCAAGCCATGCTGTTAGGATTCATTGTTGGGATTTGAATTTAGTCAGAAAACCTACAGGCGCTCTAAGGATCTTAAAGCTCTAGGTCCATGACCCTGTGTGACCTGGGTTTGAATATCAGCTGTGTTACTTATTACCTATATGACCTTGGGCAATCACTTTAACCTCTTTGGGTCTCAGTTTCTCCATTTGTAAAATTAGCAGGTTGGACTAGGTGATCCCTTCAAGCTCCAAATCCCATGATCCCCCAAGTCAAGACTGTGCAGGGCTCTGTGAAATTGCATCCAAGTCCCTTGGTCTGGTGGCAGCACCACCTGTACCCCCTGGGGGTGCCAGCATTTGGGCATGTTGACCATTTTCATTTCGCCCATGCTGGAAGGCCGCTAGGTAGTTGCTTGGCCGGCTCCTTTTGCCCCCACAGGCCCCATAGTAACAGAAGTGTGGGAAAAAATCCATTCAGCACCAATAGGTGTTGGGTGGGTTTGAACCAGCTCACACTGAGTGGGGCACACTGGTGTACAGGTAAGTAGCCCAGATCAAAAGCCTGGCGTCTTCCCTGAAGCATCTCACAGGGAGACTCCATCACCTTGCTGGATCAGGTTCAAGTGGCTCCCAGTGAAGCTCTGTTCAGCCCATCTGAGGGATCTGACGTAGTTCACTCACTGGCACTGGGGCCAGATCACCCCTCCTGCCCTGTGGAGCTGACCCCTCAGGTATGAGGGGGCTGTCTAAGCCAGGCAGGTTAAGGCCAGCAGGATGTCTCCAAGTGAGCTGGAAGAGGCGAGCATCTGAATGAATGAACCCTGAATCAGCAGGGTCATCAAGAGTGCTGGGAGCTGGAGTACCAGAGTTTTGATTTCAGCTTTGCCACTTAACCTGGGTGACCTTGTGCAAGTTACTTAACAACTTTGGGCCTCAGTTTCCTCATCTGTAAAAATGGGTTGGACTAGATGGACTCAAAGGTTCCACTCAGCTCAATTAGATTCTATAGATACCAGCCCCCATCATAGCACCATTTCAGGGGCTCCTCACTTTAAACAAACATCTAGGCTTATGAATAATTTGTATTGATGAAAAATGAATTATCTCTTGGCTTCAAAATTTTAATCAAATCAATTTTTTCCTGGTGATCACACTCATCCTATAGCTGAGGAAACCAAGGGCCAGAGAAAGGGCCTGACTTACCCATGGTCATACAAGTTAGTGGCAGAGCTGGGGCTCAAACCCAGGTCCCCTGACAAATTAAGAAATGAATCTGCCCCTCATGTGAAGAAGTCTTCACTGGTTCAGCTCACTGTTGAGATCCTTGAAATAATGATCTTTTGGATGCAATTCCATTTGCAAAGCTCTTTTACATGCTCTCTGCAGAAGCACAGTTGTTGCATAAAGCAAGGTCCACCTGCATTTATTTATTGAGTCTGACGCTGTGCTACCCTTCCCCATGTCCCTGCCCCCCACTTCCTGGCAGCCCACTGGCTCCTGACACACTTCCTTGGAACCCTAAGGAAGCTTTGTTGCCAATCTGTGGATGCCTGGGTCCCTAAGTTGGAAGATTTTCAGCAGATGGAGTAACCCACCCCCTCACCACGTCTCCACTCTACTCCCTGGGAGCAGGGGGGCCCTTGGTCATGGGGTGGGAAGGACCTGCTGGGAAGTTTTTCTGTCAGGTAGATCTGGGCCACATGGCAAGGGTTTCAGAATGGGGCCCAGGCCCCTGGGTTGGAGTGTCTTACGTTGAGCTCATGTAAATCATGTTGAAAATTAAAAACACATTTTTGTTTTTTTCTAAGTGAGTCTGCTTATTGATTTACATCTCTTCCGCTTGGCCCTATGGTCACAGCTGTCCATCCCCCTTCACCCCCACTACATGTTTCCTGGGGAGCATCTTTGATTCAGACTGGCCCTGGGGAGATACCCTCTGCCTAGGAAGCCTAGGACAAGGTGAACCCGGTGAGAATCCTTTGGGTCTTAGTCCCCAGTAAGCCCAGAAGTCTCAGGGGAAGCCCTGGAGAGTATCTAATGAGAGGAAAATGGACAGGATGTCTGAAGACCTGGGTTCAAGGATTAGCTCTGTTACTCACTAGCTCTGTGATCCTGGGTAAATGACATCACTTCTCTGGTTTTCAGTGTCCCTTTCCATAAAATGAGGTGACTGGATGAACCTCAAAAGTCCCTTCCAGATTTAACAGCCTCTGGCACTCAGGCATCCTGGGTCAGGCCTGAGTCAGATCTAGAACTCTGAAGAAAACTGTTAGGGTGTGTGTATGTGTGTGTGTGTGTGTGTGTGTGTGTGTGTGTGTGTGTGTGGTTACACAACTATGGTTTCTGGTGACATCACCACTGGACTGGTTTGGGGGTGTTGCTCAGCAACCAGTGACCACCGTATCAGTATCCTCAATGTCACCTAGCAACAGGACCTCAAGCCAGTCCCCAGAACTAGTCATAGGAGTAAAAGGGCCTCCTAGCCCTTCCAGCTTGATTCTCTAAAATAAACCCCAGCTACTTCTTTCCATGGGTCACTATGTCTGGAAGCTATTCTAGCACCAGACCTATAGAAAGTTAAAACTGAAAAGGATTTGGAGACTAGTCCAGCCACCCTTTTTCCAGAGAAGGAAAGTGAGGACCAGAGGGGAAGGAATTTGCCAAGGTCACCCAGTGAATCTCTCCTGATTCTCAGTCCAATCCACATTGTGCCACTCCTACTAGGAATGAAGACACAGCATCAATTAGAGGTGTCAGAGGTGTCAAAAGGTCAAGGCCCTGTCTCTCATCTCTTATGCTGTGACCACGGGCTGATTTATCACAGGGCTATACACCAGGAGTACTGGCCAATGCCCTGTGGCAGACACCAGCCTTCAGGGCTGGGGACTTTTCAAACAAAAAATCCTCATTGCTCTTAAGAGCCCAGAAATCTTTGCACCCACCATGCATTCCATTCTCAGTTTACTCCCATGAGGTGTTGGGTGACTGTTATCATGCTCATTTTACATAGGGGAAACTGAGGCCCATACAGGGATCCCACAGAACCTTAGAGGAAGAGGTGGGCCAGAACCTAAGTACTCCTGGCTCCCTATACAGAGTGCTTGCTACCAAATCCTTGGCACGAGGCAGAAGTGTGCTATGATCTCTGGAGAGAAAGAAGGTATATCCAGGGATTCTTACCTCCCCCCAACCCAAGATAGATGTATGTGTTGGGAACTTGGAAAATAATAATTGCTCACACATTTGTATGATACTTTGGAGTTTACAAAGTACTTAACACATTCTCATCTGAACCTCATAATAATCCTGTGAGGTCAGCAGGGCGGGGCATAATCCTCTCCATTTTGCAGCCCAGGAAGCAGAGGATCAGCAAATTCAAGTCACTTGCCCAAGGTTACTAAGCAGTACAGTCCAAAGTCGAATCCAGCAGGCTTCATCCCAGGATTCTCCCAGCGGCCCCGCCGAGATTAAAGAAGGCAGCTCAAGCCCTTCCCGGACCACAGCATCACAATCACCCTGGACCCTAAAAGCCACTCAGCCTCTCTGGAATTCAGCAATGGCCTGGCCTGGCCCAGCTCAGAGCCCAGTGTAATGTGCATGAGTGCTCCTAAGCCTGAGGCAGGCGGGTCTGTATCACCAAGGATTTCATCCCTCCTTCTCTGTCTTCCCTGGAGCCATGCTCCCACAGCTAATCCCTCAAGTGCTTACTGAGGTCTTGTTTAAGAAGCATAAAAGATAGTACCATAGAAATCATCTAGTCCAACCTTCTCATTTTACAACTGGAGAAACTGAGGCTCAGACTCGCCCAAGGTCACAAAGCTAGAAAGTGGCAAAGCTGGGATTCCAACCCAGGCCTTCTGTCTCACCTCAGAGCCCTTTTAGTCCAATGTATATGTGAATGAGAATGAACCTTCCACCATATACCAGATGAATGGTCATACTGCCTCTGTTGGAAACCTCCAATATAAGGAAATCCCCTCCCTACCCAAGCAGCCCCTTTCACCTTTAGATAGATCTTCTTGCTAGGAACCATGTTCTGCCATCATGCCTAAATCTGCCTCTTTGTACTATCTTTTGCTCTTGGTTCTGCCTTCTGAGGCCAAGAACAAGAAGACAGTCTTTCAAACGCTTGAAGATAGCTATCCTTTCCTACCTAAATCTTCTCTCCTTTAGACTAAACATCAACAATTCCTTCAACTTCTCTTCACATGGCATATGATGTGTTAACCTCACAAATCACCAGTGAAAATGATAGGACCAGATGGAGTACTGGCCCTGAAGACAGGAGGACCTGAGTTCAAATCCTGCCTCAGACCAAACACGTGACACTTACTTGCTGTGTGACCCTAGGCAAGTCACTTAATCTCAATTGCCTTAAAAAAAAAGAAAAGAAAAGAAAAGAAAACTATAGGACCTACTACTATTCTGGAGACCTTTTCAAAGAGGCCAGAATCACAGAATTTAAAATACTAAAGGGACCTCAGCAGCCATCTAGTTCAAGACAAATATGAAAGGAATCTTCATGGTAACATACCCAACAAATGGCCATGTATGCTTTGCTTGAAGCCCTCCATGAAGAGGTTGCCATCTCCTCTCAAGGCAGCCCCTTCCGCTTTTGGACAGCTCTAATGGTGGAAAAGGATTTTTTGATATTAGGCCTAAATTTGTGTTTTTGCCATTTTCACCCACTGCTCTTTCCCCCCCATTTTGAAATTTTAATGCTGTCACACAAGTTATTGTCTAGGAAGTCACAATAATGGTGAGTGGAAGTACGGGATGGAGCCAACATGGCGGAGTGAAAGCAGTGACTTGCTTGAGCTCTCCCCCAAAGCCCTCCAAATACCTATATAAAAAATGGCTCTAAACAAATTCTAGAGCAGCAGAACTCACAAAAAGACAGAGTGAAACAAATTTCCAGACCAAGACAATGTGGATATTTGATTGGAAAGGTCTATTGCTCTGGGCTGGGAGAGGAATGCAGTTTAGTGTGGGTCTGTAGGCAAAGACCAGGCCTCAGAGGATTAAATCATGGGCAGCTATGGCAGTTTCCAGACTTCTCAACCCACAAATGCCAAAGACAACTTAGAAAGTCAGTAGGAAAGGTCTGTGACTGAGGTGAGAGAGCAGCTCAGTCCCAGCCCCAGTCCCAGTGCAGTAGCTGCTTCTGGAGCTGTCAGCCCACAGATGGAGGGGGGATTGTAGGGATCTCTTTGCTGTTGTGGGTGCAAGATTCTCCTGCTTTGCCCATGTTTGGATCTGGGTCAGAATTCTGGGTGGTGGTCCTGGGGTGAGGAGGAGCACTGTCATGGTGGAGCTTATAGTGAGGGAATCCTCCTCACAGTTCCAAGGCAGAAAAGAGTACTTGTGGTCACTCATAGATGAGAGGACAGGCCAGGAAAGGAGTAAACATCTCGCCCTTGATTGAACCACCTTAGAAGAACTGAAAATTTACAGGTCCCTATAAGTATCTCTGAAAACAGCTGCACAAAACCCCCAAAGCTTGGAACAGTACATTCTCCACACTGGAAGCAGAACCCTACCTTAACAAAGAGTTTAAAATTCAAGTAACTAGCTGGGAACATGAGCAAACTGCATAAAAAAAAGTTAGACCATAGAATCTTTTTTTGGTAACAAAGAAGATCAAAACATACAACTAGAAGAAGACAACAAAGTCAAAGCTCCTATATCCAAAGCCTCCAAGAAAAATATGAATCAGTCCCAGGCCATGGAAGACCTCAAAAGGGATTTTGAGAAGGAAGTAAGAGAAGCAGAGGAAAAATTGGGAAGAGAAATGAGAGTGATGGAAGAAAATCATGAAAAACAAGTCAACAGCTTGCTAAAGGAGACCCCCAAAAAATACTGAAGAAAATAACACCGTAAAAAAATAGCCTAACTCAAATGACAAAAGTGGTCCAAAAAGCCAATGAGGAGAAGAATGCCTTAAAAAGCAGAACTGGCCAAATGGAAAGGAAGTCCAAAAGTGGCACTGAAGAAAATACTTCCTTAAAAATTAGAATGGAGCAAATGGAAGCTAGTGACTTTATGAGAAATCAGGACATTGTAAAAACAAAACCAAAAGAATGAAAAAATAGAAGACAATGTGAAATATCTCATTGGAAAAACAACTGACCTAGAAAATAGATCCAGGAGAGATAATTTAAAAATTATTGGACTATCTGAAAGCCATGATCAAGGGAAGGGTATTCAGAATGCATGCTATCTTGGGGTAGGGGGAGGGATGAGATGGGGAGAAAATCTGGAACTCAAAATCTTGTGGAAGTGAATGTTGAAAAACTAAAAATAAATTAATAAATAAAATAAAATAAAATTTAAAGATTTAAAAATAAAAAAAATAATGATGAGTGGAACAATATGGAAGTCCATTAAAATGGCCTTTCCATTACTTTTAATTGTGACCTCTGGAGCCAAACAGAACTAGTCAACCTGAATTTGAAGCAACCCTTCAAATACCTGAAGACACCTATCACATCCCCCCTGAATCTTTTCTCCGCACTAAATATCCCCAGTTCCTTTGACTGAAAGCCCAATTTACTAAGATTCCAAGGCTCTTTGCAGAGGAGGTGATTAATAAATATTCATCACCCTAAGTGATAACATGGAGGAGGCCTCCCTCATGTATCCTTCACAAGTCATGAATAGGCCTGGTCCTCAAGGAGCCCATAACCTAAAGCAGTAGGATTGGGAAAGGTCCAGCTGGGGACAGCCATCAGTTACAATGGAGGAGTAAAACTCTAAGCTTGTTGCTATTTAGTCATTTCAGTCACGTCTGCCTCTTTATGACTCCTTTTGGGGCTCTCTTGGCAAAGATACTGGAGTGGTTCGCCATTTTCTTCTCCAGCTCATTTTACAGATGAGGAAACTGAGGTAAACAGGGTAAAGTGATTTGCCCAGGTCACACAGCTAATAAGTGTGTGAGGCCAGCTTTGAACTCAGGAAGATGAGTCTTTATCTTCCTGACTCCAGGCCTGGTACTCTATCCACTGAGTCACCTAGCTGCCCTGAACTCTAAGGTGCTAGCTATAAAATGTCAAAGGAACTTGAAGGAAAGATGATCAAGGAGTGCCACAGGGAAAAGGTGAGACTTGAATAATTGTGAAAGGGAGAGAAAGATGGATGACATTCCCCTCCCCCCACCTCTCTCCCAACACCGCACTTGAACATGTCTCCAACTTAAACTAATGTTTCCAAACAAAACCTTGTTCTACACAGTGTAATGAATAGGTGGAAGGAGGCCTGATTGGCAATCAAGAGACCTTATTTTAGCCCTGGCTCTGCCTCTAACTTGCCACATGATTTCAGGCAAATCATTCCCCTCTCTAGGCTTTGGTTTTCTTAGCTGTAAAATGGTAGGGTTAGGGTAGGGACAGGTCGTGGACTGCATAGTCTGTAGAAGCCCTTCCTGCTCAAACATTTTTATGTCCTAAGGTCTGATCAGGATCTCATATTCTAAGAGATGACAGTCTGGGAGCACCAGATCAGGATTATAGCTGGAAGGACTGTGTTTTCAGTTTTTGGCTCAAGGGGGCTGAGACAGAATATCAGCACCCCAACCCCACCTGCTTTGGGGCCAGGGATCCACCCCCTGGATCAAATATCAAATCCTCTGTTTGGCTTTTCATGCCCTTCATGATCTGGCCCCTCCTACCTCTCCTGTCTTCTTATACCTTACTCACCTCCAGGTTGTCTTTGATCCTGTGACACTGATCTTGCTTTTCCTTGCCTGTGAGATTTTATCTCTTGACTCCATGATTTCCCTGACTCCAACTCTTGCTTCCTTCAAGTCTCAGCTAAAATCCCACCTTCTGCACAAAGCTTTTTCTTGGCTCCCCCTAAAGCTAGTGCCTTCTCTCTGAGATTCCCTCAAAGTTATCCTGTACATGTCTTGTTTGTTCAAAGTGGTTTGCATGTTGTCTCTCCCATTGAGCTCCCAGTGAGCTCCATGAGGTCAGGTATTATTAATGTCTCTTTTTGTATCCCCAGTTCTTCAGCACAATGCTGAGTACATAGGAGGTGATTAATAAATGCTTGTTGCCTGGCAAGCCCTAAGGGATAACATGGGGGAGGCCAGGCAAACCTCCCTGGTGTCTCCTTCACAGGTTATGAATAAGCCCCCAAATACCCTGCTCTCTCCTCTATAAATCACAAAGCATAAAGGGAGTTCCCCAGTAGGATTCTCGTCAGTCAGACCAATGTGGTTTTCCTCAAGGACATTAGGAACTAAAGCCCCCAGACACTATGTGGTGAGCAGTATAACGAAATTTTAGAGGTGGACTCAATCTTAGGGACCATCTACCCGCATTGTACAGAAGCAGAAACAGAAGCCCAGCCAGGGAAAGTACTTACCCAAGGTCACACAGCAAGTTAGAGACAAAGCCAGTCCAAAAACTTAGGCTCCTTGCCTGATTCCCAGCCTAGTGCTTTTTCCATGACATAATACTTTAATTTTTAGGGCCCCTCTCTCCATGTCTAGCCTCTGGCATAGTCCACATACTCTCTGAAGGGCCCTAGCCAAAGTCAAATCCATTTCTTCTATGTCTAGCGCACTTCCCCTCCATCCCCAGTTAGGTTCGCCCACCATTCATTCAAGTCCTACTTCTCTAACGCATGATCTATTCTTTGGCACACAAGGCTAGCCTTGGCCTCTTGTCTATGCCAGCAGAGCTCCTTTGCAGCAACAGTGGGAGCTGAGCTTTAGATGTGGCAAACAGAGTCAGAAAATATCATCTCTAGAAACTTTCAATCCAAGGAGAAATTAAAACAGTTCAGGAATCTGAGAAGAGCAGAGCCCCGGACTAAGCAAAGGACAAGATCTCAGAAGCCTCACCTGCACCCACATTCCCTGTCAGCCCTCCCAAGGGCCATGGATCAGTGACATAATCACCAGATGGCAGGCTCCCTGCCACACTAAATCTGAGATATATCCACCCCTTTCCCTGCCAGCTAACCAGCCACCCACTCACCGTCAATCCAAATACTTTGGCTCCCCCTTCTCTCTACCCCCAAATCCTCCTCCAAACCTCCTTACTGGCTCCCCAGGCCCCAGATGAATGTATAATGATGAGACTACTCTCTTCCATCTGTACAAAGCTCTCCGGTTTACAAAGAACTTATTTTTTGGGGGGGAGGGCCTATGCAATGGGATTAAGTGACTTGCCTGGGGTCACACAGCTAGTAAGTGTTAAATGCCTGAGGCCGAATTTGAACTCAAGTCCTCCTGAATCCAGGGCTGGTAGTCTATCCACTGTGCCACCTAGCTGGCCCCAAAGAATTTATATATCCGTGATTCTGTCACTGGATCTTCACAATGGCCCAATGAGGTCTGTAGGGAAGGCTTTACTATCTTCACTTTAGTAAAGGTGAGGAAAATGAAACAAAGAAGGGAGATGTGACTTCCAGGTGTTATCTCCATTTTTGTAGATGTTCAAAGAAATGGAGGCTCAATGACAGTACTTGATTTACCTAAAGTGAGAAAGCATCTAAGATTTCTGATTCCTTAATAATCCTTCAGTCTTTGTGCTGAAATTGATCTCAGAAGCTAATAGTCTTAAAAGCTTGTTTTACTGAAGGAGAAACTGACTCTAAGAAAGGGAAAGTACCTTATCCAAGATCAAGGGAGCATGGGACCAGAAGCCAGAACTAGAACCTGCCTCTTTTTCTATACTATTTGTACTACTACCACTAACTTCAGTGTAGTTAATTGGTGTCTAAAATAAAATCTCCTAGTTGTTAGTGCTATTTCCCTCCTAAAATTGTAATTACCTGTTTACCTGTTGTATCTCCAAGTAAAATATAAGCTCCCTGAAGGCAAGGACAGGTTTCTTTTCTTTTTTTTTTTTTTTGGTGAGGCGATTAGGGTTAAGTGACTTGCCCAGGGTCACACAGCTAGTAAGTGTTGAGTGTCTGAAGGTGGATTTGAACTCTGACTCTCCTGACTCCAAGGCTAGAGCTCTATTCACTGTGCCACCTAGCTGCCCCCAGGACAGTTTTCAATTCTTTCACTTTACACCTAGCACAATGCATCCCACACAGCCGATGCTTAATAAGCATTTGTTGAATTGAATTGGGATTTGATATGCTATTGGCAAGATCCCCAGCTACTTTCTCACAGAGATGACTGAGCAGATAGCCTAGCAAATAGTCATCAGGGAGAATGAAGAGGCAGGTGCAGCTGAGGATGGGCTAGTTAAAAAAAAAAAGTGGGTGGTGACTTTTGAAATATCACAGAATGAATTACTAGGTATAGTACATACAATATTAGAACCAAACTGCACCTTAGTTAGCATGATATTGTAGAAAGAACACTGAATTTAGAGTGAGAAGATCAATTCAAAAAAATTTAGTGAATGTTAAAGTAGATATTTTTAAAATGTGTTTTGCATAACTTCACATGTATAATTGATATTATATTGCTTTCCTTCTCAATGGGTGGGGGAGGGAGAGACTTTAACTCAAAATTTTTTTTAAAATGTTAAAATAAATTAATTAAATATATGTTAGAGTGAGAAGATCCAGATCTGAATCCTTGCTAGGCTACTGAACACCTGTGTAACCGGAGGCAAGTCCTTTAAGCTCTATATGCCTCAGTTTCCTCACTTATAAAATAAGGGCATTCTACTTGATCACCTCTGAGGTCTCTTCTAGTTCTAAATATGTCTTGCCATCTTAGTACAACCCCCTCATTTTTATAGACGAGGTAACAAGTTCAGGGAAGAGCATGACGCCCTAGGGCACACACACTGAGTAAGCCTGCCAAAGCACTTCTCCTGCCTCCAAATACGGGCGTTCTTTTCAACACCCACAGCTCAGATAGACTTCCGACGGCTCGGAACCCGGCCCACAGCACTGCCTGAGGACGTGGTGCTCCCAGGAGGCGAGAAGCCGAGGTTATACCTGGCACCCAGGGCCAACTGGTCGATCCGATAGGAAATGGAACTGCAATAGACTGGGTTGGAATGACAGCTCGGCGGAGGAGTCTCGGGATGGCTCTGGGACACATGCTGACGGGGTGGAGAAGCCGCCGCAGTGGAAGGTCGGATCAGCTTCAACCGCCTGCAGCTCCGAGCCCCGAGGCAAGGGAAGGGGGTGGGATCTGGAGAAGGCAAAGTGCTGCAGCGGGCGACCTCCTGTGTAGGTCTCAAGGGGTCTCCGGGTTGCACCCGACGCAGCGAGGCCCGACCCTCGGCATCTAGTCGCTCGTCCTCGGCGTTGAGGGTGAGGAAGCGCAGGACCACGAGGTTGAGAAAGGCGCCTATGACGGTCAGGCCCAACAGGATATAGAGGAAGCTGAAGGCTACATAGGGTGGCCGCTTGTGCAGCGCCTCGTCACGCTGCAGCGCCACGAAGTCGCCGAAGCCGATGGTAGTGAGCGTGATAAAGCAGTAGTAGTAGGCGTGGAAGAAGGTCCAGCCTTCGAAGTGGGAGAAGGCCGCGGCGCCCATGGCCAACGTGCCCACGCACGATAGCAGCCCCACCACCACCATGTTCTCTGTTGACACCTGAGTCCTCCGAAGTCCCGCGCAGCGCTTCAGACGCTGCAGCAACCGTCGGACCAGCACATTCATGCGCTCGCCCAGGCTCTGGAACGTGACCAGTGTCAGAGGGATGCCCAGGATGGCATAGAACATGCAGAAAATCTTACCCGCGTCGGTGCCCGGTGCTGTGTGGCCGTACCCTGCACAAGTAAAAAAGAAATGGGAGAATGACTAGGGGTTAGGGGTAGATAGGAGTGTCAGGAGAGGAAGAAGAGGTGAGGAGAGGGGGAAAACCTAGACAAGAGGTGATACCTGGAGAAACTGGAGGGAAGAGCAAATATGAGGAAGGGAAAGGAGGGCATGGTGATGGAGGCCCAGGTGCCCCCCCCCATGAGGCCTTGAGTGGCTGTATTGAAAAACGAACTGGTTTTGGAGCCAGGCGCAATCAGACCCTTTCACTAACTAATAGTATGCCTTCAGGCAAGTCATCTCATTTTCCTCATCCATAAAACAAAAGGTGGGCTAAATGAGGTCTCTTCTACCTCAAAAATCCAGTTTTCCAATCCTCTTCCCCGACTAAAAGTGCTGTCTCCCACCCCAAACTGTCCTAGAACACCTGTCTGACCTATCCCTTCTTTTCCCCTTTAAATTTGTGTAGCCACTGTATTAGATCAAAAGCTCAAGGGCCTGCCGTCTTTCCTTTATATCTCCAACATAACCAAGGGCCCTGAGCGAAGTGGGAACTTAATACATTTTGATTGCATTAAATTAGGAAGCGGGTAGACCTTGACAGGGACACAGGGTGGATTGAGCTGGGGAGTGTTTAATATAGCAGATATAAGCATACATTGAGCAGCTAAGGATGGGCAATAGTTGAGAATGGAAAGAAAACATTTTTCTAGTGTCACTGGTGCTTCCTCATAAATAAGTTGACTATTCACAGTTCTGGTCTCTGTAGATATCCTTCCCACCCCATTCCCACTCCATGCAGCCCTCATCCTATGGAGAATAAAACAAAATCTGTGAACACTCATTCCTTCAAGGCTCCCTTGGCCTGGATAGTTGACTCTCATGGTTCCCAAGGGGGCAGAGTCCTAGGAAAGGCCAGAGGCCAGCAGGATCATTAGCAAATGCCCAGTGTCCACCCTGAGCTAAGACAGAACATTCCCCCATTTCACCTGGGCCACTCCCCATCTATCTCTTTTCTAAGACCCTGGCTAGGACCTATTATGTGACAGGCCTAGACACACACACACACACACACACACACACACACACACACACACCCCACCCCTAAGATCTCAGGGTCTCAAGTATTTAGGGCACAGCAGAACCTGGGTACTTAGGAGGTGTTGATAAGCCATTAAAGAGCCAATATCCACGACCAAGGTGAGGGAGAGAGGGTCACAGGGCATGGAATGGACAGGCAAAGTTAACTTGGAACGAAGTCTTAGGTGGAAAAAACTCTGAAGTTAGAATTAGAAAACCTTATTTGATTCACATTCCAGTTTTTGCTGCTTTGCATAAAAAAGAAGTTATTTCTCCTTTTTGAATCTCAGTTTCCTCGTTTGTAAAAATAGGAGTTTGGACCAGATTGTCTTCTCCAGTTCTGTTATCCTATTATTCTGCCCTGCATTTCAGTAACAAGTTTTTAGAGTCCAAATCCTCAGAAAGATTTCTGCACTCAGGGAGACAGACTAGCACGGTGCATCTGAGGGCTGAAGGTGGGAGAAGGCTCAGAAAGGAAGAGGAAAGGCAGTAGTTGTCTTCTCTGTACTGGCTGAAGTCCAAAGTGAGACCCCAGGCTCCCTTAAAAGGAAACTTTCTCCAAGCAATAGATTGGTGAGGGAGGCAAGAAGAGACAGAGCTTCCAGGGCTGAAAGTATACGAGAGGAGAGGCGCCTAGCCCTCCTACTGGACTCTAAAGAAAGTCTTCCACCTCCCACCACTCCTACTCCACCCAAGCCATCTTTTCCGGTCACTACCGAGTGACTGGGTCTTCATCCTGGGCTGAGTTGGGCTTCCCTGGTCTGCATGGCAATGAAGTTATTACAAAGGTGCCCAGTCTTAGCCCAATAAAAGGAAAGAAGCTAAGGGACAAGGCAGCAGCAAGCCGATTAAGCGAAGAGTGTAAGGGTCCGGAACTTCCCCCCTTCAAAAACAAAACAAAAAACCAGCCCACTCATACAGGAGCGTATTTAGCACTGATGGGAAACTTGGTGTTCATTTAGTGTAATTCCTTCATAAATAAGGAGAAGGAAATAGATTCAGACAGGAAAAGCCTAGTTTGAGGATACACATCTGGCGAGCGGTAGAGTCAGTATTCGAACCCGGGGGTTCGGACTCATAGCTAAACCAATAGTTTCAGACACTCGGTCTTCCAACGCCCCTCCTCCCGTTCCACTCCTACTCCATCGGCTTTGGGCTGGGGCACAGAGGTGGGGGCGCCGGGCTCCTGAGGGGAAGGAGAGGGAGGCCAGGCCTCCTAGCAGGGACTGCGGGGCTGTGCGCTCACCGATGGTGGTAATGACCGTGATGGCGAAGTAGAAGGAGCCGGCGAACTTCCACTGGCGGCCGGCACGGTGCGGCTCTGCCTGCAGCACCAGGCGCTCCAGCTCGCGGTAGTCCTCGGGCGAGAAGCGATATTTCCTGCGAAACTCGCTGCGCTTCTGCTCCAAGAGCCGCTTCCGGGCGCTCTCCGTCTCCGACTCGAGCGCGTCGAACACCGCGGCACCCACCAGCAGATAGGAGAAGGTGCAGAGGATGAGCGACGCGGTACGCACGTTCTGCCTCTTCATGGTGAGCTAAGACTCGGGCCGGGCCAGAAGTGGGGGTCGTCTCACAAGAGCAGCCTCATAGCTTGGGGGGCGGAGGCTCTCCGTCTCCTCACAATCTCACCGCCACCTCTAGTCACCCCTGGACTTTGATCAAGTAGCCGGGCTACGCGACGGATCCCCGACTCTAGCCTGCCGCCCAGCGGTCCGTAGTTCTCTGCCCCAGCCCTCCAAGCCTCAGAGTCCATCCACAGTCCGAACCTCGACGGCTGCGCTAAAGCGCAGAGGTTAGCACAGCTCCTGGTCCTTCTCGGTGCCCGAGTCAGCTGGAGTACCTCCTCTACTGCTGCAGCTACCTCCGAGGCGGGGCTGTTCCTGGGTCTGCGTTCTACTGGCTATTCCGCCAGCTGCTCGCTCCTCCCCTCTCCAGCTGCTCCTAGACCCATTTAGCTGGAGATCGTACGATGTAGAAGAGCTTGAAGGGACTTTAGAGCCCAACCCCCTCATTTTTAGAGAGAAGGAAAGACGCCTAGAAGAGGAGTGGGTGGGAAGGGGCTTGTCCAATGACACATAGAAAGATCAGGACTAGAACTCAGGTCCCCTGACAGTCATTCGGTTGTGGGCGTGAGGGGTGGTAGCCTTTCCTTAGAGACATTAGAAAGTTAAGCTCGGAGAGCCAGAGATGGGGAGCTAAGTCAGGCGTCTCAGCGCCTTTCAGGGCTCACTGGACTGACCCGTAGGGGATGGGCACCCCCTAGCTAGACTGCCTAGCTAAGGAAAGGCTGAGTTGATATCTTCACTGGGGGTAGCCGGCGGAATGGGGGAGAGGGTGGTTTCACTTGTGTCAATCATCACTCTCATCTCCCCACAAGTCTGTCTGTTTTCAGCTCCTTAAGGTCATCACCTTGGAACTAATTCTTCCTTAAACGGAGACATCTGGCAAGCGAGTACTCATTCTCCCACCTGCTAAGACCCTCTAACTTTCTCCTGGCCTGGACCATATATGGTTCCTATGCCAGCTCCAGCGTGTAGAGAAGGAAGAAGAGCAACCCAAAACAATCCCTTCCACTTTTGCCCTTGATCCCATTCCCTCTTTGCTCCTCTAACAGCTTACTCTGAGCCTCGCCCCACCCCCACCCCCACCCCCTTTAATCTCTCATCTACCGGCTCCCTGTTGCTGCTTACAAACATGTACAAATCCCCAACGTCCTTAAAAACTTCACTTGATTCTACTGTTTCTTCAAGCTATTGCATATTATTCGATTAGCCAAGACAGCCAAACTTATAGCTATCTACACTCCTTGCTTCTGTTTCCTCTCCTCTCTCACTTCACAACCCTTCGCAACCTGGCACCATACTTCATCAGTCATCTGAAGCTGTTCTCTCCGAGGTTACCAGCGTTCTTTTGATTGCCAAATCCAAATGGCAATCTTCTCAGTCCTCATCCTTCTTGACCTCTCTGCACAATTTACTGCTGACCACCCCCTGCGGGATTCTCTTTCCTCTGGGTCTTCCTAACATCTCTACACTGCTCTCTGTCGTTTCTCCAAACCTTCCTAGCCACTCTTTGTTGAATCATCACCCATATTTCATTCACCTGGTAGGTACAAATATACCTTCTCTTGCCTATGGACACTTTCTCTCACAGAGATGCATGCCCTCCAAACCCCTTTTCCAGTTCTCCTATATGTTTTGTCTTCCTCATTGGAATGTAAGTTCCTTGAGTTCAGGGGATTTGTCTTGCTTGCATTTGTATCCCCAATATTTAGCACTGTGCCTGGAAAGTAATAAATGTTTAATAAATGCTTTGTCTTTCTATTTAAATGTCTATCTGTCTATCTATCTCTCTTGCTGATATCAAGAGCTTCCATAAACTATGACCAAAGGAATCTAAAACTATGTATATCCTTTGATCCAGCAATACCACTACTAGGTCTGTATCCCAAAGAGATTATAAAAAAGGGAAAAGGAGCCACATACGCAAAGATATTTTTAGCAGCTCTTTTTGCAGTGGCAAAGAATTGCAAATTGAGGAGATGTCCATCAGTTGTGGAATGGCTGAACAAATTGTGTTATATGAATGTAATGGAATACTATTATTTTATAAGAAATGATGAGCAGGCAGATTTCAGAAAAACCTGGATTTACATGAACTGATGCTAAGTGAAGTGAGCAGAACCAGGGGAACATTGTACACAGTAACAGCAACATTGTGAGATGACCAGCTTTGATAGACTTAGCTTTTCTCAGCAATACAAGGATCTAAGACAATTCCAAAAGAATCATGGTGGAAAATGCTATCCACATTCAGAGAAAGAACTGTGGAGTCTGAATGCAGATCGAAGCATACTATTTACTCTTTTTTTCTTTCTTGTGGTTTTTCCCCTTTTGTTCTGATTCTTCTTTCCCAACATGGCTAACGTGGAAATATATTTACTATGATTATGTATGTATAGCCTATATCACATTGCATGCCATCTTGGGGAGGGGGAAGGAGAAAAATTTGGAACTCAAAATTTTACAAAAGTGAATGTTGAGGGGCAGCTAGGTGGCGCAGCAGATAGAGCTTCAGCCTTGGAGTCAGGAGGACCTGAGTTCAAATATGACCTCAGACATTGACACTTACTAGCTGTGTGACCCTCGGCAAGTCACTTAACCCCAAACTGCCTCACTAAAAAGCAAAAAAAAAAAGAGAGAGAGAGAGAGAGAGAGGAGAGAGAGAGAGAGAGAGAGAGAGAGAGAGAAGAGAGAGAGAGAGAGAGAGAGAGAAAGAAGAAAAAAAGTGAATGTTGAAAACTAAAAATAAATAAATAAGTTTTTAAAAAAGAGCTTCCAAAGACCAATTGTCATCTCTAAGCATAATTCCCAGAGATAATGAGATAATGTATGTAAAATGATTTGCAATCCTTAAAGCTTTAAGGCTTACAAATCACCAACTACCTATTAGACATTTCTAATAGGTTATTAGTCAGTCAACAAACATTTTTAAGTACTTACCAGACACTGTCCTTTAAACATCTTAATGACATATCCAAAACAGAATTTATTATTTTTCCTCAAAAACCTTCCCCTACTCTTAACTTCCCTGTTTCTGTTGAGAGCAGTACTGTCCTTCCACTCACCCATCCTTCACTCTCCCTCACCTCTCATAGCCAATCAATTGTCAAATCTTATCAATTCAATGTCTTATTTTTTTTTCAGTTGATGAAAATCTGCCTCCCATCTATATCCAAATTGAGAAATAAAGAAAAACAAAACCTTTATTACAAACGTTGATAATTAAAGCAAATTCCTACATTGGCTATGTCCAATTGTGTGTGTGTGTGTATATGTGTGTGTGTGTGTGTGTGTGTGTGTGTGTGTGTGTGTGTGTGTGCCTCAATCTGCACTCTATCAGGAGTTGGGTAGCATGTTTCTGTTTATCGTGGTTGACCACTGTGTTGATCAGAGCTCCTAAATTGTCTATAATATTGTTGTATAAATCATCATTCTAGTTCTGCTCACTTCACTCTGCATCTCTTCATACAAGTCTTCCCAGGTTTCTCCGAAACCATCACCTTCATTTTTTCTTACAGCACAATAGTGTTCCATTGCATTCTAATACCATACTTTGTTCAGTCATTTTCCTATCAAATGGAAAATGGCTGAACAAATTCTGGTTTCTAATTCTTTGCTACCAAAAAAAGAGCTGCTATAAATTTGTAATACATATGGGTGTTTTCTTAGATCTCTTTGGGGGTACACATGTAGGAGTGGTATTGCTGGGTCAAAGGGCATGCCCAGTTTAATCAATTTTTGGACATAGTTCCAAATTGTTTTCCAAACTGGCTGGACCAGTTCACAGCTCCACCAACTTTGCATTAATATACCAGTTCTGTCTTGCGTCCATCTCTTTTCAATATTCACACCACAACCACCCTCACTTCTGTTCTCACCACTTCTTACTTGAATGATTGGTCTCCTTACCTTGAGCTCCTCCTGTCTCCACATCATCCTCTGTCAAGTTACTAAAATGATATTGCTATAGCAGAGGTCTAACAATATCAGTCACCTGCTCAAGAAGCTCCAGTGGCTTCCAATTATCCCTTTAAAAATAATATTTTATTTCCCCAATTTTTAATGTTTTTTAAAAACAATTTTTAACATTAAAAAAAAGTTTGGAGTTCCAAATTCTATTCCTCCCTCCCTCCTTCTCTTCCCTCTTTCTTCCCTGAAATGGTAAGCACCAATTATCTCTTGAATAAAATACAAACTCCTTTATCTGACATTCAAAACTCTTCTGATCTGGCTTCAGCCTCCTGTGTATGTATTCTGGATTCTAGATGAGCTGGCCTACCTGCCTTTCCTCATATAGGCCTCTCTATCTCTCATCCCTGTGTCTTTGCACAGGCTGTCTCCTAATCCCTATAACACATTTCTTAAATCGCTTGCCTTCTCAAGGGGTGGGGGGGAGAGAGAAGGGAGGGAGAGAATTTGGAACTCAAATTTTTTAAAAAACCAATGTTAAATTTTTTGGTTTATATGGAATTGAGAAAAAATTAAATGTTACAAAAAGAAAGAGAGAGAGAGAGAGAGAGAGAGAGAGAGAGAGAGAGAGAGAGAGAGAGAGAGAGAGAGAGAGAGAGAGAAGAAAGAAAGAAAGAAAGAAGAAAGAAAGAAAGAAAGAAAGAAAGAAAGAAAGAGAAAAAAGACACCTTTGCCTAGTGGAATGCTTAAGCTCTTTCAAGGCTTAGCCTAAGTGCCACAAGACTATTGTGATCACTACATTTGTGTTTGGTTCCCTCCCCTATTTCTTTCTTGTAGACAATTGAAGTGATTTGCCCAGAGTCACTCAGCTAGTGTGTGAGGTTGGATTTGAACTCAAGTTCTCCTGTCTCCAGGGCCAGTGTTCCCTCCACTGTGCCGTCTAGCTGCCCCTTCCTCCTCTATTTCTATGAATTTACTTTCCATATATTTTGCATTTATCTATCTGTGTTCATGTTACTTCCCCTTTCCCAATAAAATGTAATCTCCTTGAGGGCAGGCACTGTCTTTTTCTTATCTGTGTCCTCAGTGCCTAGTGTAGTGGCTGAAACAAAATACATTTAATAAATACTTGCTAAATGAATGATGCCAAAATCATTGGATTTCTTCTGGTTTAAGGCTGGAAAGGGTCTTAAAAATTAAGTTGTCCACCTTCTCCTTTACAAATGAGGAAACTGAGTCTCAAAGAGGGGAAGTGACTTGCCCTAAGTCACATGGCTAGTATGTGGCACAGCTGTGATTGGAACTCAGGTCTTCAGACTCTAACTCCAGGGTTAGAAGAGACATCATGGGGTGCCTAGGCTAATCTGATCCTCAGCACAAACTCCATTTACAATATCCTAATAAATGGTGATCTGCCCTTTTCTGGATGGGTTCCAGGATGAAAAGCTCCTTGCCTCCCGAAGTAAACCCTTAGAGCTCCCTTAGGGAAGCTCTAATTGTTACATAGCTGTTCCTTGCATTACCCAAGGCTTTTCCTGCAACTTCTCCAGGCTTTTTTCTTTTTGCAATATCATCGAGTCAGAATCTTCAACATCCCCACCCCACCCCTCCCTTCTGAGAAGCCCAGCCAGGTTGGGATGCCCAGGCTGGAAAAGTTGCTGAGCCCCGGCTCAGGCTCTGGGCTCCTGGTTAGGAAATATTCAGAGCTTAAGAAAAACTGGAAGGTCCCTGTTGATATTTAGTGATGTGAGTGGGAGACAGAAGCTCCAGTTAAGAAGGCATTTAGTCTGGGTGTGCACATTATCCATGCATAGTAGATATCATATGGTAAAGGGAAAGAAGAAAGGTCTCTTCTAGAGCCAAATGGTGTAGTGTCCATACAACTCAAACTCACCTGGGCAAGTTACACGTTCTGGGATTCTGCTGTTATTATTCAGTCATTTTTGGTCATATCTAATTTTTTTGTGACCCCATTTGGGGTTTTCTTGGCAAAGATACTCAAGTGGTCTGCCATTTCCTTCTGCAGCTCATTTTACAGATGAGGAAACTGAGGCAAACAGGGTTAAGTGACTAGCCCAGGGTTGCACAGCAGTAAGTGGCTGAGGCCAGATTTGAACTTAGGAAGGTGAGTCTTGCTAACTCCAGGCCTGGCACTCTGACCACTATGGTGTCACCTAGCTGCCCTCTGAGATTCTAAACAGGCCTAAATAGATGTAAACCATAAGGCTTAGAATGGGGAGGGGAGACTTCCATAGCTGGCTTCCATAGCTGCTCTCCCACCAGAATGTGGCAAAGAAACAACATTAGATTTTAAATAAAAGACCTGGGTCTGGGTCACATTCTACCACATACCTCCCTTGTATTCTTAGGTAAGTCATTTAACTGCTTTGGGCCTCAGTTTCCCCATCTGTAAAATGAAGAAGTCAGACTAAATGGCTTCTAAGGTCCCTGTGAGCTATACAAACTTAAGATTCCTTACTTTTTCAGTGGTTTCTCCCACAAAAATCTTCTTCCTTCCCTCCAATTCTGCCATCCTCCCCCGATAAGGATGGCAACAGCTAAGTAGCCACTTATAGGAATGAGTTAGTGGACCCCCTCTCCTGCCCCTGTGCTCAGCCGGGAGCTAAGAGGGATTTAGCGGGAGGCAGTCAGGTTGGGTCAGGCTGCTTGCTGACTTTGCCTTACATTTGGCATTTTATGCTCAGCAACTCTATTTTAAGCCTGAGAAGTGTGGGGTGTTTTTTTTTTTTTTCTCAGCTTGGAAAAATTTCAGCTGAGCAGCCGCCAGGCCTCAAGCTCCTTGCAATACTTAGAGAGTCCCCCCTCCCTCTCCCAACTTTCTCAATCTTCTCCCACCACTTCCCTCCCACAGGGTCCCTGAGACAAAACCAGGGAGGTAGGGAGAGTGGAGGGTTCCATCATGCCTTGGTCCCTGGATCACCAGCCCTGTGAGGTAGTATGGGACCTCCAGTCTACCGTTTCTGGAGCCACAAATCTATATAGCTCATGTCTATAACCATCCCTCACACATATGCAGTAAGTACCTACTCCTTTCCAAAGCTGCTTCGAATCCATTATCTCATTTGAAAGGCAGCTTGGGATAGTAGATAAAGCACTGGGCTTGGAGTCAGGAAGCTCTAAGTGTAAATCCTGCCTCAGACACTTAATAGCTGTGTGACTCTGAAAAAGTCACTTAACCTCTGGGCCTCAGTTACCTTATCCTTAAAATGGAGTTGAACTTGATGACGTGTAAGGTCCCTTCCAGGGGGAATCTATGATCATGTGATTCTCATGGCAGCCTTAGAAGGGAAAGAGTGGGGCAAGATTTGTAATCTCCATTTTACAGATGGGGAAAACAAACCAGAGAAGTGCTGATGTGTCTAAGGTCATATAGCTAACTTAGTGTTGTAAGACATTTCAATTTGATGATGATGATGATGGTGATGATGGTTTCCCAAATGTCCTGACTTCTTGCTCCATTGGCATCGAGAGAGCTAGGTAGGTATAGTGACTAGGTCTAGTGTAGTAACATCAGGAGGACCTAAATTTAAAACCTTCCTCAGATGTTTACTAGCTATGTAGTCTTGGGCAAGTCTTTTAACCTCTGAGCCTGTGTTCTTATCTGTAAAATGGGGATAACAACAGGACCTACCTTGCAAGGTTGTGAGAATCAAATGAGGTAACATATGCAAAGTGTTTTGAAACAAATGAAATACAATATAAATGTTAGCTATTGACTATTAGTATCTCACTTGCCCAGAGACCTCTAAACAGGAGTCATAGGAGAAAAGAATGCTGGACTGAGAGTCATGAGACTTGAATTCAAGTCTGAGCTTTAATATGTACTAGCTATGTGACTTTGGATATATTATTTCACTTCTCTGCCTAAAATCTTCATCTTAACAATGGAAATAATCATTCTTGCCCATTGTGGTATGTGAAGAGCTTACAAAGTGTTATAGAAATGTGAGCCTAGGGGCAGGTAGGTGGTGCAGTGGATAGAGCTCCAACTTTGGAGTCAGGAGGACCTGAATTCAAATCCAACACTTGACACTTAGTAGCTCTGTGACCTTGGGTAAGTCACTTAACCCTGATTGCCTAGCTAAAAAAAAAAAAAGGAAGAAAGAAAGAAAGAAAAAAGAAATGTGAGCCTCTATTATCTTGAAAGACTTCAAAAATCAGAGTGTGCATCAATATGAGTGTGCCCTTTCCTAACGTAGATTGCAACTCTTCCCTGCCTTAACAGATGATTCTGTGAGTTTCTGTGGCCATCTCTCAGTACTGGGCTTTCATACTGAATTAGGCTTGTGCTTAGGTCCACTGAGGTTTTACTACCTCGATGGCAGGAAGTTTAAAATATGTTCCTGGTGAAAGGGGAAAGTGAGAAGGGAAGAAGGGCAGCTATGAGCAGACAGCACCCTTTCCTTCCCACTCTAGCTCTGCCTGAAGGCTCCTGGAAAAACCAGAAGCTGTCTGAGGGGAGGGGGTTACCCTCTGCTTTCTCTGGCATAGCCTGGTGAGAGGCCTGGCCAGAAGCTTCAGTGACACAGCTGGGTTCCCACCAATCCTCTTGTTTATTCAAAATAACTCAAACTGAACTGTCCAGGGAGCTGCCTATCCCAAGTGGCTAAGGAGTGATAAGGCACTAATGAGATGCAGAACTAGGGCCACTGTTGGGTTATTTCTCCTTAGCTATGCATTTATTTTGGCTTCAAACTGAAATGTCCCAGTTCACAGTTTTCCTCCCCAGGCAAATCCTTTGGAGGGAGGGCATGTGACTAGTGCTGAGATGAAGACAATTGGGACCAAGGTGACCAGGGTGACTCCTACAGGATCGATCCTAAGAACATAATGTTAGCGCTGGAAGGGACCTCAAAGGCCCCGTCTGCACCCTTCACTTTACATAGAGGAAATGCAGAAGAAGGAAACTAGTTGAGTGACTTGTGCAAGGTCATATGAGTAGTAAGTAGCAAAGCTGAATTCAGGCTTTTGTTCTTTATAAAGAACAAAATTAGTTCCTTTAAACATTGACCATTCAGTACTCCATATTCTGATGGAAAGTGAGAACTGGTGCTTACCTGTAAAATGGAGTTAATACATACTTGTGGCCCCTACCTCCCAGGTTCTCCTCTCCCTGTTGGGATTACTTTGCATAACTTTACTTATCCACATGCAAATTATAGCTTTTCAATAAAATGTAAGCTTCTTAAAGGACCATTTCATTTTTGTCTTTGTATCTTGAACTCAGTACAATATTTTGGCACATAGTAGATGCTTAATAAATGTTGGCTGAATTGAACTGAATTAAATTGAAAGGAGGGAAGGAAGGAAAGAAACATTTATTAAGCACTTACTGTGTGCTAGGCACTGTGCTAAGGGCTTAAACAAATAACTCATTTGATCCTTGGTGCTATTAGCGCCATTTTACAGTTGAAGAAACTGAGACAGGCCAAGGTTAATTGACTTGCCCAGGGTCACACAGCTGGCAAGTGTCTTAGGCTGGATTTGAATTCAAGTCTCCCTGACTCCACATCTAGGACTCTATCCATCATGCTACCTACCTGCCCTAAATTATAAAACCCTAAAGAAATGTCAGCTGCCATAATGTAACATGACTGTTACATTTTTCATTAAAACAGCGGTGACAAGGAAATGAGGTCCAAGGCATACTGGGAAAGCCTGAGGCCATGTGGGGTAGAGGGGACGAACTCTGACTTGGTTGGGTCTTTCTGACCCTGAATGAGTCAGGTGATCCCTCTAGCCAGCTGCTGGTTAGCATGGATCCAAGATTGTTTTCTGTTCTAGGATCTGTCCCAGTTTGACATCTTTTCTCTTGGCTACTTTGCTTTGAGGCATCAATATGGTTTTATGCTCTCTGCTTATACTAGAAAATCAATAATATATTGAAAGGCTGTTTGAAAGCACTCAGGACCTGGAGTGGGGAAACTTGGATCCCCTCCCCCCTCCCCCCCCCAGCCTCTGTTCTGATGTTCTCCTGTCTCTTCCATCGCCAGACCCTATGATCTTGTTTCTAAACCTGTATTAGCACCTCGTGTTATATTGGGCCTCTGCAAGGAGCTGAAACAGCTCCACCTCCTGCTTCGTCTCATTTGTTCTCATAAAACCATGTCTATGAATGAAGAATGACTGAAGATATGTGGAGGAAAACATTATGTGGAAGACCTTCTTCCAGTTATGAGAGGGGAGACTAAAACTGCCAAGAGGCATGTGTCTAGACAAAAAAAATGTCTTCTATGATGGCCTCCAATGCTGATGCTGCTGAGGCTGAAAAAAATAGCATTTTTACAGTGTTTTTAAGGTTTACAAAGCACTTTACAAATACTGCCTTCATTTTATCTTCACCACTTATGGTATTATTAACCCCACTTTACAGTTGAGGAAACTGAGGCAGAGAAATTTAAGTGTCTTGCCCAGGGTCACACAGCTGGAAAATGTCTGAAGCTAGATTTAAACTCAGGTCTTCCTGACTCTGTGCTTCAGAACTAAATGTCCCAGTTCACAGTTTTGAGTTATTTTGAATAAACACAATATTGATGGGACTCCAGCTGAGCCATTGAAGCTTCTGGCCAGGCCTTTCACCAGGCTATGCCAGAGAAAGCAGAGGATAACCCCCTCCCCTCAGACTCCAGTACTCTATCCACTGTAAGAATCAGTTTTCTTTAATGCATCTCTCTTGCTCTTGTGAATATCTCATCCCTGAGTTTATAGGAAGAAGGAGGAAGAGGAAGAGGAAAAAAAGGAGGAGGAGGAAGAGGAGGAGGAGAAGAAGATGAAGGAGGAGAAGAAGAAGAAGAAGAAGAAGAAGAAGAAGAAGAAGAAGAAGAGGAGGAGGAGGAGGAGGAGGAAAAAGAAGAAGAGCTTACATTTATGTAAAGCATTGTGATAGCAAATTTATTATCTCAGAAGCAGCTAGGTGGTACAGCGGATAGAGCATTGGCCCTAATGTCAGGAGGATCTGAGTTCAAATGTGGCCTCAGACATTTACTATCCCTATGATACTGGGCAAGTCATGTCACCCCAACTCTCACCCCAAAAATACATTTATTATCTCACTTGATCCTCAAACACCCTGGTAGAAAATGTAGTACTTCTAGTACGTCATGCTTCTATCCCCATTTTCAGATGGACACACAGAGCGTCATAGATCTAGGGCTGGAAGGGACCTCAGAGGTCATCTAGGCCAGCCTCCCTCATTTTGCAGATAAAGAAACTGAGGTGTAAGTAGACGAAGTGACTTGTATAAGGTCGTGCAGGTTGTAAAAGTAAGAAGAAGGATTTGAACCCCAGGTCTCTTTCCACCATAGCTTTGAATACAGAAGAGAGGTGAGGCTCAAAGAACAGAAATGTCTTCTATAAGGTTACATGGTTCATCTAAATCCTTCTTGAAACCATTAACTATATATTTTGAACCTTTGCCTCTTTTTTTCCATGGGGGTAAGGGCACAGAGATCAATTCCTGGGTTTACTCCATGATACATGAAATAGGACTGCCTTTTGTTCTGAAAACTATCTCTTTCAGACTTGAAAGGAGGCGTCTCGGTATAGTATTTGAGTAATAATAGTAACAGCCCCATTTTGATGCATCCTATGGTTATCATTTTCTCTTTTCAGTGAGTAATAACACCTGAACTTCCCAAGGGCTGGTGTTATTACTCCCATTTTCAGATGAGAAAATGAGATCTAGAGAAAAAAGATTTGTCCAGGGTCTCACAGCCAAGTAAGACTATAAGACCAGGCTTCCTGATTTCAAGCACAGTGCTTTCCACCTCATCAGCTGTCCCTATTAAAATGAGAAAATCCATAGGATTGTTTCTCCTCTCTGTCCTTCTTGATTTTATACCCTTCGATCCTATCTCTTCTTGGTCTCTGTTTGCAGCCTGAAGAGGCCTAATTCATCTTCATCAGAAACAACACTTCATTGACTTTTACAAAATGGACAATGATTCATTTGACTGCCCCTGAGCGAGGCCTACCTTGATTCTAGCTCTGGGTGTATTTGTCATTACATTATCATAGAGAGGCTCAGGAGTTTCCCAGGTACCCATCTTTAGTTGTATGTTTACTACCCATAAAACAGACACTACAGGACGCCACCATGTCTCCACCCTGGGGTCAGTCTGAGATAGCCATGGCATAGAAAGGTCCATGCCAGTTGGAAGCCCTCCTGTAATTTGAGCAAGAACCACAAGGCTGCATTATACTTGCATGGATTTGTGGTCTTCCTAGGAGGCCAATCCAGATCACAGCTTCTCCATGCTTTCTTATCCTACGTTGTTCTTGTCCATGTTTTCCCATAAATCCACAAAAAGGGATCTACCCAATGTGCTAGAGGCCTCAAACCATTCCTACTTTGCCATGTTGTTGATGATGTTATTTTCTATGAGCCATCTCTGGGACTCATTATACAATGTGCTATGAGAATTATGTCAGAGCTGGAGGGGGCCTTGGAATGTAGAGCACACAATGTCAAAGCTAGAAGAGACCTTAGGATAGAGACTGCTCAAGGGAGACAGGGTAGTGAATTTAGAGCCAGAGAATCTGGGTTCATATCCTAGTTCTAGTTACTACCTATGGGGCATTAGGCAAGTTACTTAACTCCCCAGTGCCCTAATTTCCCCATCTATAAAAATGAGGGGGATGAACTCGGTGGTCTCCAAGATGCCATCCAGTTCTAAATCTATGATTCTATGACCTTAGAGTTCATTTAGGCCAGCTTCCTCTTTTTTTTTAGAGGGGGATGCTGAGGCTAAGAGAGGGAACGTGATAGCGCACTATTCTTGGCAAGTCTGTGACTTAAACACAAGACTCCTGACTCCTGAGGGCTCTTTCGACTCTAGCATACCTGATTCTCTTATGAAACTCTCTTCTACCCTAGCCAGACCACAGCTGGTGCATGTACTATAGTACTTTTGTGTGTGTGTATAATGGATTCTGATGGATTCGTGATTTCATCTATGGGATGAAATTCATTGCTGAAATCCAATCCCTCCCTTGCTAAAGATCAAAGTCTTGCTACACTTTCTCATCCTGTCCAGCCCTACTCCAAGTTTTCTGCAAATATTGCAGAGAGACAGTATAGTCTAATATACAGTAAGCAAGCCTTCAAGCCAGGAGAACTTCAGTTCAAGTCCTTCCTCTGAAATAGTAGTGGCTTGATGGCCCTAAACACTTTACTTAACCACTCAGTGATCTAAGCAACTTTCTAAGACTACCAGGCAGATGCTGGCCTGCCTGGTAGAGACGAAGTTAATTCCTTCATCTAGGAATTTCTGACATTTATGAAGTCTCTAACCTTATTTTGTTATTGTTCAGTCTTTTTCAGTCCTCTGCAACTCTTTGTGATCCCCATTTGGGGCTTTTTGGGCAAAGATAATGGAGTGGTTTGCCACTTCCTTCCTCAGACCATTTTACAGATAAGGAAACTGAGGCAAACAGGGTTAAGTGATTTGCCCAGAGTCACACAACTAGTACATGTCTGAGGCCAGATTTGAACTCCAGAAGATGAGTCTTCCTGACTCCAGGCCCAGCACTCTATCTATTGCATCACCTAGCTGCCCCCTTAACCTTATTAGAGGACTTTTTTCTTTCTTTTTTTTTTTTCCACAACCTGGGGTTGCTTTCTGGTGCTCTCTCATGCCACCACATGTCCTGACCACCTTCCATCATACATGTCCCCACTGGTGTGTTCTATGCCAATTCTCCTGCTTATGCATTACCCTCCTTCTGGCCACCATGTCTTTCCATTGCCCTTTCAGTTATCTGTAACCCTAACTTACATTGACCTCGCTATTCCCTCCCATCCCACAGTCTTCATTTTCTCTTCTAGACTCGAAAGGGCACCTCCAGTCCTACTGTCTGAGACTGAGTACAGGTCCTTGTTAACAGTAATCGAAGCTGAAATTTCCATAGGGCTTTAAAGTTTACAAAGCCTTCAATGGGGTCAGTTAACACTGGCCCCAATTTGCTGATAAGGTAAAATGACTTGCCTCAGGTCACATAACTAATAAATGTGGAAACTAGACAGTACCAGTCACCAGAGATTTAGCACGGATTAGACCATAGGTTCCTTGAGGGCCCCAGCCATGTTTTGTCCTTCTCCGTGTTCTCTTACACGTTGTCTTGTTGTTGTTCAGTGATGTTCAACTCTGCCTGATCCCATTTGGGGGTTTTCTTGGTACTGAAGTGGTTTGCCATTTCCTCCTCCAACTCATTTTACAGATAAGGAAACTGAGGCAAACAGGGTAAAGTGACTTGCCCAAGGTCACACAGCCAGTAAGTGTCTGAGGCCATATTTGAACTCAGATCTTCTTGACTCCAGGTCCTTTACTCTATCCACAAGAGATTTTAATTGTGTGCCATGCATGCACATCCTAAGGTCAGCATTTTAGGAGACAGAAGGGTACAGTCTGTACTGATGGACTATTTGAGAATTTAATCTATCTGAGAATTCAAAATCTAACATAACTATTTCCACATACGGTGAAATTGCCAGCTGTGAATATTATTAGGACATACTAAAGATAGGCTAGAGAATGTTGTTGTGTCAACAAGTATTTATTAAGCACCTACTGTGTGCCGGATACTGTGCTAAGCCTGGAGGATACAAAGAAATAGCCACCGATCTCAAGGGGCTCAAAGTCTGAGAGGGAAATTATGCAAATAACTATGTACAAGCAAAATGTACACAGGCTCAATTGGAGCTGATCTCAAGAGGATTATCCATTGTTATGTCCAAAGAAGAGCAAACACAATGATAAGGGCCTTGAGCCTGTGTCATGTAAGGACTGGTTGAAGGAAGTTAGATCATGAAAGAGAAAACTCATAGGAAACAAGCACTGGAAGGGAGCTGTTAGGCTTTGCTTGTTTTTCGTTGGCCCAGAGGACAGAACCTGGAGCAATGGAGGGCTGGACGTTGTTACAAAGAGACAAACGTGGGTTTGATATAAAGAAAAGCATCCCAACAGTTAGGGCTGTTCAAAAGAGACCTGGGTTGTCTTGGGAGGTTAATGGGACCTTTAAGCAGAGTTGACCTCTTGTTCGTAGTACTCGACCGAGGATTGCTTTGGGGGCAGAGTTTGGAAGAGATGGCACTGAGATCCCTTCCAGCTCTAAGATTCTGTGATTCTGTGCTTCCACCAGATGAGCAAGTCTACCTGTGCAAGCCTAGAACCTTAGAAGTCCAAACCTGGCCGGAGTCTCAGAATTCTTTTAATCCCCCTCCCCACACTCGAAGTAGGAAGCTCCTCTCCAGCCTGTGAGACAAATGGTCAGCCAGTCTCCATATTAATCTTTCTGCACATAGCCCCTCTCTCCCACTGCCTATTCAGGCTTCTTATACCTTGTACCCCATCATGTAACAGGCAATCCAGTATGCCATCCTCTTCTCTGTTTTTCACATAAGACTCCATCTCCTGACTCCTGATGTTTTCCCTGGCTGTCCCTGGTGCCTGGAATTCTTCCCCTCCTCACCTCTATCTCCTGATTTTCTTGGCTTTCTTCAAGTCCCAGCTACAATCCTACCATCTACAGGAAGCCTTTCCTGACCTTCTTAATGCTAGTACCTTCCCTCTGCTGATTATTTCCAATTTATCCTGGATGTAGCTTGTTCGTACATAGCTATTTAAATGTGATCTCCCTGATTATGTTGTGAGTTCCTTGTCAATAGGGACTGTCTTTTACCTTTCTTTGTATCCCTAGCACTTGTCCTGTGTGAGTTCTCCATAAAATAGTCTTTTAGGCAAATGTATGTTTGGCATTTGAACAATATGGCCAGCCCATCTTAGTTGCACTCTCTGCAGTAGAGTCTAAATGCTTAGCAGTTTAGTTCGAGAAAGGACCTCAGTGTCTGGTATCTTATCCTGCCAGATGATCTTCAGAATCTTCCTAAGACCATTCAAATGGAAGCAATTCAGTTTTCTGGCATGGCACTGGTATACTGTCCAGGTTTCACAGGCATACAACAATGAGGTCAGCACAACGGCCCTGTAGACCTTCAATTTGGTAGTCAGTCTACTACTTCTTCTGTCCCACACTTTCCTTCGGAGTCTCCAAACACTGAGCTAGCTCTGGCAATGAGTGTGTCAACCTCATTATCAATATGTACATCCCTAGAAAGTATGCTACTATGGTGGTCAGAAGAAGCAATGCAAGGACACTCTCAAGGTCTCTCTTAAGAACTTTGGAATTGATTGTGTCACGTGGGAGACACTGGCACAGGACTGCCCAGCATGGTGTGCCCACATTAGAGAAGGTGCTATGTTCTATGAGCAAAGCAGAATTAAAGTATCTAAAAGGAAATGCAAGATATGCAAATTTAGAGAATCCACCCCAAATATCCACATGGACTACTTGTGCCCAACCTGTAGTAGAGCGTCCCCAGCTCATATGGGTCTGATCAGCCACAGTGGGACATGCTGTAACTTGACTCTAACATAGTGATGTCCTCTTGGTCCTCTTCAAGAATGAAGGACAGCAACCGACCAATGCCCAGCACTTAGCACAGTACCTGGCACATAGTAGGTGCTTAATAAATGTATATTGACTGACTGACTAATAGGGGAATCATTACCTACCAAGCCATCCCATTCTGTTGTTGGACAGCTCTGAAAAACAGCTGGCTGTACCCTAATGTGTTCAGCCTAGTTCTAGAAATTAAGATAATGGCAATTCCAAGTATGGAAGCATCTCTCTCAGGGCCATGTGATGAGTCTGTGACCACATCCCAGATGAGCCTCCTCCTTAGCTGTGACCTCTGGAAGGACAACACGCACAGGCTGCTCAAAGCAAATCTGGAATCTCCAATGCTCCAACAGTTCCCTTCATGCCCTGGTCACAGGCTGTTAGTTTTAATGGATGTTTTATTGACTTACTCCTCAGTCACCTGGCAGCTGAGGGAGGAGAAGTAATCACAAGTTCACATAGCTACACCATTTTCCTCACGACAACCCTGGAAGGTGTTGACAGTACGAGTATTATTCTTAAGAGGGAGGAAACCAAGGCTTTAAGAAGTGATTAGATAGGTTTCAGGAAACTGAGAGCTCTTGACTCTAAGCCTGCTGCTCTTTCCATTCTAGAATTCTACCTTTTTACTAGCATAATAGATAGACAACCACACAGATGGCAGACTTGGGTTCTAGTCATGGCTATTGATATATACTAGTGTATCACTTTGGGTAAAACCCTTAGCCTTATTGGGCTTTATTTACTTCAGTTTCAAAATGGGCTATAAAACCTTACTTGCAACCCCAGGGTAGGACATGGAGAAGATGTATGTGGATGAGAGGTAGGGATATACAGTGAACACTGGGTCTAGAGTCAGAGTTCTTTCTTTGGTATTTGCTAGCTGTGTGACCTAAAGTCCTTTCCAGCTCTGACATTCTGGGATTCAGTAAAGTCACTTTAGCCTCTGAGTCTCACATTTCCTCATTTGTCAAGCGGAGATAATAATACCTTATTCTATCTATCTCACAAGATTGTCACAAGGAACAAATAAAATAAAGCAGGTAATGTACTTTGTAAATCCCCAAGTATTATACATAATGTTCCAAAAGCTTTAATGGATTAAAACTGCACTAAGAGTTTTGGAATGCTCTGTATATATGCCAGTTATTATTATTGACATGCTTACCCCACAACAGCCCCTGAGTGACATGCTAGCTTGGCTGGGAGCTGGAGGCTGGGGCCAAAAAGAGCCAAGGAGACAGGAGGCCCTGAGTGAGAAATATTTGGAAATTGAAGTTTTAAGATGAGGGGTAGGGTTGATCAGCTGGGGCAAAGCTGGGAAGGTACCTAGAGGGGTACCCCCCCCAGAGGATGGTCCCCCTTCTGGCCCATGTCTCTCCACTTCAGTGGGGATGTATGGGACCAGGGTCTACACTACTCTGCGAAGTCACCAAAGGTTGAGTTCTCCACCTGGTCAGAATTCTCTGCTTTGGACCCTAGGATGGGGAGTATTGGTATCCCAGGGCTTTCTCTCCACTGGACAGTAGTAGCAGCAAGATTATTTTTAGCTACTACTCATGCACTACATGGCAACAGGCCTTGGAGCTCAGATGTAGGCTGGCCAATCCCCTTCTGGGAGCTCAAGCTAGAAGAAAGGCCTCGTACACATCTCATTGTACTTTGATCCTTTCTACCTCCTGCCTCTCTACCCTACTGCCTGCTCAGGATGGTGAGACAATGCCTGAATGAAGCCAGTGACAGTGACCATAACTGCAAACCATCTCTTTAGGAAGGGTAGAGAGCAGGAGGGAGTGGCCAAGGCCTCCTGGGCCGTGGCTTACAGAGACAGCCATCCAGGGGCTTGGACACAAGGCTCAGGGGCCCCCACCCTGGGGCCCTTCTCCCCTTCCCCACGAGGCCACTGTCAGAGCCTTAGATCAACTTACAGAGAAGGGATGAAAGGCTGCACTTTATTCTGGTGTCCATGGGGAGGCAGCAGGGCATAGGAGGAGGAGCCCGGTCTCAAATCCCAGCTCTGCTGCTGCTGCAAACTCCCTGTGTGACCTTGGGCAAGTTACCACCCCTCCCTCTCTGGACCTCCATTTCCTCATCTGCAAAAGAAGGAGACTTAACTAGATCATCTCTAAAATCCCTTCTAGTTCTAAATCCTGAGATTTCTTAGTTCTAATGTTATCTACCATATTCCATGGTTTCAGCTCTAGTTATTTCTATAGTTGAGTTCCTTGCTGCAAATGCAAAGCAAGACCACTAAGGGGAGACCTCATTTCATATTTGATTTTGACTAAGGCAAATTAAATCAGGTTTTTTTTTTTTCCCCCTCTGGAGCTCGGTAGTACCCATCAGCTGGGACAAAACAGCAAAGGTGGAGAAAGGAAAGGAAATCCTTTCTTCATTTGTTTCCATAAAGGTAAAATGCTAATGGTTGAATAAAGTTCATCAGGCAGCGTTCAGTTGGGGAATGGCTAAACCAGCTTTGATCCATGAATGTAATGGAATATTACTATACCCTAAGAGATAATAAATACGAAGAATTAAGAGGAGCATGGGAAGAATTGTGTGAATTGATGAACTGAAATAAATAGAATGAGGAAAACAATATAAACAATGATGATGAGCAGCTGGGTGGCACAGTGGATAGTGTGCCAGGCCTGAAGTCAGGAAGTCTCATTTTCCTGAGTTCAAATCTGGCCTCAGACACTTATTTTCTAGATGTGTGATACTGCACAAGACCTGTTTGCCTCAGTTTCCTCATCTGTAAAATGAGCTGGAGAAGGAAATGGCAAACCGCTCCAGTGTCTTTGCCAAAAAAACCTCAAATAGGGTCATGAAGAATAGGATGCAAATGAAAAGCCATTACACAAACAACAATGTAAATGAACAATAAAACAATCAAAACTCAATATTATGAAATTATCGAGACCCTGCTTGATTCCCAGAGAAAAGATATGAGAAGCTATAGGACAGTGCATAAAAGAGTCAGATTTTTAAATGTTTGTTAGTTTTGCTTTTTCTTCATCTTTTTTATTCTGTTATAAAGGATGGCTCTCAGAGAGAGGAAGAAAGACTATATTGGGGAATGTCAATGACGTAAAAATAAGACAAGAAAAATAAAGTCCATCAGATTAGCTGAGAATGAGGCAAAGGTGCGCTTGAACCAACTCCTACCTGAGCTGATTGTTAAATTTCCAGTGAGAGCATTTACACCTCAAGGCTTGATTTATTGTCTTGTTGACTCTCTTTACTCAAGAAAGTGATGGAGGAAATGTTAATAATGCAGATTAAATTTAAAAGTGTGTTGGGAATACTCCTCTCCTTCCCCACCCCCACCCCAAGCTGGTTGTTAAATATTTACCAGCACACCAGTGGTGGAAGGGTTCATAATTTGTCGGGTTCTATGTAGGGAGGGGAGTTCCCTGAATATCTGAGGGCAGCACTGCACTGGGGATCGGGGTTACAAAACAATATGAAGATGCCTGCAATTCCAGAAACACATCGGGACAGGGATGCGTTGCAACACTGTTTAAAACTATGTCCTAAACTACTTTTGTCACTTATTCTCTGTAACAGGAACATGGCATTTAGGGGGAGGAGTGAAAACTACCTGGAATTTGGATTTTTTATATCTATGTTTTACTTCCCTCAGTGAGGGAAAGCCCCAGAGAGCACCAACACCTCATATACCTCCATGTTCCAGGGCACCGTAACTTCTCGGCTAAGAGTTTTCTCTGAAAGGAAAGAAGGAAATAAGCAGTTATCGAGTGCTACTAAGTGTCCAGCGCCTTGATAAGCACTGTGATGCAAATGTAAGGAAAAAACTCCCTGAGGGAGCTTACATTCTAATGAAGGATTGTTGTTGTCCTTTGTCTTTTGTTCCTGAAGAGGACCCTGAAGTCAGGAAGGTGATGGCATAACTTGAAAGTGAATTGGATTTAAGTGAGGGCGGACTGTGCAAAGTCAGCAGCCTCACTATCTCCTTGGGAACTGTCTGTGGCTAGATACAGATCAGGAGGACTGGAGATGGCCCCAGATGACTCTAACGAAGGAAAACAATACATAAAAGGAAGCTGGGGTCGAGATGCAGATATCCAGCAGAAGGGGCGTGATTTTGAAATCCAGACAATCAGGAACAGGATAGAGAAAAAAAAAAGGGAAGGCAGGGAAATCTGGCCCCTTCACAAAATGTAAGCACCCAGAGAAACTTACCAATGGGAGAAAAGGGAGGGCTTTGCCGATGGATTTTCTAGGATGAGCAGGCTACTAGGATGGTAGGATGTTCCAGAGTGAGCAGGTCCCAAGTGCTAAGGGAAGTTCTAGGATGAAATAATAGTAGAAGTATGATTTTGAAGTCCAGAAAGTCAGGGAAAGAACTAGGAGGAGAATAAAGACAGGTGAGCCAGGATTCTTCACAAAAGAATTCTTCCCCAGGAGGAACTCACCAAGGAGAAGGGAAGAGGAGATGAAGGCCTTTCCTCTGGGAAATATCTGAATAATAGCTTATGTTGAGTTCTCCACAGAGTTGAGTAAAACAGTCTGACAGAAACATTCCAGCTTTCATTTGCTTCCTCACTTTATTCCTGGCCTTCTGGGTTTCAGAATCATGCCCCCCCTCACTAAGTACCTTCATGCTTCTTCTGACATTTTTCAACTCCCTTTTATTTTTGTTGTTGTTCAGTCGTTTCTGACTCTTCATGACTCCATCTGAGGCTTTTTGGACAAAGATACGGGAGTAGTTTGCCATTTCCCTCTCCAGCTCATTTTATGGATGAGGAAACTGAGGCAAACAGAGGTAAGTGAACTTGCCCAGGGTCACAGAACTAGTAAACATCTGAGACCAAAGTTGAATTCAGGAAGACTGTCTCCTGGACTTCAGGCTCAGCGCTCTATCCACTCTGACACCTAGTTGCCCCGGGGCCTGGTATAGATTAGGACAGAAAATGGAATAGAGGCCTGGGCTAGTTGAGGCAAGAGTCTACCTATCTGAGATGAGAAGTACAAATCCTCCAACAGGGAAGAGTCCAAGTTGCTGATTGGGAGGAGATAAAGTATGTTGGGGGCAGAGAAAGCATGGTGTGGCACAAGCTAGAATCAAGAACTCTCAACACTCCTCCAGAAAGTTGGAGTTCAGACACTCCCAACACTCAAACTGAACAGTTTCCCTGGCAATGGATTCCCTTCCCAGACTCTCCAAGGCTGAGGCCAGGAACCCTCCTCTTAGGAGAGGCGAGTGCATTCAGCTCCTATGTGCCCTGTGCCAAGGCAGTCATTAGGAGCTCCTGAGTGGTTGTGAGGGTTGTTGCCTCTAGCCTCATCCTTGAATCCAGGTCTGAGGTCAGTTTGCTCTTGAGCAAGTGGAATGGATGAAAAGAGAGAAGGGTCGAAAGGGTCTGCAGATAGGCGCCCTTATATGCCAGCACTGAAGGGATGACGCCTAACACAATGTGATCCTCCAACAGTGGGAACCAACCAATTCCTCACCCTGCCATAGTCTCACCCAGAAATCACCAGCCATAGTAAATACCATACTCAGGAGGAAGCATGGGCCACATCTGCATTCTACATAAAAAGTTCTCAAAAGTCCCCAACAAAGGCTAATCTCCCTATAAACTCATCAAGTTAATCAGTTAATCTCTGATCAGCCTCTCACACTTGTATCTCTTATGACTCTTTGATACTTTATATTAGAGAACCTTTTGATTTTTCCCTCCCTTGCCTTAGCCCAACACCCACCAGATGGCTGGAACCAGTCATTTCCACTGGGCTGATGGTGGGAAGCTCATGGTCTTCCCTTCTCCCACCCCAGTGGGCCAGTGGACAACAGGAAGAAAGACCAGTAGCACCAGAAGGGAGCCAGGAACTTTTTTCTTTTCCAACCAACTCACTGTTCCACAGTTCAATGTCTACCAGATACAAGACAGCTCGATGCTCATTCCTATTTCTCTAGTTCTGTCAGAGATATCCCAGAGCTCCACTGAGCACTAACTCTTGAACTCATTATTTTTTGGGAGAAAAACACCTGCCCTGCCATTATACCCCAAGATTCTTGGGACCTCTACCCTGCTTCCTGTCACTTCCCCTGCCTATATACTCTCTGGCCTTGCCATTGGCCATGAAATGCATAAGACCATGAACCCTCATTTATGTGTTGTCTCCCCCAACACATAGTAAGTGCTTAACAAATGCATTTCTATTCCATTCCATTTATATCTCTAGTTCTCACTTGTCTTCTGAATATCAGACCTATGGCATTTCCAGCTGTATAGAGGACAGCTCCAACATCCTACAAGTTCCTCAAACACTTCATGTCCAGAGTTGAGCTACTCATCTTCCCTGCTTTGGATTTCACCATTTTTGTCTTGTGTCACTCACTCTACTACGTCTAACATTTGACTTGTCATTGCCTGTAAGTCTTTTACATTTCTATCCCATCATTTCTATTCCTACTACCACTACCCAAGTAAGGATTACCTGCACTATTACAGTAGGTCTTCCCAACTCTCCTCCACCCCCAAACCATCCTTCATAGCACTACCAGAAGAGTTTTTCTTATACACAGATTTGCTCATGTTTTCCATGTGCTCAAAGAATTTCATTGACTCCAGGGTATGAAGGAAGCAGCTCAAATTGACTCAGGAGGCAGGTTCACTAGGAACTCTGCCTGCCTGCTTCTATTGGTGTTACAATAAACCTTGTCATTTGATTGAGGAGAAATAATTGGCTCAGGAGACTTTAATGTTAAGATTTTAGTCTGAGCATTTATATGTTGGAAATCAGCTAACACTATAATCAGGGCATATTTTATCCCTTTGTGGGTTTTCTAGATGCCGGGTAGACAGTGGCTTGGCCCTCAAGGTAAGAATAGTTTTTACATTTTAAAATACAATTACACTTTATTTAAAAGTATTTGAAAGCACAGCCATAGCCTGCTGACCCCTGGTCTAAACTTGAGAATGTGATGGAGAAAGTGTTAACAATGCCTATTAAATTTAAGTGTGTCATTCATACTCTTTTTATTTCATAGCTAGTTATTAAGCATTTAGCAGCACACAACTAAGGGCTCCCTATTGCCTACCTTTAATCATCCCCTGGGCTAGGCAGAGCACTTAGTCACGAGTGTTAGTATCTCTACTTTATAGAAGAAAAGACTAAGGTTCTAACGATTCAGTGACTTGGAGTCAGAGGACCAGTGACCAAATTCTATTTAACCTCAAAGGGCAGAACTGGCAGGAATGATTTGACATTACAGAAAAGTAAGGCTTGATGTTAGATTTTTTAAAAATCCCCAGCAATTAAAGCTATCCCAAAGTAGAATGGCTGCCTTCAATGGTCATGGGCTCCTCTCCACTTGTAGTCTTAGAGTCAAGGCTGGATAACTACTTGTCTGGTATATTGTAAAGGGGATTCCTGTTCAGGTACAAGTTGGACCATATATCTTCCAAGATCCGTTCCAACTTTGAGACTCCACCTACCTCCTGTGTGACCTTGGGCAAGTTTCCTCACTGGCCTGAAACTTAGATCCTTCTCTGCAAAATGATTGTTGCTGACCGGATGAGTTCTGCAGTCTCTTTCAGCTTGGAACCCTCTGATCCTCCGGCTTAGCCAAGGTCATAGGACAAGTATTTACTGTGCCCTGACTTTAACCCAAGTTTCCTAATTCGCAAGGCAGTACTCTTACCATTACACCAGGCTGACTCTCGGCAAGGCTTACTACCCTTGATTCTGTAACCCTCACTCTTATTTCAACTGGGCGTCCTCCTTCTGAAACCTCATGGGAACTGGGGTGATTAGTCGTATTCAGGAGAAGGGGTTGGCTTCTTCCACTGGGATGTAGAACACACCAAGCCAAGAAGAAAAAGCCTGCCCAGAAATATATTTTCTTTGTTCGAATCTCCTCCCCCACAAAACTCCCCAGCCCTCACCACACCCTAAGTAAGAGGAACCTAGGCTGCCAGTCTTCCACTGAACTCCCATTTGATCCAATGATTTTGTATACCTCTACTGCATGTGTTACATTCTACTTTGTATTTGGTTGTATGTGCAGTGAAGCAGCATGGCAGAATGGTTAGAGCTGGCCTTGGAGCCAGGAATACCTGACTTCAGGTCCTGCCTCTAACTCATACTGGCTATGTAGCCCAAGTTACAACCTTGTAGTGCTCTAGACAACACCTATGACTATAAATTTTAGAGAAGGTGTTGACCTGCATTGGTAGAGGGAGTTTCCTCATCTGGGATGCCCCTATGCCAACAAAATCTTGGGTCTAGTCCTTTTCCCTATATGTGTTCGTATTCAGTTTTCCTATTAGATTGTAAGCTCCTTGAGGGCAGGGACTGGATCTTACTTATCTTTGAATCTCTTCTAATGCTTAGCAAAGGCCATTGATGGGGCACTATGGTATAGTACAAGCACAGAACTTGGAATCTGGAGACTTGGGCTGATAAGTCAGATACAGAACTGAAAGGGACCTTAGACATCTAACTTCTTCATTTTTTTTCAGCTCAGTCATGTTTCAGTTGTGTCTGACTCTTCATGACCCCATTTGGAGTTTTCTTGGCAAAGATACTGGAGTGGTTTGCCATTTCCTTCTCCAGTTCATTCTACAGATAAGGAAACTGAGGCAAACAGGGTTAAGTCTAGGATCATACAGCTAGTAAGTGTCTGAGGCCAAATTTGAACTCAGGAAGATGAGTCCTGACTCCAGACCCGGCACTCTATGCACTATGGCACCACCTAGCTGTCCAGCCTCCTCATTTTACAGACGAGGAAACTGAAGCCCAAAGCAGTTAAGTGACTTGGCTAAGATACTAAGTGGCAGAGCCAGATTCAAACCCAGGTTGCCTGACTCCAAAACCCTGCATTCTTCCTGCTCTCATGCTGCCTCTACATTCAATCCTGGCTCTGCCAGTTACTGACTGTGGGACCTTGAGCAAGTTACTTACTCTCTCAAAATCTATTTCCTATCCTGTAAAATGGGGATAATAATCCCTATACACCTTTTCTCCAACTGTTGTTACAAGAAAAGTGCTTTGGAAATCTTGAAACAGCAGAGCAGCAATTCTCAAAGTGAGGTACAGGATCCCTGATGATCCCCAAAACCCTTTCAGGGAATTCTCAAGGTCAAATTAATTTTCATCATAATACTAAGATATTTCAATTTCTAACATGGTAAATATTGATAGACACAAAACACATAAACAAAAGCTCTTTGAGGGGTGCTTGATTACTTTTAAGTGTGTAAAGGAGTCCTGAAACCAAAAAATTTGAGAAATAGAAGCTATCATTATGTGAGGGCTTATAGCTCAGGGCAGGCGATTAATGAGATCGGAAGAGGGCATCTTGGGTCATCTAGTCCAATCCCCTCATTTATCTAGAGTTTTGGGTATGGAAATGATTTGTCTAAGGTTATACAGGTATTAAGTAGCTGAGCCAGGACCTAAACCTAAATCCCTTGACACTAAATCCAGCAATTTTTCTACCACATGTTTAAAGAATGCATGAACAAGATGTCAGAAATTTCTGCTGGTCGTATGTGTAGGTTATCCCAAGAGGAGGGGGAAACCTGCTGACCTCTTTGGCACACTCTTGTTATTGCCAGATAATTCATCTCCTCTGTTTTTTTTTCTTTCTTTTCATTTTTTCTTCCTTCCTTCCTTTTTTTTTTTTTTTGACTGGACCTATGATTGCATTGGTATAGACAACTCCCAGATGAGGAAACTTCCTCCATCAATACAAGTCCGAACCTTACAGTGTCTGAGTTGCTCAGGACACTTAGAGGCTGAGTGATTTGCTCAGAATCATAGAGCCAGGAGGGTTCAGAGGTGGACCTTGAACTCAGATCTGACTCCAAAGTTGACTCTAGCCAGTACAACTTGACACCTCCATTCCACAGCATGATATGATTGGCAACCCTTTATGCTGCCATCTTAGAATCTTGGCATCATGGGCCTTTAGATTGTTAGGCAACTAGGTGGCATAGAGGATAGCATATGCTGGACTTGGTATGAGAAAGACCTGAGATTTTCAGTATTTCCCCCATTAAAAAAAACCCCACAATCTCCCACCAAAATTTAACCAGAAGTATCCTTATTCACATTCTTTAAGGCCTGGTATGTGACTTTGCTCAGGCATAGTTTGATTTCTGGGAATGTGGAGTCTTCTATATTTGCCTTAAATTTATCCCCATCCCTCGTGTCCTCTTCCCCCGGGACACCAAAGGCAAGGGTCATCATAGACACCAGGAGTTTCCACAAAAGTGCTTTAATAGACTCAGAAATACACTGAACAAGCATATCTCTACGGGTAAAAAGACAGGAACACCATTGGCACTGCTTTCTTCATGCATTGTACGTGACTCCCGGTGGGGCTATGGATCCTAGAGGTCACTTTCATGGCAGCCTTGGGAGCCCAGCATGATGTGCGGGCTTGGCACATTGAACCCTGGACCTCCTAAGGGCCTTCTCTGGGACTGCCAACCATGTCTCCACCTACATTAGAAGTAGATTACTGGAGTTAGAGGGGACCTTAGAGGTTATTGATCTTGTTTCCTCATTTTACAGAGGGAAACTGAGGGTCCATAAGAAAAAGGGACTGTACCAAAGACATACAGAGCCAGGAACCCTGAGTTATGGATACCTGATTCAATTCCACACTGTTCTTGTCCTATTTAAAGTGCTAGCACTCCCCAGAGAACCTTGAGATTCATCCCTATCCTCCATTGTCTTCTAGGGTATGCTCAGTAGAGGATGTATGGAGGCTTATTCTTGCTTGGGGATTCTGGGACTTTGTACACATGTTCAGTCTTGGACAAATAGGAAACTAAAGTTGTTTATATATATATATTTTTAAGAAGAACAGTCTATTCAATTCCAAAGGACTCATGTTGGAAAGTGCTTCCATATCCAGAGAAAGAATTAATGGACTCTGAATGCAGATCAAAGCATGCTATTCTTCACTTTTTTTTTTGGTTTTGGTTTTGGTTTTTGTTTTTGTTTTTTTTGGTCTGTGTCTTCTTTTACAACATGACTAACATGGAAATATGGTTTTGCGTGATTGCACATGTATAACCAACCTATATCAAATTGTTTGTTGTCTCAGGGAGGGGGAAAGGGAGAGGAGCAAAAGAATTTGGAACTCAAAAAATTTGTTAAATGTATATTAAAATTTTTCTTTACATGTAATTGGGAAAAATTAAGTATTTTTAAAAATAAAAAAGAAACACAAAAAATAAAGTGACACATAAATGTAAAAGAAAACAGAACAGTCTATCAATTAAATAGCTCTTTGTTACAGACCTCAGTTTCCTCTTCTGTAAAATGAAAGAGTTGCACTAGATTGGAAATTCTTAATCTTTTTTTGTGTCATAGATCCCTTTGGTGGTCTGATGAAGCCTGTAAACCATTTCTCAGATTAACAGTGTTTTTAAAAAAATTCCTAGTAGAGGGAAACACTACATTTTAGATGTTAGTGAAAGTAAATAAGCAATTTTTTCCATCTAAGTTCACAGACCCTTTGATGTCTATCCCATGATCCCAGGTTAGGGACTCCTGAACTAAATGATCTCTAAGATCCCTTTCCTAAACTCTGTGATCCTAAGGTGACTTGTGTCTGCATCTCTGTACTGAGTCTTGGCTGGTTAGGATATCTGGGAGAAGCTAAAAATCTAGAATTCTAGAGGCCTGTAGGTAGAGATGAGCCTTATTAGCGCCTCCTTTGAAGGGGATCAGTCTCCTTCAAAGGAAGGTATTGGAGCAATAGGTCAGAGCAGCCTGATGGAGGCTTCAGTAGGAGATGACGGCAGTCAGTCTCCAAGCCTAGCAAGTTGGTATCTCTTTTGCCCCAGAAACTTTATCCACAAGCATAGACAGGAACACCTCCCCTTAAGAGGCACCAATGACACTGTGGTAGGGTCCTCTTAAAGGAGGACAGGCCCTGAGTAGGCATAGACGATGCTGCATCTCCAGCCGGCAGTGTGGATTCTGATTGGTCACCCGAGTGGCCACACCCAGCCCACAGGTGGCAGAACAGGGGCCCCACAATGTGCTCCATTCCTGGCAGGCAAATCGAGGGGACAATGGTACTGGAGGTCCCAGGAACCGGGGCACTGAACAGGAAGAAAGCATGAGACATTGCATCAGCAATTTCTTAGAAACTCAACTTTAGTCTCAGTCAGAGCCAGGACCGGGCATAGAGGGCCAGCTAGGGCGCACCATCCAGCACAATGAGAGACATATGGATGTGCCTCTACAGCACCAGAACAATCTCCATCTCTGTGGGCTGTAGGGATTGATTTGGGATTAAGTCAAATTGCTTGTGTTGTAGCATATTATACTAAAGGCTCAACACCTCCAATGACCAGTAACACACGTGGAGAAATTTTCATACCTGATGAAGCCTCACAAATGCTTTGTCCCAGCTCTGCTACCAGGCCCTTCCTGTCCCTCTATGTTCCAAACAGGGATGTGGCAAGACTTTTAGGAGAGTATAAGATTGTGGGGAGTTATAGAGAATTACACTAGTTCATTCTCTGCCTTCTTGCCTCTTGCCTCTCTCCTCCATGGAACCATCCTTTGCCTGGTCTGTCATAATGGTTTCAGAACAAGACTCCCCCACCCCTCTCCAGTCACTCCCCCTCCAACCTTTCCTTCATATAATGCCAGATATCTTCCTTACACATAGATCTTTTTAATTTTTTTCTATTACTCCCCTGCTCAGAAACTTTCATTAGCTCCCTGTGGCCCACTAGGTAAAATTCAAACTTAATCTAACATTCAAGGCCTTTCCAAATCAGCCCTGCCTTTTCAACCTTATTTTCACTATATCCCTCTGTGTAATCCACACTCCAGTCAGAATAGACGAGTTGACATCCCCTCCACACATGTTCCACTCTTTCCCAACTCTGTGTACATGGTACAATGGATAGACTTGTGGTTCAGTTGACTTGAGTTCAAATCTCACCTCAGATACTTACTGGCTGTGTGACCCTGGGCAAGGTACATACCTCTCTAGCCTCAGTTTCCTCATCTATAAAATGAGGGATTTGGATGTGACCTCTAATAGTCTCTTCCAACTATAAATCTATGATCTTTGCTGATCTTGTCTCCTGTGCCTGAAGTGTCTCCCTTTCCCCTCTGCTTATTGAAACATTGAAAGCCCAATTCAAATGCTAATTTTCCATCTGGAAATTTTCCCTGATCCTCCTCTTTCCCTTTCTCTTACTGCCCCACCCTATAGGTAACAGCTTTTTCCTTCTCAGACATCACATACAGCCTTCCTCAAATTACTATGTAATTAATTATCTGTATACATGTGTGATCCCCCAGAAGAATGTAAGCTCCTTGAGGGCAGGAATATCTATATTTTTGTGAATATCTACCTAGCACAGTGTCTGGCACATGCTATGCAAAGGAAAGGTGTTTGGGGTTGGACTGAATGGAATAGAATTGAACGATTTCTAAGTCCTTTCCAACTCTAAATCCTACAATTATGTAAATCACTTGACCATTTTGGGTCTTGGTATGATCAGTTGTAAACTGGGAGAAGTCACACTTGTATTCTCATCCTCATATCACAGACTGCTGTGGGGGAAGTATTTTGTAAACCCTAATGTGCTGAGAATTCTTACTATTGTAGTCATCATCATCATCACCATCATCATCTAAAGTTTTTCTCTTTCCCAGCACCTAGCCACTAAGCTTTGTACACTGTAGGTGCTTAATAAAACCACAGTGGAAGCTATAACAAAGCAAAAGGAAGGGAGCCTTGGTGTTACTGCTCCACACCTTCCTGTATGAGCCAAGACACTGGGAAAGTTGGGGGGGAGGAGAAAGTGGAGGGCAAGGAATGTGGTGTGGAAGTGGAACGTGGGCACCAGGGGATGCTGTTAGACTTGGCTGGCCCCTTGGTTTTGGCCAGGGCTGGCCTGGCTTTGATACATTACCTGTTGCTGGGCCAGGTTGGACTGCCTGGTCACAGATCCATTCTTGGCAGCACTTTCCGGGGACATCAACTCGTTTAGGGTGGGGACAGTCCCAGCTGGGCAGCCGCACATCCTCGCTGCAAAGGGGAGTGCAAGTGAACCCCCCATCTGAGCAGTGGCATTGGAACTTGCAACTTGGCTGAAAGGTCTCCCCATCACGGTAGGTCCTCCCATTCACCTCGCAGCTGCCGTCATCTTCTGGAACTGTGAAGGGAAAAATCAAGATCCCAACACCCACTCGGTCACTCATATAGATTTAAAGGAACAGTCCATCAAACCCATACAGCATAACCAACAATTGTGCCCCTGTGTAGTAATAGGCAGTCCTGACTGTAGTGGTAGCCAGCAGAGTAGCCAACGTGGGACCTTATTAATTTTGGTTTTGTTGTTTAGTCATTCACTTGTGTTTGATTCTTCATGACCCTTTTTGTTTTCTGTTTTGTTTTGTTCTTGGCAGAGATACTGGACTGGCTTGCCATTTCCTTCTCTGGCTCATTTTACAGGTGAGGAACTGAGGCAAATAGGATTATGTGACTTGCTTGGGGTCACACAGCTAATAAATATCTGAGGCCATGTTTGAACTCTAGGCCCAATGCTGTATCCACTGTGCCACCTAGCTGCCCAGTAAGTGTCCGAGCCAGGATTTAAACCCATGTCCTCTGACTAGAACGCAGTACACCTTACCATCCTGCCTCTCATAATTGAGGACTTCATGCTGACTTGTTCTAGACTTGTTTCAGATGCATATGATTTGTCTTCCCACCTAGTCTATGACCTCCTTGAGGGAAGGGACTTTGTCTTTTGTATCTTTAGATCATTGGAACTGGAGCTGAGAGAGAAGTTAGAGATCAAGGACTAACCCTGTCATCTTACAGATAAATGAATTGAGGCCCAGAGACATTAAATATGTATCCAAAGTCACACAAGTAGTGACAAATTTGAGATTTGTCCCCCCCAGAAGTCACTTTGGGCTGGAACTGATGATGGTGAAAGGAGAATTCCCCAACAGGAGAAAAAACCGAGTCAGCTTGAGATCCGGCCCTCAGGGAATCTGCCACTAAAATGGGAAGAGTCAGAAAGTGAGAAGAGGGGAATATGAGTGGGGGGTAGCTGAAATGAACAAATACAGGATTTGACTTCAATTTCAGGGGTTTTTTCACCCTACTACTTTGCTTGTTTCCCTCCCATTGTAGAAAACAGGTTGCAAGTGCTAAATAAAGACTTGTTAGAAAAGCAAATTTGAGCAGATTTAAATGAGGGAGTCTGGCTCCCAGTCTTTCCTTCAGAGATCAAGGGGGTGGGTAGGAGCATACACTGTCCCCCTGCCACCATGCCCACTTGCTGTCTCCCAAAGGTAAGAGGTCAGTTCAGGCTCCAAACCCTCTGCAACTTTGGGCTGATGCCATGTGGACACCCGTTTCCTAGAAACCAAGGAGTAGCTGGCTGCCACCTTAATCTCTTGCTCCAGACAGGCTGGGGTAGGAATCTCTGGAGACCTCCTGTCTCCTTGTCGGTAAGATTGTCTTGTAAACAGTAGCATCTGTTTAGGAAAATCAGTTGTGGAGGAAACAGTGGGGGTGGGGGAGAGCTTTAATCTTTGCTGCTTTTCCTGATACCTTTTGTGACAGCTGTCAGGGAGCTCACTCCTCCCATGCCTGAGTTGGGCAGGGACCAGACCTGAAGGCCCAAGGGCTTCCTGTCTTCCTGATACCCAACATACTCCCAAGAAGGCCAGAGAATGAATGTGCATGTGTGTGATTTTGAACACATATGAGTGTGGCACGAGAGCACATTGACAGAGAAAACCCTTCTTTTAGGTCCCTTGCCTCATTAGAAAGAAAATAGTACTAGGAGTTAGAAGAACAGGATCTGAACCCAGCTCTTCCGTTAATTTGCTCTGTGGCTTTGGGCAAATCACTTCCCACTCTAAGCTTCAGGTTCCAAGTCCATCAAATCTACATCATGAGAGGTACCATCAGTTGATGTAGTATCAGGAAGCAGCACAAAGAGCTGACCCCCTAAACTTCTCCAAACAGATCTAGAAAATTTTGTATCAGACCAAATTCTGTTAAGAAAATCCAAGAAAAAGTCACAAGGAGTCATTTGTTCCCCCAGCCCAGGTCATCACAGAGAAGTCTGTGGACAGTGGGGACAGGGCCTGGCTAGGAATGCCACACAGAGAACACAGGGAAGGCCCAAGGAGTGGCTGTGTGCCAGGCAAGAAGAGGTTCTAGACTCATATCTGGGCATCCCCAGACCCATACTAGGGTACCTCAACAGGAACAGGGGTTATTTGTCACCCACTATCCAGGCTGGATGACAAACGTAGGGCAGAGTCAAGAAGAAGAACTTGGACTCAGGCTGGGATTCCCAGGCAAGAAGCTGTTGCAGGTGCTAGAAAGTGTGAGGAGAAGAGAAAGTTCAGAAGCAAGTAGCAGTGGTGTGGCCCAGACCCCAGGCAAAGAATAGGGTCTCAGTTCCAGTTTCTAGCCCAGTCTGAAGCCTATAAAGTAGTAATGATCAAAGTGGGAGCTGGAGTTCCATGATACTGAATGAGCAAAGCTTTCCATCTGGCTGCAATGTACTCTTGCTCAGACCCAAACTCAAGTCAGGAGCTTGCAGAGTTTAGACAAGGGTGACAGCAATCAGACTTTGCCCTGGATCAGACTCCTCTGAGAGCACTGAAAGCTATAAGGTCCCCATGAGTTGTCCCTGAGAGCCTTGAATTATACAATACTCAATATACCAAGAAAGTAGCAACAGAAAAAGCCCAGACCTTCCCTCTAGAAGTGTAGCAGAGCCTAGGCCATAAGTCAAATCTGCTATCAAGAAGTAGGCTGGAAGAATGAGCACAATAAAATAAAATAACTGTTATAGTGCTTAAGAGAAGAGAATGACTCCAAAACACATGCAAGAAAAGAGTAAAAGAAAAATATAGTTTGAGCCCAGATTCAACTAGAATTCCTGGAAGAGATGAACCAGAGGTTTTTTTAGGAAAAAAAAAGTTTTAAATGTTTTTATAAATAAAATGAAAGAGCTAGAGGAAAATGTTGGAAAAGAAATGAGGGGTATTATAGGAAGAATTGCAAACAGAATTAACCACTTGGCACTTATTTACCTTGCCCAAGTGACAAACTCCCTGAAAATTAAAATGGACTGAATAGAAGCCAATGGCTTTATGAGCTAACAGGAAGTATTAAAACAAAGTCAAAAGAGTGAAAAGTAGAACAAAATGTAAGATATTTCATAGCCAAAAAAATAAACCCACCTGACTTGAAAAACAGATCAAGAAGAAAAAAAGAATTATTACCCTACCTACACACCATGACAAAAAAAAAAGAGCCTAGACATCATATTGCAAAAAAAAAAATCTTAAAAGAAACTTCCCAAATCTTTTAGAACTAGAGGGCAAAATGAAATTGAAAGAATCTATTGGTCAGCTCCTGAAAGAAACCCCAAAATGAAAACTCTTAGGAACTTTATAGCCCAAATCCAGAGTTTTCAGGTCAAAGAAAAAATACTACAAGCAGCCAGAAAGAAAGAATTCACGTACATAGAAACCACAGTCAGGATCACACCATAAAGCAGCTGAAAGCTCAGAATACAATATTTCAGAAGGAAAAGGATATGGGCTTATAGCAAGAATAACTTATCCAGAAAGCTAAGTATAATGGGAAAACATGAATTGTCAATGAAATAAAGTATTTACAAGCATTCCTGATGAAAAGACCAGAGTTACGAAGAATCTTTGAAGTTCAAACACAGGAGTTAAGAGAAACAGAAAAAGGTAAACATGAATAAGCCATCAAAAGGTACTACATAAGGAAAAATTGCTTATATTCAAATATGGGGAAATGATACATACATTCCCTCTGAACCCCATTATCATCTGGGCTCTTAGAGGAAGTCTAATTAGACAAGGCCTGAGTGATTGTCTTATGCCTTGATGATCTTAAGAGAAGAATGGAAAGAAGGGAAGAGGAATATAGTAGGTTGGGGGGAAGGGAAAGGAAAGTTAGGAAAAACTCTCTCAAGCAATCAAGATGCAAGAATAAATATTTATGCAGACAAGGAGTGGGTGAGAAGAGTGGCTGACACTTGAAACTCACTCTTATTTGGTCTGGTCAAAGGAGGGAATAATACAGGTGGAGAAAGAGAGAGGGAGGAGAGTTGAGTACAGAAATACATTTCAAGGACACTGAAAAGAGGTTACATGATTCGTCTACAAAATGAGATTAAACTAGATGGCCCCTGAGGTCCTTTCCAATTCTAAACTATGATATTTTGATACCCTTCCATCTCTACAAGTCTGTCATCTGACATCCTTTCTATCTCTAAAAATGATTTAAATTTTTACTTCAAGTTACTTGATTCTCAGCAAACCTAGACCAGTTTCCGAGGTAGGTAGGTGCTAGAGGGACTGGCTGGTTGTGGAATCCCTTATAACTCTTTATTATAAACTATTTCCTTATAACTGCATATGAGGATAATCTCCTAATTAGCATATGAGTTTACTTTATACAGATGAGCTGTTGACTTCTTTTCTGTCCCAATTTCTTTGTCACTGCCTGAAATCCCCTTCCCCCCCCTCCCCCTTGCCCATATGCCTGGTCAGATCTTATTCATCCTTCATGGCCCACCTCAAGCTCTACCTCCTCCAGAAACCCTTCCTTGGCCACCCTCAATCCACAGTGATGTCTCCCTCTTCTGGCCTCCTCAAGAAGGCTTCTAACAGAAGCCTGGTTTAATGAGGAAATCATACAACTTGGAGTTGAAGAGTGCTAGGTTTGAATCTTGGCTCTGACACTTTTTGGCTGTGTGAACATGGACAGATCAGTTTCCTTCACTTTCTATCTTTATGTGATGATGGAGTTGAACTACATGATCTCTAAATTTTCATCCAGGTCTATCATTCTATATCCTATGATCTTAGGACCCTTCTAGGTCTAACGCCGTAAGATTTTTTGGCTGAGATCTCCCTCTGTCTCCTGTGATTTCAGTTCAGGCAACCCTAGCCCAGACACTACCCAGGAAATGACTCCAAAGGCCAAGACCAAGGCAGTTTGTGCTGTATCAGAGGGAGTCTGGACAACTTCCAAATGTCCCCAGTGCCTCTACTCTCAGAGGAAGGAAGTTCATTTGTTGAGGACTGGCCCTAGAGGGACCGCCAATCCTTTATACCTAGCCTGTCTCCCACCCTCACCCCCTCTAGGCTCACAGACATGCTTACAGTTGCAGGTGCCTCTCCTGTCCCCCAGGGTGGCACTGTAGTTGCATACCAGCCCCTGGCTCTGGTCACAGATGTTGAGTTGGTCACAGGGCTCTCCCAGCCTCCGAGCACACACCCTGCAGCAGCCACAGCCATCCAGGACCAGGGGTGCCCCAGGAGGGCAGCGTGGGGGTAACCAGGGGCAGGTACATGGCATCCGGCATAGCTGGGCACACACCTATAAAGACAAAGAGCTTGGTCACTTGGTTTCAGGAAAGGAGCATCAGGAAAACTGATCAATGGTGGTAATTCCCCTTTCTACAGTCTCCTGAGATAGCTTTAGTATAAAGTGTCCTGGATTAGAAATCAGATGACCCAAATTTAGGTCCTGGTTCTGCCACTGACTGTCTGCGAGACCCTCATCAAGTCCTCCTCTGTGTGTGTGTGTCTGTTTCTGTCTCTGTCTCTCTCTACCTCTGCCTCTCTCTCTGTTTCTATCTCTGTGTGTGTGTGTGTGTTTCTGTCAATGCCTCTCTCTCTGTTTCTATCTCTATGTGTGTGTGTGTGTGTGTCTCTGTCAATGCCTCTCTGTTTCTGCCTCTCTGTCTCTGTCTCTCTCTGTCTCTCTGTCTCTCTCTGTTTTAGCCTCAGTTTTCTCTTATATAAAATAGGGAGACTAATCTGCCCTGTCTTTCCTCCCAATGTTGTAAGGACGAAATGAAATGAGAACTACGAAAGTATTTGGGAAGCATAGCAGTAGAAAGGTGGTAATCAAAGGGATGTAATTCGTAATTGGCCAAAAGAATACTGACCTGAAATGCTATGTACCTGTGTGAGTGGAGAAAGAATTTCAAAGATACAGGTTTTAGAGAGAAGTAAATTCAGACTTTTGAGTGGCAGATAGAGACCTCCCTTGGAGAAGCCAATGTGGGAAGCTGGCCCCCAACACGTCCCTTGACTTCCAGCATTTGCAACACTAGAGCAGATTCCCCTTGGTGAGAGTATTGTCTCTCCTTGACAGCTAAGATTTTATCTCACTCTCAGCTGAGGAGCTCTTTTATTTTTGTGCCTTCTTTGGTCTATTTTAATCTGAATAACTTCTCTAATTTCCATTTACTGCTTACTTTGATAAAGATGTGTACTGGCTATTTATAATGATCTCTTGTGCAGCCAACATTTGGTGGAAGGGAGCTAAGCTGGCAAGAGTGAACTAAGCATTACTGTCCCCTTAAGAGCACTCAGTGAAAGTGGCATTCGTCCCGAAGCCCACAAAGTATTCTAACCTCAGACTATTTGAGGTATGGTGGTTAGTCACAATTCTAGCCCAATAGCCTTGTTGGAGATAGGTGAGGGAAGGAGCAAGAGCCTAGCCATAGTTCTCCTCCTACACCCCACAAAGACAAAAAATGAAGTCCCCTTTGGAGAAAGACAGGCTAGATCTCAGATGAGATCTCTATCCATGCCACATGCGAGCTGAGCCATCTATATATTTAGAAAATAATCGACAGCTACCTTATGAGGATATTGAATTGAATTTAGAAATGGAATAGACCTTAGAGACCATGTAGTCCAACCCAATAATTTTATCTATGAACAAATTGAGGGGAAGTAACTTATTCAAGGTCACATAGGGCTATTTAGTGGTAGAACAAGGATTCAATTAAAGTCAATTTAACATATGACTGTCCAATAATAGTCCAATCCTTGTGAACATGCCCAGCATGATCTGGCTGATGCAATCCTTCACATGGTCTTTGGAGCATGCAGAGGTATTCTATGACTGTTTTTGACCACTTACTGTATGCCAAAGTGGAGCCTCTAATTGGTTACTGAATCAGAGCTGGGTGTGCAAACAAAAACATTAACCAGTCAAACTGACCTCTCTCTTGCCTGGCAGTGACCCAGTCAGATTGTGGTAAGCCTCCTGGTGGGGAGGGAGGTGGTTACAGTGGAAGCAGTGGCTTCCTAAGGATGGCTGCCTATCTCTCTACCTGGGCAAACATGTGGGTATGAACGTGGTGCCTCTGTCTCTTTGCCTCTTTGTAAATGTTTTTTTCTACTTGTAGGTGGATGAGTGATGGAGATACAACAGACCAGGCAGAACTAGATCCAGTCCAGGAACTGGTATGCATCAAAATTTTCTGGTAGCCCACTGAGCCTAGTAAATGATGACCTGTAGGCACATGGCCCAGTAGTTACTTAGTACTGGTAGCAGAGACACCAGTTTCCATAAGTGAAGGAGTGACATTCATCCTTTTCTATGCTTCATTCAGAAGTAAACTTGATAGGGCAAATGCTTTGTAGCAAAGACTTTAAGTCTGAGGCTATTCTCCCTAGGGACTAAGGTAGTATAGGAAAGAAGGTCCCCTTGGTCAGGGAAATGTGTTTGTATTTCTGATTTTGTTATATCTTCTCAGTAAATATTATTTTGTAAAAGCTAATTAATGTTACTGGTTATATAATGTTGGGTTGTTAATCAGTGGTACCTATGATACTGATATATTAAGCAGCACTGGTGATTGATACTATGGGTACCACACAGGAATGGAGGCTTAAATTGATGGCTTTAGGGAAACCCTCATAAGGTCTTAAGGGTACTTCTAGAACCCTCAGGGAGAAAGCTAGGCAGCCTTCCAACAACTGAATTTGTCAGTTGGAGTAGGAGTTGGGAAATTGATCTGTAAAATCTTACATGGTTACAGAGTCACTTATTATGTTCAAAAAATTGGAAATTCAAAGAAGAAAAACCTCACAGTCTATCTATAAGGAGCTAGGTTTACAATTGTTGATTTATTTATCTTTAAATTTTATTTAATTTTTAAAATTATATAATTTATCTATTAATTGATTATCTACAATTAGCTAAGTCTTCTGACTCTTAGCCCAGGTCTCTTTTTTCTGTATCAGTCTGACTTCTACGAATGATTGACATAAAGCATATCTAGACATAACAAAAAACACCAATGGCCCAGTACTAAATTAGGCAATAGTCTGAGACTTGGAGTTGAGGAAAACCTGAGTTTGAATGCTTCCTACAACACTTGTGTTACCTAGGCAAGTCATTTAACCTCTGTGCCTCAGTTTCCTCATCCACTAAATGGAGATAATAACCTACTTCAAACAAAACATCTTTTTGTAAACCTTAAAGCACTATATAAGTATTAGCCAATATTATTAGCCCATCTTCTTCATTTTACAGATGAGGTTCACAAGTTCATACAGAGAGTAAGTGGTAGAGCTGGGATTCAAGCCCAGGGTTTCTGACTCCAAATCCAGCACTCTTTCCCAATTTACCACAGTCCTTCAGCATTATATAAACAACAGAGCTTAGCACCTTATTAGCAAGTATGACCGGTTAAAATCTATCAGATGTTGGACTCAGGTGAGCACCTTCTCCATGCTGCCTCCCACCCAGTAGCAGGTTCCTGATGGGGTCCTAGGAGCCATGTTTCCAGTGTAGGAGGCAAAATCTCCCTCCTCCCCATACATACATGCACGTATTCATACATACGTCCTCAACAGAAGGTTTATCTCCTGGTATTTACCCTAGATGGGAAAATGCTAAGTCATTGTTCTGATAATTATCTACAATACTTAATGCAGTTCCTAGGAACTCAGAATCCTGGAGCTAGAAGGTACTTAAGGGCATCTGGTCCAACCTATAACTACAATGGAATCCTTCTACAACCCTCCCCTAAAGTGGTCACCCAGCTTCTGGCTGAACGCCTTCAGTGATGACAAATCAGTAACGCATCTACGCCATTGGTCAGTGGCTGTTCTGGGCAGCTGCTGTCAGGATGGGATGGACAGGTTGCTCAGCCACTCACAGTACAGCAGCTCATTAACTGATGGGCAGCTACTGACTTGGCAGGGTGCTCCTTACTGCCTTCTTTTCAACTGAAGTACTACCCAGCTCTTTCTAGGGCAGCAAGCTCAATAGAAGTCTGACTCTCAGAGCTGCAGCTTCAACTCTGAGGCCATTTGTCACCTCCAGGCAGGAGATAAGGAAAGTCTGGGCTTTTCTCTCCTTTCTTGCTCCAAAGCTCCTTCCCTAAGGAAGTCATTGTGTGTAGCATTCAGGTGATATGTCCATTCAGTCAGTTCCACCTCCCATACTCCTTTGGGAATCCTATATACATACATATACATATACATACACTTATGCATATACACATATATTATACATACTGTATCTATATATACATATATGTGTATATATATATGTATTGTATACATATATACATGCACATGCACATACACATACACATACACATACACATATACATATACATATACATATACATATACATATACATATACATATACATATACATATACATATACATATACATATACATATACATATACATATACATATACATATACATATACATATAGAAGGCTTGGACAAAGGTAGGACTGTATTCTGCACCCTATAGACAAGTTCATAGTTTTGCTGGCCTCCCCATAAGCAATTGAGCTATTCAATCCTTTTATTCTTTCTAGAATAGGGAATGTCTATTACGTACCTGAAAGTTTTACCCTTTGTTTTTCAAAATCTCTTGTCTTTTCAGAACTTCAGCTCTCTCCAGTGTCTCACCAGGGTACGCCATTTTAGACTAATGAAGTCCCAGAGACCTGCTCCACCCCCGTCCTCATGCTGAGCTAAATTCCTCATAAGGCTAATGATTGGAAATGGCTCCATTCCCTTCTGGAAGAATCCTGGTATAGTGGAAGACAGGGTGAATTTAGAGAATCTAGGTTCAAATCCCTCCCAGTGTAATCGTGGACAAGTTACATGTTCAGCTCTCCAAGCATCAGTCTCCTCATCTGTAAAATGGACTAAATGATCTCTAATCTATGATCTTGTGATCTTCCCTAAGGCAGCCTGATGCCACATGTGAAAGGAGCATTGAATTTAGAGTCCGAAGACCTAGGTCTGAACCTCAGCTCTGTGTAGGACCTCAAAAGGTATGATCTTAGACAAGTCATTCCTCTCTCTGTGTACTTCAATATCCTTTGATGAGCTATAAGTCCTACGAGCAAAACTGGGACTCAGATTTAAGTCTTTTGACTTCCAGAATAGATAGAATTTGGAAAAGAAAAAAAAGGAAGGAACAGAAGAAAAGAAAAGGAACAGAACATGAGCTTAGGGGTAGAATAACCTGTACATGCAGACCTTAAGCATTTAATAGCTGTGTGACCTTGAGCAAGCTACTTCTACTCTCTGGACCTTACTTTACTTATCTGTAACTATCAAAAAAAAAAAACCAAAACCCTTCCAGCTGCAACACTTAATCTCTCTGTGCCTAAGGTTCCTTACATGTAAAACAAGAAGGGTGGACTCAGTGGCCTCCAAGGTCTCTTCCAGCTCTAAATCATTGATCCTATGATCAAGGCTATCCAAGAGCTTATGACCTTTTTCCTCCCCCTAGACTCAGTCCTTCTGGACCCAGGCCTCTCACTTCCCCACCCTTCCCTATACCCTTTTCCCCTGCCCCCAATTTAGGAGTCCACAACCTGTCTGAAAGAATCTAATTTTTCTCTCAGAAGATTGTTGTGGTTTTAAATGTTCGTGATGACTAAATCCTTTGCTCACAGTATGGGCTTCTAGCCAGATTCCTGGGAGAGGGAGAAGTGATGGGGGCGGGGGTAGTGCAGGGGTAGAGGATTTTTTTTTCTGGTTGCTGTTTTTCATTTTAATCTTCCTGATTCCTCTTTTTCACCCTAGAAATTTTCTTCCTGTGGTGGATCCCAGTCCTTCCCTACCACCTACCCTCCCCCTCCTAAGCAGGCTTCCCTGGCCATCAGTTTCTCTCCCGGCCTCCAGTATGTTTGGAACTGATGTGCCCTGTCCCCAACAGGATTCTTTAATTGCTTCTTTCTAGAGGCAAGTGACCAAGAAGCAACAAGATAAGGAAATGCATAGGAAAAGGGGACTCTTAGCCCTCCTGCCTCTGGTCTCCCTGTCTTTTCATTGCATGAGATAGAAAGAAAGGAAGGAAGGAAGGAAGGAAGGAAGGAAGGAAGGAAGGAAGGAAGGAAGAAAAAGATAAGAAGATAAAATAAATTAATGGCTGGAAGGAGGGAGAGAGGAGAGAGAAAGAGAGAGGAGAGAAAAGGAGAAGAAAGAAAGGAAGGAGGGAGGGAAGGAAAGAAGAAAGAAGCAAAGAAGGAAAGAAGAAGGGAAGGAAGGAAAAGAAAGCAGAAGACAGAGAGAGAGAAAGAGGAGAGGGATGGGGTGGGGAGGCAAGGTCAATCACTGCAGTCTGAAGCCATCCACCCGCTTATGAGATGAGCCCTGGGCACCATTCAGAAGTACAGGGCACTCAAGAGTGGTTTTTGCCTTAGATTCCTACAGCCTGAAAAGTAAAGTGAGTGGGTCAGGTTTCCAACGAGCATGAAATTGCAGTGATATCATGGGCTTGTAGTGTGTCAAACTCGGGAGATGCCAGGAACGAGGAGCCGAGGAATTCCGGAGGGACAGAGCGATGGCAGCTCTGAGGAGTCGGCAGCCCGAAGTCAGCGCCCACGCAGTACTACCCAGCCCAGGCTGGTCCAGATCTACTCTCGGCTGCCTTCATGAATGTGCCATGATTTTCAGGAGCAGCGCTGAAATTCCCTGCCTGCCTCCTGACACCTCGCTCCTCCTAGAAGGCAGCGCAGGGAGTCCCGAGGGCAGCCTTACCACTGGTGTGCTACCAAGCCCAGCCATTCATTGGCTCTCTCGGAGATGTTGGGGAGGAAGGCATCATTCTTATTCCCCAGACCTCAGGGTGAAAGGGCAGAGCCAGAGCTCAGGGATGGAGACAGAACTGAGGGCATGCAGAGGCAGGCAGCTTTGTGGGGCTCGGGGTGACGGGGGGATGTGGAGAGAAGCAGATGTGGTAAGTCTTTGCCCCTCTTTTTTAACTCTCAAACGAGAGAGCTTGGCTACAGTGAGGTGTGGCAATTCCCTTACCTCAAACAGGAGGCAGAGGAGAGAGAGTGCGAGCAGTGGCATCTCCCGTGGAGTCCTCATGCTGCTCCCGGCTCTCTGGCTTCACCATAGCACTCCCCTCGCAGCTGGAAGGCAAGGCAGCAGAGTGTGTTTTGTGTGTGTGTGTGTGTGTGTGTGTGTGTGTGTGTGTGTGTGTGTGTGCCGCAGCCCGCCGTGGCTCCAGTCCAGTCCTGTGGGTCTTATACTCCAAGGGCTCTGATGTCACTCATAGAGTGAAACACAAACACGAGTAGGTTTGGACGGGGCTCAGCATTCTTTCCTCCCCACATTCCGGCTGACATTTTCATTCACCTCAAGGTGAGGCCGCATAACCCATTGAGAAGGCAGAGCGGAGTCTGGAGCTGGGATGACTGGAGCCCTGAGACTAAAAGCTGCCAGCTAGCAGCTGTCTCCAGCTACTCTCCACCCTTCAAGCCAGCAACCCCTCCCTAGGGAAGTCTGCTTTTCCTATCTGGGCATTTGAAAGCCCACAGGATCACCCCCTCCCTAGGCTGTCAGAAACACCTAAGGCAGGGACATCTCATTTTACTTCAGAGAGAAACTATATATTAACATGCAAAACGATTTTTTGAAAAATCACAGTGGGACCATGGGAAAAGCTATTCAATGCATCTTAGTCTCCCCATCTGTAAAATGGGGGAATAGGAATTCAAAGATTTCCAAGGTATCTTCTATCTCTTCTATTCAATTCATTCATTCAACCAACATTTATTAGGGCTAGCAAAGGAAATGGCAAAACCACTCCAGTAACTTTGCCGAGAAAACCCCAAATGGAGTCATGAAGAGTAGGATATGACTGAAATGACTGAAGAACAGAGCAACTGCCTAGCACTGTTTTAGATGAACAGGTACACAGAAAAGCAAATACAAAATGTATACTGAATAAATACAGTGTGATATGGTGAGGGAGTGGGGAAGGCCAGCAGATTAACAACTGGGACAGCGGAATCAGGACAGGTGAACTTCCTTCAGGAGATGGTAGTTGAACTAAGCCTTGAAGGGAATTAGAAGCTTGCAAAAGATAGGGGTGAAGAGTGAAAGCATTCCAGGCGTGGCGGAGAACCTGAGAAAAAGCATCAGACCCCTTCCAGCTCTGATACTCTATATCATAAGGTCCCGTCCAGCACTGGCATTTTATGTCCAATATTCTAAGATTCCCTGTAGCTCTAACATATTATGTTACAAGGTCCCTCCCAGCTCTAACATTCTATCATCCTGTAAGTCTGTGATGAATTTGCTTTCTCCTATCCTAGGTCAACACTCTCAGCATCAGCCAGTGTTCCCTGGTGGGGAGTTTTTAAAGCAGCCCAGAGTCATGGGATCAGAGCAAAACATCCCCTGGATTTGGCTCATTCCCCTTAGCTACCCCAGCCAGAGTGCTGAAGTCTCTTTCTCTGGACCTGCTTCAAAGGTCTTGTGAATACAACACATTCTCAGTTATCTAGTCCATGTTGGCTCAGGTGTGAATGGTAAATGGACAGCCCCATTCCCTCCTATCTTGCTACTTCATAGCTTCTTATCTTGGTTACCAGTGAAGGAGTGGGGCAAGTTAAACTCTCATCAGCCTCTTGGGATTTCTGTTGAGAAACTGTCCTGGAAGGCTTAGTGTTGGCCCAAACATGACTGGAATTCAGTTGTAAGCAACTGAATGAGACCATGGCCCAGGCTTCTGCCTTCCTGAATTCTTCTTGGTGCCTAACAGGCAACAAAGATTCTGTGAGGGTTGTTTACCAAGCTTATTACCTTTCTTCGAGCAAGTCCCTTTCTCCTTCTGGGACTCAGTTTCCTAATCTGTAATATGAGGGCATTGGACTAGATGATCTCTAAGGCCCTGTGATTCTATGATCACATTCAGGAGAAAAGCCTGAGACTGATGCTATCAATTCATGATATAAGCCTTTGCTTTACATGCTACTGGGGAAACTGAAATACAGAGAGCTCAGAGGTTGCCCAAATCATTTAGAAAAAAAAAATAGGGGCAGCAAGGAGGTGCAGTGGATAGCTCACGGCTCTGGATTCAGGAGGACCTGAGTTCGAATCTGGCCTCAGACAAATAACACTTACTAGCTCTGTGACCTTGGGCAAGTCACTTAACCCCATTGCCCAGCCAAAAAGAAAAAGAAAAAGAAAGAAAAAAATAGAAAGTAGGAGCCCTAGATTTTTAGATCCCTATCCCCCTCTCCCAATAGTACACAACTATCCTTATATGGAAGAGAAATAATCTGTGATGTAGTAGGGGATACTTCTTAAGGAAGAATTAGCCAACCACAAACAAAACATTAAAAGATTTTAGATCTGGAAGGATAATAAGATCATAGATTTAGAGCCAGAAGGAAACTTAGCCCATAGAAGTTGGGGACCTGCCTAAGGTCACACTGGTAATAAGTAGCAGAGACATACTCAAACCCAGATCCTCTGACAACCACTCCAGTACCAAGGGCAACTGGGAGAGAGAGAGAGAAAGAGAGAGACAGAGACAGAGAGAGACTTACTCAGGGTCACATGGTGGTAGTGGACAGAGCACTGGCCCTGGAATCAGAAGCAACTGAGTTCAAATCTGGTGTCAGATACTTACTAGCCATGTGACCCTGGGCAAGTCACTTAACCCCAATTGCCTCAATAAATAAATGAATGAATGAACAGAGAGATAGAGAGATAGAAGATCACAAGGTGGAAGATCTGGCATTCAAACCCATTTTACCTAACTGGGCTGAAGCAATATGCTTAAAATTATTGCCAAGTATAATCTGGCCAGTAATTGGCTATAATCAAAATCAAGCCCAAACCATCATTTTCTAAGGAAGAAGGATATTACCTTATATTCCTTTTCCTTCATTCTTGTATTTCTTGTTCTTATCATGTTCAAACTTTTCATCATGTAACGTGCATATTTCAATTCAGGGTTTGGTTTTTTGTGTGTGTTTTTTGCAGGTAAGTTAGGGCTCCTTTTCTTTTTTTAACATATGTTTTTAAAACTTTGGGTTACAAATTTTCTCCCTCCCTCCTTCCCCACCCACCCTCAGTGAAAAGGCAAGCATCTCAATATAGGTTATAGATGTGTAGATATGCAAAACACTTCCACAGTAGTCCTGTTGTGAAAAACTAAGTATATTTCCCTTCATTCCAACCTACCCCCCATTTATTCTATTCTCTCTTTTGACCCTGTCCCTCCTCAGAAGCGTTTGCTTCTGATTATCCCCTCCCCTACTCTGCCCTCCCCTCTATCAACTCCCTGCTGTCTTGTTCACTTCCACTCTTATTTTCCTGTAGGGCAAGATGGATTTCCATACTCCATTGTGTATGTTATTCCCTCCTTAAGCCAAATCCTATGAGAATAAGATTCACTCATTCCCTCTCACCTTCCCCCATTTCCCCTCCACTGTAAAAGCCTTTTCTTGTCTGTTTCATGTGAGATAATTTACCCCATTCTACTCTCCCTTTCTCCTTCTCTCAGTATAATCCTCTCTCACCCCTTAATTTTATTTTCCAGATATCACTCCTTCATCTTCAACTCACCCTATGCCATCTATCTATCTATCTATCTATCTATCTATCTATCTATCTATCTATCTATCTATCCATACATAGAATTTTTTCCCTCCCACTACCCTACTACTGACAAAGAACTCATGAGTTACAAATATCATCTTTCCCTGCAGCAATGTAAACAGTTCAACCTTAAAAAGGTTCTTATGATTTCTCTTTCCCATTTACCTCTTCCATGTTTCACTTGAGCCTTGTATTTGAAAGTAAAATTTTCCATTCAGCTCTGGTCTTTCCCTCATTTCCCTATTTCACTGAATGACCATTTTTTTACCCTGAAGAATTATACTCAGTTTTGCTGGGTAGGCGATTCTTGGTTGTAATCCTATCTCCTTTGCCCTCTGGAATATCATACTCCGTGCCCTCTGGTCACTTAATGTAGGAGCTGCTAAATCTTGTGTTATCCTGATTGTGTTTCCACAATACTTGAATTGTTTCTTTCCGGCTGCCTGCAATATTTTCTCCTTGACGTGGGAATTCTGGAATTTGGATACAATATTCCTAGCAGTTTTCTTTTGGGTATCTCTTTCAGGAGGTGATTGGTAGATTCTTTCATCAATTCTATTTTAAAATAGCTGCCTGTCAGATTTCAGAAAAACCTGGAAAGACTTACATGAACTGATGCTGAGTGAAGTGAGTAGAAACAGGAGAACATTGTACAGAGTAACAGCAACATTGTGTGATGACTGACTTTGATAGACTTAGCTCTTCTCAGCAGTACAATGATGTAAGACAGTTCCAAAAGACTCATGATGGAAAATGCTATCCACATCCAGAGAAAGAACTGTGGAGTCTGAATGCAGAGCAAAGCATATTATTTTCCCTTTGTTGTTGTTTTTTTTTCTTTCTCATGGTTTTTTTCCCCCTTTTGTTCTGATTCTTTTTTCTCAACACGACTAATGTGGAAATATGTTTAATGTGATTATACATGTATAACCTATATCAGATTGCTTGCCATCTTGGGGAGGGGGAAGGGAGGGAGGGAGAAAAAATTTGGAACTCAAAACCTTATAAAAGTGAATGTTGAAAACTAAAAAATTAATTAGTTCATTAAAGTAAAATAGCCGCCTGCACCCACATGTTCTACTTTTTATTCTGACATAACACAAATCCCAAGAGTATCTTCAATCTATTTGGAGAGCACTGATGGGATCTTTCTGTCTCTTCTTGCTCTTTGATCAATCCAATAGTTGAAGGAACTGGAGATGTTTAGCTAGGAGAAGACTTAGAGAAGACATGATAGCCATCATCAGATCTCTGATCTATCAGGTGCAAGAAAGATCAGATTTGTTCTGCTTAGCCTCAGAGGGCAGAACTAGGACCAAAGAGGGAAGTTACGGGGAGGGACAGATTTTAGCTCAGTAGGAAGAACTTGGCAGTGAGATCTGTCCAATAGCAGAACGAGGTACTTTGAGAAGTAGTGAGTCATCCCTTTAATGGAAGTCAACATGTAAATAGCAAGACTTATTGAGTGTTTACTATGTGGCAAGCATTGTGCTAAGTGCTGGAAATATAAATACAAGTAAAAAGAAAAACAATGCCTGAAGTGCCTTGCATTCTTTTTTGTTTGTTTTTGTTTTTTCCTAGGCAATGGGATTAAGTGAATTGCCCAGGGTCACACAGCTAATAAGTGTCAAGTGTCTGAGGCCGAATTTGAACTCAGGTCCTCCTGACTCCAAGGCTAGAGCTCTATCCACTGCTCTACCTAGCTGCCCTTGGAGTGCTTACATTCTAATAGGGAAAGACAATATATAAAAAAGATCTGAAAAGAGGGTGGGGATGGGCAGAAGATGTCTAGAGAGTCAGGAGTATAGCCTGGAGAAAAGTGGGCTTTCTCCTTAAAATGGAGGTACAGGTAGGAATCAACCAATCAGAGGAAAAGGCCACAGGGAGAGAGAAGAATGAAGTATTGACTCTGAGACCATGGAATTTGTTCTGCTGTGCAACCCACACTGTATTTAACTATGACACGAATAGCCCCAAATCTCTAGGTGGCCTGGGAGCAGGAAAGCTTAGTCTGGTCCTAGAGGTGCCTGAGAGGTGTGTATGGGGAGCACTAGAAGCTCTTGGGCAGGAAGAATCCTTTGGTGGCTTTGATAGGGCTGGCAGGGAAGCCTGAAGTCTGCAAACAGTGTGACCTTGGTCACTCTGCTCAGAGAAGGGGAGGAAAGAATTGTGTGGTTTGTTGTATGTCCTTCATTCTCAAAGAGGACCAGGACATCAGGGAGGTGATACTATGATATGTGAGTGGGATTGGGTTTGAGCGAGGGAAGGCTGTGCAAAGTCACTAGCCTCGATTTCTCCTCCTGAGCCATCTGGGTCCAGTGGCCAGATATAGATCAGGACAATTGAAGATGGCCCAGGATGCAGTGAGGGATCTTGGTGAAGGCACCCCCCTCCTCCTGCTGTCCTCCACAGGACTGACTGCTGGTGCAGCTCAAATGTGAGGACTTATCAAGTGAGTTTCCTTGAAGTGTTCAGCTTGGTGGTTGGTGCAGCCATACTGACCCACTACTCACTGTTCCTCACACGTGATACCTAGAATTATAGAATCATAGATTTAGAGCTGGAAGAGACTTTAGAGATCATCAAGTCAAACATATTCATTTTACAGATGAGGACACTGAGGCCCAGACTAGTTAATTAATTGGCCAAAGATCAAGCATAGGAGGCAGAATTTGAACTCAGGTTCTCCTGACTCCAAGCCCAGTGCTTCATCGCCTGGGTCATCTGGCTTAATCCTCCATCTTCGTACCTTTGCACTGACTGTCCTCGCTCTCTGGGATGCTATCCCTCCTCACTTTTACCTCTTGAAATTTCTGGCTTCCTTCAAGCCTGAGTTCAAGCTCCACCTTTCATACAAGGTCTTTTTTAGAGGCTCACCAGCTGCTAGACCCTTGTCTTCCAAGACTGTCTTTCATCTACTTTGTATGTATTTTGTATATACTTATTTAAGTACATGTTGTCTCCTCCAATACAGTGTAAGTTCCTTGAGGGCAGCAACTTTTGTCTTTGTATCCATCCCCAGGAGCATGTGTACAGTGCCTGGCACATAGTAGGAGCTTAATAAATGCTTATTGATTGATTTATGGGGCTATAGGTCAGTAAACATTTGATAAAGAGCCCAACATGTACATGCCCGTTGGCATCTTATTAAAAGGACAAAAGAAAACTACTGATCAAATTTGGGCAACTTGAGGCTGCCCCCAAGATGCTTTGATTAACCAGGACTCACTGTAGAAAGGATGCCATGTAAGTAAGATTGCTCTTGACACCTTTTTGCTAGAATCTTTCTTTTGGAGGTGAGTGAGGGGAAAATTTCTCCTTCCCCTATATCTGAACCATTAAGGTTACCTTGGGGAAAAGCACATGGAAACTGTAACTGCTTGTCGACAAATCACAAGAAGAGAGTTCCCAAGAACACACTTTCTTGGCCAGAGAGATGCAGCTGCTGGTAGAGTGATGGAGAATCCTGGAGAAACACAGGGGAGCTAGATGCAGTTGCCTGTAGCTTTCTTGCCATGTAGCACAAGGAAAGCTCTTCAGAGTGGACTCTCTCAGCCCAAGGGATGGAGGTGTGAGGAGGTGGAATATCATAGAGTAGCACAGAGAAGCTGTGTGTGCTTGTCTGTGTGGCCCAAGAGGGGAGTCCAAAGACAATGTTCAATTCAATTCCTGAATCCTTGCCTCCTGAGGAGGCAAGGGAGGGAGGGAATTTTCCAGTAGTATGAGTTCATAATATAGCCTTCTAGTAGAGAGAGAATTCCTTAATCAGCACAAACTTTGGGGTTGCCTTGAGATAACCCCAAGTTCAAGAATTCAAAGATCTGACCTTCTTGAGAGAGAAAAAGAATTCCTATGTCTCTTGGAGATAGAAGAAAGGTCTGGCTCCAGCAGCTGGGAAGTAATAATAAGGCATGTAAAGCCACAGCAGGTGAGCAGAAGATATGTACTTTGCACCTCCATATTACCATGTGTTACTTAGACAAAGTGGATGGCATTTCCAGGAGCCCCATAGTTTGTTTACCCTCTAACAGAATGGTGCTGCAAGTCTGGGGTAGAGGAAGGGGAGGGGAGGGTTGTGCAGAATGATGGAGGATCCTGTGAAAGACAGGGATTTTACTGGAGAGTCACAGTTTTGCCACATTGGACATCCCAATATAATTTCTTTCAAAAAGCGGTGGGGAGGAAGGGAGGGACAAAGGGGGGAAGGGGGGAGGGGAAACATGGCTTGTGTGCTACTGTGAATGTTTTTTGTGTTTTCTGTATCTTTTATGGTTTCCTGTTAGTCTTTTTATCTTCTACATTTTCTGTGGGGGGTGAAATAAAAGAAATTCTCTCTACATGATATACATTTGTTACCTTAAGTGTTTATATGAGAACTGAAGACTCACATTTGTAAAAACCTAGATATGAGCTATTCACAAACTGTACTAATAGATTTTCCAGAGTATGTGCTAGATGGGGCAATAGGGAGCCAAAGAGAATGTTACCCTTTTGGGGAGGGCCCCAACATCTGACCTGGTACATTAGATGAGAGAGGGACATGGATTGCGATTTATTGGATATCTGTTATTAATATTTCAGGAAAATGGGTTCATTGGCTATTTCCTAGGTTATAGAAACATAGATTTTTTTGGAGGGGGGAGGGTAGGCAATCAGGGTTAAGTGACTTGCCATGGTTACATAGCTAGTAAACATCAGAGGCTGGATTTGAACTCAAGTCCTCCTGACTCCAGGGCCAGTTCTATTCACTGTGCCACCTAGCTGCCCCTAGAAACATAGATTTGGAGCTAGAAAATACCATAAATATCATCAAGTCTCAAGTCCAACTTCTTCATTTTATAGATGAGGAAACTGAGGCCCAAAGAGGTACAATGATTAACCCATGACCCAAGCAGGGATTAAAATCCAGTTTCCCTGATCCTAGTCTGAGGCTCAATCCACTAAATAACACAATGATCTAAGAAAAATTGAGTTGTTGGGGCAGCTAGATGGCACAGTGGATAGAGTACCAGCCCTGAAGTCAGGAGGACCTGAGTTCAAATCCGGCCTCAGACCAAACACTTGACACTTACTAGCTGTCTAACCTTGGGCAAGTCACTTAACCCCAATTGCCCCCCCCCAAAAAAAGAAGAAGAAGAAAGAAGAAGAAGAGAAGAAGAAGAAGAAGAAGAAGAAGAAGAAGTGAAAATTGAATTGCCCCCACGGGCAGGAAAAAATGCATGGTGAATATAAGTAGGCATAGCATATGCACAAGAATTTTTAACACATCCTCAAGACAGCATGGAAAGGGTGCTGGATTTGGAGTCAGAAGATGTGGGTACAAAGTCTGCCTCTGCCACTTACTAATTTGTGACCCTAGACAATTATATAACTTCCCTGGGCCTCACTTTCCTCAACTGTAAAATGAGGAGATTGGATTATAATGAGCTCAAGAGTCCCACCTCCTATAAATCTATGATTCTATGACATGTTTAGCTCTAAAAGAAAATGGGTTGCTCACATAGCAAAAGCGAGAGACAACAGATGGGTGGGGATCCCAAGTGTTAACATTAACAAAACCAAATGAAGGGTTTGAGTTATTAGATAGATCTTCTATGGATGATTTGTGGAAAGATTCAGACAAGAATTCCACAGGGAGAGGTTGCAATCTATAACTAGAGGGAGTATACACCCTGAGGAAATTATGAATCCATCAGTGCTTAAGTATCCTGGATGACAAGTGACTGAGAAGCCCCTACAAAGTGAAATGCATAGTAGACTGTTTTATTGGACTGAAGTGAATGGAGAGAGAAGACCACATGAATCCAGAACAAAGGCACTGGTCTAGAGAGGGTGACCCCATGAAGAAATGACCCTTCCTGTACTGTGAAGTGGAAATTATATTTGAGCATGATTGTTGTAGGAAGGCATTTGTCAGCTCCAAAGAGATTTTTGTGGTTAAAGAGGAGATCTATGATACAGCCCCCTGGGTGGCACCTTGTTAATTTAGGATGGTTGAGTAAGCACATGTCAGGGAAAATGGTAGAAAAGTTGAAGAGGGACGTCATATTTAAATAAGAGGAGTGAGGAGTTGGGTTGAGAGGAGGCAAAGGGAAGCTATTAAGGGTCTTTCTCTTGAGGCAAAGTAGCACATGTGCCATGTGGCAAGGGCCAGGCTGAGATGGTTGTTGGCCAGGAGTCAGTCAGATGAATAATATCTTGGAATGGGATTTCTATCCCAAGATGTGACATCACCTCATTCTTCTTTCTTTTTCAGTTGAGGTCAGATAAAAATTGTACAGGTATATGTCACCTTCCTGTTACTATTCCTTTATATTCAGTGTCCTACAGGGTCTTGTACAGGTAGATAAAGAACTATTTTTTATAGTTGAGCGAAAGTTTTTGGACCTAAAATCATCCTCTATGGGCTCACTGAAAGGATTCTCAATCCGGTTCCAGTAACAGACAGGACAATAGGAGGATAGGCATCTCATACTGTTCCCAAGTGATTCCGATCTCCTCAGCCAGGTCCCTGTAGTTTGAAACCTTTTCATTCCAAGAAGCTTTGAATGTATGAGTTTTGGGGGTAGTGAAATCTATTTAAAATGTCAGTTCTTAAGTTTTTATGACTCAGTGTTTGATCTGAGCAGTTGTAGGCAGCAGATCAAGCTGTGATAATGGTCTAATTCTAGTACAGTCTATTGGTTGGATTCTCTAGGCGGTTTTTAGGTCTGTGTGCCATGAGGATTTATGGTCTGTAAATTCATGGAAGATGACAAGCAGAATTCTGATTTATAATTCTAGCCAAGGAGACGTCCCCTTAGGTATTCAGTAGGTGCTAAACTCTTTCCTCTCTACCTAATAGTATTTTATTTTTTCCAATTACATATAAAGATAATTTTCAGCATTCACTTTTATAAGATTTTGAGTTCCAAATTTTTTTTTCTCCCTCTATCCCTCCTCACCCCCTTCCCAAGATGCCAATTAATCTGATATAGGATGCTAAACTCTTAAAGCCTAAATGATGCTATGCACAGTCCTTGTGTAATCTTCATTGATCAATCACAGAACTGGCCTCATAAAGTTAGCCTTTCTCTAGTTTCTCATGGCAATGATTTGGTCCTGAAGTGCCATCCTAGACACTTTCATTTCTATAAACAAGTCACCATGACAACTGTTTATTTGATGCCTTTTTATAAACATACTGATGACTGAGGTCATGTGAATGTTACCCAAGGAGAAGCTTTGGATTCTGCTCTGTCACTTCATAGGCTCCATCCAGAGGTAAGCCATATTCAGTTACAATTAACAAATCCAATGGTGTACACCTGTTATCAGTCTATACTGTTACACAGTGAAGTCACGTCTGCTTTTTCTGAGATTATTTTGGCAGATTTTTTTTATCCATTTCTCAGGTATCTAAGAATGTCTATCAGTTCTTTTTCCACTTTTGGATAAGGAAGTTGTGGATTCTTATTTTTCATTTATTAATATTGCTTGAACTTTACTTTATATGACCAAAGATTGTTTGCATCCTGAATGTCATCCTGACTTCAATAACTCTCTAGGAATACTAGAGGTGGCTTCAAGGAATTTTGGGTTCCTCCAGGTCATTGTTTCGGGTGCCCATACCCAGGTTGTTTTGGTTCCACCCAAACTTGGGGTTTTGCGTTCCCTTGTATTTTGGCTTTGCCCAAATTTTACTAAATATTCGTACTTACTGGTATCCATACTCTTATACACATGTATATATGCATAAAACACAATCATATATATGTATATGTGTATAAATATACATATGTGTGTGTATGTGTCAGTGCACACATGTATATTGGGGCAGCTTGTTCAACAATCACTTTACTTGATAATAAGCTACTCCTTATTTTTGTGTTTGACCTTCATCCTCGAAGAGGACCATGACATCAGGGAGATGATGACATGACTTGCAATTGACTTACCACAGTGGATAGAGCGATGGGCCTGGAATCAGGAAGACCTGAGTTCAAATCCAGCCTTGGATAGTAACTGTAGGACCTATCTGCCTCAGTTTTCCAATGATAGCACTTGCCTTGTAAAGTTGTCGTGAGAATCAAATGAAAGAAAATATTTATAAAGCATATATCTACTGTGTGCCTGGCACACAGTAGGAGCTTAATAAATCTTTCTTTCCTTTCCTTCCCTTTCCTTTCTTACTCTCTTATGTCAAACTGACCATCATGATAGTTCAAGTAGGCCCACTCCGTAACACCAATCCTGTCTATTTTTTAGTCATAGGAGCAGTTTGATCATCCTGGCTAAGGTGTCACCCCAATCACTGGTACTGCCAAACCGTCCCTGGTTGATGTTTCAGGACTCCTGTCAGGCTTTCATAGCTATTGTAACAGCCTCAGGGCTCACAAAGTTGCTGTTGTACATTCCCTTATTTTACTATTCTTTCTCCTACACTCTCCTACTCCATGGATTGGGCTTTGAGGGGGTTGTCATTATTTTCATTAACAGAGGCAGCTAGGTAACAGTGGATTCAATATTAGGCTTAGAGACAGGAGACCGGAGTTCAAACCCAGTGTTGGATCCTTACTAGTTATGTGACACTAAACAGGTCATTTAACCTCTATCTCCCTCAACTATAAAAAAGGGATAATAGCATCTACCACCCAGAGCTGTTGTGAAGAGCAAATGAAATAACATTTGTAAAGCATTCGGCACAGTGCCTGGCATAGAGCAGGTACTTTATAAATCCTTGTTTCCTCTTTTTTTTTTCATCTTATACTTGATGGATTTAAGTTCTAGAACAGGTCACTGTCCTGCTATTTTTCTTTTATACAACGTTTAGAAGACTGTTGCAAAGGTGGATAAGATGATTCCTCTTCGTAACTGAATGAAAGTTTTGGGATATAAATTCATCTCCTGAGTGCTCATAAAAACCCTTTTTGGGGCAATTCCAGTAAGCCAACAGGTTAATAGGGAAGATGTGTACTTCATCTTCATATGGTTTTGATTTTTTCTGTTAAGTCTTTACATTTTGAGAACCTTTTACTCTACATAGGTGGAAAATTATGAATATTTGACATAATACCATCTATTGGAAATATAGCTCTTAAATTTTAAGAGGAAGGGTGCCAATGTTATGTCTGGGTAATTGTGGGCAATAGTTTAGTCTGTGATCATGCTCTGGTTCCAGTGGTTTATTGGTTCAATTCTCAAGGATGTTTTAGGGTTTGTATTTTTAGTATGGGAATTCCTGATAATTTGTTATTATTTTTATTAGAATTAATAGTAATATATATTTCTATAGGACTTAAAAGCAAACAAAATATTTTCTCTACAAAATCTCTGTGACATGGATAGTGCAAATATTATTATCCTCATCTTACAGAAATTTTGTGGAAACTAAAGGTCCCAGAAAAGATGTGACTTGCTTAAATTTACACAGCTAAGAGCAGACAAGACTCCAACCAAGGGCTTTTGACTCCATGTACAATATTCCTTCCATTATACTATGATAACTTATCTTCCTAACATTTAATTAAATTTGATAAATATTTATTAAGCATTTACTATTTGTAAGGCACCATGCTTGATGCTGGTGTGACCTGAAGCTCAGAATTCATTTGCATAAGACTCTCCTCATTGGTGGAGACTGCTTAGCTGATGTTCCATGCCTACATGAAGGGAGGAGAGAGATCCTGGTCCTCTGGTTTCCAGTTTCAAAAAAGAAGATATATGCTTCCAGATTCTCTTCAGATTCCTGAATGGAGAGAAAGACGCTAGGAAGAAACCAAGATCATGTTCCTATCCCCAGCTTGTTATGCTGGAGACTTCGAGGAATTTCCCTCCCAGGTGAGATCAGGAAATCTTGCTTAGTTGGGCTGAGGTATCTTACTCCTACTGAAAGAGCTCATTTACTTGGTATTTTCTGGTATATTTTCATCTGTATAACTTCTTTAAAAAAATTTTTTTTGTGATATTTTGAGTTCCAAGCTGTCTCCTTCTCTCTCTCCCAATCCCATACTAGAGAAGACCAACATTTGACATATATACATATATATAATATGTATATATATTTGTGTGTGTGTGTGTATGAAACCACACAATACATACTTCCATTTTCAGTTTGAGGGGGATAGCATCTTCCTTCCTAGGTCCTTTGTAGTTGATTTGAATATTCATATTACTCAGAATAGCTTAGTCATTTACAGTCACTCTTTGAACAACATTGTTGTTACTATATACAACATTCATTTCACTCTTCATTATCTCATGCAAGTCTTTCTATGTTTTTCTAAAATCAACCTGCTCAAATGACAAGCAGCTGATTTCAGAAAAACCTGAAAAGGCTTACACGAACTGATACAAAGTGAAGTGAACAGAACCAGGAGAACATTATGCGCTGTAACAGCAATATGGTATGATAATCAACTATGAATGACTTAGCTATTCTCAGCAATACAATGATCCAAGATAATTCTAAAGGACTCATCATGAAAAATTATATCCACCTCCAGAGAAAGAAATGAGAGTCTGATTACAGATCAAAGAATACTATTTTATTTTATTTTATTTTTTTAATTTTTTTTTCCATATGCTTTTGAGTTGAAAATTTTTTCCCCTTTTTTCTCCCCCCTCCACCCTCCCCAAGATGGCGCACAATCTGACATAGGCTTTACATTTACATACCCATTAAACATATTTTCACATTAGTGAAGTTGTAAGTAAAAATTGAAACCAATAGGAGGAACCATCAGAAAGATGAAACAAAATTCAACTTAAGGTAAAATTAAGTGAGAGCGATTCGACTTCCATAGTTCTTTCTTTGGATGTGGACAGCATTTTCCATCCTGAGGCCTCTGGAGATGTCTTAGATCCTCGTAATGCTGAGAAGGGTTCAGTTTAACATTCTTAGTCATTGCATAACGTGGCTGCTATTGTATACAAAGTCCTCTTGGTTCTGCTCACTTCACTCAGCATCAGACCATATAAGTCTTCCCAGGTTTTTCTGAAGTCAGCCTGTTCATCATTTCTTATAGAACAATAGCATTCCATTACATTCATATACCACAACTTGCTCAGCCATTCCCCAATTGATGGGCATCCTCTCAATTTCCAATTCTTTGCCACCACAAAAAGAGCTGCTATGAATATTTTTGTACATGTGGGTCCTTTTCCCATTTGTTTGATCTCTTTGGGATATAGCCCTAGAAGTGCTATAGCTGGATCAAAGGGTATGCACATTTTTGTAGCCCTTTGGGCATAGTTCCAGATAAAGAATACTATTTTTAACCTTCTTTTTTTCATGTTTTTTTCTTTTGGTTTGTATCTTCTTTCATGACATGCCCTAATATGGAAATATGTTTTGCATGAGTGCGCATGTACAACCTATATCAAATTGCTTACCATCTCAAGAAGAAGGGGGAGGAGAAAATGTGAAACTCAAAGTTTTAAATAATGAATGCTAAAAATTGTCTCTAAATGTAATTGGGGGGGAATAAAATATTATTTAAAAATTAAATCAACCCACTCATCATTTCTCATATCACAGTAGTATTCCATCAAAATCAAGTAACACAATTTATTCAGACATTTCCCAATTGATGGGCATCCTCTCAATTTCCAATTCTTTGCCGCCACAAAGAAAGCTGCTATAAGTATTTTAGAACATATAGGTCCTTTTCCTTTTTTCCTGTTCACCTTGGGAAACAGACTTAAGAGTGGTATTGCTGGGTCAAAGGGTATATACAGTTTTATAACTCTTTGGGCATAATTCCAGATTACTCTCTGAAATGGTTGAATCAGTTCACAGTTTCACCAACAATGAATTAGTGTCCCAATTTTTCCATATCCCCTCCAACATTTGTCATTTTCCACTTCTATTATTTTAGCCAGTTTGATAGGTGTGAGATAGACGTATCTCATGTGTAACTTCTCTGATTCATGTTTACTATCGGTTTGAATAAACAATATGTTTGCTGTTTACTAGATATGTTCATCATGGAACTGGCCTTTGATGGGGAGGGAGCCAAGCCTTGAGGCACTCCTTCCTGTGTAAGAGGTAGCAATCAGGAACTCAGCTTGAACATAAAAATTGTACAGACTTGTAATGTTTCAGGGGAAGATAGATATAATTCTAGCCTTGTACTCTTTCTCTGAGGAGAATAGAGTGGTCAGCCTCTGCCCCCAACCTCCTGCTTCCCCTGCTGGCAAGAAACAAAGTCTCCTTAGAGAAAGGTCGGTGGCAGAGGCTCTAGCCACATCTAGACAGACCCATGAGAACACACAAAACCTACAAGGACAATCACATAGAGACACACACACACACATACACACACATCGCTATATTGGCCATACAAAGGTAGTTATGACATAGGCTCTGCTCTCAAATAGTTTACAATCAAATTGTGGGCAGTGGGGAGAGGGCACGTTCACGTGCATCAATAAGTATTATACAAGAGAGAATGAGGAAAGGGTAAGACTAATTTCCAAGGAAAATACTATGAAAAGTATGAAGAAGGAGAGATAACTCTCAGCTCAGGATTAGGAGAGAAAGGGGAACCAAGGAAGGCTTCACGGAGAAGGTGACAACTACATCAAGCCTTGAAGAAAGAGACTACAAGAGATGGAGATAGGGGTCAGCAGGGAGTCCTTCCGGGCTTGGGAAGTGACATTAGCAAAGACATGGAGATGGGATAATGGAGAACAAGCACAGGTGACAGAGAATTATACAGGTGGACTAGAATATGTGAAGAGGAATCATGTGAGATAAGGCTGAAGGGGTACATTGGAGGCAGAGTGTAGAGAGCTCTGAATGCCAACATCAGTCACTTAGGCAATAGGGAACCACAGAACGGAGAGTGACATTACTGTAGTGGTGCATTAGGAAGATTACTTAAGTCATGGTGTGAAAGACAAATTTGAGAAGAGGTAAAGTATAGGCAGGAAGACCTGCCAGTTAGGGGAATCTTCTAACAGTCTAGGCGAGAAAAAATAAGGTCCTGAAACAGAGTGGTGTCCATGGAAATGGAGGGGTTGGGCGGGAGCGGGAGATATCGATCGTAGAGGTAGAAGCAATAAGATTTGGCATGGGTGGCACAGGAGAGGAAGAATCAATGACGACTCCATGATGGTGTCATTGCAGGACATAGAAAAGTTCAGAGAAGTACCAGGACTAAAAGAAAAGAAGATGAATCTCTTTTTAGGCGTGCATTTGAAGTTTCAAAGGGTCATCCCGGTGGATGTCCAGCAGTCAGCTGGAAATATTGGGACTACAATTCTGGGGAGATCTTAGGGTGGCCCTTTAGGCAAATCTGACCTCTGCCTTCAGGAGAGCTGTTAAGGGAAGAGTGGCATCTAGCCTGGGGCTAGATTGGTTGTAGTAGGGTGGGGGAGGGGAGACAAAAGGCATCACACTCAACAATGTGAGGGACTGGGAAAGAATAAGTATAGAGCAGGAGAAGAAGACCCTAGGTAGAAGGGATTCTTCCCAGTCTCCTTGCTTGCTTCCTGGAGCCTCTGCGTGGCATTCTGAGTAACAGGAGGGAGCAAAAAGGGCCACTGGGTACCCGTGGAAAGTAAAGAGCACAGGAAGGGAAGTGTGAAATGTGAGGCGTTAGAGAAAATCCTTACAATTTTGCTAAAGGCTGGCCCCATCACGGAAGAGACAAGAGAAGCTGCTTCCCATTACCCGATAAGCAGATACCTTTTCTCTCTCTCCTGGCTGAATCCCTTCACTTGTATTGCCCTCCCTCCTGAAGTTAATTTTCCTATTTTTATATTCATTTTCTATGTACATGTTATATCCCCACTCCCAAATAGAATATAAAATCCTTAAGGACAGATGTTGTTTTGTTTTTGTCTTTGTATTCCCAAGGTCTGACACAGGGCCTGGCATGTGGTAGGCACTTAACAAATGCTTACTGAATAAATGAATGTTTTCTCTGGGCAGGTAGGTGGTGCAGTAGATAGAGCACTGGCCCTGAAGTCAGGAGGGCCTGAGTTCAAATCCAGCCTCTAGACCACATACTTGACACTCTAGCTCTGTGACCCTGGGCAAGTCACTTAACTCCAACTGCCTAAAAATTTAAAAAAAAAATGGAACATAAATGAATGTTTTCTCCTTCCTTTGTTTTTTCTTTTTTCCTGATCTCTCATGCCTTCAATTCCCAGAGGTACCTTTAGTCTCATGAGAGTCACACGATAGTTACTTCCCTCCTTCTAGTCCTAGCCATCCTTTCTCCTCCACTATTAAAGCAGGATGCAATAGAGAGAAGTCTAAGCAAAGACCCAGGAGACCTGAGTCTGACTCCCAATTCTACTAATAACTAGCTTGTAACTTTAGACAAGACACTACCCCCTCACCATTATAAAACAGAGATGATGGGCTAAGTGATCTTGAAAGTCTATCTCAGATCTTACATTCTATGCTTTGTATTCTCAGGGACATCCTAGAGCTAACATTTGATGGTCTCTAAATTGGAATGTACTAATTCCCTGGCTCTTAGGGATCAACAGAAGTTCAGGAGTCATTGACGGCCCCACAGAGACCTGGTCTCTTCCCCTGCAGTTTTCCCCTGGCCTTTACCTCCCTTCCTATGTCTAAATTCCCTGCGTTGCTGATGCCAGAGCTCAGGAAACAGTCCCCTGGCACCCAAATCTAACAGGCCTCTGCAATGACCTCCCCAGAGGAAGTTTCATTGCTTGAAACATTTAAAAATTGGCCCTGGGCTGAGATTGGGAGAACACACCACAGGAAACAGGATAGTCCTGGCCAAAGGGCCTGGATGAGGTGGGTCTTTGAACACATCCCCTATGTGGGCTGCTGACCGGCAGCCATACACGCATCTGAGTCCCCATGCCAGGGAGAGGTTGGTGTTTCCAGCTGTGCTGCATTTCTCTCTGCCTCTGGCCAGCTATTCTTTGCACGAGTAGAGCATTAATGCAAGAACTGTGCCAATGATGTGGCCGTGTGTGTGTGTGTGTGTGTGTGTGTGTGTGTGGTGGGGGAAGAGGTAGCAGAAAGGGTGAATCTGGTGGAGAACCACTCTAGAACTGGAAGCTTTGAAAAGTGCTTCACTGATCTATTTAGGAACCTCAGTTACTCTCACGGTGTGAGGGAAAAGGGGCTGGCGTGAGAGAGGCAAGACTGGTTTACTGTGTGACCTTGGGCAGACCACTTTCCTTCTCTGAGATTCCTTTTCCTATCTGTAAAATGAGAGCGATTCAAACAGATGAACTCTATAGTCCCTTTGAGTTCAGGCATTTTAAGTTCCCATGATTAGTATCTAATGATCTTCCATTGCCAATCACTATGTATCTCAGCCAGTCTTTTTTGTCTCGATCTGTCCTACCACCCTCAGAATCCACCCATCTGCTACCTCCTCCTTGGGCTCAGGCTTGAAGAGCTTAGGAACCATTAACCATGTCACTGAAGGCATAGACTGGACTTTCTGGAGGGCAGAGGGCACCTCTCTTCTTTATATGAATGAGCTGTCTTCTATGCCACTACTCCACCTCAAATGAATTCATCTAGCTTCAAGGATTCCTAATTATGACTCTGAATACAAGTGACGATTTCCCTAGCTAGTGGTTGTGAGCTCTGGCTGGTTCATCTGAAGCTGGGGGAGTAGGTGAAGTCTTGCAAATATGAAGGGCTTTAGTCAGGGTGATGTGGTTGAAAAAGCCCTGGGTTTTGAGTAAGAAGCCCTAAGGTCCAAATCCTAGTTCTGCTCTTCTCATCTTCGTGTTGCTATTTCATGATGTGTTGTGGCAGAACCATCTCAAAAATTCAGGCTCAGACCGCCTCTAATCCAAGTATAGGCATTTGAGATTGACGCCTCTCACGAAGTAGGCTAAGTTCCAAGAGGAACCAGCAACTTTAGCAAAAGCAAGACAGATTTTTATAGGGTAAAGATGTAATTACGTAACAGAAATTATGAATATTAAAAAGGCAGGAGGGGTTTGTTAAGGGATTAGGTAATAAGGGAGGGGTCCCAGCCTCGGTAGAACTGTGCATGCAATTAGCCATGATGTACACAGAAAAACCCATGGGGGGGAGATGTAATGTATGATAATACTATAATAAACCTCTCTACATCATAAGTTCACCTAAAAGATATCTTTTGCTATTATTGCATAGGTGCCTACTTAGGGAAAATCCCTTCTATTGTTTTGGGGTCCATATCCTGCTCAGGCATCATGATGGTACTGCTTTCTGATTGGCTGAGTATTGTGGTCTTGTCTGAAACTAGATGGGTATTGTTATGGTTGAATGCATGGACAAATCTGCTATTTCATTGAGAAATATGAGGAATGGGTCTGGGGGCAGTGGCTAGCTAGAGGCAATAGCTGGGATCACATCACACGGATGTGCCTGCTGTTCTGTGAGAAATATGAGTTCATGGACACCTGTTGTTCTAGTGAGCGGTGAGGCCTATGTGAGGAAGTTAGGATATTGGGCAGTGGCTATATTGAGTCTAGGGGCCTGTGGTGTGGTTACAGCCAGATCGTGTGGTTAAATCAGGACATGCCTCCCACTCAGTGGGGCCCATAAGGAAGTTAGAATATTGGGGCTGGGGTCAGCTTTATTAGGATTCCATCACTCAGGCAAAGCAAAAAATAGGTGATCAGGCAATCAGGATAGATGAGTGAGCCCAAGGGTAATCATGGCGCTCTTTCTACTGAGCTAAGCAAAGGTTCATCAGGAGAGAATCAGGAAGAAAGGGGGAATATGTATGTGTAGGAGTTCAAAGTTGGGGTGTTCAAGAGGGAGGCTAACCAGAGCAGGCAGGTCCAGTATGGCAGCAAGTAAAGTAGGCGAATAGAAGGAGCAGTTCAACTCAACAAACATTTATGAAACCCCTACTGTGTGCAAGGTACTGGCTGCTATGGAGATAGTTTGCTTTCTCTTTTGCCTCTTTGCCAGTGGTACCATCTTGGATGTCAAGAGAATAGACATTGTTTCAGAATTTGTATTTCTGTTCCTAGCACCTAGCACATTGCCTGCACATATAATGTGCAAGCATTAATAAATAAATGCTTATTCATTGACTGATTGACCCTGTGATATTCCAGCCTCCTCCTACTAGAACTCTGATCCTGGGACTTGGTCTCTGATCTTTCACCTTAACCTACCCAGTCCTGGGTCTACCATGACATTTCCCAAACATCTCCAAGCCATGTCACTACATATCCTCTGCTATGCATAGTTCCTTCCTCTCGCCCCTCAAGAAGCATCCCTCTATTAGAGCATAAGTATGTTAAGGACACTTGGTCTTTCTTGCTTGTATTTATATTCCCAGTGTTTAGCACAGTCCCTGGTACATAGTAAGTGCTTAATAACTGTTTCCTCATTCATTCATTCCATCAGGTCATTCCTTCTGATTCATGCTGTTGCAACTGTGAGCTGGAGGCAGCTGGCACCATCACCTCTCAGCCTAGAAACCTAAGAGGAAGAAGGAGGGTGGTGTACATGTCAAGTCCAACAGAGCCAAAGAACTGGAATGTTATGGGAGCATCCCAGGATTCCCAGGATCCCAAGAATGGGAGGGGGAGGAAGGGGAGAGGGAAGAGGGGAGGAGAAAAAAGAAAGGGGAGGAAGAACCCAAACCAGAAACCCACAGGGAGACTGTATCTGACTGGTGTCATTTCCTGGAGTCATCCTGTTCATGTAGAAGAAGGATTAGATTTGGTCCCCGGGTTTGCAGATAGTAGAAGCTATAGCTTTCCAGATCTCCTCTCTGATTAAAGAACACTCTCATAATCATTAGCATCGTCCATAATGGATGAGCTGTCTTGAATGGTTGTAAGCTTCCTACCTCTGCAAGTCTTCAAGTGGAGGCTGGTTGTCCATTCATAGAAGAGATTTAAGTCTCAGGCAGGGTTGGATCTAATCACCTCGGAGGGTCCTTCCAACTCCAAGATGGCATGATTCCCTCATAGCCCTTCAATCCACCTGTCTCCCTAGGACAGGGGTGAATTCAACTTGGATTCAGTCAAAGGGCCTCACTTGAGGACCTAGAGGGCCATATGTGGCCCCAAGGCTGGAGGTTCCCCACCCCTACCCTAGTGTTGCAGTTTTGGGTGCTGGGAACCCTGAAATATAAGGGTACAGGGGGGAATCTGCTTCAAAAGAGTTCAACCACTCAAGTCTTTTTTCAGTCAAATTGCAAGGTTTATTTGTAACACCAGCATGGTGGGCAGATTCCTTGGAGTATTGTAACACCCATAGGAGCAGGCAGAGTTCCTAGTGAATCTGCAACTTAATGGGGGGTGAGATTGATGCTTTTATACAGAGAAAGGGAAAAGGGGTCAGTGAAAAAATCTTGATGCGATTAAGGAGTGGTAAGCAGTCTGGGGTGGGCCAGGTACAGAGACAATGAAAAGAGTCAAGTGGTGGGAGAACCATAGTGAAAGGGCTGGGATAGGCCAGGTGCCTTGGGTGAAATGCCAGGGACTAGGTTGCTGAAATATATGGGAAAATTCAGGGTCCAGGTCCCATCACCCCATCACTCAGACTTGTAAGTCTTTAAGGTACCAGAAAGGTTTCTGACCACCACCTGAGCAAGGAGGTTCAGTGCACTGAGTTTGGAGTTAATGAACCTGGATTCCATCTGGTTCTACAACTTACTTAAATATGGACTTGGATAATGATGGGGATGGGATCTGGGCACCAAAAAGGAAAAGCCCTGGACTTTCCCAGGTCACCCAGGTTCCTGGCATTTGCCTGAGGCAATCAGCCCTTCTCAGTTAATTGACTGCCCTTTCATTGTCTGCACCAGGCCCCATCCTAGTCCTCCACTCCTTGATCCTATCTAGATCTCAGTCTCCCGTGGCCAAGTGCTCTAGGTCGCTGGCTTCACCTGGCATTCTGTTACCTCACAGTCACCCCAGCTTACTGACCACTCCCATCAAGATCCTCACTAGACCCCTTCTCCCAGACCCCTTATCCAGTCACCCCAAACTACTTGGCCACTCCTAGATCCCTCCCAGTTTTTCTGTATATAAGATCTGTTCTTGTCTCCGTTAAGGTGCTCAGATTCTTAAAATCTGGCCAATGGCTGAGATTCAATCTGGCCCATGGCTCAGAATCAATCTAGCCCACTTGTCAATATGAGCATCACAAATGTTCAGATTTCTTAGAAGTCTGGCCAATATGGTGGATCCTTAATGAGAGGAATGCTGAAATAGTGAAGCCCCCTCAGTGTAGGATAAAAGCTGACCCCACCCTATATTTCTCAGAAGCTGCCTCACTGAGAAAGCAGAGTGTCACGAGTAGATCAGGTGACAGAACCACATCCTGTTCACCCAGATTCTATCCCTCCTCAGGCCCCCTCCCTAGTTGTTGAAGCAAACCATTCCTTGTTTTGAGCCCTTTTTGTCCTTGGTGCTAGGGAGAAGTTTCATCGCTTAGACTGTGAGCTCTGAAGTCCAGCCAGTGGGAAGAAGAGGCAGTGGGTGGGCAGGAGTTTCCTCCATTAGGGTCTATATAAACTTGCTTTGAGTTATACCACACACACACTCCCTTGCTGGCGCCATCTTAAGCGACACAGGGTGTGTCCTTTCTCATGAGAAAGCAATAAAACTTGTTTTTGCCTTTCTTAAGAAAAGTCTCTGATTATTACAAGGGGGTTCATAAAAAACACCCCACATACTTAATAAACCTTGTCTTTGGCTAAAAGAAGGCTTGGGTCAAATTCATTCAGGCAGGACCCACACATCACTATTTTGGGGTCCCAGCACCCCTAAACCCCTAAAAATCAACAATAAGACATTTAACTGCTCTGGGCCTCAGTTTCCTCATTTATAAAATAAGGACATTGAACCATGTTATCTTTTCTTTTCTTTTTTTTTTTGAGAGAAATGTTCAAGGTGTATTAGGGTATCACATTCATCTCAATGTTGAGTCATACAGAAACAAGACCAGTAACATTCAGCTTTTCTGAAAACCTGGGCTAAGGTCAATGGTCTACCTTCTTGCTAAAAACTCTTTTCTCTTCTTCAGTTCCTCACACATCAAAATGCTGCTTGGTGAAGCTTCCTGCTGTGGCTTGAGCTCAAAACACTTTTAGAGCTGATTTTGCAAACTTTAAGAAAAATTATTACTGGGACCACAGATTAGGAAAGGTGACTTCCTTTATCAGGTAATTTAAAAATACAAACACCAAAGAGAGCCAGATGTGGTTAGCTGATTTCCCTGGAGTGCCTCTTCAAGAGATGGAAGCTGAGAACACTATGGATGGGGGAGGTGTGGTGACAATTCTTAAACAAGAGCCCCCTCCCACTCCCCTACCCATCCTGGGCGGTTGGCAAAGACAGCCTGAGGCTTCTGGTCTTAGTTTTTCCAAATGAAGAAGGGGCTCTTTTGCAAAAGAATGAAGATTTAGGGGAGCTCCTTGATAAACAATTTTAAATGATCCTTCCTCTAGTATAACTCAGTTTAATTCCATTCACATATTGGTTTAAGTTACCAAGTTACACTTTTTCCAAAGCAAAGACACTCATTCTGCCACCCAGAAAGAGCAAATAGTCTTATGGATAGAGAGATGGTAAGCCTCAGGAAACTCTAAGTTAGAGGTTGGTAAGGGGGAAAGTATGCATGGATCTATTTTAATTCTTTATTCCATAAAGATTTTTAAAATTCCTTTCACAAAGATCAAAGAAGAAACCTCTGAGAGTGCCTAACATTAGCCAAGGTATTCTGAGACACACAATTATTTAAGGATGTTTCATCTTGTAGGAGAAAATTATTTTATTTCCTTGCTTTATTTAAATAAGATACCGGCCCATCTAACCCCCATCCCCCCCAAAAAAAACCCCAAAACCAAAAACAGAAATCTTACCTGTTGTAAAAACTTGGCCCACTATACCTTAGTTAAGTCCTGGTACAGGCCAGGCTGGACCACGTCCCTGCCTGATTCGAGTCAGGTTGTGAAGAGTAGAATCACTTGTATTGTTCCTAGTCTTCATCATATCCCCTGAAACCAGGGGAAAGTAGCTCTTTTTCTCGTCGTTTGAGCAGTAAAAGCCTCAGGAACATAATCAAGACACATTGCCAGCCTCTGTTTAGCCCGACCCATGGTTTGAGACATTCATACAAGTAATTTAAAAGGCAATTTGGGCAGTATTCAAAGCCCATTGAGCAAGTCAAAAAAATTGTGACTTCACAATACAAATTTGGCCTGAATGACAAATGTGTAAGTTGGGGTAGGAAGTTACAGAAACACCCCCTACTTCTCAGCTTACAACACAGCCAACATTTAGTGGCCGGGGTCCAAGCACAATGAGGCTAACTCTAAGTCCTTAAGTCCTGCTGTACAGACCTATGACCATCAACTAACAGGCAGCCCCCTCCAGGCCCCCACCCTCCAAGGTTACAAAGAAGGGATGAGGGCAGAGAAGGCAGAACCCAAGCTTGGCAGCTGACTGAGACCAGGCCTGTTGACCTTGCCTATGAAAAGTCAAGGGGTGTCATCATACTTCTCTCCCAAAGCAGTGGAGTCCAGAGTAGTAAACATTCTCTCCAATTATAAGCCTGTGACAATTCCTAAACAACAGTCACACACACACACACACACACACACACACACACACACACACACACACACATACACACAGCCTGAGGCTCCTGGTCTCAGCTTTTCCAAATGAAGAAGGGACTCCCAGTAAAGCTTGTCTCCCAATAGGTGTGGGTCAAGGGCAGTTCCCTCTAAATGAAAACTCAGACCTTTGGAGATCTGTCTCCTTATTACTGAGATTTAGTGCATGACTCAGGAAACACTGGAGAGCCAAGTTCCCAAAACCATCAGAGATATCTTGCCAGAGAAGTTTCAAGAGCCAGTCTAAGATCATAAGCATTAACCAAACCATAATCACAGAACTTCAGAGCTGTAAGGGACCTTGGGGGTCATCTAGTCTGAGCCCCTGATTTTATAGGGGAGAAAGGCCAATGGCCAGAGAAACCAGGGGAATTTTCCCAAGGCCTCACGTTTATGTCCTGGAGGTTATACAGTCGGGGAAACTTAAACGAGAAACGAATCTCTTAAACACAAGATCAAAAATACCAGAAACAAAGCCCTTATGATCCCCAGTGGTCATGCCATAGGGAAGAATCACATCTCTAACTGCCCCAGAGAGTAGAATCAAGTGATAAAATCATGCAGAAAACTTGTGAGGAAGATAAATAGAAGAAAGTTATTCCCCAAGCTAGGCCAGAAATTGCTGGACTGACAAAGGAAGAAAGTAGTGAGGCAGAAGGCCATCTCTGACAGTGGGAGAGCAGCGGGTGGGGCAGGAGACAGAGGAATATTCACTTCTGTTCATGCACAGGCCACACAGATTAGGCTAGAGAAGAGCCAGGTAAACTATACCAGGAATCTGGCAAATGAGCCCAGTAGCTTGGGAATTATGCTCACCCCAACCTCCCCACCTCAGTTACTGCCTGGTCACACTATCCTGCCTCTGGAGCCATCCTTCTGACTCCCAGAAAAGGGGCAGAGCGGCAACTTGGTTGAAGACAGTTTCCCTGAGATGGAGGTCTGGAGGGGCAGACAAGGCCTTTGGGGAGAAAGGCAGGAACAAGCAGCCTGTTCCCAGGTGGGCACCAGGGGCAGCACCTGGAGGAGTCACACTGTTTGCCCAAAGGCTCAAAGACTCTCTTGGGGAAACAGTTTTCCAATAATTTGGACGGTTTTTATAAATAAAGATGAGACACTTGTTTGATGTACAAATTAAGCTCTACATTTAACATAACCCCCTAGTCCCTGAAGTCAGACCCCAAGTTGGCTATCTCCCTCACCCCGTACACCTTCAACTTTTTTTCCTACAACCAAAGGGAGACTTTTTGGGTTGGGCCACACTGAATTCATGGCCTTTGCAGGCATCTCCCAGAAGTAAGGTTTAAACACAAGCAAACAAAGGCCACCTCATCTGTGCCCATCTTTAACTTTAATCATCATTTGCATCTGGGAGTGAGACCACAGTCCCATTCTAGTACAGAGTTACATGATGCAAGTTTGTTGGTTACTGATGTGAGCAATATGTCCACACCAAAGAAGATGCTGTTTGAGTCTTTAATCCTCTCCTTCTTGCCAGTCTCCTGCCCCTAAAACAGAGGGCATGTGGCTTCCACATAGGAAGTTATGGTGCCAGTGACCGAATTGTAGATTACCTTGGGGAGATCAGTGATATCAGCATGGATCTGGAGTATTGAGTTCTGGTTTCTCACTATGGCCACATAAGGAGTCTTGTGTATGGTATCAAAGTCAATGGTGATCCCAAACATGACCCCAATCTCATCTGTCCTGGCATAGCACTTACCAAAGGAGCCAGAAGAGTCATCTACCTTGTGAAATACCCCATTTCTGGTCAGGGCTTCAGATAACTCTTTAACAAATGGCACAAACTCCTGCTTCTGGCTCAATGGCAGGACAGAACATTTAGGTGGAGAGACTATGGCAGGAAAGCTGAAAAATGTTCTCTGTTCCTCTCTGACACAGACCATGCACTCAAATACCATACATGTGATCCTATTCAGACCAAAGGAGGGTTCAGTGGCTTTTGGAGTGACCTCTTCAACATGGAGTGTCTTCCAGAATTTCTGCATGTTGACTCTGTCCCTTGTCCACTGGAATGTTTTCCCTTCAGTTTCAATTGTGAATTTCCCCTTCTCATTGAGCAGATTCTCCATCTCTGTAATGTAGCACTCATCACAGGCAGCTGAGTAATCCATTACCAACCTGGCATCCTTCTTATAGGCCTTGCCAATAATTGTCTTGCTTGATTCAAACTCAACCACATTAACTGTTCTGGGATCCCTGAGCATTTTCTCTGCCACAAGGAGGACTTTGGTGGCTCTTGAACAACAGGAGGGGTCATACCAGGAGCCATCGCACATCCAATAATCTCAATCCAGCCATATGACATCGTAGACTTTGCATCCTGACTGTGGAATGGGCCATCTCATTGTCTATACGCTACCAGAAGCAAAGCTTCTCTGGGGAGACCCTGACTTTGGTGAGGTAGAGGTAGATTCTGCCAAGGAAATAACCCAACACACACATCACACCCTGTTCCACCACATCCCCAAGGCTCATCTTGTGCACTGACTGACCACTGACCTGGGATCTTGCTGAATACAAGTTGATGTGAGGTCCCCCATGTTGTTAAACTTAGGGTGGTATTTTTCATTAGGGGCAGCAAAGTACTCAATCTCAAAGTACTCGGGCCTGATCTAGGGGACATCTTGAGAGATCTCATTCAAGAAGGAATTTCTAATCTAGGCAGCAGCAAAAGGCAACTTTTCCTGTTTGAATTCCAAAAGACATTTGAAACTGAGGAAGATTCGCTGGGCAGTTTCTGGTCTCAAGTAATCAGCCATGTTCCCTCCAGGCCCAGGGAAGGTTTTGAACATTAAGCTAAATGACGCTGGAAGGGACCTGTCATTTCCAGTCATGGGAGACTTAAACATAGTCACAAAGAGGTCTGTAAGTTCTTTCTGTCCATAGTTGCCTAATTGGATCAAGACACTTTCCATGTCAGATTTTTTTCTCAGTCAACCATTTCTCATCAGACATTACTTTCTGCAAGTGAGCTTTCAAGAGATAATCAGCATGAGAACTTTCTCCACTTCTCACATTTTCACCATAAAGTCAGCAAATTTGTCGACATGGCCAGATCTTTTGAGAACAGGTTCTAGGGTAAGCATAGGACAGTCATTCTCCAGCATCTGCTCTTCGTGGATAAGGTGCTACTGACAGAGCTGGATGACATAATAGTTTTTTTTCCTCTCTCCCTCCCTCCCCTCCCCCTGCCCCAAGCCAGCAAGCAATGTGATATAGTCTATACGTGTGCAATCATATTAAATGTATCTCCACATTAGTCATGTTGTGAAAGGAGAATCAGATTAAAAAGGAAAAACCATGAGAAAGAAAAAACATCAAAAGAGAGCAAACAGTATGCTTCAATCTGCATTCAGACTCCATAGTTCTTTCTCTGAATATGGATAATATTTTCCTAGATGACATTATTCTTCAGGGTGCACACCACAGGACCCTGGTTATATAGGCCAATGTTGTTGTCGTTGTTTGTCTGTTCTTAAAGAAGACCATGACATCAGGGAGGCGATGCCATGACATGCAAGTGAATTGGATTTAAATGAGGGAGGGCTAGGCAAAGTCGCCAGCCTCACTTTCTCCTCCAGAGCCATCTGGGTCCAGTGGCCAGATATAGATCAGGACAACTGGAGATGGCCCAGGATGCAGTGGGACCCCTCCATAAATTGCAAAGACTTGGTCATAGAAGAACCTCCGTTTGAGGGTGTCTTCCATATTAACTCGGTCAATGATGTCATCTTTGGGCTGCAAGGCCAACTTCTTGGCCTCCAAAATCCTCTTCTGTGTGTTGAGCTCAGCTACAGCTGTGTAGATATCTACCTGGGGGACTTTGTCTTCTTTTGCTTCCTCACCAGATCCCCTGTTGCTGCATGGCCTGTTAGAAAGGGCCCAGCTCAGCCTCAGCCTGGGCCTGAGTTCCATCCGTGCTGCAGCCAGCACCAAGAGGCCTCACAGGAGGAGGAGGAAAGGCTGGTGGGAGTAGATCCTGTAGCTCAGGGTTTGGGGGTCAGGCCAGGGTCTGCACTCACCTCAGGGCCAGCAGCACCAGCAGTAGGCAGCAGGTAGGCATGAATCTGAAGGTGCAGAGGGGCTCGTAGAATGGGGAGAGAAAGTGTCAAAGCATGTATCAAAGCATGTGTCAGCAGTTCTGACAGATTAAATAGGTGCAGCACTTGTGGATTCATCCTGCCTGCCTAGTAGATTGTATCAAAGGTCCATCCTAACTCAAAGTCTTATGCACTTTTATGCTGGTGCCATCTGAAAGTACCTATTCTGAGCTATTAGACATCTCCAGAAGGCAGGGTAAAGGACCGAAGCCTTCACGAATGAGGCATTCCAGGAAACAGCCTCTCCCTTTCCCCAGTCCTTGGCAGGACAGAGTGGGCACTGAGTCACTCTTCTCATCAGTGTGGGCCTGGTGCTTATGTGAGCATCTAGTCTGGCCGTTGGGATAGAGTTAATTATAACCAGCTTCTTTGGTAGGGGGAATTGATTAGTGGGGCCAGCCCTTACGGGGCTTGAGACATGCAATGGCAGGATGTGTTGTGTGAAGCTGGCCTTGCTGAGTTGTTGGGGGTGGGCGTGAGGGCATGAATCACCAGACAGTCATCCACTGGTCCCGGGAGTCACTATGGTCTGGTGAGAATGTATCTGGAGTGGTTCTCTTCAGGCAAAGCAAGGGCTTGGGGAGGGGCAGCGTGGAGGTCAGGGATTGCCAAGTTCACTGCAGGAAGCCTACTGTGGACCCACACTTCCTCCTTGCCTGCTGCAGAGAGCTGCTTCTCCTGGACTACTTGTCTGGCTGCCCTGTGGACTCCACCCTAGCCCTTAAATTGAATATGGTGTCTGAGAGAAAGCAGAAAAATCCAACACTTAGTGTCCCTTTCCAGTGCCACGATAGCATGATGTAATAGAGGCGATCCCTGAACTAGGAGTCAAAAGATCTTGGTCCTTGCCCCAGCTCTGTCACTAGTTAAATGTGTGACTTTGGAGGAGTCACCTGACCTCTCTGCACCTTAGTTTATTTTATAAAATGGGGGGATGGACCTGACATCTAAAGTTTCTTTCCTATTTCCATGCTATATTCTTTTTTTGGTCCCTCTCAGCTCTGATATTCTGTGTTCTAAAGCCCCTTCAAACTTTCACACTCTATTCTATTGCTCACTCCTATTCTAAAAATCAGCACCAGGCCCTGGAGAAAAATCTAGATGATCAGCTTGAGTCAGCCTCCTTCTTCCCTTAGTTGTAATACCCCCTACTCCATGGTGCCCTCCTACCCATCCATAGCAAACCAGCCTCCTCCCCGGGATGCCTGGCAGGAAGCTCACGACGTTGCTGCTTTTCCCCTGGCTCCCATACAGGGATAAGAGGATAGCCTTTAATCTTCCCTCCACTATCCTGCCCATTGGATTGAGGTGGGCCCTGCCTAACTGGAGGGTGAGCCATTCACCCTCAGCCCTTTATTTGGTTTCTAGTCCCTTCCTTATTTCTGTAAAGGCCAGGGAGAGGAGAAGGCCAGAGTCACTTTTAAGCCACTTTCCCTGTGCGGTGAGTGGGCCTGGCTGCCTGCCCATCCTGAGTGAACTGGAGAAAACACACCATTACTGGGAAGCCAAATGAGCCTGGGCAGGCATCAGGAAGCGGCTGTGTTAAAGCAAACAGCTCCAAGCACAATGGGCCAAAACCACAGGGCCAAGTTCCACCAGCTACCCAGAGCTCAGCTCTTACTGGAGCTGTTTACAAAAACCTATCCTAGGAAACCTAGCCAGCCACCCCTGGGACCTGGGATCAGAGGGGTCTGCAGCTGCAGGGGCCCCTGCCCTACTTCTCGACAGCCCTGAAGCCAATGAAGGCTGCCAGTTTCAAGCTCACTTGGGACAGTTGGCTGCACAGGCAGAAGCAGCTGAATCTTTCATCCCCTCTCCTTGGCCCACTGCGAACAGGTGGCTGGTGCTGCTGTTCTATGGAGACAGGGAGCTTAAGGCCAGGGGGCAAGGCCTATGGGGTCCCTGAAGCTATATGGAGCCCGGGCTGGGCTCCCAGATTCCTGCAGCAGCTCCATCTCAGTGTTCCCAGAATAAGCCTGGAGCCAGGTCACAGGGTTCAAAATCCAAGGGTGAATCAGCTGAATCCTACCACTGGCAAAATTAAGGCAGAGTCTGGTGATTTTTTTTTAATTGGAGGGAGGGGGCAGGGAGCTCATATTTCTACGCTCCATACCCCATGAGGCAACATGGTGTGATGAGAAAATCTCTGCAGACTCATGCTCTAATTCCAATTCTACCACAACTTTGCTGTGTGATCTTGACCAAGTCATTTCTTTGAGTGTTTTCTCCCCTCTAAATAATGGTGTTGGACTAGGTCAGAGGTTCTTAATCTTGTTGGTTTCTGGACTCCTTTGGCAGTCTGGCAAAGCTCAGGAACACCTCCTCAGAACATTTTTACATGCATAAAATACACAGAAAACTAATTGTATCAAAACACAGTCACCAAAGTATTTTTAAAAACAATTTCATAGACCCCAGGTTAAGAATCCCTGAACTAAGTGGTCTCTGTACTCTAGCACCCTATGTTCTAAAATATTAAATTACCTTCCAGCTCTGACATTCTATGTTCCTGGGTCTTTTCCAGCCCTAATGTTCTAGGTATCTTAATGTTCTAAGGCCCCTCCCATCTCTGACATTCTATGTTCTTAGGTCCTTTCCAGCCCTAATGTTCTAAGTTCTAGGTTTCCTTCTTGCTCAGACATTCTATGTTCTAAGGCCCCTTCCAGCTCTGACATTCTGTGTTCTAATGTCCTTCCCAGCTGTGATGCTCTGATTCTAAGACACATTTTAGCTCTAACAATTTATACTCTACATCTCCTTCCTGCTCCAATACTATGTGCTAAAAGTGTTTACTCCCTCCTCAAATTTTCCTAGAGCACTTTGTCTTGATGTATCTTTTGCCTTCACCATATTCACCTTTGTATCATTATACTCATATAACGTATCATAAACTCCCCTCCCTCACACCTAGTAAAATATAAAATCTTTGGTGTCAGGGACCACCATTTTTCATTTTCTTTTTATCCCCAGCACCTAGTACAGCGCATCAAATAGCAGATGCAAAATAAGAAATACTCCAAGATTTCTAGCCCTGATGTTCTATGATTCCAATTTACGCTCATGTATATACTATTACTATCCAATACTCAAGAGTATCATTTTGTCAATGTCTGCCGCTAAAAGAATGACCAATCATGGAGCAGTTATTAAGCCCTTGTTTGGCAAGTGCCAGGCACAGTGCTAAGTGCTGAGTTATGAAGACAAAAGTGGCACAAATTGATAGCATTGTTTCCATTTTAACTGAACAGTATATGTATCCTTAAGGTATACACACAGTAAATATTCAGTGTAGTTGTACCTGTTCTGTGCCCTTCCCTGCGCTCAGTGCTTTGGCAGAGGCAAGAGGAGACAGTCCCCCTCCCCCCCCCACCCCTGCCCCAGGATCTCATAGTCTAGTTGTGGAAAAATACTCGAAACAAGTGCTTAAGTGTTTAACAACTGGCTCTCAAAAACAAAAAAGGTACCCACACTTCTAACATTATTAATATTTTCTCTATTACTTTCTTAAATCTAGACCAGGGGTGGGGAACCTGTGGCCTTGAGGCCACATGTGGCCCTCTAGGTCCTCAAGGGCAGCCCTTCAACTGAATCCAAACTTCACAGAATAAATCCCCTTAATGAAAGGATTTGCTCAGTAAAGCTTGGATTCAGTCAAAAGGCTGCACCGGAGGACCTAGAAGGCTTTGCCCCAGGTCCCCCGCCCCTGGTCTACACCATCAACAAACAATCAATCAAGCCCTTATTTGTAGCATTGGCCAATTTCTGAGGTATAAATGCCCACACTGAACATTTAACAGCTGGCTCTCTGGCCAGCAAGAGCTGGCTCCAGCACCTCCCTGTCTAACACAATAAGAGAATGATACAAGACAAGATAAAATTCAATGCCAAATTGTCTGCTGCTGGCTCTTTGGCTATGGAATTTTAAAGAAAGGGAGGAGCAAAGTAAGCTGAGGAGGTTCTAATATTGGCTCACTGGGTGATCTTCAACCAACCACATCCCTAATCTGGCCCTCAGTTTCTTCCTTTGTAATATCAGATCATCATTCAAGTCTCTCCCACCCATCCCGTGTTCTGTGGTCTGAGGCCCCCCCCGCACCGGCTCTGATGTTCTGTGCTCTACGGTTGAAGCTCTGATAGCCAATGTTGAGTAAGTTCTCCAGAGCTGACTTTCTGTGGTCTGTGTTCTAAGGGCTCCTCGAACAGAGAAGCAGCCTGGAGTAGTAGTGACACAGCTAGTCTCAGGGTCAGGAAGACAGGTTCAAGTACAGCATCTTTACTCACAAGCTTTTAACTCCGGGAAAGTCCAACTTTCACTTGGAGAGGCTCTGGGAAGCCATTTAGTCCAACTTACTCATTTCACAAATGATGACACAAGTGATTTGCCCAAGGTCACACAGTTAGCAAATACCAGAGGCAGGATTTGAACTCAGGTCCTTTGACCCCACAGTCAGTGCTCTTTCCATTATACCAGGGGTGGGGAACCTACAGCCTTGAGGCCATGTGTGGCCTTGAGGCACCCCTGCACTATACCATACTACCTGCAAGTCGCTGAAGAAACTCTCTAAGACTATAAATTGCAAAGGAGGTGCTGATATCTGTTTGTGGAGAGCCTCCCCTCCTTAGGAGCTCCCTTTGCCAATGAAATTATAAGCCTTGTCCAAAAAACAACGTTCTTAGATTCCTTCCCTCTAGAATGTTCTAGAGTCAAAGGTCCTTTCCACAACTCTCACATCCTATGTCTTTCAATCCCTTGGCCCTCCCGGGCTCACTGTCAGGCCAGGCCAGGGCTTATGATGCGTTCTTGACCTGAGCAGATAGGATTGTGAGCATAGTGTGCCTCTGATCCAGGATGTTCCAGCCATAAAACATTGTAGGCTCCTGGGAAACAGACTAGGATCCACGCCTGGACAGGGGTCTGCCCTAGTGCCAGAAGGAGTGATTCATCTTCCCCTTCCTCCTATGTCCTCCTGCCTCTGCTCCTATCACCTCCCCTCACTGTACAGAAGCCAGAGAACTGAACTAAGGGGGTGAGAGATGCTGAAGGTAGCATCACACCTAGTTATTGGCAAGATCAAGGGCGGCCGCGCCTGGGAGTAAATGGATTTGGAGCCAGAAGATGTGGGTTTGAATCCTGACATGATTACTTATTACAGTACCTTTGTGAGCTTAGGCAAATCACTTCAGCTCTCTGAGAGGGAGGTTCCTCATTTATAAAATAAGGGAAGTTACAATGGGGGATCTCTAAGGTCTTTTCCTGCTCTAAATTCTAGGGTTCAATGACTTGCAGGTAGTATGGTATAGTGGAAAGAGCACTGACTGACTCTGGAGTCAAAGGACTAGGGTTCAAATCCTGCTTTGATTGCTTGCTAACTGTGTGACCTTGGGCAAGTCACTTGTAATCTCATCTGTAAAATGATTGAGGGGGCAGCTAGGTGGCACAGTGGATACAGCACCGGCCCTGAAGTCAGGAGGACCTGAATCCAAATCTGGCCTCAGACCAAACACTTGACACTTACTAGTTGTGTGACCCTGGGCAAGTCACTTAACCCCAATTGCCTTTTAAAAAAATGTATAAAATGATGGAGTTAGACTATACGGCTTCCAAAGTCCCTTCCAACTTTGAATCTATGACCCTCTGGCCTACCACACTTTGAATCTGACCCCTGAAAGACAGATAAAACCTTCAAGGAGGAAGTCCAGTAAGAATGTAGACTCTTCTTTCCAGTTCAGTGATGGGCATGAAAAGTGTCTACTATGACTCTGGGCCAGCCACAACCTGGGAGACTTTCAGAGGTCATTTAATTCAGCCCCTGCTTCCAGGTGCCTCATATAGGAAAAGTGCTCCTTTGGCCCATCTCTTCCAAAGAGCTCATCTTGGGTAATGGAGAATGACACTGTCCCATTGCCTTAGCTACTGAATTACAGTGGCCTATTGGTTGGTTCCCCTGCCTCAAGTCTCTCCCGACTTCAGTCCATCTTCTACTCAATTGTCACAGTGACTTTTTTTTTTGCGAGGGGGAGGCAATCTGGGGTAAGTGACTTGCCCAAGGTCACACAGCTAGTAAGTGTCTGAGGCTAGATCTGAACTCAGGTCCTCCTGACTCTATCCACTGCACCACCTAGCTGCCCTCAAAGTGATCTTCTTAAACCTCAAGTCTGTCTGTGTTAACTCCTCTTGGCAACAGATACATTCAATAAACTCCAATGGTTCCTATCACCTCCAGGATCAAACATAAAATCATTTGGCATTCAAATCCCTTCATAACCTGCCCCCCACCTACACACACACTTTCCTAGTCTCCTTACACCTTGTACCTTCTCACACAAACTCTGCCATCCAATGATACCGGCCACCCAGCTGCTGCTCGCACAGGATGCTTCATCTCCGGACTCCCAGCATTTTCTTTGTCTGTCTCCTGTGCCTGGAATGTGCTCCCTCTTCATCTCCACCTCCTGGCTTCCCTGGCTTTCTTCAAGTCCCAGCTATAATCCTGCCTTTCACAGGAAGCCTTTCCAGATCCCCCTTATCTCTGGTGCCTTCCCTCTGTGGATTATTTCCAAGCTAGGCTGTCTGTAGTTTACCTATAGTATACAGTGGTATATAGTATATTGTATACAACTGTTCTTAGGCTTCCTCCCCCATGAGATTGTGAGCTCCTTGACAGCAGTGACTATCTTTTATCTTTCTTTGTGTCCCCCTGCACATAACGTAGTTTCTGGCACATGGTAGATGTTTAATAAATGTTTAATGACTGACTGACCAGGTGCTAAATCCATGACATGTGGTCTTCTGGGGCCATTCTCAGCCTGCCCTGGGGAAGCCTTCGATTGGATTCCCCATAATCCTTTGTCCTCTGAAGGAAAAGTTCTCTGGAAAAGGAGCTGTGAGAGCTGCCTGGAATAACACTGTGATGGCAGAATTCTGCAGGGGGAGGAATGCCCCAGGGAGGGGGAGGTTGTGAGCTCCTGCCTAAGGAGGGGAGGGGAGGGAGCAGGGTGTTAGGGAGGAGCAAGGCTAAAGCCTGGAGATTCCTCTCTACATTCCTGTGAGTTAAGGCCTGGAACCCAAGCTCCTAGTATCCAGCATCACGTCCTCCAGAAAGAATCTCTTCTCATAACAAACGAAGAAGGTCATCTTGTCTGGGAAAGTGTTCTGTCTCTTTGCATGGGACCGGAGTGAGACAGAGGTTCATGGCCTTTGTTTGAAAGCCCCTGGGCCATTATGTCCAGAGGTGACATACTTCTGCTGTAATTTGTCCTCTCTTGAGACCCCCTACCAAGCTCCAAGGAGGCAATGCTCTAGAGCTAGGCCTGGCTGGCCTCTAAACTTTCATCAGGGGGATGGGTGGTGGTGTTCCCGGCTCTGCTCTCCAACCTGCCTCGGAAGGAGAAAGACTGAGGATCCAGAGGGTTCACAGAATTACAGAATACAAAAAAAATACATCATCATTATGTGAAAAGGCAAGTGCTTATTATGTGCTGGGCATTGTGCTGAGTGCTGGGGATAGAAATGTAAAAGTAAAACAATCCCTGCCCTCAAGAAGCTTACATTCTGGGGGTGGGGTGGTGGGGAGAGAGGGCATAGTTAGGGGAGTGGGGGCTAGGAAACAGTGAAGCCACAGGGCTGGTGAGTCAAGCCACAAAGTCATAGAATGATTTTCCCTTTCCAGAAGCAATGGATTGATTTGATTACTATTGGAGGAAGACTGGTGCTGAGTGTGGGCATAGTTTGTTTGGGTGGCTGGGTTGGGTTAGATATAGTAATAATAAAAACAACACATTTCTAATGGACTGTGATTTATAAAGCATTTTTTCTCACAACAATACTGAGTAAGATAAGGCAGCTATTATTTCCCATGTTATGTATGAGGAAAATAAGTATCAAAGAGAAGCAACTTGTCCAAGGTCATATAGCAACAGCCTCAGATACTAGCTATGTGACTCTGGGTATGTCATCTAAACTGTCGGACTCCGTTTACTCAACTGTAAAATGAGGGTAATAATAGCAACAGCTATCTCATAGAACTGTGAATGTGAGATGATATATGTAATGCTCTTTGAAAACCTTATATCAGGGGCAGCTAGGTGGCACAGTGGAGAGAGCGCCAGCCCTGACCTGAGTTCAAATCCAGCCTCAGACATAACACTTACTAGTTGTGTGACCCTGGGCAAGTCACTTAACCCCATGGCCTAGACAAAAAAAAAAAAGAAAAGAAAACCTTAAAATATCTTATAAATATTAGTGTCATTCCACAGCTACAATTTTGTGCAAGGTCAGCCCTGGTTAACACCTCTGAACCCCAGATTCTTAGTGAGTAAATCTCCTGTTGTTTAGGGCCAATATAAGGGCCGACCAAGGTCAGCCTGGCTGGTGTCCCGTCCTCAACCCCTCCTTAGTAGGGTTCATGAGGAAATAGTCAAAGGTGTTAGAAGAGATGACCCAAAACACTCCATTGATCTTAGGCCAAATTGCATGACTGCTTGAAGCTGGCTGTGACACCCAGGGCAGTCTGGCAGGGGCCACCTCTGCAACTTCTCATTCACCTCCAGATTTGGCTCTCACCTCCCACTCCCCAGGCTGCTCTAAATTACAACTCTAAGCATTCTCCTTCAGGTCACGCTTGTAGCCTGCACTCTCCCATTTCTTGAGCATCCAGTGTGTGCAGGGAGTAGACTCAGGGTCTCATGCCCACATACACTCCCCCCCTGCCCAGGAAAGGAGGGATCCATGTGCCATTTTGTGGGGGGTGCTGATAAATGACCTCAATTTAGATGGATGGCCCAGCACCCTCTGGTGCAGGGTCTGCATTCCACATGGCTTGGTAGAAAGAGTTTTGGTGTGGGTGAACAGAAGAAACATTTACTGACCATCTACTGTGTGTAGAACCACACACACACACACAGCCCTTGGAGAAACAAAAAGTTGAGATGACATGTTCTCTGCTCTCAAGAAATTCAAGTAGTAGAGATGGCATGGAATGAAGGAATGAGTAAAGCATTTATTAAGCACTTAGCATGCGCAAAGCACTGAGAATACAAATAGGAAATTAAGTGAGTCTTTCCTCTCGAGGAGCTCACATTTTACTGGAAGAGACAATACATATGGAAGGTTTCAGTTGCAAATCAAATGAAAGAGTCCCATGATCCTTATGGTGCAGCAGCAAAGTAGACAATGAGGCACCTCCTTTAACATCATTTCTGCATATAAATGATATCAGTTTCTGATGCTGAAGCATTTGACTGAGTCAAGAACTTTGGTCAAGAGTTGAGAACTTCCTTTTCTGTCTTCAGTTGCTGCTGTTCAGTCAGATCTGACTCTGTATGACCCCACGGCCTTCTGCCCATGAGGTTTCCTTGGCTAAGATACTGGAGTGGTTTGCAGTTTCCTTGCCCAGTGTGCCCCCATTTTATAGATGAGGGACTAAGGCAAATGGGAGTCAAGTGACTTGCCCAGGGCCACACAGCTAGTACGTGTCTGAGTTCAGATTTGAACTCAGATCTTCCTAACTCCAAGCCCAGTGTTCTATCCCTGGACCTCCTAGCTGCCCTCGGATCTTCTGTAGATGTGGCTACATCACCTGCAGGAGCTGTTGCCAGGCTACTTCTCCACGGGGTTGCTTTCCAGGTTGATGGCTGCAGGCATTAGCTGTAAGCCTTGCTATTTCTAAGCCTCTGGTTTCAGGGTTCTGAGCTGTCTCCATCCCAGTCTGAGGAGAAATAATGGTCAAGGTGGTAAAAGGTGGTTTGACTTGCCTGGCGCATGCTTCCTCCTGTCTCTCTCGCAGGGTGCCTTGCTGATTCAAATAGGCTGACTTGCCTGTCCTGTGGGTGACAGTTAGTTGGCATTTGATGGATCTAGCACTGGGCTTGGAGTCAGGAAGATCTGGGTTTGAATTCTGCCTCCCACACTTGCTATGTGACCATGGACAGATAACTTAGCCTCTCTGAGCCTTAGTTTCCCCTTCTGTGAAGTGGGATAAAAATGATAGGAACTATCTCACAGGTAGCTGAGGGGATCACATGAGATCATGTATAAAAAGTGCTTTACAAATCTTAAACGTGCTACACAAATGTCAGTGATTAGCAGCAGTAGCAGTAATAGTCCAAAGGACAGACACTAGCATAGATAGCAAGAATATGCAACAGTGCATAAGTGAGCAGGGTGTAGAAAAAAAGTGCTATGGAAAGTCTGGGAGAGCAGCAAACGTGAAGCTTTTCATGAAACTATTTTTTTAAATAAATTACATAAATTTTAAAAAAATAAACTCATAAATTTTCTTTATTTATTAAACTCTCATTATGAGCCAGGATCAAGGATGGAGGGCTTCCTGGAGAAGGTGTCCTGAGTTGGGCTTTAAAGTATAAGCCCAAGACAGCAGGCCAAGAAGAGAAGGGAAAGCAGGGGGCAGAGGGAAGGAAGGGAAAGAACAGATTTCAAGTATGGGAAAGGGAGTGAGCAAAGATCATAGCCTCATAGATTTAGGGCTAGAAGGGACTCGTGAGACCATCTCATCTAGTCCAATCCCTTCATTTTACAGCTAAGGAAGCTAAGGCCCAGGGAAGTGGCAGCTGGGTCACGTGGTAAGTGGGAAAGGCAGAATCCAAAGCCAGGATCTCTGACTCTGAGGCTGGTGATCTTTTTCCTGTACCACACTGCTTTCTGAGGCCTGGACACTGAAGACCACAGAGTGTATTCAGAGAGGCAGAGAGTTGTCCAGTAAGACTGGAGAATAGAATACTTGGAAGGGAGAAAAAACATGAGATTGTGACTAGAAAGACAGGAGTTCTAGGCCCAACTCTGCTACTTACTGGGTGACTCTGAATAAGTAATTCCACCTTTGTAGGCCTTTGTAGAGAGCCGCTAGGTGGTATAGCAGATAGAGCATTGACCCTGCAGTCAGGAGGACCTGAGTCCAAATCTGGCCTCAGACACTTACTAGCTGTGTGACCCTGGACAAGTCACTTAACCCTGTTTACCTCAGTTTCCTCATCTGTAAATGAACTGGAGAAGGAAATAGCAAACCATTTCAGTATCTTTGCCAAGAAAATCCCAAATGGCATCACAAAGAGTCATATGAGTAATCGACTAAAGAATAAAAGAGAGACCTTAGTTTTCCCATCTGTCCAATGGGAGTAATGAGCACATCTGCTGTACAGATCAAAGGAAATCTTGGATATTAGTTCTGCAAGTCTGAAGCCCAGGTTTCCTGCAAGGGAGAAGAGGGCAAGACCACCATTACTTAATCGTTGTTGCTGACAAGTTTAGGTTGTTGGGTTTTTCTCCATGGCATTTCCACAGATTTTGATTCACATGAAGAAGGTTCCCCCAGAGGCCAACAGACAAGAGGAGCCAGAGTGGGAGGAAGGTACTCCCATCTAAAAATATTTCTTCCCAGTGATGTGTGGAATTCCATCATTAACACTTAATTCCTGGGGTTAAGCATTGCCTTCTCTTTTAAACAGAAAATCCTCCATGAAGCAGGAATCTATCCAATCCCAAAATATCAGAGCTAAGCTAGAAGAGAACTTAGAACATAGACTGTCAGAGCTGGAGGGGGCTTTAGGGACCATCAAATCCAAACCCCTAATTTCATAGTTAAGGAAACTAAAGCCCAGAGATGGAAAATAATTACCCAAGGTCACACAGAAAGATATGGCAGAAATGAGACCAGGAGCCAGACCAGAACTCTTCCCACTAGACCATAATTCCTTGTCTTTAAAAGTTCTAAGGCCTGAGGCAGCTAGGTGGCTCAGTGGATAGGGTACCAGTCCTGGAGTCATGAGGACCTGAGTTCAAATCCAGCCTTAGACACTTGACAGTAGGTGTGTGTCTCAGGGCAAGTCACTTAATCCTGATTGCCTTGCAAATTAAAAAAAAAAAGTCCTCAGGTCTTAGAATGCTTGCTTCTAGACAGAGAAGCTGAGTTGCATGGGAATTCTGGTGTTGGAGAGGATGAAGGAAGGAGGAAGAGCTGAAACTGGAGATTTCTCAGGCTCCCAGGAGCCTGATCTGCAGGAGTTCTGCTCTGTGGTCTCCTTTCCCTGTGTGAGCATTGGGGTATGTGTGGAGGTGGTTGGAAGAGTGAGGAAGGTAACAGTAGGGGCCTGAAGCCCCAGGCATGACCTTCTGGCCAACCTTCTCAAGGCTGGTCCGATCTGGCTTGCTAGGGAGGAGGGTTTCCCACTGGAGGTCAAGTAGCTGACAGGTCCCAGTCAGGCCGAGTTTATGCAGGAAAGGATAGAGGGATGGCATAAAGTTCTGGTTTTTGAGGCAGAAGATCTGGTTAGGTTCAAATCCCAGCTCTGCCACTGACCTGCCAGTAGTGGGACCTTGGGGTAAGTCCCTTAGCTTCTCTGGACCTCAGTTTTCTCATCTGCAAAAGAAGGGGGCTGGCCTAGCTGATCCCAGCTCTGACATGCTGGATTTCTGTATGACCCAGACCTTTCTGGGGTCTCTTCTCAAACACAGCCTTATCGTGCCACCCTCAGGCACCTGACGGCTTTGGGAGCCTTCCTGCTCCACCCCCACCGAACCCCAGGAGGAAAGGATTTTGCTGGCCAGCCTTGCGTCAGGCCTGGGGAATGGTTGGGAGCAGAGCCAATAGCAGCAGAGACAGTTGTCTCGAAACAGAAATAGTTTTCTTCCCAATAATCTGTTTTCAATCTCTCTGTCTTTTCAACCCCTTCCTGCCAAGGAGCTAAGCACACACACACACACACACACAGCAGCTTCCCTTCCTGAGCCAAGTCCCCAGATCATGGGATCATAGGATTCAGAGCTGGCAGGGATCTTAGAGACCACATAGTTTAATTCCCTCATTTTACAGAGGAAGAAACTGAGGAACAGGGGTAAACATGCCTAAGATTCACTGGTTGGAAATCTCTAGCCCTCGGGGTTTTTCTCTATGAAGCAACGGAAGCCCAGGGCTGGTGCAATGCCATAAAACAACAGATGTTTACGAAGCACCTACTGTGCACAGACATCTGGGATGCTGAGGCAGGCACAAAGTTTAGTTATGACATGGTCTGTGTCTTCACAGGGTTCACAATCTAATGGTGGAATAAGACACAGATATATAACAGTAATCACAAAGAAATGCATGAAGAGGAATAAATTAATAAATTAATGAATGAAAAGTATTTTTTAAGTACTCTATGCGTGCCATTGCTTACAAAAAGCTAGCCTTCACGAAGTTGAGATTTTAATAGGGGGAAGACAAAACCCACAGGGGAATGATAGCCGAGAAGGGGTGTTTTGGTCTGAAAAGTCACAGGGATGGTGACTGGAGTCATATGGGGATTGATTAACATGCCCCTTTGCAGGAATGGAGGGATTGATGTGATTACCATTCCCTGACCAAGAGAAGGAAAGATTGTGGGAAGGACAGGTACTTGTTAGTAAGCATGGTAGGAAGATGACCAGCGTATAATGAAGGAGGGGAGTATGAGGCCAGCTAAACGTGGCAAAAGCTCATGAATCACAGCACTGAAAGGTAGAAGAGAACTCCGAGATCATGTAACATGTAATCATGTCATCTACAGATGAGAAACCAGAAGCACGGGGAGTTGAAACAAATTATCCCATATCATAAATGTAGTAGTAAGTGGTGCCAGGATTCAACCCCAGGTGTTCTAACTCCAAACCTGCTCTTAGGACACATAGGGTCAAGGTGTTGGAGTTAGAAAGGACCTTACAGGCCACCTAGTCCAGTGCCTCACTTCAGTAAGGCCCAGAGAGGTTCATTGACTTACCCAAGGCCACTCAGATGGAAAGTGCCAGGATTCAAATTCGAGTCTTCTGACTCCAAAACTATAGCTACTAGATATTTCCACACTGGATCCTGCAGGGGAAGAAGCTTGATGATAATTTTTGCATCTCTCTCCACCGTGCCCCAGCTGTAACTGACAGTAGTGGGGCAAAGGGGCAATACTGGCCATTGTTCGCCGTGTGTGGTGCCTGTAGTTTCTTGTGGGCCTCTGAGCCCAGTCTGCCTCTCAGGAACCTGCTGCATCTAGGACCAGAACCAGAACGTCTAGGACCAACCCGGGAAAGGATCTTAGAACACAGAGCATAGAACAAACTAGAAAAAACTTTAATGATCATTTAGTCCAACCCTCTTATCTAAAAAAAAAAAAATTGTATTGAAGCCATGATAGTCATTTCTCAATCTACCCCTCCTCCAGATTCCCCCTTTCTAGCCAGTGTTCCCTTGTAACAAAGGAAAACAGAACAAAACTAACCCACACAGTAACATTTGACAGTGTTTGCAACATTCTCTAGCCATTCTCTTTCCCCTGCCCGGAGCGAAAGGAGGAAGGTCCATTGCCTCCTTGCTTCTCCCCTGCTAGGATTGTTTATTATAATGACAGAGTGTCCAGCGTTGTCTTAACCTTCTTTTCACTTTATTGTAGTCTTCATATAGGTTGTTTCCTGGTTCACTTCTTTCTGCAGCCATTCCTACAAATCTTCCTCATCTTTGTCATTTCTTATTTTATTTGTTGTTCAGTCATGTCAGACTCTTTGTGACCCCATTTGGAATTTCCTTGGCAAAGGTACTGGAGTGGTTTGTCATTTCCTTCTCCAGCTCATTTTCCAAATGTGGAAACTGAGGCAAACAAGGAGGGTAAGTGACTTGCCCAGGGTCACACAGCTAGTAGGTGTCTGAGACTGGATTTGAACTCAAGAAGACAAGTCTTCCTGACTCCAGGCCCCATACTCTATCCACAATGCCATCTAGCTGCCCTGGTGTTTGTCATAGCACAATAGTAGTCCAAGACACACTCATATGTCATAGTTTGTTCAGGCTGTCCCTAACTGAGGGCACCCATGTAGTTACTGGCTTTTGATATCACATGCTATGATATTTTTTCTATGTATAAGATCTTTTTTTTTTAAGCTTCTTTTTAGTCTTTGACTTTCTTGGAGCATATGCCCAGCAATGCAATCCACATTGCTGAAATCCAGGGAAGAGATGTGTAGATACATGGAGCGGTAGAGGCGGAGTCAGGAAGGTCTGATTTCGAATTCTGCCTCAAATGGCCACTAGCCATGTGACCCTAGGAAAGTCACTTATCTTCTCATCCTTGGTTTCTCCATCTGTAAAATAGAGGTAATAATTTCACCTACAAATTAAATGATATATGAAAAGTGCTTTGCAAACCTGGAAATGCTATATAATTGCCAGTCATTAGCTGTGAATTAGAGAGATACAAACAAATTTCTCTGTGAGGTTGTCTACCTCAGGGATGAGAGATTTAAAGCATGGAAGGGCCTTTGACATCACCTAGTCTAAAAAGGCAAGTCATCACTAACAGGAGGAATCATGGAAGCATGAGGTACTAATCTCCTACCATTGATTTTTAGTAATGCTATTTCAGCTAGGTAGGTCTCCTCATTCATTCTAGCTCCAATATACCAGAAGAGTCTTGCCTCTGGCCCTTTGTTCTCCTCTTTTTCTTACCTCCATTCTTCCTCCTTCTTCTATTCAGCTAATCAAACAACAAGCGTTTATTAAGCATCTACTACAAGCTTGGCATAGTGTTAAATGCTAGGGATACAAAGAAAGGGGAAAATACTGCCTTTCCTTAAGGAGCACACATTCCAGTGGGTAGATAACATACAAACAACTGTGTACATATGAGATAAATACGGTCTAAATGGGAGATGATCTCAGAAGGAAGGTAGGAAGAGGTAGGAAGGACCAGGAGAAGCCTCTTGCCAGAGACGGGACTTAACCTGAGTGTTAAAGGTAGCCAAGGAATCTAGAAGGAGTGGGTAAGGAGGGGAGCATTCCAGGGATAGAGGACAGCCAATACAAAGACATAGAGTTGGGAGATGCAGTATCTTGCTTGAGAAATAATAATAATAAGGTCAGTAGATTGAAGAGTATGTCAAGGAAAGTCAAGTGTTGATAACACTTGAAAGATAGGAAGGGTCCAGATTATAAAGGGCCTTAAAATCCAGAGAACTCTCTATTTGCTTCAGTAGGCAATAGAGAATCCCTAGAATTTATTGAGTATGTGAAGTGACCCAGTCAGATCTTGAATCTCTTTGGCAGCTGAGTAGAGGATAAACTGCAGTGGGGAGGGAATCGAGGTAGGCATTTCAATAGTCCAGGCTTGAAGTGATGAGAGCCTGTGCCAGGTGTGTGCCAGGCAGCAGTGGGACTGGAGAGAAGGGAATGTAGACAAGAGCTGAGAAGCGTAGAGACAGAAATGACAAGACTTGGCAACAGATTGGATAGATTGTTGTGTGAGTACAAGTATGGAACCAAAGATGATGCTGAGATTGTGGTCCTGGGTAAACGGGACGACGATGCTACAAATAGTAATAATAAAGAAGGGCGACAGAGGGGAGGCCTTGGGGGATGCATAACGACTTTATTTTGGGACATGTTGAGTTTGAAATGTCTATGGGCCATCCAGTTCAAGATGTCTAAGAGGGAGTTGATGATGTGAGACTGGAGGACAGGAGAGCACTTAGGAGTGAATAAAAAAAAATCTGAGAATCATCTGCATAGAAATGATAATTGATTCCCTGGGAACCAATGAGATGAATAAGTCCAATAGTATTAAAAAGAAAGAGCCAAGGATAGACCCTTGGGAGAAACGCATAATTAGTGGGCTGACCTGAAAGAAGATCCAGCCAGGGGACTGAGTGGTCAGATGGGCAGGGGAAAGAGAGAGCGCGTTAGGAAAACCTAGATAGAAGGAAATATTCAGAAGAGGGTGAATGACAGTGCCAAAGGCTGCAGAGAGGTCAAGGAGCTTGAAGACTGAGGAAAGGTCATTAGATATGGCAGTTCAGAGATCACTGATAACTTTGGAGGAAGTGGTTTCAGTTGAATGATGAGGTCCAAAGCCAAACTGCGAAGGATTTAGACCAGACTAAGGGAAGAAGTGGAGGGGCTAGGTGTAGGCAGCTTTTTCAAGGCGTTAAGGTTTGAAAGGGAGCAGATACAGAATAATAGCTAGGAAGGTTGGCTAGATAGAGGGAGTGCTTTTTAAGAATAGGAGAAGTGTAAGCAAGTTTGTAGACAGCAGGGAAGCTGCCACTAGACAGGACGAAATTGAAGATCAGTTAAAGAATAGGGCTGATAGAGGGGGATGTCTGCTTGATTTTCCCCAGTGGGGAAAGATATCTGAGTGATATGAGGTGGAGAGAAGAAAGAGTTCTTGTTGAATGGTCTCAATTTTGGAGGGTGAAGTATGAGAAAAAAATCTTCAGCTAAGAGAATGGAGTGAAGGGAGTGTCACAGCACGCTTGAGAAGCAGCAAAAAGATGTGGAATAGCTGCTGTGGTAAGTGGCATAGTGAATCAATCAGGGGGTGTAAAATGATTGCCTTACCGCTGTGAGGCCCCAGTTGAGACTATGTAACAAATTTGGAGTCCATCCAATCAACACAGTTTTGTGATTTTCTCCAGCTTCGCTCAGCACCATATGAACAAGAATGAAAGCAGGGAAAGCAGCCATCCAAGGTTGCGGTTTGGCGAGGTGTAATAAGTGGCAAGGGACTCCCGTAGAAGATAGTGAGAGTTGAACTAGTTTTCCAAGAGGTAGAGATAGTGGATGGAGAGTGTAGCTGGTGCAGAAGAGGGAAAAATGAGGGGTGGAAGGATTGGAGGTCACAATGAGGACAAAGAACTAGAGACAGAGAGGGAAAGATGGAATAATAAAAGATTATCATCAGAGACAAGAATTTCATAGTTTATGAACATGGAAATAGCAAGAACACTTGTGGGATTGACAAGATCAAGGTATGATCACATCTGTGTGTAGCTGGGGAGGAGTGGAGGAATACACAGATCATGGGAATTGAGTAGAAGAAGTCAGGATGTTGAGGAAGTCACGAATGGTATGTTGAAGTGCCCTAGTATGGGCTAGGAAAGACCAAGCCATCATGACTTCTCATAGAGATCATAGTTCAGAGCTGGATGGAACCATAGACAAGGAAACTGAGGCATATTGAGAAGTGACTTGCCCAAGGTCACACAGGTAGTACATAGCAGAGGTAGTCTGTGAACCCTATTGTCCTGACTCCACACCCAGGGTTCTTCCAGCTATAGCATGCTGTCTTAGCTCTGCCTGTGCAAGGTTGAACTCAACTCCCATCTTCTCCAGGAAAGATTCCTTGAGCACTACAGTGCACCTCTCCTTTCTCTCTCCATCCCACTAACTATACCCCCACCTGGCCTTTGGCACAGACTGCTTGGAGTCATTACTGAGCTGCTTCATGTACCTCTGATCTATCTTCCCGACTAGACTCTGAACTCTGTCAGGGCAGGAACCAGATCTGATCTCTCCCTGTGTCCTCCACTATACTAAGCCTTGTACTTGGCACTGGTAAGCATCCAAATAAAAATGTAATTCATTTGAATTCAATGAAAAACATTTAACTACTGTGTTCAGAGAGACATTGTAGACAAGGAAGAAGATGAGAAGTTCATGTAAATGACCAATAAACATTTATTAAGCACTCTCTATGTTTCAGGCATTGGTGAAACAAAGATGAAAACAAAGGTCTCTGTTCTGAAAGAGTTTGTATTTCATAGGGAGAAATAATAGCTACACATATGCATAGATTCAAAATATGTACAGAGTAAGTAGACATTAATGAGGGAGGGCACTAATAATAACCATAATAATAGTTAATGCTTATATAATGCCTACTATGGGCCAGGCACTGTGCTAAGTGGTTTACAAATATTATCTCATTTGGTTCTCACAACAACTCAGAAAGGTAAGTGCTATTATTATGCCCATTTTACAGATGAGGAAACTGAGGCAATCAGAGGTGAAGTGACTTGCCCAGAATCACACAACTAGTAAGTGACTGGGGCTGGATTTGAACTCAGATATTCCTGACTCCAAGCCTGGCACTCTATCCTTTGTGCCACTAGCATCTGGGAGAGAGGCACAGGAAAGGCTTCCTGTAGGAAGTGGCATTTGAATTGAGCCCTGATAAAACCTAGATTCCAAGAGGTAAGGAGAGCAAACATTCCAGGCATGGAGTACAGCCTTTGCAAAGGCAAAATGAGAGTGATGGAATGCCATGTGTGAGGAACAGCAGGGAGGCCAGTTTGGATGGACTCCAGAAAGTGGGAAGAAGAGTAGTGTGCAATAAGTCTGCAAAGCGTGTGGATCCAGAATGCAGTGAACAGGCCTCTCTTCACCCCTTGCATGGGAGGGGACCAGGTCAAAGGCATGCATACAAGGTGTGGTAGGGAGAAGAGAGCTTCTTAGAAGTCCAAAGACAGAGCTCTGAACATGGACAACACTGAGAAGCCCACGAGGCTGACCAGCCTGAAGAATGACAGCCTGCCTTGGGCACTGAACATAGTGTTTTCAGACTTTGAGAAGTAAGGAGGATGATCTGAAATATTAACAATATTGCTGAGAAAAAAAAATAGAGTCAAAATGCCCCCAAGCAGCAAGAGAAAAGCTGAATGTACCACCTTTAAGAAGAAACAGGCAGAGAACACAGCCCTTTAATGGAACCCTTGACCCTAGAGCTCAGTGGAGCTGCTATCTGGACTGAATTGTAGGGACTGGACCTTGGGGTTTGGATACCTGGGATAGAAGGGAAGGGGACTAATCTACTGCCTCTCCTTTTTTTTTTTGATTAGTAAGGACCAAGCACTTATGTGCCAAGCATTGTGCTAAGTATTGGGAATACAATGAAAAATCAAAAGCAATCCCTGCCCTCATGGAGCTGACTTTTGAATGGGAGAAACAACACACATATAAGCCAATACATGTAAGATAATTAGAAAGTGGCCTTGGAAGGGAGAGTCTGCACAGCAGAGGGATCCTCCTGCAGAAAGTGTACTTGAACTGAGTCTTAATAGACCAGTTTTATTAACCAGCCTCAATGCTTGTAAGCAGAGAAGGGGACAAGGGAGGAGGTCCTTAAGACAAATGCAGGCCCCATTTCTGATGTTACTCCTGGGTAGGGACACAAACCATAAGGATTATGATCGGTTGTCGTCGTTGTCGTCGTTCAGTTGTTTCAGTTATATCTGCCTCTTTGCGACCTCATTTGGGATTTTCTTGGCAAAGAAACTGGAGTAATTAGCCATTTCCTTCTCCAGGTTTTTTTTTTCCCAGCTGAGAAAACTGAGGCAAAGAGGATTAAGTGACTTGCCAAGGGTCACACAGCTAGTAAGTGTCTGAGGCAAGATTTGAACTCAGGAAGATGAGTCATCTTAACTCCAGGCCTGGCGCTCTGTGCACTCTGGTGCCACCTAGCCGCCATTATAAGGACAGACTGCTCCTAAATTTGAGCTCAACTATGCATACTGGGAGCTAAGGTCCTGAGCCACAGGTTAAATCTAAACAATATAGGCACTGCTGATTGGAACTTGAGTAAGAGGAAAACACAAATACAAACAACTATAATATAGAATAATACGTACATGTAATGGAGAAGTGCAGCCAAAATTTGATGTGAGCTCTGAGGGCGAAAGGTCATTACTGACTTGGGTGGCTGAAAGAGGATCGGGAAGACTTCCTGGAATAAGCGGCATAAATTTAGACTTTAAATAAAGCCTTGAGAAGACAGATTAAGCGACCTTAGGCATCATGTATTCCAACCCCCTCATTTTACAGATCAGTAAGTGATGTGATACCCAGAGAAGTCAAGTCATTTGCCCAAGATCATAGAGTCAGAATTTGCACCTGGGTCCTCAGACTCCAGGCACACTCTTCTTTTCACCTCCCAGTAGAGTAACTGAGAGGAGCAGAAAATTCAGGGTACGGCTCAGGAGAGGAAGCAGGTTAAGCCAATAGTTGATTGCATTGTAGAGAGAGCAGTCAGAGGCCTTAATTAAAAGGAAGGAGTAAGCCTTAGGTAGGCTTTAATGCGGCACACCACGAGAAGGATCAATTATCAATACCCTCCTGCACAATTTCCCCAGCAGTACTAAGTGAGGGTTGGCAGAAAGCCAGGCCGGCTTCAGCACCTTTGGGTGAACAGCGCCATCTACTGCTCTAGGACTCACCAACAGTTCCTTTGTCTTGCTCCCTATTTTCAGGTTCCTGCTTCTGGGCCTACAAGGATCCTGGCAATAAATTACTTCCAAGAGCCTTTCTGACTCAAACATTCATAATTCGATGGATCACATATCACATAGCTACAAGCTGCAAAACCCTTTAGTCAGTGCGGGGAGTAACACATACGGCATTTGTGTTATATTTGTTTTGTGACATTTGTATTAACCATAACAGGATGGATAACAGGCCCTGCTCCCACCGAGGAGCTTATAATCAAGTGGAAGAGAGGAGGACAAGCATATGCAGAGCTATGATACAAGGGAGAGAGAAATGAGTTAAAGGGAATGAGTTAGGCAAAGTGGAATGAGAAATCTGAGAAGGGAGAGATCATTTGCACCTGGGAAGGGTGTGGGCAAAGACTTCATGGAGGCAGAAACATCCAAGTTGGCCTTGAAGGACAGGAAAGACATCAGCAAATGGAGATGGAGAGAGGCAATAAAATGGCGATGAGTTAGAACAGGATGAGAGGTAGGGCAGGAGAGTAGCGCTTTACCTCATCTGAGCCTCAAAACAATCATGTAAGGCAGGCAGAGTGGTATGATGGTGGTTGTTGTTAGGATACCAGACCAGTTATTTCATCAGCTTAGGGGGCTCCCAGTGAGGAACTCCTTTTACCAATGCAGATTGGCACCTTTTTTTTTTTCCAATTTAGAGTCTTAGAGTATTGAGGGCGCTGAGAAGTGAAGAGATTTTTCCGGGGTCGCATAGTGAGTGTGACTCTTCCTGACTCTGAGCCAGCTTTATAGCTACTATATCACACTGCTAAAAGGGGACAATCAATTCTGCTAAAGTAGTGTGACCAGAGGGCTTATGGGAAATATGGGATAGGGGTATACCATTCAGAAACTTCATGAAGATGGAAACCTAATCAAAATGGTAGCCCAGTTTTATACATGCTGCATTGTTAAGAACTACTGTACATAAATAAAACAAAAAATAGTAGCAGCATCCGAGGTCTTGTGCTACTGCTCAGCCTTTTCCCCAGTTCTTGCAGTCCAGGATGTCATAGTCTTCCTATTGGTGGGCAGGCTGTTTTGGAAGAGAGCATTAGGGCCAAGCTCCTTCTACCCACATCTCCTATTACAGCAGAAAATATGTAACAGGGGCAGCTAGGTGGCACCGGCCCTGAAGTCAGGAGGACCTGAGTTCAAATCCAGCCTCAGACCAAACACTTGACACTGACTAGCTGTGTGACCATGGGCAAATCACTTAACCCCAATTGCCTAAAAAAAAAAAAAGTAAAGAATATGACACCTGACTTTGGAAAAGACCTAACGTTTGCTTGTGGAAGTAGGAATTGGAAAGGTTGCAGCTTATGAGTGATTATAATATTTTCTGTGTTCTCTTGCCATTTCTAGGGGAGGAAATTGAACATAAGCAAACTTGAAATTCCGGCTATGCTCCAATTATTCCCCAATATGTCAGTGGCCTTGGAATGAATTCAAGTTTTAAAAGCAAGCATTAGAGCAGAACTGATTGTAGCATGGACAAATAAATAATAAAGCTGGACAAATAATGATAATCCCTCCTATTTAGAGTTTTCAAAGTATTTAACATTTGTTGTCTCTTTATAATTTTTTTTTGGTGAAACAATCCGGATTAAGTGACTTACATAGGATCACACAAGCTAGTAAGTGTCACGTGTCTGAGGCCACATTTGAACTCAGGTCCTCCTGCCTCCAGGGCCAGAGCTCTGTCCATTGCGCCACCTAGCTGCCCTTAACATTTGTTATCTCATCTGACCCTTACAAATCAGTGAGATAGCAAGAAATCCTCACCTGTTTTACAGATGAAGAAACTCAGGCTAAGATACATTAAATGACATTCTTAAGGTCACACAAAAAGCAAGCTGCAGAGCCAGAATTCAAACTAAGGTCCTCGTTCCTCGGACCTCCTAACTGCGGGCTCTGTGCTCATTCTCCTGAGGAAGGCAGATAAGCAATTAACATTTGTGAAGCACTTACAATGTGCCAGGCACTGCGCTAAGCACTGGAGATACAAATGCAAACAGAAAGAAAAAGTCCCTGTCTTCAGGGAGCTTCTATTTTAATGGGGGAAGACTAGGGACAAAAGGGAGCTGAAGAGGCCAGAGGAAGTTACCTGTATGGGAGCTTGGGGGAGAAATCCAGAAAGTCAGAAGCAAAGCCAGAAGGGATATGAACATGGTTGACCTAGGCCTGTTCCTAAAATGGAGGGGACTAATGGAAGAAGAGTGCCATTGTGGCAGAAGTATATTCCAGGGTGAGAAGGCCCCAGATTCTGAGAGAAATCCCAGAATGAAAAGGCAACTGAGAGGTGGTCAAATTAATTCTAGTGTGTCCGAGCTCAGACTAGCACTTGGCCACCCAGGACTTCACTGATCCCTGCATCTAAAAAACCAAAAAACAAAAAACCTTTCTTCTCTACCTTCAAAAGTGGCTGGGTACAAAGAGGCTTACTGAACTGAACTGGAAACATTTCCCTGTTTGTCTAGGTGCAGATAACTAATCCCATTTGGGTGTCATTTGGCAGTTATAACTCAACTTCAGTGACCTAAGGTGTTACTTATGCCTTTCTACAAGTTAGTTGAGGAGAATGAGTAGAGCGTTGGACTTGGTGTCAGGAAGATCTGGATTTAAATTCTGCCTTAGATCATAACTAGCTGTGTTGGACTTTGCCTCAGCTTCCTCATCAGTAATATGAGGCAGTTAGACCCGATGACTTCTAAGGTCATCTTCTAGCCCTAAATCTATACTAAGGAATATTTGATTTTGTAGGAGAGAGTGACTTATCTCAAAAAAAATTATTTTTATGGTAGCCGTATTAGCCACTGCATGGAGAAATCTGGCAAAGAGAGGAATGCCTTCTTTATCACCAGCACCACCAATTGTCATGGTTGGGGGGGTACATCCAAGAGCCTTAGGGGTGTTGATAACCCTAGACCAATGGTCCTACTTCCAGCTTATCCTCTGAAACCATCAACCTGGAAAGTAACCCCATGAAGATGTCTGACAACTGCTACATTCATAGCTACTGAAGACCCAGAAAAGAAAGTTCTCACCACCAAAGTTCTTAGCAGTGAAAATGATGTTAGAGATGATGCATCGCAATCTGTTTTGCTGCTGCACTCATAGGACCTTTCCATCTGACTGTCAGCTGAACCTTCTGTCCATGTGTTCTTCACCACTAGTATGTAAGCTCCTTTAGAACAGGGACTTCCTTACTTTCCTGTTTCTGTCCTCAGGGTTTAGCACGGTACTTTGTACATAGTAGGTGTTTAGTCAATACTTTTTTTTAATTCACTCATTCATTCATTTGGGAAGTGACTAGTTTGACTCAGTTGAAAAATTTTTTTCAGGCCCACCCAACTTGGGTGGAAGAAAGAGTAAAGGAAAAGAAGGTAGGGGAGAGGAAGTGGTTGGGGGAAGAGGAAGCTAGAAATCTTTATGGAGGATTTGTACTGACTTGACTTCCCCCTAAAATGACAACACATATGTAAATGAAACTTGGAGGAGGAATAAAAAATTTATATTTTAAGAATATATAAAACTACTTAAAACCACATGTAACACATCACATTACTATGATTTGCAGTAAATACTCACAAAATGCAGCTCTACAAATTGCACAGAATGCAATATATTTAAAATTGTTTTTGTTTTTTACTAGAATTTTAATTTTTTAAGTTTTTATAATTTTGATGTGAGATCTTATTTATTTGAAAACCAAAAAAAATACAGTTAGAAATATTGTAATAGTAGTTTCTTGTAAAATACATGTAGAGCAATGGCCAACCACAATTCTAAAGGACTAATGATGAAACAAGCTGCCCACCTCCAGGTAGAGAGTTGATGGACTCAGACTGAAGCCTATTGAGTTCCCTGGGGGCAGGCAGCAAGGGGCTGGGCAGATAGGGCATCTTCCCTCTGCTCCAAAGCAATCATTTCTGTCTCTGCTACCACAAGGTAACTCCCATGTCCTGCTGCTAGCCTGATCTCCCATCTGGGATGTGGAGAACCTCCAGGGCAAAGAACAACTTGCCCTTTGACCTCAGGCCTTCCATCTCCTGCTGCACATGCCCTATGGGAAAAGGATGAAGAAAGTTGGTGGGGAATGGGACTTTTTTCTCCTACTGTGAAGATTCAATTTCAATCTTCTTCTGTCCTCTTTTCCTGCCTATTTACAGCCTTCAGAAGGAAAAGGAGTTGTGAATCAAGACCTCCCATCTGACTATCTGACTGTGTGCCTCCCATATCATATTGTACTTGTCTCCAGCCAGATCTCTATCCTTGTTAGGAAAGGGAGGGTGCCCTCCACCCAGTGATTGATGTTCTCACACCCAGTGATTTGGAACCTGTGAAGGGCATCTTCCAAACCCAATTCCATACCTGATTCCTCCTGATTCCTCATTCCCATCCCTCTTGACCCTCCCACTCTAAAGTTTCAACCAAACACCACCTGGCCCCTTCCACTGTATCCTCCGGAATGCCAGTTCCATAGACAGCAAACTTCCCTCCATCTTAAATCGTTTCCTTTTCCATTCCTTCCATCCATTAGCTCTTACTGAAACCTGGTTCCTCCCTGACATGGCCTCCCTGGCCACCCTTTCCAGTGTTGGCTCTACTTTCTCTCATGCTCCTTGGTTAATTGGTTGAGGTGGAGAGTTGGAAGACTCTTTGTTCTCCATTGACACCTCCAGGTTCTCCCACTACTTCCATCATTGAGTATTCTCTCTTCCTTTGAGGTTCATGTTATTCCTATCTATCACTCAATCAAAACCCTAGTAGCTGTCATCTATAGACCCCCAGGTCACTCCCTTTCATTCCTCGATGAGTTCAATACCTGGTTTACAATCTTTTTCTCCTCCCCAACTCCTGCCCTTGAACTAGGGGACTTCAACATACATACTGACTCTCCCTCAAATACCCTAACCACTCAGTTCCTCAACCTACTTGTATCCCATGAGCTATCCCTCCACCCTACCTTAGCCACACACAAAGAATGTCATGCCATTATTTTTGCCATAACCCATAAATGAACCACCTCTATGTTAAAGAATTCTGAAATCCCTCTATATGGACATTATCTATTGACTTTTCCTCTCCCTCTGCCTTTCCTTACAAAACCCTATTCTTCATCTGCACCATGCCCTCCAATTCCTCGCCCCTTCGATTCTTCCCAAGCTAATATCCCCTACAAAAGCCACTCTTCCTCTTCTTTCCAGCTGGACTCCTTGGTGAACCAATTCAACCCTACACTATCTTCCTCTGTTGAATCCCTTGCTTCCTTATCATATCTTCAATTTCCAGCTAACTGGTCTCCAGCCAAGCCTCAGTGTTGGGTCACTCCCACCATTCAACTGTCTGCCTCTACACAAGTGCTGGTGAATGAAGATGGAGAAAATCACACAACCATTCTGACTAGGTCCCCTGCAAATCTACATTACATAACCTCAACTGGACCCTCACTGATGTTAGACAATTCTACTATACCTCTCTTCTCAATTCACCATCCCCCTCTCCACAGCAGCTCTTTTTTTTTGTCCTTCCTCAAAACTTGCATGGCTCCTCCTCCCCCACACTCTCTCAGCTGAGAACCTTGTTTCGTATTTAAGAGAAAAAAATTGAGACCATTTGCAATGAACTCTCTCTTCTCCCCTCTTCCTCACCTCCTATGACTCTGATGCCTACTGGTACCATCTCCCCCTTCACCCGTATCTTCCATGATGAAGTGACCTTACTCCTCACCAAGGCTGACCCTTCTACCTGCTCAGTCAATCCCATTCCATCTCCTCTGCTCCAACAGATTTCTCGTTCTGTTATGCCCACTCTATCACTTATTTTCCATCTTTCCCTGTCTACTGGCTCATTCCCTATTGCCTACAAATCTGCCTATGTCTCCCCTCACTCCCTTAAAAAACCCTCACTTGTCATCCTATATCTCTTCTGCCCTTTGTAACTAAACTCTTCAAAAAAGTCACCTACAATAGGTGTCTCCACTATTCTTTCCTCACTGTCTTCTTAACCCTTTACGAGCCAGCTTCCAACCTTATCATTGCACTGAAACTACTCTCTCCAAAGTTACTAATGGAATCTAAATGCCAATCCAATGGTCTTTTCTCAGTCCTCATTCTCCTTGACCTCTCTGCAGTCTTTGACATCATTTATCACTCTCTCCTCCTTGATACTCTCTTTTCTCTAGGTTTTCCTGTCACCACTCTCTCCTGGTTCTCCTCCTACCTAGCAAACTGCTCCTTCTCTGACTCCTTTGCTAGACTGTCATCCAAATCATGCCCTCTAACTATAGGTACCCTTCAGGGTTCTGTCCTGGTCCCTCTTCTCTTCTCCCTTTATGTTACTTCGCATGGTGATATCATCAGCTCCCATAGATTTAATTATCATCTCTATGCTGATGATTCTCAAATCTATCTATCTTGCCTCAAACTGTTGACCTTCAATCTCTCATTCTCAACTGCCTTTCAGACATCTTGACTTGGATATACAGTAAACAGCTTAAACTCATCATCTTCCCCCTAAACCCTCCCCCCCCTTTTCCTATTAGTGTAGAGGGCAACACCATTCTCCCAATCCCCCAGACTCACAACCTAGGAGTCATCCTGGATTCCTTTCTGCCTTTCACCCCACATATCCAAGATGTTGCCAAGGCCTATTATTTTACCTTTGCTGCATCTCTCAAATAAGCCCTCTTCTCTCCTCTGACACTGCCACCACTCTAGTGCAGGCTCCCATTACTTCACACCTTGATTATTACAATGGTTTGCTGGTGAGTCAGCCTGCCTCTAGTCTTTCTCTACTCCAATCTATCCTCCATTCAGCCACTAATGTGGTTTTCCTAAAGTGTAAGTCCAATCACGCCACCCTTCTACTCCAATAAATACCGGTGATTTCCTGTTGCCTCTAGGATCAAATACAAAATGCTATGTTTGACATTCAAAGTTCTTCATAACCTAGCTCTTGTTTGACATTCAAAGTTCTTCATAACCTAGCTCCCTCCTACCTTTCCAGTCTTCTTATACCTTACTCTCTCACACTTTCTCTTCAATCTAGTGACACTGGCTTCCTTGCTATTCCAGGAACCAGACAACTCCATCCTTGGCTTCAGTATACCCCATCTTTCTGGCTGTCCTCCATCCCTAGAACACTCTTCCTCCTCAACTCCATCTACTGGCTTCCCTGGATTCCTTTAAGCCCCAACTAAAATCTCATCTTTTTCTGGGAAGCCTTCCCCAATCCCTCTTAATTCTATTGCCTTCCCTTTGTTAACTATTTCCTATTTATCTTGTATATAGCTTGCATTGTCTACATTTGTTTGCATGTTGTTTCCCTCATTAGATTGTAATTCCCTTGAGGGCAGGGACTATCTTTTGCCTTTTTTTATATTTCCAGTGCTGAGAGGAGCTTAACAAATGTTTTTTGATTAATCGATTATTTTATTCTCTTTCTTTCTGAGGTTTGTTTTAATTTTTGGACATGGCTAATGTGGGAAATTGTTTTGCTTGACTATACATATTTGTTTTTTGTTTTTTGGTTTTTTTGGCTAGGCAATGGGGTTAAGTGACTTGCCCAGGGTCACACAGCTAGTTAGTGTTATGTGTCTGAGGCCGGATTTGAACTCAGGTCCTTCTGAATCCAGGGCCAGTGCTCTAGCCACCGCGCCACCTCGCTGCCCCGACTGTACATATTTGTAATGAGCTTTGTTTTTCTTGCCTTCTCAAAAGGGTAGGAATAGAGAAGGAAAGGAAGGAGGGAGAAAACTTGCAATTGAAAATAAAATAAAATTGAATAAAACAAAAGCAAAGCAAGGTAAAATGAAACCAGCTCAAAAGGACCATTCCAACCAGTTCCTTTTCAAGAATTATGATTTATTTTCAAGTTTCTCTTACCAAGTATGTTCTATGTTCTTAGTAGAGAGCTATCTTTGAAACCAGATATAGAGAGAATACCACACAGGACAATTACTAGAGTTTTCTCAAGTGATTTGAATGTATATAGTTTATCATCAGAAAAAGCAAGATGACTGAGTTAATGCCCCTGCCTTTTATTTGAGAAAGGGAGAGAGCTGATTACAAAGTAAATTGCAAATAGAGTATAGTTACATTACAAATATGAATATAATCCATGCAGTCTTGATCTTTTGCTAGATCACAGAGTTAAAAATTAAGTGTAACTGCATACCAGTGACAGAATTTTTAGAAGCATTTATTTTCTTGCAATTATTTTTAAATCCTTTTTGCCATGGAAAGAATCTCATAAATTTTGTGTGTTTCCTTGTATTTGGCTAGTGAATAGAAAGAAAATAAAACTCATTTAAAATACACAAAATTTATAATCATATAATTAATTTAAATATGGAGCATGTAGAAGGCACAGAACCAAGACGGCAAAGTAAAGGCAGAGACTTATCTGAGCTCTCTCAAACTCCCTGCAAACGGATTTAAAATAATGCCTCAAAATGAATTCTGGAGTGGCAGAACACACAAAAGGATGGGATGAAACAATTTTCCAGCCCGAGACAACTTAGGTCAGTAGGAAAGGCCTATCTCACTGGGGAAAGAGGGGAGTGCAGTGCAGTGCAGTACATGACATGTTGGGCAAGCCAGCAATTAGGTCCCAGGTCCTGCTCAAGGCAGCCAGCAGTAGGCCTTGGGGGCAACTGAATCTTCAGCAGCAACTTCCAGAGCTCTCATCCCACAGACAATAAGAGGGTGTGGCAACTGATCAAAAGGAGATTATAGAGGACCTTTAGATGGCCCTGGGTGCAGGACTCTGTTACATTGCCCACATGGGGATCCACATTGCAATCCCACATAGGAGGCACTAGTACACTAAAGCACCTGGTGGCAGGGGAAGATGGACCTCGGTCAGACTTCCAGGGAAGAAAATAGTGCTTGTGGTCACTCACTGACCAGAGTACAGGCCAAGAGAGCAGTAGCCACACCTCTGCTTAAATCATACCACCTTGGAAGAAGTGAAAACTTACAGAACCCCCAGAACTTAAAACAACAGAACAAAAAACCTGAAGCTTCAGACAGTGCCCCCACCACCCCAAGAGTGAAACCCAACTTTAACATAAAATTAAAAGCCAAAAAATAGTCTGGGAAAATGAGCAAGCAACAACAAAAGAACCAGACTATAGAAAGTTACCATAGTGACAGGGAAGATGAAAACACAAACTCAGAAAAGGACAACGAAGTCAAGACTGCTACATCCAAAGCTTCAAAGAAAAATGTGAATTGGTCTTAAGCTCAAAAAGAACTCATGGAAGAGCTCAAAAAGGATTTAAAGAATTAAATAAAAGAGGTAAAGGAAAAATTGGGAGAAGAAATAAAGTGAAGCAAGAAAATAATGGGAGAAGAGTCAACAGCTTAGTAAAGGAAATACAAAAAATTACTGAAGAAAATAACACCTTAAAAAAGAGAACAGGCCAAACAGTAAAAGAGGCACAAAAGTCTATGAAGGGAAGAATGCTCTAACAAGCAGGATTAGCAAAAAAGGGAAAAGATATTCAAAAATTATAAAAATTTACTGAAGAAAACAACTTCTTAAAAAGTAGAATTGTCCAAATGAAAAAAGAGGTATAAAAACTCACTGAATAAAATAATTCCTTAAAAATTAGAATTGAGCAAGTAGAAGCTAATGATTCCATGAAAAATCAAAAGAAGGAAAAAAATAGAAGAAACTGTGAATTATCTTATTGGAAAAACAACTGACTTGGAAAATATAGGAGAGATAATTTTAAAATTATTAAACTACATAGGCCAAAATCTTATGCCATATACCAAAATAAAGTCAAAATGGGTACATGATTTAGATATAAAAGCTGATACTATAAGCAAACTGGGAGATCAAGGAATAGTTTACCTGTCAGATTTATGGAGAACAGAAGAATTCATGACCAAACAAGAGATAGAAATACAAAATGGATAATTTTGACTACATTAAATTGAAAAGGTTTTGCACAAACAAAGTCAATGCAACCAAGATTAGGAGGGAAGCAGAAAAATGGGAAAGAATTTTTACAAACAGTGTCTCTGATAAGGGCCTTATTTCTCAAATATATAGAGAACTAAGTCAAATTTATAAGAATACAAATCATTCCTTAACTGATAAATGGTCAAAGGATATGAACAGGCAGTTTTCAGATGAAGAAACTAAAGCTGTCTTTAGTCATATGAAAAAATGCTCTAAATCACTATTGATTAGAGAAATGTAAATCAAAATGACTCTGAAGTACCACATCATGCCTATCAGATTGGCTAACATGACAACACAGGAAAATGATAAATGTTGGAGAAGATGTGGGAAAATTGGAATACTGATACATTGTTGATGGAGTTGTAAACTGATCCAACCATTTTGGAGAGCTTAGACATATTTCAAGAAATTATCAAGGAAAACTGCCCTGACACCCTAGAAGCAGAGGGCAAAATTGAGATTGAAAGAATCCACTGATCCCCTCCTGAAAGAGATCCCAAAATGAAAACTCCCAGGAATATTAAAAATCCCAAAGCTCCCAGGTCAAGGAGAAACTACTGCAAGCAGTCAGAAAGCAACAATTTAAAAATCAGGGAGCCACAGTCAGGATAACACAAGATTTAGCAACTTCTACATTAGAAGGCTTAAAATATGATATTCTGGAGGGCAATGGAGCTAGAATTATAACCAAGAATCACTTACCCAGTAAGACTGAGTATGATCTTCCTGGGGGGAAATGGATATTTAATAAAATAGAGTACTTTCAAGCATTCCTGGTGAAAAGAACAGAGTTGAATAGAAAATTTGGCTTTCAAATATAAGACTCAAGAGAAGCATAAAAAGATTAACAGGAAAGAGAAATCATAAAGGATTCAATAAGGTTCAACTGTTTACATTTTTACATAGGAACATGATGTGTGCAACTTCTGAGAACTTTATAATTATTAAGGCAATTAGAAGGAGTACTCAGAAACAGAAGACATAGTGTGTGTTGACTATGATGGGATGATATCCAAAAAGAAAAAATAATTAAAGAGTAGAAAAGAAGGATGCTCTGGGAAAAGGGGAAAGGAAGACATAGGATAGGGTAAATTATTTCAGATAAAAGAGAAGTGAAAGACCTTTTACAGTGGAGGGAAAGATGGGGGGCAACATTTGAACCTTACTCTCATCTAAATTGGCTAAAAGACAGAATAACATACATACTTAGTTGGGTATAGAAATCTATCTTACTGTACAGGAAGTAGGCAGAGAGAGAAATAAGAGAATGGTGGGGTTGATAGAGGGGAGAGTAGATTGAGGGAGGCAATTGTCAGAGGCAAAACACTTTTGAGGAAGGACAGAGTAAAAGGAGAGAGAGAGAGAAGAAGAAATGGGAAAAATAGATGGAGGGAAATACACGATAACCATAACTGGAAAAAAATGCATAGCATCTCTCTGATAAAGGCCTCATTTCTCAAATATAGAGAGAACTAAGTCAAATTTGTAAGAATGCAAGACATTCCCCAACTGATAAATGACCAAAGGATATGAACTGGTAGTTTTCAGAAGAAATCAAAGCTATCTAAAGTCATATGAAAAAATGCTCTAAATCTCTACTGATTAGAGAAATACAAATTAAAATGACTCTGAAGTATCATTTATAAGATTGGCTAATATGACAGAAAGGGAAAATGACAAATATTGGAGAGGATATGAGAAAATTGGGGCTAAAGCACCATTGATAGAGTTGTAAACTGATTCAACCATTCCGGAGAGCAATTTGCAACTATACCCAACGGCTATAAAACTGTTCATACCCTTTGACCCAGCAATACCACTACTAGATCTGTATTCCAAAGACAGAGAGAAAGAAAGAAAGAAAGAAAGAAAGGAAGAAAGAAAGAAAGAAAGAAAGAAAGAAAGAAAGAAAGAAAGAAAGAAGGAAGGAAGGAAGGAAGGAAGGAAGGAAGGAAGGAAGGAAGGAAAGAAAGAAAGAGAAAGGAAAGAAAAAAAGGGAAAAGACCTATATGTACAAATATATGTATAGCAGCTCTTTTTGCGGTGACAAAGAATTGGAAATTGAGGGGATGTCCATCAATTGGGGAATGGCTGAATAAGTTGTGGTATATGATTGTGATGGAATACTATTGTGCTATAAGGAATGACAAGCAAGGGTCAGCTAGGCAGTACAGTGGATAGAGCACTGGCCCTGGATTCAGGAGGACCTGAGTTCAAATCTGGCCTCAGACACTTGACACTTACTAGCTGTGTGACCCTGGGCAAGTCACTTAACCTCATTGCCTAACCAAAAAAAAGAAAGAAATTTAAAAAAAAAGAAATGACAAGCAAGATGCTTTGAGAAAAATGTGAGAATCATATGAATTGATGCAAAGTGAAGTGAACAGAACCAGAAGTGTACACAGTGACAGCAATATTGTATGACGATTAGCTTTGAATGACTTAGCTATCCTTGACTTAGCTAAGATTAGCTTTGAATGACTTAGCTATACAATGATTTAATATAATTCCAAAGGACTCACAATGAAAAATGATATCCACCTCCAGAGAAAGAACCAACAGAGTCTGAATGCAGATTGATACAAACTTTTTAAACTTTATTTTTCTTGGGGTTTTTTTGTCTATGTTTTCTTTCACAATATGACTAATATTGAAATATGTTTTGCTTGACTCTCCACATGTACAGCCTCTATCAAAGTGCTTATCTTCTCAATGAGGGGAAGGGAGAGAGGAAGAGAGAGAATTTGGAATTGAACATTTTAAAAAATGGATGTTAAAAAATTGTTTTACATGTAATTGGGGGAAAATAAAATATTAGATAAATATGAAGCATGTGGTCAATAAAAGAGGTCTAGTCTGGGGTGAGGGTAACACAATAGTATTCCTTTTATTGTAATTCTTGTAAACAGACAGTGAAGGTCATATATAAATTTGAAACTGAAAGTGAATATTTTTCTGCTTAAGATCCAATCCCTGAATAAGCCTTGATTTTAATGACACTACTTAAGTTTATTATTTCGCATGAATCACAGACTGAAAATATTTTTGTTGTAGTTTAAGGTGTTAAAAGGTTAAAGGAAACTTTGGTCATGCTTTTCAACCTGCTGCGGTAACAAATTTGACATTAGAAGATAGGTTCAATTTTAATAGTCTGCAGTTTCTTTAATAATTTAAGTCAGCTACTGTAGACTAATCAGTGCACTAGTATTCTGAATGTAGGACTTCCCATGGCTTTAGAAGTGATAAACTGTGGATTGGGCATTAGAGATGTCATTCATAAAAGTACTCTTATTTTCATGGAAAAAAATGGAAAAGACATTTTCCTTCTTTTCCCTTATGTGAATGATATATTCTTTTCATTCTTTCCTCTCTCCAAATTATACCATTTAAACATGCATAACTTTTTCCTTTGGTCTTTCTTTAGACTATTGCAGGATGAGAAGAACGTCCTTTCTCTTTTTGGTCTAGAGATACCATAGTCTCACAAACATATTGGACTATTCCTGGCTCCAAATAAAGATAGCAAAGGACAAATACTTTTGCAGATAAAGTTAAATTGGGTATAATACAAAAAAAGTTAAATGAAACCTGTTTTTTTAAATCCAACAACAAAGGAAAAACTCCACAAGAACTGTGAAGAGACTGAGCTGTGGGATAGATGGCTGTCTGAATTGGTTGATGCCAAATCTACACCTGAAAAGATCGTGAATCTCAATTAAACTTGTTTCTTGGGAGGAAGTGAGGAAGGAAGCAGGTCTTATTCGCAAACACCCACTCCTTTGTGGATTTGTTCACTTTAGGTCTGCTTAACCTTAAAGAATTCTAGAAGAGACAGATGATCTGATCCTTGCTAATGCCTATTCTGCCTTGGCCACTTATACTGTCTTTCTTCTTAGTGGTGTTTTTATCTCCTCTAAACTAATATGCTTGTTTGCCCCTCTGTGTTAGACTCTGTATAGGATACTTTGAGTATGACTTTGCTTGGTTTATTTAGGAACTGTTTCCTGGTCTCTTAAAGTGGGATTTTTGAGCTATTCTCCAGAGGAAAAAAACTGATGGTATCTGAATACAGATTGAAGCTAACTTCTTAAACTTTCTTTATTTTTCCTGAGGTGTTTGTTGTCTATTCTTTCTTTTACAACATGACTAATAGGGAAATATTTTGCATGACTACATATGTATAACCTATATCAAATTGCTTGCCTTCTCAATGGGGTTGAGGGGAAGAGGAAGTGAGAGAATTTGAAACTCAGAGTTTTAAAAACAAATGTTAAAAATTGTTTTTACATGTAACTGGGGGGGAAATAAAATACTAAATAATTTTTTTAAAAAGACTGGGATTACATTCCATCTTTTTGTGTGATTCAGACTTAAGCTGAACCACAGATGGTATCTGTGGAGATGAAGCATGAAGTGTTGTCTGCACAAATATGTGAAGTCTCATTTGCAATGAATCAGCTGTAAAGGAAGGGAACTGTTTAGTTCTTTTTATTTTATTTGCTTTTATGAGCCTTGAATAACCACTAAGTCTTGCATGACTAGAATTTCTATATACTTGGTACGGTGCAATTGAAAGTTGTGGTTTTGGGGAAGAAGAGTCTTTGGATCTCCATATTTTTTAGAAAGATAGATCAAAATTGCTCATATCCCATCCCCAGGATATTCAGAGCTTCCGCTGTTATCTCTATGATCTGTCTCGGCCCCAGAGTAGAAAATGTGTGTGACTTTGGTCCTGTGTTGATTACTTCCTACTTAGCAACACCATTTTGTCATTTCTCCCTCTCTCTTGTTAGAAACAAAAAGAGGGCTTCAGATTAAACTGTTAAAAGGATCTCTCTGTATAAAAACATTTATAGCAGCTCTTTTGATGGTGGCAAAGAATTGGAAATTGAGGGGCTGCCCATCAATTGGGGAATGGCAGAACAAGTTGTGGTATATGATTATGATGGAATACTATTGTGCTATAAGAAATGACAAGCAGGATGCTCTCAGAAAAACCTGGGAAGACTTACATGAACTGATGCAAAGTGAAGTGAGTAGAAGTAGGAGAACATTGTACATAGTAACAACAATATTGTGAGGATAATCAGCTGTTAAAGTGAAGTGAGCAGAGCCAGGAGAACGTTGTATACAGTAACAGCCACGTTGTGTGATGACTAACATTGATAGACTTAACCCTTCTCAGCAATACAAGGATCTAAGACATCTCCAAAGGCCTCATGATGGAAAATGCTATCCACATCCAAAGAAAGAACCATGGAGTTTGAATACAGATCGAAGCATGCTATTTGCTATATTTTTTTCTTCTGTTGTGTTTTGTTTCCTCTTTCTGGTGGTTCCTCCTATTGGTTCTAATTCTTACTTACAACATCACTAATATGAAAATATGTTTAACAGGAATGTATATGTATAGCCTATATCAGATTGCATGCTGTCTTGGGAAGGGAGGTGGGGAGGGAGGGGGAGAAAAATTTAAAACTCAAAAGCTTATGGAAGTGATTGTTGATAATTCAAAATAAATTAATTTAAAAACAAACAAAAAAGACTTAGCTATTCTCAGCAATACAGTTCTGAAGGACTTATGAAGAAAAATGTTATCCATCTCCAGAGAAAGAACTGATGGAGTCTGACTGTAGATTGAAGCATGCTTTTTTAAAACTTTCTTTATTTTTGGGAGGTTCTTTGCACTATGCTTTCTTTCACAATTTGACTAATATGGAAATATGTTTTGCATGACTGCACATCTATAACCTATATGAAATTGCTTCCTTGCTTAATGAGAAAGGAAAGAAAAGGAAAGAGAATTTAGAACTCAAAAATTTTAAAAATGATGTTAAAAATTGTTTTTACATGTAATTGGAAAAAAATAAAATTTTAAATTTTTAAAAAGAAATTAAACTGTCAATTTGTTGCAGCTGCTGCAGCTGTTTTCTCCAGACTTTACTTAGAGGGTTATCTGAAAGAAAGAAAATGATATTAAACAATCCAGCTCAGTAGGTAAAAGAGGCAACAAGTCACAGAGGTTGATAGGTAATCAATACCGAGAAGCAGGATTAAGTGAAATTATTTTTAGACTCTTGGTAGTCACATTGGTGTGTTTGTTCTAGATACTTTATTGGGCACAGTACTAGGACTGGATTTTCTTAATGTGACTTTCTGCTCTCCAAAAATCTCCTTTACCTTTCTGTAAAAATAAAAGAACTGGGGCAGCTGGGTGGTGCAGTGGTTAGAGCACCAGCCCTGGAGTTAGGAGGACCTGAGTTCAAAATTGGCCTCAGACACTTGACACTTACTAGCTGTGTGACCCTGGGCAAGTCACTTACCTCCAACTGCCTTGCTAAATGAGTGAATGGACCTAGGGAAAATATGTTTCTATTTCCTCAATAGTAATAACTCACATTTCTATACCACAAATGCATAATGCAGAGGATTTAGAATCAGATGAGCTGGCTTCCTACTTGACCTCACCATTTTCTCTTACTTTAGGTAAATTACTTCCTTTCTGTGAACCTAAGTTTTTTCATCTGTAAAATGAGAGAGTAGGATTAGATAGTGTCTAAGGTCTCTTCCAGCTATAAATCTATGATCTGAAGGTTTTACAAAGAACTTTCCTTAGGACAGCCCAGTGAGGTAGGATAGATATTACTACCCCCATATTTTTGTGATGAGGAAACAGACCAAAAGAAAAGTGAAGTACCTTACTCAAGCTCACAATGCCTGGCATATCCTAAGTGTTTAATAAATGTTCAATCTTTCTATTGACTAGAGCTAGCACTTGAACTCAAGGCTTCTGACTTGAGACCAATTTTCTCCTTACTCTAGCTTGCTGCCTCTAGTTTAAGTAATATCCTTTTAGATTTAGATGGAAGTATTCTACATATGTACCCTTAGAAGCTAGGTCAGGGAGATAAACTGGAAATAACTGCCTCAAATCTTTTTTTTTTATTTTATTTTTAATTTATGGAACAAAGCAAGCATTTCCATAACATAGTACAATAAAAAAAAAGATGATTGTAAATAAAACTGCAAATCTACTATGTACAATTTGCTATTCCTTTCAAATATACAACAAAATTATTATGTAAACTTATTTTTCTTCTCCCCCCCCCTTCATGGCTACTATTGATGTGATTTAGGGGTTCAGGGGTGCTGGGACCCCAATATCACAACATGTGGGTCCTGTCTGAAAGAATTCGACCCAAGCTTTCTTTCAGCCAAAGACAAGGTTTATTAGAACATCCATCATATTGGGCAAACTCTTAAGGAGTCTGCTATTGGCTAGGTTATAAAAATCTGACCAGTGGCTAGATTTGAAGAATCTAAGCAGTGGCTAGATTATAAGAATCTGAGCATCTTAATGGAAGCAAGGTAGACCTTATATACAGAAAGACTGTGGGAGAGACCTAGGAGTGGCCAGTATCTCTTGGCACTAAGGAATTGGGGAAAACTGCAGTTGCTTTTTGGTTCCCTGAGGCTTACTTACTCTCTTTCCTCTACACCCCTGAATCCTCCTTCATGGAGGTTACAGGGGAAAAGTTAGAACAGCTAAAAATATCTTGGCAGATTTTGGAGGTTTTTTGATTGATCATTAAGAAGTTTTGAAACTCCTCCTTACAACCCTAGTCACCTTTTTTTTCCCCACTCCCTTCCTTTGAGTCAAGAGGGTATCTATCTGTTAACCCCTTTCCTAGGAGAAGAGAGTTTCACACTTTACTCCTCACCTTTGATTTCACCCTCCCCAACCTAGGAAAAGAAGGAGAGGGGAGGGGCAGCAACTACAGCATGAGCTCCCTGGCAATGGCCTTGGGCAATATTTTCCTGGAAGCATCACCAGGTTCAGCACATCCTGCTCCAGCTAAAGAAGCTAGCTTGTGAACTTGGGTAAGCACACTCTTTTAAAGTTGTAGTTTTTAACTGTTAATGATGAGATGTTGATTAATTTAACAAAACTGAAGTCACCTGATTGGTAATGGGTTTGTTTCAAGTTTCAAATTGGTGAACTTTTTGTATCAATTATGTCAAGCAACTTTTCATAATTTGGTTACTGCTAAAATAATTTGGCTATTCTTGGTTATTGTTTTAATGTATAAACTTGCCAAAAAGCTTGTTTGGGTTATGGCTTGCTGAGAATATGGAAGTGTATAGAAATAGGTCATAGATAGTGGCTCTTTTATCTTAAGAAACCCCAAAGAAATGATACTCTAATTCTATTGCTAGAAACAGGAAAATCAAATTGGGGGACACTTTAATCCCAGTGTCTGTGCGAAGAACCATTTCTCTGTATCTGCTTTCTTCATTTTGATTTTTCCTCCTTTACTTTTGCATAAATTTGATGGGGATGGGATCTGAACTCCTAAAAGGAAAGACTATATCTGTATGACCCAGACCCCAAAAAGGACCCCAAAGCTCCTGCACCAAGTCTCTGGTGTTTGCCTGAGGCACTTGGCCCATCCCAGTATAATTCTTTTAACTGCCCTTTCATTATGGCCCTTGTGCACCTGGCCCCAACCCCAGCCATTTTACCACTCCTTAATTCCACCTAGTACACTTCTCTGTTACCTCCCAGTCACCCCAAGCTATTAGCCACTCCTTGATCACATCCAGATCTTCCCACAGTCTTTCTGTATATAAGGTCCATTTTGCCTTCATTAAGGTGCTCAGATTCTTAAGATCTGGCCTGCTTGCATTAGTGATACAAATGCTTAGATTCCTTAAGAGTCTGACCAATATGGTGGATTCTTTAATAAATCTTGTCTTTGGTTGAAAGAAGGCTTGGGTTGAATTAATTCGGGCAAGACCTGTGTGTCATGATTTTGGGGTCTCAGTACCCCTAAACCTCAACAGTTGTAGCAGCCTTCCCCAATCTAGGTCCCAACCCAAGTTGAATGTGTCCAGATATAAATCCAGTGAATGCTGCTTCTCACCACTGTTGCTTTGTAACCTTTAACTAATTCCAAAAAAACCCAGCTGTCTCACTCTTGTTTCAGACTGTGACTCATTTTTAAATGTATTCTCAAATCCTCCCCTTTGTTGAAAACAAATTTCTTTGTACATTGAGAAGGGAATCAAGCCTGTTATCATTTAGAGTATGTCCTCTGATTCAAGTGGTAGGAAGTGAAACTATTTGTACATGTTGAGGTTTATAAGGGTTTAAGAACCCATGACAAAAATAATAAACAAGTTATTACTCATTGTATTTTGATTTAAAAATCTGATAACTATCCTATCTTTTAATGTTTTTTTCCCCCTAACAAATATAAAGTACTTCATCTTTGGTGCCTTCCAAGATGTTGGCTAAGCACTTGTTAATCATGAAGATGAAAAAAAAAGATGCAAATTTATTGTCAGTAAACATTATTTTTGTAGCATGACTTACAAAGATTCTATGATCTAGCAAGATCCTATGATCTTGTCTTTTTCATATTGCTTTCAGTGATGGCAATTGTAATATTTAATCAATTTTTGTGAACTTGCTAACTAATTGGCTCCTCTTTTTCCCCTCCCATTGGTTCAAAAGGACTGACTCTTTTTCTTGCTTCCTTTCAATGTCCTTTCCTCATTTTGTTTAAGCAAGATTGAAGGAGAACATTTTTACATGGGACAATCGATTATCAGCCTAATTCCATTTCTTTTTTGGAACCATTTTTGAAATTCACACATAGAGCTATTCTCCCTAAATAAGTGCTTAAAAAAGGACAAAAGTTGATTTTGTGATAGAACGGTAAAATCTAGTCAGTCACCCATATCTGTAGCTTCTTAGGGATTAAAATTCTCACCCAAGTAAGTTATGTTAGGGGGCAGTGTTGTTTGGACTAGTTATTTTCCAGAGTCAAATCTTGCCCTTTTCATCTCCCAGTTCAGTCATTTTTCAGTTGTATCTGACTCTTTGTGACTCCATTTGAGGTTTTCTTGGCAAAGATACTGGAGTGGTTTGCCACTTCCTTCTCTAGCTCATTTTACAGATGAGGAAACTGAGGCAAACAGGGTTAAGTGACTTGCCCAAGGTGATTGTTGTTCATCTTTCATTCTCAAAGAGGACCAATGACATCACAAGGATGATGTCTTGATTTGAGAGTAAATTGGATATGAGTGGGACAGAGCTGAGCGAAGTCATCAGCCTCACTCCTTCCTCCAGAGTTATCAAAGTCCAGTGGAAAGACAAAGGTCAAGATGACTGGCAATGATCCTGTATGCAATTGGTGACTTTAGCCCTTCTAAATTAAGGTCTTTCCCAGTTCTCAGTTTGTCTGAGGCCTCTCTGGTTCAATGACTGAGGGCTGAATCTGAGTTGAGACAAAAGATAACTCAATTTACCTTCACAAAGATATCAGTCTGAGAGGGAAAGACACTCAGAGTTTCTGGCCAGATGAGAAAACAATTGCTCTTTATGCTCATTCTAAGCCATCAAAAGCTAAACAATGAGCCACAGAGGACTGGATCACCTGCAGGGTCACACAGCTAGTAAGTTAGTGTCTGAGGCTTGATATGAACTCAGGAGATGAGTCTTCCTGACTCCAAGTCTGGCACTCTATGCACTGCACCACCTAACTGGCCTTTTCATCTTCACTGCCTTATTTAAAAACATAGAATCATAGAATGTTAGATCTGAGGGAGAAGTATAGAGTCATCTCGTCTAAACTCCCTCATTTTTTTCAATTTTTAAAATTAATGTATTTTAGTTTCAACATTCACTTCCACAAGATTTTGAGTTCCAAATTTTCTCCCCATCTCACACCTCCCCCCACCCCAAGATGGCATGCATTCTGAATACCCCTTTCCCTAATCTGCCCTCTCTGCTATCACACCCTGCTTCTCTTATCACCTTCCCCTTCTATTTTCCTGTATGGTAGGATAGATTTCTATAACCCGTTGCCTGTATATCTTATTTCCCAGTTGCATGTGAAAACAATTTCTGACATTTGTTTTTAAAACTTTGGGTTCCAAATTTTCTCCCTTCCTCTCTCCCCACCCACCCTCATTAAGAAGGCAAGCAACTCAGTACAGGTTATACGTGTATAGTCATGCAAAACACTTCCATAATAGTCATGTTGTGAAAAACTAAGTATATTTCCCTTAATCCTATCCCTGCTCCCCCATTTATTCTCTCTTTTGACCCTGTTCCTCCTCAGAAGTGTTTGCTTCTGATTACCCCCTCCCCCAGTCTGCCCTCCACTCTATCATCCTCCTACTCTCTTGCCCCCTTCCCCCCTTATTTTCCTGTAGGGTAAGATAGATTTCCACACCCAATTGAGTGTGTATGTTATTCCCTCCTTAAGCCAAATCTGATGAGAATAAGATTTACTCATTCCCTCTCACCTTCTCCCATTTCCCCTCCACTGTAAAAGCCTTTTCTTGTCTGTTTTATGTGAGATAATTTACCCCATTCTACCTCTCCCTTTCTCCTACTCCCAGTATAATCCTCTCACCCTTTAATTTTATTCTCCAGATATCACCCCTTCATTTTCAACTCACCCTGTGCCCTCTATTTATCTATCTGTATATGTATATGTATATATATATGTATATGTATATATATATGTATATATATATACATATATATATACATATATATATGTATATATATGTATATATATATACATATATATATACATATACATATATATACATATACATATATATATACATATACATATATATATATATATAATATATATATATATATATATATATATATATATAATATATATATAACTTTTTCCTCTAACTACTCTAATACTGACAAAGGACTCACAAGTTAAAAATATCTTTCCATGCAGGAATATAAACAGTTCAACCTTAATAAGTCTCTTATGATTTCTCTTTCCTGTTTACCTCTTCATGTTTCACTTGAGTCTTGTATTTGAAAGTCAAATTTTCTATTCAGCTCTGGTCTTTTCATCAAGAATGCTTGAAAGTCCTCTATTTCATGGGAATTACCATTTTTTTCCCCTGAAGGATTATACTCAGTTTTGCTGGGTAAGTGGTTCTTGGTTGTAATCCTATCTCCTTTGCCCTCCAGAATATTATATTCCGAGCCCTCCAGTCCCTTAATGTAGAAGCTGCTAAATCTTGTGTTATCCTGATTGTGTTTCCACAATACTTGAATTGTTTCTTTCTGGCTGCTTGTAATATTTTCTCCTTGACCTGGAAACTCTGGAATTTGGCTACAATATTCCTAGGAGTTTTCCTTTGGAGATCTCTCTCAGGAGGTGGTTGGTGGATTCTTTCAATTTCTATTTTACCCTCTGGTTCTAAAATATCAGGGCAGTTTTCCTTGATAATTTCTTGAAAGATGATGTCTAGGCTCTTTTTTTTTTATCATGGCTTTAAGATAGTCCAATAATTTTTAAATTCTCTCTTCTGGATCTATTTTCTAGGTCAGTTGTTTTTTCCAATGAGATATTTCACGTTCTCCTTCTATTTTTTCATTCTTTTGGATTTGTTTTACAGTGTCTTGATTTCTCATAAAGTCACTAGCTTCCATTTGCTCCATTCTAATTTTTAAGGAAGTATTTTCTTCAGTAAGCTTTTGTACTTCCTTTTCCATTTGGCCAATTCTGCTTTTTAAGGCATTCTCCTCATTGGCTTTTTGGACCTCTTTTGCCATTTGGGTTAGGCTATTTTTTAAGATATTATTTTTGTTAGTATTTTTTTGGGTCTCCTTTACCAAGCTGTTGACTTGTTTTTCATGATTTTCTTGCATCACTCTCATTTCTCTTCCCAGTTTTTCCTCTGCTTTTATTACTTGCTTCTCAAAATCCTTTTTGAGCTCTTCCATGGCCTGGGACCAATATATATTTTTGTTGGAGGCTTTGGATGTAGTAGTTTTGACTTTGTTGTCTTCTGGTTGCATGTTTTGATCTTCTTTGTCACTAAAGAAAACTTCTATGGTCTAACTCTTTTTGCATTGCTTGCTCATGATCCCAGCCAATTACTTGAGTTACAAACTCTTTGTTAAGGTAGGGGTCTAATTCCAGTGTGGAGAATGTACTGTCCCAAGCTTCAGGGGTTTTGTGCAGCTGTTTTCAGAGATACTTCTAGGGATCTGTAAATTTTCAGTTCTTCCAAGATGGTATGATCAAGAGCGAGCTGTTTACTCCTTTCCTGGCCTGTGCTCTGGTCTGTGAGTGTTTTCTGCCTTGGAACTGTAAGGAGGATTTTCTCTCCACTGCCACTACAAGCTCCATCATGCCAGCACTCCTCCTCACCCCAGGACCATCATCCAGAACTGTGTCTCAGATCCAAGCACAAGCAAAGCAAGAAAATTCTGCCTCAGTACTAGCAAAGAGATCTTTGCAACCTCCCTCTGATTAATCTCTGGATTCCCCTTCAGTCTGTGGGCTGAGCGATTAGGAAGCAGCCACTGCCCCAGGGCGCTCATGGGGACTGGGGCTAGGACTGCACTTCTCTCTCTGCTGTCACAGACTTTTCCCACTAACCTTCTAAGTTGTGTTTAGTGTTCATGAGTTGAGAAGTCTGGAAACCACCACAGCTGCCCTGATTCAGTCCTCTGAGGCCTGTTACAGGTTTGCTGAGGCCTGGTTTGCCTGCATGCCCATGCCAAACTGTGTTCCTCTCCCCATCCAGTGCAATACACCTTTCTGATCAACCATTCAGGTTGTCTTGGGCTGCAAATTTGTTTCACTCTGTTTTTTTTGTGGGTTCTGCTGCTTTAGAATTTGTTTAGACACGTTTTTTATAGGTATTTGGAAGGGTTTGGGGGAGAGCTCAAGCAAGTCACTGCTTTTACTCCGCCATCTTGGCTCCCTTGAGATTCTCTATTTCTGTTGGAGGCACCACCATGCTTCTAATCATCCAGGCTCTAAAGCTTAGGGTCATCCTTGACCTAATTCTCATTCATCACATGTAGCTAATCAGTCTTCATATTGTGTTTCTTTTTTCTGCACATTTCTTACAGTTATCTCCTCCTCTCCATTCATATAGCCACCACCCTAGCTCAGGCTTTCTCATCTCCTCTAGCCCTGGACTGTGGCAATAGACTTTTAAATGGTCTTCCTTCTACATACCTCTCCCTACCCCTGTTGAGATCTAGGGTTGCTGGGAACCCCGAAACTCAAGGACAGAAGATGCAGGTTCTGCCTTGAAGGAATTTGACTCAAGCCTTTTTTTTAGTCAGAGACAACGTTTATTAAAACACCAACCAAGGTGGGCAAGATTTTAAGAATCCGGGCTATTTGTGACCCTTGTGTTGACAAGCAGGCCAGACTCTTAAGAATTCTGATCACTTTAATGGAGGCAGGATGGACCTTTTATACAGAAGACTAGACTGGGAAGATCCAGGATGGGATCTAGGAGTGACCAAGTAGTCTGGGGTGACTGGGAGGTAACAAAAGAGGTCTGGATGGAATTCAAGAGTGGTGGTCTAGGGTGGGGCCAGGTGCAGACAAAGAGAGCCACAACAAAAGGGCAGTCAAAAGGATTAATTGGGAAGGGCTAGATGCCCTAGGAGAAAGTCAGGGACCTGGCCCATGTGGGAAAGTCCAGGGACTTTTCCTTTTTGGGGTCCAGATCCCAAAGACATGGTCTTTTCCTTTTAGGGGTTCCGCTCCCATCTCCATCGCTCCAACCTATAGTCCATTGACTTTCAAAAGGGATTTTCCTGAAGTTTGTGTCTGACCCTCCTTGCCTACCCTTAAACTTCGCCGGCTCCCTATTACCTCCAGCATCAAATATAAAACCCTCTGTTTGGCATTTAAAGCACTTTACAATCTAGCCGTTCCCAGTCTCCTTGGATGCTGTTCCTCTGTAGACTCCACTATCTATTGGATATTGCTACACACAACACACTCTATCTCGTTTCTCCATGCCTTTTGCGTTGGCTATCCCCCATGCCTGGATCACTCTCCTTCCTCATCTCCTTAGAATCCCTGGCCTCCTTCACACTCAACTCAAGAATCACCTCTTACAGCAAGCCTTTCCTTCTTCCCTGTTTCCCTACCTGCTGCTGTCTTCCTTCTACCTTCCATTGACCTGGCACTTATTGCACATAATTTTTTATTTGCAAGTTGTCTCTCCTATTAAAAGAGCAGGGACTCTTGGTTTTTTTTTTGTCTCCCCAGTGCCTAGCTCAGTATTTAATAAATGCTTGTTGATTGATTCTAGCTCTGTGTCCTAAAACCCTATCTCTCTCTGACATTCTGTGAGCCTCTGAGATTCTAACGGACCCATTAGGACTCCTCAGATCTCACACCACAAGTAGTTGCTTATCCATAGTGGGGTATCTGCTTTGCTCTAGACTAACCCCCACGTCTGCCTGAGCACTTTGTTATTTGTGATATAAGCAAGGGCATGCTGGTAAAATTGTTTAACAGTCAGCTCTCTGGAAAACACTTTTACATTTAATCTGCATTATTAACTGTTTTCTCTATCACTTTCTTAAATGTAGACAACCAAGAAAACAATATATCAAGCCCTGATTCATGGTGTTTCCCTTTTTGAGGTATAAATATTCAGAATGAAAATGTAACATTCAAGGAGATTCCAAATGAGGTGGCTACACCAGGATATAAGCCTTATTATTTAGTAGCAGTTCTTCAAGTCTGGGACTGAGGTTCTGCTGGTCCTTGGGGTTCTGAGGAACCCACAAGTGTTCCTCTTTTTAATCACTGGAGGGTGGCCCTCACCCAGGAAAAAATACCTGAGCCTATTCCTCCTGCTAAGTTCCCCTTTGGAAAACCATGTTATGTGTGTGTGTGTGTGTGTGTGTGTGTCTGTGTGTGTGTGTATTGGAGGGAGGGAGGGAGCACTCTCTGAACAGTCATGCGTCTGCTGCCTCCTGGCTGCTCTGCTGTTAGGGGGTGTGTGCAGGTGGGCAGTGCCAAGTTGAGATTATTAGCCATCTATCACCTTGCCATAGCAAAGGAAAAACCAGAGCCAGAGTGACCTTCCTTTGTCAAGGTCATATCCAGAAGCTCCACCTCTCCCTTTTGTCCCACCGCCTAAAGGATGATAGGATTTAGAAATGGAAAGGAAAGTGACTTATATGTCCTTTTAAGGTCACAGTGAAGTAAGTACCAGAGGCACTAAAATCTAGCTCCCCTGATAATGCATGACATTGTTAGGGTCAGTTCTATGTTCTAGAAAGGAAATTCTGGAAGCCAGATGGAACAGTGGATAGAGCACCTGGCCTGGAGTGAGGAAAATGGGAGTTCAAATCTGGCCACAGACACTGAGTAGCTGGGTGACCCTAGGTAAGTCATTTAACCCTATTTGCCTCCAGTTCTTCATCCATAAAACGAGCTGGAGAAAGAAATGGCAAACCACACCAGTATCTTTGCCCAGAAAACCCGCAAATGGGGTCATGAAGAGTCAGACACAACTGAAAACAACTGAACAACAAAAACAAAGGGAAATCAAATTCTATTAACGAGTAAAAAACATTAGGCTGGGCCTCCCTCTGGACCTAAAGAGGGATCTGCCCAGGGACTTTCACTAGGGTGAAGGGAGGGCAGTATGAGGCATTAGATACTTTGCTGGCTCAGAGGAGGCCTTCCCTAAAGGGAGCTCTCTCCAGGCCATTGGGGTATATAAATAAATATAACTAATTCCTTGACCTCCTTGCCTCAGATTCCAAGCCTCTGTTCTTGGCCTCTCCTACTATTTGCCTTGAGACACTCTCAAGTCCTGCTCCCTTATATACACTATCCTCCACCCCAGGAATAAACCCTCCTCAATCTTCACCCTCCAGGTACCTGGCTCAGTCACTGAATGAGCAAAGATTCCAGGATGATCTGGTCCTTTGGGAGTGATCAGGGTCAAAGATAATCTGATGTAACTGAGGCCACCTCTGGTGGTAAAAAACAAAAACAAAACACCTAACCTTTAGATCGCTGCCTCTCCTCCTACAACACTTCCCCACTGGTTTCTTGGATAGTCCAAAACCTCATATTCTTCCACAATCATAGCCAAAAAACCTTAGAAATCATCCAGTCCACTCTCCAAATTTCATCAAAGAGGAAGCTAAGGCAAGTGAGGGAATGTGGCTTGCCCAAGATCATGGTGACTTGATAGCAGAGTTAGGTCTAGACCATGTATCTCTTGAGTCCCAGTCCAGGGTTCTTTATATTATACCACATACCCTCTGGCAAGTGGTTTTGTGGGAAGGAGCTTAGACTGCAAACCAAAATCCTGGAATCTGAGAAAGAGTTAGAAGAGAGTTTGGAGCACATCATTTTAGAGCAAGAAGGAACCTTAGAATATAGTTTAGCTAAGAGGGACCTTAAAATACAGAATGGTAGAGCTGGAAGGGAATTTAGAACACAGAATATTAGACCTGGAAAGGGATCTTAGAACACAGAATGTTAGGCCTAGCAGAAACCTTAAGCATGTGATATCAGAGCTGAAATATAGTTTATTAAAACGTAGAATTTTAGTGTCAGAAGGAGCTTTAGAATATAGATTCTATGTTAGAATTACAAGGGTCCTTGAGATCACTTAACCCAAAGGCCCCTTTCTCCTTCCACCATTTTCAAGATGAGAAAACTGAGTCTAGAACCTTTGTCTCAACTCCCAAGCCTGTGCTCTCCACAACACTGGTGTGCGTGTGTGTGCGCGCGTGCCTGAGATGGAAGTGGGGAGTAGGGCAGATGACTAAATAGAAATGGGATCTTTTCCCTGGCATGATCTAGTATGACTTGACCTTTTGTAATTGTGGCCACAGCAAGAAATGTTTGGATGACTTTTTAAATGGAGCTCGGCTGGGAACTATGCCCCCAGAGACTTTGCAACCCCACTGGGAGGTGCTAGATACTCTTATGGGTAATGTCTAAAGGGTGAAATTCAAGCCTCAAGGGAGCATTATGGAGTACCCCAAGGGGAAACAGTGACAAAGCTGGCCAGCTCAGCTTGAGGGACTCAGTTCCTAAGGGGGCCCTCCTTTTCCCATCCCACTGTCTGCTTATCAGTCAGGAGGCCCAGCCTGGCCCAAGTGGTTGGGGCTGATAGAACTGACCTTTATCTCTTCATTCAGCTTTCTCCTATCACCTTTACTGTGATCTAGAGTCCAGGGGCCCCCTCCTCCTAGAAAATCGAGGGGGCCTCAAGAGGACCCAGGACCTGGTCTGGACTCATCCTGACCTACTAGTGAGCAAGGAGAGATGGGCCTTTGTTATACTACTCCAAGGTAGCATCTTGTGTCTGGGCTATCTCGGAGATAACCTAGTTCCTCTCCAGACCCCAGCCAGTGCCTATAGCACTGAGAAGTTAAGTGACTTGCCCAGACTAACACAGCCAGTATGTATCAGATCCTGGACTTGAATCCATACCTTCCTAATTCCAGGGCCATCTTTCTATCCTCCATTTCCATGCTACATCTCTCAAGTGAGATAATGTTTGTATGTTATTTTGCAGACCTTAAAGTGTTATATAAATGCCAGCTATCATTACAGTAGAAAAACACTCAGATAATGTCCCTGTTTTTATTATCTTACGTTAATTACATGTATTATGTTATGTTACATTATATTACATTACATTATGTTATGTTACATTGTTATGTTATATGACAGCAACATCTGTATCCTGAATTTGGTCCTGAGCACAGACTGGTGGTATTGATCCGTGGTAGAAAAATCTTCCCTCCCAACCTAGACAGTATGAACTCAGAGAGAGCCAGCCACATCTTCTACATTGGTTCTTTGTGAAAGGCTTTAACTGGGTTAAGGCTTTATGTGCACATACTACATCCAAATGCTATATCCTTCTAAGGTATAGAGAAGATACAGAAGATTCAGAATTATGCAAGTATCTACAAGCCGTGTACTAGAAGTCAAGGAAGTCCTAGATTCAAATTCTGATTCTGCTTCTAACTTCATATGTAACTTTGGGCAAAAATCCCTTTACTTCTGAGCCTTGGTTCCCCCCACCCCCACGCCCTGTATAATGAAGGTGTGCTGGACTAGATGACCTCTGAGCTCCCTTCCAGCCATCCTGGGGTCCTATGATTCCACGGAAGAGCCAGAAGCTGAACTCAGGTACATTTGTGGATCATTTGTGGGGAGGGGAGTGTCACCTTGTAATACATTGCAAAGAACACAGAACTGAGAGAGCCAGAGTGCTCAGGTTCAAATGTCATCATTGCCACTGTGCATCTCTGAATGACTTTGGGCAAATCACCTCTGTGAGCCTCAGTTTCCTAATCTGTAAAATGAGAGAACTGGGCTAGATGGCCTCAAGTCCCTTCCAGTTCTATATCTGGGAGCCTTTATTTATTTTTTTTCTGGAAGATGGGGCTTAGAATCACATGGGTTGAGAGGGTATGGAGGTATTGGCACTCCACCATGGACAGTGAGATCTCAGGTATACCTAAGTATCTGAGTAAGGATAGACATGATCTGGGAAGGGTCATATATTCTACAGCATTTCCTACTATATGCATCCTAGTATAATGTACAGGATGGGTCTATTTTGATGGGAAGCAGAGGTCAGGAAGGGCCCCGAGCAGAGAAGAGCATGAAGGAGCAGGTAGGAGACAAACTCTGGCTACATAACAGTGAGAGCAGAGGACATTTCTATGCTTCAGCATTTAGGATGTCCTTTCCCCACAAACAACCCCTCAGGTAGAGAGGTATGATTGTCTCCTTTTTACAAAGGAGGAAATTGAGCCTGAAATTCAGTGTTTTGCCCAAGGGCACACTCCAGTGCCATGGAAGCTAAATGGATTCTAGAATTGCAAAACATGGGTTCAAATTTAACTTTGATGTTTTACTACAGATGTGATCTGGGGCAAGGCACTTAACCTCCCAGGACTAATTTCTTCTTCTGTAAAATGAAAGGGTTGGAAAAGATAACCTGGGTCCCTTTCAGCTCTACTCTCTGATCTATGAGTTCTGGTAGGTGACAAAGCTGGTAATCAAATCCAGGTGTCTTTACGCTCAGGCCAATGCTTTCTCTGCATATCTTCAAGACCCTCCCCTCCTCAATCCATCCTACAAAATTGGCAAGCACAGGATTAGAAGAAAAACTGGTGACTTTTAAATCCCCTCTAATTATCAGGGTTCAGGAGGTTTTAAGCCCTATGATATCTGATAGGGACAGATTTAGGTCAGTTGTCAGGAAAAAATGATTAGAGCTGTCCCAAAGTGAAAACTGACTGCCTCAGTGTCATCCCCTTCATTGGAAGTCTCTAAGCAGAGGGTGGGTAACAAATGTTGGATTCTTGACAAGTACAGGAGAGATTATTGGTTAAGCAGGGATTGAACTTGACCTCTGGATGTCACCTGTCCTACCTCTTAGATTGTGTGACAGAAATTCAGTTTTACCATTATTGTTAGATAGCAATAGTTCAATTCATTTAGCACCTTATATCCATGACTCTCCAAATCTCCCCCATAAGATAGTACAATTATTATTATCCTCATTTTATGGATAAGAAAACTGATGTCCAGAGAAAAAAGGTGGCTTATTAAACCAATAGCAAGTGTCAGTTATGGATGAGGAAACCAGGGCTCGGAGAAAGTATGTGACTTATCCAAGGTTACATAGTATCAGAACCAGAACTCAAACATAGATGTTCTGACTAGGAATTTGCTTCCATGAGAACTTATTGGAAGATAAGGTCACAAGATGATTTAGGCAAGTCAGTTGCCCCATCTGAGCCACATTTTCCTCATTGGCAAAATGAAAGGGTCAAACCAGATGGTTTCTAAGGTCCCTTTATGATACAAGCTTCTGTGATTCTGTGATTAGGTAAAGATACTCCACCTTATGGCTTGTCTCCTGAGGATGGCCTGGTCTGGTCTGGTGAGGGCTTCTTATGTTAGTCTCTAAGCAGGCCCTCAGACAAACTGGGAAGGAAGATGGATGCTTTTAACTCTCATACCTTCCTCTTGAGGTCCCCCTATTCAGGTCTGCTCCCCCACAATGCATTCTGATCCGCAGCCCAGTCCTATTACTTAAAACCTAATCTCAGCTCCAGGGTCAGAAAGGATTTGAGAAGTACTGAATGGAAGGTCATGAGACCTGGGTTCAAAGTGCCTAATTTTGCCACTTACTGTGTGGGCAGCTAAGTGCCAGGGCTGCAGTCAGAAAGACTCACCTTTGTGAGTCCAGATTTGGTCTCAGACATTTGATAGCTGTGTGACCCAGGGCAAGTCACTTCATTCTGTTTGCCTCAGTTCCTCATCTGTAAAATGAGCTGGAGAAGGAAATGGCAAACTACTCCAATATTTTTGCCAAGAAAACATGAAGTGGGGTCAGGAAGTGTTGGCCATAGCTCAATAACAACAACAACAACAACAACAACAACAGTGAGGCATTGGGAAAATCACTTCCCTTCTCTGAGACTCAGTTTCCTCATCTTTAAAATGAAGAGATTTTGACTAGGGGTTGTTAACACTTTTCCACATCATGGGCTCCTATGGAATTCTGGCCAAACCTGTGGACTCTTCTCTGAGTTTTAATAATAGAAAGAAATGCTAAATTTCAGTTAGAGGTTGGTGAAAATAAAGTTGGCATTTTTTTCCCCATCAGGTTCATGGACCCAATTAAACCTCTTCACAGGCCCCTTCCAGTTCCAGTATACTGTGTTCTCAGGTTCCTTCAAGTACCAACACTGTGATTTCTTGAGTTCAGATCTAGGAGATCACAGGGCTCTCAGATAGAGGAATGTCATGAACTCCATTAATCTTGATTGCAAACCAAGCCCACAGTTTCAACTTTGGTGTGGCATTTTAAGAACTGTGAAGCAACAAAATAAGCAAAACCCAGGAGCATTGACTTAATCCTATTCAGTTAAGAGGTAGAAACTGTCATTGAGGGCTTCACACAGGTCCAGGGGCAGGGCAAAGAAAGGAATGGAAGCAGCAGGTCCAGTCATGGGTGACTGGCAGGAAGGAAGGTATCTCTCTTCTCTGTAGTTCACAGAGGTGAAGAGAGCCCTTAGAGGATGTCTGCTGGTGGAGGGGTCTAGAACGAGGGTCTCTTGTCCCCCATTCCCAATATCCCTGTCAGAGTGTCTGTCATCCAGCCTCTGAATCATCATCATCATCATTATCGTCATCATAGCTAGCATGTAATAGTACTTTAAGGTTTGCAAAGCACATCACAAATATGGTCTTCTTTGACCCTCACGACTACCCTGGGAAGTAGGTGCTCTTATTATCCCTGTTTAACAGATGAAGAAACTGAGGCAGATGGAGGTTAAGTGACTCACCCAGAGTCACACAGCTAGTAAGTATCTGAGGCTGCATGACCTCAGATAGTCCTGACTCCAAGTCCAGGACCACTACCCACCACACCACCTAACTACTTGAATACTTCTGTGTTTTCAGGAGCTTACCACCCACCAGAGCTATCAAACAGCTCTGATTGTGGGTGGGATCTAAGGATTCTCTCTGAGGTCAGCCTCAGCTCAACCATAAGCTTTAAGTCAGACAAATTTCTAACCACATAAAGTTATTAATTCATTAATATTAATAAATTTAATATTAACAATATTAATAAATGATAAACTATTTCCCACATATACTCCAGTCCCCAGGATCTATGCTGGGAGAGGGGGCCAATAAGTCACATGAGAATCACTCTCCTGGAAGGCTCAATGCTGGAGACAGGGTGTCCCTGGACTTTTCTGATGTTCTAATTGTAGTCAATAGAAATGACTGAAGAAATTCAATGAAGGAGAAGGCCAGGGCTTAGACTGGAGAAAACTGAGAAGGGGCATGGTGGAAATGGATCATAGATCATAGCTGGAAGGGATGTTAGAGACGTTCTAGCCCTAACACTTCATCTTACAGATGAGGAAATAGGATCTGAGAGGTCCAGCTCAAGGTTGTCCAGGTATAATGGGGCAGGACTGGGACCTGACCATTAGAGAGGCAAAAAGGTGAAGTAGAAAGAGCTGGAAACTTAGAAGCACAGGACCCAAGTTCAAACCTCAGCTTTGCCACTGATTAGTTGTAGATGTAACAATGGCCAAGCTGCCTAGTCTTCTCTGGGCCTCCTTTTCCAGCTCAAATCCCACCTTCTTCAAGAACAGATTTTCTCCTCCTCCTCCTCCTTCTTCTTCCTTCCTCTCTCTCTCTCTCTCTCTTTCTCTCTCTCTCTCTCTCTCTCTCTCTCTCTCTCTCTCTCTCTCTCTCTCTCTCTCTCTCTCTCTCCCCTCTCTCTCTCCCCCTCCCCCACCCCTTCCCCTCCCCATGTCTCTTTGTCTCTCTTCTAGAACCTTCCCTCTGGGATAGTTGGCATGTTTTCTCTCCCATTGGACTGTGAGCTCCTTGAAAACTGGGACTGCATTTGCCTGTGCCAACACTTAGCACATTGCCTGGCCCATAGTGGGTGCCTAATAAATGCTTGTTGACTTGAGGGAGTTGCTCAGATTATCTCTGAGGTTCCTTTCAGCTATGGATCTGTGCTGCTGTGATGCCATCTATGACCCTCCGACTTCAAATCTAGCACTCACACTTAGACAGTGACAGAGTCAGGATTCAATCCCAGCATCTTCCCATCCTCCCCCATTTCTCATTATCATCTTTTCCTATTGAATTCCTAGCTATCCTTGGAAGCATTACTATAGCCCTGGAAATCACACACTGGACATCTCCTCTGCCCTTGGGCAGCTCCCTCTGATTGGATGGCTCCCCTTAGAACCTCCATTTAAGGAAGGTTTCCAGGCTAGCCAAGTGTCATCCCTTTTTCAGGTTCCTTTTACTTCTGGGTCCTGAAGAAATCTGTGAAGTAGTTGCGTATTTTCAGGTTTACACTATTATGTAGTTCTAGCCCGATGGAAACATGCAGTATGAATTTGAACAATTCATCCGTTTCATCATCAAGCTTCTTGAGGACAGGAGCTGTCCTTCTGCTTGTATTTGTGTTCCCAGCAGTTAGCACAGTGGTTGGCATGGAGTAAGTGCTTAATTAATGCTGGTTGGCTAACTTGAAAGCCCCCCTCAAATGCTAAAGCCTCCACCTTGCACTGGCTCCAAAGTCAGAAGACCAGGGCTCCTATCCTACCCCTGCTACTTCTAAGGGTAATAAAGGTTTCAAGATGAAACCTTCAGGTACCAATCAGTCAGCCAGTCCTCCTTCAGAAGCAAGATCTGGAAGGCTTTGCGGCAGGAACCTCTGGATACTCTGTGGACTCACAGCTGATAATAGACAAGTCACCTAAGCTCCTTGGGCCTCAATTTCCCCATCTGTAAAGTGATGGGGTTGGCCCAAATGTCCTCTGAGGGTCCTTACGATTCCCACTCTAGAGCTAAGAGCCTTTGCAGCTCACCTAGGACTTTAGACCTTTCTTTTGTTTATACTGTAGTGTTGTGGATTACAGTGATGGGGTTTCTGTCTTATTCACTCATTAGGCTATGAACTCCAGGAGGGGCAAAGGCCATAGCTTATGTAAACCTTCAATTTCTCCTAATGCCCAGTACAGCAGTCTTAACACTGCTTATTATAAGCTTAATAAATGACTGTAGAATGAATGAGTACTATTTCTACTACATCCTAATTCTTCCCCTAATATAGCTGATACAACCCCCTCAGCTGCCACGGGAGAGGAGAAAGAACCCTGTTCCTTCTTTAACTGTCAAAGACTGTAGGCCAGCTGGGCTGGGGAAGGCAGTGATGCAGGACAACAGCAATGACCCCCCTCAGAACAGGGTGTAGGTAGTCACTCATGTTAACATCAGGAAGAATTGGGGGAAATCCTCACTTCCTCTGCCCTCCCTCCCCTCTGAGCACTTGGCTCCCAATCTGAGCCAAGGCCTGCCTTTGTGAACCTCTCACCCACCAAACTGGGAAAGTTCTACTTGAAATTCTTGTGTAGTTTCTCAGTGGTTGCTGTGGGGATTTTTTTGAGTGACACAAGAGGAAAGAGGAGAGAGGGAGTGCAAAGGTACTCCTGACTCTTCTTAGGTTCTTTCTTCTGCTGACAGCTGTCCAGGACCTCAAGGGGCCATCTCCCTCTCCTCCCTCCAGCTACACCAATCCACTACACCTTGATTCAGAATGAGAGGGACCCTGGTGAAATCCTTTGTCTAGGGAGACAGTGAGCTAGGGTGCAGCATGCTGGAGCCAAGGAGACCTGAGTTCTAATCCAGCTCCTACTTATTAGCTGGGTGAACTCAAGGCACACCAAATAGGATTGAAAGCTGGAGAGGACCTTAGAAATTATTGAGTCCAACCTCCTTCATTTTACAAAGGAGGAAACTGAGCCCCAGAGGGATACTTATTTGCTCAATTCCCTCATCTCTGAAATGAAGAAAATAAAAGTCCTACCTTGGTCATAGGGTTATTCAGATGATTAGCTAAGGTAAGGACTTACACAGAATTTGGAGTGGGAAGAGGCCTCAACATCCATCTAATCCAATTATACCAGTAAAGAAATCCCCGCTGTAGCATACCTGACAAGCAATCATTTAGCCCCTGCTTCAAGACCTCCATTGAGCTAGGACTTACTATGTCCCACGGCAGCCCATTCCACTTTGGGACAATTCTAACTTAGGGAGAGAAGCTACCTGGGATATTGGATTAGAGTTAGGAAGACCAAGACTGAAGTCCTGCCTCGGACACTTAGAGGTTGTGTGACCCCTGGCAAATCCTTTAACCTCTCAGTGATCCCTCAGTGACCTCTAAGGATTTAATTTGCCTCAAGCAGGTATTAATCTTCATTGGCAGAAACTCTCCCCACAGGGAGTTTCCTCATTGTATGAAGGACAAGTCTACTTCAAAAATATTGTTAGGAATTTTTTCCTGACCTCAAGCCTCAATTTGCCTCTTTGTACTTCCACTCCTTGCTCCTGATTCTGCCCTCCAGGGCCAAATAAAACAACTCAAATCCTTCTTTCACATGCCAGCCCTGCAAATATTTGAAGATAGCTATCAGGTCCCCTTTGAATCTTCTCAGTAGGGCCTTCTCTTCTCACTCTGATCTATATCTTGCCACTGGACCCAAATGGCCCCAGTGGAGAGAGTGAGGCTGGTGACTTTGCACAGCCCTTCCTCTCTTGAATCCAATTCACTTGTAAGTCATGACATTGCCTTCCTGATGTCATGAGAGCAAAGGACACACAGAGATCTGTGAGTGGGATCTGTGAACGGTGGTGGCTGCCCCACTGGGACACAGCTGGCCGGTGCCATTTAGGCAATGCAGGTCCTTCCTTCCTTCCTTCTTTCCTTCCTTTCTCCCTCCCTCTTTCCCTCCCTCCTTCCTTTCTTCTTTCCCTTTCCCCTCCACATAGGGAGTCATGCCCTTACCTGTCAGTGTTCTGACCAAAGCAATATGAATTTTGATCACTGAAACTTCGAAAAATATCTTGGGGTTTATGGGCTAGATTTCTTTTTTAAGGACCATGCCTCAAACCCAAATCAGAGTGAGTGTAAATAGCAATTGTTTCTGTTTTGGTCAGAAACCCTGAGGGTCTTCCCCTTTTAGATTGATTTTTTTTTCTTGGGTTTTTTGTTTGTGTGTATGTGTGTTTCAAAAAAAAATTTAACTAGGTAAAAGAGGCCATTCTTTGTCTCATTTCTTACCTAGCCTTAATCACAGAATGGGTGTTGCCCCAGTCCGACTCAGACCTGGGAAAGACCTTAGTTAAAAAAGGCCAAGGCCTCCCACTGCATGCAGGGCCATCTCCAGTCATCATCCTGATCTATATTTTGCCACTGGACCCAAATGACTCCAGAGGAGGCAGTGAGGCTGATGACTTTGCACAGCCCTCCCTCACTTAAATCCAATTCACTTGCAAATCATGACATCACCTTCCTGTTGTCATGGTCCACTTTGAGAAGGAAGGGCAAACATCATACCCCCAGATTCTTTAACTTCAATTTATACAACCTGACCCAAGGCCCACCCCATCCTAACTGCTTGGGCCCCAGCCCAACCCCTACTCCACCCTACTCCACTCTCCTCCCACCCCTCCCCCCAACTCCAGGTTATCAATGTTCTTTAACTGGAGCCATTAAGTGCTTTTCAATGATTTTATAACCTCAAAGCCACTAGGAATGTGAATCACTATTAATACTTCTAGAAATCAAGTCCAAAACTATTTCTACCACACTGCCCTTCTCTGCATTTTAATCAGATCTCATAGAATATGGAATGTCAGCTCTGGAAAGAGGACAGCCTTTGCAAAGTTCTGAAGATGGGATCTGGAATATTGCACATGAACAGATAGGCCAGGTTAGCTGGACCTAAAGAGCATTAACTTGCATAATCTTTTGCTCATGGATTAACAAAGTTGGTGATTCTAAAACAAACTTGACTGAATCTTGTCTATGAAGTAGGGCTTTTACCAGTGCTACCTGTGGCTGTGTGGTCTAGTCAGTCAGTCACTAAACTTGAACATGTTTTGTGCCTACTATGTGCTGGCACCATGCTAAGCACTGGGATACAAAGAAAGGCAAGTATAGAGGAAGGAGCATTGGTTTTGGTGACAGAAGACCTGGTTACGAATTTGACTTAGTTTTACTCTGTTATCTTGGGCAAGTCATGTTCCCATTCTCAACTGTAAAATGAGAGGGCTTGGGGGGAAGAGGATATCCTTCTTAAAGGTCTGATAATCGTGGTTCTAATAATACAGTCTGGAGCTAAGGGCCCTTAGAGATGGTCTTCAACCACCTCCTTTGTCATTAGAAACTGAGAAACTGAGGCTCAAGGATTGTCAAAGCACAGATAGCACATTAACGGCAGGGCCAGGAGTCCAACGCTGGTCTAGCCTGCAGTCCAGGGCTCTTTGGCTCCACCGCTCTACTCTGTCAACAGGGATGCCACTGTTTCTGTATAGGGGACATCATCTTCAGGAGTTTCTCCCATAGGCCCACGTGGCCTTAGCCCTGGCCCTGGTCCCGGGCGCCCGACCAGAAGTTGAATTCCTGGAAACTTTGGGGTATCAGTAAGATTGAGAGTCGGTGACTTCTTCCTCCAGACGCAAGAACCAGGTGGCTGCGGGGTGGGAACTGCTGGGAGCTCCAGACTCGCAGCTGGCTGCCGGGGCCAGCTAGGGAGAAGCGTCCGGGGCTCGGGGCTGCGACGAGCGAGAAAAAAGAGGGAGAGGGAGGAGCGGGTATGTAGGGGGCGTGGAGGAGGCGGGGCCCAGGCCGGGCCGGGGGCGGGCCGGAGCCCGAGAGCCGGGTTAAAACTGGGGTGGCTGCTCACGAGGCCGAGACGGGAACCCCCGGCAGAGAGCTGGCAGAACCGACGGACGCACCGAATGCAGACGGTCACCATGAGCCAGCCGCCAGTGTTTGATAAGCCTAAAGTGAGCAAGGGGAGCCGGGAGCCGGGGGTGGCTGGGTGAGTGGGAGAGGGAAGGAGCTGACCACTGGGGAGCCCCGGGTCTCCACTGCCAGCCCCTGGAACCCTGCAGACCCCACTCCTAGGGCCCCCTAGCTGCCACGGTCTGAGGGAGAGACTGCAGAGGAAACTTCCCCTTCCCCCTAGCCATGGCCCCCCGCATTTGCATCCAGGGCTGGGATGGAGCTGTTGTTTGAACGCACAGCTGGGGTGGAGAATAGGCATTCTGGCGGGGACCATTCAGAACCAGAAACGTTAGCTCTGCACCTATCACCCTCAGAGACTGTTACAGCGGGGAGAAGCTTAGAACAGAGAATGGTGTTAGAGCTGGGAGGGACCTTACAGCAGATGCCGTCCGAGCAGGAGAATGTTAGAACAGAACGTTTGAGTGTTAGCCCTGGAAGGGACCTTAGAGCAGCCTGTCAGTGTCAGGAGAATGTTAGAACAAAGAACATCGAATGTTAGAACTGGGAGGGACTTTAGAACGGAGAGCACACGGTAGGCTGGAACAAGCATGGGTTTTGAGTCAGAAGACTTGGGTTTGAATCCCAGCTCTCCTCTCTGCTATCCATATGGTTTGTATAAGCCACCGTTTTGCTGGGCCTCCCTTTCCTCATCTGTTCATTGTGTTGAACAAAAGTAATGGATTACATGTCAAAGTTCTCTTTCGGCTCCAAGTTCTATGGCCCTGTATGAAGGGTCTTAGTGCTGCATGAGCCCTTAGAGCTTAACTTAAAATGTTAGAACCAGAAGAGATATTAAGGATCATCTCATTCAGCCCCCTCATTTTACAGTTGGAGAAATTGAGCTTCAGGGAATAGAAATAATTTGACTAATATCACTGGGGAGGATTAGAGATAAGAAATTAAATCTCTTGATCTCTAGCCCCATGCTTTGTCTAATAAACCACATGCCCTCCCAGTATATCCTTTTTTTGGGGGGGGGAGCAATTGGGCTTAAGTGACTTGCCCAGGATCACACAGCTAGTAAGTGTCAAGTGTTTGGTCTGAGGGCAGATTTGAACTCAGGTCCTTCTGACTTCAGGCCTGTGCTCTGTCCACTGCACAACTTAGCTGCCCCCTCCCAGTATATCCTATAGTAACTAGGAGGGAAGAACAGAAAGACAATTCAGCTGGTAAGATCAGAAAGCTAATTCCATCCCTTTAAATATAGGATGAAACCCTCAGAGGCAGACAGATTGCTGGGCCTGGAGTCAGGAAGACCTGAGTTCAGATCTGATCTCAGATACTTATTGGCTGCCTGATCTTGGGCACTTACTTAACCTCTGCTTACCTCAACTGTAGAATCAGGTTAATAACATCACCTACCTCTCAGGATTGTTGTGAGGATCAAATGACGTAATATTTGTAAAAGTGCTTGGTGCAGTACCTGGCACATAGTAGGTGCTATTTAAGAGCTTATTTCCTTCACTTTCCTTTAAGAATAAGGAAGCACAGGCCTGCTTGTGCATACCCTTTCCTATCCAGTCTGGAATGGGAGTGAAAATAGTAGAGAGCATTTCAGAGATCTGTACATTTAGCATTTCTCAGGAGTCATTCAACCTCGTAGTGGATTCAGGAGATCTGAGTTTCAATTCCAGTTCTTCCAGGAACTTTCACAGGGGCCTTAGGCAGGGATATTTCCCTCTCTGGCCCTCAGTTTCCTTAGCTGTAAAATGAAGGGTTGGAGTGAACGGCCTTGCAGGTCCCCTTCATCTCTGATTTTCTGTGACTCTTGATGTAAAGGGCTATAATACTGTGGAGTCCAAATCCCCCATTTCAAGCCCTAGCTCTGCCACCAATTAGCTGCATAACCTTGGTCAAATTATCTTACTTTCTGGGCCCCAGGTTCTTCACTGATAAAATGGAGAAGATAATCCTTATCTTCCCTGTGCATCTCACAGGGTTGTTGCAAGGAGAGCACTTTGTGGTATAGAAATATCAGCTGTTATAATTCAGTTACCTATGTCTTGGCTTCAGTTTTCCTTATTTGTAAAATGGGCACAAGATACCAAGGATCATAGTTTTAGAGCTGGAAGGGATTATAAAAGCCATCTAGTGCAATCCCTTTCATTTTACAGATGAGGAAACTGAGGCCCAGGGAGGTGATTTGGCCAAGATAACACAAATTGTGTCAGACATGGAATCTGATCCTTTCATCAAGTGTAATTTTTCCTCTGTACCGTGGCATCTTGTGAGAATCGAAATCACATAGTGTAGATACTGAATGGCGAAAGTACTTGGAACAGTCAAATGTAGATTTGCATGATAGCATTAACAGAGGAAAATAGAAGGTATCAGGAGGGTGGAGCTTTCTAGTGGCTCAGGGCAGGGAAGGGGAAAGGGGGGTTCAGTACAGAGGGACTTGTACATTGCTTAAGCCTTGGCCATAACAGGAAAGGTTTATATTTCCAAATTGTGTTCAGCATTTTCTGCCAAAGGTTGTGGCCTGCCTGGCCAGGCATACTAGTATCTGGAGAAATGCTCTATATCATGGACCAGATGCTGTGGAGTTAGTCTGAGCCTGGGAAATTCTCATCCCCAAGTGTGGAGGGGAGCCAGATTTCAGCCAGATGGAGCCTGATTGAAGTCTTTACTCCCCTTGGGAGAATCAGAGTTGAGACTGAGCTGGGCTAGTTCATCACCTTCTCAGGGTTAGGCTAGGAAAGGTCCTGGGCTGTGGGAAAGGGTGGGAGTCAAGGACACCTGAACCTTTCTGTCACTGGCGTTGATTTCACCTTTAGGTAATGAGGGGGAGTAGACAGAATAAACAGCTTGTTATGGGGCATGATGTGACATGCCTACCTCAGTTACCTACCTCAAATCCCACTCTTAAATTTTCATTTCTTTAGCTCTTGAAGGTCTTTTAACTTTGGGAGATCTATAACATGCAATTATCTATTGGGCAGTGAAGGTGATGGAAAAACAAGATATCAATAAATATTTTCAAAAGTCATTACCTCTGGGAGTCCGAATTCTTTTTTTTTTACCTACTTATGAATCCTAGATTCCAAAAGGGGTCATTTGTTTAATTGCCTACTGTACATAGAGCTCTATGCTTGCAGTCTAGTAGAAAGATGAAAGACAAACACTGATATTTTATAATAGTGTTTGTAATAGTTTATAGCTAAGTGCATTAGAAAAATACAAGCAAAGTACTAAGTGAAGTCTTAGGGGGAGGTCATTATAGAAGATCAAGGTAGGTTTCCTGGAGGAGGAAGAGGCATTTGGGCTACTTTGGAAAGGATGGGTAGAATTTCAATAGGCAGTGATGGAGAAGGAGGATATTCTAGGCATAGACACCAGTCTGGGCAAAGAAGTAGAAGTGAGAAAACAGAACGCAGGATGTGTGCAAAGAATAGAAAGTTATATACAGTTTGGCTGGAATGTAGAGCAAATTAAGGGGCTGTGAGAAAACTGGGAAGGAAGCTTGGCACTGGACTGTGAACTCCAGACAGATGAATCTGAACTTTTCTCATGAGGAACCAAGAGCCCTTGATGATTGTTGGGTTTTTGTTTGTTTGTTTGTTTTGGCTAGGCAATGGGGTTAAGTGACTTTGACTTGCCCATGGTCACCCAGGTAGTGAATATTATATGTCTGAGGCCGGATTTGAACTCAGGTCCTCCTGAATCCCGGACTGGTGCTCTAGTGCTCTATCTACTGAGCCACCTAGCTGCCCCCACCAATGATTGTTGAGCAGAGCAATGACATGACAAGATCTACGCATATTGGCAATGGTTCAAAGGGTATGAGGCTGAGGTTGGGGGTGCTTATGGGTACAATAGCATAGGTGAAAGAAATGGCTTGGAGGCTATTGCATTTCTGAATTATGCTGTGTGTTTGTGTGTGTGTGAGCACGCATGTGCATGTACACACGCATGTGTGTCTGTGTCTTCATGATACCACATCAATGATGCATGGACTACATTTGGGCCTATTAGACAGCCCTGATCTGTGTGATCTGCTTCCTGCAATGGGAGACAAAAGTCCAGAAAGAGAAACCTGACTGTAGAAAGAAGAAGGTAGAAGCTTTGGCCAAGTTGTCCTGAGTCACTGGGTGGGTGCTGTGTGTGTGTGTGTGTGTGTGTGTGTGTGTGTGTGTTCAGGAGGGGAGGATGGCATCTAAAGGCTATTCTCCTTTTTTTTTTTAGACAATTGGGGTTAAGTGACTTGCCCAGGGTCACACAGATAGCAAGTGTCAAGTGTTTGATCTGAGGCCACATTTGAACTCAGGTCCTCCTGAGTTCAAGGCTCCTGCTCTATCTACTGTGCCACCTAGGTACCCCCATCTGAAGGCTATTCTGGACTATCAGGATGGAGAACTCTTTTAATTTAGTTGGTTATTGTTGCTATTACTACTACCCTGGTGCTTGGCTACACTTTGAAAGACTAGAGAAGTCTAGTTTCGAGGACAAGACTGTAAAATGAGGGGGTTGGAGTAGATGGTCTCTTCCAGCTCTGACATTTCTATTCCAAGGTCTTTCCAGCTCTGAAGTCTACTGTAGAGGCAGCTAAGTGGTACAGCAGATAGAATGCTGGGCCTGAAATCAGGACGACCTGAGTTCAAATCTAGCCCCAAACATTTCCTAGCTGTGTGACCTTAGGCAACAAGTCACTTAACCTCTATTTGCCTCAATTTCCTCAACTGTAGAATGAGGATCATACAGTAGGTGCTATATAAATTCTTATTCTCTTTCCTTCCTTCCCTATTATATCACATGCAATGATAAATTGTAAAAGGACTACGAAGAAGTGTGGCATAGTATGTAGAGAAGCGTCTTTAAAGCCAGGAAGATCTGTGTTCAGTGGGCAGATACCTTAACTTCTCAAAATCTTAGGCAATTCTTCTATGACACACCTGTTCTGGTAAATAGTTTCCTTATCCAGGAATTCTCTACATCAATGAAATCACAGGTCCAACTCCTATGTCTATGTAAATGTTAGCAGTGATGATGATGATGATGATTGATGATATGTACTCACTATAAATGAATTAGGGCAGCTAGGTGGCACAGTGGATAGAGTGCTGGGCCTGGAGTCAGGAAGACTCATCTTTCTGAGTTCAAATCTGGCCTCAGATACTTATTAGCTGTGTGACCCTGGACAAGTCACTTAACCCTGTTTACCTCAATTTCCTCATCTGTAAAATGAGCTAGAGAAGGAAATGGCAAGCCACTCCAGTATCTTTGCCAAGAAAACTTCAAATGCGGTCACCAAGAGTTAGACATGACTGAAAGGACTTAATGACAATAAATAAATGAAATGTTTAGCAGTTAAAAGTAGCCTGTGACTTATGCCTTCATTTCAGCATAGTATTTGAGCTACCTTTGAACAGACTCTTGCCTATCAGCCAATCCTCATTTCCTTCCACTCCCTTTTGTTCTCTGTTCTCAACCTACCCTTTTTTCTGTCCCTTCCAGGAGACCATCCTCTTTGTCTTGAACCCAGGTATAGTGCACTTAACGCACTTTGAGCTGAGAATGCAAAGATGAAAAATAGCCCCTGCCTTCAGGGAATTTATGATCTAATAGAGAACTGATGCACACAATTAAGTGTGTTACAAGACATGTTGTGACCAAAGGATAAGACTGAATTTAAGAAGCACTCTCCAAACCTGGAAGCACTGGTTAGCAATAGAGTCTTACAGGGGATGGTCTGTTGAAAATCTTTTTCTTCTTCCAAGACTCAGCTCAGGTGACATCTCCTCTGTAAAAGGGGCAGCAAGGGCTAGTGGAAAGAGGCTTGCACTGAGAATCTAGAAGCCTGGTTTTGAATCTCAGCTCTGCCACTAACTTTAACTATGTGATCTTGGACGAGTCATTTCCCCTAGATCTCGATGGACCTCAGTTTCCCCATCTGAAATGAGAGGGTTGGACTAGATGGCCTCCAAGATCCCTTCTAGCTCTAAATTCTATGATCCTAGAGGCCTTCCCTGATTCTCCTTCACCCTAAAAGTGATTTCTCTTCCTCACATTTCCCTAGACTGTTTTGTGTGGACCTCTTCTTTGCTCTTAAATGAGGAAGAAAAGAAACAAGCATTTATTATTAACTTATTATTATTTATTATCCTATTATGTGCCGGGCACCATGCTAAGCACTTTACAAATATTATCTCAGTTGATCCTCAACAACAACCCTGGGAGGTAGATGCTATTGTTATCCCCATTTTACACTTAAAGAAACTGAGGCAGACCAAGGTTAAGCGATTTGCCCAGTGTCACGCAGCTAGTAAGTGTCTGAGGCTGGATTTGAACTCAGGTTTTTCTGACTCCGGGCCCAGCACTCTATCCATTGCACCATCTAGCTTATACTTAGTATCTTTAATGCTAAGAATTGTTCCTATGTATGCAATTCTTCAAGTTAATTAGCATATAAGAAACTGGGTGAGGAAACTTCTATCAATGCAGGCCAGTATATCCATGTCTTAGAGAGTCACCCAGATTAATGACTTGCCTAAGGTCACACAACTAGCATCTATTAGGGGCAGGATTTGAACCTAGGTCTCCACTTTGCCACACTGCCTTTCATTTGTTATTCTTTTTTTTTTTGTTAGGCAATAGGGTTAAGTGACTTGCCTGGGATCACACAGTTAGTAAGTGTCAAGTGTCTGAGGCCAGATTCGAACTCAGGTCCTCTTGACTCCAGGCTGGTGCTCTATCTACTGCACAACCTAGCTGTCCCCCATTTGTTTTTGTTTTTTTTAAGGTTTGTAAAGCCTTTAGGCACAGTATCTCGTTATTTCATCACACTCTACCTCATTGGTGTACGTGTTGTATTCTCCCATTAGATCATAAGCTCCTTGAAAGCAAGCTCTGATCATCTTTTCATCCCCAGCACTGAGTACATTAAGCGCATAGCAGAGCCTTAATGTTTGGTGAGTTGAATTGGTCTTCTGAGAACAGAGTTATGTGTGCTACAGTTAGGGAAGACTTCCCTGAGGAGGTAGCCTTGAAGGTGGACTCCTCCCCAGCTATTCTTCTTCCCCTCTTAATAGTCTACACCTCTCCTGCCCAGCTGCTGTCCCCACAAGGGACCACCTGAGGGACCCTCAGCTAGCTCTGAACTTCTTCCAATCCCTGGCCCTAGACCAATGTATTGTTTACAGAAAATTAGATCAGGAAGACGAGCGGATATCTGGTCTGTGCAGAACAGCTTCTTGGCCTGTCCAGACTGGACCTGGGCTTCGGGGTCATCTTAGAGGCAGGTCACGGATCCTCAGGGCTTAGCTCAACTCTAGGGATTTGTCTGCCTTGTGACCTCCACTGGATACTGTCATTTAGAAAGTGGCCAGGGGTAGCCAACCTCCAGCAAGCCTCCTTGTCCTAGGATTTAGAGCTGGAAGGGATCCTGTAGACCGACCCCCTTATGAGCAAACTGAAGTCCAGAGAAAGGGAGTACCATATGGGCAGTGAGTGGCAGAGCCAGGATTTGAATCCAGGTCTCCTGACTCCAGATCTCTTTTCCCCACAGGCTGCTACTTCCTGTGGTCTTATTTGGTAGTGCTGGTGGAGTTCCAATGATGAACCATTGAACTCTACCTCCCTGGAAAATCCTAGGGTGGCAGATCAGTCCTCAGAAGAAGTTATTACTCTTTCTAGGCTGAGTGGTCTGGCCAAGGACACACACACACACACACACACACACACACACACACAAAACTGGAGATGAGTAAGTAAGTAGTTTGTGGAAAGAGTCCAGAGTTCAGAAACTTACTCCCTTGGATAAGACATTTTCTCTTTCTGAACCTCAGTTTCCTTCTTTGGAAAACAAGGGGATGGAACTAGATGGTTTATAAGATCCTTCCAGCTCTGCCTGCGGCTCTTTAGGGTTTAGGGAGAACCTTACCTGCAATTGAAACTCAAAAAGGAATGAGCTGTGAAGAAGGAGGAAGAGATTCCCTATATCCCTTCCTAGGCACTTAAGACCTCCCCAGGACATCACACTAAAGGTGAGAGTATCTAGGAGCCTAGAGTTTTTCCAATTCTTCTTCTGGCACATGACTGATTTACTGCCCACTCACTGCCCCTACCCTTCAGGCACATGTCGCATTGCTCTCTGTGATGCAACATCGTATTATGGAAAGAACCTGGGATTTGGCATCAAAATAACCTAGATTCTTGTCATAGACCTCATGGTGGATTCTTATCATAGACCGGCCACTTCTTCCCTATGTGGTCTTAAGTCAGGTTACTTTTGTTTTCTTTCCTCATCTGCAAAATTGGGGGTTGGCCTAGGATCTGCCAGGGAAATTAGAATTTTTCAGAAAGGCAGGTTGGAAGACCAACCAACTAAACCTGAATCTGAAATGAAAGGGCATGTGTTACCCAGGCTTCAGGGAACAGGGTGAAGCAGGAGGGGAGCACCATTTACTCCTGCCCTGCTGCTGCCCCCTTGGAATTGCAACTCTGAGGGGCAAGTGCCCTCCCTAATGGGAGGGAGCAAACCCAAAGGACCTTCCTGCAGGTGGTAGCTGGAAGTGAACCAGACCAGCTGCTCCTGAGTCCCTGCCAACCCAGATGCAACTGTGCCACCAGCTAGTTAAATAGTGCCCAGACTGAGAAGCCAAAGAGATGGGGATTCCCAGCTATAGCTGGGCATACACTCGATTGACTAGCTCTCCTTGCCAGTACTTTCCCTCATCCCCTCCAGAGTCCAGCCTCCCTCTGCTTATCTGCAAAGCTCTCAATGCCCTCAGACTTCCTTCCTCCTCTACATTCCCTGTCCTGGGACAGTGCCCACTGGGCAGGGTGCCCTCTTGACTGAGGGAGCTTCTGTATTCAAGATTCCCTATAATCATGTTTCCTGTCAGTCTCTGGCTCCTTGCTCTATGAAGGGCAGTGCACTTTCTTGCCCTGATCCCTAAATTCCTAGGAAAAATTCCTTTCTCAATAGTTATCATCTACCCCTGGGGGTGATGTCATGTGGGTGCTCCTGGGAGGCTGAACTGGTGATGAAAGGTTTCCTCCTGAGGATTAGGAATGAGCCACAGTCAATGAGTATCCTGGCCCCTTATCCTGGTCCATTGCTCAAGCCCTTTCAGAAAAAAAAAAAAGTACACTCCATCCTAACCACCATTTTTGGTTCTGATGAAATCTCAGAACTTCTGATTCTGATCAGAGCTCTTATTAGAGCTCTACCCATGAAACATATGACTCAAAATTTTTGTAAATGAGGTTTTTAATAGAGTTATCTAGCTGGAAGAGACCTCAGAGATCATTTCTTCCACACTCCTCTTTTGACAGAGAAGGAAAATGAGCCCAGAGGAAGGGAAATGACTTGCCCAAGGTCGCATAACATTAGTGTCAGAGCTTGGACTTTGACCCTGGCCTCCTGACTCCTAACTCTGTCTGAGCTCTTCCCACCACACTAGAGATCTTGGTATTAAAGGAATCATTTTGATGCACTCCCTTGCCTTACTCTTCTTGTACATTGGATCTTTGTATTTGCTTACAACAGTCCCTGCTCTGGGATCCCTGTGGCTGCTAGAGACCAGGAAGTCTTATTTGGTTAAATTGTTCTATGTACTGTTAACCGACCTGCAGGTGTTGAACGTTCCCTGCCCCCAGTGAGGCTGCATAGCTAGAGGGACAGTTTCCTAGTTACATGGGCTGGGGGTGGGGACAAAAGATGGCGGGAGGGAGTTATGTCTTCTTTTTCCTGTCCCCAGAGGCCAGGAACTGTCCTTAAGAGTCACAATGGCTATTGTGTCATGGAACAGGTCTAACCAGCACGTATGCAGCCACGTTGGTGTTTCTTTAGTCCAGGCAGTGAGGCTGGCATTGTACTGGGTCATTTCAATTCTTTCATCCCAGCCCTCTCTTACTGGACTTTTGCAGTGGCTCGATGGAATTAGAGATTCATCAGGGAGGGGTGGGGGGCAGGCTGAGGATTAGCCTGAGGGAAGGAGAGGTAGGGTCTATAGCCATGGAATAGGGGAACTATAATTGACTCAGCTGGAGATTGACCTTGTAATACTAACCTCATGAACCCAGAGAACCCATGGAGCCATGGTGGGCAGTAATGAGGGAGTCCTATGGGTCTCTTTGAGTACATACAGGTCTTTTTAACTCTGTTTAACCAAAATAAGCTTATTTCAACGTCCCTGTATTCCCAGGTGACATTTTAGTGAATCTGGTGAACTCATTGTTCTAATGTATTAATGGGTCAAGGCTGTTGGAAGGAACTCTCCAGGGTCCTCCTCATTCCTTGCGTAATTCCACTGCTGATTCCTTCACTCCCTCACTTTCCCCTTCACTTGCAACCATTCATTCATTCATTCAACAAGCTGTTTATTAAGTGCATATTATATTCCAGGCAAAATAACCAAGCATTTATTAAATGCATATTATATTCTAGGCACAATAAACAAGCATTTATTAAGTGCCTATTATATTCCAGGCACCATGTAACTAGAAAGATAAAAATGAAATAATTCTTACCCTCAAGGTGCTTATATTATGGTGAACAACAATGCAGACGCACAATTCTGTAAGTTAAAAATAGATTTCCTTCATTATGAACCATTATTCTAAGAAGAGTCCATATTATTTTGAGAAGGCTTCACCAGAGGGCTCCAAGACACACAAAAGAGGTTAGGAACTGCTGGGCTAAATGAGCTCTAAGGTCCCTTCTAGTTCTAAATTCTCTGATTCTGGAAAGCCTTCCCTGACTCCCCTCCCCCTGGAAGTCTTGTCTCTCCTCAGGTACTTTAAGCACCTTTTCTGGACCTCTCCTTTGCCCCCAAGTAATACTAAGAATAGTTCATATTCATATTATACTTCAGAATAGAGACTGGACCTGTGATTTCATTGGAATGGGAAACATCAGGGTGAAAAAAACTCCCTTTGCTAATGCAAGTTAGCACCTTCTATTCTCTGCCCAGAGCAGTAGAAGGTCAAGGGGCTTGCCCGGGGTAACATAGCTATTAGGATGTATCTGCTGGTTGAACTGGAACACAGGTCTTCCTGTCTCCAGGGCCAGATCTCTATCCACTATGCCACCCAAAGAAGTTAATACAGAGTAATGAGGGAAGTGGGGGTGGAGAGTAAAGGACTCTTGCAGGAAGAAGTAATTCTTGACCTAAGCCTTGAAGGAAGTTAGGGATTCTTTTGTTATTCATAATAACTCATACATGTATAGAAGTGTAATATTTATGCAGCATTTTCCTCTGATCCATCCTGGCTGTGTAACCCTGGGCAAGTCACTTTATTTCTCCAAGTTCTTGGCAACTCTAACTCTGTGTAAGTTGAAGGAAACATGCCAACCTGTATTAGTAAAAGGAATTTCATCACCCGGGAGTTCCCCATATTAGTGAAATCAGATTTGCAGCCCCTATCGGCATCCTATTTTATTCACAACAAATTCTGTAAGGTAGGTAACACTAGTATGTATTATCAACCCTATTTTCCAGATAAGGAAACAGTTTGAAAGAAGTTAAGTGATTTTTTTCCCCCTGGTCAGAGCTACAAAGGTACACAGTTGAAGGAAGGTTCATCTTCCAACATGACCCACAGTGGGGAACGAGTCTGCTGCACTCCCCAAGCTTTCAGGCAGGCAGACTCTTCTCGACCTAGAGTCAAATCCAGAATACTGATTTTTGATGGGGATGAGGAGAGGGACCAGGGATTCTTGCCACCTTTTTTTTTTCTCCCTTACCACTTTGCTTTGCTCTCTTGACATCTCTAGTATGCCTCCTGGCTCCGTGGGTCTCCAGACCTCTCTCTACCATGGCCATTTACAGTTCTTTCTCTCCTGTAGGTAGAGCTTCATGTCCATCTGGATGGAGCCATCAAGCTTGAGACCATCTTGTACTATGCCAAGTAAGTACATGAAGGGGATGGGGGGCTGATTGTGTCTGCTGGTAGGAGGGATTAAGACAAGAATTTATGCCTTCCCACCTCAGCTGGCTGTTAAGGAGCCAATATGTTCTGATAATTAGTGTCTCCTCCCTGCAATTACCTTATATTTATCTTCTATGGGATGGGGGTGGACCAGTGATTCCACTGATAACAGGGAACTTGGCAGATGAAGAAACTCTATGCAGTTTGGCACCTTTCTCTGAAACTTAAACTCTCAGAGAGCTGCCTAGAGCACAGAAAGTTAAGTGACCTTCCAAAGGATGAACAACCAATATGTCTCAGAGGTGAGACTTGAACCCCCTCGGACACATGTTCTTATGCCCACTTGGGGCAGAGGGTGAATGTAAAAAATGTAGAATGTAAAAAAATGTTAAAAATTAAAAAAAATTTGAAGCCAGGCTGGGATGGGTGCCAGGGTGTCTTGGGAGTGAATACTGAATTCCAAGGAGCTAAAAGGAGTTTGGGAACCTGTTGTTGGGAGAGCATTAAGCTTGGGAGGTGATACAACCCAGGTTGCTGACCATTGTCTGATGAAGCCTTTTTCTCCAGAGCCCCCATTCCTTTTGTCAGCTTTGGTATCGACTCCTTATCACCTCCTCCCTTGCTGCCGTGGGACATAGTCAGTGGCTGGATCCATCAGGCTCTTGAGCCTGTGGGACTGTGTGGACAACCTTGTAGAAAAGGTTCAGGCACAGCTTTGCAACATTTCTCAATACCAAAGCCATTGGGTCCGAATGTCCGAAGCCCATCAGTAATCAGAGAGGACCACGAAACCATGGCAATAATTTACCTTTCCTGGCATAGAAGGTGTCCTAAGCCTGAGATAGGGAGTATATCTCCTGAGACAGGGAGCATTATCTCCATTTTACAAATGAGAAAACTGGTTCATAAAGCTTAACTGTATCCCCTTGAGGGGTTACATAGCAAGTTATATAGGCTCAACTCGGACCAGGACCAGGACCAGGTTGTTGTGTTTGCTGTTTCTCAAAGAGATCATGCATGGGCTATGACTTCAGGTGTCTTAAATGTGACCTGAAACCAGAGTAAGGTTTCAAAGGGCAGTGGCTGGTAGCTGCCAGATTTACCCACCCAGCCTAGATAGGAAGGAACCTTGAGGGGAGGAAGGGCTGGGTTGTCTCTGTTTATCCTTAACCCATCCAGGCTAAGCAGCAATATGGACTGGTCTTAATCAGGTCATTAGCAGCAGCCGTTGGGAACAGAGATGGGACCAAAAGGGAAGGAAACGCCTTTAAAAGGACAGGGAAGATAAAGAACCCTCATTAAGAGGATAAGAAAAGTCTAGAACACTCTTTATGGAGATAAGAAAAGTATTAAGAGCTTGGGTAGGGAGGAAGGAAAGGGAGCTGCCTGCTATGTTAGGGTTTCTCATAGAATATTAATTGATTTATTTCTTTTTAAGTTTCCCTCATCAGATAGGGTGGAGAGTAAGCTAAGGAGTGGTTGGTTATTAAGGGTCACAAGAACATTGTTTTTCTGGAATCTAAGGAGCACAAGAAAAGCCTGGGGCATGATGTCATAACAGAGGTCAGATAAGGCAGAGGTTTGGCCTTCAGGGAGGCAGCTGAGGTTTGGAGAGGCCTTTGGCAGCCACGTATGTCAGTGAGCTTTGAGAAAACAGGTGGGACTTGATTCAAATGCCAAGAGAAAGAAAAATCCCATGTGTGTCAAAATAGTCATAACAGCATATTTTGTGTATTCAGTCTGAATAGGATATAGATTCTTTCTCCCCTTCCCTGGGTGTGGAATGGCAAAGCTATCCCTGTGATCTTTAAGAGATAACATTGAAAGAACTCTGTACTTAGAGTCTGGAAAGGCCTGGGTTTGAATCTTACCTGCTGGACTGAGTTCTGGTGCTTACCCTCTTTGTGATCCTGGGTAGGTCACTTAGCTTCTCTGTGCCTCAGTTTCTCCTCCTGTAACATGAAGATAATGATAACTTACATTGAAGTACCAGTAAGATAGAGTGGATAGGAATCAGGCTCTGGGGTCAGGAAAACCTAAGTTCACATACCTTCTTGAACACTTTCTAGCTGTTTGACTGGGGACAAATCATTTAACCTGCCTGGACTCCAGTTTCCTCATCTGTAAAATGCTGCCTGCTAATCTGAGGTGCTATATCCTATAACTTCAATATGTAGCTTATGCTTATGTGTTTTTTCCCTCCCTTGAATAACCACCACTAGTTTATCTTTAAAGTTTTTCCATCAAAAAAGTACAACTTTACCAACTTTCCTTAGTTGTTTAAAAAAAAACCTTTATTTAAAAAAAAAGGTTTAATTATGCATAGGATGTGACCAGATTATCTTGAAAGTACTCCTCTTAATAGGAACACTTTATTTTCAATTCTTGTATGGTCAGAACGGAATATTAGCACAGATACTTGAGCAATCTTTTGAGTTCTTGTAGCCAGGATGGCATTTTTCAATGACGTTTATGTTGCCATCCTATTCAAAGGATTGTAATGATTTCTAAAAGGAAATACATTAGAGATTTCTTCAGCAGGATCATATATGGACTAGAAAGCCTCTGGGGTCCCTTTCATCTCTAGATCTGAGACCTGATGAATGCAGGCAGGCACAGAACAGGCCATAGAGTAGGAAAAGCATTGGATTTGCGCTTGAGTCCTGGTCCTGTTACTTTCTTTCTTTGTAATTTGGGAGAATTCAGTTTCTGTGCCTTAATTCCCTCATCTGTAAAACAAAGAGGGGTAGGATAAATCATCTCTCTAGCTCCTTCCAGCTCGATGACTTTTGAGTCTACACCATTCAAGGCAAGCGTGGGTCTAGAAAGAGAGGGGAACATGGTTTAGAAGGAGAAAAGGGGAAGAAAGATGCCAGCCTGGAGCTGGACTCAGAGAAACAACTGGAGACAGAGGTCACCAGTGAGGGATGGCAGTTTATGCTAAGGCAATTTGGAAAAGGAAAGTGATAAGCAGGGGATGGGTAGTACTAGGTAGCCTCTCCATCAACAGCATCCCTAGCATTGTGCACTTAGAAGAGCCCCTACCTCCTCAAGCCTGTCAGACTAAGGGCTGCAGGCCTCTTTGCCCTCTTGACCCACTCCCTTGTCCATCTCCAAGTGGGTGGTGGTAGTAGCCTGTGAGGGGGGCAGGCCTGGAGTCAGAGGAAGTCTGTGGCGCCTGCTCAGGCCCAGGAATTGTTGAGCCAGCAATCAGTACCCTGATAAGTCTCTTCCTGGCATGAAGCCAGGCAGGACCATGTCCCTGCCCAGAGGTCACACCCTCTTATGCTGAGAAGGGAGTCTGCACTCAGGGTAAGTCTCCCACTGAGCCCTTAGGGGAGAAAGCCCTGAGTCAGCAATGATTTATAGCCCTTCTGAGTTTTGGTGGATGGTTGAATTTCTCCCACATTTCATATGGGCCCCTTCCCTGTAAGGATCTCATGAGGAGAAGATTGATGATCCCTCTCTCTCTCTCTCTCTCTCTCTCTCTCTCTCTCTCTCTCTCTCTCTCTCTCTCTCTCACACACACACACACACACACACACACAAGCGGGCACACTCACATTCACTTATCCACATGTTCATCCCTTCCTGTTTCAGTTCAGGCTTATGATATAAACTATTACAAATATGTATTAAGAGTCCTAGAAAATTGGCAAAGGTGACAAAAAATGGAAATAATCCGTATTGGAAACATATGCACACTAATACTCTTTTTTTTTTGTGAGGCAATTAGGGTTAAGTGACTTGCCCCAGGGTCACACAGCTAGTAGGTGTCATGTATCTGAGGCCAGATTTGAACTCAGGTCCTCCTGACTCCAAGGACTGAGCTCTGTCTGCTGCACCACCTAGCTACCCCTAATATACTCTTGGTAGAGCTGTGAATTGTTCCAACCACATGGTAAAGCAATTTGGGTTTATGCTAAGAAAGTGATTAAAATGTCTGTACCCTTTGCTCCAAATTTCCCATACCCCAAAATGGCCAATGACAAAGGGTCCATACGGACCCAAATAGCCAAATAACTTTTTGTTGTTAAAAACAAAACAAAACACCACAAACCGGAAACAGAGGAGGTACTTATAAATTGGGGAATGACTAAACAAATTCTAGTATGTGAATGTAGTGGAGTTTTACTATGCTGTGAAAAACAACAAATAGGAAGAACTTGGAGAAGCATTGAAAGACACATGAACAGATACAAGCGGACTAGGAGAGTGGTCTCCATGACGGCTACAATAAGGTCCACAGACAGAACAACAACAGCAAAACCCCCAAACCCACACGGAATTATAATGGCCAAGCTTGGTACTAGAAAAGACTTGGGAGAATGTACCTCCCTCTCTTGCTCGTGGGTGTGCAATGTTGCATATACTCATTAGACATGACTGACACATTGGCTAGTTTTGGTGAACTACCTTTTTTCTGCTTTTTTTAATCTTTGGCTAGCTTTTTGGGGTAGGGAGATATTCAGAAACAAATTTCTGAAACAAAAGTGTCAAGAAAAATAGGAAAATTTTAAATGAAATTAGATTTTTAAGGAGCCCTTTATGAGATGCCAAGGTCAGATAAGACATTGCCCTTGTCCTCATGGTCCATGACACGCTTTAATTATAACATCCAGGACCATCTCCTGATGTAGTCATCCTGAGCTACATCTTGCCACCGGACCCAGATGGCTCTGGGGGAGTAGTGAGGCTGGTGACTCTGCACAGCTCTGCCTCACTTAAATCCAATTCACTTGCAAGTCAAGACGACACCCTGCTGATGTCATTGGTCCTCTTCCACAAACAATGATTGTGTTATGTAAGTAACTGCTTAAAAAAGATCATATCACGTGTTCTATAAAGACTAAGTGGGAAAAAGGATTGGAAAAGACTTCTTAGAGGAGGTAGCAGGATTTCACAAAGTGGGAATAGAAAGGAGGGAGGGAACAAGCATTTTATTAAATACCTACTATGTGCCAAGCACTTTACAAATAAGATCTCATTTGATCTCACAACAACCCTGGGGAGGTAGGTTCTGCTATTATGCCCATTTTACAGATGAGGAAACCGAGGCAGACAGAGGTCAAAGTGATCTGCCCAGGATCACTGCAGCTAGTTAAGTGTCTAAGACAGGTCTTCCTGACTCCAGGCCCTGCCCCCTATCTACTCTACCACCTAGCTGCCCCCAAAGAGAGACCATTCTGGGCATGGGAGACATGCCTGTGTACATGGATAGAGGCAGGGGGAAGCAGGCATGAAGTTCAGTTCTGTTGGCACTTAGTGTATGAAGAGGAATCGTGTGAGAACGAAGCTAAGAGGGTAGAATGATGCCAGGTTGTAGAGGCCCTCAAATTCTCAGCTTGGAAGTTTGTTCTTTTCTCATTAGACAGTAGGGAGCCCTGGACGGTTATTGAGCAGAATAGTAGGAGTATCATGAGCAGGATGGACTTATGAAGGGTAGAGGAGACAAGTGGTATTTGGGGGTATAGAACAAAAAGGATGGACCTGGATCTGGGACAGACCTCATAGAGACTACCCAATTCAACTCCCTCACTTTACAGGTTGAAGAAACTGTTGAGGGTGTCTTTTTTTTTTTCCCCGAACAGGTTGAAAGACCCAAGAGAAGTAAGAGTAACTTGTCCTAAATCACACAATTAATAAGTAGCCAAGTCAGGATTTGAACCCAGGCCTTCTGACTCTAAATCTAGTGCTCTGTCCACAGTACCACACTTGCTTCCGTGGGGTTATGGTCCATGTGCCTAGAAGGAAGGTGAGGACCTCAGGAGCGAGCCCTGGCCTCTCTGCTCTGTGGTCTCAGGTTCTCCTCCTGTCTTGTGTGGCTGTTGAAAAATCATGTGGTTTGCTTTTGCTTCCAGGAAGAGAGGAATCCCGCTTCCTGCCAACACAGTGGAGGAACTCCGGGACATCATTGGCATGGATGAGCCGTTGAGCCTCCCCGGGTTCTTGGCCAAATTTGGCTACTACATGCCGGCCATCGCGTGAGTTGTCTGGTCCCCCAGCCCCCGTGACAATGAGAGGCTTGTAAGATTACAGAGATGGCCAGCTAGTGCTGAGAGCTGAAGTCAACTAGTCTAATCTTATCTTATGGGGGAATACATAGCCAAGAGCAGTCCAGTTTACTAACAATGCTAGTCCATCTTAGATTCATGCACCTCTTTATAGCTCATCTTCAGAACCATCACTCATGTCCTCCTCCCAACAACTCTCAGGGAGGGAGAGCCAGCGTGATTATTCAGATTTTATTGAAAGTCAGAAAAGTCAGGCGATTTGCTGAAAAGCACACTGCTCCTAAGTGGTAGAACCAAGGCTCAGACACAGGCTATTCCTACTTTTTTTTTTTTTGGTGAGGCAATTGGGGTTAAGTGACTTGCCCAGAGTCACACAGCTAGTAAGTTATGTGTCTGAGGCCAGCTTTGAACTCAGGTCCTCCTGACTCCAGGGCCGGTGCTCTACCCATTGTGCCACCTAGCTGCCCCTATTCCTACTCTTAATTAAAAAGCCTTCTGTGTTGTTGGGTCTATGAGGAGCACTTTAGGGGACATAAAATGGAAAAGGCTCAGTCCTAGCCCTTGTGAGACTCATAGTCTCGAGGCAAAGACAAGGCAGACACACAAGAAATGAAGAATAAGAGTTAAGCGGATTGTGGAAAAAGTGCTCTAGTTTAGAGAAAGGGTCTGGTGGTTTGGGGTGATCAGGGAGGAGATAAGGCTTGAGCCGAGCAGTGGGGGCTGGGCTAGGTTTGGAAAGGGGGCGGGGCACAGAGGGCTCTGGACAGGGTGAGAAATGCACAGTCTTCTATCATAGGAATATGGGTTATTATTAGGATCGTAGATGGAGTCCAGCCCCCTCATTTTATAGATGAGGAAACGGAGGCCTAGGTAGAGGAAGTGAGGTAGTGACAGACCCAGAATTTGAACCCAGGTCCTCTGACTTATACCAAGGCTCTTTATACTGTACCGAGGGAGTGAGGATGGTGTGTTTCTGAAGGGGCAGTGAGAAGAGCAGAGTGGAGCAGCCTTGAATACCACTGCCCGACAGCCAGGCCTACTGACACTTGGAGGAGCGGCTGGCTCAAGGAAACCCAGGCCTTGAATTTATCCTTCCTCATTGCTCCCAGGCTTTATTCTTCCTGGAAAGTCTCCTCTGGTTTGTCTCTCTCCCTGCCCTTTTCTCTGCCTCCACAAAAGGGCAATAGGCTTCTGGCTTGCTTCAGTTGTTATCTGCCCCTGAGAGTTTGTGACAGGAAGAGGATTGTGGGAGTGTGAGAAACTGCTGTTTCACTGGACACAAGGTTTTCAATCAAATGCTGGCAAGAAAAGACATCTGTCTCCTCCCACAACTGTGCATACCCTCTAACATGCCTATGAACCCATACCTACTCACAGAATATCATGTCTGAAAGAGACCCACAACTTCTCTCCTTCTCCCTCCCTCTCCTCCTTCTTTCTCTCTCCCTCCTACCTTCTCACTTCTCTCTCTCCTTCCCCTTCTCTTTTCCCCCTTCCCTCTTCTCTCTCTCCCTCTCTTTCTCTCTCTCTCTCCCCCCCTTCCCCCTTCTTGCTCTTTCTACCCCCTTCCGCTTCTGTCTTCCTTCCCGCTTCTTGCGCTCTCTCTCTCTCTCTCACACACACGCACACACACACACACACACACAGACAGAGGCACATAAATATGTACTCTTATATTCTTTTGTTTACTTACATACATGTGGGCAGCTAGGTGGCACAGTGCATAGAGTGCTGGACCTGGTATCAGGAAGAAGAGTCTTCCTGAGTTCACATCCAGCCTCAGACACTTACTAGCTGTGACCCTGGGCGAGTCACCTAATTCTGTTTGCTTTAGTAAAATGAGCTGGAGAAAGAAATGTCAAGCCACTCCAGTATCTTTGCCAAGAAAACCCCGATAATTAAGAGCTGGACACAATTGAAAGTGACTGAACAACAAAGGCTTTCCCTCCCCTCCCCTCCCCTTTGCACCCCACCCACCCCACCCCCTCTTGCTACTAGGAATGGAGGTTGTTTTGAGCCCTGCCTTTCTCCTGTCCTCATCCTCACAGGGGTGACCGGGAAGCCATAAAACGAATGGCCTATGAGTTTGTGGAGATGAAAGCCAAGGAAGGTGTGGTGTATGTGGAGGTGAGGTATAGCCCCCACCTGCTGGCCAACTCCAAGGTGGAGCCCGTTCCCTGGAATCAGGCTGAGTAAGTGAGTGGAGAGGGATCAGGGTGGCGTGGAGGGTGCACCTGGTGGAGTCCAAGGCCTGCACCTGGGTAGGCTAGAATTGTAAATGGGCTTATACCCTCTAGCTAGAAGAAGAACCCTAGGTCCATTCTAAATCATAGGATTTAGAGTGGGAAAAGACCACAGAGATTATCTAGTTTGGGCCCCTCTTTTTATAAGAAAGTGATTTACCCAAGGTCACATAGTGAGGTAATAGCAGAGTTGGGACTTTCGGTAATAGCAGAGTTGGGACTTGAACCTGGGCCTCCTGATTCCTATGCTGTGGCTCTTTCCCCAAACTGGTGATCACCTGCCCTGATCCACTAATTTTCCTTTTTAAAAAATGAATTTTTATTGATATCTTTTGTTTTTACACCACCTAAATTTATCCCTGTGTCCCATCCCCTTCACTCTCCCAGAGTGACATCCCTAATCAGAGAATTTCTCCTAACATTCTATCAGAAATGTTTCAAGCCCCTTGGCTCCCCATATGGTAGCAATTTAGCCACTTTTTCCCCAAAACAAGAGATGGGTTGGAGGTGGGGTATAGGCCCAGCTGGAGACAGAAATCTTATTCACTTACCCCTGTTTTCTCATGCCAAGAAAAATGCCACTCACTCCGACTGGCCCACCAAAAACAAAACAAACCCCTCCCTGCCCTGTGCTCAGCTCTGGCCCAGCCAGTGGCTGGGGTTTTCTGTCCTAGTGGGACCTCCAGGCTGAGGGGCTGGCTTCTCCCCCTGCCTGGAGGCCTCACTTCCTTTTTGGGGAATCTCTCTTTCCATACAGAGGAGACCTCACCCCTGATGAAGTCGTGTTTCTCATCAGCCAGGGCCTGCAGGAGGGCGAGCGAGACTTTAACGTCAAAGTCAGGTCTATTCTATGCTGCGTGCGCCACATGCCAAGTAATGTATTCTGGTCCCTCTCCTCACCTTCTCTGGCCTGCCCCTGTCTAGTCCTGATCCTTCCTTCCTTCCTTCCTTCCTTCCTTCCTTCCTTCCTTCCTTCCTTCCTTCCTTCCTTCCTTCCTTCATCTTCCTTTCTATCCCCTCTAACCTGTTTACCTCTTCTTCTCTTCTTTCCTCTCCATCCTTTCTGTTTGTCTCTCTAAGGACCACTGGACCTTTCCAGCTGAAATTGCCAATATGTGCTGTCTCCTGTATTAGAACATGAGCAGCTTGAGAACGGGGACCATCTTATTTTCTTTTGTGTCCCTCGCACTTAGCACAGTGCTTGGCACATAGTGTTTGGTAAATGTTTTTTAATTCATCCATCCCCCTCCATCTGCTCTACCCTGCTCATCTCTCCCTCCATTCTTCCATTCCCCTGCTTTCCTTCCCACCTCCTTTCCTCCTTCTTCCCTTCCCACTTGTGTTCTCATTCCCTCTTTTGGTAGCTCCCATTCTATTCACCTTACCCTCCATCCTCTTCTCTAGGAGCCCAGCACTGGGAACAGATCCTTAGACTAGAAAAGTCAGAGGGAGATGTATGCCTGAACTGGCTTGTCTTCCTTCCCTTACACATGTATTCCTTGTGCCTTTAGCTGGTCTCATACTGTGCCTTGTTTCTGCCTCGGCTGCAGGAATGGCTTCTCAGAGTTGGAAGTAGAGCAGTAGAGGAGATGGGAGACTCTGGCTTGGTGGTCCTGGGAGCTTCCTGGACCCTCCTTTGTCTCTTTAGGGTCTGAGGTTGCCAGCGCTAGAGTTCAGCGATGTGGCAGCATGTAGCCTTGAAACAGATGAGACAGCCAGGAAAGTAGGGGAGGGGGCATCTGCCATTCTTACCATCTGCTAGAAAGTTTTTAAAGTTCTGATTAATTTTTAGAGAAAATTTTTTGTTTTTGTTTTTTTTACTAGTTCTAATTCTTCATAAAGAGCCTCTTCTGGACCTGCCACAAAGAGCAGATACCTATCTGGCAGATATGCCACAGAGATTTAGGGAGATCCAGGAGTCCACATGGCTTAGTGAGGGGGCAGTGTGATATAGCAGATAGAGCATTGTCTTTGGCATCAAAATACCTGGGTTCAGATCCCCAGCTCTGCCCCAGATCTATGCAATCTTGGGCAAGTCATTTCCCTTTCTTCTGGGCTTGTGAGGTTTTTGTTTGTTTTTTACACCCTCAGTGCCAAAAAGAATGCCTAACTCATTGTAGTTAACTCAGTCGGTGCTTGTCAATTGATTTTCTCATTTGTGAAGTGAAAGAGCTAACCTGCCTGACATATCTGGTCCTTGCCAGTTTGCATTTCTATGATCCTGTGAACTGATGAACTCACATGCTTCTGAGGGCCATGAGGAAAGGAACTCAGATAGATCTGAATTCTCAATCTCTCTCTCTCTCTCTCTCTCTCTCACACACACACACACACACACACACACACATGCTATATATACACACCACACACACACAGATGCTATATATATACACACACACACACAGATGCTATACACACACACACAGATGCTATACACACACACACACACACACACACATATATATATGTGTGTGTGTGTGTATGTATGTATATAGTGCTATAGAGTTGCAGTGCTAGCCTAGAGCCCACAGTGAAAGGTGTCAGATAGAACTGGAAGCACCAGTCAATGGGCTTTCTCTCCCACATTGTCCATGATCTGCTGATCCCTAAGCAGGGTCTCACCTGAACATCACATGGTCCCTAAAGCACTTGGGATTCAGTTGGGGGTTGGGGTGTTGTTTCACCCCGGGTAGTCCATCTGGCCACCAGACCTACCCTGTCTGCTTATGGCCAGCAGAGATAGTGGCTCTTGGGCCAGATAGCTTTTCTTCATGTCTTGATCAACAAAGCCTGATGCTTTCTAATGCCAGGCCATTCAGCCCCTGGGTCTCCCCGAGTAAAGGTCTAGGGCTTTTCCTGGGGGCCAGCCCCAGCACTGCTCTATTCTAGAGGACTGCAAGGGTCTGTCGCAGAGGGTCAGAAAGCTACTGCTGCTTCTCTCTAAGCAGTATTGGTTGTGGGTGTAGGGCTCCAAAGCCCTCAGGCTCCCTGGCCAGATGCTTTCAGGTATGGTGGGGTGATTCCCTGTTCTAGGTCTTATTAGCACAGCTTCACTCAGGTACTCTTTGACTGAGTTAGGGTCAGGGCCTATCTGGGTAAGTCAGAACCCAGGTGCTCTGATATTCTGGGGCTGGGCTACATGCCCCAAAAGGGTTTAGTTTATTCCAGTCTTATGGTCATGCTTCCTTTTGAATCAGATTATGAGCTATATATGAGCTAAAAGGGTCCTCAGATTATCCAGTCCGGCCTCCATTTCACAGATGAGGAGATTGAGTCTCATAGAGAAAATGACCCACTCAAAGTCATGCAAATCTTTGAGCTCCAACCATGAACTACTGTTTTCTGTCATCCCACAAGCTGGTAGTGGTTTTTTATTCCTTCAGTTCAGCTGAAAGCAGAAAAATATATGCCCAGATTACAGAGTTGTGCTGGTTCTTTAAATGTGAAGCTGTAGAACTCTGAATTTGGTGGTGTAGACATCTGCAAGGCAGGATTTATGGCATCAAGCTGGGGTGAATTACAGGAATTGGGCATATTCGGCTTAGAGAAAACCTAGGGAGCTCATGGTCGTCATCTCCAAAATGTATGAGGGAGGAGCTATCACATAGAAGTGAGATCAGACTTGTTTTGCCTGGCTCAAAAGGGCAGAATGAGGAGAAATGACTGCAAGTTGCAGAAAGACATATGTTCTTCTTTCTTTCTTCTTTTCTTTTTTTCAGGCACTTGAAATTAAGTGACTTGTCCAGGGTTACACAGCTAGTATGTGTCAAGTGTTTGATCTGAGGCCGGATTTGAACTCAGGTCCTCCTGACTTCAGGGCCGATACTCTATCCACTGCACCACCTAGCTGCTGCAGAAAGGCATATTTTCACTGAATGCAAGGGAAAAAAATCCCAATAATGAGATCTGTTCCGAAGTAGCATGGGATACCCTAGAAGGAAATGGGTTTCCTATTTTTTTTTGAGGTAATCAGGGTTAAGTGACTTGCCTACAGTCACATAATAATAAGTGTCTGAGGCCAGATCTGAACTCAGGTCCTCCTGACTCCAGGGTCAGTGGTTTATCCACCTAGCTGCCTCTGGGTTCCCTATTGCAAACATTCAAGGAGAGGCCAGATGGGTATAGTGTAGAAGGGATTCCTGTGATTGGACTGGGTGACCTCAGATCCTTTCAATGGTGAGATTGTATGATTTGGGATGTCCTCTCATGACCCATGCTGCTTCCGTGGGCAGAAATGGAAATGGGCAGCATGGGTTGTCTGGTTACAGCCCTATCATGATTCCATTTATGTGCCGTAGTTGCAGCTAGCCTTACCCTCAACTGATGGCAGGTCTGCATACCTATAGCCCCTCATTAGCCTTGGAAGGCTTGTTTCTCAGTGCTGGGGCATTTGTCTCCTGCCAGGCCAGTGGGAGATGGACACAAGTGGTAGTTTCTTGTATGCTAGTGCTTGGTGCCTGCTTTGCCTACAGCCTGATTCCTTTCAGGTTCAATGGGCTGCACTCACATATGGTTGGGGTCTTACTTACAGACTGGTCCCCTGAGGTGGTGGAACTCTGTAAGAAGTATCGCCAGCAGATGGTGGTGGCCATTGACCTGGCTGGAGATGAGACCATCGAGGACAGTAGCCTCTTCCCTGGGCATATACAAGCCTATGAGGTAAGGATGGGTAGTGGGGGTCAGAGTGGCACTGGGAGAGGGTGGCAACAATTTATGCTTCCCAGCCAAGAGACATGTGAGCAGTTTAAAGGATACAGAGCTTTTGAATTCTGTTTGCTGCTAACATTTCTGTAGGCTGCGAAGGTGAGGTTCAGTATAGTGGTAGAACAAATTGGCCGGCATCCTGACTCTGCCATTGACTAGCTATGCAACCTTGCAGTCAGTTTTGTTCTCTGGACCTCAGGTCACTCCTATAAAATGAAGGTGGCCTTTAAGGTTCCTTCCATCTCTACTATTCTATTCTGATTTCTCCTTTTCCTCATTTCCTCAAGCCTCCTGGCTATCCATGTCCTCTCTTCCTCACCTCAAGCGGGTCAATTCCTCCTGTGTTATGAACTATTGCAGGAGACAATATCTGCTGCCATGAGTAATGGTAAGGGCTTCTGGGAGACTGAGGTTACAGGCCCTCTCAGGTACAGACTAAAGTGAAACATTAACTGGATCTTTGGAGGTCGTCATCCCCTACGACCCCTTGGGGCTGAGAGGGCCTTGGAGAGGGGTGCAGCCTGCTTAAAAATCGTTTCTCTTAGTCCCTACCCCCACAGACACAACCGTCTCTTTCCTGTGCCTTTACAGGAGGCAGTGAAAAGTGGCATCCATCGGACAGTTCATGCTGGAGAAGTGGGATCTGCTGAGATTGTACAGCAGGTAAGGCTTGGAGTCGGGCAGAGAGGCTGGGGGTGTCCGTGTCTGGGTCCTGCTCTCACTCTCCACCTCCCCTCTACTGTAGGCAGTGGATGTTCTCCATACTGAGAGGATAGGCCATGGCTACCACGCTGTGGAAAACACTGCCCTGTATGATAAGTTGCTGGAGGAGAACATGCACTTTGAGGTGAGTGGGTTGGATCGATTGAGCCTTCTAGTATACATCTGGGGATGCTCTGCCTAGGATGTGGCATCCTCACTCCCCTCATCCATGGACTAAGTCTTGGCCCTCTTCCCACCTGTCCTGGGGGAGACATAATACACTGTAGCGCTCCCTCTCATGTAGCGGAAAAATACCCTGGCTTTGGAGTCAGAAGCTGGGTTTGAATTACGCCTTGGCTACTTCCTCACTGTGTGACCCAGGTGACTCATTTTATTGGTTCATAGATGTTTAGAACTAAAAGACATTAGAGATCATGTAGTCTAGCTGTCTCCTTTTATAGATAGGTAAATAGAGACCTATATAGGGGAAGTGAATTGTACAAAGTCATACAAGAAGGAAGCAGCAGAATCAGGATTTGAACCCATGTCTTTGGACTCTGAATTCAGTGTTCATTCCATTACGCTGTCTTCTTGGGCTTCATTTTCCTCAGCTGTAAAATGAAGGAGTTGGATCAAATGATTTCTTTGAGGTTTCTGCCACATCTGGCATTTCCCCAACAGTGTTTCTCATTCTTCAAAGCATCATTTCTCACCCAGGTATGCCCCTGGTCGAGCTATCTCACAGGAGCCTGGAAGCCGGACACCCTGCATGCAGTCATACGGTGAGCTGGTGCCCTTCTGGTCCCTGCCGGGACCTTCAGGGAAGCACGGAATGTCTGGTTGCAGTCCTAGGATGGCTTCACTTATGTGCTATACTTGGGGCTAGCTCTGTCCTCAACTGATGACTACCTTGTGGTAGTCTGCAGGCCAGAAACATGTCACTAGCCTTGGCAGGCTTCTCTATCCACTGGGGCATCTGTCTCCTGCCAGATCACCGAGGGATCGGACACAAGTGGTGGTTTCTTGTATGGTAGGGTTTAGTGCCTGCTTTGCCTGCAGCCTAATTCCCCTCAGGTTTGTTGGGCTCCACTGACACATGATTGGGGTCTTACCTACAGGTTGGTCCCCCTGCAGCCCTGGTGCCTTACTTTCCTGGGTCTCTTTGCTAGTGCCATGGTCCTAAAGTTGGACTTTCTCATTCCCTGCTTCCTATACCTTAGGACAGTTTCCCGGGTACTCTGGGCCTTCAGGCCTTCTCCTACTGGTGGCATCTTCATTCCCTCCCACACCATGTGTCCACCTTTCTGGAAGTCCCACACCCGGGGATGTGAATCCACTGACCTATAAAACACATTATATGATAGTTGTCTAACCCCTTCTGTGAGACGAGACTGTCTTATTGTTAGAGGTAGTACTCTGCAAAATATGTATGTTTAATACATATTTGAATTCACAAATATGATAGGCCCAGAAGTGTCTTCAGGCCCCTGGGTAGTAATGGTGGGTGGGTGAGTCCTGTGTTCCTCAGGGCAGAGACACTTACCAGCATGAGAAGGGCCGTGAGAGCCAGCAGCTGCTCTAGGCTCACTAAGGCCAGGCCTGAGCCCACGACAGCGAGCAGCTTAGGGCCACAGCTGTTTTCTAGCAGGGATTCACCTGTGCTTTCCTTTCCTCATCTCTCTCATCTAGATTTAAGGATGATAAGGCTAACTATTCACTCAACACAGATGACCCCCTCATCTTCAAGTCTACCATTGACACAGATTACCGCATGGTAAAAACGCAAATGGGCTTTACTGAGGATGAGTTTATAAGACTGGTAAGTGACTGGGGGAAAGTAACATGACAGTAACACTGGGAAAGAAGAGGGCGAACCCACAGGGGTGCTTGTGCTCCAGCTCTTCCCCCACCCCAAGGGGCTGAGGGGCTGCTGCTTGCTTCTCCAAACTAGAAAAGGGTCTTAGGGTTCCTCCATAGCTCTCCCTTAGGGAAAGCCCACCTTGAGCAACCCCTTTAGGCTAGAGCTATAATCCCATTTTTAGACAACATTTGCCATACTAAAGACCAAGGGAATCGGAGACCCGGTCATCAATCCTCTATCTTATAACAAGCCCTTACCCTCTTCTTGGCCTGCACCAAAGTTTCCTATATATCTCTCTGGAGCAGAGCATAGTGGAAATAGCCCTGGACCAGGAGGTGACCTGCTAGCTAGTTCCCCATTCTGATATTGCTAACTGTGCAACCTTATCCATGTCACTCTGATACTTGAATCTGTTCCTTCCTACATAAAGCCAGGGGGCTTGTACTTTGCTCGGTGTTTGAAAGTCTAACACCATTTGCCACATTGGTTCTTCTAGAATATCAATGCAGCCAAGTCCAGCTTCCTTCCAGACAATGAGAAGAAGGAGCTCCTTGACCAACTGTACGAGGCCTATCAGATACCACAGCCAGTCTCTAAAGGTAGATTTGTGTCCTGGCTTGGGGTCCACTTTGTCTCCTTTGACCATTCTCAGAAACTCCCCCCAGGGTTGCATGTTCTTTCCTTAAGGACATATTCTTTCCTCTGTCCTTGGAAGGGAAAGCTATTGGTGTTCTCTTGGCATGGTTCCCTCCCCTGGGAAAGCCCAGTATCTCCAGGTAAGGGCCTAAAGAAATTCAGAAATAGATTCAGGGCCCCTCATAACCTTAGTGTCCCCTGAAGAGGAAGAGTTTGCCCTGAGCCAAATATAGGCTCAGGATTCTAGAGTACATGGGGATAGCTGAGACCCAAAGAACATGAATCTCTGAAAGTCATAGGATCTAAACTTGGGAGAAATCTTAGAGATCTAGTTCAAGGTCCCCCCCTTCCCCCCATTTTACAGACAAGGAAACCAGGCCTATAGAGAAGTGACTTTTCAATCAACCAATAAACATTTATTAAGGGCCTACTATGTGCCAGGCTCTGTGCTAAGTGCTAAGATCATACATATAGATAGTATATAGTAGAGATAGGCTATGAATTTGGGCCCTGGGTGAGTGATAAAACCTTCCTAACTCTGGCTTCTTTGGATTCACCCAGTGTCGGAGTGATGCTGCCTCCAACTCAACAGAGCAAGAGAGAAAAACTCCTGATCCCATAATGCCTCAGCAGCCACTATGCCAAGACTCAGGAATCAGACTCAAGCTTCCTTCCCAGTAGGGTAGAGCTGCTATAATCTTGCCTATTTTCTTTCATGGGACAATATTGATTAGCAGATCAACTCTTTTCCCACTGTACATACAGCCAGCTGTGCATTAAGATACCTCGGTGCAAAACATTTGTCTTGTATAGACTGCTCGCCACCCACAAGACTCAGGGCTTTTTCTTATAAATCTTTTAAAAATAACTTTGCTGAGATGACCGACTGCCAGGGGCCAAGTCTGAGGCCCCTCGGAAGAAGTGATCCTGCTGGGTGCTGAGGTGGGTGGTGGTGCTCAATCAGTAAACTAATCGAATCAGTTTGTGTGTTGCTAAGTTAGTCCAAGATTGAAATTTGTCTCTGGTTACTTTGGGGTGGGAGGACACAGCTGTGCACACATGTCCTGGCTCTTGCCCCACTGAAAGGCCGCAGCTGAGCCTGGTGCTGGCCTTCTGCTCTGCAGACCCCGGGCTCAGTTTTTGGCTTGAAGAGAACAAGGTGTCTCAGAATCACCGCCTGCTTCTCTTCAGTGCGCTGACCTGGTACTGCAGGGGGCAGGAGGCACTGAGGTCTCTCAGTGATCACCATGGGGCATTCTGGGAGGTGAGAGAGAGAGAGAGAGAGAGAGCGTGTGTGTGTGTGTGTGTGTGTGTGTGTGTGTGTGTGTGTGTGTGTGTGTGTGTGTCTGCTTGCAGGGAAACACTCTGGCCATTATCATAGTGTTTTACAGCGACCAAGCATTTTCCCATCTGCTATCTGCAAGATAGCTCTGATTTCGTGGAGAGACAATGAACATTTATATAGCACTTCCTATGTGCCAGGCACTGTGTAAGAGCTTTACAAATATTATCCCATTTGGTCCTCACAACAACCCTGGGAGGTAGGTGCTATTATGACCCCCATTTTACAGATGAGGAAACTGAGGCAGACAGAGGTAAAGGGACTTGCCCAGGGCCACACAGCTACTAAGTGTCTGAGGGCAGATTTGAACTCGCATCTTTCTAATTCCAGGCCTGGTGCTCTATACTGTGTCACCAGCTGCCACCTTTGCTGTGAGAAAGTGCTCAATTGGGAATCAAGTGAGCCAGGTTTGAATTAAATAACCTGTGTATCATACCTATATCGGGTGGCACCGAAAGGACTAGAACCCAGGTCTCTTGACTGCCAGCTCAATGTCCTTCCCACTACTCCAAGCTGCTGCTAACAGTGGGACTATTAGCATTTTCCTGGCCATTCTAAATTCCACTGGAGTTTGAGGTGGCAGAGCTTAAGTTTCTGTAAGGGAGGGTCTTAGGACAACACAACTTAAAGATAATATTTAATATTTCAGGAAGAAAAGGAAAATCAATCACACAAAAGGTCTGAATTTATTTTCCAAGTGGTAGGCATCACGTGTCTTTGTAGAAAGGAGACACAACTTAGTAAAATTGGGAAATAAAATGATCCCCTTAAAAATGTGTTGGGAAAAGGGCAGGAATCATTCTCTCTGAGCTACACAAGTCAAAGAGTTTAGATTAAAATACCGCCCCCCCACCCAATGCTTCCTCACCACCCCCTCTCCATGGAAATAAAAAGCAGATCTCCATTGTCTTTTCCTCCCCTCCTTACCGGCCTCCCCCCCCCCCAAGGTGGATAATATTTAAAGTCAAAGTTTAAAAAGAGTAAAAAGGAATTAATTCAGCTGGGTTGGGAAGGATCTCTCTCTTGTTCCTAAGGGTCACAGATGAGGCAATCAGCAGCCCTGAGGATAGGGTGCTCCCTAAGGTCAACAACCAGGTTTTATTCATCTTTTTTTGCTTCCTTCAGAGGAGGCACTCAGGAAATTTAATGAAGTGGATTAAGTGGGTCAGTATGAGGGATGAGCGATGATGTCTCCCCTAAGAGGAAGTGGGAAGGGACCTGGCTTCTATCTGTCCTCCAGAGGAAAGGAGCAGGTGATACCTCCCCATTCCCACCCCACAGGTATAAACCAAATAAATAAGGTTTTGAATTACCAAATACACTAGACTAGATGGGCCTGGAAGAAGGGAAGGTCCACAGTAGGCAAAACCACAGGGTTTCCCTAGGTTGGGGTAGGGCTCTTTAAGGCACCTCTGGAGGCTAGCCTCAGTCTGAGGTCCCCATAGCAGGGCAAACCTGCCCTGAGCACAGGCTTCCTCTGTGTGGGGGGTGGTGGTGGAGGGGTGTGGACAAGAGGAAAAGGAAAGTCTGAGAAGGTCCACATGGCTTCATTGTGCCCAGAAGGGTTACTGTAGAAGGAGAGAAGTGGTCCTTGGGGAGAATGCTGCCAAGTTTGCCTCTTGGGAAGCCCAGGCTGCTTGCTTCTTCCTTCAGCCACTGGACAAAGGGAATGGGACAGGGGCAGCTCTCAGGATGTGGCAGTCCCCTCATTCCCTTCAGGCCTGGTACCAGCTTCCTTGTCTGATGCGTTTATCTCTGCCTGCCCTTCTGAAAAGAGAAAGAAGGTTGAAGTAAGAGGATGGACAATATTCCTAAGTTAATTAAATGGAAAGGAGGGTCTATTTTGTATGACCTTGAACAAGTCATTTCCCTACTATGGACCTCAGTTTCCTACTCTCTAAAATGAGAAGGCTGGTGTAGATGACCTTTGTCCTATAGAGTGACATTTAAGGTTCTAAAGTTGCAGTTCTGGTATTTATATCCTTCATTCTAAGGCTCCATCTAGGTCTAACCCTCTACGTGCTGAGGTCCCATCTAGTTTTGATGGTCTGCGTCCTAAGGTCACTTTTGGGTCTACAGTTTCATGACTCACAGGCTCTGTCCTGTCACCCAGAGGACACTTGCCTGTTCCTTCAAGAGCCAGCTCCTCCATGTTCCCTGTCAGCTTCCTCACGCTCACGGCTGCCGAGTCGTCCTGGATGTCAGGGACGGCATTCCTACGGCCCGTTCTGTCACAGGAGATGAAGTCTGTGTATGAGGATTCAACCTCCATCACGCCTCTTGCATTGCTGAGCAGGGCTGTGGAGAGGAGAAAGAAGGCAGGCAAGCATTCTCAGTGTGTTTATGACTGCTCTCCAGGGGAGCACGTATCTTGTGTTTTCTTGGGCTTAGAATCAGCAAGAAGGAAGTTAAAAGGAGGGGAATCTCAGCTGAATAACAATGAATTTCCTAATAGCTAAAGCTATTGGAGTGGAATGGTATGCCTCAGGAGGTAAGAAGTCCACCATAACTGGAGTCTTCAAGCAAAAGCTCAAAGGGAGTGTTGTGGGGGGACATTCATACTTCAGGTGGGTGTTGGCACTGCTGGCCAATTAAAGTCCCAGCTCTTGAGATTCTATGATTTTACTGTGTATGAGGCTCTGCTAGGTGCCGTGGGGAAATAAAATCATTAAAGTGCAGTCTTTCCACACCCATTAAACGGATGTTCTCCAACAGTCTTTCCTTGGCCTTTTTCTCTCCCTGTGCACTCTCCCTTAGCACACTCAGAGTTTCAACTGTTAACTCTAGAAAGCTGTATCTGTCTCTCTAGCCCTGATTTACCTTTTGAAAGGAATAGTCAGTCAAGAAGGGTGATCTTAGTCTGTCTACACAAGGGGACATATTTGAGAGATGTTGCATAGGTGACATCAATAGGCCTTGGCAACAGCTTGGACATGGCATGTGAGGAGGTGAGAGATAGTGAGGAGTCCAGGATGACTACGACTCCTAGGTTGCGAGCCTCAGGGACTTTGAGGATGCTGCTGTCCTCAACAGTAATAGAGAAGATGGGAGGAGATCTGAAGGGAAAGATAATGAGTTTAGTTTGGGACATGTTAAGTTTAAGATGACTGTGGGACATGCATTTAGAGATGTGAAAGTAGGTCAGCAGAGAGGTTGAGGCAGGACAGGTAGATCTGAGAATCATTAGCATAGCAATGATAATTAAATTCATGGGGCTGATGAATTAGTATATAGAGAGAAGAAGGCCCAGGACAGAGCCCTTTGGGGCACGTGCAGTTAGAGAGCATGGTTGGGGGTACAGCAAAGGAGACTGAGAAGGAGCAGTCTGCTAGGTAGAAGGAGAAGGAGAGAGTGTGACAAGAAAACCTAAGAGAAAAGAGGGGAGGGTGATCAACAGTGTCAAAGGCTGCAGAGAGGTCAAGAAAGAAGAGGATTGAGAAAAGACCATTAGATTTGGCAATTAAAACAGTATTAATAAATTTGAAGAAAGCTGTTTCAGTTGGACGATGAGGCTGTATTTTAGGGGGTTAAGAAAAGAATGTGCCAAGTGATAGTGGAGACACCTGGTGTAGATGGCCTGAAGCATGAATTTCCCTTCACAACATTCCCTAGTTCACCATGTTCGAAACCTCACCTCATCAATTACTAAGTTACTGTGGATGCCCCACCCAAAACATCTGCCTCTGTTTCCCCACTCCCACTCCAGTGCCTCCTCATTACCACTCACCCAAGGTATTGAAGTAGCCCCTCCCACCTCCACTCTCTTGCCCTTCAACAATCTGTCTCGGTAAGTTTGTTGTGATGAATATTTGCTGAATTGAATACTTGCCAGAATAACCTTCCCACAGATCTTGACAACAGATGTAGTGGGAAGAGCACCGGGCTCTGAGTCAAGTGACCTGATTTTGAGTCCTGGCTCAAACCTGAGGCAAGCCACTTCACTTTAGTTTCCTCACCTATAAAATGAGAACAATAATTGTGTTCCCTGCCAATCAGTCAGTCATGAGACATTTGTTAAGCACCTACTATGTGCCAGGCATTGTGCTAAGTGTTGGTAACACGTTCAACAAGTTCACAGTCTGATGAGGGAGACGACATGTAAACAACTCTGTACAAGCAGCTCCAGACAGAACAAATTGAAAATAATTCACAGAAGAAAGGCACTAGAATTAAGAGGAATTGGGAAAGGCTTTCTGTAGAAGGTGGGATTTTAGCTGAGACCTGAAGGAAACCAGCAGTAGGAACATTGCAGGCTAAGGGGATAGCCATTAAAGAAATGCCCAGAGTTGGGAGATGGAAGGGGCTTGTTTGAGGACCATCAAGGAAGCCAGGGTCACTGGATCACAGGATACATTGGGGAAGGGGGGTAAGAAGACTGGAAAGGTAGGAGGGACCAGGTTGTTCAGGGCTTTGAATGTCATACTGAAGATTTTATCTTTGATCCTAGAGGTTATAAGTAGCCACTAGAGTTTACTGAATAGGGGGTGACATGGTCAGACCTATACTTTAAGAAGATGGAGGGAGCAGTGGAACAATGACAGACCATAATCAGATACGACAACGTCAGAGTTCATGAGTGTGGAAGTTCAGGGTGCATCTGTAGACGATGGCAGCATCTGGGGTATTATCAATTCGGTGTATAGCTGCAGTGGGGTGGCGGAGTAGGACATGGGAAACAAACGAAGAACTGATTGGAGGACAGGGTGCCTGAGGGAGCACCAACATGTACAAAGTCCCCTTGTAGGAAGGCAGGAATTGGAGAAGGAAGGCTATGATCCAGGCACTGAACTCATTAAGGAAAGAACAGGTGCGTCCCCGAGGTTGGTAGACAACAGCTACTAGAGTTTTGATTTCGTGGCAGACGTGGATTGAGTGAACCTCAAAGGAAGAGCGGTTGCTGAGTGATGGCGGCAGAAGGTGAGCATGGAAGTAGCAATGGGGAGCAAGGAGTATCTCACCACCCCTATCTCATGTCTGATGATGACTGTGAATGAGCTTCATTGTTATGAAGCAATATAAATGTATGTATATACACATACACATAGAATGTTAGCTATTTGCTCAGTCCATAATTTGTGGTACAGACGGTAAAAACCCACAGGAAGTTGGAGGAAGGAGAGCCTAATATAGCTGGACAATTAATTCAAGGAAAACCCAGAAAGGGAAAATATCGTGCCTAAGACCACGGAGCACAAGCCCGCCGGAAACTTGGGTGTTCAGACGCCTGCCTCGCTGTCTACGGATCCCTCCTCCCTGCAGCGCTTACAGCATTCTCTGACTCTGGGCTGTCATCGGAGTCTCCGAGGGACCTGAACTCCATCAGAGGCAATGCCCAGGATGCTCCAGCAGATGGTGCCCTTTCTGCACTTTTCCATAACGATTAAGGTGCCGTGGCCCCTGGGCATGCTCCACTGACATTCAGTTTCAGTGTCACTGATATATTAAAAAAAAAAAGTAAAAATCACAAAATGAGGATAAATGAGCTGCTGGTTTAGGAATTTTTCCTTTCTGAAAAAGCAAGGTTCTCAATTCTCTAGGAAGAGAACTAGGATCATGGATCACTGGATCACAGACTACACTGAGTCCAAACCCCTCATTTTACAGAGAAAGAAACCGAAGCCCAGAGAGACTGAATCTTCCCGGGGTGACTCACACTGCAAAGGAAGTGTCTGAAGAAGAATTAGAACCCCGATCCTCCTGACTCTAACTGCTATGCCCTGCTGCCTCTGTTAGAATCGTGGCAGTCTGCATGTAGACAGCACTTAACTTTTTATAAAGCTCTTCATAGGGGGTGTCTCCAAAGCCCAAGTGCACTAGTAAGCCTTTAATAGCCTTAACAACTTAAAACTGCACTAACACTTTGGGGACACCCAGTGGATAGCTGGAGCTCTGCAGCAGCAGCTGTACACTTGCTAGAGAGAATATGATGGTCACCATTCTATAGAAGGTTAAACTGTAGGGTTTTGTTTTGTTTTGGTGAGGCAATCAGGGTTAAGTGACTTGCCCACAGTCACACAGCTAGTGTCAAGTGTTTGGTCTGAGGCCGCATTTGAACTCAGGTCCTCCTGACTTCATGGGCGGTGCTCTATCCACTGCGCCACCTAGCTGCCCCAAAACTGTAGTTTGAAGATGTAAGATGACTTCCAAAATCAGGTAAGTGACAGAGCCAGGGTCCTAGGTTTTTATATAGTGCTGGGTTCAGGAGAATTTGCACAAAAGGCAGGGAAGAGATTTTATCTGCAAGGGAATCAAGGCTTCATCATGGTGTCCAGGTAATTCTGGGCTCTTCAAAGTTGCCAGCCTTTAAGAGTGGCCAACAAGCTCTGGTAGTTTATCAGTTCACTTCACTTGAATAAACATTTACAAAATACCCATCCTGGGCAAGGCACTCTGCTAGGGGTCTGGCTTACTTCAGTAACCCTAGTTCTCTTTGGTAATAAGATAGAAAAGCTGGTTTAAAATTTTAAAGTAAATTTTGAATTAAAAAAAAAAACAAGTACAGTCTTAATGGTGGCCTGAACTTATTATTCAAGGACCAGCCTGGTTCCTTCTGAGGAGGCTCCTCAAGAGAAAGTTGGGAAGAAGGTGCTAAATGTTTTGGCCACAGCAGCACTGAAGAGCATGTGCCTGGGTGGGAAGCACTGTGTACACTGTCGTGGAGGAAGGAACACTCGCTCCTATTTAGGAAACCACAGCTCCACTCCAGTGAGCAGTGTGTGTGATAGGGGGCAGCTGCTTACCCTGGGTGGTAAATTAGAGGCCCTGTCACAGAGTGGGTTCTCCAGAAGTGCTTTTGGACAGACTGATTTTTAGATAAATTCCAGCAAAGAAAGAGCACTCGAATAGAAGTTATGATCCGCTCCCTCTCTCTTTCTAACTTTTGGATGACCCTTGTGTGACTCACTTCTCTCTTGGCCCCAGTTTCTCCAACTGTAAAATGAGGGCTTTGGAGTATCTAGATGATCTCCAAGGCCCCTTTCCAGCTCTACCCTCTCATGTCAGCTGTGTGATTCTGGGCAAATCACAACCTCTCTGTGCCTCAGGCAACTCTCAAAGACTGTAAGTTGCTGACAGAGTCAAGGGAAAGAACTCCCTATAAAGCAATACCTATACAGTCACAGGTCTTGAACTCCTCTCTCACCCAAATGCTTACTGTTTCTATGACTTGTTCTTTGACAGTCTCATTATTTAGTGTCTAACCTTTATTCCCATCTCCCTATCAAGTATACTTTTAATTTTATTATATGTGCATTATGACATGTGGCAGATAGATGGTGCAGTGGGAGAGAGTGCCGGGCCTGGAGTGAGGAAGATGTAAGTCTAACTGTGCCTCAGAAAATAGCAGCATGACCCCATGTGCCTCAGTTTCTTTATCTGCAAAATGGGCATAATAATAGCACCTACCTTTCAGAGTTGTTGTGAGGACCAAATGAGATAATAGTTGCAAAGTACTTAGCACAGTGCCTGGCACGTAATAAGTGCTATATAAATGTCAGCTATTATTATTATTCCTTTGTGAAAGAGGCACTTCCTATTTCACACTCTCTGCATTTATTTGTGAATGCTCAATTTTTGTATAGGTGTGTGTAACCTTGAAAACTGGGCATGCTCCTTAAGATTCCTTTTCAATAACTAGCATATCTAACTTTCTAGCATATCTAGTTTTTCTAACATTCTCATCCAAACTTCAATTTCTTTATCTGTTAGATTTGTCTAAATCTGAAACAGGCACACTGAAGTTATCAGAAATGCACATCTTGGTCTTCTCATCATGGCGGACCCAAGAGATAAGGCTCTGCAGGACTACCAAAAGAAGCTGCTTGAGCACAAGGAGTTCGATGGATGCCTCAAAGAGCTAAGAGAACAGTTGAAAGAGCTTACCAAGCAATATGAAAAGTCTGGAAATGATCTGAAGGCCCTACAAGGTGTCAGGCAGATTGTGGGTGAAGTGCTTAAACAATTAATAGAAGAAAAATTCATTGTTAAAGCAACAAATGGACCAAGATATGTTGTGGGTCGTCATGTCAGCTCGACAAAAGTAAGCTGAAGCCAGGGACAAGAGTTGCCCTGGATATGACTACACTAACTATCATGAGATATTTGCCAAGAGAAGTTGATCCACTGGTTTACAACATGTCTCATGAAGACCCTGGGAATGTTTCTTATTCTGAGATTGGAGGGCTTTCTGAACAAATCAGAGAATTAAGAGAGGTAATAGAATTACTGCTTACAAATCCTGAGTTATTCCAGCATGTAGGAATAATACCTCCAAAAGGTTGTTTGCTATATGGACCACCAGGAACAGGAAAAACACTGTTGGCAAGAGCCGTTGCTAGCCAGCTGGACTGCAATTTTTTAAAGGTTGTATCCAGTTCTATTGTGGACAAGTGCACTGGTGAAAGTGCTCGTTTGATCAGAGAAATGTTTAATTATGCCAGGGATCACCAACCATGCATCATTTTCATGGATGAAATAGATGCCATTGGTGGCCGTCGTTTTTCTGAGGGTACTTCAGCTGACAGAGAAATTCAGAGAACGGTAATGGACTTATTGAATCAGATGGATGGATTTGATACTTTACACAGAGTAAAAATGATCATGGCTATAAACAGAGCGGACACATTGGATCCTGCTTTGTTGCGTCCAGGAAGATTAGATAGAAAAATACATATTGATTTACCAGATGAACAAGCAAGATTAGACATATTGAAGATTCATGCAGGGCCCATCACCAAACATGGTGAAATAGATTATTAAGCAATTGTGAAGCTCTCAGATGGCTTTCATGGAGCAGATCCGAGAAATGTTTGCACTGAGGCAGGTATGTTTGCAATTCGTGCTGATCATGATTTTGTAGTACAGGAAGATTTCATGAAAGCAGTCAGGAAAGTGGCTGATTCTAAACTAGACTATAAACCTGTCTGTTATACTTCTAAAAGACATTAGCGTAATATAAAAATAAAGTTGAGAAAAATTTAAAAAAAAAGAAATGCACATCTTGCTATCTGGGTCTTTTTAAGTTCAGCTAGCTTTTCCTTTAATACTTAGATGCTATAAAATTGGGTATACCTGCTTAATGTTATTCATTGTTAGTCATTATCTTTGGTTCCTATAAGCACAATGTGGCTTCCCTGTCTCTTTACTGATTGTAGCTATTTTACTGATGTCTTTGTCTAAGACTATGAAGCCCACTCCTACTTGTTTTAATTCAGGTGAGACATCATAGATTTTACTCCAAGCTCACATTTCAGTCTTATATGAAAGAAACTGTTTTAAGTGTGCTTTGTGTTATTTTTTCTTTTTTTTTCTTTTCTTTCTTTTTTTTTTTTTTGGCTAGGCAATGGGGTTAAGTGACTTGCCCAGGGTCACACAGCTAGTAAGTTTATGTGTCTGAGGCCAGATTCAAACTCAGGTCCTCCTGAATCCAAGGCTGGTGCTCTATCCACTGCGCTACCCAGCTGCCCTTATGTTTTCTATTGATTCATTCTACACTCCTCCTGTTTTATGGATGAGTACGTCCCATTCATATTCAATTATGATGTTGTTATTACTTTTTCCCTTTGTGAAATCCTGTTATGGGAAAATCTGGTCCCAATCTCCTCCTTTCCCGGTTCAGATCTAAATCATGGAGTTTCTCCCCATCCCCCTGGTAATCAACCTTAGTCTGTTTTGTTTGAGGTGATTTCCTCCCAGTCTCCTTCTACTGGCTCAGAGTTATTCAAATTTGTTTACCTCAGTTTCTTTTGTCTGCTGCATCTGTATTTCACGGGTCCATTTGTTGAGTTATTTCAGTTGTCCTAAGCGACCTTATTTTGTTTTTGTTTTTGTTTTTTGACAAAGATACTGGAGTGGTTGCCATTTCCTTCTCTAGCTCATTTTACAGATGAGGAAACTGACGCAAACAAGATTAAATGACTTGCCCAGGGTCACGCAGCTAGTCTGAGGCCAAATTTGAACTCAGGAAGGTGAGTCTTCCTGATTCCAAGCCCAGTGGTTTCTCCACTGTGCCACCTAGCTGCCCCTTGGGTCCATACCCTCCCACTAACTGATGAGTGGTCTAAGCACCAGACCCTGCAGGTATACTCAATGTAAGGTTCCACTCTCCCTTTATGTATCTCCATGGAAGCATTCATCAGTGGCATCTTCTGTCACCCCTAAAACAAGATTTTCCTCTGATTCAGTCCTTCCCTTTGCCTTCCTGTCTGTTCTTTTATAGGCTCTCCTCTCTGAGAGACTACAGGAATCACTCATCATTATTGTTGACCTGTGACTTGGTTAGGGTAAAATACATAGTATTCCCCCTATCTTCTTTCTCTCTTCTCTCTCATTCTAATAACAGGTAGCTGGCATTTATATAGTGCCTACTATGTGCCAGGCACTGTGCTAAGCACTTTACAATTTCATCTCATTTGATCCTCACAACAAACCTGGGAGGTAAGTGATGTTGTTGTCTCATTTTACAGATGAGGAAACTGAGGCAGAGATTAAGTGACCCTGGGCAAGTCACACAGCTAGTAAGTGTCTGAGGCCCTGTTTGAGCTTAGGTGTTCCCGACTCCAGGCCCAGAGCTCTATCCACTGTGCCACCTCCTGCCCCATTCTGTAACGTAGTCCATAAAAACACTGATTCACCTGTTGGGAAGCTCTTAGTCTACGATGTTTCAGAATTGTTTCTCCACCATCACGTCTATGTGACGTCTGCTTTAGCCTTTGTCTCCTTGTGTCCTTTTAGAAGGAACTCTCTGAGTGGGCTGTCTGCGGTCATTTCATTCTTGGTTACGGTATTTGTTTACCTTTTCTGTATTTCTGTCGTTTGGCCTATATACATCGCAAATCATTTGTCCAGCTCTGGTTTTCTTTCTAGGAATGCTTCAAATACCTCATTTACTTTTTTTAATTGAAGTTTAGGCTCGGGTTTGCAGGGTATGCCATGTTGGGCTGCATCTGGAGCTCCTTTGCTCTTCAGAACACATACTTCCATTCCCTCCTACAGTTTCTGGTGGGTAAAGAATTGTCTTGGGTTATTCAAAGTTCTTTACCTTTATATTAAAGAATGAATCATTTGTTACTGGAATTGTTAAATTTAATCACTGTATCTTGGAGTTTGCAACATAAAAAAATTTTTTTCTAGAGGTGACCTGTGGGATTTCTTTTCAACTGGCACTTGTTTACTTGTGTTTAGAAGTTCTGGGAACTTTTCTTGGATTATTTCTTGCATTATGGTGTGCTTGGAGTTTTTGACTTATGTTTTTCAAGAAGGCCTACTCTCCTCAAGTTGTCTCTATGCATCCTGTCTTTGAGATCGATATATTTTGTTTACATAAAGATCATTTTTTTCTTTTAATGTTATTGATTTTTGCTTCTTTTCTTCCAGATAGCCCTTTACTTCTGTGCATTTGCATTTCCAATCATTTATTTTCTCTTTTGTTTATGGATTTAGCTTTTTCTATTCTGGCAATTATTTCTGCTATTTAAGCCATAAATTCTGCCTTCATAATTCTTATTTCTCCTTCAAACCATTCAGGAAAACCTTGCTATGGTTCCATATTCTCCTGGCAATCCACAAAATCCTCTGTCTCATAAGGTGTTGATTCGTTTTTCTTTTGTCTTACCATATTTATTCGTAGGTGTCTATACTCTTTTACCTGATTTGGAGGCCATTTTCTCTTTTGTTATTACTGACTTCACTGCTGGTTTATCTGCTTATGCTCGTGGTCTTTGGCTCAGTTTTCTTCTTTCTGAGATCGTCTGGTAATTGTAGTCTTTTCTCCTTATATTTCCCAATTGCTCACTTTCTGAATCTTTTCCCTTTGATGGGAGTTTCCCTAGGGGCTAGACCTCAAAGCTGTGTCAGCTTGCTCGCAGGCTGGGCAGTTCATATTTCACTGGCCTCAGTCTCTGCCTCCAAGCTATTTCTTAGGGGACCGGAACTGGCTCCAGTGGGACGCTAAGCTCACTTCTTCAGGCTTAGTGGAATACTACATGGGCATAAAGATGTGTTCTGCCCCAGATCCTTCTGAACCTCAGTTCTCTGTCTGAGCTCTGCCATAGCAGGGAGCGCTCATTCCACCACAGTGCTGTCCCAGCCAGGTCAAACTTCTGCTTTTTGGTTTCCACAGCACTGGAAGGGAGGGGGATTAGAAGTGAGTTCTGTTGCAAGCCTATAGCTTAGCTGTGCCTCCCTGCTCCTGTGGTAGCCATTGGGGGAGGGGGTTCTAATTGAGTGCATTCATTCATTGGATTGTTACCTTCTTGGTACTCTTGGAGTCCTAGACAGTAGAGGTAGCTGAAATGGTTTTATCTCTTGTGCATAATTCCTATTTTTCAGATGTTTGAGAGGTCATGAGGATCAGGGAAAAAAAAATGTCTAAACCTCCATCTTACTGGTAATGAGACCTGGAAGTTCTTATTTCATATACTCTTCCCAACACTAGTTTTCCCCAAGACGAATGATTAGAAACCATCAATTCCGCAGAAAGTCCTTTTCCCCTGTAAGATTCTGCTTGTATTATTAGTAGGATAAATTATTCTTGGGTGTAAGCCATTTTCCTTTGCTTTTCAGAACCTCATATGCTAGTTTTCCCTTTTATTTCTTACTGATAACAGATAAACCTGCACGATTATGACTGGAGTTCCCTAGTATCTGATCTGTCTCTTTCTGGTCATATGTTATATTTTCTCTTTGTCCTCGGAGTTATATGAACTTGGCAGTAGTATTTTTGGGTGAGTTAATATGGGGTTCCTTTCTGGTAGCATTCTGTGGATTTCCTCAAGGTGCACTTTGTCTTCTGGCTCTACTATTTCCAGGCAATTTCTTTTTATGATTTCCTGAAACCATGAATTCTGAAATAATGAACTGAATACTACATATTCAAGTTTTTTGTTTGTTTCATTATGTTTTTCTGGGAGGCCAATGATTCTTCTGTAGCAGGTATTCTGGCCTCATTCCAATGGAGTGACGTTACTGTATCTCCCCTTCTTTGCTGCCCCTCTTGTCTACTGTCATAAGTCTGGGTCTCACTTGTATTTCCCCACCATCACTGGTAGGTACCAGTAACTGACTGATGCTCAGTTCTACTTAGTTATTTAACATCAACTGGCTTTTAGGAAGGGATATTTCCTTTAAAGATACAGCAAAAACAAAAGTATAAACATTTCCCCCCAACGCTTCCATGGTACACTCCTCCTCCTATACTACCTCGGTCTCTGGAGACAGTGGGCTGAGATTTAAAACAGTTTCTACATAAAACTGGTCCCACCAAGCTCATGTCCAGATGCGAGATGACTTCCCCATGAATCCTCATCTTAGTTATTGCTGGGCTAAGACTCTAAGGTCACTCCATAATCCTTGGGGCATTGATTCTGAGCTGGTTGCAAAACCTAGCATGGACTTAGCTCTCAGATAACTGGCTTTTCAGAAGCTCTCTCTCTACACTCTATTTTCAAAGTCACTTGTTTTCAGTTTTCATTGTAGATCTCAGGTATTCTTTCAATTTTGCCACCAAATTTTGTCTCTGCTTTAGTATTTCTCATGTTTAATTTTTGATCTCCCTCTCCATTCTTTTTTCTCTTTTTTCTGTTGTTGTTGGAATCGTTCAGTTTCTGGAATAAGCACAGATTCTCAGTTTTTCATTAAGAGTGATAATTTCAGGGCAGCTAGGTGGTACAGTGGATAGAACACCAGCCCTGAAGTCAGGAGGACCTGCGTTCAAATCCGGCCTCACCAAACACTTGACATTTACTAGCTGTGTGACCCTGGGCAAGTCACTTAACCCCAATTGCCTAAAAACAAACAAAAAAGAGTGATAATTTCACTCCTTACTACTTCCCTTCAATTCTTTTATGGGATCTTCCAATCACTCTTGAGATTTTCACGGTTATTGCATTCTCTTTTCTGGTGTTGTAGCTGTAGTTCTTATAGAACACTCTTTTTTCAGAGTTCTCTTCCTGTACTTTTCTCTTAAAATTTTAAATTCTGAATTTAATGAATACTAAAAAAAGAATTTTTCATATACAAAGTAGAACAGAAAAAGAAGATATGTGAAACCATCAGTCTCTATTGCACATAGTTTCCTTTAAAAAATTTATAATAAATTCAACAGATTACCTTCAAAGTTGTCCTGTCAATGTTTCCTTCTGAACTGTCCTCTGTTTCTGGTACCCTCTTAACATTGTATTAGGTACCTTTCTTAATTTTCTTAATCTGTTCATTTTTTTCCCCCAATCAGGATTTCCTTGCAAGAATTTTTTTTCTGGGGCAGCTAGGTGGCACAGTGGATAGAGCACTGGCCTTGGAGTCAGGAGGACCTGAGTTCAAATCTGGCCTCAGACCAAACACTTGACGCTTACTAGCTGTGTGACTCTGGGCAAGTCATTTAACCCCAATTGCCCCCCCCAAAAAGAGCTCAACAAAGAATTTTTTTCCTTTCCTTGCTTTTTGTTGTTTGTTTGGTACATTTCTAGCTGTTCTGAGATGTTGAGAGAATGTTCAGTAGCAGCTATGAGCAGGTTGATTCTTTTGCACATGTCATTCTCCCTTGTATGATAGTTATTCATGTATACATCTTTCCTGATTGGACTGAGAGCTCTGCAGCTATCGTTGCATTTCTAACACCTAGCATACAGCTAGCTTAGGATATGTTGATCAAATTTAAATGAACAAGTGTGATCACTTCAGTGGCAGTTTTTGAAAATCAAGAAAACATGGACTATTGTGCTATAAGAAATGATGAGCAGGTGGACATCAGAAAAACTGGAAAGACTTGTATGGACTGATGCTGAGTGAAGTGAGCAGAACCAAGAGAACACTGTACACAGTAACAGACACATCATGTGATGACTAACTTTGATACACTTAGCTCTTCTAAGAGGAAGACAAAAAATAAAATATATACAGGAGAAACTGGAAATAATCAACAAAGGTAAGGCATCAGGAAAGATGCAAGGATCTAAGACAACTCCAAAAGACTCATGATGGAAAATGCTATCCACATCCAGAGAAAGAACTATGGAGTTTGAATGTAGATCGAAGCATACTATTTGCTCTTTTTTTCCCTTCTGTTTTGTTGTTTCTTCTTTCTTGTGCTTCCTCCTATTGGTTCTAATTCTTCTTTACAACATGACTAATGTGAAAATGTTTAATAGGAATGTACACATAGAGCTTATATCAGATTGCATGGCGTCTTGGGGAGGGAGGAGAGAAGGGAGGGGAGAAAATTTAAAACTCAAAAGCTTATGGAAGTGATGGTTGAAAACTAAAAATAAATAAAATAATTTTAAAAGTTAATAAATATTATTTTAAGAACTTTTTAAAAAAAAGAAAAGAAATACTTGCACTATCTACCTCAAGAAAAAGAAAAAAGAAAGCATGGGACCCACAGAACTAGACTTACAAATGGTGCCAGGGTACAGCATTGTAAGTCCTTTCAGGTTCTATTATTTTGTGATCTTCTCGATTATTTTTTTTTCAATCTTCCATGTCAATTTCTCAGTCCTGTCACAGTGGGTGCTCCTAGGAATTTTCTGTCACTTTCAAGCATAGAGTTTTGCAGGGTCTAGTCAGGAGTGGGGAACCTGCAGCCTTGAGGTCATATGTGGCTTTCTAGGTCCTTGGGTGCCACCTTTTGACTGAGTCCAGGTTTTACAGAACAAATCCTTTTATTAAGGGGATTTGTTCTGTGAAGTTTGGATTCAGTCCCAGGGCCATACTTGAGGACCTAGAGGGCCACATGTGGCCTCGAGGCCGAAGGGTCCCCACCCCTGCACAGTTCTGAGACATCTCAATTGCCCCATGTTACCAGACCACATATATGACTTTGTCAGGGGCAGAAATGAAAAGGAATGTTCACTCTTGCTCTATGGGCCCCTTCATATCATTGGGTCAAGGAGACTGTTAAGCTTCAGAGAGTAAGGGCTTTGTGAGGCTTCCCATCAAACTGCCTCCCACTTCTGCTTTTAATATTCTACCCCACTCATCAAGGGATGCAAGAACTTGTAAAATGAAGAGCCCTTTAGTGTTTGCCAAGAACTACACAGCTCTGTTTCCAGACTCTGCGGCTTATTAATCCTCATCCCTGGACCAGAAATTCCATTACATATTAAAACTGTTTTCCAAATACATCAGGAAAGGTCATTTCCTGTTTCTTTAAGGGAAAAAATATTATTTGCCAAAATCCACAAAGAGAAAAGAAACCATTTTCTAAAGGACAAGGAGAACAGAAGAGGGGCTTATCCCACTGGGAAAAACTTCTCTTAGCAGGAAAGTTCCCAAGGTCATCCCCCTGTTGTGGAATGGATAATAAACATAGTTCACATTTCTATGACACATTATGGGGAAGGGGTTGGCAAACTAGAGCCCATGGGCTAAAACTACCTGCCTGTTTTTGTAAGGCCTGGGAGCTGAGAATGTTTTTTACGTTCAAAATAAAGTTTTATCGCATTTAAAAATGTAACTGCCATTCTTAGCTCAGGCTGTACAAAAATGGGCAGTTGGCCAGATTTAGCCCTTGGGCCATAGTTTGTCCACCCTAGTTCACAAAGTGCTTTTCTCATAAAAATTCTATAAGGTAATTCTGTAAATTCAGTAAATCAATTTGGTAAATTGTGTAAATAAAAATTTTGTAGGTAATATGAGTATTATTATCCCTATCAAACAAATGGAGGAAGTTGAAAAAGGGAAATGACTTTGCTTGACTCGAGTAGCTAGTAAATGGCAAGGTTAGGACTCAAAATCAGGTCTATTAAGTCTAAGACTAGTGGTATTTGTATTACATTCTGCTGCTTCTCAGAATATTGTTGTGATCACTTAATGTCAACATGGTAAAGCCACCTAAATCTCTTAGAGTCTTGTACCCTAAAGTTGAATTCTATTCAGATCAACAAATATTCATTAAGCACCTACTCTGTACCAGTCACGGGCCAGTCATTTGCTGGATTCTGGGGATACAAAGAAAAACCAAATTGTCCTTGATGAAATTAGATGCTTACCTTCTACAGGGGAAAAACATGTAAACCAACATATAAATTCAAAATATATACAAAATAAGGACAAAGTAATTTTGGTGGGAATGTGGGAAGGGAGGAGAGACCCCACAAATGGGTGGATCAGAAAAAGCATCTTGAAGGAAGAGGTTTTACTTAAACTAAGTCTCGAAGGGAATAAGGAATTCTAAGAAATGGTGGTGAAGAGGAAGAGAGTTCCAGGCATGGGGGCAGCCTGTGGAAAGGAGAGGTGACAAATGCAACATCAAAGACGCCAGCAAGGAGGTCCATCTGTTGAAACACAGAGTGTATCGGAGGGAGTAATATGAAATCAGAACAGAAAACTAAGTCAGAACCAGATCGCCAAGGGCACTGCCAAGCTGCGGAGTTTGGCTTTGCTCCGCTAGGCAATGGGCAGACGCTTAAGTAAGGGGAAAGCATGGCTGTGATTGTGCTTTAGAAGTATCGATTTGGCAACAGTGCAGAGAATGGAGAGACCAGGGAGGATGTGAGAGCCCCAAGCCAGGTGGCAGAGGAGGAGGGCCTGCACTGCAGACATGGTTGTGTGAGCGGAGGGAAGGGGAAAGAGGAAAGAAGTCTCAAGGAGACAGAATTAACAAGACCTGAAACTGGCTGGGTATGGGTGGGGAGGGGGAGGCAGACTGAAGAAGTCAAAGTGTGTGGACCCAGGCAACAAGAAGGAGAGTTGTTCCTTTGGCAGAAATAGGGAAGTTAGAAAGAAGGATAGATGTGTGCAGAAAGATAAGGAGTTCTGTTCTGGTGACTTTAGAGTCTGAGATATGTAGTACAGAGAGTGTTGGAGTCAGTAAAACCTGAATTCAAATCTTGCCTCATCTACTTACTGGCTGTATGACTCTGGGCAAGTCACTTGACATCATTAAGCCTCAGTTTCCTCATCTGTAAAACAGTGGGGATCAAATGAGACAGCAGAAGTAAAATGTTTTGTAAACCTTAAAGCTCTATATAAATGGTAGTTATTATTGCTATTACTATTATTATGACATTCAGTTTGAGATGTCCAATTGGCAATTGGAAAATATGACTGGAGTTCAGGAGTGATATGAGCATGGGCTATGTAGATATGGTAATTACCTGAATAGAGATGATAGCTAAACTCATGCAAGTTGATAGAATCACCAACAGAGAAGAGTATAAAGAGAAAGAGAGAGAAAGTAGAGAGTGAGAAGGACCCAATACAGAGCTCTCGAGTACATGACTAGATTGAGAGCAGAGTACATGGAAGATGACCCTGAAAAGAACACTGAGAAGGAGTAATCAAACAGCTAAGAGAACCGAGAGAAAGAATTGTTATAAACATCAAAGAAAGACAAAGTATCCAGGTGGAAGGAGAGGATAACAGGGTTAAATGCTGCAAAGAGGCAGGATGAAAACTGAGAAAAGGTCATTGGATTTAGCCATTAAATAATCACTGGTGACTTTGGAGACAGCAATTTCAGGTAAGTGGTGGGGTCAGAAGCCAGGCTACAAATAGGTGGAAAGAATGGGAGGTGAAGTGGAGGCAGTGAATACAGACAGATTTTTTTTTAATGGGTTTTGCTGTGACAATGATACAGAACAATAGCTTGAGGGCATGGCAGGTTCTCTCTCTGTAGGCTAGTTGCCTATAGTCTGTAGATTTTGCTGGGGGTAATGGATTATAAACCACTATTCCATCTGCAGCAGGGAGAAAGAGATGAGAACAAACACCTAGAAATAGAGAGCAAGGATACTGCTTCTTGTTGTTTGAGGATAGGGAGCCAGCAGAAAAGGAGCCAGGAGATAAGGAGATTGATAATTGGGGGGGGGGATTTAAAAGGACCAGCTTCCATAGGGAGCTTGGGAGGGGGTGGGCTCAAGGTCATAAAGGGTCTCAGCAAAGTAAAGAACCACCTCTTCCTCTAAGACCCAAGGGTGATGATGGTGGAGAGATCTGAGGTTTAGAACTGGGAAGAAGAGGAAGCTCATTATGAAGCCGGAAAGTTAACTTGGTCTATTACCAAGCCCCTATCTGAAGCTTCTCCAGCATGAGAGAATCTGCTCCAGGTTATAATCTACTGGCACAGGCTTCAAGAACGCAAGGTCTTCCACAGCTGCCTCTAGAATAGACTAGTAGCTCCTGGAAGGCTAGGACTGGAGCAGCTTGGTGGCACAGTGGATAGAGCAGTGGGCCTGGAGTCAGGAAGACCTGAGACATCTGGGCACATCATTTAATCCCAGTCTGCCCCAATCTTTCCTCAACTGTAAAATGGGATAATAATAGCACCTACCTCCCAGGCTTGCCGTGAAGATCATATGAGATAATATTTATAAAGTGCTTGGCATAGCACTTGGTACATAGCAGGCACTTAATAAAGGTTTGTTCCCTTTTCTCCTTTCCCTATGCTTGCCCCAGACTCAGCACAGGGCTCCTACATTATGGAAAATACTCTACTGAAGAGGAGTCCAAGAGAATAGAGAGGCCCTAACCTTGAAGCCAGGAACCCTGGGTTTGAATACTGCCTCTAGGATTTACTGACTGTATAACTTGGGGCAATTAGCTTTTCTGGTGACCCTCAGTTTCTTTTCCCACAAAATAGGGATAAAAATGCTGTTGTTTATTCATTTTTCAGTCATGTATGATGCTTTGTGACCCCATTTGGGATTTTCTTGGCAAAGATACTGGAGTAGTTTGCTATTTCCTTCTCCAGCTCATTTTATAGATGAGGAAACTGAGGCAAATAGGGTTAAGTGACTTGTCCAGGGTCACACAACTAGTAAGTGTCTGAGAACAGATATGAACTCAGGTCTTCCTGACTCCAGGCCCAGTGCTCTGTGTACTATGGTGCCAGCTAGCTGCCCAGGGATAATAATATTGCCCAATAACTGAGAAGTACAGAGTACAAGGAAATGATTGGTAAATGCAACATAAATGCAAGCTAATAATAGTAACCAAACTCTATACTTTACATATGAGGAAGGCAGCTTGATGGTGCAGTGGATAGCACACCAGCCCTGGATTCGGGAGGACCTGAGTTCAAATCTAGCCTCAGACACATAACACTTATTAGCTGTGTGATCCTGGGCAAGTCACTTAATCCCATTGCCTAGCCAAAAAAAAGAAAGAAAATTACACATGAGGAGACTAAAGGTCAAAGGAAGGGAAGGAAGTGTCTTACTCAGTTTCACATGGCTCTAAGTGACAGAGTTGTAACTCAAAACTAGGCCTTCTGATTGCAAGTCCAGGTCTCCTTCCACTATCTAACAAGGCAAGGCCCTTGGGGAAAGGCAGAATAACAACAATACATAGAATTTATATAGCACTTTGAGGTTTGCAAAGTGCTTTACAAATAACTTATTTTATCCTCACAACAACCCTGGGAGGTAGATGCTATTATTATCCCCATTTTATAGTAAGGAAACTGAGGCAGAAGTTAAGTGACTTGCCCAGGGTTCCGCAGCTAGGAAATGTCAAAGGCTGGATGTGAACCCAGGTCTTCCTGGCTCCAGATGTAGCTCTCTAGTCAATTAGTCGCTCCAAACTATTAATCAATCAATGTTTATTAAGTGCCTGCCATATACTAGACACTGTGCCAAATGGAGGGGATTCAAGATGAGGCAAAAGATATTCCTTGCCCTCCAGGAGTTTAAAATCTAAAGGGAGATTCAACATGCAAACAAATATAGTCAAAGCAAACTATATGCAGAATAAATAGGAAATAATTAACAGAAGGAAGGCATTGAAATGAAGAAGGCTTGGAGGAAGCTTCCAATAAAAGATGGGATTCTAGTTTGGACTCAGAGGAAGCCAGGGAAGTCAGTAGGTAGACCTGAGGAGGGAAAGGATTTCATGTATTGGGGACAGTCCAAGAAGGTGAGTGTCTGTGAAACAGCCACGAAGCTGGCATCACTGGACTGGGGCACATGTGGAGAATAAGAGGTAAGGAAACTAGAAAGGCAGGAGGGGGCTGGGTCATGAAGGGCTTTGAATGCCAAACAAAGCATTTTGTATTTGCTCCTGGAGGCGATAGGAAGCCACTGGAGTTCATTGACTGGGGGGTAGGGGGCAAGGGGAGTAACATGATTGGATGGACTCGTACTTTAGGAAAATCACGTAAAGAGAGACTTGAGGCAGGCTGGCCTGCCAGCAGGCTGTTACCAGGTGTGAGGTGATGAGGGCCTACACTGAGAGGCGGCAGTGACAGAGAAGAGAAGGGAGCTTATTAGGGAGATGATGCAGAGGTGAAATTGACAGGCCTTGGCAAGAACTTGACTATGGGGGATCTGAAATAATGAGGAGTTGAGGATGACTCCTAGGTTGTAAGCCTAAGCAACTGGGAGGTTTGGTTGCTATCTGTAGTAACAGGGAAGTTTGAGGAGGGGAAAGATAATTTAGTTTCGGTTATGTTTAGCTTCAGGTGCCTAAAAGGCAGATGGAATTGTGAGAATGGAGGTTGGCAGAGTCTGGGGCAAGAAAAGGTAGATTTGAGAATCATCAACATGACGATGGTAATTAAACCCATGGGAACTGATGAGAGAATAATCTAGTTAGGGATATTATTTGGTGCCTGGGCCTGGCATAAAAGAGGAAGTCCAATCGGCAAGTGTGGTGCTCATCTGGAGTAACCTTTTTGGTCCATGACAATGTCAGGGCTAGTAAACACATGCTTCACTTCTGCAAGACCACGGCCAGGCCACATGATGAGATTACAAAGTAAAATAAATAGGGCCAATGAGGGCAGGAAAAAAAAAAGGGGGGGAGGCTGAAGCCCAGGAAAGAGCACTGAACCGGGAGTCAGGAGACCTGGTCCTGATTCCGGCTCTTCCCCCAAATCCCTGCGTGACCTTGGTCAAACCACTTCCTTTTACAAGGCCTCTGTTTGCTGCTACAAAATGAGGGGGTTGAAACAGGCGATCTCTGCTATCCCTTCTAGTTTTGACTGCTTATGTTCTAAGACTCCCTCTAACTCTGATGTCCTTTATTATATTTTCTGGTGTCAATTCCAGCACTGTCCTAAGGTCCCTCAAAGGTCACACATGAAGTGACACAAACCAGGCCTTGAATCTAGGTCTCCTGGTTCTTGTATCTCAAATGTCACTGAAAATCTGGCAGCTATGACATAGAGATGAAGACCCTGAACCCTTCACATGAACACCCCTCTGGAGCATGAAACCAACAAAACAGAAACCAGTCCCTGGGCTTCAGATGATAGTAAGATGATACTGTACTGAGCTCCTGACCACTCTAACACCAAAGGAAAAACATCTTCCTTCATCCCCTTAAAACAAGAATTCTCTTTTCTTCAGCCACTGGCTAAAAAAATTTCATAAGACTTGGCAGCTGAGAAGCTCCCAAATAAAGAGGAGCTCCTCAGAAAACTCCTGACTTCAGCCTTAGAGAAACAAAAATTCTAAATGAGATTTCATGGCCATATTTGAAGCACATTTGAAAATTTGCCAATTAAGAAGCCCTGAACTTGAAGTTATAAAAACCAAGTTCAAACCCCAGCTCTGCAGTTCCTTTGTTGTCTGATCTTAGGCAAGTCACTCCCCATTTGTTAGCTTTGGTTTCCCCATCCATAAAAGATAATAATTCTCCCTGAGCTTCCTGCACAGAATTGTAATAACCAAACAAAGTGATAGACAGCTTTCCAGCAGCTCTCTATTTGTAGATGCTTTTTCATCTTTCTTCCCACCGCAGATGGAATAATGGTTTGTTGTCCATTGCCCCAACTAAGTCTATAGGCGATAAACAAACTTGTCTATAGATCTCGAACTACTGTTTTATGTGTAGCATTAATTCATGTAGCTTTCTGTTGGGAAGCATCTGTGTTCTGAAAACCCAAAGAACTTAACCAGGTGTCTTCAAAACATAGCAGGCAGCATGGTGCAGTTTAGTAATATTGGGTGAGGATTCGAAAGACAGGTTCCAGTCTCTGCTTGACCATTAACTCACTACAGGATCTTGGGTAAATCACTTCCCTTCTCTGGGCCTCAGTTTCCTCATATGTAAAATAAGGGGACTGAACTAGATAACCCCTAAGGTCTCTTTGAGCTCTAAGATTTTAGGTTCTAAGAGTCTTTTCATATTTGACATTGCATGCTGTATTCCCTAAAGTCTCTTCTGGCTGTAAATAACTTTCTGTATTCTATCTTTTAAGGTCCCTTCCAGCAGTGATATTCTATGCGCTATGTTCAAGGAATTTTTCCAGCTTTAAACATTCTATAAGTCTCTGATTCTATGTAACTATAAAGCTCTTTATAAATGTAAGTTACTGCAAGATTCACCACTTGGTGGAACTCTGCTGGGCCTCTCAGAACACTGACCTATGAGGGGGCTCATCAAGGATTAGCTTACATTTTCTAAATGCTCAGGTGGATCTCTGGTTCTGTTTGTCTGCTACCTCAGGGCCTTGCTAATCCTAGAACATCAAAGTTGCAAGGGTCCTTGGAATACAGAATGTCATAGCTTGAAGGAACACATCTTAAAGCACAGAACACAGAATATCAGAACTGGAAGACCTTCAAAGACCACCTATTTCAAACCCCTGTAGATGAAGAAATTGAGCCTTGAAGAGGGAATGATCTATGACCAAGTAATGATCAAGTGCGTAGCACCATAGCAAGTCTCCAAACAAGCAATGTCCCCAGTGCTCTTTTCACCAGCCTTTGTTGTCTCCTCACTGAGGAACAGAGAGAGGCTCAGGGAAGATTTGTTCCTTGTGCAAGCTCACCCACCTCATAAAGGGCTGGGGCAGGATCAGAACCTAAGGCTCTGAACTCTGAGGCCAGCATGCTTTCCATTACAACCTGTGGCCCCTCCTACAGAGATGGTCTGCCCGAAGGTCAATATCCTCTGGTCAATGGCCTTGTATTTTCATTTTCCCCTGTTTTCTCTCATGTCCCGTGTGCCTCCTTCAAAAAAGACATCACAGCCAGCCTATGATGGGAGGCCCCAGGCTCTTCTCCCACTCTGTGCCTGTGCAGTCTCAAAGCTGACGAGGTCACTCTCAAGTGAGGCTGGCCTAGACACATTCTGTTCTCATTCCTCTCTCTGCCAGATGTGGGATGGAGAGGAGATTCAAAGGCAAGCAAAAACACCCTCTGCCTCTGAGCAGTCTGCCAACACTGGGGGAGGCATGATCCTAGTGTGCGTCATCATGGAAAGGGGCCTGCAGAGGCCACACACTCCCCAAATACCTGGATGCATTCCCAGATTGTACTTAAGGCCTTTGATGGCTCTACACAGAACATCTGTGCCCAAGATGAACCTTCACAGTTCACAGGAAAGAAAGGAATCTCCCTACATTTTAGTAACATTCAGTAAGCAATTGCCATGTAAGGGCCCTTTGCTAGGTGCTAGGGAGAGACAGAAATAAGAAGCAGTCCTCTTTCTTTAAAGAGCTAGCAGTCTAGTAGAGAATTTATTCTTTTCATTATTAATGATAACAGTCAGCATTTACATAGCATTTTATAGATCAAGGTAAGGGACACGAAGGAGTATTGGGGCTGGAGTCATTATACCTGAGTTATTCTGATGCTTGTCACTCCTGTGACTTTGGGCAAATCTTTACATTCAAAGATCATGGCAAATGAGAGAGGTACCATGAGATTAGGGAAGGGGAAATGCCCTAGTTTTCAAAAAAGAGAACAAGATCTGCAAATTGTAGGCCAGTGAACTTGTCTTTGATTCTGGACTAGGTGGTTAAAGAGATGGCTGGCAAATATCTAGAAAGAGAAGCAAGGTAATTACAGAGTCAGGGCTTCACCAAAAACAGGTCATTTCTACTAACTTCATTTCCTTTTTTTAACAAGATTACTAAACACATAGGTGAGAACAGTAAGATACAGTTTTTCTAGACTTTTGCAAAGCTTCTGATAAAATATCTCATTACTTGTGGAAAAGATGAAGAGATATTGATTAAATGATTAAACAATTAGATGGATTCAGACTGGTTGGATGGCCAGACTCAAAGAGCAGTTGGTTAATGGTTCAATGTTAATGTAGCACTTGTCTCTATTAAAATTCATTCATTTAATTTCATGTGACATTTGGCCCAGTATTTTAACTTATGAGACCCTCTTATCCAATGTGTTAACTATCCCTCTCCTAGCTTTGTGTCACTTGCAAACTTCCCAAGTTCGCTTCTATGCTTTTATACACAGCTTCTATGCTTTCACCCGACACTAATTTAAAAAAGAATAAAACAGCATAGACAAGTAAATCCCTGGAGCCTTCCTCTAGAGACCTCCTCCCAAGTTGATATTAAACCATCAATGACTACCTTTTAGGTCTAACATCCAATGAGTTCTGAGTCCACCTAACTGTAATCTCATCTAGTCTATATCATTCCGTCTATCCCCCCCCAAAAAAAAAACCAACCCAGAAATAGCATGAGAGACTTTCTCTAGATGTTTTACTAAAATCTAGGCAAACTATGTCTCCTGTTCTCCCCAGTCTTTCAAAGATCACCAACAGTGGCCCAGAAGTCATATGGGCTAGTTCTTTAGGTACCTCAAGATGTCACTCACCTGTGCCAAGTGATTTGAACTCATCAAGGACAGCTGGGTGCTCTTTCATTGTTTCCTGACTTATCTTGGGTATCAACTCCATAAGAGGCACGCTTTTTCCAGTCTAAGGATCATTCTCTTTACCAGAGAAAGCAGAAGCCAAGGAAGAATGGAGAAGATGTATATTCTGTCATCGGTGACCATCACCACAATCCTTTACATGTTATTTTATCTCATTATAATGTAAACTCCTGTAGGACAGGGGCTGTCTTCTGTTTGTATTTGTATCCTCAGTGCTGAACACAGGGCCTGGCACATACTAAATGTTTAATAAATGCTTTTTCCTTCATTCAATAGCCTCTTAATTTGTCTCCCTTTCTCAAGTTTCTCTTTTTTCCAAGTTATATTCTGAAAACTCAGTTCTGACCATGTCACTTCCACAGTTAATAAACGACATTGGTATCTTATTGTCTCTCGGTCAGATTCAAACTTTTCTGTGTGGCATTTAAAGCCCTTTACCACCTAGCTCCAACCTATCTTTCTAGTATTATTATACATTGTGCCCCTTCACACCTTCTTACGGTCCCAACCAAAATGGCCTTGTTTGAACATATATCACTTCATCTTCAGTTTCTGCACCTTTGCGAAGTCCTTCCTCCATAGCTAGAATGCTCTCCCCTCCTCATTTTTGCCTCTTACAATGCCTAATTTCTTTCAAAGCTCAGCTCCAGTTCTACCTCCTACATGATGCTTTTCCTGATCCCCACAGTTGCTCATGTTTTCCCCGACCAATTACTTTGTCACACACACACACACACACACACACACACACACACACACACACATATGTATGCATGTGCAGGTTTCCTTTAATTTTTTGTCTTTCTATCCCCAATGTCTACTAAAGTACCTGGCATACAGCAGGTACTTAATAAATGCTTGTTAAGTGACAGATCCCCAAGTCTCATAATATTTCCGTTCACAGACTACTATGGTAAAGTAGTCTTGCAAAAAAGATGTACCAAAATTTATGCAAGAATGCTGTGGTTTATAATGGGATGTTCTGATCATTTTAATTTATTAATTTATTCAAGAAAAACATTTAGATGTATTAACAATGATGAATATATTAATAGATGTGATCACTATAATGAAGGAATGGCATTATGAATAATAATATGATGATTAACCTGAAAGCAGCCTGCACAGCACCTGAAAGACTTCTAGAACACTGGATCATGATTTGAGAATTGCTGCATCCACTCATGCCCACACTTGTGGGGCTTTAGCATAGATATGTGGAGAGTCTCTATTTCTATAAGCTATTTTTTGTTTATTTTAACTTCACCATCATGCACCATTTTTCACCCATTGTCTCAGTACTTGTTTAAGTAACTTTACTGCATACATTTGTATGAAAGGAAAACTGGCATCATACCCTGTTTTATTGATAAATTTTCTTTAATTATTATCTTATTAAATTTTCCTCTTAACAGTCCCACATAAACCTTGTAAGGAATTGTTGATATTTAATTAAAAGTAAACAACAAATTCTGTCAAAGATATGACATACAGTGGTATGAGATACTAAATTTTGAGGCATCATGGGTATAGTGGAGAGAGGACTGGATAGGAGACCAAGTTCAAATTCCATCTCAAATACTATTGTGTAATTTTAAGTAAGGCACTTTACCTCTCCAAGCCTCAGTTTCCTCATCTGTAAAATATGGATAGTAATTTTTGTAAACTTTAAAGTACTATGTAAGTGAGGTTTTTGAATTATTTTTTTTATTTTTAGTTCTAAATTCTTTCTTTCCTTCCAGCCCCTCCCCCACCCATTGAGAAGGCAAGAAATGGCATTCATTATACATATGAAGTCATGCAAAACATATTTCTACATTAACCATGTTGCAAAAATATAAGCAAGAAAAAAATAAAGTAAAAAAATATGAATTTGTCAGTTCTTTCTCTGGATGTGGATAGCATTTTTCATCATGAGACCTTTGGAATTGTCTTGGATCACTGTATTGCTAAGAATAGCTAAGTCGTTTACATTTCATCACAGTGCAATATTGCTATCACTGTATACAATCTTCTACTGGTTCTGTTTACTTTACTTTGCATCAGTATAAGTCTTCCTGGGTTTTTCTGAAACCATCCTGCTCGTCATTTCTTATTGCATAATAGTATTCCATCACAATCACATACCACAACTTGTTCAGTCATTCCTCAATTGATGGACATATCGTTAGCTTCCAATTCTTTGCCACCACAAAAAGAACTTCTCTAAATACTTTTGTATATACAGATCCTTTTGATTTTTCTTTAATCTCTTTGGGGTATAGACTCAGTAGTGGGATTAAAGGGTCAAAGGGTATGCAGAGTTTTATAGTCCTTTGAGCATAATTCCAAACTGTTCTCCAGAATGGTTGGACCAGTTCACAACTCCACCAAGAGTGAATTTGTGTCCCTGGTTTTCCATATCCCCTCCAGAATTTGTCATTTTTCTTTTCTGTAATGTTAGCCAATCAATCTGAGAGGTGGGAGGTGGTATCTCAGAGTTGTTTTAACATGAATTTTTCTAATTATTAGTGATTGAGAGCACTTTTTCATATGACTATAGATAGCTTTGATTTCGTCTTCTGAAAAATGCCTGCTCATATCCTTTGAGCATTTATTAATTGAGGAATGACTTATTTCATAAATTGGCTTGGGTCCCTATATATTTGAGAAATGGGACCTTTAACATATAAACTTGTTATAAAATTTTTTTTTCACCATTTCCTCCTAATTTTGGCTACCCAGTTCTGTTTTACAAAACTTTTAAAATTTAATGTAATCAAAATTATCCACTTTACCTCCCATGATCTCTATTTCTTTTTTTGTCATGAACTAAATGAGTTTGCTTTTCATTAAGTACTAAAGTAATGTTAATAATTCTAGAGAGCCAAATTTGTCTTTTTCTCAAGACAAGTAAAAAGTCTTTTTCTAATATCGTGTAACAATTCACTTTCTCCTACAACAGAAGCACAAGTGCTTAAGAAAACACTTGTGGGATTAGAAGGCATATAAGCTCCCACCTGGTTTAGTTCTCTTCTCTTCCCATCATGTCTTCAGATTTTCAGCTCTTGACTAACCACTATAGACAGTCTGAGGAACAAAAGAATTAAAAAAAAAAGGTAAGGTCAGAGAAAAGTGGTTAAATTCAATAAACATTTATTAAATGCTTACTATGTGGCCACCATTGTGCATTGTGAAGGATGGATAAAATTTCAACATGTTATGAAGCAAGGAAGGCAGACTGGTCACAGAAAAATGTAAAAGCAAAGACTGAGAGACAGGAAATCTCGATGGTGTAGGGGAACACGTGTCCAGAAGACTATATAGTCTGGATTGGTTGTAGTACAGAGTACATGAAGGGGGGCAGTGGAAGACAAGCTACAAAAAGAGGCTGGTTGGGGCCAGATCAGGCAAGGCCTTGCAAGTCAAACTGAGGAGCTGGGACAAATAACAAATCAATCCACTGCTCTGGCAAGGACTTCTCAAGTTTTAAGATTCTTCCATAGGATTTGCCTGTCTCTTCAAGAACACCTGATCATCTTAGGCAGGACTGCCTTAACATTCCCCTAAGGTATCGATGCTCATTCAGGGTCAGATAGTTGTGTTACCAATTACTTTACCCTACTGAGAGGGTTAGCTTTGCTTACCTCACTTGAGTCTAATACCTTTATCTTCTGTTAAATTGGTAAAAATTTTCCTTTTTAAAAACAAAAAGGATGCCCACAGCCTTGTCTTAGGGCTATAGTCACAGAAATGTCAGAACTGGAAGGGACTCTAGAACACAGAACATCAGAAATGAAAGAGATGCTAGAATAGAATGTCAGAGTTAAAAGGTGCCTTCGAGATCATCTGGTACAATTTAAAAATTTTAAAAATTAGTCATGAATAGCACTGAGAGGGAAAGTGAATTATATAATTACTCTTACATTTATGTATTCTAAATCCATAAACATTGAGTTAGTGCCTTGTAAAAGCCCCTGTTTAGGAGGGAGGGGCCCTTCCATTTTTACAGTTCTAAGAAGCAATGAGATATCTGCCACCTTGTCCTATAAACCCAGTTAAATGCATTTTCTCATATGATCGTGAAGCTCTGATGGTGAGTTACAACAGTAGCAGTAATTTTCAGCCACCTGATACCTCAAGCAGATGCTTTGACCTTCAAATCAAGTGAGCCTTTCTCAGTGCTTGGAAGAGCAGAAACAGTAAAATGGGGTGCTTCATAATTCAATGAAAGAAAAAAGGACTCAATATAGTCTATGCCACATAGTAAAATAATAAGGAAAACAAAAACAAAGGGAGGGTTTGGTGCCCTCCTGGAAAGAAAAAACATTGAATGTTAGATAAGAAGTACCTTAGGACTTGTTGTCAGAACTGGAAAGGACCTTAGAACTGAATATCAGAATTGGGAGAGATTTTAAAGATCATCCAGGCCAATCATTTTACAGGAGAATCTGAGGAACACGTGGAATTGCATTAGATGTCAAATGTAAGAGATTCTATTTCACTTCTGTGCAGCTCTTTTACCTACTCTAAATTTACATGTTCAATATTTACAAGGAAAGAATATAAATTTAGAGCTTGAAGGTCATCTTGTCCAATTCAATCACAAACAGGGAAACTGAGGCCCCCAAAGGGGAAAGGTCCAGAGTCATAGAGTCAGTAAGTGGTATGGCCTGAACAAGAGCTGAAGTTCAGTATATTTTCCACTATACCATGTATCTAACAGGACAAGATACAAGCAGTTTTGAGCAACTGCCAAAGTGTGGGCCAAACCAGGATGAAATTCAAGCCATGGTTAAATTAAAGATCTAGTGATAATTTTGTACTATGTTTTTATTCCATTCCTTCAAATTGCCTCTAATTTCAGATATTTCTAGAACAGGGCTCTCCAGCCTTTTAGTGAGGAAAACTACTTTTATTTCCTCAAAGCCCATGTGATCAGATGGTCATAGGGCCTAGAGCTAGAAGGTCTCCTGTAGAGTTCTTCATTTTGTTTGTATCATGGATCCTTTGGGAGATCTGGTGAGGCCTATGGAATCTTTCTCAGAATAACATTTTTAAATGCATAAAATAAAATATACAGGATTACAAAGAAAACCAATTATATTAAAATACAGTTCTCTCTATATATACGTATATATGCATACACACACACACACACACACACACACACACACACACATATGTATTTTTTTAAGTTCATATTCCCCAGGTTAAGAACCTCTTCATTTTACAAATGAGGAGACCCCAGGAAACTAAGTGACCTGCCCAAGGTTACACAGTTAATAAGTGTTGGAAGCAGAATAATCTGAACCTAAACTCCCTGACTAAATATAACATGATCACTGACACCACACAGATGTACTGGTGTGACAAGTACAGCAGGTGGAAAAGAGTGAATGGGTTACTGGGATCAGAGAGCATGACCCCTCCATGCTAGAAATCCTTCTGAACTGCCTTAAGGAGAGACTGCCAAGAAAACCTTTAATACCTAGTGACTATTGCCTTGTGCCTCATCTGGCAGGCAGGCATTCAGGGCTTTCTGCCACCTCGTGCCACCTAACCTTTCCAGCCTCGTCTCACTTTACTTTCTTTTCAGTATTCTTATACTTGGTATTCTGAGAATCAAACGCGACTGTGCGCTGTCCCTCTACTCATGTTCTATGCTTTCCCAACCTCTCTATGTTTGCTCATGCTATTATATATACCTGGAAGTTCTAGCTTTAAAAATCCTACCCACCCTTTAAGACTCAGCTCAGACACCAGCTCCTTCATGAAGGCTTTCCTGATCCACAGTGCGTCACCCCACCACCCCCACCATTCCTACTCCGTGTCAGAATTTTTGTTTTCATTCTCTAATCTCAGATGGCACTTTGCTCCTCTGTTATGCTTTTATGATGTTATTTTTCTGCACTATAGCTATTGTATACATACGAGGCTGATCAGAGCATTCTCAAGGGTAAAATTTGTTTAGCGCCTTGTAGCTTATTAACTGGGGATAAAATGATTGGCTCAAAGTTCTCCTCTTCATGCTGACACATAAGAGGATGTCAGCAGCAGAGCTGTGTCCCCTTTTGCCTTTTTTTCTCTTCAGAGGACAGGCCAGAGAACAGTACAGCTAAGATTAGACCTGGGTTCCACTGCTAATTGAAGCTTTGGGTCAGCGGCATGGGGGGAGGGGAAGAAAGAGGCTACATTTGCTCTCATCTATGTAGTCCAATAGCAGAGTTCCTGGATCTTAAATTCTGGTCCCACCCTTGGAGTGGCAGTGGCCTAATCTGTGAGATGACAGGTGTGTAGCCATGAAGAGGGGAGCCACATGACCAAGTGGTGGGACAGTCTGAATCTCAGCCACCCAGAGAGTGGAGGGGGGATTTCCTTGCCAGCTCTAGGCTCAGGATTGTCTCTCTAGCAACTCCTAAGTTTCAGAGTTCCAGAATCCAGCTTTCCAGTGAGAAAAGACTTCCTGGCAAAACCATTCTCTTGAGGAAAACAGTATAATACACATGTGCTCAAAACTAGAGGAGCAACAGTCTAAGTCACAATATGAGGGTACAAAAAGCCTGTTCTTTGCCTTTCGCTGCTACCATGAGTTATTTGGACATTTCAGGGATGGTGGAGGAAGGGTTTGTAATAACATGGAAGCTCACTGAGAGTAAGGACTATCAAAGCATTGTGCCGGACATATACTAGGCATTTAGGAAGTGCTTATTGCATGATTGATTGCCTGCTTCTCTAACAAGCCCGAGTACAAGGGTATCCAAGCCTTCAAGATAGTATCATAAGGCATGGAACTTTATGGATATCTGAGGTAAAAAGTGGGACATATCAGAATGTTGGAAGCTGCTGTTTTCCTAGCAACTTCCAGTTAATTTCATTCATTTTTGAAGGGGATATAAACCACCGGCCACTATGATTTAGGGGACTACATATATTCTGAAAGGGTAGGGGGACAGGAGAAGGGGAGTGATATGAAACTCATTGGAAAAAGAAGGGGAATGTTATCTACTATTTATGATCTGCTGTAAATACTTACGTTTTTCTGCATCAACTGTAGTGTGGAATAAAGGCTATACCCAATACGGCTTTGTTACCTTGAATGCTCATATGGGATCTTGCTGCCCTTTGAACTACATCTGTGGAGACCTGTGTATAAGCTACATAAGCTATAGTTGGGAGAATTCCCACAGGAAACTCTAGGTAGTGGCAACATAAAAAAAAAAAAAAAAGAAGAGAGTGATTTGGGGATGCTGTCCCTCAAGATTGAACCAAATTCATATAAATCCAGAAGCTGGGGTTCTTGGCCATAGGTTACATATAATTCTAAGTTCATAGGCTCATAGATTTAGAGCCAGAAGGGACCTTCAAGGCTGAGACCAATATTCTCATTTGACATATGAGGAAACTGAGGCACAAGTTAAGTGACTTGACCAGCATCACACAATTAATAAGTTTCTGAGGTGAATTTGAACCTAGGTCTTCCTCACTCTAAGACTAGCCCTCTATCTACTACTTCATGCTGCTGCTATAACTCTACCATGAATAAAAGAATTGAAGAAAAATAATTACTGATAAACTCACATTTTTATGGCACGTTAAGGTTTACAAAACACTTCCCTCAAACAACTCTGTAAGGAAGGGGAGGGCAAGGTCAATGATTTCTTGGAGAAATGAACAAGCCTCTTCTGGGTAAAGGGAGGCTGCTTTCTGGTTATGGGCCAATGCTGGCTCCCTCCTGTATTAGATCAGAGGCCTTCTAGCCTTTTTTTCTTTTTTTTACAAGTTGTCCTAGTTCCCCTCTGAACGCCTTGATTCTTTCGGGGGGGGGGGTTCCCCTGTGTTGTTTGTTCTTATGGGGACCTCACACATTCTGCTATGCTATAAGCTGCTTTGGGATGTTGAGGACAGAAAACACTGAAGGATCTTAGATAAGATAAACTGTGTGTCACAAGGTCAGTGACAACTTCTAAACTATTCCCTCTTTTTCCAGGCATAGCTGAGTCAGAGGTCATAGGACCCTGATGTGGGTGTCCTAGAATGTAGATAGCCAGGTGGCACAGTGAATAGAGCACTGGACCTGGAGGCAGAAAAACCTGAGTTCAAATGCCTTCTAGCCTTTAATACAATCACTTCCTTCAGTGGTTACTGAGGGTAACTACCAAAACACTACTCTTTCTCCTTAGATGAAACAATATTCAAAAGCTTTCCTAAGGCCTTTCTGAAAGGCCTACAGAACAGTGATCTCAGCTCCACACTCAGATTCCATGGTTCTTGACTCCTAGACTGTCCGGATCAGTTTCCAGATTGGTATCACTTCTGACCTCTCATTCAGGCACAAACAGCAGAGCTTAGGGGTCAATGAACCGGTTTCTTCACAGTATGCAGGAAGTGACACCTGCTACCTGCTTCTTTAAATAATTCCAGCTAAAGTCTCTTTAGCCACTTCTGCTTTGGGCCCAGCCTTATAACCCTGACCTCAGCCTCCAATTACTATACCAACAGCAGTCTCTAAATCCTGTTTTGCAGTGGGAACTCAGTAACAATTCTGGGCCCCCCATCATTGTAGGTCCGTAGTGGGATTATTGAGTTAAGAGATGACTTCAGTTCACCAGAATAAATACCCTCTTGAAGTTGATGGCTACTTACAGTGGAACAGCTCACTGCTGAAGGCTGGGATTATTAATCTCTTTGAAGTGTACATATGCTGTGACCCTGTATGTATACTGTACCAATGTCTACAAAGCCTGTGATGGTGACTTACTACATAGATTGGGGGGGGGGGGAAGAAGGGGAGGAGTGGTTTACAGTGAAAAGCATAAAGCAAGGAGAGACAGTAGAGTATACTGAAACAGAGTGCTGGACATGGGGTCAGAGGAAGTCAGGACTAGCTCGCTAAGGTCCCTTCTGGTTCTAGACTCCTAGGTCCTAAGCACTCGTCCAATCTTTGCTCTCTTTCCCCATCTCCAAGGACAACATGCCTGGATTTGGAGTCAGAATGTCAGACTTTAGTACTGACTCTATCTATATCTTACTAGCTCTGTGACCCTGGGCAAATCACTCTCTGGGCCTCAGTTTCCTCATCTGTAAAATAGAGAGACTAATACTTAAGTTATCTGTTTCACTGAGTTATGAAAAAATACTTTGTCAATCATAAAGAACTATAGAAATATGAGCTATTATTAATGCTATTATATCAGATACAATAACATATGCTGGCTCATATTTCTATAGGTTCTTTATTTGTAGCAATTCATTTTTCATTCAGAGTAGTAATAATAATTGAGAATTATGAAGTTTAATCATTTGCTAGCAAAATAAAGACAATTTCCACCTGATCAGTCAACAAAGCATATCTCAGTCTTTACTTACTGTATCACTCAAAAGAGTAAAGGATCTGAAATGCTGTGAAATCCCCCCAATTTCCACTGATTTAAGCCCTGTGCTCAGGCCTTTCCTTAAGTCCAGCACTGATTAATTTAACCCCACGCAGAGAAATAGAAATGGTCCATGGAAAGGAGGAATGGTCATCGTTACAAAGTAGTAGTAACTGACCAGATACACATAGAACATTAGAACTAGATGAGATATCAGAGCATGGAACACAGAATATTAGAGCTAGAAGGGACTTGGAGATCATCTGGTCTAACGCCCCTCATTTGGCAGAATGAGAAACCAGAGCTTGTGCTTCCTAATCGATCAGTTGGAGGCCCCTGCTTCAGGGCAAGCCTTGAGGGCTCGACTTTTATTTATTATTATAATATCTGGAAATGGGATAATTTCCCCCCCCCCATTCACATTTGAACCACGTACTCCGATATAACATTCACTGGGCATAAAGTTGAAGGACCTGGGTTTGAATTCTGATTCAGCTACTTGCTGGCAAAAGGAATTTGGGCAATCAGTTAACCCCTCAAGGCCTCAATTTCCTTGACTATAAAGTGAGGAGGTTGGATTAGGTGAACTCTAAAGGACCTCCCAAGTCTGGGTCCTTTTAAAGTCTTATTTGATCCTTGGTTTCTCCCTCACTCTTTAAGAACCACATATATGCCTCTACACAGAAAACATGAAAAACTGCTAGAAATTCATCCCCCATATCTGTGTCAGTTCAAACAGTGCAGAGTCCCCTCAGGGACCAGAAATATTTTCTTCCCAAAGGCCAGATTCCTTTCAAGTTCTGACCTAAGTCTGCATGAGTTTTGGCTCAAAGTTTTGCCTTTTCAATGGTAAACTTTTGAAATACATTTAAATTACTTTTCAGGGATGATGAATGGGAGCCCCAACATCCTAAAATATTATCCATCCACCCCCACAGTGCCTGCGACCCACTGTGATCCTGCCCATGCTCTGTAACAACAATGATTGTAAACCTCCCTTTCAGTACCAAAGTGGCTCCTTATATTTATGCATCTGAAAACAGATAACCACCCAAGAGCTTACATGCTCTGCTTGTTTGCCAAAAATAAATAGCAAATTATAAAAACATGGAAAAGAAAACACCATGTCCCAAAAGTAAATGAGGACTGACTATGTTTTCGGCTTTTAAATGCCATGGCATTTAAAATGCCATCTACTTCAACATTTGTTCTTAGAACCATAAGATGTCTGATAAAGAAAAAAGCTTGGAAGAGAAAATGTTGGCATTGGAAGGGTCCTCAGAACATAGACTATCAGGAGTGGGAAGAGCCTTAAGACGCTGATTACAGCTTTAAAAACTACATACACCTTAATTCTCTCATGCTACAGCTAAGGAAACAGAAGTACCGAAAGGTCAAAGTAATGTCTCCAATGGCACACAGCCTATCAACCTAGTTGGTGGCAGAACCAGAATTAGAACCCAGATCCCTTGTATTTCAGACCAATATTTCTTTCTACTATACCAAGGCAGATAGTCAAAACATAATCATATAACTTTATGAAACTTATTGACATTCCTAATCCCAAATTAAATATCCACTTTCTCTAGACAAAACCCAACAGGAACACATTTAGATGACACAACAGCCTTAAGAAGTTTCAGATAAAGCCACCATTTTCAGGGCAAATATATATATAATTCTATACATATCACACATATAAAAACAGCTGTTCAGTTATCAACATGCCATCTATGTGTCTTCCTAGAGAGCTCATCTCTAGACTTTGCCTCTGCTTCTGCTTGGAAGGGATTTGAAGTTCTACTTACAGAATGAAACTCTCTGGGCCCTGGGAATTTCCAGCTGAGAACTAGGCATGTAAAGTAAGGAGTCCTGGTCACCAGCCTGGCTGTCAGCAAAAGAGAAAGGATGGATTGACTGGTGCAGCAGTGCACTTAGAGAGCTGGCTTCCTCTCTATCTCCTAAATGAAATGTACTTTGAGGCTTTAGTGGGAGTTTCCCACATAGCTTGCCAAGCAAGTCCCCATTTGCTGTAATGCTATGCTCAGCCTGATGATGTCAACCAGTCATTTGCCTAGCTTCCACCTCGAAGTCCACAGCAGAGATCCATTTCCTTAGGACAATGAGCTTGGTGCTGTAACTTCATTCCAGGCTGGCCACAGATGTCTGACATCCTTCCTTCCATTTTCAGCACTGCTGCGTCAGTGACAAAAGGTTTCCTATTCACAGTTCACTAGCCCTGGGTTCCAGGCATCCTTGTCCTTTGTTTCTTACTGCCTGATGACTAGTTTGTAATGTTTGCTTTGCAGCGTTTCAATTATTTTCTTCAGAGTAGGGTGTTTTCCCCATTGCCTTTTTCCTGTCAAGCTGATGAAATTGTTTGGTTTCCCACAGAAGTTCATTAATGAATATGTATTAAGCCCAAACACTAGGCAGAGCATTGTACTAGGTGCTTCATGCCAGCAGCTCATGTTTAACTCAGGCTTTCCTCACAATCATGTGAAGTAGGTGGTGCAACTGTTATCCTCCTTTTACAAATGAGGGAACTGAAATTCAGAAGAAGCTTGCCCCAGTGTCACACAGCTGGGTTTTGGCCTAAATGACTCCTAGACCAATGTTCTTTATACCAACCACAATGCCTCCTACAAGACATGATATAGGCTAAAGAATATTTTAGAAATGAAAATATGAATGCATTCCAAAATGGTTTGGGCAAACTGATGGATAACAGCTAATTCTCCAAGTTCACACAAGAAAGGCCGACTTTCTTCTTTCACAGTACATCCTGCAGGGCTTCTGATGGCAACCCAACAGTGGGCCGGCTCAACTTCGTTCCAAGTTTATTAATTTATTTAATTTATTGCTTGGCTGTGGGCAAGTCACTTTCCTTTTCTGGGGCACAGTTTTCAAATCTATAAGATGAAAGGATTGGATTAGATGAACTCTTAAGATCTCTTCCAGTTTGGATATTCTATATTCTGTTATAAAGGGAAACTTTCAGCTCTAACAAAATGCAGAGTTCTATGATTCAATTTCCCTTTCTGAAGCAGTTTTACCACCCATAAAGTAAGAACACCAGAACTTCCTTCCTATATCTCAAGGATGCTGTGAGAATGAAAAATATCCACTAAGTCAAAAGCTCTGATGTCTCTGGATAAAAGCACTAAATAAATTGAAGACATTATCATTAGTAATGGAGCAAAATTCTCCTGAGTATCATAGGAAGTATCCTCAGAAGCCCATTCAGCTTAAAGGGCTTGCATTAATGCTGTAATTGGTAAAGTATGCCTTCTTTACAACAGCCTGCACGGGCTTCAGGAAGCACAGTTTCCAGACAGGTCAGTTGACTGAATCATGTATTCTCTTTGCACTGAATCATGCACTAACACTTATCCAAAATTAAGGAACATATACACACAAAAACAAAGCCATCATTTTCTCCTTTTACACCATTAATTTGTAAAACTTTCCCTGCAGAGAAAACTATTCTCCATTTATCAACTAATCTGTAGGAAAAATACCTTAACACCACCATTTAAGTGACGTGGTCTTAAAGGAATTTACTCCCAAGTACTGTGTGGTTTTTTATGCCCCTGTCCGTGTGGTGTAGTGTAAAAGACACCAGGTTCAGTCAACAGAGCCGGGTTTGAGTCCTACTTGGTGTGGCCTTGAGCAAATGACTTCCCTTCTCAAAGCCTCATTGTCTCCATCTACAACATGAAGAGAATACAGCTTGCACTGCTTACCTCTGGAGTAGTTCTTTTTAAAAAAAGTCTTTGATATTTTCTGTTCCTTATTTCAGCACAGTATCTCATGTATCTCTCCCCTTTGCCTTTCTCAGAGAGCTATCCCCTATGACAAATAGTATTTTTTAAAGAGAATTTTTTAAAAAGTCAGCACAAATCATCAATACATTGAAATAGTCCAAACGTATGTGCAGTGTGCAACATCTGTGGACCTCCCACCTCCACAAAGGGCATCTTCTCATTTCTTTTTATTTGAGTCCCTTCTGATCTTTACAATTTTGTTACACTTTTGATTTTTGGTGTGTTGTTTTTCCATTTACATTATTGTAATCACTGTGTATATTATTTTCTTGGCTCTGCTTACTTCGCTCTGCATCAGTTCATATAGATCTTTCTATGCTTCTCTGTATCCATTACATATATCATTTCTTACAGCATAGTAATATTCCACTACATTCATGTACCACAATTGGTTTAGCCATTTCTCAACTGATGGGCATCCACTTTGTTCCAATTCCTAGCTATCACAAAAAGTGCTGCTATAAATATTTTGGAGTATATGGGACCTTACTGATAGCTTATTGGGGTATAAGTCCAATAATGGAGTCTCTGGTTCAAAGGGTATGGACATTTTAGTCACTTTATTTGCATAATTTCAAATTGCTTCCCAGAATGGTCACACCATTTCAAAGAACTCCACCAACAATTGTATGTGCCTGTCTTTCTGTAACCCCTCCAACACTATTGCCATTTTTTTTTGTACTTTTTGCCAATTTGCAGGTAAAAAATCAGGGTTGTTTTGATGTGCATTTCTCTTATTTTCAGTGATTTTGAGCATTTTTCCATATGGTTGTGAATACACAGTTTTCACTTTGAGAACTGTCTGTTCATATCCTTTGACCATCTATTGGGGAAAATACTATTAGTCATATTATATATATATATATATATATACACACACACACACACACATACAAATATACATACACACATATATGTATGCCCATGTATATACATATATATGTATAAATATATATTTGTTAATTACTTCTGTATCTTGAATATCAAACCCATATCAGAGAAATTTGAAACAAAGATTTTTACTTATTTGACAACCTTCAAGTAGTTTTTAAGGGTTGAATGAGTTAATACACATGAAAACTTTTTGTAACCTTAATATGCTTTATTTACAGGATTCCAGGAGCTCAGATTGGAGGACATCTGGCCTTGCTTTTACAAATGAAGGAAGTGTGGCCTAGAAATATTAAGGGACTCTATTGCCCAAGGTCATAGAGATACTAAGTAGGCAGACCCAGGATTCAAACTCAGGTCCTCTGACTTTAAATCCGGTATTCTTTCAAATGCACCACAATGAGTATTTATTATATATACATATAATATAATATATTATATTTATATTTTAAGGTAAAGAAATGTAAGGCCTAGCATTCACTGTATAAAGGGTAGAAGAGAATCACAGGATCATCAACATTAAGATTTAGACAAGATTTTAAACTATTCAGTCCACCCACTTTATTAACCCCAGAAGAGGATAAAAGTGGGACAGACACAGAGAAAGGAAGAGGCTTGCCCAAGATCACATAGCAGGTTAGTCAGTGGCAGAGCTAGGACTGGAAACCAGGTGTCCTAACACTTAATCTAGAGTTTTGTCCACTATAACAGGTTACTATCTAGCTGGTTAGCAAAGAACTTGAAACATAATACAGAGATTTTCCTTCTTGTCATTCTCCTTTCCCTGTTCCTTCCCTGGATCCATATATCCATATTAATAAGCACCACAACTCAAAAACTAAGACTTTTTTTTAAGGCAATTGGGGTTAAGTGACTTGCCCAGGGTCACACAGCTAGTAAGTGTCAAATTTGGTCTGAGGCTGGATTTGAATTCAGGTCCTCCTGACTTCAGGGCTGGTGCTCTATCCACTGTGCTGCAAAAACTAAGACTTTTAAACCCAACCATTTTTGATGATAAGATACATTATTTTCTCAAAAAAAAAATTAAAAAGCACCATCATTATAGTGCCCAAGACATTTTCTGTATTGATTGGGGAACTTTCCTGACACTTTGGCTTATTCTTATCTATCTTTCTAGTTTTAAGAGACTTGCTACCCTCTCTGCTCCTAGCCATGCTTCCTCCCTACCTCCCCAAATCCTTATAGCTCAGCCCACATGGACATCACCAACATACAGTAATGCTGCTGCTGGGCTGAGGACATTTTGGCATAGACAGGTGTGATTAAGCTTAGCCTGGAGGAGGAGAAAGCACCCAAGGAGTGGATGGATTGGGGAAACATGAGCCAGTTGGTTTCCTGACAGGACCAAAGAAATAGCATTTTCACCCAAATAAGGGCTGTGTGTACAGGAAACAGGCTCCTTCCCTGGAAGAGAAGTGTGGTGTAGAGACAACGTAGAATGGAGGGTTCCATGGAGTCACAGAAGTTCAATTTGATAAAACTGAATTCCACAAATATTTATTATGCATCAACTACGTACAAGGCACTGTCAGTCTGAAAGAGATCTTAGAGATCATCTAGTCTTCTTAAACAGGAGGAAAGAGAGACCCAGAGAAATGAAGTCACTTGCCCAAGGTCACATAAGTAGTTAGGAGCAGAGTAAGGATTCACACCAGGTGCTCTGACTAAAAATCCAGCATTCTTTCCACTATACCACTCACTGCCTCTTCATACCCTACTTATGACTGCTCAATATAATGGGCTCTTGCAAATGGATGCAACAGAAGTGGAAAAATATGTAGGAGGCTCTGATTTTTTCCAAAAGGAAAATTTTAAAAATAAACTATGGAATGTCCAAAACTGTTCTCAGGACAACATTTTGCTTGGCTTATTCAAGGGGCTTTTGAAATGTCTACGACTTGCAGAAAATTTAGCTAGTTAGGCTGGAGTGTGCTCAGTGATCCACTCAGGGCAGCTCTGAAAGCAAATAACTCCCTACTCAGGAAGCAGCCATGTGCACGTTGGCCTTGAAAAGAGAGAGTGTGTGGCAATGGAATATGCCTCTCAGTAATTAGCCATGTGCTTCTGTCTTTTTATAGTATCTATAAAATTTGTGATCTAAACGGTTCTGTAACAGGCCAAGAGTTGGCAATGGTGTAAAAGGAGTAAAAAAAAAGCTGGGCAAAGAAGACAAATTTCATTCCAGGTCACAGATGCCACATTACAATCTTGTCAAATCTTTGACATTCTCCCAGTCCAGGGAAGGAGCTTGATCCCTACAGAAAGAAGAGCCCAAGTTTGGGCTGAAATGATGCTTTCTTGGCTCGGTTACTCGGGCTCCTAAACAATGGGCCAGCAACAGCAAAGAGGGAAAGAAACTGTTTACTTGCAGCTAAAACTATTTATAGACCTGGCAATCTGCTCGGATTCTGGATGATAAATCTCTATGTTTCAAGTGAGCAGTTGTTTTGCTTCTGGAAAGTTTCACCAAACAAGTCTGTTCCCTTTATTGTCCCCGGAAGAAGACCACTCCTCAACTCACGCTGTTCTCAGGAAGTTTTATTTGGGCTTCTGTTAAAACACACACACACACACACACACACACACACAACACACACACATGCACACTCACACACACAACTGGAAAGGACTTTAGCATACACAATGTTGGAACTAGAGGGGGGCATAGAACAGAGAATATCAGAGCTGGAAAGGATCTTTGTACACAAGCTGTTAGTGCCGCAAGGGACCTTAGAGATCAAATAATCTAACTGCCTTATGTAATGCAGGAGGCAAGTCTGTTCTTTTCAATTTGCTAGAGTCTTTTAGGATATGTGAATTTCACTCCCCTTATCAGTTTATACCTCCTCTGTTTAATGTAACATTATTTTAAAAATCATGTAAAACTAATAAAATTAAATGATGAAACATTTGTATTAAACTTAAGTTGCTCAACAGCTACTCCAAACATAAACATTTCTGCAACAACAAAGTTCATATTTGAATATATCCCAGTCACTGTAGTGAAATTAGGATCCCACTGGTGAATGACAGCTCCTGGTATTTTGGAACAATGAGGTTACCTACAGACTTGTTTTCCCAAGAATGACAACCATCAGTATACTTTCACAAACAACAAGAAATGATAGATATACTCACATATAAACATGAGGGAGAGGCATATCATCCACCCTCTCTAGGGTGAAATGCAACTGCTGCTTCCCCAGGTGCAGAAGAATATCTCTCCTCCCTTCCCTTACACCCCCCAAAGCATGAAAATACTTTCAGTGGAAAGGTTTGGTTATTAAAAAAAAAAATCCAGAGCCTTCTGCACAGTTTCAGCTCACAGAAGGGGTTATACACTCGCCTACTGATTTGTTTGAAAAAAATCAGCCAACTTCACTGAATGCCCAGCTCTTGCAGCAGAAACAACACAAATTAGCCTCTCCCCTGAGTCCTCTCTTACCTAACTGTAAAGGGAGAGAAAATGGTCAATAACCAACATTTATACTGGCTAAAGTACCAGAGCTTCCAGATCTATCACACAGCCTGAACTCTGAGAGCCCCTGAGAAACTTACAAGGAACAGTTTAAAGTAAGAACGTGTGCTTCCTGACAATTAATTTACGGAAAGAAAACAGTGGCATTTCTCAAAGGGATTAACTTGTTTTCCTATCTCATCACAGTCCTAATGAAGCTTGTTAAAAGACAAACAATAAGGGGCAGCTAGATGGTGCAGTGGATGGTGCACCGGCCCTTGAGTCAGGAGGACTTGAGTTCAAATGTGGCTTTAGACACATGACATTTACTAGCTGCGTGTCCCTGGGAAAGTCAGTTAACTCTGTTGCCTAACAAAAAGAGAAAAACAAAAAGACAAACAATAATGCTTATAAACTTTTAATGTGCTCACATTTTAAAACCAGGAGAATCATAGATTGAAAGCTCTATGGGCACTCCTCATATCCAATCTGTTTGCCAAGGCTTGTCCAATTTACCTTCATGACATCTCCTGCACTCGCCCCTTTCTCTGCCCAACACCCTGGTCCTGGCCCTCACGACCTCACAACTGCACTGCTGTTAACAGCCTTCTGGAAGGCCTGTCTCAAGTTTCTCCCCACTCCAGTCCATCCTCTCTAGTAAGCTATCAAAGTGATCTTCCCAGAGCATAAGTTTGACCATATCGCCCCCCTATTCAATAAATTCAGGGGCTCCTTATCACCTCAAGGATCAGATATAAAAGCTGGTGTTCAAAGACCTTCATAATCTTCTCCCCTCCTATCTTTCCAGTCTTCTTACACCTTGGCCCCTCCACCGCCACTCCCTTTCTGATTCTGCAGTCCAATGACACTGGCCTCCTCGAGGCTCCTTCTTCCAGCTCCTGGCATTTTCACTGGCTGTCTCCCATGCCTGGAATTCTCTCCCTCCTCACCTGTACTTCCTGGCCTCCCTGTATTCTTTTAGTTCCAGCTAAAATCTCACCTTCTATAGGAAGTCTTTCCTGAGACTTTACCTTTGTTGATTATTTCCATTTTCTCCTACATAGATTTTGGTTTTTTGTCTCCCTCATTAGTCTGTGAGCTCTTTGAGAGTAAGAGCAGTATTTTTGTTATTACTATGTTTTTAATATTTTAAAAAATATTTTGAATTCCAAATTCTCTTCCTCCCTCCAGCCCCTCTCCTACCCACTGAGGAGGCAAGCAATATATCTATTATGCATGGGAAATCACACAAAACACATTTCCATATTAGCCATGTTGCAAAAAAGAAAAGGCAAGAAAAATAAAGAAAATGAAAAAAGTTATACTTTAATTTGCACTCAGAGTTCATCAATTCTCTCTCTGGAGGTAGATGGCATTTTTTTTTTATCATGAGTCCTTTGGAATTGTCTTGGATTACTGTATTGATTAGAGTAGATAAGTCTTTCACAGTTAATCATCCTTATAATATTATTGTTACCGTGTACAATGTTTTCCTGGTCCTGTTCACTTCACTTTGCATCAATTCATATAGGTCTTCCCAGGTTTCTTCTTTTTTATGAAACCATCACCCTCATAATTTTTTATATTATAACAACATTCCATAACAATCATATACCACAACTTATGTAACCATTCTCCAATTGAAGGACATCTCAATTTCCAATTCTTTGCCTCCACAAAAAGAGCTGCTATATATATTTTTGTACATATAGGCCCTTTTTCCTTAATCTCTTTGGGATACATACAGACTTAGTAGTGGTATATATGCACAGTTTTATAGTCCTTTGGGCATAGTTCCAAATTGTTCTCTAGAATGGTTGGACCACTTTACACCTCCACCAACAGTATATCAGTGTCCCATTTTTTCCACATCCCCTACTGCATTTGTCATTTTCCTTTTCTGTCATGTTAGCCAATCTGATAGGTGTGAGGTGGTACCTCAGAGTTGTTTTAATTTGCATTTCTCTAATCAACAGTGACTTAAGAGAATTTTTTCAGATGACTATAGATAGCTTTAATTTCTTCATGGCAAAACTGCCAATTCATATCCTTTGACCATTTGTTAATTAGAGAATAGCTCTTATTTTTCCTTTATCAGGGAAATTTGCTGCAAATTTCCCCTCCAGTTTCTTGCTTTCCTTCTAATTTAGCTGCATTGGTTTTGATTGTGCAAAACCTTTTTCATTTCATATAATCAAAATTATCCATTATACTTCCCATAATCCTGTCTGTCTTTTGTTTGGTCATAAACTCTTCCCTTATCCATAGACCTGACAGGTAAAATTTTCCATGCTCCCCTAGTTTCTGCCAAACTACTTTCTAGTTTTTCCAGCAATTTTTGTAAAACAGTGAGTTTTTGCCCCAAAAGCTTGGCTCTTTGGGTTTATCAAACACTAGATCACTATGGTCATTTACTACAGTGTATTATGTACCTAATCTATTCCACTGATCCATCATTCTATTTCTTATGTAGTACCAGACTATTTTGATGATTACTACTTTGCAATATGGTTTGAAGTCTGGTACTGCTAGGCTACCTTCCTTCACAATTTTTTTTTTCCACTGATTCCCTCAATATTCTTGACCTTTTGTTGTTCCAGATAAATTTTGTTACTATTTTTTCTAGTTCTATAAAATAATTCTTTGGTCGTTTGATTGGTATGGCAGTGAATAAAGCAAATTAATTTAGGCAGAATTGTCATTTTTATTATATTGGTTTGGCCTACCCATGAGCAATTAATATTTCTCCAATTGTTTAGATCCGACTTTATTTGTGTGAAAAATACTTTGTAATTGAATTCATATAGTTTCTGGGTTTGTCTTGACAGGTTTATCTTGGGGCAGACTCCCAAATATTCTATATGATGTGCAGTTGTTTCAAATGAGATTTCTCTTTCTATCTCTTCCTGCTGGGTTTTGCTGGTAAGTATGGGAAAGAAGAGATATTAGGCTTCCTACTACTCTGTCTACAGAGTCGTTGTGCTGATCTCATTGTTATATGTTTGTGAAACCTGGACAGCATAGCGGCGTCATGCCAGGAAAGTGAACCACAAGAGACCAGGGGTTAACTAGGGATAAATATAAATGTAAATTAAGGCAGAAAGCCAAATCTCTTGGCTAAAATGTTAGGAATTATCTTACCTGGGTGACCATCACCTCCTCAGTGGCAAACTGGTTTGCCTGGAGATGCTTCCCCAGCTCTGGCGCTTGTCCTCCTCATTGGTCAGTCCTTGGCCCAGATCCTCATTTTATTGGAAGTCCAGACTTGTTCATTTCACTCCCAGCTCCACTCACTTTCTATATTGCTCTATCTCCTCACCAGCTAGCCCCTCCTACTACCCTTTATGTTTGGCCTTCCTCTATTATAATGCAAGCTTCTTGAGAGCAGGGAGCATCTTGTCTTCCTGTACTTGTATTCCCAGCATTTAGTACAGGCTGGCACTGGTGAGCACCAAATACATGTTAGACCTGAACAACTGTGATTGTGTTCCTTTTTGTTTAGTACAAATTCCTTAAAGCAGCAGAAGTGGGAACAAAGTGGACCAGAAAAGCCATTGCATTTCCCCTGGGCTGAAAATGCACTAATTATTGTAATAGGGTGCAACTGATGAAGGCTCTAAGTCTCCAGAGACAAAAAGGGGTAGAGAGAAAAGAATGGTGAGGACCTGCACCCTGGCTAGCAACACTTTTATCCACCATAGTTACATTTATATGTGTTGTCATCCTCCTTTAGAAGGTAAGCTCAGAGATGGTATTTGCTTCTGTTGTTGTTGTTGTTTTGGGTTTTTTTTTTTGCTTCTGTTTTTGTATCCCCAGGATTTAACACATTACCCTTTGATAAATGTGTTGATCCATCACACCTATCATATTGACTAACATGACAAAACAGGAAAATGATAAATGCTGGAGAAGATGTGGGAAAATTGCAACACAATGCACTGTTGGTGGAGTTGTGAATTGATCCAACCATTCTGGAGAGCAATTTGGAATTATAAAAATGTGCATACCCTTTGACCCAGCAATATCACTTCTAGATCTGTATCCCAAAAAGGTCATACAAATGGGAAAAAGATCTACATGTACAAAAATAAATATAGCAGCTCTTTTATGTGGTGGCAAAGAATTGGAAATTGAGGGGATGTCCATCAGTTGGGGAATGGCTGAACAAGTTGTGATATATGAATGTAATGAAATACTACTGTGCTATAAGAAATGATGAGCACGCAGACTTCAGAAAAGCCTGGAAAGACTTGAATGATGTGATGCTAAGTGAAGTAAGCAGAACCAGGAGAACATTGTACACAGTAACAGCCACAGTGTGCAATAACTAACTTTGATAGACCCATCTCTTCTTAGCAGTACAAAGATCCAAGACAACTCCAGAGGACTCATGATGGAAAACACTATCCATATCCAGAAAAAGAACTATGGAATCTAAATGCTGATCAAGACATATTATTTGAGCTCTCTCCCTTTCTTTGTTGTTGTTGTTTTGTTTCGTTTCTTCTTTCTCGTGGTTTCTCCGATTGGTTCGAATTCTACTTTTCAGCATTGAAAATAGGTTCAATATGAATGTATATGTAAAGCCTATATCAAATTGCATGCTGTCTTAGGGTGAGGGGAGGGAAGAGATGAGGAAAAAATTTGGAACTCAAAATCTTATGGAAGTGAATGTTGAAAACTAAAAATAAATAAATAAAAATTTAAAAATACATCGATTGATTTTGACCTGTACCCATCTAGAGCAGCTCTCTCCCTCTGTCTCTTTGGCAAACAACTTTTTTTCAGCCCTACCTGTTCTGTCCTTTGCAGTCCAAAGATGCTTCTCTTTGGCAGAGAAAACAAGCAAAATAAAAACTGAGCCCTACTGCCTTGTCTCCTTTGTAAGTTATCATTACCTCCTGTTGGCTCCCCCACCAGACTGTGAGCTGGAGAGCAGGGGCTGGTTTTTGTCTTTTTTTGCACGCCCAAGGCTTAGCACAGTGCCTGGAACATAGTAAATGCTTGATAAATGCTTGTTGACTTGACTTGAACATTGGTTTTATCCTTTCTTTAATTCTCCCCATTTCCCCACTATAGCTAATAAAAAACCACAATAAAACCCCAGACCATATTGTTGCCCTCAGCTTTGCTCATCAGCCTCAGCTCAGTTTGAATCCTCTTACTACTCTTAGAGAACTGTCCCACATTTCTGTTCTCACCCTGTCACCTGTTCCTTGTTTCTCTCTTTGGGCATGAGTCTTTAAAAATCTTACTTGGCTGTTGAGGTCCCTGTGTATTGACATCGGTATATTTAGACAATCCTACCTTTTCTACTTCACTGGAGTTATCTCTGTGTCTCCAGCATTTCATTATGAGAAGCTGATCTTCTCTCCTGGGCTGACTTCTTTTGTTTGATTTGATTTGTACATGGTCTAATATGAGTACAAAGTAAAGTTTGAGGGTGTGGCAATAGTGTGTCCAAGAGGTCAAGTGCACAGGACACTGCATTTTCCTCTGCACTTATATCCAGCCATAATGATTATAAAAAGATTTTAAAATTTGCCAAAATTAAAACTGATTGTTTTCTTTTTTTCTTTCTTTCTTGGTGGGGGGAGGCAATCAGGGTTAAGTGACTTGCCCAAGGTCACACAGCTAACAAGTGTCTGACGCCAGATTTGAATTCAGGTCCTCTTGACTCCAGGGCCAGTGCTCTGTCCACTTCTGTACTGTTAAATGATTGTTAATTGCTTCCTAACTCAACACTTATTATTATTAATATTAATTACAGCTAACATTTACATGGCACCCTAAAGTTTATAATGGGCTTTAAACATAATGATCTCATTTGATCCTCAAAATAACTCTATAAGATAGGGGCTATTATCATTCCCATTTTACAAATAAGGAAACTGAGGCCAAGAAAGGTTAAGGGATTTGCACAGTGTCACAAAACTAAGAGTTTGAAGCAGAATTTGAACTTAGGTTTTCCTGACTCCAAGTCCAGCCCCTCTATACACTATGCCACCAATCCTGGTCTCGGAGAATAGATGATGAAACATATTTCCTTTCTATCAGTAAAGTACAAGACCAGATTGTTGCATCCACTGTCAGAAACATTGTTTAATTATTTTTCCTTGTTACAAGGAAGGATTCAGTGAAGGTATATATTATGAAGTGACTGTGATGTAAAGAAGGCATCAATAAAACTCAAATATCAATAAACAAAACTCAACCTCTCTCCATTAGGCCCTCATTTAGCTGGATTTCATGTTTGTATCTGTCACAAACTCTCTAAGACAAATATAGTAGCATCTAAACATTATTGCTAAAGAAATTAAACTCTGTAATGTCAACATTAGCCAACTGACAATTTTAGCCAGTTTAACTCATATTCAATTTAGAAATAAACGTAGTACTCGCTGGAGCATGAATAATTCTAAACCATTTGAAAAAAGAAAAGCAAAGATTTGCCTATTAGCCAGGCTAAACCAAAGACATGTCAAAATTAGTTGGCTATTAACATTAGTCAGAATTTCTAGTTAACGTTTACATTTAAAGGATTAAACATAAGCATTAAAATTTGCAATCAATATATGAATACCCTTAGAGACCTTCATTATCAGCTCTTAAAGTGTCTTAATTTTTCTACTGACTGGCTAGTAAGGAGACCTGCTACTTGCTTGTTTGAAAAAAGAAAAAAAAAGACTTTTTATTAGATAGGTGGTCCTGGCAAGTATATTTGTATATACGTGTGTGTGTGTGTGCACGCGCGTGTGTGTATCCTGGCTAATGCTGATGTTATCCAAAGTAAGTTCTAGTTGTAATTTATATAGATACTACTGTATCTGACTAATAAGGTTTATGAAAGATTCAGATATTAGAAGGATCAGCTATATAAGAACAGAAGGAGCATATTTATTTTGGACAGTATGAATCTTAATAATGAATGTTTCTTTAACTGAATTTATTAATAATCAACAGTGATACATTAATAATCAAAGTTAATGTTGTAATTGAACTCTATAAACCTTCTTCCTCTGAAGTGCTATGATTCTATGATTCTTTATTCCAAAACCTCAAAGCATGAAGTCCAGCAATCAATATAGTTTATTCAAAAGAGTAAAAGTACAAATCAAATATAAATATCCCCAATCTGTCCCTGGTGAAATTCCTCAGTCTTTTCTGGTTATGACATATAAATTTAAATTCAAATTGAGTGAAGCTCCTGTTCTTAAACTTACCTAAGACCAACAGGATATTTCCGAATTTAGATATACAAAGAAGACACTAGGCAGTTTATTTGGATACTTGAAAAGATTAAATGTTTTAGGCCAACATATACAAAAATATTTATAGATTTTACATCAAGTTATTGGGCAGATTTTAAGAAAGAAATCAATTCTACAGTAGAAATATTGCTCCTGAAATGTACCTTAGATTATCTTGAGAATAAAATATTTCTAAGCAGTTGTTTTTCTTTGTAATTTTTTTTAAAAGAAGGAAAACAGAGGACTCAGGAAAAGACAATAAAATAAACCTGGCTCCCCATATTTAACATTTAATTTTAATTTAATTTAAGGGTTAGTGTTTTTATTTTTGAAAGAATACATTACTCAGAGCCAAGATGGCGGAGTGAAACCAGTAACTTGCTTGAGCTCTCCCCTAAACCCCTCCAAATACCTGTTAAAAAATGGCTCTAAACAAATTCTAAAGCAGCAGAATCCACAAAAAGACAGAGTGAAGCAAATTTCCAGCCCAAGACAGCCTGGATGGTCGATCAGAAAGGGATATTGCCCCGGGCGGGGAGAGGAATGCAGTTCAGTCTGGGAGCACAGGCCACAGCAAACGTGGAACAAGCCTCACAGGATTGAATCACAATCAGCTGTGGCAGATTCCAGACCTCTCAACACACAAACGCCAAAGACAACTTAGAAGGTCAGTGGGAAAAGTCTGTTTCTGCAGTGAGAGTGAAGCTAGGTCTCAGCCTCAGTTCCCAAGCGTGGCCCTGGGGCGGTGGCTGCTTCCTGTGCTTCAGGCCCACAGACTGAGGGGGAATCAGGTGGCTGATCAGAGGGGGATTGCAGGGATATCTCTGCCAGTGCTGAAGCAGGATTCTCTCACTTTGCCTGTGCTTGGATCTGGGTCACAGTTCTGGGTGGTGGTGCTGGGGCAAGGAGGAGAGCTGGCATGGTGGAGCTTGTAGTGGCTAGGAAGAGTAAATTCTCACAGTCTCAAGACAGAAAAGACTGCTTATAGCCACTCATAGACCAGAGCACAGCCCAGGAAAGGAATAAACATCTCGCCCCTTATCATACCACCTTGGAAGAACTGAAAATTTACAGGTCCCTAGAAGCATCTCTGAAAACATCTGTACAAACCTCCTGAAGCTTGGGACAGTACGTTCTCCACATTGGAAGCAGACTCTTACCTTAACAAAGAGTTTAAAACTCAAGTAATTGGCTGGGATCACGAGCAAGCAGCTCAAAAAGAGTCACACTATATTATCTTACTTTGGTGACAAAGAAAATCAAAACATACAACCAGAAGACAACAAAGTCAAAGCTCCTACATCCAAAGCTTCCAAGAAAAATATGAATCAGTCCCAGGCCTTGGAAGAGCTCAAAAGGGATTTTGAGAAGCAAGTAAGAGAAGTAGAGGAAAAACTGGGAAGAGAAATGAGAGTAATGCAAGAAAATCATGAAAAACAAGTCAACAGCTTGCTAAAAGGAGACCCAAAAAAATACTGAAGAAAATAACACCTTAAAAAATAGCCTAACCCAAATGGCAAAAGAGGTCCAAAAAGCCAATGAGGAGAAGATGCCCTAAAAAGCAAAACTGGCCAAATGGAAAAGGAAGTCCAAAAGATTACTGAAGAAAATACTTCCTTAAAAATTAGAATAGAGCAATTGGAAGCTAGTGACTTTATGAGAAATCAAGACACTGTAAAACAAATCCAAAAGAATGAAAAATTAGAAAACAATGTGAAATATCTCATTGGAAAAACAACTGACCTGGAAAATAGATCCAGGAGAGAGAATTTAAAAATTATTGGACTATCTGAAAGCCATGATCAAAAAAGAGCCTAGACATCATCTTTCAAGAAATTATCAAGGAAAACTGCCCTGATATTTTAGAACCAGAGGGCAAAATAGAAATTGAAAGAATCCACCAATCTCCTCCTGAAAGAGATCCCCAAAGGAAAACTCCTAGGAATATTGTAGCCAAATTCCAGAGTTCCCAGGTCAAGGAGAAAATATTACAAGCTGCCAGAAAGAAACAATTCAAGTATTGTGGAAACACAATCAGGATAACACAAGATTTAGCAGCTTCTACATTAAAGGACCGCAGGGCATGGAATATAATATTCCAGAGGGCAAAGGAGATAGGATTACAACCAAGAATCACCCACCCAGCAAAACTGAGTATAATCCCTCAGGGGAAAAAAATGGTCATTCAGTGAAATAGAGGACTTTCAAGCATTTCTGATGAAAAGACCAGAGCTGAATAGAAAATTTGACTTTCAAATACAAGACTCAAGTGGAACATGAAGAGGTAAACAGGAAAGAGAAATCATAAGAGACTTATTAAGATTGAACTGTTTACATTCCTGCATGGAAAGATGTTATTTATAACTCATGAGACCTTTGTCAGTATTAGGGTAGTGGGGGGGGGAAATTATATGTATGTAGATAGAAAGATAGAAAGATAGATAGATAGATAGATAGATGGCACAGGATAAGTTGAAGATGAAGGGGTCGTATCTGGAGAATAAAATTAAGGGATGAGAGAGGATTATACTAGGAAGAGAAAGGGAGAAGTAGAACAGGGCAAATCATCTCACAAAAAAAGAAAAGGCTTTTACAATGGAGGGGAAACAGAGGAAGGTGAGAGGGAATGACTGAATCTTATTCTCATAGGATTTGGCTTAAGGAGGGAATAACATACACACTCAATGGAGTATGGAAATCTGTCTTACCCTACAGAAAAATAAGGGGGGAAGGGGACAAGAGAGCAGGGAAATGATAGAGAGGAGGACAGATTGGGAAAAGGGGTAATCAGAAGCAAATACTTCTCTGAGGAGGGACAGGGTCAAAAGAAAGAATAGAATAAATGGGTAGGGCAGGATAGGATTAAGGGAAATAGAGTTAGTTTTGCACAATGTGTCCACTATGGAGGTGTTTTGCATAACTGCACATATATAACCTATATTGAGTTGCTTGCCTTTTCAATGAGGGTGGGTGGGGAGGGAGGAAGAGAGAAAATTCGGAACCCAAAGTTTTAAAAACACATGTTTAAAAAAAATGTTTTCACACGCGACTGGGAAATAAGAAATACAGGAAAATAAAACCTAAGTTTGGCATTCAAAGGACTTTCCAAGCTGGCCCCCTTCTTCCCTTCCAGTCTTCTTACACCTTACTCCTCACTCTGTTCCACACACAAGCACTTCATCTCCAGACTCCAGCCATTTCACAGGTTATTCCTCATACCTGGAATGCTCTCCCTCCTGATCTCTACCTCCTGGCTTCCTTCGCTCCTTCAAGTCCCAGCTAAAATCTTATCTTTCATGAGAAGCCTTTCCTGATCTCCCTTAATGCTAGTGCCATCCCTCCACTGATTATCTCTAATTTATCCTGTATATATCTTATTTGTCCATAATTGTTTTCATCTTATCTCCCCTGTTAGTTCATGTGAGCTCCTTGAGAGCAGGGATTGGGTTGGGTTTTGGTTTGTCTTGTTTTGTTTTTGCCTTTCTTTGTATTCCCAGCACTTACCACAGTGCCTGGTACACAGTAGATGCTTAACAAATGCTTCTTGATGAACTGATTGATCTTAATTCAAGAGACAATATGTATACATAGAGATTCGTACAAAACGAATATAAAGTAGCCTTAGAGAGGAAGGCATTAGCAGCTGGGGGCAGAGGGGAGAGGAAAGGTCTCTTGCAGAAGGAGATGCTTGAAATGAGCATTCAAGGAAATCAGGTAATGCTTGCAGGAGGTAGAGATATATAGAAAGCAAGCATTATAGGTGAAGATAGCCAATGCAAAGGCAAGAAGATGAGAGATGGAGTGTTGTGTGTGAGGAACAGCAAGTAGCCCAGTATAGACTGTAGAAAACAGGGAGGGAAGTAATATCTAAGGATGGAAAGATGAAGGGGCCAGTTCATGACGACCATTAAATGTCCCCAAAGAGTTTATGTTTGACCTCAGAGACATCTAATCTGGGCTAAAAATGTCAGGAAAATTAAAAGTCTGGCATTCTCAAAACATAAGTCTACTATTTGTCACCTTATACATTTTAGGTTTCTTCTTTCTTTGGCCTTTTTGCAGACCTTACAGCATGGACTGAATCCTGTGTTTGTCCTGCCATGGTTAAATCCTTTTTTTCTTTTTAAACTTTTAAGCATTCATTTTTAAAAATTTTGAATTCCAAATTCTCCACCTTCCCCCAGTCTTTCTCCCATCCATTGAGAAGGCAAGCAACACGATACCAATTATACATACAAAGTCATGAGAAACATACTTACATATTAGTCATTTTGAAAAAAAGAAAAGAAAAAAGAAAAAAAAGCAAGAAAAATAAAGTAAGCAATACTATGCCTCAATCTGCACTCAGAGCTCATTAGTTCTCTCTCTGGAGGTGGACAGCATTTTTTATTACGAGTCCTTTGGAATTGTGTTGGATCCTTGTATTGATCAGAGTAGATAAGTCTTTCAAAGTTGATTATTGTTACGATACTGCTGTTACTGTGTATGATATTCTCCTGGTCCTTCTCACTTCACTTTACATCACTTCATGTAAGTCTTCCTAGGTTTTTTGGAAACCATCCTGCTAGTCGTTTCTTACAGCACAATAGTATTCCATCATAATCATATATTATAACTTGTTTAGCCATTCCCCCAATAGATAGACATCCTCTCACTTTACAATTATTTGCCACCATAAGAAGAGATGCTATACATATTTTTGTACATTTAGAGTTCTTCTTTTTTCTTTGATCTCTTTGGGGTATAGACCTAGTAGTAGTATTGCTGGGTCAAAGGGTAACACACAGTTTGACAACCCTTTGAACATATTTCCAAACTTTTCTCTAGAATGGTTGGACCAGTTCACAGCTCTACCAACAGTGCATTAATGTCTCTGTTTTTCCATATCCCCTCCAGCATTGGTCAGTCTCCTTTTCTGTCATGTTAGTGAATCTGATAAGTTTGAAGTGGTACATGGTTAATTCCTAAGGAAATCTTTCTTCCATAGATTGGTACTTCACAACATCCTGGTGATAGTGTATTTGCTTTCTTTAGACCAACCTAGCTAACTCCCTCATTGGAAAATTGGCCATCAAGTGATGAATTCTTCAGCCATGATGGGACATGAAACAGATAAATACAAAATAGTTCCTAATCCCATAAACCATAATGAAAGTGGCAGAATGGCTGAAAAGGGGACAGTCTTTTGATCAGCTACAAATAAGCCTATGAGGTAGTACAAATTATTCCATCCATTTCACAAAGGAGGAAAGTGAGGCTTGGAGAATAAAAGTAATTTATTCAAGATTACAAAGTTAATACATCAAAGAACTGACATTTCAGCCCAGGCAGTTTGGCTCCAATTCCAGTTTTCTTTCTACTGCACGATACTGCCTCTCAATAGAATCAGAATGAAGTAAATGACTTTTATAATTTCTAAAAGCCAGAGCTTTTTCCTGAAAGAGGCTTCTGTCAGTTTGCTCAAAGTAAAAACTTGCCAACATTCAATATGTGATCGGGGTTAACATCTTTAAACCATAATTTCTTGCATGTCATCTTATTCATGGTTCATTCTGATTCCTTTGAAGTGGTAAGAGAACAGACACCAACAAAATATACTGTGATCCCACTCTTATTTGTGAGGAGGCAAAAATAGAAAATGGTATCTGTAATAAAATGCTTAAACAATCCGTACTAGAAAAAAGAACATTTTGAATTATATATAATCAGAATCAAAGAGTGGCATCTGTATGTTGGCATACAAGAAACAGTGTAGGGCAGCTAGGTGGCACAGTGGATAGAGCACCAGCTCTGGATTCAGGAGGACCTGAGTTCAAATCCAGCCGCAGACACAAAACCCTTACTAGCTGTGTGACCCTGGGTAAATCACTTAACCCCATTGCCTAGCCAAAAAAAAGAGAGACACAGTGTACTCTAGTTGAAAGCACACTAGACTAAGAGTGAAGAGACCTGGGACCCAGGCTTGGTTATGTCACTTAACAGCTTCATGGCCTTGGGCAAGTCACTACCCTTTTTTACCTATAAAATGGGGATAGCAATTTCACACACACACACACACACACACACACACACACACACACACACCCCTTATTTAAAGAGTTTTCCAGTGAGGATCAAATGAGATATTGGATTTAAAAGGTGCTTAATAACAATAAAGTAGTATTAAATTGTGTACTGTTATTACGATAAATCTCCACACTGCCACTGTTATTATTTTTTTTAGAAGAAGCTAAGCACCATGGAAACAAAGAAAAAAGTGAAACAGTCCTTGCTCCCAAGGAGCTTATTATCTATCCAGGGGAGACAGAAGGTGCATGTCTAGATAGATATATACTAGAACAGAAGATACAAGGTTATTGCTATTGTTGTTTTTCCAATAGCATCCTTTAGCACATCCAGGGCAATAGAAAATATATAAAGAAGATACTATACAAATTTAATGTATTATTGTCATAAAGTCTCTTTTTTTCTCCCATTTTGAAAAATTCTGAACTTAACAAACATCAACTAAGTAGAGCAGAGAGGGTTGTATATGAAACTGAAACTCTCTATTACGTTCAGCCTATTTTCTATTAAGTATATAGTAAATTCAATATAGTACTTTCAAAACTTTTCAGCCTGTTTGTGATTTTTTTTTTGGCCTTCTGTTCTTTTCTATATTTCAAAAGCATGCTTTAATAACCCTCTTTTCCTTCTTTTTATTTCGTACTTTTTTGGGAGCAACCCTATCCCTAACTCCTCTCTCCCTCTTTATCCCGTCTCTCTAACCCCTCAAAAGAAAAATAAAACTTTTCCATCAAATACTCATAGCAAAGCAAATCCCCTCCCTGGTCATGTCCTTTCCTGGATGTCTTATTCTGCAACTTGAGTCCACCACCTCTCTGAGAACGTGGGTAGCATATTCTCAGTACTGTTCCGTCAGTCCCCTGGAGTCATATGGCTGGTCACTACAATCATCAGAATTCTGAAGTCTCTCCAAGCGGTCTTCACAATGTTGGTATAACTGTATACATTGTTCTCTTGATTGCTCACCTAACTCTGCATCAGTTCATACACATTTTCCCACATTTCTCTGAAACCATCCCTTTTATAACATAATAATATTCCATTATATTCACATATCATAGCTTATTCAGGTATCTTCCTCCACCACCACCACCCTGATTCTAGTTCTTTGCTGTAACAAAAAGAGCTAATATAAATATTTTTGTACATAAGGGTCCTTTTCCTCTTTCTTTTATCTCTTTGGAATACATCCTAGTAGCGGTATTGGTGGGTCAAAGGATGACCATAATCTAGTGACTCTGGTAATATAATTCCAAATTGCTTTCCAGAATGGTTGGACCAATTCATAGCTCCAATAGTCTAGAAGTATGCCTGTTTTTCCACTGCCCTCCCTCCCCATCAACAGGTGTCATTTTCCTTTCTTTGGTCATCTTTGCCAATCTGAGTTGGAACTTCAAAGTTATTTTCATTCTAATTTACTTAATTATTTAGAATATATCTTGGGGGGGGGGGCAATAGCAGCTGGAAAGATCAGGAAAACAATGTCATGGAAAAGGTAGCACTTGAATGGAACGTTAAAGGAAGAAAGGGATTTTAAGAGGCAGAGGTGAGTCTGCGCTTTGAATGGAGATAGGGGATGAAGCATCATATGTGAGAAACAGCAAGAAGGCCAGTTAGACTAGACCCTAGCATGAAGGAGAGTAATATGTAATAAAGCTGCAAAAATAAATTGGAACCAGTTTGTGAATGGGGTTTAAATGCCAAATAGAAGCATTTAAATTTGATCCTACAGTTAACCGGGAACCACTGGAGTTTACTGAGCAGGGGAGTAACATGGCCAGAGCTGCCCTCTAGGAAAATCACTTTGCTAGTTGTGTGAAAGATGGGGAGTGAAGATGGAAGTGAGGCAAAAGAAACAATTAGGAGGCTATCAAAATATCCCAGGCTAGAAGTGATTTAGGCCTGAACTAGAGTGATGGCCATGTGAATGGAGAAAAGGAAACTAATGTGAAAGATATTGTAAAGGTAGAAATGAAAGGTTTGGCCATTGATTAGATACATGGGGTAAAAGAGAGCTGAGGAGATGATGATGAAGGTTTTGAACTTAGGTCACTGGAAGTATGGTGGTGTTCTTGACAGAGAGATATTGACAAAAGGAGTGGGTTCGGGAGGGAAAGCTAATCTGTTCTGTTTTGGACATATTACACTTGAGATGCCTGTGGGACATCTAGTTCAAAATGTCCATTGGTAGCCAATGATGTGAGACTAGAGTTCACAGGACAGAGAAGGGCCCTGGATATAGAAATGTGAGAGTCATCTACATATAAATGATAACTGAACCCATCTAAGTTGATGTGGTCACTAAGTGAGAGAGTATATGGAAAAAGAGGAGAAGGCAACAAATATTTGGGGTACACCCACAATTGGAGGTAGGATTTGGATGAGATTCAATAAAAGAGACTGAGAAGGAATGGTTAGATATGAAAACAAAGAATGTAACGATTACCCAGAGAAGAGAGACCATGCAGATGGAAAGTGGTCAACAGTTTCAAATGTTTTAGAGAGGTCAAGAAGGATAAAGACTGAGAAAAGGTCATTATGGATTTAGCAGTTAGGAGATCATTGGTAACTTTAGAGAGGACAGTTTCAGTTGAGTGATTGAGACTTAAAGCCGGACTGCCAGGTCATTTTCCTTATCTGAGATTCAGTTTCCAAATTTATAAAATGAGGTGTCTGGACTAGATCAATCTCTAAGGTCTCTCCCAAACTTAAATCCTATGGTCAAATGAATTAAATTGAATGCTGGTGAAAACTTATTCAGAGAAGCTCAACAGTGTAAATATCTGCCATTTTAATGGAAAAAAATACATTGGTTTTTTTTAAATCTTAGGACAAAGTTGATATAAACCAGTCCCTAAATTTTTTGAGATTGAATGCTGAGGAATTTACTTTTGGACCGTTGTTTGTACAACTCCCAGACACCCAGGGCATACCAGTTGATTACTCTATCTAAACAAATATTGCAGAAGTTTATTATAACCACCAGAGTCCTCAGCTGCTATTCCCACAGCGTCCATAAACCAAGATCTATCTCTAAGCTCTATTTGTGTGGGGTTGCAATGCCACTCTGCATAATTAGAATTCTTTGGAACAATGGAGAGAGCAAAAACTTCCCTTTTACTTAAAGGAAAAGCAACAGAGATTTCTTTAGGAATCCAGACTTTGTAAGAATGGTAAAGGAAATGATGGATTAAACTTGGTAGGTGCTTAAAGTGTAAAATACCCCATTAAATGAAGGTACTGTTTATATGTTGGAGATGGCTAAACATATTCTGCTACAAAGTTTCTACTCCACTAATCCCCCATTGAAAAGATGGCCTAAACAAAACTATTTTTATCTCTTTATCTTTCAGTTTGGTTCAAGTGGATTTAATCCCTTGTGCTTACATAAAAATACTAAGTGCAAGTGAAAATGCTTTTATCATTGAGAAATAAACATTTTACAAACTGAAATTGTAACATTTTTGTGCTTTATTTAGTAACTGTGTATCTTAAGACATAAACTGATGCAAAGTAAAGTACAGTCAGGAAAATAACATGCACGACTGCAACAATCAAAACTGAATACTGTGTAATTATAATGGTCAGGCTTTGAGGAGATGACCATATAATTTCCAACTTGTTATGTTGGTTAGTCTTGTTGAACTTTCTTTACTCTCCTTTCTTGTGTCATACTGGATGGCTCTCTGAGAGGACAAGGAGAGATAAATTAGGAAATAAAGGTGATATAAAACCCAAAGATAGCAATTAAAAATGAAACAGTGTATCTCAGTTAAGGGGACAGAAGCATTTGGGAGCCACAGAAGGGTATATCTGCCTTTCCCTAAAAGCAAATGATTTCACTTTTGAGATGCTTCAAAACAGCTACTGAAACCCAAGGGGTGGGCCAACACTATGCAACATTGTGAAAGAGGCAAAGTTTGTCTTTGGGCCCTTCTAAGCCGCCCTACAAAATATATAGAGCAGAGAATATTATTAATAATAAAGTATTTTCTCCTCCAGGAGTGTTTGCATTTCAATAAGGAACACTGCCTCCAAGCAAACAAATGGCTCTGCAATGGTAGAATTTCAGAAATCAATTAGCTGGTAAAGGAGGTTTTGGTGGGAGAAGAACTAGGGATCCTTTCCAAGCCCCTAGAACTCTATCACACAAGGTAGGTCATCACTTACTCTGCCTTTTTAGATGGCCCACCAGGCTTCCTGAAGAGCTCTGTATTCAGAAAAGCAATTAGTAAATTAACGTTGATGACAGGAAATTTTTGCCAAGGATGGCTGAGCGATGAAGTAAGAACATGGAATAAGATGTATTAAGTACAGAGGCAGAATTGCGATATGGAATGCTCCCATGATCTTATTTGTTCTAGGATGTTTCTCAGACCAAAGAGGGGCTCCCCAGGGAGTCCTGACAGTTCATTTCAGGCCCATTGAGACAAAAGATACTGCCTCATGGAGCATGATTAGAGTTAGGAATCAAGAGATAAGGAACATGAATCAGAGAAAATGTTTTACAAGGCAAAGGAACTTGGGCTTTTATGAGGAAGGGAAATGAGTGAGAATCTCTGTCTCTGGGGACCTTCCTTCTGATTAGCAAGTAGACAGCTCCTCTCAGAATCATCACTTTATGGGGGGCACCCAGGCTATCTATCTTTCATTTTCCACTAGCCTGCACTTCTCTGAATTTCTCCATTGTACTTCCATACCAGTGACCTTTTCCTCTTGTCCTTTTCAGCTTCATTTTACGTCTTATCTTCCACATTTAAAGGTAAGCTCCTCAAAAGGCATGAACTTACCTTTCTTTTAGGCTGCATTTGTATTTCCGGTGCAGTGTCTCATCTGCATACCTCTGATATTATCCCTCACTCTTTCCTTCTTTACTCCAGTTTCTAATGAAGACATGCCCTTTCTCATCACCAAAGCCAACCCCATGACTTATTCTCTTAATCTTCTCCAACAGATTTCCCACACATTGTTCTTTTCTCTTTAATTTTTAATCTCCTCTTGTCTACTGGCTCATTCTTTGCTGCCTACAAATATGCCTGGGTCTCCCCATCCTTAAAAAAATCCTCACTTAATCCTATGATCCCTTCGTGCTGTCTTGCTATATATCTTTTCCCTTTCACAACTAAATCCTAGAAAAAAGCTATCCTTGTTTGTTGTCTCTCACTTCCTCTCCTATCGCTTACTTCTCAACCCCTTGCAGTCTTGCTTCTGGTGTCATTACTCAACTGAAACTCCTTTCTCCAAAGTAACCAATGAGTACTTTAATTACCAAATTGATCACTTATGGGCTTTTTCTCAATCCTTATTCTTCTTGGCCTTTCTGACCATTTGTTTACCACCATCTAATTTTTTTTTTTAGGTAATTGGGGTTAAGTGACTTGCCCAGGGTCACACAGCTAGTAAGTGTCAAGCGTTCGGTCTGAGGCCAGATTTGAATTCAGGTCCTCCTGACTTCAGGGCAGGTGCTCTATCCACTGTGCCACCTAGCTGCCCCCACCATCTATTTTTGAATAGTACCTCCCCTCTTTCAGTTTTCATGACACTGTTCTTTCTTGGATCTTCTATCTGTCTGACTACTCTCTTTTTCCTGGATCATCAATAAGCCTGTCCATCCACAACTGTGGGTGTACCCCAAGGATCTATCCTGGGCCTTCTCTCTTCTTTCTTCTCCCTCTCCTCTCCTCTCCTCTCCTCTCCTCTCCTCTCCTGTCCTCTCCTCTCCTCTCCTCTCTTCGGACCTCATCAGATTGGAATAGATTAAATTATTTTCTCTATGCTGATGACTGCCACATCTACATAGCTACCCCTAGTCTTTGCCCTAAGTCCTGTCTCACTAGCTGGACATCTGTCCTCACCATCGGACATTTTGAACTCGCCATCCTGTTAGCATCTCAAACATAAATGTCCAAAACAGAACTCATCATCTCCCCCCTTCAAAAACTGATCCGTAGGGGCAGCTAGGTGGCACCGTGGATAGAGCACCGGCCCTGAAGTCAGGAGGACCTGAGTTCAAAGCTGGCCTCGGACCAAACACCTGACGCTTACTAGCTGTGTGACCCTGGGCAGGTCACTTAACCCCAATCGCCTAAAAATAAAAAACAAAAACAAAAACTGATCCATATTCTGAACTTCTCTACTTGTGTTGAGAGTACCACCATCTTTCCAGCCAACTAAGCTTATAACCTTGACTACTTCACTACTCTCCCTTATGCCACATATTCAATCAGCTGCCTGGTTGCCACATCTGTCCCCTTCTCTCCACTCACGCGGACACTGTCCTATCATCCATCAGGTTTCTATCACTTCTTGCCTAGGATATTAATATCCTTTTCTTAAAAAAGCATTCAATTTCATTTCATCCTGAAGCCTGAATTCCCTCCCTGCCACACCCCTCACCCACCAATTGAGCAAGCAAGAAAAACAAAGCCTGTCACAAGCACGCAGAGTCAAGTAAAACAAGTCCCCGCGTCATCCAAGTCCAGACAGAAGAAAACGAGGACTAAAAGTCTAAGTCTGCACTCTGAGCTCATCATCTGTCTGGAGGTGGGCAGAGTGTTTCATCGCGCCTTCTCTGGAATTGCGGTCGGTGCTTGTGCCAATCACAGCTCCTAAGCCTTACAAAGCTATTCATCGTTAAGATCTTGTTATTACATATGAGCTGTCATCCTGTTCCTAGTCACTTCACTTTGCATCAGTTCACATAAGACCCATCAGGTCTTTCCGACGTCTCTCATAGCAGATAGCATTCTATCACATACATACACCAAAACTTGTTTCGCCACTCTTCAATTGATGGGCATCCCCTCAGTTTCCAATCCTTTGCCGTTATGAACATTTTTATGCATGTGGGTCCTTTTCCTCTTTCTTTGATCTGTGTGAGGCATAGACATAGCAGTGATATTGCTAGACAAGAGGGTGTGCACAATTTAATAGCTTTTTGGGCATAGTTCCAAGTTGCTTTCCAGAAGAGCTGGACAAGTTCACAGCACTTTCAAGAGTGTATTAATGTACCTTCCCCCTACCCCCTCAGACCCTCCAGCATTTGTCATTTTCCTTTTTTTGTCATCTTTGCCAATCTGATGAGTATGAGGTGGAAACCCAAAGCTATTTTAATTTGCATTTCTCAGGTTATTAGTGATTTAGAACATTTTTTATGTGGCTAATAGATTTCTTCCTCTGCAAATTGTCTATTTATATTCCTTGACCACTTATCAATTGGGGAATGGCCCAGTTTCCCATCTTATAAAATGAAACCTTTATCAGAGAAACTTTCTGCAAAGACCTTTTTTCTCCCAATGTCCTACTTGTCTCTTCCAATTTTAACAGATTGGTTTTGCTTGTCCACAAACTTAAAATTTTATATAATGAAAATTGCCCATTTTACTTCCTGAGAACATCTGTATCTCTTGTTTGGTCATGAACTCTTCCCCTATTCATAGATCTAACAGGTCATTTTTTCCATACTCCTCAAATTTATTTATGATGTCACCTTTTATATCTAAATTATGTAATCAACTGGAGCTTATCTTGGTATACAGTCTGAGGTGTTAGTCCAAATCTAGTTTCTGCCAGACTTCTTTCCAATTTTCTTAACAGTTTTTGTGAAAAAGTGATTTCTTGTCCCAAGAACTGGTTTATCAAACATTAAATTACTGGGCTTGTTTCTGTATACTGTGTACTTAATTTGTTCCACTAACTGACCTCTCTATTTATTACCTACTACCAAATTGTTTTGATGATTATGGTTCTATAGCATAGCTTGAGATCTGGTACTGCTAGGTTCCCTTCCTTCCCACTTTTTTCGTCCATTTCTTTGACATTCTTGACCTTGTGTTCCTCCAAATGGATTTTGTTATTTTTTTCCCTAGCTCTATAAAGTAATTTTTTGGCAGTCTGATTGTTATGGTATTGAATAGGTCAATTACTTTAGGTACTATTGTTATTTTTATTACTTTGGTCCAGCCCACCTATGAGCAATCAGCATTTCTCCTGTAATCAGTTTTTTCTCTGGAAAAAGAAAAGGGGGGAGGAGTTGGCAATTCAATCTCTCTGAACCTTCAGAACCTCCCAGCAAGCTAAGAATAGCTGATTCAAGTAGCAGTCTAATAAAACTCACAACCAGAAACAATAGATAGAACCAAATCTGGGGTCAGTAACTTGCAGAACCCTGACCAGGAGAGCAGGGAACAGATTTCCCCTGCATCATATCATTTTTGGGGGCAAAGCTCCTCACCTAGAGCTGTGAAAGCAGCAGAAGGCCATAAAAGGGCAGAAGTTCAGGCCAGACAACCACCCAGACGTGTGCAGAGCCCAACACTGATAAAATCTGAAGTTGAGAAGCAGGCTAAAAGAATGAACAAACAAACAAACAAAAAGAATCTAACCATAAAGGGTTATTATAGAGACAAGGACATTCAAGATACAAACAAAGAAAAGAATGACTTGAAAAAATCTATAAGCAAAGTCTTGAAGAAAAAAAAAACAACTGGATACAAGTCCAACAAGAATTCTTAGAAGAGTTAAAGAAGGAGCTTCACAAACAATTTTTTTTAAACCAAATGAGAGCAGTAAAAGAAAGAATGGGAAATGAGGAGAGAGTTAAGGAAGATGTGAAAAGAGAATTAAAAATTTGGAAAAAGAAGCACAAAATCTTATGAAAAAAAATAATTTCTGGGGGTCAGCTAGGTGGCTCAGTGGATAGAGCACCGGCCCTGAAGTTGGGAGGACCTGAGTTCAAATCCGACCTCAGACCAAACACTAGACACTTACTAGCTGTGTGACCCTGGGGAAGTCACTTAACCCCAATTGCCTAAAAAAATAATAATAATGATAATAATTTCTTGAAAATTAAAATTGGCCAAATAGAAGTTAATGACATGAGACAACAAGAAATAATAATTTTTAAAAAGCAAGAAGACTGAAAAATAGAAGAAAATGTGAACTTTATCATGGGAAAAACAACTGAACTGGAAAATACGTTGAAGAAAAATAATTCAAGAATCATAGGACTACTTTAAAGCCATGAATAACAACAACAAAAAAGAATCCAGCCATCATATTTCAAGAAAGTAAAACTGCCCAAATCCCTTAGAACCAGAGGGCAAGGTAGACATTAAAACAGTCTAACACTTACCTCCTGGGGAAAAAAAATCCCAGGAATATTATAGCCAAATTTCAGAACTACCAGGTCAAGGAAAAAACTTTATAAGCAGCCAGAAAATTCAAATACCAAGGACCTGCAGTCAGAATCACACATGATTTATATCAGCTACTAAGAAAAAGGAATAGAAAGCTTAGAATATGATATTATAGAAAACAAAAGATCTAGTCTTGTCAATGTTGTTCAGACCTGTCTGATTCTTTGTGACCATATTTGAGGTTTTCTTGGCAAAGATACTGCAGTGATTTGCCATTTCCTTATCCAGCTCATTTTTACAGATGAGGAAACTGAGGCAAACTGGATTAAGTGACTTGCCCAGGGTCACACAGCTAGTAAGTGTCTGAGGCCAGATTTAAACTTAGAAAGATGAGTCTTAGGGGGCAGAGCCAAGATGGCGGAGTGAAAGCAGTGACTTGCTTGAACCCTCCCCCAAACCCCTCCAAATACCTGTAAAAAAAATGGCTCTAAACAAATTCTAAAGCAACAGAACCCACAAAAAGATAAAATGAAGCAAATTTCCAGCCCAAGACAACCTGGATGGTTGATCAGAAAGATATATCATGCTGGGCGGGGAGAAGAACACAGTTCAGTGTGGGAGCACAGGCCACAGCAAACCTGGAGCAGGCCTCAGAGGACTGAATCAGGGCAGCTGTGGCAGTTTCTAGACTTCGCAACCCAGGAACACCAAAAACAACTTAGAAGGTCAGTGGGAAAAGTCTGCTTCGAGGAGGGCAGTGGCTGCCTCCTGAGCTTGCAGCCCACAGACTGAGGGGGAATCCGGTGGCTGATCAGAGGGGGATTGCAGGGATCTCTCTGCTGGTGCAGGATTCTCTTGCTTTGCCTGTGCTTGGATCTGGGTCACAGTTCTGGGTGGTGGTGCTGGGGCAAGGAGGAGAGCTGGCATGGTGGAGCTTGTAGTGGCTGGACAGAGAAAATTCTCTTCAGTTCCAAGACAGAAAAGACTGCTTGTGGTCACTCATAGACCAGAGCACAGGCCAGGAAAGGAATAAACATATCGCCCCTCATCATACCACCTTGGAAGAACTGAAAATTTACAGATTCCTAGAAGCATCTCTGAAAACAGCTGTGCAAACCCCCTGAAGCTTGGGACAGTACATTCTCCACATTGGAAGCAGACTCTTACCTTAACAAAGAGTTTAAAACTCAAGTAATTGGCTGGGATCACGAGCAAGCAGCTCAAAAAGAGTCACACTATATTATCTTACTTTGGTGACAAAGAAGATCAAAACATACAACCAGAAGGAGACAAGAAAGTCAAAGCTCCTACATCCAAAGCTTCCAAGAAAAATATGAATCAGTCCCAGGCCTTGGAAGAGCTCAAAAGGGATTTTAAGAAGCAAGTAAGAGAAGTAGAGGAAAAACTGGGAAGAGAAATGAGAGTGATGCAAGAAAATCATGAAAAACAAGTCAACAGCTTGCTAAAGGAGACCCAAAAAATACTGAAGAAAGATGAGTCTTCCTGACTCCAGAGTCTCTATCCAGTGTGCTACCTAGGGCTAGATTTTTTAAGAATGAGGGAGACTCAAGCATGTGTACAGGAGGTAAAGAACCAGGGAGTAATGAGAGGTTAAAAATTAGGTAGAAAGAGAAGATGATCAAAAAACCCTAGGGGAAATGGGTGGGACTAAGCGTGATCCTGTAAGAACAGTGTCAAGAATGATAAAACTCTCAGAACGAACTGAGGCTGGCAAGTACACTGCTGAGGAGCAGAAGAGGGAGGCTGGGAGCTTTCAGAGCAGTGGGAAAGGGTGGAATGGGGTAGTGTTGGATGATAACGGGTGTAAGGGAGATATGGTTGTATGACAGATAAGCCCTACAATTAGTTATCACAGAGCAGGAAAGGCAAGTTGTGATGACCCACCTTCCTACCCTCTTATTGCTCACACACACGTTTGGTCATGTCATGGGCCCCCAGAGAAATTCTGACACTCACTTTAGAGAATACCGATCTGTAGAGAATTCCTAGGAAGAAAACTTTCTCCATCAATGCAGATAAGCAATTACTCTACAACTAAGAGTCTTAAATACTTCCTTGGAGAACTGAAAGGTTGTGACTTGCCCAGGGCCCACATATATATGTGTCAGAGTCCAATCTTTAACACATCTTCCTCACTTAAAGGCTGGCTCCCTATACACTATGCCACACTACATCTCTCCCTATTGATTTTAAGGTAGTTCTTTCCAAAAAGACCTATGAGCTTTTCCTTTATATTTCATTGCCTAGTTATTGTGTTTTTTTCTGTTTTGAACCAATGTACTCTCATTCTGAAGAGAACTCTGTGGAATCTTATAGTGTATTTGTCTTTTTCTGTAATTTTTAAAAATTGCTACTTGATTTATCATTAGGTAATACTTGCTCGTATTATTACCAGCATTAATACAAACTTAATAAAACTACTCCAATAAAAATCCAGAGCCCAGAGATTTTAATAGGTAGAGAAGGAAAGAGGAAAGTGATGCATTCCATACATGGAGAAACAGCAGAAGTCAACCTACAGGGAATTCAAGATAAAAACAGAAGATCTAGAGTAGTCTAGTATTCTGTTGTAATCTGAGAACTGCAACAGAAAGTACATGAAAGAGAGGAGTATGAGATGAGTCTGGAAAGGTGTTGTTGTTTGTCCTTCGTTCTCAAAGAGGGCCAATGACATTGGGAGGGGGATGTCTTGACTTGCAAGTGGGTTGGTTTTAAGTGAGGCAGGGCTGTGCAAGGTCATCAGCCTCACTCTGTCCTCCACAGTTACCCAAGTCTAGTGGCAGGACATAGGTCAGGACAACTGGCGATGGTAGAGGATGCAGTGAGAAACCTTGGCCCTTCATAGCTAAGGTCTTTCCCAGGTCTCAGTTTGTCTGAGGCAATGCCCTTTCACCAATTAAAAGCTAGGTAGGAATTGGGGCAAAAGATGGCCTAGTTTGCCTTCAGAAAAGAATCTGGGAAGGGAAGATGCTCAAGGTTTCTGGCCAGAACAGAAACCATCTGGAAAGGTAAACTGTAGGTAGACTGTTGAAAGTCCTGAATGTGAAGATAAGGATTTTATATTTTATTTGATTAAAAAAAAAGAGGAGTCCACGAAGGTTTTTTGAATAGAAGAGTGCTATGATCTGTCACAAGGAACTTACTTGAGCACTGTTCACCAGCTAGATAAGAGAAGAAGCAAGCAAAAAAAATAATTTAAAAAAAATTTAAAAAAAGAGAAGAAGCAAGCAAAGAGAACAGCTATGTGGGTTTTTTTTTTTATAGTAAAACAAACATTCAAGGTGAGAGGCAATAAAATCTGGACAAATGTGGTTGCAATGGAAGTAGAAAGAAGGGGTCAGGTACAAGAAATAATAGGGAAATTACACAAGTGGATTTGGCAGATGACTTGATATTTGCCTTATGAATCAAATCAAGTGAATTTTAAACTGAAAAGGAATGAGGAAGGAGAAAACTGACCACATAGATCTGCCAAGCCTAACAGGTTCAATATAGGAGGACTAGCAGAAGACTTCCAGTAAAGATGACAGTAAAAACTTATAGCCAAACACATCTCCTCTAGGAAATTCCCCAAGAACAGATGTCATTCTCTATCTCTCTTCCATTTTTCAGCCAAACTCTTAGAAAAAGTTGCTTGATCCTCACTGCATCCACCTCTTCTCTCATTCATTTCTCAACCCTCTGCAATCTGGCTTCCATCACCACTCAGCTAAAAGTGCTCTGTTTGGCTGCCATTGATCTAAGGGCCAAATCTACTGTCTCTTCTCAATTCTCATTCTTTTCAAAGCCTCAACTGTGTTTGACACTGTTGACTACTCCTTCCTCCTGGGTACTCCCTCTCTCCTGGCTGGGTTTTTGTGATTATTCTTTTTTGGTTTTCCTTCTACTTATCTAACTGTTCTGTCTCAGTCTCCTTTGCTGACTCATCATCCATATCACACCCCCTGACTGTCCGTGGGTGTCTTCCACTCCAAGGCTCTATCCAGGGCCACCTTCTTTTCTGTCTCTACTGTTCTTCCTCTCAGTGATTCCAGCAGCTTGGAGAGGCTTGATTAGCATCTCTATGAAGATAACCAACACAGCTGCATATTAACATGCAAACTCAAAACATTAAAATCTTTATCTTTCAAGCTAAACTTATCCTTCTTCCAAATTTCTCTGTTTCTGTCAAAGGCTCCAGCTTTCTTCAACTCTCCCCAGTTCATAAGCTCAGGACTATCCTTATTTTCCTTTCCTCAAAATACATAGTCGCTTGCCAAATCTTGCTGCTTTCATCACCACATTATCTCTCTCACATCTAACCTATTTTCTCCACTTAACTGCCACAACTTAGAGCTAAGGGGCACATCAAGGATGTCCATTGTCACCACTATCATTTGATTTGTTCTAGAAATACTCTTTATAGCAATAAAACAATAAAATGAAATGAGGGGATTACTATAAGTAAAAAAGAAATAAGAGTATTGATTTTTACAGATAACATGAAGGTCTGCTTAAAGAACCCTAGATTCAGTAGAAAAGTTAACCGGAACAAAACAACAGGGTATAAAATAAGCTCATAAAAATCAATGTCACTTTTGTATGTTACCCAAAAAAATGGCAGAAAGTGAGAGGAAAAGAAATTCCATGCAAAATTGCTACTGGCAGTACCAAATATCAGGTACAAAGAAATTTATAACTCTTTTTGTGGTGGCAAAGAACTGGAAATTGAGGGAATGCCCATTAATTGGGGAATGGCTGAACAAGTTGTGGTTTATGATTGCGATGGAATACTATTGTGCTATAAGAAATGATAAGGGGGATGATTTCAGAAAAAAGTGGGAAGGCTTATATGAACTGATGTAATGTGAAGTGAGAAGAACCAGGAGAACATTGTATACACTAACAGCAATATTGTAAGGATGATCAGCTGTGACAGACTTAGCTATTCTAATCAATACAATGATCCAAGACTGATCCGAAGTGCTTACAGTGAAAAATGTTATCTACATCCAGAGAGAAAACAGATAAACTCTTGAGCACTGGTTAAAGCATATTTTCAACACTTTATTTTATTTTTCTTGTTTTTTGGGGTTTTTTTTTTGCAACATGCATGGCTAATATGGAAACATGTTTTACATGACTTCACATGTATAAATGACATACTGCTTGCTTTCTCAGTGGATGGAAGATGGGCTGGAGGGAGAGACTTTGGAACTCAAAATTTTAAAAATGAATGTTAAATAAAGCATACTTGTAAAGAGAGAGAGAGAGAGAGAGAGAGAGAGAGAGAGAGAGAGAGAGAGAGAGAGAGAGAGAGAGAGAGACAGTTAAGTGAGCAGAAAAAGAACAATTTACTACAACAATTTAAAGGAAAATAAATTCTGGAAAAGATAATTCTGATCAATGAGGTGACCAATCATGACTCCCTTGCTCTGATACCTCATAATAATAACATTTATTTAGCACTTTAAGGTATACAAAGTACTTCACATGTATTATCTTCATTTGATTCCAAATGCACCTTTAGGTTGTTGTTATTGTTGAGTCATTTCAGTCTGTCCAATTCTTTGTGACCCCATTTGTTGGCAAAGCTACTGGAGTGGTTTGCCATTTCCTTCTCCAGTTCATTTTTATAGATGAGGACTTGAGGCAAAACCAGGTTAAGTGACTTGCCCAGGGTCACACAGCTACCAAATGTCTGAAACCAGATTTGAACTCAGGAAGATGTCTTCCTTGTTCCAAGCCTAGTGCTCTATTCACTGGGCCACTCAGCTGTCCCCGTAGATAGAGAGGTGCTATTATTGCCCCCATTTTACAGATAAAGTAAAAGCCTAAGTGAGGTTTAAGTGACTTGTCCAAGGTCACACAGTTAGTAAGCATCTGAGGCAGGATCTGAACTCAGATCTTCCTGACTTCAGAGTCTAGAACACTATCCACTAAGTTAACTAGCTTCATTTATGATCTGTATGGTCTTGGGCCAGTCACTTAATGTCTCTGTGCCTCAGTTTCTTCATCTGTAGAATGAGATGGTTTGACTAGATTGCCTCTAACATCCTGTCAACCAGATGGAACAGTTGACAGCTGATGGTTGACAGTCCCTTCCAGCTCTAAATCTATAATTCTATTACTTTAATGACTAAAGAAAGCCTGCTTCCTACCTCTGAGATGCAGGAGACATGTGTTTTCAGATAGGATCAATGTGTGAATTTGGTTTACTTAATTGTACTTATTTGTTAAAAGAGAAATTTCTAATTAGGAGGGAGTATTTGAGGGGAGGAAGCTGTTGGGTAGTGATAGTGTTGAAATAAAGAACAAAAGAAAGAAAAATATCAATGAAACATTTAAAAAACACACAAAAGACAGGGAAAAAGTTCAGAAGGGAACACAGGCAAGCAAGGCAATTTTGTTGCTATCTTGTTTAATTTAATATATTTTTAGTGGAATAGAAGCTCACAGCTTTACATATAATCCTTTTTCTGTTCTTTGGATATTGAAACGTTCATGTTTGTTAATGTTTGTCAAGTTCATAATAAAATATTTTAAAACAAATGAATAATACTTTTAAAAAAGAAAGAAGACCAAAAATCATGGGAGGCAATGTTTAAGAAGAGACTACATTAAAACAAAATCCATAGTCTCAGTTATCTCTATACAAATGTACAGAAATGTACAAAGCATGGGTAGTAAACAGGGTAAACTCGCCATTCTAACGCAAAGAGGCACTGTGCTCAGCTCTAGGTGACAGATTTTAGGGAAAAATTGATAAAATTAAAAAGTATCCAGGAGACAGCAAGCAGGATGGTGATGCGCTCTGAGATGGTGCTATATAAAGATCAATTGAAGGAACTGAGGATGTTTCAACTGGAAAATAGAAGACTCAGGAGACATAACGGTTGCCCTGTTCTCCTTGACCCAAAAGAAAAGAACTAGGAGCAATGAGTAGAAGTTGCAAAGCGGTAACTTCAGGCTTTATATAAGGAAATGCTTCCCAATACTTAAGAGGCGTTCAAAGGTGGCATGGCAGGTCTTGGGGCACAGTGTCTCCCTCTCTCCCCTCATCTTCAACAGCTATCACTAAGACTTGGCAGGATAGTATGTATGGCTAGAATATGGCTTTGGAAGGGAATCCCTTTTTTAAAAGGAACAAAAGAGATGAAATGAGATGAAATAGAATTAAAGGAAAGAGAAAAGGACAGAGTACAATTTCTTGGGGGAAAACTACAACGTAAGGGGCAAGATGAGGGAAAGAAAAAGAGGAATTGTCAGAGAAAAGAACTAAGAATATTTAAGTCATAGAAACCAGGGAAGAAGAGAAGGGAATACCTTTATCAGCTTTATACATGTGTCTCTGTACCCCTAGAATCTAGGGTTGGTTTGCAGGTAATAGATATTTAACATTCATTTATTAAACAGAAAAAAAAAAATAAGAGGCCACTGACTGAAAAGAGGTCAAAGACTTCCTAGGAAGCTAACTGTGAAAATGAGGTGAGTTGCCTCTGATCATTTGAAAGATATGAATAATATCAAGTCTCTAGGCTAGACGATTTAAAGATGCTTGTAATAACTTCCAATAATGCTTTTAAAATGATGAACTTTCAAAGATTACTTATAGCAAAATTAGCTATATTGCCTAATCTTTTTACTCTTCTTGGAAACAGATGTCTTGTTTCAAATACACTTATCTTTTAAAATATTTTTTCAGTTAATGAAACTTAATCATTACTAGAATACAGGGCTCAGTTGCCAACATCAAAGGAACACAGCGACAATGTAATTATGGTTCAAAAACCACATTAACCAAAGGTCATTTTGGAGAAATCACTTACGTATGTAGGTACTTGGCTACAGGGGGAAATCATTAAAAAGTTTATCATAGTGATATAAAAAAGCACTGTCTCTGGAGTCAAAGAACTTGTGTTCAAATCCCCATTTAACATCTGCTGCCTGTGTAACCAAGGAAAATTCACTTAACCTCCCTGGGACTCAGTTTCCTCACCTGTAAAATGATGGAGTTGACAGGTTCCTTCCAAAGTTCAAAAAAGCAGATATGGTAGTTAAAATTAAAAAATAAAACCAAGATTATTCTGAGCTATAGCTAATTAATTGCTGGTTCACCAAAAGATTCAGTTAAATTCAACCAATTCAACAAATATTTATCAAACACTTAAGAGCCTGACTTGGGCACGAGGAAAGGCAAAATATTTATGAAAGATTAAAATGGATACAAAAATCATATAATAGCTCGTTTCTCCGTCACTTTAGAGTTTACAAAATGCTTGTTTCACAACAGCCCTCTGAGATAGGAAAGACAAGTATTTATCTCTATTTTAGAGATGAGAAGACTGAGCCTGGGAGAAGCAAACCACATACCTATAAAATGTTAGAGTTGAAACTCTAGTCTAGGCAGATCCTCTGACTTCAAGTCCAGTTCTTTTTTCATGAAACCAGAGGTCTCCTGTAAATGAAGATCTGGACAATTCCACTCTACCAAGCTGCTATTACTTTCCCATTCACACACTTCTAGTGATCCCATAATATAAAAATCCAACAAATACTGTTTTATTATTATTAACGATGGTTTACATGCAAACAAAAGGAGATTTATTTCCACACAAAATGCTTTTTATATCTGCCTGGGTTTCTCTCCAAAACTCTTTTCCAAATATGATTAACTTTCCTAGTTACCTCGGGGAGAAGACTGCAATTAGATGTTAATGTCTCTGTAACACTTTCCAAACAGTAGCCTTCTGTTTATCAATTTATTTTGAGCTGTTGAAATTTTTTGTTTGTTTGCTTGTTTTACAAGAAATTTCCTATCTTTGGGTTCCTCAAATCCCCAACCCTTCCAGTAAGAAAAACCAGTCAGTTGGACAAGGCCCCATTAGGGTCCACACCAGGGAGTGGTATCTGCATTTATGACATTGCCAAATTGTACCCTGAATATGCAAAATCCTCAGTTTCTAAACCGAATGTGCTTCCTGAATAAATAAAGCTTCAATTTACTGGAACATTCCAGGAATAAACGAGGCATTTTGCTTAACCTCACCATCTAGGAAGAGTTAACTAAGAGCAAACCAGGAAACTTTTTTATTCATTTGCTCTCCTACCTTAATGAGTATACTGGAAGAAAGATTTTTTTGGTGATCTAAATCTAATCTATTGCGGGGCCACAGAGAGAAGAGTGGAATCAGAAGCTCCTGGTAACCAACCTTGCTTTTGCCTAAGTATCAGTAATATATCACATTCTCTTTTAGAACCTCGATGTTCCTAATGTAATAAATGGAAGTAAATATCCTTGTACTCCCTACTATTGTGAGGGAAGTGCTTTGTAAACCTTAGGGCCCTACAAAAATGAGATTTGTTAACGTTTCTCACGTATACAAATATATTTTTTTCAATAAAACAACGGGCAGAAATTCCAAAACCAACAGATGTCGCGCCCTTCTGACAGCCCTTCGTCTGCTCAATCCTCCTCCCGTTTGTCGCTCAAGCTCTTAGTGCCTTCCCCGTTCCCGGCTTCAGTTTCCCCGCCTGTAAAAAGGGACGGATCCTTCGACATTAAGCAGACAGTGATGAGGGCTGGCTTTTGCCTGTCTTGATATCCCCGGCGCTTAGTGCACGGTGCCTGACACATCCTAGGCGCTTAATAAATGTTAGTTGATTGACTGAAGATCCCATCTGCCATTAAGATCCCTAAGACACTCCCCCCCCCTCCACTGACCTTTTTCTGGGGACTCCCAGGAGTGCAGTTTAAACAGCTGCGGTCAGAAGGTCAAAGGGCACTGGGGAAACTGAGCCAAGACATCCCCATACCCTATCCCTCTGTTTCCATCTGGTTTTCCTGACAGCGAGGCTAACAACGATTGGGTGGCTCCAGATGCCCCTCCCCAGCTCCCTGCCTGTCCCCCGAGGCGGACCCTCCAAGTATCACTTACCCACAGAAGGTGCTTTGAGATCCCTTTCCGCTCAGCCTAAGCCCCTCCAGGCAGACAACAGGAGCTCGGTCGGACGGGCTGGGACAGCGCCCTTGGGTCGGCGGGGATCGCCCCTTTGGCAGAGCCTCGAACCGACTCCCACACCTGTGGTTCGCAGGAGCCGGGCCGCTCTGGGCCTCCTCCGCCTCTGTCTCACAGCGCGACCCGGGGGCCAGGGGAATCGCCCGCAGGGCGGCACCAGCGGCAGCAGCTGCAGCGGCAGCGGAGTCTGTTGCCCGGGCAACTAGGGGCTCCCTCAGGCCCTGAGGCGCTCGCGTTACGGTGGCCGGGATGAGACATGACGGTCAGAGTCCGCCCCCTTCCGTTCCTTGCACCTTGGAAGGGTGGGAGTAAAGAGTGTTAAATTGGAGAGGGGAAGCCTGCCACAGGCTTCATGACCGTGGGTGATCTCGGAAAGGGATTAAAGGAAAAGCTGGGACAATGAAATGAAAATGAGGAAAGAGAGCAGCATTGAAGATAATAAATAAAATAACATCAGTAATTATTAATAGCATTAATATATCATCAATAAATGACATTAAATAAGAGTAATAGCATTACTAATGTATATTAATATAATGGTAATCATCAATGACATTGTTATTTGTTAATATAAGAATTATTCAGAGACAATATCAATACTATTTAATTTATTATGTTATTAATAATAAACTAATAACATATTTTTAAAAGACTTCTCTGGGGTATTTCTGTTTACTCTCTTTGTACCTAGGGATGGTGGGGGCAGGGAGTGTGAAGAGGAGAGTGAAAATCTTGATCTTTGGTCATGCCATTCATAGGTTTTGGCGCTTTAGAAATCAACTAGCCTGGCATCCTTACTTTATAGCTGAGAAAACAGGCCCAGCAAGGAAAATTGAGTAATGTGGAATGGCTACACTGGCACTGAACTTGAAGTGAAAAAGATCTGAGTTTGAATCCTGCTTCAGATACTTGTCAAGTGAGTGACCCATGGCAAGTCACTTAAACTCTCTCTCTGACTCAATCAATCAGTCATTTTTAAGAACCTACTATGTGCCAGGCACTGTGCTAATCGGATACAAAAAGAGAAGTCCATGCCCTCAAGGACCTTACAATTTAATGGAGGGTGGAAGGGACATGCAAACAAATATATACAAAGCAAGCCAAGTGCAGGATAAATAGGAAATAACAGAGGAAAAGCATTGGAATTAAGAGGTTTTGGGAAGGGCTTCCTATAGAAGGTGGGATTTTAGTTAGGATTTAAAGGAAACCTGGGAGGTCAGAAGTCCTAGTGGAGTAGGAATAACAAACAGGACTTTCCCCAAAAAAGTTGTTGTGAGAATCAGATGAAACAATAGCTAGCAACTCTATAGCATTTTTTTAGGTTTGCAAAGCATTTTACATGTGAGGTAGGTGCTATAGTGGTGCAGTGGATAGAGTATTTGACCTGATGTCATTTAGACTTGAATTAAAACATAACCTCAGACACTTACTAGCTGTGTGACCCCATAGGCAAGTCACTTAACCTCTGTCAGCTTCAATTTCTTCATCTACAAAATGAGGATAATGATAGCACCTATCTCCCAGGGTTGTGAGGGTAAAATGAGATAATATACATAAAGCACTTTGCAAACCTTAAAGCACTAAGAAATGCTAGCTCTTAGGTATAAAAGTGTCTGGGACAGGATTCAAACTCAGATCTTCCTAGGGAGCTAGCTAGCTGCCCATAGATTAAAATATAAAGACCATTTCAAACCTCAAAGTGATATACAAATATTAGTTAGTTATTATTGTTATACATAGTACCAGTATTTGAACCCAGGTCTTTTGATTCTAGACTCTCCACTATTCTCATGGCAAATTGAAATTAAAGCCCAGGACTCCAGACTCTCCCAATCTAGGGCTCATTCCACTCCACCACAGATACTTTTTAACCTTTAGCAGCAGGCAACACCTCCTACCACCAGACCCCCAAATGCACCCTAGGGCCACGGTGTTGACTGTGCAGTCTCTCTGCTTTACTCTGCTCTCTCCATTCTCCTAGATCTTTCATCAGCTGTCTAGTCCAAGTCTAGAAACTAATCCCTGATGATGGATGATGTATGTACTAACCACTTTATTCTTCAACTCCTGCCTCAAAGGACCTCACTGTTCTAATAGGTAAGTGCTTCCAGATACCCACTATTTCAGAGAGGACTCCAACCATGCTTTACTCTACCCTCCAACAATCTTTTCACCAACACAGGATGCCTTGCTATGGTGATTACATTTTCTCTACTCCTTTCTAGTTCTAGAATGATAATCAAATCAATAAACTTTACCAATACTCTAAAAATAGGTGAGTCAATTTACTCCCTAAAGACTTTATTCATAAACCAAAAGACTCACCAGGGTCCCCTCACTGGGGACCACACCCCTATTAGTGTCTTGACTTGCTTTTGCTTTTGCAGCTCAACTTGATTATAGCACTTGGCACTTAGTACATATTTAATATATGCTATCCATTCATTCATTCATTCAATCCATTCTCAAAGCCTGAAATACCTCTCCTTCCTCTGCCCACTTGCCTATATATATATATATATATATATATATATATATATATATATATATATATATATATATATATATATATATATCTCCCACAAGAAAACCAACCTCAAATGTCACATCTTCCATAAATGCCTTCTCTTATTCCTACCACTCCTTTCTCCGACTTTACTTAGCTCTTTGGCTTTCCTATACTGGTCTAGTTAGCACTAGATTTCTTCAAATAATAAGCCTTTGAAGTGATCACATTATTCAAATTCAAATTTACACTTTCTATTTCCATTAGGCTGAATCCATTATTATATTTTATACAATTATAAATTTGAATAGTGTGAATTTGAATACCTGTGAACCACTTCATGAGGTTCATCATTTGTACTCTCACCTGTGGCTCCAAGAAGCTGTAGTATGTTCAGTGGCCACTTTCCAGCTCTTCTGGAAACCATTTCAGCAAACAGGCTAAACCTGTCTTGAGGGTAACCGTTGGTGGGTTAAGGGCATGTCTACCCCAAGCATGTGGGTGAGAAGGATTTGTTTCAAGGCAAAGAAGGCTGCTGATGGAAGCTTAGAGCTTGATCAGACATCCAAGATGCCAAGGTCATTCACTGCATCCCAGGCCATCCAGTTGTTCTAAAATTTGTCCTGTCACTGGACTTTGATGATTCTGGAAGAGTGAGACTGATGACTTTGTACAACTCTGCCTCACTGAAATCCAATTCATGAACAAGTCAAGACATCACCTGATGATGTCATTGGTCCTCTGAAAACGAAGAACGAACAATTTGCACTCACTATATGCATTTATACTCCCTACTAGACTGTAACTTCTCAGAGATCTTGGGAGCATGAAGTAGAAAGAGCCTTGAATTTGTAGTTAAAGAATCTGGGTTCAAATTTTTAGCTTTATTACTTCCAGCTTAAATAACCGTCTGCTTCAATTTTCTCATCCGTAAAATGAGGGGCTTGGAACCAGACTTCTAGCGCCCTTTTCCGCTCTAACTCCTAGGATGAAGTCAACAGCTGCTTTTGGGTGGAAGGTGGGAAAGAATTGAACCACAGCAGTTCACTTGCAGAAAGTCACACCTCTGCTAGACTAAAAGTCTCGGAGGCGACATTTCAACCCAAAGCCTCAGACGCTTTCCTAAAGTCCACCACTTAAAAACGCTGGTTTTAAAAACGAAATGAATTTCTCCAGCTGCCAGTACTGACCAACCCCTACAAAGGAGGATGAAACTGACATTGCTTAGCCCGCATTATGTCGACAGACGGTGCTCCGTTTGGTGATCCTACGTCTAGCTCGGGGCTGTTACCAATCAGTTCATTTGGGATAGGGTGCTTGGGAACCCCGGGACGCACATTGGGGGGGGAGGGCGCTGTGCGCATGTCCATATAAAACGCTACTCTTGAGCAACTCTGCAGTAACACCCAGGCAGAGAGGGGACAGGAGGACCAAGAACAAGTGTGGGGACTCCGCAGGGCGCAATCGACACTCGTCATTAGGCTCTCCAAGTTAATGGGCCCCCTTAGGGGCCGGGAGCAAAGGCCGCGGGACTGCAACTTGGCCAGCTCACAGCAATTCGACATCTCCGCCCCACTACGACTCCTCCACTGGACAGCTCCTTTCCCAGACGGCTCCGCCCCCTGACAGCTCCTCTAGCCCCGCCTCCCTCCTCAACCAATGGACGGCCCCCCGGTTTTGGTGAAAGGGAGGGGGCGGAGGTAGGCGGAACGACGCAGTGACGTATGATACACGTCGGGAGAGGGGCGGGTCGCGGTTTCCATCTCGCGGAACCGTCGGCCCCGGGCTCTGAGAAGGCAGCGGCGGAGGCAGCGTCGCAGGAGTCGGAGCTTGCGCCATCCCGCAGCCGCTGACACGGTCGGGCCCGGCCGCCGCCATGGGGGCCGTGCTGGGAGTCTTCTCTGTGGCCAGCTGGGTGAGTGGCCCGGCGGCAGGAAGGAGGGCGGACTACCTGCCGACCCCCGGCCGCGAACCTCAGGGTGGCATCCCGGGCCGGCCGGGGCCGCGGAGCCGCCGCTCCAGGGTGGCCGCCCTCTCCGGCCCCGGTACCACCCGCGGCTCTGGCCCGGCCGCGGTGTCCTGGAGTTCAGGACGCGGAGTCCTTTTGTTTATTTACCCGGCTCTTTGCCCCACCCACCCCAGCCAGTCCAGGCTCCCGGGTCTGGGAAGGGAAATGGGAGGGGGCGGGGCGGGGCGGGGAGGGCGGAGCGCGCTGGCAGCCTGGGAGAGATCCTGGGGAAGAGGGTGGTTGTTTCTCGTCTGATGGGCCGAGGGAAAGGGAACTGGAGCCCTTACTTCCAGCTCTGCATCTGACGTTTATGGGGACTGGGGGTGGAGGGGAGAGCAACAAGCGTTTTAAACGCCTACTGTTTATCTCTTTTGGATCTCATCTGTCGGTTGGGGGCGGGTAGGGAACAAGCATTTATTAAACCCCTACTATGTATCTCATTGGATCTCATCTGACATTAAAAGAAGGAAAGGGAACAAGCGTTTATGAAGCCCCTACTATGCGCCAGGGACTCTGCTAAGGGCTTTACAAATATTATCTAATTGGATCCCATCTGACATTCCGTTGCCCTGTTGATCTTCATTAAAAGAAAAAAGTGTCTAAAGGGAGATAAGCAGGAATGAGTTAGGAAAGATAATAACAAGAATAATTCACATTTATATAGTGCCTGTCTTATAAATAACTTCGGTAGAGTAGATGCCTCTAGTGTTATTATCACCATTTTAGAGATGAAGAACTTTCTGTTAAGTGACTTGCCTTTGGTCACAGAACTGAATGGAACAAGGAGCAGTAGAAACCACCACCTCTGGTTCTTGTCTAGTATGCCCCAAAGTATTAATAGCTGTGTGATACTTTCAGGGTTCTCGACAGCATTTGGGGCAGCTAGGGGGTGCAGCGGATACAGCCGCAAACAGGCCTGGAGTCAGGAACATCTGAGTTGAGATCGAATCTCAGAGGACTTACTAGCTGTGTGACCCTGGACAAGTTCACTTAACTTCTGTTTACCTCATTTTCCTCATCAGTAAAATGGGGAACATAATAATAGCACCTACTTCCCAAGGCTGTTGTGGGGATCTAATGAGATAATTGAAAATCGCTCAGAGACAGTGCCTGACAAAAGTAAGCTTAACAGTATTGTTGTTGACAACTTCCCCTCTCTGAGCCAGAGTTTCCTTATGTATAAAATATAAGTAAATAATTTTTAACTTTACAGGATTTTTGTGTGGACAGCATTCTGTAAACTTTAATGCTTTGTCAAAGATGGGTGATTTCCATCTTTGCATCTTCTACAGAATCTATCACAGGACTTTATAACAAGCAGATGATGTTTTTTTTTTACTTGACCTGAGTTGACTTTGACTGGCTTGGGGGGTGTGTGGTGTGTGTGTGTGTGTGTGTGTGTGTGTGTGTGTCTCTCTCTCTCTCTCTCTCTCTCTCTCTCTCTCTCTCTCTCTCTCTCTCTCTCTCGGATATGTTTTCCTATGGCGAATCTTTTTCCTTTCCCAGTCCCGAAAGTCACTGTGGCTACTAATCCTGCTCTCAGCCCAAATCTCTCCATCCTGTTTTTCTTTTGACTGGGTATCTTGTTCAGACAGTTGATGTAGGCACCATACTTATACTGTAATTGAATTCAATCAACAAACACTATTAAGCACTAACCCTTTAGGCTAGGAGAGTATATTGGAAGACAAAAGTGAAAACAGTCTCTGCACTCAAGGAGCCTGTAGTCTAGCTGGGAGTAGGGAAATACCAAATAGATGCAAAATGATTTGAAGGTAGCTTAAGCTGAATCTTGAAGGAAACTAGGGATTCTGAGAGATATAAAGGTGAGAAGGGAATGGGGGACGTGGAGGGATGTGCATGGAGAACAGCCAATGCAAAGGCACAGACAGGAGACGAAACATTATGCATACGTGTGGGTAACAGCAAGAGGAGGTATCTTGGATAGACTCTTGCCTACAAATCAAGAAAACTGGATTTTAGTCACCAGTGTAAGCTAGTTTTGAGCAACTCAGTCCCTCTCTCCTAGGCCTGTTCCTTCTCTATAAAGAAAAAAAAAAGGTAGTCCAGATGAAATAACATTAAAGGTCTCTCTTGCAACCCCATTGTTCATTTTTTCCGAAATACAGAAGATGATTGGTTATTTAAATATGGTATCTTTAAGGGCTATAGGTAATATCTTTGGTGAGAAACATTACCGGTTCAGGGGAAGAAGGTGCCTTAATTGGGAGATTAGAATCAAATTGGCCTTCATTGTTTCTTGATGACATTTCTCATCAAAGCTAAATTTTGGACTATTTGGAAATTATTCTTATTTACTTACTTTTCACCAAAGCAGTTCTGTCCCTAGCTGATGGCCAAGTTTGAGACTTTAAAAATCACAGTTGAGTGGTTTGTTTTCATCTACTTTCATTGCCAAGCAATTTGAGTGACAATATAATCGGTTTCTGAAGGTGGAAGATAGTGATTTGCTTTATTACTTCATGCTGCTTTAAGATTTGGGATTTCATATACCTGTCAGTGGTACAGTATAATATAAAGCTTTGGTTTCGAACTTCTACTTTGAGGGATGCTTACTTAGTACAGTGCAAAGAGCTTTGGATTAACAGTCAGGAGACTTTTGTTTCTTGTCCTTATTAAGCCATTAATTTGCTGTGTGGTTTTGGATAATCTTTCTTATCCCTAGGTAGATTAGATGATAGATTGGGGGATTGGAGGGGGAAACTTCAGCCTCGAGGCCACAGGTTCCCTACCCCTGGAGATGATCTTTAGAGTATTGTCCAGTTCTAAAATTCTGTGATTCTGTTCTAAATGTAAATCCTATATTAGCTGCTGGAATCCTATCAGTCAAAAGAACTAATAATATCAGCTTAAAATAACATTTAAAGATCTAGTCAGTTAAAAATTTCATTTGTCAGTTAAAACTATTTGTTGAAAGTAACAGTAGTTTTTGCTTTAGAATGCCAAGTTAGGTGGTTTGTTCATTTTAGGTACTGTAAAAATTATGGTACTAAAAGATATATGAAGAGATCCACAGGCCATCAGTCAGCAAACATTTATTAAGCATTTACTAACAGATACAACTCATTTTTCATTGAATGTGACCACAAACTTGTTTTTGCCAAATAATGGATTTGTAATTGGGAGATTTGTAAAGTGCTTTGCAAACCTTAAAGTACTATGTAAATATTGACTACTGCTATTGTTCCTACTTATGAATTGGGACCATCTGGAAAGAGCCAAAGACAGCAAGCAAGTCATGATTTACTGATCAGTTTCAAGGGCCTTCTATCTGTCATCGCCATTTGTTACTTTAAGGCAACCACATATTCAAATGTAAGGGAGGCAGTAGTGCCAACTTGGAGGAGTAATCATTCCTCTTTGGTTGCCATTAGAATAAGATTATAGACTGTGCACTGTAGGCAAAAATTATAGGCTATTCCTTTATGGGAATGCATCAAAATATCAAGTTACTGTAGGGGTATGTGAATCAGACAGAGGTCCTTTACTCATCAGAGATATATACCACAAAGTGGAAAGTTATTTTAAGAATTGTGCAGAATAAGTAAACAACAAAGAATTAACAGAATTTTAGAGAGGGAGGGAACCTTAGAAACTTCATTTGACTGGGAGGAAATTGAGCCCTAGACTGAGATCACATGCTCAAGGTAATGGTAGAGAACCTTTAAAGACCCCAGGTCTCTTGACTTCAAAACTGTTCTTTCTATTAAATGTGAGATTGCATATAGAATAAACTAACTGGTGCTATTGTCTTAACCTGCAAAATGCTAAGTTGTTGGGTTTTTTTTTTTGGTGACCAATGATTAAGGTTAGGATTAAGGTTAGGTAATTTAGATCATTGACTGGTTCCTGTCATGGGGTAGGGACCACAGTGACACTTCTAATGTGGTATTTTATAAATAACTACATGAGTTGCTATGACCAAAAATATTTTAAGGAAAGAAAATTACTTTCTCAGTGGAATGGAAGTATTTGCTCTGGGATAATTCAAGTTATGTATGGCACAGTGAAGGGTTGAAGTCTCTGGTTGACAGTCACACAACTTCCTAGGCACACAGGAACAAAAGAAAATAGGCTTTATTAAGAATTCTCATTTTTCAGTGAAGAGAAGGAAAGACATATTTCCAGCTTTGTTTAGGGCATGTGAGAAAATCAAGTTGATTCCATTTTATAATTGATTCTATTTTGAATTGCCATGGAGAAATTCAAATTGATTCTACTTTATAATTGATTCTATATTGTATTTGAATCCATTCTGTAATTCTATTCTGTAACTGCCTGAACCATATTTCTTCGTCTCTGAGTCAAGTTCAGAAATTCATGAGTCTGGGAGTTCAGTCCCCCCCCCCCAGTTAGTTTAAAATTCAGTTGTCTTATATAAACCTTAGCTCAAAGAAATGCATTAAATCTATACAGCCTTGCATACCCACTTACAAGGGAGATTCTGTTATCCTACTAACAAGCCTTATAGAATGCAGGTGGGTGCCAAGAAGACCGTTACCTCTGTTCAACTAACTGAGCAGACTAACTATTTATCAATAGGACTCATCAATCAGTAAGGAAGTAAGGGGTTGTTGCTAGCCCCAAATGTCCAGCCAATCATATTGTTTTTGCCAGACTTTGTAACCAATCATATTTGTTTTCCATCTGTGATGTTCCCTGTTCTTCATTCTCTTATACTTCCCAAAACTATATGAAGGCTAGCAAACCGTACCTTGTAGTCTTTGGTCATTGAGAAAGGCCATTTTTTGTTTACTGTTAGCCTAACTAATAAATTGATCATACTTGAACTTTGTTTCTCAGCTTACTTTTATTTTCAAATGTAATACCCAGCACTGACGTTTTTGTAACTGCTTAAATCACATTTTATTGTCTCCGAGTTAAGTTTAGAAGTTCAGCTTTTCTGTAAAATATGCATTGTCTAAGTTAAGTTTAGAAGTTCAGTTTTTCTTTTAAATCAATGGTCTATTCTTTGTCAAGGAAATCTGTTATCTCTTTCCTACTAGGGGTCCTTTAAGGAAGTCTGGTCTGTTATTTCTGTCTTTCAAGGGAAGTCTAGTTTGTTATCCATGTACCACTAACTAACCTTGCAACTGGATGCAATCAATCAGCAAGAAGATGAAAAGAGTTGTTGCTAGCCCCAATACCTGATCTCCAGTCAATCATATATGTTGTTTTCCCCATCTATGATGCTACCTTTTACAATGGACGAGCTTCCTTTCATCTACAAAAACGATCTGAAAACCCCACCTTGAGGTCTTAGCTATCAATGAGGAATCTGAGACCCTATTTATTGGCAAATTCATGTTTTGCTAATAAATAAAAAAGCTCAGAACTTTGTGCCTAAGTTTACCTTGATTTCAATTACACTAATACCTTTTTGAGCTCTGCCAGTTAATAGATACCAAGTATAATCCATTGGCTTGAGTGATGGTTGAGATGTGGCTACAGATAACAACCCAAGGTAGATATTATCTATAAGCAGTGAAGGTTATATAACTTCTGTTGTATCCTGAGAGCCAGACTGTGGATATAGGAGACCAGGGACCCATGTGTTTCTGTCTGTTGAGTCATTAATGAATATGACCTTGGAATGTGGTTTGATAAGTTCATGCCTTCAAACAATTCAGTCTGTATTTCTGAGATAAACATATATGTGATTCATGTTGTATCATCTTTCTGGAACTCTCATTGTCAGTCTTGTGCTGACTAGTAAGACCTTACTGAGTCCTGATGGCCATTGGATGAATCTCGGCTGGCATTCCTTAATCCCCAAAACTGCTGTTCCATCTAAGGGGCATTATGCTGGCAGCCCTGGATAACCAGGAGGCCCATTAAATAAACAAGTAAAGTTTTATTAGCATTTATACCTTGTAAGTAATACTATAGTAAGATGATAGTAGCTCACATTTCTTTAGCACTTTACATTTTACAAAGTGCTTTCCTCACATTGTTATCTCCATTTTTTTTTTTTATAAATAAACATGGTGCATGGTCACACAGCTAGTAAATGGGAGAGCCAAAGTTTGAATTGAGGCCTTGTGGCTCCAGGTCTAGAGCTCCTTTTACTTGATATCACACTATCTTCCAAAAATAGACAACTTTTTTTTTTTACTAATAAAAATACATCTGTGACATACTCCCAATACATTATAACCCTGTTATTACACAGATGTGTATTATTCTCTGGGTTAGATAATAGCTACCAAAATGGAACTTATGTGACAAAAACCTAATGAAATGTAGGTTTCATATGTAACATAAAGGGCTTTCACTGTATTTGATTCCCTTTTTGTGTTTCTCTGTGTATAAGGAAAACATTTTATTTTGTCACGATTCCCTTGTAGATTCCGTGCTTGTGCGGCAGTGCATCATGTTTGCTGTGCAGTTGCTGTCCTAACGTCAGGAATTCAACTCTGACTCGCCTTATCTATGCCTTTATCCTTTTCTTGGGCACAGCTGTTTCTTGTATTATGTTGACAGAAGGATTGGAAACACAGCTGAAAAAGGTATTTGGAATTAACATTAAGCTGTAATTTACTAATTTATTATCATTTTAAATTTTGAAATAACTGCTCATTGGAAAAGATTCAATACATAACCTAGTGAGTTTTAATTGATGTTCTAATTCATAATTTTCAAAACTGTATTCCTAACCTGCTATTCCATAAGGAAATATTAATGTTGGTAGTATTTTTCCTTCTAAAATATTAAATAGAAAATTACATAAGTGAAATATCTTGGGATAAGAGGAATAAAATAAATTGTTTCCTTTACTTTGCTTTCATAGTTTCCTAATCTTTCCCCCCTCAAAGGTATTTCATACTTTCAGTATACCCTTTCAACCATGGGACATGCTAGTGCATGTTAAACCTCAAGATTTCTCTGACCAAATGAGTTTGGGAAATATGGGTTTAATGGTTCACATATTCATGATTATGAGATTAGGTGTAGCCTTTTGGGATGTGTTTTAGGAACATCATGGAGCTTTCACATTTTACTTCAGAGGTAAGGAAAGACTGTCATAGTAAACACATTCACACTTTGGCCTGGCAAGGAAGAGAAACAAAACGAGAGATAGTCATCCCACCGCTTTATTTCAGTAAGTGTATAAAAATTTATCCTTTCAAGCAAGGCTAGTACTTCTAAGGCTAGAAGGTATGGCGTGTAGGCTGAGAGAGAACCACACTAGACAGAAATGATCTAATTTACCCAAAACAAAGACTTCACATCTGATTCAGAAAGTTCAATTTATTGGAATATTTAATAATAGGATTTTATGTGAGTGGTAGGGCTGATGGTAAAAAAGAGAAATTCATATAGTCTCTATACTGAAGTAGAGATAGAGAGGGTGCTACCTCTGTCACCCCAAATTAAAGGACTTTGAACCCATTGTTGTCTGAGATACCCAGGGCTCAGGTAATGGTTGGGACAAAATTTTATTATCTCTAGAGACTAACTTACAAGCTTTCTTTTTAGAATTTATGTCACTTTTGCACTATAGCTTATCCAGGCATTATTAAACTATTTAAAATAGAAACATACCTTGCCTTACACAAAAATCCCTGAAAAGTTATTAAAGCAAACTTTTTTATAAAGTAAATCTCATTTCAGCATATGGGGATGCTCATAACTTAATGGAAACCTGTGGTGAAGCCTTTCTTAAATCATCATCACCCTCACTTCATCTAGTTTGTAAATACAGGTTTTCATATGGTGTATTTTCTCAAAATGGGGTACACAATAACACTGGAATTTCTTTTTCCAGGTTCCTGGATTCTGTGAAGGGGGATTTAAAATCAAGAGTGATGATGATACAAGTGACAACATTTGTGATGTCCTCGTTGGTTACAAAGCTATCTATCGGATCAGCTTTGCCTTAGCTGTCTTTTTCTTTCTATTCTTTCTACTGATGTTAAAAGTGAGAAGTAGTAAAGATCCAAGAGCTGCAGTGCACAATGGGTATGTGTGATACCTTAGTGATTTTTATCAGGCATTCTTTGTCTCCCTGCTCACATTTTTTCATGCCACCCCTGTTCCTGTTAGGATATTGTAGTGTAATCTTGGGACAAATATAGATAAGTGGCCTAGATAATTTTGGTGTAATGTATGTGAAAGCATTTGATCATCATTTTCAAAGTCAGAGAACAGTTAACCTGACAGGAATTCCCCAGGTCAGGCTCCTCTTTCTTGGATTTCACATCATAAGCAGTTTTGCACCTGAAGGAAAATAACCTTGGATACCAGGATTGTTAGCATGAAATAAATCCAGAAATATCATAGTAGGGCGTAGATAATCAAAAGTATATTTTAAAAGTCAGTGACCAGAACAGGAACTTGCTAGCTTAGAGTTTTGTCAAAACTATGCTATCACTAAACTAACTATCCCTCTGAGCTTTGGGGGTTTGGTTTTACTTTTTTCCGTGGAGGTACTGGCTGTGTTATCTATAGAAATCCAGAGCTCCAGCTATGCAGTTCTGTTTTAGCTCGCTCCTCAACCTAGGAATGGGTTATTATATACTTATAGTCCATAATATCATCATACCTAATGTTGGTTCCACTCAACTTCTGGTTGTCAAGGCTGATCCAATTTGCAAATTCCCAACCTGCATTTGGTTTACATAGTTTCTGCCCACATTTTCCCTTGTGAGCCCTAGCTAAGGCATTACTTTACTCCCTCTTCACCCCTTTTAAGGTGTCATGTGACCCAAAGTACATCTTTATGTAAGTAAGCCCAATATTTTAAATTCAGAAAAGTACCTGTGAACGTTCCCAGTACCTTTACAGATCTCTGTTACATAGGCCTCTTTACCTAATCCTTTTCCAATCACATTTGCTACTATGGAAGCATAAGAAACAGGCCTTAAACTCTGGTTAAATTTCATCGCATATGTGCTGTTAGAGAGCGGAGCAACAGGGAAAATGCGGAACAGCAACTAAAACTGTTGTGAGAAGTGTGACAAAAAAAAGACAAGCTGTTTGTTTAGAAGTTGCAACTTTTAAGATCCGGTGCTTCCTGGGCTAGGATGCAGCAGATGTGGGCATTGAGGCCTTAAATTTGTGTGCTATGTCCTGTCTTTTGAGTTTACTTCCATAAGAGAACAATCGTTGCTGATTTGTAGCATTCTGCATGTAGGAATCATAAATGTCCACCTACGTTAATTTTCAGTATATGATAACATCTACTTGATCTTGTCTTTTTCTCATAGTTATTGGTAACTATGCAGCTACATGTAAATAAATAGTGAATTCTAACAAATCTCTTAAAAGTCTTTTTTAAACACATGTTGTTTCTTTGATATTAGTATTCTTGGGATCACAAAATTTTTTAGCTGGACCAGATGTTAGCAGTAATCTCCAACCTTTTCATTTTATGGATGAGGAAACTGAAGCTCAGCAATGAAAAAATAACTTGCCTAAGATCATATAAGTAGTTGGTAGCAGATTCAGTGCTACAGTCCAAGCTTAACTGACTCATAGCCCTAAAGGAGTATTAGACTGACAGTCAGGTAATAATTTACTTAACATAATCTATAAGAGTCCTTCTAGCTATAAAAGTCTAGTTTTTTTAAAAAAAGTTAATTCAGTAGATCTAGCATTCTTCAGATTTTCTGTTTGTTTTATGAGTTAGTCATTAGTTATGGCCAGAAGTTTGCCACTGGACAGTGTGATTAATTTTTTTTTTTATGTAGCAATTTATGAAGATACTCTGGCAAGGTATTGAGAGGTTCTGATTTGCACTAGTCTAAGGTGTACCCACACTGATAAAATTCCCGACCTATGAAGTATTAAAGAATTATGATTAGGTACAAAATTGGTAAACATTTAAAACTTCATTTATAAAACAATGTAAAATAATGACATGTTATCTATGGTCATGTTTCTCCTTAGATTTAAAATGAAGAAATAAGTATGGAAAATCCAGTTGAAGTCAGTCCTTTTGTTAATGCTTCATTTAACTGGGCACTGTGTTTCTGCTTTTTAGCAGTCTGTTTTTGTATGATGGCAGAAACATTTCAGAGAAACATTTTTATGTCTTAATAGGTTCTGGTTCTTCAAAGTTGTTGCCATTATTGGTCTCATGGTTGGATCTTTCTACATTCCTGGGGGCCCATTTAGCACAGGTATGACTTCCAAATTATAAAATACCATAGTAATCAGTTTGTAACATATATATATATACATACATATATATATATATGTATATATAAAATATTATGGAGGCTAGGCATTAATTAATGGATGTCAGCAATAGCAAATTGCCTGGAAACAAAGGCTAATTTGCTTGCTCTCCTTGCCATGTTTTAATAGTATGTTTATTGGAAGTCCTTTGTAATATGGATGAGTTAACATAAGTCCCCATAAGGATTCCAATATCTTTGCTGTTAGTTTTTTTGTTGTAATTTGATATCTTTAACATACACTGAATGATATGTATGGATTTCTGGTATAGGTTAAACAAGGGCTGAAGCAGCCCAGCAAAAGAACTCCCTGATTCTCTTTACCATGTACTCATCTGAGTTGAAACCAATGTGACTGTCTTGCCTTAACCTATAATGTGAACTAAGTACTGTCTTCCTTTTGGCTTGTAGCCTGGCATTTTATTGGAATGTTTGGGGCCACCTTATACATCCTCATACAGTTGATACTGTTAGTGGACTTTGCCCACTCTTTAAACGAGGGTTGGGTCAATCGAATGGAAGAAGGAAATGCTAGGTGCTGGTATGCAGGTAGGTGTCTGAACAGATTATTATTAGAGCTTTATTTTGTAAATGAAACAAGGTTGTCAAATCTCATTAGTTTCAAATGTGTAAAAGCCATTGATGAAAAGTTTGGGTTTTTTTTTTTAAAGAACCGTTATTTATTTCCCAGTTCAACCAAATCTCAAGTTACAGAATATTAAAGCTGGAAGAGACTTTGGAACATAGAAGGTTACAGCTGGAAAGAGACTATCCTAACTCTCTCATTTTACAGATTAGTGGAGTTAGAGAAAAAAGGGAAGGAAGAATTTAAGATTATGTGGTTTTGTATTTATGTTGTGAGATGGTATACATGCTTAGATTAGGATGGACATCCCATGTTAGGGAAAATAATTGTGTGCTTTGACTTCCTGTCCAGTAGGTATCCTACATTTGTTCCACATTTGGAAATTGGCATACTTATCTTATCTTGAAGTGTCAGGTTTTAATCAGTGAATGCATTGCTGAGAATTTCATTCTGTTCTAGAAATTGTATTTCAGACTTCTGATTTGGAATCCGGATGCTATAGCCTAGTGTTTCTATCGCCTGAGAATAGAAGGCATGACATCAAAAGAAGTCTAGTGGGGCAGCTAGGTGGCATAGTGGATAGAGCACTGGCCTCGGAGTCAGGAGGACCTGTGTTCAAATCTGGCCTCAGACGCTTAACACTCACTAGCTGTGTGACTGTGGGAAAGTCACTTAACCCCAATTGCCTCGCCAAAAAAAAAAAAGTCTAGTTAAGGACAAGCATCAGACACCTCGACCTCATTTTAATTTTATTTATGTAGCTTGCTTTTTTTAGAGAACTTGAACATTTTTGGTTACTAGTCAGTAAATACTGGACTACCTCACAAAGGTAGTGAGGCATCCCTATCACTGAGGCATCCATTGTCAGGAGTATCATACTTAATCCTTTGAGCAGGAGACTGGTCTTAATGTGACACCTATGACCTTTCTAGATCTCTGATCTTCCAAATGAATAATGGCTCACATAGAAGAGTTGTTGGGTTTGTGCTCATCAGCACTTTCTCATGTGATATAATAAAAAGAGCACTGGCTTTGTAATCTGGACACTGGGGTTCAAATCCCAGGTGTCTTGCTACCTGTATAATCTTGAGCAAGGCTCTTCAACTCTCTAGGCCTCAGTTTTTGTTCTGTAAAATGGAGTTGCAGTAAATGACCTCTAAGTTACTTTCCAGCTCTAAATCCCATGATCCTACTGCTGCTGTGCCATGTAAAGAAGCATCTCACTATAGGACAGGATCTGAAGTCTGCTATAAGTGCAGGTCCCTTTCCTGCCTGCCTTAGGATTTTTACTATGTCCACTCAGCATGGTCCCTTGCAACCAGTATTCTAGAAATTGAACTGCCTAGAGGGTGAAAGGATCCTTCCCAGGTTCTCACTGAAAATTTAGGTTCTCTGATGGTTATTAAGTTCTTATTGTATACAGTTCTAGAGATACAAAGGTAGAGAGAATACATGGACCCTGCTTTTGAGGACCTTATAATATAACAGGGAGACTGTTATAATGTACCCAAATAATTATGATACCAGGAATAGTATAAGAAGTATGCAAAAGAAGTCCAGGCAAAGTACTGTTAGGGAGAGATCACTTTCAGTTAGGAGGTAGTAGGGTCATGGAAGGCTTCCTGAAAGAGGTAGCATGTAAGCTAAGCTTTTTGAAAAGATGAAGAAAAAGGAAAAAGACCTATATGTGCAAATATGTTTGTAGTATAGTATAGAAGCAAATATATTTATAGTATAGTAGAACAGGAAATTGAGGGGATGCTTATCAGTTGGAGAATGGCTGAACAAGTTGTGATGTATGATTGTGATGGAGTACTATTATGCTATAAGAAATGATGAGGGGGCAGCTAGGTGGCATAGTGGATAGAGCACTGTCCTGGAGTCAGGAGGACCTGAGTTCAAATCCAGCTTCAGACACATAACACTTACTAGCTGTATGACCCTGGGCAAGTCACTTAACCCCAGTTGCCTCATATGGGAAAAAAAAAAAGAAATGATGAGCAGGATGCTTTCAGAAAAATATGGCAAACCCATATGAAAAGTGAAGTTAGAAGAACCAGGAGATCATTGTGCACAGTAACAGCAATATTGTAATGATGATCAGCTGTGAAAGACTTGGCTACTCTGATGGATACGGTTCTAAAAGACTCATGATGAAAAATGCTGTCCACCTCCAGAGAGAGAACTGGTGAACTCTGAGTGCAAATTGAAGTATTTTTCTCACTTTCTTTGTTCTTATTTTTTTTCTGAAATATTATTTGGCTAATTTGGAAATAGGTTTTGAATGTTTTCACATATGTATAATTGATTTATTGTTTACCTTCTCAGTTGTGGGAGGAGGGGAAGGGAGAGAATTTGGAACTCAAAATTTGAAATGATAAAGATGCCAATAAATAATGATTTTTTTTAAAGAAGGGGATGAACTTTAATAGATAAATATGGGGGCATGGAAACACCAACTTTGTCAGATGGGATTCAAACTCAAGCCATTAGGAGATATTGCAGTGACTTAAACTATTTGTTTATCCCAAGTACAGGTCTGCCTACAGGTAATAAGAAATAATTCCAACTGGATTGATAAACTGCTTTTCCAACCCAGGAAATCAGAATGACATGACCTAGTACATGGTTTTAGGTGCTTGGTGAGCATATAACATGAGCAAAATAACTTGTTCTTATAAACTTGGGGCCTGCTATGTTTCCATTTGTAATCACTGATTATACTAAAAGTGAAAGAAAGTATGCCTCAGTTTATGCAGAGGGGGAAGAAAAGACCCCTTCCTAAATCCTATTTGGTGTCTGCTTCAGATTGTGGAAGTTAACATTGATTTCCTGTTTTGTAGTTTTGCTGTCATTTACAAGCTTCTTCTACATCCTGTCTTTCATCGGCGTGGTGCTCTTGTATGTATTCTACACCAAAACTGACGCCTGCACGGAAAACAAGTTATTTATCAGTTTAAATCTGATTTTTTGCATGGTGGTATCCATTGTCTCAATTCTTCCAAAAATTCAGGTATTGACACATGTTTTCTGTTTTACTTTTCTCCTGCTGACATTCTTTTTGTTAATATTTCATTTACAAATCATTATGACTTAACTAGCGTGCATTGTTTAGACGTTTCAGGAAGCTTGGATTCTGATCTCTGCCGCATTGGGATCCATTGACTTTTTGTCTCATCTTGGATAAGTCATTTCCCTTGGCTAATTTCTCTGTGAATTAGGGTTGTATTTAGATGTTTGTTTAAGATTCCTTTTGCTCTGAAAGTCTGTTTAGTCTCTCATGAGAAAAAAGAGTGGGAATTATCTGTAGGTTCATGTAAATATAATTTGTCCGCATGGTTTTAAATGGCCTGCTTTGGCAGCGAGTTACCCATTCCTGGATGAGTTAGGCAGACTAACCATGTGTCAGGAATGTTGTAGAAGGGACTCCCGTGTTGGGTGTTGCTTTAGATCAGGCATTCTGACGTGGGCTCCACAAGTTTGTTTTTAAATTTTTTTAATAGCCATATTTCACTATAATTGGTTTCCTTTGTAATCTTGTACATGACATTATGGAAAAAACCATGGAGTCTGCTGATATAGGTACTGCTACTAGTCAGAACTATCAACGTGCAAAGATCTAGGAAGCAAAACTAAGATTTGCATTATATTCTTAAGCTCAGACCTGAAATCCTTGATAAACTTTGGGTCCCATTCAGAGCGTAAAGAAGTTTTATATAGTTTTTAATTACATCAGAGAGACAAAAAAATTTTTTTTGGTCTTACACCCATGTCAGAGGGAAGGCAGAGTCTTACATATAACTTGAGGAAAGGAGAAACAGGTTAGCCTCTGAAGACAAACTAAAGAGAATTACATTTCAAAGCTCGGTTTGTGAGATTTACATTTCAAGACTCCATCTGGAGAGTTTACAGTGGGCTAATTGAGAGGGGCAGGATTCATATACCAAAAGATAACTAAGAGCCAGGGCTTCCTTGTGGGTACATCAATAAACAGAGAGGGTTTGTTGGGAAATTGAGGACCATAAATCAAGTCATCAATTCCTTTTATGTAGTCCTGGTTCCTTATCTTAAATAAGAAATACCTGAGAATCTTCAGCAAATTTTAACACATCATAAGAAAGGCTCCAGCCAGCTAGGGGACTTTTCCTAACATAAGTGGCAGCTCTAGACCCCAACTAGTAAATGATAATAATGCTAATAAGAAACTCTTATGACACTTTTATGCATTTAAAAACATTTTGAGAAGGAGTCTTGTAGGCTCCACCAGATGCCAGAGGGGCTCATAACACTCCAAAAAAGGTTAAGTCTCCTCCCCTCCCCCATATTAGCCGAAGCAGCATGGGGCAAAAGAAAACAGCACTGCACGTGGAGTGAGAGGACCTCAATCCCAGCTCCACCACTCACTTAACCTCTCTGGGCCTTAGTTTATTCACCTGTAAAATTGGAGATTTGGACGTGGCCTCTAAGGTTCTTTCCTTAACATTCTATAAATTTTATGAGTGATCCCTTATGGATCATTAAAATCTAAAAGGTTTAAAATTATTACAGCTTTCCAGAAAAAAAAAATCTGCAGTTTTTCTTACCTGAGACAATTTGGTCTTCCTTTAAATAAAAAAAAATGTTACTTTGCATTTGGTCTTCATATTCTATTTTAATGGGTTTATTTGAGTCATAAGAGCTGGAAAGAACCTTAAATGCCTAGCCCAGTTGTCTAATATTAATTACAGAAGAGGAAAATAAAACTAAAAATGGTGAAATGATATGACCAAGGTCATACAGCAAGTTAGTAGTAGAGCACAGGCTAGAACCCATGTCTTCCAACTAACTCCCAGTCAAATACCCTTTCATTATACTATTTGTTAGAAATCCAAAGTGTTTTAATGATATACTAAAGTCTCATTATAGTAACATGATTAGGATCCTATTATAAGTAGAAGCCATACTACCATGACACATACTTCTAATAACTGAAGCCCCCCCCCCGACACAACAGGATCTAAGACAGGTTTAAGGTACCCAAATACCATGCCATAATTATGTAGTTCACATTTATGTAATAATAATAGCCCATCTTATATAAGATCATACTGTTTTACAAAGGGTTTTCCTCAAAACAGCTCTGTGAGAAAGGTATATAATAAGTTGTGTCACAGCAGAATCTGGGGGTGGGGGGCGGTGTGGGGGTTACTAAGAACATTTATTCTTTTTCCTTCACTCATTGATCTATATTAGTTTTCATTTGAAGCCAAAAATTGTCATCTTTAAAGTTCTCAAGCAGAATACAAAACCCACTTAATTAATATTTGAGTAAAGAAATTGATCGGATTTGCAAAAACCAAAAGCTGTCAATAAAATATATTGACCTTTTTTTTTGGAGAGGTAGCCTATTGTAGTGGAAAAAAGCATTAAATTGAAGAGTCAAGAGATTTAGGTTCAAATCCCAGCTTCTTTATTATGTTTCTTTTCTTCTCTTATCCTTGGTTTTATCACCTACAAACTATATATCCCTATCCCATCTAAATCGCAGAACTGCTTCAAAAACCAAATATTTGTAAAGTGCTACATAAATATTAGCATACACACACATGCATATATGTATATGTATATATTTTCCCCTCTTTTTATTAAACAGGAACATCAGCCTCGCTCTGGCCTTCTCCAGTCCTCAATTATTACAGCTTATACCATTTATCTCACATGGTCAGCCATGTCCAATGAACCTGGTAAGGGCTTGTTGAAGTGAAAATTTGGAGTTTTATCAAATTGGTTTTGGATGAAAACTAGAACTAGATCACATGCAAAATAAACTATTCCTGGATGCTATTTGAAGGTTATGTTACAACTCTACATTTGCATACATGTTATCTCCTACTTTCAGATCGAACCTGTAACCCAGGCTTATTGAGCATCATCACACAGATAACTACACCCACCTTGACTCCTGGGAACACAACTGTCTCAGTGTCTACCATTGCTCCTCCATTGTCACAGAATGGGCGGTGGCTAGATTTAGAGAGTTTTGCTGGACTGATAATCTTTGTCGTCTGCCTCCTGTATTCCACGTGAGTTTGTGATCACAGCACACACCTAGATAGTGCCTCCAAAAAGCATTTAATTTGACCCTCACAGCAGACTTGTGGGGAGGTTTCAACAGTTTTCTCTGTTATGTAAGTGAGAAACCTTGAGGTCTCAAGGACTGAAATGACTTGAATCAAATGCCAATGATGGCAGAGGCCTGAGGAGAACCCAGGTCTCCGTATCCTGGCCATGATACCACACCTCTCTAAGTTAAGAAAGTCTCACACTCAGAATGAGGTAGGGACATCATCTGCAATAATGGGACCTTAGTTTTTTGGTTTTTTTTTTTATAAGTCTCACTCCATTTAGTAGCAACAGAGCCATTTTAGGCATCCTCAAAGTGAAAACTCTCAGCTGTCCTTTCTAACGGGAAGTGCAAGGGTAGTATCTCTAAGCATACCTGGTCCTTTCCTTGTATTACTGACCCAACTTCATTTACCTGTTAACAATAAGTAAGCTTTGCCAGCAGAGAATGTCACCTATTCATCTGAAAAGTTCCCAGTCTGAATGAAACAGGAGGGATGGGCTCCTTAGCTCCCCTGGACCAGCCAGGGTGGTCATTTTAGGAGCCAGATTGCATTTCCCTGGCCTCTCCAATATGGTATGGATAGCAGTAGTTGTAAATGTTGAAGCATACTGGCTGATTTAAATGGTCTTGTGGCAATCAACAACTACAGACTGTAAAAAGACAGTGAATCCTAAAATAGGTGATAGAGTTGAGAAATTCCATACCACCATGTAATGGCAACAACCAAGCGTGTTGTCTCCCTTCTGACTTTTCTTTCTGGGGGTCCATTTGCAGCATCCGTTCTTCCAACAACAGTCAGGTAAGCAAGCTGACTCTCTCAGGGAGTGACAGCGTGATACTGGATGATGCTTCCTCACATGGCCCGAAAGACATAGAAGATGGACAACCGCGGCGAGCTGTGGACAATGAGAAAGATGGAGTGCAGTACAGTTACTCTGTCTTCCACTTGATGATGTTCCTGGCCACTTTGTACATCATGATGACCCTGACCAACTGGCAAAGGTATAAGCCAAAAAATCAAATTGTAGACCTCATAAATTATTCTCGTTATTATAATTACTGACAATATAGAGGTCGGTGGTTTACAAACTGCTTTTGTGTAATCTCATTTAATCTTCCTATTCATATGAAGAGATAGGTAGCATGTGTCCTCACTTCATCATTTTTTTTTTGTGCCAGCCCTGTGATTTCATTAGTATAGGAACCTACCTCTTAGATGCCTGGGGCCCTGAGATGACCAGGCCAGGATCACATAGCTAGCCTATCTCAGAGGCAGGACTGGCACTTAGATCTTCTGGACTCCAAGGCCAGCTCTTAATCTACTATGCAATGTCACCTCTCAGTCCCACTTTGTAGATTAACAAATGAAGGCAAAAATTAAGTGACTTACCCAAAGCCATACAGCTAGTAATGGTTGGGTCTAAACTAGACCTAAATGCTGTCTTTTTTGTCCCTCTCAGACTATCTCTGACAGCTGATGCTAAAACACTGGCCTTTGCTAACTGTTCTGGAGGCTTATTACTAGGCCTTATGCAATGATAATTCATAGTCTTTTTATTAACATAAAATCTTGGGAATTGGAAGTATCAAATTAGCACTGCTAAACTTTGCCTAGATACGTCTGAGGAGTGAAAAATCAGGACAGACACCAACCAAGATGCAGAATGCTAGCTTACCAAAATACTTTTACTCATATGTGCATACAGCCTCAAAGATTTTTTTTTTTCACACTTTTCATCGCTGCATGAATGTCTGCACACCACTAGCTGGCTATCACTGGGGCAGCTGACCCCTGATGAAGAGGAGATTGTAAGTTGTACATACATACTAGGTGAGGACGAGTAGGTAAGCTCACTGTCCTCACTGCCTCATCTTTAGGCCCAGAGAGATGAGGAGAATGGGCAGCCCTGATAGGCTATGGTGGTGGTCTCTCTTCAGCACGAGGCCCATTCTGTTTTCCAACATTTTGATTGATCATAACTCAGGCAAGCTTATGCTTGCATAACATTTACAAAATGAAATTTAGATGCATAAAAGTGGTGCAAACTGAGGTCAGTGCATGGTCTCTGAAAAGAATGTTCATTATTTTCCTAACTAGAAGAGCCTGTGGCATTTTAGCTGGGACTTAGAAGAAATTACAGAAAGCAAAGATGGTAAGGACTATTCCAGGCAAAGGCAGGAAGAAAACAAGCAAGGGACATTTTGGTAGTTGGTCCTTAGTCCTGTTTTGTTTGTTTGTTTGGTTTGTTTTTGGGTTTTTGTGAGGCAGTTAGGGTTAAGTGACTTGCCCAGGGTCACACAGCTAGTAAGTGTGAAATGTCTGAGGTCAGATTTGAACTCAGGGCCTCCTGACTTCCAGGCCAAGAGCTCTCTCTGCTGCGCCACCTAGCTGGCCCTCCTAGCTGTCCACTTCTCCATGAAACAGGAACAAAGAGAACAGCTCCCCTCAAAGCCCGAGAGCACAAATAGCAGCCTGTCTTGGCTGTGTCGGCATCATTCACAACCGTATTTATTTGAAGCCTGCTTTCAACCAAATTTCATGTTAAAATGATTCCTAATCAGATGATGGTATCCAGTTCCTAAATATGACGGATTTAGGCAACAAAATCAGTCAAGAATCCCGGGAAGTAAGGAGGATGTTGTGTCTCATGTCCTCTTCTCTTTCTAGCCCTGATGTAGAGTTCCAGACAGTGACCAGCAAGTGGAGCCCTGTGTGGGTAAAGATCTCCTCCAGCTGGGTTTGCCTCATCCTCTATCTCTGGACCCTCGTGGCACCTGTTTTCCTAACCAACAGAGACTTCAGTTGAGCCTCCGGGAGCATCACACAGTCTTTGTGCCAAGAGCCAACATCCTTGTATTTCGCTTCAACTAAAATATTAAGTGAACGCTTCCTAAAAGTTTGGCTCTATTCAGGTATACCCAAGGTTACTAGGTGAATAATGCTTTGAAGCAGGATCTAAACTTTTTCTTTTTATGTATTATGTTTATTTGTAACACATAAAGTACAAGGTGAATATTATCGCGTTTTTTAAAAAAGAACTACAGCTGTGCTGTGAAGAGAATTCTGAAAAAAAAGTCCATAGATCCCTGCAGCTTAGATTTAAATTGTTTAAAAGAAAAACATTGAGGGTTGGAAACCCTTCTTAATATATTTGGATTGAAATATCTTTAAAAAACAAAGAAGAATGTACTGCTTCACAAATGCTTTGGTCTGTAGAAGCCCAGTTTTCTCTTGTATTTTCCATACATTCCAGTGTGCAGGTTTAAAGGGCATGCTTGCTTCTTCCTGAGGGAAGCCCTGCACTCCCTTCCCCAGGCCGGGAGTCTCAGAATGGCACGTCTCTTGCTTCTGTAGCTTAGTTCTTTTCAGATTCATACATTTTTTATACTATAATAATATAATGCTGCTTGATTTCAGTCTATGGCTTTGCCAAATATAATGATTTCAGTGAATGCTTTCAAGGTTTAATTTAAGTGGAAAATTAGCCTGGAAAATGGCTTACGTCCAGTGTAATTTTCAACATCAGAAGAAAAATGTGTGAAGCAAAAATGCACGTGAACTTTTCTGTCAGCACTTACGCCATTTGCACTGTAATATGTTTGATTAAAAATATGAAGATTTTAAAGAAATTTTAGGCTCTTCCTTAAACAGTTCAACATTACCTTATCAGCAGGTTTGGTGTAGTTTGGAGTCATATTGATGATTGTACAATAAACGTGAGTGGGAAAGGAGTGGGTCTGCTCACAGCAGAAATGAGAGATAGCAGATGAGCGTTTTGAGCTGTATGCTGGTACCTGTGGGGTACTAAAGAAAAGGGAAGGTGGCCTCCTCTTATGAAAAGTTTGTGGGAAATAAATACCAGAGTCATGGGACCAGAAGATGTGAAGGATTTATCTGCATTTGGGAAAAGCCCTAACCATGCCAATGAAATAGCTCAAAGTAACATAATATGGACTCTTTTATCATGTATTTAGCACTGTGTTAGGGGCAGGTAGGTGGTTCAGTGGATAGAGCACCAGTCCTGGAGTCAGGAAGACTCATCTTCCTAAGTTCAAATCTGTGACCCTGGGCAAGTTACATAACCCTGTTTGCCTCAGTTTCTTCATCTGTAAAAGGAGCGGGAGAAGGACATGGCAGACCACTCCAGTATCTTTGCCAAGAAAACCCCCAATAGGGTCACAAAGAGTCAGACATGATTGAAAATGACCAAAAGCACTGTGTTGGTTGCTAAGGATGATATAAAGAAATATACCATGGTCCCTGACCTTCAGAGTATTATAATTGAGTAGTTGAGTAGATACATGTTGAGTGCCTGCTATGTGCAGAATATCAAGAAAAGACATGACCTCATAGACCTTTGAAGCCCTTAAAATGAGCGGCCCAAAAAATGTGCTGTGGGAATTCAATGTGCTGTGTTGGCTAAAGCAGGTGTAAAAAGGATTCCTATGGAGGTTGGACTTGAGCTGGACCTTGAATTAATATGTATTTATTAATGTGCTAGGCACTGGGGATACAAAAACAAAAATGAAACCGTCCCTGCCCTTGAATAGCTTACATTCATTTGGGAGAGATGACATGTACATATGTAAGTATGCACATAATAATTATGAGGCGATTGGGGGAAGAATATTAGCAGCTGGGTGGGGGGGCATCAAGAAAGGAGGTAGCATTTGAGCTGAGTGTTGAAGGGAAATGGAGATTCGAAGAGACAAGGTGTTGAGGAGGGCATGCCTTTCAGGCGTGAGGCCCCACCTGTGCAAGAGCACCAAGATAGGATGTGGAATGTTGTATGTGGGGAACAGCAAGATGGCCAGTGTGCCCGGACTGGAGAAAGCATGAAGGGGGCAGAATTTATAAGACCGGGAAGGTAGATTGAAAGCAAGTTACAAAGAGTTATAAACATCAAATAGAGGAATTTTGTATTTGATCCTAGAGGTAACAGAGAACTATTGTTGGAGTTTGAGTAGGGGAATGACATGGTCAGAACTGTGTTTTAGGAAAGTCACTTTGGCATTGGTGTGGAGGATGGTTTGGAAAGGGGAGGGACTAGAGGCAAGGAGACCAGTTAGGAAGCTAGCACAGTGGTCTACGTGAGAAGTGATGAGGGCTCTAGGAGTGTAGAGATGGTATGTGGGGTGAGGAAAAGGGAGGCATTAATGATGACAGACCCTTAGGTTGTGAACTTGGAAGAATGGTGGGGCTCTCAAAAGAGAGCATGGCGTTAGGATTTTGACAGGCAGAAAAATGAAAGTAAAAGGTATTCCAGGTAGGGGAAACAACATGAGAAAAAGCTTTGAGTTGTGAATACCCTTAATCCCACCAAAGTGTACTACCATCCTCCTGATTACTCAGCTTCATGTTCTCAAGACAGGACATTGGACCTGTTGGAATAAAGGCTTTTGACAGGGCAGGAAGTTGTAATAAGCAGTGGAAGAAAAGATTGGATAGATTGAGATAAAGATAGAATATGAGGCCATCAGAAGTCAGGCAGAAGTATACATGATAGGTAGCACAGCACCATAGAGATATGTTTAGACTTTGGTATATAGGTCAATGGATAAATCAAACACCTTGCCTCACTTTGTCCTTTCTGTATACAGAATGGGAAGATTACTGAAGAAAATACTTTCTTAAAAATTAGAACAGAGCAATTGGAAGCTAGTGACTTTATGAGAAATCAAGACACTAAAACAAATCCAAAAGAATGAAAAAATAGAAGAGAATGTGAAATATTTCTTTGGAAAAACAACTGACCTGGAAAATAGATCCAGGAGAGAGAATTTAAAAATTATTGGACTATCTGTATATAGAATGGGAGATGGTAAAGCTTATGCAAGTATCCGATGAAAGCTAAAGGTTTCCTTATACATAGCCATTAGCTTTGTAGGGATAAATAACATCAGAGGTGCCATCACTTTAAACCATGAAAACATTCTGAATCATCAGCTGTTGTGATGGTGGCATCATCCCATTGCTTGCTAGTCAGCTGTCAGTCCATCCTTTGCTCTGTAATGATGAAGACATTCTCCCATTACAAACAGGAAAATGACCAAGACCTAGTCCAAATGCTGCAGGCATGTTTGGTATCTATAATGTACTTCATGAAGCTTTTGGGAAAGTCAACTACTTTTAGTAACAATCATAGCTGGCATTTTTTTTTTTAGAACTTTAAGATTTGTGAAGTACTTTGTATCTAGTATGTGATTTGATCCCCACACCATCCCGTTGAGGTTGGTAGTGTAAGTGTTCTCCTCATTTTACAGGGAAACCAAAGTTCAGGATAAGTGGCTTATCCAAATTCACATGGCTAACAAGTAGCCAAACCTGTACTCTCAACCCAGATGTTCTGACTCCAAATCCTTGACTCTCTTCTCTGTTCCATGCTGCCTCTTAATTCTGCCTCATCCCTGCTGTTGAGTAAGCTGATGTGAGGCAGTGAGAGAGACACTGAGGTTATATCACTGTGGGCAAGTGATATCATGGATTGGTAAGCTGTCCCTTTTGGTCCTCAAGAGGCTATGAAACAAAGCCTTTCTTTGAGAATCAGAACAATAGACCAACGATGGCCAGGGAAGACTTGGCTAACCATGCTAGCAGTGCTTCTCCACCTCAATCCCTTGGCCCACTAAGATGGTAGGCGATGCTTAACAACTAACTTTTAGACAAACGGGGAATAATGGCATTCACACATCACTAGAAGACAAAGTGCTATGGGAGGTTTAAGAGAAGGTTGCTGTGAAATAGAAGATTTCAGGCAAGGCTTCTTGGAGGATGTGGCTTGGGCTTTAAAAAATGGATAGAAATTCACTGGGCAGAGAAGGAAGGTTGTATTCTCCATAGATGGCATTCCATCTGCAGCCTCTGGGACTACATACAAACTGCCTTCTTGTAATCTCTGGCTCCCTTTAGGACTCAGTTCAAGGGCCACCTCTTAGACAAGGCCTTTCTGATCCTGAAGTTTGTTGATGTGCTCTTTGTCAACCCATAGCCCCTGTCCCACTAAAATTTGGATTTATACACCTCCATATATGTTTTATTCCCTGAATAGAATGTGAACTCTGAGGGTAGGAACTGTTCTATTACTGTCCTTGCATCCCCAGCACCTGGCATGCTGTCTTGCATATAATAAATGCTTATGGGATACAGTGCTTGAATTACAAGAATAGGGAATGATGTGAGCAAAACATGGATGATGAGCAGTCCAAATGAGCTAGAAGATGTCTATATCTGGATATCTAACTATCCCTAATCTGTCCTGATTTCTCTAGACCTGCATCAATGATCTCCACCCGTATGTCTCATAGGCATCATAAATTCACGTCCAAAACAAAACTTGTCATCCCCCCCCCTTAAACCTGCCCTTTTAAAACCAAGTTTTCTCCATTTCTATCAGAGGAACCACCATCCTAGTCACCCACCTTCATGAACTGGAGGTTCTTGTCTCTTCCCTCTTCCTCATTCCCCATTATCCAATCATTTGCCACGCCAGGATTGTCAGTTCTTCTCCCATAACATTTCTTCATCGTTCCCTCCCTTCTACTCACATAGCCACCCTCTCACTTAAGGCTATGATCACTACTACCCTGGATGATTATAATAGTGTCCTATTTGGTTTCCTTGCTTGCAGTGTCACTCTGATCCATTCTTGACGCAGCTGCCAGAATACTATTCCTAACGCCCAGACCTGACATATTACTCCCTACTAAAAAAACCTTTTTTAGATCCCTGTTACTTTTCAGATAAAAAAAAAGCCTGGCATTTGAGGCTCTCCATTACGGGTCCAATCTAGCTGTTGAGCCTTATTCCACATTACTCTCCTCCATGTACTCTTATGTTCTGGCCAAACTAGGCCACTAGCTACTCCTCCATCTCCCCCTCCCCCCCCAAAAATGTTGTTTAGTCATTTCAGTCATGTCTGACTCTTTGTGACCCTTTTTGGGGTTTTCTTGCCATAGATCCTGGAGTAGTTTGCCATTTCCTTCTCCAGCTCATTTTACAGATGAGGAAAATTAGGCAAATAGGGTTAAGTGACTTGCCCAGGGTCACACAGCTAGTCTGTGTTACTTAGCTGCCCCAAATATTAGTATCCCTATTTTACAGGGGGGGAAATTGAGCTTCGAAGAGATCATAGGATGATAGGATTTCCAGCTGATGATTTGCCCTAAGTCTCATGGCTAACAAATATCGGAAACAAAAGTCAAACCCACATCTTCTGACTCTTCTACACATCCAAGTAGCTAGAGATATAGAAGAGGAACTAGGAAATGCTTATCCAGTTAAGGAGATGTCAAGTCTACTTGGGGTTATAGGATTTATCTCTGAAGGTAGTGAGTTAAACTAACTGATCCCTAAACTTACTTCCAGTAAAACTGAAGCTCCTTGATGATGGACTCTTTTTATTTTGACTTTGTATTCTCCAGGACGTAAGTATATATATACATAGTAAGCACTTAATAAATGCTTGTTTTATTGAAATGAAGTAATGAGTGAGCCTGTTCATTAGGAAACAGAATGTTAGAGCTGGATGGAGCCGTTTTACATTTCAACTCATGTCACTGAAACACCTCCACACACACTCAACCCAAGATAGATTTTTATTGTGTAAGCTCCAGTCATGCATAATAAAACAACACATTTTCACCACACCATATTATAAAATGCATTATAAAAATAAACATCTTGTCAAAATAAACACAGAATTAGACTCAATCCACCTCCGGATGCACACTTACACCCACAGAGTGTCAGTTTCAAAGAAAGAATGTGACAAATGACTGAACTTGTGGCCAAAACTGGCCAAAGGATATAAGCAAGATCTCCTCTGGCCACATCAGAAGCAGAGGCTGTGCTTCCAGGCTCTAGGCCATGGCATACGTTCATGTTCTCCAACTGCAAAGAGGAACAGGTCTGCTCTCCACCCTCCTCCCTCTCCCCAGCCTTATCCTCACCCCATGTGCCAAGAGAAGCAGGCCTGATCCCAAGCAGCCACTGACTTGGTGCCCAAGGAAATAATTCTGCTTGGTTATGTTTTAAAAAAAAAAGAAACAAAGAAAAGAAAAATAACATGAACTAATTGCTTATTTAACAAACAAGCAACAGTTACTGAGTTATTACCCTCATATGAGTGAAAGGTCCTTCCTTGAAGAAAAAATGTTTGTGTGACTCAGAACCATTTTGGATCTTTTTCTAAAACCAGTTGGTGACTTAATATCTCAGTTGTACATACTCCTTTTGGATCACATGTTTGGAGAGAAAGCTTTGGTTTACCAAGTCATTCCTGGCTTCCCCCAGAACGAGCAATAGTGAATGGATAAGGACTCACAAAACTTCAGAGCTGGAAGGTACCTTAAAGCACAACAAGAATGTTAGAACAGAAAGGAATGTTAGCACAGAGACTATCAAATTTGGAAGAGGCCTTTGAGACCAATTAGTCCAACTTCATTCTGTAGCTAAAGAAACTGAGCCCCAGACAAGAATGACTTGCATACAGTCACATAGCTATTTAGTCACAGAGCCAGAACTAGAACTCGGGTCTTCTGGCTCTCCATACTAGGGTTCTTTCCACTATACTAGACTTAGGATTTCACCTTTCCTACTCAGGATGATCCCTGTTCCTTTATTTCATTATCAGGACACCACTCAATAACCAAAGGATGAGCAACCATACCACCATGAATAACTTAACTGCTGAAAAGTCATTCACTCTTCAAGTAGGAAAAAAAATTTTTTTTTTTTGGTTAGGCAATGGGGTTAAATGACGCCCAGGGTTACGCAGCTAGTAAGTGTCAAGTGTCTGAGGCAGGATTTGAACTCAGGTCCTCCTGACTCCAGGGCCAGTACTCTATCCACTGCACCACCAAGCTGCCTCTAAGTAGGAAAAATTCAAAGGAAAAATGCCACAAGCTGAAACATAAACATGAGGAAGCACTAGAGAATGCTTCCCTCCAGCTTCCTGGCTACCCACAATTCATCTGAGGATAAAGCAGACAGGGCAATTCAAAAACCTCCCCAGGGGGAGTTCTAAAGATTTCAGAGTCATATGGGACTGCAGAAGACACACATGTATACATCTGCCCCATCTTTGTATTCATTGACAAGTGACCTGACACTACATGCCCACCTCCCGGGACAACAGACTTCTGATGAAAGCTGGATGAACTCCCAGGCATCTTGAGTTTTCTTGGAGTTAATAAAGAACACGTTTTTGTCTCTCCCAGGCTGGTTTGCCATCAGGTGTCGAGGATGAAACATTCACCAGCAAGAAGAAGGTCTTGTTAAAAAAAACAATTTTCAGCTAGAAGGGTTCTTATACATCATCTAGTCAAGTCACCTCATTTTACAAAGGAAGAAACTCTGGCCTGAAGAGGGGGAAAATCATGCTCTAGGTCACAGGATTCAAAAACCCATGTCTTCTAACTACAACCAGAGATTTTTCTACTAAAACAAAGCTCCCTCTTACTTTCACTTGCTTCTAAAATTTGTCCTTAACTAAGGCACAAGATGAACTCAGGAGGGGACTACAGTGTTCTAGAATTCTGAACTAGGAGAAATCAAAAGGAAAATCAAATCAATTTGAATGGGCTAATTAATAAAAGAGGCACATCCTCTAAATACAACAGTTGATCATAAAGTCATAGACTTTAGAGCTCAAAGAAGCCTTAGAGATAATCTAGTCTTCTTTTTACAAATGGAGCAACTGAGAGCCAAATTGTGGATGGTGGCAGTAAGGGTGAGTCAGGCCACGGCAACGGCACAATATAGGGTTTAGACATGGCTTCAGACATTTATAAAATTGGCTAGGACCTTTCCTCAAAGGGAGATCCAAAGGAAATAATCCTATGCATCTGTGACAGCTGGAACTCTCACTTTTAAAAGTCATGATAAGTATGATTTATGGCACAATCTGCTTCCAGTACTAATATCCCTCTTGTTGGTACAGGTCACTTCACATCAAAACCAAAGGAAAAAAGCCTGACCCACAGATGCCTTTTGCTTTCCTTATTCACTGCCCAGAAAGAATTCCTTAAAATGCCTCAATGAGAGAGTGCAGGGATCACCTGTGCTGCCATCCGATCGAGTTCCCCACTCATAATCCTTCCTCAAATCTTCTAAGACATCTAATGAGCAAACATCCTCCCGTAGTCACAGGCTTTCAAGAAAGGATACTGCAACCTTGGTCCCATCATAATGAGGGCACACATTGAGAAGATTTGGATTCTGAGACTCCTGGAAGAGCTGAGGGGAACTGGACATGACCTGATCTTTGTGTAACTTCTCTAGATTTGCTACATCATTCATATTAGAGTTATGAACAAACAGTTAATGCTGGGTAATTCAAAAGGTCATTCACTGAAGCCACTAATGCTCAGGAACCTTGGACCAAGGTAATTTTTTCCATTTACCTCTTTTTCCTTCCAGTGACCAGAAGGAACTTATGATTTTCAACTTCCCTCTGCTAATCCTACTTCTTACTACTGGCCTAGGTGAGTCTTTATCTTTACCCCACTCCAAATCTAAATCCAACAGGCCCTGATGAAAGCTTGTCTCTACTTTCAGGAATGGGTTTTCCCTTCTGACATAGATGAAATTTTCACTTCTGAGGTCTCCCAAGGCTGAAAGCCTTTGTTTTTTCCAGGCCATTTCTGGTGATCTGAGGCACACTGCCATTGTCATTTTGGCATTCAAAACATGTCATGTCTCAGCTCTTCCTAGAGAACACAGTATTAATCTATGAGGAGATAAGCTTTCCCTGAATAAGAATTGGCACCAAGGAGGCAAAGTAAATGGGATTTCACCAGAAAAAAACCTGTCAAGAAAGTGCTTTTCAGAAACTGCTATACAGATCAACTACCTGGTAGTAAAGGTATAAACAAATGGCTTCTGTATGTCTTGGTTGCTCTGCTTCTAGGGAATTAAACATATGCCTTGCTCTTGGTTTTACAGTACATTAAAATAAATGCAGAGAAGAGGCACATCAAGGGTGAGGCTACAATTTTAAACAATCTTGTATATGCAATAAATCAGACATAAACCAGGTCTAAAAACAGCAAACCTCAATCCTACAGGGGTGCAGGGCAAAGGCAAAATCTTGACACCGAGGACGTAAAGTGCTAAAACTCCCAGCCCAGGTTTAGAATGGCTGACCTGACTCTAGCTGACACACTACAGGGGCTCTCAAGGTGGGATGAGGGAGACAAGAAGCAGGGGTGGAGTGGCAAAACAGCTCAGGAATCCTAATGAGCAGGTATAACTTACATCTACAGACAGAAAGCTCACAGGAAATCTTGAGAATGTATGTGCCTTTTTAACATCCTATCTCCATTTGGTTCCCAAAGCCCTATGAATTTTTAAGCACTCAGAGGCCTTTTGCTGGCTTCACAATATTATAGGTCACTAAAAAAAAAAATGATCTTTAGCAAAGATTTCAATGTCTAAAGTCCTGGAATGCAAAGTGGTGTGGGACCTCCCTCTAGTGACGCCTACGTACAAATAGAGATGACAAGATCTCCCTAGTCTGGTCCAGCTCTTCGTCTTAGTAGGGGGAAAGGGATAAGGACTAGCCTTGGGAACTCCAAGGTGAGCAAATCTCCTCTACGACTGCAGTTCAGCACCTTCTCTGTAACTTACAGTCTTAGAGCTGACTAGAGCACCAGCAGGTTAAATGATCTGCCCAGTATGTGCCAGAACCCAGGTCTTGATGCTGAGTCCATCTCTACCCACTATACCACAGCTGCCTCCAGCAAGTAGAAGACTGATGTAGGATACTATTCAGTAACTAAACTGAGTCCCAGAATCTTACAGCCAAAAAGAATATGAGGTCCACAGAGGCTGAGCTCCACTATGAGTTAGTGGCAGAAATGAGACCAGATGCCAGAGTAAACTATGGGGATCACTGATTGGTGCTCTTTTTGTTATACTACACTAAAATCTGGTGATTTTAAGTCTATTAAAATTGTACCCCTTCCAAAACCATGCTGCCATATTGGCTACCTTCCTGGGAATGATATTCAGTAAAGAATGAGGGCTGAGACCTTCAGGGCAACTGGAAAAATGGGATCATGGCAGCAGGAGTCTCCAAGGGGCCACAACGTCTTTGGCTCCAGAATTCTGAAAGGAAACTCTCTGATGGTGCCCTGATACTTCTACACTGAAGCAAGAAACATTACAGTTTAAAAAAAGGTACAGCTGATGAATCAGCAGCTCCTGATAGGTCACAGTGATGACAGTAAGGAGGAGCGCAGGGAAAGTGACCTTTAAGACAGATGGTTGTGGAGCCAGACATGAGGGGACCTCCAATAATCTTCATAATCTTACTAGCAATCTCCACTGCAATCGAATGAGCTCATCCGTCACACACAGGCTGGTTTCTCCAGGACAGCAGACCTCTCTTATCCTTGGACTGCCCCCTGCTGGATTTCTTTTTGCAACAGTTAATGATATTCCTTCCCTCAAATCCTCACAGAGTGGCTTTGGTTCTCAAAGACAATGCCAAGGGAGCACAAGCTTTGGCTGGTCCCATCAAGACGGAAGGATTTCAAGGAAAGCCCTAGCAACAGACTAGTAGGCTTGCTATCCAAGGATAAGAATAGCTAAGTGCAGAGAGGTTCATCCCCAGTGGGTTGGTCACTAAGTGGGAGATTGCTTTTGCTCAGAAGCTCATGAAACCATCTACCAAAGCATGGAAGTGTTGAAATCTGTGTTGAGGAAGGAAATACCCAAACTGATAGAAATTACAATATTCCAAAAGTACAGCTACCAGATGAATGATTTCAAAGTGGGGTTCATGAAACTTGACCACTGGCTATATTTCCAAGGGGCCTAAAGGTGGACTACAAAGGTCTGTCATAGACTGATTTTCAAGCAACTTACCTACATGTCACCTTCTGTAACATATTTGTATTTTAAAGCTGATCATAACTTTATTAGGTGTAAATTCTGTTCAGTTATAATGGATAGGGCCAAACTCATGGGACTTCAAATTCTCCTTTTACGCTTTAGGAGGGAGAAAGAAATTACTTAATGGCTGCAATGTATGTAGAAAACTATGTGACTTCTTCATTAATAGCAGGAGTACAGTTGTGACTTTACTCCCCGAATGGAGTCATCACCCTGAACCTCAGAGGTTATTCCTTCCACCATCAGGGTGTCCTGGAGAAGGGTACTGCTGGGAGGGAGAGGCCTGCAGAACTCCTTCACAAAGTCCTCCTCAGAGGCCAGCAGCACCTCCTTCCAGGCATTTGCATCCAGCTCCCCAGCAGTGCCTCCATACTCCTTAGGAAGGATGCTCTTTGGAAGATTCAGGTGTAGAGAATTCAAGTCAGATCCATGAAGGAAAAACTGAAGGGAAACAAACAGGGAAGAGTCCATGAAGCACATATCTAAAGATGTTAGGACAGAGCTGCATTTCCACCTGCTGCTACAAAATTTCACCGAGGTTAAGGAGACCAAGGCATGTCAGTGAATGAGAACAGCTCACGTTCCATAGCCTTTTCTTATTATACTATTTGAGGCATACCCCAAGAGGTAAGTAGGACAGGGGTCATCATAACCATTTTACAGATGATGAAACAGGCTCAAGGAAGGGAAGTAGACACACAGTCAGCAAGTAGCAGAGTCAAGAAAAAGACCCAGGTCTCCTGACCCCAAGTCTAGTTCCTCTCTGACAATGCCATGTGAAAATACTTGAGTAACTGTCCCCAAAGCCGACTTTAGTAATAGCAGCACCCTAGTAGCCTAGGGCTACTTCTTGTGGAAACACAGAGTGCAAAAGCTAACTTCTCCCCAGAGAACAAAACCAGAACAAAAAGGGGCAACTAGGGAGGGAGATTTCAGTTCTCTATTTCCAGTTTCTGAAAACAAGGCCAACCAACTATAACACTGCTATTAATAACTAGGTAAATAACTTTTGAAAATCACTCAGAGAGCCTATTTATGACTAAAAGTTCCATTAAATAAGAAATCACCAAAATTCTTTTGAGTCACCTTTCTAATGACTGTGGCTCCCTCTGACCTAACTTTTTAGACATAAGTCAAGAAATTAAAAAGTAAATAAGGCCAGAAATAGTGACAGCTTTCAAGGTAAATTCCTAGACGTCCTGAAACCAAGACTCATGAAGGTCACAGATGGAAGGGGCCTTAAAACTCAGAAAGTCAGAGCTGACAACTTAAGACCTCATAGGTTACCACAGAGAGTCCCCCCATTTTACAGAAGAGGAAGAAACTGAGATTGAGAGAGAGGGGCAGTGAATCACAGGATCAGAAATCTACAGTTGGAAGGAGTTAGAGGTCACTGAGTCCAACCCCTTTATTTTAGAGATGAGACAACTGAAGCTGAGGCAGAAGTGCAAGGTCATGTGGCCAGGAGGGAGCAGAAGGTAGGGTAGCCACTGTCTCTACAATGTTTTTGGGGGGGGTTTGTTTGTTTGTTTTGCTTTTTAGTGAGGCAATCAGGGTTAAGTGACTTGCACAAGGTCACACAGCTAGTAAAGTGTGAAGTGTCTGAGGCTGGATTTGAACTCAGGTCCTCCTGACTCCAAGGCCAGAGCTCTATTCACTGCGCCACCTAGCTGCCCCTACAATGTTGTTAACCTTGATGAATTTCCTCTTTTATCCCCAGAAGGTTGATTCAGTTGTTGGATTTAGATGACACATAATTTCAGAGCTAGAATGGACCATGGATCCTACAACATCAGAATTGGAAGGAACTTAAGAATCACGGAATGTCAGAGCTAGAAGGATCCTTGGAGGACCTGGAGGCCAAACCCCCTCATTTGAAAGAGGAAGTTATCAATTTGCATCTCCACACTCAGTCTGCCCTAACAACAACTTAAACTTCATTGATCTTATAAAAAATAAAACCACAGGAAAAAAAAGATTCTATAAGGAAAACATCTACCTTGAGGGGCCACTCCATGAGAAAAGGCCAAATTTTATTTTAAACTTTACAGTAAAACTTAAAATTACACATATAAAACATAGATATAATTACTTGTGTATAATATGTTATATATTATAATTACTATATTATAATAAAACTTATATTAAACTTTCATTTTAAAAATAAACTTGTATCAATATATATTTTTAACATCACCTACATTTCCCAGTACATTCCCTCTTCCTCCCCCTCCCAGAAAGCCATCCCCTATAAAAAAGGATAAAAAAAGAGGAAAAAAGTTAAGTGAAACTAACAATTTGAAAAAGTCTGATATTATCCATACTGCTCCATACCCACAATCTTGAACCTCTTCAAAGAGGAGAAGGAAGTGGGAGAAGGCCAACATTTAAAGCTGCCATTGACAGAAAGAAGTAAGTCACTTACTCTGTTAGCTATTTTCTCCTTCAGAAATGGTTTTATGATAGCAAAAATGCCTTTGAATATTCGAGGTTCATTTACAATATTGACAGCTTTTATTCTAATGGGAAACCCATCCTGTGGTAAGAAAAGAAAAGGTATTTTAGAACATCTGGAAACCTCTGTAGGAAACAAAGTCTGTATGCCCCTCCTTCTGAGACATCTCCCACCCCTCCATGCATAACATTTACTAACTGAATTCAATAGTCATAGCTCGCATGGATTTAGTGTTTTTACAGTTTATGAAGCATTTTCATATCAAATGTGATGATTCCAACCAGCATGTGAAGCAGGCAGGCTGGGGCTTATTGAACCCTTTTACAAATGAGGAATCTGTGTCTCAGAGAAGTTACATTACTTGTCCTACTGTAAGCAAATGAGGAAGCCATGATTCGAATCCAAGTCTCCAGACCCCCAGGCCCGTGTTCTTTTTTCTGTACCGAGATGCCAACAACAGCCAAAGCAGACGCCCATTTCTGGATCTGCTCCTTACACGTAAAACAAAGCTGAGACCTAAATCAGGAACTTAACGTCTGGGCAGGTGGCCCTTCTAGAGTGAGCCAGAGTTACAAGTATGGACCTATTCCTCCTAATGTTAAATATGATGCCTGGAAAAGACCCAGGAAATGCCAAACCCTGCAAATCCAGTCCCTTAAACACCTGTAAGCTCACCTGTGCTCAAAGAGCTGGGCAGAGCAGAGTACTGATGCCAAAGAAAAGCTAAATTCTCAGACAGAACCATGCCCCAAAACAATTTAGAACAGCAACTGGATAATATATGAGCTGGCAGAGAGCTTAGAACATGGACTGCCTGTGTTGGAACTTACATGCAAATGCTGAGGGACAGGTTAGTGCAATAGTGTTCATTCAGGAAGGCTGAGGACATAGGATGTCAGAGTTGGAAAGGACCCGGACCATGACAGGTCTGAGCTAGAAGGTTCTGGGCCAGTGTGTTGGGGGTGCAGAATGAGTGATCAGATGAGATGGAGTGAATTCAGGAAGACTGAGAACCTAGACTGTTAGAACACAGAACGGCAAAGCTGGAAGAGACCTCAGACCTCATTTTACAGATGAAGTTCAGAGGAGATAACTCACTTCCCAAGGTCACACTGTGAAGCTGACAACAGGAAAAGAAATAGGATTTCCTGTTGCCCTGCAATACCTCCCACAGAGGGTGCCCAATAATGGGGCTCCTCCCAGTAAGAAGCAAAGAAAACATCTTCACTGGCCTGTGGGGGAAGGAGTGGGGCCAACAGAAGAAGGAAGGTGTCCGAGGTGCCTACAGGGCACCAGAGAACTCTTAAAGATACACTGTAGCAGAAAGCAAGGGCCTCTGCTGCCTTATTTACCCATCAAAGCTGTCTTTTGCAATAAAAAGTTAATTTAGTGATGGGGAGTGGGGAACACCCACTTCTGCCTCTGAGATGAAAATGTTCTGGGTTGGAACATGTTCACCTTTTGTCAAGATTTGGTGAATCCAGAAAGCAAGAGATTCAAACAATCAAGAAGGGAGGCTTAGGATGTGCTCTACATACACATGTGCACACGCGTGCACACACACACATACCATCAAGTATCACATGCTCAGTTCTTCTGCCACATTCCTGATTCATTAATTCAATAAACACCAAAAACCTACTATGTGCAAACCCTTTTGAAGGACAGACAGGAGTAAGAGCCAATCCCTCCTTTTAGGAAGTCTACAGTCTAGTAAAGGAGGGAAGGCCCTCCAAGCAGAATATATGCTATACACGATGCTACTGAAGAGGGTGGAGAAACGAGTTCTGGCTGTGAGTTATGGGAACTGGTCGAGTCTTTATTGGAGAGGTGACAATTGTGCAGGGCCCTGAAGGATGAGCAGGAGTTGGAAATGTAGAGATAGAAAGGGAAGGGCATTCCAGGTTGGGCAAACATCAAGGGCATGGAGGTGAAAAGAAGGAGCATACTCACCGACTGATGAGGGGCACAGTTTGGCTGGAATGTTGGGGGCATGTGGGAGAGTCACAGGAGAAGGACCCACAGGCTGGATCACACTGTGGAAAGCCTTGAGTGCCAGGCTAAAATAACAGGGTTTGGTCTTTATCTGGACAACAATGGAACAATTGTACCACATCACACCTATCAGACTGGCTAACAAGACAAAACAGGGAAATGATAAATATTGGAGAAGACATGAGAAAAATGGAACACTAATGATTGTTGGTGAAGTTGTGAACTAATCCAATCATTCTGGAGAGCAATTTGGAACTATGCCCAAAGCGCTATAAAACTGTGCATTACCCTTTGACCCAGCAATACCACTACTAGGTCTGTATCCCAAAGAGATCACAAAAAAGGGGAAAGGACCCAAATGTACAAAAATATTTATAGCAGCTCTTCTTTTTTTTTTTGGTGAGCCAATCAGGATTAAGTTATTTGCCCAGGGTTACACAGATAATGAGTATCATGTGTCTGAGGCCAGATTTGAACTCAGGTCCTCCTTGACTCCAGGACCAGTGCTCTATCCACTGCACCACCTAGCTGCCCCTACAGCAGCTCTTTTTTGTGGTGGCAAAGAATTGGAAATTGAGGGAATGCCCATCCATTGGGGAATGGCTGAACAAGCTGTGGTATATGAATGTAATGGAATTTAATTTCCATAAGAAATGATGAGCAAGCAGAGTTCAGAAAAACCTGGAAAGACTTGTACAGACTGATGCTGAGTGAAGTGAGCAGACCCAGGAGAACATTATGCACAGGAACAGCCACGTTGGGCAATGACTAACTTTGATAGACTTAGCCCTTCTCAGCAATGCAATGACCTAAGACGGTTCCAAAAGACTGATGATGGAGATTGCTATTCACATCCAGAGAAAGAACTATGGAGTCTGAATGCAGATCAAAGCATACTATTTTCTCTCTCTTTTTTTTTTCTTTTTTTTTTTTTTGGTTTTTTCTTTCTCGTGGTTTTTCCCTTTGGTTCTAATTCTTCTTTACAATATGACTAATGTGGAAATGTGTTTAATATGATTGTACATATATAGCCCTACATCAGATTGCAGGCTGTCTTGGGGGGGGAAGGGGGGAGGGGGAAAACTTTAGAACTCGAAATCTTATGGAAGTGAATGCTGAAAACTAAAAATTAATTAATTAATTAAAAAACAATAGAATCATTGGATACGTTGGGGCAGGAAAGTAAGGTGAGTAGCCTCATGGCATATTAGGAAGACTAATACAAGGCAGTACATAGGATGGACAGTAGAGAAGGCAGTTTGGAGGCAGAAAGAGTAGTTAGGAGGCTGCCACAATAGTCCAAGGAAGAGAGTGAATGGGTCAGAGCAGTGGCTGTGAGAATGCAGAGGAGCGAGGAAGGCTGTAGCAGGAGTCACCCTGCTGAAGTTTCAAAACTGGGCACACCCTTATGTGGTTTCTTATTTCGTAAGTTGTAGTAACTACCACACATTTGTCTAGGAATAAACCCAGTCTAATGCTTACCCCCAGTGCCAAGGCTCCCTTTCAGCTTCCACTGACCCCTGCTGGATCTCCTGCAAGGCTTCAAAAGGGCCAGAACTTTCAAAGTGTAGACACGCCTCCTACCAGTATGCATCTTTCATACCCTCTTCACCCCTCAGCAGGGGTATTCTGAGTAGTTCTGGCCAAAAAAAAGTCTTCAATGGGGGGGCCAAGCTTCTGATTACCAAATTGTCAAAGGCCCTGAGCTGGCCAATGCTCAGATGACAGGCAGAGAGTCTGTTACCAGCTTTGGTCACCAAGTCTTTCCAGCTTGAGAGGCCCTGTCAGAACCTGGGTACTGATAGCACAGCCATGTACAATGCAAGGTCCCTTCCCCAGCACTGACAGAGCACCAGGCCTCATGTCTCAAATGTTAACAAGGTACTTTGAAAACATTATCATACAAAAAATGCTATCTGCCACCAGAGAAAGAATTGATGGAGGCCTGCACGTCAAAGTATACTATTTTTCACTTTTATTTTTCCTGGTGCTGTCTTTTTGGTCTGTTTTCTTTTGCAACATGGTTAATACTGAAATATGTTTTGCATGACTGCGCATGTATAATCTAGATCAAATTGCTTGCCTTTTCAAGGAAGGGAAAGAGAAGGAAGGGAAGAAAAGAATTTGGAACTCAAAATGAAAAAAAACCCATAAAATTGCTTTTATGTGTAATTGGGAAAAATATGCAAAAAAGAAAACATCATACAATTTGCTTCAACAATCTGAGGCACAAAAATACTCAAACTTTTCTATAGGAGGTTTGGCTTGGAAAAATTTCATTAAAAAAAAAAGAAAAATGTCATCCATGTAAGTTTCATATAAATAAATGACGGCAAAAGTCAGATTCTACCTCCTAGGAAAAGAAAAGCCAATTTCTGAGGAGCTGGCCTTCTTTGCTTTCTGCACTTCAAACTTTCAGAGCTGATCTTGTCTAAACTACAGGAGCTCAGGGAAACCAAGAGAGACGCTGGCAAGCCTACCATGTAAGGTAAAACTTTCAAATCATCCATAGCTCAGGGGAAAAATGGGCATTCCAGATTCTGGGAGAAAAGCCAAATCATCCCCCAACCCCACCACCCTAAGAATAAAGGATAAAGTGTCAGCTGACTAATGTATCTATGTATCGTTTCCCAACCCAAGTGGGGACCTTACCTGGAGAATTCCAATCACTTTTTTAGCTATAAAAGGACCAAAATGGGAAGCCTTGGCTAAGCCAACTCCTTTGTAGTCTGCAAGGATAACAATTCCGTTCACCTGGGTCTCCTCGGATTGGATCAACTTTTCTAACGTTAAGTATATGGCACGAATGTTCTCAGTAATTGGGTAGTTACTTGGAATCCACCTATCTGAGGTTGCAAGATAAAGAGGAGAGAAATGAACAATAATAACAATGCATAGCTCACACTTCTGTAGCATTTACAATTTACAAAGCATTTTCTTCAATAGGCCTGTGAAGGAGGGAACAGGGCTTAGACCTGTGCCTGGAATTTCATTCGGACTGCATAGGGGACTTCCAGATGAGGGGACTTTGAAGCTTAGAGAATTGCCTCAAGCACAGAGGAGCTCAGTGACTTGCCTAAGTTCATATAGCCCGTGTCAGAGGCGCAGGAGTCCAAGTCTTCCTGCTGCCAGCTCTCCATCCTCTTTAGCAGAGGTGCCCAGCTGCACTATACCAGCAGCTAGATGGCAAAGAGGAAGGGGTGCTGCACCTGGAGTCCAGGAGACCTGAGTTCAGGGATTCTTAACCTGGGAATCTGTGAACCTGTTTGTTTTTTTAAATATCTGGATCATTGCATTTCAGTATAATTGGTTTTCTTTGTAATATTTTCCTTATTTTGCCTTACTTAAAAACACTACAGTTATCCCTCCCACAATGTGACTTTCTTCATTGTGATTTTGATATATAAATTTTTGATTTACCATGTGTTTTGCAAATCTTTATTAACTAAGAAAATGATATTATTATTATTATTATTATTGTTATTACACATATTGTTATCCCTATTTTGCATATGAGGAAATTAAGGCTTAAAAAGCCTAAGAGATTTGCTCACTGTTTCCATGGCTGCTACTAATGACAATGATGACTGTGACAATAGTTCAGATTCCCATAATCCCTGCTTTACAGTTCAGAGATTATAAAATTCTGCCTCACAGTTCTTTCTCTGATTATAGACTAAAAGAGCTGGAAGAGATCGTGAAGACCATCTAGTTCTACCCCTCTCATTTTACACATGGGGAAACTGAAGCCCAGAGAAATCTGTTCAAGGTATGTGACCTTAGTGACTGAACCAGGAATACGGCCCAGGTCTCCTGACTATGAGTCTGTTTTATTTCCTTTATATAGCATTGCTGACAACACGCTGTAATTTTATTGGCTTAGGAAGTATCTTACTTTCAGTTCTAGTTGTTTTTAGTCTAATGGTTAATATGTCTATAACGTGGTGAGTGATTGTAAAGAGCAGGGAGACTTTGGTCAATGGGTAACATTAACAAATTGTTTCAGATCAATTTCAAATTAATGAAAGTAAAAAATAGTGAGCCATGTTAACCAATCAATCATCAATCAATAGGCATTTATCAATTGATTACTTTTTGCCAGGTACTGTGCTAGGCACTAGGGATACAAAGACAAGCAAAAAACACAGTTCCTGTCACCAAGGAGCTAAACTAGACTTCATACCATCATCACCAGAAACACAGGCCCTCTTAACAAGCTGTAAGGGCTTCAAGTATGGGCCCAGGGTTGGCCTGCATGTTTGCTGTCCAAGCTTAGGCCCAAACTAGTGGGACCACTCAGGGGTGGCTAGGTGGCGCCACAGTGCACAGAGCACCAGGCCTAGGGTCAGGAAGACTCATCTTTCTGAGTTCAAATCTAGCTGTGTGACTCTGGGCAAGTCACTTAACCCTGTTTGCCTCAGTTTCTCTTCTGCAAAATGAGCAGAAGAAGGAAATGGCAAACCACTCCAGTATCCTTGCCAAGAAAACCCCAAATGGGGTCATGAGGAGTCAGGCATGACTAAAAAATGACTGACTGAAATGGAACTACTCACTTCTAAGCTATTCTATCTGCTTGCAGTTTCACAGCCCTCTCTGGCCTGGGTGCCCCAAGCCATGGCACTTGGAAGAGAACGGGTAGTGTCTTCTAGCCCAGAACAGGCTTTCCTAGTTCTATAGCAGCAAAGGCTTTTCTCACAACCCTGAGGGCATGCAATGCTGGTATTATTTACCCACTTGATGGTGGTGATGAGCATAAGGTTCCGATGATGACGTGATTTAGGTCCCAGAGCTGGTTAGATCTCAGAACTGTCATGGGAAGCCAGGTCTCCTGACTCCCAGCCTATGGTTCTTGTCGCCATGCTACCTGCCCACCTTCAGATTCACCCATCTGGCCTTTGCTGGCTCACGCTCAGTGAAAGCGAAACCATGGTCTCATTGGTGAGCAAGCTCCCTCTGCTGGCACAGACTCCATCTCCTATGTGGTAGCTCTTTAAATACTTACAGCTAGCTAACATGCCCCTTAGCCCCCACCACAGCCCTCTCCATTGACACAGAGCGTGAACATTTCCATGAGTTTGAGTGGCCAAAAGTTCCTTGACTGGTGGCCAGCCTTCTGGCAATGAGTAATTAGCTAAGCCAGACCTCAGACAATGGTCGCGCTGTCCACAGAGGGGCCCACACTTCAAGGTTTCCCAGCTCTATAGGATCTACCAAGGCTCTAGTAGAGGGTTCCCCTCACATGACCAAATAATCACTAAGCTAAAACTAGACAGCTCCTTTCCCTTTGCTCAACGGCCTCCAGCAGACACAAAGAACTATTGTCTCCTACTAGAAAGAGAGAGCACTGGGTCAATCAGAGTCAGATGATCTAGGTTTAAATCCCCAGATCCCCATCTCTTGATGGGACCTTAAACAAGTCCCTTTCTTCCTCTGGGCCTCAGTTTCCTGTTCTGTAAAATGCAGGGGCTGCCTAGAGGATCTCTCAGGTCCCTTCTTGCTTGAAATTCTATCACCACAAGAACCAAATCCAACCCAAGCTCACAGAGACAACAGTCAAGAGACGTACCTGGACGAAGGCAGACTACCTGGCAGCCTCTAGGGTCTGAGTGAGGCAGCACTGTGAGAAAACCTGAACCCAGAACCTCCTTCAGGGCAGAGGGCTTCAGGTTGTCAAACACTTCGGGCCAGCTCCTCCGGCAGCTGTGATAGTTGACCAGAAGTTGCAAGGCTCGGTCATAGTCAAACTTTCGGGCTCTGAGAAAGCGTAGGAGAAAAGCATCATCCAGCGATGTACTTAGGTTGGGATAGTCTTTACACACCATGTCTCGAAGGGCTTGAACGTCCCTGAGCCGCCATTCTGGTTTCTCCTGCAGCTCCTCCCGGGCTTTGGTGATGAGCTCCTCCGTCAGGGAGCACACATACCCAGGCTGTTTGGGGAGCTGTAGCTCATTTTCAGACAGAGATGCCACAGATGGGCTTGTTCTCAGAGAGTCACTTTCTTCGGACATTAGATTATCAGAAAGCTGTCCAAAAAAATTTTAAAAACCCATTTTAAGCTCATTTACCAGCATGTTGTGCCACCCATAAAAGCCACCTGCCACAGAGTACAAGAAAGTAGTTTTGAAAGAGAAGCCAAATTGCCATGGGGAAGGAACTTAGTTTCCTTTGAGGCCCAGCTCAAGTAACACCAGAAAACACTCTTAATTCCCCCAGTTGTTAATGACCTTTTCCCCCAAGTTTTTGCAAATTTACCTTGTATACATCCTGTATTTATTTATTTTATCTATGTCTCTGTAAACATGTATATCCCAGTAGAATGTAAGCTCCTCAAAGGCAAGCACTGACTCAGTTTTGTCTTTGTATGCCAGAACCTAGCACAATGCCTGGTACACGGTAAGCACGTCATAAAGGCTTGCTGGCTGACTGCCTGAAACTAGCAATATCCAACTTTGCTCACAGGCCCTCAGGAGCCTCCTCCTCAGGTGAAAATAACGTTGGGGCACCTTATAGTATATGACCTTGGACAAGTCCCCTTCCCTTTCTGGGCCTCCATTTTCTTCTCTGTAAAATAAAAGAGTTGGAATAAATGATGTCGGGGGTACTTTCAGTTCATATATTCTATGCTCTACTTTGGGCTGCTGTCAACAGAAAACTACCAGATAACAATGGTGCCTGGGTGATGGGCCTGGGACTTGGCCTTTCTATTTAGACAAGTCTGCAGAATCCTCTTCCAGTCCACAGAGAGGGCAAGGAAGTAAAGAAGTAAGCAATATTCAACAACTCCCTAGCTTTCGGCAGTGTTGCCCTTTCCTGAGATCTCTCCTTTTATAAGTTATTCCCTTCCCCTTATTCTCCTTTCCCCTGAGTAACCTTTCCCCCTTTATCTCCCTTTCCACAGGTTCTTTCTTCCTCTGATTCTCTCCTTCCCAATATCCCATTTTCCCAAGTCTCCCCCCAGGTTCTCCCTTGTCTCCACTTCCTCATTCTCTCCTTCTCCAGTCTCCTATTCTGAGTCTTCCTTTCTCAGGTCCCTCTTTCCAGGTTTCCCATGCCTTGATTCTCCCCTTCTCCTTTCCGAAGTTCCTTGATTTTCTCCTTCCCCTGTTTCCCCTTTAATTCATTGATTACCCTGATTCCTCCTTGCCCAGCACCCCCTACCCCATTTCCTGATTCTCCTCACTCATTCCACAAGTATTTTTAGGTACCTGCTATATGTAAAGCACTGTGTACTGGGGATACAAATACAAAATGAAAAACATTCCCTGCCCACAAGGAGTTTACATTCTAGTGAGGGGATACAAAATGTACACAAGTAGCATGTACAAGGTAATTTGAGGATGGAAAAAACAATCACATCTAGATCAATGGTTCTTAACCTCCAGTCGGAGAACTTGGGTTTTTTTTAATAACTGCATTTCGATGTAAGTAATTTCCTTCGTAGTCCTCTGTATTTTATTCATTTAAAGACATTATTCCTCACCAGACTGCCAAAGAGCTCCATGACACACAAAAAGGTTCAGAACCTCTGTTTTAGAAGAATCAGGAAAGGTTTCCTTTCAGGAGAGGGTTGTTGAGTTGGGCTCTGCATGAAGTTGAGTATTCTAAGAGACAGATGCGAGGCAGGGCTGCAGTTTCTGGCACGTGCAGAGCCTGTGGCAAGGGCACGGAAAAAGGAGATGCAATGTTGTGCATGCACAACAGCAATTAGTACAGTTCGGGCTAGCTGAAAAGGGCTTTAAATGTCAAACAGAGATGTTTGCATTTGATTCTAGAGGCAGCAGGAAGCTAATTAAGCTGTTTTGAACTAGGGAGTGACATGGTCAGACCTGGGCTTCAGGAATATCACACTGGCAGCTGCGCTGGGGAGGGGGAGGGTCGGACGGACGGGAGAGTGAAGTGACTGGAAGCAGAGAGACCAATTAGAAGGCTGTTGCAATTGGCCCAGTGAGGGGAACCAACATGATGACTGGAGAGAAGCCAGATGCGAGAGATGTTGCAGAGATTGACGGACAAGACCTGGCTACTGATTAGGCGTAGGGGGCGAGGAGGAGGGGAGTGTCCAGGAGGAATTCTAGGTTGCAAACCTGAGTGCACAGCAGGATGGGGTAGACTGCCTTCACAGGTTTTTTTTGGGGGGGGAAAGGGGGTGAGTTCCGTTTTAAACGTGTTGCGTTTGAGACTGGGGATGCGGGCCTGGAGGTCGCGGGAGGCCGGATCCTCTCCCCTAGTCAGTTTCTTTACTTCTTCCCTCCCGCCTTTTCCGGCCCCGCCCCAGACACGCGCAAGCGCAAACAAGTCGGCCCTCACCGGCTGCGGCCCCGCCCCCGCGCCCCGAGCGCGCGCGGACCCTCTCCAGTCCCCCCCACCCCAGCTCCGGGCGCGCGGACACTCACCAGCTCCCCGGGCCAGAACGGAAGGGAGGGTGGACCGGGTCACAGGCAAACCTGGAGCCTCCGCCAGCACCGCGGACAGGTCCGACCCACCGACCGCTCCACCCGCCCCTCCACACCAGAAGTGACGTATGCTGGGCCCCAGGCGGCGTGCACAGGCGCAGTGGAAAGATCGAAGTCTCGAGTTCTGGGCTTGAGGTCCTGGCACAAGCTCCTCAGTTCTAGTGACACTTTCACCTTCCCGCCTCCCCCAGTCCCTGCGCTAGAGGGAGACACAGAGTTCCTCAGCTCGCTGTGCAACTTGGAACAAGGCCCATGCCCTCTCTGGGCTTCTATTTCTTCATCAATACTGTGAGGGAATTGCATTGATCCACATGTCAATCTATTAACCTTCTTTGTGGTTATAGAATCCTCTGCAGGATGTAATATCTGTGGGCCTCTTCTTAGAATAGTGTTTTAAATTCCTAAAATAAAACACAAGATTACAAAGGAAATCGATTATCTTGAAAGGCAGTTATCAAAGTTGTTTTTTTTAAAGAGTTCACGGTCCAAGTTAAAACCCCCTAATCTACACTTTATTCCAAGCATAAAACAGAATATCCTAGTGGGAAGGACCTTAGAAATGATTATCCCAACAACCTCATTTTATTGATGAGCAAACTGAGGCCCAGGCAGTGACCTACTCAAAGTGAATGGTTTTTGGTTTTGCCAGCATTTATGTAGTACATTTAGGTTTGCAATGAATTTGATCCTCACAGCAAGGTGAGCTAGGTGCTATTATTATCCTCATTTTACATTTGAGGAAACTGAGGCAGACTGGTGGAGTGACTTGCCCAGTATCAACTGGGCAGTGAGTCAGGCTTCTGAGGCAGATTTGAAGGCAGATCCTCTGACTTCAGTCCAGATCCTTCTATGGAACTGTAGGCTGTTTGATCCTAAGGTGACCGCCAGCTATATACAGGGTTCCTATCTTTAAGGAAATCTGGGTTTTCTCGTCTGTAAAATGAGGGTATTGGATCAGATGGTATGCAAAGATCCCCCAAGTCTAATATTCCCTGTTCTAAGGTCTTTCCTGGCTCTGACATCATAACATACAGCCCTAGAACCAGGCTTTTTTTGGTTTTTTTTTAAAACTTTTTGTGTGTCATTGACTCCTCTGGTAGTCTGGTGAATCCTATGGACTCCTCAGAATAATGTTTTTCAATGCACAAAACAAAATACTTAGGATTACAAAGGAAACCAGTTATTGGTTGATAGCTGTTGAAATACATCTATCCATCTTATCTATCTTTTAAAACAAGTCCACAGACCCCATTAAGAATCACTGCCCAAGAGGGTCCTTTTGCCATCCTTTCCCCTGTTTCCCATCCCCTCATCCACTTCCATGTGGTCTGTAGGTGGGTGGGAACAGGGCTATGGGTGCTGAGCAGAGCTGTCCCTAAGACTGACAACTGTCCTGGACCTGGGGCCTTGAGGGAAGCCCTGCAACAGTAGGCAGTGTGTCAGGGAGGCAGCTGGTGGCAGAGATGGTGCAAAACCCATTAGCATCTTCCCCACATGCACATAGTCTCTGACTTCTTTTTCTCTTTGAGAGCTCAGGATGTTTACTGTGACCTGATGTCACCAGGATAATTGGGAAATTATAATGGTAGAAAGGATGTGAGTAAGAAGTGTACAGTATACTACACTCCCTGGAACAAACCCTGAGTGGTCATCTTTTTCCCCTTTCTGGCCTCCCAGGGCTAGCTGCCCAGGCCCAGGTTCTGGCTCTCCATTGCCTGGTCTAGACTGTGCTGAGGTGTGTTTCCTCCTGTTGACAGCAGGGGGAGCCTAAGACAGGGATAAGATCAGAGAATCCAGGAAGCCTCAAGATGGCACCCAGGAGTCTTGCTCTTCTAGAAATGGCCCTTGGCTTGGTTTTGTCTCTTCCCCATGCTGTAAACTACTCCTCCATCTTCCATTTGGCCTCATTTTATAATTACAGAATCATAGAATGTCTATGAACTAGAAGGAACCTTAGAACATAAAAATGTTAAAGCTGTAAGGGACAGACGTCCTAGGCCTTCTAGTGAGAGGATCATAGAGCTGGAAGGACAATAGATTTAGAGACCTCAGAGACCATCTATTCCAACCCTTTCATTTTACAAATGAGTAAACTGAGGCCCATAAAGGTTAGGTGACTTAGACAAGATCATACAGCTAGAAAATGGCAATCAAGAATTGAACCCAAGTCTTCTAAATCCAAATTCAGTACTGTTTCCACTGCATCAACTTCATTTTACAGGGGGAAGCTAAGTGGCAGAGTGGCAATCAAACCCAAAGTTAGTCTTCTTTCCATTACACTTAAGAAATGTCTAAATAAATGACAGGACACTGATAGGGAGAAGGCCAATGGTCAAATCCTGGTTGAGATGACCCTGGCATCTGGAACATCTACAGTCTTCAAGTCTCAAGCAGCTTCAGCCTGTCAGGACCAGAACAGGCCTCAGCTGGGCTGGACACTGGGGCTGAGGCTGATTTTGGTTTTTGGTTTTTGGGGTTTTTTTACGGTTAAGAACATCTTGTAATTTGTTGGGCATTGTTTAGAAAGGGCTCCAGAATATATTTTTTATACAACGTAGTTAATTCCTTCCTCTCGGTTCATTATGAGGAAAGCTTCCTAATTAAAGTTGCCTAAAAACAAAATGAGCTGCCTTTATGGGTAGTAAGCTTCCTTTCACTAGAGATATTCAAGCAGAAGCTGGAGAGTCACTTTTAGAGATGGTGTAAAGGAGATTTCTGCATGAAATGGGAGGTTAGACTAGGTGACCTTTCCAGCTTGGAGATTCTATGAATCTGTGAAAACTTGTTCTCATGGCAGGTGGCTCACCCAAATGACAGGGAGTTAATCATTGGCCACACATGGTCCTTCTGCCACATTCATCACCCAAACCATAGTTTGCCAACCTCTGATATAATCCTTATATTAGGCACTGGTCTTATGGGAGGCAATGAGACCCAGGCTAGAAGAGGCCCTACCCTAGTGAATGTATCCTAGCCTCACCTGGGATCAGTAGTGGAAAGAAGACTGGTCTGGGAGTCAAAAGATGGTCCCTTCTAACTTTTCTCCACTGTCACCATCTCATATCTGAATTTTCTCAGGCACCCCTTGAGACCAAGGCTGGTAAGGACCAACTTCCAGATAACAAAGCTACTGAGTCCAAGAATCTAGGAATCCTTTGTCTAAGATCCCCCTAACCTAGCTGCTTAAACCATGCAGCATTCATCTTCCTACCTGGAATCTTGCTTCCTTATTCTTTCTCAGTGCAGTCGCATTGCCAATAGGCACATGCTTTGTCCCCTGGGACCCTGAAAAATAGAGTTGTTGGGTTTTCTTTTTTTAGGCAATTGGGGTTAAGTGACTTGCCCAGGGTCACACAGCTAGTAAGTATTGTGTTTGGTCTGAGGCTGGATTTGAACTCAGGTCCTCCTGACTTCAGGGCCAGTGCTCTATCCACTGTACCACCTAGCTGCCCCTAAGAATAGAGTATTTTTGAGCAGCAATTCATTCATCAGGCTTAAAGCTAGAATGGCCTAACCAATCCTTTCTTTTTACAAATAGGGAAACTGAGGTCCAGAAAGTAGAAGCTATTTTCTCAAGATCACATTGATTCAAAGCAGAATCAGAATTTGAACTCAGGTCCTCTGACTCCAAAACCTGGGTTCTCTCTACTACAATGCACCAGCCTAGATTCATTTAAACAAACATTGATTAATTATCTACTCTTTCAAGGACCCAGCCTCAGTATTGGGAATATGGGGATAGATATGGCCCAGATTCCCCTCTCAAAAAGGTATGAGGCAATGAGTAGGATGAGAATGGAGGGTCAGAGTCTGTAGGAAGAAGCATTTGTATACGAGAAGACTGGAAAGGTAGAGTAGAACCTGGAACGCCAGGCTAAGAAGTTCATGATTTATTCAGCAGACAGTGAGGAATGTCTGAAGAGTTGTCCAGTGGAAGGAGGCTCATAATTATTCCACTTTGGCCCAGAGGAAAGAACTAAGAACATGGGTAGAAGAAGCTGTGGAACCCAGGTCTTCTCCCTGTTAAATCCAATGTTTTCCATTAGCCCAAGCTGGTCTTCCTATTAAGGACTCACATATCTGTAGAGGACTCCGATATTAATAGAACTTTCAAATCTAAAAAAGATTTATCGGTGGATGATCTCACAACTGCTCCATAAAAAAGATAGGGTGACTGATATCATCATTTTACAGATGGAGAAACTGAGGCTTAGAGAAATGATTTGCTCAGGGTTAACACAGTTAAGTGTTGGGGACAGGATTTGAATCCAGGTGCCCTAATGACAAGACTCTTTTCACTTTATCATCCTTACTCTTTTACTATTTATTTGACTGACAGGTCTGATCCAGGCTGAGACTGTGGGCCTTGGCACACAGCACATCAGGCCTCTGGCTGAGCCCTAACTAGACCATGTTTTTCCTGTTGTTTATATTGCTGGAGCACGCTCCGTGGAGTAAACGTTAGCTCACCCTCTGTGTCCCTTTATTAACAAGCGTTGATATAAACAAATTGCCCCAATATACACGTCTCTTTGCAGAGGTTCTAAGCCACTTTGTTTGAAGAAGCACCACTTGGAGGAAGACTGCCACGGAGGAGTTTCCAAACAGAGATGAGGGCGGAGATTGTGTTTTTCCAGTCACTGATTGATTTGCTAACCTTCTGAGTCAGCACAGCACAGCACAGGTCTCCTGGGAGGGACAGGGTGTACTCACTGTTCCCAGGTGCCCTGGAGAACAGACAAGGCGCAAGCCATTTACAGAACAGGGCCCCTGGGGGTGGAGTGGAAGGGGTGGAGTTTTGGAAAGATACCCCTACCTGGTATCCAGTGGGAGAAGGGAACTTAGAATATAGAGTATTAGAACAAACGACAAAAGAGCTAGAAGGGACATCCAAATCTAAAACCCAAAACATCAGAGCAGAAGGGCATCTGAGAACACGGAACGGGAAAGGGCCTTACATATCAGCACAGAACGCCAAAACTGTTAAATAAGGGACTTTCTGGTCCAGCCTAGGCATGGATGTGACTTGTTCAAGGTCACCAAGGATTTTGAGTTGAGGTTCAAACTCAATTCTCCTGACTTCCAGTCCTGAGCTCTTTACCATAAACCAGGCTACCTGGTTCATCTACACATCCTCCAACGCTCCCCATCCACAACCCCAGCGTATACTAGGTATGTCCCCAGCAGAACTGCAAGCTAAGCAGAATTTTTTTTTTTTTGCCAACTCACACCTCTTCTTGTACCACCAAGGGTTCTCTAACCCAATGTCCTTTCACTCCTGCTACCTTCCCAGAGGCAGCTAGGTGGCCTAGCCAATAGATCGCTGTTCCTGAGTGTAAATCCAGCCTCAGACACTTAATAGCTGTGTGACCCTGGGCAAGTCACTTAACCTCTGTTTGCTTCAGTTTCTTCAACTGTAAAATATAGATAATAACAGCACATATCTCACTGGCTGGTTATGATTATCAAATGAGGTATTTGTACGAAGCACTTAGCATAGTGCCTGGCACATAGTAGGCACTATATAAATACTTAGTCCCTTCCCCCAAAGTCCCTTCTCTTGCTTTGACACTCTATGTTCTAAGGTCCCTTCCCTTTCTAACAGAATTCTCTGTTCTCTGCCCCCCATTGACTCTGATGGTCGATTTTCTGTTGTAAGATCCCTGTGGATGCTAACATTGTGTGTTCCCTGGGCTCTCCCTGTTCTAACCTTCCATAATCTGAATCCCAGGGTTCTTAGGTTTGTGGATATTTGTATCCATCTACTATAATAGCTTTGTTTTACAGTTGAGGGAACTAAAACTCCAGCATGACTTGCCAGGCAGTAAGTGGCAGAGCAGGGATTTGAACCCAAGTCTTCTAATGCAAATCCAGCCCTCTTGCCATCGTACCAGGCACCATTGACAGGGTTCTGCCCCCTGCTAGTCTGAAGAAGGGCTTGTTGGGAGCTTTTTGTGCACATATCCTAGTTTATGACCCTAGCTCCTATCTGGTGCTCAGAAACATGCTGGGCCAGCCAAGGCCATAAATTCCTGCTCTCTTTGGTCAGTATCTCCCCAGCACTGGTTGTTTACTAAGCTCCTCATGATTGTTCTTTATCACTCCTTACTCACAGAGAGGAGGGGAACACATTGTCCCCTTGGCCAAGAGAGTGGAGGTAACTGGGGGCCTCTTGGGGGTTCAGCTTTGCTCAGAGACCCATGGCGGGTCATGGTGGGGCTCACAGATTCCATCATGATCCTTTGGGACCTTAGCCCACTGAAGCCTAATACAAACACAATGAAGAGAGCTCCAGACTTAGAGTAAGTCAAGATGGGCTCGAGTTCTGGTAGTACCACATGCCTCACAACCCTATAAAATACACAGACAGATGTCAAATGGACTCAACAAGTAGGGGTCTTGTTCTCAGGACCACCTAATCTGGCCATAGAGGCCATCCCCCACCCCCACCATGTACTCTTCAGTGTTCTACCAACAAGACACTCCATTTCTCTGCTCCCAGACATTTCTCTGGCTGTCTCCAGTGTCTGAAATGTTCTTCCTCCTCATCTCCACCTCTTGGCTTTCCTGAAGTCCCAACTAAAATAAGATAATCATCATCATCATCATCATCTTTCTTCTTCTTCTTCTTCGCCTTTTTTTTTTTTTGGTGAGGCAATCAGGGTTAAGTGACTTGCCCAGGGTCATACAGCTAGTAAGTGTCAAATATCGGAGGCCAGATTTGAACTCAGGTCCTCCTGTCCACCGAGCCACCTAGCTGCCCCATCTTCTGCAAGAAGCCTTTCCCAATCCCTTTTAATTCTGTTGCTTTCCCTTTGTTGATTACTTCCAATTTACCCTGTGTATAGCTTGTTTGTACACAGTCGTTTGCACATTTGTGTCCTCCATTACATTGTGAGTTCCTTGAGGGCAGAAACTGTTTTTCTTTTTATCTCCAGTGCTTAGCACAGTGCCTGAGCACATAGTAGGCACTTTGTAAATGTTTAGTGACTTACTGACTGGCTAGTGGTAACACACACCATGGTTGGGGTCCAGCTGGCTTTACCTGCTTCTGTGGTCATAGACTATACTCTCCCTCAGGCCAGATGTCATCAAAGTGTGTACTTAGTCTATGGGGAGTGAGAAAAGTTCCATGAAAACCAGCCTGCTCATGCTTGGAACTGGAGATTAGGCATAAAGAAAAATGAACATTCCTTGTCTATAAGGTGGTAAACCTGGGCACAGCCATGGGAGGGCAACCAGAATGGTTAGGGGACTCAGGCAATGGCATACAATGATGGGCAGAAGGAAGTGGGAATGTTTCTCCTGGACTTGGTGATCGGGGGAGAGGGGTAAGGAGAAGACATGCTATTTGTCTTCATGCATTTATAGGGCGTTACCTAGAAGAGGGATTATTCTTGTTCTGATCATTCTGACCAAAGGCCAGAACTAGGGGCAATGGACAGAAGTTCCAAAGAGATCAATTTAGGCTTGATATTAGGAAAACCTTTCTAATAATTAGAGCTCCTTGAAGTGGAATGGGCTGCTTTGGGGAGGAAGTCCGCTTACCCTTGACACAGGTCTCTAAGCCAAGTTTGGATGGCCATTTGTTTGATATACATCCAGGGAATTCCTTTTCAGTTTGGGGTTGGACTAGCGAGATGCTGAGGGCCCTTTCAATTTGAAACTGTGTGATTCTGAGTTCGTAGTCTAGTTGGAGACACAGGTCATATGTAAATGGTACAACTAGAGAACAGGGCAAGATGATACATGGCAGAGCGAAGGATAGGAACACGGTCTCCTGACTCTTTGGCTGTAGATTCAAGGACTGGTTTCTTTCCCCTGAAGTACCTGTTCTGAAGAATGAGAGAGAGAGAGAGACTTCAAAGGGCCCAGCCCAAGGTGGGTGAGGGAAACAGTTGCTACACTGGGCAAACAGCCTTCTGGTAATAAAGATAATGCTTTCTCAGGGAGGGCTTGGTGGTGAGGAAGGTCAGAGGAGGTTTCCTGAACCTATGGGAAGGAACACCAGTGCTCAGATCTGCCTTTGGGCCCTGTGAGATAGGTGGGCCTCAGGGAAAAAGAGACTGGGATTCTTCCCCCTCCCCAGACCCAGAGGCAGGTTGTGAAGCTTCTCCCATTGAACTTGGCATGCCTTTTCTCATCAGCTGCTATGGAATAGGGATGCTTATTGGGTGGGAAATCTGACCACAAAATGAGAAGGCTGGACTATGGTGTTTCTAGTGTCTCTTCCATTGCTAGGATTCCTTCCAAATCTGTCACCCTTCTTGTTCTAAAATCCCTTCCAGGCCCTGGCATCCATCAGCCTCTGTTCTAAGGTAATCACTAGTTCTAACATTCTGGATTCTCACATTCTGTACTCAAAGTCTCTTCTAGAATTCTACCACTCTTCAGTAGAAGACCTACAAAAGACAACATTTTAATCTTGAAAAGCAGAGCTGTCTCCCTTCAGTCTCCTCTCCTCTAGATTAAGGAATCCTCATTTCCCCCTCAGCACACCCCCCCCACCATGGTCTGCCCTCTGAGGCGTCTTACAGTTAACCTTGATGAAGCTGTGCCTCCGGGCACCTGATAACTGCTTTCCTTGCTCAGCAGCACATATCTCCGAGCCCCGAAGCATCAGTCTCCAGGCTTCCTGCAGGGCAGTGCCCTGTCGAGCAAGCCTGTGGTTTATGGCCCCAATCATTGCCTCTGTCAGACATCATCTAAGAGCCATAAAGCTCATTTACAGTTTTCTTTTCCCCGGAAGATAAGCCCGGCTGTGCTTCCCAAGGCCAAGGGGCTATTTCAGCGCTGGGGCTGGAAGCGGGGTGGGGATCTTTCAAAAACGAAACAGATTAAGTTTTATGGTAAGGACTTATCTAAAAATACCACATTCCCATATCCTTGGCTTGATCCTGCCAGGTGAAATCTCAGAGCCTACACACAAAGGCGGTGTCATTTCATTTACTTATTCATTCAGACATTCAGTAAAGATTTGCTGGGGCACTAATAATAACAGCTCACAATTCTTTGGCACTTTCCACTTTACAAAATACTTTCCTTACACTGATCTTCTGAAATAGGTAGTACAAGTATTGTCACCCCCATATTACAGATGAGTAAACTAAGGCTCATCTAAGCTAAACTAAGTAAATCATGTGCCCAATGCCAAACGATAGAGCTGAGATTTGAACCTGGGTCCCCTGACTCCAAGTGCAGGGCTCTTTTCACTCCAGACCCATGTACTGATTAAGAGCTTACTGTGGAACTAGACCTGGGGAACAGGAGAGAATGACATAGGCTTTGACCTCAAAGACTTAAAGTTTAGTTGGAGAAGCAGGCCAATATGGTAGAAAGAATGATGGTATCTCACAGGGAGCCCTGGCCTTGGAGTGAGAAGACTTGAGTCCCTACTTTGACACTTATTAGCTTGTTGAGGCTGTGTCTTCCTCTGTAAAATGGGAATAATCTAACAATAGGGTCATTGTGAGGGTAGTGTTCTGTGAACTTGAAAGCTCCATAGGAATGTGAACTTTTATTATTCATAATCTTCATCATAATTATTTTAGCATGACAGTGTCATACGTAAGTGCATATATCTTTTTTTTTTTCTTTAGAGACTCCCTATTGCCCAGGCAGGAAGTGCAGTGATCATTAGTGAGCTGATTGGCATGGGAGTTTTAACCTGCTCTGTTTCTGACCTCGTCCCTCCTTAGGCAGCCTGGGGATCCCCTACCCTACCTGCAGGAGCTCCTAACACATTGTGTCTTGATTCAACAAAGTATTGAGGTTGTAAAAGTCAGAGAACAGATCACCATGTCACATACTGCTTTGTATTACTGATTACCCTCCTATGTGAATACGCTCTCATTTTAGATTCTTAAGGGCAAGAATCTGACATGTTAGTTTTATGATCCTGGGCAAATAATTTAACCTCAGTGTCTCGGTATCCTGACCTATAAAATGGAAATAATACTTGGAAAATTTAGAGCTAGATGAGACCTTGGAGATAAGATAGCTCAAGTTCCTTATTTTACAGATATAGAAACTAAAGCACAGGATAGGGAAGAAACTAACTCCGGATAACAGAGATAGGAAGTAGCAGAATCACCACTCAGCCCCTCTGAGCTCCAAACCAGGGCCCTTTCTACCATGACCATTTTTATCATATAATTCTACCTCTTTGTATCCCCTAGTAGCCAACATAAGATAAATGCCAGCTCACTACAAGACTTAAACATTTACAGAGCCCCTCCCTAATATCCTCTGATACCCACTTCAATGTTCCTTTCTGTGACACCAAGCTGGTTCCAACCCTGAAAACAGAGTTCGAGGCCTAAGCAACTAAAAGAAGGAAAAAGACACTGTAGGTCTTCAGTTCTGGAGTGGTGTGTTCAGAGCAGCATGGTCCAAAAGAAAGAGAACTGACTCCAAAATAAGAGGATCTGGGTTCAAATCCTGCCTCTGACACTACCTATATGACCCTAGGTAAGTACACCATCCTCCCTGAACCTCTGTTTCCTCATCTGTTAAATGAGGGAGTAGGATGATCCCTTTGTGATCCCCTATGGGTGACGGAGGAGAGGTCAGCTCCCTGAGTTGATAGAAACACAGCCAGCCTGGAAGAACTATCACTGGGCTTAGAGTGATTTGTGATTAACTGGGTGAAGGGCTGATGGGACAGAGTAATTGGTGGGGTGAAGGCAGAGGAATTTATGGCTCCCAAGGTTTTATAGTCTTCTGCGTGGATTTATTAAGCCTATTTCAGCCCCAAATAGCCTCCCCCATGCAGTCAACTCCGTGATACATCACACTGAGCTGACTCTAGGCCTAGTTATACATTATTAGAAGTATTTCCTGGTAGTACTAAGGTGGGGCATTTCCCAGGTAAGAGTCACAGGGCAAAAAAAGAAAAAGGGCTAGGAGCTGTCCAGAGGACGTGGGGTGAGGCACACTATGCTAATGGGAAGGCAAGGTACCTGAAGCTTAGAGGTTTAGGGATTTGCCCAAGGTGCTCAGATCACCAGAGGCAGAATAGGGACCAGAATTCAACTCTCTAGGCTTCTAGGACAGCACACCATCCATTTCCTGTGTACCACCTGCTCCTCCTCTTTTTTTTTTTTTGGTTAGGCAATGGGGTTAAGTGACTTGCCCAGGGTCACACAACTCTGCTCTTCTTCTTGGGATGGGATTCTTGCCTCAGGGAAGAGGAACATCAAAGACAGAAGGAGATAAGCTCCCCAGAGCAGAGGGAACCTATGCAGAGTGGAACATTCTCCTCTGGGCAGGATTGGCATGCCTCCATCCAAAGGCCCAAGAGGAAGAGTTTGTGTTTGGTACCCTCCCTCCTCTCTTTCCATGCCCTGGGTTTTAAAAGGAGGTTCTGGAAAATAGAAAATCCAAAGACATGAAGATTAAATGGTGCCCTTTATAGACCAGCTGGTCTAGGCAGGGTAGGCAGATCTTCCTAGCACTCTCAAACTGCCTCTCTATAGAAAGTATCTTGGAGTCCATTCTCTAGTAGGCAGAAACCGGCAGAACACATCGTTCTTTAAGAAAGAGTCCTGAAGAGTCACCCCTGGGAGAAGGAAGCAGCACTGAGAAGGCCAGAGGAATCTGTAGAGTTCAGAGTTTGGCTGTGGCTACCTCTGTTTACAGTCATGATTGCTGGAAGGATTTGTTGTCTTTGAAGCATGGCAGTTCTGCCACTGACTGCCTCTGTGACCTTCGATAAGTCACTTGTCCTTTCTGGGTCTTTGCTTTTCTCTAAAAGGAGGGGGTTGGACTTGATGATGCATCCCCAAGATCTCTTTCAGCTCTGACATTCTGAGACCCTTTGAAAAGTTGTTGCTAAAGAGGGGAACCAATTTGAGAAGTTCCCTTCTAACTTTGATCTACAGCTTTGGACTTACTTCTCTGTACTTTTGATTAGTCAGTAGCCTTGATCTCCTGATGTAATGAGGCAATGAGGCCCAGTATGCTAAAGATTCTAGGCCCTGTTGCTCCCTACCTTGTGGAAAAGGCCGGGTTCCCCAGAGACAATGCCCTGGTGTCTTCGGAAGGATTCCCATCTCTAGAGGCCCAGGTAAGTCACTTTCTGAGTCTTGTGGCTAGCCTCCTTCTACCTTCCTAACAAGGCATTCCCAAGAGGGATGGCAATAAACACCTTTCCTTCAATGGATTTCCACAGCCTTTCTTGACTCAGTTGCTCCCTGAATAAATACATGGTTCCTTGTTACTGTTCTGCTGGACATGGGTGATGTGTAGCTGGCCCCAGGATAAAAATTTTCCTGCATTTGTTTTTCTCAGTAACATGATGTGCTTTTGCAAAATGTATCCGTGCTACCCTTGCCTTTCCCCCCATGCATTGGGATGATGTGTGCAGTAGCTGAGGCAAGAACCCTGTACTGCCTGAGTCAGCCTTGAACAGTGTTGAAACAGTTAACCCCACCTACACTCCCAATCCTCCTTAAACACCCCTTTACTGAACTCCCCTACCACAGATACACATATATGAACACACAAACACATGTGTGCACACCCACACATACACATTTCCCACCAGAAACATTTTAAATTTACTTTCACTGGCACATGAAGGATGTTTAGCTTGGAGAAGAGCAGGCTTGGTGGGGATAAGACCACTATCGAATTACTAAAAGGTTATAAATGGGAAGAGAGAGAAAACTTGTTCCTCATGATGGCCAGAGTTTGGATCAATGAGTAGAAGTTATAGGGAGGCAGATTCCAGCTCATTTTCAGGAAGAGCTCGCAATAATAGTTGACCAATGATGGAGTAAAATACTACATTAGGTAGTGAGCTTCCTGTCATTGGAAGTGTTTAAGCAGAATTTGGGTGAGTCCTTAATGAAGATTCTGAAGAGGGGGTTCCTGAATTGGGTGAGAGATTAGACTGGGTGACCTAAGAAGTATCTTCGGACTACAGGATTGCATGATTCTAATCTCAGCTTTGCTTCTAATTTGTTGTATGACGTTGAGCAAGCCACAGTTCCCTCATTTGTAAAATATCACACATTGAATTAGATGTGTAAGGTACCTTCCAACTCTAATAGTCTATGTTCTAAGGTGCCTCCTGCTCTGACATTCTATGTTCTTTGTTCTAGGGTCCCTTCTAGCTCTGATATTCTAAGGTATCTTCCAATTCTGATGCTCTGTGAGTTTATAAGAAAGGAGGGAAAGCCATCCATGTGGGAAGAGTTAGAAAACATTCTTGGTATTTATTTTGAAGGTGTTTTTTTTTTAAAAAAAACTTTTTTTGAAATACAAACTAGGGCTAAGAAGGGTTCTTTCCCTACTGGATGGCAATGATGGCAGTGGGAAGGGTCCAGAAGGTCTGTTCAGTCATCAGCACTATTCATGCCCCCATTCTCATCTCCCCTAGAAGTTTTTTGAGGGAGGGGAGGAAAATGTCCTAAAGACTGGAACATTGCAATGACCCTGGGATTTGGAATTATTTGGGATTACACAATTAGAGATGATCAAGGCAAATTACAGAATAATTTAGTGAACATGATTGGCTTTGCCATTACAATGTTGCCAACTTTCAGTCACTGCCTCTTCCTCCCTTGACTCCCGGAAGGCCTTCAGGGTTTCTGAGGCCATTGAGACCATGCCAAGAGGGTGGAGATGGTAAAAACTTTGGTGTGCAACCCAGCTTGGGAAGTGTCAAGGAGTTTGCCACCTCCATCTCATGGAAATCCTGAGACTAGGACAGCCACAGGAGAGGCAATGTCCCCTTGTCCTGGGCCCACAACTGCAACAAAGCCCGGTGACCAGGATTTGAGGGGGATGGGAGCAGCTTGGATTCTACCTTATCTCCACTTCCAGGATGATTTCAGTTGTTATTGAATCCTCCCTTTCTACATACATACGTATATTCTCTTCCATCCCCAAACAGGTTCAAATGCCCAGACATACCAGGCCATGTCTAGGAATATTTGTCCAAATTTGGCCCTAGAGAGAACAGTCATCAAGGGGAGTATAGACCAAGGCAATAACCCATTTTTCCTTGACATTTCCCTTCCTCAGTGGCCTTAGTGGATCTCAGGAAGCTTGGGGAGAGGGAAGAAGTGTAAAGATTGGGGATGACAAGGGATGGCTCTTTACCAGGAGATTCTACTCAACCTGGCACTTTTCCATGTGCGGCAAATTATTAAGTTTGCTGGAGTTTGTGATTGGTACTCTCCCTCCTCTCTTTCCATGCCCTGGATTTAAGAGGAGGTTCTGAAAAATAGAAAATCCAAAGGCACGAAGATTAAATGTTGGTATTTATGGACCAACTGGTTGAAGATCTAGGCAGTACAGGCAGAACTTCCTAGCACTCTCAAACTGCCTCTCTATAGAAAGCACCTTGGAGTCCATTCTCTAGTAGGCAGAAAGCGGCAGAACACATGGTTCTTTAAGAGTCCTGAGGGTCACCCCTGGAAGGAGGAAGCAGCACCGAGAGGGCCAGAGGAATCTGTAGAGTTCAGAGTTTGGCTATGGCTACCTCTGTTTACAGTCATGATAGCTGGAAGGATTTGTTGTCTTTGAAGCATGGGGGTTCTGCCACTGACTATGTGATCTTGGACAAGTCACTTGCCCTCTCTGGGCCTTTACTCCTCTCTAAAAGGAGGGGGTTGGACTTGATGATGCATCCCCAAGATCTCTTTCAGCTCTGACATTCTGAGATACTTTGAAAGGTTGTTGCTAAAGAAGAGAGAAACAGTTTGAGAAGTTTCCTTTCTACCCATCATCTCTAGCTTTGGACTTACTTCTCTATAGTTCTGACTAGTCAGTAGCCTCTTCCTGGGGAACTGATCTCCTAAATGTCCCTACTATTTCAGCACCCGCAAGGAAATTTCCCCTCTCGACCCCGAGCACCATCTATACAGAATGGAAGCCCCTAGGAGGCCTCTAAGGACCAATCAGCAAGCAGGACAACCCTGCTGACCTCCCATCCTGGCATTCCCTGAAGAGAGAATGAGTTGGGAGGAAAGAATTATAGATTCCAGTCTGGATTTGAGGCTAATTTAGCCCTAGGATAGGTTAAAATTGGAGAGGGAAGCCACAGTTTTTGTCTTCTCTCCATGATGAGGGGTAATAACAGAATGGCAGGGAGAAACCACTGACTTTATGGCTCTAAGAACTCTTTTGAGTTGAGGGTAAACCTTGCCCCTCCCTGGTTGAAGAACCTAAAACAGGAACACAAGTCTGTACTGGCTTTCAAGGCTCTCCATCAACCAGCCTCACCTTACCTAAGACCATGACTCACTGTACCTGAATGCACTTAGTCTCATTACAAACAGGACTGATTCCCAGCTCTACCCCCATTTGGAATATCTTCCCTATTTGTCTACACAAATTCAAATCCTGTTGTCTGTGAAGCTCTGCTGGACTGTCCCCTGATCCACAGTGAGTCTTATCCTTCTCCTGGATTCCTACTACATTCTGATTGCCTTAAATTGTCCTCTAGTTGTTTTATGCCTGTGTTTCTTGTCTTTCCAGCTAGCCCCCAGCTCCATAAGTGTGGGAGTTGAATCTTCTTCATCTGTGTTCCAAACAGTGTTTGGCACACAGCTTGGTCTAATAGATGCTTCGTAAAGTTTGTCAAATGACTGAATTATCACAGTTTTAGTCTCCAAGTCTTCTCCGGCCTGGAGAGGAAGATTCCTTCTGAATGAAAGTTCTTGGGGATATTGGGACTGAGATGGCAGTGGAAGTAGGTAGAGAGAAAGAGAGAGAGAGAGAGTCCTGGCCTGGCCCATCCTCTCCCCAAAGGACTCTGAGTCTCAGGGCTTTTAGTCTCCAAAAGAAGACAGGAGGGGTGTCCTAACTGGTGGTTCTAGAAAGATCCCAAGAAGAAAAGGTGGCAGCTGTTTTGGGGCAGAGTCAGGAGATGAGGACACTGGTTGGATGGGGAGAAAGCGTTGAGAAACAACTAATCTCATCCATCGGTGACTGTTCCCAACCTCCCTCAACGTCCCCCAAATAGGAGAAGGATTGCATTAAGGCATGGAAGTGGGCAGCTGGAGCCCTCAGCCTAAGCCCGGGCCTTCCATTGTGCCTTTAGGATCCCAGGGCGGGTCTTCTTGTCCTACTTCACCAAGAGCGCCGGGAGTTCTCAGGGGCCTGGTCCCTCTTGGAGGCCAGGGAAGGACAAAGCCAGGCTGGGGAGGGGTAGTGTCTGGCTGGCCTCCCCCGACCCCTCAGCCCCATGTTAGATGACCTCCTGCTTGGTGATGGTGGGCTGAGGGATGGCTGATGGAGGCTTGACCACTGTGGCGATGGCCCCTGGCAGTAGCTTGTAGGGCTCAGGCCCTGAACTGGCTGGTGGAGACGGTTGCGGGGTCTCAGGAGTGGCTGGAAGAACAAGGAGGCAAATACCACCCACCCAGTCAGAGTGAGAGCACTTCTGGGTCCCTGAGAGATAAAAGAAAGCCTCTGGGAATAGGAGGCAGTGAGTTGTAATGGAAAAAATACCTGGACTTGGGGGTCAAGAGGCCCAGATTCTAGTCCTGGTTCTGGCACTAACTTACGGTGGGACCTTGAACCAAGTCATTACCCCACACCCCACCCCCTTAATCCTGGGTCTTAGCTTCCATCACTGTATGATGAGGGCAATGGACTAGATAATCTCTGGTTCTTTCTAGTTCTAACATTTTATTTCTGTGGTCTAAGGATTTTTCCAGCTCATGGCTAAATGGGTTGGAACAGAAAGATGATAAGTTCCTGACTGGAATATTTTCCCTGCATTCTAGGATATCCCCTCCTTATTCCCAACATCATTGTCTCTTCTTCCAGCCTGAGCAAGGAAGCCAGACTTTCCCACCCCAAACCAAGGCATGTCGTCAAGCGGTCTGGAAGGAGCCTGCCCTTTGGGGGAAAAGCAGCAAGTACCTAAGTCAGTATCTTGTGGCCTGGCATCCCAGGTAGGGTATGCATCCCCCCCTCCTCTGAGAGGTCAGAGGCTCATTCTATCTCATTCTAGTCTTGGCTTCAGGAAACTGATCCCATGTGAGCAGACCACCTTGTTTTTCTTCTTTCCCACCCCAGAGAACAGAGCAAGGCCCTGCTTCTAACCCCACGACCCACCCTTAGCTCCTTGAGACTTCCCTCCCCCACCTCTCCCTCTCCCCAGAAAAGCCAGGGCTGCCCACCTGTCCGCCACCCGGGACGGGGCCACTCACACATCTGTCCATTGCTGATCTGGGCAGGCATGGTATTGGCGACTATCACATTGGTGCCCATGTTCTCTGGCACCAAGTGTGGGTGCAAGGGGTGGTGAGTGTGGGGTGCTTCACTGGAGGATCCTGAGAGGAGACAGGAAAATTAGGAACACTAGGTCACAGGAGATTAATATCTGCCCTACTTGTCTAGGATTCTGGGAACAAAACGAGACACTGTTTCTAGTCCAGCTAAATAAGCTTGAATAGTACTTTCATTCTTGTTTCCCTCTGTTAAATGAGGGGCTTGAACCAGATAATCCCTAAGGTCCCTTTTAGAGATAATATTCTGTGTTCTGAGGCCCCTCCCAACTCTGACATTTTGTGTTCTAAGGCCCCTCTCAGCTCTGACATTCTGAGTTCTGAGATCCTTCCCAGCTCTGACATACTGTGTTCTAGGGATGCTCCCAGCTCCAACATTTTGTTTTCTAAAGGCCCTCCCAGCTCTGACATTCTGTGTTCTGAGGCCCCTTCCAGCTCTAACAATCTGTGTTCTGAGGCCTCTTCCAGCTCTGATATTCTGTATTCTTTCTAGCTTTGACATTTTGTGTTCTAAGGCCCCTCTCAGCTCTGACATTCTGAGTTCTGAGATCCTTCCCAGCTCTGACATACTGTGTTCTAGGGATGCTCCCAGCTCCAACATTTTGTTTTCTAAAGGCCCTCCCAGCTCTGACATTCTGTGTTCTGAGGCCCCTTCCAGCTCTAACAATCTGTGTTCTGAGGCCTCTTCCAGCTCTGATATTCTGTATTCTTTCTAGCTTTGACATTTTGTGTTCTAAGGCCCGTCCCAGCTCTGACATTCTGTGTTCTGAGGCCCCTCCCAGTTCTAACATTCTGTGTTCTAAGGCCCCTCCCAGCTCTGACATTCTATGTTCTAAAGGCCCCTCCAGCTCTGACATTCCATGTTCTAAGGGCCCTTCCAGCTCTAATATTCTGTGTTCTTTCCAGTTCTGACATTCTGTGTTCTAACTTCTAAGTCCCAACTTCTAAGTCCACGAGGCCTCCAGTCCCACTCTGGGGTGGAGACAGCTGGGGCCAATGCCTTGTGTTGGTGACTTGAGTGGGGACCTTGAGAACTAAGCCTCCCCTCCCCCAGGTGGTGGGTGTGGGTGGGGGCAGGGGAGGAGACAACTGGAACAGACCCCCCAGCAGCATCTCCTGCAGCAAGTTGTCGATCTTGGTCACACCAAAGAGTTTGATGAACTGTATCTGCTCGATCATCTGCCAGGTGATGCTCTGCAGGGTGGGCAGCAGCAGCAGCAGCTCCCCAAAGCGACCCCGGGAGTCGTACTGCCGGTCATTGATGTAGTCCTCCAGGCTCACCTGCACCTGTGACCGCATCCGCTTGATTTTACCAGGGTCACTCAGCCCTTTGGCATCTGTAATGGGCGAGGAAGGAAGTATAAGAAAGGTTTGAGTCACAGGCCTTTGGTGTTGGAAGGAGCCTTTAGGCAAGAAACGTCAGAGATTGTTTGATCTGGAAAGGGTTTTGTAAATCATCTAGTCCAGGGCTTCTTAAACTTTTTCCACTCATCAGCAACGTTGTGGTTGCGTGACCAGAGGGCATGCACAGTGCAAAGTATGCATGCTTTGTGTTCAGAACCAAGGTTGCACCGAAGTCGAGATGCAACAGGGACAAACCCTGTCAGAAACACCTTGGATCCATGACACATTTGATTTTGAATTAATTTTTGGGCGTTGCACATACAGAAACCTTTTCCTGTTGCCAAATTTTTTGAGACCCCATATAGGGTTGCCACCCATAGTTTAAGAAGCGCTGTTCTAGTCCAATCCCCTCATTTTCCAAAGGAGGAAACTGAGGCCCAGAGAAGGGAAATGACTTCCTTAAGACCATACAGTGAGTGAGTGGCAGGTCTTTTGACTAGCCGTTATAGGGCTTTTCAAATCGAATTAATGTTGGGGTTATGGAATTAGAATCATGACATCCATCTTTAAAGAAACAGAATCTTAGCTCTTAGAACTGGAAGTCACCTCAAGAAATTACCTGGTTGAGCTTCTTGGTAGGCAAGGTAGGTAAGTCGTTCCATTGGATCCTAGATCCTGGATTTAAGCCCTTGATTTGGAGTTGAAAGGAATCTTAGAAACAATCTAATCCTAACCTCTTGTTTTTCAGAAGAGGAAAATGAGGCCCAGAGCTGTTAAATGACTTGCCTAAGGTCACACAGGCACTTAATGTCAGAGGCAGGATTCAAACCCAGGTTCCCTGGCTTCAAATCCAACACTTTTCCCATTGTGCTTCCTCCATTTTATAGATGAGATGACAGAGACACAGAAAGAAAAAGGGATCTGTCCAATGTTATGCACTGAGTCAAAAGTGAAGCCTGGACCAGAACCTAGGTCAGGAGTACACTACTCTCTTCACTACACCAGGCAATCTCAGCCCTGTGGTTCATCCAGCCCAAGGTTCTGGCTCTGACCAGAGCACCAGAAAAGCAGTCCTCAGTCCGTGCACCTACTATGTGCCCAGCCCTACCCTTGGTGCTATGCAGAAACAAGAGGAGAGGAGGTGATCAGCCAATCAGTCAAGACACATTTGTTAAATGGCTGACTATGCACTAGGCACTGGGCTAGGAGAGAAGGATGCAAAGAAAGGTAAAAGACAGTCCCTGCCTTCAAGACACTCACGGTCTTAATGAGGGAGCCGACATGAAAACAATTATGCACAAGCAAGGATAAACTGGAAAGAATTGAGGGAAGGCATGCAAATGGAAAGTACTGGTGCCCAAAGTGCTGCACAAACCTGAGGGCACTCGATAAATGTCAGTGATCTTTGAGGACCTGGATTCAAATTCCACCGATACATATGACCTTGGGCAAATCACCTAATCTCCCTAGGTCTCGTTTCCTCAGCTGTAAAATAGGGATAGTTAGACTGGATGTCTTGAGGTTTCTTCCAACTCTGTAGGCATGATCCCAACGATGAACCCATGAATCATACGGTTGTTTTGTGGCTCATCAAGGGTGACAAACCCTGCCACCATCAGGCCTTTGGGAGACCTGACTTCCCTGGGTCCTTCCTAGGACGACAGGCTCAGGGACTGAATATCTGGGAAGGACAGCTCCTGTAGTTACCTCCGATCAGGTAAGGGCTGATGGGACTGGTTCCCACTAAACCAGGGGTTTGGGGGGCCTTGCTTGAGTTCACGTACCTGGGTCAAAGAATATGATGGCCTTCAGACAGGCATATTCATTGTCATCAATCTGAAGCTCTTGGAAGGGCTGCACCAACTCGTCCAGGATGCGCACTGAGACACGGCTCATTTCCACCAATTCGGGGCAGTGCCGTGGGATGATGTAGTCATTGCCTGAGTGTGTTAGGGGACAGGCCACAGGAGTCCAGTCAATTCAGAGAACATTCTGAGGACTGATTTGTGTACACACACATGCGTGACACACCTCTACACACAAGTGTGTATGCATACATATAACACGTGTACACAAATAACATTTGTATATGTATCTCTGGGTTATACACACATTTGTGTATTTAACCAGACATACATTACTATCCATACGTGTACCATGCACATTTACATCCATATATGCATGCATCTGTGCACACGCATGCATATTGTACATGAATATACATATGTGTATGTGAGTGTATGTACGTGCATACATGTACATATATGCATGCATATATATGGCAGGTACTGAAAATAACATTCCCATCCTAATAACAATAGCTGGTGTTCATATAGTGCTTTTTGGTTGCAAAATCATTTTTGCAGACACAGTCTTTTGCAATCCTCACAATAGCCAATGAGGCCAGCAGGGCAGGAGCCATGAGGTCATCTATCCATTTAGAGCCAGAAAGGACCTTAGAAATCAATAATTTTGTTCAGCCTGCTTATTTTGCAGATGTGGAACCAGGTAGGAACCAGAAAGGCCAAAAGAATAATTGGCAAAGTCAGGATTTGAAAACAGACCTTCTGACTCCAAATCCAGTGTCCTTTTCACTCCACTAAACAATCTCACTTATTTCCATTTTACGAATGGGAAACTGAAGTAGACACTGAGTCCAGGGCTCTATTACACAATGTTCTAAAAGGTCACATCTAAAGAAAGGTCTTTTCAACAGACCCCAAGTTATGGGTTTTGTACTTTGGAGGTAGAAAAGACTCTAAAAGATTCAAGATTCTCTTTCTTTCCTTTTTTCTTTCTTTTCTCTTTTCATTCCTCAATGACTCTCCCCACCCAAGGCAGGAAACACTCATCATGCCCTTCTTCCCATGGCCCTATTCCCATGGAATTTCCTTATAGACGTTCCTTTCCAGGTCAATTGGTCAGGCAGAATTAAAAGCCAGAGCACTCACCTAACAGTAACACATCCTTGAATACCATGGACCGTTTGGTGGCCCCCAGCAGCAGGTGTTCCCCAGCATGAGCCCGAAGCAGGGCCACCTGAAAGTCAAGACAGAAGGGTCAGCATCCTAGGGGAGCTCAAGGGAGAAGGTCATAGAATAATGGATTTAGGGCTAGAAAGGACCTTAGAAGTCATTTAGCATAATCCCTCTGATTTTACAGATGAGGAAACTGAGCCCCAGAGAGACCAGGCAACCTGGATGGCTGGTGTATTCTTTGACAGGTGTTACCCAGACAACTAGGGTAGTATAAAGTACTAGCTATTATTGTTGTTCCTGTTATGCTTACAAATATAAGAACAGCTGTACATCACTGGGCAAGCTAGCTGATAAAAATGCTGGACGGTTGGTAACCATGGTGCTCCTGTCTGCAAGACTGTATTAAGAAGACTAAAATCACTTTTGTTGGTCAGAGCAAAAGCTAACAAGTTGTCCCAACAGCCAGGCTCTTTCCTTAGGGGTAGGGAAGGAGGTGACTAATAGCTTCTTAGGAGACAATCCTCCTATGCCTGCCATTCCATTTTCCTATGCCTGCCATTCCATTTTCCTACCCAAGAGGAAAGTAGTAAATTCCTTGGCTGAAAATTAGCTTTCATCCCTTCTCTGTCTACTTTACTTCGAGAGTCCGGTACAGGGAAGCGTGTGGCCTGTGGCCCCAGGAGGTTGCCAGTCTAGATGAGGCCACGTCCCTTCCACATCAGGTGACTGGAATTTAGAAGCTTCTTATCCCAGAGCTTCTGCTAGCTAGTCCTATGAGCTTTAGAAAGTCTCACGGCTGCTCTCTGCCCTTGGAGCAGTGGCCTCATCAGCTCTGCTATGAGAACAATGACCACGCCTTCCCTGCAAATAGGATTTTTACCATTGATAAAGTGCTTTTCTATTCATTACTGCACTGAATCATCCCTGCATCCCTGTGGGATTCAGCAGGGCAGGGGTTAAAGTAGCCATTTCATGGATGAAGAAACTGAGGCTCAGAGGGATCATCTGCCCAGCTGTGATAGAGCAGCAAATTAGCGGCAAAGCCTAGACTTGAACCTGAATCTTCTACCCCGAGGCCAAGAGACAAGAGCAGCTCCAGTGCACTTTGTCTGAGCAGAGTCATAGACATTCTGAGTCGGATACGGCCTTGAGACTTAGAACACCGAACCTTAGGTCCTGATGGAATGGCCTCAGAGATTATGTCGTCCAACGGTCACTTCAAAGATGGAAAAACCAGGCTCAGAGGAGGAAAGTGATTTGACCAAAATCAAACCCAGCTGTGGAAGTAGACTTGTGGTGGGTCTCCAGGGCACCCCACCTTTTATCCATGTGATGTGAAGAAGGAGGTATTCCACACAACCCAACCAGCAACATTCTCCTAGAAATGTTTCCCATGTACCAAGGGCAGCCCAGTTTAGCTCTGTTTCCCAAGGCCATCTTGGCTCCTTGTGGTGGCCACCACACCAGCCATTGCTGGGAACTGGGAGTTAATTATTCCCCTTGCTATCTGCCACCCATCACTGCCCCTGCAGAATGTTCTGAGCCCCTGCCCGGGAGTACTTCCAAGGTTTAGGTGAGAAAAGGAGGTTAACAATTGGTTGGCTTAGTAGTGTCTCTAAACCCACTGGGACCCCTGGGCAGGAACAGCAGTGATTAAACATTAATGCATGGACCTGGGCCTGGCATGGGGGTGGAGGGAGGAACAGCTCAAGCAGTTGGAGAAGAATGAGCCCCTCTCTGGGTAGGAGGGCAAAGAGCTGGTGCCCTGCCAGAGTCCCAGCTCAGTCCACTCTTTGAAGAATGAGAGTCCTGGACTTTACAGGTGGAGAGGACTTTAGAGCTCTTTCTACCCCTCACATTCTAAAGATGGGAAAAAAGTGAGATCCCTATAGAAGAAGAGACTTCCTTATGCCACACAGATAGTAAATAGAAGAATAGAGATTCAAATTTCAGCGCTCTGACCACAAACTTTCCACTTTTCCCTGGAACCGTTTGATATATGGAAGGCAGGATAAGTTACCTCTTCACCTGGTGTAGCTCTAGAGTGGCCTAGCCTCACATGCAGGCATTATTTGAGGTATTCCTGGGAGGCCTTTCTTGTCCCCCAAATCAATCTGTCACTGAAATTCTATCATTTTTCATTCCTTTAGGATGTCATAGTGGGATAATGCCAGTAACACTAGGAAGGGAGAAGAAGTTAAGCTTTATTATCTAGTGACACTTTGGGTGTTACAATGAGTTTTCCAGTGCCTTTTAAATTCAAGCAGGGGGAGAGGGAAAGAGGTTCAGAGGTCCAAGTGGAAAGGGGTCACCCAGGCCCTGCACAGTTGAGAGGTAGCATAAGCAGAGCAGGGAGTTGGAATGGGCTGGGAAGTGGTCAGAAGACCTGGGTTCTTGTCCCAGATCTGTGTGTGATTAATTTGATGTATGACCTTTGGCAAGGCCTCAATCGACCTTGGTTTCTCTTATATAAAATGAAGAGGTTGAGACTAGATGGGCCTCTAAGATTTCTTCTTGCTGGTAACAAGCAACTGACTCAATGTATGCAATGCACACTTTAAATATAATCTGCATTGTCAGCATTTTCTCTCTGACTTTCTCAAAGTCTAGATAATCAACAAAATAATAAATCAAACCCTAATTGGTAGCTTTTGCTGATTTCTAAGGTGTAAATGCTCACACTGAAAGTTTAAAATCAGCTCCTGCCCAGAGCCAGCTCCAGCACACCCCTACTTCTAGCTCTGACTCTTGATGTTCCAGGGTCCCTGTTAACTCTGACATTGTTTTATGGTCTGAGCACCTGTGATTCTGGGACTCCCGAGGGCTCTTCCACTTAGTCATTGTGTGGCCTCAGTCATATCATAGGATTAGAGCTGGAAGAGACCTTAAATCATTTAATCCAACTTCTTATTTTATTGAGGAGGAAACTGAGGCCCAAAAAGGAAAAATTACTTGGCCAAGGTCACACAGGTACTAAGGGACAGAGCTGAGATTCATACCTGGGTACTCTGACACCAGATCTAATGCTTTTCCCATCATTATTCTGCTGCCTTATCACCATTACCAGAAACAGGCCCCATGCCATTTCTAGGAGGTAAATTCAAGGGAGTCACCATGTATCCACAGAGTATATCTGCAGCACCTCAAATAGCAGTGATAACTCCCCCACCCCAAAGATGTTCTGATGAACCCTATGCTACTTTCTGGGATGCCCAAACACACACAGCAGCAGGAACCATTCTGAGGCCCCTCACCTGATCATCCAGGGGCAGCTCACAGAAGGCAGGGATGTATTTGGCCCATTCCACCAGCACCAAAAGCTGCTCCTTCATGGATTCACATACGTCAGCAATGCTAGCAATTTTCTTGGCCCGGATGTCCCCGCTGATTCCTGAGATGGGAGATGTGATCTGCCAGGGAGCAAAGGATTTATACGGAGGAAAGGGAGATTATTACGGGTAGCGAATGGAATGAAGACGGGAGAAACAGATTCCTGATCACAGGCTTGGCAGTTTTTCTTCTTCCTCAGACTTAGAATCATATCCTCATAGAGGTTAGAGCCGAAAGGGACCTTAGAACAGGCATTCATAATCTTTTTGTGTGTGTCATGGACTCCTAGGGCCATCTAGAGAAGCCTATGGGCCCCTTCCCAGAATATTTTTTCAATGAATAAAATAAAATACAAACAATTATAATGAAGCCAGTTATACCGAAATTTAGTTATCAAAATATTTTAACGCTTTCCTTGGAGGTTATCTAGCTCATCTCTCTCATTTTATAGATGAAGAACCCAAGACACAAGCAGGGGGGTGATTTGTCAAGGATCACACAAGGAATTAGTTGAAAAAGCTAAGACCAGAAAGGAAAAATGACTTGCCCAATGTCTCTGATAAAAGTACTAGGTAGCAGAACCTGGGTCATAGAATGTAGGAGCTGGAAGGAGGCCATCAAGACCCTTTCACCAAACCTGCTCATTTTTCAAAGAAGGAAAGGCTACTCAGAAAGAAACAACCTGCCCAAGATTGCATAGATAGCATACGGCAGAACTGATTCTAGACGAGGTCCTCCATACTTTGAGTCCACTTTCTCTATTTATTTTTTCTTTTTTTTTAGGCAATTGGGGTTAAGTGACTTGCCCCAGGGTCACATAGATAGTAAGTGTCAAGTTTTCGGTCTGAGGCCCGACTTGAACTCAGGTCCTCCTGACTTCAGGGCTGGTGCTCTATGCACTGCGCTTCAAGTCCACTTTCATCCCTTCCAATAAGTTACATTAATTTGGGTAAGAATTTTTCTTTTAACGTGAAAAGGTGGATTGATGTACTACAAAAAAATAGCCTACACTTCAATAAGGGGTGAGGGCAGGCACATGATCCTTACCCCTATCCAGACAGCCCTGCCTCCCCCGAAATGATCCTTCTGAATGATTAGAGGCAAAGCCCTGGTCTAGAGAGTCCCTGGCACTGACCCAGAAGCTATTACTGATGGTTACAGGGGTCTCAGAAGAAGGAAGAGATGGGAGGTCCCGAAGCTGCCAATCTTGATGAGGATGGGCCTGGATACTCCCTGCTAGAACTCAAGAGCTGTAGCTGGCTGACCTCACCCTGACTGGCTGGGATCAGAAAATCCCACAAGACTCAGGGGATCTAACTAACCCCCTTGCTGTTCCAGCTCTGCCAGAACTAGATGTGTGATCCCAGCTAAATCACTCCCTCTCTTCAGGTCTCTCTCTCTCTCTCTTTTTTTTTTTGCAAAAAGAGAGAGATGGACTGGATGAGAAGGTCCCTTGCTGTTCATGCCTCCTTTGTTTTGAGATTCCTTCCAACTCTAACATTCTGTGCTCTAAGATTTCTTGCAGCACTAACATTCAGTCTTCTATCTTATAAAGTTCTATGATCCTATAGATCTCTTGAAATATTCCAAGCACATTTCCCCTTGATCCCTGCAGCATTCTGGGAGCCCTCCAGACCTCCACCATGCTCTCCTCCAACCCTCACCGCGCACCTCTCACTTCCACCCCTGTCTTGCTAAGGCTGGCCTCGTACCTGCTGGGAGAGTACTTCAGCCTGCAGGAGGGCATTGATGGATGGGAGACTGCTGTCTTCATAGCTTGATCTCCGTGTACTGATCCGGTCCCGTTCATTCTGGACGGCTATAAGTCAAAAGGGACAGTTGGTCATTGAGCTGAGAGAGGAAGAACTGGTAGAGTAGAAGAATCTGCAGATCGTATGAATTGACTTCACTCAGCTTGGATCCCAGGTGAGGTCCAAGTGACTTACTCTTCAACACCACCCTCTGTTTGCTGTCTGTGAATTTAATTCAACAAGGGTATTAGGTACCTACTACATACGAGACACTGAGAGGGAGTGGGGCACAAAAATAAATTCGGTACGGAGCCTGTCTACAAGGGTGGTATGGTATGTAGTGTAAAGATCCTTGGACTTCAAGTCACAAGATGCAGGCTCAAAACCTTGGTTCAGCCACTTGCTATCTCTGAGACCTTCAGCAATTTAACTTTTCTGGATCTCCATTTCTTCCCCTGTACACTGAGGACATAGGGCTAGACGATCAGTGAGAGTCCTTCCAGTTCTAAATCTTATGAACCTGAGTTCACTGCATAATCAAAGAGACAAGACCAGGATATTATTAAATAGAATATGAAATGGAATGTGATAAGTACATTGGAGAATGGCAAATAAAGTATTTTTGAGGTCCGAGGAAGGAAAGGTTTTTGTTAATTGGACGGGTGAGTGGGATCAGGCTCCTGGAGGAAGGAACATTTGAGGCTGGCTTTGAAGGACTAGCAGGATGTCAATAGGTAGATTGTGTGCGTGGGGGTGCAGGGGGGGATTTCAAGCATAAGGAACATCACGAGCAAAGGTATGGAAGTGAGAAAGAGTGGGACGCATTTGGTGGAACATGAGTCATTCAGTTTATCTAGAACTTAGAATATGTTAGAGGAGATGAGGCTGCAAAGGTAGGCTCATGCCTGACTGTGCATGGAAGCCAGGACGGGCCATGGAGAAGGCAGTCTTATTGCTCATGCCAGTACTGTTTCTTCTCTTTGAGAAGGGACAGTTTACCATAAGTCTCCTCTATCTCCTCCCCTTCACCACTAAGTTCCTTAAGAGAGCTATCTACACTAGAGACCTCCACTTCCTCTCCTGTCATTCACCTTCTAAACCCTCTGCAACTGGCTTCCAGTCTCATAATTTAACCAAAACTGCTCTCTCCAAAGTTGCCAGCAATCTCTTAATTGCCAGATCTGAAGGCCTTTTCTCAATTTTTCTCTTCTTGACTTCTCAGCTCTTGCTGGACACTTTCTCTTTCCCAGGTTTTCCTTACAGTACTTTCAACTAATTCTCCTCCCACCTGTCCGACCATCCCTAGGAATCGTTTACTGTTTCTTCATCTATACCATGCCTGCTAATCGTGGGTGTCCCCCAAGGCTCTGTCCTGGCCCCTTTTCTCTTCTCCCTCTCTATGATCTCACTTGGTGATCTCATCAGTTTCTCTGAGTTCGATTATCTCTCTGCAGATGATTCTCAAACCTATACATCCAACCTTAATCTCTCTCTGGAGCTACAGTATTGCATCAATAACATCTCAAACTCAACAGTCCCCAAACAAAATGCATTATCTTTTCCCTCAAATCCAACCAAAACTTCCCTATCCCTATTGAGCACACAGCCATCCTTTTGGCGAAGCAGGCTTGAAATCTTAGTGTCATTAATGACTCAAACTCCCACCCCTCAGACACCTGATCCCTTGCCAAATCCTGTCATTTCTGCATTTACAGAAGCTCTGATGTATTCTCCATCTCTTTACACAGTCACCACAGAGATTCAGGTCCTCATCACCTTTCACCTGGACTACTGTAATAGCCTTCTAAAGTGATCTCCATGCCTAAAGTCTCTCTCCCCAATCTAATCTATCCTCCACACAGACGCCAAAGTGATTTCTCTAATGTGCAGATCTGACTCTCTGTCTTTGTGTCTCTAAGTCTGTCTCTGTTTCTGCCTCTCTCTTTCTGTCTCTGTCTCTCTCTGTCTCTGTCTGTCAGTTTCTGTCTCCACCTCTCTCTGTCTCTCTTTCTCTGTCTCTGTCTGTCTATTGGTCTCTATCAGTCTGTCTGTCTTTCTCTATGTGTCTCTGTCTCTCTCTTTCTGTCTCTGCCTCTCGTTGTCTTTCTCTCTCTCTCTCTTTCTCTGTCTCTGACTGTCGATCAGTCTCTATCTTCTCTCTGTCTGTCTCTGCCTCTCTCTTTCTCTTACTGTCTCTGTCTGTCTTTCTCTCTCTGTGTCTGTCTCTCTCTCTGTGTCTGTCTCTCTCTTTCTGTCTCTGTCTCTCTTTCTGTCTGTCTGTCGATCTGTCTCTATCTTCTGTCTGTCTGTCTCTGCCTCTCTCTCTTACTGTCTCTGTCTGTCTGTCTGTCTTTCTCTCTCTCACATACACACACCCCTCTTTCTTCACGCAGCAGACTTTAGCAACTCTCTATTACTTCCGGGTTAAAATATGAAGTGCTCTGGTTGGCATCTAAAGCTCTAAATGACCTGGACCCTTTCTACCTTTCCAGTCTTCTTATACTTTGCTCCTCTTCAAGCATCCTTTAATCCAGCATCCCTGGCCTCCTTGCTCCTTTACACATAGCACTTCATCCCCTCTCTCTGGGACTTTACGCTGGCTGTACCCCTCTTCACCTTCATCTCTTAGCTGCCCTGTCAAGGCTCCTGCCCAACTCTCACCTTCCATAGAAGGCCTTTCCTGGGACTCTTTCTCTCTAACTCTGCTAGTTCCTTCCCTCTGAGATTATCTTCTGTTTACACTGTATGTATCTTGCATGTACATGAATATTTGCATGTAGTCTCCCCAATTAGACAGTGAGCTTCCCCTTTCTTTGCATACGTTGTGAGCTTGTTGATTGACTGACTGTTGGATGTACCCACTTTACCCTGCATCTAGCTCACCACAAGCCTGAGATGGAAAACTAAGATGAGTCCTTGGGTTCAGTTCTGCCTTTGACATAGCCTGGTTGCTTTATCATGGATGGAGAAACTACAGATACGGCAGTTGAAGTGGTAGAGTAAGAAAAAAAGGCTAGGCGTCTTGGACTTTAGCACCGGCTTACCACTAACTAGTTGTGTGACCTTGGCCAGTAACTTCCCCTCTCTGTGCCCTAGCTTCCTCCTCTGTAAAATGGAAATAATCACGCCCACCTTACCTGCCTTAAAGGGCTACTGAGAGAAGATCAAGTGAGAAAAAAGATGTGAAAAAACTTTGTAAGTTAAAGGGTATGAAAGATCTATGCGGTCTATGGGCAAAGGAATTGTCCCCTCCCTTAGGGTCATTCCCCAAGGATGGCTGGGATCAGGGAAAGTCCATGCTGCCATTCTTCCCAAGAGGGAGGAAGAGTGGGGACACACCAGCCAGGGCCTCTGCAAGATGGGTCTGGCCAGTCTTGGAGACAGTATTATCTAAGTGACAATGAGTCCTGTCAAAGAGAAGCAATGACAGTTCCTTACCTGAGTACAGAGGAGCAAGGGGCTTGCAAATGGCTTTCTCATCTGCCCCTCATTTTGTTTTATTTTATCTTCACAAAATCCCTGGAGGGCAGGGGAGCGGCAGGTATTATTCTTCCTTCTGTCCCCTCTTCCCCCGGAAGCCCAAAGGGGTGATTACAGGGTTTGATTGAGGCTGTGAGTTAAGTGAGAGAGCCAGGACTAGAACCAGGTCTCCTGATTCCAAGCTTAGAACTTGTTCTACTACAACATACTCCTCTTGCCAAGAAAAACAGAAATACATTGGAGCAAGAAGGCAGCACTGTATTAGAAGGTGAGCTTCCCCTTTCTTTGCATTGTCAAATCAAGACAGACCTGGGTTCTAATCCTGCCTCTGACAGTAGTTGTGTGATATTGGGCAAGTCACTTAACCTCTCTAAGACTCAGTTTTCCTCATCTATAAAATGGGGATGAAAATAATGCCAACAGTATTTACCCCAAGGAGGAGTAGAGGACTAAATGAGATTACATATGTAAAGTGCCTTGTAAACTTTAAAGTGTTATATGGTTGTCACATGCTAATATTCTTAAAGCCCATGTAAAGGAATATAACCAGGATGGGAAAGGAAGGAAATAAGCATTTGTTAAACTCCTACTATGTGCCAGGCATTTTGATAAGCACTTTACAAATATCATCTCATTTGATCCTCACAACAATGCTGGGAGGTAGATGCTATTATTCCCATTTTACAGTTGAGAAAATTGAGGTAGAAAGAGGTTAAGTGACTTGCTGAGGGTCACACAGCTAGCATCTATGGCCAGATTTGAACTCAAGTCTTCCCAACTCCAGCATTCTATCCAGTGTGCCATTTAGCTGCCTTTAGGATTAAAGATTTGGGACTGATAAGGGGGGGGGGATGGAGAGATACATAATCTCAGAATGAAGTATTTAAAGAACTATCATGGGAAAGAATTCTCTTGGTTCTGCTTGACCCCAGAGGGTAGAATGAGGAGCAATGGAGGGAATTTATAGGGAGACAGTCTGGCTCAAGACATAGACAATATACAGGAGCTATCCAGCCATGGGATGGGTTACCTCAATAGGTAGTGAGCTCTTTGTCAGTGGAACTAGTCAAACAGAGGCTAGATGACCATTTATGCATTTATTCCATTACTCAATAACTCCAGTAGCTCCCAACTACCTTCAGGATCAAATATCAAAAAGCCCTTCACAACCTGGCCCTTTCCCACCTCTCCAGTCTTCTCAATACTTTGCTCCACATACTCCAGGACCCAGCTCCAACAGCCTACTTGCTATTCTTAGCATGTAACATGCCATCTCCTGACTCCACGACTTTTCCCTGGCTGTCCCTCATGCCTGGAATGTTCTTTCTCCTCATCTCTGCCTTCAGTTTCCCTAGCTTCCTTCAAATCCCAGATAAAATGTTTCTTTCTACAGGAAGCCTTTCCCAATCTCCTTGAATGCTAGTGCCTTCCCTCAATCAATTATTTCCAAGTTACCCCATCTATATAGCTTGAATGGCTTGAATGTACGTAGTTGTTTGCATGTTGTCTCCTCGTTAGACTGTGAGCTCCTTGAGGACAGGAGCTGTTCTGGGATTTTCTTTGTATCTCCACTTAGTATAGCACCTGGCACTTAGTAGGTACTTAATGAATGTTTATTGACTGACTTCTCAGTCATATTATACAGGGGATTTCTGCATTTGTTTCCGATCAGTCAACATTTATTAAAGTGGGAGTTTGAATTAGACGTGTTCCAAGGTCCCTTCTCACCCCAATATTCTTCTGGGGCAGGGGTTCTTGGAGCCCATGAACTTGTTTTTTTAAAAAAAGATTTTGGTAACTTTATTTCAACATATTTGCTTCCATTATAACCCAATGTATTTCATTTTATGCATTTAAAAATATTGTTTTGAGATAACTTCACCAGACCATCACAGGGATCCATGATACACATGGCGCCTGAGGGACATCTTAACTTGTTAATGGCTTGAAGTCTGAAACTAAGTTCCAGCTTACTATAGGGGAAACAGTATTGGATTAATACTCAGGAATACTAGGTGAGGAACGTGCAGCCCTTTGACTGAATCCAAGCTTCACAGAACAAATCCCCTTAATAAAAGGATTTGTTCTGTCAAACTTGGACTCAGTCAAAAGGACCTAGAAGGCCACATGTGGCCTCAAGGCCACAGGTTTCCCACCCCTGTTCTGGTCTCAGCTCTGTCATTTGCTATGTGTCATCCTGGACAGGTCACTTTTCATCTCTGCACCTCAGTTTCTCCAGCAGTAAAAGGAATTTCAGTAAGATGAACTCTAAGTTCCCTTCTAGCTCTGACAATCTGAGTTGACTATTAATTTCTATTCCACTTTTAATTCTATGTTTCTCCTTTCTTGAGATACTTACACACTTATTACTGGGTAACAATAATAACTATTATTACTATTGTTAGCATTTACATAGCACGTAAGCGTTCGCACAGGGTGTTCTAAAAATTTGTTATCTTAAAATCCCATGAAGACTTTTGGAACAGCCTACATTATCCCATCTGATGGCTCTGCATTGTGGTTGCTCAATCTATGATATTGACTGACTAAGAGCAGTGAATATCTGCAGATGGAGAATGTCTGAGCCGGAAGAGACCTTAGAACAGAGAATATCAGAGCTGAAAGGGGCCTTAGAATCCAGAGTGTCAGAGCTGGAAGAGACCTCAGAATACAGATGTCAGAGCTGGGAAGGATCTTAAAACAGAGACTGTCAAGAGGTAGGAGGGAACTCAGAACATAGAATGTCAGAACTGGTAGGGAACTTAAAACACAGTTTGTCAGAGGTGGAAGGAACCTTAGAACATAGAACATCAGCCAGGAGGGACCTTAGTCTGGTTTTAATGATATTTAATAGACACATACTTTGACTCCTTTCTCAGGGTAGGAAACCATTTCTTCCATCACTTTAGGGGAGAGTTTTCATGTCCCTTTGTCACTTGAGATTTTTTACCTGGGACTATCTCTTCTCTGATCAACAAAAAACAGGGACATTCCCCCCCACCCCCCACACCTGACTACTTGCTGCCTGTGGTCCTAATCAAAACAGCTTGAACAGGGGGCTGGCATTCCTTCCAGGACAGCCTAACTAAGCCTGGGCAAGGGAGCAGCTAAGCCCGTTGTCGGGATGAAAGGCCTGCTGTCAGCAGCAGTAAATAGGCCCCCTCAAGGTCAGGCTCCACGTTATCAGCACTGGGCTCGAGTTCAGTCACGGAATGATGTTTTCCAAATGTTTGCTCAGTATTAGCCAGGTCGTGGACCTAATGTAACTTCTATTGAATATTAACAGACCAGGGGCAGAGCTGGGGCAGAGGATGAGCCTAGGTTTCCCAGAGAGTCCGTATGCCCTGATGACCATGCTGGGGCCTGGGATTTTCTAGTGTTCCCATTTTAACCATCTCTTTTACTTCCTTACATAGGATCCTAGGTCAACAGCTAGAGGGGACCTTTGAGGCTTCTTGTCCAATCCTCTCATTTTACAGATGGGGAAGTTAACTTGCTTAAGGTCACACAGAATCAGGATTTGAACTCAAGTCCTCTGACTCGAGAGACTCGATCCTTTATTCTATATTGTTCCCCACCTCCTAAGGGTAAAATGATTGGGGCTCTGAACTCGGAGTCAAGACACCTGGGCCTTCCCACCCCTGGCTCCACTTCTAATTAGTTGCATGATCACGGGCAAGTCACTTCCTCGGCCTGGGCTTCAGTTTCCCCATTTGCAAAATGGAGGCAATGCATTTGCACTACCTACCTTACACAGGAGCTTTGAAAAGAGTGCTTTGCATACTTTAAAGTACTATTGGGATACAAGTTGTTATCCTGGGACTCAGTTGTCTCTGGGCTGGATTCTGGAGACCAAGGGATTCTTTCAGAATCTAGAGGCTGGAACCCTGACAGAAGTTTCTCCTTTTTCTGGTTGTAAGGAAAATTTTACCCTCTCTGGGACCAAAAGGTTAGCCCTGGGGTCTCCTCCAAGGAGACAGTATTGTTTCACAACCTGCTAAAGTCTTCCCCTCAAAGGTCAGCTTCCATCTTCTCTGTATCTTTTATATATTTATTTCTATGCTGTCTTCCCTATTAGAATGTAAACTCCCAGAAGGCAGACACTGTATGTTGCCTTTCTTTGTATCCCCAGCACTCAGCACAGTGCTTGGCCCATAGTAAGCACACCACCAATCTCAAGCAGGTGAATGCCTCATCAGGATCATCAGAGACTGTTCTAACTTTTAGGAGCCAATATGAGGGCAGAAGGAATCAGATAAATCACCCAGAACCCAAGAATTGAGGTTTTCTTTTGGTTTTGCCTCTCTTGTATTCCTGGTGCTTTGCACAGTGCCTGGCTCATAATAAGGTTTAATAAATGTTTGTTGACTGATGTGTTTTCATTCTGGCTAAGAGGAAAAAAAGATTAGGTGTTAGACAAAATCCTTAGAAGATATTGAGATAAAGCCTACAGACACCAGCATTCCAAATGAGGAATAATTGGGTGATTGCTAAGTCTACCGTGCTGTGGAGACTACTACTTTATTCTCTCCACTTCTGAGGATTCTATTTCCAAATAAGGAGGTAACCTAAATGGCCAAAACTCCCAAAGGAATGGCCTTCCCAAATCAATGAATGAACTACCCAAGGAAATCTTTCTTGGTGTTGGATTCTCCCACTGGACAGGAGAAAGAAAGTTAGGTGCTGTGAGCCATTATGGAGGTATTTCATAGCAGCTCAGTGGAAATACCAATACCATGACTTACCCAAAGACTGACACCAGTGGTAATCAGTAACCTGGGCCTGCTGTCACATTAATTGTTGCATGTGCATCAACAGAAAAGTCATCCCAGCCTTGTAAATAACCAACAAAACTTACCAGCCCACACTAATCTGTTACCAACCAGCCCTCCCCAACTACACTTGAGCATCCGCCAGTAGTATCAGATGTATCTCCCACTGGTCCGGTATACATTGTTACTTCTTCTGGCAAGTAGGGTAAGTAGACAAGAAGCTATCTCCAGCAACCTGGAATCTCATCCCACTGCCAATAGCTCTCCTAAGAAGTCTGAGAAGCATTGCTCCTGGATGAGAGTGTACATGTAGGTGTATCGGTTCCCACATAGGGTATAGGATTACTATAGGATTGTGGGTGTAGAGAATCCTAGAATCCTAGATTTGTATAGCAGGAAGACAGCTTGATGATCATAAGGGTCAAGGAAGGGAGAGCGATTCTCTCAAAGTCATGAGTATGAAATGTCTGTTAAACAGGTGTGTGCAAAGAGATGACAATACAAAAGTAAGGGATTCCTGGGATGGGGAGCCAGGGTTCTGGTTTCTAATCCTAGCTCTAGACAAGATACTCCTACTCTGTGATTTAGAGAAGTCCTTCCCCCTTTCTGTGCCTCAGTGTCCTTAATACCTGTAAAATGACAAAGCTCAAAGACTTCTAAAGGCTCTTCAGTGCCAATATGCTATGATTGGACATGGTATAAAGGTATTTGAGTGTTTCTATTTAAATCTGGCCTTATGCATAGGCAGAGTGGGTGGCTGTCTGCTGAGTCACCCCCTCCAGAGGAAAAAAACACCGTTCTGCTTGTTCAGTGCCTGAAACACCACCATGAAAAAAAGCCATTTTTGTTAAAATGCAAATATCCACAGGAAGCATTTGGGGCAATGAGCTAAGAATAACACCCTGCTGGAACAGCATACAGAGTCAATGCTCAAAGAAGATCAAGGTGTCTGAGAGGAAGAGTAAGTGTCAAGAGGGAAGGAAGACAGGCTCCAGGGAAAAGCTTTCATGGCTTTGTGAAAAGCCAGCCCTGGTTCCATGTATGTGCTTTGGGGTGTGTGTGTGTGTGTGTGTGTGTGTGTGTGTGTGTGTGTGTGTGTGTGTGTGTGTGTGTGTGTGTGTGTGTGTATACATAGGACAGGGGACCAGAGCTAATCACTGAGCTGCAGGATGGGTGGGAATGAGAGGTTTGAAAGTTCATTGAAGGATATTTGACTGGAAACATAAAATTGAGGCAGTGTGGGATAGTGGAAAGCATGGAGTCAGATGACCTGGGTTTGAATCCTACCTCTGATCTCTCCTGCTTACATGGACTTGGGCAAGCTGCTTCACTTCTCCAGGCCTCAGTTTCCTCATCTGTAGAAGGAGGGGTTTGGACTAGATGGCTTCTAATGTCCTTTCCAGTACTAAATCTATAATCCTAAAATTAATCCATTTAATAAGCCTGTATAGAGTGGCTACTATGGTCAGCTTCTTGGCTTCACATACTCTTTGTGTGGCAAGGATGACAGACCATGGAATTTAAAATTGTAAGGCACCCATTTTAGAGTTGAAGAAACTGAGGTCCGAAGTGGAGAGGCAAGCTTACATTGGATTCTTTGGACAAATGTCATAGTCACAGTTATATCACAGAATGTCAGAAATAGAAGGCACTTTTATGACTGTCTAGTTCAGGGGTTCTTAACCTGAGGTCTATGAACTTGCTTTTAAAAATTTTTTCTATAATTGTATTTCAGCACAACTGGTTTCTTTTGTAATTCTAGATATTTTACTATAGGCATTTAAAAACATTATTCTGAGAAGAAGTCTATAGGTTTTACCAGATTGCAAAAGGATTCTAAGACACATACAAAAAAAGATTAAGAACTTCAGATCTCATCCAAACCCTTCTTCTTCTTTTTTTTTTTAACAGATGAGGAAAGTGATTCACCTAAGGTCATACAAAGAGTGAAGGTGTAAAATAAGGATTAAACCCAGGTCTTTTGACTCCTAAGCTGGTAATCTTTCCATTTTACCTTCCCTGGAGAGCATAAATGAGGCTGGGAAAGGGGGGGTGGGGTAGGACTGAGAGAAAATGCAAATTGTGTGAAATGGCACCACCCTTTTCCAAGTCCTCTGGTAGAGAGTAAACTCATCGACCCAGTCCTTCTCTCCACACCCTTGGCTGGGTGAGTCTGTGTGGCAGGGAGGGGAAGGAGAAGCCAGCTATCTCTTCAATTCTATTTCAAGAACATAGCCTCACCCTCTTCTCCACCATTAGCTTGCCCTTTTCCTTAACCATCTCAACTCAGGGCCACTGGCCAAGCCATAAAATCATGGCTCTGCCCCCAAAGGGTGGAGGATGGGGCGGCCCAAGCTCACCTTCCTTCTTCATTCCTGCCCGGAAGCATTTCTTCAGCCTGCAGTAACGACACTGATTCCTCTTGTCCTTGTCTACCACGCACTGGCGACTAAACCTGATGAGGGAGGAGTTGGGGGTAGGGGAGAGAGAGATAGGAGTGGTGAGAGAAAATGGAAATTCAATTCCATTCCATTCAACAGATATTAAGTACCTACCCTGTCCACAACATTGGAGTCAGCCCAGTAGAAACAGATATAAGCAAGATGAAGCTTCTGCTTTCAAAGGGCCATGAAACAAGAGAATAGAGACTGGAACATTGGACATGTAAAGGACAGTAGTGTGAGAAGGAAAGGCTAAGGAGGGCCTCGAATGCCAGGATAAGAAGTTCATACTTTCTTCAGTACATAATGGGGAGTATTCTAAAGACTGTCATGTGAATACCTACTTTGCCTAGTCCCAGAAGGGCAGAACTAGAATCAATGGGGAGGGAGGGAATGCAGAAAAGTAGATTTCTGCTTAGATACTTGCTAACAATAATGGGGTGCCTTGGAAAGTAGTGGGTTCCCCATCCCAAGAGGCCTTCAAAAGAAGTCTGGATGACTGATGGTCAGGGATGTGGAAGGGGAGGTCAGGTATAGGTTGGCCTAGACAACCTCTAAAAACCTTTCTAGACATTCTGTGTTTCTGAGCTTACAACTAACACAGGGAAAGTCATATATGCGAATAACCAGTATGCAGTAGGTCATCAGTGTAACAAAGTACAGGCAAAGTGCTAAGACAAAATTTCAGCCGGAGGAAGTCCAGGAAGGCTTCATGGACAGGGTGGGTCCCAAGCTGGGCCTTAAAAGAAAGGAAGATTTTAGCAGATGGAACTGCAAGAGGTGTCCATTCTAGCCTTGAGGTGTAATGAACAAATCTAATTTGATTCAACATTCATTTCTTAAGCTCCCATTTCAGTGAGGTACTTTGCTAGATACTGGGGGTACAATACACAAATGAAATAGTTCCTGCCCTCAAGGAGCTTACATTCTGCTGGAATGGCATAAAGCAAGGGGGTGGCATAAGAAGAGGTTGAGATGGGAAAATAAGAGTCCAGTTTGCCTGGAATACAAAATAAGTGTAGAGTGGTGAGAGATGAGGCTGAACGAGTGGGCTGGATCATGTTTGTAAGGGACACTGAATACCAGGTTAAGCAGTTTATATTTTATTTGGAAGGGAAGGGGAACCTTCAGAAGGTTTTTGACTAGAGGAATGAGATGATCAAAGCAGTGTGTTGGGAAAGTTGCCTAGGCATTGTGTAAAGGATGGATCAAAGAGTAGGCAGATTGGAGGAAGGGAGAAAAGCTGAATCTAGACAGTCTAGACATGTGGTAGTGAGAGACTGCATTAGGCTGGTAACTCTGTTAGTCAAGAGAAAAACATGAATGTGGGAGATATTATGGAGGCAAGATGGTCAGGATTTGGCAGCTGATTGAATATGGGGGTTGAGGAAATGGGAATGAGTCAAAGAAAAGTGAAATTTTGAGCCTGGGCAAATGGAGGGTTGTAGTATTACAATCAATAGGAAATAGGGATGTTAGAGGGAAGAGCATTTGGGGGCTGAGAGGAGATGATAAGTCTTGGTTTGGATATATTCAATTTGAGGTATCAGTAGGGTGTCCAGTTAGAGGTATCAAGCAGGAAGTTCTAAATGTAAGACTGGAGCTTTGGGATAGAGGCCTAGATTTGAGAGCTATCTACTTAGAGGCCATAACTGAAGCCAGGAAAGTGGATCACGGTGGTTGTAATGTTCAAATGATACACACTATGGAAAGTGCCATGTAAATGTTAGCCTTTTTACTATCAATATCCTTTGGGACCAGAAGGGAAGGAATGTTATAATGTTAAGAGATGTAAAGCAGATGGCCTTAATCTTCTTAGTAAAATAGGAGGGGTGGTCATCTGCTGCTGATTGCAGAAACATTGTTCTTTTCATCTTGTTTGATGGAGTTCAGCTAGAAAGGGTCCTGGGACAGTCACTAACATAAGCCTTCAGGCTTAATGTGCTGCAGACTGTTGAATAGGTGGAAAAAGTGTTGCAAGCATACTTGGTAGGTATACCTCCTGTAGCATCTGGGACAACAGGGATGCTATGCTCCTCATCCTGTTCCCACATGGCTGTGAGTTCCACTGTTAATGACTGTATTTTGGAAGCTTGGAGATGATGCACACTTGGTATGGCAACATCTACAGGAAACGTTCTTTAAGTTTTTTATGGATCAATGTGATGCCTAGTAATTGTGGGGAACAGTTTGGCTTGTGATAATGGTCTAGTTCCATTACAATTTACTGCCTGAGTTCTCCAAGATATTTTGGGGTCTGTACTTGTGGTAGAGAATGAAAAGTAATGAGCTTCTGGTACATATAATTCTGGTCAGCAGGTTATATGTTGCTAGGTATTCAGCAGGTATTAAAATTTCATAGCCTGTTGTGATGTGTTTGCAATTTCTACCATTTCCTTGTATTTATCAATAAGTCTGAGCTCCTTATGGCCAATCCCTCTATAATTTCTGGTGGTGATGACCTGATCCTGAATTGTCATCATCATCATATATGATGGTGATGATGGATATATATGGACCGGACTTGTGATTTCACTGGTACAGAAAATTTCCAGACATGGAAAACTCCCTCTACCAATGTAGGTTGCCATCTTTTCTATAAATCATAGCCTTAGAAAGTTACATAGAAAGGTTAAGTGATTATCTTAGGGTCAGAGGTAAGTCTTGAAACCAGTCTGGCTTACACCAACCCTATGAGATAAGTGCTATTATTATTCTCATTTTATAGATAAGGAAACTGAGGCACAGAGAGGTTACCTCCCTTACCCATGGCCACATGTATAATAAGCATCAGGGACATTTGATTTGAACCCATCCCTTCCCGATTCCTACTCCAGCACTCTATCCAGGGGCATGGGGAGACAGATTTCCCAAGCTCCTTCCTGTCCCATGCTTACCTGCATGAGTACATATGGTTCTTCCTCACGCTCCTGCGGAAGAAGCCCTTGCAGCCATCGCAGCTGGAGGCCCCATAATGCTTGCCCGTGGCACGGTCCCCGCAGATGGCACACATGGGACTGACCCCCAGGCTGTTGGGGGCATTGAGGTTGACACCTTCAGATGGAGATGCATCTGTGCAGGGACAGAGAGCATAGACGTGGATGAGCAAGGCCTGAGTGGGGTGGAAGTGACAATGTTAGTGGAAGGAACATTCAGTTTAAAAGTCAGAAGACCCTGGTCTGAGTCCTGTTTCCAGTACTATCTGTGTGACCTTAGGTAAGTTTCTTGTCCTCTCTAGGTCTCTGTTTCCTCATCTGTAAAATCAAGACAATGGTATACTAGTACACAGTGTCATGAGGGAAATACATTGCAAACCTTAAAGAGTTATAGAAATATGAGCTGTTATTATTAATAATTTTCCCTCTGGGAGACCATATTCTGGCTTAGTTCCATCATGAGATAAGTAAAGATCAATAGGTTTGGGGGCCTCAGGGCAATTCCAGAAGAACACCACCTGCAGAGATACAGGTCATAGCAGCACATACTTCTAGCTTTTATAATTCACAATGCAATAACTCCTTCTGGGAGGTGAGGAATATAAGTTATTATCTCCATTTTATAGATAAGGAAACTAGGCTCTGTCACACAACTAGCAAATGTCAGAGCTGGGGCTCATCCTGAGATCTTTTGCTACCAAGTTCAGAACCCTCTTCTAGACCATTCCCCCAGCAGGGGAATATACAAGGACTCTTTCTTCCATCTACTTGGCCAGGGAAGGCTCACATGGTGGGGTAGAGGGAGAAAAAAGGGCCTTGAGAATCAGGAGGTACAAACTGGAGAGTGTCTAGGGGCTGGGGAGAACTTAGAGCTAGAAAGACCTTTGAGAATATCTAGTTCAACCCCTTTATTTTACAGGGGAGGGTATGAAGGACCAGAGAAAAGAAATCATTTGTCCAGTGAAGTCACAAATGGACAAAGTGGAGACTAGAACCCAGAACCTTGGATTCCCCATCCAAGTTCTTTCCATTGCACCCTACTATTTGGGGGATGATTACATGGCACAGAAAGGAGGCAGTTCAGCAAGGTGGAAAAACCAGCAGCAGTTGGACAGCAAGAACCTTGTTTGGCCTATTCTAAGGTCGACCTTTCCTAGAACCCTCCTTCTTCCTTACTTGCTCCAAGGTCTCCCTCAGCACAGTGGCCTCTAGGCCTCAGAAACAACCACTGTAGCCTCAAGGGATCATGAAAAAATAAAATTAAATTAAAATTTTGAAAAACTGGTTCTCCCAACTTCCACTGGATTGGGGCTACTGGCCTGGGGACCACTGACCCAATAGTAGCCTCTAGCTCTACCTCGATAGAAAGGAGAGGTAAACGAATGACTGGGAGTTTTGGACCCCTACCTCAGTGTAACTGGGTCCAACTCCTAAAAAGGTGTACACAGGCCAAACAGATTGCTGCAGGCCACTATGGGCAAGGCGTGGTAGTCTGAGGCTGATACTGGGAGATAGGGAGCAGAGTGCTCCTCATTAATTTCCCAAAGACCCAGGATTCTCTCCATCTCCAAGAAGCCACCTGGGATTCAGTCTCAAAGTGATTCCAGGGATGAAACCATGAACATGTAGGTGGTCTGAATGACAACCTGGTCCAGCACCCCACCCCCACCAAGGGGAGATCAGAAGGCTAAGGAACCAGATAGTCTCTAGCTCTGCCTTAGGGGTAAGGTCCAAATTTAGGTGGAGGTGATGGCAGGGAGGATTTGCTCTACCTTTCCTGGAGTTCCATGGAAGCTTGTTAGAGTCCCAGGGAAGCCCCCAAAAGGTTCCAAAAAAGCCTCAGGGGGAGGGAGAGGGGAAGGTGCAGAGTGGTGGAACTTCCCCAGGATTCTGTGGAGCTAATGTGCAAGGAGACTTAGGCTTTTGTTATCTTGGTAAACTTAACTTTTCCATGAATGATGTTTGTGTAAGGATGTTATTTCTAAAACAAATTCTTTTCTGTTAAAAAATGACGCATTCTCCCTATAGCAATGCACTGGTTCCCAAATACAATGAAGGAATGGAACAATGCAACTTTAATTTAAATAAATAAGTCAATTTAGAAGTTCTATTACTTAAAAAAAAAAGTTGGCAGACCTTTAGTTCAGGCTGGTGCCTGGGATGGGAGGATGAAGAAGGAGAGAATTTCTTCATAGGTGCTTGCTCTAGATTCCTACTTGGACTTAGTTCTCTTTGAATTAGAGCTCAATTACTCTAAGGACTAGGAACTGTTACCCTGTCCCCAGGGAGGGAGCTTAGAGTAATAATGATGATGATGATGACTCTCATTTATATAGTGCTTAGAGATTGATAAAAGTGTTTCCCCTCACAACCACCCTGTGAAGGAGGTTGTGTAAACGTTATAAACCCCATTTTGCAGATGATAAAACTGAGACTCATAAAGATTAAGTGATTTGCCCATAGTCAAACAGCTAATGAATAGCAGGGCCTTGATTTGGAGCCCGGGTCTCTTGACTTCAAGTACAATTTGCTTTCCACCAGTCTCCCTTGCCTGGCTCTGCTCACCTCCTTTTCCCTCCAGCAGAGTTAACTTACTGAGCCTCCAGTCCTAATGGGAAATACATTTTAGAGAAGGAAATAGGTCCTATTCGTAGATAAGGGGGGTACTTATGTGAGATAGCATGGTGTAGTGGAAAGAGCCCTAGAGATCTTGGATTCCAGCCCCAGGTCTGTAACCAACCAGACATGTTCCCTTGGCCTCATTTCCTCTCTGAGCCTAAGGGCAGATGGTGATGAGATGAATTCTATATGCCTGCTAGTTCTAGTCTTCCATAGGAGTATTATTATGTATCTATAGTACATATATAATGATGACGATGCTGATGCTGACAGCTCTCAGACAAACTCCCGGCTGCACGCCGCAAACAGATTGGGAATCTTCTCATTTCAGGTCGGTTGGGTTGATGTTCTCCCTCCCCCAAGGGATGAGACCCAGGGGCCCCACAGCTGCCCTCCCTGTCTACCTGCCCCAAGAGTTCTGTGAATTATTGTCGGAGGCATGGTAATTGTTAAACTGTGTGTCCTTTCTCCTTTACTTGCCCTCTTCTCCCTCTCATCACACCAGTCCCCATCCACAGGAAGTGCAGACCCTTCCCCCAGCCTTGGCTCCTTAGAGAGACACTGAAGAGACCTGGGCAAATTTGAAATGTTTTATTTGGGTCCTGAGTGCAGAATAGCCAGGCATCCCTGGAGGCTGAGGCTGGAGGGCCAACTTTTCTCTAATGTCCTGGGGCTTGTGGGGGGGGGGGTGTAGTGATGTTGAACGTCTTCCCAGTAGAGGCCCTGGATGGATGCAGTAGAGGTTGGGAGAAAAATCTTTTCCCTAGCTCTGAACTCTGGAAGGCCCCAGGATAGGGGCGAATTAGGTAACAGAATAATCTGGAGGAGGGGGAAAGAGGAAGGAGAGGGGTAGTCATAGATCTTTTACCCGTTAGGAAAACAACCCCAAGTCATTTCTTTTTCAGCTCCTTTCCCTTCCACATACAGGGCAGGCAAAACATTCTAGAATACTAGAACCCTAGATCTTCTGAGCTAGAAGGGCAGTGTGGCATAATGGAAGGTATGCCAGATTTAGAGCCAAAGGACCTGGGTTCAAATCCCAGCTCTCCCTCTTACTATCTATGGGATCCTAAATCGATCATTTTTACTTTCTAGATCTCAGTTTCTTCATCTGTAAAATTAGGGGTTTGGACTAGACCCTCCCAGGTCTAGAGCACCTAGTGGCACAGGGGATCAAGCATCGGGCTTAGAGTCAGACAGACTTGAGTTCAAATCCAGCCCTGCATACTTACTAACTGTGTGACCTTGGGCAAGTCACTTAACCCCTGTTTGCCTCAGTTTCTCCATCTGTAGAATGGAGATAACAATAGCACCTACCTCCCAGGGTTGTGAGGATCAAGGGAAATAAGAATTGCAAAGTGCTTAGCACATAGAAAGTGCTCTATAAATGTTAGTTATTATTATTATTATTTATGGTCCTAAGGAGTTAAACGTGTTAACCTCTAAGGCCCTTTCCAGCTTTACATCTTTAGCCTATGGAATTCAAAATGTTAGTACTGAAAGGGCCCTTAGGACACAGAACTAGACAATAAGGGAATGTTGGAGATCCTCCAGTCTGATCCCATTATAATTTTTTTTCTTCAATTCTCTTATTTTACAAATGAGGAAACTGATCCCAGAGAAAAGTCACCTACCAAAAGTTACATAATGTGACATCTAGAGCCTGGAGCTCTTCAAGTCCACGTAAGGGCTCTTCGGACCACACTGGGAAACTCTTGCTTCCCTAGCTTAGAGCTGTTTTGTATTTCCTAAGTCATGTGTCCAGCTTTGCTTGGGGTGGAAGGTGGGTGCTGTCCAGAAGGGGCATGGAGGAACCTGCCCCCTTGGTCCTCGGGAAAACTGTGGCAAGAAGATGCCGCAATCTGAACCCCCAGAGACCCTATCCCATGACCTAGCCTGCTGGGGAGCCCAGTCCCTTGATCCTGGCCCAAGCTCATTAGCTTCCTCTCCATTCTTCTTAAAGGAAGCATACAGAAGCCACCGGAAGTGGAGGCAGAGGAGAAGCCTGCGTTCCTCCTATGGGGAAAGCATCAAGGCAGTGAATAAGGCATTGGACTTGCAGTCAGAAAGACCTGGGTTTGAGTCTTCTTCCTGTTGAATGACCCAAAACTAGTCACTTCCTCTCTCTGAGGCTGTTTCTTAATCTGTAAAAAGGAGATAATAATTATTTGCATTCCCTGACTCACCAGGCTTCTCCAAGGAATGTGCTTTATATACTGTTAAGCCTATAGAACTCATCCAGCCAGAGCCTGGCCTCTGTTAGCAGCAAGGAAGCAAAGGTTTCCTAGGAACCCCTAGGAAAGGGCTTCTTGAACCTAGGAACCCCTAGGAAAAGCCCCAGATCTCTGGAGCATCCATGAAGAACTTGGATGGGGGGAAAAAAAATCACGTCTTTATTTTTACTAATCCCTAACTGAAATCTGACATTTCCTTCCATTATAAATTTTGAAAAGAAAAATATTCCAAGAAAGAGTACATAAGCTTCACCAGACTGCCAAAGGGGTCCATGACACATAAACAAATTAAGTAACTAACCTTGGATTGGGGCTTGGACACTCCAGGTTAACAGCTGTTCCCCCAGGCCTGGGCATCCCTAGTAATTACAGTAGAGCACTTCCCTATGGTGCTCAACAATTTGTGAAGTACCTTGCTCCCAGCTCTGAGCAAGGACCAGACCTTGGGCCACAGCCAGCGGTGTGTTCTCATTAGGAGATGGAATGGTTGTGCAAGGACAGTTTGTGCTCTCAGTCATTCCAGCAGAGTTTTCTCTTTCTCAAAAGTTTTCATGACCATAGGATCACCATCATCACCCTTGGGAGAGGGGGAATAATGGAGGTGCCATTCATTATCCCCGTTTCACAGAGGAGGAAACAACAGCTCAGAAAAGGAAAGTGACTTGCCCATAATCACGCAGCCAGTTAGTAGTAGATCTGGGACTGGTCCAGGGCTCTTTGCCTGAATCCAAGCTGCTTCCCTATCTCCATACTTTTCACCAGCTTTCAGACTGCACAGCTAGCAAGCTTTCTTGCTCAGAGATCACCATAAAAGAGACCATTAAGTACTATGGCCTGGGAACTTTCTGTTTCATGGCCTCATCAACTTCTAGCTTCAGGTGGACTCAAAAGTCTTTATTTTCCTTGGGCCAGTCTGAGGCTAGAAGGAATATCAGATTATTTCTGATCCTAGGATCAGAAAACACTCTAGGAAGGCTCAGTTTATGTGTCTGTGCATGTTGGAGAGTATCTGGGATCTTCAATCTAGAAGATCTGGAAGGGACCTCAGCAGTCATCTAGTCTGACCCCTTCATTTTACAGATAAAGAAACTGAGGCCAAGAAGTAAAGTGACTCTCCCAAGGCCACACAGATAGTAAGTAAGTGGCAGAGCCAAGATTTCAAACCAGATTCTGTGATTCCAAAGCCAACAATCCTTCCACTTAGTCCAAGTCTGTGTGTGTGTGCCTGTACATATATGTGAACATATATGTGGGACAGCAACATACCCACCCAGAGAGCTGGATTTATATGCCAACACAGACAGATTCGTAGCCTGACTTATACACAGCAGCAACGTCATAAGCATACATACAAATGAACTTAAAAATAGAACTTGTATACATAGACAAATATGGGACACAAATGCAGATCTATATATACACATGATATCCAGGTGACTTCTTATATCGTGCAGCCAGCCACTTGGCCAAAAAATCTTTTTCCTAGCTTCTCTCCTATGGTTAACCCAGGGGCACCCTGTGATATACTGGCATCCCCTGCCCCCATCTGCCTTCTCGGGGAATACACTTTCCTGTCCCCCTAAATCCCTGGGTTTTCTTTCCTTATTTCTCCACCCTTCTCTGGACTGGGGAATGGAGGAGCCATGGGCCTGGCACCCCAGTCCACTGTCAGAGACAGATTGGCCTCGACACCAACCAAATTAGTCAGTCAGTCAATAAGTATTTATTAAGCACCTACTGCATGCCAAGTACTGTGCTAAGCACCCAGGATACAAAGAAAGGCAAAAGACAGTCCCTCACCTCAACCAAAATATTGCAGGGTAAATGGAAAACAATCAACAGAGGGAAAGTACCAGAATTAAGAAGCATTGGGAAAGACTTCTGCAGAAGGTGGGATTTTAGCCGGGACTAGAAGGAAGCCAGGGAAGCCAAAGCCCTGGCCTAGTAAATTCACTCAAGTGAACGCAATTGAGATTGCCAATAGACTCTACGTCCTATACAAGTTTCTGGCCAGGTACCTGTACATACCTCCACATAGATTATGGACTATTGGAGCTGGAAGAAAAATCTTAGAGATGGTCTGGTTCAACTTTATCATTTTACGTTTGAGGAAAATGAGGGCTAGTGAGGGCAAACGACCTAGTCAAGCTGCCCTGTGCACATACACCTGTACATATACCTCCGTGTGCACTGGCACATACGTACACACACACACAGTCCTGCACATGTACTTCCGGGCCTCGGCAGAGCCACACAGAACCACCATACACACATGTCTATTTCTGTATATAGGACCACACATCTTTATACATCTGTATGTGGTGGTCCACATCTGGGCACACCACCTGCCCCTGCTCCCCAAGCACCCCTCCAGGCAGACTTACCGTTGCCCATGCTCAACACCTGCACATTCTCAAATTCCAGAGTGGTGTAGGCTGGGTCCAGGGCAGCACTGTAATCGGCCATCTCCATGTCGACAAGGGCTTTGGAGAGACGCATTCTCTCCTGCCTGTCCAGAGTGGCCAGTTCCCTCTAGTGAGGCCACCTGACCAGAAACAGGGCCGCTTTGGCCTCCCACCCTGCCTCTCTGTCCCCTCTGCCTCAGCCCTGATCCCTCTATCTGTCCTCCTAGATTTCAAACATTTCTCTGAGAGGATTTACAGAGCTTTCGGCCTAGCCTTTCCTGAGGGGTGGAGGCAAGAGACTAGGGAGGGGTAGGGGTTAATCTTTAATCTTCTTACCCTCTGGTAGACACCATGGGGCTGGGCGAGTTAGGGTTGGGTTAGGCTTGCCTGGGGTTTTTCCCTTTCTTACGGGGGCCATCGTGATTAGGTTGGCTGTTGGATTTGGGGCTGACATCTCCTATGCTAATTACAGACCCCTAGGTCATCGGTCTAACTTTCTCCTTCCTGACACTCAGCATGGCACAGTACAAATGGCCCAAACTGGCAGCCATTAGACCTGAGTTCAGACTTCAGCTCTGTCACTTAATAGCGATGTGATGCTGGACAAGTCACCTCACAGAGTGATATTGTGGAAAGAACACCGGCTGTGCATTCAAAGGACCAAGTTCAAATGCCATCTCTGGTGCTTATTACCTGTGTGATCTTGGGCAGATCGTAACTTCCCCGAGTCTCAGTTGGACTAGATAACCTCTGAGTGCCTTCCAAATGCAGCACTGTGAATCTCCCTCTGACTCAGTTTCTTCATCTGTTACAGCAATAGCTCATATTTCTATAGTGCTTTAGGTTGACAAAGCCCTGTCCTTGCAACAATTAAGTGAGGTGGCTAATGTAAGTATTATCATTGCCATTTTAATACCATTTAGTATTAATATTTAAATATTGTTTTTTACAATTCAGAGTCTTCCTGACTCCAGGTGAAGAAACTGAGGTATAGAGAGGTACATTGACTTTTCATATTCACACAGCTAATGCCTGGGCCGGGATATGAACCCTGGTCCCCTGACTCAAAGACCCAGTGCTCTACCTCATTGATTTCTCAAATGATCAAACTTTCTGATACATTGACTTCTAATCAACATACATTTTAACATGTGTTTGTTGTCCCCTATTAGCTCAGTAAGATCATTGAGAATAGGGTCTGTCTCATTCCTTGTACTTGTCAGAGCCTGGCACATAGTAGGTCCTTAATAAATATGTGTTGATGGAATAGTATTCAGTGAGCATCAGTTCTGTACTAGACACTGTGCTAGGCTCTGGAAAGACAAAGACAAAAAAGAAACATCTAAAAATTTCTCCTTGCTGAGCACATGGTGACAGGATGGGGAATTCAAACTCAAGCCCAAGCATCTCTTTCTCTTAGACTCTGGTCATTTTTTCTGCCCATCTCTCTTCCTGACCACCTCTTTTTCTCCCTAGAGAATAAAAAGATTCTCATTCTTTTCCTAATATTCTCCACTTTGCACTTATCGTACACTCTACCTGCAATGTTCTCCCTCTACATCTCTGCCTCTTGGAATCCCTAGCTCCCTCCAAGGTTCTGTTCCAGTGCCACCTTCTTCAAGAGGCCATTCATCTTGCTAGTGTCCCAAACCAAATCAGTATTTATCTGTTTTGTATTTATCCTGCATTACTGAAAGCTGTGAGCATGTTATATTCCCCTAGGAGAATGGGGAGGGCAAGGAATGCCTCACTTTTGTATTTGTATCTATTAGTCCTAGAAAAGTGCCAAGTACACAGCAGAAATTTAATAAATGCTCGTTGATGATCCATAGAATCTTCATTTTAAAGAAATGTATTGTGGTACCACCCTGGAGTCAGGAGACCTGAGTTTAAATCTGGCCTTGGACACTTACTAGTTGTGTGACCCTGGGCAAGTCACTTAACCCTGACTGCCTCAAAAAAAGGAAAAAAGAATTATGAAGTCAAATAATAATAGCTAACATTTAAATAAAATTTCAGGACTTGAAAAGTGTTTTACATCTGTCTCATTTGATCCTTACAACAACCCTGGGAAGTGGGTGCTATTATTATCCCCATTTGGCAGATGGGAAAACTGAATTTAGACACAGGTTAAGTGACTTGCTCACGTTCACACAGCTCATAAGTGTCTCCAGTCTAGCACTCTATCCAGTGTACCCCCTAGTCATGCTGAATATACACACTCCCTAAGTAGACATTCATGGTGACAAGATTTGTCATAAATGTCACAGAATCACAAGATGCCCAGGTTAGCAGAGTCCTTAGAACGCAGAACGGCAGAGCTGGAATGGTTCTTAGCACCCACAGCACTCAAGCTGAAAGGCAGATCTTCAGGATCATCTAGTCTTCCGTTTTATAGATGAAGGAAGAAGCCGAGGCTGAGAGAAGAATCTGAGGTCACCCAGCTCATTACAAACAAGCTCATCTAAGCCTAGTGCTCTTTCTGCTGCACTGTGGCTTGTTGTCCTTACCTCTCAGTGACCTAATGCCTCCCTCACTCTCTTAATACACAGACATTAACTTGAGTCTTCTCTCTCGAGTATATTGGAAAGAGGACTGATCTGAGAGACAAGTTTCTAGATCTGGCTCTATCTGTTATTGGCTGTGTATCAACCCCCTTCTCTGGGTCTGTTTTCCATCTGTAAAATAAGGGAGTTGTACTCTATTTCCAAGGCACTTTTGTAGCTATGCCTTTCTTGCCCTCTAGGATTCAGTCTCTTCTTTCATTGTCCTTCTTTAAAGAAGCCTTAAGAACATTTAAAAATGTCGCCTAAGATAGTACCCACAGGTCTTCCAGCTTCATATTCTATCTTTGAATAAGGAATTTGCTGAGAGAGGGTTCAAATAGACCTCAAAATTTAGGAATATGCCCCCATATATCCCAGTTCCCCTTAAAACACTGAATGCCAGTGCTGACAGCACCTTAAGAGACCATTTGAGTCAGAAGACCTGGTATGTGACCTTGGGAAAGTCATTCGGTTTCTCCGGGCCACATTTCCTCATCTGAAAAGTAAGGGTGTCAGACTAGATGGACTCTAAGGTCTCTTCCAGCTCTACATCTAGGTGCAATATCCTCATTTTACAGATGGGAAAACTGAGTCCCAGACAAGGTAAGTGACTTGCCTAAAGTCACCCAGCTAATTAGTGGCAGATTCAGAACTCAATAAGTCCTTGCCTAGATGTATAACTAGCCAGAACTGTTCTTGGCTATGTTCAGTTGTGGGGGAAGGGGTTAAGCATCGCAGAGGATAGGCCTACTCTGCAGCAGAGAGGCCCTCAGAAAACCAGCAGGGGAAGCATGGGGACTCAGTGATGGCAGGGAGAACACACCCCTTGATGCCCACATCCTAGGGAAAAACTCCATTTGTCCCTCTCTCATTATGGTTTTGTCTCAGACCTCTAGGTCTGAGATTTTCTTCCCACTGCATCACAACCTTTAATTATCTTTGTAGATCTATGACCTGGGATCTAAATCTCATCTTACTTTCCCCACTATGCCATCAACTGGCAGTAACAAACTCTATAATCCTTGTGTGAAGAAGAGTTTCCCTTAGTTTGTTCTGAAGCCGTCTCTTCTAAACTTCCTGAGCATCATTAATCAATCAACAAGAATTTATGAAGTGCCTGCCATGTGCAAGGCACTGTTGTGGGAATACCAATACAGCCTAGGAAACACTCCCTACATTCTAACAGGAAAGTCTAATATACATGTGTGTGTGTATATATTTATATATAGACAGATAGATAGATAGATACACACACACACATACATATATACATATATACACATACATGAAGAATAAATATAAAGAAAATAAATACAAGTAAATACAAAGTAGCTCTAGCAGTTAGCTGTGATCAAGAAAGGCTTCATGTAGAAGGTAGTGGCTAAAAAAACAAACAAACAAACAAACAAATAAATAAATAAAAAGGGGCAGCTAGGTGGCACAGTAGATAGAGTACCGGCCCTGTATTCAGAAGGACCTGAGTTCAAATCCAGCCTCGGACACATAACACTTAACTAGCTGTGTGACCCTGGGCAAGTCACTTAACCCCATTGCCTAAAAAAATAAAAAAATAAAAACAAATTAAAAACAAATAGAAGGTGATGGCTTTGCTCTCTCTTAAAGGAGGAGAAGGGGTAGCTAGGTAGCATAGTGGATAGAGCTTGGAGTCACTTAAATCTGAATTCAAATCTGGCTTTAGACACTTACTAGCTATGTGATCCTGGGAAAGTTACTTAACTCCTATTTGTCTCAGTTCCTCATCTGTAAAGTGGGGGCACAGTAGAGGAGGAAATGGACAACCACTCCAGTATCTTTGCCAAGAAAATCCCACGGACTGGCCCTTGGAGTCAGGAGGACCTGAGTTCAGATCTGGCCTCAGACACATGATACTCACTATCTATGTGACCTTGGGCAAGTCACTTAACCCCAATTGCCTCACACACAAAAAAAATTCCACAGACAAAAGTCCATTGGGTTTTGTAGAGTTGGACATGACAGAATAACCACAACAAAGGAGGAGGGGGATTCTATGAAGCAGAGGTGAGGAAGGAGTAAATTCTAGGCCTAGGGAGGATAGGGTGGGATGACCAACGTAAAGGCATGTACGTAGGAGATGCAGTGTGGTGTGTAAGGAACAAAGAGGAGGCCAGTTTGGCTAACTCGCAGAGTACTGGAGGTGAGTCGTGTGAAGTGAGGCTGGAAAAGATAGGTTGAGGCCAAGTTGTGAAGGTCTTCAAAACTAGACATAGGAATGTATATTTGATTCTAAAGGCAATAGGGAGGCCCTGGAGTTAAAGGAGCACAGGAGCACATAGTCAGATCTGTGACTTTGGGCATAGTGTGGAGAAAGGACTGCAATGGAAAGAGATTTGAGGCAGGAAGACCAATGAGGAGGCCATTGCAACAATCCAGGTGAGAGGGTATGAGGGTGTGAACTAAGGTGTTAGATGTGTGAGTGGAGAGAGTGGATCATCTGTGAGAAACTGGTGGAGGTGGAATGAGCAAGGTTTGGCAGGTGATAGGAGACATGGGTTGAGCTCAAGTGAGGCCTGGAGGGTGATGTCGAGGTTATAAACTTCGGAGTCTGGAAGAATGACAGTGCCTTTGACAGAAGGAGGGAAGTCTGGAAGAGAGGAGTGTTCGGAAGGAAAGAATGTGAAGGGGTCTTCTTCACCCCCTTGGGATCTGCTGAATAAGTCTCTGCTCTCCTTCCTCGTGTCCTTGAAGGTTTCATAGACTTCCTCTGTTCCCCTCCTCTAACCTTCCACTTCAATAATAAAAGTAATAGCTCACATTGTTAGAGTGCTTTCAGGTTGACAAAACCCTTTCCTGACACACCTGGGCGTGGTAGCTCACACAAGTGTTATTGTCCAGTGTCTGTCTTCATGGAGACAGAGTGGCTACTCAATAATGTATAGCCACAAGTCCTAGAATAATAGGATGAATAGCTGGAAGGGAGCATAGAGGCCAACCAGGACCATACAATCCCCTCATTTTACAAGTAAGGAAACCAAAACTCAGAGAGATAAAGTTGGCCAAGGTCACACAACTAGTATTTGGTCAGTCAACCCAGGATTTGAACTCGTGTCTTCTAGCTCCAAATATAGAGTTCTTTCCACTACTCAACCTGGCATTCAAGGCTGTAGTTTATTCCCAACCCATCATTCCAAATTGTCTTCTTTTGATCCTCTTCGATCACCTTCTGTTCCAGGAAGGATGGTTATTACCTCATTGTCCCTGAACATACCTTTTTTTCTCTTTTTCCTTCTCTTCTTTCTCTGCCTTTTCAATTCTTCCCCATCTTTTAAAGCTCAAATCACTTCCTAACTTCTGGAAAAACCCCCCGCAAAACACTGTGATCTCTCTTTCCTAAAAACTGGACACTACCAGAGTCTTGTGAAATCTCTTCTATTATCTTGTGTTACTATTTAAATAAAATTAAATGAACAACTATTTGCTGGGCACCTATTGTGTGCAAAAACGCTGTTTGGGGACTGTGAATAGAGAGGGGTGCCAGAGTAAAGAAGCTGACCTGGGTCTCTACCTTGGGAAGTCCATGGCCTAGAGGAGAAGTCAGGACACAAATACAGAAATTTAACTTTTCACATGTTGTGAATCATAGCTTTCTTACTAGACTGCAAACTCTTTAAAGGCAGAGATCTATACTTGTTAATACCCACAGCACTGAATGAAAAGTGCAAACACTTTCACATCTATTATCTAAGATTTGGAACCAGGGGAACTCCGTACTAATCCTAGCTTTGCAGCTTCCTAACTGACCATGGGCAAGTCACTTCCAAGCTTTACCCCTCTGTTTCCTCATCAGATGATTGATAAGGTCCCTTCTAACTCTAAATCCAATACCTCATGATCTCATTTAATCTACTGATTTTGCCTTTAACAGGCAGGTGTCTCTGTTTATTACTGCCCCTATTTACAGATCAAGAAACTGAGGCCCAGGGAAGGTATAAGGCTTGTTCAGCGTCACTCAACTAGCAAGCTGGGACTCAAAGTCAGGTCTCAGACTCCCAAGTCTGGGCCCTTCCCACTGCCCCACACTACCTCCACAAAGATGGCAGGACCTTAGCCAATTTTATTTGCCTTTTCTGGCCCTTCCCTTGCTCCCTTCACATTTCTCTTGAGGTGTAGCAATAGCTGATGTCCTTGATAAATAATGACAATAAGGCCCAGCCTCAAAGTTCACAAAGTGCTCTCCTCACAAATACCCTGACTGTGAAGTGTGTAAGGCAAGGATGGACTACCACCCTTTAACCAAGGAGGAAACTGAGATGCAGAGGAAAATGCAATGACTTGTTCCTGGTCACACGGGCTCTGTGTGCTCCAGTTCTAGGAAAAGTAGTGGGATGCTTTCAATTTTATTTCCTATTTAATTCCCAGCTGTGCATGGGCTGATGCAACTACAGAGTCAGGGTAGACTGTGTAGCTGAGGGCTTCTTAAACTTTTTCCACTTGTGACCCCTTTTTGGCTTAGGCAGGTTTGTTGGCATTGCGGAGGGCATTCCAAGTGCAAAGTGCATATGCTTTGTATTCAGAACCAAGGCTGCAGGGAAGTTGCATGATGCAACACAGGCAAGCGCTGCCAGAAACACCTCGGATTCACTACGTATTTGATTTTTAATTAATTTTTGGTCGTTGTGTGCTCAGAAACCTTTTACTGTTGCCTAATTTTTCACAACCCCCTATGGGATTGCGACCCACAGTTTAAGAAGCACTGGTCTAGCTTCTGCTTGGGCACTTCAGAGGGCCTCTTCAGTCATAAGGAAAGGCAGCAGTTTAGGGATTTTTCAAACAGGAAAATTTGACACACAAGTCTCTATGATTCCCCCCTACCCTCCCCACCTCCAAGCTGACTAAGATGTAGCTAAAGGCTATAGCTCAGTTTCCTAAGAAGTTGGTTCTGTGGAGAAAATCTAAGGAGGGAAGTGGCTATCTGTCTAGAGGAAGAAACCCAATCACAGCAAACAAAATTAAAAGAAAGTAGGCTTTTGAGCTATAAGGGACCTTAGAGATTATATAGTTCAACAGTTCAACTCCATACTTTGACAAATGAGGAAACTGAGGCATGGACAAAGGTAGTGACTTGCCTACAGCAGAATATAAACTCCTTGACAGTAGGGGTGAAACATCACAGAAGAAAGTTCCACCAATGATGCAGTCATGCCTGGCTAAAGCAGCATGTTCCCCAGCAGAGAGGCCAGCCCTCAAAGGACCAGCAGGTCAAGCACGGGGATATAGTTTTTATTTCAAGTGTCTATGCCCGGCATGTGGTAAATGTTTAATAATTACTGAATAAATGCACAAATAAATGAATGACTTTGAGGTATAGAAAATAGAATGTCGGAGCTAGAAATATCTAATGACCCAGAACATTTGAGCTAGAAGGTGCTTTATTATAGAATGTCAGAACTGGAAGGGACCTTAGGACAGAGAACAGAGGATATTAAAACCAGAAGAACCCTTAAAACATAGACTGTCATAATTAGAAGGGACTTTAGAAATGACCTAGTTTAGGGGGCAGCTAGGTGGCGAAGTGGATAGAGCACTGGCCCTGAAGTCAGGAGGACCTGAGTTCAAATCCAGCCCAAACACTTGACACTTATTAGCTGTGTGACCTTGGGCAAGTCACAACTCCAATTGCCTTAAAAAAAAAAAAAAAAGAAAAAAAAGAAATGACCTAGTCTAACACTCATTTTCAGTTGAGGGAACTGAAGCTCCAACTGAGGCAGTGACATGCCCTCCCTTCCTCACCCCACCCCAGAAGAATGTAAGCTCTTTACAGGCAGGGTCAGTTTGGGGTTTTCTTTGTATCGTCAGCACCTACTTAGTATAGTGTCCTCCACACAGTACGTGTTTAATAAATGATTGCTGGACTCAACTGATAGCCCTAAGTCACAAAGGTAGGAAGAAGCCAAGTTCAAATTCAAACCTAGGCCTTCTGATTCAAAATCCAGGATTCTTTGCCCTGTGCCAAGCTGACCTATTTAGATTTAGATTAAAGGGAAATAGGCATTTCCTAAGTGTGGGAGGCAATGTTAGACCTGGGAAAAAGTGATTATGAAGTAATGAAATCTTTCGGGTCAAGGCCTGATTTGAATCCCACTTCTTCAGAGAAGCCTCCTCCATCCACCTCAGTCCATAGGCCTCTATCTCTGTCTCTGTCTTGGTCTTGTCCTTTTCCTCTTTCTCCTTCCTCTGAGGCCTTATGTGTCTCCATATCTGCCGTAGTAAATGGACAGCATGGCCTAGTATCAAGTACGCTGGTCCTAGAATCAGTCCAAATGCCACCCCTTTGGAAGCCTTTCCTGACCTCCTTGGTTCGAGTGTTCTCTTGGGTCTCAAATTATCTTTTTTTTTTTATTACCTTTTTACATGTTGGATCTGCCAGTAGAATATAAGCTTCTTCAGGACAAGGCCTATTTTTCTTTTTGGGACATTCTATCTCTAGGTTTCCTAGCACAAAGGTGTTAGAAGGCTGCTCCTTGCATTGAACTGAATTGAGAAGACTGGGTTTCAAATCTTGGTCTAATATTAACTAGCCACGTGGCCTTGGACAGATCTTTTTACCTGAGTCTCAGTTTCCCCATCAGTCAAAAAGGGATAATGATGCTTGCACTATTTCCTATCAGGCTTATTTAGTCAATCAATAAGCATTTATTAAACACCTATTACATGCCAGGCACTACGCTAAAACAGCTGAGATACAGTCTGTATCCCAGCATAAAGTCTGACTGAAGGCAAAAAAAAAAAAAGATTTCTGCCTTCCAGGAATTCACAATCTAATGGGAGAGACAACAGGCAAATAACTATGTAGAAACAAGATACAGACAGGATAAACCGGAGATAAGCAAAGAGGGAAAGCACTATCATTCAGGAGGACTGGGAAAATTTTCCTACAGAATGTGGAATTTTAGCTGATACTTGAAAGAAGTCAAAGAAGCCAGGAGGTGGAAATGAGGAGTGAGAGCTTTAGAGGCATGGGGGACAGCCAATGAGAAGGCAAGGAGTCCAGAGATGGCATGTTTTAGCATGAGAACAACAAGGAGGCCATTGTCAGAGGACTGTAGAGCAGGAGGGGAGGAAAGGGTAAGGAGACTGGAAAGGTAGGCAGGGGCCAGAATATGGAAGGCTTTAAAAGCCAAATAGGGGATGCTATTTTTGATCCTGGTAGCAAAGGGGAACCACTGTAATTCACTGAAGGGAAGAGGGAGGTTGACATAGTCAGACCTATGCTGTAGCAAGATTAATCCGACAGCTGAGTGGAGGATGGACTGGAATGGGGAGAGACTTGAGGCAGAGACCAGCCAGAAGGTTCTTGTAATCAATAGTCCAGGCCTGAGAGGATGAGGGCCAGATCAGGGTGGTGATGGTAGCATTGCAAGAGATGTTACGAAGTTAGAAATTATGGGACTTTGCAGCTTATTAGATGTGGGGTGGAGGGTGAGAGAGACTGAAGAGTTATGGATAACACCTAGTTGCAGCATGAGTGGCTGGGAAGATGGTGGTGCCCTCAACAGTAATAGGGGAATTAGGAGGAGATAAAGAGTTTTGAGTTAAAGACAATGAGTCCATGTAGCTTGAAGACCTACTTTTGATGTTTCATTATGTCCTGCAGGTGACCTTGGATTCTCGAAGGCTATTCCAAAGGAATATAAATTCTGGCAAGTCCTATCAACCTAAAAAAGGTGGTGAAGTAGATGGAGCGCTGGAGTGAGGAAGCCTTAACCTTCTAAGTTCAAATCCAGCCTCAGACAATTCCTAGCTGTATGACCTTGGACAGTCACTTAACCCTGTTTGCCTCAGTTTCCTCATCTGTAAAATGAGCTGGAGAAGGAAATGGCAAACCACTCCAGTATCTTTGCCAAGAAAACCCCAATGGGGTCACAGAATGTCAGACATAACTGAACAACAATAACTATAATCAAGCTAGAGAGGCCTTGAGCATGGGTCTGTGTGCCCACTGGATAAGGGCTTGCCAAGCCAAAGAAAGCCTGGCTATGAGGTGATGAATTTTTGGCCACAGATACTCTCAATGCCTACTAAGGTGTGGAATTTATATCTTCTTGGGGTTGCATCAGCCTTATTAGAGGAAGTATGAACACTGATGAAACTGATAAGTCCTTGAAGTACTCATTCAACAATCACTTAACAGCTGGGTGTGGGAGAAGGGGGTGGCATCAAGAAAGGCTTCATGGAGGATGTAGCAACTGAACTGAAGGGACTTAAGGATTCCAAGAGGCAGAGTTGAGAAAGGAAAACATTCATGTCACGGGGGCAGATTGTGCAAAGTCAGGAAGGTGAGAGATGGGATACTATGCATGTGGATGTGTAAGCAGGTTTTTTTGGTTGTATCACAGAATGTATGAGAAGGAGTGGTATAAAATAAACCTAGAAAGATAGGTCAGGGATATTGTGGAAGTAAAATCAACAAAACATGGCAATCGATTAGACGTGAGCAGTGGGGGTGAAGGAGAGGTGTAGAGGACAATTTTGTGGTAGCAAATGCGGGTGACTAGAAGGGAAGTTAGGAAGAAGGGTAGGTATAAGGGTTAAGATAAGGAGCTCAGTTTGGAGCTTGCAGAATTAGGTGGAGATGTCCAATAGGCAGTGAGTGACAAGAAACTGTAACATAGGAGATAAAGACGAGAACTGGAAATGTAGACATGAGAACTATCAACACCAAAATTTAATAAATTAATCCCTGGAGGGCCACCAGGAAAGAGGAGTAAGAACAAAGGGCCCACAGCAAGTTTAGGGGGTGGGACATAGATGATAATCCTGCAAAGGAGACTAAGAGGGAGTGATCAAATAGGTAGAAGGAAGGGAAAGGGAACAAGCATTTATTAAATGTCTACCATGTGCCAGGCACGGTGCTAAGCCTTTATAAATATTATCTCATTTAATCTTCATAACAACGCTGGGTGGGTTTGCTATTTATTATCCCCATTATATAGTTGAGGAAACTGAGGCAGACAGAGGTTAAGTGACTTGCCCAGGGTCACAAAGCTAGTTAGTGTCCAAGGTCAGATTTGCACTTAGGTCTTCCTGTTTCCAGGCCCAACACTCTATCTGCTATACCATCTAGCTACCTAGGAGAACCCAGAGAGAGCAGTATCACAAAAACCCAGGGAAGAGAGAGTGTCCAGGAGGGAAGAGTGGTCAACAGTATCAAAAGCTACAGAGAATCTATATTATGAGCCTGATTATAATCATGATGGCCTCTCCCATGGAGACCTTCAAATACAGATGACATACAGATGTCTGGGCTGACCTGAGCACAGGTCTTCCTGGAGGCAGGAGGACAGATGAATTGACCTCCGACAGTCTCAAACATCTGGCAAACCCTGGTTCTTAGATGGGCAGGCTGGGCTTTCCCCCTTGCTCTCATGGAAAGGGATCCACATGTACAGAGCTGGAAAGAACCTTAGAGAGCATCCAATACATAGGAAGCTACTTGAGCACAAATGGCTTTTTATTTTAGGCTTGGCGTTCCTAGACTGGAGCACAGTGCCCTGCAAACAGTAGGTACTTAGTAAGGGTTTGGTGCCCCAAATCTCAGCCAAACTTCTTATCTTACTTCTTCATTAAGCGTATTCTAAATCTCCTAGGCACCAACAAAATAAACATTTAAATATAAAAATGAAAACAATTGTATATTAAACTATATTCATAGTATCCAACCCTCTTATTTTACAGAAGAGAAAGTCAAAGCTCACAGTCTAACAGAGAAAACAATTTGACTAAGGTGATCCATTTAATGTATATAGTAAGGCTGGAATTTGAACAATGTGCTCCCACTCAGAAGCCAGTCCTACTTCCACTGAACCGGGAGGACATTAGCTGTGACATCCTTGGCATACCCCCAGAGAAGCCGATCTCCAGAGTTCTAGCAAAAGTGCCATATGTGTCTTAGGGACAGGAGACTCCTTGACCTATTTGTGAGGAAGAGGCCCTGTGAATATAAACTCAATCCCAGGGCAGTCTCCTAGGCTGGCTGGCCCTCCCCCCAGACTCAGCCCAAATAACCTCTATGATTAGATAAGGGCCTCATAACAAGTCAAACAGTGGCCTGTGGTCTCTTTCCTTATTTCTCCCTCCTCTTTCCCTCCCACCCTCCTAATTCCAACCCAAGGCCTCATTCATTTGGGTCCCACTAATCTCCTGGGCTCCACAGGGCTCTTCTCTAAGGGAGCCAAGACCCTGGGCCTAGAAGAAGAGGACTGGTAGCAGGAAATACACTGAATAGAAGTAGAGATTTAGACACAGGGAAAGGGCAACCAAGACAGGGAGAAGGATAAGGTGGGTTCCACCACAGTCTACTGTGTCAATGCTTGGGCCACAGTCTTGTGGAATGAACTCTAGCCTACTCATCACTTCTTCTTTTTTTCTTTTTCATAAATTAATTCTTTTAAATTATCAAGTATTAATTTTTTTCTATTCTCCTCAACTGCAATATACATTGTTTCTTGATCCATGCACACAGCTATTACTTATCAGTAAATAAGCATTTATAAAGTGTTTACTCTGTGCCAAGCACAGAGTAAGTGCTGGGAATGCAAAGAAAAAGCAAAAACAACCCCTGCCCTCAAGAAGCTTACACACTAATAGGGAGGAGAAAAGAAATCAGTACATACAAGATAAATACAGTACAGATGTCATTCAGCCTTAGAGGGGAAGACAGTAGCAGCTGTAAGAACTGGAAAGGCTTCCTGGAGAAGGTAGTGACTGAAGTGAGCCTTCAAGGAAGCCAAGGACCAAGTGCCGGGTGAGAAAGGAGAAAAAGGAGAGCATTCCAGGGATGGGAGGCAGTTCAAAGGGAGCCAGTATGGCTGGACTACAGTGTGGGAAGGGGACCAACAGGTTAGAAGGCAAGAAAGCTAGGAAGAGGCCAGGTTGTTAAGAGCCTTCAATGCCAAATCAAGGGGTTGATATTTGACCCAGAGGTAATGGAGAGCCATTGGAATTGAGTAAGAGAGTGACATGGTTAGACCTGAACCTTAGGAAAGCCATTCTGACAGCAGTGAGGAGACTGTATGCAGAAACTTGAGGTGAGGAGGGCAGTGAGAAGGGTATTGCTGGAAGGGTCATTTTTTTAGATTAGCAGAACTCAAACCAGCTGCTTAGGCCAATGCTTGGGGTATAGCGGAGCCAGCCCAGCACTCAGCAGGGCCTTCCCTTTCTCTCTTGGTTCATAGGAAAATAGACTTGGAGCTGGAAGAGACCTCAAAGGCCATCCTCCATGTTACAAATGAGGAAACTGAGGTCTAGAGAGATGACTTGACTGAGGTCACACAGGTAGTGAGTGGCAGAGGCAGAGCCAGGTTTTCCACAGTACCTCTCTGCCTCCTCCAAATAAATAGTACCATGGCTCATCTGAAGATCATACTGAAGATCTTGACATTATTAGCATCACCCTCTAACCAACGGAGCTCACCCTCCCTGGGAAGAGAGTCTCCTCAGAGGGCAATGCAGTAGGGACTTTGCAACAGAGGCCTGGGGCTCCCAACCTGTCCTAGGGCCAGGCCCCCAGCCTGCCTTAAGACACTCATCCCATCCTACCAGATTTTCTTCCCAGCTTTGACAATGGGGACCCACAGGGAATGCAGAAGCAGTGAATGCACTGAGGCAGAAGCATCCCACACTGCCCTACAAGTCATTGAATTTCAGTGTTTAAAGGGACCCCAGAGGGCCTTTAGTCCAACCCACACCTGACCAAGAATCCCTAACATCTCCAGCAAGTGGTCATCCAGCCTTCCCTTAAAGGCATGCCAAGGCAGAAACCACTTATTACCAAGACAGCTCATTATATTTTCTGTTGTTGTTATTCAGTCATTTCAATCGTGTCCAATTCTTTGTGACCCCATTTGGAGTTTTCATGGCAAAGATATTAGAGTGGTTTGCCATTTCCTTCTGTAGCTCATTTAACAGAAGAGGAAACTGAGGCCAACAGAGGTAAGTGACTTGCCCAGGGTCACACAGCTACTAAGTAGCTGAGTCCAGTTTTGAACTCAGGTCTTCCTGATTCCAGGCCCTGCGCTCTATCCACTGAGCCATCTAGCTGCCTCATTATACTTCTGAATGGTTCTGACTGTTACAAAGTTTTACCTTACGTTGAAATCTAAATCTGCTTCTCTGCAATTCCTACTCATTGCTCCTAGTTCTTTCTGTCTCTGGGAGGCTGGGGTCCCAGATCTGCCACTAGTATATTATATGTGACTTTGGGTACTCTGGCTGTCTCTCATTTTCCCCAAATGTAAAATGAAAAGGTTGGATTAAATGATCTCTAAGAAGTCATCCAAACTCTGAGATTAAACCGTATGTTCAAAGGTCCCTTCTAATTTTCACATTCAGTGCTCCAAGGCCCCCTCCCTCTTGACACTGTATCCTGAGGCTCCTTCTAGCACTAACCTTCCTGGCTCTAAAGCCTCTTCTGTCTCTGACAATCTATGGTTATAAAAGCCCGTGTTCTCAAGCTAGCTCTAACAACCTCTGTTCCGCATTCTAAGGTCTCTTCAAGCACTAACATTCCATCCCCTAAACCCCCTTCCAATTTCTGACAGTTCCCCCCAGCACTAACATTCTGTGGACCAAGCCCGAGGTCCCTTCCAGTTCTGTCATTCTAGGACTCGGACAGTATGGGAGATCACATGAGGAGAAAGGCCAGGCTCTGGAGCATACAGTCCAGATGTGGATGAAAAACACAATGAGAGAGACACTCTTTGAGGAGCAGGTGTATGGGCAGAGGGGGGTCTGTGCAGGGCTGGGTGTGGGAAGTTTTCTTGTGTTAAGTGGTCCTAGTCTACACCTACTCCTGTTCTCACCCTTCCACTCCCAGCTGCCCAAGAGTTATCAAGAGAAAGAACAAAAGTCAGAGTAGGGGAGGAGGTGAGGGGCTGGGGTGGGGGTGGGGGGAAAGAAGCCAAGAGCCATATCCACTCCTAGGGATAGGGCACTTCAGCTTTCTCCCCTTTGAAATTTCAAATTCCAGTTTGTGGACAAAGTCCTAGCTATCTCACAATATAGATCCCCAACCACTGACCAAACTCCACTCCAAGCAGCCACCTCCACTGGGGCTGGCCTGACTTGGCCACTTCTTTCAGTTCCCTGGAACCCCAAAGAGATCAGCCTCTTCTGGACTGCCCCCTACCTTTGCCTTTCCCTTGATCATGAGGGATTCCCTTTGGCCCACTAAAGCCTGCAGCCTCTTTCTTGGAACTACAGCTGGGTTACATTCACTGGCAACCACAGGCAAGAGACAAGGTAGGATTCAGCTTGGGTGCCCCTATCCTGAAGGCTCAGACATCCCTTCTCCCCTCTGCCATTGCAGACTGTAGTAGAAAGAGCAGGAGTCCTGGGTTCTAATCCTGCCTCTGCTTCAAACTCTGTGAGAACTGGGGCAAGTCGTTTATACCCTTTCTGGGTTTCAGCTTTCTTCACTATAAAAACAGAGGGTTTTTTCGATCTCAGATGTTCTCTGTTTCATATTCTAAGGGTCTTCCAGATCTAACATTCTTTGTCTTCTGTTCAAAAGCTCTTCCTAGGACTGATATTCTATGGTCTTTGTTTTAAGAGCCTCTCCTGCCCTAACCACGTTACACATTTCGAAGATATTTCCAATTCTAATACTCTATACCTTGTGTTCTAAGGGTCCTTCTGCCTCTAAGGTTCCACGTTTTATGTCCCAAGGTCCTTTTCTGCTCTGACATTCTATGTTCTACGATTAAAGGATGATTCTTCCAACTCTGACCTCTCAAAGCCCTATCAGTGCCACTCATTGGGTATTTGAGAACACGAGACCTGGGAATGTTAGTGAGCTTTCCAGGTATGTGAATTCTGTCCATCCAACTAGACTGTAGGCCCCATGAGGGGGGGAGGGAGGGAGGAGGGAAGGGTCAATGTATTACTCATTTTTCAGTGCCTAGCACAGGAATCTACATACAACAGGTTCTCAGTAAATTTCTATTCCTTGATCAATTCATACCAACTCTGATCAACAATTATGAGCCATTTTCTGTGCTTCCAGGAAAAAAGGGAGGGTACCCAATGAAGGCCACCATAGAGGAGGAAATAGAGCCCCTGTGGTTAACTGCTAACTGGGCTCAAGCCCTCTGCTCCCTGGACAGGCCTTGCCTGCTGACTTTCCTCAGCCTGTTCCCCTTGATTAAGATGAACCTGCCCACCTGCTAATCATTGTTGGCCTGTTGATTCTGCCTTAAAAAATTAACAGGGAATTAGTTTACCGCTTGGTTTGCCCCCTAACCCCAAAAAAGGCCCAGGCCAGCAAGATGGACCCCCTGGATTGTGCAAGAGGCAGTGTCCTCCCTCTACTCACCACTTCTCTTAAAAGGTTGGATTTTGGTCTAAAGTCAACAGCCTCTTTTTCCCCCTCTGGGCCTAAGCAAATTTGTTCTGATCTTGTTTCCAAAGCAGAGATAAAGGTACCTGGTGAAAGAGGTTTATAAACAAGTACACAGCAGTATGGTGTTGTGGAAAGATCAGTGGATTTAAGACCAGAAATGCTGGGTTCAAATCCCAGCTCTACCTATGTGACCTTGAGCAAGTCATTCCCCTTCTTGGTGCCTCAGTTTCCTTATCCATGAAGTGAGGGGATTGAACTAGGGGAAAGAACTAGAGTCCTTTCCAATTCTAAAACCCTATGAGCTTATGCTAGGATGGGGAAAGTAGTCACTCTAAGGAATGGTACCTCTTAGGGATTTGGCAACCACGTGACAGATATGGAAAAGTGGCAGAGAATGACCCAAATACCCCTTAGATACCCATGAGGCTCCTACATAGCCTGTGGCCAGGAAGGGGCAAGAGGTGGGTCAATGGGGAGTGATAGAGAGCTAAAGATATTGAGTTGAGATCTAGGAAACCTAGATTGACATTTCTGAGCCAGTCCCTTCCCCATTCTAGACCTTGTTTTCTTTATCTGTCAAATGAAGGCAATAGGCTAGAATGATTAGACTAGACCAGGGGTGGGGAACCTGTGGCCTCGAGGCCACATGTGGCCCTCTAGGTCCTTAAGTGTGGCCTTTTGACTGAAGCCAAACTTCACAGAAACAAGGGTATTTGTTCTGTGAAGTTTGGAGTCAAAGGGCCACACTTGAGGACCTAGAGGGCCACATGTGGCCTCAAGGCCACAGGTTTCCCCACCCCTGGGCTACAGCCTACCTAGTTCTGATATCTTATGTTCTAAAGTCCCTTCAGGCTCCACCGTTCTTTAACTCAAAGTCATTTTTTCCCTCTGTTTCTTGGTTACCTATGCCATCCTACCTAGGCCCCTACAGTGATAATCAATAAGCTGGCCAAAAAACCAAAAAAGTACCATCAAACAGCCCAGGCTACAAAGCATGGAACCGACTCATCACTATCTGGGGGCCATTTCCTGGATTAAAGGAAGCTGAGGGGAGGAGAGAAAAGTGGGAGGATGGAAAGAAGTTTGTAAAATTCCTTGGCAGCTACTCTGGGTAAAGGGTGAACAGGGAAGGAAGTGGGTGGAATTGTCTCCAGCGAAGGTTGGGGCTAGGCTATGGATTTCATTTACAGGCAGCCTCCCATTACAGTTGGCTTATAAGGAGCTGACTGGTGTGATCATTCAACCATTTATCTGAGTGCCCAATTGTGCCCCGCCCTCTGCATAGAGCTGTGAGGGACAGTCCCAGCCCTCATCCTCACAGAGCTTACAATGTGGTAGGAAGGGAGTGAGGGGTACACACATAACTACAATCCCAGAGGATGCCTCTGAATGTTACATAAATGATCAGACAGCTATGATATACTTTCAAAGAGTATTGGGCCTGGCTTTCAGCTGTGTGGTCTTGGACAACCAAGTCTGAGCCTTAGCTTCTTCATCTACAAAGTGACAACAGTAATTTTTGCCCAGGGCTGTTGAGATTAAATGAAATTATATAAAATTGCTTTGTAAAACAGAAGGTTCTTTTAGAAATGTTAACTATCATTTTGATTTTTAAAAGCCAAGAAAGTTCAGAGGAGCAAGAAGTCTTTGGGCACTGAGGATGATCAGTGAGGACTTTCTATGGATGAGGTTAAATTTGAAAGCAGCCTTCAGGCAGAAGGTGAGGTCATTGTACTGTAGAGTGTGCCCAGAATGTAATAGTAGGTGATCAATAAATGGTTGTTTCCTTTCCCCTTCCCTCCCCCCACATCTCAAAACACATTTGGTGACCTGTGAACGGGCCAGCGTCTCTGGATCGAGATGGGCTTGAAATGAGAAGTGGTGATACAGGCCAGATCCAATGGCAGGCTTTCAGGAGTTTATATCTGATGATGATTAATAATGGTGGCATATGAATATGTCATATTTCCCCATCACATTGTAGTTTATAAAATACTTTCCTCACACCAGTCCCGTGAGGTAGCAATTGTATTATCAACACCCCCATTTCAAAGATGAGGAAACTAAGGCTCAGAACCAAATCTGCTACTGACTCACTGGGTGACCCTGGTCAGGCATTTACCTTCTCTTGGTCTAAGTTTTCTCAATTGTAATGTTAGGAGGGGTTGGACCAGATTTCTGAGGTCCTTTCCAGCTATAAATCCTATGAATGACTCAGAGGTGGTAGGGAGAAACTAACTGTGAGCTAGGAAGATGATGCCCCAGACTAGATTCTGCAGAGTGCCTCCAGCAATGTTCAGGCTCTTTCCTCTCAGTAGCATGTGACTCCTGCCCCATTTGCCTGGAGGCTGTTGTTTTCCTCTGTGTTCCTCAACACTACCTACACTATTGGCCTTGAGAGGCTAGTGGGGTTGATCAGAGATCTGGCTTGAGAGGGGCCCATGGCAGAGGAAGAGACAGTGGCCAGCCCCACCGGGTCAGTGTGGTCTGGAAACCCAACCTGGGGGGACAGAGCCTACCAATACCATCCCAGTGAAGACCAGACTCTGCCTCCCTCCCTTGGACTCGGCCCCCCCTCAACTAGGGAAAAGTATCTTCCTCTTTAAACTTGAAACATGCTGTGTGGCCTTGGGGCAAACCCCTTCCCCTCTCTAAGCAGCAGTTTCCTCACCTGTAAAATAAGTATAGTAATCCACGCACTGCCCAACTCACAAGGCTGTCTTTAGGAATCACATTTAATACAGCATCCCAAGACTAACTCACAGTTCTATAGTGACTAAAGATTTGCAAAGTGCTTTCTTCATAATAACACGGTGAGGTAAATGATGCAAGTGCCATTATCCCCATTTTACAGATAAGGAAACTGAGAGTCAAAGAGATCTTAGAATCAGAAGATATTGGGTCTAGAGCTAGAAGGACCGCAGAGCTCATTGAGGCCGTCCTCTTCGTTTTTCAGATGAGGAAACTGATCCGCCCCCCAACACACACGTGGTGACTTGCCCAAGGTCACACAAGAAGTAGGGGGCAGTGCCAAGACTCACACTCAAGTCCTGTGATTTCCTAGTTCAGCACCCTACAAGATTAGTCATTGTACTGAATCCCAGAATCACAGAGTTGAAAGGTACCTCAGAAGGCATCTAGTCTAGCCCTCACACAGAGGAATGTCTACTGTGATATACAAATGATCCTGAGGCCTCTGCTTGAGGACCTCCCCCCAGAGCTTGAAGCAGCCCTTTCTACTTTCGGGCAGCTTTCACTGTTAGGTCATTTTTCCTTATATCAAGCTGAAATGTACCTCTTTCTTTGCATCTTTGACTCATTATTCTGGGTTCTGTCTTCTGGAGCCAACAGAATAGGTCTAATCCAGGGGCAGCTAGGTGGCGCAGTGGATAGAGCACCAGCCCTGAAGTCAGGAGGACCTGAGTTCAAATCCCACCTCAGACACAACACTTATTAGCTGTGTGACTGTGGGCAAGTCACTTAACCCCAATTGCCTCGACATAAAAAAAAAAATAACAATAGGTCTAATCCCCCATCCACAAGATGGCCCAGCTATCAGGTCTCCCACATCTCTTCCCCAGGATAAATTAATGTCCATGTCACAAAATCAAGACTCTTCCCCAACCTGGTCACCCTTCTCTGGTCGCTTTCCAGCTTATCAAATGTCCTTCTTAAACTGGGGTGCCCAAGAGAGAATTATAATACTCTGGAGGTATTAACTGAATTTCCACTGTCACCTCCTCTAGTGTTAGAGGCAAGATTCAAACCCAGATTTTCTGACTCTGAATGAATGCAGGATTCTTTGTACTTCACCATACTGGCTCTCAATGAGACAAGGATGGGAAGGCACTTTGTAAGTATGGGGCGCCATTGAATAATGAGAGTCAGTTCAGTAAGAGGGGACTGGACTAGTCAGTCTTTGAGATTGTTTCCAGCTGTTGTAACCTATGCTACTACGAGCCCCTGGAGTTTCCTAGAATCAAAGCCTTGAGAACCAAGCAGCAGCCATCAGCCTCATTGCTCCATTAGGTGGAACCAGGAGGAGAAACTCAACCCTCCTAGAGTCAAGGGAGCCAAACAGGCAGAAAACCTGCCTTCTGCTGGTAAACGCTGAAGACTGGGCTGGGCAGGGCAAGGCTGAAAGAGTAAGAACGAGTCTCTCTCTGGGCTCTGAAGCCCCTTAAACTCCTTATCAAAAATCTCAGCCTCAGGGTAGCTATCTATGCCTGCTTCACTAGTCTACCAGGTCCTCACAGCCCATTGCTTGGCAAAGAAGAGGAGCATAGAAGAAAATGCTAAAAGATGAGTGATTAGGACTTCTCTCTTTAGGTCAGGCAGAAGAGTTAGGAACTTTAGGTTCTGAACTGGAGCAAGGCTATCATCTGAAGGTAGACCCATATAACCCCACTTCCTGAGCAGTGTGGGCCCTTGTGTCTTTACTGGCCCACTCTGCCATCACCACACTCAGAACACCTCCAAGCTTGTCCGGGAAGGCCGACAAAGTCAATAACTGAAGGTGGTGTTCTGGTAAAGGGTATTTTGGCAGCTCTCTGTTACTGGGGACAGCTCAGGTCTGGGGGGAGGCAGGGGGGAAGTACCGGGAGGACAGGGTGAGACCGGGGCATAGGGCAAAGTGAGTGAAGCAGACTGTCCACATCTGGTTTCCCCAGGTGCCCAGTCAATCCTAAACAATAGCCTTAATTCATTGGTGGGGGGGGGAAATCAGTGAAATTGCATTATTCAGTGCCTTCTAGGTGCCAAACACTGTGCCAAGTGCTGGAGACACAAAAGAAGGCAAAAAGACAGCCCCTTTCCTCAAGGAGCTCATAGCCTTAGGGGAGAGACAACATGCAAACAGCTACACACTAACATATATACATGGCAAACTGGAGATCACCTCTGAGGGAAGCAGTGAAAATTCAAGGGGACTAGGAAAGGATTGTTGTAGAAGGTGGAACTTTAGTAGAAACTTGAAGGAAGGCAGGAGGTAGAGAGGGGGAGGGAGAGGGTGCTTGGATTTGAGGGCCGAGCATCCTGGTGGGACAGCAATAGCAAGGAGGTCAGGGTCACTGGGTGGAAGAGTCTGAGGCAGATGGAGGAGGTAAGAGGGAGAGTGGAAGGAGGAACAGGAGAAGGTACTCTGTAAGAAGACTGAGGGGATAGGAAGGGGGCCAGGTTATGGAGAGCTTTAAATGTCAGACAAAGGATTTTCTATTTGATTCTGGAAGCAATAGGGAACTACTGAAATTGATTAAATGGGGGGGGTGTTTGACATGATCAGACCTGTAGTCACACTGTACATGTATGCATGCAAGCACATGTGTACAAACCTACTCATAGGTACACAGAGGGCAGCCTCAGGTCATATTCTCAATCGGTCAATTAACAAATATTTGCTGAGTTCAATGGATGGAGCTGGCAGAGTCCTTAGCAGGCATAAGTGGGGCTCCAATTCAGGTCTCCTAATTTTCCATTGAAGGTTTTTTTTTTAATAGCCCTCAGGGTGTTCCTAATGTTTCATGGGACTGAAGCACCCTAAACTATTTTGTCCCAATCAACTCCTCTACAAATCATTTCAGAGGTGAATAAAGTGAAATGGGATTAATTAGGACGAGGGTTCTTAAGCTTATTTATGTCTCAGACTCTTTTGGCAGTCTGGGGAAGCCTATGGAGCCATTCTCAGAGCAATGTTTTTAAATGAACAGAATAAAATACACAGGATTACAAAGTAAAGCAATTCTATTGAAATATAGGTATCAAAATATTTTTAAAAACAAGTTCAAGGAGTCTAGGTTGAGAAACCCTGAATTAGGGGAACTTCCAGTCTCTGTTCCCCTCCTTTTTCTGAAAAGTCTTGTCCTGACCCAGAATGTCCATCCAACCACCCCTCACAGGTGCCCTGGGGGATGTCAGATGACTGGGTACTCCTGGATTGAGGAAAGTTAAGTAGCACCTGGGAGGGTGAGGCTGGGAAGGGGGAAGAAGTAAAAAATGCAGGCCTAACTAACCCAGTCTCAGAACCTGACTTCTAGTGCAATGCTCTGGTTCCCAGACCTGAAATCCACGTTCATAGGCTCTAACACTAGAAGACATCAGAAACCATCTTATCCAACCTCCTAATTTCACAGAAAAGGAGAATGAGATTCAGAGAAGGGAAGTGATTTGGTCATGATCCGACAGCGAGTAACAGGACTAAGCTATGAATTTAGGCCCTCTGACTCTAAATCCAGAACTCCTTTCATGAAAACATGCTACCCTTGGCACCAATTTTGAAGGTGAGGTTTTCTATCTCCCTCCCACCCCACAATGGGAATAACCGTACCTTGTGGTCCCTGGAAGACAACTGAAATGATATCTGACATCCTCTTGCAGCTTCTAGGACCCCAGGGAACAGGAGGGACATTGTCCTCTCTGGGATGCCCTCCCTGATACCAACCTACCCCAAACCTAGGGTTTGGGGTAGAAGGGCTCTAAGATCCCATCCAGCTCTGTGAATAGTCAGACTCTGTCATCTAGGGAACCCAAGGAGGTTGGGCAGGCCAACCAGCAGGCTAATCTAATCCCTTAATGCCAGTCACAATGAGATTTTAGGGCAGCCAGTGGCCAGGCTCCATTCAGTGCCAACACAGGGAATTATTCTATTGGAAAGGACCCTGCAGTCCAGCCTAGAGGGAGGTGAGCTCCTCCACGCTCTACCCCCTTTCATTCCCCCATGCTCACCTCAGAGGTGGGAAAGCTGTCCCAGCAGCTAAGACCCTACGTTTCGGTCCTACTGACTTTTTTGGTGGGACTATGGGCAAACTAACACCTTCTTCCACTAGCTGTGTCTACACTACTTCAATCCTGGACTTAAGTTTCCTTCATTTTGGTATAAAGAGTTGGGTCAGAAGGTCTCTAAGATCTCTTCTAGCTCTGACATTCTACATTCTGATATTTTATTTGGTCTATGAAAAATACACACCAGCTTTTACCCTTGGACCCAGGATTTTCTTTTCCCTGGTGGATCTTTTAATAGAAACTAATAATGTTAACAATACCTACTCTCAGCTTGGAGTCAGAGATGGTGGCTCAAGGAGTTTCTACTGCTAAGAAAGGGAGCTCCCTGCTTACTTAGCCGCATGACCCTAACTCTGTCCAAAAGCAAAAGCAATGAACAAGGACTCAGCTTCCCTAGCAAGGGCTGAGAATACTTAGCAAAGGAAGATACCCCAGGCTGGAGTGTGCATGAGTATTTTGCATGTCTTCTTCAGCTAAGAATGGAAGACAGCAAGGCAGGTGAGAGAATGGGGGACCAACAGGGTCAGCCTACCCACCCTCCTACCACGTGCCTACCTCTATGCTTCTGGGCAGTCTGCTCATTGCCAAGTATCTGGACTCCTCCTAGTGGACAGACTTGTCAATACCACCTCCCCCCCCCACCAAGAGTTAGGACCTCCCAGCCAAGAACTTCAGTTACTATCCAATCACAGGGCAGGCTATGCCAATGTTGATTAATTACCAGGTTGGCCAATCTCAGATCAGGAGAGCCTACCATTCCACCTGATCTCCCACCAATCACAGACTATACCTACTCTCTGCCCTTGAATTATAGGGCAGATTCCATCATGGGTCTCAAGGTGGGAAGGACTCCTTTCTTACAAATCATGATCCAGGTAACATTACTGTTTCAGCTATCACAGGGCAAGACCTAACAGTATCCTTCCAATGACAGTCTGGATACACCACCATTGACTACTAATTACAGTCCAAATGCCAACAATATCCCAGCACAAGTCAAAGCACACAATTTTCCCAGGTCTATAATAATAATTATCTGGCACTTAGATAACACTTTAAAGTTCTTTCTGCATATTAATTAAGCCTCACATCAACCCTGTGAGTGGCAAGTATAACACGTATTATTAAAGTGGACAGAGCACTGATTTTGGATTCAGAAGGCCTGCTTTCATCATCATCATCATCATCATCGTCATCATCATCATCATCATCATCATCATCATCATCATCGTCATCGTCATCATCATCATCATCATCTCTTCTGATTATTACCAGTGTGATGTTGGGCAAATTACTTAATCTCTCTAGGCTTCAGTTTTCTCATCTATAAAAAGGAGTTGGACCAGATCATCAGCTCTAAAGCTACCATCTCCATTTTACAAATGTGGAAACTGAGGTGCAGAGAGATTAAGTGATTTTCTCATGGTCACACAGCTAAGAAGCATCATAGGCAGCATCTCCTGACTCCAAGCCCAAAACTCTGTCCACTACACCAGTACAATGCTTACTTAGCACATAGCAGGTGCTTGATAAATGCTTGATGACTTGATTTGTCCATGCTGCTCTAGGCCATCTTCCCTGATATAATAATGGTTGGTTGAAGATTGTGCTTTATCTGTTATCATTAGAGTTCCAAGGTCTCCCCTGTCTTAATGTTGTAGTACCTGTTATCCTATGGCAAACATAATCATGAGGAATCCACTTAGTGCTTATATGCAGCCTACGCTGACCATGTAGAAAAAGCCAGTTCATCAGAACCCATTTTCTTAAAAAATCTTCCTTAAAATATATGTGTGTGTGTACACTATATATACTCTGTGTGTGTGTGTGTGTGTGTGTGTGTGTACACACATGCACATATGATTATCTTGAAAGACAACTGTTGTAAAAGATCGTCTTGAAAGATTCCCATTGCTGGGCAATTTTTCCAAATTGTCGAGAGAGTGAACTAAGTTACAAGCAGGTCAACTCCATGGTTCTAAAAGGCAGGTTTTAAAGAAGACCATCAATGCTCAGTCCTGTGTTCTAGCTCCAGAGCATCCCTGACTAAGACAAACAAATCCACACATCTGACTTCTGCAAAAGGTAGGCTTATAAAGAAATGGAAAGAAAACCCCAGGCAACCACAGCTGAGATTCTGCAAACTTCCTCATCTCTTTGTGATGATTCAGACACATACTTTCCCATTGCATTGCACTATAAACCTTCCTAAAAATGGACTGACTCGACAATTGTACGTCAGAGCTGAATACATTTCACATCTAATCAAAATACCTATTCTCCTCTGACTTGTCATATTGATTCTCTTCTTGGGCTGTGGCCCCATTTGTTTTCCTCTGTGCCTTCAACTGGTAGCTCATAATATTCCTTACCCACTCACTGAAATTCTACTTTCAATCATCAGATCTCATCCAGAATATTGTGTTCAGTTATGAGCACCATAGTTTAAGAAGGACATGGATAATAATAATAGCTAGCATTTACATAGCATTCTAAGGTTTAAAGGCACTTTACAAATATTGTCTGATTTTGTCCTCATAACATCCTGGGAGGTAGGTCTATTATTGTACCTCATTTTATAGATAAGTAAACCAAGGCTGTGGAAGGTTAAGTGATTTGCCCAGAATCACAGAGCTAATAAGTGTCTGAGGCCGGATTTGAACTTAGGTTTTCCTGATTCAAAGTCAAATACTCTATCCACTGTGCCACCCAGCAAGATAGTAACTACAAAGTCATGTCTGACTCTTCATTACCCTTTTTGAGGTTTTCTTGGCAAAGACACAGGAGTGTTTTGCCATTTCCTTCTCCAGCTCATTTTACAGATGAGGAAATTGAGGCAAACAGGGTTCAGTGACTCGCCCAGGATCACACAATTAGTAAGTGTCTGAGGCTATATTTGAACCCAGGTCTTCCTGACTCCAGGCCTGGCACTGTGCCACCTAGTTGCCCAGGAAGGACCTTAAATTCACATCAAATAAGCATCAATTGAAGGAATGTCTAGTATGGAGAAGACTCAGAGAGGTCAAATTAGCTATAATTTATTCCCATCTGTGAGTGATCCACTGGCTTTCTTTTTTTTTTTTAATTCAAATATCAAGCATTTATCTTTTCTTACACTTTGCAAGCTGAGGAAGGATTAGATTTGTTCTGTTTGTCCCTGGGAGCAGCCCCAGGAACATGGGCTGGAAGTTGCCAAGAGGCAAACTTAGGCTACATGCCAAGATACATTTCCTTACAATTTGAGGTGTCCAGAAGTAAAGTTGGCTGTCTATAGGGATAGTAGGAAACTGCCTTCTTGGAGTTCTTCAAACAGACACCACAAGGGGCAGCTAGGTGGCACAGTGGATAGAGCACTGGCCCTGGATTCAGGAGGACCTGAGTTCAAATTCGACCTCAGACACGTAACACTTACTAGCTGTATGACCCTAGGCAAGTCACTTAACCCCATTGCCTAGCAAAAACAAAAAAACAAATAGACACCAGAAGACCATTTTCAGGGTGGAATGGTCATTCCTTTTCTGTTGTGGGTGAGACTAGATATCCTCTGAGGTCCATTCTGACTTTCAAATTTTGTCGAGGCTATGATTATATAATTGCCTATGCAGGCATAGCCCACATAATATTATCTTGACCAACACAGTATAACCAAACTCTAGTACAAATTTGCAAAATCCCAGCATAACATTTTTTGCCCACTTTTAAAATTTCCCCATGGAACTAATTGGTGTCCACAATGTCCAAGGCTGGAGTTACCTATGTTCCTCTTCTCCCAGGTTATCTACCATTTCTAAATGGTGACCAAACCAAATTCTTGGTTCTGTGAAAGCACTTCCCTGATCACTCTATGGATCTAGATGAGGAAGAGTAAAAATCTCTCAGGAAAAACATCTCTTCTGTCGACAAGAGCCAAAGCAACTTAAGAAACACCAGTTAGTCAGTCGATAGTGACTTATAAGCACTCCCTATGTGACAAACACTGTGCTCAGCACCAGAGATACAAAGAAAAACAGTCCCCTGGCTCAAAGTGCCCACAGTCTTATGGGGGAGACAATTTGCAAAAACCTATGCACAAATAAGAGATGCACAAGATAAATTAAGCTTAGTCACAGAAAGAAAGTGTTAAGGTTAAGGAGGACTGGGAAAGGATTCTTGCAGAAAGGGAGACTTTGGCAGAGACTTGAAGGAAGCCAGGGAAGCCACGAGGCAGAGATAAGGAGGGAGAGTGTTCCAGGCTTGGAAGACAACCAGAGAAAATGGAGGCAGGAGATGAAATATTTTGTGCAAGGAAAAGCAAGGACCAGTGTCACTAGACCTAGAGTACATAGAGGAGAATAAAGTGTAAGAAGGCTAGTAGGGTAGAAAGGGGCCAGGTAAGTCAATCAGAAGATTTTATTTGATCCTGGAGGTAATAAGGAGTCACTGGAGTTGACTGTGAATAGGGAGAGTGATATGGTCAGACCTACATTTCAGGAAGATCAATTTGACAGCTGAGGGTAGGATGGACTCATGTAGAGAAAGCCTTGAGGAAGGAAGACCAACCAATAGCCCAGATATGAGAAGATGAGGTCTGACCAGGATGGCGGCAATGTCAGAGAAGAGGAGAGGAGAGGGCATAAACGAAAACTATCATGAAGGCAGAAACAATAGGACCTGACACGTGAATGGTTGTGAGGGTGAGAGAGAATGAGGAGCTGAGGATGACACCAAGGTTATGAGTGTCTGAGTGACTGGGAGAATGTTGACAGTGATAGGAAGATTAGGAAGAGGGGAGGGTTTGGGGGGAAAGATAAGAGCTTAGTTTTGGACATGTTGCGTTTAAGGTGTCTACTGGGCATCAAGTTTGAGCTGTCTAATAGGCAAATTGGAGATACAAGACTGGAGGTCAGGAAAGAGATTAGGGCTGGACAACTAGAATTGAGAATTATCTGCAAAGAGATAATAATTGAAACCATGGAAGCTGATGAGATCACCAAGTAAAATAGCATTGAGGGAGAGAGAAGGCCCAGGACATACTCTCAAGGGACACCCACCATTAGCAGGAATTACATAGATGAAGATACAGCAAAGGAGACTGAGAATGAGCAGTCAGACAGATGGGAGAACTGGGACAGAGCCTCACTTACAAAAATCTATAGAGAAAAAGGTTTCAAGGAGAAGAGAGTGATCTATACTGTCAAAGGATGCAGAGAAGTCAAGATGGATGAACATCGAGGAAAGGCGATTAGGTTTGACAATTAAGAGATCATTAGCAACTTTGGAGAGAGCTGTTTTGATTGAATAATGGGATCAGAAGCCAAACTGCAAAAAGTTAAGAGAGGAAAGGAAGTGAAAACCTTTAATGTAGAGTGCCTTTCTAAGGCCACTAAAGGGAGGAGCTAGCTAGTGGGAAATGGATGGGTCAAGTGAGGGTTTTTTGAGGATGGGGAGACAAGGGCAGGTTTTAGGTGGCAAAGAAGTAATGTGTAGACACATTGGCTAAAGATAAGTAAGAAAGTTGGGAGAGCTCTATCACAGAAAAAAGATTAGGTTTCATTCCATAGAATGTCAACTCCTCGGGGGTAGAGATTGTTTCATTTTTGTCATTGTATGTTCAATGACTCTCAGGCCTTCTCCAACCTTTGTTTTGGAAGAGGACAAGTAGACTCCTTAGGGAATTGTTTTTAAGTGAGGCAGAGTTGTACAAAATCATTGGCTTTACCCTCTCTTCCGTTGCTAGCAAGACAAAAGTCAGGGTGACTGGTGATGATCCAGGATGCAGTGGATGACCTTGGAGTCTTTAATGTCTGACCAAGCTCTAGGTGCTTCACAGCACCACCTGCTTCTGGGTTAGCCAATCTGCTGAGGTGGTTTTAGGAGTGTGGCCCCTGCACATGCTATGGCTTCTTAGAGCCACAGATGAGAGCTGGGTGAAGATGGACACCAAAGGTGGATGAGTAGGCCTGAAAAGGACACAGCAAGCCCTCACACCAGAGGTGCTAGACCTCCCCAAACACCCTATACACCCCTAGGCCTTAATAAATGCTCCTTCATTGACTGATTGATCAGAAAGGCTTCCTTGGGAAATACTGACAACAAAGAACTCCCCTCCATCCACTCTGCCCTGGGAATGGCACCAAAAAAGGTAGAATTAGATTCTTCCAGTTTCATGATTGATGAACAAATAGGTTATGTAGTAGAATTGGCACTGGACAGGTATAAGGAGGCAGGTTTCAGTGCTCCATCTGCTAACTCATATGACCTTGGCCAAGTCAATTGTCCTCTCTTGGGCCTTACTTTCCACCTCCATAACATGAGCAGGATGGACTAGGTAGTTTCTAAGGTATCATCTAATTATGACATTTCATGTTCTATCCCAGATATGTAAGCTTCAAGATTCACTCTCAACAAATAGCTAGTCTCGCCTCAGACTAGAGATACCTCCTTCCACTCCCAACCTCCAGAACCTGTTTTTTCTCTACTCCCTAAACCCTTTATTTTGCTTTCTTTTCTATTCTTTTCCTAGGCAATGTTTAAAGTGCTGGACTTGTAATGCTCAGAAAGAGAAGCATTTGAATCATGCCTCACACACTTAGTTGTGTAACAATGGGCAAGTCACTTAACCCCTGACTGCTTCAGTTTCCTCATATATAAGATGAGGTAATAATAAGTGTTAAGTGGTACAGTGGACAGAACACTGGACCTGGAGTCAGGAAGATCTGAGTTCAAATCTAGGCTCAGATACTTCCTGTGTGACCTTGGGCACCACCACTTAACTTGTGTTTGCCTCAGTTTCTCCATAATAATAATAGCACCTACCTGGAAGGGTTGATGTGAGGATCAAATGAGACTATATTTGTAAAGCACTTAGCACCTTGCTTGACACACGGTAGGTGCTATATAAATGCTTATTCCCTTCTCTCTATTGTTAATAGGTTAAGAGTAGCACCTAGGGCAGCTAGGTGACACAATGGATAGATTGCAGGGAGGGCCTTGTATTAGGAAGACTCATTTTTCTGAGTTCAAGTCCGGCCTCAGACACTTACTAGCTGTGTGACCCTGGGCAAGTCACTTAACCCTATTTGCCTCAATTTCCTCAACTGTAAAATGAGCTGGAGAAGGAAATGGCAAACCACTCCAGTATCTGTGTCAAGAAAACCCCAAATGGGGTCACAAAAAGTCAGACAAGACTGAAAAACAACTGAACAAGTAGCACCCACCTCACGGGTTGTTGTGAGGATCAAAAGAGAAAACATGTAAAGTGTTTGCAAATCTTAATGCTACCACGACTCACAGCAGTCTTCCATTCTTCCCCTCCCATTCGGGGGCAAAAAAAAATCCCTTCCTCATTCAGCAGCCCTCAGATAGTAGAATTAACATCTCATTGAGTTGTAGATGAGCTATTGTTTCAGGCTACAGTTTGTCCAAGTCGGGACAAAGGGTTTAAACTAGGGCCAGCAATCTAGGGGTGTGGTGATCTCATGAGATAGGGAGGCAGCTCTGGTCCTTCAGTCTGGGCAGCCTAGGGAAGAGGGATTGGGGGTACTGATTTAAGGGGGTACTTCCAGGAACACTCAGCCAGCTAGGTAGGGGAGGAGGGAGGAATGTATTCAATAATGGCGATGAAAAAATAATGGGGATGTAAAAAGTTATCAAGAAAAATGTTTTAGAAGAATTATAATATTTCAAAGTTGTTTGAAGGACCTCAAAGTCATTGAACAATACAGTTTCTGAATAATTAAAAATGAATATCACCCAGATTGGGTCACTGGGAGTGTGAGCAGTTTGTAACACATTTTAAATGAGGAATTTTAAAAGACAGTTGGAGTAAAACATGTCAGCAAATATATATGTATATATATGTATATAGATAGATAGAAAGATAGATAGATAGATAGATATAGATATACACACACACATATACACACACATATACATATACGTATATATACATACAAAATATGAATGGAAAAGGTGGGATGGTCATATTGTGAGAGAAAGAAATAAAGCCTGTGTACTTTTCAAATAATGATGACTGTTACCATTTAGGGGCAGCTAGGGATCACAGTGGATAGAGTGAAGGACTTGGAATCAGGAAGACTCATCTTCCTGAGTTCAACTCTGGCCTGAGACACTTACCAGCTGTGTGACCCTGGGCAAGTCTACCCTGTTTACCTCAGTTTCCTCATGTGTAAAATGAACTGGAGAAAGAAATGACAAACCACTGCAGTATCTTTGCCAAGAAAACCCTAAATGGGGTCATGAAGAGTTGGACACAACTGAACAAACAAAAAGCATTTATGTGGTGCTTTAAGGTTAGCAAAGCACCTTACAAATACTATCACACTTTATCCTCATAACAAGCCTGGGAGGTGGGTACTACCAGTATTCATATTTTACAGATGAGGAAATTGAGGCAGTTTGAGTGGGTCACCCAGCTACTGTCTGAAGCCAATTTTAACTCAGCTGCCTGAGATGCTCAGATGTCAGGGGAAAGTAAATAGGGAACATCAGAATATAGAGGATGTGAACCAGAGCAGCACAAGATGGGCAAGTATTTGAATATTTGAAAATATTTAGAAGTATCTGGATTTAGAAGGGACCTCAGAAGGCATCTAGTCAAATTTTGAGCTGAAATAGGAATTTTCTTTATAATACCCCAAGTATTCACTTATCCAACCTCTTTGCTTGAAGTTCTCTACCTGATAAAAAGCCCGTTCCATTATTGGGCAGCTCTGATTTCTAGGAAATTCTTCTATTATTTAGCTTATATCTGCTTCCCTAAATTCCCAAGACCAAAGTGACTATTTGTCATTAAGGCATTTGTCTCTACAAAGCCCAGGTTGAAAGGCACTCTGTTAGCTGGAAGATGAAAAATGACTAATTTTTTCATTGGAATCATATCAGCCTGTAGTAAGAGGGGCTGGAGAAAGAAAGGGGCTATTGTGTTTTGATCAAAGTCTGTCATGGAGAGATACTCAAAGCAGGAGAGGAAGGAGTCACAAATTGGGGAGGAGGGCTATCAGGATGGGGACTTGTTTCTAGGTTTCTGTTAAGGGAGGATGCATTTAAAGACTCTGGGACCTCTGCCCCAAGTTGGCTACAGCATGATTTTACCAGTTGTAGGAAGAAAGTCCTAGAAATATCTAATCCTCCTCACCTCCACCCCTATCCTCGTGCTAATTTAGCCAAAAATCTTTATGCTGTTTTAGTGTCCCTGGGTCCTTCAATAAAATATAACACCCTAGGACACACAGTCTATCTTCTTTGTTCTAAGGCCTTCCAGCTCTGACATTCTATGTCCTAAAGTCTCTTGTGACATTATAAGATTCTATAAGATGGGGCAGGGGGGAGAGAGATTTTGAAGAAGATGATAGGCAAGAGGAAGTTCATAAAATGCCCTTTGTCTCTTATCTACTCCACAATTTCCTCCTGTCCCTTTTCTGTCCAGGGCTTCCTTGTAGGTCCTGGATAACAAGGGCCCAAGGAACATGCCATCAGCTCTTCTCTAACACAGACTAATTTCTCCCCATTTCGCTGTCTCCTACCCGAGAGTGTTTGGATAACTCTTAAACGGCCCCTTCTCTAGCTCTCGCCTCTGTAACTGCTGCTGCCCAGTGGGCTCCCCTTTTCCGGGGCCTGGGAGGTCATCCCCACCCTAGTGGCCTCAGACTTGGCAGGCTCCGCTGCAGACAGAGGCTCAAACAGTGGCCTGTCTGCACCGAGGACTGATGTTTACCTAGAGGAGTAGCCTGGGGAGACAAGAGAGGGAAAACCTGGCCAGGCCATACTTAGAAGGCTGCAGGCTTCAGCCGCCTTCTAACTCCTTGTTCAGTAATCTGGGGATGTTAGACTACATGGCCTTTGAGGTCCCTTTCAGCTGTAGATTTATAATCTTATTGTCCTATGATCTTCTGCCAGCCCTGGGCTCCACCCTAATCACAGACCTGTCTGGAGATGAAACTGGCACAGACCGCATCCTAAGGGTCCTATGGGGCTCTGGGCAAGTCACTTAACCTGTCTGAGACCCTTGATCCCCCATCCGCACAATGAGGATAATATTGCTTGTACTATACCTATCTCCCAAAGTTGTGAGGAAAGAGCTTTTTGAAGTGGCATAGAGATGTGAGTTGTTATTATCATGCCCACTTTCTCTTCTGAGTTTGATGACAGCCCCATTGAGGTACCTAGATCAGATGTTATTAATTTCCTTTTTGCAAATGAAAGAGAGGGGGAAGAGGAATTTATATAGTACCTACTATATCCCAGGCACGGTGCTAAGTGCTTTAAAAATATTATCTCATTTGATTCTCATAACAATTCCTCAAAGGAGGTGCTGTTATTTCCCCCATTTTATAGTTGAGGAAACTGAGGTAAATAGAGGTTATGTGATTGGTTTAAGTTCACATAGCTAGTAAGCCGCAGAAACTCAAATGAGCCTCAAAATCGACTTGCCCCAGGCCACTGATCTAATTAATGGCAATACTGGTGGCATAATGAGCAATGGAAAGACCTTTAGCAGGTATCAATTTTAGCAGGTCAGGTGACATGCTTGGGAGCAATGATGTAAAAGGCATCTCGTAGGCCACGGTTGAGCAAAGAGGTGGTCCGGTCACATTACTGAGAATGAATTCAGGAATTGAGGGTCCTCAGTCCTGGGGTCCAGTCCTAGAAGTTATCCAGAACTTTGTGAGCTCTGCATCTCTCAGTTCCCTTCTCTGTAAAAACAATTGACTGGACTAAATGATATATAAAGTTCCTTCCAGCATGAACGTTCTCTGTTCTAAAGGCCTTACCAGCTTTCAGCAGTCTATGTTCTACAGGCCCTTCCATATCTGTCTCTTCCAACTCTCAACTTTCTATACTCTGGGGCCCTCTGAAAGAAATGACAAGACCAGACAACGGTTACTCTTATCTATGCATACATAATTAGAGTGGAAGAAAGGAGGAGACAACATGCAAATAAATACATGCAAATAAGCTATATACAGGATAAATAGGAAATAATTAACAAAGAGATGGTACTAGAATTAAGAGGGGTTGGGAAAGGCTTTCTTAAAAAAATGGGATTTAAGATGGGACTTAAAGGAAACCAGTGAGGTCAGTAGGCAGAGTAGAGGAGGGAGAACATTCCCAAAACAGGGGGACAGCCTGAGAAAATGCCTGGAAATGAGAGATAAAGTGTCTTGCTTGTGAAACAGCCAAGGGGCTGATCCATTATCACAGAATGATAGAACTAGAGCTGGAGAGGCAGCATGACTGATAGACAGACAGATGGATGGACAGACAGACGGATGGATGGACAGACGGACGGACAGATGTACAGACAGACTGATGGATAGATAGACAGACTGATTGAATGATTTAGATGCACTGAGACAGATACACAGACAGAGCAATAGACAAATTCTCATCCTTTTAACTTTCAACTCCCTCCTCTCATGTTTCTTATATACTTATTTGTGGACATGTCCTCTGCAACCCTATAGAATGTAAGTTCCTCGAAGATGGGAGTATTTCACTTTTATTAATTTTTAAAATTTTTAAATTCTCTTATGAAATGTGTCCTTTGAGTGAGGTTTGAAAAAAATATACCTTTTGTGTACATGAGGTTTCATTTCTATTGATCCTTTTTGCAGGAAATTTTGTTTTCTAAAAAGAAACAGTGCACATGTACTGTTCATGCCTACTGGAATTACATTAGAGAATTTTGATTGGACTACTGGCTAGGCTACATAGCCTGCATGTGTTTGGGGGCCAGTGACTTCATCTTTTTTTGGCCTCATCTGTAAAATGAGGATCTGGACTAGATGATCTTAGATGCTCTTCATTTTTAAATCCTATGATTTCAGCATTTCTTTTTCAACTTTCTTGTTTTCTTGCTGTTCCTCAAATAAGACACTCCCATCTCCCAGCTCCATGCACTTTCACTAGCTCTCCTCCATTCCCGGAATTTTCTCTCTCTCTCTCTCTCTCTCTCTTCATCTCCATACCTTAGCTTCTCTGGCTACCTTTCTTCAAGTCCCAGCTAAAATCCCTCCTTCTACAGTGCTTAATATACAAGGTAAAAACAAACCAACAAACAAACAAATAGATAAATAAAATAAAATCCTGCCTCCTACAAGAAACCTTTGCCAGTCCTCCTTCATGCTGGTACCTTTGCCGTGCTGATTATCTTCAGTTGATCTTGGATATATCTTGTTTGTACACACTACATAATAGGTACACGGTACATACATAATTTGTACATACGTGTTGTCTCCCCCATTAGACTGTGAGCTCCTTGAGAGCAAAAACTGTCTGCCTTGCTTTAGAGCCTTAGCACTTAGTACAGTGCCTGCTACATAGTAAGCACTTAATAAATGCTTGTTGATTGACAGAGTGATTGGCCTGGCTTCCTGGGAATGGGTTCAGCCTGGTTAGGAAGGTGGCTGGACTCTGCCTCTCTTCTTTCATATGTCCAACACTTTCTTTGCTAGGATTAAATAGAGCTTCCTAGACTCAGCATCTCTTTTATCCTCCCATCCTTTACAAAAGGAGCCAAGACATTCTCGTTCTCATATCCCCCCCACCCCCACCCCAGGGCTTTTCTAGCCATAGCACTTTCTAGTTATAAAATGCTTTCATAGGTCTCCTCTGATCCAGATAACATTGTGAGATAGGAAGGGAAGGGATATTATTCCCATCTTACAGATAAGAGAAGTGAAATGACACAAGTCGCAATTATCCAGTATTAGGACCCTGATTGCTTCTATTTCTGTTGATGGTACCACAATCCTCCCAAGTCTCCTGAGGCTGGAAACCTTAATCACATTTGCTTTTTCTCCCTCACTATCCCACTTCTCAAATCTTGCCCTTCCTATTTCCAGAACATCTCCCACATTGCCTCTATTTTTTTTTAACGTCACCAACCTAGTTTGTGACCACATATGTATATATATATATATGTGTATGTGCGTATGCATATATCTATGTATGTATGTATGTGTGTGTGTGTGTGTATACACACACACATATATATATATAAAATATATATATATATAAAATATATATATATATAAAATATATATATATATATATAATAAAAACCTCCTAACTGGTCTGCCAGGACAAAGTGACAGGACTGCCAAAATAATCTAAGGCATGAGTAGAACCATATCATTCCAAAGCCTTATTGGCTCCCAGGTTTCCCATGGGACAAAATATAAACTCTTGGTTGAGCTAAAGGCCCACAGATTCACAGATCTAGCACTGGAAGGGACTACAGAGGCTCCATTTTGCCGATAAAGAAACTGAGGGACAGGTGGCAATGTGACCTACCCAAAGTCACACAGATAGTAAGGGGCAGAGGGAGGATTTGGATCCAGAGTCCTCTGTCTCCAAAGCCAGCACCCTTTCTTCTGTACCATTCTGTTTTCCTCTATCCATTCCAAACTACTTTTTCTGCATTATTTTATATTATTCTCTTTCATACACTCTATATATGTATCCCAAAAATTGTAGTGTGGTTGTAAGTCAACAAAAGTTAAAACTAGTCATCTAGGTGGCACAGTGGGTCAGGCCCTGGAGTCAGGAGGACCTGAGTTAAAATCTGGCCTCAGACACTGGCTATGTGACCCTGGGTAAGTCACTTAGCCCTGATTGCCTCCGAAAAAAATTTAAAACTTCACTAAGACTTTTGGGGCACCCTATATAGTTGAATTGATTGGAACTATTGGCTGCTCTCCACTATTGTCCTGCCATCCCATTTGCCTCAGTTAGCTCCTATTCATGAAAAAGTACTGAATTCCCTCGTTATCTTCACTTACTGAAACATTTCTCTTACTTTACCTCTCAGGTGAAGTTTCACCTCCTCCATGAAGCCTTCTCTGATCCTATTCCTCTTCTCTGCTAGTCCAGGTAAAAATGATCCTTCCTTCCTTACACTTTCCTAGAGCACCCCATCCTGGTCTCTCCTTTGTCATTATCATAAAATCACAGAACTACAGCATGCATGATAGATGCATGGATAGATGTAAGACAAACAGATTACTGGATAGACAGCCAGATAAACAGATAGACAGATTGAGAGAGATAGACATACTGAAACCAAGACACAGAGAGAGAGCAATAGGGAAAACATGTAGTAAGTACTTACTAAAACAGAATGCTAGATGTGGGGTTAGGAAGACCTAGGTTCAAATCTTGCCTCAAATATTTACTATCTCTTGTGATCCTGAGAAAGATATTTAACCTTCTTTTGGCCTCAGTTCTTCATCTGTGAAATGAAGATATTGAAGTAGATGACCTTAAATGTCTCTTCCAGCTCAGGATTTGAACTCAGGTTTTTGTGACTCCAGGCCCAGCACTCTACTGGCTGTAGCATTTAACTCTCACTTTGTAGATCTGCTACCCAGATATCCATAGAATATGCAGTTCTGACCATTTATGTTCTAGGCTCTTTTTTAGCTCTGACAGTTTGTGAAAGGAAGTTATTTAGATGCAAGCCTAGACTTTAATCAACCTTCTCCCTCAGAGGGAGAAGAGGCCAAACTTCCAACCTATGGATACAACATAGCACATGGCTCATAGCTCAAGCCCCAAATCCGTGTCTAGCTAGGGATCTCCAGGTTCTAGGGAAGTGAGGAAAATTCTCTAGAGCACTGGTTTCTAAACTCTTTTTGACTGAACAGTTCTATTAGTAAAAAATGCTTAAGGATGCACCCCCAATATGTAGATGTTATTATATAAATCCTCCACCCCCTTCTCTTCCCTCATGGTCAGTCTGTTACCAAGGCCCATTGATTTCATCTTTGCAACATCTCTTATATAGGCCCCCTCCTCTCTTCTGACACCACTGCCATTTTAGCACAGGCCCTCATCACCTGAACTATTGCAATAGTCTGCTGGTGGCTCTGCCTGCCCCAAGTCTCTCCCTACTCCAATCCATCCTCCATTCAGCCACCAAAGTGATTTTCCTAAAGCACAGGCCTGGTCATGTCACTTCAACCACTCCCCCTACACTCAATAGACTCCAGTGTCTCCCTGTGGTCAGGATCAAATACAAAATCCTATTTGACATTCAAAACTCTTCATAACCCAGCCCCTCCTACCTTTCCAGTCTTCTTATACCTTACTTCCCAACTTGTACTCTGCAATCCAAAGACGCTGGAGCATCCTGGCTGTTCTCTCTCAGTTCCAGGCATTTTCTCTGACTGATCCCCATGCCTAGAATGCTCTCCCTCCTCAACTCTACCTACTGACCTCAATGGCCTCCTGTAAGTCCCAACTTAAATCCCATCTTTTTAAGAAAGCCTTTCCCAACCCCTCCTAATTCTAGTACCATCCCTCTGTTAATTATTATAATTTGCATGTTGTCTCCCCTATTAGATTGTAATCTCCTTGAGGGTAGGAACCATCTTTTGCTACTTTTTATATCCCCAGTTCCTGGCACTTAATAGGTACTTAAGAAATGTTTGTTCATTGATTGATATACTTATTTATAAATTACACACTGTTAACACACTACTAATTATAGGCATTGTAAAGCTAATGTAAAATATAGAAATAGATAAACATGAAATGGTATTTGATCCTACAGTCAATAGGATGCTACTGTAGTTTATTGAGTAGGGGAGTGGCATGGTCTGACCAACCCTTAAGGAAAATCACTTTGGCGGCTGTGTAAAGGCTCTACTGGAATGGAAGAGCTGAGGTAGGGTGATCTGGACTGTAGGCATGAGTAGAGAGAAAGTGACAGGTTCCAGAGATGTGGTAGAAATGACAAGACAAAAATGGTTTTTCTTAACTGTATGCATGCAGAAATGTTGCACTCCTTCCCTAGTAGAATGTAAGCTCTTGGGGGTCAGGGACCCTCAGATTTTAGGGTATCCCCAGCCCCTAGAATAGTGGCTGGCACTTATGGAACACTTACTAGATGTACAATAGATTAATGGAGGTCTCTTCCAGCTCTGCCACTCATTTGTTCTAAAGGTGCTTTGAGCTCTAACAATTTGTCCTTTGAATGATCCTTTATTGCATATTCCCTCCTTGAGAGTGTTGCACAATCTAATCACATTTTCTCATCCTTCCTGATTCTTGTTTTTTTGTTCAGGTACTCCCACAAATCCTCCACAGGGGATCTACCGAACATATGGGAGGCTTCCTATTGGGTCTTTTAACATTTCAAACACACCTAAGGGCAGCCATATTACTCAGTTGCATGGCCTGTAAATCTCTTTTTTCCAGTTATATGCAGGGATAGATAGGGATAGGGGGCAGACCTGCGATTTCATTGCTGTTGGGAGCTCCCAATGAGAAAAGCTCCTTCTGCCAATGCAGGTTGACACCTTCTCTATAAGTGAGATGGGTTGGAGAGCTCTCTAGACCACTGAAAGTTTAAGCATCTTGCCCAATTTTAAGTATATGTCAGAAGTGGGACTTGAACCCTGATTTGCTGAGCTCGGCATCCAAGGTTATGTACTTGATGAAATCTTTAACGCCATTTTAAAATGTAATAACTGTTGAGATGCTGTAGCCCACACAAACATTTCTAAAAGTTCAGTGAAAATTCTTGAAGGGCTTTTGGGACATTCTCAGTTTAAAGATCAACCATCTGACACCTCCTTTATCAGGTCAACTCAGAGAATAGAACAGATAACTGGATAACACCTCTAGCAGAATGGGGGTGGGATGTGGAAAGGGGGAAATATGCAAGCCCAGGCTGGGGTCTATCTTCTGGTCCAGATTGAGCAGCTTCATGCCAGACTCTACAGGGTGCTCCAGTCTGTTCACCTTACTTTCCCCCTCTATAACCTGGGACAGTGGGAAGAGGGAGTTAGGAGTGGCCAGGAAGTTCAGGTGTTTATATTTTAAAAAACCTCCCAGGGTGGCTTTGGTCTGTGAATCGAGCCCAGAAGACAAAGCCCCAGATGGTCCCAGTGGGGCAGGGGGAAGGAATCACACACAAAAAGTCAGCTTTGCTCAAATAATCCTTTTCTCTCCCCCTCTTGCTTCCCTCCCTTCCATGAATTTAGAAATTGGGGACCCATAGACCTAGGGTCTAGTCCTAGAAGTTGCCCAGGACTTTGTGAGCTCTGGGTCTCAGTTCCCTCCTCTGCAAAAACAATCGATGGACTAAATGATATCTAAAGTTCCTTCCAGAATGAACATTCTCTGTTCTAAAGGCCCTACTAGCTTTCAGCAGTCTATATTCTAAAAGCCCTTCCCCATTTGACGCTCTATGTTCTGAGGCCTGTTCCAACTCACAACCTTCTATATTCCGGGGCCGCTTCAAATCTTAACATTCTGCATAATAAAGTCCCGTCAAGCTCTAACATTTTATAACTTTATTAAGGGAAACTGTCCAGTCTAAGGAAAGTAAAATGCTCAATCGGGACATGGTTATTGTGACCTAGGGTAAATCAGTTTATTTCTCTGGGCCTCAGTTTCCTCATCCATAAAATTAGGATGTTGGACTAGGTGACCTCTGGAATCCCTTCCAGCTCTGAATCTATGACTTAGCGATGGAAGTGTGCATACCCAGCCCCTGGAGGCAACAGAAGCTGGGGGCCATGTACCACCACTTCCCACACTCAGGCCCTCCTTTGGAGCCAAGCCCATGGCCCGGCTCACTGCCGGGACTAGGGGGCAGCAAGGCCCAGGAAAGGCCCCAACCTAAGAGGGGGAAAGTCACAACTCAGGCACCTGCTTCTGGACCGGGAATATCTGGGGTGTCTGGAGCCAGTCACAACTTCACGTCCGGCAGCCACCTTTGATCCCCCAGGCCCAGTGGCCAGCCCTGCAGAGACCGCCTTCCTGCCAACTGCTTTGTGCAGGACTTCTCCCAGTTCTAGGCCACTGGGCTCCACTTACCCCCTAATTCGGCACTGACTTCCACCCTCTGCCCCGGTTCAGGATCCCAAGACCCAGAGAGGGAGAGAGGAAAAACAGTCACTCACCCCGCCCACCCCCAGAGGGAAGGTTGTGAAGGGAAGATGGCGGCCAGCCCTGGGACGTACTCACCATAAGGGTTGTCCACACTGGCCCCTATCGGCATATTTACACTGACCATCTCCCCGCCTGCTGGTTGGGCACATATACTGGGGACCGACCCCAAAGCTGAGTGGAGAACTGAGGCAGCCTGAGAGTGGGGCCAGTCGGGAGGGAAGGAGGGAGGGACAACCGGCCCAGGGAGGGCCCAGTGGCCTGTGTTATCTTATTGATTCTCTTAATCAGGGCTAATGTGGGTGGGGATGTTAAATTGTAACCAGTCTCTTAGGGAAACAGATCTGCAGGGGACTGTCGCTGTAGCCATAGTAACAGCCGGGAAGCTGGAACTTAGGAGGGCTTTTACAGCTTGCCTTGCACCTGGATCTGGGGAGAGAGACAACCCTGGGACCCAGCAGGCAGGGAGGGACAGGGACAGACTGGGGTGTGGAGGTGAGAGTCCAACCTGCACCCAGGATGAGAGACACAGGTCCTGAGCTTTTATTGCCGGGGGGCCCAGACCCAGGAAAACAAAGGACTGGCTGTGTGAGGGTGAGGTGGGGGGGGGAGGTGGAGAGGGGTGAAGGTCTGAGGGAGACAGGAGGGGGACATCCTCCTTACCCAACCCCACCCTATTGCCTGGATTCATGGACAGGAGGAAGCACGCTCAGAATAATAACCCAACCAAAGGGAAAGGTCTGAATTTAATATTTAGAGGGGCAGCCTGAATTTTACCCCCAGCTCTCCCTGATCTTTACACCCTCAAATGTGTGATATTATTGTTCAAGACCTGGGTTCTAATCTTGTCCAGAGCTGAGAAGTTTATTAGTTATAATATCTGTATCTATCTATTTATCTGTCATCCACAGTATATTTATACACACATATTCAGGCACAGCAAAGAGTTAAATAGACTTTTCAAAAGCAAAAGTCGTCGATGTTGACAACAATAAAACTGTCCTTGGCCCTATGAATCGTAGGCTCATAGAACCACATAATGTCAGAGCTTCGAAGGATTTTAGAAAAAGTTTTCCGAACTATAGGGCATGCTCCGGTGGAGGTGGAGGGTAATGAAAGACCTACGGAGAGTAGGAATAGTTGCCAATGTTATTGGATATTGTCAAGTATGACTTTAGCTTGACTACATCAACTTTTTTTTAACTTTTTTTTTTTGAAAGAAAACAAAATTCCAAAGTCAACAAAAGCAAGAATATCACAGGGAATTCAAATTTGCTCCAGCTAGTAGGAGGTGACAGAAGGGGATCATACCATGATGGGTGGGGGACAGTGGGCACAAGTATGCAAACAGAGGTGTGTTGGTAAATCTTTAACAACCAGTCCTCCGAAAAAGAAAATGTTATACAATGACATACTTTAAAGTTTAATTTGCATTATTAACATTTTTCTCCATCATTTTCCTAAGTCTAGACAACCCATAAAATGATAAATCAAACCCTGATTTGTAGGTTTGCCCATTTTTGAGGCATAAATGATCACATTGAAAATTTAACAATCAGCTTTCTAGAGCATATATGAGCTGGCTCCAGCACATCCTGGGCTACAGGGGATAATTCTCTTTTGCCTCCCTTTCTCCATCTCACTGCCTCAGTGACTCTCCAAGTAAACCCCATCTTCCCCTTCTCGGAGGTCCAGCACTTGGCCAAAAGTAGAAACTAATGTTGATCTGATGTCTTCCCATTACCTCCACCCTGCACTGAGTGGGGCTTCAGCCCCTGTTGCCTACATAAATACAGGGGCTCCAAGAAAGACTCTGGCAATCAAATACTGGAGTACCAACCTACAGTACCCATTAAAGACCTCTCTCCCATCTCTCCTCCACTAAGGAGGTTCCCAGGCTTGGCTGGCAGAGTTGAGGGTTCAGGAAAGTAGTGGCAAGTTCACCACTGTTTTTTCTCCTTTGCTTTTGGAAACCAGTAGAATTGACAGTGCTGGATTTCGAGTCAGAGGAGATAAGTTAAAGTCCTCTTCTGCCACTTACTACCTACCTATGTCACTTTGGGCAAGTCATTTCAACTCTCTGGGCCTCAGTTTCCTTAACTGCAAAATGTGGAAGTTGGATTTGATTACCTCAAAGTTTCCTTCTATGTCTGTTTCTATGATGCATGTAGTGATTCTAAATGGAATTTAGTGATTGTTTACATTATTTTTATCAGGAGTTTAAGATTTGTTTGTATGCTGTTATAAAATTACAATGTTATTAACACTATTGAATAAATTAAACCAAGAAAATTATTTTAGTAGATTGCTTTAAGAAAAGTGGCCAGTTTTTGTTAAGATGCCAGGCCCATCTGGGGAATTGTTGATAATTTCTATTTCCATTCCATAATCACTAGAGATATCTTACTTTTCTAAAATTCTACTTAGGTCCTAAATTTCTTTCTTGTTTATTTTTGGTTAGATTTGTCTAGGTCTGACAATAGTTTTATTGTCTACCTCTCCACATAATTAATTGAGCTTTTCCTTTAAGTTTTTAATTACTATGCCATTTAGTTTAGGTACATATATATGTACATATACATATTTACAGATATTTACAGCTAGGTTGGTATAGTAGAGAGAGTGCTGGTCCTGGAGTCTCATCTTCCCTGAGATCAAATCTGTCCTCGGATATGTGACCCTGGGCAAGTCACTTAAACCTGCTTGCCTCAGGTTCCTCATCTATAAAATGAGCTGGAGAAGGAAATGGCAAAACACTCTAGTATCTTTGCCAAGAAAACCCATATAGGGGTCATGAAGACTCAGATATGACGGAAAAAAGACTGAAATACAGATATACATTGAGTATTGATTTTGATTTATTGTATAGGATACCTTTAAGCATAATGTAATTTCTCTGTTTATCTCTTCTAATTATGGCAACCTTATTGAAAATCATGACTGCTACTATTGTTTTTATGGGTTTAGGGAAAACAGGCAAATTAATGCACTATTGGTGTAGTTGTGAATCAGTCCAGCCATTTTGGAAATAATATGGAACTATGTCCCAAAATGTACTAAATTGTGCATACCTCAGTTTGACACAGCAATACTAACACTAGGCCTATACTCCAAAGAGATAAAAGAGGGAAAAGACCAATATTTATGAAGATATTTATAATCAGTCTTTTTGGGGATGGCAAAAGAATTGGAAACTTAGTGGATGTCCATCAATTGGGAAATGGCTGAATAAAGTACAGTGTATAAATGTAATAGAATACTATTGTGCTAAAAGGAATTATGGAATGGACAGTTTTAGGGAAATGGGAAGATTTGTATGCACTGATACAGAATGAATGAGCAAAACCAGAATAATTTCTACAGTAACACCAGGAGTATGCTAATAAATGTTTAACAATTAGTTTTCTGAAAATGCACCACACAGTTCCATTTTCTCCATCACTTTCTTCAATCAACAAAAAAAAAATCAATTTGTAGCCTTGGCTGATTTCTGATTGTGTAAAGGCTCACACTGAAAATTTAACAATCAACTAGCTCTAGTACAATCCTAATAACACCACCATTGAACAAATGAACAGCTTTGAAAGACTTATCCAGGCAATGACCAAACATTATTCCAGAGGATTGATGATGAAGAATGTTGCCTTCTTCCTGAGAGGGAGGTGATGGACTTGATAAGCAAGATGAGGCACATAGTTTTGGACATGGGCAGTGGCCTAATTTGTTTTGCTTGACTAAGCATATTTAACAATTACGAGAGGTTTTTTGCTTTTTAAATTTTTTTTTTTCAGTGGGGAAGAAGGGAGGTTAGGTGAAGAGAAAATAAATGCTTTTTAATTGAAAAATAAATTACATTTCATTTTAAAAGTGGAAAAACCTTTGTTGTTGTTTGTTGTTGTTGTTAAAAAGGGAGGCCTTGATGCATGAAGTTTGGACATCAGGATTTATACATTAAGTTATAAAATGCCAGTACTGGATAAGAATTTGGAATAAGCCATCAGCTGGAAAGAGCCTCAGAGTTCATGAAAAGAGGACTGGGTTTGGCTCTGCTACTTACTATCTGTTTGAGTTTGGGAAAGTCACTTCATAGGAACATGAGATCATAAGATCACGCCTTCTTAGTTTCCTTTGCTAGATCCATGTCATGTCTTCTATTCTTGGTAATACTCTAAGGCTCTGCCCTGGGATCTCCAATTTTCTCTTTCTCTACTCTTTTCCTCATCAACTCTCATGAGTTTAGTTGCTATTTCTATGCAGTGAGTCTCAGAGCTGTACATCCAGACCCAGTCTTTCTCCTGAGCTCCAATTTTGCAACACTATTGGACATTTCAAACTGGATATCCCACAACTAAAAAAAAAATTCAGACAAAAAAATGGAGAGAGAATGATATATTCTTTTACTACAACTCTCTAGAGAAAAGAAAGAGTATTTATACCAGGAAAGAGCCTAGGCAATGAGTCAGTAGTAGGGTGAAGGGGGCAAATAGGAGTGGTTGAATAATCCTGTGCACCATACCAGCCTGATAATGCTACACTCGTATTCATTTTATATGTATCTACGTAAGTACATGTTGACTCTCCCAATAGAATGCAAACTTCTTTGTTGTTTCATTTTGTCTTTGCATCCTCGCTGCTTGGCACAATGCCTGGCACATAGTAGGCCCTTAATAAATGCTTGTTGATTGATTGAAAAGATCGTAGGATCATAGATATAATGATAGAAGAAACTCCAAAGGCCACCGAGTCTGATTCTCTCATTATACAACGGAAGAAACTGCTAAATTATATAGGTTGTGTAAGGTCCAGAACTCCCCCACGTAGGGAACCCTGTACTTCTCCCCTAATTGTGGGGTAGTCTTTGTATACCAAAGGAAGAGGCCAAAGAGCTCCAGATTGATTATAGGTAGTAGTTTAATCAATTTGGATTACTTACATTTGGGGCAGTATGATGGATCCCTGCCAAAATATTAGTCATTCTCAGTCTGGGGTGGCAGCCACACCAGTCAGGGAATCCTGGCTAAGAACCCCAAAATCCCCGTGGTGCTTATAGAAAACAGACAAAGGCAGGAGGAGCTAGATCATGCATCACTACTGATTGGTGGGTATTTTTGGTTTTCTGCTTAGTAATGAGCTTGGGAGTCAAGCCAATGTTATGCCCAAATATAAGTTTGTGTATGGATCATATACCAGTCACATATGGGTGACATATTCTTATTATGATTTTCATAGGTCATAGTATCTTAAGTTATGACTCAGTATCTAAGTTATGATTGTAAACAGGTCACCATGTTTGGGCTTCCACTTTTCACAGAGTTTAAGTTTTTATGCCTTCTCACTTACTACTGTATTTTATGGCTTTTTCCCAATTGGGACCCCACAGGTAGTAAGCATCAGAAGTGGCATTTGAACTCAGGCCCTCCAACTCCAGAACCAGTACTTTTTCTCCTCACTGTATCAGTGGGCTGACTAGTTGATCTCTAAGGTCCCTTCCAGCTCTAAGTCCTGTCGTCCCATGGTCCTGGATCTACTATGAAACTCTTCTGTGACCTTGAAGTCACAGTTTCCTAATCTTTGAAGTGGGAATAACAAGAATAATTCTTATATTATCTACCTCACAGGGTTACTGAGAGAACGAAAAAAAAATGTAATGTTTGTTAATTGCTTAGTAGGCTATTATTGTTTTTCGGATGAAGACATTGAAGCCCAGGATGGGGAAGGGGTTTTTGCTTATATTATGTGTTAATTTCTTCTGTATTAATAAAAGCATGCAACCGTATTGTGACTTTGTGATACACATATATAATCATGCATGCTACATGCATGTAGATAGTGTGTCCCAAAAGCCTCAGTGAGGTTTTAAGCTATTAAAGCTTAAATTTTTTAATACACTAAGACTTTGGGGGATGCTGTACATACCTATGTGCAGAAACATAAATACATATGTTCCTACATATGCTGCACACACTCTGGAGTTTGAGGTCAGGGAAGGATCTCTTTCCAGGTCCCTTCTGATCACTCCCCCCTGCTTCAATCTTAGAAGTCCAAGATATCTTCTAGGACCCAATTACCAAGCTTTCTACCATTCTCCATTCAAATTAATCTGTCTTCCATCCCCACCCTTTCTTCCTCAACTACTTTCAGTCCCATTTGACCACTAAGGTAGGTGGGTCTGGGGTATATTAGAAAGAATCAATCCAGTTGCCTCTTCTGGTCTCTTTATTGAGGAAGCTCTGGAAGAAAAGTCCATCGTTGTCAGGGCAATGAGGTTTAGATAGCACCTGTGGGTTCCTGGCACAATTGACCACCCAAAGCTGGGGATGGATTGACGAGTGGGAGCCAACTATGGTCTATGGGTGTTTTGTGGGATATAGAAGTTCTCTTGTAAGAAGGGGGAAATGTGGGGGAGGGGGGGTGGAGCTGTTTCCCAAGTCTGTTTCCTCTCCCTGGGATTTGTCTTCCCCATGCCATTTTATATCCCAGCTCTTGCTGAGCAGTCCTGAATTTGTCCATCTATATGGAGGAATGTCTGAAAGGGATGACAATCATCTCTGTTTAGAAGTGAGGCTGTTGACCTGGCAACTGTGCCCTATTTCCATCACTGTAGTGAGCTTATGGCTAGAAGGGGACAAAGAGAAAGAGATGACCTAGGGGGTTGATGTAGTAGAAAAGTTGTTGAATTTTATATCATAAGACCTGGGTTCAAATTCCAGCTCCTTATTACCTGCATGACATTAGACAAATCATAGTTTCCTCATTTTTAGAATAGAGGGAAAAAGTTGGATTGGAGGGTTTGGGTACAAAAGTATCTTTCAGCCCTAAATCTATGGTCTCCAACCCCCTCCGCCCCATCAACTTAGGTTTTTTATTTTTCCGGAAAGCTGTTTTATTCCTGTTCCTACCTCTAATCTACTGTGTGACCTTGGGAAAAGTCACTTCTTCTCTTTAGGCCTTATTTTCCAGTTCATGAGAGGGTTAGATTAAATCAGGGGTTCCCATTTAGTGGTTCATGAACCTTTTGGGGGTTCTCAATGGTGGTCTGAGGGATTTGAGCTAAATTCTTCAATGGCATCTTGAGCAGTAAATAATTGCAGAATACCACGAATAACATATTATATTACCTTGGCAGTTCACAACCTTTTTGTTATTGTTGTTGTTGAAAGGGCTTTAAGGAATATAAAAAGTTGGAACCACTGACCTAGATAATCTCTAAGGTCCCTTCTAGACCTGACCACCTAAAAAACTGGATAATCCTGAGATAAGAATTGGAAAGAATCAGCAAAGCTATGATCTACCCAAAGGGAAAGAAAAGCAAAGAAGCATAACTGGAAAGTAGAAAGATATTGATGATGTTTTCTGCTTGGTCTTTGCCAGGACTTCTGGAATAAAGCCCCTAAGGGGAGAACTGGCCTAGAGTGGAGAGGTGGGGTGGGGTGTGAACAACCAGAGGTGATCTCCCCATCATAAATAACTATTCTACTCTGTATAGTCACTGTCTTTTGGGTCATGTGGGGCCCAGCTGGAGGGGTGGCTTGGCCTGCCCTGTGTGGGGAGCCTAGACCCGGGACACTGCCCCAGCCATGGAGTGATTAGAACCAGATAAGTCGGTTGGATCGGAGCCCAGCAAAACACATGTTGTTGTTGCAGCTGCCGCCATAACTGGGGGGACAGGCTGAGCAGGGTTCCCCCATCTTGTATGGAGCTTCCCCAATCCAGTTGCCCCTGGAAAGAGAAGAGGAAATTGTGGGATAGGAATAGAAAAGAGTATTGTTGTCAGCTGTAGGGCATGACAAATATGAGAAATTCAGAGAAATCCTGGACAGACTCATATGAAGTACTACAGAGTGAAGAAAATAAATTTAAAAATAATATGTTTAAATTAATTGCAATGACTCATCTTGATTTCAAACAACAGAAGATGAAATATACATTCCCACCCTGCCTTGGAGAGAGGTGGGAAACTTGCAAGTAAAGAATATTACATACACAGATGGGGATCACTTGGTCAGTTAGTTGGTTTTGCTGAAACATTTTTCTTTGTTATAGGGGAGGGTTCCCTGAGTTGGAGTATGTTGGGAAATGAATATATTTTTTAAAAGAAATAAAGAGAAGAGAACTCAGAAAGATAAGGGTTCATATCAGTTTGAGGGTAATAAAGAACAATGCTGGGGAGTGGGCCTCATTGCCATCTGTACTCATTCCCACCAGGTTCTCTTTGCTCCGCTCTGATCTGTAGTCCAATACCAAATTACTGTTCCTAAAACACAGCTTGGATCATCAGTCCTTCCCTCCTCAACAAATAATCTTCAGTGGCTCTCTATTACTTCAATCTTTCAAAATTCCCTGATTTCAACACACATCCTCATGTCTCTCCACCTTAGCAGATAGCATTATGAATTGCTCTTGTGCTGAGCCTCTCTAAATATAACTAGCCTGTTTCTCAGATGGCAAACCTATGGTCCATCTCCAGGTCTGTACACAAAGCCTTTCCCACTTAGTAGAACCTGCTAATGCTTGTAATCCACAGGTATAACCTTCATGAACAAGGATCACAATCATAACATGAGTACATATTATCTATCTGTTGTTCAAGGACCTTACAGAATAAGGTCTTAATGCCTCAGATTGTTACTCAAGGTCCTCCACAGTATAGCACCAACCTACCCTTTCAGACTTTCTAGCTTCATCTTCCACTAGTCCTTTATGTATTCCTGAGACTATTCACTATCTCTCAAAAACATCCTGCATTTCTACCCTCTGCACTTTTGTCCAAACCATTCTCATTCCCCACCGGAATTTTCCCATCTCCTTTCTGTCTCTCTGAATTTTTCCCATCCTTCAAGACCCAGCTCAGAACCTCTGTGAAGCCTTCTTCCATTATCCCAAGACTTCAGTTATCTCTCCTCATGCTGTGCTCTGATAGTCCGGACTGATCGTTCCACTCAATAGGTGCTTAGACTACCTGAGGCTCAGGGGGTTTTGCATGTGTGTCAGTCTTGCCTCCCTAACTAGATTGTGAGCTCCATGAGGGAAGGAGCCACATCTTACAAAGCTTTTTGTATCCCCTTCTTCCTCCTTTGCCCAGAATAGGCAACTCAGTAAATAGTATTTGTTGACTGATTGAGTGATTAATTCCCTGATCTCCATCCACCAAGGAAGGAGAGATATTCCAGGGGAAGCCACTAAGTTTTGAAATTCTGGCTTCTGGAAGAAAATAAATTGATAAGATGGGAGGGAGGCTAGGAGCATGCAGTGAGCACTTAAAGACCATGCAACTAGTTGGCAGGGGAAAAATATTTATAGGCACTCTTTTTATGGTGACAAAGCCCCTGAAAACTAAGTACGTCTAGCAATTGAGAAATGGCTGAATAGGTTGTAGTATATGAGTGCAATGGAGTACTATTGTGCTGTAAGAAACGAGGAAATAAATAGTTTCAAAAAAGATCTGAAAAGACTTACACAAACTGATGCAGAGTGAAGTGAGCAGGACTAAAAGAACCATTTATACTATAACACCATTATTATAAAAATGAACACTTTTTAGGACTTTTATAAACTTGATGAAGAATGAAATGATCAAGCAGAACCATGAGAACAATTTATACAACGAAAAAGCTGTAAAACAAACAAAAAACCTGGAATACAATGGCCATCTGTAGATCCAGAGGACCAGTGATAACCATGACAGAGAGGTGATGGATTTAAGGGGCAGAATGAGACTACACACACATACACACACACACACACACACACACACACAATAAATTAGATTTCTTTCATTTTTTTTTTAAGTAGAGGGGGAGTGCTCTAGATGTGAAATGTTGTAGCATTTTCAGATGAGGTCAGTGTATTATTGGTCTGTTTTAACTGTTTTGCTTTCTTATAAGAGACCTCTCATGAAGTTGTAACAATCTGTAAATGTATGGAATATAAAAACAAAACATACCAAAGAAACTTAGTAACAAGAAAGAAAGAGAGAGGGAGAGAAGGAGGGAGGGAGAGAGGAAGGAAGGAAGGGAGAGAAAGAGAAGAAGGAAGGCGCCTACTAGAAATAAGCAGCATGGAATAATGGAAAGAATTTGAATCTAATTTCTTCTTCTTACGCACATGGCCATGACCTTAGTCTATGTCATTATTTCCCTTCATCTGGATGATTGCAGTGGCCTCTTCCTTGGTCTCCCTGCCTCAAGTCTCTTCCCACTCTAATTAATCATCCACATAGCTGCCAATGTGATTTTCCTTAAGAACAGATCTAATCATATCACTCCTCTACTCAATAAACGTCAATGATTCCCTTTTGCCTCTAGTACAAGATACAAATTCTCTTCTTGACTTTTGTAGTCCTTCACAAACTAGCCCTAATCTGTCTTTCTGGTCTCATTATATATGACTCCCTTTTCTGAACTGTATGATTTAGTCAAATTGTCCTGTCTATAGCACTTCATCTCCCATCTTCATACTTTTGCAGTAATTGTTCACCATGCCTGGAACATGCTCCTTCCTCAATTTCACTTCATAGAATTGCTCTCTTCCTTCAATATGCAGCTTAGCCACCACCTTCTACATGGAGTCTTTCTTGATTACCCTCCACCTGTGAGGGCCCTCACTCCATAACTACTTTGTATTTAATGACCTTCTATCTATCTATCTATCTATCTATCTATCTATCTATCTATCTATCTATCTATCTATGTGTCTGTCTGTCTGTCTGTCTGTCTATCTTCTACACATATTGTTTCCCCCCAATAGAATATAAACTCCTTGACAGTAGGGTTTAATTTATTGTATTTTTATTTTTGGTCTTTGTGCCCCAGAACCTTGGACAGTGCCTAGCATACAGTAGGTGCTTTATAAACATTTGTTGATTGATTGATTGAAAGAATACAGCATCTGGAGTCAGAATACCTGTGTTAAAATACTGGTTCTGTTACTTACTAACTATATGATTACTCCCACTCTCTGGGCCTCAGTTTCCTTTACTGTAAAATGATGAGTGAGTGGCAGATAGAGATGGCTTCCAAGGTCCTAAAGTCCTATTCAAATACTCTGTCATCTAAGAATATGACTCCCATGGAGTTATATTTTTAGGATATTGAAATATTTTCTATCTATCATTGCCTAGAATATTAGTGATCTAGCAAAAGTTACCCTTAAGCACATTTTCTGAAATGAAATTTATTTCCAACAGTGATTTTCACTGAAAGGGAAAAAAAAAAAGAAAGATCTATGTTAGCTGAGGAAAGTGGTTATGACAGTGGCTAGCCCCAAGAAATCCAAAAGTACTCTGACTTCGGGAGTGACAGAAATTTTATAACTCCAGGATCTTCCTTTAGCCTCTGAGTACCTTCTTATCCTTCTCCCTGGGACCATGGGAATTTCTTTTACCCCTGAGGTTATATCACCAGCTCTGAGAAGCTGTAGAGCCTTCTTTTTGATCTGGGTCTACAGATTCCATTGTGTTGCAAGAGTTACCAAAGCAACCCAGCTCTCCTGGTAAGCTCCTCCACCTACTTATTCTGGTCAACACGATACTGGCACAGCAGCAACAGTTGTAAATTGGAGTCAGTCTTGTGGAATTCTTTTTCATGGCATTTGAATTGTATTTGTAGCATCCCGTAGGACTAAGTAACGATATCACAGTTTGCCAGTAGGTGACTTGCCACCTAATATTTGATATAGTCCAGTTTAATGATTCTTTTGTTTGGGTTATGTATTCCTGGGTGTATTATTTTATCTGTGCGGCTACTCTACTACCAGTACAGATCATAGTCCCCCTAATACATAGAAACTTTTTTTTTTTTGGCGAGGCAATTGGGGTTAAGTGATTTGCCCAGGGTCACACAGCTAATAAGTGTCAAATGTCTAAGGTCACATTTGAACTCAGGTCCTCCTGACTCTAGAGCAGGTGCTCTATCTACTGCACCACCTAGTGGCCGTTACGTAGAAACTTTTAAAGACTTTCCATGGCTCCAGCCCACTTGGGAATGAGCATCTCCAACTCTAGCTAGTTTGATTCTTGGGTGACAGCCATTAGGTCCATTTTTTGGCCCAAACCTGAAGGCTTTCCAGCTTAGTAAAATATACCAGAGCCCTTGAGAAGCCAGGAGCAAGCCTCTCCCCTCCCCACTCCCACCGCAATAAGGCCTTGGAGGAAAACTTCAGTAGAAGATTCATATTACAAATTGAGTGCCCCTTCTCTCTTGACCCAGGCCCAGATTCTGTCTCCAGACAGTCCCCACTGTCCCTAAGAACTTACTTGATGGCATAGTTGCACACCAGGTACATGGCCTGGCGCCAGGTATTCCCCCAAACACTGATGTTTTTGCAGGTGTGAAGAGCACAGCCCAACCGATTGGAGGATGCCCACACCATCTGGCAAGGAACAAAGAGAGGGAGCGTTGGAGGTTCACCAGTGCACTGGGGTCATTGTCCACTCCACCCCCATCCCAGACCCTGAGCTCGATGGAAGTCTGGGGAGGGGTTATGAGAAGAGCTGGTAGGTTATTTTTTTTTTTTTTGGATCTGTAATGAGGAGGTCCAATCCAGTTTTGTTATAATCTGTAGCCAGGGGGGACCTGCCACTGACCCAGCTTGATCTCAACTTGTTTTCTGGCTGCTCTGAAGCTGGACTTCATTGGGAGTAAACAAAGACACCTTCAATTTCCCAATGGCTTTCAGGTCTATCTCACTCTAAAAATCCATTCTTTCATAAAAGGTAAACTCCAGGGTAGTTATCCACATTACAAATAATTCTTCATTTTTGTAAAAGTCATTCTTTTAGCTAATGAGTTCCCTAGTGCATTTACAACAGGATCTGATTTAACAGAATTCAACTTACTCCACAAGGTTTCCTCTAGCACAAACATTCTACGACTGTAACTTTTCAGTAGCACATCTATTTAACAAATGGCCACAGAGGTATTAAAAACCACAGGTCGATCCCTAGTGACATCATTTCCCCCATTAGAATGTTGAGCAGGGCCTGTCTTACTTTTCTATTTGTATCTCCATTATTTTGTGCTTTTCGCATAATAAGCACTTAATAAATGCTTTCTTTTTTTCCTTCCAAATTCACCAATTTTTCTTTCTTTTCATAATGCTCAAGAGATGTGTCTATCTCTCTAAGGTGGGCCATGACTCTATACTCCCTATAGTTAGAGGGCCTTCCATTTTTCCCCTACCCTGGATGTACCTGAGTATAGTGGGTGCACACAGGCCCACTACAGTGCCAAGGACAACGGGGGCTGCACTCTCTTGGGTTGGGGAATGAGTAGTGTTGCTTTTCTTCTGACCAAGACTTTATTAGATCCACAACTGATCGGTACCTGGTAGTAGAAAAAAAGGCATAACATAGAGAGAAGGGTTGTGAGAAAGACATCAGATGTAACAGAAAGAACTCTGAACTGAGAGTCAGGAAATGTGGATTCTAGTTCCAGATCTTATATTAATTCATTGAGTAACCTTGAATAAATTATTTCTCCTCTATGGGAAAGTTTTCTTATCTGCTACATAAGAAGGTTGGATGAAATGGAAGGTCCTTTTTTCCATGGTGCCATGAAAAGAGTAGATTTGGTGTCTGAGAATACAGATATGAATGTTGTTTGTCCTTCATTTTTGAAGAGGACTGTTGACATCACAGAGTGATGTCTTGACTTATGTGTGAATTGGATTTAAGTGAGATAGAGCTGCACAAAGTCATCAGACTCACTCTCTCTTCTGGAGTCATTGAAATCCAGTGGCCAGACAAAACTAAAGACCACTGGTGATGGCCTGGGATGCAGCGTATGACCAAGCTTTAAGCACTCTGCAGGGCCTGCTTTGGCCATCTTTGTGGCCATTGGAAGAAATTGCTAGTCTGCCCTTTCATTCAGGGAAGTCTTCACATGCCTGGGGTAGATACTCCCCTAACTCAACAATGGGTTTGAAGCCTGTTGGTTACCCTCAACCTGGTTTGGCCTGTCTGTCAAGAAGGTTTACCAGGGTGTGGCCACATGCTCCAGCTTCTTGGAGCCATGGGTGAGAATTGACTGCCAGGTAGACACCAAAGGTGAATGAGCAGCCCTCACACCAGAGTCTCTAGTCCTCCTTGAACACTCCAGACACCCCTGGACATGAATACCAGTTGTGTCACTAACTATCCGATCTTGGACAAATTAACCTCTTTGGGCCTCAGTTTCCTCCATCTGTAAAATGAGGGGGTTGGACTAGGTAATGTCTGCTTTAAATCTATGATCCTTTCTGGCTTTAATATTCTATGTTCTGACATTCTGTGTTCTAAGCTCCAACATTCTAAGTTCTGTTCTCTATATTCTATATTTTTTTCTCCAATATTTTATTTTCTGATGTGGCTTCCTGTCATTCTATGACTTTCTGAGGTAAGAGACCAGGTTTATCAGGAAGAGAGAACTGGTGCCAGAGACAGATTATGGAATCACCATAACCTTTCTTTACGCCTCCTCGAAGGCCTTATGAAGAAAAGGTCAGGGGCATTTAGTAGCTGATCAATCTCTGGAAGTAAGAAAGCTTCCTTCAGTTTGATGGGTATGCTGGGGAGGACCCAGGACCTTCTCTACACTTTCATTAACCACACTGTGAAAGGAAGCAGGAACAGATAATACAAAATAACAGATAGTCTGTTACTTTCTCTCATGGAAAGGATGGAGAAGAGGTATGCTCAGTGGTAGAGGGATGCGGAAAGAAGCTGGGGATGAAATATTTACTGTGTTGTTCTGTGAATGAAGTTTATGCAGGAAGCCTGAAGCCTGTCATTCTGGGGTTAGGGAATAAGCACGTTAGCTTGAAGAAACCCAGCAGGGGGATGGGGAGGATAACAGAAAAAGATATCAAGGTCCTAAATGCACAAAAATATTTATTCTGGCAATTTTTGTGGTGGCAAAGAGCTTGGAGCTGTAGGGATGCCCATCAGTTGGGGAATGGCTGAACCAATCATGGTATAGGAATGCAATAGAACACTATTAAGGTGCAAGAAATGAGAGATGGTTTCAGAGAAACCTGCGGCAGGCTTGTATGGACTGAAGTAAGCAGAACCAAGTGAACACTTTGTACTATATGTAACAACATCATAAAAGCAAACAATTTTGAAATACTTCATGCCTCTGATCAACACAATGACCAATCCTGTTCCAAAAGACTGATGTTGCCTACCTCCTGAGAGAAAGGGGATGGACTAAAATACAGAGTGAGATATATTTTTGGACCTTGCCAGTATGGGAATTTTTTTTTTATTGACTATGCTTATTTGCTACAAAGGTTTTGTTTTCCTTTTTTCTTTTCTTCCCCTAGGGAGTGGAGAGTGAGATTAAATAAATGCTGAACGATTGAAGAAATTTAAAAAAAAAAGCCAGATTGTCACTCACCGGCCAGAATGAATGGAGAGGTTCTGGCCCAAGAATTTCATTAGCTGTGGGGGCCCATGTTCCCAGATACACCGTGCAGCCCAGGCTTCAGCTGATCTGGCCAGCCGCTCATCCCAGATCTAGCAGGAAGAATCACAGAATACCAGAGTTAGAAAATGCCCCCAAAAGATCTTCCCAATCTGTGCTGGGCAGGAATCTCCTCTACAAATGGTCATTGAAGGCTTCTAATAACAGGAAGCCCCCTCCCTGCCTTTCAAGGGATCCCTTTCTGCTTCTAAACAGCTCTGATTGTCAGAAAATAATTCTTCCTTATGTTGAATTGTGAAATCTGTCTCAGAAAGTAGTTCAGCCCCTCTTCCAATCAATCAACTAACAAGCATTTACTAAGTGCCTTCCAAATGGGACAGACTTTGTGCTAGGTGCTGAGGATATGCATGAAGCCAAAAATGAAACAGCCCTCCAGGTGTCTTTACATTTTTATCAGGAGAAATGTCTTCCGTGCATATAAATAAACACAAAATGCATAAATGCGTTGAAATTTCAAGGGGGTGTATTAGCAACAAGGGGAGAAAAGGGGTCAGGAAACACCACCCAAGTGGTGGCACTTCAGTTTTGAAGGAAGCTAAAGACTAAGAAAAATGTAATAAAATACTTGAAAATAGTGATAATATTCACCACTCCTCTACATCTTTTATCTAGTCCAGAAGACCCTAGAGACATATTCAAGAATCACCAGGCAAGTAGAAGGCAGGCATTAACCAAGGACTACTCTGCTAGAATTTGAACCCAGGTCCTTTGACTCTCAACAATGGATTTAGGAAAGGTGGTACAATGTTAGGAGCCCTGGACTTGGAGTGTAAGACCTGGGTTCTAGTTCAGGCTTCAACATAGGGGACCTTGGTCAAGTCACTGAAACTAATGAGAGGTAGTGTAGCCTAATGGAATAATTGATCCTGGGCCTTTGAGGTGGGTGTGAGTTCCAATTACTTTTGGCAAGTGGCTCTATATCCCTGAGTCTCAATTTCCTCATCTATAAAATGGGGAAAATACTAGTGCACTTAACCTCATGGGGTTGTTGCAAAGCACTTTGTAATCCATAAAACAGCACTGAAAAGTGGGCTGTTGTTTTTATTCTTCCCATGTTATACAAGGGGTAAATTGAGGAAAAGGGACTTGTTAAAATCTAGACCCCAATCTCAGAATCCATCACCCATCTCTGAGCCTTCTCATGGACATCCTGCTGCTATGCACATCTTTCCCTCTCCCTCTCCCTTATGCCCCGTGGCCATTTCCTGATCTCTCTGGACCATAATTAATTTACGCTTTGCCCGGATAGCATTTCTCCTTCTCAGGAGTAGGAGACACTGGCCATTGTGGGGGCCTTGCAATCTGTTTCAGATGAGATATCTAGGAAGCTATTGGATGTCTATCTATCTCTGCTGGGGTAGGGACAATTGGACAGAGGGAGGGACTGAGATAACGCTAAGGACCTTCCTGGCCCAGAAGTCTAGGATTCTGAGCAATAGAGAAAGCCTACTACCTCCTGTCTCCTGCCCTCTCCAGGGGGTGGTCTCTGCCTATCTATGGCAGACCAGCTCTCCCACCCCTAGTCCTTCCAGGTCTTTGACCTCAATCCTGTATCGTCCCTCTATTAAAAGGGTTCTGAGCCTACAGTTCATGAACTTTTAAAAAATATTTTGGTAACTGTTATTTCAATATAATTGATTTCCATTGTAATCCTATGTATTTTATGCATTAAAAAATATCCTTCTAGAAGGAGTCCAGTGGGCTTCACCAGACTGCCCAAGGGGTCCAACATGCATAAAAAGTTAAGAATCCCTTCCATATAGATACTGAAAGGATGGTCATATCTAGAACTGGGTGGCATTAGCCTTGGGAAAGAGTGAAAAGCCTTGACCTGGGAGTCAAGACTGCTGATTGAGATTTGCACCTCTGCCCCTGACTTATTGGCATCTTTCCTTTCCAAGAGACCTTGGTTCCCCAACACATAAACTGGTAATATTAAGTCTTGTTCCTCTCTTCGCTGCTAGAGATCTGCACAAGCAGACTGGTTGGAGCAGGCTAGCAAAAGATTAGGGTAATGCAGAGTGCCTCAACCCACAACACTTGGGCTGAATTACACCAGGTGAGCAAGACTGCAAAGCTTGATGAGAAGGGAATGAGCAGGAAGTGGACACTCACCATGTACTCCATGTTGGCCGCAGGTGGATACACCTGTGCCCGGATGCGGTTGTGATAGTCCAGGAGTGCATTCATGTCCCGGGCTGAGATATGGCGCTTCCTTCGGGGCCTGGGCATGGACAGACCTAGGGCCAGTCCAGAGTGCAGAGCCCCAGGCTGGGTCAGGGCCAGACTGGTATTGGGAAGCGCCAGAGCATCCACCTTCTGGCTCCCCAAGAAGAACAGACCAACAAGGCACAGAGGGCCCTGCAGCAAAGGCATGGCAGGCTAGGGACTTGATCCTCTTAGGCTGAAATGCTTCCCAGTCAGGGTCAGAACAGGATATCTAGAGTTGCAGGGTACATAGGGAGAGAGACACACACATAGAAACAGCGCTGATCAAAATCAGTCTTCAGGAAAGCTTGCTCCTTGGAGTAAAGATACAAAAAGATACTCCCTACCACCTAAAAGAAATAGGATTCGAAAGCAGATTGTAGGACTTAGCTTAGAGCTGGAAGGGACCTTAGAATATAATAATCAGAAGGGCTTATTAAATCATACATTTAGAGCTAGTAAGGATCTTAGAAGTCATCTAATCCAGCCCACCCATTTTGTTGATGAGCAAACCAAGGTCTAAATAAGTTAAGTGACTTTACTAAGGTCACACAGCAATGACAGGAGTATCTGACTCCAGATACAGTGCTATCTCCAACATAGGACCATTCTCTTTGAAAACAATCACTACCACCCCTTTGTCCTCCCTTTGATGAGTCAAAGGGAGCAAATGCCCCAGGACATGTTTTCTGTAAGGGGAAAGGTCTGGATCTGTTCCTGCTGGGGGCTCAGATGTGGAGGAAGTTTGAAGCTGCTCCTATCAGGATTCAGTCTCTTCCCAGCCACTTTCCCCCCTGCTTCCCCCAATACCACCAAGGCCACTTCAGCCCAATCCCAACCTGGTTCAGTTCCTTAATGGGGGCAGGAGGAGGAGGGAAGTGAGGATCCTGTCTCTTGGTTTGTAAAGCCTCCTGTCCTCTCAAGCTGCATCCTTCCTGAAGGGAAGGAAGGATAGAAGAGAATAGGAGAGACAGACAGACAGACAGACAGACAGAGAGCAGGTCTTCCCTTCAGAGATCTGGGGATGCTGGGCCCACTTCGCATACCGAGGGGAGGGAGCCAAAGCCGGCTGAGAAGTGCCGGTTGGCAGGGGAGCCGCTGAGGCTGCTGCCGCCTGGCTGGGGAGGCAAGCTGACCTCTTCAAACACTGTAGCCGGCCCTGGTGTGAGAGGATTTTAAAACAGGCAGGTCTTCCAGGCAGCTGATGGCATCTGACGTGTGCTCAGCCTCCTCCCCACCCCAACCCCCACCCCCACCCCAATCCCAATCCCTCTCCCCCTTCCAACTCAGGGAAAGACTAAAGACTCAGGGTTTGGAAAGTGTGCTCTCTGCCAGAAAATTTATGGGCTTTTCCCCTCCCCATTCCTCTCTCTCTCTCTCTCTCTCTCTCTCTCCTCTCTCTCTCTCTCTCTCTCTCTCTCTCTCTCTCTCTTTCTCCCCTCCCCCCCTTTCTCTCTCTCTCCCTGCTCAGGCTACTCTTTTCTCCAATTCCTTTTCCATACTATGTATACTTAGGTCTGGGCTAGTCTGCTCTATGTATGAGATGTGTGAAGACAGGAAAGTGTGAATCGGATTTCATTCACACTTAAGTATTAAAGAATATCTGAGCTAAGACAAGGCTAGAGAACACAGAATGTCAGTGGTGGTTAGAATGGACATTAGAATATAGAACAGAGAACATCAGGATGTCAGAGCTGGAAAAGACTTTAGAAATAGAACATAGAAAGTTCAAGTTGTGTGGGACCTTGGATACAATCTAATCTTTGACTATTGAAGATGGAAAGGCATCACATTCCATGCAACTATCTTTTCTACAGTGGTTCTGTTGCGTTATTCATCATTCAGCAGCTGCTTACCCATCTGAAGTGATGGGGAGAGGAAAGGCTTCTTTGGCAGCTCTGATGTTTATGAAGCTATGCATCACATGGAAGCCATACATGGATGGTGGGAATGGACTCAGGACTAAGAAGAGCTCTCTGACCTACTCCCCCTAATGGTGTGTGTTTATGGGGTGAGAATTAGACTGTGGTGAGAAATAGGCTCTTTTTTGGTGTGAAACTAGCCAGTCCACATCATCATCATTATTATCGCTCCTTGGATGTCTCCAGCGGCTTACAGTTTACAAAGCACTTCTTCAGCATTTCGTTCACTTTTGGTTCTTTCAACGAACCAGATAAGGGCCTCCATTGCCCATTGAGGATTTGCAAAAAGACATAATGAGAATTGCACAAGATTGAAAAGTGTGGCAGGATGGTCGTGTGCATTGGTAGAGATGATGTCCGCACCTGTTAGATCATAGACCCACCAAAGTCTCTCATTCGATCCTTTCAACATTTGTGGGAGGTATAGAGGACCAGGATTATCATTCCCATTTTACAGATGATGAAACTAGGTCTAGAGAGGGAGCATTCCTTACACAAAGTCTCACGGTGAATTAATGGTGAAGCAAAGACTTTGGATGAAGCCCTCTCCTGACAGACTGCTCAGGCCCCTTTCCATTACACCATTCCTGCCTTATGTTGTTACTTAGTAACTTCATGTGTATATTTGTGTCAGAGGCACGATGAGTTCCCCCAGGAGGGCCAGGACTGTGTCTTACATTTCCCCCACATTGGCTGAATGCAGGGATAGACCCAGAGAAAGGGGGTTCATAAACACTTACTGAATTGAAAGTTGACGGCTCCATCTGCCTTGTTGGCAGCCTCCTCCTTTCCTCACTCCTGCCGGAGTTTGAGTCCAGCCTGCCCTGTCTGAGTCTGGATGCTTCCCCCTCTGACCTCCCTCATCTCCTTTAGGATCCAGAGCTGAACACACGGGAGGGGGGACCTGCAGGGGGCCGAGGGGCTGAGCTTTGAGCTCCACTTTCTCCCAGACACCCTCCCAGACGCTCAGAATTCCCAGCCCGGGCAGGTCCCCAGCCTCAGCTCCCACAGTCCAGACAGTTCTGGCTGCCAAAGCACACCCTCCCTGCAGAGAGAAGCAGCCTCTTCTGCCTAGGGGAGAAGCATTGAGAGGAGGAGAGGGAGGGGACGGGAGGGATCTGTGGCAAGGAAGAACCAGAGCTGTTCTAGCTTGGCAGGTGTGGGTCCCAGGCTGAAACCGGGACAAGAGGTAATAGGCCAGCTAAGCAGCCACCTAAGACACCACACACAGGCAGCCAAACCAGCAAGGTTCACTGTGTAACAGGACTTTTTATAAATGCTCATGTTTTGAATTCCCCACAGAGAGAGATGTGGGGAAAAGTCAAGTGGTCTGTGTTACAGGGAAGACTCACAAACTCCAAGGGCTGATCACACAGGGGAAGCCCAATTTTCACACTTGGCTTAAGGGTGAACATATGTCTTGACTCAGCCCTGGTCCCAGCATCCAGAGCAACTCCTGGCTGTCTCTGAACAAACCTAGCTGACTGCCCTGGGCCAGCAGGAGTCGGTGGAGAGGGAAGTTGGCAGGGACAGGGGCAAAGAAAGTTGCCTTTTGAGAGGCAACATAGTGTTGTGGAAAGAATATGTCAGGTTTTTTTGCTTACAATCTGTGTGACCTTGGGAGAGTCACTGAAGCTTCTTTGGGCCTAGGTTTCCTCTTCTGTAAAAGAAGAAGGTTAGGTTAGGTGATTTTTAAGGTCCTCTTCAGCTCTAAAGTCTGTAATAGTTCAATTCATTGTAGGCCATCCGTAATATCTATTTTAGTTCTGTTGATCAAAGGTCCCCTTAATTGTCCATTTAAAGAGATTTCACCAACATAAAAAGATCTTTGGGGTTTGGGGAAAGGGGCTCACACAGCATGGTTTGCCCTTTAAATCTACTTTTTCTCATGAAGTTGTCCAACCCTGGACTATTTTCCCTCCTCCTTCTATTTGCCTATTGAATTCCTACCTATCCTTTAGTGTTCCACCCTTCCCTGTATTGCATATCATAGTTACCTGTGTTTATGGTGTAGACCAGGGGTGGGGAACCTGAAGTCTGGAGGCCACATGTGGCCCTCTAGGTCCTCAAGTCAGGTTGGACTCAGTCAAAAGGTCGAGGACCTAGAGGGCCACATGTGGCCTCGAGGCCACAGGTTCCCCACCCCTAGTGTAGACTTCTTCTAGAATATCATCTCCACAAGGCCAAGAATGCAAACTTATGGAAGTCTCATATTCCCCCCAATGCTGTATACACAAAAGGCATAAATGTCTGTTGAATGAATGAATGGCTCTGCCTTTGGGTCCTAGATCAAAATCCCTGATGGCACAGGAACATTTGTCCCACTTCTACATTAAGAATAGACTTAGCTTCATGCCATCCTCTTATTCAGCAGGACTGTCTGGATCTGGAGCATCCACTCCTTAGAAGGAGATCACAGACTCCTAAACTGTCAGGGCTGGGAGGAATCTTAGGACATAGAATGTTATCACTGGAAGAGACCTTGGAACATAGAACATGGAATGCCAGGGCTGGGAGGGACCTTAGAGATCATCTGGCAGCGCCTCCTCGATTTATAGAGGTGGGAACTGAGGCCCAGAGGAGGGAAGCGCTTTGCAGTCAGCTGGTGACAGGATAGGGCTCGGCAGCCCTGGTCTCCTGAATCCTAAGGCAGCGCTCTTTAAGGGGTAGGGAGGGAGCTGGGGGAGAGTCGCACAGTACATTTGGCTTCCCTCAGGAGCACAGCTGTGGCTTGGGTAGTTGGCTGCATCTTGTGCCAGAGCAAAAGGAGTCCGCAGGCTGGGAGGTGGGAGGGCTCACCAGACCGTGAAGCATTCCGAGAAGCAGGCTGCTCAGAAAATAAACCCACCCTCAGAGTCACCCACCCTCCAGGGCCTCCCTTTCTCTTGCTTCTTGTCTTTTCTATCCTCTTGCATCCAGATATAGATATGATACCATAATCATCCCTTCATACACCTTCACCAAACCATGTGCAGTTATCTCCTATGTACATACAAGTGCTCCCCAATAGCATCCTGACACTACATACATGTCAAGAATCCACAGCCCCTGTATTATTTATCTACCTGTATCAATTACAGTCCCATTTGCCCCCCCCAAATACATACATGAACACAACATATGCTCAAATCTCCCTATTTGCGTAACTCACTCTACCCTCACCTTTGACACAAATTATTTTGTTATTTTTTTTCTTCTTCTTTTTTTTTTTTTTGGCTAGGCAGTGGGGTTAAGTGATTTGCCCATGGTCACATAGCTAGTGAGTGTTATGTGTCTGAGGCCGGATCTGAACTCAGGTCCTCCTGACTCTAGGGCCGGTACTCTATCCACTGTGCCACCTAGCTGCCCCCCCAAATTATTTTGTTATTCAGGCGTTTCTGTTATGTCCAACTGTGACTTCATTTGGGTTTTTCTTTGCAGAAATACTGGAGTGGTTTGCCATTTCCTTCTTAAGTTCATTTTACAGATGTGGAAATTGAGGCAAACAGGATTAAGTGACTTGCCCAGGGTCACACAGCTAGTAAGCATCTGAGGCCAGATTTGAACAGGAGTCTTCCTGACTTCAGGTTCAGAACACTATCTACTATACCACCTACCTGTCCAAAACAAATTACAAGCACATAAAAATACCCTCTACATCACACTCACAATTCAACAGACACTACCTACTCTGTGTAAAGCCCTGTACATACCATTTAAAGATACCTCTAAACATTATACAAAGGTAGATAATCCCTCAGTCCCACTTAAACACATATTCACTAACATACACAATAACACAAATGTACAAAAGGGCATACATATTCTAATACCACATGTATAGAATAAGAAGCATATTCACATACCAGAACAGTACAATGGAAAGAACAGTGGGCCAGAAGCCAGAGGCCTGGATTCTAGTCTTGTTTCCCACACTCTCTGGGTGACTTTGGGCCAAGCATTTCCCTTCTCTGGTCCTCAGTTTCTTCCTTTTTAAAATGAAGAGACTAGACTAATTCATTTCTAAAGATTCTTTCAGCTCTAACCTTCTGGGATTCTATGATACAGACCTTCCACAAGTGGTCAGGGGGTTAGATTCCAAATATTTTCCCATAGAAACAATGTTATAAATGGTGGTCAGGTTTCCAGGCCAACATACACACCAAGGTCTATTGAAAACAGAAAGCGATTGAATACAGGGCTATATTAATAATACTATAGGACTGAACCATCTTGAGAAATAATATTTCTATAGGACAATGCATTCTGTTTTATAATATGGAAAGACATTTCCCTCCACCCCTTACAATAAGAGCAGGGACTCCCCTCACTCTAAGCCACTCTAAGGCCCAAGGCTCCTGGGTCCCAACACAACATGGAATTCAACAAATACAATCTGATATTTATTAATCACATGTACAGTAATAAGCACTATGTACAAGATGTAAAGATAGCATGCTTGAACAGATAGAAGGTTGGACTTGGAGACAGGAAGACCTGGATTCAAATCCTACCTCTGAGGATAGCGGTGCACGACTAGGGAAAGTCCTCTTCTCCTCTCTGAGCCTCAGGCAACTTCCTTATGACTTGTCTACTTATAGACCAGTTACTTTCTATATTGGTGAAGGGGATTCTCACACTAGCAGTTCTCCACACAGATGTATTGTTAAGGCCCTGTGCTAGGCACTGAGAGTTCAAAAATGAAAATGAAGAACAGTCCTCATCCTCAAGGAGTTTCCAATCTATTGAGTGATAGATACAATGTGTACGCAGATAAGTAAATGTAAAATAACTTGAGGAAGGAGCAAGGACCAAAGAGTAGGAAGGAATCAATCAACCAAATAAGACTTTATTAATCACCCACTATATGCCAGGAACTGAGCTAGGTGCTAGAAATGCAGAGGCAAAGAATGAAACAAACCCTACTCCTAAAAAGAAGTGGTGGCTCACCCAAGCCTTGAAGGCAGTTAAGAATAAGAATTCTGAAAAGGAGAGCATGACGTGTGTGCGCGTGTGTGTGTGTGTGTGTGTGTGTGTGTGTGTGTGTGCACACGCCTGCAAGAGCCCAAAGGCTGGGCCAGTCACTCAATAAGCCTTTATTAAGCACTTACTGTAGGACAAGAACTGGCTAAATGCTAGGGATAGAAGTCGTTGTTGTTTGTCCTTCATTCCTGAAGAGGATCAGTGACATAGGGAAAGCGATGTCATGACATTCAAGTGAATTGGATCTAAGTGAGGGAGGGCTGTGCGAAGTCACTAGCCCTACTTTCTCCTACAGAGCCATCTGGGTCCAGTGGCCAGATATCAATCAGGAAGGGTGGAGAAGGCCCCAGTGCAGTGGGAGACTTTTGGCCTTTTTAAGCCAAGGTCTTTCCCAGGTCTCAGTTTGACTAAGGCAACACCCATTCAATGATTAAGGCTAGGTAAGAAATGAGGCAAAGAATGGCCCCTTCTACCTAGTGGGGGGGGGAATTGATTTGGAAGGGGAAGACCCTCTGGATTTCTGGCCAAAACAGAAACAATTGCTATTTATATTCATTGTGAGCCATCAGGGTCCAAACAATGACCGTGTAGGGCTTGGCCTGGGATGTACTTTTGGCCAATCAATGAGAGCCAGAGTGATTTGGGTTTAAGGCTTGGTCCACAAGCCAAAAGAAAGACAGTTTCTGCCCTCAAGGTACTTCCATTTAATGGAGGAAGATAACACATAAAAGAGAATTATAAAGTGGGGGAGTGGAGGAAGGGATCCTAGTCTAGACGCTAAGTCTAGAGAGTCAGAAGCATAGTGGGTCAGTAATGAAGGCCAACCTGAATGCCTCCCCAAAATGGAGGCCTCCGAAAGAACTCATCAATGGGAGAAGGGCCCACAGAGGAGAAAGAATGTTCCAGGGTAAGAAAGTCACTAAGGCATGGAAGTAAAGTTCAAAGAATCAGTAACAGAGAGAGAAAGGAAGCAGCTGGTTGAAAGGGAAGGGTAGAGAAGCTATGGGGAGGGAAAGGGATTGCATATGGTCTTTGGACTATTTGACTGGAAAAGCTATTGCTAGAGGTCTCTTTCCTAAGAATCATAGGATCACAGGATTTAGGGATGGAAGGTATCTTTGAGGTCATCGAGTCCAAACTGCTTACTATACAGATCAGAGAGCTGAGGTCCATGAGATAATATTTGTAAAACACTTTGCACAGTGCCTGCCACATAGCAGGCACTTTGATAAATGCTTGTTTTCTTCCCATGGATTGGCCCAATATTGCACAGGTAATAAGTGGCAGAGCCAGGATTTGAACCCAGGTCCTGTGCAAAGAAATATTTCTATGTTCCTTCAACATAGTTAACCCTAACCCTGCCTTTCCATTCCACAACCTTTGCTCTCAATAACCAGAAAAATACAAAAAGAAAGCAGTAATACTCTATCTCACATACTTAGTTTTGCACATATTTTCAAATTCAGTAACTCTCAAAGGTGAAATGAAGTATTTGATCCTGGAAGAACTGGACCTTCCGGTAGAAGGATTCCCAATTCAAAGCTTACCCCACTTTAAGGCCTAACTCAAGCATTACCTCCTCCAGGAAACATTCTCTGATTCTCCGACTTTGTGTAACTTCAGCTCCCTGATGGTAGTTTACTTACATGCCTCCAACATCTTCTTTTCTCTAGTTTCTTGTGTACCGGTTATATTTCCCTAGCAGATGTTCGGTTGCAAGGATAAGGGAACTGCCTCTCTGCACAAATATACAAACACAAACAAAACTGCCCTTTCTGTGTATCTCCCCAGGGCCAGGTTGAGTTACCCTCATGTGTTCTCAAAAGTAAGGCTATCACTTAGAATTACAGGTTAGAAATCAGGACCTTAGAGCCAGAAAGTTCCTTATACTCAGCATGGAACACCAAATAACAGAGCTAGAGGGAACCTCTGCATGCAGAGAAGGACTTTCATTTTATTTGTTTATTCAAGGTGAAATGGGTTGGGTTGGACTAGAGACTTCTTTCCAAATCTGAAATTTTATGCTTCTATTACTTTAGAAGGGGAAAGTCAATGAAATAATTTACATACGCTCTACTATGTGTCGGGCACTGTGCTAAGTACTTTGCAAATATTATCTCACTTGATTCTTACAACAACTCTGGAAAGCAAGTTGCTATTATTTTCCTCATTTTTGTGGTTCATTTGTTTTCAGATGTGTCCAGCTCTTTATGACCCGATGTGGGATTTTCTTGGCAGACATATTGGAGTGGTTTTCCATTTCTTTCTCCAGTTCATTTTACAGATGAGGAAACTGAGGCAAACAGGGTTAAATGACTTGCCCAGGGTCATGCACTAGTAAAGTGTCAGAGGCCAGATTTGAACTCAGGAACATGAATCTTCCTGACTCTAGTCCTGGCGCTCTATCCACTTGGCCACTTAGCTGCCTTTTATCCTCATTTTATAGATGAGGAAACTGAGGCAAACAGAGGCTACGTGACTTGCCAGAGGGTCATATAGCTAGTGAGTATCTGAAGGGATTTGAACTGAGGTCTTTTTCTGAATTAGGTCCAATGCTCTAGCTGACACAAAATATCAGAGTTGGAAAGTGCCTTACAACATATACTACTCTGAAATTGGTGGGAGGACGGATTAGATAATCTCTACTTCGCCTTCCAATTCCAAAAATCTGATTTTCTACAGCCCCTAAGTCCTAAACCCTCTCTCTACACACATGCAAATATACTCCTACTCCTACTCTATAAATAGACCTGCAAATAGGCCTACTCCCAGTACATACACATATATATTTTTCCAAAGAACATACATAAACACACCTATCTTGGTCCTACAGATACACAGACCAGAGGCTTGGTTCCACAGCCCTCAGAACATCCCTCAGCAGTAATTCTTCCTTCCTTCCTTCCTTCCTTCCTTCCTTCCTTCCTTCCTTCCTTCCTTCCTTCCTTCCTTCCTTCCTTCCTTCCTTCTTTTTCTGTTTCCTTTCTTTCTTTCCATTTAATTTTTTTCTCAAGTACACATAAACAAGTTTTTTGTTTTTTGTTTTTTTGACTAGGCAATGGGGTTAAGTGACTTGTCCAGGGTCACACAGCTAGTAAGTGTTATGTGTCTGAGGCCAGATTTGAACTCAGGTCCTCCTGAATCCAGGGCCAGTGCTCTATCTACTGTGCCACCTAACTGCCCCCTAAACAAAAGCTCTTAACATTCATTTTTAAAAATTCTGAGTTCCAAGTTTTCTCCCTCCCTCCCCTCTCCTTTCATCAATGTTTCTAGGCTTCCATGTATATTATTGGTTTAAGGTCACTCTAGGGCCAGTCTCAGATGACTTGGGTTCAAATTTGGCTCCTGCCACTTTATATTTCTGTGACTTCGAGCAATTCATCTAACAATTCTGAGCATCAATAAAAGGAAGAGGTTGCTTTGGATAACTCTAAGGTCTCTCCTAGCTCTGAATCCTATGATTTTATGACTCATGGGACAGATGACATAAACCAGCACCTACCTGACCTGGTCCTTCCCATCTTGGGGGAGGTTAAGGTCCTCAGGAAGAGCCTGAATCTAGTGGAGACCTGGACAAAGCAAGGAGGAAATCATAATATCTACTTAATGAAATAGTGGATTTAGAGCTGGAATGGCCCACAAAAGCATCTAGTCTGACTCCCTCATTTTACAAAGGAGGAAACTGTAGGTCAGAGAGGGGAACTGACTGGTGCAAGGTCACACAACTGGACACTGCTGCTTTCCCCATTAACAGATTCTCTAGGATCTTAAGAAAGAATTCAGATGGAAGTAGGACAGTTATTGACTAGACCAATGACTGCCCCCGGGCTGGGAGTGGAGGGTGGGAGCTATTCCCATCAGGCTAGGGCTGAGAAATCCCTATGCTGGCTGGACCCATCCCTAATGGGGCAGCCAGGCCAGTCCAGCTGCAGTTCCAGGTGGGGCCTCTGGAATCTGCTGTGTCACCAGCTTGTAGGCTGGCCAAGCGTAAAACCCTTCAAGTCAGCTCTGGGCTCCCCATTCATGGCCCTGGATTATTGCCTACCCGGGCAGCCCCTCAGGGTACATTCCAAAGCCACCTGGGTCCATGGACACATGATCTGGAACCATTGCCTTCTTCTGCCTTCTACCCTATATCTTTTATGTCCTTATCCAGTCTGGTCCTCATCTGGCATGCCCAACAAAAGCCCCAGTGGTCAGAATAAGCAGGCTGAATGTTGGCGTCCTTGTTTTCAGTCATTCTGCCCCCTCTACTAGATCTATCCCCAGAGGGTTGGCAAATGCCAAGGCCAAAGGGATTGAGTACTGGGCAGGAAACGAGTTGGGAGATTTTGTTTCTAGCCTAACCTCTGCTACTTACTAACTATGCAAACTTGGGCAGATAACTCCAGCTTTCTGGGCCTCAGTGTCCTCATCTGCCAAATGTGGATAATCATTCCATTCTACCCAGGGGCTACCTGGTCTAGTGGTCAAGGCTACAGAGTTAAAAGCCCTTCATCTGAGTCCTCGCTGTCCCATTTACTCAGTAAGGGACCCTGGGCAAGTCACTGGGACTCTCTAGGTTTCAGTTTCCTCATTTGTAAACAAGGAGAATCATACTTGAATTGCCTTCCTTATAGAGTTATTGAAAAGGGAAGTGCTTTGAAAAATGTATATCTAAATCCAAGCTATTATTTATTTTGTCACTATTTTTAAAAATTGTTTTTGTTTAAAAATGACAAAAAAAAGTTTTGTGTGGATATATACATACATGTGTACATCTACCCACACATATACATACATATGTGTATATATGTATGTGTACGTACACACACACACACACACACACACACACACACACACACACACAGTTATCCCTTCCAGATCATGGGGGTTACAAATGCGGCACCCCCTGTGACCTGGAAAATCTGCGTAAAATTTTTTGGCCTCCCTTTGTATCAGAGAAGGTATGAATTATTATGATATTAAAAGATAAAATATATTGATATTATACAATATTATACACATATTTTATGCATTTCTAAGTTTCTAAACTTTTTCTGTGTCATCTTCTGGCCTTTGCGTGTCATCCGTAGCTTCAGGAAAACTTCTAAAAAATTCCCATTTAATTTCTTATGCCAACCTGTGATATATGGAAACCATGATGGGGAAATTAGCGATGTGTGAGGGATAACTGTATGCATATATGTACATACACATCAGCTACATTTGAAAGGTGGTATAATTAGTGCTGCTGAAGGAAGGGCAGAAAGACTGAAAGACTGGGCTAGTATCTATCACCTTCTCATCCTTAGTTGTCCCAACTGAGTAAACTCCTCCCCTTTCCCTGACAACCCCAAGAAAAGCCCATATATCATCAGACTCAGACAGACCAAGTCTGGCTGGAACACCCCTCTGTCCTCTCGGACACAAACAATGAAGACATCAGCCCTCCACCCCCCCAACCCCCCATCCTGTACACATTCTTCTCCTCTGATGTCCTGGTCCCTAGCAGGGACAGATATTTGCTCAGCTGCCTTACCCTAGGAGGCAGCTGCACCTCCTGATGTCCCTTCTATCCTTAGTCTTGAGGCCTTGAGAGTTGGGAGCCTAAACAAGAAAAGAAAGGACAAGACAGGGCAGCTGAATTGGAGGTGACAAGATGTGTAGGAGTCCAGTTGGTACTAGGGGCAAGATTTCTGTTCCCTGGACACTGACTCCATACTGGGATAGGAATGAACCCTGGATTCTACTACCAACTCTACAACTTATTAGTTTTGTGACCTTGGGCAAAATAATTCCCCTTTCTGAAGCTGTTTCCTCAGAACACAGCAATAACCATAGTTCTCATTTCCATAAAACTTTATATTTTTCTTCTTAATAGCCTTGTGACAAAATTAGGATATGCATTTTCATATTAAAACTATTATCTCCATTTTACAGATGGAAAAACTGAGGCCCTGGGACAAGAAGTAATATTCTCAGTCACACTGCTAGGTCGTTTAATTCCAAAACCAAAGGTTTTTGTTGTTATTGTTGTTTCATTGCGTGTGTTTTTTTTTTTACCATGCAGGGAATTTGATGAGATGGACTCTAAGAGCCCTCCCAGTTCTGACATTCCATGTTCTAATATTCCTTCCAGCTCTGATAGTCTGTATTCTAAGTTCCTTCCATCTCTGACAGTCTTTGAACCATGTTCTAAGGTCTTTCTTAGTTCTGATATCTTATGAGCCTTTGCATCAAGGTGTAAATCCCAGGACATTATTACTCCTGTAGCACTTTGTGAATTACGAGAAAAAAAATAATAATGCTGTGCTGATAATTGCCGTAAGTGCCCAGAGTAGATAGAGAATACTATGTACTCATGCAGGGTGGGATGTTTATCTCCAAAGGCCCAGTTAGACCTGCATGTTTGCCCACTCCTGGTCACCCCCAATTCTATGGTCTCCCTGCTCCCTGAGTAACTCAGCAACCATATGCTTACTTTACTGCTCTTACCAGCTCCGTGCTAGAAGGCACTTCAGAGATCATCTAGCCTAAAACCATTACTGAAAATAGAAATAATTTCTGAAACATTCCCTGCAAGTGGTCATTCAGCCTCCAGTGACAGGGAGCTCATTATTTCTCTAGCCAAGTTATTCATGAAGCCTCCCATGTGAGGTTACAATTCTGTATTTGCAGTAGAAGGTAGGGAGTGGGAGATGGGGGTGTGTGGAATGGTCATTTCACTTTTGTGTTCAGAATCTTCACTGATTCTCTGCTTCCTACAGAGGAAACTAAAACTCCTTTGACTGGCATTCAGGGCTTTCTCAATCTGATTGTCGAGCCTTTTTAGCCTAATTTTGTATTATTCCTCTCCAGTCTGTATGCTGAAGTCCATCTGATCGCCAAGCCTTTGCTCACGCTCTTCTTTGTTCCTGGAGTCTCTTCTCTTCCCCCGCCCCCCACCTGCCTTTTGCCTGTTGAATTCCTACCCATCACAGTCAACTCAAATTCCACCTCTTCCAGGAAGCCAGGAAAGCATTGGGTTTAGAGTGAAATCTCAAATCACTTAATCCCTGGGCTTAAGTTTTCTACTCTGTATAATAAGAGGGACTTTTACACTCTTAAAATTATTGAAGACCCAGAGAATTTTTGTTTATGCAGGTTATACCTATCAATATTTACTGTGTTAGAAATGAAAACTGATGACTTTTACATGTATTTATTAATTCATTAAAAATAACAACAATAAATTCATATGTTAACATAAATAACACATTTTATGAATAATTTTTCCAAAAGAAAAAAATTAGTGAGAAGAATGGCATTGTTTTATATTTTTTTGCAAATCTCTTTAATGTCTGAGTTAATAGAAGACAGCTGGTCTCTCATAGCTACTTCTGCATGCAATCTGTTGCAATATGTTGTTTTGGTTGAAGTATATGAAGAAAATCCAGCCTCATACAGACATGTACTTGGAAAAGGGAAGAGTATTTTAATAAGAGAATAATGTCTTAATATTATAATAAAAATAATTTTGACCTCAAGGACCTCCTAAAAGGACCTCAGGAACCCCCAAGAGTCCTTTGGACTAGATGTCTCTGAGGTCCCTTCTAGTTCTAAATTTATGATATCACGATCCACCTATTTATTACTGACCTTTCCCCTGTGCATCATTATAACACTGTTTTGGACACTTCACTAATATACTACCTGTAATATTGTATATTATAGATACCTGAATTTGTATCTCATCGCCCTGTATGCACCTGAACTATAACTTCCTTGAGTGCATAACTCATATTTTATCTAAATGTTGCATCTTTTCAAGCTCTTAGTACAGCATCCTGTGCAGGACTTCTTAAACTTTTTCTACGTGCTACCCCTTTTCGTGTTTTGGCCATGTTTATTGGCATTGTGTGGCATGAGTGCACACACAGTGCGAAGTGTGCATATTGTGTGTTCGGAACCAAGGCTGCGGTGAAAGTTGCATAATGCAACACGGACAAGCGCTGTCAGAAACACCTTGGATTCATTATGCGTTTGATTTTTAATTAATTTTTGGCTATTGCCCATTCAGAAACATTTTACTGTTGCCAAATTTTTCACTATGGGGTTGCGACCTACAGTTTAAGAGGCTCTGCATAGAGAACAGTAATCTAATTGTAAGGAATGATATAATCTGAGTTATATTTCCTTGGCTTCTCTCCCTGACAAGATTCGTCAGTCCCTCCTTTGAAATGACCAGGTCCCTTTACATCTTTGGTCTCTATCTCTCAGATATATCAACACACTGATCTCATCCCTCCCTCTCTAGTCTCAAACCCTGGCTTGCTACTCAAACCCTTGGAGTACTAGAGAGCCCAACAGAATGGGAGTCTTGGGGAGCTCCTTCCTGCCCAACACTATTGCCGTTGTTCTCTTGCCATTCCCTCTTTCTGATTGGATGCTGCTCTTTGTGGACCTCATTACCAGATGTCTGCCTTCTGGTGCCGGGCCCATCCACACCTTTCTAAGCTGTTCCTAGGATGCTGAGACAAGCCCTAATTGATACTCTGTTGGCGGCCTTTGAGAATCTGGCGTTACTCCCACTGTATAAAGAGACATGATGGAATGTGCTCTGGATGTGTTTTTTCCCCCCTAAATCTATATATGTAAGGGATTATTGCTTTAAAGGTTGCTAATTGCTTTACATATAGTATGTCAGTATCTCACAGGACTTAAGCCGTCTTGGTATTCCTCCCCGTGCCTTGCAGCAACCCTATGAGGCAGATATTTCAAGTATTATTTTCATCTGCATTTCACCTATGAGGAATTTGAGACTCAGATTGGTTAGGTGAGCTGCCCATGGTCATATTGTTGGAAAGATGACATGGTCACATTTTTGGCAGGGATATAATTTGATATTTATACAGAGAAAAGATTAAAACTTTTGATGTCACTCTGAACTGTGTGTCTTTGAATCTGGAAGCCAGAAGACCAGAATCTTTCTACTTCCAAGCTCTCACCAACTCCATCCCTCAGGCAGGCACAGAACATTGAATAATTGATCTCCTTCAATGATGAAAGTCCCATGCTAGTGAACTATGAGGCCCAGGTTATAGTTTCTTGTTACTAAGCACTCCACCCTCCTTGCTCTCAACAATTCTTGGAGATTTAATTTTTCAAATCAATTCAATAAACATCTACAAAGCACCTACTATGTGCCAGGCACTGTGCTAAGTACTAGGGATACAAGAAGAGGCAAAAGACATTTCTTGCCCTCAAAAAGTTTACAATATAATAAGGTAAGCATTGGTCAGGGTGTCTGTGCCTGAGATGCTGGACAGTCTTTTCTGAGTGCTAATTGGCTAGCACACACATGCCTAGCTAATGTCCAGTCTTTTCTGCATGTATAATCAGTCCTGACACATAGTCAAGATACTCAATGGCCTGAGCTATAGGCTCTTGTTGTCTGGGGAAAATCTCTGATGAACTGGTCTTTATAAATGCCTTAAGGATGACAAATAATAAGAAGCTTTGGGAGGTGGCAATTATTTTAAGATGGGCAGTCTGCTCAGCTTGGCACTAACAAATGTCCTGAGAACAATCTTGATAAAACCTACTGCTATCTTATAGTTGGGGGAAGTGGTATACTTAAAAAATTTTTTTAAATCTAAATTTAGTGAGCACCAAAAAATAATAATAATAATAATAATAATAATAATAAAAGGGAAAAAAGAACATTTGCCTATACAAAGTTGAATAGAAAAAAGAGAATTATGTGTGCAAAAATGAATCTCTATTACATGTAACTTGCTTTTCTAAAAAGTATATAATTCATTTAATATGTGTTGCTTCTCTGTGTTTCCTTCTGAACTCCTTCAGTTTTCCTCTGAGCATTTTTAAAAAATGCTTTACTTACCCATGTTCCTTTCTTTTCTTCTTCTTTTTCTAACTACCCTATTGCTAGTACCCCTCTCCCTCTAAATCCCCCTGTCTGCCATGCTAAAATGAAAAATACAATCATGGTATAAAAATAAGCACAGTCAAGCAAAAACAAAAATCCATACATTTGCCATGTCTAAAAATTTAAGGCTTATTCTTCACCTAGAGGAGTCTATGACTTCTCTCTAGGAGGTGAGTAGGTCGCATCCTTATTAAATCTTTCAGAGTTGTATGATGTTGTTGCTGAATAAATTGTTTCTCTGGTTCTACTCAGTTTACTCTGCATCAGTTCATACAAATCTTTCCAGGTATTTTGCAAAACTGTCACTTTTGCCATTTCTTATGGTACAATAAAATTCATCATCGCCATATGGCTCAATTTGTCCAATCACTCTCCAAATGATGGGCACCCTCTTTGTTTCTAGTTCTTGGCTACAACAAAAAAAGTGCTTCTATAACTCTTTTTTGTGCACATCCATCTTTTCCCTTTATCTTTGATCTCTTTGAGGTATAGGTCTCGCAGTGGCATTGCTGAGTCAAACAGCACGCACAGTAAAGTGACAACTGGGGCAGAGTGTGGAATTGCTTTCCAGAGGCACTAAGCCAATTCACAGCTCCACTAGCAGCACATGAGTGTACTTGTCCTCCTACATTTCCTCCAACAATTGTCATTGTCTTTTTTTGGTCATTTTTGCCAATTCCATAGGTATGAGGTAAAACCTCAGAGCTGTCTGAATTTTCATTACTCTATTAGTGATTATGAGTGTTTTAATACAGCTGTTGATTGCTTGGGTTTCTTTCTGTGAGATCTATCTGTTCACTTTTTTTAAGCATATATCTATTGGGGCATGGTTATCACATACGTGCAGTTTGGTGTACTTGGTGCATATTTGCATCAGTTCATTATTTATCTTGAATATCAGACCCTCATTAATAGAAACTTTTTACAAAGATTTTTTCCCAATTAGGTGTTTCTTTTTTTTAAGCTATGTTGATTAATTTTTTTGTGTGTAAAAATTCATTTTTATGCAATTTCATCCATTTTATCTCCTATGATTCTCTCTACCCCTTGTCTCATCATGAGTTTGTTACTTATCTATAATTGCAAATGGTATTTTCTTTCTTACTCTTCTATGTTATTTATTATGTGACATCTTCATATCTAGGTCCTATGTTCATTTGGAGCTCATTGTGGTGTGTGGTGTGAGATATTGATCTAAACTTAATTTCTGTTAGATTCTTTCTAGTTTTTCCAGCAGTTTTTATCACATAAGTTCTTACCTCTGTAACTGGGGTCTTCAGTTTACTGAACACTACACTATTTGCTGAGCCTTGGACATGCGAATCTATAAGACTACAAGTAGCATTTGCTTCAAAGAAAACCATTAACATGCAAGCAAAAAGGGGTTACAATAAGCCATACTTTATACAAATGTGTTTTCTTCTTATGAAAGAAGTCTTGCAAAATGGGAGTTGCTCTTGTGTTTTCAGTTAGACAGTAAGTATTAATAACAACGATAAAATACTAACAATGACTTGATTCCTCACATCATCTCATTTATATTGGTAGGAATTTATATATCACTAGCACCTCTAGCTATTAGGTGGGTCACAGTAGTCAAAATAGGACACTGGCTAATGATAAAAAAGTCATCCAGGACAGCTGGGAATCAGGAAAGAAGGAAAAAAGATTTCTGAGAAGACCAAACAAATATCTCCAAAGTCCTGCATTTTACTCAAAATGCTTGTGAGATCCTCCCTCCCAACCTGTTTATTCTAACCTTACACACAATACTAATAATCTTGGTTATCTGCCTTTTAAGGACAGCAGATTAGGAATGAGGTTGGAGGTGGTGATAGATGAAGAGGGCCTGATAATAATAACATACATTTCTTAAGTGCTTGCTTTTCTCACAATAACCCAGTCAGTTAGGTAGTAAAAGTAGTATTACCCCCATTTTATAGGGAGGCAACTGAGGTTCAGAGTGCCTTAAGAACTTTCCCAGGGTCACAAAATGAGTAAGTAGAAAACCCAGAATTGAAAACTGGGTTACAGAATCTTAGAGTGTCATAGATGGAAGGAATCTCAGCGACCATCTGCTCTGACTTAGACCACAGCATGAATCCCCTCCTATAACATCTCTGACAGATAGTCATCTGGCATTGACTTGAAGACATCCATTGAGGGAGAACCTTGGATTTCTTAACATGAGCCATTACATTTTTAGACAATTCTGAATGTTTTTCCTTACATCAAACAAATAATTTGCCTCTCTGTTACTTTCTCTATTACCCCAAGTTCTACCCTCTTTCACCAAGCAAAAGAAATCCAATCCCTTTTCCACAAGATGACTCTTCAAATATTTGAAGGCAAGCATCATACTGCCCTAAATTTCTCTTTTTCTGGCTTAGATAGCCTTAGTTCTTCAAATGATCTCCCTATGCCACGTTCTCCTATCCCTTCACCATCCTGGTTATGCTTCTCTATCCATTCCCTAGTTTGTCTAAGCCATGATTAAAATAGGATTGCCAGGAATAAACCCAGAACTCCAGCTATGGTCTCAAATATAACAGAATGTTATCATCTTCTGCATTCATTACACTATACTTTTCTCCATGCAACTCAAAATTGCAGTTGCTTTTAAAAATTTCTGTCACACCAATGACTCTTATTGAGTTTGTAATACACAAAACTCTCTAGATATTTTTTACATGACCTGTTCCTAGCCATGTTTCTCCCATACTATACTCGTGCAGATGATTTTTTAAAAATCCAATTAAAGTATCTCACATTCAACTGTCACCTTACTAAATTCAGCTCGTTGTTTTAGCCTGTTTTGGATTTGATCATCTACCACGTTAGCTCTCCTTCTTACTTTAAAACATACCGACTTTGTCTTCAATCAACAGAACATAAAGCAATAACCTTGCTTTTTCATTTTGGAGAATGAATTGAATGAATGAATAAAACTAAGCCCTTATTATGTACGAAGCACTGTGCTAAGTGCTGGGAAGAAAAATAGAAGAACAAGAGAGTCTATGCTCTCAAAGGAACTCACATTCTAATGGGGTTGATCCCAATGGTTAATTCTAACCTAATGGAAAATTTCATCTGCAAGTCAGATGGAAAGGGTCCATGATCCTTAGGGTGTGGCTGCAAAGCAGATGTTAATCTCTATTGTTTAATGCTGTTTCTACTAATGTGATAAAGTTACATTAATTTCTGATGTTGAACCATTTGACAATACCAAAGACTTTGGTGGCAAGAGTTTTCTTTTCTCCAGTTAGCCGTGGCTAGAGCACCTATAGTAATAGTTGCCAGGCTGAATCATCACAGCAGCTGCTTCCCAAGATGATGTCTGAGGGCACTGGGCTGAAAACATTGCTATTCCCTCGTAAAGGTTTCAAGGTCCTGGGATCTCCCCATTAGGATCTGAGAGGACATGGTGGTTAAGGTGGTGCTAGTGGTTTGACTTGTCTGGCACGTGATGCCTCTTGTCTCTTCTTTGAGATGCCTTGATGCTTCAGCTAGGCTGGTTTGCCTGCCCTATGCATGGCAGCTGGTTGGCAGCATGGTGGAGAAGACTGATCCTTTCTTCCCAAGACTTGCTTCCCCAGTTGATGACTATGACATCTGGGCTAGAAGTAGGATTAATAGTCTGGGGGCTGTTGTGTCTATTTGACTATCGATAGCAGTTGGTCAGCAGTTTTTGCTAGTGGTGATGAGGAAGGTGGACCCACTCCCCACAATGATTTCTCTTTTCAGTAGAGTTCTGTGGCGATATTGCTGATAAGTCATTTTTTTTTTTCCGGCTAGGCAATGGGGTTAAGTGACCTGTCCAAGGTCACACAGCTAGTAAGTGTTATGTGTCTGAGGTCAGATTTGAACTCAGGTCTCCTGACTCCAGGGCCAGTGCTCTATCCACTGTGCCACCTAGCTTCCCCCAAGTCATTTTTTTTAACCCATAGGAGCTATAGCTTCAAGAATCAATCTCTATAATACTTCTCACATCTTTCCCCATCTTGGCCAGCACTTGAGTTCAGCCATTAATCTCTTATCACTTAGATTATTGTAATATCTTATTATATCCTCCTCCCTGGTCTGCCTGACTCTAGTATTTTCCCTCTCCAATATTTTCTTTCTTCACCTTACTGCCTGTGTCATCTTCATAATACCACTCTAATCATGTCATTCTTCTACTTGCAAATGTTCAGTGGCTCCCTATTATCTACCAAGTAAAGCAGGAACTCTGATCTTTAGTATTGAAGGCCCTCCACAATCTGGCTCCAACCTGCCTTTCCAGTCATCTCAAAATTACATCCTTTTCCAGTCAATGAACGATTCTACATTTCCCTATCTTTTATCTCCATGCCTTTGCTCAAGTTATTCTCCATGTCTAGAACAGCCCCTTCTCTCCATCTGTTGAAGTTTCTCTCATCTACAAGAAGGGACTTCCATTTCAGACTTTCTAGATTAGATGATATCATGCAAGGTCATAAAGAAGCCCAAATCTACCATATAAACTCTAGCAAACAGCTGAAAACAACCTCAGCAATGCCAATAATGAAGAAAACCAAAAAGAAGTAGAAGCAATCTACTCCATGTAGTGCAGAATGGCACGGAAAGATGGCAGAAGCAGGTTGTAACTAGCAGAGAGGGCAGTCTAGGGAAGCTGCTACGAGCACATGTAAACCCGGAAGTAGTGGCAGCAAGGAGAGGGCTGCAAGGCAGCTCTGATAAGGGGGCAACAGCTAGCAGAGGTGGGAAAAGGAGAACCGGACAGACTCCCACAAACAAGCCTGAAGCCAACGGATGACCCAAACAGGAGCATTGCAAGCCACCTCCAGCTCCAATAATTGTGAGGCTGAAGCCAGATCCTGGCCCTGGCCTGTGAGAATACAAACTGAGGATAGAGCTATCATTGTCAAAGGGACCGCCCAGGGAGAGCGGGCCTGGCTGCTCACTCTTCACAGAACTACAGGGGATGGCACCTTAGCACCAAGGTAGGGAGGGCTGAGCAGGAAGCCTAAGGCCATTCTGGTCACTAATCAGCATCCCACTGGGTTGCCCTGCTCAGGTCACAACTGGTGAAAAAAACAATTCCAAATTGAGGATTAGGCAGAGGAGAAAGAAACTATATAAGGCCTAAACCTCCAGCAAGCCATCAGGAAACTGAGATAGAAACCAAGGATTGAGGGAGAGAATGAATCCTGATACTCGTCATACCACCCAGATGGGCAGCAAAATCCAGACTACAGAGAACATAGGATGAAAAGGACCTACCTAATCAATCCATGAGTTCCAGAATGGATTGTCTGGCCTAGGCACAAAATCCCAAACCAAGAGCTAAGGTCCAAAATATGAGTTAAAAAAAAAGAAAGAAAACAGAAAATAAAGTTAAAACTAAAAACTAAATCCAGAAGAAAAGAATAATCTCACAGTTACAGGGGCAGATGGAAGGAAGCAAGAGATAAAAATGACAAATGAAATGAGAGTTCTTGAAAGGAAAAGAAATGAGAAGAAAATAAACAGCTTAGGACAGAAAGTAGAAAACCATACTCAATTAATGGACTCCCTAAAAAAGAGCTGGAACAAACCAATTACTCTGTCACAAAGCCCTCACTGATGGTGCTCCCTCAATTTTATGAACCTCCTGCTCCCTAGCTTCATTTGACCACTTAACACCCAGATTAGCTTTTACAAAGGAATATATACAAAAAACCCCCATTTACTTCGAAAGTAAAGCAAGAAGAAGCATACACATATTTCCTCCTAACACCTGGGTGAGGTGGGGAGGTGGTACATAATCTCTTCCTTTTACCATCTCAGTCTCTTTGGAGGGGGAGAGGGATGAAATTCACAGTTTAACTCAGTTCCTATAGCATAGCCCCACAAAGTTTCAAGTCCAAAGCCTCCCTGACCTTGCATCCCAGCACCCTGGATTCTCAAGCTTCCCTGATGGGCTAGTGGCAACATTCAGCCTTGATTCTGGTTCCAAGGTTGAAGTGGCTCAAAATCTTGGGTCTGGGGAGCCCGCTGCCTACATCTAAAACAGAAAAGGACAAATGAAGTAGATCAAAACTCCAAGCCTGATTCTTGGGACCAGGGGGCCTAAAAGGGAGAGGGGGAAGGTGATCTTTTTCCCAAATCCAGGTCAGTTCATGGTGCTTAAGCTTTGGGTGAATAGGACCTTCACCTTCTAGATGCTGCTGAAAACAGAGAGAGAGAGACAGAGAGACAGAGAAAGACAGAGAGAGAGACAGAGAGAGAGAGAGAGACAGAAGTGAGGGGGTGGGGGAGGAAGAGAGAAAAAGAAATGGAGGGAGAAGGAGAAGAAAAAAAACACAGTTCTAGTTTGGTACTTTTAAAGACACAGACTGTTCTGGTGGTGCAGCCAATGGAAAAAGACTTTTCCTATGCCACGTGGAAGGAGAATGATGGATGTCTTCTTCCAGAAGCAAATCCCTGCCATCTCCCACATAGAAAGCTCCATCCTAGGTGATTTAGACATGCACAACAAAGCCCCATTACAACTTTAAGAGACAAGAAGAAAATTAGAACAAAGTCAAAAGACCGAAAAAAAGTTAAAAAAAAAGTAAGATATCTACTATAAAAAAATAATTGGCCCTGGAAAGTAATTTGTGGAGAGATAACTGAATAATTATTAGATTCACCTAACAAGGCAAAAAAATCTAGACACTGTATTTCAGGAAATAACAAAACTACTTAGATTTATTAGAACCAAAGGACAAATAAAAATAGAAAGAATCCACTAAACACTGCCTGAAAGAAACCTCATGTCAGTCAAAATTCAGAGCATACAAGTCAAAGAAAAAAATAATACAAACAATCAGACAGAGTTCAAGCTTCAAGAAACCAGGGTCATATAGACTTGATAGCACCTACTACAAAGGAGAGAAAATCTCAGAAAACTGTATTCTAAAAAGCAAGACAAAGGCTTACAAAGAATAGCTTACTCTAAAAACTGAGTATAATCCTAAAGGGACAAAAATGGCTTTCCTTATGAAAATGCTGGAACTGTGCAAAAACTGAAATGAAAATTCAGGAATCAAGTTGAAACCTTAAAAAGGAAATACATTTGAGCACTTTAAAAGGGCTAAACAATGATAAAGTGCTTATATTATAACATGAGAAAAAGAGATAAATGTTACTTCAGAAGCCTAATGGCCGTAGGAATCATAGAGGGACTTGAATAAGACAAACACAGAGACTAGGTATGTTTGTTTTCCTTTGCTGGTTTTAAGAAAGGGGGGGGGAAGGGAAAAGAAAGGAATACACCAGAATGGGGGTGGCAATTTATAGCCTGTGGGCTAAATATGGCTGGCCTTGCATGGTTTTTCTATTCTTAAATACAATAAAACTTATTTTAAAATATGAAAAAACCATCTTACCTGTTGGATCATACAAAAACAGGTGACAGTCTGGATTTGAGTATAGTTAGCCAACACTTATACTGGAGAAAGAAGGGAGGGGAACTTTCTGTCTAGTATAAAGGGGTGCATAAGAAGAGTATCCAAATATAAAGGAAGAGGTGAGGGGAATGAATATTTCATGACCTCACTTTTGTCTGAACTAGAGGAAGATTGAACACACACACACACACCATGACACACTTTAGTGTAGAAACATTCAACTCAATAAGCAGGAACAGGGAAAAGGGAGGTAGACATAATAGAGACAGTAGAAGTGGGGAAGGAATACTCATAACCAAAATAGACTTCAACTTTGAAGTTTTGATCATAAAGAGTGATTAAAAAGAAAGGGAAAGAATCAGAGAAAGAGATCTGGATTTAGTAAAGAGGGCAAGACACAGAGGACTAAGAGCAGATCACTTCAATTATAGATTACTAGTGTTTATCACAATCCTCTTTCTCTACCACCTTTTTCTTTGTAAACAGGGAGCTAAGAGGGAAAAAGTAAAAAAAAAAGTATATGGTGGAAAGAAATGTATAATTAGCATACTTAATTTACACCTCTGATTGAATTGAGATACTTCTTAACTGAAAAAGGCATCTGGACTAGTATCTTGTCAGTTACTTTAAATGGGGTGGGGTAATTTGATTGATTAACTGAAATGAGCTCCCACCCTTACATATGTTAAATAAAAAAGAAAGCATGGCAATAAACAGGCCTCTCCTTAATATGGGTTAACACTGTCTATCTAAAACCAAGATCAAGTCTCATTTGTAACTGAACAACACTAGAGGTTTCCGGTAAGATCAGGATAAAGCAAGGACAGCAATAAGATGATAAAAAGAAATTGAGGGAATATAAATATGCAAAGAAGAAACAAAATTTTTACAGATGTTATATTTACCTCCAGAACCTTAGAGATTCAATTAAAAGCTAATAGAAACAATTAAAAACTTCAGTAAAGTAGCAATATATAAAATAAACTACAAAAACATCAGCCTTTCTGTATGTTACCAACAAAATCCAACAAAGCTAGAAAAAGAAATTTCATTCAAACTTACTACAGAATTCTAAAGTCCACTTAACGAAACAACATAGGAATTACATGAAAACAACTACAAAATACTCTTTACTGAAATAAAGGAAGATGAATTGGAGAAGAATTTCTTATCTATAGTTTGGCCATATCAATAAAACCAATATGACAATATGACCTAAATTAATTTCATATTCAGTGCTCTACCAATCAAAATGCCAAAGGATTACTTCATGCAGTTAGAAAAGTTTACATAACAATATTCATCTGGAGGAACAAAAGGAAGTATCTCAAGGAAAATAATGAAAAAAAAAAAAGGGAAGGGGACCTACCAGTACCAAATCTCAAACTATACTATAAAGCAGGAATCATCAAACCAATTTGGTACTGGTTTAAAAATAGAAAAGTTGATCAGATTAGGTATACAAGATCCAGAAGTAACAGAACACTATCATAGCCAGAAATGTCATAGACAAAGACACAAATATTGGGGTAAGGACGTATTATTGGACAAAAATTGGTGGGAAAACTAAAAAGCAGTCTGGCAGAAACTAGTCTTAGCTCAAGATCTCACACCAACTACTGTAATAAATTCTAAATGGATAGAGAACCTAGATATAAAATGTTACAACATAAACAAATTAAAGGAGAATGGAAAGAGACTGTTCACAACTATGTATAGGAGAAAAATTCTTAACAAAATGAGGTAGAAAGAATACTACAGGATGGACAATTTTGATTATATAAAGTTGATAAGTTTTTGCACAAATCAAATCAACATAGTTAGAATTAGAAGGGAGCTGACGAAAACTGTTGGAAAAACTGGAAAACAATAGAACACAAACTGGGTATAGACCAACATCTCACAACATATGCCAAGATAAAGTCAAAATGGGTATATGATTTAGACCTAAAGGGTGATACCATAAGTAAATTAGAAGAGCAAGAAATAGTCTACCTGTGAGATCTACGGAGAAGGAACGAATTTATGATCAAACAAGAGATAGGGAGCATTACAAGATATAAAATAGATAATTTTGATTATATTAAATTAAAAAGCTTTTGCACAAACAAAAAAGATTAGAAAGAAACCTGGAAAACAATTGTCTCTGATAAAGGTCTCATTTCTCAAATATTTAGAGAACTGAGTCAAATTTATAAGAAGATAAGCCATTCCCCAAATGATATATGGCCAAAGAATATGAACATGCAATTTTCAGATGAAGAAATCAAAGCTACCTATAGTCATATGAAGAAGTGCTCTCGATCACTTTTGATTAAAGGAATACAAATTAAAACAGCTCTGAGGTACCACCTCACACTTATCAGATTGACTAATATGACAAAAAAAATGATAAATGTTGGAGAAGACGTGGGAAAATTGGTCCACTAATGCATTGTTAGTGGAGTTATGAACTGATCCAACCATTCTGGCGAGTAATTTGGAGCTATGCCCAAAGGGCAATAAAACTGGACTTTAGAATATAGTATACATTCTGTAATAATTTTGAATGAAATTTCTTTTTCTAGCTCTTTCTGTTGGATTTTGTTGGCAATATACAGAAAGGTTGATGTTTTTGTTATCCTTTGATCCAACAGTACCACTACTAGGTCTGTATACCAAAGAGATTACAAAAAAGGGAAAAGGACCTACATGTGCAAAAACATTTATAGCAGCTTTTTTCATGGTGCAAAATATTGGAAACTGAGGTGATGCCCATCTACTGGGGAATGGCTGAACAAGTTGTGGTGTATGAATGTAATGGAATACTATTGTGCAATAAGAAATGATGAGCAGGCAGATTTCAGAAAAACCTGGAAAGACTTGTACAAACTCATGCAAAGTGAAATGAGCAAAACCAGGAAAACATTGTACACATTATCAGCAACATTGTGTGATGATCAACTATGAATGACTTAAATCTTTTCAGCAACACAATGATCCAAGACAAATACAAAAGACTCATGATGGAAAATGCCATCCACATCTAGATAAAGAACTGATGGCCTCTGAATACAGATTGAAGCATACTTTTTTCACTTACTTTATTTTTGTCATTTTTTACTTCCTTTTGATCTATTTCCCTCTTCACAAATGTGACCAATATGGAATTATGTTTTACATAATTGTACATATATAACCTATTTTAAATTGCTTACCATTTTAGGAAGAGGGAAGAGGAGGAAAGGAGGGAGAAAATTTTCGACCTCAAAATCTTGTAAAAATGAATGCTAAAAATTGTCTTGACATGTAATTGGGAAAAAATTAAAGTATTATTAAAAAAGAATTAGAAGGGGAAAAATTAACTAGTAAAAAAATTCTTGTAGTATTTTTTTTTGTAAAGGTCTGATATCCAAGATATGTGGGGAATTCACACATATACATGTATGTGAGTATGGGTGTGTGTGTGTGTGAGTGTGTGTGTGTGTGTGTGTGTGTGTGTGTGTATACGAATATGAGTCATTTCCCAATTAGATAAATGCTCAAAGGTTCTGAATAGGAAATTCTTAAGGGAAGAAATTCAAGTGATCAAGAGCCAAGTTTAAATTTGCTCAAAGTCACTGATAATTAGAGAAATCAAATTAAAGCAATTTTGAAGTACCACCTAATACCCATTAGAAAGGAAAACATAATAAATAAGGAAAATGACAATTGTTGGCAGAGCTGTGAGAGGGAAGGCACACTAAAGTACTGCTGGTAGATTTGTGAATCTAATTATTCTAGAAAGCAATTTGGAACAATGCTTCCAAAAGTTATTAATTGGTACATATAGTTTGACCCAACTATACAACTATTAGGCATATATCCCAAAAAGATAAAAAATAGAGTGAAAGGACTCATTTATAGAAAAATATTGATAATAGCACTTTTGTTATACCAAAGAACTGGATACAAAGGGGGTGCCCACCAATTAAGGAATGGCTGTTACTATTACATATGAATTTATTTTGCTTAACAATGTGGTTTTGTAACAAGGGTTTTGTTTTTATCTTGGTAGTAGTGAACAGGAAGAAGAAAAAATGCTTCATAATTTTAAAAAATTAATAAAAAAAGACCTAAGAACTCTGATTTTTACAATGCGAAATCATGACTTCAGAAGATTTATGATGACAAATATTCCTTCTGCCTCTTGGTGAAGAAGTGATGGACTGTAGATACAAACTGAAAAATACATTTCCAGACATGACCATCATAACACAAATTTGTTTTGCTTAATTGCACTTTTATTATACAGAATGCCCCAAAAGTCAGCTAGGAAACTTGGGACAGAGGGCTTTTATATGTGTAGGAGAGTAGGGAAGTTAGCAAGTGGAGGGGGGGCAGGAGAGGAAGGGAGAATTATGTGATGCAAAAAAGAAAAAGGGAAGAGAGAAAAGAAAAGGGTGTTGATGAAATATTTTAAAAATATGCAGAGGAGACCAGGGAGGGGTTCACAGGGAGACAAAGACAAGCAGGACAATGTGAGGTATTACCACATAAAATTTAATGTCTATTAAAAGGAACAAGTTGTTTTTAATGAATTTAGTTTCCTACACAATCCTCATTTTTATTTGCTTTTGCATATCTACATATTCATGTTGATGATTTTCTGCGTTCATAATAATTTTTTTAAAGATTCTATATTGAAATCAACGATTGTTTTAGATTTTGTCTTTGTATATCAAGTGCTAAGCACTGAAATTCATTTATAGGAAACACTTAATGTTTGTGGAATCCAGTTGAACTCTAAATCCTATGAATTGTTCCTGCAGCTTATAGAGCTGAAGTTTCATTGTAGGAAAGGCACAGGGAAATGAAAACTATGGTTTTATTGCACCATCTGCTGTAGACCGAAAGGAATACACTTTATCTCAAGTTGAACAAGTTGATAAGCTGATCTGCCAGTCACGTAATTGTAAGGGCTGGAGTTTAATTGCTCCCTCCCCAGAATCAATAGCAGAGGGTGAATTTTAACTTGGGCCGCCGACTTCAAATTCATTGCTTTCTCCTTTGTAGTGAGCGTGAAAGGGCCTTAAAGACCATCTAGTTTAACATCCCCAATCGATCTGGGACTAACTGATGCCCAAAGAGGGGAACTGAATTGCCCAAGGTCATGGAGTAATCTAATGGCAGAGCCCAGACTAGAATTATGATTGCTGGAATCCCAGTCCAGGGCTCATCCCACTACACATTATACTGCCTTTCCCTGTCACCTGCTTGTTTCGCAGGGCTGTTGTAAGGCTCAAATGAAGTATGATAATAACAACAACAACAATAAAAATAATAGCTTGCATTTATGTAGGGCTTTAAAACACTACAAATATTACCTCATTTGATCCTCAAAACAACTCTGAGAAGTAGGTGCTATTATTATCTCCATTTTACAGATGAGGTAGCTGAGACAGACAGAAATAGAATGAATTGCCCAAGGTCACACAGCTAGTAAATGAAATATCTGAGGCTGGATTTGAAATCATGTCTTCCTGACTCTGGATAAAGTGTTCTCATTGGCACACCTAACTGCCTCTAACAGATATAAAATGCTATATGTGCCAACTAGGCTCCCACCAGTCAGAAGTGATTTCTTTTTCTCTCTTTTTGTGTACGTCTCTGTCTCTTCCTTTCCCTCTCTTCTCTCTTTGTCTCCTTCCTTCTCTTCCTTCTTCCTCCTCTCCCTCTCTTCTCCCTTAGGATGCTGAGTGTATTGCTTGTACTCCCTTATAGTCATCTCATTTTACCTTACATTACAGTTACATGTTTGTATTTGTGTGCATACAGTCACACACATATATGTCTTACCTTACATTACAGTTACATGTGTGCATTTGTGTGTATACAGTCACACACATATGTGTCTTATTTTCTGTAGTAGAATGTAAGCTCTTTGAGGTCAGAGACCATATTTAGTTTATTTATATTTCTATTCCACAAAGCCTTGCATATTGATTTAATTACTGATACTTTAGTGTTCTTTAATTCTATACATATAAGAAATTATCATATACTATAACTTTTCAGAACCAGGAGTTAGAGGTTCCTGTCCCATTTCTGTGTGAGAGTGAGAAGGGAAAGAAGGGAAGAGAACACACATTTATATAGCACCTACTATGTTCCAGGCACCGTGCTTAGAACTTTTATAAATATCATTTCGTATGATCCTCACAACCCTGTGAGACAGGTGCCATTATTGCCTTCATTTTACACTTGAAAACTATATGAACTATATATGGACAACAAATGAAATCACAGATGTCAGTTTTTTTAAACCATAAAATGCTATAGGAGCACCAGTTATTGTTATTAATATCAGGAAACTGATCCCCAGAAACATGATGCAGAATCAGAAGGGAAGCCAAAAGGTTGCATCAATCACAGTCTACCAATAGCCAAAACCAATTTCACAAACAAGTCAACTCAGTGATCACTTATTAAGAGCCAATTATGCTTCACACATGGTGTTAGTCTCTAGGGATATGACAAAGAATGAGACAGACAATTCCAATTCACAATGAGCTTACGTTCTAACAGAGGAGATAACAAGTATATACATAAGTATGTACAGAATAAATTGGAACACAGGATTCTGATGAAGGATTTTTCATTTGGCGTCCAAGGAACTGTGTTCAGATCCCATTCTTTTACTTACTACTTGTGTGACTTTTGTGCCATTACCCTTCTCTTCTGTAAAATAAATGGGAAGATGACCCTAAATGGAGGCAGACCATCCAGCTCCCATCTTGCAATACCTGAAATTGGCACCAGACTGAATAATGACCAAGACGTACAATGAGAAAACATAGTAAGTGACTTTTCCTACCCCAGAACTACACAAAAATTAGCCAGAAGCCCATGGACAAGGGAGGAAAAGCTAGTATCAACCCAGGCAAACAAGCCTAGACTGTCAGTGGTACCAGCACCAGGCTAGAAATATGTGTAGCCTGCAAGACTCTGTGTCTAGAGGCAGCAAGAATAGCGAATCCTTTAAAAAAAAAAAAAGCCCTAAAATGGAGACCTGGCAAGCCCTGGGAGCAGCAGCAACCAGAGAGTCAGTGCTCAGAATAGGACAACCTAACCTTCCAATGGGCTCCAAGGTCCCTAGCATTATGTCCTGAGGCTTCATAGAGAGTTATGAAGATCGAACACTCTAAACTTCAAAGATCTAGGGAAGATAACTCTGGGAGGTCTATGTCAGTGGGAAAAAAAAAATCTCAGGGGAAACTGGGGGACACTAAACAGAGCCAATCACCCCTCCCAGAAGTTACTGTATGGACAGAATCTGACCTTGGCATAAAGTCTCAAGTTAGGAACTAAAGCTAGAACGAGGTGTAAATAAAATAAAACACAAAACAATAAAAATGTTCAAATCTAGAGGCTCCCAGAAAGATTAACACTGTAAAAACTACAAGTAGAGACACAAAAGAAAAGCGTATCTTTTATACCATGAAAGAACTCCATAAATACCTAAAAGAAATGAAGCAAGAGATTAAAAAATGAAATGAGAGCTCTCAAGGGAAAAACTGGAAGGAGAATAGATACTTTAGAAGAGAAAAGGGTAAGTCTTACCCATGAGACAGAAAGAGATATTAGAACAAAATCAAAAGATTGAAAAAACCAAAGGTAAAATATCTGTTGTATAAAACTGAACTTGAAACAGTACAATTATAGGTTACTTAAGAATCACTAGACTCTCTGAGAAATGTTGTTTTTTTTTTAAATAAAGCTAGGTGTCTCTATTTCAAGAAATCAAGAAAAATAAATAAAAATGACCCAGATCTGTTAGAACTAGTTGGTTTTCAGTCATTTCAGTTGTGTCCAACTCTTCGTGACTCCATTTGGAATTTTCTTGGCAGAGATACTAGAGTGGTTTGCCATTTCCTTTTCCAGTTCATTTTATAGATGAGGAAACTGAGGCAAACAGAATTAAGTGAGTTGCCCAAGGTCATACAGCTAGTAAGTATTTGAGGGCAGATTTGAACTCAGGAAGATGAGTCTTTCTGACTCCAGGCCCAGAGCTTTATCCACTGTACTATCCACCTAGAACCACAGGGCAAAGTAAAGAAAACAAGAATTCCCTAATCACTTCCTGTGGGAAAAGTGAAAAATATCAGTAATATAGCCAAAATCTAAAACTCTCACATCAAAGAAAAAGTACTCAAGCATTCAGAAAGAAGCAATTCAAGTGTCAAGAAATGATGGTCAGGCTCACACAAGACCTGGCAGCTTCTACTATAAATAAGAAGAGATCTTAGAATACAATATTCCATAAAGCAGGAGATACACGTTTACATAAGGTACCAGAGTACCTTACCCTGCAAAGCTGAATATAATCCACATGGGCACGAGGGGGTGAAAATGGACTTTTAATAGAAAAGAAAACTTTTTAAAATTTCTGATCAAAAGACCAAGGCTGAGTAAAACCTTTGAAATACAAACACAAAAGTAAAGAGAAACCTAGAAAGGTTAATTTATTTGAGTCACTGGAAAGGGCTGTATGATGAGCTATTGCTAAATTTAATAGGAAAAGAAGAAACAATTGTCTCTTCAAAACACAGGAGCTGGCAAACTATGGCCCATGGGCCAAATCTGCTCTACCACCTGTTTTTGTATGGCTTATTAGCTAAGAATAGTTTTTATACTTTTAAATGGTTGAAAAAATCAAAAGAAGAATAATATTTCATGAAACATTAAAATGATAAGAAATTTAAATTTCAGTATCTATAAATAAAATTTTATTGGGATATGTTTGTTGTGGTTCAGTTGTTTCAGTTGTGTGTGACTTGGCAAAGATGCTGGAATGGTTTGCCATTTCCTTCTCCAACTCATTTTACCAATGAAGAACTAAGGCAAACAGGATTGAGTGACTTGCCCAAGATCACACAGCTGCTAAGTAAATATCTGAGGACAGATTTGAACTCTTTAATGAGTCTTCCTGGCTCTAGGCTGAGCACTCTGTGCCACCTAGCTGCCCCTTATTGAAATACAGCCACGTTCATTTATTTAAGTATTGTCTAAAGCTGCTTTCATGGTACCAGGGCTGAGTTGAATAGTGGTGACAGAGAAGGGGGCTGCAGCTTGGTGTACTACAAACTGCAGTGATGTAGTTACTACTCAACAGAATGTTGAGTGTCGTGCTCATCACTATACCTCAAAATTTTATTATTATTATTCTTATGACCAATGCATATGCATCAGGTCAAAACAAGAAAAATGGAATTTGAATGTTGAGCTTCTATGGTACAGTGAAATGTAGATTATTTTGCTATTAAATTAGATGGCAAAACATTGTGTTTATTAGGCTGTGACCTGTAGCTGTGCAGTCTTTGTGTGCATTTTTTAAAGAATACAATACTTGTCAACATTACCAGACAAAGCACTCATCACAATATTCCCAACTCACAGGAAAGCAATGGTCAGAAAAATGAGAAAATTTTAAAAGGCATATCTCATCACAACAGAACCTCTTGACAAAAATTTAAAAATGAAAATAAAGTAACAACCAAAGTAAGTTTCTGACTGTTTCATTTGTTAGCCAAGCAAAGAAAGCAGTTTACTATGGTGAGTTAATTAAATTTGGTTTGATTACAGTAACTGAAGAAATGTGTCCAGAGAGAATAAATTTGTTTAATACTATTAACTTTTCAGCTCAGTTAAAATCGTATGTTCATGGGTTGATCTCAGAATTTGTTGTATCTATCTATATGAAAGACATTTTTAAAGATGAAACAAATAAAGTCTCCATACAAATCAGCATGAAATCAGTTTTGATGATAGGGAGCACTAAAGTTGGACCCCCCAAATAAGTGAAATGTTATCTCTCCCCAAAAGGTCCATTCTTCTCATTAGTAGACCTGTATCCCCCCAAAATTATACTTAATTATTGTTTTTATTATATTTTGAATGTCATCAGTAAAAATTTTCTGGAAATTTTTTCTCATTATATAAGTACCTACATAATCCTTGATATTGTCTTTTGGTCCCCAAATCCTACAATCTTTACTATCTGGACATTTGCAGAAAAAGTCTGGCAACCCTTAATACTAGAACCCTTGATGTCTTCAAAAAGTATTGAGAGAATTAAATAAGAAAAATAGAGGCTGAGGGCTTGTGGTGGTAGTGGTGAAGGGATTGGTTCATTTCTGAGGGTTTTCAGAGATGAAAGAGAAAGGAGGATAAAAGTAATTTAGTAGTGTAGAAAAAAGAAAGAAGGGAGTGAAATTTGCTACTTCTCATAATTAGGCTGTGTGAGAAGAGTATATGAACATGTAGGAAGGGAAAGTCATCAGATGATTTTCACTCTTATCTGAAATAGAAAAAGGAAGGTTGGACGGACATACACACACATAAAAGAGTTTGGTGTAGAAATAAATCACACTTTAACACAGAAACAAATTGGCGGGTGGGGGGGAATAAGAGGGAAAATAATGTCAGGGAAGGAATTTTTAGTTTTTTGAACAAAACAATCTTCCAGATCCTGAATGGGGATTAAAAGGGAAAGGAAAAGAACTAGAATCAAAGAATTGATGGGGGATGTCCATCAACTGGGGAATAGCTGAACAAATTGTGGTATATGAATATAATGGAATATTATTGCATTTTAAGAGATTTTAAAAATATATGGTTTCAGAGAATCTTGGGTTGATGAACAGTGAAGTGCGCTCACCAGGAGAACAATCTATATAAGAAGACCAACATTGTAAAGAAAAAGAATTTTGAGAAAAATTTCCCCCTTCTACCTCTCCCTTCCCCCTTCTCCCAGTGCATCCCTCTTTCTCACCCCTTTGTTTTTGGAGATCATTCAAATATAATTGACACCCTCCCATGCCCTATGTCTATGTAAACTTCTTTTCATTGCCCTTAGGAGTTACATGTATCATTTTGCCATATAGGAATGTAAACAGTTTAACCTTATTGAGTACCTTTGATTTCTCTTTCATGTTCACCATTTAATGCTTCTCATGAGTCTTATGTTTGAACATCAAATTTTCTATTTAGCTCTGGTCTTTTCACTAAGAATACTTGAAATTCCTCTAATTAAATATCCATTCCACCTCTCCCTTAAAGAATTACATTCAGTTTTGTTGGATAGGTGATTCTTGGTTGTAATCCTAGCTCCTTTGCCATGCAGAATATCATCTTCTAAGACCTCTGCTTCTTTAAGAAACTGCTAAATCTTGTGTAACACTGACTGTGGCTCCATGATATTTGGATGGTTTCTTTCTGGTTACTTGCAATATTTTATCCCTGACCAGGGAACTCTGGAATTTGGCTATAATATTCTTCGGAGTTTTATTTTTTGGATCTCTTTCAGGAAGTGATTGGTGGATTCTTTCAATTTCTATTTTACCCTCTGGATATAAGGTATCAGGGCAATTTTCCTTTATAATTTCTTGAAATATGATGTCTAGACTCTTTCTCGATAATGACTTTCAGATAGTCTAATAATTCTTAAATTATCTCTTCTTGATCTATTTCCCTGGTTAGTTGTTTTTCTGATATTTCACATTTGTTCTGTTTTTCCATCTTTTGACTTTGTTTTATTGTTTCTTGATATCTCATAGAATCATTAGCTACCACTTGCCCAATTCTAATTTTTAAGTACTTATTTTCTTCATTGAGATTTTGTACCTCTTTTTTCCATTCGGCCAATTCTGTTTTTTCAGTGAATTGTTGTACCTCTTTTACCATTAAGCCAATTTAGTTTTTTAAGATGTTATTTTCTTCAACTTTTTTTGTGCCTCTTTTACCAAGCTGTTAATTTTCTTTTCATAATTTCTTGTATTACTCTCTTTTTTCTCTACCACTCTTATGCCTTTCTTTAACTCTTTCAAGAATTCTTGATTGGCTTATGTCAAATTAGCAATCTTTCTTTTTCAAAAAATAATTAATTTTTATTTTTCAACATTCTCTTCCATAAAATGTTGAGTTTTAACTTTTCTCCCCCTTCCTTTCCTTTCCCCCCACCCAAGACAGCATGCAATCTGATATAGGCTCTAGTTATACATTCATATTAAGCACACTTTCCCATTAGGAATGATGTAAAGAACAATTAGAACTAATGGGAGGAACCACAACAATGAAGCAATAAAAACAAAACAACAAAGGAAAAGGAGAGCAAATAGTATGCTTCCATCTGCATTCATACTCCATAGTTCTTCCTCTGGATGTGGATAGCATTTTCCATCATGAGTCTTTTGGAATTGTCTTAGACTCTTGCATTGCTGAAAAAAGCCAAGTCTATCAAAGTCAGTCATTGCACAGTGTGACTGTTACTATGTACAATGTTCTCCTGGTTCCGCTCACTTCACTCAACATCAGACCATATAAGTCTTTCCAGGCTTTTCTGAAGTCAGCCTGTTCATCATTTCTTATGGCACAATAGTATTCCATTACATTCATATACCACAACTTGCTCAGCCATTCCGCAATTGATGGGCATCCTCTCAATTTCCAACAGAATAAAATATTTAAATTTAAAAAATAAATCAGAGAAAGCAAGATTGTCAGGAAAGCCAGATTTATTGGTCTGAATCCCTATTCAGATCAGGCCTGAGGTGAGGGCAGAGAAAGTGAGGGGGACGGCGCAGGCAGAGCCCCTTAAATCATGCCCTGTCCTCATCTGCCTAAGACCCAGCATGGGTCTGGCTCTAGCTCTGCTCCCAACCTATTTGCAGGTTAGAGGTTCAGCTGGTGTGTGCATGTGTGTGTCCCATCAGTATAGGGACCCCAGGATTGCGCCCTCCCTTCCACATCAGTACAGGGACTCCTGCCAGAGCGGCTGTAAATAACAACCAAGGAGATAAAGCGAGTGAGGATGCTTGGGCTAGGCTTGCAGGTAGGAGGTAAGCCGCATCCTGTCTCTTAGCTCAGAATTTTGCTCATTCTCCCAGAAGCTTTCACAGGTAGGGCTGTGTATATCCTTCCCCTAGCTTCACTGCCCAACTTGAGGCACTTTTCAGCAGCACCTGGACCTCGGCACCTAGAGCAGAGTCAGAATTCGAACTCCTTTTGCTCTGCTGGGGGTGGGAGTCCGAGGGTTTCCTCCTCTAAGGCTGGAGAATCTGCGCGGCTGCGCATAGGCCACGCGAGCAGCTCAGCGGGTGGGGCCAGAGCGCGCTCAGAGCTGGAGGGCGTGGAGCGGCGGGCGGGCGGAGTGGAGGGACGGAGAGGGCGGGGCTGGCGCACGCTGGCGCAGGAGGGGCGGCCCTGGGGCGAGCGGGGGTGGGGCCCCCAGGACGGTGGCCGGGAGGGCGCAGAGTAGGCACGCTCCCCGGTCGGGACGGAGATGGTGGCCGGCATGGAGTACCTGGAACGTTGCTCCTGGTTCCTCCGGACTACGCTGGTGCGGGCGGCCGTGCGGCGCTATCTGCCTTGGGCGCTGGTCGCCTTCATGCTGGGCGGCTCTCTAGTCAAGGAGTACTCCCCGCTGCCCCCGAGCTACCTCAGCAGCAAGCGCAACATCTTCAACGTGTGAGTGTGGTCTTCGCCTTCGGTTTGGGTCGTGACCTGGTGGGTCAGTCGCAACAGATCGAGGCAGGGGAGGGCTCCCCGGCTGGGAGAGGCACGAGAATGGGTCGGGTCATCCCAGAGCGCCCTTTCTGAGAGTGGTGTAGGGAGTGTCTATCGCGACATGAAGATGTCGAATGGGAGATGGGGTTGTCAAGCGATAGCGAGGCTCCGACCCGATCGCTGTGGGACGTGGAGGGGGGTGGGGTGGGCCGGGGCTTGTCGGTGAGAACGGCCGAAGCCTGGCGTCCTGGCTGCCTCGTCATTGGCCCTAGAGCTGGAAGGGACTTTGGAGATCCCTCTTCCGCAGGTCCCATCTTTTTCAGATGAGGAAATTGAGGCCCAGGTGACGGGAAGTGACTCCCCCAAGGTCCTCCAAGTGGAGCTCGGAATAGAACCCAGGTGCTCCGACTCCAGACCCCTTCTTGGGAACGGAAGGAAAGTGAGTGTTGTGGTCACCCTCTCCCCACTCCACCCCCCCCCATCGAGACAGTCACTATTGGTCTGATTACCCTCGGGGCAAGTCACTTCGCCTGAATGTGGGCCAGTTTCTTGGTCTGGTAAAAAAGGGTTTGGACAAGTTGGTCTGGGGATCCGTGCACTTGACCTTCAGCGATTATTGGTGTGTGATTGTGCAGCCCCTGAATCGAGGATGATTCTGGGCGGGAGACATCCGTGGGTCTGGCAGGTCTGCCTATCTCAGCTGTACCCAGTGAACTTTCCCCTGGATTTTCCTGAAACCTTAGTCGCCCGCCGTAAAGTTCCTTCTCATTAGAGTGTGACCGTGGCTTTGGGGCAAGTCTCCCAACCGAACAAACTTCAGGGAAGCACCCAAGACCAGCAGCAAGCAACCGGTTGTTTCTTTGATTTTCAGGATTTTTTCAGCTTTTTCCCTCTCTGGCAGCTGCTGAGAGCCAGATTCTTAACTTATTTTTTTTTATTTTTAGGCAGTTGGGGTTAAGTGACTTGCCTAGGGTCACACAGCTAGTTAAGTGCCAAATGTTTGGTCTGAGGCTGGATTTGAACTCAGGTCCTCCTGAATCCAGGGCCAGTGCTCTATCCACTGTACCACCTAGCTGCCCCGAGAGCCAAATTCTTGCACCAAGCAATCAGTGCTCATTAATCAGCCCTGGAACTTTGGCATGTAGCAATGATTGACTTGGAACTTTATATTTCTTGGGCAATGTCAAAAACCTTTGAGACTGGTTGGGTGCTGGCCCTAGTTGATCTTGTGCCCTTGGATTGCACATCCACCTTGAGAAACTGGTCTAAGAATAGATTGTGAAAGGGGTTGATTAGAAATGGGGACACATTCCCACTGTCCGTTTGGCCTGTGGGTTGATAGTCTTGTTAGGGAAAGGGGCCCACCTTTCCTGGGTGTTGCCAGTGAGACAATTTCTTGTTGTTTTGGGGAGATCCTTAACTTCTGCCACTTTGTTCCAGTTTTTGTTGTGACTAGTGAGATGAATGAATTCCCATGGGGCTAACCCTAATTCAGCAGGCCTTTTCTATGTCTTAGGTGCTGTTGACAGTCGTGCAGAATATTTAACTGGTTCCCATTATGCTTTTTACTTAGAGAAGGCTGTATTGGCATAATAGAAATAATAATGTTGAAAATAATTGTTGCAGGTCATGTTTCTAATGCACTTTACAATTTACGCAATGCCTCTTGTATTTTATAATAAAAACTTACTTTTATGTAACCTTTTGACATTTACAAAGCATCCTCTGGTAAGGCACAAGTAATATTATTGGATGAGGAAATTGACCCTCAGAGAGAGGAAGTGATTTGCCCGTAGTTATACCAGGTAAGGCAGCATGGCATAGAGGATGAATGCTGGACTTGAGATTTGGAAGACCTGAGTTCAACTCCTGCCTCTGACCCTTCCTAGTCATGTGCCCTTGGGCAAGTCACTTCACTTCAGTGTTTTTTGTAAAATGAGGGAGGTGGACTTAATGATCCTAGTCCCCTTATAATTCTAAACCTACAATTCTGGTGTCATAGTCAATATTGAACCTGTGTCTCCTGACTCCATGTCCAGTGGGCTTTTTTTTTTGTCTACTGCAGTATACCATGCTGTTTCTTATTTCATTCTTACAATAGCACTATCAGGTAGGTAATGAAAGTAATTGTTATCCCTACTTTATAAAAGGGAAAATGGAGACTCAGATTAGTGAAATGAATTGCTTATGTTCACATGGCTGGTAAGTGGTAGACTCAGAATTTTTATTATCTATAGCACTCACTAGCTATGTGACCTTGGACAAGTAACCACCTCCCTGAGTCTCAGTTTCCCCATCTGTAAAGAAAAAGAGGGAAGGGGTTAGATGGATTAAATGATCTTTACAGCTCTGATATTCTACATTCTGAGTTGAAAGACTTGAATTAATGGCTATATTTTTTTCCCTCCTTATCCCTCTATTTCTGCTTTCTTCTCTGGCAGGTATTTTGTCAAAGTGGCCTGGGGTTGGACCTTCATTCTCCTCCTGCCTTTCATTGCCCTTACCAACTATCATCTGACGGGGAAAGCTGGTGTAGTCCTCAAGCGGCTGTGCATACTTCTGGTGGGGACAGCGATCTGGTATGTCAGCACAAGTGTTTCTTGCACATTGAACACTTCACAGGCAGCTGCTACAAATCACCTGCCCTGGAAAGTGTCCGAAAGGAGTATAACAGCAAGGAGGACTGCCGTAAAGGTGGCGGATTCTGGCACGGCTTTGACATCTCTGGCCATTCCTTCCTTCTGACCTACTGTGCTCTGGTCATTGTGGAGGAGATGGCTGTTCTGCAAGAGTCAAGATGGACAGGAGCCACAGCCTGCACTTCACTCTCACTTCCTTGGTCATTGCCTTGGGCTGCTTGGCATACATCTGGATTTGGATGTTCCTTTGCACTGCTGTTTATTTCCATGACCTGTCCCAGAAAGTGTTTGGTACCCTGTTTGGGTTGGTGGGCTGGTATGGAACATATGGGTTTTGGTACTTGAAACCCTTTTCTCCTGGACTTCCTCCTCAGAGCACCAGTCTGAATTTGAAGCAAGATAGTTACAAGAAATAAAAGAAAAATTAGGGAGGACAAGAAGGTTAATCTATCTCCTTTTTTAAATTAGGTATCTTTGTTCAATTATCAATGCTATCTCACTTGACCGTTTTAGTAAGGACAGGGGCTGGAGGGTGGATGGAATGAGTTCGTTCCTATCCAATTTTTGGCAAATGCATGATAACTTGACGGTCTCACAGCAAGGGAAAAGATGAAAAACATCTTACATCCCCCAAAAGAAGCTGTCTGGGATCATTTAATGTAGGGGCAATAGCTCTGACCACGAATTGTACTGTTTAACCAGATTGGCCTGGGCTTTGTCTGACCTTGACTTGGAACTTCTCCTTTGTTTTTTAGGTCTTTGGGGGACCAGGACTCAGATACATGCTGAAGGGCTGGTTATGCCCGGATGCAAGGTTAAGGGCCCCAGAACTGTCTTTATCCTCTGTTGTCTCTTAGCTGCCAATTGTCTTTTCATTTGAGTGACTCTTAATATTATTTAAACGTTTGCCTTGGATACTCTTTGCATGAGTCTTTCAGGCTAGGATCTTGCCCGTGGGGGGAAAAAGCCTGGAAAAACAATCTCCTTGTAATATTTACATTTCTTCAGTTGATTGTAAATATTGCAGCCAGATTCTGATTGACTGCCTTTTAAACTGGAGTGCCTTAAAGACAAAAGTGTTAGATAACTTTTGTGCATTCACTGAAAGTGAGTGTCTGTCCTTGTTCTACTGAAACTGTGAGAATGCTTGTTTCTTTAAATTCTGTAAAATTGCTGGCAGTAACTAGGTGGTTGGTTAAAGCCTTAAATGATGTTCTTAAGGTTTACAACCCCTCAGTCATGTCTTTTGTTATAAATTTAAATTGTTTTGTTTCTTGTCTTTTTTTCCTTTGAGCAATAACTGACTTTTGAGAAACCAAAAATTGTGGCTTGTGGTGTTAAATAAGTTGCAGGTCAAAAATTGTACAGAATGGAAGGTAACTTAATCTTAAGAGGTTTATTAGCTGATTCAAGATGATCTGGCCAGAATTAGTCTTTGTACTAAAATTTCATTTTCTTGAATATCACTTAGTGATATAAAGAGTACCTTTGTCAGGTAAAAAATGCGCAGATTGGCTGCCATATATTGAAGTTTTCTGTTTCTGAAGAAAAATCATGATATGCTCTTTAGTGTTGAAAAACAGTATTCCCCATTATGAGTAGTGACAGGGAGCCAGTGCATTTAGAAAATACCCTAACTATAAGGCTTGTGTTCTAGTCCTGGCTCCTCCACTAACTCGCTTTGTGACCTTTGGCAAATCCTTTCCTTCTTTGGGCCTTGATTTCCTCATCTGTAAAACAAAGATTTGGAGTAGATCTCTATGAGCCTTCTTTTGGTTTTCAGTTAAATTTTATTTTCAGATCTACATTTTCTTCCTGATACCTCTCCCTAGCCCCTCTTCCAACTGAGAAATCAAGAAAAACAAAACAGACATGTTACAAACATGTATAGGTAAGCAAAACAATTTCTCACATTTGGCCATGTCAAAAAAAAAGTGTCTCAATCTGTACTCTGAATTCAGAGTACCTCTTTATCGGGAGATGAGTGACATGTTTCATTTTGGAATTGTGATTGGTCATTTTGTTGACCAGTGTTTCTATACCTTTCAAAAGTGATTATCTTTACAATATTGCTATTACTGTATAAATTATTCTCCTGGTTCTGCTCACTTCATTCTGCATCAGTTCATGCAAGCCTTCCTAGGTTTCTCTGAAACCATCGCTTTCATCATTTCTCATAGCACAATAGTATTATATCACATACATATGCCATAACTTACTCAGCCATTCCCCAATTGGTGGGTACCCCCTCAGTTTCTAATTCATTACCACCAAAAAAAACCTGCTATAAATACTTTTTGTACATATGGATCCTTTTCTTCTTTCTTTGACCTCTTTGGAGTATAGGCATGTTAGCGGAATTGCTGGGTCAAAGAGTGTGCACAGTTTAATAGCTTTTTAGGTGTGGTTCCAGATTTCTTTCCAGAATGACTGGACCAGTTCACAGCTGCACTGAACAGTGCAATAATGTACCTGTTTTCCCACAGCCTCTCCAGAAAATTTGTCATTTTCCATTTTGTCAACTTGACCTATCGATTCTATGGTGTTAGATGAGAACTTTGTTTTATTTTGCTTTTCTCCAATTATTAGTGATTTAAGCATTGTTTCATATGGTTATTGAAAACTTAGATTTCTTCTTCTGGAAACTGCCAGTTCATATCCTTTGACCATTTAGCAGTATAAATTTGAATCAGTTCTCTCTATCTCTCTGAGATCCTTTCTGGCTCGGACATTCTTTGTGCTTAATAACAACAATAATAAATAGTAATGATGATTATAATAATGGTAACTTACATAGCATTTTGGGGTTTACAAGGTACTTTTCATCATGACCCTATGAGGATCCCTCATTTTACAAATGGGGACACTTAGTTCAGGACATTGGAATGACTTCTGATTTCAAATCCTTTGCTCTTTCCCCTATGTCATACTGCCTTCTTGTTTTGTGTTCTGGCATTTGTTTTCTCCCTGTAATCGTCCATGTTCTAAGGTTTCTTCTGCTCTGATGCTGTCTTATTAGTCTGTGTTCTAAAGTGTCTTCTGACTCAAACATTTTATGTTTCTAAGCTTTGCCCCCATCCTTCCATTCTGTCTATATTGCTAAAACTCATTTTCTCTAGATCAGATTGCAGCTTTGTTGTTTGTTAGTAATATTGTCACCACTTCCCAGTGGAGCACCCAAAAGTTGTAATAACCTGGTCACCTTCACTCATGGGCTGCCTCATTAAACCTTTTAGTCACTTGAAGAAAGCCAGTCTTAAGAAGCTTCTTTATCCTCAGTTCTAACCTCAGCAATAGTATTAAGTAATGAACACTACATTTTACTGCCGTAGCTCAAGCTTTTATGATGGGCTCTAGAAAGCAGTGGCTGCAAATCTCCTGTAAAGATATATTTAAGTTATGTGTTCCTGCCCCAGAGTGTCAGGTTAATTGTTAATGAATGAAATAATAGATGTAATTACGCTCATGGTGACTCTGGCTAGTGGGATTGCATTGTGTGTAGGAAGTGTTGGCAGGACTTGATGGGCCCTGACAGTAATCCAGTTCCCCTTGTGAAATTTGAACCAACCAGGTTTGTCAAAGGCACCTCCCTCTTTTCCTGCCACCTAAAACTGAGAAATGTTTTTCAGGTTCTAACTTCAGCATCTATAGGTAACTGTCACAAATATACTTTATTACTCAGGAAGTTTGTTTGTCAGACTTAAATTTTGGAATGTTTTTCTCATCATCTTGGTCTGATTTGGGTTCAGTGTCTTATTCAGTGTGAGTTGTGAGAGTCAGTTATACATAGTCAGTTTAAGACAGCAGGAAATAATTTGGTTCTCCTGTATGAGCTATAATCACCCCTTGCCCTCAGGATCCTCTGTCTTAATCCTTTTTATGGTGGAACAAACTACACATTTGTCCTCTTCTAGGCTGAGACTTAGAACATCTTGATTCAGCATTCAACAATTATTTATTCAGTGCTTTTCAGTAGTTTTGTAGTAGGAAGCTCACATCTTGGTTAAGTTACCATCCTTGATGGTCCCTTTTCCCACTTCTGTCTGGCAAGCCTTACAAAAAAATCAGAGTCTATTGGACCCCTAAGGCTCCATTTCTCTGAATCCTTATGGCTTTTCAGGGGCCCCTCCTCCAGGGGCCCCTTTCTGCCTACAGTTGTCAAAGAGGAAGATGTGGTGGGAGAGATCAGGACATCATTTGGGCAAAAGGCAAGAGTACTTCACTTGGATGCCATTTTGGGTCTGTGTCTCTCTCATGTTCCAAACTCAGCCTTGTTGTATATGTTGAAAGGTAAATATTGTCATCAGGTGCTGAGAAACAGCCTTCCAAGGGTGTCTGGGTCACAAAACCATGGCATTGTTTTGTCTTCCAGTACTGAGATTCAATCACTTGGGAGCCTTATTCTCCAGGCACATCTGTTATAGTCTGAGTACCAGATTGTATTTAAGGAATGGCTCTTGACGCTGTTAAATACACAGTGGATTGTGTGTGTAAACAATAGAATTAAAGTAAACTAAAAAATGAAAATTATTGATTCTGGCTTTTGTTTCTTCTTCCCTCTCTTAAGGTGCCTATGAGCTGGTTGAATTACAGTTGACTTTGTGAGCATTGGTTAGCCTGTTCCTTCTTGTGTCATTCCTTTAATGAGAATGCAGTGATAATTGTAAAGCAGTTAGCATAGTGCCTGGCACATAGTAGGTAGTTAATAAATGCTTGTTCCCTTCCACCATCCCCTTTAGTCACCCTAGCCAGGGTGAGCAATATGGTCTGATTTATTTTTAATCTTCAGATTAAACTAGAATGAAGTTCAGTGCTTGAACAATACCCCTGAGGGTGTTTCTGGCCAACTTGGCTGATGAGACATGCTGTTCCCACACCTTTACTACACTAAATCTGCCCTTAAAACTGGCCCCTATGGTCTGGGCCTTTTAATGAGGCTGTCTGAGAAGCTATAACAGCCTAGTTGGGAAAGAGTCGGGATTCCAGCAGATCTCTTACTGCCCTGAAGTGAGAGGCATGAGAGGCCTCAGAGGAGACACAACAGACCAGGGCCCCTGACATTCCCTCCAATTCTAAGATTTTCATGTGGAAGCTTATTTATTCTCAGGGGTCCTAGAAGGCAGAAAAGAGTTGAAAGTGGGTGAAGGGAGGAGGGCAAGGTAATAGGAGGCAGATTTCTGCTAGATAAAAGGATGGACATCTTAATCTATTGTTGAACAACTGAAATCAGTTGCCTTGTGAGCTAGTGTGTTCCATGGTAAGCACCTGTTAGTAGTGTCTTGGCCAGGGTTTTCACAAATGTCTTTTTGTTCTCTTCCAGCTCTGAGTTTCTAGGATAAGTTAAATGATGGTCAATGTCAGCTTATTTGTCAGTCTGTATTTTATGAGCTCTCTATGGGGCATTTGCAGACAATTCCATTCAGCACACATTTCTCAAGAGCCTCAGAGGCTCCCTCATTAAACCCTTTTAGCCCTGAAGAAGGAAGGCATCAGTGACTTTCCTTAAGTCAAAGGCAATGCCCATGGTTTCTCAATGACTTCTAGGACATAACTGGATACCTTATAGACCCTTGGATATCACTGGTTGAGGTCCAAGATAATGGAATGGTGAAATGATAAAAGGTAGGCAACACTAAGGGTAGAAGTAGAGATCATCAAATCCAGCTCCCTCATTTTAGCAATGAAGAATTAGACCCAGTGGGATTAAGTGACTTGCCTGTGGTCAAACTTTAATTAGAACCAAGCAGTAGAATGAAGAGATAGTCGGATGGGCATCAGGAGACCTCAGTCCTAATCCCAGCCCTGCAGCTGACCCTACAGGTGACATTGGGCAAGTTGCTTTTCCACTCTGAGCCTTAGTTTCTCTGAAAAGTAAAAGGGTTGAACGTGATGATCTTTAAGACCCCTTCCAGTTCAAAATCCTATGATATGGAGGGAGTGGAGTGTTTCCCTCCCATCTGTGCCTGTCATCTTTGGGTTGATGGGAATCCAGTGTAGCCCAAGCCTAATTCTGTGGAACATCAGGTCTAGAGCTGGAAGGGACCTTAGAAAATTATCTGATCTAGCTCCCTTGTTTTACAGTCAAGAAAATGGAGGTCTACAGAAGTTAAGTGACTTGCCCAAAGTCTCACATAAGGGAGATGGGATTTATGACAAGTTCTTCCTCCAACTCAAAACCCAGTGTTCTTTCCATTCTACTATACTGAGCTCATTACTGCATTTAGCACTGAGCCTGGCACATAGGACACACTTAGTTAATGTTTGCTGATTGAGCAAGAGACTGCAAATAGCTCATAGAGGAACCCAAGAGGCTTTCCTTAGATATTTGCTTTACAAAACAAAACAAAACAAAACATGTCAGTTCATCTTCTGTTTGAGGAAACTTGTGTTTTCTTGGAGTGTCTGGAAGCCTTCAGGATGGTCAGAGAGGCATGGGATGGAAAGTTCCTAATGCTAAGTGAAATGGCCACAGTTTGGCTATTATTACCCTCAGGAGATACCCTGGCAAGCTAAGGAGAAAAGAAACACTTGCTTAATAGTGGCACAGCCCTGACCCTCAATCCTGCCCAGCAGGCAGCTGTCCCTTGCCAGACAAAGTCCTTTCTCCAAGTCTTGCAAGGATGGATCTTGGTTGGATGCCAAACTGGGGCAGACAATCTCATTGGTGCTGATAAGAAGGTCAGGAAGTATCTCCTCCCTCTTAAACACCACTGGCTTCCTGCCATCTCTAAAGCCTGTATTCTTTTTTTGTTTGTTTTGTTTTGTTTTTGGTTGGGCAATGGGGGTTAAGTGACTTGCCCAGGGTCACACAGCTAGTAAGTGTTATGTGTCTGAGGCCAGATTTGAACTCAGGTCCTCCTGCATCCAGGGCTGGTGCTCTATCCGCTGCACCACCTAGCTGCCCCAAAAGCCTGTATTCTTAAGAGGGGCTCATGGTATATGTCAACTGGGATTCAAACCCAGGTCTTCTGACTCAGAATCCTGTGTTTGTCCTACTTTATCTTTTATTTTCTTTAACTTAGTCTTATTGTCTTTTGTTTTACATTACAGTAATTTCTGGATGCCTTCCTTTCCCCATTCCTGAAGAACCTTTCCAACCAACACAGTGACTGCTGCCTGACCATATATGCTGTATTCCACCTCCATAGTTCCCCACCTCTCCCAGGAAATTATATAGGTGCATTTCCTTATCTTTTCTCCAGGGCCAACATCAGTTGTTACAATTACCTAGTCTTCAGCTTTGTTTTAATGTTATTTTCACATTTTGTCTATTGGTTTCCTGGTCCTATTCACTTCACTCAGTATCAGTTTTCATAAGTTTTCCCATGGCTCTTTAAATTCCTCATATTCATTAGGTTGTTTTTTTTTGGGGGGGGTGGGGGTAGTTAAATGACTTGCCCAGGGCCACACAACTAGTAAGTGTCTGAGGCCTGGATTTGAACTGAGGTCCTCCTGACTCCAGGGCACATATTCTATCCACTGCGTCACTAGCTGCCCCATATTGATTATTTTGTACAGCACATTGTTCCAGCACATTTATATATCACAGTTGTTTAGCCATTCCCCATTTGATGGGCACCCACCTTGTTTCCAGACTTCTTCTAAGCACAAAAGAAGAGGCTGCTATGGATATGTTGGTACGTATGAGACCTTTCTGTCGCCTTCTTGTGGGATATGCCCACCAGATATAGATCTTGGTCCTGCTTAACCCCTTACATTGAGAAGTTCTTCTCAACTTTAGAGGTGGAACTAAATCCACATTCAGAATTGCCAAGAGCTTGATAGTCTTTCCTAAGCTATCATTTGAATGGTGGGATGGATCCCTTCGTCCATAAAGTAAAAAGATGTAATTTAGTTTGTGCAGGCAGCTAATTAAAGGCAGCTCTTGCTATGTATAGGCATAGAAGTTGTTCATCTTCTCTTGTGCCATGGACCCTTGGCAATCTGCTCAGCCTCAGATGAGGAGTTTAATTTTACCCCCAGCAATCCTTTAACAAGGGGCCTCTCTGTTCCCTCTCTTTGTTGTTCTTAATGTTCTCTTCTCTAGGAGTCTCATACTATCTGGGTGAGCAAAATACCTAACTTCTCAGACCTATTTCCTCATCTGTAATATGAAGGGCTTAGATGCGGGGGCCTCCAGTGCTCTTCCAACTCTAAACCCTGTGCTCCCTGTTATGGAAAGGAGACCCCAATGAATGGAGGGTATTGCCTACTTAGCTGCTTGATGCTGAGCTCACCACTTCACCCAAGCTTTGATTTCTGCATCTCTTGAATGGGGATAATAATCCTTGCACCGCTTACCTCAAAAGGAACGTGCTTTACAGGCTTTAAAGCTGCTATGGAAATGAGAATTATTCTGATGGCCTCCCTGATATTGTTACTGTAAGGATCTGACAGTCTGGTGTAAGTGACTCACTTTGTAAGCTATGAAACACTATGTAAGTGTCTGCGATTATTATTTTGCAAGACTTGGGGCAGCTCCTGTGAGTGTGGGGAAGTATCTGCGGAAGGGTCTCTCTGCTGTCCATTCAGACATACCCTGCCCGTTTCTGACGCTGTATCTGTTGGCCATCAGTCGGGCTTCTGTGGAGTCGGTAACAATACACGTCTAAAGCAGGCAAATTGGGAAGTAGCTCCATTGTGTTTGTGGTGCCCTTTGAGGCCAACTTAAAGTAGGTCCTGTGTTGTGGGAGCAGCTTAGCTACTGAAAGGGAAACCAGAGAGAGAAGCAATTGGACCACTTCAGGGCCCTATGCCTTTCCCTCATTGGAGGGAGTTAACTCAGCAGAGGAGGAGGTTTTCAGGACAGCTTCAGATTCCCCGGAGGCAGGTAGGAGGAGGTGGGAGAACATGCCCTGATTGGCATCTTGATATCTGGGCAGAGGCTGGCTGGGACTTGCCCAGACAGCAAACTCGTGCAGTTAGAGAGGAGTTCAGCCTTCATGCACTGAACACTCACTGAGCACCTGCCGTGGGATGTAAAGGATGGGAGTTAAGGAAGTGTAGTGGGAAGAGCTCTGGGCTGGGGTGCAGGAGACCTGGGTCAGAGACCAGGATCTGGCACTTACTAGCTGTGTGATCTTGGGCAAGTCACAGTACCCCCTCAAGGCCTCACTCAGTGCCTTCATAAAATGAAAAGTCCAGTGACAACAGGAGTTGTTCATCTTCTCTTGTGCCATGGACCCTTGGCAATCTGGTAAAGCTTATGAACCCTTTCTCAGAATAATGTTTTTAAATATATAAAATACATGGGATTATAAAGGAAATAAAAGGTTAGTAGAGATATATATATATATGCATATGTATATATGTATATATCCATATATGTGTATGTATGTATGTATACACACACACACACACACACACACACACACATTCCCATCCATCCTCTGAAATCTATCCACAGAATCAGGTTAAGAACCCCTGGTCTAGGTGATCTCTAAGGTCCTTTCCAGCTCTAAATTTGGTGATCTTATGATACATTCATTATCTCTGTGAGCCTATTTCTTCTTCTGTTACATGGGGATGATAATATTTGCCCTCACTAGATGCTCATCATAGGGGCATATTTTTGTAACATATCATTGTGTCTCATTGTGCTTGATTTCTTGGAGATATTTCAAATTCCCTCATATGAGGTATATTTGCCTCTGTCACTCCTACAACCAAGCTGTTTTTACACATCTCTGGACAAACATATCCTTCCTTTGCCTTTATCCCCAGTGTATTCCAGAACACCAGGGAAGAACACTCCTTTGTTGCTTTTCAGAATCTCTCTCCCCTCTCTGCTGGCCAGATTAGGCTTTCCTTGGTTCTTTGCCATCCCTTTCTCTCATCTTCAGCTTTGATTACTCCCCGTGACCAATTGTCCTTCTGCTAAGGACACATGACCTCAGCCTGTGGAAAGAGCTTTCTGGGTTTCTATGAAGCAGCTAGATTTCTGTGTCCCTCTGTGTCTCTCTGGCTCTGTCTGTCTCATTCAAAGCAAGGAACCTATGCCTGGCTGCCCCACACCAGTCCTCAAAGGCCCTTGAATCAGAGGATGGATGCTTCTCCTCCTTACTTGGCTATTTCTATTTGTGGCACCACTATTCTTGTCTTCCACACTCACAACCTTGGGGTTGCCCTAGACTCTCCCTATTCCTCACCTCTCGTGTCCAATCAGTTACCTAACATGAGAGAATCTCCCTCCGCATTAACCTTGCATATGTCCTTTCCTCTCCACTCCCACCCTTGTGCAGGCATCCATTACCACCTACCTAGATTATTTCAATATCCTCCTAGTGGCTACTCCTACTTTCACTCTTTCCATTTTGCTGCCAGAATAATCTTTCTTACAAGTAGAGACAGTCATATTTCTCCTCTGTTTAGACATCTTCAGTGGTTCCCTGTTGCCTTTGTGGTAAAATCCAAAATCTTTTGCTAGGCAGTTAAGCCTCTACCCAATCTGGGGCTACCCTAGCTTTTCAGCTTTATTCTCTATTATGCCCCTCCACTAACTCTTTGCTTCAACCAAACTGGTTTACCCTCTGTCTCCTAAACACACCCCCTGCTTTCATACTTTTCTGTCTTTGCAAAGTGTGTGTCGTACTATGTTCCCTGTGACTGGAATGTCTTCCTCCTTTTTTGTCTGTTGAATCCTGCCCATCTTTCAGAACTTCAGCTCAAATGCTGTCTTCTCAATGAAGCATTTATTTCTTTATCCTCCTGGTGGATGATGATTTTCTCCCCTTAGACCTCATGTAGCACTCCCATCTTTTTCTTTTTCTTTTTCTTTTTTGCTTTTTGGTGAGACAGTTGAGGTTAAGTGACTTGCCCAGGGTCACATAGCTAGTAAATGTCAAGTGTCTGAGGTCAGATTTGAACTCAGGTCCTCCTGACTCCAGGGCCAGTAGCACTCCCATCTTTGATGTTCTTATGGTATGATCTTGTTGTGCATTATACATTTATCAGCTTTTGTGTCTTGTGTCCCTATTAGGCTGTAAACTCCTGAGAGCAAGGACCAAAATTATCTAAACTCTGTAGCGCTCTGCACTATTGAATGAGGGAACAAATGTTGAATGAATAGTATCACTGGATTTAGAACTGAAGGGTGACCTTAGAGATGATCTAACCTAACTCCATTGTACCGATAAGAAAACTGAAGCCAGGAGAATGAAATAATTTTTCCCATAGGGGTTATATAGGCACTAAGTTCTGACTTTGGAGCCAGTCCCCTTTTCCTATGTCACAATGCCAAAATGAGTCATTTTGTCTCCTCTTTTTCATTGTGAAGGCTTACAGTCTTCCTTTTTGACTCATGCCTTATATTTGGTTCTTCCAAATAGGACCAGGCCACCTTTCCAACCCCTGGAACACTGACAGCCTGCCTCAGGGAGCCTTGGCATTTGGTTAGCATGGCTGGTGCCAGAGAGACTAGGATTGGCTAAGGGCCCACTGTCCCCACACAAAGCTCTTCTTGGAGCTTTGAAATAAGGAGGTCGAGAACCGATGTCCAGGTTGGGCATTTGTAGACCTGTCCCTAGGAGCTGATAGCCTTTCTCTTGTATGAGCCAAGCTCAGCCCTGGAGAAATGGATGCCAATTTCACTGAGACATGCTTAGAAATGGAAAACACTTGCTCCTTCTGAATGGTTTATTTGGGAGCTTTCCAAAGATTTCTAAGTAGGAGCAACAACAATACCTGGGCTCTTTCAACATACAAAAGGCACAAGGAAGTGAGACGTGATGGGGAGGAATGTGCAGTGCTACATGAGGCACCTGTTGAGATGTCTCCAGAGAGGCATGATGTGGGTGGAGTCTCCAGAAAAGTGATATGGAAAGGTCTCCAAAGGAACATAGGAAACACACGCTGTGGATGATGTGCCTCCAGAATGACACCTACCCAGGCAGAAGGAAAGGAATGAACTTTGTAGGGGAGTATGCCTCGGCAGGGTCAGAGGATGGCCTTCAAGGTGGGAGAGTAGCAGACATCCTTTGGCAGAGATTAGAGGTGACCATTTGGCCCTCTGGATGTGGGGTGGGGGTAGAGAGACAAGGAGGGCTTGGGCCAAGAACAATATGGTACTTCATGATCTACCTGCTTCCAGGCACTGAGGACAGAACCAACCTTCTCAGAAAAGAATAGTAAAAATAGAACTAAAAGGGACCTTGGAGACCATTATGGCACTGAGTAAAAGCCACACTGAAGGTGATGGAGAAACCATACCCAAAGGAGTGGAGATAATGGATATCCTCATGAAGCATCCCTAAGAAAGAATTAAACAGACTGCAGTAGCTTTGGCAAAAATGAGAGGATGTTATTATCATGGTGACAATCTTGAATGCTGTGGAGGCCATGTCCAGAAGAGAGCTACCTTTAGAGGCCTCCTCTGTGGCCCATCTGCATTGTTTTGCAGTATCGTCAGATTCCAGAGAAATAAGTCCATCAGTTCTGAGGAAATAACTGGCTGTGGTCTCAGAACATCTGTACCCACCTCCCATTTGGCTGGAAACAGTCCAGTTCTTAATTGTTTTATAATTTGAAAATATCTCTTAGGGGTAAAGGAAAGGAAGGAAGAGATCTGGCCTACCTCCCTGCTACCAGCATCTCCCCAACTCAAGATCCCAGTAGGTAGAGGTGCCCAGAACTCATGCCTGAGGTGGACCAATCCCTATAGTTCAGGCTTGAAAACTCAAATTGAAATCAAAGGCATCCCTTGTTGCTTTGTTTGGGTTATTTTCCCCTTTTCTCCAGGTTTAATAGCTTCCTTGAGTTGTTGGTTACTTCTGCTTCTAGACAAAGGAATGTTTTCACATCAACAGTATACTCAGATTGGGGGAAGAGTGGGGTAGGGGGTACTGCTTCAAATTTTCATGAGATAGTTGAAGAGAGCTCGTCGTGAATCACACAGCACAGAGACACCAACAGCCAAACACCAAGCACAGCCCAGCTCTAGATGTATTTTTTCTTGAGGTACCAGTAAGCAAAATATCCCATCCCTCCCAGGGAGCCCATAAGGAAGGATGCTCCAAAGAAGGATGGTGGCTTCCGCTTAACCAGCCGGAATGCATTGGGGATGACAGCAGAAAGTAGCGTAGTATGTATGTCCCCAAGGACTTTCCGGAAGGCAAAGCGTCTCTGGACCCTCTCAAAGAATGACTGCAGGTTGGGCCGACTACCATCTTCCCAGTATTTTTTTGACAGTCCCAAGAATTTGAGGCGGTGTAAGGTGGCCCCAAGGAGGACGTCAGCCAGTGTGAAGACACAGCCACAAAGCCACAGCTCACATTTCTGCCCTGTGGAGTAAAAGGAGCAAGACGGGGTAAAAACCAAACCAAACCAAACCAAACTCGTACTTTCCTGGTCACCAAAATAGCCCCTCTTAGTGGTGATATGGTTCTCCCAGAGTCTCAGCCTCAAAACTTGAATGCTTCCTTTGATTCCTAGAACATTCTTACATGACACTCCTTGCTCAGAACCCTTCAGTGGCTTCCCATTTTCTCTTAGTCTGGCATTCAAGTTACCTGACAACCTGCCCAAACATTGAAATCTATTACTGCCCCATAGACCTCCATCATGCCAGTCAAGTCAGGCTTCTCTTTGCTTCTTAAATACAGTATGTGCATTCTGAGGCCTTGCTTTAACTGTGGTCCTACTTCACTTGTCTAATCCTCACCTGTTATTTGAGGTCCAATTCATTTTATAATTCTTCCAGAAAATTTTCCCTAATTGCTCCCCCCTGTTGTCATCACTTTGTCCTTTAAACTCCTAGGACTGGAAGTACGATGTGATGGAGAGAGCAGTGGAGTCAGGACCTCTGGGTTTGAATCTTAGCTCCTATGCTGCCTACTTCTGTGACCTTGGAAAAATCATGTAACTTCTTTTGTGACCTCAGTTTCTCATCTATAAAATAAGACAGTTGGGTTATATGACCAATTCTAAATCCAATGGTCTCACTGTTATGTAGACCACTTGCTTGGCACTAATAGTAATAGTAATTATAATAATAAGGTGGCACAGTGGATAGAGCACCTGCCTGAAATCAGGAGGACCTAAGTTCAAATATGGCCCCAGACACTTACTAGTTGTCTAAAACTGGGCAAGTCACTTAACCTATGTTTGCCTCAGTTTCCTCATTTGTAAAAATGGGGGTGATAATAATAGCACCTACCTTCCAGCATCGTTGTGAGGATCAGATAAGATAATATTTGTAAAGTGCTTAGTACAGTGCCTGGCACATAGTAGGTGCTATGTAAATGCTAGCTATTGTTGTTGTTGTGATGATGATGATGGCTGACTGAATACTGGGATGCAAGCTGCAGGAATTGGACTTAAATGGGGACATTGGAGCCAGATGGTCCAAGGGCACCAGGTATTGAACAGAAGCTAAATTGAACCATCCTGGGGAGCTGCTCTGGACTGGATTTTCCCTTGTCTCTCATGAATGCTTCTTGTGGAGAGACAAATAAGCTTGATAACCTATCCCTGCATCTTGCCTTAGAACCCTGTCATTTTCTTCTTGTCACTGCAAGTTTCTGAAATTCCATTAAGAGAACTTGACTTTGGTTGCCATAGAAGAGATAGATTGTTCCAAAGGGAGTCCTTAGGACATCCCAGAAATGTTATTCCAGTGACTTCACCAGGAACTCCATTGAGGAAAAAGACTTGGTGATAGAATGAGAAAGTGTACTGGAAATATCTCTGGATTTGGAGGCAGAGGATCTAGGTTCAAATTCTGGTTCAGCAGCTAACTACCTGTAGCTATGTGTTCTTGGGCAAGTCACTTATCTCTTGGGCTTCTTTTTCTTCCTCTTTGAAATGAGGGAGGTGAACTACTAGGTAGTGCTTTCTAAAGTGGGAAATAGGGAGTGACCCTAAGGAATGTGATCAACTAATCAGAGGATGGTTCTAACCTTCCCTATCTCTGTCAAGGGTGCCACCATCGTTCTAATCATCCAAGTTCAAAATCTCAGCGTTATCCTTGACTCCTTATTTTCCCCCATCCCACATTTCTAATCAGTTGTCAAACCTCATCATTTCTACCTCCACAACATCTCTTCCATTTGTCCTCAACTTGAATTCAGGCTATTATCACCTCTCAGACAATTAAAATAATTTTTAAATAAGTGAACACACATATATTAGGGTTGTGTGTGCTCAATTCTTTATCTGTCTATTATTTATACTGATGGGGCATATGATCAGAAACATTCTGGAGACTAGAGAACTAAATGATCTCTAAGGACATTCTAGCGCCAACATTCTAATGAGTTTCCTTGGGCTAGCTGTTCATCCATGCATTTATTCAATAAATACTATCTACCATGTGCAGGGCACCATGTTGTGCATTGGGTAGAAAACAATTTGCATAATAAAAAATCCCTTAGAGTCTCATAGGGTATAGCTGTAACATACAATAGTACATAAGTGCATTTACAAACTTTGTGAGATCTGAGGGAGGTCATTATGGGAGTGTGTATTTGACTGGAAAAGGAAGATCGGGTAGGAATTTTGCACTTGAAAAGAATGAGGGAGAGCTTTGCAGGCCCAGTGAAAGTGTGAGCAAAAGCACAGAGGGCCTATAGTGTGTTCAGGAGACAGGGAGTAAACCAATTTAATCAGGACATTTATGAGATAAGACTGGAAAAGTTGCATAGTTCCAGATTGTTTAGAAGCTTGAACAATAGGTAGAAGCCTTTGAACATCACTTAGGAGACAGTAGGGAGCCAATCAAAATTATTGAGCAGAGGAGTGACATGACCAGGCATAAGAAAGATAATTATAGCAGTGGACTGGAGAGAAGTGACTTTGGAGACAGGAATGCCTGTTAGGAGGCAGTTATAATAGTCCAGTAGTATACTATACTATAGTAGTATAGTAGCCCAGGAAGGTGGTAATCTGGGTGGGTTTTAGGGTATTGGCATTGGGCACTGAGAGGAGGAGATGGGTGTAAAAAATGGTGAAGAGGTAGAATCTATAGACCTTGGTAAATGGACAGAGGTAAAGGATAGGGAAGATAACCCCAAGATTTTAGTCATGGCCAACAAGTGCCACAGAATAAGTGAAGTTAGAAGGAGAAGCAGGGTTAGGGCAAACAACAAATTCTGTTTTAGACATCATGAGTATGAAGTGTTGGTGAGACATCCAGGTGGATTTGTGCTGTAAGCAGCTTGGAGATATGGATCTGGAGTTCAGAAGAAGTCAAGGACTATAGGTAGATATTTGGAGCTAGAAGGTCACCCAGTTCAACTCCTTCGTTTTATAGATGAGAAAACCGAGGTGTAAGATCTCACAGGTGGTAAATATCAGAGTCAGGATTTGAACTCAAGCCTCTTTGGTGTCTGGCTGCCACTGTATTAGACTGTGAATGTTTCAAAGGTAGCCTAATGCAGTGGCAGCCAGACACCAAAGAGGCTTGAGTTCAAATCCTGACTCTGATATTTACCACCTGTGTGATCTTACACCTCGGTTTTCTCATCTATAAAACGAAGGAGTTGAACTGGGTGACCTTCTAGCTCCAAATCTATGGCCCTGTGATTCTTGAGAACAAGCACTATCTTACTTTTCTATTTGTATCTCCTGAAGTTAGCACAGTGCCTTGCATATGGTGAGCACTTAATGATTGCCTTTTTATTAATTCATTCATTCATGTACTACCATGATTTTTAGCCACTTTATGATCAATGGGAATATACTTTTGCTTCCAGTTCTTGCACTAGCACAGAAGTGTTGCTGTGCATATTTTGGCATACATGAGGCCTCTTTCTTTTCTGTCTTACATCTCCTTGGGGCATGTCCCTAACAGGACCAAACACTGCCTTGATGCTCCTTCTGACTCTATCCATTCCTTTTCTGGCCTATTCATTGGTTCTTTATCACAGTCTAACAGGAGAGACAACACATATATGAGATTTCAGCTGATTATTATTATAATCATAACTGGACTGTACAAAATAACAGATATGAAAAAGTCAGGGAAGCATAGGAAAACATGTATGAACTGATAGAGTAGAGTAAGCAGAACCAGAAAAAGAATATATACAATGACTACAAGGATGTGAATGGAAAGAAGAAAAAAAACCTGGGTAGTTAATAATGACCAAACTTGGCCCTGGAAGAGAATTAAGAAAATATGCTTTTATCCCTTCTTTTAAGAGGTGGGGGACTATGGATGTGTAATATTCCATGTACTGTCAGATATAGTTGATATATTGGCTAGTTTTCTTAAACTCTGGTTTTGTTTTCTTTTTTGAATGATTAAAAATGAAAGGCACACAGTAAATAATGATAGGGACATGGTGGGTGTGAACAGGCTGCAATATAAAACCAATGAGGAATTTTAAAGAACAGAAACAAAAGATGTGAAGGAACTATATGACAGAAAAAGAAAATGGGCTGACCATAGGTGAAGGGCAAAGAATGAAAAGTGGGACTCCAGAGTGTATCATCAGAGTCCTTGTGGTGTCCTCAGGAATTGAGGAAGGTTTCCAGCATATTAGGTAGACTCTCAGTGGTGAACTTACAGGAAGACGTGTTCAAGAGTTGTGCAGGATAGGAAGGCATGGATAGGTTATGATCTGGGTCATTGGTAGAAACATCCAAATTGATAACAAAAGACTTATTTAAATATTTTGGGTTAGATATTTGTAATAAAAGATAGGGATTACAGAATAGAGGAATGGATAAAATTGGAAATTAAGGTGATGTGAAGAAAAAAGTATCAATTAAAATGAGAAAAAATTAGAAAAGAAAAAAAAAGATAGTACTGGATCTCTGAGAGAATCTAGTAGGAGAGGGTATTCATTCCCTGTGTCAAAAGATACAGAGAGGTCAAAAAGGATGGTGGCTGAAAACAGGTCATTGAAAATGATAAATATCACCTGTGATCTTTAATAGAGTAGTTTCATTAGAGTAGAAATCAGATGACGTCAATTTGAGGTTGAATGACATAGCAGAAAGAATAGTGGATTTAGAGTTAAAAGGCTGACTTTGACACTTATTTATTCTGTGACCATGGGTAGGTCCCTTTGCCTCACTAATTGTCCTAATCTGTAATCTGTTTCCTAATCTGTAAAATGTGGTTAATGGTATTTATATAATCTGCCTTATAGGGTTGGTGCCAGAGAATCTTGAGTTGTTATCAACAGGTACAGATATATTTTCCAAAAAGTTTAGCAGTAAAGGAAAAGATAGGGATAGGATGGTAGAAAGATGGGGCAGTAGGGTCAAGGGAAGGCTTTTTTAAATTTTTTAGGACTGGGGAGATCTGAACACGTTGGTTGATGGCTGAGAAGGAGACATTGAGAGGAAGAGATTGAAGATGCATGAGAAAAAAAGACTACTGTAGCGAGGTCCAGGAAGTGGTAGGAGAGAATATGCCCAGGGAGAAGAATCAGCAGCCTTAGTGAGAATTAGGACTATCTCCTTTTCTTTGATGACAGAGAAGGCAGCAAGAGTGGGTGATAAACCTGAGAAGTTTTGAATAAAGGAAGAAGAAGGTGGCTGAGAGAGCTTATGTCAGACGGCCTCAGTGACATTCTGGGTTATCTGCTATAGGAATGGAATGGGAGAAGAATTTGAAAGAGAAGAGAAGATACAGTTTGGAACAGATGCTGTGGGAGTAAGATAAAGAGTCAATGAGGGTAGAGTAGAATTGTTGGGCAGAAACAAGAGTCCAGCTCAAATGATGCAATATGAATTTGGAGTGAGGGAAATCAGCTTGGTTTTGTGATTTTATCTACTAATACCCTGCAGTGCTGAAGCAGGAGCAGAGAGATTGGATTGTGAGGGTTACCCAGGAACAAGGTTTACAGTCAATGCCTTTCTTCTACTATAGAGCAATCTCTCCCTTGTTTTTAAAAAGCTCTGACATCTTACACCCCTGGTCCAGGATCGCCTTGCCCTGTTAATTAAGACAAATTTTTCCTTACATATAATGGAAATCCCTTCTCCTTATGCTGAGAACCCATTTTCAGAATGTCAGTGACCACGGATAACAGCTATTTTTCATCTTCCTCGTGAGAAGCCTTCATTCTACTGAACAGTGAACCTTGGTTGATGGCCAGCCTGGGGTAGGTGCCCATGCCTAGTTAATCAATGTCTTCAAAAGGCTACTGGAGAGAATGAAGGAAGACAAAGATGAGGAAGAATCCAAGAGGACCCTCAATAGGTGGACCTGCCCAGTCTCTCTCAGAAAGACAACTAGATGTCAGTCCTTGGTTCTTGATCTGCACTGTTATAGTCACATCTGTTATATGGCTGAGAAAAATCTGCACCATCTTTCCCCATCCCCTCTTGGAGATGTGTACCCTATTACTACTGGATTAGAAGATTAGAATCCTATATTGTAGCCTCTGTTTATTGTGTCACCTTGGGTTTCTTATCCTTACCAAGCCCCAGTTCTTCTCCTTTCTTCATTACCCTTACCAAGCCATAATTATTCTATCCTTTTGCCCACTTTACACCCACCTTACATCTGGAAAATGAAACAGAACAGGCAATTAATGTGATAGGAGAAATCATTGAGAGGAGGTCTAAGAATTATAGGATCACAGATCTAAAGCTAGAAGGGACCTTATAGGTCATCTAGTCCAACCTCCTTATTTTACAGATGAAGAAACTGAGGCCCTGAAAGATCAATCAATCAATAAACATTTATTAAGTGCCTACTGTGTGCCAGGCACTGTGTTAAGTGCTAGGTATACAAAAAGAGGCAAAAGACAATCCCTACCTTCAAGAAGCTCACAATCTAATGGGGGAGACAACAAACAAATATTACAAACAAGCTATATACAGGATAAATAGGAGATAATTAAGAGAGGGGAAGCACTAGAATTAAGAGAGGTTGGGGAAGGTTTCTTGTAGGAGATGGAGTTTTAAGTTGGGACTTAAAAGAAGCCAAGGAAGCCAGTAGGTGGAGATGAGGAGGAAGAGCATTCCAGGCATGGGGGACAGCCAGAGAAAACACCCAGAGCCAAGAGATGGAATGTACTGTTCATGGAATAGCCAGGAGGCCAGTGTTACAGGATCAGAGTATGTGCTGGGGAGTAAAGTGTAAGAAAACTGGAGTGCTATGAGGGGACAAGGTTATGAAGAGCTTTGAATGTCAAGCTGGAGGTGATAGGAAGCCACTGGAGTTTATTGAATAGATGCACAATATGATTGGACCAACATTTTAGCAAAGTCACCTTAGTGCCTGAATGGAGAATGAATTGGAATGGGAGAGACTTGAGGCAGGCACACCCACCAGTAGGCTATTGCAGCAATCTAGGCTTGAAGTGATGAGGGCCTATACCAGGGTGTTGGCAATATTAGAAGGGAGAAGCATGTTTGAGAGATGTTACAAATATGAATTTGACAGGCCATAGCAACAGATTGGATATGGGGGGTGGGGTGGGGTAGGGTCAGAGACAATGAGAAATTGAGGATAATACACAGGTTTCCAGCTTGGGGGACTGGGAGGATGGTGTTGCCCATGACAACAATAGAGAAGAGTTTACAGGAAAAAATAATGAATTTGGTTTTGGACATGTTGAGTTTAAAATGTCTACTGGACATCCAGTTTGAGATGAAATAACTTGCTCATGGTCACACAAGTAGTTCCAGAGGTAAAATTTGAACCCAATTCCTTTGACTCTAGAGTTAGTGCTCTTTCCTTTATACTTAATATTCTGTCAAGGGTTCAGAAAGTAGATAGAACCATGTTTGAGCTTGAAGAATAGGTGCACTTTGAAAAGGAGGGAGGAAAATAGGTTAGAAAACATCATAATACCAGGCATGGAGGTGGAATAAGCCTGGTTTGTGTGAAGAACAATGAAAATATAGGCTTGGATGAAGGGGAGAGCTTAGTCAGAGTGGGGCCAGTTTTCAGAGGACCACAAATGCCAGCTCTGACATTCTATGTTCCAATATTCCTCCCAGGTCTGACATTTTATGTTCTGTATTCTATCTCTAATGTTCTTTTTTCTAGGTTCTAGTATGTCTTCCAGGTTTGACATTCTATGTTATAAGAAACCTTCCAATTTTAATATCTTTGGAATTCTAAAATACCACCTTCTATGTTCTAAGGTCTCTTTCAACCAGGTAGAAGAATTCAGACGTGTGGTAGGAAATGGATGAGTCTTTATAGGGTGTTGATCAGGGGGACGGAAGATGAAAGAATTGTCTTAGAAAGATGCTTTGGAAGACCATGCAGGATAGATGGAGAGAGTGGGAGGAGGCGAAGGTTTCCTGTGCTTTGAGAACCTTAGTGGAAAGGACTTAATGTATTTTGAAGAAAAACACACCCAGATAGACCTGAACTGAGGGGAGCTGTGCTCCTGTTTTCTATGGGGTTTAAGAAATCAGCACGGTTTCTTTTCTATTTCCCCACCCCAACCCCATTTCTACATACCCTGCACTTACCCTCATATTCTAGCTTCCTCTTCTCCAACTCAGCTTCAATTTGGTCCAGTACCATGGCCAGTTCCCCCAGGATTTTCTTCAGGTAGTTGACGTTGTCATGTTCCAGGATCTTGGCCTGAGGAGAACAGAGCTAAGTTGAAAGAGGTGAACCAGGGAGGCCCCAAGGGCCTGAGCTTCTCCATTCCTGGCACACTTCAAAAGCCCACTCCACCTGTTCTCATCTGGATTTGATTGGGGGGGGGCAATAGAAGCTAAGAAAGTAGCATATGATAGTGGAAAGAGACTTGGACTGAAAGTCAGAAAACTGGAGCTTCAGGTCCAGTACTGCTTCTTACTAGCTGTGTAACCTTGGGTAAAGCCCTTCCCTACTTTGGTCTGTTTTCCATCTGAAAAATGAGAGAGTTGGATTAGATAATCTGTAAATGGACAGCCAAGGGGATAGAGCATTGAAACTGGAGTCAGGGAGACACGATGAGTTCATTCAAATCCAACCTCCAACACTTTCTAGCTGTGTGACCCTGGGAAAGTCCCTTAATCTCTGTCTGCCTAAGTTTCCTCATCTGTAAAATGGAGATAATAATAGCATTTACCTCCCAGGGATATTGTGAGGATCAAATGGAATGTTGTAAGGTACTTTGAAAATACTATATAAATGCTAGTTATTGTGATTATAATTCTAATTTTGTTATCCTGTGTCCTGTAATCTAAGGTCCTATTCAGTTAACAACAACAACAACAACAATAATAATAATAGCAGCTAATATTTATACAGTGCTTACTCTGTGCCAGGCACTGTACAATTATTATCTCATTTGATCCTCACAACAATCCTGGGAGATAGGTGATATGATTTTCTTCATTTTACATATGAGGAAATTGAGACAAACAGAGGTACAGTGACATTCCAAGGGTCACACAGCCAGTAAGTGTCTGAAGCCAAATTTGAACTCAGACTCCAGGCCCAGCACTCTATCTACTGTGCCACGAGTTCTAATATTCTGTGTCCTAAGGTTCCTTCCAGCTCTAACGTTCTATGTCCTAGATTTCTTCTAGTGCTGACATCCTATGTTTGATGTTCTTAGGTCCCTTCTAGCTTTAACATTCTCTAGTTCTCTGCTGCTTTGGTATATCTGCCCTATCCACTATGGATTTATTGCGTAATTAGTATGTACCCAGTGTAGCACTAGTCATTAGGTGCTGGGGTCAGAATAGAAGAAGACAAATCCTATGAAAACTGTATAGTCTAGTTGGGAAGATAAGGTGAATATACTTGAAATAATTAGAGAACATATGCATTTTTTTCTTCTCAAACTAAATTATAAGCTCTTGATGCCAAGAATTATATAATTCATTTCTTCTGTTTTCACCTCAGAACATAACTCAGCATCAATAAGAAATTATTAGGTAATGCATGAATCAGTGAGTGAGTGAATGAATGGACTGGTACCAGGAGACTGAAGTGAGGAATAAGAGCCAAAATCTCCTTTGAGGAAAGCTCTGTCTGATTCTTCTCAGAGTGGACCTTGGGAGGTGCCATGATGATAATGTGTTGCCCATAGGATCATAGACTTAGAATGAGGAGGAACCCTAGCAGCCATAAATTACCCTCATTTTACAGATGAAACAACTGAGATCTAGCGAGGCTAAGTCACTTGTTTAAGGTTAACACAGCTTTTTATTCCCAGAACTGATATGTCTGCTTACCATCCTGACTTCCCCCTTCCCAACAATATAGCCAGTGGTTTTATGTGGAGGGCTTTGGATTCATTTGGTTCACTGGTCATCACAGAATCTTCCTGGCCCAGATATTTCTTTTCCTCTACAGTCATGGTAGGATTGTGTGTGTGTGTGTGTGTGTGTGTGGTGTGTGTGTGTGTGTGCTTGGGCATGTGCATGCATGCGCCGGTACTGGGCAGGGGCCAGGGCTTTAAGCGACTCACCATGAGTTTCTTCTGTTTGGAAAGGTAGGGCTCTGATAGTTGAGGCTCTTCTTCATGGTCCAGTTTCATTAGGTCAGTGCTGGCATTTGCCAAGTGTCCTAAGAAAAGAAGGCAAGGCAGATCCTGTCCCCTCACTCCTTCCAGCATCCCCCATTCAGATAATACTATTAACTCATGTTTTTGGTATAATTTTAAGAGTTACAAAAGAGATTATGCCACATTATCCCTGTGAAGCAGGTAGCTTCCCATTTTACAGAAGAGGAAATGGAGGTACACAGAGAGAAAGTGATGTAAGTGAAAGAATTGGGGATATTTAGCCTGGAGAAGACTCAGGAGGAATACAACTGCTGTCTTCAAATATTTGAAAGCCTGGCAGAGAAGAGGGAATAGGATTCTTCTTTGTCCTAAGGGGAAAACATAGAGGGAAGTCAAAAAGAGGCAGGTTTGGGACTCCATGTAAAGAAAAGCTGAGAGCTGTCTGGAAGTGTAATGTGCTGCCTTTGGAAGCAATGGCCACATGTTGGGGATGTCGTGGAAGGGATTCTTGCCCAGGTATTGATTGGACTAGATGACCTCTAAAGTCCCTTCCAGCTTAGGATTCTGTAATGCCATGGCTTGTCCAAGCTCACATAGGGATTTAATCTAGATGATCAGGAAATAGGTACCATGGCAGGGACCCAGAGCTACTCTCTGGATGCTTTCCTTATTTTTTTTTTCATTAGGCCCTAATTGGGGGTATAGTAATAATAGCTGATACTTATATAGCACATATTTGTGCCAGGCACAGTACTAAGTGCTTTATAATTATTATCTCATTTTATTCTCACAACAAACCTGGGAGGTAGATGCTATTATTGTCTCCATTTTACATGTGAGGAAACTGAGACAAACAGAGGTTAAGTGATTTGCCTAGAGTCACACAACCAATAAGTATCTGAGGCCAAATTTGAATTCAGGTCTTCTTGATTCCATACGTGGCACTCTATCCACTGTGCCACTTAGCAGCCCACTATCTCTATATAGAAAACACTTGCCAGTTTCCTCATTCCTCCTAGATTGCCTGACTTGGAGTCAGGAAACCTAACCAGCTGTGTGACTTCAGCAAGTCATTGGACCTCTCTGATCCTCAGTTTCCTTGGTGTTCTCTGTGATGTGAGTACTTCCTTCACTGGTAGAGATTGCAGTCAATATAAAGTACTATATAAATATGAGTTATAATATATAACAGGAGTAATAATCACAATAGAAATAAAGAACAAAATCCCTTCACATCCCAGAGACCATTGGAGATTCCAAAGAATTTCATACTAGAACTTTACTAATTAAGAGAAGATATAGGGGCAGCTAGGTGGTGCAGTGGATAGAGAGCCCTAGAGTCAGGAGGACCTGAGTTCAAATCCAGCCTCAGACACATAACACTTACCAGCTGTGTGACCCTGGGAAAGTCACTTAAACCCATTGCCTAGCAAAAAAAAAAAACCAAGAGAAGATACAACAGAAAGCAGACTTCGGTTTGATCCTGTTCCTCACCCTTGCCCCCATACACAGATATGCAACTAAATTCTTTCCACTTCTCCTTCCAACCCATAGAAGAACTCAATGAGACACATTACTCCCACTTCTCAGTCACTGGAGACATATATCATTAGAGGGGAAGGAAAGGTAGGAGATTTTAGAGTCAAAAGAGACCTAAGAGATCAATTAGTCCAACTCCCTTACTTTCCTGATGAGGAAATGGAGGCCTAGTGTGAGGAAGTGACTTCCTCAAGGTTACACAAGTAGGAAGTACCAGAGCTTGCATTTGAACCCAGGTCCTCTGACTCAAGTCCAGGACTCTTTCTACTGTACCATGGGTCCCAAAATGTCTTCCTAAAGAAAATGAGAGGCAGACATCAGGTGAAGTGATTATGTCAAATCTATCTCTGGAGCATCATTTCTGTATACTTCATCCCTACTTAGCTTGCACTGGTTTCTTTGTTCTGCATCTCTGCTATTATTACCCCTCATTCTCTGCCCCCATGTTAGCCAAAGGAAGTCTTTCTCTCTGTCTGTCTTCACTCCCTTCTTTATCTCTCCCTCCCTCCCTTCCTCACTCAACCGCTCTCTTCTTCTTCATCTGACAGGACCAGAATAGGCAGAGCAGAAAGAGAGATTGGCTAACCAGGCTGAGAAGGAAGAGCAGGAAGAAGCAGGAAGAAGCAGGAGCCCACATTGTGAAGGGGGAGCAATTCTGGGGAAGGCAGATCAAAGGATATATAGGTGTGTAGAGCCAGAAGGTACTTTAGAGATCATCTAGTCCAGTCTTCTCATTTCCCATTTTACATATGGGGAAACTGAGGCCCAGCAGGATTAGTGACTTGCTGAAGGTCATACCAGTAGAGAGTAGTTTGGCTGGTAGTTAAGCCCAGGTCTTTCTGGTATAGTTCTGCAAGTCCCAGGGTATTACAATGTGTTCCCAGTCCAGGGTGGGGTAGGAGGGAGTGGTGAACATGTAAACACTTAGTGTCTGAAGAGTACAAATTTAAGCCAGAGGAATCTCAAGGTGTATGTGCAGGCAGTACGAATGGGAAGGGGAGATTTAGGAAGGAGGGACTTTCTATGGGAACCCTTCAAATTAGAGCACTAGGCTGCTAAGGGCCGCTTATTTGTTCTCCAATTCAAAACCCTACTTCTCAGCAGTTAGGAGGGAGCCAGTGGTACTTGGCATAGCAGGATCCCAATGTCTGGGATGTCCCTTGAGGGAGGGGGCTGTCCCACTTGTGTGGGTCCTGCTTCTGGGGAATGTCAGGGTTCCACCACCTTCTTAGCTTGGCCTCACCCCACTTAGCCTGCTGCAGGCTCTAGGGAGCACCTCCCCAGCTCCTGCTGCCTGGCTATATTAAGTTTCGTCAATGTTTCATGAATGTTTGAAGGTCAAGAGCAGCATCTTCACTTCAGTCAGTCACTTGGGGCAGACACTGGCCCCCACTCAGGGCTACTCAGCATAGGTCTGGCACAGGAGGGAAAAGAAAGGAAAATCATAGGGGAGGGAGGCTCCCTTTGGTCCTGTCCAGTGATTGATTAGTGGTATCAAACTCCATCAGTCACCTGGCACCACAGGTCCCAAGGTGACTGATCAGCTTTCGTGGCCAAGGCGACTTGCCCTCTTTCTCCACACCTGCCCTGCTGCTGGGGTGGGGGTGGGGAATATGTCTGCTCTCGACTTCACATGTTCCACCTGGATCTCTACAATTGGCCCTGGTAAAGGCAGCAGCAGCTTTGGTGGAAGAGAGGGTGTGGGGAGGGAAATGATAACTGGGGACAACACAGAGGGTCTAGTATTGGTTTGGGGAGGACACAGAATCTGGAATTGGAACAAACAGGCCAGAGGGCAGAGAGATTTTTTACAAGGACAATAGAGAAAGGGAAGGAGGGAGAAAGGGTGAGGGATAGAGAAAAGGAGAAAAAACTGAAGGATTGAAAATGAAAGAGGAGTAAAAAGAGATGGAAAGAAATGTGTCAGCAGAGGAGGGGAATCAGAGAAAGATGTGAGTAGGAAGGGAGAAGAAACAACCAGATGGAAAGAATCGGGACTGAAACCCCGGCTTCTCCTGCTGGGCCAGGCTCGCCAGGGCTGGCCACTTACTGCGAATCTCGGCCGTGGCATACTTAGGGATCATGGAGTCGGTGGTGAGCTCGGGGTGAAGGATGCAGCCGTGGGTGTAGGCGTCCATGGGGAGAGAATCCAGCAACTCACGGTACTGCAGTACCCGGGCATGAAGCAAGCTGCCAGCCTCAGGTATCAACTGAGCCACATGTTCTGGGATGGGGAAAGAGAAAAGAGGCAGGGCTAGGTAGGGTCCGCAAAGAAGGGCATTTCAGAAGCCTTCCCTAGTCCCCAATCCTGTTCCAGGGGGTGAGGTATTACGGACTCAGCGTGCATGTCTTAGGTTCATGGTCTCGTCCTGGGTCTGGCCTTTTCTTCCTTTATACAAAACCCATTCCCTCTGAAACACAATCACTTTGGAGCAAGCTGGACTCCTCAGGACTCTCTGGTGGTACCAGCGTCCCTTAGCACCAGAGTGGGAAAGGACTTCTAGGAGCATCTAGACCAACCCCCTCATTTTACAAGGGAGGAAACTAAAGCCCAGAGCAGGGAAATGGCTTGCTCATGGCCGTGGCACAGCCAATCAGTAGCAGATCTGGGACTTCTAAATTCTAGGCTAAAGCATCTCCCATCACACAGGCACCCATGCTTGCTTGTGAGCCTCTTACTCTGGTGCCTTTGAGGAGTCCTTGATACAGAGACCACCAAAAGAGCTTCCCTCTGAGAAGCTCTTAGACCTAAAGTCATAGCATTTCGAGCTAGAAAGGTCAGAAAGCTAGAAAGAAATTCCCTGCTTCAATGGTTCTTGACCATTTTTAGTGTCACAGACCTCTTGAGCAGTCTGGTGAATCCTAGGTACTCCTCTAAATAATGTTTTTAAATGTATAAAATAAAATATATAGGATTACAAAAGAATATTGAAATATGTTATTAAATATGTTATTAAAATATGTATATTTTAAAATAAAGTTCACTGACCCCAGGTTAAGCATTCTCCTCTAACTTGCATTTTGCCCAATGTAGAAACTGAGGCCCAGAGGGGAGAAATAACTTTTTCCATAGGTACATAGCTAGTAAGTGGCACAGACCTTGATGTTACCCATGCTCCTATGCCTGCCCCCAGCCTTCAGGGCTTTTCCCAGGGAACCATACCTCCAGTGAAAGTGCGTTCCACGTAGTCAATGATCTGGTCATAATCACTGATGATGTTGTCTCGGTGAATGATGACCGGCACTTCTTCACCCAGGTTCAGGCGCATGAACCATGGCTCCTTGGGCTCACTCAGAGGCAGACTGACATCCCGCTCATCACAGGGTAGCCCCTTCTCTGCAATCACCAGCCGTACCTGGGTGGGGGTTGGGGTGGAGGGGCTCAGAGGGGACAGGGGCATGGGAAGAGCCCAGACACACACAGGGGGAAACTCTGTTCAGGGGAGATGGGGGGCATGTGGGGAGGGAGATAACACACAGGGTATAATACTGGTTTGGGGGATGTGAGCTGGGAGTAACCTGGCAGGGATCTAGGTCCCTAAACACTCTGCTCATCTTCCTGAGGGTGGGCCCAATCAGCTACAAGGAGAAGTTCTCCACCATGTTCTTCTGGCTCAGAGCTACAGAACATTAGAGCTGGAAGGGACATTTGGACACAGAACAAAGATTATCAGAACTGGGAGGAACCTTAAAGATCATCTGATTCGAGTGTCTCATTTTACAGAGGAGGAAACAGAGGCCAAAAGCGCTAAGCCCAAGGCTGAATGCTCATTAATCAGAGCCTGAGCTCCTCCTATTTCCAGCCAGGTAGGAGGAGACTTGTTCTGTCTGTATGCCTGGATGTAAATGTCTGCCAGTGGGAGCACTGTGGGGCAGAGTGTGAACTCTGCGTGGGTGGAGATCTGCTTTTCTCTAAGTACGCTTTCCTTTGTGCTTCCATAGTACTCAGGCACCTGCATGTGATGTGCTGCATATCTGTTCGCACTCTAAAGCATGACATAAACATGAGCTGTGTGTGGTGTTTCTGTGTACATAGTAGCCCAGAGGGTACAAGGTAGCCTGGCTCATCCTCCTTAGTACTTGGTGGTGAGGGCTGGAGAGTCGGGAGTAAAGCTTTAAGTTCCTCCTGAGTTCTGTCTTGGAATGTTATTCAATCCTTTCCAACTTGGCCCAGTCACTGTCTCTTCTTCCTCCTTGGTAGTCCCAGGAAGCAGCCCTTGGATTCCCCTTTAGAGGGTCACAGCGGTAGATTTCCATTCCAAGGGAGGAGGGAACCCAAGCAATACCACACAGAGAGTAGGTACATAATTGGTATAGATGGAAATGTCCTAAACCAGGGGTCAAGAGTCCTGGATTCCATTCCTGGATCTCCCACTGACTCACTGTGTGACCCTGGGCTATCCCCTTACTTTCCCTGGGTTTTAGCTTCTCCATCTGTGAAATGAGATGGTTGAACTGGAACTCTGACATTCTGTGCTTTATAATTTTTATAATAAAAGGGCCTGACATTTGTGCAATGTATCGATCATTCTATGCTAATGAATTACTCCCTCTAAGGGCTGTGGTTCTCATCACAAAATAAGGGAGTCAGGCTAGATAGTCTCTAAGCTCCATGTTGATTCTAAAATCTTTTGCTTGTCACCTGCATTAGACTTTTGAAAGTGAGGGAGACTGGGGGTGGGGAGGGAGAAGAAGGAGCTTCTGATGTTTTATTTAGGGAGAGTGACTTAGGGTAAATGTTGTTATAGGTGTGAGGTTGCAGAAGCTATCCGGGAGAATCTTTTTTTTTTTCTGAGTTGAGCTGTGGGCCAAGGAACTGGGAAGTCTTGCTGGGGGTGGGGAAGGGCCATCAGATTCGTGTGCTTAGCTTTGCCATCTTTGTCATGTGGGAGAAGGGCCAGCCTTGAATAGAAGTTGGAGGGGTCCTGGCAGGGATCCCTATCCCTAAATACCACCCCTACTGAAGTGGAAAGAGCCTTGGATGCCGATTTAGAAGACCTATGTTATAGGACCAGCTCTGCCACTTACTACCTGCATGACCTTGGGTGAGTCATTTCATCTTTAGGAGCTTCAATTTCCCCAGCTGTAAAATGAGAGGATTGAGTAAGATTATGGCTAAAGCCCCTTCCAGCTCTAAATTCCTCCATAACCTGACTCCTTCCTACCTTTCCAGTCTTTTTTCTCTGCATACCCCCAACCCCATCCCACATCCTCTGCTATCCAGTGACATTGGCCTCCTTGTGTTCTTGTACTAGATGCTCCAGGCATTTTCTCTTGACTCCATCTCTCAACTCCAGGCATTTTCATTTACTGTCTATCTCTTGCCTAGAACACTGTCCTTCCTCATCTTTTTCTCCTAGCTTCCTTGGCTTCTTTCAAATCCCTGTTAAAATCCTGCCCTTTGCTTTCCCTCCGTGGATTGTCTCCAACTTATCTTGTTTATTCATAGATGTTTGTATGTTGTTCCCTTCCCCTCCTCCCCCCCCCCCCCCGCATTAGACCTTGAGCTCCTTAAGCTCAAGGTCTGTATTTTGACTTTTTTTTTTGTATTCTAGAATGGTGCCTGTGCATAATAGGAACTTAATAAATGCTTATTTAGAGACTGCTTTGAGTTCTAAAAATAACCCTAGCTCAAATTCAACTCAATGAGTATGTATTAAGCACTTACTGTGTGTAATGCACTGGGGATACAAACCATTCCATCCCTTATATTCTATGTTTTGTATTCTGAGATTTTTTTCCAGTTGAAATATTCTATGATTTTGTGACTATCATTCTAGATAGTCTCCACTATTAATGACTCATTACTTTAGCTTAAGCATCACTCTCTCCAGGATCCTCTGGCAAGCTGCAAATCCTTCCTACCCTTACCCTAGGGAGAGAATATTCATTCCCTGACTGTTAGAGTGACTGACTGTCTCATATTCTTTTTTTGCTGAAGGAAGTGGTACCTGAAAGCACTGTGTTGGGGATCCAAAATGATAATATATCACACTTCTGTATCAGGGATTAGTATATACCTTAGTGTAGCACTCTTATGGACCTTGAAGACTGCCCAGCCTTCTACTGAAAGTGAAAAAACTATTGATGAATGGTTAGAAAGCTTCAAACCATTATTAACCCATGGCCTAATGGGATTAGAATGATTGGATTTTAGAGCTTGAAGTATCTTTAGAGAACATAAACTACTAATAAATAATAAAATAAAAACTAAAGGTCTTTAGTCAAACTTCCTTATTTTACAAATTAGGAAATTGAGGCCCAAAGAGGCCCATTGATTTGTTCAAGGTAACACTAAGAGACTGAGCCAGAATTTAAACTTAGGCCTCCTGACTCCAAATCAAGTTCTCTTTCTGTAACGTACCACAACTGCCTCCTCAAGTTTATGATGCTTTTAAATGGTGACAGAAATGAGATAGTCCAGGCATTGAAAAGGCAAGGGGAAAGGGAAATCCAAGGTAGGAGCTCTAATCACTGAGTGTTTATAGCTGAGGGTAGAGGCTAAGGGCTGGTCATTCCAGAGTCTGATTAAGGTTGGAAAGTATCTGTAGGGGCGCAAAGGCTTACAGAAAGCAAGGGGCTCCTTACGGGACTGGGGACCGTAGGAACTGACACCTGTCAGAGTTCACTGTTTCCCATGTTCAAAGTCAGAGTTAAGAGGTCTTGCTTAGCTCCTCTCTCTGCCTTAAACCTCACCAGTAGCCCTGACCATGGTGCTGAACATAAAGGTTTTTTTTTTTTCACTCTTCCCTCCCACTTCCTTTCCTAGCACTCTCCAGGGCTGATTGTGTTGGTGTTGTTTGGTCGTTTCAGTCCTGTCCGACTCTTTGTGACCCCATTTGGGGTTTTCTTGGCAAAGATACTAGAGTGAGGAGGATCTCAAGTTCCACCTTTACTCCCTAGAACCACACTGAATTATAGCCTCTCTCCAACTCAGCCCCAACTCCTGGAGGAACATCTACCTAAAAGGACATGGAGAAGAAATAAGATATTATGGAAAGAATAACAGACTAGAGTCAAGAGACCTTGGTTCTAGTCCTGGCTCAACCACTAATCTGCTGTATGACCTTGGGCAAATTAATTCCCCTCCTCAGCACTCTGAGCTATAAAATTTAGAGGGTGTGTATGTGTGGGGGGGAGAGTTGGGATCTCAAAGATCCTTACTAGCTATGCAATTCTAAACTCTCTCCTCTTCCCTCATCGTTCCTACCTTCAGGGGTGAAAGTGGATGATATTCTCTTTCCTCTGTCTCTTTGGCCATTCCCAGGGACTATAAATTCCATAGTTCTGATCCCTGGATTTCACTCAGGAAGTTGGTATCTTTGAAGCTCATTTGCAGGGAAACTGTGTCCCAAAGGGTTAATGAATCATTAAGGGTGTCCTGTGCCTTTAAATCTGCCAGCCTAGCTCTGAAAGGACCCAGCAGGCCCCAAGGAGCTGTGACCCACTGAAGAGGGTGGGGAAAATGGGGGTGGGGGGTGGGAATTAACTCTTTCCTTCCCAGTATCAATATAGGCTGGGAGGGAAGAGAAGTAGTGTAGGGTAGCGTAGAGGTACTGACTGCAGCTCCAGATACTGAGAGCTTCTGGGCACAAGACAGTTCCTCTGGTTTCACTGAGCAACCCCTATTCTGAAACCAGGGAGCATCAAAGGACTAAGAATTGGAACGAATTTTAGAATCAAACACTTACTTTACAACTGAAAAAAAAACTGAAGCTCAGGGATGGGGAGTGACTTGGCTAAGGTCACAGAGACAGTAAGTAGGAGAGCTGAGAGATTCTAATCTGCACTCTCTGACCCCAAATCTCATTCTTAAAAACAAAACAAAAACAAAACTATTTCATGCTACTTTCAGAACCCAGGCAACTTTGAATCCATTGGTATGAGAGGTGAGTAGGTACAGGGAGGGCTGAGCCTGTGTAAGTAGGGAGGACAAGTATTCTAAGCTGGAGAAAGGTGGCGGAGTGAAGTCCCTAACCCCCCAAGACTGGAAGTAGTGAGACCTTGGTTCAAAAATTCTAGCTGTGTTACCAATTCATTACATGACCCTAGGGAAGTCATTGTCCTAGGTCTTAGTTTCCTCATTTGTAAAGGGTTTGAACTAAATGGTTTCTGAGCAACCCTGTGGAATCAGGGTGCTTCAAAGCCACAGATACTTACTCTACTCATCCTAAACCCCCCCCCCATCCCCAGCTCTGTGGAAAAAGGTTGGAGCTAGCTCTGTTGGGCTGGGCTGGGTTGGGCTGCAGTGTCTGGGACAAAGGATGATAGGGTTTGATATATCAGGTCTGGGAAAATGGTAGTTCTTCCAGCTGAGCCTCTCAGAACCCCTTCCTTCCTCTCTTCCTTCTGAGAGCAGCTTTCTTTGCTGTTTTCTTTGTCTACACTTGTCTGCTTGGCTCCATTCCCTCCCCTCCCCCCCTCCATTCTTAGCTTCTCCTTGGGAACCAGAATAGCCAGGCTGAAGGGATGAGCAGGTCTCAGACACCGGGAGTTGGGTGGGTGGGTGAGTGGGTTGGGGACAGCTGCCTCCTCCACCCAGAGCCCTCAACTGCAACTATAACCTGCCAAGAAAGCCAGGCTAGCTGCAGGCTGGGGCTGGAGCACCCCGGGGAAACCCATGGTGTTGACTGTTCCTTGGGGATGAGGAGAGGGAAGCCTCACTTACTCCAACACTCCTCCCCCACCAAGCTCAGGTCCCATACCATCCCAGGGCCCCTGAACCAGGAGGCTAGAATGCCCAGGCTTCTGGGTTCCCCACTCCCACTGCCCTCCAGAGCCTGCCTCCTGCATGTACCTTCTGGGAGCTGAAGGACTGAGTCCAGTGGTAGAGAACCAGGCTCTCCTTGGCCCACTGGGAGGGGTCAGCTGCCTCCTGGCCCTCCGAGGCCTCCGGAGCCTTCCCTGCATCACTCTCCAGTGCCGAAATGGGCCACCAGCTACACTTGGTGGGAGTCAGGTTGTTCGGCGTCGCCATGACAGGCTGAGCTCGGAAGGAAAGGGGGAAGGAGGCTTCCTAGTGGTGGCAGTAGCAGCAGCAGCAGCACTCACGGAGCATCACATGGCCTCTCCAAAGCCTCTGTTGTCACTGGGGCTCCAGACTGGAATCTCATTACTCATCGGGGGGCTCCAGAGGGACTGACAGGGAGCCCTTGCCTGCCCCACCCTGGAGGGGGAAGGCTGTGGCTGTTGGGTCACTGCAGAATTCACCACCCTGCTCCAGCCCAAGCCCACAGCTGGCCCTGGCAGTTCTGCAAGACACCTGAGAATCCCCACGGTGACTGGGAATTTGACTTATGATGGAGAGATCATCCCGCCCACTGGGGAAGGGACCTTCACCTCTTCCATCTAGGACGTAGCTAGAGAGGCATAGCAGCCCTGGGCTTGAAGACCTGATTTAAGTCCTGGCTCTACAAATTACTTGCTATGTGACCTTGAGCAAGTTATTGAATATTTCTGAGCCTCAGCTTTCTCATCTGTAAAATGACACCTTTCCAGCATGAACATTCCGTGTTCTGAGGGTTCTTTCACTTCTGATAGTCTGTGTTCTATGGTCCCTTTTAGTTTTTACATTCTATGATTCTAGAAGAGGGCCAGTCTGATGTACAGGTGGCATAAGGTGTTACTTGACAGTTGGATTTGAATATCAACTGAAAAGTATTTTCTATCCTCCCAAACTTCCTCTTACTTAGAGAGGCAGCAAGGTTCAGCAAGAGAATGGAAGTTGTAATCACAAGACCTGGATTTGATTCCCAACTGTGCCACTGTTGGTGGGACTGTGGGCAAATCACCTTTTCTCCTCAATAAAATGAAGGACAATCATACACACTCTTACTTGACTTTCGGGACTATATATTTCTGTATGATAAGAATAGGGACTGGAGCTTTTGTTGGTATAGGAACTCCCAACTGAGGAATCTCATTCTATCATGCAGGTCTTAGCTTCCTAAAGGACAAAGACATTAAGTGATTTGCCCAGGATCACATAGCCAGAATGTGTCAGTTAGGTTTAAATCCAGGTCTCTCTAGCTTCAAGATTAGTTCTTTATCCATTATGCCATGTGGCTTCTCATATTTTTTCATGATTTAAAAAATGTTTTATTGATGCTCTTGTTTTTTATATCACCATCACTTTCCAATATTGCCCCCCCCCTTGGTACCACATAAATGCAGTAAACCAAAACAAATCAGCACATTGGCTGTGTCTGAAAATGAATGCCTCCTATAATCAATCCATCACCTCTTTGCTGAGAGGCAGGAGACCTGCTTCGCCATCAGCTATCTGAAGTCAGAATTAGATATGCATTGAGTTGAGTGCTGAAGTTGTAAAGCACTTTAGAAGGGCAACATATTTGTAATGTCAGTCCATCCCACTCTCTGGCACTCCAGCATTTGAAAGTTATTTATTAGTTGGGTAACAAGCTTTCATTTTAAATGCAAGTCCTTCTGGGAGTGGCAATGTGTTTAATTCTCAGCCATTCACTGGTTAGTTTATTAACCTGGTATTTGAGGTCCCCCTTTCCAGCATTATTTCACAATATTCCACTTGTACTCTACATTCTAACCAACTGACTGCTGACTATTTTTTTAATCTCATTCTGCCATCCTCTACCTCTCTGAGTTTAATGTCCCCCTCTATAACTTCTCTCTTACTATTTGAGGGCTAAGTCATCTTCCCAGTCCCTTAATATCACAACCTAGGGTTCATCCTCCACTCCTCACTATTTACACCATGCTCTCCCCATCCAATTTATTGCCAAGGTCTATTGATTTTATATTTGCAACATCTCTTGAAAATGGTCCCTTCTCTCCTCTAACACTGCTACCACTCACATGCAGGCCCTTATAACTTCATGCCTGGACTATTGCAATAGCCTTCTGGTGACTCTGGCTGACCCAAGTCTCTCTGCACTTCAATCCATCCTCCACTAAAGTGGTTTTGCCTAAAACACAGGACTGATCATGTCACACACATACACCACTCCTTCCCTGCTCAATCCCCAAGCCAACTCAACAAACCCCAGCTTTCTCCTATTGTCTCCCAGATCAAATACAAATAAGTCCTTTGTTTGACATTCAGAGTCCTTCATAACCTAGCCCTCTTTTACTTTTCCAGTCTTCTTTTTATTTTTTATTTCTTTTTAACATTCACTTTAAAAAATTTTGAGTTTCTTTTCTTCTAGCCTTTCTCCTACCCATTAAGAAGGCAAGCAATAGGATATTAATTATACATGTAAAGCAATGTAAAACATTTTCATATTAGTCACATTGTAAGAAAAAGCAAGAAAAATAAGTGAATAAAGTATACTTTGATCTGCACTCTGAGTTCATCAGTTCTCTCTCTGGAGGGGGATATAACTTTTCATCATAAAATTGTCTTGGATGATTTTCTTGATCAGAGTAGCTGTCATTACAGTATTGCTGTTGCTGTGTACAATGTTCTCCTGGTTCTTCCCACTTTACTTTGCATCAATTCATATAAATTTTCCCAGGATTTTTCTGAAACAACCCCTCCTCATCATTTCTTTTTTTTCTTCATTTTTTCTAACATTCACTTTTATAAGATTTTGAGCTCCAAATTTTTTTCTCTCTCCCTGCCCTCCCCCTTTCCCAATATGACAAGCAATCTCTTATAAGCTATACATATACAATCATATTAAACATATTTCCACATTAGTCATGTTGTGAAAGAAGAGTCAGAACAGAAGGGAAAACCATGAGAAAAAAAACAACCAAAAAGAAGAGAAAATAATATGCTTTGATCTGCATTCAGACTCCAAAGTTCTTTCTCTGGATGTGGATAGCATTTTCCACAAGTCTTTTGGAATTCTCTTCGATCATTGTATTGATGAGAAGAGCTAAATCTATCAGAGCTGGTCATCACACAATGTTGCTGTTTCTGTGTACAATGTTCTCTTGGTTCTGCTTATTTCACTAAGTATCAGTTCATGTAGTCTTTCCAGGTTTTTCTGAAATCCACCTACTCATCATTTCTTATAACACATTAGTATTCCATCACAATCATATACCACAACTTGTTCAGCCATTCCCCAATTGATGGGCCTCCCCTCAATGTCCAATTCTTTGGCACCACAAAAAGAGCTAATGTAAATATTTTTGTACATGTAAATCCTTTTCCCTTTTCTTTGATCTCTTCAGGATACAGACCTAGCTAGCAGTGGGGTATTGCTAGGTCAAAGAGTATGCACAGTTTTATAGTTCTTTGAGCTTAGTTCCAAATTGTTCTCTACAGTGGTTGGACCAGTTCACAACTTCACCAATAGTGCATTAGTGTGCCTATTTTCCCCCATCTTGTCATTTTCTTTTCTGTCATGTTAGCCAATCTGATGTCAGGTGGCATCTCAGGGTTGTTTTTATCTAAACAATAATGATTTAGAACATTTTTAATGTGACTATTAATAGTTTTTTATTTTTCTTCTGAATACTGCTTATTCAGATCCTTTCACCATTTATCAATTGGGGAATAGCTCATGTTTTGTTTTGTTTTTTTTATAAATTTTTCTCAGTTCCTACATATTTGAGAAATGAGGCTTTATCAGAGAAACTTACTATAAATTTTTTCCCTCAGTTTCCTGCCTTTCTTTTAATTTTGGCTGTATTGGTTTTGTTTGTGAAAAAACTTTAATTTCATGTCATCAAAATTATCATTTTACTTCCTATGATCTCCTGTATATCTTGTTTGGTCGTAAAACCTTCCTTTATCCATAGATTTAACAGGTAAAATTTTCATGATTCCCTAATTTATTTCTGATACCACACTTTGTGTCTAAATCATTTAATCATTTTGACCTTATTTTAGTAGACAGTATGTGATGTCGGTCTATGCCTAATTTCTGCCAAACTGCCTTCCAGTTTTCCCAGCAATTTTTGTCACATGTTGAGTTCTTGCCTCCAAAGCTTGGATCATTGGGTTTATCAAACAATAGATTACTATGGTCATTTACTACCATGTATTGTGTCTTTATCTATTTCACCTATTCATTACTCTATTTCTTAGCCAGTATCAGATTGTTTTGCTGATTACCACTTTGTAATATAATTTGAATTCTGGTACTGATAGATTGCCTTCCTTTACATTCTTTCCCATTGATTCCATCAGTATTCGTGACCTTTTGTTGTTCCAGATGAATTTTATTAGTTTTTCTAGCTCAATAAAATAATTCTTTGGTAATTTGATTTGTATGGCACTGAATAAGTAAATTAATTTAGATAGAATTATTATTTTTAGTATATTGGCTCAGCCTATCCATGAACAATTAATATTTCTCTAATTGTTTAAATCTGTCTTTATTTGTGTGGAAAGTGTTTTGCGAATGTGTTATTATAGTCCCTGGGTTTATCTTGACAGATAGACTCCCAAGGATTTTATATTGTCTGCAGTAATTTTAAATAGAATTTCACTTTCTCTTTTTTTCCTGCAGGGTTTTGTTGGTAATATATAGAATTGCTGATGATTTATGTGGGTTTATTTTGTATCCTGCAACTTTGCTAAAGTTGTTAATTGTTTCAACTAGTTTTTTTAGTTGATTGTCTAGGGTTCTGCAAGTATAATACCATATTATCTGCAAAGAGTGATAGTTTTGTTTCCTCCTTGCCCATTTTTATTTCTTCACTTTCTTTTTCTCATCTCATTGTTATAGTTAGTCTTCTAGTACAATACTAAACAATAGTGGTGATAATGGGCATCCTTGCTTCACCATGATCTTATTGGAAGGGCTTCTAGTCTATCCCCATTAGAGAAAATGCTTGCTTATGATTGTAGATAGATGCTATTTATCATTTTAAGAAAGGCTCCACTTATTCCTATGCTTTCTAGTGTTTTTTTTAAAATAAGAATGGGCGCTGTATTTTTGTCAAATGCTTTTTCTGCATCTATTGAAATAATCATGTAATTTTTGTTGTTTTGTTATTGATGTGGTTAATTATACTTATAGTTTTCCTAATACTGAACCAGCCCTGCATTCCTAGTATGAATACTACCCAGTGAGATTGTGTGATCTTTGTGATATATTGCCGTAATATCTTTGCTAGAATTTTATTTAAAATTTTGCATCAAATTCATTAGGGAAATTGGCCTATAGCTTTCTTTCTCTGTTTTTGCTTTTCCTGGTTTAGGTATCAAAACCATATTTGGGTCATGAAAAATTTGCTAGGATCCCTTCTTTACCTATTTTAAAAAATAGTTTATATGTTATTGGAATTAATTGTTCCTTAAATATTTGACAGAATTTGCTTGTAAATCCATCTGGTCCTGCAGATCTTTTTCTTAGGGAGCTCATTTATGGCTTGTTCAATTTCTTTCTTTCTTTCTTTCTTTCTTTCTTCTTCTTCTTTTTTTCTTTTAATAAAGATAGGGTTATTTAACTATTCTTTTTCCTTTTCTGTTAACCTGGGCAATTTATATTTTTGGAAATATAAATCCATTTCACTTAGATTATAAGTTTATTGGCATGTAGTTGGGCAAAATAACTCCTAAAAATTGCTTTAATTTCATTTTTATTGGTGGCATCTTCACCTTTTTCAATTTTGATACTGGTAATTTAGTTTTCTTTCTTTTTTAATCAAATTAACCAATAGTTTACCTATTTCATTGATTTTTCATAAAATCAGTTCCTTGTTCTATTTATTAGTTCATTTTTTTTTTTACTTCCAGTATTATTAATCTGTCCTTTGATTTTCAGCATTTCCATTTTGGTGTTTAATTGGGGATTTTTAATTTGTTCTTTTTCTAGTTTTGGTTGCATGCCCAATTCATTGATTTGGGTTTTTTTCTCTTTTTATTGGTGTATCATGCATTTGGAGATTTACATTTTCCCCTAAGTACTACCTTGGCTGCATCCCACAATTTTTAGTATATTTTCTCATTGTTGTCATTATTTTCAATGAATTTTTTATTTTTCTATGATTTGTTCCTTGACCCACTCATTATTTGGGAATAGATTATTTGTTTTTAATTAATTTTCAATCTATACTTCCATGATCCTTTATTAAATGTAATTTTATTTCATCATGGTCTGAAAAGGATGCATTTAATATTCTGGTTTTCTGCATTTTGTTGTGATGCTTTTATGGCTAAACACATGGTCAGTTTTTGTGAAGGTGCATGGATAGCTGAAAAAAGCTATATTCCCATTCAGTTTCTGTTCCCATTCAGCTTTCTCCACAGGTCTATCACACCTTTTCTAAAATTCTATTTGTTTCTTTAACTTCTTTCTTATTTATCTTATGATTAGATTTATCTAGCTGTGAGAGGTGAAAGTTGAGGTTTCCCACTAGTATAGTTTTACTGTTTATTTCCTCCAGTAACTCACTTAACTTTTCCTTGAAGAATTTCAAAGCTATGTTGTTTGGTGCATATGGTACCTTTCAGTTAGCTGTAGTTTCCCTACTTATTCCTTTTAATTAGGTCTGTTTTTGTTTTTGCTTCATCTGAGATCATGATTGCTGCCCCTGCCTTTTTTACTTCAGCTGAAGCATAATAGATTCTGCTCCAGCCCTTTATTTTAACTCTGTGTGGGTCTCTGTTTCAAATGTGTTTCTTGTACACAAGATATTGTTTAATTCTGATTTCTAATCTATTCTGCTATCCATTTCTGTTGCATAGGTGAATTAATCTCATTCACATTCACAATTATGACTGAACTTTTCATTTCCCTCTATCCTATTTTCTTCTGTTTATCCTTATCTCTTTTTACCTTGTCCCTCCTGGGATGTTTGGGGTGTCCAGGGAGGACTAGCATCTCTGGTGTGGGGCTTGCTGAGTCCTTTTCAGGGCTGCTCATCCACCTTTGGTATCCAGCCAATCACCCAACTCTCACCTGTGGCTCTAAGAAGCTGTATCATGTGCAGCAGCTACCTTCTTGGCAGATGGGCTAAACCAGGTTAAGAGTAACTGACAGGCCTTAAACCTGTTGGTGAGTTAAGGGATGATTACTCCAAGTATGTGAAGACTTCCCCCTTGGAATGGACAGATGAGAACAATTTATTCCAAGAGCCATGAAAGTGGCTGAGATAGGTGTTGTAGAAAGATTAGAGCTTGGTCAGACATCAAAGATGCCAAGGTTATCCACTGCATCCTGGGCCATCACCAGTCATCCTGACTTTGTCTTGCCACTGGACTTTGATGACTCAGGAAGAGAGTGAGGCTGACAACTATGCAGTTGTGCCTTACTTAAATCTAATTCATGATGAAGTCAAGACATCACCCTGTGATATGATTGGCCCTCTTCTAAAACAAAAGACAAACAACAACTCCTTATCCCTCCTCAAAAATCTGCTTCTCTTAATCTGCCCTCCTTTTTATCATCCCCTTCCTCTTCTCTAATCCCCTTTCCTCTCCTACTTTCCTGTTGGGTAAGATAGATTTCTATACCCAATTAAGTATGTATATGAGAAGTTCCCAAATTTATTTGGCCTACTGCCCCCCTTTTAAAAGAAATTATGTAGCCCCCCTGGAAATTTACTTTCTTTAACCTTTAACAGTTTTTTTTTAAATTTGCATCATTTCAAATTTTTTTTATGGCTCATCTTAAATTTAATAATTTATTGTAAATTTGTGAGTTTTTTTCCTGCATTGAAATTTTGATGATGCAATATTGCATCACGTAACTGCATAGTATCATATTGTAAACAAGTCATTACATGCACATATTCCTGCTGCTGCATGAGGGACTTCCTGACAATGCACTACATGCTCACCTGCCAATACTTGCTTGTTAAGATCTGTTGGTGGACTTGACCACTAATTGGTTATAACTTGCATTTTGTGTGTTTATTTGGAAAAAAATGTAATCACTGTGACTTTAAGTCTGTTACACAACAGATGAAACATGTATGAATGGTTTTCCAAAATTTTCTTCTCTTCTCTTCTTTCCTTATGCTTCTACTGCCTCTTTATTTTTATTCAGTGCCTTCCAATTGCACCTGAGGCTTCATCCCCCACTCCTGGATCATTCCAACACCCTCAGGGGGTGGTATCATCCACTTTGGGAAGTATTCTTTCCTCTTTGAATCAATTCATGTGAGAGTGAGGTTCAAATATTGCCTGCTTCCCGTTTCTCCCTCTACTTAATATTTTTTAGCATTGTAGAGTTTATAAGGTGATTTTTTATTTATAAATGAGACATTTTTAAGTTCTTAGCATAGCACAGGGTAACCACTTAATAAATGTGTATTCCTTTCTCCTTTTCTTATTTCTAAACCATTTTATTTTCATGAAAACTCAATGCTTTCCCCTTGAGATTTCCTTGTACTTAATCCTCAAATGGTTCTGCAGTGTGGCAGTTATCATATCTGCATTAGAAGCAGAAAATCCAGGGTCCCAGCCTAGGAGAAGCAAAAGTCTCCCTCCACTTTGATAACTCTTCTCTACATACCTCTTTCATGTAAGATGATTGATTATTCCCATCCTTCCTCTCCCTTCCTCCTTCTCTTAGTGCATCCCTCTTTCTCACTCATCCATTCTTTTTAGATCATCCCAACATAAACTACTTACTCACATGCCCTCTTTCTATGTAGAGTCCTTTTAACTTCTATAATAATGATAAAGTTCTTAGGAGTTACGGGTATTATCTATTATCTTCCCATGGAATGGGAATGGAAATGGTTTAAACTTATAGAACCCTTTATGATTTCTTTTTCATGTTTACCTTTTTATGCTTCTCTTGGGTCTCGTATTTGAAAGTCACATTTTCTATTCACCTCTGGTCTTTTCATCAAAAATACTGGAATGTACTCTATTTCATTAAATGTCATTTTCTCTCTGAAGTTTTGTTGGGTAGATTACTATTGGTTGTGATACTAGCTCCTTTGCCTTTTGGAATATCATATGCCAAGCCCTTCATTCCTTTATCATAGTAGCTGCTAAAACTTGTGTGATCCTGACTGTGACTCCATAGTATTTGAAAAATTTCTTTCTGTATATTTGAAGTATATTCTTTTTGACCTGGAAGCTCTGGAATTTGTCTATAATATTCCTTGGATTTTTCATTTTGGTATATCTTTCAGGAGGTAACTGGTGGATTCTTTCAATTTCTACTTTATTTTTTGGTTCTAGAATATCAGGGCAGTATTCCTTTATAATTTCTTGAAATATGATGTCTAGGCTCTTTCAGGGAGCCTAATAATTCTTAAATTATCTTTTCTTGATCTATTTCCTAGGTCAGTTGTTTTTCTGATGAGGTATTTCACATTCTTTTATTTTTTTCATTCTTTTGACTTTCTTTTATTGTTTCTTGATGTCTCATGGAATCATTAACTTTCACTTGCTCAACTCTAATTTTTAAGGAATTATTTTCTTCAGTGAACTTTTATATCTCCTTTCCCATTTGGCTGATTCTGCTTTTTAAGGAGTTATTTTCTCCAATATATTTTATGCCTCTTTTACCAAGCTGTTGTCTTTTCATAATTACATCACTCTCATTTCTTTTCCCAATATTTCCTCTACTGCTTTTAGTGGATTTTTAAAATAATTTTTAGCTCCTTCAGGTATTCTTGTTGGACTTGTGTCCTATTCATATTTTTCTTTGAGACTTTGCTTGTAGCTGTTTTGACATCATTTCTTTTTCTGAATTTGTCCTGATCTTCCCTGTAACCATAGTAGTTTTTATGGTCAGATTCTTTTTGTTGTTGTTTGCTTATTTTTTCTAGCCTACTTCTTGATTTTGAACTTTATGTTAAAGTTGGGCTCTGTTTCTGCTGCAGGGATGGGGTGGGGACTGTTCTAAGATTCAGGCTTTTTTGAATTGCCAGTTCAGAGCTAGTTCTGGTGGGGGTGGAGGGGAAGGGGGTTGGAAGTTTTAGGTGCTTCCAAAGTGGTGTAATCTGGGGAGAGGTGTGGTCACTACTCTCCTGGTAACTCTGGTCCTTACCCAGAAAGGGATCTAATCCACTGTAGTCACAAACTACAGGAGCTCTACTCCTCAGGGTTTCTGCTCCCTTGTGACCGAAAGCACTACTGCTTCTCAAGGCCCCTGCTCCCTTGTGACCCAAAGTGCTCCTCTCTGCCCTGGAATTGTGACCCAGAAGTGGATATAGGTAATAGAATTGTCAAACAGCACCCCTACTTGCACAGGGGTCCCCTGTAGTCTCTAACTGACCAGTTGCCTGATGTCCTTATTGTCTCTGGCTTGAGAGCTCTCAAAGCTGCTGTTACTGTCACTATGGCCTTTGATTCTCACAGCTGGTGTTTCCACCACATGTACTTGGGACCAGCCCCTACCCCAGTGTCACAGACCTCTCCTTATGATCTCCTAAGTTGTTTGGGGCTGGAAAAGTGTTTCATCCCAGCCTTTTATTGGCTCTGTTGCTCCAGAATTTGATTTGAGGCATGATTTCAAAGTTTGGAGGAGAATTTTGGGAGAGATAGGCTATAGTGCTTTCCCTACTCTGCTATCTTGGTTCTACTCTGGAAGCTGAGCTTTTCAGTCTTTTTATACTTTACTTCCTGACACATTTTCTTTGATCTAGTAACACTGGTCTCCTGACCATTCTTCAAACAAGACACTCCATCTCTCAATTCTAGGTATTTTCTCTGGTTGTCCCCTATGTCTGGAATGCTGTCCCTCCTCATCTCTACCTACTGGCTTCCATGGCTTCCTCTAAATCCCAACTAAAATCCCATCTTCTATAGTAACACTTTCCCAAGCCTTTTATGTCCCCAGCACTTAGCACAGTGCTCAAAACACAGTAGGTGTTTAATAAATGTTTATTGATTGACTATTCTTGGGTATCTTACTGGTAGCACAGTACAGTAGAAAGAGCATTAATTCTGTAATCAGAAGACCTGAGTTCAAATCCCATCATACATACCTTTCTACCTGTATAATCTTAGGCAAAATACTTAATCCTACTGGACCTAAATTTTTCTTTTATAAAATGAGGGGGTTAGACTCCATGACCTCTGACATTCCTTCTGACTCTAAATCTATGATTCTTATGAACTTTTCTCAAGCCTTGGTTGTCTCATTTGTAAAATGGGTATATTTGCACTATTGTTCTCCCAGGGTTACTGGGAGGAAAACACTCTGTCAACTTCAAAGTGCCATGAGTGTGAGCTACTACTTCTAATACTTTGATTATCTCTGATCTTGTCAGTGGACTCCCTCCACTGAAGTGCACTGCAACCCATATATATCCTAGCAAATAGCTGCGTGAGTTGATGTGGCTAAAATATAGATATAGGTACAGATATAGACATATGGATAGACATAGACATGGATATCAACTCATGCAATCACTGTAATTGCTATATCTCTGTTTGACACAGGTAGGTCCCGTATTGTTATAGTATCCCACAATCACTCTCAATCTGTCTGGGGAGGAGGCCATATAGAAATAATAGTAATTTCTATTTATACAGCAATTTATGGCTACCAAGCACTTAACATATTTTAACAGTCCTTTTATGGCTCGATTGTACATAGTTGTGCATATGTTGCCTCCCTCCCTCCCCATTAGATTGTGAGCTCCTTGAGGGCAGGGACTGTCTCCAACCTTTCTTTGTATCTGAAGTACTTAGTACAGCGCCTGGCATACAGTAGATGCTTAATAAGTGCTTATTGAGTGACTGACAACCTGGCACCATACTATCTTTCCAGCCTTATTATATATTAGTGCCCTCCACATAATCTAAGGTCTAGTAAAACTATCCTTCTCTCTTTCCTTACCCATGGCCCTCTATTTCCTGGCTCTGTGTCTTTTCCTTAGCTGTTCTCCATGACTGGAATGCCCTCCCTCCTCCCCTCTCTCTGCCTTTAGCAATCCCTTGTTTTCTTCAATAGACAAATCAAGAATCATTGCCTGAGGTCTTTGCTGGTTCCTCTTGTTGCTAGGGCCTTTCCCTCTCCCCAGGTTGCCTTATATCTTTGTATGTTTGATGTATGTGTATATAAGTACATATATATATGTATGTATATACATACACACACACACAAAACACATACAGCACATATATATGTATGTTGGGCATGAGTTGTTTCATTTCTCTTTCTTCAAATCCCTATTGAGGTAGTTTTTCCCAACCAGAACAAGGTGTCTATTCGATGTAGAGTTCAGCTTTGTCATTCCTTTTTCATAGTATTTGTGAATAATATTAGTCTAGAGAGGGGAAGTGACCTGCCTTTGGTCACTCATCTAGAACAGCAAGGTCTCTAACCCAGGTCTCTTGACTGTAAACCCAGTGCTCCAGGAATAGCCATTGAAGATTTAAAACAAATTAAACTTTTTATGTTAACAAAAAAGAAAACAAAATATGTAGCCATCAATTGTGGAAATTGTGGTATGTAACTGTAATGGAACATTGGAATAGCACCATAAGGCTGTGTCTAGGAGTATGTAACTATAATGGTTTTTTACCTCCAGTCTCCACTAGACTGTGCTCTTCTATGCTTCTATGGAAGAATACAAGTGTGACCCGTTATTTCTGTATCCTTCAAGATTTTCAAAGAACAGAGAGCATCATTAGACTGGAGAGCTACAATACACACATTTGATTTATTTGAAAATGACTCGTTAGGATTAAACAGAACTGTCCTGGACAAAGCTGAAGGGAAGAAGGGGCAAGACAGGCTTAGAAAAATAAGAAAGAGGGCTTTCAGATGCAAAGGATAAATTCCATACCTGAGCAAGGGTCTGAGTACACATGAAGAGGCCAGTGAGACAGTGGATTTATTCCAGGGGATGGACAGCCTCTCTACCTTTGTCCCCAGCCACTTAAATATACAAAACCCCACTAAAGTCTATAAAATATAGCTCAGCCATTCATTATTAGTAGAAGTGTAGTCCAAAAAATGAGGGAAGCTATCTTTGAACCATCATGAATTAATACAAGACCTTTGCTTAGAAGGCAAGCTCTGAAGAACTTAAGGAAGAGAGGTGTATGCTAATTCTAGGCTAATGATCACAGCTCTTGCTGCAATAACACATAGGTACTGCAGCCGAAAAGAGAATGGTAACACAGCAGCTGGTGGGAGTATGGCGGAAGCGTCCCATTGAGAATATCCCATTGAGTCTAGGTCTGACTGTGGTTAGACAGCGATCCCAGCGAGGACAGGGGGTCAAGTTGTCCAGTAGAGAAGCCACAACCCAGGAAGAGCTCAAGTGACTTCTCCATCACATGCCAACAGCTGCCCAGGGGCAAAGTAACCTGCCCAGCTTAGTTCAGCAGCAGCTGCTCAGTGGCTTAGTGACCCATCCAGACCAGATGGGAAGCAGCTGTGCCCAGTGACCAAACAACCTGCTAGGTCTGGCCCAGTAGCAGCTAAGTCTGTGATGAGCCATTTCGGCAGCCACGGGACTTGCCTGACCCAGCCCAGCACTCGATTGGCCTGTTCAGTCGAGAGGCAGAGATGTCATTTCTTGTGTGGAGTCAGCCCCACTGAACCTCAGACAACTTGTAGAACAGTGACCCATGCCCGGCAGTGACCTTTGTAGGGACTCTCTAGAGAAAGAAAGGACTTTGAGGCCCCCATTTCTGGAGCTGTGAATTGCTTGGCCCATGTGTATTTCCTATGCATGTACCTCCCTACAACTGTATTGCAAGTTGGTGCCCATTCCTCTACTCACAGACTCTACATGTATGTCTCAGAGAGGCTCCCTGAGTTTTTTGGGGGTTGGGCTCGCAGAATGCTTTGTAACTACTATTCTTGCTGTATCATTTGAATAAATGACTTTGTTAAAGAACTGAATCTCAGACTTAACATGAACTGATGCAAAGTGAACACAACCAGGAGAACATTGTTAACAGTAACAGTAATATTGTACAAAGATCAATTGTGAATGACTTAGCTATTCTCAGCAATACAATGATCTAAGACAATTCTGAAGGATTAATGATGAAAAATGCTATCCAAAATGCTATCCACCTCCAGAGAAAGAACTGATGGAGTCTGAATGCACATCGAAGCATATTTTTCTTGTCTTGTTTTGTTTTGTTTTTTGGTCTGTGTCTTCTTTCACAATATGACTAACACGGAAATGTTTTGCCTGACTCCATGTGTACAACCTATTTCAAACTGCTTACTTTCTTGATGAGGGAGGAGAGAAAGGAGGGAGAGAATCTGGAACTCAAATTTTTTAAAAATGCATGTTGAAAATTATTTTTACATGTAACTGGGAAAAAATAAAATATTAAAAAATGAAGAACTGAATCTCCTGGCTAATTGTTAATTGGGGCTCCTTAACTACAGGTTGGTGGGTAGTTACCTACAGGGTTACTCCTAGAACTCCGGGAGTACTAGCAGCAACCTCCTCTCTGGACCCAACCTGGTGGAAAGGATGAACGCCCAAGGAGAATTACCCTAAGAATAACAAAACCTGCCTCGTTGGGCTGGGTCTGACTCTCATCTCTTTCTCCCTAGCACCTAGCACAGTGTACTGCACACAGTGAGTGCTTAGGCCACGTCCGATTGAATCACATCTCAAGAAGCACAGTAGCCTGTGATTCCAGGCCTTCTCTAAGGCCTCAAAGCCTCATCCACTCTCTTCTGCTAAGTGCCTGACATTGCTCGTTAATGCTATGGCCTTGTCTAGAGCAAGAAAGGAGGGAGTTGGGTGTTTCTGAGTATGACCACGACCTACTTTGCAGCAGCCGGTAACGGGCTTTCTTCACTGCCTTATTAGACTCCAATACGATCCTACATACCCCAGAGAATGAGCATGCTTCCATTTCCCACCACTGTTCACACAGGAAGCCCCTCTTTTATCTGCCCCCATTAAAGACAATCTCCCTAATGGCTTACATTTGTATTGCTGGGGGTTAGCACAGTGCCTGTCACATAGTAAACTCTTAATAAATACTCTCTCATTCATTCACTTACCAAGCGGGCACTGGTCACTGCTTAACATTGATAGGGCCTCGAAATCTATAAACTGACAGGGATTTGGCCTACTTTCATCACCCAATGAAACAGCAAGATTCTCAGGAGATGGTTTGAACTTGAGATCTCCCAAACATCTGGCAGCCAGCCCCTGCCAGCTCTTCTGAGGTCAATGGAGTCAGAGGTAGGCTAGGCCAGGCTCAGTTTGAAGAAGATGCTTTGTATGAAACTTTTGGACAGCAGAACTGGACCACTGGCAACATTGGCTCCTCACTATCCTTCTTGAAAATCTCATAGATCTTTACAGGAAAAAAGTAAATGGGCATTTACATGACTAAATCTCAAGAATAGGATGCAGATGGGGCAGCTAGGTGGCACAGTGGATAGAGCACTGGCCCTGAAGTCAGGGACACCTGAGTTCAAATCCGGCTTCAGACCAAACACTTGATACTTACGAGCTGTGTGACCCTGGGCAAGTCACTTAACCCCAATTGCCTTAAAAAAAAAAGAATAGGATGCAGAATTTTACCTAGCCCTTAACATCTCTATGTTATCAGAAGGTATTTTCACAAAGGCCAGAGTTATAACAGGAATGATGATGATGATAATGCTGCTGCTGCCATTAGAGTATAAGCTTCTTGGGGACAAGAACTGTTTCATTTTTGCATCCTACCCAGCACAGTGTCTGGCACCTAGTAAGGGCTTAATAAATATTTGTTTGTTGACAGAAAGCCCTGAGAAACATACTAGTTGTGTAACCATGGGCAAGTCACCAGAACTCTCAGTGCCCTGTGCATTACTGATCTTCACAGGTGAAGAGTCCCCTACCTTCAGGAAGTCATAGCTGTGGAAAGATTAAAAAAAATACAGTGAAAATACAGTGATACAATGAAATGGACAGTGGAGCTGGACCATCAGTAGCTGGAGTCAAAAGTCTTTGATTCGAATCCTAGATCTGCTCTGGTTGTTTTAGCTTGGACAAATCACTTCCCCTTTCTGGGTCTTGGTGTCCTTAAATGCAATATGAGAGGGTTCAATTAGATGGTTTTTGAGGCCTCTTCCATTTCTGAATCCTAAAATCTTATGAATGGATGAGGAATCAGGAATGAAGAGATAGTGAGAAGGGAAGATGAGCTCAGGGCTCTAGTCCACTGAGCTTCATCACACTTGAGCTCCTCTGATACACACTAACTGTATGCCTACTACTAAGTTACTTTTCCTCTCAGTCCCCAGGTCAACTCTCTAAGACCATAAGTTACAATATCTTCATTGGTGGAGAGAGTTTTCAAAGCAGGTGAAGAAGTGGGAAAAGGAGTAAGACCTTCTTGTGACCTCAAGCATTCCATCTCTTGTTGTCTGGCCCCTGAGGGAAGGTGGCAAAGTGCCCAGCAACTTCCCCCAGCAGGAGAGGCTTCCACCTCCTGCTGCAATCAGCCTCATCACCAGCCTCAGGTAAGAAGAGGAGGGAGATTTTCCTCTGACCAATCCCCTCCATCTCCTGCTGCTCCTGTCCCTTGACAGAACAGGAAGAGGAAGTCAGTAGGGAACAGGACTTTCATCTTCTGTTACATAGGCTCAGCTCCCATCTTCTGCACTGTCTCCTGCCTAATCTCCAGACTTCAGAGGGAAGAAGAATAATGAAATGGGGACTCCTGACTGGCCATCTGACCATGTGCCTTCTGTCTCTTGCTGCCCCTGTCTCCTGTCTGATGTCTGTCTTGTTGGGGAAGAGGAGTGGTGCCTTCCACTCAGTGACAAACATTCTCATTCCTGTTCATACACTTCACATCCTAGTGATTCTGAACCCCTGCAAGTCATTGTCCAAACCTCATTCCCCACTTCCCAATTCCTCATTCCAATCCTTTCAACCTACCCAACCCAAAGTCACAGCCAAATGTCACCCACCCCTTCCACTGTGGTTTCTGGAATTCTGTACCACAGGCAACACACTTCCCTTCATCATCTCCCTCTCCATCTATCTTCTAGCAATCACTGAAACCTAGGTTGCCCCAATGACACAAATTCCCTGGCCACACTCTCCAGTACTGGCTGCTCCTTCACTCCTTACCTTCTGCTCACTGGTCTGGGTAGGGGAATTGTAATACTCCATGCTCCCCACCGCCACTTTCAGGTTCTCCTCCATCCACTTCTCAGTAACCTCTCCTCCTTTGAGGTTCATGCTATTCCTATCTACCTCCCAATCAAAACCCTGGTACTGTTGTCTCCCACCTCAATGTCATTCTCCTTCCTTCCTAAATGAGTAAAGTACATGGCTCACAATTTTTCTCTCCTTTCCAACTCCTGCCTTCATAACAGGGGACTTCAGTACAGACTCTCCCTCAAATACCATAGCCATTAAGTTGTTCAACCTACTCACTTCCCATGACCTACTCCTCCACCTAACCTCAGCCATGTGCAAAGATGGTCATAGCTTTGATCTTTTTATCACCCACAATTATACCACCTCTATGATCAAGAATTCAGAAAACTCATCCAACCATAATCCCCTAGTTTTCAATCTCTCCTTCTGCCTTCCCATACCAAAACCTATTTCTCCATCTACACCATGACCTCCTGTCTTCCACCCCTCAGTTCTCTCCCAGGTCATCTTGTCTGCTCTAACCATTCTCCCTTATTTTCCCCATCATGACACACTGGTGAACAAATTCAGTTCTACACTGTACTCTTCTCTGGAGTCCCTGGCCCCCTTATTATGTCATGTGCCATGCCAAACCTCAACCTTAGATGACTTCTACCATACACCACCTTTGTTCTTACACACATGCTACTGAACATAAATACAGAAAATCACACAACTGTTCTCACAGAGTCTACTACAGATTTATGTTACACAACCTCGATTGGACTCACACTGCCACTAGGCAATCCTTCTATATCTCCCTTATCAATTTGATATCCCACTCTCCACAGCAGCTCTTCCAAACCTTTTCATCTCTCCTCAAACCTCTTATGCTTCCCCACCTCTGCTCTCAGCTAGAACTTTGCCTTATATTTCACAGAAAAATTGAGGACACTTACCATAAGCTCCCTCTTCTCCCCTCTTCCTCATTTCATATCATGCAGATGCCCTTTTCCACTATTTCCTCCTTCTCCCCCATCTCACACAAAGAGGCAGCCTTGCTCTTTGCCAAGACCCGGCTATCCATTTGCACAAACTGCCCCATTCCTTTACGTCTCCTCCAGCAGACTGGCCCTGTCATCCTCAGTCTCTCGCTTATTTTCAGTCTCTCCCTGTCTACTGGCTCCCTCCTTACTTCCTACAGTCATGCCTATGTCTCTGTCATCCTCCAAAAAGCATACTTGATCCTTCTATCCCCACTATTGTTCTATACCTCTTTTGCCCTTGTGGCCATACTCCTTGAAAATACATCTACAATAGGTGCCTCCACTTTCTCTTCTCCCACTCACTTCTTAATCCCTTACAATCTGGCTTCTAACCTAATCATTGCACTGAAACTGCTTTCTCCAAAGCTACCAAGGATCTCTTAACTGCAAGATCCAATGGCCTTTTCTCAATTCCCATTCTTCTTCTCCTCCCTGTAGCCTTTGACACTGTTGATGTCCACTCTCTTCTCCTTGAAACTCTCTCTCTCTCTCTCTCTTTTTAGGCAATTGGGGTTAAGTGACTTGCCCAGGCTCACACAGCTAGTAAGTGTCAAGTGTTTGGTCTGAGGCTGGATTTGAACTCAGGTCCTCCTGACTTCAGGGCCGGTGCTCTATCCTCTGCACCACCTAGCTGCCCCTGAAACTCTCTTTTCTCTATGTTTGTGGGACATTACTCTCTTCCGCTTTTCCTACTTAAATAACTGCTCCTTCTCAGTCTCCTTTGCTGAATTCTCATGTAGATTATGCCCTCTAACTAAAGGTGTCCCACAGGGTTCTGTCCTGGGCTCTCTGCCCTTCCCCCTCTATACTACTTCATTTAGTGACCTAATCATGGATTCAGTTACCTTCTCTATGATGATTCTTATGATTATTCTCAAATCTGCCTATCCTGTTCTAACCTCTCTACTCACCTCCAGTCTCATGTCTCCAACTGCCTTTTAGACATCTCAAACTCAAGGTACAGGAGACATCTTAAACTCAATCTATCCCAAACTGAACTCATTATCTCTCCTTCTAAATCACTGCCCCCATTACCACAAACTTCCCTATTACTATCAAGAACATTAACCTGTCTCCCTCAGTCTTACAACCTAGATACCATCCCCAACTCCTCACTCTCTCACCCTCCTACATCCAAGCAGCTGTCAAGTTCTGTCATCATACCTTTGCAACATCTCTCCTCTACTCTACCAACACCCTAGTGCAGGCCCTCATCAGTACACACCTGGACTATGTTAATAGCCTGCTGGTGGGTTTACCTGCCTCTGGTCTCATTCCAATCCATTCTCCATTCAGCCACTAAAGTGCAGGTCCAACCACTTCCCCTCTTCCCCCTGACCCCACTCCAAAACTTCCAGTGATTCCCTATTGCCTCAAGGATTCAAATGCTGATTCTTATTTTTGGCATTCAATTTCTTTCATACAACCTGGCCTTCCAGTCTTCTTAACACTCTATTTGCTAACAAATACTCTTTGATCCAGTGACAAGGGCTTCCTGGATGTTCAAGAACAAGACATTCCATCTCTGAGCTCCAAGCATTTTCACTGGCTGTGCTCCATAACTGGAATGTTCTCTCTCTTCATTGCCTCCTGGCTTCCTTGAAGTTGCAACTAAAATCCTTTCTACAGGAAGCCTTTTGCAATCCCTCTTAATTCTAGTGCCTTGCCTCTATTAATTACTCCCTATTTATCATACGTATGTGTATACATATATATCTATCGTGTTTGTATATGTTTGCATGTTGTCTCTTCCATTAGATTGTAAGCTCCTTGAGGGCAGTATTGTCTTTTGCGTCTTTTTTTAATCCCCAGAGCTTACCTGGTATATAGGAGGAGCTTCATAAATGTTTATTATACTGATGAAATCACAGGTTGCAAATAGCATCTTCCAAATAGTTCATATTTACATAACACCACTAGATCTGGAATGGTTTGAGACCTATCTTTCACATGTAATAACTGTATGACCCTGAGCAAGTTACTCAACCTCCATGAGATTCAACTTTCCTATCTATGAAATATGGACAGTAAAAGACCACCTTCTTCCCAGAATGGTTATAGAAATGAGAAATATTATGTTATTTGATCTTTATAACAACCTTGGGAAGCAGGTAGTGAAAAGATTATTTTCATTTTATGAATGAAGAAACTGAAGCTCAGAGAATTGAATGACTAGAAAGTCACATAAGACTAGATATGTAAGAGCTGGAACCATGACTTCAAAACTGAGCTCTCCTGACACCAAGATCAATGCTCTGTTTTTCACATGATGATGTGTTGAAGTCGCTTGTTTCAGGTCCCCAAACCCAAAGGTAATGAGAAGCCCTCTAAACATGTGTGGCTAGACTTACCCTAGCACCTTGGTATTAGTATTTCAGCTTATGGTCAGAGACTCAGACTGTTAGAGCAGGAGGGGATTCAGAGACCACATAATCCATCCTGGTCACTTTTTGAGAGGAGGGGAATAGAAGCCCATAGTGTTGAAGAGACTGGCTCAAGGTCACATAGCTACTCCTTTCCACAAAAAGATGAACTGAACATTTGTCTTCCCAAAGTAGATTCTACACCATCAGCATTCCTCTTCTGGTCCTAACCAGCTTTGCAACAAAAATAAACTACAAGCTCATCTCTCCCCAGAAAACTGGCTAAGTATGAGATGTGTGTGTGTATGTGTGTGTGTGTGTGTGTGTGTGTGTGTTTAAAAACTAATCAAAATAATGTTAATGGAGGAAACTAGAAATCAGAGCCCAGTGATCATTAAGTGGGAATTTTATTTTGAGATAATATAGTATGAGTGCCAGCAATAAAATTTTAAAGGAAAATAAACTTGGTTGCAATGTTGGGTCATTGTCATAATAACATTTTGGTAGTTTTTGTTGGTTACAAAATACATTCATATACATTTTCTCATTTGGCTCTCATAACAGCCCTGTACAAGAGTTGTTAGTTGGCAGATGAGGAAACTGAGGCCCAGAAAGGGTAAATGACTTGTCTCTACTAATGGCAGAGCTAATAGAAGACAGGTTTCCTAACTCTGAATTTACGCTCTTCTGACTACATTGGGCTACCTCTCAGTCTATGTTGCCTTACCTGTTTCTCTTGTTGGTACCTGGTCTCTCATATTCACAACCTTGGGTTATCTTCAACTCTTTTCTCTTCCTCATTTCTATTATCTAAGTAAAATTAATTCAATCCCATTATTGCTACATTAGCAAAAGACCTCATTATCTCCTACCTGGACTATAGCAATGTCTTCCTTACATGTCTTTCTGACTTCTCCTTTTATCCCTTTCAATCTGACCTTCACACTGTTGCCAAAACCATTCATGTGACTTTGATGATCAAAAAGTCTCAAGGAGCCCCATAATGCTGATCAAATGAAGTTTAAACTCCTCTGCCTGGCATTTGAAGGTCTCCACAGGCACTACCCTAACTTTCTAATTGTATCTAGCACTCTATGCCCAAGTAAAACCAATCCTTCCATCCCTACAGTCCCTACATGTTCTTTGGCCTCCATGTGTGTGCCTTCATTCATGTTGTTCTCTGTATTGAGTTCCTACTTATCCTTTAATGTCTAACTTAAATGCCACCTCTTCTATGAAGCCTTCCCTGATTCCTCCCCAACAACTGGTAAATGACCTGACCCTAGGTACTTTGCATTCATCTAATGAAGCTATTCTGTAATAATGTATATTATAGGTTCCAGTATTGGTATCTTACGATCCTAGGGACCATGCCTTACATAAACTTTGCCTCTATCCCATCACTCAATCAGTTGATAAGTAGTTATTAATGTCTGCTATACCAGACACTGGGAATATAGGCCCCACCTTCAAGGAGTTTACAGCCTAGTGTGGGAAATCCCATGTTCACAGAGAAGTAAATAGTAACGATATACACAAAATCAATAAGAAGGGATGGGGTTCGGGCACTATTAACTGGAGGAATTAGAAAAGGTCTTTTGAAAGAGGTGATAACTGAGCTGAGCCTTGACAGAAGCTATGGGTTCCAACAAGAAGTGATGAAGGCTTGAACTAGGTCTGCACCTACCACAGAGCTCTGTATATAATAATGTATGATATATTTTTCTATTTCATGTTAGAAGCATAGACTCAATTCTCAAGTTGATGCAGTCTACATAAGTCTATACCTTACCTATAAAATGTTTCCACAGGACACACTATGAAAGTCATGGCTATATCAGTAGCAGTTCCAGTAGAGTCTCTGAGGCCTGTCTTTTCATTAATGAAAGAGAAAAAAGAGCTGAAGAAGGGAAAGAAAGAGAAGAGACATAGTTATATTAGCAGCAGTCATGACTTATGCTTCTTAGATAGGAACAGTATTTATCAGGGTCTACTACTAGTTTTTCTTTAAAAGTTTTAAAGTACTTCTTCAGACTGGATTAGCTTATGGAGCTCAAGCTCAAACCACTGATGTAACTTCCTTGGTGGCCTAAGAACGAAAGCCAGTTCAAAAGAAATCAGGATGAGGTTTGAGTTCTGCTTCCAGGAGCCAAGATGATGGAGTAAGAAGTTGTTCTCACCCTCCCTTATTAACCTCTGAGAGCCCAGAAAATATCACCCCAGGAAAACCCTGTAACAGCTGAACCAGCAGAAAGACAGAAAGCAACAGTCCTGTAGCCCAGGAAGCTTGGGGGATTAAGGGGAAAGGGCCCTCTTGCTCTGGGGGAGGTGGAGCAGTACAGAATGGGAGATATCCTAGGAAGCTAGTGGAAAGCCCCACTTTAGCATACCAGGAGGAGATCTTGAACCCCAGATGGTGGAGCAGGCAAACACCAACACCAGGACCCATGAGTGCCTTAGCATGAGCAGGGGAACCAGAATGCAGCTCGGAAAACCACCATGTGCCACAGTGTTCTCCAACAGCTAAGTCTCTCAGTGTCTCAGCAAAACTCTGGGAAGCACAACCCCAAGACAGAAAGCTCCAGGCGGAGAAATATCCTGCAGCAGCAAAACATCCATCTTCAAGGAACCAAAGAAAGGAGTGAAAGGCCTGGAGAAGCAGACATCATCCAGGGGCCAGACTCCCCACTCCTACTTCTGGAGCTCCAGTGTTGCTGATTCCAGCCCAACACCAGGTAAATTGCCAGAACCCTACAGCCTCCAACTGTCAGCATGTGAGGCCTCAGCACACAAAGCCAGTGACCAGGCCCTGAAGCTTGGGTCTGTACCCCCTGCTCCCAGCAGGAGAGCTCAATTTTTTTAAAGGCCAGGAAATAAGTGAACACCATGAGCAAAAAGAAACATACAATGACCATAGATTCTTATTATGGGGACAGTGAAGATCAAGGCAGAAATACTGAAAAGGACAACATTTTCAACAAACCCACATCCAAAAATGTCAAAAGGGAATATGAACTGGTCTGAAGCCCAAAAAGCTTTCTTGGAAGAGCTCAAGAAGGATTTTAAAAGTCAAATAAGAGAGGTAGAAGAAATATTGGGAAAAGAAATGAAAGGTATGCAAGAGAGAGTCAATAGCTTGGAAAAGGAAGGACAAAAATTAATTGTAGAAAACAAGTCCTTAAAATATACAATTAGCCAAATGGAAAAAAAAAAGTACACTGAAGAAAACAATTCCTTAAAATGCAGAATTGGCCAAATGGAAAAGGAGGCACAAAAACTCACTGAGGAGAAGAAATACTTAAAAAGCAAAATGGGCCAAATGGAAAAGGAGGTACAAAATCTAATAGAAAAAAAAGTATTAAATATTAGAATTGGGCAATTAGAAATTGACTCTATAAGAGAGCAAGAATCAGTCAAACAGAAACAAAAGAATGAAAAAATAGATGAAAATGTAAAATACCTCATTGGTAAAATAACTGACCTGGAAAAAAGATCCAACAGAGACAATTTAAAAATTATTGGTCTACCCGTAAACCATGATAAAAGAGCTGGACAGAATCTCTCAGGAAATCATAAAAGAAAACTGCCCTGAGGTCCTAGGACCAGAGGGTAAAATGACCATAGAAAGAATCCACCAATAACCTCATGAAAGAGATCCCAAATTGAAAACACCAAGGAATATAGTAGCCAAATTCCAAAATTACCAGGTCAAAGAGAAAATATTGCAAGCAGCCATAAAGAAACAATTTAAATATCATGGCACCATAGTCAGGATTACACAAGACCTTGAAGCTTCTACATTAAAAAATTATAGGGCATGGAATTATGATATTCTGTAATGCAAAGGAGCTTGGATTACAACCAAGGATCAACTACCCAGTGAAAATGAGCATAATATTTCAGGGGAGGAGATGGACTTTCAGTGAAATAGGGGACTTCCAAACCTTCCTGATAAAAAGACCAGAGCACAACAGAAAATTTGATCTTCAAATACAAGACTCAAGAGAGACATAAAAAGGTAAACAGGACAGAAAAAAAAACCAAGTTATTAATAAGGGCAAACTTTACATCCCTACAAGAAAAGATGACACTTGTAACTCTTGAGAACTGTATTGTTATTACACCATTTTAAAGGGGTATACTAGACAGAGGGGGTTGGTATAAGTTGATTTTGACATAATGATAAAAAAAATCTAATTAAGTGGGTTAAATGGATCTAAGTAAGTGGATTAATCTGATCTAACTAAGGGAATGTACTGGGAGAAAATGAAAGGAGGAGGCAGGCAAGGGTAAAGTTACAGGAAAAGCTACAAAAACCTATTATAGTAGAGGGAAAGATGGAAGGGAGATGAGTATTGTTTGAACTTTACTCTCATCAGATTTGGCTCAAGGAGGCAATAACATAATCAGTTAGGTATAGAAATCTAACTTGCCCTATAGGCAGTAGGAGGGAAAAGGGGAAAGAAAAGGGAGGGGGGTAGAAGGAAGGGAAGAAGTAATAAGGGTAAAGGGGAACAAAAGGGAGGGGGCTAACAGAAGGGAGGGGGGACTGAGGGAAGTGGTGGTCAAAAGCAAAACACTAGTGAGGAGGGAAAGAGAGAAAGGAGAAAGAAAAGCATAAACAGGGGGGAAAGACACAGAAATCACAACTGTGAATGTGAATCGGATGAACTCTCCCATAAAACGGAAGTGGATAGAAGAATGGATTTAAAACCATAATCCTATAATATGTTGCTTATAGAAAACACATTTGAAACAGAGACACACACAGGTTAAAGGTAAAAGGCTGGAGTAGAATATATATTATGAGGTAACAAAAAGCAGGGGTAGCAATCCTGATCTCAGACAAAGCAAAACCAAAAATAGATCTTATTAAAAGAGATAACAAAGGAAACTACATCCTGCTAAAAGGCACCATAGACAATGAAGTAATATCATTACTAAACATATATGCACCAAGTGGTTTAACATCTAAATTCTTAGAGGAGAAGTTCAGGGAGTTACAGGAAGAAATAGACAGCAAAACTATACTAGTGGAGGACCTTAACCTCCCCCTCTCTGAACTAGATAAATCTAACCACAAAATAAACAAGAAAGAAGTTAAGGAGGTGAATAGAATTTTAGAAGAGTTAGATATGGTAGACCTCTGGAGAAAATTGAATAGGGATAGAATGAAATATATTTTTTTCTTGGCAGTACATGACACATGCACAAAAACTGTCCATGAGGTAGGGCATAAAAACCTTACAATCCAATGCAGAAAGGCAGAAATAGTAAATAAATCCTTTTCAGGTAATGATGCAATAAAAATTATATGTAATAAAGGGCCATGGAAAGATAGACTAAAAATTAATTGGAAACTAAATAATCTAATCCTAAAGAATGAATGGGTCAAACAACAAATCATAGAAACAATCAATAACTTAATTCAAGAGAATAACAATAATGAGACAACACACCAAAACTTATGGGATTCAGTGAAAGCAGTTCTTAGGGGAATTTTTATATCTCTAAATGCTTTCATGAATAAAAGAAAAAGGAGATCAATGAACTGGCCATGCAACTAAAAAAAAACTAGAAAAAAAACAAATTAAAAATCCTCAATACCAAATTAGAAATATTGAAAACCAAAGAAGAGATTAATAAAACTAAAATTAAGAAAACTATTGAACTAATAAATAAAACTAAGAGCTGGTTTTATGAAAAAAAACAATAAAACATAAACTTTTGGTTAATTTAATTAAAAAAAGAAAGAAGAAAACCAAATTACCAGTATCAAAAATGAAAAGGGTGAATCCACCACCAATGAAAAGAAATTAAAACTATAATTAGGAACTATTTTGCCCAACTGTATGCCAATAAATTTGACAATCTTAGTGAAATGGATGAATATTTATAAAAATATAAATTGCCCAGATTAACAGAAGAGGAAGTAAAATATTTAAATAACCCCGTCTCAGAAAAAGAAATTGAACAAGCCATCAATGAACTCTAGGAAAAAAATCTCCAGGGCCAGATGGATTTACAATCAAATTCTATCAAACATTTAAAGAATAATTAATTCCAATACTATATAGACTATTTGGGAAAATAGGTGAAGGAGTCTTACCAAATTCTTTTTATGATACAAAGAGAGATGGTGCTGACCGGGAAGAGTCAAAACACAGAAAGAAAATTATAGGCTAATTTCTCTAAAGAATACAGATGTAAAAATTTTAAATAAAATATTAGCAAATAGATTATAGCAACTTATCACAAGAATAACATACTATGACCAGGTAGGATTTATACCAGGAATGCAGGGCTGGTTCGGTATTAGGGAAACTATCAGCATAATTGATCATATCAACAACAAAACTAATAGAAACCACATGATCAACAGCAAGAGATAGAGAAATTCCATTTAAAGTTACTGTAGACATTATAAAATATTTAGGAGTCTACCTACCAAAACAAACACAGAAACTATATGAACACAATTACAAAATACTTTTCACACAAAGTCAGATCTCAATAATTGGAAAAACATCAGTTGCTCATGGGTAGGCCGAGCTAACATAATAAAAATGACAATTCTACCTAAGCTAATTTACTTATTCAGTGTCATACCAATCAAACTACCAAAAATTATTTTATAGAGCTAGAAAAAAATAATAACAAGATTCATTTGGAATAACAAAAGATCCAGAATATCAAGGGAACTAATGAGAGGAAATGCAGAGGAAGGTGGCCTTGTCATTCCAGACCTTAAATTGTATTATAAAGCAGCAATCATCAAAACTACTTGGTAAGGGCTAAGAAATAGATCAGTGGATCAGTGGGATAGGTTGGGTATGCAAGACACAGTCGTCGACTATAGTAATCCACTATTTGATAAACCTAAAGACCTCCAGCTCCTGGGATAAGAACTCACTCTGACAAAAAACTACTGGGAAAACTGGAAAAGAGTATGGCAGAAACTAGGCAAAGACCAAAATCTTACACCATATACCAAAATAAAGTCAAAATGGGTTCATGATTTAGATATAAAGGCTGATACTATAAGCAAACTAAACTGGAAGAGCAAGGAACAGTTCACTTGTCAGATTTATGGCAAACAGAAGAATTTATGACCAAACAGGAGACAGAGACCATTATGAAAGGCAAAATGTAGAATTTTGATTATATCAAATTGAAAAGTTTTTACACAAAGCCAGTGCAACCAAGATTAGGAGGAAAGCAGAAAACTGGGAAAGAATTTTTACAACCAGTATCTCTGGTAAGGGCCTCATTTCTAAAATATATAGAAAACGAAATCAAATTTATAAGAATACAAGTCATTCCCCAATTGATAAATGGTCAAAAGATATGAACAGGCAGTTTTCAGATGAAGAAATAAAAGCCCTCTATAGTCATATGAAAAAATGCTCTAAATCACTATTGATTAGAGAAATGCAAATCAAAACGACTCTGAGGTACCACATCATACCCATCAGATTGGCCAACATGACAAAACAGGAAAATGATAAATGTTGGAGATGGTGGGAAAATTGGAACACTAATGCATTGTTGGTGGAGTTGTGAAATGATCCAACCATTTTGGACGGCAATTTGTAACTATGCCCAGAGGGCTATAAAAATGTGCATACTCTTTGACTCAGAAATAGCACTTCTAGGGCTGTAAACCAAAGATATCATAAAAACGGGAAAAGGACCCACATGTACAAAAATATTTATAGCAGCTCTTATTGTGGTGGCAAAGAATTAGAAATTGAGGGGATGCCCATCAATTGGGGAATGGCTGAACAAGTTGTGATATATGAATGTAATAGAATACTATTGTGCTATAAGAAATGATGAGCAGGCAGACTTCAGAAAAACCTGGAAAGACTTGTACGGACTAATGCTGAGTGAAGTGAGCGGAACCAGGAGAACGTTGTACACAATGACAGCCACGTTGTGTGATGGCTAACTTTGATAAACTTAGCCCTTCTCAGCAATGCAAGGATCTAAGACTTCTCCAAAAGTCTCATGATGGAAGATACTATCCACATCCAGAGAAAGAATTATGGAGTCTGAATGCAAATTGAAACATGGTATTTGCTCTTTTATTCTCATTTTGTTTTTGTTGCCTCTTTCTTGTGGTTCCTCCTATTGATTCCAATTCTTCCTTACAACATGACTAATGTGAAAATATGTTTAATAGGAATGTGTATGTAGAGCCTATATGAGATTGCACACTGTCTTGGGGAAGGAAAGCGGTGAGGGAGGGGAAGAAAAATTTAAAACTCAAAAAAAATATGGAAGTGACTGTTGAAAACTAAAAAGAAATTAATTTAAAAAAAGAAATCAGGAGCTACTTTCTCAGGCTTCTAACCAGTGTGCCGGCATGCTCAATCCAGAGGCAAGGAAGCTACACTCAACTGAATCAATGTTGTATCTTTGCCAAATATCTTTTCTCTGCTATAGCAAAGTGAACCTCCTTTTGTTGACCGCCAGATGGTCTATGAGTATCTTATTCCATTCATATCCTAAGCCTGAAGCATCACAACATCCTAAATCAATGAACAATACAACAATACAACAACAATAAAACAATACGACATTTTCTATTCCTAAGATGCTGAACTAAGTACTGGGAAAGTGAATTTTTTAAAAATCCAAGTTTTGGGTAATTGCTTGCCTTGCTATTATTACGTTAACATTTTAAAATAATTGCTTAGGGGAAAGGATATAAGGGACAGTATAGCTCTATCCCTAATAGGGTGCAGGCAAGGACAAAGTGTGATTCCATCAATATCCTAGTGATAGTGATGCAATTGCATCAACATTACCAAAAATTCATATTTCTATAGGGCTTTATAGATTACAAAGCATTTCTCACTATGGCATAGTGAAACAGGGAGTATGTATGTTGCTATACTAATGTCACACATGGAGGCTGATTTGCATAGGTTCACACAGTGAGTGTCAGAGCAGGGATTTTTTTTTTTTTTATCATGAGCCAGCCTTTATGAAGTCTTTATTTGCATGAGATATTTAGCTGAGCTGGTTCCCTGATATTACAGGGTTGCAGTCTCAGACAGATAACACAGATGTCTAAGAAACTGTAGAGAATACAAAATGCACAAACTGGTAATAATTTGGAATGCTTCACATTTGTGGGGAGCTTTCTGGTTACAAAGCATTTATAATATACAGTTTCTCTGCAAAAATCTGTGCACCAGATAAACTAAATATTATTTTTTTATTTGCTGATATTTGTGAAAATTTTTTAAACATTTTTGCTTAAAGTTTTGAGTTCCAACTTCTATCTCTCTCTCCCCTCCCCCTTCCCTTAGATGGTAAGCAATCAGATATAGGTTATACATGTGCAATTATGTAAAACATTTCCATATTAATCATTTTGTAAAAGAAGACTTGAATAAAAGAAAAAAAGAAAGTGAAAAATAACATGCTTCAGTCTATATTCAATCAATATCAGTTCCTTCTCTGGAGGCAGATAGTATGCTTCTTCAATACTCCTTTGGGATTGTCTTGCATCATTGTATTGTTGAGAATAGCTAAGTCATTCATAGCTCTTCATAGAAGAATATTGCTGTTACTGTGTACAATGTTCTCCTGTTCTGTTCACTTCACTGTGCCTCAGTTCATGTAAGTCTTTCCAGGTTTTTCTGAAATCATCCTGCTTGTCATTTCTTACATCACAATAATATTCCATTACAATCATATGCCACAGCTTGTTGAGCTATTCCCCAATTTATAGGAATCCTTTTGATTTCCAATTCTTAACCATCACAAAAAGAGCTGCTATACGTATTTTTGTACAAATAGGTCATTTCCCCTTTTTGGGGGGGTAGGTGGGATATCTCTGGGATACAGACCTAGCAATGGTATTGCTGGATCAAAGGACAAGCCAAGTTTTATAGACCTTTGAGCATAGTTCCAAATTGTTCTCCAGAATGGTTAGATCAGTTCACAACTCTACCAACAGTGCATTAGTGTTCCAGTTTTCCCACATCCCCTCCAACATCCAATATTTTCCTTTTTTTGTCACATTAGCTACTCTGATAGGTGTGAGTTGATACCACAGAGTTGTTTTAATTTGCATTTCTCTGATTAATGGTGATTTAGAGCATTTTTTCCATATGACTATAGATAACTTTGATTTCTTTGTCTGAAAACTTCCTGTTCATATCCTTTGATCATTTCTCAACTGGGAAACGAGTTGTGTTTTTCATAAATTTGACTCAGTTCTCTAAATATTTGAGAAATGAGGCCTTTATTGGAGATACTTGTTACAAATTCCCCACCTACCCCCCTCAGTGTTCTGCTTTCCTTATAATTTTGGTTACATTGGTTTTGTTTGTGCAAAAACTTTTTAATTTTATATAATCAAAATTATCTATTTTATGTTTTTTTAATGCTCTCTGTATCTTCTTTGGTCCTAATTCTTCCCTTATCCATAAATCTGACAGACAAACTATTCCATGCTCTCTTAATTTGCTTATGGTATCATGCTTTTGTGTGAATCAGGTACACATTTTGACCTTATCTTGGTATATGGTATGAGATATTGGTCTATGCCTAGTTTCTGACATACTGTTTTCCAGTGTTCCCAGCAGTTTTTGTCACATAATGAGTTTTTGTTCCAAAAGCTTGGTTCTTTGGATTTATCATATACTAAGTTACTATGGTCTTTTACTATAATGTAGTTTGTACCTAATCTATTGCACTGATCCACCACTCTATTTCTTAGCCAGTACCAAATAGTTTTGATGATTGCTGCTTTATTATACAGTTTTCAGATCTGGTACAGCTAGACCACCTTCTTTCCCATTTTTTTCATTGATTCCCTTGATGTCCTTGAGCTTTTGTTTTTCCAGATGAATTTTGTTATTTTTTGTAGCTCTATAAAATAATTTTTGGTAGTTTGATTGGTATGGCACTGAATAGATTAATTTAGGTAGAATTTTAATTTTTATTATATGGGCTCAACCTACCTATTTTTCCAATTAACTTTATTTGTGTGAAACATATTTTATAGTTGTGTTCATATAGTCCCTGGGTTTGTCTTGGCAGGTAAACTCCTAAGTATTTTATGTTGTCTACGGTTATTTTAACTGGAATTTCTCTTTCTGTCCTTGCTGCTGGACTTTGTTGGCAATATATAGAAATGCTAATGATTTATGTGCATTTATTTTGTATCCTGCAACTTTGCTAAAGTTGTTAATAATTTCAAGTAGTTTTTAGTTGATTCTCTAGGATTTTCTAAGTGTAACATCATATCATCTGCAAAAAGTGAGTTTTATTTCCTCATTGCCTCTTCTAATTCCTTTCATTTCTTTTTTCTTCTCTTATTGTTATAGCTAACATTTCTATACAATATTAAATGATAGAGGTGATAATAGACATCCTTGCTTCACCCCTGATGGTACTGGGAAGGCTTCTTGCTTGTCCCCTAAAGATAATGCTTGCTGATGGTTTTAGATAAATATTACTTATTATTTTAAGGGAAGCTCCATTTATTCCTATGCTCTCTACTGTTTTCAGTAGGAATGTATGCTGTATTTTGTCAATGGCTTTTTTCACATCTATTGAGATAATCATATAATTTCTGTTGGTTTTGTTATTGATATGGTCAATTATGCTAATAGCTTTCCTAATATTGAACCTGCCCTACATAACTGATATAAACCCCACCTGGTCACAGTGTATGATTCTTATGAGAAATTGCTTTAATCTCTTTGCTAGTATTTTATTTTAAAATTTTGCATCAATATTCATTAGGAAAATTGATTTATAATTTTCTTTCTGTTTTGGCTCTTCCTGACTTGGGTATCAGCATCATTACTTGCATCATAAAAGGAATTTGGTGAGACTCCTTCTTCACCTATTTTTCCAAATAGTTTTTTTAATTTTTAAAAATTTTTTAAATTTTTAAAAAATTTTTAAAGTTTTAAAAATTTTTTTAAATTTTTTTAATTAATTTTTTTTTATCAAAATAGTTTATATACTATTGGGATTAACTGCTCTTTAAATGCTAGGCAGAATTCACTTATGAATCCACCTGGCCCTGGAGATTTTTTCTTGGGAAATCTATTGATGGCTAGTTCAATTTCTTTTTCTAATACTGGGTTATTTATTTTATTTCTTCTTCTGTTAATCTGAGTAATTTATATTTTTGTAGATATTCATCCATTTCATTTAAATTATCAAATTTATTGGCATATAATTGGGCAAAACAGCTCCTAACAATTGTCTTAGTTTTCTCTTCATTGGTGGTGAATTCACCCTTTCATTTTTGATACCAGTAATTTGGTTTTCTTCTTTCCTTTTTAAAACCAAATTAACCAATGGTTTGTCTATATTGGTTTATTCTTCATAAAACCAGCTTTTGGTTTTATTTATTAGTTCAATGGTTTTCTTACTTTCAATTCTATTAATCTCTCTTTTAATTTTTCAGGACTTCCAATTTAGTGTTTGATTGGGGATTTTTAATTTGTTCTTTAAAACATTTTTTTAGTTGCATGCCCCATTCATTGATCTGATTTTTCTCTATTTTATTGATGTAAGCAATTAGAGATATACATTTTCCCCTAAGTACTGCTTTGGCTGCATCCCATAAATTTTGGTATGCTTTCTCATTGTTATCATTTTCTTTAATGAAATTATCAATTGTTTCCATGCTTTGTTCTTTGACCCACTTGTTTTTTAGGATTAGATTATTTCATTTCCAATTAATTTTAATCTCTTTCCATTGTCCATTACTGAATGTAATTTTTAGTGCATTATGACCTAAAAAGGATGCCTTTGCTATTTCTGTATTTGGTTGTGAGGCTTTTACATAACAATACATGGTCAATTTTTGTGTAGGTACCATGCAGTGCTGAGAAAAAGGTATATCCCTTTCTATTCCCATTCAGTTTTCTCCAGAGATCTATCATATCTTTTGCAGAATTTTATTCACCTGCTTAACTTGTTTCTTGTTTATTTCTTGGTTAGATTTATCTAATTCTGAGAGGGGAAAGTTCAGGTCCCCAACTAGTGTATTTAATATCTATTTCCTCTTATAATTCATTCAACTTCTTCAAAAATTTAGATGCTATATCATTTGGTGCACATATGTTTAGTATTGATATTACTTCATTATCTATAGTACTTTTCAGCAAGATAATTAGTTTCCTTCTTTATCTCTTTTAATTAAATCTATTTTTGCTTTTGCTTTGTCTGAGACCAGGATTGCTTTCCAGCAGATTATTAAGTAGGAATTGACTGGGGGTGATGGGGAAGGAGAGGCCTGGGCTGGGGCCTATTCTCCTTTCCCCCACCCCTACAACAAGAGGAGGACCTTCAAGCTTCACGGGGTCCAGACTGAGGTTGTACTTCCCATGTTCCCATTGGTGGTGTCTCCACTGCATTCTTTGATCAGCTAATGGCAGTGTCCACATCAGCAGGAGCCAAGAACAGACTGGACTCATTGCTCTACAAGGAGCTTAGCAAAGAAACTATACCATGCCTTAAAAGAGCTTATTCTGCTCCCCATGAATTGGAGAAAAAGACTCCTAGTAATAAGGAGCTGTGAATTACCCACTTGCCATATATACTTTCTCTAAGCTTGAGCCTACTTTCAATATTCACCTTTAAAAAATAAAATTCTGTGGATGCATATCCTAATGACTATGTTCACCGGCTGTGTCTGCCTGTGGTCTTTGTAACCCACCTTATTTGTTGGGAGTAAGGGGATGGTCATGGTGATAGTGAAGGAGAAGATCTCCATGTGGGAGCAGTTTAATCTCATAGAGTATTTCAGCAAATGGGTTTGTCAGAAGATTCCCATGAGGTGCTGACAAGGTGTCAACAAAGAAATCAAATGACTTTGGCCTACAAAAGGTGGTGCTTAGAGATTTATGGAGAGAATGAAGGTGCTAAAGAAGGTCCTGAGGGAAGCAGAGAAGGTGATAACTGAGGAGAGGAGATGGAGACCAGCATAAACGTGCCTTGTGAATTACTCAGGACAAAGTAAAATAATTAAATTTATTACACAATAAATTTTACAACTTTTTACATCTTAAAAAAACTTTTAATGTGCCATATATCCTTTAGCTGAAATCATTTATTTTACAATATTTGGCAATACCTTTGACAAACAACATTTCCCTAAGTCTGATTTTGTTTATAGCCCATAGGTTTTCAGTTGAGCTTAAATCAGTCAAGTTCCCAAGCCACTGAATCTTGTGTGTTTCCATCACTGGATACATTTCTTGACATTTTGTGGCATGGTTCTTAATATGTGGCATAATGCAAGATTATAGTGTAGCATTCGATCTCCATTTCAGAATACATGTAATTCCAGAACAATTCTGCTTCTTAGTAGACAAATATTTGTCAGAATTCATTGCTCCCTCAGTGGGAATAAGACCTCCAGGTACATTGGAAGAACAAAAAAATCCCCAAACTTCCGGAATTCTTCAAACAATGATTTTGGTATGTCCTGGAATGAAAGAATGCGTTTCACTAGTACTTCAATCTTTGTACTGTCTTACCTATAACTACCTCACATTGTAGAGGAATCAATAACAACTTCTTCAACTGCCAGATCTCCCTGAAAGTCTTTGTTTATTTTCTCAGGATTAATTAGGCTGTTTCCCAGCAATAGCTTGTCAGTTGTTGCAACTGTTTTTTGTTTATTTTTGTGCTTTGATGTGACTTTCCTGTTTTATTGTGGGCTTTAATGATCCTTGATTTCTCTAATTCTGAGCCTATGTAATATCTCTACTAGTAACTGAAGTATGCTCTTTAAAAGCTAGAACTTTTGTGTATTTCCTTGGGGTAAAAAAACCACGAAATTAAAAACACAATAAGATTAATGAAATACATGTGTATGACACAAAACTCCAGCACTCAACTGATAAGGGAACTAATGCAAGGTAAGGAAACCAGCTCATTCTGGTTTCATTTGGTCAAGGCCACACGTTCCATGTCAGCCTAGTGTCAGTATGGGAGACATCCATAACCAATGATGGAAAAAATATCAAGATTATTGCTTACATCAAGTATTTTCATAGAACTATTAAGCCCAATGGATTGTGAGGAGCAGCCACCATGAAAGAGATTTCCAGATAGAACCAGAAATTGTGACTCCAGGAGGAACATAGCAAAACACATACTGTAAAACTGGAAGGGACCCTTCAGTTGAGCATCTTGTGGACTTGGGGATCTTAAGCTGTTCGTGGATTTTTTTCTTCTTTATTCTGTGTTTGAATAATGAAGCTTTCTCTGTTAAGCTGTGGTCAGCAGACTGCAAAGAAAGATTTGGCTGGGTGTGGAGTCTGAGCTAGTTAGCAGAAAGATGTCATAAGATAATATTATTTTGAGATTAAAAAGCCTTTAGAGGTCATTTAGGCCAACTTATTTGACAAATGAGGAAACTAAGGAAGGTGATTCTAATTTATGCAGGTAAATTTGATTTATCCAGGGTTACACAAGGTAGTATGTCCCCCTGTGATGACTCAGCTCCTTCATATCTTTGGAAGGGAGGGCAAGGAACTGAGCAAAAGTTACAAATCCATGAAAATAGATGTATTTGATAGTCTTACACACTACTGTGATGGAGTCACAAAAAAGCAGTTACAAGGAACTAGTCTTCTGATGACCTAGTGGCTACCAGTGAACTCAAGCTGCCACCTAGTGGGAGATGAGCAGTATATTTACAGCTGTGGGCACTAGAAGTAATGAAAAAGCAAGTAAGAGTCTCTGTGCTGAGGGCAACGCTCAACAGAAAACCAGATGTTTGGTTTTCTTTTCCTGTTTTCCTTCCTTTCCTTTTTTTCTTTCGTTCTTTCTGAAAAAAGGATACTGTGGCAGCTTCTGAAGTTAAAATCAATGACAAGAGTGTCAGCAGCATTTGGATATCTTGTCATTTGATTTTAATCTTGAAGACCACCATGGAGACTAACCAGAGGTCTTTTTGCATCTCCTTAGCACCTAGCCAACACCCAATAAATGTACACTGAACTTACCTGTTGAACTAAATCTTGTTTACAGTGCTATGAAGGCAGCTTGATATAGGAACTATGGATCTGAATAGGATGCCCTGGGTTCAACTGCCTTTGATACTTATTGCTAGAGTGAGGAGCACTCCCTTCAAAGTATGGTGTAATGAAAAGAGCACTAGATTTGGAGTCATAAGGCTTGAATTTGAATCATTTTTTCTGCTACTTAAAGTAACAGGTGGCACAGTCAATTGAGTGTTAGATCTGAAGTAAAAAAAGACCTGAGTTCAAATCCTGCCTTTGATACTTCTTTGCTGTGTGACCCTGAACAAGTTACATAACTTCTATCTGCCTCAGTTTCCTCATCTTTAAAACAGGGCTGGTAAAAGCACCTACCTCCCAGGATTATTGTGAGGATCAAATGAGATGATACTTGTAAAGTATGTTGCAAACCTTAAAGTGCTATATAAATACTAGCTATTATTATCTATGTAACCTTGAGGATACTGTCTCTGTGTTTCAGCTTTCTCATGTGTAAAATGAAGGAATCAGATAAGGTGACTTGATATTTTTTCTACCTATTAACTATATGACTGATTATCTATGAAAGGTCTGGCTCTGCCTGAGATGGTGGGTAAACCACTTCTCAGTTTTAGTTTGTAAAACAGGGTTAATAATAGCTCGGTTTACCTACTTTATAGGGTTGTTATGAAGAAGGTGCTTTTGTAAGCTGTAGGGTACTATAGAAATGGCAATGCTCGTTATTAGTATGTTCTCACGAACACTATGTAATTCATTTATTCATTTGACAAATATTTACTGAATGACTACTATGTGCAAAACAATGTGACAGGCAGTGTGTAGGAAGACAAGACTCATGCATGTGAAACACTGATTAGCAATGCAAAGAAGTGTATGTGTCACTTCCAGTAACATATCTAGCATGTCAGGATGGTCTCGAATGATTGGTGAAGATTGTGTGGAAGAAGTGAGACTTGAATTGGACCATGAAGGATGGTTAAGATATGGGGTGGCAGGAGGGAGGAAGAAGGGCATGCTTTATGGATGGAACATTATGAACAAAGGCTAAGATTTGCCCATAAGCTTAGAGGGCTTAAGGAACAGGGAAGAAAACCTACCTGGCTAGAGCCGAAGGTTGGACTATGAGATGTACGCTTAGATATGGTATGGTGAGATTACAGAATGTACCGAGTGCCAGATCAAGGAATTTGGACTTTATTCTCTATGAGGGAAATTGGGAGCTACTGGAATTTTTTGAGTAGAGGACTGATGTTTGCCTTTAGTGTGTAGTATGGAGGAACAGGAGAGGCTGAAGACAAGGGAGGAGGACAATTACTATTGTAAGAGTCTGGGTATGTTATAGGAATGCAAATGAAAGAACTTTTCAAAGAAAAAAATCAACAAGACTTAAAATTGTGGAATGTCAGAGTTGGAAGGGACATTAAAAATCTAGTCTACCCTACTTGCTTTATTGGTTCCGAGAGGGGATGTGACCTGACTGAATTTTTATACTGTATTGATGATTTGGACTAAAACTCAAGACACCTAGCTCCTCAAATCATCACCAATCATTCCTTCCATGACAGTGAATCCATCTTACCGTCACAATTTTGTTCAGTCATTTTTCAGTTGTATCTGACTCTTTGTGGCCCCATCTGGGGTTTTCTTGGCAAAGACACTGGAGGGGTCTGCCATCTCCTTCTCCAGCTCATTTTACAGATGAGGAACTGAGGCAAATAGGGTTAAGTGACTTACCCAGGGTCGCACAGCTAGTAAGTGTCTGAGGCTGGATTTGAACTCATGAAGATGAGTCTTCCTAACTCTAGCCCAGGCACTCTATCCACTGTACCACCTAACTGCCCAATCAGTGCCATAGAGGTTTTGAAACAAACAATTTCATAGTGTAATTTGGTGGAAACTAGGCTTACCCTTAGAGACTTAACAGGTCAACAGAGAAGTAACACTGTCAAGCAATTCAACAGGCTTAATCCAGTTCTCTGATTTATTAAGGAACCTTGAGATAATTTAATTACCACTATCCTTCCCTTCAGAGTAAGAATAGAACTACTGGCTTCTTCGTTAGGCATGAATATAGGTTAATTAATTGATGTACATAAAAGTTTTCTAAGGCCCACAGATAAAAACACTACACCATCTCTACAGTACTTTATTTTTGCAAACAGTCCTGTGAGGCAGGAAATGTAAGTGTTATTATCTCCATTTTTACAGATGAGAAAACTCAGACCCAAGGAGGCTGTGACTTGCCAGGAAAGGTACCCCACGAGTGGAAAGAATTTTGAGGGCTAAAATGTCACATGTTGCAGATGCTGGAGGCAGCTGGACCTTCCTTCTGATTCCTCACTTGGGTCACATGCTCTTACAGCTTCAATGCATCATTCCAACTCATGCTGCCAAAGGCCAGAATAGGGCTATATATAAAACCAGAAACTTCAAGTCACACTCTGTTGTGTGTGAACCTAGCATTCCCACAAGGTTTCTCACCTAACAAGGTGTTCCAAACACATTACTGCTGTCTGAGTCATATCCCTATAGAGCAAGCTTTGGCTTCTAAGATTGAGTTACATAAATACTGCAACAAAAGAGATTCATCAACTAACAGAATGTCAGAACTGGAAAAGACCTTGACTTTCATCTAGTCCTACCCTGTCACTTTAAAGAGGAGGAAACTGAGGCCCTGAAAGGTAAAGTAATCTGCCTAAGGTCACAGAGGTGACATGAGCTAGAGGTTTGAATGAATGAATGAAAAAGCACTTATTAATTAGTGTGAAAATATAGTGTGCTCAACACTGGGAACACAAATAAAAAAGCAAAAGCTGTCCCTATCCTCAACGAGCTTATCTTTAATTTCCTTATTATTATTTTTTTGATTTAGAGAATAACTGTTATTTACTGTGATGTTTTACAAGCGAAAATTACACCCATTTTACCTGGTAGAAACATTAATTTCACCGGGCTAAAAGTAACCCTATTATTATCTCTGTTGTTGTCTCTGCCAGTTGTTATCTCTGCCAGAAGTTACATACTTTTTTCCAGTTTAAAATGAATACAGGAGATTGAAAATATCTGCAGAAAATGCCCCTCAAAGGCAATTAACAAAAGAAATCAATTTTGTCTTCCTTCCACTTATACCTGTTAGGGGAAAAAAACCCACAAAATCCCTTGTGACAAATATGTCAAGTATCTGTCAAGCAAAACAAATTCCTGTATTGGCCATGTCCAAAAACTCATTTCAATCTGAATTCATCGCCTCTTTCGGGAGGTGGATAGCATGTTTCATCATAAGTCCTCTGGAGCTGTTGTCTAGGACACTGATGGAGAGGAGAGAGGAAAGTATTCTGGGAGAGGCAATCACCAATTGGGAGAGGAAACTCAGGATGGAAGTTTCTCCAGGGCAAGACTTTTGGTGTAGAAGTCAGGTAATGCCTGAAGGCTTTAGAAGAGATGTTTGGAGAGAAGGGAAAATAGTAATAGCTAACATTTATAGAGCTTGCAAAGTGCTTTACACATATGATCTCATTTGATCCTCACAATAACCCTCTAACGTTGCTAATATTATCCCCATTTTACAAATGAGAAAACAGGCTGAGTGGGATGCCCAGAGTCTCCTATCTGGTAAGTATCTGAGGCAGGATTCAGGTTCAGGTTGATAAGTCAGGTCCTCTATGCACTTAACCACTCAGCTGCCTCCACTAGTACTTTCCATTCTCCAACTTTTGGGGGAGGTTGGAGAGAGCAGTTAGGAGTGAAGGAAAAAAGGGTAAAAATGAGATTAGAATTAAGTTATAGTTGGAGATTTTGTTTTCAGTAAATGTAGCAGTTTCTCAGCTCTGGGATCCTTCCTGATGGCATCTTGGCAGATGTCACTATCAAATAAGTTCCAGTCAAGAAGCATTTATTAAGTGCCAACTTAGTGCTAGAGATACAAAGAAAAGCAAAAGACAGTCCCTGCTCTCAAGGGCTTCACAGTCCAATGGAGGAGACAACCTGAAAACAACTAGGCACAACCAGGATCCATGCAGGACAAATTAGAGATAATCTTAAAGGGAAGGCACTAAGACTAAAGAGGGTTAAGGTAGCTCCTTGTAGGTGGGACTTTAGCTAAGACTTCACAGAGGCCAGGAGGAAGAGTTGAGGGGGTAAGTTCCAAGCATGGGGGTTGGTCAGGGAATATGTCTGGAGTTAGGAGATGAACTGCCCTGTGTGAGAACAGGCAAAAAGGCTGGTGTCACTGGATCACAGCATATAGAGCAGAGTAGGATGTAAGGAGACTGGAAAGGTAGGAAGAGGCCAGGTTTGAAGGGCTTTAAAAGCCAAACAGAAGATTTCATATTTTATTTTGGAGGAAAAAGAGACCTGTTGAATGGGGGGTGGGGTGGGGTGTAAGGGTCAGCCTTGTACTTTAGGAGTGTTAGTAGCTTTAAAATGCACTAAGACTTTTTCAACATTCTATATATGTTCAAGTCTAACATAAGGGCAAGAGTTGAGGACAGAAAATGGTGAGCGAGGCACTGAACTCACTGAGGAAGTTAGGAGAGTCCTGGAGGGTGGCAGGCAACAGCCACCAGAATCTTGATTGGGGAATAAATATGGATTGAATGAACTTCAAAGGAGGACAAGTTACCCAGTAATGGTGGCAGGGAGAGGGCCTAAAAGTGGCAGTGTGGAGCAGGTATTTCAACTTCTCTGCCATGATCAGTGAGTTGTAGATATGAGTAAAAGCACAACCAGTGCTGGAAAGAATGACCAGCTAAGTCAGGTCAATCAGTGGAAGTGAGGTCTCAGTGAGCACAAGAAGATGCAGGGAGAAAGCAAGAAAAGGGCTTATAATGAATTTCTAACTTTTCCTAAATAGGGTTTGAAAATCATGTCCCATTTTAAGTCCTAGCTCCACCACTTATTAGTTGTGAGGCTATGAACAAATGCAGATCTCAATCCTTCTAATCCTGTAATTCATGTTGATGTTCTTTCATAAATTTTCCATTTAGGATCTAGGCAATGCCTAGGCCTTTTAACATTTCATACATGTGTAACAGGGCACTGGCACATGCACATGCTTTTGATGCTATTCCCTACATGGAAGAGTCTGGGAAGCCTGCTTCTGAGAATGTCATGATAATGTGTGATAGAAGTGCCATGGAGAGACTTGGGTGCACATACATTAGATAACTGGTTCTGGCCTTCTAACTGCATGGTAGACAGCAGCCTCTTTGATGTCTGTAGTTATGGAACTGAAACCTTCAAAAAGACCTCAGTCAGCCTCAGCTTCTTTCTCTCAGTAAATTTCTACTCTTGGTTTAACTGCTTTGCTGACAGTTTCCAGGAAGAGACAATGCTATAAAATACTTGGGCTCTCTCTCTTCTGAGGCCATGTGGCCCCATGAAAAAGGATCTTGGTTCTTTTCCTACCTCAGTTACATTCTCTTTTATTTAAGGTAATTAATCTGGAGGGTCTGACCTTGTGAGTTTCAGGAGATCAGGAAAGTGAGCATCTTAGAGTTTTGGAGTCCAGGAATCAAGTACATACTGGATTTTTCAGACAACCCAACATCAATGCCCCAAGGAGTGAGGAGTGTCCTGACCTTTGGGATCCCATCCAGCAGTAGCTGAGGTGAGGAATTATCTGGCATTAATGTTGCATTTTGACATGAACTTGGTGGGACCAATGCTATGCAGAAATTGTGCTAAGTTTAAGCCCACTCTCCCCACAAGACAGTATAGGGGAATGTGCGCCACCAAGGGATTGAGGGAAAAGGTTTATGCTTTTTATTACTACTGTATATTCTAAGTAAATAACCTTCTGACAAAGCTAATTAATATTAAGTACTTGGTGCTAGTCACCATTGGCTAACAGTGGAGACACTACCAACCTGGATTCCGCAGACGATCTTTAGAACCCTGAAGGAAAGAGGTAGCTGGCCTTGATCTGGAATAGTGGGCTCAGTGGATCTCATTAAACATGCTAATGCTACATATGCTATGTCTGCAATCCCTTGCCCTCACCACAACTGGCCCACCTCCTACTACCATGATACATGTCCTTAATGATATCTTTTTTGCCTCTCCTTGCACACAAGTCATTGTTAGTAATAATGCTATAGATCATCACACTTTTTTCCATAGTCATTTTGGTTACCAGCAATTTTGATTCTTCTTAAAGAGTGGTATTCCATGATTCTCAACCACGGTGCATCAATGGGAGGAGACTGACATAAAAAATGATGGGCTTTTGTATTCGGGGGCAAGCTAGCATCACTGAAAGCAATTTCCTGAATGTAATCAAGTCTCGTTGTTGAGTCAATTCTGTCCTTACCTAACTGTCCAAATTCAGTTCCTGACAGACTGGTGTCCAGTTTTCCTAGCAGTTTTTGTCAAATAGTGAGGCCTTCTCTTAGTAATTTGGATCTTTAAGTTTACGGAATACTATGCCACTATGTTGATTCTTTATACTATATACTTAATCTGTTCCATTGACTAAACTATTTTTTTAACCAGGCTAAATCATTTTAATAATTACCAATTTATAGTACAGCTTGAGATCTAGTACTGATAGATCTTCTTCCTTATCACTGTTTTCATTTATTACCCATGAGTTTCTTGATTTTTTGATCCTCCTTATGAATTTGTTTACTATTTTTTCTAGCTCTGTAAACAATTATTTGGTAGTCTGATTGGATATGGCACTGAATAAGTACATTAATTTATTTAGTACTGTCATTTTATTATATTGGCTTAATCTATCCATGAGCAACTAATGTTTCCACACAAAAGTTTTAGGAATGCTCTTTGGCTCCCTTCATTGCTGTAACTGTTTTATACCTATTAAACTTCTAGGAAATTATGATAGTCAGAGTCAATATATATTTTTATCCATCTGTTATTTTTCTATGGCTAAGCAAACCGCTAAGAACTAGGCAATGTCTTTACCTTTATCCATTTCATATTTTTAAGAAATTCACTTCCCATTTTTATGAGCCAAGTTTGTTTAAACAGGTTGGCTTAAAGTTTTAATTTCAAGCTATGTTTTCCCATCTTTCTCCTTTCTCCTAATTTCATGTTAATTTTTACCTTTGACCAGTTGATGATCTGAGTGCTTTCAAATAACTGGTTCTGAAATGACTCACATGTTGGTAACCAGTTGCTTCCTATCTGCTAAAATATGGTCGGTGTCAGTTTTTATGCTTGTTAACCCTCCTAGTAGAAAGTATTTATGAGATATAGGCATGAGGCTCCTGAGTAATTTACAAGCTCTGGCATCTTATTTTCCAACATATTTCTCTCTATCCTTCCTGGGCCCTGACATACCAAAGTTACATAGTAGGTATTTAATAATTGCTTGTTCATTGATATATGTTAATTTGGTTAAAAGAATCTTATGAAGTTTTGTGTAAAATTACCTATTTCACCTTCTGTAATAAATCTTGGTATATAAGGTGCATCTATCTTTATGGTGGTCACTTTGCCTATGCTCATACCAAGTTCTGCAAGGTGAAATGGCTCAGGAAGTGAAGGTTTTTGTAGCCTTTGGATGCAAAATGAAATCAACTCTTCCAATTCCTTTATTTGCTTCTTTCAGGAAAACCTATGAATCATCCTTCCATTCAGCTGTAATTTCTCTCCATACTCATTGAAGCTGATAGTCACTCAGGAGGCACATTCTGTTACTAAGACTATACATAAATTCAGCCTTTTGAGATTAGCTGACCCAGACAGAACTTTTGCTGTACTAGCCTAAGCTTCACAAATCCTACGTCATCTACATACCACAAGGAGATGTTGGAACAGGACTTCTTGGGAAGCTATATGACTTAGCATTAAATTGATATGGCCTGTGGAGAGCAGGATTTTCTGACATTAAAAGTATGTAAACTTATAAAAGTAACATTAAAGAGTGTTATTTATTGTGCCCCCTGCTATGTGCTGTGAATTAAGCAGCTGCCTATCTTTCCTACTCTTCATTCTAGTCCTGCTTCTAAGCAATCTTGAGCTACATCTGTCATTTGTTCCCCTTTTATGCCATGTTCCTTGATATTAGTTAGTGCTTTTCAATTAATTCAATGGGGGGGGAATAAAAAATTACAGAATATCCACTATGAACTAGCTGAGTTTTATGTTCTGCACAGGACCTATAACACTCTGGGAATCTAATAAACCTCAAATAACAAACAGTGATTTCATCCCCAGACAGACACAGAGCAGGGAGTCAGATGGTACAGAGAACATCAGGGAATAGCCACATTTGTCTTTTCTGCCTGCAGCAAGGTCACTGTACCTATGGGAACACAATGTGGGTTGATCCTGGGGCAGATACATTAATTATTATTAATGTTTATGAATGACTTAAAAACTGTGTGATTAGCAACCTGTGCCTGCTTTTCCACTATTCTCACTGCAGAAGCTCACACAGGAGCCTCTCTATATTTACTTAGGCTGGTCCTCACACAGAAAGCAGTGTCACCAGGACCACACTGAAAGCCTTTCCATCTTGGCTGAACCTGCCAGAACTTGGGCTCTGCTTACATACAGCTTCAAGAATCAAGGTTCACCCCCATGCCATGATGAATTATCATATACTTCCAAGCTGGGCCAGAACAAGAATGTTTCATGTGGGCATTTGTCATTTGAGTAGACAGTAACTGTCCTCAGGAATAGCAGGTAGAACATGATGTAGTGTAAAAGAAAAGGAATTAGAATCATAAGAACTGGGTTCAAATCTTGGTTCTATTATTTTCCAGTTGTGACCCTGGGAAAGTCACGGAACTTTTCTAGGGTTCATAGGTTTATAAATTTAGAAACAGGCTTCAGAGGTTTTTAGAAAAGGGCTTTAGAGATTTCATCAAACCATCTTATTTTACAAATTTTTAAGTTACAGGTAGTAATAAAGAGGCCAGGATTCACAACCAAATTTTCTGGCTCCAAATCCATCACTCTTCACTACTTTGTACTTAGTTTATCTTTAAAATGAGTGGGGTGGATTAATAGATTTTTAGTTGGGAAGCAGTATGATACAATGGAAAATACGCTAGATTTGGAGTCAAAGGATTTAGGTCCAAATTCTGGCTTTTCCATTTATTAGCTGTGAGATCTTGGGGCTGTACTTTCTTTATCTATAAAATGAAGGTGCCTATTAAGGTCCCTTCTGGTTTTAAATCTATGATCCTATGTTCTCGTGAAGGTCTAAATCTCATTTTATATACATACACATATGCAGACACAATATATATGTATGTACACACACACACATACATATATATCTCACAAACTCCAGGGATGACAGTAGTTCATATTCATATAGTGCAATGCAAAGTGCTTTCATGTCCATCATTTCATTTGAACCTTATAATTCCCTCTGTGATTGATTTCTATTTCCATTTCCCAGATGAGGAAAGTCAGATACAAAGATGTGATATGACTTGCCCAAGGTCACATAGCTCCTAATTAGTAAAACGAAAACAGGACTCCTTATTTCCAGGTCTGTGTTCTTTGCACTGTACCAAACTGTCTCTTGAAGGGTGAAACCCAGGATCAAAATTCAAGAGACAGCATCTCAACCAGCTTCATGGCCACAAGTTACAAGCACTGAGTTGGGCATGACCAGACAATTTTCATGAAATGGGGCAAATGTTATACAGTTAGAAGAATGCTAGGCAGTACAGTCGCTCTGTCATTCACTAGCTGAAATATTATAGGCAGTTGTTTTTGCCTCTGCCTCATCTGTAAAATGGAGATAATAATCCTCACATTCATCCCACAGAGCTGGCGAGGAAAGTGTCTGAAACTGCATAGCAATGGGAAACATTTTTAGTATTACCATCATGACCTTGGACAATCCACATCTCTTTTCCAAGTTCAGTTTCGTTATCTGTAAAATGAGGGGGTCGGGCTATAATGATGTTTAAGATACCTTCCAGCTCTAAATACCTTATGATCTGTAAAATGGGGATAAGAATATTTGCACAGCTTACCTCACAGGATTGTTGAGGCTTTATAAACTGTAAAGTGATAGAGAAAGGAAAGCTTGAATAACAACTCATATTTCTATAGTTTTTCCATTCCAATTCCTCTTCGTTTAGTTTCAAAGCAGCCGGGCCAGAAGCCACTTCTTCCTTCCCTTCCCCCGCTGGCACCTAAAGTGCCTTGTCCTGATACGATGTCTTCTTGGTGGGCATGGCTGAACCCGTCTCCATGGCGACCTCCAACCTCCGTTTCCATAGAAACGCAACCTCCTTGCCTTCCCGCCCCCCAATCCTCGTGATGGACAAGTTCGAGTCTCGTTGCCATAGTGACCCCAGGTAGAGGCACCAAGTCCGAGCCTGGTAGCCATGGAGACTACAAGGGAAGAAGCTTGAGGGGGGGAGGCGAGGGAGAAAAAAGGAACGCTAACTGCCTTCTCTTAGTGGGGAAGAAGTAGGAGAAAGACAAATCTCCAAGGCCACCCGGCTAAAGAGAAAAAAAAAAGAGGCGTGGGGAAGACAGAAAAAAACTGGAAGAGATAAGGAGGGAAAGAGAAAGAATAACAGGAAGTGATGTCATCCGCACGTGCTTCTGAAATGCGCTTGCGCTTTGGCCCTTGATTTCCCCGCCCCCCGTCGTCCGCGCGCTGCCGAGTCACGAGGGTGGGACGAGCAGGAGCGGAGGCGGGGCTGCGGTCCCTGCGACGCAAGCGCAGTGGGAGAGTACAGTGGCGCTGGGCGCCCCTCACACCTATTGGGCTCCGGGGCTCCGGGCCCTGGGTCTGGGAGAAGAGCGGAGCCCACTGGACTGGATCGGGCAACCGCCTCTGCCGCTGGGAGGTGAGTGTGTGACTGGGCAGGGCCCAGGCGGTCGCTGTCTGGCCCTGTCCCACCGTGCCCTGGGCCGGCCCCCCGGCCGGGCCTGGCCCTCCGGCCGACGGGGTTGTCGTCCTGTCGTCCGCCTGCCGGGGCCGTGTCCCCGCGCTTCCTGGGCGGCCCCTCGGCCGCGCTTGACCGTTCCGGCTGGCCGGGAGCCGGGGGCACCCTGTCGGCCCTCCTGCCGCCCCAGCCCCGGCCCCGGCCCCGGCGCGTCCGCCGTCGGCTCCCTTTCCCGCCCGCGCCTCCTCAGCCCCGAGCTCTGCCCCCGTCCCGCCCCTCTCGGCCGCCAGCTTCCCCTTGGCGGCGGCTGCCCTTTGCCCCTTCCCGCCCTTTCCCTTCTCCCTCACTCCCCTCCGACCCGCCCCCAGCCCTTGCCGGACCCCAGGTCTCGGGCGCCTGGAGCGCAGACGGGGCGGCCGCCGCAGGGGCGCCCGGACCCTGGGTCGTTGTCGGACAGTCCCGGCAGCTGCCTCAGGACGGGGACGGGGCGCGGAATGTGCCGGCCTCTTCCAGCCCTCAGCCGCGGACCTGTTGCAAATTCCCGAGGCCCGGAGTGTTGACTTTCCGAGCTGAAAAATGTGACATTTTGTCTTTACTTTGAGCTTCTGGATGCGGTGGGAGTTTCTGGGATGGCTTTGCAATCTTTATCCTCCACGTCTGCCGGGTTCTGGAAATGTCTCATTTGTAATAGGGGAATTCTCCGTTTTTAGCGAGGCCCAGGCGCTGGTGGATTCGCTACCTGTTGTTAATCGGAAAAGTTAAAGCAGTAGACTGAAAGTGCCAAAGTATCAATACCCCTTAAAAGTAGAGGAAATTAGGGCTTTACCTTTCATAGTGAGGTACTTAAATACGCTAGCACCCGTCATGGTCTAGGTGGCACTGTTAGTGTAAGTGGAAAAAAGTGGGATTTTGAATCAGAAAAGCTGGGTTTGAATTCTACTTCTGCTAGACTTAGGACATGCCACTTAACCTCTGCCTCGATTTCCTCATCCATAAAATGAAAGAGTTGGATTAGATGATAGATGATTTCCAAGGACCCTTCCAGATACAAACCTTGCGATTTTGGAAAAATGGGGTCGGGGTAGGGGAGATGTTGAATTGACATAGAACCGAATTAACTTTGGATTCTCATGCGACTGGTCAACGTAAAGTGATGTCTGTGCTTTAAAAATAGCAACAAAATTGTAAAATTTTGTTTCTAGAGAATTTGATTGCTAATTGTGGGGAGTTTGAAGCAACCCATACCAAAAATTAATCCCAACTTTGTCCCGGTTAGCTTGTAGAGCTCTTAAGGAAGAAGCAATAACATATTGTCTAATAAAGCCTTTACAACGATCTGTCATCAGTCAGTAAGTTTTAATTGTGTCTGCTATGTGCCAGGCATTGTGCTAAATGCTGGGGATACAAAGAAAGTCAAAAGACCGTGTCTGCTCACGGTCGAATGGAAGACACAGCATGCAGACAACTATGTACAAACAAGATGTATACAGGATAAATTGGAGATAATCTTAGAGGGAAGGCACTAGAGTTAAGGGGGATTAACCCCACAGGGTAAAGGTTAACTACTTTGAGCTAAAAAAAGAAACAGTATGAGGAAAATGCTGGACATTGGAAAATAGTTAAAGTATTCATTTTAAATTCTTGGGACAAATGGAAGCTGTTTTATTAGAATAGAAATTTAAGTCTGTCAACTCTTGAAGAAGCTCTTAAAAAGGATGCTTTTTTAAACAATCAGCTTAGAGCCAGTAGTTTAGCACCATGCCTAGTTTGGGTATGAATCAGAAGTTTTTTCACTATTTATGGCTCAGAGTTCAAGAGCTGGGAAGAAAGTGAAGGATATCTGTGGAAGTTTATTTTGCATAATGTTAGATTAGAAGCTTTTAGAGAACAGGAGCATAGTCTTTCACTTATTTTTTTGTGTGTGTCCCCGCTGGCTTATCATGTTCTACACAGATCACTGCATTATAATGGAAGGATCATGTTCTACACAGATCACTGCATTATAATGGAAGGATCATGTTCTACACAGATCACTGCATTATAATGGAAGGATCCTGGATTTGGAGTTAAGAAAAACTGGTGGGTTTTTTATGAACATCTGTAATCTGCATATAACTTCCAGCTGCTGTGGAGCTGAGGTGTGAAAACACAGGCCTCCAAAATCCTTGGGGCTTGGGACTGAGCTGGATTAAAGTGTAATTGGGAAACATTTAACAAAATAAATAAAAACATAATAGAGAGAATGTTAATATATGGTTGTCAAAATCAATATGTGGCCCACTGGTATATTTATGTAATATTCGGTGGTCCCCATTTCTATTTGAGTTTGACAACACTGCTGTGGAGAATACCAGAGTAGTAAAAGTCCCTACCCTCAAGAAAAGCTTTAAACAAAGATAGTTAATTTATGTATTTGGGCTATTCTGCTGTAGATCTAGAATTTGAAGGACCTGTAAAGTATAAGTGGGATGAGAGGGGTGTGCCTGGTTTGTAAACCTGGGTGTGATTCAAGGTCAATGAAAAGAATATTTAAATCTCTGTTAGGAAGTTGGAATGAAATCTGGCTGAGTTCTCTGAGCATATTTTCACTGTCTGAAATGCTGATGTGAATGGACACTTTAAAAATAAATATAAAGCAATACTGTCCTTTCTTGATCAACTTAGATAGTATCCATGGAACTTGTTTTGTAGTGCCATCACCTCATTCTCATTCTCAACAATTAAGTGAAAATAATCATTCTCTGATTGCGCCTCTTTGTATGATAATATATCAGATGTATTATGACACCTCTAGTCTTTCGAAGTTTCATAACAACATCAAACTGAGAAATGAGCAGATGTGAAATTAGAAGAACCAAGGAGGAAGTTGGTAGGGTGGCAGGAAGAGGCATGAGAATGGAGAAGGGAACAGTATGAAGAGATAGGTAAAGAGTATTATTTTTTCAAGAATGTCCTGTTTTGTTTGTGTGTGTTTTTAGTTGTATTCCTATTCTTTGGAGGTAGATAGTAGTTTGCCTATTTTTGTTATACGGAATTTCACATTAACTTACAAATAACAGTGTGTAGATTGAACCCTTATTAAGTGACTTTTTTTTACATTTTTCCTATTTTTACTACTCTGAAGTGAGAATATGATATGGAAGACTAGGTATCAGTCAACTAGGTACTATATGGAATACATCAGTAATCAAGGAACTATTTTTCTAACTCTACCTGCTTTAATCTTGGCTTAATGATACCTTATACACTGAAGCACATTTTTTTTAACATGAATGTGTAGGTTAGGAAGTACTCAAGTGGGTACTTCAGGAGGAGAATAGTATATGTGTCATAGGGTTATATTAAGATGGGATTAAGTGTCAGACCAGTAGGAAACAGAATAGCATTTCTTAGAATCCAAGTGTTCTACCTTGCAGTCCAGTCTCCCCTTGTTCTCACATATATACAATTCAGTTCTGATCAAAAGATTAGTGTATTTGTAGGGTACCTAGACCCTTGCAAAAAGAGGAAGCTTTTTTTTCCTGTTAGCAGGTAAACTAAAAAGCAAGGATATTGAGATAATTATTTCTTCAAGCCCAGCTGTTAGGATATTGGCATCAAATGGATTTTAGTTTTTAAAAAATTGCATATTTTAAGTGTTTAATTTTTTATTCCTGCCTGCTATCTCCCAGTATTTTAGCATGAAATTCCCTTTCAAAAATACTTTTCTTCATGCTAGAATTCCCCCCTGAGAAATGCCAATTAATATGGAAATATTATATTATGGAACCTGTGTCCTTTTTTAAATTAAATTTTTAATTTTATTTTCAGCATTAACAGATAACAACCAGAACGGTGAAGCAACTTCCACAATGAAATCTGAAGCCAAGGATGGAGAAGAAGAGAGTCTGCAGACAGCTTTCAAGAAGCTAAGAGTGGACGCAGCAGGGTAAATATGTGATATGGTATTTGGGAATTTTTCATTAATTGTATTTAAACGGCATCTTTTCTTAGAGATCTTTCTATCCTCTATGTAATATCTCAAATCATTAAGAAATTAATGCACATTCTTCTCATGGTGCAGTTATCTAGCCAAAGTCTGCCAGCAAAATTTCAGCTATCAAAAGGCAAAAATTATTCAGTCTGCCTGTCCTTGCCATCTTGCTCACATTAAATCTGAAAGATAGCATGCTATTCCTTAAAACACTTCAGAGTTAAGTGTTTTGGTTGTCTTTCACAATGAATCGCTTTATTTTTGCTAAGGAATTTTTTTTAAATTGAAAATTATTAAATAAAATCCCAGCAAGTTCTGAGATGAATTTAACCTGAATATCTCAGAGGAATCATAGGATCTTTCACTAAAACTGAATTGGCTCAATAGAAATCTTTAAAGACTTATAGATTTCATGGACCTTGATTGCTGAGCTGATCACTATGGAAACCTATTCAGTAGGGTTCTGTCACTGAGATCAATAATCTTGGACCCTTTGGTCTGAGTAATTAGTGCACCTGCAGACCAGCTGCTCACTGAATCTTAATATCTTGACCTTTTCAATATGTCATGTGTATCCTCATTCCCTACCCAAATAAGGGAGAAAATACCAAATTTTTATTAGTAATTAGGATTTTCATTTTGATTTTGAGCCTTCCTTCTTGGAAGTGCAAAACAAGAACACCTAGCAATAGGTATGTGTTTATATGAAATTTACTGTCAGTGCTGCTTGTGGTTTGGTCATTACCCTAGCCTGGTAAGAGGATTTCATGACAGATGTTTACTCCAGAAGTATTCATCTTTCACTTCCATGATATCCCAAATAAGGACCCTTCTTAGGTTTATTGTTTTACTACTATTTTGGTGTTTTGTTAGCAGCAGAGAGAAATGAGGGGAACAATACTTGTTTTTCCTTGTTCCCAAACCATGGTTTGATTTTAGCAAAGAAAGACATTTTCAAAATTCTGTATTCACAGTAAGTGCTCCTACATGTATTCTTATGTAGAAAAGTGAAAATCAGAATGTGGTTAGAGAGATCTCAGTTATGTGAACCTATATAAATATGTTTCTATGGTTATAAACAATATTGAAAAACCAGGCAATTTATTCACTAATTTAGAGGCTGTCATTGGGTCTCATCAAATCTATAAAGTTACTGACATCTTTGTACTTCTTTTTTGTATATAAGTTAAGCTTGTGTGAAGGTAGTAAGTTTATTTATGTGGCAACAGCTTCCTATTTGGACTGATGAAATCTAAAATTAGAAAGAATTTGAGTCCATACAAGAAGATTTATATTCTGAAATCCTTAGATCTTCATGAAACAAAACTTAACAAGTATATGTCATTTTTCCCTTAACTCTTAAAATTAGTAATTCTGCTGTGAATTTTTTTTTCCATTGAGCTAGCATCATGAAAGGCAATGCAATGTTCTTATGTGTAGGAAGTCATCTTTTATAGTGCTTTAAAAAATTGAAAATATTAAAGCAGGCTACTTTTGTGATTCCTCCCCACCACTGCCAGCAATTCATTTGAAACCTTTAAAAAGACTGATAAAGTAATAATATAATATGGTCAAAAATGTTTGTACGAAAGGAAGGAAAGAGAGCCTGTGAAAGAGAATATTAAATAATACAAAGGATGAGTCATTACTGTGACTAAGCAGAGTGAGAATACTAGCAATTCATCAGCAATTCCCAGCCCTTTTGTCATTATGGGTTTAGAAACTGAGGCATTATGGTATTGTGGAAAGAGCATGGGTTCAGAAAACCTAAGTTTAAATTCCAACTCTGCTGGATAATTGCAGCAAGTAATTTAAACAAACCTCTTTGAAGCGTCAGTTTCCTCATCTTAAAATAAGGTTGATAATACTCATGCTACCCTTTTCACAAGATTATTATGAGGAAAGTGTTTTGTAAGCTCTAAAGCACTACATAAAGGTGTGAGCTATTAATTCATTAGCAAGTACCAGGTGGCCCTTATAAACCTAAGAAATATTTAAATTATGTGATCATTTCTAACAGATTGTTTTAGTTTGTAATGGTAATCTGTTTTATCTAGGCTAGTATCTTGTTATAAACATTCTTGATTTGAAAAATAAAATTTTTAGACAGTCTAATCATTACTTTAACAGGTGTTATTCTAAATGTGGGATTCTGATATAAAACTAATGAGTCAGCATGTTACTGGCAGAATTGAACTATTTGAACATTGAAATTCTTACTGTAGATGAAACTAGAAGATAAAAAGAAATTAGAACTAAATGGAAAGGGGACTTAGAGGGTTTCTTGGAGAGGCAGATAAAAATGTTGGTTTTAGCTTGTGCCCAAAGAAAACAAGAAACATCATTTTATGGCACATTTGATCATCTTGTCTTTCCGTGCTTGCAATGAGTGTAATAAAAAAGACCATTGTAAAGGTAATTGCAGCCTATGCTCCAACATAAGCTGAGTAAATTGAGAAATTCTATGCAGAACTCATTAATATCCTCCAAACTAGTGATTTTAATGCAAAGTTAGATATGGAGAAGATGGTGAGAAATATGTGGGAAAATATGGTTCATTTTTAAGAAATGAGGCAGGATACTGCTCAGAAACTTTATACCTACATATTATTTAATATTTAAATATACATGTATCTTTTAAAGAGAAAGTTGGAGGAGCACACAAGATCCCAAGAAGTAAAATTGACCATATTTTAAGATAGGAAATAATCAGATACCACTCGGGAAGTCATTTCAGAATCAGATGTCTCTCTGCAGTCAGAATGTCAATTTATTAGAACAAAGATTAAAATCAATACCAAATTTGAATAAGGGATAAAGATGAGATGCAGTTATGTGTCCAAATCAAATGATTTATTGACATTAAAGAATGGGAGCTAGAACTAGGAAAAGTGATTGACAGTAGTTTATCACTGTTTCTTATGGAAGTTTCCAAAAGTATGCAAAAATTTCCTCAGCCAGCAAATCCTTTATCTCCTTACCAAGCAGAGACAGATGACAAGTCAGAGGAAACAGTAGTTTAGAATATAAATTCATTTACAAAACCATATGAAAGAGGTCAGTAGGAATTTGAACATTATCATCATTAAATGGCATGAAGTGGTAGAGAGAAAAAAAATTTTCAGAGAGCTTAGCCTGAAACCCAGTCAAGGAAGATCATCCCTGGGCATTTAAAAATGAAATTTGAAGGAAGACAGCAGGTGAAAAATGGAGCAGATCTGTCAGCATTTCTACCATAAGCGATTTTCTTCGTCTGTGATAGTGGAACCCCACCAAATTTGGACTCATCATTCAGCCTCCAGTTTGCTAACTGAGAATGTGGAAATGGCTTTAAGGAAGACCTTGTGCGTTGGAGCAGACACAGTGTAAATTGAGGAAATCTGCCTTGGATTCAGTATAATTTTGAGGGTGAGGAGAGATTGAGTCCCAAGATAGCTGAACAGAAGGGAAGATACATGATTAGTGGAAAAATCATAGCTGCCATTATGACCAAAAAAAGTAGTTGAGAGTATGATGGTTGCTAACCCATATGCCTAGCTTGTCAGCTCTATAAAATCTTTGAGAATATTCTATGCATGTATTGAGGGTATCCTTGATGAAGATAGTAGATCATTACAGACTGGCTTTAACAAATGATATTTTATACCTTCTCATAGTCACATAGTTGACTGAAAAACTTTGACAAATATATGATCCCATTGTCTTATTGTTTATTTCTAAAAACCATTTAATGTGTAGAGCAGAACACTTCCTTAAAGACTTTTCTCCAACAAAGTGTCTCCCATGCGTAGATTAGACTCATACAAGATACCTTGATAACAGCAAAGATAATTCTGGTCAGTGCTTCATTGATAATCAGTATAAAACATGGAACAAATAGAAAATCATGGAGGATATACATCATAAATGGAAGAGGGAGTCTATAGATGGTGTTTTTCAGATGACCCCTATTTGTGGATATTGTGCTGATTTTAGTGAGTCTAAAGAATATCACAGATACCTCTAAATGAATTCTAAAACCACTAAAGGGCTTGGTCTAACAATGGACATAGGAAAAATCAGGTGTGCAAAGATTGCTATTATATAGACCAGAAGTGTCAGACTTGCTGCCCAAATTCCTTAGGAATTCCTGAAGAAGATTGAAATGTAATTGGGAAATGTTTAACAAAATAAATAAAAATACAGTACAACATAGTGTTAATTTGTGGTTTTCTGAGTTAATATGCACCTCTCAAGAATCTGTTTCTTTTTCAGTTTGACACCACTGGTCTAGACTATATGTGGTGAGATGGATAGCCTATTGAGTTTGTCCATCAGTACCTAAGTCTTGGATAGACATTGCAGATGGATGATGAGCTGGGCTCAGAATTGAGTGGGGGAAAGAGTAGATTAAGTTGCATTTGAGTGCTTGTACTGTGCTTTCAACAATCCCACGTTTCTTCTAGAAACAAAAATCCATCTTTTTAACACTAGGTCTTTTGGTGCTCTCTTAGTTCATATCGTGGTATATCACATTATCGAAAGAAATCAAAATTTTAGGTGACACTAAAGGCAATGGAGGGACTTAGTCTACACATAAATAATCTGTAACATAGTACCAAGGATGACTTGTGGGCATGATAGAGCATTAAATACCTTATAGATATATGTTTGGGGAAAAAAGCCTGACTAGTCATTTATTGAGAATGAAGGATAGCAAATGAACAACCTAAGTTGCACTAAACTCCCATGAGGCTTAAGACCTAGAGTAAGACCTCCAATCTGGTGACTAGACCTCCTATGGAAGATAGACAGCCATGGATTAGAAGCTATGGACCTGTTGCAATATACCCTGTTGAAGAGAGATCATAGATAAGATCATAGATCCGTTAAAATGTAATGTCTCTTTTTGGAAACATTTTGGTGACCCTTGTATTGTTCTAAAACATCATATCTTTTTACCTTTCTTAAATGGATATGACTTAGCCCTAAATTCTATGGTGAGATTAAAATGTGCACATTTTTCAGATTTTTGTTATTAGAAAAAAATATGTTTTTTGTTTTTTAATGAAAGTTGGAGATTTGGAACTAGTCTATAATCCAAGTTGTATTAAGTCTTTCAGAAGCTTGATTCTGAAGATCAGATAATCATATTGAAAATCTGGCTTACCATCGAAAGATATTCAGTGTCATTTACATTCTCCCCCCACATGAAGAATGATCTGCCCCAGATAAACAATCTAAAAGCCTATTAATAGTCCAGTGCTGGTTATACTTAGGACTTAGTACTTTGATTTATGGCTTTAAAAACTGAGGACCTTTGGGTACCTGCCTTTTGTAGGGGATCAGGGAAGAATTTCTGTAAAAAGATTTTTTGGTAAGTATAAACTAAAACCATTAAAAAGTTATTTGATAAGGTAAAGGTTTTGGGGAGGGGGTGAGCAGGGCAGAGCTGACTACTTGTCAGAGAAATTAGATTGTCATTTTAACCAACTATACAAGCTTCATAAAAATTATGTCACACAAATTACTCTGTTGGGGAATCTAGTTGTATTCCTGTGTTAGCTGAAAACTTACTGTGACAAGCAGTAGAGAGAAAAGTTTCCTAAGGGTCCATGTGAGGGACTATGCTAGTATACGTATGTTCCTTAGCTGGCTAGAGACTTTTTATGGTAGACACCATTTTAAATGGCACAAGAAAAGAGGTCAGACTCTTTCAGAAATACTTGAAAACTCCTTTAGAGATGTCTGTAGTGACCACAATCTTTATGCTCAACTTCTAGATCCACAGCTTCCCTTTGTGTTGGAGAGGGAGCAAGTGCCCGAGTGTCAGTTAGGACAGCTACAGAGGAGACCAAACCTAAAACCATGTGTGCATCTAAAGACAGTTGGCACAGGTAAGAATATTGTTTTACAAATTCCTTTTAGTCAAAGCTAAGTTCATTAAACTGAGAGATATAGTATATTTTCCCCAGGAATGTTGAAACTTTTCCCATAAAAATGGAAAGGTAGTTAAAAATCTGTTTAAAGCAACAAGAGTTGCAGTTGTACTTAAGCGATAATATGTGCCTCTGTATTGAATCTAGATTTTGTACACTTAACTGTATTTTAGTGGAATCACATTATGTTGTTCACCTCCTAGTTAAGTATGGTAAAAAAAAATGGTGTAGAAAGTTATTAACTCCTGATTTTTGTATTTCACCCAAATATCATCTTCTGTGCTTTCTCCATTCAGTTCTACAAGAAAGGCTTCACGAGGAGCAGTGAGAACTCAGCGTCGTCGGCGTTCCAAGTCTCCAGTCCTTCATCCTCCAAAGTTTATACACTGCAGTACAAAGGCTGCGTCTTCCACCAGTCAGCTCAGACACAAAAGCCAAACTGACTGTCCTGACAGCAATAGCCGCCTAGGGGTTCTACCTGCTAATGAGTTCAGTGCAAGGGAATGCTCTATTTCTTCTCTTAGTAAGGCTAATCACACACGAGCTGTGAAAGAGCCCTTGGGAGCTACAGTTCCTGATGGTACATCAGAAGGCAAAACAGAAGAAGATTCCCCTGATGCTGCCCTGGCCTCCCAAGCGAGTCTCAAGGCCAGTGATCTCTCTGACTTTCAATCAGTGTCCAAGCTAAACCTGGGCAAGCCATGTGCATGCGTAGGCAAGGAGTGCCAATGTAAGAGGTGGCAAGACATGGAAGTGTACTCCTTCTCAGGCTTGCAGAATGTCCCTCCCTTGGCACCAGAACGAAGATCCACCCTCGAGGACTACTCGCAGTCTTTCCATACCAGAACTCCATCTGGCTCGCCTCGCTCTTGTTCTGAGCAAGCTAGGGCCTATGTGGATGATGTAACTATTGAAGATCTTTCGGGCTACATGGAATATTACTTGTATATTCCCAAGAAAATGTCCCATATGGCAGAAATGATGTATACCTGATAGCAATAAGCAAAACCGTATGCTTTAAAACCAATGAAGGGTTGGAAAAGTGACTTAGTTACTGGCAGACTGCTCAGCCACTCTGTGTGAGAAGATACCTTCCTCTGCTCACTGTGCTTGCAATAAAAACATTTCTTTGCATCTCAGTTAATTTTCATTCTTTAAACTAGTTTCCCTTCCTCTCTCCATCCCCTTGTCCCAAAAGAAACCCCAGACAAACAAACAAAAAAAAACCTTTCATTTTGAAACATCCCAAGATGGATCATAGGATTTAGAATTGAAAGGGACCTCAAAGCACCAAACAATCTAACCCTACCATTTCCCCAATCCCAGTTTTACAGAGGAAGAAACTGAGGTCTGTAAAGGCTAACTGACTTTCAATTTAATTCAGCAAGCATTTAAGTGCCTACTCTGTGCAAGGAACCATGCTAATGTGGGTACAAGACAAAAATGAAAATTGGTCTCTGCCCTCAAGGAGCTTTCTTGTGCTAAGGAATACAGACATGTAAACAGTTAAGTAAAGCATACAATATGTTTAATTTGAAGAGGGAGAGAGCACCAAAGTAAGAGGACCCAAAAAAAGCTTCTTTAAGGTGGTACCTGGACTTTAAAGGAAACTGGATTCTAAGGCTTGTCTAACGTTACACAGCTAGTGAGTGACAGCTGGGATTTGAATCCAGGTCTTTTGACTCCAAATCAATGAAGAGACCAATCTCACAAAACTGTTGGTGGGTGAATATTTAATAGCAATGCTTTCTTTAAAAGGCACTCTTTTTTAGGCCTGTTAAGCAGCAGATAATTTGGGAAAATCTGAATGGGTTTTGTAAATGATTTGAATGATTTTTATGCTATAGTTAATGACCCAAAGAATTCACCAAAGAGTGAAAAGCCTTAAAATGGATTTACTGTCCCTGATTTAATTCAGTACAAGTTTTTATGATTCCAGGGTTAATCTGTTAGTGTCAGGCCATGAATCTGTGGTTCACTAAATATAACACAAAATTATTTAGTCAACATCTACTGAAACCTCCCACAAGCTATCTGTTCTGTATTTGGTGGTGAAATAAAATTGCAGGCCTCAGAAATGAATGATTTTGTTAGCAGTAATGGTGTGTGAGAGGCCCCGAGTTTATTTGGATGAACTCACCTACTGTTTGTTTAAATTAACTCTGCTGAGTCACTGATTTAGTATGAATACAGTGATATCAAGCATCTTAGTGCATTGTCCCACAAGGCCACTGCAATTGGAACACAGGAGCAAGATGGCCTGCTTGTTTATTGGAGTACTTAAAGCTGAAATGCAGATGATGTTTCAGAAGTAACCAGGGGCTGTTAGATTCTGCATGGTTATGGCTCTGCAACTTCTGGGTGGTGTTAGTTTGGGCAGCTTCACAAACAGCTCAAGCTCCTTCTTGGCTTCAGTATTGCTACTAGAAGAAGGCAAAGCAGACAAAAGTAGGAGTGATCTGTCTTAAGATGGGCCACCTCATCTTTCAGTTGCTTTTCAAAATTACAAAAATGGAAGTCATTTTTTTCATAATGTTCAATTGTAAGTGTTGAAACAGTTTACAGGGAAGGAAGAGTAGTCAGTTGTCCTGTTAGAGACATGAAGAGGTGTAAGGATTGAAAATAGGAACAAGTAGTAGTTCCCATTAATGTTTTTCTGGTGAAGAAATCTAGTTTTTGATAGGGATTTAATTTGAATTTGTGGAGAAATAGGATATATATCAAAATTTCATGAATCTCAATGGACATCTATATCTTTGACTATGAAGACTACCTCTACAATCCAGAGAAAGTTAATTTGACCTTTCTAAAAGTCCCTTCCAGCTCTAAATCCTATGATCTGTTTTCCTATAATGACCACTTGAGAGAATCAGTTTTAGGAGGACTGTTTCTTTACTAAGATTCTAGAATCAGTAATGTTTCTAGCAGGCAAATATTAAGAAATTGGAATTATGATTACCCTGCTTTAAGACACCTGGGATTTCTGTGTACAGCCCTCCTCTGGGTATTGCTCTTTGTTTGCCATACATTACATGCAATCTTCCTTCTCCTGCTGTGTATTCTGCATAAAATAATTAGGCTGTAGGAATTGGAAGGAAACAGGAAAGGGTGAGGGAGGGTATATGGCTTTTTCCAAATTTAGGGTTATTGAGCTGTGAATGGAATATTTGACATTAAAGAAGAGGAAAGCAGATAAGGGGTAAATTGGGCTGTTGCTTTGGAAATAGACATTCATTACAGTTTAAATGCTACCATTTCCTTTTTGCTTGTAGCAGACCACTAAAATTCCAAATTAAATTTCCAAAATGTTTCAACCCAATCAGTTTCATAAATATTTCCTCAGGGCAGGAAGAATAAAAAAGCTTGTTCTGCTTTGTAATACATCTGGCCATGTGAGGTCGCCCTTTCTTCTTAAGAAATCCAGCAGTAACATTACTGTGGAGATGCCCCAGAAGAGCATTAGCCCCAAAGTTGTTGATTGCTCATCCATTTAACTATATTTTCATATGTTCAAAATGGAAACAGGTGGCATCAATATAGGCTAGGAACTATGCCAAATTTGTAAAATCATTTACTTAGGGTCTTCAAGGAATTGGAGTGAGCTTTTACCAGTTAGAACAGTTTTGTTAAAGGGGAAGAAATACTATTTTGGACTAATACACATTAGAGGGGGTAGGCAGGAGAAGGGAATAATATCAAAGTATTTAGCATTTAAAGGAGTTCCTTTTCACTCGCTCACTATTTTATTTGGCATGATGACTTCTTAAAGTGTGAAAACTGCCTCCTGAATAAACAGATTTGAAAGGCCTTTTTGGTGAAGCTGTTTATTTTGTAACCTTTCCAGAGAGTTCTGTCTTTGATGAAAAGTGCCTTTATTTGTATAAATAGAATTTTTCATCTTTTTTTTTTAATTAGTGGACAGCTTGCCCTAAATTAAGAAGATCGTTATCAGGTCACCTACATGACAGCTTGCTCTTGGGGGTTGGGGAGGGGATACTTCCTCAGGGAAGAGCTCCCCTCTCTTCCCAACTCACAAGTTATTCTTTCTTTGTCAGCACTGAGCCAAAGAACATGTGAGTTCCTAAAGCACTTAGGAGCTGTCACTGCAGGTCTCTACTGGCCTCTACTTTTGAGGAATTCTTGGTAATCGAACAGTCCAGGCAAGCTGACAACCTAATCAGATGACAAGTCAAGCTATGTAAGACATGGTGTTTTTCAGTGTCAGCTTGCCTGGCAGTTGATAGGGAGCATGATAGGTCCAGAATCATGGGATTGTGGATTTGAAACTGAAAGGGCCTTAAATTTTATTTAATCCAAGTCCTGTCCCTACCTTTTTTTTTTAATAGATGAAGAAATTGGAGCCCAGAGAGATTAGATTACTTGCCCAGACTCAAATCCATGTGCATTCCACAATATATTCCTACAGAAGTGTTTTGGATGCAAATTACCAGTTCTTGAAACTAAACTACTGCTTTGTGGGGAGCATATATCTCAGAAGCCATTTTCCAACTAGGGAAGGAAAAAAGGTGTATATTGGTCATTGAAACAAAGGATGAGACTCTACAATGGCTTATGTGATGTGGAATAACACTGAAAGGTAAGTTTGAGTCAGATAATAGGCAGCAGAATATAAGTGGAAAGAGCCCTGCATTTGGAGTTAAGAACAGGGTTCTGGTTCTCCTTAGTCATGTGACCTTGGGACATCATTTAGCCTCTCTGGGTCTCAGTTTTCTTACCTGTGAAATGAGAATTCAGTTAAATATCCAAGGGTCCTTTCAGCATACAAACATTGCCTGTGAATGAGTTGCCATAGGTATCCCTCTGTTTAAAAGCTTTCAAACTTCTAGGAAATCTACTTTTTCCCCACAGTGAAATAGAAGAACTTTAGGATGCCTAGAAAAATGCATGGAGCAGCTCTTTTAGACCAATTTTTTAAAAAATTATTTCTTCTTTATGCTATTATCATTATACATATAAAATATGTGTGTGTATACACACACACACACAATGTATACGTACACATCATTATATATCAGAGAAACATGACCAAAAATGAAGATGGGCCAGACACTAATATAGTGTTGGTGGAGTTGTGAATTGAACCAATCATTCTGGAAAGCTATTTGGAACTTTGCTAAGAAAGTGATTCAAATATCCATACACTTTAACCTAAAGATCCCACTATTAGGCATATATTCCCAAAGAGATCAAATATAGCAAGGTTCCATATACATAAAAATATTGATAGCATCATTTTTTGCAGTAGCAAAAAAGAAACGTGACAGGCATTCATTAATTAAAGAAATTAGAGTACATGAATGTAAGAGAATATTACTCTGCCATGAGAAATAAGAAGAATATATATGACAACATGAAGTAAGCAGAACCAGGGAAACAATATGTTCAATGATGACAAGGGGAAAATAAAACCCTAAACCTGTCTCAGTGATCAAGCTTGCTTCCAAAGAGATGTGAAAATCCTTCCCTTCTATGCAGGGGTAGGTAATATGAGTAGGTACCCATATCACAGGTATGAAAAATTGCATATATTAGTAGCTTTTGTTATATGTTGGTTAATTTGGCTAAATGGCTTTTAAAAATTCTTTAATTCTTAAAAGGGATGGCTTTCTGCTGGTAACAACAAGAGGGATATATTTTAAAATGAAAATGACATATAAATAAAAGACAATTTTTAAAAAATGGGCCAGTGTAATGAAATCAAGAAATGATGGATGAATAGTTATCTACTTCTATCTGAGAAGGCCATCAGCATGTTGGGTGAACTCCTTGTGGTAGATTTATGGGGGGATATGAACAAGAGTCTAAAAGGATGGGCAGACATAGAAGCTTTGTTGTTAGAGCGAATACCCACATTGTTAAGACATCCATTGGAGTATTAGAGTATGATGCCCACATGCATTTAACCTTTTCACTTAACCCTCGCGTATGTGTCAAGGACTGGTGATTTTATTGGTTTAGAAGCTCCCTCTACCAACAGATCACAGCCTATGACTTAGAATCTTAGAGAGGGTCAGTTAGGTGGCACAGTGAATAGAGCACTGGCTCTGGAGTCAGGAGGACCTGAGTTCAAACGGGGCCTCGGATACTTGACACTTACTAGCTGTGTGACCCCGGGCAAGTCACTTAACCCCACTGCCTAGCCAAAAGAAAGGGAAAAAAAATCTTAGAGAGTTTCCTGGGACTCAGGCGGTAACTTGCTCATGGTCGTTTTATAACTAGTGTCACAGGGAGGATCTGAACTCGGGTCCTCCTATCTCCAAGTCCAGGATTCTCATTCACTGGACCACACTGCCCCTCAACCCTTAAAAGTGTACAAGATACAGGAGAAAGGGAATTCTTTATTTCTCACCCAGCAAAAGAGGTATTTAGTTTTGGCACACAGCTTTTGGCATGAAGTGTTTTGACTTTTTCTAGTCTATAAGCTTGACCAAATTGAGAATTACAGCTTTGCCTTAGTTATACTGCCAATAAATAGTCAATTAGCCAGTAGCACAAAGAGCATTAATGGTGAATTAGCAGAATGCTGTTCAAACACTTGGCTGGTCAAGATTAAATATAGTGCTATAGTCAGAATGTAGTTTCATATGCCTTTATTTTAATAGAGTATTTCTGAAAACTAATGTGCTTCCCCACCCCCTCAAGAGCACAATTGTAACAATGTAAAATTTTTGTCTCATTTGTGAAGAGCAGTAATATAAGTAGTAACTATAGTTGTATTCCTTGCCCTTGCAATTTTTAACTGGAACAGAGAATGGCGTTTCAGAAACTCTTAATATGTCATCCCTATTTTAGTCTCCTCTGCCTGTGTAGGAGAAGGTGGTTGGAGGAAAACTGGCAAAAAGAGATGGTGCGTCCATATAGAAGAAAACAGCCTGAACAAACAGCCTCCTTTTTTTCTGTCTGCTGGCTTGAGGAGCTGAAGTTTAGCTGAAGAAGGCTCATGATTCGTGAAGATAACACTGCCCTTTTTGCCTTTGTTTTTCCCCCTTATATATGGACCAGAAATACGAGTACGCACATAGTAACTTTGGGCCAGGCCCTGGAAGCAGGCTTGGGATTTGTGTTGGTGGCAACAGAAGGGTCAGCTTCCTGCTTCAGTTTAAAACCAGGTCCCCTTGAGAGAGCAAAGTCAGAGTCTTTCCCTGGGTGATTTTAAGTGAATTAGAAAATTGGTCATCAGATTACTCAATAATCCTTGTTTTTCTGATAGCTCGTGTGATGTGATGACCCCAATGTAAGACCCAAACAGTTGCTTAGAATCACAGTCTTTTATTAATCTCATCATGCTTTATGACATCCCAGCTAAAAGGTGAAACAGCAAGTGAATTCGCCTCCTTCAAGGATTCAAATAAAAAGAAAATTCTTTCAAGGTTTGACAGGTCACAGGCTTAGCTGTAACAGAGGGGTGTGGAACTGAATATAGCTGTTGGGTAACTAGTGCAATAGTTTCCTTCTTTGCATCTTTCTTGGCAATGTTCCCATACCCTGATTCCTGAATGCTTCCTTATTCCCACGCCTCCACTTTCCCAGGAATTACCTCTGCAGCCCTTTTAGCCCCAGGGGTCTGCTGGATAGTCCAGATCTTGGCACTGCACATCAGAAAGAAGATTCATTGGTCTCAAAAACATTTGTTAGGAACTGAGATGCTGCTGAATCCACTCAGGCCATTTGGCCCAAGAGCTTTCTGAAATGGGGTTTGGGATGGGAAGGATGGAGAGGGGAGGTTCTCTGGCCGTACATTCACTAGAAATGCCAGGATGGGGGTCCTGGTGGGAAGGGCGTGTATATCCTATGGCATATAAGGACTTTAGTGATGGCAGAACATAGTGGAGACGGAAGCAAAGGTATATAGGGCTCCTTTTCTGAAATATATATGCGTGTGTGCCATCTGTTTAGGGCTCTGTTGTCCACTGCTCCCCAGTGTTACTGAAGTGTGTGTTGGTTTGAGGAGGGGAGCGGGTGAAGGGGAGGCAAATAGGAAGTGGGTCAGATTTCTTGTACCTTATCCAGACTGTGCCTAGAACCCAGCCTCTTCCTAGTGCTTTCTTCCAAAAGCAAACAGAATTTTTAAAAAATATATTCCTCATGCCTTTTAAGGGAAGATTTGTACTTTATGCCAGTGGGTTCCTTAACGGATTGGTCAGGGTTTGGCATGGAGGTCCTGTTTCAGGGAGTGAGTAGATTGCAGAAGTGATGGGAGCAGGGTCTGAGTGTTTCCCCCAAGGTTCTCATTACTTTAAAGTTTTCCTTGATTTAAGTAGTCTGCCTTTTTCTTCCCTCCCTTTTTTTGAAACTTCTTCTTTACACTCCCTACCTCCCCAGCCCCAGCCCCAGAGGTATGCTAGATATATGCCAGTGGGAAGACAAAGCAAAAAACTGCCAAGACAGATACCCATCCCCACCCTCTCCTCCCCTTCCAGCCACTCCCTGGTCTGAAGCTCTGGCTCCTGATTTTAAACACATGCCTTCCCATTCCTTCCCCTCCTTTCCTTCCCTACCCCCCTTAGCCTCCCTGCCCCCCCCCCAGCTAACTTCAGGGGAAGGAGGGACTTTTACCTACCTCATTCGAGGGGCCCAGGGAGGTTGGGCTATAGGGTTATTTTGGGAACAGCTCCTCGGATCTGAAGGCCTTGTTAGGGTAGCACTGACCTTTCCACCAGAGGAGGAAGGCAGGATCAGGAGAAGAGGGCGGGGGCTACAGGAGAGAGACCGGCAGACCCCACACACCCACCAGAACTGCTAAAGGAGCCAGCTGAGCATTTGGAGTGATAGCCTTGCCTTGGGGAACTTAGTACAGCCTGGGGCGCTCAGAGGGGGATTTCCCCCTTACTGGAACTGGTTAGAGAGTCTTCACCCCTATCATTTCTTTCCCCAGTGAGGTTTCTTAAAGGGACCATGCAACTTTTCCAGTCCTCCCTAGAACTGCCTCTGGAGTTACACTTTGGGGGATGTGAAATCTTTTCTGCCTGTTTGTCTTAGAAGCAACAATTCCTCTGCTCCCTCAGAGTGATTCTTGAGTGAGCGTTGGGGGTCCTCTCTGCCTGTCATTTACGGACAGACACACACTACCTACACCTTGGTTTTCTGGACTTCAGACCCGGGCAAGAGCATGTTCATACCACATTGGAGCTGCATCCTAAGTGTGAAGGGACAGCCCTGAACCAGGACTGGAAAGGGGCTGGGGGGTTGAGCCCTGGGGCTCCCCCCCAAGCTCGAGCTGGAGGGCGGAGAGGAAGCCGGGGGCTACGATGAGATGAGTGGAGGTCGCTTTGACTTTGATGATGGTGGTGCATACTGTGGGGGCTGGCAAGATGGCAAGGCCCATGGGCATGGGCTCTGCACGGGACCCAAGGGACAGGGCGAGTATTCTGGTTCCTGGAACTTTGGCTTTGAAGTGGTGGGCATCTATACCTGGCCCAGCGGCAACACCTATGAGGGTTACTGGTGCCAAGGCAAGAGGCATGGCCTGGGGATAGAGACCAAGGGGCGCTGGCTGTACAAGGGTGAGTGGACTCACGGCTTCAAGGGCCGCTATGGTACCCGACAGAGCTCAAGCAGTGGAGCCAAGTATGAGGGCACTTGGAATAACGGACTTCAGGATGGCTATGGCACTGAGACCTATGCAGATGGAGGTATGTTGGACCTGTGGCCAGCAGAGCAGCAGAGAAAATGTGGAAGGGAAGGGGGAAAGGCAATAGAGGATAGTTGACCTGGAAGACAAAAAGAGGCCTTTGGAATGTGTCACATTGAGGCAACTTGCACATATATTCTGTGCATAAAGCATTAATTGCCCTTACAGATGTGATAAAGAGAAATAGACAGGAATCAGGAAACCTGGGTTCCAGTTCTAACTCTACCACTGACTGTGTCTCTTTGGGCAAGTCACTTCCTCTTTTTATGTATCAATTTTGAGCCTCAGTTGAGGGGGTTGGACCAGGTGGTTCCTAACGTCCCTTCTCTAGCTCTGATGCTATGATAATTTACTCTAGTAGAAAGAGGAAGTGGTATGGATGATTCAAAATCATGAGAATTTTTAAAATGTTTCTGCATGGCTTTAGAATGCATGATATATTTTTGGTACCAGACTTGCTTTCTATAGGCTAACATTTAAAATAGTTTGCATCCTAGAAGCATACAATGACCGGCTCTCCACCTTCTGCTTTCTGTGAGTGTGGAACAAGCCAAGGGGAAGCAGGTCTAGCCTGAAAATTTTGCACTAGATAATCAAAAGTTGACTTAATAATGTGACGGAGTATGCAAGTAGCCTTGTTACTAAATATGGACTTGCATTTTCAGGGAGGAGATATACTTGCTAATTGATAGATATACTCTGTGTTTGTACCCACATATTGTGTGAGTATGGATGTGTGGGGCACTTCATTGACTCAGGAGTGTTGTGTAGCAAGAGATTAACAATGAGCCTAGGTGTCTGTAAAGTGTGGTGAGTTCAGAATATGTTTATTGAGAAGTGGGCGTTCAACAAGAGACTTCCAGCCACTATATTTTACTCTTTCCTTTATCAAGGAGAGAATAGGTTGTATGCTAATGGTACCATCTTGGCTTAAATAAAGTATTATGTGATATGTGTAAAGTTAGATCCATCTGTTTTGGGAAACATCTTATTTCTATTACCAATCCATCAATCTATCATTATTGCGCTCCTGTTGCATCTGACCCTGTACTCAGCACTATAAGGGATAAAGAGATATTTAAGGCAGTCTCTTCAAGACATAAGTTCAGTCTCTTTGGGCAGATAAGACTGATGTTCATGAATCCCATGTACATAACACTTTACAGTTTAGTCAACCAATCATGCACACTTTACAAAGTGCATTCCCATGCACCCTTCTTTGATCCTTACAATAACCTTGTGAGGCAAACAGTGTAAATATCTCCATTTCAGAGATAAGGAAATAGCTCAGAGAGAGAATGTGACTTGCCCATAGTCACCAGTCCAAGTAATGATGGAGTCAAGGCTGGAACCCAGGTGTTCCAAGTCCAGAACTCTTTTTGTTCTATCCTATGTAGAAAGATACAACCATTCTCCTCATCCTATTCCTTGTGTCTATAAACTATCTGAGAGCTCAGAAAACACCGCCATGCCTTCTCGGTGACTAGGTCTATAGGTTGGGCCACCCAGTTGTTTCTTCTTCCATCATTGTTACCTGTCCTTCAGCAGTTATCCTTTGGGTCATATATTTAAACAGTGGTCCAGAACGTTGCCCTGTGAGATCCTATAGGTGCACACAGAGTTGAGGGAAAACTCTGATCCCAAGGCTTGTTATGAGCTGGTTAGGGCAACATTCCTTCCTGTCATGGCCATATATAGCAAGCCTAAAAAAAGCTGCTGATTGGTGCTGGGGTGGGGGAAGGGGCAGGGGAATTCACCCTTGAAAATCAGCTCTTCAGCTATGTGCTGCCACTCTCATGGTATTTCAGAGGTTCTCTTGGAGCCCAGCATGCCTTATAGGAGATCAAACCATGGAATGTCAGAGCTGGAAAGGGCTTTAAAACATAGAATGTCATCTAAAAGGAATGTTGGAGATATTTTAGCTCAATCTTCTAATTTTATAGATGGGGAAACTGAGGCCCAGAGGAAGGGAAATAGTTTGACCAGAGTCACACAGCAATAGCACCTGCTATGTGCAAGCCACTGGGACTATGAAGATAAAAGAATAGTATCTATTTTCCTGGCATTTAGATTCTGTTTAGGAATACAACGTGTACATTATAATGACTGACACTTATATAGTGTTTTACAGTTTGCAGATCAGATAGGTTTAAAAAAATTATCCTCAAGAACTGTGTTAGGCTTCCTGTGTTAGGGTATTACCCCCATTTTACAATTAGAGAGATGAAACTCAGAAAGGTGACCCGATCTGTTCATGGTCACCCAAGGTAGTAGGTGTCTGGAGGCAGAACGTGTAGAAAAAGAAGTAAAATAGGAGGGAATAGGATGAATGATTGGAGGGGATCAGGGAAGGCTTCACAGAGAAGACAGCACCTGAGGAGAGCCTCAAAGAAAAGGGAGATTGTGAGAGGCAGAGATGAGGAGGGATGGCATGAGGGAGGATGGGAGAGGGGAAATGGGGGAAAGAGGGAATGAGGGGGGAAGGAGAAGAAGATGGGGAAGGAAAAAGGGATGATAGTGTAGGGGGAAAAGAGGGGAAGAGAGTAGTCTTCAAGCTATAGTTATATAAGCTTGATTTTGATTCCTGGGAAAATCCTAAAAGATCCTCCTTAAAGAGGATGGTTACTGAACATCTAGCAAGGGAAATGGTGCTTCATCAAAAACACGTCATACCAGGGGCAGCTAGGTATGACCCTAGGTAAGTCACCCGATTGCCTCAAAAAAAAAAAAAGAAAAAAGAAAGAAAAAGAGCAGGTAATACTTGATTAAACACATTTCCTTTTTTTTTTTGATAGACTTACCAAACTAGTAGATTAGAGTAATGCTGTAGATATAGTTTACCTAGATCTTATCAAAGCTTTCAATAAACTATCTCATACTCTTCTTGTGGAGAAGATTAGATTAAACATCAATACAGTCAGATAGATTTGAAGCTAGCTGGACTGCCAGACTGAAGGAGTGATTCAACGTCAACACAGGCAGGAAGTCGAAAATGTAGTACCTTAGGGATCTGTGCTTGACTCAATGAGATTTAACATTTTTATTGGTGACTTGGATAAAGGCATGGATGATATCTCATCAGAGAGATAGCAAGGGGGAGACAGCTAACAGTAAATGACAGGGTTAAGATCTAAAAGAATCCGCAAGGATCTTGACAGATCACAGGTTCCCCACCCCTGGAGAGAATTGGGCTTGATCTAGAAAGATAAATTGAATAGGGACAAATGCAAAGTCTTGTACTTGGGTACCCAAGAACTCAAACCAAAACCTTCACAAGTACAAGGTAGGGGAAACAAGGCTAGACAGCAATGGTTCCAAGAAAGATCCAGGAGTTTTAGTGGACTTCATGTTCAATATGAGTCAATTTGGTTTGACATCTAAAAAAACTAATGCAAACTTGGGTTTTAGGAGTACCCTGTACTCTGCCATCTTCATACCTCATTTGTAGGGTTATGTTAGTTCTAAGCTCCATGGCTTAAGGACATTGGTAAACAGGAAAAAATTAAGAAAAGGGCAACCAGGATGGTGAAGGCCTTGAGTCCATGAGGATCAGCTGAAGAACTGGGCATCTTCAGTGTGGGGAAAAAACTTAGGGGGGACATGATAGTTGTCTTCCAGTATTTGAGGGGCTGCCCTGTGGGAGAAGGATTAGATTTATTATTTGGTTGATGAAGGCAGAACCAGAAATAATATATAGAAGTTGCAAAGAGACAAATGTAGGATGTCCCAGAAAAAATGCCTGACAATGGGTTGGGAGGAAGGGAAGGGAATAAGCATTTATTAAGCACCATGCATACATGTGCCAAGTACCATGCAAAGCACTTTACAAATATTCTCTCATTTGATCCTCACAACTACCCTGGGAGGTAGGTGCTATTATTATCATCTCCATGTTTGAGGAAACTGAAGTAGGCAGAGGTTAAGTGATTTGCCCTGGATCACACAGCCAGTGGGGGTGTGAGACTGGATTTGAACTCAGGTCATCCTGACTCCAGGCCCAGCACTCTCTATAGTACTCCATTTAGCTCCCAAAATGGAATGGTCAGCTTCTGGGCGTGGTAGGTTCTCCATCCTTAGAGGTCTTCCAGCAGACAATGGGTGATCACTTGTCAGGTATGTTATAGTGGGGGTGACTTTTGAATATGAGTCAGACTAGGTGACTGCTGAACAGTCTCTTCAAACTCCCAGATTCTTTGATTCTATGCTTCTGAATTGTGAAAATGCATGGAGCAGGAATGGTGATTTGGTGGAGGGGATCCAGTTTGCCTGGAATGTAGAGTTATAAGCAGCAGTTATAAGGTACAATGGATAGAGCACTGGGCCTAGAGTCAGGAAGACTCATCTTTCTGAGTTCAAGTATGGCCTCAGATACTTACTAGCTGTGTGACCCTGGGCAAGTCACTTAACCCTGTGTACCTGAGATTCCTCATCTGTCAAATGAGCTGGAAAAGGAAATGGCAAACCATTCCAGTATCTTTGCCAAGAAAACCCCAAATGAGGTCATGAAGAGTCAGACACAGCTCGAAAATAACAACAGATACAACAAAACATGAGGATGGAAAGGTAGGTTGATGACAAATTATAGTCCCTTAAATAACAGGATGAAGAGTTTGTATTTCATAGCAATCCCCTGCTTCCTCTGAAACTCAGTTCAAGCCCCACCCTTGTGAAGCCTTTCTTTATTTCCTGAAATTGAATTCCTGAAATTTATATTTATTATATAGGTATACATATGAATATGTATGTACTGATATATGCACGTGTGATCTCAAATAGAATATAAACTTCTTGAGGGCAGGAATTGCTTCATTTTTGGCACCTAGTACAGTGCTTGTCAGTCAATATTTGTTGATTGATTCATACCAGAAACAATAGGACGTCACTGAAGGATTTTGAATAAGCGAATGACATGGTCAGATTTTTGCCTTAGGAAGTTCATTTTGGCAGCTGTGTGGGATATGGATTGAGAGAGAAGAGACTGGAAGGTGGGAGTTCAATTAGGAGGCTATTACAACAGTTCTGGTGAGGTGATGAGAGTCTGAACTAATATACTGGCCACGTGAGTGAAGAAAAAGGAAAGACGATCAGAACCAAGATTTGTGAACTGAGTGGATATTGAAGGAGAGGGAGAAAGAGGAAGTAAGAATGACTCTGGAGCTATGAACCTGGCTGGTTGGGAGAAGATAGGGGTATCCTCAGTGGAAATCAGGAAGTTTGGAACAGAAGTGAGTTTAAAGGTTAAATTCTGCTTTAGACATGTTGAATTTGAGATGTTTATGGGATAGACAGAGAAGGGAAGGGAAGGGAATGGAATTTAATTTGCCAAGTGTCTGTTAGACATATGGAACTAGTGTCCAGGAGAGAGATTAGGATTGGCTTCACATAGTCACAAAATTATAGATTTGGGAATCATCTCTGTAGATTTCATCATTGAAACTATGGAAGCTAATGAGGTCATCAAAGGAGAGAATGGAGGGGGGAAAAGATAAAGCCCAGGACAGGTCATTGGGAGGACACTCACACTTGAAATTGGATTACGATCTAGCAAAATAAACTATGAAGAAATGGTTAGATAGGTAGAAGGAGAACTAAGAGAGAAGAGCATCACCAAAGCCAAGGAATGACATGATATTCGGGAAAAGGGAGGGGTGAACAATATGAAAAACAATCTTTTCTGTCTTCTTCCCCACTGTCTGCATCCTTCCCCTATACCTCCCTTTTATTGCCTCCTTCTTCTGTAGATGTTCTGGATCTCACCTCTCTCATGGTGGGGAAGTGGGTGGGTATTGTATTTTACGTTGTAAGGTATTGGATGATAGAGTTAGGATTCTAAAACTATCTGGACAGGCTAGAACAATGGGCCCAAGAAGGTTTATGTGATTCAGTAAGAACCATGCTTAATGCAAAAGGAATGAATCATCTCTGTACATCTGTCAGCTCATTGATGCAGATATTCCTTTTAACAGTACAAATTGCAAACTTCCCATGCCTTCTCATTCTATGGGACTTTTGCCTCGTTGCCCTATCAGTCCTCCATGGGATTTCTAGCCAGCACTTGGGAAGCCTCCTTCTAGGTCTCTTAACACTCCTTGGGCACCAACGGAGCACACAGAATGGCGCTCGCTCTGTATGACCAACCCAACTCCTTTTCTGGTCTCATAACTCTGATACTACCTTTTGTGCCCAATATTCACAATTTTTGGTTGTTCATGTACTGCCTATTTATGTCTGCTATATGGTTTTCCATTGCCCTTTGAGCAAGCTGTCATTTTGATATTCTGGAGATTGTGCTATTCGTGGCATGATTTATAGTTATAGGTTATCATTGGAAGACTAATGGTTTTAAAAAGCTGCAATTTTTTTGAGAGAGAAATTTGGGGTCACTGAGAAATAGTTTAATGCTTTCAAATACAATCCAGCCTATTCTGTTCCTCAGGCCTAGGTCCAGTTCACACCATCTTAGAGTTGTAAAGAACCTCAAAGACCATCCAGTCTAGCCCATTCCTCATTGCTCCTCGTTCTTCCTTTTGGGACCAAACAGAATAAATCCAGCACTTCTTCTGTATGATGGCCTTCAAATACCTGAAGATGCCTAGCGCATCCTCTTAAGTCTTCACATCTCTGAGCTAAATAACCCCAATTATTCTGCTAACAATTTTTGTCTGCTTTCTAATCCTATCAGTGTCCTGCTTGCCTCCTCTGGTCACATTCCAGAAACATATCCTTACTAAAATATAGCACTTAGAACAGAACAAAGTATTCCACATGTTGTCTGACTAGGGCAGAGTATGATAATAGGATTATCATCTCCCTTGTACTAGACAGTATGCCTCCTTTAATACAGCCTGGAGTAATATTAACCTTCCTGACTGCCTTGTCACACTTCTAACTCATATGAGTTTGCCGTCTGCTTAAAAACTCTGGATTTTTTTTTTCATCTGCACATCTAGCAATGTCTCTCTCATCTTCTTCTTGTAAAGCTGATTGTTTTGGAATCTAGATGAAAGCTTTGCTTTTATCCCTGTTAAATTGTATTTTATAAGACTTGGCCCATTGTTCTAGGCTGTCAAGATATTTTTGGATCCTAAATCTGTCATCTAATGTTTTAACTATTTCTCCCAGTTTCATTATCTGCAAATTTGACGAGCGTACCATCTATGCCTCCATGTATGTTATTGATAAAAATATTTAATAATATTTTTATTAATAATATAGCCACAGACATATTCATGGGGCAGTCTGCTGAAGACCTCTTTCCAAGTTTACATCAATCCATGAATGATGACTCTTTGGATCTGGTTAATCATACAGCTCTAATTGTGCTATCATCTATTTCATATCTAATGATATTGTCCACAAGAATAGAATAAGAGACTTAGTTAAATTATTGACTAAAATATAGGTCTCTTATGCCTACAACATTCCCCTTAGAGGAGGAGGAGGAGGAGGAGGAGAAGAAGAAGAAGAAGAAGAAGAAGAAGAAGAAGAAGAAGAAGAAGAAAGGAGGAGGAGGAGGAAGAGAGAAGGAAGAAGAAAGACAAATGAGTTTTATCTTGGATGAACTCTTCTTCATATTCATCTATATATATCTCTCTAAGATATGTATTTATATGGAACAGCTTCATGGGATGTCCATCTATCTATATAGTATAGTCTTCGGGAGTGGGGAACCTGCTCTTGAGAAACTTATAATCTATTAAAAGGGATGAGACAAATAATAACATTTATATAGCACTTTAAGGGTTATGAAGTGCTTGAGGCAGCCAGGTGATGCAGTGGATAAAGCACCAGCCCTGGAGTCAGGAGGACCTGAGTTCAAATCCATCCTCAAACACTTGAAACTTACTAGCTGTGTGACCCTGGGCAAGTCATTTAACCCCATTGCCTACCCAAAAAAAAAAAAGATTACAAATTGCTTTAGGTAAGTTGGCTCATTTGTTACTCATAACAATCCAATAAGATAGGTGCTATCATTATCCCCATCTTCCAGATAAGGAAACTGAGGCCAAAAGAGGTTGAATGACTTGCCAGGGACACACAGTTAATGTATGAGACAGAATTTGAATTCAGGTCTTGCAGACTCCAAGTCCAGCACTATGTACCATTTAGTTGCTTCAAATCACATTATCAAATACATAGACCATTATAATTAAAGTTATAATTGCATGTTTGTTCAGTCATTTCAGTCCTGTCTGATTATCCTTGACCCCATTTGGGGTTTTCTTGGTAAAGATACTGGAGTGGTTTGCCATTCCCTTTACAACTCATTTTACAGATGAGGAAATCGAGGCAAACAGGGTTAAAGTGATTTGCCAAAGGTCACACGGCTAGTAAGTGGCTGAGGCCGGATTTGAACCTAGCACTCTCTGCCACCTGGCTGCCCCATATAAGACAGGTCCAAATAAAGTGGCATTTAAAAAGGGAGAGGTCACTTGTTGCTGGGAGTTTGGCAGGGGTGATCAAAGAAAGCTCCCTGCTAGTTTGATCAGAGGTGTCTAGAAATTGGTGAGCTCACAGGTGGAACCATTCTGGCTCAGAAAATCCTTCCCATCTACTCCTTAGAAGTTAGAAGTCAAGGGTATTAGCTTTTCAAAGCACTTTCATACCATCTCATATGAGTCACCCAATGGGTAGAATGTCAGGGCAAGGATTATGAAGCCATATTGGATTGTCAGGATAGAATTTTAAAATTTAGAGCGGGATGGGGCTGTGAGAGATCACCTTGCTCAACTCCCTCCTTTTTTCAGATGATGAAACTGGAGCCCAGAAAAGTTAAGTGATTTTCATACAATTCAGCAGTGAGTGTAGAGTCTTGGGCATAGTAAATATTTAATGTTTGTTGAGTAATTGAGCATTCCCATTGTATAGATGAGAAAACCAAGACTCAGGAAAGTGAAGTCACACTTCCCTCTTTACCCTCTTTAACCTCTCATCCTTCCCCCCAAAAATAATAAATTAATTCTTATTATTTAGACCATGAATGGGAGGAAAATTTTAGGTTTCATGGTAAAGGGAGCTTTATAAATATAGCCGACATTTCTATAGGACTCTATAGTTACAAAGTGCTTTAAAAATATTAAATCATTTGATCCTTACAACCTGGTGAGGTTGGTACAAGTATTAGCATTTTATTTTATGGTGATGTAACTGAGGCCTAGAGAAGAGAAATGATTTGTCTAAGGATATATAGCGAATCAGTGACAGAACTAGAACCTGAGTCCAGGGGTTTTTGTTTTTGTTTTAAATTTTACTATTAGTTGCTTTTGTTTTTAACCCATAAGTATTTCACTATAACCACCTCTCCACCATAGAATCTGTCCTAATAACAAAGAAAAAATTTCAGCAAAGTCAACAGACACAATGATTGTAGCTGTTAGAGCTACAATCTGTGTGTGTGTGTGTGTGTGTGTGTGTGTAAAGTATACACACATACCCTGCGTACATGAAATATATTTGTATGTATATATCTCTGCGTGTATACATAAAATATGTTTATATACATATATATACATAAATGAACTTCCAAATATTTAACGCCACCACCCACCTTTTTACTGAAAGGATGAAGATGTGTTTCTTTATCAGTTCTTCAGAACCAAGATTGTTCACTACAATTCATCCATTTTTGTTGTTGTTATAATTTGCATTCTTGTAGTCATTGTGTATATCATCCTCTTAGATCTGCTTTGTTTTTTCACTATGCATCACTTCATACAAATCATCTGTATTCTTCCAAATTCCTCATATTTGTTGTTTCTTATGTTACTATATTATTCTATTACATTCACATGCTGCAATATATTTAGTCATTTCCCAGTCTTTTCCCTTTTTTTTTGGCTACCTCAAAAGTGTTGCTGTGAATATCTTATGATATCTAGGATATTTCTTGACTTCCTGGGAGTATTTGCCTAATAGTGGAATAACTTCATCAGAGGGTCTAAGCTGCTTAGTGACTCTTTGCAAGTCAATTTCCAGGTTGGTTGGACCAATCGATAGTTCTACCAACCAGCATATTCATGTACTGGTCATCCTCTAGCACCTCCAACACTATGTTTTTTGACATCTTTGTCGAGGAACCCAGGTCTTCTTCAAGCCCAGGGCTCTTTCCCTCACATCTTTCTGCCTTGCTGTCCAACTCTCAAACCATATTTCCTACAGGCAAACCCTTCCTTAATTTACTTGTGAGGCTCTGCCAAGCAGAGTGACTTTTTTATTTGCTCCTAGAGTGGATGGGACTAGAAGGGAAGTGTGTCTTTAACCCTGGAGAAGAGCCAAGTCAGCATTCAGGATGTATTTCTAAACTTAGAAGATTTAGAATTGGCAAGGACCTTAGGGATTATGTGGTCCAATACCCTTATTTTGCAAATGGGAAAATTGAGACCTAGAGAGACTGACATGCTCAAAGATATGTAGATATGAAGTCAGTTCCCCTGACTTCAAATCCCTTGTTTTTTGGTTTTCTGCTACACCAACCATGGTCTCTCAGCCCATCAGACCTTCAGAAAGGCAGGATGGTATAAAGATAAGAGCACTAGCCTGGGAGTTTAGCTCATACCAAGCCATGTCAGCTTCAGTCTGGAAGGCTGTCAGCACTCTGGGGGAGGGGATAGGGAAGATGTCAGTCTCATTGTCAAGTATTTCTGTGAAGTGTAATGGGTAATTAATTAAAGATTGTCTGAAAGCCAAGGCATATTGGAGCCATGAGGTCCTAGGGTCAGAGTTCTCTTCTCCATAATATGCAACCCAATCCTTTCTACCCAGAGTGTAAAAATAGTCCAAATCAGCCTTGATGCTTTCGGTGGCATGCAATAGTCTCTTCAAGCCAGAGAGTGTTGACTTTCAGCACAGGCGATTTTAGATGGGAAGTGAAAGACTGTGATCCCAGGCTTGTAGATAGCAACAGAAACTTTCTACCTGCGTGAACATTCCTCATGAAGTGTAGTAGAAAGACCAGCTGGATTAGGGGCCAAAAGAACTGGAGTCCCAGCTCTGTCACTAAATCACTGTGTGCTCTTGGGAAAGTTACTTCCTTCATTTCTTCATCTGAACAATATAGATTAATAGTCCTATTGTGAGTGTGTTAATGAAAGTAAATGTTTTCTTTTAACTCTTTGGAGTCTGGTGTCTAATGTTCTATGCTACTTAGGGATAGAGGTCACATTAGGGAGGGTTTCTTGGATCATTTCCCATCTTTAGCCATACAAGGACCATCGTTGAGTCTTATCACTTAGCTCTGCTCCTGACGTGATCCAGACCATGTCTTTGCCATGAGACTGAGTCTGTCTGCAGTGTGAACTCCAGATGCCCTGATGTGAACTCTTGAGCATCTAGCCCTACCTTAGGGTCACCAGGATTCTGGTCAATTGCTCATTCCTATGTCATATGCGCTTCCATTTTAATGTCACAGACTCTGAGTTGAAATGTACCTCAAAAACTATCTTGTCTATCCTCTATCATGACAAGAGTTCACCCCCCTATAGTGTCCTAGGTTAGGAATGTGATAGTGAGATTGTCAGACCAAACCTATACTATTGTAATCTGTTCTAAGTGTCACATTTTAGAAAGGACACTGATAAATAAGAGAATGTCCTGAGGAGGGCAACAAGGCCCTAAGTTCCTGCCGTATAAGGATCTGTTGAAGTAACTGAGGAAGGCGAGACATGATAGTTGTCTTCAAGGGTTTAAAAGTCTGTCCATATGAAAAATGAATTAAGCTTGTCCTGCTTGACCCCAGAGGGTTTAACTAGGACTAGTGGGTGGAATTGGTAGAGAGAGATTTGGGCTTTTGAGAAAAGGAAGAATGACCAATCAGAGCTCTGGAAGAGAGTAGGCTGCCTGGAAAGGCAGTGAGTTCCCTAGCACTGAGTTCTTTAGGTAGAAGCTGAGCAACCACTTTTTGGATATATTGTAGGGGGGGGATTCTTTTTTTTCTTTTTTAGGCAACTAGGGTTAAGTGACTTGCCCAGGGTCACACAGTTAGTAAGTGTCAAGTGTTTGAGCTGAGGCCAGATTTGAACTCAGGTCCTCCTGACTTCAGGGCCGGTGCTCTATCCACTGTGCTACCTAGTTGCCCCGGTAGTGGGGGATTCTTGTTCAGGTATGCATTGGACAAGATGGCCTGTAAGGCCCCTTCCAACTGTGAGATTCTGTGATTCCCTAGCCAGTGATCCAGCCTCCACTTCATCATCTCTACTAAGAAGAAACTCTCCTTCCTGAGGTAGCCCATTTCTACTTTTGGACAGCCCTAATTGCCAAGAAGCTTTGCCTTATGTGAAGCCAAAAAAATGTCTGTAACTTCTAGCCTTTGCCTCGAGTTCTGCTTTCTATAACCAAGAAGAAAGAGTCTAATTCCCTTCTCTGTGTGATGGCCCTTCAAATACCTGAAGATAGCCTTCATGTCACCTTCCCTGCCACTCTTCTCTAAGCTCTGTATCCCTAGTTTTTTTTTTTTTGGCTAGGCAATGGGGTTAAGTGACTTGCCTAGGGTCACACAGCTACTAAGTGTTATGTGTCTGAGGCTGGGTTTGAACTCAGATCCTCCTGAATCCAGGGCTGGTGCTTATCCCTAGTTCTTTTAACTAATCTTAATATGTTATAGTCTCTAGTCCTGCGAGCCCTTTTCTGTATCTAATACAGTTTGAAAGTGTTCTTGCTAAAATGTGGTACCCCAGACTAGATAGATGTGCCTTGACCAGAACAGAGGAGAATACTGTGCCTCTTTTAGTAAGGCCTAACATACCATTACATTTGGGGATTGCCAGGTTACATTGTTGAATCCTATTGAGGTTGTAGTCCACAAATACCAAACATTACTCCCCCTCCCCATCAATCTTTTTTACATAAACTATTATCTAGACATGTTTTTCTTATCCTGTGCTTATAAAGTTGATTGTTTGCACCCAAGGGTAGGCCTTTGCACTGATCTCCATTAAATTTCATTTTATTAAAAAAAGAAAAAAAGAAAAAAAAGGAAAAAAATTCATTTTATTAAATTTGTCCTATTGTTCTAACATGTTGAGGTTTTTTGGGATCCTCATTGTGTCACTCAATATGTTAGCTATCACTCCTAATCTTGTGTCAGCTACAAATTCAACAAATACAACATCAATACTTTCATTCAAATCATTGATAAAAATGTTGAACAGAAAAGGACCAAGCACAGATCTCTGGACCACTCCCTTGGAAACCTCCCCCCAAAGTGACATCATCACCAGTCCATTATCCCTCCCCTTCTTTGCAGAGGTGGGGGATTTGGTGTGGAACATCACCTATACTCTAGATTCAGCTAATATGTTAATTAGTTTTATTAGTTTTCCTGATCTCCTTCTCCCTCTTTTTTTTTTTTTAATATTGTTTGTTACAAGAGATGGTTCTCTGGGTAGGGGAAGGATATATTTGGAAATAAAGGTAATATAAAAACAAAAAAGTTCAATTTAAAAATCCATTAATGACTGACTATTCTTTAGATATGGTCACTTAACTGATTTTAAATTCACTATACTATTATCTGGACCACATCTCTCCATCTTGTCTATGTGGACAATATGAAAAATTTTAATGCCTTGCTGAAATCCAGTTATATATCATCTATGGAATTTCTCTGATTTACCAGTCAGTCTAACAAGCTTGTCAAAAAAAAGAAAAGACTAAATATAGGATCGTAGGTTAGAACTGGGAAGGACCTCAGGTCATCTAATCCTACTACTCAAAACATGGATCTCTGCTGGACAGGTAAGTAAGTGGTCATCCAGCCTTCTCTCGAATGCCTTCAGAGATAGACAGCTCACTGCCTACCAAGGCATCCCTTTCTACTGTTTGGGAGCTCTAGTTGTCAAAAAGTTCTTTTTTTATTGAACTGCCTTTCTATAACTTCCAAGGGTTCTGGTCTGTACTCTGGGACTATGGAAAACAAATCAAGTCCTTCTTATACATGCCTAATCTTTAGATATTTGAAGACAGTCAATCATATCTCTGTCAAAGTCTTGTCTTCTTCAGATTGAACACCTCTGGTTCCTTCCAGTGATCCTGTTATGGCAGGGTCCAAACTCCTTCTACATGCTGGTCACCTGGTCTAGGCTCCAGCTTAAGCAACTTCTCCCCTCCAAGATAATACTTTACTGGAAATATGAAAATGATTTCATTAAACTACCCACCCGGTATCACTGTCTTCATTTAAATCTGTTCTGGTTACTTTACTTCTGCCTTGCCTCTGACCATTAGAAATGAGTTGAAGTTTGTGCTCACCAAATCCATTCCTATCATTGAAAGGGCATTCCTAGCCTAGGTGCCAAGGTCTTTTTTCTCTAAGAGCGATGATAATGATGGTGAAGAGAGTAGGTCCTATTTCTATAGCACTCTAGGCTTTGCAGCGCACTTTCTTCACAACATCCTTGTGTATTATTATCTGTTTTACAGGTATAAAAAACAGGCTTAGAAATGTTGAAATTTTTCCATAGTAATACTGTTAGCAAATGTTTGAGTCAGGATTTGAACCTCCGTCTCCTAACTCTTTCCATTACAGTATGTCATCTCATGGAATGTTAAGAATTAAAAGGAACTTTAAGAAACCTTATAGTTCAATCCCCCAATTTTACAGAAGAAGAAAATAGAGAACACAGAGGGAATATGGTTCATCTAAAGTCACACAACTAGTGGGGAGGGGGCAGGCAAAGCCAAGATTAGAAGTCAATTCCCTGGATATCCAGTCCTATGTTCTTGTCACTGTATCATATTGTAAAATTTCTGAGGACTCATTTGAATTCCTGAAATGATATCTGTGGCACAGCCCCAAAGCAACTGTTGCCTTGCAGGAAAAAAGAACACCTTTCCAGAGTCCCAGTTTGGTTTCTGGTATGTGGAAGAGTGATTATAATGGAACAATCTCCATAAAACAAAGAATGTTAGAGCTGTGAGGGCCCCAGAAACACAGAAGGTGAGAGGACTCTTAGCATGTTAGAGGGGTCCTTAAGAAATCTTGTCCAACTCCCTCAAGTGTGGCAAAATTCCTAGCCTTTTTTTCTGCCCAGCAAGGGCAGAGTACTATGAGGCTCAGACCTCTTGCTCCTTTTCTGGGTAAGCACAATCTATGGGTTCTTCCCCAGGCATTTGAATGGAGGAAACACCCACAGCCATGGAGTCATGAATCCATTGAAGAATACGGTTAGGTGGAAAGAGGATTAGATTGTTCCATTTGACCCCAGATGACAGAATTGGACCGATGGATGCTAAGAGATTATCATATTAATTGAGGCACAAAGGAATGAGGGCACAGGCTAGGGTGATCATAGTGGTATTGAATTTGGAGGAAAAAGAAATTCATGTTTAAGTATAGGTTATATATGTAGATAACCTGAGCTCCCTTTCTACTCTGAGATTCCATGATGCTGAGATGTAGGGAGTGAGATTTCTGTTCAATATAACAATATAGCAATAGCTGTTTTCCTCACAGCTGGAGCTATCCCAAAATAGGATGGGTTGCTAGTGAAATAGTAGGTAAGGAGTTTCCCAAAACTGGAAATCTTTGAGTAGAAGATAGATGACCATTTGTCAGAGATCATAGAAAGGATTCCTATCCAGGGATGGGTTGAAATATATGACCTCTGAGTCCAGCTCAGAGGCTCTATTAACCTCCCAGGCTGTAGAACCTGAAGACTCACTTATTTTTTTTTCCTTATAATCCTTGATACAACCCACCCTGGAATAAAGAGTCAGTGCATTCCTTGCTGAGGTGGGTAGAGCAACTTTTTAAAAATTCCTGGTGGGGGATTGTCTTCATCCTGACTCTAAGATAATGGTAGGGTAAGAGATGGTGGGGGAGGTGGGTAAACAATTTTCTTATCTTAATGAAGATATTGAGTCTTAGGCTAGTAACTTTATCCACTCAAATCGATGGGGTTTGACCCAGGGTCAAGTTGAGTGAATTACACTGGTCCAATTTAAACAATCTAGTCTAGAGAGGATGACTAGGGTTAGCTGTGTGGTCTTGGGTGAGTTACTTCCAGTTGTGTGCTGCACTGGCTCATACTGACTGAGAGCCAATTACTAAATGTTCAGTGTAAGCATTACACCTTGAAACCGGCAAAAGCTACAAATCAGGGCTTGACATTGTTTTGTGGATGTCTCTAGGCTCAGCTAAGTGTTGGAATAAATGTTAGAAATGCAAATTAAACTTAAAACTGGGTCATGATTACTTCCCCCCCCCAAACAATAGCCACTTGTTAAACATTTACCAGCACAGCCCTGGTCACTCCTCATTTTGGACAATTGCCTCTTTTCTCAAATAAGAGATTGAACCAAATTATAATAGCCCATATTTCTAAATCACTTTGATGTTAACAAAGTACTTTCCTCACAACCGCCCTGTGATGTAGGTATTATTTATATCTGACAGATGAGCACCTGCCTCCCAGGATTGTTGTAGGGACCAAATGAGATAATATATGAAAAGTGCTTTGCAAACTAAACCTTAAAGTGCTATATGAACACTAGCTATTATTATTATGATTATTATTATATCTTAAAGTACCATATCAATACTTTTCATCATATCCAACTCTTTGTGACCCCATTTGAAGTTTTCTTGGCAGAGATACTGGAGTGGTTTGCCATTTCCTTCTCCAGCTCATTTTACAGAAGAGGAACTTAGGTAAAGAGGGCTAAGTGATTTGCCCAGGCTCGAAACAGCTAGTAAGCATCTGGGGCCAGATTTGAACTCATGAAGATGAGCCTTCCTGATTCCAAGCCCAGTACTTTCTCCACTGTGCCACCTAGCTACTAGTTATTGTTGTTATTATTATGTCAGCTAGGTGGTACAGTGGGGCCTGGAGTCAGGAAGACCTGAGTTCAAATATAGCCCCGGACACTTACTAGCTGTGTGACCTTGGGCAAGTCACTTAAACCTGTTTGCCTCAAGTTCTTCATCTGTAAAATGAGCTGGAGAAGCAAATGGCAAACCACTCCAGCATCTTTGCCAAGAAAACCTCAAGTGAGGTCACAAAGAGTAAGATAACTAAAAACAACTGAACCAAAAAAAGGGGGATAATAATAGTATCTACCTCACAGGATTGTTATGAGGATTAAATGAGATAATAATTATAAAGTGCTTAGTACTTGGCACATAGTAGGTGCTTTATAAATGCTTATTATTATCATTATTGTTATGAGGAAGAGGAGGATGGAAACCAGGACTCTGAGACAGGTGACTGGCACCTATTGCTAATAAATGGCAGGACTTGATCTTGAACCCAGGGCCAACTCCAAGGCCAGATTTATTTTGCACTGCCCACACTACTACTGCACGAGCCTAGCTCCCTTCAGTCCCTGCAGAGTACTATCACATTTCAGAGAGTGAGGCAGGGGCAGCCCACACCAGGTGTGACAGGTTTTGACACTTTGCTCCTGCCTCTGAAGTCTGGTTCTCTCCCTGTCATTATTCCTGGGTCTGCCAGCACAAGGGCCTCTCAGCTAGGGACCAGGAAAGTTCTTAGTATAACTGGGCTGTTTCCTGCTCTGTTGGCAGAAGCCAAGATGCCACTACAACTCTGCCTTAAAGGGACCCCACTGGCCCATTTCACCTCCAGTTCAATACACCTGCGTTTCATAAGCTGATTTCAGAGTTTGTCATTAAAATAATCATCACTCCTTTCCTCCCTGTTTTCTCTACCCTCATGTGTTCTCCTTTCTCCCTCTGTTTCCATTTATCTATCTTATTCTTTCCCTCCATTCTTCTTTCTCTCTCTCTTCCTTTCTCCTCCAAGCCAGGCAGGGGCCTCAGGTAGATTTGTAAATGAACTGAACTTTTGGCCTGATAGTAGGAGGTGCTCAGCAAAGTAGTCCTCCTAAGCTGCTGTGAAAAGACCTGGCTAGGTCAGTGCCCACTGAGGAGAAAAAGGACCCCATATTCTTGTTCCCTGAGTTACTGGCTATTGCCAGGAACTATGATTAGTCGAGGAGCAGCTAGGTGGCACAGTGGATAGAGTACTGGCCTTGGAATCAGGAAGGCTCATCTTCATGAGTTCAAATCTGACCTCAGACAATTACTAGCTATGTGACCTTGGGCAAGTCACTTCACCCTGTTTGCCACTGTTTCCTTCTCTGTAAAGTGAGCTGGAGGAGGAAATGGAAAACACTCTAGAATCTTTGCCAAGAAAACCCCAAAATGGGGTCACAAAGAGTTGGACATGACTGAAAAATAATTTAAAAGGGGAGAAAAGTGATTTGTAGATGGAGGCAAGGATCCAAGAAGAAAGAGGGTAGGGAAAGGGAGGTAGGAAGGAGTGGGGCCAATGGAATTTGGTCTGTCTTGGTTGACTTTGGGGAATATAAATGTTGTCATGTAGCTTTAAGTAGGCTTTACAGAGACAGCACTGAAGAATGCTTTAAAGTTGAGGTGGGAAATGGAGGTTTTCCTGGGAGAATTGGATTGGATACAGAAGTTTAAGGAGAAAGGAACAAGGGACATTACTATTTTTTTTTCAAACTGAAGCTGTTCAAAAGAATGAAATCACTTAGTGGTATAGTAGAAATAGCTGACTGAGAACAGGAAATTGAAGGCCCTAACTCTGCCATTAACTTTGAATGACTTTGAACAAGTTATTTCTCCTCAGATTTTCATTTCCTCCTTGGCAAAGTAGGGTTGAGGATGGAGGCAGGAGCTGAAATAGAAGAGGAGAGACGATGGTCAGATTAGATGTTCTCCTAAAGTCCCTTCTGATTCTAACATTCCATGTCCTAGCTCTGCCATGCACTTGCTATGAGAGCTTGATGAAATCATTTCTTCCTCTCTCTGGTTCTCTGTTTCTTCCTCTGAGAATGAGGATTGGACTAGGGGATGGGAATAAGCATTTATATAGCACCTACTACATGTCAGGCACTGTGCTATCTCATTTGATTCTCACAACAACCCTGTGAGGTGAGTGCTGTTATCTCCATTTTGCAGTTTAGGAAACTGAGGCAAATAGAAGTTAAGTGACTTCTCCAGGGCCACACAGCTAATAAGTGTCAAATTTGAACTCAGGTTTTCCTGACTCCAAATCCGGTATTCCATCCACTGAGCTATCAGAAGATTTCTAAGGTACTTTCCAGCTCTAATCCTATCATTTCCTCTAGTGATGATATGTTGTGATTCTTTAACAAATAAGAACTTTGGGAGTCTGAGAGGGATTTCAGGTTAACTCTGAAAGGAGGGGATAGTTTCTTCCCGTGGTTACTAAGACATGCCCTGCTCAGGTGTGTCAGGTATGGGAGTTATGAGACATGGGCTCTAGGGTTGGGCTGAGCTGACACAGAGATAGTTCTGGTAGCCATTGGCGAGAGGAGGCTTTTGTGTTTGTCATCTAGAAATCAACACCAGATTCTGTTACCAATTTCTGCTGGTAGGCAAGACCCAAACCAACCAGGCTCCTGGATCTCACTCCTGAGCTTCTCAGTGGCTACAGCACCTCTAAAATTAGTTTACAGAGGGAACAGAGCAGGACTGCCCTGGCTACAAGTACAGGCTATGCTTGAGGAGAGGAGATCTCTGCTGGAAGGCAGGAGACCTCAAGAGATAGCTCTCGTCCACCCACAATCCCAAGACCCCTATCCCGAATAATAAAAGGGCCTTCAAATTCAGTGCTGGTAGTAGGAGGAGGAGGAGGAGGAGGAGGAGGAGTAATTATTACTAATTATTACTTTTACTTACTTTTAAACTTTTATATTACTATTTTACTTTTCTTGCTAATGATATTAAAAGTAACAATAAGTGACATTTTTATAACCCTTTGAAGTGCACAAAGCACTTTAATACACGTTTGATTAATTTCATCCTTCCACTAGCTCTGTGAGGTACAGTATAAGCAGACAGGAATTTCAGGAATAATGTATATAGTCCAGCAGTACAGGAATTATCTCTCTTTCCCAGTTCAGGGCAAAAGTGACTTGCCTGTGGCCAGACAGCTAGTAAATGCCAGAAGCTCTATTCAAACCCAGGTCTTCTCGCCCCACGTTCATTACTCTCATCCATGATACTGTGATTTCTTTTAATTGGCCTCCCATTTTATACCCCATACACTTTATCATCAGTCATTCAGTGAACGTTTGTTAAACACCTTCTATGTGTTAGGCACTGTGGTATATGCTGAGGATACATATATAAAAGTGAGACCGTCTGAGAGGCAGCATAGCTTCCTTCATTGATCCATCGATCTGTCAAGAACTGGCTTCTGAGTCAGGGAGACCTGAATCTGACACACACTGACTGTGACACCCTGAGTAAGTCAATTAACTTCTCCCTGCCCCAGGCAGCTCTCTAAGACCTCTCTAAGATTGCAGAGAAGGAGCCAATTTGCTTTGGTAGAGGAAGTTCCTTATCAGGAGCTCCCAATACTGGGAAAAAAACCTCACAAGTCAGTCTGCTCCCTACCCAAAAGAACAAAAATAAAAACAAAAAAAAGGGTGAGACAGTTCCTGCCTTCTAGGAGCTTATATCCTACCAGAGGATGTGAATAGATATATAAATATAGATATATACAAAACATTTATAGTGGTTGGGCATAGGCACTAACCTCTAGAGAATCAAGAAAAGTCTCTTAAAGGAGGTATTGCTTGAGCTGAGCTTTGAAGGAAATTCTGAGTTTGAAGAGCTGGAGAAGAGAAGAGATAGCATTCCAGGTATGGGGGACAACCTGTGCGAGGTATGATAGGACATGGAAGGTCATGTGTGGATAATGGCAAGTAGGTGATTGGCTGGCGTGTTCACAGAGTGTCTTTAAGGATGAATAATATATAATTCCTGGGGGGAAATAGTCAAGGGCCAGGCTGTGATGGGCTTTAAATGCCAAGTAGAATACTGTTTTATCCTTATGCAATGGAGAACCAGTGAGGCTTCTTGAAGAGAGGAACGAGAAAGTCGGGCCTGTGCTGTAGAAGCATCACTTTGGAAGCTGCATGGAAGATGGTTAGTCAGCCGGGCAACAAACATTTATTAAGCCCTACTAATGTGCCAGGCACTGTGCTAAGCATTAGGAATGCAAAAACAATAAGTACAGAAAGGCAGTCAGAGCTCTCAAGGAACTTAAATTGTAATAGGGGAAGACAACAGATAAAAGGAAGCTCAAAAGAGTAAGGGGGTAGGTAGGTACTTGGCAGGACCATGATGGGGAAGACCAGAGATGTGAAGGCTGGTGGGAAATTTAGAGATGGCTGGCCTGAGATACGTGAGGGGAGGGCTAGGGACAACATCCTAGGATACACCCCTGCAGAGTGACCATCCTGGGTCACTATGATACAGTGACGAATGATAACCCAGTGAAGAATACTGAGGATAGGCCCAGCATAAGATCATGACAGAGCCATGTCCAGAAAGCCAAGGGAGAAAAGAGTACCCAGAAAGAGGGGATGAGCAACAATATCAAATGCTTCACAGAGGTCAAGAAACATGAGGGCTTTAAAAAAAATTGTATTTGTCCATCAAAAGGTTCTGGTGGTTGTGATTTCATGCTTTGTTGTGGCAGGACTGTTTCAAAGAATTCAGTCAGGCCACCTGTAACCCAAGTACAGGCATTTATTGGGAATGACGCCTCCAACGAGCTGAGTTCCAAGAGGAAGCAGCAACTTGGTAAGACAACACAGGCAAATTGATAGTGCAATGATGCTGATTACATGATAAAAATTATGAATATTAAAAAGGCAGGAGGTGTTGTTAAGGGATTAGGTAATGGGGAGGGGTCCTAGCCTTGGTAGAACTAAGCATGCTATTACCCACAGTGCATACAGAAAAACCCATTGGGGGGCATTCACATATGCAATGATATTATAATAAGCCTCTCTATGTCGTAAGTTTACTCTGGGTCAATTCTTTACTATTATTGCAAAGGTGCTTACTTCGGGAAAGTCCCTTCTCTTGTTTTGGGGTTCACATCCTGCTCAGGCATCCTGGTGGTGCTGCTTTCTGATTGGCTGGCTATTGTGGTCCTGTCTAAGATTAGATGGATGTGGTTGTGGTTGAGTACGTGGACAGACCTGCTGTTTCTGTGGGAAATATGAGGAATGGGTCCGGGGGCAGTGGCTAGCTAGAGGCAGTGGCTAGCTAGAAACAGTCCATCATATGGACACACGTGATGTTTCTGTGAGAAACATGAGTTCATGGACCTGTTATTCTAGTGAGCAATGAGGCATATATGAGGAAGTTAGGATATTGGTGGAGGAGGTAGATAGGGCAGTGGCTATATCTGGGGGCCTGTGGTGGGGTTAAAGCTGGACTGTGTGGTTAAATCAGGGTATGCCTGCTGTTCCGTGGGGCCCATAAGGAAGTTAGAATATTGGGTCTGGGGGAAGCTTTATTAGGATTCTATCACTGGTGGCCTAGGAGAGAGCAGTTTTAATTGAAGGGTAGGAACAGAATCCAGATAGCAAAGGGCTGGAACATGAATGAAAGGTGAGAAGGTGGAGGCAAGGGTATAGAACGCTTTTTCTAAAAGTTAAACTGTGAAAGGGAAGAGAGAGATAGGATGATAGCTTAATAGGTGGTAGGGCCAAATGTAGGATTTTTTTAAAAAGGATTAATTGGGGGAGATCTGGGCCTGTTTGTAGGGACTAGGGAAGAAGCCAGTGGACAAGGAGAGGTGGAACATCAGAGAGATGGGAGTGAAGGAAGGCAGCAAGCTCTTCATGTTACTGTGTATTATTCCCTCTAATCAGCTCTAAGTTTTAGGAGGACAGGAGTTGTCTTATCTAAACTTTGTATCACTCCTAGTGGCTATCATTTAGATGCTTTGTCTACACTTCTTGTTGAGTCATTTCTGTCCTGTCTGACTCTTCTTGACCCCATTTGAGGTTTTCTTGGCAAAGATACTGGAGTGGTTTGCCATTTCCTTCTCCAGCTCATTTTACAGATGAGGAAACTGAGGCAAACAGGGTTAAGTAACTTGCCCAAGGTCACTCAGCTAGGTCAGATTTGAATTCAGGTCTTCCAGACTCTATCCACTGTGCCACCTAGGTCTAGGTGCTCTGTATACAGTGAGCACCTAATAAATGTTTTCTGGACTGAATTGAAATCATCTAGTGAAAAATCATCTAGGGAAAAAGAACACTGAATTTCAGTTCCGCAGACTTGCTATCTGTGTGAACATTGGAAGGGCCTTTGTTTTGGTGTTTTCACTCCATATGTACTTAAGCATTTTTTAAGAGCATGATCTTGTCTTACCCTCAAAGGACAGATACCAGCACTTCTACTTCCTTTTGATTTCTCAAGAGCTAAGTTTCTACACACTTGGGAAAGGTTGGCATCCCATAATCAATTAATTAGCATTCTTTATTAAGTACATCTTTATTAGTGCCAGGCAGTATGCTGGGTGCTGCAATAGAAAAAAAACGAAAACCACTGAAGGAGGCATTGGGAACCCTGGAATTTTGTCATGGCCTTGAGCAAATTGTTGAATTTCCCTGGGCCTTGATTTTCTCTTCCTATTGTAAATGAGCTCTTCTCAGTGTCTAGGCCCAGGTTTTTATATTGATACAACCTCCTAATGAGAGAATCATATAATCCCAACCCTTCACTTTACTGATGAGAAAACTCAAGCCCAGATAATGTAAGGGAATTGCAGAAGGTCACAAAGAAAGGGAGAAGAGCTGGCAAGAAAGCCCGGGTTTCCCAATCCCCAGAGCCAGGGTTCTTTCTACTCTGCCCTGCTTGACAACCATGAGGGTTAAATGAAAGAATAGATACGAAGGTGCTTTTAAAATGGAGATGGACTATAGGAAGAATCTTGAGCACTTACTATGTGCCAGGCACTGTGCTAAGCACTTTACAAATATTGTCTCATTTGAGCCTCACAACAACTGTGGGAGGAGATAAGAAGGCTGTTATTATCTCCCCTTTATAGTGGAGGAAACTGAGGCAAGTAGAGTAACTTGCCCAGGGTCGCATAGGTGGTTAGTGTCTGACAGAGGAAATTTGCACTCAGGTCTTCTTGACTCCAGGCCTGGAGTCCATTATCCATTTTACTATCTGGATGTCCCCTGGAAGGGACCGTAGAGATGACCTAATCCATTCTCTTCACATTATTGATGGGGAAACTGAGTCTCCAAGTGGGCAAGTGACTCAATCAGTGTCACATAGGCAATCAGAGATAAAGCTAAAACTTGGATTAGGACCCAGATCTTATTCAGTCACATGCTCTGTGTCCTGGGATTTATAGGTGGCTGTTCCCACCTGGGCCCAGGCACTAACCTTATTTTTCTTCTCTCTCCTTAGGAACATATCAAGGCCAGTTTACTAATGGCATGCGCCATGGTTATGGCATCCGGCAGAGCGTCCCATATGGCATGGCAGTGGTAGTCCGTTCACCACTCCGAACATCCCTCTCTTCCCTACGAAGTGAACACAGCAATGGAACCCTGGCCCAGCAGGATGCTCCCTCCACCCCCATGGATGGCACCACTGTGGCTACCCCCACCATCTCTCGTGGTGGCTTTGCCCTCAGCCTCTATGCCAATGCAGAGGCTGCTGCCAAGCTCCCTCGGGGCAGTGGTGGTTTCTTCCAGAGAGGTTCCCTACTGGGGAAACTGAGGCGCTCAGAGTCACGGAACTCTCTGGCCAGCCAGAAGAGCCGGGTCAGCTTCCTGAAGAGTGACCTGAGTTCAGCAGCCAGTGATGCAGCCTCCACTACCAGCCTGGGAGAAGGGGCTGAGGCAGAGGACTTTGCCCCATTTGAGTCTGACATTGATGCTACCACCACAGAGACCTACATGGGTGAGTGGAAAAATGACAAGCGGTCAGGCTTTGGGGTCAGCGAGCGTTCCAGTGGGCTGAAGTATGAGGGTGAGTGGCTGGACAACCTGAGGCATGGCTACGGCTGTACCACCCTGCCTGATGGCAAGAAGGAGGAAGGGAAGTACAGGCACAATGTGCTGGTCAAGGGCATGAAGAAACGTGTTCTCGCTCTCAAGAGCACCAAAATCCGGCAGAAGGTGGACCATAGTGTGGAGGGGGCTCAGCGGGCAGCGGCCATTGCCCGCCAGAAGTCAGAGATTGCAGCCTCCAGGTAGGACCCAGGGGGGTTGCCAAAGATAGCAGCCAGGAGATGGGGAGGCTCTTCTGGGAGGGAGAGATTAAGCTTTGAAGGATCCAAAAGATCTTCTAGTCTGACTCCCTAATTTTACAAATGAGGAAGCAATTTGGCCAAGGTTGTACAGGTTGTTAGTAGTAGTGCTGGTATTTGAACCAATCCTATGGTCTTTCCACTATCTATACCTCTTTGCACAAGGTAAGGAAAATGAGGCTTCAGGTCAGAGAGAAATCAGGCAGATGCAATCTTATCCAAAGTTTTTTTCCACTTCTCCTCTATTGACCTTTTCTAATCAGCCCTGTTGAAATACTGGAGGGCGAACTTTCTGTCTCTCACTAAAAATACAACTAGTCCAGGCCTATCCCCAATACTGTCTTCTCTTAGCTCATTCAGAGACAGAGAGGAGTTTTCAGAAAGGCTTTACTAGTATTTTAAAGTAAGCGACAACAAACTTAAGAGTACAGAATTGGTTAGTCGTAGAACTTGGGAATCTTTTCCTAGGATAAAAGGTAGCTGATTCTATAGTGGGAAGAACAATGCATTTGGAGTCCCAGGCCTCAGCTTCTGCCACAGCTAGATCACACAGTGGATAGAGCCCTGGACCTAGATACAGGAAGACCTGAATTCTTATTAGCTATGGGATCCTGGGAAAGTCACTTAATCACCCCCCCTTTTTTTGAGGCAACTGGGGTTAAGTGACTTGCCTAGGGTCACATAGCTAGTAAGTGTCACGTTTCTGAGACCGGAATTTGAACTCAGGTCCTCCTTACTCCAGGACTGATGCTATATCCACTGTGTCACCTAGCTGCCCCTTAACTTCCCTTTGCATCAGTTTTCCTAAACTATAAAATGGGGACAATAACAGCACCTACTTCCCAGAGTTGTTGTAAGGATCAAATAAGATATTTGTAAAGTACTTAGCACATAGTAGGTACTTAATAAGTGCTAATATACTTCCTTCCAAGTACCAGGGTGTGAATCCCAGTTCTATCTCTTAGTCAATAACTTTTCCTCTCTGGGTTCTGTGTCCCCACCTGTAAAATGAGGGGATCGAACAAGGTAATTTCTAAGGGTCCTTTCACTGCTAATTCCTGCACCCAAAGAATAGTAGCCTAATGTTTCCTTAGCAACTAGCCCTATCTGGTCCACCTACAATAACTATTCAATGGAGATTTTCTTGAAAAAAAAATTCTTTTAATGAGAGTTTGCACATGGAATATCTTGTTTGTTTGGACTTAGGGTTCAGAAAATATAATTGCTTTATGTCTACCTCGTGTCTAAATCTAGCCTCACCATTTTGCATTTGCCATCTTGCCTTGGGAAAAAGCCTGGCGAGTCCTCTCACACTATCCTCACCCTCTGTGACCCCAAGCAAGGCTCTTCCCTTTTCTGTTCTTCTCATTTTCCTTCAGTAAAATGAGAGGATCAGACCTAGATGGCCTTTAAGGTACCTTTCTTGTCTGAATGCCCAAATTATAACATTCTGTGCTTTGTGCTCTAAGGTTATTTCTATCTCTAGGAGTCAGAGTCCAGAGTGAAACTGCCCATCTCTGGCAGCAAATCCCAAAGTCTGTGGAGCAAATGAGGAAGGAAAATGAAGCCGTCAAATAGCTGTCCCTTCTTGGTTTTACTCCCTGGCTTGCCCCTTCAGGGAGTTGGCCCCACAGTGCCATTCTCACTGCTCAAGGCGAAATTCTGAGCAAGCAGTTCCCATTGGAAGGGTTCTGAGAGCCATAAATAGAGATCTGAGACTCTGGGGCTTCTCTATCTCCTTCGTTGATGTAAATCTCCCTTGGATTTAGGCTGTATGGGAAGCAACCAAAGTTGCTGCTGCACTTTCCATCAGCCTGGGAATGCCTTGTTCTTTCTGGGCTGGCAAGCTTGGTGGGGGAGGGGAGGCTGTTCCTGCTTACTCTTTAGGCATGGGATAAATTTCCTATTAAGGGCAACTCTGGACTTGGAGGAAATGCAATGTTAAGGCTCTTTCCCCCTAGAGGTTCTTTCTTCTCACCCGGACCTCTTTAGGAGCTGATGAGAGGAAGAAGAAAGATAGCAGGTTACAAGGGGAAGTTCTGCTTCAGGCCAGGGTTAGACTAGAGAGGTGACCTGCTAAGGTCCCTTTGAGCTCTGGGAATCTGATTCTGAGTTGGAGACAAGCAGCAGGGTGAATCATTAACCACAGAATGTCGGGGCTGGAAGCATTGAATACCAGAGCTAAGGAGGGATTATAAAACATAGAATGTCATAGCTGGAAGTGACCTTAGAGATTGAATCTAACGCCCTTATTTTACAGAGGAAGAAATTAAATCCCAGGCATGATAAGTGGTTCACCCCGTGCCACAGATGAAGTTGGGGAAGAACATTCTCCCATGAGGTTAAGCCTGTCCATATAATCACCAGCCTCCCTGTGTCAGCCACGTGTGGTTTCCTTCTTATAATAGACCAACACTTTAAAGTACATCTTACTTAAGGTCCCCAGCTCTATGCCTCTAACTTTCAAGGACCCTAGCAGCAAAGGGCATTGGGGGGTCTTGATTCCAGTGTCTTGCCTAATGTTCTGCACAGCAATCCAGTGGAGAAGAAATTTGGTCAACTGCCCCCTTACCACTTCCCCAATATGGCATGGCCTCCAAATATAAAGAAGTTCTGAGAGCATTAGAACTGGAAAAGACCACTGAACATAGAATGTCAGAGTAGGCTAGGCCCTTTAAAAAACAGAATATGAGAACTAGAAGAAATTATGGAGATAATCTAGTCTAATCTCCTTGGTTTTGGCTTTTAAAGACTGAGTCTCCCTTCTCACCCAGGCTGGAAATGAAGGTGCCAGATCCCACTACTGATCCTCTTTGACCTGATTTATTTCCAACCTGAATCAGTTCCCCCTTCTTTATGCAACTGGGTGCGCTCCCCACTCCTTGGGGCTCTTATCTCTACTGCAGCTCAGAACTCCCCAGCTCAAGAGATGTACAAGACTCAGTCTCCCTGATAGCTGGGATTTCAGGTGTTTGCCGCTTTATGAAAAAGAAATCCAAGACCTAGAGAAGGAGAAAGAACTTGTTTGATGTCACCCAGGGAGTTAGTAACAAAGCCAGAGCTAGAATCCCAATCTTGTGGCACCATGCTGCCCAAGATAGCTTTGACTGTGGAACCCAGAGCATTCACATGAGAAACAGCATGCTGTAGATAAAGATGTTTCAGAAGACAACAAGCAGTCTCAGGGAGTTATAAGGGAAAGATCTGGGGTTGTGGGAAGGGATTCAGATTGATGATGCAAATTGTATTTTAGCCTCACTCGCTTCCTTTATCCACTTGACTCACTTATGCCTGGGCTCTAAATTGTAGGACCCTTTTGAAGTGCAAAGGATATAGAGCTGAAGCTTAGTCATAGGTTTCCACTCAAACCTGTCTGGTTGCAGGCCAAATGTCCACAAGTGCCTGGTGCTGTGATCCATCCGCACTGTTGGGAAGGAAGGGGGAGCTGGATGGCAGTTCCTGTAAGCCACTAGCCCCAAGGAGGGCACCAGCTTCTCTGCCATGCTATGTGAGCAAATATAAGCAGAGAGAAACAAGGGGTGTCCACAGTTGGTGCTCATCACATGACTGTCTAAGACCATATAGTGCTTGGGAAGGGAAAAAAGAGGAGCTGTCACTGTCACAGTGACCACACTCTACACCCCAGCTCTTGATGGCATGAGTGAACATGGGGTGAGAGGTAATGGGGTGGGGCAGGGAGAGGGCTGACAGTGTAGCCAAGTTGTTAAATTGAGCTATGTAAAAAGCATCATTAAAGCCTGGCCAGCAATTTCCTTCCAGTGAAGTCAGCAAGAATCCTAGAACATAGAATGTCAGAACTATAAGGAGCCTTAGGCCATAGACTGTCAGAGCTGGAAGGGACCTTAGAACAGGGAGTATCAGAGATGGAAAGAATCCTAGAGATTATTCAAATCTTCTCATTTTACAGATAGGGAGCCTGAGGCCCCCAAAGGGAACATGATTTAGGATCATAAGTAGAGCTAGAGGGAACCTCTTAGAATGTTGCCTGTTAGAGATGGAAGGGATCTTAGAACAGAGAATATTGCAGATAGAAAGGATCTTAATGATCAAATTCAACCCTCGCTTAGCTTATGTCCTCCACTGTAAAATGGCAGGCTTGAACTAGTCTCCAGCTCTGTTATTCTGATTCTCTTAAAATTTCATGTGTGTGAGTTCTATTTTCTTAATAAAGCTCTGAGCATCTTAAATCGATCTATCAATTAAAAACATTTATTAAGCATTTATTTTGTACTAAATGCTGGGGATACAAAGAAAGATTTAAAAAAAAAAAGAAGTTTCCATTGAAATGGGGGAGAGATCTTGTAAATAACAAGCTATACAGAAGGTAGAATAGAGATAATCTCAGAGAGGAATCCTGAACAACTCGGGGGAGAGGGCACCAGGAAAGACCTTCTGTAGAAGCTGGAGTTTGAACTGAGTTTTGAAAGAAGGCTGGAAGACCAGGAAGTGCAGGTGAGCAGGGAGAGTGGGACTCCTTCTTTATCTTGCCTAGGCAAGGAGACTGCGGTCAATAAAGACCTAATGAATTGATTTGAAAACAATGCCCTTGTCCTACATGAGGCATTCTGAAGCTTTGCAGAATGGGTCAGACATCATCTTTCCCTTTCAGCTTCTGGGATCTCCTTGGAGTCCTCAGCCCTCACCTCCATAAAGAACGCAAGCCAAAGCCTTTCGGAAATTCTCCAGTTTCTCAGGAGTGTCTCATAACTGGCCCCCTCCCACCAGGTGTCAGGCAGACATCATGTGAGTTATAGAGTGTTTCTTTTCAACAGAGTAGTGCCTTCACACTCTCTCAGCAGTATTCCTCAGAAGGCCCAGCTGTTAGGGCTCACATGCCTGGGGATATCTGGGGGCTGGGCCTCCTGCCTGGCCAACTTCCCTTCTTTGTTCAGACCTAACTGACTCCCTTGGGGCCTTAAAGTCTATACCCAGTTCAGACTACACCCTCTCAGAGCTCTCACTTAAAATAAGGTGTGGTGAGGTACATCTTCCCATAACTCCCAGGCAAAGCGCATCATCCCTCCCTCCCTTTGCCTCAGATCTCTGTGTGCTCAGGACTTCATGTAGGCTGGAACGGGGCCCAGCCCCAGCCCCTGACCCAGGATGGTGGCGGGTGGTGTGGATGACGTTCCGAAAAGCCCTGGAGTCAGCAGACATTCCCTGTCTAAATATGGGAAAGCATCGGAGCACTGGTTTAGCTGAGCCTGGGGGGAATGTGACAGCTGAGGAGTGGAGCCTGCCCATGAAATTCCAGCCCCCCTCAGCCTGTGTCTCTCCTTTCTCTTCCCCCACCATCCCAGGTGGGGCCCCGCCTCAGCATTCCAGTGAGCAAGATCCTTCCAGAACTACCCCCGTGTCACAGACACCCCTTGGCCCTGCCCCCACCACCATCTGGACCTTCTTAAGGGCTTAGAATCAGGTCTGAAAACTGATAAAGCCAGTGGGGGTGGGGAAGGGGAGGGCAGGGAAGGAGGGAAGGAATTTCATCCAGCATCTTCAGTGTCTGGGTGTGGGTCCTTTTAGAGATTCAGGGAGCAGTAGGGATCGCAGAAGGAGCTGGTCTCTGAGTTCCCATCCTGGACTGGGAGTCAGAAGGCCTGGATTCTCCTCCCAGCTCCATCACCGATTAATTGGGTCAGCTGGGGCAAATCACCTGCCCTCTTTGAGGGGGGGAGAAGGAGTGAGGCCTAGATAATCTCTTAAAGTCTCTGCCAACTTGGATGTTTTGTGATTTTTGTGGCTCTCCTTTTATGTTCCCCAAGAGGGAGAGACGGGTCCTTGGGTTCGATCTGTTGAGCCTCAGACTTAAGGCAGGTTTGAGTTTTTAGTCAGTGGACACCAGCTTGCACATGTCTCCTGGGTGTGGCGGTGCCTTGGTTTGGATATTGCTGAGGATGCAGAAAAGCAGAAGCTACTCAAGGAACTTAGTCTACTTGGGAAGAGATAAGACTAGAACATGCGTAAAGGCACAGAATGTGGAAAGGACCCTAAAAGCCCATCCATTCTAGGGGTTCTTAATCTTTTTTATGTTATGGATCCCTTTGGTGGGAGGACGGGGAGGAAGAGGGAACCTGCAGCCTTTGAGGCCACATGTGGCCTTCTAGGTCCTTGAGTGCGGCCTTTTGACTGAGTCCAGCTTTTATAGAACAAATCCTTTTATTAAGGGGATTTGTTCTGTGACGTTTGGATTCAGTCAAAGGGTCGCACTTGAGGACCTGGAGGACCACATGTGCACTTGAGGCCGCAGCTTCCCCACCCCTGCCTTTGTCAGTCTGATAAAACCAGTGGGGCCCTTCTTAGAAGAATGTTTTTAAATAAGTGAAGGAAATGCTAAATTCCCATCAGACATAAGTGAAAATAAGGATGTAATTCTTTTCCCATCCAAGTTCATGGGCCCCAAGGGTCTTTGGACCTCCAGTGAACCCTTTATCTCATACAACCCCTTCATTTCATAAAGGGTGCCAAGGCTCTGTGATGGGAAGTGTCATAACCAAGGTCAAAGAGCTAGATAGCGGAACAGCGGGGATGAGAACCAAGCTGTCATGAGTCCAGTGGTATTTCCATTGCCAGTCAGCAATCTAATAGTCAATATTTATTGAGTGTTTCCTATGTGCTGAGAGGCATCATGGATAGAAAATTCCCAAAGAATCAGGAAGACCAAGGTTCAGATCTTATCTAACACCTACTGACTGGGAAAGCCATTTGTAACCTTCCTGTATATCAGGCATCTCTCTAACACTATATTTCAGAGAAGACGCTGACCTGCATTGGTAGAGGAGATAACTCATTGTGAGCTCCCTAGACAATGAAATCATAGGTCCTACTATCCCTATTTCTATGTCCTAAAGGTTCATGGTCAGGCGCCCCAGGTTTGGGCTGCCCACCTCTTCCCCCAGCAGGATTCCCCGCTCTCATCATCCTTACTTTTTCAGGAGTGCTGCTGAATGTGCTCAGTCATGAGAATATATGCACACACACACACATACACACACACACCACCCCTGTAGTGCCTATATCACTAGCAGTTTCTGGGAGGAGGATGGGGGTAGGGTGTTGGGAAAAAAGAGACTGATCCTTTGGCCTGGCCCAGAGAGAAGGTCTGTTCACTAACACTGATGGAGTCTGGCTTCTCCTGGCCCAGGGCTCAGGTCATGTCCCCACTGAGTACCTCATGACAATAACAACTCTTGGATGGAGTTTAGAGAATGCAAAATGAGCAATCCAGTCCCTGTCAAAGTTTGTTTAGGACAAAACAAAGGTATTGTTAACAAATGTGCAAGGAGGGCCCAGAGATGGAAATGATTTGCCTAAGGTCACATATCAAGTTAGTAGCAAAGCCTGAAGAGAACCCTGGTCTCCTGATTTCTGGTCTAGAGTTCCTTAAACTCTAGGAGGAAGCTTCTATGTGCCCCCCCCCTTGTTAATTAAGAGTTCTGGGCCACCACCTTTCTGTCACAGGACAGTCTATGGTAATTAAACTGATTTTTTGCTTATGATTTCTCATTTCTATTCATTGATTTCTTCATCTGTAAAATGAGGGGGTCAGGTGCAAGGATTCTTAACCTGGGGCCCGTAAACTTTTTAAAAAAAACATTTTGATAACTGTAGAACAATGTAATTGGTTTCTTTTATAATCATATGTATTTTATGCATTTAAAAACTTTATCATGAGAAGGGGTCCATAGGCTTCAGCAGATTGCTAAAGGAGTCCATAACAAACAAAATCATAAATCTTAACAAGGCTAAGAATCCCTGGGTTAGGGGATGTCTAAGATACTTCCCAGCTTAATATGTTTTGTGTGACTTCATATGTATAATGGTATTGTAGTTCTTACCTTCTCAATGGGTGAGGAAGGGAGAGAATTTGAAACTGAAAACAATGTATGTATGTGTATATATTATATATTATATATATATATATATATATATATATATATATACACATACATATATATGATATGTTTCTATAATACATTTCTATATAATTAAAAAAAAGAAAAGATCATTTGCAGATCTAAACTTTTTAGCCTTTATTCCTCTATTGACTCTTTCCCTTCTGCCTAAACACATAGTCAGGTGTCCATTATCCTTTTTAAAAAAAGTTCCTTTGATCCTGTTATTACCTCAAGCTATGATAGTCTCTTTCTTCTGGGACATTGCTAGTGGTGGTGCCAGGAATGCCTTTCTCCTTTTATTTTCCTCCTTTCCCCATCCTCCTTGCTGGGCTTCTCCCGGATCCATCTAGGTCACCCTGAGTGCTGGAAGACCTGCCACCGTGTGGACATTCTGCCCGCTTGCCTTCTCCCTTCAGCTCTTCCACCTGGCCAGAGGTGGGGGTGGTAAGAGGAGGATACCCTAACTCATCCTGGCCACTTGCCTGATCACAAGGCTTGGATGAGATGGGAGGCATCAACTCTACTCCTCCTAGTAAAATGGAGGACCACCAGGCTTTACCATCTGCCCTTCAGACCCTTGGACCTATCAGCTGGCCGCAGTGACTCAGCCTAAGGACCCCTGGGCCTTGCTCTTTGCTCCCCTCTTGAACCTTTAGGACTTCTGGCCCTTTCCCTCTATTCTGCAGCTAATCTTGCTTTGCCTCCTTCCAATGGAGTGTGAGCTCTTTGAGAACAGGGACCTTATTCCTTTTTCTGTTTGTATCCCCCAGGTCTCGCATGCAGTAAGCACTCAATAAATGCTTTTTTCATTCATTCATTCATTCAAAAGTAGTATACACTCCATAACGCCTGCTCACGCTTCAGTCGCCTGCAATCTGGCTTCCATCTCTCCCACTCCACTGAAATGGCATCGTCCAAGATCGTGAGTGAATTCCTACTTGCTAAATCTCATGACCGCTCAGTTGTCATCCTCCTGTTTCCCTTTACAGCACTGCTCTGTTGATAACCCCTTCCTTTGCTGGTCCTCTTTTCTTCCTTGAATTCCAAGGCATTTTTTCCTCTCCTCGATCTCTTCCTTTATCACCATTTCTTCATCTTTCTCTTCTTCACCAAATATGAATGTTTCTGCCCTTGGCTCTTCTCTCCTCTTTTAGAAATCTCATTCAACTCTATGGCTTTACTTTCTACCTTCATGTATACAAGCTGAGACCAAGTTACTTTAAAGGTAGCTGGATGGTGCCATGGACAGAGGGAATACAAGGTACGTACAATAGAGTGAACAAAGGCATAGAGGGAGACAAGAACAATAATAATAATAATAATAATAATAATAATAATAATAATAGCTAGTATTTATATAGCACTTATGTACCAGTTGCTTTACAACCTTCAGCTTATTTTATCCTCACAATAACTCTGGGAGGCAAGTGCTATTATTATCTCCATTTTACAGATGAGGAAACTGAGGCAGACAGAGGTTAAATGATTTGTCTAGGGTACCACAACTAGTACACAAGTGAGGCTGAATTTGAATTCAGATCCTCCTGACTCCAGGCCTAGACCTCTATCCACTGTATCACCAAGCTGCCTCATAGCCCAAGGAAAAGAATGATATATAGTGGGAAGAACATTGGACTTGAGGGGCTGGGTCAGAATCTTTGGCTCTGGCACATGCATAGATAATATTTGTAAAGTGCTTAGCATAGAGCCTAGCACATAGTCGGTGCTATGTAAATGCTAGCTATAGTGATTGTTATTATTATTGTTGTTGTTGTTATTTTCTACCTCTGTGCCTTTGTTCATACCATTTCCCCCTCTTTCCTCTTTCTTCAGATCTTAGCCTCTGACATCCTGTTCAAACCCCTGCCTCTTCCTTCTTTGACCACATACTGATCTCCAAACTCCTGTAGTGCTTACAATCATTGAATCTCAGAGATGGAAGGAAGATTCAGCCCAATTTGTACTTGATAATGAATCCCCTCCATAGCAGTGCTAGCCAAGCAGCCATCCCCCATCCCCTTGAACTCGCTACCTCCCAAGGCAGCCAGTTCATCCTACTCTCATACTGCTCTGTTGCTGGATGCAGTAACTTGTACATCATAGCAGACATTTAGTAGATGGATGGATGGATGGATGGATGGATGAATGAATGAGTGAATGAATGAAAATCAATAAAAATTTCCTAACAATTAGAGATCTCATGTTGATGTTGATCCATTAGTCACTACCTTTTGGGCTTGGTTATTCAACCTGTTCTGAAGACAACTTGCTGCCCATGCAGTTCATTTGTCCTGCACATAGGGATGTGGGAGAACAAAGAGAGTGTCTCTCTCTCTTCCATCTTACAAGGCCTGTTGCATCATAATAAATTGTTGGCTGGTTAATAAAGGACCAGACACATCAATTATATTAATCAATGCAAGAACTTTTAAAAATTTTACTATGATTTACTATAACTCCTATCTATGAACATGTACTCACATACAAATTATTATAAGCAGATGTTATAATTTTACTTTGAAATAAAAATTTTCATCCTACCATCTCTAGTATGTGCAAATGTACCATGTCGATTGACCGACTTGGTCCTTTGAGGTAGTTTTAAATTCTAGTTTTCTTTAATCAACCAGTTGATAAGGGCAACTCTTTTCTCCCTAATAGACATGTTATTCTGTTTGGAATCTTCGTTTCTTCCCCTAGAGATTAGGACAGTTGGGAGCAGTCAATGAATAGCAGGGGCCACAGAGAATAATCAATCAACATTTATTAAGTGCCTACTGTGTGCCAAGCATTATGCTAAACACTGGAATACATAATAGAGTGGTTTTGGGAGCTGGGAGCTTTTGGGGGAAATTGACAGGCAGGTACAAACATCCTGAACCCAAGGAAATACCTGCATTTCTTACAAAATGACTTGAGATGCTTTAGACAAGCAAGTGCAGCACTGGCTGTGGTGCAGGAGAAAGAGCTCTGGCCTGGGAGCTCAGAGGCCTGGATTCAAGTGCTGGCTCTGTGTGAGGGTCAACAAAGGTAACTTAGATAAAGCACTTTGCAGTCACAAAGTGCTATGGAATGCATGATTGTTATGATGTCACAAAACTTGTCTGTGCTGTCATTTGTAAAAGTTGACATTATATACTTTGGATGACAGGGAGAAAGAAATGGCCTCAAGTGAACACAACAGACATTAATTCAGCATCTATGATATACAGCCATAATCTGGGCCCTGGGGGACATATGACATTTAAGTAAGATGTGGTCCCTCCCCTTATGGAACTTACAGTGTAGCAGGGGATTAGATACCAACACAAAGAATTTTTGATAAAACAATAATTATCATCTTTCTTCTATATAATATTACCTACTTAGGTACCTAAGTGAAAGGTAATAGGTGGGGAGTCTGAGGAAGAGATGGCATGGAAAAGATGGCATTTAGGTTGAGTTTTAACAGATGGGTATGAATTCATAGTCCAAAGTGGAAGGACGGACATTCTAAGCATAAAGAACAGCATAAGCAAAGAAATGGAGGTGGGGTGTGGTGCAAGGTAGGGGGATAGCCTATTTTGGCAGAAATGTAGAGCACGTGGAAGGGAGTAGTATAAGAGAAGGCTGGAAAAATAGGGTGGCAGCAGATTTTTTAAAGTCTGGAATGCCTGTCAAAGGAATTTTCATTTCAATCACAAGGCAATGGGTGACTGGTGAACATTTTTTAACAGAAGAGTAATGCAACAGTATGTATGATGCATGAGAAAGATTATTTTGCCAATGACATAAGGGATGGTTTGGAGGTTAGGGAAAGCATAGAGGTGTGGAGAGCCATTTAGATACTATTGCATTACTTTGGGAAAGTAGTAAAATAGGCCTAGGCTGAGGTAGTAGCAAACAATCAATCAATAAGTATTCATTAAGTGCCTAGCACTGAATGCCCGGGGGCTGTCTCCAGTGGTCCTGATCGATATCTTGCCACCGGACCGACCGAGATGGCTCCAGAGGAGAAAGGGAGGCTGGTGACTCTGCACAGCCCTTCCTCACTTAAATCCAATTCACTTGCAAGTCATGGCACCACCTTCCTGATGCCATGGTCCTCTTCAAGGACAAAGGACAAACAACCTGTGAGTAGTCTGAGCTGCCCTACTGGGGAACCAACTAGCCAGTTCCACTTGGGCAACATAGCTCCTTTCATCCTTCCTTCCTTCCTTCCTTCCTTCCTTCCTTCCTTCCTTCCTTCCTTCCTTCCTTCCTTCCTTTCCTCCTTCTAGAACGAAGGGCAAACAACAGCACAATGCCCATTAGTGGGATGCAAATACGAAGAATGAAACAATATTTAACTTGCAAGGAACCAGCACTGAGAACAGAGAGGAAGTAACAGATTCAAAAGGTATGGCAGAGTTGGAAGTGACAGGATTTAGGAATTGAATGGATTTAAGAGGTAAAGGAAAAAGAAGCATCCCAAAATAACCCCAAGGTTTTTGACCAGGTAAGCAATGTTACCAATAATGGAATTTGTAAAATCAAAAAAATGGAGCAAGTTTAGGTGGAAAGATATTAAGTTCACAGAATCACAGATTTGGAAGGGACCTTTGAGCTCACCTAGTTCAACCCGTACCTGAAAGGTAATAACCTCTTCGGCATTCCATGACAAGTAGTCATCAGCCTCTATTTGAAGACCTCCAGCTTTGGGGAGCCTACCACAGTGGCTCAATAATAATGAACAATTTGCATAATACTTTTGTGTCTACAAATTGCTTTACGTGAATTATTTCACGTGAGCCTTAAGTAACTGGCAGATGGTACTGAATCAGAAGAAGAATAACCCTCATCCCTTGGAATTTGGGGTTCCCCCCACAGGGCATAATCACTCTTCCCAGATCACTCTTCTCTCAAACTAGGTGACCCAGGGGGCATCCCCTTCCCTTGGTCCAAGCGTCACCTTCACCCCTCACTCTGGAGGCTGGAAGCTTTGTTGAAATGCCTAGCACCTGAACTTGGCATTCAGTTGCCCAGGAGTCTCAGGCCTGGAGTTAAATCTCTGCTATTTAAGAATTTATAAGAGATATTAGCATCGGACTGAACCTGTGATTTCACTTACATATGGAACTCCTAGGGGCGGATATTCTCTCTACCAATGCAGATTGAGATCTTCTCTGCAGCATAAAGAGTTGTCTAAAGGACTGAGAAGTGACTTGACCAAGATCACACATAAAAGACAGAACTTGAACCCAGGTCTTCCTGGCTCAGAGGACAGCTATCTACTAGACCATGGTTGCTTCTCCATAAGAGTTATGATTTAAGTACAAATTATAAAATCCCTTCTCAGTTGGCTTAGCCCCCAGTCAGTTAAGGGAAGAAAAGATTGCTTTTCTCTGTTATGTCAGGCAGTCAGAGAAAGAAGTTTTATCCTCTGTCTCTTTATTATGTACTGCAAACCCCCTCCCTGGTTCCTCCATTGCAACACCTCAGTACATAATTAACATGCAAGAATCACAAAGAAAGTATGGTTAACCATAACTTTATATGAAACCAATCAGGAATTAGAAACAGCTTAAAGAAACAAAGAAAATTATATAGAAAATGCTCACTCACTGTAGGCACCAAGGAAAGAGGAAAAAAGAATTAAATCTTCACTATCCTTTTGTTGATCCCCAAGGGTGACAATAGCCTGCAGGATTAGTCCATTCCAACCAGCCACATTATTTTTTCCCCAATGAGCGTTCAGCAGACAAGCCTGTATGTAGTCTAGTCTCTGAACCTGCATTGAAAAAAAATGCCTACAAGGGTTTCTCTCTCTTTATCCTTATCCCTTTCCTTCTCTCCTTCTCCTTCTCCTTCTCCTTCTCCCTCTCTCCCTCTCATCCATCCTCTCTCCTCATTCTCTCTCTCTCTCTCTTTCTCTCTCTCTTCTCTCTGTCTCTGTCTCTCTGTCTCTCTCTCCCCTTCTCCCTCTCATTCACCCTTTCTCCTTCTCCCTCCCCCTCACTCTCTTATCTTCTCCTCTCCTTTCCCACTCTCTTCCTCACCTTCTCCCTCTCCTTTAACCTCTCCGTCTCTCTCTTGTTCTCCCTTTCTATCCCTTCTTTTACCTCCCCCCCTTCACTGCCTTTATTCCACTGTCATTATCCTTACTCCTTTCCAAACCCAAACTTCAACTAACTTTGTGTACCAGCGTCAACTGTTCCTCCTCCCAGTCCTTTTTGATCATTTAAAAAATGCCTTTGTGAATCTCGCTCCCAGGGTGAGGAAAGAAATATTCTGTTCAGGATTACAATTCCTAGTTTAGGTTTCACAGACTCAAACAGGCAAAGTTTGAATGAATACCTGGTTACACTTACAGCAACTCTGCAAGGTAGTTACTAAAGGTATTATTAGTATTATTTTTCCATTTTACATATGAGGAAACTGAGGTTCAGTGAGTTCAAATGACTCTCCATGGTCACATGACTAATAAGCGTCAGAGGTGGGATTAGAACCGAGATCTTCATGACTATAAATCTAACATTCTACGTGCTGGGCAATGCTGCCTCCCAACTTTTAGGCAGCTCATATTTTTAGGAATTTTTTCCTTAAATGGAATCTAAATCTGACTCTTTGTAACTTCTGCGTCCTGCTCCTGGTCCTGCCCTCTGGGACCAAACAGAGCAAATCTAACCCTTCTTCCTCAGGCTGGCCCTTAGAGCACTTGAAGACAGTCCACTTAATTCCCGGCACCACTGAGGGGCGAGGTCTGGGCTTGCATCTGTAAATCACAGCTCTGTAAATCCTTTGTGCTCCTTGGCTTCAGCCTCCTGCTTAGTCCCAGAACTGCTTTGCTTGGTACAGGAACTCCTCTTCCCTCCAAGAGTCTTGGCCCAGAACTTGATGTTGTCTAGGAACTCCTCTGTGTCTAGAAGCCTTGGTCCTGTAATTGCCCTGCTTGTGCAGCAACTACTCTGTTTTTCCAGTCATTCTGCTGCCCAACTCCCGCTGGCTCTCATTCCTACAATCCCTAGTGGAAAGCAGGGACTGTCTTCTCTGTTCCCCTCTTTTCTCCATCCATTGCCTTGTACCCAAGGTTCTTGGGGGGTCGGTGCTGCAGGGCATTGTGGCTGCAGAGCCTTTTTTCCAGGATACTGAGAAAAACGTGTGTGTCCAACCAGCTTCTGTGTCTATGTAGCTCTGTTTTACCTCCCAGGTCTGAAGACATTATTCAGACATATGACTATGTCTCAATCATTTGTAAACATGGCCTTTTAAACAATATTTACTGCTATCTTTTATTTGAAATCACCTACATTTTCCAGTGCATCCCTACTCCTCTCCTGCCATCATTTTAGATGACTTCCCTTTCTCTGTCTCAACAGACATTTTTTTCTTGTTTTTGGAATTCTGTTCTTGAGAATTTTTCATCTGTCCTCAGCCAACTTCCCCTATAGAATATTACCCCATGGAATCCTAACTACCCTTTCTCTAAATTCTTTCAAATCTGCCATCCTTAAATCAAGGGTCTGTGCTAAACAAAACCTGGCTTGCCTCTCCTTTTCTATCAGGTACTCTAAAATGGGGGACCATCTCCAGTGGTCCTGATCTATATCTTGCCACTGGACAGAGATGGCTCCGGAGGAGAAACTGAAGCTGGTGACTTTGCACAGCCCTCCCTCACTTAAATCCAATTCACTTGAAAGTCATGGCATGACCTTCCTGATGTCATGGTCCTCTGGAGAACGAAGGACAAACAACCACTCTAAAATGGAATGGTCAGTTTCTCCTCATCATTTCTATTACCTCCTAACTCCTCCTTAGTGGTCCTTAGTAGCTCAGGACATACACTAAGTTCCCCTTATTATTTCCTCTGCCTTTGATGAATGACGTTATTTTTAAGGCAAGTCAGGAATTTACTAGACATTTTGCCTCAATAGACATTCGAATGGCTGAAGTTCCTCTCCATTGCTACTATGTTGTGCCTCTGTCCCGGGTTTGAGACTTGTTTCCTGAATGCCTCATCTATTCATTTCCTTGTAGATAGAGTACTATAGTTTCTCAATCACTGATTCTCACTAAATGCCCAGTGTGTGAGACAGGTGTAGCACATAGTGGGCACTTCACTGCTCATTTCCTTCCTTCCTTCTTTCCTCCCTCTCTCTCTCCCTTCTTCTTCTTCCCTCCCCTTTCTCTTTCCCTTTCCCTTTCCCTTTCCCTTTCCCTTTCCCTTTCCCTTTCCTTTCCCTTTCTTTCCTTATGACACATCCAGGAAGATTTGTCCTGTAGGAACATAGAAATGTGGGTCGGGAGCTCAGGAGGAAGTTGAGACTGGAGAGCTATATCTGGGAGCCATTCTTATAAGGATGGCAGATGAAGCTGTCCCTGTGAACGAGATTGCCAAGGGAGTGTATAGAGAGAATACAGACAGACATTGACTTAGAAAACACCTGCCCTGAGGGTTCAGAAAGGGTTTGAGGAGCAATCACTGAATTGAAGAGTTTTCTTGGGGTCTCTATATGGTCCGTAGACTATAGTGGTCACATAGTCCAACCTATCCATGAAAGGGATCCCAATATAACACGCCCAAAAAGTGGTTGTCCAGCCTTTTGAAGACTCCCGGGGGGAGAACCCACTACCTCCCAGGACACCCATGTCACTCGTGGATGGTTCTAGCTGTAGGAAGTTTTCCCTGACATCAATCCTGACTTTACTTCTTTGTAATAGCCACCCCTTGCTCCTGTTTCTGCCCTTTGGGACAAAGAGAAGACTAACCCTTCCTCCTCGGTGCCTGAAGACAGCCATCACGTGCCCCCCCCCAGAGTCTTTTTTTCCCCCTCCAGCCTAAGCACACCTGGCTCCTTCAGCTGATTCTCATAAGACAAGGGCTCCATGATGGAGATAAAGAAAGAACAGAGAGGTAGGAGGAAAACTAAGAAAATTTTTGAAGCTAAGGAAAGAAAGAATATAATGGATAGTGGTGGCTTCCATTCTGATCTTTCTGCTATGGCTGAGAGTTCACTTAGACTAGAGTGAGCCCCGCTAATGGAGCTGTGTGTCTGGGAGGGGTGAAGCACCTGCCTTCTCTCCCCACCAGGGCATGAAAGCCCGGCTGGACTAGTGAGTGGCAGGGAGGATTAAAGGCCTGACATGGCATCTGCTCCCCCTCTCCCTGCCCTCAATTTCCCTGCCAGATCAGAGGCACCGCTGCAGGGGCTAATATTAGAAAGCTGGGGTATCCACTTCTAGGAGGCAGGCTAGGCTTTATTTTTAACCCCACCAGCCAAAAGGACCAGGCCCTCTTTGTATGTGACCTAGGAAGTCAGGAGGAAGTTGAAAGGCATTGGAAAACCCCAGGGGTGGGGTCAGGGAGGAAAGGGAGTGAAACAGCAGGTGGGAGGTGGAGTGGGGCAGAGCTCTCCTGGTGCCTGTTAAGTACCACTCATCAGTAGTCACTGTGAGTACAGACCCAGAGCGTATTCAATGTCCCAGAATCCTGGAATCAGAGATGGGGGACCTTCCGACATTCCACATGGAAAGTTAGATGCACAAAGCAAATGCTTAATAAATGCTTGTTGACTGACAGACTGACAAGTGGCCTTAGAGACCTTCTGTTGCAGGGGATCTTAACCCTTTCTGTGTCAAGAGCCCCTTTGGCAGTCTGCCAAAGCCTGTGAACCCCTTCTCAGAAGAATGGTTTTAAATGCATCAAATAAAATACAAAAGGTTACAAAGGAAATCAATTACATTGGAGTTTTTTTTAAAAAAGTTCACGGACCCTAACTTAAAAAGCCCTGACCTAGTTCAACTCTTTGATTTTATTTATTTTATAATTTTAAACATTCTATTGGTGCTTCTATATCATAATTGCTTTCTAAGGGGAACCACACCTTTCCCCCAATAGAATGCTCCTTAGTAACAGAGAAAAACAATTTAAAAAGTAAACCATCACAGCAACTCCCTCTGATAGCATTTGTACTATTCGGCACCTGCAGTCCACCACCTCTCTATTAAAAGATGGGACTGTTTCCTCCTTGGTCTCCTGGAGTCAAGATTGGTCATTGAAGTTAGCCTGGATTCTAATGCCTTTTAGCTTTATTCTCATTTATACTAGAGAAGCCATTTTACAGAAGAAATACCTGACTCCCAACCCAGGGCTTCTTCGACTAGGCCACAATCAAAAATACCTCTTTTTTAATTTGCAAAGTCCTTTCCTCACAGTGACACTGTTAGGTATGTAGGTATTACCCAGGGGTATATTGATAAGTGTTTTACAACCCGCTCTGGGGGGTGGGGAGAAGGGTCCACTTAACATACTTTTAATTTTAATCTACACTAGTAATGTTTTCTCCATCGCTTTCTGAAGTCTAGATAGTCAACAAAACAATAAACATTTGCTGATTTGTAAATTTTCACACAGTTGACTACTGGGTTTGAACTGGCTGCAGAAACAGAAACAGAAGCTCAGAAAGGGCAGAGCAGGCCCAAGTCACCATGCCTCTAGTAAGTGTTGGAGCTAATACTTAAAGTGGAAAGAGTGCAGGATTTGGGTTTGAGTCCTGTCTCTATGATATTAGACAAGTCATTTCGCCTCAGTTTCTTCACCTGTAAAAAGAGGGTGCTCGACTAGATGGTCTCAAAGTTCCCTTCTATCAATAATCAGTAAGTAATATTTATTAAGTGCCTACTATGTAGCCAGGTACCTAGGTGGCAAAGTCGATAGAGTGCTCATCCTGAAGTCAGGAAGACCTGAGTTCAAATCCAGCCTCAGACACTTATTAGCTGTATTACCTTAGGTGAGTCTTCACTCTGGTTGCCTCATTTCCCTCCTCTGTAAAATGAGCTGGAGAAGGAAATAGCAAGCCACTCCAGTATCTTGGCCCAGAAAACTCCAAATGAGGTCATGAAGAGTGGGACGTGACCCAACAATAACTATGAAAAAAATGTAACCAGGCTCAGTGCTACGTGACAGGGGTATAAATCTAGCTCTAGGACCTGTGACACTAAGTAGGAAAATAAACAAGGCCATGGGCGGAGCAGGGCAGCGAGGTGGCGCAGCGGATAGAGTGCTGAACCTGGAGCCAAGAAGGCTTAGTGTCCAGAGTTCAAATCTACGTGGCGAGTGAAGTCTCACCATTTATCCCAGCCTTGTCTCAAAATTACTTCCCAGCTCTCCATTTCCACTTCAGTGAATGAATCCTAGGTGTTTCTGACAGGGCTTGCCCGTCGCAAACCTTCACATTTCCTTTGTGTGTTCAAGGCATTGAAGGACATACAGAGTAGGCACGGCACATGGAGTCCTGGAGGCCGGAGTCAGGAAGACCCAGGTTCAAATCTGGCCTCCGAAACTTCCTAGTTGTGTGTCTTTGGGCCCATTACTTAACCTTCGTTTGCCTCAGTTTTCTCAACTGCAAAATGGGAATCATAATAGGACTTACCTCCCAGGGTTGTTGTGGGGATCAAATGAGATGATATTTGTAAAAAGGTCTTAGCACATGCTGGGCGCTGTATAAATGCTTGGTGATGGTGGTAGTGATGGAGGTGGTGGTAGTGGTATCCCTGCCCGAGGAGCTCACAGTGCAGGCAGGTCATAACCTGCAGAGGAAATAATTATAATACAAAGTGTGTATGAGGGATCTGAGGTAGTTTAGGGGTTCACAGGAGAGGAAACAGCACTCCTAGCTGAGGAACTCAAGAAAAGTCAGTATTTGAGGGGCAGCTAGGTGGCACAGTGGATAGAGCACTGGCCCTGGAGTCAGGAGGACCTGAGTTCAAATCTGGCCTCAGACACATAAAAACACTTGCCAGCTGTGTGACCCTGGGCAAGTCACTTAACCCCATTGCCCCCCAAAAAAAGGAAAGAAAGAAAAGCCAGTATTTGAGCTGGGCCTTTAAGGAAGAATAATGGCAAAAATGTTGTTGGAAAAATATTCTAGACATAGGAAGCAATGTGAACAAAGACAGCCAGGTGGGAAATTGTGCCACATGTTTAAGGAGATTCAACAGGAATTTTGTTAAAAACTTAATATATGCCTAACTGTATACTTGTCATAGTGTGTGTGTGTGTGTGTGTGTGTGTGTGTGTGTGTGTTTTCAAGCTAGTGCCAAACAGAAGTTGGGGAACCTGCCATCACAGGGCTCTCACAATATGGTCTGGGGAAAAAAGGTACGTATATGAAATAATTACAGATGACAAGGTAGTATGAACTAAGTGCTAAATAGTGGGACTGACCATAAATTCCATGGATTTTTCAGAGAAAAGAGAGATCATTGCAGCAGCATCTAGTAGATAAGGCACTGGATTTGGAATCAAGAAAAGCTGGGTACTACCTGTGTGGCCCTAGGCAAGTCAGTTAGGTTCTCTGTGCCTCAGTTTCCTCATCTATTTAATATAGGGCTTCTTAAACTTTTTCGCCTTTTAGCAGAGTTCATTGGCCTTGCGTGGTCTGAGGGCGTGTGCAGTGCCAAGTCCTTTGTGTTCAGAACCAAAGCTGCGGTGAAATTGCATGATGCGACATGGACAAGCCCTGCCAGAAACGCCTACGATTCATTACACATTTGATTTTTTTTTAAGGCGATTGGGGTTAAGTGACTTGCCCAGGGTCACACAGCTAGTAAGTGTCAGGTGTTTGGTCTGAGGCCGGATTTGAACTCAGGTCCTCCTGACTTCAGGGCTGGTGCTCTATCCACTGCGCCACCTAGCTGCCCCAAACACATTTGAATTTTAATTAATTTTTGGTGGTTGTGGGTTCAGAAATCTTTTACTGTTGCTAATATGGGGTTGTGACCCACAGTTTAAGAAGCACTAAAATGAGGGGTTTGGACTACATGGCCTTCAAGGTCCCTTCCCACTCTAACTCTATGCCTGTATGACCCATTGTGGATTTGAGTGTTATAAGCTGGATGTGGATAGAGAGGATTTGGTTGCTCAGAGAGGAAGAAGGGCATTCCAGGTGGGGTGATATGAAGGTGGGAATGAGCCACAGAGTACCTTCTCACAGTCAGGCTTGTATTACCTTGTACTCGCTTGTCTTGGGACAGAACTCCACCCCAACCAATGGGTGAAGCTTTGAGACTGGCTGGTCATTCTTTCAGCAGGAATTGTTGAGGAAGGAGCGGCTTGAGTAAACATCCAACTCTACAAGCTGGCCGCCGGCAATTTCATCCGCTGGGTTGAGTTTGCTTTTTGCATAACATAGAGAGAACTCCAGTCTTAGAAGTGCATCAACTACACCAGTTTAGACTTATGGATCTGGATGGGCTCTTCAACACAGAACATCTGGATCTAGAACGCCCATAAAATGTGGAATGTCAAATCTTGTAGGGACCTTAGATCATAGAATGTTAGAACATCAATAATCAGAGCTGCAAGGACCCTCTTCTCCTTGGTACTCTCTTCTTTCTAGGTTTTCATGGTTCTCCTCCTACCTATCTGACCATACCTTCTCAGTCTACTTTGTTGCATCCTCATCCAGGTCATGCCCATTAACTGTGGGTGCTCCACAGGGTTCTATCTTGGGCCCTTTCTTCTCCTCTGCTGTTTCACTTGCTGATCTCATCAGCTCCCATGGATTCAATTGTCAATTAATGCTGGTGATTGTCAAATTTATTTATCCAGCCACTTTCACTGGCCATCCCTCACACCTGGCATACTCTCCCTCTTCTTCTTTCCTTCCTGGCTCCTCTGGCTTCCTTCAAGTCCCAGCCAAATTCCCACCTTTTATAGGAAGCCTTTCCCCAACCCCTCAATTCTAGTGCCATCCCTCTGTTATTTCCTATCCATCTTATTTGCACATAGTTGTTTACACATTGTCTCTCCAATAGATTGTGAGCTCCTTGAAGGTAGGGACTGGTTTTTTGCTTTTCTTTGTAAACCCAGCACTCAGCACAGTGCCTGACACATAATTGGCACTTAAATGTTTATTGACTGATTGACTCTTACAATCACTGCATTAAAGTTCTGGAGATACACATAGAAAATCAAGAGAGTCTTCAGAATTCATTTTCTAAGGGCAGCGAGGTGGCGCGGGGGATAGAGCACTAGCCCTGGAGTCAGGAAGACCTGAGTTCAAACCCAGCCTCAGACACATACCACTTACTAACTGTGTGACCCTGGGCAAGTCACTTAACCCCATTGCCTAGCAAAAAAATCAATCAACAAATAAAAAGAGTTCACTTTCTAATTGGGAGATAGGAGGTTTTAGCTCCAAGGAAGATGAAAAAGCCTGGTGGTCTTTAGGGTGCATCAGCAGTCCAGAGGTCCACTATCTTGTAGGAAGGATTGTAGTTGGTGATGTTCATCCAAGCAGTTTGAGCAACCATATGCTCCATCAGTCACTGCTGGGATAGGGTAGTGAGCCTGAGGGTCAGAGTAGAGTGGGGATGATGGTAGAGGGAATAGCGCAGGGGAAGATCAGCATCTAAGGGGAAGAGGTATAGATGGGAACTGGGCAGTGATGACCAAACTCTTTCAGCCTCCCCCAGGGTCTACTTTGCTCCTCTATTCCTCTGCTGTCTTTAGACGTAAGGGTGGGGTTGTTTTTCTAGTCTCTGAGGAAATTTTTGCTAGTGTTTTGCCATATAAAAACAACTCTTTCTGTGTCTGAAAAAGATGCCTGGCTTTGCCATCCAGAGATGTATATGAGTAATAGTAATTGGCTATTGTCTTTGCTCCAGTCTTGGCCTTCCCCAAACTTGGAAGGGTTCTGTCTCACTGTGGCTTCCTCCTGGCAGTTTTCTTCAGCCTCTCCCCAAAAGCCCCACCCACCCTCAATCCTTTAGCCTGGAGGCTAGCTCCTTCCAGCGCTTCTTGCTGGGGACAAATCTCCCATTCCGGCTGCCTCGTGTATTTCACAAGACAGATCCTGACAATCCAGGAAATTCCTATCACCTCAGGGCTCAAGGCTCTCAGAGGCTGAACTGAACCAAGTAAAAGGGTTTGTCCAGGGACTCATAAGAGGTGGGCTCTAGCCAGGAAGATAAGAGTAGGGACAGGCGGAGATGGCAGTCAAAGAAGGAGAGATTCAGACATTTTAATAACCACCCCTATTGCCTCAGCATAGAGAGAAGTTTATTGTTATAAGGCACTTTACAGCCACCATCTCAGCCTTACCACAGCCCTGGGAGGTACAGAGTACAAGCCCTATTATAGAATTAAGGATGGAAAGGGATTTGCCCGAAGTCATTCAGTGAGTTAAGGACAGAGCTTGACTGATGCTGAGGACAGGCAGAGACGTCCTAGTAAATATTTAATAACTGGCACTCTGAATGCCCACTTTTTCTTAAGTCTAGATAATCAACAAAAAGAACAAATCAAGCCCTGATTTGTACCATCTGCTGATTTCCAAAGTGTAAATACTCACAATGGAAATTTAACAATCAGCTTTTTCAAACCATCACTCACTGGTTCCAGTGTCCCCTGAGTACAGGGCTCTTTTTATGATGTTGGCCTGTATCCCTGCAGAGCGGGCCAATGGAATTAGCCAATATTTGTATGCCCGTAGGAACATTTAGCTAAGCAATCCAAATGGAAACAAAAGGGAGGGAAAACCCTGAAACAGCCCTTTTCCCTGTCTGTCTATAGGACTCTGGACATTGAGACAGGGACATTCCTCATACGGGGTAGTGTGGGGTGGTAGAAAGAATATGGAGTCAGGAGAGCTGAGCGTATAGATCCCAGCTCTGACCCTAGTTTTGTGATCACTGCCAAGTTATTCTCCCTCTCTGCACCTCAATTTCCTCAGCTGTAAAATGAAGCTAATAATATTTTCCTGACTTCCTTCCTAAGGTTATTGTGAAGAAAGATAAAAAACTACGTGGGCATGTATCATCATCATCATCATCATTACCTTTTTCTAAGTGGATAGAATACTGGGCCTCCTAGAGTCAGGAAGATCTGAGTTCAAATATAGCCTCAGAAACTTACTAGCTGTGTGACCCTGGGCAAGTCACTTGACTGCTGTCTGCCTCAATTTCCTCAGCTGTAAAATGGGGATAATAGCCCCTGCCTCACGGGGTTGTTGTGAAGATCAAATGAGATAATACTTGTAAAGCACTTGGCACAATGTCTGGTGCGTAGTAATTATTTAATAAATGCCTATTCCCTTCCTCCTTTCCCCCTTACCTATGGTGGGCCAGAATAGGGATGATGGCACCAGCCACTTACTGTTTTAGTGACGTGCTTTGCCACAAGTTAGAGGTGGCTCAGCTGGCTCTGATTTGGCTATAAATGGATTTGAAGCCAAGGGACCTGGGTTTGAATCCCAGCTCTGCTATTTATTGCCCTGTGACCTTGGGCAAGTCACTTTATTCTCTGGGCCTCAGTTTCCTCATCTGTGAAATGAGGATAGTCATACTCAATAAGCTCTGAAATCATTTCCAGTTTTCCATCCTCAGATCCTGTGGGCTTTCAGTGAGGGAGCCAGGTGGCCCTGAGCTATTTAGGGGAGGAAGCTCCAGTTTCAGTAGAGGAAGCTTCTGCTATGCCCCTAGAAAGATGAATGGCTAGGTGGGGCAAATACCATAGATTGCTCCTGCAGTTGGGTTCAGCCAGGCTTCCTGACGCGACAAAAGAAGCCTGGGTTGTTCTGGAGTCCATGAGCTGAGGGATAAGTGAAGGAATGTGGATGCCAACTGCAACACATGACCTGGGGGTGGGGTGGACCACCTTCAAGTTTTGAATGCAGGGATGAACTGGGATGGGGTAGAGGAGAAAGCCTGAACTAAAATGTAGCCATGACACCTTTCAGGGTGTTCGGGACCCTGCTGACCCCCTCGTGTGGTCATCCTCGCTTCCTGTGGCCAGGTCTGCTCGCTAGAAAAGAAGGCAAAGTCTCTACCTTAAGCATGCTCACAGTCTGATGGGAGAAGGGAAGTCTCAAACAGGATAGTAACAGGAGGAAAAAAGAATGTTAGACACGGAAGAGATTTTAGAACAGAGTGTCAGAGCTGGAAAGGATCTGTGAAGAATATTGGAGTCTATAATTTTTTTTTTTACTCAAAGTATGGTTCTTATTCAAATTCAAACTTATCTCCAAAACACTGGGAAAAAATCATCAGCAGAAGGAATTACATTTCAAGTATTAAGAGAATCTAGTTTAGACTCAAAATTTTCTAAAAATGCTAAGGGGAGGCATTTAATTCAATCAACAACAGCCACCACCACCACCACTGCCATCACACTTTAACTAGGTGTTATCAAGTGTCCAGAACACAGAAGAAGTCGGCCCTCTCAAAGGAGTCACAAGATTCACATGCAGCAAATAGTAGGTTAGGGAGGTGTTTGTTTGTTTATTTTTAAATCTCAGTGATGCAGAAACTTCTGAAAATGGAGGGAGAAAAGAGGGATCTCTCTCTAGAGCTAAGTAACTAATCTTTTTTTTTTTGGCTAGGCAATGGGGTTAAGTGACTTGCCCAGGGTCGCTCAGCTAGTAAGTGTCAAGTGTCTGAGGCCAGATTTGAACTCAGCTCCTCCTGACTCCTGGGCCGGTGCTCTATCCACTGTGCCACCTAGCTGCCCCCGATAAGTGACCAATTTTATGCCCACTACCTACACGCTGGCCCTCCGCTGTGCTATCTTTCAAACATATTCCTAATAAGGAAGGCATCTCTGTAATTCTTTTTTTGTTTTGTTTTGTTTTTGCTTTTTTGGTGAGGCAATCGGGTTAAGTGACTTGCCCAAGGTCACACAGCTAGAAAGTGCCTCTGTAATTCTTAAAGCCAGAAGTGAGGTAAGTGAGGCTCCCAGAGTTAAGTGACTTGCTAGGATTTGTGGTCAGATCCAGGCCTCGTGGCTAGCCAGAAGGCGGGGGTCAGAGTGGCACTGCTTTTGGATCAGTCCTGAGGTCGGAGATGGGAAGTGCCCACACTCTTCCTGATCTCTGCATACCTCAAAGAAGTCTGGTAGGCCTTTCATCTCTGTTCTGGGGCAGGAGAAAATGAAGGTTCAAGTCATTCAGCTGATTATCAGGCCAAGTGTGGAGCCTAGCTCCCCTGATTCTTGGGGCTATGTTTTTTTCTGTTTCCCACATGATGCCTCAGTGTAAGACCAAAGCAGAAGCATCCTTCCTCCCCACCCGGTTCCCATCAGCAGTGGGGTAGGAACGGCCTATTTTGCCCTGAGAAAAGCCAAGAGGACCAAACCGTTGCCTTCCTGGCCATTCCATGGCTGTGAGCTCTCAGTAAGAAGGTTCTTATGACTTAAGAGTTAGCTACAATATGGGAAAGCAGCTAGTCCAATCCTGCTACAACCTGTTTCGGCATTTTAGGAAGGGCACCATCCTTCTCTGGGGCTCAGTTTTACCTTTCTGACAAATGGGGCAACCGCTGACACCTAGGATAGCTATCCATGGCTGGGAAGCCAGAGATAATGTGTGCCTAATATAACCTGGGGTCAGAAGGGGAGGAGGAGAGTGTTTAGGCTAGGCTAGGCTATGCGTCTCAAATGTGTCTCCCTCCCTCAGGGAGTTCAGCTGCAGGACTGTCTGCTCCCTTTCCCAGAACCACTAGCATTATTTTTAACCCTGCTGACAGTGGGGAGATAATCCCATGTGAAATCAAGAAGAGAGCTCTTCTACTCCAGTACTAACCCTTTCCCTAGGAAGACCCCCCCCCTCCACACAGCACTGCCCACCCCTCTCCCCAGAAGCCTTCTGACTCAGTACTATCCTCCTGATGGTCAGCCACCTCTAGGAAGCCCCTCCCTAGCATTTTTCTCCCCTGGATATTTGGAAGCCCCTTAGTGATTCCAGAGCTACCCATGGGATAACTAATCAGATTTTCTTGCCCTACATCTGTGTGCTTAGAATAGGGGACACATACTTTTAGGGGTAGGAAGTGGGGAGAAGGAACGGTTCAGGAACCCTGGTTCTACTACTAATTCTATGTGTGACCTTGGACAAGTCGCTTTACTCTCTCTGGACCTCAGTTTCCTCATCTGAAAAATGGGACAACAATAATTTCACTATCTCTCAGGATTATTGTGAGGGAACAAGAAACTCAAACTTTGGAATCTTTAATGTGCTATAGAAATGTGAGTTATTTGGCAATCATCCCCACTGGGGATGCCATAACCTGTCTGGCTTTGTGTTGTCGTTCTATGATTTCTTTTTCTCCTTCAAATCTTACTATAATGATAATAATCCTACAGTGCTTTACCATTTATAAAGTACTTTTCTCACAACTCTAAGCAGCGAGTAGTATAAATTTTAATATCTCCATTTATTTGGAGGTAAAATAACTTGCCCAAGGTCAAATAGCTAATAAGCATCAGAAGTGGGTTTGAATCTAGCTCTCAGCTCCAAGAAAATAGCCCTTCCTTCTACACCAGGCTGCAGGTAAACACACGGAGTATATGAAAGTCAGCATGTATTTATGTAGGCAGCAGGGGGTACTAGTGAGTTAGGCAGGCTTAGCAGCAAGTTGGGGGGCTTAGGGTGGAGTCAAGGAGGGTGTGATGGAGAAAGAGGTAGCAAGTGATAGGGGAGGGACTTCCTTGCTACCTCTCATCCTGTCTCCTTTGTAGAAGCACCCTCCCTCTTCCCTCCAGGGAATGGCTTTCTTTTGGGAACCAGTCGTCCAACTCTGGCAACCAGTGGTCAGAAAGGAGACCAAACTGCGGCTGCCCACGATTTGTTCCCTTGCAGCCTGACACTCTCACCAGCTTGGGACTTATTTCCAGGAGCAGCTGAAAGCCAAATGCACATGCTATACACTCTATTTACTGCTTTCATAGCTTTGAGCCCCCAGCTCAGCTCTCACTGATCAAACCTTTCATCTCCCTAGAAGAGCAAGGATTCTTAACCTCATTTGTGTCATGGACCCCTCTGGCAGTTATCAAAATACAGAATTAAAAAGTTCAGAGATCCCAGGTTAAGAACCCTTGCCTAGAGTAAGGATTGTTTTCTGTCTTATTGTTTCTCTGTGTGTAAGCTGCTTAGCATTTCTGATGGCCAACAGGGTTTCATAGTGGGTAAGTGAGATCTAAGTTGAGAGCCACAGATAAGGAAAGGATGAGCTTGACCCCTTGGCTAAGTGGAAATGAGGAAGAGGGCTTCACTAGGAGGTCAGAAGGAGCCCTTGAATCCATCATGGGATTGGAGCAACTCTCCCTGCTCCAGAGCCAGGTATCCCTGACACTCTCGCTGCCTTGGATATGGCACAGGATCAGTCCAGATCTTCTGATAGGCTCACACGCCTTATTTCTTGGCAGTTATCTGCTCCCATGCTTTGCTCTTGAGTTGTATCTTCCTGCTGGCCTGGCTCACCAGCATCTTTTACTCACAACTCTTTTTTTTTCCCCCCAAAGACAAGGTGGAGGTGGGGGATCAGGATAGATAAGAGTCAAGGTTGGCCCATCTGGAGTTAGTCCTTTCTACCCCAAAGGCAGTTTATAAATCCTTGTGTTGCATGGACTCCAAAGTGAGCATGCATGTGTATAGATACATATCTCTGTACATACTTATTCATGAACATTTAAATACCCACCTCAGGGAATTACCGTAACTGGACTGAGGATCCTCTTTCTGGGATCAATAGTGTTACTGTGCTGAGGTGAAAGTGCCCTGGAGAGACCTTGAGTTCTCTGCATCTTGTTTCCCCAGGACAAGTCATGCCAAGGCCAAGGCGGATGGAGCAGAGCAGGCCGCACTGGCGGCCAACAACGAGTCCAGCGTTGCACGGACCCTGGCCAGGGAGCTGTCTCCGGACTTCTACCAGCCAGGTAGGACGTGGCATGGTGGGGATAGGAAGAGGTCTGTGGCATGGGCTAGCAGAGAGAAGGCAGGTAGGAGATTTCAGGACTTTTTCTCAGATGTCTCTTAGCCAACCAAGCACCACTTTTCCAGAACACTTGATGGTTGCATGGTGCTTTCACATTCGTTGTCTCATCCAATTCTCATGACCAGCATGAGAGATAGGCAGGGCAGGTATCATAATTCACATTTTACAGGTTAGGAAGCTAAGACTCAGACCATGTCTCTGAGGTCACCAGGCTCTTTGTAGCAGAACCAGGACCCAGACCCAGGTCTTCTGACTTACAACCCAAAGCTCTCTCCACTCTATGAAACTCCCTCTATATGTGGAGAATGTGGAATTTAGGTTGGACCTTGAAGGATAGATAGAATTTCCATTTAGGGTCCTTGATCCTCTTTTTTTCAGGGGTTCCCTCTACAAATCTAGGCCAGCTCCTGGAGGTACAGGTAGGAATGTCACACAGTGCAAAGTGATGGACTTGGAGACAGGAAAACCAGAGCTTTAATCTTGCCCCAGGCAATTATTAGCTGTGTGACTCTCAAAATACATAGCCTCTCTGTGCCTCAGTTACCTTTTCTGTAAAATGAGGATAATAATAGCACCTGGCTCCCAAGGTTGTTGTGAGGATCAAATGAATTAATATATGTAAAGTCTTTTGTAAACCTTAAAGCATTATGTACATGCTAGCTACTATCATTGCTGTTATTGTTATAGCCAAGATGTGACTTCTACACAAACATCACACAAACATAATGGAAAGAGTGCATTCACATCTCGGTTCAAATTGATGCACTAACAATTTATTAGCTGTGTGACAGTGAGCAAATCACTTTATCTTTCTGAGACTCAATTTCTTCTTCTTTAAAAGGGAGTTAATAAGGGGTAGCTAGGTGCTGCAGTGGATAGAGGAATGGCCCTAGAAGGCAAGAGGCTCTGAATTTAAATCTGACCTCAGACACTTGCGAGCTGTGTGACCCTGGGCAAGTCACTTAATCCTGATTGCCTCCCTACTCCCCACCCCCCCCAAAGAAGGGAGCTAATAATATTTATATTATGAGGGCCATAGGGAATGTACTTTTTAAAACTTTAAGCATTATGTAATATTAAGTTATTATCATTATTATTATAGTCTCATTTTTTTCATCTTTGTCAGTGGGGCTCTCATAGAAATGGTCCTGGGACAAATCACTGTCATCTTAGTGGGAACAGAAATGAGGACAGTTGGGCCTATGATGTCACTGGTAGAGGAGAGTCCAGTCAAATTCAAATACAAACGGAAGCCCGTAGTTGAGCCAGGGAGTGCACAAATGAACATTATCTATATCGCATGGTATTTTTTATTTATTTTGTTAAATGTTTCCCAAAGGCATCTTTATCTGGTTCCAGCTGCACTTGAGAGTTTTGTAGGCTCTGATTTTGATGACTCTGGTAGAGAACTCCTGGATGGGGAGACTCTTAACAAGGCAGTCTTATACCTCTGCCACTTATGGTCTTAAAGAGTTGTCGAGAGCACTAAGAAGTTAGGTGACTTGTCCAGGGTCACAGAGCCAATGCAAGCAGAGGTCATCCTGGCTCCAAGGTCAGCACTCAAGCCATTATTTTATGATTGCCTCTTGCTGTCCTACTATTATTCTTTTTTTATTTAATGTCCTGTGGGCTACTGCATGGGTAGGTAAAATAACCACGGTTTCTAGTTAGGTGGTGCAGTGGAAAGAATGCTGGCCCTGGAGTCAGGAAGACCTGAGTTCAAATCCAGTCTCAGACTCTTATTAGCAGTGTGACCCTGGGCAAGTCACTTAACCCGGTTTGCCTCAGTTTCCTCATCTGTAAAATGAGCTAGAGAAGGAAATGGCAAACCACTCCAGTATCTTTGCCATGAAAACCCCAGATGGGGTCACGGAGAGTCAGACGTGACTGAAATGACTAAATAGCAACATCATAAAATAAAAGCATCAGGATGTAAACCTATCCTCTGTGTTGAGATCACTGAAAGCATCCTCAGTCCAGCTCCAATAGCAGACAGGACAACAGGGATAATATTAATCTCATACCATTTCCAGATAATTTTGATCTTCTCTGCTAAATCTCTGTATTTCGAAACCTTTCATTCCATGTAAGTTAGAAATCAATTATTTGGTGTGGTGATATTTATTTTAAAATGTGTCTTAAATTTCTTTGTATCTATCATTCTTCTCATATGATATTCTCAAGCAGAAATGGTCCTGGGAGGTCACTATTCTTTACTGTTGTTCAGTCATTTTTCAGTCATGTCTGACTCTTTATGACCCCATTTGGGGTTTTCTTGGCAAAGGTACTAGAGTGGTATGCTATTTCCTCCTCCAGTTCATTTTACAGATGAGGAAACTGAGGTAAATAGGGTGAAGTGACTTGCCCAGGGTCACATAGCTAGAAAGTATCTGAGGCCAGATCTGAACTCAGGAATATGAGTCTTCCTGACTCCAGGCCCAGCATTTTATCCACTGTTCCACCTACCTGCCTGGTATATAATTCTAACAAGCTGCTGGTATATAATTCTGCCATTTGATCAGGTCTTTGGTAGGTGCTAAATTTTTGCAACCTGCAGTCCTATGAGGCACCATTTCTATTGTTTTTTTGCATGATCTGCATCAATCACTAAATCCTAGTTTCATAAGGATAACCCTTCTCTAATTTCTGGTGGCAATAACTTGGTCCTAAATCACTGTCTCCATTCCTGTAAATGAGCCAGAATGACTCAGCTGTGTGTTTTTTATTATTATCATTATTATTCTCTCTAGGCCCTGAGTACCAGAAACGGAGGTTGCTCCAGGAGATCATAGAGAATGCTGAAAGTGTTATGGAGAATGTAGGCCGTGGAGAGGCCCCAGGCATCCAGGAGCCCCCTCCAGAGAGCCCCCAGTTGCATGAACGGGAGGCCTCCCTCCAAGGGGGTGGCACCCCAGCCCGCACCCCATCACCCTACCTTGCAGGGACACCCCCTGAGGCGAAGCGGCCTAGGCCTGGAACACAGAAGGATGGCTTCCTGAGTCCGGGAGAATGGAACGGGGAGCAGAGTCGAGAAGGCAGCCGTCCAGCGACCCCATCAGATGTCGGTGCTAGGGAGAAAAGCAGCAGGAGCCCCACAAGAACCCCTACTGACCACATAGAGATCCAGCCCCTGCAGCCACCACCCCCACATCCTACTAGGGAGCCAGAAGTAGCACACTACCAGGGGTACCACAGCTATGCTGTCCGCACATCACCCCCTGTCCCACCACCTTTCGATGAGGAAGAGGCAGACAGTGCTTCCCCCACCACACCTGCGACGCCCCCAGCCACTCCAGTGTTCAAGCCGGGCACCCAGCCTGACACAGAGGCCCTCCCAAGGGCCACCACACCCCCCAAGCCAGAGCTGAAAGCCAGGGCCCCCAAAACAGAGCCAAAGCATCCACCCTCCCCCATCAAGGCAGATACCACAAGCCACACCAAGCCCACCAGAAAACCAGAGGCCCGAGGCTCATCCAAGGGTGGGGCAAAAAAGAAGGGACGTCGAGAAGTAGCGGCTGCAGCAGCCTTGGAAGCCGAGATGGAATTGGAGGAGGTAATGCTGGCTGGGCTGGGGCTGGAGTCATCCTCCCCACATAGAAGCGGGGGCTTCTACAGAAGGGTCTATTTAGAGTCAGGTGGGATCTTAGAATTCATCTAGTCAACTCCTCTTAGTCTACAAATAAAGAAACTGAGGCTCAGAGAGGGGAATCTCATTGCCTAAAATCACTCAGGAAATAATGGCAAGATTCAAACCCAGACCGTCTGATTCCAAGCCCAGGGTTCTTTGTCACTCTACAATGGACATCTTTTCTGGCTTATAACCCCTGCAACCCAGTGATAGACAGCCAGACCTGCCAGGAAGACTCGCCAGCAGGAAGGGAAAGGATGCTTCCTGACATGTTCTCACATCCTAGAGAAAATGGGGTAGATATGGTAATGGAAAAGATTAAGGTTAAGTCTCCTTCACTGGCAGAGACGCCAAGGGGAGGTACCAAAGGCCTCAGCTTGCCTGGAAATCTTCAATAACTGGTGAGCCCCTCATCCCTGTGGGACCAGCTGTTGTTTGTGATGTCATGACAAGCAAGTGAAGTGGATTTAAGTGAGGAAGGGCTGTGCAAAGTCACCAGCCTCACTATCTCCTCTGGAGCCATCTGGGTCCATTGGCAAGCTATATAGATTAGGATGACTGGAGAGGGCCCTGGATGCAGTGGGGGGCCCTTGGCCTTTTTGAGTTAGGTGGTGCAGTGGATAGAGCACCAGCCCTGAAGTCAGGAGAACCTGAGTTCATATGTAGCCCCACTTATTAGCCATGTGACCCTGGACAAGTCACTTAACTCCGATTGCCTCCAAAAATAAAAGAAAGTAAAATGTCCGAAATACCTCTTGGCACCACATGAGATGAGTTAGGCCCTACCTAAAGGTAGGAGGATGGGTGAGGTGGCTACCAGGGGGCTCTTGCAGCCTAAATTTCTTTGATCCCATGCATGAGCACCCAGAAGATGGTCTGGGAGGGATGCCTCCCTGGAAGTTTACCCTGCGGTCCTCTCCAGACCTCTCCCTTACTCTCTTTCCCTCCAGGCTCCCAACACTGTCCTTATCTGCATGGTGATTCTGCTGAACATCGGCTTGGCCATCCTCTTTGTGCATTTTCTGACCTGATGTGGCCTTGGCTCAGGTGAGGTGGGGAGGGGAAGATGCAGGGCCGGCTTCCTCCTCCCACCAGGGTGGGAGGGGATGAGCCAAAGGGATGAGCATACTGCTTGAGTTACATGTACTCTTCCTGTTGCTTCTCAGTGCAAAGCCCTTCCCCACCCCTCAGGTGGCTTCCCAGGTCACTCTGCCCCTGGGACTGTGATACAGGTGAGATGCTTAGAAACAAGCAGAAAAAGGTGGAAGAGCCATGCTGCCTAGCCTTTGACAAGTGATGTTGCTGGATTTATCACTGGTCCCACAAGCGCGTGGGCTGATCTTTAGCTCTATAACCAGCGCTTCAGTTACAGGCTAGACCAGGGGTGGGTAACCTGTGACCTTGGGACTACATGTGGCCTTCTAGGTCCGTCACTGTGGTCTTTTGTCTGAGCCCAGGTTTTATAGAACAAATCCTTTTATTAAGGGGATTTGTTCTGTGAAGTTTGGAGTCAGTCAAAGGGACACACTTGAGGACCTAGAAGGCCATATGTGGCCTTGGGGCCATAGCTTCCCCACCCCTGGGATAGACCCTCCCCTCTGACCTCCTTCCCTGAGCCAGGGAGCCTCACCTGTGTGTGGGACTGTTGGGGAGCCTCCCCCAAAATATTCTGCTTCATAGACTGAGCCTCTACAGCCTCTCCCTGAACACTCTCTGCTGTTGAGGCCCTGGGGACTCAAGTCCCCAGATACTCCCTCTGAACACTCTGCCCTCTGGTCTAAGCCTCGGTCCCTGAGCCAAGCCCCTTAAACATCTCTTTGTGGCCTGATCTCTCAAACACTCTTTACAGACACTACCCTCTGGCCTAGGTCCCCAAACAAACTTCCCTAAAGGTGAGTCAGTGGTTCAATCTCTCTGACACTGGCCCATTACTAGCCTACATCCTGAGCCCCCTGGATGTTGCCTCGGGGCATTAATCTTCAGACACCCTCCCTATGTCCTGACTCCCTCCAACATTCTTCCCCAGCCCTGCCTCACGATCTGATACCCAGACACTCCCAAGATCCTTCTCCATGGCCTGGCCTCCTAGGGAGACACTTAGCTGGCCAGGGACAGTGTCCCTCCTTGCTCTGTAGTGGTCACCCAGCTTATTCCTTTGTGATGACTCTTGATCATTTTTTTTTTTTGCTGGCCTCAGGAGTTCCCACCCATGCAAATGTTGGATCTTTGCAATGACTGGATGCAACCGCAGCTGTGGAGAGATGCCGAGGGCGAGACACTGGACCCAGGAACTGGCCACAGGCTTTCCAGCTCTGGCAGCCCTAGACCTGAAAGAAAACTGCCCTGTGTTCTGTTTAGCTTCCCTGATCCCAATCTGGCTTGGTCCCTCCCACTCTGGGGTGAGGAGGGGCCCTCCCTCTCCAAGCCCTCTATGAACCTGAGGGTGGCATCACCCACATGAGTGTTTGTGGCTGCACCTGCATGTATACCCAGAGAAGGGGACCAGCAAACCCCCCACTCTTCCCGCTTGTCTGGCTCAGGTGCAATGGAATGACTCTTCCCACCTCCTAACCCCAAACCTTACTTTTCCAAGGCAGAGGGTTTGGTTCCACTCTCCTAGGCTGCTGCTAGCCAGCCCAGGCTCTCTTCAAGGATCCATCTAGAAAGTCAAGGAGCTGGGTAAGGGCTCTCTGACTCCAGTGGCCAGAGGCAGCTGGAAAGGAGGGTGGCATGGGGTGAGCAGAAGCAGAGAGGCCCTCACTCTCCCTCTCAGCAGGTAGATATCTGGGGCAAGGAGGGGAAAGCTGCCTTGGCTCCGGCTTGCCTCTCTCCCCTTTCTGCTTCTGGGCTGACACTGCAGAGCGAGATGACAGCTTAGACCCAGCCTACGTGCACTACCCACAAAGAAAGGGACAGGAACAAATCCATCCACTCCAGCTGCCTGAGGCCCAAGGCCATGGGGAAACCACTCTGAGCGATGGTGCCCATCCTGGCCCCATGGGCTCAGACAAAAGACCACAGCGAAGGACCTAGAAGGCCACATGTAGTCCCAAGGTCACAGGTTACCCACCCACTGTGGCAGAAGCAGGCCAGGCAGCCCAAGGAGTTTTGTCGGGATGCAAGGCTGGGTGCTTGGAGATCACTGTCTGTTTCTTGGAGTGCTTGAACATGACGTTTGGCTTGGCTGGTATAAAGATGGCACTTGCATGCGCCTACATTTAAAAGCATTTCTGTCAGTGGTGGGTCTCCCAGCGTGTGCTCTTCTGCTGTGGAGAGGTGAGCTGGGGGGGGCATCCTGAGGGGAAGGGACTCAGATCAGTGCCAGTGTCCTGGCCTACGATGAAGCAGGTGAGGAACAGAACTAGGAGCAGATGTGCACGTTATAGGAGCCCAAGTTAAGAAAGTGACATGCCTGATTTCTTTCTTGACTTTTTCCCTCTTTGATATCTGGTTTTTGGACAGCTTTCTAAGCTCCTCAGTTGGTCCCATGTGAGGAATACTGCCTCCCAGCCCTTGCCATAAAGAGGCACTATAGGGAAGGCCTTGGGTGAAATGTACCGCTCCTCCTCTCCTTCCCCTTCTCCCCGAACCTCTTCCGGCCTCCGTCCTGTGCTTGCCCGAAGCCTCCGAGATTGGGACAGAGATGGGCATAGAGGTGAAGGTGGAGGTGAGGAACGCTGTGCTTTCTCTGTAATCTCTTTTCTCTCTTTCTCTCAATACTCCTGAGCCTTGTTTCTGGACCTTGAGATCTTGAGGACGTTTGTCAACTTTGCTAAGGTCCAGATCCCAGCCGCCCTTTAGCTTGGTTTAAATCTCAGCTCGGATTTCTACACAAGGAGGTCAGAGGCACCTATCCTCTTGCTCTAGGCTGCGATGGGATGCCCAGTCTAGTTTCTATGTGATGGTGGGAATTGACCTTTCAGAGGAGGTACCTAAAAGTACCTGCTACCTCAGGCGAGAGCACCTCAATCCCCAGGACTGGCAACAAACATTTCAGGCTTGGTTCCAGCCCTGGGATGTTCCCCTCTCTGGTCATGCCTAGGTCCAGAGGATAATGGCAGGGGAGGTGCCTGTGTGCTACACCCTGGCCTGTCTCTCTCTCTCTCTTTCTGCTATACTCTGTGCGATAATAAAGTTATCTGCTCACCGACCCAGGCCAAGGCCTGTGTACTGGTTCTATATGTGGGCCAAACTCTTCTCTCAACTAAGGTGGTTGGGTGTGTGTGTGTGTGTGAGGAATATTCAGGAATAAGAGAAATCCCTGATTGTAAGTGGGGTTTAGTGAGGGAGGGGCTTGGAGGCAGGGGGATGGACCAGATGACCTCTGGTGGTGTCACCCATCCCTGGGACCCTGGGATTTAACTCTACATGACTTCACAGAATGTGTGAGAGATCCAAGAAAAGTTGCTTCTGTTTTCGGGGCGCATCTCACTCTTTCTCCTTACTGCTTCTTAGGTCCTGTTCCCTTCACATTCACTCTAAGGGGTAAGGTGATGAATGGTTCAAATTTCTCCCCTTCTCAAGCTATTTTTATGTTCATAGTGTGTGTGAGAGAGAGGGTGTTGAGGGGAGGTGGAGAGGAGGCAAGACAAGAGCAGAGGTTTAGATGTGGAAGGGGCCTTGCAGATGCCCTTGTTTTTATGTAGGAAGATGCTAAGGGTCTGAGAGAAAAAAAAAATACCCAAACTCATTTAGTAAGTGACAGAGCTGGGATTTGAATGCAGGTCTTCTGATTTCAAATCCAGTGTTCATGGAGTCCCAAAGGAAAAGTAAAATTTCAGGCATCTGTTATAAGCACCTGGGGAAATGTTTTGGGTCAGGGAGTCCTGCCCAGTGTCCAATAAGGGATACTTGACTGAGTGTGTCAGGCTGGCCCTGTCCCATAGCAGAGGAAAAGAGGGGCCTAGTGGTCTTGAGGGGGTTTCAGTCTAAGAGTCCTCGAGATATGAGTGTGAGGTGTCAGGGATGTGCTGGGAAATATTTAACACCAGCTCTCCCCTCAAAAGTATCCATGATTCACTTTTAAGTTTAATCAACATTATTAACATTCCCTTCATGACTTTCCCAGGTCTAGACAATCAACAAAATAATAAATCAAGCTCTGAGTTGTAGTATTTGCTGATTTCCAAGGCTGCTAAATTCCGGGGGGGCAGCTAGATGGCACAGTGGATAGAGCACTGGCCCTGGATTCAGGAAGACCTGAGTTCAAATCCGGCCTCCGACACTTGACACTTACTAGCTGTGTGCTCCTGACAAGTCACTTACCCCCATTGCCTTGTGAAAAAACAAAAAACAAACAAACAAAAAAACCAAAACTGATTCCAGGAAGAAAGGTGTTAGAAATCAGGGTAGGCCAAGGCTTGATTGTATAGTCTTCACGTGGTCACAAGTGGCATAATGATATAATGCTAGTCAGGAAGAGCCAAGTTCAAATCTTGCCTCCACACTTACTTAACTGTATTGACCAGGGATAAGTCACTTAGAGGCGGCTAGGTGGCGCAGTGGATAGAACTCTGGGCCTGAAGTCAAGAAAACCTGAATTCGAATGCAGCCTCAGACATTTACTAGCTGTGTGACCTTGGGCACTTAACTCTGCCTCAGTTACCTCATCTGTAAAATGGGGAGAACAATAGCACCTACCTCACAGGCTTGTTGTGACATAACGCATGTAAAGCATTTTGCAAACCTTGATGCCCTATTATTATTTTAAATGCTAGCATGACCAAGGAGTGGAAGGTGGTCATGGGAGAGAGGAAGAGAAAGGAGGTCAAGGACCTCAACCCCAATCTTCTCCCGCGGGCTAAGGCACCTGCCCAGAGCAGATGGGGAGACCTTATCCCTAATTCTCTGCGGGACTTTGGACAAGGGTCAGAGCCCCGCTCTCCTCTTCTCTGAAATAAAGAGGCTGGACAGAAGATCCCTAAGGGCCCTTCCAAAGCCAAGGGAAGCTTTCGGATCTGGTGATGGGGGAAGGTGTGAGAGGCTAATCCTCCCAGGCTGTGCTCCAGCTGCCACGTTAAGGCTTCAGAGCTCCCTACCTGGAGTGCAGAGGGATGAGGATGGTGCGAGGGAGCCCCCTGCTGGCCATCATGTGCTGCAGAGGCTTGGCTTCCCCAACAGCCTTGACTCTCTGGCTGAGGGCCTGATGGGCAGGACCAGCCCCAGCATCTGGCCCGGCTTCTCTTTCCACTCTAACCCAAGACCACACTCCCTCAAACTCCCCAGCCCTCTGCTCCCCTCCTGCCTCCCAAGCCCTGCCATAGAAAAGGCTCTGGGGGAAAGGAAGATGTGTGTGTGTGTGTGTGTGTGTGTGTGTGTGTGTGTTGTGTGTGTGTGAGGGTGAGAGTGTGTGTTATGTATGTGTGAGTGTGTGTGTTGTGTGTGGGTATGCGCTGTGTGTGTGAGGGTGAGAGTGTGTGTTGTGTGTGTGTGAGGGTGAGAGTGTGTGTTGTGTGAGTATGTGTGTTGTGTGTGGTATGTGTTGTATGTGTGGTGTGTGTGTGAATGTGTGTGTTGTGTGAGTGTGTGTGTTGTGTGTGTAAGTGAATATGTGTGGGTGTGTGTTGTGTGTGTGAGTGTGTGTATGTGTGGTGTGGTGTGTATGAGTGTGTGTGTGTGTGTGTGTGTGTGTGTGTGTGTGTTTGGGGGGGAGGGGAAGGATTACAAGCTTTCTGCAGCTCTAGAGGTGAAAGGAACCCCAGAAGCCATCTGGTCCAGCCCCACCCACTCCACCCAAACCTTTATTTTGCAGATGAAAAAACTAGTGTGGGGGAGACTTAGACTCTTTAGCTCAGCTGGCACACTGTGCCGCCTCTCAGCCGAGCTCAGCTGGCAAGGACTAGGTCATAGGATTAGTCCATGAAAAAAGGACATCTCCAGCCAAGGGGGGCTCAGGGTCTGCTCTAAATCGCATCCCAAATCTTAGCTGTTTACTACAAGGGTTCTTGTGAGGAAAGCACTTTCCAAACCTGAAAACACTACTAAACACCTACTGTGTCCAGAGTACCAGGAAAGCCACAAGGTGTAGACAAGACATGGTCCCTGCTCACATACCCATCATAGTTCACTTCTACAGCAATTTCCTCATAACACCCTGTTGAAGTGGATAAGGTATTATTATCCCCATTTTGCAGATAAGAAAACTGAGGCTTTGAAAGGTTAAATAACTCGCCAGTGACCATATAACCAGGAATTGTCTGAGGCAGGATTTGTACGCAGATAGAACTCTTGACTCCTAACACAGCACAGTACCCACTATACCAAACTGTTCCCAAGGAATCTATACTCTAGTAAGGGGAAAGGAATGTAATATACGTGGCTATAATACATGATGAGTATGTCGGTGGGGGGGGTAAGTGCAAAGTGTTACATGAAATCAGAGAGGGAAGATCAGAATTGATGGGGCACTGGGCATCAGAAGGGCCCTCCCTGATGGATGTGGCATTTGAGTAAAGCTTTAAAAGGAGCAACAATCCCAGAAGAAGAGAGGAGCTCTCATGACTCCAGAGGTGATCTGAGGGGCAATGACAGGTCTACCTACTCCCTTTAGGGCTGTAGCTTTGGCCTAAGTTCTGCCTCCAGAAGACCCCTGTCAAACTGCAGCAATGTTATCCGGGAATACATGGTGGATGGTATCCTGAGTAAGGTCCAAATAGAAGAGATCTTTCCTATAGTTGATTAAATCCTCTAGACTCTCCCATGTGAAGATGATATCATGCTAATTGTGTCAAGCTCCAGAACATTGTGGGACTTTGTCAATGAAATCTATAATTATTCAAAAAAGTGGCATAATAATCCATGAAGAAAAACTATATGGATGAAAAATACCTATCGTCCAGACTTGACAGTAATGTATCTGGGACAGGAATATGTCTGGTTCTGAAGATGAACAGGACCCAGAATTGTATAGGAGGGACGGATGAATGAATAAATAGGAACTAAGTAACATTAGAATGTGAACTCCTTGAGGGGAGGGACTGTTTTTGCCTTTCTTTGTATCACCAGCCTTTAGTATAGTGCCTTGCACATAGTGTGGCCTCATTAAGTGCTTGCTGACTTGACTTAAGCATTTGGTGCAAATCACTGAACACTGGAGGTACAAGTAGAAAAAATAAGGCAGTCCCTGCTTTCTGGAAAAGCAGGCAGGGTTGAATTTGGGAAACTGCACTGTGATTTTCATAATTCTAAACTTCTTCCTGATGTAATGACCCATCTTTTCTTTAACACAAACATCTTCCTGATGATGCTATATATCCATGATCTTGTGATGTTATGTGTCTGAAGAATCATAGTGGTGGCTGAGAGACCCATGATTGGGGCCCAAATAGGTTGAAGCACATTTCTGATGATCACCTACAGATGATTAGAAAAGAAAAAGGGGCAGCCATGTGTTGAAAGCAAAGGAGAATATATGGAGAGACCTGATGCTCCATGGACAGGGATGTCCTAGGAGAAGGTATGGTTAAATTGCCATCTAGAGAAATAGAGGCAACACCCACAGCAATGTTTCCTTGGAGTATGAGCTCTGGTACTATGCTACTTGCAAGGGCCAATATAGTAGCCCATTGAGAAGGAGCCTTCCCTTGTCCTCTGTCAATAGCTTTTAAAAAAAATTATTACAAAAAAAGAAAAAAATATTATTACAGCACATTTTACATTTGTTTTTTCATTTGATTCTCAAAACAGTCCAATGAGATCAATCAGTCCAAATATTATTCTCTCTTCCTTACAGAGGAGGAAACCAAGGCTCAGATGGGTATACTGAGGTAAGAACTAACCTGGAGGGGGAAAAGTGAAAGTGACTTGCGTGAGGGCACATAAGTGGATGCTCTAGGATTCATCATGTTGAAATCAGGAGAGACCAGAGAGACAGGAGAGGATGGGACACTGAAGAGGTTAATTTTGACCTAGGGATAGGTCTGTTAGGAGTAGAAAACTGAGAAAGCAGAGAAATGAGTGCAGCAGAGGGGATCCTGGAGTATCTAAGGAACCCCATGAGGGCAGAGGGACAGATCACCTCTGTCACAGCTGAATCCAGGGACTGCCCTGGGAATGAGAAACGTGAGCTTTGAGGAGGACTGTACCCATGCTCATTCCAAGACTGAGGGGGTGAAAGAACATGGCGAATGGAGGCAGAAATGAATGAATGAATGAATGAATGAATGAATGAATGAAACAAAGCATTTAGTAAGCACTTACTATGTATGGGGACTGTGCTAAGCCCTGGAGAAAAATTCAAAGTGGAGATAGTTTCTGCCTTCATTAGGGGAATGGCAGCCAGGGAAAGAAATAATAGTCTGGCAAGTCACATAGAGTGAGTGAAAACATCAGAGCTGTCCATTAACATACCTTTGCAGAAGCATTGGTAGTGGTGATTCGATTACAGGTCTCAGAAAAAGAGGTGAGTCTAAGGGGTGGTACTCTGGAAGGGGCTGAAAATGAGGACTCATTGTCCCTCCCTGAGCAGAGCCAAGTGACTTAGCTCCTCCCAGGCCTGGCCTCCAGTGATAAGTCTGTTAGTTTGACCTGCTACATGCCAGTTCTGGCAATACAGAAAAAGGTGAAAAGCTGAAGATGCTTTGATACAAGTCCAAGCAGGAGTAAAAGATACAACTAATTGCTGCTGGTCTGCCTAAGAAAGCTGTGCAGGGAGATTTCCCATCCTAAATGGGAACATGGGTCCTGGCCCAGTTTGGATGGACAGATTAGGTGAGTGTAAAGGAGAGAATTTGGAGTCAGGATTTCAATACTGGATTTCAAAACCTAGCTCCAACACTGACTAGCTCTGTGCCCTTGGGAATTCACGGCACCTTTCTGAAGCTCAGTTTCATCTGTAAGATGAATTAAGTCAGCCAGTATCCTTCAGGCATTGCCCTTAGGCCTAGCATGACTGTCCTGTGTTCTAGCTTTGATGATTTTTCAGTGAATAAAGGCAAAAGTCCTGATTGGAACCCACCAAAGAAGAAAAGATAGAGAATTTTTTTTGTCAAGATTGACTCCTTGAGATATGAACAGGCAGTTTTTAGATGAAGAAATTAAAGCTATCTATAATCATATGAAAAATGATCTAAATTATTATTGATTAGAGAAATGCAAATTAAAACAACTCTGAGGTACTACCTCACACTTATCAGATTGGCTGATATGATAGAAAAGGAAAATGATAAACATTGGAGAAGATGTGGGAAAATTGGAATACTAACGTACTGTTGGTGGAGTTGTGAACTGATCCAACCAATCATTTTGGAGAGCGATTTGGAACTATGCCCAAAGGGTTATAAAACTGTCCAATACCCTTTGATCCAGCAATGCTACTACTAGGTCTATATCCCAAAGAGATCATAAAAAGGGGAAAATACCTACATGTACAAAAACATTTATAGCAGCCCTTTTTGTAGTGGCAAAGAACAGGAAATTGAAGGGATGCCCATCAATTGGGGAACAGCTGAACACGTTGTGGTGTATGAATGTAATGGAATACTATTATGCTACAAGAAATGATGAGCGGGTGGATTTCAGAAAAATCTGGAAAGACTTACATGAACTGATGCAGAGTGAAGTGAGCAGAACCAGGACAACATTGTACACAGTAACAGCAACATTGTGTGATGATCAACTATGATAGACTTAGCTCTTCTCAGCAATGATCTAAGACAGTTCCAAAAGACTCATGATGGAAAATGCTATCCACATCCAGAGAACTAACTACAGAGTCTGAATGCCAATTGCAGCATACTATTTTCACTTTCTTTTTTTGGTTTTTATTTTTTCTTTCTCATGCTTTTCCCCTTTTGTTCTGATTCTTTCTTCACAACATAACTAATGTGGAAAGATGTTCAACATGATTATACATGTATAACCTATATCAGATTGCTTGCTGTCTTGGGGAGGGGGGAGGGAAGGAAGGGAGGGAGAAAAAAAAATGGAACACAAAATCTTACAAAAGTGATTGTTGAAAGCTATCTTTACATGTAATTGGAAAAAAATAAAATACTATTAAGTTAACAACAACGACAACAACAAAGAGTGACTCATTGATAAGGCATGAAACTTGCCTTGCCCCTAACACTACATTGACTGAGGCTGACTGATCTATGACCAGTCCATACCCCTGGAGCAGACCCTAGGATTTGGTCTTTGAAAGGGAGAGGGGATTTTCCAATAGATAAATAGTCAAAAGAGAGAGAACAACAATAGCTGGCATTTGAATAGCGCTTTAAGGTTCGCAAAGGGCTTTACAAATATTATCTCATTTTTTCCTCACAACAAATGCTGGGAGGCAGGAGGCCTTAGTAGCCTCATTCTATGGATGATGAAACTGAGTCAGACAGGGGCCAAATCAGACACAGCTAAGGCTAAGTGAGCCTTGCCCAGGGTCACACAGCTGGTAAGTGCCTGTGGCAGGATTTGACCGTAGGGCTCTATCCACTGCCCCAAGAAGAACTGCAAACTACTACCAACTACAGGAAAGTATGCTCTAGGTCACTAATAATAAGAGAAAAGAAAAGCAACGCAGCGGCTTCAACTCACACCCAGCAAATTGACAAAGAGAACAAAAGAGGAGAATAGACAAGTATTGGAGGGGCTGTAGGAGGATAGATACCCTGGTGCAAAGTGAATCATTATTGTACATTCATACTGAAAAGCAATTTGGGATTATGCAAATAAAGTGACTAAAATGTCTATACCCTTTGATCCAAAGATTCCACTACTAGGCATTTACCCCAAGGAGATCATTGATAAGATGCACCAAGATATTCTTAGCCACCACTTTTTATGATAACAAAAATAGATATTCATTGATTGGAAAATGGCTAAATAAATTGTGGTCCATAAATGTCATGGAATATCACTATGCTCTAAGAAATGATGACTATGTTGAATACAGAGAAACAGCATGTCAAGACTTAAGTGAACAGATACAAAGTGAAGTGCATAGGGTCGCAAAAAGAATATGTATGATGACTACCACAAGGTAAATGGAAAGACCCAACACAATAAAACAACTGAAAGTAAATGTGGTAGAATTACAAGGAACGAACATGGTCCCAAAGAAGAGATATGATGACACACCTCCCTGGTCCTTTTTGCAGAGGTAGGAGGTTTCTGAGTGTGTGTATGTATTTTCAGATTTTTTTTTTTGATGCATCGATTGATTTTGCTGGAGGGTTTTTTCCTCTTCCTCTCTAAAAAATCTTCTTAGTTACATGAGATGACTCTCTGGAAGGGCAAGGACACTGGAGAAAATATAAAAACAAAAAGATATAAATAACTTTTTAAAAAAAAAAGGGAGAGGAGGGAGCAGCTGGGTGGCACAGTGGATAGAGCACTGGCCCTGGATTCAGGAGGACCTGAGTTCAAATCTGGCCTCAGACACATAACACTTACTAGCTGTGTGACCCTGGGCAAGTCACTTAACCCCACTGCCTAACCAAAAAAAAAATTACATTACATTAAATTAAAAGGGGAGAGGAGCCAGAAAACTAGAACTGAGAGGGACAGAGAAGAGAAGAGCTACGGACACTTAGACTTCATTTCCTGAAGGGAAGGCTTCCATGCTTGCATATCCATGAGACCCATCCAGGAGACCATATGCAACAGGGAAACATGAGCTCCCTAGCAAGGAACCATGAGATCCTAGAGATAACAGCTGATGGAGATAGCAGATCGACATGAAGAGTTCCTTGGTCAGGCGGGGAACTTCAGCACTTGATTCAAAAGTTCCAGTAGTAAGCCCTCTAGACCTAATAATGGAGTTCACGGACCAAGATGCAGTTGAGACCAGAAGTGAAGAGCCTTGTTGCTTACTGTGATGGAGAAAAAACCAGGTCCTTGTCCTCCACTGTTATTGTGAGTCATACGGACTGTGCAGATCCAGGAGGTATGCCAAATTAAATAAAATCTTCCCTACATTTAATTACTTGTTGACTCAAGTACCAGCAAGTACATAGGAGCCAAGGGCCCTTTACTTTGTCTGTAGAAACAAATGATAAGCAAAATTTTGCTCTTCCCAGAGGAAACCAAACCAGGAGTAAAGCCAAAAAAATGCTTATGTCAGAAGTCCTCCTAACCCAGGAGCGCTGGGAGTCTCAAATGAGACAATGGATGCGAAGCACTTTGCAAACCTCAAATTGCTCTATAAGTTCCAGTTATTATTGTTGTTGTTGCTATCATCATAATCATCATGATCATTATTTTTAGTCTACAGTCACTAGGCTTCCAGTGTAGTGATGACTTCATTCCCTAAGTTTTCTACAGCATTCCTGCTAAGTTCAAGTGATGTTTCTGGAGTAGTACAGGGGTCTGCTGGTAAATGTTTAACAACTAGGCTGGGAGAGGGGTGGAATATATGTACACACTTTTGAGTTTAATCTCTATTATTTATACTTTTCAAAAATTTTTATTTATTTCACTAAATATTTCCCATTTACCTGTAAAATTTTCTGAACATTCATTTTTTTTTTTAAATTTTAAGTTCCTATGCCTGAAGGGCTATAAAAATGTGAATACCCTTTGACCCAGCAATACCACTTCTAGGGCTATTTCCCAAAGAGGTCATACAAATGGGAAAAGGACCCACATGTACAAATATATTTATAGCAGCTCTTTTTGTGATGGCAAAGAATTGGAAATTAAGGGAATGCCCATCAATTGGGGAATGGCTGAACAAGTTGTGGTATATGAATGTAATGGAATACTATTGTGCTATAAGAAATGATGAGCAGGTGGACTTCAGAAAAACCTGGAAAGACTTGTATGGACTGATGATGCTGAGGGAAGTGAGCAGAACCAGGGGAATGTTGTACACAGTAACAGCCACATTGTGCAATGACTAACCTTGATAGACTTATACCTTCTCAGCAATGCAAGGATCTAAGACATCTCCAGAGGTCTCATGATGGAAAATGCTATCCACATCCAAAGAAAGAACTATGGAGTTAGAATGCAGATCGAAGCATATTTGCTATTTTTTTCCTTCTGTTGTGCTTTGTTTCCTCTTTCTAGTGGTTCTTCCTATTGGTTCTAATTCTTCCTTACAACATCACTAATGTGAAAATATGTTTAAGAGGAATGTATATGTAGAGCCTATATCAGATTGCATGCCAACTTGGGGAGGGTAGTAGGGAAGAAGGGGGAGAAAAATTTTAAACTGAAAAGCTTATGGAAGTGATTGTTGATAAATCAAAATAAACTTTTGATTTCCAAATTCTCTCCCTCCCTCCTGTCCCTCCTCAACCCCTTGAAAAGGCATTATAAATGTGAAGGATTATATACGTGAAGTCATGCAAAACATATTTCCATATTAGCCATGTTGCAAAAGAAAATACACAAAAACAAGAAAAATTAAGAATAAAAAAAAAGTATGCTTCATTCAGGACTCAGAGTTCATCATTAATATTCTCTTAAGTCTGCACAATTAACAAAACGGTAAATCAAGTCATGCTTTGCAGCATTGCTGATTTCCTAGGTGTGAAAACTCACACAGAAAATTTAATGATGGGCTCTAGGGAGATAGAGACTACAATTCATTTAGCCAAGGGATTCTCTGAGCCTTCAGCCTTCTCCCCGTCTAGAGGCTAGAAAAGAGGCATCAAGAAAGCATTTAGAACTAACCAGGAAGAATCAGGAGCTGTCCCTGGGCTCCTCTTGCAGCAGATGGAGACTCCAAAGGGCCATCAGTCCAGGCCAAGAGTGAGCCCAGGCCCTGCTCACTAGAGCTCTTAGCTAGCTCCAGCACCCCTGCCCCACCCCAACCCCATTCCCTTATTTGCACATACCCCAAGATTGAACATAGTCTGGATCAACCCAGATCTTCAGATTCTGGATCACTAGTTACATATGGATAAAGAACCTATGGTCCAGGGAATGAAAATGACTTACCATAGGTTACACAGCTAATTAATGGCAGAGCAAGGACTCCAGAACTTGCCCTGTGATGCCTACTCAGATGCTCTCTCTATTATGCTCCTCATTACTCCCCCTTTCTATGCTTCAGTTTCCACATCTGACATCGCACAGGGATGGTCACCCCTGCCCGATGCTCTCCTAGGGCTGTCGTGAGAAGCAAATGGGGTGGTTGAGGACAGGAAATAGGACAAACCTGTACAAAGTACCTGTATAAGGCACTGGGAAAGTGCTTTGGGGAAACTCCAGACATGGAGCAAAGGCATGAACACCCCCATATCATCCTCCTTATTCAAAACACATTCTTTTTTTAATGATTTAATATTTTATTTACCCCTAATTATATGCAAAACAATCTTTAACACTCTTTTTTTTAATTCTGAGTTCCAAATTCTCCCCCTCCCTCCCCTCTTCTCCTCACTGAGAAGGCAAGCAATTTGATATAGATTATACATGTTCAGTCATGTAAGATATATTTCCAAACCAGTCATGTTGGTTCCTCCATATTCTTTCCATTGGGGAGTGACTAGTTTGATTGTGGGAGAAGATAGAGACTAAGATTCATTTGGCCAAGGAGCTGTCCCTGGGCTCCCCTACCAGCAGATGGAGTCCCCCAGAGGGCCATCAACCCAGGCCAAGAGTGAGCCCAGGCCCTGCTCACTAGGGCTTCTTTATGTTTCCAATAATTCGTCTTTCAAATTAAAGTGAATCCCTTGGGTGTATTTCTTGGGTTTTATTTGTTAGACTATTGATGTGTTTATGGTCTCTTTGATGAATCATTCCCTAGTTCTGGAAATTCCATTTCCTTTCCATCCAGTTGCTAGGCAGACTCAGAGTTTCCTACCACCTAGGGATCATTGCCCCTCCATGGGTGAAAAACTCTTCTCCTCCCCTCCTCGCCCCCACAACCTCCCAGAAGACATAGACCATCCCACTTCCCATCTCCCTAGACTTCCTACCTTTTTTTCCTCTATCCCCATCTAACAGATGGATGTTTGCGTTATGGATCCAGCCACCCCGAGTGTGTCCTCATTAAATCTTAAAAGGAAAAGATGCTACTAAGCAATAATGAGTAGCTCACTTTTTTATTACCCTTTACAATTTTACTTTTGAGGTTTTCAGGATAGTAATTATGATCATTTTACTCGGGTGGGGTGGGGGTGTGTGGGGGGGGAGTGTAAGAGTTTAAAGAAATTGAGCCCAGGGAGATTAAGTGGCTTATCCTAATTTATATGAGTAGTAGTGACCAAGCTAGGATTTGACACCAGTTCTCAATGTTAAGTCCAGGGATTTTTCTACTCTATCACTTGTCTTCTATCGCCTCTGTTTTTGTGCCCTTTCATCATCTGTTGGTCGCCTTAAAAGAAGTGAGAATGAGAGTGCTTGGGAGTCTTCGTGACCCCAGGAAACAAAAATTGGGTCTTCCAGGAATAAACAAAGGCCAGTACAAGTCCAGGAGTCAGAAAACCTGGGTCATGGAATCATAGATGTAGAGATGGAAAGGACCTTAGAGGTCATCCAGTCTAATCCCCTCACTGTGAAAATAAGGAAACAGAGGCCAAGAGTGATCAAGAGACTTGCCCAAGGTCATACAGCAAGGAAATGGTAGAGCTCACACTAAAACTAGGTCCTCTGACTCCAGATCCAACACTTTCCCTCCGTCATGATGCTTCCCCTTAATCTCTGGTCACAAATTTACTGTATAACAAATAGAGGTGGGGGTTCTAGGGAGGAAGATCTTGGTTCCCAACCATTAGGGAGATCCAATAATGGAATGGACTGCTTCATGAGGCAGTGAGCTCCCAATCACCAGCAGCATATCAGAAGTTGGACCTTGAACAACCTCCTCAAAACATTGCTCTGAGAATGGAATTGTTCAGACATTTCAGTCATCTCTGACTCTTTGCAACCCCATTTGAGGTTTTCTTGGCAAAGATACTAGAGTGCTTCGCCATTTCCTTCTCCAGCTCATTTTAAAAATGAGGAAACTGAGGCAAACAGGTCTAAGTGACTAGCCCCAAGGTCACCAGATTTGATTTTGTGAAGATAACTCTTCCTGAGTCCAAGTCCAGCGCTCAATCCACTGTCCCACCTAGCTGCCCCAGAAGGAATGCAGTACCTCAAATGTGGTCTGACTAGGGAGGGCAAAGGACAGTGAGTCTATCACTGCCCTCACTCTGGACACTATGCTTCAGTTTCTATAGCCTTGGGTCCCAACAATACTTTTAGCAGCAGCACTTTGGTACCTTCCTGAAGGAAGCATGTTACAACTGAATATGGCATTAGAGGACATGTTTCTGTTACTACCTATATGACCTGGAACACATCATCTAAACTATGTGGGACTCAGTTTCCTCATTTGTAAAATGAAGGTATTAGACAAGATGGTTTTTAAAGTCTCTTCCAGTCCTAAACCTACAATCCAAATTTTTGGGTTCTGTCTGGCGATCAGGCCCCTGGGCTATCAGGCAGTAAGGTTGGGGTGTAGATGGAGGGCAAGGCTGGCCAGTCTCCCTCATTTGGAGATTCAATTTTCTAGTGACCACAGTAAGGATTACATTCTGTCTTCTCATGGGTTTTTTTTTTTTGAGAAATAGACAAATGTCAGGAAGGACAAGCCATGCTGACAATCAGAGACTGAACCTCCTCTTTCCTGGGAGGTGGAGTCCTTGGAATTCCCTTCTCCCCCACTCTGAGGCATAAACTGAAAGTATAAGTGGGATTTAGAAAGGCAGGGATAACTGGGTAAAATCTGGCCCTTACACGGGTAAAGGAATAGCTCCTAAGCAGCTAGTATTCTGGGAACTAACAAATGTTATTTTAACACTTCAGGTTCCATTTCCACTGACACTCTGCATTCTATGCTACAAGGCTTCTCCTAGCTCTGACATTCTATGTTCTAAGGGCCCTCTCAGCCCTGCAATTCTGTGACTTGTGGGTAGCCACATCCTCTTCCAGGCTGCTTCCTAATGAAATGACTCCTTCTTCTCCACAAGGTAACTGTTGTCCATCCTGTGGGCAGAGCAGGGTAATGAGCCCCAGCATCATTCATCTGCATCTTAGTGACTGCCAGAGCCAGGTTCCCAGAAACCCTAATGGAATTACTTATCGATCTGGTCTCCTCCAAGATGCAGGGGACAGTGTGCAAAGGTTGGAGCATCAGGATAAATGGGGGCATGAAATAGCAGTTTGGCCAGATAATCATTTGGAATGATGGTAGGCAGCAGGAAGGTTGGCTAGCATCCTTACAGTTGTTCTGCTTTGGAGGCATAGAATCCCAAAACAGGATGAAGCTTCTAGATTTGTTCTCAGGGCTCCTCCTTCAATTTCTGTCTATCTTCATCCTTTTCTGCCCACTGTCTCCAGATTCCCCATGCCAAAGGGACTATCCCATTCGTATGGGAGAGGGGGAACAAATTGGAGTATGGCTTGAAAGAGCGACTAGGAGTCCAGAGCCTGGCTTGAGTCCTGATTCTACTCCTTACTAGCCATGGGACCTTGGGCAAGCCACCTCACCTCTAAGCCTCATCTGTCAAATGGGGCTGATGAGACTTGCTTTGCTAACTTCATGGGTCTCTTGTCAGGTCCAAATAAACTCTTATGAGAAGAACACTTTGTAAACCATCAATCACTATATAAATGTAGGTCTATTATTATTAGCTATGTGACTTGAGACATGTCAAATTCTCTGAAAATTAAGCATCTCATCTTTCAAATGGGTATAATGCCTGCCCTATTATAATAGCACTAGGATATTTAGAACTATTGTGAAGATTATATGAAATGGTTGTAAACTACCGAGCTCTTTTATAAATGTAAGAGATTCTCATCCTATTATTACAAAGTTAAAATGTTAGAACTAGAAAGGAATGGTTATTTAGTCAACCTCTTCACTTTACAGGCAGGGAAACTGAGCCCTAGAGGACAGAAATGATTTGCCCAAGGGCACACAGTGACAGTGGCCATATGGGGACTGCATTTTTTTTCAGGTTCCTGCCCCTATGTCATCAGAGCTCTCTCCACCTGCTGGAACCTTGACTGGGTGGCACCTGTTAGTTACGCAGGGGCAGAGTGGGTGTAGAATATGTGAAAGGATGCTCTTTTGTTATCACTGTCCTATTTACTGCTTGCCTGATGGCTTGAGTCAGCTGGGCCCTTTGCTCCTCCCCTCCGATGCCCAGGGGAGGGTGCTTTGAGCTCTGTTTTGCCATCAGCTCAAGCCTTTTCACAGGGGTCAATTAAGTCTAAGTGTGTGTGGGAAGTGAGAAGCAGCTGTTTGATTTCTGGGAGAAAGGGTCTATAGATACTCTAGTTCTAGTAAGTCTGGGGTCAGGATGGAAAATGGGGCTGTCTGCTTTCCTGTTATGATGGCAAACAATCCTGACTAGGGTCAATTGGTGGGGGAGGGTTAGTGAGGAGGGGCGGAGAAGTTGAATGAGTCTGAACCATTAGACAGATCCAACAGAAGGAACCTGGGAGTGGAAGGAACCAGAGGATCTGAGTTCTGAATCCCCACTCCTCTCTTTCCTATGACCCTGCACAAATCACCTCCTCTTTCTGGGCTTCATTTTCCTCAGATATTGTTTCATTCTTTGTCTTTGAATCCCTCACGCTGTGCTTGGCACATAGACTATACTTAATAAATGCATATTGAATGAATGAAGGAAGGAAGGACATTAGCTTAGATGACCTCTGAGGGCCATTTCTAAATCACATGCATGGGTCCCTGGGCTGCCTGAGATATCAGGCTGGGAAGCTTCAAGTCCCCCAGCATCCACCTGATGTCCTCCCTGACTCATCCCTACCCAGCCTGACCATCCTCCCCACCCTCTCCTCTGATCAGGATTTGGGTTAACACATTCCACATGGCAATTGCATCTGAGTCCTAAGGTCCAACACCTTAGCAACCACATAGTTGCAAGGCGTGGGGCTTAGAGTCAGGAAAGGCCTGGGCTCAAGTCCTGGGCAAGTCACTTTACCTTATAAACCTCAGTTTCCTCATCTTCAAAATGGGAAAACAATACTTTACATTGTCTACTTCACCCAACTATTTTGGAAAGCGTTTTGTAAACCTTAAAGCACTAAAAGAAATGTGAATCATTGCTATTATTATTATAATTACAAAGATATAATTATAGCATGCAGCCTCAGGTCATGAAACAGAAGTCTTGATGCTTTCTTTTTGGCATTTGTTGAATCCCTCTTCCCAATTACTTCAGTCACTCAGAGTCCCAGTGGAAGATCAGAGAATAGTTCAAGCTGTGGCTAGGGACCATATCTGTCTAACCTCCATTTCTTTCTCCAGGCACTCTTCCTGTCTGTCAAAGCATTGGGGATCATTTTGGTGAGTCCCTGTAAAGCTAGGGAGCATCAAGAGTTGTGGGTTGGAAGGGAGTAGATTGACTGACTCACTCACTCTCCCTCTCTCTCTCCCTCTCTTTCTTTCTGTCTCTCTCTCTCTCTCTCTCTCTCTCTCTCTCTCTCTCTCTCTCTCTCACATCCCTTTCCCCATTGGATCGTTTCTGCTCTTCAGAGCCCTCCCTTGGCCTCTCTGTCATCAATGACTCCCATGAGTGTAGAGAATGTCTTACTATACATAGAAAAGCAGCTGCTTCTGAAGTGGAGGGCAGCAGCTCAATTAAAGGAATAGTCCACTATTATTTTTAAGTTAAGAATAGAAGAATAAGCATAGCTTCTAGTCGTGCAAAAAGGTATATCTCTTTACCCCACCAAAAAAAATGTTCACCCTTCCGAAGTATCTTCAGCATGCTCCTTCTCCAAGCCAGCAAGGGATTAGAGAACTCCTAAATCATTCTTCCTCACCCAGATTGCCTTAGCTGGTTGAAAATACCTGGGCAAATTTAAGAGAGTAGAATGACTCCCCCCTCCCTCCACACTTATGATCCACAGAACTGACACTGGGAACCCAGGAGTAGCCGTGGGCAGTGACTGGACTGGGATTTCCATCCAGGTAGGATACTGGTTTGGCCTCTGCCATAATGGCCTGGCTCCCTATTCTTCAAAGTGCCCTCCACGGAAGTTTCCCTTTGACGAGCTGCCTAGGCCAATTATGGCAAACTCTGGCTGGAGATAGGAGAATGTCATCTCCCTGAACTTCCAGGAACTCCTTTTGGGGATCCTGACCTAGCTGTGATCTCCTCAGGGAGGAGGGGCCCAGGCAGCAAGGAACAGGAGGGTCTGGCATGTAGAAATGCCTCTCCAACCCTAGATTCCTCTCTTCTATTGCTTAAGAAGACAGGCATTGCGGTAGTAGAATGAGAGGACCTGGGTTCAAATTCTGACTTTCTTCTTAACTCTGCGTAATCTTGGGCAAGTTACTTCCCCTCTTTAGGATTCTCTCTTCTCACCTGTAAAATGAAGGGGTGCTGTTCATCTGGATGATTTCTAAGGTCCCTTCAAGTCAGAAATCTTTTGATCATTTCCCCCCATCCCCAACCCAATTAAACATGCTTCATGCCATGCATTTGCTACAGAGGTTCCCCCTGAGACTAACCAATGCAATCTATCTGGAATGGATTGGGGGTGAAGTGGGGGGCTCTTGGCCCACTGGGGCTCCTGTCACCCAGGCCATTATCTTATCTGGACAGTTAGCTCCCCTGCCCAGGCCCAGGGATGCTATTGCACTGATTGGCATTAGAGTCAGAGTTATTGCGGGAACAATCCCTCATGATGCTGTAGTAGACAGGGGCCATGTATTGGGATGGGGGCTCGGGCTGGGCTGTCCTGCACCTGCACAACTTCTGAAAGGCTGTGCGGAACTTCTGGGACATGAGGTTGTAGATGATTGGATTGACAGCACTGTTTAGGTAGATGCAGATTCGACAGAAGAGGAGGAACCAGAGATTCAGATAGGGCGGGTTGAGGAAGGAGTTGACCACCACTAGAGTGCGGTATGGCGTCCAGAGCAGAGCAAACAGAATTACCACCACAACCAGCATCTTGATGACCTGCCAGGTAAGGAAGGGATAAGAAGTTGTGTTTAGGTTTGTAGAGGAGACAGCGCATGAACTTGGAATCAGGAGATCTAGGTTTACTAGCTATGCTCCTCTTGAGCAGGTCAGTTAATCTCTGAGCCTCCGTTTCCCCATATACAAAATGGGGGCAATGTGGGACCACACGTCAACTTTAAGGAGTGTGTGAGTAACAATGTACTATCTCAGTGGTGACTAGGAAACTTCACTGGGTCATGTTGTCAACATTTCTCTGCCTCTTTTCAAAAATAGGCTGATCCCCTTCTATCCTACTCACTCTAGAACTCTTCCCCAAGCACCTCGAGTCCCAACTTTTTAACCATGAAATGTGAAAATGTGGTGGGTTTGCAGGCGTGGTTTCATTCCTTTACCTGATTCAATTCATTTCAATTTTACAAATATTATTAATTCTTTCTTTAGAGCCTCCTAGTTGGTCCCCCTACCTCATTTCTCTCCTCTTTCCAATCTGACCTCCACACATTTGTCGAAGTGATATTACTAAATTACAGGTCAGATCATGTCACTACCCTGCTCAATATACTCCAACGACTCCCTATTACCTCTAGGATAAAATACAAATCATTCTATTTGGCAACAAAATTTGCACAATCTGGCTTTATCCTACCTTTGCCAGATTATTCTCTATGACCTCCTTTAAGAACTCTACACTCCAGGCATACTGGACTCACTGCTTTTCCTCACACAAGGCATTTCAGCTCCTTTCTCTATTCCTTTTCAAAAGCTGTTCCCCATGTCACACATGTATTCCTTTTTTTTTTTCATCTTTTAGAATCCCTAATTTCCTTCAAATCTCAGCTCAAGTGCCATGTTCCACATAAGGCTTTTCATGATAATTCAAGTGCTAATACCTCTCCCCTTCCCCTCAAGTTACCTTGTATTTATTTGGTTTAGATTTCATACATATGTATTCATATGCATGTTATTTCCTGATAGATTGTAAGCTCCCTGAAGGCAAGAATTGTTTCACTTTTGTCCTTGTATCACCAGCAGGTGTTTAACAGATATGTGTTTATTGAATTGATTAAGTAGACAACCTGTAAGATTCCTTTCTAATTTGAGAGTTTATGAGTCTGTGAGTGAAAGATGAATTTGTGAGACCAATTCTTCTATGGTCCAATGAATCTAGGTCTGTGATTCCCCTCAAGGCTCACGTCTCACTCCAGGTTATTTCTCTTTCACCTGGAAACTCCTTAACAGATTGTCCTTCTCTCCGTCTGTGGCTACCTTTCCAGACTTCCAGGTTCCTGCTTCCTTACAACCTGTGCATTGTCCAGCACCAAGTCACTCCTTCATCTCCACCCCCCCTCCCACCCCCACCTTTCATTTCACATCTGCCCTGAAGTGACTCTGAGAACTTCTCTGCTGAACTCTGTAAAATCCAGAGAATCTCTCTGGAGTGCTATAAACAAGCTAGGGGAGTGAGAGTAGGGGCTGCCAAGGCAGACACAATGAGTAAGCCCACCATTAGAGCTTCAAACTTGCTAATTAGGCCAGCCTCCCAACCTTCCTCCCCCAGCACCACTTGGGAGTTTTAATAGCAGGTTTGGTGGTGTGAATCCTGGAGGGGCTGTTATTCTTGAGCTTGGTGAGTGGCTGGAAATTCAGAAAATATAGCCCGAAGGACAAATTATCAGTCCCTTGCCCCAGGTTATTTCCTTCCCCTTAGCTCTATGAGAAATGCGCCAGAATGGAATATCATCTGCAAAGTCATTGGAGAAATTCCTGTGAAGTCAAACTGTTGGGCAGGCACCATGGCATACCCAAATATAGCCATTGTTCACATTCATGAGCAAAACTTGCCCTCTTTGAGTCCCAATTTCCTTATCTGTAAATGGTTGGACTAAGTTCCCTCCCAGTTCCAACATTTTATGTTCTAAGATCCCATTTAGATCTGATCTACTCAATTTAAGATCTGATCTACTCCCAGTGGTAACATTCTATGTTCCAAGGTCTCTTCCAGCTCTGACATTTTATAATATGAAGGGGCAGGGAGCTTTTTGCAAGGAAGATACAGTGTAACCAAACCCTACAATTACAAAGTCTGCTATTATAGTAGTTAGATGTAGGCTTTTGTTTCAAGAGAAAGAGAGAGAGAGGCTGGAGGTAAGGAGAAAGAAATCTACTGCAACATTTCCGGTCAAAGGTGATGGAGACCTGGGCTAGGGTGGTAGCCAAGAGGATGGAGAGGACACAGATTATAGAACCATCGCAAAAGATCAAATGTGATAATGGGCGTGAATGTGCTTTGACAGTTTGAAGAGCAAAGTCTAATGATTCATGGCCGTTTCATTTGTTATGGGAAAAAGCCCAAACCTTCCAAATTTTCTCACTACTTGGAAGAAAAAAATCACAAAGCAATTGTCAAGACTCCCAAAAGGAGGTCCTTTAAGCTTTTAAAACCAAACTGGACACGACATGGAACCACAGAATTTTGAGAGCTGGAGTTAATTCAGTGATCATCTAATCCGATCCGTGCCCCGCAAACACTCCCCACTACAACACATCCATTTTGTGGTCATCCAGCCTCCATTTGAAGACCTCCAAGGTGGGAGGTTTCACCTCTTGAAAAAGCCCATTCCACCTCTGGACAGCTTCAATTGTTAGAAAGTTTTGATTTTTGTTTTCCCAAACTGGCGTCTTCGAAACTTCCACACGTTCTTCCCAGATCTGCCACAATCAGACCCACCGAGTTCCCTAAATCTGACCCTAATCCTCCCAGCAAACTTTCCTTATACGCCTTTGAGGCTGCATTCCCCACTCCCGCGCTCCCTGTCCCTCTCCACCAAGCAGGGAAAGGAAAAAAGGGAAGGATTAGGGTTAACCCCTTACCTGTTTCCTGGAGCTCAGGGCGCCCCTGCTCCCGCGGCACGAAAAGCGAACTGACCCGACGGAGCCGGAAGGGAGCTCTAGGGACTGGCCCTGGTGGATGGAGCCGGCAAGGTCCCCGTCGGACTCTCGGGGCAGGGGACCTAGGAAGAGGATGCGCGCGATGAGCGTGTACAGCACAGTGGCCAGTCCCAGCGGCAGCGCGTAAAACAGTGCGAAGTCTAGGAAGTACACGGGCAGGTAGAGCTTGCGGGACACTCGGTAGCCGCACTGCACCCGCACGCCATCGGCGAAGGCCACCTCGCTCGTGTCCACCAGGAAGAGCCACATGATGCAATACGCAGCTGTGCCCAGCCACACAAGAGCGATGATGCGTTTGGCCCGGGCCACTGTGCACAGGGACTGTGCGCGAATGGGGTGGCAGATGGCCAGGTAACGCTCCACCGTGAACGCTGTGAGCGAGCCCGTGGACGCGTTGATGCCCAGGTACTGCAAGTAGGTGATGCACAGGCAGCCCGCGTGGCCAAACACCCAAGAGGCCACCACGTCGGACAGATTGGGCAGCCCGGCCGCCAGCAGCACTAGGAGATCAGCGGCTGCCAGACTGACCAAGTAGCAGTTGGTGGGGGTGACCATATGGCGACTCCGGGCCACCACCAGGACTACCATGGCATTGCCTGCGATGCCCACGCTGCAGATGATCAGCACCAGCGCAATGGTCACCACCTGAACAGCCAGGGGTGTCCGAGGCATGAGGCCCAGGGTCCTACCAGGGTCCGAGTCGTTGACTGAGAGGCTGCTGACTTCCCATGTTTCGTTCTCCATGGTCGAACTACCCTTGGAGGAGACAGGAGGAGGCTAGTGAAGAATTGTCCACCTCTAGGCACTTCCCACGGCACAGATTCCAACTGTTACCCACTTCCCTCCCCTTTTCCCCGTCCTCTGAGGAGGTACTGTACTTAATAAACACGGGTTTGAATCTGCCTCAGACACTTACCAACTGTGTGACCCTGGGCATTTTACTTAACCTCTCTAGATTTAGTTTCCGAATCTGTAAAATAAGATTGTTAGGTTCCATGACCTCTAAGGTCCCTTCCAGCTCTAATTCTGTGATCCTATGAGATCCATCTATGATCTTCCTCAGCTGGCGACTCCGCTTATGTCCTACCAGATTCAGTTGTTTCTGCCCTGGGCTCCACGAGTATCACCCGGGCATAGATCCAGCTGTGTGCCCCCTACAGCTCTCCCCTTCCCACAACATAGATTCAGCTAGGACATCACCTTTCCTTTGGCTCCAAGCTCCTGTGCGTGCAAGCCGAGTGCCCCTTCCCCAATCAGCTTCTCCCTTCCGCAAGTTTGCGGGACCCGAGTTAAAGCAGGATTAGCGTCTACCTTCTCTCCTTTCTACCTTCCTACTGCAGGACGTTGGGTCCGTTCCTATCTTTCTCTAGGGCTGGACTTCACCAGAAACAGGATGCTGGAGCTAACGAGCTGGGCTGCCTTCTCAATCTCTGACCGGCTCCAACTCAACTCCGCCCCGCATAGCCTTGCGCGGGGCTATCACGCTGGGGTCCTAGCGCCTCCCCCAGTCATCTCCAACCTTAGTTGTGGAAGGGCTAGAGAAGCTCAGAGCCCACGGGAGCCCAGCAGAGGAAGAGTCTGATATCCATGGCCTAATCCGCCAGCTAAATACTCTGCGCTCTTCTCTGGCCCTTTTCTTCAACAACTACTAGGGTGTTTGTTTCTGCATCTCACTCAGTTCATTCCAGTAGCGTGGACTTGGGTTCATCCCAGCATTCTCCAAACTTTCCATCTCACAAACTGCTGTCTTCATGACCAACCTGCAGGTAAGTGGGTTATTATTATTCTCATTCCACACATGAGGAAACCAAGGCTTAGCTGAGTTAATCGACACTGATCACGTAGTGACTAAGGCAGGATTTGAACGCAGATCTTCTGACTACAAATCTAAGGGTCTCTCTACTTACGAAGAGAAATATATTCTGCTTTAGTTGGCCCCACTTAGGGTCTTCTGTCTCTCAGCATCTCTTCACTGTACCCCAAAGCCCTCACTAACACTGCTCATCAGGACCCAGGGCTTACTAGGCTATGGCCAATTAGAGAATGATTAGAGAATCACGGGTGTGCTGAGAAATATTTAACAACCTGCTCTCTAGAAAAAAAAAAGTATGCACAACACACTTCTAAATTAAATCTGCACTATTAACATTACAGTCATCACTTTCTTTTTTAATAGCATTTTATTTTTCCAAATATATGTGAAGATCTTTAGCATTCATTTTTACAAAATTTTGAGTTCCAAAAATTTCCCCCATTCCCTCCCTTCCCCTCTTCCTAAAATGGTAAGCAATTTGATATAGATTGTGTCTGTATGTAAACATATTTCCATATTAGTCCAGATATGAAAGAAGAAACAGACCAAAGGCAGAAAAACCAGGAAAAAAATAAAGTGAAAATACTATGCTTTGATCTGCATTCAGAGTCCATCAGTTCTTTCTCTGGATGTGGATAACATCTTCCATCATGAGTCCTTTGTAATTGTCTTGGATCACTGTATTGCTGAGAAGAGCTTAGTCAATCATAGCTGATCATCGCACAATGTTTCTGTTGTTGTGTACAATGTTCTCCTGGTTCTGCTCATTTCACTTTGCTTCAGTTCATATAAGTCCAGGTTTTTCTGAAATCTGCCTAGTCATCAATTCTTATTGCACAATTAATATTTCATTACATTCATATATCACAGCTTGTTCAGCCAGCCATCACTTTCTCAAGTCTACACAATTAAAAAATCGAACAATAAATCAAACCCTGTTTGTGTGTTTATTTCACAGGTGTTAATGCTCACACTGAAAATTTAACAATCAACTCTCACAAGGACTCAATTTTGATACTTTCCTGTCCCATATCCCACCCTCTCCTTGCCAGACACTTTCTGGTCAGTAGCCTGGTATCATGGGGAATTCTTGTTGTCTACCACCAGCAAAGGGAAGCTGTGGAAAGGTCCTGTGGAAATTAAACATCTAGGATGTTTGTTTAGTAACTTTCTAATATTATTATGCTTATTAAATAGATGAGACTGAAGCCTAGTGACTTACTTGCTCAAGGTCACATGGTTAGTAGCAGAGCCAGGACTGTAAACCAGGGTACCTGAACTTTTAAACCTGGTTCTCTTTAATTGGCCTTATTTGTGGATAGCAGTCAGCTAGGTGGTAAAGTGGATAGAGTGACAGTCTGGAGTCAGGAAGACTTGTCTTCCTGAGTTCAAATCTACCCTCAGACACTTACTAGCTGTGTGACCCTGGGCAAGTCCCTTAATCCTATTTGTCTCAGTTTCCTCATCTGTAAAATGAACTGGAGGAGGAAAGGGCAAAGCAATCCAGTATCTTTGCCTAGAAAACCCCAAATGGAGTCACAAAGGGTCCGACATCATGGAAATAATTAAACAACAAATTTGTGGATAGGGACATCATCCCCCACTTTTAAGGCTTTGATGTTCATTTCAAAGGCTAGTTGCCCAGGCTCATCTTTTAAACCATTGCTGTTGCTGTTCAGTTGTTTCAGTCTGACTCTGTGACCCCATTTAGGGTTTTCTTGGCAAAGATACAGATGAGGAAACTGAGGCAAACGGGGTTAAAGGACTTGCCCAGGGTCACATAATAATATGAAAAACAAATTGTTCCCTGGGCCTCTCTACAACCAAAGAGATAGTTGGAATTCTGGGTAGCTCCAGATGCCTCCAGAAGAGGCCAGGTGAGCTAAAAACATCATTTTACCCAGAAACCCAGATCCACAACCCCACAGGCTGAATGAACTGTGATCTAAATAATTGATGAATGACCTGAAAGCCACCAAGGAGGCAATAGGGCAGGGCAGAATAAATAACTGTCTAACTCTGACCTCAAAGGTCCTGGGGAAAGAATGTGGGTCAGCAGGAAGCCCTGGCTAATGTAGGAGAAAGAAGACTTCAATGGATCATGGTGCAATGGATCAATGCACTGCATTTGGAGTGAAAGGACCAGAGTTCAAATCCTGGCTGCAGCTTTCTATTCATGTAACCTTGGGCAAGTCAATTAACATCTAAGTTTCAGTTCCTCTTTTGTAAAGGGTTGGACTAGATGATCTCAAAGGTCCCTCCACTCTCTAAATCTATGATCTTGTGATCCTATCAATGTCAAAAGATCTGGGTTCTAGGTCCAGCTTTGCAACTAACTTGTTATATTGTCTTGAGCAAGTCTTTTCTCTTCTCTGGGCCTCCCTTTCTTTTTCTGTGACATAAAAGACTGGATTAGATGATCTCTAAGGTGTTTCCCCAATGCTGTGGGGTTTTTAAATTATTATCTGAGATCCCATCTAGGTCTGATATTCTGTGATCTATGTTCCAAGATTCTTCCAGCTCTGATAGTCTTGCTCTAAATTCTAACATCCCTTTTAGCTTTGATGTTCTCTGTCCCAATAACAATGGCTGACACTCTGTAGCTAATGTTTCTAGAGCACTTTACACATCAATGTTTCATTTGACCCTCACAACAACCCTTGGAGGTAGGTGATACTAGCATTCCTGTTTTACAGATGAGACAGCTGAGGCCCAGAGAGATCTTGCCCATGGACATGAAGCTAGTAAGTGGTGTAAGGAGGATTAGAGCTTGGGTCTTTTCTCTTGACTCTAAGTCCAGAGTTTTCCATTACACCTAGTCTGAGGTCTCTTCTGGTCCTGACATCTTGTATTCTAGAGGTTCCTTATCCAATGCACCAAATTCTATATTCTATGGTCCACCCCCTCCAGCTCTGACATTCTATGTTCTATATTCTGAGGTCTCTTCTAGCTCTGACACTTTAATAATGTTGATGGATGGTGATATCTAGCATTTATATAGCACTTTCAAGTTTGTGAAACACTTTATGTATTATTTGATCTTCACAACAATCCTCTGAGGTGGGTGTTATTATTATCCCCATTTAACAGATAATGAAACTGAGGCTGAAAAAAAAAGACTTGCCCACGGTCACATAGCTATTAAGTGTAAAGAGGCAGGATTTGAATTCAAGCCTTCTTGATAAGAAGTCTGTGATACTTAGCTGCCTTTACATTCTATGTTCTAAGATTCTTTCCAGCTCTGACATTCTATGGGCTATATTATATATGGGCAGGTGGTGGCACAGTGCACACATGGAGTATTGGACCTGGAGTCAGGAAGACCCGAGTTCATATCTGACCCTCAGACACTTACTAGATGTGTGAGCTTGAGCAAGTCACTTTAATCTCTGTTTGCCTCAGTTTCCTCACCTGTAAAATGGAGATAATAATAGCACCTACCTCCCAGGGCTGTTGTGAGGATCAAATGAGATTTGACATATGCATATATAATATAGTCACATATATAATGTATACATCTATAATAGATGTATATATGCTATATTATATGCATCTATAATGTATACACATGTATATATATACTCTTTCTATTTATACACAAAGTAAATATGTGGTAATATTTTGGAATGGGAGGTACTAATAGTTGGTAAAATTGGGAAATGTAGGAAATAGAATTTGGATTAAGCTTTGAAGGATTCTGAGAGTCAAAGAGTGATAAGGTTTAGCCCATATAAGCTTTGAGTATCCTTATTTCAACTCTCACTCTCACAGGTGAGCTTTGGGTTCCAAAGCAAAGCTACAACTTCCTGATCAGAGTTCTAGGAGTACCCCTGAGGAGTTAGGGTTGATTCTCAACAACATTGGCTTGAGCCCCCACCGCTAGGTTCAATCCCCCTCAAGATGATCAGGTGAGAATCATTTAGTCAGCCAGCCTTAATTAAGTAGCTTTTAGAAAGGGGCATAAAACATTCTCCCTAAGGTCTGTGATGTCCTCTCTCACAAGTACTTTCCAGGGGAAAGTGGGATCAGACTTAGAGAACACATATGGCAAAAGGGATAACTCATAGCTTTCAGCTGCTGGGAGTCCTTTTCTTCTGTTTGTGGGGTGCTGAAGAAATTCCCCTTAGGCATGGTATAATTTCTTCACTGGGCTCCTTTGCAGAGCATCAGATCTATGTTCAGCCTGTCTTTGGCTTCCAATATAAACACTGCCATCAGCTGATCTAGGGCTGTGGCTGGGATACCAGTGGGAAGATAGGAGGCCCAACACCCTTCATACTCTGCAAAGCTCACCAAGTCCTTCTCTGGCCAAGGCAGGAGGCAGGAGGGGTAGGAAGGCCAAGACCTCTGTTCTTCTCCCCCACTTCCCCATGATGGCTCTTCTTCAGGGATATGCTGGAGCTTGCTTTCTCTCCTGACTCACCAGAGATCATGGAACTCCAAGCTTCCAGCTAACCCTGTGTTTTTATATACATACATATATATATATATATTTATATATATGGAACCCAGAGGTAGTATTACCATCTGTTAGCTAACTAGAGCAGACTTCCAGTCTGGAGTCATTTCACCTCATCCAGTGTTTTCAAAAGCTCTTCACATTTAATCCAAAGTCTATCATTGAGACTAGTAGACTGAACAATTTGTCCTGTATTTCTCTGCTGGCTGCTTCTGACTTTACAGATTTCAATACTCTGCAATGGTGCATCCCACACCCACACTGCTGATTTTCAGCTCTCATTAGAATGTAAACTCCTCGAGGGCAGGAAGCATCTTTCTTTTTCGCTCATATTTGTATCCCTAGCTCTCAGCACAGTGCCTGGCACATAGTCGGCACTTCATAAAGGCTGGTTGATTTGTCTGTGCTCTAGGAATATCACTTTGGTAGCTGTGTGGAAGATGGACTGGTGTGAGGGAAGACTGAGGCAGGGAGGCCTGTTTGTAATAGTCCAGACAAGAGGCGGTGAGAACCTGAGTTAATCCTCAATGGGTGGCGAGAAGGAAATAGACATGAGGAGCCGACTCATTCTATATTTGGGCAGGAAGGTAAACAGAGATTGTGACCCTGAGGGGCTGGAATGTTGGTGGTGCCCTCAACAGATAGAGGGGAATTAGGAAGAGTGGTGGGTTTGGGGGGAAGATAGTGAGTTATATTTTGGATCAGTTGGGTTTGAGATGCCCGTGGAGCACCCAGGGGCTCCAATAGGTGGTTGGTGATTGAGGAGCAGTGAGAAAAATAATTAAACTCGGAAGCTCGCAGATGGGTCCTTTCCTTCCCCACTAGCCACACCGTGTGATTTCTTGTCCAGCCTACCCCCCCCCCACACACACACCCTGCTCCATCCCAGGGGGTGGCTTCCCTAGCTGTGATCTCAAGGTGGTACAATTTGGGGGCTCCCCATAGGCTGAAGTCAGAGTCCACGGCTGAGTTGAGGTTGTGTCTAGGGTGTCCTGAGCTGGATACCAAAGTTATTGCCTCTGCTAGGGAGAGCACCCCCTAGGGCATCCCCCGTAGTAGGTGGGCTCCAACTCCCCAGGCATATGGCCCCATCCCTTGGGAAGAGGCTGGTAATGTTAAACATCTGAAGCCAGGTATTCATGGAATGTTAGATGTGGACCGTCCTACATGGAAAGAGAGTTGAACTTGGAGACACAAGGTTAGAATCCTACCTGTGCAGCTTTGGGCAAATCACTTAACATTTCTGGACTTCATTTTCCTTGTATGTAAAATGATGGAATTGAACTAGGTGGCCTCAGAGATCCATTCAAGCTCTTATCTGTGATATCATTGTTCTCTCCTGAACCAAACCCTCTCCATTCAGAGGGAAACAATTATTCGGTCATGTCCAACTCTTCTTGACCCCATATAGGGTTTTCTTGGCAAAGATACTGGAGTGGTTTGCCATTTCCTTCTCTAGCTCATTTGACAGATAAGGAAACTGAGGCAAACAGGGTTAATTGACTTGCCCAGGGTCACCCAGTGAGGAAGTGTCTAGGGTCAGATTTGAACTTGGGAAGATGAGTCTTCCTGACTCCAAGCCTGGCATTCTATGCACTATGGCGCCACCTAGCCGCTCTTTCTCCAGTGCTCCGTGGCTCAGATGCTACTTCCTAGGTGATATCTCTCCTAACCCTTGCCTTCCAGCCTCCCACCTCTCTTCTCCTAACCTACCTGCTATTAGCATTCTCTCCTTTAGGCTGTGTGACACTGGGGCAGGTCACTTAACCTCTCAGCTTCAGTTTCCTCATCTGTTAAATGGGGATCATCATAGCACCTACCTCACAAGGTTTTTGCAAGCATCAGACAAGATGTATGTAAAGCATTTTTGAAATAAATGCTAGCTTTCATTATTTGTCACCAGCACTTAGCACAGTACCTGACCTATAGTGCCTAATAAGTGCCTCTTCATTCATTTATTCCCTTTGCAGATGAAGAAACTGAAACCCAGAGAAGTTAAAGGACTTGCCTGTGTGTGTACATGCGTGTGTGCATGCATATGTGCGTACGTGTGTGTGTGTGTGTATGTGTGTGTGTGTGTAAGAATGGGAGTAGTTCTTATAACTAGATCTCCTGGCTCCTTAATTTATTAGTGAGGAAACTGAGGCCCAGACAGAGGAAATGACTTGCCCAAGATCATCTAGCATGTTAGTGGGAGAACTGGGTCTTTTCCTGTTTCTTGTGACTCCCAAGTTCACTATTCTCTCACCTACAGCAGGCTGGCTTTCCTTGTAGATTGCAAGAGAGACAAAGAGAAGCAGACTGTTTGCCCTGGAGCCCTTGGCCTCATTCCCACCCCACCTAGACTTTAGTGCTGGCAGCCTGTACAGGAACTTGGAGTAGCCCAAAACTGCTTTCCTTTTTTTTATTCCAACATATAAAACCCGATTTTCTGTTTTTCCCTCAGGCGTAGCTTCAAATGGAAGCCACTTAGGAAAACCAGGTCCCATTGATGGGCTCTCTCTGCTGAAGGCCCATAAATAAACTGAATGTGTCAGTTGCCCTGACACTTTCCTGCACTTGGAAGCATCTGGGCAGCCTGAATTGCAACCCCAGGCTAAAATCTTGGCCAACTCCTCCTCTTTCCAGACTCTCCTAAAATGACACTGAAGCTCAGAGACTGTAGATTCATTGAATGTGAAAGCTAGAGGCCACCTTAGTGAATAGAACTATTGCTAGCACCTTCCCCCCAAGGCTACCTTCCTTCTACTCTGTATTTGTCTATGTGTTCTGATATATTGTCTGATATATTGTTCTCCATTAGAATGTAAGCTCTTCCATAGTTAAAGCTGTTTTTACTTTTCCAAGGATTACCACAAGGCCTGGAACACAGTAGGCATTTAACAAATAAATCCTTATTGACTAATCAGAACTGAAAGACCTTCAGAACATAGAAGACAGAATGTCAGAGCTGGAACTTAGAATATAGAACCTAAGATGTTAAAATGTCAGAATTTGAATGGACCTTAGAACCTGAACTGCTAGAGCCAGAAGGGACCCCAGAATCTATACTGTTAGAATTGGAAAGGACCTTAGAAGCTAGATTGTTAGAGCTGAAAGGGACGTTAAAACCTAGACTGTTAGAGTTGGAAGGGACTTTAGAACCTACATTGTTAGAGCCCAAAGGGACCTTAGAACCTAAACTGCTAGAGTTGGAAGGGACCTTAGAACCTAGACTGCTAGAACTGGAAGGGACCTTAGAACCTAGATTGTTAGAGCCAGAAGGGACCTTAGAACCTAGGCTGTTAGAATTGGAAGGGACCTTAGAACCTAAACTGCTAGAGGTGGCAAGGACCTTAGAATCTAGAATGTTAGAGTTGGAAAAGTTAGAACATAAACTGTTAGAGTGAGCCTAGACTGCTAAAACTGGAAGGTACTTTAGAACATAAGCTGTTAAAGGCATAAGGGACTTTAGAACCTAGACTACCAGAACTGGGAGGACCATTAGAACATAGCAAATAGAATATTAGAGCTAGGGCTTAGAATCTAGGACCTTGAATGTCTGCATTGGAAGGGAGCTTAGATCATTGAATGAGAAAGGCTGGAAAGAACCTTAAAACATGGATCACAAGAGAATGAATTTGGAAAGGACAGACATAATTTAGAATAAATAACTTAGAATGTCAGACTTTTAATGTACATTCAAGCTAGACAGTTAAATGAAGAAGAGACTTTAAAAACAAACTGTGACAGCTGGGAGGGCCATTAAGATTTAGAACATACAATATTAGAACTAAGACTTAGAACGTCAGAGTTGGAAAGGAACTTAGAACATAGCATGATAAAGCTGGAAAAAACCTTAGAAAATAGAACACAGGAGGAGAATAAAGTTGGAAAGGCCCTTAGAGATTATCTAGATTAGATGGGAAGGGGGAAATAGAGGCATAGAAAGGGCCAATGATATGTCCATCATTATCAAGATAGGACATGAAAAAGCTAAGACTTGAATCCATGTCTCCTGACTGCACAATCAACTCTTTCTTTCATATCACACACTGTACTTTTGTGAGACCTTAGGACATAAAACATCACCCTCTTAGCCACTCATTCCCCTACTCCTATTCAATGAAATTCAAGAGACATTAATTAAGTCCCTACTGCATGTTCATCTGAGTGGAAGGCCCCAATGCAAAGATAAATAAGCGGATTCCTTGGCCCCAATCACCTTATAATTGAGTAAGGGAGATAAGAGACATATACCAATAAGCATAATACTGGTGGAATTTGGTCAGCTTCACAAAAGGGGTACAAAGTGATATGAGGATCTAAAGGTGAGAGAAATCACAGCTTGCTGGAATGGTCAGTGAACGCTTCTTGGAGAAAGTAGCATTTGAGCTGTGTTTTGAGGGTCAATAATGATGTTTGTTGAGTCAATAACGATGGCTTCCATTTCTTGAACAGTTTAAATTTTATAAATCAGCTCTCTCATAAGGGCCCTGTGAAGTGATTCATTCAAGGAGGAATGACAACATGGCACAATGAGAAGAGTTCTGGATTTGGAGTCAGAGGACCTGGTTCTAAACCCGTTTTTGCCACTTACCACCTGTGTGGCCTTGGACAAGTCACTCCTCTTTGAGAGGGTTGGATAGCTAACTTTCAAGATCCTATCAGCCTCATTTTACAGGACTTTGAGGCTCAGGGATGTGGAAGAACTTGTCAGAGATCACACAGCTAGGAAATATTGGTACTAGTGCCTGAATGCAGACAGGTCTTCTGATTTTAAAACAGAAGTGAGCAAACATGAAAGCATACTGAGATTCTAGTGAGGTTCCCTGTGAGTTAAAGGAGGTACCCTCCTCACTATGTGCAATGTTATTAGCTGCATCCCCAACTAAGCTTTGATGCTCTATAAAGAGTCTTGGGCAACTAGTTGGTGAAGTGGATAGAGCATTAGGCCTGGAGTAAGGAAGATTTGAGTTCAAATCCGGCCTCAGACACTTACTAGATGTGTGATCCTGGGCAAGTCACTTAATCCTGCATGCCTCAGTTTCCTCATCTGTAAAATGAGCTGGAGAAGGAAATGACCAACCATTTCAGTATCTTTGCCAGGAAAACCCCAAAAAGGGTCACAAAGAGTTCAGACATGACTGAAATGAATGAACAACAACAAAAGAGGAGACTACTTCTTCCTTCTCTGCTCCAATGTCCCAGCCAGTATAATAAAGAAAAGATTTTCAAGGCTGGGTATAGTGGCACACACCTGTGATCTCTTCTAAGGCTCAGGAGTTCACAGCTGCATTGGGTACCAGCCTAAGGGGCGGGCTGAGTATGGTGGAGAGCACTGGGTTGAAGATCATCAGAAGCAGAAACAGAAGCAATATTGTGATCGGAATATACCACAGACACCTGTACAGAAAGAGGGATTAGATGAAGGTTAAAGTGAAAGGTCACAAGCCTGGCATAGAGGCATGTTATGATAGTGATAGGTAACTGCAATTATCCAGGTCTTTGCTGGATCTCTCTTTCTGCCAAGAGTAAAATGGCTAATAATTACTTGATATTGATTTCTTTTTTAAAAAATAATTACATTTTAATTTTCAGCATTTGCTTTTATAAGATTTTGAATTCTAAAATTTCCCCTTTCCCTTCATTCCCCCTTCCCCAAGGTGGCATTCAATCTGATAGGCTATACATGTATGATCATATTAAACATTCCTTAATATTAATTTCATCCTTCAGAAGGTAGAAGAAGACACATGGGGCAATTCTATTCTGTATCCGATTTTTAACAAAGGAGAAACTGGGTCTAGGGTGGTAATGACAAGAACCTTGGCAATCATAACCATTCTATTTTAGAATTTGTGTTAGAAAGGAGAAGGAAAGTCACATAATTTTATATGCACCCTAAATTTTTGGAGGTCAGATTTCAAAGGGTTCAGATAAGTAGGATGCCATGGCAAAAAAAAAAAATTCTACAAGAATAGTGAGCTCAACCAGTATCCCAAGATAAGGTCAAAATGGGTACAGGATTTACACATAAAGGGTAATACCATAAGCAAATTAGGATAGCATGGAAAAGTTTACCTGTCAGGTCTATGGCTAAGGGAAGAATTTAGGACCAAACAAGATATAGAGAGCATTATAAGATGCAAAATGGATAATTTTGATTATATTAAATTTAAAAAGTTTTGCATAAAAAAACCCAATGCAACCAAAATTAGAAGGAAAGCAGGAAACTGGGAAAAAATTTTGCAGCAAGTATCTCTGATAAAGACCTCACTTCTCAAATATATAGAGAACTGAGTCAATATAAGTCATTCCCCAATTGATAAATGGTTGTTGTTTATCCTTCATTCTGGAAGAGGACCATGACTTCAGGGAGGTGATGTCATGACATGCAAGTGAACTGGATTTAAGTGAGGCAGGGCTGTGCAAAGTCACCAGACTCACTTCCTCCTCCAGAGCCATCTGGGTCCATTGGCAAGATATAGGTCAGGATGACTGAAGATGGCCCCGGTGCTAAATGGTCAAAGAATATGAACAGGCAGTTTTCAGACAAAGAAATCAAAGTTATCTATAGTCATATGAAAATGTTCTAAATCACTATTGATTATAGAAGTACAAATTAAAACAATTCTGAGGTACCACTTCATACCTATTAGATTGACTAATATGACAGAAAAGGAAAATGATAAATGTTAGAAGGGATGTTGGAAAATTGAACTAATGTACTGTTGGTGGAGTTGTGAACTGAGCCAGTCATCCAGGAGAACAATTGGGAACTCTGCCCAAAGGACAATCAAACTATGCATACCCTTTGATCCATCAATACCACTACTAGTTCTATATCCCAAAGAGATAAAAGGTGGGGGGGAGGGCTTATTTGTACAAAAATATTTATAGCAATTCTTTTTGTGGTGGCTAAGAATTTGAAATCGAGGGAATGCCTGTCAATTGGCTGAACAAGTTGTGGTATATGATTGTGATGGAATATTATTGTGCTATAAGAAATGATAAGCAGTCTGATTTCAGAAAAACTTGGAAAGACATATTACGTGAACTGATGAAAAGTGAAATGAGCAGAACCAGGAGAATACTGTACACAGCAACAGCAATATTCTGCTGTAAAGAACTGTGAATGACTTAGCTATTCTCAGCAATTCGATAATCCAAGACAATCCCCAAAGAACTCATAATGAAACATGTTATCCACCTCCAGAGAAAGAACTGATATTGTCTGAATACATACTGAAGCATGCAATTTCTCTCTCTTTCTTTCTGTTCAAGTCTTCTTGTGCAAAATGACTATTATGGAGATGTTTTACATGATTGCACATGTATAAACTATATTAGATTGCTTACCGTCTCGTGGAAGGGGGAAGGGAGGGAGAGACAAAATTTGGAACTCAAAACTTTAATAAAAATGTTTTAAAATTAAATATATATGTATATTATATATGTATATATATACATATACATACATATGTGTATATGTGTGTATACATATACATATATATATATATATATATACGTGTGTGTGTGTGTGTGTGTGTGTGTGTGTGTGTGTGTGTATGTATATATCAACCTGACATCTACTCAGAGGTGTACTGGAGCCAGCTCTGGCTGGCACTCCAAGAGCACATTGCTAAGTTTTCTGGGCTAATATTTACACTTGGGAGATCAGTAAGCAATACAAATAAGGGCTTAGTTTAATGTTTTGTTCATTGTCTAGCCTTAAGGAAATGATGGAGAAAATGTTAATAAGGCGGATTCAACTTCAAATTGTGCCATCCTTTTTTTTTTCCAGGAGAGCCTGTAGTTAAATCTTTACTAGCACACATGCATCGACCTCTTTGTAACTTCTACCCATTCCTTCTGGTTCTTCCTTTTGATGCAAAGCAGAACCAGTCTATTACCTCTTCCACATGAATGAGAGCCCTCCAAATATGTGAAAATGGCCATTACATATCCTTTAAGTCCCCACATTCCATGCTTAATCTGCTGAGTTGGAGCTAGCCACTTTCCTATAACTCTGTGCAAATTGATTCTATGGTTCAATTAGCTTTGGTAATAACTTCAGCTATCACTCTACTCCTGTCCAATTTTCACCTCCTACCTAAGCAGAAAAATCTCCTCACCACCAGTTTCTTCTGGCACCAATTTAAATATGTATGTGTGTATACATACATACATACATACATATAGATATATATATAAAGCACCTACTATGTGCAAAGCACTCTACTAGACTCTGGGGATATATAACGAACAAAAAGTATCCCCAATCCTTGCTTTCAAGGCGACTTTGTCACAAGGTACTTCAGCTTCTCAAGGTCTTTCCTAAATATGGCACCCAACACTATACATACATAGACGTGGTCTGACCAAAGCAGAGGACATTGAGATTTATTGCCATCCCTGCTCTGGACAGTCAAGGGAGTAATAGAGAAGAAAGAACAAAACTTGCTGGATTTGAAATCAGACCTGGGGATGAATTCTAGCTCTGCTATTCACATTCTATGGGTCCTCCAAGCCTTTGTCTAAGGATCAAGAGGCAGCTGGTACAGTAGAAAGAAGCCTGGATTTGGAGTTGGTTTAAATCCCAGCTCAACCTATGAGGCCTTGGAAAGCTCACTTAGAACCTCTCTGAGCTTCTTCCGTAAAATGAAGAGGCTGGACCAGGTAACCGTTGAAGTCTCTTCCAGCCCTAAATCCACATTCTTCTTATCTATGAGTCCACATTTCTAGACTTCTAAAGTCATCATCTAGAGTTTCTAAGGTCCCTTCTACTGCAAAGTGCTTTGATCCCATGAGCATAAGTGATCATTCTATCATAGTTCTTCCCACTTTGGTGCTGTGGCCAATGTAGAATGAGGGCAGGTGATAGAGGGTGAGCATGGTTAGTGATGAAGACGAAATCACATCCTTTAAATGAGGGAAAGGAGGTTCCTTTCTGGTGAGAGTGGTTATGAAGGAACTTACAGCTTTGTGTGAAGGGGCTGAGGAGGGGGTTGTGATTTCTGCAAACCCAGTCCAAATCCAGCAGCCATTAGAAAGTAGCCACCAGGCACTAGGATAGATGGATGACCTATCACACACACTCCCCTCTAAGTCCTATTGAGAGTCATTTAATTAAGGTGTGAGGGGCAGTCAGTGAAGACGCATGGATTTCAGAGGTAGAACAGAATATCTTGCTTGAGGAATAGCAAGAAAGTCAGTGTTACTGGATCTTAGAGTATATGGAGGGAAGTCAAGTGTGAGAATAGTGGAAAGGCAGGAAGGGGCCAGGCTGTAAATGCCTTTAAACACCAAAATGTTATTGTTCAGTCTTTTTTCAGTTGTGTCTGACTCTTTCTGGTCCCATTTGGGGTTTTCTTGGCCAAGATCCTAGAATGGTTTGCCATTTCCTTCTCCAGCTCATTTTACAGATGAGGAAACTGAAGCAAATAGGATTAAGCGACTTGCCCAGGGTCACACAGCTAGTAAGTGCCTGAGGCTGGATTCACACTCAGGAAGATGAGTCTTCCTGACTCCAGGCCCATCATTCTATCCACTGCACCACCTAGCTGCCCCTAACAGCCAAAGAGAGGACTTTATATTCCTGATAGATATCAGGAAGCCCTTGGAGTTTTTTGAGTGGGAATGAGGGTTATGACATGGTCAGATATATTCATTAGGACAGCTGATGGTTTGGAGTAGGGAGAGACTTGAGGCAGGGAGACTGACCAGCAGTCTATTGCAATAACCCGGGTGTGAGACGCTAAGGGCCTATACCAGCGTGATGGCTGTGTAAGCAGAGAGAGGATGTATATGAGAGATGAAGCTCTGCTTCCTGAATGCAACACCCCCACCCTGTCCCAGCTGCCTTTCCATCTTCTGGAAGGTCTTGCCCAGCCAGACTAACAGTCAAGCCTGGGGGGTGGGGAATCTGACCGAGACTGTTAGGCAACTCTGAGCTATCTGATACCCAGGGGAAGCTACAAAATACTGTGATATGTGCAAGTCCCTGAACCCTAATGGGACCTAGGATCCTATTTTGTAAAATGATGGGGTTGGAACAGATGAGTTCTTGACATCCTATGTGGTAAGTTTTCTTCCAGCTCTAACATTCTGTCCTCTCAATTCCCTCTCAATTGCAATACACCAAGGTCCCTTCCATCTCTAGTCATTGGGAAGAATTTTGCCTGACTCCCTCCTCCAGCCAAAACATCTTGTTGCCAACCAATTAATACAAGAAGATGGGCTTGGCAGGCACCTATCCCCTTTCTGAGCGCCCCAAGCCTGTGTCTGAAGAAGTGTCTGTTAGCATTGGGTAACAGTATCAGCAGTAACAACCTAACAGCTGGCACCTGTGTAGGGACTAGGGGCCAATCTGCCTTGTGGGCTTTCCCTTGGTGGGGAGGTAAAAGGTAGGGGAACATTAGGTGCTAACTCAGTGATCCTGTCCATGCCAGTTCTTTTTTTTTTTAACCCTATTTATTTATTTAGTAAGGCAATTGGGGTTAAGTGACTTGCCCAGAGTCACACAGCTAGTGAGTGTTATGTGTCTCAGGCTGGATTTGAACTCAGGTCCTCCTGACTTCAGGGCCAGTGCTCTATCCACTGTGCCACCTAGCTGCCTGTCCATGCCAGTTCTAAGCAGCTGCTGCACATCTGGCATCTCATCTTCTTTCCCTCCCCCATTCTAGCTGTCACCAGCAGGGGGAGCAATTTATTGAGTCTTTCAGCTATAAAACAGTACAGGGATCACGTACTGGAACCCAGAATCTTAGAACAAGGACTGTAGGACCTGAGGTTCTAGGACATAGAATATTAGAACTAGAAGGGAGCTTAGAACATAGAATATCAAAGCTAGAAGAAATCTTAAGGACTATCTAGTGCGTGGTGTTCTTAAACTGATTAGTACTGAACTTTTTTTTTCAATATTGTGATATTTATTTCAATAGAATTGGTTTCCTTTGTAATCCTATACATGTTATACATTTAAAAAACATTATTTTGAGAAGGGGTCAATAGGTTTCATTTTACCAGACTGTCAAAGGAGCCCATGCAGTGTTATGCTGGCAAATGTTTAAGAATCTGTTCTCCAAAAAGTACAATATGCTTTTAGGTTTAATTTGCATTATTAACTCTTTCTTAAGTCTAGCCAATCCACAAAACAATAAATTAAGCTCTGATTTGTAGTGTTTGCTGATTTCCGAGCTGTTAATGCTCACAGTGAAAATTTAATAACCGACTCCAGCACATCCTAAAAGAAGGGATAAGAACACGGGATGTAGCCCAACCCCTTATTTAAAAAGGAAAGAATAAGGCCTGGGGATGGGAAGAGCCTTGCTCATGGTCAAATAGCCAGCCAGAGGCAGAACTAGAACCCTTGTCTTCTGGTGAGGGCTCTTTCTGTTACATCCAATGATTAGGGGTAAAGGTTGGGGGGGTTGAGGTTGGGGCAGGGGCTCCTGAGCTCTGGGTGTTCACCACAATGTGCAGTATATGTGTATGTCTGCATATATGACTAGAGCAGGAGCTGTTTGTGTGTGAAGAGGGACAAAATTAATAAGCAGTAATTAATGATTAAATTTTGTAAAGCTGTGCCTGGCATGTGATATCATTAGCTCCTGAATAAACAGCCCAGACAAATTTGACCCATTGTGTCTGGAGGTTCTCAGCCAAATGAGCCCCCAAGGCAAAAGCAAGTGGTTGTTTTTCTTTCTAGAAATTGGGCTGAGGCTTCCGGGATCTGCTCCTTCCCCTGTCTTCCCCCCTGCCTCCCTGGTGTTGACCTCCTTCCTCTTACTGCTTAACTAGCCATAAAGCCCAGAATTATTGAGCCAACATTCAGGAATCATCTGCCTTAGGTAAATCCCCATCCTTAGTTCTAGGGAGTACAAAAACAGAGATAACACAAGTCCTCATGGAGTTTGAAATCTGTAAGGGGATGTTTTTGTTTATTTGGGGCTTTTTTCTATTTTGTTTTTGTCCAGATCTGTGATTCTGTAGATATAAGGAGCCTGTGGGTATGGAAGAAACTCCATCCAACTCACCCATAACTATTTCTAGTCTTAGAAGTCTGAGACAATGAGAGGTTGAATGTTGAATGACTCAAGATCTTCAGACTATGGATTTATAACTGGAAAGAACCTTAGAATCTGTCATTTAATTCATTGATGTCTTCATTTTACAGATGAGGAAACTGAGGACCAGAGAAGTTAAATGGCTTGTCTAAGGTCACACAGGTAGCAAGTAGAAGGGCTGGGATTTGATCCAATGCTGAGATTTGAACTGAAATCCCCTGACTCCCAATTCAATGTCCTTTCTGCAGTGCCATGCCCATGATAACCAAGTGAATATGTGGCTAGTATGTGTCACGGCTGTACTTGAACCCAGGTCTTCCTGACTCTAGGATTGGCTAACCTTCCATCTACTCCACCACACTGCCTCTCAGGAAGGATTCCTGCATGTGTACAAATAACTAAAATGAAGAATAGTAACAATGATTCACATTTATCTAGTGTTTTAGGGTATACGAAGACATACTAAGTGCTTAAGAGAGAGGTAAAGTGCTCTGGTAGTTTGAGGAAGGGAGAGATCATTAGTGCCTAGAAGACTCCTCCCTTCTCATTTTACAAATGGGGGAATTGCATCTCAAAGAGACTCACAACCTTTCCCAAGGAAATCAGTCTTGGAACTGAGACTAGAACCCAGGTCTTCTGACATCAAAGCAAATCTTCCAATTGCATTTCCAGTAGCAAAGAGTTTGAAAGTCTGCAAGTTAGGAACCTGAGATGCTCCACAGGCCAGTACCACTGCTCCCAACCTTGCGCAGGGTGTCATGGGGAGATATCCAAGGAAGAAAAGATGTGAGGTCTTTGAATTAAAGGGCTTATACTCTGAAGGAAGAAAGCCAGAGGCAGCCTCCAGGCAACAGAACTGAATTTAGTTAACATCAAGTCTTGGTGATGGGGTGCTTGTACTTGGACCCCAATTTCTCCCTAGCCTCAGAAACACTATCCCTGACAGTTTCTCCCCAGCCCAAGGACACTGTGCCTAGCAATTACTCACGAGTGGGCCCCAGCAAGACCCTTATCTCTTTCCCTGGTGCAGTTACAAACAGCACCTGAAGGAATTATTAGTTTGAACTGACTTTGTAATGGGCCATAAAGACATTCTTACCCACTGGACTATTGTACTACCACCCTACTTCGTTATCTACCACCTGGACTCCTCATTATTTGTATTCTAGACCTAAGACATGTGTATACTCCCTACATCTATCTTGTCAAACAAGACATTGATTGGTGGCAGACAACTCTCAGTTACCCCTGAACTCTAGTTAACTTAGTGACTTAGCAGGCCTAAAACCACACCTCCATGTGGCCCCCCCTTGTGGGCTTTTCCTAATGAACTCTGGGTAAAAACGCCTGCGCAGTAGGTACAAGAAGTGCATGTTCTTTTAAGAACTAACCACTCCTTAACCACTCCCTAATCCCACCCTGAATCACCTCGTTAGCATATTTGCCACATGTTTTATTGTATTTTATCCTATATAAACTTTAACTGTACCCTTTTAAGATTGTAGGATCCTTAAGAATCCTTGCCCACTGAAAAGCTTAACAATAAACTTCCTCTGGTTAGAAGAAGATTTGATTTGAATTCATTCAGGCAGGGCCCGGCATTGCAATCTTGGGGGTCCCAGAAGCACCCCAAAAAGTCCTAGACCTCTTCATTGGGGCTTCCTACATTATCTCTCTGTGTTCTTCTTAAATTAGTCGTGAGGAATCAGGAGAGGGTAATGTTTCACCATAAGGAATAAAGTCCTAATGGCACAATTTCAGGCACTGATGAAAGAAAGTCTTTTGGCTAGAGTAGTCTTCCCAATGCCCCTCACATCATAAAAAATATTAGACTAGACTCTGGACACCAAATGTCCTGAAACTTTCTCTGTTGCTTTCTGTTCTCTTGGCTCCTGCTGACTTAGGTTGGGTTAGCCCAGCCTTGGGGAAATAGCCAGATCCCATCCTCCTGTTGTTGTGGTCCAGGGGTGCTGAGAACCTCAAAATTCAAGGGCAAAAAAGGCATGGGTCTGCATTGAAAGAATTTGACTCAAGCCTTTTTTCTGTCAGAGACAAGGTTGATTAAAATGCAGGTTGGGGTGGGTGAGATTCCTAGTGAATATACTGCTATTGGCCAGATTTTAAGAATCTGAGCAACTGGTAGAGAAGACTGACCCCTTTTTATAGTGAAAAAGATTGTGAGAAGATTTGGATTGGATCAAGGAATGGCCAATAGCCTGGGGTGATCTAGAAGTAACAGACAAGGAAGGTTGGGCTGGGTCAGGGGTAACAGAGAATGAAGGGTTGGGCTTGGGGCCACAATGAAAGGATAGTTGAAAGGATTACTGGGATGAGATGCCTCAGGTGAATGCCAGGGATGTGGGCCATGTGAAAAAGTCCAGGGCCTTTTAGGGGTCCATCATTAACGCCCCATCACTGTCAGCATGAGGGATAGACAGAATGGACTGTCACTGCAGAGCTGTGGGCAGCTGGGGACCAATGTGACAATCCAGCCCTAGATCTGCAGGGTTGGAGGGCAGACTTATTGCCATCTTAGAGACAGAGAGATGTGTGCTATGGAGCCCTGAATGCCACACATAGAGATTAGCAGCAAACACCTTGGGGGAGTGGGTGGTAAAGTGGCTGGAGTGATGATGAGCTCATCAGCAGCTGGTGATTCATGGCCTAAAAATACCTCACAGCTCCCAGGAGGGGTTTACAGATGTGATTCTGCTAAGGTTTGTTGAAATAAATTGATGGCTAAAACCAGGATGATAATCATACAGAAAACCCAAAGACAGTGTGGAGGCGGGTTGGTGATCCTCATCTCTGCATGGAGTCTTCCCAGCCTGGGCTAAGTCTTCGTTGTATCAACACCAAGGACAGGTCCCAGGCTGGTTTGGGGCTGGAGGGAAGAAGGAGGAGAGAGTGGGAATAGAAGAGTGAGTAGCCCTTTGGAGAGGAGGCTCAGTGAAAACTGTGTCACTTTTTCCACAACATATCACCTCCCCCTCAAGTTCCCTCCCCATCCCCTTCTCTTCCTTCTAGCTGGACGCATCCCAACTGTATTCCAAAGGAAGCTATTTCTGGTGGCAGAGAATGGTGGGATGGGGAGAGGCAGGAGGGAAGATGGAGGAGGGTAGGTGGAGAGAAGGGAAATTTGGGAGACAAAGAGACAAGATGAATAGGCCAGTAAACTGATCGATCAACAGGGACCTTCTTCACTTTGATCCCTGGTAGTATTTTCAGTAAAATCTGGAGTCATGGAAAGGTCATTTATATTTGAAAAGCGTATATGGATTCAAATCCCAACTTATTGCTTATTAGCTCTGTGACCTTGAGCACTTGCACCCCCACACTCTAGGTCAGGGTTCGCTGATATGAAGCCTAAAATCCATAGAATCGTAGAGCTGTAGCACTGGAGCTGGAAGGGGGCCCAGAAGTCACCTAGTCTAACACTCTCATTTCACAACTAAGGAAACTAAGAGATTAAATTACTCACGGCACACAGGCTGTGAATGGTAGAGCTGCGATTCGAGCTCTGGTCATATGCCCCTTAAGTTCAGTGGGGTTTTCTTACCCCACTGCACCATGTTTTTGTGATCTCACTGGCTCCCTGGGAGAGCAAGGCCATGGGACAGAAGTCCTGAGAGAGGGCTCAGGCCAAAGGAACACAGGACCATGTAATGTGATCTCATGTCCAGAGCTGGGAAAGCCATAATCCCTTTGTACCCTGACCTAGTCAGATCACACCTGGAGTATTGTGTCCAGTTCTGGGTAGAACCAGAGAGTGTCTAGAAGAAGATGACCAGAGGAAAGAAGTCTTGCTATATAAGGATCTATTGAAGGAACTAACATCATTTTACCCTGTAAAAGAAAAGGTGCCCCTGGTCAGGGGTTGGAGGAGAAGGAATGAGAAACATGATAGCTGCCTTCAAGTATCTGAAACATGATGATACGGAAGAGGGGTTGGACCCATCCTGACTGGCTTCAGAGCCAGAAGCAGGAAGTGAGGAAGAATGTCGGGAAAGGAAGAATTTTTGCTCAGTATGACATGGAGAATAAATTGTTAGACCTGAGGTCAAGAAGACCAGTGTTCAAGTTCTGTCTCAGATGCTAGATGTTTGACCTTGGGTGAGTTAATTAATTTCTCTTGGCTTCAGCATCCTCATCTGTAAAGTTAGAGGGTTGGACTATATGACCTCTGAGGTCCCTTCCAGTTCTAATTTTTATGATCTTATGAAAAATTCACAGGTTCACAAATTAAAACTGGAAGAAACTTTAGTTGGCCTCACATACTTACTATTTGTGTGATCTTATGACTTTTACAGATGAAGTCAAAGAAGTTTTGGTGACTTGCCCAAGGTCTCACAATTTCCTAACAATGAGCACTATCCCAATGTGGAACGGATTGCTTTGGGAGATATGGAGTTTTGCATTGTGAGGTAATCTTCAAGTTCACTTTAAATGACCACTTGTCAGAGATCTTGTAGAAGGGATTCCTACTTGAGTAGGGGTTGAACCAGATGCCCTCTGAAATCTTTTTCAGCTCTGAGATTCCATATTACCATGGGAATTTTGGAGCTGGGAAAGATCATAGAGATCAATTAATTCAGCTCCTTCAGTTTTCAGATGGGGAAATAGGTTCAGTGAAGTGACTTGTTCAAGGTCACACAGCAAATGAGGCAAAGAGCTGGGACTCAAATGTAGGTCCCGTGATTCCAAATCCGTAGAAGCCCAAGTCCCATGATTTCCAATATCCCATGGAAAGGACTTCTCTCTACCTTGGGCCTTACAATCCTCAGGGGGAGCCAGCCCTGCTGCAGGGGAAACACCAAGACTATTCTGGAAGTCAGAGCTCATTCTATCCCCCTTGACTGATCCTAGGACAAGAGCTTTGTTCCCCTAAGTAGGGAATTTCCCTTGGTGCAGTCAGACTTGTTTGCATTGACTCAGTCGGTCCTGATGGGCCTGACTCACTGATAGGGTGAATCGTCCTCTGATTTCCATCATCCTTCCCCTTCTCCCCCAGGACCAGGGAACTATAATCAACCTCCACACTATCCCTTAATAATAATAATGATAACTCAAATCTTTATAGCACTTTACCTATAACAGCCCTGTGAGGTAGGTAACATAAGAAATATACTCCAGAGGGCTACTAGGTTTGCAAAATGGATGGAGTATCAGACTTCGGGTCAGGAACACTTGATTCTGAATCCTGCCTTAGACACTTACTAGATGGGGGGACTTTGGACATGGGGTATGATAGTAAATGTTTAACAACCAGGTCTTAAAAGGAGGGGCATGGACACAAGACTCACTTTTGAATTTAACCTGAAAGAAAAAAGAGAAAACTTTAACCTGTATTATTAACATTTTCTCCATGACTTTCTTAGGTCTAAATAATCAATAAATCAAGCTCTGATTTGTAATGTTTGCCAATTTCCCAGGTATAAATGCTCGTACTGAAATGTTTTTAAAAATCCCTTCTCTTGAGGTGCTTTGAGTAGGCTGTCGCACAGTCCTGCCTGGGCAAGTCACTTTATCTCTCTCAGCTTCAATCTCCTCATCTGTCAAATGAGGACAATAATATTATTGACCTTGCAGGATCATTGTGAAAATAAAATAAGGGAATAGATGTAAAGTGTCCTGCAAAACCTAAAGCTTTCTATAAATGTTGACTATTATTATTAGACCCATTTTATATAGGAGGAAAATGGAGTTCAGAAATGTTAATTGACTTACCCAGGATCACACTGCTGGTATCAGAGCCAGGATGTGAACCCAGATCTCCTGACAAGTCAAGGGCTCATTCTCCACTCCACCTCTTCCCTTCTCTTGGGCCCTCAGAATAAATATCGAGCAGCCGAAGAAGGAAGTCAGTGGGGAAAGGACCCCAGGCAGTAAATGGGGCTGCCCACCTGGGACTTCTGTTTCATCAAGAATCATAAGTCATTAGAGTTGGAAGAGACTTTCTTCTTTTATCTACTCCTGCACCATACTTAATCTTTCCTCATTGGCCTCAAAGCTATAAAGGACAGTATCTGTTTGACTGGCCCAGGAAGAATCTCATCTTCCTTCCCCTGCATGAGCTGCTGCATTGGAGTTGGGTTCTTTCAAAAGTCCTTACTAGTATTTAAGGGAAGAGTACTGGATAAGTAAGGGCAGGTAGATGGTACAGCTTGGAATCAGGAAGACTCACCTTCATGAGTTTGAATCTGGCCTCCGACACTTACTAGCTGTGTGACCCTGGGCAATTCACTTCACCTTGTTTGCCTCAGTTTCCTCATCTGTAAAATGATCTGGAGAAGGAAATGGCAAACCACTCCAGTGTCTTTGCCAAGAAAAGCCCAATGGGGTCACGAAGACTCAGACACAACTGAAACAACCTGACAACAACACTGGGCTGAGAGTCAGGAGATCTGAATTCAAATCCTGGCTCTGTATCTACTATCTATGTGACTTTGGGCAAACGCTTTTTACTTCTTTGGGACTAAATTTCCTTCTCTGTCAAATATGTGTTTTGGACTAAATGACATAACTTCTGGAAACAGGAAGTTGATAATCCCCCAACAGACCTCACCTGGCATATTATATGGAGAGTTCTGGGCATCACAATTTTAAAATCACAGTAGACGTGAAAACAACGGATAATGATGGGCCTTGAGTTTATGCTCTATAGCCTAAAGAAGAGATTTGTGGGACCATGAGAACTACCTCCATGTAATAAAGAGCTATCATTTAAAGGAGGCACTAGTTTGTTCTGGTTTTCCTTAGAGGGCAGAACCAGGGGCAATGAGAGGAAGGTGCAAAGAAGCTAATTTAGGCTTGACATCAGAAAAACAAAACAAAACAAAACTTTGTAATAATTGGAGATACCTGAAAGTGGAATGGGCTATATCAGGAAGTGGTGGTTTTCCCTATCTTGGAGATCTTAGAGCCTGGAGGACCACTTTCTTGTTATATCAGAGCCAAGAGTTCTTTCATGGATGGTTGGCCCTTCCAGTTCTCAAATTATAATTCTATGACTGTTAAGGTCCCTTCCAGTTCTGTGATCTCTGCTTTGTGATTAGTAGACAGACTTTCTGATTATTAAAGACAGTCTGGAATCTTAGGATTCTCCAATTAGAAGCTCACAAAACCTTGGAGTGATAGGGAGAGACCTTAGAGGAACATGTTCCAACCCTTTACTCCGCATAGCAACTCCCTGAACCATCTCCTGGCAGCCTCTTGTCTGAATACTTCCTATGATAGAGAACCCATTACTAGTTATATTTGTTAGAAAATTATTCCTTATAAAGTAAAGGAATAAGTCTCCTTGTAGCTTTCCCCCATTAGTCCAAGTCCCATGTCTAAGCAAAACAAGTTTACGTCTCTTCCCTGTGACAGATGCTGGAAGTCAATAATCATGCCCTCCACCCTTCTCTTCTCAAGGCTAAACATTCCTTGTTTTCCTCATTCTCTAAGAGGCAGAGAGTAGAATTAGTCTTTCCCTACACCAAGTTTAAAAGATACAGTTTTAATTTAAATGAAAGCCGGAATTATTTACACATAGTTTAATAGACACATCTATTGATAAATATTTATTAAATGCTCAGCTCCACCCTGGACAGGGTAGGGTGGAGACAGAGGCAATGGACGCAGGTCTGGCCATCATGGAACTCTGATTTGGGGAGATGAGTCACCATCAGGAAATGATCAAAGAGCAAAATAAAACAGCTCGGAACCATGGTCAAAACTGACCAGAAGAGCTAGAAAAGCATGTCAAACCATAAACCTTGTTACCTGCTCTAAAGCAACAAAGCAGAAAAATATAAATAGAGTCAAGAGAGCTTTGAGAATTCAGGAGGGTCTAAAATAGGCCGTGGGAAAACAGTGTGGTGGAAGAAGAAGAGCCCCAGTTTTGGAGCCAGAGGGCTCAGGTTTGAATTCTAGCTCTGCTACCATCTGCTTAAGGAGGGAAAGAGTATTGGTTCTAGACTGAGAATATCTATCTGGGTTCAAACCACGCCACCATCACTTGGTATATGTGTGACCTTGGAGAAGTCCATTGATCTCTATGGAACCCAGTTCTATCTATACAAATGGCAGGGTTGACCTAGCTGGCCTTTGAGGTTCTAGAACTTTCCAGTTCTTGAGCTATGAACCTAAGAACTTTTCTTCTCTGGTCTTCAGTTTCCTCCTCTGTAAGATGAGAAGGATGGATTAGAACATAAATTTCTTGAGAGCAGGGCTTGCTTCATTTTTTGTCATTGTGTCCCTTTTGACTAGCGCTGTACCCAGAACATAGTAGGTGCTTACTAAAGGCTTGCGGATCAATTGGTTTGTTTTGAGGTCCATTCCTTTCTTTTCTGACTTTCATTTTGAGATGCCTTCCAGCTTGGGTGTTCCAGCTGGGTTCAAATCCTACGTGGGAAGAATTTGACAGCCTAGAAAGGGGGCTCTGTCTTCCTTCAGAAGGTCTGAGGGGGTGACCCAGGGGAGCATCCCTGAGATTCTCACAGCATTCTAAGGTACCCCCCCAATCCTCAACTCCTCACTTGTCTGAATGGTCCCAGACCCAATCCAGACTAGGGGACTAGGGAATGTGAGCAAGAGGAAACTCGGGCATGTATGGATTCTACCTGCCTCTTCTGATGGCTTCGGTGGAGCCTGGCAAACAGGTATCGGGCCCTCTGCTCCTCCCGAGCCTGGAAGAATGAGGCAGCCACTCTGTGGCCCAGCCGGCGGGCATAGGTCTCCAGGAAGACTGTGGCAGAAGCAAAGAGGAAGAGGGTCCCAGCGGCCAATGCAGCTGTGTATTGTGGGGGATGAGCTGAGTGTAACTGGCAACTGGCCGAGGTGAAGCGTAGCTCCCACTTATATGAGTCTTGGTATGTGTCCGAGGATCTCTCTTCAGAAGGCTGATTGAAGATGAAGGAGACGAAGGCAAGGACTGTGTACTTGGCCTAGAAGGGTAGGGGGAGACACCAAAGGTGAGGGTATAGTGTAGAAGCCATTTCTCCTAGGCATTCCTCAGGAGACCCTAACACTGATTGACTGTGACCTTGGCTAATTCATTTCTGTTCAGTTTCCTCCTCCTTAAAGTGAGGGGGAATTGGTTTAGGCAGGAGTGGGTAACCTGTGGCCTTCTAGGTCCTTGGGTATGGCCTTTTGACTGAGTCCAAGTTTTACAGAACAAATCCTTTTATTAAGAGGATTTGTTTTGTGAAATTTGGATTCAGTCACAGGGGCACAGTTGAGGACCCAGAGGGGCCACATGTGGCCTCGAGGCCAGGTTCCCCACCCCTGGTTTAGAGAATTCCTGTGGTCTTCCAAGCTGTAAAATTCCACATTTTATGTTCTAAAGTTCCTTCTGGCTCTGACGTTCTATGTTCTAAGGTTCTTTCCATCTCTGACATTCTGTGTGTTCTAAAGTCCCTTTCAGGTCTAATATTTTGTGTTGTAAGGTTCCTCCCAGCTCTGACATTCTACATCCTAAGGTTCCTCCCAGCTCTGACATTCTACATCCTAAGGTTCCTTCCAGCTCTGACATTCTACATCCTAAGGTTCCTCCCAGCTCTGACATTCTATATCCTAAGGTTCCTCCCAGCTCTGGCATCTGTATTCCAAAATATCTTCCAGAACTAAACCCATGGTCTGATTTCTTGAAGGAAGTTTGACACCTTCCTCCCTCGGTGGCCAACCCCATGATGAGGGAGCTCTTTGAGGTCCTTTGGTTGGCTGGTGGTCTAAACTTCAAGCCTTGTTCAGCGTAGTAAGAGTTTACATTCTGCCAGCCCAGCTTTTGGGAGCTCAAGGGTTACCTCCATTCTAGGATGACACATGGCCTCTACAAAATGGAAGTCATAGATTTGAGAGTTGGGAAAGACCCAGGTCTGCCTGATTCCAAGAACCAACTATCTATCCACTCCAGCATTCCATTTCTCTATTCTGTGTATGTACCACATTCTAAGACCTTGTCTAGGGGGTATCAGGTAGATAGAGCACTGGCCCTGGAGTCAGGAGGACCTGAGTTTAAATCTGGCCTCAGACCCTTATTAGCTGTGTGACACCCGGGCAAGTCACTTAATCCCAGTTGCCTAAAAAAAAAATCTAAGACCTTGTCTAGCTCTGATGTTCTATGTGCAAGTTTGTGTGCAGATTGAAGATGATCACTTTGAAGGCCTCCCCCAAGCACTGGGTCTTCCCCACCTCCCAAACCATATTAGGAACCCAAGGGCCTCCCAGCCCTCTGCCTCCAGCCCCCTTCCCTCCATTCCTCTTCCACTCACATCATACTTGATGCTCAGATGGATGGGCAGCGTAGGCAGCTTCTGGGCCCAGTCCACAGCCATGCGCGCCAGAAGGAAGGCCACATAATCTGCAGCCACAATCACAGCCATGGCCCCCAGGGGCATACCCAGAAATGCCAGGCGAAAGAGACAGTGGAAAATTTCAGCCCGGGAGAGCTTCAGGCCAGTCGTCCTGAGGACCAGAGCTGGAGGAGATGCTGCCAGGGGACTGTCCTGGTTCTCTCTGAGCAGCTGCTCCAGTTGTTTGCTGTGATAGAGGTTATCAAACTGCAGGTTGGTCAGATAGCCCTTCAGATACCACGTAGACTCAGACAGGAGGGAGAGTATGAAGATTCCAGCCAGCACCCGACTGGTGCCCAGAGCCAGTCCCCGGACCAGTGCCTCCAGGGCCGACACATCCTCATAGACTCTCTGGGTGGCCACAAGCATCTGGAGATACAGGGCAGAGCAGTTGCTAGTGGTCTCCAGAGTCAGTCCCCGCCCAGCTGCCTGGTCCAGTGCCACTGTGGCAGCCTCTAGCTGGTGGGTAGAGTTGAGCAGGCTCTCCAGAGAGCCCTGGGCCACACACCTTAGCACCTGGGTGGTAGCACCCACATTGGCCAGAATGTTGGGTACCACATGAGTGGCCAGCTCGGCAAAACCAGATGACAGAAGCAGGCGGCGCCCTTGCCTCGTGCCTAATGTGGGCACGGTGATGGCAAGCAGACACCGGGCTGGGTGGACTAGACCCAGGGCCAGGAAAAGCAAGAAGCCACAAGCCATGGCTCCTGTCACAGAGGTCCTTACTGAGTAGACCAGGGAGACAGTCAACCAGTTGTAGGCGAGCCCACCAGCAGCCCCAGAGATGAGAGCGCACAGCAGAAGCTGAATTAATAGTTGCCCGCAGCTGGCTGGGACAGGCTTTGAATATACCTCCCAGGCTGCCAGCAGCAGTGCCTGGGCCTTTGGAAGCCCCGAATGCCAAAGCCACCTCCTGTGTGGGGGAGACCAGGAGGAAACCTCTGTGAGCTCAGGAAGAGCCAAAAGATCATGAAATTTTAAGAGTAGGAGGAATCTTAGAGACCCCCACCCCCATTTTATAAACAGAGAAACTGAGGCCCAGAGAGATTGTGACCTAGCTGCTAGTACTTTCCCGCCACTCAGGGTTACCTTGTATCTATGTGTTTAGCTTGTATATACCTATATATACGCACAGTCCTTGGTAACAAGGACTGTCTTGCCTTTGCCTCTGTATCTGTCCCAGCACATAGTAGGTGCTTAATAAATGCTTGTTGATTGACCACAGGCACACAGGTAACAAAAAGAAGAGCTGGGATTTCCTAGGATGATAGCTCTCCAGCTTGAAGGTACCTCAGAGGCCATCAAGACTATCCCCTTAATTTGAAAGATGGGGAAACTGAGGCTCAGGAAGGTAACTAACTTGCCCAAGGTCATATGGATAGTAAAGGGGGACTGAAACCCAGATCCTCTGACTCCATAACCCATGCTTTTTCCATTCTACCAACAACAATCTTCAGACTCTAAATCAGAGGGTTTTGTTTTTCTCTGTTCCGTAACACTGTGCCTCAGTCTAGCATTCAAGGCCCTAGGAAACCTGACCTCAAACAGTCTTTCTAGATTTTCCCTACCTTTCCACATACCTGCACTTTGAGCCCTACTTGTTTACTGGCAAATCCTTGTCTGCCACCATGGAACCACCACGTCACGGAAAGGCCCAGCCTCAGTGTGTCAACATCACTTACACATTCCTCTTCTGTCAACTTCATCTCCACAATGACTGCCTTGCCCCCTTACCTGCTTCCCTTCCTGCATCCTCCCCACTTCTTCCAGCTCCACTTTATCTTTTATCTTCCCCTATTAGGCTCCTCGAAGGCAGGGCTGTACTGTTTTCTTGCTTTCGTGTGCCTGACATTAGCGCAGTGCCTGACACATAGTAAATGGTTAATAAATGCTCTATCTATCCATCCAATCATCTGTCTATCTATCTATCCATCTATCTATCCATGTCTATACATCCAATTTTCTATATAGCTATCCAGCTGTCCATCCAATTTTCTGTCTAGTTATCCATCCAGTCATCTCTTTCTTTTTTTTCTTTTACTTCCTTCCTTCCTTCTTCCCTTCTCTCTCTCTCTTTCTCTCTCTCTCTGTAAGGGCCAGATTATAGAAAACCTTGAATACCAGGCTGAAGTATTTGAGAAGCAGCATGGCACAGTAGAAAGGGCACTGATTTTGTAATCAGAAGACCTGGGTTCAAATATCAGTTGCTTACTACCTGTGTGACCTTGGGCAAGTCATTGAACTTTTCTGAGCCTCAGAACAGTCCGAGCCTTACTTGTAAAATGAAGTGACTAGGCTAGTTTATCTCTAAGTTTTTCCTCCTAAATCTAAGTCTTCTGATAGTTGACAGGTCAATGCCACCTCTTCCAAGAAGCCATCCCTGAGTGTCTATACCTGAAAGTGATTCTCCCTTCTCTGAACTCCTGTAACACTGAATTTGTACCTAGATCATGGCCTCCTCCCATTCTGCCTTATATCATGTTTATATGTGGAAATAGTCTATATTTCTATATTGAAGCAGGTAGTAAAGGTATTACTAGCCCCACTTTATAACTGAGGAAACTGAGTCTCAGAGATGTCAAATGAATCACCCTTGGTCACACGGCTAAAAAGCATTGAAGTTAGTATCTGAAGTTAGCTCTCTTCTGACTCCAGGTTCAGTTTTCTTTTCACTAAATCATGCTGCCTATTAGCTCCTCAAACTAGCCTGCAAACTGGCAGTATAGTCAGTTTATCTTTGTTTATCCTATAAAACTCCTCTGTTTCTTCATTTTGTCCCCAGAGCAGGTACCTTCTCTCCATTCCCCTCCCCCACCCTTCTGCTTTTCTGTTTCCTTTGGTTTGTTGTGTCCTCATCCCACCCCCCACCCCCACCCCCCATTAAACTGTGAGCTCCTTAAGGACAGGGATTATCTTTTGCTTTTCTTTCTATCCCTAGTGCCTAACACAGTGCCTGCACACAGTAGGTGCTTGCAAAATATTACTTGACTGACTAACCTTCCCTATAGTTGGTGCTCAGTGTTTGTTGCATAAATCAATAAATAAATGAGAAAGGAGGGGCAGCTAGGTGGTGCAGTAAATAGAGCTCTGGCCTTGGAGTCAGGAGGACCTGAATTCAAATCCAGCCACAGACACTTAACACTTATTAGCTGTGTGACCCTGGGCAAGTCACTTAACCCCAATCGCCTCACCAAAAAGCTAAATAAACAAATAACCAAACAAACAAATAAATAAATAAGTAAATGAGGAAGGGAGGGAGGGAGGGAGTGAATTAATGAAAAGCACCATCCTCTCGAAAATCTCCCCCTTCTTAGGTCTCCAGACCCTAACTTCTCCCTCTCCATCTTTGATCCCATAGTGAAGTAGTCAGAAGACCTGAATTTGATTCTGACTGTAATATTTAATGATTGTGTTACCTTAGGCATGTCACTTCTCCTGTCTGAATCTCAATTTCTGTTTCTGTAAAACTAGACTGAAAAAAATCACTCTCCTTAGCTGGCCAAGTCTGCTTCTGCCTGACCTATAACAACTATCCTCAGAGTCATCCAGAAGGCAGCCTCTTTTTCCCCTAAAGCTAGTGTGAAGAAAGTGCTTTGTGAATACTCAGAGTGAGGAACTGTGATTCTCATCATCTCTGATTAGCTTGCTGTCCCCATCCTCTGGCCCTCTGGCTCTCTTGCTACCCAGGGAGGAGCTCTAACTCCAAGTAGAAAGGCACTTCTCCACATGACCATATAAGGAGATGTGGAAGTGACCCATGGTCTGGGAAGGAGGGCATGCCATTGGGGTGGAGTATTGTGTGGGTGGACCAGTCACAGGCCTGCTTTTATTATGAATTGGAGATGATCATAGTAATACACTGCTTTACAATTTATAAAATGCTTTTACTTTTATTTGAAGGCTTAAAGTCCATCCCAATTCTGTGTTTGAAGGCCTGAGATTTTTTCAGTTCTGATCACCTCTGATCTATGGTCTAAATCTCAGGGGTGGCCTCAAGGACACATGTGGCCCTCTAGGTCATCAAGTGTGGCCTTTTGATTAAATATAAAGCTTGGATTTAATCAAAGATCTGCACTTGAGGACCTAGAGGGCTACATGTGGCCTCAAGGCCACAGATTCCCCAACCCTGCTCCCAGCTCTGATATTATGTTCTGAGGTTCAAGGCCTTCTCGTTCTGATCTTCTCTAATGTCTAAAGTCCTTCCTAGCTCTGCTATCCTGTGTTCTAAGATCTATTACAGTCCTTCTCACTTCTGATCACCTCTGTCCCAAGGACTAAGGGCACTCCTGGATCTGATACTCAGTATTCTAAGGACCAAAGCTTTTCTTGGTTCTGATCATCTCTGCTCTAAAGTCTAAGGTTCCTCCCAGGTCAGATATTGTGTTCCAAGATCTAATGGGATCCTTCTCACTTTTGATCATGGCTTCTCTGAAGTCTCTCCCAACTCTGATGTCCTGTGTTCTAAGGTCCCAGCTCTGACGTCCCGTGCTCTAAGGTCCAAGATCCCTTCTATGATTTCATTTAAACCTTTCCACAGATTGCCTGGGGAGGTCATCTGGGTGGGGATTATTATTCTTAATTTCCAGACCAGGTGCCTGAGGTCCGGGGAAGCATTGCTATGTCCCAACAGCAGAACCCACCTGTTCTTCATGACTATACCTATGCTGACCTCATCTCCTCCCATGTTCATAGGGAGCTGAAATTCTCTCAGGGGCAGCCCAGGACCTACCTGGGAATCTCTGACTCTGATCTCACACCATAAACCACCCCTTTCTGTCATTGGCCAGCCCTTGGTGTTCTCATCTTCAAAACAGGGCATGGAGAACCTCTCTCCTCGGAGGCCAATTTCAAATGTCCTGTTGACATGTAGTGCCTAGCTAATGCATCTACCCACTGCCATCTAGGAATGACCTCCCTTTTCAGGTATCCTCAATGCTACAACATCTTCCCTCTTCCCTCCAGATCCCCCCTATCCAGGGTCCCAGTTCTGCTTTCGGCTTTCCACGGGGACAGGGAACCAATCTGATAAAACAAACTGTTGCTCCAAATGTAGGATGTACTTTTGCCTGAGTGTAGCTTAGATAAAACTTGAACTGTGGCCTCTTGTTAGTCTCATTTTAAAATTTCTACACACACACACACACACACACACACACACACACACACACACACATGTTTTCTTTCCAGAGATTCATTTTAAAGTCACAGCCTATTTTCAGACCAATATAACAAATCTATGACCACAATTGTGGTCATAGATAGAACTTCCCACCCAGAACTCTCTCATCCCCCAGGTAACCTATGTTCATTTTATAAGAGGCTTTCCAGATGGCTCTGAGGATAGTTGTTTTTAGTCAGGCAGAAGGGGATGACAATATCCTGGCCAGCTGAAGGGAGTGATACTTTACGCTACGGTGGCCTTGGGATATCCCACAAACCACCAAGCAGGTGCCTGTGGATTTCGTCTTTGTCCAGGACCAGCTCCAGAAGGCACCTGCTGGGGCAGTATCCTGTAATCCAAACCTCCCCTCCCCGTACTCCAGCCTACCTCATTCTGACCAGCTGCTCCTCAGTCCTCTGAAGATTCTTCATGCTCCTAGAATAATATTTGTCCACAAATCAGACAGAAGATAGGTAGGTGCCTTAGCAGAAGAGGAAGTACATATGTAAGTGGAACTGATCAGCTGGGATGTGGGGGAAGTAACCACTTCTGCTTTAGGGACCTTTAAAAATGGTTCCCACCCCCACCCTCTGCTTATGGCCTGTTTGACATCACCAGACACTGGGTAGGAGGAGGGATGGGATTAGTGGGGCACAGTGTGGATGAAGAACTATAAAATTCTTAAGGCTTCTGTCAGGGAACATAGGATTTTTTAAAAACTATTTTTTTAAACATTTGTTTAAATTCTCTCCCTCTCTCCATCCCCTCCCCTTCTCATTGAGAAGGCAAGCAATGTGATATCAATTACATGGGTGAAGTCATGCAAGACATATCTTTGTAATTAGCTGCATTGCAAAAAACAAAAAAGAGGAAAAAGTATATTTCAATCTGTATTCAGAGTTCATGAGTTCTCTGTGTGAAGGTAGATAGCAGTTTTGACCATGAGTCCTTTGAACTGTCTTGGATCATTGCATTGATCAAATGAGTCTTTCACAACTGAACATCATTATAATACTGCTGTTACTGGGTACAATGCTCTGCTAGGCCTGCTCATTTCCCTTTGCATCCAGTTCAACCATCCCCCTCATCATTTCTTATGGCACAATACTATTCCATCACATTCATATACCATGACTTATTTATTCATTCCCCAATTTATGGGCATCCCCTCCATTTCCAATTCTTCGCCACCACTGGAAGAGCTGCTATAAATATTTTTGGACGTTCTTTCCTTTTTTTTTCATCTGTGAGATACAGACCTAGCAGTGGTGTTTATACACAGTTTTATTGTCTCTTGTGCATAGTTCCAAATTGGAACATAGGATTTAGAGTTGGGAAGAGATCACTTAGTCCAACCCCTTCATTTTACAGAGGAAGAAACTGAGGTCCAAAGAGATTAAAAATGGCTTGTCTCAGGTCACCCATATATTAAGTAGGAGGACCAAGATTTGGACCGAGATGCTCTGACACCTAATATGACTATATATACCACTCCGCCTCTCCATATGCCACTGTTCAGGTAGCCTTGAAGCTGGTAGGAGGGGCCCCATCCTCACTCCAGACTCTTAGCCCTGTGGTTGGTCGAGGTAGTGGGGTAGGCATTGTTCCAACCAAATGATCAGGAATGTCCAGAGCAAGGCAAGAGCTTCAAGGTGAGTAAAAGGACTGAAGCCCATGCTGAATGAAAACTGGGAGCAAAAGCCCTGCACCATTTAGCAAGAAGTCAGGCAGCAAGCATTGATTAAGGGCCCACTGTGTTCCATCCACTGAGAAGAGGTTTAGGGGGAATATGACAGCAGTCTTCAAATATCTGAAAGGCTGCCATGGGTGACCCTGTATCATTTGCATCCCCTCTTGAAGCCTAAATTTTTTTATCTGTCAAATGGAGATAATGAAAATTGGCCTAGAAATCTCACAGTTATGAATATTAATACAGAACATAGATGCAAAAGTGCTTTAAAAAGTTAAAGGTACAAGAGAAATATAAAAATTATAGTTGTGAACACTATTATTAATGATAATTTTATTAAATTAATTATTTTCAGTGCCGCTGGTAGCATCTTATGCTCGAAATGTCTCCTCTCAGTAGTTAGTAGTGTTCAGGATGGGACTGATTGTGCCTTAGATAATGAGCTCCCTGTCACTGGAAGTATTCAAGCAGAAGCTATAAGGAATACTGTAAAAGGGATTACAGACTGCTGAGGGCCCTACCAGCTCTGAGCTTCTAGCATTCTATGAGTTGTAGGTTATAACTAATTCTTATTATGCTTTGAGGTTTTCAAAAATTATTTTCAACTACCAAAATGCTTTATTGATTCTCTTTTTTCATATCTGCTTTAAAGTTTAGAAAGCACTTTCCTCCCAGCAATCCTGTGAAGTAAGAGGTATAGGTATTATTGTCACTTTTTAAAGTATTATTGTCTGATGGTCTCCCATTGGAAAACTAATGTCCACGATCACATAGATAATTAGAGGGGTGAGGGGGAGGTGCAGTGGAGCTGAAACCAAACCCCACAACCTACATCTACTATACCACACTCTGCCTACTCCTAGGGTCTATGATTCTGAGGGTCAAAGGTTTCAAGATTGCCTTGTTCTAAGATTCTATGATTCTAACATTCTATGTAATTATGAAATTCCAAGATTTGATGATTCTAAGAGATATGGCAAAGGCACTTGTCAGCTGAGAATGAAAATGTGTTTGTCAAATATTATGGAGAAGGATGATAGATGATTATAACTAGTATCCCCTTATAAAACAGCAAGAAGTAGTAGAGGGAAGAACAAATTTACAGAAAGGTTAGTGAGAAAGCCAGCCAATCAAAAACGTCACAAGTGAATTTAAGGATGAAACAGGTTGGAAGACACCAAACAAATGAAAAGCGGAAAAGATCTGTAAAGATGTCTATGTCTTTTCTCCATCATTTGCAGTGGAGCCACCACATTTGGACTCAGATACCACAATGCCTGATGTACTGCATAAAAAAGTAGAAATAAGATAAAAATATATAAAAATGAGAAGAGCAGCTTGACAAGATCAAGTATACCCAGAGGAGGTTTGCACTGGAATTTACACAATTACGAAGGCATTGAAGGAATCAGTTACCAAGGTCTCTAAAAGAGCAGAGAACTGGAAAACAACCTAAGACATTATTAACAAAAAAGTGACATGAATATTCCTAAAAATTTTTATAATAACAATAACAGAGCAATAACAGAGAAAATTATGTTCAATAAACCTATGATTATTAATATCAAGTAAATCATAAAATAGAGATAGGTACGCTTGCCTAAGGAATTTGCCACCTTTGTGGAAAGGCCACAGGGTGAATGAGACTTACCCCAGGTTGTCAGCATATTTACAGCAATTATAAAGTGCTTCTCCATAAGTCATGGAATCTCAGTGTTTAACAAATTGAAGTTGAGGGTCATCCAAAGGATAACAGGAAGGTGAATTATGTGCACCAGTAGACTTAGGACAGTATGTTAGGAGCGAAGATCCTCTCAGTGTCATCAGAGAGATGTGACTGGAAAAGGAGGTGGGTTGGGAAGGCCAAAAGAATTCCCGATGATCTGTTCACCACTTGTCCTAAGTAAGATAACACTTATTCCTAATGAAAATGTCCATATCTCTACAAGACCTCCAAAGAAGGATATTGAGGCTAAGAATTCTAGGATGCCCTCCCCTTCCTTTTTGAGGACAGAAGGGTAGCCATCCCCTTCATTTATAGATTGAGCTGGTTTAGGACCTGAGAACCCTTGAGATTGTTCACTGCCTTCTGAATCATCAAATGAGGACTAAATTTGATGAGGCAAAGGTTCAGTGTTGAATGTGTGGAGCCAAGGAGAGTTTTAATAAACTCCCTGAGTACTCATCTGTATCTTGGTTTGAAAGGGAAGTTATGATTGTTGACCTGTGAGGATGATGTCAGAGGAACACAACCTGGCCCTTTCACAGCCCATACCTTCTCTTGTGGGCCTCCTGACCCTCCTCATCCCCTAGACCTCTGGTCTAGAGTTGCTGTGGGGATGAGACTGATTGGGCAATTGCAACATCTTAAAATAATAAATCAAATTCCACTTGGGGCAAAAGAAACTTCTCCAGAAATAGGATCTTGGGCTTAAGAGCTAGGAGGGACATTAGAGTACAGCCATGCATAGAGCATGGAGGAAGAGGAAGGGCCAGTGGTGATATCTGCCTGGAGGGGTGCTAGCCCCTGCTCCAGCCACCCCAGTCTTATAGTAGGCTATGCCTCAGAGATCAGTTCATTTAACATGCTGTGAACAAGACTCATCTTCCTTTAGAGCCAGAGTTCTTAATCTGGGGTCCATGACCTTGGTGTTGTTTCATTTTTTTGATATTTTGGTAACTATTTCAATATTTGGTTTCCTATGTAGTTTACTTTATACATTTAAAAAATATTCTTCTGAGAAAGGGTCTGTAGGCTTCACCAGACTGCCAAATGGATCCATAACACACACAAAAATGATTGAGAACCCCTGCCTAGGAGTTTTACAGCTTATGAAGCACTTTCTTCCCATCATTTCTTGTGGCAGTTAAGTATTGCAATTGCAGGCCTGCACAACATACTGCCCTCGGGCCCCTCACGGCCCGCCAAAGTGGCCCACAGGCGGTATGTTGTGCAGACCTGTTTTATATTCTCTACATTTTTCACTGGCCGCCTGAAATCCTTTCACCATAAGTGGCCCATGGGCCGAATGTTGTGTAGGCCTACAATAGATAGAACACCAGACCTGGAGTCAGGAAGACCTGAGTTCAGGGGCAGCTAGGTGGTGCAGTGGATAGAGCACCGGCCCTCAAGTCAGGAGACCTGAGTTCAAATTCGGCCTCAGACCAAACACTTGACACATTACTAGCTGTGTGACCCTGGGCAAGTCACTTAACCCAATTGCCTAAAAGCAAAAAAAAAAAAAAGACCTGAGTTCAAATCTGACATCAGACCTTTGTCTGCCTCCATTTCCTCATCTGTAAAATGGGAATAGTAATAGCATCTACATCCCAGGGTTGTGGTGAGCACATAGTGAGATAAGATTTGTGAAGTATTTTGCTAACATTAAAGCACCTTATAAATGCTAGCTATTGTTATCATCATTATCATTATTCCTTCACAGTAGTCCGGAGAGCACAAGTATGATTAGTCCCATTTTACCGAGGAACAAACCAAGGTCCCCTGAGGTGGATTGACTTGTGAAGGGAAAAGGAAGTATGGTGTAATGAGAACACTGGGCTTAGAGTCAGAAGACTTTCACTTTCCAAATCTGTAAAAACGAAAGAGTTGGAGGATGTTATCTCTCTAAGCATTATTATGACTATGATTATGACTATTCCCACTTAACAGAGGAGGTAACTGAAGCATGGAAAAGTGAAGAGAGAGCAGGCTGTAGAGACTGGAGCATTAAACTTGGAGTCAGGAAGACCTGGGTTCAGCTCCTTCCTACACTTGCTGTGTGATCATGGGCAAGTCACAACTCTCAGGCCTCCTTAAAACAAAGAGATTGGAAGCCAAGATGGTAGCACTCGACTGTAACCCAGGCTAGGGATCTCCTAGACTCCGAATTCTGAGCTGCAATAGGGCTGAGTCAATGAGGTGTTTGAACTAAGTCTGAATGGATTTCATCTTCTAAGTCACAGGGAGGCATTGACAGAACTCTGAACAGGGAAGGAATAATGTGGTGACCCTTGAGAGTGAGGGTCATTAGGCTGCCTAAGGAGGGGTGAACTTACCTAATTGGGAAATGGAACGGGTCAAAACTTCCATGTGGCTCAGTGTTGGGGTCAGCCCATGAATAGTCAGTGTACTTACAGCCTGGGTGATATAGGGAGACCCAGCCTTTCTTTCTCTTTCTTTCCTTCTTTCTCTTTCTCTCTTTTTCTCCCTCCTTCCCTTTTTTCCTTCCTTCTTTCCTTCCCTCCTTTCTTTCTCTCACCCTCCCTCCCTCCCCCTCTCTTTATTTCTTTTCTTTTCTTTCTCCCTTCATTCCTTCTTTCCTTTTTCTTTCTCTCACCCTCCCTCCCTCCCTCTCTTCCTTTCTTCCTTCCTCCCTTACTTCCTTCTCTCCTTCCTTTCCCTCCCTCCCCATCTTTCCTTTTCTTTCTCCCTTCCTTTCTCCCTCCCTTTTTTTCTTCCTTTCTTTCTCTCTCCTTCCCCCTCTCTCTTTCTTTCCTTTTCTTTCTCCCTTCCTTCTTATTTTCTTTCCTTCTTTCTCTTTTTCTTTCCTTCCCTCCTTTCTCTCTCTCCCTCCTCCCTCTCTTTCTTTTTCTTTCTCCCTTCCTTCCTCCTTTCCTTCTTTCTTTCTTCCTTGTCTTTTTTTTTTAATGAGGTTGGATTTGATAGATAACTTTTAAGGTCCCTGCTAACCTCTAAATCTATGATTCTTTAAATATTATTATTTCTATTTTACAGTAGAAGAAACTAAAGCCCAGAGAAAGAAAATGATTTGTTTGAGGTCTCACAGTGAGTCAGTGCTAGGAGTGGTTATCCAAATCAAGCATTTTGCCTCCCAACATCCTTTCCACTAAGCCCTGTTCCCCCCACCCAGGGGTGTGCTGGAGCCAGCTGGAAGCAGCTTTCAAGAGCTAATTGTTAAATTTTCCATGTGAACATCCTCACCTCAGAAATGGGCAAATGCTACAGATCAGTGATTAGTTTATTCTTTTGTTGATTACCTAGACCAAAGGTGCTGAACTCAAACAGAAATGGGGCTACTTAACTCCTACATAAGTATCCTTATAAGTGTATATTGGCTTGGTTTTAAAATGTGATATTACCTATGTTTTATTGTATTTTGTTTATTTTATTAAATATAACCCAATTATATTTTAATATGATTCCTGCATACTTGGGAATGCTGTGGGTTTGATATCTCTGGTTCTAGACTAGGGTTCAGCAACCTTCAGCTCAGAACCACAGCCTAACTGTGGGCCATTGTTTGAGGACTCCTGGTCTAGATTTAAAGAAAGTGATGGAGAAAATTAAACTTAAATTAATTATTAAATTAATGATAATTAAAATTAATTAAAATAAGTGTGTTGTGCTTTTTGGAGAGCCAGTTGTTAAACATTTACCAGTATACCCCTGCCTCTAGTATAATAACCTCTTCCATTCCTATTGGTATTTGCCAAGAATGCTTGGTCTTACAGTATAGCCTCTGCTCAAAAACCCAGGGCAAGAATGGCAGCTCATAGTTCCACCCCCCACCATCCCCAACAGGCTATTTCCTGCAAAGGCATAATGGGAAGTAGCCTTTCTGATGAAAAGGCAGACGCAGGCTCCCCTACAGGTACCAGGCCACCTCCTTGGCCTGTCAGAAAGCCTACCACTGCATGGGTTTGTCTTCCTAAAAGACTTGGGGAAATATAATAGCTGTCATCCAGTATTTGAAGGACTGTTATGGAGAAGAGGATTATACTGATTCTGCTTGCTCCTGGAGGACAAGTACTAGAAGCGATGGATAGATGTTACAGAGGTGAAGATTTGACTTGATGCAAGAAAAAACTTCCTAATCCTTAAAAGTATCAAAAAATAAAATAGGTTACCTCAACAGGTAATGAGCTCCCTGTCAATGGAAGTCTTCAAGCAGGTACTGATTTACCACTGGATAGTGTAGAGGGGATGCTTGTTTAGGTTGAGATTGGACTAGATGGCCCCTGAGCTTCCTTGCACCTAAAAAATCCCATGAAACTTTGAATTCTTGTTCAGCAGTCTGTTCCCATACTCTCCATCCAGTCGCCCATCCTGAGATCCAAGACAGAAGGAAGCAGTGATTGGTGGACCAGACAAGGAGCTGCCCTGAGACAAAGGTACTCTTAGCTACAATAATCACTATCATGGTTATCATCTACCACTGATGGGCTGAGTGACCTTGGGCAAATCACTGCCCCTCTCTGGGTCTTAATTTCTCCCACCTGTGATGTGAGAGGGTTAGGCTAGATGACCTTATTGGTTTCTTCTGTAATCACAGCTCATCCTAACCAATCTCTTGGTCTCTAACATGCCCCTTCCTTCCATTCATTTGTTACACTTCCATCACATTCCTTCCCTGCTCAAAGTTCTGCCATGCCTCCAAATGACCCAGAAGATGAAGGCCAAATTCTTCATTCTGGCATTCAAGGCCATATACAGTATGGTCCCTACATACCTTTCCTATTTCCCATTGGTCCCCTCCTCTTCCATCAAACTGGCTTCCTTGTTCCCTAAACATAACTTCTCATTCCAGTCATGGTTTATGCCATTTCCCCTTCCCAGAATGCCCTTTTATCCTCTGTCTATAGAAAAGCCCTGTGTATCTTTCCAGGTCAAACTCAATTTTTATCTGCTCCAGAAAGTCTTCCCTGACTACCTCATATGTCAATGATCTTTTCCTCCCCTGAACTCCTATGGACCTGACTTTTGTGTACCACCCACATACTGCTAATTATTTTTCCACGTGTATGAGACTTGTCTCACTCAAACTAGCTATGGGTTCTTTGGAGGCAGACATGGTGCCCAGCACAAAGCCTTGCATATAATAAGCTCTCCATAAATACTTGTAGAAGGAGAAAAAAGAAGGAAGGAAGGAAGGAAGGAAGGAAGGAAGGAAGGAAGGAAGGAAGGAAGGAAGGAAGGAAGGAAGGAAGGAAGGAAGGAAGAAGGAAGAAGAAGGAAGAAGGAAGGAAGGAAGGAAGGAAGGAAGGAAGGAAGGAAGGAAGGGGAAGGAAGGAAGGAAGGGAGGAAGGAGGGGGAGAGGGAGGAAGGAAGGAAGGAAGAAGGGGAGGTAGGATCCTGTTGAACTCTTTGGAGAACAGAAGACTTGGGAGCATCATGAGAACAGTCTTCAAGTATGTAAATGCTTTCATGTAGTAATGTGGAAGAGAGGTTAGATTTATTCTGCTTGGCCCCAGAGGGCCAATGAGAGGACACTGCAGAGAAGCATGATACATGGAAAACTTCCCCACAATTAGAGCTGTTCAAAAATGGAATGGACTGTCTTGAGCAGTCATGGGCTTCTCATCTCTGGAGACTTTCAAACAGAGATAGGATGGCTACTTGCTGAGGATGTTATCGAGGGAATTTTTATTCAAGGAAGGGTTGCACTAGATAATCTCTGAAGTCCCTTCCAGCCCTAGATCTTTGACCCTATGATCATACTGAGTCTTTTGTCAGGTTACTCATCTACTAAGTCCAAGTTTTCTTTGAGAACTAGACAGAGATCAGACATCTGGAAAGTGGAGTATTAGCAAAGATTCTAGGATTCTATAGTAAACAATTTGTCATCAGATCATCTCCCACCTCCAATCCAGTCTTCTTCACCTAAAGCATTGCCTGAAAAGAGTAGAATGTGTACCTTCCTCTCAGGAACTATTGCATTCTCGTAAGTGACTGATTCTGGACAGCTGGAAAAGCCTTTATAGCACCCCGTCTCCTGCCCTACCACCAAGAAGGAATGGTGGAATTTTAAGCTTTGTGATAGTTGGATATGTGTGGAGTGGCCCGGTAGGAGAGTGCCAGGATTAGGAATTAGGAAGACTCATCTCCCTGAGTTCAAATCTGGCCTCCGACACTTACTAGCTGTGCGACCTTAGGCAAATCATTTAACCCTGTTTGCCTCAGTTTCCTCCTCTATAAAATAAGCTGGAGAAGGAAATGGCAGACCCCTCCACTATCTTTGCCAAGAAAATGCCAAATGGGGTCACAAAGAGTCAGATCCAACTGAAAATGACTAAATAACAACAGCATGTATGTGGAGCTGGGTGCTAAGTTCTGGGGCTCTTCACATGATCTTTTGTGAGCATCTGCCAAACCTGTCCATGGCTGTAGCTGAGTCCTTATCTCAGGACAAGCCAGGAACTTGTGGGGTAGGTGTGGCTTCTCTGAACCCTGGGGTTATCCCCCACCCCCTACTCCCACTGTAGTTATTAGCATCTCTACCTGTGGGAAGAGGGAAAGGAGGGAGCAAAACTACAGTTTTGAGTTTGTCAAGTTCTTAAGGTGCTCTGGACCTGAAACAGGAAAGGAGTAAGTATTTACACCATCATAGAAGATTCCTGCCATTTCTCTCATTGAATCAGGGCAACAACCAGGAGAAACAAAGGTATGTAATTCATTTGAGGAGTTGGTATCAGGAGTATCTGGACAGTCTCAGGACAAGTGTATGTTGCTGAATGGTTTGGGAGACCTACCTAGGAGATGTAAGCATAGTATCATAGAAGGAATAATCAAAACTGTTTTGAGTATACATTTGGGTGAAATTAGACAGTAAAAGTCAGTGTTGGATAAGATCTAAGTGAGGTTTGAGAGCTGGTATGAGAGTGAGTGTGCAATAAAGAAACGTCCACTGGGGTAGGGATATGACCTAGTTTCTAGATCCCTGCCTGCCCTGTGTGATCTGATGAAAGGCTGTAAGACTACATTGTGTCTAACACAACAAATCTGGCTATGGGGTTTCTGAGCTGCTTCCTGGTTTCTGTTTCAAAAAGAAAGTCCCCTGCCAGGCATTGCGTGACCTAGGACACTGGGTGTCCTGATGGGGTCCACTTCTCTCTGCTGCCATTAACAGGATTGTAACAATGTTAATGCCTTTTCTCTTTGCAAAGCTTTCCCCTCAAATCTCAAAGCTCTTTACAGACCCCAGCCTAATGACTCCTGGCAGGCAGGTGAGTTTCAGAAAAAATAGCTGTTGTTTGGCATGAATATAGCCAGGGAAATGTGAGCTGTAGAGAGGGGCTGGGATTGGCTTTAAGCCACCAGTGTGTTAGGGGCCGTTGGTGTGTTAAAATTCAAAATAGAGGCTGCTGTTGGCTGCAAGTCCGAAGTCCTGTGCTTTCCCCATTCACCATCCACTGCAGTACAGACGTGGTTATTGAGAAAATCCCAGCCCAGGAGTTTCAGGGAGCCTTGCTCAGAGCCTACATGAAATATTGCATCTGGAACTGGGGAACAGTTTAGGAAGGATATTGACAAGATGGATTGAAACCAAACAGAGGAGGGTCACCAGGATAGGGAGGCGTGTGTGTGTGTGTGTGTGTGTGTGTGTGTGTGTGTGTGTTGTGTGTGTGTGTGTGTGTGTGTGTAGATACAGAAAACGAGAGGAGAGAGAGAGAGAGAGAGAGAGAGAGAGAGAGAGAGAGAGAGAGAGAGAGAGAGAGAGAGAGAGAGAGAGAAAGAGAGAGAGAGAGAGAGAGAGAGAGACAGTTATATGAGTCTTGGCTGAAGGAACTGGGGATGTTTAGTCTGGAAAAGAGAAGAGCTGGGGTGGAGGAAAAGGGGAACAACACAATGAGTGTCTTCTAGTACCTGGACTAGTAATAGCACCTGAAAATAATTCCTGTGAAAGAGGGCTTAGACTTATTCTGCTTAGCCTCAAAGGACAAAGTTGAACAGTGAATTGAAATTCAGCTCATCATAGTGAAGAACTTGCTAACAAGCAGAACTGCCCACAAGGGAATAGGTTGCCTCTGTAGGTAGTGAATTTCCTATCACTGGAGATGTTCAAGCAAAGGCTGGATGATTATATGTTGGGGATAGCAAAATAGGGATTCCTAGACTTCTGGGGCTTATTCCAACTCTAAGCTGAATCCGTGAATCTGTGCCATTTACTAGCTGTGTGACCTTGGAAAAGTCATGTTATCTCTCTTGGTTTGTTTCCTTATTTATAAAATGAGGATATTCTACCTACCTGAGTGAGTGGTTTTCTGTCTGCACCTCAGGTTACTGTGGGGAAAGCTGCTTTGTAAACCCATAAAATGCTGTAGATGGGAACTGTTTTATGCTTATTCTGCTTCAATTACATCAAACCACAGCAGTGTACGGTTCCAATTAAGGTCTTTTATTGTATAGGTTTTATAATCAAGAATGCTCTGAAAATCAGGACATCTGAAGATGTCTGCACTTGGGCTCTGGAATTAGGCCCTCAGGTAGATTCTGGATACGGTCCCACCCCTTAACCCATCAGAAGACTACAAGGGAATTGCCTTATCAACAGCAACTGAGATTAAAGGTAGACTGAGTGTTTATTGGTGTAGTTGCAGGGCTCATAGCCCTGCCTTGCCCTGGAAAGGTTGTGATATCAGTCGTTTATCCCACAGTATAACTCAGTTTTAGCCCCTGATTTTTAGCCCATTTTTGACATTTTTTAGCCTCTTTTCTAACTGTTGGATAGAAGGCCTTATCCAAAATTATAGCACTTTCAGGTACTGATAAACAAGTAGGTGGGGTAGATTGAGGAGAGGGAGGGTAGGCACCCCACAGGCATACTTATATTAAAGCAAAATAGAAATAAACACCTGCGGTTATTTCCTCCAGTCACCAGCCTGCAAAAAGCCAAGGCCCTCCTAGTTCTCACTCCCTGATCTCATTACCTGAAAGCTTGGTCTTTCCCAGCATACACAAAGTGCAAGGTGTGCTGCATAGAGCCCCAGGCTTCAAGTCAAGGAACTAAGGTTAAAATCCAGGCTCTGTCATTTACCAACTGCTGTAGCTTGGGTAAGTCACTGTGGGCCTCAGTTTCTTCTCCTATAGGGTACATAAGGGGGTTGGAATAGGTAGAATTGCTGGAAAGCTCCCTTCCAGCTCTGATATTCACTGCTCTAAGAGCCTTTCCAATTCTATTATTCTGTGCTGGAAAGTCCCTTCCAGCTGACATTCTATGTTCTAAGGGGCCTTCCAGCTCCGACAATCTACGTTCTAAGGCCTGTGACATAAAAAATGAAAAATCAGTTCCCACATTCTTTCCTCTAAGGCTCCTTCCAGCTCTGACATTCTCTGTTTTAAGGTCATCCCCATTCTGACATTCTCTGACTCTATGATTCTGAGGGAAAAAGAAAGAACGATTTATAAATGGAGATGAAGAATAAGTGGAAATCACTGGTGCCTATAAATCCTTTCATTGAAAGTACAAAAATCAACCAGATGAGACTTTGTGGTAGATCAGCAATTTTTTTTCCTCTCATAAATTTAAATAACATTGCTTGGGATAGCATGTACTAACTTCCAGCAAGGTTCATCCCATTGAAGGAAGTATATATATTAGGAGGGGGAAGGTCTGGCCCAGAAGTGTAAGGACGTACCTCTCCTTTCTATAAACACTCCAAGGGGAAGTCAGTGTGCATGTGTGAGGGGGAAAGAGAAAGTCACTGTCTCAGACTGAGAATTCTGAGCCATATTGTATGTCTTTCACCCTTTGCTCCTGGATGTTCTCGGTGTGAGAAGCCCACTGTAGGTGTGTTTGTTCTCGCTGCCTCCCTGATTATGTGTTCTGGAAATCTGCTACTATCACAGTGCTTTGCAAAAAAAAAAAAAGAGAGAGAGAGAGTCGTGGTTCCCCAAGAGAGATGGGGGTGTCCAAGTCACAACTCTGACCCAGGACTTGAAGTTCTGAAAATCAGAATGAACCGGATCTGGTCCTTCAGTTAAGGGTTAGCCTTTTTTGCTCAGGGGGATGCTGGAGATGGCAGGGCAGTCCTGTCTAAAATGCCCAGTTTGGACTGGGAATTAGTCACCACATCTTTAGATTATCTCCTGCTTGGGGGATAAGGTCTCTGAGTGGGGTTTCTAGATTGGTTTTTAATCCTCTTTTTAAAAGGTCTGAAGACTAGGGATGGTGCCGCAGCAGTGCTAACCAGAGAGACAGGGTGTTTAAGCTGAAAGAAAGGTCTGTTGCATGGAAAGAAAAGTGAGACTCACTCACTTTGGCTCCTGAGGGCAAAACTAGGGGCACTTGATAGACGTTGAGCAGATTTTGACTTCATGTCAGGGAAAACTTTTCAATAATTGGAGTTGTCCCTAACTGGAAAAGGGCTGCTTTGGGAGGTGGCAGTTCCCTGTCACTGGTGATTTCTAAGCAATGGCCAGATACTCCTCCATGAGATGCTGAAGAAGGGATTCTTGCTCAGGGAGGGTTGTATTAGAAGTTTCCAAGGTCCCTTCCATCTGTGTGATTCTGCACAAGAGACTCAACGGCCTTGATATCCAAATCAACATACTCCATTTTAACTATTCCCTTGTTCCCTTGTGACACTGACCTGTTTGAGATGCCTCCATTTCCTGATCTGTAAAAGGAGGGAGTGAAACTAGGTGGCCTCTGAAATCTATGATTCTGTGGCCCTGTACTCAATTGACAATGGGGCATTCTGCAAAAGCCCACTTAATCTGTGTGTGTGTGTGTGTGTGTGTGTTGGTGCGCTGTGTGTATGTACACACACGTGTGTACATGTGCTTAGAATTTAACTTGGCTCCAAAATAAAAAAGGTTTTCTGAAATTTGGTGGCACTATGATATAAAAATGATAGTTCTAAAAACCATTGTAGGAACTGAAATAATCTAATGAGGAGAACATCCTGTAAAAGAAATGCAAATTCTTATCTGTCAAGTAATATTTTCTACTCTACTTCAGTGCCAACCCAAGGAGCAGAGGTGGCCATGGCAGGAGAGCTACTGACTCATCTTAATCTAAATTTATAGGAGGCCGTGTGCCTCATTGGGAAGGCAACATGGTGTTGTGGACAGAGTGCAGAATGTGGAGTCAAGAGACCTGGGTACAAATTCTGCATCTAACTCTAACTATGACCATGGGCAAGTAGCTTCCTATCTCAGAGCCTCAGTTTCTTTATCTGTAAAATGGGCATAATAACACTTGAGATACTTGTGTGAAAAAACACTTTGTAAACCATGGAGGGGCACAGAAAGAAGATTTCTTGCAACCCAAATCCTTCAACAGCTGCTGAGGCCTACAGAAACAAGGCCCAACTGAATACTAATGAGAGACCTTGGGGGTAAAGGAAGTAGCTCCCTGGAATATCTGGTCCAAGGTGTAGCTGTGCCCTGTATTGTGAGAGTCGGGGGCTGGAGTGGAGGGTGTTGGTAGAGGAGGAATGTGTCCTCTGCAGAAGTCCTGAAGGTCTTCTTCACCTGGTAGTTATTTGATCAGAAACAAAATTGCTTGACTAGCCAGTTGCAGATGAGCACCAGGTGTGGGAGATGCCCTCTGGGAGGGCCTGGCTGGGATGGGAAGGGCCCCATTCCAAGTGAGTCCTTCGAGCAACCCTACTGGGAGGGGCTCAGACATTGAGGAGGGGCCGAAGAGTGGTGTTGTACTCATCAAGGAGAAGTGTGGTCACATTGCTTGAGTGATCCTCTGCCCAGGCTGGGAAGGTCCCCAGCTGGAAGACGTTCTGGGCCCATGTATTTATGGCCAAGTTAAGCAGCAAAACGCCTGCGAGGTTCATCAGGAGGCCTGTTCGTACCTGAAACACACAAAACCCAGACGACCAAAAGGTTCACCCAACAGCTCTGGACTGAATTCACAGAAAGTCATAAGGCCAGCAGAGTGATGCAAAGGACATCTGGTACAAACCCTCATCTTAGAGATGAGGAAACGGAGGCCCAGAGATGTTATGCGACATCTACAATTACCATAGTCAGTGGATATTCAGACTAAGGTTCCAACCTAAGGAACTTGAAACAAAGCCCTGCTTCTTTCATTATTCCATTGATGGCTAGGTCATTTAAATTTTCTAGCACTCAATTTTCTCATCAGTCAAATGGGGATAATAATCCCTGACTTACATCCTTATCAGGGAGAATGTAAGACAGGGGCTCCTAACATTGTTTATGTCATAGACTCCTTTGGTGGTCAGTCTGGTGATGCTCGTGGACTGTTTCTCAGAAGAACGTTTTTAAGTACATAAAATAAAATATATAAGATTATGAAGAAACTACTTGTGTTGAAATACATTTATCAAAATATTTTAAAAAAAAAGCCAAGTTCACAGATTTCAGGTTAAGGTGAAGAGATGTAAAGGTAAGCGCTGTCCATATATACATAAAGGGAATTGTGACTGTTTTTATAGGAAAGAGCATGAGAACCTTAATAACCCTCTTAGACCCACTTAAGAGCATTGCCCCATTGAGGGCAAGGATTAAGACTTATTTATCTTGTTTAAAGGCAACCAGGCGGCACAGTGGATACAGCCCTGGGCCTGACATAAGGAAGACAGCAGTTCAGTCTGACCTCACACACTAGCTGTGTGACTTCAGGTGAGACATCTAACCTTAGTTTTCTTGTCTGTAAAATGGGGGCAATAATAGCACCTCTCTTCCAGGGCTGTTGTAAGGATCAAATGAGACAATGGGGGTAGACATGCTTAGCACAGTGCCTGGAAGACAGTAAGTGTTCAATGCTTCTTCCTTTCCCTCATCTTTGTTCCTTCTGAGCACCTAACACAGGCCCCTACATAGAGCAGGTTCTTAGTTATGCTGTTTGCTAAAAGAATGAAACAAATGGAATAACACCTAAAATGAAACATGGGGCGTAGAATGTAGAACCTCGGTGAAGGAGAGAACTTTAGAACACACACTGGCAGGGCTGGAAAGGGCCTTAGAACATAGACTGGCAAGGCTGGAAGGGGCCTTAGAACACAGACTAGCAGGGCTGGAAGAGACCATAGAACATAGACTGGCAAGGCTGGAAGGGGCCTTAGAACACAGACTAGCAGGGCTGGAAGAGACCTTAGAACATAGACTGGCAGGGCTGGAAGAGACATCAGAACATAAAACTTAGTTGCAGGAAGGGATCATAGAGATGATCTAACTTAGATTTCTCATTTTCCAGGTTGAAAAGCTGAGGTTCAGAGGGGAAGCGATAAGGTCACTCAGCTTGTAAATGGCAGGATCTAGAACCCAAGCTCCTTGATTCCCTGCCCAGGTTTTATCTATGATGCAATACTGCCTTTCATGGGCCTGAATCTCCAAGCTGGCAGACTTTATTTGCAGTTAAACTTTGCTCTGTACATTATGAATACTCTTTGGGAGGAGGACAAGGGTATTCACTCCATTCATCCCCAGGGTGGATGTGAACTTGGCCCTGGTTGAAGCAGAGGTACCCAAGATGGAAATAGTGGAGGGCCAGAGATGTCTTGTGAAACGGGATGCTCTGCTCAGCTGCTCAGGCCCAAGAGGTGATGAATACATGGTTGAGGAAATCGGGTGGAAGGTCAGGCAGGAGTTTGGTGAGCAAATGTCTCTCAATCCTTGGAGTGGCAGCCTAGCACATCAGACCAGGAATCAGAAAATCTGAGTCTGAGGGACAATTCTAGCGTGTGTTACTTGTGTGGCCTTGGACAAGTCCCCTCATTTCTATGAACCTCAGTTTTCTTGTCTGTTCTCTGGGAAACCTCAATGAGCTACCTCAGGGAAGGCACTTTGTAAACTGTAAAGCATGACAGAAACAAGACCAGCTGTGGTTTCTGCCCGAGTTAAACATTTCTGGGCTAAGCAGAGGATGTGTCAGGGCTGCAGAAGACAATAAAGATCTCATGATTTAGAGCTGAAACTTCCATACCTATGGTACAATCCCCTTTGTACACATGAGGAAAGACTGTTGAGCCTCTCAGCCTACTTGGTCTCCTTCTCTTCTTCCAATGTAAACATTTTTTTCTGCACTTAACAGTATTTTGTTGTTGTTTTTTTAAATTACATATAAAGATAGTTTTCAACATTCATTTTTACAAGATTTTGAGTTCCAAATTTTTCTCTCTCCTTCCCTCCCTCCCTTCCCTTCCTCCCCTCCAAGACAGCAAGCAATCTGATATAGGTTATACATGTGCAATCGTATTCATACTTCAATCATACATACTTCCAATGTAAACATTTTGACTTAAAGTTTATTCTGTTGAATAAACTTGACCCCAGATCTTTAGATTCTAGCAACATAGCCCAGTGTGGTGGAAAAAACACAAGATTTGGGATCAGAAGTTGTGGGTGTTCACTCATTTCAGTCGTGTACAACTCTTTGTGGCCTCACATAGGATTTTCTTGGCAAAGATACTGGAGTGGTTTGCCATTTCCTTCTCTAGATAATTTTACAGATGAGGAAACTGAGGCAAACTAGGTTCAGTGCCTTGCCCAGGGTAACCCAGCTAATAAGTGTCTGAGGCCAAATTTGAACTCAGGAGTCTTCCTGACTCCAGGCCCAACCCTTAGGCACTTTCCACCTAGCTGCCCTCTGGGTTCAAATCCTACTTCAGCTATTTACTGTATTATTTGTGAATCTGAGAAAGTTACTTCCTCTCTCTGGGCCTCAGTTTCCCCTTTGTGGGTTAGTTAGCTGTCAGTTAAACCTTTTATATATCGGTCAGAGTAGAGATGCATTTATAAGGACTGAAGGTAGATGTGCTGCAGGTCTCAGCCCTGGTAGCTGCTTCAAACCTTCTGGCTCAGCTTAAATCCCATCCCTCTTTCCTGACTCTCTGCCCTTCTCTGAATTCCTATTGCCCTTACCATCATCACCATATAGTTTATTACTTAATCACTCTCAGATTGTTTCACAGAACATAAAATGTCAGAGTTAGAGTTCTTGGCAATCAAGGGGATTCCTTTTCAGTGACACAGATCCCTTCGGCTATCTGGTGAAGCCTATGGACCCCTTCTCAGAATAGTGGGTTTTTTTAATGCATTAAGTAAAATACAAAAGATTATAGAAACTCCAGTTATATTAGAATACAGATATCAAAACTTTTAAAAACTAAATTCACAGACCCCCCCCTAAAATCTATCCATTGCCCAGTTGTGGGTCCACAGCCCCCAAATTAAGAAGATCTGATCATGGGGCAGCTAGGTGGTGCAGTGGATAGAGCACTGGCCCTGGAGTCAGGAGGACCTGAGTTCAAATCTGGCCTCAGACACATAACACTCACTAGCTGTGTGACTCTGGGCAAGTCACTTAACCCCAGTTGCCTCACATTAAAAAACCTGATCACCTCTCATTCTATAAATGAGAAAACAGTGAAGAAATGACTTCTCCAAGGTCACATGGCAAACTAGCAGCTGAGCTGGGAACAGAACTTAGGTCTCCTAACTCCCAAACCAGCACTCGCTGGTACAACTTGTCTTCCTAATTAGAACTAACCCTCTTGAGGGCAGAAGTCTTGTAACACTTCTGAACCCACACAGAAACAAAGGGTTTCAGTAGGGACAAAATAGCAGAATGACTTTTCTTTTAAGAGACTTAGAGTCTCTGGACAACTTATTCAAAAAGCAAGGTTCCTTCCCTCCTCCCTACCTTTGAAAGTCCAATCCAATCCAATAAACATTGTTAAGCACCTACTAAGTGCCAGGCACAGTGGTAAGTGCTGCGGATGACAGTCCCTGCTCTCAAGGAGCTTACAATCTAATTGGTATTCTTTCTATGGGATCTCTAGTCATAATTCTTAAGTTCCAAAGAGCCTGCTCATTAGATACTAGCAGTGTGGACCACTGTAATGGAAAGAGCATGAGATCTGGAGTCAGAAGACCTGTGTTCAAGTCCTAGCTTGGTTACTTACTACCTTTGTGACTTTGAGGAAGTCAATTCCCTTCTCTGACCTCAATTTCCCTCAATTACTATTTACTAATTAAAGGGTTTGAATGACATGACCCCTAAGAGCCCTTCTTAGCTTTAACATTCTGTGTTCTAAAAGTCCCTCAGAAACTCTGAATTAAGTGTGCAGGGTCCTTCCAGCTCTAAATCCTGAGGGCCGCCTTGTTTGAAAGACAAGTCATCCAGGAAGCCTGGGGCCTGTCTGTTCCTGGGGTGATCTAGGTGGAGGCTGTCAGTACAGAGAGAAGAGGTGCTTGTCAGAGGAAAGGCCGCCCCCAGAACTTGCAGCCCAGATTCAGGGAGGAGCAATCCAGCATCGAGGCCTCCCTGGAGAGAGGTTTACTGAGTGGGAAAGGCACTAATGAGTGTTCCCCAGGCTCCTGGCCCTGGCCTGACACTAATTAGCACTTAAATAAGCTACCACTCTTCAGGCAGTCAAGCCTGGAAACAGAACCAACAGAGGTATGCGATGTTTAAACAGAGGTTTCTTCTCTTTCTCTCTTTTCTTCCTTTCATCATCTGTGTCTCTGGAAGGGCCCTTAAAGACCCTATAGTCCAGCCCCCCACCCTTTTATAGCTAAGAAAACTAAGGCACACTTTCTTTCCTGTCCATCATTTGATGACCTGCTATATAATCATTTAGCATTTTCTTGCACAGAGGGTAGGGGCATAGGGCCACAGCTAAGAATAAACCATTTATATTTGGCTTTATATTATATATGATGAAGGCTTCAAAGACAATCTGCCATCTTCAACCTTCTTAGACTTAGGGGAATATTGAAACAAACCTATGGCCCGGAAGTGTCCACCAACAATAATAGCTCGCATTTTGATAGAGTTCTAAGGTTTTTAGAGCACTTTGCAAATATTATCTCACTTCATCCATACAACCCTAGGTGGTAGGTGCTTATCCCCGTTATATAGATGAGAAAACTGAGGCAGACAGAAGTTAAGTGACTGGGAGGAAGAGAGGAGAATGATAGATTTAGAACAAGAAAAGACTTGGGGGCATTATCTAGTCCAACTCCATTTTACAGATCAGCAAACTGAGACCCAGAGAAGTTAGGCTTCTTGTCTAGGTAGTAAGTAGCAAAGATTGGATTTGAGCTCAGATTCCCTGATGCCATACCCAGTGCTCTTTTCATTACACCACACCAAAGATTCCAGTACATCTAGTCTTAAATAATATTGTTTGCTCTGTTTAAGAAGGCAGAGATGTCCTAGAGTCATAGACTGTCAGAGGGAAGAGGGACTTTAAGACATAGAATGTCAGAGCAATTTGAAAACTGTCCAGTTATACAAGACCAGGAGGTCTCAAGCTTTTTTTGTGGCATGGACTCCTTGGGTGTATTGGTGAAACCTATAGTCCCCTTCTCAGAAGAACATTCTTAAAGGCAGAAAATTAGTTATACAAGATACAAAGAAAACCAATTATGTGGAAATGCAGTGATGAAAATATTAAAAGGTTCAAATTCACAGATCCCTTGAAATCTATTCACTTGCCCTTTAGTCTATGAACCCCAGGTTAAGAACGCTGATCTAGTATAAACTCTTCATTTTACAGATGGGGAAACTGAGTCCCAGAAAGAGGAAGGGGCTTGCCCAAGGTTCTACAGGTAATACTGAGTGTCAGAGTCAGAATTTGAACCCGGGTGTTCTGACTCTCAGGCCTGGTTTCCTTCTGACTCACTTCCATAGGCTCACTAAGCTGCAGGTTAGTTTTCTGGGCTCCTGGAGATCACAGAAGTGGCATTGACTTCACAGCCTCCCCTAAGCAGCCCGCCCCTCCCTCCTTGCTGAAGCTCACAGTCGTCTCTTAGGAAGTTACCATGTCTTTGACCAGCAGATGTCCAGAAGCAAAGGCGATGGAGTTGGGTGGTGTTGACACTGGGAGCATAAAAGCATAGGAGCAGCCGACGGTGCCTGGGATCATCAGATACAGGGGATGGACTCGAAGACGGATGGCCTGACGAGGGCAGAGAGAGAGAGGGAGGGAGAAAACACACATTGGACAGAAGGTCAGAGCTGGAAGAGGTCTCCCATATCATCCAGTGCAACCTCCTCATTTGATTATTCTATTTTTTTTAAAAAAAATTAAATGTTTTTTTAAAATCTTAACATTAAGCATCAATACAATCAATTAAACTTGTTTAGTAACTGCATTTCAACATATACAATGTTATCACTTTTCAACCATTTCCAAGTCTCTATTAGGATCCTTGTTGTTGTTGTTGTTGTTGTTGTTGTTGTTGATTCATTCTTTTTAAAAAAAAGTTGGGGTTTTTTGGATTTTTTTGGAGACTGGGTCTCCCTATTTCACCCCAGCTAGATATACTAGCAGTCACTCACAGGCTTGAACCCATGGCTGATTGGCACGGAGTCTTTGATCAGATCTATCTTTCCAGCCAAGGCTGCTCTGCCCCTCGTTGGGCAGCCTGATAGAACTCTGCTCCCGAGGGCTCACCGTATTTAGTGTGAGACTTAGTGAGGATGCCTAACTGACTTTAGCCAGTGCAACTCAGAACTCCTGAACTCCATCTATCCACCATCTGCAGCCTGCCCCAGTCCAATGTCTTCTGTTTCTATATCAGCAACATTTCCAGTGTATTCCTCTCCTCCTCCAGAAGAAGAATCATCCCTTATGGCAAAAAATGAAAAAGATTTTTTTTAAAAGCTCAAAATTAGCCAGCACACCCCAGAAAGTCTGACATTATCTGTAGTGTTCCTCACCCTATATAGTCCTCCATGTCTTCAAAGAAAAGATGGGCAATGTCTTCTCATATCTCTTCTCTGGTGCCAAGCCTGCTCATTGTAATCTCACAGCATACAGTTTTGTGGTTTTCTTCTTATTGTTCCCATTTACATTGTTGTAGTGATTGTGCATATTGTTTTCCTGATTCTGCTCCCTTTATTTTGCATCAGTTCATTTAAGTTTTCCCATACTCTGACATTATCCTGTTCATTATTTCTTATAGCATACTAATATTCCATTATATCAGTCCACCACAACTGGCTCATTCATTCCTCACTTGATGAGTCTCCACTTAGTTTCCAGTTCTTTTTTGCTATAAATATTCTAGTGATTATGGGACCTTTTTGTCATTTAACCTCCTTGGGCTATATGCCTAATAGTGGAATCTCTGGGTCAAAAAAATATGGGCATTTTAATCTCCTTCCTCCTTTTTATTTTTTTTTTTACTAAATAATATTTCATAGTCCATTTCTTCACATAATGTTCATTCATTCTTAGTGCCCTTTCCTCTTGTTTAGTTGTTGATAATGTGAATTCCATTTGCTGGTTCTGCTTTTTAGAAGTTTGTATTATTTCATAAAGGTTTTCTAAATTTTTTGCATTCCTCATACTTATTGGTCTGAATTGTGTTATAGTATCCTATTTCACCAATGTGCCATAATTTCTTTGACTATTCCTCTATTTTTAGACATTTAGATTGTTTATAGTTGCTTTTTTGTTTTTGTTTTTACAATTATGCACAATGCTACTAAAAAAAAATCTTTGAATAGATGGCTTTTTTTTAATTGTTTTTGATAACACATTCTGGTTATAATCCCAAGAATGGAATGATTATTTCTGTAACTTTTACTATGTACTGCTAGATTAATCTCTTGAAAGATTCTTCAAGTTTGCAATTCTACCAGCAAAGTAGGAGTGTATTTTCTTCTCCTTCACTCGAACAGCAGTTAGCTTTGTTGCTTCTGAGGGACTGATTTGCTGCATGGGATAATACACAACCCATAATTTGTATCCTATCGATTATTAGTGAAGCTAAGCATTTTGGAGAGTAACTCTGAACAATTTGTGTTTCTCCTTTTGAAAACTCACACCCTCATTTTACAGAGGGAGAAATAAAACTTAGAGATGGGGAGCGACTTGCCCAAGCTGGTTAGCAGTGAATGGGGCTGGTATTCTAATTCTAAGAATTCAGGGCTACCAAATCCAAATTCCAAGCAATTTCTGCTCTCTCCTGTTATTCTCTGCTATTAGTCTCTCTGACCTCCAGTGAGTTGTGTTTTACCTCGATCCTAACATTAGAACAAGCTGGAGCAAAGTTATGAGAGGAAAAAAATACCCCAAAACAAAAAACAACCCATGACTAACAGCACAAGTAACCACCACCCCCTCCTCTCTTCTCTGCCTCCCTTCTGACCATAGTATGGTGAGAATAATGGATTTAGAGTCAAAGGGCCTGGATCTGAACTCTAATTCTGGTACTTAGTAGTTGTGAACATGCTTAAAAAGAATTTTAAATATTTCAATAAATTAATATTTATATTTAATAACTATATATTTATCATTATATATACTAATATATTATATGTTATATACTTATAGAATATAACCACATACTTAAATAATTATATAATATTTAATGTTATATAAGATATTCTATCATATAATATTTTGTATTTATTATACAAGTATGATTTTTAAATAATATTTTTATTTACAGTGTTTAATAATTTAATTTAATAATTACAGTGTTCAAGCTTGACCCTAAAAAGGGTGGAAAATGCTCCTCACACTCTTCTTTGTAGAGGAGGACTATGTATCGGGAAAACTGTATATCCTGTCAGACTGTTGATCTGCTGGTTAGTTTTGAACTATTTCTTTTCCTCTTTAAAATTTTTCTTTTCAAAGACTAACTTATTGTGTAGAGGAGAGGAGAGGTAAATGCAGAAATGAAAGTGAAATAATAAAAACAAAAGATATTACTAATTTTTTTTTAAAGAGGACCCAGTGCTCAACCTAAAGGATTGGATCTGACTTTTCACTCACGTCCAACTCTCTTTCTAATTCCATTTGGGGTTTTCTTGGCAAAAATACTGCAGTGATTTGCCATCTCCTTCTCCAGCTCATTTTACAGATGAGGAAACTGAGGCAAACAGGGTTAAGTGACTTGCCCAGCTAGGAAGTGTCTGAGGCTGGATTTGAACTCAGGAAGATGAGTCTTCCTGACTCCAGCCCTGGCAATCTACTCACTGTGCCACCTAGCTGCCTATCAAGAGTAGGAAAAACATTTTTGGTTGGAAGGGACTTACTGGTGCTTCTTAAAACCAGACCATTATATGGGGCAGCTAGGTGGCGCAGTAGATAGAGCACCGGCCCTGAAGTCAGGAGTACCCAAGTTCAAATCTGGCCTCAGACCAAACACTTGACACTTCCTAGCTGTGTGACCCTGGGCAAGTCACTTAACCCCAACTGCCTAAAAAACAAAATAAAACAAAACAAAACCAAAACCAAAAACACCAGACCATTATAAACAAACTCCTGGGATCTGCCTGTAGACAAGGGTGGCCTTAGTTTCTCCCAATCTCTTTTCCAGCAGAATAAGCCAGCCTTCCTTGAGGAGAGAGCCTCCCACCCCCATTGACTTGTACCAGATGCATGGGCTGGGGCAGAGGACGACAACTTCTTAGACCTCCTCTTGGGGCACTTACCAGTTCAGCAAGAACTGGGAGGAAGATGATGATGGTGGCTGTGTTGCTGGCAAACTCAGTGAAGAAGGCGATCACCACAGAGATAAGCAGGACTGCAATGGCTGGTGGCACATTCTCCAAGGGATGCAGCCGCCCACCTATCCATGCTGACAGCCCTGACTCCTGCCATGGAAGGGAAGAGAGGACCTTAAGCACTCACCCCTCCACCAACATTCCTACCAACTGGGTCTGGAGAAGCACTTGGCTGGTTCTACACTAGCAATATGGCTGTTTCCTCATTAGCAAAGGGAATAATTTACCAAAGTGCTAAAGAATTGAACACCTCTTATATGGACTGATTTGGTTATTGATTGACACGATAATTCTTTGTATTTGTATAGTGTAGAGAGCCAGCTTTGTTACTAGGAAGACGGGTTCAAAGGCCTATCTTTGACACATCGTGACTGTGTGACCCTGGCAAAGTCACAATCTCCCAACACTCTGAGCAAATCACTAAGTCTCTAAGTAGCAAAGAAGGTGCTCACCTGCATTGGTGAAAGGAGTTTCCTCATCTTGGATTTCCCTATATCAATGAAATGACGTATCTAGTCCTTATCCCTATCTATTATTTGTAGAGTGCTTTACATTTTTCACATATAGGTATCCCTCCTCCAAGTTGTTTTGGCAGATAGCATTATCCTTATTTGACAGATAAAGAAACTGAAGGCTTAGGGTTGAGAATTATCTGCCCAAGGTCACATAGATTGTGACTGCCATAACCAGCACCTAAGAAAAATTATCTGGAACTGGTAGACCTGGTTTTGAATCCTTACTTTTCCATGTGTTACTAAGGCTAAGACCTACTTGCCCTTTAATGTATTGACTCCCTATGGCTTCCCACAGGGCCTAGGATAAGAGGATTGAATGACAACATAGACTGGTAAGAAGAGCATGGGAAATCTTGGTTTTAGTCTTGGCTTTGCTGCTAGCTAGCAGTATGACTTTGAGAATATCCATTTCTATCTCTGGGCTTCAATTTCCTCATTGAAGGGGGTTAGAGACCTAGGCTTAGAATCAGAAGACACAGTTTCACATCCCAGCTCAATCATTAATTTCTTTGGTGGTAGGGATGGGGGTGGGGGAAGAGGGAGGAAGACCAAGCCTTTATTAAATGCTTACTATGTGCCAGGCACTGTGCTAAGTTCTTTACAAATAGCATCTCCCTTGTTCCTTCGTGACTTTTCACAAGCCACTTGATTTCTCTGGGGCTCAGTTTCCTTATTTGTAAAATGACAGGATTTGACTAGGTTCCCTCTAATTATTACCACTATTATTCAGTGGTTCTGTGACTCTGTAGAATCTTTCAGATTTCTCTAAAATCCTGTGAGCCCATCACCTCCTGTGGCTCAGAGCTCAGGGCTCTTCCCATGACTCACTCACTGCCTGATGGTGAGTTAGTGAAGAAATAGTCAGTGAATGGATAGAGAACAAGCCTTCTCTCCAGCACCCTACACCCTCCTCCAGATTCCAGGGAGAGGTGGATGAGGAATGTGGCCTCTGCTCTCCCTCTGTCAGCCTCTGGCTCTGGCCCAGAAGGGACCGACATGGTATCCAATTAACCGAATAGTAGAAGTTCCAAAGTAGAATGTTAATGACCAAGGCTTTCGATGCCTTGTGGGATGGCGGGGGGAAGGGAGGAGAGGGAATCAGTCCAAAGATCTTCCCTGGAGCTGGACCCTGTGATGGGAGGGTTTCTTTCCCAGTGCACCCCTGGGGATGAGCCAGGTCACCACCACCACCACCTCTCACTAGGTCTCAATTTGCACACATAGAGAATAAACGGATTATGGCTGGAAACCACGTGTGGCGTTCCTGAGAACAAAGGTTCTGGGGCTCTGAATGATAGTTCTGCTAGGTCTTTTGGTGAGGCAGAGGATAATGATGATAACAATCACATCCAGGCCTGTCTCCTTCTTTTGTGTTCCACCTCTCCAATGCACTTTGGGACTCTGGCCCTAGGGCCATGATGTCCTGATTGGTGAAAGCTCACTCTATCTGGCCAACCCCCCCCCCACACACACACACACAATATACTTCATCCCGATCATCTTCTTGCTCTGGGAACAATAATCAAAACCACGATCCTGTTTCTAGAAGGGGCTTGCCAATCAACTCACCATCTCTGTGACTCCCCCAAGCAAAACAGCCTTTTCTGACCACCATCCCTTTATATGTATGTTGCTAAAATGTAAGCTCCTTGAGGACAGGGACTGTCTCACTTTTGAGTTCATATACCATGGCAGAGAGTAAGCACCTAAAAATGCTCATTCATTCCTTGGTGACCATAGGTAAGTTACCTCTTCCCTCTGAGTCTAAGTTTCTTCATCTACAAAATAGAGACAATTTGCAAAACTGTTGTGAGGAGGGTGCTGTATAAACTGTAAAGTGCCAAAGAAAAGTGATCTATAACCATACACAGAGGGCTTTACAATTGACAAAAGCCTTTCACATCCATTATGTCATTTGGGCCTAACAATGACTCTGGGACAGAGGCCAGGCAGGTGTAATTAACCCCATCTTCCAGAAGAAGAAACTATACCCTAGAGAAATTAAATGATTTCCAGAGCCTTCTAGCTAGTAAATGACTTGAACTCAGGGCTTTTGACTCTACCCTTTCTTGAGCATGGCTGGTTACTGCAGACTTCTAGTCACAGAATGTCAGAACTAGAAAGGATCTTAGAACATAGAATATTAGAACTGGAAGAGATCTTAGAACATAGAATGCAGAATGTCTGGCGGGAAGGAACTTTGGAGGTGATGCTGTCCAGTCTCCCATTTTTCAATGAGGAAGCAGATCATGAAAGAGGAAATCAGTCAGCCAAGGTTACACGGATTTCAGGTGGCAGCACCAAGTCCCAGACTCAAGGACTCCTGATGCTCAAGTCCAGGTTCTTTTTAAATCACCCCTTCCCTCCTCAGAAGCCGGAACCCCACCCCCACCCCCGGTACTGAGGATTTAGCCAAGAAACTTCTGAAAATCAGCTGAGGACTCCTGGTTTAACAATGCACCTTAGGGAAGCAGCGGGGAATCCACAGCCAGTATCAATGATTTTCCCCTTATCCCTGCCCCTAGAACTTCCTGCAGCCAGTACCAAACAAAAGAGAGCTGCCTCTCCTTGTTGTGTCCTGAGGTCAGGCCCCAGCTTGAGGGACGGCTTAGGGGTCTCTCAAACACTGGGAGGAGGACATTACCTCACATCCTTTAGCCATTGCAAAGCCCCCACCCAGCAGGAGGATGACGTTCCAAGGCACCGTCTCTTGGGCCTTCTTCCAAGTCAGCAGGGGCTCCATCTCCGTGTTGGGAGCTGGGCAGAGAAACATCCCCCCCCCCGGAAATCATAACATGAGGACGCAGTTTTGCTTGGTAGAACCCAGTGCTCAGGCAGGGTCAGAGACCAAGCCAACGACGCTGGCTTCCATGAATAGGTCAGGATGTTAGGAGAACTCTTTTCTAAAGTGATGGGACCACTCTCTACCAAGCTTAAATAGCCTTAGCTAACAACAATATTTAAAGGGCTGTCATGTGGAAGGATTTGATTTATTCTTTTTGACTCAGAGAGAGAAGGAGTAAGGGGTGGATGTGGTAGGGAGGCAGATATAGACTCAATGGATAGAAAAGTTTCCAATAATGACGGTTGTCACCCTCTACTGCCCTCCACATACCCCCTCCAGTGACACTAGCCTGCTTGCTGTCCCTTGCATATGATTCTTCATCTCCCTGGTCATTCCTCATGCCTGGCAGGTGCACCCTCCCCACCTTGTCTCTTAGCTTCCCTGGTTCTTTCAAGACTCAGATCATCTACACAGGAGGCTTTCCTGGGCCCCTCTGCTGCTGGTGCTTTCCCGCTTCAAAATCACCCCCAATCTACTCTGGATAAATTTTATTGGGGCCTACTTACTTACATGTTTTACATATCATTTAAATATTTACATGTTATTTACATGTTTGCATTCTAATGTGAACCCCTTGAGGTCAGGGACAGTTTTTTTTTCCTTTCTTCATATCCCCTGTGCTTAGCAAGGTTCTTGGCACATAATTGGAGCTTACTACATGGTTGACTGACTGGCTGTCCTAAAGTTGAATTTGGGGCTGTCTTGGGAGGTGGTGGGATCCCTGTCACTGGAGTCTGGTTGACCCCTTGGAATATGGTAGAAGGGACTCTTGTCAAGTATAGATTAGACTAGAAACCTCTGGAGTCATTTCCAACTTGAAGATTCTCTGATAATAGTACAATGTTCATTTCCCCACAACCCTATGAGGCAAATAATTGATGGATTATTAGCCCCATTTCACACATGAGGAAGCTGAGACTCAGAGAGGGAGGCGACTTGCTCACAGTCCCAGTTAGGAAGCACTAAAGGTGACACTCAAATCCAAGTCCCCCAGATGCAAGTCCTGAGTTCTTTCTACTTGTGACCTTCAAAATACCAAAACTGACCACATCCTACAAGTAGGAGATATGGTCCTGAAACATCACCATTTGTGCATTTGAATGGCATAGCTAACTGGCTACGTAATCCTGAGCAAGTCTCAGACCCTAGAAGTAAGGAGGGGATAGGCATGGGTTCCCCAGGCTGGATCTGGGAGGAATCTCGGTCTCACCCACTTTGGCAGGCTCCCCTGTTTCTGAGTATCTGCCCTCTTGGACCCTGGATTTGTTAACTTCCTGCTTTCTCCTAAACCTTTGTCCAGCTTCCTGGGTTCTTGATTTGACCTGACCTGACCTGAGCTGACCAGCATGTCCTGTCCTACCACATAGCCCTTTGGCCTTTCCATTTGCCCAGCAGTACCAGCTCAGTCACTCTCTCTGGTCTTGCTGTGACAGATGGGGATGAGTACTTTTATGCATGGCCTGAAGGTCTCTTACAGCTCTGACTTTCTCCGCCTTCAAGTTCCATTCAGCCCATGCTCTGTTCTAAGGTTTCTTGTGATCGAACCTGCCCCCCTCACTACACCCCTGCTAGGACGGTACAAGTGGTATGATCAGTTTGGATATCCCTACAGGCGTTTTATCTGTAGAGGCGATCTGAGCTCCTAGAGAGGCTACGCTGGTGTGGCAGAAAGAACACTGCATTTTGGAGTCTTAAGAATCTGGGTTTAAATCCCCACTCTGCTTTGTAACACTTGGCGAGTTTCTTCCCCTTGCCTTGGGCCTCAGTTTCCTCATCTGTAAAATGAAGTAGTTGAAATAGATGGCCTCTAATGTCCCTCCACACTCTAGATCTGTGACTGGCCAGGGGAAGTCGTCTAGCACATGGAAAGAGCCCCGGGCCTCTGAAGAACTCAAACTTAAAAGACCTAGATTTAAGCACCGACTCAGAAACTGCCAATCTATGTGATCATGGGCCAATCGACTCAATTACTCTGAGCCTCAGTTTCCTCATCTTTAAAATGAGTATAATAATGCTTGACCTCCAGTCTCAGGGCTGCTGTGAGGAAAACGCTTCACATAAGCCTTAAAGGGGGGAGCAGAGGGTTGTGGATGAATGGAAATTGTTGTAAATGTAACTGTCAGTCAACCCCCATTGAGGCCCGAAGTTTTGAATGGCTCACCTTTCAAGTCAAACCACCATTTGAGAGCAGGCTTCTGGGATGGGAAGAAGAACAACACCGTGATGATAGAGATGCCTGTGACAGCATCAGAAAGAAATCTACAAAAAAAAAAAGAAAGAAAGAAAAAAGAAGGCATGAGGACCATGGGGAAGCCTGGGCATGGAGGGATTCTGCAAAGGTTCATGCAAATGAGGACTTGTGAAAGGAGAGCTGGGCATTCCTGACCATTCACTGGGCACAGGGGCCATTGTCAGAACTGGCTCTCGGCTGCAATCTGGGATACATGCCTCCCGCTGCTGCAGCACACAGCCTGCTGGCCTCAGAAACCCCCCAGAAAGGCTGGGAACTGACTACCCACCTCCTCTGAAACAGCCCCCAGGCCAGGGATTTAAATATAACATCCCCAGGCTGGGGACCTTGCCCCTTTCCCCTCCTCCTCCCATTTGAAGTTCCCCACCTCACCCCAGGAGAAGAAATGGTGTCTGCTAGAAGACATACAGGGCAGTGAAGGGGAGAGTAACCAACTTGTGGGGACCAGAAAAGGACAGGAAAGGCTGGAGAGTGGGGGTGGGCTATGTAGGAAGCCTCTGGAGGCGTCATCACCTTTCTTTGACATCTAGGAAAGGCACTGTATGAGTGTGTGTGTGTGTGTGTGTGTGTGTGTGTGTGTGTGTGTGTGTGTGTGTGTGTGTGCGCGCGCGTGTGTGTGGTGGGTAAGGGAGGGTGGCGGGGAGGGGCGGGGACGTGAAGGGGAAGTGGGGGAGAAAGCACTAGGTTTGGAGTCTGGGACCTGAGCTTAAATCCTGGCTATATGAGTAGCTATGTGACCTTGGTTAAATCATGTAACCTCTGGACTTCAGTTTCTTCATCTGTTAAGTGAAGACATTAGATGGAATAATGCCCAAAGGTCTTTCAAGTTAAAATCTTGTCTCTTGTGCCTCTGAGTAGAGATCAGCAAGAGAATGGAGAAATTTAGAGAATAATTTTCATTTTGAGTGAGAAACTGGAGAAAGGAGGTGGGGGAGGAGGGGAGAAGGAGTGAAGGGGAGGGAGAACACACCAACAGACGGGGAGAGAGAGAGAGAGAGAGAGAGAGAGAGAGAGAGAGAGAGAGAGAGAGAGAGAGAGAGAGAGAGAGAAGAGAGGAGAGGGAAGGGAAGGAGGGAGGGGAAGGGGGGGAGAAAGGAGAGAGACACACAACGAATGGAATGAAAAAGCACTTAAGTTATTAGATATGAAAAGTACTATACTAAGACCTGGCAAGAAGGGGAAGGAGAGGCAGTGAGGAGCACACTTCTCCCCTCCCCTAAACATTGCATCTCCCAGAAGGCTCCTTCTATTCAGGATTGTAATCGATTCTGGAGGTTTGCGTATCTTTGAGATTAATGGTTGCTCCTTCAGGGGTCTCGTTTTCCTCCTTATTTTAACGCAATTTTATCCTGTAATATTCTGAACTGTACTCTTTCAAATGGCAATGCAGAGTTGGGATAGGTCTCAGTCTACATTGGGCTATCATGCAAATATTTCTATAAGTTTCTTGGATGGGGAATATGAAGTAAGAGAAATCAGATCAGAAGATGAATTTTGATCCTTCACTTGAGAGATATCATGGCACTGGGGAAAAAGCACTGAATTTAGAGTCATAAGGCCTGGGTTCAAATCTGCTACTTACCAGCTGTGTGACTTTGGGTGAGTCAGATAACCTCTCTGGGCCTCAGTTGCCTCATTTGTAAAATGAAGGGTTTGGACTAAATCATCGGTAGGGAACCTGAGCCTTAAGGCCACATGTGGCCCTCTAAGAGGGTCCTCAAGTGCGGCACTTTGACTGAATCCAAATTTCACAGAGCAAATCCCCTTAACAAAAGGATTTGTTCTGCAAAACTTGGACTCAGTCAAAGGGCCATACCCAAGGACCTAGAAGGCCTCACATGGCCTCCAGACTTCAGATTCCCCATCCCTGAACTAGCTGGTCTCTGAGATCCCTCCCAGCTCAAAATCTCCAATGAAGTCAAATAACTCTCTGGACCTCGGTTTCTTCATCTGTAAAATGAGGGAATTGGACTAGATGAATCCTAACATCCTCTCTCATGAAAGCTGTTAACAAAGAATTATAATAATCTAAGCCAAATCCACCCCCTCCACCAAAACAATGACATGCCGGGTCAGCCTTTGACAAAGAAGCCTGAAAAAGGTCAGAGCCTCTTCTATGTTCCTCCTCTAGACCATCTCTCTGCAGGGGAACAGAGGGATAAACCTCTCTGCTGATTTGAAAATTAGTACTCTTAAGGACCTAATGTGCTATGCTCTCTAGATAACATCTTGGTGATATCATTACAACTCAATTTGATTACAACTACAATAAAAATAACAATCACAACTCACATTTATAAAGTGGTTTAAGTTTTACAGGTAGGTAGTATAAAAATATTATCCCCATTTTCCAGATAAGGAAACTGACAGAAAGCTCATAGAGAGGATTTATACAGGGTCACATAGCTAGTGTCAGACCCAGGCCTCAAATCCAGGTCCTCCTCACTCAATTTTTCCCCTTACACTAATACAGCTCCCACCATGTGACTGACATTTGGGAATTTTGGGTCCCAAGATAAGCTAGAAGTGGCCAGCGATATTTTGTCCAGGGATGTCTTTCTAGGTCCCTTGAATTACACTATACTATGGTTTTTAGGTTCTGATCAAGGTCCACCTTCGTATAAAGATTCCTAAGAGAGAACGATAGGCTGATACAGGCAACAGTTGCCAAAGTGCATGCCCCAACACTTGGGGCCCAAAACAAGCACGGAGAAAATGAGGGATAACCTTTACCCCAACTTTTTTTCTATTTCCCAGGTAGAAAACCAAAGGTAGTTGGCAAGGTAGAGCCTTCCCTGGGCCTGATTGATAGGTCTGCCCTCCTTATTACAGTCAGGGTCAGAGAGTCAAATATGCAGGAGCCCAGTTCAGAGAAGGGTTTGGGTTGAACATGTCTGAATTTCCCAGAAGAGATGACGGCATTCTAAACCTTCAGATGGACTTCACTAGGCCAATCTCTCCCACTTGGGAATGAGAGCATTCTTCTTAGTGCCCAGTCAGTGTGCTTCTTAGTCTCTAAGGATTCTATAGCAACCTTACAGCCTCAAGCCTTGTGGCACTATAGAATCAGAGAGTGTTATGGATGGGGCTTAGCATGTGAGAGTTGGAAGTGCTGTTAGAACACAGAGCATAGAAAGTGAGAGCTAGAAAAAGCCTTAGGATATAGAGCATACCATGTAAGTAGAGAAATAATAATAATGGTGATATTGTTAAGTTGTTTTGAGTCATATCTAACTCTTTGTGACCCCATTTGTTGTTTTCTTGGCCAAAATTCTGGAGTGGTTTGTCAGTTAAATGAGGAAACTGAGACAAATAAGGTTAAGTGACTTGCTCACAGTTAAACAGCTAGTAAGTATCTGAGCCCAGATTTGAACTTGGGAAGATGAGTCTTTCCTGATGCCAGGCCTGGCACTCCAATAATAATGTGCCACCTTGCTGCTCCAGTAACAATAACAGCTGGCCTTTATATAGTGCTTTAAGGTTTGCAATAGACTTTACTAAATATTATCTCATTTGACCCTAGGTGCTGTTATTTTTTTTTTTTTGCAGTTGAGGAAACTCAGGCAGACAAAGGTTAAGTGATTTACTCAGGTCACACAACCAGTGAGTGTTTGAGACTAGTTTTGAATTGGGGTTTTCCTGACTCCAGATCCAGGGAAGGGAACTTCAACATCATTTAGTATTTTTTTTTTGCAGTTGAGGAAACTGAGGCAGACAAAGGTTAAGTGATTTACTCAGGTCACACAACCAGTGAGTGTTTGCGACTAGTTTTGAACTGGGGTTTTCCTGACTCCACATCCAGGGAAGGGGACTTCAACATCGTTTAGTACACTTGGCCCCACTGAGGAACAGAGAGGGAAGTCATTTGCCCAAGGCAACAAGTAAGTTAATGACTAGAAACTTCATGTTCTGACTTCTAGTCTAGGCCTCTCTCCATGATGCCAGGATATCCTTTGAGTGACCTCCCCTTGAACGGACAGACCCTTTCACAGCCTAGAAGCTCCAAAAGCAAGGTCCCCATTTCCCTGATAGCCTCAGCCCAGGCCCCAGAATCAGCCCAAGTCCTGTCCCAAGAGGCATCAATGCATGCATCTCACCCAGGGGGAAACAGGCTGGCCCAGCCAGGGATGAACTTTGGGTCCCTGGAGAAAAGCAGAATGGCAAACAAACAGAAGAGGAAGAAGACCGCTTGTTCTGCAAACCTGCGGATCACACAAAAGATGGCGATGAAAAGTACCCCTGGCCCTGTCAGACTCCCAACCTAGGCCCAGCTCGGGTAGGGGCTGGAAGCTTCCTTCTCCCATGGCCTCTGGAGCATCTAATAGGAATAATCTGGGGATTGTGATGCGTCCAATCCCTCTAGTTTTCTTTTCTCATCACCCCAGTATTTCTTAAAACACACCCACTTGTTCTGCCCAAATCACATTGTCCAGCCCCAGGAAGGAACTCATCTTGCCTAATGATAGTAACAGCTTCTAGTTTCCAGGATACTTTATAGATCACAAAATGTTTGTAATCCCAGTGAGGTAGGGAGTGAGGGTCTCATTATCCCCATTTTACAGATGGGAAAAATAAGACCCAGAGAGGTGAAGTCACTTGTCTATCATTACAGAACTTGTGGGGGAGTCAGGACTAGGACCCCTCTTCTGACTTTAATCTAGTGCTCCTTCTCTGTTGGTTCGCAGAGGGCTTCTGATGTGTGTGTGTTCGTGTACACACGTGCGCACGCACAGGACAATAGGGGTAGTTATGAGAAAAATGATAGGGGACCTGGTAAACATCTGCTGGTGTACTGGAGGCAGCCCCAGAGGAGGATGGGACATTTTGCTGGTGGCTGGTGCCTAGGGATGGGGCCAGGGAAGAGAGCTGAAGAGCAAGTTAGAAGGGACCTTTTATAACATAGAATATCTGAACTAAAATGGATATGAGGTCTTAATGACATCACAGAGGGCCCTCCCCAATCATTAGAATGCCCACCTTCTAGTCACCTGGCCTGGCATGCTGAGAGTCTCTGCCTATTCCCTTAAGCACAAGATGTAGAATCCTACCCAAGTTAGCCCAATTTGGACACCATAAGAGGAGTCCACAGTCTGAGAAGGGAGTGTATCTTCAGATACGGTCAAAGGAAAGGGGGAACATAAGGAAGCCTGCAGTAATTCTACCCACCCTGAGCCTCTGGGACATATTCCAGCAAAGGTAAAACCAGGCCTGAAATCAATAAACATTTATTAAGGGCATACTATGTGTCAGACATTATGCTAAGCCTAGAGCAAGGCTGGTATTGCCTTCCTAAGAATGTACTCCCCCTTTTTTCATCTCTTGTCATCTCCCCCTTCCCCCATGCCACAGCCCACCTAGACCCTTACTTGACTGGGCCCAGATTTTGGTAATCTTCCCTTATCACAGCTCGGGCTCGAGCTTCAGCGTCTGCTCGGATTTGTGACTTTTTTGTCCTCCAGCCCCTGTTAAAACAAAGCGAGATGAAGTCAGGAGTCTAGCAAAGCTGGCCACATGTGTAGGGAAAGCAAGAAGTACAGTACAAAGGCCAACAGGTCACAGAAAGCACTCCCTCTCTGTAATCCCAAAATTTCTCCCTCCCTGGCCTTCTACACAGTAGCTGAATTTCTCCTATTATGTATTAGTTTGACTAAAGGCAAAGACCCTGTTGAAGAAAAGTATATAGACACCTTTAGACTTTGGCATGGTGTGGTCTTTCATGACTGGAGAAGGCATCTCACACTTTCTTATCTCGAACAGTGGGTGCCTCTCATAAGCAAAAGCATCTCCTTGGCTTGAACATCTGGTATCTATTGAGCCCATGAGGTGTTACAGAATAGTGACCTTAGAACACAGAATGTCAGAACCAGGAAGTGATAACAATGTAAAAAAAATAATAGAACATTAATAATTATTTTAAAACCACAAAACGTCAGAGCTAGACAGAACCTTAGAACATAAATGGAGTTTGATGATGCTTTTTAGATCATTAAATTCAACCACCTCATTTTACACATGAAGAAATTGTCATCAAGGGTAACATAACTTGCCCAGGGTCACACAGCAAGTTAGGGGCAGAAACGAGATGGGAATTCTGGTCTCCTGATGTCTAGTCCAAGGCTCCTTCTGTTATGCCATACTGCCCATAACAGGTATTTTCTGGTGTTGCTTATTTACAAAATTCTTTTTGTCTCATCAACCCAGTGAGATAAGTAATATATAGGTAGCCTCATTTAACATACAGGGACCTGAGGATTAGAGAGAGAAATGACTTGCCCAGGAATGCATAGTGAGGAAAGAGCAGAATCAGGGCTTGAACCCAGGCCTTATGACACTTGGGCTTGTGTTATTTCAACCATATACCCTCCTGCCTCCCAATCTGTTATAGAGGGTGTCTGATGGTAGAATAATAGCATTCATATAGTGCTTCAAGTTTTGCGAAGCACTTTACGTGTTACCTCATTTGAGTCCTCAAAACAACCCTGAGAGGTAGGTGCTATTATTTTACCCATTTTAGAGATGAGGAAACTGAGGCTCACAGAAATCATGTGACTTGCCCACTGTTACACAAATCTGTAATGTAAGTGTGTACATAAATGTCTGAGGAAGGATTTGAATTCAGGATCAAAGGAGCATCACTTGAGGGCTAGATAGGAGCTCAAAGGTCTTCTAGTGCAACCCTCTTCCTTTAAAGATGAAGAAACTGGGGCCTCCCCACAGAGAATGAGGGACTTGCCCAACATCACTCAGCAGCACAGGTCAGATTAGAACCTGAGGCCTCTGTCTCCAGAGCTAGTGCTCTTCGCACTGTTCCATATAGCATTTAATGAAGAAAGCCCCTCGGCCAGGAATGAATACCTTAGATTGATGCCGCCGTACAAGAAGGAGATCCAGAGCCAGCCGACGAGCAGGAAAAGCAGCATGAGGGGGAAGGCAAATACAAACCAGGATCCAAAGTTCACCACGTCACACTGTGGGAAAAAGCTTGAGGGACAGAGAGAGGGAACAGGAGGGGAGAGAGAGGGAAGAGCTCTGTGAGGTCAAGGAAGCCAACTCCAGGGGCATAAGGGAGGACAGAGCAGGGACACCGGGGGTTCCCCGAGGCCATCGGGGAAAAAGATGCCCTACCCCAGCCTCCAACATCCTGCTCTCTTCCTGGCAGAAATCTGATCCTGTTCTAGAAGGCCTAGATAGTCCATTTTATGTGGTGGGGTCTTCATCTGTCCTTGGTGGTGAAGTGTATAGAGCCCAGGGCCTGGAGTCAGGAAGACCTGAGTCCAAATATGGCCTCAGACACTTTCTAGCTATGTGACCCTGGGTAAGTCACTTAATCTCTGCCTGCCTCATTTTCCTCAACTGTGAAATGGGGATGATAATAGCACCTACCTCCCAGGACTGTTGTGGCATCAAATGAGACAATATTTGTAAAGAGCTTAGTAGATGCTATATAAATGCTAGCTATTATTATATACTATTTAATTATACTCTCATATTCTATTATATATTCTTAATAACAATATTCTAATATAATATATTTTAATTATTGTATTATTCCCTACAGTACTGTGAGGATTGCCAGCCTGAGTACACAAACTCCCATGGGGTATAAGAAGCTTGCCAAGGAGACCTCGGGCACTTACTCGCTATGTGACCCTGAGCAAGTCACCTAACCCCATTGTCTCCAAAAAATAAATAAATTTTTTTTAAAAAAGCTTGCCAAGGGGTAGAAGAAATATTTGATCAATAACTGTATTATCCTATTGAAATCAATTAATCTCTTATTTTATGTCTTATGTGTACATGCATGGCAAATGCTAGAATTTATTTCCTTTCATACTGAATAAAGGGTATGGGAAGATTTACTGAAAGTCAAAGGGGATGGGAACCGAAAAGGTTGGGAACCCTGCATAATTGAAAGGGACCTCAAACTCTTGCCTGTAAATAATGACAAAAATGTATCCATTAACTATCTTCCTCATTCTGGGCTTCATTTTCCTTATCTGCAAAATGAGAAGGAGATTACCACTAAAATTTCTCCCAAATATGACCTGGGTTCAAATCCCAGTTCAGACAATATTTATTTGATTTTAGGGGAGTCATTTTGTTTTTAAGGGTCTCAGTTTCCCTCTCTGTAGAATGGGAGTGGGGTTAGTCTAGAAGCACTCTGACCTCCATTCCAGCTCTGAATCCCATGATTCTGTTAATGCTTGTACAGCACCCTACAGTTTAGATGTTTCATCTATATCCGTGACCTCATTTCTTCACATCAGGGAAAACTCCTTAGCAACAAGCACTCCCCTAAGTGAAACTATGCCCTGGGAGGCAATGAATTCCTTTTGACCAGATGACCACTTGTTGGAGACTTTGTACAAAGAATTCCTATTCAGGTGGAGTTTGGACTAGAGTTCTTTGAGGTCCCTTTGAGCTCTGAAATTCTAGGATCCTGTGACTTGGTCCTCGTGCAATCCTATGAGGTAGGCAGAGCATGGATTATTAGCCCCATTCTACAGATGAGGACACTGAGGCTCAGAGTGGGAGAGAAAGGGCAATCAGCTAGTCTAGTCACATAAGTCTTAGGATCATAGAAACTCAGAGCTGAAAAGGGCCTCAGAGGGCATCTAGTCCAACGTGAACGCAAACAGGAATCCTCTTCACAACATACCCAGAAAGCGATCACCAGCCTTTGCTTGAAAACCTCCACCAATAGGGAGCTCACTGCTCATTGAAGCAGCTCATTCTATTTTGGGATAGCTCTAATTATGAAGTTCTCCTTCCTACTGAGCCAAAATCTGTCCCCAGGTGCCCACTCCCTTCGCTCTTACCACCCATCCTGATATGTCCATAGTTCTCTCTGGGGCTGAGCAGGATAGATTTTTTGGGGGGTGGGGCCGTGTTAGGCAATGGGATTAAGTGACTTGCCCAGGGTCACACAGCTAGTAAGTGTTATGTGTCTAAGGCCGGATTTGAACTCAGTTCCTCCTGACTCCAAGGCTGGAGCTCTATCCACTGCACCACCTAGCTGCCCCCAGGATAAATTTTATAGACAGAATTCAACTACCTCCTTCCATCCCCTGGTCCCATAATTCTCAGTAGAAAATAATAGGGAGAGGGTCAAGAATATTCCTGGACAACTCTACTTGACACTTTGCATTGGAATATTATTATAAAGGTTCTCCAAAGCTCAGTGTGTCCTGGAAGGGGAGAAAAACAAGAAATTCCAGAACTAGGCACGTTTCCCTACCCTGTACCTCTTCAGCTGGCCCTGCAGGATGAGGTTGGGGGCGGTGCCAGTGAGGGTAGCTGTGCCTCCAATGCTGGCTGCATAGGGGATGGAGATGAGAAAGCCCTTCCAGATGTTTCTTCGGTACTCCTCCTCCTTCTTTGTGGCAGTGGCAATCTCCGGCGGGGCCTCCACATCCTCTGGTAGGCCTTTGCTTTAAACATTGCCAAACAAGAAGCTGTTCAGAGCCCTGCTGGGGTGCTCAGAACTATCTTTACCTCTTTAGAAACCCACAAAGCTATCTAAATTTGTGCAACAATCAGAATCCTGAAAAGTCTTTCCAAGCCTTGAGAAGGAAGGGAGGGAGGCAAGGAAGGAAAGAAGGAAGGGAGAGAGGGAAGGAGGGAAGGAAGGAAGGAGGGAGGAAGGAAGGAAGAAAGAAGGAAGGAAGGAAGGAAGGAGAGAGGGAGGGCAGGAGAGGGGGAGGAAAGAAGAAAGGTTCAAAACCAGTCCTGAAAGGGGAGGCTCAGGCTTGAAGCAGCACAGGCCTGGAGCTGGTTTGCATTCTACGGGGCACTTCCCTCAGGCTTCACTGGGATCAGAGCCTAGACCCTAGAGAGAACCTGTACTCTTTCCCACTTTTAGAGGAGTAGAGAGGGCAGCAGCGTCTTTGAAACTGTAAACTCTGTCTAGCAGCCTAGTCTCCACACCATTTCCAGTGCTTGTCCCCTCCTTACCACTTACACCCCCACCCCAGCTCAGCCCCAGGCTATTGTAATCACCTCCCAAAGGGTCTCATCTCAGTGCCTCCGGTCTCGGCCCCCACTATCCAGCACACAGTCAGTAAGCTAATCTTCCTAACACCCCGCTCTGATTGTGTCATCCCTCTGCTCAGATACCTTCCATAACTCCAAATTTCCTCTCAAGTAACTGTCCATAAATATGTATTAAGCATCTACTACATGCCAAGCACTGTAGGTGTTGGGGATAAAAAATACAAGGAATAAAAATATCTTTCCTCTCAAAGTGCTTTCATTCTAATGGATTAAGTTGAAACACTGAAGCCTAACTTTCAAGGTCCTGCACAATCTGGACCTTTCCAGCCTCATCTTCCCCTGATTTCTTCTACACATCTTCACGCTACAACTAGTCCGTGGTCTCTGAACCCCTCACCCTCTCCGTCATCCATGGCCTGGAATGCCCTTTGCTCCCTTTATTGTCTCTATGCCCTACCCTCCTGCCACTGGCTTGGCCTGCCTATTGAAATCTCATACATCCTTCAAGGCCCAATCTGAATCCCTCCCCCCCTTGAGTTTTCTCTAATTCCCCCCAAATGGAAGTGATCCCTTCTACTTTGGAATTTTCACAGAACTTTGGGGACACATCTTCTAGGCACTTATACTTCTTGAATTAACATTGTCTTGAATTACAGTAATTTAAGGGTTCACTTTCCCTCACTCAATTGTGGACAACTTGGGGCTCATTTGGGATTTTATTGATCTTCCTACCTATGCAACCTAGCACAGGGCCTTGTGCAAAGCAGAAGCTCTAGAAATTATTGCTGAATTGAACCATCTCCTGGGAATTTGTCCAGCCTGGGCTGGGAAAGTTGTGTTAACTTTAGGGCCTATTTGGCTATGAACTCACTGCATACTCTTAGACAAATCATTTCTCCTTTCTAGGCCACAATGAATCCATCTGTAAAGTGAAGGAGTTTGGCTAGACAATCTTTAAGTTTCCTTCCAGCTCTCACATTCTATGTGCTAAGATCCCTTCCAACTCTGATATTCTATGTGCTAAGGTCTCTTCCAGCCCAGATATTTTATGCTCTAACATCCCATCCATCTCTGACATTCTATGTTCTAAGGTCCTTCCAGCTCTGACATCCCATCATTCTATGGTGGAATTTTAGATACCATGTCTGGCTGGTGGGAGAGGGGAAGATCTCAGGGGCAAAAGAAGAGTCTTTGTTGTACCTATCAAATCACATCCCATTAGAGGACTATTTCTTGTGCAAAAGAGCCACCCCTGACCCTCATGCAAGTTTAGTCAAGGACTCACTCCTCTGTGCTGGCCAGAAACTGCATTTCATTGGGGATGGTGCGCAGGCCATTTCTCTGGACAGCAGCTGGAAAATAAAGAGCAGGTTATCTTTCAGTCACTGAAGGCAGTTTAATCAAGAGACACTGAACTGTCCTATCAGAGTTAGGACAACTTGCCCTCCCACCAAGGATTCAGGCTGGTCCTGTGCAAAATCAGATAGAAGCATTCACTCTTCTACCTTACCTGCCTGCTTAGAGTTAGAACTGATCCCAGGCCAGTAGTTACCTGCAAAACTACCTAAAGTGCCCTACATATAAACAGGGAACCAAAGTCATAGGCAATCTTTTCCTTCAGAAGGTTGTCCAGAAAAATCCTAGACTTAGAAGGAATAGGGGATTAACAAGGGAATTACCAGACATTAACCCCATGTTCTTTTGGAAACAATGAGACTGTAATACTGGTTCAAACCCAGAATCCCAGAATGATCTCCATTCGTGATGACCAAAGCCCACTCTCAAAAGAGGAGCTGGAGTCAGTCATTTGAATTTTAGTCTGGAGGAATTTCAATCTCTACTTCCATCTCGCAGAGGGATTTTCGGTTTTAGTCTAATCTATGTCCTGTAAAGGAATTCCTGGCATCAGCAAGAGGCACACGGGCACTTCTAGTGTGCCGGAGATGATGACGACTGGGCTGCCACCTATTTTACATGAAGATATGAACATAGCCTGTCAAACCTGAAAGCATCCAATCACACCCTTCATCCCCTGCTCCATTTCTTCTGAAAATCAACTAGAAAGTTATCTACCTACCCACAGGGTTGTTGTGGGAAAAGCCCTTTGTAAAATTTAAAGCACATAAATGTTGTTATTATTATTATTATTATAACCACTGAGTATGACAGCCTGATAGGGAAAAATTTCTTTGACCTCATTCTCTAGGGTGTGAGGTGCTAAGTGGTTCAGCTAGTCCTCAGGAACAGGAAGGGAGGGGGAAAAGAAGGGAAGGAAAGAGGGCAAGATGAGGTGAGTTAAATTCCAAAGAGATCTGTCTACGTGGCAAGGGGAGAGAACAGTCCTGAGGTCTCTGGTACACGAGAGAATGAGTTAATAGCACACCTCATGTGGCTAAAGTCACCCCCTCAGCTCTAACAGGGCAGAAGGAACTCTGCCCTTCTTCCTGTTCCGGTCAGCCAAGCAGCCTGACCTGGTAGCAGGGGGAGCAAGATCAGCTGAGGCTCCAGGCCCCTCCATGTAACAGTCCACGTCTCTACCTATTAGCCTTTTTGCTTGCCTCTGAGTCAGGGAATTATAGAATCTCAGAGATGGAAGGAAGATCACGGGACATATAGTCCAACCTCTTACTTAGGTTAGGAATCCCCATTATAGCAAGTCTTCTACTTTCTACTAGAATTCTTCCATTGATGGGTAGATTATTATCTAGCCAGCCAGCCCATTCCATTCTTGGAATGGGCCTAATTGGTAAAAAAAAAAAAGTTCTTTCTTATATTAATTAAAAAATCTGTCTCACACTAAATCACATACACTGCTCTTAGTTCTCTCTTCCCTTAGTTTAATTCTTCTCTTACAAGACAATCCTTCAAATACTTGAAGACAGTTATCCTATCTCCCTAAGTCTTCTTTAGGCTAAGAATCCCTGGCTCTTCTAAGAAATCCTCATACAGCACATTCCCCTGGTTGACTACATCTAAAATGGGGTGCCCAGAATGGAGCAGAGAATGACAGATGACAGAGTGACCAAGAGAATGACCAAGATAGAGTAGGGCAGAACAATTACTGCCCTTGTTTTGGATGCTATGGATTTCTCCTAAGCCTTAGTTTTTGGTTACCACATCATAATATTGACTTATGTTAAGCTCACAATCCACCAAAACCTCTAATGAAACTATTGTTGTTTCTGTAAGAAAGATCTGGGGATGTTTAGTGGACCACAAGTTTAGTAGGAGTTACTGATGTGACAAGGCCACTGCAAAAGCTAACAGCTTTTGTGAGGTTGATTTTTAGGAATTCAAATTTAGACTTTCACTTCGCTGCTAATAATTTCACCTTATTTAATTTATCCCACCATTCTAGCCAGTCAAGATCTCTTTGGATCTTATGTCATCTAATATGCTAATTATCTCTGTTTCATCCACAAATTTGATAAGCATGTCATGAAAAATCTTACACAGCACAAGATCAAGGATAGATTCCTGGGACACTCCACTGGAGATTTTCATCCCACTTGAAAGCAGCTAGGCTTTGGGTCCAGTCATTCAACCAGATTCCAATTCACCTGGTTATTATACTATCATCGGGCACCTATCTCTCTATCTTCTCTATAAGTGTAGTTTGAAATTCTGTCGAGTGAATTGCTGAAATTTAAGTATGTTATGTTTTCAGCATTCCCCTGATCTACTAGTCTAATAATCCCATTATATATGTAATAATGAAAATAGCTCATAGTTCTCTAGCCTCTTCAAGTTTATAAAACATTTCCCACATGATGGCATTGTGAGGTTGATAGTGCTAGTATAATTGTCCCCAATTTACAGATAAGGAAATTGAGGCTCTAAGAGGTTTAGAAGTGACTGTACCCATAGTCATACAGCTAGGAAGTTTCAATGCTAACACTAGTAGCCAGGTCTTCTGACTTCAGTTCAGAGTTCTTTCCAAATGGCTGCCTGTCATTTTAGGAATGCAGCCTCTATTTAATTCAGTAATTTATTAAGCACCTTCCATGTATATTTGGACTAAGAAAGGAAGTTTAATTCCCTGAAGTCTTGTGATCACTGATATGTAGAGGAAAGGGGACTGGTGATTAGAGTAAAAATTTCTGATAGGGACAAGGTGAAGGCCAAGGAATCGGTGGGTACTCCATGAGTCATGCTCTTTTTATGTCTAAGAATCCCCATAAGCCTCAGAGAGAGGAGTATGGTGATATCAACTGGAGACTGAAGTCTACTCACCAGGGAGCCCTCTCTTATTTGAGAAGAAAACTTGATGTAGTAGAGAGATTTCTCCACTAGACTTGGAGTGAGGAAATCTGCTTTCAATTCCTAATGTGACACTTCCTAGTTTTATGACCTGGGAAAAAGCATTTCATCTCTCTGATTTCCTGTTTCCCTCCATTTCCCATCTTTAAAATGGGGATAACACTTGCACTACCTCAAAGGGTTGTTATTTGAAAAGTACTTTGTAAATTTTGTAAAGATATATACACTCATATAGACAGACACATATGTATGCATAAATGTGTATGTATATATTTCACTATAAAAATGTAATCTGTTGTGATTCTCCTCAGAAGACTGGCTTTCCATTCAATTCAACAAGCAATTAGCAGGGGCCAGCTATGTAAAAGGTATTGTGGCAAAGTGCCCATGGAAACCATGGGCTTTGGCGGGGAGGTTGCATTAATGAGTCACTAGGACTGGAAGTGGCTGTGATGGAGGCTCACTGAGTCTTTGTCACACTCTACTGAGCATGGAAGCACCTAGGGTACTTTTCTGACAGCCAGAAGCTGGAGGCTCCTGGTTCTGCAATAGGACCCTTTGTTGTTAACAAGTTGAGCTGGAGCAAAGGTGTTGCCATCTCTTAACGATTTACTCAGCCTCGCATCCCTGCTTCTCCCCTTTGCCCCCAGGCTTGGAGGGGACCACGAGGAAAAAGGCAAGGTGGACAAAGTCTCTCCCTGCATGCAAAATGCTGCTTGCATATGGCTGCTAATTTGGAGGAAAGTTGGGAGGGAGAGAGAGTTTACCAGAAAGCAGATTTCAGTCCCAATCAAAGGAAGAATTCTAACAAGATCTGTCCAGTAGGGGGTCCCTGAACTTGGATGAGTGGAAAATGATTTTCACCATGCTTAACAGACCTTATTCTGAGAAAGGGTCCATAGGCTTAACCACATAGTCAAAGGGGTCCATGACACAAACAAGGTGAAGAACTCTTGGATCAGTTGATATCTAACATCTCGTCTAGCTTTAAATCCTGATTCCATGAAGACTGTGATAATGGCTTCCTTAGGTCTTCTCTTTCTAGGTTCAATAACCTAGTTCCCCATGTAACATATATGATTTCTTGACCCTTCATGATGCCGGTTTTTTCTGCACACACTTCAGCTCGTAACTCTGTGGCCAAATGTGGCACCCCAAACTAGTTATAAAGCTACACAGACACAGGCAGGTCTGCGCAGAGCCCAATAAGGTGAAGCCATCCCTTTATGTGAACACCAGATAGCCCACGTGGCCCACGGTTACATTAACTTTTTCTAGAAGCTTTGTCCTGCTGTTGACTTATCTGAAGTTTCTTGATCAGTTTCCACTCTCAGATCTTTTTTAAATAAACTGCTGCTGAGCCAACTCTGAGCAACTGACCTTTAAGAGCAATAGTAGTTAGAATGCATAAAGCACTTTAAGGTTCACAAAGCGTTTTACCTATGTTAACTCATTTGCTCTCTTATAATAACCCTTTGAGGTAGGTGCTATTATAATCTCTATTTTATAGATGAGGAAGCTGAGGCAAACAGAGGTTAAATGACTTGCCTAGGATCACACAGCTAGTAAGTGTCTGAGGCAGAATTTGAACTCAGGTCTTTCTGATTCCTAGTTTTATGCTCTGAGAGGTTCCTCACTCCTGCACTGTACCACCTATTGGTTTAAGAATGCCCACTGAGGTTCATTCTTTACCTTTTGCCATAGTTCTGGATCTAGCCAATCAACAGTCAATATAGCTTAGTGTACAAGGCATAGAACTTAGTGTTAGGAAGACCAGGGTTCAAATCTTGCCTTAGAAACTTGTTGTCTGTGGGACCTGGACAAATCACTTAAGCTCTCTGTGCCTCAATTTTCTCATCTGGAAAATGAGGAGACAGTGCTCTGTGGCCTCATAAGTTCCCTTCCAGCTCTGAATCTATGACCCTATAAAGCCTACTCATTTCACACCATTAGCATTCTCCACCTGCTCCCTAAAAAGAACTATGGCTCATATTTCCATAGTATTTTGCAGCTCACAAAATATTTTCCTCATGACAACCTTGAAAGGTACGTAGTTTGAATATCATTATCTCCATTTTATAGATGAGGAGACTGAGGCTGGGGGAAGTTATAATCGATTTGCCAATGGTCACACAGCTAAGTGTTAGAGCAAGGATTTTAAGCTAGGTTTCTCCCGACTCCTAAACCAGTTCTTTTCCAACTACACTACACTTGCCTCATCCTGGGCTGAAAACGGGGTAAAAGTCAGTCTCTCTTTGCAATAGGATTAGCTATGAATCTTCTCTTCCTGGCCCTATCTTTGACCTAATACACCCAGATTCGTAGACTGCCCTATGATCCCACCACTTGTTGAAACAGTATCTCTTGTACTCTGTTGACTTTGTTACCAAATGTACACAGACACCCACCTCCTACCCACTCCCCACATTCCTCCACATTTCTCACATCCTACTTTGCTGAGATTGAGTCCATCCATTCTGAGCTCCCTCATCTCCACTTCTCCACACTTTTTTACATCTTCACCTCTCCTCTTCTCCTTTGCTCCAGTCTCAGAGGATAAAGTGGCCCTTCTCCTTGCCCAGATTAGACCTTCTCCTTTGTACCCCGATCCCATCCCTTCCTATCTCTTTGCCCCATTAATCATTCTCCATCTCTTTCATGTTCATTCTCTCCCTATTTAGTGGATCCTTATGCACTCTCTACAAACTATTCCAGGTCTCCCTCATCTTTTTTTAAAAAATACATTCCCTTGACTCTATTATCCCCTCAAATTTTCATCTTATATCTCTCTTCCCTTTTACTGCTAAACTCCTGGAAAGAATAACGAGCCTTGACCATCTCCAGTTCCTTACCACCTATTCATTTTTAAACTGCTTGAAGTCTGGTATCCTACCTTACAATTCTACTGAAGCTACTCTCTCCAAGGTCCCCTGAAACCTCTTCCCTTGAGTGAGTATTGGTTTCTACCAGAACCTTCATTTTAAGGATGAGGATGACCAGGCCAGCCAAGTCTTCATTCTTCTCCCTGCTCTGCTTCTGACATCTGAACTTTCTTTACCATGTTCCCAAGTGAGCACCTCCTCTCCCTGGCCCTCCCCCGCCTAGCTTTTCAGCTCTTTTTGATGTGTTGACTTCCCCATCAGAATGTAAACTCCTTGAAGGCAGGAATTCTTTCTTTCTCTTAGCTTAGCACAGTGCCTGGCACACAGCAAACACTTAATAATGCTTGTTGGTGACTAAATTGATGACAACTTCATTGTTAACACCGATGGTTTTTTCTTAGTCCACATCCTCCTTCCATCTTTCTACCACATCTGACACTGCCAATCACTTGTTCCCCCTGGAGATGCTTGCCTCACCAAATGTACTCTCCTGGTTCTCTAACCTGGCATTCTAAATCTCTCATTGGTTTTGCCTTCTCCCCCTTATTCCCTGTACTCCTAAAGCATGCTCAAGGCTGCTATTCTTAGCCCCCTTATCTCTCTTTCCACTCTGTCACCTATCTCTTATGGATTCAATGATCACTTCTATACAGGTGACTCCCAGCTCTATAGATCCAGCTCTAACCTCTCCTGGAATGCCCATCCTACACTTCCAACTACCTAGTGAACATTTCCATGGAGATGTCCCATCAGCACCTCAAACTCAATGCATGAAGCACTGAGCTTGTTAGTTTGTTCCCCTAAATTTGTCCCCCCTTCAACTTCTCTATGCTGCTGATGGAATCACCACCCTTGAAGGCACTCAGGCTTGAAAGTCGGATGTCGTGACTCTTGATTCTTGACCATGATTCTCGACTTTTCCCTCTCTTTCATTCCTCATGTCCAATCACTTGCCAGGTCTTATTGATTCTACTTTCACACCTTTCCCATCCATCTTCCCTCTCCACTCAAATCACCACCTCCCTGCCCCTCACCCCCATTCAGATTTACTTGGACTGTTTTAAGAGTTCCCTTAATTGTCTCCCTACTCACTTTTTACAATAGCAAAAGAATTGGAAACAAAGTAGATGCCCATCAATTAAGGAATGACTAAACACGTTGTGGTACCTGAATGGGATGCAATACTATCGGGCTGTAAGAAATGATAAATGTGATTAATCCAGAGAAGTATAGGAAGAACTACATGAATTGATGTAAGCAGAACCAAGAAAAAAAATACACAATGACAACAGGAATGTAAATGGAAAGAATCATACACATTCCCACTCACAAAAATCAAAAGTAAATATCACAAAAATTATACAGAACAAGCATGCTCAAAAAGAAAAGCAGATTAGAGATGTTCCCACCCCACCCTTTGACAGACGTAGCAGATCCATAAATGTTTCCCATTACACATGTTTTCAGATTTTTTCAATGTATTAATCAGTTATGCTGATGATTTGTTCTTCCTTTTTTCTGCCTTAAAAAATGCTCTTTCTTATATGGAATGGTTCTCTCATAGGAAGAGAGAAACATACTGGGGGAAACTACAGTGATGTACAAAAAAAGACATCAGTAAAAGCTTATTTAAAAAAATAGTCTTTCAGTATCTAGGGCTTCCTCTCTCCAAACGGTATTCCAACCAGTTGCCAAAACAATTCTTAAAAAAAAGACCTCAATTTTCTTTTTTTATTATGAATTTGTCAAACATTAACAAGCATGACTATCTTCATATATAATAGAGAAAAAGAACTGCATTATGAAATCATGAAAATAAATTTTGTACAGATTATTTTTATATAATAATATATTATATAATATACATAATTTATATAATAATATAATATGTTAAGTGCAACAGTTATTCCAATATTGTCCTGCTTATATGTCTCTTTTTTAACTTCTATCTGCTTTCTTCTGTGGATTATAAATGTTTCATTAACATTCTCTTCCTTCTTTTTGGAGGAGAGAGGGCATTACCCTCCCTCTCATTGCTCTCCTCCAATAACCTTACTATGGCATAGGTCTGACCATGTCACTTTCTTGTTCAAAAAATTCAAGAGCTTCCTACTATATGTAAGGTAAAATGTGAATTCTTATTTAACCTTCCTGGACCTCAGCTCTCTGCATCTGTAAAATGAGGGGCCTGGAAGATGACTTCCAAAGGCCTTCCAGCTCTCTATCTATGCCCCTGTGATCCATAACTAAGGCAGCCTTTTGCCTCAGGGAACACATTTCCATCCTGCAGTGGTCCTCTCATACCTTGTAATCCTTTGCTAGCCCCATGCCACAGCCCTCTGTATCCATGGTGGATAACTTCTGCTCCTTCACCTAAGCCCAGCTACCACCCTCTGACAATCCTGCTGCTGGTCTACAGCCCCCTGGGCAGCTTCTTGCATCCTAGAGTCAAGGGTCCTATCAATATGTCTTTCTATACTACCTTTGCCTCTTCTAGGTGGTTGAGAGGTCTGGAAGTATGGTCCGTCCCTCTCTGGTATCACTGAATTTGACTGGAGAGTACTAAAAGAGTACTAAACTCTACGCCCTATCCATAAGTAAGAAGAATGTTGTCTCTACTCAGCAATAAAGGCAGAATCCTAAGGCTTTCCTTTCTGGCCTGGATCAGACCCACTCCATCCCCTCTCCCATGCCAGCCCCCCTAAAAGTGACTTTTAGATATCTAGGAGGGGGAAGGGAATCTCTGTCTCCCCATCACAGGGTGATTCATTAGGGTCTCTCCCCACACAGAAGATCTCTCCCTGAAGACTCCTCCTTCCTCCATGCACCAGAATTCCTCATTATAGCTCTTCAGACTCCTCAGCTTGACATTTCATTCAAGGGTCATCATAACCTGGCTCCCTTTCCAGGCTTCTGTCACATTGTTCCCCTTCACCCATTCTCCATTCCAGCCAAATTGGACTGGGAACAAATTACATGTTGACTTCCAATGATGTATTCATGAAGGATATACCCTCGTGTCTCATCTTAAGCTTAAAAGTGCTACATAAATGTTAGCTGTCGTAGTAGTAGAAGTAATAGTAGTAACAGAAGTAACAGTAGTTGTGGTAGTGTAGTAATAGTAGTAGTAGTACAAGTAGAAGTAATAGTAGTAGTGGTAGTAGTAGTGGTGGTGGTGGTAGTAGTGGTAGTGGTGGTAGTAGTAAGTAGTAGTAGTAGTAGTAGTAGTAGTAGTAGTAGAAGTAATAGTAGTAGTGGTAGTGGTGGTGGTGGTGGTGTGGTGGAGTGGTAGTAGTAGTAGTAGTAGTAGAGTAGTAGAAGTAATAGTAGTAGTGGTAGTGGTGGTGGTGGTGGTGGTGGTGGAGGTGGTAGTAGTAGTAGTAGTAGTAGTAGTAGTAGTAGTAGTAGTAGTAATAGTAGTAATAGAACAAGAAGAAGAAGAAGAAGAAGAAGAAGAAGTAGAAGAAGAAGAAGAAGAAGAAGTAATAGCAGCAGCAGTAATAGAAGTAGTAGTAGTTCTAGTATCCCTAAGGCTCAGCTCAGCTAACACCACTTCTATTTAATCTTCCCTGATTCCCTTCCAGATAAAAACGTTCTCAACCTCCAGAAATTTTCCAGAGCACTTGTCCCTATCACACCCCACTTTGTATATACTTATCTGTGAACCTGTTGTGTTTCTTCCCCTTGGCCCGTACCCCTGCCCTGCTCCACCTCAGATAGAATGAATGCTTCTTGAGGGCAAGGACTGTGTTCTTCCTTATCTTTGAATCCCAAGGTCTAGCACACGACCCTCACATGTCAAACATTGAATAAATGTTTGTCAACTTGAATTAACAGCAATCTAGCCAGGCCAGCCCACATTCTTTTCTGCCCATCTCACCCATATTCTCTTCGTTTTCCCAGCCAAGGTCTCTCCCAGCTTCTTTCTCCCCAAACAGACTCTTCAGAATGGCATTGGCGATGGGGAGCATCATGGCAGTGGAGGCTGTGTTGCTGAGCCACATGGACAAGAAGGAGGTGGTCACCATCATTCCTAAGATGAGTCTGGTGGGCAGAAAACCAAAGAATGGGCCCTGGAGGCTCAGAGAAAGGTTATTGTTTTATTGCTTCCTCCTGTTTCCTCCTCCCTCACCACTCTGCTTACTGACACATCAGGCAGTATTTTTCATGAAGGCTTCCTTCATCCCCACAGCTAGAAGTGATCTCTCTCATCTGATTTCATGGCACTGTGTACTCCTCACACATTTATCATATTTATTAGAGCATCTCTTATTTTCTCTGCTTGACTGTTAGTTAAGTCATTTAGAATCCAGACTATGTCTAATTCATCTCTTTATTCCCATCACAAAAGTGCTCTGCACAGGTCTTAATAAATGTCTGTTGAATTGATAATAGAGACTAGAATCATAAAATGTCAGAGTTGGAAAAAACCTTAGAGATCACCCAGTCCAGCCCCTTTCTTTTACAGATGGTGAAACTAAGGCCTGAGCGGGGAAGGGATTTGCTTCTTTTGTAATACTCATATCTACAGTAGACTCTAATGATATCACTAATGTCCTAGGAGCCTAAAAAAAAGTCCTCTGAGTCAGTGCCATAGTCTATTTAGCCCACAGTTTTGTCTTAGATAGGAATTGGTTTTGGGGGAGATCATAATATGGCTAGCATTCATATTCTAGAATCAATATGTTATTTTTATATTTATTATTATCAGAGGCAACTAGGTAGCACCGTGGATAGAACTCTGGACCTAGACTCAGACCCAAGAAGATGTGAATTCAAATCCAGCCTTACTTATTAGCTGTGTGACCTTGCACAAGTCACTTAGTCTCTGTCTGTGTCAGTTTCCCCATCTGTAAAATGAAGATAATGATAGCACCTACCTTTCAGAATTGTTACAAGGATAAAATGATATAATATTTATAAAGTGCTTTGTAAACCTTAAAGTTCTATATAAATGTGAGCTATTGTTAATATATTATTTTGGGCTGTTTCTGCATGCAGATGTTATGATTCAGGAGATATTATTTGAGTTGTATGATTTTGGGCAAGTCACTTTCCTTCTATGTAAACTAAGAGGGTTGGGTTGGATTATCTCTGTGGTCCTGTTACCTCTGGTACATAGGGTCCCTTTTTTTTAATAATAGAAATATCAAGCACTCCCAACTGCAGGAAGCCAATCCTAATCCCCGCAACTGCTGGTGGTCTCCTTCCCAGACTACCTTGTATATATTTATGTTTGTTCACTTTATGCTATAAATGAACATATACTAAAAGCTATATATAATATATACATATATATACTATTATTATTTATATACTCTTTATGCTATATACTATATTGTACTATTATACATAGCATCATCATAATAATTCTACCATAATAATCATACAATTATAATAATTGTATATGTATAATATTATATACTATAAATATATACTATTTGGGCTATAAATGTATACTATGTCACATTATATACATAATAATTATATATGTCATATTATAATAGCAGTATATATAATATTGTATATTATTTATGCCATAAGTAAGCATACATACATACATGTACTTACTGTCTCCCTCATTACAACGTAAGCTCTTTGAGAGAAAGGATTATTTCTCTATATATTTTTCTCTGTATCCCCTGTGCCTAGCACAGTGCCTGGAACATAGTAGGCACTTAAATACTGGTCAGCTGGTAGCTCTGACAGCAACATGACGTAGTATGGATAGAGCATTGGACTTGGAGTCAGAAAGGTCTGGGCTCAAATGCTGCCTCAGAAACAGTGGGGTCCCCAAATAGTATGAATAGTCAACCCCCTGAAGCAGTCACTGTAATCAAATTTGCTCTGCATAGTTCCACTGAGCTAGAACCAGTAGCCGTATTTCACATAATTATAACTTCAAATAGTGTGAACTGAATACCTGTGACCATTTCACAGCATTCATTATATACTAATTGGGACCCAGCTGTACTGTATTTGTGACCCTGGGCAAGTCACTTAATTTGGCTCAGCTTCAGTTTTCTTATCTTTAAAATAAAGATAATGATAGCACCTAACTCATAACTTTCATGTATGAATCAAATAAGATGATATATGTAAAATGCTTTGTAAACCTTAAAAATGCTATATGAATATTTATTATTATTATTATTATATTTTCTAAAGCAGCAGTCTTTTCTAAAGACCAAACTTTCTGGTCTCAGGACCATTTATACTCTTAAAAATTATTAAGAACCCCCCAAAAGAGATTTTGTTTATGTGGGTTATAGCTATCAATATTTACTATATTTTCAATTTAAACATATTATTTTGGGGAAATAGTTTTGACCTTGTTGACCCCCTGAAAGTGAATCAGGGACCTCCACAGGTCACCAGACCACACTTTGAGAACTGCTGCTTTAAGTACCTTCCAGCTTTGACATTAAGTGACCCCCAGTTTAAGTTACTCATGTGTTTGTTTTTTAAAGTTTCATAGGGTATTGGAATATTAGCTTCTCACAACAAACCTGTAATGTAGATAGGCTCACCCAGGGCTGGTGATGCCCATTTTACAGATGTGATAACTGAGGCCCACAAAGCTTAAGGGGCTTGCCCAAGGGCACCTAGCTATTCAGTACTAGAACGTGGATGAGAGGCCAGTCCTCCCAGTCTAGAGCTCTTTCCATCAAGCCGTGTTGCCTAGAAGGGCCATGAGCTAGGGAAGGCCTATTACCTGGCTGGCTGGACCCCAACCAACATCAGCACCTTTAGGGCGATTCTCCGGTGCAGGTTCCATTCCTCAATAGCAGAGGCCATGATTAGCCCACTGAGGAAGAGAAAGTTAGTGTCCAGGAAATACTGGGTGCAGACTTTGCTGGAGGGCAAGATGCCCATGAAGGGAAAGAGGATGATGGGGAGCAGAGCAGTCACCGACAAGGGCAGAGCCTCTGTACACCAGTAGAGTGCCATCAGCAGGATGACAAAGAGACATTTTCCTTCCTAGGGAAAGAGAACAGATGAAAAGAGTGTTATGGATCAGAGAACATGGACTATTCAGAGCTGAAAACTCCCTTAACATACAAAATTCTTGTCAGATCGGGAAAGTCCCTCTGAACACAGAACTGAAAACAGACATTTAGAATTGGGAAGGATCTTGGGACACAGAATGCTGGTATTTGAAAGTCATAGAACAGAGAATATTGGAGCTAGAAGGGACTTTAGAACATAGAGTTGGGAAGAATCTTAGAACATAGAATGTTGGAGTTATAAAGGACCTTAGAACATGAAGGATCTTAGAACATGGAAGGTTGGAACCTGAAGCAACTATAGAACACAGAATGTTGAAAGTGGAAGGGACTTCAGAACTTTAGGAAGATATTTTAGAACATAAAAAGTCATAATTAAGAGGGACCTTAAAATATAAAATATAAAGAGTTAGTTGAGAGGGACCTTTAGAACAAAGAATGTTACATCTGGAAAGGACCTTAGAAATCATCCAGGGGCAGCTAGGTGGCACAGTGGATAGAGCACCAGCCCTGGATTCAGTAGGACCTGAGTTCAAATCTGGCCTCAGACACATAACACTTACTGGTTGTGTGACCCTGGGCAAGTCACTTAACCCCATTGCCTAGCCAAAAAAAAGAAAGAAAGAAAGAAAGAAATCAATCATCCAGTTTAACTCCTTAATTTTTTTTAAGCTTTTATTTAGTATTTTATTTTTCCCCAGTTACACATAAAAACAATTCTTAGCATTCATTTCTAAAACTTTGAGTTCTAAGTTCTCTTCCTTCCTCCCTCCTCAGCCTACTCCCCCATAGGTTATATGTGTGTAGTCACACAAAACATATTCACAATAGCCATGTTGTAAAAGAAAACATAGACAAGAAAAAAAAACTCAAGAAAAAAAAGTTTAAAAAAGTATGCTTCAATCTGCATTCAGGACACCAACAGTCTTTTTCTGGGGATGGGTAGCATTTTTCATCATAAGTTCTTGAGAGTTGTCTTGGATCATTGTATTGTTGAGAATAGCTAAGTTATTCACAGCTGATCATCTTACAATATTGCCGTTACTTTGTACACAGTACATTTCACTTTGCATCAGTTCACTTAAGTCTTTCCAGGTTTTTCTGAGAGCATCCTGCTCATCATTTCTTATAGTACAATAGTATTCCATCATAATCACATACCACAACTTGTTTAGCAATTCCCCATTTGATGGACATCCTCTCAGCTTCTAATTCTTTACTCCCAGAAAAGAGCTACTATCAATATTTTTGTACATAAAGATCCTTTTCCTTTTTGTTTTTTAGCTGTTTTGCGATACAGACCTAGTAGCGGTATTGCTAGGTCAAAGGGTATGCATGGTTTTATAGTCTTTTGGGCATGGTTCCGAATTGCTCTACAGAAAGGGTTAATCAATTCACAACTCCACCAACAATGCATTAATGTCTCATTTTTCACATGTTCCCACCAACATTTGTTATTTTTCTTTTCTGTCCTATTGGCCAATCTAATAGGTATTAGGTAGTATCAGACCTCAGAATTGTGTTTTTGGGGGTTTTTGTTTGTTTGGTTGTTGTTGGTTTTTTGTTTTGTTTTGTTTTTTTGGTGAGGAAATTAAGGTTAAATGACTTGCCCAGGGTCACACAGCTAGTAAGTGTCAAGTGTCCAGCCTGATTTGAACTCAGGTCCTCCTGACTTCATGGCTGGAGCTCTATCCACTGCACCACCTAGCTGCCCCCAGAATTGTTTTAATGTGCATTTCTCCAATCAATAGTGAGAGTATTTTTTATGTAGTTATAGATAGCTTTGATTACTTCATCTGAAAACTGATCATATCTTTTGATCATTCATCAATTGGGGAGTGGCTTTTCTATATGTTTGAGAAATGAGGCCTTTATCAGAGAAACTTGCTTCAAATTTTTTTTCACAGTTACTATTGCTAACTGTACTTGCCTCCATTCTATTCCCTCAGCCCTGTTTATTCTATTTTCTCTCTCCCCCTTTACCCTGTCCCTCCTCAAAAATGTTTTGCTTTTGACTACCTCCTCCCCCATATGCCCTCCCTTCTATCATCCCCCCTTCTCTTATCCCCCTTTCCTCTTACTTTCCTGTAGGGTAAATAAGTTAGATTTCTATACCCAATTGAGTGTGTATGTTATTCCCTCTTTGAGCCAATTCTGATGAGAGTAAGGTTCACTCACTCCCCCTCACCTCTCCCCTCTTCCCCTCCACTGCAAAAGCTTTTTCTTGCCTCTTCTATGTGAGATAATTTACCCTATTCTACCTCTCCCTTTCTCTTTCTCTCAGTACATTCCTCTCTCACCCCTTAATTTAACTTCTTAGATATCATCCCTGGGGCAGCAAGATGGCACAGTAGATAGAGCTTGGCTTTGGAGTCACAAGGACCTGAGCTCAAATCCAGCCTCAGACACTTGATGCTTACTAGCTGTGTGACCCTGCGCAAGTCACTTAACCCCAAACGTCTCACCAAAAAGCAAAAAAGAAAAGACATCATCCCTTCATATTCAACTCACACTTGTGCCATCTGTCTATATCTGTTCCTTCTAACTACCCTAATAATGAGAAAGTTGACCCCTTAATTTTAAAGAGGAGGAAAGTGAGGCCCATAGGTAGGAAGTGACATGCTGAAGAGCATACAACCAGTTAGTAGCAGTCAGAATTTGAACCAAGGCTGCTTGACTCCTAATCTAGGGCTCTTTCCACAATACAACATCCCTGTCCCCTGTGGCTGGTGCTGATAATCTTTTCACTCACACTCAGGCTATTGTAGTGAGTGAGTCTAGAGAGTTTTTCTACATGAGCAGGTTAGGAATTGGAGTATGGCCACAGTGACCCCCACATAGCTTCCCAGCCCTCTCAGGGCTTCCCATAGAGAAGGGAATCCAGACTCACAGAGGATTTTAGGGTTTAGGCCAGAAAGCTGTCCAAGGCAACTAATCTGGAATTAACAAAAGCTGTACCCTGGTCAGCTCCTCCTGTCCCTCAGCCTTTCCCAGGCCCCTCCAGGGCAGAGGCTGGCACGGGCTTTCAGTGACAGGATCATCCAGTCTCTTCACTAAGCAGAAATCTCTTCTGAACAAGTGAAGGTTGTTAAAAATTATTCTGTTAAATTTCTTACCCACTCTTTGCTCTGTGCTGACTCACTGGGTGAACCTTGAGTAGCTCCACCACCTATCCAAAGCTCAAAGCGCTCATCACTGGAGCTACGAATCCCTGCCTCCCTCCCAGGTAGTACCTTCTAGAAGAGAATCCAAAGGTGGACTTCTAAGTGCTGAGAAGCCCAGGTGGCAGCCTGTGGGGCAGTCTAAACCCTGGTGAGAATAAAGGCTTCCATTTTTTTCATTTTAACTCTACTGGTCACTTAGTCACTTTAAAAATGATCTTCAGATCAGGAGGGGTTATTTTTTGTTTATTGGTTTTTGCTTTTGTTTTGTTTTTTTACCATTTTCTTTCCAGATATTAGCTTTCAGGAAAGCAAAGTTTGATGTGGCCCAGATAATTAACTCATTTTCTAGGCCTGTTCTGTTGAGGTTTGGAAAGCTGTTCTGATTGGTAGAGAATCAAGCTTCCCACATCTTAACAAAGAGATGATAGACTAGAGGTGCCAAATAAAACCTGCATTTACTGACATGGCCTATGTGGTTTTGCTTAGCTGTATTTATTTTATACTTATATGGTACAAGGGAGGGCTTCTATTGGTGGGGAATGAATTAGTGAGCAGTGTTAGAAATGTGAAGGGAGAGAGAAGGAAGGAAGGAAGAAAGAGAGAGAGGAAAGGAGGGAGGGAGGAAAGGAAAGCAAAAAGAATTCCAGAAGGGGACACAAAGGGTAAATTTGTTATTCCCTGAAATTTAACGTACACTTAAAAACAAACTATGTAACAAGTTCATGGTTTCATACAGAGTAAAATTTTTCTTCTTTGTTACATTGAAACATTTGTGTTTGCTGATGATTGCTAAATTCATAATAAGATTTTTTTTTAAACAGAAAGGTGTTCTCACTTAGAATTATGGAAAATCAGAGTTGAAAGATATTTTGGAATACAGAACAGAGATTGTCAGAACTAGAAAGAGCTTTTAAACAGAGCTTAGAATGTTGGAGATGGAAGGGACTTTAAAGCAAAGAAGAAGGAACAGTAGACACAAAATGTACCTTAGAACCCAGAATGTCCAAGTTGGAAGGGACCATAGAATGAAGAACACCAGAGCTGAGGGGAATGTTAGAATGGAGAATGTCAGAGTTCCAAGGGACTTGAGAAGTCGTCTCATCTAGCAGGTGGATTTCAGAAAAACCTGGAAAGACTTGCATGAACTGATGCTGAGAACATTGTATACAGTAACAGCAACATTGTTCCATGACCAACTTTGATAGACAGCTCTTCTCAGCTGTGCAATGATCTAAGACAATTCCAAGACTCATGATGGAAATTGCTATCCACATCCAGGAAAGAACTACAGAGTCTGAATGCAGATCGAAGCATACTATTTTCTCTTTTTTTGTTTGTTTTTTGTTCTTTCTTTCTCATGGTTTTTCCCTTTTGTTCTGATTCTTCTATCATAACATAACTAATGTGGAAATATGTTTAATATGAGTGTACATGTATAGCCTATATCAGATTCCATGCCACCTTGGAAAGGGGGAAGGGGAGGGAGGGGGGAAATTTTAGAACTCAAAATCTTATAAAACTGATTGCTGAAAACTAAAAACAAATAAATAAATTTTTTTAAGTTGTCTCCACTGGGCAAGTCACTTAACCCCACTGCCTAGCAAAAAACAAAAAACAAAACAAAAAGAAGAAAAAGGAAGAAAAATGCGCTTTAGGAGGCACGGTGGATAGAGTGCTGGCCCTGTAGTCAGGAGAACCTGAGTTCAAATTCGACCCTAGACTTACTAGCTGTGTGACCCTGGGCAAGTCACTTAAACCCACTGCCTAGCCAAAATTTAAAAAAAAAGACAAAAAACAAAACAAAACAAAACAAAAATTAAAAGTCGTCTGACCTAACCCCTCCATTTTGCAGAATGCAAAACTGAGGCATGAGAAGGGAAGTCATTTGCACAAGGTCCCCAGACTTTGACCACAGGTCTCCTGACTCTCCATTATGCTCTATTTCTTCCAGGGAGGTCTACAATTTTTCTGAACCATAAATCCTTTCCAGGGATTAAAAAACAAAATTACAGAGAGATTAAAGTCTAGGGATTTAGGGGCAGAATAAGCAGACCTGGAGGGGGGGAGGGAAAATGCCACGTCGGGTGGTTAATTTTTTAGCTGGAAGATGATTGCCAGACTGACACAAGGACTAGGTTTTTTTTCCACAATGCCCCCAAGGTTGCCCCTTTCCTGAAAAAGGAGAAAATGTTAAGAAGAACCCATCTTCCCTTGAGCTAAGCATCCAGAGATTGAACCAGCTCTAACAAACCCCATATCCTCCTGCCTCTCACCCACCCTCCACACCAACCCCTCCTAAATCTTTCCTCTCCATGCATGTTCCCAAGCCTGCAGTGAGAACTTTGTCTGAGCTAAAGGATTGTGATCAGGATAGCAAGACCTGCTACCAGCTTTCCCACTGGCAGAGGGTGTGTTCAGAAGCTCAACTGCATGGTAAGGGAAAAGGAGGCAAGGAAGAAGGAGCTTACCCTTTAGAGGAGGTTGAACTAGATCATTTCTTTCTTTCTTTCTTTCTTTCTTTCTTTTTTGTTAGGCAATGGGATTAAGTGACTTGCCCAGGGTCACACAGCTAGAAGTGTTATGTGTCTGAGGCCAGATTTGAACTCAGGTCCTCCTGAATCCAGGGCCAGTGCTTTATCCACTACGCCACCTAGCTGCCGCTAGCTAGATCATTTCTAAGTTACCTTACAGCACTGACAATCCAGACTCTGTGTTCTGTGGTCACTTTCAGTTCTAACATTCTCTATGGTCTTACATTTCTAAATAGTAAGAAGGGGAGATATCCCCCAAAGAAAAACACCGAGGAGGTGAACTTGCTATGGGAAAGAAATGCTTGATGATCATATTGACGATAAGAGGTAGAAGCCAAAACCCCTGTCCTGGCAGATGACAGAAGTATAGAAATCCTGCCTTGAAGAGAGTCCAAAGACAGCTCCAGATGAAGATTCATTTGTGGAAAGTAGAGCTCCAAGAATGTAGCTGACTGGAGACACTTCCATGTTCTAATCTAGTGGACTGCCAGCATGTCAGGGCTGCGAGTATCCTTAGAACACAGAATGTCAGAGCTGGGAGCATCCTTAGAACACAGAATGTCAGAGCTGGGAGGGGCCTTAGAACACACTATATAGAAAACAAACTCCACAGGACCATTCTACACTGTAGCAGGTAAAATAAGCCCCAAAGGACTTTTCCAACTAACCAAGGATCCAGTCTGGTCCAAGCCAGTGTTGCCAAGAGAGAGCATGACTGACCAAACTCATTAGCAGACGTTATGACCAGCTGCTTGCCCTGCTCATTAAGAGAGTTCCTTCTGCCTTGGGTGCCCACAGCCCTGCCTCAGCCTTCACAAATCATTCACAAGTGACTAGAAATCAGAGAGGGTCATGTTGTCTGGCTCACAGCCTAGGAGCCTGATGTAGAGCTGCTGCCCCTGCACTGGGGGCATGTGAGAGGGGGAGGAGGTATATGTATAAGTCTGCCAGGAAAAGCCAGGGCAAGGGGCAAGTTCAGGAACAGTTTCATCATAGCTTAATGAGTGCTCAATGCCAGCTTTTTCCCATTATTAAAAGTTCATCCTGGAACAGGATATTTACATTTGGCTGTTCTCTGAAAAGACCATGGGATGCCCTACCTGAAGACCATTTCCCAGAAGCAAAGCCATGAGATGGAAGGGAAGGGAATAAGTATTTCTGCAGCAGCTACTACACGCTCAAGAAATGTGCCAAGTACTTTTACAAATATTATCTCACTTAAACTTTACAACATTTAGATATAGGTGCTATTATTATCCTCATTTTACATTCAAGGAAACTGAGGCAAACAGAGGTTAAGTGACTTGCCTGAAGTCACACACAGCAAGTTGAGTATCAGAGGCTAAATTTGCACTCAGATCTTCCTAACTCCAAGCCCAGCACTCTATCCACTTTGCGGCCTAAGCTGCTTAGACAAATTGAATTCTTTTGCAAGCCCCCATATACAGATAAGTACCACAACCATTGCATTGGACCGGGACACTCATCATCCTGGTTGCATCCCTCTTTGTCCTAAGATTCCTAAGACAGAGTGCTCAGAACTGGATACACTACTTTCAGTGGAGTCAGACCCGGGCAGTTCTTTAGATACTGGACATGTTAACTTCCTTGTTCTGGACACTGTGACTCTCTTCATGAAGCCAGATTAGCATTTGCTCCTTGGCTACCATGTTACTACACTGTTCACTCAGACTAAGCTGCTCGGCCCCCATCTGCAGAAGCAGTATGAGAGAGGTCAAGTTGGAAGGAAGCTGGATAAGGAGTCAAGTGCGACTTGAGTTCAAGTACTGCTTCTTAGGCCTTCTAACTGTGCAACCTGGCCAGTTCACATGGCTTCTTTGGGAAGGTAAGTAACAAGGAGGCACAGTCCCTGGCATGTTTCAAGCCTGTCCAAGAACCCTCACTGGCCCACCACTGAAGTTTCACTAGCTTAGCTGGTTCCCTTATTGGAGTCAGTGCCAAAAATGAAGCTCATCTCTCTTCCCTGATGACCCTGAAGGATGAGAGGGACCTCAATGGTGACTGTGGCAGGGATCTAGCCCCATGTGGACACTAGCTGTGGTCTGCAAATCTTCATTCCTCAGACTCTTGGGGGCCTCTGCTCCAAGCTCAAAAAAATGCAAGCTTCACCCATCTTGGAAACCCCATGGATCTAAGTACATTCTCCGCTGCATTTACTCCCAGGAGGTTAGAGGAATTGGAGACTTAGGGTCACCTAGAGACAGGTCATGAGGACAAATACTAGGATAAGACAATAGATATAGGATCCAGAATTGAAAGGACCATAGAAATAGTCTAGTTCAATGCCCAAAGGGCAACCAAACTCTGCATAGCCTTTGATCTAGCAAAACTACAACTAGTTTATATCCCAAAGAGATCATTAAAAAGGGAAAAGGACGTACATGTACATAAATATTTATAGCAGCTCTTTTTGTGATGGCAAAGAACTGGAAATTGGGGGGACGCCCATCAATTGGGGAATGGCTGAACAAGTTGTGATATATGAATGCAATGGAATACCATTGTGCAATAAGAAATGATGAACAGACAGAAAAACCTGCAAAGATTTACATGAACTGATGCAAAGTGAAATGAGCAGAACCAGGAGAACATTGTAGACAGTAACAGCAATATTGTACTATGATCAATTACAAATGACTTAGCTATTCTCAGTAATACAAGATCCAAGACAAATCCAAAATACTTGTGACGGAAAATGCTATCCACGTCCAGAGAAAGAACTAATGGCATGTAAATTCAGATTGAAGCATACTATTTTCACTTTATTTTTTTCATGGTTTTTTCCTTTTGTTCTGTTTCTTCTACATGGAAATATATTTTATATGATTGCACATATATAACATATGAAATTGTTTACAGTCTCTATGGGGAGGAAAGGGAAGGAGGGAGAAAATTTGGAACTCAAAATTTTATATAAAAAAGAATGCTAAAAAAAGAGAAATTGTCTAGTGAGTTCAACACCTTCATGTTTTAGATGAGGAAACAGGGCCCCAGAGATGTAACTAAGGAGTAAATAATAGAGGCAGGATTCAAACCTAGGCACTCTGGTTCCAGATCCTGAAATCTTTCCATTATACTATGGAGACATAGACTTTTCATTGCCCATCAAATAGTGTAAATTCGTGATTTTGGCATTTAAGGTCTTCCACAATTGAGGCCCAACTTACCTTTCCAGTTCTATTTCATATAATGCCCCTTCATATACTCAGCATGCCAACTCAGCTGGAGGACTCCCTATCCCCATATTCTTGACCTGCCTTCTCCTATCTGTATCTTTGCCATTTTTCATGTCTAGAACAGATTCTCCCTTGTTATCTCCATCTGTTGATCTGCCTGCCTTCCTTCCATCAAGACCCAACTAAGGTCCTAATTCCTCCATGCAGCCTTCCCAGAGAGTCCCAGGTAAAGATGATCCCTCCCTCCTATAGTCCTTTGTGTGGACCTTGTCACTGCACACATCTCATTCTCCTTTGTTTCACAACTTTCCTCCCGATCAGAGGCAGTGTATTATACTGCGGGGCTTCTTAAACTTTTTCCACTCACGACCCCTTCAGCACTTCTTTTTTTTTTTGCTGTTTTTTGTTTTTTGTTGTTGTTGTTTTTTGGTTAGGCAATGGGGTTAAGTGACTTGCCCAGGGTCACCAGTTAGTAAGTATTATGTGTCTGAGGCAGGATTTGAACTCAGGTCCTCCTGAATCCAACGCCAGTGCTCTATCCAATGCACCACCTACATGCCCTCCTTCAGCACTTCTTAAACTGTGGGTCACAACACCGTATGGGGTCACTATAGTGGGTACAGGATACAGGACTTTGAGACAAGAAGACCTGAATTCAAATTCTGCCACTGATGCTTTTTAGCTACATAGCCATGAGCTCTTGAGAATTTGAGCTCTGAGAACCTCAGTTTCCTCATCAGTAAAATAGGGGAATGATACCTGTAATACTTAGTTTAAAGTGTTATGATTAGGATGAAATGAGATAATGGATGTAAAGCACTTTGCAAAATTAAAAGAGCCAATGTCATTTATTATTTCTGTCCTTACTATGCAACTGTAAGCTTCTTGGGAACAAGGACCATGTCATACATATCTTTGTTTACTTAGTACCTAGCAGAGTGCTTTGCACATAGTAGGTGCTTAATAAATACTGTTGAATGAATGAATGACATTCTGGATCTGACACCTATAGGCAAGTCATCTAATATCTCTATGCTTCAGGTGTTTTTTCATCTATTAAATGGGAATTATAATTTTTGCTGTCCTAGCTAGGCAACTAGGAGGTGCAGTAAATAAGAGAACTGAACCTGGAGTCATAAAGACCTGAGTTCAAATCTAGCCTCAGACACTTACTAGCTGTATGACCCTAGGCAAGTCACTTTACCTCTGTCTGCCTCAGTTTCCTAAACTTTAAAATGGGGATAAAAATAACACCTACACCCCAGGACTGTTGTGAGGATCAAATGTGATAAGATTTGTAAAGTACTTAGCACAGTGCTGGGCACATAGTAGGTACTAATGCTTGTTCCCTCTCCCTTCTCCCTTCTGTGTTTCATAGGGGTCTTATGAGGAAAGTGCTTTGTAAACTTTAAAGGGCTATAAAAATGTGAGTCTTCCTTATTAAGGAAGCTTGAGTGATCTTGCAATTCACCACCCTCCCCACCACCTCCCCCCACGGCATCCTCCAAGCCAGATGGCAGCTAAGCCACCCTGGCTCACTGTAGCTGAAGTTTATCCTTCAAGACCTCTGCAAAAAATGGATGGCTGGGAGAAGAAAGAGAGTGGCCTTTCATTCTTAATGGGATCAAGAAAAGCAGGCAAAGCCTATTAAAGGTTGTTAAGGTTGTAAGCGGAGTGTTCAAGACCACAGGGATAGTCCAACAATGATCTCTCTTATTCATTTGAGAAAGGGGAAATCCTAGAGAATCCTGTCCCTCAGGAGCCAAAGCAGAATGGAGATGGGGAGCACTCACCTCCACCCACCTCAGAGACAGAACACACATGCTCCTAGTAGGGAAAGTGAGGGAAGAAAATTGTTATTTTCTGACCAAAATGCCCTCTGTCCATCCATCAATTCAGAGCTGGAAAGGACCTGACAGATAAACCAGTCCACTCTCCCCTCATTTTACAGATGAAGAAACCAAGGCACAAAGAGATAAAATGATTGACCCATGATTAAATGGATAGTAGGCAGATAGCTGAGTTCCTCTGACCCTAAAGCCAACCTTCATTCTATTCTACCATGTTGTTTAAGGTGTGTAGATTTTCCTGCCTTAAAATCAGCGAATGTATCTATTTTAAATTGTCCCCAAAAATGTTGCATGGAAATGAGGTTATGTGAAATCCTTCATTCTTTTTCATATACTCAGAATTTAACCTGGTTTTCTACCTCACTATATTCAGCATCATTAGAGCACCAACTTAGAGCATTATTAGATCTAACTTCCTTTGTGTGACACTGATTGTACCCGTCCTTCAAGGTCCACCTCCTCTGGTCAGGCTGCCTGCCCTGTTTGGATATCATTGAGCACCCCTCTCATGGAGACTCAGATGGTATTTAGAATTGTCACCTCAGAACTTAATATTTGGTATCACACATTATTCAGCTTCATATGTCTTGAGTCTTGCCTTCCCAATGAAACTGCAAGCTTATTAAGGTCAGAAACTCCATCTTCTCTTTCTCAATTGGCTGTGTGACCTTAGACATCTCTGGGCCCTGATGTCTTCACCTTTAAAAGGTAACATTAAACAACCTGTGAGGCCCCTTCTAGGCCTGGCATTCTGTGCTCTGAGCTTCCTTCCATCTCTTGTTCTGAGCTTTCTTTAGCAGATTCATTGATTCAATAAACACTTATTAAATATTTACTATATGTCAAGCAGCAGCTAGGTGGTGCAGTGGATAGAGTACTATGCCTGGAGTCAAGAAGACTTGAGTTCATATCTAGACCCACACACTAGCTGTGTGACCCTGGGCAAGTCACTTGACTCTGTTTGCCTCAGGTTCCTCACCTGTAAAATTATCTAGAGAAGGAAACAGCAAACCACTCCAGTATTTTTGCCAAGAAAACCCCAAATGGGGTTACAAGGAGTCAGACACGATTGAACATATGTCAGGCACTTTCTAGATTTTACAAATAGAAAAGCAAAATGTAAGTAGTTTCTGCCTTCAAAGAGCTTGCATTCTACCTGGAAGAAATAGCAAGTACACAGATAAGTCAAAATCCATCTAAAATAAATGCGAAATAATTCAGCATGGAGGTGGGGCAGTGGCATGGTGCTAGAACTAAATGGAGGAGGGAGCACATTTACACTTTCTGTGACCTGAATGTACGGTTATTTGCATTGCATCATTAGGCTGCGGGTTTCTTGAGTGCAGGGACTATCTTTTGCCTTTCTTCAAATTTTCAGGGCTTAGCAAAGTGCCTGGGATATATTAGGTGCTTAATAAATGCTTGTTGACTCAAAAATTTTTCTTGTTCTATTCCAGGCACTGAGGACATTAGAGGAAAAGGCACGGAGGCCAGAGGTGGGATGTCTTGTTCAGGACACAGTGAGTAGGCCATCTTGTCTGCAATGTCAATTCCAGGAGGAAAGGCAACATGAAGTCACTCTGGAAAGATGGGCTAGAGCAAGGTCTCAAGGGGCTCTGAGTCAACAAGTCAACAGGCATTTATTAAGGGCCTACTATGCATCTGGCAATGTGCTAAGCTCTGGGGATACAAAAAGGCAAAAGACAGTCTCTGTCCTCAAGAAACTCACAGACTAATGAGGGAAACAACTTGATGACAGCTATTTACAAACAAGAAAGATACAGTATTAATTAGAGATAATCAACAAGAGAAATCACAGGCACTAAGGGGGTTTGGGCAAAGCTTCCTGTAGATAGAAGATGGGATTTTAGATGGAACTTGAAAGCGTGTAGGGAAGTCAAAATGCAGAGATGAGGAGAGAGAGGATTCCAGGCCTGAGAGACAGCCAAGGAAAATGTCTGGAGTCAGAAGGTAGAATGTCTTCTGTGAAGAACAGCAGAGGCCAGTGTCAATGGACCATGGGACAAGGGGGTGGAAGGCACAAGAAGCCTGGAAAGGCAGGAGGGGAGCAGATTATGAAGGGCTTTGAATGCCACATAGAAGACTTTATATTTGATTCTGGAGGTGATAGGAGCCATGGGAGTTTACTTATTTGGGGCATGGAGTGTGAAATGGTAAGACTTGGGCTCTAGGAAGATTAATTTGACAGCTGAGTGGAAAATGGACTAGAGTGGGGAGAGACTTGAAACAAAAACTCTAAACATTGAACGTTCAATGAGTCTATGGCAGAGACCTTAAAGATGATCTAATCTAACCCTCATAATGCAAATGAGGAAGCAGGGACCCAGAGAGAGAAAATGACTTACTTCCCCCACATGGTCCCACTGCAAGTTAGATCTGGCAATCTACAATTCTTGTATGCCCACAGTGTCCAGTATGGAGGCAGAACAAATAGTAGGTGGTGGACAAAAACACTGGCTGATATATTGATCAAGTTTCAAACTCCAGGTCTGATCTAAAAAAAAAAAGTTGGCCAGAAATAAAAGGTAGGACATGACCTGTCCCTGACCCAGAAAAGAAAAATACGGTGTGTCATAACTGTACCTTCTCATTAAACCTGGAAAGAAGGAGAAGGAAAGATTGGCACTTGCCCTCACACCTTCTGGACTCAGGTGCATCAGTTCCCAAATGGGCTAAGTTTTTTGCACTACCTTAACCACTAATTCAGGCAGTAACATTTAATGCTGCAAAAACTGAATCCTCAGGGCTACCAGTATTCCATCACTGATAAAGGGCCCTACAACGCAAGATGAAATCAGAGCAAAGGTGAACTCTTTGATGCACCTACAGGACTTGCTGGAATTAAGAAAACCAGTCTTGCTCATTCTAACTTGGATCCCTTAACATTAGAGTGTTGAGGTCAAGGAAGAGGTCACTGGCCTAAGAACCTGGAGTCCTGGCTTCCAGCCCCAGCTCTGCTACTGACTTGTTGTAAAACCTTGAACAAACAACTTCCCCTGTTTGGGTCTTTTTCAAACAGTTGTACCCTTTGCTAATGAAAGGGACGGGTGCACTAGATCAGCCATTCCAAACTTTTTGGTCTCAAGACCATTTTACATTCTTAAACGTCATCCAAGATTCCTCAGAGAGCTTTGGTTCATGTATGTTGTATCTATCAATATTTGCCATATTAGAAATTAAATGGTTTTAGCATTTTTACGAAAATAGGTTTGAGCTCACAGACCCTCTAAAAGGGTCTCAGAGACCAAATTTTGAGAGCCACTGAACTAGAGGATTTCTATTTCTGACAGTCTACATAAGAAAGTCTCTTCCAGTTCTTATGTTTACTATTCCAAGGATCCTTCCAACCAATATTCTGTGTTCTGAGTCTCTCATCTAGCTCTAATATTACATGTTCCAAGGTTATGGAATTCAATGTTCTAACTAGGGTCCCTTTCAGTTGCTAAACAGAGTTGGAAGAAATCATGTAAATGAAGTGACTGGATCCACTATTTATGTTCTCCAAACTTGTTTGGGCCATCACTGTGGCAAAGCAACCCCTTTTACTCCTTTCTAATTGACTCTTTGTCCCAATACCCCTAACAATTGTTCCAAACCTTGTTTTCTCTCCTTAAGCCTCTCACACTATCCCACACAGGTGAGTGTTTTGCCTGGTCCTGTACAGAGCACAATTGATGAAACATAGCGTCATAGGCATCACCATTTCACATCATCCCTTATTCTCTTTTCCATTCTGATGAAGTGACCTTTCTTGCCAAGGCCAACGCCTCCACATGCTAACCCATGAACATAGCCTCCCCGGTACTCTCTAGAAAATTGAACCTATAATTATTTCTTCTCTACTTATCTTAAATCTCTCCTTAACTACTATTTCTTTCCCTGTTGCCTACAAATACACTCAACTCTCCTTCTTATTTAAAAAGGTCTCTCTAGATCCAACCATCCCCTCAAGCGTTGTCCTATATCTCTACTCCCATTCAGAATTAAACTACTAAATTAAAAAAAAAACCTGTTTCAACTCAATGCTCCAACTTCTTCTCTCACTCACTTCTCATCCCTTTTGCAATCCTGCTTCCAAACCCATCACTCAATTAAAACTGCTCTCTCCAAACGTACCAACGATCTTTGAATTGACAGATCCAGTGACTTGTCCTCAATTCTCATCCTTCCTGACCTCTCTATTGCATATGAATCACTGTTAACTTCCCTCTCATCCTGGAGACTCCCTCCTCTCTAGGGTTTCATTACACTACTCTCTTTTTGTTCTCTTTCTACCTGTCTGACCTCTCCTCAGTCTCCTTTGCTGGATCTTCATTCCTATCCCATCCCCAGGAATGTGCCAGCTCAAATTGGTTCTCAAGAACCAATTGTTAAATTTTCAGTGCGAGCATTTGCATCTCAGAAATTGGTAAACACTACAAATCATGATTTGATTTATTATTTTATTGATTGTCTAGACTTAGGAAAGTGATGGAGAAAATGGTGATAATGCAGATTTAACTTAATAATGTGTTGTAGCTACATTTTTTGGAGAGCTGGTTGTTAAACATTTACCACAACACCCCTGTGCCCCAAAATTCTTCCTATTCTGCACTTTCTTGCTTAGCACTTGGATCCTGGTCTTTCTCTAATCCATTTCCTTTCATAATCCTTAGAAACTTCCAATTAATGATCCCTCTAACAATCTGACCACATAATCTCTCCACCTCCTTGCCTACAGTAACTTCCTTCTCCAATCCAGCTCACCTAGATTTACAAGGTCATACCTTAGAATGTGCCATCTCCAAGAACTGGAACTTTAAAATTCCAATCTGTGGTCACACCCTCCTGTCCTTCCACTTCTCCCACTCCCTCATTCATATTAAACCTATTCTTCATCTATATGTTGACCTCTGATCTTTTGACCCAACCCTAGTCTCCCAATCTATCTCTGAACTCTATATTCACTTATATCTACATCCAGATTTCTATTTCAATGTTTCACTAGCTATCCTAGAATCCCTTGCTCACTGACCTACTAGCTCCTGCTCTATAAATCCCTATCCTTGGCTAATCTTCATTTCCTTTCTCTTCTCCTACTCTAGGTATATTGAGAATCATTGGAGAAAGTCATGAAATTGAGATGATTTAACCCATAAAAAATTCCTGTGGATTAAGAGCCTCAGCCTCCTCATCTGTGAAATTTGTATAATACCCACAAAACAAACTTCAGAGTGTCCTTTCGAGGAAAATACTTTGCAAACCTTAAATAAATGTGAGTTACCATTATCATTATTAATCGGCCCTCATTTCAGCTCTTTTTGATATTTGACAATTTTTCTACTCTACCCTAATTGATTCTCTATCACATTTCCCACAACAGTTGCCACAAACCTTTTCTTCCCCCCTGACCCCACGCAAATCATAGCCAGCACACTCCACGTTGATAGCAGATGACCCAGCAAATAGAGAAGAAATGGAAGCAGTGTTAGATTTCATACTCTTGGGCTCAAAGATCACTGCAAGATGCTCCTTGGAAGGAAAGCAATGGCAAATCTTGACAGCACACCGAAAAACAGAGACATAACCTTGCCAGCAAAGGTCCCTCTAATCAAAACTATGTTTTTCCAGTGCATTGCATGGCTGTGAGAGTTGGACTATAAGGAAAGCTGAGCTTCACAGAATCAACGCTTTCAAACTGTAGTGCTAGAGAAGACTTTTGAGAGTCGCTTGGACAGCAAGGAGATCACATCAGTCAATACTTAAAGAAATTAATTCAGGCTGTCACTGGAAGGTCAAACACTGAAGCTGAAACTTAAATACTTTGGCCACATAATGAGAAGACAGGACTCATTAAAAATACCTTGATAGTGGGAAAGATTAACGGCAAAAGGAAAAGAGGTTGGTAGAGGATGAGAGGCATAGATAGTGTCATGGAAACAACAAACGTGAGCTTGGACAGACTTCAAGAGAGACTGGAGGATGTAAGAGCCTGGTGTGCTGGGGTCCACAGAGTCCCAAAGAGTTGGGTACAATTGAATGACTGAACAATAACCCAGCCTCTTGTTTTGCTGAGAAGACTGAGGACATCTTCCTGCCATGTTGGGCATTCAATCCTTCACTTCTGACTCAGCAGTCTAATTCCCTCCCTGAGGTTCTAAGTTCCAGATTGGTGAGAGTTCACCATCTAAGTGCCTTCAGACTTTCCATGAGATACTGCAGCCATCTTCCTGGCATGTTGCCACATAAGTTCCCCATACTGCAGATCCAAATATGAAACTGAGGCAGTCTCTGACCTCAAGGAACTTACATTCTAATATGGGAGCACATAGAGAGGAGGAGAAGGGACAGGGCAGATGGCAAGATGATTGTGCTGAGCAGATTGAATTCTTTCACTTCCTCACTACCTACTTTCTCCTTAACCCCTTGTAGTCTGGCTTTCATGTCCACCCAAAGGTTACCACTGACCTCCTAATTTACAAATCAAATGGCATATAGTCTGTCCTCATCCTCTGTGACCTCTCTGTAGCTTTTCTTATTATTGCCCCCACCACCACCACTACAACTAGATACTCTCTTCCCCTTTGGCTTCAAAGACACTATACTTGCCTGGTTTTCCTCTTATCTTTCCAACCTCTCTTTCTTTAGCTCATCCTTTTTCTTAATAATTGGAGCGCTCCCAGATGGTCTGTCCTGGACCCTCTTCACTTCCTTGGCAATCTCATTCATTCACTTCTACAGCTCCAAACACCATCTCTGTGTAGATGAAATCTATAATCTCCAGTCCTGACCTCTGTAGCTATGTCTCTTGTTGTCTAGAGGACACCTCCACCTGAGCACTCCATCACCATTGAGATGTATTGTTGTTAACCTCTTTGATAGTGTGTCCATTTTCCCATAATCTCTCCATTATTGCCTGTTCCTGTCTTTTAGCAGCTTTGCCAATCTCCTGAGCATAAGGTGAAACCTCAAGAGTTGTTGTTTTTCAAAATTTCTCTTCTAATCAATGATTTGGAACATTATTTCATATGGTTGTTAATAGTTTGAAATTCTTTTAAGAACTGTCTGTTCATATCCATAGACTGTCTTTCGTAAAATGCTTTTTTCATATATTTGTTAGTTGCCTATGTAGATTAGATATCACAGATATTTGATATAAATATCTTTCCAGTTAATTGCTTCTCTTCTTATCCTGTTGCATCGATTTTGTTCATACAAATACCTTTCAATTTCATGCAATTGAAATGACCTACTTTATCTCTTGTTATAGCTTCTATCTCTTGGTTGGCTAAGAAATCACCTTCTAGTCATAGCTATGAAAGGTTCTTGATGTTTCTCTTCTAATTCCTCCATGATATGATCTTTAATATTCAAATTGGGCTCATCTTTCCTCTTCCTCATTTCTCACATCTAATCAGTTACCAAGTCCTGTCATTTCCACTACTTTGACATCCCCTATATCCATCTCCTCTTCTCTGTTCTGGCCAATACCAACCTAGTGCCAGCTCTCATGCCCAACCATCTAGACTACCGCCCAACCATCTAGACCACTACAGTAGCCTCTTAACAAGTCTTTCCACCTTTGCTCTCTACTTCAATAAATCTTTTATATTTCTGCAGATCTCATCATGTTACTCTCCTGCTCAAAAATCTATTGGCTCTCTATTACCTTCAAAATTCAATTCAAGTTCCTCTACCTGTTTTTCAAGTCCATTCATGAAACAATCTAGCAGTTATTAACATTCTCTCTCTCTCTCTCTCTCTCTCTCTCTCTCTCCCCCTTTCTCTCTCTGTATGTATATATTATGTATTCATATCATTCCCCTCCATATATCTATAACTACACTGTATATATCGGCTATTTACTTATGTTACCTTTTCCATTAGATTGTAAACTCCTTGAAAGCATTTTCATTTTCTTTGTATCCCCAGTGCTTAGCACAGCATCTTCCACAGAGAAAGTACATTAATAATAAAATACTTATTATTATTATAATTATTATAACAACATTTATATAGTACTTACTATGTGCCAGGCAAGGTGCTAGGAGCTTTACAGTTTTTATCTCATCTGATCCTCACAATAGCCCTAGGAGGTAGGTACTGTTATGATAAATGCTTGTAGATTGATTGATTGATTGATTGATTGTAACCAGATAAGGGTGGCAAGTGCCCTGTCAGAGAGAGGGCACATTTCCTAGCCCCAGAAGTCCTCCTTCCAATGCTCAGTCCTCCGCACTTGTGACCCAGCCATCACCACTCCCTCATCCCTTCCTGGACCACCACTATCTTGGGGCTAGAGGCTGGCCAAAGCTTGTTTTCAAGGAATTCTAGAGTCCAAGGAAACAGGTGCTCAACTGTACCTTTCCCCCCACCCCCTCCTGCCCCAACTCCACTGCAGGACCCCTCTCCCACCTATTTGCCTTCCTTTCACTCCTTATGATTCTCATGGGATCTAGGGGTCATTGGCCACGGTGCAGAGGTACGGATAAGAATCTCTGGGGAATGGGCCACCCTTCCCTTGGTACAAATGCACCCAGTTATGAGTTGCTTACATGAAGCCACCTGTGACAAAATAAAGGTAATGTCAGTGGACACCAGTCAAGGTGGGATCCTGAAGCCTTCATGGATTGCAGGTGAGTTCCTCCTTAACTGGTCTTTGATTTTTCCCTAGGTAGCAACCCCTCCAGAAGCAGTCTCAGGGTTTCCTGGTGTCATTGTCTCCCCTCCAAGGGGGTATCCCAGGGTCCCACCCTCCTAGGGCCAAGTTTTCTAAGATCTCTCCCAGAGGAAAATTGGAAAACAGTTTGGCAGAAACTAGGTATAGACCAGCATCTCACACTGTATGCCAAGATAAGGTCAAAATGGGTACATGATTTAAACATAAAGGTGCAGCCATAAGCAAATTAGGAGAGCAAGTAATAGTTTACCTATCAGATCTATGGAGAAGGGAAGAATTTATGACCAAACATTAAATAGAGAGAATTACAGGATATGAAATGGATAATTTTGATTACATTAAATTTAAAAGTGTTTACACAAAACCAATGCAACCAAGATTAGAAGGAAAGCAGAAAACTGGGAAACAGTTTTTACAGCCAGTGTCTCTGAGGCCTTATTTCTCAGATATATACAGAACTGAGTCAAATTTATAAGAACAAAAGTCATCCCCCAACTGATCAATGGTCAAGGAATATGAATAGGCAATTTTCAGATGAAGAAATCAAAGCTATCTATAGTCATATAAAAAAATGCTCTAAATCACTATTGATTAGAGAAATGCAAATTAAAACAACTCTGAGGTACCACCTCATAGCTATCAGATTAGCTAATATGACAGAAAAGGAAAATGGTAAATGTTGGAGAAGATGTGGGAAAATTGGAACACTGATATATTGTTGGAGGAGTTGTGAACTGATCCAACCATTGTTGGGAGCAATTTGGAACTTTGCCCAAAAGGTAATCAAACTGTGCATACCCTTTGACCCAACAATACTACTACTAGGTCTGTATCCCAAAGAGATTTAAAAAAGGAAAAGGAAAAGGACCTACATGTACAAAAATATCCATAGCAGCTCTTTCTGTGGTGGCAAAGAATCGGAAATTGAGGGGATATCCATCAATTGGGGAATGGCTGAACAAGTTGTAATATATGATTGTAATGGAATACTATTATGCTACAAGAAACAATAAGCAGGATACTTTCAGAAAAACCTGGACTTACATGAACTGATGCAAAATGAAGTGAGCAGAACCGGGAGAACATTGTACACAGTCACAGTAATATCATACAATGATCACCTGTAAATGACTTAGCTATTCTCAGCAATACAATGATCTAAGACAATTCCAAAGGAATCATGATGAAAAATGCTGTCCACCTCTGGAGAAAAAACTGATGGAGTCTGAATGCAGATTGAAGCATACTTTTTTTAAACTTTATTTTAGCTGGGTTTTTTGGTCTGCGTTTTCTTTCTCAACATGACTAACATGGAAATATTTTGCATGACTGCAAATGTATAACCTATATCAAATTGCTTGTCTTCTCAATGAGGGTGGAGGGGAAAGAGGGAGTGAGAGAATTTGGAACTCAAAATTTTTAAAAATGAACACTAAACCACTTTACATGTAATTAGAAAAAAACAAAATATTTGAAAAAAAATCTCTCCCATAGGTCTTCCTGACCCCAAGCTCAACCTAGGCACCAGAACTGCAAGTCACTGCTCTGCATCTCCTTGAATTCTACAGTCCAGTGAAACTAAACCGCTCTTCAGCCCCAAAAAGTGCACTAAGATCTCCCACTTCCACGTCTTTGCTCAGGCTGTTCCTTACACCTGAAATGTCCTCCCTCTCCATTTTTTCCTGTTGAATTCCTACCCATACTTTACAGCCCAACTCAAATACCACCCCTTCCAGAAATTTTTGTCTAATCAATAACAACTTTCTTCCTTGTTCCTCACAAACATTTATTTTGCATTTTTCTAATGCCTTTACTGTGCAACATTGTATATTATAGTCACCTGTGTTTGCGTTTTATCCCTGTACTGGATTATAAACTTTATGAGTCCAGGGACTATGTCTTTGCTAAATTTAGCACACTACGCACTAGAGTCATTTAATGAATATTTGTTGAAAGAATGAGATGCTTCCCAACTCTAACATTCCACGTGCTCCCTTCCAGCTCAGATTCCATGACTCCACTGTTTGGTGGATAGCTGGGCCCTGACTTTGTGTGCTGTGTACCGATCCCCCCAGATTGAATCTTAGATGCTCAGCATGTTCCCGTGCGATTTTGTGCGTAGTGTCTTGTTGGCTCACTCATGAAACGTGATCTTACTCCCTGCAGTGGGAACAGCAAGCAGCCACTTGCTAAACAGTCAGGTGTCCCCATGAATTAAACCAGTCTATTTACCCATCTGGCCAGGACACATGAAGAAAGCAGGGAATTGTTTAAGAAAGTGCGTGGAGCCACAGAATAAAAACTCTTTGGCCAAAAAGGGCAGTCAAGACGAGGGGACAAAGAGTTTCAACAGTGCCTTTCAGAGAATGGGAAGGTCGAAGCTCCTTCCCTTCGTTGCCCCAGGGCTGTGGTGTGAAGAGAGACAAACTCTCCTGCCAGCTAGTAGCTGCTCTCCGCGGTCACCTCCACCAAGCCCATGTTTCCAACTTCTCCTTTGCCAAAACAGGCTAGCTCTCATCTTCATGCGTCTGATCTTTGTTCTCTCCACTCTCCCGTTAGACTGTGAGCTCCTTGAGGGCACGGCCTGTCTTTTGCCTTTCTTTATATTCCCCAAGATTATTGAAGTACCTGACACTCAGTGGGTACTTAATAAATGCTTATTGACTGACCCGGAATACCCTCCTCTGCCTTCCTCCTGCACAAGCCTTGCTCATCCTTGAAGGTCACGCTCAGTCACACTTCCAAAGTAACCACACTAGGCCACAGTTATCTTACTCAACTTTTTCTGACCTCCCTTTTCCCAGCACTCCTCTGACACAACTATTATATGCAAAAGCAATGGAATCATCTGTGTTGGTATCTCATGGTGATGCTAGATTATAAATTCTATGAGACAAATACTGTGTCTTCTCTAAACTGTGTATCTTCCCCACCACCTAACACAGACCTTTGAACTTGGGACCATAGACTTGGAGGAGAGATGAACCTGGGAGGCTATCTTGTCAAACCCTTCCATTCACAGATCTAGACTAATGAAATGACTTACCTAGTCACACAGGGAGCAGACACCAGAGTTGAGATTTGAACCCAGACCCTCTGACATGGGCTGGAAATTTGTTTCACTCTGTCTTTTTGTGGGTTCTGCTGCTCTAGAATTTCCAGACCCTCTGACTTGAGCGTGAGTGTTTTTTCTATTGTACCTTGTGGGCTTAATAAGTACATCTTGTCGTGACTGATGTGAAAATATGCTTACTATGAATGTATAAGTAGAGCCTATATCAGATTACATGCAGTCTTGGGGAGGGGGGAAGAGAGGAGGAGAAAACTTAAAACTCAAAGTCTTATGGAAGTGAATGTTGAAAACTAAAAATAAATTATTTTAAAAATAAATAAATAAAAGAATAGTTTAAAAAAAAAAAGGAAACGTTGTTATTCCACCTTATATTACAATTCTATTTGTTTTGTAGGTAAACATTGTCTTCCCAGATAGAGGGGGAGTTCCTTGAGGGCAGAGATTTTCTCATATGCCTTTATCTTCCCCATCTAGTTGAGCAGAAGGCTGAGTGCCCAGTCCATGCCCAGTATCTGATTGAATTAGAGACTATCACATTAAGCAATTAGGATGAATAGCTTTTTTCATCAGTTTGGGTATGCTGGGGACATCTAGTGATAAAAAAAAAATGAGGTGCCATTTACCTAGATAACCATTTACTAGGAAGAGGGGACACTATTCTGTGGGCAGTACTGCCAAACTCAAATAGAAATTATCTCTATAGGGGCATATTGACTTGGAAAACCACAGATTAATATTCTATTGTATTGCATTTTTATTTATTTTGTTAAACATTTCTCAGTTACAAGAGTTTTGTGGCTGAGATTGACATCTCTGCAAAGGGGAAAAGAGGCCAGGACAGGGAGTCAGGCAACCTACTTTAAACCTTGATCGGCTACCAACTGAATGACTTTGGACAAGTCTCTTCCTGTCTTCTGGCTGCCCATTTGTTTAAAAGAAGGGGCTTTAGCCAAATTGTTCTCTAACTTACAACATTCTATTATTTAGGGCTCAGAGCAGAGCTGATAGCCCTAGGGCCCAAGGGACAGTAGGAGATAAGTACAACTCAATGTACTCTCATCCCCTGGGTGAGTTATTTTCATTTTCATCCCCAGCAGGACATGGGGTTCCATCAGAGCTAGAGTCAAAGGGTCCATTGTGAAATGGATTTTATTAACAACAAGAGCAAACCCTGCTATTTTCTATCCTGGCATCAATAAGCTTAAAACATGGCACGTCAGAGTGCCTGGAGGTCATTTAGTGCCAGCCTTACTGGGGAGGAAACTGAGGCCCAGAGAAGGAAAATGATTTCCCTGAGGTCCCAAATAAAAAAACTCAGCCTGAAAAAGGAGGAGGCAGAGACAGGCTGGAATGCTCACACCCAGAGGTGGCTTTGTGGCTGGGTGTTGGACCGGGCTACCAAACCCTCCCCTGGAAGCACTGGTCTGATTTGGATCAGAATCTGACTTAGAATCATGAGGTGTCCAGGATGAAAGAGACCTTCAAGATGATCTAGTCTGGCTCAACTTTCTAATTTTATAGATGGGAAAACTGAGGTCCATATGTGAGGGGAGTTATTTGCCTGAGGCTATATAATGAGTTAAAGCCTAAGTCAGGACTAGAAGCAACGTCTCCCAGGTCCCAGTCCTGTGCCCATGCTACATTCATACTTGAGTTACAGAGAGCTGTAATGAACAAATTTTTGCACTTAGGGCAAGTGGCCCAAAATATGCCCTTAAATTGATATTTGTTTGTTTGTTTGTTTGTTTTATGCAATCAGGGACTTGCCCAGGGACACAGCTAATAAGTGTCTGAGGTTAGATTTGAACTCAGGTCCTCCTGACTCCAGGGCCAGTGCTCCATCCACTAAATTGATTTTTAAGACAAATTCATTAGCTACAAGGGAGTGAGAGGGAACTACATGCCACTGTGCAGTCACCACCGAGGACCCTATTTCAAAGTGGGGGGAGGGGGAATGGAAAACAGAAACAAATGGTTGGGACTATATGGAGGAGGGAGCATGCCATGTAGCAGCCTCCTACTTTATCCTCTTATTCTTGGCAATTAGGTACTAACCTCTGTTGTTTCCATACTGTGAAGGACTGCAAGAACAGTCAGCACCCTATAAATCTCAGTGCCCTGGATGAGGCCCCAGGTACCCCACCCTAGTTTTGCATTTGAGTGTTAAAGACTCCAACTAGAATCAGGATGTGTTTCCACGGGTCTTAATACTGTGGTTCACCGATGCATTCCCCTATCTAACCACTAGTTGCCATAGATCATCAGAGCTGGAAGATTTCTTTGGGATTTTCTAGTCCGAGGATTCTCAGCCTTTATTGTATCATGAACCCCTTTGCCAGTCTGGGGAAGCCTAAGGATCCCTTCTCCAAACATGATTGGTTTGTTGTTGCCATTGTGGTTTAATTCAAAATGGAAGGAAATGCTAGATCTCAACAGTAGGTTAGTGAAAATACAGATGTTCTTTTTTTCCCTTCCAAGTTCACAGAGCTCCGAAATCTATCCACATTCCTTGATTAAGAGCTCTTGCTCTGGTCCAGCTCCCTCATTTTATAAAAGAGGGGACAAAGGCCAAGAAAGATGAAGCAATGTGCCCAAGGTCATATAAAAAGAGCAAGCACAGCTAGCCCTGTTATAGTAAATAGCAGAACCGGGACTGGTACAAGGTTCTCCTCCAAATCCAGGATGCTTCCCACTACCCAATAGCAACAGACAATCAATCAATCAATAAGCATTTATTAAGCACCTGCTATCTACCTGCCACTGTGTTAGCGGCTGGGGTATATATACAAAGACAAAAAAAAAAGACATGGTCCCTGCCCTCAAGGAGCTTACATTCTATATACTCTTGGCTCCTAATCAGCAAATGGATGCTGGTAGCCCCAGAGATTGTATTTCTGCAATATACCAAAGTAAACATCGGGCTTAGGAAACGCAGAGAGCTCTCAGGCACGCTGCTGAACAAAGTTCAGCTACCTTGAGTCCCATTGGCCTTGGCACTTCTTTCTTCTATTCAAGATGGAAGGAAGGGCGGGAGGGAACCCCGTGGGTTTCTCCCCCTTCCTGTTCTCACTTGTGGTGCTGAGCATGCCTCATGCATCCTAAACTATGCACCCTCTGCTATTCAGATCTTGAACTCCACACAGGCCTGCCAAGGGCCCCCCTCCACCCTGGGCTTCTTCCCTTCTCCCAGCCCAACCCATTGCCATTCCAGCTCCCAACTCCCGCTGCACCAGAACACAAAATTCTACACCCCACCTCCCCTAGCACCTTCTTCTATTGCAGTCCTAGGGTTGCCAGCTTCTGTCCTCCCTTCCCCCACCCTACCTCAAGCCCAGTCCCCCAGCAGCCTGGGGCTAAGGCCAGGCTTTTTTTTTTCTCTGTTTACACAGAGAGAGAGAGAATGAGAGCCCCAAATTTCCTTGCTGCCAAAACACAGAACTGGGAGAGGACTAGACCCAGAAGCTATCAATGTGGGAGCGATTCCACCAAAGAAGGGAATATCTGAAAATGGCCTCAAATGATCTTTTTTCTAATCATCATTCTCCAAATGCAATTGCAATAATAGCAATGGTATAGTGACGTGGAAAGAGGCAGAAGAACAGGGTTTAACTCCTGCCTCGAATGCCTACAACACTTGCAACCTTGGGCAAATCCCTTGACTTCTCTGGGCCTCAACTTCCCCATCTGTAAAATGAGAGCATTGGACTAGATGGTTTTTGAGGTCCCTTCCATCTTGAGATCTAGAATCCTATGATGTGCCCCTCAACACACTATTAGTATTTAGCATATTAATGTTTGTAAAGTGCTCTATGAAGTAAGATAACAAGATTAAGAGCTGGGAAGAGATCTCTGAGATCATTTAGCTCAATTCCTCCTTCCCAACCCTTTTTTTTCCAGCAGGATAATACGCTTTGTGTTATAATCTAATTTACCAAGAATTGCCAGCTCTCTTATTTTAAAGATGGAGAAACTGAGGGCCAGAGAAAGGATGTGGATTGCCTAAGATGCGTACAGAGCAAGGATTTGAATCCTGGCCCCTTACCTCTACAGCCAGTGTTCTTTCCATTAGACAATGGCAGATTAAGTCAATAAACATTTATTAAACACCTACTAGATGCTTAGCACTGTACTAAGCACAGTACCCTCAGCCCCAAAGAGTGCAGGAAGACTGGACATCCACAGCTCAGTTACCATCTGTGGGCCCTTGGGTCAGTTGTGACCCTGTCTGGCTAGCAGTTTTTTCATCTGCTAGATGGGAAAATCCACTACACAATCTCTGAGGTCCCTTCCAGCTCGAAATCCTATGACACATTTTATGAACAGAAAAATGGAGCCTTGGAGAGGCAGTGTAAGGTACCCATAGCTAGTAAGTAAGCGTTGCAGTTGGGTTTCATACCTAAGTCTCTTCTGACACCAAGACCCTCGTCCTTGTCCATCCTCTCATCCCAAAAACAATTTAGAATGGAATGAAGATTTGTCAGCCCTGTTTAAAGGAGAATCCTGTCTTCCCCTGTTGTTTGAAGCCTCAGAGCTGGCAGCAATAGCAGTTTGTCTGTAAATTTAATCCCAATAGATTTCTATAGCATTGGCCTATAGGATTGTAGATTTAAGAGCTGGAAGGGAACTCAGACATCATCTAGTCCAACTTTTTTGTTTTACAGATAAGGAAACTGAAGTCTCAAGAAGTTAAGTCATATTCCCAAGGTCACACAAATCCTAAGTGACAGCAGCTGGATTTGAACCCAGGTCCTCTCACTTCAAATCTAGTGCTCTTTCCATTGTACTATGTGGCCTCTACAAAGGCACTTTACAATTTACAAAACACTTTCCTTACAACAGTGAGATACGCAGTACAAGTATTATTGTGCCCACTTTATAGGGGAGAAAACTAAGAGTCAGGAAGGTGGCTTGGATTTCCAAAGATCCCCTGGCTATAAGTGACAAAGCCAGGATTCAAACTCAGGCTCAACCTTCTTCCTACTACAGCACACCTCTATCTCTCTAGAAAGGCAACAAGCATTTATAAAGCACCTACTGTGTGCTGGGCACTGTGCTAAGTGTTTTACAAATATTATGTTATTTGATCTTCACAGCAACCCTGAGAAGTAGGTACTATTCTTATCTCCATTGTACAGATGAGGAAACCAAGGGAGACCAAGATTAGATGACCTGTCCCAATCACACAGCTAGCATCTGATGGCAGATTTGAACTCAGGTCTTCCTGACTTTAGGCCCAGCACTTTATTCACTGCGTCATCCAGAGCTGCCTATCTGACTCTGACGAATTCATGCTTCAACCAGATTAGTAATAAAGATATTCAGTTTGAGTTATTTTGCTCTCTGTGGGCTTCCTAGAGGGAAGTTAAGCTGCTTCAGAAATGTAGGCTGGTAAATTTGGGTTCCTTATTTGCAAGGGTGTAATTTACGTGATCTTATTGTCCTCCCAAGGCCAATTCCCCAACTTGTATCTTCCAGGACAATGTTTCCCAGGCTTACAAGCACTTCACATCATTTCCACACACACTCTACCCTCCAGCCAAACTGGCTTGTCCCTTTCAGGCAGAGTTAAGGCACTCTTTGTAATGAAAGCAGGGTCTCCTGGTGAGATGGAAACTTGCAATCTCAGCATTCCAGCTCGGCATCCCACTCTCTTTCCATCCCTGCTGACAACATTCCCGAGTTAGGACATAATGTAAGAATTGTTCCCCCTGGGTCAGTCTTGGCCTGACAGTCCTGAATTCTGTCTCTGGTGGACTGCCCGGGGGGGGCAGGAGAGCAGGGTATAGGAAGGTAGGGTTGCCCTCAGTGCCACCTACCTCAAAACGTTTGAAACGGATCCTAAACTTCCCTTCGGTGGCCTAGTAGAGGCTTGTCATCTGGGGATTTCTTTGAACCTATTTACATTTCCAGCTTACACTGCCTCTTAGAGGGTCAGTTACATTCAACATCTACTTCAGTGTAGACTTAGGTCAGTCAAGTGACCTTGGGCAAATCAAATCCCCCTCTGTGAACCTATTTCCTCCTCTGTAAAATGGGTACAATATACATTTGCAACAACCTCAAAGGAATCAGTCGGTCAACAGCAAGCATTTATTAAACACCACTATGTACTAGGCACTGTGCTAAGCACTAGGGATACACAGAAAGGAGGGAAAACATCTCTATTTTCAAGGACCTCACAGTCTAATGCAATCAACTATGTGCAAACAAGATACACACAAGATAAATTAGAAATAATCTCAGAAGGAAGGCACTAGCCTTAAGGGAGATCAGGAAAGTCCTATTGCAGAAAGTGGGACTTTAGCTGGGACTCAAAGGAAGCCAGAGGCAGAGATGAGGAGGGAGACTGTATGAATGCTTGGAAGCAGATGGAGTGTCTTGTTCAAGTAACAGCGAGAAGGTCAATGTCACTGGATCACAGGAGGAAAAGGTAGGAAGGGACCAGGTTATAGAGGGCTTTAAAACCAAACAGAGGATTTTATATTTGATCCTGGAAGTAACAGGGAGCCGTTGGAGGTTAGTGAGGGGGCAAGGGTATGTGACATGATCTAATTTACTCTTAAGGATGAAGTGAGGACGATATTTTGTAACCTGCAGAAGGGCATTAAAAACTTGAGCTAATGCCGTGATTTTTCTCTGAATGGCAGCGGACAATGGAGTATTCCTGATGTTGCCTGGAAGGCACTTACTAGTTAATGCCCCTGGGGGGGGTGGGGGGTGGGGAGGATCGTTTGTAGACTCATGGCCATCCCAAGTTTAAACACAGAGAGATTTGTCACAAATGAAATGACCATTCACTCTTGGTACGTTGGATTCAGGAGTCTACAGCCTTGGCACATTAGAACAGAGATCTAAGAGGGGTTCTTAAGCTTTTTGTGTATGTATTGTGGACCCCTTTGGCAATCTGATGAGGCCCATGGACGCTTTCTCAGAATAATGTCTTTTAAATGAGTAAAATGAAATACCTTGTATTACAAAAGAAAATATATTAAAATATAGTTATGAAAATATTTTTTAAAATCAAGTTCATGGACTCCAGGTCAAGAACACTTGCTCTAGAGCAAGGGTGGGGAACTTGGGCCACACTTGAGGACCTAGAGTGCCACATGTGGTCTTGAGGCCACAGGTTCCCCACCCCTGCTCTAGACTGAGCCCTTCATTTTACAGATAAGGAAACAGGCTCAGGAAAGTGATCTGCCCAAGATCACATGAGCAATAGCAGAATTTGGGTTGGAACCCAAGTCCTCTGATGTCAAATCCAGCATATTTTTTCTGACATCCTATGGGATGTCATCCTATGTCCCCTACAGGGAAGTTTTGTTTGTTCAAACACTCTGGTGCCTATTTTCTCCTTCATTCCTTGTACAATAACTTTTTTGAAGTTAGCAAAGGAGGTATCATTATTTCCATTTTACAGATGAGGAAACTGAGGCTCAGGAAAAGAAAATGACTTACCAAAAGCCATCCAGAGAATCAGTAGCAGTGTCAGGATTCAAACTTGGTGCCCATGACCCCTAAAGTTGTGGGTTTTTCAACTTCCCCCACCCATTACAGCTGCATCCCAAGAAGAACAGTTCAGTGAGCTCCAACTCTCAAACCTGGGCTACCTTCATCTTGACTTCTCTTTGGTTCTGCAGACATTGCCCATATAGAGCCTGCCAATCCAAATCCTTCAATCAGTCAATGAACCAGCATTTATTTAGTGCTTATGTGCCTAGCATTGTGCTAGATATTGAAGGTATTGGAGACACAAAGACAAAATCAAAGTAGTGCCTGCCCTCAAGAAGCTTATAATCTATCAGAAGATATTATATATATATATATATATGTATTATATATATATGTATGTATGTATGTATGTATGTATGTATGTATATGTAAGAATAGATTGAATACAAACAAATACAAGAGAGCTTGGAGAAGGAAGGCAGTGACAGCTGGATGGGAGAAGGGGGAGGGAGGAAGGGAGGGAATCAGAAAAGGCTTCCTGTACCATTTATGAAGCACCACTTGACTGAACTGTGCCTTGAAGAAAAATAAAGGATTCTATGAAGTGGAGGGAAAGGAGTGCATTCCAGGCATGGGAGGACTACCAGCTCAGAGGCATGGAGATGAGAGATGTAGTGTTAGGTGTGAAGAACAGAAAGGTCAGTTTGGTTGGACTGTAGAGTGAGGGAAAGTATTGTGGCTGAAAAGGTAGGTCCTGGCCAGACTGTGAAGTGCTTTAGAAGCCAAACAGAGGAGTTTATAGGACTCTTCTTTTCCAAAGCAATAGAGAGGTACTGAAGTCTAATAAGGAGGAGATTGACATAGTCAAGCCTGCACTCAAGGAAGTCATATTTGATGACCACCACCTTCTTCATGAAGCTTTCCTGACCATCCCAGGCCCCATTTCTCTCCCTCTTCCTTCACTGCACTTGGAGTCTGTGCTTTATAATTTAATTGGTTGTATCCAATCTCGAATCTTTTGCTATTTCCCAGCTATCTATCTTGTCTCGCCACCTAGAATGCAAATACCTTGAGGGAACTGACTGGCTTCTTTTTCTCTATACTGCCCACAATTTAGCCTTGCACAATACTACACGTAGAGGAGGCTTTCAGGAAACACTTGCTTGACTCACTTTTCCTTTTAGACACTGCAAGTGACATTTCAACCTTTCCAGGTACCCCAGACCAGAAGGGATTTGTCTCTCCTTTGAACTCATAGCACTTTATACTCCACTTCCCTGTTTATCATGGTCTGATTTCTATTTGATTTGTTGATACAAGTGTGTGTGTGATGGCAGATAGAAGGCCTTGACTTGGGAATAACTTGAGTTCAAATCCTACCTCTGAAACATATTAGCTGTGTGACCATGAGCAAGTCACTTAAACTTTCAGTGCCTGGGACAGCTCTTTAAGACTATAAGGTACAGAGGAGTTACCTACACACCCATGTAATGACAGGTTCAGAGCACTACACACACACACACACACACACACACACATACACACAATGATCTATCCCTTCATGCCCCACCTCCCTCCTCCAAGTAAAAATAATGCCTTGAGTTCCTCGAAGGCAGGAAATACAGCATATCTTGTATCTCTCATAACACTTAGCCCAGTGCTTTATACCAGGGTCTTGGTACAGTTTTAGGCTTTAATAAAACTGTGCCAAGACTTCTAGAATACTCTGTATTTGTTGTTGTTGTCATTGTTGTTGAGTTATTATTCAGTCATATCTGACTGTCTGTGATCCCATTTGTGACTTTCTTGGTTAAGATAATGGAGTGGTTTGCCATTTCCTTTTCCAGATCATTTTACAGATGAGGAAACTGAGGCAAACAGTGTCTGAGGCCACATTTGAACTCAGAAAGATGAGTCTTCCTGTCTCCAAGCCTGGTACTCTATCCACTACACCACCTAGCTGCCTGGATACTCTATACAGTAGATTCTTTATGGATGTTTTTTAAATTAATGTTGAATAATATTAAGGTATAGTCTCCTCCAGTAATTCTCTGCTTTCAGATGGAGCCAATTTGTTCCTTAAATTCTGCATACGCTGTGTGTCTTAACCTGGGAGAAGACAAACTCCTCTGCAGGCTTCTTCTCTTGCCTTAAAAATGAGGATTTTAAAATAGTGCTTAATGCTTCCTTCCTTCATAACTTTGGAATGAAAAGCACTACTTTGATGGGATTAGGTTGAAACAGTGTAGGGAGAGGAAAAAGAAATGAGAGAGTAAAGAGAAGAAATGAGAGGAAAACAGAGTAAAAGAAGAATGGGGGAAAGATGAAAGGGGAGAGGAGAGGAGTACAGGAGGGGAGAGGAGGAATGGAAAGGAGAAAAGTAGAAAAGTAAGGAGAAGAGAAGAAAGGGAAGAGAGGAATAGAAAGGGCAGAAAGTGGAAGGTAGAGGGGAGAGGAGGGAAGAGAGGGGAAAAGGAAGAGAAGAGAGGAGAGAAGGAAGGATAGTGAGGAGAGGATGAGAGGAGAAAAATGAGGGAGGATAGGAGTAGTGAAGAAGGAGAGGAAAGAGAGAAGAGATCAGAAGAGAAAAGAGGTGAAAGAGAGGAGAAACAGAGAGGGGAAGAGAAGAGGAAAGGAGAAGAGATCAGAGAAGGAGAGATAAGGATAGAGGAAGAGAGAAGTGGAGGAAAGAGGAAAAGGGGGACAAAGAAGGGAAGAGAGGAGTTGAGAAGAAGAGAGGTAGAGGAGTGGAAGAAAGGGAGAGAAGTGAGAAGACAGGAGGAGAGAGAAGAGAAAGGAAGAGAAAGAAGAGGAGTGAAAGAAAGAGGAAGATAGGAGTGGGGTAGAGGAGAAGAGAGGGGAAAGAAGGGGACAAAGGGAGAAGGGAAGAGAGGAGTTGAGAAGAGGAGAGGTGGAGGAGAGAAGAAGAGAGGAGAGGAAGAAGGAAGAGAAGTGAGAAGAGAGGAAGATAGAATAGGAGAAAAGAATAGAAAAGAGGAGAAAAGAGATAAATGAGAGAAAAGAAGAAAGAAAAGAATGGGTAAGAAAGGACAGATAAAAGAGAAGAGTAGAGGATAAGGGAAATGAGGAGAGAGAATAGGGAGGAGAGGAGAGGAGAGAGAAAAAAGAAAATCTGCTAAAAAAAATCCATGTATTGATTATTTGTACTGCAAATTCCTGAGATCTATTGTATCAGTCCTTTCTGAATATTCTGCCTATTTTTTTCCCCTCCCAATTGCACTGTTCATTAGTGGAGAAAACAAACGGTTCTGGAACTCAAAACAGTTGCCTTTCTTCCCCATGAGGAATTGGAACAAGTAGTGTGAGTGGACACAGCCTACCTACCTAAATGGTATTTATGGCTTCTCAGCGGTAAATGTTAGATCTTTGCATAGTTCTTCCTTTTTTATTTATTTTTTTGGCTAAACAATAGGGTTAAGTGACATGCCCAGGGTCATACAGCTTAGCAAGTATTACATGTCTGAGGCCAGATTTGAACTCAGGTTCTCCTACTCCAGGGCCAGTGTTCTATCCACTGCATCACCTAGCTGCTCCGGTTCTTCATATTTTATGAAGTGCTTCCTTCATAACAGTTTGTAAGGTAAGCTGTTAGAGGCCTGGGCAGAGGGTGGGGATACCCAGAAGGGATCCAGACCTGTCATTTCTCTGGTGTCAGAGAGTTCCTGGATGCTGAACTTCCTCCACAGATACAGATTAGCAACTAACTCTTCTGCAACTTATAGTCTTGGCTGCCTGGAACACAGAGAGATGAAATGACTTGTCTAGGGACAATTATACAGAAAGTGTCAGATGTGGGTCTTTGAACTGGTCTTCTTGACTCTGAGTTCTTTCTCTGTGCAAGTATTATTATGACTATTTTACAGATAAGGAAACAGGCTCAGAGAGGTGAAATGATTTGCTCACAGCTAGTGAGTATGAGAGACAGACCCCTGTTAAAATGCTGATGTTTTATAAGGTCTACCCATTTTTGCTTTCTTTATGTATCATTCCAAGCCCTCAAGATAGGGAAAGGGAAATTTCTTCTGCTGAGGCTCTCCTGAATCCACTTGAAACTCATCCCAGGTGAGCAAGAGTCCCCTTCCCATCCCCAAAGAGTGGTCATTAAGCCATACCTCTGGGAGTCAGTCTATCCCCTTTGGGGTCCAAATAATTCTGCTCCAGGGAAGTTAGGAAGACCAAGAAGATGGAAGCGGAAGTCAGAAGATAAGGGAGATGTGGTTTCTGACTTTAAGTCCAAAGATGTCTAAATACAGTGTTGGCTTAGGAGACAATAGACTCCATTGTGGAGAGAGGGAAGGAGACAAAGTTGGGGGTTAGTCCAAATGTGGGAAGACAGGTACTCCATCCCCAGGAAGGCATAGGTGGGTGAATCCTGGGCACTGGGGGGGGACGGGGAGGTACTGATGGAAAAGAGTGAGAGGAACCCCTAGAAACTAGTGTGAACAGGGGGCTATTTCTTCCAAGGGCAAGGGAAACTGAAGGTGAAGTGATCTATCAAGTAGAAGCAATAACAGCATATGATATGCCGTTGAGAGGAATAGGGAGAGTAATTTTCCCACAGCAGGTGGGAGCTAGGTTGGCAGGGCACAGGCAAGGGATTTGAAATCAAATTATATCAGAGCTGGAAAAGTCTTTAAAGATCATTTAGTCCAACAGCCTCATTTCATAAATGGGGAAACTGAGACCCAGCGAGGGGAAGTGACTGTCCAAGGTCGTACAATTAATTAGAGGCACAGCTGGGACTAGAACCCAGTTCTCTTGACTCCCAATCAATCCAATGCTCTTTCCAGCAAAGAAAAACTGCCCAGAAGAACTGTTCACAGCAGAAAATTTCTTCTACAGCCTCAAACTCACACCTCCCAACAAGGTTCCCGGATTCCCCCAAACTTCATAAAATTAACCCAGACCCAAAGGCCTCTTTGGGTGCAGAGACGACAGAGCCTGATAAGAGACCTGAGAAAAGGGATGTCAAGCAGACAGAGAGATAGAGACAGACAGACAGAGAGCACTGACAAATTGTCGAAGAGAAAGGGAAGGAGCTAATGCGTTCTCCCGCAGAAGCTGGTTACTCCTGGGATTCCCGACCGCGGAGGGCAGGAACCGGGATGGGGGAAGACTGGGGAGGACACCCTGAGCAGGGGAGAAAGGAGGACAAGAGGGAACGTGGGAAGTAGAGGGGCGGCTCGCCCGCGGATATGGCGCTCTCGCTCTGAGCCGGGGGCTAGGCTGCCCGCGGGGAAGGGACACGCAAGTTGGGCCACCTGTGTGGGTGACAGACAAGACGCACGCAGGTTCTGGCGCCCCGGGCTGGAGCTGGGCTTGGGGACCGGCGTTACCTGGGGCGGGAGGCTGAAGGGGATGGGCAGCAGCACCAGCGGAGTGGCCACCAGCACCAGCAGACGCCGGATGCACCACAACTTCGTGGCCAGCGCCCCGAGCGCCGCCATAGCCCGGCAGAACCCGGACCCGGGACCCAACTAAGCGCGGGGCCAGCAGCGGGAGTGGGGCGGCCGCGGGGACAGCGGCTTTATGGCCAGGGGGAGGGTCCGCGGGGGGGAGGGTCCGCGCGGGGGAGGGGTCTGCGGTGGGGCGGCCCCAGCCGCCCGCCCAGCCGGAGCTCCCCGCCCCCTCGGAGCTCCTTCCCTCCGCCCACTCCAGGGGCAGCAGGTCCCTGGCGAGAAGGGCCCCGGAGCCAGAGCTCCTCATCTGCCCCAGTGGGATCCCCAAGGACCCTTACGGCCGAAGAACCTCTTAGGACTCAGGCCACTTCGGAGTGGTCAGGTGTTGCGGCGCCAGATAGACCTGGACCTAGAGTTCAGAGATCTGGGTTCAAGTCCCGGCTCTGACACTGCTTCGTCTTACGCTGCGAGCAAGTCACTTCTCTCTGAGCCTCAGTTTTCTCACTTGTAAAATGGAACTAATACTTTCTTCACTAGGTGGTTGTTGAATATCAAATGAAATAGTATGGATCGGAATACTTTGTAACTTTAACAAAGACATTCAGTGTAGGGGATGTCGCTGGTACTAGACCGCAACCCTTCCAAGCCTTCCGTCTACAGGAGTTCTTTAGGCTTTAAAAATGAATGACTGGAGAGAAGAAAAAGAAAAAAAAAACACCAAGGAACTTAGCTTAGGTCCGCTAGCTCTCCTAGGAAAGTCCACCAGAATGTCCTTCTAGAACCCAGGGTCAACTCGCTTCGAAGAGGCATCAGAAGACTACAATATATCTTATGGAAAACTATTATTCCAAGAGGAAGATACCTATTGGGAGTTATAAAAGTCACAGTCTTTGGGATTCTATGCTGGATTTTTCCACGGCTTCCGGTGAAATTGCCTTTACAGAATTTCAGGCTTCCCGAAAGAAAAAGAGAAGGAGAAGACTTGCCGAAAGAAAAAAAGGAGGGGAAGATTCCTATCTCCCAAAAGGCTTATCTTTCATGTTGGGAGTGGGGGAAGGTGTTGGTGGTACCACCAATTTAGCTTTTATCTACCAAGCAACCTGGCCCCAATCTATCCTTCCAGCCTCCTTGGACATCATTCCTCCTCCCAAACTCTGCCATACAGACAAATTGGCCTTTTTTGTCCCTCACTCACACACAGCCCTCCATCTCCCTCACTCACACACAGCCCTCCATCTCCTAACTTCACCTCTTTGCCCCAGCTATCTCCACTGTCTGGAATACAGTCCCTTCTTACCTCGACCTCATCCAGTGCCACTTTACCTTTAATATTCAGTCAAGTCGTGTCTTCTAAATTAAGCCTTTCGTGATCGCCTCAGTTGCTTGTGTCCTACCTCCCAAAATGCCTTGTATTTAACTACTTTGTGTGTGTATGTTTGTATTTATTCACTTTATATTATGGTGTATGTATTTATTGTTGTATATATTTATTGTTGCTGTATAAATTTATTTCTGTATGTGCTATATATATTTGCTGTTGTCTGCTCCCTTTAGAATTAAGTTCATTGCAAATAAGGATAGTTAAATTCTTAGTACTAGTACTCCTAGTGCCTAACATAGTATCTGGCATATAGTAATCACTTAAATAATTGATTGATTGATTGATTGATTGACTGATTAATCAGATGAGAAATTCCAGGATCCTTGGAGGCATTCAAGTGCAATGGAAAAACCACTGGATTTCAAGTCAGAGGAATGGGTTTGAGTCCCAGATCTGCCATTTGCCTCACAAGTGACACTGCAAAAGTCACATCTTCTCTGATCCTCAGTTTCCTCAGCTGTAAAACAAAAGGGGTGGACTAGATGATCTCTAAAGGCCCATATAGCTTTACATTTATAACCTTGGGGTAAGAGGACCTAGAAGGACCTTAGAGGAAAGGGAGATGATGAATCTTGTCAGAGAGGAAAGCTCAGAGAGTTGCTGGCTCTCTGAAAGAGCCAGAAGTAAATGTGGAATTGATTCCCCTCACACACACACAACCTAAAACTGTTCCAGGAACAATAATATTAATTACAATTCTTTGCATTTATATAATGCTTCATAGTTTTCAGACCCCTTTCAGTCTGCCACAATGTTTTATCCTCACAACCCTCTGAAGCAGTTAGAAGAGATGTGAGTCTCTCCATTTTACAGATGAGAGATAGGGGATTAATAGAAGAGCTGAGACGAGAAGCCCAGACAGATTAATTGACTTGTTCCACGTCACCCAGCAAGTTAGTGGCAGGAACAAAAAGTGGGCCTCAGGTCCTCTGACTCTCAAGCCCCAGGCTCTGTCCAGCTTTCCTTTCCTAATCAGCAATATCTCCCTCCTTTCCCCAAAGAATTTGTCTTCAGGGGTGCTGGGAGGCTGTCTGGATCCTAGGAAATCTCTTCCAGCACTATCCCACTTTAAGCCCCCAGAGTGGAATTAAGCCATGATAGAAGGATGTATAAAGAGCTGCCCTGGCAAAGGGAAGATCTTAGGTGCAATCATCATCATAATAATTATAATCCTAACAACTAGCCCAAACCGGTCTTCCTGCTTCCAGCCCATCCTATACACTGATGCCAGCGTAATCTTCCTAACACAGTACTTTGATCACATCTCAGCCCTGGTCATATACCTTCAATGATTCCTACTGAAGCTGGAACTGTCAGAGAAGCTGGAGAGGGGAACCCATTTGCTCCAGATAACCCACGAGGTCCTGGACTTCAAGGACTCCATCATCTGGCCCCAAACTACCTTATTTCATACCACTCCCTACTATGTGTCTCATGCTTAAGCCCAAGGGGTATCCTAACTGTTCCTCCAATGCCTCCTTTGTTTTCTCCAAATGTCCCCTGAGCCTTCCCTGACTACTCCAGCTCATTACTAGACTTGCTGTCTACTCCTTATTGGACACTTAGCAAAGATTGCTCGATCTGCTGTTGTTATTGTTATCTTTTCATGTGTGTGTGTCTTATCTCCCCAGCTAAATTATAAACTTCATGAAGGTAGGGACTGGATTTCATCCATTTCTGTATCACCAGCACCAACCGTGGGACTTCATGCACAGTAAACAATCCAATCCAACAAGCAGTTTACTAAGAGCCCATTATGTGCTAGGCCCAGGAGGATACAAAGACAACAATTGAAATAATCCCTATTCACAAGGACATTACCTTCTAATGGGAGAAACAAATGCATATATAAATGTACACAAAATATATATATACATGTGTACATATATATATATATGTATATAGAGAAAATAAATACAAAGTAGTTAAATATAAAACAATTTGGGGGGATAGCACTAGCAATTGGAGCAGGGGGAATGTAAGCTACAATACCCCCTTTTCCAAGATGGATATGGGAATCACAGGACATGGAATATCAGAGCTGAAAAGGACATTAGAACATGAAAATTAGAACGGCACAGCTGGAATGGCCCTTAGGGGTCAGCTGATCCAATCCTTTTAGGTTTTTTTATTAATTTATTTATTTTTAGTTTTCAACATTCACTTCCATAAGCTTTTTGTTTGTTTGTTTGTTTGTTTTTTGTCTAGACAATGGGGTAATTGACTTGCTCAGGGTCACACAGCTAATAAGTGTTATGTGTCTGAGGCCAGATTTGAACTCAGGTCCTTTTGACTCCAGGGCTGGCGCTCTAACCACTGTGCAATCTAACTTCCCCCTCCATAAACTTTTAAGTTTTAAATCTTCTTCGCCTCCCTCCCCAAGACAGCACGTAATCTGATATAGGCTCTACATATACATTCTTATTAAACATATTTTCACATTGGTCATGTTGTTAAGAAGAATTAGAACCAAAGGGAGGAACCGTGAGAAAGAAGAAGCAAAACCCACACACAAAAACTAGAGAGCAAACAGCATGCTTCCATCTGCATTCAGACTCCACAGCTCTTTCTCTGGATGTGGATAGCATTTTCCATCATGAGACCTTTAGAGATGTCTTAAATCCTTGCATCACTGAGAAGAACTAAGTCTATCAAAGTCAGTCATCACACAAAGTTGCCGTTACTGTGTACAGTGCTCTCCTGGTTCTGCTCATTTCACTCAGCATCAGTTCATATAAGTCCTTCCAGGTTTTTCTGAAATCTGCTTGCTCATCATTTCTTATAGCACAATAGTATTCCATTACATTCATATACCACAACTTGTTCAGCCATTCCCCAACTGATGGACATCCCCTCAATTTCTGATTCTTGACCACGACAAAAAGAGCTGCTATAGATATTTTTGTACATGTGGGTCTTTTCCCCATTTTTATGATTTCTTTGGGATACAGCCCTAGAAGTACCAACCCTTTCATTTTACAAAGGAGAAAATGGAGGCCTAGAGCAGATCAGTAACTTGCTCAAAGTCACATTAGTAGATCTGGGACTAGATTAAAGTCCCTGTTCCTCCTCCCTCCAGAGCAAAGGGCCATCTTGATAATGTCCCTTCAGCCTCCCAGGCTAAGTACATGCCTCATGGTTCTCTGAGACCATTCAGCTGTTGCTCCTATCCATCCTCTGTTTCTCTCTTGCCCACCTGCTTTGAAACTATCCTTCCTAGCCCACCCACCATGTCTCCGAACAGATAACCAGTTACAGCAAAAGCTGTTGTCATCAAAAGCTAGCAAGAGGAGCCCAGGGATCAGGCAAACAAACAGAAAAATACTAAAAACTAACCCTGCCAGGGATCAAGGCATAAAAGGAGAGGCAGCTGTTTGGGGGTGACAAAGCTACCGCTTACAGAGTAGTGTTCTCTTCCCCATCCCTCAGGGGTCCCTGGAGAAGTAAATGATTATGATATGGATCAGCTGGACAGTAATATGCCATTTTCTGAATTGCCGTCATGTGTCAAGGAAAGATCAGTGGAACTAGAGTAACAAGATCTGGGCTGGAATCCTAGATTACCACTTCAGGGCTATGTGGAAATGGACAAGTCCCTTAACTTTTCAGAGATGAGACTCAGTAAAATGGGGATGAGAGGTAGCCATGTTCAGTCATGTCTGACTCTTTGTGACCCCATGTGGGGTTTTCTTGGCAAAGATACTGGAGTGGTTTGCATTTCCTTCTCCAGCTCATTTTACATATGAGGAAACTGAGGCAAACTGGGTTAAGTGACTTGCCCAGGGTCACACAGCTAGTAAGTGTCTGAGGTCAGATTTGAACTCAGGATAATGAGTCATTCAAGTCCTATCTTCAGTACACACTGGCTATGGAACTACGGGAAAGTCACTTACCCTCTTAGTGTCCCAAGCAACTCTCCATGGCTATAAATTGCAAGTCAGTTGAGAATTTGCATTAGCAGAGAGAACTTCCTTGCTTGAGGGTTCCTGATGCCAAAGAAATCAGAGTCTTGTGAAAAAAAAATGGGAAAATAATAAACTAAATACACAACGAGAGTGTTGAGAGGAAAGTGCTTTATAAACTTTATAGCACTATCAAAAAGTGGATTTTTTTCATATTAACATGAATATTCAAGGGATCTATGATTTTAGCATCATGAAGAATTTATTGTCTGGGAACTCATTCCACCAACATAGATTAATAACCTATTACTTAGTAGAGTATTACTATTATTATTATTATTAATATTATTATTAATGATAATAGGTAACATATATAAGGTTTGTGAACAACTTTACACATATTGTCTCAAAACAATCTTATGAGGTCTTCCTAACTCCAGACCAAATCCCAGATCTTCCTGACTCCAACCCTAGCAATCTATCCCACTATGCCAAGTTGTCTCCAAATATTATTATTTAAATGGATCTGTGATCTCATTCATTCAAAAATTTCCTCCAACAATACAGGTCTGCAGATCTCAACCTCATCCTACCCATCCTTTGCAAGTCTTCTCCCTATTTTTTCTGAAGAGGGTTCCCCACAATGTGGAAGAGGTCCGCACAATGTGCTGGAAGCCTTACGCAATTTTTCCCAACTTCAGAAATTTGGGAGCACTCTAAGCACCCACCCATCATCACTCAATCTTACATGTGACCAGACCATCTTATCTTTAAGTCATAACATCTATTATTAGACATTATTAATTAATATGTTATTAATTATAGGGCATTTGTTAATCATTTATAACAATATTAAGACAGTATCTTTGCTTAGGAAGTGCTGGCTTGAAAGGTTTATAGACCTAGGGCCCTGGGCTTGCTGGCTCCTGTGTGAGCCTGGGGGCTCAGGAATTCAACCCTACCCTTGTCGATGAGTAAGAAAAAGAATAGGACATGCCCAAAAGATTCTCTGCTCTTGTCCCCTTTCCCCTTGCTGTGGAGAACACACATATTTGTCTCATTTCCTACCCAAATCTATAAATTTCCTAAGTGCTTTCTATCTGTGCCTTCATCCAAATCATTGGTAAAAAATGTAAACAGACCTGGGCTCAGAGCAAAGTACACAGGCAACAAAACAAAACAAAACAAAAAAACCCAGGTTCATAGTGGTTCTTTCAATGACACTAAGAAAGGTCCCATCTTAGTCCTCTCTCTGACCATTCCAGGTGCGGTAGAGATGAGTAGACAGCCTGAAAACTAGTTACTTTATTGTAGCTATTGGTCCAAGGGAAAGGACATGAGAAATATGTTATGGAACTGGAGTTTTTACTTGTTTTTCTTCTTAACCCATTTAAAAGACCTTTCTTGTTTTTAAATAGAAGAGATTATTGGTAAGAGCATAGGCAGCCTAGCTGGGGAGGTGGTGGGGTGGGAGGGTGAGAAAGCCTAAGAAAGGTGACATTGGTGCATGAGGCTACCCAGAGAATCTCAGAGCACCACCTTCTACATGAAGCCTTTCCTAATGCCCCCAACCTAGGGTCTAAGAACTCTAGAAAGTCACCTCTCTAGTGGGCTACTTTGTCTTTAATGACTTTTTACTTGAAGTAAGCAAGACCCAAGTTTAAATCCAGCCTCAGGCTGTTATGAGTTGTGTGACCCTGGGCAAGTCACTTTTTCTCAGCCTCAATGTCCCCATTTGAAAAAATGGGGATAATAATAGCATCTACTTCATGGGGCTATTGTGAGGAATAAATCAAATGAGATGATAGATGTAAAGTGCTTTACGAACCTTAAAGCATTATGTAAATGCTTATCATTATCATTGTTTTATACACTTGTCTCCCCCCTTAGCCTGAAAGTTCCTCAGGATAGGAATTATTTCATTCATAGTCTTTGTATCTGCAGTGCCTAGCAGAGTGTTTGGCACACAGTAGGTGCTTAAATAAATGTTTGTTGATTGAGTGATTCATGGAAGGGATCTCAGGGGCCATTTAGTCCCATCCTTACCTGAGCAGAAATCAGCTTAACAGAAAGAAAAATGAATGAGGAACTAAGGTCTTCTGGCCTTCCCAAAGGCAAGATTGATACCATTTAGTTCTGAAATAAACAGAGTAATGGATGACCCTTAGGTCCCTTCCATTCTCAAATACTGTATGCCAACCTGATGATGTCACAGTCAGACACCTCAGGTTTAGAAGTGGAATGAAATGAGACTTTGCCAGGGTCCATCCAACAGTTAACAAAATGTCCCTATGGCTTTTTCCAGTAGCAATGCTTTCGAATTGTGGTGCTGGAGAAGACTTCTGAGAGTCCCTTGGACAACAAGGAGGTCAAGTCAATACTTAAAGAAATTAATTCAGATAATTCATTGGAAGGTCAAATACTGAAGCTGAAGCTTAAATACTTTGACCGTACAATGAGAAGACAGGATTCACTGGAAAAGACCCTGATGTTGGGAAAGATTGAAGGCAAAAGAAAAAGAGGACAGCAGAGGATGAGAGGAATAGATAGTGCAACGGAAGCAATGACCATGAAGTTGGATAGACTCGGAGAGATAAGAGAGGATAGGAGGGCCCAGCGTGCTATGATCCATGGGTCTTGAAGAGTTGGACATAACTGAACACAACAACAAGCAGAAGAAGAGTGTTCCACACAGAGAAGGCATGTTTGTCAAGAATGCAGTTGATCTTACGTCAACAGCCTAAGCCTTAGTCTCCTGAGCCAATTAAATCTTGGGAGCAGTTTCAGTTCTACCTGCCTGGGGAACTATCATAAGCTGTTGCTCCCAACCCAACAACAAACAGCTATCTAGCCTGTGTCTGAAGATCTCCAGCGATGGGGAGCCCAGAATCTTTGGAGGCAGCTGTGTGGAGGACGGTTTGGTGTCTCCTTGAGACACGGAAACTAATGAGGAAACTTTTGCAGTGGCAGTCTAAATCTAGAAACGCAACTAAGTGCATGCATACATAGAAATAAAGTTCAAAACCCACTCTAGGGGTAGCTAGGTGGCACAGTGGATAGAGCACCCACCCTAGAGTCAGGAGGAACTGAGTTCAAATCCGGCCTCAGACATATAACACTTACTAGCTATGTGACCCTGGGCAAGTCACTTAACCCCAATGCCCCCCCACAAAAAAAAAAACAAAAAAACCCACTCCAGATACTTAACTAACAGTACGACAACTTGGCAAGTCACTTTAGCCTCAGTTTCTTCATCTGTAAAACGAAGATAATAATATCGCTAGGGTTGGTATGAGGATCAGATGGTCAGTAAACATTTAGTAAGCACTTACTGTGTCAGGGGTGTTTAGGGTGGTCAGGAGGACTAGCATCTCCAGGATGAGGGCTGCTGAGCCCTTTTCAGGGCTGCTCATCTACCTTTGGTGTCCACCTGTCACCCAACTCTCACCTGTAGCATGTACAGCAGCCCCATCCTGGCAAAATTGTCTGAGCATATGGGCTAAACCAGGTTGGGGGTCACCGACAGGCCTCAAACGCTGTCAGTGAGTTAGGGGGATGTTTACCTGAGAAGACTTTCCCAGCAGAATGGGCGGATGAGAACAATTTGTTCCAACCACCAGCTGAAGCTGGTGCAGTGGAGCACTTAGAGCTTGGTCAGACATCAAAGATGCCAAGGCCATCCACTGCATCCCGGGTCATCAGCAGTCCTCCTGACTTTTGTCCTGCCACTGGACTTCCATGAGTTTGGAAGAGACAGTGAGGCTGACAATTTTGTGCAATTCTGCCTCTTAAATACAATTCAAGCGTGAGTCAAGACATCACCCCTTGAAGTCATTTGTCCTCTTTGAAAACAGAGGACCAACAGCAACTAGTGTGCCTGGCACTGTGCTAAGCTGGAGGGATACAAAAAAGAGGTAAAAGAAATCCTCGTTCTCAAGGAGCTCCTAATCTGATGGGATGAGATAATATTTGCTTTGCTAACATTAAAGACCTATATAAGTGCTGGCTACTATCATCCTGGTCACAATCCAAGGGAGAAGGGATGAGTATTAGGGCAGCGGCTGTGTGAACATACAGAAGGGAGGTCATGATAAGATTTGGTGACTAATAGGATTTGGGCTAAGGCTGGGGGTGGTGAGGAAGCCAGCCTGACTCTGAAGTTTCAGGTCTGAGAGACAGGAAGGATGTTGAAGTTTGGAGGATTGATGGTTTGCCTAAGGTCACACAGCTAGAAGTAGCCATAACAAGTTCTCCTCCCTTTCACTCTTGAAGGTTCACAAAGCATTTTTCTGTTAAAAACCATGTGAGGAGGGCAGTGTGTTATTAATAGCCCCATCTTGCAAATGGGGAAACTGAAGTCAAAGAATTCAGCCTCAATCAGTAAACATTTGTGTGCAGAACACTGAAGACAAAGAGAAGTTCTGGTCAGAGGGGCTGAAGTGGCTACCCTGGGTCACAGGGCTCATGAGCGATGGAGCTAACACCTGAACGTGGCTCTCTAGCACTTTTGCTCTTTGCCTGAGATGCATCTGAGCCCCAGGCTGGCTCCCTCCCTCCCCTGGCTCAGCCTGTGCTGCAGGCTCACCCTGTCATCAGCTGCCTTCAGCCTGATCTTGGTTGATGATTTTTGAGTTCCAAAAGCAACACTGACTTTTCAGAACCCACAGCAGGGGAGACCCAGGCCCGAGGCCCCAGGCCCAGGCAGGGGTCCAACCAGTCCTTTCATCTCTTCTCCCAGAGGGTCTCGTGGGTCACCCAGCCTTCATCCAGGCTCTGCAGCTGTGTGGGGGCCAAAGCTTAGGCAACCCCTGGAGCTAGAATTCTGGGTCCTCTTAGGCCCCCAGCTACGATCCTGGCTTCTCTGTCACCTTGACGTGATGGAGAAAGTTCAAAAACAATATGCCTCTTTTGGCCTGTTCCTGAGTCTATGGGGCCTCTGGCTGTGTTTTGTCCCAAGGCTCGGGCCAGCATTTGCTCACTGTTTCCTGCTCTCTGCCCTTAGAGCTGAGGCTGTACTCAGGGTTGCTTGATTTTGCTCTTTTGTCAGAATCAGGTTTATGGCATAAGCTGGGGAAGGAGTTTTATAAGAATCCTAGATCTATCAACAATCAATTGATCAACAAAGATCTTAGTTTGGGGTTTGTTTTTTTCAGTCCTGTCTAACTCTTCATGACCCCTTTTGGGGTTTTCTTGGCAAAGATACTGGAGTGGTTCACCATTTCCTTCTCCAGCTCATGTTACAGATGAGGAAACTGAGGTAAACAGGGTTAAGTGATTTGCCCAGGGTCACACAGCTAGGAAGTGTCTGAAGCCCGATTTTTCCTCAGGTCTTCCTGATTCAGGCCCAGTGCTCTAACCCTTGAGTCACCCAGCTGCTTCTCAAAGAGCATTTACTAAGTGCTTATTCTATACCAGGCATTGTGCTAAGTGTTAGGATTCCAGAATATAAGAGAGCCAATATAAGAGACTGTTTATTTAGTCCAGCTCCCTCATTGTATGTAGCAGATCTCTAAAATCCAGAGATACTGAAAAGAAAGCCATATACTGATTAATATTTTTCCTACTGTTTGGTTATTGGTTGGATATACTTATGCATGCCACATGAAATAGTCAGTCAACACTAAAATATGGCTCATGATATTTTTAATAAGCTTTTTTTTTATAGTTCATGTTCTTATTATCTCTTTCCAGGAACAAAAAGTCAATATACATCAATCACAGAGACTTGCTAGTGCTTATACTTTGTAAAACTGCCACTGGACAATTGATGGTTTTAAACTAGTTTCTTCTAGCTGGTCCAACAGTTTCATCAGTCTTTCCTCGTATTCTTCCAAAGGCAATGAGGTTATCAGATGTACCAAACATCCAAATGGTTCATTACTCTGACTACCTTTTCCATAAGTCATTGAAAAGTAGCAGATGCTCTTGAGATGCCTTGAGGTAAGGTATATGATCAAATTGGTTTAAAAAAAACGGCTAGACAAATAAAAGCAACCCATCTTCTCTTTGCCTTCTTCTGCTTTGAGGATCTAGTAGTATCCATTACATAAATATAATACTGAAAAGCACTGGCTGCCTAGCCAATAATCCAAGGTATCTTGAACACTTGGCATGGAATGTTGGTCCATCTTTGTCCTCCTGTTCAAAATCCAGCAGTCCACAGGCACCCAGATCTTCACAGTCTTTTTCTGTAGCACAACTCTAAGTAATGCATACAGATTCTGTGATGATACTACTATTGAGCATTTCTTTGAAATGCTTTTGGAGATATTCCATTATACATAGGGGAATTTTCCATGACACGTCTTGAAAAAGGTGAAAGTTGTGTGAGGTGCTCGTATGGCACGTTTCCTATCCCAATCAATTAATGTGAGCACTCTTGTCCTACTGAGCTTCTCCTTCAAATGGCCCTTCCGTTCTTTGGGCACTGGCAGCTTACCAAAGTCAAGCCTCTCTAGATCCCTTCCTAATTTGGAAGTATTGGTGCCCCGCTGATCCCCTTTGATTTCTATCTTCCTCTAGATTTTTGTACAGGCTGTTTGGATAGTTGAAACGGTCAGGTATTGTGATCAAGCTTGGTGCTTACAATATGTTCCTAGTAACTTTTTTAAAAGATTAAAAATTGGGGCAGCCAGGTGGCGAAGTGGATAGAGCACCGGCCCTGGATTCAGGAGGACCTGAGTTCAAATATGGCCTCAGACACATAACACTTACTAGCTGTGTGACCCTGGGCAAGTCACTTAACCCCACTGCCTAGCCAAAAGAAAAAAAGAAGAAAAAAGATTGAAAAGTATTTACTAAATGTATTATTTGTTATTATTTATTAAACTACTTTTATAATAAATTTGTGGTTTGTTAAATTATAAAAATTATTATCTCTCTCCCACTGCTCCTCGCAGGACAATTTTTAAAACTTTCTCAATAAACACACAGTCAAGCAAAGCAAATTCCCACATTGGCCACTGTCCAATTTGTATGTCTTATGCATATCTAATGAATCTCACACGCATTTTAAGTTCGTCACCTCTCTATCAGGAGATGAGTGATGTGTTTTACCTTCATTCTTTTAGACTCCTGGTTTAACACTGTGTTGATCAGAATTCAAAGGCCTTTGAAAGTTTTTTTCATTGTCATTGTGTACATTAATCTGCTGGTTCTCACTGAATTCTATGTCACATTATAGACATTTTCCCCATTTCCTCTGAAATGATCCATTTTGTCATTTCTTATGGCACCATAACTTTCCACTACCTTCATATACCACAATTTGATTAACCATTCTCCAATAGGTAGGCATCCCCTTAGGATATAGTTTTTAGCTACTATGAAAGGCACTGTTACAGACATCTTTATATACATGATTCTTTTCTTCTTTCTTCAGTATTTTGGGTTATAGGCCTAGTAATGATATAGTTGGATCAGAGAGTATGCATAGTTTAGTAATTTTTGGAGCAAAATTTCATTTTGTTTGTTTTTGTTTTTTTGTTTTTGCTGAGGCAATCAATGTTAAGTGACTTGCCCAGGATCACACAGCTAGTGTCATGTACCTGAGGCCAGATTTGAACTCAGGTTCTCCGGACTCCAGGGCCAGTGCTCTATCTATTGTGCCACCTACCTGCCCCTTGGAGCAAAATTTCAAACTGCTTTCCAGGCTGGACCAATTCACTAATAATGCATTAGTATTCTTGTTTTCCCACAACCCCGCCAACATCTGCCACTTTCCTTTTTTGTCATTTTTTATAATCCTATGAATATTAGGTAAACCCTCATAGTTATTTTTGTTTTAATTTCTCTACTTATTAGTGATTTGGAGCATTTTTTCACATAATTATTGATAGCTTGGATTTCCTCAACATTGCCTGTTCATATCCTTTGACCATTTGTCTACTAGGAAATAGCTCTTCTTCTCCTTATAAATTTGAGCCAATACCTTATATATCTTGGATATGAGACCTTTATCGGAGAAACTTATTTCAAAGTTTTCCATTACCGATTTCTACTCTAATTTTAACTGCATTAGATTTGTTTGTTCAAAATCTTTTTGACCTTAAATCATCAAAATTGTCTGTTTTACTTTCTGTAATCTTCTCTATCCTTTCTTTAGTTATGAACTCTTCCCCATCCAGCAATCTGAAAGATGACTTCTTTTTTACCTCTGATTTGGTTATGATTTCTCCTTTTATGTCTAAGTCATGGACTCATTTGGAGTTTATCTTGGTATTCTGATTAAGATGTTGTTCTATACCCAATTTCTCCCAAAAGGCTTTTCAGTTTTTTCCAATAGTTTTTGCTTTTTCTATCTCCATTTAATAATAGTTACATTGGGATGATACTGAATGAATAAGTTAAATTAGATACTATTGAATTTTATTATATTGACTTTACCTATTCATAACCAAATGACATTTCTCCTATTAGTTAGTTCCATCTTTATTTCTCATCTTTGCAAACAAATCTAATGCACCTAAAATTAGAGGAGAAATAGGTAATAGAAAACTTTGCAGTAAGTTTCTCTGACAAAGGTCTCAAATACAAGATATATGAGATTTATTCAAATTTATAATATATAACTGTTTCAGATGTATTTAAAGTTAAATTCACATAGTTCTGGATATATCTTGCCAGTCAAATCCCAAAATATTTTATACCTTTCATAGCTATTTTGAATGAAATTTCATTTTATAGTTCTTCGTGCTGAGTTTTATTAATAAGATGCAGGAATGCTGATGATTTATATAGATTTATTTTATATCCTGCAACTTAGTTCAATTTATTAATTATAGCAATTAATTTTTGTTGATTCTTTAATGTTTTCTAAGTAAATCATCACATGAACTGCAAAATGAAACAATTTTGTTTCCTCTTTACAAATTCTTATTCCCTCAATTTCTCTTTTTTGTCTTTTTTGCTATGGCTAGCGTTTTGGGTACTATGTTGAATAGTATCAGTAATAATGAGCATCCTTGCTTTACCCCTGATCTTCTTGGACTTTTAAATTTTCTATATTACACATAATGTTTCAGACAAACATTACTATCCTAAGAAAAGATCCATTTATTTCTAAGTTTTCTAGTGTTTTTAACAGGAATAAGGGTTACCTTTTATCAAAAGGTTTTTTTTAGCAACTATTGATATAAACATATGTTTTATCATTTACATTATTAGCATGATTCATTATACTCATCATCTTCCTTAGTTAAACCATTCCTGAATTCCTGGTATAAATCCAGTTTAGTCATAATATATAACCTTTTATTGTTTGGGGGGTTTTTTTGGTTAGGCAATGGGGTTAAGTGACTTGCCCAGGGTCTCACAGCTATTTAGTGTTATATGTCTGAGGCCGAATTTGAACTCAGGTTCTCCTGAATCTAGGGCCGGCGCTCTATCCACTGCGCCACCTAGCTGCCCCAATATATAACTTTTTAAATGTGCTATGATAGCCTATTTGCTAATATTTTATTTAAACATTTTATATCAATTTTCTATTGATCTGTAATTTTTTTCCCTCTGCTTTGTCTTTCCCCAGTTTAGGCATCAAAACCATATTTGTATCTGTCAAAATATTTTGGAGGCACCCTGTTTCCCAGAGCTAAGGCTCAACAAGCAGGCTATACCCTGAGCTTGGCATAACAACAGTCCTTTGCACTCTGGATGATCTCACCCCCAGCAAAGTGTACTGCTTTGACCAAGCACCAGGTGTTCACTGTCCCCTATTTCCCAGGGACCTGAAAGCTGTCCATCACCTTGCTTGACTTGCTCACAATCCCTGCTCCTTGTAACAGCTAAATGAACTGAACCAGCTACCATACCCCACTGTGAGACAATCAGCTTGGAGACCATCCCCACAAGATCCAGGAACTCCTGCATGGTTCATGCCCGAACCTGCCATGGGAAACTGCTACTCAAGACCTAAGAATGATCATGTCATAGTCCAGCCCACTTAAGTGTATAAGCATTGCCTGTACCCCAACATGTTAAGCCTTCCTCAGGAGGGGGGGCCTCCTTGCTTGCAAGTTGTTTTCCTCACTCTGACATAAATTACATTTCTGTTTGTGTCCTGACTCTCCTGCCTCTGGCCTGCTCTATTTCAGCTTTGGCCATCCACAGGTTAGAGGCCAGTTCTGGTCCCGTTGATACATCAAAAAAAGAGACTGAAAGAGGTGTCTGCTTTTCCTATTATTGCAAATAGTTCATGTAATAATGAAATTAACTGTTTTTAAATGTATAATAGAATTCACTTGTAAATCCATCTGGTCCTGGAAATTTTTTCTTTGGGGAGTCATTTATGGTTTGTTCAATATGATTAGTTTGGTTATTTAAAGTGTCTATTTCTTCTTTTGTCAATCTGTATGTTTCTTTTTCTTTTTCTTTTATTATTTATTTCCTATAAATCATGAATTTTGTTGGCATATAATTGTGCAAAGTAGTTTCCAATAATTTCCTTCGTTTCCTCTTCAATTGTTGTGAATTCTCATTTTTCATTTTTGATAGTAACAATTGGGTTGTCCTAGCTCTTTTTTCAAAGAACAGACTAGCTGCTTATTTTATTAAATTTTTTTTAAATCAGTTTTTTTTTTCTGACCCCACTCTCTTCTATCTTCCTGTAGGTTTTTACCCAGGCTCTATGAGTGGTTAAGATGTGCATTGAGCTCAAGCTGGTTGCTTACAATAGGTTGCTAGTGTCTTGGATAAGCTAGAGTTGATAACAACCGATGATGAGACTCCTGAGATGTTCTCTGGGCTCAGACACATCAGGACCAGGGTATTGTCCTGCTGATATTAACAGCTTCTATCAAACTTGGGTTTGCTTTGGTGTGGCCCAAGTATATGGATAATCTTTTGTCACCCATTCCTCAGAGTTGTAGTCCTATCAGTGACAGAAAAAGCATATTTCTCAAATGTCTAAGCTCTTATTTTTCTACTGTTTTCTCCACAAAGAAGATTAATCTTTAGACTGGAAAGAATAGAAAAAAAAAGTTAATAGAAAGGTCATGCCCAAGATAAACAGGGAGAGAGTAAAAGAGTACCTAGTTTCCTTTTGATGAATTCAAGTCACCAGGCCAAGATAAACTACATCCTGGGGTACTGAAAAGAACTGACAGATGGGACTGCTGAGTCATTCATTGTTAGAGATATCTGAAAGATCATGGAGAATGAGAGAAGTCCCACAAGATAGAAGAAGGACATGTTTGAAAAAGAGTAGACAAGAGAATCTGCGAGCTATGCGGGTCAGTGAGTTTGATTTTTGTCAAAATTCTAGAACATACAAGTAAAAGCAGCTAGGTGGTATAGTGGATAATGTTGGACTTAGCATCAGGTGGACATGAGTTCAAATCCTGCCTCAGATACTTAATATCTATGTGGCCTTAGGCAAATTACTTAACCTCTCTCAGCCTCAGTTTCCTTATTTGTAAAATGAGGATAATAATACTTTTGCAGAAATATTAATGAACTAATGCATTGTTGGTGGAGTTGTGAAATGATCCAACCATTTTGGGGAGCAATTTGAAACCATGCCCAAAGGGCTATAAAAATGTGCATACCCTTTGACCCAGCAATAGCACTCCTAGGGCCGTATCCCAAAGAGATCATAAAAAAGGGAAACGGACCCACATGCACAAAAATATTTATAGCAGTTCTTTTGTGTGGTGGCAAAGAATTAGAAATTGAGAAGATGCCCATCAATTGGAGAATGGCTGAATAAGTTGTGGTATATGAATGTAATCGAATACCATCATGCTATAAGAAATGATGAGCAAGTAGACTTCAGAAAAACCTGGAAGGACTTATATGAACTGATGCTGAGTGAAATGAGCAGAACCAGGAGAACATTGTACACAGTAACAGCAACTTTGTGTGATGACTGACTTTGAAAGACTTAGTTCTTCTCAGCAATACAAGGATCTAAGACAACTCCAAAAGACTCATGATGTAAAATGCTATCCACGTCCAGAGAAAGAGCTGTGGAGTCTGAATGCAGATTGAAGCATGCTGTTTGCTCTCCTTTTGTGTATGCGTTTTGTTGCTTCTTTCTTGTGGTTTCTCCCATTAGTTATAACTCTTCTTTACAACATGACTAATGCGAAAATATGTTTAATAAGAATGTACATGTATAGCCTATATCAGATTGAGTGCTGTCTTGGGGAGGGGAGAGAGGAGGGAGTGGAAAAAAAAACACAAAACTCATAGGCTTACGGAAATGATTGTTGAAAACTAAAAATAAATTAATAAAAAATAAATAAAATGAAAAAAAGAATATCACATCAACATTATCTTTATTTCATTTTTTCACAGGCTTATTCAACTGATAAATGTGGGAAATACTGTATATATACCATAGTATATGGTCTAGATTTTAGCAAAGCACTTGACAAAGTCTCCCATGTTTTTCTTGCATATAAGATGGAGAAACGTAGGCCAGAAGATGCTACAATAAGGTGAATTTGGAGCTAGTTGAATGGTTGAACCCAAAAAGTAGTTTTTAATGGTTTAATGGCTCTTTGGAAATGATATAGGGCATTGCAGAGTGCATCAAGGACCTGTGCTTGGCCCTATGTAGTTTAACTCTTCTGCCAATAACATGGATAATGGCATAGGTAGGAAACAATATATTTGTAGATGATACAAACCCTGAAGCATAGCTAATATGCTGGATGAAAGTCAGGAACCAGGGGCAACTAGGTGGCACAGTGGATAGAGTACCGGCCCTGAAATCAGGAGGACCTGAGTTCAAATCCAGCCTCAGACACATAACATTCACTAGCTGTGCAACTCTGGGCAAGTCACTTAACCTCAATTGCCTCACTTAAAAAAAAAAAAAGTCAGGAACCAAAAAAGATCTTAATAGATTGGGTGAGAAACCTGCAGCTTCAAGGCCGCATGTGGCCCTCTAGGTCCTCAAGTGTGGCCCTTGACAACAAAGTTTTTCTATGAAGTTTGGATTTGGTCAAAGGACCACGTATGGCTTTGCGGCCACAGGTTGCCCACTCCTGGTTAGAATATTAGACCAATCTAATCAGAGGAAACTTGATAAGGATAGATTTGAATTCTTACAGTTAAGATTATAAAATTACCTTTTGCTGGACATGGAGGCACACTCTAGAACTACCAGATTCAAGTGATCCAGCAGCCTCAGCCTCTGCGGTAACGGAGACTATAATGATTGAAACCGCTGGAGACTAGCGCTGCAGAGAAGAACCTGATCCTACAGCAGGGATGGAAGAGGGGAAAAGGCAATCTGGTGTGTCATGACTGCCAACTCTTACTATATGAAGTTAGTTGGGTTGGTGAGCTGGAAAGAGGAGACTGATTTCCAGTGATCATCTACCGGCTTCCCTCTCCACAGTCTGGGCTCCACCGATGGGATACAGGACACACACACTTTCCTCTACTTTCCATGAACTATAGATATGGTTAGTGTGGAAATTTCCTCTCAACTCCCCAACGATCTAGAAGACTAGTAGAAAGAGGCTGATGAGATGGTGAGATACAGTTAACTCAGCTCTTTATGAGAATGTACGACCTATTTCCTTTCCATTTCAATATGTTCAGTAAATCATGGGACCACAGTACATTAAGAATCTTGAGTCCTGTGGATGTAGAGAGAGTTGCCATCTGAGAAACAAGATTCCAGTTCAGACACAAAAATGACGGTTTTAGAACTTGGTACAGGCTGTAGGTTCCATATTTTCACATGTTCATTAATATTCCATTTTATTTTCTAGCTCAATTCCAAACCCAACCAGGTATGTCACTTAAAGCCACAGGCTTGGTGGTGGCAGCTAAGTGTCTGCAGCCTAAGAACTCTCTATTGCAGGTTGAAAATATCACAGCCTTTTAGGAAGACTATCCCATACGCATGCCAGAGAGACTGTGAAGAGACCACTGGGTTGGAGGTTTGAGTGGAGCACCACCTAGTGGACAACTCGGATACTGTACCTCCTCGAATGACTACAATGACAGTCTTTAGACAGCAGCATAAAAGCTGATTTGGACTATTTGTAGTGCTACAAGTACTGCTGATGTCACACTCTAGTCATTCTTCCCTCAGGCTTTCCTCCATACCTGGAATGGAATCCTTCTGCCTCTCCACTATATGAAATCCCCACTTTCCTTCAAAGCACAGCTCAGGTGCACACCCACAAAAGACCCTCACTGATCTTACTGATTGTTTGTTCTCTCCCACCACCCAAAATTATTGTGTAGCTACTCTGTACAGATCTTGTATACTTTTATCTGTGTATGTGCAGTTTGAAAGCTGCTGCATTTTTGCCTTTGTCTCTCCATCACCCAGCACCATACATGCTACGTAGTAGAGCTTCAATAAATATTTGTTGAATGTAATTTAATTACATTGAATTACTACCAACTCAATCCCTGTTCTCCTTCCCCATCCACATTCCATCTTCACCACATTACAGTCTAGTTTCCAAAACCAATGCCTTTAACACCAAGGTCAAGGGTACATTTCTAACAGGTAGTTTTATGGTAGCTTCCTAAAAAGGGTCAGCTGTGAGCAGTCTGTCATGCCTAAAGGGCAGCACCACTCCTCCCTTGCCAGCATCCCCAAACTCTAATAATGTCTTCCATCTGTGCTATCCCTCACATATGCAGAGGCAGCTAGGTGATACAGTAGATAGAGCTCTGGGCTTGGAGTTAGGAAAACCTGAGTTCAAATCTAGCCTCAGACACTAGCTGTGTGACCTTGAATGAATCACTTAACCTCTGGCTTCCTCAGTTTCTTTTACTATTGTAAAATGGGAAAAATAATAGAACCTACCTCCTAGGGTTGCTGTGAGGACCAAATGAGACAATATTTGTAAAGTGCCTGTATAGTAGGCACCAAATAAATGCTAGCTACTACATGAAAGAGATTGGATCCCAACTATCTCTATTTAAGTCACTCCCTCCCTTCAAAGCCCATTGAAGATCAAATGATGTAAAAATTATAAAGCAGTTTGCCCAGTGCCCGGCACTGTGTATATAGTATAGTCCTTACGGTATACTATATAAATGTTAGCTACAATTACTATGACCATTATCATTATCATTTCTGACACCACCAAAGCCTTCCCTCTCCCTCTACATCCTCCTCCCCCCCCCCCCGAATTTGATCTTTATCTTTTCAAATTCTTCGTAGCATTTTTTCATTTGTCCTTATCACATTTTATCTTATGTCATATTTATTTTTGGTTTTTTTGTCATATACTCCAATGAGAATATAATTTATTTGAGGACAAAGACTGCATCATTTTAAACCTTTATAGCCCTAGCACCAAGCAAAGTCTCTTGTAGATTTTATATTCCTAACATCTCTTATATTCATTCCCTTCTCTCCAATGCTGCCACAGCCCTGGTGCAGGCCCTTATCACCTGACGCCCTAGACTATTTCAATAGCCTGCTAGTTCATCTTTCTGCCTTAAGTTTCTCCCCATTCCAATCCATCCTCCATTTAACTGCCCAATTAATCTCTCTAAAGCACTGGTCTTGTGTGACTCTGGGCAACTCACTTAACCCCAGTTGCCCTGCCAAAAGAACTATTAAAAAAAAAATCGGGGCAGCTAGGTGGCACAGTGGATAGAGCACCAGCCCTGAAGTCAGGAGGATCTGAGTTCAAATTTGGCCTGAGATACTTGATACTAGCTGTGTGACCCTGGGCAAGTTACTTAACCCCACTGCCTCATCAAAAAAAAGAAAAAAAAAGAAAGCACTGGTCTGACCATGTCAGCCACTCCCCCGTCTCCTCTTTAGTCCACCTTCTGTGGCGCCCTATCACCTCTAGGGTCAAATATAAAATCCCCTACTTTATATTCAAAGTCGTTTACAATTTGGACCCCTCCTACCTTTACAATTTTTTTTTTTACACTTTACTCCCCAGTTTGTATTCTGGGATCTGGTGACATTGACCTCCTTGTTGTTCCTCAAATAGGACACTATCTCCCAACTTGGGGAATTTTCACTAGCTCTTCTCCATGACTAGAATACTCTCCCTCCTCCACTCCACCTCGTGGCTTCTACGGCTTCCTGCAAGTCCCAGACAGTCAGCCAATCAGTTAATAAATATTTGTCAAACATCTACTATGTGCCAGGTACTGTCCTAAACACGAGGGATTCAAAAAGTGGCAAAAGATAGTCCCTGCTATATACACTATATACTGTGTGTGTGTGTGTGTGTGTGTGTGTGTGTGTGTGTGTGTATACATACATACTACAGGAAAAGCTGTATACAGCACAAGCTATATACAGGGGAAAAAAATAAATAAATAAAAGAGGGTCGGCACTAAAATTAAGGAGGATTGTTAAAGGCTTCCTGTAAAAGATGGGATTGGGAAGTCAGGAAGCAGATATGAAGAGGCAGAGCTTTTGGCCTGCCAGAGAAAGAGTCTGGAGCTGAGAGATGAAGTGTCAAAATCTCATCTCCTACAAGAGATCTTTCCTGATTCCCCATAATTCTAGAGAACTCCTTCTGTTGATTAGCTCTAATCTATTCTGTCTAGATCTTGCTTCTACACCATTGTTTTCATGCTATCTCCTCCATTAGACTGTGAGTGACTTGATAGCAGGGAGCGTCCTTTGCCTTTCTATGAATCCCCTGCACTTAGTACAGTGCCTGGCACATAGTAGGTACTTAATAAATGTTTATAGCATGACATAATAGGAGCATAAGAAATGTTAGTTGATTTGGATCCTGAATTTTAAGTCATTAGTGGAATTATTAGAATCAAACAGTGGATAGAAATCTGGACTTATCAGAAAACCTTGGTTCAAAGTCTACTTGTGATGCAGAGTGGCTCTGTAACACCTGGGCAAGTAATTTAATTTCTTCTAATGGCTGCCAACTCTTTAAGACTCTGAGTTGTAGAGAAGGTACTGATCTGCATTATGGGAAGCTCCCCATACTGATAAAATCAGAAGTGCAGGAAAAAAATGTGGAGCTGGATTTGGGGGAGCTACGAGCTCTCACTGCAATAGGGCATTGCCTATTAAGCCTCCAAAGAAGGTGGCTCACCTTTGGAGGCTTAATAGGCAATGGATACTCTCCAACTGCTCAAGAGGTAGTGGTGAAAACACTGAAAACACCTGGGAACAAAAGAATGAAATGGATTGTAAGAGCATTTTTTGAATAATATTTTTTCCCAGTTATGTGTAAAGACAATTTTTAACATCCATTTTTAAAAATATTGAGTTCCAAATTCTCTCCCTCCCTTCCTCCCCTCCCCCTTCAATGAGAAGACAAGCAATTTGATCTAGATTATATATGTGTAGTCATACAAAACATATTTCATATTAGTTATGTTGTGAAAGAAAACACAGACCTCCCCAAACACACACACACACAAAATAGAATGTTTCCATCTCTTTAAGATTCCATCAATTTTGTTTAGCTTTTTTTTTTCTAGAGGTGGATAGCCTTTTTCATTATAAGTCCTTTGGAATTATCTTGGATCATTGTATTGCATATAATAGCTAAGTCATTCACAGTTAATCGTAGAATGTTAATGTTACTGTACAGTTTTTTCCTGGTTCTGCTGGCTTCACTTTGCATCAGTTAATGTAAGTCTTTTCAGGTTTTTCTGAAAGCATACTGCTCATCATTTCTTGTAGCACAATATTACAATCATATATCACAACTTGTTCAGCCATTCCCTAGTTGATGGGCATCAGCTCAATTTCCAATTCTTTGCCAACACACACCACACACACACACACAAAGTAATTGTAGGGGGCAGCTAGGTGGCATAATGAATAGAGCACCACCCAGGAATCAGTAGGACCTGAGTTCAAATCCAGCCTCAGATACTTGATACTAGTTGTGTGATCCTGGGCGAGTCACTTAACCCCAATTGCCTAGCCAAAATAACCGAGTGACTATAAGTGTTTTCCCCCACCTTTCTTTTTATATTTCCTTGGGATATAGACTTAATAGTGGTATTGCTGGGTCAAAGGGTATGCCAGTCTGATTACCCTTTGGACATACTTCCAAATTGCTCTCCAGAATGGCTGGATTAGTTCACAACTCCATCAACAATGCATTAGTATCCCAATTTTCCCACATCCTACCCCCTCCAACATTTATCATTTTCTTTTTCTGTCACATTAGCCAATCTGATAGGTGTAAGGTGGTACCTCGGAGTTGTTTTAAATTTCATTTCTCTAATCAGTGATTTAGAGTGATGTAGAGCAGTTCTTCATATGACTGTAGATAGCTTTGGTTTCTTCATCTGAAAACTGACTGTCCAGTGAGCATTTATCAGCTGGGAAATGTCTTATAAATTTGATTCAGTTCTCTGTGTATTTGAAAAATGAGGTCTTGATCAGAGACACTCTCTGTAAAAATTGTTTCCCAGCTTTCTGCTTTTCTACTAAATTTGGTTGCATTGGTTTTGTTCGTGCAAAACCCTTTCAATTTAATATAATCTAGTCAGGTCAATCACAGAGGACTTTGGAGTTGGAGAGGACTTTAGAGATCACCTTTAATTTTCATATGAGGAAGCTGGAACCCAGCAAGGGGAGGACAGCAACATGTCCAAGCTCACAAGCCCCAAGAGTTGGGAGGCAGGATTCGCAGCCCAGTTTTGTGACTCCTGAATGCCCCGTAGTGAGAAGATGGTTTTCTAACACTCTTTGGGCCTGTTAATCCTGTCTACAACTTGTTTGCAAATAATCTTGTATATATCGTCTTTGTAGGGGCAGGGCAATCCTGCCTCTATATTGTTGGCACGTAATCCCGTGTATATCTTGTTCTCAAGGCGCTTCCGGAGAGCCCCTTGCTCCCTCCAACCTTTTACCATAAGCCCAGGTTGGGCTGGTACCTGGTGCTTGCAACGCGGAGCTAGGCTAGGAGCTGGAGTTGGTCCCAAGTAAAATCTTCGCCGGGCCCGTGACCGCAATGAGAAGACGGAGCAGTTCCCTTCCCAAAAGGGCTGTGGGGGTGGGAGATGCGGAACGCCGCGCCTCACGGAGGAGGGAGGGCGGGTACTCGGTCCACCGCGGGTACTCTGGCAGAGTAGTGAAATACACCATAGCAGGTACGGAGAGCCTGCCGTGCTCGGACCTCTGCGGGGCCGGCGGGTCTCGAACTCGCAAACAGATCACATCAGGGTCTACACACTCAACTCACACATCGAGGTCGCTGCGCCACCGAGGCGCAGCGCCCAGCGGCTGCCCAAGCAGGGTGTTCCGTGCTCGGCTCGTCGGGCTGCTCCAGCCTCCGCAACGCCGCGTTCTTTGGTTTCCAGAGCAGAATTAACCGCAGCGTAACAAACCACCCGCCTTCCTCTTAGCAGGATCGCCCGCGGGCTCGCCTCTCATTTCATAACAGATTCCTACGTCGTTGGAGTTAGGAGGCAGAATGGAAAGCCTCTCCCTACGCCGTCCTTTTACAAAGAAAATGAAAGGAAATGGACTCCGCCTCTGGGCGAGCTTCTTATCCGGGCACACTGATAATCCTTTCACAGCACCACAGCCCACTTACCTGTGATCCCGACCCTAGGGCAAGCTCCTTCCCTTTCTGGGCTTGAGAGCAGTATGATTGACATGCTGGAAGGACCTGGGGTCGGAGGAGCTCGGTTTAAATCCTAACTCCACTGACTAAGCCGGTGACTGCAAACTAGTCTGAGCCTCAGTTTCTTCACCTGTAAAATGAGGATAGCAAAACCTGCACTCTTAGCTCACACGGTTGTTGTGAACTTTGTAAACTTTAAATTAAGCACTATATAAAGGAGTGCTACCATTTAAAATAAGAAATGGACAGCTCTGGAGTAAAAGAACCTGGGTTCATCATTCACTTTTGACTCTACCTGTTTGATCTTGGACAAGTCACAATCTTCCTGGGCCCCCAGTTTACTAATCTGTTAAAAAAAAAAAGGTGGGGGGGTAGTTGGACTAGATGACCTCTTGGGTCTCTTCCCCTCTACATTTAGGATCTTATCTTCTCCATGGTTTTAAGCCTCAGCTGTTGGGCAAACACGTGATCTCAAAGAGGAACTCACCCTCTGCTTTCTCACCTGTAAATAAGAGATTTCCAAGGCTCCTTCTAGCTGCCATTTATTTGTAGGATGCTATGGTCTTCCTCAAATGTGCCTTTGTGAACTCCCTCTTTTGTCTTCTTTCTTCTCAATCCACAGCCCCATAGCTTATATTAAGTAATCACGGAAGTCTTCTTGTATAATGTCATCTCACACTTCAACCCCCACCATCCCTGCCATATCAAATTCCAGATGATTAGGTCCAAATAAATGAACAACTAGAAATCAGAGCCTAATTTGCCACTTACCCAATTTTAGGCCCTTTCAAATATTTTCTCAATCTCTTTTGCACAGGCACCAGCTATATATCTGAGGATAATTGGACAAGGGTTCTCCTCAAGGACATTAGGAATAATTGGGGATGAAATTATCTTGGATAACCTAAGCAAGAGATCCCCAGCTCCTGGCTACTTTCAACTTGTGGATCAGATGAGAGAAGGTATGTAAAACATACTGTACAAACCTTTATCAATGTGAATTATTATTTGCCAAGCCACATCTCCTTTGGCTCTCAATTTCATCTGTAATATGACTGTTAGACTAGAAGATCTCTAATGTCTCAAATCGTCATTGAAGGGCCAAGATTCAACACACTTTAGTTCACTCCCTGTGAGGCCTTTCAGAGAAAGTAATTTATTTCCAAAATCTCTGATTTCCTTGATAAGCGAATTCTTACATCCTGGTAATAGACCTGATTCCTGACCAACATCTACTATTTGTGTTACTGTGGGCAAGTAACTTAGGCTCTCTGAGCCTTGGCTTTCACACCTGTAAGACAGCCAAATGAGAAAAAGTACAATGTAAATGTCAGCTCTTATTATCTATAGTTTCAGGAGGCACAGGTTAATTGACTTGCCCTAGATCACACAGATAAAGGTAAGAATCTGTCTTCCTGACTCCAACATTCTATTGACCCTCAAACTAGTTCAAATTAGGATCCAAAAATCAATAAAAAAAAGTTTTAGAGAAATTTAAAAACTTGCTTTTCTAGAGTAAAGTTGAACATCCACAGTATTTTACATGTTTTGGAAAACTTATAGCTGCTTCTGAGACAGCAAAGGTCACTAGTCTGAAAGCCTGTGTGTGGGTATCCCAGAGCCACTAATATGCTTGATTTGTGCTGAGTAGTTCATATAAGATGTCAGATCTACTACTACTTTTTCACTACTACTTTTCTGAGGAGAAAACAGAAAAGGATTTTGCATGTTGTCTTAAGAATGCTTATTAATTGCCAATTTACCATGAAATATCAAATATACATGTGGTCAATATTAGGGCAGCTAAGTGGCAGTGGATAGAATGATAGGCCTAGAGTCCAGAAGACTTGAGTTCAAATGTGGCCTCTGACACTTACTAGCTGTGTGACCCTGAGCAAATCACTTAACCCTGTTTGCCTCAGTTTCCTCATCTGTCAAATTAGCTAGAGAAGGAAATAACAAACCATTCCAGTATGTTTGCCAAGAAACCCCCAGATAGGATCGTGAAGAGTTGGACAAGACTGAAAAATGACTAAATAACGACGAAGTGGTCAATATTTCCTTTAGGGTTATTATGACATTCCATTCCCAAATGGAACAGAGCTGTCATATCTCAATTTCACTTGATTCTGAATTCAATTTAATTCAGGATTTACCAGATGCCCACTGTGTGCAAATTAAAGTGATAGACAAGAACAAACAGGGATAGAGGACAAGGAGCCAGTCCCTGTATACTTAATGTGCAAATCCCATCTGACGTGTACATACTGTGTGACTATTCCCTGATGGGGAGGCTGGAGAGCAGAGTTCCCCCCTCTGCTGGGATTCTTCTGTGTGGTCCACTCCATGCCTTCAGTTCCCCAAATGTCGGATGAGACATCTATCCCATGTCCTCTGAGAAATAACTCTTCTCCCGAGAGGCAACTGTATAGGTTAAATTACTGAGGAACTTTATAGAGCTCTATCCATGAGTTAGACGTCAGAAGACCTGGGTTCTTCTAGTACTAGGCTTTACTCACTAGCTATGTGACACTCTCTGGGTCTCAGTTTTCCCAAACTATAAAATGAGGGAATTGGAGACTAGGCAATCTCTGTAAGGTCCCTACCTATAAACCTATAAGATTATCTCCATTTTCCCTTTGTGTTTAATGATCTATTGACTATGGTCTTTGTACTGTAAAGATGGACAGGACAGGATACTCCTGTGAAAGAGGCACTAATGGTAGAAACAGGCTGTATCTTGTGGGAAATACCAGCTCTCCCAATATGTGGGAGAACTTTGGCAACTCAAATACTACTTCCTTCAGGAAGCCTATCCGATCCTTCTTGCTGCTAACAACCTACTGCCTCAGACTTCATATTTCATTTTGTTTTCTAACACTGTAATTCATTTATTGTGCAATACCATGTGTTAGGCAACATGGTATAATGGAAATGTCTTAGAGTAAGAGAAATCAGGGTTTAAATCCTACCTGTGTGAACTTTAGGGCAGCAGTTCTCAAAGTGGAACTCCCAAGGACCCTTTCAAGGTCAAAACTATTTTCATAATGATATTAAGATGTTTTAATCTCCAATACAGTAAATATCAACAGATATAACCAATAACAAAAAAAAATTCTTTGGGAAGTACAAAGTAATTTTAAGAGTATAAAGCTATCATGAGACCAAAAGTTTTGAAAACAGCTGCTCTGGGCAAATCCTAGAATTATAAATTGCAGAGAAGGTCCCCACCTGCTTTGGTAGAGGGATTTTCCTCATCTGGTAGTTCCCCATGTCAATAAAATTAAACGTCCAGTCCCTAAATTCCTTCCTTGTGTTTTGAAACTATCTTTACACACATATATCCCACACACCTACTAAAAAGGGAGCTCCTGAAGAGTGAATTTTTATCTGAATTTTTTCTCTTTCCAAAGCTAAGTACTTTGTGCTACACCAAGCTGTCCTTAAATATTTGTTGTTGTTAACTTCCTGCTTTCTGGGCCTTATTTCCTTCTCTGCAAAAAGAGTGATGGTCTAGATCATAGGTTCTTAACTTGGAGTCTACAAACCTGATGTTTCGGTTTTTTAAAAAAATATTTTGATAACTATTTCAACCTAATTGGTTTCCTTTCTAATCCTATGTGTTTTATCCTATGTTGGTAAAAACATTCTTCTTGAAGGGGTCTATTGGTTTCACCAGAATGCCTCAGGGTTCATTACATGCAAAAGATTAAGAAATCCTGGCTTAGAACATCTCTTAAAGGCCTTGTCAGAACTAGAGACCCCAAGAGTTCTCATCCTTTGTCCTTATATCCCTAGCACCTTGTATCCCTAGTACAGTGTCTAGAATATAATAGGTATATACAGGAATACCTTGGAGGTATTGCAGGTTTTGTTCCAGACCACCAAAATAAAGTGAATATCCCAAAAAAGCAAGTCATATGAATTTTAGGGTTTCCTAGTACATATAAAAGTTATGTTTACACTATACTGTAGTCTATTAAGTGCAATAGTATTGTCTTATTTCCTTCAAGAACTTTTCCGTTACATTCACGACTTTGCTAGAGGCCTAGCTTTTGGCCCATCTCAGCTTCTGACATGGCTTCCTCGCTAAATTTAATCATTTTTAGCTTTTGATTTAAAGTGAGAAAAGTAGGGCTCTTCCTTTCACTGGAACACTTAGAGGCCACTGTAGGGTTATTAATTGGCCTAATTTCAATATTGTTATGTGTCAGGGAATTGGGAGGCCTTCGGAAAAGGAAAAACCGGTCAGTGTAGCAGTTGGAACTCACATATATTTATTTTCTCTGTCTTTTATGGACATGGTTTGTGATACCCCCAAACAATTACAAGAGTAGTATCAAAGATCACTGACTATAGATCACCAGAATATATAATAATAATAATGGAAAAGTTTGAAAATATTGGAAGAATTACCAAAATATGATATAGAGACACAATGTGAGTACATGCTGTTGGAAAAATGGCGCTGACAGACTTGCTTGACCCAGGCTTGCCACAAACTTTCAATTTGTAAAAAAAAAAAATGACACTGTGAAGTGCAACAAAATGAGGTATGCCTATAATAAATACGTATTGATCAGTTGAAGGTGGTAGCTGAAAAGGAGAGTGAATGAAGCACAGATGGAACTCTCCTAAAATAGTGCTCCAGGGGAGGCAGCTATCCAAGGGGGAGTGGGGAGAAGGCAGAGTCTTGGGTTCCAGTTCCTCCAGGACACAGTCTCTGGAGGGGGAGGGCAGGTGGTTTGTCTAGCAGGCTGTGATGGAGGTGGCAGGAAAACAAGTTAGCCTTACTCCTAAATCCCTTGGAGCCCTCTGAAAGACAAGTGAAGAAATCATATTTAATGTATTGTTTCACTAAGGACCACCCTGAGAATAACTTTTGATAAAACAATCTACAGTGGCAAAGAGGATGACAATGAAGGAAAATGCCAAAACACTGCTCAGAAATATCCCACCACAGCTTCTGGACCAGCTTTCACAAACCTAATCCAGCAAAACCCTGAAGTCTGAATGAGACCAAATAAGCAAGACATGCAATGAGTAACTACAGTGACTTCTTCCACCTCAGAACTGCACTAAAAGTCAGCCAGAAGCCCATGGGCAATAGGAAAGGGGGCCCATTGGCCAAGCCTCCCAACATGACCAGAGAATGAGCAGAAGCAAAACATATATAACCTTCGAAGCTCAGTGTTTGGAAGCAACAAGCGTAGACAAGTTTCCCTGAGATAACTTCCAGGTGATCAGAAAACTCCAGAGTGGAAAACTTGGAAGGTTCAGGGAGGAAACAGTGACCAGCAAGGTGCCATAATGCTCAGACCAGGATAGCCTAGGCCCAGAAGCTGAGATCCCTAACATTTTGAAATGAGATGCCAGAGAGGGCCCTGAAAATCTAGTTTATCTCTCTAGCTTTAATTCCTGACCTGGGGCTTAGGGCCAGCCAGATCCTCCTCATGATGCTCAATCTCAAAGATCTAAGGGAGATCAAATGCTGGCAGGTGGAGAAACCCAGGTCAACCAGAATAAGACCAAGCAGAACCTATTAACCTCCCCCCTCAAAAAAAAAGTACAAGGGGGAGAGGGGAGGCAGGTTAGGCCCTGGCACAAAACCCTAATTCAGAGACTAAAGCTAGACAGATAAATAAATCAAACACCAACCAGTATCAAAAATTATTACAAATCTAAAGATCACTCCAAAAGAGCAAGTAGCTCTGTAACAATGAAAACTAGAGATTGAAAGTAAAAAATAAGATTTTCTACAAGGACTGTATGAATACCTAGAAGAAATGAGAGGCCAAAAAAGAAACAGAAGTTTTAGAGGAAAGAATTGGAGAATAAGTAGCTTAAAGCTTTCAAAATGGACTCCCCCTGTGGAAAAATAGGGAAATTAATGTACTGTTGGTGGAATTGTAAACTGGTCCAACCATTATGGAGAACAATTTGGAACTATGCCCAAAGGGCTATAAAACTACATACTCTTTGACCCAACAACCCAACTAATAGGTCTATATCCCAAAAAGATCAAAGAAAAAGGGATCTACATGTATGTATGGTGGCAAAGAATTGGAAATTGAAAGGATACCCATCAATTGAAGAATAGCTGAACAAGTTATGGTATATATCATGATAGAATATAATTGTGTTATAAGAGATGAAGAGCAGGATGATTTCAGAAAAACCTGGGAAGACTTATATGAACTCACAAAAAGTGAAGTGAGCAGAACCAGAACATTTGTACATGGTAATAACAATATTGTAATAGTCAACAATGAAAAACTTAGCTACTCTGATCAATAAAATGATGTACAGTTCCAAAGGGCTTATGATATCTTCCCCCAAAGAGAGAACTAATGGATTCTGAGGACAGAGTGAAGCATAGTCCCCCCCTGCCTCCCCCCACCGTTCTCCCCCACCGCTTTTACTTGTTTTTTTTGTTGTGTTTTGTTTGTTTTGCAACATGACCAATAAGATACCTAATATCAAAAACAACTGACCTAAAAAACAGATCAAGGGAAGATTCATTAAACTTACTAAAAACCATAATAAAAAGTCAGAACACTACATGTCAAGAAATCGTAAATGATAACTGCTCAGATCTAATAAATGCTTGTTGTCAGATCTATTAGGACCATAAGGCAAAGTGAAGACAAAAGGAATCCATTGAACACCTCCTGAAAAGAACCCCAAAATGAAAAGTCCCAGGAATGTTGTAGCTAAAATCAAGAGCTTGCACATCAAAGAGAAAATACTGCAAGTATCCAGAATGAAGCAGTTAAAAGTACTAAGAACTATATAGTTGGCACATCCCATTCTACTACAAATGCAAGATCTTGGAATATAATATTCCAAAAGGCAAAATAGAAAGGCTTATGATCAAGAAATTAACCTGCTAATCTACGTATAATCCTACAGGGGGATATTGCCTTTGGTGGAAAAGAAATTTCAAGTATTTATGATGAAAAGACAAGAGCTGAGTAGAAATTTTAAATATAAACATGAATTGAGAGAAAATGAGTTGAGTTTTCTCTCAATGAGTTGAGACAAAAATAAACTTATTTGAGCAACTGGAAGTTATAGTTCTGATATCTTAATAAAGAGAGAAGAAATAAGTGCCTCTTCAGAATCTTAATGTCTTCACTAGGTATTGACAGAAAAAACAAGTGTGTGTGTGTGGGGGGGGGTGGATTGGTTATGTTCTAGGGTTTGAAGTGGGGAAGCAGGGATAATCAAAGCATGAAGCATGATGAAGCATGTAAAACCACCCGGGGGAGGGGGAGTTGATGATGTCCACAAGACACAGAGACAAATATTTTTGGACATCATATAAATTGGTTTTGCTTGTCTATGCTTATGTTACAAAGGTTTTTTTTTCTCTTTCTTTTTTTTAATTTTAAGGAGTAAGGTTAAGTAAGGGGGGTTAGCAATGGAGATACTAAAAAAAGAGGGGCATTGTAACATTTTTTAAATTCACAGAATGGAAAGATGTTCATTCAGAAGGAAGGACAGACAAGCAGGAGAATTTTGAAAGTAACTATAGAATTACATACTTTTTAAAAAGTAGTATGAAATAGATTTATAATTTCACATAGATCCTCTTCTTATGTTCTACTGTATGTACAGAAATGCTCTTTTTGAGGGTATTTAAGTTTAGAATAGAAAAAAATTAAAAATAAAACCTCAACACAAGTTTTGGTAGCTTCCCTGAAAAATTTATTTGGAAATAAATTGTGTGGTACTACCACAGAATCTTCTACCCAACCATAGACCGCTTTCTTCCTCTCAGTCGCACCTCATCTAACTTTTTTAGCACAGGGCCTGACTTTTTGGATTCTGATGAGTAACTTTTTAGAAGGTCCTGGTACAGTGTCTCAGTGTTGGGATGTGTGCTAAGGAAGGCCTTTTCTAGGACATAAAGGTCTACACCTTTATCTTCAGGAAGGGCAGAAATAAAACTGAGCCCAAAGTCTATGAGTACCAGGCTCAGTTGTTCAATAGGCGTTTTCAGAAGCATGTTTGAGGTGGTGAGATCTCCATGAATAACATCTTCATCATGCATTTGTGCCAGAACCTTCCCAATCTTTCTTGCTAAGAGGGAGAGTTTTTCAGGATCTGTTTCAGTCATTTGAATTGATTGAATATAGTCTCTGACAGTCAAGGATCCTTCAATCTCTTCCAGGTATAAGCAATTGGAGGTATAGTCCACAAAAAAGACAACTGGGGCTAATATCCCTGTAGGAGAGACAAACAGGAAAAGGTAGTTTTTATTATTTTTAATAATTTTTCAAAGTTTGGGGGCAGCTAGGTGGTACAGTGGATAGAGCTCCAGCCTTGGAGTCAGGAGGACCTGAGTTCAAATCAGGCTTTGGACACTTGACACTTACTAGCTGTGTGACCCTGGGCAAGTCACTTAACCCTGACGGCCTCACCAAAAATAAATAAATGAATGAAAAATTAAAAAAAGAGAAAGCTTTTATTAAATGTATTTGTGAAGGTCTAAGAGTTTTCTTATTGTGCCAAGTAACTTCTGCAGGAGCAACAAAACTAGAAGGACTGGGGTTGTATCTTCTCTAAACTTTCTGTACAAGAAAGAAGACCTCCCTGCAGTCAGGGTACAGCACTGATGGATGCTTTTGCCAGGGGCCAGGAACTCTGAAAAGTGAAAATGCAGAAAACCGTCCCCGCTCTCAAGGAGCTTACACACAGTAAACTGCGGTTCTTCTGTTAATAAAAACTTGAAATTAAGGCTTCCCAACCAGACGTAGCAGTTTCCTCGGCTTCTAAGGCTATGCTCTACATAACAGTAATAATGTGTAGCATTTATATAACACTTTATCACTAAGCTCGCTGGATCTGCACATAACGTTGGAAGCAAGGTGCTGCTATCATCCCCATTTTACAGCTGAGAAAGGGGACAATGAGGTGAAATGGGTTGCCCAGGGTCACACAGCTAGTGTCTGAGGCCACATTTGATCCACAGCACCATCTAGCCGCTTTTCTTACTCTGGAGCTTTTGTATTTACTAGTATGTGTATACTCCGTTTTTCCACCAGGAGGGTAAGCTGCTGGAGGGCAGGGCCTGAAAGTCCTACTCTTCTGGGCCCCAAAACCCCGTCCCCTTCCCACTCGCCCCTTTCTCTTCCTTAGGTGGGTAGCCCTCTAGCATTAGAATGGAAGCTCCTCGAGGGCAGGGGAAGGCCCTCGCCTAGGTAAGCACCGCGCTAGGCCCACACGAGACGCTGGATAAATGCCCCGCCCCTTGCCCCCCCACCAACCGCCCCCCACACCCACACCCCCCCCCACACACACACACGCGCGCACGCGCTCACCGGCGCGTCGGCAGCGCAGCAGGGCCCGAGCCTCCTGTAACGTACGCCGCCGGCTCAGCTGCGAGTCCAGGGTCGGGTGCCTATAGCGCTTCGGGAAGCGCTCCTTGATCACCGCCGCGCGGCCCAAAAAGCGGCCGCGGTACACGCGCGCCTCTGCCCCCTGCTTCACCAGCTCCAGGCCCCGCAGGAAGTCACTGCTCCGCTTCCGTTCCCGTTCTAGCTTCCGCTCCTGTTCCTGGGGCACGGCGAAGCCCGCAGTCTCTGCCACAGTCGCCGTCGCAGCCGCCTCCCTCCCCGTCTCAGTGACGGCCGCCATCTTGCCCGCCTCTCCACGACCGCTTTTTGGAATTCTTCGGCTCTTTTCGGAAGCCCTCGGTGGTTGGCCCCCCTCTTCGGAATGCTTCGGCTTTTTCCGGAAGCTGCGCCTCCTCTTCGGAACTTTCACGGGCTTAGAGATGGGGAGTTGGGAGGGGTCTGAGAGTCCAGACTCTGCATTTATTTCTGTTAGCTCTTGCCTTCTCAGTGGTTGGGGGAGAGGCTGGAGGCAGAGAGAATTGGAAGCTAAAATTTTTTTATTTAAAATTTTTGCGTCCATATTCATTAGAGAAATTGGTCTATAATTTTCTTTCTCTATTTTGACTCTTCCTGGTTTAGGTATCAACATCATATTTGTATCATAAAAAGAATTTGGTAAGACTCCTTCTTCACCTGTTTTCCCAAATAGTCTATATAGTATTGGAATTAACTGTTCTTTAAATGTTTGATAGAATTCGCATGTAAATCCATCTGGCCCTGGAGATTTTTTCCTAGGGAGTTCATCAATGGCTTGTTCAATTTCTTTTTCTGAGATGGGGTTATTTAAGTATTTTACTTCCTCTTCGGTTAATCTGGGCAATTTATGTTTTTGTAAATATGTATCCATTTCACTAAGATTGTCAAATTTGTTGGCATATAGTTGGGCAAAATAATTTCTAATTATTGTTTTAATTTCCTCTTCCTTGGTGGTAGCTTTGCCCTTTTCATTCTTGATACTAGTAATTTGGTTTTCTTCTTTCTTTTTTTAATTAAATTAACCAAAGGTTTATCTATTTTATTGTTTTTTTCATAAAACCAGCTCTTAGTTTTATTTATTAGTTCAATAGTTTTCTTAATTTCAATTTTAATTTTTCCTTTGGTTTTCAATATTTCTAATTTGGTGTTTAGTTGAGGATTTTTAATTTGTTCTTTTTCTAGTTTTTTTAGTTGTATGCCCAATTCATTAATCTCCTCTTTTTCTATTTTATTTATGTAAGCATTTAGAGATATAAAACTTCCCCTAAGAACTGCTTTCTGCATCCCATAGGTTTTGGTATGTTGTCTCATTATTGTCATTCTCTTGAATGAAATTATTGATTGTTTCTATGATTTGTTGTTTGACCCAATCATTTTTTAGGATTAGATTATTTAGTTTCCAATTATTTTTTAGTCTATCTTTCCATGGCCCTTTATTACATATAATTTTTATTGCATCATGATCTGAAAAGGATGCATTTAATATTTCTGCCTTTCTGCATTGGATTGTGAGGTTTTTATGCCCTAGTACATGGTCAATTTTTGTGTATGTGCCATGTACTGACGAGAAAAAAGTATATTCCTTTCTATCCCCATTCAGTTTTCTCCAGAGGTCTGTCATACCTAACTTTTCTAATGTTCTATTCACCTCCTTAACTTCTTTGTTTATTTTGTGGTTAGACTTATCTAGTGCCAAGAGGTGGAGGTTCAGGTCCCCAACTAGTATAGTTTTTCTGTCTATTTCTTCCTGTAACTCCCTGAACTTCTCCTGTAAGAATTTGGATGCTATACCATTTGGTGCATATATATTTAGTAATGATATTACTTCATTGTCTATGGCGCTTTTTAGCAGGATGTAGTTTCCTTCCTTATCTCTTTTGATTAGATCTATTTTTGCTTTTGCTTTGTCTGAGATCAGGATTGCTACCCCTGCTTTTTTTACTTCAGCTGACACATAATATATTCTGCTCCAGCCTTTTACCTTTACCCTGTATGTGTCACTTTTTCAAATGTGTTTCCTGTAAACAACATATTGTAGGATTATGGTTTTTAATCCATTCTGCAATGTTTTCCGTTTTATGGGAGAGTTCATCCCATTCACATTCACAGTTATGATTACTATCTGTGTCTTTTTCTCCATCCTTTTCCCCCATTTATGCTTTTCTTTCTCCTTTTTCCTTTCTCCCCTTCACTAGTGTTTTGCTTTTGACCACTGCCTCCTTCAGTCCCTTCCCCTTTTATTATCCCTTTCCCTTTTCTTCCCCTTTAGTCTTACTGCTCTTCCCTCCCTTCTTTCCCCCTCCTTTTCTTTCCCCCCCCTTTTCTTTCCCCTTTTCCCTCCTACTGCCTATAGGGCAAGTTAGATTTCTATACCTAACTGATTATTATGCCCTTCTTGAGCCAAATCTGATGAGAGTAAGGTTCAAACAATGCTTCTTTCCCTCTGCTGTAATAGGATTTTGTGTCTTTTCCTGTAATGTAATTTACCCTTGTCTGCCTCCTCCTTTCTCAGTACTTTTTCTAAGATTAGATTGATCCACTTATTTGGATCCATTTAACCCACTTGATTAGATTTTTTTTTATCATTACATCAAAGTCAACTAATATCCACCCTCTTTATGTATACTCCTTTAACAAGGTGTAATAACAATACAGTTCTCAAGGGTTGCAAGTCTCATATTCCCTTGTAGGGGTTTAAACAGCCCCCCCCTTATTAACAACATATTGTATCTTTCTGTCCCATTTACCTTTTTAAGTCCTTCTTGAGTCCTGTACTTGAAGATCAAATTTTTTGTTGAGCTCTGGTCTTTTTATCAGGAAAGTTTGGAAGTCTCCTATTTCATTGAATATCCACCTCCTCCCTTGAAAAATGATGCTCATTTTTACTGGGTAACTGATCCTTGGCTGCATTCCAAGCTCCTTTGCCTTAAGGGAATATCATGTTCCATGCCCTGTGGTCTTTTAATGTAGAAGCTGCAAGGTCCTGTGTAATCCTGACTGTGGTTCCATGATATTTAAATTCTTTCTGGCTGCTTGCAGCACCTTCTCTTTCATCTGGTAATTTTGGAATTTTGCTATTATATTCCTTGGACTTGTCAATTTGGGATCTCTTTCAGGTGGTGATCGGTGGATTCTTTCTATGGTTATTTTCCCTTCTGGTTCTAGGACTTCGGGCAGTTTTCCTTTATGATTTCCTGAAAGATACTGTCCAGGCTCTTTTTTTCATCATGATTTTCAGGTAGTCCAATAATTTTTAAATTGTCTCTCCTGAGTCGATTTTCCAGGTCGGTTGTTTTACTGATGAGGTATTTTACATTTTCATCTATTTTTTCATTTTTTTGTTTCTGTTTGACTGATTCTTGCTCTGTCATAGAGACATTAGTTTCCATTTGTCCAATTCTAGTTTTTAACAGATTGTTTTCTTCTGTTAGATTTTTGTACTTCCTTCTTCAACTGGCCAATTGTGTTTTTTAGGGACTTGTTTTCTTCAGTGTATTTTTTTTCCAATTGGCCAATTGTATTTTTGAAGGACTCTTTACCTCTCTCATTTGACTATCAAAATCCTTCTTGAGCTCTTCTAAGAAGGCTTTTTGGGCTTCAGACCAGTTCATATTCCCTTTTGTTGTTGCAGATGTGGGTTTGTTGACAATGTTGTCCTCCAGAATTTCTGTCTTGATCTTCACTCTTCTCATAATATGAATCTATGGTACGTTTCTTTTTACTCATGGTGTTTCTTTATTCCCTGGCCTTTAAAGAGATTGAGCTCTCCTGCTGGGGCACAGAGGATACTGACCTAAGCTTCTTGTGTTGGGAGCCTAGGTCTTGGTCACTGGCTTTGCGTGCTGGGGCCTCTTATGCTGGGAATTGGAGGCTGTAGGTTTCTGACAGCTTACCTTGTGTTGGGCTGGAATCAGCAAGGCTGGAACTTTCAGGCAGTTCTAGTTACCTGCTTTTCCTTTCCTTTAGCTGTCTTCTGCTCCTTTTAGATGGCTGCTGCAGGATGTTTATATGCCTGGGGTCCCCTGCAGTGTTGTCTCCCTCGTTTCTGCTGATGCACCGGGGGATTCCTTTGTGGTGGATTTTGGAGACTCCTGGTGGTTTTCTGAGCTGGTTTCCACCGGTTCCCCCGCCCTCACTGAGGCACTCGAGGTCCAGGTGTTGGTGTTTGCCTGCTCTACCACCTGGGCTTCAGGATTTCTTCACAATTGGAGGCTTCAGGGCTCCTACAGCTCACCTGGTGTTGGGTTGGAATCAGCAAGGCGGGCTTTAGGAAGCCTTTAGGTTGTTTTCTTCACCTCCTTTCAGATGAATGCTGCAGGGTACTTATCTGCCTGGGGCCCCTTGTAGTTTTTTGCTGAGGCACTGGGAGACCCGTTTGCTGGGCTGCTGCACTGCTGCTCCTTGTCTTTCTTCTAGTTCAGGTGTTCCAGGTTTTTTTTTTTTCTGGGGTGATATTTTCTGGGTTTTCAGAGGTTGATAGGGGAGAGTGAGAGGACTACCTTTTCACTCCGCCATCTTGGCTCCCGGAAGCGGAAGTCCTAAAATTTTTTTAAATAAATGTTAAAAAGTAATTTTTTGAAAGTTCAGTGGCTTGCCTGAAGTCACACAGTCGCGTTGTCTCTTCCTTTAGACTGTGAGCTCCTTGAGGGCAGGGACTGTCTTCTTGCATTTCTTTGTATCTATATAGTGTGTGGCACTTAATAAATGCTTGTTGACTGACACCAGTAGTTAGTGAGGGATCTGGGATTCAGACTCATTACCTGAGATTCCAAAGCCAGCGCCTTCTTCAATGAATGGATGAAAAAGCACGGATTAAGACATTTTAAGGTCTTACATTAAGAGTTACATTAAGTTCAAGCACTTAAGAGTTGGAAACACTGATATAAAAATGAAAGTTATCCCTGACCCCAAGGACTTTACATTCTTCTGGGGGAAGGGGGAGTAGAGGAGAGGGATATTTTGTTTTGTTACTAGGAGTGAAAGTATTAAGGGGGTACTGTGGCACAGGCTTTTCAGAAGCAATGGCAATAAACCTGGCTTCTAGTGCTGGGCACTGACCATCACCCTGGGCAAGACACTTGTCAGTATTATAGAGAAGAAAGATCCCAGAGTTTCCTTAGTTTTCTTGTAAGATCACAGGTCCAGTGCCTCTGCAGAGCTATCCAGGACCAGTTTTGGGAGGAACATGCCAAGAGGACTGGGATCCACCTGAAGTAGTGAGCCAAGTGAGGTATTGGGGTGTGTGTGTGTGTGTGTGTGTGTGTGTGTGTGTGTGTGTGTGTGTGTGTGTGGGGGGAAGGACAGAGGGTGAGTTCTGAGAGGGTTAAGATCTCCAGGGCATAGCTTCCAATTCAGGGGCAAAGCAAGGGACAGAAGATGTCTCCTTTACTTGCTTCTCTGCTGAATCTTTTCGTCTTTACAGAAACTGTGTCTCCTCTCATAGGATCATCTAGTCCAACCCAGTTATTTTACAGAAAAGGAAACTGAGGCCCTCAGAAGTGAAGTGACTTGCCTAAGTTACACAGGTAACAGTAGCAAAGCATTTCACTCCCTGTAACCTCTTCATAGACTTTCAGCCCTTCCTATCTGCTTCCAGAAGGTCCTTCCAAGACTCAGGATCATTCATTCATTCGTTCTTCATTTACCAAACATTTATGAGCAGCAATTAGAAACACAACAGACATTACAGATTCAGCAGGCATTTATTAAGGTATATTCCAGGTCTTGTTTCATGGGTGGATGAAGAGTGCATGTTTTCCAGATTATAGCTTGTAGTGTAGGCGGGCAGTCCACTGTGTTTACCTACTTGTCAATGTTCCCACAGTAGAATCTCTGACCTTTGAAGGCAGGGACTGTTTCGTTTTTGTGTCTGTATCCCTAATACCTAACACAGATCTGACACTTAGTAAGTATTTCATAAATGTTTGATAATTTGAATTGAATGAGTTGATGTGATAGTCCCTTTGTTCTCACAATGAGATGTCTCTTTAATAAGATGTGAATTCATTACCTTATAATGAGTGCTTGTTGCCATGGGTGCTTGATAACACATCTGTGATAACTGGGTGATGAAGTCAATAGCCTGACCAACATCGTTAGCCTTTAAAACGAGGGGGAAAGAGAAAGAGGGAGAAGGTAGGAGGGAGAGTGGGTTGGGTAGGGGAGGATTGGGAGTAGGCAAAGAAAGAGAGAGAGAGAGAACAGGGGCTACATTTGGATTTAGTTCTCTGGAGGGAGCCCAGCACATCCAGTCAGTCCTTTCAGCGAGTAAAGGCAGTGAGCAGAGGCAGTGGTGCATAGCTGAGGAGTTGATGGGCCAAACAGTGAGCTGCCAGAAAATGAGTTACAGACTGAGCAATGAAAGATTTCCGGACCAAACTTCCTATACCTAGAAGAGAAGCTCCTGGACAAAGTGGGAGCTGGAGATCAGGAGCAGCAAGGCACGAGATGATGATATGGACGAGCAAACCTGGATCTTGCTCTTTGGTGGTACAATGAATTGTACAACGTGGAGTTTTTGGCTTGGCGAATGAAAAGGAAAAGCATTTTCTAAATGTTTTCTATTATGCTAACTGCTCTTATGGAGTTCACTTTCTAACTGAGGGAGACAATACACAAAGGAGATCTTGTGTATTATCTCAAGGGATCTTAGAGGCTATAGATGGAGTCTGAGCCTCTCATTTTTCAGAAAAGGAAACATGCCCAGAAAGTTTAAGTGACTTGTGTAAGGCTACACAGAGAGTGAATGCCTGAGATGGGATTTAAACCCAATTTAACTCTTATCCTTCTAAACACTGCCTTACAACTTTCTATTTAACCCTAAGCACTTTGTACTTTTGGGGGGTATGGGGGAGGGACACCCCAGGGTAGTACTAAAAGGGGAAATATCATAACTCTCTGGAAGGTGAGCTCAGTTGAAAGTAGCTGACATGAATTTGTAGTGGACCCAATCTGTAGGTTAGTAAGATTCCTACATTAGTGTTCAGTAGCTTAGTAGAACCAGTTGAGAAGAAGAATGGCAGAGTTGATCCAAGGCTTAAAGATTGGCAGGGGCAAGGATGGGGCACAGTGTATAGTTAAACTGATCAACTGAAGGAAGGTAAGGTCAAGACTGTGAAGAGTCTTCAGCTAGCTAGATGTGGACCAGAGGCTGTGCCCTGGAGAGCTTAACCCTTTCAGAACCCACTATGTTCCTCACCCCACACACACTCCTGTATTTATCCAATATATTCCCCAGAGCAAGGGTTATGTATTGGGAGAATAGGAAGGGATGGAGGGATTGGAGGTTGTGGTAAAGATGAATAGGTTTAGGAGGTAGTCAGTCAATAAGCATTAAGTGCCTACTATGCAGCAGGTACTGTGCTAAGATGCTGCTTGCTTGCTGTTTCTCCTTCCTTCTCGAAGAGGACTGTGATATCAGGGAGGTGATGCCATGACATGCAAGTAACTGGATGTAAGTGAGGGAGGGCTGTGCAAAGTCACCAACCTCACTTTCTCCTCCAGAGCCAATGGGTCAACCGGCCAGATATGGATCAGGAGCCCCGGAGATGGCCCCAGGTGCAGTGGGGGACCTTGGCCTTTTCAAACCAAGGTTTTTAACAGGTCTCAGATTGACTGAGGCAGTGCCTATTCACTGATTAAGGCTTAATTAGAAATGAGGCAGAGAATGGCCTCTTTACCTCACCCCCCCCCCCAAAAAAAAGAATCAATCAGGGAGGGTTAGACCTCCGGGTTTCTGACCAGAACTGAAACAGTTGCTATTCACATTCGCTCTGAGCCAATAGAAAGGCAAATGACAATCTCTGCTCTCTAGGAGCCTACAGTCTAATGGGAGAGGCAACACGAAATCGACTATATACAATCAAAATATATACTACATAAATCTGAAATAATCAGCAGAGGGAGAGCAGTAGAATTAAGGGGGATCTGGAAAGGCTTCCTGTAGGAGGTGGGATTTTAGGTAGGATTTGAAGGAAGCCGGAAAAGACAAGGAGAGCATTCTAGGCACGGAAGACAACTAGACAAAATGCCTGGAGTAGGAGATTATTCCATCTCTTGTTTGAGGAATCAAAAAGAGGCCAGAGTCACTGCAGAGTACTGGGGAGGAGTTGTAAAGTGCAAGAAGAATAGGAAGGTAGGGGGTGGGGATTAGGTTATGAAGGGCTTTAAAAGCCAAATAGAGCATTTTGTATTTGATCCCGGGTTGATAGGGAGTCACGGGAGTCTATTGAGTAGGGGGACAACATGGTCAGACCTGTGCTTTCAGAAGATCACTGACAGCTGAGTAAAGGATGGACTAAAAGTAGGGAGAGACATGAGGCAGGCAGATCCACAAGTAGGCTACTATTGCAGCGATCCAGGGCTGAGGTGGTTAGGGCCTGTACCCAGGTGCTGGCTGTGTCAGAGGAGAGGAGGGAGTGTCTGTGAGAGATGTTTTAAAATCGACAAGCCTTGACAAGAGATTGGAGATGTGGGGTTGGGAGTGAGAAAGTAAATACCTGAGGATGAGGGAGTAGGCTAAGACTAGGAGGTCTCGGCAGAAGGAAAGAGAACAAGACACTGATCAGAGAAAGGAATTTTGTAGTTCAGGTTCATAGCTAGGAGTGAGGGTAAGATTTCTCAGTGATCGACTTAGGTGGAATGAAAATATAGTCCACAGGAGTTAACGAGACAGGCAAACTGGAAGACCAGAGTGCTTGAGGAGACATTGCTGATTATATTGAAGCCCTCTTCCCGACCCCACCTCACTCCCACTCCCCCAAGTATGGGAGCAGGAGTCGAGCTGGAGACAGAATTGAGAGTCAGGCTTAGAACTCTAGGAAATGAAGGAAAGTGACTTGGAGACCAATAGATAACACCAAGATATGGACAAGATGAAATAAATGAATGGACTGAACCTCAAAGGTGGAGTGGATGCTCAGTGCTGGTAGCGAGTAGAATGAATGGAAACTCCTAGAGGATTTCATTATTTTGTCTTTGTGTGGCACATATTAGACATTTAGCAAATTCTTGTTGATTTGTTGATTGACTGATCAATTGATAACTAGTGGCCATGGGGAACCAGGAATACACTTGCTTCTCCTGATCAATGTGCTAGGGAACATGAGATGTAGAACAACCAGCACTGGAGAAGATGACTCATCAGGAGAAAGCCGTATTTCCCTGAATTCAAAGAGATGGAAAGATGATGAAAAGAAGAGACAAAGTATGAAGGGAAATGCTTTGATGATTAAGTGGATTTTCTAAAGGGCACAATGAAAAGGAGGGCAGAGGAGGAAAGGGGCTGGGGAGTGGTAGATTTGATCCGTATGCCAGAGACATCAGGAGAAGGGGGTTTTGTCTGTTTTTAGTAAAATGGTTGGATTATCTCCAAAGTCCCCGCTCCTATCTTTCTGCTGACTTCCCACATCACTCACTCTTACTGTAACTTCCCCTTCTCTGTGCTGCCACTCCTCTCAAAATTCCTGCCCTCATAAAATCCTAGAATTTCAGAGGTGAGAAGGACTAGAGAGGCAGTTCTGTAGTGGATTAAAGTCAAGACCAGAGTGGAATGTAACCCTGGGAAGTCACCCAACCTTTCTCCTTTCTGGGTCTGTTTCCTCATCTGCAAAATGAACTTACTGCACTCTATCTATGACCTCTTAGAGCCCTTCTGGCTGTAAATCAATGATCCTACGACTTTTAAATTAACGATAAAAGCTTACAACCACCTTCCCAACTAGGAAGTGCAAGCATCCTCGTTTTACAGAGGCCTCCAAGAAAGAAAAGTGACATTCACTAGCTGTGGTCTGATTTGAACCCAGGTCTTCCCATTTCACATCCAGCTCCTCCGCCCCCTATAAGGGTATTTCCGTTCACCACCCACACCCACACACCCATTATAAATGCTAGAAATGAGAGGGAAAAAGAGTAGTTTACACCCCACCCAGCCCCAACCCCAGCTAATGAAGTGAAGGGTGAGATCCCACCCTGGTAACCCATCCAGCTCCAGAGAGAAGGCTTCTGACAACCGAGCTGTCTACAACTGCTGTCTCTATAAGGTACAAATTCTTGATCATTTCCTCCCTCAAAGTAATTAAAGCCTACTTCAGAGCAATTGCCCCTCCGTTGTTCAGCCTTCAAAGTGCATCACTTAATTAGCATGCTTATTACTATCATTGTCATAACCATCACCAGGGTTACCAACCCCTTCAGAACACCTGCCTAATTAAGTCCCTTTGACAACCTGCTTTTGAGTTCCATCTTAATAAAAAGACTTTACAGTCTAATATGATAAACAGCATCTACCATTCTCCTTATTCCATTATTGTATTCATTCTATTATCCTTCCACAACAGCTCCAGTTTGTAAAGCTTTCTGTCTATGAAGCAGTTTCTCACAACAACCCAGGCAAGGCGCCAAAGGCAGGGATTATTTTCAGCCATTTTATAGATGAGGAAACTGAGGCCTAGCACCATGAGATGACTCATAGTCATCAAACACTAAGTGGTAGAGTGGGGACTCAGACCCAGGGCTCTGGCCTCTTGGTCCAGCGAGCTTACCACTATACCCTGTCCCCATTTGCTTTTTTTTTTCTTTCTAACTTTAATTTTTTAAAATATTACTATTTTGGGGGATTTTAAAAAACTTTACCTTCATTTCCAAACATTTCTTTCCCTCCTCCTCTAAAGAGAGAGTCATCCTTTGTAAGGAAAGAATAAAAAAAGAATGGGGGGAAATCGATTCAGCAAAAGTAACCAACACAAAAGTAATTCAACCAAATCTGACAATATGTGTGACACTGAGAACAGTGTTGTATAAACTCTGTCCAGAGGCCTGTCATTTTGGAAATGTGTTGAGCCTGTTTTATTTGGGAAAGAGGAAGGAGACAATTTTTAATTGCCTACTGCATGCCAGGCATTGTGCTAAGCTTTTCTTTACAAATGCCATCTTATTCAATCCTCACAACCCTGGGATGAAGGTGCTATTATGATCCCCATTTTACAGCTGAGGAAACTGGGGCAAACAGAGGTTAAATGACTTGCCTAAGGTAACACAGCTGGTTAGTGTCTGAGGCCAGGTTTGAATCCAGATCTACCTGACTCCAGGGCCATCACTTCATCTACCATACCACCAAGCTAGAGATTAATTCTGTGATATTGTGGGACCTCCTATTCTCAGGGCGCACTTCCTCATCTTCTTAGTGGGCACTGTTGCAGTCCTGGGTACACAAAGTTTAAATTATAGAGCTCTGAATAGGCAGGTGGAGCATCAGTATATGGTGCATCCTGAGGAAGATAATGTTATCTGAGGGAATGCTGGGATCCCAGGAGGCTGCACAGGCTAGGGTGCCTTCACGGGATACTGTAGTACCTTTGTGGTTCATAGCAATGCTGGGTCCAGTTCCAGATCCCTCCCTTTCCTAACTCCTTTGACACTTAGCAGTTAGCATTTTATTACATCATAACTCAGGGGTTTCCAGCTTAGGGTACATAAGAATATTTAATAACTAACTATATTATCTTATTGACACTTATTCACTTTAAAAAAAATGATTTAAGAGAAAACGTGCCACAGTGGATAGAGAGCTATCCTTAGATCTAGTAAGAACAAGGTTCACATCTTTTCTTGAACATGATACTGGCGGAGTGACTGTAAGCAAGTCACTTTACATCTCAGTGTTCTAGGTAATTCCCTAAGACTGTGAATGGTAGAGAAGTTGCAGGCCTACCTTGGCTGAGGGAGTTTCTAATGCCAATGAAATATATACAGGCTTTCTCCCTATTTTATTTTTTATATATGTATCCATGGGAAACTAGAAACTTATTTTACTTGATATAGAATAGGGGGTACAGGAAGGTTTGCTGGAAGTCAAGGGGTACAGGAACCAAAAAAAATGTTGGGATCCCCTGTTCTAACCCATTCTTGAAGCCTTCACAAAGGAGCATGAGATGTTAGAGCTGTAAAGGCACTTAGCAACTGTTCAGGGGTGGACAAGGGCCACACTTGAGGACCTAGAGGGCCACATGTGGCCTTGAGGCTGCAGGTTCTAGCTCAAACCCTTCGTTTTGTAAAGACCAGGCTCTCAAAGGGGAAATGAGATGGGAGAGTAGATTAGAGTTGCTAAGTAGAAGGGGCTTGAAAAAAATATCAGAACTGGAAAAAATCTTAGAGATGTCTAGTCCAGCTTTCACATTGCAATTTGTTTATTTATTTTTTTAGGCAGTTGGGGTTAAGTGACTTGCCCAGGGTCACACAGCTTCTGAGGTCGCAATTGAACTCAGGTCCTCCTGACTTGAGGGCTAGTGTTCTATCCATTGCGCCACCTAGCTGCCCCAAACTGCCCCAAACTTTCACATTGCAAAGAGGTTACTTGTGGGCCAATAGGACCCTTAGTGACAGGTATTATGGCTTCTTCTTTTTTCATATCCATCATATCCTTCAGCACAGTCCTGGATACATTGTAGGTGATCAAATCACAGCTTGCAGATTCAATTTCTTTCTTTTTTAAAATTTTTATAATTAAGAAAATTCTTTTGTATCCCTCAATCTCCCCTAAGCAGGGAGTCAACCCTAGTAACAAAGATTTAAAAAGAGAAAAAAAAGTAGTTCAGTGAACCAGCCGAGAGCAGCTTATACAATATTCCACACCCACAGTGCCCCACTTCTATAAAGAGGAGAGGGAGGCTAGTAACTTGTTTTTCTCTCTTTTTTATGTAGGATGGGGGAAAGAGTGGTGCTCTTCTCTTGGAAGCCTCTGCACACAAGACCTAGTCCAAATGTACTTTGGTGATTTGAGCTAAAGTGATTTGAGTAACTGATGCTAAAGCTAACTGTACTCTGGTTGATTGTAGGTTTAAAATGTGAAAGGCAAGGGGAAGGGGTCTAGTTCAATAGCCTGATGAATTTCACAGCCAAATTAAGGGGAGTTTTCAAGATAGAAATTGATTGCCATCTGTTTCAGTGTGAGAGGCAGCAGCCCAAGGACGTCCAATGCCCCTGAGCTGGGTTAATGAGATTCTGTTGTGAAAGGGTCACTTCAAAATGAAGTTGAGTTCAGCTGAAGTCGCATTAGTGCTAAAAAAAAAAAATAGATTCGGGAATCCTCAATCTTATAATTTTCATTTTCTGGAATTAGATTTGATGACTATATTTTAACTTAGTATTTCAGTTCATCTAAAGTTGATTATTTTCTTTCTGTACAGTCATTGGCTGTGTACCCTTGATATAGAAATTCAGCATGTCCCTTCATTGTGGCATAATTGACTTATGGAGTTTTTATTCTAAAAATGCAGAATAAAGACTATTCTGAAAATTTTGGGGTAAGGGGACGGAGGGCTATCCATTTGGGCTGGAATCACAAGGTAAAGGCCCAACAGAACCGAGCCCTGTTTGGACAGGGGGTGTTTTCTATTGTCTTTAAAGCCTCTGCGCCTAGCACAGTGCCTTGACTATAGAAAGTGGTTAATTCTTGTCGGATTGGACTGGATCAGATTAGAAAGGTGTCTGAGAATAAGTGAGGGGAGGGAACAAGGATGCAATGAAACCTCAAGCAATGCTGTAGTTACCTTAGAAAATATCTTCCTACACAAAAATAGCAACCAGCAAGCATTTATTGAACGCCTATCAATCAGTCAATCAACACACATTTATTGAGCATCTACCCTCACTGTGCTAGGATCTGAGGATTCAAAGACAAAAATTAAAATAGTCCCAGCCCATCAGGAGCTACGTTTTATGGAGGAAACCACTACTTATTAGTAAGTACTTAAGTTATAAAAAGTAATTTCTAGGGGGCATTAGTAGCTTAGGAAGATCTTTTGTAAGAGGCAGTACTTAGCTGAGTTTGAGGAGAAGCTAGAGATTCTAAGAGAAAGAAGGAAAGGCATCCCAGGCATGGGGCACAGTCTATGCAAAGGCACAGAGGTAGGAAATGGATCGTTGTTCCCTAGAAATAGTTAGTCAGATTGGTTAGAATGTAGAGTGCACATAGGGGGAGCAATGTGTGATGCCTTGGAAGGTTAGCAGAACTGAGAAGGGCCCTAAACGCAAAACAGAGGAATTTATATTTCATCCTAGAGGCAATAAAGAGTTTCTCAACCCTCTTGAGCAGAGAATTGACATGGTAAAGTCTGTGCTTTAGAAATATCATTTTAGTGGCTGTGAGGAAGCTAGATTGGAGAGGGGAAAGATTTTGAGTCAGGGAGACCAATTAGTGCTCTATTTTCCCCAGTAATGTGGATTATTTAAATTTCTTTTTTCTTTTGAACTTAGAATGGGTATTTCCATATACATAGTAGAATTAAAAAAAAAAACTCCACCTGAAGTTATAAATCTATTATATACTGCTTGCTTTTCTTTTTACATATAAATAATATAATATATGATATAATGTAATATAACATAATTATTATATTCAACATGTGACTTTCAAAGAGGTCCTACTTATTTGTGATTCTTTCTGGCATTCTGTGCATTAAACAGATGTTCTCTTCTTTCTTTAATGGTATGGATTCTATAGACTACATGGCAGATGGGACTATTGATGTTACCTTGTTCAGTGATCTGTTGAGCATCGACATAAGGTGGTATATGGAGATACTTGTTTGCCAAAGGTTTTGGCAGCAGCATTAAGGAAGATATTCCACCTGAGATCCAACGAAAACAATATTTATCTTAATGATGGCAAAATTCTCCAAATGCTCTATTTCCAGATGAAATCCTACTAATTGCATTGAACCACATTGGGAAAGGCCATGATAATGAAAAAGAATAGTCAAAACATCCGCACTAGAAAAACAAAATGGATGAAAAAATGTACCTTGCCTAGATTATGACATTCAGCTAAATGTTACATCCAGCATGTAGAATTAGTCCATCAATAATTGTACCTTGGGGGGCAGCAAGGTGGCACAGTGGATAGAGCACCGGCCCTGAAGTCAGGAGGACCTGAGTTCAAATCCGGCCTCAGACCAAATACTTGAAACTTACTAGCTGTGTGACCCTGGGCAAGTCGCTTAACCCCAGTTGCCTTAATTAAAAAATAATAATAATTGTACCTTGGTCAAGTGTTGAGGTGGATAATGAGATGGAATTCAATAGGAGGTAGGTATCAAGCTGATTTATGTTTGGGAAATTGTATTTTTCTTTCAGTTACTCCAAACTGCTTACTTCTCTAACAATCCATCTATTTTATTTATGAACATTATTCTGTTCATGTGAATCATGGAACTCCACTACCTCAGAAGAATTATGATCACAATTAATCCAGAAGGCTCTAGAAAGATTCATGCTGGGTACAAACATCATTTAGCATGTTACTAGTCATAAATTATAGGATCACAGACCTAGAGCCAAAAGGGACCTCAGAGATCACCTAGCCCTTTTTACAGATGAGGCTTCAGCTGGCCCAGAGAAAATGAGTTGGCCAGGGGACAACTAGGTGGCGCAGTGGATAGAGCACCGGCCCTGAAGTCCGGAGGACCGGAGTTCAAATTCGGTCTCAGACCAAATACTTGAAACTTACTAGCTGTGTGACCCTGGGCAAGTCACTTAACCCCAACTGCCTAAAAAAAAAAAAATGAGTTGGCCAAAGTCTCATTAATGATGCCCTGTGTATAAGAAGTGGTATAAAGGAAATTTTGAGGATGTGGGCTGGGCAGGTAGTAAAAATGAGTGAAAACAGAGAGAACATGAATGGCTACTGGGGCTACCAGGTGATCAAAGGAAAAGGTAAAAGGAAGGCCTCCCTCACACTGAGTAGATTGTTCATGGGAAACTCAGACAAGTTACCCATCATCCAAAGGGTAGAGGAGTTATGGGCTGGAAGCAGGCAAGATACATTTTCCTTGGTTTAGGACACTGAATCAAATGCCCCATGATTCAAGTGTGGCTTACTTTTACTAGGACACTATCTAAAGGGAAGAGATGGGATGAGGCTCACCTTTGTCCTTTAAGGTATCTGCTTTTGGCTGCCTTCTCATGGTCGCCCCCTGGAGCTGCTTACACCTCTTTGGAGGTGCAACTGGCACTGAGGGGATGGGGGGGGCAGCATAAGACACCACTCAAGCCCATTTATGCCCATGACAGCTTTGGTCATCCTGTTTCTTGCCTGGCTTTCAGCCTACCAGATACTGTGAATGCAAGTCCAGAAGAGATCTGGGCCAGAGCCTTCCTTAGCTGGTAGAGTCAAAGATCAAGAAAGAACATGCCCCCTCTACCTCCATGCATGTTCTCCACTCCTAGGATAGCATATACTCCAGATGCATGGGGACCACTCCTCTCAGGCCCTTTACAGGCAGGCCTGGTTTTTGTTGTTGTTGTTTTTTGGCAATTGGGGTTAAGCGACTTGCCCAGGGTCACACAGCTAGTAAGTGTCAAGTGTTTGGTCTGAGGCCAGATTTGAACTCAGGTTCTCCTGACTTCAGGGCCAGTGCTCTATCCACTGAGCCACCTAGCTGCCCCAGGCAGGCATGTTTGCCAGTGTGAAAATAACTCACATTTATATAGCACTTTAAGCATTTTCCTCTATTGGTTACAATGATCTTGTGAGGTAGGTAGTATTATTATCCCCTTTTTTACAGATGGAGAAATTGAGGCAAAGAGGTGAAATTATTTGCCCAGGTTCACTGCCAATATTAGAGCTGGGATAAGAGTAACTACTTATGTTCCTATACTTTTTTACATGCATTATTTCATTTGATTTTCACAAAAGCCCTGTAAACTTGGCAAGTTAGGAATTATAATTCCAACATATAGATGAGGAAACTAGCCAAGAAAAAAGGTCCACTGACTTGTTCCAGAGTCCCTCAACAAGGCAGTAGCAGAGCTTACAGGTGAACCTCGGTTTTTGTGTCCAATGTCCTTCTACCAAACGGGCAGGGCTGAGCCAGAAACAGCTGCACTTGGTATGAATTCTTCCCTTTTTGGTACAGACCGGCTGTACCAAGGTTTTGTTTATTTGTTTGTTTGTTTTGACTAGGTAAAGAGGCCATTTTCTGCCTTACTTCTTAATTGCTTTAATTCAGCCTTAATTGCTGAATGGTCATTGCCTCAGTCAAACTGAAACCTGTTAAGCTTGAAAAGGCCAAGGTCTCCAGTGCATCCTGGGCCATCTGCAGTTGTCCTGATCTATATCTGGCACTGGACCCAGATGGCTCCAGAGGAGAAAGTGAGGCTGGTGCCTTTGCACAGCCCTCCCTCACTTCAATCCAATTTATTTGCATGTTATGCTATCACCTCCCTCCTGCCACGGTCCTCTTCAAGAATGAAGAGAATGAAGGACAAACAATAGACAGAGGAGTTGTGATTTGCATTGATAGAGGGAGCCCCCACATCAAAGAAAACAGAGATGTTTCAGATAGTCAAAGTAAGCGAATTGTGGATGGTTCACACTAATCATGGATTGACTTAGTACCAGAGTCAGAAGGGATCTTAGAATATAAAACGGCTCTGCCTAACAGAGCTGGGCATTCTACGAATGAGTGAATATTAGAGCTGAAAGTGACTCTAGAAGATAAAACATTAGAGCTAAAAGGATCTTGGACTATAGAGCTACTAAAATGCCAGAGCAGGAAAGGGCCTTCAAAGTAACCTAAATGAAATATCTGATTTTACAGAAAACTGATGACCAGAGAGGGAGAATGACCTGTGTAAAGTCACACATTGAGTCAGTGGCAGAGACTATAACCTAGGTTTCTTGATTCACAGTTCAGTTCTCTCTCCATTATAGTGTGTGGTCTCTCCAGAGTACAGAGAGTCTGCCATTTTTACTTTCCTGGCTAACCTAATTTTTGCTTCTCTAGATGGTGCTAGGTGGCAAAGTTAATAGAGCATTAGGCCTGGAGTCATGAAGACTTGATTTTAAATCCTACTTGGGACACTTACCAGCTTTGTGACCCTGGGCAAGTCACTTAAACTGCCTCAGTTTCCTCAGCTATAAAATGGGGATCATTATGGCATCTATTTCCTAGGGTTGTAGTGAGGATCAAATAAGATTATATTTGTAAAGCGTTTGGCACTCACTACGTGCTGACACATAGCAGGCACTTAATAAGTGTATGTTTCCTTCCTTCTTACTCCCCCTTTCTCTCCTTTAGGAAGCTGCACCCTTAGGTAACTAGGAGAGGTGCAATAGGGGTAACATCCCCGGAATGACAAGCAGGGGACTAGAGGAAGTCAATATAGTTTGTTCAAAATGAGCGGTGGTGGCTCCATCATTCACAGTAGCCTCCTAATTACTACTTTGTGCAATCAGATTTTGAGCTAGCAGGATCTTTCAAAGCCATCCCTTCATTTTGCAGATAAGGAAATTGAGGCCAGAGAGGTAAAGTATGCCCAAAGTCATACAAGTAGTGTGTGGCAGAAGCTGCCATTTGAGCCCTGCTCCTCTTGACTCCAAATCCAGGATTTTTTTTCTCTGTACCATACTGTTTCCATAGAAGGTCAGAGTTGGAAAGAGTCAGCCAGTGATAACCTAGCATCCTTGTCCAACCCAGGGCAGAGGAAAGAACAGTGGGTTTGTAGATAGGATACATGGGTTCAAACCCTGTTCTCTCACTTACTAGCTCTATGACCTTGGCTGCCATACAACTTTGGGGGAGTATTCTCTTTCACAATACAGCTAGGATGTAAGAAACTATGATTATTTTGTCTTTTTTGTCCTTAGCCTCTACCTAACCCAGTGCTTAACACAACACTTAATAAATGCTTAAGGATCTTTGACTCTACTAGCTTCTTTCCAGCTCTAGAGCTTCTAGTTCTATGAAACCCTTCATTTTTACAGAGGAAGAAATTGAGACCAGAAAGAGGAAATTTAATAATTTAATATAATTTAATAAAGCCATACATCTATTTAGTTGTTAGGGCCAGAGCCAGACCCAGGACTCCTCTTTCATTGCATGATGGCTCTGCTGAGTAACTTAAAAGCCAAAATAAATTTAGTGATTCTAGGAGAACCAAGAATTATCTCCTGGCAAGGAAGTTTTGCCATCTGTTAAATGGGGGCGATAGACAAGTGCCTTCCAAGTTCCAAGGTCCAGTAGGAGCTGGGAAAGGCAGGAGCGGGTTTCTTTTTCATCCAGGCCCACACCTTGGCTAAACAAGTTTGTGCTCAGAGAAGCAGTTGGGCCTCCGGCACAAGGACTCAAGCTTGTTTGGATTTTTGTGTTAAATGTTTTTTTTTTTTTTATCCTGGTTGTCTTCCCCAAGGCAGGGAAGTGCCTGTCTCGCATTCCAGAGCCCTAGGGAGCCGGAACCTGGTAGGTTGGTCAGGATCCAGATTAGCTAATCCTGCTGGTTGCAGCTGCGGTACCCGCTGCGTGCCAGCCCGAGCCCAAGCCTGTGCCCGCAGGCGTTCTGCCCCTCCAGTCCGTACTGCTAGTGCTACGGAGCAAGAGGAAATGGGTCACCGGATTCAGAGATAGAAGGTTCCTTAGAGATCACATCTATTCCAACACCTTCCGTTTACAGTTAGGGAAACTGAGTCTCAGAGAAGAGAAGAGACTTGACCGATGTCACAAAGACAAGCGATAGCAGAATGGGGATTTGGACCTAGGGCTTCCGACTCCGGATCCTGGGCACTTGGCGTTCATTACCTACAGCACAGGTCCTCTCTGGTCCGAGATGCGGAGCCGAGAGTTTAGCGTCTGTCCAGCGTGAGGCCCAGGGATTGGGGCTGGTTGGGCAGGGGCGGGCCCCGGTATATTGCCCCCTCCCTCCGCCCCTCCTCTCGCAGCTCCTCGGGGGCCGGGGCTGGGGCGGGGGCTGGCCGACGTGGCGCGGGCGCAGCCGGGGATCAGGCGGGGAGGAGATACCCAGAAAGTTTGCGGAGCGGCGGCGGGGCCGCACCGAGGGATGCGCTCCGCTCTCCCTGCCGCCCCCGACCAAGTCGGGTCTCCCGGCACTGCCGAGCCCGGCTAGCCATGGGTAAGTAAGAGGCGGCCCCGGAGCGAGGGGAGCCCCGACCCTCGGCTCAGCTCCCTCCCAGGGCTTCACCAAACTCGGGGGGATCCCCATGAGGCCGTGCCCCCAATTCCCACCGCTCCTCCCAAACTCTGTGGGCTCCTGGGCCCTCCTCCCCTGGGACCCCCTGGCCGCCTCTTCGGGCTCCACCCTCTTTCCTCTCCCTATTTTCCTCTCCCCACTTCCCATCCACTCACTTCCTCCTATGCCCCAACTCCCATCCTGGGAGATAACCCGAGTTTACCCAAGTGCCTGATTTTGTCCCAGTCCCGATTTTACAACTACCATTGCTAATGCACATTTTCATAGCGCATTAAGGTTTACAAAAGCACTCTTCTTAAAACAACCGGTGAGATTGTTCAAGTATTCAGTTACCCCAGATACTCCACTTAATCTGTGATCTCATGAACTTGGATATTCCCTCCAGCCATCTATCTATGCCTGGCCATCCTTCACTCTTGTCCATGTTGTCCCAAAAACCTCCTCAAGAGGAGTTCTACCCAAACTACTGGAGTCTACCTTATCCTCTCTGTGTCTGTCTCTCTGTCTTTCTGTCTGTCCCTGTGTGCGTGTCTCTCTCTCTCTCTCTTCCTAATCCCCTCCCTCCCTTTCTCCCTCCCCACCATGACCGTATGTTCCAACCACCTATGCAGATCCATAAACCATAACTTACATTTTAGCAAATTTCCTAAATTTTGCCTTCAACCTAAGTCTTCTGGATTCCAAATCCTCTTGTCTGTTTATTGTCCAATACTCCACACCCTCTCCTCTCCATTTTAAAGGTGCAGAAACCAGCCTCAAAGAGGTGGTTCATGACTTCAAAGTCCAAACCCATGTTTCTTATGTCTTCAGATCCAGGGTTCTTTTCCTTATACCACTTTAGGATCATTTTTTAAAAAAAGGCAGTTGGGGTTAAGTGACTTGCCCAGGGTCACACAGCTAGTAAGTGTCAAGTGTTTGGTCTGAGCTCACATTTGAACTCAGGTCCTCCTGACTTCAGGGCTGGTACTGTATCCGCTTCGCCACCTAGGGATCATTTTTTTTTTAAGAGCCTGGATCTCCTGACTAGGCTGGAAGCAGAGCTACCACTTCTGGGTCTGCTGTAGATGGCAATGGAACTTTGACCTGCTCCAGTTCTGACCTGGGTCAGTTGGACCCTTAGGCAGCCTGATGGCTGCCTGTATCCATGCCAGGCAATGTAGATACTAAATCAGTTTTAGTTCTATTGCAGCTAAACTGCAGCTCAGAATTCTCAAACTCCAAAGATCTAAGGGCCTCAGTCTCTCCAGGAGCCAAGATTAAAAGCCTGGGTGCTACATCTAGCTTCTCTTATTCTAAAGAGTAAATTAAGATTTAGAGAAGTGAATTTACTTGCCTGGGGTCAGAGAGGTAATAAGTAGCAGAAGCTGGATTTGGAATCAGAGAATGGGTTTTAGAGTAGCCAGTGTGGTCAGTCTGGTCCTGAACTGTCCACAGAGAAGGCTGCCCATGCTGTATTCACAGCTAGTAACTTTCCATTGCTGCTACTCAAGAGGTAAGAAGCTTTTCCAATGTCAGTCTTTGCTTCTTTAGTTCTGCTTCCCTTGTCTAAAGTAGAGTGGTTATGTGTCATGTGGCTAGAGCCCTGGACTTGAGTCAAGGAGACCTGAATATGAGTCCTGCCTCGGGTACTAACTAGTTATGTGACCCTGAGCAACTTAACTCTCCTCTATCAGGCTCAGTTTTCTCATATATAAAATCTGGATATTTGCGCCCATCCCACAGAGTTGTTGTAAGGATCAGATGAGATCATATTTGGAAAGCACTTTGCATGCTATACAAAGTACTTAAAGTACTATATAAATGCTAGCTATTATTATTAGAATGATCTCTGCACATAATGGATGCCCAGTGAGTTTAAAACTACTTCTGTGCGTTGAAGGAAAAACTCAGAGTACACATCGTTATTCAAACAGGCTATTGACAGCTGTTCAATTGAATCTGTTTGAGTAGTTATAACAAGTAGGTATGTCAGTTTTATGGTCATTTCTCTTACCTTCTGATTCCTACCTTACTCTCAGTTTTAATGAACAGCTCTCTCCCTCAGCCCCATCACACCCAAAGGAAATGACATTCTTTCTGGCTGGTTGCTTCAGGCCTTACTCAGGCAGAACTCTGGTTCAGTCGGCAGGTTCCCCACCCCTGAGAGTTCTAGAACTCTGTGATATCTCACTCCTCACCTGCCATTCCAAGAGATCTTGCCTAAACTAAGCCCTCTTTTCTGGGCCCTTTAATTATATGGTAGAGTCAGGTCTTCTGACAATAAGACCAATGCCCTTGCCCCAGTTTCTAACTATCCTGGCTCTGGGTATCTAATGTGCTTCTCCTCCTCCTGCTCCTCCCTCACCCCCTCTCACCAGGTCCTCCAGTCTGGAGAATTTTCTTTTCTCTCCATCTCTGCACTTAAACATAACATCTGTTCCCCACCCCGACCCCCACCCATGCCATTTTTGCCTCTAACTGGGTTGTCTTCCAAAGATGTCTATTACAACTGTATTATTGCGTTAGCATATTAGCATAGCCGTTAGCATACTGCATGAACATTTTCTCTGGATCCTGCCTCAGTTAGGCAAGGATACATTCTAAAGTTCACCTTATTTGGTTAACATTTTTCTAGTTTTTCAAAACTTTCAAAACTTCCTTGTATACAGTTTGGGCATGGATCTTTTGGGGCCACCAGCAGTGAGCAAGAAAGGTCTGATTGAGATCATAAGGCCTCCCTGTAGGGTTTTCTGGTTGGACTTTATTGACAGTCAACGTGATGTTGACATTTCTTTCCCTTTGGCCCTGTGAGGAGCCAGGAAGTTGCATACTTTGTGCTTTCACTGTGGCCATTCATGACCTGGAAAAAGAATAAGAAAATGTCAAAGTGGGAAGGGACTTGAAAACATAGAATGTGAGAACCAGAAGCATATAGCATTCAAAGCCAGAGCTGGAAAAACCTTAGAACATGGAATGTCAGAGCCAGAAAGGACTGTAGCCTAAAGAATGCTGGAACTGTAGGGGCCTTAGAACGTGAATTGGTCAGAGCCAGAAGGAATCTTAGGCTATAGAATGCCAGAATTAAGGGACCTGATAGCATGGAATGCTGGAGCTAGGAATTTAAAATATAGACTGTTAGAACTAATGGAGAATTAGACCATGAGCTTATTGTATCTGAGCTACAGGGACCTTAGAACATAGAATGTCAGAGCTATATTTGGATCTAGAATGTTAGAGCTAGAATTCAGTTCAATTCAACAATTATTTATCAAATGCCTACTAGGTACAAGGGTACTGGGCTGGGTGCTAAGCATACAAAGACAAAAATACCATAGCTCTTGCCCTGTAGAAGCTTACATTGGGGGTGGGGTGGTGAAGGTGATTACAATATGTAAAAAAGTAAATATTAGTAGAGGGGAAATTGACTGGCTGTCATGGAAAAGGTGCTTGAGCACAATCTTGAAGGGAAATCATAATTTTGAGAGGCAGGGATGAGGAAGGAGTGTATTTCAGGCAGAGAAAATTGCTTGTGGGAATGCACTGAAGTGAAAGCTGGCAGAATGAGTTTGGGAAGCAGCTAGCAATTCAGTTTGACTAGAATGTAAATGTCAGAAAAGGGAGTAGTATGAAATAAGACCAGAACATTTTGGGGCAGCTAAGTGGCACAGTGCATAGGACATCAGCCCTGGAGTCAGGAAGACCTGAATTCAAATCTAGCCTTAGACACTTACTAGCTTATGTGACACTGGGCAAGTCACTTAACTCCGATTGCCTCAAAAAAAAAAAAAGGAAAGAAAGAAAGAAAATGTAGAAGAAAGAGAGAAACAGAGTGAAGCAGGCGGAGGAGTCATTAAAGGTTTGTGAGCAAGAAAGTTACATGGTTATGCCTATGTCTTTAGATCATTTTGGTGGCTTGTTAGTTTGGGAGAGGTAGAGATTGGTTGCAGAGAAACCTTTTAGGAGGCTGTTGCAATAAGAGGTGATGAGGGCCTGAGCTAGGATGGTGACAGAGTGTGTGTGTGTGTGTGTGTGTGTGTGTGTGTGTGTGTGTGTGTGTATACATGTGAAGAAACATGTTAGAATTAACAGTCTCCTCAACTGACGAGCTGCGGGAAAGGAAGTGAGGAAGAAGGGCCAGTGAATTAAATAATATAGTAAAACCTTGATTAATTAGAACCTTTGGATTCCTGGGATTAGAATGGAGGTGACACTATGAAAAAGAAGAAAATGACAAGAAAATATAAGCATTTATTTAAAAAAAAACCACCAATGATTTATTAAAATAACAGCAATGTTAATACCTAGCATTTATATAACTCTCTAAGGTTGGCAAAACATTTTATGTATGTTATTTCATTTAATTTGGATTTAATCTAATAAGCCCATGAGGTAGGTGCTATTATTATTACCATTTTACAGATGGGGAAAAAGAAGCAAATGGAGATTAAGTGACCTGCCCAGGGTCACATAGCTAGTAAGTATCCAAGGCCAAATTTGAACTCAGGTCTTCCTGACTCCAGGCTCTGGGCTCTAGTCACTGCACCTTCTAGCTGTCTAACTAGGAGAACAAATTATGATCCCCATTTTTTTGATTCTAAGTCTAGCACTATGCCACCTAGGTCACAAGGAGTGGTTTGAACTCCGCCCATGGTTCCATCTTTTCCATTTCCTCACTGTGTGACCTTAAGAAAGTCTTTTCTCCTTTCTGTGCCTTAGTTTTCTTAACTATAAAAATCATGGGTTGGACTTAATGATTTTGGCTGTAGTATCCATATTTTGTGTCTATAGCTTTAGACACAAGTTATTAAGTAGAGTAATCACCTGGGGGGTCTAGGAGATCCCTTCCATGAAAAACAGCTTCCGTTATGTTAAACATACTCTATTTACTGAGGCAGGAAAAGGCACCTTTTAGCAAGATTTTCGATAAACTTCAAACAGAAGCAGTTGCATTATTTAATTCAGTTAACCAAGAAATTCTGATATGCAGAAGCCCCCGTTCCCTATTATCAGAGGACTCACTAAGAAATATTGCCTCCCTTGCCCAGGCCATGAGAGGCAGAGGCAGCTCTTGGAGCCCATAATTTTCTTCTTTGCCTTTCAGGACTGCATTCTCCTGTCCTTCTGTTGTGTGCCTCTGTCTCCTTGCTGGGAGGACTGACTTTTGGCTATGAGTTGGCCATCATCTCTGGGGCATTGCTGCAGTTACAGTTAGACTTTGGGCTCAGCTGCTTTGAGCAGGAGGTCCTGGTGGGGACCCTGCTCCTTGGAGCTCTCCTAGCCTCCTTAGTTGGAGGGTTCCTCATCGACCGGTATGGGAGGAAGAAAGCCATCTTATTTAGCAATGTTATGCTGCTGGCTGGCAGCCTGAGCCTGAGCCTGGCAGGCTCCCTGGCCTGGCTGGCCATGGGCCGAGGCACAGTGGGCTTTGCCATCTCTCTGTCCTCCATGGCCTGCTGCATCTACGTCTCAGAACTGGTGGGACCTCGGCATCGGGGTGTGCTGGTGTCCCTGTATGAAGTGGGCATAACCGTGGGTATCCTGGTCTCCTACGCTCTCAACTACGTGCTTGCTGACACAGTGCAGGGCTGGCGGCACATGTTTGGCTGGGCAGCTGCCCCGGCCCTCATGCAGTCTCTCAGCCTCGTGTTCCTTCCACCAAGCCTGGTTCCACAATGCAAGTCTGAATCGGAGACCCATAAGGGCCTCATTCCCCTCCAAGGCCTCGAGGAAGCCCCAGAAACCACAGCCGGCCCCAACAGGAAGAATCAGTACTCTTTCTTCAGCCTATTCTGGGCCAAGGCTAACATGCGGGGCCGGACGGCCGTGGGCCTGGGCCTCGTGCTCTTCCAGCAGCTCACCGGCCAACCCAATGTGCTCTGCTATGCATCTACCATATTCCGCTCTGTGGGTTTTCGAGGGGGCTCTTCAGCCACCCTGGCTTCTGTGGGCCTTGGAGGGGTGAAAGTGGTTGCTACATTGGTGGCTATGGGACTGGTGGACCGTGCTGGGAGGAGGGTGCTGCTGATGGCTGGCTGCGCTGTCATGGCCGTCTCGGTCAGCGGCATTGGGCTAGTTGGCTTTACTGTGTCGATGGACCCCACCCAGGGCTGCCACATGCCTGCTGGGGCACTCAACACAACCTCTGCCTCCAGGCTTCCTGCCTTTCAGGTAGACCCCAGCCTGCCTCCTCTCCAAGGGGCCAGCAGGAACCAAGGGAGTTCAGGCTATGCCAACACAAGATTTACTTCCTTAAAGATGGACACATCTGGTCCCAAAGCTAGAGGGACAGTTGCTAATTCCCCTGGGGTTCAGGGAACTGTTCCTCCAACTCACGGCACACTGGCATATGGCGCCAATAACCTGGTTACCGACTCCTCGACCCGCGAACACAAGGTCTTAAACTGGATCGCCTTATTCTGCATGATGGCATTTGTGAGCGCCTTTTCTTTTGGATTTGGACCAAGTAAGTGCATGCAACCAGGCCTGCCCTTAGCTACTCCTAGCCTCAAGGAATCCTCAGAACCCATCCTAGTAGTGGTGATTGAATCCAGTTTTACGTATAGGCAGAGTAGGTAGCCCCTCATCTGTCATGATTGCAGAGGGACCCCTGAGATTTCCTCCCATCTGGAAATCTCTCCCCAGCATCAGCCATCCTGAAATTCCACTAGTCATTTCTCTGGATAAATAAACCATTCCTTGGAGAGAGAAAACCCAGTCATTCTCTAAGTCTTTATTAGAGAGAAAGTGGAGTGGAGAATGTTCTAAGTGATGTGGAGTCGGGAAACCTGGGTCTGAACCCTGGCTCTGATGCCTGTTAGTGTTGTGACCACCATGGGCAATTCACTTCCCTTCTCTGTAAATGGGCATAATGATAGTGACATTACCTCCACAATTACAAATGAGATCATGTGTGCAAACCACTTTGCAAAACTTAAAACACTGTAAGAACATTAGCTATTGTCATCATCATCATTACCTTCTTCCCCTAAACTCACAGGGTTGTGAGGAGAATGTCTTATAAACTGTAAAGCACAGTAGAAATGTGAGTTATTGACCAGGTAATAGTATCAATCACCCCTTACCTTTATATAGTACTTTACCTGCCATGGGTTAGCTTCACAACTTTATGAGATAGTACAAATATTAGTATACCCATTTCATAGAAACAGAAACTGAGACTTAGAGAATTAAAGTATCTTGTGACAGATCTGGGCATATGAATCCTGACTCTGTCTATAGAGCTCTTTTCACCCTTTTGTGAAGCCTCCTAGGAGGACCTAGGGGCAGTACAAGAACACCAAATGCCTATGCCAGGAGATGCTACAAAAGCCCCCCAAAAGGATTGTACATTTAGAGCTGGGAGGTACCTTTGCAGTCATCTAGACCAATCTCTTCATTTTACAGACCAGGAGCTTAGGCCACGAGGATTAAAGGGCCCAAGGTCACGTGGGTAGTAAGTAGGAGAAATGGGATAAAACATTTTTTTTCTTATTGACTTAAAAAAAAATTTAACAATAGGCATTTCCACATACAGAGAGTGAAACTACAGGTCTCTGTCATGCACGGCTTGCTCTGCTTTCTGAATATATAACAAATTTAACCTCTAGCTTTCAAAGCTGTCCTGCTTGTCTACACTTCTTTGTGTTCTCTTCATAGAAGTAGGATTTGAACCCAAGCCCTGATTCCAATTCTCACACATTTTCTACCATACCACACTACCTTAGCACCAGGTTAGTTATTAGGGCACAGCAAACTGGCTTCATCTAGGAGGTAGCTGTGCTGCTGGGCAGGGGCACTAGAAGCAGCATCAGGAAATGACTGGGTTTTGATCGCATCTCTGGCAGCTTTTTACCATGTGACCTTGAGCAAATCTCTATTTTCTAGTCTATAAGGAGACACCTGATTAGAATGGGCAGGCGTTACATGAGGTAGTAAAAAGAGCAAATCACCGGGAGTCTGGAGAACTGGCCTCTGGAGGCCTGAACATGCCTCCATCTTGGGCAAGGGACCCTTCTGAGCCTGACAGATGAAGGGAAGGGACTTCATGACTAAGTTCTAAGATGCTTTCCAATTCTGACATTCTGTGCTCTATGTTAAGAGGTCTTTTTTCAGCTCTATGTTCTGTATTCTTTTTTTTTTTTTTGTCTAGGCAATGAGGTTCAGTGTCTTGCCCAGGGTCACACAGCTAGTAAGTGTTATGTATCTGAGGCTGGATTTGAACTCAGGTCCTCCTGAATCCAGGGTTTGTGCTCCATCTACTACGCCACCTAGCTGCCGCACATTCTATATTCTGAGTCCTTCCCACTTTAATATTCTATGTTCTATCTTCTAAGGCCCTTCTAGCTCGAATATTCTATGTTTTGTGTTCAATTTCTAAGGACCCTTCCAACTCTAATATTATGTTACCATATGTTCTAAATACCCTCCATCTTTAGCATTCTATGTTCTGTGCCTTCCTTTCTAACTCTATTACTAAATGCTATACATTACAAAGTCCTTCATATTTTGGTTATTCCTCCCCAGACCCTATAGTACAGCCCCATTTTATAGATGGCAATGCATAAATTTGACCTAAGCTTAGGTCATAGACTATTAGGGCAGGGAAGGGCTTTAGGCATCATTGAGTCTTTTGTTGTTTTTCAGTTGTGTATGACTCTTCGTGACTTCATTTGGGGTTTTCTTGGCAAAGATACTGGACAGGTTTGCCATTTCCTTCTCCAGCTTATTTGACAGACAAGGAAACTGAGGCAAACAGGGTTGAGTGACTTGACCAGAGTCACACAGCTGGTAAATGTCTGAGGCTGGATTTTAATTCAGGTCTTACTGATTCCAGGCCCAGCGCTCTATCCACTGAGCCACCTAGCTGCCTTTCATCATTGAGTCTAACCTTATTTTATAGATAGAAGAAAAATCAATCTTAGAGAGAAAGTGACTTGACTAAAGTCACACAGTGAATTAATGGTAAAGTTGAGACTTGAACCAAAGTCCTTTGACACCCAAATCACTGTTCTACAGTCTCTTTGCATATCAGTAAGCTAATAGTAGCATTTATATAATACTTACTATATGCCAGGGTACTGTGCTAAGTGCTTTACAAATATTATGTCATTTGATTCTCACAACCTACCTGAGAAGTTGGCTATTATTATCCTAATTTTAAAATTGAAGAAATTGAGGCAAACAGAGGTTAAGAGACTTGCCCAAGGTCACGCAGCCATTAAGTATTTGAGACCAGATTTGAACTCAGTTTTTGTTGACCCCAGGCCCAATGTTCTATCCATTGTGACACCTAACTGCTCAAAGAAAGGCTTTGTGACCCAAAATAATAAATTGTAGAATTTGATAAACCAGGAGTGGTAGGGAGGGGGAGATTTTCAGGACATGATGACCTGTTCTGTGCACCCCAGATCACACTGGGCAGGCAGCTACTTACTTCATCTATAGATAAGAGGTGACACAACATTCTGCTCTCCAGGTAGAGGTTCCATCTGACTATACAGGTTTCTCCTCCCTTTCTTCCCTTGGTCTTAATGATTGTGATCCTTGTTTACCCTTAGGGTGGGATATGGGAGTGAAAGCTCACAAGCTCTGAACTCTGGTTCTAACCCTGGTGAGTGTGGGGCTGCCTTTTCCTTTTCCCCAATCCAGTGCTATTTTCTTTACTACTTGGCCCAGAGCCATTCCTACACCTAGCGCTCAGCCACAGATCTCGTATTCAGTTTAGCCCTTTAAGGATGACTTGACCTGAATCCTCCCCCATCCCATCTCTCTCCTAGTCACCTGGCTGGTCCTCAGTGAAATCTATCCAGCTGAAATCCGAGGACGGGCATTTGCCTTCTGCAATAGTTTTAACTGGGCTGCCAACTTGCTGATCAGCCTCTCCTTTCTGGATCTGATTGGTGAGTAACTGTCCTTAAGTCAATTTGCCTGTAGGAGAGTGGCAAGCATGGGCTTTGTCAGTGTCTGGGGGCCCTGGATGTCAGGGGTATAGGTAGGTGGGTATTTGTTACTGGCTGACATGGTATGAAATGGGGACTGGGGATAAGGGAATAAAATCCTTCTTCCTTTGTGAAACCATAATTGAAAAAGTTCTGTATAGTGTTATTTCAATTTAGTTCAAGTCAACATTTATTAACTGGAATCAGGTGACCTAGGCTCTAGAACTAGCTTTGTAGGTTCTCCTTCCTCATCTCTACCTTCTGACTTCTCTGGCTTTCTTCAAGTCCCAGCTAACAATCCTACCTTTTAGCAAGTGCTTCTTAAACTATGGGTTGCAACCCCACATGGGGTCGTGAACATTGGGCAACAGTAAAAGGTTTCTGAATGTGCAACAACCAAAATTTAATTCAAAATCAATGTAATGAATCCAAGGTGTTTCTGGCAGCACTTGCCCATGTTGCGTCGAGGAACTTCACTGCAGCCTTGGTTCTGAACACAAAGCATGTGTACTTTGCATTGTGCATGCCCTCAGGCCACACAATGCCAATTGCAACTCAAATGAGTGGGAAAAGTTTAGGAAACCTTGTTCTACAGGAAGCCTTTCCTGAGTCTCCTTAATTCCAGTGCATTCCTTCTGTTGATTATTCCCAATTTGTCCTGTATATGACATTTTTGTATGTAGATTTTTGCTTCTGTTTCTCCCATTAGACTATGAGCTCCTAGCGGGCAGGGACCGGACCGTCTTTTGCCTTTCTTTGTATCCCCAATGCTTAGTTACATAGGACTTGGCACATAGTAAGAACTTAATAAATGTTTATTGACTAACCTGTGGCAAAAGATTCACTGTGTGGCCTTAGGCAGATCACTCTGAATCATAGAGCTGGACTTAGAGATTATCATGATTTTGAATCAGATAACCTATGTTCAAATTCTGTATTTATTACTTACTATTTGTGTGACTTTGGGCCAATTACTTCGTGCCTCTGGGCCTCAGTTTCCTCAACTGTAAAATAAGGGAACCGAACCAGGTTCCATTCTAGCTCAAAAGATGTTATTCTTTAATACCCCTGGGCCAGATCTAAATTCTGACACCCCCATCACTATTTTACATAGGAAGAAACTGAGGCTCAGAATACTCAAGTGAGTTTTCCGAGATCATATAACAGCATGGTGTGGGGAAAGGAGCATTGGATTTAGAGTCAGAATGCCTTGGTTCAAATCCAAACTCTGTGACCCTGGACAAGCTATGTAACTTCTCAGAGCCTCCTGTAAAGTGAAGGCCTCTTCCAGCTCTAAATGCAGTCATCCTAAGTGACAAAGCTGGACCTTGAACCCAGGTTCCCTGCTTCCTATCCAGGGCTCTTTTCATTAAACTACACATTTTTTTTTATCACATATATTTTTACACATATATTTCTTTATATTACATACATATGACTCCCCCAATAAAATGCAAGCTCATTGTGAATAGGGATTGTTTCATTCTTTGTGTTTGTATTCCTATTTTCTAGCCCAGTACCTGGCATATATTAGATATTTAATAAATGTTTATTGATTGATTTTTGTTGTTTGGTCCTTTTTGGTCATGTCTGACTCTTTGTGACCCAATTTGGGGTTTTCTTGGCATAGATGCTGGAATAGTTTGACATTTCCTTCTCCAGCTCGTGAGGAAACTGAGGCAAACAGGGGCAAGTGACTTGCCCTGGGTCACAAAGCTATTAAGCATATGAGGCTGTATTTGAACTCAGATTTTCCTGGCTCAGGACCCAGTGCCCTCTGTGCACTACGATGCCACCTAGCTGCCCCCCTGTTCATTGATGAGTAGTTGTATGTTACTCTTCCCCTTCCAAGGCCTTTGTTTCCTATCCTGATGGGATAAAGGGGGTCATAGATCTAGGGCAGCAAAGGTCCTCAGAGATCATCTAGTCCAACCCCCCCATTTTACAGATGAGGAACCAGAGGACCAGGGGGAGTTAAGTGATTTGCCCAAGGTCACAGAGGTGGTAAGTGTCAAGGACAGGATTTGAACCCAGCTTCTCTGTCTGTAGAGCAAAGACTTTTTCCACTTTATCACACTGTCTCCTTAAGGGAACTGGCCTTAGTGAACTCTGGAAACTCAGAATAAGTATCAGCTCCTGCTCTGTTAACTCCTAAAAGAGTCAGATCACTGCCTAACACAAAGATCCTTGACCTTTACTTGTCACCTGTGACCGCAAACCATTGCACATATTGTCCCTTTTGTCTCTTTAGGAGCAATCGGCTTGTCCTGGACCTTCTTGCTTTATGGGCTGATGGCTGTGATTGGCCTGAGTTTCATTTATTTATTTGTCCCTGAAACCAAAGGCCAGTCCCTGGCAGAGATAGACCAACAGTTCCAGAGAAGACGGTATGTGCCACCAACGGGTCAGGCCAGAGGCTTAAAATCTCCACAAACTGCCCCCCTATACCTGTGATGGAGCAAATAAAGCCCTGATAAGCAGCTCTTGGATTTTATGGTCTGTATCCTGCCTTCCTCCCAATACTGCCCTCCTTTCTTTCTGGCCTCAGATGCCACCCCACTCACTTCTGGGACCCAACTCACATTGCCTACTGGTTCTCTCATGCCCTCGTAGCTTTTTTTTTGGACCCAGTTCCCAAGAATCATAAAATCAGAGCCATAGAATCCTGGCATCACAGTATTAGAGCTGAAAGGGACCTTGGTGGTCCTATGGTCCACTTCCTACCCCTTGCAGGAATCTCCCCTGAAATATCCCTTACCTATCCCATCACCTAGCATCTTCTAGAACACAACCATCACTGCACAGCTCACTCTGCCATGAGCTAGCCTTTTCCATAGTTCCACAGCTCCAAATGGTTATCAAGTTTTTCCTTTAAGGTAAGAGGGGATGGAAATTTCCTTTAGGGAGAGAGACTGACATCCACCTCCTTCTAGCTTCCTTCCTTTTGTAGGCCCAAGTTCTTTCTTGCCTTCCCATAGATTAAACCTAGGCCCTAACTCTTCAAATTTTTGAAGATAATGATTAAATCCTCCCCAAGCCTTCTCCTCTCCTAGCTAAATATCCTCAGTTCCTTTATCCTGTCCTCACATAACATGGCTTTGACTCCTCCTCCCTATCCTGCTCCAGCCAGGATGAGACTCAAGGTCTGGCCCAGGGCCCAGAGCAAAGGAGTGATGCAGACCTAGGGAAGAGGCTATGATGGTTGTAAGTGGTGGGAGATGATACTCAGGAACCAAGGAGGCATTCTGGGCAAGCCAACCTAGCTAGGTAGTCACAATTTAGGAGCCCAGGAGATAAAGTTGAAAGGGTGGCGGCAGCAGGACTAGGTGCAGGGAGTAGATGCAGATGGCACAGTCTGCTTTAGCCTAAAAAGGGCTATTCAGCTTCATCAGATTTTTAACAGGATAGGAGTGTTGTTATGGTTGGTTTCAGGTGAGGAGACACAATAGAAAACCAATCTCCCTAGGCACAGTTGAGTTCCCAGGCTTCACCTCACTTAGGGGCCCACTTTGGATTCTGAAGCCCAAAATGGCAGGACTATATGGTAACTAAGTTCCTGTGGAACTCATAGGTCCCCGGATCCATGTGTTCCCTGTAGATGAAGTATGGCTCAATAGAGTCTAGGGGTAGGCTTGATATAGCACCCTCTAGGTATGGCCCCTACCTCCAAACCCTCCTTGGGGCTCCCTGCTCCCTCTCTTCCTGTCCCTGAAACCACCTTGTGCACTTTTGTTACTGTCTGATCATACTCCTTGTCTGACAGGTTCTCTCCTGGGAAATTGATCAGCGGCCGTCTGGGCCAAGGACCCAGCTCAGCCTGGGCTCAGTACAGCCTGGTAGATACGTCTACGGCCTCCTGAGGTACTCCAGCTTCATGGAAGGACACAGATCTGAGGTCTCTAGTAGTTGGGGTCAATGTAGTCACTGAACATTTTCATCTTTCTCTGATAAGAAATCATTGTGCCCCACGATGGTTCAGGGTCACCTTAGTACCTTCATGACTGGTTATTTCCTCTCCCCACCCCAGAATCCCTCTCTTCTCAAGGACAATCAGGAAATCCTCAACCTTTGCTCTCAGCTTTGGACTGACTGGTAGCAGGGAACTAGACTCAACTGATATGCCCTGCCTTAGTTTCTCCTTTTGGGCTTCTATAATAGGGTGTTTAAACATCTGAAATATAATAATTAAAATTGCAACTTATAGGGCATTTCAATTTTCAAAACTCTTTACTCTCTCTCTCACTTACTGTCCTGCCAGAGAATTTCTTGCAGAATTTTCCTATGAGCACCAACTTGATATGGTTGAGTATTGAGATGAGATGCACCTCTAAAGTCCCTCCCGGCTCTGGATCTGTGATCTAAGACCTAACTCTGGGTAACATCAGCCAATTCTCCTCTCCTACCACTCCCTAACCCCCTTATATGGTTCCTTGAAACTCCTAGAGATTATCTGTGAGAAACCTTATATTCCCTGGGGCAGGCCTCAGACTCCTCATAACCTCTAGGAAGAAATCAAGACCCCTCATACCTTTGAAGATTTCCTGGGCCTGGGCACCTGGCCTGCAAGGTTTCTTTTGACCCCTCTGGGGGTATTAGGGCCCATTAGGGACTTTTTTCTACATCCTGACTTCCCTGGTTTCCTTCAAGCTTCAACTAAAATCCCACCTTCTATCGGAAACCTTACCCAGTCCACCTTAGGTCTAGTACTTTCCCTCTGTTAGTTATTTCCTGTATATCCTGTCTATAGCTTGTTTGTATATGTTTACTTGTTGTCTTCCCATTAGATTGTGAGCTCTTTGTGGGTAAGGACTGTCTTTTGCCTCTATGCATTTCCAGCACTTAGCACAATGCTTGTCATCTAGTAAGCCCTTAAATGTTTATTGACTGGCTGGCTTAAAGAAACATTACTGAAGATCCCAAAGGGCCATCCAGTGCTGAGAGCAACAGGCCCCTTTATTTGGAATGTTGAAGGGAAGGCCATTTGGCTTAACTGAAGATACCCAAAGGACCATGGAAAAGGAGGCAAGAGCAACCAGGCACGAGTACTAAGGTGGCATCTGCTCCATTCCCCCACCTCACACATTGAAGCCATTACCAATACTTCCAAAGTTGGATGGGGAAGGGATACAAGAAGGGATGTCACCAAAGAGCATGCATCTCAATGGACTCAGGAAGGAGTCCACATTGGTCTAGCAAAGCGCTACTCCCAAGACACAGTGCAAACAAATTCTTTATAGTTTGATGGACATCTTCATTCCATGTGTCAAGATGGCAGAGGGAAAATGCAGAGGAATAGGTGTTTTATAGAGTGGGTAACACTGAGGTCCCATGTTGAAGACAGGTTGATCAGTTTCCCTCCTCAAAGGTCACAGGCAAAAAGGTACCAATTATCTTGGTTGCTAGAAGTTTCAAACTTGAAAAGTCCCAAACACAAAAGATTCCCAAGAGGATCCTAATGTGGGCAAATCAGTGTGGAGTAAGGCTGTCAGCTAGAGAAAGATTAGGTGTCCTAAACAAGAGATTCTTCAGGTCTACCACAGGGGGTCACTGTGATTTAGCCATGAAATTCTGAATTCTGAAGGATGATCCAACCAGATTGAGGAAAGTATGTATGTATAGGGATCTCCCTGTCTGATACCCAGTTTCATAGGATGTTAAGCTGAGAGAGATCTCCCTCTTATTTTATAGATGAGGTATCTGAAACCCAAGAGGTTAAGTGACTTACCCAGAGTTACTTTCACAGCTGGTAAGTAGCAGAGCTGGGACTTGAATCCAGATCCCCTGATTCCAAATATACCCTTGCCATTAGACCATTTTTGAGCCTGCACACCATCACTTGGCATTAGGTGGAGAAGAGGCTTAAATCAACTTACCCCTAGTGGACTGGACTCATTCCCAGGACTCAAGGCCACCCAGCAGAGTGTCAGATTGCCTTGGGAAGGCTGTTCCAATGAACCCTGGTTAGACTCAAGGGGTAATGTTCAGGGGACACTGAGAGATACAGTGGGTTCAGGCTAAACTGTGGCCCTTAAATGTTGGGTCAAGGAGCTTAGACTTTAAGCAAACCACTTAACCTCTTTGGACCCCGGTTTCATCATTGGGTAAAATGAAGGGGTTTGAACTGGTTAATGCTTAAAGTTCCTTTCAATTCTGGTCGTATGATGCAGGACTGAGGAGCTATGGAAGGTTCCTAAGCAGGAGAGTTACTGGGTTTTTCCAGCACTTTCCCCCCTCCTTAGCCTTTCAACCTTAGTACCATAGAATGATCAATACTTAATGAAGAGCAAGGATGGACTTTTGAAATCATGTAACTTTACAGAGGAGGAAATGGGACAGGTTAAGTGATTTGCACAAGGTCTCATTGCCAGGAATCCTAAACCTTTTCCCATTGCACTAAGCACAGACACAGACAGATGCCCAATAAATACTAAGCAAGAGTGTAGTAGAAAGAGTACTCTATGAGGAGTCAAGAGAACTGGGACCGTGATGCAACTTTGCCACTAACTTGCTGTATGACCATGGCCAAATCATTCCCCTCCATGGCCTCAGTTTCCTCCTCTGTCAAATGAAGTGGGTTGAACTATATGACTGCTAAGGTCTCTTCTCTGCCAACCTATGAATCTACAAACCTGCTTATTAAACTAATTAAAAACTTGTTAAATTAAAAGCTAATTAAGCTAATTAAAAGTTGCAATGTCATGGGAGATTAAGTGCTAGATTAGGGAGTCAGAGCCCCAGGTCAATTCCTAACTTACTATGTGACCTTGGTCAAGGCGCATCTCTGAGGGCTTAGCCTCAGTTTACTCATCTGTAAAATAAGAGTTGGACTAGAGGAGCTCTAAATGTAAAATTTTATTCTGTCTTATCCTTCAGCTCACCTGCTGTTTCTCAAACTGACCTCAGTTGTTGTAATTATCATCAATCATATTGGCATGTAATGATACGTTTCAAAGTACTTTTGCGTTATGTCACTGGAGACTCAATACTCGAAGTGAAGTAGAAAGGCAAGGATTATGATGCTGCTTTACAATGAGGATATTGAGTCACAGAGAGGCAAAGTCACTTGTCCAAGGTCACAAAGCTGATTAAACATTTGGCCCTAGATAGGTTGGGAGAATGAGGTGAATGGCCCATCCAAAATGACTAGAATTCCACCCTCACAAACACTGGGATCATCCCAGATATTGAATGCCTCCAAGTATTTTGAAATCACGGGGCAGTGGGGTGCTTTCTGGCCATACTTTTCGTGGCGAGAGTGTGGGGACTGAAACAGTGATGGGGGCAGGGAAGGGCTGGTGAGCATGGCCTGGATGACCAGTAGAGACAGAACTGGGCAGGATTTTCATCCCTTGGACCATAGTAAGGTGGCAGCCTCATTCTCAGGTTGGCTAGAATTGCTCAGCAGTTCCCCTACACCAGCATCAGCACCAGGAAGGTAAGTAAGTAAGTAAGGCTCTCTGTTTCAGCAGGTGCATTGGGGGACAATACTACTTTCTGCCACTAGATGGTGCCCAGGGATTGCTTGGACATACTTTTATTGCTACAAGAGTCTAGAAATCATCTTGTCCCTTCTCAGCTGGGGCAGCTGGGATATGGTGGGAAGTACTCTGGATTTCTAGCTAGGAGCCATAGTTTGAATCCTGCTTCTGTCACTCACTAGCTGTGTGCCTTGTGAAAAGTCACTTTACCTCAGTTTCCTCATCTGTAAAATGGGGAAACTATACCTAGCTCCATGGTGACATATAAAAAGTGCTTTGTAAACTCAAAAGAGTGCTATAGAAATGAGATCTAGTTTCATTATTGCCTAAGGTCACACAGGTGATGAATGGCTTAGCAAGGACTGGAACCCAACTTTCCTGCCTTCTAGGTTAGGGCTCTCTCCCCTATGTCCATTGTATTTGTATCCCACTGAGCTCTCCAATAAGAAAGTAAGCTTCTGGATGTCAGGGAAGATGTTTGTTTCTGTCTCCCATTGGGTCAACACAGGGCTTAGATGTTGTGTGTATTTAGTTATAAGCTTAGTAGTGATAAGTCACATCCCCCATCCCCCAACCAAGATGGGTGTAGGGGAAATTATGTACATAATGGCACTCAGTTCCTTGGGAACTTTTTGGTCATAGCACTTTTCTTTTTTTTAAAGGCAATTGGGGTTAAGTGACTTGCCCAGGGTCACACAGCTAGTAAGTGTCAAGTGTTTGGTCTGAGGCCCGATTTGAACTCAGGTCCTCCTGAGTTCCCGGCCAGTGCTCTAACCACTGCACCACCTAGCTGCCCCTTCATAGCGCTTTTCAAAGGAGAGACAGTATGGCACAGTGGAAAGGCTACAACTGGACAACAGAAAGTATCTGCCGCAGTGTGTGAAGCTGGCCAAATACTTTCCCCTTTCCAGGCTTCAGATTCCCCTTTTATAAAACAAGGGGATTGGACAAGATGTTCTGTAAGGGCCCTTCCAGCTCTGACATTCTGTATTCCAAAGTTCTTAGTCTGTGAGTTTGCCTCTAGGGGGAAAGAAGAAATCAGCAGACTTCTGACTATAGCTATAGCTCTTGAAGACTCTAAGGACACGTCACTGCATGGGAAAGGGGCAAAGTATGGGTATCTGGCACCCACAGCACCTGATGGTGAGAAGAGGTGGAGACAAGGGTGAGAGAACCCAGAAGACAGAAAGCCAGCTGGTGAAAGTCACTTTCTGGGAATATTTGGTCATTCAGTACTCCTCTCCTCCCTCCTATCTTCCTGCCCTCCCTACTTGGCTAAAAGCTTCCCTAAGAAAGGGATGTTATCTTTCAATGAAACTTTAATGGAGCTATAAGACCCCTGTGCTTTTTTTTTCCCTCCCTTCCTTCCTCTCTGACTGGGTATGAGACTCTTTGTTAGGTAAGTATTCGTAGGAGGGTGGGGGTGCTGCAGATAGAAGGTCTAGCTGACTGCTTAGGCCACAAGACCTCTTTCCAGAGAGAGGAAGATAATACACATCTTCTTATCCCCATTTGACAAATCAGAATAGTGTGACTCAGAGTGGTCCCGTGACATACTCTAAGTCTGACAGCTAGGAAATGTCAGACCCAGGCCTCCTGACTTCAGGTCCATCTCTTTTTCATGACCTCATGCTAACTCTCTAATAAAAGCCCTCTCCCACTCAGAGACTGAACAACACTGTTGCTTTGAAAGGGTAATCCTAACTTCTAAAGGCAAGAGAGGAAAGGAGGAGATAGGAAAAAGGCAAATTGTGGATTTTAAGGCTTGAAGGGATCATAGAAGCCGTCTGGTTTATCCTCTCATTCTACAGATATGCCTTGGCCATATGGATTTTGGGGGTGTTTTCTGCTTTTCCCACCAGTGTAGTGGCAACCTGTGGAATCTTTTCTATCATTTTATTTGTTATATTATTTGATTAAATGTCTTTTGCTTTGAATATATGTGTGTCCTCTGGTAGGGTTGGTAAATATAAACTCACTGGTGGGAGCCCATGAGTAATAGTTTTGAGCGAGTGCAGATCCACAGAGTGCTTTGAATCAAGATAGCTTTTTTTTTAGGACGTGTGTGTGTGTGTGTGTGTGTGTGTGTGTGTGTGTGTGTGTGTGTGTCTCCCAGGTACAGCATACAGATATGGAACTGAGGTCTCAAGAAGGTTAAGTGTCTTTCATAAGGTCACACGGAGTAAATGGAGCTGAGATTTGAACTCTGAAACACCTCTTCCCACTTCCAACTACCACAGCCCTCTGTCTAGACAGGGACAGGTAAGGCATAAACAAAAAGTTTTTATCATGTTTGTGTTCTGTCAACCTTTCAGATTTTTTTGTGATAAAGGTTAGTGTGGGGCTTGGAAGAGTGTTTGACTTTGGAAGTTATAGAATGTCAGAGCTGGCATTGTGCTCCAGATCTCCACTATACTGCACTGAATCCAAGAATTTGGGGTCTGTGCCAGGAGATAAGGATCGAAAAGTTCCTCTAGGCTCATAGCCTTCAGCCATGCTCCAAAAGAGCTTTAGCCAGCCCTTATCCAGTAGAGGCTTTCCGGACGCTGTCCCCCAGTAGATGGTGGCAGAGAGCAGCAGGTATGAAGAACTGAGGCTCAGCAGATGGTAGCAAAGAGCAGCTGAGCTACCATGAACCCGATGGAGAGTCCGTGACAGGATGCTCAGTGCCTGATCAGAACGAAGGCATCACAAGAAGATGGCGTTTGCTCTCTAGAGGTCCATGTGCTTTGGCCACATGGATTTTGGGGGTGTTTTCTGCTTTTCCCACCAGTGTGGTGGTAACCTGTGGAATCTTTTCTATCATTTTATTTGTTATATTATTTGATTAAATGTCTTTTGCTTTGAATATATGTGTGTCCTCTGGTAGGGTTGGTAAATATAAACTCACTGGCGGGAGCCTACAAACTATAGTTTTGAGCGAGTGCTGATCCATAGAGTGCCTTGAACTATGGTCACTTCTCTTCAGGACCCCCTTATGTATGTGTTTGGGATGGGGTGTCCCAGGTGCCGATAGAGAAAAGAAAATGAGGCATAAAGAGAAGTAACTTGTCCAAGGTCATAAAGCCAGTAAGAGAGAGGAAGTATATCTGGAGCTGGAACCCTTGACTTTGGACTCCAGTGTTCTTTCTGCTGGAATGTCACAGCTAGAAGGGATCTTAGAGATGTCTTAGTCCAGTCCCATATGTAGACATGATCCTTCCCTCCTTCCTTTTTTCCTTTGCCCACTTCTTTTTCCTTCCTTTAGGCATTTGTGCCTTTAATAACTAGGTAGACACCCTATGGTGGGGGATGGGAGGGGAGATTGGCCAACACTTGGGGAAGGGGGCCTTGAAGGAAGGCCTCTAGAGCTAGGCCTGGCCAGAGAAGGCTTAGCTGAAACTGTGGGGGTAGACAGAGCTTTGGAGATGGACAGGCCCTCTAGACAGCCTTTTATGAGAGTCTGAAGAACAATTAATTTTCCACAAGTGGTGATTTTTCCAGATAGAACCTTGAACTGACAGAAAAACAAGGAAATTTGACTCATGGTTGGAGGAATCCAGCCTTAACTTCGTGGCCTTAGGGAAGGGCTTTGGGCCTCTATTTTGTTCTCACTGTAATTTTCTACTCAATCCTATGCCCCTTCTCTTCCTAGAATGCCCCCTCTCCCTCAATCCCCAGGTCTGTGAGGCTTTTCTCCAATCTGATTCCTTCTTTTTCAGGAAGACTTCTGTGACCATCCCAGGAATAGGATCCACCTCTGAGATTGGTGACTCCTATCAGAGTCTTTTCTTACAGCAGTAAGGGAGAGGGCAAGAGGGCAATTGGGTGCTGGGGCATGAAAGAGGGAAGGCAGAGGTTCTAGGAAGGAGGAAGAAGACCCAGAACAGGAAGACAGCAACGTGTGGAAGGAGCCCTGGACTGGCAACTGGAGTCTCCCTTCTTCCCCTTTTATGCTGTGTTCTCTTGGACAGCTTTCTCCCTTCCTCCGTGTCTTAGTTTCCTTATCTGTAAAATGACTCAGTTGGATGAACTGATGTCTAAAGCCTCTTCAAAGCTTGATATAATGATTTTATTTTTATTTTAAAATTTTTTTTTGTTTTTTGGTGAGGTAATCAGGGTTAAGTGACTTGCCCAGGGTCACACAGATAGTAAGTGTCAAGTGTCTGAGGCCAAATTTGAACTCAGGTCCTCCTGACTCCAAAGCTGGAGCTCTATCCACTGCGCCACCTCGCTGCCCCTTGATATTAATGATTTAATAACTGTTGGGATTTGATGGATTGACCTCTGAGTGTGTATATGTACGTATGTGTGTACATATATATGTGGAGGGGAGACAGACTGACAGAGAGGGGGAAGAGAAAGAGAAGAGAAAGAAACGGAGATAAACAGGGGGAGGAGAGAGGGAAGACAGAGAAGGTAAGGAAGGGACAGGGAGAGAGAGGGAGGGAATAGAAGGAGAAGGAAGAGACAGAGATGGAGAGAAACAGAGATAGAGATAGATACAGAGGGGAGAGAGAGACACACAGAGAGATAGAGACAGACAGGTAGGAGAGAAGGGGGGAGGGAGAGAAAAAGACAGAGACAGAGAGAAACAGAGACAGAAAGAGAGACAAAGAGAGACAAGAGGTAGAAGAGGGAAGAGAGAGAGAAATAGAGGGAGAGGAGGGGGAGAGAGAGAGACAGAGAGACAGAGACAGAGAGAGAGCGAGAGAGGGAGAGAGAGAGAGAGAGAGAGAGAGAGAGAGAGAGAGAGAGAGAGAGAGAGAGAACCTGTGCCTTTGAAGAGCTCACTTCTAATGGATGGAGACAACCCATGGAAGAGGACCAGGCACTCAAAGCAGCATGGCATAGAGATGATCTGGAAGAGAGGTGCAGCCTTGGCTCCCACAGGATGAAGTGAAGCTTACCAGTCAGCCTGGGGCAGTTCCAGAATGTTCAAGAATTACAGCATCTCAGAACTGGAGGGACCTTAGCAGCCATCTCAGCAGATCTTACCACATCTTAGCAGAACAGAAATCCCCTGTACAACAACCCTAGCAATTGGTCAGCCATCCAATTTCCAGATTAATGCCTCTAATGATGCTGAACTCACATCTTCCTTAGTCAGCTCATTTCACTTTGGGAACATAGAAGGAGAGAAAGGTGGTGACTCCCTCCTGAGTGATTTGTGAAAACCCACCAGCTACAGCTAGAGTCTGGGACAAACTCTGTCTCTCCCTGGACCCCTTTTCCACAGTCAACACCCCCCCATACACACCTCCGTTTTCCTGCTATGCCCAGCTGAAATAACAAAGATTGGGAGCCAAGAGGGGAGTAGGTCAGAGGGCATTGCCCTAGGAGAATTGTGTTTGTGGTGATGAGTGAGATCGGGTCAGGCAGGTGGTCCTTGGCAGAGTTGCCCCTGACCAGTCAGCAGCCAGGAGAGTTTGAGTTTCTTGGAATTTTCCAGCTCAGGAAGTGTTACCTCTGTACCACACCCTTCCCTCTAGTTGTCCTTCTAGACATGGACAGGTAGGCCTTTACCAGAAGTTTGTGACTGTATCTATTTTGCCAGTCTCTCAATTTTCTGGACCAAGGTGGGGGTAGAATGGTGGAATGGTTGACATTGAAAGTCATGAAATGCTAGAACTGGCATAGCCCTTATAACCTAGATCATCTAGAGCCTGGCTATAGTCTATCTTTCCACACTTATTTTGCATGAATCCCCTGCACATACTTTCCATGACTGCCAAACCTTGCAGCTCTCTGAACTCGGCATTCCATCTTCCATTTGTACAGGCCATCCCAAATGACTGCAAAGCATTCCCTCTCAGAATCCCCAGCCTTCTTCAGTGCTCAGCCCAGATACCGGTGCTTGTAGGAAGTCTTTCTGGATTCCGCCCAGTTGTTAGTATTCTCACCCCCAAAACCATATCTGAAACCGTGCGAATGGGGCTTTGTCCCAGGGCACCAGTATCTGTAGGTAGAGGGTGGTATGTACAAGAGTGATCACTTTCTGGTTAGAGCGACACATTTCCTCTCCAAATGGTCGTCCTTGAACCTTACCTTATAGTTCTAACCCCCAAAATTCCCCTGAGCAGCAACTCCATAGCCCCATTGCCGTAGGACCCTTTCCCCAAGGTTCCTCTTTCTCTCCACAATCTCCACAAGGGCTAATACTAGTGGACAGGATGCCCCCTCCCCAGTTATGCTGCAGCACTGTTGGATTTTCTCCTCACTGATGTCACCGCTTTACCCCACCCCATTGATTTTGCCCCAAATGAAAAACATTTCTGCTTTAACTATCAAATGGCAGATAGTAATTCACTGGATAGTCCCATGCTCGTTCTGGTTGTCTGCACATGTCTTGCTAGAGCAACTGTATTGGCTAAGTATTATGCGACTGATGACCAGAGAGTCATCAGTCTGTCCCCACTGCTTGGCTTCTGTCCATAGAGCAACTAGTTGAGGTCGAGTCATTTTTAGGCAAGTAGTGGCGCAGTGGATAGACAAGAGCCTGGTGTCACAAAGACCTGAGTCCAAATTTGACCTCAGACACTTATTAGCTGTGTGACCCTGGGCAAGTCACTTAACCTCTTTTTACCTCAGTTTCCTCATCTGCAAAATGAGGATAAATAATAACACTTATCTCCTACAGTTGTTGAGGTTCAGATGAAATAATAATTGTAAAATGTTTATAATAAGTGCCATATAAGTGTCAATTATAATCATAATTATTTTATTTCCCATACTCCTTTGGGAAGCTTACCTAGACGAGTGGCTAGGGATAAAGGTCTGAATGCAGTTATGCTAGCCTTTTTGTATGCGATTAGGGCATTCAAGCCTCTCACCCTTTTTAGGTCATTGAATTGTGTCTGACTCTCCCTGACTCCTTTTGGGGTTTTCTTGGCAGAGATTCTGAAGTGGTTTGCCATTTCCTTCTCCAGTTCATTTTGCAGATGAAGAAACTGAGACAAACAGGATGAAGTGACTTGACCAGGGTCACACAGTCGGTAAATGTCTGAGGCCAGATTTGAACTCATGAAGATAAGTCTTTCTGATTCCAAGCCCAGTGCTCCACCTGGGAAATAACAAGTTAACATTTATGGCTTTCTCCTTTACCTTTTGAAGTTTCCATATTTGAACTTTGGCAAGACCTTCAGCTTTTGCTGGTGTCACCCTTCGGGGAACCCTCCCCTCTCCTTTTAAGAAGCAATAAGCAAATAAACAGGAGATAGTAACTTAAAACACAGGATATGGAGCTGGGAGGAACACTGCAGATCATTGAGTACAATAGATTGAGGCCCAAAGAATGGATAGAGCCATTTATAAAGTTACTCAGTGGCAGAGCTAGAATTAGAATCCATGTCTTTGGACTTCTGTGTCTGTGCTTTTTTATTATTATTTTTTAATTATAGCACAATTGAGAGGCAATGACATAATAGATATAGTCCTGGTTACAGAAGACATGTTGATGTCTTAGTGCTGAGACAGATATGTCTCTGAGCCTCAGTTTCCCCATCTGTAAAAGGGGTATAATAATCCTCATGTAATCCTTTATCCTTATTTCCTATTACTTATTCTATACTTATACTTATTTCTCAGGGTCGTTGTGAGAAGAGTGCTTTGTAAACCTCAAGGTGCTCTAGCAGCATGAGTTATTTTTGGTGATTGACTTCTCTTCCTGGTTCTGATTTTGATAAGATTGAATACACAGCCCCTAGCAGAAGGAAAAGCCAGATGCTGGAGGAAGACTGTGGCAGGGTGAGCTGTAGAGATGGGAGGGAAATTGTCCTGGGAGGACAAGCTGGCTGCGGATACATGAGTGTTGGCCGGGCTCTGTAAGATGTCCTTCAGAAAGCCTCTTCATTCCTGTCTCTGCTCCAGTACCCCCGTCAAGATCTGGTGTATAGATCCTTCTCCTTGCCAGAGTCAGGAATGGTTTCCATATTTGTTTGAATTTGTCTACTTTATTTTCCAGTTTAAATATTATTTTTTCATCTGTGGCTTTGGTGGATGGAATTTTGATGGGAGGCAAAAAGGGAATCACTCAGCCACCCTCTGAGAACTTTTCCTGAGTCTTGTGATGCCCCTGGCTCTGCTCCCAGGCTTGGGGAAGTCTTCCCACATACATTGGACTCCTGGAGGAGGGGAGGCAAACTTATTCTACCTTAGGTGAAGATGCCTACCTCTCCACCTAGATGAAGTATCAGTCAGTCAGTCAGTTAGCCAGCAAGAATTTATAAAGTGCTGACTATGTGCCAGGCACTGTTCTGGGCATGTAAAGAAAAGCAAAAAACAGTTCCCAACGTCAAGGAACATGAATTCTAATGGAAGACAACATGTAAATAACCAGGTACCTCTAAGATATATATAAGGTTGAAGGGGGAGCTCCTGGTGAATGGCTTCATTTTTATTTATTTATTTTTTGTGACACATGAGACCAAGAGGAGTGCTATGAGTCAAGGGCTTGTAAACTATTAAGCACCATAGAAATGTGAGCTGTTATGGCTAGGGGAAAGAGTCTTCCATCCTAGTCACTCAGGCTTGAAAGCTCTGATTCATCCTAGACTCCTCTTTCCCCCACCTCCATCCAATCCACTGCCACATCCCAAAGATTCCATCTCCATGACATCTCTGATTCAGTCATCTCTTCATTTTAAAGGGCCACCGCTCTCGATTGGGCTAGACTATTGGAGCAGCCTCCTAAGTTGATCTCCCTGCTTCCAGTCTTCTTCTTCTTCTTCTTCTTCTTGCAATCGGGGTTAAGTGACAGGGTCACACAGCTAGTAAGTGTCAAGTGTTTGGTCTGAGGTCGGATTTGAACTCGAGTCCTCCTGATTTCAGAGCTGGTACTCTATCCACTGTGCCACCTAGCTGCCCCTAGTCTTTTCCTTCTTCAAGACATCCTCCACACAACTGACAAAAACAAACAAAAGCTGCTCTACTTGAAAATCTTCAATGACTCCCTATCACCAATTATAATAAAATATATATCCCTTACTCAGTTTTAAAGGCCTTCTCTAATCTGGCTCTAATATTATTTCCGCTTTCAAGGTTATTTCCCATTGCTCACCTACATTCCATGCAAATTGGACTACTAACTCTTCCCTGAAGTTGACATGCTCTCTCCCACTCCAATATATTTGTAGAGGCTATCTCTCTTATCATCCCTTCCTTTCAGAATATTTATTTACATTCAAGACTCAGCTCAAGTACCATCTCCTCCGTGAAACCTTCTCTGATGTTGAAAATGTCCTCTCAGTTGAAGAATGGCTGAATCACTTGGGGAATGGCCAAATAAGTTGTGGTATATGATTGTGAGGGAATACCACTGTGCTATAAGAAATGAGTGGGATGCATGTACAAAAATATTTATAGCAGCTCTTATAGAGCTGGTAAAGAATTAGAAATTGAGAGGATGCCCATCAATTGGGGAATGGCTGAACAAGTTGTGGTATATAAATGTAATAGAATACTATTGTGCTAAAAGAAATGATGAGCAGGGCAGCTAGGTGGCGAAGTTGGATAGAACACCAGCCCTGGAGTCAGGAGGACCTGAGTTCAAATCCGGCCTCGGACACATAACACTCACTAGCTGTGTGACTCTGGGCAAGTCACTTAACCTCAACTCCCTCACCAAAAAAAAAAAAAGAAAGAAAGAAAAAGAAAAAGAAATGATGAGCAAGCAGACTTCAGAAAAACCTGGAAAGACTTGTATGGACTGATGCTGAGTGAAGAGAACAGAACCAGGAGAATGTTGTACACAATAACAGCCACATTGTGTGATGATTAACTTTGATAGATTTAGCTCTTCTCAGCAATGCAAATCTAAGACATCTCCAAAAGTCTCATGATGGAAAATGCTATCCACATCCAGAGAAAGAGCTATGGAGTTTGAATGCAGATCAAAGCAAATGCTCTTTTTTTTCCTTCTGTTTTGTTTTGTTTCTTCTTTCTTGTGGTTCTTCCTATTGGTTTCAATTCTTCTTTACAACATGACTAATGTGAAAATATGTTTAATATGAATGTTTATATACAACCTATATCAGATTGCATGCTATCTTGGGGAATGAGGTAGGGAGAGAAGGGGAGAACATTTAAATCTCAAAAGTTTATGGAATTGAATGTTGAAACTAAAAATAAATAAATTAATAATAATAATAAAAAAAGAAATGAGTGGGACGATTTCCAAAAATCTGGTAAAGCACATATGAACTGATGCAAAGTGAAGTGAGCAGAACCAGGAGATCACTGTACATAATAACAGCAATATTCTAATGATGATCAACTGTTAAAGACTTAGCTATTGTAATCAATACGATGATCTAAGACCATCTCAAAGGACTCAGGATGAAAAATACTCTCCACCTGCAGAGAGAGAAATGATGAACTCTGAGTGAAAATTGAAGTATAATTTTTTCACTTTTTTTTTGCAATGTGGCTAATATGGAAATATGTTTTGCATGATTTCACATGTATAATTGATATCATATTGCTCACCTTCTCAATCGGTGGGGAAGGGCTTGGAGGGAGGGAGGGAGAGAATTTGAAACAAATAAAAAAAAATAGAATGCTAAAGATAAATAAATAAGAAATTAGAAAAAATAAAGTATTCTCCTCAAATATTACTAGTGTCCCTTGTTGGTATTTCTTCTTTGCCCTGTGTCATAAAGGAAGAGATGAACCTGTCAGGTTCTATTCTGTGTTAGGTACATGTCATAAACCCCACCTCCCTTTCTACTTTGTAGAATATAAACTCCTTGAGAGCAGAGATTTAGTTTTTTTTATCTTTTTATCCCCAGCACCTAGTATAGCAACTTGCATATAATAGGAACATAATAAATGTTTATTGAATTTAACCCAGTGGGAGATCTAGATCCTTGCCTTGATCTGTCACTAACTTACTACATTGACCTCGGACAAATGTTATTCTTCTCTCTATGAATTAGTCTCCTATAAAATGAAGAACTTGGATTTAATTATTTCTGAACTCCCTTCCAGGTCTGGTTCTTTAATTAAAGTTATAAAATTCCTTCTGGTTGAGAGGCAGAGAAGAACTGTGCTGAGGGGAAGAGAGCTAATTGTCTTTCTTCTTTTCAGGGTTTGCACAAGGGATAGGCCATGTATGGAAGATGGGGCAAGGGGTCCAGCCCATGAACAGGAGGAATTTGTGCCTCTTTGGTAACCACAGCAAGGTTACAGCCACAAAAGAGTAGAAAGGATACAGGCACAAACTCCTTGGGCAGATAGGTCACTAAATTCTCCAGGTCTCAGTTTCTTCATTTGTATTTTCATTTCAATACTTCATTAGTGGGTGTACTACCCATCTCCCCACCCTGGCCAGAGAATATTACAACCTTCACGTGCTTTAGCAAATGTATGGGTTGGTTTTTTTAAAACTGTCATGGCTGAAAAATTAATCACCTGTAGTCAATGGGTTATAAGCCTAAAAAAGGTCAATTCTTTTTACATAGTCACTTATTCTATCCTTGGACCTCAACTCAGAATCTTTTCAGGTTAGGAAGATCTACCATAACTTGTGCTGTAGCACCAGAAGACTGGAATTTAAGAATTCTGCATACAACCAGGCTGCATCAAAAGACACAGACCAAAAAATATATGGATAAGGGATGAGAATGTTTACTTCAAAGTAAAATTTTAATTTCTGCTTGTAGCTATTTGTATTTGAAGTGCATTTGCGTGGAATGGAGAAAGAAAATATTCACCATCAAATACATTTTCTTGTAAACACTTATTTAGGAATTACATTTTACAGTCTTTTTTGTGGGACCTTTGCCACAAACAGGTTTGTTTTTTGTTTTTTCAGATGAAACACACACACTGTGTGGTGCATTTTGGAAGAAGCCCATGTCTTCCACCATGGTTGGTGCAACTTCCAATTTGCTACTTGGACAGTCTCCAGTAAACTCCTTACTCATGTTTTGGATGTATGTATTCTTGATAACTGATGTTTGAATCACAAATTTTCCAGTGTATTATCTAGTTTTTGATGGCGCCACATCTCCGATGGGCCGCTAGGTGGCACAGTGGCTATAGGGTAGCTAGAAGGTGCGATGACTAGAGTGCCTGTCATAATGTCAAGAAGACTCATCTCTGTGAGTTCAAACCTGGCCTCCGACACTTACTAGCTGTGTGACCCTGGACAAATCACTTAATCCTGTTTGCCTCAGTTTCCTCATCTGTAAAATGAGCTGGAGAAGGAAATGGCAAACCACTCGAGTATCTTTGCCAAGGAAACCCCAAACGGGGTCACAAAGAGCTGGACAGGGCTGAAAAGACTCAGCAACAGCAGCCACGTACCTGTGATATTTAGAAAGCTTGCATAGGCCATCTCTTACTTGCTACTTTCACTAACAGCTTGCCATTCGGTCAAGAACGTCAGCTCCCACGTTATTCTTGTAAAACAGCATAGTGTCTGGCTTTTGCTCTGGTTCTTCTTTGCTGAGGTCTGAGCATTAGTGTGGAGGGTATCAATAGTTACGTACTCGTATCTCTCACCCTAGTATGAAGTCAGGGTCACTGAGGGCTTCCCTGTAGATTTCCAAACCAGAGTTTCTTGGGACGACCTATGCATCATCATTACTTCTGATGGTTCTGAAGAATAGTCCAACTATACCGGACCTTTGCTTTGCAAGTTTTAAGGAAAGATAAAAGTATATAAAATAATTGCTACAGGTTACATCATAGCCTTTTAGAAATAATGTCTTGGTGTCTTCTCAGAGTCTAGATTCTAGTTGTAGCTGTGTTCCTGACTGAGAAGCCTCCTGGCAGGACATCCAGGGTGCATTCATGCAATAGAAATCAGTGGGCCAGGGCTAGCAATCACTTTGGAGACTGGTTCAAAAAGAACACAAACCTAGCTCTTCTCAGTGGATACTCAAGGCCTGAAATGGATAATTACAAGCACTAACTTTGCACTGTGCAACTGACCAAGCACTTCATGCCCTGGTGGTCATACAACCTTTAGAACCCCTTTCTCAACACTGGGGTCTCTTCTGCCAACTTCTCCTGTTTTTCCTCTTGCTGGTCATCATCTACATCCTGTGGCAATTTGACTTTCTCTAATGCCCAACCACCAACATCAGGAAACTTGATCATGCAAGTATATCCCTGGTGCCCTTCCAAACTGTGGCTTAGTAAAGACTGATCTCTGGCCCCTGAACCTACTCTTACTACCAATAACACCAGCAGTTAGTGCAATTCCAAGGTACCTAACCTAATGCCATGTTTCCTGCCTTCATGGTACATGGGGTGCCCATCTACCAGTATCAACCACAGCATGACCAGCACAGAGGCTGACCAGACCCCTGAAAAACTTAGCCAGTAACTTGTAAACATCTAAGTGGAGAAGCCAGAGGTAGCTACTCTTGACTGAAGTCTCAGTGCTCTTATCCCTTCAGGCCCCTTCCTAGAGAAGGAACTTTTCAAGACACCACAGCTTCAACCTGGAAGCTAGGTTTGAACTGACCGACAGAAAATCTGTAGAATAAAATGATTCCCCCTCACCTCCTCAGTGATTGGCATCAAGGGCTGAAGGAGTGGGGAGCAATCTAGCCACCAGATAAAGGGGAAGTCCCTGATATGCAGGCAAAGAAAGGCCAACAGCAACTTCCTGGGCCAACTGCCATTTCAGCCAGTCAAAGCCACTTTGAAACTACCCTTCTCTCTATAGCTGCCAACAGTGCAGAAAGAGATCATTGCTCCAGGACCAGGCACTTTACTTTGGGGACTTGTACAAGACGAGCCCAAACCCAGCTCATTTCAGTGGATACATTCAAGGCCTGAAATGGAAGATGAGTGGTCTTTGACTTTCACCTTTGGCAGTAGCCAAGAGCTTATCTACCTTGTTGTCATGACGTCCCCGCTTCCAGAACCTCTCCCCAGAAGTTGCCACCACCTCTGCCACTTCTTCACTTGGCTGTCCTGTTGCTGGTCACTGCCTGGATCTTAGTGAAACTCATCAAGAAATTATAAAACAAAACCAAAAGAATGAAAAAATAGAAGACAATGTGAAATATCTCATTGGAAAAACAACTGTCCTGGAAAATAGATCCAGGAGGCATAATTCAAATAACACCTTAAAAAATAGACTAACCCAGATGGCCAAAGAAGTCCAAAAAGCCAATGAGGAGAAGAATGCCTTAAAAAGCAGAATTGGCCAAATGGAAAAGGAAGTCTAAAAGCTTACTGAGGAAAATACTTCCTTACAACTTAGAATGGAGCAAATGGAAGCTAGTGACTTTATGAGAAATCAAGAAATTGTAAAACAAGACCAAGAGTATGAAAAAATAGAAGACCATTAGAGTAACTCAACACCCTCTACTGCTTCACCAACCCCATGAAACTCACTCAGGAAAGTATATCCTTGATACCTGTAGAAATGATAGACTTGTACCAGCAGTTAGAGCAGCACCAACTGCCCAACCCACTGCCATGTTTCCTATCTGCTTTAAAGGTGCATGGGTGCTGCCCTTCTAAGACTGAACAGCTTCCTCCATGACCAGATCACAGCCAACCAGACCCCTGACATATTCATATATTCAGCAGAAGATTGTAAAAAAACCTGGCTTCAGATCTTCCTTTTCATCAAGTCTGAAGCAACCTGAATCTCTTGTCTGGCCCCTCTCATTACTCAGTTCTCTTTGTAGAGGAGGAATTCTTCAGGGCACCACTGCCAATTTCACATAAACACGGCTTTTTGGATCCACTTTGAATGGATGTGAAAAAGAGATTTGAGAAGACACCTGAACCTAACTTGGTTGCAGAGGTGGAAGGCCAGTGGAAGTGGGACATTGCACATATTTATAGATTTTTTTTGATGTATTGATCAGTTTTGCTGATTTTTTTTTCCTTTCCCAATTTTTGCCCCTCCATAATAAATATCATCTATTATGTACAATGGCTCTCTGAGGGTGTGGAGGAGGAATACTGAGAGAAATTCTGGTGATGGGGGGGATAAAAAAAAGAAATAAAATATGCTTTAAAGAAGGCCAAAAAAATGTAATGTCTTCATGAGCTTCAACAACAATATGTGTAAGGTGCAGTTGGCATCATTGCTCTAACATCACCTTTTCCCAAGTAAGGGTGTCCAATGAATGACTATTCGTTTTCACCAACTACTGCTAACCAAAAGCTCGGGCCAAATTTGTCTGACTTACCTGATATATATTAAATAAATTTACAGCATGCCTGAAACAACAGCAATCACTCATTGACTGTTATATATACGTCAGTGATAAATACCTTCTGTTAGTTACCAAAAAAAAAAGAATGCTACAGTGAAGATACTGGACAAAACTTGGCTTGATAGATTTTGCTTCCTTTTAATCTTCAGATCAAAGCAAAGCTACCTACTATATCAAAGAATCAATCACGTGACATAGATTTATTGGACAAAGGCCACTTTCAGGAGTTCTTCCACATATATTTTTATGGTAGGTTTCTTCTACCATAACACCACAAATGATAATAAGACCAATGAACTTTTTCTAATTCATTTAATGTAATGGACCAATTAACATTGCCTGTTACTCGTTGGCTTTCAGCACTTGTACAATTCTGAATGGTCCTAAGCATTGGCTGACTAGATAAAATTCAAACAGAAGAAATGAGACTTTCCTCAACAACACAGGTTGTAGATTACACCATGGGACCAGATGGAAGTGCCATGATATTTAGCTGTTGTCAGCATTCTCACACTACTCAAGATACAGCAGCCCTTCTCCATAAAGAACCAAACTCTACCTTTCAGATATTGTGGCTCCTAAGTCTCTTTTGCCATGTACTCGGGTCCAGTGAGAATCATTTTACTCAGTATCTTTTAGATGGTCAACTGTAGAAGGAACTTCCTTGATGGACTCATCATCACTGGAATCAGGTGAGGAATATTCTTTTTCTGCCTCACACATTGAATTGTTGTGTTTGTGTCATTGAATTCATTGTAGGAAGGTTCACCATCAGATGAGTCAGATGGAATATTTCTTATTATCCCATATAATATCCCAAATAAATATAATTTATTGTTATAAAATCTGTTGATCAGAAACTCAGATATCTTATCAGTAAGGATGCAAGCAAAGCTATGTTCTTATGACAACCAAATTATAAATTCTAAAATTCTGAAGAACTAAAAAATATATTTTTAAAAAAATAGTGGAAACTACATGCAAAAATAAAATTTTATTTTACTCTTTGAATACATTATTCACAAGATTTTAGAAACATTTGATGAATTCTGCTGATGCTCCAAGGGAAATAGACTGATGCAGGCAAAGAAATGACCCAATAGAAATACATGTAGGAGCATTTCCTCTTATTTAAAACAAAAGTATAAATAAAGTATTTAAACATATGCATCACTTGACATACCTGATCCTTATAGATAGAACCACATGTTCTCTTTTAGTACTTGATAAGTTCCTTAGAATAAGTAGCTAGAATTGGAACACTAATGCATTGTTGGTGGAGTTGTTAACTGATCCGACCATTCTGGAGAGCAACTTGGAACTATGCCCAAAGGAATATAAAATTGTGCATACCATTTCACCTAGCAATACCACTTCTAGGTTTGTATCCCAAAGAGATCATAAAAAAACAAGAAAATACTTATAGCAGTACAAAAATATTTATGCCAGCTCTTATTGTGGTGGCAAAGAATTGGAAATTGAGGGGATGCCCATCAATTGGGGAATGGCTGAACAAGTTGTGGTATATGAATGTAATGGAATACTATTGTGCCATAAGAAATTATAGGCAGGTAGACTTCAGAAAAACCTGGAAAGACTTATATGAATTGATGCTGAGTGAAATGAGCAGAACCAGGAGAACATTGTGCATAGTAACAGCCACACTATGCGATGACTGACTTTGATAGACTTGGCTCTTCTCAGCAAGGCAAGGATCTAAGACAACTCCAAAAGACTCATGATGGAAAATGCTATCCACATCCAGAGAAAGAACTATGGAGTCTGAATGCAGACTGAAGCACACTATTTGCTCTCCTTTTCTTTTGTTGTTTTGTCTTATTGCTTCATTCTCATGGTTCCTCTCATTAGTTCTAATTGTTCTTTACATGATGACTAATGGGAAAATATGCTTAATATGAATGTATAAGTAGAGCTTATATCACAGTGCACGCCATCTTGGGGCGGGGGGGAGGAGAAGGAGGAGGAGAAAATTTAAAACTCAAAATCTTATGGAAGTGAATGTTGAAAACTAAAAATAAATTAATTAATTGTTTTTAAAAATGATAAAAAATAGAATAAGCAGCTAGGTGGCTCAGTGGATAGAGCACCAGACCAGGAGTTAGGAAGACCTGCGTTCAGATTTGGCCTCAGCCACTTACTAGCTATGTGGTCCTGGGCAGGTCACTTAGCCCTGTTTTCCTCAGTTTCTTCTTCTGTAAAATGAACTGGAGAAGGAAATGGCCAAACCCCAAATGGGGTCATGAAGAGTCCAACATGACTGAAAACAACTGAACCACAACAAAGATTTAGAAAAAGTCATGAATTCTAGGGTAGAAATACCTAAGCCTTTTTGACTTTCAAGTGTCTAATTTTTTTGGAGGTCAATTGATGCACACCAGGACCAAGTATCAGAGAGGACCTTAATGAAGACTTCAGAGATCCTGATCTGTAAATATGAGAATAAATCTGTAACACGGGAGTGATAAGCTTTGCCTTGTCTCTCTTTGGGATGTTGTAAGACTGTGGTGGCAAGGAAGGTGGGCCCCTTCTCTTCAGTGATGGCCATGGGGCCTGGGCTGGAAGCAGGGTCAGTAATCTTGAGGGCACTTCTATTCCCAAGGCTCTTGCCTTCAGAATCCTGGGCGTCCTTCATCCAGGTTTCAGGGAAGGTAGTGATCAAGGTGGGGGTGGTTGGCTTACCTGGCTTATAGAAGCTGCTTCCTATCTCTGCCTCAGGATACCTGACAAATTTGAGACTGACTTCTGAAAATCCCATATCAAGTATGGAAGGCAAGGAGAATTTTGTGATCACCATGTAGAAATCATGCAATCCTGCACCCTTTGTTTTCCTGTGCTGGCCAAGAAATTACTTCTTATTCTTAGCCAGGCCTAGTTTAGGCTAGTCCAATGATCAGACTTGGGATTAGAATGCAATGAGAGACTTACGGATGATATAATGCAATAAAAACAGCAAAAAAATAAAAAAAAATCCCAACCCTTTGCTTTTGATAAGATTAGAAAGGATATACTTTCAATTAAATTAAAATAAAATGCTACTACTCTTCTCTACCTCTGCATTCACCACAGCAATTGGCAAACCTTAGTCTGGAAAACATCCCCACAGAGCAACAGGAGTCTAATGGGGAGTCCATTAAAACCTCTGGAGCACCAAATCTCTCTAAACCGGACCTGTTATACCTCCGGAGAGCAAGAAAGCCAAACCAATAATATGAGCACTAGTCCCACAGGCCAAACCAAGGTCCAAAGACAGCTTCCCTCCTCTGTCCTCTCTGTCCCTTAAAGGGAAAAAAGCCTAGTCTACATAAAATAGGCATACTCCTACCCAACTGTCTAAATATGAAATGCAGCCTGGTTATTCTCCTGAAAGACAAAGTAAAAGGATTAATGGAGTGCATCTCTATTTTCCAGGCTAATAAGGAGCAGGAAGAATCTGAAGAGACAGAAGAAAATCCAGACCTGTGTCAGGAGTTTGGAGGGTGGAAGAATGTGACCCAGAGGAGGCAGGGAAAAAAAATCACTGGACACTGGAATGAAGTAAGAAGTAAGAGATTCTTCCAAACGAGAGAGAGCTGAAACTTTTGGAAAAAGAAGCAGGAATGATGATGTGGTTGTAAAGGTCATGTTGGGAGAGAGATCATACAATAAGGGTGAAAGGAAAGATAAACATGGCAATGGTTGGGTACTCATAGGCATCTATTGGCACCCTAATAATACTGGAAGTCAGCTCTCATCCCTGGGTACGTATCTGGGATAACAGATAGCCTATGTGCTGTTGGTGATTCATGACAGGGGAAAAAATAGAACCAAAAAGAACCCAGGAAGCATCATTAAAGCTTATGAAGTCCTGGGCATGAAATGAAAAACCTTTGGGGGCACATATTTTTATCACTGCTGCCAATTGAAGGCTGTGGTGTCTGAAGAGAAAAACAGATTTGGAAGTGAACAGCGGGTTAAGAAAATGGTATCTGAGAACAGAATTTGGATTTCTGGATCACAGCTGGGAATGATGAGTTCTTGACCAGGCATAGAATGTATTTAATAAGGGCTGGTAAAAATGTTGTTGTTGTTTTTTCTAGAGTCTTGCAAATTTGACCCAAGAGCTCTAAACCAAAAAGGAAAGGAGAGGGAAAATCATTCAACAGGCATTTTTAAAAGCATTTATTATGTACTAGACTCAGTTAGGAGCTGGGGATAGAAAGACACAAGTGAAATGGTCTGTGATTCAAGGAACTTATAGTCTATTTGGGAAAACAACATGTACATATATAGCTGGGGTAGATATAACATGGAGGGGGAAGAAGGACATAGCAGCTGAAGGTGGGGGACACTTCCAATCAAGAATGATCTCATATAGAAGATAATCCTTCAGCTGAGTCCTGAAGGGAACTAAGACTTCTAAGAGGTAGTAATAAGGAGACGATGCACGTCAGACTTAAAAGACACCCAGTGCAAATCAGGTGTGAAATGGAGCACCATGTTGGAGGAGCAGTAAGGCTAGTTTGAGTGCACCAAGGGGAATGTGAAAGGGAATAAATATGTGTGCTAAGGCTAGAAAAGTAGGTTGGGGCCAGGTTGTGAAGGGATTTCAATGCCAAACAAAGGAGTTTATTTTTGATATCACAGAAAGGAGCTACAAATATATAAAAAAAATGCCATGAAAGACACCCTGAAACACTTGGGAGGAAAAATCCAAGAAAGACACCAGCATTAAAACCCATAGTCTCAGCTGTGTATATAAATTCACCATGTCCGGATAATATAAGCAAGGAGAATTAGAGATGCTAATATAAGGAAGCAAATATGATCTCATAGCTATCACTGAGACTTGGTGGTATAGGATATATGACTAGAATATGTCTCTGGAAGGGTATTCCTTTACCAAAAAGAATAAATAGAGAAAGGGTGAGGCAGAATAGAACTGCATACTTCAAAAAATATATAGTCATATTAGAAAATCCAGGATCTAGAGGGGGAACACATTTGAGTGAATAAAAAACAAAAGAGGAATAGAAGTGATAAAGTCATGGGAAAATACCACAATCCACCAAGACAGGATGAATTAGATAAAGGGTTCAGGAAATAGATCACCAAACTAGACCGGAGATATGATATAGTATTGATGAATGACTTAGAGTATCCACATATATATGAGAACTCCCCCTGTGCCAAAAGTAGAACAGAGAGAAGCAGTAGCCGATCGGAGCTTTCACCCATAGCCTGTCTACTAAAGTCCTGTTCTGAAGCCTCACCATGGAGGGAAGTGACCCTAGGTTCTTATAAAGATTCTACAGGCAGAGCACAAGCTCAGGCATGGTCCTACTAATTGGGAGACACTTTATGTACAGGCCCGACAAATGACTGTGTGTCTGTGATGCAAACTAAGTGCAGAAAGGCTCATTACCACATTGATTAAAAGATAATGAATTTTTGGCTATAGAAACATTTTTTGCTCAATTTAAAATTTTTATTTTATTTTTAGTCTGAACTTAGTACCAAATAAAATGAGCAGTTCTATATACATAGTATAATAGAAAAAAGTTTGTATATGAAACTGCATATCTCTGTTATGTACAATTTGCTATTTCCTTTTAAGCTTATGTTAAAGCTATCCTGCTTATCTGATTCCTTCTGTCCTTCCCTGTATTCTTTTTTGTGCAATTAAAAAAAAAGCTTCAATGATCTTTTTTCTTTTCTGGGGAGGGAAGTCAACTCTAATTTCAACCTTCTCTCCTTCCTGTATCTCACTCCTTAAAAAATGAGAGGAGGGAAGAAAAACAAACAAACAAAAAAACCCTTGTAAAATATACATAGTCAAGCAAAACATTCCTACATTGGCTATGTCTGAAAATGAATGTCTTATTCCATACCTCTAGTCCATCAACTTTTTCAGGAGGTGGGTAGCATGCTTCCTCATTGGTCCTCTGGAATCTTGGCTGGTCATTGCATTGATCAGAATTCTTAAATCTTTCAAAGTTGTTTTCCTTTAGAGGGTTGTAATCATACACATTGTTGTCTTGGTTCTGCTCACTTCACTCCACCATCAGTTCGTACAAGTCTTGCCAAGTTTCTTTGAAACTTCCCTTTTTAAATTTCTCATAGTGCAGTCATACTCCATTACATTCATATACCATAATTTATTTGCACAGTCTTCAAGGGATGAACACTCTTTTAATTTTCATTTCTTTGCTAGAACCAAAAGAGCTGCCATAGCAACTTTTGAAGATTATCTGTTAAGTTGTAAAATGTACTGGTGGAGAGAGAACCTATACTCATGAAATCGTGGATCATTGAAACTTTCTTTGAAATTAAAATTTTATTGCTATCTTTTCTTTTCACAGCACCTACATTTCCCATTGTTTTCCTGCCTTTCACCCCCAGAGAGAAAGGAAATAACCATTTATTAAGTGCCTATTACGTGCCAGACACTGTGCCAAGTGCTCTACGGATATTATCTCACTTGATCCTCGTAAAAATCCTGGGAGGTAGGTGCTATTATTACCATCATTTTACAATTCAGGAAACTGAGGCAGCAGCCTTATAATAAAGAACTTTTAAAAAGGAAAAAGTTTTGCATTTGATCATTGTAATGAGATATTGAAGTATGCTCCCTTCAGTGCTGATGTACTCTGGTCAAATTAGCCAAACGCTTATATATATGCCAGTGTAGAGCATGAGAGAGAAAGAAAGAGAGAGAGAGAGAGAGAGAGAGAGAGAGAGAGAGAGAGAGAGAGAGAGAGAGAGAGAGAGAGAGAGAGAGAGAGAGAGAGAGAGAGAGAGAGAGAGAGAGAGAGAGAGAGAGAGAGAGAGAGAAGTAAAAAGCAGTTAAGACTCCAAGAAGCTTGCAGAGACTGGTTTGAGATATTCTGGGGGTTTTCTTTCCTCTTATTTCTGGTGTTGTGCATGGTCTTACTTTCAGCATCTCTGGGGAGAGCCCAATCAGTGAGGAGTTTTTGTGGTAGGTCTATGCTTCCCTGGAGGTCTGATAATGGTCCACAATTGTGCCCTGTCCTGCCTAGGAAATGGGGCATGGAGTTCTCTAAGAGGGTCCAATTCCTTCCCCATGTAAAGGAGGCTAGTTTTTCCTTAAAGTGCATTGAGACTTTCCTGGAGACTTGATTGGCTCAGGGGACTAAAGGCTCAAACTGTTGATCTCTCTTCCTCATCACCTGAGGACAAAGCAGCCTTGAACAGCACTAGGTTGCCTTTCTGATGCTTGGCTGGTGGAACACAATGGGCAACCAGGCAAAGGGAGCTTCATTCAGGTGAATCAACCTGAAGTGTGTCCTCAATGCCTATCTTTGTTGAAAACCTCATCCTACTCTGGCTAAGCAAATCTTTCTCTTAACTGTTGAATGACCTACAAGTGTCTCATCTTGTTCCAATTTTGAACCTAAACTACCCAGAGACTGGCTTGAGTCAGGCCCAGCCTGAAGAGAGGGAATATGAGTGGTGACAATGTATCCTAAAGAGTGTGTCTCAGAACCTCATGTATGATCCTTCATGACCAAGGGTTCAATTCTCTGATAAGTGGGAAAGATTTCCCCACAGTTAGGATTTTCATGATAAATCTCCATTCATTCTGTCTTCCCATACACCTGGGAACTTGACATTCTGACTCTAGATTGAGAAGAGCAATAGGGATACATACATACATACATTCTTTGCCAAGCAGATGGGAAGACTACTTCAATGAATCACAGTTTCAGAGATCTGGGGCTGGAAGAGACCCTAGAGTCATTTGGTCCAATTCCCTGATTTTTCGGAAGAGGAAACTGAGGCCCAGGAAATTTAAGTGATTTGCCCAAGGCCACACAGGCAATGAGTCAGATTCTCTCTCTCTCTCTGTCTCTCTGTCTCTCTGTCTCTGTCTCTGTCTCTCTCTCTCTCTCTCTCTCTCTCTCTCTCTCTCTCTCTCCCCGTCTCTGTCTCTGTCTCTCCCCTCCCTCCATCCCCCTATTACCTGAGATTTTTCAGCCATAGTATCTTAACCATCTTTTCTCTTCATTTTCTGAAATCTTTGCTTACAAAATCTAGAGTGCTAATAAGTGTATTTGGGATTTGTACCCAAGTCCTCAGCTTTCAGAACCAGTCCAAATTGGTTCAGTTGGTGTGATTATTCTCACCAATGTGAATATGCCCAGTAGACTCTTTGGGAATCTGAAGAAGTCTCTTCTCCAGTTTGCAGGTCCAGTGTCCTTGGTGCAGAGGTCTCTCCACCAATCAGGAGATCAGAAGTGTCATATCTCCTTTAGTATACTCAGTACACACAGTGTCACTTGACTGTCCCTCAGGAAAATGGCCCCAGACTTGGATGGGAGGGAGATTCAGTTTTAAATATCAAATCAGCTAATATGTATAGACCGATTTGAAGAACTTAACGAGCTATATAAATGTTAGCTGGGATGATGATGAAGAAACCTCTAAGCAAAGAGATCCATGCACTCTTTGGAAAGCTAGAATTGCCAGTATTGAAGGGTTGGCCAATAATCTCTGTCCCTGCTGAAGGGTAACACAGCATAGCCCAAAGAGCACTCAGTTTGAGATCAGAGGACCTGTGTTTAAATCCAGGCTCTGTTAACTTGCTATCTGTGTGACCTTGCGTGAATCACTTGCCTTTGCATGGCCTCAGTTTCTCCATCTGTAAAATAAAGGAGAGCAGTATACTTGTTGATCTCGAAACTTTTTTTAAATTCTAAATTTCTGATCTCACTGGACCTTTGAAGGCTGAACTCTTCAGGGCACTGGGAATCTGGGTTAGGGCAAACTGAAAGTCCCTGCCTGGGGAGAAGGAGCACATATTTCTGAAGTTAGGTAAACAAGAGGCCATCACGCTGTCAGGCCCAGAGAGCCGTAGGGAATGCTAGCGTGCCTGCTTGTTGGTGTTGATGGTTCCAATGGATGTCTTCAGGGAGAGAGCGTGATGACAGATGGCTCTGGGTGACCTCCCTGTCTCTTCTAGAGCACAGGAAGCCGCCTGCAGTTGATTATTCCTTTGGCTGGACACATAGATGGAGTGTATCAGTAAACGCTTATTGATTAACCCTTGCTTGGACTTCTCTTCTGCCTCATGTCCACATCCCTGAGTCCTCCCCATTCTTCAGGGCCCAGCTCAAGACAGTGTAGAAGGGACACTAGATAGGAAATCAGAGGACCTGAGATTTCAGGTCTGATACTTACTACTTGTGTAATCTTGGACAAGTCACATCCTGTCTCTAGGTCTCACTTTCCCCAAGTGGAAAATGAGGGGATGGACTAAATGATCTCTAAGGTCTCTGAGGAAGCAGCTAGGTGTTATAGTGCATAGAGTGCTGCACCTGAGTTCAAATCCACCCTCAGGTACTGCCTAGTTTTGTGACCCTAGGCAAATCACTTTACTTCTCTCAGACTCAGTTTCCTTATCTGTAAAATGGGAATCATAATAGCACTTACTTCACAGGATTATTGTGAGAATGAAATGAGATAATTTGTCAAATGCTTTGCAAATCTTAAAGTACTATATAAAAGCACTTATTAAGCCCCTGCTATTTGCAAAGTATTTAGGATAATGTCTGACACATAGTAGGTGCTTAATAAATGCTTGCTGTCTTCACCTCCCCTTCCAGTAACACTCAGAGAGATGGAGTGACTTGCTTATTGCTACATATCTGGTAAGTGGTAAATCCAGGCCCCAGGGATGTTGTAGAAAGGATTCTTGTTGAGGTTTGGATTCAATTAAATGCCCACTGTGGTCCTTTCGAGCTCTGAGATGCTGTGATAAATCCTGTGCTTCTAAATCTCATCTCTTCCTCAAAGCCTTCCCTGACCACCCCTGATCTTTTCTTCCCTTGATCTTAGTGCATTTATTTATTTATTTATTTATTTGAGGTGGGGCTAGGCAATGGGGTTAAGTGACTTGCCCAAGGTCACACAGCTAGTAAGTGTTAAGTGTCTGAAGCCGAATTTGAACTTAAGGCCTCCTGACTCCAGGGCGGTGCTCTATCCACTGCACCACCTAGCTGCCCCCCTTACTGCATTTATTGTCTATCCTACTTACTCATTCATCCCTTATCTTGTTCTGCCTTATGATGTGCCCTACTGTAACATACTCTAAAGCAAACTTTAAGATCATAAGCTGCAGAACAATTACAAATTTGCTTTGGTAGAAGTTTCTTCACTGGAGAGCTCCCCACATGGATGAAATCACAAATTTAGATGAAAATAGACAAAACCTATACTGCTAACTTTTTGTGTGTCTTTGTTTTATCTCCCAACCAGCTTGAAAACTTGAATTCAGGTATTGTCCTGTGCTCTGTATGAGGAAGCAATGTATAGGAAAGCAAACTAGACTTGGAATCCAAAGACCTGAATTCAAGTCCTGGCTCTGCAACTACCTTGTGGCTCCCTATTACCTCCAGGATCAAATATAAAATACTCTGACATTTAAAGCTCTTTATAACCTGGTTCCTTCCCACCTTTCCAGTCTTAAGCTCCATGAACTCTTCAATTTGGCTGCGAAAGATTGGAGCAAAGTGATTCATTTATGGGATTTGGGGAGGTCAACTCAGTTCATGTAAGCCTAGAGTCTGGGGTCTTGAGCTATGGGTTACAGCTATTAAGAGTTTACCATTCATCTGCACAGATAGATCTGCGAGGCAGAGGATGGATGGGGACTTATTGACCATAGCTCCCTTACTGCCATGAATCACACCATGGATGGGGAACCCAGGAGTGTAGAAGATGCCCTGGGATCAGAGGAGGGCACTACTTAACTCAGGGAAGTGACAGGACAGTTACAAATGGGTGGAGATGGAGGCTTTGAAAATGTAGAACAAAATGTCATGGTGGGGGGGAAGAAAATTTCAAGGAGAGTCATTCACTTTATGAATGGCAAAACCATGGAAGAACATAGCATAGATGAAGATGAAAGCAGTAGTCAAGAGAAAAGAGACCTTTTACCTACTATTGATCTAGAAGAGAAGAAGAAATTGAAGATGAAAGATAGGGGATGATGGCTGGATCAAGGTCTTAGAGGAGTCCAATGAATAGGATAGTGGAGTACTAGACCAGAAGAATGTGCCTATGTTGTTCCTAGTTGTTCCTATCCCATTTACTTGTGTTGATCAAAGGAATGAAAAAAAAATTCTGAAGGGATACATTTTATAGAATTGTTGTAAAGAGTGATTTGCCAGCCCTCAAATACTATATAAATTATAAATAAATATGAATTGTAATTTTCACAAATAAAAAAAAAATTTAATGAGAAAAAAAGTTTGCTACTCAAAGCTCAGTGTTAAACATTGAGAGAGATACAAAGTTTAGATAAGACATGGTTCCTGCCTTCAAGGAGTTTGACATCTACAAGCACCTATAACATATAATATTCTATTATTGTTTTAAAGAGGTGAAAAACAAAATTTGAAGGGTCCAAAGAAGGATAGTAGTCATTCGGTGGAGGAGGTAAGATTGTGGTTACAAAGAGAGACACCACAAAGGCCCTGTCTTGAAAGAGCTTACATTCTGGTGGAAGAACACATAAAAATAAAAGTAAATACAAGTAATTTGAGGGGATAGAGATTACTAACAACTGAGAGGAAGCAGAAAATGCTTTAGGTGGAAGGTAGTATTGGAGCTGATCCAAATAAAATGGAAAGACAAGCTGAAAATGTAGGATGGCACCAGATTGTGGGAGTCCTTGAATGAATGTCACGTTGAACAGTCTGACCTTATGTCAGTAGGCAACAGGGAACCATTGCAAATTATTGAGCAGAAGAGAAACGTGACCAGATTGATGTGTATGAAAGCTTACTGTGATAATCAATTAATCTACATGAATTTATTAAGAGCCTACTATGTTCCAGATGCCATGTTATGAAAGAAATAATTATTAATAACTAATGATTTGGAGAGATCCAGAGTTTCTCCTCTTCTTCTGAAGTACTGATTCTAAGAAGTTCAGCTTCTCGAAGGACATTGCTGATAATGAGATTGAACTAACTTTCTTGTTCAGATTCCTCCCAGGTGAAGTAGCTATTAAAGTTCTTGTGTTCAGCTCGGGCTTAGGTGGGGTATAACTTCTTTAAATAGATTGCCCAAGGCTGGGGGTAGTCTGGTTACAGAGATAGTCCCTCTATTCAAGGGTGACATGCTGTCACTCTCAGCCACTCATTGTAATATTTGTTCTCTCATTAATTGTTAACCAATCAGAGTTGACTGCCACTCCTCTTCCAAAAGGGCATATAAGCTTTGAGCCCACCACCATCATTATCTTTGGTCTAAGAGAGAAGGCCAAATGACCATCTTTTCATTAATAAACATGCTGGCCTTATTAAAAAATTGACTAAATTACCCAGAAATTATGTCTCTCAAACCTTTTTAATTGCCACAGTTAGGTCCTGGGGATGTAAGTACTCACAAAGGACTTACAGTCTGATGGAGGAGACCATAATTACATATAAAAATATATGAAGCATGAATCTAAAGTAAGTAAATACGAATGTAATCCAAGTCACAAAGCCCAGTGGTCTAGGTCTAGCTCCTCATTGGTGGAGATCATTCTGCACAAGCGTATGTTTGGCATTTGAACAATGTGGCCAGCCCACTGGAGCTGTAATCTCTGCAGTAGGGTTTGAATGTTTGGTAGTTTGGTGTGAGAAAGGACCTTGGTGTCCAGTAACTTCTCTAGCTGAACTGCCAAGCATTCAAAATCTACTTCAGAGAGCACAACTCCAATGGTCTGGCCACATAGCCCAAATGCCAAGTACATTTACCTAAAAGAATATTTTACAGAGAACCTGCACAAGGTAAGGGCTCACACCAAGGTCAGAAGAAACGATACAAGGACATTTTCAAGGTCTCCCTGAAGGACTTTAGATGTAGGTATGCCATAAATAGTCTTCAGGGAATCACTGAAGCACTTTGGATTGTTGCTGTTGGCACGAAACTGAATCTCATCTGCCTTCTTACTGAGCCAAGAATCCTGTATCTCTCTCAGCTTCTCTTGAACTTTACTTTTGATGGAGTTAAACACTGCCTTCTTAAAGACTAAGAAATTATCTTGCTGGCAAACCCTGTGGAGTTCTCATTTTTTTGTTTAGCAGCTTCTGAATTTCCCCTTCCTTTTTGTCAAACCAATCCTGATGTTTGCGAGTGTTCTGACCCAGATGAGCAAGTGTGGTGCTGTACACCAAGTCTCTGAAAATTGCCCACTCCTTTTCTGCTCTACTGTTGCTGAATGCTGACTCAGCTTTCCCTCCAGGTGAGCAATGTGTGGTGAAGCTTTTGAATCTGTTGACAATAAGTCTTCTAGTACTTGTTTTACCTTGGGACCTTTTTCAACAGAGCTGAGGCCCATTGGTTACCCTCAACCTGGTTTAGCCCATCTGCTAAGATGCTTTTACTGGGGTATGGCTACTGCACATGCTACAGTTTTTTTTCTTCCTCTTTCTTTTATCTCTTAATTTTTTAAAACAAAGATTTTAATAGTATTTCCCCCCAATTACCTGTAGAGATAATTTTTAACATTTTTTTAAATTTTAAGTTCCAAATTTTCTTCCTCCTTCTCCTCGCCCAACATTGAGAAGACAAGCAATTTGATCCAGGTTATACGTGTGCAGTCATGCAAAACATATGTCCATATTAGTCATGTTGTGAAAGAAAAAACAGCCAAAAGAAAAAAAAGCCATGAAAAAAATAAAGTGAACAATAGTCTGCTTCCATTCAGACTCTATCAGTTCTTTCTCTGGCTGTGGATAGCATTTTTCATCATTAAGTCCTCTGGAATTGTCTTGGATCATTGTATTGCTGAGAAGAACCAAATCATTCAGAGTTGATCATTGCACAATAATACTGTTACCATGCGCAATGTTCTCCTGGTTTTACTCACTTCATTTTGCATTAGTTGATGTAAGCCTGTTCAGGTTTTTCTGAAATCAGCCTGTTTGTCATTTCTTATAGCACAATAGTGTTCCATGATAATCATGTACCACAACTTGTTCAGCCATTTCCCAGTCGATCGGTATCCCCTCAATCTCCAATTCTTTGCCACCACAAAAATTACTGCTATAAATCTTTTTGTGCAAGTAGATCCTTTTTTGGATGTCTTTGGGATATAGACGCAGAAGTGGTGCTATTAGATCAAAGGATATGCACCGTTTTATAGCCCTTTGGGCATAGTTCCTAATCGCTCTCCAGAACGGTTCTTATCAGTTCCAACTTCACCAACAGTGCATCAGCATCCCATTTTCCCACATCCCCTCTAACATTTATCATTTTTCTTTTCTGTCATATTAGCCAGTCTGATAGGTGTGAGATGGTACCTTGGAGTTGTTTTAATTTACATTTCTCTAATCTATAGTGATTTAGAGCATTTTTTCATATGACTATAGATAGTTTTCATTTTTTCTCTGAAAACTGTTTGTTCATATCCTTTGATCATTTATCAACTGGCTATGACTTGTATTCTTATAAACTCAGTTCTCTATATATTTGAGAAATAAGGCTGTTGTTAGAGACACTTGCTGTAAAAACTTTCCCAGTTTTGTACTTTCTTTCTGGTCTTAGTTGCATTGGTTTTGTTCATACAAAACCTTTTTAATTTAATATAATCAAAACTATCCATTTTACAACTCATAATGCTCTCTATCTGTTGTTTGGTCCTAAATTCTTCTCTTCTCCATAGATCTGAAAGATAAACTATTCTTTGCTCCCCTAATTTGCTTATGGTATCACCCTTTACATCTAAATCATGTACCCATTTTGACCTTATCTTGGTATACGAAATAAGATATTGGTCTATACCTAGTTTCTGCCATATTGTTTTCAAGTTTTCCCAGTAGTTTTTGTTAGTCAAATAGTGAGTTCTTGTCCCAAAAGTCTTGGATCTTTGGGCTTATCAAACACTAGATTACTATGGTCATTTACCACCATGTCTTTTGTACCTAATCTATTCCACTGATCCACCACCTTATTTCTTAACCAGTACCAGATTGTTTTGATGATTATTGCTTTATAATATAGTTTTAGACCTGCTATGGCTAGGCCACCTTTCTTTACATATTTTATTCATTAATTCCCTTGACATTCTTGACCTTTTGTTCTTTCAGATGAATTTTGTTCTTATTTTTATAGCTCTATCAAATAATCTGTTGGGAGTTTGATTGATATGGTACTGAATAAGCAAACTGATTTATAGAATTGTCATTTTTATTATATTGTCGCAGCAAACCCATGAGCAATTAATATTTTTCCAATTGTTTAGATTTGACTTTATTTGTGTGAAGTATTTGATAATTTTGTTCATAGAGTTCCTGGGTTTATCTTGGCAAGTAGACTCTTAAATATTTTATACTGTCTGAAGTAATTTTAAATGTAATTTCTCTTTTTTTCCCTGCAGGGTTTTGTTGGTTATATGTGGGAATGCTGATGATTTATGTGGGTTTATTTTATATCCTGCAACTTTGTTAAAGTTGTTTAATTATTTCAAGTAGTTTTTCAGTTGATTCTCTCAGATTTTCTAAGTATAATATATCTACAGAGGGTGATAGTTTTATTTCCTCAATTTCTTTTTCTTCTCTTATTGCTATAGCTAACATTTATAGTACAATATTGAATAATAGTGGCAATAACGGGTATCTTTGCTTTATCCTGATCTTATTGGAAAGGCTTCTTTCTTAGCCTCATTACAGATAATGCTTGCTGATGGTTTTAGATTGATACCACTTATCTTTATAAGGAAAGTTCCATTTATGCCTATGCTCGCTAGTGTTTTTAATAGGAATGGGTACAGTATTTTGTCAAAAGCTTTTTCTGCATCTATTGAGATAATCATATGACTTCTGCTGATTTTATTATTTAATATGGTTAATTATGCTGATAGCTTTCTGCATTCCTGGTACAAATCCCAGTTGGACATAGTGTATTATCCTTGTGATATATTGCTATAATCTCCTTGCTGGCATTTTATTTAAAACTTTTTGCATTAATATTCATTAGGGAAATTGTCCTATAGTTTTCTTTCTCTGTTTTAACTCTTCCCAGTTTAGTTATCAACATAATAGCTGTGTGGTAAAAGGAATTTGGTAGGACCCTACCTGTTTTTCCAAATAATTTACATAATATTGGGATTACTTGTTCTTTAAATGTTTGGTAGAATTTACTTGTGAATCCTTCTGGCCCAGGGGATTTTTTTCCTAGGGAGTTCACTGATAGCTTATTCAATTTCTTTTTCTAAGACAGGATACTGAGTCTTCTATTTCTTCTGTTAATCTAGGCAATTTATACTTTTGTAAATATTCATAGATTTCCCTTAGATGGTCCATGCTACAGCGTCTTGGAGCCACAGGTGAGAGCTGGGTGACAGGTGGACACCAAAGGTGGATGAGCAGCCCTGGAAAGGGCTTGGCAAGCCCTCACACTGGAGGTGCTGTGATCCCTGAGCACTCTGTCTACCCTGACAGCCAGGGTAAATACACAGAGAGAGGAGACAGTGGGTTATGTGTGAGAAACAGAGAAAAAACCTGTTTGGCTGGAATGCGGAGCGTCAGAGGAAGAATAACATACAATGAGACTGGAAAGATAAGTTGAGGCCTGGTTGTATAAGATTTTAAAAGCTGAACAGAAGACCTTATATTTGATCCTATGGGCTACAAGGAGCCCTTGCAGTTGGTTGAATAAGGAATCTGGGCTTAAGGAAGGATGGGTTAGAAGAGGAAAGTAGTAGAGGCAAGAAGCCCCTTCAGCATCATTGCAATAGCCCAGACAGGTGGTGAAGAGGGCCTGCATCAGGGTGGCATCGGGGAGAAGAGAGCAGAGAAAAATGCATTACAGATGTAATCATATACTCCAAAAGATGGATCCCTCATGAGCCTGTGACAAGGGAGGCTCTGCCCTCTTGTTCCCTTTGTTGCAAGGTGTTCTCCAGGCCAGCATATTCTATTTTTTTCTCAACTGAGCTGTGGCAACCTGCAGCCTCGAGGTCACATGGGCCCTCTAGGTCCTCAAGTGAATCAAAGGGCTGCACTTGAGGACCTAGAAGGCCACATGTGGCCTTGAGGCCTCAGGTTCCCCACCCTTGGGAGTATCAATAAACAATTATTGTTTGTTGAATCTGTTGAACCCAACCTTCCCTCAACTGGTTGATCTCCGGGGCCAGAGGCCAAGCGGACATTAAAGACCAGCTGGGCTTCATCACCTTCCTGCTGATAGGTACAAGCAATTCACACCTTGCTAACCTATTTTAGGGTTTAAGTTCAAGCATTAAAATGGAGACTGATGACAAGGAACAGTGTGTGTGTGTGTGTGTGTGTGTGTGTGTGTGTGTCTGTCTGTCTGTCTGTCTGTCTGTCTGTCTAGGAATGATCAGGCTATGGGAGATTCCTTACTTTAATACAGGGGACTGAAGCTAGCTGGGAATCTCAGTGAGAATGGGCAGGGACTGAACAATCATATTTATCATTGGTTTGTTTGTGATCATGATGGACACTTAGATGGTCTCATGCCCCTACCAGGTAAGTAACCAAAAGGTAGTATTTCCTTTCCGGACTCCTGAGGTCTCCTAAGATCTCTCAGTCTTTTTCCTAGTCCTCTCAGTCTCTCCAATTTATTTTTTCTCTGAGTCCACCAGCCTTTTCTTTCTTCATCAGAGAGGCAGTCCTGGCTCTGCTATTTTTGCTAGCCCTGTGACTGTGGCCAAGTGGTCCCACCTTTTTAGGCCTTGGTTTCTTTATCTGTAAAATAAGTAGGTCATGTGATCTCTAAGGTTCCTTCTTATAATTCTTTCTACTTGCTTTAGACTTCCTTTATTTGCCTCTTTTTCTAGACTTCTTTTTTTTCTCTCCTTGGTTTTCCTTTGATAGTCTTTCTCTTCTCTTTCTCTTTCTCTAGTCTTTTTTCCCCTCTCTTTTGTCTTTCTCTCTAGGCTTTCTTCTCTCATTTTTCTTCTTTCATACTCTAGCCTTCTCTCTGTCCCAGTCTCTCTGTGTCTGTTTGTGTCTCCGTCTGTCTTTCTCATCATTTTTCCCTTCTCTCTTTTTCTCTAATTTGGCATCCTCTGGATCCCCTTTGTCACTCTCCCCCTCCCCTCTGCCTTCACTGTTGGCCTCTTGCACTAATGGATTCCTTCTAACGCTCTTGCCTGAGGCCAGCAGAAAATTAGAACAAGGAGCCTGGATTTTCCCTCTCTGTTAAGCTTCTCCCTGGCTTGGCTGTTCCTTTCATCAGCAGCAGTAAAAATCTGCTTGCCTCAGCCGAGGCCTGAGTTCAGCCTCCCTGACTCTTTGATGCTCTATTGGGTCTTGGGAGGAGACTAGGTTGCTACTCACATCTGCTTTCATGAAGTACCCATCCAGACACTTACTATTCCTTCCAGTGTGGGGTTTTCTTTGCAGGGCCTAGAAGGAGGGGGATGGGGTGAGGGAAGTGGGAACCTCTGGCACCTCTGATGCCCAAACCCAAGAACCCTGAATGAAGGGGAAATTGCCCTGCTCCCTCAGAAGCCTTCTCGTCCGGGGTAGCTATCTCCTGGGCTATTTCCCATGTCCTCATTGGCCCTAAAGGCCAACTGGTCTCTGGTTAGCTATCCCTTCACAGAAAATGTTTGGCTGAGAGGTCAAAGGGCTGGGGCCATTCAGTTCACAAACACTTCACAGTTACCTACAATATGTCAAGTTTTGTGCTCAGTGTCGGGAATAGAAGGAAATAAATAACAATTCCTGCCCTCAAAGAGCACGAGGCAGCAAAGTTCATGGAAAGAAGGCTGCCTCTAGAGTTAGAGGCCATGGGTTCAAAGCCCAGCTCTGGTCCTTGCTAGCTGTACGACTTTGGGCAGACCACTTCTGCCTTTCTCTTTTTTTAATTATTTTTAGGCAATTGGGTTTAAGTGACTTGCCCAGGGTCACACAGCTAGTAAGGGTCAAGTGTTTGCTCCGAGGCCGAATTTGAACTCAGGTCCTCCTGACTTCAGGGCCGGTGCTCTATCCACTGCGCCACCTAGCTGCCCCACAGACCACTTCTTAGTTTCCCTTTTGTAAAATGAGAGGGGTTTGACTAGATGACCACTAAGATTCCTTCCAGCTCTAAGTCCACAATAAGAGAGATAAGATATGCATACAAATAAGTATAGTCTGAATTAGAATGTGAGTGAGGTGAAAGAGAAATACAAACCACTGAAGGAGAATTTGAGGAGGGGTCTCAGAGCACTTTAACCAGGTAGGAGCACAGGGAGGCCAGGGCCAAATTGATGCCAGGACCACCTTCTCACAGCAAAAGCTTCCAAACAGCTTCATCACCTTCAGCTTAGATTACTTATCATCCCTCTTGTTATTGTTGTTCATACTTCATTCTCAAAGAGGACCAGTGACATCACAAGGGTGATATCTTGACTCACCCTAAGTGAGGCAGGGCTGTGCAAAGTCGTCCGCCTCACTCTCTCCTCCAGAGTCATCCAAGTCCAGCGGCAAGACAAGAGTCAAGACCGCTGGCCCAGGGTGCAGTGGGTGACCTTGACCTTTCTAAATTACGGTCTTTCCCAGTTCTCAGTTTGTCTGAGGCAATGCCCACTCAGTGACTAAAGGCTAGGTAAGAATTGAGACAGTAGATGGCCCAATTTACCACTACAAAAATATCAGTCTGGGAGAGGAAGACCCTTAGAGGTTCTGGCTAGAGCTGGTAGTATTTAAATGTTGAGTGGTAGTGGTTGTTGGTATTGTTTAAATGATGTCTCTCTGTCTGGTGTCACTGAACAGGGCAAAAGAGATGGATTATAACTAACCAACCCAGCAACTCTCTTCTCACCAGATAGGAACTTTGGTCAACCTAGCTGATTAGTAGATCATTAGCTCTCCAAACACAGTCACAGGAAATCTAAGGCCAGGATCTTGGCCTGGAAGGAATAGAAGTTCAATGAGTCACACCTCCTCCAGAAAGTCTTCTCTAGACTTTTGTAGTAATTCCCTCCTCCCAACTCCTATAGCACTTGAAAACTACAGCTCAGTGGTCCCCTAGAACCATAAAACTTAAGAGATCTAAGGAACTTTAGGAGACGATCTAGTGTGGGCCCTTTATTCAGGAAATCCAGAGTCTATAGAGGGTGAATGATTTGTCCCCAAGTAACATAGCTAGTAAATGGCAAAGCCAAGATTGGAATTCAAGCCCCCTGTCTCCCAGTCTAGGGCTCATTCAATTATCCCACATTGACATTGCTAGTTTTCATAGATATGTCTTGAGTCATTATGATGGGGTGTGGCCCAAACCGAGGTCTTTGCCCCTTGCCCCAAAGGGAATCTGGCTCTCCTTTTGTCTACAGGCCCCAACCCCTCATCTCCCTTTGAAAGCCTTAGCCTACCTTTTAATCTCATTCAGATACCTTTCAGTTCCTTCATTATCTATTCCCATTGTCTATTCAATCTCTTAGACATTCCAGTCTCTGGGAATTCTCACCCAGACCCTTTTCCCAGACCATTTTCCCAGACCCTTCCCTGGTCACCCAAAGCATATAAGATCTACCCTGGCCCTCATTCAGGGCTGAGAACCTCTCGTGCCCGCTCGTCCTTACGCGTCACCACTAATAAACTTTTCCTCTGGCTCAAGAAGATTTGAGTTGAATTCTTTCAGATAGGGCCCGGTACCATGATCTTGGGGTCCCAGCACCCCAAAACCCCTAGACCTCTTCAATTACCTCAATTTCAAGCTCCTGGAGGACAGACACCAACCAATCACCAAGAATGTATTAAGCACTTATTATGTGCTAGGCTAGTTGCTAGGGATTCATATACAAAAGTGAGATAGTCCCTGCCTTCAAGGAGTTTATATTCTACTAGGGGAACTTAACATGAAATCATAGATTTAGAGCTGGAAGGGACCTTAGAGGCATAGAGTCTTGACGAGGAAGCTGAGATCCAGGTATTAAGTTTCCAAGTCATCATTTTCTTTGGGCTTTGGTTTTTTGGGGGTTTTTTTTGGTGAAGCAATGGGGGTTAAGTGACTTGCCCAGGGTCACACAGCTAGTGTCAAGTGTTTGCTCTGAGGTCACATTTGAACTCAGGTCCTCCTGACTCCAGGTCCACAGCACCACCTAGCTGCCCCTCAAGTCATCATTTTAAACCAAACCTTCTGACTCCAAGTCAGTGTCCAATCTGCTACATCATACAGCCTCTCTCCTGTTCACAAATAAGTAGATGTAGGCTATATTGACAAAACAATACATAGCGATTGAGAAGTGAAGGGAGACTAACAACTGGGACCCTGTAATAGTGTAGGCCTGATTCAGGCTGATCTGGTAACTCAAGTTCAGGGAAAGAAGGGAGAAAGCAAACAAATGTTGTAAGTATTTAGCATGTACAAAGCACTAGGGATACAAATCGGGCAAAAGCTTGCCCTCAGGGAGCTTATATTCTAATGCAAGAAGACACCACACAAAAGAGAGCCGAACATTGGGGGAGGTGGGGAGAAGGGCCTTGATTTTGAGGCCCAGATCCCAACCCCATCAGTAAGATGGTCCAGGTGGAGGAGGTCCTGATGAGGACCTGTACTTTCCCACAAGGCCAAATCTCTGGCGTTTGCCTGATCTATAATCCCATCAATAGGCCTTTCTTTGTGGCTACACCCAATCTCCCAATTCAGTTACCCTTAACCTAGCCTAGCCCTCCCTATGCCCCTGGCCATTTCCCACACTTAATCCTAGGTAGACTCCATTGTCCAGGCCCCAGGAGTTCTGTTCACCCCACTTTACTGGCCACTCCCATTCAGAGCTTCCTTAGAGCCCTCCTCCAGTCACCCCAAACTGCTTGGCCACTCTAGATCCCTCCCACAGTCTTTCTGTATATAAGGTCTATCTTGTCTCCAATAAGATGCTCAGATTCCTAAAATCTATCCACTGCCAATACCTCACAGACTCTCAAAGTCCTCAAGAGATTGGCTGGTATGGCAGATCTTCAATAAACCTCGTCTTTGGCTGAAAGAAGACTTCTGTCAAATTCTTTCAGGCAGGACCTGTGTGTTGTGATCTCGGGGTTCCAGCACCCCTAACCTCTGGCCCTCGTCAGTCCCAAGCACTAAGGGATGTTCCAGAATGAGATAGCAGTAGAGGCATGATTTTGAAGTCCAGAAGGTCAGATCCAGGTCTGGGAGAAGAATATAGATTGGAATAAAATGAAACAATCATAGAACATCTAACAATTAACAAAAGAAGGTTTATTAGCCATAATGGAAGGATATTCAGAGCAAGGAAAGCATATTTAGCAAGGATTCAGCTATCCAATTGGGGTAGCTTTCTTGCCTCTGTGGTGCTCATGAAAGGCCACAGTCAGAAGCCTGAAAGAGGAGAAAGGCAATGGCTATTAGGGTTTCTGCTTTTGTACTAAGGCCAGAAAGCTACAACAAGGGTCTGAGCCTTTTTTTCCCAAGAGTCAATTAAGTCTCAAGGTAAGGATGGTTCCATTGTTTTTTAAGGAAAAACTGTTGTTATTCAGTCATGTCCAACTCTTCATGACCCCATTTGGGGGGTTTCTTGGCAAAGATACTGGAACCGTTTGCCATTGCCTTCTCCAGCTCATTTTGCAGATGAGGAAACTAAGGCAAACAAGGTGAAGTGACTTGCACAGTCACTTAACTGTCTGAGGCCAGATCTGAACTCATGAAGATGAATCTTCCTGACTCTAGACGCTGTGCTCTGTGCACTATAGTACCACCTAACTGCTCATAAGGGAAAACTAGCTTGGCCTTAATAGGAGCAGGGCCTTAAAATATTGCTCCCATCACAGGCCTCTTGAAGGAAATCATACTTCAGCTGAGCCTTAAGGAAAGCTAGAGATTCCGAGAGGTGGGGGTTGAGGAGGGAGAGCATTTCAAGCATGGAGACTACCTGTGCAAAGGAATAGAGAGAGGCAGGAGATGGAATGTCATGTAGGCCAGGCCAGTTTGATTGGGGCATAAAGAGCAAGGTGAAAAGCAATGTTCCATCAGCCTGGAAAGATAGGCTGGAGGCAGCTTGTGAAAAGCTTGCAATGTCAAACAGGGAGGTTTGCAATGGGGAGCCAATGCATTTTCTGGAGCACAGGAGTGACATGGTCAGACCTGTACTGTGTGCAGGATAGAATGAAATGAGGAGAGCCTTGAAACAAGGGGAGACCATTTAGAAGACTGTTTGAATAAAGTGGCGATGAGGCCTTATGGTTTGATAGAGAGAAGGGAAAACCATATGTTAACATTATCAATGGTCTATTTTTATTTATTTTGTTAAATGTTTTCCAGTTTAATCTGATTTGCTCTGAAGAAGAGGATGACTCCTAGGTTGTTAACCTAGAAGAATGGTGGTGTCCTAAACAGAAATAGGGATGTTTAAGGGAGCGGTGGTTCTAGGGGGGGGAAGTAACATGTTCCATTTTAGGCATGTTGAGTTTGAGAGGCCTACGGGATCCACAGTTGGAGATGCTCAGCAGAGAGCTGGCCATGTGGGACTAGAGCTCAGGAGAGAGATTGGTCTGGATATACAGATTTCGGGAGCCATTTGCATAGAGGTGATAGCTGAATCCTTTGGGGCTAATGAGATGACTGAGAGAGTGCAGAGAGAAAAGAAGAGAGAATCTAGGGTAGAGTCCTGGGGGTATTCCTATGTCTGGGGGCCAGGAAGTGGATGACAAACCTGCAAAGGAAGCTGAGAAGGATCAGTTTGACAGCTAGGAAGAGAACCAGGAAAGAGCAGTATCAACACATCCAAGGACAACAGTGTCCACAAAGAGGGACAGGTAAACGATGTTAAACACTGCAGACAGATCAAGATGGATGAGGCCTGAGGAAAGGTCATTGGATTTAGAGAAAATGGGATCATGATTAACATTGCAGAGAGCGATTCCTATTTAGTGATGGGGATGGAAGCCAACGAACAAGGATTGAGAATTGAGTGGGGGATGAGAAAGAGCAGGTGATGGTGGAGACGGCTTTTTCTGGAATTTTAGCTATGAAAGAGAGGAGATGTATCGGATGATACCTTGAAGGGATGGAACATAATAATAACTGACATTTCTATTCCATCCTAAGACTTAAAACACTTTTCTCCCAACATCCCTGTGAAGTAGGTAGTGCAAATATGATTATCACCATTTTACAGATGAGGAAACTGAGGCAAGAGATATTAAGTGACTTGCCTAGGGACACAGTCGGCATTGAAGGTAGGGCTCAGAATCAGGACTTATACCTCCAAAATCAGCTTTCTTTGCATTATATTACGTTGCTTTCTATATTTTGGACTTGTCTTAATTGATCGTTAAGAAAAAGTATTCAGTCTGTTAGCAGAATCCTGTGACATAATGATAGATTTGTAGATTTTAAAGGAACCTTCAAGGTCACAATCATTTTGAAGATGGGGACCTCAGGCCCTGGGATGAGGATTGGTTTGCTCAAGGTTACAGTTCACTAGAGACATTCAGAGGACTAGAACATAGATCTTCCTTCAATCTCCATGGCACCACCCTGACTACCATAAGGTTTCAGGGATCCTTCCCCGTCCCGTGGGGCTGCCAACCATCTGCCCAGAAACATTAGTCTCCTTCTCTGCCACAACCCAGGTGCCTTTTGTGTCTCCCAGGGATGAGATGAGATCCGCCAGATGCCAAGGTCCATTGTGCCCACCTGGTCCCCAGGGATTAGCTTGGAACATGGACCTGGTTAGCCAGCTTTAGGTGGTTTAGCCCAGGACTGTTGCCACTGCACACATCCCACACCCACCTGCTGAGACTCAGAGAGTTTGGCCTGCAGATGATGCTTGTCAGGAGGGAGAAGAAACTTTCCATGAGGGCATCAGGTGTCCAAACAGCCCAGAGCCTGGTAGTCATGGAACCAATGTAGAAGAACAGACTTTGGAAATAAGCCTGTTTATTTATCCACCAAAAATCATAGCATTGAACAGAAAAGGAAGCTTAATTAGAGATGATCTGATTTAATCACTTTATTTTTTAAAATAAAATTTCATTACTATCTTTTGTAGAATGAAGTATAAATAACAAGAGGCGGGGGTGGGAGGGAAGTTCAACAAAACTAACCAACATATCTATGAAGTCTGACTTGTATTTTATTGTTGTTCAGTTGTTTCTGATTCTTCATGACCCCATTTGGGGTTTTCTTGGCAAAGATACTGGGGTGGTTTGCCATTTTCTTCTCTAGTTCATTTTACAGATGAGGAAACTGAGGCAAACAGGGTTAAGTGATTTACCCAGGATCACACAGTTAATAAGGGTCTGAGGCCAGATTTGAAGTGAGGAAGACGAGTCTTCCTGACTATCCATTGTGTCACCTAGATGCCCTCTGACCTTGTATACAGTGTTCCATACCCATGGTCCCCCACTTCTGGAAAAACAAAGGGAGTGATGACTTATCATATCTCTCCTTTGGAGCTAAGCTTGGTCATTATAATTCCATAACATTCAGTTTCAACTGTTTCATTGTTGTTTGTTCTATTTACGCTTTGGAGTCAATATATTTATTCTTTTTCTGGATCTGCTTCATTTTACCAGTTCAATATATCTTCTCATGCTTCTCTACAGTCATCATTTCTTTCAAAACAATAATATTCCATTACAATTTCACATGGCTTGATTTATTTAGCCATTCCCCAACTGATGAACAGCCACTTTAACTTTACATATGGGAAAATGGAGAGAGGGAAAAGAATTTGCCCAAGTTTACATACATAGGAGCAGAGCATTCGATAGTCCTGGGTCCACTAGCTCTGAATTCAGTGTGATTTCTGTCAGGCCACGTTGTTTTCCCATATCTTATGGCTCAGAGTGGGATCGTCTGGGTGACTGTATACATCATAGCAATTTCATGTGATTAAATATGTTAATCCCATATCAGGGGCTCTCTCATTACATTAAGGACCTAGGTCAACTTGGGGAATTCCCAAATCTCTGGCTATTGTCCCCTCCCACTAACCATTATTATAAGCACCCAAGTTCATCAGGCTTAAATTACAAACATTTTATTCACAAGTCAATGGACAGAGAAAAGACTCTTAGCTGAGCCACTAGAGAGTAAGGTGCCCTTTCTCAACCCGGTACAGCCATACATATCTCCAACTAACTTGATTGTCTCTATGACTCACAGTATTGCCCTGGGCAGGACCCCCCATGAGGAGGGAGGTCAGAACCTGTTCTTTCTTGTTGTTCATTAAGGTAGCTCTGTCTCTCTTGGACTGTGACTGTAGCTTTACTCTTGGCAAGCAACTCTTGATCTGCTGCTACTGTCCTGTGTTGTCAGAAAGTACACAGTCTGTCTAGCTTTCAGTTAGAGAGCCATGGGGGATGAGTATATTGGTGCCTTGGTTAGACAGTGTTTGAGGTTTTCCACCCTCTGGGAGCCAGAATGCCTGCAGGCTATTTGAAACTTTCAGGTTTTGGGTTTTTTTTTACACCTGAGACTCACAGTCTGGGCTTATACACAGAGAGTCTCTTCAGATGACAGGGGGAGTATTTTCAACTCTTTTCCCTAACTCAGTCTTTTCCCCCCAGATTTCTAGAGAGCTTGGACTGAGACGGTCCTCTTAATGTCCCAGGGCCTGAGTGGTGTTTCCAGTCCATGTCAGCACCATGTAGTTAGACTGCACTTCAAACACCTTTCCATACACCTCCCCTCAGCACCCAGTATTGGAGTAAGTAGGGAGACACACACACACACACACACACACACACACGAAAAGAAAGAAGAGACAGAGAGAGACACAGACAGAAACAAGAGACGGAGAGAGAGAGAAAGGGAAATAATATGCTTCAATCTGCGCTCAAGAGTCCATCCGTTTTCTCCATGGAGGTGGATAGAATTTTTCACCATGAGTCCTTTGGAATTGTCTCAGATCATTGCATTGATTACAGTAGCTAAGTCTCACACTGTTGATCAGTGGTACACTATTGTTGTTACTGTATACAATATCCTCCTGGTTCTATTCCCTTCACTTTGCATCAGTTTATATAAGTCTTGGTCCTGGGGTATATTTAAAGGTAATCTTATCAGCCTCTGAACTCTTACTATACTTTGATTATAACTCTCCTAAACACATGTATTCTATTCTGCATATGGCCAGAGTCTCTCTTACCTCTTCTACTAGATTGTAACCCCTTCCAAGGGTGGGCACCCTGTGGCCTCAGGGCCACATACGTCCTTCTAGGTCCTTGGTGTGGCCTTTTGACTGAGTCCAAATTTTACAGAGCAAATCCTTTTATTAAGGGGATTTATTCTGTGAAGTTTGGATTCAGTCAAAGGGCTGCACTCAAGGACCTAGAGGGCCATATGTGGCCTCAAGGCCACAGGTTCCCCACCCCTGTTGCCTCTTCATGCTTGCTAGATTGGCTTTATTATAACAGAAATGCTGTTCATCCCCTGGGCCTGCACTCATTTGGGTAAAACATGACAAAACTTGTGATTTGCTGACTGAGTTTTCAAGAATTCAAGGTTTCCTCCACCACCATGAAGCATTAGGAAAGGTCTTTAGTAGAAGAATTCAAATAGGATTATTTCCCCCTTGTAGACAGGAAACTGAGGCTCCAAAGTAACTTGCCCATACTAGATGATGCAGTAGATAGAGCCCAAAGCCTGGAGTTAGAAAAATCTGAGTTCAAATCCAGCCTCAGACACTTATTAGCTGTGTGACCCTGGGCAAGTCACTTTAAACTTGGTTTCCTAAGTTTCCTCAATTCTAAAATGGCGTTAATAATAGCACCTTCCTCCTAGGGCTATTGTGAGGATCAAATGAGCTGATATTTGTAAAACTCTTACCCCGGTGTCTGGTACATAGTAGACCTTATAGCTATTATTATTGCTAATGATTAATCATCAAGCATATACCAATATATTCAGTGCCCACTATTTGCCAAGCATTGTCCTAGGGCTGAGCATACAAAACCAAAAGTGACCCAGTACTTGTCTTCAAGGAGCTTACAATCCAACTTGGGGAGACAACCTGTACATATGTAGGCATGTAAAAAATATTTATAAGATCATTTTGAGAGAATGAACCAGCATTTTTAAGGAACCAAGAAAGCAACATACAGAAAGTAGTGTTTAATCTAAGCCTTCAAAAAACCTAGGGATTTTTGAGGTGAGCAAAGACTGCATGCCATACATGGGGACAGCCTATGTCCAAGGTTTGGAGATGAGAAATGAGCACCATGTCCAGTGCTCTTTCTACCCCACCATACTGCCTCTTTCAGGAAAAGGACCTCTGTGTACAAGAATATTCACAGTAGCTCTTTTCATGGTAGCCAGAAATTGAAAACTAAAGTTAGGGATTGGAGGGTGGGGAGGAGGAGTGTCCTATTTGGGATAAATTGTGGTATATGAATGTCATGGGATATTACTATATTGTAAGAAATTAGGAAACAGACAATTTTAGAGGAAGGTGGGGAGATCTCTATGAACCAATGCAGAGTGATAGAACTTGGAAAGCAACTTATATAGTGATTGTAACATTACAGAGAAAAACAAACAGTTCTCACTTTATGTAAGTTTGCTTTATACAAATTTTACTTTATATAAAGAATTCTGAAAGAAATTAGCATTTTTTAAAAAACCGCACCTAAAACTTTACTGTATAGTATTGTGATCTCTCCCCCTACTCCTGCCCGTTGGCTTAGCACTCCACAGCCTCCCCATTCCCTACCAGGAAAAAAAACCTTTAAAAATCCTCCAAGCGCAAGCAAAATAAAGCAGGCCTGGAGAGACCACTACCACTGGGTGGGGGCTGAGTTTGAACTGGTCCCACTCCTGCATGTTCCTGCTGCTGCTCTGGCTTCTCTGTCCTCAGCCCCAACGTGTCCTTGAACCACGAGCCAGCCCTCTCCTTCCATGGGCACACAGTTTCTGCTTTCCTTCCCCAAATTCTCTTTACGTAAAAATTACTTTACATAGTGGTCTGCAGAATGGTCCACTTAAATAAAGAAAAATGTGTACTGCCTTTCCCAGTGTTCCACAAACACACTAAAATGTATATATTTAAATGAGGATTCTCCCTTTCAAACTAATCCTTTTGGGAGACAGCACAAATTCCAATTATTCATCTATTGCTCCATTAGATAGTAAGCTCCTCAGGGGTCTTTTGCCTTTCTTCGTATCCCCATTATGGCTTGGTGGTGTGCGTGCCACAGAGTAAGTATTTCATAAATGTTTTTTGACTGATGATTCCAAATGTAGTGCTTTTTTTTTTTTTACTGGTCATTTGGGAAGGGGTCAGTGCTTTGGAGTTAGTGTCATGGAATGAGCATCACATCTAGAATCAGACAACCTGGGCTCAGGTCCTTTCTTTTCTACTTGCTCTGCTCTTACTACCCCTATGACCCTGGACAAGTCACAAATCTCCCTGTGCCTCAGTCTCTGCTTCTGTAAAATAAGATTGGGTTAGATGGCTTCGCCTCAGCTCTGAATGAGGGATCCTATGAATTTACGAGCCACATGATCCCTACTCCTCCAACATTCCCTTAGATTGAAAGTAATCTCTTCTACAAACCATTTGTGCAGAAGTCTCTTTTGTCCCTATCCATCTCCACCCTGTATTGTAGATATTTGTGTAGATCTCTCATTAAACAGTAAACTCCCTGAGGCAGCGACAGAACTAAACTTTGTATCTGCCTGGAGGGGCTAGCACTGATCCTCAAATACACTCAAATATCCACATGCATTTGAGATCTCAAAGATTAGTATGGTTCCCTCAGGGGATGAAGACAAACTTATCTGTGCCTTGGAAGACAATGCTTTTTTCCTTCCCTAAGTTCCGAGCAGAAGGGGAGGGATGGTCCACCCAAATCACTAGAGGCTAGCCTCCCTTTTCCTGACACGCCCTCTTCTTTCCTAGTTTTCCAGTCCCACTTTCTCTTCCTTGATGTCATTTTTCCTCCTGCTCTTCAAAGTTCCTCCTTGATTTTATGGGGCAGCCTGCTCACACCCATCTTGAGTTTTTTTCCCTGCCATATGTGTGATGTTCATTTGTTATTCTTTAGAGACAGCTGAATTCCACATCTCATCGCCATATATCAACACTAGTAGAATGTTGGTTTAAAATTCCTTCATTCCTCTCCAGGCTGACACTTCTGGATTTTCTTTACAATGCCCCAGAAACCTCTTCATCTTGGAAGTTCGTTTTGCCCTGGGAGTCCACACCTTGGAAGTATCCTATAGCCCTGAGGCCTCTCCCTCTGATTAACTGGTTCCTCTGAGGACCTCCATTTTAAGAAAGAGGCCCAGGCCCACCTGGTCTTCATTTCCCTCTAGGCTGGATTTCTGACTCCCAGACTTTCTCCACAATGCCCCCAGGGCATAGCTGGATACTTTCCTCTCTTTTCTCCCCTTCCCCAATCTCCTTTTCACTTCTCTTTTATGTATTGTCTCCCCTCATTAGAATGTAAGCTCCTTGAGGGCAGGAACTATCTTTGAGCTAATATCTGTATTCCCAAAGTTCAGCCCAGGGCCTGGCACTTATGAAGCCTTAAATGCTTATTGACCTTATGGCCTTTGTTGGGCCTTTTATTAAAGCAGTGGGGTCAGACTCCAATAGAAAAGGATCCCTTAGATAATAATAAATGTACACTATCTCTTTTGCATTTTATATATATATATATATATGTATATATATATATATATATATGGTTTAACATTTCCCAATTACATTTTAATCTAGCTCTGGCTGCACTTGGGAGTTTCACAGGCTCCTTATGACCTTTTGGCCACTAGTTTGGCACCTGTTCATTAGAGGATCTTTGAGAGACAGCTTGGCTTAGTGGGTAGATAGCTGGCCTCAGAGCCAGCAAGATATAGGGTCAAGCTTAGCCTCTTACGCATATTGACTGTGTGATCCTGGGCAAGTCACTTACCATCTTAGTGTACTAGGCAGTTCTTGTAGATTATAAATTGCCAAGAAGACCAAGGGTTTGCAATTTCTCTTAAAGCAATCCAGATTGGTCATTTCAGCTGTTCAGCTCTGGGCTCAACTCTTCTATCCACATTGTTTGTCTCAGATATAAGTACTGTGATGGTTAAGTTCTCTAATTGAACATAGTAAGTACTTAATAAATATTCAATTAAATTAAAGTAATTTTAAAAATTAAAGTTATTGTTTGGGTTAAGGCATTGTTCCCTGTCAAAATACAAATCCCTGGGAAAGTGTTAAATCATCTGCTAATAGCAGGACAACTTAATAGAAAATATTTCAAGGTAGGCCTGGCCAACTTCTTTGGAACTTTCCATGTGTTAAGTGCTTTGTGTATATTCAGTGGGGTCAGGGATCACTTTCTCACTTTTCTGCTTCACTGATAGAGGTAGGTTCTCAATCCCTCAATGACCAAAATCTGAAAAAGTAAAAACACCTTTAAAAATGTAGAAGACACTTAATGAAACAATTCAGCAGTCATGTATTAAGCACCTACTGTGTGTGACCAGCACTGTGCTGTTTACATAACTCTACCCTGGTCCTGAGGAAGCTTACAGTCTAGTAGATGACTGATAGTAAATCTCCAGCCAGCCAGAAAAGCACCCAGGGGCCTCTAACCAACCAGTGATGGGTAAGAACTTAGAAACAGATTATTTAAGAGATTGAAATGATTTCAGACTCTGTCTAATCAAGCTCACCTATTTTACAGGGGGCAACAATGCAGAGTGGCTAACAGTATTGGAGTTGGGGTCAGAAAGACCCGAGTTTGAATACTGCCTCAGACACTTGCTAGCTGCATGACTTTAAGTCACTAAACTTCTTTCTGCTGTAGTTTCCTCATCTGTAAAATGGCATCTACCATGCCATTTTATTAAATGTATATTACTTCAATCAATCAACCAAAATTTATTAAGTGATTCCTGTGTCCCAAGCCTTTTCCTAAGTAATGGGGATACAAGGAAAAAGAAAAAAAAGAAAAAAAAATTGAGGGGCTGGTCTCAAGGAGCTTACATTCTAATGAAGAGACAACATATGCATCATCATAACACATAAGATAAACACAGAGCAGAGGGAATGAAACCTTAGAGGTGATGGAACTATCAGCTGAGGGCAGGGCAGGAAAGACTCCTGGGGGAAGTGGAAATCAAGCTGAGTCTTCAATCATTCAATCCATCAACAAGTATTTGTTAACCACCTGTTATGTGCTAGGCACTATGTTAGGTGCAGTGATAAAAAAAAAAAATTATACGCATCCACTGGGGAAATATATGTAAAGTGCTTTACAAACCAGAAAGTGCTATCTATATAAACACTAATTTTTGGTTATTATAATTATTGAGGAAGAAAATGAGGTCTAGAGAGAGGACGTGATTTGCTCAAGGACATACTGAAACTCAGTGGCAGAGCTGTGCACAGAAGGCTGCTTCTTCAGCGAAGTAGGACGACTCTGAAAAGCTTTCATTATTCGCCTTTGTGAACGAGCCCTGTGTGATTCTGGCTCCTCCCCACCCCACCAGCACAGCCACCGTTGTTGACAAGATATGTCCCTCACCTGAGCCAATCACCTCCTCTTTTCCCTTTGAGTTTGGGCTCAAGATTTAAAAAAATGACTCCTGCCCTCTGCCTCCCCAAGGCCTCCACCTCCCCCCCTCCATTTCCTTTTCTTCCGCACCGTTCTCCATTCCAACACTGACTATATCCTGGGCTTGCCTCCTTTTCTCTGTACGGCATGCCAGAGTCACTTGGCCGGAGACTTGCATTAATGTGGGACAGTTATTTCTGCCACTTCTTCTCCCATGGCTTTATCCTACTTAGTTTCACCAAGCACGTCTCACAGTCACGGAGAGCCTGTGCTTCTAACTTTTTCATGTCCTTCTTCCTTCAAGAGTCTCTACTTCGCCCGATGATAGTCCCTGAAAGTTGGCCCTTCTCTTCCATCCAGTCCCACTTGGGAGTAGCTGCACCTCTACACAGCCTTTCACTCTCTTTCTTCTCAGTCTCTGAGACCCAGGCCATCCCCTCTGTGATTAGATCTCATATCCGTAGTGTTTTGATATTAATCCCTAGATGGAAATTAAAGGATTTATCTCTTCAGTGGGAGAAGCAGAGAAAAAGAAAACAGGAACTAAAGCTTTAAAAACGATCTTCTCATTCTGGATCCCACCAGCTTCTAAAATAATAACAATAACAACAATAATAGTGGTCATATCCCTGTGAAGTAGGTAAAAGTAGAAGTAGTATTATACCCATTTTACAGATAAGAAAACTGAGATGTAAGTAAAGTAATTCACCCATGATCACATAGTTTACTAATGTCAGAAGCAGATTTGGATCCCCAAATCTAACCTTACGTAGAACACTATTTGTATTGCACCAGGTTGTCCCCAAAATGCAGAGCTGTAAAGAGGATGAGACACGTGGGGCTTTGCCCCTGACACACTGATAATAATAGCTAACATTTCTATAGCAACTACTTTGTGCCAGAGACTCATTTGAGCTTCACAACAACCCTGGGAAGCAGTTGCTATCATTATCCCCATTTTACAGATGAGGAAACTAGGTCAAACTAAGTTCGAGTGACTTGCCCAGAGTCACATAGCAAGTATCTGAGGGCATTTTTTGAACAAAGGTCTTCCTAACTCCAGGCCCAATGTTCTATCCACTGTGCCATCTGGCTGCTTCTGGGGGGCAGGGCTATACATTTCCTACTTAGAGTGGTCTTCAGGATCCTATACCTCATTCTTCCACAGGCCTCCATGCTGCTCAACTCAGCTTCCTTGACCAGTCCTCCTAACAGGGTCAGATCACCATGGCGTCCTTCTCTCAGCACCAAAGAGGGGTGGCAGGAATCTCTGGGGAGTAAGTTGTCCCTTGTCTCAGCATGATCACACCCAGAGTTGGGCTGCCTTCTGTACCCAAACTGTTCTCCCACCCCACCCCATCCCACCCCATCCCATCCCATCCCATCCCTCTGTCCTCTGAGTGACCATAGCCATCTACCGCCAACAGTTTTGGCCCTAGGAAGAAAGGGTCCCTGCCATGGCACAGTGGAAAGAGTTCTGGATTTGAAGTCAGAGAAACTGGTTTAGGTGTAGCTAGGTGATGCAGTGGATATAGCACTGGGCCTGGAGTCAGGAAGACCTGAGTTCAAATCCAGCCTCAGACACTTGACATGTAACTAGCTGTGTGACCCTAAGCAAGTTACTTAACCCCAATTGCCTCACCAAAAAACAAACAAAACAAAACAAAACAAATCAACCAGAGAAGCTGGTTCAAACCCCATCTCAATCACTTACTACCCAAGTGTCACTGGGCAAGTCACAGGACCTCTTTGGACCTCATCTTCCTCATCTGTAAAATGAGCAGGGCAAGGTGTACCAGATGGCCTCTAAATTCCCTTCTAGCCCAAACTCTAAGGGCCTATGATTCTTCCAGAATATTCTGCCCTAGGATGCACATCACTGATGGCTCCTACACCCAGTCAGCCTTTGTCCTTAAGGAGATTGGAGGCCAAGAGAGTTCCTTGGTCTGATCCACTTGTCCGCGGTGTGCGCTCTGAGGCAGAAGATTCTGACACATTCACTATTTTCCCCTCCAGACACTCTTCTCCCAAAGCCTCCAGGAGGAGAGAAGAGCCTAATTCCCTCCCCCTCCCCCTCCCCCTCCAAGAGGCACCCCCACCTCCTGCTGGTGTTTTCTTAGCCTTTGCAGTTCCCTTTGTCCCCTTGGTCTTAGAGGGACACAGCCAGAGCACGGGCTCTAAACGCTGTTTTCCTTGCCTCAGTGCCCCAGGGCTGGGGGTTGCTGGCTTTCGTAGATGGGGAATGTTTTATTTTCCTAGTGGGCCATCCCCCCTCCCGGGGCCACCCTTAGGGCCATACCCAGATTTTTCCAGCTTTGCTGAGCTGTTTGGCCCCTTTCTTCACCCGGGGCCTGTTTGCTGGAGTGTTTTCCTATGGTTTTATTTTTTACAATAACTATTACCCCTTTTCACTTTATTTTTGTATGTTAATTGAATACATTTTCATCTCAATGTGGGCCCACAGCCTAGGCCAAAATCAACAGGTCCAAGGAGAAAGGGGCTCCAAAGAGGCCAAGTTCCAGTCCCAGGCAGCCCTCAGCACAGTCTTACTTCAGCTAGGGCTCCAATGCCCTCAGAATCATTTATGAAGGGCCTGGGATCCTGACCTTGGCAGAGACAGAAGCTAGCGGACACAGAGCTGAGAGAGCTGGGCTGCAGCTGGGTCTCTAACATTTACTGGGTATATGACCCTAGGTAAGTCATTTAATGCCTTGGGCCTTGGCTTTCTCATCCATAAAATGGGGGTGATGATATTTGTACCATTTACCTCCCCAGGGTTGTCTCAGGTTGCTGAAACACTCAATCAACTTAAATCATCTTATCAGTATGAGGGAGATTGCAACTTCTCTCTTTCTTATAGGATCTTTGGAAGTTTCTGTGTCTAAAATCAATCTATCACTCTACAGTTACCCTGTAACAGACTTCTTCAAAAGGTAGTTTAAGTGCCCAAAGTTACTTTTGCTTTATGATGAGGCAATGGAGGAATGCGCTCTATAAATGTGAGCTATGATGTTATTATTATTGTAACCTGTATATCTGTCAGCTGGGCTCAGGGCCCTGACTTGTTGGACTGAGTTCACACTAGGGGCTTTTCCCAGTAATAATCTCTTGGCTTATTTTGCCTTCATCCAAGGTTTTCCCCTGGGCTCATCAGATTTTGGTTTGTGGCTACCCAAAAGAGGACCTTTGCTCCTCTGCAAGCAAGCAGAGAGAAGGAGAGAAACAGATAGACAGACAAGAGACAGAGACAGATATAGCCTCTATGAAGTGCTTACTGTGTGTGCTAGGCACTGTGCTATCTCTGGGAATGCAAATAAAAGCAAGGAAAAAAAAAAGGAAAAAAGAACAAGAAAGAGTCCCTGCCTTCAGGCAGCTTACATTCCAGTGGGGAAGACAACACCATAAAGGGGAGCTTGAAGGGGAAGAGGGTGTGCTCCTAGTGACTTCATGGTGCTGAGTTGGCTGAAAGTGGCTTAGAGGCCTGGGCCTGAGCAAGATAAGGCCAAAGATGACCTAACCTAGCTGAAGAATCCAGGGCCTGAGTCCAGGTTACTGGTGGGAAGGAGGTTCAAGTGATGCTCTGAGTGGTGACAAAGCAAGTAGCTGACCAGGAAGTGAGGTTAATAAAGGATTTGGATTTGGGCACATTTTATTTTTGCTCTTTCCCCCTCCCCTCTCCCCCAAATAATAACCTTTAGTAGTCAGGAAAGTGTTCTTTCCCTATTCTGAGGGTATCAAACAGCCCTCTTCTTTGGTGTGATTCATTTTCATCTCGATGGATTGAGTCTACCAACTCAGTGTCAGTTCCAAGTAGAACATGGCATTCAACAAAGTGAAAGTGACTTTTAGGCTTCATTAAAAGACACACTGTGTCCAAAACCAGGGAGGTGGCAGCCCCTGGTTTTTGCCCTGGTCGGGCCATCTTGGAAATACTATGTTCATTTCCAGGTATCACAGAAAATACCTCCTCCTGGAGGCCCAAGAAGTTAAATGACTTGTCTAGGGTCATACACCTAGTAAATTTTATGTAAGCCCTAGCTTAGCCCTCCTAGGAAGATCATTGGCAAGCTGGAGAGCATTCAGGGAAGAGCAATCAGAACAGTGAAGGGTCTCTAGGCCACACCATGAGGATAGGCCAAAGGAATTGGGAATTTTAGCCTGGAGAAGAGCAGACTTGAGAAGACATTGTAGCTACCTTAAAGTATTTGAAGGGCTTTATGTGGAAGGAGTTCCTCAGTTGGTCCTTACATGACAGAATTAGAAGCAATGACTGGACTTTTCAGAGATGCAGATTAGGGGGGAAAATAGTCTGAATGGAATAGACTAGGAAATAGTGGACTAGTCTGTCTCAGGGGGGTGTAGGTTTCTCTTGCTAAGGGCCTTCAAGTAAAGGCTGGATGACCATGACTGCTTCTCTGGGACGGCATAGAGGGGATTCTTGGCCAGACACAAATTAGACCAGATGGCCTTTAAGGTTCCTTCTAACTCTGAAAAGCTGTGATTCTATCACTAAAGTTGCCAGTCTAGGCAGCCCCCAAAGCCCATGGTTCTCTGCTATGCTGATCTTTCTTCCTCTCTGAAGTCATCTGCACGGCCTTTGGGCCTTTCTCCAGCCTGAGTCAACAAAAGTTTATTAAGTGTTTACTACACACTGCAAACACTGTGCTAAGGACTGGGGATACAAATACAGCAAAAAGAAGAAGCTCAGTCCCTCAAGGAGCTTACATTCTAATCAGGCAAGGCAATCATAAAAGGGAACTGAAAAAGGAGAGGAGAGGGAGACAGAAGGTACCAGCAAGGAGTCGGGGAGGCAAAGACAAGAGTCAAGCAGAGCCAGGAGACAAATGAAGAGGGGCTGGCCTTGGCCCTTCTGCAAAAGGGACATTCTGGAAGGTGGGTGTCTGTTTTCTCTTTCCCATTCATCGAGGCTCTGTTGGAGTTTCTGTCTCGGGTTGTCTCTGAAACTCGCTGCCTCTCTTCTCCTTTTTGTCTCTCTTTTTATCTCTCCCTCTCTGTTTCTCTACCTTTCTCTCCTCTCCTTCTGCGTGTGTCTCCTTTTCTCTCTCTCTGTCTCTGTGTCTCTCTCAACTGTCCCTCCCTGCCTATGTCTCTGTATCTCTCTGTCTTTTTCTTTCTCTCCTCATGGAGGATCTGTCTCTCCTCTGACCACCAGTGCTTTACATGCAAATTATTCTCTGCAGAAGTGACATCAATACACATCTCTCTGTCTCTGTGTGTCTCTCTCTGTCTCTCTTCCTCTGTCTCTGTCTGTGTCCAGGTGTTTGCGTAGCCCAAGAGCTCAAACTCAGCATGTCCAAAACAGACCTAGCTGTCTTCCCTCTCAAATAGATCCCTCTTCCAAATTCTCCTGTTTTGCCAAAGGCATCACTAGTTCTCCAGTCTCCCAGGTTTGTAACCTTAGTGTTACACCTAGCCCCAACCCCACTTATCCAATCAGTTGCCAAATCTTGCTCTTTCTACCTCCACAATATCTGTTGCATCCAAATCCCTTCTTTTCACTCACAAAACTGCCATCTCTATAATAATAATGGTAATAACTGGAGTATTATTAGCTATAATAATAGTAATAAGCATTCATTAAGCCAGGCACTACGCTAAGTGCTTTACAAATATTATTTCATTTGATTCTCACAACAACCCCAGGAGGTAGATGCTGTTATCATGTCCGTTTTACAAGTGAGGAAAATGAGGCAGAGAGAAGTAAGTTGAGTGATTTGCCCAAAGTCACTTGGCTAGTTAGCTTCTGAGGCCGCATTTGAACTCAGGGCTCCCTGATTCCAGGCCCAAAGCCCCATTCATTGTGCCATGTAGGTACTTTGATGAAGGCAGGCCCTCATTACCTCTCTCCTGTACTAATTTAATAACCTGCTAATTGGTTTCCCTGTCTGAAGTCTCATTCCACTACAATCATCCTCCACACAGAGGCCAAAGTGATTTTCCTTAAGCATATATCTGACCATGTCACTCTCCTGTACTCAGTTAACTCCATGACTCCCTATTACCTCTAGGATAAAATATACATTCATCTGTTTAGCTTTTAAAACCCTTCACAACCTGATTCTAATTTATCTTTCCAGCCTCATTTTATGTCATTCTCTTTCCTATACTTTTCTGATCTGGCCTTCTGTCTATCCTACACATAAGGCCCTTCATCTCCCATCTCCATGACTTTGCACTAGCCCATCCACCGTAACTGGAATGCCCTCACTCCTCCCTTCGACTTTGTAGGATTCCTCTATCCCTGAAAGCAGCAGCTGCTCAGTACTACCTTCTGATTCCTCCGACTTCTAATGCCTTCCTTCCCTAACCATCATGTATATATTTAACTAACCTGTTTTTATTTCATATGTATTTATTCCATATAAACATGTACATATATGTACACTCATAGAAACACACACATTATTACATATTAATATTACATATATACATTATACATATGTATAATATATACATAAGTATAATGTTGTCACATATATATATATATATGAGGGACTTGGGGCAGAGTCAGGTTGTATCCCCCAATAGCATATACATTTCTTGAGAATAAAGATCATTTCATACTTTGTATTTTTATTTTCAGCACTTAGTACATCTCTTGACTCATAATAAATGCTTAAATACGTGCTTGCTGCTATGTCTCTAAGTTTATGTGTTATGTATTCTTCTGTGTATATGTGTGTGTGCTCACATTTCTGCCTGTGCCTCATTCCTCTGTCAGTCTCCCTAGCAGGTCCCTTTTAAAGGTCAAGCTGAAGGGCTAGCTTGATTTAATGTCACCTCTGAGGTCCTCACTACCACTGTTCAGACAAAGATCACTGGGGCACTGAGGACTCCAGGCAAGAGGAAATCATACCTTGCTCAGAAGATGGTAGAGGGGAAGGGGGTTTGTTCAGTCCTGGGCACGTGCCCAAGTATGCCCAGTGCATGGTTATTATAATGCCTCCCAGGAGGACCAAAAGCCAGAAGTGTGTGGCTCACACCAGGAAAGCTGGATACCGTTCCTGTTTCCAGTGGCCTTGCAGGACAAGCCAGGCAGAAGCCAGGGATCCACATGGGACAGACAGAGCATCACTCAGGATTCCATGCTGGCTGAGGGAGTGAGGATCAGAGGTCATGACTGACAGAGTAACAGTCCTTGAGTAAAGCCAGAAAGATGTTCAGCTTATCTAATCTGTCACTACATTTTACACATATGTATGTGATGTGTATATTTATATCTGTGTGTGTGTATGCAGTATACACACATATGTTTTATACATGTATGTGCATGCGCACCACACACACACACACACACACACACACACACACACTATGGGAGTGGTAAGAATCCACTGACGCAGTCTCTACCTTAGTACCTCATCACGTCCTCACTTCTTGCCTAGACTACTCCAGTAACCTCCTAAAGCGGTCTCCCAACCTCAAGCCTCTCCCTTTTCCAATCCATCCTCCTATAGAGCTGTGAAAGCTATTTTCCTAAAGTGGATGTCACCACCTTCCCTCAGCCAGAAGGTACGAGCTATGATGAGACTAGAAAGGTAGGTACTAACTCCATACCAGAGGCACTTCCTTTATTTACTCTCAGAACCCCTGCTTGGCTTCTGCATGAATGAATACGCTGATAGGCCGCCTGGGGCTGTCACTTGTTTCTAGGGAGAGTTTGGTGTATGCCCTGGAGAGGCTCAAGCTCATTCCAGGGGGTGGGGCCGGTATCCCTGGTGTCCTGGGAGAGGAAGGTCTAGGCTAAGGTGATGTCAAAATAAATGATTGGAACCAGCCCTGATACAGTTGTAGTTGTGAGTCCTGTGTGTCGTCTTTCAGGAGGGAATAAAGATTTGGACAGGGGCAGATTGTGGTGGAAAATTCTTCAGTAGAAATGTGATGGGTCACAGAATGTTTAAATTGGGAGTTTAGAATATAGGATGCCACAGAGTTGGGAGGTATCTGAGAACAGAATATCAGATTTAGAAGAAACTTTTGAACACAGAATGTCAGAGCTGGGAGGGGCCTTTAGAATACAGATTGTCAAAGATGGGAAGGGCCTTAGAACACAGAATGTCAGAACTTGGAGAGCCCTTAGAACAAAGAATGTCAGAGGTGGGAGGAGTCTTTAGAATGCAAATGTCAGAGCTGGGAGGGGCCTGAGGACACAGACTAGCAGAATGGATAAATGGGTACTTTCCTATGAACACAAGAACCTTCTGCCTCTGGAACAATGGGTCAGGCATGGTGCTCAGTGATGGGGATACAAAAAGATACAAAAATCTTCAAGGAACTCACAACCTGATGGGGGAAGACAACAAGCAAAAAGGCTATATATAGGATAAATAGGAAATGATAGACATGGAAGGCATTGGGAGTAAGAGGGGTGGGGGAGGCTTCCTGCAGAAGATGGGAGTTTGGTTGGGGCTCAATGCCAGGGAAGGCAGTAGGCAGAGATGAGGAAAGAGAACGGTTAAGACTTGGAGAACTGTCAGAGAGAATTCCTGGAGCTGAGAGATGGAGTGACTTGTTCCTATAATAGCAAGGAGGCTATTATAGGAACAACATTGCATTGCTGTTGTTCATTCTTCATTCTTTTTTTTCTTTTTCTTTTTCTTTTCTTTTTTTTTTTTTTGGCTAGGCAATGGGGTTAGGTGACTTGCCCAGGGTCACACAGCTAAGTGTCAAGTATCTGAGTTCAGATTTGAACTCAGGTCCTCCTGATTCCAAGGCTAGAGCTCTATCCCCTGCGCCACCTAGCTGCCCCTCATTCTTCATTCTTTTTTTTTTTTAAGGCGATTGGGGTTAAGTGACTTGCCCAGGGTCTCACAGCTAGTAATGTGTCAAGTGTTTGGCCTGAGGCCGGATTTGAACTCAGGTACTCCTGACTTCAGGGCCAGTGCTCTATCTACTGCACCACCTAGCTGCCCCATCTCATCCTTCATTCTTGAAGAGGACCAATGGCATCAGGAGGGTGATGTCTTGACTTGCAAATGAATTAGTTTCAAGTGAGGCAGAGCTGAACAAAGTCACCAGCCTCACTCTCTCCTCCAGTCATCAGAGTCTAATGGCAAGACGTAAGTCAAGATGATTGGTAATGGCCCTGCCACGGGATTGAAGAACAGTACCTACGCAGCAGGGAGTAAAGTGTAAGACTACTGGAGAGGTGATAAGAGGCCAGGTCAGGAAGGGCTTTGAATGCTAAACACACGGTTTTGTCTTTGATCCTGGGTGAGCCCCTGGGCCAATGCCCAGGAGTAGGAGCAGAATGATACGGTCAGATCTGAACTTTAGGGATATCATTTCAGTGGCTGAATGGAGGATGGATTAGAGTGGGGAGGGGCTTGAGGCGGGCAGACCCTAGGACCAGTCTGAGTTACAACTTTTTTTATAAATGATCTGGAAGAAGGAATAGATAACTTTTATACATGATAGGACACAAATATCTTCTAGGTAGTAAAATACCGAGCCCTCGGGGATAAACTTGAGGAGGGTAGGACTCCCTCTGGGGCTAATTCCCCAACTCCTTCTCTCATTGGTGGGCTCAGACACCTACACTTACTAAATGCTTATTTCCTTTCTTCCTTTTCCTTCCTTTCTTCCCAGAAGGCAACTATGTAGACTTGTAGGGTTAAACCTAACAGGTTGGATTTTTCTGATAATGTGACTCACTAGGACTCATTGTGTGTTTCCCAAAGATTATAGGCATGATTTAATTAGCTTTTAGAAAAGGTGTTTACTACATCAGATGTATCGAAAAGCCATTATTGAAAAATAATTCCCCACCAAATCAGAGGCACACTCTCTCCTTGTACACACCAGGCCCATGGCCAGAATGAGTTCAACCTTAAAGTACAAAAATATTAGAGACACACATATAGAAAACACACAGTGGCAAAGGGGTAAGCCCCATCTTCAAGTTACTGGGAATCCTTTTCTTCTTTCATTGAGATCTCACTAAGTTCCCCTTAAGTGAAGTTCTCTGCTGGACTCCAAGGGTCATTGCCTTTGGCCCATAGCCAGCACTCTCTTCAATCAGGAGGATTATGATCTTTAAAGCACTTAGGGTTGACTATTCAGGCTTCCTAGGCTAGCAGGCAAATCTTATTCTATAGAGCAAGGGTCGACAGTCTGCCCCTGCTATAGACCTGCAGTCCATGAGGATCTTAGACAAGCTGCCTAAACTGATGTCAAAATAAAGCAAATAGTCTAGATCTGCTTAAATGAAAAACAAAGTGAATATTTCCTAGCTCTCATAGTGCGCTTTGGGCAAACTACTAGGTACCAGTATTTTAGGGTTGCCAAATCTACTAGAGGCACCTGCATGGGTGAGATTGTTGGCAAGTGATGGGTAAATTGTCCATCCTGTGCTTCAACCTTTGAAGATGCAAGTAATAAAGGGAATGAGGGTGGTAAAAGTCCAACACTTATTTATTTGGGGAAATGCTATATCCAGAGCACCGATTTTTTGTTTGTTTGTTTTTGGCTAGACAATGAGGTTAAGTGACTTGCCCAGGGTCACACAGCTAGTAAGTGTTATATGTCTGAGGCTGGATTTGAACTCAGATCCTCCTGAATCCAGGGCCCGTGCTCTATCCAATGTGCCACCTAGCTACCCCTTTGTTGTTTTTTTTTTGTTTGTTTATTTGTTTGTTTTGGAGCACCAATTTTTAGTGGAACTAAAGCCACCAATCATTATTGGTGTTACTATAAAAAAGATTATGAAGAAAGCATGAGTGGTCACAATTACATTACAAATTTGATCATCACCAATAAGGGTTCCAGGTTGACCCAGTTCTGCTTGAATGAATAAGCTTAAGGCAGTACCTACTATTCTTGCTCAGGCACTGAATAAGAGGGACAGAATGGCTGTATCTTTGTGGTTTGTTGAGAACAATCAAAAATTAAAGAACTTAGGTAAAAGAGTTGAGATAAGTATTGAATTATAAATTCAAGGCCAGGGAATTAATAGTCTCTTTTTACCAAATAAATTGATTAAAGTATTCTATTTTCATTCGAATACTACAGAATAAAGACTTGTAATTCTTAGGTTTAGGGTAAAATAATGAATATTGGAGATAGTGGTAAGAGTAAGGATGAGATCGCTGTTAATGATGGGATTATTAGAGTTGTTTCTGTTGGTGGGTGTGATCATTGGAATTTTAAGTTGTTGGTGAAAGGAAAAATAGTAAGGATGGATACGTAGATGATCTGTATATAGAAAATATAGTAAGGATAGATGTGTACATGATCTAGATATAGAAAATAAATTTAAGAAGGTTGATAATGCTATTATAGTGGCTATGGCAATGTTGTTATTGATGACAAGTTCTTGTAAAATAATCATTTTGGTATAAATCCTGTTGGGGTGGTAGTCCTCCTAGGAATAATAATATAAGTAGAATAGTTACAGTTATTGGAATATATCTATTTCATAGGTTTGCAAGTGATTTAATTTTTGTCACTGATGAGAAGTTAAGGGTTAAGAATATAGTTAGCATTGCTGTAACATAGTTATGTTGAGCAGTGTTATGGTTGGATGAATTATAAAGATAATGGTTATGTGGGCAATTGATGAGTAGGCTAAGATTTTACATAGGTGTGTTTGGTTTAACCCTCCTCATCCCCCTAGGATTGTTGATAGGATGGCATCTCTTAGGTAAATTCATTTGTGTGGTCATTAAACTTAGGCATGGAAGTCACCTACTTACAAAGATTGTTGTTACTTACGTGCTCAGAAGTCAGTTTAAGCTAAGGGCTCACTACCCCGGGATGACTCTGGCGGTCCTTGCTTTCAAATCAAATTTTTTGTCAACTGGTCTCCAATAGGGAAGCCAAAATCAGGGGGACCCTGATTGAGCCACGATTGCTGGAGGCAGCTATCTCTCCCGGAGCAACTGGCATTCCTTGAGTGTCAGAGAGGGGTTAATAAGCCACACCTGAAGGCCAATCCATTTACCAATCAGGGTTGCCTTAAATTTGCTAAGGGAGGTCTCAATCAGAAGGAAGATACAGGTGGATTTAAAAGCCCTGTGACCCTCTCTTGGGGTCTTTGTAACCACGAGAGACCAAAGACCTCAATTTATTGGTTATTGCTAGCCTAACTAATAAATCAATGAAATTATGCTTGGAAATTTGTCTCTCAGAATTTTATTCGTCACACCCTATTGTATCTTGTACTCACTTTTATAATATCCCCTCTGGTCTCACTCCCCCATCTGGTACTAGCATTGATAGGTTGAGTCCCCAGAGTTATGTAGATACTACTGCTTTCTGGGTTGTGGGAGTAATCCTGTGATTGGTTATTTTCTAATACTGGCTCAGTGTGCTTCTCTTTAAGAATCAGCCAGTAGATTGCTTAATTCTTCAGTCATTTATTTCAAGGCACCATAGAAACAGAAATTATAAAGCATTCCCCCCCCTCAAAAAAACCAGGGGTGGAATCTCCCACAAACATGCACACCATCTATGGGGAGAAGAGTGGGCACAAACTTAAAGTTTAGTGGTAGTGAGGCACACACTTAGAGAATACACAAGATAAGGCAGCTAGTTCACAATTCTGGAACTATCTCCATACAGTCCTCAGAAGTTCTTCATGGGCTGTGGATTTAGAAATGGATGAGTTGCTCCATTGCTAAGCTGGGCTGGCTTCTTGTGGGGCACAAAGTCTCTGTTAAATGGACCAATCCATTGCTGGGCTTGGTCAAGCAGGTGATTTGGTCGCTGCCAGGCTGGGAAGCTGCTACCATACTTGCCTGGGCATGCCACTCCTCGGCTGGGCTTTTCTCAGGGTTTAGCAGCTCTGATCGTACACCTGGTTTGCTAGATCTAGGTAGATCTGCTAAACTTCCAGAATTACTCTTTAATGGGCAACTTACGTCCTTTACCATCTTCAGCAACTGGCTTTGCTGAGTGATGGTGAGCAACCCTGAGGGGCTTCTCCTTCCAGTTTGATTTTTTTTTTTAATTAAAGGGGCAGTCCCTTGACTCACTCCTTAAAGAGGCCTATTCACTGAATGGGCCTTACCTCACTGAAAGTGAGAACTTGAGAAGACCCTAGCTTAAAAAGGCCAAGGTCTCCCACTGCATTCTGGGCCATTTCCAGTTGTCCTGATCTCGCCACTGGACCCAGATGGCTCTGGAGGAGAAAATGAGACTGGTGACCTTCACAGCCCTCCCTCACTCAAATCAAAGTCAGTTGCAAGACATGTCATCACTTCCCTGATGTCATGGTCCTCTTCTAGAACGTAGGACAAACACACAACATCAACGTGGCTGAGTGATACTGTGCTTTCACAGCTGATGTGTTATGGTGCTCTTTTTCAAACGGAAAGGTATTGTGGTCATTCATCCTAGGGCAAAAGGCCTCTCTTTTTTTTAAATCCCTCACACTCTTGGATCTGAGGTTTGTTACCTACAGGCAGGAGGTAAGTTAGGTTTAGTCTCCTATTTGACAGCCCATCTTTTTCAGTGACAGATTCCCCCAGCAAAGTCCTTACCTTACTTTATGATGATCATTTTCAATAGAGTCAGGATACTTCCCAGACTCCTTTGGAGGCCTTTGTGGTTGAATGGCTTGGGACAAGGCAGAATACAACCTGTGCCCTAAAGGCAAGTTCATTGTCTTTGAAGCCTTCTTCCAATACAATTAAGTAATTCAAGCCTCTGATCTTTCCCAGAGTGAAGAATGTTTATTTTCTCTCTGAATGCCTTTCCCTTTACTATTTCAATGTCTTTCAATTTTATCCTTTGTCACCTTGGGGCACTATACTAAGCATTTGACATATATCTCATTTGAGGGGCAGTTGGTGGGGCTGGGCCTGGAATCAGGAAGACCTGAGTTCAAATCTAGCCACAGAAACTTACTAGCTTTGAGCAAGTCACTTAACCCTTTTTGCATCAGTTTACTCATCTGTAAAATGCGCTGGAGAAGGAAATGGCAATACCCTTAAGTATCTTTGCAAATAAAACCCCAAATAGGGTCAGAAAAAGTATAAAAGGACCGAACAATCTCATTTGAGATTGTTGTTATACCAATTTTATAGTTGAAGAAACTGAGGCAAACAGAGGTCAAGTGACTTGCCCAGGGCCAGACAGATAGTAGTTTGTTTTTGAAGCAGGGTTTGAACTCAGGTCTTCCTTCCTCCAGGCCCAAGGCTCTAACCACTGTACTACCTAGCTGCCTCGTAAGGTTTCTTATCATACCTTTTATTGTCAAAGATACCTAAGCTCAGTGTCAGACACACAGCAGATGCAGAATCACCATTGATCAGTTGACCACTTCACAAGACAAGACAGCCATGGAGGAGGGTTGGAAAGCAGTGTTCACTTGGAAGCTGTGTTCTACCTCTGCTCCACTACTAACCCACCCGCCTGCCAGAGATCACCAGTTTCCTCAGAACCTATCCCTAGAGTCCTGGGAATGTGGGTCCTGACAGAAGTAGTGCCCCCCCCCACCCAGGGTGGGAGAAGGGTGGAAAGTATGTGTCCAATGAAGAAAGGAATGCTGTGAGATGTGGAATCTTTGACTATATTTCCATGGTTTCAGGAGTTGCACACTAGTGGAGGTACTGGGCGGGGCTAGAACCCAGTAAGCTTGTAAATGCTAGCATTCACATAACTTTGCTTTGTGGCATACCCTATATACATTATCTTATTTCATTCTCACAATAACCCTGTGAGGTGAATTATGCCAATATTATTTTTGCTGCTATTTTACTAATAAGGAAACAAACGTTCAAAAAATAAACAAAAAACAAAAACTAGCCTATCCCAGTGCCACATGACCAGTAAGAGGCAGAAACCCAATGCTTCTGATGCTGAATCCAGGGCTCATTCAATTGCACCACACTGTCTAACAATTGTGATAGTTATTATTATTATCATCATTATGATTATTGTGACATTTATATAACTTCACATATTTTACATTGCTTTACATAACTTCATATATTATTTCACTTGATCCTCTATTATTATCTCTATTTACAAAGTGAGGCTTAGAGACATCATAGGACTTATTCAGGGTCATTCAACTAATCTGAGACAGGATTCAAACCCAGGTTTTCCCAACTCCAAATAAAGTACTCAATGCAGTATTCAATGCTGCCTCTTAAGAAAAAAAAACCAACAAACAAAAAGCAACAGATAACATTTACATAGCACATTAAAGCTTGCAAATCATTTGACATACATGATCTCAATTTTTTAGCCTTGCAACAACAATGTGAGGTAGCTGTGTTCCACTATTTCTTTCCTTGAGTTGTAGGATGAAGTTTAGGCGACAAGAATATTGGTTAAAGTCAATGTTACCAAACAATGGAACCTAGGAAGTGTACAGCAGAAGATGGTAGAGATGTTGGGACCTAAAACAAATAACTCACGTTTGTAGATCCAGTTACACAAAGGATTTCCCTATGACATGAGATAGGTAGTGTAAGTGTTCTCCCTACTTTACAGAAGAGAAAACTGAGGCTCAGAGACCTGAAGGGACTTCCCTAAAGTCACATAGCTAGGAAGTGACAGAGATGGAATTTGAACCCAAGTCTCCTAAGACCAGGCAGCTAGGTGGCACAGTGGCTGAAGAAGAAAATGGCAAACCACTCCAGTATCTTTGCCAAGAAAATCCCAAATGAGGTCATGAAAAGTCAGACATGACTGAAAAACTACTGGACAGCAACTCCTAAAATCACAGGTAACAAAGAATGTTACAGTTAGAAGGGATTTTATAAATGATTCAATGGTTTCATTTTTTAGGGGAGGAAACTGAGGCCAAGACGATAATGGTAGAGACAGGACAAGTCTTTTGGCTTCCAGACATGACTCCTCCGTCATCCTATCCCTCTATATCATCCTACCATCTTGTGATGAGATTCACAGTGTACACATACAGGACTTAACATAGATGTAACTATTGACTTTCATTTCTTGAGATGCATTGAACATCCCTTCCAGCTCTAGCCTTCCATAATTGGTGTCTTATTGCACTCAAGAATCATGGCAATATCTCCATGCTAGGAATAGACCAGGGCCAAGTGGAACGCCTCCCCCAGTGGCTGAACCTCGTGCTTTCCCAGAGCAAGGTGGCCCTCTCCTCTTGCACATACTTCATCTGTGTAGTTTGTCCTCTTGGTGACCTCATGGTTCAGGGGTTGAGGAACAAAGGTCACTAGTTATTTTTGTTCTGAGGAAAGGGCCAAGAACTGCTTGTCCTGGGCCTAGCCCTGACCCACATGCCAAGCCTGCTAAGCCTCACCTCTCCCTCTGTGTGGTCAGGGGCCTTTCTCTATGGGGTTTCAGGAATACGTTGCAGTTTCTGAGGTAGGAGATATCTTGAAAGATCCCCTCTCAAACTCAATCCATGTAATTTTTCTCATTGACCCCACCCTAGTTACATCCCTGGTCTGTAGAATCCTTTGGGGCCAGCTGGCCTTTTGCCCGTCCTCTAGTCTCCTAACAGTGAATTCCACCCATCAGCCTCCAGGAATGGAATCTGATGAATCTTTGTACTTGGCTCTCACACTTGAGCTAAGGGACTGTCCTTGACAGCAATAGGCACAGTTCACATCAGCTTTGACTCCCTGGCCTCCACTCTGACTGCAAAGCAGATATCTTTCCTAATTCCCTTTTTGGACCCCACTGTTGACACAACAGAGTGAATTTTTCATGAATGTGACTCTCTGCACCATGGTAAAAAAAAAAACAGCCCCATACTAGGATTCAGTAGATCTGAGTCCAAGCCTTGCGTGTCTACTATTTAGATGCAAACTATGAAATCTTGGGCAAATCAATAACCTGTATGAGTCTCAGTTTCTCCTTGGGCAAGTCACTTAATCTCTGTTGCCTAGGAGGCAGCTAAGTGGCTTAGTGGATAGAGCTCTGGACCTGAAATCAGGAAGACCTGAGTTCAATTTGACCTCAGACACTTACTAGCTGTGTGATCCTGGGCAAATCACTTAACCTCTGTTTGCCTTAATCCATTAGAGAAGGAAATAATAAACCACTCCAGCATCTTTGCCAAGAAAACTCCATGGACAGTATGGTCCACAGGGTCAAGAAGAGTCAACAACAATGACAAATCCCCACCAGAGCTAGAGAGGGGGACCAGAGCTTTTTCTCAAGGTGCTGACATGAAGTGGGAGTAGGGGGAGATATTCTTCCTCCCCATGAGGGTCCAGATTCCACTCACAATCCTTCTCCTTAAGCAGCCCCAGTCCAACATTCCCAACATCCTGTTGTCATGGTGATGCTCTCTCCATCTGCTTCTTTCCTCATACCCCAACCCAAACCCTGTGGGCAGATTGTGCTAGATTCTCTGGGGGATCAACCTATATCACAGTACTCTCTTAAGTCAAATGAGATAATGTAAACAAAAACATGTTGTAAATTTGGAAAGTGCAGCTCGTTCGCTAAAAGCTATTTTTATTAGCATGTGTGAAAATTGTCCAGTGAACAGTAGCTCCAAACGATTGCTCCTTAGCATCATTCTCATCTTGTCACTGTCCTATTCGTGAAACTTCTAATGGTTTCCATTGCCAAAGCAACCGCCTCAGTGTCATAATCCAGACCCAGTCTACTTCCCAGTAACACACACTCTCTGCTTCCAGCTATACTGATTATTCTCACTGTCCCTGGCACACCTCGATGACCCTCATTGCTAACTCCATGCTTTTCCTCATACTGGCCCCCTCTCCTGATTGTTCTCCCTTCTCTCTGCCTGGCCAAATCCCCCCCATCTTTCAAGACCAAGCTCAGGCAGGTCCTGTCTTTTCCAGGCCCTTCTCTGAATGTCTATAAAATTTACTATTAGCATCATCATTTGCATTGTCTGTTCTATCGACTCAAACAACGTTGGAACTCGAAGGAAACCTAGAGACGGTCTAGCCTAACCCCCTTGTCTTACAAATGAGGGCACTGAGGACCTGAGAGAGGGAGAAACTTGGCCCAAATCTCAATGCTAATGGTAGACCCAGGACTTGAACCCTAATTTCCTGACTGGATTCAATAACATGCCAACAATATGACGTCACTACAAGCCAACAACATGCCAACATAGTGACGTGGCTCCACCAACATGACGATGACATGATGTCACTCAATAACACACCAACACCAGCAATCTCCCCAAATCCTAAAATATCCCACCAGCGCCGAACCATCAATATCCCAAAATCACAGCATCATACCAATAACACATCAATAACAGGCCAGCATCACAATGTCATAGCAATAACATGCCACTCTTAAAAGTTCAGCTGAAACCCATTTTGAAGGTAATTTCCCAGTAATTATCTAAAATAAATGTAAGGTCTGGGCAGTTGTGACTGACTGGGGGCTGGGGGGGCAGTGTTCTATATCTTGCAAAAAGGCGGGAGTTGTTCTTAGAGACCTTTGAGAGAGAGGAGCCATTTGACATGGGCAGGGCCCACTAGCCCCTACCTGGCCCCCCAATTCTTCACTGGCTGTTGTTTTTGTTGTTGCAGTTTAGGACATGAAACTTGGGGGCCTGGAGTGACAGAAATCTTAGGCTCTTCTATGGGGACTCAGCTCATTCACAGGTAAGTACACATAGGGTGTATAGAAAGTAAATAAACATAATTTGGGGTGTGTAAGGAATACAGTAACCTCACTGACTTGCTAGAAGGCCAAAGGAAGCCTCAGTAAAGCTGGCTTACTCTCTCACCTTGTTGGGAGCCCCATGCTTTCTTTTACTGAACTACTGATATCTGAAAACCTTCTTCAGTCTGTGTTGACAGGGAGACAGGGCCACTGACAATCAGGGAAAATTAAGAAAGATCTTGATATAGGTGGCACTCGAGCTGATCCTTTAAGGAACTTGGTGGTTTCCATGAAGAATTAATTCAAAAACTCATGAATCTAATTCATAAAGGAATTCTTAAAACAAAATTTTCTTTGTCCTAAAACATGAACATTAGAGCAACGGAGAGTCTTGGGTGGGCAGCATGGTATGAATGATAATATTTAGTTATTCCGTTTTCCAGGTTCTCCTTCTATGGGTACAGACCAATGTGTGTACCCATATGTGAATCAGGTGGTTTCATGTGGTATTTAGAAACTCATTCATAGTTAAGGTACACTGCAATTCGGTGATGAAAAGGGCAGAAAACATTTTTGTGTAAAGGAAAAGATTAATGTTAATTAGTAAATGGTGTAAGATGTAGCTGTTAAAGATAATGATTGATAGTAAAGAGTAACAAAAGAATCTTATTTTAAAAATACATTACTAATGTGTGTGTGTGAAGAAACAGCGTTCAGATGAGATTTGGATAAAAAAGTCTGCTGTATGTGATATAGATTCAAATCCCTCTGTGAATGATGTAAGATGATGTCTCACTTATGTGGGAACAGTTTAATGTTTTAAGTAGGCAGGGAAAAGATCTTTTATTTATTAAAAACCAGATAAATGAATCTATGCATTTACAGTTTCAAGATACCAGTTTCAAGGTACCAAATATAGTTTCAAGGTGCCAAAGTGACGGATGCTCACAGTGAAGCCTTCAAAGCTACAAGCATGATGAGTATTTCAGTTCATCTGTAAGTAACTTTTTTTTTTTTACTGAGGGTAAAACTTAAAAAAAAGAAAAAGAAATCACTTGAACATTTGGAGACTGAGGTATGATTATTTTAAAAAGGGACTATTGATTTATTTGGTAAAAGTTTGGGGAATTGTGAAGTAGGGGAATTGTAAGTGAAATATGAGTCTCTGAGAGCCAGTAGATTCCCATCGTATAAGAACTAAGAAGAAGAACTGATAGGTAGAAAAACCCAGCATAGCAGCATAGAAGCTTAAGAGAATCGAAGACCTTTCTCAAGGGCTTCAAAGTTGCTCAGGTCCTAGAGGTTTTAAGCAGACAATTCACAGTAGGCTTCAGCGGAGTGAATCTTAATTGCTGGGAAAGAGAATTGATTTCTTTGGCCAACAGCTTCAGTGACAACTATCACCCTTCAATGCCACCTCCTTCCTTTACATTCTAAAGATGAAGAAACTGATGTCCACCAAGGTTCGGTGACTCATACAAGGCCACACAGAATTAATGGCCAGTCTGGGAAAGTCTTTCTAACAATCAGAGATACACTAAAGTGAAACCTGGGAAAGTAACAGGCTTCCCCTTCCTAGAGATCTTTTACGCAGAGCTTAGGTGACCATTTGTCAAGTATGTGATGTTGATGGGATTATTATTCAGTCACAGTGGGACTAAATGGATGCTGAGGTCAGCTAACACTATAATTCTGAGGTTTTGTGATCAAAGATTTCTTACAGAAGATGGACATTAGCTGAAACTTGAAGGAAGCCAGGGAAGCAAGGAAGCAGAGATGAGGAAGGAGAGAATTCCAGATCTGAGGAATAGTTAATGAAAGATAGGGTGTGGACAATTAGTTCATTTCCCAGCAACCATGTTATAGGGCATTACTTTAAAATACCTTCAGCTTCACTGGTGTGAGTCCTTCTTCTAATCTTGCAGACGGACCATCCTTACGTATCTCAGTACACAGATCTACTCGCAAGTGGGTGTGACTAAAACATTTAGCCCCTAGAGCAAGGGTGAGGAACCTTCAGCCTCGAGGCCACATGTGGCCCTCCAGGTCCCCAGTGCGCCCTTGGACTGAATCCAAACTTTACAGAACAAATCCTTTTATTAAGGGCCTTTCATTACTATTCCCTTTATTAAAGGAACCTCGAGGCCTCAGGTTCCCCACTTCTGCTCTAGAGGTGATGATCCATTCTGCACTTGGGCCTATCTTCAGACAACAGACACACATGTATTAAGGCTGCCCCTGGGGACTTCCAAGCTTGGCATGACCTGCCTGAGTTTGGGCTTTACTATAGAATAGCTTATAAGAAACCAGAATCACTTCCATGCCACGATGACACATCAGAAGAGAACTTTGATGGATGAAGTACAATGATTGTTATCCATCTTAAAACACTACAGTGATGCTATAAAAGAATTTCATGACTTTACCGTGGGCTTGGCTAGAATATATTGGTTCGGGCAACATACCCCCAGAAAATCAGACTTATATCAGGGAAACCTGGCCATGTTCAAGACCTACCTCTGAAACATCTTGACTAGGTGACCCTGGACACATCATTTAAATTTTTGGTTCCCTAGGCCTCTGAAACTATAATTTGCAATATAATCGCTGATCTGCTCTGGTGGTAGTGGGTGATGGAATAGTAGTAGTAACAGAAATTTTCTTTTGCAACATGGCTAATATGGAAATGTTTTACATGACTACACATGTATAATCTATATCAAATTGTTTGCCTTCTCAAGGAAAGGGGAAAGGAGAGAAAGAGGGAGGGAGGGAGAACCTCTGGAACTCAAAATTTAAAAAAAAGAATGCTAAAAATTTGTGTTTAGGTGTAATTGAGAAAAAATGAAATAAAAATTAAATGTAGGGGAGCAGCTGGTGGCGCAGTGGATAGAGTACCGGCCCTGAAGTCAGGAAGACCTGAGTTCAAATCTGGTCTCAGACTAAACACTTGACACTTACTAGCTGTGTGACCCTGGGCAAGTCACTTAACCCCAATTGCCTAAAAAAAAAAAGATTAAATGTAAAAAAGAAAGAAGTAACAGTAACAGTAGTAGTAGTAGGAGTAGTAGCAGTAGTAATAGAGCAATAGCAGCAATAGCAAACATATATATGGCACTTTAAGGGTATGCAAAGCACTTCACACATAATATTTCATTTTATCCTCATAGCAACCCTATGAGGTAAGTTCTGTTACTATCTTCACTTTTACAGATAGGGAAACTGAAGCTGAGAGGTCACAACAAGCAAACGCCAAAAAAGTCAATCCATTAAAATCCTGCTTCTGCAGTAGCAGAGTTCAAGCAGTAGAGGGTGCCAGTGAGGTTGAGTCTGGGCCATCATGGCTGATTACATCACAGTGGCCCACTGCCTTCAGGCTGACGTCATAGCTTCACACCAGAGGTTAAAAAAGCTCTGCTGAAGGAGGTATCATGCTGCTTTCCTTTTTGATTGAAAAGGAGAAAAAAAGGCAAGGAGGGTAATGGGAGAAGAAGAAAGAATGATGTGCACATGTACCAAAAAAAAAAGAAAAAGAAAAATTAATAAATTAATAAACCCTTACATGGGGTGGGAGAGGGTCATGAAACTGGATTTAGAGAGCTCTGAGTTTTTCTATTGGTCACTTCATTTGGCTCCTCCAGGGGTGGGAGTGAGTCATATTACATTACTCTTATCACTGAAGAATATGCCACTGGTTAAGAGACCCTTTTTATCTCTGTCAAACCATTCTCTTTCTGGGAGTCAGCAGAATTGGGCTCTTGGTCCCAGCTTAGCCACTAACTGACTCTATGGCTTTGAACAAATTGCTGCCCTTTTCCAGACTTCAATTTTTCCAGCTTTGGAAAATTTTGAAAGTTTGAGCTGGAAGCTCTATAAAGTCCCCTCCAGCATTGTCTATGATTTTACAATATTTTGACATCTATCTGTTCCTGTAAGGTAAGTAGAAGAGATATTGTCCCCATTTAACAGATGAAGAAAGTTCTAGGGAGGGGATGTCATTACCGCAATGAAAAAAGCAATGGACTTGGAGTTAAGAGCTGACTTTGAGTCCTGACTGTATATACCACATACTTGGCTATGTGACTTTGAGAGGCAGTTGGACTAGATGGTGACCATTAAGGTCTTTTCCAGATTTGTAAATTGTTAATGCAATGACATACCTAAGGTCACTCAACTGAGCTGAGTAGTTCTAAAGAGACCAGAGCATCCAGAGAAGGGTGATCAGAATGGTGAAAGGCCTTAAGGTCATGCCATGTGAGAACTGGTTCAGAGTTGCTGGTGGTTTAACTTGGAGAAGAGGAGTCTTAGGGGCAGCTAGGTGCGGCAGTGGATAGAGTACCGGCCCTGAAGTCAGGAGGACCTGAGTTCAAATCCAGTCTCAGATCAAACACTTGACACTCACTAGCTGTGTGACTCTGGGCAAGTCACCTAACCCCAATTGCCTAGCTTAAAAAAAAAAAAGGAAAAAGGAGAAGAGGAGTCTTAGAGGGATCTTGATCACTGCTTCAAGTATTTAAAGGGCTATCATCCAGGTGGAAGAAGGATTAGACTTGTTCTGTTCAGCTTCAGAGGGCGGTCCAGGAGTATTGGTGAAAGATGCAGAGGAGAATTAGACTTAACGTAAGGAAAACATTCCTAAGAATCAGTAGTATCCAAAAGTGAAATAGGTTTTCAAGCAAAGGATAGATGACCACTTTGGGAGTGGATTGTAGGGTGGACTCTGGTTCAAGGTCAGGTTGGACTAGATGACATTTTGGGATCCTTCCTATGCTGACAGTCAGTGCTTCCCTGGCTTCCCTGGATACTGGATAACCCTTCATTTTCAATGTTTAGAAGGGTCTAACAACTACCAGGGAAACCCCAAAGGATTCGAAATTGCAGGGAGCCATAAAAAGCCCCCAAATTCCCCCTCCCCAACCTGAGTGATTGGCAGCTTGAGCTGGCTCAGCCCGCCCCACTTCATTAAGCAAAGCAGGCCCTCGAGTGAGAACGCTTGGCTTCCACAAGGCATTTCTGACATTCCCACATGTCTCAAATGTCCCCAAGCTCAGCACAAATAGCATCAGCTTTGGAGTGGAGCAATTCCTCGGCTTCATGATTTCTCTTGGCGTTGTTTTCCATAAAGAGCCAAGAAGCCACTGGGCAGGGGAAGACAGAGACAGAGACAGACAGTGACAAAAGCACATACGTGGTCAGATGGAGAGAGAGATAAAGAGAAAGTCTCCAAGAGAGTAGTGCATAGAAAAAGAGACAAGTGTCACCCCCACCCTTCTCTGGCCCTTTTCTGTACTGACCTCCCTCAGGATCCCTGCTAGCTTCTTCTTCTCACTGAGAACTTATTTTCCCCTCAGCAGGGTCTTCCCCGATGAGATCCTGTCCCAAAGCTTTTTGATAAACATGAGAACTGAGATTTCACCCAGTATAGGGAACTTGCAGGTAAGGAAATTCCCTTTACCAATGAAGGTCAGAACTTAGCTGTACAATGTATAATCTTAGAGAGCTCCCTAGATCACTTAGAAGCTGGGTGACTTGCCTGAGGTCACAGAGATGGGATTTGACTGCTCCACACTTGCCTCTCACTGTCAGGGGGTTCATAATATGTTAGATTTGAAAAGGATCGTGGAAATCATCAAGTTCAGTGGTATCATGAAACTCATCCCCAGACCCAGAGGTTTCCACATTCCCTAGCCCCATATTGAGCCCCACACTGCTCTTCGAGGCTTGGTATTGGGAAAGTCACAAAGTATCTTTATGCATGGAGGTGCAAAGTTGCCTCCTGGTAGAGGGAGGGAGAGAGAGAGACAGAGACAGAGAGTGAGAGACAGAGAGACAGAGAGAGACAAAGGGACAGAGAGAGACAGAGACACACAGAGACAGAGACACAGAGAGAGAGACAAAGAAAGAGAGAGGCGGGGGGGAAGAGAGAGAGGGAGAGAGACAGAAGAGGAGAGGAGAGGAGAGGAGAAGGTGAGGTAGAGGGATCCCCAAACCCAGATAGACTGCGGAGCCTGACTGCCTTTGTTGCTGACTTAACCATTCAATACACTACGATTCCTCACAGCAAAGACTATATGCCATGAGCAAAAAAAAGTTTGTGAACCATTTCCTAGAGGAAACTGAGCCCCGGAGAAGGGAAGTGACTTACCTAAGGTTACATAGTTTGTCCGGAGCAGAGACAGGACTGCCGCCAATCCACCCTGACTCCAAAAGACCATTCTTTTCACTGTATCCCTTTGCCTTTCAAACAATCGTTCTTTAATTGGTCAGACTGGCTTCTCTCGATGGGGAGATAGAAAGGGTGAATACAGAATCACCAAATTGAAGAGTTGGAAGGGACATTGGTGACCACTTAGCCCAAGGGTCATCGAGTTTCTGCCTGAAGCCCTCCAAGGAGAGGGAATCCATCACTTCTCAAAGCAATTTGAATTGCTGGGAAGTTTTTCCTGACATCCTCCCACACAGTTACTCCTGCTTCTGCCCTCTGGGACAGACAGAACACATCTAATCTCTCTCCTCCGCATGATAGCCAATCAGATCCATAAAGACAGCTAGCTCTTCTTCGTCCCCTAGAGCAGAGCAGAGTGAGATGAGCATGTCCCTGCTTCTGGAAGCTCTGAATCTTCTCGTGCTGCCCAAAATGATATCAGCTTTTGGGCAGCTACAACACACTCCTGATACTGAAGACTGTGGTCCACTGACACCTCCAGAACTTCTTCAGAACTGTCATCTAACCATGCCTCCACCATCTTGCCCTTGTAAACTTGGTCTTTTTGTACATAGGATAAAATGAACTATTATATGTGAAGTGCTTTGCAAGCCCTTAAAGTGTCATAAACATTTGCTGCCATTGCTGCTGCTGCTACTACTACTACTACCACTACTATTGCTACTTTGTATTGTAAAGTATGAGACTTTACATTCATTCCTGTTTAATTTCACCCTCAATCTAGTGATTAATAAAAAAATGCTAAACCACACTGGGTCAAGTACAGATTCCTGGGATGTCCCACTGATAACCTCCTTGCAAGTTGACATTAAGCCATTAAAACTACTCTTTGGATTTGCTCATACAACCAGTTCTGAATCCACTTGATTGAATTATTATACAATCCATTGCTCATCTTCTCCATAAGAATTGTATGAAATACTTAATCAATAGCTTTGTTAAAATCTTGGTAAAATAGATCCATAGTACATTCCCCCATCTACTAGTTTAGTAATCATGCCTAAAAAGAAAATGAGGTGAGTCTGGTAGATCCTTCACTTTTAAAAATTATTTTTCGATTAAAAAGCATTTTTTCTCTTGCTTCTATCTCCCCCCTCTATTGAGAAAGAAAAAGTAGAAACAAAACCTTTGTAACTATGCACAGTTGAGGAAAACAAATTCCCCCATTGGCCACATTCAAAAATGTATGTCTCATTCTGTATGTTGAGCCCCTTACCTCTCTGTCAGGTGGTGAGTTTTGTTGTCATTTTTCAGTCTTTGGGACCCCATGTGGGGTTTTCTTGGGAAAGATATTAGAGTGGTTTGCCATTTCCTTCTTCAGTTCATTTTATAGATGAGGAAACTGAGGCAAACAGGGTTCAGTGACTTACCCAAGGCCACACAGCTAATTAACTGTCTGAGGTCAGATTTGAACTCAGGAAGACAAATCTTTCTGACTCTAGGTCCAGCACTCTATCTACTACACCATTTACCTGTCCCACCAGGAGGTGGGTAGTATTCTTCAATATCAGTTTTTCTACAACTGTGGTTGGTCAGAGTTGTTAAGTCTTTACAAATTGTTATTTTACAGTATTATTATTATATAAATTGCTTTCTTGGTTCTGGTCACTTCACTCTGTACCAGGTCATATCAGACTTTACAGGTTTCTCTGAAACTATCCTTTTCATCATTTCTTACAGTACAATAGTATTCTACTACATTCATATACCATAATTTGCTCTTCAGTTGATGTGCACTCCCTTAGTTTCCAGTTCTTTGCTGCCACAAGGACAGTCATAAGTATTTTTGTACATAGAGATCCTTTCCCCCTTTCTTTGGGCTCTTTGGTGGTATAGTCCTCCTAGTGGTTTTGCTAGATCAAAGGGAATGTTCAGCTTAGTCATTTAGGGGCCATTCCTTTCCAGAATAGATGTGAATTCACAGCTCCACCAACAGTGCATTATTGTGCCTGCTTTCCTATAGCCCCTCCACCACCTGCCATTTTCCTTATTTTTTTAACTTTACTGACCTGCTGGGTTGAAGGTAAATTCCTAGAATTATTATTGATTTGGAGTATTTTTTTTTCATAGAGCTATTGATAGCTTGGAGCTCTTCCTTAGAGAACTGCCTGTTCACATCCTTGGACCATTTATCTGTTGAGAAATGGCTCTCATTATTATTATTATGAATCACTTTTTAATATGTCTTGGAAATAAGACATTTAGCAGGAAGACTTGCTGCATTTTTTTATTTTATAGTAACCTATTTGCTTATCTGCATTGGTTTTGTTTGTGTAAAACTATTTTAAAATGTTATGTGATTAAAATTGTTTATTTTACCTTTTGTGATTCTCTCTATCCCTTATTTGGTCAAGAACTCTTCACTTACACATTGATATGAAAAGCAATTTCTTCCTTGGTTCTCTAATTTGTTTATAATATGACTTCCTATATCTATTACGTACCCTTTTAGAGATTATCTTGGTATATGCTGTGAAGTGTAGATGGAGTAAGAAATGACACATTTCTACCAGATTGACATCTTGGCCCTAAAGTACTTTTTCCTGTTACTACTCTGCTCATCAACTTTCAACAGTGTCAGAAAATTGTAATCTAAACCTGTAGCCTGGAACTCAGGGTTCTAGAAAGAGCACAGAGTATACATCTGAAGACTTAGATGTGAATCTTGACTCTGTCACTTTCTCTCTCTCTCTCTCTCCCCCTCTCTTTCTATGTATGTATACACATACATATACATATACATATACATATACATATACATATACATATACATATACATATACATATACATATACATATACATATACATATACATATACATATACATATACATATACATATACATATACATATACATATATATATATATATATATATATACACACACACACACACACACACACATACCTACCAAATGGGACTGTTATAACAAAAAATGTTTTTAAACTTCAAAACACTATATAAATCTAATTCCTGGTTATTTATTACTACCCTGCCTCAACTTACATGTCTGCCCTTATTTTCTACTAATACCAAACCCAAACTCTCTGCCCTGTAATATTCTCCTAACTGTTCCCAGTATGTTATTGCTAATTTATGCCTTGAAGCCTTTGCTTATGCTGTTCTTCACTCTCTCCCTGTGCTCCCTAGAGGGTCCTCCTCCTCTTCCCTCTACTGATTCAGACCCTACTTATCCTTCACATTTAATTCAAGCCCCACATCTTCCATGAGGTTTTCTGGATTACTCCAGCCTATGTTATTCTCCCTCTTCTCAAGGCACCTATGACCCCTGGATGTCTGCTACTCCTTATTACTTAATGGCTTAATACATCTGTGTCTCAGATCTTCAACTAGATTATAATTTTCTGCAGGCAGGAGCTTCTTTTATTGGTGCTGGGCACAGAGGGGGTACTGAATGATTATTCGTTGAATGAATGAATGAGTGAGTATTTTACAATTCTGGAAAGTGCTGACCACAGAGATCTCCAGCAAAACAAGCAACAAAACTAGGAATACCTCAGATTTCAATATAAGGTAAATTTGTTATTCAATCCTAATGGAGTCCAAAAAGAGCGAATTGGAGTTTGTATTATTCCTATATAGATAAAGACAAAGGCCTAGGCGGCTGGGAGAGGAAAGATGAGACTGTTACAGAAAGCCAAAATGGAATTCATTATCTTTGCAGGAATACCCTCAGTGGTGATCAAGGTAGAAAGTGCTAGTGTGGAAGGAAGGAAGGAAGGAAGGAAGGAAGAAAAGAAAAAGAAAGGAAGAAATCTCATTTGTCTCATGCCACAGAAGAAGAGAAGTGCATGCTCTTGTTCCACCTCTGATAATGTGGTCTGTGCCTTGGAGGACCTCAGGGTTGTTATCTGGAGTCCCTATGTTGTGTTTATCTGGAGCTCAGAAAACTTGTGGTTTCAGGAGCATTTGAGCCTTCTAGACAGGCAAATAAGCCACTGCCAGGTTCACTTAGCCTGAGATCAATCCTTCTATTTTAGTTCCTTTCCCTCTTTGGCTCTAAAGGCTCGGTCTGGGTGCCTCCATTCAGGTTATTACTGCTGCTCCTGATAAAGCTGTCCTTGTTTCATGTAGCACTTTCCAGTTTGCCAAACACTTGCATGATATTATTTCACTGATGGCATTTAGGTCCAAAGTGTTGTTTTCTTTGAGCATGTCTTCCACGCTGGTGATAATCAGAGCAGCTCACATTTGGATGGTGTTTTCCATAAATCAAGCCTTAGATGCTTGAATGAGGTAGAATGCAATATAAAAGCATCCATTAAATGCTGACCATGTGTCAAGCACTGTGCTAAGTGCTGGGGATACAAATAGAAAGGAGAGGAAATGGCTCCCAAGAAGCTCCCATTCTAATGAAGGGAGATGACACCTACAGGAGAGTCCAGCCTCTGGGCAGATGAAAAGGCCCAGACTCAGGGTGGGTTGTAAGGCCTGATAAGCCTTGGAGAACAATGACAGGGCAGGAGATCCTTGACCAATGACTGTCATGAAGGAGATGATGGGTCTGAAATTTGGAGTGGAGCTCTGGGTATTACCTCAGGAAGGAGCAGGGGTGGGCAGGGGTGGGCTAGGGCAGGGAGACTGCGTATGCTTCTAAGAAGGGGCATTCAGTGCCTGGTGGGAACTGGGCAATGGGAGCTAGTGTTGAGGAAGGAAAGGACTCCCTGAAGCAGATGCCTGTTGGGCTCTTGGACTCCCTTTAATATGTGAGGGGTAGGTGGGCTAGAGAGGGGAAGAGGAAGGTGACCAGCTTCTGGTAGGGACCCTTCTTGCCTTGTTGGGCTACTGCTTGTTTTCACACATCCTCCCATTTGGTCCTTGTGATAACCCCATGATATAGGTAATTTTGAGGGGGAAGGAAAAGAAATCTGTGATTTTATTTGCGTAGAGACCTCCTGGTAAAAAAAATCCCTTTGTCAATGCAAGTCAGCAAAACTGATCTTTTTGTTTTTCAGTCATTTCAGACATGTCTGACTCATCATGACCCTGTTTGGAGTTTTCTTGGCTAAGATACTAGAGTGGTTGCCATTTCCTTCTCCAGCACATTTTACAGATGAGGAAACTGAGACTAACAGGGTTAAGTGACTTACCCAGGGTCACACAGCCAGTATGTCAGAGGATTTGAACCCAGTTCTTTCTCACTCTGAAGTCAGTAATATATCCACTATACTACGCTACCTCTTAGGCAATAATAATAATTGAAATGTATATGGTACTTTAAAGTTTGCATGGCACTTGATAACCTAGACTCACAACCCTATGAACTAGGTTCTGTGGGCACAATTATGGCCATTTTACAGAGGAGAAACTGAGACTTAGAGACATAGCTAGTAAGGGTCAGAGGCAGGAGATGAATTCAGGTCTTCCTGACTGCACATTCAGCATTCCCTGTACCATATCCACACTGCCTCTCTAGGCATGAATATATTGCCCCTTTCTTAAAGATGAAGGACTGGAGCCCAGATTGGAGAAATATTTTACCAAAAGCTACTAAGCTTTTATCAATAACTACTAAGAATTCAGATCTTATTCTAAGAAAGGCTACCAAAATCAAACCTTTTTTTTTTTAAAGTCTAACATGATGTGCCAATAAGCAAGCAGCTACTATGGTAAAAGAATAATCAAGCTAGTCAGATACCATCTGGTTGCCAACACTGCATCCAAGTTTAGTGCTGTTTCCACTACACTTCACTGCCTGCTATGGGGCCTCTTCTTGTTGGGTTTGGTGCAGTGCAGAGAGAACCTTGGTTCTAGTCTCAACTTGACCATTTATCTGTGTGACTTGGGCAAGTGCCCTCACCTTTGTGCCACAGTTTCTTCTGAGTGTTTTGTGCCTCAATTTTCTCTTAGCTTCCACTATGTGAATGACCTGAATTGGAGAGATGATCAAGTGACTGGAGAGAAGATAGACTTAGAGAATAACATTGAGCTGGAATCGAGAAGATCTGGCTAATAAGTGTCTATGGGGGATAAGAGGAAAGGAAGACTCAAAGGTGATGTGGAGATGCAAACCGGGGTAACTGGCAGGATGGAGCTGTCTTCCACATTAATAAGGAAGTTAGGAAGAGATTTGAGTTTAGAGGAAAAGATAATACATTCTGTTTTGGACATATTTACTTTGAGGTGCTTATGGAACACCAATGTCCATCACACAATTGATGAGGTATGATTAGATCTTGAGAGATAAAGGAAGGCTGTAGATTTGGGAATCATCTTCATGGAATTCCTGTTGTGCCCTCCGTAGAATGTAAGCTTTTTGAAGGCTGGAACAGTCTTTCATTTTAATCTTTGAATCCCAAGAATCTAGCAGAGTTCCTTGTACAAAATAGGTGCATAATATATGTTTATTGAACTGAATTGACCAGAACCATTAGTGGGAAATATTATTTTGCTTTTTCTAGCAAGGAATCGACAAGATGGTGTACCAAGGGAAGAGGTCTGAGGAAGAAGGAATCAGGTTATACCTTAAGCTTTCCACCAGTCCTTGTGAATCTGGCATACACAGAGTTAACAATATCTTTTTAGGAGCCAGTGATTTCCAGCTGTAATTGGATCCTTTGTATGTGCTTTCTGCTATAGGAACCAACTTAGCATTGACATTCTCGTAAAAAAAGTTTCCATTAGATCGAGCCCAGAATGCCCAGGAAGGCACTGTGTGGTTTACCAATTGATTCACAGAATGAAATCTTATCTAAAATCTTTTTATTTTATGCTATTAAGGACCCAGGGGAAAAGAGTCAAGTAAAAAATTGCCCTGCTTGGTTAATGTATGAGGTCAACTGGAAGTGGCCCCAGGGTTGCCTTAAAAAGATTGTTATTTGCTATTTCCCACTATTTTGTTTCACGTTACCAGTAATTGAAAATTCTCTTCCTTGGGTGATGAAGTTAAGTATTGACACCTCTATAGGGGAGCCTCTGGATCTTTAACAGTGGCTCCTTGAAGGAGCTGACATCATCCCTTCATGCTCATAATGGAGGACCTGACTTGGCCTTTCCACAGCCACCTCTATTCTTCTGGGACAAGTGCCAAGTTCCTGCAAGGTCAGTCTCAGGGTCCACACTGCACGAGTCACCAGGGAAAGACCTTTCTTTGAAGACAAACCTTGTTCATTTGGGAAGCAGCAATGACTGTGGACATACTGAGTAAAAACAAAAACAAAAACAAAAACCCCTGACTCAGTGTGACAATAAGAGGAAAGGTCAGAAAAGACTGTCTCTAGTCAGTCCACAAGCATTTATTAAGCACCTACTATGTGTCAGGCACTGTGCTAAGCCCTGGGGATACAAAGAAAGGCAAAAGACAGTTCCTGCTTTCATAGAGTTCACAAAATAATGCAAGCATCTATGTACAAACAACATTTAAACAGGATAAACTGGACACAATCTCAGGGAGAAGGGGTTGAGAGTAAGGAAGACTAGGAAAAAACTTCTTGTAAAAGACAGGACTTTAGGTGAGACTTACAGAAAGCCGGGGAAGCCAAGAGGTAGAGATGAGAAAGGAAAGCATTGCAGGAATGGGGCATAGAAAATGAAAATGCATGGAGTTGAAGATTGTGTGTCTCGTGTCTAAATCACGTAGCCATTTTGAGCTTATCTTGGTAAACTGTGTGAGATGTTGGTCTGTGTCTAGTTTCTGCCAGACTGCTTTCCAGTTCTCCCTGCAGTTTTTATCAAATAGTGAGTTCTTGCCCCAGCAGGTTGGATTTATGGGTTTCTCAAACACTACATTACTGTGGTCATTTACTTCTGTATATTGTATAACTTATCTTGTTGATCAGTCACTACATTTCTTATCTAATACCAGATTGTTTTGATAATTACTGCTTCATAATATAGTTTGAGATCTGGTACTGTGAGGTCACTTTTTTTCCTCATTGATTCTCTTAATTCCTGAATCTTAGTAAACTTTTTCCCCATTCACTCTCTGGCTAACATCCATAGAAAAATTCCATTTAACTCAATAAATATGTATTAAGCTCTGAGTATAAGCAAAGATGAAATAGTCCCTGCCCTCAAGAAGCTTACATTCTACTTGGGAGATACAAGTACATAAGATAATTTGAGAAGGGAGGGAGTAGTAAGAGCTAGAAGGGAGAGCTGAAATCAAGCTAGGATATGTCACCTGAGATGAACCTTAAAGAAAACTAGGGATTCTAAGAGGTGGAGGTGGGGAAGGGAGAGCATTCCAAGGATAGGGACAGCTTGTGCCAGTGTACAAATGTAGACAGGGGAGTAGCTAGTAGTCCATTTTGACTGGAACAAAGAGTTTAAGAAGGAAGGAGAGTGGTATGAAAAAAATCTAGAAAGCTAGGTGGCAGCCAGACTGTGGAGGACCTTAAATGCCAGCTAAGGAGTTATTATATTTCATCTTGGAGGCTGTGGGCAATGATTGAAGATCTTTGTGCAGGGAATGATATGCTCAGATCTATGTCTTAGGAGTACTAAATTGGAAGATATGCTGAGGATGGATTAGAGAGGAGAAAGAAACACTGGAAGCAGGGAGAACAGTCAAACCGATTACATGATAAGAAGCAAGTTCATTGTTTCAGTTACACTTTCATTCCCAAAGCTACCAGGTGGAACTCTTGCCTTGATTACAGCAGGTGTAGCCTTAAATTGGAGCAGCTAGGATAGAGTGCAGGACCTGAAATCAGGAAGACACCTTCCTGAGTTCAAATCTGGCCTCAGATACTTACTACCTGTGTGACCCTCGGCAAGTCACTTAACCCTGTTTGCCTCAGTTTCCTCACCTGTAAAATGAGCTGGAGAAAGAAATAACAAACCACTCCAGTATCTTTGCCAAGAAAACCCCAAATGAGTCACGAAGAGTCAGACGTGACTTAAGGGTCAGTTTTTCAATTCCTTCAAACTTTTATCACCTCCAGCACAGACCTCCTCTTTGTATAGTGTAGCCACTATTTTTAGCTTTGTTCTCTTTAGTACCATTCTTTTATTTCCTCAATTAGCACACTGGGGCTGTGATGTTAGAGTCCAGATGTGGTAGCTATATTGCCACTGATGGAGAAAAGAGTTTGTTACAGAAATCTTAACATATTTCTTTTTTCTAATTTCAACCTATTTTACCGTTTTTTGTTTTCCAGTTTAATATTTAAAGCCCTTGGGAAGGTCTGCCTTATTTGAGTCTTTCTCCAGACATGTTTTTTCCCCTCTACATGTCATTGTTTTTCTGTGGTATATTGCTCATAATCTTCCATTATCCTCATCCATATAACTTTACAAATGAGTTTATATTCTAAAGTAGAGTTACCCCCAGGCTGCTTTATCTTCCTGCTTAAGAAGCAGGAAGGGGGGGAGGGAATGACCACTGATGGGAATATCCAGAATCTCTGCCCTTTCTCACTCAGGAAGCTTCCTCCAAGCCAGGACGCATCCATCTCAAGATTGCTGCTCAGTTACCTCTAATCAGGTAAAGGAGCGCAAAGCAGAAGAGGTAGCCAGAGGCCCAGCTTCAAGCTCCCTTAGCTGAGACCCCACCCCCAACCCCAATTGCCATATGTAAGTAGTTTTCATGCTCCAGGGATCAAAAAAGATCCCCTTTCCATTACTCTATGCATGAGGAGCCCTAGATTTACATGAGGCCACCTGGAGAGTCAGGGACAGTCGTTCCCTTTTTAAGATCCCCTGAATTAGCAGTTCTTCCTGCTCAGTGGCCAGTAAGGGGATTTTGTTTCATCATCTCAAACCATGAACCCTTTAGCTCTGAGCCCAGTGTATCCCTAGAAATTGTCTGGAGAACTCAGACACATCTTCTTTATGGTGGCCCCTGCAGGCCCACCCCTCACACGTGTTCCATGTAGCTTAACCACCAATAACCTACCTTTTCTTTTTTTTGTCTCCTAATTATGGTACTTGATTTACGTTAGCTAAACTTCCTTAGGAAATGGCCAGCGTGAGAAGACTGCTCTTCATGATGGAAAAGTCTGGAGAGTCAAGAGTAGAGCTGGGAAGTGGGGTCTACTTCTAGTTTCTTTCCTCAATCATTCTGCCACAGCTGTCAAAATATACTGCTATAGCATAGGTCTGAACATGATACTCCCCTGATCAAGACTCCTTAGGGCTCCCTATTGCCTTTAGGATAAAATGCAAACTCGTCTGTTTGTCCTTTATAGTCAAGTCAACACACCTTTATTAAGTGCCTACTATGTGCTAGAGACTAAGGACTCAAAGAAAGGCAAAAATAGCCCGTGTAGTGTGACTCCATCCCACCTTTCCAGACGGTTTTCATTTTCCACGGGTTGTACGTTCTAACTACTTGGCCTCCTTATTGTTTCCCAAAGTCAGCAGTTCACCTCCTGCTTCTGAATCATAACTTTTCACAAGCTCTATCCCTCATGCCTAGAATGTCCTCCCTAGCTTCTGTCAAACCTCAGCCCACATGTCACCTCCTATAGGAAGTCTTTCTTCATTCCCCTAATTAGAGCTCTCTCCTTCCTGAAATTAATGAACTGTTTCCATCTTGTAGTACCCATTAGACCATAAGCTCATTGACAGCAGGAACCCTTCCTCATATTTTCTTTTGTATCGGAAGGGGACTTGAATATAGCAAGTACCTAATAGATTCTTATTACAGTAAATTGGTTTGAATGCATGAATGAGAAAACACTCTTTAAGAACTTATTATGTGCAAAGTGCTATGCTAAGCCCTAGGGTTACACATAGAAAATCAAGACCTTCCATGCCTTCAAAGAGCTTACATTCTAATGAGGAAGATGACAAGTATGGGAGGATTCAGTCACAGGACAGATGGAAAGGCCAAGTGGTCCTTAGATTGCAGTGACCAGGGAAATGATAAGACTCAGTAGCCCTGCTGTCTTGTAATTCAGTTTGGCCATAGTGTGGAAGGGAGATAAGACTGATACACATTTTCCATTCCATTCATTCAATTCAAAACACTTATTAAATGCTTTCTGTGTGCCAGGCACTGGGCACTCTGGGGATACAAAGAAAGAAAAGGAAAAAAAATTGTCCCTGCTCTCAAGGAGCTTGCATTCTAATGGAGGAGATAACAAGTATACAGCTAGGTATATACAAGATAGATACAGAGTGGATGGAAGGTAATCTCAGTGGGGAAAGCAGAGCAGCTGAGTATATAAATACACTATAACTGTAGCCCAGGCTGGCTTTTGAGCATGCCCAGTTTGCATAACAGGGAACCTGCTGTGTCTCCTCCCACGTGGATAGGGAGAGCATCCTTGGTAGGCTTTCTGTGTCTTTAAAAATGGTGAGATTGAGTCAGTGGCTTTTTCTTTTTCTTTTTTTTTGTTTGAAAAGATTCTTTTTTTTTCTTTTTTAAAAATTTTACTAATTTATTTTGATTTATCAATAATTACTTCCATATGCTTTTGAGTTTAAAATTTTTCTGCCCCTTCCTCCTCACCACCCTCCCCAAGATGGCACACAATCTGATATAAGCTATACATTTAAACTCCTATTAAACACATTTTCACATTAGTGATGTTGTAAGTAAAAATTAAAACCAATAGGAGGAACCATCAGAAAGAGGAAACAAAACTCAACAGGAGAGAAAAAAAATAGCAATTCAACTTCCATAGTTCTTTCTTTGAATGTGGATAGCATTTTCCATCACAAGGCCTCTAGAGATTTCTTAGATCCTCGTATTGCTGGGAAGGGTTAAGTTTATCAACATTAGTCATCGAACAATGTGGCTGTTATTGTGTACAACGTTCTCTTGGTTCTGCTCACTTCACTCAGCATCAGACCATACAAGACTTTCCGGGTTTTTCTGAAGTCTACTTGCTCATCATTTCTTATAGCACAATAGTATTCCATTACATTCATATACCACAACTTGCTCAGCCATTCCCCAATTGATGGGCACCCTCTCAATTTCCAATTCTTTGTCCATGACTTTTTCTGCCATTTTTTTTTTTGGTTTTAGTCTTTCCTTCAAGGATGCAATGAACTGAATCAGTGAGAGGGCAAGGACTTGACTTCCCCTGATTACCAGAAAAATGGACCCGGGGTGTTTGTTTCTGCTCTGTATTGTTTGTCCTTAGTTTCATATGCCAGAAGTGATCCCCAGAGACCTAGAGTTGGAGCCGCTTGTCCTTGGAGTCGGGCTTGCTGGTTTGTAATCCTGCAGTAATCCTGGGGTAAAAGAGAAGTGAGCGGGGGACATCAAGTCCCTCCCATCTTACCAGTTCAATTCACGGAGTCCACTTGGGCATATAGCAAACAGCAGCCACAGAGAAGAAGGCAGCCAAAAAGATGAAAAGATGGCAGAAAAAGCTACCAGCTTTTAACGATACAGGCAGCCAATTGAGGAAGCTACCCCTACCCACACGGTAGAGTATGCATCGGGCTTCATGATGTCCAAACTGGGCATGCTCACAGGGCAGCCCAGGTTACAACTGTACAGTAATAATAGGATAATAACTAAATAAATAATAATAAGATAATAACTAAAAGAGGAATAAAGACCTATGGGTGATGGGTAGAATAAAATGGTCATTTAGGGCTGGGGAGATCAGAAAAAGCTTCCTGGGGGGAAGGTAACATTTGAGTGAGGCCTTAAAAGGTATGGAAAAGATTTCAGGAGTCAGAGAGGGATGTGCAGAAGGCATCCTAGATAAGGTATTGAACCTTACAATTTAGATCTAGGGAGAACTTACAGATCAGCCTCCTCCTTTCACCAGAGGAAACAGATACAGAGAAGGAGAAATGAAATCATCATGAGACTAGTAGAATAACTCACCCTATAAGGATGCCACCCCACCCAACAGGGAGACGGCCCAGCAAAGAGCATCTCAATGACGTCCCTAGCAGACATCAGAGGCCCTGATTCTTTTGAAGGAATGAGTTGCATCTCCTTGTGTGCTCTAATCATACGTGTTACTTCACGTGTGTGTCCCACCAGCAGTTTGCAGGCATTTTCTACATGTCGCACATTTTCTACATGTGTGTCTGTTATGTGATCCCAATACAGTTTTCATTATTCTGGGTGACGGTTTGATATTTGTGGGAATGTTTGCTCCTATAAGTTCCTTGAGAGTATCACTTGTTCTATCTTTGTATTTCCAGAATGTAATATAGTTCTTGGCATATAGCAAACAGTAAGTGATTGTTGATTGACTGATTCTCAGTATGCTGTTTCATTACATACCTTTGCTTGGAACTAATTGTTGCCAAAGCTAACTAGTAAAAGTAAATACTTCAGTGGGGAGTCATGAGCTGTGGTTTTGAATGAATTTTGGACCCATGTATTTCTTTGTACTTGGGGTAGCTTTTCTAGGGCTCTACAGTGTGAGTGGGGGTGGGGTGCCTTAGGTGCTTCAAAAATATTAAACTAATTAATAGGTCCTGGACAATACACAAACACTGCTGCAGTGCCCAAACGGGCTGGGGGAGGGGAAGCACGGAGTGATTGGCTGCTTCATAGCTTTGACTGAGTTAGAGAGACTGTGGTTTGACTGGCAGCCTTGCTAGTTAGATTTGGGAATAGCAGCCCCAATAATTAGCAAGCAGTAAGAGCTGAGAAGCAAAGCGAGAGCTTATTTGTACAGGGTTTCTCTCCACAATGTTGAGTTCCTACCAAGGAAGAGATTTAAAAGGCTCTCATTAAAATGACCACCCCTCACCCTAACAGTGAGGTTTCTGACATAGCTTTGGGGGGAGTGGGTAAGAGCCACTGATCTTCTGATGAGATAACCCCTGGAATTCCCCTGCTCCAGCCCATCCTCCTCCCCAGCTCCCCACAACAAGCCTATAAAGTTTACCAGTCCCACTTTCCCAAGGCCTCTCTGCTTCCTTGTCAATAAACCCAGATGCTTGCCTGAGGAGGTCTCTGAAGAGATAAATCTGCTCCCTGAAATTTTGTGTTGGAGTTGAAAGAGCCCCAGACTTGCAGACTTAAGTCCAAGTCCCAGCTCCATTACTTCTTTGGGAAAATGTGTGGCCTTGGGAAAAGTAGTTCCTCTCTCTGGGCTTCACCGTCTTCCTTTGCAGAAATGAAGTGGCTGATCTCGTAAGAGTTTCTACACCTCTAAATCCCATGAAGCCTTTGAAATCTCTACCTCTCCACCCCTAAACACTCTCTTTGCAAGAAGCATACACAAGAGGTACTTAATACCTGCTTGTCAAATTCTTCTCCCAGTTATCTCAATTATATATTTGGAATATACATTCAAATTATCTGTTAGTATATAGTAATTGTATAATTTCATGTGACTTTAGCCCTTTATTGATACAGTCTTTTCATACTCCTGGTTTCATCTGATCCTCCCAGCACCCTATCAACTTAACCACCATTTGCCTCAGTTTCTTCATTTATAAAATGGAGCTAATAATAATAGTACCTGCCTCTCAGGGTTGTTGAGAAGGTCAAATAGGATAATATTTGTCAAGCACTTAGCACAGTGTCTGGCACACAGCAGATGCTATGTAATGCTAGTTATTATTATTAATTACTATGAAGGAGGAAGGTTAGGGATTGTTACACCAGTGTTTTAGAGAAGAAGAAACTGAGTTAGAGTGATTCATCCAAGGTCACAGGGCCATTAAGTAGAAGATCAGAGACTTGAATCTAGCCCTCCAGAATCTCTATGTCCAGGATTCCTGCCAGAGCTGAGACAGCCTTCTCTTCTAAATTGGTAAGGCTACTTGGGTGTCTTGGGGAACTGTAAGAGGAAGGAGACTAGCTCACCTACTTTGTAATACTATTTCAGAAGCTGCTGGGCTTAGATAGCATATTCATGGCCTTTCCTGTGTGTCCATCAAATGTGCCAGAGTGTGTGTGTGTGTGTGTGTGTGTGTGTGTGTGTGTGTGTGCGTGCGTGTGTGTGTGCAAGAGAACCCAGCTGCCACTCAAGCCCTAACCCTTGGACAGCAGGGAGAGAAAGCGCAGTGTTGGAAGCCAAGCTGCTGGGCTGTGGGAGACCCTGGGGAGACCTAGCATGTTTACCGGAGCTCAACAGGCTCATGTCTGAGTGAATGGATGGATGGATGGATGGATGGATGGATGGATGGATGGATGGATGGATGGATGGATGGATAGACGGATGGATGAAAAAGCATTTATTAAATACTTATTATGTGCCAAGCACTGAGGATACACACTGGAAAAAAAGAATTCAGGTTCTATTCTCAAGGAGCTCCTACTCTAATTGGAGGAGACAACACATAAAAGAGAGTTCAGCTGTGGGGCAGCTGGGAAGGCCCAGCTTCCTAAGGGTACATCAGGTGAGCAGATGGCAAGGCTTAGGATTCGAAGAGGTCCTTCGGGTGCATCAGCAGATCAGAGCACAGTGCCCAGGCTCTGGAGGGTATAGATGCAGGGCAGATGGTAAGACCTGGTGCTTCTCCATGTCATTGGAAGGATTAGAGTCGGGCCGCCCCGATCTCATCTTAGTGTATGAAGTCATGTTGCCCTTTCTTACCATCTGTCCCATGGGGTCTGGACTGCCTGAGAGTGGGGAGGGGGGTGGGTCAGAGGAAAGGCATCCAGTAACAAGTGCCCCATTGGATCTGGGCCAGCCCAGGGTTGGGGAGGAGCAAGGGGTGGGAAGAGAGTGTAGGTTCCTCAGCAGACACCCCTGGTGGCTCTCATGGCCGGGGATCCTCAGGGAATCACAAAACCATAGAACTTTAGAGCTGGAAGTGACCTTGGAGATCTTCTAGTTTAATCTCCCTCATTTTACACATGAGAAAATTTAAGACTGAGAAAAAGGGAGTAATTTATGTAAGGTCCCACTCAAACCACAGAATCTGAACTTCTAGCCTAGGGCTTCTTGAATGAAAAATCACTCATTAAACATTTATTATGTGCTAAGTGCTGGAAACACAAATTAAAACAAAACAAGATAGACCTTGCTTTCAAGGAACCCAGACTCAAACTGAGGGAGACAACACATGTAACAGGGTTCAGTTGCGGGTCAGATGGCAGTGCCAGGGGTCTTTTGACTACGTGGAGTTGCCTCCTGTCCCCTTGACAAGAGCAAGCAGTAGCTTCTGCATTTGTCATTGCACGGTCAGGACCTGCCTACAGCACTGTCTCTGGAAGCCTGGCCCTAGGGAAGGGGTTATTACAACTTGGCTGAAGGCAGTGGGGCAGATGCTGGCTAAGTCAGGGATACAGGTCTTCTTCCTTGGCTTGCCATGTTTACCATCCCCAGCTGTCGGTCAAAGAGGCATTTACCCTTCTTCACATCTTTCTTCTTTCACAATTTTTTTAGAGGAGGAGAGAATATGAATGGAGATCCAGAAATATCTTAGACTTTTTTTCACTGCTCAGCAGACAGGTTGGAGGGAGCAGGGGAGAGAATCCAAGGTTGTAAGTTCTAAATGGTCCAAATTCATAATTTCCAACCTACCTACTATCTCAGTAAGGGCTTTCAGAACATAGATAATCAGTCAAAAAAAATAGTAAAATGAGAAGGGGGCTTGGAACATAGAATGTGAGAGCTGGAATGGGATTTAATAACATCTAGTTCAATCCCTTCCATTTAGAAGAAAAACTAAAGCCCACTTTGAATCCAGATTTTCAGACTCCAAATTCAATGTTCTACTATACCACTCTTATTGATGTCTATTATAACATCTCAACTGAGTTCTCGTAGCAGGGCAATCCTCTTCTACCTTCCTAATCCAGTAGCAGTTATTCGAAACCTTCTTGTCCTCTTTCAAGCCTCCTACCCATCTCCAAATCTTTCAGTTAAAAACCTAGATTCATGTTTCACCCAAAAGACTGAGGTCCTTCTCAGAAAACTCTCTCTTCTCCACTCTTCCTCCTGTCACATCATTCAAGCAGATCTTCCTCCTTTCTTCTCCTTCACTGCCATCTTTAATAAAGGATGTCCCTTCTCCTTGCCAAGGTCAACCCTCTACATGCTCCCTTGATCCCATCCCCTCCTATCTCTCCAGCAGATTATCCCCACTATCATTTCTACTCTTTCTGATCTTTTATCTCTCCCTATCTACTGGCTGGGGTAGTAGTGACATCGTAGGTAGAGCACTGGGTTTATCTTCCTGAGTTCAAATCTAACCTCAGACACTTAATAGTTACATGACTCTGGGCAGGTCACGTCATCCTATTTGCCTCAGTTTCCACATCTGTCAAATGAGCTGGAAAAGGAAATGGCAAGCCCCTCCAGTATCTCTGCCAAGAATACTCAAAATGGGGTCATGTAGAGTTGGTCACGACTGAAACAACTCGACAACAACCAACAGCAAAGTCTACTGGTTCCTTCCTTGTTGCTTACAAACATGCTCATGTCTCCACCAACCTTAAAAAATCCTCTCTTCCTCTGAACATACCCATTAGCCATGGTCTGATATCTCTCCTTCCCTTCCTAGGAGCTTAGACTCTTGAAGAAAGCCTCTATACCAGGTGCCTTTACTTCCTCTCCTCTTAGCCACCTCTCAACCTTTTACAATCTGGTTCCCGACCTCATCATTCAACTGAACAGCCTGTCCAAAGTTAACAATCTACCTTAGCTGGCCTTTTCTTAGTCCTCCTCCTCCTTGACCTTTCTGCAGCCTTTGACACCGTAGATCACCCCATCCTCCTGGACACTCTCACCTCTCTAGGTTTTCTTGACCTTGTTCTCTCATGGTTCCCCTCCTGCCTGTGTGACAGCTCCTTCTCAGTCTTCTTTGCTGGAGCTTCATGCAGGTTATGCCTACTAACCATGGATATTCCCCAAGGTTCTGTCTTGAGATTTCTTCTTTCTTTCCAGACTGTCTAGCTTGGTGATCTTATCAGCTCCCATGGATTCAATGATCATCTCTATGCAGATGATTCTCAGATCTATATCCAGCCCTAACGTCTCTTCTGACTTTGGTCTCACGTCTCCAACTGCCTATTGGACATCTCAAACAGGATTCCCATAGACATCTCAAATTCATTATGTCCAAAACAGAACTCAATTCTTCCTCCATGAAAAAACCTCCCCTCCTCCCAACTTTGCTATTATTGAGAGTACCACCATTCTCCAAGTCACCCAGACTTATAACTTCCTAATGTATAACTGCTCACTTGTATTCACCCCACACATCAAATCTCTTGTCAAATCCTCATCCTCCCTTCATAACATCTCTTCTACGTGCTCCCTTCTCTCCTCTCACATTGCCACCACCCTGGTGCAGGCCCTCACACCTAGGTAATAGTAATACCCTGCTGGTTGTTCTCCTAGACTTAAATCTACACCTATCCTAATGCTTCCTCCACTCAGTCGCTAAAGTGATTTTCCAGGGGCAGTTAGGTAGTGACACTTACTAACTGTGTGACCCTGGGCAAATCACTTCACCTTGATTGCCTCACCAAAAAAGCAAAAAAACCAAAAAAGTGATTTTCCTAAAGCACAAGTATGACCATGTCACCCTATTAATAAATTCCGAGGACTTCCTATTGCCTCTAGTACCAAAGTGTTCTGTTGAATACTTCAAGCCCTTCACAACTTCCACTAATATCCTTGAATTTAAAGAGGAAGGCCTCCAGCACATCAGATGGATCCTCTGTGATGAATTTATGGGAAGACACAGATGAAAGTTGCGTAGAATGGATAGGCATGGATGGATTGCAGTCTGTGTCATCGAAGGGAACATTCAACTCATGGAGATCATAGATTCATTTGAGTGGCAGCCTTCTCTGCCACTTCTCCTGTGCCCTTGCTTATGCTGAACACTGGAGAAGGAAAAACACAGTCCCTACCCTTGTCACATTATGCTTGGACCTTGTGATAGCCTTCTATTTGGATTTTCCATCTCAAGTCTCTCCCCACTCCAGTCCATTCTCCATTCTGCTACCAGGATCTTCCTCCCCAGGTCTGACCATGTAGTCCTACTCCTCAATAAATTCCAGTGGCTCCCTATTCCCTTCAGGATCAAGTATAAATCCCTCAAAACCAAGCCCCTTCCTATCTATTATTTTTTCTTATGCTTTACTCCCCTTATGCACCCTATGATCTAGCTCCAGCAACTTACTTGCCATTCTGTGCTCCTGACACTCTGTTTCTTGTCTCTGGGCTAGCTGCTCCTCAATCCTGAAATGATTTTTCTTCACTCTGCTTTCTGGCTTCCTTGTCCTCCTTCAAGAATCAGATCAAATCCCACCTTCTGCAAGAGGCCTTCCCTGGTTTCCCTACCACTACTCCTCCCTTCCATCTGTTAGGTAGAACCTTCATTCTGAGAGTTTTCATTTACACTGGATAAATCTTATATTCAATTTAATTCAATTCAATATACATTTGTTAAGCTCCTACTATGTGCCAGACACTGTGCTTTTTTAATGTTAGCTTCAGGCCAGTTTTTATATTCTCCCAAAAAAATATCCCAAAGGAAAAGAAGAGCAAGCAGATGGATATACAAATAAGAAAAAGACAGGGAGCTTACAATCTAATGGAGGGTAAATGTAGTTATTTGTGTGTTGTCCCCCATTAGAATTCAAGCTCTTTGAGGGCAGAGAGACCAGGCTTTTTCTTTTCCTTGGTATCTCTAATGCACCTCACCATTCCTATACAGGAAATGCTTAAAAATGCTTGTCCAACTGACTGACCTCCCTCAAGGTGAATATAGTCCAGCTTAGGACATAAGACTAATTACTCATGAGAAGCAATGATGTATAGCAGTAAGAGGATTTGGAATACCCAGATTCGAGTTCAAGCTTGGTCTTTTTTCACTAGCAACAAACAAACCACTTAAATCCTTATGTCCAGTTCAACATTTGTTCCTCACCAATCACCACTAGGCACTGGAAATACCAAGACAGCAATCAAACAGTCCCTGTCCTGAAGGAATTTTCTTGGTGTGTCTTAATTTCCTCTAAAAAATAAAAGAGCTAAACTAAGGATTTCCCACAACTCTTATTATCTTCTACGGCTTCTCCTTCCAGCTATGGTCTTCCATGTTCCAAGGGCTCTTTCTGCTCTGACCTTCTATGTCCTAAGCCTCCTTTCAGCTATGACTTTCCACGTTCTAAGGGCTGTTCCATATCTGATGGCTCTCATAGTTCTGACCTTCCATATTCTCAGGCTTTACCCAGCTCTAATTCCATGCTCTCATGATCCTTCGGTCACTTATATTCTATATTCTACAGGTCCTTCCAGTTGTGACATTCCATGTTCTAGGGGCCCCTTGGTCTCTGACATTCTCTTGTTCTACTACTTGATCTACTTCTTCCAAGAACTTTGAGGAGGAGCAAAAGTATCTGAAAATGTTTTGTTAACTAGAAAATATTTTGTCAACTGTAGTCATAGCCACTTAAAGTGAAACAGCTCAGGAGACCATCTGTCCAATCATATATCACTCATGTGATGCAGACAGATAGCGTCCTCAGCAATGGAGGAAGTTCACCTATGCCCACTTGGAGGCCCATCAGTAGGCTCAAGTTTATGGGACGTCAAGATGAGAACTTCATCCAGTCACCCCAGAAAGGCAGCAGGGTCATTAGCACCCTGCCTTAATTGGATTGCCTCTATCACATTAAGCAATTTGGGGGTCGTTTCCAAGGCAGATTCTGTTATTTTCCCACCGTGCCCCAAACCTCCCGTGGCCTCATTTGGGCTCAAATGTTTAGGCGGAATGCAATTAGCCAGGTCCAAACTTCATTTCCTTTGAAACACAATCAATTGTAACTCATTTTCAAATCACACCACTTTCTCTAATTGTGAGACCGGGCCTCTGCTGAATATGAAAATAGTGCTATTTACGGGCAGCCTTCCATGGCTACTGATGAGCTGCATTCAACTAATGGGATAATGAAAACACAAAACAGATTTACTTTTCTTAATAAGAGGAAAAGATAATGAACCCAAATTAAAATGGAAACCCGCACTAGGCACAGAGTGGGCCTAATGCAGTTTCTTTCTCTAAATGAACACTTGCATTTTAAAATGCCAATAAGGAGAGAAGAAGAACAGAATCCAATTAAGGGGCAGGTACCACCTCCACTTGGTTTGGGCTGGGGGGATGGAAAGGCGCCTTTGACTGTGTTTCCTGTAATGGAGTTACCTGAAGGGGCTATAAGGACAGCTTCCTCACCTCACTGCCCCAGGGTTCTGTGTCCCAGAATCCTACAGTTCTAGAAGGTCAGAGAGGGAAGAGCCCTTAGAACAGAGAAGATAGAAGTTGTTAGAACAGAAAATGTAAAGTGTTAGAACTCAAAGGGACCTCATAACATAAGAATGTCTCCTAGAATCCTTCGCTTCCTTCAAAGCACAGCTCAGGGTCCACCTCTACTGATCCCCTCATTTCTTAGCTTCTTCTCCCTCTTGAAATTGCTTTATAATTACTTATTGTATACAATAAGTAATGACTAGATGGTACAGTGAATAGAGTGCTGGGCCTGGAGTCAAGAAAACCTGAGTTCAAATCCAGCTTTGGACACTTACTAGCTATGTGACCCTGGGCAAGTCATGTAACCTGTTTGCCTCAGTTTCCTCATCTGTAAAATGGAGATAATAATAGTACCTACCTCCCAGGATTGTTGTGACAGTCAAATGAGATAATAATTGTAAAGTGCTTAGCACAGTGCCTGGAATAGAGCAGGCGCTATATACATGTGTTAGTTATTATTATTATTATAATTATTACTTTGCATTTTATTATTGTGTGTGGTTCTGGTATCTGGTATCACTCATCTGGTATGATCCCCAAAATGTGTGTGTTCAGTCTTTTTTCAGTCATATCCAACTCTTTGTGACCCCATTTATGGCTTTCTTGGCAAAGATACTGGTGTGGTTTGCCATTTCCTTCTCTAGTTTATTTTACAGATGAGGAAACTGAGGCAAACAGGATTAAGTGACTTGCCCAGGGTCACATAGTAAGTGTCTGAGGCTGGATTTGAACTCAGGTCCTCCTGACTCTAGGGAAGGTACTCTATCCACTGTGCCACCTAGGTGCCCCAAGTCCCCATATTAAATGTGAGGCTACTGAAGCTAAGAGAAGTTAAGTGACCTGTCCAGTGTAGCACTGGTAGTAAATGGCAGAAGTAGGAATGAGTTCTAGGTTCTCTCATTCCAGATACTGTATATGGGACGTCCCAGATACAGTTCTCTTTCCACTGAACCAGTACACACCCCTACCATTGTGCCTTGTCATACAATAGGTACTTAATAAATATCTGTGGAACTGTACGTCAGAGCTAGAAGAGACTTAAAACACAGCATCAAATGTCAGAAAAAAGAAGGTGAAAGAGTGATGCCAGATTGCCCCTAAAGTTCCTTCAATCTCTAGATCCATGGTTCTATGACTGAGAACATAGAACCGAGAATGTCAGAGGTATGTGGGACCTCAGAACACATAAATAGAATGTTAGCATTGGAAGAAAATTTAGAAATCTCTAATATGGGGCAGCTAGGTGGCAAAATAGAGTCCCGGACTTGGGATCTGGAAGACCTGAATTCAAACCCTCCCTCGGACATTTACTAGCTGGGCAAGTCACTTAACCTGCCTCACCCTCAGTTTTCTCATCTGTAAAACAGAGTGAGTAATAGTATTTATCTTGTATGGTCGTTGGGAAGGTCAAATGAGATAAAATGTAAAACACATTGCAAACTTTAAAGCAGTATATAATCTAGCTATTAAATCAACATCCTCGTCTGACTGAGATCCTAATAATAATAATCATTCCCATTTATATAACATTGGAAGGCTTACAAAGTACTTTCCCCACAATAACCTTATGAAGGAAATAGTACAAGTACCCCCTTTCACAGATAGGCAACTGAGGCTCAGAAAGATTATACACATACCTTGCCCAGGGTCACATAACTAATTTTACTTTCCTGATCTGTTCCCAGGCCTTCTGACCCAAGTCCACAGTTCTTTCTGAAATGTAAGTTACATTTTTACCACCCCAAAGTACGTGTCCAAGTGAAATGATTCACCCAGCTCATACAGTGAATTGCGAGGTAAGAGAGAGCTCTTACCCAGAGCTCTCGACACGCAGCCAAGGGCTCTTCCTACCACAACGAACTGTTTGGGACCACGCAAGGTTCAGAAATCCAATTCAGCAAGTGCAGGCAAGCAGGGAATTAGACCCCAGACTTCTTGGCCTGTTTCTCCCCGTCATCTAGGGTGTGACTCCCTTTTCACCTCCCTCTCGTAGGGTCCCTGTCTTTCTTCAAGACTCAGCTCAAGTGTTATCTTCCATGTGAAGTCTTCTGTAATCTCATAGCTAGTGCCTTCCCTCCCTCTCTAAATACGTGGTATTTAACTGCCATGGACTATGTGTACCTACTCTCTTTATATTTATTCTGTATGCACACACACCCATATCTATATATATGTATACCTACACACACATATCTACATATATGTGTGTATATAGATATGTATGTGTGTGTGTATGTGTGTGTGTGTGTGTGTGTGTATATAGATATAGATATAGATATATAGATATATACATATCTCATTAGAATGTAAGCTTTAGAGTAGGAAATCTTTCACTTTTGTCTTTTTATCCCCAGCACCTAGTGCAATACCTGGGACACGTTATTTTTCAGTCATGTCCAACTCTCCATGATGCCATTTGGGGTTTTCTTGGTAGAGATACTGGAGTGGTTTGCCATTTCCTTCTCCAGCTCATTTTTACAGATGAGGAACTGAGGCAAACAGGGTGAAGTGACTTGCCCAGGGTCACACAGCTGGTAAGTGTCTGAGGCCAGATTTGAACTCAGGAAGATGAGTCTTCCTGACTCTGAGCCCAGTGCTCTATCTACCAAGTAGATGCTTGCTGATTGATACATTGGTTGATTGATTGGCCTTTAGCTTCTGGGATCTCAGGTAAAGGTCTAGTACCATGAAAAGTATATTCTGGGCATGTCTCATCCCCAGCCATCTCTCATTGGGGACCTACACTCCCATCGTGAATTCCTCACTACTTCTACCCCAAACTCCCCAATATTTGGAAAGCAAAATACCAGATATAACACTACTCTTTATCATCGTAGGACCGTGAAGGGGAGAAGCTACTTCCTAGTCCAATGGTTAACAAATGTGCGTGTTAGAGATGCCCCAGATGAAAATCTTCTTCCCCTGCAACTTCCCCATCCAATTCAACTCTTCCTTTTCCCCAGTCCTTTTCTTCCTCAAATGTGCCTTAGGGAAACTCCTTTCTATGATGACAAACATTCATCCTGGGTCTCCTCTTTTCACACTCTTTCCTTGTGCTCAGTAATACTCATCTTTGTGAGTTCAGACCTGTCCTCAGACACTTACCAGCTGTGTGACCCCGGGCAAGTCACTTAACCCTGTTTGCCTATAGTAAACCAATTTAATTAATCTGCCACTATTCCCCAGCTGCTGAATGACCCTGGGAAAGTCTTACCACCTGTGGACGTGGTCTGTTACCAATTCATATAAACTACCGGGCTCCCACTAATGCACAGTCAAGCTTTTATTACTCTTTGATTGACTATGTACCCCACCAACTTCTCTGGTTGTTCTAAACCTTCTAGAGAATCAAATGCATAATGTAGCAGTTCTCAAATTTTTGGTCTTCACACTTAAAAACTGAGGACTCCCCAAAGAGGTTTTGTTTAAATTGGGTTATAGCTAATGAATTTAATGCATTAGAAATTAAATGTCTTAACATGATTACAAAAACACAATTTTGACCTCAAGGACCCCTGGCAACAGTCTCACAGGTTCCCTGAAAAGGACCACATTTTGAGAATGTCCATGTCAATACAACCCATCTCTCCCTCTTAATAGATATTCTTATCTATTTCACTGAGAAAACTGGGGCCACCCAAAAGTGAACTCCCTAATACCCCATGCCTCAAAACCCTTCAACGTTGTCATCCATCCTGTCCTCCTTTACTCTGAGGAATAAATGGCCCTCTCTTGCCAAAGCCAGTCTCTCTAATTGTGCCCTTTATTCTCCCCGCTCTTGTCTCCTCTAAGAACGTGCCCCATCAATCATTTCCTTCCTCTCATCTCTAATCATTCCTTACCTCCTGATTCCTTTTCCACTGTCTACAAACATGTTCAGGTCGACTATATTCTTGTAATATCTCCACTTGACTCTGCTTTCTTTTCAAGCTATTGTCCTCTATCACTCACCCCTTATGGAGCCAAATTCCCAGAAAGAATCATCTACACTCAGTTCATTTACGTCCTCACCTACCATTCCCTTCTCACCCTTTGTAGTCTTGCTCCCAACTCCACCACTGAACTAAAACAGACCACTCCAACTGATCTACACTGTAATAATGATAGTAATAATAATGGAGAAGAAGAGGAGGAGGAGGAAGAGGTGGAGCAGGAAGAAAAAGAAGAAAAGAAAGAGAAAAAGAGGAAGAAGAAGAAGAGGAGGAGGAGGAAGAGGTGGAGCAGGAGGAAAAAGAAGAAAAGAAAGAGAAAGAAGAGGAAGAAGAAGAAGAGGAGGAGGAGGAGGAGGAGGAGGAGGAACATTTACGTACTGGCTTGAGGCTTGCAAAGAACTTTACATGTATTATTTCCATTGATTTTCACAACAACCCTGTGAGGTAGGTGCTATTATTAACCTCATTTTACAGATGAGGGAATTGAGGCAGAGAGAAGTCAAATTACTTGTCAAGGGTCACACAAGTAGTAAGTGTGTGAGGCCAGATTTGAACTCAGGTCTTCTTGACTCCTAGTCTAGTCTAGCACCAGCACCAGTCACTGTACCATCTCTGCATCTCTAAATCCCATGACCTTTTTCATCTTCCTTGATCTCTCTGAAGTTTTTTTTTACACTGTTGTCTATTGTTCCTTCTGGATATCCTCTCCTTCCTTTTCTTCCACGATGCTGCTCCCTCCTGGTTCTCCTCCAAATGTGCCTCTAGTCACCCAGGCTTACAACCTTTGTACATGGCTATAGCTAACAATTTTGGCATGCAACATAAAGCCCTCGAATCCATTTTTAAGTTCATAATGTGAAAATAATACAATTCAGTTCTACATGAGGGAGAATTAGGATAGGGGTTCACAGGATAGTAACAATGTGTGTGATCTGGTAACTTTCTATTGAAGAAATATATTTTTGTTCATGAGGTTCTTAGGTCAGTTGTTTCTAGCTGCTGGAATGCATAAGTTAAACAGTCTAAATGTTAGTGCCCTGGGACAAAGCTCCATTTGCCCTGTCCTAGTCACAGCTCTGCTTTGATATCAATTTTCTTTCCTTTGCCAAGGAAGATGAAGACCCCAACTGCGGTCACAAAGAGTCGGACACAACAAAAATGGTAGAGTATGGGCCTGGAGTCAGGATGATCTGAATTCAATCTGGCTTCAGATACTTACTAGCTGTGTGACCCTGGGCAAGTCCCTTAACCCTGTGTGCCTCAGTTTCCTCATCTGTTCCATATAGTGGAATGAACACCCTTTGTTATCTTTATTTTTTATGGAGACTATGTTCTGGTGCCAATGTTCAGTTTGTAATTATATGGTCTAAGAACTATAAGTAGGGGACAAAATGTCAGACCTGGAGTTAGGAAGACTGATCATCCTGAGTCCAAAGCCAGCCTCAGACATTTCCTAGCTGTGTGACCCTGGGCAAGTCATTTAACCCAGTTTGCCTCAGTTTCCTCATCTATAAAATGAACTGGAGAAGGAAATGGCAAACCACTCCAGTGCCTCTGCCAAGAAAATCCCAAATGAGGTCACAAAGAGTCAGATATAACTGAAAAGGGACTGAACAACAATAGCATTCCCCACAACCCCAGCTCTCAGTGTCCTCTGTCTCTTCAGTCTATTTTGTATTACAATTATTTGGGCACATATTATATCCACCACCACCATGTAAGCTCCCTGAGATCAGAGATTGTCTTGTTTTTGTTTTTGTCCTTGTTTCCCCAACTCTTATCCCAGTACCCTGCACAGAGTGAGCACTTGATAAATGTTTGTTAGACTAAATTGATAATATAGATGTATGTATGTAGATATCCATACACATATACATATATGCATGAATAATACTATCTATGCATATGCAACTATATATGCATACCATGAATGTGTATATATGCATAAATGTATATCTACAAATGCATATATAGTATTATTTGTATACATGTATTTATATATATGTATATTCATGTATGTATGTATATCTATATAAAAAATGTGGGGCTGAAGTTATTGAATTTGTATGTATGTATACATATCTGTACCTATGTTATCTCATCTAGCGTCCAAGTACCACCTCCCTTTGTGGCAGAGGGGTTCAGTGGAAAGAGGTCAGACTGAAATTGGGGGACCTGGCTTCAAACTCAACCTGTAGCAGCAGACAACCAGGAGTCAGACATTCAAGAGGGCAAGCCCAGAGATTTCAGTTTAGGTAGAGATCACAGGTCTAGAGCCGGAAGAGACCTCAGATGCCATTGAATCCCACCTCCTCATTTTATAGATGAGGGCTTCCCTGAGACTCAGGGATGTTAAAGTTACACAGACAGTAAGCATCAAAGACAGGATTTGAACTCAGATCCTGGAACTTGAGAGCTGGTATACTTTCCCCCAAGTATGGGAAGACTTCCCCGGCAGCATGGGCAGATGAGAGCAATTTATTCCATTGGTTATGAAGACAGCTGAAACAGGTGCTATGGAGATCTTAGAGCTTGGTTAGACATGGAAGATGCTAACATCATCAGTTGCATCCCAGGCCATCCCCAGTCATGCTGACTTTTGTCTGGCCAACAGACTTTGATGACTCAGGAAAAGAGAGTGAGGTCGATTACTTTGTGCAACTCTGCCTCACTTATATCCAATTTATGGACAAGTCAGGATATCTCCCGTGATGTCATTGGTCCTCTTCAAAAACAAAGGACCACCACCACCACCACCAATTTTTTCATTGACCCATTCAGGCTTAATAAGTGGGTGACTTCACCTCACCTTTCCCCAAGGAGCTCATAGACTAATGGGTTTGGGGATGGGAGAGATACCAGAATAAACATTTATCCCTGTGATCTAATCACAACTCTATCACTTTGTGAGCTCCCAAGCTTTTTTTTGTGCCTGATACTGACCCTCCCACTTTTCTTCAAGGCAGAATTGCTGTCGGCTGGAGTAGCCTTCACCTAAATACTGATCTGAAGTCACCAGTCTCAGGCTCAGAAATGCCCCTGGAGAGTACTCAAGTTTCCAGAGAAAACACACACAAACACACACACACACACACACACACACACACACACAAATTCAACAACTTCAGCCCCACGTTTTTGATGACAACTGGAGTGCTGAAATTAGTGGGATGTCAGACAAGCTGGCCCACTGGGAGGAAGCAGCCCCATAAATATTTGTGTAAGACATCAATAAATTGCAAGTGTTGACTTGCTCTCATCCCTAGGGTCATTGCCATGGAGAGGGGCTTCCTGAGCAAGCTTGTGGCTACAGCCTAGGGTTGGGGAACAGGCCACCTTGGTGATCTCAATGAAATGGGAACTGGGGGAGAGGAACTCCTGGCTTCTCCAGCAGAGCTCTTGCCTCGGCTCCTGCTGCTGCTACTACTGCTACTATTTCAGGTTCTGTTGCTCCAGGTTTCTGGACAGAGACAGATTAATGCAGAGGTAAATCAGGACAGTTGCCTTCCCTGGGTTGCCATGTCTGAAGCCCATTTTGTATCAGCCATTGCCTTGAAAATAATGATTCCTTATTGGAGGTGACCATGTGGAATCATGATGCTCCAAAGACCCCTCCTGTTCTTAATCTGCCTTAGGCTCTGGAGTCAATAGAGCAAGGCTCCAAGTTTGGCTCTATTCCAGCTGGCTGTGTGCCCTTGGGTAAGATATTCAACCTTTCTGTGTCTTAAATTTTCTGATTCTAATGAGGGTGATAATATCTTTTCCTACTCTGCTTTCCTGATCCTGGGATTCATTTGTAATATACCAAAATAAAGGTGGCTTAGGCTGAAGGGAAAAGAGCCTGGGAGTCAGAGGTCCTCAGCTTTTGACCTAGCCTTTGTTTCTTTGCCTCTTTACTTCGGTTTCTCCTCCTACTGAGCAAACAGGGTGATGTAGCAGCCCAAAAGCTAATGTGCTCTTAGGCTGGACTGAGAGGGAGAGTAATAATGCCACTGTTCTCTGCCCTGGTCAGAACACACTTGGAATAATGGTGTCCATGCCTGAATACCAGAGTTTAGCAAGGACAATGATAATATGGACATCATCCAGAGGAGGACAATCAGAATGGAAAAAGGCCTCAAGATCATGCCACGTGAGGATCAGTTGAAGAAACTGAGAATGTTTAGCCCAAGAGTTAAGAGAGAAGGGGAAAGGGGTATTTGGTATTTCAAAGGGAGAAGGCTGATTTCACATACTTGAGAAGCTGTCAAGAGGAAGAGGGATTTTGCTTGTTCTGCCTGGCTCATTATTTTTCCCCCCAAACCCTTCTTTCTTCCTTGCTTCCTTATTCCTGTTGAGGATACCACCATACTCCCAGTCACCCAGACTTGAAACCCAGGTGCCATCATAGACCCCTTATACTGTCTCATCACTCCCTCAATATCCAACCTGTTGCCAAGGCCTGCAGGTTTTACCTTTGTAACCTCTCTCAAGTAAGCCCCCTTCTCTCTTCTGATCTTGCCACCATCCTGGTGCAGGCCCTCATCCCCTCCTGCCTAGACTATAGTGGTAGTCTTCTTCCTGGTTGGATTTCCTATCTCGTCTTTTCCCACTCTTCCTAAAGCACAGATATGACTGTCAGTATAAATTCCAGTGGCTAACTATTACTTACAGGATCACATATAAAGTCCTCTGTCTAGCATTCAAAGCCCTTCATAACCTGGCCCCTTCTACTTTTCCAATCTTTTTACACCTCATACCCCAGCCCCACATACTCTGCAATCCGGTGTCTCTGGCCTGCTGGCTATGCCTTGAGCAAGACACTCCATCTCCTGACTCTGGCATTTTCACTGGCTGTTCACCAATGCCTGGATGTCCTCCTGGCTTCCTTCAAGTCTCAGCTAAAATCCCACCTTCCACAGGAAGCCTTTCCTGATCCCCATTAACTCTAGTGCCTGCCTTCTATTGATTATCTCCAATTTATCTTGTCTGTACCTCATTTATTCTTAGATATTTGCATGTTGTCTTCCCCATTAAGACCATGAGATCCTTGAGAACAGGTATTGGGGCTTTTTTTGGTTTGTTTTGGGTTTTTTGGCCTTTCTTTGGATCCCTGGTGCCTAGAACAGGGTCTGGTATGCACTAGGTGCTTAATAAATATTCATCGACTGACTGGTTCTAGAGGGCTGAACCAGGAGCAGGGGGAGTGAAAGGTGCAGGGAAGCAGATTTCAGCTTAATATAAGGAAAAACTCCCTAACCATTAAAGGTATCCAAATGTGGAATAGGTTGGTAATGGTCTCCCCCTTGATGGTGGCTTTCAAGCAGACTGGATAATTATTGTCAGATATGCTGCATTGGTGATTAGGCACAAGTTAGACTTCATGGTCTCTGAGATCCCTGTGAATTTTATGATTTCATGATTCCTCTGTTTTCTTCCTCTCTCTCCTCTCTTTTTTCTTCTTCCTCCACCTCTTTCTCTTATTTTTCTTACTCCCTCCTCCCCTTTCCTCTTTTGTCCCCCTTCTTTCCCTCTGGCCTTCCCCCTTCTCCCTTTTTCACCTCTCATCTTTCTATCCCCTCTCTCCTTTCTCTCCTTTCCCTTTCTGTTTCCCTTCTCTCCTCTTTTTTCCATTTCTTCTTTCCCTTCTTTCTCTTCTCTTCTCATTCATCCCTTTTCCTTCTTCTCCTTTCTTCCTCTCCTCCTTTCTCTCTCTCATCTCTCTCCCCTTTTCTCTTCTACTCTCACATTTCCTTTCTTTTGCTACTTCCCTGTCTCCTTTACCCACATTTCCTTGTTACTGTCTAGACCCAGATTTTGAAGGGATAAGGGAACAGAGAAAAGATCATGTAAAAAAATAATCAATTGATGAAACTCAAGCCTGCATTGGGCAGATCTATGATAAAACTAAAACTAAATGCCAGTGAAAAGCAGCCCTTCAGGAAATCATTCTGGGTAGACGTCTATTAGGCAAGCTAAATATTTATTGAGTGACTAACATTTCCACTAAAATTAAGGAAATTGTTTTATCTCTGTTCAGCGTTAGGCTCTGATTGCCCAGGAAATCCTTTTGCCTTTTCTATTCACATTTAGAGAGAGAGGTTATTTCCCAGAATCCTTCTGGTTTCAGGTGCCATCTTTCAAGAAAAGGATAAACCTGTGGCTATCTAATCGCTCCTAGGGACTGGCAAAAAGAAACTTGGAGACCTTCTATACCCTGCTGTGTGTGAGGCCTCTCAGAGGCAACCCTTAGGAAAATCCCAGAACGTGAGAAAGAACTAATCTTTGACATCTATCTACCTACCTCTTGGAGAAGCATAAGAAGAGAGACTGTCGGGGCCAGAAGGGACCGACCTTCCAGTATAGAATGTTAAAACTTGGAAGATCCTTCTAATAAAGGACATTTTATCTGCAAAGGACCACAGGACATCAGAGAAAATTAGAATAGTCAAGGACTTTAGAACATGGAATGTCAAAGCTGGAAGGGACCTGAGAGTTCAGAACTTTATATATAGAAGAGACTTGATGATACAGAGTATTTGATCTGGAAGAGACCTTTGAAATGGGAAGAGACCTTTGAAATAATGTAGTCTGTGTCATTTAGTGGTTAAGTAACTTGACTATGGTCACATTAGCTAATAAATGCAGAGCTGGGACTTAAACCCCAGGTCTACTGAATTGCAGTGCAGTATTCTTTCTAATATGTCTTTCCAAGTCTCCTTTCCCTGCCTCCCCCCACCCAAACCTTCTCCTCTTCAATTGCCTTACTAGGGTCACACCTCCACAGATACTTAAAACTGTTTTTTTTTCTTCAATTAACCAAGATCTATTTTTCTCTTTCCTTCTTTGGAGAAAAAAAAAGAAAATAAATCCCTTGTAACAAATAGTCATAATCAAAGCAAAACAAATTCTTACCTTGGCTATGTCCAAAACACATGTGTCTCATTCTGTAAACTGAGTCCATCACCTCTGTGTCAGGAGGTGGGTAGTATCGGTTCTCCAGAATCATGGTTGGTCAGTGGAATTGACAAGAGTTCTCAAGTCTTTCGAAGTTGTTTCTCTGATGTTCAAGTGGTTCTCCTGGTTCCATTCACTTTACTCTGCATCAGTTCATGCAAGCATTCCCATGCTTCTCCGAAACCATCCCTTTCTTCATTTCTTATGGAACAAGAGAATTCCTTTATATTCACATACCTTAGCCATTCTCCATTTGATGGGCATCCCCTCAGTTTCCAATTCTTTGTCACCACAAAAAGAGCTGCTGTAAAACATTTTTGTGCTTAGGGGTTTTTCCTCTTCTATTGATCCTTTTGGAGTATAGGTCCAGTAGTGGTATAGCTGGGTTGCATGGTATGCACAGTTTCCCAACTTTGAGGCCATAATACCAAATCCCTTTCCAGAATGGCTTTACTAGTTCCCAGCTCCACCACGTGTATCAATGTGATGGTTTTACCACTTCCTTTCCGATATTTGTAATTTTCTTTTTTTTGTCAGCATTGCCAATCTGATGGACACCCCTACAGATCCGTGATTTCAATATTGGTTTTAGGTATTATCCCTCTTACATTTGTATTTTAATAAGTGTCTTTGGGAGCCTGAAAAAGCCTTCCAGACCAAGACTAAAGATGAATATATGAACATGCATAACCTACATCAAATTGCTTATTGTCTCAGGGAGGAGGGAGGTGAGGGAGGAAGAGAGAAAATTTGGAACTAAAGAAAACAGATGTTTAAAATTGTCTTTACATGTAACTGGTGAAAAATAAAATTTTTTTAAAAATAAAGATGAATCTATAATGGTAGAATTTCCATTTCTGACACAGGCAGTAGGCTACATATTCAGAGGATATAATAAACTCTCTAATCAGTCCTACCACAGGTTCAGGAATAATTATCCAGAAAGAAGAAGCATGCTGTACTGGATAACAACACTTGATAGAGGTCCTGAGTTCAAATCCAGACTATACGACTTATCAGTTGTGTGACCTCGGGCAGTTAGTCCCCTTCTCTAGACCTCAGATGCTCCATCTTTAAAATGAGGAGGATTAGACCAGATCATGGGTTTCAGAAGTAGAACAGACCCCTTTGACCCAGCAATAGCACTTCTAGGTCTGTATCCCAAAGAGATCATAAAAATGGGAAAAGGACCCACACGTACAAAAATATTTATAGCAGCTCTTTTTGTATATAAATTTATTTATTTTTAGTTTTCAACATTTACTTCCACAAGATTTTGAGTTCCAAATTTTCACAACATGTCTACTATGGAAGTGTTTTGCATAACTGCACATGCATAACCTATATTGAGTTGCTGGCCTAGCAGCTCTTTTTGTGGTGGCAAAGAATTGGAAATGGATGCCCATCAATTGGGGAATGGCTGAGCAAGTTGTGGTATATGAAAGTGATGGAATACTATTGTGCTATAAGAAATTATGAACAAGCTGACTTCAGAAAAACCTGGAAAGAATTGTATAGACTGATGCTGAGTGAAGCGAGCAGAACCAAGAGAACGTTGTACACAGTAACAGCCACGTTGTGTGATGACTAATATTGATAAACTTAACCCTTCCCAGCAATACAAGGATCTAAGACATCTCCAAAGGCCTTGTGATGGGAAATGCTATCCACATCCAAAGAAAGAGCTATGGAATTTGAATGCAGATCGAAGCATACTATTTGCTATTTTTTCTTTCTCTTCTGTTGAGTTTTGTTTCCTCTTTCTAGTGGTTCCTCCTATTGGTTCTAATTCTTACTTACAACATCACTAATGTGAAAATATGTTTAATAGGAATGTATTTGTATAGCCTATATCAGATTGTGTGCCATCTTGGGGAGGGTGGTGGGGAGGAAGGGGGAGAAAAATTTTAAACTCAAAAGCATATGGGAGTGATTGTTGATAAATCAAAATAAACTAATTTAAAAAAAAAACTCCAAAAGACTCATGATGGAAAATGCTATCCACTTTCAGAGAAAGAACTATGGAGTCTGAATACAGATGGAAGCATACTATTTGCTCTCCTTTTATTTTGTTGTTTTGTTTCTTCTTTCTCATGGTTCCTCCCATTAGTTCTAATTCTTCTATACATCATGACTAATGTGAAGATATGCTTAACATGAATGTATAAATAGAGCTTTTATCGGATTGCATGTCATCTTGGAGTGGGGGAGAAGAGGGAGGGGAAGAAAATTTAAAACTCAAAATCTTATGGAAGTGAATGTTGAAAACTAAAAATAAATGAATTGATTATAAAAAAAAAAAAAGAAAAAATGGAAGAGACCTTATAGATTCTCTAAGCTAGGAGTGGGGAACCTGTGGCCTTGAGGCCATTTATTAAAGGGATTTGTTCTGGGAAGTTTGGATTCAATCAAAGGGCCACACTTGAGGACCTAGAGGGCCACGTGTTGCCTCGAGGCCACAGGTTCCCAACTCTCCAATCTAAGCCATCCCCCCCATTTTATGCAGATGAAGAAACTGAGGCCCAGTGAGGGAAAGTGACCAAGCCATAGTCCACTGCTGACAAACAGCAGAGATAAGATTCAAATTCAGGTCCTCTGCCTCAAACCTCAGTGTTCTGAGGTTGCTTCAGCTCTGAATTCTAATATCTTAGGGTTAAGGTCACATTATGCATGTAATGACTGCCATCAGCCAGCTGTGTTAGTCTTAGTATCAGCCAAGCTCCTTGTTACTCAGAAGAGCCCTCAGTGATGAGTAGCCAATCATTAGTAGCTCCAGCAGTCCAGTGGTCCATTAGTAGGTCCAGCTGGTAGAGCAGCTGCCCAGGGCTATGAAGTCTCTATCTAGGCTTATGTCTCTCCATCAATCAAATTTTTTTCAGGGTCCACCTATCAAGCAACTTGCCTCTGGTTCCCATCTGCTTAGCCACTTCCTCTTGCTGATCTTTCTATGTACCTCATCCAATCTACCTTAACCAAGGCCATTACTTTAGAAGGTTTTTAATCAAAGTGGTAAAATATAAGTGTATTAATTTCAAAGCACCAACCACATACGTCTCAGACTACAACCCTCATTCAGTCTTTGCTCAGAACTCTCAATTTGTGGGAAACATAAAAGCCCAGTAGTTCTGTTCTCAATTTCTCCCAGTTAGGAGTTAAGCAAAGTCTAATTGATTTAAACAAAGTCATTTCTCAGACTTTTGATACTGCTAGGAACCTGAGGAGTTTCCTACCCCTTCAGTGGCTGTAACCTTTCTCTGGCTCTATGTAGGCAGCCACCTTCACTTGAGCAAAGGTAGGTGTGAGCACTGTAGTCTATTTACGACTCTTCAGTACTGGAGCCAAGTATATAGGGGTTGCCCAGAGGGAGGTATCAAAGTCATCTGGGTATCACAGATCACACAACAGTAGGCATCAGAAATGGAATCCTCCTACATCCCAACTCCAGCACCACCCAGGGTCTTCTTCCAACCAGAAGAGCTTTTTGTTTTAGGAGTCACCTCAGAGTCTCAAGAAAGGAGAGGAGGCAGTGGAGTAGAACCTGGAATCATGGATGTGGGTTAGAATCCTAGCCCTCTCAATTATTTACTCTGTGATTTGGGGCAGCTCACTGTACTTTGCTAATCTGTAAAATGAGAGGTTTGAAATAGATGTCCACTAAAGTCCCTTCTGTTCATAGCATTCTGATATTTGGTGAGTCCCTGCTATATCTGAGTCACAGGTCAGATATGACCTGTGGCCTCTGCTCATTGCCTGCTACAAGTTTTCTGGGCCAGGGAGTTGACCCAGATTTCAGGGTTCCTCAAACTTTAGTGTCAGGCCCCCCTTGTCTGATGAAGCCTATGGTCCCGTTCTCAGAATAATGTTTTTAAATGTGTAAAATTAAATGCATCGATCTGCAAAGGAAATCAATTATATTGAATGTAGTTATCTAATTATTAACAACAACAACACACACACACACACACACAAAACCAAATTCACAGATCCCAAGTCAAGATCTCCTGACTTAGACTAAGAAACAACAATTCAAACCCATAAACCGAAAGCTATCCAGAGCTAGAACAGGTGCCCATCTGCCTCACCTTGATGATCTAGATAAAGAGGCCCTGTGCCTCCTTGGGGAATTTCTTTCAGCAGCTCCTTGGGGGAGATAGGGCACAGGTGTCCTGACTCCAGTGTCCTGGTTGTAGACTTACAAAATTTCTGAGCCATAAGCTTCCTTCTGTTTTATGTTCTGCCTACCTTAGGGATTCTCTGGCCAGCTCCCCCAGATCATACATTCCCCAGCTGGAAGCAGTAGGCCTCTGTTGGAGTCCTAGCTCTTCCGCTAACTTGCCATGCATGCTTAGGGAAGGCCCTCACCTTCTCTAAGCCTCAGTTTCCTTTTCTGTAAAGTGAAGGACTTGGACTGTTTCCGTCTAATTCTAATGTCTACAAGACTGAAGGCATTTTGAGATATTATTTGACATAATTCTGGAAATTCTAGTTCTAGTCATGAGATGAGAAAACAAAACTAAAAGTATAAGTATTAGCAAAGAGTCATGTCAACGAGCATTGATTAAGTGTCTGCTATGTGCCAAGCACTGCACTAAGAGCCAGGGATGTGAAAGCGCACAAAAATATAACCTCCTTGAGGGCGGAGACCATGACTTACTTACCTTTATTTCTTCCCCAGGGTCTAGCACAGTGCTTGGTGTGCAAGAGAAAATTAATACATGGTTGTTAAATGAATTTTACAGATGAGGAAACTGAGGCCCTGAAAGGCTAAGTGACTTGCCCAAGAACACACCCAGTGAGTTAGCCGAGGAGCCAGAACTAAAACAGGTGAGGCCAGGTGAGACCTCACTAACATAGCATATTAACGTAGATTGATCTGTCAGGACAGTTGGGAGAGGGAATAGGAGGTAGGGTAGAAAGTGAAGGTGTCACGTTCCTAGGATTTTTACCTTAGAGATAATTTAGTACAATCCTTTCACCTTATAGATGAAAAATGGAGTTCAGAGACATTAAATGGCCTTGCCAAGGTCACATAGGAGACATAAGGAGACAGTCTCTGTCTCTTAAGGAGACAGAGTCATGATTTGAGCCCACATCTCTTTACACAAAGCCCCGTGTTCTTTCCATTCTTCCCTATGCTGTATTGCTTCACAGCTAGGATAGGACCAGCCCTGGGGCTTTCTTTCCTTAGCCAAGATGGTATCTCTCCCACTGAGGAAATATCTTAACTGCCTAACCCATTAATAGGCATTTCATTCTGTCCCTATTACATTCTGCGTTCCCATGGTGCTCAGCCATGATCAAAGTGGACAAACTAATGGTGGTTTAATGGTGCTTGGTGCATTCCAACCGCTCTGGGTCGCACTTCGCTGGTGAGCAGCAGGCAAAGCAGTCCTTCACTGAGCTTTCATGTTCAGATATTTCCTATTGCTTGGGTATCTCCCAAGGCTGAGAGGACGAAGAATGACAGCGAAACCTGTGACTTCTTTTTGGGTGAAGATAAGAAGTGGAAACTGGTTTCCAATCCTATCTCTGGGTCACAGAATTCAGAACAAGAAGGGGTCTTAAATGTCAGCAACCCTCTTACTTTTCATATGAGGAAACTAGGCCTGGTTTGGGGAACTTACTTTCTGATGGTCACTCAGGGACTAGGTAGCAGGGTGAAGATTCAAACCCAGGTTCTCTGATTCCAATCCAGTGCCCTTTCCATTATCCAATGTTGCTCCCAATTCTTATGTCTGTGCTCAGGGAATTCATGATCATGGAGTTATGATCATGAGTTTCTGTTTCTAGACCCCACCACCAGGTCTGGTTCAGAGAATAATAATAATGCTAGCAACTCACGCTTCATTAGTGCTTTGAAATTTACAAAACACTTTCCCCATAATAACCCTATAAGATGACTATGAGAGTATTAGAACTAGCTGGGAGTATTGGAACAGTAATCCATCTACTGGAAAGGCTAAAGCTGGTAGATCTCATGAGCTCAGGAGTTCTGAGCTTTTGTGGGCTAAGCTAATTGATTGGATAACTTCACTAAATCTGGCATCAATATGGTAAAGCTTCAGGGAGCAGGGAATCAGTCACCAGGCTACATAAGGAGGGGTGAACCAGTCTACATAGGAAATGAGCAAGTCAAAGGTCCCACAGCATTCACTAGTGGGATATATTGTTGTTTAGTCATTTTCAGTTGTGTTCACCTCTTTGAAACCCTATCTGGGGTTTTCTTAGCAAAGTTACTGGAGTGGTTTGCCATTTCCTTTTCCAGCTCATTTTATAGATGAGGTAGCTGAGACAAACAGGGTTAAGTGACTTTCCCAGGGTCACACAGCTAGTAAATATCTGATACAGGATTTGAATTCAGGTCTTCCTGACTCCAAATCTAACATTCTATCCATCCACTATGCCATCAACCTCCGCCTCAAACCTCCTCACAGAACTGAGGTTTGGATTCAGTCAAAGGGCCACACTTCAGGACCTAGAGGGCCACATGTGACCCCAAGGCTGCAGGTTCCCCAACCCTGGGTTAGGTAGTAACTGAAGACACAATTTTATTACTCATAATTGCTCCATAGTAGATAGCCTCACCTTGGAGCCAGGAAAACCTGGGTTCAAATTGTGTTTCTAACACATATCAGCTATATGACCCTGCATAAGTGATTAAATTTCTCAGGGATCTACACAGCTCTCTAAAACTATAAATTGCAAAGGGGATCAAACTGCATTGGTGGAGGAATTTCCTTTGCCAAGAGCTCCTTACACCAACAAAACCACAGATCCAACCCCTTTCTTTGTAATATCTTGAACAGCTAGATGGTACGGTGGATATAGTGTCAAGCCTGCAGTCAGGAGGACCTACGTTCAAATCTGACCCTAGACACTTACTAGCTGTGTAACCCTGGGCAAGTCAGTTAACTCTGTTTGTCTCAGTTTTCTCATCTGTGAAATGAGCAATATCACGCCAATATCTTTGCCAAGAAAACCCCAAACAGGGTCATGAAGAATCAGACATGACTGAAATAAGTGAATAACAACAAGAAGCAAAGTTACAGAGTGGAGCTCTGTCTCAACCCAGGGAAGCATTGCATTTGGAATGAGCAGACCTGTGTTCAAATCCCAGCTCCACCACTTATTATTAGTGGGTTCCTGGAGCAATCATTTCTCCAGGCTTCCTCTGCAAAATGAGGAGACTGTGGACTTGAGGAACTAGGCTTCTCCCACTTCCTGTGACTCAGTGTCCCAAATGCTCCTCTGTCACTACTGGCAGGTCCTGACCCCGAGGGTCAGGGGAAAAGGCTTTTCAGGCTCCCCTCCAGCTTGGAAGAAGCAAGGGCAGCAATCTTGATTTAAAGTCTGGGTCTTTATTGGAAAATAAACACTGATAAAGTACAAGAAATCCTATTGAAGAGTCCAGTCAAAACATCCCCACGAACAGCTAATACCCTCCTAACGAACTCCAGATGTCACCGGGTCTCCTGCCCCTCATTAACTGCCTGTAGAATTAGGCACTGGATAACTCAGAGAGAGAAAAGACTCAGCAATATGGCGCTAGAGAAGAGAGAGGGAATCAGAGAATGTAGAGGCAGGTAGTCTAGTCCAATTCATTTTACAGATGAGGAACCTTAAGCCCAGAGAGGGGACATGTGACTTGCTCAAAGTCACACAGGTACTAAGTAGCAGACAGATTAAAACCCAGGCCCTCTGACCTGAAATACAATGCTTTTCTCCTAGACAAAATGAGAGGCTCCTGGCTCAAGGTAGGAACATTGCCTCTTCTTTCCAGGGAATAAGGGCTATGGGAAGGCCAGTGCTCTTTGGGCGAGGACCTCTGCGGGCCCCCCCTAACCAAAGCACCCCATCCTTCTGGGCCTAGCTCTTCTGGAGCCTATAGCCGCCACAGACATGAGGTGGCCCCTTTCCCTCCTCTTGACCAAGTTTATTTATCTAAGCAAAGGACGTGACCAGCCTGGTTACAATTTTGCTCCAACAGGACTGTGGCGGCATCCAATTAGAAGAGGTCAAAATCAAAGAAGTCACTCCCCCAGTCAATAGGCACTTGGAACAGAATTATCAAGGGGAGGCAGAGATGGGAAGTATCAGACATGGGAAGGAAAAAATCACTGAAAGGGGTCAGGATCCAGCTTTGGGGTTAGCTCGTAGCAAACTTAAAACTGGATCTGCTTGGTAAGACTAAATGCCTCTACCATGGATCTGAACTCAGGTCTTCCTGACTTCTGGGGCAGCTAGGTGGCACAGTGGATAGATTGCTGGGCCTGGAATCTGGAAGACTCATCTTCCTGAGTTCAAACCCAGCCTCAGACACTTACTAGCTGTGTGACCTTGGGCAAGTCACTTAACCCTGTTTGCCTCAGTTTCCTCATTTGTAAAATGGAGAAGGAAATAGCAAGCCACTCCAGTATCTTTGCCAAGAAAACCCCAAATAGGGTCATGAAGACACAAGTAAAGCAACTCAACAACAATGTCCTGACCCCAAGTCCAATGTGCCTCAAGACCATCTAGCCAAGTAGCTACTATGAAATGTAAGATATAGAATCTCAGAACTGGAAGAGATCCAGGAGTATAGAACATAGAACATCAGAACTGAAGGGAAAGTGGTGACCAGAAAGACTCTGTGCTCAAAGTCACACAGAGTCAGTGGAAGTTCTAAGGTCTCTAGAGCTCAGGTTTCTTGACTCCCACTCCAGTGATCTTTGGGCTACACCATGCTAAAGGTAGAGGATCATGGTAGGGAGATTCCCTCTGATCCCCCCAAATCCTGCTGATTTGGAGGTGACAACTCCAGATTTTAAAAGGCTCCAGTGTTGGAGCCCCTCTCCCTATGCTCACACCCTTCTTTGGCCTCACTTTTCATAGCATTGTAGAATCCTAGGTTTGGCACTAGAAGCGACCTTTGAGGCCATATAGTGCCTCCACCTCATTTTACAGATGAATGAAGGATATACGGGTGATACATTTACCAAGTGCTTACTCTACACCTGGTCCTGTGCTAGGTGCTTGGGTTACAAATACAAGCATGCACGACAACCCTTGCTTTCAAGGAACTTATATTCTTATGGAGGAAAATGGAGCATAAAGGGGAGCTAGAAGGAGGGGGGAAAGAGTGACTCAGGGGAGCACTGTCATGATTCTAGGTAAGATAAGGCTGAAGTTCATCTATCAGAGAGCCCAGCATCCCAGAGGCAGAGTCCGAGATTTCAGGAAGCGGTTGAGAAGGACAAGGATGATAGCTAAAGCGCAGGAAAAACATGGTCCTGAAATGGCTCTGAGTCCCAGAGAGGTCATATAAATTATAACTGGTAAAGGTGGGACTTGGGAAGCTACAGGCTGTTTTTGTTTTTCGGGGGGAAGGTATAATCTGAGTAATATTGAATGCCTCACCTAGACCCAGTCCCACGGAGAACCCCAGAGAGAGAGCAGACATCAAAGTACCACACAGAGCTTTGGGTTCAAAATGGTATCTAAATATTGAGTATATGGGCTGACCTTCAATGTAGAGTGATGGAAAAAGAGAATTCATGGGTGTATTCTGCTACATTAAATAGCCTTAATCTCATTGATTAAGTGAAACTGGCAAAAGCCAAGGAAGTCTCAGAGTTTAACTGAAGGATCATTCCTAGGGCTTGTGTGAAGGGTCCCTATTTAGTTAAAACTTCGTTGGGGTATGACTGAGGGTCTATGACGTGGCAGCTTTGATTTTCGCAGCCCCAGGCTGCGGTTGTCAGCCTTCAAGTGAACCTGTCCAGGAGAGAAAAGGAGTAAAGTCGGCTCAGGGGTTAATGAAAGTAATGAGATGATCTCCACTGATCCCCCATAATCCTGAGCTCTGACTATAGCTGTCAATCATCTGTGATAGGCAATGGGGAGGGGGAAGGAGATTCCCTAGTGAACAAACCTTTCCAAGCTTAATAAACTCCTTATACTTCCTTCCCACTTCCCCCAGAAGAATGTGTCAGTAGGACAGTTTTCAGACATCTGCCCAATAATGGAGTGAGAATTAGCCTGCCTGAAAATAGGATGTTTAAACCCTCTAACAAACCTCTAGACTCATATGAAGTATCTCTTTGTAGCAAGGAATATCTTTCTTTCCTTGGCCCAGTCGTTTGCCTGCTTCTCCTGTCCCTAAGTGGCTAATAACAATGAGAGAAAGGAGAGAGAGAGAGAGAGAGAGAGAGAGAGAGAGAGAATGAGAGAAAAAGAATGAGGGAGACAGAGCGAGCTGCTGCTTCTCATAAAGTTAAACCATCCTATTTTACAGATGGAGAAGAGAAGAGTTCAGTCTGGAATGTCTACTCCCAGTCAAGGAACTGTTTCCAGCCCCTCGTGGGGAGTTGCTGCCATAAGAAATGAATTAAGTCCACTGGTGGGGTATATAAAGTTTATGGAAGCTCAGCGTGTGCCAACAGCAATACCAATAAGAGTTAGCACTGTCTGGTCATGAGCCAGCGCCTGAGCTGCTGATAGCAAGATAATCAGCCTTCATGGAAAAGACACAACCCCAAAACAGAAGGGATGGAGAAGTTACAGCGTGGTGCAAGGAGAGAATGAATGAAAAAGCATTTACTAAGCACTTACTGGGGCAGCTAGGTGTCCCAGTGGATACAGCTCTAGGCCTGGAGTTGGGAAGACCTGAATTCAAGTGCAGCCTCACTTACTAGCTGTGTAACTCTGGGCAAGTCACTTAATCCTATTTGCCTCAATTTCCTCATCTGTAAAATGAGCTGGAGAAGGAAATGGCAAACCATTCTAGTATCTTTGCCAAGAAAACTCCAAATGAGGTCATGAAGAGTTGGACATGACTGAAATAACTAAACAACAAAGCACTTACTATATGCAAAATGTTGTCAACATAGATACAAACAAACAAGACAGTTGCTGCTCTTGGGGAGTTTACATTCTAAATAAGGTGAGTTCTAGTCTGCATTTTAGTGGAGAAAGACAAGAAAGCCTTGGACTTAGAGGTAAAGGACTTGAGTTCAAATCCTGGCTCTGTTACTTAGAATCACAGGATCACTCATTTTCCTACATTTATTAACCATGGCCAGTTTCTTCATACCTCTAAAGCCTCCAATCAATTCCAGTCAAGTCAACAAACATTAATTGCCTACAGTGTGCCAGGCACTGGGATAAGCCCCTCAGTTTCTCCATTGGTAAAATAAGAAGTCTGGGCCAGATGATTGATTCCTCAGCTCCCTCCCAGTTCTCTCATGCCGCAATCCTATGAAATGACCATTAGGAAGAGTCCTCAGATTCTCTCAGGTAGATGAACCCCTTCACCAGGGGCTGAGGGTTTCAGGCGTCCTGGTTTGACCCACTTACTTCAATGTTTAAGAATCATTTGTTAAGTAGCTGACTGTGCAGGGTCTTCTGATGGGCATTGAGGGTGACAGTGGGGAGAATAGAAAGATGAAAGAAGCTCAGTTCATTCCCTCCCGAAGGTGATAGTCCAGTAGGTGGAATAAGACAGGTCTACTAATTGTGCTAAGTGCTGTGGATACAAATACAGGCAAAAACAAAAATAGTCCCTTACCTCAAGAAGTTTACATTCTAATCAGGGAAAGACAACACATAAAGGAGAGCTGAAAAGTTGGGGAGAGGGAGATGAAGGTGCCACCTGAGGGTGTGGCTTTGATGTTGAGAAAGTCATGAACAGGTTTGAAAGGTAAACGAAGGCAGGGATGCCAGGGAGGCTGATGGGCAGCTGAATAGCTCTTCATCACTCTTGGCACATGATAGTACATCTTTTTCAATCATCCATTTCATGGAGGAGGTCCTTTGACTTTTGACGGCCTCTCCACTGCCCTCTGAGTGATACTCATTTTTAATTCTTCAAAGACTGACAATAGCTTTCCTCTTCCCATAACCACATAGCAGTTCACATACTAATGACTATAGTATGAAACTGGGTGTGATAGATGCTGGCTGTATGACTTGATCACCTCACTTCCTGAGCCTCAGCTTCCCCACCTGTGAAGTACCCCACTCTACCTTCCAGGGCTCTCATGAAGATCAAACATGATAATACTGGGGTGAAAGCACCTTGCAATAATAGAGCAGTAGAAGTTGAAAAGAGAGAAAGGATCCAGGTGCTATCCTAAAAGTGAGCAGCGATCCTGCTCCTGCTGGACCCTTCCCTCCACTCCCCATCTCAGTGGCTCTGGGTAGTAAGGGTTATCCTGAGCAGGAGATATCCCAGAGCAAATCACGTTGTGAAAAGAAGGACTCCATATTTTCATCCAATCGAAATCCAGTTATTAGAAGCATGGAATGTCACAAATGGAAGTGATCTTAGAACTCACCTCATCTAACTGCTTGATTTTATACATAGGGAAACTGAGACCAAGAGAGAAGAAGTCGTTTGCCCAAAGTTAAAGTGTCACAGTAAGGACTAAAACCCAGATATCTTGGTTATCACTGGAGGGTACCACGCCATACTGTTTCCCCATTGTAGCAGAAGAGGCTGAGGCTATAGGCATGGGAGGGAGAAGGGGGCCATAACTTCACAATGGTGATACACGATGGAGGGTGAGACTGGGAAGCGGGGAGGTTCATCGTAAGTTAATTTTCTTTGCTAATTCTAGTCTGTTACATTGATACCTCCTTCTCCTCCTCTTACCCTACTGACCTAAGTAAATTGCATAGGACTGATAGCCCTGAGTTTAAGTCCTAACTTAGACACAAATCATTCTGTGTATGAGTATGGGCAAGTTAATCCCTCTATCTGAGCCTCAATTTCCCTATCTGTAAAGTGGGGGAGAGGAGGAAGGAATGGATAGTAGGGGGGTAGGCTATGGACTAAATGGGCCTTTCCAAGCCTGAAATTCCATTCTGAGCTTGGATTTAATAAAAGCTGGATGGATTTCATCTGTCTCCCTCTGACTTTCAGAAGCTCCTAAATCTGTAATCAGAATACTGCGTAGAAGGATCAGAACTCCCTTGAGTCATATATTAAAGGACCAAAGCTCTCAATGCCAAATCCAATCAGCAGCAAAATTACAGTAAAATTTCTGTGGCATATCCCTACCATCTTACCTAAGACAGGACTCAAAGAACGTCATATTTGAAAAGGATCATCAGTCCTAACACCCTCATTTTATACATGGGGAAACTGAGACTAAGAAAAAGGAAGTGACTGTTCAAGGTCATACAGTTAGTTAGTGGAAGACATTGGGAGTGGGCCCAGGTCTCTTGTTCCTCCATCCTGGGATTGGATTCGTGGTATCCTGGGACATAGACGGAGAGTTCAGCATAGCCTTAGCCTGTTGCTGGATGCTCCCTTGACCTTGGTCCATGGCCATCTATAGGGTTAGCCTCTCCTGGGGAACATTTGGGACATAAACACTCAACATATACTGTCCTTTGATCCCATCCCCCTATCATCAGAGATAGGAAAGTATAACCTTAATCTAGGACGTTTACTGGCTTGATGATAAACCCCAAGGATATCAAAACACAGAGAGGTATGTGCAAAATCACACAGCGAGTCTGTGGCAAAGTTAGGCCTAATACTCAAGTATCTGGTACTTCTAGTACAGTGACTTAGCCACCACACCAAAATGTGTTGCTTCTGCCCATTCCTACCTCCTCCCATCTCCCACCTCCCACCCCATCCCTTTGGTCCTCGGGGAGTTATTGTTGCAAAAAAACAAAACAAAACAAAACACACAGTTATTGAGAGGGAAAGCCTAGTCACTTTGTAGGCAGCCCTGGGTTCTATCCAACTGAGCTAGGGAGCCCACATTCCTGCCGTCAGTGCCTTATCCAGGGCTCCCTTCTTCCGCTGGGGTCTCCAACATCTGGTGCCCAGATCCAAGTCCTGGAGCCTGGGGCCAAGGAAGGAGGATAGGCTTTCTAGAGGTCTCTTCCCTTCCATGACCTTCCTGGGGTTACCCATACTATACTCCCTAGGATCCCTTTGTACACCAATGTTGAGATGCCATCCTATATTTTTGGTCAGATCTCATCTGGATGACTATAGCCAGAAAGAGGCACCACATTTTATGAAGGACACCGATGAACTCAGGGAATCCAGAGGAAAGTAAGCTAGGATGGTGAGAAAATTGATCAACAAGCTTTTATTAAGCACCTACTATATGCCAGGTGCTGAAGAACTAGAAACCTTGCCATAGGAGGATCTATGGATGGAAATGAAAATGTCCAACTTGGGAAAGAAGATACTTAAGGCAGACATGATTGCCTTCTTTACACATTTGAAAAACTGTCTTAGGGAAGGATATTTATTCTTATCCTACCTGGCCCAGAGGAGAGATCTAGGAGTAATGAAAGAAGGTTTCGGAGAGGTAAATCTTAGCTCGATATCAGAAAAGGCTTCCTAACAATTGGAGCTATCCAGAGGAAGAATAGGCTGCTTACAGAGGGTGGGGTTTAAAGTTAAAAGTCTTCAAGCAGAGGCTGAGTGATGACTTGTTTTTGTTTTTTTTTTTTAGGCAATTGGGGTTAAGTGACTTGCCCAGGGTCACACAGTCAGTAAGTGTCAAGTGTTTGGTCTAAGATTGGATTTGAACTGAGGTCCTCCTGACTTCAGCGCTGGTGCTCTATCCACTGCGCCACCTAGCTGCCCCTGAATGATTACTTCTTAAGGATGTTGAAGTAGCCCAATGGACAGAGTGCTGGGCCTGGAGTCAGGAAGACTTGAGTTCAAATCCAGCCTCAGACACTTACTAGGTGACCCTGGGCAAGTCATTCAACCTCTCTGCCTCAGTTTCCTCATCTATAAAGTGGGAGTAATAATAGCCCCCACCTCCCAGGGTTGTGATGATCAAATGACATGTTTGTAAAACCTTCAAAGTTTATAAGTGCCAGTCATTGTCGTTGTTGTTGAGTGGGGAGTTGTTTAAGCCACTCGGTTTCATAGGAGATTTGATAACCTCTGCATTGTCGTCCATCTTGGAGAATCTGTGGGTCAGTGAAACCTGATCATAAGAACCCACCTTGCAAATGAGCAGAGCAGGAAGTTCTGCTCCTCTCTGTGGGGCACTCAAAGGTCTCTTCCATTCACCAATCAATAAACATTTATTAAGCACCTGTTGTATGCCAGGCACTGCTTATAAAAAGAGCTAAAAGACAGTCACTACCTTCAAAGAGCTTCCACTTTTAGAGGAAGACACCATGCAAACAAATATGTACGAACAAGCTACACCCAAGATAGAGAGGAAATAATTAACAGAGAGAAAGCACAAGAATTGAGGGGTCTGCTCGTGGTCTACACAGGGATAGGGATAGAATTAGGGCCTGTGATTTCATCGGCTTAAGAAACACCCAGGTGAAGAAACTCCCTTTCCTAACGCAGGAGAGCACTTCTTCTACAACTTATAGCCTGAAACTTGAGTGGCTTTGGACCTTGAGAGATCAAGTGACTTGCCCAAGATCATACAGCCAGTGTATGTCATAGGCAGGACTTGAACTCAGATCTTCCTCACTCCAAGACTAGATCTTTATCTACTATGCTATGCTGTTTTCTCCTTGGTCTCCCACAATGCCTGAAATTGCTAGCACTTATATTATACCTTTGGGTCATCCATTCATTCATTTGTAAGGGGCAGGATAAACCTAGGCAAGTACCCCCACCTCGTTTCAACTAAATGACAAGATGCTAGGCCCTGATGAGTTTAGCAAATAAGAGTACATCTCTGTTCTTCATAGCTGTAAATGAAGCCTGGGCAGGTCTTCGTTTCCACTAGGTGCCATAGGAAACTACTGGATTGGTTAAGGGACTTATTCAAGCCCTGTGGGGGCTGTCTAAAACCAAGAAGCTGGTATAGAACTACATAATTACAGTATCTGGGAGTACAGTGGTGGAAGTCTTTAGCCATTCCCCCATTCATGGAATCATTTGGGGGCAGGACAAGGGCACCTCGGTGGCCTCACCTTTGCTTCAGCTGGGAGGAGAACCTCATAAACTTCAGAGGACTGGAGGATTGGGATTATGCTTTATCAGCATCATAGAAGTATTCCTGGGAAAGAAACAGCCGATAGGAGTATCTGCATCAAGAGCCTATCTCTAAAGGCAGAATCAGTGCTCTACAAGGAGTCCAACAAAAAAGCTACACCATATTTAAGAGGAATATTTCAAGGACTCCAGCAAAAGGGCTTCCAGTGTTTAGCACAGTTCTTGTTACGGAATAAATGCTTAATAAATCCTTGTTAATTTGACTTTTACGAAGTGTTCCTTCTTTGCCATGCTCTAACCTTGTGCCCACTTTTCCCTGCACTCTGTGTGTTTTTGTGGGATAGTGTCCCATAGACTTTTGTGGGATTATTGTGGGGTACAATGAGTTGTACCAACTCACTGATGATTTGTCATCATAAATACCTCTTTCTAAAAGTGATTTAAGCCTGGCTTACTAACTTACATCCACTCATAATCATGGGAAGAAAAACACCAGTGGGGGCTCATAATTTATAGTGCTAGAAATATACCCTACAACACCTCAAGGCTATCTCTAGGCTGTGAGGGGAGATAGAGCAGCCTTGTTCTGGGAACCCAACCAGCCAGTTGGAGCTGGAGTCGGGAGAATGGCTCCAGAACATATGTTACATATTCACTCATTCAACATTTACTATCCACCTTCATAGGATCATAGCTCTAAAGCTGGAAGGGATATTAGAGGCCATCTAGTCCAGCCCCCACCCCACCCCCTCCACACACACATTTTACAGGTAAGGAAACTGAGGCACAGGGAAAGGAAGGGACTTTAGAAGGTCTCATAGGTAGTAATCATTAAAAGCAGTATTCAGAATGGAAATTGGAATGGAAAGATCTCTCTAACTCATGAGCCAGTGATCTTTCCATTGTACCAAACTCCTTCTTATGTACAAGGACTTGTCCTTGGCATTGAGGAAGATCCGAAGATTAGCTGGACGCAGTTCTTGCTCTCTAGAAACTTACAGCCTAGCAGAGGAGACCAGTCATGTCACAAATAACTGCAATACCTAATAGAACTTGATAAATGCATAGGATAAGCACAAAATGTTATATAAGATCCGAGATGGGAGACAGAATTTCATATCAGGGAGATCAGGGAAGGCTTCATGGAGGAAGGGCCCAGACCAAGCACTTAGCTGAGGGAGTCTGGACTGAGGACACCATGAGCAAAGGAGATGAGGTAGCAAAGCATTTGAAAGCACTGGGTTTGTTCAAACTTCAATGAATTGCGTATTGTGTGTCTGAAATGTAGGCTCTGTGAAGGGGAATAATAGCTCACATTTCTATCATACTTTACAATTTGCAAAGCATTTTCCTTACAACCAAGGTAATGTATGAGAATTATTGGCTCCATTTTACAGATGAGAAAACTGAAGATCAGGTAGGTTAAGGGAATCGTTGTTGTTTGTCCTCCATTCTCTAAGAGGACTAATGATATCACAAGGGTGATATCTTGACTTGCCAGTGAATTGAATTTAAGTGAAGCAGAGCTTTGACAAGTTGTCAGCCTTACTCTCTCCACCAGGGTCATCGATGTCTAGTCTAGTAGGAGGTTAAGGCTGAAAATGTAGTACAGCCAGATGATGGCATCATGCTTTCAAATGATCCCAAGGTAAAATGCTCAGCTGGCTTGGGAAGAGTATGGATCCATTTAGAGGAAAGCAGGACTGGAGGGAGAATCCACAGGCACTTGTAATCTGTGAGGAGATTTACAAAACTGGAAGGAATATTGGAGGTCATAGATCATGACCCAGACCTGAATGGGATTTCAAAGGTCCATCTGAACCAACTCCTTTACAGATGAGGAAACTGAGGACAAGAGAGATGAAGTGATTTACCCAAGGTCACAAAGATAAGCCTCAGAGTTCAAATTTGGACCCAGCCCTTCTAATTTTAGAATCACTGTTCCTTCCACTGTACCATGCCTAATCTGACGGGTACCTGATACTTGAATCTTTTTCCTTGTATCCTTCATAAGTGGTCATCCAGCCTTCCCTCAAACACCTCCACTGAATTCGCTCTCTCCAGACATAGCCTTTTCCATCCTTTTATAGTTCTTCCTTACATGGATGTTCTCCTTGACAGCTAGGTTAGTATGGCAGATGGAATGTTGGACTTGGAATCAAGAAGGTCTAAGTTCAAAATCCGCCTCAGACAATTCCTAGCTCTGTAACCTTGGACAAGTTGCTTAACCTCTCTGAGACTCAACTTCCTCATCTGTAAATGGGGTAATAATAGCACCTAACCTTACAGGGTTCTTTGAAGATCACATGAGATAACGTGTAAATGCTTTGCAAGCCTTATTATATAAAACAGAAATCTTCCCACCAAACAATCCCCTCCATTGGTCCCAGCTCAACCCTCTGGGACTAAGAGCAAATCTCACCCCTTTTCCTCACAAAGAGGAGGTCCAAAGCAGGAGACACTCCTTGCAGGGAAGAAGCAGATGTGTCTGAATGACATCCCTGCCAGAGTCAGGCTGGCTAAGAGAGGCACAAAGAAGTCCCCATGCTTCTTCCAGAGGATGCCATGGAAGACCCTGGGAACTCCTTAACTTCCCTAAGAATTCACACCTCTGGTAAGGCTGTCAGCAAGACTGCCAATCTGGAGCACCATCAGCATCACCAGCCTAATGTGCTTAGGTTCTGCTGACATAACAAAAACATTAGCATGATGTAAAACATGTCACCCAGTGTTGAAATGCCAGGAATGTGATCTTTCTCAGATTTGGTTCTCGTTTTTTTTCGTTTTTGTTCTAGTTCCGAAAAAAAAAAGTAGCTGCCAGCCCCAACTGGTGGGGTGGGGAATGGGGGCCAGGAAATTGCAGAGGAGAGTATCAGTCTAAACTTGGCTACTGAGGTTGTTTGGGAGCCCTGGAAAGATCAAGTTATTTCACTTGGGGCTGACCAATGTCCTACATTGGAACCAGTCTGCTATAGCGGAAAGGACCCTGGCTAGGACATCCAGAGGTCTGGGTTTGAGTGACTCACTCTGTGGGCCTCAGTTTCCTCCTCTGTAAAGTATGGGGATTGTACTAGATGACCTCTAAGGTCCCTTCTAGGGTCCCTGCCATTTTGTATTTCATGTTTCCCATAAGATAATGAGATCCTTGACAGCAGGGACTGTCTTTTGCCTTTCTTTGTTTCCCTAGTGCTTAGCCCAGTGCCTGCCACGGAGTAGGCATTTAATAAATGTTTATTAACTATTTTATTGACTGACCCTAAGGGCCCTTCCAGCTCTGACATTTTCTGTTCTAAGGTTCCTCACAGATCCAATTTTTTGTTCTAAGGTCCTTTCTGGCTCTGATATTCTGTGCCTTGTGTTCTAAGCTCTCTCCTAACTCTAACATTCTGAATTCTAAAGCCCCAACCAGCTCTGACATTGTTTTCTAAGACCCTAGCCAGCTCTGACACTCTGTGTTCTAAGGTCCCTTTCAGCTTTGATATTCTATGTCCTGTGTTCTAAGCTCCCTCCTAGATCTGACCTTCTGAATTCTAAGGCCCCAAGCAGCTCTGACATTCCGTGCTCTAACAGATTCTACATTCTAGGTCTTTTTCAACTCAAAAAGGTTTATGTTTTAACGGCCCCTCCAGCTCTGACAGTCTGTGTTCCCAGGTCCTTTCTAATACTAATGTTCTATGACTCTGTTGAGTTTCCATAGCACATCTCTTTCAGAAGATGTTCATAGGAGGGCTAGATGATCTACTGAAGAGAGATTGGGGGTGAAAAGCATATTCAGGACATTCATATTCCGAAATTAGCTCTACTACTCAATAGCTGTGTGGTCTCAAGCAAATCGCTTTTCCCCTCTAAGGTCTATTTTACCTTAGTGGGAGGGTGCAGGGAACATCAGGTTATAGTAAGGATGAGTAAGTAAGCTATGGTTTATTATTCTCAATGACCTATACACAAAGACTGTCGTAAAAGATTAAATTGAGGACACGGACAACCAGGAGTGAGCCTGTTACCTACAGAGTAACAGATAAAAGGTAGACAGCCTGAGTACTGCATGGTGCCCATAAAAAATTAATCAATAGATGAACAAAGCATTTATTAAGTACTTACTATGTGTAAAGCTTTGTGCTAAGTGCTGGGGATACAAATAGAACAGACAATACCCTTTCTCAAGGAGCTCACATTCTAAAGCGGGAGACTACACATAGTGAAGATTTCAGCTGCAAATCAGCTGAGAAAGTCCTATGGTCCTTGTGGCATCTGCAAAGTAGAAGTGATGCCTCTTCTTTAAGGTCATTCCCACTGTTCAAATCATATCTGTTGTGAACATTGAACCATCTGACAGTGCCAAGGATTTAACAGGTCCAAAGGAAGGCCTCTACCATGTTGGAGAGACTATGGATAACTTACAGAAAGACACAAACAAAAATCAAGCAGGATGAAAAGATCTGAAGGGAACATGATCTGTACCTGTGGAATGAATACTTACACTGACAGGAGCAAAGTATTAAAGTAGAAGATAACAGCTGGGAGAATATGGGCTCTAGGGCCCCTCCCACAATTTTCTTTTCTCTTTCAACATTCATTAATTCATCATCTAAAAATACATTTATTTATTTATTTTAAACATTCTTTTCTTTTCAAATTTTGATTTCCAAAATCTCTCCCTTCCTCCCACCCCTACTGAGAAGGCAAATAACATGATATCATTTATACATGTGAAATAATGGAAAACATTTCCATATTAGCCACTTTTTTTAAAAGCAAGAAAAATAAAGAAAATGAGAAAATTATACTTCAATTTGCACTCAGAATTAATCAGTTTTCTCTCTGGAGGTGGACAGCATTTTTTCATCATGAGTTCTTTGGAATTGTCTTGTATAATTGTATTGATCAGAGTAGCCAAGTGTTTCACAGTTGATCATCATTATAACATTGCTGTTACTGTGCACAATGCTGTCCCAGTTCTTCTCACTTTATTTTGGCATCAGTTCATATAGGTCTTGCTACGTTTTCTGAAACCACCTCCCTTGTCATTTCCCATAGCACAATAATACTCCATGACAATCATATGACATATCTTCTTTAGTCATTCCCCAATTGATGAGCATCCCTTCAATTTCCAATTCTTTACCACCACAAAAAGAGCTGCTATAAATATTTTTGTACATATAAACCCTTCTCCTCCTTTGATCTCTTTGAGATACAGACCTAGTAGGGGTCAGTTATGTGATCTCAATGGCACAAATGGAATACACAATTTTATAGCCCTTTGTACATAGTTTCAAATTGTTTTCCAGAATGGTTGGACCAGTTCATGACTCTACCAACAGTTCATTAATGTACCTATTTTTCCTTCATCCCTTCCAGTATTTGATATTTCTGATAAGTGGTACCTAACAGCTGTTTTAATTTGCATTTCTCGAATCAATAGTGATTTAGAGCATTTTTCCACATGACTATAGATAGTTTTGATTTCTTCTGAAACTTCCTGTTTTTATCCTTTGATGATTTATCAAGAATGACTCTCATTTTAATAAATCTGACTCAGTCCTATACTCAATATATATTTGAGAAATGAGACCTTTATCAGAGAAACTTGTAAAATTTTTTTATGTTACTTCATTGTCTGTGGTACCTTTTAACAAAATAGTTTCCCTGATTATTTCTTTTAATTAAATCAATTTTTGCTTTTGCTTTGTCTGAGATCTGGATTGCTACCTAAGCTTTTTTTATTCAGCTGAAGCACAATAGATTCTACTTCAGCTCTTTACTTTTACTCTGTGTGTCTCTCTGCTGCAAGTGTGTTTCTAAAAAACATATTGTAGGATTCTGGTTTTTAATCCACTCTGCTATTTGCTTCCATTTTATGGGTGAGTTCATCCCATTCATATTCACAGTTATGATTATGCACTATGTATTTCCCTCCTTTCTACTTACCCCCACCTGGTTTATCTTTCTCTCTTCTTTTACCCTGTCCCTCCTCAAAAATGCTTTGCTTCTGATCACCACCTCACCCAATCTATTAGCCTTTCTTTCTCTTATCTCCTTCTCTTCCTACTCCCCTGTATGGTAAGATAGATTTCTGTACCCAACTGAGTGTGTATGTTATTCCCTCTTTGAGCTAATTCTGATGAGAGTAAGGTTCAAGCATTGCCCACCACTTCCCATCTTCTCCTCCACTGTAAAAACTCTTTGGTGACTCTTTTATGTGAGATCATTTACCTCATTCTACCTCTCCCTTCCCTCTTCTCCCAGTGCATCTCTTTTTCTGACCCCTTAATTTTATTCTTTTGAAATCATCCCATCACAGTCAACTTATTCCCATGCCCTCTGTGTATAGTCCTTCTAACTGCCCTAATAATGATAAAGTTTTTAGGAGTTAAAAATATCATCTTCTTCTGTAGAAATATAAACAGGTTAATCTTATTGAGTCCCTTATGATTTATCTTTCCTGTATACCTTGTTACTCTTTTCTTGAGTCTTGTATTTGAAAGTCAAATTTTCTATTCAACTCTGGTCTTTTCACAAGCGATGCTTGAAAGTCCTTTATTTAAATAAATATCCATTTCCCCCCCAAAGGATTATACTCAGATTTGTTTCCTAAGTGTTTCTTAATTGTAGCTCATTTGCCCTCTAGAATATCATATTCCAAGCCCATTGATCCTATAATGTAGAAGCCGCTAAATCTTGTGTGATCTTGACTGTGGCTCCACAATATTTGAATTGTTTCTTTCTCACTGCTTGCAATATTTTCTCCCTGACCTGGGAGCTCTGGAATTTGGCTATAATATTCCTGGGAATTTTATTATTATTATTTTGGGATCTTTTTCAAAAGGTGATTTCTTTCCAGAGTGGATTCTTTTCATTTCTGTTTAACCCTCTGGTTCTAGGATTTCAGGGCAGTTTTTCTTGATAATTTCTTGAAAGATGATGTCTAGGCTCTTTTTTTTATCATGGCTTTCAGGTAGTCTGATAATTCTTTTTTTTCTATGTAAATTTGTTTATTTTTAGTTTTCAACATTTACTTCCACAAGATTTTGGATTCCAAATTTTCACCCCACTTGCCCCTCCCCCCACCCCAAGATGGCATGCATTCTGAATACCCCTTCCCCCAGTCTGCCCTCCTTTATATCTCCCCTCTCTTATCTCCTTCCCCTTCTACTTTCCTGAAGGGCAGGATAGATTTCTGTACTTCATTTCCTGTATTTCTTATTTCCCAGCTGCATGTGGAAACATTTTTTCTTTTTAAACATGTGTTTCTAAAACTCCGGGTTCCAAACTTTCTCCCTTCCTCCCACCCCACCCACCCTCATTGAAAAGGCAAGCAACTCAATACAGGCCATACATGTGCAGTTATGCAAAACACTTCCATAGTAGACATGTTGTGAAAAACTAACTCTATTTCCCTTAATCCTATCCTGCCCCCCATTTATTCTATTCTTTCTTTTGACCCTGTCCCTCCTCAGAAGTACTTCCTTCTGATTACCCCTTTCCCAATCTGCCCTTCTCTCTATCATCCCCCTGCTCTCTTGTCCCCTTCCTCCCCTATTTTCCTGTAGGGTAAGACAGATTTCCATACCCAATTGAGTGTGTATGTTATTCCCTCCTTAAGCCAAATCCTATGAGAATAAGATTCCTCATTTCCTCTCCCCTTCCCCTGTTTCCCCTCCACTGTAAGAACCTTTTCTTGTCTGTTTGTGCGAGATAATGTACCCCATTCTACCTCTCCCTTTCTCCTTCTCCTAGTATAATCCTCTCTCACCCCTTAATTTTATTCTCCAGATATCACCCCTTCATCTTCAACTCACCCTGTGCCCTCTATCTACTAGCTATACATACATATAATTTTTCCCTTCCACTACCCTAATACTGACAAAGGTCTCATGAGTTATAAATATCATCTTTCCATGCAGGAATGTAAACAGTTCAATCTTAATAAGTCTCTTATGATTTCTCTTTCCTGTTTACCTCTTCATGTTCCACTTGAGTCTTGTATTTGAAAGTCAAATTTTCTATTCAGCTCTGGTCTTTTCATCAAGAATGCTTGAAAGTCCTCTATTTCACTGAATGACCATTTTTTCCCCTGAAGGATTATACTCAGTTTTGCTGGGTAGGTGATTCTTGGTTGTAATCCTATCTCCTTTGCCCTCTGGAATATTATATTCCATGCCCCGCAGTCCTTTAATGTAGAAGCTGCTAAATCTTGTGTTATCCTGATTGTGTTTCCACATACTTGAATTGTTTCTTTCTGGCAGCTTGTAATATTTTCTCCTTGACCTGGGAACTCTGGAATTTGGCTACAATATTCCTAGGAGTTTTCCTTTGGGGATCTCTTTCAGGAGGAGATCGGTGGATTCTTTCAATTTCTATTTTGCCCTCTGGTTCTAAAATATCAGGGCAGTTTTCCTTGATAATTTCTTGAAAGATGATGTCTAGGCTCTTTTTTTGATCATGGCTTTCAGATAGTCCAATAATTTTTAAATTCTCTCTCCTGGATCTATTTTCCAGGTCAGTTGTTTTTCCAATGAGATATTTCACATTGTTTTCTAATTTTTCATTCTTTTGGATTTGTTCTTGTGTCTTGATTTCTCATAAAGTCACTATCTTCCAATTGCTCTATTCTAATTTTTAAGGAAGTATTTTCTTCAGTAAGCTTTTGGACTTCCTTTTCCATTTGGCCAATTTTGCTTTTAGGGCATTCTTCTCCTCATTGGCTTTTTGGACCTCTTTTGCCATTTGGGTTAGGCTATTTTTTAAGGTGTTATTTTCTTCAGTATTTTTTGGGTCTCCTTTAGCAAGCTGTTGACTTGTTTTTCATGATTTTCTTGCATCACTTTCATTTCTCTTCCCAGTTTTTCCTCTACTTCTCTTACTTGCTTCTCAAAATCCCTTTTGAGCTCTTCCAAGGCCTGGACAGATTCATATTTTTCTTGGAGGCTTTGGATGTGGGAGCTTTGACTTTGTTGTCTTCTTCTGGTTGTATGTTTTTTTCTTTGTCACCAAAGTAAGATAATATAGTCTGACTCTTTTTGCAAGGTTTGCTCATGATCCCAGCCAACTACTTGAGTTTTAAACTCTTTGTTAAGGTAAGAGTCTGCTTCCAATGTGGAGAATGTACTGTCCCAAGCTTCAGGGGTTTGTACAGCTGTTTTCAGAGATACTTCTAGGGACCTGTAAATTTTCAGTTCTTCCAAGGTGGTATGATAAGGTGAGGTGTTTACTCTTTTCCTGGCCTGTGCTCTGGTCTTTGAGTGACCTGCCACAAGCAGTCTTTTCTCTCTTGGAATTGTAGAGGGTTTCTCTCCACGCCACTACAAGCTTACCATGCCAGCTCTCCTCCTCACCCCAGGACTGCCACCTAGAACTGTGACCCAGATCCAAGCACGGACAAAGCAAGAGATTCCTGCCTCAGCACCAGCAAAGAGATCCCTGCAGTCCCCCTCTGATCAGCCACTTGATTACCCCTCAGTCTGTGGGCCAGAAGCTCAGAAGGCAACCACTGCCTCAGTGCCCGTGCTCTGCACTCTGTACTCTGGAGCTGGCTCTGACCTAGCTCCTCTCTCAGCACTGCAGAAACAGACTTTTCCCACTGACCTAAGTTTTCTTCAGCATTCGTGGATTGAGGAGTCTGGAAACCACCACAGCTGCCTGTGATTCATTCCTCTGAGGCCTGCTCCAGGTTCACTGTGGCCTGCACGCCCATGCTGAACTGAGCTCCTCTCTCCTCCCAGTGCAATATGCCTTTCTGATCAACCATCCAGACTGTCTTGGGCTGGAAATTTGTTTTACTCTGTCTTTTTGTGGGTTCTGCTGCTTTAGAATTTGTTTAGAGCCATTTTTTTACTGGTATTTGGAGGGGTTTGGGGGAGAGCTCAAGCGAGTCACTGCTTTCACACCACCATCTTGGCTCCACCCCCCCATCTCATCCAAGAATTCTTAAATTATCTCTCCTCCATCTATTTTCCAGCTCAGCTATTTTTCTAATCAGATATTTCACATTTTCTTCTATTTTTCATTCTTTTGACTTTGTTTTATTTGTTCTTAATGTCTTATAGAGTCATTAGCTTCCACTTGCCCAGTTCTAATTTTTAAGGAATTATTTTCTCCAGTGAGCTTTTGTACCTCTCTTTCCATTTGGCCAATTCTAGTTTTTAATGAGTTATTTTCTTCAGTGAATTTTTGTACATCATTTTCTATTAAGTCAATGCTGCTTTTTAAGGAGTTCTTCTCTTCAGTGGATTTTCCTCTCTTTTTACTATTTGGCCTATTCTGTTTTTTAAGGTGTTGTTTTCTTTAAGTGTCTTTGTGTGTGTGTGTGTGTGTGTGTGTGTGTGTGTGTATGCGTGTGCCTCCTTTACCAAACTGTTGACTCTTTTTTTCATGATTTTCTTGCATCACTCTCATTTCTTTTCCCAATTTTTCCTCTACTTTTCTCATTTGATTTTTAAAATTCTTTTTGAGCTTTTCTATGGGTTCTTGTGGGACCTGAGACCAATTCACATTTTTCTTTGAGGCTTTGCATGGAGCTGTTTTGACATTGTGGTCTTCTTCCGAGTTTGTTTGATCTTCCCTGTCACCAGAGTAACTTTCTATGGTCTAATTCTTTTTGTTGTTGTTGTTTGCTCATCTTCCCAGCCTATTTCTTGACTTTTAACTTTATGTCAAAATTGGGCTGTGCTCTAGAGAGTGGAGGGGGCATTTTCACAAGCTTCAGGTTTTTCATGTTGCTATTTTCAGAGCTACTTCTAGAAGTCTTTAAGTTTTCAGTTCTTCCAAGGTGGTATGATCTAAGGAGAGGTATGGTCACCGTTCTCCTGACTCATGCTCTGGCCTGTGAGTGACTACAAGTACCTTTTTTTTTAGGCAATTGGGGGTAAGTGACTTGTCCAGGGTCACACAGCTAGTAAGTGTCAAGTGTTTGAGTTGAGGCCAGATTTGAACTCAAGTACTCCTGACTTCAGGGCTGGTGCTCTATCCACTGCGCCACCTAGCTGCCCCTACAAGTACTTTTTTCCATGCTAGGATTGTGAACAGGGTCCCTGTTCCTACTAGAGCTTCTCCTTGCCCTAAGACTGCAATCCAGAATCGCATATGGGCAATGCAACAGAGTCCTACTCCCAGTACTAGCAAAGGGTTACCCCTATAATCTTCTTACCAGTTGTCTGAACCCCCTACTGTCTATGGAGACTGAGTTGCCCCCAAGGCCTGCTACTGGCTTGCTGAAAGCATGGCCTGTGCTAGACTGCCCTCCACTCTCACCCCAGTGAGATAGACATTTACTGCCAACCTTCTAAGTTGACTTGGTCTGGAAGATTGTTTCATCTCTTTTTTTTTTTTTGCTGCTCCATAATTCGTTTTTGAACATTACTTTAATGTTGTTTGGAAGAGAATTTTGGAGAGCTCAGGCAAGTCCCTGCCTTTACTCCACCATCTTGGCTCTTCCCCACATCCACCATTTAACAAGTACCTACTATGTGCAGTGCTAAAACACTGGGAGAGAAATAATCAATAAAAATGAATGAATTAAAAAACTGTTTTTGCAAATAGTATTTTTAAAAGGATTTTTAAAAAGAAAAAGAAGAAAGAGGAAAAATCAGCATAACCAATCAATACATAGGGAAAAGTCTAACAAGGTACATAATGCACCACACCTGTGGGCCTCCCGCCTCTGCAAACAGATAGGGCCAGAGTGTTTTCTCATATCTGTTCCTTTAAGCCATCCTTACTCTTTATAATTTTGCAACATTCTGTTTTGTTTTATTTTGTTTTCTGGTTGTCCTTTTCATTTCTACTGTTGTAGTCAGTGTGTGTATTATTTTCCTGGTTCCATTTACTTCACTCTGTATCAGTTCATGTAGCTCTTTCCATGCTTCTCCGTATCCATCCCATTCAACGCTCCTTACAAGACACTCTTATTCTGTTTTGTGGAGTACTTTTATAACCATAAAACAATGACATGTATTTGGGCTGCTATTATGTAATTTGTCATTGTCCAGAGGTCCTCCTGCCTAGGCAGTAGAGAGATGTCTTGAATGAATAGACTTTTGGCATGAGTACTGGATTTAGAGACAGGGGACTCAGGCTCAAATCTAGGCTCTTTTGTATGATGACCTTGGGCAATTTAATTCATGTCCCTGGGCCTTAATTTTCACCTCTATAAAGTGAGGAGACTAGATGATTTCTAAGGCCCCTCCAGTCTGGCATAGTGGAAGGACCACTTCACTTGGAATCAAGAGAGGCTATGGCTAAATAATAATAGCTTGTGTTTAGATAGAATTTTAAGGTTTGCAAAACTTTTACAGATATTATCTCAATTGTTTCTTGCAACAACCCTGTGAAATAAATACTACAGCTATTATCCCCATTTTGTAGATTATGAAACTGAGGTAATAGCTATAATGAGCATTTATATCGTGCTTTGCTTTAAGGTGTGCAAAACACCTCGTAAATATGATCTCATTTGATCCTCACAACAATTCTAGGATGTAGGTATTATTATTAGCCCCATTAAAGATGAGAAAACTGAGGTAGACAGTGGTTAATGACTTGCCCATGGTCACAGAGCTGGGAAGTTTCTGAGGCAGCTTGGTGACTCAGTTGATAGAGTACTAGGCCTAGAATCAAGAAGACCTGAATTCAAATCCAGCCTCAGAAACTCCCTAGCTGTGTGACCCTGGGCAAGTCATTTAACCTCTGTTTGCCTTAATCCACTGGAGAAGGAAATGGCAAACCACTCCAGTATCTTTGCCAAGAAAACCCCTTCAGGGTCACAAAGAGTTGGACACAATTGAACAGCATCAATTTCTTAATGTTAGGTCCACCTTGTTCAGATACAAAGACGTTAAGTACTCACCAAGCTTTTAAGTGTCAGAAATAGAATTTGAACCGAGATTTGTGTTGATCCCAAGTCCAGCATGGTGCCCGCAACTCTGTATATAACCTCTGACCTTAAAGAGCTGCATAACCATGGGCAAGTCCCTTCACCTCGCTAAATATCAAGATATTCCTCTGTAAAATGGGGATCATAATAATCATACTTACTACAGATACACTGTTAGGATCTAATGAGAGAATGTATGACAAAGCCCTGTGTAAATATTAGACAAATCCTGTATACGATCCCTCTGTTCATTCTGGAGTCAATATGGCACAATGGAATTCAGTGATCTGGTTCAAATCCTGCCTCTGTGTGTGACCTTGGGCAAACCTCTTAACCTCTGTAAGCCTCAGTTTCCATATCTATAAAATGAAGGGAGTAGACTACATGGACTTTAAGGGTCCTCCTGCTCTAAGTCTATAATCTGCCTGATTCCTTTTAAATTTTGGCTTTACTGTGTCTCAATGGACAACCTGCTAAAAATTATATATTACATGGGTCTTCCTCCTTTCTCCTTCCCCTCTCCCACCAGGAAGCCACTCATGATTGCTCTTCACTCACCCAGAACCAAATTCTCTCCTGCTTAACAAGAGCAGTGAGCAGGGAGGGAGGCAGAGATTTCTGGACAACCAGTAATTAGCCAGAATTCCATCACCATGCGTTCTTCCTCTATGGATACAGATAGAAAACACCTCCACACCTTCCATCTTGGTACTCTATGAATTGCTGTGCCCAAAAACAATTCATCCTTGGGCAGCCAGACCTTGAGGAAGGAGCCACTCAAGCCAGGCTGGTCCTAGGACAACAAGAGTAAAGGATTCCCAGAATTTCAGAGCTGGAAGGAATCTCAGAGACCCTCTAGTCCAATCCATACCTAAATAAAACTTCCATCTACTATCTATCAGACAAGGGGTCATATATCAGACTCAGCATGAAGGCCTCAGTTAGGGAGAGCCCCCTTCTTTCCAAGGCAACTCATTCCACTCTGGAGAAGCTCTACTTACCCAGAAAATTTTCCGATATCAAGCCTAAGCTGCCTCTTCAAAGCTTCTACCCACTATTCCTAGCTCTGTCCTCTGGGCTTGAGAAGACAAGTTTTATCCCTCTTCCCCAACGATAGTTCTTCACACTCTTGAAGACAGCTATCAAGTCCGCTATGGGTCTTCTCTACACTAAGCATACCTGGTTTCCTTAACCAGTCTTCATATGGTATCATCTTAAGGATTCTTACCACCCTGATTGCCCTCTTCTGGATAGTCCAGCTTCCTTCCTAAAATATGGTTCTCTGAACTAAATATAATATTCCAGATATAGTCTCCCCAGAGCAGCATATCAAAGGAAGTCAATTACTAGGTCAATACTGAAAGTCTTTCCAGCTGGAATTTAAGTCAGAGGTTGTGTTTCTCTGACACAGAATTGAGAACTCAATGTCATCTACCTATGGTGAGATGATGGGGAACAACAATGGACATTTCAGGCATTAAAAACAAAACAAACCACACAGAAAAAAAGCAAAAACAAAAACCAAATGTTACTCAACTCATCATCACTTCTAGAGAATTTCATATCTTTCTTGATGGCCTCTGGATCATACTGTATGGGAATTTCTGGGAGAGGTCAAACCTCGAGTTCCTGTCCCTTTAACACACTCACTCTCATGCTCCTAGAAAGCTAAGTTGGGGGCTCTTAACAGGGAAAGGAAGCCTGTTAGCTTTGTAGTCTTCATTAACTCCTGCCTGGGGCCCCATTCATACTTTGCCATGACCCACTGGCCCAAGGTGAAGTATTTGGCTGCTGGGAAGTCCCTGTTCTTTAGCCAAGTTTGGCAGCTTGAACATTTCCCTTGGCTCTGTGGCCACGGCTGCAGGCCTGTCTCCCTCCTTGGGTGGGAGGCTCCTGTCTCATTATTACTAGAGCTCTCAGCCCTGGTGCAATCTGATGTGAAAATGGGATTGGCCAAGCCTGGGCTTTGAGATCCTCTGGGTGAATACACTTTGTAAATCGTAAAGCACTTCACAAACTCAAAGGATTATTATCATTATTAGAAAAGGTCTGGAAAATGTAATGGGGAGCCAGACATCCGTTTAGGGGAGGGGAGTGGAACAGGGGAACCCCTCTAGTAGGCCTGGCTCAAGGGGAAAACTGTGAAATCCATGAATCCCAGATCTTAAAATATCAGTACTGGAAGAGAGGCAGAGGTCATGCAGGCAAATAGGCAGTGGTTTTGAAACCCAATTTTGGCACTTACTAACTGTGCCAATGGTACAGGTGTGTGTGGGGGTGACTTTGGTCAAGTCCCATCATCCCTCAGCACCTTGATTTCTTTGTCTGTAAAAAGAGAAAGTCCTTTCCAGCCCCCAAATCCTTTAATTTTTTTCCTGGTATAGGGACCCATCACTGGCAGAGCCACCTTAGGGGTCTCTCTCAGGGGAAAATGAAAATTTTAAGACAGCAATACTTCCCCCCTCCCCCCCCAAATTGCCTTGAATGTCATATATATGTATGTATATATACACATATATACATTTTTTGTATATACTTATTTTATTTACATGTTGTCTCTCCAACAGAACATAAATTCCTTAAGAGCAGGGAGGGATTTCTGTCTTTGGATGTCCAGAACATAGCAGAATACCTGCTAACTGACTGATTGACTGACTGAAACAGAGTTGTAACCAAGGCAGGGCAAACAGAGCTTTTAAATTTAGAAGCCTTGAAAGCATGATAACACTTCTACCCCTTCGGGAACCAGATAACCTCCTTCCTGCTCCTTCCCCTGGCAAAGGCTTCCCCAGGGGTGACCCCGTGGTAGCCACGGAGAGATGTACGGAGCCTTGTTGCCCAAGGTCTGAGGCCTCTCCCCATCTCAGCTGAATTTGCCCTGGGAGATGAGAATTTCTAGTTGCAGCTCTGTCCCAGAAGAATTAATCTTAAATGATTGGATTTGGGCCACTGTTTGAAGGGAGAAGGTTTTAGGTAAGGATCACCAGCCTTTTATGGTACAGAACCAAGTAGAAACTAGGGGTCAGGAGATCTGGGTTCAAATCTCAGCCCCAAACCTTATTAGCTTCTCGAACCTAAATCACTCATACCCTTTGAGCCTGTATTCTCCATAAAAAAATGGGGTTAATAACCCTTGACCCACCTACCTCACAAAGTCACGATCAGGAAAGTGCTTTATAAACCCTAAAAGTGCCATAGAAAAAGAAAGGTGAGTTATAAATGTAACTGGTCCCAGCTCTACCACTAACACTTAGCTAGTGATTTTCCCGACAGGCTGAGCAGAGCCTCCCCAACACAGTGAATCCAAGCATGACAAGGGCAGACAGAGGCAGGCTGAGCTCCCTCCCTTGTCTGTCCTAAGTGCTTCCCAAACCTCAGTTTGCACCCGGAGGGCAATTAGACGTGATTTCCAAGTGACAGATGCTGTCAGACTCCCAGGCCCTGATGGGCAAGAAAGTTCCTGGCTCTCCTAGCTCCTACCTTCCTCTCCCCCTGCCATCCTCTCCCTTCCCCCCAAATCTCATGATTTTAATCACAACAAAAGGCACTGCTGGGCCCTCTCCCAAGGTGCTGGCTGGTTTCAGATCACTGTGTGGAGAGCTATTTGCTGTCGTTCTTCCACTCCCCACCCCCCCTCCTCCACCTCCAGGCCGGAGAGCAGGTCTCCTAAGACAGGCTGAGCACGCAAAGTTAGCCTGGGTCAGACTCTTAGATGTCTCTATAGAAAAGCTCTGCAGTGCCCAGCACAGGTTCTCACACTGCAGGATTTAGAAATGGAAAGGGCCTTAGAGGTCATTTATAGATCAGCCCCTAAATTATACAGATAAGGAAACTGAGACCTGGAATGCCCTCCCTCCACACCTCTGACTCCCAGCTTCCCTGACTTCCTTGAAGACCAGCTCAAAGCTTGTCTTTTATGGAGATCTTTTCCTTCACCCTGCCTCCTTCCCTCTGAGATGACTGTCTATCACCTCTAGATATCTCATACACATTTAGTTGCCTAAATGTCATTATCTCATTAGAATGTGAACTTCTGGAGGGCAGGTCCTGTGTTTTTGCCTTTCTTGTAACCCCAAAACTGAACACAGTGCCTGACACTTGTTAGTTGTGTCTGACTCTTTGTGACCCCATGGACCTCTTTCCATTGAGTTTTCTTGGCAAAGATACTGGAGTGGTTTACCATTTCCTTCTCCAGTGGCAAACAGATGTTAAATGACTTGCCCAAGGTCACAATAGCTAGGAAGTTTCTGAGGCTGGATTTTAACTTAGGTATTCCTGACTTCAAGCCCATGGCTCTATCCATTTCACCACTTAGCTGCCCTGCCTGACACACAGTAAGTGCTTAATAAATGCTTATTGACTGACTGACTTGGGGCCCAGAGAAGTTAAGGGGCTTGCACAGCAGCATTCAATTAAACATTTATTAAGTATTTACTGTATGCCAGGCACCGGAGATGCAAAGACAAAAATCAAACAATCTTCGCCCTCAAAGAGTTTACTTTTTAAAAATCTTGCTTTTTATTGATACCTTCATTTTCATTTTCTTTTCTGAAGATATTCCTCACCTGCCCCCCTCAGCTATCCATCTCCTGTAATAAAGATTTTGTCAAAAGACAAAAAAAACACCAAAAAAAAACACAAAAAGAAAAGGGAAGGAAAAAAGCATTTCAGGAAAACCAACTAGCAAATCAACTGTGTCTGACCAGGTATGCAATATTTGACACCCATAGACCCCCACCCCGGCAAAATAGGAAAGGAGGTGCACTTTCTTCTCCTTTCTTTGAAGTCAATCAATGTGGGTCATTATAATGTTACACTTCACAATTTTGACTCTTTTTAAAGTTCTTTCTGTTTACATTATTGCAATCCTTGTGCAGATTATTTTATTGGTTCTGCTCACTTCATTTTGTATCAGTCCATGGAAGTCCAGGGGCTTATATCCTAGTGGGGTGAAACAACATAGAAACATAAATAAACAGAAAGTGATCTGGGGGAAGGGGCAAAATAACAATTGGGAGGGGCTTCTTGTAGGAGATTGTATGCGAACTAAGCCTTCAAGTGAGTTTGGGATTCTAAGAAGGAAGGAAGGAAATAAGCATTTATTAAATGCCTGCTGTGTACTATGCTAAAGCATAGTATGCTAAGTGCTTCATGAGACAGCTCAGTGGCCCAGTGGTTAGAGATCTGGGCCTCAATTCAGGAAAACCTGAGTTCAAATTTGGTCTCAGACACTTACTAGCTGTGTGATCCTGGGCAAGTCACTTAACCTCTGCTTGCCTTAATCTGCTGGTGAAGGAAATAGCAAACCACTCCAGTATCTTTGCCAAGAAAACCTCATAGGCAGGATTTGTGGGATGTGGTACATAGGGTCACAAAGAGTCAGACGTGACTGAATGATAACAACAAAGTGCTTTACAAATATTATTTTATTTGATCCTTACAGCCACTTTGGGAAGTAGGTGCTCTATTATCTCCATTTTACCAAAAAGGAAACTGAGGCAGACAGAGGTTAAGTGACTTGCCCAGAGTCACACAACTGGTAAACATCTGACACCGGGTCTGAACTGTTCTGCTTGACTCCAGGCTCAGTACTCTAGTTACGGTGCCTCTCAAAATCAGAGGTGAAGGGGTCAGAGGACAAGGAAAAGAATTCTAGACTTGGAATCAGAAAGTCCCAGGTTCAAATCCTAACCCTGATGATTCTCAGAATGTACCCAATGGTCAGTCATTTAGCTTCATTGCCTTAGTACCCTCATCAGTAAAAGTGGGATAATAACAATAGACTTCAAGAGTTGTCCTGAGGAAAATGCTTTGCAGTCCTTAAAATACATTAGAAATGGGGCAGCTAAGTGGCGCAATGGAGAGAGCACCAGCCCTGAAGTCAAGGGGACCTGACTTCAAATGTGGCCTCAGACCAAACACTTGACACTTACTAGCTGTGTGACCCTAGGCAAGTCACTTAACCCCAATTGCCCAAAATACATACGTGTGTGTGTGTGTGTGTGTGTGTGTGTGTGTGTGTGTGTGTATAGATATATATAAGAAATGCAAGCTATTGCTTACGGTGATGTAGGTAATAAGCAGCAAAACCCAGATTTCAACCCCAGAGCCTTTCATTCCAAACCTCAGGTTCCTTCCATGACAAGATTGTACAGAATTCTGGATGGAGATAGAGAAGGTGTGAGATATTGGGCCAGATGTGGAGAGGCCCAGGTGGCAGCTGGACAGTGCAGGTTGTAGAGACCTGAAGGAGGAAGCGCTCCCCAGGAGGTGGGGTCCAACTGGGCCCTAAAGGATAGATGTAATGCAGCAATGTTGGAGAGAGGCCTGTAGGCAGGGCCAATCCCATGCATAGGAAGAGGTAAGAGAAATAATTTACAAGATAGGTTGTGGGGACAGAGAGACTAACACAGCTGGAGGAGTTTCAATGGTGTGAGAAATCAGGCAAGAAAGGAGCATTGGTAGGGGATTGTGGAGGGCCTTGAATGCCAGTGGGAAGAGTTTGAACCTGCTTTTGTTGCCAGTGGGGAACAAATGATGGCATCTAAGCAGGAAAGTACACTTCTTTGCTCACAGGTTACTCATAGCAATGCAGTACAAAGCACCTCACAGTGCTAAAAACAGAGCTAGAATAATGGGAAGAGCACTGAATTTAGAGTCAGAAGGCCAGAGCTGGAATGTTGGCTCTGCCACTTACTACCTGTGTGACCTTGGTAGGTTGTTTAACCTCTCTGATATCCTCCATGAAATAACAAAGTTGGACTAAGTCAAGGGTTCTTAACCTAGAGTCTGTGAACTTTAAAAAAAATATTTTGATAATTGCCTCAATACAATCAGTTTCCTTTGTAATCTTATGTAGCTTATTTTTATGCATTTAAAAACATTCTTCTGAGAGAGGGGTCCATGGACTCCACCAGGCTGCCAAAGGGGTCCATGACACAAGCACAGTTAGGACTCCCTGGACTAGGTTGTGTCCAAGGTTTCTTCTGGCTCTGTGATCCTAGAATCCTGGCCAGCCTGAGGCTCTCTCTATAACTCATTAAGGTTTGCAAACCACTTGTTATCTCCCTTGATCCTCAAGACCACCCTGGGAGTTAGGGCCTATTTATTATCCCCACTTTACAGATGGGGAAACTGAGGCAGAGATTTTTTTTTTTTTAATTTTATTTTAAAGTGACCTGCCTGGTGTTACAGCCTATGTCTGAGTCAAGATTCAAACTCAGGTCTTCCTGCCTCCAAGGCCAGCATTCCATCTGCTTGTCACCTACTGTGCCACCTGGCTGTCACAAATTTCCAGTGTTTGTCTTGGTGGACACAGAAGGGATCATCCTGAAGAAAAAGACAAGAGAGTTCCCACAGGGGTAGCCTCAGAGGGCTGAGCCAGAGGGCCTAATAAAGGTCAGGCAGTTGGTTTATCTTCGGGGATGAGAAGCTAAACTGATACTTATTGTATCTGGTTAGAAATGAGGATTTTCTGGTCCAGCCACGCTTGTCAGGCTGGCTGTGTCTGGCCTGATGTTTCAGTGACTTTGCACCTGATGTTGTCTGTTTCGTCCTGAAAAAAAAGTGTCTTTTCCCCAAGAACAGCTGGGCCAGGACCCAGAGACTGGGGGATCTCTATTCCAAGGTCTAAACCCTCTCCAAATTTTATGGGGCCAAGTTCAGGTTCCATGATGATCTGAGCTTACGTTTATCAAGTGCTTTACAACCATTATCTCATTTGACAAATTCATTTTGAGATATGAATCCAGCCTGGGGACTAAGAAAATATGGCTACACTCCTCCTAGTCCCAGACAGGGCTAAATGGACAAAAACATTTCTCATCAGAAATGCCTTTCTCTTTTTTCCTCCCTCTCTACAGATAAATTTATCTGCTTTCTTTTGTCGTAAAATGAAGACTGAAGAGTAACCTTCTTTTAGTGTTTTTTTTTCAATTCTGAACTTAACAAACATCAAACAAAATGAATTTTTCCATCTACATAGTAGAATTATAAGGGAGGATTGTAAAAGAAACTGTGAGTCTCTGGCATGGGAAGCTTGCTTTTCTTTTAAAGTCTAAGGTTCAGCAGTAACTTGCCAGATTCTCCTGTATGTCTGTGCTTCATTCTGACCTCTTTCCATTCTCTTCTCTGCATTTTTTGAAAAACCTCAATGGCCTTCTTTTCTTTTTTCTTTTTTTCTTCTTCTTTTTCTTTTTTTGCTACCCTGTCCCCCACCTCCCTCACTCTCCCGTCTATGGTCCCATTGGGGAAAAAAAAAAGATCAAGAAAGCCCTTTTAACAAATACATATATCCTTTATAACAGCTCTTTTTGCGGAGGCAAAGAATTGGGAATTAAGGGGCTGCCCATCAACTGGGGAAGGGCTGAACAAGTTGTGCTATGTGATTTTGATGAAGTACTATTGTGCTGTAAGAACTGACAAGCAAAAAACTTGAAAGTCTTACATGAACTGATGCAAAGTGAAGTGAGCAGAACCAGAACATTGTACACAAAAAAAACCAGCAACATTGTGCAAGGATCAACTGTGAATGACCCAGCAATATAATGATCTAATACAGTTCCCAAAGGACTCACGGTGAAAAATGCCATCTATTTCCAGAGAAAAACTGATGGAGTCTGAATGCAGATTGAACATATTGTTTTTTACTTTTTCGTTTTTTCTCTTTTGGTCTGTATCTTCTTTCATAACATGACTAACACAGAAATATGTTTTGTATGATTGTACCCATAAAACCTATATCAAATTGCTTACCATCTCAGGGAGGGGAGAGGTGAGGGAGAGAAGGAGAAAATTTGGAACTCAAATTTTATTTAAATGAATGTTTAAAATTATTTTACATGTAATTGAGGAAAAAGAAAACATCAAATACTCCCTCAAAACTAAATACATATATTTGAAATATGTTTCACATGATTTTACTTGTATAATTGACATCCTATTGCTTGCTTTCTCAATGGGTAAGGGAGGGAGTGGAGGAAGGGAGAGAACTTGCAATCCAAAATAAAAAAAAGTTTTAAAAAATAATAAATTTTAAATTAAAAAAATGCATATATTCAAGCAAAATGGCAGTGTTTGAAAATGGATGCCTTACTCTGCATCTTGATTCCATCACCTCTGTCAGAAGCTGGTAACATGCTTCATCCTCAGGTTTCTCAAATTGTAGTGGGTCATTGCATTAATCGGAGCTCTCAAGCCTTTCAAGGTTTTTTGTTTGTTAGTTTTTAATGATGTTGGTAATGTTTAAATTGTTATTCCAGTTCTGTTCACTTTACCCTGTGTCAATTTGTACTGATCTTTCTAAGATTCTCTGAAACTATCCATTTTGTAATTTTTATGGAACAATTATCTTTCATTACATTCTCAGGCCATAATTATTCAGCCCTTACCCATTAGATGGGCACTGTCTTAGTTTTAAGTTCTTTGCCATGTCAAAAAGAGCTTCTATAAATATTTTAACGTAAGGGTCCTTTTCTTCTTTCTTTTATTTGCTTGGGGCATCGGCCTAGTCATGGCATCATTGAGGCAACAGGTATGCTCAGTTTAGTGCCTTTGGGGACCTAGAGGAATGAATACTTTTCTTGAAACCTGTCCTCATTTCCCCACACCAAGCCCCAGCTGACAAGGACTTCTCCTTTCCGAACTCCAGCCTCAGTGGAGTGGGCCTGACCCTTCTCATTTAGCACCTATTTCACACTGCCAGAGGTTTTATTGCCCCAGTTACACTGAAATTCTAAGGGCAGGGACCAGGTCTTATATTTCTCTGTATTTTTTGTAGTGCCTAGTACACAAAAAAGCACTCAGAAAATCTTTTGGGTAATCTTGGGCCAGTCAATAAATCTATACAGACCTTGCCTTTTCTCATCTATAAAATGAAAGGGCTTGAGTTCAATGACCGCTAAGGTCCCTTCCAGCTCAATCTATGACCTTGGGTCAGTCACTTGTTTCTTCACCAAAGTTTTCCCACCTATAAATAATGGGTGTTGGACTAGATGACCTTTAAGGTTCTTCTAGCTCTAGAGTTCTGTGCTTCTCAAGTCCCTTTCCAGCTCTGACCTGTGCCCTAAGATCACCTATCTTCCCACATCCGAAGATAGCTTGATTCCAAATTTTGGGTCAGTGACCCAACATGACCAAGTCTGAGGAATATCCACTACCAGTATTGTCTCTGGTACTGGTGATACAAAGACACAAAATGACACAGTCCCTACCCTTAAGGATCTTCAAATCTACTGGAATTAGGATGCCCAATAGAGTGTGAGAAAGGCAAAAGTTAGAGACAGACTGCATTAGTACATTTGAGGAGGGTAAGAATGCTTTGCAAAGAAGAGAGAGACAGGGATGAGGTGGTACATGAGCTAGGCTTGATAGAAGAGGATTTCAATAAGTGGAGATGAGAAGAAAATGTATTCAAAGACTGCGGTGGGGGGAGGGTTGAAAAGAATGTAAGATTAAATCTGGAAACAGTTGTTGTTAAGTCACATCCAACCCTTCGTGACCCCATTTGGGGTTTTCTTAGCGAAGATACTAGAGTGATTTGCCACTTTCTTCTCCAGTGCATTAAAGCAAACGGAGGCTAAGTGACTTGCCCAGGGTCACACAGCTAGTGAGTGTCTGAGGCCGGATTTGAACTCAGGTCTTCCTGACTCCAGGCCCAGCACTCTATCCACTGAGTCACTTGGCTACCTCCCAACTTTACTAGAGTATAGAATGAAGGACATCTATGTGAAACAGGACTCTGAAGGTAGATAGGAGCCAGATTTTAGAGGGCTTTAATTTCCAGGTTGAGTTTATATTTGATCCTTGATGGAATAGGGAGTCACAGAAGACTTTTGAGGAGGGGAGTAGATGTAAACTCCCTTAGGGAAGAGATTTTTTTTGTGAGGCAGAGAGAGTGATAGAAGAGCTGACCTCACCTATAGAAGTGCCATAGGAAAAAATGGAAGAGTCAGAAGTGCCAAGCACTTAATAATTGGAGAGCAGTCAAACAGAAGGAAAAACAGGTTGGTTCCTTAACACTGAAACCTCTTAGACTGTGAGCTCCCTGAGGGCAGGCAGGACCCAATTCTCATTCTTTTTGGTATTTTCCTCAGTCAAACCATAGGTCTCTGCATAGAATAGGTGTTCAGTAAAGGTTTAATGAATGAGTGGATTCAAAGACAGAGATGGAATGAATCTCAGAGCTATTAATTTCTTATCCCTTCTCCGACACAGAACAACCTAGCCAACCAAGGCCTTTTCAAGCCTGCCTTTGGCTTTTTTCTTGTGGCCTGTCATTTAATTAAATCATCCCATAATGAAATCTTTCCCTAATGAGTTTGTGTTTAATAATTGATTAGGCTCTTCAGCCTGAGCCCAGTCTCATTAATTATGGAACAGAGCCCAAGCAACTTCCTTCTTTCCCTTCTTCATTTGATTCTTCTGGGCTTGAGTCAGAGAGCCTGGGTGAGAAGGCAGCTCATGGTCAGACCATCTCACTCACCTAGGAGCCTCACTCATTCCTAGGCCCAGTGTTTTCCTGGAGGATAAACAGAGAAGAAGCTGGGCTGAATTAGAGCATTGCTTGCCTCAGGTATCAGGAGTGCCTAGGTTGGCCTTTCTTTTAAAGTACTGCTGGCAACCTCCTTTTTTTTTTTCTTTTTAGGCAATTGGGGTTAAGTGACTTGCCCAGGGTCACACAACTACTAAGTGTCAAGTGTTTGGTCTGAGGCCGTATTTGAACTCAGGTTCTCCTGACTTCAGGGCCGGTGCTCTATCCATGGCACCACCCTAGCTGCCCCTGGCAACCTCCCACACTCTGTGATTTCAGGGGCCCTTATCCCTGTCTCACTGACTGCTCCCTGAAATTCCACTATTTTAGGCTAAATAAAAGATCCTGATTAAATAACTTCAATTCCTATTAAAATGCGAATGTCAGGTTTAGTTCATTAGGTACTGAGGTGTTGAGGTCCCACCTTTCCCTTTTCTCTGTTATAAAGGTCTCTGTGAAAAAACAGGATCTGAACACAGGTTTGGAAGGGGATAGAGCCGAAGGACCCAGGAACCTGAGATGGTGGGAAAGAAGAGGCCAGAGCAAGGACGTTGGGGCAGCTTAAACAGATGCTGCCAACTCCCCGATTCTGCCAAAGATACATAGAAAAGATACGTTGTGCTCAATATAGATGCACTGCTTGGTGTGGAAACTGAACACACACAACTTGGTGTTAGAAAAGCAACGTGATGAAATCAGTCAGACAGACAGACAGAGGAAGGTAGAGACAAAGACAAGAAAGAGGGACAGAGACAGACAGAGACAGATGGAGACAGAGACACAGAGACACACACAGAGAGAGACAGAGACAGAAAAAAAGAAAGAACATTTTTTAAGCCCTTACTGGTGCCAGCTGTTGTGATAAGCTTTGGGGATACAAAAACAAGATGGGTTCTGCTTCTAACAGGGGAAAACAAAATAAAGGGGAGCTGGAAATGGGGAGTGGGGAAGAAGGATACTGTTGGACAGATAAACACACCGACTATGCCACTTCTTAGGAAAGAGACCCAGGAGGGCTTCTAGCACCTCTCTCAGTAGCAGGTGTGCTTTTGATCAGGTCAGACAGGAATGCAGTCATCATAAGGGGTCAAATAAGCTAGCCTAGTCTTCTCACAGCGAGTTTGCTGATAATGGGAGCATCAACTCCTACAATATTCCCTAACAAACAACCCTTCTCACAGGGGCCAGCGTGAAGGGGATGCAATAATCCCTCTCTCGATGGGATCAGTGGGGACCAGCACAACCTGTGAGCTCTCCTAAATCCCCTCAAGCCTCAATGGGGACAGGTTGAGGCAAACACACAGATTCCCCCTCCCAAGCCTTGACAGGCCGATCAAGGCACGCACAGCATTCAGTCTGCACATTCACCCCATGGGTGTCCCCAATCACTGACCAGTGCCCACTTGCTTTATAAGGCAACAGAAAAGAAGGCATATTGCCAGCAATAGCCTCACAATTTTACATCACTTCATCCCTGTATCTACTGTGACTGTGCAGTAGAAACTGTTTTGAACCATCATCATGAGAACTCATATCTAACACCTGGGAAGTAGAGATTGTTATGGCTATAGATCCTGGGAAGAAAACTCTAAGAAAGAACAACAGAAAATCTACTGTACATATACTAAAATTCACTTTGCTTATAGATACCCATGTGCAGGCAAAGCAAGCTGTGTGTGTTTTAGCCGAGAGTTGTGTTCCAGGAGTGAGATGAGCTGTGTGGCTGGAGATCCTCACCTAGGTCATTCTGGGAGATTCTCACCTATCCAAGTAGGACTCAGGGTGGAGTCATCCTGGGAGGTGGGAAGAAGGAGGCAGCCAGTTTGGAAGGGGAGCCAACCAGAGCATGAAGCAGAAGTGCAAGAATCCCAGTGTGAAGTCAGAAGACTTTAATGAGAACATCAGCTTTGCTAGTGATTGATTTACCCTGTGACTTTGGGAAAGTCACTAAATTTGCCCAAGTCTCAGTTTCCTCATTTATAGAAATGAAGGGATCAGATTCCATGAGCTCTGAGCTTCCTTCCACCTTGAAACCCTTTTGCTTTGTTTTGTTCATTAGACCTGGGATGTCATTCCTGATGAGGAAGAATGTAGAGATGCATCTGCTCTGCAAATCATGGTCATAAAGAGTCATGGAAGGTGGAGGGAGGGAGGGAAGGAAGAAGGAAAAAAGGTAGGAAGGAAGGAAGTTAGATAGGAAGGAAGGAAGAAGGAAGGAAGGACCCAAGCATTTATTGTCTACTATATACCAGCACTGTACTAAGTGTAAAAAATGTGATCAGGAATGTTGCTTCTGCAAATTACTCATCAGGGTATGGATAAGTCCCCAAAACCTCTTGATGAATAGCTGCTGGGGTATTGGCAGCTTTATAGGCTTTTGACAAGGAAATGTGGAGAGTGGGAGATGCAATTAGGGGCAGAGACTGTAAACCCTGCATTACACAGCCAATGGGGAAACAGGGGAGGGAACTGTGGGACAAGCAAACCCTCTAAACAGCCACCCAATAATTCATATTACACATGGGAGAAAAAGCCCTTATCCTTTTACCATGCATGATAGCTCTATCCAAGGAATTTGTTATAGAAAAAGAAGGCAGTAGGTCAAAAGGTATTGACTTTAGAGTTCCATACTCCATCTTGGCACCATGTAGACCTTCTCTAGAGGACAGCATTTAACCTATCATTCATCTCTGTTCCTCTGAGCTTTCCTACAAAGACTCTAAGAGACAGTTGCAGTTGGCCCCTACTGCTGTTAATAATGCAGTGGAAGCTGTGCAGAGAGAGATTATGACCAGCTCACATACTGCTTAGACAAGGTTTGGTTAGCCAGCCCCAACAGCCCCTTAGAGACAATATCCTGCTCTGGGAGCTCCAAGTCAATCAAGAAAGCAGCTTCTCTAGTCTCTTTCTCTGGAAGAAGAAGGGGTTAGAACAGCCCATTCACACCTGCAGTTAGCACTAGCCCATCTGCCTCCATGAGTCTATACTTGGTTCCCTTCCCCTCTGGTCCTCCAACCTTTCTCTCACTATCATTTATTCTCATTGTTATGTAAAGAAATTAGCTGCCGCTAACCCTTGTAGAGTCAGTGCTGTTTGAGATGACGACAAATGGGAGAGAGGGGCAGACTGAGAAAAGTGGAGAATGCATCTAGTACTTCATATAAGAAGGGAAAAGGATCTACATGTGCCAAAATATTTGTAGCAGCTCTTTTTGTGGTGGAAGAAAATGGGAAATCGAGGGGATGCCCATCCATTGGGGAATGGCTGAACAAGCTGTGGTATATGATTGTAATGGAATACTATTGTGCTGTAAGACATGATAAGTAGGCAGATTTCAGAAAAACCTGGAAAGACTTACACAAACTGATGCAAAGTGAAATGAGCAGAACCAGGAGAACATTGTACACAGTAACAGCAACATTATATGATGATCAACTATCTAAGATAAGACCAAAGGACTCATGATGAAAAATGCTCTCTATATCAAGAGAAAGAACTGATGGAGTGTGAAGGCAGATTGAAGCATTCTATTTTCACTTTATTTTTTTCATGAGCTTTTTTTCCCTTTTGGTCTGTTTCTTCTTTCACAACATGATTAATATAGAAATGTTTTACATGATTCCACATCTATCACCTATATCTAATTGCTTACCATCTTAGGAAGGGGAGAGGTGAGGGAGAGAGAAAAATTTGGAACTCAACATTTTTTTTTAAAATGAGTGTTTAAAAATTGTCTTTAATGTAATTGGAAAAAATAAAATATTATTTTAAAAAAAGATATAGTATGGGAGGCAGGAGGTTTCTTCCCCTAGAGATCACAGAACTTTTCAGTTACTATGCTCAAAGATATAAGAAGCCTGCACAAGGATATAAATAGTAGGAGGAAGCAGAAAGATTTCTAGTCTGAAGCAAACCAACAACCTCCTAGAACAGCGATACTTTGCAATCTTTCTCAAGACAAAGAGAGAAAAGGGAAAGTTCTTTTTAGAATCCTTTACTGAAATCCACATGGGTCCTCCTATATCTACCTCTCCTTTCAGCAGCAACTCAATGGTGGGTGAAGATCTGTTTGCTTCTTCTTTAGTCCCACCATCCTACATCTATGGTCATCAAAGAAGCTTTATGATACAGGTGAAAACTACCTCCTATGGAATTATTATAAGTTTCTCTCTCAAGGAAATGGTGCAAAATTTACGCACAGAAACCTAAGACAAGCAACCCCTCTAACCGTCCCTCTAATAATTCATATCGTATATGAGAGGAAACAACCCTTATGCTTTTATCATATATGAGAGCTCTATCCTAGGAATGAGTTATAGACATCAGCTGAAGTAAATTGTCCTCGCTCACATTCCCACTCCCTCTATCCCTATCTCCTTCTGTTTGTGTCTCTCTGTCTCTCTTTTTCTCTGTCTGTCTCGGTCTGTCTCTGTCTCTGTCTCTCTCTCTCTTCCCCCGCTCTGATTTGTCTCTCTCTCTCTCTCTCTCTCTCTCTCTCTCTCTCTCTCTCTCTCTCTCTCTCTCTCTCTCTGTCTCTCTCTCTCCCTCCATACTCTGTATAAGTTGGCTTCCATCCTCATCATTCACCCAAAACCTATCTCACCACTTACCTCTTTGGCATTTACATCTCTTAACTGGTTGCTTCCTACCTTTCTACTCTTCTTACACTTTATGCCCCTTCACACTCTCTGTGATCCACCTAGGCTGACTTCCTTGCTGTTCTTCACACATGACACTCTATCGGTGCATTTTCATGTTTTTGCACTGTCTGACTGTTCCACGTATGGAATGCTCTCCCTCTCCATCTCTGCCTCTTAGTTTCCCTAGATTCCTTCAAGACTCAGCTCAGATCCCACATTCTACAGGAAACTTTTCCTAGTCCCCCCAGTTGCTAATGTCTTCCTTTCTGCAATTACCTTCTGATATATATATATGTATATGTGTATATATATGTATATGTATATATACATATATATGTATATATACACATATGTGTATATATGTACATATATATACACACATACATATACATATACACACATTACATATGTATATGTGTGAATGCGTGTTCTTATATATACCTATTTATACATTGCCTCCCCCATATAATATGAGCCCCTTGAGTTCAGGGCCTGTTTTGGCCTTTCTTTTTATCTTCCATGCCTAGTAGGAGATTGCCAATCAAGCAATCAATTAATCAATCAACATTTATTAAGAACCTACTTTGTTCTGAGCTAAGTGCTAAGGGAAGCAAAAAGAAAGCAAAAGATAGTCCCTGTCCTCAAGGAGAGCCTCTGGGTGGTGAAGTGGATAGAGTGCTGAGCCTGGAGTCAGGAAGACTCATCTTCCTGAGTTCGAATGTGAAACCTCAGATACTTGGCAGCTGTGTGACCCTGGGCAAGTCACTTCATCCTGTTTGCCTCAGTTTCCTCATCTGTAAAATGAACTGGAGAAGGAAATGGAAAACTCCAGTATCTTTTCCAGGAAAACTCTAAATGGGGTCACAAAGAGTTGGACAGGACTAAATAATGACTGAACAACAAGAAACACCTCAAGAAAAATCACTTCAGTGGCTGAATGGAGGATGGATTGGAGTGGAGAGAGACTGGGGCAGGCAGACCCCCCCCCCCCAGCAGGCTATTGCTATAGTCCAAACACGAAGTGATGAGGGCTTGCATGGCAGTGTCAGAGGAGAGAAGTGTTCCTATGGATGAGATGTTGCAAAGGTGAAATTAAGAGGCCTTGGCAACAGTTCAGATTGGGGCGGGGGGTTAGAGAGACAGTGAGGAATTCAGGATGATTCTTAAGTCGTGAGTATGTGGGTCTAGGAGGATGATGGCATCCTCTACAATAATGGGGAAGGTAGGAAGGTTTGGGAGAAAGATAATGAGTTCTGTTTTGGACATATTTGAGTTTAAAGTTTAACTTGACATCCAATTGAAAATGTCTGAATGGCAAATAGTAAATGCTTAATACATGCCTTTTATGGTTGGTGTAGACACAAACTGGACCACTCTTCTGGAAAGCAATTTGTAACTCTGCCCCAAAAGTAACTAAACTATACATACCCTTTAACCCATCAATACTACTACTAGGCCTATATTCCAATAGGATCAAAGAAAGAGGAAAAAACCCTATGTATGAAAAAATTTAGCAGGTTTTTTTTTTCTGTGATGACAAAGAACCAGAGACTAAGAGGATGACCACCAACTAGGGAATGACTGAATGCAATTATGGTACAAGAATGTAATAGAATACTAGTATGCTGTAAGACACGATGAAAGGGATGGTTTTAGAGAAAGCTGGGAAAATTTATATGAGCCAATAAAGAGTGAGGTGTGCAGAACTAGAAAAACAATTTATAGGATGACAACAAACTACTTTAAAAGACTTAGGAATTGGGAAGACTTACATGAACTGATACAAAGTGAAGTGAGCAGAACCAGGAGAACATTATACACAGTAAACAGCAATATTGTAACAATGATCAACTGAATGACTTAGATATTCTTAGCAATACAAAGATCCAAGAAAATTTCAAAGGACTTAGGATGAAAAATGCTATCTACCTCAGAGAAAGAACTGATGGAGTCTGAATGCAGACTGAAGCACACTTTTTACTTTATTTTTCTTGGGTTTTTTGGTCTGCATTTTCTTTTGCAACATGGCTAATATGGAAATGTTTTGCATGACTACACATGTATAATCTATATCAAGTTGCTTGCCTCCTCAAAAAGGGAGGTGGGGAGGGAGGGAGAGAATTTGGAATTCAGATCTTTTTTTTAAATGAACGTTAAACATATAATTGGGAAAAATAAGACGTTATTTAAAAGCTAAAACATAAAACGAATGTTAGAAATTGTTTACATGTCATTGAGAAAAAATAAAATTAAAATTAAATATAAAAAAAAAAGATTTAGCAACTCTGATCAACACACTGACCAATGATGATTCCAGAAATGATAAGACATGCTACCACCTCCTGACCAAAAGGTGATGGATTCAGTCCAGAATGAGACATATATTTTTGGGACATGACACATCTGGGAATTTGTTTTGTTTGACTTTTCATATTTGTTACAAGGGTTTTGCTTTTCTCTCTTTTTAAAATAGAGAGTGGGAGGTAGAAGGTAGAGAAAAGAGATTTTTGATTAAAAACAAAATTTTAAAATACTTTTTGACTCACTGGCTGAGAAATGGTATACGAAGAAATAGAAATGTCACTTAAAATGAAGGCAGGAAGAATGTCTAAAGCAGAGCAAGAGCACACAGAGAAAATCTCTGGAAGCAAAAGAAACAATCTTGAAGCATAAAGCTGCCATAAAAAAGAATGGGGAAAATTACATGCAATATTATTATGGTCTGTCTCCAGTCTATCTGTCCAGCCTGATGACACATTATTTCTTCTCAAACAGCTGATGTTCCAGCCAAACTGGCCTGCTGGTCTTTCCCAATACCTGATACTTAGCCTCCCCCAGAGGCTGCCTGCCCACCTTACTTGGAACACTCTCCTCCCTCATCCCTGCCTGGAAGAACCTCTAGCTCCCTTCAAACTCTACCTCCTACAAGAGGATTTCCTGGTTCCCACCACTGTTCATTCTTCCTCTATCCAAAAATGATTTTGTATTTATTTGGCATGTACTTCTCATTTGTTTTCACTATATTGTTTTCCCCAATAGAATGTCATCCCTGATTTTGGTTTTTTGTTTTGTTTTGTTTTTGTCTTTGGATACCGAGTACCTAGAATAGTACCTGGCACATTGTACTCACTGAATAAAAGCTTATTGAATTGAATTGAACTGAACTGAATCAACTTCTCAGTTAGTTGATTCCATGGAAAACAATGGAGACTGAAAGGTCTAGGATGACTCCAAGGTTTTCAACTTAGGTAACCAGAGTAACAAGAATTTCCAACACCGTTAGGAGTCTTTGTTAATGGTGTCTTATACAATCCTTTTTCTAGTTCATCTTTGTATATCAAAACGCTTGTGTTTGTCAATGCTTAACTTCATTAAAAAGAACATTTTGTATTTTAAAAAAAGCAGAAACAAAGAAGTTTAGAGGAGGGATAGGTTTAAGTGGAAAAGACGAAGAGTTCCACTTTGGACATGTGGAGTTTGAGGTGGCTAAACCAAGGTGGAGATGAAGACTGTAAATATAGATTTGAAAGATGTTAATTGTACACATGATAATTGCTAAGATGACCAAGAGAGAAAAGACAGTCCCTAGGTCAAAGGACTTGTGTATATATAAATATAGAGGCTGGGTTATGGACAAGGGGTTGCCAGTAAATGTTTAACAACTGGTTCTGGAGGGGAGAGGGGAACCCTGCATATGACATACTTTATGTGTAATCTGCTTTATCAACATTTTCTGCCTAGGCAACCAACAAAGCAATGTATCAAGCCCTGATTTGTAGCATTTGCCATTTTCTGAGATATAAATGCTCACTCTGAAAATTTAACAATCAGCTTTTGAGAGCCAGCACAAGCTGACTCCAGCACACCCTTGGTCATAGATAACTATCCATGGAAGGAGGCTGAGGAGAGGTCAGATAGGTTGGAGAAAAACAGATATGAGAGATACAGGGGTCAAATGGTTAGAAGCTACAAATGGACAATGAGAAGGATTCTTGAATAGCACGGAGCCAGCATGTTAGAGTGCATTTGGGAAACTATACAGTATTTTTTCACAATCCCAATCACTTCCTGGAATAATGACTCACCTATTCAAACACAAATATGCTCAGCAATGGTATATAGGGATAAGCCTTGGAACACTGTAATCCCTGAAGCATCAAAATTTCAGGTTACCCAAAGGATCATGGAGAGACACATGGTGAGTATAATTAGGCTGTAATTTATTTCCAAGGATGATCCCAAGAAGTAGCATGAGGAATATCATTGAGAAATGTATGATCAGAAAAGGAAATGGGTTGGGCTTGGTGCAGGTATAGGTATGTTTGGTATAAGCACAGGTATTTATCCTAGATACTGGGAAGACTGAGACTGGTGGATCACTTGAGCTCAGGAAGTTTGAGCTACAGTGGAACTAGAGCCAACTGAGTAGTCTGAACAATGTCCGGGACCAATGTGATGAGCCCTCCAGAGCAGGAGGCCAGTAGGCTGTCTAGAGAGGAGCAAACTGACCCAGGTCAGGGATGTGAGTAGCTGCTGTACTTTCGCTGGGATAGGAATCTCTAGCCTTAAATAAATAGTAAAACAAATGAAAGGATAGATAAATAAAAATGAATGAATAAATAAATTAGCTAAGCAGATGAATGATTAAATTAATAAATAATCAAATGAATGGATGAATGGAGAGATGAATGAACAAAGAAAGAAAGAAGGAAGGAAGGAAAGAAGGAAGAAAAAAGAAAGGAAGGAAAGAAGGAAGGAGGAAGAAGGAAGGAAGATATAAAGGAAGGAAGAGAAAGAAAGGAAGAAAGGAAGGAATAGAGAAGGAAGGAAGGAAACAAAAAACAAAGAACAAGCCAGTCATATAGCAAAATAAATCATTTACTTACTATATTCTAAGCATTGAGGATATGGTTACAAGCAAGCAAGATAGTTTCTGTCCTCAAGGAACTTACATTCTAATGAGAGAAGGCAGCACACAAAGATTCAATTTGAACTCAGGTCTTCCTAATTCCAGGGCCAGTGTCCTATCTACTCTCAGACCAGAAGGTGCCTACAGTTATCAAAGACCTGACTGTTTTTCTCAGTGAGCTAAGTACCCTCTTTCCTTTCCTAGAAAGAACCCTGTCCAAAGCAGCCAATCCAGTCTGAGAATCTCAAAGCCACTTGTGACTCTTTGTGAGGCCAGCCTGAAGATGCACCATTAACCATCGGTTGTCATACTGACCATGTGCACACACACAGCCCTAAGCTTGTTACTTTATGCCAATTGCTTCAGCTTATTAAGGACATATGGACAAGGGCAGGGTCTCTCTTTGGAGTCAGAGATCAATATCAAGGGAGAAGTCAGGTCTCCTGGGCAGATGTCTACAACTGTCATGAAGAACCCACCCCCACCCTCCCTTATGGGGCAAAGAGGGCCACGTCCTTCTGGCTTCTATCCCGGGTCCCAGCCTCTTTCTGATGCTTCCCTTACACCCTTTCTGTAAAAGCAAATTTAATTCCACAGAATATACAGCCTTTACACTATTAAAACCATATCAAAGCTGGAAGGGACCTTACACCATATAGTATAACATAGCAAAGCTAGTAATCAATCAGCCCAAGACCCTTATTTTACAGCAGAGGAAATTAAGACCCAAAGAGAGGAGTCAAGAGTGAATCAATGGGAAGGCTGGCACTTGAACTGATCTAGACATCCAGGGCTCTCTCCCCACCAACTGGGAACCTCCAACTCCAAAGCCACTTCTAGAAAGAAAAGAAAGTTTGACCTATTGGGGCAGAGCAGTTCTGGCCTATAAAACCTCAAGTTCTTTCTCATCCTGTCTTCTGTTGAGCACCTAAACAAACTGCTTCTTGAATTGGGAGGTTCCCAGTGTCCTTAAACCTTCCTGCCCTTTGCATGTTTCGTGTTGCAGTCACCCTGGCCTCCTCGCTGTGCCTGGAATAGGACACTCCCTGTCCAGACTGCATTTTCACTGGCTGCCCCCATACCTGGAATATTCTCCTTCCTCATCTCCTCCTCCTCCTGATTTCCCTGGCTTCCTTCAGGTCCCAACTGAAATCCTGCCTTCTTCAAGAAACCTTTCTGAGACTTATATGGTCTGATGCTGAGTGAAGTGAGCAGAACCAAGAGGACTCCGTACACAATAACAGCCACGTTATACAATGACTAAGATTGTTAAACTGAACCCTTCTCAGCATCACGAGGATCTAAGACACCTCCAGAGGCCTTGGGATGGAAAATGCTGTCCACATCCAAAGAAAGAACTATGGAAGTTGAATCACTATCACTTATTTTTACCTTCTGTTGAGTTTTGTTTCATCTTTCTGATAGTTCCTCCTATTCGTTTTAATTTTTACTTACAACTTCACTAATGTGAAAATATGTTTCACAGGTATGTAAATGTAAAGCCTATATCAGATTGTGTGCTGTCTTGGGGAGGGTGGGGGGGGGAGGAAGGGGGAGAACAATTTTCAACTCAAAAGCATATGGAAGTGATTGTTGATAAATCAAAATAAATTAATAAAATTAAAAAAAAGAGAAACCTTTCTGGAACTCCTTTAATGCTAGTCACTTCCCTCCGTTAATTCTTTGAAATTTACCCTGTCTATAACTTTCCTGTACCTAGTTATTTGCTTCTTGTCTCTCCCATCAGACTGTGAATTCCTTGAAAGCAGAGGCTGTTTCTTCCCTTTCATTGCATCCCTAGCACTCAGCATAGTTCCTGAACGTGGTAGATGCTTAATAAATGGTTGTCAACTTGTTTAGGGCTGCTGTAGAGGGCATTCATCCACGAGCTGAGGACTGGACTTCTATGGTCTCTTTCCACTTCAGGATGGAGTCTGTGACCCAGAGCAGGGTCCACAAGGCCTTTCCTTTGGGGTCTAAACCCAGCTTTGGATTCAGTCATTCTCTTAAAATCTATTCCCAAGCTAGATAGATAGATAGACAGATAAGATACTTCCCTAACTTGTTCAGCTTAACTCATCTCCCCTTCAAATCTCTCTGGAAACATCTGCCACAATCTACACAGTGCTCACATTAGTAACTCCTGCCCTGGCTTCCAAGGCTCCATTCACCCATACCACAGACCCCCTTCCCCCCCACACAGGGACTTCAATCAGGTACTAAAAGGAATGCCAAGAGCTCCTAGGACAAATAATAATAAATCACATTTATCTAGTGCTTTTTGGTTCACAATTTAAGCACTTTTGTCATAATAGCCTGGTGAGGGACATAGTGCAAGAATCGGTATCCCCATTTTATGGATGAGGAAACCTGGGCACAAAGAAATGAAATGACTTGTCCCTGGACGCAGAGTAAGAAGTAAGGCTGTGAACTGTGTTGCCTCTACACTAGGGGACACGCTTCATCTTAGACTTCTTTAACCCCAAGTCAGATCGGAACTCGGGGGAACCACCTTGACCCTCTTGTGCCCTAGCCACCCCCTGGTTGTGGAGAGAAGAGGGAGCAGCCAGCAGGTGTTAGTGAACCCTAGGGAGAGACCTGCCCGAGGCTGCTGTCCGCGGAAGACTAGAAAACCACTTCTTCCTCGATGCCACCCTCCTGACCCAGCTCCTCTCTTCTTTTCTCCTCCCCCCCCTCACCCCACCCCCGGGACGCATGCAACGCTCTGTCTTCTTGGCATTTATGCGGCTGGAATGTGGAAGCGGGAGCTCGGTAATGACCCTCCAACAGCTGCGCTCCGGGCTAAGTGGGCCGCCCCAACCTCCCCCTCGCCCCACTCCTGCCCCCAGCCCCATTATCTCGGCTGCAGACAGGTTAGCACCTGCTCCCGGCCTGACTTCATCAATTAGCTCCTGTCAGCTCTTGAATGGGCCCCCAGTCAAGACCCCGCCAGGCGGCTCCTCCTCTAGGCCGCCCCTCCCCCGCCCCCATCGTACAGATGGCAGCACCCCCCTCCACCCTCAGCCCCCCACCCTCAGCAGCTGCCCCGCGAATTAGCCACCATGCGGGGGCGGGGGGAGGGGCGGAACAATTGGCCCAGTGTGCGGAGCCCTTCAGGTTGGGGGCGGGGCAGGGGAGCCGAGGGGCACTCACACCTGTGCTGTGCAGATGGCTGGTGGGCCTGGGCGCGGCGGAGCCAGGATGTCCCCCAAGGGACAAAGGAGCCAGGATCTGGGACTCACACTAAAGGGAGCGGCCCCAGAGGAGCATCGGACCATGGGAGTGAGATATGGAAGGAACCATAAAGGAACCTGTGGTCCAACCACCCTCTGCTACGGAGGAGATGACTGAGGACCAGAGCGAGGGTCCAGAGAAAAGGGCCCCAGGCTAGGAGACAGAAGACCCATGTCCTGGCTGTGCCATCACCATGTTGTGTCACCTTGGACAAGTCATCAAAGTGCTCGGTTTCCTCCTCCGTAAAAAGATATTGGATATGAAAGCACTTTTGTAGGGACAATGTTAAATGTATTCAGCATATGTGAACGTAGTAATAGTAATTGGCAGTAATCGTGATAACAGTTTACCTTTCAAAACACTCTCTTCCTATAAGACCAGTAGTATAGGTGTATTGTACAGATAAGGAAACAGCTTCAGAGATGTAAAGTGAATTTCCCAAACTCACACAGACAATAAAGCACAGGAGCTGCCCAGGTCCAGTAATGTAAAGTCTTTCCATAATGTCAAGGTCATCTAGTCCGACACCCTCATTGTATGGATGAAGAAACTGAAGCCCAGAGAGGTTATGACTCTTGCAGAAGTAGGAAGGAGCAGAGACCTCACAGTTCAGTGGAGGGAATACTGGTCTAAAAGTCAGAAAGACCTGGGTTCATATCCCACCTCACTTAGCTGCAGGACCCTGCTCAAGTTATCTAATTACTCTGTGCCTCAGTTTTCTCTTCTGTGAAATGACTGGGTTGGACTCTAAGGCTTCCAAGGTCCCACTGAGTTCTAAATCTATAATTCTATGACTTCAAATTCACTGCTCTTTCTCCTGAATCTCAGAGCTGTAGTGATGGAGAAGACCTTAGAACACAGGGGAAGGCTTAAAGCAACCTTCTGCTCCAACTCCCTAATTTTAAGATAGTTTATAGGGTGATCATTTTACAAATAGGAAAACTGTTGCTACATCTATTTCTGTTTCTGCTTTACTGTCTGTCTGGGAACTAGTTTACAGTTTTTATTTGCCACTATGCCTGCCATCCAGTCATTTACTAAAATCAATGTGTCTGTCTTAGATTATAAGTTCTCGGTCAATGGGGACATCTGTGAGAGTCTGTGTGTATGGTAGTCCCTGCAAATAGACACTTTAAAAGCCCCAACTGATGGTGATGATGATGCTGGGATGAAAAAAGGAACAGTCTCAGACACTTTTCTAGTTATTTCTTTCAACAATGAATCATTATCTCAAAATTCTAACCCTCTTTTGCTCCTGAGAGGCCTGGGTGGGATAATAAAGGACCTGCTTTAGATTTCTCTCATCACCCCCCGACTGAAACACCTACTTCTTTCAGTTGTGAGAGTTTTCGGCCAGCAGCTCAGGTTACCTAAGGGATATTGAGGGCCACGTTTATCTGTAGCCAACAATGCCAAGTAATTTTAAAATGGCTGCAGATGCTTTTTTCTCATGGGACTTTTAATTGTGGGACTGGAAAATCAAAAATACAAAGGTTGCTCTGGAGCTAGGGGTGTTACTGCTTCATGAGATGCTTATAATAGGGCATCTCCCTCGAGCCAGCAATGGACATGGGTTCAAATCCCACTTTTGTTGCTTACTTCATGTGTGACCTTGGGCAATCACTGCTTCTCACTGGCCTAAAGTTCCTCATCTGTAAAATAAGGAAGTTGGATTAGATAGCCTTGAAAGTTTCCTCTGGGCAGCTAGGTGGTACTATGGATAGAGCAATGGCCCTGGAGTCAGGGAGACCTGACTTCAAATCCAGCCTCAGACACTTAATAACTATGACCCTGGCAAGTCACTTAACCCTGTTTACCTCAGTTTCCTCATCTGTAAAATGAGCTGGAGAAGGAAATGGCAAATGACTCCAGCATTTTTGTCAAGAAAACCCTAGATGGGGTCACAAAGAGTTGGATGAGACTGAAACAACTCAACAACAAAAAAAAGTTATCTCTAGCTCTCAATCATATACCCCAAGAAGCCAGAACCGATTTCATAGGTTTTAATGATGTCAAAGCCAGAAGGTTTCTTAGAACATAGAATGTTAGAACTGGAAGGGGGATCTTAGAACATACAATGTCAGAGCTAGAGGAATCTTAGAAGAGTAACAATAGCCTAACATGTATCTGCTGTATTGAGGTTTATAAACCTGATCTCATTTGGTCCTCAAAATAACCCTGTAAGAGAGGTACTGCAAGTATGACTGACCCCATTTTACAGATGAGAAAACTGAGGTTCAGATGAGTAAAATGGGTTGCCTATGATCACACAGCTAGTAAGTGTCAGAGACTAGATTTGGACCCAAGTCTCCTGACTCCAAGTGGGAACTCTTTCCACTATGTAGAGTTGCTTCTCATGGAATGTAGAATGTTAGCATTGGAATGTTCCTTAGAACATGGCATTTCAGAACTGGGATGGATGGCCCTTAGAATGTAAAACACAGATACTGAATCTGGAAAAAAATCTTACAATATAGGAATTTAGAGCAGAAAGGGATCTTAGAGATCACCTTTTCCAACACCCCCTTTTTATGTCTTATTAGATGTGTCTTACTCTAACTCTCTGAGTCTCATTTGCTTCATCTGTAAAATGGAGATACAATATTTCTTAATTTCTTACAGGCAGGGAATATGGATCAGGTGATCTCTCACTAACATCTAAGAGTCTATAAAGGCTTCACCCACCTAAGAAAGATGTGCCAAGCTAATTATTAGAGCCAGCATAAATAAAATGTTAATCCTCATCAACAGATTAAAATGAGAAATGTTTAAACCAGAGATCCGCTGGGCAATAAAAACAATTGGGTTGTTTCTTTGTAATTTGATTGTGCATATGAGCCCAGGAACCTCTCTTACAGCTTTACAAATCTGCGATAATTTCCTTCAGCTTTTCCTTTTATGGCCGCATCGTTAAATTCACGTTGAGTTCTTAAAACAAAAAATGGCTAAAACAGATGTGGCTCTTAAAGTTACAATATGAATTTTACAACCCTGGTTTTTATGACAGTGAAGTAAACTTCAGCCACAAGGGTCAGAGACAAGAAAAATGGGGCCAGATTTCTGAATACAGGCTTGGGGAGGAGTGTGTGTGTGTGTGTGTGTGTGTGTGTGTGTGTGTGTGTGTGTGTGTGTGTGTATGTTGGAGGGGTAGAGGAAGGAGATGGGAGGGGAGAAGGGAAGGACACAAATCCAGAAGGACAAAGGCAGGTAACAACAGGACAAACTTCTGAATACCCACTGACTTCCTCAGCAATCAGAAGCGGAAGGAGACCAACTGTAAAAGCTCCTGTACAGTTCAATCAGAGTTTTGCAACCAAAGTCAAATGGTGATTGGTAAATGGATCCACAAAGGAATGCTGAAGCCATACCTTGGTAGGGCTGTCAAGGACCTTAGAATATGGAACACAGAATGTCAGAGTTAGAGGCAATATCATGGAGTCCACCAGTCTCTTTTTGCAAATGAACAAAGTTCTAATGGAGGAATCAAAGTTATATGTAAAGAGAATAAGTCAAAAGACCTGAATGTGAATCCTACTTTATAACTGCGTGACCACGGGCAAGTCACTGGACCTCTTTGGGCCTCAGTTTCCTACTGTGCAAAATCAGAAGCTGGACTTGATTCTCTAACAGAAGAGCAAAGAGATCAAAGTTGGAAGGGACCTTAGAAAGCATCAAATCTAAATTTCTCATTATATCAATAGGGAAACAGCCCCAGAGAAAATAGATGAATTCCCTAAAATCAAATAAAATGTCAGTGGAATAAGTGAAATTAGAACCTAGGGATCCTGTCTCTTAATGAAATCATTTAGATATTCCCAAATACTGAATTTCTACATTAATTTAATAATGTAATGGGAATGGTGCTAGACTGGGATTGGAGGAATTTGGGTTATAGTCTCAGCTCTGTCACTTAATTCCATGGAACTAAACCTCCCTGTTTCTTGGTTTCCTTATCTGTAAAATAAGGGAATTGGGTTAGTTGGCCTGGAAGGTACTTCCCAGCTTTAAAATCCAGTGTAGTAAGGACCACAAAATTCTCCCCTTCTCTTGACAGTTATCTCTACCAGGAGTGGCTGGCTCCACCCCATCCCACTCCATTCTGGTAACCTTTCCAGAGAACCAGACTAGAGTAATTTCCATTACCTGACTCAGTTGCCCCTGAGGAAGATGAGAGACTGTTTGCTGTCACGCTTTAGCTTTCTTTGCCCTCCACTCCTGTGGCCCCTTTCTACTGGTGAGTTCCTCTGGGAACCTCCATTTTCAGAAGGATCCCAGATCAGTCATCCTTTAATCTCTGAACATGCCCCTTTCTTCCTCTGTTCAGCTTCCTTTTGTGGGTTGTCTTCTCCCATTAGAATGTAAGCTCCTTGAGGGCAGAGATTGTCTTTCTTTTTACTTGTATACTTGTATCCTCAGCACTTCACATAAAACTTGGCATATAGTGATCTCTTAATTAAGTGTTTGTCAACCTGACTTGTCTAGTGCTCTCCTTTCAGAAGATGTGGGGTAGGAATCAGAAATACTTGAAAAGATGTTCCCACAACCGTGGAAGAAGACTTTTCTGTTGAAGGTCGGCCTGTGGGACCCAGTCATATCACCACAGCCGGTTTAAGTAGCAGTTGATGACCTAGGGGCTTTAAAAAGAGCGGTGACACTGTGGGAGCTGAGGCTTCAATATAATCCTTTGCTTATCCAGCTGCTTGAGAGTTGGCACCATCCCCTGGAACATCCTGAATAACAGGACAGTAGAGTATCTAAAAGGAGTTGCTGGTGAAGGAGCAAGACATTGGCAGAGCACCAACAGGGGGCAGTCCTAGAGATAGCTGCTGTTCAACAACCAGTGCCCTGGCAAAACATCAACTTGAAGGATTGGAACCCAAGTCCTTTCTCTTTTATAGGGTCCTGGAAGAGGAGAGGAAGCCTCTTAATGCTCTTGAGCTCCATTTTAAGTTCTTTCTGTGTGTTTTAAAACGGTTCTGTTTTGAAGCCTTGTGATACTGATTGTTTGAAAGGGGAGCTGGCGGCCACTCTTGGGGAAATGTCAGATACTGAAGTTCCCAGGTTCCATCTCAGAGTAGTCAATAAGCCAAAGAAGTGAGAGTTCAATAGAGTATACTCATGACCTTTGTGTTTGGGTTACACTGGTGATCCATCTGGGATTGAGCATGGGAAGACTTTGTCTGAATTTTCCAATTTAACAGTTTACAGTGAGTACTCAGAGAATCAACATGTATAGCCAGAAAAGACCCTACAGGTGGTATTGCCCAACACCTTCATTTCACAAATAAGGAAACTGAGACTGAAAAGCAAATTGACTTGCCCAAGTTATACAGATACTAAGTGGCAGAGCAAGAATTAAAAACTAAGATCCTCCGTCTCCAAATCCCTTTCCGCTGCACTGGGTTGTTACGGGCTTCATTCGGGAAGAAAAGGTGCCTACAAGCTCAGATCTCCCTCTTCATCTCCTGTTCTGTAGGCATCTGTTTACCAGCAGCTTCTGCAGACTCCTTCTTAGTTATACTGACTGTTGCCATTTGCTCATTCCTATTATCATGGACTAGACTAGCTCTACTGAGATCAGCTTCCTCCCAGGAAGAACCATAGAAATGGGAGTAGGACCGCATCTCCTTGCTGCTGGCTTGTCCCATCAACTCCCACAGCTTCCCCTACCCCTGACCCCCGCTGCCCTCTTGTCAGTCCAGCTGTTGACTCTTAGCTTCCTCTGACCCCCATGTCCATACACGCCCGTCTAGCTGTCTGGCCTGGTCCCAGCTTCTCACACCACTCTGTGACTTCACCAACAGCTAAGTGTTCATCATGCTCACACTTGTCACAGTCTCAGAGACATTATAGAGTAGTAGAATGAGCACTCCGACTGGAGTCAGCAGACCTTTGCTTGAACCTAAGATCTGCTGTGTCACCTAAGCCCCTTCTCCTCTCTGGGTCACAGATTCCTTGTATGTAAAATGAGGGGAACAGAATTAGGTGACTTAGCTCTGAATCTTACCATCTACAATCTTCTTTATGTAGAAGGTAATGTCCAATGTAGGATAATAGAAAGGACACTGAGTTCTAATCTCAGCTATACCTTAATTAAGGCTGTCTGCCATTTACCAGCTTGTGACTTTAAGAGAGTCACTGCCCATCTCTGGGCTTCAGAAGGAGAGGGCTGGATTAATTGATGGCTTTTAAGCTCCCCTTCTATGTATGACAGTAATGTGGGCTGTGTGTCTATGTAGAGGCTATCTCAGGTGACAACAGAGTGGCTTCAGTATTAGTAGCAGCCCACACTTGCTCATTCTCTTATCTTCCTTAAACCCACAGGAAGATGGGGCATCTCTCTACAATGAACCTGCAATGCAGCTAGTTACCCCTGAGGTAGAACTACGCTCAGGAGTTTTCTCTGACACGTGCTCCAAAGAGTATCTCTATGCAAGCAGCCCTGCCAAGTCACCTGTTTCAAAAGATCTAGGCAAAGATTTTTTTTTAATTTTTTTAAGGCAATTGGGATTAAGTCACTTGCCCACAGTCACACAGATAGTAAGTGTCAAGTGTTTGGTCTGAGGCCAGATCTGAACTCAGGTCCTCCTGACTTCAGGGCCAGTGCTCTAACCACTGCACCACCTAGCTGCCCCCAAAGTAGGAATCTTTGCTGACTGGGTTCAGAATTCTGAATTCCAGCCTTTGGGTAATATAAAATTATAACTCAGAGTGGTAAAAAAAAATTAGGATAATTTATAGCTCTAGAGACCCCCACTCCTGTATCTAGAAACCTCTCTAGTTCAGTCTCAACTCTCTATATTTGAATAACTAAGCAAGCAATTTTCAGTGTCTCAGCAACGACACGGCAAAAAAACTTGCAAAAGAAATCATTAGGTTCTCTCTTCCAAGAGGCTTTTACCTACTTATTACTCATTTCCTCCTTCTATACTAGCAAGCAGTGGAAGGGGAGTAAGGGGATAAAGGAGATCCCAGGACCCGAACATGAAAAGTGAGAGCAATGAAACAATGGAAGTGCCTGAGGTCACAGTGACCTCCTGGCCTTCCTCACCCGCCATCATCACTGTTCTGCTCCATACTTTCATTTCTGCACACTGATCTATAGACCAGGTGGTGAGTTGTTAGAGCACTGGACCTAGAGTCTACAAGACTGGAGTTCAAATCCCACTTCAGACTCACCCTTGCTCTGTGACTCTGGGAAAGTCATTTAACCACTGTTTGCCTCAGTTTCCTCAACTGTGAAATAGGGATAAGCACCTACCTCATCGGGTTGCTGTGAAGATCCAATGAAATAATATTTGTCAAGCACTTAGCACGGTGCCTGGAACCTTAGCAGGCACTTCATAAATACCTGTTCCTTCTTCTTTCCTTTCTTTATCACTACCTCTACCTGTGTCCAGCTGCCACAGTAATCAGTGGTAGCACCAACAGCAATACACACTCACTAGCAACGATGTGGACCTCTGCCAGTTTCCCATTTCTCCCTCCTTGCTCCTGGCCCCCAAATCAAGTCCAAAGAAGGCAAAGAAGAAAGGGCCAACCTGAGCACCTGCACAAAAAATCTCTGATTTTCCCACATAGGGCTTTAACTCTGCTGTGCTCAAGCTATCCAGCTCCCAAATGTCTCCCTGATGCAGTTTCCCTTTTGGGAACTAAAGGTCTCTGAAGCGCTTATACTCTGTCAACTGATCAGTCAACAACCTAGAGATGAAATACATCACAGATCCTCATGCTGTATGTGATTCCAGATCCCCAGCTCTTCTATTGCCTCTAGAGGGATCAGTACTAGAATCCAGAGACAGAGTAGCTGGTGGTCCTCCAGTGTCCCAATAGCAATAACAAACATTCATTAGTTGCCTACTGTGTGCAGAGAGTCCATGGAGAAAAGCAGATTGGTTATATCTTTCAATGACAGCAAACTCTTGTGAAGCAAATCATTTTTTAAATTAATTTATTTTGAATTATCAACAATCACTTCCATAAGCTTTTGAGTTTTAAATTTTTCTCCCCCTCCCTCCCCACCTCCCTTCCCAAGATGGGGCACAATCTGATATAGGCTATACATATACATTCCTATTAAATATATTTTCACATGAGTGATGTTGTAAGTAAGAATTAGAACCAATGGGAGGAACCACTAGAAAGTGGAAACGAACTACGACAGAAGAAAAAAAAATAGCAAATAGTATGCTTTGATCTGCATTTAAACTCCATAGTTCTTTCTTCTTTGTGGGTAGCATTTTCCATCATGAGGCCTTTGGAGATGTCTTAGATCCTTGTATTGCTGAGAAGGGTTAAGTCTATCAATATTAGTCATCACACAGCGTGGTTGTTACTGTATACAACATTCTCCTGGTTCTGCTCACTTCACTCAGCATCAGACCATACAAGTCTTCCCAGGTTTTTCTGAAGTCAGCCTGTTCATCATTTCTTACAGCACAATAGTATTCCATTACATTCATATACCAGAACTTGTTCAGCCATTCCGCAATTGATGGACATCCTCTCGATTTCCAATTCTTTGCCACCACAAAAAGAGCTACTATAAATATTTTTCTACATGTGGGTCCTTTTCCCATTTTTATGCTATTGCTGGGTCAAAAGGCATGTGTGTTTTTATGGTTCTTTGAACATAGTTCCAAATTGCTCTCCAAAATGGTTGGATCATTTCATAACTCTACCAACAATGCATTAGTGTTCCAATTTTCCCACATCTTCTCCAGCATTTGTCATTTTCCTGTTTTGTCATGTTGGCCAATCTGATAGGTGTGATGTGGTAACTCAGAGTTGAAGCAAATCTTATTAACTTTGAGTGTGATCTGTAGGCCAGTCCTAGGTTAGGCCCTCAAAGGATAGAGATGTAGTTTCTGTTCTTGGAATTATCATCTACTAGAAGGAATAAGACACATGTGTGCCTATGACAAGTAGAGAACAATACAAGACGCTATATCACAAAATTCAATTTATATGGATCCAATAAGCAATTATTAAGCATTCATTATGTGCATAAAAATCAGTCTCTGTCCCCAAGGAACATATTTTAATAGAAGGTAATACCATAGATAGGTTAGTACAAAATACGTATGTAGTAAAGGCAAAGTGGTTTGGGGTAGCAGAAGTGGGTGGGGGAGGTGGAGCAGCAGTCAGGAAAGGCCTTGTGTACGAGGTAGGATTTGGACCTAGCCTTAAATGAAGCTAGAGATTCCAAGAGGCAGAGTGAGGAAGGTCCTTCATGCCAGACATGGAAAGCAGCCTCTACAAAGACTTGAGGCAGGAAATTGAGAGTTGTCTATGGAAAGCAGAAAATAGAGCAGTTTGGCTGGGATATAAAATGTATAGGGGAATGAGAAATTAGTCACATTCTGGCTTTTCTAAATCCTGTAGGATTTCAGAGAAGGCAAAAATCCATGTAGATAAAAATAATAATAATAAGTTACATTTCCATAACATTTCTCCTACCTCTGAATCTAGGATTCCTTAATCAGGATAGCTTTTTAATTGCTCCCAAACACTTTCTCATATTTGATACTCAAAGAATCAAAAGCTAGAAGTGATCTTATAACACAGAATGTCAGAGCTTGGAGGTTTATCTGGTAGAAACTGCTTCATTTTAGAGCCAAGCAAACTATGTCTCACAGAGGGAAAGTAGGTCACACAGAGAGTAAATAGAAGAGTCGGGATTTGAACTCAGGTCCTCTGACCCCAAACCCAATGTTCTTTTCACTTGGCTACCCTGCATGATTTCATTTGAGTCTCACAATACCTCCACGAAATTTTGAACTTGGGGTGGAGCCTTAACAAGGATCATGGTTCATACCTAGAAGCAATGTCAATCAATAAAAAAGCATTTATTAAGTGCTTATGTGCCAGGTACTGTGCAAGATACTAGAGATACAAAGATAGGAACAAAACAATTTTTGCCCGCTGAGATCAGATTCTACAATGGAAGACAGTATGCATATATAGGTATATACAAAACCTATACAAACATTGATGTGGAAGTCCTTAGAAGCTGAAAGAAGAAAGGCCTCACATACTAGAAAGTGACCAGAAATGAACTTTTCCCATCACCACACCTCACTAAAATCTCTTACTTAAGCACAGAGAAGCTGTGAGCTGCATCTGAAGAGGAGATTAGACATACCTGTAAAATCACAGGTCCTTGAAATGTTGAAGTTAGTATATATACCATAACCCCTCAATAAGCTCTAAGCTCTATGAGGCCGGGGATTTATCTGTCTTAACTTTGTATCTCTTCCAACACCAGCATGGTGCTTAATAAATGTGAAGCTTTAGGTGCTTAATAAATGTTTATTGAATTTTCTTTGGTCTTTCCGGTTCAGAGCCAAAAAATTGATGGCATAAGTAGTATACCCATTTTACACTGAGGAAACTGAGATTTGATCAGTCAACAAGGTTTTATTAAGCGTTTTCTATGGCGCTAAGGATACAAAGAAAGGCAAAATCAGACCTTCGTCTCATATTCTGGAGTGGTCTAACACAATGAGCAAAGTAGTAGAGCTTGAGTTTGCCCCTGGTTCTTCTGGCTCCAAGTTTCCTAGTCCACTAAACCAAGCAAAGTCTTCTTTGCATGGACAGAGGGGAACAGGGAGGGTATTCTGGCTGAGAGACAGAATGGGAACAAAGGCAGAGAGGTTGCATTATATTCGTTGGTAAGGTGCAAGACCACTGGGTCTTACTATCTGCCTTGACACCAAATCCTCAGGACCAGTGGGCCTTGCCATCAACCCCACTTCCACACGCACCATCTCCTCCAATTAGAAGGTGAGCTCCTCAAGAGCTGAGACCACCTCACTTTTTCAGTTTGTATCCACAGGGCTTAACACAGTTCTTAATAAATGTTTTTTTCATTAATTCCCTGTGAATGAGGAGATGGTGAGGAGAGCATCCTGAGTGAGGCTGAGAATGTTGTCCCAGCAGAGTCTTTAGAGAGAGAAAATGGGAAGGAATGAGCTGTGGGCTGTATGTGGTCACTGAAGGAGGTAAGGGAGGTCAGTGGTTAGGTACATTCTGTCCCCTGACAGCTTCTGCCTCTTCCAGGCCGTCTTGATGATGCAGAAGAACCAGAGGAGGCCCGCTCTCTTTTTCCCGCATATTTCCTCTTGGGAGCTGGGGCTCTTAGAAACACACACACACACACACACACACACACACATACTCAGAGGCTCCCTAGAATCCAGGAGAAGGTGCTGCCAGTCTGCTACAAAGCTAAAAACGCCTGTATTGTTTCTTTTCTTTGGAAGGCCACAAAGAACAGGAAAAGAGAGTTTTTCTAGATTTGCCAAAAATTAAGTCATTCCTTGCTGATACAAACAATTTCTCGGGTTACTGTTTTGGGCTCAGAAACGCTCAGGAATTGCGTAGAGCTTGAACTCCTCAACCCCGAACTCTGACCTTGCTCCCCGGTCTGCCCGGCCCTGTGGGGGCTATTCTCCTGAACCCCCTCCCTGCTCTGATACCATGGAGAAGTTTCCGGGCCACAGCATGGGTGAAACTGGTGTGAGCTCTACTCAGGGTTAACATGGCTGAGAAACTCTCATCCGGAACCTCAGGAACAGATTTTCTCTGGTCTTTCTCCCTGTTCCTGAGTTGGACTCAGTGGAGGGAGGCCTGGCCCCTTTCCAAAAGCACATGGTTAGACTTGAGTTAATTGCTGCTTAAGTAAATACACAGAAGTCAGAAAGACTCCTCTCTAAAGATCTGTGAATAAACAGGGCCCAGATTAGCAGAGCAAACTCCCCACACCACTATGTGGGATTATGGGTCTTTCCATCAAGGACAGATCTTAGAACATCAACAAGCCAATTCCCCTGCTTATAGGCTGAGCAATAGGACATCCACACTAGACAGATGGGTATTGCAGCCTGTTCTTGGGTTTTTTGGGTTTTTTTTTTTTTAGTGAGGCAATCAGGGTTAAGTGACTCACCCAAGGTCACACAGCTAGTACATGTCAAGTGTTTGGTCTGAGGCTGGATTTGAACTCAGGTCCTCCTGACTTCAGGGCCGGTGCGCTATCCACTGTGCCACCTAGCTGCCCCACAGCCTGTTCTTGATAGGTGGCGCCATAGTGCATAGAGTACTAGGCCTGGAGACAGGAAAATTCATCTCTCTGAGTTCAAATCCAGCATTAGACATCTACTAGCTGTGTAACCCTGGGCAAGTCACTTAACCCAGTTTGCCTCAGTTTCCTCATCTCTAAAATGAGCTGGAGAAGGAAATGGCAAACCACTCTAGTATCTTTGCAAACCAAGAAAACCCCAACCGGAATCACAAAGAATCAGACATGACCAAACAACAAACAGCAAAGCTTTATAGGATGGTGGTATTTAGAGGTAGAACGGACTCCCATTAGTTGGTCACCTAGCATTGATTAGCTCCTACTAAGTGTCAGGAACTGGAGATACAAAAAAAGGGCAAAAAACACTTCTGGCTCTCAAGAAGGTCACAATCCGATGGAGACCAGTGCAAACAACTATGTACAAATAAGACTTACCCAGAATAAATTAGAGATAGTCTCAGAGGGAAGGCATTAAGATTAAGGAGGACTGGCCAAGGTTCCTTACGGAAATTGAGACTTTAGCCGAGACTGAAAGGAAGCCAGAGAAGCCTGGAGTAGAGATGAAGAGGTAGAGAGCTGGGGGAGGAGGGGACACAGCTCAGAATCAGGAGAGGGAAAACCATATTCATGGGTATAGTCCAACTCCCTATATTTAGATATTGGAGGAATATTTGAGGTCGTTAAGTCCATCCCCCATGTCACCAAAGAGGAAACTGAGGCCCAGAAAGGCATAGCATCTTGTCCATTGTCATAAAGCTAGTATCTGAAGCACGATTCAAACCTAGGTCTTCCTGACTCCAAGTCCAGTGTTAATCCAGTGCTCTGTCCTGCCTTTCTCAGGTCAAGGATGAGGAACAAGGGACCCAGAGAGCTTAGGAGCCTTGCCCCAGCCAGATCACACAGGTAAGATACGTCACAGAGGCAAGACCTGAGCTGTGTGTGCCAGGGGCAGGGTAAGGATACTTAGGAGAAAATCATATTATGTATTTTTCCCTTGCATTTGAATCCTAGCATCAATTTACATGGGGAGTAGGGATGGTGGGGTAATGCTGGAAGGAGGGTGGGCTAACCCATTGATTAAATGTACAAAAGCCCCAAGCATTTTTCTTGTCATCCCTGCTGGGAGCACCACCTCCTCCCACGTCCCTGACCAAAGCTCAGAGCCCAGGGCAAGGGTTCTTAACCTTGCTTCTGTGAAGGAGCAGACTCCTTCTCAGATCATGTTTTTAAATACATAAAGTACATAAAATTACCAAGGAAACCAATTATATTGAAATAAAGACTTTTTTTTTCCTATTCATGTTCACAAACTCCCTGAAGTCTACCCACAGAGCCCTTGCTGATCCATGGATCCCAGGTTAAGAAACCTTAATTAATGAGAAGGGCCAATTCTGAGTTTTCCAAAGGAGAGCTCTGCTGGCCCGGGCATGTCTTATAGGCTAAACCTCTGATTGGGGCCACCCAAATGCTTTTACAGAGCTGAAAGGACCAAATCACACCTTTTTGGGGGGCTTGAAGTAGGCTCTCTCTAAAACTTGGCGAGTGAGACAGAGAGGGTGAGAAGGAAGGAACATCACAGAGCTTTGAGATCCGACCTACACCATATTCTTTCCTTAAGACGCTCCCCTCTCATGGTCAAAGCTCTAGAGAGCCATTGTATAATCCTGTGGGTGAGTTCTGTCCCCTTCCTCTCCTCTTTCCCTCATCTATGGGACTGTGTCCTACAAGTTTGGGAGACAGCCAGGCCCCTTACACATCTGTTTAATCTGTTCTTGGAACCCCAAGGCGGTCTTTCACTTGAAGCTGCAGGCACATGATACCATGTCTGTGCTGAGTGTGAATAGGCTGAGGACAGGATGAGCTTTAGGAAATTGAACTCATCAGGACACATAGCACCAAGAAAGAGACTTGGAGTGGTCCATATAAACTCACCGCTTAATAATAATCATTGACATGTATATGTGCGTGTGTATACATATGCAGCACTTTACAAAGTGCTTTCTATACATTATCTCATTTGATTCTCACAACAACCCTGTGAGTAGATGATTTAAGCATTATCACTCCCATTTACCAGGTCAAGAAACTGAGGGTCTGAGAGCGGAAGCGCTTTGTGTCGTCTTGCACAGCTGCTAAGTGGCTAAGCTGAGACTCAAACCCAGATCCCTCAACTCCAAATTCAGGAACACCAGGATTCATTCTCTCCTTTCCTCCTCACTCACGGAGTCCAGCGCAATCTAGGAAGCCCAGGGTTGGACAATAGCATAGGCTCAGAGGGCTGTTTGAGAGTTGAAAGCACAGGCACTGTCCCATACAAAAAGCCAAGATTATGGATTCTAGTCTCTTCTATGCCACTAATTTAGTCACTTGCTTTTTTTCTGAACTTGAGCTTTCTCCCCTATAAAAGGGGAAAGTATACACATAAATAAAATACATAGAAGGGCACACAGGCAGCATAGAGAAAAGGGCACTGGTGAGTCAGGAAGACCTGAGTTTAAATCCTGCCTGAAGATATTCACTTGCTATATGGCCCTGGGCAAGTCACTTAATCCAGGACAGTCAAATTCAAATAGAATGGAGGACCACTAACCTATACATAAGTATCCTTGCAGGCAGCATATTGACTTAGTTTTAAAATGTAATGTTACTATGCTTCATTGTGTTTTTATTTATTTTTTTTAAATAGTCCCCAATTACATTGGCCACATGCCTGACACCTCTTTTTTAACCTCCCAGCCTTAGTTTCCTCATCTGTAAAATGGAGATAATAATAGCACTTACCTTGTGGGGTTGTTATGAGAATCAGACTAAATGACACAAAGTGTTTTTTAAGCACTATATAAATGCTAGCTGTTACTAGTCCTTTGTTTTCGAAGAGGACAATGACTCAAGCAGTGATGTCTTCTTGACTTGCATGCGATCTGGATCTAAGGGCAGCAGAGCTGCCCAAAGTCCTCAAGTCTCTCTTCTAGAGTTAGTGAAGTCCAGCGGCAGGACAAAAGTCAAGACAACTGGAATGGCCCACGATGCTGTGGGTGACCTTGGCATCTTCCATATCTGACCAAGCTCTAAGTGCTCCCCGGCATCTGCTTCAGCCGCCTTCGTGGCATTGGAACAAATTATTCTCATCTGCCCATTCCCCCTGGGGAAGTCTTCACATGCTTGGGGTAGACATCCCCCTAAACTCACCAGTGGATTTGAGGCCTGTCGGTTGCCCTCAACCTGGTTTAACACGTCTGCCAAGGGGGTTTTACCAGGGTATGGCTGCTGCACATGCTATAGCTCCATGGAGCCTTAGGAGAGAGTTGGGTGACAGGTAGACACCAAGCTACTATTAGCTACTATTATTAAAATGAGGAGACTGAACTAGATGGTCTCTCCCTAAGGTCACTCCCAACTCTAAGATACTATGATCATATGCTAAAACCCACACCCAGAGCTGGGCTTGGGCTCAGATATTGGGCTCCCTGGGCGTAACCGTGGATGCGAGCCTTCATTAAGACAGGTTACTTGACTTCTTAAATGCTACTAATTATCTGCTATTTCACCAGTTTGAGGCTATTTTACTCCCTCATTTGGGATGCAGTCCTCCAAGGACTTCTAAGATGTCTACCAGCTCTAAATCTGTGATCAAGCCATCACAAAGCATTTCTAGAGTACCTACTGTGTGCCAGGCACAATGCTGGGTACCAGTCATACAACAGAAATGAAGTAATCCCTGCCCTTGATATTTCATTCTATTAAGGGAGACTATGTTGACATATGGAATTATATACAGAATATGTATGTCCCAGGGGTTTGGCATGTGCCTAGACCACCTAAAATGGTGACATCCACAGGGAAGATGCTGGGGGACCTGATTCTGAGAAACAGGAGAACAAGTACACAGGTGGACATTCAGCACTGTTCTACCACGTGGTTGGGACTAGCTTTTTCCCATTGGCTGCATAGCTAGAACTGTCACCATCTTCAGAACTGTCTGACTGAGGACAAACTGGGTTTTTCTTTCATTTGCAGCTGAGAGTGAAGGGCTACTTCATTCATAGCAGATAATACCATGTGGTAAAGCAAGCGGGTTTGAGAGCCACCTCCTTTTTCCCTTTTAAGCCATGTGACCCTAAGGTTAGGCCTTTTTCACTTTGTCATTTTCAGTTCTAGTATGGTGTGTGGAGTCCCCATCACCAGAGTTGGAGCCATAAGGATCCAGGTGCTGCAGCCACCCCAGTAGCAAAGCCCTGGAGAACAAGGATCTGGGGACACGAATATAGGGGGACTTAGACTTGGTTGTACTAATGCCATGTAGGAACTGAGTTTAGCTGTGAGCCTAATCTCCCTCCCATTCCCATTCCCAGGTGATAAGGAATTATGTCCCCAGTGTGTTGGGGGAAATGTTTCGAGTATATGCTATATCTCTAGAGTAAATGTCCCTTTGTAAAAGCTAATTCAATGTTAAATGGTTAAATGGAACTGGGGTATTAACAGGGGCACACTGGCAAATGTTTAACAATCATCTCTGGGGGGAAAATGTACTGGACACACTTTAAAATTCAATCTGCATTATTAATATTTTCTCCATCCCTTTCTTAAGTCTAGACAATCAACAAAATAATAATTAAGCTTTGATTTGTAGGATGGCTCTTGGGACCTGGCACCAGCAAATCCTGGGGTACAGTCACCAGGCCCCTAAAAACAGGGGATACAATCTAGGGAGAGCTTGAGGCAGTGGAAGAGAAGAGAACTCTCCAACCCTTTCAGGGTGCCAAAGAACATTGAAGGAGTAGGGGGTGAGGGAAAATGGGACCAGAGCAACCCATGTTGTATTTACAAAATAAATAGCTGGTGTGGGAATCAGGAAAGACTTCATATAGAAGGTAGTGTTTGAGCTGTCTTGAAGAATCAATCAAAAAATATTTATTAAGTGTTTACGTTATACCCTGGTACTGTACTAGGGATTGGGAATACAAAGGAAAAAATGAAGCTGTCCCTGTCCCCAAGAAGCTTACCAGGGGAGGTAACTATATAAATATATAGGATCCTATGATCTTCTACATCTTAATAGACAGTTTCATCCCCCAGTGTTCCATCTTTGGGACCTGAGCTGTTTTGCATTTAATTAATGTGGTTCTGGATACAAGATGGTACAGTTCTTACTGGAAGCCTCACAGCCTGGCAGGACATCTCAGAGCTTTTCTTCAGTTTCTGTAGCTTTTGAGAATCCAAAGTCTTTTTGCCAAGTAAACCATTTGACTACCCCAAAGTACATAGGTATTGGCCCAAACAGAAGTTGTATATTTCTCCAATTCAACAAACATCAAATACTTCCCATGTGAAAGGCACTATATGAGGGACTAGTAATACAAAGGCCAAGCCAATTAAAACAAACAAACAAAAAACCCAATCCCTGCCTTCAAGGAGTTTATGTTCTATTGAAGATACGGCGTGCACAGAGACAAGTGAATACAAAGTAATTTCTATCAAACGTTTAAAAAAACATCAATACAATATATTTTTTTCTTAAAAACTGAGTGAAAAAAACCTACTCTACCAAATTCCTTTCATGAGACAAATGTAGTACTAATATCTAAACCAGGCAAGTCTAAAGCAAAGAAAGAAAACTATAAAACGGCATCATTAATGAATATAAATTCAAACGTTTTAAATGAAATCTTGTCAAACAGGAAAGGGATCATTAATAACTGAGGGAGGGGGGAATCAGGAAAGATTTTATGTAGGAGGTGACTCCTGAGCTAAGCTTTGAAGAAAGCTAGGGATTCTACAAAGTGGAGAGTGAGGCTTGGGGGATGGAAAACCTATGCAAAGGCCCAGAGGAGGAAGGTAGGATGTAGGGACCAGAAAGTTATCTAGATTGGCTAGAACGTTGAAAGCAAGGGTAGAGTAACTAGGGATTTTTCCACCTCTGACTTGTCTAAAACATTAGCGTGGTCTATAATCAGCATGCAATTTTTTAGTAAATGTCTATTTTTTTTCATTTCTCATTTTAGGTAGGTTTCCTATCCTTGGGGTGCAGTGTGATGATATCTATGTGCCACAAGCAAAAGAAACATAAAAAACAGACATTTTTATTTTTCAAAAATCCTAATACAAGTTCTCCATCTCTCAGTCAGCTTGTTTGACTGCTCTGCTCCCAAGTGGCTAACGACCTTGCCTTACCCATGGGTCTGCCTCTGCCTACTCTACTGCCTGAGCCTCCCTCTGAGTTAATTGGGTGCCTAGGAAACTGAGCCTTATCTTGAAAGCCCTTCAAATTTGAGGACACCTGAGTTAAAATCCCAGCTCTGAGTGACCTTGAACAAGTCTCTCTCCTGTCCTGGGCTTCATTTCCTCCTTCTGTTAAACAAAGGGGTTGTACTAACTGGTTTCTAAGGCCTCCTCTAGCTCTAAGACTCTGATCTTACGAAGGACACATAGAACATCCCGTGGTGGCCACTCCACGCCAAGGACTTCCTCCCTTTGGCAGCAGTCTCCAGGTGAGTCAGGAAAGGCTGCTGGCAGCCGGGTCACTTAGTAACAAAGAGATTAGCTGCTATGAGGGAAAGTCACCTGGCCGCCTCCTCTTGCAGCCTTGAGAGAGGGGGGCAGATTGAGGAGAGATGCCAAGATCATGAGGCCATGCGACCACTGGGGAGCGGCAAGAGAGTCCAGGCTCCCGCTCTAAGGGGCTCAGAGCATGTGATTAAACAACTGGAGAGATTTTGGAGCCAACTGTAAAAGTGTCTTTAAAGGGAGGAGTCCCAAAAAGCCTAGAGAGGACTTAGCTTAGCACAGGGTTGGCCTCTACCTTCATGCCTTCGTGGAGGTACTGGGGTGCCTTCAGTTTCTTTTTTTTGGTTTTGCCTTTTGTCTTGTCTGTTTGGTTTTTGCCATCCTTCATCTCCCTGGTACTTATCAGCACAGTGCCTGACACGGGGTGAGCACTTCATAAATGCTCATTTCTTTCCTTCATTAGCAACATCCCACCCTTCCCCCAACTCTTCTTCTATCCCAAATGCCAAATGTCTTTAGTTAACTCATTTTCCCTTTCTGGGCCTCAGTTTATTTATTTGCAAAATGAAGGTTTGGATACCATTATCTCTAAGGGCTCTTCTGGGGTTCTATGTTCTATGGCCTCTCCGAGCTCTGACATTCTGTGTTCTAAGGGGCTTCTGGTTCCAGTGGTCCTCCTGGCTTTGGGATTCTGTGTTCCATGACCCCTCCCAGCTCTGACATTTTATGTTCTAAGGACCTCCCAGTCTGACATTCTGTGTTCTAAGGGCCTTCTGGTTCCGACATTCTAGGTTCCAATGGCCTGCCTGGCTTTGGTATTCTGTGTTCCATGACCCCTCTCAGATCTGACATTTTATGTTCTAAGGACCTTCCAGCTCTGACATTCCATGTTCTACTGCCCCTCCTAGCTATGAATTCTATGACTCCATGACCTAATGCCACCACTAACATGAATCCAGCCCAAGGGGGACGGTCAGCCCCATTTCTTTCCTGGCCCCAATCCAGCGCTCTTTCTACTGCATTGGCTTATAGATGAGGACACTGAGGCTGAGCAAGGTTAAACAATTTGTCCAAAATCACGCATGGTTAAGGGAGCTTGAACCTAGGTCTTCCCATCCCAAGCCCATACTATATCTAGTGTTTGTCTTCTACCATCATGTACCTGCTTTAGTCCAGTTGAACCAGTCCAACTTACCCATGGGTCTGCCTCTGCCTACTCTACTGCCTTAGCCTCCCTCTGAGTTAATTGGGTGCCTAGGAAACTGAGCCCTATCTTGAAAGCCCTTCAGATTTGAGGACACCTGAGTTGGTTGAAAAGAGGGCATGACTAGGTTATTTGTTTTAGGGTCAACCCACCACAAGAGAGAGGGCACAAGGACCTCTAGGTTCCCTTCCCCAGGATGCTGCCCCACCCCACTCTTCATTAAAACCACATCTCTTTCCTCAGCTGGTTGCACTGGGACAATGGGGTGAGTAATGGACAAGCATCTAATTTCAAACACAAGCTGAGTCTGGAGAGTGGCTGTGAACTGGCAACGACAGCTCGAACCACAGCCTGGCCACATTTCCTCTCACTCCCCAGCAATCAGGAAGGACCAGAACAATGGGACCAGGATTCTACATGGAATTCCAGCAATACTGAGGAACCCAAACTAGGCCTAGTTCTCTAAAAACCAGAGCCATAACTAGGATTCATTTTTGTGCTCAAGGCAAGTAACATAAACCACATCTAAAGCAAATTGAAGAAAGTGTGCCTTGCAGTTGAGGTGGGGGATCAGATCATGGGGCAGGGGAGGAGATCACCCCAATTGGCATCTATCTGAAAACTTATTATTTTAACTAATTATTCTAAGTGCTTGACCTTGTTGCTTAATGCTGATGGACTGCAAATACTGTCTGCTGCCTTTAAATTTAGTAACCTAGGAAAAAGCTCTGATCACCCTACCCCAGTTACATCTCTGTTAGCAACCACTCAACAAATACAGAGTGAACAGGGAACTTCATACAGATTAGTCCCTATATCAGACTATTCTGCTTTCTTTCGACTACACAATGCTACCTTTCTCTATACACTGTGATTTCAACTTCCTCAAACAATGTAGATCTCCACTCCTGCACTCCTTAGATAGTCTTCTTGAATTTCCATGGGTGAAAAGGTTTTAGCATGTGACAATGGAAAGAGCCCTATTTTTGAAGTCAAAGAGGCTAAGGTTGATTCTCCAGGGCACTGGTTATCTGGGTACCCTGAAGCAAATCACTTAACCTGTCTAAACCAGAGTCCCCCCCCCTCTGAAAAATAGGGGTAGAGGGGAGGAATAAAAGATTTCTAAAGAAAATCCTTTCTAAATTCATCATCCTATGTGTGATCCTGGGCAAGTCACTTAATCCTGTTTGCCTCAGTTTTCTCAATTGTAAAATGATCTGGAGAAGGAAATGGCAAACTGTTTCAGTATCTTTGCCAAGAAAACCCCAAATGGCGTCAAGAAAAGTCAGACACAACTGGAATGACTGACCAACAACAACAACAACATGGCCAACCACGGGTTAGTGATGACCTTTTCTACACCTAGATAGACTGGTCTTCAGAGGAAAGAGATAGATCCCATTGCCTGGCCTGTACTTGAAATGTTTAAAGCTTTGTAGGATCTGCCAAAGCTTGTGCTCTGCTGAAGTGGCTTTTGAGAAGCTAGGGATCTCTCTCTGCCATGATAAAGTTTCAGGGAAAGCTGTTAATGGAGGAGTAATAGTTTATTGTGACCCCAAGAGCATCTCCAAGCTGTTCCAGAGTATGTCTTGGTCTTCTGTCCTTTTTTCATTTAAGAAACTTTTAGTGATTATCTGCTATGTACAAGACCCTGAGGATACTCTGAATAGAAAAGGAAGGCATTGTATATGGTCTACTTGAAAGATCATTGAATTAAGAGTCAGGAGACCCTGTGTTCTAGTCCTGGCTCTTCTATATTGCTCTATGTCAATTAATCATTTTTCAGTCATGTCCTACTCTTCGTGATCCCATTTGGGTTGGGTGTTGTTGGGTTTTTTTGGCAAAGATACTGCAGTAGTTTGCCATTTCCTTTTCCAGTTCATTTTACAGATGAGGAAACCAAGGCAAACAGTGTTAAATTACTTACCCAGGGTCACAAAGCTAGTACGTGTCTGAGGCTGGATTTGAACTCGAGTCTTCCTGATTCCAGGCCTGGCACTCTATGTGCCACCTATCCCTCTATGTGGCCTTGGGAAAACTTTATCACCATATCAATATTGCCATACCTATATTGCCCTAAATCTATATTACCTTATCACTCTATGTGGCCTTGGGCAAATGCTCTAGCCTCAGTTGCCTCATTTGTAAAATTTGGTGATGTGGAAAGGGAGATTTAAACGAATGTTGATCCATAAGGTTCTTTCCTGTTGTAATAGTCTCTGTTCAATATTGTGAAGTCCCTTCCACCTCTCATATTCTGTCTTCCAGGGTGCCTTCCTGTTCAGACATCATAGACTCCATGTTCTTCAGACCACTTCCGGTGCTAACGCTCCATGGTATTGTGATCCAGGACAAAGACACCCATAACGATAGCCAAATCTCAAGTTGGTACTAAGGTGATGAGGTCCCAAGGACACCCAGGGGCTCCACCCCTCCTGCTCAGCAGGGCCCCCACCACTAGAAGGCATCTAACCCCATTGTTTCCTTAGCCACAGGGGACAATGAAATGATTTGCCTCAAACCAGAGCTTGCAAAATCCCAAGGATCAAATAACCCCCCTGGTGAGTCATTCCAGCCCCAAGACAGGCAGCCGGAGTTCAGGTGCTCTTGGTGCTGCCTTTCTCAGAGAAGGCGGGCCACAGCCTGCCTGAAAAGACTGAGAGAAGAAAAGGGACCTTGGGCCACTTAGCCCAACCCCCTCCTTCTATACCTGAAACGGAGCTGGGAGTTAAGTGACTTGTACAAGGCCACACAGGTGATAGGTAGCATAGGATGTGAACCCAAGTCCCCTGATTCTAAATCCAGCTCCCCACAAACCCACCAAATTTAGAAATGGATTACTTAATTTTTATTGAGTCTCAGTTGCTTCATAATTTCTACTCCCACCCTCCCTACACACATGCACACACATACACACACACACACACACACACATACACACACACACACACACACAATCTTGTGCAAGGAGTTCCCACTCTCAGAGTCATCCACTTAGACGGAGGCACTGTCTCCAGTAGGCCCTTCATAAAATCCATGCCTGTCAAGCTTTCCTAGGTTCATTGGGAAAGCCATGAGACCAGAGAAAAGGAGGAAATGAAGACAAACTCCCGTTTCATGAGCTGACTTAGGCTTGACTCATACAAGCATCTCTATGTACATATCTACACATGCATGCACACATTGACACACTAGCACACATACACCTGTGGAAGCCATTCGGTATAGTAGAAGCACTAGAAAAAAATAGGGATTCTCAGTCCTGGGTCTTCTACCTGTGTGACCAAGAGCGGTAGAGAATGCACCAGAATCCACCCTCTGTTTCCTCCTCTATGAAATAGAAGAGTTGAATTAGATGATTTCTAAGGTCCCTTTCCATTCTTGATTCTGGGATTCTTTGACCACCTCCCCCCCACACACACACACAGTCTTTAGCTATGGAATAAAAAGACCAGTGTGAAAAATGTTTGTCTGGCATTTCTGGTTCTGAGCAATGGAACAGCTGGTCTTATCAATGTGTGGAAATCAGTCGTTAAGCTGGAAAAAAAAATTTTAACAGAAAATGGATGTCAGTAGCTACATGTGGACCAAGTCAGAGATTATGATCACTAACAGAATCCTTACCTTTAAATACTTGCCAAATCCCATTCTCAGAGGTCCCCCAGAGTGTATCTGAATTCTTTCCTTGTTTCAGAACTGTATTTAGATCATAGGGACTTAGAAATCTTTACACAGAGACTTTCCCTGCCACCAGATTTCATCTAGAAGACAATGGTATACCAGTGTTCTGGATGAAGTTGTGTGTAAATTAAATTTGTTTAACGTGAACTCTATTTTAAATCCACATGTGGAGTTCAGTCATTACAAACCATTCATTATTCAATACGTCAGTAGGTATTTATTCATTTCATAGCAAGGCACAATTACTTAGATCTCTTTTAATTGAGAAACAAACTATTTTCCTTTTACAGGATCATGGTAAATACCATTCTGATTATATCCATAGCACTAAGTATATAGTACCTTATAGTACTATATTGTATTTATAGGCTAATACTGGTTTTATATTTATTACTAGGTACCAGGCACTATATGAAGGCTTTTTACAAAGACAAAGACAAGGACCTCACTCAAGGACCTTACATTCTAGAGTGAAAACAACATGTGCAACATTTGCATACAAAAATATGTACAAAATGAATACAAGGTAATTTAAAGGAGAGTGGGAAGATCAGGAAAGGTCTCATGTAAGAGGATGCCTCTATCCAAGATACCCTGCCCTCAGGCAGCTTACAGTCTAGTAGGTGGAAGTAAGATATGTATACAGACAAATGCAATGAATATGATAATGTGCAGTAGGAGAGTATGACTTACAGTAAGATCAGATGAAGGAAGTCTTCTTCATCCCAGAAAATTAGAAAATGATAAGGAAAACCTGGTGTACACATTGAGGTTAGAGGCTGGGACCTTTGTTGTTTCTTTAAAGACATAATCTTTTGGAAAGTGTAGACATTTGCTGTTCAGTTATGTCTGACTTTTTATGACCCCATTTGGGGTTTTCTTGGCAAAGATACTAGAGTGGTTTGCCATTTCTTTCTCATTTTACAGATGATGAAACTGAGGCAAACAAGGTTAAGTGACTTGCCCAGGGCCAAACTGCTAGTAAGTGTCTGAGGCTGGATTGGAACTCAAGTCTTTGTGACTCCAGGCCTCCTGCCTTATCCATTATACCACCTATCTGCCCAGGTGCAGACATAGCCCTTGACAACTCAATGAGGATTATTGACTGAGCCAGAGCATCGATGGATTATTTCAGAGAACCAGAGGGGATGCAAACCAAAGCATACAAAGGAGGCTTGGGTTCTTATCGGGAGGAGCCTAGGCACCAGTACACCAGTACACCAGTACAGCCTTTTCCTCCCCAAAATGGTAGCTACAGGGCAGCAGGGACAACAGCTAAAGGATTCCTGAGAAGGGGAATCACATGGCCCAAGAGAAGAGAGAAACACATAGCCTGAGTGATGGAAGCAGCTGGGGGCAGTGTGGGGGAGGTGAGGTGAGAGCTCAGCATCCTGGAGAGAGAAGAAGGAGGAATTCTGGGACAGCACTGAGTTCCTGGTCAATTCCAAGTTTTCAGATGCAGCCTCGGGCAGACATGAGACCCAGAATCCAAAGGATAAAGGAGTGGGCCTGCATGTGAAAGAGCAAGCCTAGAACACATGTCCTCATTATGACTCTGAATTCTTTAAGCAGTGCAGACCTCATAGGAAAGGGTGTTGACTCCATGGTAGTCCCAAGCACAAATGCGGTTGAGCACAAACCCTTAGGGTAGTACTGCCTAGGTCCACATGAGACAGAAGGCTCATGTCTTATTGGCTTCAGGGGGCTCACCAATGCTGTTCCCACTCTACCATGCTGCTTCCATGCATTTGGGTTTTTGGGAAAATGTACAAGTAAAAGAGAATTTAGAGAATAGCCCCTCATTTTATAGAGAGGAAAATTGAGGCCCAGAGAGGTTGAGTGATTTGCCCGTTATCACACCGATATCAAGTACAGAGCCAGGCTTGGAACCTGTGTCCCTAATTCCAAACCCAGTGCTCTCTCCATTACACACATTATTTTAAAAATTGGCAGCCCACACATAGGATGTGTAGTGATTGTGTTAGCTGAAATATTTAGCCAACTTGTTGTTCAACTGCTTTCAGTTATGTCTGACTCTTCGTGAGCCCATTTGGGGTTTTCTTGGTAAAGATACTGGAGTGGTTGGCCAGTTCCTTCTCCAGCTCATTTTATAGGTGAGGAAACTGAGACTAACAGGGTTAAATGACTTGCTGAGGGTCACACAGCTAGTAAGTGTCTGGTAAATGTCTGAGGCCAGATTTGAATTCAGGAAGATTAGTCTTCCTGACTCCAGGCCTGGCACCCTCTCCACTGTGCCACCTAGCTGCCCACTTAGCCAACTAGAACATCCCATTTTCAAGCCATGCCAGATAACAGATTTTGAGGTCATGCCCCTGTTAGAGAGCCCACACCGCTTCTACCTGGACATAGCCTCACCCGTGGGTCTAATGCACCCCTCTCCTAGCCAAGAATTTCTCATCAACTTGGCTCCAAATGCTTTCTCCAGATTGGACGCAAGGCTGCCCATTGGAGACATGTTCCTTTTCGCCCCTGGAGTGGAGGAAACGAAGCCTGGTGTTTTATAGCCCATTAGTCTTCCTCTTGACAAGGGCTTGGCAAGGCATGCACAAACAGCTTTTTTCTACTGCCAACCCCTAGTGAGAATCAGCTCCCTGGGGCCAAAGCGAACCGCTCACTTGGCTAAGCTCTATGTCCATTTCCACAGTATACTTGAAGCACTGTAGCTGTGCCCTTTGGTAGCCAAAGGGAGAAACACTAGAAATGGCCAAGAGGGCACACTTTCCAGGCAGTACTCTAGAAAAACAAAACCAAAACACCACTAGAGTTGGAGTCATGATTACAGATCTCATAAACTATAGATCTGGAAGTGAACACTGAGAACATCCAGCCCATTTCACAGCTAAGCAAACCGAGGCTCACAGAGGTTAAATGACTTTCCCAAGATTGTACAAATAGTAAGAAGCAGATTCAGCATTCAAAAGTTCTCTGACTCCAAATCCAAGGGGTTTTTAAAATAATCTAGTCTAATTTTCACATTTAACAGGGGAAAAAACTGAGTCCCAGGAAAGGGAAATGACTTGCCCAAGGTTGACCTGAGTTCAAAGCCTGGTTTCAACACTATTATATATGTGATGCTGGGCAAGTCACTTAATAATAACAGTAATATATTATAGGAAGCTAAGTGTCAAAGAGATAAAGCGAGGCAGGATCTTGGACTCTGAGTTCAAATTGGGCCTCAGACGCTGACTAGCTGTGTGACCTTGGATAAGCCCGTTAGCATCCCTATGTCTCGTTTTCTCATCTGTAAAATAGGGATAACAGTGCCTGGAAGGTAATCCTACCTCCCAGGATTTGTTACAAGGATAAAATAAGATATTTGTAAAGTATTTTATAAACCTTAAAGTAGGGCAGCTGGGTGTCACAGTGATAGAGCATGAGGCCAGGAGTCAAGAAGACCTGGGTTCAAATCCAGTCTCAGACACTTAGTAGCTGTGTGACCCTGGGCAAGTCCTTTAACCCCGTTTGCCTCAGTTTCCCCATCCATAAAATGAGCTGGAGAAGGAAATGGCAAACCCCTTCAGTATCTCTGCCAAGAAAATGGGGTCATGAAAAGTTGGACATGACAGAAAATGACCGAACAACAACGAAACCTTAAAGTGCTATATAAATGTTAATTATGATTATTAACTGCCTGTGCTCCAGGTTTTTCCTCTGTAAAACAGTGATAATAATATATTCACTCTCTAACTCACAGGATTGTTATGAGGAAAGTTTTATAAGTTTAAAAACACGGTAGGAATTGGGAGTTTTTGTTGTTTATAATTTGTCTTTGCTTATGCATCAAAACTTAACCAATCACCAATGCAAGGACTGAAGCTTAGGGTGGAGGTTGCAATTAGGGCCAGTGTCACCCTCTGTGTTCCCAAGTGTTCCCAAGTGTTCCCAAGTCTGCCACTAATGAGATCGCATCTGGCCTCTCCTCTGCTCAAGCCCCACCTGGCGCTGTATTCAGTTCTTGGTACCACATTTTAGGAAGGATGTGTAACAAGCTAGAACCTGTCTGGTGGTTAGGGAGGGGACAGATCTGAACATCATGTCACATGAGAATGGACTGAAAGAAATGAGTCAATTTTTTTTCATATGGCCAATGTGGAAATTTATTTTGGTTGATTATACATGTTTATAATGGGTCTTGCTTTTACTTTGTTCTCAAATGAGGGGGGATGGGGTGGGTGGGTGAAAAGGCAGATTTTTGCTAATTGAAACAATTTTTAAAAGAATGTAAAAATTGGAATTGTATGGCTAAGAGGAAAAAAGATTAGGGAAGGAATATCACATCTGTCTCAAACAATCATACAACCTTAGTGTTAGATGTGATCTTAGAAGCCATTAAGAAAAATCTCCCATTTCTCTGTAATATCCTCCATGACAGGGAACTCATCATCTCGAAAGACAGTAAATGCCACTGTTGGATAGCTCTAATTGTTGGAATGTCATTCCTCATATTAAGCCTTCAGTTTCCCCCAATTTTTTTTCTCCTAGTTCTTCCCTCTGGAGCCAAACTCAATAAGTCTCTGCCCTTGTCACGTGCTTTAAAGATACATGAAGACAATGATTATTTCCCCCCTGAATTTTCTATAAGTCCAATATCTTTAGTTACTTCAAACAATCTTTCTTTGGCAGTCTTCAGGGCAGCTAGGTGGTGCAGTGGACAGAGTGCAGGTCTGGAGTCAGGAAGACCTGAGTTCAAGTTCAGCCTCAGATATTTAGTAGCTATGTGACCCTGAATAAGTCCCTTAACCCTGTTTGCTTCAGTTTTCCTCATCAGTAAAACGAGCTGGAGAAGGAAATGAGAAACCACTCCAGTATCTTTGCCAAGATAGCCCCAAAAGGGGTCATGAAGAGTAAGACACAACTGGAAGAACTGAGCAACACGTCCTTTAACTATCTTGGTCATCCTTTTCTAGACATGGTCTGTTTTTTTGGTCTTAAAATGTGTTGTCCATAATGGACCATCACCTCCTCTGAGATACTGTCCTTGTATCAACGCCTCCCAAGATCATACGCATCATGCTCTTAGATCATACTGAGCTTGTCATCAGCTAAGGCCCTCAAGTCTTTCTTTATTTTCTATCATGTCCATCCTGTCACATTCTCAAACTGCATTACCTTTGATATCCTCTCTATATCCACACAAAAAAAACCCCAAAACAGTGTAGAGGATGGGTGGGGTGAGATAAGAAACAATTCCACTGAGAAGTACAAAGTAGTTGGGAAATGTTTGAACCCTAGAATAAGAAGGCAAAGAATGTTGCTGAGAGATTAGTTAGAAATGGTTTGCAGATTTGGAACTATGCCCATAGGGCTATAAAACTATGCATACCCTTTGACCCAGTAATACTACTACTAGGTCTATATTCCAAAGAGATAAAAAATAGAAAGGAAAAGGACCTAAATGTACAAAAATATTTATAGCAGCTCTTTTTGTGGTGGCAAAGAATTGGACATGGAGGGGATGTCCATCAATTGGGGAATGGCTGAACAAGTTGTGGTACATGATTCTGATGTAAGACTATAAGAAGCAGTGAATAGGATGCTTTCAGAAAAATTGGGGAAGACATACACGAACTGATGCAAAGTGAAAGGAGCAGAACCAGGAAAACATTGTACACGGTAAGAGCAATATTGTACAATGGTTAACTCTGAATGACTTAGCTATTCTCAGCAATACAATGATCTAAGATAATTCCAAAGGACTCATGATAAGAAATGCTATCCACCACCAGAGAAAGAACTAATAGAGCTTCAATGCAGATTGAAGCATACCTTTTTTACTTTATTTTTCTTTGCTTTTTGGTCTGTATTTTCTTTTGCAATATAGGTAATATGGAAATGTTTTACGGGACTGCACCTATATAATCCATATCAAATTGCTTGCTTCTCAGGGAGAGAAGAGGGGAGGGAGGAGAGAATTTGAACTCAAAATTTTTAAAAATGAACGTTAAAATTTTTTGTTTACATGTAATTGAGAAAAATAAAATAAAATATTTTCACAATAAAAAGAAGAAATGATTTGCTAGATGGTCTCAGGGTACAAAATGAGATAGAAATTTTTTAGACATGGCCAATACTGGAATTCGCTTTGCTTGACTATCCATATTTGTTATAAGGGTTTTGTTTCCCTTTCTTTCCTCCTTTTTTCAATGGAGGGAAGAAAGGAAGCAGGGAGAAAAGAATAGATTTTTGTCAATTAAAGAAAAAATAATTTAAAAAAGAAATGATTTACAAAGTCTTAACAAGCTAGAAAAAAGTTCAATTAAGTGTCACAATAGATGTTTGAGGACTGGCCTAACTAAATGGAGAGGAACTAGTCATAAGAGATTGGTTGTTAGGTGATCAATATTATACCTTCATAACTCATTAATCAAATGCAAGATTTAGGTGTGAGAGTTTGAAATAGAGACAATAGCTCAAAGCATACTCTCTAAATGTTGAACATGGCCACCAGCAAACCGATGGGTACCTAAATAGAATAATGGGGCATAGAAAAATGTAAAAGAGGGTACCTGTCCCTCTCTCTCCTTCCACTAATATCCCGGGCTAACTGAGCTGCTGATCAGCATCACATCAACCAGTTATGGATCAGATTGGTTGTTGTGCCCTGCTAGTGGGCCCAATGCTTAATGACAACTCAGCCAGTGGTAGAGGATACAGGAATATTAGAGGATGTTGGTCACGCCCTCTTAGGTCAACACAAGAAGATGGTTCCAGGCACTAGTTAGAGCAGGGGTACTTAAACATTTTTGTATCTTGGCATCTTTGGCAATCCAGTGAAAACTGTGGAACTATTTTCAGAATAATATTTGTTGCCTACATCCATAATTGAAAGAAATGCAAATTAGCAGTTAGAGGATGGTAAAAATTAAGTAAAAAATTTCTCCAACCAAATTCACAGACACCCTTGAATTAGAGATGTCAAGCATCTCGAAATACTAGACACCGTGGAATCCCCTGAAGGTTGCTGGGTATCTCCTTCACCACCACATAAGGAAAGCAGGAAAAGGAGTCTATTCATCCAGGGCCTAGCTATCCCCAAATGGGACTATCTACCCCCAATGTCGCAGGAAGTCCCAGCCCTGCTGGTCAATTTTTTAAAACTCCAGAAAGCTGAATTCAGAGCGGCTGTTCTGAACATCCTCAGCCAAAGCTTCCAGAGCAAAACTCTCTGAAAACATCTGTTTGAAGAAAAGTCTATCTAGTTATTTTGGTTTTAGTCCAAGTATTCTCTACTTAGAACTAATTGTTCTTGCTGATGGACAGATAAGCTCTGATCCTCCCAAGTGAGGGGCTGAGGAGTGCCTCTGTTATCAACAGGGAGTGAGAGAGATTAACCCTAACCTGTTGCCTTTTCTTTTCCCCACACATTTAGCCCAGGTAGAGAGGCTGGGAAATTTTTCTGTAGCCCGAGGAAACAAAATGCTTGCCCAGATTCTATATGCTTCAATACCTTTAGAACCTCAGGTTTTAAAAATAATCTACTTTGCATGGCAGAAAGAGCCTTAGTAAGAAGGGGAAAAGCCCTCAGTGGTGAAAGAAAAGTTCATCTTAAGAACAGCAGGCAAACAGTGGCTTGTCTTTGTGGAAAGCTGTCAAGACAGAGTAGTTAACATGACTACCTGGATCCATGTTGCATACACCTATCTACGCTGTCCTTGGCTTGTATCTTTTGGCCTCATATGTGCTGATGGTGAGCAGTAGGAGCTAAATCAGGGATCCTGGGGGGTAGCAGGAAGGTATCAAGACAGGTGACACCCTGTTGAGAGAATGAAAAGTAGTCAGGAAACTAGGTTGTGAGGAAAGGACAGGGAAAGAGAAAAGATTTCCATTTGAAAGGAGATTTGGATTCTGGAGACAGCAGAATTATTGACTGGCCAAGGGCCTACTCGAGGGATAAATATAAAGTATTACACTTGAGTTTAACAAATCAAATTTACAGGTAAGAGATGGGGAAGGAAAGAAAGATTGGATAGTAGTTTGTCTGAAAAAAGATGAGGGGGATTTAGGGGGCTGCAGTCCCAATAACAGTCAACAGTGGGATATAGTGCCCCCAAAAGCTGATTCAATCTTAGGCTGTGCTGAGAAGCGTAACTTCCAGGAATAAGGGGTTGGTAAGACCATTGCACTTTGTCCTTGCCAGGCAATATCTGCAGTATTGTGTTCAGTTATGGACACCACAGTTTAGGAAAGATATTAACAAAATGGAGAATTTCTAGACAAGGACAGCCAGAATGGTGAAGGGCCTCAAGGCATGCCATATGAGAATTAGTTGAAGGAAATGGGGATTTTTATGCTGGAGAAGAAAAAATAGGGATCAGGGTACAAGCAACGCAATGATTGTTGTCGCAGTATGGTAGGGGGGAAAGAGCCCTGATTCTTGGCAGTATGATACTCTTCTTACCTGTGTGTCTTTAAGCAGGTCCCTTAAGTTGCCTGGGCCTCAGTTTCCTCATTTGCAAAGTGAGAGAATTGAACTAGGTGGCCTCTGTGACCCCTTCCAGTTCTAGATCTCTGATCTTTTGAGGAAATAGTATTTGGTTAATGCCATTTGCCCTAAAGTCAAACAGTCTCAATCACTCTAAAGAAAGAAGCCTGGCTTGGAAAGGTGCTGCTATCGAAGAGAGCAAAGGCTAAGGAGAGAAAGCTACCAAGTCCTGAGTGGGTGTGAAGTCACAAAAGGGTAAGTGCAATCTAGAGATGGGGTGGTATCTTTAGGCAGCTGTGCTTCCAATCCTCGCACCCAGCTCAGCCCCTTTAAATGACTATGTGCATGCAGGGAGCCAAATTTTTGGCTATGCCAGTTTGGTATAAGCTTTGGAAGGTCTAAGGTAGAAAACAATCATGTACAGGTCCAGGGACAGACTAGGTGTCTGCTAACTAAGGATCAGCTAGGCAAAGGTCATTTTGCCAGGAGGTTGGCTACAGTGTGATGAATTTTTCGGCATCAAGAATTCATGGAAAACAGCAAGTAGGGTACATGGGACTGTGATTTGTGTTGTAGATGGTGGGTTTTTCCCATGCTGCCAAAATCACAGATTCTTACAGTATTGAAATGCATTTGTATATAGAGATGTTGTACACACACACACACACACACACACACACACACACACACACACACACACTTATACATATATATCTTTACAAATACAGATTCCTAGGGTCATATAAAATATTAATAATAGCTAACATTCATATAGCATTATATATATATATATATATATACATATGTATATAATCTTACTTAATCCTCACAACAAACTTTAGCTATAGGTACTATTATTATCCCTGTTCTACAGATGAGGAAACTAAGGCTGAAAGGTTTCATGATTTGCTCAGGATAACACAGCCAGCAAACATCTGAAGCAAGATTGTGTGTGTGTGTGTGTGTGTGTGTGTGTGTGTGTGTACTTCAAGTGCTTTGATTGCTGCTTAAGGCAGCCACATCCTTATCCCCTAATTTCTTTCTTCTCACAATTCCAATAACTTAGCTCCTGAAGCCATACCAGGCCCCCAAAACACAAAACACAAGGTCTAAGGCATTCCCCAGTTTGCCATTTGGTGCCAATGACTTTCCTTGTAAGTTCAGGTTCCTGGGGTTACGTGGCAGTAAGAAGCCCCTGGAACAATCAGGTTGACTGAAATCTAGGGTCCCGTAAAGGAATACACAGCCCCATGTTGTACACACACACACACCAACACACACACACACACACACACATTCAGATCTCTGAATTCTTTAGTGTAGGGAACTCCCAGGTAAGGAAACCTCTGCTACCAATGCAGATCATCACCTTCTCTGTAACTTATAGACTGAAAGAGTTTTCTGGAGCACTGAGAGTCAAGGGATTTGCCCAGGGTCACATGACCTGCATTTGGCAGAGACCGCACTTGAACCCAACCAAGTCTTCTTGATTCTAAGGCCCATTCTCAATACACTACACCACACTGTCTTTCATAGATATAGATATAGATATAGATATAGATATAGATATAGATATAGATATAGATATAGATATAGATATAGATATAGATATAGATATGGATATGGATATGGACATGGACATGGACATGGATATGGATATGGATATGGATATGGATATGGATATGGATATAGATATGGATATAGATATAGATATAGATAGATAGATCTAGATAGATAGATATAGTTAGATAGATATACACACACATACATATATATACATACATATCACATGTAATATTATATAAATATTTCATATTTATATAACATATATTTATGTATATGTGTGTGTGTGTGTATAAAATAGATGGGCCAAGCAGAACAAGCCTAATCTTTCTTCCTCATGACAGCCCTTCAAATAGTGTTTTTGCTTTCCTTTCCTTTTCATTCATTCATTCACTTATTAATTTATAAAAATAGATTCGATTTTTGTATTTACATCACAATTATTTCTGGAAATACCCCCCCCCAAATTGAAACCCTTTAAATACTTGAAGTCAGCAAGTCATTTACATATATATGTCATTTATATATGGATATAAACATGTATGCGTGTATGTATGCATATACATATACACATATGTGTATACACACATATGTGATACCTGTGTGTGGATACCTTAAGTTTGCCTACAGGCATAACATTGCCAAATAGTACCAACATTGCCCTGGGGCATATGGAAGCAGATCTGTAACTAGGATGGGGTGATTAAGGCTTTATTTTAGTGTGCTGAAATTTAGAAAGCACCAGCATCACTTGAACTCCTTTAGGAGGCGGAAACAACCAGGTGAGTTTAGCACCTAGTTAGCAAGAAAGATTAGTTAAAATAGGAAGTTGGTGGCTTCCACTCCCCAGGTAGCCTCCAATAACCTAAGCTATGTCCTAAGGTGTCTGACTACAAGGACCACTATTCCAGGGAAAGACAGTCCCTTGTGTCCTGAAGTCAGAAGTCTGCTCACCCTCTCTTGAGCGGAATTTGTCCTGCAAGGTGGGTGCACATCTGTTCTTTTGGAAGCTCGCCCTGGCACCAGGATTGCTAGTTACAGCTCTGAATGGAGCTCATTCCTCCCTCCCTGACCTCAGTAAAATCTATTATGCAAATCAAGCAAAGGATAAGAGGCCAGAAATCTTTGCTTAGGGATTTGATTCCAGATTTAAATCCCTACCCAAGTTCTTTGATGACTCTTTTACTTATTTAATCCACACCCACCCCACACCCCTTTATCCCTCAGCCTTTTGAATTGACCTTTACTTTACTTTCCTGGAGAGAGCTATAGAAACAGCAACACCCAGTTCCCTAAAAATTCTGCCCGTCACTGGCCTCCTAGAGGCAGGGCTGGCCTGCTTAATGGAGTTCGTCCAATCACAATGCAGTCACCCATACCATTCTTCCTACCCAGATGGAGAGAGTCAGATGCCAAGACAATTGCACTGGGATTCAGGAAACCCAAAATAAAGTTCTGTCTCTGCCAATAAGTAACCGTGTGGCTTTAGGTAAATTACTTCCCCTCCCTGGGCCTTACTTTCCTCTTCTGTCCAATAATGAGGTTGTACAAGATGATCTCTAAGGTCCCTTTCAGCTCTATGAGTATCTATAAGATATTGCCTGAAGAGAATGTGTCATGCTCCTATAAACCATATTTGTTCTTGGACAGCACAGTGCACTCCTACAATTACCCTTGGAATGTTCAAACACCCTCTATCCCAAGGCAATAAAAGTTTCCAAATGGCCCTAGTAGATGGGAGATTTTGATCTCAATGCTTCCCGCAATTTGGAATGATTTGTCTTTTGAGATCCCCCAAATTCTCTTGACAAGTTAACTAACAGGAATGAGCCAATCTCTTTGGAAAGGACTGAATTTTGAATCTGCAGAAAAGTTTACACTTTCATGGAATTGAGGCCAAAGGAAACAAAGCAAGTCCAGTCTCTCTTTTCCCTTTTTTTAATCCTGTCAATTTTAGTTTTACAATTACTACACATTCCTGAATAGAAGCAACAAGGATGAAGGAAGGAATACATTTTCCAGAATCCAATGACGGTAGAAGGGCATTTTTTATTTTGAAGCATAAATTATCTTATTCAAATGAGAGCACAAGGAGGTCAGAGAGGATGTGGACAGGGGGATGATTCTAGACCAGAGGTCTAGACAAATTGAAAAGGGAAATGTTGTTCTGAAGAGGCCATTGTCCCTAATGGAGCCCAGTTCCCTCCCACCAAATGGAGAAATCTTTAGTAGCAATTCAAATGTAGTGCTAACGGTCAAGTGATTTAATTCTCTCATTTTGTAAATGCTCATTCTTAAGAATCTTTAAAAAACTATTGTTCAATAAAACAGCCCATGCTATAAAGCATTTTGTAATTACTCCTTTTTCAGGTGGAAAGACCAGAGACCTCCTGGTCATAGTTCAAGCCACCTAATATCTCTTTGCCTCAGCTGCCTCAGCTGCAAAGTGGGGAGATTTGGCACCTACCCTCTTTCTTCCATCACAAGTGTTAGAACATTCTGTGTGTGAAGTGCTTCCTCTGCATACCTTAGAAGAAGAGTGACCTGCAAATCTATCATAAACTTATAGTCTTTGGAAGCCATTGGACCCAGCACCATCATTTTACAGGAGAAGCAAATGAGAGGTGAAGTCACTTGCCCAAGGCCACACGCCTAATTAATGGCAACGCCAAGACTCAAAACTTAAGTTTTGAGCTCAATTTCCAGTTCTTTTTATACAATGTAATTCTATCTCCCTATAAATCAATCAAATACTGACTGACTGATGCACAGAATCCCAGAACCTCAGAATTGTGAGGGACCTTAGTGACCATCTAGCCTTCTTCATACCTGAGCAAGGGTACCATTGAGTATGCCCCAAATGTGATCATCTAGCCTTCACTCCAGTGAGGAAGATCTCTCTACCTACTTAGGCAGGCTGTTCCACTTCCAGATAGCTCTACTTGTGAGCTTTGGTCTTAACAAATCAACCCTTAATCAAACCTAGTTTTGCTTCTCCATGATTTCTCCCCTTTGCTCCTATTTCTGCCTTCTGGGGTCAAGCAGAACAAGCCTAATCCTCTTTTCCATGTGACAGCTCTTCGGACAGTTATTTTCTTTCACTCATTTCCTTATTTATTTATAAAATAAGTTTTATTGCTGTCTTTTGCTCTTATAGGCAGCCTTCATGGCGGTTGAAACAAATTGTTCTCATCTGAGGCTGACGACTTTTGCACAAGTCCTCCTCACTAAAACCCAATTCATGCACAAGTCAAGACATCATGCCATGATATCACTGGTCTCCTTCAAAAACAAAGGACAACAACAAAACAAAAGCAAAATCTTACATGCAATTGATGGCACAGTAGAGTGCTAGGCTTGAAGTCAGGAGTTCAAATCCAGCCTCAGACACTTCATAGCTGTGTGACCCAGGTAAGTTGCCATGTTTGCCTCAGTTTCCTCATCTGTAAAATGAGCCTCAGAAAGAAATGGCAAACTGCTCCAGTGTTTTTGTTGAGAAAACAGGAAATGAGGTCACAACGATTCATATACAATTGAAATGACAGAACAACAACAAAAGCACCTATTATATGCCAGGGCTATGCTAAGGGCTAAAAATACAAAGAACAAAAGACAGTCCTTGCTCTCAAGGAGCTGACAGTCTAAAGAGGGAAAAAACATGAAAAGACACGGACAGGATAAAGTAGAGACGCAAGGCACAGGCATGAAGGGCGATTGGGAAAGGCTTCTGTAGAAGGTAAGGTTTTAGCAGAGACTTGAAGGAAGCCAGGAAGTGGAGATCAGGAGGGAGAGTATTCCAAGCACTTTGCGGGTCACACGACTAGTTTAGCAAACCAGAGTCTTATTTGCAAGAAATCTTTGAACCTATTTTTTTCAAATGAGAGGCACCTCACATTAGACAGCTGTACTGTGCAGGGTTAAAGTGCTAAATTTGCAGTTTTAGGACCCACGTTTGAATCCTTCTCCTGCTATTACCTGAGTGATGTTCAGCAAATCACTTCCCCTTTTCTATAAAATTATAGGACACAGAATTAGAGGAATTCCAAGGCTTATTCCAGCACTAGATCTAACAGCTTTTCGATTCAGACCTTTCTGATGCAATTACTGTGTGTTATTTCATCTATGGTTGTTTATATATGTGTGATATATACTAACTAGACTTCTGACTAGACACCTCCTAGCTGTGTGACCCTGGGCAAGTCACTTAACTCTGTTTGCCTCAGTTTCCTCATCTGTAAAATGAATCAGAGAAGGAAATGGCAAACCACTCCAGTATCTTTGCCGAGAAAACCCCAAATGGAGTCACAAAGAGTCAGACACAACTGAAATGACTGAATAACAAGAAGATGCACTTGTGTATTATTTATGGTTATTCATATATATATATATAATGTGTGTGTGTGTGTGTGTGTGTGTGTGTGTGTGGTACCCCCCCACTAGAAATAAGCTTCATTAGGATAGCAACCCTATTTTATCTAAACTTTGTATAGCCTCTAGAACATAGTATATGAATCTGTAAAGAGAAATAACTTAGTAAGTATGTTTAAAACTGAATGGAATTAAATTCAGAGACGGAGGAGAATTTTCTATTCTCCATGCCCTCTTAGATAGAAGAGGCAGGGAGAGGGGGATAAATAGCAAGCAATTATATAGCATTTTAAGATACGTATGTTATCTCATTTAATCCCCACAACAACCTTGGGAAGTAGGTGATATTATTACCCCCATTTTACAGATGAGGAAATTGAGTCTGAGAGAGATTAAATGACTCGCCCAGGGTCACACAGCTTGTCTACGTCTGAGGCAGGATATAAGCTCAGGTCTTTCTAACCCCAAATCCGTGGTACACTGTGCCATCTGGCTCCCTATAACAATTTCAGTATTTCTAAGTAGCATATTAATGATCTACTTGGGGATGGTGCTTAAGGTTTTCAAGACCAAATCTTAATCCCAGGATTTAGAGTTTGGAAGGAGCTTTGGAGGTCATCTAATCCAGTCTCTTCATTTTATAGATAAGGAAACTGAGGCACAAGTTCTAAAGAACAGAGCGAGGTGGTATTTGAAGTCAGGTGGCCCAATTCCAAAGCCAGAGAGAACCCTTTCCACTGCACCACCCTAACTCTCTTGCAGTGCCCCCACTTTTAAAAGAACCCAAGGAGCCCAGTCTGCCAGACAAGTTTCTGCTTGTACCCCATTCAATCACATGTAGCTCCTCAAACGGGAAGGAAAGATCCCAAGCAGCTTCACAGGGAGAAAAGTGTCTTCTCACTGCAGATCTGTGCTGCTCCACACGTGGTTTGGGGGTGATAGAAAGAACTGTTTCCACTGTGGGGAAATTCATAGCACACCCAGTGAGTTTAATGGACTTCTTGCCAATGGTCCAGATCCTAATTTGTAAGCCAGAACTTTTCTAGAGAACATTCAAAGGTAACGAGCATCCCCCCCATGGGAGTGAACCAGCCAACATTCCATTCAGCAAGAGACCTTTGGGTAAGAGTGAAACTCCCACTTTGAAAATACTGTATCGGGCGAGTCTTAGTTCCGCTCATAAATCAGCCCAGCCAAATGTCTGGAAGCCTGTTTCTGTGTGTAGTTAAATTACATAGAAAGCACAACAGGAGTTGTCCCCGGTTTTCCCATCAGGGATAATGTGACATAGAGGGAAGTTAAGTGAGTTCAAAGTTCAGTGTGTAAGAGCAGCAGACAGTCATGGTAGGTAAATGAGATGTGATAATAGAGAAAACTTCCTTTGGGTTTTTTTTTGGGGGGTGGCACGTTAAGGTAGAGGGAAGAATTGCTTGCTGAAATTCCTAAGACTTGCTTCTTCAAAAGCCCACTGTCTTAGTTCTAAACCTACCTCTTCTCTCTGGCCCTTTCTCCAAATTCTAGAAATGTCCTTGCCCTGTGCTTGTACAGGGTAGGCCTTCCTACCACTATATCTTTCTTCCTGCAATGTTAGAAATCAAAAACCAGTCACATGGGCCTCCCAAAAGCAAAAATGAAATTAAAAAAAAAGAAAACAACATGGAGCTACCCTTGTGTGGAGGTGACTAAGGATGAAAGCATCCTGCCTATTGACTATGAAGAGCTTGGCACAGCTTGACTGTGCCAAGGACAAGGGTAGATTCTCCCAGGACCATTGCTGACATCCCTTCCTCCTCTTGACATGACTTGAAGTTGATCACACTCAAAGTTCCATCCTGGGCCTGAGACCTGGTACTAGTATGCCTTTGCCATGAACTTACCTTCTCTGCCTCTTCCTCCAAGCCTTTATCTCAGGTTTCTTGTGTTAGATCTTAAGCTTTTCCTCTAATGAGTTCAAATGCACCTCATAAAAGTTTATTGCTTTATTGGTCTGTCTGCTTTTCTCACGGGGTGTGTGTGTGTGTGTGTGTGTGTGTGTGTGTGTGTGTGTGTGAAATCTCCTTTAAATCCATTCGCAAACTCCTGCAACATAACACTCTGCTGAACAGGTTATCTACAACTAACTAACGTTAGTTATTGGGGTAGCATGTTGGTGCCAGTTACTGGGGCAAAAAGATCTGTCTTCTGTAAACCAGATTAGCCAACCCATAAGACAGCAAACAAACACATGGGAGTCCAAGAATGTTATCAAAGCCTCAAATTTCTACCCCATTTACTCATGTGGATATGTCCAGACTAGGGATACTCAGATGTAATGCAGCACAAAGAAGAACAAATTCAATTGAGTATCTTTCCTGGCCATGGGGCAGGATCCCGAATGAATAGATAAAAGACCTAAGTTCTAGGTGGAGCTCCACATCCTATCAGCTGTGTGACCCTGGGCAAGTCCTTTCCTCTCCTTTCAGCCTCAGTTTCCTCCTCATTAAAAAAAAGAAAGAGAGAGAGAGTAATAATACCTTCACAACTTAACCCTAAGGAGTTAAGGAGTAAGGATCAAAGGAGATAATGAATGAACCAATGTTTTGTAGACCACAGACACATGTGTGTAAGGTATTGTTATTACAATTTTTTCTCCATTGCTACTGCAGCCTCACACAAACCTAATCTCACAAAACTGGTCTCCACACTGCCCTCCAAATATTCTTTATCCGTATCTTTGCTCAAACTATTTCCCCTGCTTGGAAAATCCTCCCCTTTCTACCTATCTAAATCATTCTTCAACTTGATATTGTCTAAGAAGTCCTACTCAGCACCCAGGAGGCTTGTATCTTCTCCCTTGCTCCCCCACCGACATTCCATTGTTGCTGACCCAAGGTCCTATTGTTCCTTGCTTGGCCCAGGAACTTCTCACCAACTCCAGCCCTGCCTTTTGGCACTGCCATCTTTGAGATCACGTAGTTCTTACCTCTCTTAGGATTAGCTGGTTCCCCACTAGAGGCACCACAAAGGTATTCAGGCTTCCCATCTTCAGGACTAGGTCTGGGTCTCTAGATGGGGTCCCTCTCCTTGGATCACCCAGGTCTTCTAAGCCTCTGCCTGTGTCTTCTCCCTTTCAAAAGCCAAGTCCAAGGGTAGGACTCAGGTATATGATTAGCCACAGTTCAATCATTCTTAAATGTGATGTCAATGGGAGGGTTTCAGCCTTGAAAAGAGCTTCAATACCAGACCAAAATGAGATCAGAAGGCATGCTTCAACTACACATAATTATGAAATCTAAATGGAGCTTGTTTTTGAAAGGCCAATATTGTCTTACGTTCAAGATACAGCTTTGAATCAAAGAGTTGGAAGTGGCTTTTCAGACTCATCATTATCCAAAGGAAGAAAATGAGGCATGAAAAGAAGTGACTTGTCCAAGGTCATGGGGCAAGTTGATGGTAGACCTAGTTCTCCTGAATGCAAGTCCAGGATTCCATGACACCATTTTGCCTCATTTGCTGGTGGAGACTGTTTAACCACATACAGTCCCCCATGCTATTGTTTCTACCCATATGGAAGGGCAGCCTAATATAGTGCCCAAGCTCATCCAGCTAGTATGACCAGGAGATGAGCATTATTCTCTTGGGTCGGAGCAAAGCCCAAAGGGAGTCAATATCAGCAGCAGGGAGGGAAAAGTTACTTTTAGACTCTGCAGCCACACACAAGGCAGTGATTTCTAAAACCAATATTTGCCATACTAATTTTCAAGGAATTTTTGAAAGTAAATCAATAAAAAAAAACTTCTTTAATTTGCTAATTATCTATTGCTTGATCATTCACCCTAGGGCAGCTAGGTGGTATAGTGAGTAGCTCTCTGGGCCTACAGTCAGGCAAACCTGAGGTTTAAATCCAGCCTCAGACACTTATTAACTGTGTGACCCTGGGCAAGTCACTTAACCTCTGTCTCAGTTTCCTCATCTGTAAAATGGAGATAATAATAGCACCTAGCTCCCAGGGTTGTTGTGAGGATCAAATGGGATAATAATTGCAAAGCGCTTAGCACAGTGCCCAGTATATAGTATGTGCTATATAAACGTTAACTATTATTATTTTTATTTTCATTAATATTAACTGTTAGACTCACTATGTTGTATTTGTCTATGACAAATGAATTCCTTATTCACATAAGAAATATGTAGCTCTTCAAATTAAGATAAGAATTGCTTCTGTAGGCTTGTCAAGAGATGAAAAAGAGCAGCTTTGCTTTCTTCTATTTAATTTGCAGAGAAGGTATGTTTAAGTTAGGAAATTATAAAATATTGCTTTATAAATTTCTTATCCATTCCTTCTTATAAATGCAGTCACTATCTTTCTAGATGAGAATATGAATTTGAGCACCTCACACTGGTTTACTTATAGTACTCAATTGTTTTTTTTTAATGTCAACCAAATACATATTTAAGAAGAACATTTTTGTTACAAAAAGAATCTGTTTCATCTTTATTATTATCAATAAAAGACATCTTTTTACTTTTAGCTAAAAGTTTTCAAAGTATTTTATCCAAGAAAATTGGCACATTTCACAATATGGACATGTCCTATGTTTTACCTCTGTAAAGGTGAACAATTTTGCAAAGAGCTTTTTTCCTTTCAATATAATTTTTTAAAAATCTGTTGATTATGCTAAAAACAACTTTAAAAGCTGGATTTTATCTTCTTGTGGTATTTTCCTAGCCCTGGACTCTGGATACAAGGGAACAGACATTTTAGTCACTTTCAAAACTCAATTCAAAATGTTTTCCAGAATTTTTGAACCAATTCATTGCTTTGCCAACATTGCATCAGTGTGTCTTTCTTTCCAAATCCCTCCAATATTGTTTATCTTCTGTTATCTTTGCCAATTCTTCATATTAAGTGAAATCTCAGAGCTGGTCTGATTTGCGTATCTCTTATTAGTGATTTGGAGCAATCTTTCACTGGTTGGTAGTTTGCCATTCTTCTTTTGAGAAATGTTCATTTACATCCTTTGACTATTTCTCCATTAGGTAATGGCTCTGTCTTATTTATTTGTGTTAGCTTCCTGTAGATCTTATATGCTAGACCCTCATCAGAATTATTTAATGCAAAAATTTTCCCCAATCAATACCTTCCCTTTTTATCCTAGTTATTCTGATTCTGTCCGTGTAAAATCTTTTCAATTTCATGAAATCAAAATTTTTTAATATATTTTTGTCTCCTCTGTTCTTTCTTTGACTAAGAATTTTCCTCCTTGTCACAGTTATGAAAGAAACCTGATCTAATTGTCTTCTATTTTTAAGAAAAATTAAGTACAACGTTTAATATTCAGGTCATATATCAATTTTGAGCTTATTGTGGTATATGGTGTAAGTTGTAGGTCTAAACTTAATTTCTGCCAAACTATTTTCTAGCTTTCCCAGAAGTTCTTCTGAAGTAGAGAATTGTTCACTTGTGTAATTTGTATTTTCAGGTTTATCAAATACTGGGTTTTTGAGTTCAGTTTTTTTCTGTTTCTTCCTTATCTAGTCTGTTCTACTTATCTACTTTTCTTTCTTTGTTGTTGTTCGTCAGTCATTTCCACTCATGTCTGACTCCTTGTGATCTCATTTGGAGTTTTCTTGGCAGACATGCTGGAGTGGTTTGCCATTTCCTTCTCCAGCTCATTTTACAGATGAGAAAACTGACGCAAACAGGGTGAAGTGACTTGCCCAGGGTCACACAGCTAATAAGTGACTGAAGCCAGATTTGAGCTCAGGAAGATGAGTCTTCCTAATTCCCAGCCCAGTGCTCTATCTACTGCACCACCTAGTTTTAAGCAGTGTCAGTTAGTTCTATTGACTGCTGTTTTAAAGTACATTTTGAAGTCTGGAGGAGCTGTTCAGAGGCACATTTTTAAACAACTGTTTGTCAACCTATGTTTTTTCCTGACGTCAACTGAACTCTACCAATGCAAATTCCAATACAAATCTCTCGATGTACATCATTCTCATTTTTAAAAATCCATCAATTATATTGAAAATTTGTCTTGATGCGGCATTGCCATCAACAGATTTACAGAGTAACAAATTTTTCCTAATGCCAATTTCAACATGTTAAGTAATCATCTTTGACTATATCTATTGGTTCATCCACTTAAAATGAAAAATACAAAGACTTTAGTTTCTTAATTTATTGTGAAAGTCTTCAGATACATAGATAATTCTTCTTGCCATCTTATTATTTGCAAGTGGAACCACTGGAAATGTTTTTGCTATGGTTCATCAAGCATTGTTTCAACCTCTTCAAGAGCTTCAGGCAGCACCAACATTTCTGTTATCAAATGAAACTTCTTACACTTAACAATTCTGTAAGCAACCTTATATGATACAAACAATCCTTTGGATGTCAGAAACGTGAGTTTATCTGTTTTTTAGTTTACTTATGAAAAACATCCATTTTTTTCTCTGGAAAAATCATCTTATCTTGTAAAATATTCTGCATGTACTCTCTGTGTTTCTGTATTTCCATTATTTAAATGCTTTCATTGTCTTTGCCTTAGTTTCAGCTGCTGTAGTGGGCTTTTTTCCTATTTATCCATTAAGAAGAGATATTATTACTATCATGCTATAAGAAATGGTGAGCAAGCAGATTTCAGAAAAACCCGGAAAGACTTACATGATGCTAAGTGAAATGAGCAGAACCAGGAGAACATTGTACACAGCAACAGCAACATTGTGTGACGAACAACTTTGGTTGACTTAACTCTACTCAGCAATGCAATCACCTAAGACAATTTCAAAAGACTCACAATGGAAAATGTTATCTTCATCCAGAGAAAGAACTATGGAGTCTGAATGCAGGTTGAAACATACTATTTTCTCTTTTGTTTTGTTTTTCCTTTTAGTGGTTTTTCCCTTGTGTTCTGATTCTTCTTTCACATCATGACTAATGTGGAAATATGTTTAATGTGGTTGTACTTGTATAGCCTATATCAGATTGCTTGCTGTCTTGGGGAAGGAAGAAAAAAACGTGGAACTCAAAATCTTATGGAAGGAATGTTGAAAATTACTTTTACATGTAATTGGAAAAAAAGAAGAAATTATTTTACTTTAAAAAATTAGAGACAAAAATGTAAGATGATTACTTTTAAATGTTGGAAGTTTCTTTTTTTCTGGTTAGGCAGTGGGGTTAAGTGATTTGCCCAGAGTCACACAGCTAGTAAGTATTATGTGTCTGAGGCCGCATTTGAACTCAGGTCCTCCTGAATCCAGGGCTGGTGCTCTATCCACTGTGCCACCTAGCTGCCCAACTGCTGGGAATTTCAAACAATTATCTATAGCTATTCTTAAGTTAGTTTAATTTTTTAAAGTTGCAGCTTTTGGGGAAACTAGCATATTATATTGAATTTACCAAAATTAATGATGTTGAGAAATAAAACAGATATTCTGGTATGCAAATTCACTCAAAGATTGTTTAACTTTATATTTAAATGCAACAAGAAAAGTGAAAACAACTCATTGTCACAAAACTTCCACCACCTCAAGGTGATGGTGGAAGATTGTGTCTCCATACGACATTGAGATTCAAGCAGACTCAAATTTGTGAGACCTGATTTGTGCATACCATATTAAATAAGAATTGCACAGTGCTCACTGTCATTTGCAGCAAAATCACTGCATGTCTTCTGTCTGCTAGCTAGTTTGAACCTTATTTTCATTTTTTAAGAGGAGGTTATTTGTGTGGAGGTTCTACTCAAAAATATTCATTAATTTTTCCCCTTGCTTTGTAACCCAGGGTAGGGGAAGGGCTGCATCCTACACAATCCTGGCCTAAGATGACACAAGCAATAAGCAGCCAGGCTGAGATTCCATTGCAGAGCCTCTGACTTCAGTTCAATTCCAGGGCTCCTTCTACTGTACCATACTGCCAGCCCTCTCCTTTTACAGAGGAAGGAAGGAGACAAACATTTATTAAGCTCCCACTATATCCCAGGCACTGTGGCAAGCACTTTACAAATATTATCTGGTTTGATCCTCACAGCAACACTGGGTGGTAAGGTATTATTCTCATTTTATAGGTAAGAAAACTGAGGCAAACAGAGGTTAAATGACTTGCTGAGAGTCACACTGCTAATAATCCTGCCTGAGGTTCTGTCTACCTTGCCTCCTAGCTGGCCGAGACTCAGGAAGAAGTGACCTGCCTCAGACCACACTAATAAGAGAAACAACTGGGCCTTTGACCTGTGTCTTCTGACTCTAAGTCCAAGGGCTCTTTAAAACAATTGTTGTCGTTTGGTCATTTTCAGTCATTTCAGATTCTTTGTGACCACATCTGGGGTTTTCTTGGCAAAGATACCGGAGCGGTTTGCCATTTCCTTCTCCAACTCATTTCACAGGATACTGAGGCAAACAGTGTGAAGTGACTTGCCCAGGGTCACACAGCTAGTAAATGTCTGAGGCCAGATTTGAACTCAAGAAAATGAGTCTCTGTGGCTTCAGGCCCGACACCCCTATCATCCACTGTGCCACCTAGCTTCCCTAAAACAATTATATTAAATACAAACAAACATCCTCCAAATTAGTGAAAAGCCTTCATTCTTCTCTTATTATATCTGTTGCTTGAAATGAAGGGGAAGATTTCCTCCCTCAGCTCCTTCTCTCTACCTTCTTGAGAAAGTTGGATGAAAACAACAGGAAAGGTGAATCATTAGTAACCCTGCCCTTCGGTGGTCCGCCTCTGCGTTTGTAACTGGCTCTTCCCCTCTGCTGCATCTGAGCGGCAGATTTATACATGCTGGGCTCCATCTAAATCAAAACAATATCTTGCAAGAAGGGACGTGGTTCCCTGGGGAAGGGAACAAACAAACGTTTACAGAAATAATTTTTGAGGAGGGGATGTTTTTTAATTTGCTGTGTTGTTGCTGTTATGTATACGTCTGTGTCTGTGTTTAAACAAAACAAAACATACTTGATGAGTTACACAATGCAGGCAAAAAGTAGAGCTTTCACCTTCCTTGCCTGAAGGACAACTCTTAGACTTAATAACTATTGTGAGATTACAAAGAGACAACACGCTACGGAAGAAAGAGTTATAGGGAGAGGATCTGGTTCCTAACGCCCACCCTGCCACATCTCGTGGGAAGTGACTTCCAAAATCTGGATCCTCAGTTTCCTTGTCTGTAACATAAGGAGGTGGTCTACATGATCTCTGGGGTCCCTTCTAATTCTGACTTCCTATGCCCTTTTTTCTAAGGTTCCTTCCAGCTCTGACATTCTATGTTCTAAGGTCCTTTCCATCTCTGACATTCTATGTTCTACGTTTTAAGGTCCCTTCCAGCTCTGACATGCATTCCCCACCCTGGGTCCATCTTCTAGCACTCCAGGAACGAAAATAACCTGCCGAATCCCAGTGAGGACGCTGTGCCCATTCCCTTTGGGTCAGATTTCACCATTTCTAGATTCTGCATCAGGGGAAGCAGAGTGTGAAGGGGGCTTCCCGAGGGAAGAAATGCTGCTCCCAGTGACAGAACAACCAAAGATAGGACTGGTTTTGGCTGAGCCTGGGTAAGTGTGTCTGTCTCCGGGTACCATGTGTGTTTCCTTATCCAGCCCTCCCTAAGAGAATCCCACTAGAGGCCAGGGAATGAATTGTTGGAAAGGGCAGGGGAATATTTGATCAGCTAATGATGCCACAAGTCAGTCTCTTGGGCAGAAGTGGGGGCGGGTTTTTCCTGATGCATTGTGTCCAAGCTTGGGAGCCATATGGCTTAGGCACAGTTTCAATAATATCAGTAGCTACCCCTCTCAGATTACTTTTTACTGCCCGCCTAATTGGGGGATCTAATGACTAACATGCGCTATGTTTATCAGTTACAAATGTTCTGAAATTAAACATATTAGAAGAAAAGGCATCAAATATTGGCCTGATGTTCAAGGAGTCCATTACATTAGCATATGAGAGAAATGGTACAGTTGTAACTCCTCTAGATCAAATCGGATGATAGGATCAGAAGAGACCACAGAGGCCATGTAGTCCAATCCTTTCATTCTAAAGATGAGGAAACTGAGGCCCAGAGAAGTTAGATGGCTTGCCCAAACTCAGAAAGGAAGTAATTATTAGAGATAGGATTTGAACCAAGGTTCTCTGACTTACTCCTTAACAATTATATTAAACTTTGCTATTGTTGTTTAGTCATTTTCAGTCATTTCAGGCTCTTTGTGACCCCATTTGGGGTCTCCTTGACAAGGATACTGGAATGGTCTGCCATTTCCTTCTCCGGCTCATTTTACAGGTGAGGAAACTGAGGCAAATAGGATTAAGCAACTTGTCCAGGGTCACACAGCTAATAAGTTTCTGAGAACAGATTGGAACTCATAAGGATAAGTCTTCCCCAGTTCCAGGCCTGGCACTCTACCCACCATACCATCTAGCTGCCCATAATTATATTAAATACAAACAATTATCATCAAAATTAATGAAAAGCCTTTATTTCTGCGCTTGTTATATCTGTGACTTGAAATGAAGAGGAAAATTTCTTTCCTTAGCTGCTTCTCTACCTTTTTGGGTTTTTTTTTTAGGCAAGGGTCACACAGCTAGTAAGTGTCAAATGTTTGGTCTGAGGTCACATTTGAACTCAGGTCCTCCCAACTTCAGGGCCAGTACTCTATCCACTGTGTCACCTAGGTGCCCCTGCTTCTCTACCTTCTTCAGAAAGTTGGATGAAAACATTAGGAAAGGTGAATCAATAGTAAAATCGCAGCTGCCCTTTGATGTTCAGTGTCTGTGTTTGTAACTGACTCTTCCCCTGAGTGGCATGTGAGCCACAGATTTGCACATGCTGGGCTCCATCAAAATTAAAACAGTATCTAGCAAGTAGGACATGGTGCTCTTTTCATTTTTCTTTCCACAATGAAGCCTTTAGAAACTTTTGGCTGAGGAAATGAATTTTTGTGCTAGGGAGAATCAGGACTTTTTTTGGTCTAATGACAAATATATTGAAATCAGGCCAATTTGGAGAAATAATTCCTGGTTCATTATGAAATAAGGTAATTTAGAATAATTCGGGCGGAGGGCTTCAGGAGGGGGGAGCTAACCCTCAGTGGTTTCCAGTGCTTCTTATGCTTGACACAGATCAGAAATCAAGGTGGCTGAGTAGCATGGCTCATTGCAAGAGCAGCATTTTAAAGACTGGACTACAGGAGGCAGCTTTGGTTTGAGAGCCAAAGAACCCAAGTTCTGACATCAGCTCTTTCACTTACCTCATATGTGACTTTGGGCAACTCTCTGGGTCTCAGTCTCTTCCATGATTCCGTAATATCGTGTGATCTTCTACGAGTGTTAGTGAGTTTGCACCAACCCGCCTCCCCACTCCACCTTCTTTATCCATCTATTTGGTGACATGGAAAGCATTTAAGTATATATAACATATCCAACATTTTTGTATGGCATATAACATGGGCCTTTCTTCATGCTCAGAGTAAGCTCTTCTTTGCTATGTTGATCTGTACCTCAACAGCTAGGGTTACTGACAATAAGGGCTTTGCAAGCAGCATTAGCCACTCTCTTGTTCTTCCTCAGGTGAATGTCACAATTAAGAATCACTCTCGAGATCAGACATCTCCAAAAGTCTCATGATGGAAACTGCTGTCCACATCCAGAGAAAGAACTATGGAGTTTGAATGCAGATCGAAGCATACTATTTACCCTTTTTTCCCTTCTGTTTTGTTTTCTTTCTTCTTTCTGGTGGTTCCTCCTGTTGGTTCTAATTCTTCTTTACAACATGACTAATGTGAAAATATGTTTAGTAGGAATGTGTATGTAGAGCCTATATCAGATTGCATGTCGTCGTGGGGAGGGAGGAGGGGAGGGAGGGGGAGAAAATTTAAAAATCAAAAGCTTATGGAAGTGAATATCAAAAACTAAAAATAAATTAATAAAAATAATAATAGCTATAAAAAAAAGAATCACTCTTGAGAATCACAGTCACAAAGTGAGTCTCTTTCACCCCCATCAGAAGAAATGAGAGACTGAACTTGTTCCAGGGGAAAGACTTTGGGACTATGTTCACTACATGACCCGGTATATTTCACCTTTTGGAGTCTCAGTTACCTCATCTGTCAAATGAAGCAGTTTAACTAGGGAGGGAAGGAAGAAACATTTACCAAGTGCCTACTATATGCCAGGCACTGTGCTGAGCGCTTCACAGATATCACCTTATTTCATCCTCACAGCAACCCCTAGGAGGTAGGTGCTATTATTATCCCCATTTTATGACTGAGGAAACTGAGGCAAAAAAAAAGGTTAGATAATTTGCCCTGGATCACACAGCTAGTAAGTATCTGAGGCAGGTTTTGAATTCAGGTTTTTCTGGTTCCAGGCCCAATCCACTGAGCCACCTAGCTACCTACTAGATAACTGGGAGTCAAATTTTCTTAATATGGGATGAGAAAATACATGTATCAAAGTTTTTTTAGCTGGATATTCAGTTTGACTAACCATTACATACCTTTGGGTTAATTAGAGCCATAACTAAAATTTTTCCACCTCGGATAAATGGGTAAAAAGCTAAGGGTAAGCATCATCTCAGCAGGAATTTTTGTATTCCTTTGCAGCATAGTCCCAGCAACAGCTGTGTCTGGTTTCTAGGTACCAACTGACAGGCTCATTGCCAGGAGGCTGTTAGATTGGTGATGAATTCTTTCAACATAGAAGCCCCTGAAACAAAGAAAAATACAAAATGGCCTTCAATCCTATAAGGGTCCTTTCCACTACTGTTGTAGTAGAAAATGGAGGGGAGGATGCAAAGAATCACACCATTTTTAGATTATCTATAATCATTAACTTATTTCTCTGTACTCCAAATGTAAGTTGGTTGTTCAATGAACAATGAATGAGCATACTGCTGAAGGAAATAAATCATCAATCTTGATATTTTCAAGATAAACAAAACCAGAAGACAGAAGAAAGTTGCAGCTAAAAGAAAGGATAGATCACATATTCACTTTGGAGAGGTGAAGAAAAGAGATGGCAGTGTTAGTTTTATCATGAGATCAAAGATAGTAAGAAACATCATTTCACTGGGCATTTGTTTATCTTGTATGGCAGTAAACATGATAAGCATTTGCAAAAAGACCACCGGGAAAATCATCACAGCTTATGTACCAAGATCTGTTGCAGAGGATGGAAAGGTGGAGAAATTCTATAAAGATCTGATAAGACCCTATCCCCAAATTAAATCAACATGTACCATGTTTGCCATGGCCAAAGAATTCATCACCACTAGTGCATAAATAGGCTCGTCCCTGAAAAGCAGACAAGTAGAGGGAATAATCATGAACAAAGAGGAAAGGAAAGTATTTTTTAACAGATGAGGTGATGGTTTACTCAGAGAACCCTAGAGAGTCAACTAAAAACTTAGTTGAAACAATTAACTCTGGCAAAGTGGCAGGATATAAAATAAACTCACATAAATCATCAGCATTTCTTCATCTCACCAACAAAGACCAGCAGGAAGAGTTAGAAAGAACAATTCCATTTAAAATAACTACAGATATAAAATACTTGTGAGTTTAACCTGCCAAGACATTAATAGGAACAATATGAATATGATGGCAAAATACTTTTTTTACAAATAAAGATAGACCTATGTAATTATGGGAAATATTAATTACTCATGGGTAGGTAGAGCCAATATGATAAAAATGACGATGTTACCTAAATTAGTTTACTTATTCAGTGTCAAACCAATAAAACTGCAAAAGAATTACATTCTAAAGCTAGAAAAATAATAATGAAATTCATCTGGATAAACAAAAGGTCAAGAATCTTGGAGGAAATACTAACAAATAAATGAGAAGAAGCTTCCTAACCTTATCAGATCTGAAGCTACACTACAAAGCACTAATCACCAAAAAGATTTAGTACTAGTTAAGACATAGAGAAGTTATAGTGAGGTTAATCCATGGAACAGATTCATCACACAATATACAGAAGCAAACAAGCACAGCGGCCTATTGTTATTATTGTTCTGATGTGTCTGACTCTTCCTGACCCTGTGCGGAGGTTTTTTTGGCAAATTTATGCTGGGGTATTTTAACATTTCCTTCTCCAGTGGATTAAGACAAACAGTGGTTAAGTGACTTGCCCAGGGTCACACAGCTAGTAAGTGTCACAAGCCAGATTTGAACTCAAGGTTTCCCGGCTCCAGGCCCAGTGCCCTATCCACTGAGTCACCTGTCTGCCTCCAAACAGTAGCCTAGTGTTTGATAAACTCAAAGAGCCCAGCAACTGAGGTACGAACTCACTATTTCAACAAAAACTTCTGGGAAAACTGAAAACTGGGCTGGCAGAAACTAAGCACAGACCAACATCTCATACCATATACCAAGATAAACTCCAAAAGGATACATAACTTAGGGCAGTACCAAAAACAAATTAAAGGAATAGATACGGAAGAAGCTACCTTTCATATTTTTCAATAAGGGTAGAGTTCAGGACCAAAGAAATGATAGAGAGGAACACAGAAAATAAAATGTACAATTTTAATTATATAAAACTAAAAGAGTTTTTGCAACAAAAAACTAATACAGCTAAAATAGGTTTTTGTTCATTTAAAGCAGAATAAAAAAGAAATACCAAGTTCAAAACCCTGTTTTTGCCCCACAAAAATAAAAGAAGAAAAAAATTAATTATAAGAAAGCAGATACAGCTGTTTCAAGGACAGTTGATACTTGGCAGCTTCAATGCAAAGGTGAGTCTAAGTGAGGGTGGTAAAAAATATTTTTGAAAATATAAATCACCAAAAAGGAAGGAGAGAAGCCAAAGACTTATAGTCTACAGAGAAGCCTCATGCCTATCCATCTTGAATGCTTTCTTTGAGAAAAGAAGTGGAAGGTTCTAGACATGATAAGCACCAAATGCATCACAAAAATTAAACTGACTATGTTTTAACAGAGAGGAAACAACTCATTATTGATCAGGTAGCGATTCCTAAATCAGCTATCTATATACAGTCAGATCACTGGCTTGCTAAAGCAAGTATCAAAATTAGGGCTGAACTAGAAGAAAGAATAAACGTGAGAAAAAGATGGCATACAGTCAGAACAAGTCTAATCTAGCCTCTTTGTACAAGTCATTGATGCGAATGGATGGCGGAAAGGACATCCACACTGGTTCCAATCATTTCATGTAGAAGCTTAGTTGATTCAAGCCTACTGCCCCACCAGGAGTGAGCTGAGGAGCCAGGATTGCCTCTGGTGTTGTGTGGCCTAGTAAGTAATTCAGCAGGAATATCACTGCTGCCGAAAGGAACAGAGGCTTCATCAGCCCAAAGGCCCAGCCTCCATCAAGTTCTGAGTAAATTTGGCTGAAAACGTGACCAACCAGTTGGATAAATCAATAACCATTACAGTCTTCTCATACATTATTCCCATCCACATACCCTTCAATATAGTGGTGCCGGCCTCCATGTTGTTCCTCAAACATAATGCCCCATCTCTCAGTTCTGGGCATTCTTACTGAATGTCGCCTGTGCCTAGAATTCTCTCCCTCCTCATCTCTGCCTCTTTAGCTTCACTGGCTTCCTTCCTGTCTCAGCTAAAGTCTCACCTTCTGCAAGGAGATTTCTTAGTCCTACTTAATCTTAGTTCTTTCCCTCTGGGCTTCCCTCATTTTATCCCATGTATATCTTGTTGTTTGCATGTTTGTCTCTCCCATTAAACTGTGAACCCCTTGAGAGCAGGAACTGTTTATTTTATTTTATTTTATTTTATTTGCCCCTCTTCACGTCCCCAGTGTTCAGCATAATACTTGGCACATAGTAGATGCTTAATAAATGCTAGCTGACTGGTTGATGATGAGACTAAAAGAACAATACAAAGTACTTTAGTCAGTAAACATTTGACTTGCTCACCCAGTAAAAATATATGGCAAGACACGGCAGCCAAAGGCAATAATATCTATAAAGTCTTATGGAGGAAGACAGAAGAAGATTATAAGTGGCACTAACTCATAAAGTAGAAAATCAGTAGAAGTGAAAGTTATTTTAAAGAAAGTCTGGTTCAAGTTCCAATTCTCACTAAGCACTAATAAGCAGTTATTCTAAAGGCATTTAACAATGAGATTTGGAAAAGTTGAAAAGTTTAAACATTTTAAATCTAAAAAAAGATGAGCAAGGATCTTTAAACTTCTTTTCACATAAAAGACAGTAGGAACTGCCAAAGTTGGATGCTAATATCACAGTTGTGGGTTTGCTTATAGAGGAGGGATAAATGACACTGAAGAGAACAAAGGTGGGAAAAGCAATTGGACTTGACCAAGTTTACATAGAGAAGATCCATTAAATTAATTTATCAAATTAAAGGTCCTGAGGAATTAATTTTCAGAGTGTGTAAAGGAAGAGAAGATACTAAAAGCACTGAAACATCTTGGATCTTGATAACACCACTTCCCAAAAAACTGAGGACATCAATAATGATCAACATATATAGCTATTCCTCCACCTATATAAAATTTTAGGAGAATAATCTATATGTATATTGAGTACTTCCTTGACAAAGGCATCAGTAGGTAACAGATATAACAGGTGTATGGGATATTCAGAGAGGACCAGCACCTCTGGCGTGAAGGCTTGCTGTGCCCACCTCAGGGCTACTCATCTACCTTTGGGGTCCACGTGTCACCTAATTCTCACTGGTGGCTCTGTAACCTGCGCAGAGGCTGTACCCCAGTAACACCATCTCAGAAGATGGGCTAAACCAGGTTGAGAGTAGCCAGTGAGCCTCAAATGCATCTGTGAGTCAGGGGGATGACTACCCCAAGCATGTGAAGACTTCCCTCATCAGATGGGTAGATGAGAACAATTTGTTCTCAGGAAGGCAAATAGTTACTGGGAGTGCTTAGAGCTTGGCTAGACATCAAAGTTATCTTGACATTTGCCTTGCCACTGGACTTTGACAACTCAGGGAGAGTGAGGCTAAGGACTCCATGCAAGTCTGCCTCACTTCAATCCAATTCACTCACAAGTCAACACACTTCATGATGTCATTGGTTCTGTTAGAAAACAAAGAACAAACAGTTAACAGCAGGTAACAGATGAGCTTTCAAAAGCAATATTTCACAGCAAACTCATCTTCACAATCACATAATTAATTGAAATAGGTAGAGATGATCCCACTTATTGTTTGTTGATCACTTAAGAAGATTGATTCACTAGAGCAAAATGCTTCCTTAAAGGTTCTCTTCCAACAAAGTGTCTCCCATTTACATTTCAAGATCATGGTAGATTCTTTGAAAGATGTAACAACAGGTGATAAACCTGTTCAACGATCCTTTGATCACTAATGTCAGTTGAGGCATGAAACAGGAGATAGAGCTCAGGTCAAAGAGAACTTTCTCACAGAGGGTGAAATTCTCCAGATGCTTTTGTTCCTGGATGACATCTGAACACCGCAGAAACTCCTAGATGAGATGCATAACCATACAGAAGAATGTGGAGTAAACACTGGCACAGGAAAAACTAAATGACTGAAGAAAGTCTACTGGCCAAACTGACAGGAAGTTGGGCAGTGAGCTACAGTGGAAAGAATATTGACTCTGGAATCAGAGGTCTTGAGTTCAAATCCACCTCTGATGACAACTACCTGGCTGAACTTAAGAAAGTCATTTAACTTCTCTGGGTCTCAGTTTCTTCATCTGTAAAATGACTAGATGACCTCTGGCTTCCCTTTCTACTCTAGATCTATGATCCTATGGATGGATAAAGCTCATTTTCCAGGAGATATATATAGATATATATATATATATATATATATATATATATATATATATGTATGTATACACACACACACACATACACACACACACACACACACACATATATATATTCCTGTATCCTCCGTCACTCAGTTCTCTGACAATGAGGTGAGCTTTTTGTTTGCCTCTTTCTAGAGTCTTCTCTACTGCCTTAAACATGCTCCTCTCCTCCATCCTTAAAAAAAATCCCCTCCAGTTGTTGACCTATATTTGTCCTCTTTTTCTCAAACTCCTTGAAAAAAGCCATCTATACTCACTGCTTCTACTTCCTTTCCTCTCACTTATTTCTCAACCTTTTGAAATCTGATTTCCATCCTCATCATTCAACTCCAACTTCTCTCTCCAAAGTTACCATTGATCTTTTTTAGCTGTCAGATCGGATGGTCTTTTCTCAATTTCCCCCATCCTTCTCAGTCTATTTGCTGGATTTGATATTGTTGGCCATTCTTTCCCATTGGATATTCTCCCTTCGGTAGGCTTTCCTTCTCCTACCAGTCTGATGGTTCCTTCTCAATCTTCCCTTAGTTCATAGAGCCACCTCCTTAGTTCAGGTCTTCATCACTGTCACCTAGATTATTACAACAGCCTCCCATTGGTCTCTGTGCCTCAAGCCTCTCATTTCTCCAGCTATGCTGCACATTGCTGCCAAAGTAATTGTCTGAAAGCTCAAATGTGACCATGTGACTTCCTTAATTAATTTCAGCAACTTCCTGATGCTTCTAACATAAAATATAAACTCCTCTGTTTAGCTTTTAAGGCCCTTCACAACCCGACCCTAACCTTGCTTTCCAGCTCCATGAACTTTTCTCTTTTACTTTACCCTCCAGCATTCTGCAGTTCAGCCAAACTGGCCTCCCTCAGTTTTTCACACAAGACATTCCACCTGCCATCTCATGCTTTGGCATTGGTTGTCCCATATGCCTGGAATTCACTTCCTCCTTACCTCTGCCTCATAGAGTCACTCTCTTCCTTCAAAATGCAACCGAGCAGAACCAAGAGAATATTAAACACAGTAACAGCAACGTTGTGTGATGATCAGTTCTGAATGACTTAGCTCTTTTTAGCAATACAATGACCCAAGATAATTCCACAGGACTCATGATGGAAAATGCTATTCGTATCCAAAGAAAGAACTGATGGAATCTGAATACAGATCGAAGCATGCTATTTTCACTTTATTTTTTTCATGGCTTTTTCTTTTTAGTCTGTTTCTTCTTTCACAATATGACTAATATGGAAATATGTTTTATTTGATTGCACATATATAACTTATTAAAATTCTTACCTTTTTAAGGAGGGAAGGGGGAATGAGGGAGGGAGAAAATTTGAAACTCAAAATTTTATAAAAAATGAATGCTAAAATTTGTCTCTACATGTAATTGGAAAAAATAATTTTTTTAAACTGGAAAAAATAAAGATCTTCCAAATGAAAAAAAAACTTTTAAATGCAGCTCAAGAACCACTCTTTGCATTAATCCTTTCCTAATTCTCCCAGTGTTGGTGCCCTTTATCCCAAAATACCTTGTATTTACTCACTTTATGATACTGTTCTATATGTGTACTTATTGCCTCCCCCCTAGAGAGCAAGTCCTTGAGAGTAAGAATTGTTCCATTCTTTGTAATTATATTCACAATGCCTGGCATATATTTAGGCACTTAATAAATACTTGTTGATTGATTGGCTGACTGCTCCTTCTCAGTTTCTTCATTCCACCCCCACTATGTGGGAGTATCCCTCAAGGCACTGCTCAGTCTTGGACCTTCTTCTCTTTTCTCTCGCTTGGTGATCTCATCAGCTCCCATGGGTTCCATTATCACCCCTTTGCAGATGATTCTTAGATTTATTTATTCAGCCCTAATATCTCTTCTGATTGCCAATTGTTCATCGCCAACTGCTTGTTGACAATTTGAAATGGATGCCCAGTAAGGTTCTCTGCCCCAAATGCAACATGCGTCCAAAACAAAACTCATTAACTTTCCCATCAATCTCTCCTTCTTCCTAACTTTCCAATTATTATCAAGGGTACTATCGTCCTTCCAATGATCCATGGTCTCAACTCTAGTGTCATATTCAGCTCCTCTCTCTTATTCACCCTACATGCACAATCACTCAGTTGCCAAATCTTGTAATTTCTTGCTTTACAGCACTTCTTACATATGTCTCTTTCTGCCCACTCATAGAGTCACCATTATATTTCAGTCTGTTTTCAACTTTCACCTGGACTAATTCAATAGCCTTCTAATTTTAATTAGTTTCCCTCCCCTCTCCAATACATTCTCTGAACAGGGGCTGAAGTGGTTTTCCTAAATCATAGCTGAACATGTCACCATTTAGGCAGCTAGATGGCACAATGGATAGAGTCTGTTCCTAGAGTCAGGAAGACCTGATTTCAAATCAAGCCTCAGATGCTTACTAGCTGATCTTGGGCAAGTCACTTAACCCCTGTCTATGGAGAATAATAGCAACTACCTCCCAGGAATGGTGTGAGAATCAAATGAGATAATATTCATAAAGCAGCCTAGCACCATGCCTGGCACATAGTAGGTGTTTAATAAATGTTTGTTCTCTTCTCTTCCCTTCCCCCTCCCCTACTCAAATGCCAGTGGCCAGACAAGTCTTTTAGCATTTAAATCTCTTTGTAACCTGGCCTCTTCCCACCTTTGCAACGTTTCTACATTCTACTGCTTTCCATACACTTTCTGTGCTACTCATACAGCCTTTGCACACAGCACTCCGTTTCTTGCCTTCATTCCTTGCCTGCTCCCCATACCTGGAACACTCTCCTGCCCAGCCTCCAACTCTTAGAATCCCTGGCTTCCTTTAAGATTTATCTCAGGTCCTACCTCCTCCAGGAAGCCATGCCTGGTTCCCTCCCAGTGGCTAGTTCCATCCCCTCTAAAGTTACCTTCAATTCTTCCATATTTATCATTTATATTCTGATTTATATTGTTACCCCATTAGAATGTAAGCTCTTCAAGGGCGGAGACTTTTTTTTTTGCTTTTTCTTTGAATTCCCAGCACTTATCACAAGTGCTCAATAAATGCTTATTAATTGATTGACAGACACTACAAATGGACAATAAGGTAGGTTCAAAATTAAACAGAAAGAAGGTAGGCTATCCCTATGGGAATTTTTTAAAAATCCTTTTTATCGAACCAAAAACTCTCTCTGAAACAAGAGCCTGTCTTCTTTATTACCAACATCCTTCGAGTATTGCATAGAGTTGAGTTATAGAAGACAATAGCCTTCAAAAACTTTGAAGAGGGGATCAAGACCTTGCTACCCCCTCCCCCACTAGTTCAGTGAGTTAGTTGTCCAATGTAGGTCCAATGGGAGGGGGTTACCTGTGCTTGTCTTCTGTGGGAAGGAGGAATTAGCCCAGGAGCGTTAGGGGTGTTGACCAGCCAGCAACCCCAAGTTCCTGGCTCTTGTGAAAGGAGCATGATGTGTGTTTTCTGTATCAATTTAAGTAGTCCTATGATTCCTTGGCACATTTCTGCATTTTTCTGTGGGGTGAAATAAAGTCTGGCTCTACTTAATATGTATTAGTTCTGGTACAGGTTTGTATGGGAGCAGGGGATGTTGTTTTTCACATTTATAGACACTTAGACATAAGCATATGTGGAGATTTCCCTAAGAAAACTCTAGGGGGATATGAACCAAAGAGAAACTGTGGCCACTTACAGTACACCCTCCAAGATCAGACCTGGTCTCTGTGAGCCCAAAGCTTGGGAGGCCGCTGGGCCATTGGTCATATCTCTAGTTATCTGTGTCCCTGCTATCCCCTTCATGCTCAGTAAAATGGATGATCCCTGAGGACAGGCACTGTCACATTTTTGTCTCTGTAATCCCAAGGCCTAGCAACAGAGTTAGTGCCTAACAAATGTTTATTGAATTGAATGAATCTCATGGAATGTAATTGTGGTGCAAGGAATAATAAATATAAGGAATTCAGAGAACTATGTAAAGATTTATATGAATTGATGATAATTGAAAGCCAAGTAAGCAGAGCCAGAAGAACATATACATAATGACTATAATCATGTAAATGAAAACAATACAAGAAAGGCAGCTGAACTTGGAATAAACGCAATGGCTAATATTAAATCCAGAGGTCAGATGACTAGATGCCAAGTGTGACAGACATAAAAAGACACAATCGCTGTATTGATTAGTTCTGTTTGACTGGTTTTCTTGGTTACAAGAGAAGGTTTTGAATTTTGGTTCTTTTTTTTTTCATGGAAGGAGGGAAGATATTTAGGGAAATTATTGTAAGGTAAAAAAACTTTAAAATATTATGTTAAATGTTTTATAAAAGGCTTCATGTAAGAAATGTGATTTGAGCTAGTCCTAGGGGGATAGATAACATTTGGATAATGATAGCTGACATTTATATAATGCTTCAAGATTTACAAAAGAAAAATCTCATCTGATTTTTATGGTAATGTTATGAAGTAGGTACAAAAGGTATTATTATTTCCCTTTACATAAGAAGAAACTGAGGCTCAGAGAGATGAGATTCAGACACAGTCCATCCTGCTCTCCTTCATAAGCCTGAGAGAGAGATCACATGATATAATTAAGGACTAGTGAGTTGGTTGGTCTGACTCCAATTGGGTAGGGAACCAGAAATCTAGAGCTGGAAGGGGCCTCAGAGTCCTTCATCTACTTCAAGCCCAGCATTTTACAGATGAGGAAAGTCAGGCTCAGGGGTGTTGAGTGACCTTCACAAGCTCACACAAGTAGTGAGGGACAGGGCCAAAATTTTAATGAGGTCCTAAGAATCCAAATCCAACATGCTGTCCCAATACCATGCCTCAAGTGTTTAGACTGGGGCTGGAGGAAAGAAGGACTTCAACAATCAGAAGAGTTGACATCTTATATAGTAGAAAGGCTATAACTACATTAAATGGCAGAGGACCCTGCCCCTTTCAGAGCTATTCCAGTTCCAACTGGAAGTCTCCCCCTTCTCCAATCACTCACATTTTCTTATGCCTCATAATGATTTTTGGTGTCCTATAGAACAAAATTCCCACATGGTATTCTGTACATCAGAAATAGAGAACTAATTAAGATTTTTTGAGCTGGGGAGTGACATGTAAAAATGTTATATCCTCAGATAGCTAGCATTAGTAATAATAGCTAGCATTTACATAGTGCTTTAAGGTTTGCAAAATATTTAAAATATATCATGTCATGTAAAAGGTAGTATTATCCTAACTTTACAGATGAGGAAACTGAGGCTGAGATAGATAAGGGTCACTCAAGGTTGTTCAGTGGTCACCCAGCTAGTAAGTGTCAGAGGCCAGATTCTAACTCATCTCCCTGATTTGAAGTCCAAGACCCCATCCACCACAGCTATCTGTCATCAGATAAGTAGCTGAATCATGCCCAGGACCTGTGGTCACCGCAGAAGAACCAACCATTATAATGCTATTTTCTTATCTCTTGCTTTTTTAGTCTTTTGAGCTGGAGTAGTCAAAGGTCACCAAAAAAAAAACCGTGAGTACTTTTACCTCACACCAGGATGGGCTAATGATAAGTTTTGGAAGTTAGCAAAATTTTCTCTTCCAATTCCTCTAATGGAAACTCTATCCTTCCACAGTCTTCCTTCCCTACACTCCCAGGTGCCTATCCTGAGTTACTTTCTCCATCTCAACTAGTTGCTAACCAATATTATCTAAGTAGTATAAACCAATGGTATCAGACTCAATTAGAAAGATCCCTGCTGCAGTACATTGGCTTACAAAACCACAAATTAACATTGTCTATGTTGTATTGTATTTTTACTCATTTTTGTTAAATTTTTCCTAATGATATTTTAACCTGGTTAGTTTTTCAGGCCTTAAGTTTGGCACCTCTGGTGCAAACCATCCCAAGAACATTTGCAATTTGAAAGGAACTCAAGACCTAAAGAAATGAAACCCCAATGGGTTTCAAGTCACTGAAGGTCTCCTCTAAAGGAAATCACTGAAGAGAGGGGTAGATGGCTACTTGTCAGAAAATTTATAGAATAGATTCCTGTTCAGATTCAAGTTGGACTAGATATCCATTGCAATTCTTTCCAACTCTGAGATTCTGTGGTACTTTATGAATGACAGGCATTAGAGGTAATATTTTGGGGCCAGGTGGCCCAGTTCAGTATCTTCTCAAATCATGCTCTATTCCTATTGGTGAAGCTAGCCCTGTGTCTTACATGTCCCTTCAATCCATCCAAGATGCAAACCACTTTCCTTTACTATTTTGACCACACACACACTCACAGAGCAATGTTTACTGTGTGGTGACTAGGAGATTAACCACATCTGGGGACTAAGAGAATAGCCAAGGAGAAACATGGGAACATCTGTCCCAGACAGATCTGGTGACAGTAAATATAAAGAAATGGATATACAACTGTGAAATCATGTGTGTTGGGCAACATTAAGGAATTTATTCCTAGGCCTTTTTAAAAAAAACATTTTTCTCTCAGCTAAGTAATTTATCTTGACTGTGGGAATCTTTTTTAACCTTGTAATGCTAAGTAGGGCTAATGCATAGTACAACAATACCAATTTAACCCTTCCCCCGAGGTCTTGTCTCTGAGACAAAAGACCACCAGCTAGAGCAGGGGCCCTTAACCTGGAAGTCCACAAGCATGTGTGTGTGTGTGTGTGTGTGTGTGTGTGTGTGTGTGTTTTAACATTTTGGTAACTGAGTTTAATATAATTGATTTCCTTTGTAATCCTATGTAGCCTATGCATTCAATAAAATTATTCTAAGAAGGGGTCTATGGAATTTATCAGACTGCCAAAGTGGATCCAAGACACACACAAAAGGTTAGGAACCCTTGAGCTACTTTTTTATTGTGGCAAAGAATTGGAAACTGAGGGACTCCCATCAGTTGGAGAACGGCTGAACAAGTTGTGGTATATGCTTATGATAGAATATTATTGTGCTTCAAGAAATGAAGAATCAAATGATTTCAGAAAATGTGGGAGACTTACATGAACTGATGCAAAGTGAAGGGAGCAGAACCAGGAAAACTTTGTACACAGTAACAGCAATATTGTAACAATGATCAACTGTGAAAGACTTAGCTACTCTGTTGAATACAATGATCTACAACAATTCCAAAGAACTCATGAAGAAAAATGCTCTCCACCTCCAGAGAAAGAACTGATGAACTCTGAGTGAAGATTGAAGCATACTTTTTCACTTTCTGTATTTTTCTTGTTTTGTGTGTGTATGTGTAAGTGTGTGTTTTTTCTTTTGCAACATGGCTAGTATGTGTTCTGTACAACTTCACAGATATGATAGATATCTTATTGTTTGCATTCTCAAGGGGTAGGGGATGAGCTAGAGGGAGGAGAGAATTTGAAACTCAGTTTTTTTCAAGATGAATGTTAAAATTTTTAAAAATATAATTGGGAAATATTTAATGAAATAAAATATATTAAAGATGAAAAAAGAACCCCTGAGCTAGAATAAAGCCTCAGATGCTTTTAGGAGCAGTTTATTCAATATAATACTGTAAACACTTATTAAGTGCCTACTGTGTACAGAGCACCATGCTAACCACTGAGGGAGATAAAAAGTTTAAATAAGTAAGACTCAGAATCTATCCTCAGGGAGCTTAAAATCCACTGATAACTATTTGTAAAGAAAGAAAGAAAGAAAGATAGATAGATAGATAGATAGATAGATAGATAGATAGATAGATAGATAGATAGAATATTTATTAAGCACTCTGTTAAGTGCTGAGGATACAAAAACAACAAAACAAGATGGTCTGTACTCTCAAGGACCCTACATTCTATTGGGGGAAGACAACATACAAAAGAGAGCTGAAAAGCGGGGAAGGCAGTCCTATGGGGGCAAGGCAGTCAGTGTGGATATGAAACAGACCAGAAGAGGAACTGGAATGAAGTGAGTAGCATGGCCGACACTTCCAATGATATAGTGGTTCCAGGCAGAGGCTTACAAACCACTTTATCATTCTCAAGGCCTACTGCTGGTGGTTGGCATGAGAGGAAAAAACCCAGACATGGTCACTTCCCTTATCTGGTTGCTGTTGCATGCAGTCATATGAGCACAAATTCCAGGAGTGGTCCATTCCATTGTTTGATTGAACAGCAGCTGAGGGTTGGAATAAGGGAGGACAATTTCTTGGCCATCATCATAATTTTAGAGGATGGTATGAGAGAAGAAATCCTGGGACTGATCATCATTTCTATTTATTAAAGGAGTAGGATTCTGCTTCCCCTAGTACTGCTGCAAAATAACAAAAGGCGGGGTGGTAAGTTATACCATGTAATGGGTTGAATAAGGAATACCCTGAGCAGTTTGACATCTAACTAGCATAGTGAATACAGTACTAGCCTTGGAGTGAGGAAGTTATTGTTGTTCAGTCATTTTGGTTGTGTGAGACTCTTTACGACCCCATTTGGGGTTTTCTTAGCAAAGATACTGAAGTGTTTTTCCATTTCCTTCTCTAGCACATTTTACAGATGGGGAAACTTAGGCAAACAGGGTTAAGTGACTTCCTCAGGGTCACACATCTAGTAAGTGTCTGAGGCCAGATTTAAACTCAGGAAGATGAGTCCTCCTGACTCCAGGCCCAGCACTCTATCCATTTCACCACCTGCTTCAGACATATACTAGCTGTATGACTCTATGGAAGTCATTTAACCTGTCTGCTTCAATTTCCTCTTCTGTAAAATGGAAATAATAATGGCATTGGCTTCATAGGCTTGTTGTGAGGCTCAGATAAAATAATCTATGGTAAATGCTCTGCAAACATTAAAACGCTTACTAAATGATTAGCATTGGGGTTTTTTTTTTTTACATACAATTTTATTTTCAGTTCCAAATTCTTTTCCTCCTCCTCTCCTTCCCACACCCGTTGAGAAAGCAAGAAAAATGAAATCCAACACAAATATGTGTAGTTATACGAAAACAAATCCTGCTTTAGTTATCTCCAAGAGAAAAAAGAAGAAAACATACTTCACTCTGCCATATCAGCTCTCCATCTGGTGGTAGATAACATGTTTCATCATGAGTCCTTTGGAATAGTGGTTGATAATTGTGTTGATCAGAGTTATCAAGTCCCTCAAAGTTGATTATGTTCACAATATTCCCATTGCTGTAGAAATTGTTTTCCTAGTTCTGCTTACTTCACCTTGCATCAGTTCATAAAAGTCTTCCCAGGTTTTTTCCTAAACCAATCCTTCATCATTTCTTAAAGCTTAAGTGCTTAAAGTTAAATGCTAGTTATTATTATTATCAGCTTGATAAACTTAAAGGGTTGTCTTTGGAAAATATTCCTATAAAGACTATGCCCTCTTGTGCCTTGTTGAGAAGATTAAAGCTATTTCCTGAATAAGAGTCACTCTTGGACAGGTTTAATAGGTTGAATGAATATGATGGCTCCCAAGATAAATGGGTTGACCCAGTCTCTTGGGAAGATGAACATTTGTAAGAAGAGCCATTCCTTTGGCTTCTAAGTGGGAGTCTTCATCAACTCAGAGTACTTAGAGATCTGAGACCATAGCAGCTTTAGGGGAACTCTCCCACCAAGAGCCACTATTGTCTGCTTTGTGACAGAAGCACATGATGAATCACATGGGTTCATATCCATGTAGCCTGAAAAGGGAGTTCTTGATCCCAAAGTTCCCGATCTCCTTTTGCCTTTCTATTCCCCTTTTCTGAGCACAGGTCAAATACTAGAAACTTAAGAGTACCGCAAGGCATGCCAGTGACCTGGACAGCAATAGAATGTGAAGAGTTCCTGGAGAGGCACATGGCAAAGAAAGACATACACTTGCTCACAGAGACCAACAGGGGAGCTACTGGACAATAGATTCTAACCTTCTAGTTAGAGGAGGGGGAATTGCCTAGGGAGCATGATCCTGGAAATGCATCCAAAGAACAGATGATTTCTTGGGCAGAACCAGCCATAGGGGTTGCCTCACAAGTAAGCCCAGGTTGGAGTGATGAGAAATTTTCTGGACAGGGTACCCCTTAAAGAGAAGAGAGGCTTGTGCATCTGGCTCCAAGCCCTGGGAGGGATAGTACTAAGGTACTGAAATGATAACATGAAAAGCAAAGAATATAGATTTTTCTATTACCCTGAGTTATTCAGATGTTGTGGACCCAGAGGGAAGCAAAGTTCTCTTTATAGAAGCCTAAGTGCATTTTCCTTCTGGGGGAATACAAAACTTCTGAGTAATACCATAAAACAGAATGTCTATATGGATTTCTGTGGGATTAAAGAGGGACCCATTGGAGTGTGAGGGTATTGTCTACTTAGGGGACCCTTGCAATTCCCTGCTGAGGAAATCCAATTCAGAAAGTATCCCTATGAGGGAAGAATGCATGTCTTCCCACGGAATTTGGGATAATCCAGAACGTGGAGGTGGGGAGGAGTTCCCAGCTAATAATAACAAGTTCAGTTCCCTCTGAGGGGAGTCCAAATCATGAATTGGCTCCAAGTAAATTTTAGGACCCTGTGTAAGAAAAATCTCATCAGCAAGGAGAATTTTCTGATTACTTATAGGCTATTGTGAGTTCTTGATGTGTTTTCTACATTAGTTTGTGAGCTCTGTTTGTTATGTTTCACAGAATAAAGGCTATACTGTACCTGACAAGTGTATTTGTTATCTTGAATGCTTGTATGAGAGGTGAGGACCCCTTTTACCTACATTTGTGAAAACCTAGATATGACCTACATCCTGAACTTTGCCAAAACAAACTGGGTATGGGCACAATGAGCCAAAGAGAGATTGACTTTATTAGGGCTACCCCCAAGATTAGGCCCAATCCATGTAAGTCAACAGCATGGTGCACATTATATTATATTTGCATTAGAGAGCTATGCAACAAAATGTACATAAGGTCTGAGAAGCAAAATTGTTATGAACCAGAGGATTCGGAGAAGCTTTTCTAGAGGAAATTACATTGGAACTAGGCTTTAAGGGATGGGGGGAAATTCAACAGATGAAGAGAGGAAGGGAGGTCCTTCTAGGTACAGGGAATAACAAAGGAATATGTAAAGGCATAAGAACATACTGAACCTTTGAGGTAGAAGAGCGGATGAAGATAGAGAATTGTCTGGTTTGACTGGATTGTAGTGCATAGGAAGAAGAGTAATATATGATGATACTGGAAAGTAGGGCAGTGCCGGGATGTACAGGCCTTTGAATGCCAAACAGTTGTTTGAACCTTTCTTAGTGAGTGTTTGATCAGAGAAGTGACATGACTAGATAGACGTGGGAATAATCAGTCTGTAGCCTTCTGCACACCGTCAGGGCCCCCTGATGGGCCAATAGGGGAATTTTTGTTCCAAGAAAATGCCTGAGGCAAGGTGTGGAGACAAGGGTTTCAGTGGCCAGCCTAACTATACTGAGGTCTGGGATGGATTGCTGTCACAACCTGAACTGTGCCACTGAAAGTAACCCAGGAAAGAAACCAGGGAGTCTAGAGAAAGCAGTGAGAAGGAAACCAAAGACCCAAGCTGGGGGAGCAGTCTATTTCATGTCTGCAGCCCAGGAACTCAGAGATGGGAGAAGCTGAGGAGCCAGAACTGGGGGTGGACAGAAGTAGAGATAAAGAGAAGAGTCAGGTTGGAGCAAGAGGAAAGGGCCAGCTAGGAAAGCCAACAAACAGAGGGGAGAACCAGGAAAGATACCAACCACCCTCAGAAACCAGAAGGGTAGCAAGGTGTCAAAGTTCAGCGGGGAAAAATAGGTTGTCCTTTCCAGAGCCTCTGGAGGGCTTCCTTTCAATGATAAGTTGGGGCTCCTTGGTCATACTTCTTCTTCAGTTTTCAAGGGACCAACTTGATGGCATCTGGAGACTTGATCTACACAGACTTTCATTCTTCTTTTGCAATAAAACTATTGTTTCTACTTCTTTCTTTGTCTCCTTAGCATCTACTTCTGAGTTTCTGTCTGAATAAGCTTCAACAATTTATTCTTCCCAAAGGAAGAAATATTAATAATAATGATAATAATAATAATAAAGAAACCTGGAAGTTTAAAAAAAAAGCAAACTGTGTCTTATAGAATCCATCATCACTACATCTGTCTAATGGAAATCAGAGGCTTCCGAATACTGATCATGGCTCAGAACCAACCAATACCCCTGAGAAACAGATGGAATATTTTACTTGAAAACCTTAAGAGAAGGGGGAAAAAATATCATTCTTAGATCAGCCTCTCTCATTAGGGCCATGACAAGGGAGAAAGGTTTGGTTTAAGCCTGGTCCTCTCATTTGCTGAGCAATTAATCTCATTTCAAGACAGCAAGAATCTTAGAATGGGCTTTTGGCTGAGACGAATTCAAATTAATCATGATTTCTCAGAAATAAAATAATAATAGTAATAGTAATAATAAACAAATTTTGATAGCAGAGTTGATGCATGGCCACAGTATGAAATCTATTTGAGTAATCAACTCCTAGGTAATAATGAATGCTTACCAATTCCATTTATTTTTTTAAGTATTAAATACCTACTACATAGAGAGAGCCCTCTGCTAGGCTCTGGAAGATACATCAAGATTAAATAAGACTCAGTCTCAAGACTCTCAAAAGAGCTCACAGTCTAGTCAGGGGAGGTAAGCTATTCATTGAATTTATTTACTGAGCACTCATTGGGCACTTCCAAAGTGCCATACACAGGGACAGGTACTAAACTTGTAATTTCCTTGGTGCAGAGCATCCCTAGGTGAAATAGCTCCCTCTACCAGTGCAGGTCTCTCCTCCTCTGTGACACAGGAGAGTGAAAACATGCAGGTCTGCATTTCGTAATATGCCCTTAAAAGTGGCTCTGGGTATCCTTGAGGATGGTAAATATACTTCAATCTCTTGATTCCTGCCCAAGTTAACAACTTCTTGAGTACCTTGTTTTCAAAATCTCTTAAAGCAAGCACCTGTACAGATCCAGAGCTGGAACGACTCTCAGATGCCATCCAGATCAATATTCTCATTTTACAGATGAGGAAACTAAGTTCAAAGGAGGCTAAATGACTTGCCTAAGGTCACACAGGTAGGAAGCATCAGGAATAGGATTTGAACTTGGGTCCCTTGACTACCAAGCCATGGCTCTTTCCACTGTGCCCTGACAGGGAAGCCATATTCCAACACTCAAGTCTGAGCTCCTCTATCAAGATGTTCCCTTCAGCTCTGAAAATTGAAATTCAAAATAATAACAAGAGCTAGCATTTATATAGTGTCTACAATGTGCCAGGTGCTATGCTAAGCACATCACAAATATTATCTCATTTGATCCTGACAACAACCCTGGGAGGTTGATGCTATTATTATTTCCATTTTACAGATGAGGAAACTGAGGCAAACAAAACTTAGGTGACTTTCCCAGGGTCACATAGGTAGTAAGTATCTGAGGCCAAATTTGAACTCAGGTCTTCCTGACTCCAGGCCCAAGACTCTATCCACAATACCTCCCAGCTGCCTCCATCCTAGGCAACTCTTCTCCATGTCTTCCTACAAGTTTTCCATAGGGTACCTACCCAAAATATTTCAGGTATTGATGGCTTTCTCCTGACATGATCAGAAGACCAGTGCAACACTCTGTCTGTCCTGCCATTCCTTGCCCTCACTGTATGACCAGCCATCTTCTCTTCTTAACCTACATTGCTCTGATGACATCTTTTACTCTTGTTTTTCAAAGTTCCTCATTGGTTGCATGTTGTAGCCTGCTTATACCCACCATGTACCTCTCTATTGTCCTCTGTGGGATATTCTTCTTCAATATTTTATAGACCATTGTGTTCCATTTGCCTCAACCCATACATTGGTAGACTATTAACATTTAAAAGATGGTCTTTTTTTTTTTGAGAAAAGCTTGGGGTCATTAGAGGACCCTTGCAACCCAACATACATCCAGTCAGCCAACAAGCATTTACTGAGCACCAGTAAGTATACATAGTAATGTGTGCTAAGCCCCAAGGATACAAAGAAAGGCAAAAAAACAGTCTCTGCTCTCAAAGAGTTCACCACCGAATGGGGGAGACAACATGCACACAGTTGTGTGCAAATCAGCTATCTACAAAATAAATTAGAGATAACTAACAGAGGAAAGACAGTATTAAGAGAGATTGGGAAAGGCTTCCCCTAGAAAGTTAATTTTAGCTGGTATTTAAAGGAAGCCAGGGAGCGGAGGAGATGAAAAGGGAGGGAATCCCAGGAAGGGGAGACAGACAGGAAAAAGACCTAGAGTTAGGAGATGGAATGTCTTATTCAAGGAAGGACTAAGGTTTAAGGTGGGGGAAGGCACAGATTATGAAGGGCTTTAAATGCCAAAAAGAGGATTTTTTTCATTTGATTCTATAGGTGATAAAGAGACACTGTAATTTATTCAATAGTGGAAGGGGAAGAAAGTAACATAGTTAGACTTGCACTTCAGGAAAATCAGTCTAACAGCTGAGCAGCAAATGGACTGGAGTGGGGGGATACTTGAAGCAGGGAGGCCAACCATCAAAGTAGTATGATAATCTAGACATGAGGTGATGAAGGTCTCCAGCAGGATGGTGGCAGTATCAGAGGAGAGAAGGGGGAACAATTCAAAGATATTGTGAAGGAAGAATTGTTAAGACTTACCAACTAATTGGGTATGAGAGTTGAGAAAGACACTTAAGTTGCAAGCCTGGGTGACTGGGATGATGGTTGGTGGTGCCCTTGACAGTAACTGGAAAATTAGGAAAAGGGCGAGGATTTGGGGGGAAATAATGAGTTCAGTTTTGGACATTTTGAGCTTAAGATATCTAGGATACATTGATATTTGTGCAAGCTTTCTGGTACCTGCTTAGTTACAGTTGTGTATATAGAGTGAAAAGACTGGTCATCAAAGAAGGTTATGTATGCTATTCCTCTACCCTACCCAAGTGAAAAAGTGTATAGACACAAGCTCCAAAGGTTTACCTATCCTTATTCTTTCCAGATAAGCAATACTAGATTCTGATGTTTCCCTTTGAATACATTGAGCCATCAAGCAGTACCTCCTAAATAGATTTCACACTTCTTGTAGACATCTGCTGCCATGGTGAGCCAATACAATCTATGCATACGAATTCCAGATTTTCTCTTGGCCCAAGACTCTAGAATGATGCTGTAGTATTTTCATAGCCATGGAATAGTGGCTTTAGGAATAATAATAATAATAACTAGCATTTATATAGTGCTTCAAAGTTTGCAAAATGCTACATTCACATTATCTCATTTGATACAGTAACCCTCAGAAATAGGTGTTATTATTAGCCCCATTTTACAGATAAGTAAACTGAGGCTGAGAGAATTTAAATAACTTGCCCAGGGTTACCCAGCTACTATATGAGGTAGGCTTTGAACTCAAATCTTCCTGACTGCAATCCCTGTCTCATTATATTGCCTAGTTTCTTCAGGAAGCACTAAGTCCTTTCTTCTACTTTGTGTTGGATCAATTGTGGTCTGGTCTTGTGTGGACTGATGCTGAGTGAAGTGAGCAGAGCCAGGAGAATGTTGCACACAGTAACAGCCACGTTGTGCAATGACTAACGTTGATAGACTTAGCCTCTTTCAGCAATGCAAGGATCTAAGACATCTCCAAAGGTCTCATGACGGAAAATGCTATCCACATCCAAAGAAAGAACTATGGAGTTTGAATGCAGATCAAAGCATACTACTTGCTATTTTTTTCTTCTGTTTTGTTTTGCTTCTTCTTTCTTGTGGTTCCTCCTATTGGTTCTAATTCTTCTTTACAACATAACTAATGTGAAAATATGTTTAACTGGTATGTGTATGTAGAGCCTATATCAGATTGCACGCTGTCTTGGGGAGGGATGTAGGGAGGGAGAGGGGAGAAAATTTAAAACTAAAAGCTTATGGAAGTGATTGTTGAAAACTGAAAATAAATTAATTTTTAAATAAATATATAAAAATCATCTAGCTAAAAAAAAATTATGGTGGTCTGGTACAGTACTCCATTGCACAGCCTTGACTTCTGCCATTGCCCCAACATCAACGTGTCTTCTGGGTAGCAAGGCTTGACATCTTTTTTTCTTGGTCTTTACTAATTCACCTAAGACCTTGATCCCGCAGTTGTCCTCATTGTCAATGGGACGGCAGGATTGGTCTGATGCAAGAGAAACTATATTCGTGGATTCATTGCCATTTCAACCTTCTTGACTCTCTCACATCCAAGTGTTTCCTCAGACTCAGACAGCCCACCTGCCCTTAGTTCTCACCACCTATCACTCAGATTGTTGTTTCAGCCTCCTAAATGGTTTCCCTGCCTCAAACCTCTCCCCATTTAGTCCAGTCAGCACTGTGATGCTAAAGTGATTTTCCTTAAGGCCATATATGACCATGTCATTTACCTATCAATAAACTCCTATGGTTCTCTATTGTCTCTAAGTGTAAAATATAAACTCCACTGTTTAGCTTTTTAAGCCTTTCACAACCTTGCTCCAACGCATCTTATCAGCCTCATTGAACATTACTGTCCCTCATGTATCCACAAGGCAGCCAAACTGGCCTTCCTCTCCATTCTTTTCAATGACCCTCCTCCTATCTCCTTGCCTTTGCACTAGTTCTTTGCCTCTCAATGCCTGGAATGCACTCCCTCCCCTCTCTCTCCTAGTAATGTCATAGAACCTCTCTTCCTTCAGGATGCCGTTTTCTTTTTTTTCCAGTTTTTTTCTAATAACTTATTTATTTTTAGTTTTCAACATTCACTTCCATAAGATTTTGAGTTTTAAATTTTCTCCCACTCCCTCTCCTCCTCCTTCCCCAAGATACTGTGCAATCTGATATAGGCTCTACTTACATATTCATATTAAGCATATTTTCTCATTAGTCATGATGTAAAAAAAATTAGAACTGATAGGAAGAACCATGACAATGAAACAATAAAACAAAACAACAAAAGAAAAGGGGAGCAAATAGTATGCTTCTATATGCATTTAGACTCCATAGTTCTTTCTCCGGATGTGGATAGCATTTTCCATTGTGAGTCTCTTGGAGTTGTCTTAGATCCTTGCATTGCTGAGAAGAGCCAAGTCTTTCAAAGTCAGTCATTGCACAATGTGGCTGTTACTCTGTATAATGTTCTACTGGTTCTGCTCATTTCATTCAGCATCACTTCATATAAGTCTTTCCAGGTTTTTCTGAATGCCTGCTCATCATTTCTTACAGCACAATAGTATTCCATTACATTCATATACCACAACTTGTTCAGCTATTCCCCTATTGGTAAGCATCTCCTCAATTTCCAATTCTTTGCCACCACAAAAAGAGCTGCTATAAATATTTTTGTACACATGGGTCCTTTTCCCATTTTTGTGATCGCTTTGGGATACAGACCTAGAAGTGGTATTGCTGGGTTAAAGGGTATGCACAATTTTATAGCCTTTTGAGCATAGTTCCAAATTGTTCTGCAGAATGGTTGGCTCAGTTCACAACTCCACCAACAATGCATTAGTGTTCCAATTCTCCCACACAGGATGCCACTTCCAAATACCACCTTCTACACAAAGTCTTTCCTGATCTCCCAAACCACTAATGTCCTCCCAAATGTCTTTGTATTTAATTACTTTCTATTTATTGGTGTATTTATTTTGTACAAACATATATTTTTCTCGTTCATTAGAATGTAAGCTCCTTGAGAACAAGGATTGCTTCTTTTTTTGTTTTTTGTATTCCCAGTGCCTAACACAGGACCTGGCACAGAGTGGGCACTTAGTAATGCTTGTTGATTGTCTATTGGTGGTGTGTTCTCTGTTGAAAGACCAAGCTTCTCAGACACACTTTCAGATGTCAGTGCCCTGGCTTCCAGTATATCTTCACCCCTTCTATAGGGAATATCCTGGCTTCAGACACATAAGGCCCCTTGGGATAGGTCATCTACATCCAAGTTCATCTTCTCTGGCGGTAAAGTTAACAGTTAGCTTTAAAAGTCTGAAGTAACACTTGGGTAGTGTAGCTACCCATTTCTGGCAGACAGCTTTCAACTCGTCTTGCCAAAACTTAAGACAGTACACTGCTATTCATCCAAATTTAAAATCCAACTTCATATGCAGCCCCAGAACTTATCACAACAGCCCACTTTGAAGCCAAGAACTCCAATTTGCTTAAGAGATAACAATTCCATTTTCAGGAAATCCTCTCCTGGTAAGTGCAATAGAGTTCTGGTGGCTATTGCTCTCCTGAAATAATACTTTTCTCCACTGCTCTAGGCTAGCATCATTGTATAATGCAAAGGGCTCCCTTGGATCTGCATAACATTGGTACATGTGGTCACTGATGGTCAACAAATTTCTCGAAGTCCTGCTCATATCTCATCCTCATGATCATTCTAAATGATGCCTGAGGGCAAAGGCTGGGTCATCCTTTCTGCCTTTCTGCTTCTGGTTCTTTTCAACTATATATCAACAAACACGTTCATTAAGAGTCTTGTTTGTCGTTGGCATCACTCTTCACAAATTACTCATTGTGGCCATCAAACTCTAGAAAAGTGTTTAACTCTTGACAAATTCTTCTGCTCCCAGCCAGGTGATGGGCCCTTCCATCTTTCTGGGGTTAGCATTCACTTCCAGCTAAGATATTGGATGATTTTGGCAGGCTCTGCAAAAATGGGTATTTATCAATTGATAGCTATAGCCTAGAACCTTCTGGATGATACAGCACTTCTGTTTTCCTGCATCAGTCTCCTGCTAGTCTGGCATAACTTCTATAGTAGTCAAAATTTGAAGAGTTACTGTCCTGGTACATGGGGATGTCATCCTAGAAAGGATCATATCATTCTCCACAATGAGTCCTCTCACAATAATATTGTCGGGCATGATTGTTGCTGGCTGTCAAGGAAGGGAGGAGTGCCATCATGGTGTTGCTGCTGGGCCATGAGCTGCTAAGGACAATGTCACTACTGCCTCCAAACCACCAATCCCCAGACTCTCCTCAGTCAAAGCTTCTTTCACCAGGTAAGGCTTTAAGCCTTCTCCTTATCTACTGGTCAGCAGTAAGGGAACTAATTCCTGAACCACAGTGATAATATTTATCTCTTGAGGATTTTGACACAGTTCATATTTTAAAGCTACTGAGTCTTCTCAGGTCCTATATTGTTAGCCTATACTTTACATTCCCTGAAGGCCTTCATAAAGTGGTATAGATCAGTGGTGTCAAATTCAAATAAAAATGAGGGCTGTTAAACTAAACAGAAGGAGCCTTTTTCTTTAGTCATTTTTCAGTCGTTGAACTCCCCATGACCCCATTTAGGGTTTTCTTGGCAAAGATACTAGAGTGGCTTGCCATTTCTTTCTCCAGCTTATTTTATAGATGAGGAAACTGAGGCAAACAGGGTGAAGTAACTTGCCCAGGGTCACACAGCTAGGAAGTGTCTGAGGCCAGATTTGAACTTAGGAAGATGAGTCTTCCTGACTCCAGGCCTGGCACTCTGTGCGCTATGGCACCATCTAGCTGTCCTGCTCCATCTAGCTGCCCTAATAGTCAATAGATATCTCCCAAATCAAGTCCTTGATGAGGGTCTAGACCAGAGGTGGGGAACCTGTGGCCTCGATGCCACATGTAACCTTCTAGGTCCTTGGGTGCAACCTTTTGACTGAGTCCAAGTTTTACAGAACAAATCCTTTTATTAAGGGGATTTGTTCTGTGGATATATAGATATAGATATAGGTATAGATAGAGATAGAGATAGAGATACAGATACAGATACATACAGATACATATAGATATATACATAGATATATCTGCAAGAGCAGATCACTTTGACTTAATCCAATGATCAAAATAGCCTTATTCATTGCCCCCGCAAAATCCTGTGATAGCCCCCACAATGTAGCAAAGGCTCCCTTGAAAAGGTACCCATATAACCCTCCCAGGTATAACGCAGCTTTTGAAGTCAAATCTTTTCAGCTCCACAGCTAGGAGTCCCCATCTAATGACTCTGTGAGCAACCAAACCAGATAACAAGTAAAATCAGAACACAAGACTTAAACAGAGTGCAAGGTAAATGACAAGGAATTAAACCGGGTCACAAATGCTCCCCAATAAACTCCTCTGTCTCCCTAATACAGCATAGAAGATCAGACAGCCATAGACTTCGAGCTGGAAGGGGCCTTAGAGATCATATTAGTCCAAGCCTCTCATTCTGCAAGTGAGAGAACAAAGGACCGCCCGAAAGGAAACCCGATCAGTAAGTGAGAGAGTGCCTGAGTTCAAACTCAGTCTTTCTGCTTAGTCACTTTACTTGTCACAGAAACAAGAGAGGCTTGACTTCTCCAGAACTGGAGGCAACTTCCCAACAATCCTGCAAAATAGATAAGTTCAAATATGGCCTCAGACACTTCCTAGCTGTGTGACCCTGGGCAAGTCACTTAACCCTGTTTGCCTCAGTTTCCTCATCTATAAAGTGAACTGGATAAGGAAATGGCCAACTCCTTCAGTATCTTTGCCAAGAAAACCCCAAATGGGTCACAAAGAGTTAGACGTGACTAAACAATAATTATTAGTCCCATTTCAAGATGAGGGAACTGAGGCTCAGAGATGTCAATTGACTTGTCCATGAATATATAGCTATTAAATATGTAGGGTGGGATCTGAACCCCAAACTCAGGACTACAAGCCCACTATACTATACTATATTGCCATATATCTAGTATACTGTGCTAATGCTCAAACCAACGAACATTTTTAAAATGCTTACTTGGAGGCAGCTTGGTGACCCAGTGGACAGAGTATGGGCTTGAAATCAGGAAGTTTTGAGTTCAAATCCAGCCTTAGACACTTACCAGCTCGGTGACCTTGGGCAAGTCACTTAACCATCACTATCTACCTCAGTTTCCTCAACCATAAAATGGATATAATAGGGTTGTTGTGAAGATCAAATAAGATAATATTTGTAAAGTATTTAGCACAATGACTGGCACATAGTTGGTGCTTAATAAATGCTTATTCCCTTTCCTCTCCTAACATGAGCACAACACTGTGCTAGCGGAAGATATGGTGTTGATGAAAGATTTGCTACCTGCCTTCACGGAGCATATAGTCTAACTCTACTACAGAGAGCACAACTCCGAAGGGCTGACCAGGTTGTTTGAATGCCAATGTATGCTTGCCAAAAAGACTATTTTATGGAGAGCTCACACAAGGCAAGTACTCCCACAGTGGCCAGACAAGGACACTCTCAAGGTCTCTCTTAAGAACTTTGGAATTGATTTCGCAACATGGGAGACACTGGCAGAGGACCGCCCAGCCTGGTGTGCCCTCATCAGAGAAGGTGCTGTGCTCTATGAACAACGCAGAATTGAAGTAGCTCAAAAGAAACGCGAGGTATGCAAACCTAGAGAATCTGCCCCAAATGTTGACCATTTGTGCTGACCTGTGGTAGAGCATTCCGAGCTCATATTGGTCTGATCAGCCACAGTCGGACACACTGTAACTTGACTCTAGCATAGTGATGTCTGCCATTTTGGCCCTCTTCGAGAATGAAGGACAACAACCAATCAACTAGTCTAGTAAGGGGAAATGATATACACGGAACTGTTTGTTGGATAACTCTAAGTGTTAAGAAGCTTGTCTCCCTTTTGAAATAAAAATCTGCTCCTCTATTGGTCTTACCAAGAAGGTAGAAACCTTCTTGGACCAAGCAGAATGAATATGATCTCAGTCCAATTGGAAAGAAGCAAACAGAGAGCATTCCAAAGAGGAGGAATGGGGGAGTTTCCTAAAGAGACTGATCTGGAGCTGGAAAGAATCTTGGAAGCCATTTAGTCCAACCCTCTCATTCTACAGAAGAGAAAACTGAGACCCAGGAACTTTAAGTAACTCACAGAGGTAGGTAGCAATCATTAAAGGTAGAATTTGAACCCAGGTCCTTTGACTCCAGAGCCAATGTTCTTTCTAAACTGCATGAAACTTCCTCCCAATGTAGACACTTGGAAGATATTGATCATAGCCCTCCAAATCTTCCCTTCTCTAGGCAAAGAATGCACAAGACCATCAACCATGCATGATATAGTTTCTAATTTTTCACAAGAAGAAGCTAAGACTCCAAGAAATGAAATGACTTGTCCTCAGCCCCATGGAGCTGAAACTAGAACCCTGAACTCTCAAGTCTCAATCTCTTTCCATTGTAATGTGCTGCCTCTCCTGATTAGGCTTTGTTCATACTAGCAAAACACACTGATGAGCCAGGTTCAAGCTACCAAAATGTTTATTTCCACTAAATATGTTTGTTTGATTGGCAAGACTTTCCCAAACAGAAATGTTTGTCTTGATCAATCTGGCAAAAACCTTCATTTGTTGGGACAGTACAAAGTGTCAAATATTTTGTTCTCAGGTCAACCAATAGAAACATTTTGTAAAACATCACCCCAATGCAGGCAGCTAGGTGGCACAGCGGATAAAGCACCAGCCCTGAAGTCAGGAGGACCTGAGTTCAAATCCCACCTCAGATCAAATACTTGACACTTACTAGCTGTGTGTCTCTGGGCAAGTCACTTAATGAAACCATCACCCCCACCAACCTGCTCCAGTATAAATGGAGCTTAAACGGTCCTGCATTGAATGATGCCTGACTGCGCAGACCTTTGAACATCTCTTCCATAGGCCCCCTCCTCTCCTCTGACCCTGCCATCCCTCTGATGCAGACCCTTATCACCTCATGCCTGCACTATTGCAATTGCTGCTGGGTCTGCCTGCCTCAAGTCTCTCCCCGCTCCAGTCCATCCTCCTCCATTCAGCCAGCAAAATGATTTTCCTGTCACTCCCATATTCAATTAACCTCCAGTGGCCCCTATCACTTCCAGAAACAAATACAAATTCCTTGCTGGGCATTCAAAGTCCTTCATATCCTAGCTTCCTCCTTCCTTCTTACTCTTCTTACACCTTACCCACCCAGTACACATCCTTTAATCCAACTCTATCTCTCCACTCTGGGCATTTTCTGTGGCCGTCTCCCATGCTTACAATGCTCTTCTTCATCTCTGCCTCCCGGATTCCTTTAAGTCTCAACTAAAATCCCATCTTTTACAGGAAGTCTTTCTCAACCTCTCTTAATTCTAGAGCCTTCTTTTTTTAAATTATTTCTTTTTTATCCTGGGGACTTGAAAGAAGCCAAGGAAGTCAGGAGGCAGAGATGAGGAGGGATGCAGAAATGTCCCAGGCATGGGGGACAGCCAAAATGCCCAGAGTTTGGAGATGGACTTTCTTGTTCAAGAAACGGCAAGGAGGCCAGAGTCACTGGATCAAAGATTAAGTGGGGAAAGGGGCAAGGAGGGTATGAGGTATAGGAACACTGGAGAGATGGTTTGTATGTAGTTGTTTGCTTGTTGTCTTCCCCATTAGAGTGCGAGCTCCTTGTGGCAGAGAGACTATCTTTTGCCTCTTTTTGTATCCCCAGTGTTCACCACAGTGCCTGGCACATAGCAGGCACTCAATAAATATTTATTGACTGACTGATGGATTGACTATTTCAGTGGTCTACTGGTTGGTCCACCCTGCCTCAAGTCTCTTCCCCCCTCCAGTCTATCCTCCACTTAGCTGTCAAGTAGTCTTCCTAAAGTGTGGGTCTGACCATGTCACCCTTTTACTCAATGAACTTCAGTGACTCCCTATCACCTCCAGGATCAGATACAAAATCCTCTGTTTGGTGTTCAAAACCTTTCAAAACCCCCTCTCACCACCTCTCCAGTGTTCTCACACCTCATACCCTCCTTGCCCCTTTCCCCATTTACTCTTTGATCCAGTGACTCTGGCCTCCTTGCTGTTCCTTGAACAAGAAACTCCATCTCCAAACTCTGGGCATTTTCTCTGGGTGTCCCTCCTGCCTGGACTGTTCTCTCTCCTCATTTCTGCCTCCTGACTTCCTTGGTTTCTTTCAAGTCCCAGCTAAAATCCCATCTTCTACAGGAATGCTTCTCTGCTCTCTCCTAATTTTAATTGATTATCCCTCTGTTGATAACCTCCACTTTATCCTGAATATATCTTGTTTGCATACAGTTGTTTGTATATTGTCTCCCCCATTAAACTACGAGTTTCTTGAGAGTGGGGGACTATCTTTTGTTTTTCTTTGTATCCCCAGAGCTTAGCCTAGTGTCTAGCACACTTTATAAATGCTTATTGACTTGTATCACCTTGAACCTGTTTCCTTTTTTTCATTCAATTTTCTCATTTTATGATCTGTCATTGTCCCTTTTCAAAATATTTTTGAAATTTAAAAAAAATTAGCATGTTACTAGCTGTATGATTTCTTTCACATGACTACACCAAATGATTCCTGGCCACACCAACATTTTTCACTTTTCTGCCTCAGGCTTTAAAGTGTGTCAGTGAACTGAACTACAATTTCTAATGTTACATTTTAAATTATGATAACTGCATTTCTCCATAATGTCAATCATTTGATCACTTTAAAACAAACCTGTGAGATAGGCAGCACTGATAGGCTATTCCTATTTTACAGACCAGAAAACTGAGGCTCAGGAAGCCTCAGTGAAATGAGCTTCCTAAGGTTCCTAAAAGCAGAGCTTGATCCCAGCTGTGAATCCTCTATAATTTTTTTTAATTAAGTCACCATAAAGCAATTAGATGGTTCTCTCTGCATGTATTTATTTCTGTGCTTGAAGGGTTTATTCTAATCACTGCACAGCAAACAAATGTGCACATTCCTTTGTTTGGAGGAATCCTCCTTCCTTCAAGAAAAATCTCTCTACTATTAAAGATTTGTGAACTTTATTTTATTTTTAGAATTTCAACAATTTCTACCCAGAGGAGATGGTGATACAAAGATAATATGTGGTCTAGTCCCTGCCCTTGAGGAGCTTACATCCTAAACGGCTGCAGTCCCAAGTTCTATGTGTTGGGGCAGAGCCACCAGGATCCCACCAGGTAGAGCTGAGGCTGGGAAAGAACCAGGGAGATGCTGCTGGAGTTCTTTTCATCAGAAGATTCTTCTCCCATCTTTCCCTGCTCTGCCCAGACTGAAGTCTAGCAAACAAATTGCCACCTCCTCTTATTCTCCTAATTCCAGGAATGCTAAATACCTGGCTGCCCACCTGCAAACCACTCTTCCATCACAATACCCTCCCTACCACCTGTTCTTTCTTCTTCATCCACCTCTACACTGTTCCTCATCAATGTCTGACTCCAGCTCCGCCTGCTCCCTCCCCTGTGCCCTCTGGCATTTCCATTCCATAGTTGAGAAACTTCCCTCCACATACCTTGTGGTCCAGTCAAATCAGATTTCTGACTGTTCCTCACACATAACAGACACCCCATCTCTTGTCTCTAAGCCTTTGCCTTGGCTTCCCACATGTCAGGAAAACACTCCCTCCTCAGCGCTGCCTCTTAAAATTCCCAGTTTTCTTCCACGCTCAGCTCAAGGGCCACATTCAACATGAAGCCTTTCATGATCCCCACAATTACTATTTTCTCCCCCCAAAAAATCTTACCTTGTATTTTATTTTGTATATGCCTTCATATATACACATTATCTCCTCCAGTAGCATGTAAGTTGGACTTACATTACATTACTTAAGAGTATAATTAAGGATGGCTTAACTTTTGTCTTTGTATCTCTAGTACTTAGCACAGTATCTGGAAAATGGTAGGTGCTTAATGAATGGAAGTTGATTGAGTCTTGGTAGCAGAAGCAAGGAGGGAAAGTGATACAACATATACACAGATAAGTAAAAATCTAAGGCTGGGAGTGTCAAGGGCTGAGGAGAGATTCAGATAAAGTGCTGCAAGAAAATCTAAAGAAGGGAACACTTTGAACTGAGTAGTTCAGGAAGGACAAAACAGAGAAACTTGAACTAGACCTTGAGTAGTTCAGGAAGGACAAAACAGAGAAACTTGAACTAGACCTTGAAGGATGAGAAGGATTCTAAAAAGTGGAGATGAAAAGAGAATACATTCCAGACCTAGGGGATGGTCTGTATAGAAGAAAGTATGTCAAGCTTGGAGAACAGCTATTGAAACCCTAGTGTGTCCAAAGGGCAGTAACATGAACTCTGACTGGCAAGAAAGTCTGCAGTCAGATTTTGTAGGGTTTCAAATGTCAGGCTAAAGAGCTTGTTTTAAAATACAAGGAGGCATTTTAGAGGCAAAAAGCATCCACCAAAGATTGCTTAGCATGGTCAAACCTATCCCTTAAGGATGGTCATTTTGGCATCTGCTTAGAAGATGGACTGCAAAGGGCAATCTGGATGCCGAGAAATCAACTAGGCATTCATTCATTAAGATATAGTTGAGTGGGAAGATGACGAGAATAACTAAAAGTGAAAAGAAAGTGAAAAAAGCAGACATGTGGGAGATATTACAGATGGAGAGGAGGTAGAGTCTATAGGATGTGACAATAGATTGAATATGAGAACAAGGGAGAGGGAAGATTAAAAAATTATTAGTTTTGAGTTCTCTGGTTTTCCAGCCCACAGCAATGTAGAAGCAGCAAGATGCTATACAAGTAGACATGCTACAGGCTGCATGCAGTTACAGCTGACAGTAAAGGAAGAGACAGGAAAACCATTAAAAGCAGACACTGAACTCAATAAACATAGCTCTCTGGGCCTATTGAGTATAGGGGCAAACAGCTCCATAACCCTCCTTAATAAGCCCCACAGGCACTACTGTACTATACACAGTAATGGATAATAAGAACTTATATTTCTTCAGCACATTCAAGTTTATAAAAATGCTTTCCCCATAATATAGACAGTATAAATGTCATCCCTGTTTTACACAAAAATGAAGCATAGAAAGATTGGCATTTGCGCTAGTTCTCACAGATACTGAGGTGAGATTCAAACTCAGGTCTCTTGCTTTAAGTCATCAAGAAAAAGTCAACTTTAAAAATTTATTTTTGTTATCTTAAACAAGAAAGGGAACTCAGAGTTTTTAAAATCCCAAGAACACAAACTAATTGAAGAAGGAATTCATAAAGAATTTCTGGGAAAACTGAAAAACAGTTTAATGGAAAATAGGTTTGGCCAGCATCTTATACCATACAATATCATCATGAACTCCAAATGGAGACATGATCTAAAAATGAAATGGTCATATAATAATAAAAAAAAGTTAGAGAAATATGAAAGGAAGTGTATCTCAGACATATGATTAGGGGAAATAATTCACAACCAAAGTATAGAAGAAATCACAAAGGACAAAACAGATAATTTCAAATATAATAAAATATAAAAGATTTTTCACTCACAAAATAAATGCTACAAGAATAAGAAGATAAAATGTTGGGTAGGATAAAATCTTTGCATCAAATATCCTAACTAAAAGGCTGATATTCAAGACATATGTAGAATTTACACAAATAAATAAAGGATCAAAGGGATATGAAGTTTTCAAAAGAATTGCAAATCATTACTAATGGTATGAAAAAAAGTTATTATCAATAATATAGTAAGAAAAATGCAAATTAAATTAAAACAACTTTGAGATTTCATCCCAAACTCTTAAAATTGGCAAAGATGATAGAAGACAAATAATGTTAGAGGGTCTATGAGAAGACTAGGCACATTAATACATTGCTGGTGAAGCTGTAAATTGGACTGATTGTTTTTTAGAACAATTCGGAGTTATGTGAGAAAAGTTACTAAATTGTTCATATTCTTCATCAAAGTATAAACCTTACTGAGCATATCTTCCAAAACAGTCATTGACCAAATAATTCTAAATATACCAAAATATTGATAGTAGTACTTTTTGTGGTAGCAAAATGCTTGAAAGTGAGTTTCCATAATTTGGGGGATGGATGAACAAATTATGGCATATGAATGAATAGAATATGATTTAGCATAAGAATCAGCAAAAATTAAGAATTCAAAGAATTCAATGGGAAGATGTATAGATTGATACTGACTGAAGAAAACAGAAAAAGGAAAAGAATAAACACGATGGCTAATGTAAATGGAAGGAAACAACATTAAAAGAGAGAACTTAAAAGCAGTGACTAAAATTTGTTTTAAAGAACATATAATAAAACCCGCTTCTGCTCTCTCAGGAGAGAGTTTAGGGACAACCTGTGCAGAATGTTATACACACTAGCAGATGTCATTACATTGGTCTATTTTGCCTTTTTTCCTTTGTTACAAAGGAAGGTCCTACTGGGAGATGGGATACAATAAAGGGAAAATTCTATGTTGTAAAAAAATCAAATCTACCAATAAAACTTAAAAAAAAATAAGATCGGAAAAGGTATAATGCATTTTAGACATATTCCCATCCATATCTCAATGCTTCCTTATGCAAAAGGGGTCTCTCTCCTACTATACTCTGGTACACTCCATACTTGGGCTCAATGTGGGACAAAGTGCTCTTGGTTTGAGCCCCCATAAAGTATAGACTCTACGCAGAGTCCAGGCAAATGCTCAGAAATCAAATAAGAAAGCATTTAATTGTATCATAATTTGCAGGAAAGCCCGATCAATCCCTCCTCCCAACCCCTATACCACTAGGGAAAATTAAATACATTTTAGATGATGGCAGAAAACTTAAACTCTGAAGACAATGGTGAGAAGCCTGCTTTGTGTGGCTGGCTGGATCAGTTTTTTCCAGACAACTCTGTGCCTTCTACTCCATACTTCTAGGGATATGAAAGAGAATGCTGCTTAGAGTTGCAGCTGGAAGAGCTTTCTAGGTAGCTCTTTGACTCCTCCTCAGCTGTCACTGACTGAGACTTTGCCTCTGTTGCCGTCAATCAGTCAGCTCTGCCTCCTAGCTGTTAGTCCTTTTAGCTCCATTTCCACAGATATGAATCACAGCCAATCTGCACTTCTATAACTATAGCCCTACAGCTGCTGACTGGCCTCAGGCTTCTTTCTTCCCTTCTACTTCTGCCTCAGGTAAGTGTTCAGAGTTAAGAGTCAGACCTCCCATTCAGCTTTGGAGCTGGGAGGAGAGGGGGGAGAAAGGGATATTATCATTACTACTTTAGAATTAAGTCTTTCATAGACCATTCAGGCCACATGCCTGGGGGCTATTCATCATGCTCTTTGGTCTTTTTTTCTTGTTTTACCTGAGTCACAGTTTCCCTCTAGATGGTCCCCAAAGGGCCCCTTACACAGTTGCTGTAAGACTCTTTTGCCTCATCTATCTTTCTAGGCGAGATGTTTCCTTACGTCTATTCCCATTAAGCTTCAGATCCTGACATCTTTTTTGGATAAGAACAAATGGCTTTCTCTTCTTTCTTGCCTCAGTGGGCAACCAGCTATCTTCTTTCTTTCTACATTAGTGTTTTTATTTTTTTTAACTATTTAAGGTTTTATTGATGTATCGGTTCTTACATTACATCCATTTACAAATTACTCCCACTTTGTGAGAGATTTCTTGTAACAACTGTAAACTAATAATACAGTGATCTCATCCAGTTGCTTTCTCAGGTTGGGGATAAACACACACACACACACACATCCCCACCTTTGATGGTCATTTCAACTCCCATGGTTCCTTGCCATATAAATGTTCTAGAATCTCTGATAAACCTCAAGGAAAGGCCAAATTGTGGAAAAGGCAGGCACAAAGAATAATGGTATTCTTGCAGTCCCAGCAAAGTCCTTATCCCCCCTGGGAGCATTTCAAGGACCTGTGATTTCACTGATGTGAGATTCTTTCCAATGTTCCAGATCACAACCCCCATGTCCTAGTAGACTGCCTGTATGAGATACTTTTTTGGGGGAAAAACCTCATCGCTATGTTTCAAGCTTTCTGATGATAAGGTACAAAATCTAAAACCATCTATAATGGTTAAAGTGGAGGGGGTGGAGGAGAAGGAGAGATCACTCTTTACCAAGTGAGATTTATACCATGGATGCAAAGGATGGTTCAACATCAGGAAAACAATCAACATAACTAATCATATTAAAAACCAAAACATCCAAAACCACATGACCACTTCAACAGATGCAGAGAAAACCTTTGACAAAGTATAACACAAAAAAGGCAAAGTATAACACCCTTTTATGCAAAAAGCCCGAAAAAGTATAGGCATACAGGGATCTTTTTCAAATATCATAAAAAAGCATCTATCTGAACCCAAAAGCAAGCTTCATATGCAACGGAAATACACTTGAACACTTTCCAGTAAGTATAGGAGTGAAACAAGGATGCCCCCTCTCCCCATTATTATTTGATATAGTTCTGGAAATGCCAACAACAGCAATAAGACAGGAGAAAGAAATTAAAGAAGTAAAAAGGAGATAAAACTATTCCTGTTTGCTGATGATATGATAGTTTACTTGGATAATCCTAGGAAATCAGCAAAGATACTAATTGAGACAATTAATAGCTTTAGCAAAGTTGCAGGTTATAAAATAAATCTTCAAAAATCAACAATTTATATAATAATAACAAAACACAGGATCTGTGGCCCATAAATAGCCTTCGGGGCATCCTAAAAACTCTTTGGATTATTACTGTCAGCATAAAACTGAATTTCATTTGCCTTCTTACTGAGCCAAGAATTCTGCGTCTCTCTAAGCTTTGCTTGGACCTTACTTTTGATAGAGTGAAACACTGACTTCTTAGAGACAGATAAACTATCCTGCTGGTAAACCCTGTGGAGTTCTCATTTTTTCATTTAGTAGCTTCTGAATTTCCCCATCATTTTTGTCAAACCAATCTTGACGTTGGTGAGTGTTCTGACATAGAAGAGTAAATGCAGGAGTGTACCCCAAATCTCTGAAAGCTGCCCACTCCTTTTCTGCTCCACTGTTGCCAATCATTTGTTGATTCAGCTTTCCCTCCAAGTGTGCAACAAACTGTTCCAGCTCAGAGAAGCTCTCTAATCTGCTGACATTAAGTCTTTGGTAGTTATCTTGCCATGGGACTGCTGCTTTTGTTGAATGGGAATATTTAGCTTGGAGAGGATAAATCTACGATCAGTCCAGCACTCTGTAGCACACATCACCTCCATCATTCTCACATCCTGTTTGTCTCTTCTTACAAAGACATTAAATGCCAATGTTTGCTGTGAGGGCACATCCACAAAGTTTTATTGTATTTAGGTAAACAGAAGATAGTGTTGGTGATGAGAAGGTTGTGAGACACACAAGTCTTCAGTAGTATGTGACTGTTGCTGTTGCTGTTTCTGACTCCATTCTTGTACCAGGATTTGTTTAGCTATTCCCCTTGTGGTGGGCATTGACTTTGTTTCCAATTCTTTGTTGTTCAGTTGTATTTGATTCTTTGTAACCCCATTTGGGGTCTTCTTGGCAAAGATACCGGAGTAGTTTATTATTTCCTTCTCCAGCTCATTTTACAGTTGAGGAAACTAAGGCAAACAGGGTCAAGCGACTTACCCAGGATCACACAGCTAGTAAGTGTCTGAGGCCAAATTTGAACTCACAAAGATGAGGCTTCCTGACTCCAGGCACAGCAAGCACTCTATCCACTGTACCACCTAGTTGCCCACAGTAACTACAACAATGTAAATGCAAGGAACAATTATACACACAAAAAAAATCAAAAGCAAATATTATAAAATTATAAAGATCAAAGCAGGATTCAGGTTAAGAGATGACTCTTTCCTAGAGGTGGGGGATCTACAGGTGTTACACATTGAACATATTTTCAGACTTTTTCTATCTATTGATCAGTTGTGAGTCCTTTTTTCCTCTCTAAAAATACTATTTGTTATATGGGATAATTCTCTGGAAGGGGAAGGAGGAAGATTATTTGGGATAAGTATGATGATATAAGAAACAGAAGATATCGATGAAAACTTTTTTCAAAAAAGTTTTATTGATGTCACTTTTGTAGCCCCAGCCCCAGCCAAAATACTTCATTATCACAAGGCAAAACAATAGTTAAATAGCATGGTGGATTAGCCTGTTGGACTTGAAATTAGGAAGATTTGGGTTCAAACACTGCCTCAAACATTTACCAGCTATGTGACAGCGGGTAAGTTATTTGCATTCCCTTTCCCCTTAATTTCCTCTTCTATAAAATGGGAATGATAATAATCCTCCCAAGCAATGTTTTGAAATCAAATAAGAGAACATATGGGAATCACTTTGTAAGTTTTAAATTACTATATAAATGAGTTATTACCATTAATAAGCAAAACCAACTTCAGTGGTTCTGTCAACTTATACAGTGAGTGTCTGACAACATGTAAATTTGCCCACTTCTCTATACAGATGAGGGAAGTGTGTTTATCATCTAACCTCTGGAATCAAGATTGGTCATTGTACAGCCAATTTTATCTACATTCATCTATCTTTTAGCATCATTTTTGTTCTTATTACTGCAGTTATTGTGTTCTCCTGGTTCTGCTTTCTTCACTCTGTATCAATTGATTCCAGTCTTCCTACATTTCTCTGAATTCTTCATATACCTTATTTCTTATGGGGCAATAGTATTCCATTGTATTCATATGAGATGATTTATTCAGTGTTTTTCCCCAATATAGGGGTATCTCACAATAATTATATCTTTTAAAAAACAACAAATTCGTTCTTTAAAGGGGGAAGCTTCAGTTACCTAAAAACTCACTTCTTAGGTTCACCTCCTTCCCATATGATGCCCAATAAAAGAGGTGTGACTGTAGCCACCCCTGTTTCTTCACACAGTCAAACCAACCTCTTCTCTTGAGAGCAGTTCTAGATGCTAACATTTGCTTCAAGAGTCGAGAGTAATGCTTGTAGATGCTCTGGCCTTGCTTTCCTCTCAATGTTCACATTTGTTTAACAGTTTAGCATTGTTTGTATTATGCTGTTTGGAGATGGGGGGTGGTGGTGGAGAGAAAGAACCACACCAAGCAGCTCATGCTTTAAATTTGATCCTCAGCCTATACAACAAATGACCTTTCTTCTCCTTAGGCCAGTTTAAAAAAACACACCTTCCCCATGTCTGTTGTTAATTCCTCAATGACAGAGCCCCAAATGGAGGGACCAGGGAGACATTTCAGTTGCTTAGGTGAATAACAAACATGTGATGAGTGTGGAAACCTGGATTTATGCAGGGGAATGTTGTTGCTGCTGGGTTCCCAGTACTCTTTCCTGTGGCGCTGTCCGTTTTAAGTCACACAAATGTAGGACCAGCTTAATTATCACTCCGTCAAAGATACTGGCTTAGTTAGGAGGCAGCAAAAGAAGGGGAGAGACTTGGGAAAGACAGCAGAATCAGGGGTTTTGCCACTCTATCCAAAGTTCCTCTCTGGGACAATGAAAGCCATGACTGACAGATCTTTTGGGAGGAGAATGGACAACAGGGGAAAATGAATTCTTGGGGTTAGAAAAAGTGGCTTGCTCTCAGTTTGGTTTCAGTGTTGTGATATGGGCTATATAAAGGAATTTCAAGTTAGAGTAGAGGTGAAAGATTTTTATGGCTGAGCCTGCTAGGAAGATGAAATAATGCTGTTGTTCCAGAATGAGGATTTTAGAATTGATCAGCAAATGGGGTCAGAGAGAACAAGAAGAAAAGACAGAGACACAGAAAGACACACCCAGAGGAAAGCTTCTTTGAAGCCTTTGATAGCCTCCTAAAAACTGTCTTAATCTCTATTTCTGGAAGTCAGTAAAAGAAACAGAGAAATTAGTAAGAGAAAATGATAATATATAGACATGTGTTCATGCTGTACATGTTAGCTGTATAAATATTGTTTGTGACTACAGCAATGCAGAAAGTACAAGTGTGTTTTTAGCCTTAAGCTTTTAGCCTCACAAGTGCTTTTTAGCCTTAACATAAACTAGATGCTTAAACATTGTCATGAATTTTAATTTCTCTCTGTTTAATGGTCCATTTTAGATGCATATGTATATTGGTATAATATATATGTGTGTGTTTAGTATGTAGTGAGTTGTTTCGGGGTATGTGTGTTTTAAGGGAGTTGTTCTTTTGCAATTGTACTTTGTATGTGTCTATGTGAATGAAGTGACTCATAACTGAATACTTTATATGGAGATCATTAGGGTGTAAATACTGTGTGTTTAGGAGAGGAGAAAGAATTGGGCTTGGAGAACATGAATCTATTAGGAAATTGCATGGGTCTCTGAGATATTTGTGTATATGTGAACCGTGGCCTTGCACTGTAAATTTTTGTGGTCTTTAAGGTCTGTAAAAAGAACAAATTTGATCTCTCTCAAGTACAATCCAAAATTTGCCCAGGAGCCTGAGATTTCTTGCACTTTTCCTCAGAATGGGAACTGTTTGCCTGAGCCCTTGGAAACTCTACATCTAAGTCTGGTATCTTGAGGTTTTCCCTGGGATGCTTTTGCAAACTACTTCAAGATGGTATCAGGTAATGAAGATACAGGGGCCTGGAGGTTAGAGAGGACAGAGAAATGAGCAGCAGTCACATATACAGTGCTGAATTTTAATGTCCTTGGATAAGAAATAAGTGACTTCGATTCTTCCTCAATTCTAGCCTTGCTAAGTGCCTTTGGGTAAGTCCTTTATCCCCATTTACAAGAGCAACTAAAATTAGTAAGCACCACCTGCTTTCTGCTTCTCTCATAGGGATATACTGAACAATCAGGATTAATGAGATAATGGGCCACATTCTGCTGGGTGAGTAAACTGGTTTTGGGAAGCTATTAACCCTTTAAGTCCAGTAAGGTACTTTTAGTTCCTAAACGGTCCACTGTGAGGCCTGAAAAAATAAGACAGCCTGACCTGGTCAGGGCTTGTTGTGATGATATCCTGTTTTGTTTTTTTTACATACAGTACATCAGTACATACAATAAATGAGACTACCGTGCAAGATAGGGGTATTGTTGGACTTTGGAGTTGTTGAAGAGAATACCCCAGGACAAGACGGAATGTTTTGGCCAGTTGTTTAGAATGGCGAAGCAAGGGCCTAAGAAATAAGTAGTTCAAGCATTACTGCTCCATTTTACAAATCATAATAGATTTAGAATTGGAAGGGAATTTACAGACCAGCTAATCCAGCCCTCTCTTTTTTTCAGTTGAGGAAATTGAGACCTAGCAAGCGTAAATGACTTAGATCACACGGGTAATAAGTGGAAGTTAAGTCCTCTAATCTATCACTCGTTCTCAATGAGGAAACTGAGGCTCAGAGAAGTAAAACAGATTTGACCGCAATCATTAAGTCACAAAGCTGGAATGTTAACCCGAGTTTTTCACTCCCAGCCCATTATTCTTTGCAGTACTCCATACTCCCTTAAAAGTTTCCCTGTAAACTGGTGTCTGGACTACAGAAAGTGTCCCCTTGTAGATGTCTCTGTGAGAGGGAGTCTTTATGAGGGTGGAGGGAGAGGGAGAAGGAAAAAGACGCTGTACGGCGGCGTCCCAACAAGTAAGGAGGCTCCAAGAACCCAGTGCCTCCGTGTCTGGGTGCGGTGCTCCCCACCGGGAAGATCTGGGCGCGAGGGCAGAGCGCAGGCAGGGGAGCGTCGGTGGGTGTGTAAGGGGGAGGGGGCCGAGAACCTCCCCTCCCCAGGCGTGCTCTAGGCTAAGCGAAGGAAGGCTCCAAGCAGCAGCTGTTTCAGTCGAATACCCGCTCCCCTCCGCGAGCCGGTTGCAGCCCGGATCGTCCGCGAGGCGCCGCGCGCCCTTGAGCGCCCTAGCTCCCCGCGACCCTTTCACCTCGCCCGCGGGCCTCGCCCCGCCCCACCCCGCCTGGGGGCCGAGAGCGCCGCAACCCTCGGGGAGGAGGAGGGGGAGACAAGAAGAGACTGGAGGAAAGGACGGCGGGGGATTGGGGGGAGGGGGGATCGCTCAACCACTAGTGCCTCCGCAGCCGCCCGCAGGCTCGGCCCGGGGACGCGGGAGATTTTTTCCAGCAGCCCGTGGTGAGTACGGAGACCATCACCCTTTCCCCTCCGCGCGCACTCACACACACGCCTCCCACGCGCGTCCGCTGACCTCGGAATTGGGGAGGTGTAGCAAAGTAACTGCATTGGGAGCCCAAGGGTTGTGGGTCTCAGGCTGGAGGGCTAACCCCTCCCGCCGCCCTGACCCCGCACCCCAGCCCGGGAAACCTGCTTCTCCTCCAAAAACACTGCCTCTGCGAGCGTCCTCCATCGCCGCCTGCGAGGTTACGGAGGCTGCCTCGGGGCCATTGGCCGCCTGCGTCCACAGAGGCGCGGAGCTGCCCGCGCGCGCTGTCCTCTGGACGGACTGAACCAAGGGGGCTAAGCGCCGGGGCTGGGGGAGTCGAGTGAGCAAGACGAGCCGAGCGTTCTGCTAGCCCCAGACCTTTCCGGTTCGTCAGTGCTCTGGACACCCGGGAAAGGGTTCGCCTGGGGTCTCGTACTGGGGGACAGTGTTGGTCCGGGGGAACGCGGCCTGCGGGGCTGCTGCTCCTGCGCCCGGGGCTTTGCTGAAGAAGCCTCGGTGCTGCAGACTGCAGGGACTACTCAGCCACCTCTGGAGACGGTGGCCGGAGCAGCCCGGGCAAACCTGGGCCAGGTGGGAGTGGACAAGTGCTGGGCTAACGAGGGAGGGAGGGAGGGAGCGCTTTAGGACTCTGCCCTTGATCCGGCTGGCGGCCGAGTGCTGACAGACGCCAGGTGCGGAACCTTCCTACGCCCCGAGATGGCTGGGGAGAGAGGGGCAGAGTGGGCTGGCTGAGTCCGCAGCCCATGCCGGAGGAGGGACGACTCGCTTGAGGTGAGTTTGCGGAGACCAAAGCCTTCCTGCCAGGGAGATGCTAAGGACAAGTCGGCTCTTCCTACTCCTAGGAGTCAGCAGACGGGCGGACGTCCTTTGCTCTTTGAAACTCGCTTTGGGTTGAAAAAGCCCAGGGCAGTGATGTCCTAGCTGGTCCTACTGTGACCCCTCCTCCCTCGACCCTCTTAGGGGTGTCAGTTAGATTGCTTCCCGAATCACCACTTTGTTATTTCCTTCCCTGGCAGGGAATGGGACCCCGAAATAATTGCTATTTGTTACTAAGTAGCGCAGACCCTGGTGACGAGGGGTAACTTAAAAACACTGGGTCGGGCTGTGTATTTGTTTCTTTCTTTAATTTATTATTGTTGAAATGAAGAAATCAAAGACTGTGATTTTATGCTGCCGTCCAAAAACTTCAGTTTGTTGGTTTTAGCTTGTGAGGTTTTGTTTTTGTTTTTCCTGCCCAAAATAATTTAGTGCTAAAGAAGTTATTTAAGTGCAAATACATAAGCGCAAAAGGTCGGGTAACAACCTCTCAGACTAACTACTACTGCAGCAGTAAAAACAGCCTTGAGGTGAAAATACTTGCACCCCCAAAGTTCACATCTCCTTTTCAGTTGCTGAATTGTAAGGGCAGTTCCAAGGGTCTAGGCACTGAGAGAGGTGAAACTGACCATGCGGGTTTGGGAATCTAAAAATAAAACTCATGCTGAACTTTGCGGACACAGTGTTGAGAATTGCTACGTAATCTTGAATTACCTTTGTAAAAAAAAAAACCACCCCCCCAAAAAACAACACTTCTATATAAATCACAACCGTTTCAGTGACGTTTAATTACCTGATGCAGTGAAATGAGTTAATACCTAACCTGCATCCAGAGCTGTTCTTAAGGCTTAGGGGAGTTTGAGGGTGATTTACAAACATCAAATAAGCATTTGAGTGTTAAATTATATCTGAGTTAGGGAATACCTTGGAAAGGAAATTATTGCCCAGGGTACAATTGCTTTGGGTTTTTTTTTTTAATATTTCATTCATGTAATGGTATATTTCTCTTCTACTGAAATTTTCATTGTTAAATTACATATATGCCGCCAATAAAATGTTTTGGGTTTGCTTAAAATTTATTAACAGGCCCTTGCAAATACTTAATCCTCTAACATTGTAACTAACAGAAATGGGCTGGGAGGGCTTGTGAACAGAGTTCAAAGCAGTTCTACACTGGATGCACAGATCTCTGTTTCTTTCCTTGAAATAATCTCCATTCAGGAATTTTTCTCAAAACATCTTCCCCCCTACTTAAGTTAATCTTTCTCTAAACTATGAATCGGTTACAAATATAAACTACTATTGGGTTTTTTTTTAATCTTCCCTTTCTCCATTCCCAAACCTCCCCAACCTCCCATGCCCCTCAAAAATATTTCGAGAATACCTGAGTTTTTAGATATGCAGCTTTATTGTCTTCTGATCCGGGAAAGATAATGCTTAATTTGGATGGCCAATGAAGGAAGATTTGGGCTTTCTTTAAAACCAACTACAGTTAGCTTTTTTCTGGAGCAAGTGACTAGATTTAAAAACTCCCTAAGACAAACTCCAGTTAAAACCCTATATGAAATCATGAGAAGATTCCCAATGCAGCTAAATCTAAAAAAAGAAATGACATATTACCATGATGAATATTTTCTGAAGCATTTTTATTCCTCATTTAACTCAGGATTTTAAAATTAGCTTTGTGATAGTATTGTACACTGGACTAGATAAGACTTTTCTTTTATTGCTCCTTGAGCTTTTACTGGCCTATATGTAATATGCATACATATGTTGAGGATCATTTGGCATTTTCATGTATACAGGATGACTCAAAAGTCTTAGTGTGATTTAAACTTCACAGAGACTTTTGGGACACCTGGTATGTGTATATGAATATTTTTCTAACTATTAACTGACTAAAGGAAATCAAATTGTCGAGTGAATTGTTTCTTCCTTTAAATTTCATAATCTCCTGCCTGAATGGCATGTTGTAAAGAGTTCACAAGGAGCCTTGGGTTGGGGGCTATCATTCTCATTTGTCAGAGTACAGAAGGCCTGGTGTTCACAATATCTGGCATTATTTTTGTTGTTTTAACTGCTGAGAGACATTGTTAGCCATATTTGAGAGAGTAAATGAATCAAATTGAGCTGTTATTGGAAGACTGAAAATACCATTTACAAAAGGCATTTTTTAAATGGTTGCGCTTGCATCGTAGGGTAAGCATGTATGTCCTTGTGTGGGTTTATGTAAAATGTACACACTTAACATATGTTCGTTTTAAAAGAGCATGTGCTCCCCATTACAAGATCTGTCCTTTCTGGCAAAGAAGAAACCAGTTTCCTTATTTTTTTTCAGTTACCTTTCCAAAGATAACTTTGGTCACAGACAAGAGACAAGTTTTGCTAAGATCCAACTGGAACTAGCTCTGATGGGATTGCATGGCCCTGTGAACCTACTCTCTCCACCCTTTCACCAGGCTTCTGCTGCCAGATGTTTTTTAGGTGTCCTCAGCTGGAGTGCCCAGTTAGACGCTAATTAGCCTCACCATAAACTCCTTGTATAATAAAGTAGCAGGTTGTTATGCTTAATGTGTGGAATTGACTGCAGATTATGATGACTGAGAAGTGGAAAAAAATGCTCTCCAAAGTCATGAGAAAATGAGATGTGAAATGTTGTTGTTTTTAATGATTGGGGGAAGGGGTGACAAAATTAGGATCTTAGGACTTTAGGATAACTTAGAGGTCATGCAATCCAATCCCTTTATTTTACCATTGAGAAACTTGAGAGAGGGGAGGGGAACTGCCCAGCTTCAGCAGATAGTAAGCAGCACAGCCCAAAACAAATCCAGGTCTTCAGTACTGTTTCCGGAATACCGCTTCTTCCTAGTGGGCAGACAAAGGCCTATGGCAGTAAAGTATTTTATATACAGAACTGCCAATACATTCTTTTCTCTGGGGTACACTTCATGAAAAAGCAGTGAAATGTCATGGCAGTAGCCTCAGACTTGGAGTCCGAACACACCCTGGCTGAGTGTCTTTGGTCAAGGAGCAAAAACAAAAACAAAAAAAGTCAAGTTTACAGGAAAAGTGGTAGATTGTGATGGGTTTTGTGTTGTTATGTACGGTTATACTACACAACCCACGGAGAGGAAATCATCAGTAAAGAATAGTTTGGTTGGTGTAAGATAATGCTCAACCTCAGTTTCTCCATTTGTAAAACAGGATAATGATTCTTACACTCCCCACCTCACTGGGCTTTTGTGGAACAAGCACTATGTAAACCCTGAAGCCCTTTAGAAATATGAGCTATGAGTATTATGGGATTATTATTAAAATATTACAAATATAGATAACAACATCTGCTGGTGCTGGCAGCAGAACCCATATTTACATATTAGGAAAGATGAAACAGTATATGGGGGGGGGTTATGTTCCCAACTGGACTTGGGAAATTAAACAAAGACCCCTAACTTGGTACCTTCTACTGGCATTAACCTTTCTGCAAAAAAAAGGAAAGAAAAAATTGAAGAGTCCTTTTAAAAAGGATGGTAGTGGGTAGCCTAATATGGTTTCTCCTTATCTCTAGTATTGCTGGGCCTAAATGCCTTAATAGTCAATAAACTCCCAAGGCATAAAATCTCTACTTAGCAGAGGGTGCTGCCAGGACAGTTCTTTCTGGTGGCAGAACCAACTTTTTTTTTTTTATTAATCCACATCCCCCTACCTCTTTGCCAAGTGTTTAACCCCAGTGAGGACACTGAGCTGTGAAAACACTGGACTGTTGACAGAAAAAGCACACTCACATTCCCCCTTCCATCCCATAACAAGTCTTTCCAAAATGGTTCCTTTTTGTCTGTTGCAGTTGTTAGCAGGGAACAGGAAATAATTGGCCAGTGGAGGCCTTAATTCACTTAAGACAATGCCTCATTTTCTTTATTTGCAGATCTTAACTCCTTTAATGGTGTTTAACCAACACCCTGGTTTAGGGTGGGGCTAAGCCCCCTTCAATTAGGTGGGACCTCATAGCAGTGACATCCTGGTGATTGACAATAGCTGCTCACTGGGGACTGACCCTGGGAATCCATCCTTGCCCTCTCTTAATGGAACAGAGCTAAGTAATAATAGCTCACGATTCTGTAGAGCCTTAAGGAGTAACTTGTTTGTGATCTTGATGCTGATTAAAATATTTTTAAAGTAAGGGGAATAATATATTTAGAGAGAAAAGGAAACTTAAAAACTCTGGTCTGAATTCTTTCTCTACAGCCCCTTGCTTACTTATCTTATCGGTTCATTGCTTTGTTCAGCCTCTGTTTACTGTGATTTAAATTGTTTTGGAGAAACAAGATGGTAGTGAGCTCTTTGTGCTTCATGCTAATATAGAATATCTGGATCTTTGCTATCAATAGCTCTATATGTAGTGGGTGTTTTAATTAAGGAAGATGTAAAAATCGAAGACACTTTTCCCCCTAAGCTGCGATGCTGAGATTTGTTAACAGAAGAAAACAAAAATCAAACATTTGGATAACAGGGGTGCTGTTCCTTATCTGTAAGTCAAAGTACATTGGGAATGTTTTCTTGGAAAGGATGTCCATTTATACCTGATATTTTCACTCATTTCTTCCATCAGAAAATTGGTACAAATTGAAATTGACCAAACACACTTGATAATTTAGATATCAGGAGTGAGTAAGTGGGAGGCCATAGACTGTACATAGAAGGAAAAACGCCGAGTTTGCATAGAGGACGATAGTTTGCAGTAGGACTTGTGTTGTGATGTGTCTGTGTAGTATATTGCATAACATCTGAAGAAGAAATCATCAACAAATAATAATTAGTAGCTAGCAAAGAAAATTGAACAATTTCTTTGTGAATTAAATATAAGGTGTTCTCGACCTAGGAGTTTAGGGGTGGTGTATATGTTAAAATATCAATCTTGATGGTGTGACATTAGTAGGGGTTAGTTTGTGAAGGACAGTTAGTCATAATGAATATCTCATTGTCCACAAATCCAGCTCAGCAAACACTAGTATCACCTTTGATTACCTTTGATGATAATTGTAATATTTGTAATTGTAATTATTATATATGTAATTATATATATGTATATATAATTGTATATATATGTAATTATATATATATATGTATATATAATTGTATATATATATATGTAATTGTAATTATTATCACTAATTTGGGGAGCTAGGTCTCTGAAAAGTCTGTGTCTGGATGAAAATGTGAAGCATTAGAAATCTAAAACTGGAACTTTGATACAGTTCTGAAGGCTACCAAAAAATCTGGATTTTGGCTGTCTGAAAAACTAATTGTTGCTGTTTATTTTTGAAAACAATCACGGTAATTACCATCTCTGTTATGGCAGAGGCTCCCTAATTGGCCAGTACAAAAAGGATTATTATTGTATTGACACTAAGTATTTTATGAATTATTCATCAAACATCGGTGGTTATAAAAGTATTTGTTTAAAAAGTATTTGAATTAATTTTCCAGTGTACGTGCTTTAAATGATAGTTCTTTGAATTTTTCTTTTGTGCCCAGTAAACATGTTTATAGCCACATGGCATAATGGATAGAGAACTGGCCTCCAATCCAGGAACTGAGTTCAGGTTCAGCTTTTGACACATACTGGCTCTGTGCTCTAGGGCTGTAGAGACTAGAAGGTGCTGACTTGCTTTGGGAAAGGGAGTTTCGTCATCCTGGGATTCTCTATCCTAATGAAATCATGGGTTCATTCCCTATCTCCTGTGTCCATATCCAGCTGTCTATTGTATCTCATCCCCGGCTTAGCCACCAGCTAATGACTTTTTTTAGCCACAGAAACTTACGAAATTAAGTCATATGCTTCACTATGTATTAACAGAATGAGCATCCACTCCAGTCATGAATATTTTTAAAAAATGAAATACATGAAATATGTGGAGTGTTCCATAGGGAATTATCATCTTTGTTGTGAATTTAGCTGAAGAAACTAAGTACAAAATGAAATTATTTCCCAGAAAGAAAGGGCAAATGTGCAACATTCCACCATCATGTGAGGGGGAATGGGGAAGGCTGAATGACACACAAACAGCTATCTGCTCCTCTCTCATTTCATCTCCTGGTATGTCAGTTATTTTTTTTTTTTTTTGTATCCATCTCTGAAGTACATTACAGCCTATGAGCTGAAAAGGCATTTTAATTTTGTAAAGGAGAGAGGCTCATGCCAGAGCCTCGCGTCTGTTTCAACAATCACTGTTTCTGTAACATACCTACGTGGGGTTTCATGGTCAGATGTGGCCGTGCCAATAGGAAAATTACAGAGGCAAAGGATGTTGAAAACATTGACTCTTCTGTGAAGAAATGGGGAAAACATGAACAAATCCAGCATTTTTTAAAAATTGCTTTAACACGAGCTTAGAATGTTACTCTTCAACCTCTATCAAAAAGTGACTGTGGCTGATTAGCAGGCTCCCAAGATTACCAAATATCTCCAAATTGTTTTTTGCTGCTGGAGCAATGTATTCCAACACGTCGTGTGGGCATTATTTAATGCTGTATAGATGGCAGTTTATGTTTTCGACCCAAAATGAGAAAATATGGGGAATTCTCCAATGCTTTTTTTACAGGCTGCTATTATGGAGAAAGCAGCCAAACCAGAAAGTATTAGATCATGGGCTTTAAATGCATAAATAAGCACTTCTAAGGTCACCAAAAAAGCAAGACTGAAACCACCACCACCACTAACCCACCGCAAACTCCAGGAGCCCCAGGGGAATGACCTCAGCCAGGCCCAACTTCCTGTCTGTGTGACTGACATTTTTGGTGGGTGTAGGTGCAGAGAAGGGTCTTCTAAGATTATTAGCCGCGCTCTGCAGAACAAGAATCGAGGTCAGATTAGAGAGAGTCTGGGGATTTGGTTTCGATTCTGAAAAATTGAAAAGCAGGTGAAGAGCTGGCTGGTAATTAAGTAGTATTAAAAAGCTCCAGCCTGGGAGTCCAGAGGTTAGGATCATAGGTTTAGAATGCTGAAAGTAATTTTTTGAGATCATCTAATTCAGTCCCTTTTATTTTGCAGATAGGGAAACTGAGGCCAAGAAAAGTGAAGTGACTTAACCAAAATCTCTTAAGTAAATTGCAGAATCAGGATTTGAATTCAGGTCTTCTGCTTAGAATTCCAGTACTCTTTCCATTCCACCAAAACTACGGAAGTTTTATTAGTCTTTCTATACATTTATTCTTTTTTTTTTACATCGTATTATTTCTCCATAACTACTTACCCCCCCCAAATATTGAACCTTTCTTTATAACAAATAGAAACATTTAAGCAAAGCCATGACAAAGCAAGCATTCTGACATTGTATGCCATACTCTACATCCATAGTCCCTATCTCTCTACTGAGATATGAAAGGTATATTTCCTTATTATTTCTATTGGGCCAAGTTCATTTTTCTTCAAGTTCATCAGTTGTCAGCTGCTTTCTAATGTTATCATTTACATTTTTTTATTCATTGTGAGGATCTTCTTGGTTCTTCTGCTTTCTTCATTCTGTATCATTTCCTACAGGTCTGTCCATGCTTCTCTGAATTCCTCCTATTTATTGTTTTTGTGGTTTTTAATATTCTATTACATTTACATACTATAATTTGTGCATCCATTCCCCAAACAGTGGACACCCATTTTGTTTCTGGTTTTTTTTTTTCCTACAAGGCTTTTGTCTTTACTCTGCTACTAATTTGAATCTGACATAAGCTACTAAGGTCTCCCCATTTTATGGCCTAGATGAAGGCCTCTCCTAGATCATTCACTGGAACGTAGTTTAAGTGAAAGAAGGTTTTGGGGTGAAATGGTAAGGGATTATTTCCTCCCCCGGAGGAATGACCTAATCCTAGTTTATTTGTAATAGGTTTGGTTATAAGGAAACAAGCAGTTCAATGCAGGAGATGTTTTCTCTGCTCCAATTCTCCAAGGTCCTTTCCTCACAACAAGCCCTGGAAAGTAGATAGTGTAAACATTCTTGTGACCATTTTCTAGAGAGAGGAAACTTAAGTGTTAGAAAAGGGAGGTGAGAGTAGAGAACATACCCTAGGACTTAGTGCTAAAAAAGACCTTAGAAAACACAGCATCATAGCTTTTCGAGTTTGAAGGCACCTTAAGAGACCATCTAGTCCAACCTCATCTATAAAAGGAGGAAACTGAGGCCCAGAAAAGGGAAATGACTCACCCAGGATCGCACAGGTTGGGACAGAACAGAGTCTTCCTAGATTCTCTGACATCAGTCCGGGGCTTTTTCCACAATACCACTATAATTTCTGGCAGATCACACATCTACTAAATGCTGTAGCTTAGAGATTGGAACACAGGACTTGTTGCTTCCAATTCTAGCGCTATCTACTGTATGCGTGGTAGCTGTCTGAACTCCTCTGAGATCCATTTCTCATCTAGCCTTACCAAGATTGAATTGAAGAATGAGGCAGTGGGAGAGAGTTGGGAGTCTTCTGTTACATTTTCCTCGATTTGCTAACTAGACAGTGTCATATATCACAACATGTTGTGACTTGCTGCCTGTTGTTGTGAACAGTCTAATGGTCAGAGTCTTGGCACCATTCAGTGAAGAAAAGAATCGGAGAGATCATTTACATCCTGCCAGTGATGGGTAAAGACTATGTTGTTGCCATCTTGCTGAACTGACTGCTCACTATGATGTGGAGTTAATGGTTGGGGTAAGGAGAGAAGGAGAAGGAATTTCTCCAACTCAGCAAATGTATTAAACACTGGAAATGCTTCCAGGATTACTCAGGCACCCACAAGAGAGACAACTGGGGAAGAGACACAGGAGTGGGCTTTGAGGGAGTAGAATAACTTTTTTAGCGGTTTGTATCCAGAGAGGAGGCATGTCAAACTGTTCCCTACTTCCCACCTCCCCTGGGTTGTTTGTGTGTGTCTTCTATACATGATTTCAGAAATAACCCCCTTTCTGGGAAATTATGCTGTTTTGGTTTTTTTCCCTCTGAGTTAGAGGAGTAAACTGACTTTTTCTCTTCAATTCCCAAACTAATCCTTTTACAACAGTTGAGTTTCCTGTGGTTGATCTTATAGACTCCATTAATTGTTGATTGAATAGGAAATTTGCTGGTCACCTTCCAGTACCTTTTGTGTAAAACATCCTAAGAAATATTAGCCTGGAGGTCTTTTAATATCCTCAGCCCTCAGTAAGAAGTAGTACTTACCTTTTCATATCTGCTCTGCTGAACTGGGAGGATAGTTCCAGGCATCAACCAGAAACTGGGACATGGTACAACCATTTTCCTTCTCAGAGAAAAACCAGGGTGTCTATTCTCATGAATCTTGCCTTCTGTTGGGGGGAAATATGATTTACACACAATCACAGTGCAAAATGGATAAGAACATAAAAGAAGCAATAATATTAATAGATTACGTTGATATATCAAATGAGGTAACAGTTATAATGTCCTTAGCCCAATGCCTGGCAAATATGCTATATTAATACTTATTCTTTTCTTCTTTCTTTTTAGCCCCCCCATTCCCACTTGAAAAATGTCAAAGCACACTCCTCAAAACAACCCTGGGAGAGAGGTAGCAATAGGTATGATGATTGTCCCCATTTTAGAGATGAGAAAACTGAGGCTTTTCAAGGTGATTTGATTTGCTCAGAGTCACATGGCTTATAAATGTTGGAAGTGGGACCTGAATGTAGGTCTTCTGACTCCATATTCAATGTTCTTTCTACTGTACCATGCTGCCTCAAAGTGCTGTATAAGGAGCATGAGGACAGGCCTCACAGAGGATGTAGCATTGATCTGAGCTTTGAAGAATAGGTCATCTTTATAATAGCTAATATTTATATAGTGCTTTAAGGTTTGCAAAGTACTTATATTACCTTATTTGATCCTCACAAAAATCCTGGGGTGGGGCGGGGTTAGATGCTATTATTGTGTCCATTTTACAGATGAGGAAACTGAGGCAGGCACTGTGACTTGAGGACTGTTTGGGTGTCATCCACAAATGAAGCTTGAGCCCTGGGCATAAGCAGTGTGGGGTAGTATCTCCTAGGGGTAGAAGACCTTGATATCAAGTAAGTCTTACTTTTGTTTCCATGTGGCCTTTGTTGAGTCACAGCTTCTCGGTTTTCCTTTTCTGCAGAATGAAAGGTTGGACTAGATGGTCTTGAAGTTACCTTTCAGTACTAACATTCCATAAATGTATTCTATTAAGTTTTTGCTAGGAGGAATTTTTTTTTAATAATTCCAAAAATGTTCCGCATGGATAGGGGTAGGAAGGGAGAGGTTGAAGAGAGGTAAGTGCTGAGTTTGGGTGGTTGGGAGATATGGGGATGCTGTCGATTCATAGCAGCTGTCATTTATGTAAGATTTTTGCTTAACAAATGGGATCTTATTTGAGTCTTAATCCTGATGAGGTAGATCGTATTGGTATTATTATCTTCATTTTCACGTGAGGAAACTGAAGCATGCAAAAAGTTGTGACTTGCCCACAGTTTCGCAGATCGTAGAGCTGAGATTCAAATTCATATCTGGTCTCCAAATCAATATGTAACATAGTATCATTGTCTCTTTCTCAAGAGAAACAACTTCATGGTGGTAGTGGAGTCAGGGCTTAGGGGGCAAGGTACCACCCAGTCAACTTGAACCAGTTTTTTTGATAGACACTTTGTAATTGGTGCATTTTTTGTTAAAAAAAAAAAGTATGTTGACAAAGTAATTTTAAAAGTAACAAAAAGCGTCTTCCTTAAGTGAATTAAACCTTCCTCCTAAAATCTGTTTTGTATTCCTATTTTGTTTAGTTAGTGCAAAAGAGAACCGCACTCCAGGCTTGTCAGTATTATCACAAATTTCTATACAATTAAAGCTGATTTAAATGAGGTTTTATGATAGTAACTGCTCTGAGAAGATCTGTCATTCATTAGCTGTGTGACATTGGGCAGGGATACTGTCTTTTGCCTTCCATGGTGATGCCTAGTGCTTAGCATGGCATCTGGCACATAGTAGGCGCTTAATAAATGCTTATTGACTGCCACATCACTTAGCCTTTCTGAATGTCAGTTTCCCTGTCTTGTAAGAGGAGGGGACCTAGATTGGAAGGTCACTTCTAGCCTCAGACTCTGTGATCCTATAAATACTACCACCACCTTTCATTTTCATAGCACTCCAGTGCTTAGCAAATAGAGTGCCCTTTGGGTGTATCCATATGAGTCCTCTCTTGTCCTTAAGATTCTGAAAAGTCCCTCACCTCTACTCCCAACATTCCACACTGGTAAATGTTCATCTAAAAAAAATAGAACAAAATTTTAAATAGCCAAACAGATTTTTAAAAAATATTCAGTAAATGAAATTAAAATACTCTATTCATGCCAGATTTTGGGCTCAGACCAAATTTTTATAACTCAAGTTTAAAGGCCAACAAGTCCCTTGGTTTACAATGGGAACATTGTGATAGAACAGTTAACTTCAACACAGCCAGGGAGCTGTCTTTGAAATTAGCCTTTCCTTATTAAAATAAAAGGGAATTAATATATGAAAAACTGAGGTCTCTCACACCCAACAGGCTTTAATAGTTTTAAAAAGAAAAACGAAAGATTGCTGCTCACTTTCTCCTATGACCCGCACAAGAAGATTGTCAAAGGCACCTTTTCCAGGCAACCCCCTTCCAGCCTTGCCCACCCATAGAGAAAGTAGCAGGCCTGATAGCCTTGGTCTCTCAGTCTCACCACTGCCAAGTCTGTGATGAGTTCCACACTGTTTGCCATACTCAGAGCACAAACTTTTTTCTCGTTATTAGAGTAGCAAGCTCAGGTGAGGCATTGTTGGAAAGAACTTTGAGCTTTAGGAAACTGGTTTCTATTCCTGCTTCTACCATTGTTGTTATTGTTGATTAGCTGTTTTTCAGTTGTGTCCGACTCCTTGTGACCCCATTTTGGGTTTTCTTGGCAAAGATACTGGACTGATTTGCCATTTCTTTCTCTAGATCATTTGACAGATGAGGAAACTGAGGCAAACAGGGTTAAATGACTTGCCCAGGGTCACACAACTGGTAAGTGTCTGAGACTGGATTTGAACTCAGGAAGATGAGTCTTCTTAATTCCAGGCCTGGTACTGTATGCATTGCATCACCTTATTTCAGGCTCAGTTTTGCACACCTGTAAAATAAAGGAATTGGAAAAGATAAATCACTAAAATCTCTTTCATCTCTGCCATTCTGTTTTTCTAATATGTGTTCTTGATGGTTGAATCTCACACTTCTGATGGTTGAATGAACTGATCCCCTAAAATTTCTATCCCCTAAAATCTTGCTGTAGCAAGACTCACAGAATTTGAAAGATGTCAGAGCTGGTTCAGCAGACATTTCAACTCATACATAAAAGGAGTCCCTACTCCTACATGCCTGACAAATGGTTGTCCAGACTCTCCTTAAAAGACCTCCAAGGAGGAAGAATCTGTCACCTACCTCCTCTCAAGGCAGTCCATTCCATTTCAGAGAGCAGTAATTATTAGGACTTTTTTCCTCCTAACAACCTAAATTTACCTCTTTTTAAGTTCCAGCCATCATTCCTGGTTTTAACTTCAGGAAATAAGTAGAATAAGTCTAAGCCTAGCCCATCAAATATTTGGAGACAGTTATCATATTTTTTCTGTGTCTTCTCAGATTGTAAAAATATGTCCAATTCTTTCAGCTAATCCTGATATAACATGGACATAAGGCCCTTCCTCATCCTGGAGCCCTCCTTTGGACATTCTTCAGTTTAGCGATATCATTTTTATCAATATTTTTGGTCCTCAGATATGAACATGATACTCCAGATGATCTGACCAGGGTGGAGTACAATGGGCCCATCCCCTCTCTTTTCCTGAAAGATCTGGGCTGCATCTCCTGATGTAGAGATCCCATTTGTTCTTTTAGCTACCACATCATGCTGCTGACTCATACTGAGCTTGTAGCCCACTAAAACCCTCAGGTCTTTCTCAGAACAACTACTATCCAAGCATACTTCCTCCATCCTGTGTTTGTGAAGTTGCTTGTACAAGTGTAAGACTGTATTTCCCTTATTGGGTTGACTCCATCATATAGTATGTTAACTATCCCTCCCAGCTTTGTGTTATCTGCAGATTTAATGAGTGTACCATCTATGCCTTTGTCTAAGCCATTGCTAAAAATATTACATGTCACAGGGCCAAACAAAGATCCCTGGGCTACTCCACTAGAGACCATCTTGGATAGAAAAGCAGTTTTTAAAAAAGAAACTATTCGAATAAAACTAATGTTTTTCATGTAAAAGCAAAGTCTAAGAAATGCTATCCTGGCCCTTTGGGAAATGATAACACCATAGTAACTCAGTGAGGTAGAGTCTGCTGTATTGAAAGTGGTGATTTAAAAAAAAACATTCGTACATTTCTGTAACATCTATATCCTGAAGCAGCTTAAATTTTTGTGGGTTTTTTTTTCCTTCTTGTCAAGTTCTGAATATTCCATGCCTGCTAAGATCAGAACAAAGAACTGGCTTTTTCTTGAATGAACGGCCAAAATCAGTTTTGAAATGTCCTTCAACAAAGTTCTTTTGGCGATGCTTTGTTTTTTGACCAGCCTAGGCAGGATGATCCGCTCAGAGTGAATATCCTTTTGGTGCTAGCACCAAATTTCTAGAGTACTACTTACTCAGCACAATTTCTAGAGGGTTAGACTTTTGCTTTTTTCACTGGCTTCTTGAGAAAATGATCCAGAAGAGAATCTAGTCCTCAGTCCCTGGGCAAATGCCTGGCTGTCCTCCTGAGGAAGTTCCCTTTTGTCTTCACTCTGTGTGTGTGTGTGTGTGTGTATGTGTATGTGTGAGAGAGAGAGAGAGAGAGAGAGAGTGTGTGTGTGTGTGTGTGTGTGTGTGTGTGTGTGTGTATGTATGTATAAGAGAGAGAGAGAGATTTTGCTTCTTTTAAGAATTAGCTAAAGGATGGCTCTTTTATTACTTTCTTTTTAGTTAGGTGCAACCCTTGTCCACTGAAGAAATAAAGGCAAAATAATACCTTATCATTGCCATGGTGATAGTAGAGGCAAAATTTCTTAATGCAAAGAGAATGGGATTTAGAGTCACAAGGCTTCTGGGATCTAATCCTCACTTTAACACTTGCTGGTTTTGTGACCAGGAACTAATTTTTTTTTAACCTCTCTGAGCTTCAGTTTTCTCATGTGTAAAATGAAGATAATACTGAACATTACTTGCCTTACATAGCTGTAAAAATGTATTTTTATAGAGCTGTGGATTGGACTTGTGGTTTATTAGTATAAGGAATCCCCAAGTGAAAGAACACCCATTAATGCAGGCTGGCCCCTTCTCTGGAGCGTGTATAGTCTTAGAGAGTTGCCCAGAACACAAAGAGGTTAAGTCATTTGCCTGGAATACTATAGATGGTCTATGCCAGAGGTAGGAGTTGAATCTCTAAGTCTTCCTAGCTTTGAGGCCAATTTTCTGTCCTTTACACTGACTGCTTCAAACAATTCTAGCGTTGTTATTAACTACTTAGAGCTCTCTTTCTCCTAAATCATAAAACTCTTTTTTTATCATGAACTACAATAAAATTTAATCATTTGAGTTCCAGATAATCAAACTTCTTGCCCTACACTTAAAAAAAAAGTGGTAAATAATGATTTTTTTAAAGCAATGTTTATAGATTTAGTTTCAATAGCCACTTTCAGGGGATAAATGTCTTAGAGTCCCCGTCAATGGTCAGTAATATTTAGAAGTGACATTGTACTTCTGGATGCACATAATAGGTGCTTAACGTTTATTGACTGACTGAAGAAATAATGTTCTTGAGGCATCCTAAGATCCTCACTTAGCCACTCCGAAAAACCCAAACACCTCTCTGTGTTTTCTGTACCCTACTTAAGGAAAGTAGGATAGGATGTCTAAAGAAATTTCTTTTAGAAAGACATTGTAGTAGAATGAAGAGAGCATTGGGGTAGGTATAAAGGGAGCTGGGTTCTACTGCTGGTTCTGTTTTTTAATAACTGGGCAAATCACCGTCCATTCTGGGCCTCAGCTTCCTCACCTATAAAGTTAAAGAATTGGACTAGATTATCTCTAAGGTCCCTGCTAGGGCTGATGATCAGTGAACTAAAGGTTGAAACAAAGTTCTGGTTAGCTAGCTCCTTCTTGGAGCATTCCACTTGATCAAGTAATCTCCTGCAGCAGTTATAGGAGGTATGGGTATGTATGAATTTTAATATAAAGTTCATAGGATTGTAATATTCAGACCAGGACTAGAAATTGCCTCTTAATTTTACATACTAGGAAACATAAGAGTGGGAGGAGGGCCTGAGGAGTTAAGTGACTTGGTCAGAGTCACCCAGCTAATACATACCAGAACCTAGATTTGAACTAGGGTCCTCTAACTTCAAATCTAGGCTGCTCTTTCAATCATGCCACAAAAAAGATTAGGAGAAAAGGGGAAAGTCAAACTTTATGAAGTAAATCTCATTGGTAGAAGTTCTCTGTTAGAGGTGGAAGGAGAAGACATCCCTTTTGATATTACCATGGGCAATGTCAGCAAGTATACTAACAGAAAGAGGCAATGTGTAATACTAGAGAAAGAGCTGGCCTCCGAATTAGAAAGACCTGCTTCTGACACAATGTTCGCGGGAACATTATGTCCAGGGAAATCACTTAACCTCAAGGAGCCTCAGACAGCTCTCTAAGGCTGTAAGGTAGCAGAATATGTGCTCATCTGTATTGATAGATCGAGTTTCCTCACTGTGAATTCCCTAATGCAAAGGAAATCGCAAGTCAGGTGTTCTCTCCAGCCCCACCAAAAAAAAAAAATACACTACTGGGAATTCAGCTTTGCTGAACATGTCTTGGAGCAAGAGTGAAATGAGGACCCTGTACAAAGGAAGAATACACCCTAACCTAGAATTTGTCCAGAACTCTAGAGCCAAATGCCCAGACCCAACAACATCTCTTGATATGTGACAACAGGTGGTGAAGATTGTGGTGCTGGTAGTGGTGCTTTTATCTTAATGGGAATACAGTGTTATCAGTTACTCCCTGGAGCCCTACTAGAAGTTTAGACAAGGAAATTTAGAAGGCAAAGACAGGTGTAAGAACTGTGCCCATAAACCGTGTTGCAATAGAAAAGTCTTTTGTTTTTGTGATCTAAACTCCAAGGTGGCCAGCAAAAGTACTTCATAACCCTGGGAATAGAAACCCCCTCTCTGGTTTGTTTTCTTCCTCTCTAAAATGAGGAGATTCAGTGAGATGGCCTCTATGGACCTTCCAGTTCTGCTGGTTGATGTCCTATAGTCTATGGACCCTTTTTTTACTCTAAGAATTCTATGATCCTAAACAAGACAAAAGAGTAAGTGTGCATGGGGACTAATGTCAATAATTCAGATTCGATGTGCCAGGAGTTGGAGGCAGTATGAACTTCCTAACAAAATGAGATTTGAGCTGTGAGGGATTGATTAGCTATGGAAGTTCCAGGCCCACCCATTTGCTTTAGTTTCAGGATTTTCATTCTTCTTCTTATCCCCTTGTTTCTACTGTACTAAATCCTCCATCACCCTCTGCCTGATTTTAAGCACTAAGTAGACAAGGTTTTCTTCCCTGACCTGTTTTCCCCACCCCCCACCCACTTTGTTTCTAGTTTAATATGGAGAACTAATACAGAGCAAGATGTCTGTGTTTTGTCACTCTTTGGCCAAGGTAAAAATAGTTATTACTTTTAATACAAAACTCCTAAGCAATTCAATGCCAAATGAGAATCATAATCTCAGTAAAAAGGTGCTAGGTTTCCCAAAGGAGCCTGGTGTCTTGTGACCAGAAAAAAATTTACAAAAGATACTAAAAATTAGGGGGAAAAGTAAGGCTCTTTGGAAAGGAGGGAGGCGGGGACTCATTCCAAGCTATGATCAGATGCTTCATTTCTATACATTTCCTAGACCTTTCCCCAGATTGGCTCTTATCACGGGAAATGGGAGGGATTTTCTAATCTACTGTTTTGGGTATTTTTATGATGATGAGGAGGAGGAGTATGGGTCATATGGTGCTGATTTAAAAGTGGTGAAAATGTTATAGCTTTCAGAAATAATTGTCAGCCCTGTTTAGTATGTCAAGGAACCTCTTTGGCTGTTTGTATTATGAGAATTGGGGTGGTATTTTCCACTGGGTACAGGCAATGAAGAAAAAAATCTTTGAAGACCAAGCCCATAATGTGGACTAGGTCTCTACAAGGAGAGGTCTGGAGATTTGGATAAATTATTCAGTCATTGAAGGGAGTAGAAGAAAAGGAAGAGAGTTTTCTAGGCCTGGGTTACTCAAGTTTACTGTTTGCATAAATTGGAATTCACCAAATAATCCCTGGGTTAACCTTCCACTTGCATTTTTTTGTCAGTCTTAATGGGACACATTTCTAAAGGTTCTTTTCAGACAGAAATATGTCATCACTCCTAGAAGGATTTTTAAAGACCAAAGATTGTATGTAACTTAACCACAATTGCCATTTGTGGATGAAGAAAGTATGAGTTTTCTTTCAACCTCCTCCCTTTCCTTCAAATAGTTACCCAACCTGAAGGGAAGTTACCATCCTGGCCTTTAAGGCAACTTCAGAGGCCAGATGTTTTGATGTGCTTGTATTCATAGCAATGACAACAACAAAGTCAACAAACATTTATTAAATGTCTATTCTATGCTAGATACTCTACAGGGAATATAAGAAATGGAATGAGATACAATCCCTACTGACAAGCTTATTATTCTAGTAAGGGTGATAAGATGTATTCACAAAATAACTATAATAGAAGTTAGAATATTATAAGTTCAAAGAAGAAATCCAAAATGCTATTAAAAAATTTGAAGGAGGTAATTACCCTCAGCTTGGATAACTAGGGAAGGCTTCATGGACAATATAGCAACTGAATCAGCCTTGAAGGAGAGAAGATACTTCAGTAAGCAGAAATGGTAGGGAGCCTATTCCAGGGGACAGGGATGGTGTCAATAAGGGTATGGGACCCAAAACGGTATTTTGAGGATAGTGGATGACAAACAGTCCAATTTGTCCAGAACATTATAAGTTTATATCCTATTTCAGGTCTCCAAGAAAAGTTCTGCAAAGAGGTCTCTGGAAAAAAGTCTTGTCACAAACCCTGAGGAACTCCTTTCTTGGATGGGCACCAACAGCCACAGTGGTTCTTTGGCTCATTGATTAGACTTTGCTCTATATGGAGTAGAGCAGGAAACAGTGGGTTGAAATTACAGAGAGGCAGACTTTTTGGCTTTTCGAGAAGGGGACCTCCCAATAGAGCTATCTAACTATGAAAAATGATGCTTTGTGAGGTTAAGCTCCCCATCATTGGAAATACTCAAGTAGAACTTGAATGACCACTTGCCAAAGGATGTTTTAGAGAGGATTTCTGTATGATATGGGAGATGTGATTATAGAGACTTTTGAGGGCCCTTCCAATTCTCTAATTTCCTATGAAGCAACTTCTTGACTTTGAGTTGACTAGATACCAATATATTCTCATGGGAAGCTATAAACTCTTGTCTTAGAGACCTTTAATCCATCAATCAACAAACATTTGTTAAGGATTTACAATATGCCAGGCACTGCAATAAAGGCTGGGAGTACAATTACAAGCAGATTCTTCCTTTGCTCTTGATTCCAAATGCACCACCTCCTTTTCCAATCTTATATGTCCTCCAAGATATCTCTTACACCACTTCTGGTGTGTAGTCATCATTGGAAAGATGCCGAATCCTATGGCACATCACAAGTATATCCCCTGTGGAAGGCTAAATTAGAGCATGAACAGCAATTACGCAGAAGGAGAAAGTGTGGATAGGGAGTAATCTGCAAAAGCGAAAATATCCCATATTGCTGAGATTATACCCTCAATGACATAAATGTTGTGCCTACCTAAATATAAATTAAAGGCCATATTTTTCCTCGTTACATTTCTGTGTTTTCTCTGAAGTTTTTGTCACATTCTGTCTTGTCATTCTTTGTTTTCAGTTTCACTAGGGATCATTACTTAACCATCTACCTACCTTTCCTGCTTTGTTTTCACTCTTCATACACTCTATGATTCAGCCACACTAAATTGCTAGCCTATAACTAAGGCAGAGCAAATGGAGCTTTATCCCAGGACCCTGAATGCAGAGGATGCTGAAAGTGGTTGTCCTGTGGCAGAACAGAAACAGCCTAACTTGGTTCCTGTCTAGCAAGAATAGTTAGCTAAAATGAGAAGCTGCAAGATGTCACTGAAATGAGCTCCGCACTTCCCCAGGAGGGGCAGCCACTTGTCACCCTTGGGTCTCTGTCTCCTCTACAATGGAGGGTGTCCAATTCCTAGTCCTTACTGAAAGTGTGTTTGGGAAAGTGTGTGAAAGCTGCTGCTTGTGGGTACAAAAATTCCCATAGTTCTGTTTAGTCTCGAACCTGCATTCTCTTGACTCCATGCATTTGCATGAGCTGCCACCCATGCTTAAAAACTATGCATTCCTCGGCTCTGCTTGTTTGAGTTCTTCCCTTCCTAAAAGGCACGCTTCAAGTGTCCCCTTCCTGACAATCTGTCTTCCTCCTGTTTCAGATGAAAGTGTTCTCCCTTCAGATTTTTTGGAACCGTTTTTTGTCACTCCTTTGCCTCTCATCATATTTTACTTTATATAATACTTATGTCCCTGCCATATCCCCTAGTAGATTTTGGACTCCTTGAGGTCAGGAATTGTTTTATTTTTTCCCTCTCTGGTACCTTCTCCAAAACTTCCTTGTCAGCCTTCTATGGTGGAACTCTGGTCCTGGGGCTCCACTTTCCTGATTGGTGACTGCCTCCGTGGAGTGTTATTTTAGGAGAACTGTAGCCAGGTTTCTCTTCTCTCCTACTTTATTCCCATCTCCTTCTCTGCTTCCTCACCACATCTACCCCCTCTCCTTCCCACATACCACTATCCATTTCTGGAAGTGTGAAATGTTATCAAATCAACTCTACCATTGGTTCTGGTTGGACTTTGTCAGTTGGCTCCTCTATTCACCACCCTTGTTAATTTTGCAGACCAAAGCACCTCTCACTGTACATGTATTGTTTCCCCTATTGGAATGTAAGGTCCAAGACAGTCTTTGTTTTTATATTTGCATCCCCAGTGCTTACTTAGTACATGGGAAGTACTTAATAAGTGATTTTTATTTATTCTTTTTTTCAGCTTTGCGTCTGGCATAATGATGCGCATAAAATGTAAGCTCTTAATAGTATTGAATTTTTAGCTCCATTGCCTAGCCCAGGGCCTGTCATAAATACTTAATAAATATATGTTGTTATTAAATAGAAGGACTCAGGAGGTTGGGATTAGTTTTATTAGGCAAATAATAATACCTGACATTTCTACACTTTTAAGGATCACGAAGTACTTCTCTCACAACAGGCCTGGGAGATAGTGTGTTGTTATTCTCATTTGACACTGAATTAATGAATGCAGAAGCATTTATTAAGTGCCTGCTACAGGCTAAACACTGAGTTTAGGTGCTAGTGATGGACATAAAAAAGAAAAGTGTGTCTATCCTAAGGAAACCACATTCTCCTGTGGGCAAGACAGCACATAGAGTAGGGTGGTGGCCAAGGAAGGGAGTTTTTCCTGGGAATTGGTAGGTCCCCAGTGGTATTAATTTGAGTCCAGCAGGGGCAGGAAAGTGGGGGATTGTAGTACACAGCTCTGTAGAGAGGAAAAAAACATTCAGGGTGGATTAGATGTGAAGCATGGTCTGGGGCAAGCTAGATATAGTGGGTTGGGTGAGTTCATACTCACTCACCAATCAGGGTAGCATGGGTACAGTTCCAGCAGCAGAAATAGGCTCCTACTTAGCTTGTAACTTGCCTAAGGGTACATAGCTAGTAAAGTGGCAATGCCAGGTCTCAGATTCCTGTCTTCAGACCTTTAAGCCCAGGGTTCTTTACACTATGCCACCCTGTCTGTAGTGACTTCACCTGCCCTTGGGAAATTGCAAGGATGGGGAAACAAAAGATGGAAGGGTCATGTGGAATGTCTTGACTTCAGAACTTGTGGGCTACTGGAGCAGTGCTGTAACTAGATATTTGTATACACATACAAGAATATAAAATTGTCCCTCCCATCCTGAGGGCACATGACACACTTGGGATAGTAGATACATATTTTCTGTATTTTTCTGGGCTCGTCAGCTTGGTATACCAGAGGCAAGCACCTCACTTGTCTGGCTTCTGTTTCCACTCTATTGCTGGTCTTGTTTTTTTGTTTTTCTGAATTTGCTGTTCCAAGTGGGCGATGGGTAGATCTTGCAGCCTCTCTATGTACTGTGTCACTGCTGGAGCCAGAGGTTCCTGGGCCCAGAGCACTGTTGATGCTGCATTTACTGTGATGCTGGATCTCCTGCCAGTTACTGTACTCTGGATCTCCCGAGAGCTCACTTAGCTCAAAATCTCCTGCCTTAGGTAGTGATTTGGAGGAAGCAAGACTTAGTGTTCTCTCAACTGCAAATCCCCAGACAGGATTCTTTCCCCACTGCTGACACCCCATTGCATTCTTTAGTTTGTTACTTGAACATAAATAATTCAAACACACACACATATCCCATTTGCCACCTCCAACATGGAAATATTTCTTCCTGAATGATTTGGATTTGAAATTGTGTCAAATTAGCCCTGCTCTAATCTCATAAATACATTTTCTTTTATTTTTTTAAATAAAATGCTTTCCCCCCTAGATTATTCGTCCATTTCAGCAACCATATATTAAGCACCTTATATGTACAGAGTACTATGATACAAAGATCACTGGGGCAGAGAGGGATACAAAGCTCAGATAAGACATAGTTCCTGTCCTCATAAGGTTATAGATTCTGTGACACAAACACAGATACCTACAATATGTAATATTACATCATAAGTACATTAGAAAGCTATGAAAACAGTGTACTATCTGAGGTCAGCGAGGGAAGGTCATTTTAAAATGAGAGATTCACGGAAGGCTTCCTAAGGGAAGTTTCATTTGAGTTGTAATTTAAAGAATGGCTAGAGAGTTAGTAGGCCAAGAAAGGGGTGAAGAGGGGTCGTTCTGGGCAGAAGGAATAGAGAGAGGAGAGCACGGGAAATATTCGGAAGGACAAGAGAGTAAGCTAATGTGGCTGGAATGGAGAGTGTGTGGAGAGAAGTAATGTGAGATATGGACAGAAAGGTAGGCTAGTGTCAGGTTGTAGAGGACCTTGAATGGCAGGCAAAGGGAATTAAACTTTACTCAGGCAATAGGGAACCACTGACCATTTTAGAGAAGAGGAGAAACCAGGTCACATCTATGCATAAGAAAGAATTAAGAATTCTTAGGACTGAAAGAGACTTTCAAGATCTAGTCACTTATTTTGCAGATGGAGATGCTGAGATCAAGGCAGGGACCATGATTTGCCCAAGATCACACAGTAAGTTAGTAGCAGAGTTGGGACCAGACTGCAGGTCTCTTGCCTCAGTCCAGTATTCTTTGTATTTACTACCCTGCACTCAGAAAAAGTCTGTCTCACCGAGTCCCTTGGTCTCATAGTGTGTGCCCATAAGCAGCTTCCACTGCAATGATCTTTCTAGTGAATTTTGTTAATGCCATAATTCCCACTCACTACATAAGTAAAGCTAAAATGTCTTTGACCTAAAATGGTACTGTTTCTCTTGTAATTAAAATGCTTTTCATTGATTTTTTTTCTTACTTTGGTTTGATAACTTCTGGGGAGGGCAAGGATGGTAAGAAGGTATGTGTGTAGATGATATATTTTTTATTTAATGATAGCTTGCATTTATGTAGCTCTTAAGGTTTACAGAGTTGTAAATGTTATCTCCATTTTACAGATGAGAAAATAGAGGTTCTGGAAAAGAAATTACTTGGTCAAAATCATATGGCAAGTAAGTGTTAAAGGCAGGATTTGAACCTAGGGCCTCTGACTCCACAACCAATCTTCTTCATATTACACCATGCTGCCCTTTTGTTTTATAGGACTCTTTCTGATTATGGCTATATGAAAGCAGTTATGTGGTTCAGCCCTGACTTTATGGAGTGTGGCTTTCGCCATAAATTTAAGCCAGTAAATCCTAGGGTTCTTTTAAACAAAATAGATCTGTGTACTTTTATTGTGTTTGAGAAGACTTTTCTATGAAAGAGGAACAGATAGGCTCATAGATTTGGGCTTGGAAGAAATCATAGAAGACATATAGACCAAGTCCCTTTTACAGATGAAAAAACAGACTGAGAGAGGTTTGATGACTTGCCCAAGGTCCCTCAGGTGGGAAAGCCATGCTGTGTGGCCGATAGCAGAGTTACCTTGGACATTCTGTCCCCTCTAGGAGAGCAGACTCACTTGTAATCCATCAGGATTTTACTTGGGCAAAAGGGATAAGACATGGTAAATGTGTCATTGATGCTAAAGACCTTTGTTCATTTCCCCTAAAATCCCCATCAACATGAGGATGCAATAGACCTCAGAGTCAGGAAATCTGGATTCTGATGTGAGCTCTACTACTATCTTGCAAGTCCCTTTCCCATCACCAGACCTTGGGGCCTCCATCTGTAAAATATGCACGTGGGTCTTATTCAGTCATTCGCTTTTCGTGACCGTATGGATCATAGCACACCGATGTTGTCCGTGGAATTTTCTTGGCAAAGATATTGGAGGTTTGCCATTTCCTTCTCCAGTGGATTAAGGCAAAGAGAGGTTAAGTGACTTGCCCAGGGTCACATAGCTAGTGTCTGAGGGCAAATTTAACTCTGCTCTTCCTGACTCCAGGCCCGGTGCTCTATCCACTGAGCTACCTAGCTGCCTCTGTACATGGGACTAGATGGTGTCTAATGCCTCTTCCAACTCTTAAGACTTCTTCCCTTTTGTGACAATCAGAAGTTATCAATAATACCCAAATTATCAAGAACACAAAAGGCAGAAATCAGAATGGTAAACTCGGTACACACAGACTAAAAATTTCACCTAATCCTACCCGCTGCCTGTCACCCAATGCCTCAATAAACTGAAATTGTGAATCTTCTGGGAGAGACTCCTCGAGATGGTACCGGCCCATGTGTGGTTAGAATCTGTGGCCCCTTAGAAGGTCCTCTCCTCTGATGATGAAAGCTGCTTTCATCTCTGCATAATAGAGGTGTTCTCTTCTCTCAGCCACACCACGCCTCTTCATATCCATAGGCTAGTCATGAGGATCTGTCTTCTTTTAGCATTTAATACTTGCTGGGCAAGGTTTTTCCTCTATAACTGTGTCTTCTATTAAGCTCATGAAGGCGTGCCTTTCCACATGGCAGACGTGTTAAGTGTTTGCCTGCCAAAGCATTTTATTTGTAATATTCATGGAATGTCAGACCTAGTAGGGACCTTGGAGACCATTTAGTGTAATCCCTTTATTTTATAAAGAAATTTGGGCCCAGAGAAGGGAAGATACCCAAAGTCACACCACAGCAGTCACACCAAGACTAGTAGCCAGTGGTGTAGTGAAAACCCAGCAGACTGAATTTGGAGTCAGAGGATCTGGTCTTGAATCTCTCATCTACTACTTAATTTATGGCCTGTGTGATCTTGGACAAGTCATTTAATATTTCCTGGTGTTTATTTCCTCATTTATAAAATAAAGGCATTGGCTTACATCAAGGATTTTTATCCGTGTGTGTGTGTGTGTGTGTGTGTATGTGTATGATGGTCCCTTTGGCAATCTGGTGAAGCTTATGGACCCCTTCATAGAATAATGTTTTTAAATTCATGGAATGAAATGCACCATATTACAGGAGAAACCAGTTATATTGAGATAGTTGTCAAAATATTTTTTATTTAAAAACCAAGTTCATAGACCCCAGGTTAAGAACCTCAAGAGGAGATGATCTCTAAGTTCTTTCTAGCCCTAAATCTGTAATCTTATGACTCCTACTCCAGTTTCTTCAGCTATATTTTTCTGCTTCATTAGAAAGTTTCCTTCTTTGTGGAAGAAGGATCATGGATCCCTGATTTGTGTCTTCTCTTCCATTCCTTATGACTATATTCAAGGTGAATAACTTGCCTCATTTCCTCAACCTACTCCCTCCAGTCACCACCACCAAAAAAGTTATTCCCTTGACCCAGTTATAGATGCAACTTGAATAATTCCCCAACACCTGGTAGAGACTAACATGGTACTATTAGGCTGGGGATTTGTTTAATATTCAGGACTTGTTTGGGGAAGAAAGTGGGGTCACCAAAGGTTCACAGTTGCTACATATTGTTGCTTTGTTTGTCCTGAATTTTCTCTCCTTAAGTTCCTCAGGGTTCTTGGGGCTCTCTAGTTATTACACTGAGCGCCTGTGTTATGGGACGCCAGAGACTATTAAATAAATGCAATTCAGCTCATAGCCCACGGTGGACAAATTAGCAGGAAAGGAATGACTGTATCTTAGGCAAGGAAGCGTGTCTGCCTTTCCTTGAGTTGTGTTTTCTCTAACGTCACTGCCCTAACAGTTCTGATCATCTCAGGGCTGTTTTCCATGCCAGTCTTTGAGGAAGTAGTATTCCATCACCCACAGGGAAGACTGGCCTGAGTCACAGAGAAAGTTAATTGAACTGAACTGTTCAGTTTGGAATCAGTGGAAGCCACGTGATGTACTGGAAAGAGCACCAGAATTTGAAATCAGAAGAGTTTGGATCTAGTCTCTCTTGTTTACTGTCTATGTGACCTTGGGAAGATAATTTCCATTCTTTCTCTGAGCTTCATTGTCATCATCATCATCATCATCATCATCAAAGGAGATAATATTTTCCAAAAGTGCCTAACATATAGTGGGTGGTATATTAAAAAGTGCTTGGCATATAGTAGGTGCTATATAAAAATTATTCTTCTATTCCTATCCTCATCATCATCAGTCACTATTGTTTACATAGTAGTCAGAGGTTTCCTCTATATTCATATCTCCTCTTTTGATTTCATTTGAAAGATATCCTAACAGGGAGGAAACAAGTACATACACAATCCAGTATGTGTAGAATAAATAGTGAGTAAATTACAAAGAAATACAAGGTAGTATATATAATGTAATTAGGGAGGGAAGACATTAATAGGTGGTGGTGGTGCATGTGGAAAGGCTTTGTATAGAAGGTGCTGCTTGAACTGATTCTCAGGGAAGGGAGGGAGTCTTTGAGGTGGAAGTAAGGAAAGAGTGCCTTCAGGGATGTAAGATAGCCAGTACAACGGCCCAGACAGGAGAAGGAGTATTGTATGTGAAAAGCTGAGAAAAGGGAAGTCTGGCCAGATCACAGTGTAGGAAGGGGGGGAGTGGCATGCAGTGAGGCTGAGAGATTGGTTGGGGTCAGGTTGTAAGGGCTTTAAAAGCTAAATAGAGGAGTTAGATTTTATCCTAGAGATATTAGGGAGCCACTGGAGTTTACTGAATAGGAGAATGACAGGGTCAGACAGTTCCACACTTGAGATTTGGCAGGTAGCTGTACGAAGGATGGATTGGAGTAGGGAGAGATGTGAGGCAGAGACAGCAAGGCTCTGCCATTATCTTACATGGAACTTGGGAGATCTGGCTTCTTAGCAGATGATCCTTTGACATTTAGCTTCTAGGTGAGCAGGTCCGGTGTAGTGATGAGTCCCTCTCTCTTCAGGGGTCACTAGGGTGTAAGACTCAAGTTTTAAACTTCTGCAAGTACAGGACAGGAGAGTTGTGTCTAGAGAGTGATAGTTCATGGAGAGACCCCGGGGATTTTTAAAGACTCCAAGCTGCGTATGAGCCCAAGGTTTGTGACCCAGCAACCAAAAAGAGCTAAGACAATCTTAGGCTGCATCCAAAGAAACAAAACATCTAGAATGAAGGAGACAACTGTCCAGTTATTCTCTGACCTGGTCAGGGCCATATCTGGCATATTTAGGTCAAAGCAACCTTGACCAATGGGTGGATGGTAATGGGACTCAAAATTATGCCATATAGGATTGGTCGAAGGAACTAGTTATGTTTAGCCTGAAAAAAGGACATAGAGGACTTTTTTCTCTAGATATTTGAGGGTCTGTTGTGTAGAGAAGAGGAATTATATTTGCTCTACTTAGTCTAGGAGCCATGAGTGGATGCTGCTATGAGTCATATTTCACCTGGATATGAGGGGAAATGAATTCCCCATCGCCAGAGATATTCCAGTGGTGTCTGGACGACCACTTGCCAGGCATGTTGCAGGGGGATCCACATGTAGGTGTTAGTTGGATTAGATGCCCTTTAAGGTTTCTTCCAATTCTGCTATTTGGTAACTTTGTATTCAAGCATAAAGCAGTTCAGATTTTTGGGTCCTGCTTTCTTCATCTGTCTCATGGGGATTGAGACAGATGCTGTGTCAGATGTTGTGTGGAATAGATTTTAGAATGATGGTAACACTGAGGATGGCTGCTGTAACTCAGTAACCCAGATTCCTGAAGAGAACTCGCCTCTCTGAAAAGGACATATTGTGTCTTGGCTCTGGGTTACCACCAAGGCTACTTACTCTCAATGCACACAGCCTCCTGCCAACAGCTACTTTTAGCAAGGGCAGACTATAGTAATGAGTAAACTTGGTTGGAAAGGGAAAAATGAGAGCATTGTTCCTCTTGGTCTGGAGCAGTCCTGGGGAGTTGCTGGGCTTCGTACATGGTTGAAATACTTTGCCATCACAGATCAGAGAATTGGTGGGGAGGGGAGTGAGGAACATATTAAAATTTCCCAAATGCTGGAAGGAAAAAAAAAAGTCTTACTCTTGAAATTTCACTAATTTCATAGCACTGCAGTCTTGTGTCTGGGGAAACTGGAGAATGATTCAATAGAAGAAATCATCTAGCTTGCCTTTTGGTAGAGTAGAGAGGGGATACCCAGGGAAAGACAGAGAACCAAAATGAGCAAAGAAATGACATGTAACTCAAAGGATAAGATCCCAAGGAGACAGAGATATGGTAAGACAAAAAAAAAATTAAATTCTGAGTTGTGTCAAAAATTACAAAACCGTAATGAGTTGTTTAAAGAGGTAAGGGTAGAGAGAAGGTATATTACAAGAGCCAAAAAATTCAGGTACTGTATGTAGAAAGAGTCCTTGGAGCATAGAGTCAATCCCTGGGTTCAAGACCTGGGTTCAAGTCCTGATTTTACAACTTGCTAACAATTGTCCCAATTTCAAGCAAGTGGTCTGACCTTTTCCAGCCTCCGTTTTCTCATCCATAAAATAGTGAAAAATAATGCCAACTCCCAGACATTCTTTATTAACTTTAGAATTTATAAATTATTCTAGTCGTTGTCATTTGAGAAGACATTTGGGCAATCAGGAGAAAGTTGGGATGAGAAGAGAATCTGGAGGGAGAGATTGACTCACATGGGAAGTGTTGGTGTGGTTTTTTGCAACCTTAAGAGTTTGCAGTGTAGGGGAAACTTCAGTGGTCACATAAGGTCTCTTCCAAAAATAAACCAATACATAAAAATTATATGAAAGACTTAAATTCCTTTCCCATTTCTTTTCCTTTGGATTTAGAGTCAGTCAGCTTGGGTTTCATTCCAACTCAGCTCCTTAATACTTGTATATCTTTGGGCAAATCTTGTCATTTTTCTGGGCCTCAGTTTTTTCATCTGTAAGATGCTGGTTTGAGCTTCCAACTCTGAACCCTAAGATGGGAGTTATTGTTAATGTGATGACAATCCCTCAAGCTGCTTAAGGTTGCTAATCCAACATTGCAAGTAGCTACTTGTCCTATATTAGCAACCCTTTCCCTACCCTCAACCCCCATCCTGGGCTAGTACTAAAACGTTGAAGCTGGTGCTAGAATGCTGTTGTCATTTTTTTCTGTTACCAGTGAATATACTTTCTCAGAAGAGAATGGACTAGTTCTTTTTTAAAGTGAGGCCAAAAATCTTTTTGCCCTTATTTGCAGACTATGTAATCCAGTAGACATGATCAGGCTTGTAATTTTTAGCAGCAGTTCTAGCTTGCTTGGGTGAGGTGAGCATCACTGGGGACCAAAGGATTGCTTGGTTCCTGGATCGAGAGGGGATTTTTTTTTTCTCTTTGTGATGTCAGTGGCTCTCATTGGCCACAGAGGAAATGGTCTCTGGGTTACACAAGTTGTGCTGGAGCTCTCTCTGCTCAGTGGATTTGGCTCTGGTACCTTTCTGAAAACCCTGCAGCTGAAAACCCTGATGAGCACTTGCTTTCACCACCAATAGGAATCTCAGGAGAATTATGGAAATGTGTTTGCACATGGAAGAGATTAATTCATTTGACCACAAATAGTATGAACACAGTGTTCTGAGTACCACGATGCAGTGCGCCCTGAAAATATGCTCTCGGTGCCAACTGCCATTAAAGTAACAGTACTACAGTAAGCTGCTGGAGCATCTTGATGGCCTGATCAGTTGGGTGGAGCATTGGAATGGGAGGAAGGAAACTTGGGCTCTCTTACTCTCTTTACCTCAGTTCTATCATCTATAAAATGGAGATAATAAGATACTACCTACTTCCCAGGCTCTCGACAAGAAACCACTATAGAAACCTTAAATCCATAGAGAAATAGGGTATTTTTATTAGTTGTATCTGCTTTATGGGTTGCCAGTAAAATATTAAATATTAAAAGAACTAAAGGAAGGCCTCTAGCATTTGGAGTAGATTTTTGTAGGATTTAGGAAAAACACATACGGAAAGAATTGAACAGAACAAGAAACTTTGCAGGAGTTGTGACCAGCACCCAGTAGGATGTAGTATCCTTCATTTATGAAGTTACGAGAATACAGTGTGGTACAGTGCAAAGAAAGCTGGATTTGGAGTTAGAGGACCTGTGTTGGAATCCTACCATTGCTACTAGCTACATGCTACCTTTCAGATCTTGAACAAGTCATTTAACCTCATGGGGACTCAAGTCTTCCTCTGTAAAATGAGAGCATTATGTGCTAGATGATCTCTAAAATTCACTGTAGCTCTTAATCTATGATATAACTTTATAATCATGGATCCATGAAAGAATTACAATTGTTTGTAAACATAACACGATCTCTGATGATCAAAGATACTGAAGGACTACATAGGCTCATTGTGATCACTCTCTGGGCCTTGAGATGGAGAAGGTTGTGATAAATGTGTACTGACCCCAGGAAATTCCCTACAAATGTTTGGTTTGGAGTGTTTTTAAAAATCTACTGACAACCAAGTCATCTTATTCAGTCACAATTCACCTCTTTCTTCTAAAAATAAAGGCTCCAAAATAGATCCTAGTTATCTCAAAATTCTGAATAGTTGGGCTCTGGTTAATCTGGATTCTCTTCAGTCTTAGCGCAGTTGAAGTTGGGACAGTGGGGAGGTAATCTGTTCACTGATGTATCATAGATATAAAATCTTTGCATATATTGTCCTAAGTTGTTACTAGAGCACTTCTCCTCCCCTGGCTATCATGTCAGATGTCCTTTATGTCTGGTTTTCTTTTCTTGCCTTATTAACTAGGACAGCCCATCCCGGTCTCCTATTTAATTGGCATAACATACTTGGGATGTGTGTGGGATACTTGGAGGTATTACCAGAGCTATCCTTAAAAAAAGGGGAGGGTGCTGCAGGTACTTGATATAATATATAGAAACATGGATTTAGAGATGGAAGAGACCTTAGAAGTCATCTAGTCCAATTCCTAAATTTTATAGATGAGTAAACCGAGGTCCAGAAATAGTAAATGACTTGCCAAAGGCCACAAAGCTAATAAAATATAAAGCTAGGATTTGAACCCCAGCTCCCTGACTCTAAACCCAGCACTTTTTCCACAGTGCCATAATTTGAGGAGTGCTGGTAACCCTTCTCCCCCACAAAGCATTTCCCCTTTAGCCTATCACACATCCTAAAATTTTACCCTTTGACAGGGCAGTTAGGTGGCCCAGTGGATAGAGCTCCTGCCTTGTAGTCAGGAGGTCCTGAGTTCAAATTTGACCACAGACACTTGATACTTACTAGCTGTGTGACCCTGGGCAAGTCACTTAACCCTGATTGCAAAAGAAAGAAAGGAAGGAAGGAAGAAAGAAAGAAAGGAAGAAAGGAAGGAAGAACTTCTACCATTTGAGAGTCATTTAGCTATAGAAAATACCTTCTCAAAATGCTCATTGTCTTGGTAAAACTCATTGATTATCATTCATCATTATCAGCATCATTATTGATATGTATACTTATGCATATTTCAGTTTATAAAGCATGTTGTAAATTGACTTTGAATCCTGCCGCTCCCCTTCATTACCTTTGTGATCATAGGCAAGTTATTCTACACATTAGGCCTCAGTTTCCTTATCTTTAAAATAAAAATATTTTTGGGAAGTGGCTAAACAAATTTTTGTGCATGAATGTAATAGAATATTGCAATTACATAAGAACAGTGAATATGAAAAATTCAGAGAAGCATGAAAAACTTAGGAACTGATGTCAAGTAAAGTAAGCAAAAGAAAACAATATACACAGTGACTGTAGCCATGTAAATGGAAAGAACGATAACAGTGAAACAACTACAGCTAAACACTGGAACGTCATGAGAACTAAGCTTGGCCCCAAAGAAGAGACGTCAGAGTGGGTCACTTTGCAGGGATTGGAGACTAGGAGTATGGAACATTGCATATACTTGTCAACTTGTTTCTATACGTTGGCTAGTTTTGCAGAATTATTTCCCTTTTTAAAAATTCTTTGTCAAAAGGGATGGCTCTCTAGGAAGGGGTTGGAGGAAGGGGGACACTTTAGAAAATGTAGGTGATGCAAAAATAAATGACGTCAATAAAATTTATTTTTTAAAAAAGAAACAACTGGGGGCTTTGTAATTATGAAGACCAAGCTTGGACTTGGAGAAGATATGACAAAATGTGCCTCCCTTTCTCATGGAAGTACAGGGACTATAAGTGTTGACCATAGCATAGATGGTCAGACTCCGTTCATACCTCAGTAAGTTTTACTGAACTACTTTTTTTTCTTTTTCTTTTTTTATTCTTCCTTACAAGGGATAACTTGCTGGGGGGGGAGGGAGGATGGATTTATTTAAATGAGACAGTTGGACTAAAAGGTCTCTGAAGCCCCTTCCAGCACCAACATTCTGTGACTCTTACAGCAGACTTTGAGTTAGGTAGATAGGGAAGGGGCGGGGGAGAGACAGAGACAGAGAATTATCGCTATTTCAAAGATGAGAAAGCTGAAGCTCAGAGACAGTGAATGACTTAAGTTTACACAATGGATTTTAAACTCCATTCTTATGATTCTAATACTGGTATTCTCTCCACCATGCTTCCTCTCTATCGAGAACTAGTTTTTAAAACTAGTTTCTTCCTAACTAGCTAGCAGAGGTCAAGGTACTAAGGTAATAATAGGACTTCTGATGGGGATGCTAGGGAGAGGAGGGAGAAGTAATTTTCAAGGATGGTGCATGGCTCTGAGAGGCCAGAGCCCCACCTGGGGCAACGGCCGTAGAGAGAGGCCCTTGGACAACTGCAGGGTAGTGGTGTCAGGATGTGAATAGGCATAGAACACAAACTTCCCTGTTAAGCGTCTGTACTGCCATCATGGAAGGAGGTAGGCAGTGCACAGGGACCTGGAGTTTGAATCAGCACTATCATTTAAAGCATTGTGAACAAGTGACTTCATTTCCCTCATCTGTTAAATGGGGATGAAAATACTTTAAAATGGACCTCTCGGTGTTGGAATAAAAGGGCTTCATAAACTGTGCAGAGCTATAGAAGCATAGAGTGAATATTATTTTTATCCTAATACCCTCAGTGTCGCTGTGTGTGCCTGAGGAATCTACCAAATTTCAGCAAGAGTATGCGAAAACGCATTTTTCTTTCTTCCTCATGGCTTTGAGGGCAAATGGGGGTCATTCTGACCACATGGCTGTCGGCTCGTGGTCTGTAGGCTCAGCAGCTTTGCCAGCTAGCTCTTCAAGCTGTGACTTTGGGTTTTCCTTCATCCCAAGTACCTAGAGTCCAGGGGTGGAATGATTTGTGGCTCCATTCACAAAAGCCAAGCTCTCAAGCCTGAACAGGGCTTCAGTCCCGGAAGTAGTAATGTCTGAGAGGAGGTGAAAAGGTCAGAGGAGGCCAGGATCCAAAGTGATTTTAAGTGGCTCGCTAAGTACTAAGGGCTAATGGGGACCTGTTTTAATTTATTATAGTCATCCCCAGTGAATAAAAAGACAACGTTTCTCCTGGGCAGCCTGATTGCAAGCTAATAAATCCCTTTGTGTATATAAAAAGAATAGACATCTATGGATCAGGTTTCAGGAACCCCCTCCCCCAAGGCACTGAGGATGGGTGGGGGGGGCAATTAATGTTTGGCATTTAAGTTTTGTACATTTGCAAAAAATAAATGATTTATAGCTACTTTATAAAAACTTCCATTTTATGTAAATTTTTTCTACCTTGGACCTGGAATAGGGAGGGGTGAAATTTTCTGACTAGCAAAACTTGAAAGCCCTACATCCCTCACAGGAGTAAGGAGTATAGGTATGACTTATTTTTAACTTTGCATTAGGTTCAAGAAATTCGCTACCTCAGAGTTTCACTTTTAGTCATCAGGTGCAGTCAAAAATGCTTCAGCCCAAACATTTTTGTATCCCAGAGAGGTTCACCTGCTGCATCAGCAAACAGCTTCTCTTAAAGAGGGAAAGATTTTTGCATGTTCTTGGCAATAATACTCATGGCAAGAAAGTCTGTGGGACTACCTTAGCCTCCCTAATGGTATTAGGAATGAGAAGGAAGCAAGGTTCAGGAAGTTTAGGTTGAAGGTCCAAGAATCAAATCAGCCAAGGTTGAGAGACTTAAGAGTTTTGGTTGTTTTTCTGGGAGAGGCATTCAGAAATTTAATGTCCAGTAATATGGCACCATGGAAAGAGTCGTGGGTTCTAGCTCTGGCTTGATCCACTTCGGAGCTGCAGGAAGGAGGTCCTCAGGAAAGGCTTATTGGGCTGACTCATGGAAAGAACACTGTGGAACTTAGAACACTTGGGTACAAGTCTTGTTTTATCTACTTACTAAATCACTATCTCTGAGTTTCAGCTTCCTCACTTGTAAAATGGGAATCCTCACACTTGCTCTGCCCACCTCACTGGATATTTTTGAGGATTATGAGACAATTGTCTGTAAAAGCTGTTTGTGAGCTACAAAGCTTACCATAAAAATTGGAGGTGGTGGTGGTGGCATAGTTGCAGATATTTCATGCAGATAACTTGGAAGTGCTTAAAACGTTAATGAGAGGACAAGGAGGGAGAGATTTTGGATTGCTAGGTATAACCATGAAGTTTAGTCCCTTCAGGGTTAGACTAGATCCTTCTTTGCTTTACTTGGGAATTGGGAGCTATTGATATCCTGCATTCATGCAGTGAAAATTGGTATCAGTAGAGCTGTAGGGTCACAAGGTGGGGAAAAACAAAGATATATCAGTTAGTGGTAGCAGAGAAGACAAGGCCTGATTTATCTGCATATATTATTAACCAGCTTTTTGATGGTCAGGCATGTGGACCCATGTTCCTTTAAGATGTCTCAACACCAAGTGAAGGACCAACAAAGCACTGAAAGTGGGCTGGTAGTGATGCAAATGTCAGATTTCATCTGATTTGGAAAGGTTGAGAAAGACAGTTGAACTAATTCCCACATGGACAAGAGTGCTTACTCTGCTTGGCTCAATTTATGTATTCTTGTTAACAGCAAAAGTTTTCCATGGGAAGTAGTGCCAGATTGATAATCCTAAGGTTACTAATAATAACTGATATTCATATAGATCTTTTCTATTTTCCTGCACTTAAAAAAAGACAGAAAGAGCAAAACATAGGCAGTGTACTTAAAAGAACTGCCATCAACTTTTTATTATTATTATTTTGGCTTTTTGGTGAGGGCTAGATCCAGACCAATGATTTTAATCACATGTCGGGAACTCCATGTGTGGAAATTCCTTCCGTCAGCGTAGATGGGCAAATCATCTGTAACTTCTGTCATAGAGAGTCACCTGGAACACTGAGTAGTTAACTAAGTGTATTTTTTATCCATGGTCACACCGCTAAAGTATCTCAGAGGCGACACTTGAATCCAGATTTTCATACTGTAGTCCTGGGCCCTCTATATTCATTATGTCATGTTATTTTACATTATTATTACTATAGTAATGATTGTGACTAATCATTATTAAAGTAATATTATTATTAATTAAAGTACTAGTATGACTTAGCTAATAGAGAAAAGAGTGTAAGACACAATGGATACAGGGCCAGGCCTCTGAGTCTGAACATTATGGCTTCAAGTCTTGCCCCTGATTACACCCTGACGGTGTGACCCTGGGAAAGTCATTTACCCTCTAATCACCCTAGGGAACTCTGTAAGGGGGTAAGTTGTAGAAGAGTTGCTATTCTACATTGATAAAAGTAGTTTCTTAACTGGTAGCCCACTACACAGATGAAATTTCAGGTCCAGGCCAAAAAAAGACAAAGTAGAAAATGGTGACATTTCTGTCCTGCTTTATACTATTACAAAGTAGTAGTTTCCCTTGAGGATAATGATCTTATGAGGCAAATGTTGCAGGTATTACCCTTCCCATTTTTTAGAGACACAAGAAAACTGAGTCTTTGAGAGGTTATGATGGGCCCATGGGCCCACAACCTGTGGACAGAAGAACTAAAACTCAGAAGCACTTTATCTGACTCTAGTATGTAAAGAGGTTGAGGTCTTGTGATTTCCTCTGAGTAGGAAATCCCTCCACCAGACAGGAAACACAACTGTCTACACCTCATCATTTTAGAGAATCGCCTGAGCATACAGCCAGTGTCAAAGGATTTAAACCCAGAGGTTCCTAAATTCAAGTCCATAATTCTATCAATTTCATCACACTACCTTGAGACCTTTCTATAATTCCATTTAAAAAGTCTTTATTTGAGTGCCTTCTGTACCATATTGCCTGCTGCCCACTTCTCTGGGGTCCTCAACACTGTGCTGGTAACTAGAGGGTCAGCAGAAGCATGATATGCCTGTCAAATTTTCCACCCCTCTCTCAAGGAGATAACATTAGCATGAATGAAACTCTACAAAGAAACAGAGGTGATAATGAACATGGTATGGATGGGACAGTGAGGAGATCTGTCTGACTGGAGCAGAGGAGGAGAAATGATTGGGTAAGTGCAGTTTTAGGCTGCCTACTCCCCAAGTAGGGTTATAGCTAATAGAAATTAGTGTTCTGGCAGCTGTCCACTCCTGACCAGGCCTGAGGCCCATTCTAGACCTTTTACAGGAGAGGCCCAACAGCTGTCAGAGGGTAATGATGCCTCTTGGCCACTCTTGACCCTGTTTGAATTTGAACCAGTGACCTTGAGGTGAAAGGTTTTGCCTCCCAATTCCTCAGTCTCCTGACAGGCCATCTGTCTCACCACCTGTGTGTTCTGCTTTCAAAAATTTTTCTCCTCTAAGCGTAAAACATCTATTAAATAAATTATAAAAATCTGTGAGCTCCCCAAGGCTTTTCATTTAGTGGACTGTAGATGACAGAAGCCAACTAGGGGATTTCTGTCACACCTTTGGTCTTTGGCATTCCAGCTGATGGGGCTAGCTAGATTTGAGTAGATTTGTTTCTTTAGTCCTGGCTCTTCCACTGTCTTGATCTTTTAACCTTGGATAAGTCTCTTCCCCTCCCTGCCCTTGTCCCCAGGCTTCAGTTTCTTTCTCTTAACAAATGAAGAACTAGATTAGAAAATAAGAATAGCTAACATTTTCATTGTTCTTTAAGATTTACTGAGTACTTTACATATATTAATGTTATATTTGATCCAAAAAACAACCCTCTGAAGTAGGGTACTATTGTCATCCACTATTTACAGGTGAAGAAACTGAGGCTAAGATAGGTTAAGTGACTTCCCCAAGGTCACACAGCTAGTAACATGTCTGAGGCAGAATTTTAATCCATTGTGTCATCTAGCTCCCATCTTCAAAATTCCTTCTGGCTGGACCAGTTTTTCTAGTCAGTTCAAGTCAACAAGCATTTATTAATCACCTAGTAGTTTCCAGGTACTGTGCCAAGTGCTGGAGATACAAAGAAGGACAATAAACAGTACCAGCTTTCAAGCTTACAGACTAATAGGAAAGACAGCATGCAACTATGTATAAACAAGAAACATTCAGAGTAAATTGAAGAGAGTCTCAGAAAGAAAGCACTTAAGACAGGATCAAGCTTTTGTGTGTTTGATTAACACTTGGGCCATTAATGAGGTTCTGATAGTACTCTGATCCCTGGGGTAACACAAATTTCAGATGATAATGGATCTTGGGAACATTTTTCTCCAAGACAGTGGTGAATTGTTAGAGCAAAACGCAGTATTTTCATCCTGGTCAGGCTCTCCATGAAATCACAGGAGCATTAGTGCGGAGGGTGTGTAAGGACTGTGACTTGGTGAGTGAGCACTCTGGGAACGCCAGAGGAGGTTAGGGGTTTAGAAGAAGAGCAGGAGGGATAAGAGATTGGGCAGACTCAGCCATGTTCAAACCTTCTTACATCTCAAACCTTTTTTTTTCAAGTGTTTAGGGACTGACTAAACAAAAACTAAAACTAAAATAAAAGGCAAATGAGCAACTGAGAATGTATTTGGTCTCCAGTATTCCCCCCCAAATTTTTTTTTCAAATCATGTGTATTTTAAGGGAAATTTAATCCATGTGTTTTTGATTCATTTACATGTATTTCATCAACAAGCTGTTTTGTAAAGAGCATCTTGATGTCCCAGAGCTTTTAGCTTCATTAATTTTTTTTCTTAGTTTAGTATTGTGGTGGTGGGTTTTTTTTTTTAAAGAGCTTTCTCTCAAGCCCAGGAAGTCTGGTTTTATTTGCTAAGAGTAAGCAGACTTGGACATTGAAAGCCCCTGAGGTTAAGCTGGAGCCTCTGAGTTCATGAATGCCAAGTGGGCTCTGGGCTTGAATAAATGCATCTTCCTACCCCAGTCTTTTTGGCACAGACATGTGGAGATCAACCCCAAGGAAGTGGGAGGACAGGGCTGAATTGATGCCATAAAGGCTGCAGTAGGTGGGTTTTGGCCGTAATTCTTCAGGGAATTTGTGTGATGCTGCCAGAGGTCATGTTCCCTTCACAAGGCTAGGGATCGCAAGCTAGTAATAAAAATTAGTAGAATAAAGCTCATTATCTGTGGAGATAAAAGGCAGGATCCAAAGCTCCTTCTCAGAATCACCAAAGCAGAATGATGGAGCTGGACAGACCTTAGAACATAGAATGTCTTAGGTGGAAGGAATCTTAAAGATCACCTAGTCTAACCCTCTTATTTTACAGATGGGGAAACTAGAGGTCCCAGAGAAATGAAACAACCTGTTCATAGCCATAGTCAAGTTCTAGAAGAGCCCAAAACTCAAACCTGAATCTTCTGACTCTATCCAGAGTACTTTTTAGCATACTTTTCTTCCTCCAACCATCTCCAAGGTTCCTAGGATCAGAGGATTATGATTCTAGGGTAAGAAGGGATCTCAGAGACCATCTAATCCAGCCCTCTCATTCTTCTATGTGAGGAAGCTGTGGCTCAAGGTAACATGCCCAACGTTACACAGGTGGTAAGTATCAGGGGTAGGATTTGAACCCAGGTCCTCTTGTTATAGACTGGTACTGTACTGCCTCCTGTAAAGCTTTCCTTGAGTCTTTTTATATTGAGGGATAATTGTAATAATTGCTGTACTTATATGTATATTCCTTATGATGCTTTGCATCTTCAGAGCACTTCTCAAATTCATCTTCCTATAACAAAAATTGTTTATTAGTAGGAGCTCCACTTTTTCAGATGGAGAAACTGAGGTAGCATAAAAGTTAATTGCTTAAAGCCCCAGAGGGCATTTGATGGTCTTCTGATGGCTCATTTAGTGCTTATGCTGAGCTCCTTTGTGACCGGTTGAACAAACCTCTCTCTTTTATGATGGGCACTATATTTTATAATGAATCCTTATAATAGTTGCTGTTGATGGTATTGAGATTTCAAGAAAACTTGGGATTATGGCCTGAGGTACTAGCAACCCTCTCCCGTGCCTCAGTTTTTCTGTTCTGTAAAAAGGGAATGATCATGCCCTCATTCTGCCAAACTCATAAAAGTCAACTGAATAATGTTTACAGAGCATTTTGAGCACTGCATAAAATACAAGCTATTATTAATGTTATTACCATAATTCACATTCTTGAATACTCTTTGGAGATTTCTGGAACTCAAGTTTGTTTATAATTTTCATGACTTGACTCCAGTAATCATTAAGGCATTTGATGATTTTGGACAGGCTGCAGGACTCTCCTACCTCCTTGCATACTGAGCCCATCTGGGTGTGTTGCACAAAGAAAGTGCCTCATTTCTAGCTGCCTATTCAGCACTTGTGGCAAGATTTATATGTATGCGTATTTATACATGAGTCGTGTACATGTTATATACACACATCTGTGCTTGTATGTAAATATCTACATGTTTATGTATATGTGTGCACACACCTACACATGGACACACAGAATAAATAAGGTTAGGAGAACTGGATTCTGGTAGCCCAGCTCTGCCAGTAACTAGTAATGTGTCCTTGAGTAAGTCATTTCCCCCTTCTAGGCCTTGCCTTATCCATAAAGTGAAGTCTATAAAATAAAGCTAGCATTTATATAGCGCTTACTATGTGCCGGGCACTGTGCTGCATGCTTTAAAATTCCGATCTCATTTGATCCTTACAATAACCCTGGGAGATAGGTACTATTATTTTCTTCGTATTGTTGCTGTTGTTGAGTTGTATCTGACTCTCTGTGACCCCGTTTAGGGTTTTCTTGGCAAAGATACTGGAGTATTTCATCCTTTCCTTCCCCAGCTCATTTTACAGATGAGGAAACTGAGGCAAACAGGGGTCAAATAACTTGCTCAGTTTACATAGTAGATGTCTGAGACAAGATTTGAACTCAGGTCTTCCTGATTCCAGGCCTGGTACAGCTGTGTAGTTGAAGTATATTATCATGAAAGGCCTTCTGTGTTCTAGTTTCTAAACCTTTTTTCAGTTCTAGCATTCTGTGGTGTGTGTGTGTGTGTGTGTGTGTGTGTGTGTGTGTGTGTATACACACCCACCCACCTACCATATACATGTATGTATGTGTGTTTGTATCACATGCATACATACATATGAGTATATATGTATGGATGTACATATATGTATGTGTGTATGTATATTTGTGTGTGTGTGTATATATAATTGGAAGGGGTGAAATTACAAAGAAAATCATCTGATCATTGTATGAAGCCCATGGTAAAAGCAAAATTGTAGAGAAAGGAACCTTCAGATACACTGTTGCCTGTCTTTGAGTCTTCTCCCATCAAACTGAGTAATGTTTACTTCCACTTTTTTCAGTATTAGCAAGGCTCATACCTCCTTCACCAAAACACAGGTTTCCATTTGTTGATGACCCTAAAGAGACTGAGCTGTCTGAGTTGTACCTCGTGTCCAGCTGCTTTGATCTTCAGGCCCGTCAGTCAGTGGGTGGACCCTCCCTCAGTGAGGAAGCAGGAGTGAACTCTTGGAAGGGATCCTAGGATTTAGAGTTTAGAGGGGTCTTTGGGGCCATCTAGTCTAGCGCCATCATTTTACAGATGGGCAAACCAAAGGCCAGAGGGGTAAAGACAGCTTGCCCCAAATCACCCTGTAAGTAGCAAAGCCATCACGCAGACCCAGTCATTTCTTCAAGTGTCTTTCTCTTTCCACTATCCTGTGCTGCTGCTTCTCCTCACTGGCATTTTTTTGGAGTGACAGGGGTGGGTAGCTAACTACAGGATCCTGCCCAGAGTCCTTCCCAGTAGGATAGTTACATTCTTCATGATGGAGATCTGCTCTTGGGGAGTCTTCCTCCACTGGTCCTGCTTGTCTGGGCCAGTGTTCTGACAGCAGCTACCAGGCGGCAGAGGACACCTTTCACTGGCCAGTGGAGTGCTCTCCCCATGTGAAGACTGAAAGACAGTGAGATATTGTCAGATAATGGATTTGGAGCTGTTTAGTTTATTGTTCTTCATTGTTCCTGTTGTCTTTAACATTTCTGGAGCACATTTGAGCTATGCTTTAATGTCAGTGTCACTGAAAGCTGTCCAGGCTGACTCCAGGGTGTAGCACAAGGGATTAGACACCCTTTCTTTTTGACTTTCCCTTTGTTTATTTGCTTAGGTGTTTCTCTCTCCTTTACCCACAAAGATCCTAAAAACATGACCCTGACTTAAACAGGACCCTCTCTCCACCGAACTCTTCAACAACAGTATTTGCTCTTGTCTGAATATGGAAATAAATCTATGTAAAGAATACAGGCTTCTTTTTTTAAAGGCAGCACGGTATAAATGGGAAGGGAAAAAAAAGACAGTGGACTTTGAGTCAGGAGATGAGAGTTTGAGTACTGGTTCTACCACTAACTAGATGTAGGAGCTTGAGCAAGTCACCTAACCCCTCTCCAATTCTCAGTTTCTTCATCAGTGAAATGGAGATAAGATTTTTGTGCTACTTACCTCCATGGGATCATTGCCGAGATCAAATAAGATGATAATAATAGCTAGCACATATGTAATGCATTAAGGTTTTGCAAATCACTTTAACATACATATTATTCTTTATGATCCCCACAACAACCCTGTGAGGCAGGTGCTTTTATTATCCCCATTTTGCAGTTGAGGAAACTGAGGCAGACAGAGATTAAGTGTCTTGTTCAGGGTCACCCAGCTAGTAATTGTCTGATACTGGATTCTTCTGGACTCCAAGTCCAGCTGTAACCACTTTGCCACTTATCTGCCTATATTTTTACATGAATATCTAAATAAATATTTTTTAAAAATCAATTGTTTACTGTATATCATCAGGTAGACCATTTGCAGCTTCTTCCATGAAGACATCTCTAGCATTTCCCTTTCCTCCTCCCTGAAGATGATTTTTCCGTCTTCACATTTCTGATTGCATTTGACATGGTCCTCTCCTTTGTATGTATCTCATTGTACCCTTGCATCAGTTATTTGTCTCTTCCCATTGGGTTCTGAGCCCAGAGCTTTAAGAGAGTAGGTGCTTAATAAACATTTGCAAAATTTGAGTTGTTATTAGCAAATCCACGCAGAAATGAAGGTTCCAAGGGTTTCCTCTGGAGCCTGTTCTAGTGTTTAACTCTCTTTCCAACTCTAATCCCAGCTTTTCTTGCTTCAATTTCAGCCTATTTTTTCCAAATTCCAGCTTCTGTGGTGCTGGAGAACAGGTGGGCTACATGCCCTTCCTTTCAAAATATTTCACGTACAGCAGTTGTTGAAAGTTATTAGGCAATTTTCAGCCTACCCTTCCCCATGCCGCATCTGCCCTTTCCTCACAGGTCCCATTTATTTGCCTTCTACTCCCTTGTTGCCACTCTCTGGATCTTTGCTAAGTCCTCAGCCTTCTTCCCATCTTGTAACAGCTCCAGACAAGAGCCTCCCTGACTACCCTTGTAACTCATCCGCACTCCATCTGATTGATTCAGAACCTCAGGCACTAGATGCTTCCCCAGGACTACTTGTTAGAAACTCAGTAAACCCAGTGTTTGTCCTGTGCCCCAAACCCAGCTGTATTCTGGTAGTCTTCATCTTTCTCATGTTATACAAGTAGATGCCAGTGCCTTCTACATGCCAAACCTTGGGTGTTTTAAATGCTCTCTGCAGAGAAAGCTGGGTTTTATAGGAAAATATTTGTTAATGTATGATGCTGTGCTTCATAAAGTAACTCCAAAATGAAAAAAAAAATCCATGACTCAGCTCCTTTTATGGATAAATCTGTACTTCAGCTGTAGGGAATGTTTAACTCTTCCATAACATAGTTCATGAAGACTTGGTTCTTGTCTGAGGTCTGAGTTTTTAATTTTTTTAACTTCCCAGTTAATTGGGAGCAGCTGTCCTCAGTGAGAAAAGATGCGAAAGAAATTTAAATTCTAGGTTTTTTATTGAGTTCTTAAGCTCTGGACTGTTCTTCTTTTTTCCCCCTTCAGTTCTGTTCACTGCACTAGGAATAGCTTCTCCCCTATTGTTTTTCTTGTTCTTCTCAATTCTCTTGGTTAAAAAAAAGTGCTCAAAGGACTTTGGTTTTAAGAAAATAAGGGGTTTTTTTGTTTTCTTTTTAATTCAAAAGACATAAATTCAGTTTTTTATCTTCTAGTTGTGTGTATCCAACTTTAATCTTTCTTCTGAGCTCCAATTTCACATTACCTAATGGACATTTCCCATTCGATGGCCCCTCAGCATGTAAAACTCAGTATGTCCAAAATCGAAACTCTTTCCCTCCAAATCTACCCCTCTTCTGAACTTAACTGTTTCTATCAGGGATGCTGCCATGCTTCCATTCACCCAAGTTCTTAACCTGTGAGTCATCCTAGACTTCTTTTTTCTCCCTCATTCCTCACATCCAGTCAGTAGGCATATCTTCTCAATTCTGCCTTCACATCTCTCACATGTGTTCCCCTTCTTTCAGCTCCCACAGCCACCCTTCCAGTTCATGTTCTCATCACCTCTCACTTAGACTATTACAATAGCTTCTTAATTGGTCTTGCTGCCTCAAGTCTCTCCCCTCTCCAAACCAGGTTCCACATAGCTACAGTTTTGTAAAACACAGATCTGATCACATTGATCCCCTGCTCAGTAAGCTCCAGTGACTCTCTTCTTCCTGTAGGATCAGATGCTACCTGCTGTTGGATGTTTAAAGCCATTTACCAGCTGGCTCCACCCTACCTTTCTAGCTTTATTAGGCATTATTCCCCTTTCATACATTCTTGGGACCCATCAACCTATCCTTGCTGCTCCTCATACATGATATTGTGTCTCCCATCTGTGTGCTTTTGCTGGGCCCTATGTCTGAACACATTCTCTCCTCGATTCCATTTTGTAGAGGCCCTAGTTTTCTTTAAAACTCAGCTCAGGTGTCAACTAGTTGAAGCTTTTCCTGATCTCCCCCTAAATAACCTTGTTACTTTGTATATACTGTATGTGTATGTGTTTCCCGCAATAGAAGGTGAGGGACAGAGACTGTTTAATTTTTGTCCTTGTATGTCTAGCATCAAGCTGACTGATACAGTGCAGTAGATGCTTAATAAAAGTCGATTTATTCCAAATTTTAATTCGTTTACATACTTTGAAATACAGGTATTCCCAGAGCTTAGGGAGAGACTGTAGCATATGGAATATGGCTAGGAACTTTTCCTGTTACTGTTGAGAAAACTGGCAAGTTTGACAGGGTAGTCTGTGAAAGACCATTTGTAAACTCCAGGCAGTAAGCAGCCCCCAGATTCCTTAATGGGTGAAGGGAGATAGTTCATAGCAGAGATAAGCCAGAACAGCTACTTTCTGGTCAGGAGTCAGCAGGTCCTGCTTGTCCTCTAATTCAGACCTGTCCCCCACCACCTCATGTTCAGATCACTCCCCCTTAGAGATTTGGTTAAAAATGAAGTGGCTTGTCTCAGATGACCTGTCTTAATAAGACATTCTTATATAGAAATTTATCCAATCCCTGGCATTATTCTTTTTCCAGGCTCTGAAGTACTAGGATCCACTAATTGATTACAGTGAATGGAAGAATTGAGAGGTTAGAGGAAGATTACTTTTCTTGGAAAATGCAATTCCAGAGCTTCCCAATCACCACAGCTGGCAAGTGATTGAGCAATAAATATCCTCAGAGTTCCCAGAGTGAATAATTTCCATCATCATCACTGTTCTGAACTGGTTCAAAATCACAGTGCTTTTCATCTTAGGGGTTATAGATCTTACACATAAACAGTTCCATCCTTCTTCAGAAAGGCAGTGTGATGTAGAGGAAATGAAATTAGATTTGGAGTTAGAGGAGCTGGGTTCAAATCCTGAGTCTGCCAGGGGCCTCTAAGTTTTACAGTGGATAGAGCACAAGTCCTGGAGTCAGGAAGACCTGAGTCCAAATTCAGCCTGACACTTGCTAGCTGTGTGACTCTGGGTTTATCGTTTAACGTCTGTTCACCCCAATTCCATCATCTGTAAAATGGGGTAATAGTATAGCACCTACCTCCCAGTGTTGTTATGAGGATCAAATGAGATAATAATTGTAAAGCATTTAGCACAGTGCCTGGCACATAGTTAGGGCTATGTAAATGTTAGTTATGATTATTACTATCATTATTGTTATTATTATTGTTAAACATAGGGATAGGAACTGACCTGATTTTATTGGCATAGGGAGCTCCCATATGAGGAAACTTCCACTCCCAATACAGGTTGACACCGTCTTTGTAACTTAGAGCCTCAGATAATTGCCCAGAGTATTGAGAGATTAAGTTATTTGTCCAGGGTCATATAACCAGTATTTGTTACAGACAGGATTTGAACCAAGGTGTTGCTGGCTCTCTATCCCTTACCCACTATGCCATGCTGACTCTCCAGTATCCAAAGAAGAACAAAAAAGAGAATTGTATATGAAACAGAAATTTTCAGGTTAACAGAGTGCTTTTTCTCATCAGTCCTTCAAGGTAGGTGCAGAACAGTTACTGTTCCTCCCATTTTATGAAGAAGACTAAAATGTAGTGAAGTTAAATGAGCTACCTGGAATCTTGCTACTAGTAAAAACATCAGAGATTTGAACCCAGGATCTTCTTTCTGGCTCCAAGTCCAATATCCTTTCATTATACCATTTTTTTTTTCTGATGAAGAAACAGAGGTTATAAGACAATAGATTTTGAGCTGGAAGAGTCCTCAGAAATAGTCTAAGTCTAACCCTCTCATTTTACAGATGAGGAAACTGAGACCAAAGGAAGTCAAGTGATTTGACCCTCACATAGTAAGGGACCAGACATGGAATTTGAACCCAGGTCAACTGAGCTTTTTCCACCCTACCATACTGCCTTTTGCCCAAGGCCATAGAGCTGTTAGGTTGTGGAACCAAAACTCAAATTTAATATTTCTACAATATCACATTTTCTCTCCCAGGATTTGAAAAACCCAATTAACTGCCCAGTTTTAACATGAAGTAGATGATAGAGGTATAGAAGCTTTAGTGAAAGAAATCACAGAGTGAAAACATCAGTTGGGTTAAATGAGGATATGTCCTTCTCTTGAGATTCCTTTCAAATATCCTTTTCTTTTGTTTATCTCGTTGGCTGGTTTTTCCAGGGTTCAGAATGTAGTGCTCATGAGACTGTGGAAGGCAGTTAGTTTTGCTTTGCTCCATGCCCTGGCCAGCCACCTAGCCTTGCTGAGAAAGGAAACCAGAAGAGAGAAAGGTGTGTGTGTGTGGGGGGGGGAACACCCTATGTGTGTACATATGTACGTGTATGGTATAGTGAAAAGAACACTGAACTTTGAAGTCTGAGTACTTGATTTTGAATTCCCACTTTGCTCCTCACTACCTTGATAACCTTGGGCACTCGGTTTCCCCTTTCTGCCTCATTTTCCTCTGTAACATGAAAAAGTTGAAACTATACCATCTCTAATCCACCACAATCGATTAATAAATATTTATGAAGCACCTAATATGTGCTAGACACTATTAAGCTTTCACTAGAGCTAGAGTGGTCTCAGATTGGTAACCTCTCTATATCTAAAGAAGATAGGAAATAGGTGACAAGAAGCCCAGAAAACTAAGGTAGAATAAGAAAACAATTCCTAGACTCTCCTTCTCAAACCACACAGCTGTGTTTTTCTAGATTCATACTTATTTAGACTTGCAGTTCATGGACAAAAGACTTGCTTAGCAAACAGGTAGCTTCAACTGACATGGGAATAGTGGAGCCAAAATTTGAATTATCTTCCAACTTCCAAAGTGCAGTATTTACCCAGTGTGTCAAAGAAGTGAGTCACCTGTTTAAAACCCATGCACACACATAAAGACACAACAAAACAGGGATCCTTACAAGATAAAAGTAACAGCTGACAGGTCCAATTTAGCTCACAAAACCCCACAAGGTAGGTAACACGTATGTTTTACAATTGAGGAAACTGAGGCCCAGAGGAGGAAGTGTCTTGCCCAAGATGACGTATCTAATTTATGATAGAACTGGGTTTAAATTTTAATCTTCTGACTTCTGCTCCCTCTCCTCTATGTTGAACTATGATGAGTAGACAAATAGCCAACACCCCTCCCTGAAGTTGGTAAGATTTAGAAAAGCCACATCCTCTGCAGAATACTCAGTTCAGCCTGGGACTTGGGCAGGGGATATACATCACGGGGCCTCTGCCTCAGCCCCATTAACTGGAAACCAGGGGGAAATGGTTTTGAAGAAGCCCTACTATTATTAAAGTCAATACAAATTCCAGGGGGAGATGATCTGGACCAGCTCTCTGTGGGCCTGAAATTTTTGGCAGATGTGTGCCCTGATTTGGGGGTGGGAAGAGAGAAATAATAGCACCTTTACTCATTCTGAACTCTAGTTTCAGAAAGGTCAAGATGGGAATGTCAGCATGTCCCATATTCACATTTTATGGGCTTGGATTGATTTCCTGGTACTTGGTTTAAGAGTGGAAGGGGGATGGGGTTTGGTTTTTTTTCCTATTCTTTTCTTTTCTTTTCTTTCCTTTTGTTGACTGTCATTTTTTCCCCAAATTCATTCATTCTTTCCTTTTTTTTTCATTTATTCAATATACATTGTATGAATATCAGCTATATGCAGAGCCCCATGTTAGGTGATCCTAGTATCACAGATTTATAGCAGGAAGAGACCTTAGAGGTTTCCTAATCAAATTCCCTCTTCATTTTACAGATGAAGAAACTGAGGTCCAAAGAGGTTAAGTGACTTGGTAGGGTCATACAGGTAGTAAATGATAGAAGTAGAATATGAACACAGTTCCTTTCACTCCAGAATCCAGTGTTCTTTCCACTGTACAACATAGCTTTATGTGATAGTAATTCACATTTCTGTAACAGCTGAAGATTTAGCAAAGCACTTTGCTTACAACAGATTTGTGAAATAAGTACTAGGATTATTATTCCCATTCTTCAGATGAAGAACCTCAAACTTAGAAAAGTTAAATGACTCATCTCTGGCCACACTGTCTGTAAGTGTTGGAATTAGGTTTTGAACTCAGGTACAGGGAAATTTGTACTGTGCTAGGTGATAGAGATGAATGGTCCAAGAAAAAAGTGAGCTCGGGGGTGGAGCCAAGATGGTGGAGTAAAAGCAGTGACATGCTTGAGCTCTCCCCCAAACCCCTCCAAATACCTGTAAAAAATGACTCTAAACAAATTCTAGAGCAGAAGAACCCACAAAAAGGCAGAGTAAAACAAATTTCGTGCCCAAGACAATCTGGATGGTTGATAGGAAAGGTTGCACCAGGCTGGGAGAGGAACATAGTTCAGCATGGGTCATGAAGGCAAAGATGGGGCCCCAGCAAACCTAGAGCAGGCCTCAGGGGACTGAAATCACTAGCAGCTGTGATGGTTTCCAGACTTCCAACCCACAAACGCCAAAGACAACTTAGAAGATCAGTGGGAAAGGTCTATTAGACCTGGGTGAGAGAGGAGTGTAGTCCAGTCCCAGCCCTGGTGAAGCTCCAGGGCAGTGGCCACAGTGGCATCAGATGCTTCTGGAGCTCTCAGAGCAGGGATGGTAGGGGGATCAAGCAGCTATAGAGGGGGATTGCAGGGATCTCTTTGCTGCCACTGAGGTAGGATTCTCTTACTTTGCCTGTGCTTGGATCTGGTCACAGTCCTGAGTAGTGGTCCCGGGGCAAGGAGTAGTGCTAGCTTGGAGAAGGTAGTGGCAGTGGTGCAGAGAAAATCCTCCTCACAGTTCCCAAGGCAGAAAAGAGTGCTTGGGATCACTCATAGACCAAGGCGTAGGCTAGGAAAGGAGTAAACACCTCTCCTTTGATCATACCACCTTGGAAGAACTGAAAATTTACAGGTGCCTAGAAGTATCTCCAAAAACAGCTGTACAAAACCCCTGAAGCTTGGGACAGTAAACCTTCCACACTGGAAGCAGAGCCCTGCCTTAACAAAGAGTTAAAAAGTTTACTTACTTGGCTGGGAACATGAGCAAACAGTGGGGAAAAAACTCAGACTATAGAATCTTACTTTGGTGACAAAGAAGATCAAAACATACAACCAGAAGAAGACAACAAAGTCAAAGCTCCTACATCCAAAGCCTCTAAGAAAAATATGAATTGGTCTCAGGCAATGGAAGAGCTCAAAAAAGGATTAAGTAAGAGAAGTAGAGGAAAAATTGGGAAGAGAAATGAGAGTGATGCAAGAAAATTATGAAAAATGTGTCAACAGCTTGCTAAAGGAGACCTTAAAAATTACTGAAGAAAATAACACCTTAAAAAACAGACTAACCCAAATGGCAAAAGAAGTCCAACAAGCCAATGAGGCCTTAAAAAGCAGAATTGGCCAAATGGAAAAGGAGGTCCAAAAGCCAGTTTACTGAAGAAAATAATTCCTTAAAAATTAGAATGGAGCAAATGGAAACTAATGACTCTATGAGAAATCAAGAAATTATAAAAGATAAAACCAAAAGAATGAAAAAAATAGAACAGTGTGAAATATCTCATCGGAAAAACAACCGACCTGGAAAATAGATCCAGGAAAGATAATTTTAAAATCATTAGACTGCCTGAAAACCATAATCAAAAAAAGAACCTAGACATCATCTTTCAAAAATTATCAAGGAAAACTGCCCTGATATTCTAGAACCAGAGGGTCAAATAGAAATTGAAAGAATCTACTGGTCATTTCCTGAAAGAGATCCCAAAAGGAAAACTCCTAGGAATATTATAACCAAATTCCAGAGTTCTCAGGTCAAGAAGAAAAAATTGCAAGCAGCCAGAAAGAAACAATTCAAGTATTGTGGAAACACAATCAGGATAACACAAGATTTAGCAGCTTCTACATTGAGGGATCAGAGGGCTTGGAATATGGTATTCTGAAGGTCAAAGGAGCTAGGATTAAAACCAAGAATCACCTACCCAGCAAAACTGAGTATAATCCTTCAGGGGGGAAAAATGGATATTCAGTGAAATAGAGGACTTTCAAGCATTCTTGATGAAAAGACCAGAGCTGAATAGAAAATCTGACTTTCAAATACTAGACTCAAGAGAAGCATGAAAAGGTAAACAGGGAAGAGAAATCATAAGGGATTTATTAAAGTTGAACTGTTTACATTTCTACGTAGAAAGATGATATTTTAACTCATGAGACCTTTCTCAGTATTAGGGTAGTTGGAGGGAATGTATTTATACACACACACACACACACACAGAGGGCACAGGGTAAATTGAATATGAAGGGATGGTATCTAAAAAATAAAATTAAGGGGTGAGAGACGATTGTACTGGGAGAGGGAGAAAGGCAGAGGTAGAATGGGGTAAATTGTCTCGCATAAAAAAGGCAAGAAAAAGCCTTTACAATGGAGGGAAAGAGGGGAGAGGTAAGAGGGAATGAGTGAATCTTGCTGTCATTGGATTTGGCTTAAGGAAGGAATAACATGCACATTTAATTGGGTATTGAAATCTATCTTATTCTACAGGAAAATAGGAGGGAATGTGATAAGAGGGGAATGATAGAAGGGAGGGCAGATTGGAGGAGGAGGTAATCAGAGGCAAACACTTTAGAGGAGGTACAGGGTTAAAGGAGAGAATAGAAAAAATGGGGGGGATAGGATGGAGAGAAATATAGTTAATCTTTTACAACATCAGTATTTCAGAAGTATTTTGCATTACTACACATGTATCACCTATATTGAATTGCTTGCCTTCTCAATGAGGGTGTGTGGGGAGGGAGGGAGGGAGAGAATTTGGAACTCAGAGTTTTAAAAATTAATGTTAAAAATTGTTTTTACATGCAACTGGGAAATAAGATATACAGGCAAAGGGGTATAGAAATCTATCCTACCCTACAGGAAAATAGAAGGGGAGAGGATAAGAGAAGGGTGGGGTGATAGAAGGGAGGGCAGATTAGAGGAAGGGGTATTCAGAATGCACACCATCTTGGGGTGGGGAGAGGGGAGAGATGGGGAGAAAATTTGGAACTCAAAATCTTGTGGAAGTGAATGTTAAAAACTAAATATAAATTAATTAATTAAAAAGAAAGAAAGAAAAATGTGAGCTCCTATAGGAGAATATAATCTCCTTAAGGGCTGGGACTGTTTGGCTTTTGTCTTTGGCTCCCTAGCACTTAGCACAGCAGCTCTTTTTTTCTTTTTTTTTTGTGGTAGCAGAGAACTGGAAATTGAGGGAATGCTCATCCATTGGAGAATGGTTGAAAAGTTGTGGTATATGACTATGATCAAATACTATTGTGCTATGAGAAATGATTAGCAGAATGCTTTCAGAAAAACCTGGAAATACTTACATGAATTGATGCAAGGTAAAGTGAGCAGGGCCAGGAAAACATTGTACATAATAACAGCGACATTGTAATAATGACCAACTGTGAAAGACTTAGCTACTCTGATAAATACAGTGATCTAATACACTTCCATATGACCTATGATGAAAATGTTCTCCTCCTCCAGAGAGAGAACTGATGAACTCTGAGTGATGAAATCACTTTCTTTATGGTTTTGTTTTTACTGGGGTTTTTTTTTCCAACATGGATAATTTGGAAATATGTTTTACATACCTTCACACATATAATTGATATCATATTTCTTGCTTTCTCAATAGATAAAGGTGGGGGGGGAGAAAGGGAGAGAATTTGGAACTAAAAATTTTTTTTTAATGTTATAAATTAAAAGATTACTTTAAAAAGGAGAGAAGGAGACTTTGGAGGACATCTAGTGACATTTAGTACAACCCCCACAGTTTTACAAGTGAGACAACTGAGCTCCAGAAACATTTCCAAGGTCACACAAATAGTATGTGGAAGAGCTGGGATTCAAACCCTAGCCTTCTGACTCCAAATCTAGCCCCCTTTCCATTCCTTCCCATTGCCATCAGAGAGCTTTCACATTTACCTCCAACTAATACTGAAACCTTCCTTGTGATTTAGATGAAATTTCTGTGCATTTGAGTAGAAGGAGTGGGGAGTCAGAGGGAGGGGAATATATAATGGAAAAAAAAAACAGCGGGGGCAGCTAGGTGGCACAGTGGATAGAGCACCAGCCCTGGAGTCAGAAGGATGTGAGTTCAAATCCGGCCTCAGACACTGGACATTTACTAGCTGTGTGAGCCTGGGCAAGTCACTTAACCCCACTGCCTAGGCAAAAAACAAACAAACAAACAGTGGATTGAGAATCAGGGGATCTAGGTTTGATTTTTATCTCTACTACAAACTAATTTCCCCTATGTGCACCTCAATTTCCCTATCTGTAAAACGAAGGGTAAGAACTAAATAGTATAAAGGCCTTCCAACTCTGACATTCTGTATTCTCAGGTCCGTTTCACTTCTAATATTCTGTATTCTATGATTCTTTGAAAGGAAGTTAAATACCCTAAGAACAGTGATGATAATTTGCTTAAACAATCATTTTAAGAACATTTTATTTCTGGTCCAATTTCTGGTCTATTTTCCTCCAAAGGCAATTCAGAGATAAAGTTATAATGCCCAAAATTAATTTGCAGCAGTAGATTTCTCCACATATTTAGTTGTAGAGAAAATAAAAACTTTGTTTTCCTAATTTTACAGCACAACTCAGCATTTTTTCTGATTTTTGTGACGAGTGTCAGTGTAAATAGAAAGCAGAATCATCTTTTACACCTTTAAAAAAAATCTGGTACAGATTTCCATAGTGGAAGGAGCATTAGATGAGATACCTGTGTCAAATCCCAATTGTCTATGATACTGTGCAACTGAAGACAAATTACTTTCCTTCTCTGATCTCAGTCTTCTCATCTGTAAAATGGGATATTTGTATTACCACTCTTACTGAATTTTTGTGAGAAAAATGAAATGTAAACTTAAAAGTCACGTAGAAAAATTATAATCATTTTGAAATTTTGGAGTTTTTGCCTCTTGGCAAAGGAAATATCTCAAGACCTGAATGACATAGATTGTCTGCTTTTCTAACCAGGGAGCAGAAGTGTTTCAGTATTCATCTAATGATTTCAGAAACAAATATATAATAGTATACCAAGACCCCATTTGTCTAGTATTTGTCTGGGAATGTACTGTTCCACTTAAGAACTCCTGGTTGGGGGGCAGCTAGGTGGCGCAATGATAGAACACTGGCCCTGAAGTGAGGAGGACCTGAGTTCAAATCCAGCCTCAAACCAAACACTTGACAATTACCAGCTGAGTGACCCTGGGCAAGTCACTTAACCTCAATTGCCTTTAAAAAAAAAAACTCCTGGTTGGAAGGCACCTGTGTTGTCATTTAGACCAACCCATTCTGCAGATGTGAAAACTCCTCCTTAGAGGAAACATGACTTGGTCTTGGTCCTGCAGTCACGTGGCAGGGCTACAACTAGAACCCAAGGATCCTGACTTGGAAGCCGGTTTCATACAGAGTGTAGCATCACTACTGTATTTGTCCACAAGAACCCACAGCAGAGGTTAGCTGACATTCTGGTACAGTGAAAAGTGCAGAGAACCCGGAGTCAGAGGATCTCAGTACCACTTCCTTTCCATCACTGTTACTCACTATTTAATTATTTATTTAATTTAATGCCCTTTATTTAACTCAATAAATATTTGTTTACCAACTGTGGGATACTGGAAATATTAATTGCCCCCTATGGGCCTTAGTTTACTCATCACTGAAATGAGAAGGGTGGTCTACATAATCTCCTACACCCCTTTCACCTCTGATTCCTATGATCTTGTGATTTGTTCAAGGTCATGGCAGCTAATCAGTGTCAGGCCCAGGTCTCCTTTCTGGGAATCTGGTGCCCGCCCTTTACTTTTCCACTGCCATCTACCACTAGGTAGTTCCTGGCTGACCTGACTCCCCATTTGGATGTATGTGTTCTGAGAATGGTGAGAATTCAGTTCTCTTCAGGGACTCATTTGACGGGAGGGAGAATGAATGAATGAGCCTTTACATGGTGTTTATTATGTGCTAGGCGCAAGGAGTGGCAAAGAGAGAAAGTTTCCTTCACTTTGGACAGACCCAAGAGAATGTTTTAAAAAATGCACAAGTCCTCCCCACAAATTGGTGTACTTAAGACTGTAGTCTGTGTTCTAAAAATTACAGGGAGACTGACCACTCAGAGTTGTGGGGGAGGAAAGTATTTGGAAACTTCTGTAGGGCTTAGCCACTGTTGAGCCTCTCTCATCTTGTTTTCATGCCTACAACTTTTGGGAAGGGGCTTCAAGTTCCATGCTAAGCAATCTAACCTCCGCCAAATATGTACAATTAGCAATTACTCATTGCTCAGTGACCACAAGTTTGCATTCAGTGATACTTTATGGAAGCCCACTGTAAGAAAACCCCTTAAGTAAATAAACCCTCTGATGAGGATGAGTATTTAGAACAGTCAGCATGGGGGAGCTTTGAGTTTTATTGCTCCATCTTGCTCTTCTGACCACGTAGCAACTGTCTTGCAATTTGGATGTGTTAAGTACTTTGAGGTGGTTTGGAGGCTGATGTCAGCCCAGGACAAACTCTGTTCAGCACATGCTGAGTGTGTATTGTGTGCATTTGTGTGCTCGAGTTACTCCCCTGCAAAAACACTACTGCGCCTAACACATGTCCTTTATTATAGGGGGTGGATATGGGGGCAGAAGAGTCATCTTCAACAGTAGTGGTCTTTGCAGCATGTGGGAAAAGCAGCAGACTCTGAAATCAAATTCCAGTTCTGCTAACTTCTAGTTATGTAACCTTAGGTAAGCTGTGTAACCTCCATGGAGCTCAGCTTTATTTTATTTTTTAACTTTAATTCCATGCAAGGTGTTTTGTTTTGTTTTGTTTTTGGTAATACTGATGACCAGTCAAATTAAATAAGGAATAAATCTCCCAATGATACCTAAAATTTAAATTATTTACACTTTGATTGAAATAATAATACTGTTTTAAATAAAATAAAAATAACAATATATTTGCTCAGTGTCTCTTTACAAGTCTACTTGTATATGTCTAAGAAACTAATTCCTTTGGATTCTTAAAAAATAGTTGTAGTCAATGTTTAAGGCATTTTTAGGCTGCTCACCTTGTCCTGCATCAGCTGTATTTTCTTACATTCTTCACATTTGTCATTTATTGTGCCATCATGACATAGTGGATAAAAAGTCAGCCTCAAAGCTAGGCAGACTCTCACAACCATAAGTGTCACCTCAGACAAATATTAGCTATGTGACCTCAGACGAGTGCCTTCACTTCTCTGTACTTTAGGCAACTCTAAGACTATGAACTGCAGAGAAGTTGGCTGCTCTCGTTAGGAAAGTAATTTCCTAGGTAGCTAGGTGGCACATGAGATGGTTTTTAGATTGCTCAACCTGGAGTCAACCTGGAGAAAAACCTAAGTTCAAATCTGGCCTCTGTCTGCTTCAGTTTCCTGAACTGTAACATGGAGAGAATAACAATATCTACCTCCCAGCATTGTTATAAGAATAAAATGAGGTGTTTTTTTGTAAAGGGCTTTGCAAACTGTAAAGCATTAATAGAACTACTAGCTATTATCATTTTTGTTATTATTGTTATTATTCCATACACCAGTGAGATCTCAGGTCCAGTTCTTATCTCTATCCCTATGAATAAATGGCCAGTTCTGCTATAATGCTTGTTTAGAAAATGGGAATTTGTTCCAACGCAGTTGATGTATTAAGACACAATTTGAGCATAACATGAATTTAATGTTTGCTTATGCAAAATTTAGTCCATGAGAAGCAGCAGGAATGCAGGAGACCACAGCACTTCATAATAACTCACGAGCTACAACCCTTCCAATGGCCATTTCCATGAGCAAACTTCAGGTCTTTTTCAAAGGAAAGTGCCATATTTACTGTATATCTGCCAGTGCAATAGGAGTTATGAGTGGAAGAGGACTAGTCCCACATGGACTTCCATATGGAAGATCATGAACCTACAATCTCTACCCTCCAGCAGCTGCCACCTTCTGCCTTAGCCGTGGCCCCTGCCTCTTAGTCAACTTTGCGGGCATAGAGACAGCTGGTGGTACGGTGGCTGGAGGGCTGGGCCTGAAGCTAGAAAGACCCAAGTTAAAATATGACTTCAGACACTTACTACCTATATGACCCTGGGCAGGTCACTTTCAACTTTGTTTGCCTCAGTTTCCTCAGCTGTAAAATGGGATTAATAGTAGCACCTACTTCACAGGGTTATTGTTAGAATCAAATCAAATGAAATAATAGTTGGATAAGAGCTTAGCACAGTTCCTGGCACATAGTAAATGCTATATAAATGGTTGTCCCCTCCCCACCCCCAAATCTATTCCTACTTACCCAACCAAATAGCAGCCTGAGGCTACGGACATAGTCTTATTTATTGTAGTATTTATATATTACTTAGCCATTTAACATATATAAAACTGCACTACCATTTTTATTAGGCTCCTATCTTTTTTTTAAATGTTTCTGATGAAGTTTTTGAACCTTGTGACTCTAACCCCATTTTTCTCATAAACTCTGTGGTTTTTATTGTGAAATTTTGCAGACTGTAGTGATTTTTAGGAATACACATATCAAATTATTGCAGAAGTGATTATACTGTGCTTTATTAAGTCATTCCCCAGTTATTTGACATAAAGACTGTTTCCAGTTTTTCATTGATAGAAACAAAGCAGCTATGAATTTTTTTTGTGCATGTAGAACCTTCCTCCCTCTTCCTTTAAATAACATTTCTACTTCCTTATCTCTAAAATGAGAATGATATTTTGTGACATCTCACAGAGCCATTGTGAGGGTTCACAAAAGACACTGCATGTGAATGCTTTGTAATAGTAAAGCGTGATATGAATGTTTTGGAAAGAAAGAAGATATGGGGTACAGAGCACTACACCAGTGCAAGGCCTGGCTGCCATTGGGCTGGGATTCAGGCCACCTGGGTTTTAGACTCCCATCTACCACTAAACCTGCTGTGTGGCCTTGGGTAAGTCAGTTCCTCTCTCTGAGCCTTTTTCCTCATGTATTAAATGAGAGCATTGTTTTAGATGGTCCCCAAAGCTCTTTCTAGCTCTGACATTCTTTGTTCTAAATTCTAAAATCCTTCCCAGCTCCGACAATCTATGCATTGCAGTACAGCATAAATCATCCTGGTATTAGACCCAGGGTCAAATTCTGGTTCTTCCACTTGCTAGTCATAGGGCTTCAGACAAGGTACTTCACTTCTCAGTCACAGTTTTCCTCATCTGTATAGAGAAAAGGTTGGACTTGATCATCTCCAAGGCCTCTGATTTGTGATTCTGCCTTTCTGGCTAGGGCCCTGTTACTACACCCAGTGCTGCCAAACTGGTGCCAGCGTGGACAGAAGCATTTCCTGATGAACTTCTGGGCTCTGCCACATTCACTGTTTTCCTGGGACTAACCTCTCCCTTCCCTCCTCCAAGCCCAAGTGTTACGTTGCACTTTGAGAACCTTTCCCATGGAAACTTCCCAGTGTTTGCTGTTGAATTCCAAGAATGATTACCTATAAATAATGAGGACTCACAACAAACCCAGCAATGTATCTGAAGTAAATATGACTGTATCTACTACTTCCTGGTCCGCTGTAGTGTTTCATCTCCCTGAGGGAAAGCATTCCTCCAGTAAACTTAGAAATCCTGTAGTGTCAGAGCTGGGAGGGACTCTTGAGATCCTTTTCTCCAGCCTTCTCATCTGACTGAAACAAAGGCCAGAGAAGGGACAGTGACTTGCTTAAGGTCACATAGAAAATAAGTGGCAATCCTGATTCTTCCTAAAGTGTATTTTGCTGGAGCCAGGGTTGATACTCAGTAAAATTGAAAACTAGGTAAAGTTTGCTTTAGGGTTTCACTTGATCATCCTCTTGCTATCCAACTAGATGATAATATGCTTAGATGCATGTAAAACTGCTTGAATAGTTGGACTCAAAAATTGGCCATTTGTGGTACAATGTAAGCTTGGCAGGAGTTGTCTACTACAATGTCCTAGGGACCTGAGGTTGGCCCTTTGCTATCTAAAACTTTTTACACTGACTCAGGTAAAGGCATAAAAAGCATGCTCTTCATCAGCAAAGCTGGGATGGACAACTGCTACACCTGATAACAAAGAGAGAACCTAAAAAGATCTTGAGAGCCTGAAGCATTGGGCTAAATCTAATTACATGGAATTCTGTAGTAATATATGTAGTCTTGTACTTGGGTTCGAAAAATCAGGGTCACAGGAACAGAATTAGGGAGGCACAGTTAGAAAGCAGGGGGGGGTTTTTGTTGGTTTTTTGGGGGGGGTTGGCTGGGCAGTGGGGTTAAGTGACTTGCCCAGGGTCACACAGCTAGTAAGTGTTATGTGTCTGAGGGCAGATTTGAACTCAAGTCCTCCTGAATCCAGGGCCGGTGCTCTATCCACTGCGCCACCTAGCTGCCTCTAGAAAGCAGTTTGTGTGAAAAAAAAAATCTGGAGATTTAAGTAAGTTCATTATGAGACAGTAATGTGATGAGGCAGCCCAAAAAATGTAATATGGTTTTGAATTCAATGAGAGGCATGTCTTCAGGGGTAAGAAGGTGATTGTCCCCTCTTTACTCTGTCCTGGTTAGAACATATGTAGAACACAATGTTCAGTTTGAGGTGCCACAGTTTAAGAAGAATATTAAGAAGTTTTGTCATCTGGAAAATGAGAATCGGACTTGGTGGCCTGCCAGGGTCCCTTTCTAGCTCTAAATCTGTAATCATGGGATCTCTGTCTCTAGAGAGAGAGTCCAGAAGAGGGCTGCCAGAATGGTAAAAGACATTGAATTCATTTAAATGAGGAACACTTGAAAGAATTGGGCATACACTTGTAGAGGAAAAGACATGATACCTTTTTTGAGTATTTGAAAGGCTGTCTTATGAAAGAGGGATTAGATTGGTGGTGTTTTCTCTAGAGAAGTAAACAGGTAGAATTTGCAAAGAGGAAGATATGGAGCTTGACTTTAAAAAAATAAAAAACCCAACTTCCTATCAGTTAGAGCTGTCTAAAAATAGAATGGGCTGTCTCAGAAGGGTGAGTTCCCCTTCACTGGAGGGGAACCTCAAGCAAAAGCTGGATGATGATTTGCCAGATGTTATAGTGGGAATTGCCTTCCCCACGTTGGCTGCTCAGGTCCCCTCTACCTCTCAAATTCTGTGGTCTTTGTAGCTCTCTCACTGCGTGGCACAAAGCCTTCCGCATGGTTGTTGTCTAGTAACTATTGAATCATATAGAATGGAGAGAAAGAGGGAGGGAGGGGGACGTGGGGGGAAAAGAGGAGGAGGAAGAGGAGAAGGAAGGATTTATAAAATGCTTACTATGTGCCAGGTACTGTGCTAAGCACTGGAGATACAAATACAAACAATGTAGACAATACCTACCCTCAAGGAACTTATCTTTTAATGGGGGAAGATAACACATAAAGGGTAGCTGGATGGGGGAGAGTGGGGGGAGCACATTCCTGATATAATGTGAAAAACTAATTGCTCAGATGAGTTCCAAAGGCATGTCTAAGGTTCAGTGGACTGAAGAGCCCAAAGTATGGTAGGGAGCTGGTTTAGTGGAAAGAATCCTGGTTTGACAGTCAAGAGACCTGAGTTTGAAGCTTGGAAAATGAGAATCAGACTTGGTGGCCTGCCAGGGTCCCTTTCTAGCTCTAAATCTGTAATCATGGAATCTCTTAAATGAGTGGCAGGGTAGACAAGATTTCTCAGTTTCGAGCTTTCCAGCTTTCACATTTTATGGTTCTGTGATGATAGGCGGGATACCAAAAGGTAAAATGAGATTAGGACTAACTTTATGCAGGGTAAGAACAGCAGGATAAGTTTCCCTCAGACCTTTTTCTGTACTATAAGAAACCCTTTATTGCCAACCTAGTCCCTTTAATTTGGCTTGTCCCTAAGTACACCCTCCTCTTTGCTCATAGGGTGCTGGCTGCCTCTCAGTCATTTTTCTACCGTGCTTTCCTGACTTGCCACTATTGGGGTTTCTAAGTGACTCCAAGTCATGTAACTCCCAGTTCTTCACTTCTCTACCTGTAGCTCACAGAGGGTTTTGGAGGTCCTTGAGTAAAAGGTCCTTCTCTCTTATTAGCCTATTTGCTCTGAGCAGATTTCTAGCCAATGAAAATTGGACAACACCCCCATCAAGACTTTTCTCTGTTTTCTTATAGATCCCAAAATAAACACATACTGACACCACCTACCTGCCTTATTTATTTTGCAGGGGCTGGATCCTCTTGATGTATTTGCTCCTAGGCTTACCTGGAGCTGGTCAGCTGGAAAGAGGAGTGTTTTCCCCAGACACATCCTCTTATCTTTCTCTGACATCTTCAGTTGGTTAACTACAGGAAGTTTTAGGGAAGATTTATCTGTTTCCCTTAATGTATGGTCTCTGTTGTCTAGCATGCTTTGTAATGGCAGTGGAGAACCTGGGTTTAGACAGCTATTTGATGGTGAGACATCATCTAGCATTTTATTTTGTACCACTCTAGAGTATTTCTCATGGCTAATTATGCATTATGTTTATCTTGTATATGTCTTCCCCCACCCCTTTTAGGCTGTAAATTACATGAGGGCTAGAACTGTGTTGTATCTTAATTTTATGTCTCCTCCGGCATCTAGCAAAGTACAGAGGCCCACAGATACTCTGCACATAATATTTAATAGATGGAAATGAAGTGATTGATTGAGGGACGAGGGTGTGGGGAGAGAGGGTGCATGTTGTTTACCCCTAGAATCATGGAACTTTTGTGCTGGAGAGGTTATTTCTTTAAAAAGTCATATTGTTAAACCCTTCAGCATTCAGGTTGTGAAACTAAGGCTCGGAGAGAAGTGACTTGTCCAGGATTACCCAATGAGTATGTCATGGATTCTAACAGAATCCGGACCTCTTGACTCCCTCATCCAGACCACCTTGACACCTTCAGGTATTCTTTTTTCTATACCAAGACTTCTCAACCCAGGGTTTATGGAGCTTGTTTTTTAAAAATTGTTTTAAAAAAATATTTTATGATTATGTTTCAGCATAATCTGTTTCCTTTGTAACCCTGTGTATTTTATTCCATGCATTTAAAAACTTTATTCTGAGGTGTCCATAAATTTCACCAGACTACCAAAGGAGGCGTAGGGGAGGGGGTAGAAGAGCTCCTGCCTTATACTATAACATTCTTCCCTCTTCTATCCACCTTTTGGCCTCCACACCTCATCTTTCTAATATTGGCTCTGTAACCTTTTTGATGTTACCTTTAGTATGGACTTGTGATCTCTTCTGTGTAGAGAACTATCAGGATGGAAACTCCATTTACTGATGCAGATGGGCATCTTCTCTACAGTTTTTAACATTAGATGCCTGGGGTTCTGAAAGTTTAAACGACTTGTCCATGGTCACGTGGCTCATATGTGTCAGAGTAGGACTTGAACACACTCTATGCCTGGCTCTCTATCTGCTATAGTGCCTTGCATGTATAACATGGTACATGAGAAAAAAGTAGGGGAGATGTTCACCATTATTCACATAGCAGGCATTTAATAAATGTTTATTGACTGACATACTGATGAAATGTTTGCACAATTAAAAATACAGCTACAATTACTATGATTGAAAATTCCCTAGACAATGCTCAATAAGCTGTCTTTTGACTGCCAAATTGGACTTCATAAGCATAGACCTGACCATGTCACTCCTCCTTCATTCAGAAAACTGTAGGTGTTTCCCATTGCCTCCAAAATAAAATACAAACTCCTCAGTCTGGCTCCCACCTACCTTTCCAGTCTTATTTTTGTATTATTCCCCTTCCTACATTCTCCATGCCACACTAACATAGATACAAGCATGCATGTGCACACAGAAAAATTCTGTTGATAAAGAGAAAATGAGGACGTCGAATGAGGGCCATTGACCAACATGTTGACTGTTCCCTGTGCATGACATTCCATTTCCCATCCTTTATGGGTTTGCACAAGTAGTCTCGCATATTTGGAATGTGTCTCTTCTAGAGAATAGAATATTATCAAATGCTTAAGCTTCCTTCAAAGTTTAGGTCAGGTGCCCCTTCCTACTCTAGGCTTTTCTGTTGTTCAGCAGTTTCAGTAATGTCCAATTCTTCATGACCCCATTTGGGGTTTTCTTTGCAAAGATACTGGAGTGGTTTGCCATTTTCTTCTCCAGCATTTTACAGATGAGGAAACTGAGGCAAACACGGTTAAGCGACTTGCCCAGGGTCACACAGTTAATAAGTGTCTAAGGTCACATTTGAACTCAGGTCTTCCTGACTCCAGGCCCAGCCCTCTATCCACTTTACCATCTAGCTGCCCATGAGGCCTTTCTGCTCACTTCTAACCCCTACTTAGTATTATTCTCTTCCTCTTGTAATTACTTTGCATTATCTTGTATATCCTTGTTTTTACTAGTGTATATATTATATCCCATGGAATTCAGTGGAATATTCAATGGAATTTAAACCCCTTGAGGAATAGGCACTCTCATTTTTCTGTTTGCATTTATAGCACCTGGAACAATGCTTTACCCACAGTAGGAACTTAATAAATGTTGGATTGAATTGAATCCCCATATCCAAACAGTTGCCATGTCTTGTTGATTTTACCTTCACACCATTTCTGGTAGCCTTCCATTTCCCTCCACTCATGTGCCCACCACCCTGCCTCTCCTCTGGGTCGTTCTAATAGCATCCATCCTCCTCTCAAGGGCCAAAAAGAACCTTCTCAAAGCCTAACCTGATCACTCACTCCAAAGTCTGAAATGATTCCCCACTGGCCCAAAGATAAAACGTAAATCCTTCTGATGTTCAAATCCCTCCAAATGCTAATTCCAACCTACCTCTCCAGTTCTATTTCACAGCCCTCCCTACACACTTTATGTTCCACCGAGGTCGGACAACTAGCAGTTCTCTGATTTCTTTGTTCTACTTCCTGCCTCTGGGCATTTGCCTCAGTTGTTTCTAGGCCTGAATGTTCTCCTTTACATCACTACCTGTCAGAGTCTTTATGTTTTTAGAAGGCTCAGCTCATCTACTCAGATTCTCTGTGCAGCCCTTGCTGATGCCCTCGTGCCATCCTCAAATTATTTTATATTTACTTCCCTGTATACATGTTGTATCCACCCACAGTAGAATTTAAGCTTCTTGAGAACACTGACTAGTTCATTTTTGTCCTTGTATTCATAGCATCTGATATAATGCCTTCTGAAGTCAACATTTAATAAATAATTGAATTGAAAGGTGCTGAAAATGATTTAATTAAAATTTTGCTCTATAATCAGAAGCTCCATTCCTCATTGCTGTCTTCTCTTTGTAGGGAAAGAGCCTGGTCACCAAAAAATAAACTCATAAGCATGAAATATTTAATAACAGGAGGAATGAAAAAAAGGAGGGGAAAGGGCAGAAGCATTTATGAAGTGCCTGCTACATGGCAGGCACCGTGCTAAGTCCTTACATGTTAATCTCATTTGATAGTCACAACGGCCCTGTGAGGTAGGCACTATTATTAGCCCCATTTTAGAATTGAAAAAACTGAGGCAAGTGGAGGTTAAGTGACTTGCTCTGGGTCACACAGCTAGGAAGAGTCTGAAGCTGGATTTAAATTCCAGTGTTCCTGACTCCAGGCCCAGGGCTCTTATTCCACTGTGAGTAAAACCGAAGGGTGAGAGCAAGAATACGGGTAGTCTTTGTACTGGTTGCCCCTTCTTATCCTTGTCTCTTAGAGTTCTTCTCTTCCTTTAAGATGAAGGTGAAGCTTTTCCTCATTCCCCAGTTCCTCCCAAATTATATTGCGTTTAACATTTTTATATATTTGTATTTATTAACTTTATACTTATGCTTTACATGTTTTTCTGTATACTTCTTGCCTTGCCAATTAATTTGTAATGCACTTAGGGATTGTTTCATTCTTTGTACTTGCATCCCAACAATATGGCTGGTGAGCATGGACATTTATTAAATACTGATTGATTTATCAACATTCACCTTGGGTGCAGTACCTATGTCAGAAGGAGAATTGCTTTTTTAAGTATGATATTCTTATAAATGATTAATGTCAAATAATCCCATTTTGCAGGACCCATGGGGATTTACTTTGAGTCAAGTCCTGTGTGTTGCAGTAAAGGCCCAGAGTTTCCAGGAGTTGTCCACACAGAGCAGGTGCCATTTTCAAACCTTGGTCTGCACCACCCTGATGCCTTGCCATGGTTCTGGCCTGGACAAGTCGTAGGTTGTTTCATATATTTAGCCCAGCCTCCTTACTCTATGTCTCTAGCCCTAGATAAGGAGAAGTGATCTGCAGAAGGATAACCTTGAGGTCCCAGCTGTGAGCTCTCATCTACAAATAGAGATGCATGGATCTTAGCATGCTGCCAAATTGCTTATCTTCTAACAGAGGAAATAGAATATTTGTAGGAGTAAGTGGGCCATCCCAATAATAGCCCATATTTATATGCTGTATAAAGTTTGCAAAATGTTTTACAAACCTTGTCTCATTTGAGGTTCACTCTGAGATCGGTAGCACAGGTATCACCCCTGTTTTACAGATTGGGAAACTGAGGACAGCTGACTTATCCATTATCACATTGCTAGTAAGTATCAGAGGTAGAATTTGAACCCTGGTCAGTCCTCTTGAGTCCACTGAGCAGTGCTGCCTCTCACAAAAAAAAAGCACTTTGGGGTTTAAGATTAAAGAGAGATTGATTGCTTCAGCCTGAGGTTACAGAAGGGAGTCAGGAAAAGCCTCCTGGGAAAGGTGGCATTGAGCCAGATATTGAGTGATAATGAGGAATTCAACAGCCTGAGATGGGTGGGAGATCATTTTCTGCAGACAAGTAGCAGGAGCACAGGTGGGGGCAGGACAGATCCAGATGTGTTCAGGGAATGCTAGGCAATTGTACTTTGGCTAGAGGGGTGTAAAGGGGAATAGTGTGCCAGAAAGCCAGAATGGTAGATTGGAATCAGTTTGTGGAGGGCCTTGAATGCCAGCTCAGGGAGTTTGGACCTCATTCTCTGGGCAGTTTAGCCAACAAATATATTTTGCAAGCAACTTGTGAGTGAGTTACATTATATTGTGCTCCCTGGCAGGGTATGTGGCCAGAGGGAAGTTAGGTGGAACAGGTACATGTCTTCCTCTACCTCAAAGACCTACCATACCTCCTTAATCACATTAAGCCTCTTTGGCCATGTACCGTATAATCCTCTGCTCTACTGTACAATAATTGAGTTATTGTATTCATTGTCTGTTAAAACTTTGTTGATTCTATCCAAACTTTACTTCTTTACTGTCTTCTGGCTTCTTTTTTTTCCCCCTTCCTCTTCTCTACCTACCACTTTGAGGGAAAGTATAAATAAGTTCTAATTAGTGTGAATCTCATTAAATGGTTGCATTATTCAAATTTGTACTGCATATTTCCATAGTGATGAAATTAATTACTATATTTTATGTAATTATAACCTAAAATAGTGCAAAAATCAAATACATGTGACCTCACAAATCGGAACCCAGTTGTATAGGACCTGCTGAATCAGAGATCTGATTCTTTGATTTCTCTTCTGCTATCAGTGTGTGTGTGGTGGGGTGCATGTGCGTACACACTTGTCTCTCTGTAGCTTAGACTTGTCTTCTCTGAGTGTCTTGCTCTGTCTTTTCATAGATCTAGAGCTGGAAGGAACCAACCTATTCATTTTCCAGGTAAAGAAGACGAGATCCAGGGCAATTGACTTGCCCAAGGTCACACAGGTAGGAAACTTCAGAGGGAGGATGTGAGCCCAGAATCTCTGACTCCCTATCTCTCATTCCCTGCCTCAGTGCGTCTTTTCTTTCTCTCACTCTGTTTCTGTCTCTGTCTCTCTCTGCCCGTATATCTATGTATGTGTGTGTGTGATTCTCTTACCCTCCCTGTGTGTCTCAGTCACTTGCTCACTGTCCCCTGTTAGTTCATTTACTTAATCCCAGAATTTTGGAGTGGCTTGTTTTCTCTCCACAATCCCTAAGAAATTCACCTGAGCTCAGTTTGAAGTTGGCAGGAGCTCTGGGATTAGATCAGCTCTGTTTGGAATTAGGGACTCATTCCTCATATAGCTTTTTTTATTTTAAATCTTTTGTGAATTGTTTGCATCATTACTTTCTGAAAGAAAGTTACTTTTAAAAGCAATTTCCTTCCCTCTCCCAACACCTGACCTTTCCTGCCCCTGGTTTGGAACTGTGAGCCAGCCTGTGAGTAGCTGAAGGTTCTTTCTATATCCTTGGACAGTTTGGGAGCAGCAAACCCCTTCTGGGTTTGGAGATTATTCTGATGGTAGTATAGGATTTTTTTAAAATCATGTTTGCTATCCTGAGAATTAATTGGTCTGATTGTGGCACTATCACCACCACTACCACCCAATCAGTAAATACCAGTGGCTCCCTATCGTCTCCAGGACCAAATATAAAATTCCCTATTTGGCTTGATAACCTAGCCCTGTGCTACCTTTCTAGTCTTCTTACATCTTGCTCCCTGACACATACTCTTTGATCTAGTGATGCTGGCCTCCTGGATGTCCCAGGAACAAAACACTCTATCTCTTGGTTGTGGGCATTCTCTCTGGCTGTCCCCCATGTCTGGAATGTTCTCTCTCCTCATGTCTGCTTACTAGCATCCCTGGCTTTGTTTGAATTCCAACTAAAATCCCATCTTGTACTGGAAACCTTCCCCAACCCCTCGTAATTCTAGTGCCTTCCCCCTGTTAATTATTTCCTTTTTATCCTGTATATAACTTGCTTTGTCTATTTTTGCATGCATCTTGCCTCCCCCATTAGATTGTGAGCTTCTTGAGGGCAAAGACTATCTTTTGTCTCAATTTATATTCCTAGGGTTTAACACAGTGCCTGGCACATAACAGGTGCTTAATAAATGTTTGATTGATTAAGAGACAAATTGACATGCAATGCTTTAAACTTGGAATCAAGAAGCCTAACAAGTCAAGTCAGCTGTTATTTATAAGGCACTTACTTTGTGTCAGACACCACTGTGCCAAGTTCTAGGAATACAAATACAAGCAGAAGAATACACAGTCCCTACCCTCAAGGAGCTTACATTCAGTAGAGGAAGACCAAGATAAAAGGAACTGCAGGGAGGGCAGGGTGCTACCCAAGGACATGGTGAAGAATGTCCAGAGAGTCAGTGATAGGCCCTTTCCACTGGCAAAGACTTTTCCTTCCTTCTTTGTCTTTGTCATCGCCATGTTCCTTGGAGGTTTGGTTCAAATTGAGCCAGCCAACAAGAATTTATTTCATACTTGCTGCATACAAGACTGAAGTAGTGGATGAAGGAGTGCACAGTGGAAAACCACTTAGTTGTGGACACGGAACATATGTGTGTGTAGAAGTCCTATACCACCAACCAGTTTTTGCTAAGTTCTAAATGAATGTCGTAAGCAATAAGGGCTATAAATTCTCAGAAAAGGGAGAGACCCTTTTCTGTCATAATCTCTGTGCTTTTTTTTTCTTTAACCAAGGCCTTTGCAAACCTTTTCATAATGTTTGACACCCCCCCCCACAAAAAAAGGATGGACTAGGTTCATAACGAGAGGGATAACCAGTGGGGCAGCTCATGTGCCCACTAGTATCTGTGCAATATCAAGAGAATAAGAGGAAGGCACCCAGTGCATTTGGTGAGTGCATTGTGGTGGGTTTCTGAGATGATATGGGCAATAGACAACCAGGAAGGGCAAGTCTCCTTGGAGGCACATCCATGTTAGTGTTACCACAGAGCCATTGGAGTATTAGAAATCTCCTTAGGCTAGCTAGGTGGCTCAGAGGATAGAGCACCAGGCCTGCAGTCAGGAAGATCTGAGTCCAAATCCAGCCTAAGACACTAGTTGTATGACCCTGGGCAAGTCATTTAACCCTGTTTGCCTTAGTTTCCTTATCTGCCATGAAAGCTCCAAATAGGGTCACATTTGCATAGAATGCAGAATCAGCAGATCTGAGCTGGCTTAAATCCCAGCCCCAACACTTGCTGGCCATATGCCAATAAGCAAGCCACTTGACCCCTCTGAGCCTTGGTTTCCTTGTCTAGAACCTGGAAATAATATTGGGGAGGTGGAGGAGGGGAAGAGAAGAAGCATTTCTGTAACACTTACTATTATGCCAGGCGCTATGCTAAGCACAAATATTATCTCATTTGATCCTCACAACAATCCAATAAAATAGGTGATGGTATTTATCCTTATTTTACAACTGAGGAAACAGAGGCAAACAGAGGTGAAGTGATTTGCCAAGGGTCACCCAGCTAGTAAGTGTTTGAGGCTGGTTTTGAACTCATGTTCTCCTGACTCCAAGCCTGGCCGTCTGTCCAGTGCACCATCTAGCTGCTTTCAGTCTTGGGGTTGTATGAGGAAAGTACATCATAACAGTAAAGCGTTCAAGTAGAAGAAGGCATTCAGATATTTATTGACAGAGAGATCTCACCTGCGATTATGACCGGTGAATAACAGGAGAGACTACAAGATTCTAGGAGCTTTTCAGATTCCATCTCTGATGCAGTTGTTGTTACTTGCTGATCAGGCACATGAGAGAAGGTTGATTGGTGATGCCCCCCATACCAGGCGTGCCTTGATAATGGCAAGCAATTTAGAGACGTGGGAGTTCTTAGAAGGCTGGCTGGCAGACACACTCCAGAAATGTGGCAGCCCACTTGCCTGTGATGCCAGCAGCACACACAATTTACAAGTAAGGCAAATACTGTAATTTTGTGCTTATTAACTCTTGCCCATTCTGCCAAATATTCTCCAGCCAGAAGTCTGTATTTTTCTGGGATATAACTTGCAGGCTCCCAAACTTTGCACGTGAGTTACAAATGTAAAGTTAAATTTACTGCCTTGGCTGGTTTTTAAACAGAATCTTCACTGCCACAATTTATCTCCTGACCTCCTGAATCTTTAACCTCTTATTTCTCCTACTTACCCTTTACCCACCTTCAGTTCACCTGAAGACAAAATGGGATGAAGAACCTCCAGCCAGGACCACAACTACAACTCTGTGTGTGTGTGTGTGTGTGTGTGTGTGTGTGTGTGTGTGTGTGTGAGACAGGTGGTTGGATTCTGACCCATGGTCCTCACATGAATAAAGACTCCTGGGGCTGCTAACCACAACCCACTCCTTGCCCCAACCCCCACAACAGGCCCTGTGTGTCAGTGCTTGGGCAGAGAATGCCAGCTCTGTGTATGTAGCTTTCTGTGACTGAGGATTATTTTGCTTGGAGTGGAATGGTACAGGTCCAAACTCCTTCTTCCCAGCTGCTCTGGGATTCTCCCCCTGTCTCTGAAGTGCAGAGCTGCCGATCTTGGTTCTCCACTGATGATGCCACCCCAACTCCTCAACCACCACAACAATGATAAAATAAACAACAATAGGTAATATGTATGTAACTCTTTAAGGTTTGCAAAGTACTTTCCATATTTTGACTCACTTGAGCCTCATGACAACAACGTGAGGTAGGTGTGATTATTATGGCACGTGTGCATAAACTTGGTTCCTTTGGAAGAACTGTCCCCTGTAACATATTTTACCTTATTTTTGCAGAATGACTTTAGTCAGGTCAGGCTTATGTAATGAAACCTTTTTATAACATGATTCTTTATTAAATACTTATTTTGTTTGGCAGAAGTAGGCCCAATGAATGGGGGAAACGTTATGGAGTATAGAGTTCAGAAAGAATTTTTTTTGACAATCAAGGTTGATAAATGATAGAAGAGTCTTACTGGAAGTATTTAAGCAAAAGCTAAATAGACAAGCAGTTGTCTGGTTATCGTCAAAGGTTATACTAAATATAGGTTGTATTAGAGGTAATTTAGAAGAGATTCATGTGTTGGACAAGAAGTTGGACCGCATAATAATAATCACAATTGGCATTTATATAGCATTTTAAGATCTGCAAAGTCCTGTACATATGCTGTCTCATTTGATCCTCACAAAAACCCTGGGGAAAAGGTGCTATATTATCTCCATTTTACAGATGAGGAAACTGAGGTTCAGAGAGTTTAAGTGACTTGCCTAGGGTCACAGAGTAAGTGTTTGAGGCAAGATTTCAACTTGTGTCTTCCTGAATCTAGACAGGAAGTTCTCTAGAATCTCTTAACTTTGGGATTTTATAGTTACAGATGAGTTTGGGTGCAACACAGGTCAAGTAATAGAGAATGTCAGAGGTAGAGGGGACCTAGTATAACCCATATATGAACAAGTATCCCTTCTGCAGTGAACCTGATAAATGATAAACCAGCCTTTGCTTGAAGGCTTCCAGTGAGGTGAAACCTGCCATCTCCCCAGTCAGCCATTCTATGTCTGGGTAGCCTTGATGTTAAGAAGACTTTTCTTATGTCAGATCTACATGTTTCCTGTTGCAGCTTGTTCCCCATATGCCCTTGTTTTTCCCTGGGGCTATGCAGAATGAATTCAATCCCTTTTTTATATGACAGTCCTTCAAATACTCATGAGATACAGCTATCATATTCCAACCCTCTCCTCACCCTCATTGTGTTCTCCTCTCCAGGCTGATCATCTTCACTTCCTTCAACCAATCTTTATAAGGAATGAACTTGAAGCTCTTCATTATCCTGGTTGACCTCCTCTGAATTCTCTCCCACTTATCAATAATCCTTTCTAAAAAGAGGTGCCCAGAATTAAAGAGGAGCCAGGGCAGAATACAGTGGAACAATCATCTGCCTGGTCTTGAGCACAAGATCTCTCTTAATGCAGCCTAAGTTTGTTTGGTTTCTTCTTTTTTCTTTTTTTAAAAAATTCACTTTTAAAATTCTGTACTTAAGTACCAAAAAAAACCATTTAAATATTCATAATAGAACAGAAGGGGATTGTATATTAGCCATGGTGAGTCTCTTTTTGTAGAGCTTATTTTCTTAAGTTTATAATAAATCTGACATGGCTCACTTTCAGAACTGTCTTGCTTATCCATGTTTCCTTTTTTGCCTTAACTTTCTTGGTTTCCATATCATGCTACTGACTCATAATGAGTTTGTTGTCCACCAGGTCTCAAAGATCTTTTCTAGAGGAACTGGGTTTTTTAATTTTTTTTTTATATTACCTAGATTTCACCCTATACCTCTTTACCCTCCCAGACAGCCATCCTTTGTAACAAAGAATTTTTTTAAAGAAAGAAAAAGAGGAATGGGAGGGGAGGAATCAGTAACACTGATTAACACACTGAAGAAGTCTGATATTATATATAATGAGGACTACTTTTTGCATGCTAATTGCCATCCAGTGTATTTGCCAATCGCATTCCAGCTCTGTGTCTTCTGAAAATTTGAGGAGCATGCCATCTATACCTTCATCCAAGTTTTTTCTATTAAATATCAATAGGCCAAGGTCAAAGACCTGGCTACCAGCCATTCATTTAACAATTATTTATTAAGCACTTTTCATGTGCAGAGCTCTCTAGCTTGGGAGAGATACAGATGTAATTAAAATATGATCTCTGCTTTTACGCAGCAGTTTAGCAGTTAATAAACACCTAATATTTGCCAGATACTATTGGGCATCAGGGGTACAAAGGCAAAGACAATACTCAAGGGGTTAACCTTAAATTATTTGGAAGGAAAAAATATGGATCTTATGATCTCTCTTAGAAAGTGTGTGCCATTCAGTCTCTCTCTTCATATCAACAGCCCTCATAAAGGGCTACTGATATATTTTAGATCTGAAAATCCTTAAAACTTACTCTTCTAACAGAAACTATATTAAGAAGAAAAACAAACTCTCCTTGCCCAGGGATAACTTGCTATCCTTGGCTTTTCTTTTTCTGTTTTGCTCTGTGGTCTTTGGGAATAAGGCTCCTTGGTCCCCCCCCCCGGAAGAGATCACATTTAAAGTAGAATCAGAGTATTCCCTGAATCCCTGAGTGAGTGGAGTGCTGTGTAAACCTCTGCGAAGTCCTGAAACTGGCCCCTTTCTTACCATTTGGCATTCTCTCCTGTCAAACATGGAGCACTTCAGCTGTTCCAAACCATCCAACAGCTGTTGGATAACTTTTGTGTTAGACACATACCGTAGGGTCATTTGGTTTGGAAAGTGTCTCTACTAGATATCTATCAATAATTTTGAAAATATTGGAAGCCCTCTAAAGGGCTTTCCCTTTGGAGTGTATTGTTATGATATCCCTCTCTTCTGGGGGAGGAGGTGTTGGGGTAACAGGTCAGAAGAAGAGGAATATTACATAATTCATGGGACTCAAAGCTGCAAGAGATGTAGAGATCATCTAGTCTGTCTCTCTCATTTATAGAGAATAAAACTGTGGCCCAGACTCCAAATCCATTGTTCTTTCCACCGCTTTTGACAACTTTCATTTTTGGATCACTTTTAGCATTTTCAAAATTATTGACAATTTTTTTTCAAAGTGTAAATGACATTTTCTTTTAAAAGAGTTACTGCAAAAGACAAAAGCACAAAAATGTCACCATGTAAATAAAAACAGTGTTATGGGGGAAGGGGAAATTTAAAAATCAAAAATCCCCCCCTCCGTGGCTAACAACTTTTTTTTCAGAACAATGATGTAATTAAAGGACATAAATCACTCGAAGAGGCTCTCTTCAAAACATCTGCTTCTCTTGGTTTGGCAGGAGTCAAGCAGTGTCGGTTACTAATGGGGATTTGAGCAGAGTAAAGACTCTTTTCTGGCTCTTATGTTCCCAAACTCCCTTTCACTAACCATCTCACCCGCACCCTCCATCCCCCCACCCCCTGGTCAGAAAGTCCCTTCTTCTGTGTGACTCTAAACAAGGCTTCTCACGCTCTAACAGTTGGTTCCAGGTCAGTAGAGATGGGTTCCAGTTCAGGTAAGAGAGAGACGCTACTGGCAGCATGCAGCAGAGGGGTTCTGAACAGCCTTCATACCAGCAGCGTCAAAGACAGATATGTTGTTGGTAAGAACTGTGACTATAAACTCTAGGCTTAAAATGCCTTTGGCACCAAAGAAGATTTTGTTTCTCAGCCCATACTTGAGCCCTACTTCTCTCAGAACATTACTTTGAAACTTCCCACCGCTTAGAAGTCTCGATTTTCCTCTTTGAGCTGCAGACATCAGCAAGGGTGGGCACTCAGCCTTCAGTGAGTTCCATGAGTTAGCTGTTTCATTGGGAGATTTTTTTTTTGATGGAGGGGAGGGGTAGTGATTAGAGGGCATTGGTTGAGGGCTAGTTCTTGTTTTGTTTTATTTCTCTACAATTAAACTGTGAAACCCCTAGTAAGATGCCTATCTTTTCTTGAGCACCTTGTAAGAAAGAGACCAAAAATAGCTGGAATAGTGAATGGGTGGTCCGGGCTCAACACGTCACTAAGCAGTGGTTCACGTTTTTGTGACTTGAGCCAGTAGTGGACAACACACAGAAGAATTCAGTGCGGTTCTACCCTCATAAAATTGGTTGGCTAGAATAAACATCTTGCCAAATGAAATGCCCTGGAGCAGATTGTATGTAGTGGGGAGGAGGAGGCAAACAGAGCAGTGTAGAGAGGATAAAAGGTTTATTATCACCATCATCATGCAAAGTATCATAGCACCTCAAAGTTTACAAAGTGATATGTGTGTGGGTATGTTTGTGTACATATATGTGTGTACGTGTGTGTGTATTTTGATCTTCACAACAATCCTGTGAGGTAGATGCTATTCTCAAACTCATTTTACAGATGATATAACTGAGTCAGACCTACGTTAAGTGATTTGCCCAGGGTCACAAAACTAGTAAGCGTCTGAGGTAGAATTCAAACCCAGGTCTTCCTGACTTGGTCTGGTACTGTATCCACTATGGCACCTTAGTTGTTCAGTATCTGTAGTTCTTAACCCTGGCCAGAATTTATACTAATACAATTTTACATGTTTTATATAAGAAATCTATGAAATAGGCTTTTAGGTTCTAGTATGGGGTCAGTAAAAGGGGACATTGCAGGGATGGGGGTGAGGAAGGGGCAGAGATTTCAGCTCATCAAAAGAAAGAATTGAATAGCATTGTAGATTTTAGAGCTGAAAGGGGCATTAGCATAACATCTAATTACCCTATTTTATAGATGGGAAAACTGAGTTCTAGAAAGGTTAAGTGAGTTGCTTAATGTTAAATAGGTGATAAGTAAAAGAGTCAGGGTTCAAATCTGTATCTTCAGAGTCCAAACCTGCAGCTCTTTTCTTTTCATAACACTGCCTATTAATTAGTGTTATTGACAAATAGAGCTTCATGAAGTTAGTGAATTCCTTGTCACATATGTCTTCAGGTAGGGGTTGGGTAACCCCTTGCTGGAGTGATATGGTTAGAGTAGGGTAGAAAATATAGGTTTCCTTTTTGACAATTTAATCTCCTTAATCCTAGAATTACCTATCTGAAAGATGAGACCAATGAGTTAACAGCTGCATTAATGATAACTGTGTCATTGATATTTAAATGAGTTACTTGAGCTCAGCAAATGAAAAGGGTAATATGTTTGAGTTTTAATATGTATTATTGAAGTTATATTTATGTACATTTCCTACTCTTTGGGTCATAACTGGACACATTTTCTTCATTTTGGGCTCTTGTGTAAGACTTACTCAATACAGGGTCTTACTCATGCATGCCTAATAAATACTTCCATTCCAATCCACACCAGCATCTACTAAGTATCTCTATGCAAGGTTCTGTGCTGGCCACTGGAGAATCAAAACCAAAACCAGAACCTGTCTTTGAGGAGCTTACGTTCTACTGATGTTGTATGTTGTATCATGCAATTAATGTGATAATTTTAGGAAAGGGAGAGAGAGACAGAGAGAGGGAGGGAGAGAGACAGAGAAAACATTTGTACTTAACCTCGATGGAAGCTAGCAATTTTAAAGAGATGAGAAAAGAGTACATTCCAGGCATGATTAAGAGCACGTACAAAGGCAAAGAGATGGAAGACAGTGCCAAGTTTAGGAAACTGAAAGTAGGTCAGTTAGACTGGCCACTGAGGGCATGAAGGTAATAGTGGCAGAATGAATAAAGCTCCATCAATGTGTGATTTAGGTTCATGTTCCTTCTGTCTAAAGTTACAGTTTCTGTAACTTAAGGCAGTGAAAAGCCTGTGAATCGTGACTAGATCCTTCCTTTGCTCTATAATCTCATCTGGAGAGAGGGGTCTGAGTGTCCGTCATTCAGCCAGAGAGAGGATTTTCATCAAAGCCAGTTCTCTGTTGCCCCCCACTGCTCACCCTTTCCAACTTAAAAACCAGCTACTGGGATCCTGAATAAGGAGTAGGACATGACTGAATAGAAACTGGTTTGAGGCTCATGGAGTTGATGGATCTTCACTGGAAATGTGAACATTATTTTCACTTTAACACCTAATTCTATAGTATCTTGTTCCAGTAATGTACTACTAAGTTAACTCAATAGGGAATCACAGACTTTTCATATATAAAATGAGGACATAGGAATAGATCAAAGGCATTGAAGATTTCTTAGGACAGCCACATTTACTTCAATTCATACTTCAATATTTATTATTCAATTCATACTTAAATATTTATTATTAAAGGCATTTACTTCAATTAAAAGGTATTTATTATTGCACCTACCATGTACTTATCATTGTCTTTGGGCAGTGAGGGCACAAAAACAACTACAGAGCAATCCCTGCCCTCAAGGAGCTTATATTATTTTTAAAGGTTTTTTTTATTCTCAGTGTAAACACAAATAGAACATTTCTATATACAAAGTAGAACAGAAGATGTACCACATCAAATCTCTATTACTTATTGCTTGCCTTCTTAAAAGGTTATAATAAATTCAGCATTTTACTTTCAAAGCTGTCCTGCTTCTCTGTGTTTCCTTCATGAACTTCTTTTGTTATCTTTGGTGCATTTTTTAAAAAATGCTTCAATGACACTAATTTCTTTCTTTTCTTCTTTTTTTTTTTTGGCAACACTATCATTATCTCCTTTCCCTCTCTCCACTCCAACCACAGGAAAAAGAAAAACACCATCTTTGTAACAAGCCTAGTCAAATAAGACCTGCACATTGGCCATGAAAGAGCCAACGTTCTATTGGGTACAGTACAACGTGTACAGGAATGAGTAAAGCCATCTTGTAGGTAGTTGGTTGCCCCCCATCGTTGGGATAAAGGGGTTTGCTGGAGACAGCTTACAGAGGTGGATTGTTGAATTTTCTGGCACATAGTAGGTACTTAATAAATGTTTATTGATTGATTGATCATGTATACTTTTTTGTCTTCAAGAGTCAGTTGTTAAACATTTACTGGTGCACCACTGGATACATGTCACAGAATCATAGATTCTGGAATGTGTTAGAAGTCACGGAATCCAAAGTCCTGATTTAGCAGATGAGGAAATTGAGACCTAGAAAGGTGAAGTGCCTTGCTTTAAGATCATGTAAGCATTAAAGAAGCAGAGCTTCTTTTGAACCCAGGTTCAAATCTTTAAATTCTGAGCCCTTTTCACTGTGCCATTGTGACCCCAAGTTATCACTAATGATGGCACTCTGATTGTAACGGTTTGGTAATCACCCAGAATTTTGTCATATAACTGGAAATGTCAGGTGGTTAGGTCCTACTGTTCATGTATGCTAGTTAATTAGTGTAAAAAATTTTTTTCTAAAAATGTCAGGCAGGAATATTTTAGAGCTAAAAGGGAACTTAGAAGCCATCTGACTAATCCACCCCTTTCATTTTCCAGTTGAGGAAACTGAAGCACAGAAAGGTTGTGATTTGCCTAGGGACACAGAGACAATATAGGTAATAGGGAGAATTTGAATCCAGATCTTCCTACTCCAAAGCCAGTGCTTTTTTCACTGTACTAGAGTATTACTCCATCAGCAATGCTGCATTTGGCCTCAGGGCCAAATGTTGAATTCTTAAGAACTAGATTATTTCTAAAGGTCCTTCCAATGAGACCTGGAGTATAATAATATTTTATACAGGATGTTCCAAAAGTCTTGGTATAGTTTTAAGCTTTCGGAATGTATTGGAAACTGATGCAAGTATGCTTATCCCATTTTTACAAATGGAGAGTTAAATAAATTGCCACTGGTCTCACAGCCAGTAATTGTTGGAACTGGGACTTGAACCCAGCCCTCCTGACTACAAGTCATTCTTCTACATTACTTTGTCATGGGAAAGCTAGGACTTGAGAGGGGACTTCTTGGAAATCCAAGCCTTTTTCCTTTCTCTTCCTTCCAATTCTGCCAACTGGAATTATTCCAAAATTAATGTGCAGGGCCAAGTATACATGGACCTTAGTTTGGGTGCTAGATTGGGTATTATTGGGGACACAAAAGACTCAGCTCTTACTCTTGTGGACCCCTGGCTTGAGGTCTCTCTCCCTCTTTCTCTTTATTGGTTAAGATTAATAGCTCTCTCCCACCTTGTATTTTCAAAGAGAAAAAGGATGGCATTTAGCTAGTTAATTTTTATTCAGTGGTTTCCATATCTGGCTTTTTCCTTTGAGGTATAGTGGAAAGAAGAGTGGAGTCTATAGAGGACTTGAATTTAAACTCCAACTCTCTCACTCTTTGTGTGACCTTGAGTGATGATAATGATAGTTTTAGATATCACTTTAAGGTTTGTGAAGTACTTTACATAGATTATCTCTGCTCTATACATTGACTCCTCTAGGCAGATACTATTATTATCCCCATTTTCCAGATAAGGAAACTGAGGTGCAGAGAGTTAAAGTAATTTACTCAGGGGGTCACTGAGCTAAGGAGTATCTTGAGCAAGATTTGAACTCAAGTCTTCCTATATCCAAATATAGGCCTTTATCCACCTCTCTAGGCTTCAGTTTCCTCATCTGTGACATGAAGGAGTAAAATGAAAGAAGTGAATGATCTCAGTGGTTCCTTCCTGTTCTAAATCTATGACTCTATGAAGGAAAGAATGGAAGTGATTTAGTCAGTTTTCCATATCTGTTGAGTTTCAGCATGAGGTCTATTGCACTGATCCCTAAGTCTGGTTTGAAAATACCCAAGAGCATTTCCAGTCGACTCAGGAGGTGTCTTGAAACTCCACAGATGAGTTTTAATCCATTGTAGTTTTTAAAATTAATATTTGCCTTATATGTAGTACTTTCAGAAACTGATAAAAATGTCCCCAAATCAGACTGAAAGAAAACTACTCCTTCACCAAGGTTGGTACTCTTACTGATTCAACTTAATGTTCTGTTTATGAAAACTCTCACTAATTTTTTTTTCCTTTCCCATCTTGACCCTTCAATAGGGTAAACTATAGGCAGCATAGTTTAATGGATGCAACCATGGACTTGGGATACCATAAGGCTTGGGCTCGAGTGCCACCTCAGACATTACTAGCTGTGTGACCCTGGACAAGTCATTCTCTCAGCTTCGGTTTCCTCACGTGTTAAATAAGGGGGTTGGACTCAGTGACCTCTAAGGTCCTTTCTAGCTCTGCATATATAATCCTATGCTCTTTCTTAGGTTCCTGCTTTTTATATAGTCCTCTTTTCCTTTCATTTCAGAGCAGGTCCTCCAAACAATAACATGATGGGATTCATATTCTTTTTTACTGTATGATCATGCATGTCCATATATGATCTCCCCTACTAAGCTGTGAGCTCTAGGCAGAGCCCTGTCTTACTCATCTTTTGTGTCTCCCAGTGCCTCACACAGAATCCTGCTTAATAAATGAATGTTTATTGGGTGTTGTTCATAGCTATAGCTATCATATATGTGTATACATACATATATATGTATGTGTACATATGTATATATATATGTCTCAAATATAGAACTCAGAAGGATTTTAGAAGTCAGTTAATCCAACCTCTTCATTTCAAAGATAAGGAAACTGGCCTAGAAATTGCTTAAGGTCACACAGGTAGTAAGGAGCAGAAATGTGATTTGGACCCAGGTCTTCAGTATTTTTCCACCAAACCATGCGAATAATAAGTGATTGGTTGATAATAATGATAGATAGCATTTATGTAGCATTTTAAAGTTTGCAAAGCACTTTGCAAATATCATCTCATTTTATCCTTATAACAACCCTGGAAGGTAAATGCTATTATTATTTCTATTTTACAGATGAGGAAAATGAGACACAGAAAGGTTAAGTAACTTGCCCAGGGTCACACACAGCCAATAAGTGTCTAAGAGTGGATTTGAACTTAGGACTTCTAGACTCTAAGTCCAGTGCTCTGGGAGTGTTCAAGGAAGACTAGTACCTCTCTCTGGTGTGAGGGCTTGCCAAGCCCTTTTCAAGAGTGCTCATCTACCTTTGGTGTCTACCTGGTACTCAAGTTTCACCTGTTGCTCCAAGAAGCTGTAGCATGTGCATCAGCCAGTTTACCCCAGTAAACCATATCAGTAGACAGGCTAAACAGGTTGAGGGTAACTGACAGGCCTCAAACCCATCAGTGAGTTAGAGGAATGTCTACCCTAAGCATATGAAGACTTCTACCAGTGGAATGGGCAGATGAGATCAGTTTGTTCAATGACCCTAAAGGCAGCTGAAGTGCCTAAAGCTTGGTTAGACATCGAAGGTCATCCACTGCTCCCCTGGCCATTGCCAGTCATCTCGACTTTTGTCTTGCCACTGAATTTTGATGACTAGAACAGAGAGTGAGGCTAAATGACTTTGTGCAGCTCTGCCTCACTTAAATCCACTTCACCTACTAGTGAAGACATCACCCTGTGATGTTATTGGTCCTCTTCAAAAACGAAAGACAAAATAACAACTGCCCCACCTAGCTGGCTCATGATAACAAGAATATTTTATGCTTTAAAATCTTGTTTTCTAGGTGTTCTGCCTTACGTTTCTGTAAGTTTTGCAAAGTACTTTACTTGTATTGGCTTATCTAATTCTTGTAACAATTCTCTTAGGTAGTTAGTGTGAGTATTAATCTTATTTTGCAAAGGAAGAAATTGAGGCTTAAACAGAAGTGATTTGCTAGAAGATCCCACAACTAAGAAGTTTCAAAGCCAGGACTAGAACCCAGATCCCTTTAATCCAAGTCTAGTATTCCTTCCACTATATCCTGCTGCCTCTAGGGGGTTCTTGTGTGAATGTCTCATTTCCCCAACTAGACTGTAATCTCCATATGGACGCACAGCGCCTATCATGGTGCTGGGTACAAGTATTATAAGAATAATGGTTGGTTTGCTTGATTATAGGTGACAAGTACAATAGAGTGTCAGACACAGCAGAGATCACTGTGGCTTAGTGTAGTTAAATAAAGCTTCTTTGAGGAAGTGGGCTTTGAAAGAGTCAGAAGAGGAAATGGGGAAAATATTCAAATCTGGGCTCAAACACCTACTAGCTGTATGACCCTGCGCAAATCACTTAACTTCTGTTTGCCTCAATTTCTTTACCTATAAAATGGGAACAATAAAAGCACCTACATTCAGGGGTTATTGTAAGGATCAAATGAAATAATAATTGTAAAGTGCTTAGCACAATGTCTGGCACATACTAAGGGTTATATAAATGTTAGCTATTATCAGCTATTATTATTAACCTTACCACAGTGGTTAAAAAAACAGTCGCCCATATATATTTTAGAGCCATTTTTTTCCTGTTTTTATGAATAAATGAAAAAATAATATTTAAGTGCTTACTATATGCCAAATAGTATGCCTAATACTGAGAATACAAATACAAACAAAATGGAGACATTCTGTGCCTTCAAGGTTACCTTCTAATATTAACTTGTCTAATTCTTTTAGCAGTTCTCTTAGGTAGTTATACAAGTATTTTGCAGAGGAAAAAACTGAGGCTTAGCTTCTAATAGGGGAAAATAACACATATAGGGGAGTGGTAACCAGGGAAGGGAGTGAGTGTCACTGGGATGATGATTTGATCCATAGGGTGGAGTCATTTGACATCCCTTTCCAGGAACAGGGTAGTATTTGTAAGTGAAAGAGAGATAAGGGATATATGGATATCAAGATGGCCTTGGTGGGCATCTGGATGGGATGGGAAGTATGGCCTGGTTTGGTGATCTGGAGATGGCTTACACTGAGAAACACATTCAGGGGCATTCTCTTTCTATAGAAAGGACAGTATCCTCAGTTGTCAACCAACAAACATTTTACTGTGTTCAGAATATTATGCTTAGTGTTAAGAAAGTCATAAGACTCAATCCCTGCCCTCAAGGGGCTTTTGTCCAGCAGGGGAACCACATGCCAAGACAGATGATTCTAACATACAACATTACACTAGGAGGGCATTAGAAAGTTACAAAACAGAGTTCTTTGTGAGGTCCGAAGAAGAAGGTCATTATCAAGGGGTAAGGGAAAGAGAAGGAGAGACCAGGGAAGTCTTCCTCATTCTTTCATTGCTATTTTCAACCAGTAATTTATTATTACATGTGGACATTTTGTAAGAGGGAGGAGACTGGAATTTCAAGACTTGTACTTCAGCCACCTTCTCTCCAGGTTTCTGCTTTCCATTCAAAACCAGCAGTTTTGAATTTCATGCCGCTTTGGAGGGTGATCGGAGCGTGTTCCATCTAAAGTTCTATTAATCCACAGTCACTGACACACCATCTGCTACCTTTATACTACTGAATGGGCCTATGCTTATCTCTGAGCACTGAGCTGTCCACAGCTGAACAATGTGTTCAGAAGTAAATGTAAAGGAAAGCTGCCTGGGCTGCAGCTTGGACTCTCCATATGCTTTTGATCCATTCACATCAGTGGGAGCCTTTGAAGTATCCCAGCCTTACCCCCCTCCTCTCTCCTTCCCCTCCCCCCTCCCCCCAGCTGTCATCCCCTGGTCCCCTTCCCCACTGCCTCTCTGGAACATTGCTCTCCAGTCCCATGGTGAGGCTGTCCTCTTAATGCTATAGCCGCTGGGGATGGGGGTGATGACAAGCCTGATACATAGTGCAAGCTGCTTGGTGGGCCTGCCCAGAGAAAATGAGTGCAGGGACCTTTGAATTCATTCTTTCTTCTCGGCTTCTGTTGCACCCAAGCCTAAAACAGCACAGGGTCTGTGGGTGTATGTGATGATGCAGAACAGATTGTTAGGCACTCAGAGCCTACATGAGGACAGAATCTGCCTTCTGCCACTTAGAAATTCAAATATTCCCTCTTGACCAGGGGCAGCTCAAAAGGGACTTCCGTGTTTTCAGACTTCTTTCAGGTTCAAAGATTTTCTTTCTCCTACTCCTTTTGCAAAGAACAAATCCTGTTTCTCCTACAAATGATGACAGCAAAGGGAGAAAAAAGCTTTCCCAAAACTTTAGAAGAACCTGGCTTTCTACCTTAAGCCACAACAGGAAACAAAGGCTTCCTGGTGATACCCATTACAAATCACCCTGTCTGCCTATAATAAAACGGATTCTTATATATGTAAGAATCACAGAATACTAGAGCTGGAAGGGGCCTCGGAGATCCCCTAGTTCAAGCTTCTCATTTTACAAATGAGGCTAGTGAGGCCCAGAAAGATGAAGTAGTCTGGTACATGGAACAGCCCTTCTTACATATCCTCCCACCACCTCAAAAAATGTGCCCCACATTCAAGAAGTATGCTCCTCAATCAAAAAGAAAGGATAGCTCACAAACCTCTTTTAGCCTGTTTACTTTTACTAATTAGCTGGAGAATACAGTTAGTTTAAAACAAAGGCCTTCAGTGAAATAACAAAGTAGGAAAAGTAACAACAGAACATTTCTCTCCAATGAACTAGAGACACACTCTCCCATAGATACACATATACCATTAATGAGAATAGCAGACCCATCTAAAAAGACTTGTGTGGAGGGACTAGCTGTGATACCTCAGGACCTTCTGGTGGTGTCAGAGCCTGGTCCCTCACGCTCTTATGTGATGTGTAGTCACATTTAGATGGTCCATTTCTAGACTCCTCATGGTCATCAGTGGATGTCCCTTCCCTGGCATGTGATCACTGAATGTTTTTCTGCCTCCAGTTTTAGTTTTAGTTGGAATCCTCAGCTGAAGTGCAGCCCCTTCCCTCATCGGAGGAGGCATTGTCTGTCATCTCCTTTCAATCTGCAGAGTCTCAGTGAGGGAGGCAGGCCTTTCTGCACATACCTCGTTGTCAGATTAGGGGAGACCTCTTCTTAGCTGCTATTTATCTACAAGGAGAAGACTCTGTCAGTTCCCAGAGTCTTAGCTCTGTGTGCCGCTTCTTCTCCGAGGGACAAACGTCTTTTAGGACAGAGGTGTCAAGCGCTTGGTCACAGGTTCCCTGCCTGTGAGTGCTCACCACTGAACCCCAGATTAAAATGTAATTAGCAAACATTTAACAAAATAAAAATACAATAGAAGATAAATCATGTGAAACTGTGGTTCTCTAAGTCAGTGTGCCTGCTTATTTCTATTTGAGTTTGACAGCTCTGTTTTAGAGCACAGAAGAGCCAGTTAGCAGGGTAGAGTCCTTAGGCACTTAAGCTATGTCAGGGACTGAATTCTGTCCCTTGTACCAGACAATGAATTGACATAGGATTAGAAATTCCTTGTAGTTTCTGCTTTAGTCCCTTGCAAGGATCTTCTGCACTCAAATCTCAATTTTTGGAAGGAGAGGGCCCTGCCAAATACATATCATAGGATGTGCCTGGGTTTCAGGTAATGTGTATCTCCTATAGCCCTCAAGATCCTCTGGGTCTCCTATGCAAAGAAGGGGAGACAGCATTAAGAACAACCAGTAAAAAATAGAACAGTGGTGAGAAGTTATAGCCCTCCAATTCAATCCTCGTCCTAGATTCCTGTCCTTGTTATCTCTGTAGTGCCTCAAGGCATCCCAGCTCACAAGTGAATCCCATAAACACGGTTATTCTAGGTTCCTTGTACTTTGTGCATTCATATCTACTCAAAAGCATTCCTCACAAGCTGATACATTTACGTACTAGATGGCCAAAGGACACAATTCAAAATCAAAGGCATTTCATGAAGTACATAGTAAGAAAAGTGGCAATAAGACATTTCCTTCATTCATAAACTTGGGACACATGCTCCCACAAATATAGTAGAAAAAGTAGACTACATAGGAAACATGAATGATGGGGGTGAACACGTAGGGAATGTGTGTGATGGGGTTGTACACATGGTCTCATTTCTGACGCTGTCATCGTGCTTACTCAACTGGACCTGCTCCTCATTTGACTGGTATGACAGGCAGTTTGGGTCAGCTCTTGCTCCTTAGTGGTCACATGCACATTGCTGCTCAGCATTGCCCTGTTGATCCCAAGTCACTGCCAATCCTGAACTGAAGTGTTTTCTTCCTTGATGACCTCTGACATTATTTTTTAAACTTAAACTCCTGAAGTTTTTGGCCACAGCTCTTTTTAGAAGGAGGCAGAGACCTCAAACACCGTCGAGGTGGATCTGATGGGTCTTCTCATTTGTTAGACAGGAAGAACCCTCAGTGACTTTTCTCCTTTAAAAGAGTGGGGATGGAGGGGGGAAAGGGCAGAGTGAAGGAGTCTGCCTGTCTCTCCAAGCCTTCTTTAAAATTGCTTTTTCCTCTGCAGAAAGAATTCTTTGTCCCAGGCATCATGCTCTTCGGAACATAGAATACCTACAGCTAACTAATGTCCTTAGGCTTAATTATATTTTCAGTCTATAATTCCTACTTCTTAAGGCCAGAGACATTACTCTTATTTAGGGTTAGAAATTCCAAATCCAACACATCTTCTACTGTACTATCCCTGCCTGTATTACATACAATAGGCCAAAAAACTTCTCAGTCTTTGACCTGCCTATGTACAAGGCTACACAATTAGTTGGTGACAGCTGGAATTAGAATCTGTATTTAACTATTGGTCCACTACTTTTTTTTTTTACTATACCACATGGCATCTCTATAAGAAAATGAGCCTACTGATTTACCTTTCATAAGACATATTCTTTGAGTCTTTTTTTTTTAACAGTGGTGATGAATCTGCCCTGTTACTCTTTTTACCAAATTCTCCTTGTGACAAAACAGAGGTTTATGTGTCTATAACATGTTATATTAGTAGGTTGTGTAGCAGGGAAGAACAATCAGGTCAGTCAGGATGCTGCCAGGACTTTTCTTTCTTTTTATTTGAAAATGAGATGCAGTGTTTTTGTTAACATAAGCATAGCCAAAGAGTAAATGGTGATGCATTGGAATTTCTGTGAGTGTTTGATTTTCATGCATTTCATTTTGTTACTTTAGTTATTAGACAGCCTGTTACAAGAAAGGCAGCATATATGGTAGAAAAAGCACTGGATTTGGTGTAAAAAGTCAGGAAACATTTATTCAGTGCCAACCATGTGTAAGGCACTACAGAGACAAAGATAAAAGTGAAAGAAGCTCTTCAAGGAGGGTACTCTGCTGGTGAGTTACAGCATGCAGCTAACATGAGTAAAATAGACAATTTGATTATTACATATACTCCAGCAATAACCTAAAAGAAGTACAAAATTAAATAGTGGTCAAGAAATCCAGAGAGAAACATCAGTAAATTCCTTCAGTCAGCCAGCCAGAAAGACATCCAGAAGCCATGATTATGGGAAATGGGGAGTCCTGCTAGGAAAACCAGTACAAAGTCAGATGAAAGGGCCAGCAGCAGCAGCCCCCTTAACTGTGGCGGACCTGGGAATTGAAGTCTAGAGAAGTGCTTTGACTGAGAAGGGGGGGAGTGGGAGAGAGAAGAGTAGATATAAGCCAATAGCAGAACCATGTAAAGGGACAATGAAGCATGTCATTCCTCTTGACTGAAGACACATCAGGGTAAGTAGAAGCCTATGGGGCAGGAGTCTAGGAAATCAAGGCCAAAGGAAAACAAGAGCATTACCACCCCAGTGGCAGGAGGCTAGGGAGGCAATGGTTTAGCCACAAGTACTACAGTACTTAAAAGAAATGAAGCAAGAGATAGGTGGTAAAATAAGAGCTTTGAAGAAAAAAATGGAAGTAGAACTTAGAACAAAAGGTGGAAAGCCTTATCCAGATAGCAAACTCCACGAAAATTAAACTCAGTCACTTCATGAGAAAAGAAATACTAGAACAAAATTAAAAGAAAAAAGAAAATGTAGGTAAAATCCAGAGTTTCCAGGTAAGGAAAAAAATCCTTTAAGCCACCAGAAAAGAGTTCAAAGAAAGGAACCAGTCAGATTAACTCAAGATTTGGCAGCAACTAATTATAAAAAAGAGAAAATCTTGGAATATGTATTCCAAAAGGCAAGCAGTAAAAGCATTTGACCAAACAAACTTACCCTACAAGACTGAGTATAATTCTGCAAGAGTGGAAATGGGTCTTTAATGGAATAGAGAATATTCAGACACCCCTCAGGAAAACACTAGAACTGAATAAAACTCTGAGTTGTAAACATAGAAGTCAAGAGAAACTTTAAAAGGTGAATATAATCAAGCAATTGGAAGGAACTAAACAGTGGTGAGGTACTTGCTTTCTAATAAAGACAGAAAAGACAGAGTCCCTTCCAAATTCTAATATCTTCAAGGGTCACAGATGGAGTTAAATAAGACAAACAGAGGGACTTTGTTCTGTTTTGATAGTCTTAAGAGCAAAGAGAAAAGGAAGGTGAAAAGGAATACATGAGGAAAGAAATCAGGAAGAAGGAATGGAGCCAACTATGTCTCATAATTAGAGTATACAAACATAGAAGGGATAGTAAGAAAGGGCATCACTAACCTCACTTTTATCGGAACCAAACAAAGAAGAATGGTGTAAGAACCAGAGATCTCTGTTAAGGCAAGGAGAAGAGAAGATGGGTGATAGAGTGGAAGCAGATTGCTTTGATTGCAGATCATCAGCACTGAACATGTTCCTTCTCTTAAACTTACTTTCATCTCCATAAAGAGAGGGGTGGGGCATAAAGAGTAGAAAAACTATAATAGGCTGTAATGGAGAGAAATACATCATTAAAAAGCATAACTGTGGATGTGAACAAAATGAACTCACCCATTGAATGGAAAAGGATAGCAGATGGGATTAGAAAGCAGAATCCAACAATATGTTGTTTATAAGACATATACTTGAAACAGAGATTCAAATGGAGTTAAAATAAGGGGCTGCAGAAGAACTGAGTATGCTTCACATGAATAAAAAAAAAACCAGTGGTAACAATCATGATCTCTTACAAGACAACAATGAAGGTAAATGTGGTTAAAAGAGATAACAAGGAAATTATTCTTAAAGGTACCATAGACAATGAAATAATAGCAATATTTTGTATGTGCACTGATTGGAATAATAGTTAGAGATCTTAATATACTCCTCTCGTACCCAGACTAATCTAACAAAAAGATAAGAAAAAAGCAAACGCCCTGAAAAGAGTTAGATATGTTAAATCTGATGATTACTGAATGGGAATTCATAGCAATGTTTCTCTATCTTAGCTTTGTGTGACACCTTTATAAAAATTGGCTATGTACTAATGCGTATAAGCTTCATTAAAAAATACAAAAAATAAACATTTAACATATCCTCTACTGACCATAATACAGTAAAATATAATCAATAAAGGGCCTTTGAAGAAATGATTAAAACATCAATGGAAACTAAATAATTTAATCCTAAAGAATTGATAGATCAAATAAATCATAGAAACATTAGATTTCACTAAAAAAAAAACAAAACTTGGGGATATAGCAAATGCAGTCCTTGGGGAGAATTTACAGCCATAAATATTTTTACCAACAAAAGAAAGGACAAATAATGAATTAGAAACAAAATAGAAAAGCAACAAACCAAGAAAATTCAATTAATCACAAAAAATCCTGAAAATCAAAGAAGCTATTAACACAATTAAAAGCAAAAGTTGATATGTAAAATTAAAGTTTTTTAAAAGTAATAAAATGATGAGCTATTAGCTAATCTGATTTTCTAAAAGAGAGGAAAACCAAATTACCAGTATAAAAGTGGGGAAAAAAAAGAATTTACAATAAATTAAGACCAAATAAAGGAAATAACTAGAAACTGTTTTGCCCAATTTATGTCAGCAAAATTGGCAGCGAATGAAATGGGTGAATATTAAATGAGATAGCACATATACAGCACTTTGCAAACCCTACAGCATTATACAAATGCTAGCTATTATTATATTTGCAAAAATATAAAATATTCAGATCAGCAGGGAAATAGAGCATGTAAATAACAGAATCTCAGGAAAAGGACCCGAACGTGCCATAAATTAACCCCCAAAGGGGGAAAACACAAAGGCCAGAAGGATTTATAAGTGAATTTCATCAAATATTCAAAAAACAATTAAAATGTCCTATAAATTGTTTACAAAAATAATAAAAGAAAGGAACCTATCAAATTGTTTCTGTGATACAAAAATTGACTTGATATCAAAACTTGGAAGAGACAAAGCAGAAAAAAGAAAACTCTACACCAGAGATTCTTAACCTTTTTTTGTATCATGGACCCCTTTGGCAGTATAGTAAATGCTGTGGACCCCTTCTCCGAATAATGATGTTGTGTTGTTTTGATTTGGTTTTAATGTATAAAATGCATAGGATTACAAATGAAACCAATTATGTTTTCTTTTTTTCCCCCAGTAGGGGAAAGAGTGGGAAGAAGAAAAATAGATTTCTGTTCATTGAAAATATATAATAAAACAAAAAATACATTGATTTTTTTTTCTTTTGAGAGGAGAGAGGAATCCCCATCACCACTGTCACCATTACCCTCAACCAAAACACGTCACACAAAAAAAATCCTCCTTTATAACAAGCTGACATAGTTAAGCAACACAAACCCACATGTTGACCATATCTAAAAATATAGGTCTCATTTTGTACCTCTAGTATATAATTTTTGTATAAAAGAGGTAGGAAGTATGTTTAATTATTGGTCCTTCAGAGTCAGTTCTTCATTGCATTGAAGAGTTCTTAAGTCTTTCAGTTATTTTTTATTAACAGTGTTGCAAATTGTATAAATTCTCCTGGTTATGATCACTTTACTCTGCATAATGAATCCTCTGAAGTTTCTTGGAAATTTCCTTTTGAAGGAATCACTTGAAATCCTTCCTTTTGATTATTTCTGAAGGTATAGTAATATTCTATTTCATTCTGACGGCATAATTTGTTCGTCTATTCCCCAACTGATGAGTATTCCTTTAGTTTCCAATTCTTTTCTTGAACAAAAAGCCTGTATATTGGGGATATGACTATTGGGTTCTTTCTCTCTTTATCTCTTTGGAGTGCATTCCCAGTGATGTCCTTGCTCAGTGAAAGGCTATGCTCATTTTGATAACTTTTTGGGTTTAGTTCCAAATTGCTTTTCAGAATGGTTGGATCAATTTATACCTCCATCAGCAATGTGGAGCTGTTTAGTATTCCTCTTCTCCCAGATCCCCTCCAACAATTGTCATCTTTGCTAATCTGGTAGGTGTGAGATGAAACTTCGTAACTTTAATTTTCATTTCTCATATGATTAGTAATTTGGAATGCTTTTTTTAGATTGTTGTTGAGGGCTTGCCTTTCTTCTTTAGAGAGCTGTTCATATCTTTTGACCATTACCATTTGTATATTAGGGGAAAACTCTTGTTGCTATATTTTGAATCAGTTCTCTATATATCTTAGATATCAGTCTTTTATTAGAGAAACTTGTCACTCTTAATTTTTCCCCTAGTTAACTATTTGTCTTTTAATTTTAATTACATTGACTTTTGTTTTTATAAAAGCTTTTCAGTGTTATGGAATCAAAACTATCCATTTTATCTACTATGACCTTCACCATCCCTTATTTAGCCAGGAACTCTTTCTCTATCTATAGAAGCAAAAGGTATCTCATTTCCTAATCTTTTAATTTTCTTTTTTGATGTAACCTTTTATATGTAGGTCATATATCTAGTTGGAGTTGTGATAATATTACATAAAGTGTTGGCCTAATTGTAATTTCTGCCAGATTGCTTTCCAGTTTTATTAGCAGTTTTTTTTCAAATCATGAGTCTTTATCCAAACAGTTAAGGTCTTTAGATTTAGCAAACATTGTACTACTGTGTTCATTTGCTTCTGGATCTTTAGTTCCCAACCTACTCTATTAATCAACCTTTCTATGATTAAATCAGTATCTAATCATTTCGATTGTTAACAGCTTCTATTAAGTTGTACTGCCTAGGCTTAACCAGTGCATAACTGAGAGTCATAAGATGATATGGTACACTGGAGAGAGTTAGGACACCCACATGTATTCCCAGCTCTGATGATGATTAATTATGTGACTTGAGCAAGTCATTTAAAGTCTATGTGCCTCATTTTCCTCATCCGTAAAATACTAATAATAATTATTCACTCTCTACCCTACAGACTTATGAAGCAGTGCTTTCCAGACTTTAAAGTGAAATAGAAATGTGAACTGTTGTTCAATAAACACTTAATCCATAAGCATTCATGAAGTGCTACTATGTGACAGGGACAAAATTGAGAGGTCTTACCTTCAAGGAGCTTACATTCTACTTTTAAGAGGTGACATTTTCAGAGATAAATAAATACAGGATATATTTATATATATATAACCACCCACATAAATACACAGTGACAGGAGGGCCATGTCCACCAACAGCTAGAGAAATCTAGAAAGGTCTATTGAAGGGGGAGTGGGGTGGCGTACCTGAACTGAACCTTTGAAGGCAGCCAGGGGTTCCAAGAGATGGGGTGAAGAAAGAAAGCATTCTCAGCACAGGGAACAGTCTGGACCAAAGCCCAGAGGAGATAGAATGGTGTGTATTGGGAACAGTGAGCAGGCCAGTTTGGCTGGAGTGTAGAATGTGTAAGGGAGAGTAACATGTAATCATCCTGGAAAGATGGACTGGAGCCAGTGGGAAGAGCTCTAAATGCCAAAAAGAGGATTTTGTACTCTAACCTAAAGCTAATGAGGAACCACTGGAGTTTCTTAAGCAGAAGAGTGATATGGTCAGACCTTAACTTTAAGAAAATTCAGTTTGGCAGCTTTATGGAAGATAAGTAGTAGAGAAGATACAAGTGGAACAGTTGTGAGTCTGTTACAGTAACTGAGGTGAGGGGTGACGAGAGGCTGGATGAAAGTGGTTGTGTGTGTGTCTTGAGAAGAGATCATAGATTTAGCACTGAAAGAGACCTTAGAGGTCATCAGATTCAACCCCTTAATTTTACAGGTGAAGAAACTGAGGCCCAAAAAGGTTTAAGTGGCTTGCCCAGGATCACACGGGTATTAAGTGTTGGAGGCAGGCTTGAAGATTGTAAGTGATATTGAAGAGGTGGAATCAACAAGACTTGTCAACTTATTGGATCTTAGGAGTCAAAGATGACACTGAGTGTGTAAACCTGGGTGATTGGAAAGCTAAAGTTTCCCTCAGTAGAAATAAGGAAGTTTGGAAGCAAAGCAGGTTTTAAGGTAAAATAATGAGTTCTGTTTTAGAAATGCTGGGTTTGAGTTGCCTTTGACAACTCAGGAAGACCTGAATTCAAATCTAGTTTCAGACATTTACTACCTGTGTGACTCTGGGTAAGTCATATAACCTCTCAGATTCAGTTTCCTCATCTGAAAATTAGGGATAATAACAGCAGCACCTACCTCTCTCAGTGTTTGTGAGGATCAAATGAGATAATATTTGTAAGTGCCTAGAATGGTGTCTGGTCGATAGTAGGTGCTTAATAAGTACTTATGCCCTGTCCCTGTATGGGACATATACATAGAGATGTTCAGCAGGTAGTTGGTAAAGTAAGACTTAGAGTTGCAGGAGAGAGATCAAGGCTGGCTATGTATATTTAGGAGACACCTGTGTAGATGTGATGATTGAACCCTTAGAAGTTGATAAGATATATAAAGGAATAATAGAAGAGGACCTAAGGCAGAACTCTGGGGGGGACACTACAGGACATGGATGACGGTCAGACAGGTAGGAGGGTGGAAAGGCCAGGTAGTACTTAGGCAGGACAAGGAGGGCAGGAAGAAGGAAGAATCTCCCATGTAGCATCTATGGCTGGAGAAACAGTGAAAGAGTGTACCTTGAAGGAGCAAGGGATTCAGGCTTTGCCACCCTGCTCTCTTTGCTGCTACTGTGAGTAATTCAGAAATTCAGACCTTGTAGGAAGAGGTATCAGTTGTTCAGAGCACCTTCCAGAGAGTGTTTGAGTTATTTGGATGGTATGTGTTTCCTGAAGCAACTGGATGGCACAGTGGATAGAGCACTGGCCCTGGAGGACCTGAGTTCAAATCCAGCCTCAGACACATAACACTTTACTAGCTATGTGACCCTGGGCAAGTCACTTAACTTCTTTTTACCTCCATTTCTGTATTTCTAAAATAAGGATAATAATAGCACCTAACTCCCAGGATTGTTGTGAGCCTGCAAATGAGATAATATTTATAAAATATCTAGCACAGTGCCTGGCACATATTTGTTGTTTAATATTCTTTTTTTTGTGTGTGTGAGGCAATTGGGGTTAAGTGACTTGCCCAGAGTCACACAGCTAGTAAAGTGTTGTGTGTCTGAGGCCAGATTTGAATTCAGGTCCTTCTAACTCCAGGGCCCGTGCTCTATCCACTGCCCCCTGATCTTCACTTTCTTTTTTTTTTCTCTCAACAAAAACAGTTGATTTGTGATCCTTGTTTTATACTTTATACATCCTTCACAAATTTAATTTTACATGATCTGAGATTTCATTTAAAACAAACTTTGAGCAGCTAGTTTGTCCCCTAGAACAGATGGGCTGGTATAAGTTATTACCGGAAAATGAGGTAATGTTTCGTAGAACTAGGTTTTTTGTTGGGGGTAAGGGAATGGAAGATTTGTATGTATGTTTTTTTCAAGTTTTAGAGAACTAAATTTGCATTTGTTAAAATCAAAAAATCAAAAGGAGGAAAAGATGTTCTTTACAAATCATTTTTGCGCAAGTTATATGTTCAAAGGAAACTGGATAAAAAGGCTTGTTCTCTCTTTTAATATTAGAGACTGGACTGGATTGTTGCTCAATCAATAGGAATTAGCTTCAGCCATTTGCTAAAAAAAAATGATTAGTGGGTACTGGATAGGTTGGGAATTTCATAAAGGGCAACAGAACCACTTTCGAAGAGAACCAGTGATATCATGGGTAATATTCATTTGTGCTTGAATTGGACTAAATTGATCTTCAGCCTACCTCTTTCTTCCGGAATCATCAAAGTCCACTGACAGTACAAAAGTCAAGATGACTAGCAGTGGCCCCAGAATGCAGTGTGTATGACCTTGGCATCTTCTGTGTCTGATCAAGCTCTAAGCACCTTCTTTAGCCGCCTTCGGGCCATTGGAACAAATTGTTCTCATCCGCCCATTCTGCCGGGAAAGTCTTCACATACTTGGGATAGATGTCCCCCTAACTCACCAACAGGTTTGAGGCCCGTTGTTTACCCTCAACCTGGTTGAACCCGTCTGCTGAGACAGTTTATTGAGGTGTGGCCCCTGCACATGTTAACAGCTTCTTGGAGTCGCAGGTGAGAATTGGGTGAAGCAGATAGACACCAGAGGTGGGTGCAGCCCTCACACCAGAGGTGTTAGTCCTCCTGAACACTGCGTTCACATAGTAGTCACATTGTAGGTGCTTAATAAATATCTGTTTCCTTCCTGTATTTGTTTCTGGACTCCTGGAGATCCTTTTAGTTTTCTGCATTTTCTGTGAGGTGAAATAAAGGCTGTCCTCTCCCTATATTGCCATCTTAAGTGCTTGTACAGGTGCTGGGGGCTCTTTCCCTCTCATTTAGAGTAACATAAACATAAGCTATATATAGGCTATATTTACTGGAGTAAATTTGAAGTGGGGGTATAAGTCAAAGGAGAAAAAAATAGCCCAATGTCAGCCCCAGTATATGTGAGCCCAGGATTTGGGGGAGGGGAGGGTAGCAAGAGGACTAGGCCATGGGTTCCACAAATACGAAATTGAACATAGTCCCTGCCCTCAAGGAACTTAGAATCTAATAATGGGAATGAGGCATATACACAAATAACTGAAACACAAATTGGACTCTGATAAGCCCATAAGAGAAATCAAACAGAGTGGCATGAGAAATTTAAACAGGGGAATGAAAAAGAGAACTTTTAGCTTGGGAGTTTAGGCAAGGCCTCATGGAGTAAGTGGCACTTTAGCTCAACTCAAGGGAAGGATTTCACCAGGCAGAGATGAGAGAAGTTTAGTCGAGATTTGGGCATGGCCTGTTCAAAATCACAGAAGTGAGAAAAGGCAAGAAAAGATCGTGGAATGAAGGTGGGAGATAGAATGCCAAGTTTGGAGGGTTGGTTGGGGGTCCAGTGGGCTAGAGTATAGAGGTGAAAGGGGGGCCGTGTAAATACAGTTAGAAAGGAAAATGGAGCCAGATTGTGGAGGGCCTTGAATGCCAGGTTAATGAGATTGCATTTTATCCTGTAGGCAGTGCAGATCCACAGAAGGTTCCAAAGCAAGGGATTGATGTGATCATACCCAAAAGAATATCTTTTTTGCATTGGTTTGAAGGATGAAGAAACTGGAAACAGGGACGGGCCAGGAAGAACAGAATTAGGACCTGAACCAAGTTGGTGGGAGTGGGCATGAAGAGGAAAAGATGAATGTATGAGAATTTTCAGAGGCAGAATCAACAGGATCTGACAACATACTGGATATTGGGGGGGAGGGGTGTCAAAGTGAAGAGTTACCTCTGAGTTTTGAAGTTTGAGTGATGGGATTAAGGGCAGTGCCATCAACAGAGAAAGAAATAGAATCAGTATTAGGTTTTGTTATTAGGGGGAGTTGCCATTTTAATTCTTTGGAAAAAAGTCATTCCTCTTATACGTAGTAACTTTCTAGCAACCCAAATGCCCTTCTCCCCAACCATGATGGATAATAGAATAGATTACATATAAGTGCTAAGGGCATGCTAAGATTTGGGAAAATTTTTAATTAGAATTAATACTGGAAGTTAAAAAAATACCCCTATCTTCCTTCTTTCTCATCCTCTGTCTCCCCCTGCCTTTTTCCCACGCTGGTTTGGGTACCAAAGCATAGGCGCTATTGTCTCCTCAGAGGAGTTGTGGTGTGAGCCCCGAATTTAAGTAGCACCAAACTGCTGATGAGCCTAGGACCATCGAGCTTGAGTCATAAGCAAGCTTAGAAGTCATCTGGCTCAGCCTCCCCTCTCTCTAAATGAGGAAACTGAGTCCTGGAGAAGTTATCTGCTGGATGTCATAGAGCTAGCAAGTGTCAAAGGCAAAGGTCACTCCAGTCCTGGGAGTGGGATGAATGTTGTCTCCCCTCAAATCCAGCAGCCTTTCCACTGTACCATGTCGCTTTCTCACTTGAGCCTCTTTTGTGACTTCTCATGCCACAACAGCCTGTTTTTTCACCTCTGAGACTGAAATGACCCCAGTGTTCTATGGAAACACTGGACCCTCTGACTGAGATTGTTCTCTCTCAGCCTGCCTTCTTTTCTTTCTCAGTAAGTGCTGGTTTCAAGTGTTGCCTACTTCTTGTTCCAGATGTCATTAAAAAGACACAGAAATGTAAATTTTCTAGTGGTAAAATACAGTACGGGGGCGGGGGGGAAACTTTAATCAAATGGGTGTACTCTCAAGGGGCTGAAGTACTTCATTTTAATTCATCATTTCTCTTTGATGAAAACTTTAGTGAATTTTTTATTATATAGAATTTATATGAAGCTAGGGTTTAGGTAATCAGTTTTAATATTTATACACTTAGGGAAAAAATGGGAATCATTAGTAAAGCATGCATAATTAATGAATTAAATTACATTTTTCCTTTGTTTTCCTTCAGGTACAAGGAAATGCTAGATCTGGTGATCTCACCCAGCCTGACTGTAAACAGCCATTGTTCTGATAGACTGACGGCCAACCTTTCTGACATTGGTGCCCTGTCTCCCCATGACATAGGAGGTAGGCCTCTGGTCTCTTTGTGGTTTGTTCATTCCAGCAGTCACTAATGGGCTCAAGTGAGGGTGTCAGCGTTGTGGGTCAGCCCCAAAACCTGATCTTATGAAAAACACTTCCTTTCAAAAGCACAGGCTGCCTGACAATTTTTTTTTCCTCCTTTGACCGGAAGTCAGGATGGCCCCTCTGAAAGGTATCCAGAGATTTTTAATAGCCTGCATGGTGGGGTCAGACCTCCTTTTAAAATTTTCCTCTTCTGGGTAGAAATAATTCCAAATATTAAGTAGCAAGACAGTGTAGAAGTTTGTGTGTCTTAGTCCACAGATGGCAATTAAACATTAAGTATGATGTCCAGGGCCAACTGTACATCTTCTCAGAATCACAGACCAACTCTGTATACTCAGTTCTCTTCTGGTTTAACTCATCCAAGTGGACCTGTTGCTTATAGGGTTTTCATCCCAGGACAAAGGCTTGTCTGCCTCTTGTTTTCTAGATCATCTTGAGTCAAGGAAGCACAGGAATGTTAAATCTGTTTTAAAAATTGTTGGCAAATGATGCAGAGGAACTAGTTCTTGCTAGTACAATTCCAGCTATTGTTTGCTCTGCTTGGGATCTGTCAGCCTTCCTGCTAGAAGAGAAGTTAGCAAGAGGTATTAAGCTATTATGTTTAACCACTGGTTTAACCCCTTGTGAGGACTGTTTGCTGTAGGTGTTTTGAAAGCCCACTTATCACATTGTGGCTAACTGTGTTTGATTACAGCTCACAGGATGTAAAAGCCACAAAACAGGGTTGGCTGGAAGAACTAGTGTGAGGGGGAAGCTGGCATTTTAAAATTCATATTTACAGTCAAATGTCAAGTCGTCAGAAATTTATTTTTAAGGAAATTGAGGCCTTGACAAAGTCATTGCTGTTGTTACAGAAGTAAAAGAATCATCTGAGAATGTCAGCACTGGAATGGACCATGGAATATAAAATGTTAAAATGGGAAGGGACCTTAAGAACACAGAATACAGAGGGCCAAGAGCTGGAAGAAATCTTAGGAATCATCCAGCCCAGGGGTTCTTTGCCTGGAGTGACCTTGGGTTTTTAATGTTTTGATAACTGTATTTCAATATAATTGGTGTTCTTTATAATCCTATGTATTTTAGTCTGTGCCTTTAAAAACATTCTGAGTAGGGGTCCATAGGCTTCATCAAACTGGCAAGAGGGTCCATGACAAAAACAAAGTGAGAATCTCCTCAGTTAGTCCAATCCCTTCATTTTACATAAGGGGAAATTAAGGGCCAGAGCAGGAAAATGGCTTGTATAGCATTATAGAGTTGATTGAGGGGCAGCGAGGTGGTGCACTGGATAGAGAGCCAGGCCTGGAGTCATGAAGACTCATCTTTGTGGGATCAAATCTGGTTTCAGACACTTAGTAGCTGTGTGACCCTGGACAAGTCAGTTAACCCTATTTGCCTCAGTTCTCTTATCTGTGAAAATAAGCTGGAGAAGGAAATGGCAAACCACTCCAGTATCTTTGCCAAGAAAACTCCAAACAGAGTCACAAGAATCAGACATGACTGAAAAACCACTGAACAACAACAATAAGAGTTGATTAGTGGCAGGATTTAGGTATTTCTCTTGGAAGGAGGAGGGGGTGATGAGGTTGAACCTTTTTCTAAAACCTTCATCTTGTGGGTAGGAAAAAAATTCAATCTTGAGTTGTGAAGGCAGTGGAACAAGCGTGTTGAACAGCCTTTCTGAAAAAGAACATTGGCTTCTTGATCCAGCCCCAGAGTTTGGTAGGAGGAAGCATGGTAGGCTGCTTGGGATTCGTGGACGAGGTCAGAAAAAATTCCTTGTAGCTTATTCAGAACCGAGTTGCATTAATTATGAGCAAGCAGATTAAAGACTGTGTTTTGACTGTTATTTCTCTCCCTTGAGTGAAACAAACAGAGTGAGAATCCTAGATAATGGTGAAAAGATATGTTTAGCGTATTGGCCGCTAGCTTGCTAGGAATGGGAGGCAGCAGGATGTAATTGAAGGAGCATTTGGATTGGGAATTTGGAGATCTGGGATCTGGTCCTGCGTCTGCTCACTAGGGCTGTGACCTCTGGCAGGTCCTTCCACCTTTCTGGGCATCAGTTTCCCCATCTAGTAAAAATGAGAGAGTTGCACTAGTATCGTTGCTAGCTCCAAAACTCTGTTGAGTTCACTGCATCTGATTCTTTTGTCTCTCCCATATCCAGTTAGTTGCCAAGTCCTGCTAGTTCTACCTCCGTTCCCTTCAGAGTGCTATAAATCACAAAATACTTTTATAGTAAGCACTAGCCTCCAGAAAAGAAGCAGCAGTGGTTTCCAGATATGCACACCAGAAGCTATCCCAGGTTTCTTTCTTTCTTCCTTCCCTTTTTCTTCTAATTTGATTTCTCATCTCAGTTAGTCAAACTGTTGTGTTAAACCCATACTATTACCTTAGATTAGTAGTATCCACTTAGGTAGAACTAGGGCAGAGGTGGGGAACCTTCGGCTTTGAGGCCACACGTGGCTGTCTAGCCCCTCAAGGGCCATGAATCTGCATGTAGCCTCGAGGCTGCAGGTTCCCCACCCCTGAACTAGGGCAATAAATTGTACATAAGAATCCCTGTGGGCCACATATTGAATTAGAAAAACTCATATTAACGTTATCTGTATCCTGTTCTATTTTTTGTTCATTTGATAAATATTTCCTGATTACATTTTAATCTAGTTTAGGCCCACTGGGAGTGTTGTCCCCCACCATGTGTCTGACACCTTTACATAAAAGACAATTCACTGAATCTCTCTGGGTCTCAAATTCCTGATCCATGAAACGAAGGGGTTGTATCTCTATCTCTAAGGTCCCTCCAGCTCTTATACATTCTACATGCCAAGTTCTCTTACAACTCTAAGATTCTGTTGACTTCAAATTTTGAAAACCTCAAAGTATAATTCAGTCAAACTTGAGCAAATAAAAGGAGATACTGCCTTAAAGACTTTGTCTTGGATAAAATCATGATGATAGGAATCAATACCACAGGCTTCTAATCCAAATGAGCCATTTAGGTCCAAAAGGGACCTTAGAATATGGGATGACAAAGCTTTCAAGAATTTGAGGGATCATTTAATTAACTCCCTCATTTTACAGAGGAGGAAATATATTCTGTTTCCATTGCATTGAAGCAAGTGAGTCTTAGATTCTAAAATTTGTGAAGATTCTCTGAGAGGGAGAATGGGAAAAGTTACTACCAAATTCAGAGATGGCTAGTCTGGTAATATCCTATTACATAAACAAGTTTCTTTCATTGCCTTGTGAAGATTGGAGCTAAGCTCCACTGAATCTGCAGGAGAAATTCTATACTTCAGCGTGCTCACTGAGTGCCAAATTAAGCCACCATTGGCTGGCCTATTTCCCCTTTCATCCTGTATTCATTCATATCTTTAGCAAGGATTGTTCTGAGTACCTACTATGTGCCAGCACTCTGCACAATATACAAAAAGAATTCTAATGTGGTCCCTTCCCTCAGAGAACTGAATGGGAGACACGATGAATGTGACAATTTGAAGAAAATAGAGATAACAGTGGTCAAGGAAGGCTGGAGGTGGGAGCTGAGCTAGGACCTGGCTGCTGCTAACAGCCTTGAAAGATTAATTACACTAAGAAAGCAGAGAGGAGGCAAACGTTTTTCTTTTTGGGAAAAAAAAAGGCAGCTGCTTTTCTGAAGCAAATACTGGAATATTAGATGTTTCCTCTGGGTTGTGAATCCCTACTCCCATTAGATAATTAGCATTCCGATTTTTTTAAAGGTCTTTGACATTTCATCTTGATGTTGAATGCCATTTTCATTCATTCAGTAAACAAATACTTTTTGAGCACTTATTTTATGCACGGCTCAGGGTTTTGTCTGGGTAAAGCTGAACATGTGGCAAATCTGTTTTCCTCACCTTCAACCCTCAGACCATTAAACCAGGAACAGCTAGTTCTCACAGGTGACTTGGCCTGTGGAAAATCCTGTGCTTGCCACACCCTCTCTGCAGAGCTAATCACTTCTATGGAGGTAGTGGGGGAGGGGGGTACCATTGTAATGCTTATATTAGAAGAGAATTCCTGATCCTTTCTTTAAAGGAAATGACACTGAAACTAAAAGAAGTGAGTGCCCATTAATATTTTGTGTATGTGTCATATTGCTTTATCTTTTAAACATTTTTTAAATTGAAGCCTTTCGTTTGTGAATATGTCCCTCCCTACTCCTCTACCCAAAGAGCCATCCTTTGTAACCAAGAAAGAGGGGAAAAGATCAGTTCAGAAAAACTAACCAACACCCACCTCCACCACATCTGACTGCATACAGTATTCCACACCCATAGTCCTCACTTCTGCATTGAAGAGAGGGAGAGTATCCATTAATATTATAATCATCCAAAAAAAGTAAATAAAATTTTAAATAAATATATTGCAATCAACTTTATTATCACTGAAAATATTACTTTGAATTTATATTCAAGATAATTAAACATGAATTATCCCATCTGATCCTCAGAATAACCCTATGAGGGAGGCAGGGCAGGTATTGCTATCCCCATTTTTATACTTGTAGAACCTGAACTCAGAGGTGAAGTGACTGCTCAAGATCCCACAGCTAATTGATGGAAGAAGCTGAACTAGGCTTCTTCCTAGGACTGAATCAAGACTGACTGCCAGGGACAGAGCTCTTTCCTATTCTGCACTGTTGCCTGTTTTATGAGGACCTTTATATCACAATATAAGAAAGAGATCATAGATTTTGAGTTGGAAGGGACCTTAGAGATCCATCTCCTTCATTTTGTAGATAAGAGTGATTTAAACTGAGGTTTAGAGAAATTAAGTTGCTTACCCAATATCACAAAGGGAATTAAGTGGCACAGCTAGTCAGTAAAAGACAACCCAAATAGTATGACTTTATATCCATGGCTCTTTCCATTTGTCTTGTGGTTGGGTGGGGAGGGTCTTAGGACCTGAGTTACAGTCTCAGCTCTAGTACTTAACTAGTTAATTAGTAGTATGACAAGCCTCATTGCCCTCCTCTCACAGGATTGTTAGAAAGAAAATGCTTTGTAAACTTTTAAGTGCTCTATAAAAAGTGAGATATTTATTGTTATTTATTATCATGGCCAGTATCGTATGCTAAATTCCTCTTTTCCACAGTGAAGAACTATCCCTGGCCATGAATATTCCTTTTCTCTTCAAAGAGAAAAGAGATGATAGATTTGTGGTGTTTCTGCATTTGGGAGGAGGGGTGATTAGCAAGAAAGCTTCTTGCAATAAAATTATCTGAATTGGAATTAATGTAATTCCTTGCCATGTTTATAAGGAGCCATCTATAGCACCTAGATTAGTCATCACATTCTAGGTGGCAACTTTTGGCCCCCTTTCCCAATCATTAGCTTGTTAATCCCCTTGTGAGAGAAAAAGAATGTGAGCTTTGGAAATCAAGAGGCAGAGGTTTTAATGGCTTAAGCAAGACTCCACTAAAGGAATCCACCACAAGACCTGGGGTGAGAATTCAGGCATCTGCATTGCTGTATGCCAGCCACTGGTCCGTACCACTGACTCAAGAATGAAAAACCAAGTTTGAAATGATTTTCTCATCCTGAAAGAGAGAACCTGCAACCTAGCTGCGGTATTGTTAGCCACACTCTGACTTCTCTCCTGCCCTCAATCAAGAAAAAAGTTTAGAATTTGAGACTCCAGAAATAAATGGAAGGTGTCTTTTAGCAGTTAGTAAAGTCATTTGTCATGTTTCCTCTTTTAAGGTTTCTGGGGTTTGGGCTGGGAAGATTGGGGGTAAGGAGGAAATGTTAAAATTGAACCAAATAAAAATAGATTGAAACTTTTTTTTTTAAACCCACCCAAAATGATTTCATACTGAAGTCTACAGGGGGTGGAAAAAAGGTTTTTTTGTAGAGTATGTCTCCCTCTTGTATAATCTTTCCTACATTTATTGGGATGTGACAGAGAAGGGATTACTCTTTTACAAAAGCATATATAAGGGACAACATAAGACAAGGGGAGACACTAATTTTCCCACCAAACTGAGAGAAGATAAGAGTAAGAAGAAACTCAGAAGTGATGAAACTTGTATATCACCTGTTTTGGTTGATGGTAAAAAAATTCAATCCAAATTTATGGAATTACAAGTTAACCAGAGCCCATAGGAATATTTCCAGATAGTTACATTTTATGCAGATTTGCATATTTCATTAGATAAAACATGTTCAAAATGTTTAATTCACCAAGCTATGTATTACTGAATTCTTTTTTTTATATAATGACACATAGGGCATCATAATGAGACTTTTCATTGTGTAGTCCTAGGGAAGGACATCCTAGGGAACAGACTGTGAGGCCAAGGGAACTCATTGAAGATGGATATAGACTGAAACCTGGAATGTTCTTCCTCCTCACCTCAGACTCATAGTTTCCCTCAGGATTCCTCTCAAATTTTACCTGCAAAAAATATAATCAAGCTATAAGCCTTGCCCTTATGGTGTTCATAATCTGGAATGGCAGTTCTTGTTTGTTCATGGACCCCTCAGATGGTCTAGCAAAGTCTGTGACCCTGCCCCTCGGAATAATGTGTTGAAATACATAAAATAAAATACACAGGGGTATAAAAAAAATCAAAGTATTGTCAAAATAAGGATGTAATTTTTCCCCAAGTTCACAGACCCTCCTGAAATTTATTCATAGACCTTCATTTACAAAATCCCTGATCTAGAAGTATGGTGATGCCCCCCTTCCCCCCCAAAAAAAAGACAACTATACCATTCCTGTAATCCAGAATAGACTAAGACGTACAGGAAGTAGAAAATAGTATTTAAAACCTGAGGGTTTGGGGGTGGGGTGGGGATGGGAAGAGGTGTTCTGACTGAAGGCTTTCCAGAGAAGGGATATTTGAACTTGGCTTCCAAAGATTAGGAGGGGCAGGATTTCAGGTGTAGAGAACTACTTTCGCAGTGATATAGTAAGAGGAAGAGAATTGGCAGCAGGGACTTACGCTATTTTCCAGTCTTCTCACACCTTACTCCCTAATGTGCACTCTGATTCAATAGCACTGGCCTCCTGGCTGAACAAGACATCTCTCAGCTTTCACTCTTCCCCATGCCTGGAAACTCTCTCTATGCCACTCTGAATACTGACTTCTCTGGCTTCCTTTTAAGTCTCAATTAAAATCGACCTCCTTCAGGAAGCCTTCCCCAATCCCTCTTCATCCTGGTGCCTTCCCTCTGTTGATTATTCCCACTTCATCCTGCATGCAGTTTGTTGGTATACAGTTGTCTGTGGTTTCCCTCATTAGTCTGTGAGCTCCTTGAGGACAGGAACTGATTTTGCCTCTTTTTATGTGCCCAGAGCTTAGCCTAGTGCCTTGTCATACCACAGACACTTAATAAATGCTTCTAAACTGTTTTGTGAATTTCTCTTAAAGTCTATTAAGAAAGGTACTGTGTCCACAAAATAGGAGAAAACCCTGGGTATTCATTTTTCTTCTCTCTACATTTAGTAAACACATCAGCTCTTATGAGTGTGATTATCATGTCTATGCAGATGCTTCCTCAATCTTCATATTCAGTCTCTGCCACGCCCCTTCTGCTTCTCTTGTGTGTGTGTGTATCTGTCTGTCTCTCCTCTCTCTGTCTCTTTTTCCTCCCTCCCCCAACCATGTCTTTTTAGTTCCACTTTCCTCAAATCTCTTCATCTGTGTCCACCTGTCAACTACTATGACCCCAATTCAGACCTTTATTCCCCCCCACACTTTCCTGAGCTATTGCAATAGCCTTCTCATTTAGTCTACATCTCCAGTTTCTCCCCTCATCTGTTCATTCTCCACATAGCTGCCAATGGTGTTTCTAAAACACAAGTCTGACCTTGTTACTCCTCTGCTTAAGAAGATCCAGTGGCCCCCTCTTGCTTCTGGCATAAACTACAGATTCTTCAGTTTGGCGTTTAAAGTTCATCATAGTCTAGCTACTACCTGTCTTTTCAGGCTGATGCCAACCCAACTGGCCTACTTAATGTCCCTTATACAACTAATCTATTTACCTCCTCTCTGCCTCTGAACAGACTGTTCACCATGCCTTTATTAATTTTCTGCCTCAGAATTGCTCCCCTTTATTACCTTTCTGTCTTGGAAATCCTTCAAAGCTCAGCTCAAATGCAACCTCCTATAAGGAACTCTTGATTCCTCCAGTTCTATACATATCTATGTATATGTTGCTCCCCCTCAGTAAAAAGCCAGTTCCTTAAGGACAAGGACTGCTATGTGTATCCTGAGTACCTGATACTTAGTAGACACATCTTTAATAAAAATTTAATTGATTAACAAATGTCTGCATGAGGGATTGAATAAAGGTCAATTGGGACTTTCCATAGCTCTGAAAAGGTCCTTGCCTCACTTCAAGATGGGATTGTAGCTTTCTCCCTGGGATGGATTTGGGCTTCTTATGTAGGATCATAATTGGTATCCATCTAAATTATCGCTGTTGTCTAATAGCCAGAGATTTGCAAGCAGAGTCAAGACCCATGCAGAAAGTAGGGCTCTAGAATGCTTTTCTCTAAACTAGCTGTTTTTTTAAATAGAGGAATCCCTTCATAGCTTCTTTCCAAGTTGCTCTTCATGTGTGAGTCAGTGTGTGAAATTGAAGCTTAAGTTTGCTGGCATGATGTATTATTGATGGAGACAGACACTGTAATCAATTTTTCCCTTGTCTCCCTTTCTTCTCTCCCCAGGCAACTTCAAACAAGCTTTAGAGACTGTTCCTCCACTCTTCTCACGGTGAGTAGCACTAGTTGAATTTGGGGGCAATCTGATGTTTGAATTGACAACTTTATCATTATGGCTAATGAATGTGTTGAATACAGTGCCTGTACATAGTAGGTACTTTATGATTGCTTGAAGAGTGATTGATTAACTATGTTCCGTTCCTTGCTCTAGTGAATAAGTTCTTTGAAACATTGCTTTGAGAGTTTTTTTTTCTTTTAAAAACCTGACCATCGATTTAGAAGAAAGTTTTAGTTTCTGGAAAGCACTGGGCCTTGTTAGTATCAAGTTTTGGTCATTAGATCATACATGCATACATACATGTATTTATACACACATACATACTGTACAAGCACACACTGACATGTTTTAAAAGATCCTACTGCTGTTATCTTTAGGTTTACAATACAGAGATGATAGACTCAAAGAACATTAGAACTAGAAGAGACCTTGGGAATCTTCACTTGCAGCCCCACCTCACTCCCATTTTACAGGAAAGCATACTGAGACCCTAAAGGGAATAGTGACTTGCCTAAGATCACACATGGAATTAATGGCAGAGAGGTTGGTCACAACACTTTTGGAACTAAGCATTTTTTTTTTTGCATTATAGTGTACTAGAAAACATGCTGAGCTTAGCATCAGGAGTTACTTATTACTTGTATGACCTTGGGAAAGTCATTTATCCTAAATTAAACCATTCATAATCCTTCTCCCCCTCCCCCCAGCCGTGGATACTCTCCCCTCAAAAAGTTAAATTGTGTTTATTTTGTGACTCAACAAACATTAATTAAGCATATACCACGTGTCAGGCACTGTGCTAGGTACTAAGGCCACAAGGATAAAGAAGGAAACAATCCCGGCTCTGAAGAAGCCTGCATTCTAATGGGGCATAGCAACAGGGGCAACATAAATATGAAAGGAGAAAGTATTCAGTAGTGAACACTGGATATTTCAGGAGGGAGGGCACTAGGAGCTGGGAGGATCAGGCAGGGCTTCCTGCAGAAGATGGTGTTTGAGCTGTGTCTTAAAGGAAGAGAAGGGACTCTGTGAGGCAGAAGTAAGGAGGGAATGCATTCCAGGAATGTGGCAGGGCTAGTGTGCAGGCAAAGCACTGAGAGATAGGGAAGATTGTATACAGCCAAAATGGCCTTCGCGTTCTTCCTCACAAAGTGCCAGAGGGATGTAATGTCCAGTAGGAATGAAAAGATAGGTTGGGGCCAGATTGTGCAGTGTTTTTAAAACCTGAACAAAGACGTTTATAAGTTATCCTAACATCAATAGGAAGCCACTGGAGTTTGATAAAGTAGAGGAGACACGTGGCCAAACTTCCACTTAAGAACATTACTTAGGCATCAGTGTGTAGGATGGATTGGAGTGTTGGGACGCCTGAGGTGGTGGTTGTTCAGTCCTTTTCCAGTTGTGTTCAACTCTCCGTGACCCCATTTGGGGTTCTTATGGCAAAGATGGTTTGCCATTTCTTTCTCCAGATCATTTTACAGATGAGGAAACTGAGGCAAACAGGGTTCAATGACTTGCCCAGGATCACCTACACAGCTAGTAAGTGTCTGAGGTCATATTTGGACTCTGGAAGATGAGTCTTCGTGACTCCAGGGCCAGTGCTCTATCCACTGAGTCACCTAGTTACCCTACATTTTTAAGTCAAGACCTGAGGTAGGGGTCCATGTGGGTCCCAGGCACAAGGCTCATATTTAACTCAGGGAGTCAGAAAGTAGAATGAGTTTGTGATGATAATGATCTGGTGTTAAACAGTCTTCTCTCCTTCTGTATAGACATTATCCTCATCTAGTATCTGTCCAGTCTCTCCTCGCCATGGCAACGTATGGACAGACTCAATACAGTACAGGGATCCAGCAGTCCACGACTTATTCACCGTACCCTCCTCCAGCGCAAGCCTATGGAATACCTTCCTACAGTGAGTACTACTTGTGTCTCTCTGTTCTGCCTGCTCACAACAGCTTTGTACTTGTCTAGGTGGCAACTCTTGGATGTCCTAGAATGTTGTTCCCAAATGGAACCTTACTCCATAGAATATCAGAACTGGAAGGGCCCATAGAATGATAGGACTGAAAGGTTCTACCTCTCATAAAACTCCCAGGCTGAATATGACCAACTGAAAGGGCTCTTGAAACAAAGAATAGCTGAGTAGAAGATACCCTAACATCATTGTGTCCAGTCACCTCATTTTATAATAAGGACCACCAGGTCCATAGGAGGAAATTACTTGCTCAAGGACATTTATCATATTAACAAGGGGCAAAGCTGAGAATAAAATTTGGGGTATGTATTCCTTCACTCTCATATTTAATGCTTCAGAGAGATGCAGAATGATGGAGATTTATCATCAGTCTTCTCATAAAAGTCTTTGGCCTAAAGTTTGATTAGTAAGGAGAATATTTTGAATTGGTTCAGAGTTTTAGAATACTGTGTTGTGATCTTTAGAAGAGATGCCAATTCTCTCCATTCAACATTGCCCATGCATAGACCATGAAAAAGCAAGGGCCTTTGAATTCAGTGTAATTCATATTTATTAAAAAGCTGCTATGAGCAAGACACCAGGGCTATAGAGATAGAACATAAATAGAGCCTACTCTCAAGGAACAAGAATTTAACTATAACGTGATACAAATGAGTGAACAAATGAATGAATGAATGAAAATGGCATTTTATTAAGTGCTTACTAAGTGCTCAGCACTGAGAATCCAGATGGAAAAGTAAGACAGTCCTTCTTCCTAAGGAACTCACATCCTAATGAGAGAAATAACAAAAATGGAGCATTTTAGCTACAAGTCAGATGGAGAGGTCCCTGTGGTTTTAAGGTACAGTGACAAAGCTACTGTCACTGCTGCTACTAATGTTAATAATAACTAATAAGCATTTATACTTTGCTTACCATATGTCAGGCACTGTGCTAAGTGCTTTATAAATATTATCTCATTTGATCTTCACAACAGCCTTGGTAGGTAGGTGTTGTTATTATCCTCATTTTACAGTTGAAGAAACTGAGGCAAAAAGAGGTTAAGTAACTTGTTCACACAGCTAGTAAGTGTCTGAGGCTGGATTTGATCTTCGTGCCTTCAGTCCCAGTGTTCTATCCACTGCACTACCAAGCTGCCTGTGGTGATGCCTTTTCTTTTATGTCTTTTTCACTAATAAAATCATTTCAGTTTCTGATCTGGAACTATTTAACAATGCCAAGGATTTTGGTGGCAAAAACTTTCATTTCTGGGTCTTTAATGGCTCTGGCTGTAGCCCCTGCAGGGACTGTTGCCAGGTTGCATTTCCACCACGGTTGCTGCCCAGGATGCACTGCTGGCACTGGGCCAGAAGCATTCCCATTCCCAAGGTTCTTGGGTTCAGAATCTGGGGTTGTCCCCATCAGGGGTTGAGAGTCAAGGTGCTGGTGATGGTTTGACTTGCCCAGCACATACTGCCTTCTGCCTCTCTCCCAAGGTGCCTTGCTGCTTCAGCCAGGCTGGCTTGTGTGTGCACAGATGAATAAATAAAAGCCAATTAGAGGAGAAAATGAACTTAAAACTGGAGAAATCAGGGGAGGCTTCTCAGACAAGATGACACGTGAACTGAAACAAAGGAAAATAGATGCAGAGGCAGTGTTGAAGGGATGGTGCATTCTAGTTGTGGGGGATGATTTGAATCAAGGGACAGACATGGTGATGGGTAAGAGAACAGCTACGTGGTTCAGTTTGGCACATACACAGACTATATGAGGTAGAATAATGTTAAGTTAAGGAAGCCAGGCTGTTCAGGACTTAAAATCCTGGGCTTGAGGCATTTGTATTCTATCCGAGAGGCAACAGGAGGCCACTGAAGATTGTTGAGCGGGTGAGTAACGTGGCCAAAACAGGCCTGATTTAGGAAGACAATTTTTGTGTCTGTGGGGAAAATGGATGAAAGAGGTAGCTTGTTAGGAATGATAGATGACCAAGTGGATGACATGTAGAAAGTGAAAAGAGGGCCCTTTGCTAATGAACAGTCTTCTAGGGACACACATAGAAAGAGGCAGCATGGTATAGTAGGACTGTTTTAGAATCAGAAGAAATCTAAGTTCAAATCTTGCCCCTAACACTTAACAATTATGTAACGGTGGGCAAGACATCTAATCTCTTTGAGGCTCAGTTTTCTCATCTGTAAAATAGAGGTGGCAGTATTTGTAATATTTACCCCAAAGGAAGGACTGTTCAAATGTGAGCCTGAAGCAAATACCCCATGAGCAACTGGGGGCTGCTGACAGCTTTTGAGCAGGTAACTTTAACATATGATATAAATGTCTACTTTTCATAGTCTTACTATTTATAAACCATCCAGATCTTGAGTAATGAGTATACGTTTTTTTCTTTCTTTTTTCCTCTTGCAGCAAAAAAATCATTTTAAATATTAAATATATACATACACATGCATACACATAATTATATATGAGCTATCCCCTCTTGGCTGACAACCAAGAATAATGCAGCAGACAGAAAAATAAAACTACTCCTATTTCTAGACAAAACATGGCATTGTTAGAAATTAATTTGGTGCAAAGTCTTGCACTATCAATAGCATTGAGCCTTTCAGAGAGTCCACTCACTTGCAAATATTCATTGAGTCTGGATTGTAGTAGGTTAAGAGTTCCCTTGGAGATTGCTAACACTATTGAAAAAATATTTTAAAATATATAGGTGATGGGCAAAAAACAACTTTTTCACATGTCTACACATCACTAGGGCTTGAGCTAAGTAAGAAGAGATTTCTAGTAATGAGAGATATCTTACAATGGAGCAGCTAATGGCTTTTCTGATTAGTGAGTTTCTGGGGTTCTTAACTTGTGTTCTATGACTCCCCAGAAGTCTGTGAATAGATTTCAGGGCAGGGGGAGGTGGTCCATGAATTTGAATGGAGAAAAAATTACATCTTTATTTTCACTAACCTCTAGCTAAAATTTGACATTTTCTTCCATTATGAAATTAAAAAAAAAATTCTGAGAAGAGTACGGTAAGTTTCACCAGACTGTCAGAGAAGTCCATGATACCAAAAAAAAAAAAGCAGTTAAAACACCCTGATCTGGCTCAACTCCCTCATTTTACAGATGAGGACACTGTGGCCCCAGGGACGTTGAGAGACCGATTGGGGTCATTACACACAGGTGTGTAGTGGGCTTTGAACCCAGGTCCTCTGATTCCAGGAACAGCCTTCTTTCCATTGGAGTATGCTATATATATATATAACAAGGGGATGGATCACAGCTTGTCAGAGATGTTTGTACAGGGGATTCCTGCCTTGGTCAGCAGGCAGAGATGAATTCAATTCTGGGGGCTACTTTTTAGATGTTACATAGACAAACTGGAACACGTTCCGAGCTGGGGAATCAGGATGGTGACAGTCCTGAAAGGTGTGTCACCTAAGGGTCAGTTGAAGGAAGTTGGAACATTTAGCCTGAGGGGGAAAAAACTGGAGGGAGGGGAGTGGGAGAGTAGGAGCATGTGGTTGCCTTCAAATATTTGAAGGGCTCCTATGTAGGAAGATTAGATATGTATTTAATACCATGTGATAGAGTAAAAAAAAAAAACTAAGACCTACAAGTTGAAAGTTATAGAAGCATGGGTAGAGTTCGATTTAATATAAAAAAGCTTCTCAATAATCAATACTGTGCAAAAGTAGAAATGGTTTTTTTTAATAATAATATATAAGTTGCTTAACTCTGTGAATGTGCATTAGGAGCATAGCCACTAGGAGAATGTAAATTCTTCTGAATAAGATTCAGTTCAAGCACTACCTTCCACATGAAGCATTTATCGAGCCCTCCCAGCTGCTAGTGCCTCCCTTAACTCCCCCCAAAAAAATCACCTTTAATTTATTTTACATATATCTGTATAAGGTACATTTTGTCTGCCCCAATAGAATATATGCTCCTTGAGGAAAAGCATTGTTTTACTTTTGTTGTTCACCATCCAGTCTGTCAGTCACATATAACTCTTCATGACCTCTTGGACCATGTTTGTCCATGGGGTTTTCTTGGTAAAAATACTGGAGGGGCTCGCTATTTCCTTCTCCAGTTGATCACCTTTTGTCAGAACTCTCCATTGTGACCTCTTTGTCTTGGGTAACACGGCATAGTGCATGGTTTCATTGAGCTGTACAAGCCTTCTGCCAAGACAAGGCAGTGATCCCAGAGGGGAGTGCCTAGTATAGAGTAGGCACTTAATAAATGATTATTGATGTATTGATTGTCATAGAAGCATCATGGAATAGTGGATAGAGAACTAGGCTCAGAGTCAAGAAAACCTGCCTGTGACCCATTCTGATCCTAGACAAATCACTTAACTTCTCAGTCTCAGACGGTTCTCTAAAGCTAAAGGTGTGAAACATGCTGCTTGATGCCCATAGCACTCAGCGTGGCCCATATCAGATTAAACTGTAATTGGGAAACACTTAAGAAAACAAATAAAAATACATCAGAACATATATAAGTTAATAAATGAATCAATATGCAACTCAGGGATCCACATGTACCAATTAGTGGCTCAGTGACTCCATTATTATAGAGCATTTTCCAATAATCCTTGGTAGAGAGAGTTTCCTCAATGAAATTTGACTAGAGCAGGGTTCTTAACCTTTTTGTATCATGGACCACTCTGGCAATCTGGTGACTCCTAGGAAGTCATTCTCAGAATGATGTTTTTAAATGCGTAAAATAAATACCATGGGATTACAAAACCAATTTTATTGATACGCAATTATGAGGCCATTTTGTCTTCTTAGTTCATAAACCCCAGTTAACCTATGGTCTAGAGTCTAGAGTCTAGACAGATTAAATCATAATTACTGTTAGTGTGCAACCCTTTACTTCTAAAAAGAATGTTATGTGTACAATCTCATTTCATCCTCACCCACCCCAGTGAATGAACTAGTTATAAATATTATCACCATTTTGCAGATGAGCAAACAGGCCCAGTGAGATAAATTAACTTATGCAAAGCCAAATAGCTAGTAAGAAAGAAACCTAGGAAATGGCAAACCACTCCAGTATCTTTGCCAAGAAGACCCCAAATGGGGCCATGAAGAGTTGGACACGACGGGAAAAAAAAAACAAACCAAAACTGAACAAGAACAAACCTAGCATTTGAACGTAGGTCCCCTGATTCAGTGTATTATATGATTTTATCTTAAGAAGTAATGAGCTCCTCATCATGATGTTTGAGCAGGAGCTAGATGAAGGCCTGTCAGGTATGGTTAAGAGGGTGGAGGGTGAATTACTGCATTGGGTGGGGATTGGATTAGATGCCTTCTAAACTTCCTTATTATAAGATTCTATGGTTCTAACATTGTCTGGACAAATACTAGGTTTTGTTATGAATCATGCTTCCTTTGTCCTTTGTAAAGAACATTTAAGTTCCCTTCTTTCACCTCTATTCAAATAACTTCTGTGAAAATGAAATACCAGTGAAGGAACTTGGGTGAGGGAGGCAGCTTTGTGGAATAGTCACCTGAGGGTTCTTCCGTCAATGAATATTGAATCCCCTTTCTTTGCCTAGGACATATGTTGGGTAGCAGGATACAAGTAAAGCACTATCCGTCTAGCCTTATGAACAAACTCTTTACAAGAAGCATCCTTTAGGATGCCCCTTTTTTTCTGCCACATTGAATTCTTTGAGCCTCTTTGTCTGGATCAAAGTGGTACATTGAAAAGAGCTCCAGATCTGAAGTCAGAATCCTTCAGTCACTTCCTCTTGCTGGGTATCACTTTCTTTTGGTCAAATGGGAGGTGGACTGGCATTTATATTAAAGTCACTAAAAAGTAGAAAAATGGATAGATTTTTCCTTAACGTTATGAAAAATATTTCTTTAAAATAGAAAAACACATCATAGATACACATCAGACGCCATCCCACTTAGAACAAGAGTGTAACCAGAAAAGGTAGTTAGGTGGCACAGTGAATAGAACAATGAGCCTGGAGTCAAGATGACCTGAGTTCAAATGTGGCCTCAGACACTCATTAGAGGTGTGACCTTGGGCAGGTCACTTGACCCTGTTTGTCTTAGTTCCTCATCGATAAAATGAGCTAGAGAAGGACATGGCAAACCATTATCTTTGCCAAGAAAACTCCAAATGGGGTCTCTGAGAGTCGGACACAACTGAAATGACTGAACAACAACAAAACAAAAAAGAAATTTACTGTTATTTGACATGATAATATAAATGTTAGTTATAGCATTGAGTTAAGAATAAGAACAAATCAATAGCGTGTGTTAAGCAATTAATACAAGGCAGTTTTTGGAGGGAATATGTTGGCTGCTCGGGGGATCAGGAAGGGCTTCGTGTGGAAAGTGGTGCTTAAATTGAGTCTTGAGGAAACACATGAATTACAAGAGACAAGGGTAAATAGGAACTGCATTTCAAGCTTGGGGACATCAGTACAAGGGCACGGAGATGAGAAATGGTTAGTAGTGTGTAGGACCAATACAACTAGATCACATAGAATGCGGAGATGAGCAATGTGAAAAGGTTAGATGAAGGCAGATTGGGAAGAGCTTTAAATGTCAAATAGGAGTGTGTATTTTATTTTTGAGGTAATATGGAATCACTGGAGCTCATTGAGTAGATGAGGGACATGATTAGAACTGTGCTTTAGGAAAATCATTTTGGCGACTGTCTGGAAGATGAATTTAAAAAGGGAGAGACTTGAGGTAGAGAAATCAAATGGAAGATTATTGCAATAGTCTAGGTTAAGAAATAACAGAATAAGTATAGGCAGAGAAGATATTAAAGCATCTTTATGTTCAACTGGTCTATTAGTATATTTTTCAAATGGAAGAGACATAGAAATAATAATAAATGGATTGAACAAGATGGTGGGATAAAAGATCAACCCACAAAAATCATTAGTATTTCTGCTATGTGCATATGTGCATATATACACATAATAAACAAATCTAGAAGAAAATGATAGAGAAAATATTATTCATTCAACAACAAAATGTATCAGATATTTGTGCTTGTATATTAGGTATATACAATACTTGTAATGACAACTGTAAACTAATTTTAACAGAAATAAAGTAGGAATTAAAGAACTGGAGACCTACCAAACATCCATGGCTAGTTGTATTCAATACAAAAAAAAAAAAACACTACCCAAATTCATTTTATAATTTAATTGCAATAATAGAATTGTCAATGGGCTGCTTCAAAGAATTAAATTAAGTAATAAAATATATAGAATAGACAGACAAAGGCATCAAGGGAATTCTAGTAGGGAAAAAGGAAGAAGGAAAACTTGTACCACTAGATCTCAAATTATATATAATAGTTATCAAAACGATATGGTAATTGTGGATAGAAAATAGAAAATTAGGTTAATAGAACAAAATAAATAATCCAGAATTAAACCTAAGACATTCAGTAGACTAGTGTTTGAAATCTAAGATCACAAAACATTAGAGAAGTAAATAATTAAAATTATTGGGAGAGTGATTAGTAATAGTGATGCTAAAGAAGAAGAAAAGAATGTCATGAAACTAAAAACAAAAATACACAAAAGAACCAAGGAAGTTTGGAAGGGGAAACAGACAAGCAAGATAGCAGCATGGCAAGAAATGGATTAGATCTACATTTTACACAATATATCACTACTCTAATACTAAATCTCTTGCACCAGTGTTTGCCATTGTTTGTGCTTTGCTGGGTCTTAGTCCTGGATCATCCCCACCATCTGCCTTCTCAATTTCTACTCATGAACTGTTAAACACCATAAGGCAGTCTGACAACTGGGCTGAATCCATTACAAATTGTTATTGAGTGGGGTAATAATCTCAGTTGGGCCCTAACTGCTGTTTAGTGATCCCTTTTCTCTTATTGACTTTCTATTACATTCTCTATAGCAGCTACTCCAGATCTCTTTTCTCTTTAAGCCTCCCCAAAGACTCCGTCCTATTCCTTTCCAGTTGAAGGCTTTATCTATGATTTAACTGAGAATAAAAGATCATCAGTCACAAGCTCCTTCTTCCCTCAAAAGCTTCTTCGTTATCTCCCATTTTCCTCCTTCACTCCAGTCTCTGGTAAAGAGATGACCCTTCTCTTCACTAAGCCTAAGCCCTCTACTTGTGTCTGCTTGATCCTGTCTTCTCCTTTCTCCTCTGGAGCTTGCCCCTTCAGTCATCCCCCCTACTCATCTCCAGCCTCTTCTTGGCTATTGTTTCCTATTCTGTCCTTCCAACAAATATATCTAGGACCTTCCCTTCCTTCAAAAAAGCCTTCCCTTGATTCCACCCCTCCCTCAATCTTTCAAACTGTATCTCTTCTCTTTGTCAGAACCAAATTCAGAAAAAGCTGTCTATATTTTCTCCTTGTAGAGTCATAGAATGTTGGTGTTGAAAGGGAGCTTAGATTATACACAATACAAATTGTGTATAGCTAGCTTTTAAAAAGCTAGACCTGGGAGGAATCTTAGAATGTACAATATAAAATAATACAGCTGGAAAGATTTTTTTAAGGTTCATAGAATATTAAAGTTAGAAGGGTCCTTTTTTGAATTTTAAATGTAAAATGTAATACCTGGAAGAGACCTTTTACATTCTTTTGATATTTGATATTTTCCCCTCTGAATTATCTGATAAAATACTCCTCAATGCTTTCAGGATTATATGGCACCAAAATCTGACTTAGGAGACCTGAGTTCTAGTGTGGGCTAGGAACAACTTTGACAATCTGTTAAAGACTGTGGACCCCTTCTCTGAATAGTATTCTTAAATGTATATAATAAAATACATAGGATTATAAAGAATAACAATTATGCTGACATCCAGTTATCAAAATGTTTTTTATAAAGTTGGTGAGCCCCGTTGTTAGGAACTCTTGAACTAGATGGTCTTTTCCAAGTTTGAGGATAGCTAGGTGGCATAGGGGATAGAGTGCTGGACTTGGGGGCAGGACAGACTGAGTTCAGATTCTGCCTCAGGTGTTCACAAGCTCATTCACACTGGACAAGTCACTTTAACCTCTATCAGCCTCAATCTCCTCATTGGTAAAATGGAGATATTAAGAGCACCCACCTCATGGAGTTCTTGTGAGGATCAAATTAGATAGACAGACAGACAGACAGACAGACAGACAGACAGACAGACAGATAGATAGATAGATAGATAGATAGATAGATAGATAGATATGGATGATGGATGGATGGATGGATGGATAAAGTGAGTGAGCAGCTAGGTGGCACAATGGATAGAGCACTGGCCTTGGAATCAGGAAAACTCATCTTCATGAGTTTAAATCTGGCCTCAGACACTTCATAGCTGTGTGATCCTGGGCAAGTCACTTAATCCTGTTTGCCTCAGTTTCTTCATCTGTAAAATGAGCTAGAGAAGGAAATAGCAAAGGTCACTCCAATGTCTTTGCCAAGAAAACCCCAAATGGGGTCACAAAGAGTTAGACATGACTGAAACAACTGAACAACAACTATATATCTAAATCTGTATATATACACATATATATGTACATATATACATACACACACAGAGCACTTTGCAAACCTTAAAGTACTGTATGAATGCTAGCTATTGCCGTGTTGTTAATGTTCTTTGTGTTCTATAGTCCTTTCCTGTCCTGGCATTCTTACAGTGGTATGTAGACACCATCACAACAAAACAAGTAGCCTCATTTTTCTGGGCAAGAGGATAGAGCATTAGTGTTATGTCACAGAAGCTCCCTTTGGCATTCACCTTGTTCACAGTGCTGGTGTAAGATTTTCAAACCCTCCTTCAAAGGCGATCCTATTGCCAAAGGCTGGTCATTTTTATTATTTGCCAGGTCAGTGGCTCTTACTGGACAGTGTCTTTTTCTCGCCGTCTTGTGCATGTCCTGTGCCTGTGGTGATGTTGTTAGCACATGCTGCAAGCAGGGCCAGAGTTTCAGGCTCACTACCTGCATAGTTCAATTCACTTCATTAAAACCTTAGACTGAATCTTTTCTTTCAGCCAGCTGTCTTGCAGATGGGTGCCTTTGTTCTCAAGTGGGTCCTGGTGGGAAAAGGTAGATGTCTCAATTTAAAAATAACCCTTATTCCTAGATTTAAAAAAAAAAAGAGGCATATCCTTTTAACAGTGGATCCAAAATATCCCCCACTGCTGACAGCAATTGACCTTTGTAGGTGCTTGATAAATATTTATTAGAGGAATTACAGAATCTAAGGACTAGCGGGATGATCTAGGCCATCCCCTAGTGAAGGGGGTACGTCCTCTACGAATGCCCTTTACAGCATCCCTGATGTTATCATCCAGCCTCCTAATGAATGAACCATCTTCATAAAAGAAGATTAAGCTATTCAATATAAATCACCCATAATCCTAGAGCAAGACGCAGAGTATAACATTAATAAGCATGGATAGAGTTGAAGTTGGTAAAAAAAAAATTAGTAATACTTGCTGGGAGGCCAAATCAATTCCATCCTGTTGAAAGCCCATAATAAACCCTTCCTGACATGCAGAATTTCAAAGGCTTCCCCATGACTGCGGAGGGGAACATCCTAACCACTTATCCTTGTGTTCTTTTTTTCTCATCCTGCAAAGGTATCAAAACAGAAGACAGCTTAAACCATTCCCCTGGTCAGAGTGGATTCCTCAGCTACGGCTCCAGTTTTGGCTCTCCACCCACAGGACAGACCCCTTACACCTACCAGATGCACGGTCAGTATGATGATGAAATGCCCCATTTGGTTTGTCTCCAGGCAGTCAGCAAAATCCGCTGTCCTCAGACACCGATAAATCAACTTTAATTTTGGCCAGCCTTAGGCAGAGCCATGGAGCAGGAAAGGTTTGTCTGGGATCTCTTTCTCTCTGCACCTGACAGCCTGCCAGTCTCTGAGGCATAAAAGTCAGGAAATCTCTGAGTGGAAGGGAACTAGAGAGATCTTAGGGCCCTTACAGATGGAGAAACTGAGGTGTAGAAAAGGTAAGTGACTTGCTCAGAGTCACCCTGTAATAATAATACCTAGCATTCTTAAAGGGCTTTAAGGTTGTCATAGAACTATACAAATATTGTCTCATTTGATCCTCACAACAACCCTGAGAAGTAGGTGCTCTTATTATTGCCATTTTACAGTTGAGGAAACTGAGGCAAACACTAGTTAAGTTACTTGCCGAAGGTCACAGAGCTAGCAAGTATCTGAGGCCAGATTTGAACTCAGGTTTCCCTGTCTCCCGTGGCCAGTTCTCTATCCACTGTGGCACCTAGCTACCTTCTATGTTGGAGCATGGGAAATTAAAAAAAAAAAACCAGGCCAAACTCCCAGGCCAGTTCTATTTTCCAGTGCACCATTTTTTTCTTACCTTCTTTTTTTTTTTTACCATCTACCCTCCTTTCCTTCTTTCCTAAATCATTAAATATTCCTTCTTCCTCCTCAACTCTTTGCAGCAGTTGAAAAAGAAGAAGAAGAAGAAGAAGAAGAAGAAAGGTAAAACAGGTTGCTCCAAAAAGCAGCTCTCTAGAGATAAGGTCTAGCCCGCACAGCCCCCTTGTAGAATCAGGGAAGTTTTCTACTCTGTTTCCCACAGGGGCCATGGGAACTTTTCAGGTGATTTTATACAGCTATGACTGTATCAGGAAGTGTGGGCCAAGCATCCCCCTGTGCTGCTGCAGCAGCTGCGCTGTGTCCCAATTAACTACATTCAGACTTAATGCTAATGGCTATAAACTGCTATTGACACAACCCAGGCATTTTGTAAGCCTGGATATATTCCTCCCTAAGTATTTTTTTTTTAAACACAGAACTCTTAGAAACCATGCACATGTGCTTCATATTAACTTTTTTTTTAAGTTGTTCCAGAGGATAAATAAACTCTCAAACTATTCCCTTTTCAGAATGGGAGATGTTGAGCTTATGTTTTAAAAGGGAAAAAAAAGGAATAAAGGAAGTGAGGAAGAAGGCAGGGGAGGGAGAAGGATTGAGATTTGGTTTGAAGGCCAGGAATTCTGTTTGAGAGGGGAAATCAGCTTCCATTTATAAGGTTGGAATGTGTGTTTTCCTTTTGCTGAATAATTAAGGCATAGATTCTCTGACTACTAAAACTAAGGATTCTGGAAGACGGAGGAGAAGAGGTAGAAGAAGCTTTAGCCCCATTGCTCTACAGATGAGCAAATGGAACGGGTGCATGACAAAGACTGACCCACAGTCATACAGAGACCTGGTAGGAGTGCTAGCTTACCCAGGTCTCCTAACCCCCATTCCCCACCCCTACAAGCCAGACTTCTCTGCACCAGCAAGTTCAGGTCATTAATATTCCAAAGAATTGACAGCCACTCTCTTGTGTTGTAGCTTATTTGTTAGTGTGGTCACATAGCTGTGTTTGGATGGGGCCTTTCCTCCCAAGAGTATACGTTAGTCTTACAAACAAAAGCCCTTAAAGCATCAAAAGCCAGTATGTTGTTTCTCCTTTGCTTATATGTTTGTGGGACGCGTGTATGTGTGTGTGTGAGACAGAGACAGACATAGGAAGAAGGGAGGGAGGCAGAGACAGAGAGAGAATATGGGAATTCCATGTGATTATTTTTTTATACAGCCAAAATGTGTGAAGAGGTTTATTTTGTTATGTTTCTTTTAAGGCTAAACACAACTATCATGCATCTGCCCCTAGTGACTCGAGCTAGGCAGACTAGCAAAACCTCTTCCTATGCAGTATGCAGGGAGCAGTCCCAGACTAGATGCTGTCCCATGGAACCATATCTAATTTTAACCCTAATGGATTATTTAGCCTGAATGGTACATGGATTGAGGCAGCATGATGAATTGAGAAGATTACTGGATTTGGAGTTAAAGGATCTGAGTGTAAACCTTGGCTTTGACTCTAACTAGGTAGGTATTCAAGCCCTGGGCAAGTCCTTTCACCTCCTCTGAGCTTCAGTTTTCTCATCTGTAAAATGGGTACATGATACCTACCTCAGTGAGTTGTTATGGGGGAAAATGCTTTGCAAACTTTAAAGTGCTATAAAGGGATACATTATTATATATGTCTGTGTACGTCCCTGTTTCCTCAGTTGCCTTTTCTGATTAGCCACTAAAGGCAGAGCCACTTGGCGTTGTAGGGACAGCCTCTCTCTAAGGGAGATTTGTTTTTCAAGGAACAAAAGACAAAGGAGAGAAGTGCTTCAGGATTGTGGCATTAGCATTCCAGTTTAGAGGATTGACCCTGCCATGGCAGCTGAAAGGCTCCAAAAACAGTAGGAAGTTGGTTACATCAAGAGATGTTTAGTCTCAGGGCAGCTAGGATAGAGCTCCAACCTTGGAGTCAGGATGACCCGAGTTCAAAGCTGGCCTCAGACACTTGACACTTACTAGCTGTGTGACCCTGGGCAAGTCACTTAACCCCAATTGCCTCACCGAAAAGGAAAAAAAAAAAGATGTTTAGTCTCTCAGCACCTGATCTTATAGAGCAGGTTGTAGCAATAATTAATATTAATAAAAATAATAATAGCTAGCATTTACATAGTGCTTTAAAATTTGCAGTGTTATCCCATTTGATCCTCACCACAGCATTGTAAAGTAGTTGCTATTATCCTGATCTTACAGATGAGGAAACTGAGGCACAGAGAATTTTCAGTGGCTTGCCAGGATTTGAAGACAGGTGTTTCTGACTCCCAAATCCAGCCCTCTCTCCACTAGGAATTGAAGAGATCTAGACTCTAGCCTTGGTCCTGTTACTAAGTAGCTATGTGACTTTTAGCAAATCACGTAACCTCTCTGGGACCTCAGTTTCTTCATCTGTAAATTGGACTCCAACTAGATGATCATTAAGGCTCTTCCCTGTCATGCCAGTCTGTGATGTTATCTCATTTAATCCTCAAAGCCCTATGAATTCAGTAGTGCAGGAGTTCCCATCTGCTTTTTGCAACTAAGTAAGATAGGACTTGGTTAAATGACTTACCCAAGGTCTCTCAGAGCTGAAACTTACACACAGATCTTCTGATTCTAAGTCAGGCTCCTTTAACTTTTGTATGATGGACCCTTTTGGCAATCTGGTGACACCTGTGAGCCCATTCTTGGAATAAAGTTTCAAATTCACAAACCCTAAGATAAGAATCCATGTTCCAAGTCCAGCCACTGTTCTTTCTATTATACAGAGTCAGATGGAATCCTTTCCCTGTTTCCTAGAAGAACAGTGGATCTCACTTTCTCTCTCTAGCCAGTCATGAGTCACCTCTCTCTTCTCTTAGGCTGTTCCCTGAGAGGCAGGCACCAGGTTCAGCATCATTATGGTTTCCCATTGTGATTCACCAGTTTCCTTGAGTATATTGGTTTAGATTTCTCCTCTTGTGAGTCTTGCCTTCCCTTGACTTTCTCAGAATACTTGGTCAAGCTTCCTGCTGATCTCTTTCCCTCCCTGATCTTATGCCCACTCCTACTGACTAGACAAGGCATTCTGTAACCTGGCACTGTCTTAACCCTACAGGTTACTCCACATTCCAGGAAAAGGGAATTACTTATTATGCCTTTCACAGGTCCTTAGATTTCCCATCTCCACACCTTTATTCATTCTGTACCCTCTGCCTAGGATGCCCTTTCTGTCTCCATCTCACCATGGCTGCTTGTTGAAAACCTATCCAGCCTTCAAGACCCAGCTCAAATGGCACTTCTTCCATGGAACTTTCCCTAATCCACTCAGTAGGAAATAAATCTTCCTGTCCTTCCTGTATTAGATGTGTACTTATTTACCTTTGCATCTTCTTGTGCATCCAACACCATGCCTTTGCATAGTAGGTTCTTAATCATTGTTTGGAGAATTTCTCTTTGGTACTTTCAGTCTCCTTTGTCTAGAGAGGCAGGGTGGTCCCTCTTCCTAACTGTGACAGTATGATTTGATCATTCCCTCAGCAGAGAAAGCTTGGGATGATAGGCAGAAACAGCTGAAAAGAAAGAGAGAGAGAGAGAGAGAGTGTAAGAATGTGTGTGTGTGTGTGTGTGTGTGTGTGTGTGCGCGCGCGCGCGTTTGGGGGCCAAAGAGCGAACTAAGTTAAGAATAATCCCTAAGAGACTTTTAAAAGCCAAGCTCTTTGCCCGATTAATGCTAGAAAAAAAAAGTGGGTGGTTTTTTCAGGTTGTTTTTTTTTTTTTGAGACATGGAAAAGCAGATGTGGAAAAGCAGAGAATTTGGGAAACATTTTCTTATATTCCCTGTTGGAAAATCCTTCCCTCACCCCTTTTCTCTCTCACCTTCACCAACAAAAAGGGAATTTTCATTAGCAAGAGGAAATTCTGGAGCTGAGAATGTAAGTTTGGATATCTGCATTCGAATTGGACTTTAAGAGCAAAGAAGTCAGATGAGTCATTTTTTTTAACATAAGAAGAATATGAGATAGTAAGAAAAAGTGTAAGACTTAGAATCATGAAAGACCTGGGTTTAAATCCTAACTCTGTGGTTTAAGAGTGGTGGCAAGTCAATTCAGCCATGTTAGCCTCAGTTTCCCCATTTGTAAAATGAATATAATGATACTTGTACTATGTGTCTCATAGGGTTGTTATTAGGAAAGTGATTTGTAAACCTTAAATCACTCTAAAGAGGTGATTGGATAAAGTGGATTCTAATTAGTGGTGGACTTAGGAGGGAACTTTTGTACATAGTGGTATCTTTGGTTAAATAGTAGGGCTTCTTAATTAAAGGACTTATACATGATGAGCTGTTGATAAAAGAAGGAACTGGAAACATGAGAGTATTAGCAAACTGGCATGCAGGGTGGAAACTACTCCACTAACAGGTAAAACTTAGGATAAATTCCCACAGTTGGTGCCATAAGGAGTTACTGGGAGCAGTATAGTGAAAGGGCAGTGGACAGAGAACCTGCATTTTCATCCTGATCCTTTCTCTGATTTTCTGTGTGATCTTGGGTAAGTACTTCCCTTTTCTGGACCTCCATTTCTTTATAAAATAAGAGTTTTGTTGTTCAGTTCTTTCGGTTGTGTTGGACTCTTCATGACCCCATTTGGGGTTTTCTTGGCAGAGATAATAGAGTGGTTTGCCATTTGCTTCTTCAGCTCATTTTTACAGATGAGGAATCTGAAGCAAACAGGGTTAAGTGACTTGCCCAGGGTCACACAGTTATTAAGTGTCTGAGGCTGGATTTGAACTCCTGACTCCAGGCCTAGCACTCTATTTACTAGCTACCCTAATAAGAGAGTTGGACAAGATAATAATGATAAAAATCATTACTATTGCTGCCAGCATTCACATAGCATTTTAAAGTTGGCAAATCATTTTACCACTATCTCATTTTTTCCTCACAATGGCTCTGGGACATAGGTGCTGGTATTATTCCCATTTTACAGATAAGCAAACTGAAACAGATTTAGATTCAGTTACTTGCCCTGGGTTACACAGGTAGTGCACACAAGGTAAGTGTCCAAGGCCAGATTTGAACTTAGGACTTCTGACTCCATATTTAGCACGCTAACCACTGCATCCTATAGCTGCTTCTAGTTTCAGAGTTGTATGGAGCAGACTTAGGAACCAGTGTTGCGCTTTGCATTACTTTATGTAAGCTATTGCTGCCATAGGACCGGACCTCTGGTGGCTGATAGTAAATACTTTTAAGTTAAAAAGTGGCATGACATGGTGGAAAGAACACTAAACCAGGAGTCAGGAGGCCTCAGTTTACCCATCTGTATGGAAGAGGTGTTTGGGGAGGTGGTGCCTAAAATAGATTTAGGTTTAATTTTTCAAGATTAAATACATTTGTTAGGAATTTGTATATGAAGTTCAAATTAGGGTAATTTCATCTGGATTCACTGAAGACAGTCATGATGTAGTTGGTTTGATAGAGGCACACAGGCACATATAAACATAAATGCTGTGTTGACATTGTCATACAAGTAAGGTGTTGGTATTTGGGGGGAAGGAAAAGCAGCCTTGAATTGTGGGTCCTGGAAGCGGAGGTTAGCTGCAATAAATTATCATGCCAGAGTTTTACAGAATGAGAAATGTTTTTCTAGAATAATAAATTACGTTTTAATGTCCAAACCCCCCCTAAAAAAAAAAGAGAGAGAGAGAAGTGTGAGCCTGAGTAACAAAGTCATCTTCCCCTCTTCCCTTCCCCCACTAAACATCTGTCAACTACAAGGACCACAGAGAAGTGTAAATGTCTGATGCCATCTGGATAGGGTACTGCTGCCCTTTATATTGAGAGGTTGTTGTCTCCATATCTGTCTTCCTTGCCTAAGGGATTAGATTCATTTTCAAACCCTCAGCTATTTCTGGAGGGCAGATAAAAGACTGGGTGATGGGAGTACACGACAGAGATGAAGGAACTTTCCATTTACATTTTGACCAGTACCTGGTATTTATAAATGTCTGCTTTGTTGGAGCATTTGTATGGATTAAATATAACAATGAAGACAAAAGTGCTTTGTGTACCCTAAGGCAATGTACATGTATAAGAGATTATGTAATGGTTGTCCCAAAGGTTTTGGTTCAGTTTTTACCTGTTAAAAGTTTTTAATATTAAATTTAATTAGATAGTAATTTAATTAATATTCATAATTATTATAATCTCTTACAATAATATAAGATTATATACAGGCTGTCCCAAAGGTCTTGATACAACTTAACCTATTAAAATTTTTAATATTAATATATTATAATTTGACATTTAATATTAAAAGCTTTTAATAGATTAAAACTGCACCAAGACAGTTGGGACAGCCTATGTTGGTATGGTGAGAGTGGCTTTGGACTTGAAGTGAGAAAGTTTGTGGCCTCTGTCAGTTATTATTATTGACTTTTGTCATATTGATTATCAGTATTAATTATCAGTGTTATCAGTTATCAGTAACCTCAATATTATTGACTTTTATTAAGTCAACAAGATTTATTAAACTCCTCCAAGGACTATACTTAAACACTAGAGATACAAAAAAAGGCAAAAACAAATAATTCCCTGCTCTCAAGGAACTCACCTTCTAATGGAGGGACAACATACAGACAAAAAGTAGAATAAATTGGAGACCATCCTAGAGGGAATCAGCTGAGGCCTAGAGGTTAAGTGACTTGCCCAGGATCACAGAGCTAGCAGCTGTCTGAGGTCACATTTGAACCCAGGTCTTCCTAACTCCAAATCCAACATTCTATCCCCTGCACATTGTGCCCTGGGCAGCCTGGTAAGGTGGGAAGAGCACTATCTTGGGCAGGTTACTTAGTCTCTGCAAGCCTCAGTCTCATCATTTGTTAAATGAAAGGATCAAACTAGATTTTTTAAAGTCCTTTCTGACTCTAAATATGTCTGTATAGTTGGAGAAGTAGGTAGAGCATGTGTAATTAACACCCACCAATAGCTTTCAGATCTGAGACAAAAACCAGTTATTCAGTAGGCATTTATTTAGCACCTACTTTGTGCCTAGTGGATAGAGAGCCAGCCCTTTGTGTTAGGAAGACCCAGGTGCAAGTTCCATCTCTGACATCTACTGACTGTATGACCCTGGTTAGAAGTCCCTTGTCCTCTCTGTGCAGTGAGGTTGAGGAGCAAGAAGGAAAGAGAATAAGCATTTATATAATACCTACTACGTGCCTGGTATTGTGTTAAGTGGTTTACAGATATTCTCTCATTTGACCCTCACAACAATCTTGCAAGATAGGCTATTATCCCCACTTTATAGTTGAGGAAACTGAGACAAAACAGCAGATAAATGACTTGCCCAAGGTCACACAACTAGCAGATATCTGAGGTAAGATTTGAACTCTGGTCTTCCTGACTGCAGGCCCAACTACAACATATCCACTGTGTGCCACCTAGCACAGAGGGTCCTGATCTGCATTGGGAGAATTTCTTTAGATTTCCCTTTATCAGTGAAGTCACAGATCTGTCCCTTCCCCACAGCCTACATGCCAGCACAATAATAAGCACTAGGGTTGAAAGAAAGGCTTTTTGGATAGCGTTTGGCACGTAATTCTGGGTACCATATGTCAAAAGTTAAGCTTATGCTAACGCCAGCAGTGAATTGTGTTTAGCCCTGAAGAGGATACACAGATAAATAAACCCTGGTCCCTGCCCACATAACGTTCACAGTCTAACATCACGGATAAGAGGAGTAAACAAGTACAGATATGATACAAATTAGAACCTAAGTGCATGCAAGGACAAAGTGGCCTATTCATGTTTCAAAGAAATGTGCTGTGTGTCTATAGCTTACTTGTTCCCTTATGGAAAGAAAAAATATATGTAATATATAAATATGTATATTTATATGAAAATGAAAGAGCCACTTCTACCACCACTTTGGGGGTGGGGAAGATACTGTCTATTAATTTTGAAAAGCAAGAAAATGCAGTGCCTGATTTAGGGTACATGTTCCCACCATGATAATTCCCTAGTGATAAAAAAGAGCAGCATGTTCTAAGCCCTCTAGGGCAATATGCCCTTCTGCTCAGTAATTGAAAAGGATAATTAAGGGGTTCAGAGCAGGAGGAAAACATTGCTTCAGGCTCAGAGGTGTTTATTAGGAGGACTCTGTGTGTAGATGCACATCTTGGGGCCTGGCTCAGAGAGAAACCTAAAATGGGTCCCAGGCAAGGTTACAGGATAAATAATTTGCACACTTTCAGCAAAGCAATTTGTTCTGCTTCTAAAGTTTTATTGGAAAGGGGATTGGGGGGGGGAGGGCGGGGAATGAGCCCAAAATTTTTTTTCTTTTTAAGTCTCAAGAAGTTCTTGAGAATAACACTCACACCTAGAGCCATAGAAAAATTCCCCAAGATTCTCCCAGTTTAAAGGTGATCTTTATCAATCTCATTTACACACTGAATAGCCTCCCCAGCCTCAAGGTAGTCAGTGATCTGCTAGACACTAATCCCCTACCTGTAGACCCTGTTGGTTTATTTGTTTGTTTTTATTTCCTTCTTCCATTTATTCAGGTCTGATGCTCTCCTCCCCCTAGCTCAGGCAGTACCAAAATTCATAGATTCATAAACTTGAAGAGCTGGGAGAGCCCTAAGGAGGCATCTAGCCCAGCCCTCTGATTTACAGGATAGGAAACTGAGGCCCAGAGAGAGGACAAGAGGTTGGCCCCCATCACACAGCAAGCTTTCCCTCTCTGCTAATTGCACCAGCTTGTCAGGAATGCTGAGGACTTTTTGTTTGTTTGCTCACTTCTGCGGTGGCTGCCCAGACTCCTTTCCAGAATTTCAGACAGGCATGTGGACCGGGCAGGCAAGCTAATGCTTGGATCACTGTTGCTCCAACCACAGGTTTCTGTTGTCCAAGAGACAGGCTGCCCAACGCAATTGCATAACAGCCTAAACTGTAGCCTGAGGCTCTCTCAGCTGCTGTATTGGGTGAACTTTTCCAGTCTCCTGGCTCCATTGGTCTCTTCTAAAAATTGGAGTTCAGATCGGCAGGCATGATTTTGGCAAATGGTCGTAGGGGAGAACGGGAGGTCCTTGTGGAGAGATTCAACTTGAGAGCCCAGTTTCTTTCAGACTTTTGGAATTCAGTGCGGCTAAAACTCTTAGCTTCCTTGACACCTTATGATCCATCACTGAATCATTAATTGCGTAGACAGCCCGTATCATTGCAATCCAGAAAGCAAAAATTGCATAGACTTGAACAAATTTGTGCTGCGTATTCAAAAGGGGGAATATCACATTCTCCTGTGTTAGCCTCATCCAGCACAGAGATTAGCTTTGACTCTTCTCATGGTAGTAGGGAACGTATTTTTGTTTCTGTTTTGAGGAAGTATACTGAGTTCCTTATTTTTTTTTCCATTACAGTGTGGCAAAAACCGAAGGTTACCTGTTTGCTTTGGTTTGTACAGATTGATAGGATGGAATTCAGAGGACTGAGTTTAACCCAAGAGACATAGAATTTCAGAGCTGGACGGGACCCGAGAGATCATTCCAATCCAATCTCTCAGTTGACACGAGGAGAAAATTGAGCCCCAGACATGGGAAATATCTCGCCAGTGTATTTGTAACTGATTAGTGGCAGAAGTGAGACGAGAACTAGGGGTGTGCTCTCCTATAAATTGTTAGTAATGAGCCTTCACATGTCAGAAGTCAACAAGCACTGCACACAAGGGCTTGATTTGGGTTTTTGGGTTTTTGGGTTTTTTTTTTTTGTTTGATCATCAAGACTTAAGAAAGTGATAGAGGAAAAATGTTAACAATGCAAATTAAACTTAAAAGTGTGTCACATATACGTTTTTTCTGGAGAGCCCCTTGTTAAACATTTACCAACACACCCCAACTAGAACCCAGTTTTTCCAGACATAGAATTCTTCCAAGGTGAGCTGGTGTTTTTGTATTAGTAGTGCTAATGTGAAAGTATTGACTGTTTATTGGAAACAGCATTGGAGCAGGAATCAGGGGATCTGGGTTCTAGTTCTGATCCTGTTCACTAACAGGGCAAGAGTTTTAAACTCTCTGGGCCTCAGATTCCTCCAGGAGTAAATAGAATTGAGGAATGCTTGTCTTACTTGTGAGGATCAGATTAAACAATGGACATGGAAGTGTTTTGCAAAACACTCTCTATGAGAAGATGCAGAATGACTCTCTATCTGTATAATTGTGCGTGTGTGTGTGTGTGTGTGTGTGTGTGTATATGTGTGTGTTGCAAAGAGGCATGACTGGTGTTACCTTGAGGTTTCCTTGTCATGTGGAAGAGATGTAGGGTTCTCAAAGCCTTTGTCTTTGGTGCACGTGTTCTGACAGGTCCTTCCACACTGGACAGGCTTCAAGCATGGGCAGGGAGAAGATGTGTGTGTCTGTAATCAAAGGACCAGCTTTGCTTGGTACAGAGAGACTCCTCTGCCAGAAAGACGGTCTCCAGGAGATGAATTTGGGAAAGGAGCATGGCAAAGACAACTGATGAACTAATGAGCATTGACCAAGGCCCAGAGGGTTGTTGGTCTGCTTACTAGCCTGCTGAAGGATTGTAGTATTAGATATTCCAGATGGAGAACTGTGTAAGACAAATTTGAGGTAGTGTTTTGGTTTTTTTCCCATCTCTCTCTTAATGTGTCAAAAATGGTGTTTGTGTTGGTGAATGTTAGTGCTCTCAGCTGGAGCTATTTCTGTCTTCTGCTCTAAGGAGGCAGTCATATCCTGGAAGTATAGATTGCAAGGGGAAAGAACACTGAACTTGGAATCAGAGATCTGGGTTCAAATCCTCACTTGGCCAGCTGAGTGACCTTAGGGCAAATCGCTTCCACTCTTTTGAGCTCAGTTTCCTTGTCTGTAAAATGAGAGGAGTGGACTAAATCACAGCCAAGTTTCCTTCCACATCAAAGTCTGTGATCCTGTTACCTGTCATCATTAACAATTATTTCCCCAGAGCCCAGGTCTTCCCCTCCAGTCTTGATGGTTGTTTGCATTTCTGTACTTTCTTTCTCCATTCCTATCCCCTTCATGCAGACCATCGTGACAGAATTTTCACTTTACATTTTAGTTACTTTTATGTTACAGTTTTTTGTATGTATTAGTCATATCTCCCTAGTAGACTAGAAGCTTCTTGAAGGTAGGTCCTTTGTCTTCCTCTCTGTATCCCTATCCCATCAGTCCAGGTTGGTGTGAGCAAGTGCTCGCCAAATGTTTGTGGAACAGGGGTAGGGGAGATGGAGGATTATTTTGGCAGTGAAGCAGATAGACTTTTAAAGTTGGAATCACATAGTCATCTAGCATAACTCCTTTGTTGTCCTTTTAGGGAATCTGAGGCCAAATTTAGGAAATGACTTCAAAGGTCCTATTGCTAGATATTGTAGGTGCCGTCAAACCCAGTTTTCTGCACCTAGGCAGGACTGCTACAACTACCTTCACTCGGCTGCCAAGGATTGAGAAAATGACAGACCATCCTGGAATCTTACAAAAGACAGCATGGCACTGCCCCCCCCACCAAGGCAGGGAAACATTGAGAAATCCACCGTGACCCTGCATGGGGTCATCAAAAGGCTGGGCTGAGCAGTGAAAGGGCAGAAGAAGAATGTGCCTGGCGCACCGTCCCCAAGACCACTCGGCTTTGTAAAATTGAAACCTCCCTGGCAGGAGGGGCAGGTCAAGGCTTCTACTTCCCAGCTGGCTTATATTAGTCTCAGTCTAAGAGACTGTGGCGACAGAAACATGCTCCATACCCTGGCAAGTTCACTGAGGGGAGGCCTCCTTCAGGAGGGGTCAAATCTCGCTCTTTACAGTATAAATAAAGGTCCCCTTCCCCTCCTGCTCCCACACATATCAGCACAATATCTCTTTCAAAGATTTCAAAACACTGGAGCAGACCGTGCTAAATTGACTTGATTGTTTTAAAACTAGCCAAAAAAAATAAAATTAAGGGAGTCTCTATCCCAGGTTTCTGTTGCTTCATTGAAGAGCATAGCCCCTGGAGGGAGCCGTGCTCATGACCATCCTAGCTGCCCTGTCTATGCCCCTGGAAGGGGGAAACTTTGATGTTTGGCGGTATTTTTTGCTCTGGGCTTATGTATGTCAAGCCCAAGTTGGGAAGGGGGGTCGTATGCCCTGGAGAGGGGACAAGATAGCAGGATAACTAGGCCCATTTCAGCCGGTGCAATTAGACCAATTAGAAATTGGACAGGTTTGGAAGCATAGGAAGCCCCTAGCTCTCCAGATTCCCCAGGGTCATTAATATGCTCTACCCCAACCCGAGAGTTGAGACTGTTAGATGCTTTCCACCTAGGAGATGAAATAAAGAGTAAGTAGAGTTTTTTAATTTATTTTTAATTATAAATGTAATAGGATAGGAGTAGGGACTAAATTAGTCAATAAGCATTTATTAAGCACCTAGTATTTCCCAAGGATTGTGTGGGGATATAGAGAAAGGCAAAAAACAAGCTCACAATGTCACGGTGTAAAGGTTAAGATATCTCAGAGTGAAGGCATTAAGAAATGAAATCTGTGATTTCATTTTGCATAAGGAACAAGATGAAAGAGAGAAGTCCTTCAACTGAACAGACCTTCTCTGTAACTTGTGGTCTTAGAGAATTGCCCAGGATCATGAAGGAGAAGTCAGGTCACTTTTTTAAGTTCATTCTACCACTGTGTGTGTCAGAGTATTTGAACCCAAGTCTTTTTGGCTCCAAGGCTAATTATTCACTACACTGACTCTTATAAGTGCAATAATCATCGACAAAGATGATCTAGTAAATATACCAGCAAGGGGCAAGATCTCAGCCCAAAGCCCCGGGCTTTCACTTAGAGGCAGGAGTTCACATCCAGCAGACTGGCAAAGAAAACAGTGAGGTTCTGTGTCCCTTCCAGGCCTGCCACAAGTTCTGCCATCTTTGAGTACTTCCTTTCCTTGGTTGGAGAGTTTTTTTGCTTTTTATTGCTGTTGTTTTTTGAGGGGGTGGGGTTTGAAATGTTTTTTAAACAGTGGCCATCAGTGAGTGTACTGCTTTGGTTCTGCTCATATTTTAACACATTTCATCACACAAGTCGTTCCCTATTTCTTCATATTATTTCTTTAGAGTAGCATTCCATTATGTTAACAAACCATAATTATTTGTTATTCTGCAGTTGTTAGGCATGTATAACTTGTTTCCAGTTTTGCTTTTTTTTTAAAAAAATTACAAATAGAACAACTATGAATAGTTTGATAGTAAGAGGCTTCTGTTTTTCCATATTATAATTTCTAAATAGAATCTTAGCAGTAGAATTGCTGGGTCTCAAAAAGCATGACCACTTTGGGGACTCTCATTGTTATATGTTACCATTTTTTTGGTTGTTATTCAGTTGTTTTCAGTTGCATCCAACTCTTTGGGACCCCACTTGGGGTGTTCTTGGCAATAATACTAGAGTAGTTTGCCATTTCCTTCCCCAGCTCATTGTACAGGTGAGGAAAGTGAAACAAACAAGGTTAAGTGACTTGCCCAGGGTCACACAGCTAGGAAGTGACTGAGGCCAGATTTGAACTCAGGAAGATGACTCTACCTGACTTCAGGCCCAGCACGCCATCCACTGCACCACCTAGCTGCCCATATATTACCATACTGCTTCCCAAAATATCTGCATTAGTCCATAGACACACCAGCAGTTTAATTAACAGTTTCCCCAAGAGGCCTACCAACACTTAATTCTATTATTTTAAAAAATATTTTTATTATCCCATTAACTATAAGGTATTTTAAGGTTGTCTTTGTTTCCATTTTTTCTAGTTATTAGGGAGTTTGAGAATCTTTTATTTGATTGTTAACAGTTTTCATTTCCATGGAGTGTATGTTATTACTTTTTCAGCAGTATTTCAGTTTCTTATAGATTTTAGGTGTCAGACCTCTGATATATTTACTTCATAAATCTTTCCCAATCTGTTTCTTTTCTTCTAATTTTAGAAATTTTGTTTCACATTGTGCAAAATCTCTTTATAGAGTCAAGTTCATTAACTTGTCTCCATTGATTTCTCTTTATAATTTAAATAAATATATTGTTCATTTTTTCTGATTTTTTGTTTAAAAAAATGTTAGATCACTTAAAGAGTTCATTATGGTATTTGGTGTGAAATGTAATTCCAAATCCTTTTTTTTTCCTGTACTATCATTCCAGTTTTCCTAGCAGTTTTTATTCAATTCTGTTGCCCATATTTTCCTGTGATGGGGTTGATCAAACATCAATTTTTTATATTCATCAGGTTCTGTTTCTGGGTTCTCTGTTTTTTAATTTCTAGGTAGTTATTATAATAAGTACTTTTATAATATGTTTTGTTATCTGTTAATGCTAAATATCTTTTGTCACTTTCCTTTTCCATAGTTATTCTTGATATTCTTTTTCATCTATTTCTATAAGAATTTTATTATGATTTTTATTTGTTTTTCTGAAATAATCTTTTCCCCAATTTTTTATATTTAAAATTTTGTTTGGTGTAAAATTGCTTAGTTTGAGAAATACTCTATTCATATATTTGTTTGACGAATCTATGAGCAAGAGCTATCATCATCTTGAAGTTATCTTTGTGTAGATTTTTTGTTATGATGCGACTAGAATTATGGACTCTAGAATCAGAAAACTTGGATCTCACCTCTGATGTGACTGTGGGCAGGTCACTCAATCTTTAAAATATAAATAGTAAAATATATATGTATAGTATAAAATAAATATTTTATAAATAAATTTATAAAATATATATATATAGAGAGAGAGAGTATAAAAATATAAATAGTACCTGAAATACCTAACCTCAAGGTTGTGTGACTCAGATCCAATAACATAAACTACTTTGTGAATTTTAAAGCAGTATATAAATGTTAGTTATTGTTGTCAATGCCCAAATATTTGTTGTGTTTTATCACCATCATAAAGGATATTTCTATATACTATGTTTTTATTTTGTTTGGTTGGTTTTTTTAAAGAACAACATTGTCTTTAAAAAAGAAAAATCAGAAATTTTGTGTCATTTTCTTCCTAAAGATGATTTTGCCCTTCCATTTTTGACCTATGATTAAAGCCTTGATATTGCCTAAAGGGCAGTCTTTAAGAGTTCACAATAGAGGCAGCTAGATGGTACAGTGGATAGAGCACCAGCCCTGGATTCAGGAAGACCTGAGGTCAAATCTGGGCTGAGACACTTGACACTTAGTAGCTGTGTGACCTTGGGCAGGTCACTTTGCCCCATTGCCAAGGAAGGAAGGGAGGGAGGGAGGGAAAAGGTCACAATAAAACCAGGGACCCATTAAGTTCCATTGGACTCCTTTACTCCTATTCCATCTCCTCAGCTTATCATCAACAAGTACAATTGTCCCTTTCATATTTCAGGCGTTAGAAGCGCAGCACCCCACTGTGCCATCTGGAATGTCTGCATAAAGTTTTTTTGGCACTCTCTTCGTACCAGAGGAAAAGTCTAAATGTTTTTCTTTTTCTCTTTTGGAGTGTTTATCGTGCCTTATTTTAAAATTCGGGTTATTTGGTCATAAGCTCTGTGTCATCTGCTGACCTTCACCTGTCGTCTGTGGCTTCCACAACACTCCCTCAAAATTCCCATTTCATTTTTTATGCTGTCTCACAATGTATCAGAACTGTGATGAGGAAAGTTGACATGTGGGAGGGATAACTGTACTTATTAAGCTCCTGCTGTGTACCGAGCCCTGTGAAGGCATGGTCTTCACTCTTTTAGAAGCTTAAGTTCCCCTTACGAGAACTAAAATAAGCAAAACAACTGGATAACTGCCCCACTGTTTAAAAACAAAAAACAAAAAGCCTATTGATGGCTTCCCATTGTCGATCAGTTGTTTCAGTCGTGTCCAGTTCTTCATGACCACGTTTGGGATTTTCTTGGCAACAATACTGGAGTAGTTTGCCATTTCCTTCTCCAGCTCGTTATACAGATGAGGAAACTGAGGTAAACAGGGTTAAGTGACTTTCCCAGGGTCACACAGCTAGTAAGTGTCTGAGGCCAGATTTGAACTCAGGAAGATGAGTCTTCCTGACTCTAGGTCCAGAACTTTTATCCACTGTACCACCTAACTACCCCTAGCCTTCCCATTGTCTCCTAGTTGAAGGTCTAAACCAGGGGTGGGGAACCTGCAGCCTCAAAGCCACATGTGGCCCTCTAGGGCCTCAAGTGTGGCTCTTTGACTGAATCCAAACTTCACAGAACAAATCCCCTTAATAAAAGGATTTGTTCTGTGAAGTTTGGATTCAAAGGGCCACACTTAAGGACCTAGAGGACCTTGAGGCCACAGATTCCCACCCCTGGAAACTCTAGCCCTGCATATTTGTTGTTAACATCCACGTGAAAGTACTTTGCAAATGTGAAAGTACAGTATATTCTCCAATGTGGAGCACATATGATTCAAACATTAAGTATTCTAGTGTCCAGATGGTGAATTGGCAACTAATAATGTTTGTTTATGCCAAGGACAGAAACCTTTAAAATGTGGTTTGCTGATGCTCCAATCTCTTTTCTTACAGTGTGCTTCGGAGGGGTAGATTGAGGAGGGTGAGGAGAGGGGCACACTGAACACATCGCTTCAAATCAGCAAATGTATATTAAGCATCTAATACGTGCTGAGCTATAGAGATACAAAAGTAGTTGATATACAACATAGGCTATGCTGTCAAGGAATCTACAATGTAATGTTACACAAATAACTATGCTATAAGGGAGAGTGTGATAAGTGAAGAAGATTGATTCTTGTGGTGGGATAAAGCGGTGGCTGGTTCTTGTTCTGGCTGGCAGCTGTTTCAAATAGTTGGGCGTGGGAGAGGAGCAGAGAGGTGGGGTTATGATGGCAGTAACCAGCCTACATGCCACAAAACAATTGGACCATGTGCCAAACCATGTAATGCTAGGAGATGCATGTGATAAGGGAAGGACAGGTTGGCATTGAAAGTTTCTTCCAGCTCTTAAGATTCAGTGATTGTAGGATTGGTCTGGGCTCATGTACATATATTTTGCCTCACTTTGCCATCCATAGAGTTGCCTGAAACATGGATCAAAGTGATGCAATTGAAATAGATCTGTATAACTCTGTGGTTCTTGTTCTGGGAGACCTTTTTTTAAAGAAGGCTTCTCCAAGAAGGCATAAAAGCTCACCTACAACCCAACCCAGCCATGGCTGCCACTGATCCCCATCACGTCCTATCACAGCATCATGCTTGAAGGGTGGATGTTGTACTTAACTCTACAAAGTGTTTTTACATTAATCTCTTCATTTTGAGGCTACTTCTGTTTTTCCTGGCAAGCTTATTTCAGGGGAATGAAAGCTCAAAGCAGCACTAGAATGTATGTTTCCAACACAGCACTGAGCATAGTGAGGCAAAGCCTCATCTCTCAGGCTTGAGGAAAGAAACTGGTCCAAGTGGAAAGCCATCCCTTGCATGAGGGACGGGCACAGACAAGTAGCAGCTTGTGCAGTGCTGGGGAACTTATCACTCTGAGCCTCTGGTTAGAAGGCTAGCTTTGGGAACCTTCTCAAAGGGAGTGGTCTTTGTTCTGTCTGAAGTCATATCTGAAGGTTGTCAGATGAACCTGATGAATAGAAAAGATTGGTGTTTGATAAACCCATCCTGTAAAAAAGCATTGGGGAATACAGTTTAGGAAAAGCTGCTGGAAAAACTGAGGTAACTATATGACCAAAAACAAAAAAGGGGGGGGGTTTGGATCCACACCTCACACCAAATAACATGATGAACTCTCTAAGTGATCTATTTTTTTAAAGCACAAATACATTAGGAAAAAACGAATAATAGATTTGTCTCAATTATGAAAACATTTTTCATCAATAAAACAGGAGAAATCAATGGAAACAAAATGGATGAATTTCACTTTACAAAGAGATGTTGCATGATGCAACATACTAGCTTTAAAATGTTGTAGTTGTTGAAGTTTCTATAGATCAGAACAGTGCATAGTGAAGGAACACTGGCTCTAGAATTAAAGACTCTGGGTTCAAAGCCTACCTCTGATACCACCTGTTTGACCTTGAGCTAGTCGTTTGTCTTCCTGGGCCTGTTTCATCATCTGTAAAATGCTATTGGGCAAGATGAATTCTTAGGTCTCTTTCAACTCTAGCTATGTGATGATCCTATGATACTTTGGTAAATATGTAGTCATGTTACTGATAGTAAGCCCTAGTAGTACAGGTCCGAAACTACCCCACACTTTCTCTTCTTAACTGGCTCTTGCCCATGGCCTCCCATAAATATTCCAACCTACCTTACCAGGCTGATTTCATAATGTCCCCTCCATGCCCTCCATAGTCCAGCCAAACTGGCTGTCTTGCTATTCTTCACACATAGCATTCCATTTCCTCCGAAAAAATGAAGAGTCAGACACAACTGTCGAAAATGACTGAATAACAGCAGACAAAACAGCAGGAGGTGGGCTCTTTGAACTTGTTTTGCCCTATCGAGGTTCATCTCAGGTTGAAAATGTTTTTCCCAAACTACTGACCTAAAGCAATTTTGTTTAATAGAGATTGTGAGGGAATTCCAAAGAGATGTCAGAATATTTCTTCAGGTTGTGCTGTTTTCCTTCTCAAAAATGTTCAGTGCTTCCCTGTTGCTTAGAAGATAAAATAATCTCTTTTATCTGTCATTAAAGGTTATGTACAATATGGTTCCAGCCTGCATTTCTAACCTTACTTCACATTGCACGATCTGCATTCTAACCAAAATGGACTACCAGCTGTTTCTGTTTCCTCTGTCTGTCCCTCATGCCTAAAATATACTCTTTACTCATCTTTTCTATGAAAAATCTTCCCATTCCTTTAAGGTTCAGTTTAGGTGCTTTCTCTGTGCAATCTTTCCTGATTTCCTCCCATCCTACAGCCCCTCGCCAGTAAGAGGTTTTCCTAGAGTACTTTTGTCATGATTTCTTTTCTGGCCTTATCAAACTCTATTGATATTTTTCTTTAAGTATATGCTTAAGCATATTTAAGTATATACATCTAATAGACTATAAACTTTTTGTGGGCAGGGACTATGGTTTATTTTGTTTTGTTTTTAATTATTGTATCCCCAGCACTTAGCACTTTACATATAGTCAGTATTGAATAAAGGCTTGCTCAGTGGATCCTATGATTGATTATTCATGTATTATATTTATGTAGTGTTTTATGGTTACAAAGCACTTTCGCATACCTAATCTCACTTGATCTCTATAAGCTCTCAAGGTGTAGGAGGTATATATTTTATTATTCTTGTTTTATAGATAAGGAAACAAGAGCTTAGGTTAAATAACCTTACTAGAGTCACAGAGCCAGGAAAGAACAGAAAAAAAAGGCTCAAACCCAAGCTTCCTGTCTCCTGGGCCAGGGCTTCTTCCACCATAGAGGAACATAGAGAGTCTTTTCATCTGAGAAGCCAAACCCTTTGAAATAGAGGACCTTTTTCCTCTTTCTGCAGCATGCAATTCTGCCAACTTGTAGTTTTGTCTGGTGAGTGTTAGGGGTTTAGAGTCAATCAGAACTAGGGACGATTCTCAACTCAGGGCAAGTTTGAGGCAGCCCGGTGTCATAGTGGATGGACCATTGGACTTAGGAAGGCCTAAGTTAAAATCTTGCCTAGGACACTTCTTAGCTGAGTGACCCTGGGCAAATGAGTTAATTCTTCTTTTCCTGTCAGTGCCTCACTTTCGCTATCCGGGAATAATCCCTACCTCACTAGACCTTTCCGAGGATCAAACGAGGCAATATATGTAATGCACTTTGCAAGTCTTAAAGCACCATCTAAATGCTAGCTATTGTTATTATTGTCATCATTCATTGGGAGCCACCGCTGCAGGGTTATGGCAGCTGTTGTGTACCTCTTGGCCTGAAGGACTCATGTTACCACCTTTACTGAATGATGGATGCAGACCTGTTAAAGGGCAGCGATGGGAGCTGAGCTTTGAAGGTGGAGTAGTTCTAAGACCTCACCACAGCCGTTGTGAACAGTTTAAAAGCTCAGCTTGATTCATCTGGACCTATTCTTTTCCTTGTTTAAAACCTGTCTCTGGATAGCCATAGTCTGGAACATACCAACCAAGGCCACCCCTGTCCAAGATTTGCCACTATCAAACCTGCCCCTGGCTCCATGCAGAGGATTGAAGTGAGCTGAGTTGTTCAGCAGAAAGATAGTGCTGTTGGGTAGGACTCTACAAGTTAAAATGGAGCAGGATCCACTCTAGAAAGAGCAAAGACAAAAATTGTATTTTGTTTGCCTTAACCTCGAGGTGACAATTGTGATAGATGCAGGAATTATTGAAGTCTGAAAATAACTAAGAGGTGCCTGGCATAGTGGATGGAATCAGGAAGGACCTGGGTTCAAATCCAAATTCTGTGAGACCAAAGGTAAACCACTTTATCATCTCCATATCCCCAGGCTCTGAGTTAGATGATGCAGTGTGGTTCAGGGAAGAGAGAAGAGGAGTTGGACTCCAAGTAGGGGTCCGTTGGTAAATATTTAACAGCCAGGGAGGGATAGGGAGAGCGGTGGGCTTGGAACCAAGAAGACTTATCTTCATGGGTTCAAATCCAGCCTTAGATACTCACTAGCTTTGTGATCCTTGGTAAATCACTTAACCGTGTCTGCCTCAGTTACCTCATCTGTAAAATGGATTGGAGAAGGAAATGTCAAACCACTCCAGGATCTTTGCCAAGAAAACCCCAAATGGGGTCACAGAGAGTCAGATACAACTGAAACAACTTAACAGCAACAAAGCAACAATAGAGCATTGTTAACATTTTTTCTATCACTTCTTGAGTCTAAATGATCAGCAAAAGAATAAACCGAGCCCTAATTTGTAGTCTTCACCCATTTTTGAGGTGTAAATGCTCACACTGAAAATTTAACAACCCCCACCACCTATGTCAGTTTGAGCTCTGCCACTCACCACAAGCGGGATTTCAAGCAAGTCAGTGAACTTCTTTAGGCTGTAGTTTCCTCATCTATAGAATGAGGGATTTGTACTACATGACCTGTAGAATATTTTTTCAGATCAAAATCTGGAATTCTATGTTACTGGAGAAAGTTGCTGGTCTAGACTATTGGAAATTACAGATCTGGATTGTTGTGACCTTTCCCTTCTCCCCCATCACCACTAAGAAAAAAAAAAAAGGAAAGATAGTAACTTAAACTGTGCAGATTAAAAGAGTTTATTGGAGATAAGAGAAAGATAAAAGCCTAACTGGATATTGCAACTGTCCTTTACCACACACTTCATAATGCTTTTAAAGGTCTGATGAACATGGAGTGAATTATGAATTGTAGCACCAACAAAACATAGGGTTCTGGTAGCTTTGATCTGAAAATTCTGGGATATCTTAAGGGAAGCAGTGTGCTCTCCCATATGAGTTATTACTGGGAATTTCTCTACCCCTCTGGTGCACATGGGCCAGCCAGTGGGAATTTACTGGTCCCTGGATGGAACCATTACTCCTAATGGCAAACAGTTAACACAGACAAGTCTCTAGGCATATGGGTTAAGTTTACATTCTACCTGAGCAAGCCAACATATCCAGTAGAAATGCCTGACAACCATGTAACATTTTATGAGGTTCCTTGCCCAGTAAATGCCAGCAGATGTTGTAGAATTGGGAACCTTATGAGGCACTAGAGTATTGCTTGTGGGAGGTCACTTTGGTGAGCACTTGACCTCTCTATCTGAAAAAGTATCAATTTGGAGAAGGTAATATTTATTACTGGGAAACTTTAGACCAAAGACTGTAAAGAAACTTTCTGGATGGCCACCCCAGTCAAAAACCAGATGTTGGCCATTTACCGTGGTCCCTGTAATATGGCCTCTAGCAAATTTTCACTTGCATGGTTTTTTCTACCAGTGGCCAGTGCCTGTTATAGAGACCAATCACCAAAATGTCTCACCATTGCAGTAGGTGGATGGCTGGTATTGCAAAGCACTGAGTAAATCATCTGCAAGAGAATGCCTTAGGAGAATAGAGTTGCTGTTAAGGAATCAAGAGAACTATCTGGGCACATAAAGAATCTAGAATGAAGCTATGGGAAGGATGGCCTGCTGCATTTTAGCTGTATTCAAACTCATCTTTAATCAGGTAGCTCTAAAAGTGAGTTAAAGAAGTGACATCCATCCTCTGAAATCACCAGGAGAATGAGTGGTGGTGTGACCCACTATCTCTAGTATGTGGAGACTTTACTCTTTCCCAAAGCAAGAAGTAAGAAACCCCATGTGACCAAAAGAAGTGCCCAGTCCTTCAGGTGATGGTGGTAAGTCAGAAGCCAGTTTGGGAAACTAACCTATAGTAGCAGTCATCAAATTTGATATGGACTGGAACTAACCTAGTTCAGTCCTTTATCATCTCTTTTCAAGATGTAGGAAGACTTCATAGAGTGAATAAAGGCTGGACTGGATGACCCCCCAATTCTCTCCAGTTCAGCCCATTGACAAAGTCCAACTTGGAGTCACAGAATCTAATTCAGATCTCAGCTCTGCCCCTTACTACCTTGGACACATAAACTATTTCACTTTTCTGGCCTCAGTTCCCTCATCTGCAAAATCAGAGGGTTGGGCTAGCTAACCTCTGGATTCCTCTCTACTCCTAAATTCCATTCAGTGGGCGTTTATTATGTGCAGGGATGGGGAACCTGCCTCCGCTTTTATGAAGGGGATTTGTTCTGTGAAGTTTGGATTCAATCAAAGGGCCGCACTTGAGGACCTAGAGGGCGACATGCGGCCTCGAAGCCACAGGTTCCCCACCCCTGCATTAGACGCTGTAATAGGAACTGGAAACACAAAGACACGATGAAAAATGGTCCCTACCATTTTTGGACTAACGCAGCAGCAGAATTCAAGTTCTTCTCTCTGCGATTGATCATCCACACACCTGCCAAACTAATCTTCCTAAAGCACAAGCCTGACCATGTCACTCCCTTATTCAGGAAATTTCAATGGCTCCCTACTTCCTCCAGGAGAAAATGCAAACTCTTCAGTTGGGGATTTTAAACCCTTGTGTGATCTGGCTGCAACCTACCTTTCTAGTCTTATTGTACATTCCACCCCACCCCCCACTCCACATTCTCCTTATTCTACCAAAAGTGGCTTACGTGCTCTTCTCTGAATTTAGCATTACATGTTCTCCCTCTAGTGCCTTTGAGTGGAGCAGCTCCTGTGCTTAGGATGCATTCCCTTCTCTCTCCCTTTCCCTCTGTCTCTCTTCCTCTTTCCGTCCTGTAGAACCCTTAGCGTCTTTCAAGGCTCAGCTCATGTGTCATCTCCTACAGGAAGCCTTTACTCAACCTCTTAGTTATCAATTAGCGTCTTTCAAGGCTCAGCTCATGTGTCATCTCCTACAGGAAGCCTTTACTCAACCTCTTAGTTATCAGTGCTCATTCCTTCCTCAAATGGCCACATATAGATAGAACATAGATACCTACTGGTTTATATGTTCTATCTGTGTCTGTTCTCACCATTTACTCCCACCAGAATGTAATATAAGCTCCTTGAGTGTAGGGATCATTTTTCATTATGTCTTTGTATCTCCAGTGTCTATCACAGTGTCTAGTGCAGGGGTGGGGAACCCAGAGCCTCAAGGCTACATGTGGCCCTCTCAGTCCTCAAGCGTGGCCCTTTGAATCCAAACTTCAAAGAAATAATAAATAATATAAATGTACAAATAAATAATAAAAGGATTTGTTCTGTGAAGTTTGGATACAGTCAAAGGGCCATGCTTGAGGACCTAGTGGGCTACATGTAGCCTTGAGGCCAAGGGTTCTTCACCCCGGGTCTAGTGTATACCAGGCACATAACAAATGCTCATTGAATTGGATCATAAATTTAGAAATAGAAAGGAATCCAGAGGTCATCTGGGTTGGGCTCACCCCCCTTATTTTGCAGAAGAGAAAACTGAGACCAGAAAAGGGAAATCATTTGTGTGTCTGAGGTCACACAGGTAGTAAGGGGCAGAGCTGAGATTAGAATTAGGTTCTGTGACTCCGATTTGGATTTTCTTGTCAGTGGGCTGAATTGGAGAGAGAATTGAGGGGTCTTCTAGTCCAGCCTCTACTCGCTCTATGAAACCTTTCCATATCTTGACAAAGTGGTCATCTACCACCATCAAAAACCTCCAGTGATGAAACATCTAAGACACCATTCATCATATTTTTTATAATCAATGTGCCACCACAGACACATACCAAGGCTTCATCTTCGTCTTCTGACACTTCTGAAGAGGAGGGGAAATGAAAATTGACTGAATTGTCCTCTGTCATAGAACTTGTAAACAAAAACTTAGATGGTAAAAGAAAATGTACAGAATATGGAACCAAGACCAGGTTCTGTCCAACAGAGGATGACTAGAATGGTGTGCTGTAGAAAAAGAGGGTCAGGAGTGCTAATGCTTAGATTATACTGAGACTAGTGAGGGAAGCTAAAGACCATAAAAATGGTGGTGGTGGTGGTGGTGGGGTTGTTTTATTTTGGTATGGTTTTAGCTATATTGGGAGACAAAGGGGAATAGTAACTGTCAACAAAGAGAGAGGACAGGTGCACAATTATTTTGCTTGACTTCTCTACCAAGTAGAATGACCTTTGCACTGGAAATGACAAAACAAAAATTGCTAGCAAGGAGTTGACACCCAAGATAAGCAAGGAATTAGCTGAAGAACACCTAATTGCCCTTGATGAATTTATATCACCTAGCTCAGATAAACTGCATTCTTTGGGACTGAAAGAACTGACAGGTGGGACTACTGAGCCACCATTAGATATATGGGAAAGATCATGGAAAACAGAAGTACTCCAAGACTGGATGAGGGGAAGTGTCCTGATTTTCAAAAAAGAAAAGAAATAGAATCTACAAAATATAAACAAATGATCTTGACTTTGGCTGCTGAGAAAATTCTAGAACAGCTCATAAAGAAATGGTTGGTGAACATCTAGAAAGGAAGGTGATGAGTACTAAGAGTCTGTATGAATCTTGTTCATGCAAAATTGGTCATGCTGGACTAACTTTATTTCCATTTTTGACAGGCTTACTAATCTGATAGAGGAGGGGAATGTTTTAGATAGAGTTGACATAGATTTTAACAAAACTTTTTTTTACAGTATTTCATACTGTTCTTGTGGAAAAGATGGAGAAGTGTGGACTAGACAACAAGATGGTTAGATGGATTCAGAATTCATTAGATGGCTGCATTCTAAGTATTCATCAGTGATTCAGTGTCATTGTGGTAATAGGTCTCCAGCCCCAGATCTGTACTTGGACCCATGCTATTTGATATTTTTATCAATGGCATTAAGAAAGGCATAGATGGCATCAAATTTCCATATGATGCTAAGCTCAGATTTAACACCTTGGATAACAGTTGGGATCTGAGAATTTGATAAGCTGGAGCATTGGGCGAAATCTAATAAGATGAAATTCAGTGAAGATAAATATAAATTCTTACACTTGGATTTACAAAATCTGCTTTAGCATACAAGATGCAAGGTGGGGGGAGGCATGATTAAAAAGCAGCTTATCTGAAAAAAATTTAGGGTTCTTAGTAAACTGCAAGCTCAATATGTTAGTGTGAGGCAACAGCCAAAAAAGTTAGTGATCTTTGGCTGCCTCATTAAGAGAAGTGTAGCTTCTAGGACTACAGAGGAGATAGTCCCTGTGTATTCTGCCCTTGTTCCACTTTATCTGAAATATGTTGATCTGTTCTGGGCATTATAATTTAAGAAGAATATGAATGAGCTGACAAGTGTCCAGAGGAGGACAGCCAGGGTGATAAAAGGCCTCAAGAGAACTGGAAGTGTTTAGCCTGGAGAACAGAAATTTGAGGGAAGATCTGATGGCTTTCTTCAAGTATTTGAAGGGCTGTCCAGTGAAGGAAGGAACAGATTTGTTCTGCTTGGCCATAGAGGACAAAACCAGGAGGATTTACAAAGAGGCCGCTTTAGGTTTAAGGCCAGCAAAACTTCCTGACAGTCAGAGCTGTCCCCAAGTGGAATGGACTGCCAGGAGTGGTGAGCTCCCCCTTCATGGAGATCGTCAGGCACTGGATGGATGACTGCTAGTTGGGGATCATTGTTGTGGAGATTCTTTTGGCTGTGGTGTTGACTAAATGGCCACTGTGGTCCCTTCTAACTCTCAAAACTCTGCAGTTCCTTTTACTTCTCCCATTTCATCTCCTCTCCCCCCATTTGCCTGTGTTCTCCACTGTTCTACTCTCTGCTTCCCCATCAAATACAGTTTTCTAGCATCTTCTTTTGGCTTAGCCTTAATTTTCTAATTCTGAAGCCAGGCATCAATGATGAGTACACAGGCGTTTCTTTTGGGACTTGGGAGTGCAGTGTCTTGGACCTATTTGCTGAAACCCATTCCCCATTGAGATTGTATATCCTTAGCCCAGACCATGTCTTACTGGCTGTGAAGCTTTGTATTTTACTTTCTGTTGGAGTGAAAGGGGAGTTAAGGGATGAACCCTGAGGAGACGGCCTTTGGCTGATACCAAGGAAGTTTTGGATTTTTTTTTTAATCCATAGAGCTAATAATCCCTGGTTTAGTGGATTCTTTTGCCTACTTTTTAATATTTCGTGCTGTTGACACCTTTTCTGGCTGTCCATTTAGAATCATAGAATATTAGAGCTGAAACTAGTTAGTGTGGTACACAGGGAAAGGCAAATGAAATACTTTCTTAAGAGAAAGAGAATAAGGGGGGCAGCTAGGTGGTGCAGTGAATAGAGCTCCAGCCTTGTAGTCAGGAGGACCTGAGTTCAAATCCAGCCTCAGGCACTTGACACTTAGTAGCTGTGTGAACCCTGGGCAAGTCACTTAACCCCTATTGCCTCACCAAAAAATAGAGAGAAAGAGAATAGTATTCTATCACTGGGATTCTTCAGACAGAGGCTGGATAACCACCTAGGATGTTGTAGGTAGAGATTCTTGTTCAGGTATTGTTGGACTAGATGACCTCGGAGGTCCCTTCAAACTCTGAGGTTCTTAAGCTATACGCAACATAACAGTTTTCTCAGTGCTAGGGGGGGAAAAGTGTCAAAATTAGAGGGTATTTCGGTGGCATAGTGAATAAAGCACTGGCTTTGGGGTCAGGAAGACCTGATCTTGCATCAGACACTTGTTAACTGTGTACCCCTGGGCATGTCAGTTAACCGATCTTAGCCTCAGCTTCCTCATTTAGAAAATGGGAGTTTTATCATCTATAATATCTTTGAACCTTAGTTTCATCTATGTAAATATATTGATGGCACCTACCTCACAGGGCTGTTGTGTGGATCAAATGAGATAGATAGATTATAGATAGATAGATAGATAGACAGACAGACATATATACATATGTACATATATATTTGTGTGTACACACACACACGCATACACATGCACACACACACTCTACCAGACCAAATAATAATCAAGAAACTCATTGAGAAACTAGTGACATTTTCCATTCCAAAAGTACACAAAAAGAACCAGAACTCACAGACTACAGGAAAAGGGGTTGCCAATGCAAGCAGACAAGTCCCAGTGTGATCATAGGAGATTCAAAGAAGCATGTAGCCTGTGTTCAGAGGAATCAAGAGCAGGTTTCCCCAAGAAAGTTCCAGGGGGGAGAGGAGTCATAGATGAGGAGAAACTGTATTTTAGGCATGGGGGATAGCCTTTGCAGAGTGTCTTGTATGGGTAGGAGAGGTTGGTTGGAACAGAATATATGAGAGGAAGTTATATGAAATAAGAGGCAACTAAATTACCCAGGGGGTCTGGAGTCAGGAAGACCTGAGCTTAAATCCAGCCTCAGACACTCACTAGCTGTGTGACCCTGGGCAAGTCACCTAACCTCTGTTTGCCTTGATCCATAGGAGAAGGAAATGGCAGATTACTCCAGCATCTTTACCAAGAAAATCCCATTTGGGGTCATGAAGAGTCAAGCATGACTGAACAGTGATATGAAATAAATAATTCAGAAAGGCAGACTGGAGTCAAAATGTGAAGGCCTTTAAAATCCAAACAGAAGTATTTATATTTTATCCTAGTAGTAATTGGGAGTCCCTCCTTCTTTGGCAGTGGAGTTATATAATTAGGCATGTACTTTAGCAAGGTTATTTTGACAGCTATGTGCAGGATGGTTGGAGTGGTAAAAGGCTTGAAGAGGGAGACCTACCTGGAGGCTCTTCCAGTAGTTCAAGTGAGAGGCCATTAGGGCCTTAACTGGGTGGTTGGCCATGTGAGTAGAGAGGAGATGGTGGATGTCAGAAATGCAAAAAAATCAGTAGGACTTAACAAGTGATTGAATATAATGAGTTAAGGGAAATGTGAAGAACTGAGACTGGTTCTAAGGTTGTGATCTTAGTGAGCAGAAGGATGCCATCAGTAGAAATAGGGAATTGGGGGAGAGGGAGAAAAGATTATAAACTTTGTTTTGGACATGCTGAGTGTGAGATGCCTATGAGACATCCAAGTAGAAATGTCTAGCCAAAAATTGGAAATTTTGGGACCAGAATTCGGGAGAGAGGCAAGTCACCTATCTATAGGTGGATCTGGGAGTCATCTGCATTGAGATAATAATTGAGCCCACAGGATCTGATGAGACCCCTAGGGGAGGGGAGAGAGAGAAAAGAAGAGAGTCCAGGACAAAGCCCTAGGTAAACACCCTCCCTTGGGGACAAGACATGGGAAGCTGACAGGATTCAGTTAAACAAAAGCTGAAACATAAGAGAGTATCCAGAAGGAGGTGGTTAAGAAAAGTGTGATCTGAGAAAAATGATCATAGGAAACATTGAAGAGAGCAATTTCTGTCAAGTAATGAGGTCAAAAACTTTATTGTAGAAGGCTGAGAAGTAAGGGAGAGATGATCAGGTGGGGGCAGTTAGTGTAGATAAATTGTACTAGACTTTTGGCTATGAAAGGAGAGAGGATGAGAGGCGAAAGTGATAATAGGGTTAGAGAGAGGGAGAGAGAGAGAGAGAGAGAGGGAGAGACAGAGAGAGAGAGAGAGAGAGAGTGTTTTAAGGTGAAAGAAACCTGCCACTGGTTTGGATGAATGCAAGGCTAAGAAAACTCTCCCAGGTTGTTTTGTGATGGGGGGGGGCAATAGAGAAAGAGCCAATAAATGGGGAGGTAATGAATGGAGGAGGGAGGAATGTTAATGATGGAAGAAGAAAGCTACCAGAGGATTTGAGATCAAGGGTACGATTAAAGGAGTTGGCCTTGTCATGGATAAAGATCTCATCTGTGCCAGAGATAGAACAAAGGAGGAACGAATGGAGGTTGACATCAAGGGGCTTTAGGGTATAGAGTAGGAGGGAAGGGAGAACTTACAACAGAGAACCTATTTTCTCAGTAAAATAGACAGTTACATTCTCTTAGGAGCACAGCACAGGAAGCTTGAAGAGAAAAAAAGTCTGAAATATCTGCTATGCAGAGTGTAATAAAGTATCCATCAGAGAAGAAGAAAAGGATTTCCATGTATAAGTGAGAACCAACCTGAGGTTTTTGTTGTTGAGTCGTTTTTCAGTTGTGTCAGACTCTCTGTGACCCCTATTTGGGGTTTTCTTGGCAGAAATACTGGAGTGGTTTGTCATTTCCTTCTCTAGCTCATTTTATAGATGAAGAAACTGTGACTTGCCCAGGGTCACATAGCTAGAAAGTATCTGAGTTTTGAACTCATGAGGATTAGTCTCCCTAATTCCAAGCCCAGTGCTGTATCTACAGCACCACCTAGATGCCCCCAACTTGGGGTTAGAGGAAGAATCCATTTGTAGTAGACCTAGCCAGCCTGTGATATGAGTCCTTTAGCAGTATGAATGTGATGAATGAAATGTGGGACTACAAGGAAAGCTTGTTTAGGGTTGGGATTTGGCAAGGCAAGAAGAGTGACAGAACCAGAAGGCCAGGCAGTAATCTGTGGTAAATGGCCAGAGACAGGGATTGGACCCAGGATTTCATTGTAACTGAGGACTATCAGATGAAGAAATGCACTCCATCAATACAGGTTACCACATGTCCTGCGGTTTATAGTCTTAGATTATAGCCTAAGATACTGAGAGGTCAAGTGATACCCAGCCAGTCAGAGGCAAGACTTAAGAACAAATCTTCCTGCCTCCAAGGCCAGCTCTCTATCCACTTCAGTATGCGAGTGTATTACTAAAGTGACAGCTTTGGGGTCAAGGCTACAAATGGAAAAAAGTGAACCCAGAGTAAGAGGAGATGGACTAGGAGAGTGTGTGTATATACACACATATATACGTGTGTGTGTGTGTGTGTGTGTGTGTGTGTGTGTGTGTGTGTGTGTGTGTGTGTGTGTAAATAGCCTCTGAACTGGCTATCCTCCATGCCTGGAATGTACCCTCTCCTTCCTTCCCCCTTACAGAGTCCCTCTCTTCCTTTAAGATATATCCCAGGCACTGTCTTCTGAATGAATTCTTTTTTTATCCCCCCACAATTGCTAGTGCCCTCCCTCCCCAACTGCTTTGTATTTACCACTTTTATGTTAATATTTATTAACTTTATATTTATGCTATGGATACATATGTGTGTGTGTGTGTGTGTATATGTATATATGTATGTGTGTATATGAGTGTGTGTGTGTGTATATTCCTGTCCTCTATTAAAACATAAGTCTACTATAGGTAGGGATTGTTTTATTCTTTGAATCTGTATCCCTTGTGCCTGGCACACAGTAGGCTCTTAATAAATACTTGTTGATTGACTCACTGTGGAGTGAGTAGAGAGCACAGTGAGGATGCACAATAGGTTTAAGAGAAGTGAGGGGAAAAAAGAAAAAAAGTTTTAAAAAAAGAAGTGAGGAAGAGGGAAAGGTTGAAGTTTAGGAGATTATGCTCAGAGGAGGAAATTTCAGACCTTCATAAGGGAGGCAGAAACACAAGTTGAAAAGGTACCAAAGTAAGCAGCTGCCCTGTCTGCTCCCATTTACATGCTACTGAGCACTGAACAGAAATCACACAACTCGGCTGACTGAATCTGCTGGAAATTGATACCTGTTCTCATCATGTTACCTAGGCCCTCACTGATGCATGGCGATATTCTTACTCTTCTCTAACTGACTTTCAGTTGCACTCCCCACAGTGGACGTTTCAGACTTTCTCTTTTCTCCTCAAGCCTCTTATACCCGAGGCTCAGAACCCACCACCTCAAAACCTCTAGATGTCATCCCCCATTCTCTCCTCCTTTGCTTTGTTTGATCAAGAATGTGATCACCCCCGTGGGTGAATGAAATAGAGGCAAAGTGTGAGCTACAGAAATCAACGGGACAGATGAACTGAAGGCCAGAGGGTCTGAGGGAGTATTTGTGGGCTCGTGTGTGTGTGTGTGTGTGTGTGTGTGTGTGTATAAATCCCCAAGTGGAAAGGTGATTGGGATTGAGGTGGAGAATAAGCCTGTGAACTAATAAACTCCTTGAAGAAGGCAATAGAATGAACTGGGAAGCTGTCAGATAACTGCAACCAGGCTATGTTGATCCAGATAGATGGAGTGAGACATGAATGAGTGATAGAAGAAAGATCCAGAAGTGGGGATGGGGAATAAGCAGTATGTGGGTACTCCTCAGCCTCACCTTATATAGGAGGGGCATGACTAGAAGGGAACCCTGTACTGAAGAGAGTAACCAGGTAGGTGTTGCTTTATCATGAGAGACCCAGACTCTATTCAAATATTCATCTGGATGTGTACATATAGAATATAGAATATAGTATGGCTGTGACCCTGCATGGCAGAGCAATGTTTATAGCCCAGTGTATCTGAAATAGTTTCTTCCAGCATTCAAATTGTTTTATTACCAGTTAAATGTTCTTTAAGCTACCTGTGAATGAGGCTATTGTGACATTTAGCAGCTGATGTGATTAAAGGCAGATGTGTCCCATGCTTGCATATGGAGAAGATTCAAGAGGCTCATTTTGTGTTTCTGATTTTAGGAGTCTGAGGCAAACTAAATGACATGGCCTTCCCAAACAGTACCACATCACCTGCTGATACTCTTAGAGTACAACTCCATGAACATCTCAGGGCTGAGGCTCAGCCTGGTGATAAGGCTCTGCTCTGTGACCCTGTACAATTCACTTACCTTCTCTGTTCATCACTTCCACCATGGAACTGAGTAGTAAATCACACCTGTATAATGCTTTGTTTTTTCTGTTCCTTTCCTCACTACATTTAGGTCAGATGAGGAAGCTGGAGCCCCACACTCTTACGTAATTTGCCCATGAGGGCAAGTGTCTGAGATGGAATTTGAACCCAGTTCTCCTGATGCTCTGTCCACCAAAGTAGTTATGCCATCCATCTGCCTATTACTAAGATAAATCTGGATTATCACAATAAGATAAGAGTGAGGTAAAAAGAAAGCATTCTAGATGGAGATGTCCAGAGAAGACTATTCAAAAGAGGCATCATAGTGTAATGGAAAGGGCACTGAACTAGGAATTAGTATACTTGGATTCTAGTCATACGTCTGCTAAGTCACCCTGTGTTGTTCTTTGCTGTTGAGTACTTTCAGTCATGCCCAGCTCTTGGTGATCCCATTTGGGATTTTCTTGGCAAAGATGGTGAAATGGTTTACCATTTCCTTCTCCAGCTCATTGGACAGATGAGAAAACTGAAGCAAACAGGATTAAGTGAGTTGCCCAGGTTCACACAGCCAGTAAGCATCTGAGACCAGATTTGAATTCAGGTCTTCCAGACTCCAGGCCCAGCACTTTATCCTCTATGCCACTTAGTTGCTCAAGTCACCCTGTGACCTCAGAAAAGTCAGTACCTGTTATCGTCTGCACCTTGGTTTCTTCATCTGTTGAACGAGTGGATTGGTGGTGGTCTTAATGCTCTCTCAGTTCTCTCCCAGATTGGAAAAATTCTATGAAATCTACTATTATACCAGCTGACTTCACCCTTCTGCTTGTCAACTACAAGGCATTCACTGTGTATTGTCTTAAATTCCATTGTAAGTTCCTTGAGCGCAGGGACTGTCACTTTTTAGCCTAGTTCCTGGCATATAGTAGGCACTTAATAAATGTTTATTGAATTTAATTGTAATGTTACTCTCAAATCATTTGAATATTAGCTCAAGCAAGATTAATCAACAAGTGTTTGTTTATGTCTGTTGTGAGCCTAGGACTATAAAAAAAAAATGGGCTGGAGTGTGGTCAAAAGAATGTGGAGCCCAAAGACCTGAGTTTTTAGTTCCAACTTTGTCACTCACCACCTATGTCACCCGGGCAAGTAATTTTACCTTAATTCACCTCAATTACCTCATCTGCAAAGTTGGAGAAACAATAGACAACTTTCTTCCCTTAAAGGGGAATTGTTCAGAGAGGGTTTTATAAATGATAAAGCAGTGCGTAAATGTCAACTGTTACTACTACCAGCTCCATGAGGGGAAAGATGAAGTTTTATTTATCTTTGTATCTTCCCTCAGTGTCTAGCACTGTATGCTGCATGTATTAGGCGCCTAATAAATATTTATGGAATGAATGAATGAGAAAAATTAACGTAAGGACATCCCAAAGCCAAACAAAATGATTTTTAAAAGTATCTTCTCTTGCAGATTACCTGTGAAGCTTTTCTCCCTCTGTTAAACACACATAATTGAAAGGAGTTTATTTGATTGTTTTCTTTTCTACTTCATGAAGTTTTGTTCCTCAAAAGTTTCAGCTGTGCTAGTGAAGGCCAGTCTGGGTTTGGATGGAGGTGGTCGTTTTTGTTTGTCCTTTGCTCTCAAAGAGGAGCAATGACGTCAGGAATGTGATGTCTTGGTTTGCAAATGAATTGGATTTAAGTGAGGCAGAGCTGTGCAAAGTCATCAGCCTCACTCTCTCCTCCAGAGGCATGGGGGTCCAGACATAAGCCAAGATGACTGGAGATGACCCTGCATTGGATAGAGGCTGGGAAGGAGGAAAGAAATAAGAATTTTTTAAGTGCCTACTATGTGCCAGGCACCGTACTAAGTGCTTTTACAAATATCATCCCATTTGAGCCTAAAAACAAAACTGTGAAATAGGTGCTATTATTGTTCCCCATTTTGCAGTTGAGGAAACTGAGGCAGATGGAGGTTAAAGGACTTGTTCAGAGTCATACAGCTAGTAAGTGTCTGAGACTGGATTTGAACTCAGCTCTTCTTCCTGATTTTTAGGCCCAGATCTCTATCTACTATACCATCTAGCTAATGGGAGAGTATCCCAAAATATTTCATGCTTGCTACTGCTACGCACTTCTTGGAAAGGGGAAGGGTTGGCCACAAAGTCTGTGAATACAGCCGTCACCCAATATTAAAGGGAGGCATGAATCCAGGGGATTAATAAACACTTCTTTCCCTTGCCTCCCCCCTCCTAATCTCTGACTCAGCCACCTTCTCTTGAGTATTTACAAAGTGAAGAAAAAGCAGGGAAGAAAAGACACCAAGTCATCTAACCCTGGCAGAGAGTTGGGGCACATTCTATTGCAAGAAATTTTTTAAGCCAAGTTTCCCAGAAAGGAAAGTTACCTCCTTAGAGCTTACTGGCTTGCTTGCTTGCTCACTCACTCTTTCTTTTATGTAGATATTTTTTGAGCTGTTTAATCCACCATGTAGGATCTGGTCTTGAATTTGCTAGGCGACTGTGAAGTTGCCCTCTGTGATTACACAGCTGGTACAAAGTTCACTGTGAGTTCATTCCAATATTGCAGGTCCTCTGCCTTTTATGTAATTATCTCTAATCGTTTGGAAAACAGGAAGACACAGTATCATGTGCAAGAATCGGTGCAATAAACGTTTTCTCTTCCCAATTTACACATAGAGTGTCTCCCCGGGGGACCCCGGCCCCCTGCTGACAGCTTTAATAAAAGATGATGGATTTTTTCAAACTGACAGTGTAGAAGAATCGAAAATTCCCATCCGTATTGTTTTCAGCATCGGTGTACAAGAGCTGTTTTGTGTTCTCGGGAAGTTGTTAGTATTTGCCTGTAAGCAATGGGGCTCTATTATTTTCCCTCTGTTCAGAAAAGACTTCTCCAGGATTCTATCCAGCCTGTATAGTATTAGGCTGTTAAATGGCATACAAAGGGAAAACAGATTTAGAAGGAACAAAAAGGAGATAGAACTTGGAGAAGCAAGAAATGTTTGGCCAACTCCAGGTACACTCTGGCATTTCAAGGAAGCCTTGACATTTGTCAAGGGGGGGGTCAAGACCTATGAGAGAGGAGAATGCTTTGGCCCTTAAGATCTTAACTTGCCCAAAGCTTTAAACTATTACATTACTCTTCTAGTTGGTGATCAAACTAGGAATGCTGTGAATTGGAGTCATAGAATTTTATAACTGCAAGGAAAGACCTTAGAATACAGAATGATGGAGCTGGAAGGATCTTTAGAGACTGTCTTGTCTTGCCTCCTCATTTTGTAGATGAGAAAGCTAAGGATCAGTCAGGAATTGAGTTTCTGTAAGTCAGTCTCTTGGAACCCAGGGTGTGATTTTTGTTTATTTGTTTGTTTGCTTGTTTTTAGGGTCTCCTTCTGAGGAATTGCCTTTTCTGATATCAGCCCTCTGAATCCCCAGCCCCCTTCTGTGTACCCTGACCATCATAAGGGGGGTGAGAACATAGATGGAGAAGGTGCCAGTATTTGGCATTCCAGGAGAATCCTCAAAGCAGTGGCTGACTGCCTGACCTCGCTCAAAAAAAAATGCTTAAAGGGCCACATGTGATGGCAAATTAGTTCTGGGGCTGTCTCCCCTGTCCTCACCCCCTATGTTTGTCTTTGGCACGAGATATATTTCTCACTGCATGTGCTTTGTGACTGCACTTGGCTAACTGAAGTTTGTTCAGCTGTCCATTCCCCAGCTAATCCAGCGTCTTAAAATAAAAACAAACAAGAGGATATTTTGGAGAAAGGATACCAAGTGAAGACACTGAGGATTATTTGTTTCTAAACCCTGGCTAAGCAGCTCTACATAGAGCTGGTCCTTTTCTTTCAGAAAGAAAGAAAATGAATCTAGTAAAGGGAAGAAAGAGGCCACAGAGACAGATAAGACAAGTTCACCTTTGCGTCTCTTCCCAAGGGAATAAGATGGGGAGGACCTCTGCTTTGTCAAATGGAAGGGCCAACTGGTTACCATAGTGACTAAGCTAGAGCCAGCCAGCTTTGAACTGAAGGGACTGGCACATTCCTTCTAGCCAACATGCCTGGGCAGCCCACAGAGAGTAGTATGGTACTCCAGCATGCTTTGCTACATTGGAAGAATTCTGTGGGTTGTCCCCCAACACGAAGTACTCATTCCAGGAAGTAGGAGAGGGGACAGTGTCATGTTCAGGGCTCCTGTTTGAGCCCTGGGAAGATTGCCTGTGGGTGCAGCTGCTATTGAAGATTCTTCTGGCTTGAGTGGGATGTGGGCCATCTTCCATCAGACACTTGCCTAGAGATGTAGGTACCTTCTTACCACATTTTTCTTTATATTCTTGCCGTCTCCTTCCTTATGGCAAAGGCTAGCAGGAGTTTTACTGATTCAGTGATGATTAAAAATAATAATAGTAATAACAATGAAAAGACCCAAAGATTGGGAGTAAGGGGAACCGTGTTGTAATGCTGCCTCTCTCACTGACTACCTGTGTGACCTGGGACAAGATCTTTCCCCTCTCTTTGCCTTAATTTCTCCATCTATGAAATGAGAGAGTTGGATTTGATGATCTCGAAGGTCCTGTTCATCTCTGAATCTATATATTCTATGAGTACTTTATAATTTCATATAAGTAAATTCATTCAGGTAGCTAGATGGCACAGTGGATAGAGTGCCAGGCTTAGAATCAGAAAGGTCATCTTCATGATTTTAAGTCTGGCTTCAAACCCTTAGTAGCTGTGTGACCCTGGGCAAGTCACTTAGCCCTGTTTGTCTCAGTTTCTTCATCTGTGAAATGAGCTGGAGAACGAAATGGCAAATCACTCCTGTATCTTTGCCAAGAAAAACCCAAATGGAGTCATGCAGAGTTTGGCACAAGTGAAACGACTGAACAACAACAACAGATATTCATTCAACACTTATTTACTGAGTATATAAATGGCACTTCATTCCAAGAAGTTATAGGTTTCCAAAAGACAGGGTTAATGTAGTTTACTTCTTTTGTATCCTGCACAAATATCCGACAAATACTTGACTCGATTGGGCAAGTGACATGTCGTAGAATCACAGAGCTGGAAAGGACTTGAGAAGATAGAACATACAAGTCGGACTTGGAAAAGAGTTTAGAATGCAAAGCATGAGATCCAAAAGGCATTGTAGAGTTCATCCTATCCAGCTCACTCATTATACGAGAGTTGTGAAACTGACAGCATTTTACAGGTCATTATTGCCAGTGTGCTACAGCCCATCCGTGTCTGCCCTGAATCTACCCACCGACTTTTGGGGACCTGCGGTTTTAGTTCCTTGGACAGAGTAGCTTTCTGTTATTCACAGCCATAGAGCATTATTGGAAGATTATTGATGTTAAAATGTCATTACAAATAAAAATTAATACTATTATATATTATTGTATACATAAAATGATATTGTTGATTTTAAAATGTGGATTTTGTGTCAAGAAACAGCTTGGGATGGGGCAGCTAGGCAGCACGGTGGATAGAGCACCGGCCCTGGATTCAGGAAGACCTGAGTTCAAATCTGACCTCAGACCAAACACTTGACACTTACTAGCTATGTGACCCTGGGCAAGTCACTTAACTCCAATTGCCTAAAAAGAAAAAGAAACAGCTTGGGAATATGGAAAATTTCCCAAATACAGTCCCGCTTGTTCTCCTATTCAGCCCAGATCATTGTCTGTCTGCAGTGTGTAGCTAAGATATATGTACTACTGGACTAATTAAGAGGACTGTCCATTCGAACACAAATCTGGGCAGTAAACATTCTTCATCTACTTGGTTTTTCCTGTGTAGAGTCTTAAGCATTCTCTCTTGAGAATCCGTGATATGATTTGAGGAATCATAGTAGTAGAAGAAGTTGTACTTTTAACTGCTGTAATAGTAGTAGCACTAGCGCTAGCAGTAGCATTAGCAACAGCAGCAGTTGGAATAGTAGTTATCATCATTGTCTTGGATTTATAGTTAGCCCTATGACATCCACAAACAGGAATATCTAGAGGATCTCAACAGAACTATAAGTAATGGATTTACCATCTACAAGGAATAAATTGGGGGATGAGAAGAAGAAAGCATGTTGTAGTGGAAAGGTCTGAATCAAAAGATCTGAATTCAGACCTTACTCAATCACTTATTACCTGTGTGATCTTAGACCAACCTCTGGTTGTCATTTATAAAATGGAAGTTATGTAAAATAGAGAGACTAGAGGACCTTTATAGGCTCCCTGTTTCATGCCTCATTTTAGTTGTGCACAATAAGTTATGTAAATGGTGTCATTCAAAACAAAGACCCCAGTTACTGGAATGAGGAATCACTATTTGACAAAAATTGCTGGAAAAAACTGGAAAACACTGGCAAAAATTAGGCTTAGACTGACAACTCAGACTATGGGTTGTCATATGGGTACCATATGGGTACATAACCTAAATATAAAAAGTCATACCATAAATAAATTAGAGGAACAAGGAAAAAAATTACCCTTCAGATCTATGGATAAGAGAAGTTAACTAAACAAAGCATAGAGAGGATCACAGAAGATAAGACAGTTTTGACTGCAAAAAATTAAAAAGATTTCACACAAACCAATCCAGTTGCAGCTAAGATTAGAAGACAAGCAGTTAACCAAGAAAAATCGTTGCAGAAAATTTTCTCTGACAAAGGTCTCATTTCCAAGATATGTAAGGAAGTGATTCAAATTTACAAGAATAAAAGCCCTTCCTGAATTGACAAATGGTCAAGGATTTGAGCAGGAAGCTCTCAAGAGAAGAAATCCAAGTTATCCATAGTCATATGAAAAAATGCTCCATATTGCTAATTATTTTTAAAATGCACATTAAAGGGAAGAGAAAGGGAAGGGTTAGGAAGGAAAGGGAGCAGTTCCATCTTATATCCAGTAGATTGGCAAAGTTGACAAAAAGGGAAAATGACATGTTGGAGGGGCTATGAGAAAACAGGCATATTGATGCACTGTTAGTGGAGCTATGAATTGATACAGCCATTCTGGAATAAAATTTGGAACTCTACACAAAAAGTTATCAAACTACACATATCTTTTGACCCAGCTAAAGCAGTACAGGATCCAAGAAAGAGGAAAAGACCCTATTTGTACAAAAGTGTAGCTTTTTATAATGCTAAAGAAATGGAAACTAAGGGGGAGCATCAACTGAGGAATGACTGAACAAATTATAATATATAATGGAATGGAATAATACAGTTGTAAGAAATGATGAAAAGGATGGTTTCAGAGAAACCTGGGAAGACTAGTATGAACTGATACCGAGTGAAGTGAGCAGAATCAGCAGAATAATTTATACTATAACATTATAAAAATCACAGTTTTGAAAGACTTAAAAACTCTTATCAACACAATAATTAGCTATGGTTCCAGAGGACCAACGTAATAAAGAATACTACCTGTCTGCTAACAGAGGTGATGGACTGATATGCAGAATGGGATGCATTTTGGACATGGCCAATATGAAAATTTGTATTGCTTTACTGTTCAAGGGTTTTGTTTTTGGTTTTGGTTTTCTTTTTCTTTTTTCCTAGTAGGGGAGATTGAAAAAATGTTTGACAATAGAAAAAAATTGGTTTTAAATAAGTATCATCCAGTAATTAGAAAAAGAAGGAGGAGGGCAATCTGGTCATTTAGAAGAATGAGGACTAACATAAGAATGTATCATCACTGGAACCCGTGAATTTTTTTTTCTTAATCCTGGAGGAGCCACCATAGAGGATTTATGAGATGAGTAGGTTGTTAAGCACCTACTATGGCCAGGTATTTCTAGGCACTGGGCATCCAAAGACAACATGGGAGCTGTTCTTGCCCTCAACGATCTTATCTTCTCCCAAGTGGTTACCCAGCCTCTGCTTAAGACCTTCAATGATAGGGGACCTTCTGCTTCTCAAAGCAGCACATTCTAGTCTTTGATAATTATGTTAGGAAGTTTTTCCTAACCTCACAAAACAAGTCTAATCTCTTCCACGTGACAGCCCTTCACATACTTGAAGACAAATATCATGACCCTTCCCCCTCATATGAGTCTTCTCATCTCCAGCTTAAACATTCCTGGTTCTTTTAACCTTCACTATCTTGATAACCTTCCTCTGGATGTTCTCCAATTATGAATGTCCACTGAAGTATTGACAGTTGATAAACTGGTCCAGGGAGGGGAATATAACTTGCGCAAGGTCACATAGCAAGTTCATGGTACAACAAGGTCGGCAGCCTAGGTCTTATGTTTTCCTGTGCATCATCTCATATTTCATCTAAGTAGGTCCCTCAGTTCCTCTCATTTCAGATGTTAGCATGCCAAAATTTCCATTCTTTGTGCACATAACTACACGTCTTGGGGGAGGATACAAAAATCTTCAAATTACCTTTAAAAAAAAGAATAGGATAAAAAGCTGACTGGCTGGGTGCCTTGTTTCCCAGCTGAGGCTGGATCTGCATTTTCTCAGTTCCCTTATGGGCTTTTATTTTGACTGGGCTTAATGGTTGTTTTTAAAATGCCTTTCAATACGTGATATATTGTCCCATGCTAGTCCTTATGCTGTAAGTAGGCCCCGACTTTGGTGATTTATTAACTTTCATTTTATAGGCAGAGATCAGAACCAACTCGACAAGGGACGTTAACATTTTAAAAACCACATGTCCCAAAAGTCTAGACTGGCTACCTATATGCTTGTGTGTGTGCACTGCTGTATTTATCACTGCCCATCACTTCAAGTGATGAGTGTTTCATGTCCATATCCCACCCCCTTCTCCCATGGGTAAGAAATCTAATATCAGTGTGTATCTCTTTCCTTTTTGCAGGTGCCTCAGGGATTTATCAAGGGGCAAATGGCTTGACCAACTCAGCAGGATTCGGAACCATGCATCAGGTACAGAGTCATTAGTGATAGATTGGAGGGGCAGCCCTTTCCTTTTTAAAACAAAATATTAGCTTAAAATCAGAGCATTTGGGCAAACAGCTGGTGTAGTCTGATACAGTTGTCGCCTGGCCTGTTCATTTTTTTCATGGATTTAGCTATGATTTGGGTCAGATCTTACTTCTGGAATTATTCCAATCCCCATTTTCACTTTGTATGGCACTTTGAGGTTACCAAAGTTATTTCCCTTCAGTGGAGAGACAGGTAGTGCCATTATTATTATCCCCATTTTATAGATGAAGAAGCTGAAACTTTGAGAAATTATAACTTGTCAGAGGGCACACAGCTAATAAGTGTTAGAGGCATGATTCAGACCCAGGTCTCCTGGCTTCAAGTTCAACACTCTTTCTACCATTAAACACAACTGATGAATGCAATTAAATCCTGATACAAGATGACTTAGCTGGCATTATCAAGTGTTAGTCCTCCCTGAATTAAGAGGCACTCTAACCAGTGCAGCTGTGTGGCACATTGGATAGAGTGCTGGGCCTCGAGTCAGGAAGACCTGAGTTCAGATGTAACCACAGACACTTAAGTGAGTTGCCCATGGTCGATAGCTCCTAACTTCTGTTTTTCTCGGTTTCCTCAACTGTAAAATGGAGACAATAATAGCACCTACCTGTCAGAATTGTTGTGAAGATCACACAAGATAGGGGCGGCTAGGTGGCACAGTAGCAGGAGGACTTGAGTTCAAATCCAGCCTCAGACACCTGACACTTACCAGCTGTGTGACCCTGGGCAAGTCACTTAACCCTCATCAAAAAGCAAAAAAAAAAATCACACAAGATAATATTTGTAAAGCATTTAGCATGGGGCCTGGCACATACTAGGCATTTAATAAATGCTCATTCCTTCTTTTCCCACTCCCCAGATAGATATCTGTGTTATAAAAGGGTTGAGCTGTGTTTGCCGTCTGTAAGTGTGGTTTTAAAGACTACCACATCCATAATGTGTGTTAAAAGAACTAGCAAATCTCTTTCCCTTTCTGATTCTTAGTTTCCTGATCTGGTAGTTCAGGAAGCTGAACCAAAAGATCTCTAAAGACCTTTTTTTGCTCTATAATTGGAGGACATTAGAAGCTGTCTCTGAAAATTGCTTTATGTTCTATGAATCTAAATTCTGGTCCTGTCAACAATATTTTATTATTTTTACATTTGTTGACAATAGTCATTTTTCCTCTTGATACCCACTCCTTAAACCTGTCCTTGTAACAAAGAAAAAACAAAGTCGTCCAGCATAGCAACTCCATCCCATAAGGTCATAGGGTCATAGATATTGAGCCAGAGAAGCCTTGGAGGCCAACTAGTACAACCACCTCAGTTTTACAGATGGAATCAAGAGACTACCAAGGCCATATGGTATTAAATGACTAAGGTAGGATCTGAACCTAGCTCCACTAACTCCACTCCAAAGGCAGTGGTCTTGTCTTTCCCACTCTACTGTGCTGCCTTTGAGTATTTATGCTACCTTCCACAAACAACAGTCCTACTCTTTTACTGAGAGTAGGAAGTTTTTCCTTTTCAGTTCTCCAGTATTGAGGTGATTCAAATTCATTTGAGATTAACTGAACATGGTATTTTAGTAGGATCAAAGAGGGAAGGACAGCTAAGATGGTAAGAGATCAAAGAAGGATACCATATGAAGAGTAGTGCAGGAACTAGTGATGGTTAGCCCAGAGGAGAATGTTTTATTGCAGGGGAAGGGGATGGCTCCAGGTATCTCAAGGCCTATCGTATGATTGATCAGACTTGTTCCGCTTGGCTTCAGAGATTAGAATTGGGATCACTGGGTGTTACAAGGAGGTAGTTTCCAGATCATAAGAAAAATAAAATAAATAAATAGATTTTAAAAAAAACATGGCAAGAGCTATATGAACTGATGCAAGGTGAAGTGAGAAGAACTGGGAAATCATTGTACAGTGTTGTCATAGGAGCAGTGTTGTAATGATGGTCAACTGTGAAAGATTTGGCTACTCTGATTAATACAATGTTTCAAGACAATTCCAAAGAATTCATGATGAAAAAATGCTATGCATCTCTTGAGAGAAAACTAATGAAATCTGAGTGCAAATTAAAGCATAATTTTCTCACTTTATTTTTTTTACAATATGGCTAATATGTAAATATGTTCTGCATGATTTCACATATATCATTAATATCATTTTGCTTGCCTTTTCAGTGGGAGGGGGAAGGATGGGAGGGAGGGAGAGAAATTGGAACTCAAAATTTAAAAAGAAAAGGTTGTTAAAAATAATGCATTTTTAAAATACATGAATCCCTTAGCAAAACATAACAAAGAATGATGAAGAACATGAGCAGTATTCCTCATGAAATTCCCATTGTGATTTCCCCACATGAAATAATAATGTGGGAGAGGATGTCCCTCTCTCTGATTAGAGATGTGCCCAAGGGTATTATATTAACACCCACATGTAGAGTACGGGATTAGTGAGCACTGGTGATGTGGCTAAAGATAGTTTTAAAAGTTTTTATAACTGTAAGAAACACCAGTTCTTATTCCTACCCCACCCCCAACACTGTCTTAGCCCAGGTACTTCTTGCCTCATTCTGGGTTTTCAAATATAAATCAAACACATAATTAAACAAAAAACAATCATATTCCATTACGTCCTAATATTTCCTCAATAAATTTTCCCCTCCTAAATCTCTGAATTTTTTTTTTAAACTACAGCTTTGAAAGGCAAAATGAGTTGCCTTATGAGATAGTACATTTTGGAGCTTCTGGAGACCCTTAAGCAGAAGCTGGTTTGATACCATTTATCAGGGTGTTGTATGGGCAGCTGATGATTCATTTGGAGGATTCATGATTTGCATAGAGGTTGTACAGAATAAACATTGAACTCATTTCCAACTCTGAAATGTTGTGACTCTTCTCATCCTCTCCATGACACTAAATCATGAGCCATGGCTGAGATTGGTGGGGAGGGGCGCGCAAAGGGAGGCTACGAAATGATGTTTTATTTCGTATCTTTGTCTTTTTGTGTTTCCTAAGGAATATCCATCCTACCCAGGCTTTACTCAGAGCCAATACTCCCAGTATTACAGCTCTTCCTACAGCTCTCCGTATGTGTCTGCCAACAGCATCAGCCCTTCACCCCTTTCCACATCCACATACGCACTGCAGGAGTCTTCACACAATGTTACCAGTCAGAGCTCAGAGTCACTTGCTGGTAAGTATACTGTGTCACGAACAAGAAGAGTACAGATGACAGGCGCATAGATGTAGAGCCAGAAGGCACTTAGAGGTCAGCAAGTTCCACCCTCTTCTTTTACAGATGAGGAAACAGAGAAATTAAGTCACTTGGCACAGGGTCACACAGCTAGTGTCCAGTGATATCTGAACCCAAGTCTCCTGATTGCAAATCCAGTGCTATACTCACTGCACCAGACTTCCTCTCGTGGGTAGTTAGAAGACCATTGTACCGTCCTTGGCACATGGTAAATGAGAGATTCAGGGACCACCCTCAGTGCATACAGCTGAAGTGGGGATTTAGCATCCAGAATTAATTTTGAATTTAGAAAGGAAAACATCTTGATCCCTTTTTTGTTGTCACTCTTCAGTCATGTCCAGATCTCCTTGATCCCACCGACGTTAAGCACGTCAATACTGTCCATGGCATTTTCTTAGCAAAGATACTGCAGTGGTTTGCCATTTCTTCCTCCAGTCCTGCTTCCCTTAGCATTCATTCATTCATTCATTCATTCATTCATCAAACAAACTTCCTACATTTCCTATTTATCTCATAGGGTTTCTTTGAGGATCAAATACAAATATATGTGAAGAAACAAATATATATCAGTACCTACTATGTGTAAGGCTTTGTGTTCTGCTCCAGTTGGGGGGGGGGGCTGGTCAGTGAAAGGGTACAAAGATGAATAAGATAAAGCAAATGCCCTCTGGGGAGTGATACACAAATGACCATAATACACAGTAAATTCAACAGGCAAGAACAAACAGTGCATTATAATAACTAGCATTTGTACAGTGCTTAAAGGTTTGCAAGGCTTTTATTTACATTGTCTCATCTGAGCTCAGCACTGCCTACCTCATAGAGTTCTTAGGAGAAAGGCACCTTGCAAGTGTTAAAGGACTATATAAATGTGAGCATCTCTTACTGTCATTGACTGAGGGAATCAGGGGAATCTTCCTGGAGGAGGTGTTAGTTAAACTGAGCCTTGAAGTATGGGTAGGATTTCAGCAGGCAGAGATGTTGGGAGGTGGTAAAGAAGGAGAGAGGAAATCCTTGGATGTGAGAAAGCATGGCACAAGTATGAAGTATAGAAAGCTGTCTGCTTTGGCTGAAACTTTAGAATATAGAAATGCTGGTATTAAAGCATAGGGTTGGAAAGGTGTGATGAGAGCAGGGTTCAAGCGTTGTGAGAGGGAGGATACTGAATAATTAATTTAGCTAGTGTCATCATTTTCTTATATTGGCTCAGCCTACCCATGAGTAATTAATATTTCCTCAACTATTCTGTCTTTATTTCTCTGATCAGTGTTTTGTAGTATTTATGGAGTTCCTCATTTTATTTATTAATTTTTTTGGCAAGGCAATTGAGGTTAAGTGACTTGCCCGAGGTCACAGAGCTAGTAAGTGTCAAGTATCTGGTCTGAGACCGGATTTGAATTCAGGTCCTCCTGACTCCAGGGCTGGTGTTCTATCCACTGTGCCACCTACCCGCCCCAAGTTTTTCATTTTAAATACTGAGCTCCCATAATGTAATTAAATATTTTGAAATCATATCTTTTCTCTCACACATAGAGAGGAAAGTGCCTTAAAAGTAGCATCTGTTTAATGAAACGTTGATTGATGGTTGCCAGAATTAAGTGTTTTGGGTGGCTTAAAAGCAAATAGCTTTACAAAAAATGTAGTAAAATCAGCACTGTGAGTAAATTTTTGATTGCCTATCTCCCAGGGACCTTCAGAGTCCTTCCAAAGTTCTCTGAAGCACCATGTCTACACCACTAATGTAACTGTGTTACCTTCTCTGAACTTCCATAGCCTTTTAATCTGAATAGTACAATATAGCAACCATTTGATTAGATGCCATCTTGTGCTCTTTAGTTGCAGAATATGGTAAGCCACTTGAGGGCAATGATGGTCTTCCTCTTCTCTACCACCATCCCCTTTATTTGTTTTTGTATCCCACAACACCTAGCATGAAGGCTGGCCCTTAATTTTCCCTCAACAAATTGATAGATTGGTAATGTGAATCACCTCTAACATCTGCTTTCTTCCTGGGTTTCTTAGTGGCTTTGGAAAATTGATTTCATTTTCCACTTTTACCATCAGCCAGGGTGATTTCATCTTTCTCATAGGTGTGATGAGAAAACCAGTGGTTTATGAGGTCCTTTGAATACTACATAAACTGACTCATTCATGAATTCTGTTTCTGAATGAGGTTGGAGCCTAGTACAACAGAACAAAGTAATAGTTTGCCTATGGTCAAAAATAGTATTAATAATACAGTTGTGTATTTACATATCATTTAAATATCATCGGGGTAATATTCCTTACATTTATATAGTATATTGCACTTTACAAATTCTTTCATATACATCCTTATTTGATCCTCAAAGTAGCCCAAGATAAGTAGAACAAATATTATTATCATCATCCCTCCCTTTATAGATAGGAAACTAAGGCTTAATGCGGTTAGATTGTTTGCCTAAGGTCATTCAGCTAGTCGGTAGCAGACTTAGATCCTGAGTCCAGAAGTTTTTAACTATTGGTCCAATGCTCTGTATTCCAAATATTCAAAATTGTTCCCTTTCCTCATTTGCAAGCTTCAATTTCCTTGCACATTCTATAATTCAAGAAAGCTGAATATTCATTGGATACTTGACTTTTTGTATTTCAGTCTCTCCAAAAACAATTTTTCAGAGAGGGGAAAAAAGACTAGGAAATCAGTGAGAAATTGAATGTAGCAGAAAATGTGAAGGAAGAGAACAATCATCAGTTAGCATTTTTACTCCCAATCCAATATTCCATAATCCCCAAACCTTGGTCATAAAGGCACAAAAGAATGTGGCTTAACTGGGAAGAATGTCTGTGTTCACTGTCAAAAACCTAAACGTGACTTAACTGGGAAGAATGTCTATGTTCACTGTCAAGAACCTAACATATTGGAAGAGAACAATATATTCCTTCGATGAATTTTTCTTAATTGCCTTTCTCTATTTCCCATTTTTCTTTGATTGTGTGACACCAAGGTAAAGTGAGTGGGATGGCTTTTACTGTGTATCTAACAAGTGTACATAAAATCTAATGGTAGAGATAATAAAACCAGTGATTTCCTTGCTTCTTCAGACCTCTTGTCTGTCTATTTTAAAGCACACATACACACACAGAGTTGGTGTCTCTTAGAAATTTCTCATAAAAAGCTGTAATACTTTTGAAATTATGCAGAATCTCCTTGAGTGGTTAGTTTCGAAATTCTGAAGACTCAGATGGTTTATAGCATTACTGACAGATCATTATCCTCCTTTTTACTGCCTGAATATGATATTCAGATGTTATTCCTCCCCTCCCCACTGTAGTTTTCATTGGCATGTGATAACATTTATATAAAATACCGCACAATTTGCAGCTGATTGCAGCATACTTCTGTTGGATGGTCTGCTGATTTAGAGTACAAAACCTGAACATCTGATATTACTCAAAACTAATATTTGGGGTTTTTTAAAGTATGATCACAAAATCTCTAAAAGGAATTGGAAGATTTTCTTGTTTCAATTCAACAAACATTTATCAAATATCTACCATATGCAAAGTACCATGTAAGGCACAGCAGGGTAAAAATTAAACAGTCCCTGCCCTCAAGAATCTTTTATTTCATCCTGATGGGAGATAAGACACATACACACCAAAACACATGCACACACAAACTATAGCTGTAATACAAAATAGGGTATAAGTGCCTAAGGAAGGTGCAAGTCAAAAGATCTGGGGGAGGTCAGGGTCAGAGAAAGGAAAGATCATTTCTGTGACCTTCTGGTATGCCCTCATTTTAAGGAAAGCATCAGGGAAGGCGTCATAGAAGGCTAGATTTTCAGCAAGGTCTGGAAGAATTTTCAGCACATGGAATTTGGTAAGGGTGAGGCAGGGAGAAGGAAAAAGAAGGTAATGGTTCTGGAGATAATGAAGTAAGCAAAAAGCATGAGTATGGAAAGTGTGGGACATGGATGAGGGACAGCTAGTAATCTCGTGTGGCTAGAGGAAGAGTATGTAAAAGGAATTACTACAAGAAAAGTCTGGAAAGTAGACTAATACAAGGTTGTACATGTCAGGCTAAGGAATTTAGACTGCTGTTCAGAACTTAGGCAGTTGAAAGAAAGATTTCAGAAACGAGCTTCTTGAGAAATGTATTCAAGCATGTGACTGAAAGATTACAGGTAGCAAGAATGAATGAATGAATTAATGAACAAATGATTTCCCAGTGCTAGGGCTACAAAAAGAAAAAGCTAGACAGTCCCTGCTCTCAAGGAGCTCACACTCTGATTGGCAGAGACAACACATAAAGTCAGCAGTTGGGTGAATGGAAAAACCCAGAAGTCCTAAGGGTGTGGCAGTGGGACAGATACAGGGAAGCAGTGAATAAAACTCAAACTGGCTCATATAGATCCCCTTGTACTTGCCTGACCTTGTTTCAGATCCTCATTCCCTCTTACTTGAACTATTAGAATAGTTTCCTAATTGATCTCTCTACTTCCGATCTTTCCCATTCTCAATCTGTCCTCCACACAGATGCCAAAATAATCTTCCTCAAAAGAACACAGGGGGCAGCGAGGTGGCACAATGGATAAAACATGGCCCTGGAGTCAGGAGGACTCAGTTCAAATGCGGCCTCAGACATATAACACTTACCAACTGTGTGACTCTGAGCGAGTTACTTAACCCCAATTGCCTCAACCAAAAAAAAAAATAAAAATTTTTTTAAAAAATCTGAACATGTCCCTCCCCTGTTCACAAAAACTTTCTGTGGCTCCCTGTTGCCTCTAGCATAAATTACAAACTAATCACTCTGGCATTTAAAAACACTCTAAAATCTGGCATTCTAGATTTTTTTTATATTGCTCTTTCATGTTCTAGCCAAACTGGCCTAGTAAGCTGTTCCGTGAACTCAGCATTCCCTCTCCCATTTATATGAACTGTCTCCCATCCCTGGAATGCTCTCCCTTCTCACTTCTTAGAATCTTCATCTTCCTAAAATAAGCTATTACCTATTTTGTGAAGCTTTTCCTGCTTGCCCTTCATCCCCTCGGAGTTAGTGCTCTTCCCTGCCTCAGATTGCCTTGTCTTTCTTATATGTATATGTCTCCCTTGTAGAGATGTTATAACTTGGGGCAATGGATAGATTTCAAGGAGTCCATGAACTTGTTTGGGGGGGAAAATACATCTTTATTTTCACAAACCTCTAACTAAAATTTGGCATTTCCTTGAATTATTTAAAAGCATTCTTCTGAGAAGGAGTCTATAGGCTTCACTAGACTGAGAAAAAGTTAAATAGCCCCTCTTTAAAGGTTAAGAGCCCTTCTTCTAGTACACTATAAACTCTTTGAGGGCAGGGACTCCTTCATTTTTGTCTCCGTGTCTGTAGCATAATTGCCTGGCACATGTTAGGTATTTAACATATTAGACACTCCCACTACTGCCCATTAGATTAAAAGATTATAAGCAAGGTCTGTTTTAAAACAATCTTTATACTTAGCTACTCTGGTCAATTAAAGGATCCATGGGAATTCCAAGGGACTCATGAAGAAAAATGCTATCCACCTCTAGAGAAGGAACTGATGAACTCTGAATGCAAATTAAAACATACTTTTTTCACTCTCTTTTTATTTTCTTTGCTTTTTTTGTGAAATGTGGCTAATTTGGAAATATGTTTTGCATGGCTTCACATGTATAATGGGTGTCACATTGCTTGCCTTCTCAATGGATGGGGGAGGGGATGAAGGGAGAGAGAATTTGTAACTCAAAAAAATTTTTTTAATTAACGATAAAAATAAACAATTTTAAATGAATACAATAGAAATGTATGCAGGTATATGTATGTATGTATATATGAATATATGTAAAAAGAAACAATCCGTACACCCGAACACCTAGCACAAGGGTCTTCACATAGTGGGGGCATAAGTAAAGAAGCTACCTTTGGAGGCAGGGAACAGCTTCTGCAGCCAAACCCTAAAGTCTCTTCTTAAAGAGTTTCTTCTTTCTCTCTTGCCTGCTGTTATACCTCTACTGGGGACTCCTCCATGAATTTGAATACAAAGTTCCCCCATTCCCATTCTCAGCAGATCATTGGACTAAGTGCTGAAAAATATTCCTTCCTTTAATTCAATAAAGATGATATGATATTTTGACATCTAAAAAGCTGGACTTGAAGCCTGGAAGACTCAGGTTCAAATGCCATCCCTGGCACATACTGGCTGTGTGACCTTGGACAAGTCATTTAACCTCTTAGATGGCTCTCCAAGACTCTCAGTTGCAGAGAAAGTGCCACCTCCATTGGGAGAGGAAGTTTTCCTTCTTGGAAGTTCTATATACCAACAAAGTCATACACCTAGTCCTTATCAGTATCCCTGTCCCTATTAAGCAATTGTATATAAAAGTAAAATGAAACAAAGTGGGTGTATGGGGGGGAGTGGTGGAACAGGAAACTTTAGTTGCAAAGATCTAATAATGTTCTTCCATTCAACTCTGTGTGACCAAACTAACTCAAATCAAATATCCTAAGGTTTATTATTAGAAGAGATCATAGGGATCATCAAGCTTTCAACCTCCCCATTTTATAAATAAAGCGCAGAAAGAAATATTAAGAGCTTGCCCAAGGTCACACAGGAAGTAAGTAGTAGAATTAGGATTCCAATCTCAGATTTTTGACTCCAAATCTTTCCAGCAATGTCTAGAGAAATATACATATTCAGTTTGGGGTAAGCTGGTGGCAATGGGAAAGAGAATAGAGACCTTTTGGGAAGGTTCTGTGATATTCAGTCTTTAGGGAGATGTTCCTAGCCTTTCAAGGGCATTTCTTTACAAGTGACATTCTTTATGTAAGTAATTCTGTGAGATAAAACTAATGGCCAAGCTCCTGACTTGATTGACCTCTCCCTTCTCGCAGTACTGGAGTACAGCACACATAATGGACCTTCAACGCCAGCAAAGGATGGAGAGACAGACAGGCACATCGGGGCTCTGATGGGAAGCTTCGTGGCCGATCAAAAAGAAGTAATGACCCTTCCCCTACAGTGGACAGTGAGATTGAGGTAACACAAGACCACTCTCTCTGAATTGGTGAATCCAATCAAGAGACATTACTAGTGGACTACACTGTTTTATGGCACTCATAGACTTAGATTGTGTCCATGGTCCAAATAGGAAGATGAGTGAATTGATGACCATTTTCAGGCATGTGAAGGTTGACAACAAGAGAGAAAAGATAATAGTTTTCAGCATGCATGAAGGATGAGGTGAAAAGAAAATGAGTTTATGATAAAGAAAGGAGAGATTTCAGCTGGACAAAAGGAAGAGCTTCTTAACTGTTAGAGATAAAACACAAGAATAAGCAATGGATATTGTTATCTCTTAGCCTGGAGATGTTCAAGAAGAAAAGAGGCAACTCTCTGCCCTGGATGGCTTAAACATTCACATGCCTAAATGAAGGAGACTGGAGTAGAACTCTCTCAAGATCTCTTCTATTTCTGTGGCACTGTTATTATTTTAAGATGTAATCTTGTATACATAAAATATCTCAGTGATTATTGGGCATACACTGGTTTTTTCTAGCATGTGGCATATTTGGATAGCAACACCATCAGAAATGTCAACTTTAAACATGAAGGATGATGTCATGGGGGAAAGGGAGATGGTGATAACTAAAAAGAAATGCCAGCTAATGTCCACAATTACAAAGAACAGTTTAGCAAACCTATCAATCCAGGTTCTATTTATACTTCTTTTTGTGAAGAATGACTATTGTCTCATTCAAATATGCCTTTATTATTGGTTTCAACAAACAGTATTGACTGAACCTCAGTTCATGCTATGAAATTCCATTCCATTATTATGTAGTAGTAGTTTAGAATGCTGAATTTGTGTTTGGCAATACCTCCCCTACTGCACCCCCACCAGTATGGACAAGGGTAGAGAGATAACAGATTCTTTGGTCAGGAGAGAGGAAAAAGAGAAAGTATAGATTATAACATGTTACTGATCAACCTTTCAGCCCAAAGTAATGATCCCCTTCTGAGTGGAACTTTTGAAAGCCTTAGTAAGAATAGACAAATAGATATAGATAGTGTTTAATTCTATGTATTGAAGGTAAAGGGGATTTAAAGAAATGATGACAGTAGCTCTCAGGAAAAAAAAATACATAAAGGAAGAAAAGATACAGGAGGAAAGAAAGATTTGAGAGAAAAAAACGAGTACAAACTCAGGATATTAGATTTGGAAGAATTCTTATTTAGTTTAGTTTATCTACTATATTTTACTGATGAGAGAACTAAGGCCCAAAAGTGGAAAGTGACTAGTTCAAGATCACACAGGTGATGAAATAGCTAATTCCAGATTTAAACTCAGGTTCTCTGACTCCAAGTCTCATATTCTTTCAGCTGTACTGTAAATCCAGTTTATACTAAATGTAAAATAACAATGATGATTATAGTTTTATTTTTTTAATATTCTGAAATTCACACTACTGTCAAATTGAGGCTGACTACTTCTATTTCCAGAAATCTGGAGGTTTATGGTCCTTCAAATTCAAAATCCAGGAAACCTAGGTTCTCAGTACCAGTTCTGCCACTAACTTGCTATGTGCCCTTGAGCAAGTCACCTCTCCCTCTTTAGGCTTCAGTTTTTCTCATCTGTAAAATGAGGGCATTTAACTGGGTAATCTCTAAGGTCTCTTCTAGCTCCATCATGCCATGCGTCTAAGTCCTAACCCTATAAAATCTAGGTGCCGACTTTTTCTTCTTCCCCCTCTGAGTACCCCACTGTTCTTCGCTTTTCATACATGGCAAATGTCAAAACATCAATTTTTTTTAAAAAAACCTGATTTCCAGGAATTTTAGAACAGGTGCTATCTTTATCCTCTGAATGTATAGAGGATTGGCCCATTTTCACAGTTCTTTCTGGTGGTTTATTATTGTATTAGGTACCTTCTCTTATGAACTTTTCTATGCATGTCAGGAGAACAGAAGGTACAGGGATATGTTGAATAGCCTGGAGAGCTAAAGGTTGGCCATTGTGACCCACTGACCTGTTGATGTTTTGAAGTATAGACACATGATATGGGTGCCTTAAATGTTTTGTTACTTATTGGTAACTTAATAACTCATACCACTCACTGCCCCCCCACCCCAGTAGAATTAATTCCTATAAACATGAAGGTGTGAGCCAATTTGTCTCTATTTGCTTAATTTCTTCCATCACAGCGTGTGTTCGTGTGGGACTTGGATGAAACGATAATTATTTTTCACTCCTTACTCACGGGAACTTTTGCATCTCGATATGGAAAGGTAAGTCTATTCATCTTTTTCAACATTATTGTTGTCCAGCCAAATTGCACTGAGAACTGTGGGGGCAGCTTCTCAGACAGATGATGTCTATTTGGTCAGACCAAATGCTTTAAAAACTCCTCTGGAATTTTCCTCGAACATATGAAAATTAAATTAGTTTGCTCTCCTATTGTGTCCATCTCCTTTTCTTTAAAAGTTTGTGTCATTCAACTATTGCTCCATGGGACATAGAGCTGTTATTCTTTAACTGTCTTTCTCCAAGGAGAAATAGGGTGGCTTTGTAGCCAAAAAAGGGATTATCCTAGCTTGAAATAATGTAACATACTTTCTGGCTGTCTGTTGTTTACCTAAAGAGTCTCAGACAAATGAGCTTCCTTTTCTTTCTGTATTTTTTTGAAAGAAGAAGGAAGCCTTGTTGGCTGCCCAATATCTTAACAACAGTGTTACAGATGCATTATCTACATCTCATTCAGGAAAAACATCTCGTTAGAAATCTGAGTGAGCACCATAAAAAAAAATACCCAGGGGATCATGGAAGAAACATTGAAATAGATTTAATAATACAAAATGTATTCGGCTGTTAAAAAGCTGTACACTGGCAGGTTCCTTTACTTAGTTCCATAGGCTTTATTTAAACTGAATAATGGCTGAACAAACATCTGTCCTCTTTATAGGAGGGAGGGAATGAGGGAAGGACAATGCTGTTATCGTCTTATTAAAGGTGGGTGACCTGTTTGGCAGCTGTTTCCACACATGTGTGAGAGCACCATCTCTTCATCAGCAACTGGGAAATAATCCTGTTTCTGTTTAGAGAACAGGAATATGATTTGACATCATCTCATAGCTTTTGCAGCTGGACATGTTTTACGAGGGTCCTAACAAGCTGGATGTGTAATTAGCAAGATAGATTTATTGTCTGCCATTATGTTGTAAAGGACATAAAAATGGTGTTGGTGGTGTAGAAATCTGTTGCTGAGTTGGAATTCTGTTAATATGTCTAGCAGTGCCTCCTGGAAATCCAGTACTCAGTTCTGAGCTGTGGTCTGCTCAGGTGAGAATCTCACTTGGCTAAAAACAATGGACATGAAGCATTCTGCAGCAGATGGACAGTCCATGTGCCAAGTGTAGAAAATGGCCTAATGGAAAAGATCACTGGAACCTAGGCCAGGAGGCCTAGTTTCTGGTCCTGACTCTGTCACTAACTTGCTGAGTGACCTTTGACAAATCACTGAACCTCCGTTCCCTTCTTGTTTAGTCAGTTAGTCATGTCTGACTCTCTTCACCAGTTTGGAGTTTTCTTGGCAAAGATAATGGGGTGGTTTACCATTTCCTGAATAGCCTGGAGAGCTGAAGGTTGGCCATTGTGACCCACTGACCTGTTGATATTTTGAAGTATAGACATATGATATGGATGCCTTAAATGTTTCCTCATTTTACAAATGAGGAAACTGAGGCAAACAGGTTTAAATGACTTGCCCAGGGTCACATAGCTAGTATTTGAGCTTAGATTTAAACTCAGGTCCTCGTGATTCCAGGCCCAGCCCTCTATCCACGCCACCTAGCTGTTCCTCCATTCCGTTATTAAAAGCTTAGACTAGATGAATTCTGGTCTCTCATCTCCAATATTTAATCACTCTTATGAAAAGAATCAATCATTAAGACTTTATTAAATGCCTACTATGTGTCAGGCACGGGGGGTACAACTACAAAATGAAACAACCCCTATTGTCAAGGAAGAGAAATATAGTAAGTTCTACTGCACGTGCTCTGAACGCCCAGTGTCTTCCCTGAGCAGTCCAGCTTAGATCCTGCCTGCTCCATCAAGGCACACCCACAGCAAACTCTCCCTCCTCTGAACTCCTACCTTTAACGCACACTGGGCAATTATTCATCAGCTGCCTTGCAGCATTAGTCATTTTTTCTCTGCATACATGCTGTTCTCTCCCAAACTGGATTGTAAGCCCCTTAAGGGCAATCTGTGCTTGCTGTTTGATTGATTGAAGATACATGCTGAAGTGGCAAGTAATGAAGAATTGGAAAAAGGACTGAATCCTTGAGGGAGAACTATGAGATATTATTGGATCCATCTTTGGCTCTTTCCCATTATGAGACTTTACTTTCCACTCCCTCATTAGCTTCCTGCAAGGTGAAGAGTAGGCCTTGGGGTCATTTTGTGGCTCTCCCAGCCAAAAGTGCTTGTGAATCTATTTCTGACACTCTCCCCTTGGGGCTCTCTCAAATCCCTGGGCTGTGAGTTCATGATCTGTTTGGAATCTTAGCCGTGACCTACTTTGAGTCCTGAGTACTCATCTCCCCGCGTGTCCATATAATATGGTCAGTGAGCTCAGCTGATGACCCTGACTGCGGGGATACCTACAGATTCTTGAAACAATTGGTTCAAGAGTAGATGACTGACTACCTGGAATCTCTGTCATCTCAGACATCAGATTCTGAGATGTAAACACAGACCTGGATACAGGATTTGTCTTCCACTTACATGCAGTGTAGTGTCTAGGACCTGTTGTGGTGGTGGTCATTGTCCTTGTTATTGTTGTTGTTGTTCTTCTTCTTCTTCATCATCATCATCATCATGTCTTGACTAGTGCATGAATTGGATTTAATTGAGGCAGAGTTCCCTTGTCAGCCTCCCACTCTCCTCCAGGACCATCAAAGTCCAGTGGAGAGACAAAAGTCAAGATAACTGTCAATGGCCCAGGCTTCAGCCTAATGTCAAGGACAGCTCAGCCCAAGGGGAGGGACATGATGATCCTAGAATTCTATTTCTGGTTCACCAAGTCAGCTGTTGTTGGAAGGAGCATCAGTTCACAGCATCACAGAATTTTAGGGCTAGAGGGAACCTATTAGAGACCATCCAGTTTTATAGAGAAGGAAAAAGGCCTAGGGAGGTGAAGTGACTGACCCAAGGCCACCCAGCTAGTAAATGACAAGGCTAGAATTAGGGCACTAGTCTTCTCAATCCAATATCAGTATGATCATTTTGGAATTCTTTTAGAGCACACCCAGATTGCTTTCAACTGCAGCTAGATTTAATTGAAGTCACCATCTGTTGCTGTCCTTTAGATTTTAAGATCATTGAAGGTAGGGACTGTCTTTGGCCTCCTTTTGTGTAACAATGCCTGGCATATACTAGGTTCTTAATAAATGTTTACTGATTAATGGTTGAAATTGATGGGGGCTCAGAAAGCTGTGGGGAGGACTCAAGTCCTATGATCTCACTAATAAGGAACTCCCAGTGAGAAAATGTCCTCTACCAGTACATCTTTGCAGTGTTCTGTATCTGAGTAGTCTTAGTGAGTTATCTGGGACACTGAGAAATAAGTGACTAACCAAGGTCATACTGCCAGTATATATGTCAGAAGTGGAACTCGAACCCAGGTCTACATAACTCCAAGGCCAGTTTTCTATCCTTTGTATCACCCAGCCTCTCTGTTGTTGAGATTTCCACATGTTCTCATTTTTGCTGGTGGAGCATAATAGTTACAAAATGTCTTTTCTAAGTGACTAGGTACACAAAAGTACCCTAAAAATTTGGGGTTAATGGTCTTAAATTGCAGAGGATTGATGCATGATAGGCATTAGAAAGAACTTGCTAAGAGTTCTATGTCATTGTGGAACTGGATGATATATCTCTGAGGTCCTTCCTGACATTCTGTGATTCTCTAAGCAGTGGGCACTGCATATCAGCATCAGTCACCTAATGAAAGATTTAGGTACCTGCTATGCATTACAGGCCCCTAGGTAGCATAGTGGGTAGAGTGCTTGGCTTGGAATTGGAAGACTCATGTTCATGAGTTCAGATCTGACTTCAGACATTTATTAGCTGTGTGACCCTGGGCAAGTCACTTAACCCTGTTTGCCTCAGTTTCTTCATCCGGAAAATGAGCAGGAGAAGGAAATAACAAACCAGTATCTTTGCCAAGAAAATCCCAAGTGGGGTCACAGAGAGTCGGACACAACTGAAATGACTGAACAACAACTATATATTGACCACTCTACAAAATTCAGCAGTGACATGGTCCCTCTCCCCTGGAGATTACAGATAGGGAAAGGAAACAGAAACTCATATTTCCATAGCACAGTTTACAAAATGCTTTTCCTCATGTAGACCCCCATGAGAAATAAGTATTATTATCTTTATTTTAGAGATGAGAAAACTGAAGCTTATAATGGGGAAGGGACTTGCCTATGACCCCAAAACTTATAAGGGTTCTCCTAACTATGTTACACTGTCTCATACAAAAATTTTTTTAAATTTGGTTCAAAAAGTAAGTCAGAATATATTGGTAGCATAGAAAAATAAGAAAAGCTTTAGATTTTGAATCAGAGCATGGGGGGAGGGGTTTCAAACCTTGACTCTGCTACTTGGCATCTGCATGGCCTTGGACAGGTCACTTCTTTCCTGGGCCTCAGTTTCCTTTTATGTAAAATGGGAATATAGGGCAGAATTATGTCTATGATTGATAACTTCCTTTCCCAGCTCTAATACTCTACAATCCTATGGCATTTGGAGTGAAAAATTAAAAAAAAACATGGACAAGAGATTATTGTCATCTCTAAGCCCAGAGGTTCTTAACCTGTGATGCAAGGACCCCTGAAGGACTGTGGATAGATTTTGGAGGGTCTGTGAACTTGGATGGGGGGAAAATAATTACGTCTTTATTTCAAAATAGTTTCCTTTGTAATCCTGTATGTTTTCTTTTCTGGATTTAACGCCATTATTCTGAGAAAAGGTCCCTATGTTTCATCAGGCTGCCACAAGGGTTCAATACTACAGCTCTATCAGGTGTCTTCCTTCCTAGGGGTCAGTATAGAAAGCACTGGCACAATCATAGTTGTACTGACCATAATCCTGAATACTTCTGCACTCCATCTGTATGCTTCTCTGGTGCTGTATACAAATCTTATTATGTCCTGTTTATCCATTACAAGAAAAAGATTTGCCCCAAGATGTAACATCTAGTTTTCAGCATTTCTTCCTAGCTGGAATTCATCAGTATAGTATAGCAGGAAAAAAAAATTAAATTGGAAGATAGAAGATTGGGCTTCTATTCCTGGTCCTGTCACTTACTAGTTGTCTGAATTTGACAGTCACTTCTTTCTAGGTCCTCAGATTTTTTTTCTATTCTAAGAGGAAGGAGGTGGGATTTAGATGGTCTTTAAGGTCTATTCCTGCTCTTAACATTTTGTTCCATGCTTGGAAGTCTCCTCATCTCTGGTTGTTTTCCTCATCTGTAAAAAGTGTCTTTGTATTATAATATTTCATTTATCAAATATTTATTTAGTACTTACTATGTACCAGACATTTTGCTAAGCATGGAGATACAAAGAGGCAAAAAACAATCTCTGCCCTTGAGGAGCTCACAATCTAAGGCAAGACAACGTGAAAAAAACAATGTCCAAACAAGATATACAGGGTGAATTGGAGGTAATTTCAGAGAGAAGGCACTAATGCTAAGGGAGATCGAGAAAAATTTCCTACAGAGGATTGGGTTTTAGCTGAGTCTTGAAGAAAGGAGGGGAAGCCAAGAGATAGAGGTGAGAAAGGAGAGTATTCCAGGTATGGTAAAAAGCCAATGAAAAGAAATGGATTTGGGAAATGGGATTTCTTGTTTGAGGAGCAATAAGGAAGCCAGTATCACTGGATCATGAGGTGTGTGGAGGGGAGTAAATCCAGACAGTGTTGCAAACACTGACTTCCTTCATCATCTTATCCTGCTAGGATATTGCTCACAAACATAAATTCAGTCCATTATATCACATACCCAATGCCAGGCTCTCATTTCTGTAAGAAGAAGACTTGCAAGTTGATTCCATGTATTAGTCCTGGAGACAATTTCTGCGTGTATATCTGTGTATTGATGGAAGGAGAGAAAGTAGAATTTGTTTCCCTTAAAGTTTCTTTTTCTTTGACTCAAGTCAGTTTGTGTGCTCATTGACATCAACTGACAGGATAAATCTGAGGCCTGTCACTAGATCTCTGGGTCTGAGATGCTAAAGGTGACCAGGTGCCGGCGGTACTGCCTGCAAAGAGTCTGTTGGTGCCTGGTATCCTACAGGGACGTGGTGGGTCACTGGCTAAGCTGTTCAGAGATTAAAGCAGGATATTGAAGGCTAAGGCCCCAGTAAGGCCTGTTAGGACAGATATATTTTCCAAGGGCTTTTCCCCCAACTCCTGTGGTTAAAGTCATTCTTTAGCTGAGTTTACAGATCAACAAAACTCCTCCCCTAGTGCTTAATGAGTTTGGGGAGCCTTCTTATCGCAAATAAAATAGGATGGGAGTGGGAGGGTCTTAGAGGCAGGAAATGGAAAGAGAGTAACCTCCTCCCCTCATCTCTCAGCAGGAGGGCCTCAGTGTATACCTAGGGAAAGCCAAGCCTCCTTGGGTCTCTTCCGAAATCCTATGCTCCACTAGACAGCTTTCAAAACCTGTTCTTCAGGATCCTCTTGAGGTGAAGAGGCAGGTTATTTACTCTGGAGAGAATCTTTAGAAGCCTATTGTCCTGGCTGAGGATTCAGTCCTGAGCTGGGGCTCAGGGTCTCTGCACCACCTCTCCACTCCAGCGTTCTTGTCAGAGTGCCTTTGGACAGTGGAAGGAAGAAAGGAACCATTTATTAAGCACCTACTGTGTACTAGGCACTATGCTAAACACTTTACAGTTAACTCGTTTGATCTTTGTACTAACCCTAGGAGGTGGAGGTACTATTATTATTCCTATTTTACAGTTGGGGAAACTGAGGCAGGCAGTGACTTGCCCAGGATCCCATAGCTAGCAGGTGTCTGAAGCTGAATTTGAACTCAGGGTCTTCCTAACTCTAGACTCAGTGCTTTGTCCACTATGCCCCTTAGCTGCCTCACACAAGGAAGAGAATGGTATGAGTGGGAAGAGCAATGGAGGTGGAGTTCTTAGCTCTGCCTCATACTTAGTGGTGTGAGGTTGAATAAATCACCTCACTGTCTGAGCCTTAATTTCCCCATCTGCAAAATGAGAATCATTACCCTCTTTACCTCATATTTACCTTATTGTGAAGGAAGTAGTTCCTGAACAGGTAAATGCTATAGAAGTAAGTGCTATAGAAAATGTAGGGTTCTTGTTTATGCCACTCTTTTGGACTACAGAGGAGGGGCTGGAGTTGAGAAAGACAACACAGAATACTATGAGACACAGTCTCATAGTATTCCCATTGAGGGCTTAAAATTGAGTTTAATCTAGTTTGGAACATGACACATGCAGTAAGAGAATATAACACACTGTGTGGTGAATGCCATACTAATACTAATACTACTAATTGTAATACTAATACTACTACTACTAATAACTCATATTTTTTGCAGTTCTATCCATATACAACAACCCTGTGATGTTATCCCCATTTTTCAGAGAAAAAGAATGTCAGAGGAAGGAAGTGAATTGTCCAAGGTCATATGGGGCAATTATTATTAAATAATAGAGTTGGATCCCAAACCCAGGTTGCCTGTCTCCAAGACCAGGGCTCTTGGCTTTTAGGACAGGGAGATCTCATTATGGTCATAGTGTTACAGAGAGGTTTCATGGGGAAAGTGAGACTTGAGCTAGATCAGTCTTGAAGAACAGACAAGCCTTGGGTGGATAGCAGACTGAGTTCCTCCTGGGAGAGGAGTTCAGGACTGACATGTCCAATGTGAGATGTCCATCATGTCAGCTAACATGCCAGCTTGAGAGAAACCACTGCCTTCTCAAAAAACAGAGAGAACATTGTTCCACATTCTCACAACACAGATCAACAACTTGGAAACCGTTTGAGCCTGACATCAGTTGCCTGGATTCACTTTCCTTGTAAGAAAAATTTCCTCTAATGCCTAATTTAAATTGAGCTGAACATTTGCCTGAGCTTTGGTTCTGATTAAAAGTTCCCTGTCTCTAGCTAGATTGCTGTCACATCTGAGACAAAAAGGGACATGGCGTCATGGAAAGAAAACTGAGCTGGGAGCCAGAGTCCTGGCTCAGTTAATTAGTAGCTGTGAGACCTTGGACAAATCACTTAACCTTCTGAAGCTTCTAAATATTAGTTGGAAAGACCGTCAGAAGTCACCTAATCTAAACTGTACTTGAACAGGAATCCAGTCTGTAACATTTCTGCGGTCATTCAGCCTCACTGTGAACCCGTCCACCTTCTGTTTCTTTGTCTGTAAAATGAGGGTAATAATAATTGTTCTGCTTCCTTCATAGGGTTATTTTGAGTATCAAAATATTCAAAATACTCATCTGCCCCAGGCAGTTATGCTGCAGAGCAACAGTCTGGCAGGACTATGAGGCAAAATTTGAGGACCATCACTGTTACTGTTACAGGGAAGAATTCTGCCCCAGCTTCCATGGCAACAGCCTGGGGCAAAGCCTCATTTGCTCAGTGCTAGTTACAACTTAGATAATTGGGATATCCTCTAACTGGGGAATAAAAAGCTTTGCCTTCTGTTAAAAGTATTTTAGTCATCTGTGAGAAGGGATAGTAGTGGGGCAGTACCTGCTTGATTCTACCAGTAGAGAAAGGGGCAGCCCTTTGGGGAAGAGGGAGGGATTCTGTTCTCCCCATTCTGTAGAGAAAACAACTGAAATTAAAGGCATTACCTGATAGCTATAGAAAGTATGAGTTTCCTTTCTAATTGTTTGTGCTTAAAACCAGTTTTCACAGGTGGCTCTCAGGCGGGACTATATTAATCTGTGTGCCTAGATATTTCTTCCCAAAAGGGTCTGGTTTAAAGCCAGATATTTGGAAATGTCTCTGGAAGAGCCAACCAGGATATATGCTTTTCTGTTTGTTTTTAGGGTAAAATGAATTTGTATATCTGTTGACGATTTCAAATACTTGGCCTTTTCCATGTTCTTTTTTTTATGCTTTAGATCAGTGTGGCTTTTTATGTTTTTCATGCACAGCATGATATTTGCATTTGGCTTACTTTTTCTGCTTGTTTTTTTTTAAATTTTGTTATTGGTGTTGTTAAATGACTTTCTTGTATGTGTTTGGATTATTTAAGCATAGAAAGTAGTTTCTCCCTACTTTTCCCCTACTAAGATACTATATATCTTCCCAGAGAAGGAGAGCAGAGAAGATGCTAAAGATAAGACCAACTGTAAACCTAACTTACTGAAAACCAATAGGAAGACAAAATAAACAAAAAAAAAATGTTAGGGTGAAACAAAGCATTTCTTCTGTGAAAAAGAAAATAACTTGACAAAGAAGAAATTGCCCAAAATATTGGAATGATAAGATTGTTTAGTCCAATGATATCAAACTCAAATAGAAATGGGAACCATGAATCCATACTTAAGAGTTGCTGTGGGCCATATATTGACTTGGCTTTAAAGTATAATTATGTTTTATTATTTTATTTATTTTGTTAAATATTTCCCAATTACATTTTAATCTTGTTCAGGCCCCAGTCAGGAGTGTTATGGGCCATATGTGACCCATGGGCCCTGTATTTGACATTTCTACTCTAGTCTAACCTGCTCCTTTTATATATGGGAAACACAGGCCAAGAGAAGTCACTCTGAGGAAGGTTACGTAAATTAGTGACAGAGCCAGGACAAGATCCCAGAGCTCTTAACTCCTGGTCCAGTCCTTTTTTTCCCAATACCCCACATGCCATATTGAAAGACAATTTCCAAATATAAGATGCTGTCTTCAGAAAAATGACCATGTTCCAAGTCCATAAGGAAGAGGTCAGTGAACATTTCTGGCAATCAGGAGGTTCATGGGGAAGGTAATAGAAAAATCAGATGCAGTATTTGGGAATCTTACAAAGAGGAGGATTTGAACAGCAGTGACTATTAATGATTGGTGGCATTCTGAAAATTTCTCACGAAGTTGGAAGCTGGGAGTGGAGAAGAAGGCATACTAAGTAGATAGCACCCTGGGGTTCAAGAATTCTTGCTGTTCTGGAGTTGAGAATAGATAGCAAAACACAGAAGGCTTAACTGGAACACCTTCCTCAAGTTTCGCTTTTGTTAGAAAACTACCAGTTAGTTCTTCCGCTAGACCTAGTTAATGACCTTGGGGGAGAGTAGAGGTTAGATTAGTAGAAAGCGGGAATTTGAGTGTTTCTTCTCCTAGCATTAAATCTCCTTCTCCCCAAACTAAGTTTTTCATATAGGATTTTGAGGGTCATATCTAGATCCTTGGTTGAGTTCTGCCATGTGTCCATGAGCAAATGACTTCGCTTTTCTGGATCTCAGTTGCCTTATCTATAGAGTAAGAAGTTTAAATTAGATTTAATTTAAAATCTAAAAGCCCTTCTAAATCTAAAATTTTGTTATTCTTAAGTCATAACTGGTAGTAAGGCACCATAGGTGAAACAGGAAAAGGGTGTTTGTCCTAGAATTGTAGGTTGAGAACTAGAAGAGATGTTAGAGGCCAACTCTTTCATTTCACTGATGGGGAAACTGAGGCCCAGAGAGGTTAAATGGTCTGTCTGAAATCATGCAATTAGTAAGGGGCTAAGTTAGGATTTGAAACCTGAGTTCCAAATCTTTCCATTGTGTCAGTTACTACTCCCAGTCGGTGACATACCTGAAACCAGAAGTTACATTTCCCAATTTCCAGCCCATGATTTTTCCAGTAGATCAGGCCTTTCTAATGAGTTGGTCAGGATCAGCCAATTGATCTAGAAGCCTAGTCTGGCTAATCTCAGGATTAGTTTATATATCCCCTTCCCAGAAGTTCATGAGTATTGCTAGTAGATAAATAAATAATGTATTTATTAAGCACTTACAGTGTGCGAGGCACCGTGTTAAGTCCTGGAAACATAAATCAAGTAAAAAAGAAAAATAGTCCTGCCCTCAAGAGGTTAAATTTTAGTGGGGAAGACAATATATGAAAGAGAGCTGAAAAGAGGAAGGGGTACCAGAATGGGAGGGAAATGTGGAGGGGGGAGTCTGAGGTATCATGGGCTGGTCTGGGTTCAAAGAGAGCATGATGGCTCCTCAAAAGGAAGTTGGAGAGAAACTTTCTAATCAGAGGCTATAAGGACAGAGGCTTTCTTTAGTAGCATGTGAAGGCTGCTGGGCCAGAGGTTGAAACGTGGTCTGGGGCATCATGGCATGGTCCAGTTTTGGGAAAGAGGTTTATCTGGTGTCTTATTCTTCTTGCCAAGACCATTAGATAGCAGCCATCACTATCAGTACCACCACTACCACCACCATTACCATCTTAAAAGTTTTGAGAAAATAGAGAGTAGATCTTCCCCTCTCAAGAAGGTTGGTGATCCAACACAGTTCACTTTATATACTGCTCAGATATAAGTTTAATCATGTAAGCACTGAGTTGATTTATCACCTTCTCTGTTTCACTCCCTGCAATCAACTCTTGATTTTCCTATAATGCATTTTGTGAATCACATGTGGGAAAAGTCCAATCTCAAAGCTTATTCTGGCAAAATCATTTATTATTCACAAAAGAAGTGTTATCTTTGTTAATATAAATCTCAGACACTTCCATCTGGAACACCTACCTTATGCATGAGACTGTGATGGGTACCCCATTTGCAGGTAGATCCAGTCTAAGTAAAACCATTAGAAATGTTCTTCCATTGGGGAAATTCTTATTATATTATTTTTGTCAAATATAAATTATCTTTGAATCATGCATTCACCCTACCATTACTTTTCCATTAACAAAGAAGTATGTTAGAATTATCCAGATTTCCTGTTATCACACCCATCCTTTTGTTTCTTTGGCCTTGATTCCTCTTCTCTTCCCTTGTGCAAGCCATCTTCTCTAACCAGACTGGTCTACTCATTCCTATCGTGCAACTTTCATTTTCCCATCTTTACAAAGGTCAGTCTCTCACCTAGAGTATCCTCTTCACTCTTCTGTGTATATCTAAATCTACATTTCCTTGAAGACCTAGCCTCCTCCAAAAATCCCTCCCTAATCAGACCAGACCACAATGATCTCCCCCTCCCATGAATTTCTGTAGCTCTTACTGTCTGGACCATTCATGTAGCTCCTAGCACTGGCTGCCATATTGCTACCATTTTTTATATGTGCCTTTCTCTCAAACTAGACGTCTCTCCAAAGCAGGACCCTTCATTTTATGACAGTTATTTATTTGTTTGTTTGTTTGTTTTTGACATTTCAGTCAACCAATAAACATTTATTAAGCACCTACTTACATGTAAGGCATTATTTATATCACCCACTATGCCCAGTCCAACCTATTTATTTTACAGATGAGAAAACTGAGTCCAAAGAAAGGTTTTGTGTGTAGTAGGCCCACTCCACAGCCCTGCTGACACAATAAGTATTCCAACCCATCAGCTAGTTCCTTTGTAGAAAAGGACGGGGTATTCCCAGGCCTAAATTTATACCTTCATTTCCTTGGTTCTGTGGTTGTTACAGGAATGGAACAGGACCAGTCACTGCCCAAACTGTATAATAGGTAAGCTGGGTTTGGAATTTGCAAAATTTGCAAAATTTGTCTTTTCTAAGGAGCTGTACCTGCAAATTCAGATACAAGAGAGGTTCTGGTAAGAGAGAGCTTGGCTATACCTTTTCTAAGAGCTGTTGGGTCACGCTGCCCCACTGTATTCCTCCCGCATAACCTGATGGGTGTATTACCCAAGTTCTACTCTGATTCCTTAATCCAGTACCCAAAAACATGCCATCAGGATTCAATCAGGTCCATTGGTGATTCATGCTCCTAATGGCTTAGCCTGTCCTTTACTACTTTACAAACTGAGAAGGAATAAAACCCCGTTTTATTACCCCGCAGTTAAAAACTATTTGTAGAAGTTGCTAAGGTTCAAATCACAAGTGCGCTCCCTTGAGGACTATTAGTTAATTCAAAGTGCCACAGACCCTTTTTTCCCTTTTTCAGTCCGAGATGTGGCTCTATATCATTCCTGCCATTCAGACATCTAAGAGTTTTCCATTCCTTTGACACACACGAGCCAAAGTGCTTAAGGACATCTGTTTATTTTATTTCTTTAATGAGAAAACCTTCCAATTTCTTTCTGGCTCAGCTGTGTTTATTTACATTTTGTTAGTCATGTGTGCTGGGCACCTTGGGACTTTAAAGGCCTTTGGAGGCCTGGTCTGAGACCTTCTTGCGGCATCCAGCTCTGAAATGTAGAATGAGCCCTTCCTAAGGAAAACAGAGTCCTTGGAACTCTATAAAATAGATTTTCAAAATAAATACTGCCTAATTCACTCAGTAGATGTGGATTAAGTCAAGATGAATACAATTTGGAAAGGATTTTCTAAGGAAGTTGGAGATTTTTTTTTTACCCACTGGGGGTTAAACCTGGGACTTAAACCTTTTTCATACTCTCTCATTTGGGCTAAATAAAAGTGTTTGTCCACTTCCCTAATAAAAGAAAGGATCCTTTAATCAGGCCCCTGTATCCATGCTTATTTCCTTGTGGAAATGAAGGAAGAATGTGGTCAATAAGGCTGGTTGTTGAATTATCTCCAGCGAGTGTTCAGAAAGCAGACATCTGCATTTGTTGGTGAGTTTTTGGAGTTTTTTTGCAGTGTAGGAAGAAGAGGAATTCGCCAAAAGACCTAAGACTGGCCCTGAAAGGCTCCCATGTAGGCTGAGGAGATACTTTGGGAAAGCTTTTATAGGTTTAATCTCTTTTAGTAGAACTGAGGTGAGCCAAGAGCTCTCCAAGCAGAGCGAATATGCCTGGCAGTTAGGAGTATTAAAGGATTATCTCCAACATAAAATAAATTTTGGAAAAGGTTTTTGGATCATCACACTCAGGTGCACATTAAGAGTTTGCTTAAAGAGCATCTTTGAAACCCTTTAAGTTGGGGGGGGGGTGTTCCCTCCTTGCCATCTTCTTGTCTTCAGGGCAGGTCTCCTCAGTCCCTTTTCTTTTGGAAAGGGGAGATAAACCTCACTCAGAAAACTGCACTATTTCTTATTGCAGTAGATTGAGGGGGGAGAGGGAGGATTTAATCCTAAAATTCCAGATTACTACTAATTATCCTCTCAAATTTAACAAATGCCAATTGGAACTCTGATCTTCCTCTGCCAAGTTTTTCCTCCATTCTGTACCTTTCAATTAATGTCAGAAGGCCTCTAAAGATTAATAAAAGTGATTTTAATCTCCCATCAAAACCCTGCAACAAATTGGCCCCTTAGTAGAGCTGGGAGCCCTTTTGTGTTCTGTAAATATAGGGCTTGCCAGTCATGCTGATGATCATTTGAAAAAAAAAATCGGCTCCTACAACTTGCATACCTAAATAATTGAAATAATTCCCCATTGCACCTAAATAGTAGGTTTAGAAGCTGTCACTCATCCTATCACTCCCCCTCATTCCCTGCTTTTTTTTTTTTACGGTAGTTATTTTTGAACAATAGATTTCTTGGTTTTGCCCAAAGATATTTTGAATTCCCATGAAGCTTGGGTGGTTATGGTATCACAGTCTGCCTACTTAATGGCAGGAGGATGGCAGGAGATCTGCTTCAAGGTCTGATGTTGGCAGAGGAAATGTTTTGTCCCCCTTGGCATTTCCTGTCTGACTTAGGAACTTTCATCCCATTTTCAGTGCAAAGTCAGAGATCTTCAAGGAACTTCTCTTACATGTCCCTTGTTTCTAAATTGGAACCGCAGTGAAAACAGTAGAAATCTAACCAGTAGTATATGTCAGAAAACATCTGAGATTTGACCTTCAAGTAAGCTATTATCCCAAAAGGAGCTCTGGAAAAGAAGCAATCTTGTTACAACTCTTCTTTCCTCATCTGGTGTAGTGGGAAAAGAAACATTGAATTGGGAGCCATTTTCCAGGACCATGGCTACTCTTGCCCTCTGTGAAATCTTAAGTAACGGTCTCAGGGTCTCAGTTTCCTCATCAGTAAATTTCCTCAATCAGGAAACTGAAGTTCCAGACTCCCTAATTTGGACTCTAGTAAGCAGACTATGAGTTCAAACTAGTCTGAGCTAAGTTGGGTGAACGGCATAGATTTGATTGAATGAGAGTGAGTATCTTGTCTAAGATCTATGATGCTGGAGTGCCACAACACTCTTCAATTCATCCCTCCCTGTATCTTCTGCTCTAGTCCCTCATTGCCTCGTGCTTAGACTATTGTAATAGTATCTTAACTGGTCCTCCTGTCTCTAGTCTCTAGCTCTCCTATCTGCCTTCTACATTTTATCCGAGATATCTTCCTAAAACACAACATTAATTGTGTCATTTCTTTGATCCAAAGCCTTCCATAGTTCCACATTGCCACCCAAAAAAAAGACCAAAACCCAAACCCCTTGTCCTGGAATCCAAGGTCATTTATAATCTGAGCCTCAACATAAAGCTCTTATTTTAGATCCCATCACTCCTTTACATGAACCTGTGTTTCAGTGGACTGCTCTCAGTCTCCAAATACCATTCCTTTTCCTACCATCACACTTTTGATCTTACAATTCCCCACACTTGGATTGTCCTCCATTCTCTTTTCCACTATTTCCTTTAATGCCCATCTAAATCCTTCACTGAGTGCTGCAGAATTCAGTGATCCCTTTCTTCTTCCAAACTTGTCAAGTGCATATTAAGAGTCATAGTAATAAAGTGGGTAGAATGCTAGACTTAGTCAGGAAGACCTGGGTCCATCAGATCTTGCCCTCTGTTTACTGGCTGTATGCCAATAAGCAATCACTTCTCTTCTTAGAACCTCAGTTTGTTCATCTGTCAGATGGGAATAATAATACCTGCAAGTACTTATATCATGGAGTTAATGATGACTGGTGGCCCATACCACTTTGGGACAGCTATGATTGTTAACAACTTTTGCTTATGTCAATACTATATTTATCTCTTTGACACTTCCACTGATTGCTTACTATGTGCTAAGCAGTGGAGATACAAATATAAAGACAAGACAGTCCCTGCCTTCAAGGAGCTCTCATGTATAGGGGAAGTGGGTTTATTGGGGGGAAAGTTCAGGAAGTCAACTGGATGATGCATGGAGCTGTTAGGAAGTTGGTTGGCATGCCCTTTCCAGTCACCAGAGCAATATTGATTAAGTGATGATTCTTAGAGCAAAATGTGGAAAACGTGGGAAGGCACATGGCAAGCAGATTGCCAAGGTGTCCCACTACATCCTTTTAAGCTCCATGATCCATTTAATAGGGGAAGTACTTTCTTCGGTTGTGGAAGAAAAGAGTGTTCTTGTTTTCCATCCTTCTCTGCATCTTTGCATTTCTGCTTTGGAGCAGCTCTAGAGGTCTCCTTAGTCCTTGTCAAAAGGATGCACTCTCTCAAAATGTTCATAAAATAGTTATCTCTAATCTTAAATGACATTAGAGGATGACTTGACACCAAAGACCTCATTTCCTAACCATGAGAAAAAAATGATTCGTTTATCTCTAATTGCTGTTTTTTGTTTTCTTTAGAAAAACTACCAAGAACATGTGGGACTGTAGGGCATAGTGGATAGAGCGCTAGACTTGGGATCAGAAAGACCCAGATTCAAGTGCTGCCTCTGATAATTACTAACAAGGGACTTCTTAATTTCTCTGAATCTCATTTTCCTTATTTGTGAAATGAAGATAGCAATACCTTACAGAGTTGAGTCAAGTCAGGAAGCATTTATTAAGTGCCAGGCAGTGTGCTAAGTTACAAAGAAAAACAAAAAAACGATCCCAGTTCTCAAGAAGAGGAAAAACATGCAAACAACTTAAACAAGTAATATACAGAATAAATTGAAGACAATCTTAGGGGGAAGGCACTAGCCAGCATTAAGGTGGATTGAGAAGGCTTTTTGCAAAAAGTAGAATTTTTAGCTGAAATTTGAAGAAAGCCAGGAGGCAGAGACGAGGAGGGAGAGAATTACAAGCATGAAGGAAAGCCAGTGAAAACTCAGTCGGGAGATGGAGTATCTTGTTTGAGGAACAGTAACGAGGCCAATGGAATACATGGAAAAGAATAAAGTGTGAGAAGACTGGAAAGTAGAAAGGGCCCAGGTTATAAAGGGCATGAAAAGCCAAACAGAATTTTCTATTTGATTGTGGAGTTTATTGAAAGGGAGTGGGGTGGGATGACATTGACTAATGAGAGCTACAGTTGACATGGTCAGATCTGCACTTTAGGACAGCTAGGATGAACTAGAGTGGGGAGAGATGTGAGGCAAGGGGATGAACCGGAAGACTATTGCTGTAGTTCAGGGGCAAGGTGAGTAGGGTCTGTGCCCTTGTGGTAGTGGTAGTTTCAGAGGAAAGAATGGCATATAGGATGGGTGCTCTGAAGGTAGGATCCACAGAACTTGGCAGCTGATGGTTAGATATGAGGATCAAGTGAAAGAGAAGAGTTAAGGATGCCATTGGACTTGACAGCCTGGATGACTAGGGGGAGTGGTGGTTCCCTCAACAATCAGGGAGCTTAGGACTTTGTCTCATGAGGTTCAAATGAGATGATTTATGTGAAGGGCTTTGCTGACTTTAAAGCCCTGTATAAAATGTCAGCGATGGTGGCTGGTTATAGTAGACTCAATAGAAGAGCTTGGCCATAATAAAAATCAGGCAAGGGTTCTATTTGGCTTCCTAATAAAGTCATGGGTCACAGAATCAGTTTCAGAATTAGAAGTCTACTACATACAACCTAGGATACAGTGTTAGAAGTGGATGAACTTTTAGAACATTTAATACAGAAAGTTAAAGATCTTTAAGAATCTCTAGTCCAGTCCCTTCATCCCCAGGATCTGTTTTCTTTTCTTTCTTTTTCTTCTTTGTTCTTTCACTGTACCTTAGGCATTGAAATCATATTCAGTAGTAGTTCCTTTAAAATTTTTTTTTTTGCCCTGAATTTGTGTCACAGTAAAATGCTTTACAGTTATCCCAGCTGGAAGAAATTTCAGAAACGGATTGGAAATTTAGGAGACAGGTCAGTTGCATAAAACATCAAAAGGAAAAAGACCTCAAATATCACTAGCTTTTTCCTTTGATTCTTATCTGATTTTTAGATTTGTAGTCAGCTCGACTGCTTTAGCCAGTTGGTGGTGAGAGAAGGATTTACTATGGTGTTAGCCAGCAGATCTATTGGTAGGTACAAGAGGATCAATTTGCTTTTACTTTGAATCATCATTATTTATACTGTCCTAAGGTAGGAAGTGATTTTCAGCCTTCACATTCCGTTTAATATGTGAAACTTCAGAAGAATGAAAGTTTCAGAACTTTGCTGTTAGAACATGTGGCTCCAGACTTTTTTCCCTTACAGACTTCATTTGCTTGTCTTCCTTTACATACCCCCCCTTTTTTTTTTAACAAACTGATCTGTTTTCCAGGAGTTTCCAAGTAATTAAACCCAATTAAAACCATTAAATTCTTTCTTTTAATGACAACTTTATTATTAAGAGCAAACCACAAGGAGGAGATTTCACTGGTAAAACCCTCCGTTGTGTGTTAATCCGTCTCTAACCTCTGGCTGACACTTCCAATAGATAAACCCCATATAATAGGAGGCTGATTTAATGAATAGTTTTAATTAATACTTTCTTCTTTGTGGCAGAGTAATTATTTGTTCAGCCTGTAAACAGCTACTTGGCAATGATTTTTAAAGATTTTATTAGTTTGAATGGTGAGGGGTTTTATGTGTGTGTGTATTTACTTTTTAAAAATCTCAATTCAGAAGAGGTGTAGAAACACATTGTCCTTGGGTTTTGAATGTCAAGGTAATTGACACAGAAGAAAGAAGGAGACAAATGCAAGCTGCCTTTATTTGTTAAACATCTCATGGGTAGTCAGCTCTGTCCTTTGCTTAAAAGTCTGCAAGTCCCAACAGGGTCCCTGAAAGGCAGAAGCTTTGGAACTCTTAGGAGTTCAGATCCAGAGATGGGGGGAAAGTGATTGGTGGTTGAGAGGCTGCCAAGGGGAACCGTCTGTCTCTTCTGCTCCCTTTCAACTTGCCATCATGTAGCAGCTGGCATCCATAAAGACCCAGTCAACTGGAGAGTGTGACGCTTACAGGCAGCAATGAAGTGGCAAAGCTGGAAATTTGAAGCCTGCAAGTAAAAAAAAAAAATCAGAATGGGCTGCTTTAGCTTTTGTTTAGTAAAAAAAGAGTCTTATCCCCCAGTAAGGGGGGGGGGTGATTCCTTAGACTCAGTTGTTCTCTATTGCTTTTTTGCATTAGACTTATACATACCATAGCCGCCAGTAATTATCCCTCAGCAAGCTAAGCAATTAGCCTTAAATAAGTAGGTACCTCCTATAAGTTTGGAAGGTTTAGATGAAGTGGGAATTATCTCTAAATGCAGTCTTCCCTAGAGCCTTAGAGACCTCTGTAAATCTTTGCTGAATTGACAGAGCAAACTAATGGGGGGAGGAAGAGGGAATGACATAGCCGTGCTACCACAAATTATAGAATTGCAGTTTTTGAGGTGAAAGAAGCCATAGAGATCATCCAAGCCAGAGGTTTTTAATCTTTTTGGTTTCGTGGACCTCTGTGGCAGTATGGCAAAGCCTATGGACTTCCTCAGAGTAATGTTTTTAAATGCGTAAAATAAAATATATAGTATTACAAAGGAAACCAATTATTTTGAAATGGTGAGCAAAAAAATTTAAGTTCATAGACCCTTTCCCCCCCAATTAAGAACCCTTGACTAAACCCTAAGATATCCCCAGCAAGTGACTGTGCAATTTTTTAATTAATTCCCACATTCATTCAGTCATTTTATAGCAGTCAAATGACTTGCCCAAAGGCAGGCAAATAGTGAGTGTCAAAGCCCAAGTTCTCTGACTCCAGATCCAGCACTTTCCATTATAATTCATGAGATCAATATTTATTGAATACCTGCAAGGCATTAGTCAGCATTAAAGTGAATACAGAAATCTATGAGATTATAATTAGGTAGGAAGAATAAAGCATGTTGACAAATAACAAGGAGAGGGAAAGAGACTTATTAGAAAACCAAGCAAGTGGCTTTAAGAGCCAGAGATCATTTCTGTCTAAAGACTAGGTTCAGATCTTACCTGTAGGGCTTAAACATATGTGGCCTTGGGTAAGTTATTTAAACTCCAGTTTCCTCATCTGTAAAAAAAGGGGGTTTGACTGGACAGCCTCAGAAGCCCCATGATCTTGTGATTATTAGGAAAGGTTTCACAGAGGAAGAAGCAGGATCTGAGATTGGTGTTTGTAGGAGTAGAATTAATTTCATTTTGTATGGGTAAAATAGGCGAAAAAGGAAGATGAGCATCTCAGGAAAAAGAAATTACCTAGCCAAATGCATAGAGTCAGGAAAGATGTCCAGTTCTAGAGCCAGCTAGCAAAATGGTGGGGTGGAATGTGCACTCACTTCATTTGGAATCAGAGGACCTGGGTTTAAATACCATCAATTCACCACCTGGGTGACCTTGGGCAAATCATTTCACTGCCGTAGTGTTCAGTTGCTTCCTATATGAAATGGAGGGGATGGGACAGATGTCCTGTAAAGGCTCTTTTAACTCTCCATCCTGTGATTCTAAGTAAAGCTGAACTGTACCAGCATACAGGGAGTATAGTGAAGGGAAAGGCTGGAAAGATTCATTGGCACTAATTTATAGAGGGTCTTGAATATTAGATTGAAAAGCTTGGAGGGTCCAGATCTTGAAGAGATTATGAGTGATTTAAGTATGAACGTAAAACCCCACATTCCCAGCATAGAGCTTGAAAGACAGATATTTTATCATAGGATGAGTATATGCCCATTAAATTTTAGGCAGTTCACAGTTCGTTTGTCTCCATTCCCTAAAGTGTGGTTGTGGATGTGGCGGCACAGTAGATTGAATGCCAGGCCTGGAGAAAGGGAGATTCATCTTCCTAAATTCAAATCTGGCCTCAGACACTTGCTAGCTGTGTGACCCTGGGCAAGTCACTAGCCTTGTTTGCCTCAGTTTTCTCATCTGTAAAATAAGCTGGAGAAGGAAATGGCTAACCACTCTAGTATCTTTGCCAAAAAAAACCCAATTGAGGTCACGAAGAATTGGACACAATTGAACAACCAACAAAATAATTACATGGGGAGAGGAGTGTCTTCAAATTTCTGTTGTTTAGGAATCAGTCTTGGCTAACCAACCATTGAAATAACATACAGTGGGGAGCCTAAACATAGGTCACCAGAGTAAGCTTTAAGTAAAAATGTTTAAAATGGTGAAAGAAGACAGAGGGCTCAATAGACTTCTCAGCTCTAAATCTGTGTTCCTTTGGGTGTGTGAGTAAAAGTAATAGATTCATAAGATCATTGATTTTAAAGCTGGGAGGGACCTTAGAATATAGGATGTCAAAGCAAGAGCTGGGAAGCAAACTTTGAGATAACCTAGTCTAATCCCCACCCTTATTTTACAGAGGTTGAAACTAAGGTTCAGAGGCAGCTAGGTGGCACAATGGATAGAGCTCCAGCCTTGAAATCAGGAGGACCTGAGTTCAAATGCGGCCTCAGAGACTGACTAGTTGTGTGACACCCTGGGCAAGTCACTCAATCCCAGTTGCAAAAGGAAGGAAAGAAGGAAGGCTCAGAGGGGAAAATGAACTAGCCAAGGCTCCTGACTCCTAAACCTTTTCTTTCCTCTACATCAGGCAATCTCCCTGTTCAGTCAAGCAATACAGTAATGGTTTGTGTTCCAAAGCAACCTAGTGAGAAGAGAGAAGGAAAAAACACTGGAGTCCTTGAAGCAGATGAAAATAAGGCCGAGGTGCAAATTAGAAAGGGCTCAGGATCCCCCATATTGCACTGCCTTCCACATTGTGAGCACTTACTAAATATTTGCTGAATGACTAACAAATGGACCAGAAAAATGATCGCTGTATGTTACAAACAGACTATACAGAACATCTCAGTTATTCCTGAAGAGGGAGTAACTAGGCCTGGAAGGACAAGAGGAAAGACTTTGTGCTTGGAGCCTTCCAAATATGAAAGAGGACTTACTTCACAGGCTGAGGATCGAATGAGATAATGCATGTAATAGGAACTTTACAAACCAAAAAGTGCTGTATATAAATGTCAGCTATTATCATTATTATTATTATTATTATCACTCCCAAGCTGTAGTCTGTCTAAGCTTTCAGAGCATGAATAAAACACCAATGGTGTTAATGAGTCTGCAAACAGACCTCATTTTGTATCAGCCATCCCTGTGCAACACACTGTTTATTTTGAGTAGTAGAAGCATATATCCACATTAGCTTAAAATGCACTCTATTTCCAAACATTGTTTCCTCACTCACAAACCGTGCCCCATCATGTTCTGTATTTTTTTCAGTTTTACTTAAAGTACATGGAAAAGAAATTACTTTAATGCATTTTACCACTCAGTTGGGGATGGAAGGAATAAACCATATATGTGATGGGAATGCATTTTCAAAGGAAATTGATGACCAGGGATAGAGTGATTTGTAATAAAGGGAAGCTTAAAACCTATTTGGACCTGATTTCTGCAAAGCACTAGTATAGATTCTCTCTTAATGAAACTGACTCAAATAACCAAAGGTAATATATGATATGCAGTTGTTTTATCAAAAAGTCTTAGGGCTGGAAGGAACCTCAGGGATCATCTAGTTCAGGGGTCAACGAAGGCTGTCCACTGCCTGTATATAAAAAGTGTTGGGGGGGGGGGTTTTACATTTTTAAATAAAGTTTTTTTCAATGTAAAAGCCATTCGTAGCTTAAAGGCCTAGTTTGCTCACCCTTGATCAGCCCTTTTCCCCCTCCCCCTTTTTACATATGTAATCCTAAGGATCCTTATGCCTGCTCTCCTTCATAAGAGTCAGGTCCTTAAAGCAATTGTCTTCCTCAAGTTCCCGGGCAAGGCATCTTTCTCCAAAGCTATGGGCTTGAGCCTCCTTCTGATGCATTCTCTCCAATGTTAACCTCAAGTGATTGGCACTCCAGTTTCATTTAACCAATTATCTTTTACGAAGGAATATTTAGTGCTAAAATATTTCAAGACGAGAAGTTATAAAGTATTTTCCATAGAACCAGGGATGGGAAGTAGAGAGAAGGGGTCGTACTCTCCCATCTATTACAATCCCTGGGAAGAGTGGGCTCACACTTAAAGCATTTGCCTCATAAAATTCACATCCAAAAGCAGCTAGTGGGTATATCTGCTCCTCTGTTATAGCTGGCTTGGGTCAAACAGGTCATTCTTTAGGGCCTCAGCTGCTACCCAACCTGGGTTGAGCCTCTCACAAATCCTGGCAGGGGCTTCAACTCCCAGACTGCTACCACACGCTGTTACAACCCCTTAAAGCTCATAAGGCCATAGCTGTCTCCAATACTCTTGCACCTAAAAGCAAGGAGAATAGACATAAGAGAAAAGCAATAGCAGGGCTATGTACTGCTGAGCCAAAGGGTGGCAACCTTGGTAGAAAGATAAATGCCTGACATCTCTCTCCTCACCAATGGCTTACAGCAGTCCTTGCCTCCTCACTCAAAAACAGCCAGGAAGGAAAGAGGAAGAGCCTTTGATAATTAGTACCTTTTAGATACATGCTGGTTTCAGCTCAGCAGCCAATCAAGTTTCCCTCTTTTTCACATTATAAACAGAGTGGAAACAATACCTGTGCATGCTTCATTCCAGATGGGGTTTGAAAGAAGTGCTAAGTTTTCTGATATTGTCTGTGAGCATTTGTAGCAGTTCATAATGGGGAGATTTCTGAAGGCCAGAGGAATTAAGGAAAAGCCTCTTGGAATTGGACCTTGGAGGACCAGACTGACAAGGGACTCAGCCATGGCATAAATGGATCAGTTGTTGGAGCTAGGGATATTTTGCCTGGAAAATGAAATGGAGTGCATGATCATACTTGAAACGTTTGAATGGTTGTCACAGAGCAGAGGGATTAGACCTGCTCTTCGTGGACCCAGAGGGCAGAATTAGGGACCATGTATAGAAACTGATTGGAGACAGATTCATGTATGATATAAGGAAGCTAACACTCAGAGCTGTCCAAACACTCAGAGATGGCAGAATGCCATCATTGGCAAGATGTAAGTAGAAGCAGTGTGTCCACTTTTAAAGGATCTTATGGAAGGGATTCTTGGTCTGTTTCAAGTTCCTTGAGGCACCCCTAAAGTCCCTTTCAACTATGAGATTCTCTAATTCCACAATCAAGGGAAAGTCACTTCCCCTGCTTGTTCCTTAGTTCCTTTTTTGAGGAAAAGTGTCAAATAAAATGTAGCATCAGAAACATCAGAGGTGGAATTTCCATGTTAAATAAGACATCAGTTTTAGCTGATTTTTCCCAAGGGAATTATAAGCACGGCATTTGGGTGTTGGTTTGGTTACATCATATTCCTTGCTTTAGACAGGTTTCTTTCATCTTAAATTGAGTTCCTTGTTTGAAATGGTCACTGGAGCAATGTAATATACTAGGAAGAGCCACCGGACTGGGAGTCAGAAGACCTGGATTCAATCTTTGACTCAGCCATGTGACAATTAAGGCTTTGGTTCCTGAACCAGAAAAATAGATAAGGACTTAGGATACAGAGAAAAGCAAAGCAATCAATCAGTCATCCCTGCCCTCAAGGAGCTTGCATTCTAATGGTATAGACAGCTTGCAAAAAGTTATACATACAAGATATATACAGTGGGAGTGAAAGGTAATCTTCAAGGGAAGACTAGGAGTGGAGGCATCGGAAAGGGCATTCTGCAGAAGTTGGGGTTTGAGCTGAATCTTGAAGGAAGCCAGGAAGCCAAAAGGCCGAGACAAAGAGGGGAGACATTCCAAGCACAGGGTGTGGCCAGTGCTGCTGAATCAGAGAGGGGCGGAGGGGAGTATAAAGTAAGAAGTCTGGAAAGTAGAAAGGAGCCAAGTTGAGAAGATCTTTAAATACCAGAGAATCTTATATTTCATCATGGAAGGTAATAGGGAGGCAATGGTATTTATTGAATAGGGAGAAATGACATAGTGACACCTGCCCTTTAGGAAGATCACTTTGGCAGCAAAGTAGAGGCTGGATGGGAATGGGGAGAGAGTGAGGCAGGGAGACCAAGCAGGCTTGCACTGCTTTCATCACAAGTCTCACAGAGTTGTTGTGTAGAAAGCCTTTTGTAAACTATCCATACTATAAATACAAGTTATATACTATAAGTATATAGTACAAGCTGTTGACTTGGCCTGGAGTGGGTTAAAGATGTCTGATTAGGAGCTACCCGCCTGACTCTTAGCACCAGTGATCCCAAACAGAAACGGAGCAATCAGCTCCATTAAGGACAGTTGGATGTCATAAAGGTCTGGGCATATTTGCTGGGGAGAGAGCTTCAGGCTTCCGTGACTCTCTTTGACTGCGTGCAAGGGAGCCTAAGGCACAGCTCATCTGTACAGAAAAGTCTCGTTTGGCCTAATTCTGTTCAGCTAGAACTCCCTAGAAGACCGAGATATCATGGTCACGTAAACCAGAATGGAGAGAGGTGGCAGGAAGAAGGAAAAAGAGAGAAAAAAGCAGTAGTGTTCTGCATTTATCTTGAGGTAGAATAGCAGCATGCCTCACTTTACACAATTAGCATTTCCCTAAAAGGGACAGGGCTGAGAGGCCTGTGATTTTAGTGTTAAAGGGACCTTCCAAAAAGGAAGAGATAAAGGAAACTTGCCTTTACCTGTGCAGGTGGGGTCCCTTCTCTCCAACTTACACTCTGGGAGAGCTGTCTAAAGCACTGAGAGTTTAAGTGACTTGTCCTGGGTTACGGCCATTATAGGACAGAGGCAAAACTTGAACCCAGATCTTTCTGGTCCTATGACCAATTCTTTATCCACTATGCCATATTCCTCTGTCCCTGATAAGTGATGTGTAAATCACATTTTGGGAAACATAATATGAATAATGATAGATAGATAGATAGGTAGGTAGGTAGATGGGATGGATGGGAAGAGAGAGAGAAAGAGGGAGGAAGAGAAAAGAAATCAAGAAGGAGGAGGGAGAGAAAGAAGAAAAAAGAGAGGGTGGATATTGGGGGGAAGAAATAGAGAGGGAGAAACAGAGAGAGAGAGAGAGAGAGAGAGAGAGAGAGAGAGAGAGATAGTAGACCTGTGCCTGTGATGTCACTGGTTTAGAGGACTGTCACTGGTTTAGAGGACTCCTTAGAAAGAAAATTCCCTACCTCCTAATGCAGGTTAATAACTCTGTAACTTTTTAGTGTTGCCTAGAAAAGAGTATGGCATGAACCAAATTAAAATATAACTAAGAAATGTTTAACAAAGTAAATAAAAAATACAGTAGAAAATAGACAATGTTGATACATTTTTTTTTAAGTCAAAATACCTCTTTCAGGGATCCTCATATATGGTTTTAGAGCACTTTGAGTTTGACGTGACTGATGTAGAGCACTGAGATGGTAAATGACTTGTCTTAGGTCACCACCAGAAATAAGACTTAAATCCAGATTCTCCTTGTTCCAAGGTCAGCTCTCTATCCACTAGACCATGCTCTCTCTCATGTATATGTATTTGTATACATATATGTGTGTGTATATAAATGCACCAAAGTTGCTTGATATCTTTTTAAGAGGACAATCCTCACAGTGAATCTCTTGGCAAAGTAGGAAACTTTTTTTTTTTTACTAATGAACTCTAAGAAAGCCAGCATGATATGGTAAAAATGTCACAGGATTGAGTCCAGGGAATCAAAGTCCTGGTCTCACCCGTGCCCCCACCCATCTGTTTGATTTGGGATAATTGTAACAACAACAATACATCCATACTCAGAGATCCATGATTTCATTGTGTGAGTGCTTGTCCAGCCCACCCAGACCACAACCGCTCTGTGACTTGGTGGATCAACTTCAGAAGTTGCTGTGGCCAAAAGAGCCATCATCCCATAGACAAAACTTCTCTGAATTGAGTTAATCTGGTCCTTGAATGACAGATAAGCTTCATTGCCAAGCTTGTACTTGAAATCTTCTCAGCTTGCTAGGATGGAACAGAGTTCATGCTCTGGTGGTTTAACTTTTGAAAACTCAGAATGAGCTTCCTGCCTAAGTGAGGCATCAGAAGAGGGCTTTAATAGAAAGAGGAGGAGGAGCCTATTGGTTTTAATTTTTACTTACAACTTCATTAATGTGAAATATGTTTAATAGGAATGTAAATGTAAAGCCTATATCAGATTGTGCACCGCCTTGGGGAGGGTGGGGGGGATGAAGGGGGAGAAAAATTTTCATCTCAAAAGCATATGGATGTGATTGTTGATAAATCAAAATAAATTAATAAAATTTTTTTAAAAAGAGGAGGAGGAGGAAGAAGACTCCCATTTTTATAGTACTTGAAGATTTGCCGTGGACTTTCTTTAACACCCTATGCAGTACAGCAGGTCACTTCCTGTCTCTGAGTCTCAGTTTCCTGTAACATGAAGGTATTGGACCATCCTGGCATTTTTATGTCCTAAGGTCTCTTCTAATATTCTGATATTCTAAGTTCCAAGATCCTTTCTGGTTCTAACATTCTAAGATGAATGCGTTCTCAGGCACCTTGTAGCTCTAATGTCGAAGAATCATAATTGCTCTCCAACCTTTCTGTTTTATGGTACACATCTATAACGTGATCAGGATTCATTCAAGCTACTTGTAAAATCTAGGAATCTTTTTTTTCCCTTCATCTCATAATAATAACAGCTAACATTTATGTGGCACTTACTACGTGCCAGGCACCGTGTAAGTGATTTACAGTCATCTCATTTGTTCCTCGCCACAAGCCCAAGAGGTAGGTGCTATTATTATCCCCATTTCACAGAGGAGGAAACTGCTGCATAGAGTGGTAGGTTAATAAGTAGAAAAACCAGGACTCTGCTACAGCTGCATTAAAGTTTCTCAGAAAGGCATTTTTTTTTTCAAAAGAGAAAGAAAACATTTAAAGCTTTTAGATCTCACTTATTGTATGTGTTAAATTTTTTTGCTTTATATCAGATTTTTTAAAACAAAAACAAATCAAAGGACTATCTTCCACCCTTTGAATCCTCTCAGCCGAAGCTTCCAAATTCCACCAGACCTCATGTTACACCATCACATACCCTCTTCTTCAGTTCAGACTCTTGGCATGGTCCATATGGTAGAGGCCACAGCCATTCTCCTTTAATTAAAGAGAACTTTAGAAAGAATGCGTAATAATTAGGTTAGTGTGCAGTATGCCGTTCATGTCAGCAGCATCTGCCATGAAGGTTGATTGAGATGAACTCCGCTCTCAACAGTTGGGCTTTCCAGTTAGACCTCTTACACTAATGCATTACTGACCATACCATTGCAAAAACAGGACTCTGCTGAAATCTGCAGAAAATTAGAGGAAAGTCTTCCAAATCTACAATGTCTTAGCATGATTTATACCTTCCCTGGGAGAGAGCCACCCACATGCATTCAGGCAAAACAAAGATGAGCTTCCCCCCCCCCCCATCCTTAGAAGGATGAATTACAAATTAAAGCCTGTTGTGGAAACTCTCTTCCCAGCTCTGTTCTGGTTTAAATTGGTTTAAAAAGGGGGGGGGGGGAGGCAATCAAGCTCTGTTGGTTCGTCTTAGGAAATTAACCACTGCAATTTTTTTGTAGCTGAAAAATATTTAATGATTAAGAAAATAGTTTTCATGTGAGTGGCATCTTCAACTGTTCTTGTGGCTTCTGATTCTTGGCTCCCAGGCTAGGTTTGTTGGAATAAGGTTTATGTCATTTAAGGGTGCAAGAGAAATAGGCTTGAGTTGAGGTAAAACTTTGATTTTTTTTTCCTGGGGGGATGTGGGGTGGGGTGAGAATTATCTTCCATTCGTTAATCATAGAGAATAGTGCAGAAGGATATTATTTTAGGCTTTATATGACTAGGACAAGTACTAGATCAGAGAGAGGATTATCTCTCTTAGAACTATAAGGGTCAATTTATCTAAGGTCGGGACAGAGGTTTGTGAACTGTCCATTTATCAAACTAAAGAACTACATTAGGGATCTTTTTCAGCAATGGGCAGCTGTGTACTCTGGGCACTGTTACAAGCCATTTGTGCCTGGCTGCCAGTGGAAAGTGAAACTTGGTATTTCATACGGTCATCTCACTTTGCTTGGTCTGCCTTTGATGCTTGGCATGGGTTCCTTCCTCTGCCATCTCTGCCTTTTGGCCCAGCTCAGATTCTCTCTGCTCCTGTAATACAAAAGTGTTTTACAAATACCAGGGAGTCCCCAGAGTCTTAGTTCAATTAAGTATTTAAGTTATTAAAACTTGAAACTGAACGAAGATTTTTGGGACACCCTGTGTTGTCCCATTTTATTTTCACAACAAGCCAGGGAGGGAGGTAGATGGAATTATTATCCCCATTTTACAGATGATGCAACTGAGGCAGATAAAAGTTAAGTGATTTGCCTAGCACCACACAGCTGGAAAGTGTCTGAGATAAGATTTGGAAACTTAAGCCTTCCTAACTTGTAGCATTCTGTCTCCTATGGCCACCTTGGGTTTGAAATGGGATATGTGCCATCAGACATGTCTAGCACAACTCTTTTGCTTAATTGTACTTCTTTGTTAGGAGAAAGCTTTCTTGGGGGAAAGAAGGGGGTTTGAGGTATCAGGAAATCACATAACAAGATTTTAAAATCATCAATAGAATGTGAATGTGAACTTCTTGAGGAAGGGGAGCATTCTATGTTTGTCTTTGAATCCTTAGTACCGTGTCTGGCAACATACAAAGCTTGCTGAATGTTAAGTCTAGATTTATTAATTAAGGACCTGCAGGGTCTCCCAATCGTCATGTCATAGAGTAGAAAAACCACTCAATGTTGTAGTGGACTCCACTGGACATGGAGTCTTGAAGATTTAGGTTCAGATCTTGCCTCAGGTACATACCAACTGTGTGACCCTAGGCAAGTCACTTAGCTTTTCACTGCCTCATTTTTCTCATCTGTAAATGGACTCAGTGACTTCTAAGGTCCCTTGCTTAGAAGAGTCCCTAAGATCTAAATTTATGATGCTACCTATGAAAGTCAGAAAGTCACTTAACTTTTGAGCCTCAGCTTCCTTATCTGGAAAATGAGGATAATGATACCCACTGTACCTTACCTCATAGGGCTATTATGAGGCATTCACTCTGTGCACTGTTGTTGTTCATGGCATCAGCCATCATTACAGGACTGGAAATGAAGCAGGTCTGGGAGATTGGATTGGGTGTGCAGACTGAGCCCAGGGCGCAAACTGGAGTTTGCTTTTGTTGTTGTTGTGTCATTTTTCAGTCATGTCTGACTCTTCGTGACCCCATTTGGGGTTTTCTTGGCAAAGATATTGGAGTGGTTTGCCATTTCCTTCTCCAGCTCATTTTACAGATGAAGAAACGGAGGCAAACAGGGTTAAGTGACTTGCCCAGGGTCACACGGCTAGTAAGTGTCTGAGGCTGGATTTGAACTCACAGAGATGAGTCTTCTAGTTTACTTTTATTCCTAGATAAAATCCATCTCATTGGGACAGGATCAAAAGAAAAAATAGAATAAAGGGGGGGGGCAGGATAGGATTAAGAGAAATAGAGTCAGTTTTTCACAACATGTCTACTATGGACATGTTTTGCATAACTGCACGTGTATAACCTGTATTGAGTTGCTTGCCTTTTCAATGAGGGTGGGTGGGGAGGGAGGAAGGGAGAAGATTTGAAACCTAAAGTTTTAAAAACATATGTTTAAGAAAAAATGTTTTCACATGCTACCGGGGAATAAGAAATACAGGGAATGGGGTACAGAAGTCTATCCTGCCCTACAGGAAAATAGAAGGGGAAAGGGGATAAAAGAAGGGTGTAAGAGATAGAATAGAGGGCAGACTAGGGGAAGGGATATTCAGAATGCATGCCATCTTGGGGTGGGGGGAGGAGGGAGATGGGGTGAAAATTTGGAACTCAAAATCCTGTGGAAGTAAATATTGAAAACTGAAAATAAATAAATTTACAAAAAAAATAAAATAAAATCCATCTCAGTCCTTGACTTTTTTGTCATCACTATCTCATGAGAAGTCACGTTTCTCTAATGTTTTAATCTTTTCAGAGTACTTTCCTCACAACAACCCTGAAAAGTAGGAAGTACAAGGTATTATTATCCCTATTTTACCGAACAGGGAAATTGAGGCTCATAGAGAGGAAGTGAGGAGCCCTGGCTATTGGTGGATATCAGAGCCAGGACCCAAATCTTAGGATCCATGCTGAGGCACACTTTCCACTGTGCTGTGTTAATTTTCCTCTGCCCCTTTTGGCAACAAGTCCTGGGCTAGAAAACACCCAGGAAGTGTTCTGGTAAATTAGGGAATGGCTCATATTTACAAGCCCATGCACTTACCCAAAAGAAATTGTGCTTGAGGAAAAGATAATTGGTTAGGCTCTCTCTAATGCAGGGTATCTCGATCTTTTTTTGTGTCAAGGACCCCTCTGGAGGTCTGGTGAAGCCTATAGGTTCCCTTCTCAGAATCATGTTTTTAAATGCACAGAATAAAATATTTAAGATTACTAGGGAATGCAATTATATTCAAATACAGTTATCAAAATTCTTTAAAACTTGCTTTAAAAAAAATTAACTGCTCTACATCATTAATTAAAATGCCCTAAGACCTTTCCCTAGATTACAAAATGATCCTTTTCCAGGATCTTTTAGTTTTGTTTTCTTCCTTTCTCAGTTTAAAAAAAAAACCTCTCTTCCTTTGCCCCACCACTATCACCACCACTTCTGTACTAGGAGGAGGAAGGATGGATGCAAAGCTCTGCCTATATTTGTCTACATGAGGTCTTTTGTTTAATGGGTATCCTCTGGAGATGCTTCTTTGCAGCCTAAGTATGTTAAATCAAGTTTGCTCATGTATTTGGAGAGGAAGAAAACCAGAGCCTAGGGATAGGTGGAGAGAATAGAAGAAAGAGACAATTCTAAGGAGATAATGCAGTTGGAATGCCTGTATCACTGCCTCCCATTTCACCTAGCTTCCTTAGAGACTCAGCTCAGTTTGTAAATCCCCATTCAGGATCTGCCCCCCCACCCCTAGTTGCTCTTGTTCTTCCTCTAATTATCTTGTGTTCTCTTATGTACTACATGTTGCATCTCCTAAGTAAAATGTAAACTCCTTGAGGGCAGGGACTTTATTGTTTTGTTTTGTCTTGCCTTTGTATTATCCAGAGCCTCACACAGTGCTTTGCACATCCTAAGTCCTTATTGAGTTGAGTAAAACTGAACAAGCTAGGTTGCACTGTGAATGAACTTGCACTTGGAATCAGATAAACCTGCCTTCAGATTCTGCCTCAGACTCTAGCTGGGTCACCCCTTCTTCCAAGCCTCAGTTCCCTCATCTCCAAAATTGAGGAGGTTGGACTCCTTCCCTTCCAGCTCTAAATTTATGATCGTCTGATACTAAGGTATAAGGAATGACAGGAGGTTGTGGGAGGGGTTAGTTAAAAGGGCTGTCTTTTCTGGAAAATTCTTTGACTGCTTCATTCCTGGGAGCAACTGAAAAACCAGAAGCATCCCTGGGGAGACTTAGACAACAAAGAGGGTGTAAAAGAAAGGGTGGAAGAACAGGACTGAGGTACTGGAACTCATAGAATATTATCACCCTAATCCTGACCGGAAGCAGGTTTAGACTGTGCGTGAACCATGCAGATTAGAAGAGACCACAGGTGAGCTTTCAGAAGGCAGTGGGGGAGAGGCAAAGATTCAGATCACTGAAGACTCCATTTGTGTATGTGTGTTTTTTTTTCTCCCCCTCTTCTGTCTGACAGGATACCACTACATCTGTGAGGATCGGCCTGATGATGGAAGAGATGATCTTCAATCTTGCAGATACGCATCTGTTTTTTAATGACCTTGAGGTTGGTAGCTGCTTATTCTATTCAATATTTGGATATTTAATCACCTGCATCTGGTTTGGGGAGAGATGCTGCTTTTGGGGGGCCTGAAACTTTTGCCAGAGACCCCCAAGAAGACACTTAATGACAGCCAGGGATGGCTTATTGGAAACACACTTTGCCAGATTATCTCCCGGACTTCCTCATTCCATTAATGGTCTCTCCGGTGTGCAAGGCATCAATGTCAATGGGCAGTCTGGCTAATCTAATAATAGCAACATAGCTCTTCCTCCTGAAATTTGCTGTTTAATAAGTTTGTTAAACTAAATTAGTGCAGATCCTCCCAGATCAGAAATAATTAGCTCTGGGGCCAGGATGGAAGCTTTTAAAAACAAGTTTTCATTCTTGTCTACAGCATGTTCTACAGGCCAGAAGCAAAGAACAAAAAGAAAAAAATACTCACTTAAAGTATTAATCTTATGGGCTCTCTGACCCCTGAGAAATGTTGAGGGGTGATAGAGAAGAAATGAAGAGAGGATTTTGAGATAAAGATAGGATAACACTCAGTAAAGGGCCTGGTTTCAAAATCTTATGATTTTGTGGGGAATAGGAATCATAGGATCATAGCTCCAGAGTTGAAAGGCATGTCAGAGGCCATCTGGTTTAATCTCATCATTTTACAGATGAAGAAACTGAGGCCCAGGGAGTTTCAGTGGTTTGCTCAAGGTCCCAGAGGTGGTATGGCTGAATTACTATATCAGATGGTTAAAATGAGAGAGACGGACAGAAAGACAGACTGACTTAAGTTTGCATTTGCATGGCATTTTATATTTTAAAAATTTTTACATCTCATTTGATTCTCAAAACTGCCACACAAAGCATACACTGTAGGGTTTAAATGATTTGTCTGTAGTCACACAACTTGATGTGATGGTCCTCTTCAAGAATGAAGGACAAACAACAATGACAACAACACAGCTAATGAATGTTGAAGACAGGATTCGAACCTTGGTCTCTTCTGACCCCAAGTCCAGCGTCCTTCCTATTACAGTGAGCAGCATGGGGAATGTGAGATTAACTGCCTCATTCAAACACATCTTGGGTCCCTTCTGTACTCAGTGTTACAGGGAACCCAAAAATGAATGCTGTGCTCCATCCTAGTCTGCGTTCTGGTAGAAGAGATGAGACAGGGATCCCAGGAGTGATCAGGAGAGTTCATAGGAGAAATGGCAATAAGAATTTAAGGTAGTGTGGTGGCTAGAGTGCTATACTTGGAGTCAAAAGTCCTGAATTCAAATCCTGCCTCAGGTACTTACTAGCTTTGTGATCTTGGACAGCCTCTCAGATCACAGTTTCCTCCTTTGTCAGATTGGAATAATAATATTCACAATCACCAGCTCGGGGGCTTGTTGGGAAGAAAGCACTTAGTAAACTAATAAGTGCTTTATAAAATGTTTGGTGGTTGCTGTTACTACTAATGATTATGGATAATATGATAACTATGTATATTCTGCTATAGCATATAGGTTTGTAAGGCTTACAAGATGATTTTACATGAGTTTCCTTATTCGAGATCCCTTTGGTTAAAGCATAAAAGTGTGCCAAAATAGCTTGTACAAAATATTAACTGTAAGAAGCATTTCAGGGGCAAAGGATTTATTGAGGCACAGAGCAAAGGGGTCAAGCTCAAATAGAAATTAATCCCTTCAGGAGGAATATTGACTTAGAAAACCACAAATTAACATTATCTGTGATGTATTTTTATTTATTTTGTTAGCTTTCCCCGTTGCATTTTAATCTGGATCAGCAGCAGGGGATTTTTCCAAGTGGTAACTTTGGGGAGACTTCCTGGGGGAAGAACAGTTTGAACTGAATGCCGATCATGATGGTGGGGATGGGGATGTGATGACTTAGTCTGATAATCCTCTTGCTGTTGTCTAGTGCTTTACTTCATACAGTGCTCTCTCACCTCCATTATTTCACTTAATCCTTCCTACAAGCATGTAAGGACAGATCTGATTTCCGCCGTTTTCCAAAAAGGAAACGGATGCACAGAGAGTCCTTGGAACTGGAGCTAGTGAAGACCTTAGAGAGGATTAAGTCCCATCCCCCCCCACCATCATCTTGTCCACAAGAGATCCAAAAAAGGGAAGTGACTTAGCCAGGGCCACAGAAGTTTAGGGCAAAGCCGAAGCAAGAAGCTGAGTCCCACTCCATTAGGCAGAGAAGAAGTGACTTGCCCAGCTCCCATGCATAGTGCTGGGCTCTGGGATTTGACTCCAAGCTGGGTCTTCTTTCTGTCACATTCTCTGAGTTCCCATTCTGGAGAACGTGGTAGAATTGGAGAGAACGAAGCAAAAGGAGCACCCTTGGGCCAGGGAAAGGTGCTTGATTTCCTACCTGTTTGACCTCAGGTAAATCATTTCTCATCTCTTAGCTTTACTTCCCAGATGTTTAAGATGAACAGATGGTACTGGGTATGCCTGGGGTCCTTTCCAGCTCTGGGTCCTATAGGACTATGTCTTTCTGGGCAGCAGTCAGGGGGAGGAACCATCTGTAATTACAGTATTGTAGTTTAGTTTCAAATGCCCATGAGGAAAAGAAAAAAATATATTTTTAAAAGAAAAGGAAAGGGCAGAAACAGAGGGGGGTGTAGTCGTTTCAGACTTCACTCCAAACTGGGCTAGGTCCCCTGGGGGATGCTCATTTATGGGTATTAGAGGGAGGCAGCTTTAACTAGTGCAGTATCTCCTGGACCCTGGAGGATAGGAAGCTAAGGAGTACCTAAGCCTGGCCCTGGACAGAAAAGTTTCCCCTGAGACCAGTAAAGTGTGGAAGTTAGTAACTTTTCAGGTTGTAACCACAAGTTACAAATATGGAAAAGCTATCTGTGATCATGAGAGATGAGAAAATGTTCTTCATTCACTTTGGAGCCAAGTCATATGAGCCTGGAGCTCAGTGGGTGCCCATTTTCAGCAGACACCATAGCAGATGCCAGAAACAGCGTGAAAAGAATGGTTCCCACCCTGCTAAAGAGCGCCTCCCTGCCATGACCTCTGACCTCAAAATGAAGGGAAGTTTCTTCAGTTCCTATTTAACCACTAAACTCAGCCCCACTGCTGGCCCCACTGGCCTGAACCAGCAGTCTAACCTGCCTTGGAAGTGGACGGTTAAAAACACTGGCCTTCAGTTCTGCCAACTAACAGACTGTGCAACTTTAGTCAAATCACTTCATTCCTTGGAACCACAATTTCCTCATCTAGAAAATGGGAATAATAATCCTGACAATACATATCTAAAAGTTGCAGTGTGAGGATTGAGTGAGATAATATAGGGGAAGCATTTTGTAAGCTAAAAGGCCTCTGTAAATGGCAAGCTGCTGATATTATCATAATAAGCTTATAAAGTGCTATTATATATATTATCAGACTGGAGCCTCACAACCTTTATTCCCATTTTACAGATGTGGAAACTGAGATCAGATGGGTTAAGCATTTTACCCAGGGTCACACAGCTAGGAAGTATCAGAAGTGTCCAGTACTCTACCCACCAATAGGCACTCAGTCAAGAAGCATTTATTAATTGCCTACTGTATGCTAGGCCTTGTACTCGATACTAAGGGCTACAAAGATAAGAAATGAAATGGTCCCTTGCTCCCAAGGAGCATATGAGGGAAACAACATGTATCACATAAATGTATGTAAAATATACATAAAGAAAATGAAAGGTAATTTCGGGAAGAAACACCGTCACCCGGAAACATCAGGTGACTTTCTAGGTGAGCTATCTCTTGAGCTGAGCCTTGAAGAAAGGTAGAGATTCTCCCTTGAAGCCCTCCTCTGATGCCTTGTTGTGGCTCTGGAGGTGACCTTGAGTTCCTCTAGGCTGTGCTAGCAGAGAACCAAGCTGCAACAGGCTCAGACAAGCTGGGAAGACCTTGGCTACAGGCCGAGCAGCAGACTCTGTGTCAGTCTTCCAGGTACTAGTCTAACTAAATGCAGACAGGATCATCACCAGACTGTTGACTACAGCAGTCTCCAGAGACCATGGAGGGATTGCCATCAGAGTCAGTAAAGGCAATGGTCATACCTGTTAAATCCTTGATCTTTTTGGAGTATAGAGGTAAATCAGAGACCAGGGATCTTATGTATAGGTAGACACAGAAGGGATTTTGTGATTTCTTCCTTGGAATGAATTTCATGGGTCCCAAAGAAAACACCTTCTTTAAAAGATCTGGATTGGCTGTTGGTGCTGTGCTGTGAAGCTTGTTTGTTTTTATTTTCTGAACTTAAAAAAAAAATGTCCCCACTGCCAAGGGGCCCTAGGGGCATCTACACAGAATTGAAACCACATAATGTTATTTAAAAGTTAAAACATACACAACGAAAAACACATTTTTTTAAAAAGGCCCAACAGCCCCCAACCAGCACCGTGAAGCCCCCTATTGGAATTCAGACGGGAGCCACATGTAGCTTCTTCTTGCACACTAGCCCGGGAAGAGAGATTTAAATCAAGACCATACTCATGGGTATGGATGGGGCTGATAGCAGTGTTGGAAGGGGGAGGAGGGGGCCGCACTGAAAAGTCAGAGACCCAAGTTCTAGGCCAGGATCTGCCACTAACTAATATATGGGTAAATCATTTCCCTTCCCTGGGCCTTTGTTTCCCCATCGGTAAAATAAGGTGGTTGGACCAAATGACCTTTGAAGTCTCTTCCAGCTCTGACAGTCTATGATCTAGGCAGCTAGTTTGTTACTACTCTCATCTCTAAGTATCAAGCAGCCAGCAAGACTGTTAATAAGTATTTATGAAGCACTTACTCTGTGCCAGGTATGGTGACGAACTACAAGAAGCCATGCCCCCACCCAAAAGTCAGAAATAAAGGGACAGAGGGAGAGGTTAAGGGAAGATTCTCTGAAAAGAACATTCTGCCCCAATCAGGTGCAATTGGGTTAACCAGTTGTCTGGGAGGAGTGGGAGAGTGAAGATGGACATAGATTAGGAGAGAGAAAAGGAAGCTGGAGGTGGTGGTGTTAAAGAAGGAGACGTGGTGGAAAGAGAAGAAGGTAACCAGCACCAGTGTGGCAGTGCACTAGAAGAAGGAGGGATTTCCAAGAGAAAGCTTGCCCTCCTGTTGGTTGCTTCCTGGGGCAGAATCTGCCCAAATTATGGCCCTGGCAACTGGCAATGTCCCCTTTCTCTTTCTTCCCAGTCTTGAATAGCTGAGGAAAATGGAAATGTTAGCTTCTCCAGACTTCATAAACATGGTGTCTGTTTCAATTTTGGCTACTGGGTTTGGGAACAAAGGAGTGCCAGAAATGATGAAGGAATTTAACCCCCAAATCATTGTCCTGGCTCAGCTGTCAAGTGACTAAATGTCCCTGCTACAGGAGAAAAGTGAAAATCACTTTTAGGAATATCCCTTTCTTTTGTTTGGCTGGCAGACTGATTCATTTCAGTCCATTCCGTCCTGTACTCAGGTTCTCCAGTACCTCCTTCTTCATGGCATAGTCTGGCAAGTCTTAAGACAGTCAGAAGAGCCTTGAGTGTAAGTCTGGCAATAAATGACTCTGATGCCTGAGGACCAGCCTCTCTGAATGAAGGGAGATTCAATCATCAGCACAGTCTGGCCGCCAAGGAATGAAACCTTAATGGCTGTGGCAGCTTCCAGAGACTGCCTACTCAAAGGTAGAAGAGCTATGCTCGTGTGGGGTAGGGATGGGGGTGCCCAATCAAGATCCATGAAGAACAAATATGATTGATTCTTCATTGATAATCTAGAACAGAGGTGCTTAACCTGGGCCCTATGAACTTTTATTTTAATATTTTGATAATAACTGTTTCCATATAAACTGATTTCCTTTGCAATCCTATGTATTTGATTTTATGCATTTAAAAACATTATTCTTAAAAGCACCAGACCTGTAAAGGGATCCGGGCTGCAAAAAAGGCTAAGAACCTCTGCCCTAGAAATTGGGTGTATGAGAACAAGGTGACTACATAGACTAGACTAGAAGACATTGTTAAAGCTGAACAGGACCCTAGGCAATCATCCACTCTCCTCTACCACTTCCATTTTAAAGATGGAAAAACTGAAGCTCTGAATTTCACCTAGCCATGGCAGTCAAATACACTTACCATACATCTCTGATTAAAATTCAGGAGCTGCACCTTCTGGGTTCACAATATCTCTGTTGGACCCTGCTGTTTCTAGAAAAGGTAACCACCAAGGAAATCCTCTGATGCCTGGCAAGCCCCATTAGAAACGGGAAAGAGCTTCATTAGACTGTCTTTGAGGGAGAGGGGAAACCTCTATTCAGGAGGACAAAGTCTGTTACTGCAAGGAGAGAAACCAGAGCTCTTAGCAGTTGGGAAACGTCTCCAGATTCAACAGAGCATTTTGTCTTCCTTGGTATAGAAGTTTTTCTTTTTCTTTTTTCTTTTTTTCCATGTGTTTCATCAGGAACAGGAGGAAAAGACAGGTCTAGGCCGATTTCCCTCCTGAACCTCTGAGGATGAGAGAGACAGTAGCACCATCAAGTGGTACAGTAACTGTATCCAGAGGCAGCCTCGGCGGCCACTTAGCGCTTAGTTACAGATGCCTCCCGGAGTAGGAGTCAGTGTGGTGCAGAGGAAGAAGCACCTAGATTCATAGAACCTAGATTCCTATCCTGATTTTACCTGCCACTGACTACCTGTGTGGCCCTGAGCAGTTCACTTAACCTCCCTAGGTCCTCAGTTTTCTCTTCTGTAAATTGAGCAGTGTTTTGACTAACCCCTAACATCCTTCCAACTCTAAATCTATAATCCCCTAAATGGAGTGGAAAACGAAGTGATTTCTACTCCCACTTTTACCATTAATATATATTGTGTGACCTTGGGGGATTCACTTCTCTCTAACCATCAGCTTCTTCATCCACAAAATGGCCAGAGAAGTGGGAAGGTCAGATCAAAATCACTCTAAGTAAGATCTTAACGTTGTAGCATTCTGGGGTGGGGGGTGGGGGGGGGAAGCAGGCTCTTTATTTAGATACAGAAATGTCCTACAGATCAAAATATGTACTGGGTCCAGAAAAGAAATTAGGCTATGATAAGAAAACTGAAAGTGATTCTCTGGCTTGGGAATATTAGTGATAAGTTTGTATGACCACTGCTGCTTTCTAAATATCTACCATTAATGTTACTGACTGTTCCAAGCCTGCCTTGTTCTGTTGTTGTTGTTGTTGTTTTTATAATAAATTTATTTATTTATTTTTAGTTTTCAGCATTCACTTCCATAAGAGTTTGAGTTTTAAATTTTCTTCCCATCTCTCCCCTCCCCCTACCCCAAGACGGCATGTAAATTGATATAGGCTCAACGTATACATTCATATCAAATCTATTTTCACATTAGTCATGTTGTAAAGAAGAATTAGAAACAATGGGAGAAACCACGAGAAAGAAGAAACAAAAGAGAGAGAGACAACAAATAATGTGCTTCCATCTGCATTCAGACTCCATAGTTCTTTTTCTAGATGTGCATAGCATTTTCCATCATGAGTCTCTTGGAGTTGTCTTAGATTATTGTGTTTTTATTAAAACCGTGGTTGACTTAGTGTGCGCTCTGCCTTCTGATGGATCTTCTCTGTTGGTGCATACGCCCCTTCTTGGTATGTTTTTAAAGAAAACAAGTCTTGCCAATGGCATCTGGCAGGATCCTAGAGAGTAGCAGGAGGAAGTGGAGGACGCATGACCCCATGTTCAGTCTACAGCTTTCAAGCTGTAATCTAGAAGCCGGGGGGACTGTAGGGTGAGTGATTCATGGTCATACAGTTCAGGGCTGGAAGGGCATCCTAAAGGACACCTAGTCTAACCTGCTCTTTTAACACATGAGAACACTGAGGCCCAGAGAAGGGGATGTGATTGCCCAGGGTCACAAAGCTGCAAAACCAAGATTCAGACCCAGGTCCAGTGACTCAGAATCCTGTCTTCATTGCTTCATTCTGCCTCATACTGCCTTAATCTCCGACGAGTGTTAGTGAGGGAGGGTTTTGGGGAGGGGGATGAAATAACAAGTGACTGCTGAAATCCAGTGTAAGCAGTCAGAGCATAGGGGAGATTAACCCACAGGGGTAAGGACTGCCAGATCCTCTTCACCCTGATGGTGATTCTTTTGCCTCCCTGGCCCTACTCTGTTCCAAATCGTTTCACTGACTTTAGATTTAGCAAACCTGACTGTATCTTCTTACATTCCTACTCTTGGCTTGGGAACCCATTTCTGGCCTGTGTCCTTGACCTCAAACCCTGTTCTCTACATCTGGTTCCCTCTAGATCTTGATTTCCATCTTTGAACCCCAGGCTGGTCACCTGATTAATTTGTTCTTCCCTTAAAACTATGACATAAAAGCAGTTCTAAAGGAAACCATCGTTTCTCCTCCATTTATTAAAAAAAAAAAGTTGGGTTAGTGTATGCATATTGTCTTTAAGTGCCTCCAGACACTGACTGTTCCCTTTGCCTTGGTGTTCTTGACTCAGACTTGTTTTTAATCCTTAGCTCTGATTCACTAAACCAGAGCAGCTAAATCATGTCACCTGATAGAGATATAGGACAAATATTTAGAAAAGATTTTAAAATACCTTAAAAAGGGAACTCTTATGAATTAAAATACTGACACAAAAACTAGGTTTTTAAGATCTACGGGGACATGCTTAAAGGAATGTTTGGAGCTAATGGGGTCAGTCATAAAAGGCTTCATGAAAGAGATGGGGTCTGAGCTCGATTTTGAAGCAGCAGGAGAGTGTGGTTAGACAAAACTGAACAAGACAGTAAGTGGAACCTTCAGCTTGGTGGCCAGTGAAGTCAGGGGATCCGTTCAGAAGAGGCCACATTGCCCACACCAGCTGAGGTATGCAGTGGGAAGGATGGTGTGGGGAGGGAGGTGGCTGACTGTACAGGTTGCTTCTGAAATCAGGTTAGGACACAGCTATTTTCCTGATACTGAGTCTGTTTGCTAAATGTCTAATTTACAGTTTATAGGAGCTGTTGGAGAGAATAATATTTCACACATGTCGGTGCTAGTCTGCTTACAAAGAACTCCTGCCTGGCTGGCAATTTATCCAGTGGTGGGTGAAGCGTCTTTATCGCTCTCCAGAAAAGTTAAACATTTTGACAGTGCAAAAAAGAGTGTTAGCATTTTCCTCCTAGGGAATGTGTTATCTAGCTAGTCTAGAGGAAGCACTCAGCAAGTTCATTTGAAAAATGCATCTCACAGGAAAAATGAAGGCAGTCTGGCTTGCCCAGCCTTTGAAGGGAGTCATTTTCCAGAAGCAGATTTCTCAACAATATCCTTTCTCTGTTTTTTTTTTTTTGGTGGTTGTAGTCAGGTGGGAGCAAAAGATAGCAAGATTAATGGCCTCAAGTGGCTACTTAAGAAAGACTTGGCACCTGCTCAGCCATGGCTTTGGCGTTTTGATCTGCAGCCAGTGATGTGGCAGGTAGCAAATGGCAGGATTACTGTTGTCATTGATTATAGGTCAGGCAGAAACACCACCAGGAGATAGTTCCAAGAACCCTTGCAAATATCTTCACTGTTGGTCAAAGATGTGCTATTTGGGTTCTACTTGAGCAAGTCACTCCCCTTATGTGGGCCTCAGTTTCCTCTTCTGTGAAATTAAGGGGATGGATTACATGTTCTATTGGGTCCCTTGTGGTTCTGAGATGCTAAGAACCTGCCATACTCAGACATTCTGATTTTAGAATCATAAAACATTTAAAGCTGAAAGAGACCCCAGAGATCACCTAGTCCAGGCCCCTGATGTTACAGACAAGGGTTACAGACCCTCAGACGGGGCATGTGACTTGCGGTGTCAGTGATGGAACTCATTCAAACAAGGTCTTCTGACTCCAAACCCAGTGCTCTTTCTGCCATATTTTATCGTATCCTGGGAGCATCCATGAAGCTGGAGCCTGCCACTTACTTTCCACCAATAAAAGTTATCCCTTATCAAGGCAACAGAAGTAGAACCACTCACAGATTTTCCCCAAACAATCACTCAGACATTTAGTGAGCTTCTTCTGTGTGTTCACCCCAGGGCTAGCATCTGGGGGAGAGGCAAGAGTAAAATAGCTGACATTTATATAGTGCTTTAAGGTTCACGGAGTACGCAGATCATTTGATCTTTGCAACAGTCATAAGAGGTAAATAGTACAAATATTATTATTCCCATTTCACAGCTGAGGAAATTGGCTTAAAGATTTGCCCAAGGTCACACAACTAATTATTAGTGGCAAGGCCAGCATGTTGCACATACCCTAGAAGAGTTTACATTCTGGTTGGAGAAACAAGGCTGACATGTGCAGAATATCTAAAAGTATGGAGCTGTATGCAGGTAAGTAGAAATAGTATACAATGGACTACAAGCTACGTAAGCGTTTAGAGGAAGGGAAAAAAAAGTAGCCTGGAATAATCAGGAAGAATTATCGGAGGCAGTAGGACATGATTTGGGGAAATTATTCCAAAAACCTCTTCCCTGGCCATTACTTTCCTATATGTGTTGTCTCTTTTGAATATAAGCTCCTTCAAGGTAACTTTCCTTATTTTACACATGCACAGTCCCTGGCACATAGTAATGGCTTAATAAATGATTTTCATTCATTCAGAGAAAGGTTGGTCAGAGACCTAACTAAGCAAAGTCATCCCAAGGACATATAAAGATGGAAATTAAAAGGAGGCAGCAAACAGGAGAAAATGGAAAAGATCAGCAAAAGATTTTCATAATGAACTATTTTCACCATCACAAAAAGTAGAGATACCCAAGACCACATGTCCATAGGCCTGGAGTCAGGAAGACCTGGATTCAAATCCAGCCTTAGATACTTACTAGCTATGTGACCATGGGCAAGTCACTTAACCTCTGTCTCAGTTTCCTCATCTGTAAAAGGAGGAATAATGATAGCACCTATCACCCAGAATGGTTGTGAGGATCAAGTGAGCTAGTGTTTGTAAAGTGATTAGTACAGTACCTGGCACATAGTAGATACTACATAAATGTTAGCTCTCATTAGCTAATATTGTAATATGCTGGCCAAACCAGCATGGCTAGAATAGTCTGGAAAAGATCCTTGGCAATCAATTCACCCATTCCTCTATCTAGCAAAAAGAGATTTTTGGACCAAGAGCTAGATTCCAATAATGCTTGAAGAATAGGATGAAAAGCCATGAACTCCTCTAGTTCCTATACTACTTTTATCTACAACCACATGGTCTCTTCTTAAGTCAGAAAAATTCTTTGTTTTGCCATCAGTCTTGTATTACTTTTTGAGGGGGGGAGGGGCATGAGAGAGTCCTTATCTGCTTTTATTTTCACCATGCAAAGCAGTATTCTTCATGGAAAGGAGGGAGGAAGAGAAGAAGGAAGGAAGAATTGAGAAAAAAATTTTCCATCAGTCCTCTAAAATAATGGTTGATCACAGTATTGATCACAGTCCAGTCTTTCAGAATTGTTCATTTTTACAATATTGATATTATAATATAAAACGTTATTCTGGTTCTGCTCACTTCACTCTGCATCAGTTCATACAAGTCTTCTCAGATCTCTCTGTTTTCTCTTTTTCATTTCTTTTTTTTTTTTTTTTTGTTTTATGGCTAGGCAGTGGGGTTAAGTGACTTGCCCAGGGTCATACAGCTAGTAAGTGTTAGGTGTCTGAGGCCAGATTTGAACTCAGGTCCTCCTGAATCCAGGGCCAGTACTCTATCCACTGCGCCACCTATCTGTCCCTCTTTCTTATTTCTTAGAGCGCAACAGGAAACGATCATCCTTAAGAACCTTGTTTTTCATCATCAGAGCTCATGAATGTGACCCTGCTGTAGAAAGCTATGGGGAACTTAAGCATCCCAAAAGGGGTGGTCAATTCATGGTATAGCGAAGTAGAGAAACCAAGAGATATACACTTCTTCTAGAAGAATTTCATGAACTAACGAAGTAACAATAGTGTATAAGGAGTTGAACATCTGAAATGCCAGCCTTGTTTGCCTGGTCTTTCTGCTATAATCCTTAGTGGTATCACTACCTCATACCCAGTGAGGACTATTGCTGCTACTCATGGCCAAGAGGAAATCACTGGGGATGAATCATAGTATCATAAATTTAGACTTGAAAGGAACCTCAGAGGTCATTTTTCCCAAGCCCCTCATTTTAAAAATGAAAAAACTGGAGTCCAAGGAGGTTTAAGTGACTTGCTCAACATATCACACAGGATAATAATTGTCAGAAACAGGACCTGAACCAAAGTGCTCTGACTGCAGAAGCCAATGCTCCTTCCACTGTGATATGATGCAAGGACACTAGTACCTAAGAGATGTCACATTGGGTCATACCCCCACCATGTTCTCTCCAACCCAGGGAATGCCAAAGAATATTCTGGGGAGGGCAAGAATGGCCTCCTTAATAACATGAGCACAAAGGCACTAACTCCCAACCTAGCTCACTCTGGAATCCATTAACTGAACCGATTTCCTTTTTGAACCTGTTTCATCTAGGTTACCTCTTCAAATTAATTCTGCACAATTACTACCTACTGGAGAGAGCGGTACTTTTCTTTGTCCCCAAAGTGTGTCTTTCAGCATCCAAGGAGAGCCTCCTCCAGTATGTCTCGTTTTCTAGGATTTGGTGAATAAATCACTGTTCACCTCCATCTCATTCATGAATCTGTGAACTTAGAGACTTTGAACATGATCTCGTTTGGTCTTCATCTTCTCAGTCCCTTCTAGTTCAAAATCCTATGATCCTACATCTCCTGAACAGGGCATGACCTTTCTCAAAGCCAAACTGTGCTTTTGTTGTCAAACTCCAACAGAAATAAGGACCACTAAACCATACATAAGGGTCCCTGTGGGCCATCACATTGACTTATGGAACCACATAATAACATTATCTATGTTCTGTTTTTTAAATTTATTTTGTTAAATATTTCCCAATTACATTTCAGTCTGGTTCTGAGTTTGACACCTCTGCTCTAAGCAAAAGCTTAGGGCTCTGCTCTATCAGAAATGCTTTTTTACCTCCTCTTCACCTCTGCAGAGTTTATCCTTCAAGTCTCACTTCCTCTGAAAAGTCTTCCCAAGTACTTCCATGTATTGATCTCTCCTTTCTCTGGGCATTTGATTGTTCTCCATTTGTTTCATGTATGACCTCTTGTCTTCCTAATAAAATTGTCAGCACTTTGAAGGCAGATGTTATTCTCATATCACCCACAGTTCAGATCTCATCAGAGAATGTATTGTCCCTTGAATGTTTGCATCCAACTAAAATGTTTGGATCATATCCACGTGGACCAAAAGTATGTCTCAATTTAGTAAAGCAATATGGTATGTTGTTAAAGAATACTGGATCTGGAGTTAGAGAACCTTTTTCACAATATTCCACTTAACATGCTCTGCATTCAAGGTAAGCGAGATACTAGTTGTCTAAAGTCAATCCACTGCCTTCCACCTTCATACTTCAACACAGGCCTGGAATGGACATCTTCCTTACTTCTGCTGTTCAGATCCCTCTTGTTACTTCAAGAAGTTGAAGTACATGAAGGTTCTGAGGTCTCTTTCTATTCTTACATTTCTGTCCTAAAGTCCCTTCCAGTTCTACTATTCTGTTTTCTAAGGTTCCTTCTAGCTATAACATTCTATATTCTAATGTCTCTTCCAGCTTTGACATTCTTTAATTCTGAGCCCTGGTGACCACTCAAGCAGAAAGGGAAAAAACACTCCTGGGTTATCTCTAAGTACATCAAGTTCAGCTGAAATGGACATTCCTCTGTATCTCTTCCTTCCCTTTACCCCCTCAGTTTGCTAAGGTCTCAAAAGCTAGTTCCTGTGAAAATGAAAAATCGGTCTGGTTTCCCAAGTAGTAAAAGCCAGTCCTCCCACTTTGCTCTGCCTAGCTTCTCGGGGTGGCTTAGCTGGTAATGTGATAGGGTCGGCCAGTGGACTATGAGGTAGTGTCTCACTAAGTGTCACGGTATTTTATTAAGTCAGAAATGTGATAGCTACTGTTGTCACACTTTAGCGCCCAGAACAATTCCCTCGCAAATGAGAAAAGCAGGTCTTCCACAGATGCCTTTCCCTTTACATCACACACGGCTCAGTATAGCCAAAGCTAAGCAGGCTGGGACAATATTATCCCAGTGTGGCTTTCTAAGCTTGCAACTGCTATGGGGGAGTGTTTTTGTAATTTCAGACAGGGTGATGTGCTGAAGGGAAATCTGCTATTAATTTTATTTTCGGCGAAGCCAGGGTCTGTAAAATCAGTGTTGGTTTTAAAATACTATTTTCAATAACATAGCAAGAGACTGGGGACCAGGATTCAACTTGCCACTGTAGTTTTCCGTGGATCCACTGAACAGCCAAGGGGCATTAGGGGGAATGCTGAGGGGAACCCTACCTTGTCCCCTCCCCCTGGAGGCTGGCCTAGTTCCAGTCTTGCTTCTGGCTTAGAGGCTGAGGAAGAGAGTGGTCTGCTCAGAGTGGAAGTGAATTGGAGATCTCAACCTGTAATGTTAAGAGGGTAGACCAAGATGGTAAGGGAGCTTAGATTCTTTATGATAGACCTGGGAAGAGGAGAGAGGTTTGACCTATCCAGTCCCATCCTGGAGTGGACACAAACTGACCTATAACTCAGTCACTGGGGACCTCTTCTAGGATAAATAAGTAGAGCTGCTCTGTCCCACCCTGTCCTACATCCCCACCATGATGCATAGGGACCTTCTCATAGTAGGACTTCAGTGGTCGCTAATGTTTGGAAAAGACAAATAGTAAGGGATAAAGAGCTGTGGAGTCTAGAATCTGTAGTCTAGAGACCTATGGTTCTTATTCCAACCATTGTGCAACCTTGGAGAGATTACTTCACCCAGGGGCTCCCTCTAAAATGAGAATGTTGGCCTCAATGATCTCTAGGGTTTCTTCCCACTCAAAAGATGAAAAACCCTTGTTCTTATTTTTTAAAAAATGAAGTATGACTAAAAAGGAACAAGAATGGCTTTCTTAGGTAGCCCATATACTGGTTCTTGAAGGCTACTCCACAAATGACATGAGTATTTTGTGCAACCTGGTTGAATGAATGCATGGGATGACTTACTATTCAGTGAGCTTCACTCAATTAAATGGCTAAGTTCTGGTGTGCTGGTTTTAAATTCAGTTTTATCACTTTATAGTTGGTCATATTTTGCACTTATTGACAAAGTAAAGTGAGAGAAAAATTATTCATTTAGTTTCTTTGGGCATAAAATTTCATAATTTAGTAAAAAAAAAAACATTAGTGTGAACTTTTTTTAATAAGGCACTGGCTTTAGACCCAGAAGGGACTTTAAATATCATCCAGTTTAATCCTGTCTTTTTACAGATGAAGAAACTGAGGCCCAAAGTGATTAAGTAACTTTCCCAGGCTCATACTAAGTTCATAGAGCCATAATTTGAACCCAAATCCTTTGACCCTAAATCTACTGCTCGAACTGGTGAACTTGAGAAAATACAGATATTTTCCCATCAGAGAGATAAAGGACAAAAGAGGGAGATGTCTAGAATTCTTTTTTTTAATCATTTTCATTAAAAACCATAATGTCATAATGGAAGAAGGGAATAAGGTTTAGTGCATTTTTTGAGGTAAAAGCATTCTTTGCACAAAGGAGGAATCTGCAGATAAGATCTGGAACACATAATTGCTACAAGCCTTGCCCATCTGCTCGGTTAGCATTTCTTCTTGCTGTTTCTTTCCCCAATGAATATAAGTGGTATCGATGAGCTAGAGCGCAGCATGGGAATCGTGATGTTCTAATACCCAGCTGGCACTGACCCAGAGAGCCTCAGCATTATTTGGGCACCCATAAAATTAAAAAAAAAAACCTGTCAGAGTGCATGGGGAAGTTGCTTCTGAGCAGGATGGGGATGAGGACTTTGGAAATTCATCCCATGGATTTATCTGCAAGAATGATGTGGTAAAAAGAAAGAATACTGGTCTTAGTCAAGACGTAAGGGTTCTTGGCCCCAGCTCCATGATTTTCTAACTGTGTGACCTTGACCAAATCACTAAACTATTTTTGAGTTTCCATTGATTTCCTCCTCTGTCACACAGAGATATCCAGACACATTATTTAATTCACAGGGCTGTTGTAAGCAGCCTTTGAAATCATTTGTGACCTTTGCCGCACTATAGACATGTGAATTACTATTAGTTAATATAGGTAGAACAGAGATCACCAACCTATTTCCCTTCTAGCTTTGCATTTCTACGATTATTTAATTTCCTAGAAGGTGCCAGACAACATGGTACGCTTATATAGAGTGCTGGATTTGGAGACCAAGGACCTGAGTTCAAATTCTGCTTCTTCTACTTATTACTTTGGTGTGAATTTGTGTGATTTGCTTGATCTGTCTGGGCCTTAGTTTCCTCCCCTGTAAAATGAGGTGATTAGACAAGTTGACTTCTGAGGTCCCTTCTGGGTTTAAATCTAAAATCCTGTGATTTTATGAAAGTGCCATACAGAGTCGTACCTAGAACTCACAAAACACCAGGAAGGATGCTGTGACAAATGAGATCACAGGCAATATGAAGTCAGGGGGAGAGGGGGAGGGAAGCAGGGACATTAAAAATGACAATAGGGCCCAGTCATGTAGGGTTTCATGAGTCCTACACAGAGAGACCGAGGGGCTCAGCTTTCTCTACTAGCATCAGTGATGCCTCAGTAGTTGTGGTGTGTCCTCTCATGCTAGAGTAAGATCGCATACCCCAGGTAAGTACTTCAGCGGACGAAACTTGGTTCAGTGGGTGGAGTCCTAAACTGAGAGTAAGATACCAGGATTTTGGTCCCAGCTTTGCCACTAACTCCCCATGTGACTTTAGGCAAGTCATATCTGCTTTCTGGGCCTCGGTTCCCTCTTCTGTAAAGCGAGGGGCATAGACTAAAATGAACCCTAAAACTTCCTTCTAGCTCCATTGTTTTCATGATACTGTGATTCATTCATGCTTAAGGTCCTGTTCAACTCCAGAACTCTGCAAAACTATTATTCTAAGGGGCAGCTAGGTGGTGCAGTGGATAGAGCACTAGCCCTGGAGTCAGGAGGACCTGAGTTCAAATCCAGCCTCAGACACATAACACTTACTAGCTGTGTGACTCTGGGCAAGTCACTTAACCCCAATTGCCTCACCAAAAAACAAACAAAAAAAAACCCTATTATTCTAAAAGCTGAGAAGGGCCACTGACAAGGGCAAACGCTGACGAATCATTCCAGTTCCATAGACAGGCATACTTGCACTGACGAATGGTAACACAAACTAGTCAGACTTCATTTCTCACTGGGAAAAAAATTGTCCGAGATTTCCTGATTCAGAGCTCAAGGTGTTCCCTGTACCCTGTCGACCTCAAATTGTGACATTCAGTTGCACTGCCAAGGACTCCGAGGTCTGCCATTCTTATTCTGGGTGCGTACTCAGCACTGCCAGCCTGTTGGACAGAAGTGGAATGAATTTGTTTTGGCACCATCCATTCTCCCTTTACTCTTGGCTGGGGGATTGAGGCTGCTGTTTCCAGGGCTCTCCTCCTCCTTCATCAGCATGTGGCTGTTATTCCGACTCTGACCATCCAGGCTTCTGCACAGCAGAGCTAGTCAGGTCCTGGTAACCTCATTGTCCAAAGAAAGGAATTTACTTGGGAATAGAAGCCCAGCATGAAAACCCCAGTATCTTTTCTTAATATCCGCTGTCGGCACAATCATGAGAGCATAGGAAACCTGCTCCCAACAGTTATTTCAAATTAAAAAGTGATGTTTCTTGTTTCCTTTTTTCCTACCACTCTCCCCCTTCCCTTCTCTTTCTCTTCTTTGGCCAAATGCTTCTCAGGACTGTGACCAGATCCATGTTGATGATGTCTCCTCGGATGACAATGGCCAGGATTTGAGGTGGGGAATTTGGGGGGAAAGATCCCTCTTCCCTTCCCCCACTCCCATTCAATTGTGTACCTTGCTCCTGAAAGGCATCTGTAGGAGTGAGAGTGATGGCAATCATCTGGAAATGTTACCTCTCTTACACCTTTTGTGACCATGCAGACGATAATATGACTTCTATCTCACCTAGCTCTGTAATCATGAGCTCTCTTACTGCCCCTCTCCTCCCAATAACCATTACCTAACGTTGCTTTTGTACTTCAGTTTAGTCAGTCAACAAACATTGATTAAGCACCTACTGTGTGCTAGGCATTATGCTAAGTGCTGGGGATATAATGCAAGACAAAAGATAGTCCCTGTTCTTGAGAAGCACTCAGTTTAATGGGGGAGACAACATGTCTACAACTGTGTACAAACAAGATACATGTGGGATAAACTGGAGATAATCAGCAGAGGGAAAGCACGAGAATTAAGGTGGATCAGGAAAGGCTTCCTGTAGATGCTGCAGCTTTAACTGGGGCACAAAGAGATGAGGAGGGAGAGAGTTCCAGGGATGGGGGACAGCCAGGGAAAATGCCCAGAGTGGAGAGAATGTCTTGAGTGAGTAATAGCAAAGAGGCCCACGTTGCTGGATCACAGAGAGTGAGATGATCAAGCCACTTAAAGGAATGTTGGGATGTTGATTTAAAAAATAATAACGATGATGACAATAACTCATATTTCCATAAAGCATCACAGTTCTTACAGCACTTTCTTCATGACATCTCTCTGAGGTAGGTAGTATAAGTACATTATCTCGATTTTATAGATAAGAAAACTGGGGCTTAAAGTGACTTACCTAGGTTCACATGTGTAGGGTGGTATAATGGAAAGAGTTTTGGGCCTGGAGTCAGACAACCTGGATTCAAATCCCAACTCTTCCACTTAGTACCTCTGTGACTTCGGGTAAATCACTTTTCTTCTCTGTTCTTCAGTTTCCTCATCTGTTAAATGAATGGATTGGAGTAGATGATATCTAAGACACTTTCCAATTTGTATGAACTACAAGCCTATGAATATAGCTAGTAAGTAGCAAAGCTATGATTAGAACCCAGGTCTTCTGACTTCAAGTATAGTCTTCTGTGTTATGCTACCAGCTACTCTGGAAAATTAGTACTGCCCCAGTGAGGGGCTATAGACTGGGTGGCCTTAAAAGCTCCTACTAATAGGTTGTTTTATCTCTCCCTATTTGACTTCACTGGTAGATTTTTAAATTCTAAATTAAAAATCCCCAAGACTGTAAACGGATAAGAACTTTAAAAAGATAAGTATCCTTCATTGTCGTCACTGATGCCAGCATCCATTAGAACTGAACCAGTCTCTTTAAAGACATAATAAACTCACAGTCTGAACTTGCCATTATCCAAAATCGGGAAGAGTCTGAAAACTATGGCCTGCAGACCAAATTCTCACCCCTACCTCTTTTGTACAGCCTCAAGCTAAGAATAGCTTATTTTCATTTCTAAATACAATAAAACTTTATTTTTAAAGTGTAAAAAAAAAAATTCTTAGCTCCCAGGTCTCCATACAAAAGTAGGCCACAGTGGGCCATAGTTTATAGGCCCCAATAACGGAGATGGAAGAGCTAGACTGGTGGGAAGCAAGCTGGGGAGAATTGGGATTTATTTAGAGTAAACCACCAGCTAAGAGATTCAGAATGCAGCCAACCTCTGCAACCCCATACCCTAAATGTTTTCTTACAAAGTAGATTTGGCCCCAAGCTGTTTGAGCATAGGAGAATTTCCTATATGGTTAAATAGAGTTTGGTTCCAAGTTGCTTCTCCCTACAGAATACTATAGTAGAAATAACTAAGTCAGGAAACTGGGTTCTAGTGTCAGCTTCTCCTGCTCTGTGACCTTGGATAAGTCACTCCCCAACTCTGAGCCCCAGCTTCCCCCTCTGTAAAATGAGGGAGTTGGACTAGATGATTTCTTGAGACCCTTTTAACCTCTGGCAATCAGTGAGTTTATGATTCTGACCAAGAAAGCAAAGGAACAGGCACAGGGCCCTGTGAATCTTTGCAAAGGACCCCACATGTAGAAATGATGCAAGGTCTTGCTGGCTAAAATTTAATCAGCTCTTCAAATATTTATTCTCTGACACCAGCCTTTCCAAAATTAAGACCTGGCAAGAAATAAGGCCCGGTCATCGTGCCAAAAGGACTGAGCAAGCCAATGACTCCCAAACTTGTAGAGTTAAATAAGGGAACATTCATCCTTTCCATACAGTCTCCTCATCTGTAAAATGGGGTCATAATACCTGCTTTGTACTGGTTTGCCAGGGCTGTTTTAGAGAAGAATCAAGACTTGGCTTTGGAAGACTTGGGTTGGGGTCCTCCTTCATCTACATACTGTGTGAACTTGGAGGAATCCCTTCTCCCCTCTGAGCCTCAGTTTCCTCTTCTGTAAAATATGCGTAATATTCAAACCACGACCTGCCTCACAGAGTTCTTATGTAGAAATCACTTTGTGAACTGTAGAGCATCAGGAGTGATAATAGTAGTAGTTCTTATTAGAAGCAGGTCTCAAATTGAAAGCAATAATAACAATAGCCGTAGCTTATGTTTAAAGCCTGTAAAGTACTTTACACGTATAAGATGTTCTAAAAGTCTTACGGCAGTTTTAAGATCTAGTAACTTAGAACTGCCCTAAGACTTTTGGGACAACCTGTAGTATCTGATTTGATCTCTAATGAATGACCTAGTTTAACACAGCCCCCTCTGAAGTGTATAGCAATACAACTTAATGACCCTTTTCCCAATAAAATGTCACTTGTACTGTTTATGAAGTGCCCAGGGGCATCTTCCTCCCTCTGGGATCAGATTCTTTTCAATGTCTGAGTCTCTTTCATTTAACTAAGGGCTCCAGGATTATGTATTTATTTCATAGAATTTTATGACGACCCTGGTTACCACTCATCCCATCAATCTGATCAGCTTGGCAGCTAGGGGTCACAGTGGATAGAGGTCTGGCCTGTAATCAAGAAGATCTGAATTTAAATCCAACCTCAAATCATTACTGACTGTGTCTAGGCAAGTCACTTAACCTCTGTTTACCTCAGTTTCCTCATCTGGAAAATGGGAATAATAATAGCACCTATCTCCCAGAGTTGTCAGGATGAAATGAGATAATATTTGTAAAGTGCTTAGCACAGTGCCTAGCCCATAGTAAGTGCTATATAAATATTACCTATTATTATTATCATCATTATCATTATTGTTATTATCATCGTATTCAGCAGTCATTTATTTAGGAGCCAATCATTCAGGGTCTCTGGGTCCCTTCCTTTTTAGATTCAGGTTTTTTGTTTTTGTTTTCCCCTTTTACTGTTCTCACCTCAAGCAAAAAGAGGCAAAGTTCAGTCTCCAATTTGGATACTTGGTTAATGCCTCTGGTGGTAGGTGAAGACACTAGATGTTATTAGTTAAACTAAGTTTTTGGACCATCTGTGGTTTGAACTGAGCATACTCTTTCAGTCCCCTTGTAGCTTGGGAGAATTAGGACTCTTGCCAAATTGTGAGAGATACAGTAGGGAGCCGGGGCGGGAGGCTGGGGGAGGGGGGAGGATGGTATTGTCCTGATGGTCTAGTTAGGCACAAGCCACACTTCACAGCACCGTTTATTTGTAAAGGCATCTTCCACAATAAAGCCACTTTCAACACTGAGAGCTGTAATAACAAACAGAATTTAGTAGGGGGGAAAAGAAACCAACTCACTCTGTGACCTCTTGCTTCATTTTTTTAAACCTATTTGGCAGTATGGTGTAGTATATAGTGTGGTATGGTGGGAAAATCATTGGACTGAGAACCAAGAGCTTAATATGAGACCTTATGTATATTTCAATATAATTGGTTTCCTTTATAATCCAATGTATTTTATTCATTATTCTAAGAAGGGGACCATACAGGCTTCATCAGGCTACCCAGAGGAGTGGTCCATGAGACAAACAAGGGGAGAGCCCCAAGGCTACATGGATCTCTAAGGTCCCTTCTAGCTCTGACATTGTGACTATGATTTTCATGGAATGAAAACCATGATTTAACCTTACTCTTCAGAACTTTTCCTTCTGAATTTCATCATAGCCACCTTTAATCTCCCTTGGCTTAGATTTTGCTATAGTCTCAGAAACCCAAAGTTTATATCCCTTTCCAGAGAAAAATCAGTGACTGGTTTAAAATATCCAGTTGTCATGCTCTGGACCTGAGGTGTCCTAAGCAAGCTCATTGCTTCACCAGCCATATGTCAGCCTGTTCCTTGGCTCATTAACATCCATCACCAAGGCCTCTTACCAGAGAAAGCCCCAGCCAAGAGGCCTGTGTCTCTGTTCAGAGTAACACTAACCATGTGCAGGGAATATTTGAGGAGTATGCATGCTGCTTGCCAGCATTTGATATGTCTGCCAATTTCACAGGGAAACTGATTTCATTGTTCACGCTCAATAAATTCATGATCGTCCTTCTGAGCAAGAAAGGAATTAAGCTGGAGGGGCTGTGTCACTGGTTCTGAGCCCTAAATCTGTTACAGTCACATTATACCTTGGTGGGAGGATAAGGTGTGAAGGAAAGATTTTTGTCCCCTAGAGATCTAGTGCAGTGACCATTGCCCTCTTTACAAAAATAAACCAGTGGGTATTGGAGAGAAGGAAAGAGACTCCCTGGGCCTTGTGAAGAGTCTTCCTTTCTCCCTTCAGATCACAACTGCCACTTAGTTGTAATTTTCATTTCTCCTGCTTAATTGTTCCTAGAGCCCAGTTCTTAACTTGGGGTCCATGAATAGATCTTGCAAACTTGCAAATTATTCTATAAATTAAATTTTTTTAAAAAAAAGAAAAAAACTTAGATGAGAAAAGAAAAAAATTACATCTTTATTTTCAGTAGCCTCTAACTAAAATTTAATTTTTCCTTCAGTTATTTTATTTATTTATTTATTTTTAGGTTTCAGCATTCACTTTTATAAGATTTTGAGTTTTCTTCAGTTATTTAAAAACATTATGCTGAGAAAGGGGTCTACAGACTTTACCATAGACTGCCAAGGGGCCGGGGAAGGGGGGAAAGGCGGGGAGGTCAGCTTCTTTGGAGCCTACTCACATTAACCTTCTCTGTCTTCACCCCCTTCCCACTTCTTTTTGCTTTCTCTACCCTACCCTAATCTCCCCAACCCCATGTGCCCTTCCCTTCCTCTCCACAGTACATACAACTTCTCAGCAGATGGTTTTCATAGTTCAGCGGCAGGGGCCAACCTGTGTTTGGGCTCTGGAGTTCATGGGGGAGTCGACTGGATGAGGAAGTTGGCATTCCGCTACCGACGAGTGAAGGAGATGTACAATACATACAAGAATAATGTTGGAGGTGAGTGAGCTCAGGGAGGGAGGGAGGCTCAGTCTGCCCTGATAGAAGCCGAGAGAGGGTGCAAAGAGAAGAAACTCAATCCTAGTCTGCCCTTCCACTAACTCACCTTGGGAGTCAGTCCAGCCCTCTTGCTCTGTTTCCTCTTCTAATAATGGGGAGAGGACTACCTGTCCTGCCTTCCTTACAGTAAGAGTGATCGTTTAGACCAAAGGTATAGGAAAGTGATGCCTTGAAAAGTTTAAAGAACAGGAAGGATTTGTTTCTCACAAGAAAAAAGATGTTCCAGCTTCCCTTATTATTCATAAATTCAGCAAAAGTTTATTAAGCACCTACTGGGTGTAGAGTACTATGCCAGGTGCTGGGAAAAATGTAGGGTTTAGATGAAGTACTGTCCCAGTTCTCAGGGAGCCTACCGTCTAATAAGTCTGAGAGGGAGAGAGGCTCCCAACACCCTTAACAGGAGAGCTGCCAAGAAATTTCTTACAATCTACTTCCTCGTGATGTTTAGGGATTTTTTGGCTGGAAATCTACTTTAATATCATCACCTGTTTGGCTGATTTTAAATATCAAGTGTTTGAGGAAGGAAATACCAAACTTTCACAAAAGAAACCTGCCTTCCACCCATCAAACACCTTTCTCTTCATGGTTTGGACTTTAAGTCCCTGAGCCAATCAAGTTCCCATTATGGTCTTTCAGGCAGAAAATTAGCCTGTCCCTCATGGGATGGGGATATGGGAGAGGCTACAAGAGGGGAGGATTCCTTGGTGTATAATGACCCTAAATGTCACCTAACTGTCCTTACCAAAAGAGACCAGTTCATAAAATTGCACTTGAAGTCAGTTAATACATGTGTGATCCACCTTCTCTTCCTTAAGACCTCAGTTTCGATATCTATAGCATGAAGACATTGAACTAGAGGACCTCTAAAGTTCTCTCCAGCTCTCACATCCCATGCTCCTATGAATGAGACTTGAATAGTGGATTTTCTAGCATTAGGAGTAAATCAAGAGGGGAAGATGTAGCCACCTCCTCAGCCAACCTTGCCTGTTGTCCCAGCATGATGAGACTAAATGGAGGCAGCTTTAGACACACATATCAAGTAACTAGATGTAGATGTAACTGGAATCATAGAACTTTTGCCAAATTTGGAGATTTCTTACCCTTGGCTGCATGACCAAGTTTTATAAGACACACGCTTTATATTATATCTTTTCTGTGTTCTGGGTATTAGGAAGAACATTGTTAAGCTCAAGAAAGTCCAGATGAGGTGGCAGGGCTAGTGAAGACTTAAAACCATGTCCTATGAGGACTGCTTAAGACAGCAAAGTCTAGCGAAACAGCCCCTGGATTGGGGGTCAACAGACCTGGATCTGAATCCAGGTGCTTACAGAAATCTTTTACCCCCTCAGAGCTCCACTTTCCTCATTTATAAAACAATAATAATAATGACAGCTAGCACTTACCTAATGCTTTAAGGTTTGCAAAGTGCATTATAAATGTCCATTATCTCTTTATCTCTACAACAATTTGGGAGGTAGGTACAATTATTATCCCTGTTTTATAGACAAGGCAAATAAAAATGAAATGACTTGCCAGAGACACATAGCTAGTGTTTGAAGTGGGATTTGAACTCTGATCTTTCCAATTCTAGTTCCAGTGCTCTATCCACTGAGCCATCTAGCTGCCTCACCAAATTAGGATCCATACGCGGCCAAAATAGACAATACTGCCCCTCAGGGGCACTGGAATGATCCAGAGGGTGGTAACTTTCAGCCTTAGGTGTAACTGGGGGGTCATTGAATAAAAATAAGGATTAACTTAACCTAACCCAAGGGCGGCTGCTGAGTAATTTTTTTAAAAGGTCAAGGAAGGCCAAATAAGTTTGGGAACCTCTGAACTAGATGATTTCTAGGGGCTCTTCCACTCAAAATCCTATGAACTCGAGGTGTATAGCCTGGAGAAGAGAAGACTTATGACCTGATCTCTGTCTTCCTATATCTAACACACAGGCTATACTGGGAAAGTAGGACTGGGTTTGTCCTGTGTCCCCCAAGAGCAGGGCCAGTGAGGGGATGGCAAATGTTATAGGGAAGCTGACTTTAGGTAAATAATCAATCCATAAACATCTATTATAACTTTCTGACAACCAGAGCTGTCTGATAATGAAACATAAAGTTCCCTCATAAAACAGTGAGTTGCCAGTCTCTAGTGGTGTTTAAGCAGAGGATGGATGAGGCTTTATACTTTATACTTTGAATAGGGGTTGGACTAGATGACCTTTCAGGCCCCCTCCAATTCTTTGCCCTTACCCTGTTGAAGAGATGGGCTGGGAGAGTGGAGGGAAGGATTCTGGAATTTGTTACATGCCATGAACTGCAATCTGTTTTGCCTTGAACCACTAGGTCCTCCCAGAAGGTCCCCTAAGCTCCAGGAAATACCCTGGACCTCTGTCAGTATAGCTTAATTTTCACATAAGCTGAGGGGAAATTACCAGAGGCGTCATTCTTGGGCCATGGGTATTGTTAACAACTGATGGGATACAGAGTTGAGCAGGCAGGCCTGCGCTCAGGCTGGTGTTTCAGTAGTGAGGAGTGGGATCAGGAGTGGGAGACAAGTCCTGTAGTGAGTGAGTGGGTGGCCTCCTGTGGATTACTGGGAGCCCCTGGGCAAGACAGGGTGTTTTTGTGCATCAGGAAAAGGAGCAGACATCTGGGAAGAGAAAGGAAAGTGTGACTGTGTTGGAGGATAATGGGAGAGGCTTAAAAAACACACCTTTGGGAGGAAGTGATTCAGAGGCATGGTGGAAGGAGAGAGAGAAAGGGCCAAGACTGGAAGCAGAAAGACTTGAGCAAACTTTAGGTGGGTGGGCAAGGAAACGGAAGCCCAAGAGCATGTCTGGAACAGTAGGAGCCCGAGTCATTACCACCGCTTGTACTCGGCATCCACTTTGTGTAAGAGCATTGGAGTTGGTGTCATAAGACAGCCCAAAGGAAATTGAGTTCAAGATGGAGGCATTATGGTATACTGGAAGCACCACACTAGGGTTCAAGAGACTTGGTTTACTTGTGAGCTCTTCATCCCTCTCAGAATAAGATTTTCAGTAAAATGAAAGGGTATGTAAATCTCTGTCATGTTAATACAGCATGACCCCTGACCCTGCAGGAGTTTAGTCAGTCTGATTAGGCTTTGGAATAAGGATTTTAGTCCCAGCTGTACCGCAAAATTCACTAGGTGACCGTGGACAAATCACTTTGCCTCTTGACCCTCAGTTTCCTCATCTATAAAATGGGGGGGGGTTGAGGATTTAGACTCTGAGGATCCTTCTCACTCCAAAATCCTGGCCCTGTAGAAAGATGGGACAGTTATGACCACACAGAGAACAATGAATGTTGAGAGCCATCTGTCCATAAGGCCAGAGGAGAAAGTAGCATCCTCATCCCAATGGACTCCAAAACGGAAGAATTCAGTTGGAGACTGAAAGCTAAGCATCCATGCACAGAGTGATAGAATCTTGAGACTATAAAGCTGGAAGGAACTTTGGGCCTCATTTCATTTAATCTCCTCAGGGTCAGGCCAATCTGTTTCCACTTGCCCCAGATAACACTTGGGGGTTCCCCAAGATGATTAATGACATCAGTGCCTTCTTTCCCTTGCCCCTAGGTTTGATAGGGGCTCCCAAAAGAGAAACTTGGCTGCAGCTAAGAGCAGAACTTGAGGCCTTGACAGACCTCTGGCTGACACACGCCCTCAAGGCACTGAATTTAATACATTCTCGGTAAGTACAGTGGAAAAATGACCAGAGGGCTTCCTCTGTTCTTTGTGCCCCCTGAGCTTCCTCTGAGCAAAGGACAGTGGCTTCTAGATTAGGACTTGACCAACTGAATGTATAAGAGGCTGGGAATAATAAGGTTTGGAGACACTGATCCTAAAAGGGTTGGCTTGGCTGCTGGGTAATTAATTTTCTTAGCCTCCCCTCAGTGAATGAGACAGGTTAAAAGAGGGTGCATCAGTGGAGGAAAATGTCCCATTCATGAAATTCCAGACATCTGGAAGGATTGAAGTACTCTTGGTGTTATTAGACTGACCCAGAGGTGTCCTGGTAAATGTTTTAACAACCAGTTCTCAATTAAAAAAAAATGTATCTATGACTCACTCTTAAGGTTAATCTGCATCATTACCATTTTTGCCATCAATTTCTTACGTCTAGACAATCAACAATTTACAAGTCAAGCTGTGATGTGTAACCGTTGCTCTTTTCCAGGGTTTAAGTGCTCACATTAAAGATTTCATAATCAGCTCTCTCACGCCAATACAGGCTGGCTCCAGCATACTTGACCCTCATGTCAAATAGGCTATAATCTGGTAGCATCAGGCTAACTTGAGGGTGAGATGCTAGAAACTTGAACCCAAGCTATATTTTGGGGTACTCCTCAGAGTACCATGTATCTACTCCAACCTCCCCACCCTAATCTTATGTTTCAAAGGACAACCACCCAGCTTCAGTCCCTCATATTTTTTAACCCTTGTTTTTTGTTTGTTTTCCAGGCCTAATTGTGTCAATGTGTTGGTTACCACCACTCAGCTCATCCCTGCCCTGGCTAAAGTCTTGCTCTATGGGTTGGGCACAGTCTTCCCTATCGAGAACATCTACAGTGCAACCAAGACAGGTCAGAGCAGTCAGGAAGTTAGGACTACTCAGTGACAGAAGTGTAGACAGCTCCTCCTGTGATAGTGGTGGGAAGGGAATGGGACAAGACCAGGGGAGACATAAACTGGAGCAAGTGAGACCAAGGAAGACTGTTTTACAGGAACAGTGGCTTGGAGGCAGAAGTAAAAGACTGATTTTGTCCCTGTCAGACACAGACCACTAGTTAATACCCACCTACTTCCTCACCTATTCCTGCAGGGAAATTTATTTGAGAGTATCCAAAAGTAGAATTTGGTCCATTGGTTAGGAACTTGTAGTACAGAGCAGATTTGGGGGGATACTTGACTAAGCAGAGTGAATACCCCTCCCCAAGAAAGCAGTGACTATGAGTTGTCCACTCCGGGAGCCAGAAGACCAAGGTAGTGAGATGAGGTCAGTGTCTGGCTTGAGAATGGAATCAGGACACCTGCCTCTCAGCCCATTGTACTAACTCCGACAAAGACTGTCATCATCTGTGAGGGGCCTTGGATATCATCAAGTCCAACCACCTCATTTGAGGGCAAAGAGAACCAAAGGCCTAGATGCCTTGGCTAAGGTCACACACTGAGTGTAGCTGCAGTTAGGACTACAACCAAGGTCTCCTGACTAGAATTCAGGACCAGTGTGCTTTCTCCTCCTACACCATGCCGGCAGGCATAGAACGAGACAGGCCCCCCTTCTACTGCATCCACCAGATGAGATGGTACAGGGTTCCTTCTGACCATCCCAGACATCTGGGAAGATGGGGAACCAGGAAGAAGCTGCCATCTAGGGTAGGAAAAAGGGAAGGCCTCTAGGTACAACCCTTATCACTAACTGGTGACTTCTTGGTCCACAGGAAAGGAGAGCTGCTTTGAACGGATAATGCAGAGGTTTGGGAGGAAAGCAGTCTATATTGTAATAGGAGACGGTGTGGAAGAGGAACAAGGAGCAAAGAAGGTACGTAGACATGTTCTTTCTCTGCACACCTCACCACTCTTCCATGGTGGCACTGGTGGTATTTGTCAGACCTTAGTGGCTCAGGGGCTCAGCCAGAATGGACAGGACCCTGGAAATTCAGCTGTTATTCCTTCCCTCCAAGAGGGGTGTGTGTGTGTGTGTGTGTGTGTGTGTGTGTGTGTGTGTGTGTGTGTAAAGAAATCTAGGTTTGTAGTCAAGCAACCTGGATTTGAATCCCAACTCTGTAACTTGTTACCTTCGTGACCTGAAGCACGTCACTTAAATTCTTTGCACCTCAATTTCCTCACCTGTAAAATGAGAAGGGTCAGACCCTAATGGACCTTCTGTCGCTATATCTCTGATCATATATATGTGTGTATGTTTGTTTTCTGTTTTTTTACATTGACTACGTGGTGGAACTTCATTCACTGCACCGACTTCCTCAGGCCCAGGCATGGTTTGGATCTCTCTTTCCCAGGCTCTTAGTTCATCACTCTTTTCCCATTTGTAAATCGTAGAAGCATCCTGAGTAATTTCCTATTCTAAATCCCTTCTCCAGGCCACTGGCCGCCACCTCCCCTGATAACCACTGAGTCGGTTGAGGAATGCTTTCCCCTAGAGCCCAGCTCTGCTTTTTTGGGGGTGGGCTTCCTTTTCATATATCACATGTTCCAGGGACTGTTCCCAGTTAATAAAGACAGCATTAAGCTTGTGAAAAAGTAAAATCCCATTTCTGTGATCTCAGACTACCAAGTAGGGGAGACATGGGGGGCTGCCGAGTTCTTAGAAGGAAAAAACGACAGCTGAATTCCCAGGGTCTCAGTCATTCCAGCCAAGCCTCCCCCTCCCTCTGCCTGCCCTAGCCAGGGCTGGGAAATATTACTGCCAATGCCACGGAGCTTAATAATGAGGCCTGGTTGTGTTTCACCTTCAAGTCTCTGCTCCCCACAATGGGCAGTTTATTAAAGCAAAGGAAGCCCAAAACAAGAAATGACTCTTGGCTTGCATACCCCAAAGGGGCCTGCACTGGGGAAACACTGGGAATACAGGATTGGGGTCTTGTAAAGGGGCTGTTCAGAGCAGCTAGGTGGTGCAGTGGGTAGAGCTTGGAGTCAAGAAGACTCATCTTTTTGAGTCCAGATCCGACTTCAGCTACTTACTGGCTGTGTGGCCACCATCATTAGCCGAGTCAAGTTAGCCCTGGAAGTAGGGGCTTTAATCACATCAGTCAATCAATAAGCATTTATTAAGCACCTCTGCCAGGCCCTAGGGTCACCAATACGAAAGTGAGAAATCCTGCCCCCAGGAAGCTTACATGCTAGGAGATTCTCATGGCATTTGATGAATAGAAAGCAAATTAAAATGCAGACCAGTCCCTACAGGACAGCCTTAGCAAAGGCTCTTAAAATGAGACTTGTTCATCCAATTGGAAGGGATGTTCTTAGAAGTCAAAGAAAATCCTACTTTGCAGAGTGGGGACTGAATGTCACAGCAGCTGTTTCCCTGAAAGGCAAAAAGGGCAAAAATTCAAGAGGATCCAGAGGAAGGAAGGGTTCTCATGTATGTATGTATGTGGAGTCTGGTGGACACTAGAGACCCCTTCTCAGAATAATGTTTTAAAATGCATAAAATAAAAGTACTCAGGGTTACAAAATTGAATGGAAATCAAAACAGATTTTTTTTTTCCCATTCAAGCTCACAGCTTTCCTAAAATCCATGCAAGAGCTTCTAGGGTAGATAAGTCCCTGGATGATAGTGGGTCAGTAAGAGAAGCTGTGGCCATTAAGGCCATGAAACTTTGGAGCTCATTTCCTGGTGCTTCTGGCTTCTGACAGACCCCATCAGGGAGAGAGTTCTGGGCTGCTGTTGGAATGAATGCGTATATATTGGAGTAGGGAGGTTAGCCCTAAGAGGGGAAGGAAGTGAAATGCTCGGAGGGGAAGGTTCTGCCACAGGCCCCTGAAAATCAATCTCTCTCTCTCTCTCTCTCTCTCTCTCTCTCTCTCTCTCTCTCTCTCTCTCTCTCTCTCTCTCTCTCTCTCTCTCTCTCTCTCTCTCTCTCTCTCTCTCTCTCTCTCTCTCTCTCTCTCTCTCTCTCTCTCTCTCCACTCCTCCCCTCTCTTTCCCAGCTTAAATTCTGGAAGAAGGGCAATTGGTCCCAGAGCTGGCCTTCAGGGACAGTACCAAAGCCCCACCTGCTAGCAAGGGACAAATTCTGCAGAGCAGCAGAACCATGGCTCTGCTAAGGGCCCTCTTTGCTTCCACTGCTTTTCAAATGAAGCGGTCTGCCCCATTAACAGGAAAAGCTACTTGCACAGGCCTGCCATGGCCTTATGATTGATGGGAGTCATTAGTTCAGGCTGCTGTACACCTGAGCTGGATAAAATATGAGGAAGGGAAGAGAGCCTTGCAGTGTTTCTGCTGACAGCGTTGATAATATCTCAATTTTAGTGGGTCATTTTTCTCCTCCTCTCCACAAGTGATAAATCCAACCGAGTTCAGGAGCCATCAAGGAACCAAGGCCGCAGAGGGAGGGGCCTTCTCCATCCTCTTCCCTGCTCACCCTCACCACTGCCCCCCCAACAACAACAAAAGGAAATAGAGTCACTAAATGGAGAAGGATTGACTGAGAGATTGACTCAAAGGGCTCTCCAGTTGAAGGCCCGTGTAATGGCACTGTGTTCACTGCCTGGTGTTGGGGAATTGTAGTTTTCCTGGAGGAACCAGGAGATGTCAGGAATAGTCTGGAGTGCAAAGAGCACAGGACTGTCCATTTACTGGATTGCCTGGTCAGTGATCAATGGAGGAGCTAGTGCTTGAGGAAGGAGGGAGTAAGGAAAGGCTGGTTGGAAGGCTTATGGATATTCACAAGCCTTTCTTTTCTTGTTGGTTTGTACTGGGAGGCCCTGAAGAAAAGGAACAGGACAAAGAAAAGGACTGAAACTGTGATTTTTTTGGTAGGAAGGGACTCCTAGATGGGAAACTCTCTATCAGACTGGTACCTTCCCAGCCACTTACAGAGTTGCCTGCAGCAGTGAAAAATTAAGTAGTTTGCCCAGGTTACACAGCCAGTATTTGTCAGAGGTGAGGCCTGAACCCAGATTTTCCTGGTTCTAAGACCAGCTGTCCATTCACTGACTACAGGAGGATGTGGTTATCATTTCTACCTAAGCAGAACAATATTGGCCTACCATCACTAAGATTTAGCTTTGGGCAGTTTTTCTACCATTGAAGACAATTTTTGCATTGTGAGTAAGGGTTGTAACCTGTGCCCCCATAGGAATTCAAATCCAAGATGGATCCCCTTGACCTTAGCCTGATTAATACAGTGGTCTAAGCAATCGTTGATGAATTTATTAATCAACTTAGCAAGTAATTCAAGTGTATGCAGAATAATTATGAGGCTCATTTAAGGATAGCCCTGGAGCTCAGCTGAGAGGCAGAGCTGAGGAAGGATGGTATACCAGACATTGTGGGGGACACCCTATGCAAAAACATGGACTTGGGAAATGGCACTGAGACCATTGTGGGGGATGCTTACTGGAAAGTTCCTTGGTCTCATCTAGAATCTCCTTGAATTTATTAGGCTCAGAATAATGTTAATATAAAGGCCAAATGGGCATCACTGGGAAGAGATGTTTAGCTGAGAAGGCCAGTGTCCTGACTGCCCTTTTCAAAAAACTCAGCTTGTCACCTCCATTTCCTAGCTCAGAAGGGTAACCATAGGAAATTCTCCATCTGAGTCTGGCCTCGTTTCAGACCACTACCTGAACCATCCACAAAGTTCAGAGACTTCAAGCTCACTATGGATGTGCAGAAGGAAAAGACAAATGAACATTTGCCCTGCAGGGGCCTGGGTGAGGGGAGGGTCACTGTAGCCAGGAAAACCAGGGCCAGAGCAGCGTCAGGCAACCAACAAGTCAGAATTTAAAGAGAAATTGGAAGTGTGACCCTTCCCCCTCCCCCACTTCCCCGCATTTCCCACCACCACCACAACCACCACCTCTGACCCAGAACTTTTTTTAAGAACCCTGCCAGGACCACCATTGTGACGCTAGAAAGATTGTCAGCTGAGTCAAACGTTTTTCCCCTGGGGATGGAGGAAAGAAAACCCCTTCCTCCAACCTGCCCCTTGGACCTTAAAGCATTCTAGTCTTTGTTGCCTGGTATCCACCTCTACTGGGGAGACTCTGCTTTGAATCAAAGGAAAAGGATTAGCATGTATTAGTCATTTTATTATTCAGATGGGTCCCCAGCCAGAGGCTTCTCACAAACAGCCAGGCTCAGTGTAATACATACCCCTTGTTTCTCAGTGTGTGTTTTCCTTCATTTAGACATGTAAGTGTAGCTCTGCATGTTAACATATATATGTACACACATCCACATGCCACAGGCCCTGTGCGGCCTCTCAGGGCACATAAGCCATTTCCCAGATTTAATGAGACACAGCATGGTGAGGTAAGGGGGTAGCAGTTAATAAGTGCATAGCACAGCATCATCATCGGCCCTCCCTGGATTTGTCCGATTATTGTAGAGTTAAGTCACTGCTCAAACAGGAAAGGTCTGGATGGGGCCAAGTAGCAGTTGTCGCTCCAAAGGATTTCTTTTTTCTTCCTACAAACTGAACTGGGGTTATCAGCAGCATTGGAAAACATGCACACTCTTAATGGGGAAAAAACCAAACTTTTTAGTTGAACCTGAGGCTGCAGGTCTCCTCAGACTTCACGTACCATTGCCTGAGGGATTATAGATTCAGATTTAGACCTGGAGAGATTGATTATTAGAGGCCCCATATTCAATCCTAATTTTAGAGATAAAGTATAAAAGGGCAGCTAGGTGGCTCAGTAGATAGAGTGCCAGGCCTGGAGTCAAGAAGACCTGAGTTCAAATCTGGCCTCAGATACTTACTGTGTGACCCTGGACAAGTCACTTAACCCTGTTTGTCTCAGTTTTCTCATCTGGAAAATGACCTGGAGAAGGAAATGACAAACCATTTCAGTATCTCTGCCAGGAAAACCCCAAATGGGATCAGGAAGAGTCAGACACAACTGAAACTACTGAACAACAACAACAACAAATAAAAGATAAAACGTGAACACAGAGGTGAAGGTATTTGCCTGTCTACCCAGCTAGGATGTAACAAACTGGGATTCGAACCCAGGTCTCTGACTCCACATCCATCATTCTTTGTACTATGCAATACAGCCTTGCTTAGCAAGGGATAACAAATCTTGGAGCTTGAAGGGACCTAGAGGTCAACCAGTCCAACTTTCGTACCTGAAGAATGAATCTCATCTCTAGCATCCTGACAAGTGTTCATCCAGCCTCTTGCTTTAATTGTTTGGGGGACAAGGAAGTCATTAACAATAGTAACAATAGGGCAGCTAGGTGGCGCAGTGGATAGAGCACTGGCCCTAGAGTCAGGAGGACCTGAGTTCAAATACGGCCTCAGACCAAACACTTGACACACTTACTAGCTGTGTGACCCTGGGCAAGTCACTTAACCCCAATTGCCTTAAAAAAAAAACAATAATAACAATAATAGGTAGCTTTTATATAGCACATTGAAGTTGGCAGAGTGCTATACATATGTTTTCCCTTTTGATCCTCACAATGAACCTGGGAGGTAGGTGCTGTTGTCCCCTTTTTATAGTTGAGGAAACTGAGGCAGACGAAGGTTAAATGACTTGCCCGGGGTCATACAGCTAGGAAGTGTCCGAGACTGGATTTGAATTCAGGTCTTTCTAACTCCAGGTTCAGCACTGAACCACCCAGCTGCTGCTGCATAGCACAAGGAACAGAACGGTATCAGTGAGAACAATGGACATGGAGGGCTGGGTCTGAGGTCTTTCCTCTAGCACATATGTAGCAGTGTAGGCTGAACAAATCACCTTACCTGTCTGAATCTTAATTTCTCCATCTGCAAAATGGGACTCATTACTCTACCTACCTCACAAAGCTATTGTGAGATATTTCCTAAACAGAGAGACACTATAGAAATGTGTTGTTGTTCAGTCTTGTTCAACTCTTCATGACCCATTTGGGGTTTTCTTGGCAAAGAGTCTGGGGTGGTTTGCCATTTCCTTCTCCAGCTCATTTTACAGATGAGGAAACTGAGGCGGACAGGGTTAAGTGACTTGCCCAGGGTCACAGAGCTAGTAAGTGTCTGAGGACAGATTTGAACTCAGGAAGATGAGTCTTCCTAACTCCAGGCCTGGTACTCCTATACCTAGCTGCACCCCCAGCCCTTAGGAGCTTAAAATTTCATTTAATCTAGCTAAAACAATAAAATTCTATTTTGGGACAGCTATAATTTCCTCATATTGATGTGAAATCTTTCTCCCTGTTAACTTCCACCCACCCACCAGTCCTTCTTCTTTCTCATCTCTGGGAGCAAACAGAAAATTCCTCGGTAACATTTCTGATATTTGTGGACAACTGTCATCCCTCGCCTCAGGCTTCTTCTCTTCAAATTGAGCTCCTTCAGTCCCCCTCCCAGAAGATGACAGATTTAGAGCCAGAAGGGACTTTAGAAGTCGCCTAATCCACCATCTCAATGTGCCTTCATTTCCACCTCCCTCCCCATAGTGGATGCCTTTCTCTAGATGGGCTCTAGTCCCTCATCTGAAATATGTCACTTCTCAGGCCCAGGAGTTTGTTCAGCCCCACTGCTTCCCTCTCCCCCCCTGCCACCTCTAGCCAAAAATAAATAAATATGCGTGTTTGGGAGAGAGAAAAAAATTCCCTCCTTAAGGGAAGTTTTGAGGAGGTCTCCAGGGAGGGCGATGACGCCTGAATGCTTTCTTGCCCCTCCCCTCATTGGCTCAGAACTCAGCAGGCTGGCTGTGGGAATCATTGGCATGACCACAGGCTCCATCTGTCCACTGGTCCCTAGGGCCCGGCCAGCAGCTTGCTTGGCATAAGCTGTGTAGTGAGCTAACCCTCCTGTCTTTGTCTTTAGTCAGGATTAGGGGTGCCTCCCTGTTCTTTTAGCCTTCTTTCTGCCATTATCATGACCATTAATATCATCAGAGATGGTGGTGGTGATGTTCTCCTTTTCGCATAGCAGAAGGGAATACCCGGAGTGTCCCTCCACACAGCTGCCCTGGCCGTCTTCGTGTCTGGGACATTTACAGTTCCTCACATATTTCTGGTTAGGCCCAGAATTATAACGATCCAAGCCTGATGTGTCAGAAATTGGGGACATTAAAAGGGACAGGCCCACCTAGATTTGTAAACTTCTTGAAGGCAAGGATTATGTCTGCCCCTCCTCTCAGTCGTCTATGACGTGTTCCTCAGGCTTTTGGCTATACAACTGCATTAATGATTTACATTTCTCTCTTCTCCCCCGTACCTCCCCCCAAAAGACATACAAAGAAGTACTCATCCTCTTCCCCATGCCTGTCCTTCTGGAGACAAGCTGTCCGTTTCTGACCCTCTGTAAATGTCTGTCCAGATTAACTAATGGGTAAATCAATGAGCAATAGAAAACAGTGCGCCTGCTTAGACCATTTGGTACAGTCAGAGAATGAACAGATGGATAGATGGATGGATGAAAAAGCATTTATTAAGCACTTATTATGTATGAAACACTGCTACATGATCATATTGCTTGCCTTCTTGTTGGGAGGGAGGGGAGAGGGGGAAGAAGGGAGAGACTCGGAGACTCAAAATCTTTCAAAAAATGAATGTTAAAATTTGTTTTTACATATAATTGGAAAAAATATTTTAAAATAAAGTTAAAAACACTATGCTAAGTGCTATAAAAAAGTAAGCCTGACCCTGTTCTCAAAGAACTCAAATTCTAATGAGGAAAGATAACACATTTAGAAGGTTTCAGCTACAAGACAGAAAGAGAGGTCCCATGGTCTTTGGGTCATAATAATGCATCTTATTTAATTTCATTTCTACTAATAAAATCACATCCTATGCTTGCCACAATGCCTGGCATATAGTAGACTTTAATAAAGGTTTATTGATTGATAAATTGATATCAGTTTCTGATGTTGAGCCATTGGACAGTGCCAAGGACTTTGGTGGCAAGAACTTTCTTTTCTGGGTCTTCCGTACCCAGAAAAACAGTTGTCGTGTTGCACATCCATGGGAGTTTTGTGCCCACGTAGTAGTTGCAAGAAGTGGGCTGGAAGTAGAAATCAGGGGTTTAGGGGTCACTGCCATTCTTGGGGCTCTTGGGTTTACTTCCCTGTAGTGGCTGTTGGTCAGCAGTTGGGGTTGGTGATGGTAAGGAAAGGTGAACCCCTTCTCCACAGTGATTGTTCCCTTCAGGGATGGGCTTGGGGGGTTAGGCTGGAAACAGGGCCAGTGGTCCAGGAGCACTGCCTATTCCCAAGGCTCTTTCTTGGATTTGGGATCCTGGGCTATCTCCAAAGACTGACATGGCGGCCTCATAGGTAGAAGTTGTTATGAATGACTGACCTATTCTCCAAAGGAATTGCTTTCCTGGGTCATGGATACCCCTGGCCTGTGAACCAGGAGGCCTGAGCTGTAATCCCAGCTGTGCCACTCATTCCCTGTATAAATTATTTTGAGTGACTTTAGGCAAGTCACTTCCCCTTTGCTGGGCCTCAACTGAAGGGTTGATGAGGTTATCAGAGCAGTGTGGTTCTGGGGAAGTAGCACAGATTTGAAGTCAGAAGACCATGATTCAGATTTCAGCTGTTTGACCTATATGGCCTTGGACAAGTCACTTAAACCTCAGTTTCCTTGTCTGTAAAATGAAAGAGTTGCACAGATGATCTCGAAGGTGCCTTCCACTCCTAAATCTATGTCCTCTGACTCTGTGATCTCAACCTAGATATAAGTAATCATTGCCTTCCAGCTCTGAAATTCATTGGATCTAAAAGATGCCAAGGCCTACCTTGACCGAAGATTAAAGGCAACTTTAATGTGTTTTGGGGGTATTGGGGGGGGGGAGTAGGAAGAACTTATTACTTAAATCATGAAAAGATTCGTGATTTCATCCTTATAGGTAGAACCCCACCTACACAAATTATAATCTTTCTCTGCCACTATTAGTGGAGAAGTGATACGCACTTAGTTTAACTGATTCTTGAATGGTCGACAACAAGAGCCCAGGGCCACCTCTACACCCCTAAGACTTTAGTAGAGTAGAGGATGATGGAGAGAAGAACAACTTCAGAAAAGAAAATTAAAAGACAAGAGAACAGAAGTGAGTCCATAGGAGATGCCAAGTCAAGGAGCATCTTGTGTGGAAGTAGAGACCGGTTAGAACCGAGCTGCAGGGTCAGAATCTGGGGCTCAGGGAAGCCATTATGTCTGAGTCAAGGATGAATGAAATGAAAAAGAACTTATCAAGTTCTGTGCCGAACACTGCACTAGTACAAAGGCAAACGTCCCTACCCTCACATTGCTTCCACTTTAATAAGGAAAAACGACAGAGAGGGGGTATGGTGGCTAGGGAGGGTGTTTACAGTTGGGAAGCCTAGGGGAAAGGTGCGTGAGTGATGCCACAGGTCAGTTGATTATTTGACAGAACATTGGAAAACCAGACAGAAATGTGTTTTTCAAGGACCAGGAGAGCAAAGAACAGAGGTTCTTAATCTTGATTTTTAAAAATATTTTGATGATTGTACTTCAGTCCAGTTGAACTTTAACTGGCTTCCTTTGTGATCCTCTCTGTATTTTATTTTATGTGGGCAGCTAGGTGGCACAGTGGATAGAGCTCCAGCCTTAGAGTCAGGAGGACCTGAGTTCAAATCCAGCCTCAGACATTTGACACTTACTAGCTGTGTGACCCAGGGCAAGTCACTTAACCCCGATTGCCTCACCAAAAAAACAAAAACAAAAAAAGGGTTAACTAATTGTGTTTTATTTTATGCATCTAAGATACAATTCTGAGAAGGGGTCACCAGACTGACTTTCCCATTCTACCAAAGGGAAGTCCATGTTACCAAAAAGGGGAAGACCCCTTGGCTTAGAAAGAAGCCTAGATTGGAAGTAGAAAGAAGAGAAAATACCTTTCAGGACAACCAGACAAGAGGCAGAATGCCTAGAGATAGCTTTTCTTTCTCTGTGGTGAAGGTTGGGCCCTGGTCAGGTTTGTGGCTGGCCTGAGTCACAGTGGCAGGAATGGGCAGGTCAGCCAGTTACAACTCCCCTCTCTCCAGGAATGGAGCTGGGACAGACTTCTCATAATACTTCTTATACATTATATAGAGGAGGAAATGGATGTTCAAACCCTCTGTTTGCATATAGTCATCTTGGTCATGAAGACCAAGGCGGTGATCCCACCAGGTTGTGAAAGGGATAGAAAATTGGTAAAGAAACTTCCCTGTGAGCAAGTGAGGTGACTAGGGCTTTGCAAGATACCTACATGGGAGGGGATCATGTTTCCTTCTTGCCTGTGGAGTGTTGGCCAATTGCTGGAACAACTGTACTCCCCCGACCCCAGATGCCAGTGACCACCCTAGGAGATCCAGGGTTAGCAGGGGGGTATCCGGGGAAAAGGCATCACAATGCCGGCTGCCCTCCCCCTCTGTAGTAACCTATCTGAGGGTGGGGATTATGGCACCTTCCCTAGCACCAAGCACAGTGCCCCACAGAAGGTAGGCATGTCTATCCATAATCATAATAGTTGGCAAGGCATCCATGGTGGAGTGGAAAAAGAACCAGCCCGGAGCTCGGGAGAACCTGAGTCCGATCCCTATATCTAATACAAGTGGGCTTGTATGATGGACTCCTGGAGCAGTCTGGGGAAGCCTAGGGACCCCTTCTCTGAATGTTTTTAAATGCATGGGGGAAAAAAAACTACATAGGATTGCAAAGGAAATCAATTTTACTGAAATAAGTTATCAAAAAAAATTTTAAGCAATTTTCAGATCCGTTAAAATATGTCCATGGACCCCAAGCAAAGAACTCCTGCTCTAACACATACTGGCTGTATGACCCTGGACGAGTCATTTAACTTCTCTTGGTGCCTCCTAGCAACTAAGATGCTAAGCTGCAGAGCAGGTGTCCAACCAGCAAAATTCCCTTCACTGGGAATTCCTTGTAACAATGAAATCACAAGTCTAGCCCAAAATAATACCAGTTGATATGCTTCCTATTAAAAAAAAACAAACAACATTTCTCTGACACTGTAATTAGCCCCTGGGAGCTGACTTGGCTTCTTTATTCTTGGTACTCTCCATGTGTTATAGTGAGCAGACACCTCTCTCCTGTTCCTCTCATCTCTGTGATTAAGAATCACCTGTTCTGCCTGGGCCAAAAGCCCCTTTGCCAAGAGCTCAAGAGAATACCCCCTTCCTGCCTCACTTCAGCATCCCTCAGACATTGAATGAGGATGTTGCAGACCTAAAGCAGAGGGTATGGACTATTGTGAAAGGCAGCATGGTGTGGTGGAAAGAACCTTGGAATTAGAGTCAGAAAGCCCAAATTCAAGTCTGATTTTTGCCTTGTGACCAAGTGGCATTGGACAAGTCACTTCTCCCTTTGACCCTGTTTACTCATCTGCAGAATGGAGAGGACAGCATTTGCTCCTGTTCTGTAATGTGCATTATACCAGAGAAAGGTGAACTATTTGTCCTTCTTTTGCAGCACAACATGCCCTTCTGGAGAATCTCCTGCCATGCAGACCTGGAGGCCCTGAGGCATGCCCTGGAGCTGGAGTACTTATAGCAGAGCCACAGGGAGGTGGCCCTGAGCTTGGCTGGACAGTTCCCACCCACACCCCTGCGCAGCCCACTCCTTTTCCTTCCTGCCTCCCAGCTTCAGACTTTGAGGGCTTGGACAGAGCAGAGACTGAGCAGTCACCCTAAAGTGGGGCCCACTTACTGGGAAGCCAAGGTCCTCTGAGGAAATAAAGCTACATCTCCAAGGTTAAACTGAGAGCCCTCCAGGAGGCAGCTGGGGAGGGTCTGACTTTGGGGATGAAGATGGGAGTGAAGGGCAAGGATGTGGGCCCAGAACTCTTGGGGACTCAATGACCGCGACCTCCTGCACAACTCACTGAAGGGAAACAAGAAATCACTGACAGGAGGAGCAGGCAGGTTATTTTTTTTTAATTTATGAACTAATCTCATTACTCTGGTATTATGCTCTCGTACCTGTGATGGCGGATTTCTTTGTTGCTGGTTTTGTTTTTCAAACTCTCTCATTGGGATGGGGTTGGGGGGGGGCTTACAGATCTAACTTAAGGAGATCTCTTCTTCAAATTGTATTCTGAGGGACAATCACATTTTGTAAATTAGTAAGTGAGGACGTTCAGGGTCATCAAGAAGACCTGGAGCTTATTTTTGTTCTTGAAAAGCCTCCTGATGGCGGGTGAATAGTGCACGGTGCCTTATGTGGCCATCTTGTTTTGGGATTAGGGGAGGGAGAAAGAAGGTGAGGGGAAGCTGTACCTTGTGAGACTGAAAGGCATTGAATAAAACCACGTTTACATTTTGAGGTAGGAGTAACCTCTTTGTTTCTGAGGTCACAGGCATCCTGGGCAGAAGTCTGCTTGAATGGAGAATGTTTTGGGGAAGCAGAGATCCTTGGGAACCCCAAGACCTGCCTGACTATTGACCCACAGGGGGACCCAGTAGGACCTAGGTCTCTCTTAAAAGACTGGGGGTAACTCTGCATTGGCAAGAGTCATGGGAAAGGGTGACCTGTGGTCTGGTAGCCAAGGCAATGCAAGAGCTTGGGGCTCAGGGAGCCCACAGTGTGACGGAGTATCGTAGAAATGAACCCTGTGATAGACTGAGCACTACTACTTTGACACAAGGGTTTCCTGGAACTGGGGAGTTTTCACCAGGCAGTTGGCTGGGCAGGGGGATGTGGGGGGCCCAGAACCAAAGTCAGCCATGGCAAGATGAGGAAGCAGACGCAAGCTGCTTGGTCCCCACTGCCCTCCTGGTGCTCTCTTTCCTTTCCCCCATCCCATTACCAGAATCCACTCTCTGGAAAGGTTCTCTTTATGTTTATTCACCCCGAGGTTTGAAAGACTAAGAGAAAAGTTTACAATTTTAACAGTGGCAAAACTTCGCTTATGCTCCAATAGGTATGAGGCATAGGGACTGGCCTTGTGATTTGAGCTGGGTCAGGAGGTCTCAGGTGAGGTACCTACGCAAGTCATCACCTTCTCTGAAATTTTATTTGCCTTGAACACTGAAAAATTAAATGATTTGCCCAGGATCATATAGTCAGAGATACAGCTTCAACCCAGGTCTTCCTGGCTCTGTGGGAGGCCTTCCAGCCACTCCCAAAGTAATATAGCTCTAATGGTGGGATTTGAGACATAGGAAAGGGTACATTTGTAGGAAGGGGATAGATGAGCTTTTCCCCTTCCCCATGAAATTATGAACCAAGCATCTAATCCCCCTCCTTAACCCAGGCAGAATCCTGTGAGGACCAAATCAAATTCACTGTCAAATAGCAAACATTCCCAGAGGGTTGATAACAGATACCTGAAGCAGCCTCTGGAAAGCTTGTCCCTCCCACCCCACCCAAGAGTTAGTTATTAGCAAGGCTCTGCACATCTCTAGTTGTCTCTCCTGTCCACATTTCTTTAGCTTTCTTTGATGAAGCAAAAGGAGGAGATCTTAAGGTAAGGCGAGGGGGTGTGAGTGGGAGGTTGAGGGTTGGGAAGGGAGGTAGAGGCTCCTGCCTGGGAATCTGAGAGAGACTCCCAAAGAAGCTGGAAGCTGAGAGCCCCGGGCAGGGGGCAACAAAAAGGGGTGATCCCAGCAGTTCCCCTTTCTCTGTGTGGTGATTCCCAGGGCTTTCTTCACAACCCCACCTGACCGGTAGTGCCAGTGTTGATATCTCCATTTTATATGACAGTACTGAGGATCAAAAAAGCAAAGTCTCATGCTCAAATATTTTACAGAAATGTGATCTTTCCACAACTTTTCTGAGCTAGTGTGTGTAACAGCCTGTGTAAGAGGGTCGTCTTCTGCCCTCATCCACCCCATGCCCTCTCTCACCAAAGTAGCTGCTGTTTGTGTAAAGTGGCACTGCCCAGCCAGGTTCAGAGGCCCTCTGCTGAGCCAAAGAGAGGCTGCATCCCCATCTCTGTAGGTGTTCACTCTCAGGTTGGGATTATCCATAGCCATATAAATGCAAGAACTGTGGGCCAGGAAATCAAAAACAGTGAGTAATCTCAAACTGATTTCTTAGTCCCAATTTTGGCATTTATTTAAGTGTGTGAACTTGGGCAACTTGCATCTCTTTTCAATTCAGTTTTCTCATCTGTAAACTGGGGAGAATTTCCTGGTCCAGCCAATCTCATGATAAAAATCAAACTTATGGGTTGAGTTTTCTGAATTATTGCTAGGACCCCTTTTACAGAAAGATACCATCAGAGAATCCTGAGACTTAAGCTTCCACCACCCTTCTAAATAAGGTTTCATTCACAAAAATGCTCCCTTTCCACACTTCAAGAATATGTATTGATTGCTTCAAGTACAGTCGAGTTTTAGCATCCCTCCAAGGAAGTTGGCCACTAGAGGGCAGTGCAGCGATGTCTGCAGCTGTTTTAGATTTCCAGTAGGTCTATAGCCTGAGCAAGGAGGGATGCACTTTGTCTCCATATGACCCCATTGGGATAGATAGCCAACTGCCCTTCCCCCACCTCCCCAAAACTCCTCAGCAGACACGATCCAGACCTGTCTCTGTCCATAATGAGTCCGTGCTTAGGCCTTGCTCAGCACCCAGAAGGTGACATGAGGGGAGAAACAGTGTCATCCCTAAGGGAAAGAACAATCATCCATGAATAAATTTCCAGAATAAACAACATCCATGCAAGCGACCGTCCCACATCTCTGCCTCCTTTTGTGGCTAAACTCCTTGGGAAGGCCATCTAAAATAGGTGCCTCTGCTTCCCTTCAGTTTGGCTTGTGACCACATCATTTAACTGAAGCTGCTGTCTCCAGAATTAGTAACAATCTCTTCATTGCCAAATCTAGTGGACTCTTCAGTCCTCATGAGCTCTCTGACCCCTCTGAAACCTTTCAAACTGCCAATCGTCCTTGTGTTCTCTTCTCTCTAGGACTACCCCTCTTCTGGTTCTCCTACCTACCTGACTACTCCTTCTCAGTCTCCTTTGCTAGATCCCAGCCGTTAAAATGTGGGTGTCCCACAGGGCTCTGTCCTAAGCTGTCTTCTCCTTCTCTACTATTTCACTTAATGTTCCCATCATCTCCCATAGGTTCTAATTCCTATTGTGATGGTTCTAAATCTACTTATCCAGTTCTAACCTTTCTGCTGACCACCAGTATCAGATCTCCAACTGACTTATCAGACATCTCAAACTAGTAGACATCTTAAACTCAACATGTCCAAAATTGAAACTGAAATCATTATCTTTCCCTCCACCCCTTTCCAAATTTCCCCTTTTATGTGAAGGCCCCACCATCCTCCAAAGTCAAAACCTAGATGTCATCTTCCACTCCTCTCTCTCACCATCAGTATCCAATGCATTGCCAAGGCCTGTGGATTTTACCTCTGTAACATCTCTAGCATATACCTGCTTCTCTCCCCTGATGCGGTCACCCTCATGTTATTGCAAGAGCCTGCTGATGGGTCATCCTGCCACAAGTCTCTCCCCACTCCAGTTCCTCCCCGACTTGGCTGTCAGAATAACCTTCCTAAAAGCACAGGTCTGCCCATGTTACCACAACCCCCTCCTCGACTCCAGTCGCCGTCACCTCCAGAATCAAATATACAGTCCTCTGGCAGTCAACCAAAACCTTCATAGCCTGCCTCTATACCCCCAATCACCCTCCCAATCTTCTCATACCTTATACTCCACCACATGTTCTTCAGTCCAGTGACACTGGCTAGAATAAGATGCTCCATCTTACTGGCTTCCCTCCCCGCCCCATGCAGGGAACGTTCTCCTTCCTCTTTGCTACCTCCTGGCTTACCCTCCTTCCTTCAAGTTTCAGCTAAAATCCCACCTTCTACAGGAAATTTTTCCCAATCTTCCCTTAATTCTAGTTGATTATCCCTCTGTTGATTAATTCTAATTTATCTTGTATATATTGTTTGTACAAAATCGTTTACACTTCTCCTTCATTAAACTGTGAGCTCCTTGAGGGCAGGGACTGTCTTTTGCCTTTCTATCCCCAGTGCTTAGCACAGTGCCTGGCACATAACAGGACTTTAATAAATATTTACTGACTGGTCTAGAAGTAAGAGCATTACTGGGAGTCAGGAGACCTGGGTTCTGGTCCTACTTGAGGTAGCGTGTGTTATAATAGAGTTCTGTGCCTAGAGTCAGGGAAGACCCAGGTTCAAATCTGGCCTCATATACTTACTGGGCTCTATGAACCTGGGCAAATCACTTAACTTCTCTTTGCCTTAGTTTCCTCAACTATTAAATGAAGATAATTATAACACCCACCTCGAAGGGCTGTAAGGATTAAATGAGATAATATTTGTAAAGAGCACTTAGCAAAGTGGCTGGTATGTAGTAGGGGCCATATAAATGCTTATTCTCTCCTTTTCTCTACCATGGCTGCCAACTTCTGTAAGATCTTAGATTTATCACTTCTGCACCCCAGGCCTCATTTTCCTCATCTAAAATAAAGGGTCTCTTGCCTCTAATATTCTGTATGATAATGATAACACTAGCGGTGAGGGATGAGGGCAGGGAGGTTAGGAATGTTAGCTAGATTAGGAATGTAGGAGGGAATACTTGACAAGACAAACATGTCTGACACTGACCATGAGTACGAGAGGGGGGAGATCATTGGGGGAAGGGTTCTTCCGGCCCCTCCCTTGCCATCCCTTCTCTAAGATACCACACCCCACTCACCTCTGTCTGGGGAATTTGTCAATAAGGGCAGGTGTAAGTGCATGGAGAGGCCTAATTTACAATGTGGAGCGGCCTAGAGCTTCGAGTGGTCAAGTTTCAGATTCCCTCTCTACTCTATCCCTAAATTAACCACAGTGACCAGAATTAGGAGTTAGTCACTTCTTTCACCTTCTGAAAGGTCTGGAATGCCCTCAATAGGCTTTGACACCATGTCCTTTAACCACGACTAACACAGAACCGTAGAATCAATCCCAGACTGTGAGAGTCAGAAGGGACCCGAGAATGTAGAATTTCGGAGCAGGATGGGATTTTACAACACAGAATATTCACGCTAGAAGAGAGACCTCAGAGAGCATTGTAGCTCAGCTCCAGGAAGCAGCTAAAGGTTGTGTGGATAGAGTGCCAGACTTAAAAACAATAGCAATTACCATTGTGAGGATCAAAAGAGATGCTGTGTGTAAAGTGCTCTGCAAACCTTAAAAGTGCCCTGTGAATCAATGAGCTCGATTTTACGGAGGAAGAAACTGAGGTCTGAGGAGAGGAAGTGATTCTTGCTCAGGGATACATTGTGCAGAGAGAAGGCTGGGAAACAAGAACAGAGAGTGGTATTTGTGAGGCTGATGGGCAAGTCTCATCATTCCCCTAGCTGTGCTCATTATCCATCCATCATGAATCTTCAAATGGCTAAGCTCAAAGCTTAGCTCAAAGTTTGAATGGAAAACCATGACAGAAAGCCACTTCCCAGCCAAAAGAGGATTCTTGGTACAAGGGAGTGTGGATGACCCCAGAATTCCAGCCCTGGGTCCTCTTCTCTGGATGGAGCCCCAGTCACCTGAAAAGGTAAGGATGATAATCTCTGAAGCCCCTTTGTTGGGGGAGGTGTCCTCAAAGCAGACTGGGAACAGAGTTCTGAGGCCATATTTGCTGAGTTTCTAGGACTGCCCTCCCAGGAACATCCACAAGGCCCCATTCACTCAGCCCTACATTCATCCAACCCAGGGCTTTGTCTCTTTAAGGACCTATGGGATGCTCTAAAGGTGCCCAGGAGACCTCAGAGGTTAGAACCTTCTATACTTTTCATATCCAGTCCTGTACTATAACGTGAGGGAAGACCTGAATTGAAATCCTGCCTCAGCTACCCATTAACTTCATAACCTTGAGCAAGTCATACAAGCTTCTTCCAGTCTTCAGTTTCCTCATCAGTACAGTGAGGATAACAGCACCTACCTCACACAGCTATTGTGAAGGGCAGATGAGACAATGTAAGTAAACCACTTTGCAGACCTTCAAGCGCTATACAAATGCTAGCTGTTATTACCAATGTATCCTAAAGCCCTTGAGGGCTGCGATCATGCCACCTTCCCCTCTGTATCACACATAGTACCAAGTAAAGGGGCCTTGAATATAGTAATAAGTATTCAGTCCTGTAGAAGTTTGGATTTGTGTTTCATTTCCTCGTATTAGGCCTACAGGGTTTCATCAGGACAGGAAAAAACTCCAAGTGAGGGGGGCTGTAGCCATTAGGGTGCCCTGTGCCCGGAGCACTCCACTGAGATGTTAAGTTACTTGCCTAGTATTTCAGCAACAGGATTTGAACCCAGGCCTCCTAGACTATAAGGCCAGTTCCCCACCCATCACAATGGTCTCTCATGAGCTATTTAGTAGTTCACAGACGTTCTAAAATTTGATCCGCAAAAAACCCCAATCAGACAGACAGAAACGTATTATCCCCACTTTACAGATGATGAAGCTAAGGTCTGGAAGAAGCTCAATGATCCCACCAGGACCACACATCTAGAACGCAAAAGCAGTTTGCATCTTCCTTGCTAACTTTCAGAATCAGCCATGCATGACTCTAGCTGAAGCTATTCCTATATTCATCAGGAACAGGCCAGCTGAGGCCTGAGAATGAGTCCCCAGCAGCCTGACTGCTCTTGGCCTTTTCTGGGTTCAAAACACTTTCTGGGGCCTGCTTTTCAGTTCTGCCCTATGGCCACAAGATGGCGAAGGAACTCAACCTTTGGCCCTACTCGGCAAAGGATGTTTTTATTTGTTTTTGGCTGAAAAACTGATGTACCTAGAAATACCAGCTACCTTCCCTGTAATGTTCAGCAGCTTCTTCCTACAGGCCCCCCAAGACTAACCTGGTCTACTTGCTGTCCCAAAGTTGTGTTACGGTTTCCTGAATCTTTAGGAACAAGGTGGACTATGTCAAGGCTACCCCCAAAAGTGACTACAAAAAGCCAAATAGACTGAGCCCAGGAAAAACCATCTAGATTTTCTATACCTCTGCATTTAAGACAGACACTACTCAAGCCCAAAGCAACCCCCTACCCTCCCTATGACCAACAGAGATAGGCTGTGAACTGTTGGGTCAGCAAGAGGAGGTATAAGTTCATTGAGAGGTCCAACTTAGACCATAGAGCATCCTAGAGCTCTCTGCTTTCCCTAAGTTAGCCACTGTGGCCATAATCAAGAGTTGGTCACTTCCTTAACCTTTTGAAAGGTCTAGAATGCCCTCAATAGGCTTTGACACCACATATCCTCTACCACCTTAGCGGTAGAATCGTAGAATCCCAGACTGTGAGTGCCAGAAGTGACTCTAGAATGCATTTGACCACTTATTTAGCCAGTGGGACCATTTCCCACCTATAATATCTCCTTCAACTTTGATTGTTCTCAGAAAGTGGGGTACCTGCTGATGGCAGTAATTTCAATGACTGAAGAAATGGAATTCTTGTAGCAAGGAGTAGTGGAAACATCACTACACCAAAGGGCCTGGGTTCCCAGCTGGACTCTGGTTATGTCAGACCACAGGATCACAGAAAGGAACCTTAGAGGTTATCTCCAACTGCCTCATTTCACAGATAAGGAACTTTTGCCAAGGTCACCCAGATGGGAAAGCAGCAAAATCAAGATCCGAACCCAGGTCATCTGTCAAATGGGGATACCATTTGACCATCCTAACCTATCTCTTGGGTTTATTTGGGCACTACATGAGATAATCAGTATGAACGTAAATGCTGAGAACCAAAGTATGGTATCAATGCTGCTATTTAGTAAGGTATATATACATACATATATAATAGGTAAATAATCTATAGCACTATGTAGAAGACAATTTCTTAGACATAGTTATCATCTACATCAACATTATCTATAGATGTTTCTAGATCTTTATCTTAGATAGTTCAAGCCCCACCTCTTGGCATATACTGATCATGTGACCCTAGGAAAGTCACCACACCTGTTAATAGGTCCAGGCGACTCACTAAAACCAGAAATTGTACAAGCAGCTAACTGCAGCAGTAAAGGAAGTTTTCTAACCAGGAGTTCCCTCCACCATAGGTGTCGAACAGTATGTAAGCCACAGCTCTCCTAAATGTGGCCTGAAGCGGACTGAAATGTAATTGGGAAATATTGAACAAAATAAAAACAAAACATAGTGTTAGATTTTAAAACTAAGTCAATATGCGGCCTGTGGGGATCCTTATGTACAAATTAGCAGCCCCTGTTTCCACTTGAGTTTATGGGTTCAAATCATTTATTGCCCCAACGTGGAAACCAGAGCCAGTAGGTGTGTCTCTTTTTCCATGATTTTGCTCAGTTGCGGGAGGGGAGTAGTTACCGCCCACAGCCACTCCCAACAATCACGTAATTCTTCTCAACCAGTAGAGTAGAAGGGTGGGGACACCTGGAGAGGGAGTCTAGCAGGACTGCTAGCAAAGAGGACTCCCAAAGGACTCTTGACCTTTTTACACCTCACTCTTCCTCCTAGTCAGCTCCTGAAATAAGAAAAACACTACCCTACAACTTAGTAAAAAGCTGTCCATACTCCTGGAAGGCTCCTATAATCATAGCACTGATTAACTGAGCTTTGAAGGAGAGGCTGCTAACCAGCAAAGGACCTTTGGTCCATAATGGACTTAAAAAGACCAGAATAACAACAGTACCTAATTCAGGTCTTTGACATCTCACAGGAAAGCCTGGATTCTAAACCTGTTTCCAAAAGTCACAAAGTCATTGGCAAAGATGAAGAAGTGGTTATAGCAGAAAGAGAATTGGGGCTTGGGACCTAGCTATGACATCTGAACAAATGAAATGTTATTTCAAAAGCGTTTACTGAGTACCTACTAATGGCTCTGTAACGTAGTTTCTTCATCTATAAAATGAGGGGGCTGAGGCAGATTATCAACTAAGGGTCCCTTCAGCTTTTGATGTTCTATATTCCTGTTCTATGGCCCCTTCCGGCCAGTTTGTCTGACTCACCATCTCTAGTATAGTCCTCGTGCCCCACAGAGGTCTAATGATGTTGGAAAAGAGACATTCTTCCAGAGCAAAGGCAAACTGGTGATTCAGGCACACGAGCCATTTTACCAAAAACAGTTTAATAAAAAAAAGTGAAGATTCCTGAAAAAACCGGGGAAAGCCAAAAGCATACTGTGTGTGTCACCTGCCTCCATCACAAAGAAACACAATCGTCCAAAAAGATATTTAAGTTTAATACAAATTTTATACAAAGAAACGTGAAAAAATACTTCCATATGCTAAAAGCAATTATGCTTCACAAATAAGGCCTGCTAGGCTATTTCTGACAACTGCAATTCACACATGTTCTGCTTTTTTTCTCTCTTTTTTTTCTCCTAATACCTTTGTTTTGCTCTAATGTGGGTACTAGCCAGAGACTGTACATATCAAATCGTTTATAAACAGTGGGAGAACCTAAACACAAAAATGTACAACAAAATGTACTGGAATGATATCATACAATTAATTTTCTCATATACAGACATCAATTACCTGGCTTTTTGTTCAATGCTTTTGTTTTACGTTTTTGTTCAATGCTTTTGTTTTACACAACGTACAAAATGGTAGGGGGACCACAGCATGAGTAGTGTAACAGGCAGCACTGGGCAGGCAGGGGGCGCTCTGTCCTACTGTATTGATACTGTATCATGCTTACAGCAAGACAGAAGGTTCTGTCCATAAATAATACATGCTTTACCCCAGCATCAAGTCCTTGGCCCATGTCTCTTCTTCAAGTCCTCGCTCCATGTGAAAAGTGTTAACAGTCTCTTAGGAGGGTTTGGTGGGTTTTTTTGGTTTTTTTTTTTTAAACAAACCTTAACACAGAAGAGGCTGCTCTGAGTCTACCATCCAGCACCAGCTCCTTCAAACTCTATTCCAAACACCTCCTGCTCTTCATCCACTTGTGCAAGGTTTCTTGCTCGCTCAACGTTTTGTAAACAAGGTCATGGGGTTTTTTTTGTTTTTTTGTTTGTTTTTAAAGAGTCTGGTCTTTGTGTAAATCACACAAAATAAAAGACTTTTCTCCACAGGGGTTCTCAGGTCCAGAGATCTCCCATTTCCAAACAATGAAATAAAATAAGATTTTAACAAAAAGGGGGAGCTACAGCAATTCAGGCCTGCAGGACAGCCACACACCCCTGAGAACTGCTTTCGATCCCACGTGTTATGTACACAAATGTAAATGAAAAAGTGTAGCCTCCCTATGGATCCCCGAACATGGATGATTTCTGGGTGCTAATCGCCCTCAGCCCAGATTCAAAAATGCTACTTTGTGACAAATGGTCTGACCTTCCCTTTTCCAAAATGTTCCTTTTTTTAATTATTATTATTATTATTATTATTATAAGTTAAAAGTCAATACAAATATAAAAAGAAGATGGTTCTCTAAGTTTAATGACATCCACAAATTGTACATTATTTACACAAGAAGCAGTCATTTGCCACGGGTTTTAACTGTCCTTGGACAGCACTAATGCCTTATTAATAATGTAGTGTGGTCGATGCCTTGTCCTGTGTATGCAAAGCATAAAAGTCAGAACCTCTGAAGTGAAATCTCCAAAGATGGCGACTCTCTTCCTCCTCTTCACATTTCTGGTAGCTCTTCCTTCTCCTATTCACGCTGGGAGTTGTTTTGGTCATTCCTCCAACTCCCCCCAGAGGAGCCTGGTGTTGTCACGGGCTAGACTCTCCGCACTTGGACTGGCATCGCAGTCTGGACGTACTGAACGCCGCCACCGCTGCTGTTGCTGCCGCCGCCGCCTCCACCCCCACTTCTCATGGCCACTGTCCCGGCAGTAGGACTTACCACGACGGGAATGGTCTGTGGGTTAAAACCAAGGCATACAGAGGACATTAAAGGTGCATCTCCACACTCCCCATCCATCCACGAGCAGGAGCATTAGCAGTCTGTCTCTCAGACTTCCCTGAGCAATGCTGGGGCCCTTGTGCCCTGTTTTGTTAGGATCTCAGCAGCCTGGCATACATTCAGAATGTTTTGTGTGGGGGAAAACTATTCTATGTTAAGGTGGATTTCTAAGATACCTATGGCCACCATTACCCAGCTAGGAAAGGCATCAAACTACTAGGTTTAAAAAGAAATGATCAAAGTTAAGAGTTGCACTGTTTTCTTGGTAAAGGCAAAGTGTCAGATTATATGACCTTCTCTCCTTACATTGTGCGGGTGTGCTTTTGCACTTAGAAGATCATGGGATCAAAAACCTGGAAGGTACCTCGGAGGTCATTTAGTCCAACCCCTCTTTTTTTTTTTTAATTAAAAGGGAATTAGGGTTAAGTGACTTGCCAGGAGTCACACATCTAAGTAAGTGTTAAGTGTTTGGTCTGAGGCCGGATTTGAACTCCTGACTTCAGAGCTGCCCCTAACTCCTCTTTTTATAGGTTAGGAAACTGAGACCCAGAAAGGGGGCCAAGTGACTTGCCCGAGGTCACACAAGTTGTGACAGAGATGGGATTCAAACCTAGGTCCTTTTATCCCAAATCCAGTGCCCTTTTCCATTCTACTCCCCTACGTAGGACCTTTCCAATACGCATAAAAAGCAGGCACAAGGGGAGGTTGGAAAGTCCATAAAAGTAAGCAGAGCCAAGAAAACAATGTGCACAATGACTACAACAATGGAAACAGAAAACCACCACACACGCACCCACACAAAGTCAATTGAGTGGTGCAGAATCACCAAGAGCAACCACGGCTTGAAAAAAGAGCTAAAGGAAGGCACTGCCACCCTGCCCCTCTGCAGATGGGTCCGTAAGCTCGTACCATCTGGCCCACCCGCACTGCACACATTGTCAGACTTTTCCCAATGTAACGATCAGTTATGCTGATTTTTTTCCTCTTCCTTGTTGTCTTTTAAAAAAATACGATTTGTTACAGAGGAGGGGAGGAAAGGGATACTGAGGGAAATGATGATGATGTAAAAAAGGCATTGATTTTTAAAAATACTGAAGTCCATGAAGAAAAGCAGCCCAAGTAATAAGCCCAGTGAGGAACCTTACATCTGTAGAGTATAGAGAGTGAATAAGGCCTAAGGTGGTTTCTGGGAACCCACGCCCTGATGACAAAGAAGATGACTATTAAGAGACTAAGTCATCACTGGGAGCTCCCACAACATCCCTGGGAGCAGGGAAGAAGGCATGATGAGCTTCCCTTTCTGGCAGTGGTAGAAAGCGTCAGAAAGGCCAAGTCACAGGTAAGCCACAGTGGGGTGTATGACACAGCCATATAACTGGTTATGACAGCTCACCAGCTCCGTGTCACCCCCGACTCCTCCCTCTCACTCACCACACACAGCCAATCCACTGTCCACACAGCAAGTAGTGTGGAGGGGGCAGGGCCTCATCAACTCCTGCCTGGATTATTCCAAGAACCTGCCAGTTGGTGTCCCGGTCTAGCTTCTCCCTCTCCACTCTGTCCTCCACTCATTCACCTGCCAAAATGCTTTTCCTAAAGCACAGGTCTGACCGTGTCAGTCGTGTGCACCGCACACACATGCATGCACACACACGTTCCAGTGTCTCCCTGCTACCTGAAGAATCAAATACATGTACATGCCTTTTCCCTGGCTGTCCCCCAAGCCTGGAACACCTTTCCTCCTTACCTTTGGCCCCTGGGTTTCCTCCAAGACTCAGTGTAAATCCTATCATATAGGAGGAGGCCTTTCCAAGTCCCCTCACCCCCGCTAAAGCTTTCCCTCAGAAAGATTAAATCCCATTCACATTATATCTACCTTGTACGTACATAATTGTTTGCAAGAAGTCTTCCCCATTAGAAAGTGAGCTCCCTGAGGGCAGGGATAGTGAAATTTCTTGCCTTAGTTTTGTATCCTTAGTACTTTGGACCAGTGTATTGACTGACCATCTAGATACACAAGTTCCCAAAGTGGGCGACACAGCCCACCGGGGAGTACTAGAGCAATCCAGGGTGGCTGTAATAGTTTGAAATGACACAAATTTTTTAAAAAACCATTAAAAGATTAAAGAAAGTAGATTTCCAGGGAGGGGCTCTGAGTAATTTTTTTTAAAGGGAACAGTAGGCCAAATAAGTTTGGGAAATTCTGTATTATAGATGTCCAGGGTACCTCAGAAAACCCATGACAGAGTGATTTTTAATCTCTGGCTTCCACAGTTGTTTCTTTCATTCTTAAAGATCAGCTTTAACCCCAGATCACTCAGGCTCTCATTGACTGGCCAACAATAGGTCCCGGGCCAAGCCCTACGGTCATTGTTTGGGCCCCAAATGGCTCAGAATGAATGTAAATAGCAATTGTTTCCGTTTCAGCCAGAAACCCTGAAGGTCTTCCCCTTCCAGAATGATTTTTTTTTTTGGACTAGGTAAAGAGCCCATTCTCTGCCTCATTTCTTATTAAGGTTTAATCACTGAATGGGCTTTGCCTAAGTCAACTGAGACCTGTTAAAGACTTTAGATTGAAGAGACCAAGGTCTCACACTACATCCTGGGCCATCTCCAATTGTCCTGATCTGTATCTGGCCGCCGGACCCAGATGGCTCCAGAGGAGAAAGTGAAGCTGGTGACTTTGTACAGCCCTCCCTCACTTCAATCCAAGTCATTTGCAAGTGATGGCATCCCCTCCCTGATGTCATGGTCCTCTTGGAGAATGAAGGACAAACAATGAAGACCGGCTGCCCTGGCAGGCCATGAGTTTTCAGGATGATCACATCGAAGACAATAAAGCACACAAATAATAGTCTGCATTTACAGGTTCCGACAGCACTTTTCCAGGCACCCTATCACTGAATCCTCACAACACTAGAATGACTCCATTTCACGGGATCTGGGTGGGTTAAAAGCCTTCTACACAATCACACGGCGAGTAGAACCAAACCCTAGACTTCCTGTCTCCGACCCCTGTGCTCTTATGTCCTAAGACCTCCCCTCTGCTCCCCTGGAACTCAGGTATATTTTTACTGGCTAACTGGGTGAGCTTGAGCAAGTTCATTTACCCTCAAAGCCTCATCTGTAAATGGACAGGGTTGGACTAGATGATTCTATGATTTAAAAGCACAAACACCACTTCCACACTTGACCTCCTTACTCCTGGAAGGTGTGGTTCTCTTAATGATGCCAAGAAGACATTCACTTTTCGGACTTACATAACTGTACTACTGACTCAGTCAACTTGAAGTCCAGTTAAAATCTAAGATTTTTTTTCCCCAGACAAATGGCCATCTAACCATGCCTCCCACACCTTGCATTTTTATTTGATCCCAACGTTAAGACTTAAAACAGTTACTGCTATATTACGTTTTATCTTCACTCAATTTGACCCAAGTTCTAACTTGTCAAGAGCTTTCTGAATCCTGACTCAGGCCTCCAGCGTGGTAGCTATTCCTCCCAACTCTATAGTAGCTGCAAATCTGGTATGCATGCCAACTCTGCCTTTAGCAGGTCCTTGAGGAAGCTACGGGAGGTCCCGCTTTCAAAGAGAAAAGGAAGAACCGACTCTGGCAACTTCTATGTCAACCCTGCCAAACTGGATCTGAAATCCTTACGGTGCTGGTCTAGACAGGACCTGGTGCAAGACCGGGAACAGAGAGTCAGGGCAGAGGGGAGAAGTCGGGGACATATAAGTTCAGCACTGTCAAAGGTAGGCATGGTAACCTGTGGAATAACCTACAGCAGCTAAGACCAAAGTGGGCACAAGTGTGTGGAGGGGCTCGGGCCAACTCCAGACTGCTCCTAAGAAGGCAGAAGTAGGGCTACTCTGAGACCCACATATGAAAACTGAGAGGCAGCTCCCGAGAAAAACAGGAGCTCCGCAAAGCAGCTGAACACGTGTCCTTCAAGACAGCCAGTCAGTCCACCATGGCCTGCTTACCCACCATGCCCCAACAGTCAGAAAGAACTGTGAAGTGCAAACATTAGAGGGACTTTACAAGGTACAAGAGGTAGTTTCTTCCCAAAACAATTCTGTGAGGCAGACAGTAGTACAAATGTCACTGTCCACATGTTAAAATTAAGGAAAATGGAGGCCCAGAGGAAAAAGACATTCATATGAACTGGGAGTGGGGGATGGGGGAAGAGAATGGCACAGTGTACATACCCTATCGAAGCTTTTCAGATGCCAGGGTTTCACAGCACCTGTTAAACAACAGGCTCATATTTAAATCTTCAGGCTTGAGAGCTGAGACAAAAGTGCAGTCTACAAAACTTTGTACCAGTTTTATGAACCAGCTGCTATCTGGAGAGACAGCAGAGGCAGTGTTCTCTAGCCATCCCTCTGGCTGTTAACCAGGATACTGTGAGTGGAACAGGCTCTCTGGTTCACTCATGTTCACTTTCCAACCTAACAAATCCACGGGTCACTTAGTTATTTGTTTTTCCAAAGGCCCAACTGTGATCAAGGCCAGCACACACAGCCCAATGTTAAAAGGGCAGAAATCTTACTGGACCATGTAGAGTAGCTCAGAACTTCATGAGCAAAACCCTTCACTGCCAGCTAGAGACTGACCATGATTAGCTTGACCCAATGTCCAGAGATTACAGAGGACTAGAAAGCCATGCATCACATGACCTATGGTAATACTCTCTGCCACACTTAAGTCCAGTTTCCTCATGTAAACTGGATCATAAGCCAGTGAGTCACTACATAGAAGGTACAACTATTCCCACTGATACAAAGGGTCTGAAGCAGATAGGGCTCTCTTTTCTTTCTCTGATATTTAATATATCCCTACCTTTCTTTCCATCTCAGCAAAAAATCCTATACTTTGTGCCACGCCAGAGAGTTTACAGACTGGGAGGGTGGAAGGGTGAGAGAAACAATCTAAAAAAGGCTTCCCTTTGGGACAGCTAGGTGGCGTAGTGAACAGAACCCTGGCCTTGGAGTCAGGAGGGGCTAAGTTCAAATCCAGCCTCAGACACTTAACATTTACCAGCAGTGTGACCCTGGGCAAGCCACTGAACCCCAATTGCCTCACCAAAAAGAAAAAGAAAAAAAAAGACTCCCTCTAGGAAATAATCACATTGACAAGTTTAACAAAAGGCAGCTGTTAACAGAGTGGGGCAAAATAACTCACCTGGAACTTGGTACATTGAATGCAACATTAATTACAGGCAAGAGGCATGAGAGGGAGGGTGAGGGGGCTAAGTCTTTGGTCACAAGCCCCAGGAGCATGTCTCTAAGGAAAGAAATCCTCACACTCAACTAAAAATAATCCAAGGTTCTTACAACCTCCCAATGACCGGCCAGCTGTCCAAATCAAAGGTTTCTTTTTCCCTTTATCTTCTGGACCTGTCTCTGGCCCCAAAACTAGAACAGCCGACTAGTCCCTAGTGAAAGTTCTCTTACTCTGCTTTATGATTCGACACTTTTCCTGGCTCTCCTTCCTCTCCTTCTGTTCCCTTTGCTGATTCCTGTTTCATTCCCAGGGCCTAAAAGTGTGAGTGACGTCCAAATTTGAGTCCTCAGTCAATCCCTCTCCTCTCTCACTGCTCTAACATTCAAAAAAGGCCCCTACCAGTCATTAGTCTTACCTCATTCACTCTGGCTCCCACTACCTCCCCTGTGTGGAAGACTCCCAAATCTCTTCCCAGATCAAGAGTCCTGGCTTCTCTCCTGAATTCCAGCTGCACACTGTCAAATGCCTGCTGGACTTCGTTTGAAATTCAACATGTCGAAAATCCATTACTGTCCCCCTCAAAAAACAGGTCCGTCCCCCCCCAACCCCAGACTTGCCTGTATCTATTAACAGCATCATTGTCCTCTCATTCCAATCTATGTTTGAAACGTCAGTCTTATCTTTAAAAAAAAAAAAAACTCCTGCCTTTCCCTTACCCCTCACAGCCAAGTCCGGTCAATTCTGCCATCTGAAAGGTCCCTGGCATCTTTTCCATTCCCACTACCAGCCATCTACGTCCAGACCTCATCCACTCATGCCTGGCATGTTCTAATAGCGTGTCTTTCTCTAGCTTCTCTGCCATGCCTCTATCCCAATGCATCCGAAATGTCACCAACTAATTAATGTTCTTAAAAAACTGCTTTTTGGAAAAAGGACCTACATGAACAAAAATATTTATAGCAGCTCTTTTTGTGGTGGCAAAGAATTGGAAATTGAGGGAATGCCCATCAACTGGGGAATGGCTGAGCAAGTTGTGGTATATATGTAATGTATATAATGTATATGTGTTTTTATACACATACACACACAATGTAAGGGAATACTACTGTGCTATAAGAAATGATGAGCAGGATGGTTTCAGAAAAACCTAGAAAGACTTACATGAACTGATGCTGAATGAAGTAAGCAGAACCAAGAGAACACTGTACACCGAAACAGCAACACTGTGCTACGATCAACTGTGAGTGACTCAGCTCTTCTCAGCAATACAATGATCCAAGACAATTCCAAAAGATTCGTGACGGAAAATGCTGTCCACGTTCAGAGAAAGAACTAGAGTCTGAATACAGAGTGAAGCATACTATTTTTACTTTTGTTTTTGTGTTTTCCTTTTGTTCCGTTTCTTCTTTCACAACATGACTAATGTGGAAATATGTTTACATGATTGCACATGTATAACCTATATCAGATTGCTTTTATCTTGGGGAGGAGGAATGGAGGGAGAGAAGGAGAAAAAATTTGAAACTCAAATAAAAACAAACCAAAATTGTGCTCCGCTACCTTTCAAACTATTTCAGCAGGCATTCAAGGCCTTCTGCAAGCAGACCTCAACCCACCTTTCTGATCTTCCATTAGTTTTCTGTAGCCAAACTAGTCTAATGTCTTCAAACACACCTTACACATGCCAATTTCCATGTGTTTCAGCACACTGTCACATTTCTCCTCCATCTGAATCCTATACTCAAATTAAATCCTCTGTTCCACAATATCAACAAACATTTACTACTGCATGCAAAGTAGCATAATCAGCACTAAGTGCTGGGAGATACATAAAGATTAAATGAGCTAAATGATCGCCCTTACCGACTTCTCTTGGGGGACATAATACAGATGAAAATTAAACTACAAAATAGAACATGATAAGCCCAGAAGTATAAGACGGGTATTTCACAAGGTCCATCAGAGGACTTGGGGAGATCAAGGAAGCCTTCATGGAGGAGGTGGCATTTGAGCTATATCTTCAAAGATATCAACGGGTGGAAGATATCAATGGGTAGAAAGAAGGAAAGGGTCTTCAAATCAGAAAAGACAAGGGAGCAGCTAGTTGGCACAGTGGATAGAGCACTGGCCCTGGAATCAGGAGGACCTGAGTTCAGTCTGGCCTCAGACACATAACACTCACTAGCTGTGTGCTTCTGGGCAAGTCACTTAACCCCAACTGCCAAGAAAGAAGGAAAGAAGAAAGAAGGAAAGAAATATTGTAAGTGTAAGTCAAAGAAGCTGAGTTAGCTCACAAGAGGAACAAGAAATGATGAGCAGTTCAATTTCTCTGGAATATAGTGTACATGAAGAGGAGTAGCATGAGATAAAAAAGGTAGAACGGTGCCAGGCTGGGAGGGACCAGAAATACAAGAAAGACATTTCGGTTTTATTCAGTAAGCAACAAAGCAACAAAGAGTCATCGCAATGCCAGAAATACAAGAAAGGCATTTCAGCTTTATTCAACAAGCAACAGGGAGTCGGGTTTTTAAACAAAGAAGCGACACGCTTAGATCTGTCCGTAAGGAAGATTAACCTACAGGTATGTCAAAGATGGACTGCAGGGGGAGGGTAAATGCGAGGAATACTAGGGAGGCCACTGCAATAGTCCATGCAGGTGGTCATGAAAGCTCATATGACAGTGAGGGCAGGGAAAAATATAAAGACAGAAGAAACACCCTAAAAGGAGAAGTATCAACAGGACAGGACTTGATGACTAATGGGATGAAGGAGTCAAAGATAACCCCAAGGTTACAAACACGGTGAGCCATGATGCAGTCAAGAGAATAGGGTAGGAGGGGCAGAGAGCATGTCTCAATTTAGTGTATCTTCAATATGAGATGGTGAAAGATTCAGTGGAGTTTACTCAATGGTGGTCTGAGATATGGGGATCTAGGGGGCCAAGAGGAAAGTCTATGGCTACAGTAAGTCTGAGAGTTCTACCTTTCCTGACCTGGGAGGGGTCCATAGTGACCTCTCCCCGGTTTGAGGTCCTCCTGCCCGTGCTGTCTACACAGGTCACTGTACCCTAAGCAAGGACTACTGCAGCATATAAAGAGGAACTACAATGAAGAAGGAAGTAAAGCACAGATGCTTATGAATTGAAAGAAAACAAAAGCCAAGTAGAAATTCATAAAGCATGGCTAGAAAGTAAGGTGAATTTAGACTAATGGTTATCACTGGCACTTGATGGGATGGGACCCTGGCTAAAGTATGGCTCTGGAAGGATATGGCCAAAAGATATTCCAAAAGAAGAGAAGTTTCTGAAAAGAAGGGCAAGGAAAAGAGAGGAGTAGTGAGAAGTAGTATCATATATAAAGAACATACACAGGGGAGGAGATACAACAGTGGAGAGCGTTTGAGTGAAGATCAACAGAGTCTTGCAGAAACAGAAGCAATATTACCATCAGAGTATACCACAGACCTGGGCTTACTCCTTATCTTTTCATGGTCACAGGCCAGCCATTGAAGGCTCCCCCTCCTCATATTCCCCCACAGCAAACATTCAGGAGAGCTTTGTGGATTGAAGGAGATGAGAACAGCTGTTCATGGCTGGGGGCTGTGCTTGGCACTCTAATCATCAGCGGCCAACTCTTGTTTTTTCCCACCCACCAGGGAGGAGCAAGGGAGAAAGGACAGCTGGAAGCTGAGAAGCCAGGCAGAAGACTCAGAGCCCAGAACAGCAGGAAACTGGTCCTAAATGGGAGAAGTTCTTCTCTGATCTCTTTCCAGCTGACCCAAAGCAGGCCAAGTTTAGGAAACATGAAGATCTATCAAAGACTAGCTAAAGTTGGAAGGGGTTTTCCAAGGATCCATCTAATTCAGATTCCTCGTTTGACAAATGGGTTGACAAGAGATACAGAGAGACTGACCTGTGCAAGACTACGCAGGAAGGAAGCCTCAGAAGTGGGATTCTGGGTTGTACAGAACCTCAACTCTCTGATACTGTGTGAAAATTATTAAAATTTTAAAAAACAGAAAGCCTAGGATTACAGATTTAGAGCTAGAAAGGACCTCAGATAAACATAGTCCACCCCTCATTTTACTGATAAAGAAACCGAGGCCTGGGAAGGTTAAGGCATTTGCCCATGGTTATCCAAGGCGAAAGCTGAACCTTTGGAGGAGGATTAAAAAAAAAATTTTTTTTTTAAATTTCCCTAAACCCTGCAGTGGGAGACAGCAAAGCCTAAACTTGTAGGCTGCCTTCCTAGAGTAGGCAGCTGAAGTAGTAGGAAAAACACTGGACTAAGGGGTCAAGAAGACCCTGGATTTAGTCTCTACTCTGCTCCTAAGCAACCAAGTAGCCTTCAACTGCCTCTTCTCTAAAGTGAAAGGAGCTGGACCAGATGACCCCAAAGGTCCCTCCTAGATGTGACACTGCGTAAGTCTAATTTCCAGAAATCCCCCAGGGACGGCAGGAGATGGGACTCAAAAGCACAGGGAGTAAACTCCTGAGCAAAGTACCTGCCTTCCCATGAAAAAAACCCAGCCATGGAGACGTGAAGCAAGCCACCCACAGAGTGACACAAGGCTCAGGAACTCAGACACTAATCTATTAGCAGAAGTCTAAAGAGTCGAAGCTTCCTAAATGGCAAAACCAATGGGACCACATAGCCCTGCCTACCTTAAGAGAAGGACTAAGTCACAAGCTCAAAGGATCAAAAGTACTCACCGTGACATTCTCCCTGCTCTTGTCGGCCGGACTTTCCTTTTCTTTCGAGGCACTAGCTGTGTCCGTCTGAGGTGCCTGCGCACTGGAGCTGGGCTGGGCAGATTTATTTGTTTCTGTACTGACCTCGGGATCTGTTTCTTGCTGGGTTGCCGTAGCTAAAAGTTTAAATCACATCATTAAGCAATAGTCAATAACATGCAACATTTATATATTTGTTGGATTTCATTTCTGAGCTGCAACTTTGGAACTAAAGAACCATTCTGAGGGGTGCTCTACAAACTCAACCTTCTCCCCCGAAAGCCAGTACCCAAAGGGAGCAATTTCAAAAGTGCTACCATTCCAGATTTGCAGAACGTTTGTAGGAGGCCACAAAACAAATTAGTAGATGGGGCCTTTCAGGGAAAAGTTAAAAGGGACAGACCTAATTAGAACATAAAGAAGCCAAACCATCTGCAGAGATAACAAAGGCTATGACTGTTTCTCAGAGGCTAGACTAAAGTGAAAGAAGAATTCCTTCTATTTCTGTACCTCTTGACAGTTCAACCTGCTTTCCCACTCATTATCTCACTGGATCAACCCAACAGCCCTATGATGGTGATAGAGAAAAGGATGGTATTTCCATTTTACAGATGAGGACACTGAGGCTCAGAAGGATTAGTGTGACTTGTACACTGATAAATGGCAACTGGAATTACAACAAGGGGCGTCTTCTGACTCCAATGATCTTTAAACTAGAGGAACAGACATTTAAGTTCTTAATTTATATAGCTAACAGCAATACTGTAAATGATAATCAATTCCCGAAAGACTCAGGAACTCTGAACAACAGAGTGACCAGCCACAATTCCAAAGGACTCATATGGCTGTGCTATCCACCTGCAGACAGAGAGCTGACAGATTCAGAACATGTATTAAAGCAGGTCTTCCTTTTTCTTGATTCTTTTTTTTTTGGGGGGGGGGAGGAAATGTGGCTAATGTGCGAATTTGTTTTGCATGATTATATGTATTTGTAATGGGTTTTGTTTTTCTTGCCTTGTCTGTGGGTGGGGAAGGAGAAGTGGGAAAAAGAGAAAGAATCTGGAACTAAAAATAAAAAAGAAATGTAAGTTCTCTATAAAGGGAGATTTAAGACTAAAAGGGCCTATTTGACACAGGAATGCATCACTTAGGTAAGAGTGTGAAATAGTCTTCCCAGGGCTAGGGGCTAGAAGAGGGCTAGATCAGATCTGTTGTGAAACATATGAGTATTATCCAGGAGGAGGAGGAGGAGGGGGGAAGGGTTCAAAGTTTTAGAATATTAACTTGAACACCAGGATGGTGACTCCATGGTTACTTCTGACACAGAAGGATACCAAGCATGACTTCCTTGTTTCCCAAAGGGAATGTCAGGATCCTCGTGATTCTATGCTGGCCTTTTGACCCCTCAGGGAAGCCCTCGAGCATCGATGACCCTGGCCACCCCAGGAGTCTCTAAACAAGGATCCAGACAGGTGCATTACCTGACTGCGTACACGACTTCATGTGCTCGGGCCAGTGGGCCTGCTGGCATGGGTAATCGCAATAGCTGGTGTTCCAACAGCAATAGAAAATGGCTTCTTTCTTGCAGTTTGCACACCACTGCTTCTTCTTGGTCTCGTCCACAGCCTGCTGCTTCTCCAGCTCCAGCTGCTTCTTGACCTCGGTGATCAGGCGGTCACGCTCCTGCTCCAGGCTCTGCCGCATCTCAGCCATGGTCAGTTCTGTTCGGGACATCGAGAAATCATCTCGTCTTTACTTTTTATCTACACGGACCAGGATTTATTAACACCAGCTCACAATGATGGAGGTCTTTTAAGTTCACAAAGCCTGTGATTTCATTGGTCTAAGGAACTCCCAGATGAGGAAATCCTTCTACCAATGCACACTGGCGTCCTCTCTGCACCTCACAGTTTTCAAAGTTGTCTAGAGCACTTAAGTGAACTGCCCCAGGTCTCTCAGACAATAGGAGGCCAACTCTCCATCCTCTATACCCCAGTGCTTCTCTGAGGAAGAGAAAAACAAGGGAAATGAGCCCTTGGGAAAGATGGTGACCTACGCTTTCCTTTCAGTTAGCCCCTGATGTCTTTCTCTACGTATTAGATGCTGTATTCTAGGACCTAGAAAAATCAGAGTATTAGAGCTAGAAAAGACCTGGGAGAACATTCAAGCTTCATTTTACAGATGAGTAAACTGAGGTCCAGAAAAATAAAATGCCTACCCAAGGCACATGTTGAGTTGATAATAAAACCAGGCCTAGAACCCAGGTTTCCTACCTCTCCAAAGAAAAGGTGGCAAGAGTAACATTAATCACAGTAATTCTTCAGTCAGGGGACCCTAAGAGATCTTCACCTTCTGTATCAAGAGGCCTATTCAATATGCAATACAGAATGCCAGGTAGAAGAACCAATGGGAAATGCAGCATTATTTAACTTTAGTCTAAGAATTCACAAAATACAGGCACCTTATCAACAGGGCAGAGATAGATTCAAAGGCATTCAGAACTTGACTGGTTAAAAATTCCAGCTTCTAAAAATAGAGGAAATGCAAGAGAACTCCGCTAAAACCTACACTCTCTCTGGTTGTGGGGGTTTTTTTTGTTGTTTTTGGGGGGTTTTTGGGTGAACAGGACATCCAGAAACCTAGGCCCTCTATACATAGTTGAAATTACAACCAATCATTGCCTCACTCTTCCAGTCTTCATTTGGGGCCAAGGCATATGGGTGCAGATATAAGCCTGCCCACTTTAACCCTTTCCCCTGCCAAGGCTTAGAAACCATCACAGAAGGAGAGGTACCCAAATTGTGCTTCATCTCTGAGAGTTCCTGCTGATGGAGCCACTGAAGTTTCTCAATCTCAATCCTCAAACGTCGAATCTGAAGCATAAGAGGACATATGTTGGACAGGCCAAAGTTAGGGATTACCATGACCATATAGATAGTTTACAAAGTAGGGGCCCCAGGGCAATCATCATGCCCCCCTCATCCCATAAGCAAATATGACCTATCAAAAAACCCAATCCTGACAGGCAATCCCAGCCTTGAGGGCGTTCTACCTCAATCCAAACCCACTGGCCCCCAACACCGTTAAAAAGTCAACATACACAAATCCAGGCTTATTAAACAGACTCACAGCAGCATCTATATTTGAAACCAGAGCAAGTGACCAACATTCAGCCTTCTGAAAACCGATTGGAGATGAGTTCACTGCATAAAGTGAGGTCCATCAGCACGGCCCAACCTCCCACATGCGAATAAAGGGGAACAAAGCAACGTCCACGTACTTACGAGGCTGATGGAGTCTCCCCACCCCCACTTCCCCTTGGAGCACAAGAGAGGAAACTTGCCCAGCTCCCTTTTATAGGAACTGAGACATATACAGTTTTTCTGTTAACAAGTAAGATATCAACAAATCTCAACAGACCTCGGCTATTGTACTTCCAGTGGTACTCTTAGACAGGTCATTGTATATTTCTGTCATTGTGCCTTTTATGGCATCCATCATCTAAAAGACAAAACCAAAAATAAGCATAAGTCAGGATTAGATATCTCACCAGAACACCTGGATGACATCTGCAGGCCACGAAAGTGTTAACTACCAATTCTGAAGCCTGAGGTGAAAAAAAAGGCATCGTCAAATCAAGTTTTTAGGACACATTCAACTGGGGAGAGGACCCAAAGACTTTGGAACACAAGGCCCTGGAGTGGAGACCCCAGCCAGCTAGCGTTTATGTGGTACTCAAAAATTCACAAAGTCCTTTACATGTTATCTCCTTTGATCTTCACAACAACCCCGTGAGGTAGATGGTATTATTATCCCCATTTTACAGATGAGGAAACTAAGACTGAGTTTACGTAACTTACCCAGGGTTACATCGCCACTAAGTGTCTCAGTTCAGATCTGAACTTGAATTAGGTGTTCTTGACTCTAACCAGTATTTTATCCACTACCCCACCTAGCTCTAACTTGGGGGGCTGAAGAGACAGGAGTTCACCTGGGATGCTGGAGAAAAAGAAGCATGCCATCTGGTAGCTTTCATTTTAACTATTTATTCTTGCTAACTACATACACTAAGCTCAGTTGTTTCCACTTGGAGTAGAAACATCACCAGCACCCTCTGAACTTTAGCACCCTAGGGACAAAGGCCCCATCACTCCATCCTAGTTACGGCTGTGTACGCACAGCTACTAGGTCTCCTAGAAAGGAGTTCAAGCCCTAACTCCCAGACAGTAGTTTGTTTATTTAGAGTACGCCCAGGAAAGAAACAGTGAAAAAAGCAGCAGTAGCATGGTTTCCCCCAAGGGAAGGCTGATTATGGAAGAAGTGAAAGGGCATGTGTGAGTAGTAATGGACTCTCCACCCTGCCCAACCCCCGGAGAGGGGGAAGATGGCCAGAAGAGCAATTACAGTCTCTAACCAAAGTCCCAGGTTCCAGTGTTTAACTTGACTCTGTATTTTCCAATCTGTTGCTTCTGTATGTGAAAGTCAATTTTCCACAGACAAATGAAATAGTTTTTTCTCCAAGTTAATTAACCTCAAATTCACCCCAAAACAAGGGTGAGGAATGGGGAGAACAAAATGTCTGTCTCACTGTCGAGACAACACAGAGATTTCAATTCCCAGCTTACACCACTGTCCCACTAGGGGACCTGCCAGGAAAAACAACCCCTTGTATTTTGTAAGCATTTTACAATCATTCTTTATTAGTCTACACTGAGATTTTACTACTAATGCTGTCAATTTTTTTAAAATTAAAACTAAGACTCTTTATGAGAAAATGTTAAAAAGTATAAGAAATCCGATGTACTCTATGCTAACGATTACATTCCATTTCAAAGAAATCATTGCTTCATCTCCTTAGACACATTAGTATTTCCAAATACTAATAAGGAATTCCATAGTAATGAAGAATTATCCTTTTGCCAAAATATACACATCTCAATCTCCAACTCCCGTCTCCTTGGAGACAAAAAAAAAATTTAATCCAATTTCCCTATAGAATCAACGATCAAGAGTGTAAAGGTACCTTAAAGGTCATTCAGGTCAACTCCTGAATTTTACAGATAAGGAAACTAAGGCCCAGGAAGGTTAAGTGACTTACCCAACATCATATAGGAAGTATACGGGCAGCTAGGTGGCCCAGTGGACTGGGCCTGGAGTTCATAAGTTAATAAGACCCGAGTTCAAATCCAGACCCTAAACAAGTCACTTAACCTGTCTGCCTCAGTTTCAGCATCTATAAATGGAGGGCAATAATAGTACCTACCTCCCAGGGTTGTTGTGAAGACCAAATGAGATATTAATTGTAAAGTACATACTATAGTGCCTGATACATAGTAAGAATTACATAAATGTTAGCTGTTATTATCGTTGTTATTATTATAACATCAGAAGCAGCATTTGAACCCAGGTCCTGTAACTACAAAGCCAATGCCCTTTTCTCAATACCACAACGCCTCCCAAATGGGAGAAAAACTTCTACCAAAAATGGCTTTTCCTCATCTGGCAGCAGGATGGTGAATATCACATCCCCCAGCCCTGGATTCAGGAAGACCATGGTTTCAGTGCCAAGGTCTGCCACTTACTGGCTTTACGATCTCGGGCAAATCACCTTCCCTCTATGGGCCTAAATTGGAGATGAGACTAGCGGAGCCTTTGAAGTTCCTTCCAGCTCCCACATTTCACAAGAACAGCCAACTTTGATATATGAGTATAAAAAACACACACTCATAGCAGAAAGGATAGAGACTGTCCTCAGACACAGGTGACTACAGCTGTTTGGCACCCTAGGGACAAAGGCCCTATTGCTCCACCCTACGTATGCTATGGATACACAGCTGCTAGGCCTCCTCCTGAAAAGGAGCTCAATCCCTAGCTCCCAGAGAGTAATTTATCCTTAGCTACACTAAGAATGAAGTATAATTCCTGCAAACGTGTAACTCACCACGAAAAAATGGATAAACTAGACAGGGCAAGCATTTGCAATATAATGTGATTCAGCTTCCACATATCTGAATGCAAACTCACAGACCCTGGGGGAAAGCCAAAGTGTACAGCTCCTTCAGGTTGCTGGGTATTTGGCAAAAGCAGCAATGAAAACTGGAAAGCAACAGCTCATTGTTAGGTATGGGGAACAGAAACATTCTCCCCCTCCTCCTCTTCCATATTTAAAAAACAAAAATCTGTCATTATCTTCGGTGATAGAAGAAAACTCTTATCATCGCAGAGGTTGTATGATTTCTGCACTTCTGCTCTAGAAACCACTGCCATACCGGCATATGTGTAATATACTAAATAACTCCAACTTTAAAAATCATCTCGCAACAATATCAAGAATGATGAGACCGTGGGCAGAGACTTATGTTCCCCAGATTCTCACTCAAGCTTCATAAAACCTAGAGTTTAAGACTCAAAACCACCTTGCTTTAAAAGCACGGCCCTTGAGGTCCTGCCTAGGTCCTTTACCTTTAGAGCGGAATTTTCAAGAGCTTACCTTGCCAGTGTACTTGGCAATGTCAGCGGCCACATCTGCCGAGGCCGTGGCAATGGGCAAGTCAGTGTTGAGGGAGGATGAGAGTGTGCTTGAGGATCCTGAGCTGGTGACCATAGAGACCGGCTGGGTACTTGTCACGAGAGTGATGGTAGAGGTTGAGGTGCTCTGAGTGATTTCTTTCTGCTGGACAGCTAGGGAAGTAAAAGATCCCATCACCTTGTCGTCTTGGGTAGGCTCATTACAAAATAGAAGCTGCAGATGAAAGCGCTGAGACTCACTTCTGACCTGGAAGCTGCCCCCTACAGAATCAAAGCGAACTTTCTAGGGCAGGATTTCTTAACCTTGATTCTTAACCACCAAATCACTTCTTCTTTAATATTTTGCTATCTATGTTTTGATATAACTGGTTACCTGTGCAATCCTACGCATTTACACATTTAAAAACATGCAGAGAAGGGGTCCTTCGGTGCTTAGCCAGACTGTCAATGGGGTCCAATACAACAAAAATATTAAGAATCCCTGCTCTGGGAGTCAAGACTACCACTCCTTAGATAAATCCACACTCTTGCTAGCACCACAAGAGTTAGAGGAAGATAGCGGGTATGAAGTGGGAGCCAAAAGATCACAAACTGGGGACTTTAAATCATGAATGGGCGTGATTCCATTCTCAGTTCTGTTCCCAGCACCTTTCTCTCCCATGTCCCGTTTAATACAGAAGTGCTGTGACTATGCCTTCACAGCCTAAGCCCTTCTGCCTTAGAAGGGCCTCACAAGGGACCTGGGCAGCTCTACTGCCTTTCTCCTTTTGGGAGTATGTACATGAAATTGACCAACTATAGTCCCAGAGCCCAACTTACAAGGAACCACAGACAATGTACTCCTTCCGTATATGGAATCTGTATTAACTCAGCTCAGCAGTGTGCAAAAACCAAAAAAACTAACCAAAAAAAAACCCAAAACAAAACAAAACCACCCTACATGTCTGGCCTAATGCATGCCAACCAGGAGCTAGATTTCAATGTGTTCGTTTTGTCTCAAATCAACTCTAGGCTGGACCTGTAAAGAGCTGCGGGGCTAGAGATAGGCAAACGGAACTGCCTCTGTTGCTAATTCAGTAGCTTCCACAGATGGCTTCTCCAAACCGGCTAACAATGCATTTCTATTAAAACATACTTTGCTACCAGCTTTTCATATTGCATAATTTCGTCAACAAGGCAAAGGAAATGAAGAATGCTTTCGGCATAGCATGATCTGGAAACAAATGTGTCATGGGAACTAAAAATAGTAAGGATGCTACTCCTGAAAATATATGATGGGATGGAGTTGGGCTCCACTGAGAATGGAGGGAGGGTCAAGATACCTTTCACAGCCTGTCTGGTCTGATATCTTGTCCCTTGGGAGGACTGAGGCGGCTGCTGCTGGCCTTGCTGACTCTGCTGCTGCTGTTGCTGACGCTGGACCTTCTGCATGTGCCATTTCTGAGAAGACGTTTGAAACTTACTTGAAGAATTCCACACGACCCGCTGCACGGCTGGCGCAGTTTCCTTAGGGAGCAGCGGCCTCTGCTTTTTCACGGGGCTCCCGGTGGCCGCTGGGGGAGCGGCGATGGTGGGCGCGGCGATGGTGGTGGCGGCTGTGGCGACGCCTGCCGGGGAGGTTTGAGCCGCTGACCGGGTGAGGACGGGTGTTTCGGGGGGAGGATGGTTGCTGCTGGCACTAGAGGGTGGTGGGGCTTTACCTACAGCTAAAGCCACAGGGGGAAAAAAGGTATTTGACTTGTGCTCAGCTAACAATGCAGAAAAAACCCATATAGATCTGTTTTGAGAATCAAATGAAGTATCGTGTGTACAAACCTTAAAACACTATATAAAAAGTCAGTTATTACCAGGAAGGAAAATTGATGATAATAATAATGACCGACACTGAGATATATGATGTTACATAATGTATAATAAAGGCAATATTCTGTAAAATATTAGAGACCATGTAACACAAGAGTACATATAATAATAGGTTATATTACCTATATTATGTCTTACACATTATGTTTATGTATATTATATTTGTATATGCTTGTGTATCACACATTTTCATGTAATACTATATATTATATGCAATAGGTTATGTTGCACATATTTTGCAATATATAATATATACTGTTATAAATATATACTAAATAATATGTATCAATGATAATTTGCAAAAGCATTTTACATAAATATTATTCCATTAGATAACCACAAACAACTCATTTCAGGAAAGTAATGCAAATATTATTTCCATTTTGCAGATGAAGACACTGAGGCCCAGAGAAGTTAAATGACTTGCTTTCGGCCGCATGGCTAGTACCTGCCTGAGGCAGGACAGGAATCCAAGTCTAGCCTGAATTCTACTCCAGTGTTCTTTCCAGTGAAGAATTCCCTCTCATGATGACAACCAGTTGCAAGGACCAGAGGAACAAATGTTTGCTTCTCTAGAACCCAAACTCAGCAGGCTATGTCTGAGACACTTTTCCAACTTACTCTTTATTCACTGAAATGGGAATAGAATTTTTTGTTGTTGTTTTATTTTGGTTTTGCTTTTTGGTGAGGCAGTTGGGGTTAAGTGACTTGCCCAGGGTCACACAACACAGCTAGTAAGTGTCAAGTGTCTGAGGCTAGATCCGAAACCAGGTCCTCCTGACTCCAAGGCCAGAGCTATATCCACTGGGCCAACTAACTGCTCCTGGGAATAGACTTTTTGATCCAATTTGGGGTTTTCATGACAAAGATACTGCAGTGGTTTGCCATTTCCTTCTCCAGCTCATTTGACAGATGTGGAAATGAAACAAACAGCATTAAATGACTTATCCAGGGTCACACAGATAGTAACTGCCAGAGGCCAAATTTGAATTTAGGTTGTCCTGACTCCAGGATTGGTACTCTATCCACTGTGCTGCCTAGATGCCTTAACCAACATTTACTCATCACCAAGTATATAAGGCAGTATGTGGGATATAAATAAAACTACAGGGGCAGCTGGGTGGTGCAGTGGATAGAGCACTAGCCCTGAAGTCAGGAGGACCTGAGTTCAAATGTGGCCTCAGACCAAACACATGACACTTACTAGCTGTGTGACCCTGGGCAAGTCACTTAACCCCAATAGCCTAAAAAAAAAAGAAAGAAAAGACAGGAAGGAAGGAAGGAAGGAAGGAAGGAAGGAAGGAAGGAAGGAAGGAAGGAAGGAAGGAAGGAAGGAAGGGACGGACGGACATGATCCCTGCTACGAAGGAGAGTAGTACAACGGAAACAGCACCAATTGGAAGGTCAGAGGACTTGAGTGCAAATCCTACTTCTGATGCTTCTTGCCTGTGTCATCTTAGGCAATTCACTTGACTTGGCTTTAGTTTCCTCATCTGGAAGATGGGGGAGGTGGAAGGACTCCCTTCCCTCTGTCGTTACCTTCCATGGGGGTGGGTGGGTGGGTGGGTGTGTGTATCTCTTAAATGTACACAGTTACTTGCATCGTCTCCCCCATCAGAATGAGAGCTCTCATTTGCCTTTCTTTGCATCCCCACCACTTAGCACAGTGCCCAGCACACAGTAGATACTTAATAAATGCTTGCTGGTTGCTTAACTCACTAGATGACCTCTGAGGTCCCTTCTACCTCTCATAATCTAACAGGAAGGATATGGGAGAGATGATCTCTCAGAAGTGAAGCCTCCTCAGGGGATCAATGGTTCTTGTTAATAGTTCTTGACTGTTACTTTCAAAAACCCTCTCCGCTCAGACCCTGTTTCTAAACACTTAGCAGAAAGAATAGCCCTGCCCCCAACCTGAACTGCTTTCCCTTGAAAAACTTCCCCCCTTTTCGTCTCCAGGCAAACTTGTGTCTCTGTTGCTGGGGCCATGAATAGATTGTGCCCCCTGAAGCCCAGCCAATGGGATAAGAGGGAGGGGAGTATAAATAAGCCTTGATTTCTGTAACGAACACTTACTCTCCTGGCTGGCAATGGCTACCAGGGGCATTCTCATGAGACAGCAATAAACTCCTTTCTACTTTCAAGGTATCTAAGTCTCTGTTTTAATTTTGAGTAAGTGGTCTTTGTCCCGCACAGATAGAACAAAAATACAAGGCAGAAGGATGGCAAAGTATGAAAGGAAATGCATCCAAGAGAGCTCAGGAGGGTTTTGGAAAGAGCCCTTTCCAGTGGAGGCTCCAGGGGAGGCAGACTGGGGGAATGAAGACAGCACAGAAGCCTTTAACCAGAGCTCTGTAGGAGGGGGAAGATTCCCGAGGGCAGAGAGGAGGGGAGGTCAGCAGCGAGGGAGCACGGGCCCAGCCTGGTGGGAGAGCAGAGCTAAAGAAGAAACCCTGCATGAAAGGAGGCTGGGAAGGAAATGTCAACAAAGATGGCCACTGGGCTCATTTTTAAGAAAGAATAATGTCACAGTGGAATCATAAGCCCATAGGGTTAAAGCTGCATGAAATCTGAAAGGTCTAATCTCCTTTATTTTGCAGATGAGGAAACCAAGTCCTAGAGGTCAAACAGAGCATAGAGCCTTTTGTTGTTGTTCCGTTGCTCAGTTGTGTCCAACTTCGTAACCCCATTTTTTTTGGGGGGGGCAGGAGGGTGGTGTTCTTGGCAGAGACACTAGAGTGGTTTGCCATTTCCTTCTCCAGCTCATTTTACAGATGACGAAACTGAGGCAAACAGGGTTAAGTGACTTGCCCAAAGTCACACAGCTAATAAATGTTTGAAGCTGAATTTGAACGCGGGTCTTCCTATCTCCAGGCCCAGCCCTCTGTACAGTATGGTGCCACCTAGCTCCAAGGAAAGCAACATCTCCCTCAAAAACACAGATGTCCATAGGCAAAAATGTACATCATTTCATCCTTAGAGTGTTAGAACTAATTCTCTGATTCCCTCTGACTCTACAATATGTGATACATCTGTTGCTGTCCAGAACATGGTGAGATTTTAACTAATTAAATCATGGGGGGAAACAAAAAGAACTGGACCTGTAGGTAGAGGATTTGGATAAGAATCCTAGCTCTTGTATTTACTACCTGTGTATCCTTAGGCAAGTTATTTAACCTCTCCAGGCTTCAGGTTGCTCATCTGTGCAATGGGGGAGCTGGGGTAGATAAGAGGATCCATCTTTAAGATCCCTTCCAGGGGCAGCTAGGTGGCACAGTGGATAGAGCACTGGCCCTGGAATCAGGAGGACCCAAGTTCAAATCTGCCCTCAGACACATAATACTTACTAGCTGTGTGGCCCTGGGTAAGTCACTTAGCCTCATTGCCTAGCCAAAAAAAAGAAAAGAAAAAAGATCCCTTCCAGGTTCAGATGGAGGATAGTATTAATTACTATTATTATTATTATTTATTATTATTTTAATTAAAACTCTTAAATGACACTATTACTCCTGAGAAGATGGGCTTGAGGCCCCTGAAAACAACTGCAGGGGTCTGAAACTGTACTTTTAAAAATAATTTTAATATATAAATTTTGTTAATATAAATATGTAATTTTATACATAAAAATTTTACAGCTGCTCTTTTATTTTTTTTACTACTACTACTACTACTACTACTACTACTACTACTACTACTACTACTACTACTACTACTACTACTACTACTACTGGCAGCTAGGTAGCATGATGGATGGAGCACTGGACTATAATCGGGAAGACTCATCCTCTGGCAGTTCAAATGTGGTCTCAGACACTTGCTAACTGTGTGACCCTGGGCAAGTCACTTAACCCTGTTTATTTCAGTTCCTCATCTGTAAAATGAGCTGGAGAAGGAAATGGCAAACCACTCCAGTATCTCTGCCAAGAAAATTCTAAATGGGGTCACAGAGAGTTGCAGACAGCTTAAAAACGAGTCAACAACCGCAACATTATTATTTAATTAGAACTCTTAAATGATAGTATTACTCTTAAGAAGATAGTTTTGGGGCCCCTGAAAACAACTGGAGGGTTCTGAAATTGTGCTTGTAATTTCTCTCATTTTAAAAAGCCAGTAATTAACCATAATGCTCTAAACAGCTAAATTTCAAAGTTGCATATTCAAGGTACAATATTATCAACTGTCACACCTGTAAATCAATCAGAAAAGAAAAATAGTGAGGCCCTAAATAGCAGTGGGGCTAGAAATAAGCAGTACTCCTGAAAAACTGACAATCAGGGGAGACAAAGACCACCCAGGCCAATTCATGCACTTCCCCAGAAACACTGAAATAAGGTTTCCCAAAAGAACAAAAAGTGTGATTAAATCTTTATGACATTAAATTACTTAATTAAAAAAATGTGCCCATCCTTTTAAAGTTTATATCACCCCCATAAAAACATTAATGTAATTATATCCAGGGAAGATTTCAGTAAGCTAAATGTTTCTTTCTGGGAAGCCAAGGAGGGTGAATGGAAGCAAATTGCCTGTTTTGACTTCTGGGATAAAATGTTCTCCCCCTGTGGTTTGGCTGAAAAACCACGTCTGGATAACCATCACTAGGGAGGCAGGCTTAGCACACTTCCAAACACAGGGGCTGCTCCAAGGTGGCTCACACCTCTCTCTGTCTCTGTCTCTGTCTCTCTCTCTCTCTCTCTCTGTCTCTCTCTCTCTCTCTCTCTCTCTCTCCCCCCCTCCCTTCACCAAGCAGCACAGCCCTATTATCTTCTGCTGCTGAACCTAGAGGCTTCAGAGTGCTGCTCCCTGACCCTCCCCCCATGCACTCTCAGACCGTGGTGTTTTGTATCCAGCCCCACCCTAAATGTGATATTATTACCCTTTTTCAGTCCCTTCAAAGGGCCTAGAAAGGGCAACACCACAGATGTAGTTTCAAGCATGCAAAAATTCCAATAATTCCTTTTGTGTTCTACAAGTTGAATTTTTTTAAATCATATTCTTCGCCTTAGAAAACCGAGAGTCTTAAAAAAGACTGGCCCACCCACACAAAAGATCAGTTGGAAGAACAACCAGAGTTATCTTCTGTCAACCTTTACTTGTAAATCCTAAAGCTATCTTTACCCACCCCCCACATAAGATGCTTTCACCTCCACTGCCCAGAGCAGAAAATGAGCAAGAAAAAAGATTCAGGGCAAGGCCATTGGCGTGCACCAGCCTGCCTGGTCCAAAAATAGTCTTCAGCTTTTTTGGCTCAGGACCCATTTACAATCTTAAAAAAATTATTGAGGACCCTCCTCCCAAAGAATTTGTTTATTTGAGTTGTATCTATCAATATTTAAATACATTCAAAATTAAAATGTCTTAGCATTATTCTGAAAAGAGTTTTAACCTCATCATGTTACCCTCCTGAAAGGGTATCAGGAACCCTACTTTGAGGACCACTGGCCTAGATGATACAGATGATTTCTAGGCCCAGGAGTCTATACACAACAGCCTTAAGAAAAGAAAGGACAAGATGAATGATGGATTAAAGGAAGAAAGAACTCTCTTAAAGAGAATTTTTTCCCTTTCTCATTAATGATCAAGAGATCATTAGCTATAAAAACCAATTTAACCCTTTCAAGCTCACAAGCTCACACCCGCACAATCAGTTAAAATGATCAGAAGTGTGATGACAAAGTACAATCTAACCCTAAGAATGTTCAGTGAAAAAAAAAATGATTGAAAAAGATCACTTCTAAAAATAGCAGAACTCTATAAAAATGTAGGACTCTGCCCCCCAAAAAATCCAAGAATAAGACTACATTATAATAATCACAGAGTCCTAGAAGGGGACTGAGAAGTCATTTAAGCTAACCTCCAAATTTTGTAGGTGAGGAAACAGATTCTCTTTATTCTATGGTTGCGCCTTTTACAACTTCGAGAAGAGAGTTCTTGTAGTGCAAAGAGCACCTGAGCTGGGGTCAGCCAGAACTATCCAAGTTCAACTCCTGGCTCTTCACTGACCAGCTAGATGAACTTAGGCAAGTGACTCTCTGGGGTCATGGCACTTGGCGTCTCCAATTCCAACCCAGTGCAACCCAATGTTTCAAGATTAATTCATGTGAAAAAGGCTTTGTAATCAGAAAGTAGTTCAGATTCTTGTCACCTTTCTGGGGGACGTGAGGAGGAAGAGGAGGTGTGACCTCCTATAAGGTTTCCTTGGAGTAGGGAACTCTAGGTGAAGGAACTTCCTTTACCAACACAAATCAGTAGCTGCTCTGCAATTTATTATTAGAGAATGGCCTGGGTCACTGGGCAGTTAAGTGACTGGGCCAGAGTCACACAAGCCAGCATGTCAGAGGCTGAACCTGAACCCAGCTCTTCCTGACTCCAAAGCCAGTTATCTATCTACCATGGAATTCTGAATTTCTTGTTATTATTCTTATAATGAATTTGGTAAACAAAGTTCATCAGTTGCCTAGTACAATAAAATTTGGTTCAAATTCCTTTTGTGTTTTACAAGTTGCATTTTTTAAAATCATATTCTTCATCTTAGAAAACAAAGAGTCTTAAAAAAGACTGGCCTCCAACAGTGAAAACATTCCTATTCTTTCCAATCCCCTCACTGGATGTGCTGACCATTCACAGAGAGGCACACAAGATGACCAAAGGTTGGCATATGCCTACAACCCTCTCCTTCCCTTCCATCTTCTTCCTATAGAGACTTATGTCCTACACCACTTATTGGCCACACTAGATCGGGCCTACTCTCCTCAATTCAGGCACAGAGCAATTCCCAGGGCAAGGCTTGGTCAGGGTGAGCAAAGAGCCATCCCTTCATCTGAAAAATGGAGAAAATAATCTCCATCATATCTATACTCCACAGAATTGTTATGGAACTCAGATGTGACACCTTAAAAGGACAGAGACCAGACCTGTGATTTCATTGATAGGGGACTCTCCCAGAAGTAGAAACTTTTTCTACCAACCAGGCCACATACTGACTTAGTTTTAAAATGTAACATTAGCTATGTTTTATTATATTTTTATTTATTTTTTAAATATTTCCCAATTTCATTTTAATCTAGTTCTACCCTCACTTGGGAGTACTGTGGGCTGTATGCAGCCCATCATATTTGACATTTCTGGTCTAGAGAACTGATAAGTGACTTTGTGGCCTCTCACCACCACCACCCCCCTCCCGCCAGTCTTTCTGGCTCCAAACTTCAATCTCTATCCACTATGAAATGCTACCTCAAGCAAAACCTTAAAGGACTGTTTTAATGTTAGGTGTTGACGTTGTTGTTGTCATATAAATATTAGGTGGTGGTGGTGCATAAATGTTAGGTGTTGTTTTTTAAAATGTTAGATGGTATATAAATGCTAGCTGCTATTATTATTTAAATGTTAGGTGTGGTGTTGTCTGTCCCTTATTCTCAGAGAGAACAATGACATCACGAGGGTGATGTTTTGACTTGCACGTGAACTGGATTTAAGTGAGGCAGAGATGTGAAAAGTTGTCAGCCTCTCTCCTCCAGACTCACAGAAGTCCAGTGGCAGGACAAAAGGCAATGGTCCAGAATGCAATGGGTGACCTTGGTCTTTCTAAAGTAAGTGTCTGGGTACGAATTGAGGCAAAAGATGGCCCAATTTACCAGCACACACACACACACACACACACACACACACACACACACACACACAAACAAAAAATCTGGGAGGGGAAGACCCTTAGAAGTTCTGGCCAGAACTGGTGTTACATAAATGTTAGGTGCTGCTGGTATTATTGGTGCTATATAAATGGGGGATGATGTATATGTGTTTGGTGTTGGTGTTATGTAAGTGGATGGTAGTAGTGGCGGTGGTGTGTAAAAATCATTTTCATCATCATCAACCAGTGACTTAGTACCTCCTCCATCAATTCCCTAGAACGACACCAGCTGTCACTGAACTCAGTTTATCATACCAAAAATCACAGCACTCCTTTTTTAACAAGCCTCTTCACATTATTCTGCCCCAATATCTACTCAGTCATCCAGACTTCCTTCTAAAGGTTAGTCTCAGCTGCCTTTACAAAAACATAAAGAAGCACTGTGGCCTAGTGGAAAGAGTGATAAATTTGGAGTCAGAGATCACGGTGCACATCTGTGTGTCCTTGGGCAAATCACTTGCCCTCTCTGGGCCACACCTCTAAAAGGCAGATATTGAGCAAGACAATCTCTGAGGGCTCCTCAAGCTTCTAGAACTCGTTCCAAAGTCACTTCCAAGTGAGACAGTCTGTGTTCTAGTCCAGTAGCTGTCAAACTTTATGGTTTCAGGACTCTTTTACACCCTTAAATATTCCTGAGGACCACCCCACCCCACTCCCACCAAAGATCTTTTGTTTACGTGGGTTTTACTTATGGGTATTTGCCATACTCAAAATTAAAATGTACTAGTATTTTTATGAAAATAGTTATGACCATACAGAAAGGTTCTAGAGGAAGGTCCAGGGACTCCAGGCCCACGCTTAAGGCCCCTTACCTTACAACCCAAGCCCTGCATGGTACCTTGGAGTAAATAAATAGACACAGATAAATCTGTTATTAAGCACTTAATGTGTGCCAGGGACACTATGCTAAAGTAAAAGAAATTGATGTTGAAATTCATCAAGGTTTGCTAAGAGTATTCCAAAGTGCCATCTGGCCGGATGGTCTCCTAAGTGGTCTCCCAGCTTCCAATCTCTCCCCTCTCCAATCCATTCTCTACGTAATTATCATGAATTGATGCCAATGAAGTTTGCAGAACAATTTACACATTGACCATGATCAGGTAAAGGAAAACAACCTCAAAAAACCCAAGAATCAGTAACCAATCACAACTTGTGAGGATTGATGATGAAGCAGCTTCAGACCTCTCAACAGGGACGTGAAGTTTTACATTTCCAGACACCAACAATGTGTAAATTTGGTGGACTTGTCTATACTTATTTGTTACAAGTGAGAGCTATCATTTTTTGAAGGGGGAAGTGGGGAAGAGTGGGGTTGTGATGACCACCCCAAGAAAGAAGGGGAAGAAAAAAAGTGTTAAAAAATAATTTTCAAATACACAAGAAAGAAGAAAGAAGTTCAGAAGGGAACAGAGCAGCTATTAAACTACATATAACTTTAAAGTGCACTAAGATTTTTGGAACACCCATACTTTTCGAAAATGTGCTGTATGTAATACTCATGGCTGTATACACAATCCTCTTTTTCTGTTCTTTGTATATGGAAATGCTCATGTTTGTTGGTGTTCCTCAGGTCAGCGATTTTTAAGAGGATGAAAAGGATACAGCAGCTGAAAATTACAAACAGCAAGGAAATCCTTAACATGTTTAAATATGGGGTAGGGAACAACACAAGAACACACGCCCTATATACTTTACTTCTGAGGGAATTCACTCTGACTGGGGACATGGTTAAAGGGCAGACAAAAACAATTGAAATGCTGCTAAGGGACAAATTTCTACGCGATCAGAACAAAAACTGTGGATACAGGTTAAAAATAACTGATGACCTCTCTGGCTGGGTGGATGGAGCCTGGGCTCCAGGCCGAGTTCAGTCTTGCTCAATTACCCCATCAGTAAAATGACAGGGTTGGGCTACATAATCTGTGAGGCCCCTTCCAGATCTACAATTTGAGTAACTCTGTGACTAGCTGTGTGACTTTAGGCAAAATAACCATTCTGAGCCTCAATTTCCTCATCTACAAAAATAAAGATAAGAGCTGCCTTCCCTCCTTCACAGGGCTAGTGTAAGGATTGAAAGAGATAACTCCACCATTAAAACATCTCGAGTATCTGACCGTTTTTCTCAACCCTAGTTGTAACATCTCACAGGACAAGTGCAGTAGTCTCCTAGAATCCAGTCTCCTCCCCTCTCCAATCCATTCTCTACATAGCTATCAAATTGTTATTCTTAAAACAAAAGTCTATCCTCCACTCAAAAATCTTCACTGGCTCCCTACTGCCTCAAAGGTAAAACACAACAGCATTAGCCTGGCTTGGGTCCAGAATATAGCTCCCTCCTAATCTTACTGGTCTAATTTCATAACACTCCCCTTCATGCACTCTCGCTTCTAGTCAATCTCACCTATGAGCCCTTCCCCTCCACATAATATACCGTCTCCTGCCTCCACACTTATGAATAAGTAGTCCCCCACGTCTGAATGAATTCCCCTCTTCATCATATTTAAATATCTCGGTACACATGATATCTTCCTACTTGACTCACTCACTGCTCCACCTCCCCACCAGCTGCCTTGCCCATTCAGGGATGACTCCATCCTGAGTCCTCACCAGCCAGTGAGCCTACATGTCCCTCGACAAGGTCGCCATTTTGTGAGGAGTGTGTAGTGGTGATGCTCTACCTCTCCACCAGCTGCCTTACCCGCCCCCAAACTCTTCAGCTCCTCTGTATATCTTATCTTCCTGTATTAGAACTTAAGATCCTTGAAAGGAGGTGCCATTTTGTTTTTATTTTTGTATTCCCAGCAATTAGCACAGTGTCTGGCACATAATAAATGGTCCATCTTATCTATCTATTCATCTCTATCTGTCTATCCCTACTAGAAAATAAGTTCCTTGAGGCAGTTGGTGGTGCAGTAGATAGAGCACCAGCCCTGGATTCAGGAAGACCTGAGTTCAAATGTGGCCTCAGACACTTGACACTTACTAGCTGTGTGACCCTGTGCAAGTCACTTCACCTCGCTGACTCACCCCCCCAAAAAAAAAGAAAGAAAGAAAGAAAAAGAAAATAAGCTCCTTGAGGAGAAAGGGGAAAGGGAAAAACCATTTATTAAGCCCCTACTATATGCCAGCCTCTATACTAAGCATTTTATAAATATTATCTCATTTGATCCTCACAACAACTCTATGAAGTAGGTACTAATACTACTCTCACTTTGCAGTTGAGGAAACTGAGGCAGACAAAGGTTAAATGACTTGCCCTTTGTTTCACAGCTAGTAAGTGTCGAAGGCCAGATTTGAACTCAGATCTTCCTGATGTAAGGGCCAATGCTCTATCCACTGCACCACTTCACTGAGGGAAGGGAACAATTCATCTTTAAGTATTCCCAGCACCTAGAACACAATGCCTTGCATACAGCATTTACCAAATACCTGATGACTCAAACTGAATTAAATAACCCCCAGGTACAAAATGGTGGCAAGACACCACATTAGAACATCCTGAGACTGATATAACTCACCTTCTTGTTTAGCAGGTGGCTCCTTGGACTCCTTCTTGCTCTTCCGTCCCTCTTTCCCAGAGTGATCTTCTCCAAGATCTATGACAAGTTCACTCTCTGAATCAGAGTCCAGACCTAAATGTACCGTAGGGGAATCTGTCTCATCTTTGCCTTTAACTTTCTCTTTCACAGGATGGGGCAAAGTCTTGACTTTTTCTGAAAAATCCTTCTCAAGATCTGTAGTGGACTTTTCTTTGACCAGAGGGTCTGATTTTTCAGTGGGGGGAGATGTGCTTTTTAAATCCTCTTTGATTTCCACTGGAGTGGGAGGTTTAGGCTTTTTTTTCAAGGCAGTTGAATCTTTGTCTGTCCGGCTACTTTCCTTGTCCTCTGTCTCCTCCTGTTCAATCTTAGTTTTCTGCTCATCGTCACTGATATACTCGCTATCACTTGAGTCCGACTTCTCTGAATCTTCCGAATCACTGTGCTCTACTGCTGTATAAACATCCTCCGAGATTTCATTTATTCCTAAATGGGAAAGAGAAAAACCAGTGAGCGCTGTATTCATTAACCAAGAGAAGGACACCTCACCACTGTGACCACCATGCAAACACTTTCCATGTCAAACATTAAAAAGGAAACTAGATTCTTATGATGAATAGGTCGCATGATGGAATAAGAACAGTGGACTCAGGTCTTAGATTCAAGCTACGGCATCACAGAATTTGAGAGATGAAAGGCACCTTGGCAGCTAATTACCTCAACGCACACCCGAAAGAAATCCCCTTGGTTTCAAAAACACCTGGGAGGCCTTGTATGAACCAATGCAAAGGGAAGTGAGTAGAGCCGGGATAACAATTCATATAATAACAACACTGTAAAAATCAAACAACCTTGAAAGCTTCAGTAATTAAGCACTACAATGACCAATCACAACCCCAAAGACTCATGATGAAATGGCTCTCCACCCCAGGCAGAAAGTGACGGGCCCAGAGAGAGGTCAGAAGCATATTTTCTTCTATCTTTTTTTTTAACGGTTAATGCAAGAAGAATTTGTCTTATATGACTCTAAATATTTGCAATGAGTTTTGTTTTTCTTGCCTTCTTGAGCGGGAAAGGGGAAGGAGGAAAAGAGAGAATTCAGAACTGAAAATAAAATAGAACTGTAAAAAGACAAAAAAATACCCACCAATACACACTTGACAAGGAGTCATCTAGTTTCTGCTAGAAGACCTCCAAGAAGGGGAGCCCTCCAACTTCCAAGGCATCCGTTCCACTTTTGGATAACTCTGATAATTAGGAAGCCTTCCCTAACATCAAGCCCCAAATGGTCTTTTTACAACATCCCCCCACTGCTCCTAGCTTCAGCCTCGGAAGCCAAATACAACTTTTATCTCTCCTCCACAGAAGAGTCCTGTAAGACTTATGGCCCAAGCTAAACATTCCCAATTTCTTCCACCAATCTTCCTATGGCATGGACCCAAGGCCCTGCACCATCCTGGCTGCCCACATCTGAATCTTCTCAACTTTTTCAACTTTACTCACAAGCAACTCTCTTCCTTTACTCCTGACTCTCTTCCTTTCTCGAAACCTTGGTTTCCTCGCGTGCCAAATGAAATACTTTCAAGTCTGGCCTCAGACGTGTGACCCTGGGCAAGCCACTTAACCTAGACTGCCTCAGCAAAAAACAAAAACAAACCAAAAAAAAAGAAATAGAATACTACAAGTACTACCACCTTACAGTGTTGCCAGAAAGAATGCCCTCTGTAAAACTATGTTCCGTGTACACTTACACGTATACCTATCTTCCTCCTGTCTGAATGTTGAGAATCCTTGAGAGCTGGAATCACCTCATTCTATTTATCTATACACAGCTGGGTGGTGAAGTAGAATGTTGGCCCTGGATTCAGAAGACCCAAGTTCAAATCCTGCCTCAGACACTGACTAGCTGTGCAACAACAAGCAAGTCACTTAATCTTGCTCAACATCAGTTTCCTCATCTATAAAATGGGGATAGTAACAGCACCTGTCTTCCAGGGCTGTTGTGAGGATCAAATGAGATAACATTTGTAAAGTAACTTTAAAAGGCTATATGAATGCTAGCTATCATTAGCATCATCATCATTATTATCCCCAGTGTTTACCACAGAGTAGGTACTTGATAAAATCTTACTGATTTATATACATCTAAAAATCATGAAAGCTTAGGCACTATAAGAAATTCTATTGATCATCTAGCTTAAACCTCTCATTTTACAGGGAGAGAAAATGAGGTTCGAAAAAGGGAAGTGATTTGTTAGGTTTGCATAGCCAACAGAAGGGATTCGACTTACTGAAGGTCACCCAGTGGGTTAAGGACAGAACCCAGGCCTCCTGGCTTACTTTGGCTGTCAGAAAAGGGACAGGAGCTTCCACCATGATGATGTCTCCCTTTGGGCCGTGTGCATCCAATGTTCACACTCATTCTAGACCCATTCTGGAGCACACGCATGAAGTTCTACACTACTGGCCCTAATACTTTTCTAGTCAGAGATTCAGGAAGTCTTCACTGAGCACCTATCAGGTATAAAACAACAGCGTCCGGCATACAGCAAGTGCTTAATAAATGCTTACTGACTTCAGGTGATTCAACTTATCAACTATGATGACTATGAGGTGGCCAATATGTTTTGCATGATTTCAGATATAGATATAGATATAGGTATAGATATAGATATAGATACAGATACAGATACAGATATAGATATAGATATAGATATAGATATTTGCTATCATACTGCTTGCCTTATTAATCAGTAGGGAAAGAGAGAGGGAATTTGGAACTCAAAAATGTTTTTAAATGAATGCTAAAAATAATTTTTTTTTAAAATTTATAAATATGTGTCTTGATATTTTTGCAAAAGTGTTTACGTCTAGCTGGAGAGACAGGACTTCATTAAATAAGAAAACAGGATAGTATATGATTGATTCCTGTAACCTCTACAGTGTACCCAAGAAGAGCCACAGGTCCTCAGAACAGAAAGCTCAGGGTCCACAGCATGGGAGAGCTAGGGAAGGCTTCACCACCAAAGTAGCACTTTAAGTACCTTAAAGATGGGGTAGGATTTAAGGAGGCCAATTAAAGGGAAAAGTATTTTGGTTTGGAGAAAGGAGGGAAGAGAAAGCAGGAAAGGATGGAACTGGCATTAAGTAGGTTGGGGGCTGGCAGCGGGAGAGAAAAGAATAAGGGGTAAATACTGTGTAGCCACTGGATCAGACCTCTAAGAAACCTTAAGAGGACATTTAGAGAACTTCTGTTTCTTTAAGAGGCAGCTCAAGCCATCTTCAGCATCTTGAATCCAACTGCTAATGGCCTCCCTAACTACCCTGGATTTAACCATGGGTATTTAATCACTGTATATTTAGGCTGTATCTGCATTTATATATATATATATATCCTTATTATCTCCCTCATTAGAACAGAAGCACTTTTCCCAGGAGGGATTGTTCCCTTTTTTCTACTTGTTCTCAGTGCCTAGCACACTGTAGGTGGTTAATACCTGAAGAACCACTAATCCAGTCCAATGCCCCACCCCCATTCTGCAGCCAAGGAAATGGAAGCCCAGTGGGTCAAACTGCCCAAGGTCATACAGGTTACAAGGTGGCAGGGCTGGGAATTGAACTCAAAACTCCTTAACTCCAAGCACTAAGATTTTAGATTAAGAACTGGAAGAGACCTTAGAAGCAGCCGAGTCTAACCTCCCCACCTCCTCATTTTACAGATGAGAAAACTGAAGCCCATGGAGATTAGGTGACCTGCCCCCTGGTCACAGAGCTGTATCAGAGGCATGGCCTGAATGCAGGTCTTCCTCATTGCACAGCCAGCACTCTATCCACCACACCACACTTCTGCTGATTTGTTGAAGCGTGGCAGAAGAATACTGAGGCAGCCTTGTTTATCCTTGTTTTCGAAGACCAATGACACAGATGCCTTGACTCGCGTGTGAATTGGATTGAAGTGAGGCAGAGCTGTGCAAAGTCGTCAGCTTCACTCTCTCTTCCAAAGTCATCAAAGTCCAGGTACAGGCCAAAAGTCGAGAAGACTGGCAATAGCCCAGGATGCAGTGGATGACCTTGGTGTCTTTGATGTCTGCCCAAGCTCTAAGTGCTCCATAGAGCCTGCTTCAGCCATCTTCACGGCCACTGGAATCAACTGTTCTCATTCTCCCATTCCGCTGGGGGAAGTCTTCACATGCTTGAGGTGGACATCCCCCTAACTCACTGATGAATTTGAGGCTTGTCAGTTACCCTCAACCAGGGTTAGCCTTTCTGACAAGATGGTTTTCCCAGGGTGTCATCATTGCATGTGCTACAACTTCTTGGAGCCACAGGTGAGAGCTGGGTGACAAGTGGACACCAAAGATGGACGAGCAGCCCTGCACCAGAGGTGCCCCATACACCCATGGGGCAGATTCAGGGTCTAATAAACAGACCAGGACTGAGCAAAAAGGTGACATTCAATGCCAAATACACACTGTTGCTAAGATACTGGCATGGAAAATCCTGAGCTGATAAGATTTTAAAAAGAAAACAATTTTCCTAGAAGAAAGCTTCCTTTGCATATTAAGTACCTTCCAGTGAAAGAACAACCCACCCCTGGTTTGGATCAAATTATCTTCCTGTGTAATTATTAACCAATGGCTGACAAATAATTGACCACAGAGGAAATCCACTTGAGTTTTGCCTAGAGTGAAAACCTAACCTCTGGCTCTTAAAAGAAACAGGCTTCACCCTAGCGCCGTTTTGATCCACGGCCAGGACATACCTAATTGTGCTTTGCAACTCTCTATGGTCTTGTCAAGGTTAAGCTGGAACCGGCTTCGAATCTGCCTTTTGGGTGAGATGAGGGGCACCGGGGCTGCCTGCTGCTGAACGGACTCACTCAGTTCTTTCAGGTCCATATCCACCTTGCTCCGATCTGAAAGACATGTTATTATAGAGTTACTTTACCCTAAATTACTTTGCAACTTCACCAGCAATGCTCAGTACCAATGGTGCCACTTAAAGAACTCCAGCAAAATCAACTTAGAGCAGATCAAGAATTAGAGAATTAAATTCTATTCTGTATTTGTACCATCATCTCAAAGACACAAAAACTACCAAGAGAGAAATTTATTTCAAGGTGCTTAAATTCAAACAAGTTAACAAATTAATCAATCATTTAAGTACCTACTACACATAGGCACTGTGCTTAGCACTTAACCTATTTATCCCATTTGAAGCTCACAACCACCCCTGGAGGTAGGTGCTATCATTATCCTCATTTTATAGACAGGGAAACTAAGGTTAAGTCACTTGCCCATGATCACACAGCTACTAAGTATCTAAGGCTGGATTTGAAATCAGGTCTGCCAGACTCCAGGTCCAGTATCTAATTTCCTCCAGACTCCAGGTTAAGAACTCCTCCTACTCTAACTCCTCAATTTTATACATGAAGAAAGTGAGTGGTAGATGTCAAATGAGTTACCCAAAGTCAGAGTGACCCGTGCCCACATCTCCAGTCTACTGGTACAGCCTTCACTGCTCTAAACCAAGTTGCCACTCAGTCCATCCAATTACCCAAGAAGTCTCTAACATGTTGTAAAAAAGGGATGGAAAGAAGACTAGAAAGATTCTATCTGGGCCTCTCAAAGTCCTGCCTACCAAAGACCTCCACAGGGCTTTCCCTTACCTAAACAACAGGGCTCCACCCCAGCATCAATCCCTCTCCATCTACTACCCAGGAGAACTCTCTAGGCTCCAGAACCTCTAAGGCTCTCAAAGAAGAGATCTGATCATCTAAATCCCTCCCTATGTACCCTTCTCCACTCCCAAAAGAAGATCAGCTTGGAAGCTTGATAAATGAAGTCTTAGACTAAGTATCCAAGAAGAATTAGGAACTAAGAGAAACAGGTTTAAACACTACCTGCATAGCCCTGAGCAAAATTGCCGGGGGGGGGGGGCAGTTTTTTCTCTGTAAAATTAGAGAAATGGAGTAGGATCAAACATTCTTAAATTTTCTGTGAGTCAGACTCCTTTGGCAGTCTGGTGAAACCTATGAACCCCATCTCAGAAAGGTGCTGCCTACATTCATAATCGAAAGAAATGCTTCCATTAGAAGTTAGTGAAAATAAAGGTGTAATTTTTTTCCCCCTCCATACCCCTCCACATTTATGGACTCCTGGACCAAATGGTCTGTAAGATCCTGGCTCTAGAATTCAGTTCTAAGTTCTCTGCCAGCTAGAACATCCAATGTTCTATGGGCCCTGTGCGCTTTGTCCCCCTATGTTCTGGGACTTCAGATTCCTTCAGGTTCCGCGGTTCTAGGATTCTAAGCAGGGAGCACCAGCATTTAAGAATGCTTTTAGGCATTCACAAAATAATATGTAGCAGAAGCCTCTCTTTAATCCCCAAATGACCCAAGAGTCCTCAGCCCAAGTGCCACTCCCCTCAACACACCCCAACTTTTGTCCTTGGGGTTCCTTGCCTATAATTTTCACTGCTGCCTTACGCCCAATCAAACTCCTGGCTCGCCTGCTTCTTCTAAAACCACCTGGGAATTCTGAATGGTAAAGTGGTCCATCACCCTCTCTGGTTCACCATAAACTCCTCTGAGCAAAGCTCTTTGCCACCTGATGGGCACCCCCTCTCCACTTAGCCCACTGCCTTGTTGGTGAGATATCAGATCCTACATTCCCAAAGTCAGAGGACCTAATTAGATTGAGCTGGAAGGACCTCAGAAGTCATCAAGGCCAATACTTCCATTTTTACAGATGAGGAAACTAAAGCCCAGAGAAGTTAATTAATTGGCTAGAGGTCACACATTGGGTCATAACTTATCTCACCATTCCATCACACTTCCTCTCATGAAGGTGTGCATGATAAAAAGTGCTTTATAACCCTAAAATGCTACAAGAATGTGAGCTAGTTTTCTTATCATTACCTCATCATTAATCTCCCCTCTTCTCACAGAAAAAGTCTTTCCTAATTCGTACAACTCATACATTTCATTATAAAGGATATTCTGACCTTTATGAAACTTAATAGTTTTAAATTAGCAGAAGACATTTGCTGAAGAGCATTCATCAGGAATAGCGAACTCTATTTTAGGAGTGAACTTTTGACTTAAACCTGAAACACAAAAAAGCTCCATCATTTTAGGAAAAATCACAAAGAATGGAAGGGAAGGGAGTCCCGAGGAAAAGAAGGATTCCCCCAGCAGTAAGGAAACTGAGGCAGCTAGATGTCACAATAGACTTGGAGTCAGGAAGATCTGAGTTCAAACCCAGCCTCAGACACTTATAAGCTGTGTGACTGGGCAAGAAACTTAAGTCTACCTCAGCTTCATCTCCTACCTCCCAGCATTGTCTACCACAGTTTCCTCCTCCGTAACATGGGAATAAGAGCACCCACCTCCATACTGTGAGAATCAAATGCGACAATATTTGTAATTCACTTTGCAAACTTTAAGGTGCCTGGGAATGCTAGCTATCATTCTAATTGTTGCTACTGTTATTATTCTGTTACATTCATTCTTCCAAAGCCTCCCAAATGCATCTACCTGTAGAAGCAGGCAAAAAGAAAGCTTCTGAAGTTCCCCAGCCAAAAGTCTCTTGAGGATAATCTTCCCAGCACTCCTCCCCCCCCACCCCCAACTTGGAACATGCCAGGTCTTCCTCCTCCCTCTTGCCAAGTTTTCCCTTTCAGCTGTTGCCTCTCCTAATCAATCAGTCAGCAACTCCCTAACGCTATTCTGTCTGAAACACACATGACCCTGACACTCTGGGGTCAAGCCTCTATTGCCAACCATTTCATTCTTATTGAACAGTGATCAGTCTAGCTTCCATTCCGAATGGGAACAGAGAACATCAGAACACACCTCTTCCAGCCCCACCCACAACACCTGTGCTCTGGAGAAAGCTCCAAGGCCTCATGATTGGAGATGACCAAAGAGTGCAATAGCTGGTCTAGAGAATAAGCTTGCTGTCCAAGGAGACCACTGACAGAGAGAGTCCTACCCATCAATTCACTGTTTCCCAAAGCTCTTCCTGACTACCTTCCTTGGCCAGGATGGAAACCAGGAAAGGAAGGTTCTCTTCAGGCTCTAAGTCCAGCTGAAGGTCTTGAAGACTCACCTAACAAACCAGAAAGAGCCATCCCTGCCTCAAGGGTCTTGCTTTTTCAATAGGTCAATGAAAAGTCTTCCTGGAACAGCAGATGAACAAACCCAGGGGAATTTACAGGACTAAACCACATTCCATTCACTTAAGGTCAGCAACCCCTATGTGCTCTCAGGGCAGAAAGGCAACTTTTGATCACAGTGCTAATGAACTCCTGAGTTTAGTTTAACTAAAGGTAAACAGCTAGAAGATAAGAGGCCAGATTAGAAACAGACCAAAGGGAAGCGAAGATTAATTTTGTTCCATATTACAGTCACTTACAAAAATTAAAAATAAAAAAGTTCATTTATATAGCAGCCACAGAATATCAGGAAGGGAGAAAAGGGAGACGGGCATAAATAAGCATTTCTAGAGTGCCTTCTACGTGCTAAGTGCTTTTTAACAAACATTATCTCATTTGATCCTCAAAACAACTTTGGGAGGTGGGAGTTAACATTATGCCCATTTTACAGATAAGGAAACAGGTGAACAGAAATTAAGTGACTTGCCCAAAGGGGTCACAGAGCTAGTAAATGTCTGAGGATGGATCTGAACTCAGGCCTTCCTGCCTATGACCAGCACTCTCTACCATCAGCTGCAGAGGATGCCCTGGAGATCTGAGCCAATCCCATCACTGTATAGGGAAACAAACTGAGACCCACAGAAAAGAAGAGATCTGCCCAAGGTCACACCAGAGATTGAGCCAGAACTAGAACCCAGGTATCCTAGCCCATCTCTCCTACCCCACCCACACCCATTGTGTTACAGAGTAAACAACGGAGTTCTCAAAGAGGGGAAATAACTTAACCCAGGTCACATGTAGCACAGCCAGGGTTCCATGGCTCACTCTAATGCTCCATGCTGCCTGTTCTGACGCGCAGCAACTTAACTCGAGATCTGCTGATTGACAGCCAGACACATTATCGGGTGCACCACCAGCCTCCCTTCCAAACTTTCCTTGCCTGTCTCTCTGGTCTCATACAATAAGGAAACTACGGTCACCACCCTGGGACTTGCTAGGGACCCCCTAGATGACCGCCTAGGGTCTCTCCCAGCTCCCCAAGAGATTTTATCAAACCCCTCCCAAAGTACATCCAAGTCCACTGTAGAACGGTCACCAACGAGAGGTCTGTAGTACGGCAGAAGAGAGAACAACTTTGCCTTAAAGTCAGAAGACCCGAGTTTTAGCCCTTCCTCACCACTTACATGCCTTGAACAAGTCATTCCAAAGGAGAAAGTTTTATCATGGGGCAGAAGGACTACACAATCTGGAATCAGCAAGCATCTGCTCAAACCCTGGGCTGTGTCTCTTAGCACAAATCAATCCACCTCTCTGAGCCTCACAGTCCTCCTTTGTAAAATGAGGAGGGTGGGACTAGATAATTGCTAAGAATCTAAGACCTCTCTCAGCCTCAGTGTCCTTGGCTGTAAAATGGGAATAAAAAATAATCATTCTACCCATCTCACATATACTTATACATATACAACTATTTATAGATATACATATATAATATGCAAACACACATATGTATGTGTATATGTATATGGGGCTGTAAAGAGATATAGATAAATAAAATGTGTGTATATGTATAAACATTCTTATTCTGGAATGCCAACGCAGACTGCAGATCAATTCAAAAACTGAACTGAACAGCAACTCAACAGACAGTCCCCCTACTCAACAAAACCTTCAAAGGCAAATCAATCATTACAGGAAATCCAGAAGTGTTGCCAAACTAAAAGAGTCTTTGGCCTCTGTGGTTCAGATGGGCCTCCCACTTGTCTAAAGGACAAAAAGAAACTCACTCCCAATACGGCTTCTATCCAGATGAAAAGGCCCACTGAGTCACAGGTGACAAAGGACCACAGGAACCTGCTCCTACCACACAACTGGTACAGAAAAAACATCCGCATGGGTGTTCTTCCACCCCACCACAGCCTTTTAAAAAAACTGTTTCTTTTCTTTAGTTGGACAAAAAATAGAAAAGAGTGGGAATCACAGTGGGTTGGCAGAAATAACACTGTCAGGAAAATGAGGGTTTTCTAAACCTGGCCAGAAGGACCCCTATCTATTCGAGTATAGAATCACAAGATGGTTATTCTTAGGTAACAAGCCAACCACATGCATTTTCAGATTATAGCAGTGATGCCCCACCGAGAGATAAGATTTAGAGATCTGAGTGATAGAAAGAGGAACAGACATAAAAAGATCTGAATTCTCGTCCTGCCTCCTCCAATTCACTGGATGCCTAAGACCCAGGACAATTCAAATCCCTCCCCGCTAGGGCTCACAGAGGAGTTCCTCCATAAATTAAAAGAAGGACTAGATTATCCCTTAAAATCATGTCAGCAACAATCACAGTTCAGGGGCAGCTAGGTGGCGCAGTGCAAAGAGCATCGGCCCTGCAGTCAGGAGGACCTGAGTTCAAATCCAGCCTCAGACCAAACGCTTGACATTTACTAGCTGTGTAACTCTGGGCAAGTCACTTAACCCCAATCACCTCACCAAAAAATAAAAATTATAACAAAACAATCACAATTCAAATAGGCTCCATTGTGCTAAGAAAATGGTTTTCGTTTATGATCCTTGGATGCCTCAGAGCCAACCAAATGAGCTCATGTGACGAGATAATATTCGTAAAGCCATTAGCATAGTGCCTGGCACACCACTTAATAAATGTTTACTCCCCTTCCCCGCTCTCTGACGCTTGCCCTTACAGTGTGAGAGAAGTGTTCAGGGACATCTTTTTCATTCATTCTTTTCTTAGTCCCTCTAAATTCCATTCCCAATCCAGCAACACTAAACAAAGGTGGTACAAAGGAAGATTAAACTTGGCTTTGGTTCTTTTTTTGAACTTTCACAACACACGAGCATACATACAATCATCCCACCACAAGGCACTGGAAGGTCAGAACTGACCGAGGTTCAGATTCAGAATGCTTCCAGGAGTGGAGGCTCTCTCTGGCTTGGCCGCCGGGAGAGGGGTTGAAGCTTGTGGAGAGAAAGGTTTCGGGCTGCCGGATAAACTCCCTGCTTGGCCTGTCTTTGTGGAAGCTGGAGATGCTGAAAAAAACAGAGGCAATTCAGTTAACAAGTCAAATCTTAAAGGAAAGATAGAGCAATGAAAATGCCTATAATCTGACTGGGATCAGTGTGTTTTGCATCTTATTTTTTAAAGGAAAGGCCACAAACAAAGCTGCCGAATGGAAGACCCCTGGTTATTCTATGAACCACAAAACTCTAAGACAAATCATCTAAGCTCCAAGTGAAATCAGGTTAACCCAAATAATATGTGGAAATCTCAGAGTAAATACAGATTATATGAAAATGACTATGGTTCTGGAAGTGCCAAGAAAAAAAATTTTTTTTAACAAATATTGCCCCTATTAAATAGTTCAACATCTCAGCTGTTTGTAAAACAAGTCTGCAAGGCCCATCCCAAATTCCGAAAAACACACCCATCGGCACACCTGACCGGAGCTAACCATTTGAGAATATTTTGAGTTCCCAATTATGAATGCCATTTACTTGGTCTAAGATGCCAACTACAACCAAATTTGGGCCCCATAGGAAAATAGGGGAAAGGGGCCCCAGATACTGCCTTTGGCTAAATAAATATCCACACAAACAGCTTCTAGTACTCTTCAGACAGAAAAGGGACAATGAAAAAGAGCCTTGGATTCGTAAATAGGAACTGAGTTCAAATGCCAACTCAATGTATTCTCTTTTTTACCTTGGTCAAGTCTTTCTCCCCCACCCCACCCCCTTACAAACATTTACTAATCGAATTTCAACGCAAAATCTGTTATTTGTAATGCACAGAAAATTAGATGAAAACAACATTATTTTCGATGTAAGATGCACGGAAATTAACACACCTAAGAATAAATGGCTAAAGATTCTTTTCTGTTGTTAAGTCGTTTCAGTCATGTCCAACCTTCCATGACACCATTTGGGGTTTTTTCAACAGATACTGGTGTGGATTGCCATTTCCTTCTCCAGCTCGTTTTACAGATGAGGAAACTGAGGCAATCAGGGGTAAGTGACTTGCCCAGGGTCATACAACTAGTAAGTGTCTGAGGCCACATTTGAACTCAGATCTTCCAGACTCCACGGTCAGCACGCCATCCACTGCACCACCTAGCTGTCCCCCGAGATTCCTTACTTAAATAAATTTAAATCCTAGCATCAGATCAAACAGAATTAACATATTTCATTCCTGTGGCTGGTACATTACACCCCTCAGAAAGGCCTAAGATAAAATTCTCTGGGACGATATTCTATTTATTTATTTGTTTGTTTATGGTGAGGCAACTGGGGTTAAGTGACTTGCCCTGAGTCACACAGTTAGTGAGTGTTATGTGTCTAAGGCCACATTTGAACTCAGGTCCTCCTGACTCCAGGGCCAGTCTTCTCTCAATTGTACCACCTAACTGCCTAACATTCTTTTTAAAAGAAAAAAAAAGTTCACTTTCTTTGGAAAGGCTTCAACATGTTATCTAAAGCACCTGATATTCACAAGAAAAGCTAACCTCACAGAGCAGGAAGGACTAAATTGAATTTTCAGTCACTCACCCAAAACTGATGCTATATAAATTCTACAAAACAACTCTCCTTTACTTTTCATCAGCTCAACAGACAATTGTTAGACTCCAAAAGCCAAGTAGCTATAAACAGGCAGAATCTTAGGGCTATCACACTTAAAAAGCTATTTCTCAAACATCTCCCCTCCATACGTAAAAACATTCTGCATGCTAGGAAGACAGCACAGTCATCATTTGTTAAAGATGAAAGCTGATCAAGGGCAAATTAATTTTTTCACCATAATTTACTCTTGGAGAGAAAGGACTAAAGCAAAGAGGCAGCCACATTTTCATGTTTAGGAAACAAGGCCTGGAATGCCTTATCTCCTCTCTTGACCCATTCAGGTCCTGCTCCTTTCCTTCAAGGCCCATTTCAAAGATCACTTCTTCCAAGAATCCTTCCCAGACAACCCCAGGTTTCTCTCCCTTCCTGCAATCTATCATACCATCTCGGTTTTAACCTCTTGTACGCACTTATGTTCTGCTTTGTATTAGTGACTTTAGGATCTATCTTCCCTAGGCACTTACCACTTAGGTTCGTTGTTGTTTTTATATTAGTTATTTATGTGTCTGTCTCCCCTAAAGTCCAGCAATGGATGTGTCCCTAGGTTCTCAGAGACCAGTAAAGCTGAACCAAGAGCCCGCAGTTTAGTGTAGGAGAAAAGGCAGAACACTAGCTCTATTACTGCTTCTCTGAGGCCTCAGGCAAGTCCCTTAACTAATCTGTAACCCAGTTTCCCTATCTGTAAAATAAGATAGGCAGACTAAATCCTTTTCAGTTCTAAATCTTTATGATCTTAGGACCTACCAAGATGAAAAAGCTTCAGGACCTCCCGTCCTCAGAAGCAGCCAAGCTGAGAGTGGAGAGGCTTGGCTACCAGGTGATAAACATCGGAGGGAGGAAAGGAAAGGAAGAGGAAAGAAGAGGAATAAGGGAAGGGGGAGGGGGAAGAGGAACCACCCTAACTCAGGAAAAGGCACCTTCAGGAGGTCAGGTTCCAGAGGGAACACCCACATACATAAAATAAGGGATGCTAGCTAAGTCCTAACTAGACTTCCAGATATCAGGGACAACACTCTTTCTTATTTAGCTTTCTATCTCTCCCAGGGCTGTTCCCCTCACATGGTAGGTAGGCACTTAATAAAAGCTTGCCCCTGGTGTTTTCAATTCCTATTTTTTCGATGGGAAAATTCTATCCTACAAGAGAGACCCTTGCCATTTTTCAGGTCTTTCAATCTAACAGTAATAATGACTATACAATATCATCATCATCATCACCATCATCACAGCTCATACTTATACGATTCTTTCAGGTTTGCAAAAGCACTTTACAGATACCGAGTGTCCCAAAAGTCTTTGTGCATGCTTAAGTTTTACTAGCTTTTAAAAGCTTAAAACTGCACTGGGACTTCTGGAATGGCCTTTATTATCTCATTTGATACCCATAACTAAGGTAGGCGCTATTGTCCCCATTTTGCAGGTGAGGAAGTTAGGGGTTAGAACAGTAAGGTACCTCTTATCAGAAGGTTATGGGGGGAAGGGGGAGGGAGAGGAAGAGGAGGAGGAGGAAAAGGATAGTATTTAAGTGCTTTAATGCTGAAAAGCACCCCATACTTGTTATCTCAAATGATCCTAACAATATCCAGAGGTAGGTAGGTGCTGTTATTATGCCCATTTTACAGAAGAGGAAACCGATACTGGAAAAGGTAAAATGACTTGTCTGGGGTCACACATCAAGGAAGCCTCTGAGGTTCCCCAGCTGCCTCAGGTGAGCAGTTATTCCAGACACCAATTCTCATTACTTCACCCCCACCTCCCAGCCTAGTTAGTCAATACACATTTCACTGACTTTTTCTGGTGCCCAGGGCACTTTCTTGGAACTAAGAAGGCCACAAGTCAGCCTCACTGGACCAAGATTAACTTTTGACTATTCCATCCATGACAAAGAATAAACTAGTAAGTAAATGAATATGAGTTTTATTATTACTAACTGTTCCTGTTTCATTCTGATAAATATACAGAAGCAGGATGACTTGGGTATGCAAACCAGTGGGTAAAGTGGTATTAAGCACTTATGAAATTTTAAAAATCAGATGAGATGGGTTTGTGACTACAGGGGGCACTGGTGAACAGTGGCTATTCCCATTCAGAAGGCAAAGCTCAGGGCAGTGGAGCAAGGGCCTCAGTGAGCAAAGTCCCAAAGCCCAGGGAGGTTTCAATCTGTCACTGCTCTCCCGAGGTCTTCCTCAGGCAGTGGGGCAGCTGCAATGATTCACCCCTTTGGCTCTGCCCTTTGTGGGTGGTGGCTCAGATTCTAGTGGGGGGGAGGGGGAGGACTTATTCAAGCAGACACTTGGCTCAACACTCCCACACATAAGGAACTCCACCCTTCCACTTCCCTGCTAAACTTCAATTTGAGATCATCTGCAAAAGACATTTTATATATAGCCAAGAACTAGAAACGAAAAGGCTCAAGGCAAAATCTACTACTTATTAGCTATGCGCTTGTCTCTCTTAATCCTCCAGCAGCTTCCTCTATATATGATAATAGTTTCTACAGTTTAAAAAAAAAGCCACTAATAATTAAGGCAGGGTTAAATTACTAAAAAAGAACTAACTGTAGACCTTACCCCAAATATCTATGGAGCATTTTCAGATGGTTAAAGTTGAATAGCGACCATAGGCTCACAGATACCAAATAGTAAGGGACCTTAGAAAATCATCTATTCCAACCCCTTCATTTTACAAATTAGGAAATTGAGTCCCAAATTATTAAATGGAAGATTCAGGATCAGGGGCAAGATCCTCTTTAAGTCCAAAGCCAGAATAATTTCCATTAAGACATGGGATCTCAAGTGTACTGAAGGTTCTGTCATTAAGCAACACCAGTGTTAACGACTGAGGATACTGAGAAACAGGACTTCAGGCGTGTGTGAGAGATGCTTAATAAAGAAGAATTTGCCTAACTGGACTATAATAGGTTTAGTAGCTTAACAGTCTCCCCTTAAGATTAGTCCTAAGGAGGCAGTTAGTAAGGGTTGCATGGGAGATTATGAATGAAAACTCAGCAGGGCAGATGGCAGCAGTTTACTTAACAAGCTAAAGAGAATTCTAAAGATAATCAACTAATGGTTCTCTGCTCCTCAGTCCCCAAACAAAAAGCTCTCCTTTTGCTCAGGACCTACTTTAGGACCTCACTTAAATCAACTACTAGTTTTATGTCCATAGTCACAAAACTAATCCTCTGAGACATCCTCCACAACCACCCCTTTTTTCACATTCTAACCTTGTATTCTTTTGAATGAATTCTCTACTGAAGTCTTTCTCCAATATATCCTCGTGGCATAAAAATGACCCTAAAGTTTCAAAGACCTTCCAGTGGAGTACAAGTTCTAGCAAATCTTGCCAAGCTGAAAAGGCTTCAAGGTCAGGATGAAAACCAGCCTCTCTAAACTTAGAGATGGCTCAATGCCAGGCTGGCTTTTGAAGATTATCTACTAAGGCAAAGGATGGTTGGCATCTGTCATCAGGAAAGGGTGTACCTGCACCAACAATATCATGGAACTCTGAAGTGCAGCTGAATGAATTAATCGACATTCTTTGAAAGGCATTGTCCATCACAGCTCCCATGACCAGAATTGCTTCCAGTTTGATAGAGGCAGGGTCACCACCACATCATTATGAGGCAACGGAGTAGGATTTTACTAAAGAAAATCATCTTTAAGGTTTAAAAGGGCCTAATTTTAAGTAGTAAAATTGACTGATTTTGAGTTTCATATCTTCTCACCCTTTTTTAATCAATGCTCTTGTGCCAATGAGGCAGCTAGGTGTTGCAGTGGATAAAATGCCAGGCCCAAAGTCAGGAAGACTCATTTTCCTGAGTTCAAATCTGGCCTCAGCCACTTACTAGCTGGGTGACCTTGGGCAAGTCACTTGACCCAGTTTGCCTCAGTTTCCTCATCAGTAAAATGAGCTGGAAGAGGAAATGGCAAACCACGCCAGTATCTTTGCCAAGAAAACCCCAAATGGGGTCACAGAAGAGTTAGATTCAACTTAACAACTGAGCAACTTGTGCCAGTGGCATTACAAGACAGACTTAAAACAGGGAGAACGTGAAAAACATGTATTTGTGGATTGAAAATACGCACGATTCAAATGGCTAATGTGAATATGTTTGATGTGACTTCATATGTATAATGGGTATCATTTCTTGTCTTCTCAATAAGTGGGGGCAGGAAGGGAGAGAATTTAGAATTGAAAATAAAAGTTTTTTTTAAAAAATACACAATTCTTTCAGGATGTGTTTTTGGAATGCATTCAATGTATATGACCCAAGGAACCACTATTAAGACCTAGCATTTATATAGTATACAGAGCCCCTTGGGGTTTGCAAAGAGCATATATTATCTCATTTGATCCTCTCAATAATCCTGTGAAGCCAATGCTATTTTAGCCCCATTTTACAGATGAGGAAACTGAAGCTGAGTTAAGTGCCTTGCTCAACATCGCACAGCTAGTAAGCTCTGAAGGTGGATTCAAACTGAGGTCTTTCTGACTCTTAATAGTCCAGCATCTTGCTCCCTCATTTATAATCACTTTAGCTATAAAGAGGTACTCAAAATTACAGGTTTAGGGGAGTGAGAAACTACTCTTGTAATGTAAGTGAGAGCCAATAATATGGGATACTTTTTTTTCCCCACTCTCCCAAGAGTAGAAATCTGGTTAAATGTTTCTGAAATGCCAACTCTCCAGGTAAACCATTATGCCAGCCTATTTTCCAGTAAGCAAAGTAAGTTTCCAGGTGAGGGGTCATTTCCATCTCACACCTATCATTTATCCACTGCTTACCTGTGCTCTTTTCAAGGAAGTCCATGGACTCTTCACTTGCACTGAAATGGCTGGAAGCTGCCTTCTTTTCTGCATCCTGCTCAACATCCGAGCCAGTGTGAACGGAAGAGTTTGTACTCATGGGGGACCTTGGCATGTCAGTTAAAGAAATCCTCCGGCCGGTGCCACCACTCAGCAAGGGTTTGCTCATTAAGATCTTCGGCGATGCCGTCATGTCAAAATTCAGTTTGATTTTCTCTTGTTTATCTGTCTTTGCAGTCCCAGCCCCAGGGTTTGCAGGGTCTAGTAACATTTGGAATTGATTGTTGGGTGTGTATGGTGTCCGGAATGGGGAGTAATTAAATACACCAAACTTTCTGCGAATGTTCTCCACATATACCTCCATCTCTTGCATTGCGCTGTTGAAAATGCTTTTAGTCTTTTTCACAGAAAAAGGAATTTCTTTAGACATGAGGTAGCAATTATTTATTGGAACCCAGGCCCTATATGTGCAAAGGGAGCAAAAAAAGAAAAGGGACAAGTCTGAGTCAATTACGTTTGTATTCCAAGGTAATTTTTACTTAATTCAAACTAGCTAACTAGCTTAATAACTTTTTCACCAAATGCAGAAAATATTTTTTCTATTTAAAAAAATACAATTTTCTTCAATAGTTTAATCTTAACAAACAATTCATTTAGAAGTAAGATTAGTATTAATCACTTTCTCTCTAGATAAAAAAAACATAACCGATAAACTTATAAAAACTTCTATTTATTATAAAGCTCAAAACACCATAATCCAATACAACTCGGCTAGGGTTCAGGCATGTGGACTAGGGAAGACACCTAGCACAGTAACATCAGTGGGATCTGAGAAACATCTTCTCCTCACCTCTAAGGTCCCTTCCAAATGTCAGTGTCTGATCCTCTCAACCTAGGACTCTCAACCTTTTCTCCCAGTGACCAAGCTTTCTACCACTGAGGCTCTGAAATGGCATCTTGCATACATACAGAACAATCCTCATCACAATAGACAAACAGTCCCTCAAGCTTCAGACTGCTTGTGTAGTGTGTCCCAAGCTGCACAACCTCCCACCCACACCACTTGTGCTCCCTATGAGCCCAGGTGAGGATAGTTGCATCCGTGGCAACGGCAGCAGCAGGGGGTCTCTGCAGTACTGATGATCTGGCTTAGGTTCAGCTGAGTCAATGACTAGGAAGGGCCACGTGTCATCGCTGCTGCTGTGGTTGGGGTGTGAGCCTCAAATGGGCTGGTCCTAGAGCTGGCCTCCCCTCCCTGCTCTCAGTTTTACTAGAAAGTGAAGAACATCTCAGTGTACCTACCTACACTAGCCCCTCTCCCGCTTCCTAATCTGCTGCTTCCTCTCAGCTACAGGGTGGGAAGGCATATAACCAAGCTTGTTAGAACTGTGTGTAAAATAAAAGTAAACAGCCTGTGAGGGAGGGCCTGAGGGGCTTCCCCAGTGAGTAAAGTGCATGAGCTTTATTTAGTGCATGGACTTTATAACATCTCTTTTGGCTGCTCAGAGGTAACTTTTTCCTTACTTCCTGGTTCTCAGCTGTGTTCCAGATAGGTGAGGTTGCCGGATAAGTGACCTGTGGATAAGTGAAGTGTTACTTGCACTTTGAAAGAGAAGGCTGCCTTCTGTCAGGGAAAATACTTGAGTGAGAATTGGTCCTTATTTAAAATGTAAAAAACGTAAGTAGTTAAGAGAAATACAGTCTGATAAAGGGCAAAGGGTTCAGATGGCATAAATTCTGGAGAAAGAAGCCTGAATTATTACAAAAAGTTTCTTAACTGGTCTCTCCCCCTTCAATCCATCTCACACAGGCTGCCAGATGAGTCTCCACAAAGACACTGTTACAGTCATGTCACTTCTCTGCTCAAAATCCTTCAGTGGTTTCCCAGTCCCCACAGGATCAAGCCCACCATTGGCCATCTACTGATCCTTTCTTTAAGTCTCTATGGAAATTTAAATTAACTTAAATAATTTAAATAAATTTAAATAACTCTCCATAAGTGGTGGGAGGCAAATAAAGAGAAGAATAAAGAGGTGGGTCACTGAAGGGGACTCTGATTTAAGCCCATTTACATTTCTTGGAAAACCGCTTTTTGACCTGTAACTTTCCCTCTTTTGTTGAGTCTCAAGTTCCTAAGTTCCTCTTTGCCTCTAGTCACTAATACATACACATGAACACTTGAGGAAAAAAAAAAAACCCCAAAACTCAGAAACCTAGAAAGGGCTGTGTGCCTCATCTCTCAGAGATAAATGAAAAACAGAAGAGAAACCTGAGGAGGTTTGGGAGGGGAAGAAACCGGGTGGAAAGTGGCAGCCAGTAGCAATGAAAGAAAATAGATTGTCAAATACCTGAGGCCAAAAGAGATAAAAAGGAGGTGATAGGGGTCGCCTGGGCTGAGAAGCATCCTCAGGGAATTATAATAAGCAGCCCCTACAACTTGATGCAAACCTCTATCTCCACCCTGGAATGCCTTCCCCAAACCTCCTTCAGTTCCTACCTCTCCATTAAGACCCAGCTCAAGGTTTACTTCCTCCATGAAGCCTTCTCTGACCCAACCTCCCAATCCCAGCCCACAGCCCTCTTCTTTGGACTCATACAGCATTTAGGACCCAGACATCCCGCTGGGCACTTCACCACTTTATGTCACCTTTTACTTTGTCTTGAACTACTACTGAATTTATTCAACTTTTCCTTTGTTTCTATTACACCTTCCCATCTAGTCTTTGGGCTCCTTCAGTCCAAGGACAATGTCATACGTATGTATATCTCTGTAGCCCGTGCAGAACCTAATAAAGGTCTTCACATATAGTTACTCAGTAAATACTTCTCGGTTTGATGGAAGAAAGCATATACTCATAGATTCTGCAGATGACTATACAATTCCTGAATCTCTGATTTGGTGGGATATACTGGGCTATTTCAATGCACTTTGAAAGTCCTCCACAGGTACTGGTATATTTGCTAAAACACTTGGGCAAGTAAAGGGCAGGGTAGGGAGAGAGAAAGTGTATTGAAAGCGCACAGTCAAATACTAAAAAGGGCAAGGAAAGACTGATAAATTCAACTTGTAACTGAAATGTTTTGGTAAGTATGTTGATGGCTTCCTTTCTCAGCTAAGTACAGTAATACCCCAACTAATCCTGTAGTCCAAATTGAAACAAAGCCCTGAACCTTGTGAATAAACAAGATCCCTGAAGCTATCACAAGAGAGGCTTATTTCATTCAGAACAAAAAATGAAACTCTGTGAAGAGACAACTAACTATGATGGAGAAAAGGAGAAGAACTGTAAAGTTGTCTGGGTCCATTTAGTGAAGGGCAAACTGCCCTGCAAATCTCAGGTCCCCAGGGGTACCACTGTGTTACAGCATGATATAACCACTATCATCATAATGACAACAAAGCTAAATTAGAGTAAGTTTATTCTTGCCAAGAAAATAGTGAATTTCTTGGATTCTACTCCTTTATTTGTATAGGCTATAATAAACTAAGCATAAAGTGAGCTGTACTTCAGAAACAGCCCATATTAAAAAGTGAAACAATTGACTGTACTTGTTTCCATGTTTTCCTCCCTCGAGTACTTCTTCTCTTATATTGCCTAATTTTAAATCTCTTTGTTGTTCATATAATTTCCCTTTGCCTGGTGGCAGTTGCAGCAGTCCCAAACCTCTGAGGGATTGAAGAGAGCAGATGAAGACCTATGAGCTATATTTAGACCAAATCTAAAGAAAAATGAAAACAACCCTGGGGAGAGCTCTTCACCAACTCTCATCAGCAGGGCCACATGGAAAGGGGCCACTAGTAAGGCTTATGTTGACATGCAGAAGCCCACTTTAAGTGTGTGTGTTCGGTGGGGAGCCAGGAAAACAGAACCGTAGTTCACAACCATCTAAGTAATATCTGTCACTACCTAATCTCCCCCTTTTAACAAAGGGGAAGATGAAGTAAGAATCATGCAAGTGTTAGCAGGTTTATCTATTGAGGACAAGGGGACATTTCCTGTCCCTAAGAGAAATATTCTGAAAAAACAATGAGTGGATTGCTTAATGATACATATTTAGTACAACAAATTTAAAAGTGGCAGCACCTAAAAGAGCTGCTGGAATAAATGCCAATGTAGGTAACTATCAACAGAACTTCTAACACAAACTCTGTTCTAACACACCTGGAAAAATGAAGCCTACATATGACAACGTTTAACATCAAAATAGAAACTATTTCTCATTACACTAAGACAAGCGTACTGTGTAACTTTGAAAATAAGCGGCTGAAATGGCCATAATTCCTTCTAGTATCCAATTACAGCATTAAAAGTTCAGTTAATAAAATGTGTTCAAAGCCCATCGTTTTAAACTCCCACCTGTCATGTTGTCCAAAGAAACGGGCATCGACCTGCCCATCTTTATCCCTCAGTGCTTTTGCAGGCCAGAAGGGAAATCCTTTCAGTTTAGCCCAGACCAATGGGTGTGGATTGCTCTAGGAAAAGGAATAGGAGATGCAGGGATTTTATGAATTTGAGAAAAAGAAGAAAAATAAATATCAAAAGCATGATGATATCCCGAGATTCAGCAGTTGGCTGCCAGCTGAATTTTTCCAAGTTACAGCTCAGATACGGTTACTCCACTACTCAAAAGTTAACCATGGCTCACTACCTCCTGAATGGTACAAATGTGCTACGGTTTGGTACATAAGGCCTTCCACAATCCAGTTCCAACCTACCTTTCCAGTTTCATTGTACACCAATTTCCTTTCACGAAACCAAACTAAGCCAAACTTGCAATTCCTCAACAACATGTCTGCTGCTTTCCTGTCCCTGAGTTTCGGTCAGACTGCTTCCCAGTGCCTCAAAAGCCTTTCCCAACATCACCACGATCTCACTGGGATAACAACAGCTCCCCTTCCTAAACCACTTTCCTCAAAACGATACTGTGAGTTAAGTAGCCCAGGCATCATTAACCAACTATTCTACAGATGAGAAAAACTAAGGCCAAGAGAGAGGTGAATTGCCTCCCTGGATCATACAGTTATTAAGTGTCAGGAACCCAACTCTTCCAAATCCAGGATTCTTTACACCACAGCACACCTGAAAACTCACCTGAAATACCACCTACCATAATTCCTATATCTTTCCTTGATCCCACACTCATTCATACAACAAACATTTATTATATGCCTACTGTGTGCAAAGCAACATTCTAGGCACTCCCCAGAAACACAATAAGGTATAATCCCTACCCTCATGAAGCTTACACTCTAACAAGGGAATAAGACAAAAACATAGATAACTATAATACATAATATTCTATAATTAAATGTATTAGGTGAAAAACAAAGTACTCTGTGAGATTTGAGGGAGAAGATTGCTACCAACAGCAGGAGTTGAGAGAAGGCTTCATGTTAGAACTATCACTTGAGTTGGCCATTGAAGGATGGGCAGAAGGCACTAGATTTCTTTCTCTTACAGACCCTCACAACACCTTTGCTGTACACCTTTCTCAAGTGCTTCCCCTGACTCTACAGGATATTTATCTGTGACTGTGCCTTACCTTCCCTAAAGAAGTATAAGATCTTTAAAGGGAAGGCCAGGGCCATACTTTTTTCTATATACCCCAGAGTTCTTAAAGAGAGCTTTGCATGGAGCAGGTACTCCAAAAAAACCCTTGTGGATTTGAAATGAATTTTTAAATTCATTACACTCAGGAAGCAGGATAGACTGGGAAAAAGAACAACTTCTAATCACTATTTAAAGAGTTCCTACTATATGTAGGGTCCTTGTGTTTGGTGTTGAAAGCCTGAAGGCTCAGGAAGGATTTCAATAGGTTCATTCAGGACAGACCCATAAAGGGTTATTTTTTGGGAAAACTAGGATGTTTCAGGGTCTCTGACAACCCCAACCTTCCAACACTGGTTACCATCAGCACCCACTGACTCTTGGTGCTCCCATCATGGACAGCAGAGTGGGCCTAGATGGACCCTGGGGTGACCAGGGGAAGCATTCAGATGTTCTAATGATAAGTACCACAGGACTTGCAAATGCTCTTTTTGTCACTCATTCTGTTCTCTGTGTGATGTTCTGTCCCAAGATAAACCAGTAACACTCTTCATTAGAATCCTGCACTGACTCAACTGTGCAGGTGTATGTCAGTAAAACCAAAGGATCATGGTGATATATTTGGCATGGCTTACGGCATAAGGGGCTTAACAGACTCAGATTGTTTCTAATCTTGTTTTCTACTCATCTATAGGGCTATACCTGGGCAGGTCTCAACCCAAAAGTTCCCACAGTGATGGACCTAAACTAAAGCTTTCACAATGTAGGTGGCAATGGACTTCAAAGTTTAGAAAATAATTAAGCTAAGAAACACCAACTTACACAAGGCTCGCAAAACCAGTTATCTCGTTTTTGGCAAGCAGCTAAATAACATTCTGGACACACTTCAATTTCGTTCATCTGTAAAGAAAAAGAGCAGGGTCTTTATTGCTTTTTTATTGTTATTATTGTGTTTATCTGATAACAGACGATCATGTTTCTATAAGCGCTTTACAACTTAAAGAATACTTTCCTGACAATCCTGCAAAGTAGGTTGCACATTTATCATCATCTGACAGTTAAGGAAACCGAAACTCAAGAAGTCTGCATGTCTAAAAGCATCACAGTGCAGAATCACATCCATGTATTCAACAAACTCAAAGCCCAATGACCTCTCCATCACGTCACAAAGGCCACATAACATCTGCCCTCTTGGGAACAGGATGTGTGTTTCACCATATTTTGGCTAGCTTCTCCCTTAGGTCTTTGTCCTTCATTTAGAAATCAAACAACCAACTGCAGTCAATCCTTCATGAATGATCCCAAATCAGATGACTAAGTTAAGGTGACTTCTGAGGTCTTGAAAGCTCCAAAGAAGCCCAACCTTGCCCTCAGAACTGAGTTATAATCACAATTGGATGAAATTCAGTAGGAGACACATACCTCGTGTTCACAGATTTTGATAATTACTTTGGCTGTTTGCGTCAATTTGTGATTTCCTGTGGAAAGAAGAAAATTATGATTAACTTTAATGGAATGATTTCAAAAATTATTTTTGGTATTTCCAACTAAAGTTTCTAGGCTAAGTCTCACAAGAGTAGAACAGTCCCATAAACAATCTAAACAACTTTTGTAAACTTGTTGCTTTCCCAAGGGGCTGAGTAAAAGAATCATAGCTAGAATTTCCTGACTTTCCATTCCAGTGCCAACCAGAATGACATCAGCATAGTATATTTAACTGTTCTTATACAAAGCAGGTGACATAACATAGAATTCCTGTTTCGCTGTAACATTTCAAAGATTAGCAGCTGTCTGTTTTTCTCCTGTGCATTTTCAAGTTCCTAACAGACCAACAGATGGGACAGTGAGCTTGCCTATTTTAGGAGCCACAGCCTAGATAGAGATCTTTCTGAAGAGCAGATCATTATGCAGAGAACCAAGGAAGAAATAAACTTATAGGTTTTACAATGAGTTCTAAGTGCAAATTATCCAACAAAATCACTACCTTGTTGTTGGGGCGGGGGAGGGGGTTTGTTTTATTTTTTAAATTAAAAAAGCAGATGGCCCAGCAGGCTTTGTTCTCCTAAAGGAAGGTAAGAAGAATGTTGGTACCTAATAGTAATATGCTAATCTGAATGGTGGTTTACACCCTCCTACCCTATCTCCCCCACTATAAATGCAAGTATACACCAAATAATGTCACTATTTTAGTAAAACTACAACCTTAAGTAAAAGAGTAACTTGTGATAGGGGAATGAGTATAATAGGAACAAAGGAATACATAGGTGAGTAGGTGGCCCAATGAATAGAGTGGTAGAATCGGAGTCAGGAAGACCTGAGTTCAAATCTATCCTCAGACATTTACTATCTGTGTGACTCTGGACAAGTCACTTAACCTATTTCCACCTCCTCTCAGGGTTGTTGGGAGAATAAAACAAGATAACATTTCTAAAATGTTCTGCAAATCTTAAATAATGTTCTGCTATATAAATGCCAGCTATTATAATACTAATAATTACTACTAGCTAACAATACAGATAACAGGCTGGAGTTTTCCAGGAGCTTGCTTAACATTATTTTGAAATGGTATTAGAAGGAAGAGGAGTAATAGCAATAGTAGTAGTAGTAGTAGTAGCAGCAGCAGCAGTAGCAGTAATAGCTTTTATGTAGTACTTTAAGGTCTACAAAGCACTTTACAAATATTATCTCATTTGATCAAAAAAAACCCCCTGGGAATTAGGTGCTATTATTATCCCCATTTTTACAGAGGAGAAGAAAACTAAGGTAGACCCAGATTAAATGATTTGCCCAGGGGTACACAGCTAGTTAAGTGTCTGAAGCTGAACTCAAATCCTCCTTCTCCAACTCCAGTGCTCAAACCATTGGGCCGCCTAGTTACCTAGCCCATGTGTGACACTCAGTTATAAGAAGGAGTGACAGTCTCGTTATATGTTTCAATAATACTGTTGCTTTCTTAGGCATATACAGCATTTAATGGCTCACTATTTTTCACCCCTTTGCTAAACATATCATACCCTAGTGACATAGCTTCATGTGGGACCTTTCTGCACATGGCATATTCCTGGCCCTAGAAACTTGGCTACTCACCCCCATTGTAAATAATGCAGTTGTGCAAAATCCATTTGGCGTCGGCCAAAAAGGCTTCAGTGCAACCGTACATTTTCTTTTTAACATTCTGTGAGAGGGGAAAACCATCACACACAGAGTCATGAAGAGACAAATCTTTGCCCTGTTCAACAGCCACTTCTCTCTCCCACTGTGCCCCAAATATTTGTTCTTCAGCACTCCCCCTTTCCCCTAATTCATTAAACCATTGCCAAGCCCCAAAGACAGGAAAATGGACCTGTCACCCATGCCCCCAATTCTTTCCCTCCTCATCTTTGTCTCCTGGCTTCTTTCAAGTGCCAGCCAAGACTGCACCTTCTACAAGAAGCTTTCTCAATTCCCCTTAATTCTAATGTCTTCCCTTTATTAGTTACTTCTAATTCATCCTGTATAGAGTTCATCTGTACAAAGCTGTTTGCATGTTGTTTCCCCCATCAGACAGCAAAGACTATCTTTTGCCTTCTTTGCATTCCCTGGTGCCTTATTAAATGTTTCCTGATTGACCGGCTTCTGGAGAAGGAGGAAGCCCTCTCCATCTTGTTTCCTAAAATGAGCCTGCTTTAGAGGAGGCAAGGAGGAAATTGCCCAGGTCCTGAGCGCCTATGATAACAACCACAAAACCCGCCATTCCAATAAGTACTTTACAGTTTACAGAATGCTTTCCTCATAGGAGCCCTGGAAAGTAGGCAGGGCAGGAATATTATTATTCCCACCTCAAAGGGATGGAAACAGCCTCAGACGGAGCTATCACTGGAACCTTCCCATCCTCCTGGCTTCAAGGCCAGTGTTCTTTCCAACACCCCATGGCCACTACTGGATTATATTAAAAAAAAAAAACTACAAAGACATCAAGGACAGAATAAAAGGAATCCTGCCACTGAAAGACCAGACGGTTCTCTTTTTTATTATTTTTTGTTGCTTTTGCTGTTTGGGGCAAATTGATACATATAGGATTTAATCTATTAGCTCTTCTTCCACTTTTTCTTTTTCTTTTTTTTTTTGTGTGTGTGTATGGGTTTCTCAGTGTGAAGTATTCACGATTAGCTCCAAATTCACAAATAAGGGCAAGAATGATAACTACTTATACACAAAGAAAGTAATATAGCTTCTACTATGGAACTTCCCCTAGTTCTGACTTTCAAATAGCATCTAGAATTAAATGCCTATTGTTAATGACAAAAGTACTAACAAGAAGAGGCTTAATAAAGCCAGCTCTCTAATTAAAGGGAGAAGCAGCAGGATGGAAGGGGAAGGGCACAACATTTGAAGTTAGAAGACCTCGGTTCCCAGGGGTCAGAAGCCAGGTGACTATTAGCAAGTTCCTTCCCTCTCTGTGCCTCAAATCCCTCCACCTGTGACAACAATACCTGCACTATATCTTAAATCACAGGGAGTTATAAGCAAAGCATTTCATAGAATGGAAAGTACCAACACAAATGTGAATGGCTAAGGACCGTTACTCACAATTCTAGCAATTAAATTAATTATTCAGACACCTGAATTCTCTTTAGGCCTTCTGTTGCCCATCAGCATCCCCAAAAAGTGAAGGCAGAAGATCAGATCAAATTTAAAGCAATCCGCTCCCTTCTCTACTTTTTAGAAATTCATAAGAACTGCAGCCTTCTTGAGGTCTTGAGTTTTCAGCTCTGATGCTACTTAGCTTTGTGACCTCAAGTAAGTCCCTTCCCTACCTCTGGCCCCAGGTTTTTCTTAAGTAAATGAAGACTTAAACTATCAGATCTCTAAAGGTTTTCCTTTTTCTAATCACTATGATCCTGTTTTCTAAGGTCCTTTAAACTCAGAGATTCTTCATTCGTAGTCCATGAATTTTTTAAAATATTTTAATAAATTATGTTAATATTTTGATAATTATATTCCAGTATGGCTGGATTTCCTTTGCAATCCTACAGATTTTATTTTATGCATTAAAAATATTATTCTGAGAAGGGGTCTATAGGCTTCAGTAGACTGCCCAAGGAGTCCACAGCATATCAAAGCTTAAGAACCCAGACTTTAAGCAACGATCCTATTAACTAACATTATCTCTGGTTTCCTCTCTATTTCTAAAAATATGGAGCTCAATCCTTGTAGAGATCTTAGCTGACAAATGCCTTCGCAGGTGCTCCTGCCTCGTCAGCAGCCCTAGCTACTCAAGACCCAGAAAAGAATGTTTCCTCCATGGAAGTTCTTGGCACTGGCAAATGGGTCAACATAAAAAATAGTTTTATCAGTGGAAATAACATTAAAGAAGATTCATTACCAATCGCTTTACCACTCTATCCTAAGGACCCTGGTGGAGCCTTTTCCATGACTTACAGCTAAAACTTTCTATAGGTACTGTCTCCCTTATTAGAATGGGAGCTTCTAAGAGAGCATCTTGCTTTGTATATAATGCTTAATAAAAGTGTCTTCATTCAATGATTCATTTCAATTATCCCTTACTACCTCTGGCTTTTATCACCATTAAAATAGCCCAGAGGGGGCATTTTCCTACCTTTTGGATTTGGCAGGAATAAAAATGCTGTATGTGCTTGCCTCCGCTTTAGATTTCTTTTCAGACAGAGAGGCCTGAGTACTCATAGCACCACAAAGGTGAAAGTAAGAAAAATACAAGGAAGGAGGCAGAAGAATAAAACAATTTTCAAAATTATAATTAGAGGTTATCATGAAGTTTATGAAAGACTGTCCCAAATCAGTACCAACAAGAGAAAAGTCAAATAAACCAGCTCTAGGGTACCACCTGCCTCCCATCCAGCAAACCAGCAAAGCTGACAAGAGAAATAGATGGGGAGACAAGCATATAATAACACACTGTTAGTGGACACCTGAACTGTTGTCTGGAAAAAATTTAGAATTAGACAAGAAAAGTCACTAAATTTTCACATGGCAAAATAACAGAAGGGGAAAAATCTTGAAATACATGCTGCATCTGTTTTGAACTGTGCAAAAAAAACATTAGAACTTGAGATGGGAAACACCAGGGGAGATGAAGGAAAGGGGGGGGAGAACACCACAATATAGCTTTAGGTCTCAGTGAAAACTGACCTTTTCTAATGTACAGAGATCCATTGGATGAAAGATATACTCGGCATAGTCTGGGTGCTGATCAAGCGATACGGGTTTCTGAAATGGTTCTGTCTATATAAAAAAAGAGAAGAGAGGAAGAGACAGAAGAAAACAGAGAAGAAGAAACACATATACACATTACTGTTGTGGGAGGCCTTTGTGAAAATGAAGTTTACTTAATCTGTCTTCTACCTGGGACCCGCAAATAGTCCTTCAGAGCACAGCTTTCTAAAACAAAACCTGACTAGATCCAGAAAAGGTCTGTGGCTTCCCTTCCAAATTCTACCTGTTTTCCTCTAAAAAAAAAAATGAGCTCCATTTTTTTTCCATTTCTATCTAATAACTCTATCCTTAAGAAAAAAATAAAATAAAATAAGGGGCCATAGCAATTATATGTAAATTCTGGGCTTCAGGATTCTAAGTATAATTACACTTTGCCTTTTATTATCAAAACGTCCACAATTGGGTACTCAGAAGTTAGGCGTCTTGCATACAGGATGCAAGGCAGGTACAGGGGAGACCCAGTTATTCCCCAGCATCGATTATTATATGACCCACAAAGTACTTTTAGCGACAACGGCTAATAGGGAAAGAATCTAGCAAACATAAGGCATTATGGTATACTGGGAAAAGCATTTGATTTTAAATGGAAGACCTGAGTTCAAATTCCTAGGCCACTACCTGTCAAGAGCTCCACTGTACAAGTTAGTTAACCCTTTGGGGCCTCAATTTCCTATTCTATAATTGTGGGGAGGAGAATGAAGGCATAGGTCTCTTGTTCTAGCTCTAAATCTCAGGATGTCAGGATCTTAGAAAGCAATTTATATGTGAAAAAAAAGCTACAAGAAGGGTGAGAAGACTCTAAAAATTAGCCCATCAAAATGTCTTAAAGACTGTGTTTCAATCATCCAAAATGGGGGGGGGGGAGCCTTCCTCCTAATGGCATTTATCTTATAATAGTCTTTAATATTTGGTTAAATAGTAAATATTACTGAAGCAGAGCACCTAAATTGGGTTGAATGAAAGATCATTCCAGACCTATTTCTTAATGATTTACAAGTCTCTAAGATTTATTCAGTTTACCTAAGTCACCATAAGTAAGATAAGCTCCCTCAGCACAACAAAACTTCTTTCTCAATCTCTTTCAGCATGCCCATAGCTGGGAGATGTTAACATCTTCCAACATACTTTTCTCCTTTTTATTACCACAATGCCTCCTCTTATATATGGACACTTCACTGGGTTTAGCTTAGTCTCTGAAAAGCTGTAAATGTGTTCTTGAGATACTTAAGTCCAAAAATTAAAAACTGAAAAGGAGGGAAGATGAAATAGAAAAAAAAGGGTATTATATATATATTTGACCCCTTTGGGATAGAAACATTATTTGCTAATAATATCTTTTCATTACCAGGTATTTAAAAGCCAATTTGTATATCTTTTTTTTTCTAAAGGAATCTCAAAGATCTCTTTATTAAAATGCTGTGGATATAAATCCCTTTCGCTTTGTTCTTGATATCCAATCTTTTGACTTGGAAAGCAAAACAAAAAGTTTCACATATGCACTAAGAATACTATTTCACTTAAAAGAGCACAGGGAATCAATGGTAAATGCCAACAGCCTCTCAAAACAACATAGGTCAAATCCCATTACCACAAATTCCAAGGAACTATTTAAATTATGATGATGGACTGTCCTGGACCAAATATATCTGGAAAGCTCCACCAGCTGGGGCTTGACAGGCTTTTGTTATACAGACACTTTGTGTAACAGGACCTCATTAGCCCTATGAAGTCAGGGGACTAGGCCCCCACAATTTTTCCACAAGGAAGATGGTTCCATTTTACCACCTCATTAAATGAATGTGCCCACAGCCTTTCTACTGTCTTCTACTTCCTGGAGTCTCCTTCAGAACATAAACTGCACACTTTAAAAAATTAACTGAAAGCCATCGCACCTTATTCTTAATTAATGGACTTTTGAATTCTGGTAGATTAGAAGACCAAAAGAGTCTGTGCAGAAGTCTGAAAAACTAAACCCTACAAAGAATAAGAAACAAGTGAACAAAAAGCATTGAAGGTTTTAATTCAAGCATCTGCTGCCAGGAAGTGTTTTCCTTACCCCCGGCTGTTTCATTTTCTGTAGGGCAAACTTGAGCAGGTACGATAACTGTTCGATGGTAAGCATTGTCATAGCTTTACTCTGCGTCTCAATGCATTCTGCTACAGTGATTTTCTATAAGTGAAAATTATACAAATGTTCAATTAGGAAAAAACTGTATACATGCCCTCCCATCGTATTCATTTGTCCAGAAAGCACACCTACAAGGAATAGTTTTTCTAACGGAAACAGGTTTCAATGAGACCTCCCAGTTTCAGGAGAGACCAATTTTAACTGCAAGATAAAAAGCTCACTTTGCCTGGTGATGGTCACTGATTCTCGCTTGGAAGGGGCAGTGGTAAAAGCCCTTGTTTAAACTCTTTCAACTCAATGACCATGACATCCATTACCTGGTCTTGTGCCTCTTTTGGTCATGAAGGTAAGTGAGTTAAAGAAGATCGTAGGAAAGTAAGACTGTTCAGACTGGGAGAACTTTGATTCTCCCTAGAGTTCAGGAATAGGTGTGAGATAAGCACCACGGCTACTTTCAAGAAGGTGGTTTTGTCAAAATGATGAACAATTACCATTCCAACCCTTTTGTTCATTCCACTGACATCAGGAAGGCATTAACTCAACTGCCAACACCAATGGGAAGAAACTTTCTTCCCCATGGTCTATATATTTATTTTCTGTGGAGGGTCAGAAGCTAATGTTTATATGACCTAATTCTTCATTTACTAGTTCTGTGAAGTCACTACAAAGAAAGTAAAAACAAAGCAAGAGACACCACTGTCTCTCTTAGTATACTGACTGATAAAATGCATCTGTAGCAACATTCCTAACCAACAAGGAGTGAAATGAAGAAAGCTGGGCTGAGCCATGTGGTTTTGGCACACAGCAGGGAAAGCTCCTAGAGAAGACAACGATCTATACGCCCATGACATTCATGTCACAAGTAATGGAATCAAGGAACCACTGTTCTTCCCCTTAACTGCAGCACTGGAAAGTTGTTACAGTTTTTCTCCAGTCTGAATCTTGGTTCCATTGTTAATCAATTCAGGGGCTCCAGATTATGTCACCACAGATGTCCTTTGGATCATTAGAGAAAAGGAGAATAAGAGCCACACAGCAGGTAAATATGGCACATGACGTAGCCATCTACATCCTCAAAAGAAAGGATCATTGCACGGAGTACCCAATGTCTTCTCTCTGTAGTCTGCATAGATTATTCACTTGCTAATAAATTTGTCGAACTTCTATCCAGAGAGTATCAAATGATTTGAACCCAGGATCATTTCCAGGTATTTTTCTTCTTAGTGTTCCATTATACAATTTAGAAGTGGTAGTCAAGACAGGGTTGAAAGAAGGGAGGAAGAAGTTCAACTTCCAGGCCCACTCTCAACTTTGATGGCTAACAAGCAAAATCTAAAATGAACAAAACTGAGCCCTTACAACCAAGACACCAGGTCTCTATAACTCACTTTTAGCATTTTCCTCGGGGGAAAAAAAAAAAGACAGTTGGAGAACAGATAATAGAATCTGGTTGTCATTGTTTGCATTTATAGAGGCAAAGGAAGAAGTTGACTTTCCAAAGCATCAATCAAATGCCACTGCCATATTAACTTAGTCCCAAAATTTGATTTGCTTTGGGATCCAGGTGATGCTTCATGTCAAATTATAAGTTTCAGATTCTACTTTTAAAACCAAGAGCAAGCATTATATTTTGCATTCTTCAACAGCAAGAAGCCATGGCTTGTGTTATTGTTTGGAAAAATATTAGTACACATGCTTTGAAAAATCTCAAAGTGTTTTCCCCCACAATGAATATCATTGTTTTTCACATCAGACAAGAAGTATCTGAAATCTACTGTAATAAAAATGTCTTCTTTTCTTGACAGTTGTTTGAAAATGTCCATCAAGAGGGGTAGTAGCCCCCCAAAAATAAAAAGAAGGAAAAGAATCAACTAATACGTAGGATATTTTTGAAATTCGCAGACTTGATATTACATAAGTGGACTTCTGAAAACATTAGGGAAACCAGAGAAGACTAGTTCTCAGTGAGAAAGTAGAATGTAATCCCAAAGCAGGAGAGCAATTGCTGCCATACCCACTCAAGCAGATGGTCAAAGAGAATAGCTACCTAATGACACAAACATTTTGGGGAGAGTGGGGAAAAACTTCCCCTGCCTCAAATTTGGACAACAGTAAAGAAAAGGAAAGAAGAAAAGGGAAGAAAAAAAGATGGGAGGCAGAGTAGTACTTTTCATTGGGAACTAACCTCACATTCTGGGCAAAACCAATCCCCCTCTGGTTCCGCAGTCAGTTTCAGACACTTAGCATGATAAACCCGAGGACAGAGCTCACAGCAAAGGACTTGGCCTTCCCGATGACAAACCCAGCAATAGAAATCATTCCGTCCATCCTGCGGTACAACATCAACAGGGTCTGTGGTGAGTGGCTGCTTCATATAGTAAAACGGACCATGTCTTAGTTCTGACTGAAATGTAGGCAAGAAAGACAGGTTTGGTTTCAAAACAAATTTGCATTCTCAAAAGAAATCTAAACAACAACAATAACAACAACAATAACAAACAACAGCACATCACATTGCACAAATCTCATTCATCGACTCAGGCTTTAAAGTCACGTCATCATCCTACGTGTTCATAAGGCCTTTCTATCACACTAGTTTTGGAAGTGGGGGCGAAGGGGGAGGTGCAGAATAGATCAAAAGCTTTCTGGTATCTACTTGTAAGTCAGTTCTTGGCTATAAAAGGGAAATTAGGAATCCAATATATGAAAATCCAAACTTACAAAGCAGAGTTAGAGGTTGGTGACTAATATGACAAAAATCCAAACTAACAATAAATTGGGGAATGGTGGTTCCCATTTATCTTAGGAATCCTTGACAACACAGCTTGTTCTAAGGCACATAAAATACTTTTTTGGGGTTACAGAAATTAGGAACACACCTCTTACATAAAGTGAAGTCCTTAATGAATTGTTATCCTTAATTAATGTGAGATAAACCACACAAAGACTGAGACTACCAATGACTTTGAAAAAGTCATTCCTCTCAGCTTCAGATTCTATATCTGAAATATCAGAGGGTTGGGTTGGATCCCAGAGCTCCTTTCTAAGTCCTATGATCCCATGACCCTAAATTTAGGAGGCAGCATGACATAGTGGATAGAATGCTGGAATTGGGAGTCAGTAAGGCCTGGGTTCAAATCCCACTTCTGACACTCTATGACCATGGACAAGTCACTCAACTTTTCTAAGACTCAGGTAAATCTCTTAAGTTCTTTAACTTACAGACTAGATTGGGATATGGAGGGGGGAAGTCCCCACTCTGAAAAAAATGACAGATCCTTGACGTTACCTCAAACGTAACAGGCCTATAATCCAGTTCGATATTGAACTGAAGTTCAATAAGCACTTGTGAAATGAATACTCTGCACTAGGAACTATTAGGGGCTGGGGATACAAGGACCATACCGAAACAGGCCCTGCCCTCAAGGAGCTTACATTCTACTAAGGGTAACTACATGTATACAAGTAAGTATAAACAAAATACATAAAGAATAAATACAAAGTTGTTTTATAAGGAAAGCAATCAGAAGAAATTAAGAAATGCATTGTGTAGGAAGTGGTGTCTAAGCTGTGTTTTGAAGAAACCTAGGGATTCTAAAAGGCAAAGGTAAGAAGACAGAGCATTCAAAGTATGCAGGAAATCCTATGCCATGGCACAGAAGCAAGTGAAGGAATGTGGGCATAGAGGAACAGCAGCAGTAAAAAGGACAATGTGGCTAAAGCTGGGGGGGGGGTGCAATCAGTCTGAAGGAATATGTTGGAGCCAGACAGTGGAGGACTTTAAATGTCTGTCATATATGAGTGTGTATTTTATCCTAGAGGCAAAAGGGAGCCCCTGACCCTTCTTGTGTTAGGGAAGAGACATGATGACAACTATCCTTTAAATGCATCAACCTGGCAGCTCTGTGGGAGATGGGTTGGGAAGGACAGATGAGATGTGAGGTGATCAGTTAAAAGGCTAATGCAACAGTCCAGGTGAGAGGTGATAATTGCCAGAACTAGGCTAATGGTTGTGTGAGTGGAGAGAAGAGGACAACTGCTAGAGATATCATGAAGATACAATACGCAAGACTTGGCAACTGACTGCATCTAGGGAGTGAAGAGGATGGCTTTTAGCTTCTGGACTTGCGGGACTAGAAAAATGGTAGTACTCAACAGAAATAGCAAAGTCAGCAAGGAAAGAGGTGCTTCCTCCTGGCTTCAGATGGAAAGATAAGTTTTGTTGAGTCCAAGATGCCTATCCAGGGAGATGTCCAGCAGACAGATCAAGATGATGGACTGGAGCTCAGGAGAGAGACAGGGGCTGAATTAAGTAGTGCTGTTGGTTTGACTTGATGCCAGTGGTCAAAAAAGCCAGCATTTTTACAATTCCTAGGTGACCACGACTAAGAGGTGTCCAACAACATTCTCTGGTCCTATTGATTCAATTAAGTTGATGCAGATCCAGCCCATGATCGTAACTCAACAGAGCCCAGGGTAGCAACTACCAAAACAATTATGATAACAGAACCACAGAAGGCTGTTAAAAGTCAGAAGGGACATTAGAAATCATCCAGTCCAACTTGCATTTTGCAGTTAAAGAAACTGAGGTTCAAATGAGTGCAAATGAGTTCAAATGAGGTTCAATTTCAGTAGAACTGAATAATAACACTGTCATCAGGCAAGAGGACACCCACCTCAGAAGACGTCTGCACCACAAGGAGCTTGACAGGCAGGCCGCAGAAAAGAATCCGTGTTGGGAGAGGTCACTTTGTAATGAGGTCTTACTGTACTAAAAACACCTCATGCTACTAGATACCCTTTATACCCAGAGTCACCAAGTACTTAGCAAATCCTTGTTGGTTAATCCTTATAAAGCTCATGACCCCCAGTTTTACTCAATAAATAACTGGGGCTCAGAAAGGATAAATGCTTTGTCCAAGGTTATGCGATGGATAAATAATAAATCCCTGAGCATTAAGCCACACTAAAAACATCTGGTCATTTTTTGTCCTTTTGATGACCATTTTTCAGGTGAGTGTCAATGGAAGGGGTGCTGGATTTGAAGTAAGAGGAACTGGCTTTGCATCTTGGCTCTGCTACTTACCACCAATGGGCCCTTGGGCAAAATCACTTAACCCCTCTGGACTCAAGGTTTCTCATCTATCAGTGAAGGGACTGTAGTGGACAAGTTCTGCCATCCCTTCCAGCTCTAAACCTACGACCCTGTGATCCCAGGCACTCCAAGGAAACAGCATCACAGAATGACAATGAGAACAACCGTACCACCTCCCACTTACACAGTGTTAATTAAGAGGCAATGGGGTGTAGTGGATAGAGAGCTGGCCTGGAAGACCTGGGTTCAAGTCTCACCTCTTAATACACACTGGATGAGTCACTAAATCTATCAATGTTCTAGGCAACTCTTGGACCACAAATTACAGAGAAGTTGCCAACCTGCATTGGTAGAGGGAATTTCCTCACCTGGAAGTTGCTCACAGGAATGAAATCCAAGGTCCAGTTCCTATCTCTGTCCCTTGTTTTTTGAAAGCACTTTCACAAGCACTTTCTCATTTGATCCTCAGAGCAATTCCATGTGCTAGGTAAGGCAGAAATGACCAAACTGAATTAAAAATCCAGGTCAGGCTGATTCCCCAAATCTGATTCGTACAAAAGCTGAGGGCTTCCTATAAATGTAAGACAAGGATTCTTAATGTTGTTTCTATCATGAACCCCGTTGGCAATGTGGTAAAAGCCTAGAGACCCCTTCTCAGGATGATTTAAAATCCATAAAACAAAAGATGCAGGATTTACAAAAGAAATCAATTATATTAAAATACAGTTCTCAAAACATTTTTTAAAAACAAGTTTTACAGACCCCAGGTTAAGAACCCACGGAGTAAGAGAACAACTGGAAACGTCATAAAGGTACAGAGAACCATGATGATCAAAATGATTAAGCATTTTTGAGCTTGAACCTCCACTCAAGTCCTCCTCCCAGACCTCATTATGACAAGGAGGAAATTCTGAATCCTCAAAGGCTCTAACAGATGAACCCAAGTTCTCCCAGGACCTATCAAGATAGAAAGGCTTTGAATATGAAACTAGCAACAGACTGTGGGTCTACTGTACAAAAACCAGCCAAACAAGCAGGTAGAAACTTATCACCAGAAGGCTGTCCACCAACCAGCAGATGAAGTTTTGGCCACAGCCCTTCATGAAACCATTTACTAAAAGTGTAGAGAGGTGGTGGAAGAAATATCCACACTGATGAAATCACGGATCATTGAAGTATCTGAATTGAAGGAAATGTTAAAAAAAATCATAGTAAATGTAAGTATATATGTACATATATTTCTGCATAGAGTCATTTTGGATAATTGTTTTTAGTATACAAGGTTAAGGACTGGACCTATGATTTTCACTGGCATAAGGAATTCCTAGGAAAAGGAATTCCCTCTACCAATGCAAGTCTGGTTACCAGGGCAACCAAACTCCCTTCTCCATTGGCCAACTTTTCTGCAACATAAGGGTCTTAAGAGAACTGCCTACAGCAGTAACGTCAAACTCACATAGAAAAGAGGGGCCCATTAACCCAGACATAAAGATGCAAATTGACTACGTTTTAAAATGAAATGTTATCCATGTTTTATTAATTTTTTTAATTAATTTTGTTAAATATTTGCCAATTACATTTTAATTCAGTTCATGCCTCAGGACCCAGAAGTACTGTAGACCACATGCATGTTTGACCCCTCTCGTATAGGTTTAAGTCCTGGCGAGAAAACTTCATCTTATTGATGAAGATGGCCAATTTGTACAATTTATGGTTTTGGAGAGCTGCCAGGGTCTATTGAGAGGTACAGTGACTTACCCAGGGTCACACTGCCAGTATGTGTCAGAAGTGGGACTTGAACCCAGCTCTCTATCCAGCATACCATGCGGCCTCTCTTTATGGAAACAGTCCATATTCAGGCCAACACACTCTGTGATTGTCATCTGAGATTCACCAGGAGTCAAATGACTTGGCCAAGATCAAACAGCCAATCCATTGCACAGCCAGGACTAGAGCCAGGTCCCTTGCCGCACCCTCACTCCCATCTTCAAGACCCCATGACTGCAACATCAGACAAGCCCTCCACACTTTTGTTACAGAAAAGCTTCCAATGACTCCAAAAATAAACATTCTCTGGAAGTTAGAAACCAATGCACTTACACAGAATGCAGGATGCATTGCGTAAGAGCGCAAGGGAAGCATTAAAAAGAGAGCTTTAAGCAAAAGGAGGAGAGCAGGCAGTGCCCAGCAATGATGACGGCACGCAGCAACGTCAGGGCTTGAGAACAGGAAGGGGAAGAGGTGGCATGGGTGGAAGCAGACATTCGCAGAGGCATCCTCCCGTCCTCGAGCTGGCAGAACTACCTCTAACTCAACTCAAGGCTTCTGGGAGGTTTTTGTGGTTTTGCAAGCTTTGGCTTGCTTTCTGCACCTCTCTTCCTTCACCAAGTTAAAGGGCTAAGAATAGGCCAGGAATCCTCCCTGGGAGCCAAATGGAGCTGGGTGAACTATAAGTGACAAAGTAATCTGCCTAACAGGACACACGTTTAATTTGTTTCTGATGTAGGCAAATGTTTTGATAGTTGAAGAAAAAAAAATCTTTATTTCCCCCAAGATTAACTAAGGTTGGAGGCAAGCCACTAGAGATTCTATCTTATTGTCCATTTCTGAACTGAAATATCTGCCTTAAGCAGCAGCTGCTACCCAGAATTTGTTATTTAAACAACCCCACCATCCAACAGATACCTCTCATAGCTCATCTGGCTCCTGAACATATTGCCTGCTAAGTAAAAAGGCATCTCTAATAGATAACAAACATGCTGCTTTGCCTCCCGTGGATTACAACTTTCCCCCACCTGTCTTTAGCTATTGTACCACCCAAATAATTAGATAGACAAGTTCCAACCTGTGCTACTTACAGGGATAATTGCAGAGTTAAAATTCCAATTGCTCTATTTTTTTCCCCATCCCCTTTAATGGGTCACATCAACAACAAAGGGGCTTCGAAGACACCCACCACATCTGCAGGTTTATCCATTTGCATATGCTTGATGCTAATATGCCAGGTGGGCATTAGTTTAGGAATTTCTGTGCACCTTGTAATATGATTGCAAAAAAAAAAAAAAGAATTCGGATCCCCCAATTTACACAAAGAATATCACCGAATGTCAAGAATTGAGGTGGACTTTGAAGGTAATGTCATCCCAAACCCCTCATTTTACAGTAGAAAAAACTGAGGCCCAAAGTGGGGATATCACTTACCCAAGGTCACACAGTCATAGTGGCAAAACTAGAACCAGGATTCAGGCCTTCTGATTCTTAGTACTATACTCTTTCCACTACACTGTAAGTTTGTCTCTACATTTTTTAACACTGTGGGGTGGGAGGAAGGGGGACAGAACAATAGAAACTCTGATATGATTTCTCCCCAGCGTAGGGTCTATGACTATTTTATGACATTACATAGGGGAGGAAAACCAGGCCCCCCAAAAAGATGCAATAAAATCTATTCCCAAAATGCCCCTATAAGGCATGGGGACTTATTGAGGATACAATGGTCTCATGTGGTAGATGGTCAAATTTCAGACAGCTTTTCAATAAAATGACCTCTTAATAAGAGATGGAGGAATCTGAACATTTGATTTTATATATGGCTTCTCTTCAGAAAATATAATTAATTAAGAATTCTGAAGGATGGTAAAGGTACAAAGAAGGAAAAGGAATACTTAATATATGCTTTCAAACTTAGGGATGTAGCACCATCTCCAAACGACGGTGAGAACACCGTTCTAGATGGCAGAGTCAGGATCCAAAAAGACTAAGAAGAAATTGAGTCGGGATAAATATTAAGTCTTATACTTGAATCCAAGAAATCAACATCACAAGTACAAGATGGTGGAAGGAATGGCTAAAGAACAGTAGTAGTCTCAATGAGCCAACAGTGAGCTACAGTGACCAAAATAGCTCATGTTATCTGAAACTACATTGAGAGGCCAGGACTAGATAGGTTAAACCCCCACCTGCCTCCCCAGTACTCTGCCCTAATCAGATCATATCTAAGAGGACTTTGTTCAATTCTGAATGCCCCCATTTAACAAGAGCATTGATAAACTAGAGAGAACTCCAAGGAAAGCATCTAGGATCATTAAAGGTGTAAAGAAAATGCCAAGTAGATGAGGAGCAGCTGAAGGAACTGGAGATGTTCAGCCCTAGTTTAGACATTTAGTAGAAAAGAAGACTTAGAAGGGTCTAGCTAACTCTCTTCAAGAAGACAAACGGCTGTCACATGGACCATCAGTTAGATTTGTTTTAATTGGCTCCAGAAGAACCAAATGCAAGGGGTAGAAGTTATAGAAAGCAGAGATAGGCTGACATGAGGAAAAAAGGCTTCCTAACAATCACAGCTATCAAAAAGTGGAATGAGTTGACTCTAAACGCAGCTGTTCCTTGTCATTAGAGGTCCTCAAGGAGATGGCAGATTGTCTACAATGTTAATGGAAGCAATTCCTGAAAGCCTAGGCTAAGCCTCCCAGGTCCATTCTAGCTCTGAGACACTTTCACATACACTAAAAGTAAAATGGGCTTAAAATACAGCATAAGGGATACGGGTTAGACATAGGAAATAACTTCTCAACAGCGAAAGCTATAGAAAGTCAGTATAGGTTAGAGGGTGGGGAACTTGGGGCCTCAAGGCCACACACGGCCACTGCACAGAATAAATCCCTTGGACTCAGTCAAAAGGCTGCTCCCAAGGACCTTAGAAGGCCACATGTGGCCTCAAGGCTGAAAGTTCCCCACCCTTGGTTAGAGTATATGATACAGACGAGCTTCTCACAGACAGGGCAGAATCCCATCTGCTTGGGTTAGCTGAGGATACATCTTAAGGAATTAGATCACAGAATTATAATATTTCAGACACAAAAGGAACCTTAAACATCACCTAAAGTCCAACCCTCTCATTTTACAGATAAAGAAAATAACATCTAGAGAGGGGAAGTGCAACCTGCCCAAAAGTCACTCAAAAAGTTAATTAGTGGCAGAACCAAAAGTCAGGTCTCAAAACTCTTAGTCCCGTGTTCTTTCCACTATGCTGCCTCCCTCAGACCGTGTGATTTGGAAAATGAAGTTGTTAAAACAATCAAATCTAGTTTCCTCAGGGGCTTACTGTACAATTTGGGGATTATACAGGCTCTGTGCCTCTCCTCCATCAGTTCTCCCACCCCAGCCCACCACCACCCCTGCTCTCTATTGGGAAGAAGGGAGGGTGGGGAAAAGGAACGTCCACTTTTTCTCTTTAATAGTACCAGTGATAAAAGGGCTCCCGCAGGAAGGGTGGACTACTACATATCTGAAATGTGGTTTAGGGATCTTTATCATCTGTTGCCTCAGAACTGAGGTCTGTCAGGTCATACTATCAAAGGCAATAAAAGGCCTATGAACCAGTAGGGTATGACTACGTCATTCTAAAGGACAGATTTCAAACCTCCTTATTCCAAGTACAAGCAATCCTGAGCCCATGCTCAGCAGGTGGCAAGCTATTCCTCCACACCAATCACAAGGAAGCATCTGAAAATGGTTCAGTCAAGAACCGCCAGCAGAAACCATCTGGCCTCGGAGTCTACTTCCTGTCTTAGCCATGACTATGGGAACTTTAGGGGATAAAGGATCCTTACTATTCCACAGAGGGGCATAAAAAGAGAGTGTAAAGGTCCCCAACCTTTAATTTCTCATGGTCTACACTTCTCCATCCACAGAACACAGGCTTAGAAATCTGCTGATAATGGCAGCCATGGACCCTCTGGCAAGCACCCTCCCCCTTTTTTCTGAGGCAATTTAGTCAAAACAGCACAAGGCAAGCTAAGGCTGCAGTTTCAGAAACACAAAAAACAGACAAGTGACGTAGCTCTCAGTACCAAAGCAGTCCCGGAGGCTTCTTTTACCTGCTCCTTACTGTTATTGTTCAGTAAACCAGGCTTCTTTTTCTTTTTGATGGGGCTCGTAGATGTATCTTGAGGAGAGTGACCATTTGAAGAATGGGGAGGGCTGGGAAACTTCCTTTTTTGTGCCGTCCGCTCAGCAGAGCCGGGATCTGTAACACACATACAACACACACAGAGGACCATGGTTTAACTGACTACCAAAAGCTGGTCTGAAACTTAAAAGGGAAAGATACCCTGTAATATATAGTCTCAAACAAATAAAAACCTCCCCAGCTTGGAATAGTATAACACCCTTTGTTAACATTATTGTATAAATACTAATGAACACCCCTCTCCCCCATTTCCTTTAGCCTAGAGGATCCTACTGCCCAATCCCATGCTTAACCCCTACCCAGCCCATAAGAAACTCCAGGAGTGCGTGAATAATTTATAACTGGAAACATCCTAATGGTTATTTTCAAGCACAGAGCCACCCCCAAGGACCCAAGTTAGATTTTCTTGGTCTTCTGTTTTGTAAGGCACAGTAGTTTTCCCTGGTGTTTCCATCAGAAGTACAATTTCTCCATCATTCCTCCACTCTCCACATCTAATCACCCCTAATCAAGTTGTAAATAAGCAGCTCTTCCCAGGCAGAACAGCTCTCAACCTCTCCAGCAAAGCTAAATGCAAAAAAAAAAAAAAAAGCCAAGAGACCTCTGATTTCCATCTGAAATGCCTACATGCTCCCAAGCCCTCATCCCCCTTAATGTCTCCAGCAGCTGGTCTAACCTATAAACAACACACACAATAACTTTCACCTGCAAAGACTTGAATCCACTCCATACCAGAAATCGACCTCCTTCACTGAAAGAAACAATTTAATGCCACCAGCCTGTAATGACTAGGCACTGTATTTCAGACTCATATCCTGGGAAACCCAAGCTTATAGGATTTAGGAGAGGAAAGTCTAAGAGCCAAGAATTACCCAAGGTTTAGAGTAATGACAGCATCAAAGGCAGGTATGTGAACTTCCCATGTTGATTATTCTGGATGAGTGGCCTGGATTTCTTCTCCCAGATTTTAGCAGTCAAGGCAAGTCCACACAAGCAGAGATAGGTATCAGTGTCCCTTCAATCTAGGCAAGCTAGAACTGGGTAGTGTTCAGTATGCAGCTTCCCAATAGGGCTGGCTACAAAGACCACCACTACTGATCTCCCCAAGGAATCACAACCACAGGAAGAGAAACCACTTCCAGGTTCTCAGAGTTGGGTCTGATTCCACAGGAGGGGACCTTTCCCTTCTCCTTTGGAGCAGGCAAGGTCTCTTTTTTCATCTCCGCTTCCCAAAAAGACAATGAGAAACCTGCTTAAAGTCCAGTTCTCAATATTTCTCCCAGCTCAGAAACAATCCTTAAAGCAGATTAGGCACTATCCTGAGACAGGGGGCAAAGAGAGGCCTCTGGCCTTAAGTGTTCACATCAGGGTCTCCTAGGAAAGATAATCACAATTCAGAAGGAGACACAGACAAGCATAACAACTTAGAAACTAACAAGCTGAATTTATAAGCTTTTTTTTTTAAAAAAGCAAAATGTACATAATAGAATTATATGGAAATGCTTGTGTCTGTTGGTGTTCTCGAAATTCAGAATAACAAAAAATAAAATTTTAAAAAAAGATAATCAGAAAATGGCAGCTCAGGAACGGTCTTTCAGTCTGTGCAAAGCAATTTTTATTATTTCTAAACAAATATAGCGCATGACATCACTCTCAAAACCTCAGTTTTGGGCAGCCCAGCAAAATGCGGTTCCAAGGTAAAATTTCTAACAGCATCCTGCCAAAGACAGCCTCCTGAAAAAGCAGCAACCAAATGATCAGGGCGGATGAGTAATGAAAAGGCCTTTTTTGTGACTCACTGCAAGGCCACTTGCCTCTGAGCTGACAGTCATTTTGATCCACTCCCAGAGTCGAAAATCAACAAGCACTTTTATTAAGTGCCTACTAGGTGCCACGCTCTGTGCTAAGTGTTGGGGATTCAAAGAAAGACACCCCCAAAAAAGTCTCTGCTTTCAAGTAGCTCACAGTCTAAGGGTTAATAATAGCTAGTGTTTATACTACACTTTAGGGCTGCAAGCCCTTATGTTCTAATGTTTGTTCCCTGCAATAACCCTGTAATGTAGGTGCCATATTATTCCCATGTTACAGATACAGAAACTGAGGCTGGAGAGGTTAAGAGATTTGCCCAGGGTTACACGCTAGTCTGTGTGTGAGGTAAGATAGGAACTCTGCCTTTCCTAAATTAGTCCAGCACTTAATTCACTGTGCTGCCTACAAGGAAGGCCATCTTAAGGAAGTGCTCTCCAAAGCCAGGTAAGAGGATCAAAGTATTTAGAGTTGGATGAGATCTTTTTTCTTTCTTTTTATTTTTTTTGGGGGGGGGACAATAAAGCCTAAGTGACTTGCCCAGGGTCACAAAGCTAGTAAGTGTCTAAGGCCACATTTGAACTCAGGTCCCCTGACTCCAGGGCCAATGTTCTATCCACTGTAACACCTAGCTGCCCCTAGAGCTGGATGAGATCTTAAGAGATAATTCAAATTCAGTCCAACTCCCTCATTTCAGTACTGAAGAAAATTAAGATTCAAAGACTGGTTGTGGCCGTAACATGATGCAGTAAAAAGGGAACTAACTACACCTGGAGTTAAAGGGTCTGGGTTCAAATTCTAGCTCTTCGCCCTTTTAGTGTATGTGTGAGCTTGGATATGTCACTTAATTTCTCAAGTTCTCAGTTTCCTCATCTTTAAAATGGGGAGAAGAGAGTTGTACTAAGTTATCTCTAAAATCCCTTTCCATTCTGGAACTATGAGCCTAAAAATTCAGATTCAGGCAGGTCTGTCCTCACTAAGCAATCACAACTTAGTGTTTTCTTCAGCAACCAATTAAGCTATTTTACCTATGGCTGAAAACGTGAGGAGTCAGGGGATCTGAGATTGTGAAAGAAGGCAAAAATGAGAATAGACAGATTTTGCTGCTCAGTATCCTTCCTCGTGATCTTTCTCTCTCCCTCTCTCCTCCCTTCCCCTCCTCTATCTCCCTCTCTCTCAATCCCTCTTTCTCCTTCCTTCTCTCACTCCCTCCATCTCTTTCCTTCCCCCCTCCTTCCCTCCCTCATCCTCTCTCTGTCTCTCTCCCCCTCCCCTCCCAGTTTCAGGTGAACATATGATTGGGGGGGGGGGGGAAGGGGGAAGAAGAGCCACCAAAAAAAGAAACTAGAAAGAAAACATAAAGTCAAATAATTTTTGGATCTGTGGAAAGGGCCTAAGAGAGATCTAATTCAAGCCTCTCCTTTTACAGATAAGGAAAGTAAGGCACAGAACGAAGAAGAGATTTACCCTCATGACATATTACTCATGTTGTCTAAGACTATGGTTCTTATCTTAACACAAATCTTTAGGCCCAACTCTATTTCAAGTTACAAACACAAGCAATTCCCACTGGAGTGGGGGTTAGGCACCTGTTATCAGATGAATAGAAATGTAATAGGTCACACATCTGTCAATACCAAAGAGCCAAAAATAGAAAAATTAAGTTCTTTTTTTTCTTTTTAGAGGGTTCTCCACTGAATTAGATGTCTTGGAGATCCAATGACCATTTTTTCCCCCTGGACCAAAAATCAGGACACATGGTGTGATGCAAGTTGTTCCTTTTACAAAATTTCATTAAGAACACACTTGGCTTTTCTTGAAATCAGTACTATACTGGAAAAATCCAGGACACATGGACTCCATACACAAAGAGAGGTATAAAATGAACATTTCTTCAGATGCTTGTTTAAAAAATCCTTCAAGAGTTATGCAGTTTTTACTTTGAAGACCTCCAAAGCGAGAGAATCTCTATACCAAGGACACTTGTAGATAAAATGGCCTAGTCTAAGAACTGCTGGCCTTAGAGACAGAAAGACCTGATGGAAGAATGAACCCATGTGCCCTCAGCGAAGTCACTTCACCTCTCAAGGGTGCTCCCAACTCTCCAAAAGCCGAAGAGAAGGTGCCCACCTGTACAGGATGAGGGAGTTTCCTCTCCCAACAGTTTGCTATACCAATGAAATTGAAATCCCTATCCCTACTACCATGTTCTGAAATTTATGAAATAGGAGCAGCTAAGTGGCGCAGTGGATAGAGCTCCGGCCTTGGAGTCAGGAGGACATGAGTTCAGATCTGACCTCAGACACTTGACACTTCCTAGCTGTGTGACCATGAGCAAGTTATTTAACTCTGATTGCCTCACAAATAGCAGCCAAAAAGAAGAAAGAAATTTATGAAATAAAACCTCCCAACTGTCCCATGAGGTAAATAGTAGAAGTATTAATTAATATCCTTTCATTTACCCTCCCCTCAAAAAAAAAAGCAAACTTGAAGATGATACAGGTTTGCCCAAGGCCAGAGAGCTAATAAGGGACAGATCATAGGATCTGAACAGATCCAGCATTCTATCCATGACTTCAGGGGACACTAGAAAAGGTAGTTCCTTTTTCTGCACCTTGATTTTCTCCTCCGCAAAACCTGTATCTCCTGACTCCAATCACAAAGTCACTTTCACTACATCATGCTGCCTCTCAGTAGCTCCAATATTGGACTTGGAATCCCGAGGACCTGGGTCCAAATTCCACAACGGACAATGACTAGCTTATGCAACCATGAACAAACTAGTTCACCTCATGACACTCGGGTTTTTCATCTGTAAAATGGGGATGATGGTATGCCCCAACTTCACAAGGATGTTATGAGGATCAAATAAGATAATGTATGTGAAGTACACAGTGAGCCTTAAAGGCGTCTTGATGCCACCCTGAAGCTCTGAAACGAAGACTTTGGGAACATCCTGTACAGACCCCAGTTTCTCATTATGATGATCAGCAGCAGTCAGTCAACAAGCATTGATCTGTCAGTCCCTTACTACTTGCCAAACACCGTGTGTTCCATGTCACCCTGGTGCTAGCCACTGCACTTTGTACCTCGGTTTCCAAATCTTAAATACCTTTAATTTAAAGGGCTAAAGAAATATGAGTAAATTTTAATTAAAATACTGTACAAATAGGTCTAGAAATCTCCTACCAAAGAGGTCAATCAACAAGTAACATGACTTAATGCCTTCCTTCTATTGATTATCTCCAGTTCATCTAGTATGTATCTCGTCTATGCCACACGCTGCATGTCATCCCCCTTCCCCCCAGTAGACTGTAAGCTCCCTGAGGGTAGGAGCTGGTAAACTGGGGGGAGAGGAGAGAAGCCTTTCTTTATATCGGAGGTGCTTATTAGCACACAGTAGGCACTTAAGCACTAGTTGACTTGTCTTGACAAATATTTATCAAGTACTTACTATAGGCTAGGCATAGTGCTAGGCCCTGGGGATACAAATATAAGGAATGAAACAATCTCCGATCAAAAGAAGCTTATATTCTAACGGGAATAACAGAGCTCTGTTTTGTGCTCACTATTCCCTCTCTATCACCTTCTCCCCCTCCTCCTCCCAAAAAAGAATTTTTTAAATATATTCGGGAGAACAGATGAACAGAGAGCAGACCTCAGAACCAGGATGACCTCGGTTCAAATACAGCCTCTGACAGACACACTGACTATGGAACTCTGAGCAAGCATAAAGACTACTATGTTTCATAATAACACCCAGCAGTATAAATCACCTACCATGTCCCAGGCACTGTCCTAAGTAAGCACTTTACAAATGTTATCTCGTTTGAGCCTCACAACCCTGGGAGATAGGTGCTATTATTATCCCCATTTGACAGTTGAGAAAACTGAGAAAAGGTATGGATTGGCAGTGGTCAAAGTGCTTTCCTCCCAGGGAAATTTCCCCCCATTCTGATGAAATTACAGGTCTAGTCCCAGCCTGTACACATGACATGGGTATGTACATTTATATGTGTAAACATATAAATGTACACATGTGTACATATAACATACATCAAGGCTCAGAAAGCGTTAATGTGCAGGAGGTACCACTTCTAAAAAGAATGACTCAGGGACACAGCATGGGGAAAGCAGAATGAGACAGAATATTTTCCCCTGCCAACATTCAAACACTATCTCATGAATCTGGAAAGCCTGTTGGGTATGGAGTGCTAACTGGAAGAAGAAGAGACAGTCACGTGAGATCAGCTCCAGCCCTGAGACAAGAAACAGCTTTCATTAAAAAGCACAATTCCATTTCAAAATGCTCTTTTAAAGCTTAAGTAAAGCCTCGACTTCCTAGGTGGCCTAACACCAACCCCAATTACTAACAGTGCAATCGTGCAAACCTTCCACTTCTGCCCCAAAGCAAAGGCTCTTCTCCCCCTCAGCTAAAGAGGGCAAGGGAATTAAGTGTTAAAAACCACATTCACCATCTCGCTCCATCGGCATCTCGTCCCCTTTGTTCCTTAGTCTTCTCTCTCTGTCGTATGTGGTTGAGGAGCGTGGGTACTGCTGGGCTTTGGATTAATGGAGCTGGGTTGTTTGTGTTTTGTTGCTCTTGCTGCATTTAAATGGTGCTCACATAAGCCTGTTCAAGTCTGAACCAGGACAGAACACCAATGTATGTTCCAAAATATACATTTGTTTCCTGGCTCCTTCACTGAAGCAGCATTTGCTTCCCTTCCACTAGAAGCAGGCCCTGTGCAGCTCATACACCAGGCTCCTAGGACACACAGCTCCCTTCAGATCTACAGCAGACACCTCCATTTCATTGACCATCGGGCATTCCTTCCCCCACATCCGCCTCTGGGATCACACACAGACTCCTCAGAGCTCTTAGCTCTCCAGCCCAGGAAATGACGCATCATTACTGGGAATTGTTTTAGTCTCTCAGGCTGGAAAAGACAGGCCTAGTGATTACCACTCACGGCCCTGGGCCTGTAGTAGATTTTTGGGTGTCTTAAATTCCTTAATGCTGTTGACAGCACAATTGCCCAGGCCATCTCCTATGTGGTAGCCAGTAATAAGCCTGGATAAAAAAAGGATGATAACATGCAAGTACTGAAATCACTGGGGGGAGAAGGGGGAGGGGCAGAGGAAAGTGTCAAAGACCATCGCTAATATAGCTGAACAGGCCTGGCTCTAAGCCACAATTCCTGACACCTTACTTTGTTTACTGACCATGGCTCCTATAAAGCTGATTCTCTGAACAAGATCAAGATTTAGAGCGGGAAGGGGACCGAGAGATCATATTGTCTACCCCTTTCATGAGGAAAATGAGGCCCAAGGAGATTAAAATGAAGTGCCTAGATTGACAGTTGATGATAAGTAAGAGTCAGAACTGGGATTCAAAAACTCTAGTCCTTTCCTCCAAATCCAACATATTTTCCACTATACTACACCATGAGATTTACTGAATTAATATACCTAAATTTCATTTTTAAAAAGGATTCTCTAGGAGACTGCCCATCCTTCATATTCTGGGTTTCTTTCTACTTTTCCTCCATCGCATCCCTGGCAAAACACAGGCTTTTCCAGCTTCAAGCAACCAAGTTTACCCTCTATCCATCATCACAAGGTATTTCCACAAAGAAGTACCAGTACCACACTTGTAACTAGGAGCCCATTTTGTGAAACTGGACAATCCTGAGATGAGTCTAACAAACAAAATGAAGACAGGAAAGCCTTCAGGGCTGCTCGCTGTATTCCAAATGAATTTACACACACACACTACATCTACAGGAAGGCACCGTTCCCAGGATGATGCCTGAGCATAAGCACAGAACCCAGATATTATTGGGTCATCAGGTACAAATGAAGAGATTGCACTTGGGGTAATTGCACACACTCTCCATTGCCTACTTCAAACATGACCACATGCTGTTCTCTAGGGCAACAAAGCAGAAAACAGTTAATAATTTCAAAGCATTTTTTTTAAAGACCCAGAGAGCAGGGTACCCAAACAGGACATGCTACTCAGAAGCAACAGAATCCTCCCAAGCCAATACTTAAACTATAATGAACCAAAACCCCAGAAATGCCTGGGGGGAAAAAAAAAAAACAGAAAGGGGGAGGGGTATAGAGGGAGGCGGGGAAAGCACAGGGAGAGACAAAGCCCTAAAGAAAAAGCAGGCCCCAGCCAAGTTAAACACGTGCAAAAACCTGGAGACTTACAGTTCTTTAGGAAGCCCTGATTTTCTACACTGTAATCCTAGATATTTCAAAAGGAGCCAAATCACACTAAACAGGAGATATTTTAGAGAGCCACCCTGTATCACAGCCTTCACAATCTCTGAAACTAGATACATAGATTTCTGGGAATAGGGGCTTTCATTTAAGGTCCCCAAAGCTAGCATGGTAAAAGCAATCTCTCCTGGCTGGGCACATCTACTTCCAGAACAGATATAACTGATCTCCAACTCAACCAAGCCTTGATATCAGGGACCTCCTCTTCCATGTGAAATTCTCATCGAGATCAATGAAAGGTTCTGAGGCTTCTCTCGGGGTTGGAGTATGGAAAAACAGTCCATTTCCAAATGTGAAACAGACATTAGGAAATATGTAACTAAGTGGGGACGGCAGGGACAAGATCCAGAGGAAAATATAAATCCAAAGCACAGAAGGCAAGAAACCCAAAACCCAGTGAAAAAGTACTTACCAGCCATTTAAAAATTAGATGGGTGATGGTCAGAAGGCACAGCCACATCAGAAGAGGGCTTTCAAGAGGCTTCTGCTTGCAGGCTTTTTCCCGGCTGGCTTGTTATTAGTGAGAAGGCCTCTCCCAGGGAGGAGGAGGGAAAGGAGAGGCTGGGAGTTATCTCCTCCTATTGCTGCAACTGCTTTCTCTTATTAGGTTCCCCACTGGTGCTAGAATCCCACCACCTCTTTGCAATCTCCTGTGTACAGTGCAGCCGAAGTGGCCTAGCCCACCAAAGCCGTTTATAGATATTTGCTATAGCAGTAATCTATCAAACATGACAGCAGTTCAGCTCAGATGAAAGTCTTTGTTGCAATTCACAGCAACAGGCCTATTTGTACCAAATGCTATACATGCAACAGAATATAAACTGTCCTGCTCATTAACGCAAGGAAGAGCTGCAGCATGATCAATAGTTTTGTAAATATGGCGTGTCTCTCAGCCATGCTAGTGAGGAAAAAGACACCATCTTGTGTGCTCTCAGAATGTAACCCAAAGGAGCTTCTTCCGCTGGAATGTCAGCCAACAGGAACTCAAACAGAACAGCAAGGACCAAGCCCACACCAACCAGGGTCAGAAAGCTATTAAGGGGCATATTCACATGCAAAAGGTGAAAACAGCAGAACCAGCTTTGCAAGACTTGAGAGTGCCGCAAGTCGGGGGAAATGAGGCTGATTTGCAAATGAATTCCCGGCTGCTTCTGGACAACTGCTAGACCTTAATGAAAGAGGTTTTTCCACCAGGTCTCTAATCTCCTTTAGGATGAAGCCTTAGGAAACTAGGGGACATCTCTATAGAAATTTCCGGGTTGGGGCAGTGCCAAGTTGTATGGAATTTGACATGCAAAATAAAAGGGGCTCCCCAAATCCCAGATACATGCAGCAGCCCTTATTATTTCAGCTTGTGCCCTGCAGGTCTGGCTCAGTTCAATTTATTTACATGTAAAAAAATAAAAAAGAACTTTAAGTCAGGCCAAATCACTGCGAAGAAAATGCTACACAACTGGTTTCCTCTGACTTTTCAATCCCCGCTTTCAAATAATCCCAAATTCACTAGTTTTGGAGTGTAACTACCGGGTAGAAGGAATTCCTCTCTGCATTATTTATCAGCTCCCTAGGAGCCCCCAGCATTTTGCTAAAACACAAATGTCTGCTAGTGGCTTACTTACGGCTGGCAACATTCGAGAGCATTTGACCAGCAGTTTACAAAGCAGGAATGTTTTACAAACAGGAACAAGCTTCTCTTCTTTAAGGAATAAATGGAGGAGGGGGGAGTCAGAAGGGAGAAAAGCAATAAGAAAGGAGGTGAGAAAACAGGGGCCAGTGATTCTTTAAATTAAGAGGAAAACATGAACCATGTTCCGCCCAAAGCGCACCCATGCCAAGAAATTTTCTAAAAGGTGTCAAAAGATGTTCTACCAGTCCCACCTCTGACCTTACTTTATTCAATGGCCCTGGGTGGGGAAGATCATTTTTATGGTATGCGGTAAACCACCCTGAGTTTGAGTCTCAGCTTGAACTTTCCAGCTGTGTCAAGTCAACAAGCATTTATTAAGTGCCTACTACATGCCAAGCACAGGGCTAGGCCTGGAGATAACAAAGAGAGACAAAAGACACTCCTTGCCCTCCAGCCCACAGTCTATTAGAGAAGGAGGGGAACAAGATACAGAGAGGTTAAACTGGAGATAATCTGGCGGGAAGGCAAGAAAGCAGAAGATGGAGGAAGACTGAGAAGGCTTCTTGCAGAAGGTGGGATGATAAGCAGTGCCTGCAAGGAACAGAGTACTGTGTGAAAAGTCAAGAAAAGAATCCAGAACTCCATCACCAGATCAAGTGCCCTTTGCACGATATGTAAATTTAACATGTTAATTATTATACATAGTATATAAAATTAATTTCTCTGGGCCTTAGTTCCTCTACTCTAAAATGATGATGATACAGATAATAATAATAATAATGATGATGATAGATACCTCTCAAGCTGTAATGCCACAAGTCGCTATTAAAATGTGAGCAGTGATTATTATCATTATTACATGAAACCTCTTCACCGCCATGGTATCACTGGTCCTCTTTGAAAACAACAACATGAAACCTCTACCTCCTTTAAAGAGAAAATACAGCACAGAAGAAAGGGTGGTCCATCACAAGACCTGGGTTCAAATTCCAGCTTTATCCCTTAACAGTTGTTTGGTCATAAAAAGTCACTCTGGACTTCAAGTTACTCCTCTGTAAAATGGGAAGAATAAAAACTAGTAATCTCACAGGGCTCCTGTGATTATTAAATGAGATAATATATGTAAAGCATTTTGTAAACCTTAAAACCACAATGAAAAACATTTCAGCTGGTAGCAGTACTACTAGGTTGATGGGGGCTTTCTCTGATTTAGAACTTCACTTAATTCGATTCAGATCTACAATCTACTATAGGCAAGGGCTTGTACCAGATGCTAGGAGGGAAGAAATTATAGCAATACACAACTGAATGGTCATCTTTATCACTATTTAAACAGCAATTATGGAGAAGGGTCCAAACAACCTCATACAAATTTGTGATTCATGGTTTTAAAGAATAATTATTATTCTCCCCTTTAAAAAAAAAGGGTATGAAAGATTGTGTGGGACATGTAAATCCCCCATATGTCTAGAATAGGATGATTATTAACCAACATTAAAACTGTATTCATTCGTGTTCTATGGCTATTACTCTGGTCTCCACAAGCCTTTATTAAAAGCCCACTATATGCCAGGCAGTTTGCTAGGCTCTAGAGAATGCAAAGACAAAACAGTTGCTACCCTTAAGTAACTTCCAACCTTATTCCTAGGAAACAAAAGGCTCACAGATGAGCAAATGCAAAATAGGTAACAAAAGAAATACAAAGTAATTTCTGAAGGAGACGACACTAGCAACAGGGGGGATAAGGGCTGGGTTAACAGGTGGCAGGCACTTTGTCGTCCTTAGCACTTTTTTTGAGCCTTGAAGGATAGAAACATTAAGAGATATAACGAGTAAGATAGCAGTAGATAGAGCATGGGCCCTGGAGTCAGGAGGAGCTGAGTTCAAAGTCATCCTCAGACACTTACTAGCTGTGTGACCCTGGGCAACTCACTTAACCCCAACTGCCTCTAAAAGCAAAAATAAAAACAAGAGGTAAAGAGGGAGTGCACTGCAGGAAGAAAAGATAGCCTGTACAAAGGCACAGAGATAGGAGACAACAGAGTAATAAAAAGAACCCTAGATCGGGCTTAAAAATCCCTCATCTGACACTTACTAACCCTGTGTTACCTTGGACAAGTGATTTAACCTAGGCCTCAGTTTCCCCATCTGTAAAATGAGGAGACTGAACTAGACAGCTTCTAAGATCCCTTCCAGCTCTGAATCTACAATCTTTTGCAGCAAGGAAGCCATTTTGACCAGAAAATAAGCTATAAATGACTTCTGAAAACAATCTTACTCCTCTGCATTTCCAACTGTTCCTAGCTCTGGCAGCAGGTGGCTGGTTGGTGAATATTTGTTAATGATTAATGCCCAATTCCACCCTGAATGCACAATTAAGGCCCAGGAATGCATTCGCCCAGCTCTGGCTCCCCTTGGAATCGTGAGCTATAGCAACCCTAAGACTCAAGGAGAAGAAACAACAGAACTTCTGCCTAATCAAGTTCAGTCAAGAAAAATGAAACCTAAACTATCAGAGCTGGTAGATAACAACAACAATGACGCTAGCATTTACAGAGCCCTCTCAAACTTAAAAAAGTGATTTAAAAATATAAAATATTATCTCACTGAATCCTCACAACTCTAGGAGGTAGGAGCTAATATTGTCCCCATTTGATAGATGAGGAAACTGAGAAAGTGGTTGACTTTCCCAGGTCACACAGCTAGAAAAATCATCTGAGGCAGAATGGGAACTCAGGTCTTCCTGACTCCAGGTTCGAAGAGACAATCTACCACAACTGTCTTATTTTCACAATGAGGACAAACTGAGGCCAAGAAAAGGGAAATGACATGTCGAAGATCACACACTGAATTTAATAGTAGTGGTGGGACTAAAACCATCCTATGGACTCCAGGCCTCCTGCTCTTTCCATAATGACTCTACAAAGAGGGAAAAAATTAAAGGGAAGAGGATCCACTGTTGTGTAGGTGAAGAAGCCATCAACAGGCCCATTTGGGGGCAGGGTTAAAATTTTAAACTCCTCTGTTCCAAAATGCTTTTTGGGATGGTGGTGGATATAGCAGTATAATGAAGCTGCTCCATAGAAAGGGGGGAGGGAATAAGCATTTATTAAGTGCCTACTGTGCACCAAACACTGTGGTAAGAGCTTTTCAAACATTCTCTCCTTTGATCCTTACAGCTGGGAGGTGCATGCTAGTACCACTACTGCTATTATTGTCGTCACCATCATCATCATCATCATCACCATCGTCATCATCATCACCATCATCACCATCATCACCATCATCATCGTCATCACCCCCTTTTACAGTTGAGGAAACTGAGGCAGCCAGAGATTAAGTGACTTGTTCAGAGTCCCACAGCGGGTAAATGTGGGAGACCACATGTGAATTCAAGTCTTCCTGACTTTAGGCCCAGAGCTCTAATCCACAGAGACACCTAGCAGCCCAGAAAATAAAGTCCTTGAGGGCAGGGATTGTTTCATTCTTTGCATTTTTATTCCCAAACCAGGCATATACAAAGAACTTAATAAATATTTGTGGACTGACTGCTTCCAAAAGGCTAACTACAAATTTACCTTAAAAAAAATTCATTTTCCTGGGGCAACTGGGTGACACAGTGGATAGAACACTGGCCCTGCAGTCCGGAAGACCCAAGTTCAAAACTAACCTTAGACACTTACTAGTTGTGTGACCCCTGGGCAAGTTACTTAACCCCGATTGCCTCCAAAAAAAATTATAAAATAAATTTTAAAAACCTCATTTTCTAGGTGCCTTTTCAATGGGTAGAGGAGGGCCTGGAGAGAGGGAGAGAATCTGAAATTGAAAATTTTTTTTAAAGAACACTGAAAAGTAAATAGTTCTTAAAGAAATCATTTTCAGAACAGTAGTGGGCCCCAAGGATCCACTAGAAAAAGCCTTGGAATTAAGAGTCAGGAGAGAGAGCCTCTCTCACACAACTTGTTATGGCAGGGATAAGGACTGAATTGGTGTTTTCAATGGCAGAGGAAACGCCCAAGTGAGGAAATTCCCTCTATCAATGCAGGTGGACTCAGGTGTTACCGTGATCTTCCTGAAGAATGAGTCTGACTACATTAGCCCCTCCCCCAACTCAAAAAACTCCCAATGGCTCCCTACCACTTCTAGGATCAAATATCAAATCCTCTGTGTGTATACAAAACCTTTCATCACGTGCCCTCTGCCACCTTGCCAGTCTTACACCACCACCTCCTCAGCCACCCTGAGATGCAGGGACACAGGCCTCCTTGCTGTTCCTTGAACAACACACTCCATCTGCCAACTCCAGGCATCTTCACTAGACATCCTTCATGCCTGAACGCTCCCCCCCACACACACTCTTCATCTCTGCTTCCTGCCTTCCCTGGGTTCTTTCAAGGCCCAGCTGAAATCCCACCTTCTACAGCTCAAAGAGCTCTGCTGATTACCTCCATTTATCCTGCACTTAGCTTGTTTGTACGTAGTTATTTTCACGCTGCCTCTCCCGTTAGATGATGAGCTCCCTGAGGGCAGGAATTGACTTTTACATCTTTCTTTGTATCCCCAACACTTAGATCTATCCAGGCCTGTAGCAGGCACTTAACAAATCTTTACTGATTGACTTACTGACTTGAACCCAGGTCTTCCAGGTTTTGAAGCCACCTCTTTATCTGCTATGCCACGGCAAATCACTTAACCTTTCTAAGAGTCTTATTTTTTCATCTGTAAAAAGGAGGGCAGTAATATCTATGGTACCCAGCTCACAGAGTTGTTTTGAGGACCAAATGAGATAATGTACATTAAGTGCTTGGTAAACCTTAAAGAGCCATATAAATGTCAGCTATTATTAATATCAGAAGCACACGTATGATTGAAAAAGGAGGTGGACTAGTCATGTAGTGTAAGAGATAACAGGTGGACAGTCTAAGTGCTACACTGAAATCCATGAAATATTAATAGAAGGAGAGAAAGGCCTCTAGTGCATTGGGAAAATCCTCTGTGGTAGATTTATAGAAAGGAACAGAAAAGATACACAGCATTGGAAGGTAATGAGAGGCTTCAATCTGTACTGGAGGAGAGAGTACCCACATTGAAGGCATCACGGTTCAGTAAAGGAGGAGCCATCTAGTTCATGAAGAAATCAGAGATGGAGGGGTGGGGGGGAGAGAGAAGGGCGGAACTTTGGCTGGGCCAGAGTAATACTTTACCATCAACGCTGTGTGGTATAGAGGAAACTACTGAATTTGGAGACAGAAAGACCTGTGTTCCCATACTGGCACTGTTACTTAATACCTGTGTGACCTTGGACAAGTCACTTCCCCACTGAGACCTTGGTTTCCTCATCTGTAAAATGAGGGGGCGAGACTAGATTATCTTTTAATATTCCTCCCCAATCTAAATCCAACATTTTCACCATCTATTTCCGAATGAACCAGCAATGAAAAAGAACAAACACATCTTTCTTCAAGAAAAACGTACCATCAACTAATGTAGATCTCTAGGATTCTTATTAGACTTACTAGAATCATCACTGAACCCTAATCCTTTTTCTTCATTACCACAGGCAAATTACTCCCCTGTTCAACCTCAGTCTCCTCGTCTATAAAAATGGATAATAATAGTTGTTCTACACTGTGTCACACGGTTATCTGTAGGAAATGTGCTTTATAACCAGTTAAGTGTTATATAAACATTGAGTTATTAATATTAGTATTATTAGATCCTTGAGCCATGAATTCCTATTGACCCATAATACCTATCTCATCTTCTATGAATTCTGCCTAGTGACCTGGTGAAATTGTCCAGGACTAGAGGAATAGCTTTGCAGATAAAACACTCTGTTGCCATGCCCCAAGATACCCAGCTCCCACTTAGGCATTTTTCAGGAGGGTCAATCTTCCTCATTTGGTGTTTGTTCAATCATTTCAGTCATATTCAGAACTCTATTTGGGGTTTTCTTGGCAAAGGTACTAGAGTAGTTTGCCATTTCCTTCTCCACTTCATTTTTACAGATAAGGAATCTGAGGCAAACAGGGTTAAGTGACTTGTCCAGGGTCATACAGCTAGTGTCAGAGGCTGGATTTGAACTCAAGTCCTCTATCCACTGGGCCACCTACTTAACTCCATTTGGTGCTAGACTTAACTAATCATCCTTTGTCCTCAACACAACACACTTATCTCCTTAACTTCTAAGGCTGATCCTTCCCTCATGGAACACTCTGCCTTCCTCCTCTCAGTATTCCCTCAATCCTAGTCATCATTCAGCCCTGGTTTGAATACCTTCCAGCCTTCTGGAAGTTTTCCCTGACTCCTCACACCCACGATGACTTCTCTCCATTATGAACTCAAAATCTCACCACCACAAAAACGGATGGATCGTCCACCCATGTAGTCCAGCTGATACTTTAAAAAAGAATCTCCATCTACAACATGCCTAAGGGATCCTCCAACTTTCACTTGAAGGCCTCTTATGAGGGAGGACCCCCTCCCCTATCCTTCCATCCTAACCCAGGCAGCTCATTCTATTTTGGGGACAGCTGTAATACTTAGAAAGTTTGGGCCTTATATTAAATTTAACTTTACCTGTTTGCAACTTCTCTGCCTATTTTTCCTGCTTCTTCCCTCTGAGGCCCATTAGAACAAATTTAATCTGACACTCCTCTGAACAGGACAAAGGAGAGCTGAACACACACACACACACACACACACACACACACACACACACACACACACAGAGTACAGCAATATACTCCACTAGGAAACAGACTAACCTGATTTTTAAACAGAAAAAAACAAATAGCCGGCATCAAAACAATGACCAGTGACATTTCCAGAGGACCAACCAATGATGAAGCATACTACTAACCTCCTGACAAAGAGATTATAAAGAAGGAGACATACATTTTCAGATATGGACAATCCATGGATGTTTTGCTTGACTCTGCTTATTTCTTACAAAGGAGGATTCATTTCATTTTCTTCTGTTTTAAATATGAGGCCAGTAAGGGATTTGCAGGGGAGATGGGGTATAGTGAGAACAATGATCTCCCCAAAAAAGGGGGGAGGAAAGAGGGTTATTGAAGCATCCCAGAAGTAGAATGGATGAAAGGTTAACAGCATTTAGCTTTGAAACAAACAAGTTGAATTTGCCATTTTTTTTAAATGAGCCATACATAATAGATTTACGGTTTCATATACAATCTTCTTTTTCTGTTCTTTGCATATGGAATATTGATTGAGTTTTAATAAGCTCCAGATAACAAAAGAGAAGTGTTCTAGGAGTGGCCCCTCCATATTCTTTGATCCTGAGGTCTCACTGCTAACCATATACCCCAAAAAGGTCAAAGACAGAAAGAAAAATCCTACAGATACCAAAATACTCAATGCAACACTTTTGAGGTGCAACAACTGGAAACAATGTGGCCTTTTTTTGAGAAATAGCTAAAAATAAGTTGTAGTTCATGAACTCAATGGAATATTACGTCAAATATAAAGAATTCTGAGAAGCATGGGAAGACAAACTGATGCTGAGTGAATTAAGCAGAATAAGGAGAGCAATATACAAAATGACAATGGTAATTATGGAAAGAACAAAAAAAAGAAGAGAAAATAAAACAAAAGAAAGGAAACTGAAAGCTATGTAACTATAATAACCAAGTTCCAGGAGATTTGTGCCTCCCGACTCTAGTTACAAAGGTAGGGATGTGGAATATGTTTGCTTTTGCTAAATTTTTTTTTTAATAAATCTCTCTGTGTTTCTGTCTTACTCTCTGTCTTTTTCTTTCTCTCTCTCTCCCTCCCTTTTTCTCTCTCCCCCCCCTTCTCATTCCCCTTCTCTCTTTATGTAAATCTTTATTACAAGGGATGGCTCAATGGGTGAGAGAAGGCTATTCAGAAATAAATTTCTACAAAAAATGAATACCAACAAAAATGAGATTTATTTTCAAAAACAAGGGTTCCTGCAATATACAATCTTAGCTTCACTGTCTATAAAAAAGAAGAAAATCTGGGCTTAAGTTAGTTAGGTACATGGTAATGCCTCACCACCTTAAGAAGAACATAGTAAATGGTTCAATCTTTTGTCTCTCCTAAATGATACTTTGGCACTTAAAACAAACCGCCATAGTATGTAGTTTGAATATTGTTATGCTGCTTTGCAGATGAAAGCACTAAAGCTTAAGGAGGATAAGTAACTAGGCCAAGATCACAGGGCCAGGATTCCAAACCTGGTGCTCTTTCATCAACAGAAGCTTTCAATTCAATAAACATTTATTAAGTGCTTACTGTGTACTAGGCTAGGCATAGGGGACACAAAGTCAAATTACATTCAACTGGGATTTTCAACAAATATATAGATAAGGTAATACAAGATAATTTGGGAAGGGCATAAACACTAGAGGAAGAAGTACTAATGGGGAAAAGTTCTATCAGGAAACAACACACCAACTCAAATAAGGAAGGATTTCTTACCATCCTCGGTGGTTCCCCATTGCCTACTTCGTGTGGTTCAAATTGCTCTGCCCTGCAATCGAGACCCTCCACCAGCCAGCAGTAGCAGCAGGCCACCTCTCCACCCTAATCTCCTATCACTCTCCTCCACATGTTAACTAACTACTACTCTCTAACCCCAGAAGGCACCCTGAACCTTCCTGCCTTAGGGCATGCCCTGTGCTTGTTTCTCTCTCCCCAAATCAGCCAGATGAATTTCTAGTCATCCATTAAGGCCCAACTCAAATAAAATCCACTTGCATGAAGCCTTCCTGGATTGGCCAGTCATTACTAAACTTTTCCCTCTTGGACCATAAAGCATTTTGTTTTGTAGAACTCTCTAATACATCCATTGTACAATACTGCACATTATGAAAATTTTCTGTTAAGAGCATCTGACCCTCCTACTCCATTAGGTAGGAGCTAGGTTATATCTAAATCTTGTCTCTTCTTCAGCAGCAAGAGCAGTATTTTGCACGTGACAGGTACATAATGAGCATACAGAGGGAAAAATATCAACGTCTAGAGGTAGACCACTTGAGTTTGAATTCTGACTCTGGTTCTTACTACCTTTCTTCGTGCTGTTTTAAAAATTAACAGAAATTCCACCCAAACCCCACTGGAAAAAGAAAAGACAAACAAATTCCTTATAACAAATACACATAGTCAAGCTGTGTGTGCATGTTTGCATATGTATTTTACATTTCAACATGCATACATGTTATGTTACACTGTCTGCTTATGCCTGTTTTTGTGTTTGTGTGTTCTGTTCTGCTGTGCATGTTGTATGCTGCACTGCATGTGTTTGTGTGAGTATAAACATACATGTCCACAAATATATATGTCTCATTCTGCACTCTGAATCCATCCAGACTCTGTCAGGAGGCACACAGCACTCTTCATCAAGGATGGTCAATGCATTGATCAGAGTTCTTATGGCTTTCAGTTGTTTTCGTCTACAGTGCTGCTCCTTACTATCTGTGTCATTCAGAGCAAGTGACTTCATCGCCCCATGCCTCAGTTTCCTCATCTGTAAAATGAGATAACTGACCTATAAGCTGGCCAAGGCCCCTTCCAGCTCCAGAGCTTCAATTCTCTGAGTAATCATGGAGCTCTTTATCAATGGAACCACCTGCCTGGGAGGAAGAGACACCTGGCCCATAACTATAGGCATTCAGGTGGAGACTGCATGTCACCTCTCCAGCAGGCTGATTCAGAGGGCATTCTGGTGTGGATACAGTTTTGGCTGGATCACCCTTCAAGCTCTGAGATTTGATTCTAGCTTCAGGATGAGTTTATATATACAATAACTCCGGGCTTTACAGGGAATATTTTCTAACAACCAAAATATAACACCTGCTTTACCCAGAGGATTCTAAGCTTGTCTTCACACCTGGTCCTCCAGATTTCACATGCTTGTTCTAGCATGAAACTTAGCATCCACAACTCTGTTTGAGAATCAAACTATCCTTCCCAAAACAAAATGTTAGTGGAAGATTCAGAATGACAGAATCTTAAGAGTCAGAAGCATACTTATAGAGGTTATGTATACAAACACTTTTCCTTTCATTTGCAGATAATGCAACTGACTCGTTGGTCCAGGGTCACACAGCTAAATCAGGGTGAAGATGGGACTTAAACCCAGTTCTCCTGAATCTCAATGTTCTTTCCATAAGGTGATGAAATAATAATTAATAAAAAAGATTCACATGTAAAACACTTCAAAGTTTGCAAAGTGTTTTCCTATTGACAACCCTATGAGAGTAATAAATAATTGTACTTTTAACCCCATTTTAGATATGAGAAAACTGAGGCTCAAAATCAGCTAATACTTTCCCAAGTCACATAGCTAATAAGTGGGAGAGTCTAAATTCAAACCCAGGCCATCTTATTCCACATATTAGCTGCCTCTAACATTGTTCATAGAAAAAGTATAATTGAGTGAAATTGTGTTATTATATTACAGCATATAACTCAACTAGCCACAACAGCTCTATGTTTAAGTTCCAAGGATAATCTTTTACCAAACATTTACTGAGTGTCTACTAAAGATAAGACATCGTGCCAAATGCTGAGGGAGCTTAAACAATGAGTAAGACTCAGCCTCTGTCCTTGAGGAACCCACTATCAATGTAAGACCTGAAAGGTCAAAGGAAGAAGAAATCAGTTCTGGTTGTGGAATGAGGGAAAGGAGATGGTATTTGAGTTGGGTCTTGAAGTATCAGCAAAATTCCAATGAAGACATGGGGAGGAGGTCATTCCGGTTACAGGGAAGCGAGTAAGCAAAGCCAGAGCAGCAGGTCAGCTCAGGCCTTCTGGGGATACAAAGGCAAGCTAGCTTGGGATATCTGGAGAACAGTAGTTACTCTAGTTTAACTAGAACACTGACTGTAAAGGGAACTGGTATGAAACAAAGCTGGAAAGAGGAGTAGGAACCTCATTGTCGAGGTCCTTGAACGCCAGGCTGAAGCAGACTTTATTTAGAAGGCATGGAGGGCCATTTGAAGGTTATAACCTCCTAATTGCTCTCTCTGCCTAAAGTCTCTCCCCACTCCAACCCATCCTCAAAACAGCTGCCAAAGTGCTTTTCCTAAAGTGCAGGTCTGATCATCTCAAGACTCTTCATCTAACCCCACTCTACTCAATAAACACTAATGACTCCCTATTATGTCTGGGATCAAATAGAAACTCCTCCCATTTGGCGTCTAAAGCTCTTTATGACCTGACCTCTTCCTATCTTTCCAGTCTTCTTACCCATTACTCCTCTCAAGGCACGTGGTCTAGCAATACAGGTCTACTTGCTATTCCTCACACAGAACACTCCACCTCCCACCTCAGTGCCTTTATGGGCGGTCCACATCCACTGGAATGCTCATTTGCCCTCTTTTCCTTTTTCCTCCTCCTCCTCCTCCTCTTCCTCTGCCTTTGTCTTCCTTTTCCTTCTCCTTTCTTCCTCCTCCTCCTTCTTCCTTCCTTTTCTTTTTCTTCCTCCTTCTTCCTTTTCTTTCCCTCCTTTCTTCTCCTCCTTCTTCCTTCTCCTCTTCTTCCTTCCTCTTCCTTTTCCTCCTCCTCCTTCTCCCCCCATCTCTCTCTCTCTCCTCCTTCTCCCTGTTTCTCTCTTTGTCTTTCTCACTATCTGTGTATCTGTCTGTTTTTCTCTCTGTCTCTGTATCCCCCCTCCCTGCCTTACAATTACTGGCTCTAATGCCACCTCTGCAGTAGGTTCCCCACTGTTGCTAATGCCTCCTCTCAAGTTACCTTGTATCCATTTCATATGCATCTCACATATTCCTGTGTACCTATATATTGTGCCTCCATTAGAATATAAACTCCTACTGGTAAAGGACTTCACCTTTTATTTGTAATCCTAGCATTTAGTTTAGGATATAATAACTGCATCGTAACTGTTGTTGATTGATAATTATTAAACAAAAGAGTAACACAGAAAGATGAATCTGGCAACTTAAAGCAAGAAGCAGGAAACAGGCAAACGGAGAGGTTATTACAATACTCTGGGCGAGAGGCAATACGTGCCTGAAATGGGTGCTCATGAGGGATAAAAGAGCCATTTTTGGAATGTAAAATTAACAGAACATAGCAACTGATTTTTTGAGGTGGAAGGAATATTCAAAGAAATGCCTCTTAAGTTTGCAAACTGAGGGGACTGAGAGCGTGGTGTCATTAATGGGAAAGGGAAAGGGTCAGGAGGTGGAACCATTTTTAGGTGAAAAGATATATTGCTAGAACATTATCTTGAAAATGAGCCTCATGTTTGGGCAAATATATACAAAAGGGTTGTGAAACAAACCCCGTTCAAGCGCAGCATTCAGAAGCCCAAATTGCTAACACAATTTTTAAATGTAGCAGGCCACAAACCTGTCAATTAGTTTCAAATACTCCCCATGGATGCCGAGTCACAATGAAGCATGCTGTGGCCACCTTAACGAACTCTTCTCTGCTTTGTGAGATGAACAGAACTGCAACAATTTATTTAAAATCCACTGGGCATCTGTCCCTTGATAATTACTTCTAGGCACAATCTGGGCTGGAAACTAAGTCATCACCTCTAGCTTTGAAAGACTCTGTAACTCAACTCTGGAAGAGGCATTAAGGATACACAACCAACAAGGTTAGATAGTTTAACGTTCGTTCTCACCCAGCATAAGCACTAGATTTTCAAACTCAAAATTTTTCAAATCTTATTCATTAAAAAGGGACTTGTTGACATACTAACCATTATTTTAACCTATAAGGATGAAAGGGGCAGTGAGAGGGGCAGCTAGACAGCCCAGTGGATACAGTGCCGAGCCTGGAGTCAGGAAGACTCATCTCCCTGAGTTCAAATCCAACTTCAAACACTTACTGGCTGTGTGACCCTGGGCAAGTGACTTAATTCTGTTTGTCTCAGTTTTCTCATCTGTAAAATGAGCTAGAGAAGGAAATGGCAAAACTTTCTAGTATCTTTGTCAAGAAAACCTCAAAATGGGGTCAGGGAGAGTCAGACACAACTGAAATCACCAAACAACAACATAAGGACAAAACTGGATGGATTTCAGGAAATTCTAAGACCTCTGAAGGCCTGGGTTCAAATATACATTCTACCACCTACTACTAACTGTGTGACTACTCAAATCACTTAATGTTCTTGGACCTCAGTTTCCTATTCTGTAAAATGAGAGATTTGGACTGGAGAATCATTAGAGAGCCCTTTTAGTTCTAAATTGTATGAACATATGACCTACCTTTTTCTAGACTTCAGGATAAGACAAAGAAGAATCTCCATTGTTTGCCTACATTTTCTCCCCTCTTACTTCTCCATCCCTTTCAAACTAGTTCCCACTCCCAGTACTCAGCTGAAATTATTCTCTCCAAGGTTACAAAAGATCTCTTAACTGCTAAGTCCAATAGCCTTTTTTTTTTAGTTTTAATTTTACTTGGATCTGTCCCTCACTCCTTCCTCCAGGATGCCCTTTCCTTCCTTGGCATCTGTTATACTTGTGGTCTCATGGTTCTCTTCTGACTGGTCTGACCACTCTGTACTCTCCTCTTCTTACACACACACACACACACACACACACACACACACACACCACACACACACACACACATATATATATATTTTTTTTTCCTTTGATAATTTCATCCACTCTCTTGAGATCAATTATCATCATCTCTTGACAGCTATATGGCACAGGATCCAGCTCTAGACCTGATCTTGGGAAAACAGGAGTTCAAATCCTGCCTCAGACACTTACTATTTGTTGTGACTCTGGGCAAATCACTTAACCTCTGTTTGCCTCAGTTTCCTCAACTGAAACAGGGAAAATAACAGCACCTATCTCTCAATGGTTGCAAGGATAAAATTCTATTTGTAAAGTATTTTGCAAACCTTAAGGCACTATATAAATGGTAGCTATTATGTGACATTCCCCAGGTCCAAATATGCAGCCCTACTCTCCAGAACTCGATTACCAATTGCATGACAGACCTCTCCATCCAGATCTTTCCATATCTCAAACCCAACATGTCCAAAACAGACCTTATATGGAGTTATTCCACTACCAAACCCACACCCATTCCACACGTGACCATTTTCGATGACAGTCACCCAACCTTGAAGTCATCCTTGACTCTTCCACTGCCCTCAACCCAATACCCAATAAGTTGCCAAATTAATCCTATCTCCAAACATCTCTCTTACCCATTCCTTTCTCTCCACTCACACAGCCTCTTCCCTAATTCGAGCCTCTCAAGCTAGCTACTGCAATATTTCCTAACTGGTCTCACTGCTGTCAGTCCTCTCACCATCACCCACATAGCTCCCAAATCAATATGTCTAGACAGACAAAGTCATTTTTCTCCCCTCTCCAAAATCTTAGGATCATAATAAATATAAGGCTAGAGGTGACCTTGGTCCAAGACCCAGATTTTTACAAATAAAGAAACCAAGGACAAAAAAGATTGTGACTTGCCACAGTCACAGAGGTAGTAAGTGCTGAGGTCAGATCTGACTCCCTATCCTTTCTAGGATAATGTACAAACTCCTCAGCCTAGCATTTCAAGCCCTCCCCAGCCTGGCTCTTTCCTAACTTTTCGGTCTTATTTCCCATTACTGTTTTTCACATGCCATCGGTTCCAGTCAAACTAGATTGCTAGTTATTTCCTACAAACAACATCTGCTTTCCCAAGGAGCAATTCACCTACATAGGGGTTCAAGGTACCCTGTAAAAGAACACCCAACTTAGCAGCTTACTTGCCAAAATAGTTAAAGGTTCAGCTCCACTGGCGTGGTGGGAAAAGCACTAGATTTTGAGCCAAAGGCCAAAGGTTCAGAATTTTGGCTCTATCATTATTTGACCTTGGGCATGTCACCTAACCTCTCAGAAGCTCAGGCTCCTCATCTGTAAAACAAAGGAATACCACTGATAACTAAGACTGATGATGAAGTAAGCTACCTATCCCTGGGGAGGACTGGGGGGAGAGGTGGTGATAGAATCAAGGTACTGAATGAGACATATATTTTTTTATATCAACTGTGTGTACTTTTCTACTGTTTTGCACATGAAAATGTTCTTTGTTTTTGGTGTTTATTAAATTCAAAATAAATAATTTTTTAAATGAGGGGATTGGAATAAATGACCTCTAAGTTCCCTTCTAGCTTTAAATGTCTTTTTTTTTTTTTTTGGCTAGGCAATGGGGTTAAGTGACCTGCCCAGGGTTACACAGCTAGTAAGTGTTATGTGTCTGAGGCCGGATTTGAACTCAGGTCCTCCTGAATCTAGGGCCAGTGCTCTATCCACTGCATCACCTAGCTGCCCCTCTGGCTTTAAATTTCTTATTGCATTTTTCACTGTTTAGCTACCCAAACTTCTTGGTGCTTAATAATAAAAGATGTGGCCAAGGCCACAGGAACATACACATAAAATTCTATTTTACATTCTGCTACTTTTTTTTTAATTGAAGAATTCCCAGCAATTTCAAAGCCCAGTAAAAGGAATTATGGTTCATTTTGTTGAAAGGGTTGTTTGGGGGAATGGGGAAGGAAAGGACCCATTTGTTGCAGCTTCTTAACTGTTTTTCCCTGAAAATTGATACAAGGTATATATCTCACTGTCTCCTTTATAAACAGCCCTTTTGTGAGATGGCACTTTTAATTTACACACGACAATTAGAACTCACATCCTGTGCTAATTAAAGTTTGAGGCCACTTAGCAAATTGCTGTAATTGTGCATACTCTAATATGATTTCCATCTCTTAAAGCAGATCTACACCCTGCAAATTTTGAGTGTCAACAACATTGTTCCTGGTTTATAAACGTTATGTTTTTGTTTTTGTTTTACATCTGCATCTTAGTTCCAGGTGGTTCATTTCCTTGTGCTCAGGGTGGGGCCTGAGTCAGAAATTTCCCCTGATTTTTTTTAATGGGTTTCTGCTTTGGCAGAACATTCAAATGATTTGAAGACTGATGAGACACTTGCACTTGCAGGCAAGTATCAAGATGGAAATAAAAGAAATAGGAGAACTGTATCTTCTGTCATTCTTCAAGGTATCTAGTGTATAGCCCCTATCATTAGTTGTTTTGAGCTAGAAAGATCTTCAGAGTTCATCTAATCACCCACTGCACGTTTTACAGAGGAAGAAGCCAAAATGATTTTCCAAGGTCATGCTAACTAGGACAGACTTAGGCATGGAATTCCAGTCACCTGTGACCCAGACCAAGGCTCTTTCCATTACAGTCCAATATGTCCCATGGTATGCTTCAAGGAACCTGATCTAACTTGAGATAGAAGCTCAGTTATAATCGCTCTGTTCTACTGTGGTCACTGGCATGATTATTGGCATCTTTGAGAAGAGGAGCAAGTTCCTGTTTTGTCTGAAGACAAAGTCAGTTATATATCCCAGGAAAATCCATATGCTATAACCCTAATGTACAGATCAACGCCAAAGGCTGATTAAATACCAAAAAGTCCATTTGAAAAGATAAACTTGGAATTTCATCAATTAAAAAAGGGGGTGAAGTGGATGGGGGAAGGGAACCACACCCTGCGATCTGACTGACAATAAGTTATAGACAGAGCAAGGGACGAAGTAAAGAAAATCTGGACTATGAGTTTATCAAATTCAGAGCATCCTAAAACCTAAAGCTCTTCCATAAGACAATAAAGAACATGGCGATTAATCCTGAGGATTAATTTCTAGACCACTAAGTAACATATTTCGCCCCAAAATCAATTCCTATAAACATGTAAGAGATTCCACAGTCCTAATACATAACAAATCATCCAACTGTCTCTCTCGGGGAAGGCAGGAGAAGACAGAGGAGTCCATGGTTGGTCTTTAAATGGCAGGTAGCTAAGAGCTGAACTTATGTATCAGGCTACTACTTCCATAAACAGCTATAGTCAAGGCAACCATCAAATCTTATACCATTGCGAGGTCCTCATCTACCTAACCTAGCAATCAGTAATTATGGGATGCCAGACAAGTACCTTCCCCTCTCTTAACCTTAGCTCCTGATTTTGTAAAAATGTACCTTTTATAGCACTAGCAGTTTTTGTTCTAAAGCAGAGTCAACAGTGGAAAGAGGCACTGGCTTTGTCATCACGACACAGCGGTTCAAATCCCAGCCCTGCCCCTTATTGCCAATGTGACCTTGGGTAAATCACCAACTGCCTGATGCTCAGTTTTCTCATACGTAAAATGAAGGGGTTGGAACTGACAACTTCTAAGATCCATTCCATCCCTAATATTCTATAATTCTGACAGTCCAGGATATTCTCTGGTCAGAAAAGGCACTAGGCCAGGATGAGGCAAACATAGAGCTCCGATAATCACTTCCCCACACACGCCCCATCCTCCTCCAACTCTAGATCGGAGCCAGTTCCATGAGGCAAATGTCCCGGAAGGCAGCGTTCCTTGCTGTAAATGGGGTGAATCCCTTTGTGGTAGGAGTCCTAACCAGAAGCTTCCAAGGAGATCGTCCACTGTCAGTAAAAGGTCATAAAAAAGGTAGGAGAATAGGTGTCCACAGTGAAAAGTCTCAGGCAACAGGGGATGGGAAAGAAAGGAAAACCTTACCACACGGTACTTGCTCTCCATCTCCCAGGAAATAAGGAAGTCTGAGGTGCCAAGGTATAAACCCAAATTCTCTGACTCCAAAGCCAGCACTCTTTCCACTACACTGGCTACATTCTCAAGGTATAACATCTGGCCTATCATACCAAAATGGAAAGGATTTTAGTTTAGACCCAGTGATCAACTCTGTCTTAGCAGACCAGCCTGGCTAATTTCAAAGAGAGTTATCCCTATGTGGGTGAATTTTTTGGTAACTATTCATGAAAATTGTCTGAGACACAAAAAGGTTGTGATCAGTATCCATGAAGAGAATACCATGACAATAAATTAAGGACCCTTGAAATAAGCCACACTCTTGTCCTTCCTAATAGTTCTGGTTTTCATCTAGGTCCCTTTCTCTTCTCTTGTTCAGATTCCCATTCTATCTTGCCCAGAATTGTACAATAGCCTCTTACCTAGTCTTTCTTGCTCCAATTTCTCCTCCTCCAATTCCCAATACCCCATCTTGCCCAATACATTTTAAAGATGCTTCTTTCACCATGTCCCTCTCTCCTTTACTGAAAAACCTTCAATGACTCTCAGAGTTCTAACCTGAGCTGTCTTTACAACTACGCTCAAACCATTTTCCCTCACTATTCAACTATGTAAATAAACCCTCAGCTCTAGCAAGACTAGTCTACTTAAACATACATGCACTCCCACCTTGGTAATTTATACCCCTCCCCTCCTCCCACCTGAAATGCCTTGAACCATCCCTGCCTATCTGAATCTTAGGCTTCCTTCAAAGCTCTGGTTAAGTCCCACACCTTCCCTTAAGCTTTTCCAACCCATAGTGACATCCTTTTTCTCAATTCATGGCACCTAACATCAATACATCTCTCTCACCCCTTTGTCACGTACTGCCTCATCAAAAATTTTTAGCTTTTTTTTTTCCATTTCCAAATATCTAATCGTTCCCTCTCCCCACCTCCACCTTGGCTATCTCCCTGTCTTCTCTCTGTCTCTTGTCTCCTGAAATCTAATCCTTTGCCAATACTCCAAGGCCCCTTTCAGCTCTAAATCCATGAAACCATGAAACTCCCTGCTGGCATCACAATCCTTTAGAATTGTCCCTTAGGAAATTCTAGCTCAACCTCAACCAAAACAGCTCATTATTACCTTCACCCTTCCAAATCCCACACTTGACCTTCTATATCTGACAAGGATACCATCATCCTCCCAGGTACCCTGTCCCTTCACTCACCCTCGCCCTCCACCTAAAATCAGCTGCCAAGCCTTGTCCACTCTTCCTCTGTATCTCTCAACTCTGCTTGCCCTCTCTAGTCACATCCCACAGAAATTCTCTCCTAGACAATTACAAGAGCCTCCTAATTGGTCTCCCTATTTTCAGTCTCTCCCTCTACTAGGCCATCCTTTACTCAAGTGCCAAAATAACCTTCCACACAACTCTAGGGAGTTTACAGTTTCATTGGAGACATATATAAACCTAGGGCAAGTAGGCGGTACAATGGACAGAGTGCTGGGCCTGGAATCAGAAAGACCTGAATTCAAGTCCAACCTTGGATACTTATCAGCTATGTAACCCTGCGCAAGTCACTTTAACTGATGCCTGCCTCGGTTTCCTCATCTGTAAAAATGGTGATAACAAAAGCACCTACTTGCCAGGGTTTTTGTAAGAATAAAATGAGATATTTGTAAAGCAGTCTATAAACTTTAAACTACTACATACAAGCTAGCTATTATTAATCTATTCATTGTATTCCCAGTACCCAACACAAAAACTGGCATACAGTAGGTGCTTATTAAATGGTTCTTCTAAATCCCTTAAGAACAGATAGTATATTACCCTCTCTTGTCTTTTACCCCAAACACCTAGCAAAGAAGTTCCCTAGCCACGAAGGCCCACTGAATCACTGAATGAACAAATCCCGTTCTTTTGGCACAGGACAATTAAGCTCGAAGAAAAGAGTTACAACAATCATCAACCAAAACTATTGAAAGAATGCTAGGGTGATAATCCATCTCTAAGTCCCTTCACTAAAAGGAAAGGAACAGATATGGCTTTTAGGGGGGAGTTGAGGTCATAAAGGCCATAAATTCTGGTTGCTATTTTCTAGCACCAAAAATAAAAAAAGAGAGGGCCTGCCCAACAGTGAATCTTCTGGGGTCAACACTGAATTTGGAAAGGAAACAATGTTCTAGTTATGGCTTTATTAAAATTTGTCCTTGACACACAAATTGGCCTCAGGCTGCCCACAAACACTAAGTTTCTTTTCTGTCTCCTAGACAGCAGCTAGCATTTTCTAAGGAGGCATCCGAACTTCCTCCTCCTTTTGCAATTCCAAAGAGCCCTGGTTTGAAAATGAAAACAGAAAAAGTGCCTCGGGCCTCATCTTAGCCAGTTTTGTTTATATTCTAATTTCCAAAGGTCAGCAAGTAAAAAAGATGATGGTCTATAATCACAAGATATAACAATAGGAACTCAGGTTTCGAAAGCCTCCAGCCTGAAAGTACATTCCTTATAACAGTCCAGTCAACCAGGATAGTTACACTCATTTGAGAAACAAAGTGACTTGGCCTAGGGTCAAATACCTAGAAAATGTCAGAGTTCACAAGATTACATAATCAAAGATTTGGAGCAGGAGATGGCCTTAAAGTCCACTCCTCTCATTTTACAGATGAGGAAACTGAGACCCAAGAAAAGCAAAATACCTTTGCCCAACGTCACACATGGAGCAGATAACACAGCCAGGATTTATAAAGCCAGTTCTCCTGTATTCCAAGTCACTCACTACTCTCTCCGTTCTCCACAAAATACCTACAGATAGACTGAGCAACAGAAAAGGCTACCTAAGCAAAACGTGCAAAAAGAAATCAGAGGAAGTCATTTCCCTACAAAATAGGTTCATCCCAAGAGCCACATCTGAAATCTGACTGGTCCTGCAACCACAGCTTGGCCAGTCACTGCTTTTCAACCACAAAAGCAATTCCTCTGCTCTTAATTCTCCTCAGCTCTTAAATAGCAACTACCCCCAAATTCTCAATGCCCTTGATGACACAGGATTTCTCACTTACCTTTTGATCGAGTAGAGATATCCATGCCCTCGACCACCTCCTGTTCTGCCTTTATCTCCTCTTCAGCCAAGCTGAAATACAGCAAATCATTTTCATGTTTAGACATGCCAAAAAAGAAAAAGACTAAAGGGGCCCAACTAATTTGACTTAAGACATCTTACACAGTACATCCCACCTTTAAACACTCACTTGATTTTTTAATGATTAGACTTGACTAGAAATTTATGAGGTTTTGTTTTGGTTTTCAAAATTATTCTATTAGTATTAGAGGCAGGCTTATTACGCTATTGATACTCAAAGTAAGTTTTCAGTCAACCCGTTTCCAGTACTACTCAGCAAGATACCATGTGTCCAATTGTTACAATGGAGCTTAGGGAGAGCAGTTTGCATGGGCCCTATAAAGAGCCTAGAAGCAGAGATTCCTGAAAACTGTTCTGCATAAAAGCATATCAATGCAAACTTGTATTTAATGGAGCCTTTCCTTAAGGAGCTTTAAGTGCTTCTAAGACATTAATTATCTAAACCTGACAACATCCCTCAGAGGGAAAGAACCGGAAAAAAAATAATAAATTAACAAAATGGGAAAATGTAGGTAACCTACAAGAAAGGAATGCCCTGTCTTAGGAATACCCAAGGAACCAGCTGTAGTTGTAAGGAATAGAACCTCCCAGTCCAGTGAAACTAGGAGGTAGTGATCAATATTCTTTCAAGCTGCGAGCAATTATCCTCTACCACCAAGCAAGAATAAGGAACAATTATTTGGAAGGGGGAGGGGAGGAGAGAGGCTAAGCGGCGTTCCTCCTCCTGGGCAGATTTCACTCCCATCCTCCCCTACTAAGCAGGTGCAAACAGCAGTAAACTGTCCCTCCTTTCTTTCCTCCTCCCCCTCCCCCATCTTTTCCTCTCCCTAATAATCCATTCTACCTCTCTCCTTCCCCAAATTATTCAGGGTTGATGAGGAAAGCAGGTGACTTCTTTTCTTCTCCACTTCAAGCCCTAAAACTACACAAAATATTTATTTCTTTTTTTATAGGTGCATATGGGCAAATTATTTAAGTACCAGTATTTTCATCCCCAGAAATTCATTTGGAAACTGAATAGTAAAACAGAATGTCAGAGCTGGAAGGGCCTTTAGAACACAGCCGAATGGCAGAGCTAGAAGAGAACTTTGAACATAGAACATAGTAAAAGATCATCGAGTTCAGTCACCTCATTTTACAAAGGAAAAAATATGAGACCCAAGGTCACACAGCTGGTGAATGGCAGAGCCAGGAATAGAACCTAGGTCTCTAGTTCTCTTTCTGTTACTCTGGGCAGCCTCTGATTTTTTTATTACAAGATCATATGCATCAGGTTTTGATTCAGCATTTTTTTAAAAAAAATTTTTAATACCTCAAAATGACAACACTGAAAAATTGCATTCTGAAGAAAATCAGACCCAGGGCAATCCCCTAACTAAGAGATACAAATCAGGATTAAGCTATCCTTTTTGTCTTGCAGCCAACTACACTGGAACTATATAGGATATACAAGGAAGGGGCCAAGGTTCAAATAATACAAGAACATAAGGCTGAAACAACATAAGGAGGAACTTCCTAATAATCAGAGCTGTCCAACAAAGGAATGGGCTGCCATGGGAAATAATGAACTAACTCTCCATCATCTCATGCTCTACAAGCAAACGTTGGCCTACCAGTCCAATCAGCTATGGAGGGAATTCCTAATTTGGGTAGCGATTAGACTAAATTATCCTTAAAGTGCCTTCTATCTCCTTGTTAGAAGGTCCTGTCCACCTTGAAGATTCTATAATCTAAGGTCCCTTCCAAGTCTTAGGATTCTGTGAATAAAGAGAGCCAACTCTATATATTCCCTCCCTCCAAGACATGGTCACCAGAAGACTGCATTGGACCAGATGAAGGTACCGAAGTGAAGAGACAATGTAGATAGAAGATAGGGAGAAAATTACCAAGAGGTCCCCACAGATCTAAGATTCAGGATTTTAGAATAGTGGACAGAAAAAAGAAAAGCTGGGGAAAAAGGAAGGACATTCTGAATCAAGTCTGAATTACAGTAACAAAGCTCTGTCCCACTCAGATTTTACCATCCCAATCATTACTTCATTTGTACATACCTGTGCTTCAAAGGATTTAATTACAAGTTATAAAATTCATGAACTCCCTTTTTATAAACAAGTGATTGATATGTTTTCCCAGATAGTTTTCAATGGAATGAAGCATCCTGGCTTCAACATAATATTACAGTTATGGTTGAGGATGATTTTCACATTAGTACTTTTTACCCTGCGTCCTAAGAACCAAAAAAATAAATATTCTACACTTGGAAATAAATTCACCCCCTGACATGTGGGCTTTGCAATCTGATGATTTACTTTCTTGCCTGAGGTGGCTGAAAATAAAATATAACCGATTTCTAGTGCTTCTAAAAGTACAAGACGGATAGATGGTTAATTTCAAAAAACAAAACAAAACGAGCAATTTCGACCTTTTCCTTAACAATTTTAGAATTTCTCCCACTAACATCCTATATGAAACACTAAACTCCTTGAAACTGATCAGATGTTTTGAATTACAGAACTTTTAGAGAACTATTTAACCAAAGCATGCCATAGTAGAAGAAATAATTGCACCAGTAAGAGTCATAACCATTTCAGCAGTGACAAAAAAAATTTTTTTTTCAAAGGTACATAGATGACAGAGAATGAATTCAAAAGAACAATAATTTGGCTTGTTTCAGCCCAAGAAAACTAGATATCCTAAGAAGGAATGCTGGTAAAAGGTTTAAAAATGCAACCTAGTTACCTAGTTGCTATCTGCAGCAGAGTTTAAAATAATCAGTTCTGGGTGGGGGAAAAAAAGTGAAGCTGTTCTACATATACCAGCATTAGTAATATCACCACAACCTTTCTTCTAGCAAAAGATAAGTACAATAATTCTGAAAACCATCTTTCTCAGAGAAAAACATTATTGTTTCAGATGGCAAATACATACATATTACATCAAAATAAATGGAGTGGTAGAACAACTACAGTTAAGGAAAACACTTGATTTACACCAACAATGACTAGGGAACAAAATTAGTCATTTGCATAGCCACATCTTAAGAGGCTTCCTTTTCTGCATCACTGCTCTCATTCTGGTTTCATGCTAAAGCACTATGGTCTTTTGGAAAATAACTATAAGCATCGTATCTGAATCTCTCGTAAGAATTCCCTAGAACCTGTCTCAATGCATCCTGCATCTCTGTGCATTCACACTGAGAACAGTTCAATTCTTTGAAAAGCAGGCTAAATGAATAGTATTTTTTTTAAAGGCAGTGGCATCTGAAATCGTGCTGTTATCACTCCTGCCATTAGCTGTACTGCACACATAATAGCCACTAACAACATGGTGGAGCTTTCTTTTCCCAATAGTGAGCTGCTGCTCCCTGGATAGAATAAACTGAAAAATAAAAACAAAGAAACAAAACAACCCCTGCTCAATAAGCTAACATTACTTTGTAATCTAGTTTTATGGGGAAGGAAAAGTGGAAGGAAATCAGTAGTAAGGAAAGGTGAAGAAAGATGAGAAGTCACTCATTTTTAGTCTAAAAGGAAAATTCACTATGAACTTATCTGACTTCTATTCAACAGTTTTTCTCCCTCAGAAATGGCATCACTGGTTTACCTTAACAGTCGTGACTTGGCTTGTGTATCTATCTCACAAACTGTTACATTTTTCAGACAATTTAAACAACAGTGCACAGTGCCAACAAATAAAGCCAGAAGCATTCAGTCCCTGCAATAACAACATTCATTACCCAATGCACAAGTATGACCATATCTAGACTTGCACCTTAACTTGCTGTAGCTACAAAGAGCAATTTTTTAAAAAGTTGCAGGTGAATTGCTGCACGTCTTAGGGACTGCTTTTAAGCCTTCTTGTTAATGATTCTGAGGAGCCCATGCAAGATGATAATTCCCAAGCATGTTCTCAACACATCTGAGGAATAAGGCACGTTTCCCACCCTTACCCCTCTTTGGACAGAAAATGCCTACATGCACACAATACCCAGATATTTCATTTCCCAAAATGCCCCCTATCACCTTGACATTTCACCAAGACTATCTGACAGATTTGGAAAGTCACCCCAACAAGCAAGCCCAAGATTTTGGTCCTCCCCCATGAGAATCACACTAATTCAAGGTCAAGATTTGTGCCCTCTGAAAGATCTTTGTTGTTCTTGTTGTTTTCCTTAAAAATACTAATTTCTCTATCTTCTCCCCAAGATAATTCCTTCCTCCATTCCCTCTAAATCACAAGAGTGAATAGTACATAAAAACTATGATTCTCAAAATCGGCAATTAATTGAAGTTGGGGTGAGGAGGAAAGATTAGCATGCCATGACTGAATAAATTGCAGCTTTGTATAAGCACTCACCTATTAACAGCCTCATACCCATCGGTAGCTATGCTACTCATGCAGGATTCTTAAAATGGCGTCTGGCAGCCCTGCAATGCCTCATTCCTGCACTCACTGTGGCTAAAATGGTAGCAGTTTATTCAATAAGTCTATCTCTCGTTTAAACAGCAATGCTATTTTCCAAGTCATCTTCTAAATCTCAGGAATGGGAAAAGAGGACCACAGGACTCCAGACAACCAAGCATTTAGCTAAGAACAGACAAATAATGACAAGGCAGTTTGTGAAGTCACAGGTTACTAAGGAAAGCCTGACCCCTCACCACGCAGCTGGGTGATGAAGCCTCTTGTTCTGAGCCCCTGAAAAAGCATAAATCCAGTTAAGGGGTTAAAAGGTTAGTAATTATATCAAGACTCCATGGCAAAAACTGTATGCAAAAGAAAATCAGGCAGGATCAGTACAACAGCAAATAGCCAAGAATTTTAAATGTGTACTGAAACGGTTCATTTCCTCCACAATGTACGTTAGAAAATAGCTCAGCATGCCAAAAGGAATAGTTAAATAGAAGTGTCTGATGTCCAGTCCATGGTCTGAAAAGCCACGCAAGCTAAGAGAGTCCTTAAACTGAGGCCCAGGCAAAATACACGGGTTTATTGCCATAAACCTCTGCAGAAGCCCACAAGAAGTTCTGAACCAATCACGCCTACAAAGAAATACTACATTTATAATATGTGTATATTATATGTTGTATACGGATGTATCAGGAATGTGAATGCAAAAAGGATGATGCTTGTTTTAATGCTGCTGATAAAATACTGACAGTTAATTAACAAATGGTGCTACAACAGTTAATGTTAAAAAGACACAATCTGAACCTGCAGCAAAGAGAAAAAATAATAATAAACGTGTCCATGCCCAGCATACTCACAAATTAGATTTTCGACAGTTCACTCAGAATTAACAGTATGTTTCTAAACCCAGTTTGGGGGCCAAACTCGTAGCCCAAGAGTGGATAATGCACAGATTACTGTTTCAGGGTTGAGAATGACCTCAACATTCTTTTATGTGGCTAGCTGGAACTCCAGGGTGACTGCTCTTAGCTCTAAAGGAGGAAAGAGGGCACTTCCCAAAGCCTGTCTCCCTAGCATTGCAGGGGTTGGGCAGCCTGCATGGGGACTGCCTGCCTTCCTGCTGCCAAAGCTGCAAGTCTCACTCACATGGCTACTACATGCTTGCTGGCCATTAAAGAAAATGGGGGTGGGGAATCAGGGATGAAGTGATGGTTGAAAAGGAAGAAAAATTGCAGCCTGGGTGAGCAACTGAAAGCCAAAAAGGCAAAGCCTTGTTTTAAAAAAGAGAAAGAAACAAGGAAGCAGGGGAAGAAAAAAAAGAAAGAAAACACTAATAGGAGTCTTTAATCTTTTTTTTTTAATACTAAATCTCCCTAGCGGAAAGGTGAAGCTCCCTGGGAATATGCCTTTCTCAATGTCAATAGAAGCATTAGGGAGATCCAATACTCAGATGCCAGAACCTCCTTTGCCACAGAAAGAGAAAGAAAACAAAGAGATCACGTATTTGAAGTGGTTTCTATGATAAACCTACCTTTTCCTTCTGGGTTTCTGTGTGACTATCACCACTTTTAAGAAGTGACTCATTTCCCCCAGCCCTATTCAGTGAAGCTCTGAACCAGTGTCTTCTCTGCTTAGGAAAGGGAGATGTTTTGTTTAATTTCAAACAACAAAGCTATTGTGTTCATCCCTAATTTATAATCCAGGAGGCCCTTTGTTTCTATCTTTCTACCCAAATCTTTAGGAAGCTAATTATAAAAGTGAGTGGACTTGGCACCAACTGGCTAATCATATTCAACCTGAGCAATTAGAATAACCCTTTTGGTAGAAAGTTTACAGAGTGAGTATGTACAATTAACTTCTAGTTCCACCAGAACATTGGCTATTTTCTGTGTAGCCTAATAAAACCGGTTACTTTTTTTTTCTCTGCAATGATCTCCACACTTAATCTTTCAGCTGCAGGAAATCACTCCTTTAACGTCCTGGGAGAGAAGAAATAAAAGCCAGTTTGCCTGAGTTTGTTTCTTACAGAGCAGGGCAGCCTGTACTGTACATGACACCCTCTCTAGCTGCTGCTTCTCACTCTCTAAACAGGACAACAGACAGGACATCATACCTTGACAAAGCACACCAAATATATGAAATTCTTCAGCTTGGTTTAGTTACTTTACTTAGATGGAACAAAGATGGTAGAAATTTCCAGAAGGGCCTCTCAGTCTAGCCACTGCAATTGTCAATCTTTAACCTACCCTCAGCAGCGATTGGTGAAAAGGCTGCTTGGAGAATCCTGATTGGGCTGCCCTGTGAGACAGCACTGCTGTCCCTACCTAGTCTCAGACATCTTGCTGCAATGCAGACATTTATTTTTTTTTTGTAAACTATCAAAGAATTCTATTTAAGTAATTAAAAATAGGAAACTTCAGCAGACTCACGATGCTGTGGTCTTAGTTCGAGGACAAGGACAGCTTGTTTGAGGCTGTAGACTTTAGTCAGCAGTGAGTCTGAGGCTGGATGTTTGAAACAGATCCTTTAACAAAACCTGTGGGAGCCATTTTAATGCAAGCTTTTCGATTACATCTCCCTTGCCCTAGCTTTCTTACATAAAACATACAGAATGTTAGTTAATGTTCAGCTCTCAAAATCCAACTGCTGGTCGCCATAGAGGCACATAGCTGTAATGTAGGTTCTAAGGATGGTGATGTGCCTTCAGATATCATTTGCATTTAGAGCAATTAGGTAAGAACAAAGAAAGCAGTTAAGTGTCTGAACTTACTTCTGTAATGTACTTGCTATGACTTTATGCATTGAAAAAATCATTCCAGAGCATAGCACTCTGTGCCCTTAACTTCCTTAAGATGCTGGTCTGTGTTTGAACATTCTTTTATCAACTTACAATCTGGTACATTTCTCCTCATTAAATGAGCTTTTCAGTTGGAGCTAAAGGTGTGGGTTGCAGGAAACTACAAAAAAAGGGGATTCTTTTATTCATTAAGTTGGCATGAAACAATAACTGATTACAAAGCAAGCATTTGCAAAGTCATACTGGATGGATCTCCAGACTAGAAATTTACAGAAGGAACTTCCTAGAGAAATTCTGGAGAGAGACACATTAAGCAATCTGTTTTTCCCCTGCAACTCCTAAGTACCCCATTAGCATAAGAAAAATGACCAAAAAAAAAACCAACCAACAACTGGGAAGAAACATGCATACATACAGATGTGTAGGTCCAAGTTGGAATAAAAGTACATAATCTGTTCAAGGTCAGTTGCTGAAGTAAAGGTGGTTTTGTCCTGATGGCATTTCACACTGCATATAACATCTTAAAACATAAGGAACAACATAAGCCCCATTCCAATGTTTAAGAGGAAGATAACTGCTGAGGACTAAAACTTTCATTACATCTCATAAGCAAGAAGAACTACTATAGTGAGCTCTAACCTCCATACACATCAATTAAGGGTCTAGTAACACAGTTAAGTGGAACATTTTTTTTTGCTGGCCGGGGGTAAACAGGAAGTATAAGCTTCAATCTTAGCAGCAGGTTATCAAAAAAACAACAGTGTACTCAAACTAACACAGTTTACATGCACAAGTCTCTTAAAAACAGATACTGTTCAATGCTCTTCATTTGTGCCTAGCCCCCAACAGTGCCCTCCTCACCTGCTGCACTAACTACCCCCCCCTGTTAAAATTCAAAAATGTTTTGAAAACTATTAAAAATGTCCACATCCCAGGGCACTGCTTACTTACCAACCAGGGTGCAAGCAACCGTCTCATTTTTCCAGTTAAGAAGACAGAACCAGGCTGGCAGATTTGGGAATTGATCAAAAAGGAAATTTTTGAAAGAGTTACGTAGTATTAAAAACACACAGACACACACACATACATACATACTCAACAACATGTAATGCAGTCTGTCATGAGCCACACATGATTTTCTTCCTCTGCCCTCCACAGCACAGGGCTGAGGAGGATAGAGTGGGGGGGAGGGGGGGAGAAGAGAAGCAAAGATAAAAAGATACATTATTCCACTTAATCATGCAAGAGAAGAAGGCTAAGGATTTTTTTTAATAAGTCATTCCTTCAGATTTATTACTTTATTACTGCATGCTGTTGTTGTCTATTCCCACCCCCTGCCCCTACCCCCTTAGAAAACTCTCCAAAGACCAGAAGGAAGACTTTTTAGAAACATTTTGTCTCCAGGCTGCTCTTCAGAAGGAGCACACACTGTTGGACTGTAAGGAAGGAAACATCTGATAACCCATTTCAAGTTAAGATGCACTGTATTACAGAAAGGATGAAGCACACCAAACACCTAGGCCCAATTGTTAAAATCTGTCATTAGCCCTTTCTGCTGAGGGGCAAGGTTTCTCCCCAAGCCCAGATTCTCATAGGCAGAAGTGAGTTTAGCTGTTCCTTACCCAGTTTGGAAAGGTAAACTTGCCTGGTCTGCTGTCTGCCTTCCTAGGCTCCCTGTAGGGCAGTTCAATGCATCTGCTCCCTTACCTTCCATTTTCTTCCCTAGCAGGCATGTGAGCCAGAGACAATAGTACAGTCACACTGCTCAGAGAGAGAAAGCTTCTTTGGAACACCAGGACCTGGAGACAGCCTAAAGAAGCCCCATCCCCTGGTGAAAGAGGAGGTCTGCCAAGGTTTGGCCAGTTTGAAAAATAAAGCTATGGCTAATGGCTACTGACCATGTGACCCAAGAAAGCACATTTAAACAGTTGCAACTTAATAAAGTGCTGTGGGGTGAGTTTTGCTCGACAAATCCCAGAGAATCAAACTGTTAACCCACAATTCATATGTCTCAGAGAAAAAAAAATGGTAAAAAGTAAGGCTTACCTCTGTGGATGCATTGTTAACACAGTGTTATGTCAATACTTATAAAACATGGAGGACAGGCACTAGAACTCACACAGAAAGGGTTTGGCACTTCAGCTTGATGATCGGGCTTCCTAATAAAAGCTAATCCTGGATTGGCTCCTTCGGTAAATCTGAATGTAAAGCTTCAGGGGATTGGCTGAAACACTTCCTGAGCGATTATCTTTGTGCAGCCCTGGTGAGCAGGAGCCATCCTGTGCATAGAAAAAGACAGGCTAAGCTAGGCCTTTTTCAGCAAGGGAAACTTAGGAAAGCAGCCCCCGAAAGAACTTCCTCCACACCCTGAATCGATTTCTGAGCAGAGGAAAGAGCCTTCAGTCAGCCTGCCCAAATCCTGAGCTCGGGTAGCTGGGATTAGCACTGCTCCTGAGAGGTGTTCTGAGAGCCTTGAAGCCTTCCCAGCTCCCAGACAGACACAGGCAGCTCTTCTTTCAGGGAGGAAAACTCCTGGCAGTTTCTGCAACTAACAGACTTACTGAAGTCTGCCCTCCGAGTCAGGGGGGACTTTAGGGAATGGGGGAGAAAGGGGAGAAATCCCAAGAGGCATGCTCCACGAGAGCTACAGAAAGGGGACAGACCTGGCACCACACAAAACGGGCATTCCCCATAACCATTGCTTGTCAGTAATACAAGTATTCTGTATTTGTATGATTACAACACCACCCCCCTCAGCCTGATGCTAGGGAGCCAGCCCTCTCCCCCCCCCCCCCCCCCGCAGGAACCCCTGCTGAGTGGGAGAGCTGGCCCACAGCGCCAAGTGGTTAAAATGGTCATGTGGTTAGAGTTTTACAAGCCATCTCAACAACATGGGGGGAAAAGTACACATTTCAAATAGCAAGGAGGTGCAGTCTGCTGGGCCAGAGTGCCCTGGGGTCTATCCCCTCTTTGTTAATGCAGTGAGGAATAACTAGGTTTGTGGCTCTCACACCAGATGCCTGAATTCACCAACTTCTTCTCCCCTCCCCCCACCCCTGAGGCCTGCTAAACCTGTCAGTTAAACAAAAATCCTGACTTCCGTCTCAGCCTGCTCTGGCTACAGCTTCCTGCCTATTAACCCCCTCACATTCAATCCCATTGGAAAAAAAAAAAAGTAGGCCCAGAAAGAGGACAACTGTGTGGATTTCAGGACCTGTGGAAAAATACTCGGCGCAGAGCTGCATCATTTCACAGGGAGCTAGCTGAAAACCTCCAGTGGCTGGGGCAGGGAAGCCTGGAGCCAGGGAAGCCATCTGAATGAGAACAGAGGAAGATGTAAAAAATTAGCTAGGGGAAAAAAGCGTCCAGCACAGCCCTGGGCTTTCCTTATGATAGTGAGAGATGTGGCTGGTTCTTTACACTGAACACAGAGAATCCAAGCCACTGGCTAACCCAATCCCGAGCAGAACAATGAGCTTTTTAAAAGACAGAGAGAGAGAGGGAGAGAGAGAGAGAGAGAGAGAGAGAGAGAGAGAGAGAGAGAGAGAGAGAGAGAGAGAGAGAGAGAGTGAGTCTGTGTGTCTGTGTGTTGTCTATGTGTTTAAACAGAATCATGACAACTGGCCTTTTTCTCCCTTGAGGCAGGTGGGGCAGTTATTTAAATGTGTTGCCCCACCTGGATAGCCGGTAGGGGAAAGAGCATTTCCTGGATTGGGAATTGGGAAACCTGGGTTTGAACCCCAGCTTTGCTCCTCTGGACCTGAGTAAGCTTGGCCAAGTCATTTCTTCCTTCTCTTTTAAGGATCCTCCTCTGTCAAATAAACTCATAGTTCCTTACAGTTTACTTTCCTAAGATCCTATTCTCCCATCATCTTTGGGGGCTCAGGAAGATATTAATCACTTTCCTAAAGGCTTCTCATAATCCCAGAGATTCCAAAAGCATTATAAAATCTTTCCCTATGTTTTCTCCCAAAACCTCCTTTGTGATTTCCTAGGATCTCATTCTCCCTTCATCGTTGGGGGCTTACTCCCAGGAAGATATTCACCATTTTCCCAAAGGCATCTCATAATCCCAGCGATTCCAAAAGCATTACAAAATCCTTCCCTGTGTTTTCTCCCCAAACCTCCTTTGCGATTTCCCAGCATGGGCCACCCGGAGAAGGAAGTGTCAGGTTCCAGCAGGAGGATCTTAAAACGACCAGAAAGGTTTCTGTTGTGTTGTTGCTGTTGTTAAGACACTACTTAAATAAGATTTAAGCGGCAACCTGAAACAAGAGAAGCTAAACAAACATGATTCTTCTGAGGCTCAAGCAGAGCTCCAGAGGAAGTTCTACCATATGCCAGGAGGCTGAAATCATGGGGCAATAAAAGTCTCTTTAAGCTCTGAGATGTAGGTTTCGTTGTTCCTCATTCTTCCACAAAGAAAATGGAGACATGATAGCTAGTTCTCTCTGCCAGCCACATGGGCAACGCACCCCCTTCCTCGATCACTCGCTGAGGATATATAAATTCACGTCCGTGGACTTGAAGGGACAGGTTTAATAATACAGGCAAAATCAAAACACACACACTAGATTATATGAATTGGGCCTTGCTCTCTGAAACAAGGGGACGGCCCTTGTCTTTCTCAGAATACAAAGGGCAATGCCAGTGGAGGCACAGCATTGCCCTCTACCCCCAAGTTACACGTTTATAAATGGGTAGGCTGGGAGAGGTTGGATTCCTGAGCCCCACTACTCAATACAGCACCAAAATACCAAGACACAAACAGGGAGTTCCTACCTGGGGAAGGGAAAAGGACTAATAGAATTTGGTAGGATGCTTGGCAAAGGCAGCAGGGTAGATATTATTGTCACTACTTTACAGATGAGGAAACTTGAGGCCAAGGGAAGTGAAATTACTCGCCCAGAGTCAGAGCCAAATCTAAGAGTTTTAACTACACGGCTGAAGTACGGGTTAAATTTTCCTAGGCTGGGCTGGGCTGGCCTGGAAATTCACACTGTACCACGGATGTAACACTGTTACCATGGGGAGAGGCATTCTGAATTTTAAAACTACCGGCTCACAAAGGAATTTTGGAGACATGAGGGTTTGTAAATCCGATGAGTGCTATATGATGGAAAGGGAGAGCATTTTGGTATCTAAGCAGGAAATTAAAATGGTTCAATTATGCCAGTGGATTTTAACCCGAGGGCTGTTCCTTGCATAAGCAGTCTCTCCTCCTCTGCCCAGTGCAAATGTTTTCTGGGGCAAAGAACACAACCAGGCTGGAGGTGTGCTCTGTTTCAGAAGTGCTATTAACATTGAGGGAGCTATTAGGTTATCTAGAAAACAGCTGGACTGGCTGAAAAAGGAACCATACAGTCAAGTACAGAGGGAATAACACTATCAAAAGGCATAAAAATCTAACCAGGCACTTAAAGCTATTTTCTTTTTTGGAGTTAAATCATGGAAAAGAGCCGGAAGTGACCTTGGAGCAAAGAATACAGAATGTCAGAGCAGGATAGGGCTTCAGAAAATGGAAGGCCAGACAGAACTGGAAGAAACCTCAAAACAGAGAATATCAGAACAGGAAGGGGCTTCTGAAAAATAAGGCCTGAGCTGGAAGAGACTTTCAAATATAGAATGTCAGAACTTGGCAAGACTTTAAAACACAGAAAATGGAATGTCAGGGAAGGAAGAGGCCTTAGAACACAGAACATCAGAGCAGGAAGGAACCTTAGATAGTCAGAGAGCATGCAAGGACCTTAGGCACATAAAAGGCTTCATTCTGCCTGCAAGGGTAAAAGGAAAAACTTGAAGACAAAGAGCACCCTTTTCTTCATCCCTCCAATCTGGATTCCAGTTTCTCCATAACCTAAAAGAAATTTGTCCCATTTCTGTGTGCCTGTTAGGAAACTGGTGCAAGTTCAAACAAGCACAGAGAATGAAGATGTTTGGAAACTGTGCACTAAACAAAACTGAACGTATGGTATCTCTTTTACATTTCCAGGATAGGAACCTGAGTTTGAGGAAACATGGCTACCAAAAACTGGCAGAGTGCGGGCTCTTGGGAGTTCTGGGGAAAGGACAGGTCCACACAGAACCTTATCTGCCAAACCTCTCTCGGGCAGCTGAGATCTAGCAAACAGTGGCCAGCTAAAAGGAATTCTAAGGCCTCTGGCCACTAGCCAGCCACATGACGTCGGCAACACAAGACCCATAAAACCTGCTTGCTCTCAGCAATAGTTCCTTATTCCACAAATGAAAATAAACACATTTTTGGTTATCTGTCTCAGTTTAACAACATGAGTTTGTTATTTGAAGGAGAGACTTTTAAGTATTTTGTTCTTTAAAATTTCAGTTAAATCAAGCTGGAATTTGAAAAGCAACCACAGTTACGTAAAAGCTCTATATCTATCCTTTGCAAAGGTATAATTCTGTCAAGATATGAATAAAGAAACTAGAACATGTCACCACTGTAAAGGAAGTTAATCACCTACATTTTTCCCCCCAGGGGACGGAGACAGCATGGTGCAAACTATCTCAAATGCAACAGAGTCATAGGACTAAGTAGGAATCAAGAGACCGCAGTTCTGTTTCCACATCTTCCATTAACTATCTGTGTGACCTTGGGCAAGTCATGGGGGGGGTGGGGGAGAGGGGAGGAATAAGTGGGAAGAACTAAATCATGTCTAAAGCCTTTCCAGCACTAAGACTGAATTTGGTAGAAACTGGTTGAAAGTGCAGGATTTGATCTAGTGTTAAGAGAAAAAAGAAATCTGGAAACTTGAAAGCATGTGAGTGGATGGAAGGTCAGGCAGACTCTCAAGAAATCAAGATAGTTCAGAGGGCATTCAGAGGAAGGGGGCCGTTTAACGAAGAAACAAAGAAAGAAAAGGAAAGGAACTGACCTAAAGCCATTAAATGATAATAGCCCCATTTACAATAGTGCTTTGTTTTGTTTGTTAGGCAATGGGGTTAAGTGACTTGCCCAGGGTCACATATCTAATAAGTGTCAAATGGCCAGGCCAAATTTGAACTCAGGTCTTCCTGACTCCAAGGCTGGAATTCTATCCAGTGCACCACCTAGCTGCCCCTTGTAACAGTGCTTTACGATTTGCAAAGATCTTTGCCTATAAAATCTCAAGTGATTCCCCCAAATAACCCAATAAAGTAGAGAAGATTATTACTGTCATTTCACCTTACAGGGAAACTGAAGCCCAAGTAACTCATCCAAGACCACACAGGCAATGTCAGGAGGGCTTCAAAATCAGGTCTTCCAGTTACAAGGCCAGCATTCAGTCAACTGCTCCAAACAGATAATAATAATTCTATGATAATCAATAACAGATCATATTAATATAGTGCTTTAAGGTTTCCACAACACTTTGATCCTCACAGGCTCATCTATAAAGTAAATGATGACGTGACCACTAAGGTCCCTTCCAGCTATCAATCTATAATTCTATAATTCCATAAATAACACCGGGAAGGAAGAGTTATTATTATAATAATAAAGAATAAGGAAAGAGACAAGGAAAATGAAACATAGAGAGTGATTTGTCTAGGGTCTCGAAGTGGGCCTTGAGCCCAGGTCTTCCTGCCTCTCAGCCTAACAATTCCTGCTCCATTATCTCCATTTAGAAGTTACTGATGTCACGGTTTTCTTCCACTGCAAAGGACAAACAACAGCTCAGGAACGAAACCCATCCTGCTGGACTTGTCAGAACTACAAAAACAGAATAACAAGTCCCCAATAACACCTGGCTTAGAGCTTGGTACAAGATGTGAAATGCATTAGAAGGTTTACACCAACAAGAGCTCCCTAGGATCCACAAGGAAAAGGCCATCACCCAGGTACTAGATCAGAGGAGGGTTCTCTGAAGTTTCCTGGTATTTGAGGTCTACTTCAAGATGGGTAGGAATCCAGCAGGTAAAAGGCTGGAGGGGAGATAAGAATGACTTTCCATACTTAAAAAAAGAAACAAGGAGGCAAAGAAACAGGAAAACACAGGGCTTTTCCAAGGAGACAGAATAGGTCAACACAGCTGCTGCAGCTGTTGTTTCTCCTTCTTTTTCCAAGAGGACCATGACATGGAGGAGGTGCTGCCATGACATTGCAAGTGAACTGGATTTAAGTGAGGCAGGGCTGTGCAAAAGTTACCAGCCTGACTTTCTCCTCCAAAGCCAGCTGGGTCCAGTGGTCAGATAAAGATCAGGACGACTGGAGATGGCCCAGGATGCTCTGGGAGACCTTGGCCTTATCAAGCTAAGGTCTTTAAGGGGTCTCAGTTTGACTGAGGCTGTGCCCATTCATGAGTAAATGATTAAGGCTAGGTAAGAAATGAGGCAAAGAATTGTCTCTTTTACCTAGTCAAAAAAACGAAAAAAAAATCAATCTAGCAGGGGAGGACCCTCAGGGTTTCTGGCCAAAACAGAAACAACTGCTATTTACATTCACTCAGAGCCAATCAGGGCCCAAACAAAGACCAAGTGGGGCTTGGCCAAGTCACCACACCTAGAGTGAAGGTGAATGAAGGGGAATAATACATGATAAGGCTAGAATAGAATGGCAGTACCCTGGTATAGAGGGCTTTGAATCCCTGGCAAAGGAGTTTGGTCCCTACTTGGGGAACTATATATAGACTCACTGAAGAGTTTTAATTAGAAATGGTGACGTGATAACAAATCATAGTTTCATGGCACTCTCAGGTTTGCAAAGTGCTTTTTTTTTCCCCTCAAGACAACACGGTATTGTACACAAAGTATTATTATGCCTATTTACAGATGAGACAAGGGAAGCTCTAAGTGGTTGCAACTCATCTAAGGTCACACAGCTAGCAAAGCGTCAAAGCAAAGATTAGAACCCAGGTCTCTACTGACTCCAAGTCAGATTTTTTGCCACTAAACAACAACACATAAGGAAGATTAAGTTGAAAGGATTATTAGAAGCAGCCTCTTTGGAGGCTTTTACAATAGCTAGCAGACATGAAGAGGACCTTGATTAGTTTTATGGAAGTAGAAACAGAGAGAAGATCAGAAAACAGAATTGTCAGCATTTGGTTACATTGGACATGAAAAGTGAGGAGGGAGGAGGAGTCAAAGATTTAACTCAATTAAATTCATCACAATAGGTGGGGGAAATACAAACACAAAAATTAAACACACCCTCTCCAGGAACTGATTTAGGGAAACAACATGTATACTTTTAAGTAAATTCCAAAGGACAGGGGGAACTAGGTCTGTGATTTCACTGACCTAGGGAGCTCACAGGTAAAGAAACCCTCTGTCAGGGCAGCCTGGAAGACAGTCCCTCCTCATCTTTCCACCCCCTCCCAGCTTCTCTGCCTTCCTTCCAGTCTCAGCTAAAATCCCACCTTGTAGGAGAAGCTAATCCCAATCCTCCTTAATCTTAGTGCCTTCTTTCTGAGACTACCACCCCCAGAAGGATCCTGTATATATCGTTTGCACATAGTTCTTTGCTCGTAGTCTCTCCCATTAGACTGTGAGCTCCTTGAGGGCAGGAACTGTGGGGTTTTGCTGCCTTTTTTCCCTCCTTTCTATCCTCAACACTTAGCACAGGGCCAGACATATAGTATGCAATTAGTTGCTAATTTGATTGGGTGATTTCTCGGCAATTTAGAGTCTTAGACTGTCGCCTAGAAGGGCACTAACAATTTAAGCAACTTGCCCAGGCTTACTTAACCCAGTATGTGTCCCAGACAAAACTTGAACTCAGATCTTCTGGTCAGTTCTAGATCCTGTATACCACAGGCATCAAACACTGGCTGCATTGCAGCCTGCAACGCCCAGAAGCTGGCAAAACCAGATTAAAATGTAAATGGGAAATATTTAACAAAATAAAAAATAAAATAGGACATGTTTTTGTGTCAATTAGTTGTATGACCCCAATTGGGTTTTCTCGGCAAAGATACTGAAGTGGTTTACCACTTTCTTCTCCAGTTCATTTTACATAGGAGAAACAGAGGCAAACAGGGTTAAGTGACTTGCCCAAGGTCACACAGGTAGTAAGTGTCTGGGACAGGATTTGAACTCAGGTCCTCCAGACTCCAGGGTGGGCACTTTCCCATAACTTCCCATACAATAGAACAAAGAAAATGTCTACATGTAGTTTCCTAAGTCAGCTTGAGAGCTGTGGAATTCCTTAAGTTCTGTTTGGTGGTTCTTATTTCTATTTGAAGTTGACACCACTGCTCTAGACCACGTGGCCTCATATAAACACAGAGCAACTGAGGGGAGGCAGGGCAGGGCAGGACAGAGAGGCAGGCACCGGCCACCAGGGGAATCAGGAAGTCACTCTTGGAGGAAAGAGTACTTGAACTGAGGCATGAAAGGAAATGGGGCAAGGGTTCTGAGAGGCAGAAATGAGCCAGAAGAGCACTATTAGGCATGGGGAAGAGACTGTGCAAAAACACAGACATGGCAGATGAATGTTATAATAGAAGAGAAAACAAATGGCCAGAGGATAGAGGATACCCTTTAGGGAAAGAAAGTAATATGTAAACAATCTGGAAAAATAGGTTGGAGCCAAATTGAGAAGGGCTTTAAACGCCAAAAAGAAGAGTTAATCTCTTATCCAAAGGGGTACAGGGAGCCAATGAAGCTTCTATAGCAAGAAAAATGATATATGGTCAAGCTCGTGCTTTAGGAATGTAAATGTATGATATATTTATCATATTATATTAATTTATAATATTATATATATATTTGTGTATGTATATATATCCCTATATAGACAGATATAGATAGATCTATATCTATCTGTATCTATCTATCTATCTATCTATCTATCTATATGGCAGCAATCAGCACGGTCCAGAAGGCTATCACAAGGGTAGAGACAGAAAGGTGGTGAACTAGAAAGAAATAAGGATGTTAGCAGGACAGGCTGGGTTTTACAACAGACAAGAAGCATTTATGGGGGAGGGGAAGAATTAATTCTTTTGCTGACATGCTGAGTTTGAGATGGCTACGTGACTAGGGGACGACCAGGCAGGAAAATCCAGCAAGTGATAGAGGGCTGGATATGTCAATAAAACAATAACCTTAAGGTTTTAAACACAAGACAACAAGTGAAAGATAGCCCCACGGAAAGAAATAATGAAGTCAGAAGGAAGATTAAGCACAAATCATTCCATCTCATTCAAAGAGCCACCTGTCCTCTATGGTGAGATACCTAGGTTGCCAAATCTTGCCATTCTGTGACCCTGGGCAAGTCACTTTCCCACACTGGGCCTGCTTCCTCATCTTTCATCTATAAATTAGAATTTCTTCTCAATCAACACTTAAAAGGTAGCGTGATGCAGTGGAAAGAGACTAGATTTCAAGTCGGAGGACCTGTGTTCAGATCCTGATTTTGCTAGTAATTATAGTAATTACCTGTGTGACTTTGGAGAAGTCATTTAAACTCTCTTGGGCTTTAGTTTCCTCATATATAAAATGAGAAAAATGGACTAGGTAGCTTCAACCAGGTGATACAATGGGCAGAACAATGGACTTGGAGCCAGGAAGACCCGAGTTCAAATCCCATCTTAGACACTCATTACGTGACCCTACACAAATCACTTAATCTGTTTGCCTCAGTTTCCTCAACTGTAAAACAGGGATAAAAACAGCACCTACCCTTATCACAACGGTACTATTATGATTAAATTATATAATATTTGTAAAGTACCATCTGGCACATGGTAAGCACGATATAAATGCTTATTCCCTTCCCTTCTGACTTTTCTTCCAATTCTAAATCTATGATCCTTTTACTCTAAATATTCAAGATATAGATGTAATGATACCACCCAAAAACCCCCAACCCGAATCCCTGCAAATTTCCTTCCAGAGGCCCCATTCTTCTGACTGACGACTCCCCAAAATTTACTATAGTGCCTAGAACATAGTAAACGTTTAGTGTTTTCTTTATCTATTTAACCATCCTCTTCTTTATAGCCCCACTAAGACCCTTCAGATTCAGGTAATCGTCATTGTTGTCATCCTTGTTGAGTCCTTTCAGTCCTGTCCTACTCTTCATGACCCCATTTGGAGTTTTCTTGGTAAAGACACAGAATGGTTTGCCATTTCCTTCTCCAGTCCATTTTCCAGATGAGGAAGCTGAGGGAAACAGGGTTAAGTGACTCGCTCAGGGTCACACAGCTAGTAAATATCTGAACCCGAATTTGAAGTCTTGCTGATTCCAAGCCCAGTATCGTATCCACTGAGCCACCTGTCCAATTATTACCTAGACAACTTCAATAGCTTCTTAATTGGTCTCTGTTTCTAGTCAACTCTCCCCCAACCAATTCACCTAACATTGGATAGCTGGTCTGAGCTTCCTCAAATACAGCTAAAATCATGTCCCTCTCCTGCCCCAAACCTTTCCGTGTCTCTCCACTCCCTCTCATGTCCAAATTCATTAACGCAGCAATCACAGCCCTCTACAGTCTGGCTCCAACCTATCTTTCTAGCATTATTTCACAACATTCCCCTTTGTGTAGCCTAATGCTGCAGCCAAACAAACTACCACTAAATTCCCTTGACCTGCAGTATAATGCCCTCTCCATCCCTGCCTGTTCAAATTCTTCCCCCTCTCCCTTTAAGGCATCCAACTTAAAACTCAAATGTTACTTCCTTCATAAAACCTGACACACATAACCAGAAGTGTTATTTTTCCATCCTAAACCCCAAGACGTACCTTATCGTGTTCTATCCAACCAGTCATTTATTTGATGCAACTACTATGTGGCAGGCACTGTGCTAGGTGATAGAGACAGAAAAAAATAAAACAATCCCTGCCTTCAAAGGGGGCTTCCAAGGGGATATGTTTATGTACAATATGTACATAGATAAGTATAGACAGAAGAATGCCAAGTAATCTGAGGAAGGAAGGTACTAGAAAGTATAAGAATCAAGAAGGGTTTTCTAAAGTCGGTGCTTTTGGGGCAGCTAGATGGCGCAGTGGATAGAGCACCAACCCTGAAGTCAGGAGGACCTGAGTTCAAATGTGGCCTCAGACACTCAACACTTACTAGCTGTGTGACCCTGGGCAAGTCACTTAACCTTGACTGCCTCACCAAACAGCAAAAACAACAACAAAAAAGGAGCTTCAGTGATTCCCTTACGCCCTTAGGATAAAATATAAACTCCCCTGTTTGTTTGGATTTAAGGCCTTTCACAATCTGGCTCCAAATATCTTTTCAAGAGATTGCACGTTATTCCCCCTCCTATATGCTACACTCCAGCCAAACCACCCTGTTTATTTTTTACCACACGCGATATTCCATCTCCCTCCTCTTTCTCTGTACAGGCTGTCCCCATGCCTGGAAAGTTCTGCCCCTCCTCACATCTGCCTTTTGGAATATCTAGCTTCCTTTAAAGTACAGCTTGGATAAGTTAGACAGTCAACAAGCATCTACTAGACTTCCATTCGTGCCAAGAGCTTTACTAACTACTAGAGACACGAAGAAAGGCAAAAACATGACCCCTGCCCTCAAGGAGTTCACATTCAAATGTGAGGAATGACTAGCTATGTATGTGAGTGTAAATGGGAAGTAATCTCAGAGAAAAGGTACTAGCAGTAGTGAGGGACAGCAAAGGGAATAAAAAAGGCTTTTTCAGATGGCAGGATTTCAACCGAGTCTGGAAGGAAGCCGGAGAAGCCAGGAGGCGGAGATGAGGAAGAGCATTTGATATGAGGCCCTGGGGACAGACTGTGAAAAGGCCTGGAAGGAGAAGATGGGGTATCATGGTTGAGGAATATCACGGAAACCAGTTTTGCTGTATCAAAGAGGACTTGGAGAAGAATAAATGTTCAGAAGACTGTAAAGGTAGAAAGGACCAGGCAATGAAGGACTACAAAAGCCAAACAGATTGTATATTTGATCCTGGAGGCCGCAGGGAGTCACTGGAATTTACTGAGCAAAGAGGTGACATGGTCAGTCTTGCACTTTAGGAAGATCACTTCAGCACTTGAGTGGAAGATGGACTGAGTGGGGAGATACTCTGAGGCAGAGAGACCAAATAGCAGCCTGTTTGTTCATCAGACTACTGAAGGAGATCAGGCATGAAGTGATGAGAGCCAGTATCAGGGTGGTGGCTGTATGAGTAGAGAAGAGACACATATAAGAGATGCTATGAAGTTGGAAACTACAAGAGTTAGCAACAGATTGGGTATGTGGCATGAGTGCAAGTGATGGGTTAAATATGACGCCAAAGTTGTAAGACTTGGGAACTGGGATGGTAGTGCCATTGATTGACAGAAACAGGAAGCTGGGAAGAGAAGAGGACTTGGTAGGAAAGCTAATGAGTTCTGAGTTCTATTTTGGACATGTTGAGTTCAGGATGTCTACAGGATATCCAATTTGAGATGTCTAATAGGCAGTTGTGCCAGCCTAGAAGTCCAGAGAGAGGTTAGGGCTAGATAAACCTAACTAAGGAACACCTATATAAAGATGATAACTGAATCAATGGGAGTTTATGAGATTACCAATTGATATAGTATAGTGATAGAGAAAAGGGACCAGGACATAGGCTTGAAGAACACCCATAGTTAGTGGAAATGACGTGGAAAATCCAACATAGAAGAATGACACAGGCAGGATAGGACAAGAATCAAGAGAGAACAGTGTCCAGAAAACTTGGAGAAGAGAAAGTATATAGGAGAAAAGGAGATCAACAATATTAAAAGCTTCAGAGAGGTCAAGAAGGATGAAGACTGAGAAAAGACCATTCAATCTGGCAATGAAGACATCCTTGGTAACTTTGGAGAAATCAGTTTCAGTTGAATGATAAGGTTGATGGCTAATCTATGGGGAATTAGAAGAGAATGAAAGAAGAGGGAGTAGAATTGACAATTGTAGATGGCTTTCTCAAAGAGTTTAGCTTTCCACTTCCTTTCCCCAGAAATAATCATACATTTATCCTTTATACATTTCATATGTGTGTGTGTGCATATATGTGTGTGTATATATACATTTATGTATGTATGTATATGTGTATGTATGTATGTATGTATGTATGTACATATGTATGTATATATATGTGTCTGTACAAAAAACATTTTGTTTCCCCTACAATGGAATGTTAAGCTACTTAAGGGCAGAGATGGTTACATTTTTGTTTTGAATACCTATCTAACACAGCTCCTAACAGTGCCCAGAGCATGGCAAGCAGTCATTATCTGATGAAAAGAAAATTCTAAAGAATTGGTGGATCAAAGAACAAATCAAAGGAACAATAGATAATTCCATTAAAAATGCCAACCATAAAAAGGCATACCAAAATTGGGGAATGTAGCCAAAGCAGTCTCAGGGGGAAATTTGTATCTCTAAATATTTTCACTGACAGAAGGAAGTAGTAAGGGGCAGCTAGGTGGCGCAGTGGATAGAGCACAGACCCTGGAGTCAGGAGGACCTGAGTTCAAATCCAGCCTCAGACATTTGACATTTACTAGCTGTGTGACTCTGGGCAAGTCACTTAACCCCATTGCTTAGCCCCCCCAAAAAAACAAACAAAAAAACCGGAAAGAAGTAGTATGCAGCCTAGAAAATAAACAAATTTTGGTAAACCAAATTAAACACTAAAATTGTGAAAAGTAATTATTAATAACCAATATCTTGGAGATTCAGAGCTCCCTCCTTCCTTCCAAAGTTCTGACCTGAAGTTCAGTTTTTCTTCAGAAGGACATTACTGATAACGAAATTACATTGACTCTCCTTATCCCAAGCTTGCAAGGAATTTAATCTAAAGTAGCGAAGCCCACCGTGTTCTAGGCAAGCTTAGGACCATGACATCAGGGGGGTGATGCCATGACATGCAAGTAAATTGGATTTCAGTGAGGGAGGGCTATGGAAAGTCACCAGCCTCACTCTCTCCTCTGGAGCCCCTGGAAAGATATCAGGAGGACTGGAGATGGCCCTGAATGCAGTAGGAGCTCTTGGCTTTTTCAAGAGAATAGCCTCCTCACCTAGTACCCCACCAAAAAAAAAAAGGCATCACCTCCCTAATGTCATGGTCCTCTTGGAAAAAGGACAAACCACCACCTCTGTGAGTAGAAGAGGAGCTGACCCCTAGGACCAAACTGGAACTGGCCAGTTGGGCAAAACTCCTTCTTTCCCTCCTTCCCTCCTTCCTTCCTTTCCCTTCCCTCTGTCCACACAGGCTATCACACTCTTACCTTTGAGTGCTCTGCCCAAAGGGAATGTAAACTTTAATTTCCGAAATCTTTTTTTTTCTTTTTTCTTCCTTAAAGACCAGCCTTAACCCCAAATCACTCAGGTTCTCATTTATTGGCCAACAATAGGTCCCAGGCCAAGCCCCTCTTGGTCATAGTTTGGGCCCAGATTGGCTCAGAATGAAAGTTAATAGCAATCGTTTCTGTTTTGGCCAGAACCCCTGAGGGTCTTCCCCTCCCAGACTGATTTTTTTTTTTTTTAACAAGGTAAAAGAGGCAATTCTCTGCCTCATTTCTTATTAAGCCTTAATCACCGAATGGGCATTGCCTCAATCAAACTGAGACCTGTTAAAGACCTTAGACTGAAAAGACCAAGGTCCCCCATTACAACCTGGGCCATCTCCAGTTGTCCTGATCTAAATCTGGCCACTGGACCTAGATGGCTCCAGAGGAGAAAGTGAGGCTAGTGACTTTGCACAGCCTTCCCTCACTTAAATCTAATTCACTTGAATGTCATGGTATGACCTCCCTGATGACATGGTCCTCTTGGAGGATGAAGGACAAATAACAAAAACCAAGCTTGTTTGGAGACAGATTCTTTTGTCTAGACAGCCCAAGACTGGAATGGTCTGGTATACCTGGGAGTAGTCTGGTATCGAGAGATTTTCTCTGACTAGTGGTAAAATGATGGAGTGACTTTAGGCCCTGTTGCAAGGGTATATGAACTGTGCTTCCTGACCCCAAAGGGAGCTCAGTTTTGACTGAAGCTCCACATGCACGCTCCAAAGGCTTTGAGAAAAAATAAACATGTGCATATGACCTAATTCTGTTCATCTTTTTTTTTTTAGACCAAACTTTAGAGGTTGACAAAATAGAAGTTCTTGAAATCAAAGAAGAGGTCAACAAAACTGAAACCATCAAATGATGGTTTATCAAATGAGACAATATTATAAAGCGCTTAGCAATGCCTGGCACACTTAAATGCTTATTCTCTTCGTTCCTATTAAATTAATAAACAAAAAGTAAAGCTGGTGGGTTAGAGTGGAAAGGAGGAATTTAGATAAACCTTTAGCTGATTTGGTTTTTAAACAGATGAAAACCAAATAATCAGTATCAAAAATGGAAAAGATGATTAGAGAGGTAGGGGGAGCAGTGGGAAAAGCACTGGCTATGTAAAGGGTCTGGGTTCAAATGCAGTGTCTGATATTTACTACCTATGAGATCATGGGTCTCAACTCCTTCACCAATAAAATGTTGGCCTAAAGGGCCTCTGATCCTATGAACTGCCATGGAACATAAGTTTTAGAGCTAAAAGATCTTCAACTAGCATGGTATATATACTGGAAAGAATAGGGAATTTGGTGTCATGGGACCTGGGTTCAAATCATGACTCTGATTCAGTTTCCTTATCTGTAAAATGAACTGGAGAAGGAAATGGCAAACCACTCCAGTATCTTTGCCAAAAACAAAAACAAAAAAACAGATAAGGTCATGAAGAGTTGGACATAACTGAAGCAAGTGAACAACAAATCTACAAAATGAAATAGTTGGATTGAGTAAAATTTCAAATTCCCTTCTGGCTATATGTCTATGACTTAGCTTAATCTCCTCATTTTATAGTTTCCTTCCAGCTTTAACATTTTAAGTTCTAAGGTCTCTTCCATTTCTAACATTATGTGCTATGATCAAGGAAGAAAAGTTAAGAAGAGAAATAGTCTTTTATTTGTCAAAAACAAAGCCAGAAACATGGAAATGCTGTTGGAAGAAACCGACTAAGGCAGGGAATATAACTAGGACTAGTCTGAAATTGAAAGCTCCAAACCCTCAGCCAGGAAAATGGAAAAATCCAATGGAAATAGGGAAACAGAGATGAAATCCCAACTCTTTCTGAGAGCACAGAAAACTTGCAGGTGGTAACTGGGTTACCTAAAGCAGTTGGTTTGTAATGCAAAACTGACAGCCAGAGGATATGATGGAAATGAACTGAAATTTCAGGGACAGATTTAAGTCTAAAATTGCTACTTGACATTCACAGCGAATGCTTCTTCCTATAATGGATTTGTAAGGCTGGTGAGCAGGGTGAGTTTCAAATCACAGGGGAGCTGACCACCCTAACACAGCAGGGGGCATCGCCTTTTACAGAGAGGAACTCATTGTCTGGATGGCAGTGGGAGTGGGGGAGGGGAGGCAAGGCTCCATTCTTCCAGAGATGCTCCTCTTAATGTGTCTTTTAAAAGACTAACTCCTTTTATGAGCTCCCCTCAGGGTATGAAATTGTTTTCTCATTTCTGCACAGTATCATCCACATTTTCTTCCCTGGTTTTCCTTGTGACCATGACCACGTGGTATGTGCTAGGACCAGCTACAGATTGAAGCAAGACTGCCTCATCTTCCAGCATTAAACTCTCAAACTTGTCTTCTTTCGCACTGTTCTAGAACAAGCACAGTATCATCCACATTTTCTTCCCTGGTTTTCCTTGTGACCATGACCACATGGTATGTGCTAGGACCAGCTACAGATTGAAGCAAGACTGCCTCATCTTCCAGCATTAAACTCTCAAACTTGTCTTCTTTCGCACTGTTCTAGAACAAGTTTCGCACCATCCAAGAGCTCCCTACTTCATTCCTAGAAGGCTGAGGTCACAGCTATGCCACATTCATCCCTCCCAGCCATATTCATCCAATTCTATAAATTCAACAAGCATTTATCTGGAGGCTAGTCTGTGTAATGTGCAGAGCTGGAGATGGAGGTTGGGGAGGGGAGGATGGAAAGATAATAATAGACTTGGTCTCAGTGTAAAAGCCCTCAAAGAGCTTAGGGGTGGGGTGAGGGGAGAAGGGATGAGGAGAAGGGGACAAAGATGGTGAAATAGAAAAGACCTATGCACAGATAAACAGACTGCAGATTAAAACAGAATAAATGTAGAAAAGGAACATAAAGTACTAAGAGATCAAAAAAGGGAAAAACCACTCTCAGCTAGATGGGAAGAAGAAAGGCTTTATAGAGGTAACATCTGAATTATGCATAGGAATCCATAGAGAAGGGTAGACGGGATTTGGTCAGCCCCTTTCCTCTCACCTAATCTATTTTGTATCTACCTACCTAAATATATAGTTTCTGCTAATTTAAAATACTCACATGATCCTTCTTCAGATCTAAATGTATAGGTAGCCTAGTTAGGTTATCTCAAACTAAGATTCCTGCTCTTTTCTGGTACCTATAGGGAGGATCAGAGAGAGAGTTAGAAAGCAAACTAGCAAATATTAATGGGGGAGGGAGAAAAGTTAGCAAAAATATATTAAAGTGACTTACTTTCCTATTACTGAATAAGGAACAAAGGAGAGGGTTCATAGATTCATAAAGTAGAGATGCAAGGTACCTTAGAACCCAGGAAATCACATGTCAGAATCAGTCAGCCAAGCATTTGCTAAGTACTTAGTATGCTCCCAGCACAGTGCAAATCCCTGGGGATGCGAAGAAAGCCAACAGCACATGACAGCCTTCAAAGAGCTGGCTCCCATTCAAATGGCAGAGACAACATGCAAACAATTAGGCACATACAAGATACTATATCTCTAGCACATAGCTATTATATATCAGTGTAAACGGGGAGTCATCTCAGAGGAAAGAACCTCAGAGGAAAGGGAAGAGGAAAGGACTCCTGCCCAAGGGGGATCTCTGAAAGAAGTCAAGGAAGCTGGAAACCTGCGGGGAGGCAGGGCAGCCTTCCAGGAATGGGAGTCAGTCAGGACCCAGGCACGGAGTTGGGAGATGGGGTATCCTGTGCAAGACTCAGAAAGGAGGCCTGTGTCACTGGATTGTAGATTACATTAGAAGAAAAGGGCACTGGAAAAGTAGGAAGGAGCAAAGCTGTGAAGGGTTTTAAGAGCCAACAAAGGCAGCTAGGTGGGACAGCAGATAGAACACTGGCCCTGAAATCAGGAGAAGATGAGTTCAAATCGGGCCTCAGACATTTACTAGCTATGTGACCCTGGGCAAGTCACTTAACCTCAATTGCCTCCAAAAAAGAGATTTTTATTTTAGCTCCATTTTATTTTTAATTAATTTATTTTTAGTTTTCAACAATCACTTCCATAAGTTTTTTCCTTTTTCTTTTTGGCTAGGCAATGGGGTTAAGTGACTTGCCCAGGGTCACACAGCTAGTAAGTATCAAGTGTTTGGTCTGAGGCCACATTTGAACTCAGGTCCTCCTGAATCCTGGGCCAGAGCTGTATCTACTGTGCCACCTAGCTGCCCCCTAAAAGCTTCTGAGTTTTAAATTTTCTCCTCTCCTCTCTCTTCTCCCCCTTCCCAAGATGGCATGCAATCTGATATAAGCTCTACATATACATTCAGATTAAACATATTTTCACATTAGTCATGTTGTAAAAAAGAATTAGATCCAATAGGATCTAATAGGAGGAACCACAAGAAAGAAGAAACAAAGCAAAACAGAAGGGAAAAAAAGCAAATAATATACTTTGATCTGCATTCAAACTCCATAGTTCTTTCTCTGGATGTGGACAGTATTTTCCATCATGAGACTTTTGGAGAAGAAAGAAAGAAAAAGGAAAGAAGAAAAAGAAGAAAGAAAGAGAAAAAAAAAGAGAAAGAAGGAAGAAAGAAAAGAGAGAGAAAGGAGAGGAAGAAAGGAGAAAGGAAGGAAGGAAGAAGGAAGGAAGGAAGGAAGGAAGAAGGAAGGAGGAGAAGGAAGAAGGAAGGAAGGAGGAAGAAGGAAGGAAGGAAGGAGGAAAGAAAGAGAGAGAGAAAGAAAGGGAGAAAGGGAGGAAGGGAGGAAGGAAGGGAGGAAGGGAGGAAGGAAGGAAGAGGAAGGAGGAAAAGAAAGAAAGAAAGAAAGAAAAAAGAAAGAAAAAAGAAAAGAAAAAGAAGAAGAAGAAAGAAAGAAAAGAAAGAAAGAAAGAAAGAAAGAAAGAAAGAAAGAAAGAAAAGAAAGAAAGAAAGAAAGAATGTAAGCTCTTTGAGGGCAGGGACTGGCTTTCTTTTTGCTTGCATTCGTATTCCCAGGGTTGGTCTGGCACAGTGTTTTTAGCACATAGTAAGGCTTAATAAATGCCTGTGACTTGGGGGGAAAAAAGCCAAAGTACTTTACTTTTGATATTGGAAGTAACAGAAAGCTACTGAACTCTATTAAGGGAGAGAGGGGTGATACAAGATGCTACCAAGGCTTTGAGCCTGAATGACTGCTCCCTTGCTGGATTGAGTTAGTTGTGTGTCTGTCTCACATTTTGACACCTAACTGTCTTGTATTTGTCTCTAAATGTTTCCTGATTCAGATTCTTAATAGCTGAGAATAATGCCTTTTTTTCCTCCAGGTTGTTCTACAAATGAGTGAATGAAAATTCACGAAAAGTCAAGTTAACCAGCCAACAAGCATTTATTAATCTCTTACTATGTGCCAGGCAATGTGATGACACAAAGAAAGGCAAAAACAGCCCCTTCCCTCAAGGAGCTCCCAACCTAATGGGGAAGACAACATGCAAACTACAATGTCAGAACAAGATTTATACAAAAGCATATCAAACACTCTGCAGGGGTTACAAATTCAGAGGCAGCTTATGTTCTGATAGGTGAAGATAACCCACCTTGGGAAAGTGGTACTAGGTAAGGGCACTTTGGACAGGAAAGTTACAGGGATAGTGAGCGAGGCCAACAGGGAGTAAACAGACTAACAGATGATAGGACTGGGGTGCTGAGCTGTTTCTTGGGGCTACCACCCCAATGCAGATCCTCATCATCTCTCAGCCAGGCCTATTTTAATAAGCCTCCTATTTGGTTTTTCATTTTGTTTTGTGTTTTGGAAAGGCAATGGGGTGAAGTGACTTGCCCAGGGTCACACAGCTACTAAGTGTCAAGTGTCTGAGGCCAAATTTGAACTCAAGTCTTCCTGAATCCAGCCGGTGCTCTATCCACTGTGCTATCTAGCAGCCCCCAAGCCTCCTATTTGGTCTTCCTACCTCAGGCCTGTCCCCACTCCAATCTAACCTTTATACAGCTGCCAAAGTGACTGATCTCCTGAAAGTGCAACTCTAATTCAATAAACACAGGTGATTCTGTTTATTACATCTACAATCAAATATAAAGTCTTTTGTGTATTTAAATATATTCACAAGCAGGCCCCTTCCTACCTTTCCAGTCCTCCTACACATCCCTCCCCTCCGCATAGTCTGACATCCAGTCATCCTGCATACTCAGTATACAAAAGGCCCTATCTCTATACATTTGTAACTGGCTGTTCTCATGTCTGCAATTCATTCCCACTTCACCTCTGCTCTCAAAATTCCTTGTCTACTTCAAAATTCAGCTCAAGCACCATTTTCTCCATGCCTTTCCAGGCTTATTTCATATTACCCTCTTTCAGCTAGAAGAGAGCATTCAAGCTGGAGTCAGGAAGACCTTGAGTTCAAATTCAACCTCAGACACTAGCTATGTGATCCTGGGCAAGTAATAAGTCACTTAGCTTGCCTCAGTTTCCTCATCTGTAAAAATGGGGATAATAACAGCATCTACTTCCCAGGGTTGTTTTGAGGATAAAACAAGATTTTTGTAAAGTGTTCTACAAACCTTAAATAGCTACATTTGTTGTTGTTGTTGTTTTTCAGGTATATCTGACTCTTTGTGACTCCATCTGGGGTTTTCCGGATGAGGAAACTGAGGTAAACAGGGTTAAGTGACTTGTCCAGGGTCACACTGCTAGTAAGTGTCTGAGGCTAGATTTGAAGTCAGGAAGATGAGTCTTCCAGACTCCAGGCCCAGCAATCTACCTGCTGCACCACCTAGCTGCCCCAGACTGCTACATAAATGCTAGCTATTATTTTTACTCTTCAGGCATTCTAATCAAACAGGATCACTTGCTCCACTCTGCAAGCCATCTCTCTTCCCCGCACCCCGCTTCCCTTCCTGCCAGCTGCTTCTCAGGGCTGGGACGTACTCCATCTCAGAATCCTTCATGTCTCAGTTCAGAAGCCTTCACTGATGCCCACATTTATTAGAAGCTCTAGTTGCCACCCATGGCTAGAAGGGAAAGGGGGATGGGGAGGAAATGAGCAATCGAATATACACAACATTTCATCTCTGACCTCCATGCTTCTGCCTGAGCTGTCCCCTGTACCTGGACTGTGTTACATAGCTGGAAAGAGTATCTACACTGAAGGTATCAAGTATCTAAGTATCATCTAAGTATTGAAGGCTTATAAAACTTTTCTCCCAAAACCCCATGGGAGAGTTAGGGAAAGTGCTCGTATCTTCATTTTATAGTCAAGGAAACTAAAGTTAAGAGCAGTAAAGGAATTTGACCAGGGTTACACAGCCAAAAAGGATCCTATCTCATCCAGGTTTCCTGAATCAAAGAGCCAGGAAATTTTTAATGGTTTTTTCATTTGAATTGAATGGGTTCTCTTTACCATAGGATTGAAACCGTGCAGGGATGTCAAAAATCATGGAGACCAACCCAAGAGGCACGATAAAGCTAGCTCTTACCTACAGCCCATCCCAAAATTTTCAGTGTGAGCTTTTGCATCATACAAATCATCAAACACTACAAATCAGAGCTTGATTTATCATTTTGTTGATTGTCTAGACTAAAAAAATTATCAATAATGCAGCTGAAATCTAAAGTGTGTCTTGCCCACATTTTTTTTTTTGCTTTTTAGTGAGGCAGTCGGGGTTAAGTGACATGCCCAGGGTCACATAGCTAGTGTCAAGTATCTGAGGCTGTATCTGAACTCAGGTACTCCTAACTCCAAGGCCAGAGCTCTATCCACTGCACCACCTAGCTGCCCCTCCACATTTCTTTTTTACTGGAGAGAAGTAACACACCCATAGCCAACACCCTGTTTTACAAGAGGAAAAGGGGGCCCAGAGAGATTAAGTAATTTGCCCCAAGTTACAAAGAGCAAGACAGATTACTGACTGACTGTCTTCTGCAGCCCATCTTTGGAATGCCTTAGGTTTAACCAGGTAAGTTTGGTTCTCTAATTGTCTACTTAATGGCAAGCAAAGGAGTGTCAGTGGGGAAAAGGAGCTAGGTGACCGTATATCACAAGCCCTGGAAACCTGGAATCGCTGGTTCAGAGGATTTCAGGCAAGTCCTGATGCAAATTCAGTAACAGCAGCAGCAGCAGGCATTAGACTCTGCAATAAAGCTAGGGCTTTAATGTAGATCTCAACACATCCTCAACGCCCAGGAAACATGCCTGACTTTGACTGCTGCTGCTGCTGCAGGTACGAAAAACCTAAAGCAAACACACCTCTTAGGGTTGGTTAAGTCCTAAGGAGTGGAATACCACCTTCCCAGTTCCATTCCATCAAACCAGTCCCTTCTCGGGCCTTAGTGGGAAAATAGCACCCCCTGGTGTTCCTTTGATGAGATCATGTAAGAGCTCCGCTATCTTCCAAAACAGGATAAATGTTAATTGGACAATTTGGCTGGTTTCATATGCACAGCTGAAAGGGACATAGACATTCCTTGAGAAATGGTTACTCAGCCTCCAGTGATGAAACTCACTGCGTTCTGCCCAGAAACTCACTACATTCTGAGGCAGCTCCAATTGTTAGGAAGCCATCCTCACACCAGGCCAAAATGTGTCTCTTTCTAACTCCCAAAAGTTGTCTCTGGTTGGGCCTTCTGTATCCAAACAGAGCAAGCAAGGTCTGTTTTCCACATGACAAGACTTCAGATAGCTGACAGCAATCACGTCTCCATTTCTAGGCTTCTATTCTTTTGGCTAAAAACTCCAGGCCCTCCAATTCACTGTGATATCATGGTCTCTGGTCTCCTCCCCACACTGGTCTTTGGCATGCTAACCTTCTTTCCTAAAATCTTACTCAGAAATTAATACAATACTGCTAAAGCTGAGGACAAGTGAAGCATGATAGCGCACCACTGTTCTGATCCCTGTGCATATATTAATGTTGTTTACTACTGAATTAGCTTTTTGGGTTACTTTTCACAGTGTTGGCTTATATTGACTTTATAGTCTACTAAAAGAAAGAGCCAGAGCCAGGTGGCACACTATATAGAGTTGAATTTAGAATCAAAAAGACCCAAGGTCAAATTTTACCTTAGATATGTACTAGCTTTGTTACCCTGGACAAGTCACTTAACCTCTATGTGCCTATTTCCTCATCTATAAAATGGAGATAAGAACAGCACCTCCCAGGGTTATTGTGAAGATCAAATAAGATAATACGGAAAAAGCTACAACAACCTTAAAAAGCTATATAAATGTTGACTGTTGCTGCTGCTACTACTACCATCACTACTACTGCCACCACCACCACCACTACTACTACCACCACAACCACCACCACCATCACCACCACCACCATCACTACTACTGCTACAATTACTACTACTACTAATTTTCCCCCCCCCTTTTTTCACCTAACAAGTTATCTAACTGTACAGACCACATTCTATGTATATTGTTGATTTTTTAAAAACTCAAGTATAGGACTTTACATTTATCCATGCAAAAGTTCATCTATTACATTTGACCAGGTAGAATCAAGATGATAGAGTTGAGAGGAAGCATTAGAGTCTAGATCTCTTCTAGTTTTCATATACTTTCTTGACAAAGATCTAGAGGACAGACCAGATTGAATTCTGATTGGGAAAGTCAAGAAGAATTGACAATGAGTCATTTTTCCAGCACCAGGCAGTCTAGGGAGATGGACAGAGACTTATTCTAGGATTGTTTTCATATGAACTTCCTCAGAAAAGGTGAGAATGAGGTAATACAACTGTCAGTAATAATAATAATATTTACAATAGCAACATCAATAACATGCATGCCTTGAAAATATTATAGGTTCCATTCCAGATGACAGCAATAAAGTAAATATCACAATATGGCGACATGAATCTTTTGGTTTCCTAGTGCATATGAAAGTTATGTTCATACTATGTTGTAGTCTATTAAGTATACAATAGTATTATGTTTTTTTAAAAAATGTATATGCCTTAATTAAAAATACTTTATCGCTGCTTCCAGGAGCCAAGAGGCAGAGTAAAAAGGTAGTTGCTCTCACCCTCCCCTATCAACCTCTGAAAACCCAGAAAATATCACCCCAGAAAAAAACAAACAAACCCTGGAACAGCTGGACTAGAAGAAAGACGGGGAACAGCAGTGCAGCAGCCCAGCAAATGGGTCTCCCAGTGCCTCAGCAAAAATAAGGGAAGCAGCACTACAAAGGGCCCCAGGAGGATAAGCACCCTGCAGCATTCATCTGAAAGGAGCTGAAGAAAGCAACCTAGAGTCTTCCTAAAGTCCCAGCCTTGCTGATTCCAACCCAACACCAGGTAAGCTGTCAGAACCCTACAGCCTCCAACTGCCAACCAGAAGAAGATCCTGAAGCCCAAGTGGTAGAGCAGGCAAACACCAACACCTGGACCTCCAAGTGCCTCAGTGAGGGTGGGGAAACTGGTGGAAACCATCTCAGAAAACCACCAGGTACCTCAGCAATCTACCTCAAAGGAATCTCCCAGTGCATTAGCAGAAACAAGGAGGCAGCACTGCAAGGGGCCCAGGCAGATAAACACCCTGCAGCACCCATCTAAAAGGAGCTGAAGAAAGCTAAAGGAAAGGAAAAGCAGGCAACCTAGAATTGCCTGAAAGTTCCAGCCTTGCTGATTCCAGCCCAACACGAGGTAAGCTGCCAAAACCCTACAGCCTCCAATTGCCAACATAAGAGGCCCCAGCACACAAAGCCAGTGACCAAGACCTAGGCTCCCAACACAAGAAGCTTGGGTCAGTGCCCTCTGTTCCCCAGCAGGAGAGCTCAATCTCTTTAAAGGCCAGGGAATAAAGAAACCATGAGAAAAGAAACATACCATAGATTCATATTATGAGAAGAGTGAAGATCAAGACAGAAATTCTGAAGAGGACAACATTGTCAACAAACCCACATCCAACATTGTCAAAAGGGAATATGAACTGGTCTGAAGCCCAAAAAGCCTTCTTAGAAGAGCTCAAGAAGGATTTTAAAAGTCTAATGAGAGAGGTAGAAGAGTCCTTAAAAAATACAATTGGCCAATTGGAAAAAAAGTACACTGAAGAAAACAAATCCCTTAAAAATACAATTGGCCAATTGAAGAAGGAAGTACAAAAACTAACAGAAGAAAACAATCTGTTAAAAACTAGAATTGGACAAATGGAAACTAATGACTCTATGAGAGAGCAAGAATCAGTCAAACAGAAACAAAAAAATGAAAAAATAGATGAAAACTTAAAATACCTCATCAGTAAAACAACTGACCTGGAAAATCGATCCAGGAGAGACAATTTAAAAATTATTGGACTACCTGAAAATCATGATGAAAAAAAGAGCCTGGACAGTATCTTTCAGGAAATCATAAAGGAAAACTGCCCTGAAGTCCTAGAACCAGAGGTAAAATAACCATAGAAAGAATACACTGCTCACCACCTGAAAGAGATCCCAAATTGACAATGCCAAGGAATATAATAGCAAAATTCCAAAATTACCAGATGAAAGAGAAGGTGCTGCAAGCAGCCAGAAAGAAACAATTTAAATATCATGGAACCACAGTCAGGATTACACAGGACCTTGCAGCTTCTACATTAAAAGACCACAGGGCATGGAACATGATATTCCATAAGGCAAAGGAGCTTGGATTGCAGCCAAGGATCAACTACCCTGCAAAAATGAGCATGATTTTTCAAGGGAGGAGATGGATATTCAACAAAATAGTGGACTTCCAAAACTTCCTCATAAAAAGACCAGAGCTCAACAAAAAATTTGATCTTCAAGTACAAGATTCAAGAAAGACATAAAAAGGTAAATGGGACAGAAAGATACAAATATGTTGTTAATAAGGGCGGACTGTTTACATCCCTACAAGGGAAGATGACACTTGCAACTCTTGAGAACTGTATTGTTATTACACCATGTTAAAGGAGTATACATAAAGGGGTGGATATTAGTTGACTTTGATGTAATGATAAAAAAAAATCTAATCAAGTGGGTTAAATGGATCCAAGTAAGTGGATTAGTCTGATCTTAGAAAATGTACTGAGAAAGGAGGAGGCAGACAAGGGTAAATTACATTACAGGAAAAGACAGAAAATCCTATTACAGCAGAGGGAAAGAAGGGAGTCGGGTGGGCATTGTTTGAACCTTACTCTAATCAGATTTGGCTCAAGGAGGGAATAACATAGTCAGAGGAGTATAGAAATCTAACTTGCCCTATGGGCAGTGGGGGGAAGGGAAGGAAATGAGAGGGGGGATAGAAGGGAGGGAAGAAGCAGTAAGGGCAAAGGGGAAGAAAAGGGAAAGTGATAATAAAAGGGAGGAGAGACTGAAGGAGGCAGTGGTCAAAAGCAAAACACTAGTGAGGAGGGAAAAGGAGAAAGAAAAGCATAAACAGGGGTGAAAAAGGATGGAGAAAAAGACACAGATAATAATCATAACTGTGAAAGCTGAATTGCTATCTTTTTTTTTCTCTTCTGTTGAGTTTTGTTTCCTCTTTCTGGTGGCTCCTCCTATTGGTTCTAATTTTTACTTACAACTTCACTAATGTGAAATTATGTTTAATAGGAATGTAAATGTATAGCCTATATCAGATTGTGCGCTGTCTTGGGCAGGGTGGTGGGGAGGAAGGGGGAGAAAAATTTTAAACTCAAAAGCATATGGAAGTGATTGTTGATAGATCAAAATAAGTTAATAAAATTTAAAAAATCAAAATACTTTATCACTAAAAAATGCTAATCATCAGCTGAGTCTCTAGAGACATAATCTTTTTGCTGGTGGGGGAGGGGGTTCTTGCCTCACTGTTGATGGCTGTTGACTGATCAAGATGGTGGTTGATGAAGGCTGCAGTAGCCGTAGGAATTTCTTAAAATAAGACAGCATTGAAGTCTGTCACGATCAGCAATTCTTTTCACGAAAGATTTCCCTGTAGCATGTGATGCTGTTTGATAGTATTTTACCCACAGTAGAACTTCTTTCAAAATTAGGGTCAATTTTCTCATACTCTGCCACTACTTTATCAACTAAGTTGATGTAATATTCTTCAATACTGCTGTGTCTCAGAGAACAGGGAGGCCCAAGGAGAAGGAGAGAGGAGGGATATGACCAGTTAGTGGAGCAGCCAGGACACACACATTTATCGATTAAGTTTGCCATCTTACATGGTCATGGTTTGTGGCACCCCAAAACAATTATAATAGTAACATCTGATCACAGATCACCATAACAGATACAATAATAAAGAAAAAGTTTCAAATATTGTGAGAGTTACCAAAATGTGACAGAGAGACACAGGATGTGAGCACATGCTGTTGGAAAAATGGCACCAACAGACTTGCTCAATGTAGGATTGCCACAAGCCTTCAATTTGTAAAAACAAAACAAAAATACAATATCTGTAAAGCACAATAAAGCAAAGTGCAATGAGGCATGTCTATATTAGAAATGTAGGTGTAACAAAAAGACAAGAAAAAATTGAAGGAATAAACACAGGCAAAGGGAGTAAAACATTTGTTTTTTGCAGAAAATATGATAGTTTACTTAAATAAACATGTAGCGTTAACTAAAAAACTAACAACTGCAGCAGACTTGCAAGATATATACAAATCATCTGTATTTCTCTATATTGCTATCAAAATCTAGTGGGAAGAGATAGAGCAATTCCACTTAAAATAAATATGGACAGTATAAAATGGGAGTCTGCCTGCCAAGACACACACAGGAATTATGTGTACACAATTACAAAACATTTTTCACACAAATAAATACAGTTCTAAACAAACTGAGGAAATACTAATGGCTCAGAAAAAAATAATAACAAAATTCAGTGAAATCAATGAAAAAAAATGGGAAGGAAGAGAGCCTAGCAATACCAGATCTCCAACTATACTACAAGGCTTAACCATCAAAACAATTTGATACTGGGTAAGAAATAGAGAGGCTGATCAGTGGGAGAGATTAGGTACACAATATATAGCAGCAAAGGAGCATAGTAACCTAGCAATTGATAAACCCAAAGATTCCAGATATTGAGGTAAGAACTCTATTCAACAAAAATCACTGGGAAAACCAGAAAGAAGTCTGGTAGAAAACTGGGTATAAACCATCATCTTACATTGTTTACCAACATATGCTGAAAACAGTATATGATTTAGACATAAAGGGTGACATCATGAGCAAATTAGTGGAACAAGGATGAAACTTATGAATAGGGGAAGAGTTCATGACCAAATAAGAGACAGAGAGGTTCACAGGAGGTAAAATAAAAGATAATTTTGATTACATAAAATTAAAAAGTGTTTACACAAACAAAAACCAATGCATCTAAATTGAGAAGAGCAGGAAACTGAGAAAAAAATTTGCTGCAAGTATTTCTGATATAGGTTTCATTTTTAAATTATATAGGGAATCGAGTGAAATTTACAGGAATAAGAGCCATTTCTCAACTGATAAAGGGACAAAGGTTATGAATAGGTAGTTTTCAGAGAAAAAAATCACAGCTATCTATAGCCTTATGAAAAAAATGGTCTAACTCACTAATAATCAGAGAACTGCAAATTAAAACAACACTTAAGTACCATTCCAATCCATCAGATTGGCAAAGATGATCAAAAAAAATGTCAAATTCTGCACAGGCTATGGGAAAACAGGTACACTAATACAATGTCAAATCAGCCAAAACTGTAAACTAGTCTAATCATTAGGGAACACAATGGAACTACCACACTACTACTAAGTCCATACCTTAAAGAGACCAAAGAAAGAGAAAAAAGACCCATATGTACAGAAATATTTATAGCAACTCTTTTTTTGTGGTGGCAAGGAATTAGAACGTAAGGGATGCCCATCAAGTTGGGCAATGGCTGAACAAGTTGGTATGAATATGACGGCATACTATTGTGCTATAAAAAATAATTAAGGGGATGGTTTCAGAAAACCTGAGAAGACTTATATGAACTGATGCAAAGTAAAGTGAGCAGAACCAGGAGAATAATTTATAAAGTAATAGAAATACAGGGCAGCTAGGTGGTGCAGTGGATAGAGCACCAGCCCTGAAGTCAGGAGGACCTGCGTTCAAATCCAGTCTCAGACCAAACACTTGACACTTACTAGCTGTGTGACCCTGGACAAGTCACTTGACCCTAATTGCCTAAAAAAAAAAAAGAAAAAAGAAAGTAATAGAAATACTGTAAAGATGGTCAATTTTGAAAGACTCAGGAACTCTGATATCAATACAATGACCATCAACAGTTCATGATGAAATATGCTACCCACCTCCCGATAGAGAGCTAGTTGAATCAGAATACAGACTGATATATATTTTCTTCTTTTTAGGGGGGGAGGGAAGGCAGTGAGTAAACATGACTAGTGAGGGAATTTCTTTTGCATGACTCTATGTATTTGTAATGAGTTCTGTTTTTCTTAAGTAGGCTTCAGGAGTAGAAAAGGATGGGAAAGAACTCAGAACTAAAATAAAACTAAATTTTTACAAATGTCTCAAAAATGTAAATTCCTTTCTTCCCCACTCAATTAAGCGAGCCTTTAACAAGATATAAGATGCTTAAAACTATAAAAAAATTAGTTGATTTTTTTTCCAAAATATGACCTATCGGGGGAAGCTAGGTGGCACAGTGGCTAGAGCACCAGCCCTGGAGTCAGGAGGACCTGAGTTCAAATGTGACCTCAGACTCTTGACACTCACTAGCTGTGTGGCCCTGGGCAAGTCACTTAACCCGATTAGGGGCAGCTAGGTGGCGCACTGAATACAGCACCGGCCCTGAAGTCAGGAGGACCTGAGTTCAAATCTGACCTCTGACCAAACACTTGACACTTACTAGCTGTGTGACCCTAGGCAAGTCACTTAACCCCAATTGCCTAAAAGCAAAAAAAAAATGACCTATCACTCAAGGTTACTATGAACTTTTGGGATCCCAATTCCACTATTAAGCATATTAGCTCCCCCTCCCAATTTTGTGGCATCCACAAATCTGATACTAATGTGACCCACTATCTCTGCTAATAGAAGGTCTTGAGAACAAATTGCTTCATTTTTTGTCTGTTTCCCCAGAGCTAAGCATAGGAGCTAGTACATAGTAAGCTATAAGAAATTTAGAGTTAGAAGACAACTTAAAGGTCATCTAGTCCAACCTCCTCTTCATTTTATAGATGAGGAAACTGAGGTCCATAGAACAGAGAGGTCAAATGATTTGAGAAAGAGCACACAGCTAATGGATGTCCAAGGTAGGATTTCAGCCCAGGTCTTGTGGACTCAATAAATGCTAGCTGATTGACTGATTGACCTATACTTTCATATGAGGCACTGATAAAAATACTGAGTAGAACAGGGCTAAGGACAAGCTAGGTGGGTCAGTGGATAAAGCTCTGGGCCTAGAGCCAGGAAGACTCATCTTCCTGAGTTTAAATCTGGCCTCAGAAACTCACTAGCCCCGTAACCCTGGGCAAGTCCCTTAACCCTGTCTCAGTTTCCTCATCTGTAAAATGAGTTGAAGAGGAAACCATCCCAGCATCTTTGCCAAGAAAACCCAAAATGCAGTTAAGAAGAGTAAGACACGACTGAAAAAAAATGACTGAACAACAATAAAAAGACAAGTTCCTGGGCCACTAAAATATAGAGTTCCTTCCCATTTGACCAAAAGATCCACTCATCATCTCTCTTCAGAGCTGGTGATTCAGCCACCCAACCAGGTGTAAATCAACATAACCATACAATGGTCCAGGCCTGAATAGCACAGGGGAGGTACTTTCAAGTCAACCAGAGAAAAAAAAGTCTTCATCAATCAACCTAAATGTTGACTGATAACAAAGGCCCTTTGCTTTTGAGCTAGATTAAAGGGAAGAGTCAAAGACCAGACAAGGCAAGGGTGGGGAACCAAGAACCTTCAGGCTTTTGTGATGGGCGTTGGGGACGTGAAGGCTGAGCTGCAGACTGACTTACATGTTACCAGCAATAATAACTCACACTTCTATAGCTCCTTAAGGTTTACATAGTGCTTTCCTCATAATAATGATGTAAGGCAGGTAGTGCAAATATCATCCCCATATTTTTTTAAGACCCATGATTTTATTAATATGGGAAACTTTCCAGGTGATGCACAAACTTCTTCCACTTCTGAGAGTCTCCTAAGACGTTGTGAGGCTGATTTGTCATTGCTCACATAGCTAAGAATATGTCAGAGGTAGGATTTGAACCCAAAGTATTCCTGATTCCAAAGCCATCCATTATGTCACCATTTTAGAGGTAAGCAAATTGAGGCTCAAAGAGGGGAAGGGGCCCAAGGTCACCCAGCTAATGAACTGGAATCTGTAAGTCCATCACTGTTTCCATAACCCTGGATTGTCTCTTGCTGAATAAGATGGTTTTGATTTCACATAGCAGCTAGTTTTTATCTTTACCACCACTGCAGCAGTTATAATACAGTTACCCAAAACCCAGACTATTTTGCTGTTTGAAGTGGATCTCCTGCAATATAAGAACCCTGTGAAAAATCAACATTTTCTAACATGACTTGAATCCACAGGGCCAAACAACCATTAAATTGTTTTGCTTCTTTGTAAAAATATTTTCCCTAAAAATTATTGTAAATGTGAAAAACACTCCTTTTTTTTTGTTTACTTCTCATGTACTGTGGGGAAAACATAGCCCTTTTTACCAAATTCTTTTACACTGAACATGTAAATGTCTTTCTCTCTAAGCAGCTGCAGTGAGATGGGAAACCCATGGAACCTTTAGTTAAAAGATGCCCTTCCACTTTGGTCCAAGGAATCAAGGACATTAGAGGCTTATCTTATGAGTTTTGGGCAGACACACAAGAAAGGGAGAAGACACAGTCTGGGACAGTCTGGGTTAAATATCCAATAAGCAGAGGGTGGACAGTGGTAAGTCCTGGGGAGAGCGATCGCTGTGGGCTAGGATGGTTAGAGGGTATATAAAGCGTGTACACACACACACACACACACACACACACAGAGTGTGTTTTTTAGGCAAAATGCAAGGCTTAGAACTAACCAGGGCTTGACCATACTTTTTCATACTTCAAAAGAGATGTAATATCATCAGCATAGCTACTCCCACCATCAAGACACATCCCTCAAGTGAGTGATGTGAGTGGTGACCCTCAGCACTGATAGACAGTTTCAAGAGTTGTGGCCAAAATAATAATAGCTAGCATTTACATAGTGCTTTAAAGTTTGCAAAGTGCTTTACAAAAATTATTTCATTTTATCTTTATAATAGCCCATGGAGGTAGATGCTATTACTCCATTTTACAGACGAGAAAACAGAGGCAGCCCGAGGCTTATATAGCTAGAGTTACATAGCTAGCTTGTATCTGAGGCCAGATTTAAAATCTGGGCTTCCTGACTCCAGGTCCAGAGTTCTTTTATCTGTGCTACCAAGCTACTATACACGAATATGTATCTCCGGGTAGTTTGTTGAATGCGTAGTAATAAGAACTCATATTTATACACTACTTTACGGTTAAAAATGCACTTTACAGGGGCAGCTAGGTGGTGCAGTGGATAGAGAACTGGCCCTGAAGTCAGGAGAACCTGAGTTAAAATCCAGCCTCAGACCAAACAGTAGACGCTTACTAGCTGTGTGACCCTGGGCAAGTCACTTAACCCCAATTGCCTAAAAAAAAAATGCACTTTACAATTATCCCTTCCACATCATCCTTCTGTGATCTGGAAAATCTACATAAACATTTTTGGCCCTCTCTTTGTAGCAGAGAAGAAGTCTGAATTTTTCCTTTTTCTTTTATTGGGTGTTTACAGTACCTTACTGTAAAATTTGGGTTCCAATTATACAATACTATGCATATATTTTGTGCATTTCTGAGTTTCTAAACTTTTTCTGTGTTGTCTACTGGCCTTCATGTGTCATCTGTGGCTTCAACAAAACTCCCCAAAATTCCCATTTAATTTCTTATGCTGACCTGTAATATATTGAAACTGTGACAGGGAAAGTTGTACTGTAAAAAGGATAACTGTACATATAATTATCTCATTTGAGCTTTATGACAGTCCTAAGGTCAATAACAACTCACATTTCTATAATGATAACTCAAATTTATTTAGTACTTTAAAGGTTAACGAAGTGAATTACATATATCATACACCTCATTTGCTCTTCACCACAACACCATGAGATAGATACAGGTATTATCCCCATTTTACAAGAAGGAAACTGAGTCTGAGAAGTCAAGTGACTTGCTCAGAGTCACACAGCTGGTGTCTGAGGCAGTTTTCAAACTCAGGTTTTCCTGTTGCAAGGTGCTCTATCCATTACAAAATCCACTACGACACTACTCTATCGATTACAGAAATTTTCTCTAAACTGAGCCTGAGAGCTAGGCAATGCAAGTCTCATCATCCCCAATCCATAGATCAAACTGAGGCTCAGAAAAGTTAAATAATTAGTCCACAATCCTAGTAAGTTAGGGACCTTAAAATAGCATCAGTGTCTCCTGACCACAAATCCTGTGTTATTCCTACTAAACTAGGCTGTAGTGGGTTAAGCTCCTTAAATTCAATTCAACATTGGAATAATAACAATAATAATAGCTAGTTTTTATATAGAACATTCAGGTTTGTAAAGAGCTTTACAAATATTGTCTCATTTGATCCTCACAACAACCCCTGGAGGCCGGTGCTATTACTATCCCCACCTTACAGAAGAGGAAACTGAGGCAGACCCAAATGATCTGTCCCAAAGTGACAGAGCTACTAAGTATCTAGAGTTGGATCTGAACTTAGGTCTTCCTGACTTTAGGTCCGGCCCTCTATCTACTGTGCCACCTAGGAGGCATGCTAGCTATATGGCCTCTGACAAAGTCTACCTCAGTTTTCTTAACTATAAAATGGGGATAATAACAGCAACAACTATTACCAAGGATTGTTGTAAGGATCAAATGAGATATTTCTAAAGTGCTTAGCACAGTGCCTAGAACATAATGGGTGCTTAATAAATGCTTGTTTCCTTCCCCTCTATTAGTGAGACACCCACATATATCATAACTGGCATTGATATAGCACTTAAAAGTCTGTAAATGCTTTCCATATGTTATCTCAATTAAGCCTCCCAACACCCACTAAGACAGGTAACTCCAGGTATTATTCTCCCTATTTTACACAGGAGACCAAGGGTATTCTGATTCTAGCATTCTACCCCATTACTCCACCCTGCCTTCCATAAAAGACAAACCAACCAAAGCCATAGGCTTCACCTAGAGTTGAAAAGGACCTCAGAAAAGATCTAGTCCGATTCTCCCATTTTTTAGGTGTAGAAACTGAGGTTGAGGGAAGATAATTAACTAGTCCAAGGTCACCCAAGTATTAAGTATCCAAGGTGGTATATGAACCCAGGCTTTCTCAGTCTACTAGTAATCTTTCCATGGTACCACAATGCCTACCCTCAAGAGGCTTACAATCCTACCACATTCATTTTTCCCTTTTTTGTTTCTTTCCCCCCCCCCCATAATCACAGTATTCCCTCATGAAAAACTTTTGCCCTTGTAAAAGGACAACTGAAGTCCCCTAGGAACAGTGTTTCTCCTGGAACAATAAGGGGTATAGCTTAGTACAGTTCTCAGGATTCTGTATCTGCCCAGGCCACCAGATGGCAAGCAAAGCTCGCTATGCCACCTTGTATCTAACCATGTACATGGGTGGAAAGTACTCAACTTTCCAAAGGTCTTCCCCCAGCCTTTCCCTCCCGGCTCTCCAGGACGCCATATCTGAAATCTTGGGGTATGGAATAATACTAATAATAATTTATAATTCTTTTAGGTCATGCCCCTAATCTATTTAGACTCCAACTTCTCTTCTGTACTCCGCATATTCCCAAAAAGCTCACTCTGCATTTAACCACAGTAAAAACTGGAATGTAACAATACTACCATGGGGGCTTGAGCTAAACTGTAGTAAGAGCATACATTTTCAGGCCCCTCTTAATCTGAGCTTTCCCCCTGGTTTCTCATAGTGAGGCAGATGCACTCAAAGACCGTTCGCCTCAAAGTCATAGGGTCAAAGACAGAGCTATCTGCAGCTCACTCCACCTCTTAGAATGGCTGGTGGAGATTCTGACCTTACCTCTTGGCCAGCAACCAGGGGTTACCAATGATCTGATAGTTCAGCTTCCCTCCCTCCTCATCCATAGCCTTAGCTTGGTTTTCTGTGTCCCTTCCTGGGGTGTAAAGCAGACAGGACTGCAAGCCCAAGAATGAGTTAGGTTTTGGAAACTTCCATGGGCTGTTGTTCCTGGAAAACTCCACTCCCATTCCCTAAGTCACAGACACCCAGAAGAATCAACAAAAGTGAGCCCAGCAAAGGACCAGCTTCTGTTTTTTAAAAGGAACCACCAAAGGGCTGGCTGAGTTTTGCAACCTCCAGCCAGTTGGCTGAGGGGGGGCTCCCCTCCCCCAGGTGTTCAGCTTTATACTTCAGTCTTTTTGCACCTAAAGATGAGTAGAAATATAGGGGGAAAGAAGTGCCCACTGCACCACAAGAGGCTGATACAGCCAAGTGTTTCTAACGTACCTCCACAGACCCCAGAAGAAAATAGAATAGATATGTCTAAGAAATTTTTTTTTCCAAGCTCGACTTTACAAGGAGAGGTCTGATCTATGCCTACTTCTGAAGGATATGTATGGACATGAGGCAACTAGGTGGCACAGTAGATAGCCAGGCCTGGGGTCTGGAAGATTTGAGTTCAAATTTAGTCTCAGACATTTTCTAGCTGTGTGACCCTGGGCAAGTCACTAAACCCTGTTTGCCTCAGTTTGCTCATCTGTAAAATGAGCTAGAGAAAGAAATGGCAAACCACTCCAGAATCACGGTCAAGAAAACCCCAAATGGGGTCATGAAGAGTCAGACACAACTGAAACAATTCAACAACAACAACAAAAGTATGGACATACATGTGAAGGCAGAAGCTTCTGGGAGCACAACTCTGCGTCTAAAACATCCTAAACTGACATGTATTAAGTACAATGTGCTGAGTCAGAGAAGCTAGCAGCCAGATCAGAAAAATGCACAGGTTAAACTGGCCAGCAAACTGTTGGCTGCATGTCTCCCAAAAGAAGGCTCAAGCCTCCACTGGAGAGGCAGGCAGACCCCTCCCTAGTTATTTGTCTCTTTAGCATCCAAGGCCGTCTTTTCAGACTAGATGTCACTACACCAACAAGCCAGAAGAGCTGCCCTTGGGAAGTGGGCCCATTCGCTTTTGTTTTCAATCTTAAACTCTGGATTACTAGCTCCTTTGAAAAACAAGCCCAGGGGATCCCAGTTCTCCAGAAGCCTATTAAGGTTTCACTCCGGGGAACAGACTTTTAAATAACTACACCAAATGAAGTCATAAACACAAGTCCTTTACAGGCAAATAGGAGTGACTGGTTAATGTGGTTCAGTGGAAAAGGCCTTGGAACTGGAATCAAAGGCTTGGTTCTAGTGCCAGTTTTGACACTTACTACCTTGTGACCCTTGAACAAGTCTCACACAGCCTCTCGGAGTCTCAGTTTCCACCATTTGTCAAAAGAAGTACTGTAATGCCTTTTCCGCTCTCTACTTCACTGAACAATTTCAAAAATGCTTTGAGAGGCAAATAAGTGGTTTGTAATTGAAAAGCCTATATGAAAGTTAGCCTTTACCATTATTAACTTCCAGGGAAGCAGCAGGGGGAAGCCTCCAGTGAAAACAGGGTCTGCATTGGCACCTAAAAGACCCTGGTTTCAAGCCCTGGCTCTCCCCCTAACTAGTGTGGTGAAGTTTCTCAATGCTTCAGGCAATTCCCAAAGTTTCTAAGCTTCCCAGTAAAGGCTGATGAAGAGTAGGGATTCCCCAGGATGATGAAACCACAGGTTAGCCCTACCCACCCCACCCTTTGCCACAATGTATAAAGTATTGTACCAGGTGCCTAAAAAATAAAAATGAAAAATGACTCACTCTTCTTGTTCCCTACGTGAGGAGGAGTCTAATTAGGGGGAGTGGTAGAAAGAGTTTCCCCACTGGCAGTTCCCTAGGTCACTGAAATCACAAGTCTGAGCAAAAAATAAAAATAAAAAAACCCCCACCACCACAAACAGAATGGGGAATTCTCATCCAGAAATTTCTCTAAACCCTTCTTGGAAAGGGTTGAATTCTTTTCCCACTCACTGTCCTGCCCCTCCTCCCATTCCCCCATGTTTCCATCAGAGCCTTAACTAGCAATTATGGACCTCAGGACATTTTAAGACAGACAAATTTAGTGACTGGGATTGAGAGTGGAGTTTTGCTGAGGGTAGAAGTTGTGAAAAAAGATAAGGCCACATACCTCAAATCTCTGGACAGACCTTAGGGAAGCAGGCAGCCACTGTTTAGGAGGCTGCCCACAGTGGAGTTTGCTGGTGGGTTTGGATTGGGAGAAAGCTAGACAGTCTTGACCAATAAGAACAGGGTATGAGCAGGGGTGGGTGGGCAGGGGGGAATGAGGGAGAAAAACAACTTCTATTTTAACCAATTATTCTTACTAACTAGGAATTGAAATCTGTTACCCTCTCTAAGCTTCTAAAGAAGTCCGAGAGAATTCTGTATTTCCTCATCTGTAAGCAGAGCCCACCCCAGCTAGACTCTGTTCCCTCCATCGTCCCCCTTGTGTGTACTTTAATTTTTAAGTTTTCCCTGTATATTAATAGGACAGTATATGATCCTGGGTGAACAAGAGAGGCATCTAGCCTTCTTACCAAGACAGTATCTCTAACCTCACTTCCCTGTCCCTTCCCTTAAAATCATGTCTTAGGGTAAGGAATTAGAAAATATTTGAATGGAGTTGAGTTCAGAACATGTTTTGGAAGAGACTTGGGGGTAGCTGAGCAGAAGTCAGCTCAGTTTAGACAGGGAAGATGGGGCAAAAATATTGTACTGAAAGCAAGAAAAAGGAATCTGAACACCATGTGGGCTTAATTGATGTTTATTGGCTGAGTGATTCTGTTTTCAGAATCAAGGACTGTTTGGGATAATTCAATAATTCTTTTCTGTCAGTAAATTAGTATGCATTATTAAGCACCTATAGTGTGCTGGGAACTGTGCTAAGCACTGGGGATACAAAGAAAGGCAAAACAGTCCCTGCTGTCAAGGAGCTCAAGGTTTAATGGGGAATTCAGAATGCAAACAGCTATGTACCAGCAAGTATACAGACTGGATTAATTGGAGATAATTAAGAGGAATAGGGGCAGGGAGGTGGCATAATGGATAGAGCACCAGACCTAGGGTTTAAAGCCAGAGTCAGACATTAGCTGTGTGACCCTGGACAAGTCACTTAACCCTGTTTGCCTCAGTTTCCTTATCTGTAAAATGAACTAGAGAAGGAAATAGCAAACCACTCCAGTATTTTTGCCAAGAAAGTCCTAAATGGGGTTAGGAAGAGTTGGACACAAGTGAAAACTGACTGAACAAAAATAACTGAGAGGGTCCAGATGATAGAGGGATAATGTGTTGGAGAAGACAGGATGGAATGGGATCACTCGTGCTAGTAGATGGTTTTGCCTTGGGAAGGAGGAGGGTCACCTCTTCTTGTGAGATAGCAGTGGAGGAGGAGATGGTGGCAATAAGCATATGATTGATATGAGATGAGGAATTGGGAAGAAGAAGGGATCTCTGGGAATTGGCCTCCATTTTTTTCAGTGAAATATAAGGCCAAGCTCTTAGCTGAGGGAGTATAGAAAGAAGAAGTTTAAGGAGGGAAAAGCAAGGGGCAGCTAGGTGGCACAGTGGATAGAGCACCAGCCCTGAAGTCAGGAGGACCTGAGTTCAAATCCGGCCTCAGACCAAACACTTGACACTTACTAGCTGTGTGACTGTGGGCAAGTCACTTAACCCCAACTGCCCAACCAAAAAAAAAAAAACAAAACAAGGAGGGAAAAGCAAGTGGTAAGTGAAATAATGAGTCAATTAGAGAGGTATAAAAAGATTTTCTTGCTGCAGTAAGAGCCCAGTTAAGATTAGGTCACATCAGTTTGCAGTAGATTCAGTGTGTTTTTTCTCCAATCCAACTCCTAATTTTACAGATGAAGAATAGGCCCATAGCAAGTGGTTAAGTGACTTGTCCAAGATCACTTGGGGTGGTAAATGGCCACAGGATTTGAACCCATGCCTTCTAAGTGCAAATCTTCTCCAGCTGGGTTGTAAATGGAAGTTCCCTTGAAAGGAGAGACGCAGGGCTGTCTCTTTATGTGAGACAGCAGTGAAGGAGGAGATAGTGGAAATGGCATGTGAGGGATGTGAGAAGCATGGAGAAGAGGAGGGAGCCTCTGCGAATGGCCTAAATTTTTTCTTCCCTCTGCTTCCCCAGCTCAGTGGAGCCAAGATCGATCGGCATACAGAAAGTGCTTAGTAAATACTTGTTAACAGATAGACAATAAATTTATTTCGTTGAGCATAAACTGGACCAAAGCATGGAAACAGTTCCACAAGCATTTTTTCCTACTTAATGGTATGTTGTTTTTTTCCAATTACATGTAAAGATAGTTTTCAACATTCGTTTTTGTTTTTTGTTTTTGTTTTTGTTTTTTGCTTTATGGTGAGACAATCGGGGTTAAGTGGCTTGCCCACAGTCACATAGCTAGTAAGCATCAAGTGTCTGAGGCCACATTTGAACTCAGGTTCTCCTGACTCCAAGGCCAGAGCTCCATCCACTGCTCCTCCTAGCTGCCCCTCAACATTCATTTTTATAAGATTTTGAATTCCAAATTTTTCTCCTTCCCTCTCCAAGACAGCAAGCAATCTGATATAGGTTATACATGTATAATCATATTAATCATATTTTCGCATAAGTCATGTTGTAAAAGAAGAGTCAGAACAAAAGGGAAAAAACCACAAGAAAGAGAAAACAAAACAAAAAAACCCAACAAAAGTGAAATTAGTATGCTTCCATCTGCATTCAGACTCCAAAGTTCTTTCTCTGGATATGGATGGCATTTTCCATCATGAGTCTTTTGGAGTTGTCTTAGATCCTTGCATTGCTGAGAAGAGCTAAGCCTATCAAATTCAGTCATCACATAATGTGGTTGTTACTGTGTACAGTGTTCTCCTGGTTCTGCTCATTTCACTCAGCCTTGGTTCATATAAGTCTTTCCAGGTTTTTCTGAAATCTGCCTGTTCATCACTTCTTATAGCACAGTAGTACTCCATTACATTCATATACCGCAACTTGTTCAGCCATTTCCCAATTGTGGGCATGCCCTCAATTTCCAATTCTTTGCCACCATAAAAAGAGCTGCTATAAATAATTCTAAACAATGAGTCCCTTTCTTTTTTTTATGATCTCTTTGGGATACAGACCTAGAAGTGCTATTGTGCGATCAAAGGGTATGTATGCACAGTTTGATGGCCTTTAGGGCATAGTTCCAAATTGCTTTCTGGGAATGGTTGGATCAGTTCACAACTCCACCAATAATGCATTAGTGTTCTAATTTTCCCACATCTTCTCCAACATTTATCATTTCCCTTCTCTGTCATCTAGCCAATCTGATAGGTTAAGGTGGTACCTCAGAGTTGTTTTAATTTGCATTTCTCTAATTAATAATAGAACATTTTTTCATATGACTAGAGATAGCTTTGATGTTTCATCTGAAAACTGCCTGTTTATATCCTTTGACTATTTATCAATTAGGTAATGACTTGTATTCTTACAAATTTGACTCAGTTCTCTATATATTTGAGAAATGAGGCCTTTATCAGAACACTGGCTGTAAAAATTGTTTCCTAGTTTTCTGTTTTCCTTCTAATCTTGGTTGTATTGGCTTTATTTATACAAAACCTTTTTAATTTAATGTAATCAAAATTATCCCTTTTGCATTTTATAATGTTCTCTATCTCTTGTTTGGTCATAAATTCTTCCCTTCTCCATAGATCTGACAGGTAAACTATTCCTTGCTCTCCTAATTTGCTTATAGTATCACCCTTTATGTCTAAGTCATGTATCCATTTTGATTTTATCTTGGTGTGAAGCGTGAGATGTTGGTCTATGCCTAGTTTCTGCTATACTATTTTCCAGTTTTCCCAACAGTTTTTGTCAAATAGTGTGTTCTTATCCCAGAATCTGGAGTCTTTGTACCTAACCTGTTCCACCGATGCAACTCTCTATTTCTTAGCCAGTACCAAATAGTTTTGATTGCCGCTTTAGAATATGGTTTTAGATCTGGTATGGCTAGGTCACCTTCCTTTGCAATTTTTTTTCATTAATTATCTTGATATTCTTGACTTTTTATTCTTCCAGATGAATTTTTTTTTAGCTCTACAAAATAATTTTTTGGTAGTTTGATTGGTATGGCACTGAATAAATAAATTAATTTAGGTAGAGTTGTAATTTTTATTATATTAACTTGGCCTACCCATGAGCAACTGATATTTTTCCAATTGTTTAGATATTACTTTATTTGCGTGAAAAGTGTTTTGTAATTGTGTTCATATAGTTCCTGGGTTTGTTTTGGCAGCTATACTCCCAAATGTTTTTTATTGTCTATAGTTATTTCAATGGAATTCTCTATCTCTTGCTGCTGGGCTTTATTGGTAACATATGGAAATGCTGATGATTTGTGTGGGTTTATTTTTATCCTGCAACTTTGCTAAAGTTGTTAATTATTTCAAGTAGTTTTTCAGCTGATTCTCTAGGATTCTCTAAGCATACCATCATGTCATCTGCAAAGAACGATAGTTTTATTTCCTCATTGCCTATACTAATTCCTTCAATTTCTTTTTCTTTTCTTATTGCTAAAGCTAACATTTTTCTGGTACAATATTGGATAACAGCGGTGACAATGGGCATCCTTCCACAAGCATTTATTGAGGACCTACTAGATGACCAGTCACTATGCAAGGTCCCGGGTATAGAGAGACAAAAATGAGATAGTCCCTGCATTTAAGCAGCTTGCATTCTACTGAAGGATACAATGTGTTTACAGGTAAGTAAACAGAGGATATGTACAAAATAAATCTGGTGATTGGTAGAGGAACCCTAAGAAATGCAGAAATTAAGAAAGACTTCTTAAAGAGATGGCATTTGAGCTGAGTCTTGAAGAGAATTGAAGGTTCCAAAAGGGAAAGATGAGAAGAGAGCAGAACATTTGGGGTGGGGGTGGGGGCAGATATCCTCTGCAAAGGCCACAGAAGTAGGAAATGGAATATCTGGTGCGGAGAACACAGTGGCTGAGGCACTGTGTAATCCATCTGGATATAAAGGCTGGGACCAGATTGTGGAAACAGAGGCATTTATATTTTATGCCAGAGGCGTGGCAAGTCAGTCAGTCTGTTAATAAACATTTAGTAAGCACCTATTATGTGCCAGGCACTGTGCTAGGTAAGCACTTGGGATACAAAGAAGAGCAGTTGCTGCTCTCAAGGAGCTCACAGTCTCACAGGGGATGTTGTGATTGAAATTAACGTAAACTGAGGCAACAAAGTTCCAAAATTGGTAAGGCTAGAAGTTACCAATAAACATGATGTTTGGCTTTGATTTTCTCAGGGAGGACAAAATACAAACAGCTATGTACAAATAAGCTCCATAGAGAAAAAATTCAGAAAAGTTGGCCTCTGTATCTGGGTTGGCCTAGCTTGTAAATAATTTCATCTACTTCTATCCTCACTTTCTAGGTCATAGAGGTAGAGTTGCAAAGGACTTTAGATGGACTTTACTCCAACTCCTAATTTTAAAGATGAAGAAACAACTCCATAGAAAGAAAGCAGGTGATTTACCCAAGGTCACCCAGGTGATAAATGGTAGGATTTGAACCTAGGGCCTCTGACTCCAAACCCTCTTTCTAGCACCCAGTCTTATAGATCACAGTATATAGAGCAGAGGGAAAAGACACAAACACAGATCAGAGGAGACATGTTATTCATGATGTAAATGCACCAGAGAGGTACAAAACAAACTAAGGTCTGAGGGGTATCAGGTAATATTTTTTGTAGGAGGTGTAGCAAGTAAGGAAACAGTAATTTATTAAGCTCCTACTATGTGCCAGGCATTGTGAAAAACATTTTATAAATATGATCTCATTTCACTCTCATAACAATCCTGGCCTGGGAGGTAGATACTATTATCCTGTTTTACAATATTTGCCCCATTTGGGGCAGATAGAGGTTAAGTGGCTTGCCCGGAATCACACAGTGTTCAAAGCAGGATTTGAACTCAGGCCTTTCTGACTCCAGGCTCAGCACTAGAAGCTGGAAAACTAGACTGGAGGGTCAGATTCATCACACACACACACACACACACACACACACACACACCCCTTCCATTGTTTTGTTTTGTTTTGTTTTGTGGCCCACAAGCTAAGAATGGTTTTTACATCTTAAAATACAATAAAAGTATTTTAAAACATAAAAACCCGCGTTAGCTTTCAGATAGCTGGTGGCCTGCGGGGACATAGGCAAGGAGTTTGCCTGGCTCCTGCCTTATCTACTGCACCACCTAGATGCCTCTGATACTCATCGTTGTTGTTGTAGTTGTTCAGTGTTATCTGTCTCTTCGTGACCCCATTTGGGGTTTTCTTGGCAAAGATACTGAAGTGGTGTGCTATTTCCTTCCACAGCTCATTTTACAGAGGAGGAAACTGAGGCAAGAAGGGTTAAATGACTTGCCCAGGGTCACCCAGATAATAAGTGTCTGAGGCTGTATTTGAACTCAGGAAGATGAATCTTCCTGATTCTAGGGCTGGTACTCTATCTACCACCTGGAGACCCCACATTGATTAATCACCTAAGCACTGGAGATACAAACAGTTGGGCAAAGTGGAGAGGGGAGGGAACAAAAAAATAGTCCCTACCCTCCAGAAACTTGCAATCTAATTGCATATTAGTGATACTTAGCAAATAGGTAATAAACAGTCTTTGAGTTGGATTGAATTGAATTGTTAATATACTTAGGAAGCAGCAGAGCTGAGATTTGATCCTGTCTTCAGATTCTAAATCCAATGTTCTTTTCACCATATTATCCTTCCTCTAAGCTTTCCTTAGCCTTTGTTTGGAAGATAACACTGAGCTTTTTGTTACACTAATATTCTTGACTTGGCTGTGCTGAGCTCAACACACACTGCTTCCTTTCTCCTTAAATCTATTTTTCTCTGTACAGGATGTTCCAGGAGGAGGCCAGGGAGCTGGGACACTGGCTAACTTTAGTTTTCTATTTTCAGCCTGTATTTGTTCCATGGGCAGGTCACCCACTGAAAAAATATCCTCCCTTTCAGGTTTAGTAGGACACCAAATCTTCATGAAGTCTCAAGTATTAACCCAGTATAGTACCTGCTACTGAGAATACAAAAGGAGACAGTGCTTGCCCTCAGGGAGCTCACATTCTACCAGAATAGTAATAGTAGTAATGTCCTCCCTCAACTCTGAAACCCTGATAAATGAATGGATTCCAAATTGTATGTATCTTGTGGACTTCTTTTTGGAGAAGTGAAAATAACTCCGAGAGCTCTCTTTTGTGTAGGCCCCTAGAAGACAAAGACCATCTTTTGGCATAGAAAGACTTAATAAATGTTTCTTTCTTTCCTTTTTTCTATCCTTTCCTTCCTTTTATACTTCCTTCCTTTCTTTCTCCCTCTCCCTAACCCTCAATTTCACTGTAATATCAAGGTCCCTGCCAGCTCTAAATTTCTATGTTATTAAGCCCTCGTCAGTTCTAACACTCTGTATTCTATGACGATATTGGAGATTGACTGGGGAATTGCCTGATCAATCCATGAGCCTAGAGTAAGTAAATCTTTGTCTGATACTTTGATTTTTTCATGAAAGATATGGACAGAGATGCCCATTTGACCAATTCTTCAATTCAGTGGGTATTGACTGGGGACAAATTGTTTGGCTTGGACTTTTGAGGGAGGTTAGGGTAGAGATTTGATGGAAGAGGACTGCCTCCTTAGCAATTCTAAGGTCATTTACATTCTAGGATAGTTTGAACCCTCTGGGTAGCACCATAAGGCTGAATGCCTGGATAGGTTTCTAGATTGAAAGAAAAACTCTCTAGAATGTCTGTGGGGAATGGGGCCTATCTAGCAACCCCAGATTCCATTTCCTTCTGGGGAAAGTCTAAGCCCTTGGCATAATTCCATAAAGCAGGATACCTGTATGGGTCTCCAGGACACACCAAAATATCAGGGGGGTTGCCCCCTCTAACTACCTAGCAACCCCGCAATTATTTACGGCCCAAAAGAAGTCCACATCCTTAGGGTAGTGCTATGAGTCTGGAGGACTCTCTATACCCTGGCAGAAAAATGAGATACCTAACAGAGGAAAGAGAATTGTACAGATTGTTTATGAACTATGGTAAGTCTTTTATGTATTTTTATATTTTCTGTGAGGTAGAGCAAAGTCTGTAGCATCCCTGATATTGAGCACCTGTGTGACAACTAGGGACCCTTCCGGTCTATTTTTTCATTAGTCAATGCCTTATTTTGATTGCTATGACCTAATTCATGGTTCAAGGTTCTATATGTAGATGTTTGAATTTTTACCCATTATTATTGCAGGCATACCTCATTTTGTTGCACTTTGTTATTGGGGCTTTTTTTTTTAAACAAATTGATCGTTTGTGGCAACTGTACACAAGTCTATTGGCACCATTTTGCCAACAACATGTGCTCACATCATGTCTCTGTGTCACATTTTGGTAATGCTCACAATATTTCAAATTTTTTCATTATTATTATGTCTTGTTATGGTGATCTGTGATCAGTGATCTTTGATGTAACTACTGTAATACTTTTGGGGCATTGTGAACCTCATCTATATTCCCTTTACATCTGGCACCTCACCTCTTCCTTTCAACTCCCTTGTGGGACAAATGAAAAGCCAGATAGAGTTTCTGGGTAATTAACAATCAATTTATTAATTAGGCTAGGTAATAATCAGTAAATTGATGGTCAGAGGTTTCTCTCTTTAACCAATGACAAAGACATGAAGAGACTGAAAACCTTAATATACTTTTGGAAAAAGGGGGTGCCCCTGACAGGTAAAAATCAACCCTGACTGGTGAACAATTAATTAGGGGACGGGCTAAAAGTTTTCAGCTCCTCCTACTAAGAACTTGGCTTAATCATGAGACTCAACCACCTCCAGCAATCTAGACAAAGGAATCCATCTCTACCCAGACCACTCTGGTTGGTTTTCTCCTTCATGAGTTGGGTCACCCTAAACTCCAATGGGGGAAGGGGCGGTAGCAGGGCATAGCCTCATTGCTTTGGGGCAGAAATTCACCTAAATTAGATTCTGTTTACACTCTAAACAGAAGTTAAGTCTTTCAGAGACTGGCTGATTGACCTACAGGGGCTAGGCCCTAAATGAGGAAATAAAGGCTAAAAAACCCCTGGCTCCTAGTTTAATAATTGGTTATCAATATAATAGAAAAATAATTTCCCTCGCCTGTGTTTGTTATCTTCCTTCATTAGTATGTAAGCTCTTTGAGGGCAGAGACTGTCTGCTTCTGTTCCTAGGGCACACAGTACCTGGCAAATAGTAAGTTCTTAATAAATGCTTCACAAAATGGAGGCTTCCCGAGGAACTGACCAATGGAAGGAGAAGGGTGAACCTGGCAGTGGGAGAGTCCAGGAAGAACAGGCTTAGCATAGTAGCTGGTGTATAGTAAATCCTTAATAAATGCTTACTGACTGTCTGACTAATACTACTTTGAAACTGCTAATGAAATGCCCATTTTAGGACACTCCTTTTCTAAGTTGAAAAACTTCAGTAAGTATTGTTTATTGTAATCCTTTTTGCTTGCATGTTGAGGTCAGTTTTTTCTTTGAAGCATACCCACCTATCGCTTCATAAATTTACATGCTAAAAGTTTTTTTTTTCTTTTTTGAATCTTCTGTAAAGGGGATTACCTCCTTCCCCTATTCTTTGAAAACAGCAGCTTCTACCCAGGTTGTTCTCAGGAACCAAACTGAGTAAGACCGCTCACCCTGATTTAATCACTACCTCCCAATGTCACCGGCAGCATGTCATCTTGACATGAATTATGAAAAGCAGCCGTCATAGGTTTCCCCCAGACAATAGGCATCTATGTCTAAGACCACTGAGAGTCTTGAAGATGCACCAAGGCTGAATGGCTTCAAAGACCAACCGTGAGTGTACAATTGTGAGCTCAGCACACGTGCCTTGGTCAAGTAACGCTCAGAAATCTAGGGGGAAAAAAACCCTGAAGATTAGGGGCTTTGTGGATGAGAAATGAGAAAGTTAGAAATAGATATTTTTCCATATATGAATAGGAGCAGTCCATCCACAGATCCCATTGGCTACTGCAAACATGGAGATATATGAGACCTTGGACCTTCACACAGATTTTGGTACCTGCATCAGCATGGAGAAATCTGGGAGGAGTAGACTTTCCATCTGGAAGTACTCGGGCAGCCTTGGCAACATTCATCCTCTGCACTCACTTTTCATCTGAGAGCTAACTAGCTATCATTCTAATCCTTTAGTAAACTGCCCTGGAATTTTGTTGTTATTCAGTCCTTTTAGTCATGTCTGACTCTTTGTGACCCCATCTGGGGTTTTCTTGGCAAAGATCCTGGAGTGGTTTACCATTTCCTTTTCCAGCTTATTTTACAGATGAGGAAACTGAGGCAAGCAGGGTTAAGTGACTTACCCAGGGTCATTTAGCTAGTGTCAAGTGTCTGAGGCTGGATTTGAACTCGGGTCTTCCTGACTCCAGACCCAGTGCTCAATCCACTGTGCCACCTAGCTGCCCTGCACTGGAATACATGAGTTATATATTGCCTTTTTTTTTTTCTGGTTAGGCAGTGGGGTTAAGTGACTTGCCCAGGATCACACAGCAAGTAAGTATTATGTGTCTGAGGCTAGATTTGAACTCAGGTCCTCCTGAATCCAGGGCCGGTACTCTATCCACTGCGCCACCTAGCTGCCCCTTTTCTCAAATCTTAATGGCTTAAAGGTAATGCTTAGTGGGTAAGTATTCATCTAGAAAGCCTTTTCTGCTAGATGTTAGGGAATAGCCAGGGAGCCTGATCATCTTTCTTTCTTTTTTTTTTTTAAGGCAGTTGGGTTTAAGTGACTTGCCCAGGGTCACACAGCTAGTAAGTGTTAAGTGTTTGGTCTGAGGGCAGGTCTTCAGGGCCAGTACTCTCTCCACGGCACCACCTAGCTACCCCTGATTATCTCTTTAGCCCCATGAGCCTAGGACAAATGGTATCATGAACAGGTTGGATTTGTGGTAACTTTCCCACATCCCCTAATAAAAGAAAACCTGTTTCAGTAACTTGAATCTGGTTCTTTGCTCTTGGTTCTCATGTTCATTGGGTAACCTCTTCTAAAAACTTGTTCCTTGTTTGTTTGTCTGTTTTTTTTAGGAGGCAACTAGGTAACACAGTGGGAAGAGTCCTGGACTTGGGAGTCAAGAAGACTGGTAGCTATGTGACCTAGGACAAAGTCATTTAACTTCCCTCTGCCTGTTTCCTCAACTGTAAAATGATAACACCTACCTCCCAGGGTTGTTGTGAGGATCAAATGAGATACTATTTGTAAAGCTCTTCGCATAGTGCCTGGCACATAGTAGGTACTATATATATGCTAGCTATTATTTCCACACAGGTAGCCTTGAGTCCACATTGTTCCTTGGAAAATGATTCTTAGGAACTAGTTGATATCATCAGTTAACTTCCCAGCCAGCTTTCTCAATCTCAAAGTTGCTGATCTGAATTGAGGGAGGGAGTATCCAAGAATAAGAAGGCTGTGTATTGGCTGAGGCGGGGTTTCCAGAGAAGCTTTATCTATTAAAAAGATATACTAGTCTACTCCATCTACTTTCTCTCTCAGTAAGGTAATTAAACCTAGTGTATCCTTCATCACAGCCTGGTTCCTCTTCACCTCCCACTTGAACACGCTCAGAGACAGGTGCCAAGCCTTGCTAGTTTCAGCTGCCATGTCTCTGGAGGATCCTGGCTGCTGATGGTCCCCTATCCTTCTGCCCTCCCCCATCTCCCTAGTCCTCATAGAGGCTACATGCATGTACCCAGCATTCTGAGCCAAACGTAGGTTTCAGAAGCCAGATTCACTCCCCATCTAGAAGAAACCAAGCTAAAAAATAGAGAGAGGTAAAAAGAAGACAGGTAGTCCACTCCAAGGAGCTCACCTTATTCTCCTCTCAAATAAAAACCCAGATGCTGATTTGCTCTCTCATCAGCTGCTTCCTTAGCTGGCCCATGAATCAGCTGCATGTATTCTGGAAGTGGGGATCAGGACAGGCTTTCAGCTGGAAAGTGGAGCCTTTTTGGACCAAGACCTCTCCAGAAATCTAAATGAGGTGATTTGTGTCCAGGGGAACTCAGAAGCCATCACCAGAGGAGCTGCATTTTCACTGGCTGTCTTCCAGTCTTGGAATTCTCTCACTCCTCAGCTCCATAGCCTGGCTTTCCTGACTTCTTTCAAGTACAAGCTAAAAGTGCACTTTGCACAAGAAACATTTCCTGGTTCCTCTTAATATTGGTTCCTTCCCTCTGCGGTTATTTCCAATATATCCTTTTTACATCTGGTTTGTGCATAATGGTTTGCATTTTGTCTTCCCCATTAGAGCTCCTTGAGGGCAGGAACTATCTTTTGCCTTTCTTTGCATCCCCAGCACTTAGCACAGTGCCTGGCACTAAATAAATGCTAGTTGATTTGACTTGACTTAATGCAGGTCAAGTCTATCAAAACTAAGGAGAACTGTGAGCAGTAATTCAAGTTACCCAACATGGACCCCATGACTGAGGGCAAGAAATACCTTCAGTGGGTGTTCATAACTTCAAATGAAGGGAGGGTCATGACTGTGTGGACATGGTTCTAGGGTCCTTTTTATGTGAGCAAAGTTGAACCTTTCATGATCTACTACTACTGTGTAGAGGGCATCTTAGACATACTTTTCCTACTTTCCATTTACCTTGCACTTGGAAAGATTTCACCCATTCACAGTTCTGTTGAGGCTAGATGTGTTGAAGGAGGTGGTGATTAGCTCTTGAAAGATTTATAGCAAAACTTGACTTTTTATTATGGAGAGACCTATTTTGTGCTGACCCAAAGAGGAATAATTAAACTCTTCTGCATATTTAACGGAGGAGGAGAAAAGCATTTGAGTAAAGATCTGTATGGATAGAAACAGAAACAATACTGTGATCTGAATACATTATACACCCCCTAAAACAGAGGTTCTTTTGTGTGTCATGGGCCCCTTTGACAGTGTGATGAAGCCTATGGACCCTTTCACAGGATAATATTTTTAAATGCATAAAATATATAAAACTGCAGAGGAAATCAATTATATTTAAATTATCTTTGGGGGGGGGAGGAAATCAGGTCTCAGGCTGAAAGTTTAGGGGCCACTCATGGCTTGACTCTATTGCTGATCAGCAAAGTAGCTTTGACCTGATATAGTTAGGCCTGTTCTCTCCTTCCCAGGAAGTTTCCTTATCACCCAGAATCTCATGATATTGATACCAGACATAGTATCGGTGCCTGATCAGCTTTTTCTCTATCATAGCTCAGAACTTCCAAATTCAAGGGATACACCCTATGACCCTGGGCAAGTCATTTAACCCCACTTGCCTCAGTTCCTCATCTGTAAAATGAACTGGAGAAGAAAATGGCAAACCATGCCAGTATCCCTGCCAAGAAAACCCCAAATGAAGTCACAAAGAGTTGGACAGGACTAAAAAATGACTTAATAACAAAAATTCCTACCATGTCATGACTTTTAAATGGTAGAGGAATCATCAAAGTAAGTTGCTTTTCTGGACCTAATTGAGCTGATTCTCACCAACAGAAGAATTGGTTTTGAAGGATGAAAATGATGAGAACCCTGGGGAGAGAAAAAGACCACTTCTTAAAATTTTTGACAGAGAAGGGAAAGGAAGCCAAGAATACACATCCTAGATTTTGAGAGGGCAGTTTTCTTTTTCTTTTTTTAATGATATTTGATTTTCCCCCAATTACATGTAAAAACAAAATTTAAACATTTTTTTTTTAAGTTTTGAGTTCCAGATTCTATCCCCTCTATCCCTCTCCTCCATTCCCCTCACCCCTCCCTGAAATGGTAAGCAATTTGATATAGGTTATACATGTGTAGTCATGTAAAACATTTCCATATTAGTCATTTTGTAGAATAAAACTCTAGCAAAGAGAAATAAAGTGAAAAATAGTGTGCTTCAGTGTATATTCTGATGCCAGTTCTTTCTCTGAAGGCAGATAGTATTTTTCATCATGTGTCCTTTGGCGTCCTCTTAGATCATTGTATTGCTGAGAATAGCTAAATCATTCACAATTGATCATTCTACAATATTGCTGATACTGTGTACAATGTTCTCCTGGTTCTGCTCACTTCACTCTGCATCGATTCATATGTATTTCCAGGTTTTTTTCTCAAACCATCCTGCTCATCATTTCTTAGAGTATACAATAGTATTCCATTACAAGCTTAAAACAGCTTATTCAGCCATTCTCCAATTGATGGGCATCCCCTCAGTTTCAAATTCTTTGCTATCACAAAAAGAAGTATGACAAATATTTTTGTACAAATATAAAATATTTTCTCTTTTTTGGGATCTCTCTGGGATACAGACCTAGTAGTGGTAATGCTGGATCAAAGAGTATGCACAGTTTGATTGCCCTGTGGGTATAGTTCCAAATTGCTCTCCAGAATGGTTAGATCAGTTCAAAACTCTACCAACAATGCATTAGTGTTTGAAAATATGTTTAATAGGAATGTATATATAGCCTATATCAGATTGTGAGCCATCTTGGGGAAGGAGGGAAGGAGGGAGAGAAAAATTTAAAACTCAAAAGCTTATCAACAAAGTAATTGTTGATAAATCAAAATAAATTAATAAAAAAAAAAGGAAAGAAAGGAGGGGAGAAATGATATTGTAAAGATAGGCATGAGACCTAGAACCATATCCTGAAAATATTAGGAACTTAATAAACGTTCATTGAATTGGAAAAAACTCAATGCATTAGTGTACCAGTTTTCCAACATCCCCTCCAACATTTATCATTTTCCTTTTCTGTCATATTAGCCAATTTGATGGGTGTGAAGTGGTATCTCAGAGTTGTTTTAATTTGCATTTCTCTAATTAATAGTAATTTAGAGCATTTTTTTCATATGAAGATAGATAGCTTTGATTTCTTTGTCTGAAAACTGTCAATTCATATCCTTTTAACATTTATCAATCAGGGAATAACTTGTATTCTTATAAATTTGGCTCAGTTCTTTATATATTTGAGAAATAAGGCCTTTATAAGAGTTACTTGCTGCTCCAAAGGCCTCATGATGGAAAATGCTATCCACATCCAAAGAAAGAACTATGGAGTTTGAATGCAGATAGAAGCATACTATTTGCTATTTTTTTTCTTCTGTTGCATTTTGTTTCCTCTTTCTGGTGGCTCCTCCTATTGGTTCTAATTCTTACTTACAACATCACTAATGTGAAAATATGTTTAATAGGAATGTATATGTATAGCCTATATCAGCCTCTTGGGGAGGAAGGTGGGGAGGGAAGGGAAGAAAAATTTAAAACTCAAAAGCTTATGGAAGCAATTGTTGATAAATCAAAATAAATTAATTAAAAAAAAGTTACTTGCTGTAAAATTTCCTCCTCAGTGTTCTGCTTTCTTCCTAATTTTGGTTGCATTGGTTTTGTTTGTGCAAAACCTTTTAAATTTAATACAATCAAAATTATCCATTTTACATCTTGTAATGTACTGTATCTATCTTGTTTAGTCACAAATTCTTCCCTTCTCCATATATCTAACCAGTTAACTATTGCATGCTCTCCTGTTTTACATATGGTATCACTCTTTATGTCTAAATTGTGTATCCATTTTAAGCTTATCTTGGTGTATGATGTGAGATGTTTGGTCTATGCCTAGTTTCTGCCATACTGTTTTCCAGATTTCCCAGCAGTTTTTTTTTTCCAAATAACGAATTTTTGTCTTTGTGACAAGCTTAGATCTTTGGGTTTATTAAATGCTAGGTTACTTTGATCACTTACTACTGTGTATCTGATCTATTCTGCTGATCTGCCACTCTATTTCTTAGCCATTACCAGATTGTTTTGATGATTATCATTTTATAATACAGTTTAAGATCAGGCCACTTTCAAGAGGGCAGTTTTAAAAGAAAGGGTAGATGCTAAGGATTATACTGCAGAAGTCAGCCCAGAAGGGATGGGAAGTTTTTAAAAAGTGAAATTCTGAAGACACAAAAACAATTCTGACGAGGAAGAAAAATGGAAGATGACTGAAGAGATCAGTCAGGAAACTTATAAGCCAACTTCAATCTTTAAAGGACATTTTTAGGGGCAGCTAGGAGACAAAGTGGATAGAGCCCCCGCCCTGAAGTCAGGAGGACCAGAGTTCAAATTTGACCTCAGACCAACCACTTGACATTTACTAGTTGTGTGAGTCTGCCCAAGTCACTTAACCCCAACTGCCTTAAAAAAAAAAGACATTTTTAGACGATTATGAGAAGGGCAGGGAAAAAAAAGATATAAAACAGAAGTGTGGTATCCTCTTGTAAGAATAACATCAATAGTACTAAAGCTGAGCTGAAGGAGAAACTTAAGGATAACAAAAATACAAGTTTTGTTTAAAGGCTTATTGGGGGAACTGAGCTAAGAAAACAATGTACATAATGACGATAACAATATATACAGAAAGAACAACCACACATAGAAAAAAAATCAAAAGTGAATATTGGGAAATTATAAAGAATAAGCATGACTCTGAAAAAAAAAGAATAAGCATGACTCTAAAGAAGAGATGAGAAGACATTCCCAGCCCATCACTTTGCAGAGGTAGAAGACCCATTGGTGCTGCGTCACACATATTTTCAAACCTTTTCAATGTACTGAGCAATTATATGGATTTTTCCCTCTTCTTTTTTTGTCCCTAAAAATACTATTTGTTACATGGGAAGGCTCTCTGGGAGTGGGAGGTAAAAGGGTGCTGGAGGGAAACTATGGTGATATTAAAAAAGACATTAATAAAAACATTTTTAAAGGTATGTTGGGAGAAGAGGAGACTCAAAGAAAGGATAGGACTGTGGCTCAAGGTGGATAGGACAATTATAATTTATCTTGGTAAGAAGGCAGAGCTGCTTCTGCTTTCTCTGCCAAGGAAAATGAGCTTTGTACTAGAAAGGACAGAAAAATGCTAATGGAGAATTAATAACCTAGATAAGTAAGGGGATAACAAGAGGGCACCTACCTGCCCTTGAGAAGTTTAAATCACTTGACCTGGATGAACTACATCCTAGGGTAGAGAAAGAACTGGCAGCTGTGATTGCTGAACCATTGTCAATGACTTTTGAAAGATCAAGGAGAATAGAAAAGGCATTTCAGCCCTGGAGAAGGACAAGTATTGTTCCAATTTTCAAGAATGGGAAGAAAGTGAAGTCTTGAAACTTTTAAACTAGCTTGATTCTGGTACTTGGCAAAATGTTAGAATCTGTTTTTAAAAGAATGGTGAATATTTAGAAAAGAAATAAAGAAGATGGATGATTGGAGGCCTATTCATTTTTCATGAGTGGGCTATTTCAATATGACAAAAATTATGATATTATACCTAAACTAATTTACAGATTTAGTACTTTTCCAATCAAACTAACAAGGGGTTACTTTCTAGCTAGATAAAATAGTAATAAAATAATTTGGAGGAACAAAAGGTCTAGGAGGCAGCTAGGTGGCACAGTGGATAAAGCTCCAGCCTTGGAGTTAGAAGGACCTGAGTTCAAAGGTAGCCTCAGATACTTGATACTTACTAGCTGTGTGACCTTCAGCAAGTCGCTTAACCCTGACTGCCTCACCAAAAAAAAAAAAAAGGTCTAGAATCTCAAGGGAAATAATAGGGCAAGCCATAGGAAGGAAAGAGTAATAGAATTTCCAGACCTCAAACTATATTATAAAGCATTAATCACCCAAGCTATGGATTGAAAAATCGAAAAGTAGATCAATGGAACAGATGAGATAATTAAGGATGAGAAACAACCAAATTCAACAGACTGGTTTTTGATAAACCCAAGTACATAAACTACTTGGTGAAAGATTTTCTATTTAACAAGTGAGAATGGTTTGTCAGAAAACAGAATTAGAAAAATATCTTCTTAAAATTCTAATTCTGAATTTAATAAATGAAAAATAAGATGAGCATTTCCAGGTGAATTGTAGAACAGAAGTCAGGAGGTAGGAGTATCTTATTCAAGGAGGAACAAGGAAGTAAGCCATTGTCCCTGGATTCCAGAGTACTTGGGGCAGAGGAGTTTGGGTATAGGAAGGCTTGGCAGAAAGACTGTCCAGCAGGTTATTTCAATAGTATAGGCTGGAGGTGACGAGGGCTTTCACCAGGACAGGAGGAGAAAAGAGTCACATGATCAGTGAAACTGACTGGCTTTGGCAACAGATTGAACATAGGAACAAGAGTGAGGAGTCAAAGATGATATATAGGTTGTGAGCCTGGGTGAATGGGACTTTAATAGGGAAGTCTGGAAGGGGAGGGAGGGTTTTTGGGAAAAAGATAATGAGTTCAGTTTTGGGCACGCTGAATATAAGATATTTTCGGGACATCCAATTCAGATATCTAATAGGAAGGAAGGAAATGAGCATTTATCAAGGACTTACTATGTGCCAGGCACTGTGCTAAGCACTTTACAACTATTATCTCATTTGATCCTCACAACAACCTTGGAAAGTAGGTGCCATTATTATCCCCCATTTTACAGTTAAGGAAACTGAGGCAAATAGAAATTAAATGATTTGCCCAGGCAAGTTACACAGCTAGAAAGTGTCTGGGGCTAGACTTGAACTATAGCACTTAGCACAATGCCTGGTACTAGTAGGTGCTTAATAAATGTGGATTGATTGACTGCACTCAAGTCTTCTTGGCTCCAGGTTCAATACTTTTTTCATTGCACCACCATGCTGTCTATGGGGCCAGTATGGATGTACCAGCCTCTCCAAGAGCTTCCTGCATTTTGACTTCTCTATCCATCTGTCCTCTTCATACTTTGTATTGTCCCCTTATATCCAGAAGCAAATCTCTCCTTGTGGGTGTGCCCTAGAATTTCTTCATAAATGAGGAGAATGCTTACTGCACATATGTTCATTGGAGGAAACTGTGCTCGGCATTAAAGTGATAAAAAAAAAATAATAAAACCCAGCCCCTGGCCTAAGGTTTGGTGTTAAGGATGATGGATGTGTACAGAACTATAATATAAATAGATCATGATGAGTATTAGAGTATAGCAAAAGTCCTCCCTTGTGTGATGTAGAGCTAGAGCCCAGCATTAGGTAGATCAATTAAAATGAATACCAAGGATGTCACGGTAAGGGGAAAAGGGTCATAAAAGGGTAGTATGAAAAGCTTTAGGGAATTTGAAGGATTAGAGTAAAAGTGTTATTACCAGGCAGCTAGCTCCAGGCATATCTCCCCTCCCCTCCTTTTTTTGACTAGGTCTTCCTATTTCACCCAAGCTGGAAATGCAGGAGCTTCTGGGCTGAGTCTCATTCTGATGGGACTCGTCAAAGCACAGGGAGATTTTACCTACTCCATTTTTGATCTGGGCTGACTCACCCCTTCTTAGACAACTTGGTGGCCCCTTCACCAGGGAAAAAGGGTTGCTCATCATATTAATGTTGAACACAATGCAGACTCTATGAGCTTAGCCCACTGGAGCTCAGAACTCCTACTCTCAAGGTTCAGCCTCCCAGGCTGCTGGGATCACAGGTGTACATTTTTTGTATCCGTTCCCTTTTCTCCACCAATGACCACCACTCTAGGTCAGGCTCTTATTTCCTCTGGCTTTAACTCTTGCAATATTGTAATTGGTCTCCTGGCATTATGTCCCTCTTCAATCCATCCTTCACAAAACTGCCAGTCATGTCTCCATCTTGCTCAAAAAATAACAGTGTCTCCCTTTTACATCTAGAATAACTTAAGTTCTTCAGTCTGATTTTCAAGGCCATCCACAATATGGCTCCGATTTATTTTTCCAATCTCATTTCACATTACTCCCCTTCATGTTCTTCACAATTTAGTCAAACTAAGATTACTCAGTGGCACAATGAATGGAGAGCCCTGGCCCTGGAGTCAGGAAGATCTAAGTTCAAATCCTACCTTAGATACTTACTAGCTATGCGACCCTGGGCAAGTCACTTAGCCTCTGTCTGCTTCCTTTTTCTAATCTATAAAATGGGATAAGAATAGCACTTATCTCCCAACATCAGGTTGTTTTAAGAATCACATGATATGCTTAATGCAGTGCCTGCTACATAGTACACACTATATAAATGCTCGTTATCATTACTACTAATAATAATCCTTTAACATGGCATTACATCTCCTGCCTCTGGACACTCACTCACGTCTCATACCCGTTCATCCTCCACCCCTCTGTTAGAGGCCTTGAGTTCCTTCAAAGCTCAGTTCAGGTGGTACCTCCTTCATGAAGCCTTCCGTGATCTGCTCAGCGGTTAGTATTTTTCTCCATTTTCAGATGATTTTTGTATTTACTTAGCTGTGTACGTGTTTGTTGCAGTCTGAAAAAAAAATCCTGTGTTTAGAAGGGTATCTTGGGGCAGCTAGGTGGCGCAGTGGATACAGCACCAACCCTGGAGTCAGGAGGACCTGAGTTCAAATCCAGCCTCAGACACTTGACACTTAATAGCTGTGTGATCCTGGGCAAGTCACTTAACCCCATTGCCTAGCAAAAAAACAAAAAAGGGTCTCAGAGGCACTCACATTTCTTGTAACAAGCTATTTGCTCTACATAAGCCCCCTCACCCAGTCTAGCAGCTCCTCTTCCATGCAAGAAGTTTCCATGACCCATGCAACCTCACTAATTTGACATTTCCCTACTTGTGACATCAGAGGCGAGAAAACAACCAGAGGTGCCTGAGTGAGACCCAACTTTTCCCTGTGAAATCCCTGCTCAAGTCAAATGGAAAAGTGTCTATTAAATTCCAAGCATTGTTAAGTGCTGGGGATACCAAAAAGTAAAAACCAAGCCCTGCTCTCAAGGAGTTCACACTCTGATGGGGGAGATAACATGCAAGCAACTATTTACAAGCAAGATGTATATAGGATAAATTGAAGGTCATTTAGAGGAAAGATACTAGCATGAAGGGAGATTGAGAAAGACTTCTTGTAGAAGGCATGATTTTGGGCAGGATCTGAAGGAAGCCGAGGAAGCCAGAAGATGGAAGAGAGAGAGTTCTAGGCCTGGAGGACAACCAGTGAAAGGCCAGAGAGGAAGTGTCTAGTAAAAGGAACCCACAAGGAAGCCAGCGTCACTGTGGCACAGAGTGTATGGACAGGAGTAAAGTGTGAGGACAGTGGGAAAATAGAAAGGTGCCAGGTTATGAAGGGCTTTAAAAGCCAAACAGAGGGTTTGCTATCTGATTCTAGAGGTAATTGGAAGCCACTGGAGTTTACTGAATAGGATGGCTGATATGGTCATAGCTGTGCTTTAGGAAGATCACTTTGATAGCCGTGTAGAGGGTGGACTAGAGTTGGAAGAGACTTGAAGCAAGAAAATGGCCAGAACACTATTGTAGTAGCCCAGGCATGAGGCAAGGACAGCCTGAACCAGGGCAGTGGCAGTATCAGAGAAGAAAAGGACATCATATAGGAGAGGTTAGAATGTAGAAACTGCTCGGGGCCAGTTTCACTATTGCTCAGGAAGATGAGTTGGCCTAGGCTTCCATAATATGTGACCCACTGGGGGCAGCTATCTGGCACACTGGATGGAGCAACTAGCCCCAGAGTCAGGAGGACATGAGTTCAAATCCAGCCTCAGACACTTACTAGCTGTGTAACCCTGGGCAAGTCACTTAACCCCAATTGTCTCCCCCTTCAAAAAAAAAAAAGGAAAAATATACATGACCCATTGTAATAAGGGGAATATTCCTAGTATGGGGACTTTATAGGCCTCAGTTACTGCCCTACTTTAGAGGGGTCAGTAGTACAGTAGACAGAATGCTAGGCCAAAACTTAAGTTCAAATCCCATCTCAGACACTTCCTAGCTGTATGACCATGGGCAGGCAGGTCACTTTACCCCATTCTCAGTAACTCCAGTGGCTTCTCATCGGTCTTCAGGAGCAAATACAGAATGTCTGCTTAGCATTCAGTCCAGTGACACTGGCCTCCTGGTTGTTTCACGAACAAGACACTGCATTTCTGGATTCCAGCCATCATCTCTGGCTGTTTCCCAGGCCTGGAATGCTCTCCCTCCTTTGCTCCAAAAGCTGACCTCCCTGACTTCCTTTAATCTCCAGCTAAAATCCCTCCTTCTACAGGAAGCCTTCCTCAGCATCTCTTAATTCCAGTGCTTTCTCTCTTTTAATTATTTCCTATTTATCCTGTATATAGCTTATTTGTATATATTTGTTTGTACATTGTCTCCTCCATTAGACTGTAAGCTCCTTGAGGGCAGGGGATTATCTTTTGCTTCTTTTTTTACCTCCCACATAGTGCCTGGCACATAGTAGGAGCTTATTTTTGAATGAATGATCTCTTCCGCGCCAGTTTCCTCAACTGTAAAATAGGATACTAATAACACCTACCAGGGGCAGTTAGGTGGCACACTAGATAGAGCACTGGCCCTGAAGTCAGGAGGACCTGAGTTCAAATCTGGCCTCAGACCAAACATTTGACACTTACTAGCTATGTGACCCTGGGCAAGTCATTTAAGCCCAATTGCCTAAAAACAAAACAACAAGAACAACAAAACAGCATATGTAATAACACCTACCTCCCAAAGTTTTTGTGAGGATCCAATGAGTAACATTTGTACAGTGCTTAGCACAGTGCCTGGCATGTAGTAAGCACTATGCAAATACTAGCTATTATTATAGTTGTTGTTAGATAATACCAAAACCATCTCCCACAACCATTTAGAGGAATGAGTGAAGAGTTAATCCAGGGAATACCCAGACTGAGGAGCCACTTCCACAAGGCCTTTGATCAGCCCTCATTTCTTTCTGCCATTCCCCAAAGAAGTTTGCCTTGGTTGTGTTCTTCCTTTGTGGCCCCAGAATTCCCTCGTATTCCCAGCCACAAACTTTTCCTAGTTGGAGTCAAAACTGTGCTGTAAGAAATGATGAGCTCAATGATCTTGGAAAATATAGAAAGAAATAATGAAGAATCAAGAACAAAATGAGCAGAACCAAAAGAACATTATATACAGAAACAGCAATATTGTTTTAAGAGCTACTTTGAGCAAATAAATCATCTTGACTATTATAAATACACAAATTAAAAATAAAGTCCATATGAAGAGAGACACTCTCTGCAGCCAGAGAAAGAATTGATAAAAGTATGTATAGAATAACTTTACATATCTACAACTATTTGTATCTAATTGTAGCCATCTCTAGACTGTCTTTTTGTATCTAATGGTAGCCATTTCTAGGGTGGGGGGAGGGAAAAATTTGCATGATAACTACGTTATATATTTAAAAAGAATAGCAAGTTATACATAACAGATTTGCAGTTTTATGTGCAATCATCTTTTTTTATTATACTATGTTATAAAAATGCTTATTTTATCCCATAAATTAAAAAATATATATTTTTAAAAAGACATTACTTTTAGCATTCGGTTCTAATCTGGTTCTTTTGCAAATATCTCCAAGTTCCCCCAAATGGATTGGTATGGTATGTTATATCCCTGATATAATGTCAACTTCTTGAGGGAGGGGACTATTGTCTTTGCACAACCTAGAACACACCTTACTATACACATGGTTGCAAAGTAATAAATGTTTGTTGATTATTTAGGAATATGCTACAACGTGGGGAATTCTATTGTGAGTACCTTAGCGTTTTGTATGTTGAAGCAAAATATATCGATAAAAACAGAAAAAGAAATGTTTGTTGAACTTAATTGCATTGTAATGCCCATGCCTGAACACCAGAGGGAGCAGGGAGTATCATCAGCCCAAGTAGCTGTTAGTCTCTGTCTCAGCTCACTGTAGCTGGTTGCCAATCACACCTTAGCCCAGCGCGGAGGAGGGCGGGGGGAGAGGGGGAGGAGGGGCTCACTTCTGTTGTCTGCCTAGGGGTGTGTTTGGGTCTACCAATCAAATCGCTCATCTTGAGGGGTCCTACTACAGAGCCACTCCCATTTATCCCTTTTAGCTCTGCTTCACTGAATAGCTTCTACCAAGGTCATTACTTTATAAAAAGCATTTCATCAAATGGTAACACAAACATAAGCCTGTTAATACCAAATCGGTACAGTCTCACATCACAAGCAGATTCTCATTCCATCCTGCTCTTACAGCCTCTCCCATAAAATAAAAAAAATAGGGGAAACCCCCCCCATTCAGGTTGTTGTCCTTCTCTCCCCCTCCCCCCACCCCTCACCTCCTGTGCCCATGGTCTGGGTCATGGGACTATCAGGGGTCAGTATCTGCTTATAGCTGGATACAAGTGGTTGACTTGACAGCTAGTTCAGACTGCACTGTAGTAGCTCAGGAAGGATGCCTCCATTGAAGGCAGCTTCATAAGAACAAAGGACAGTATGATTCTGGCTCTGGGCTCTACTCTTAGAGCCCGAGAGTTGAAATAGGGAGCTGACAACAGGCTCTAGGAGCTATACCTGGCTGGTACAGTTCGCATGTAAGAAATCCAGGATCAATAGAAGCAGGGGGCCAGGTAGAACCCTGGCAGCATTAGGTCCTCTAGGGTCCTTCTCTTTCACCTTCTAAATTTTTGCTGTCCTTCTTCTAGCATTACCACTGTCCATCTCTGTTCCCTTCAGGGGTAAGGAATCTCTGTAGGTAAACCACGGGAAACGAAATGTCAAAATGTCCATGTACTGGCAGGAAAAGTGGAATTCCCCATTACATGTGTACACAAGCTTCAGGTCATTTTTAGCACAAGCTGGGTACTCACATCCTCACCCAGCAGCTGTGACCCTGTAGTTCTTGCTTTATGGGAGGGGGAAAAAGAGGGCTCATCAATCCCACAGTCAAGGAGTCTGTCTATTTGTCTATCTGTCACTCAATAAGCATATATTAAGAGCCTACAATGTACCAAAAACTGAGCCAGGCATTGAAATAGACACAAATGCCATAGTTCCTGCCCAGGGGTGGTTACATTCTTTTGGGATAGACATATACATGATAATGGGGGGGGGGAGACACAGGTAGGAGTATCGGGAAAGGCCACATGTAGAAGGTGTCACTTGAGCAGTCTAAAGAAAAAATATAATTTTTTGAGGTGCAGATAAGGAGAGAGTACATTCCAGGGATGGGAGTACAGCCAGTAACCAGAGCAGAAGGCTCAGACATTGGAGATGGAATATACTGGGTGTTTGGTAGTATCCAAAGGGTGGGAAGGGTGTGATGTGTAACAGGGTTTGAAAAGGTTAAGTGGGTTAAAGCAAGGAATACATAATAGAGATTTATGTTTGCACTTATCAACCTTGTTTTCTGTCCTACTTTGGGGACCAGTGCTGATAGGACAAGATTTCCTGGGACCATATAACTGTCAGCTGATTTTGCCAACAGGACAGTGACTAAATCCATGCATTAAGTGCTACTTCTTTGTCTCAGGACTCAGTTTCCCTGTCTGTTAAATGAGGGGTGTGGATTACATGATTTCTAAATTTCATTCTAGCTCTGACATTTCCAATTCCCCTTCCAGTTCTAAAATTGTATTCTAAGATTCTTTCAAGCTTTGACATTCTGTTTTCTAAGACACCCTCTAGGTCTGACATGTTATGTTCGAAGAACTCTTCCAGCTCTGATATTCAATGTTCTAAGGTCACTTCCAGGGCTGACATTTGATTATATTACTTTTTTTTCTGGCCACAAGCTTCTCCTTAGAAACGGAAGCAGAGCCCATTGAACTACTCACACATAACTCTCACCTCACTCCACCCAGGAGCTGAAACACACAAAATGCTTAAGGCAATCTTAATGTCAAATAATGGCTCCTTATTGTGGCTATATTTTAAATGTTCCCCTTAATATGAGATCTAAATGCCACACCATCATTGCTTGTTTAGGGCCATCCATTTTTATGAGGCCAGCCAGGGAGCTGGTTACCAATTCACTGTTTCATTAAACCTAATCATCATTATTAATTAACGTGTAGTCATTACTGGCAATGTGATTGCTGTTCAGATGGAATTGAGGCATCATCGTGCCTGAAGAAACCTTTGAGGAAATGTGAGATAAGCCTATTGGGTCAAAAGCATTTAGCGAGAATATATTGTGCTCTCATTGCTAAAAATTATGGGAAATATTAACTCCATGAGGCTGCGGACGCTGAAAGAGAAAGCTAAAATGTATCTTTGTCCATTGATGTTGGGTGAGATGAACAGATGTCACTGGCTGTTGTTTTATTATGTCCTGATCTCGGCAGCACAGCGTGCTGCACACAGTAAGAGCTCAATAATGCTTGATTTGGCAGCTATTGACTGAAAGCTCTATTCAATAAACTTTTATTAAGCACCTACTCTGGATAAGGCCTTACTAGGAGGTACAGAGATATCATTCTGCTTATCATACAGCAGAAGAGATAAAAAAAAAAGACGTGTAACTGGAGTTCTACAGTCAGATAAATTCCCAAGTGTTTATCTACTTGAGCCCCGGTAGAGATAGTGAGATTATTATGGAAAGATTAGCCCCTCCCATTTCTTAAGGACCTGGGAGGAAAAGGAGAGCTGCGTGAGGGTGACACTGTGTGAGTGAAATGGGAGATGGACAATGGGCGGCTGGGGCGTTTGTGCTTAGGGAGGGGTGGGGGAGGTGAGGCTCCCTGCACTGCCACAGCTACAAGCAAACTGGTCAGAGAAAGATTGTAGCCAAAGCCATGAAGAAATCTCATGGAATGGTTGTTCTGTGGCTGACAGCAGATACTTTCCCATCCTCCTATCTATCTGACCCTTGCCCTCTCCCAGAAGTTAATGGTTAAATACAGCTGAGTGGGAGGCCATGCTAAGGGAGGCACACACAGAGAGGTCCTGATTTTATTATTACTGGGAAGCAATCCCTGGAACAATTTCGGGAGCTTCGAGTGACCATTCAAGTCAAGTCAAGCCAAGCCAACCAGCTTCTATGTGCCAGACTCTGCAAAGTACAAAGAAAGATTCCAAAGGAAGGCAAAAAACCAAAACGGTCCCTGTTCTCCAGGAATTCACAGTATAATGGAAGAAATAAAATGGAAACAACTATATACAAATGATATGTATACAGAATAAATTGGAGATAATCAGAAATGCCAGGCACGAGCATTAAGGAGGATTAGGGAAGGTTTCTATAGAAGGTGAGTTCTGAAGGAAGCCAGGAGACAAGAGATGAGGAGGGAGAGAATTCCAGGCTTGGGGAAGAACCACTGAAAACATGCTAGTTGGGAGGGATGTCTCGTGTGAGGAAGCCAGTAGAAGGGGCCAGATTATGAAGGGCTTTGAAAGCCAAAGAGAGGATTTTGTATTTGATCGGGAGGTAAATGGATTTATTGGATTCCTTTTTTTGGAATTTTTTTGAATTTATTGAATCATGTGGTCAGACCTGGGAGTTAGGAAGATCTGTTTGATAGCTAAGTAGAGAATGGATGGGAGAGGAGAGAAATTTGAGGTACAGAGACCAATTAGAAGACTATTGGAGAAGACGAGCTAAGTTACCCCCATTCAAGCAGCTTGGACTACTCACAGGTTGTTTGTCCTTAGTTCTCGAAGAGGACCTTAACATCAGGGAGAGGATGATATGACTTGCAATAGACCTCTCCTCTCCACCCCTCCTGTACTCTCCTCTTCACCTCTCCCCTCCCTGCTCCCCTCCTCTCCACTCCTTTTCTCTTACCTGAGGGTGCTCTGCCCAAAGGAAGGTAAATTTTGATGGCTGAAAGAAAGCTGCCTAGCTCACTTGGGGTTTACTGGCTAGATTTCTTTCTCAAAGACTAAGCCTTAAACCCAATTCACCCGCGAGCTCATAGATTGGACAATAGGTCCCTGTGCAAGCACCACTCAATGGTGTTTCTTTTGGACCCTCGGGCTCGTAGTGAATGTAAATAGTAACTGTTTCTCTTTTGGTCCAACAACTCTGAGGGTCTTTCCCTCCCAGTTCGACTTTTTTTTTTTTAAATTAAAGAGGCCATCCCTTGATTTACTTCTTAAAGAGACCTATTCACTGAATGGGCGTTGCCTCACTCAAAGTGAGAACCTGAAAAGACCTTAGCTTAAAAGGGCCAGGGTCTCCCATAGCATCCTGAGCCTTCTCCAGTCCTCCTGATGAATATCTGGCCAATGGACCCAGAAGGCTCTGGAGGAGAAAGTGAAGCTGGTGACCTTGCACAGCCCTCCCTCACTCAAATCAAAGTCAATTGCAAGTCATGTCATCATCTCCCTGATGTCATGGTCCTCTTGGAGAATGAAGGACAAACACAACAGCAACAAGAAGGCTGTTGCCATAGTCTAGGCCATAGGTTCCCAAACTTGTTTAGCCTACCACCTCCTTTAAAAAAAAATTACTTGCTTCCCCCCTGGAAATAATCCTTTAGCAGGTTTTTTTTAAATCTGTGTCATTTCAAAAAATATAAAATAGTATTTTTTAAAATGACACATCTTAAATTTAGTAATTTATTGTAAATTTGTGGGGTTTTTCCTGCCTTGAAAATTTTTTTCTTTTTGGTGAGGCAATCAAGGTTAAGTGACTTGCCCAGGGTCACACAGCTAGTAAGTGTCAAGTTCTCAGGTCAGATTTGAACTCAGGTCCTCCTGACTCCAAGGCCAGAGCTCTATCCACTGTACCACCTAGCTGCCCCTCTGCATGAAATATTGCATCATATAACTACGTAGTATCGTGTTGTAAATGAGTCATTACATGCACATATTCTTGCCAATGAATACTGGACTTCCTGACAATGCACCACATGCTGAGCTGCCAACACTTGCTTGTTAAGACCTGTTGGTAGACTTGACCACTGATGGGTTATAACTTGCATTTTGTGTATTTATTTGGAAAATAATGCAACCACTCCAACTTTAACTTTGTACATGTACAAATGGTTTTTCAAAATTCTTATCTTTTCTTCTTTCCTTATGCTTCCACTACCCCCTTATTTTTATTCAACACCCCCCCAATTGCACCTGAGGCTTCCACCCCCCCCCCACTTTTCCAGCACCCCTGGGGGTGGTATCACCCACTTTGGGGACCTATGGACTCTAGACATAAAGTAATAAATGTTTGTACCAGGGTGGTAGCAGAGTCAGAGGAGAGAAGGAGGCAAAAACAAGTCTGTAAAAGGGATAGGACTTAGGAACTGATTAGATGGGGGGCAGCAAGACAGAGTTGAGGATGACACCCAAGTTTCAAGCCTGGGTAACTGGGAAGATGGTGGTTCTCTCTAAAATAATAGGGAAATTTGGAAGAGGGGAGGGTTTGGGGAGAAATATAATGAATTCAGTTTTGGCTATGTTGAGTTTAGGATGTCTATGGGACATCCACTTAAAGATATCCAAGAGACAGTTGGAAATGAGAGAGTAGAAGTCAGGAGAATGGTTAAGGTTGGATAAATAGATCTAAGAATCATCTGCACAAAGATGATATTTAAATCCATGAGAGCTAATGAGATCACCAAGTGAAATAGTAAAGAGGAAAAGAGAAGAGGTTCTAGGACAGAGCCTTGGTGCACAGCAGCGCTTAGTGGACGAAGGCCCAGAAATGGAGACTGAAGAAGATAGGTTCAATAAGTAGGAAGAGAACAAGGAAAGAGTAAGGCCCCAAAAACCTAGAGAAGAGAATATCAAGGAGAAGAGGGTGATTGATAGTACCAAAAGCTGCAGAGAGATAAAGGAGAATGAAAATTGAGAAAAGGCCACTGGATTTGGCAACTAAGAAATGATTGGTAACTTTAGAAAGGAAGTTTCAGTTGAATGATGAGATTGGATGTCAGTCTATAGAAAGCCTAAGAAGGGAATGAGAGGAAAAGAAATGGCAGGACTTATTAGAGTCAGCCTTTTCAAGGAACTTAGCTGTAGAACCATAGTTGATGGAGAGGGTGGCAGACACATAGGCATGTTTGTAGGCAGTAGGGAAGAAGCCAGTAGGCTGGGAGAGATGGAAGGTTAGTGACAGAGTGGGGATAATAGAGGGAGGCAATCTGCTAGAGACGATGGGATGGGATAGGATCGCTTGGGCTTATAGAGGGGGTTTGCCTTTGTGATAAAGGTCACCTCTTTCTGGGAGATGGGATAAAGGAGAAGATAATGGTGGAAGGCAACTGAGCAATGTGAGAAGAGGAAGAGAGGAGAAAAGAGAGTTCCTGGTGAATGGTCTTATAGTTCTCAGAGAGGGAGCCATGGAGGAGAGATGAAAAAGGTTTGGAAAATCTCCCTGGTGAGTGAGATAGGAAATCAATTAGGTTGGAGTTAAAGGATTGTTTAGCAGCAGTGAGCACCCGGTTGAGGTTAAGTTATATAAGTTTGTAGTACAGCTAGTCAGCAAGGTCTTGTGATTTTCTCCAGCTTCCTTGAGCAACATGTGAGTAGGAGCAAAGTCAGTGGCTGGTGGAAGTAATCCAAGGTTGAGGCTTGGCTAAGCAATACTGGTGGTATAGGATAAGAAGGGGAGGAGTGCAAGGGACTAGAGAGAAGAGGGCAGTATGGAGCTAAAGTGATCCTCCAATGGATCACAATGGGAAAGGGAAAAGAGAGTGTGAAGGGGTGGTGGCCTGGAAAAGAACTGAGGGTTGGAGGGATCAGTGGTCCTGGTGAAGAGGGAGAACAGGTTTAGGGACTATAGGCAGAATGAGAGATGGCATAACCACAAATTAAGTGGCATAATAACAAATTAATTGTTAATTAAATTAACAATTTAAGAGTTTTTTAAAAATAGAAACCTATTTTTTCTCCCTCTCTCTCCACCCCATTGTGTGTGGCAGCAGGGTCGAGGAGGAGGGAGGGGGAAGGGAAAACAGACAGCAAAATCCTTGTAACAAGTATGTGTAGTCAAGCAAAACAAATTCCCTTATTGTTCCTGTACAAAAATATATATGTCTTATTCTGTACCCTGAATCCATCATCTCTCTGTCAAGAAGTGGATAGAATGCTTCATCATCAATCCTTTACATCTCGAGTGGTGATTACATTGATCAGAGTTCTTAACAACTTTCAAAGTTATTTGTCTTTACAGTATTATTATTATTGCATAAATTGTTCTTCTGGTTCTGCTCATTTCATTCTTCATCAATTTATAAAGTCTTTAAAATTGTTTGTTTTTATAATATTGATATTATAATATAAATTGTTTTTCTGGTTCTGCTTATTTCACTTTACCAGTGTAAACTTTGTCACTTCACACATATCTTTTCATGTCTCTTTGAAATCATCTATTTCTTCATTCCTTTCAGCATAATAGTATTTCATCACTTTTGTGTACCACATTTTGTTTAGCCAGTCCCCAAATGATGAGCATCCCCTTAGTTTCTAGTTTTTTGCAACCACAAAAAGAAGTGTAATAAATATCTTTGTACATATAAGACCTTTTCCTTCTTTCTTTGATCTCTTTTTGGATTTAAGCGCAGCTGTGGTATAACTAGATCAAAGGGCATGGACTTTTTTCGTATAATTCCAGATTACTTTCCAAAATGTTTGTGCTTACTTACAGGTCCACTAACAGGCACATCAATATGCCTGTTTTTCCGTTCCCTTCCAACATTTATTATTTTCCTTTTTTGTCCTTTTTGCCCACCCAGTGGCTGTGAGGTAGAACCTCAGAATTGCTTTAATTTATATTTCTCTAATTATTAGTGATTTGGAGCTTTTTTCATTATGATTCATGAACATAGAAATGGAACACCTGTGGGTGATGGCAAGATTGAGATTATGTCTCTGTGTGTAGCTGAGGTGGGATAATGGAGTGGGTCAAGGGAAATGAGTAAACTGAGGAATTGGAAGGTTTGGGTGATTGATGGAGTCTCAGTGTGTATGCTGAAGTCTTCTAGTATGCAGGCAGGAATTGAGGAGGAGAAAAAGACTGAGGCAGGCAATTCAGCAATAAAGGAAAGAGTGTATCCTTGAGGTTGGTAGCTTCAGTGATAAATATGGATTGAATAAACTTCAAAAGAAGAGAATTTACTGAGTAATAGTGATAGAGGGAGAATCTGAAGTGGCAAGGGAAAACAAGAAATATTCTAATTCCCCTATCACAACTGGTGGTAGGGCGAGGGAGAATGAAGTGAAAGTACAACCAGTACTGGAAAGGTTGACCAGGGTCATCATGAGGGAAGCAGGAGTCAGTCAGTACCAAAAAATGGGAGGAGTCTATATCAGATTGTGCACCGTCTTGGGGAGGGCGGGGAGGAGGAAGTGGGAGAAAAATTTTCAACTCAAAAGCATATGGAAGTGATTGTTGATGAAATCAAAATAAATTAATAAAACAAAAAAAAAAAACAGCAAAAAAAAAAAAGGAAGGAGTGAGGATGGAAAAGATTTAAGATGAAAAAAAGGTTGTTACCCAAGGAGTAGCACCTCAGAGAGCACTGTGAAAGGGATGGGTAGCTCTAGAGTAGGATGATGGTGCAGTTGGGTTGCAGGGTTTGGGAATAGGGGAGCATTTGATGGGAGATGGAGAACAGGACTTGAATAATGACAGCTTGGGGTTCAGAATCACTGGATGGGGAGAGTATGAATGGATGGGGGTATGTTAAACATTGATGAATGAGTTCAGGTGGGTTATCATTATCCCTAGGGGTTCAGGTTAGGGTAGAACCTTCTTGCAGTGTCAGGCAGCATTGTATAGCTGGAAAGGGGTGACACAATGCTGTGGAGAGGTATCTGGGGGCAAGACAACTGGTGTGGAGTTGTAGGAAGCTATTGGAGAAGGTGCCAGGAGCAACATGGAACGGCTAGTCCAGAGAGGACCAGAGAAAACGTCCTTCCTTTTCCAGCAGTCATGGGCCTGGCAACTGAAGTGGAATTATAGGAGGCAACTGGAGAGTGACGAAAGGCATTTTATTAATACATATTTTCTTATAGCATCCCCCAAATAAAGGGAAAAAGTAAATCCACGTATATACCATGAACCTGAGGCAATTCTGGTGGGAGAAAGTGTTGCAAATGAGTTGGTGGGAATAAACTCAGGGACCCCTGATTTCCTTTGTTTACTTTTGTTCCTATTGGAACTGGTTTGAAAGATAAACTATCCCACCCAGGGACAGAGTCCCAAGGCATTGACTAAGGAGAAATCACATGTGAAGGGAGGAGCAGGGGAAGAGGGCTACCACCCAACTAGGGTGGAGCTAGAAAGAGGAACTAACTGCTCACCAACCCTTCCGTTTTTACCCTACATTCTACTAGAACTGCACCAACACCACCACTAAATGTATAAATAACTATAAAGGGAAGGGGGAAGAGAACAAAATTTGTTTAGCACTGACTTTGTTTTAGGTGCTGTGCTAAGCACTTTGCAAACATCTCTTTCAATCCTCACAACAACCTGTGAGGTATGTTCTAACCATTTTATAGTTGGGGAAACTGAGTCAGACAGAGGCTAAGTGACTTGCTTAGGGTCACAGAGCTAATAAATGTTTGTGGCTGGATTTGAGCTCAGGTCTTCCTGACTCCAGGCCCAACACTCTATACACCCCACCATCTGGCTGCCTATAACTATAACCCAAAGGAAGAATGCAAAAAATTCAAAAAGAGAGATACAATCGTCAAATGGATATTCCTAAATCACATAGCTGACTATGTCTACCTCCCGCTCACTGACAAGGCTTCAGTGATTCTCTGTTTCCTTTAGAATAAAATCCAGACTCCTCTTTTTGGCATTTAATGCCACTCACACTCTGACTCCTACCTGTCTTTCCAAGTTTGTTGTCCACTGCTCCCCTCACAAATTCTTCATTCCAACTAACTGACTAACTTGATGACAGAGCACAGGCTATCCCCATACCTGGAATCCTTTTCCTCCTCTCCTCTGCCTCTTGGAACCCCTAGCTCCCATTAGAGCTCAGATCAAGCATTGCTTCCTTATATGAGGCCTTTCCTGATCCCCTCCAGGGGGGTACATCACCCCTCAAATTACTTTGTATTTCTTTTATCTACACATTTTGAATTTACTTCTCTGTGTATGCTGTTTGCCCAATAGAAATGTTAGCTCGCTGAGGGCAGGGATTGTTCCACTTTTTTTTTCCTTTTTGTCCCTGGCACCTAGCACAGTACCTGCCACATAGTAATCTACACTAATAAATGTTGAATTGGACTGAATAAAACTGAATTCACAGAACAGAATGTCTTATAGAATATAGTGTAAGAAATGCTAATCTAAAGCACTCTCTGATGGGATATGATGCTTTTTCTCTCTTAGTCACGTCTTGCTTGTCTCAACAGATACATATTTTGTATTTTTGAACTTAAAAAACCTAATGTGACAGTAATTTCTAATCATATATTAGTATTTTATGGGTTTCATTAGAAAGGAAATAGTCTCATGTTAAAATTTAATCAAATGCTAAAATGCTTGACCATATATGTAATTCAGTGAATGCTTTGGATGGTTAAGAGAATATGGAAGATTAAATTAATATGGATGACTGGGTCATCTTGGTTGCTAGTTGTACTTTTCCCCCCTGAATGTTACATGTTTATGATGAGAAATGTTCCATTACATATTATTTTCCCTGTCTTCACATGTAATTATTTACTTGTTATTTTGAAGTAATAGAAATATCTTCTTTTACTTCTCAGTGTAAGAACTATAGTGATTATCTTAATTAATACTCTGTAAATCTGTGCACGCATCCATGATTTTCACAAAGCAGTCCCTTGCAGAGGTAACAGCAGAGGACCCAAAGTAAGAAGGCCTGGATCTTATACTAGGCAATTTACTGCCCCTCTGTAGGCCTCATTTTCTTCATCTGAAAAATGAGGGAATTGGATTATGAAACTTTTGTGTGTGTGTGTGTGTTCTAGATCCCTTTGGCAGTCTGGTGAAGCCTATAAAGCCCTTCTCAGCATAATGTTTTTAAATGCATATGTTGTGGGTCTTTGGCACATGGCCAGATCACCTAAAATGGAGGCACCCACAAGGGAGACTCCAGGGCCCTGCTTCTGGGAGAAGACATCCTGCCCTGGCCTGCTGTGCGGATGGAAGAGCCTCCTTTCACTGGGTAGCTGGAACTGTCTCTGTCTTTCAAACTACCAGACCAGGACAATCTTTCTCTTTCCAGTGGTGTTCAGAGGGTAAAGGTCTCCTTCACCTAGAGCTTGGGCACCATGCTATAAACCAGTTGGGGAAAGGTACACCTTCCCTTTCTCTTAGATCCTATGGTCCCAAAAAACAGACATGGACTTTCAGTCTTGTTTTGTTTGTCCTTTTCAGTTCTAGGTGTTGGGAGAGAATTCCCTGGACCTTAGTCCTCAAGCCATGGGGATCTAGGGGCCAGGATTCCAGGCCAGATGTTTCTGCCAGCCCAGTAGGGAAACTCTAAAAAGCTGGGGTGCCAAGAAACAAGCCCATGAGGTCTTTGGACTTGGAACTTGATGGGACTAATGCTGTGTAGGAACTAAAGTGGTAACTGGATCCCCTACGCCCTCCACAGTGCCTGAGATATTACAAGATAAGACATTATGTTATCGCCCCCCAAGGTACTAGGAGGAATGCTTATATATATTCATTCTTGCTATACCTTTGATGTAAATATTCCTTCGTAAAAGCTATTCTGACTATTAAGTGTTTAAGTGGAAGCAGGGTGGTTGGACCTATAAATTGGGGAACCCAGTTGGTAAAGGCTTAAATCAATAGCAGAGAGACCCTTAAACACCTTAACAGTATCAGAGAACCCTGGGCAAGGCGTAGAAATATAACCTACCTTGTCTTCAGGCAATGAAAGCCAGAGGAGTCAGTTATATACAAAACAAAATACAGGGTATGACAAAAGTAACTAATTATATTGAAATACAATTACTAAAAAAAAAATTTAAAAACAAGTTTATCAACAAGTTAAGAACCCCTGGATGAGATGACCATTAAGGTCCTTTTCAGTTATAAGATTCTGATTTTTATATCAAATTACAACTTTATATAATGGGCCAACATAAGCAAGCAATGACTGGACAGTATCTCTCGTGTTAATTTGTTTATGTTCTTAGACCAATGTACAAAATTACAAAACTGGCCCAGGGAAGTTAGAAGCCGGTTGAATAGTTATAGCAATTGTTGGCCTTATAACAAACAGAGAAAACCTAGTGTATAAAAGCCACTTAGGAAACTAGGTTAGCTAGAGGGTGGGGAAAAGGGAGTTCGGGGAGAGTGCTCAGCATAAACCAGTCACAGCAGCTTGGTTTGAGCAGAAATTGAGTGGAGAAAAGAGAAAGGGGTTTTCTCCCCCCTTAGAGTTCCTTGTGGCAGAAATGTTCTTGGGGTATGGTCAATGTGGGCTGGGTCTAGGGTGCCTGGAAGGTATTTGGTAGGGAGACCACTCCTTTAATTGGTGCTAAAAATGACTGGTATGCCTATAGACAAGCTGCTTCTCAAATGGCAAGGGTAATGGTCATCTTCTAGGTCAGGTTCCAGCAATCACTTCCCTCTCCCGTTTCTACATATTAGTCTGCACTACGAAAGGAATGGACAAGATTTTCAATCATTAGTGCTGTCTAAAAGAGCAAAAATTAATAATAATAGATTATTTACATAGCATTTTAAGATTTTCAAAGTGCTGTATGTATGTATTTCATTTGATTCTCACAACAGCCCTGTGTGATAGATGCTATTATTACCACCAAGAGGTTAAATAATTTTCTCAGGGTCATACAACTATGTAAGTTTCTGAGGCAGAATTTATATTTAAGTCTTCCTAACTTCTTCCATCAGTAGTAAGCTAGGTGATATAGTGATTAGAATTCTGTGCCTAGACTCAGGAATACTCATCTTCCTGAGTTCAAATCTAGCTTCAGATGCTTACTAGCTGTGTGACCCTGGGCAAGTCACTTAACCCTATTTGTCTCAGTTTCCACATCTGGAAAATGAGCTGGAGAAGGAAATGGTAAACCATTTTGCCAAGAAAACTCAAATAGGGTCACAAAGAGTCAGAAATAACTGAAAACAACTCAACAACAAAAAAAACTCCATCAGTGGTCTGACTAAGGAAACAGTAGGTTTTCCCTAGTTGAAGGTTTTCAAGGGAAATTGGGGGCATGTTACAGAGGAGACTCTTATTCAGAGAGGACATGCTGGCCTCTGAGTTGCCTTCCTACTCAGAGTCTATGATTACATTCTGGGATGCTTACCCCAAAGTTTCCACAGAAACCTATAACCGAAGACCACCAGAGCTGGAATGGACTTTAGAACAATGAAAAGCACGAGCAAGGTGCTAGTTCTGCTATGCCCTTCCCTAGGTAGACTTCATTTGGAGGATTATGTTCTGAGATCACATAGGCTTATAATGATCATACATTTAGAGCAATAGAGAGACCTTTGAGATCATCCAGTCTAGCCTCCTCATTTCACAGATGAGAAAACTGAGACACAGAAAAGTTAAGTGACTTGCCCAGAGTCACACAGTTAAGTGCCTGAGGCAGGATTTGAACCCAGGTCTTGATTTCAAGACCGTGTTTGGAAGGATACTGATAAACTGGATAGTGACCAGAAGAGGGTAACCAGGATGGTCCATATCCTCAATGTTATGCCATATTGGCTAAAAGAACTAGAAAAATTAATCCAGGGGAAGACTTCAGGGGGACATGATAGTTTTCTTGAAGCTTTGGTAGAGTGGCTATGTGGAAGACGGATTAAATTTGTTCTGTTTGGCCCCCCAACAGCAGAATTAGGAGCAATGGATGGAAAATACAGATTTAGGCTCTTATTGTAAGGAAAACTTCCCAACAATTAGGATGGTTCAAATGAGCAATGGGCTGACTCAGGAAAGTATTTTTCCTCTTTGTTACTGAAGATCATCAAGTAAAAGCTGTCATCTATTTTATTTTATTTATTTTGGTGAGGCAATTGGGGTTAAGTGACTTGCCCAGGGCCATACAGCCAGTAAGTGTTAAGTGTCTGAGGCCGGATTTGAACTCAGGTCCTCCTGACTCCAGGGCTGGTGCTCTATCCACTGCACCACCTAGCTGCCCCTGCCAAATATTTTAGAAGGGACATTTGTTCAAGCATGAGTATAGCTTGTTGGCCCATGATTCTCTTCCAACTCTGAGAATTTGTAATCATGCTCGGGCATACTCACCCCAAAGATTCCATAGAATTGTACAACTATAGAATATCCAAGCTGGAAGGGACACTAAAATGTAGGATGTTAGAACTAGAAGGGACCTTAGAAATTAACTAGACTAAGCCTCTCATTTTATAAATGAGAAAACTGAGGCTTAGAAAAGGGCAGTGACTTGCCCAAAGTCAAAGGGTTGATGATAAAGCTGTCTTTATTTTTTATTTTAATTTTTTTTTTAGGCAATTGGGTTTAAGTGACTTGCTCAGGGTCACACAGCTAGTAAGTGTCAAGTGTCTGGTCTGAGGCCAGATTTGAACTCAGGTCCTCCTGACTTCAGGGCCAGTGCTCTATCCACTGCTCCACCTAGCTGCCCCTAAAGCTGTCTTTAGAACTAGATCTCCTGATTCTGTCTGAGACGATTTTGACTATACCACTGGGGTTTGTCAGTGGCTTTCCAGACCCTTACCCCTCAACCTAGAGTTCCCTGTTTCCTGTTATAATCTCATTGTAGTTGTTTGGCTACGGCAGTGTATTATCAGCCATGACTTTTTAGGAATAATGGGGGTACCATGTATTGATTTAAACTGTCTACCTCAGGACTTCCCAAGTTTTTCATTCAAGTAGAGCAAAGTTCAGAAGTTCCATCCTGTCCTTCCAGCATGGGTATGTGAAACTCCAAAGTAATCTGTATGACATTAGAACTAGGGAGTAGGGACATGATGGGAGTTGAAAGGAATTTACTTACTCCTACTCAAATACCAAGGAGGCCTGTTTCAGGGTTCCTTCTGAGGAGGCAGAAGAGTAGTCCAAAAGACAGATTTGACCTAAGATCCTCTTACTGTGATATTTGGAGGCCACCTTGGATCTGACTTGGAAAAGAATTGAAAATGGCCTGAGGCCACAAGGGCTGACTCACCAAAAAAAAGCTCTAAAGGAACCACTTCAAGAAAGAAAGTTACCTAACAGCTGAAATTATGTGGCAAAATAACATACCATAGGAGCAACTTATTGGAAGGGCAGCCTAGAAACAATTAGATGCTGGATGATTCAGAAGAGATTAGAGAAGCAGCTCACTAGATAAGCAGCAGATGACAGCTCATTGGACAAAGCAGTCCAGCAGATGACATCAGCAACTCATTGTGGTTCATGAGTGAATTGGATTTAAGTGAGGCAGAGCTGCACTCTCTCCTCCCGAGTCATTGAAGGCCAGTGGCAAGTTAGAGTCAAGACGTCTGGTGATGGCCTGGGCTTTACATAGGTCAGCAGAGAAAGCCACTGAGCCAATGGGTTCAATAGTTCTATGGGTAAGCGATGGCAGCCTCTGAAATTCAGAGACAGAGAGGCGTTTCACATTGAATGCAATCCCAGCAGCTGAAGATGTCTGACTTGGTGTGTTCCTTCTTCCATTGGTAGAAGTCTCTGGGTGTATAGTGGGTGGGGATTGGCGGTGGGAGGAGATTTTTCTCCTTGATAGCACAGGTATATCTAAAAGAGTGTGCTGAGTGCTGGGTATAATGGCACTAGCTGCAGGCATTTCCTAGCACAGTGCCCTGGGGAGAAAGGAAAGGACTTGAAAAATGATGCATGCTGCAGAGTGTTCCAGCACACCTGGTACACTCCTCTTAGGTATGCTTGCTAGTTTGTTCAAATGAATGCCTTTGCTTGGCATTAATATGTCTTTTGGTTTGATCTGATGAAAGAAAATCATAGGATAAATACATGTGAGCTATATTAATGAATCTCTTTTAAATATTCTATTAGAAAAGCACAAGAGGCAGCATCCACATGAGTGAAAAGAAAATTGAAAGACCTAGGTTCAAGTCATGCATTTAACACATGCTGGCTGTGACTTTTTTTTTTTTGGTGAGGCAATCAGGGTTAAGTGACTTGCTCAGGGTCACACAGCTAGTAAGTGTCAAGTATCTGTGGCTGGATTTGAACTCAGGTGCTCCTGACTCGAAGGTCAGAGCTCTATCCACTGCACCACCTAGCTGCCCCTAGCTGTGACTCTTAACAAGTCACTTAGACATTTAGTGTTCTAAGCAACTCTCTAAGACCAAGTTGTAGAGAAGATGCCCTCCTGTTTTGGTAGAGAGAGAGCTGCCTCACCTAAATGTTCCCTATGTGCATGAAATCACAAGTCCAATCCCTGTTAGAATATAATAGAAAAAGATAGAAAATGTTATCTGGTAAATGAGGCAAAGAATAAAGAGGTCTGGATCATTGGGTTGTATCATTAACTGTATGAGCTTGACTGTCTCATTTGATTTCTCTGGTCCTTATTTTCTGCATCTGGCAAATGAATTCTATGTATTTCATGCAATTGTCATGAAGACAAATTCTTTAGATGCTCCCAATGAGAGTAAGGAAGGCAATGTAAATAAGGTTTATTAATTCTTTCCAGGATGTTAGAAATCATTTGAAATGTAGGATTGAAAAAAAGAAGATAGGCTAGTCACTGGCAAAAATGAAGAATAATTGATGGGCAGTCCATATGCTTCTTTGGTATCCTTGTGATGACTGCTAATGCTAAGGTCCCCAGAACGACATACAGACTTCCTTTTGGAGGACATAAATGAAATTTGCACAGATTGGGCAGGTATGGAGGAGTTGCTGTCTGCACCACTGGACAGAATATCCACATCGATGATATCACAGATCCATTGGAATACTGGAGAGAGGTCACTTAGTAACTTCCTAATTCAACCCAGAAATGAATACTTTTAGTGGCCTTGAAGGAGTAATATAACTTTCCAAAGGGTCTGGCATTCATTGCCAATCAGCAGGCTACACATGGGAGAAACCAGATTCATTATAGAACCATAGAACCTTGTATGGGTAGAATTAACTGGATGTGAGAACCAGGAGGGAACTTAGAGATCATTCAGTTCAACCCTCTTGTTTTGAGAGTAACAAAAGAAGAAAATGCATTGCCCAAGATCTCCTAGCCACCTAATGGTAGAGCAGGAACTATAACTCAAGTGGTTTGGATCCTAGTCTCATCCTCCTTCCACTGTCCTCTAATATGTTAAAGAACTTTCAGCTCCAAAGATGCAGCGTGAATGGGGGTGTATACACACCAACATTGTTAGTAGTAGTAGTATTGTTATAAGATCAATATCCGTGAAATTGGTATGATTAATCCCATCTCCAGTTGTAGTACAGAATGGTTCATCGCATTTTTAAAACTGATTCTGCAGCCACACTGATGGAGAATTCTACCTGTGTACCAAGCTTGTTGTGCAAGCATCCTTTTCTATGACAATCAAAAACATCCCAGAGAGTCCTAGGCTATGTACTCAGCACTGATGTCTGCTCATTTCACTTCCATGAAAATGTAAACTTGCACTTAAAACTCCAGACTTTCTTATATATACTAGCCAGACATCTGAAATTTTGAATGAATGTATTAGTTTCCATTTAGAGGCAGGTAGGTGGCACAGTGAATAGAGTGCTGGCCGTGGCCTCATAGAAAGATTCAGCTTTGTGAGTGCTAATCTGGCCTCAGACACTTACTAGCCGTGTGATCCTGGGCAAGTCACTTAACCCTGTTTGCCTTAGTTTCCTCATCTCTAAAATGAACTGGAGAAAGAAACGGCAAACCACTCCAGCACTGATACCAAGAAAACCCCACTTGGGGTCATGAAGAGTCAGGCACAACTGAAAAATGACTGAACAACAACAACAATCAGTTTCCATCTAGATTTTTGGCACTGCATAGACCCAAGTGTACCTACACTGCAAGAAAGTTTAAACTAAAAAGCTGGAAGGATCCTTAGAATACAAAATGTTAGAACTGGAAGGGCCCCATGGGTCATTTAGTCTAACCTTTTCATTTGGCATGGAGAGATCACAGCAAAAGGGGAAGAAGGAACATTTATCAAGGATTACAGAGAATGACATTTATGAATGAGGAAATTGTGTCCTGACTCTATCTGTGTGACCACGGCCAAATTACTCAACCTCTTTAGCTTTCAGTTCCCTCATCCATAACATTGATCTCAGTTTTATAAAGTATCCCCTCAAAGTTTTTGTGAAGATCAAATAAGTTAACTCACTTTATTGAAAGTGCTTTGAAATGGTAAAACTTTAAATAAACATGTAGTGATTGTAATGTATTGAAAAGAGCCCTTGTTTGCACTTCAGAGTTTCTATGTAGTTCTGGTCTTTCCATCAGGAAATGCTTGGAAGTGCTCTATTTCATTAAAGGTCTAGTCCTTCCCCCCACACCCCCCACCAAGCTGGATTATATTCAATTTTGTTGGGTAAGTTATTCTTGGGTGTAAGCCTAAATCTTTTGCCTTCTGGAATACCATATCTTAGCTCTCCATTTCTTTTTCTTTCTTTCTTTCTTTTTTTTTTTGAAATTCACAGCAGGTTTTTAAAAAAATTTATTTTATTAATTTATTTTGATTTATCAACAATCACTTCCATATACTTTTGAGTTTAAAATTTTTCTCCTCTTTCCTCTCCACCACCCTCCCCAAGACAGCAGACAATTCTGATACAGGCTATACATTTACATTCCTATTAAACATATTTTCACATTAGTGAAGTTGTAAGTAAAAATTACTCACTAGTGTTTGCTTTTGACCACCACCTCCCTCAGTCACTCCCTCCCTTTCCCTTTTCTTCCCCTTTAGCCATACTGCTTCTTCCCTCCCTTTTCTTTCCCCTTTCCCCTCCTACTGCCTATAGGGCAAGTTAGATGATTCCCTTCTTCAGCCAAATCTGATGAGAGTAAGGTTCAAACAATGCCCACCCCCCTCCCTTCTTTCCCTCTGCTGTAATAGGATTTTGTGTCTTTTCCTGTAATATAATTTACTCTTGTTTACCTCGTCCTTTCTGGCTAATCTACTTACTTGGATCCATTTAACCCACTTGATTAGATTTTTTTTTATCATTACCATCAAAGTCAACTATTATCCACCCCCTTTATGTATACTCCTTTAACATGGTGTAATAATAATACAGTTCTCAAGAGTTGCAAGTGTCATCTTCCCTTGTAGGGATGTAAACAGTCCACCCTTATTAATAACATATTGTATCTTTCTGTCCCATTTACCTTTTTATGTCTTTCATGAATCTTGTACTTGAAGATCAAATTTTTTGTTGAGCTGTGGTCTTTTTATCAGGAAGGTTTGGAAGTCTCCTATTTCGTTGAATACCCATCTCCTCCCTTGAAAAATCATGCTCATTTTTGCAGGGTAGTTGATCCTTGGCTTCAATCCAAGCTCCTTTGCCTTATGGAATATCATGTTCCACGCCCTGTGGTCTTTTAATGTAGAAGCTGCACGGTCCTGTGTAATCCTGACTGTGGTTCCATGATATTTAAATTGTTTCTTTCTGGCTGCTTGCAGCACCTTCTCTTTCATCTGGTAATTTTGGAGTTTTGCTATCATATTCCTTGGCATTGTCAGTTTGGGATCTCTTTCAGGTAGTAAGCGGTGCATTCTTTCTATGGTTACCTTACCCTCTGGTTCCAGGACTTCAGGGCAGTTTTCCTTTATGATTTCTTTGAAAGATACTTTCCAGACTCTTTTTTTCATCATGATGGTAGGCCAGTAATTTTTAAATTGTCTCTCCTGGATCAATTTTCCAGGTTGGTTGTTTTACTGATGAGGTATTTTAAGTTTTCATCTATTTTTTCATTTTTTTGTTTCTGTTTGACCGATTCTTGCTCTCTCATAGAGTCGTTAGTTTCCATTTGTCCAATTCTAGTTTTTAACAGATTGTTTTCTTCTGTTAGTTTTTGTACTTCCTTCTTCAGTTGGCCAATTGTATTTTTAAGGATTTGTTTTCTTCAGTGTACTTTTTTTTCCAGTTTGCCAATTGTATTTTTTAAGGACTTTTATACCTCTCTCATTAGACTTTTAAAATCCTTCTTGAGTTCTTCTAAGAAGGCTTTTTGGGCTTCAGACCAGTTCATATTCCCTTTTGATGTTGCAGATGTGAGTTTGTTGACAATGTTGTCCTCTTCAGAATTTCTGTCTTGATCTTCACTCTTCTCATAATATGAATCTATGGTATGTTTCTTTTCTGTCGTGGTTTCTTTATTCCCTGGCCTTTAAAGAGATTGAGCTCTCCTGCTGGGGAGCAGAGGGTACTGACCCAAGCTTCTTGTGTTGGGAGCCTAGGTCTTGGTCACTGGTTTTTGTGTGCTGGGGCCTCTTATGTTGGCAATTAGAGGCTATAGGGTTTTGGCAGCTTACCTCGTGTTGGGCTGGAATCAGCAAGGCTGGAACTTTCAGGCAATTCTAGGGTGCCTGCTTTTCCTTTCCATTAGCTGTCTTCAACTTCTTTTAGATGGGTGCTGCAGGGTGTTTATCTGTCTGGCGCCCCTTGTAATGCTGACTCCCTTGTTTTTGCTAATGCACTGGGAGATTCCTTTGAGGTAGAGTGCTGAGGCACCTGGTGGTTTTCTGAGATGGTTTCCACCAGTTTCCCCACCCTCACTGAGGCACTTGGAGGTCCAGGTGTTGGTGTTTGCCTGCTCTACCACCTGGGCTTCAGGATCTTTTCCTGGTTTACAGTTGGAGGCTGTAGGGTTCTGACAGCTTACCTGGTGTTGGGTTGGAATCAGCAAGTCTGGGACTTTAGGAAGACTCTAGGTTGCTTTCTTCAGCTCCTTTCAGATGAATGCTGCAGGGTGCTTATCCTCCTTGGGCCCTTTGTAGTGCTGCTTCCCTTATTTTTGCTGAGGCACTGGGAGACCCATTTGCTGGGCTGCTGCACTGCTGTTCCCCATCTTTCTTCTAGTTCAGCTGTTCCAGGGTTTTTTTTTCCCTAGGGTGATATTTTCTGGGTTTTCGGAGGTTGATAGGGGAGGGTGACAGCAACTACCTCTTTACTCCTCCATCTTGGCTCCTGGAAATGCAAGTCCTCTCCATTTCTTTAAAAGGGCAGCTGAGTCATGTGTGATCCTGACTATGGTTCCTGGATACTTGAATTCTTTCTTTCTGGTTACTTTCAGCATTTTTACTTTGCTTAGCACAATGCCTGACACATAGTAGGTACTTGATAAATGCTTATTGATTGATTGATTGACAGATTTGGAAGCTCCAGATTTTGCCAGTGGTGTTCCTGAGAGTTATCGTTTTGAGGTTTCTTTCAAGAGGTGATTGGTAGAATCTTCATATTTCTACTTTGCCCAGTGGTTCTAAGAGATCCAGCCAGTTTTCTTTTTTGATTTCTTGAAATATGATGCCTAGGTTCTTTTCTCATACTTGGTAGACAGTCCAATGATTCTTAATTTTTTCTCTTCTCTCTGTTTTCCAGGTCAATTGTTTTTGCTGAGACACCTTACATTTTCTTCTGGGGTTGTTGTTTTTTTGTTTGTCTTTTGACTTTTCTTTGAGAGAAATTAATATTATACTATTATATTAACAACTAGTTATTAATTTGTGGTCTACCTTTTTCTTCCTATTTCTGATAAGACCCAACTCTTGAAAAGGTCAGTCAGCCTCTGAAGGGCATGGAGGAGTGATGAGATTTGCTCCTAGCCCCCAAGGCACATGCTCCTTAGCTAGGCTGGTGGGACTCCACAGAACTGGGAGACCTAATTTCTATTTAGAGTATAAACAGATGGTCTAGCCCTGTCCTTGTTCTCCTCCTTAGAGAGTAGGGCAACTCAGTTCATGAAAGAGAAAACTAACTGGAGAGGTCCGGATGGAAATGACTTCCCCTGCCCAGATGCCCTGAGGCTGCTGAGTTTCATGATCAAGCCATATTCTCAGCAAGAGCAGCTGAAGATTTTTAGCCTACCTCCTCATTAAATGTCCACCAATCATGGTTGAGTTTCACTTTTCAAGGGAGTTCCTTTCAGAAGGAATTTAAGACATTTCAGGGTCCCCCTTGGTGTCTTTGGTTACCAAGAGAAACAATTGACTATCAATTTATTCATTTCCAGCTAGCCTAATTAATAAATTGATTATTAATTACTTAAAGACTCTATCTTTTGGGTTTTCATTCATCTGAGCTTTAATATTTCTTGTTGACTCTTGGAATCATTGGCTTCTATTTGATCTAGTCTAATTTTCAGGGGATTTGTTACTTGAGCATGGTTTTGTACATCTTGTGCCAAACTGTTAATTTCTTTTCCAATTTTTCTTCTGTAGATTTCATTTGTTTTTCAATTTTCTTCCTCTAGTGTTCTCATTTCATGTGTAAAAATCTTTTAAAATTTTTGGTTTTTTAACTCTTGCTTTATGTCTTCCAGATTTTTAGTTGAATTCATTCCTAAGTTGTTTTTCTTTGAGGCTTTATTTATGGATATTTTGGAGTCATTCTCTTCTTCCAGGTTTGTGTCTTGAGCATCTCTGTCACCAAAATATCACATTATGGTATGATTATTTTTTTGTTTGTTCATTCTTCCAGTCTACTTCCCAATTTCACACTTTATATTAGGTCTGGGATCTGAGTACTTCTAGAGGGAATGTCTGGACTCTTTTGCTGCTATTCTCTTGGGTTTTTGATTATTGTATTATTCTAGGATCTCAGAGAAAGCTCAGGCTGGGGACTTGCAAGCATTCAGTACTCCGAAAGTCATCTGATCCCTGTGGGGCAAAGTCTGATCACCGCCTCCCTAATCTGAGCTGTGCAAATTCTTAATTTGGGTTTGGGTCTGAGCAACATATCTATGGCCTTGCCCCTGATTGGAGTTCTAGTAGACTGCTGCTCAACTCAGTTGGCTGGAAAGCCATTAGTTAAGGGTGACAGAACTGTAGGCTCCCCTTTGGTCTGGGATTCTTGTCCTAGTTATTCCACTACAAGCTTCATACTAGGTTACCAGCTGGAACTGAGACCTTGCTCCATTCCTGTGAGGTCAGAACTGTGTAAATGCTGCTTGCTTTTGAATTTGCTTCTTTCTTGATTCATAGCCTAGGGTCTGTGACTGCTTCTAACCCTGGTCTGCCACCTCCATGTACAAGTTCCCTCCTCTGTCCTCCCTGGATCTGTGACTCAGAACTGAGTTACAGAACCAGATAGTGAACAGCACAGCTGCCAGTTGGTACCTATTCCTGCTCCCTGTACATGCTTAGGCACCTCTATGCTAGATGTGAGAACTTCTCTTATCTTGGTGTATGATCTTTCCTAGTACTGGAACGCTCCATGTGGTTATTCCTGGCTATGTTCTGTCCCAGTGTCCACAGTGCCCTATCTATCTCCCTATGCTATCTTGGGCTTGAAAAATCACTCCTATGATTTTTTCTTGGATTTTCCAATCATGACTTGGCCTGTTTGAATTTTCTGGATTTATTTGGAGTAGTGGGGGAGAGTTTGTCTGTACTTCTTCCTTTTACTCTACTATTTTAGCTCTGCTGCACCAATTGTTTTAAATTTAACCCTACTCTCTGTGCACCAAGGTGGAAAAAGGGAAAATATGCCCTCCTGGTGGTGATGGGGGGGGGGATGATTTTTACTTCTATTCCTGATATATATTCTCAGTAAATATCCCTTTGTAAATGCTATTTAATGCTAACTGCTTATCAGTGATATAAAGGAGAACAGAAATGTTAAAATGATAATGGGACACAAATCACTGTATCAGTGATACAGGGGAAATATTAACTGTATGTAATTTGTATAAAAATTAAGGAGATATTATTTTTTACTGGAACAAAGACTCAAGATCATAGCACTATAAAGATATCCCATCTCTCAGGATCCCCAGAGGAAGAATTAGCCATCTTTACTCTGAGGATGTGACTTGTCAGTGCAAGTTGGGACAAGGAACCCCAGAGTCTATAAAGGCTATGTATTATTCTTCTTACAATGGATGGTTCTACAGGAAGGAGGAATACAGATATATTGAGAGGTTTCCGTGATGTAAGAACAAAAGATATAAATTTTTTTCCTCTAACTTAAAGTGCTTCAGGGAAACAACAAAGAAAGTAAAATATCTGAAAAGATTTAAGTTGCTGATTTGTTTTGCTTAGTTATATTTATTTGTCATAGGGAAGGGTTCTATGGTGGGAGACCCATTTGGAAGCAATAATTTTTTGAAAAGAAGACTATCAATAAATTTTTAACAAAATAATATATAGATGAAAAGACTATTGAAAGGAAACTAGGCAAAATGAGGCTACATCTACTCATTTGTAGTCATTACTACCAATCAGACTGGAGCTGTCTGTATGGAACTGTCTGTATGGGGTTTTTCTGATATGAATTGAAGCTTTCAGCTAACTTAATTTGGATGTGGTTGGCCCAAACCATCCCGGACATCATGCAAAAATTCCTGCAAAAGCTTCATTTAAGGTTCTAATTTAATACTTCCTGTTTTCCTCCACAGACTTGACTACCTCTGTGTTCCTTTTACACTTCTTTCTTTGGACCAATGGATCTCATTCACAGAGTTTGCTCAAACTTCAGCTTTCAGTCTCAACAAAAATACTGATGATTCAGTTATCTCATTTCCATTGATTTTCATCCTCCCTGAGATTCTTTGTAAGATTTGAAAGAAGCACAATACAGTGGAAAGAGCCCTGGATTTGGATTTGAATCATACCTCTATTACTTATTACCTTCATGTCCTTGAGCAAGTCATTTAATCTCTTTGGGCCTCAGTTTCCTCATCTGTAAAATGAGGGGGCTAGGCAAGATGATCTCTGAGGTCCCTTCCAGATCCAGATCTATGATCTTATGATTTTATGTGCAACTGGTTTTTCTTCTTCTTTTTATTCTTTGATTCTTATTCACAATTTTATCCTGTGAAAGAAATCCTCCTTCTAAGGATAATCTGTCCATTCAAGTTGGGCCAATAAACACATGATTGCATTAATATAGCATTTAGGTTTCACACTCACAAGAAATAAAGCTTTGCTGTGAGTGTGTGTGTGTGTGTGTGTGTGTGTGTGTGTGTGAGAGAGAGAGCAATAAGGTGATCCTAAACTCAATCATGAAGTTAGGGGATGGAAATGTGACTCAGAAGGATGTGAAAAAGGAGAATTAGGGGCAGCCAGGTGGTACAGTGGATGGAGCACTGGCCCTGGAGTCAGGAGGACCTGAGTTCAAATCTGGCCTCAGACACTTGACACTAGCTGTGTCACTTAACCCCAATTGCCTCCCCAGAAAAAAAAAAAAGGATTACTGAATACTTGTAGCTATGTGACACATTTCACACCCCCCCCTTCCACCCCAGTAACCAGGAAATCTAAATCTCAAGGATAATGGAAGAAGATACTGTACCTATATATCAGCCTACATATTTAGTATCCCAACGATGGGCTTCTTGCCCTTTGTAGCAATTCTTCCCTGAGACTTCCATTAAGGGTCTGTATCCACATTTATCACACTCTTACTTGAATTATCCTCACCTCCAGGGCTAGAGATAAATAATAGTTCTAAAATAAGAAGGCACAGTTCAAAAATAACATGGGCAGAGACCATAGCTATATAATAAGAAAGAGGCCTTTCCTCTAGTGGGGAAAGCTATACCTACTCAGAAAAAAGCCATCCTTGGAAGAACCACGTGGATCCAGAGGTACCAGAAGAAGAGGGTTTATCTAGAAATGGTCAGAGGAAGAAGAGAGAAGCTGTTTATTCTGGTCAGGAGGTAAAGAGGTGGCTCTTGGTTGATCTGACAAAAAATACAGAAATCTGTTATCTTCCCAGGGTAGGTATCCAAGATATGACAATCTCTTTTGGATTGTCAAACATCCTGACCACTACACACCTTTGATAATCTACGTGGACATAAATGTTATTTTTAGAAGGAACCTTGAACATGTAGCTAGAGATTTCAAAGTCCCAAGAAAGAAATTAGAGACCTTAAGAAAATAGGTGATTATTTCATCACTGATGCTAATTGAAGACAGGAATTTCAGATGGTAATGACAGGTTTGGGAAGTGAATAGTTGTCTCAGAAGATGGTCCCTTAGGTCAGCATTTATATTTCTGGGTCGCAGCTTTAAGATGATATTGATTTCTTCATTAGGGATGGAGTGCACCTAATGAGGGCTGGTAAAAGCAAATTTGCCTGGAATGTTAAGAATTTAGTTGAGAGGGTTTTCAATTTATAAAAGGGAGGGACAAAATTTTTTACATATATAGACCAAGGCAGATAATGACAATGTTAATTAGACAATAAGTATATCAGAAAATAAAGAAATAAGCATGTATATAGTGTCTACTATGTGCTAGGAACTTTGTAAATTGTAAAGCCAAGTGCTTTACAATCATTATCTCATTTAATCCTCACCACAATCCTGTGAGGTAGGTGCTGTTATTATCCTCGTTTTACAGTTGAGGAAATTGAAGAAAACAGAGGTTAAGTGACTTGCCTAGGGTCACACAGCTAGTAAGTGTGAACTCAGGTCTTCCTGATTGTAGGCCCAGCCTCTATCTGCTGGACCACCAAGCTGGAATAGCAAGGAAAAAGGTTCGGTAATTCATAAGAACCATTATCCAACAAAACAGACAACAATTTTTTTTTTTGGTGAGGCAATTGGGGTTAAATGACCTGCCCAGAGTCACACAGCTAAGTGAGTGTTATGTGTCTGAGGGCAGATTTGAACTCAGGTCCTCCTGACTTCAAGGCTGGTGCTCTATCCACTGTGCCACCTAGCTGTCCCTAAAAGAGACAACAATTAAATCCATGGCTTCAAAGTCTATACATAAATATACAATATAATAAAGCCACTGAGAGATTCTAAAGCAAGTACAGAAATTTGATTTCGTAGGATTTAAGATAGAGATTGATGTTTGTTGGGATGGGATCCGTGACCCAATATAGCTATGGAAGAATATACCTTATTTGAAAGGGACAGAGTAGATAGAAGGGGAAGTAGAATAGCATTATATATTAAGAACATATAATCATATGAAGACAGCCAGTAACCAGAAGGGAAAAGCATGAAGAAAGAATATATAGGTAAAAATCAATATAGGAAAAAAACAGAAGCAACATTATTATGAGAGAATAGCTTACTATGTGGGCAGAAGATAGACATTGACAAGGATTTTAGGAAACCCCACAAGCCTGGGACAGAAATGATGTAGAGGTGATGAGGGACACCTGCTAGAGTTGTCTTGTGGTCAAAAGTGGAACAACTAACAAATCCTTGATTTTCCTTAATGGTAATTTCACTCTTCAAAAGGTGGAGAAAGTCATGAGGGGAAGTGCTATTCTATAGTCAATTCTGACCAATAGAGAGCACCTGGTGAAGTAGAAAGTGTGAGAATCTTGAGTCAAGTAACTACTCTAGCTTAGAATTTGTGATAGAGGAAAGGAGGAAAGCTAGGCATAGTTTCACACCTCTTCACTCAAAGATTTTAGTTGAACAGTTCTGAAAGGGTTCTGAGGAAAAAGAAGTAGCTTCCTATGGTCCAAAATGCTAGCGAGGAATGGGAAACCCTCCAGAATGAAGTTCTAATAACACAAACTCAATTGGATTCCAATTAGAAAGCGGGAGCATTATCTCAAGAGATTGAAGTGGATTCACAGAGAACTCATTAATTAAGCTAGATTTAAAAAAATTAGTTTTATTTATTTGTTACATTTTAAATTCCCAACTATCTCCCTCCCCCTTCCCTACCCTGCACTACAGAAAGCCACCATTTGACACAGATTTCTAAATATATGTAAAACCATACTATGCACATTTCTATTTATCAGTTCTTTCTCTGGAGGTGAAAAGCAATATTTTTGTGAGGCAATTGGGGTTAAGTGAGTTGCCCAGGATCACACAGCTAGCAAGTGTTGTGTGTAAGGTTGGATTTGAACTCAGGTCCTCCTGACTCCAGGGCCAGTGCTCTATCCACTGGGCCACCTAGCTGCCCCCTGTACAAACTATTTTTCAAAACTGTCTTCTCTTCTTTCCTTATGCTTCCACCCCCCCCCTTATTTTTATTCAACTCCCCTTGATTGTACCCTAGGCTACTACAACCTCCCTGGGATTGTTGCAGTGCTCCCAATTCCTAATTTGCTTTTTTGTTTTCTCTGCTGAGGAGAATGATCTTTGGAATGAGAAGGATAGAACAAAAATGATTAACAGGGAGTTGAGCTCGAAGAAAAGTGAAAACCTGGTTAAGACAATACCTAGCAGCCTGCAATACATTCAAGTCATCAAGGGTAGATGAGTTAAATCACAAGACACTGAAGTAATAAGCAGAAGGAGTTACTGAACTTCTATCAGTGTTCTTCGAGGTGCTTCAGGACCAATGAAGGGCAGATGTCTCAATTTTCAAAAATGGAAGAAAATGGAGTCTACAAACTATAAGCCAGTGATTTTGACTTCAGTTTTTGTCAAAATTCTAAACTGCATTTTTTTTGAGGCAATCAGGGTTAAGTGACTTGCCCAAGGTCACACAGCTAGTAAGTTTTTGAGGCCAGATTTGAATTCAGGTACTCCTGACTCCAAGGCCAGTGGTCTATCCACAGTGCCACCTAACTCCCCCCCAAACTATATTATTGAAAGGATGAATTATGTATGTTTAGAAAGGGAATAGGAGAGTCAGCTTCATCAAGAATAGGTCTCAACAGATAAACCTTATTTCCTCTTCTTTTTTACAAGTTCATTGTCCTGGCAGATTAGAGAAATGGGTTAGCTATGGTATACCCAGAGAACTCAAGCAAAGCACTGAATGAAGTCTCTCATGCCAGCTTTGTGGATATGATGGAGGAATATGGACTGGGTGATAGTCTAAGTAAACAGATTCAGAACTGATTGAATGACGGTGTAAAAAGTAGTCATTAATAAATTGATGCCAACTTGAAAGAAAGTCTGTACTGGAGTGCTTCAGGAATCTGTCCTTGGCTCTAGACTGTTTTAAATCAAAGTTTGCACATCACACTTACCAAGCTGTGAAAGATAGGTAACATGTTGGATGACAGAATCAAGATCCAGAAAGACTTTGACAGGCTGTATCAATGGGCCAGACCTATTAAAGTTAAAATTACTACACATAAATGTAAAGTCTTATATTTGGATAAAAGAACTAATCGTTCCAAGTACAAGATTGGGGAGGCATGACTAGACAACAGTTCTTAAAAAAAATTGAGGGTTTTAAGTGGCTTGCCTAATCAAAATAACTCAATGATATAACATGGTAGCCAAAATATTTACTATGACATTGTTCTCTATCAAGAGAATACAGCATCCAAAATTAATAGTCTCACTGTAGGATGCTCTGGACAGAACACAGTTAGAATACCACACTCAGTTCTGGATGCCACATATATATATATATATATATTTAATTTTTAGGCAATTGGGGTTAAGTGACTTGCCCAGGGTCACACTGCTCATAAGTGTCAAGTGTTTGGTCTGAGGCTAGATTTGAACTCAGGTCCTCCTGACTTCAGGGCCAGCACTCTATCCACTGCACCACCTAGCTGCTCCTGTCCTCCATATTTTTGGAAGGATATTAACAAGCTGGAGTATATCTAAAGGTATGTGTCAGTAGAGTGGAGACCATATCATACAGTACAAGGATCAGTTGAAAGAACTAGGGATGTTTAGCTTGGAAAAAATACTTGGGAGGTATGGATACAGTCACTACCTCTAAGTATTTGAAGAGCTCTCAATTGGAAGAGGCTTAGCTTCAGAGGGAAGAGCTTGCAGCAATGGGGTGGGAGTTACAGAAAGGCAAAGAAAAAACTGTCTAACAAAAAAGAGCTGTCTAAAAGTGGAATGAGTTGTCTTGGAAGATAGTGATTTCCCCAACACTGGATATCTTCAAGAGGAGCCAGAGGGCCACTTATTGGGAGCTGCTATTGGAGAGATTCTTGCTTGCATACTGTTTGGACTCAGTGATATCCAAGGCCCCCTTCAACCATTGAAATGGGATGGAATCTTCTAGAAGGGCTCATCCAATTCTAGATGTCTTTAATTCCCTTCTGGAGCCCTGTCCATCTGGGAGCTGAGTAAACACCCCCCATATGGGGCACACATGTCATCCTTTGTGATGCTACATTATCAGCTGTAAGTACTTAAATAGGCTCCTACTATCTCCCAAGAAGCAAATTTGATTTTTAATTCTTGTTCCACCCTTCCTTCTTTCCCACAAATCAGGAGGTGGGGGATGATGTTAGCAGGGGCTGGGGGGCTGAACAACTTCACATGGCACCCTGGCAAGGCCAGTGTGTTTGGAGAGAGATTTTGTGGCTGGAGGGATTTTTGTTACTTCTCAAATCACACAATGGAAGAGGCACAATCCAATGTTAGGGATGCTCCTAAGATTTTTATATTTTTTCTGTACTGATCGTTGTAAAACAAATGGAATTGTGGGATGATCGCTAAGGTCTTTTCCAGTTCTGATATTCTATTTTGGATACTCCCTTCCAGCTCTGATATTCTGTGTCCTAAGGGCCCTTTTGGCTCCAATATTCCTTTTTTTTTCTTTTTGCTTTTTTTTTGGTGGGGCCATCCAGGTTAAGTGACTTGCCCAAGGTCACACAGGTACTAAGTGTTAAGTATCTGAGGCTAGATTTGTACTCAGGTCCTCCTGATTCCAAGGCCAGAGCTCTGTCTACTGTGCCACCTAGCTGTCCCTCCAATATTCTATTTTTGAGGTCCCTTATAGTTCTGGGGTTCTATATTTTATGTTCTTAGGTCTTTTTCAACTCTGACATTCTGTAGTCTAAGCAGAACTATGGTGAAGTGACTAATGCTTTATCAGAGGGTCCCTACAGCCCTTCAGCTAAATACCTGGTTAACAAGAGAAAATTATTTAAAATAGAAATCTCCCAGACTTCAGGCTGGAATGATTCTTTTCTTTCACTATTCCCCACCCCAGCCTGGAGTAGCAATGTCCTCAGTAGCTGCCTCTCGGGTCTTGGAGTCTCTGTTTCCTTTCTTTTTTTTTTAATTCTTTTTTTTTTTCTGGTTAGGCAATGGGGTTAAGTGACTTGCCCAGGGTCACACAGCTAGTAAGTGTTATGCGTCTGAAGCCAGATTTGAACTCAGGTCCTCCTGAATCCAGTGCCGGTGCTCTATTCACTGTGCTGCCTAGCTGTCCTTTCTCCCTACTCCTGCTCCCCCAGTTGAGAATGCATTGCATGTTATTTGCTCTGGATACAAAGATTCCTAGTTAGAGCTCTGACTCTAAGCTCTCTTCCTGTTCTCATGCTGTTATGTTCTAATGTCCCTTCCAGTTTGTGCTCAAAGTTGCCTTCCAGTTCTGACATTCCAGGACTTTCTGAACTCTCCCTTACCACCTGTCACTTAGGGAGAGGCCTCAGCTCTGGCTTTGGATCTAGAGGGCCCTTACCTCCTGTGGCTGTCATAAATGCCTCCTGAGCATTAGCAACTTTAGTTAATGGTTGGGAATTTTGGAATGCAAGCTTTAGAGAAGTCAACTTGCCTAAAGCCCTGTAGAACTTGAACCCAGGCCTCCCGATTCCCAGCCCAGTGTTCATTCCACCAAGCCATGCTGACTGTAGGACCCAAATTCTCCAAGCAATTCCCAGTCTACATATGTGTTGGATCCCAAAAATTCCCTTAAGTCAAGTGTTTGGAACTAAGGACACATTTTCTTACTTTCCCATTGAAACTGTGTTCTAGCTTGGGGTCAGATTCCTGGGACACTCAACAAAAAGCCTATTTAACCCATAATTGTAGCTGCTGCAATGTACAGTACATTTGTTGGGGGTGAGGGGAGCAGCAAAGAAGAGAACAATACCAGTAATCAAATCAACAGCAAACAATGAATTAAATTTTAAAAAATTAAAAATTGATTCTAAATATTGGTTTGAGAAAATAAGTCTTAATTAGAGGCAGATGAGGAAGTGGTGGAATCCTTCAGTGTGAACTCTCAAGGGGACTTCAGAGATCTTCCAAAGTTCTTAGAGGCTGAGGCTACTGCTTCTTTATTGTGTCTAATTTCTCACTTCTAAACCTTAGTACACAACATTGATCTTCTACTTACCTTGGTCCTTTAGGCCTTTGGCTTAAAATGGACCCACAAAGAAGGCTGAGAAGAAGAGAGGCTGGTTGCCAAGACTGTACCTTCTCCTCCACCAGGAGGGGTCAGGTAGACTGATAAAACTTGAAGGAGTGATTGAGACATAAGTATACCATCCTCACCCCCAAATCGGTGACATCAAAAGAGCTTTACTTAAACCTGGTAGGAGTCCTTATCTGGCTTACTGGGGATTGGAGTATTCAAAAGGTTTTTGGGGTCTGTGGATGCATTTGAAAAAGGCTCCTGCTATTATGTGAGAAAAGCCATGTAACTATTCATACCCTTTAACCCAGTAATCCCATTACTGGGTACAGTAGGACCTTAGGGAGATCAAAGTCAGAAAGGAAGGTACCAGGCAGACCAGAATATTCACTGAAGCATTTTTTTCTGATAACAAAAATTTGGAAATGGACTGTGTCCTCACTGATTAGGGAATGGCTCAATATCTTTCTTGTTCTTCCCCTTTTCTTTAGTTAAGGCAACAAGTATTTAGTAAACACCTGCTGTGTGCCAGGCACTGTGCTTTGTTCCGGGGAATTCAAAGAAAGGCCAGTCCTTGACCTCAAGGAGCTCTCAGTCTAATGGGGGAGACAACATTCAAACAATTATGTATAAACAAAATATAGATTGGATAAATTAGAGATAATCACAGAAGGAAAGCTCTAGCTCTAAGGGGGATTGGGGAAGGCTTCGGGTTGAAGGGGACTTTAGTTGAGTTTTGAATGAAGCTAGGAGGCAGCTATGAGGAGGGAAAGCATTGTAGGTATGGGGGATTGCCAGAGAAAATGCTTAAGAGTTGTAAGATGTTCCAGGAACAAACAAAGAAGCCAGAGTCACTGGACTGCAGATTAAGTGGAGGGGAGAAAGTTGTAAGAAGTTTGGAAAGGTGGTGGGGGAGGGAGAGGTTATGAAAGACTTTAAATGCTTAACAGAAGATTTTCTATTTGATCCTGTAGGTGATGGGCAGGGGCTGGAATTGATTGAATGGAGGGGAGGAAGTGGGCAGGAAGGAGATGACATGGTCAGACCAGATGTTTTTGGCAGCTGAATGGTGGATACACGAGTGGGGAAAGACTTGAGCAAGGTAGGGAGACCAACCAGCAGGCTATTGCTACAGTCCAACCACGAGGAGGTAAGGGCCTGCAGCAAGGTGATAGCAATGATAGAGGAAAGAAGGAGGTGTGTAAGAGAGATGTTACCAAGGTCAGACTGACAGGCCTTGGCAAATACGTGGTGATAGTATTATTATGACGGTTGATAACCAATATTTATAAAGCATTTTATGATCTACAAAGCATATTTCATATCTTTTATCCCACCTTTTTTTTTATCATAATAGTTTTTACAACAGCTAAGTAATTTTTGAAAGCTAAAGTAACAATAGCTCACAGTTTTATATTACTTCACAGTTTACCAACTGCTTTCCTTACAAACCCTTACAATGTAGCATGAATGCCAGTATTTTTAATCCCCATTTCACAGGCTGAGGAAACAGACTAAGAGAAAGTAAGTGGCTTGTTAACATCACACAGCTAAGAAGTGGCAAAGCTGAGAGAACTCTTCTCACTCCCCATCTGGGGCCATCTTGCCTCTCAGAAAGAAAGAATCCTCAATTTTTAGATGGAAAAAAATGAAAAGATGGGAAATACCAAATGATGTCTTGCATCAAGTTCAAAACCAAACATTTCTAACATACTAGTGATCATAGAATACTAGGCTGAAAGGAATCTTAGAGATCATATAGTTCAACCTCCTGGTTTTACAAGAAACCAAAACCAAACAAAACTGAAGCACAGAGATAGGAGGGTGGGGGACTTACTCAAATAAACTAGTGATGAAGCCAATACCAGAATCTTGGTCTCCTGGGTTTCAGGCCAGGGTTCTTGCTAATATGCTATCCCATGATCACTAAGTCAGCAACTCCATTTATTTTTTTTTAACTTTCTAATGATCTCATTCTACTGTGTAAATACAGTTTCAATATGTGTGAGGTTGGTAAAAGATCATTGCAAAACTTACAACCCCCTGAAAGCAACATTAAAATCTCAACTTACAAAAGCTATATTCCTATGTATAGGTATTCTTCAAAATAGTCTTCTATCAATCAGCATGGTACAGAATATGATACTATATTAGTTTCACTTAAGTGAACTGTAATTAGTCTGATTTTCCTGTCTGCATGACTCCTCTTAATTTCCAGAGGCTGTGATTCCAATGGAGGTCACGCACATAAAGCTGAATGCATTTAGCTGTTTGGATGCTTAAAAGGCAGTAAAACTGATCACTGTATTTTCATTTTACTGGAGCAGAAGAACATAACATTTTAAGGATAATTTTGAGATGGATTAAGTCACTTTGGACCATATACTGTTAGATCTGGAAGGGACCTTAGGACATAGAATGTTAGTACTGGGAAGAGACCTGAGAATATAGAACGTCTGAGCTGACTGGGCTGGATCTTAGAACACAGGATGTTCAATCTGGGAAGGGCCTTTGAACCCAGAATTGAGCTGGGAGTTAACTGGATCCTTCCCAGTTAGAGCTAGAGCAAACGCAGGACATAGAATGTTTGAGCAAGAAGGACCTTTAGGACATTAAATGTTAGGGCTGGGAAAGACTTTGGAGATCATCTAGTCTTTGAACATTATTGTTTTGTTAGCTGATATTTCTATATAATTTAAAAATTTACAACACTAAGAGGCTGATGGTGTGACTGTTATGATTTTTAGTTTATAGATGAAGGAAATTAAAAAGTAAGGGAAATGACTTACTCAGCTTTTTAGTAGTATATCCAGAAGACAAGAATCCAGCTCTTCTGACTTCTAGTTGAATGTTCTCATCATTGTACTCAGGGGTGTCTTTGTTCCACTTGTCATATATTTTATCTACCCTCACCTTGAATGTTTTCAGTTGTTTGAATTAAAATTCTTTTGCAATGTACTTCCAATGCCAAATGTCTTTCACCTCAAGTTGACTTTGTTGCAGGTCTAAAGCCCTAAAGTCCATTAAAATCCAAAGCAGGGAAGAATAATTAGCAAATTGGTTAATTGAAGTTCTGTTTAAATGTTTGTTGCCAAAGCTAAATCTTTTGGTTTTTAAATCTTTTTGACTTTTTTTTTTGGTCATAGATAATTAATTGTATAATTTGGGTTTACCATTATTATGTGAAGCCGTGGAAGTAGAACTAGGAGAGAAAGAAGCATGACCACATCCTGTCACTTTTCAATGAGGTTTCTGAAAAATAGACTTAACTCAGAAATTTAATGGAGAGGAAACAGGAACCTGCTCCCTATTCTCTTCCATCTCCCTTCTCTCCCCTCCCCCCCACTCTCCCTTCTACAGCTGGCAGCCCAGGTGTCACATTAAATATTCTGGGTGGGGGAGGGAAGGCAGGCATCCTGGGGGCCCCACTGGGCTCCTCAGAGATCACAGCATGATAGCTTTGGAGAGTGGGAGGAGACCTTGGAGATTATCTCATCTAACCCTTTCATTTTATTGTGGTAGGCAAGAGAGGGGAAGTCATTTTCAGAAAGTCACATAGCTAATCAATGGAAGCCTGGGATTTAAATTCAGACTACCTGGGAAATTTAACAGCTTTGCATGCAGGGGAATGAACTTGTATTAATCATCATAATGTTTCCCAGTCATAGAGCAATTTAACATTTACAAAGCCCCCTTCTCATAATAGCCCAGTTAGGTAGGTAGTGTAATTATTATTATCCCCATTTTACAGATGAGGAAACTGAGGCTTAGAATAGGGAAGTGCAAGGTAAATCAGCTAGTCAGGGTCAAAATTCAAACTCTTTCCATTACACTATACTACTTCTCATTGCTCAGGAAGGAACAGATACCCCTTTTCCTCTCATGCACTTACCATATTCTGTTGTGTTTTGTTCTCATTTACGTCCATGTTTTCAGTTCACCCTTCCTACCAGACTGTACACTCCATCAGAAAAGTGACTGATCTCATTCACTCTGTGTTCACTAAAGCAAAAGTCCTGGCATATAATCAGGCCTTTTAGGTATTTGTTGAATGACAATGACTGGATGAATAATGACTAATAACCGCTGACTTTTAAAAATATGAACTCATTTAAGCCTCACAGCAACCTAATGAGTGAAGTAGGATAGGGCAAATCCTCCATTTTACAAATGAGGAAACTGAGGCTTGGAGTGGTTATTGACCTAAGGTTGATGTCAGTAGTAATACTAGCTCACATGTCTAAAATGCTTTAGAGTTTATAAAGTGCTTGCTTCATCACAATCCTGCAAAGCAGGAAGAACAAATATTTTCTCTCTCTCTGTTTCTCTCTCTGTTTATCTAAGGAACTCAGTGGCACAGTAGATAGAGTGCTAGGTCTGGAATCAGGAAAGCTGACTAGCTGTGAGACCGTCAGCAAATCACTTAACCTCTGCTTGTATCTATTTCCTTATCTATAAAATGGCAATGATAACAGCACCTATCTTTCAGGATTTCTATGAACATAAAATCATAAAATGAAACAGTAAAGTGCTTTGGAAACCTAAAAGTGTTAGATAAATCGGTTATTGTTATTGTTATGATGATGATGATGATGATGGTGTCCAGAACTGTGATTTCATTGTTATAGGGAGGTCCTGGTGAGGAACTACTGTTACCAATGCAGATGGGAAATTCTCAGTTTATAACCTTGGAGGCCTGGCCACAGCCAAGTAACTGTTCCTTGGCTATATAGCTTGCATAGAGAGTCAGAGAAAGGATTTGAAAACAAGTCTTTCTGATTCTGAGGCTATATCCTCCTTGCTAGGCTGCAAGTATAATTCTCCTTGGTTTATAGAGAAGGAAACAGACTCAAGAGACAGGAAATGGTTTGATCAAAATCACAGAAAGCTGGTCAGAATTAGGAGAGGAACCCACATCTCTTGGCTCCCCCAAGATTATATAAGATCCCAGGTTTAGAGTAGCAAGGGGTCCTAGAAGCCTCCTAGTCCAATCCCTTCATTTTAAAGATAAGAGAAGTGAAGCTTAGAGAGGTTTAAGTGACTTGTCCAATGTCACCTGGGTGACAAGATGGCAGATTGGACACGTCAGAACTAAAATGGATCTTATACTACTGACCATTAGGGAGGGAAGATCTTAGAATATTGAACATGGATATTTAGGAGTGGAAGAGATTTTAGGACAAGAGTATTAGAACTAGAGAAGGTCTATGAACACAGAAATTCAGAGCTGGAAGGGAACTGAAAACACAGGACATAGACTGTTGGAACTGAAAGGGACTTTAGAACACAGAATATTCAAGGTGGATGAGATCTTAGAACACTGAATATAAACAGTATTTATAGAATACTTAGAACCGAGAATGTCAGACCTGGAGAGACCATAGAACATATAAATGCAAGAGCTGCAAGGCTCCTTGAAGACCCTCTCATTTTATTTCATTTTGTTTTTATTTTGTTTTGTTGAAGGCAATCAGGCTTAACTGACTTGCCCAGAGTCACATAGCTAGTAAGTGTCTGAGGCCAGATTTAAACTCAGGTCCTCCTGATTCTAGGGCTGGTACTCCATCCACTGAATGACCTAGCTACTCTCCTCTCAATTTACAAATGATGAAAATGAGGCCCAGAGAGAATGATTTCCTGTGGTCACATAGACAGTTAGTGATAAAACAGATCAGAAGTCTCAGTTTTTTTCAACAATGTGTCATGTGATCAGAAATCCATGTTTTTCTAAGCCCACATAATTTTTTATAATTACTAATTAATCCAGTCAAACATCTATTAAGTGCTAACTGTGTTCCCACTACTGTGCTAAGCCCTAGGGATCCAAAGACAAAAAAAAAACAGTCCCTGACCTCAGGGAGCTTACCTTCTATGAGGAAAACAACATGTACTCACCTGAATAAATATAAAAGATTTGGAAAAGTTAGTAAAATGTAATTCTTTTGTAGAGTGAGGAAAGGCATCAGCAACTGGGGGGGAGGGATCAGGAAAGGCTTAGTAAGTACAAGGTGGCACCTGGACTGAGCTTTAAAAGAACCAAGAGATTCTAAGAGGCAGAGGCAGGGAGGGAGTGCATTCCAGTAATGGACATCAACTTGAGCAAATGCACAGAGGGGAAATGGAATATCATGTGTGAAGAACAGGAAAGAGGCCAATTTGGGTGGCATATAGAATGGATAGAGAGCTGATCCTAGAGTCAGGAAGACATCTTCCTGAGTTCAAATTTGGCCTCAGCTACTTACTAGTAACATGACCCCCGGCAAGTTACTGAACCCTGTTTGCCTCAATTTCTTTATCTGTAAAATAAACTGGAGAAAGAAATGATAAACCACTCTAGTGTCTCTGCCAAGAAAATCCATTTAAGGTCATGAAGAGTCTAACATAACTGAACAACAACAACAAATATGTATCAAATCTGCAGTCAGATTGGAAAGGACTTCAAATGCTAAACAGTAGAGTTTGCATTTTTTCCTAAAGCAGGAGTTCTTAATTGTTTTTGTGTCATGGACCTCTCTAGCAGTCTGATGAAGCCTATGGATCCCTTCTCAGAATAATGTTTTTAAATGCACAAAATAAAAACACACGGAATTACAAAGAATAACAATGACATTGAAAAAGCTACCAAATAGCAAAAAAATTAAAAAAAACCAAGGTCACAACCCCCAGGTTAGGAACCCTGGCCTAGAGGTAATAAGGAGACACTGGAGCTTTGTGAGCAGGGGAATGACATAGTCAGAATTGTGCTTTGGAAATATCGCTTGGACAATTGTGTGAGGGTTGGATTGAAGAAGAGAGAGATTGGAGGCAGAAAGGCTAATCAGTATGACCCTCAGCAGGAGTTACACAATAGGAGCAGCAGGTAGGTGGTAAGTCCTTACTATCCTTCCAGCCTACCTTCATGCTAACTGATTAAGTACAAGAATTTTTCCTGCTAGAAAACTCAGAATGACCACAAACCATGGTCAGGTAAGCCATATCTGGCCTGCAGGCCAAATGTTTAATGCCAGGAACTGGAACAGCTAGTGCAAAAAGCAGGCATGGATGATGTGGACTTGAGTTTTTCCTTGTAGGATGAGTAAGATTTGAATAGGGGAAGAGAAATATGGAGGTTGCTCTGAGAAGGACAGAGAGCACACCAAAGACAAACTCAGGAGTGAGTACTGGATGTTTTCTTGGGAAGTGGAGGAACCAGTCGGGGGTAGGAGTGGGGGAGGGCAGAAGGCTTGTGTGGGAGGTGAACGGCATCTGTCCAGCCTAGGTCATAGTGAATGGAAGATGAAGGTAAGCTGAACTACTGAGAAGTGGTGTGGAGAAAAGTAAAAGGGCATCTGGAGAAGTGTCCTTGTTGAGACCCTTACCTAGTGCTCAGGGGCAGCAGACAACCAGGGAAATAACCTCAGGAAGGCGCTGAAAGTATGTAGCAAAACACGAACATTCCAAATTCTCTTCCAACTCTGAGGTAGATTAATCCTGAATCCTATATAATAGGAACATAGCACACTGATCTACCACTCTTTGTACTTGTTTGCCATTCCTGGTCATAGAGTCTTCCCTCCTGTCCCATTTCCCCTCCCTTTAACAGATATAGCCATAAGTCTGATTCTATCAATCAATCAACAAACATTTATTAAGCAATTACTACATTCCTCATCTGTAAAATGGGGACACACTGGAGAAGGAAATGGCAAACCCCTCTAGTATTTTTGCCAAGAAAACCCCGTGGACAAGTCCATGGGATCATAAAGAGTGAGACATAACTGAATGACTGAACAATAAGAAAATCAAAGCAACGATGAAACAATATCAGCCCTCAAGGAATATGTATTCTAGCAGAGGAGAATATACAAAATATACAGAAAATCAATATAAATTACAAAGTATCTTGTAGGGGGAAGCATTAGCAGTTGTGGTGGGATCAGGAAAGGCTTCCTGTAAGAGCTGTCATATGAGCTGAGAGTATAAGGAACCTAGGGATCCTAAGAGATGAAGATCAGGAGGGAGTGAGTGCATGGCAGCCATGAGATGACAGATGTTGGGTTTGAGGAACAAGAATAAAAAGGTCAGTTTGGCTGAACTGAAGAGAGCATAAAAAGGGTAGCAATGGGTGACAAGACTGAAAAGGTAGGTTGGGTCCAGGTTGTGAATGGCTTTATTTAAATGTCAAACAGAAAGGAGTTTATATTTGAACCTAGAGGTAATAGGGAACCATTGGAATTAGGGGGGTGACATAGTCGAACCTGTGCGTCTCTAATCAACTCCCTAGCTCCTTTTCCACAATACTGCTCAAGTCTATTTTCTTCTCTCTTCTCATTACCAACAGTGCCACTAAATTCCATGCTTACAGAAGATTATCTAGTCTTCTATTTCACTGAGAAGATTGGGACCATCTAGCTTCAACAGCTCCCTTCCTCATCAGCATCCCTGACTGTACCTTGTCCTTTCCTTTGGTTATAGCAGGAAGATCACTCCTCTCAAAGACTAATCTTTTTGCCTTCTTCAAATATTGTATGTAAAGCCAATATTTATATATTGAATCATTTTTCCGTTCCCTTTCATTGTTAAAAATTGTATGTAAAGTGAATGTTTATATATTGGAAGAAGGAAATAACCATTTATGGTTATGTGCCAGGCATTGTGATTAACACTTTACAAATATTATCTCATTTGATCCTCATAGCAACTCTGTGAAGTAGGTGCCACTGTCATCTCCATTTTACAGTTGAGGTCACTGAGGCAAACAGCAGTTAAGTGATTTGCCCAGAATTACATAGCTAGGAAGTATATGAGGCTGGAAATGAACTCAAGTCTTCTTGAACCTAAGCCCAGTGTTCTATTTATTGAACCATTTAGCTGTCTCATTGTAACGGGCATCATTTCCCCTCTTATCTTTAATACCTGTAACAACAACAACAGCAACGATAATTATAGCTAGCTTTTACATAGCTTTTTTAGGTTTGCAAGGTGTTTACATGTGTTAGCTCATCTGATCCTCACAATAATCCAGCAAAGTAGATGTTATTATCGTCTACCTTAAAGGGTTGCTTTGAGGTTCACCTAAGATTAATGCTTTGTGAACTTTAAGGCACTAAAAGACGGTTGTTATTATTGTAACTTTCATCAATTATAATTTCACAGATATTTCTGAAGAGCAAGTTTGGTTCCCATGTTATACTAAAAACCATCCTTTAGTGCTCATGTTCCAGCAGCCCAAGTTATAAATGAAGTTGTCAATAACCTCTTGACTTGGAAAAGACAAGGAGCTGAGCCAAGATGGCGGAGTGAAAGCAGTGACTTGCTTGAGCTCTCCCCCAAACCCCTCCAAGTGCCTATAAAAAATGGCTCTAAACAAATTCTAAAAACAGAACCCACACAAAAAGACAGAGTGAAACAAATTTCCAGCCCAAGACAACCTGGGTGATTGATCAGAAAGGTGTATCACACTGGGCTGGTCGAGGAGTGCAGTGTGGCGTGGGCGTGCAGGCCACAGTGAACCTGGAGCAGGCCTCAGAGGACGGAATCACAGGCAGCTGTGGTGGCTTCCAGACTCCTCAATCCACAAATGCCAAAGACAACTTAGAAGGTCAATGGGAAAAGTCTGTTTCTGCGGTGCTGAGAGAGAAGCGCGGGGTCTCAGCTCCATTTCCTGAGTGTGGCCCGGGGTGGGGGGGCAGCTGCCTCCTGAGCTTCCGGCCCACAGACTGAGGGGGAATCCAGTGGCTGATCAGAGAGGGATTGCAGGGATTTCTTTGCCAGTGCTGAGGCAAGAATTTCTTGCTTTGCCTGTGCTTGGATCTGGGTCACAGTTTTGGGTGGTGGTCCTGGGGTAAGGAGGAGTGCTGGCGTGGTGGAACTTGTAGTGGCTGTGGTGAGAAAACCCTCCTCATAGTTACAGGACAGAAAGGAGTACTTGTGGTCACTAATAGACCAGAGCACAGGCCAGGAAAGCAGTAAACACCTCACCCCTTATCATACCACCTTGGAAGAACTGAAAATTTGCAGGTCCCTACAAGTATCTCTGAAAACATCTGTACAAACCCCCGAAGCTTGGGACAGTACATTCTCCACATTGGAAGCAGACTCTTACCTTAACAAAGAGTTTAAGACTCAAGTAATTGGCCAGGATCATGAGCAAGCAGCGCAAAAAGAGTCAGACTATATTATCTTACTTTGGTGAAAAAGAAGATCAAAATATACAACCAGAAGAAGACAACAAAGTCAAAGCTCCTACATCCAAAGCCTCCAAGAAAAATATGAATCAGTCCCAGGCCTTGGAAGAGCTCAAAAGGGATTTTGAGAAGCAAGTAAGAGAAGTAGAAGAAAAACTGGGAGGAGAAATGAGAGTGATATAAGAAAAATTATTGGAATATCTGGAAAAGACAAGACTCAGGAGGGACATGGTAGCTATCTTCAAGTATTTGAAGGGCTGCCACCTAGAAGAGAGATTAGATTGGTTGTGTTTGGACCTGGAGATAGAACTAGGAGCAGTAAGAGGAAGCCTGTTGTCATTCAGTAATTTCAGTCCAGTCTGATTCTTTGTGACCCTCTTTGGGGTTTTCTTGGCAAAGATACTGGAATGGTTTGCCACTTCCTTCTCTAGCTCATTTTATAGATGAGGAAACTGAGGCAAGGGTTAAGTGTTAAGGATTAAATGACTTGCCCAGGGTCACACAGATTTGAACTCATGAAGATGAGTCTTCCTCACTCCAGGCCTGCCACTTGTAAAGGGGCAAATTGAGATTTGATATACAGGATGGTGGGGCTGAGAAATGCCCCAACAGTTAGAGCTGTTCAAGTGTTCTCAAAGACCTTGCAGGAAAGCAGTGGCTCCCCCTCAGGGGAGGCCTTCAAACAAAACTTGGGGATATGGTAGAGGGGATACTTGCTCAGGTATGGGTAGGGCTAGGCGGCTTCAGATTCTTCCAGTGCTGAGAGTGTGGGATTCTATGACTTTGCCCAGAGCTTTGTCCCAGTAGTTATGCCTTTTTGCCCATGCATTGTCAATCTTTCCCTTTTTATTGACTCTTCTCATCTGCCTCCAGAATGGTCAAGTATCTCTAGTCCTAAAAAAGCTCTCCCTTGAACCTTCAAGCCTTCAGAGCTGCCATTACACTTCCCTCTTCCCTTTCATGATGAAACTTCATGAAAAAGTTATCTACACCCAATGTCTCTACTTCCTCATTACAGATTCCTCAACCCTTTGAAAACAGACTTCCACCCATTTTGTCCTCAAGAAACTGCTCTCTCTAAGGTCACAAGTGACCCTACTGACAAACCCAATGCCTACTTAAAAACAAACAAACTCTAAATTTGGTAACCATTAACAAAACAGATGTTCAAACAAACTAACAAACAAAACCCAAATGTAAAAATATGAGTTCCACATGATTTGTTTGTCTTTTTAAAGCAAATAATAAAACAATAATAAAAGTACCCTGTTTGTGTTCCCTTTTGATTTTTTTTGCCTTGAATCTTACATGTTTTCTTGCTGTTATTTTGTATGTATTTATAGTCAATGAGTATGTTGTTCTGATTCTATTTTCTATATTTTGCATCACTTCATATGAGTCTTCATAAACTTGGTATTCTTCATATTTGGCATTTCTTATGGCACAATAATATTCCATGTGTTCACATGTCACAGGGAGCTTGGTGGTATAATAGAACGAGTATTGGACCTGGAGTTAGGGGGACCAGTTCAAATCCTGCCCTAGTCACTTACTAGCTGTGTGACTCTGGGCAAATCTCAACCTCTGTTTACCTCAGTTGCCTCAACTGTAAAATGGGGATAATAACAGCACTTAAGTCACAGTATTGTTGTAAGGCTCAAATGAGATAGTGTATGTAAAATGCTTTGCAAGCCCTAAAGTGCTATATAAATATTAGCTATTATTATTAATTTATTATTAAAATTAACTATTAATATGGTTATTAATAATCAGCATTTATATAGTACTTGCTATGTGCCAGACACTATGTTAAGGTCTTTACAATTATTATCTCATTTGATCTTCACCTGAAAGGTATGTGCTATTGTTAGTTCTGTTTTATGCCTGAGGAAACTGAGATAGACAAAGGTTAAGTGACTTGCCCAGACTCACACAGCTAGTGGGTCTCTGAGGCTGGATTTGAACTCAGATCTTCCTGACTCTAGGCCCAACACTCTACCCACTGTACCACCTACCTGCTTCTAAAGTATTGCCATAATTTGTTTAGTCATTCCGAATTTGTTGGATTTACAGATTATAGTTTTTATTATGAATAAACTACTATGAATATTTTTATGCAAATGGAGTTTTTCCTTTCAAAAACGTCCTTAGAATATAATTCTAGTGGTGAGATTACTGAGTCAAAGGACATGAATAGTTCTCTAACTCTCATCCTATATTTCTGTGTTTTCCAAAAAGATCATACCAATTGACAGCACCACTGATAGTACTAATTTGTTCACTTTCCCACCAATAATCCAGTATCCTTTTTTTTTTTAGTTCTTTTGTTGTGTTTTCCTTCACTTCTCTGTAGCTTTTGACTCTGTGAACCCTCCCTCCTTTTGTGTGTGACATCTCTCTCCTCTCCTTCTCCGCCTTGCCCCGCCTTGCTGGGGATTCTGATTTTTGGCTTCAGAGATATTGGATAGCCTGGTTCTTTAATGATTCTTCCTCCTGTTTCTGAATCCTGAATCCTGAATCAATCACAGAAGTAAGCAAGCAGCAAACATTTCTTAAACACCTACTTTGCTCCAGATACTATGCTAAGCATTGGCAATTCAGAGACAAAAATGAAACAGCACGGTCCTCAAGAAATTTACATTCTCTAGGGAGAAATAGTACATACATACATGAGATAGATAGATGAAAGATAGATGATAGATAGATAGATAGATAGATAGATAGATAGATAGATAGACAGATAGATAGATAGGCAGACATACAGAAAGATATAACAGGGTATGTACAGAGATGCTTCATCTGCTTCCTAATGACCACTGTGTTAGCTCAATGTTTGGATATTTTGGGGATGACAAACTCCTTGGCTACTTCCCATGACTATGTGTGACTCAGTGCTGAAGGACTCTTGGCATTTTGGAAATGATGAAGCAGTCCCCTTATACTTTTCAGCCTCTGTCATGAGGTATAGGGTTGGGAGAGAACATTTCCCCTCCAAAAGAAGCAGGGGACCCCTCCCATTTGGCAACCTTCTGAGTTTGAAAAACCCAAAGATCTTGGATTCACTGGTTGCTAATAATCAGCAGGATGGAGGATGAGCCCAATCACTAACCAAGCTTGCCAGAAGTCACATCTCTTGAGGACGACAGTACTATAAAGTGAAATGTAAAATGCCCATTCACCAGTCCCAGAGACTGCTTCACATATTGATATTTCAGTCTCAACCTCCTGGGAAATTATAATAGTAGTTCCTACAGCTGCTTGATGATGTTTTTTGTCAGTGTGCTTGGAAGGGTTTTTTATGCTAAGCTTTTCTTTTATGTGTAGGCAATAAGTGCCTGCTCCATATCTGATTTACATTGTACGCTAATCACCTCTTTTATTTTTCGAGTTGTTATTATTTATTTTGCTTGGCAATTTCCATGAATTTTATTTTGTTACATTTCACTTAGGCTGGTTGGCTCAGGTAAATAAAGCATAAGGCAATTGAGGAGGTTATTAGAGGCTGATGCCAGTAATCTTTTTTTTAAAATTAATTTATTTTGAATTATCAATAATCACTTCCATAAACTTTTGAGTTTTAAATTTTTCTCTTCTTCCCTCCTCACCTCCCTCCCCAAAATGGCACACAATCTGATATGGGCTATACATATACATTCCTATTAAATGTATTTTCACATTAGTGATGTTGTAAGTAAGAATTAGAACCAATAGGAGGAACCACCAGAAAGAGGAAATAAAACACAACAGAGGGGAAAAAAAGTAGCAAATAGTATGCTTCGATCTGCATTCCAACTCAGTTCTTTCTTTGGATGTGAACAGCATTTTCCCTCATGAGGTCTTCGGAGACGTCTTAGATCCTTGTATTGCTGGGAAGGGTTAAGTCTATTGATATTAGTTCTCACACAATGTGACTGTTACTGTGTACAACATTCTCCTGGTTCTGTTCACTTCACTCAGCATCAGACCATACAAGTCTTTCCAGGTTTTTCTGAAGTCAGCCTGTTCATCATTTCTTATAGCACAATGGTATTCCATTACAACTAATCACCTCTTTACTCCCCTCCCTCTCACTTTGGGAACTCCTTAGACATGAACCCAAACCTGAACTTTAAGTAAATCTTCCTTGGAGGCTCCAAGGTGAGGAAATGAAAAGTTGAATACTGTGAGAAAAGGAACCTCACCCTCTTCATTAGAATCCAGGCTCTCCCAGGACTGATCTTTGTCTGACCACATGCTTGGGTGCAGAGCTGATAGCTCTTTAGTGGAGGAGAAGATGCAGAGCTCCAGCACCTCCTGGGTGCAGCAGGGGTTCTAATTCTTTGCTATATACAAAAATTTGGAAGGGCCCCAGCAGCTGCAAAGAATCAGGAAAGGTCTAATGCAGAAGTTAGCACCTAAGCAGAACTTTAAAGGAAACTTGGGATTCTGTAGTAAGAATAAGAGGTTAGCAGAGAGGGCATTATAGGCGTGAGGGACACCCTGGGCCAAGCTATGTAGACAGGAGAGAGAATGTGGTAGGTGAGGAATGGCAAAAATGCTACTTTGAACTACAAATGGTATGAAAAGCCATGTATACTAAAGCTGGGAAGGTAGGTAGAGACCAGGTTGTAAAGGGCTTTAAATGTCAGATATGAGAATTTGTGCCTGATCTGAGAAGTAATGGGGAGCCTCCAGAGCAGAGCTTACCTGTTTCTGTGTCACAGACCCCTTTGGCAGTCCAGTGAAACCGACAGACTCCTTCTCCAGAACTTAGCACAGTGCCTGGAACATAGTATGTGCTAAATAAATGTTTATTGATTAATTGATTGATTCTCAAATACTCTTTTAAGTACATAAAACAAAAATACCTATATCTTCCTTGAGCAGGGAAGTGACGGTAAGACATGTTCTTTAGTAATATTACTTTGGTCCCTGGGTGGGGATTTTATTTAAAAGGGGGAAATATTTGAGTCAGGGAGACCAATCAGGAGGCTATTATAATAGTCCAAATGAGAAGAGATTGAGGGCCTGAACCAAGATGGAAGCCTTATGAGTAGACAGAGGGGGACAGATATAAGAGGTGTCATTGAAGGAGAACTGATACACTTGGCAATTGTTTGTCTTTAAGGAGTAAGGGAGAGTCTACCTTTGGCCTGCTTCTTTCTCAACAATTTCATTCATCTCTATGGCATTGATTACCATTGCAATAAAGATCATTCCCAAGCCTACATCTCCAATACAAGCTGATATCTCCAAAGTCCTTCAGGTTATCTCTCCCTGGATGTATTACTGGCCCTTCAAACTGAATATGGCCCAAACAGAGTTTATTATTTCCCCCCACAAATCTGCTTGCCTTTTCACTTCCCCATTTTAAAAGCATCACCATTCACCTGCAACCCACATTCATAACCCTGGAATTTTCTTTGACTGATTCCTCCCCCTCATCTCACATATGCCATCAGTTTTATCAAGCCCTGCCAATTCTGACTCTGGACTATCCTTGTATCTGTCTGCTCTTTATGACTACACCCACCTCCCTAGTACAGGCAGGTCCTCATAACCACCCATGCAGTGGCTATTATTGTAATAGCCTCTTGACAGATTTTCTATTTTCTCTCTTCAGCCTCACCGGTCCATCTTGGGTTCCACTGCCAGAATTATCTTTTTTGTGCATGTGTCATTGTCCCACTCAGAAATCTTCAGTGTCTATAGAAACTCTTCTGCCAGGCATTCAAGCCCCTCCCTATCTGTCATAACCCTAACTTTTCAATTTTCCCTTTCATATCACTTATTCACTATCCTCTCCATACTCCATCCAAAGATGCATTGCGCTGTCATGATTCTTTGCTTTAGCTCACTTCTACTGTATTCCTGCAATACCCTTCCTGTCTCTCAACTGCTGAATTCCTACCAATAGCCATGTGAAAAAAAAATACTCTAAATCACTAATAATTAGCAAAATGCAAATTAAAGGTACTCTGATATTCTTCCTAATACCCATCAGACTGGCAAAGTTGAGAAAAATGACAAATGACAAATGTTGGAGGGCCTGTGAGAAAACAGGCACATTGACTGGTGGGCTTATGAATTGGTCCACATAGTTCCAAAGGGTCAGCTGCTCCCTTCTATCTCCTCCTCTTTGTTTGTTTAGAGGTTTGCTTGTATACCCTGATTACAGTGAGATAAATATCCCTGACTTTTCTTCCTCTTCCCCCACAAGCATACTCTTCTTTCCCTCTCTTTCCATTCTCTTTCCAAAATCACCAAGATGTAACAGAATCCCACTGTCAGACCTTCTCTAACTGGTCTCCCTCAGTGAACCCCAACGATGATAGAGTTCAGAGGGCACATGTTTATCTTTTCACTATATTTGAATTCAGTTTATTTTTCTTTAGTCATTTATCATTACTCATTAATGTTTGCCTCTTTATGTTTCTTCTCACTCCAGTATTTGAACTCAAAGTTTTTCCTCAGGTCTGATCTCTTCATCAGGGAAGCTTTGAAGGGAGGTGGAGCCAAGATGGTAGATTAGGGCTAGCTACCCAGCTGAACTCTTCCAACATTCCCCTCCAAAGAACTTTAAAATAATGCCTCAAATCGATTTTGGAGCAGCAGAGCCAACAAAAGTTCAAAGTGAGACATTTTTCTAGCCTAGGAAAACTTAAGAGGGCTGCAGGAGAAGTCTGTGGGGTAGAGGCCTGTCTAGAACCTAAACACATGGTAACAGCAACAGTGGCCACAGCAACAGCAGCAGCTTCCTGAGCTTTCAGCCCAGATATAGTAAGGGAATCAGACAACTGGTCAGAAAGCAGTTGGGGGTGGGGGTGGCAGGCAGCCAGGTGGCACAGTGGATAGAACACCAGCCCTGGAGTCAGGAGGACCTGAGTTCAAATTGGTACGAGGAGTATGCTGGTTGGGGGGAGAAGAAAGAAAAGTTAGGGAAATTTATCTCCCATAATCAGGGTGTCCAAGCAAATCTCTAAAATAAATGAGGATGTGGAAGGGAGCAGCTGTCACTTTGGCTCACTAGATGTGTGTGACCTTGGGCAAGTCAGTTAATCCCCAGTGCCTTTCAAAAAAAAAAAAAGCAGAAAGAAAAATAGACTTTTGAGAAGGGACAGGATAAAAAGAGAGAAAAAAAGAAAAAAGAAGATAATGGGATGGCAGGATGATTACACAGTAATCATAATAGTGAATATGAATGGGATGAGCTCACGCATAAAACAGAAACAGATAGCAGAATGAATTAGAAACCAGAATACAACATTGCATTGTTTGCAAGAGACAAACTTGAAACAGAAAAACACATGCAGAGTTAAAATAAAGGGCTAGAGCAGAATTTAATATGCTTTAACTCTAGTGAAAAAGGAAGAGATAATAATCACAACTTCAGACAAAGCAAAAGCAAAAATAGGCCTAATTAAAAGAGATAATAAGAGAAACCACATATTGCTAAAAGCACCATAGACAATGAAGTAAAACCAAAAATTTTGCACTAAGTTTCTCCAATAAAGACCTCATTCCTCAAATATACAGGGAACTGAGTCAAATTTATAAAAATAAGAGCCATTCCCCAATTGGAGTTATTATTCAGTCATTTTTCAATTGTAGCCTTCTCTTTGTGACTCCATTTGGGAGTTTCTTGGCAGAGATAGAAGAGTGGTTAGCCATTTCCTTGTCCAGCTCGTTTTGCAGATGAGGAAACAGAAGTAAAAGGGTTAAGATCATACAGCTCGTCAGTGTCTGAGGCCAGATTTGAACTCAGGAAAACGAGTCTTTCTGTCTCCAGGACTGTCACTCTATCCCTTGCACCACCTACCTGACCATTCTCCAACTGACAAATGGTCAAAGGATATGAAGAGAATTTTCAGAATATCAAAACTATGTATAGTCATATGAAAAAAATCCTTTAAATCACTATTGATTACAGAAATGCAAATTAAAATAACTGAGGTACTACCTTACACCTATCAGAAATGACAAATGCTGGAGGGGATGAGGGAGAAATAGGTATGCTAATGAATGGCTGGTAGAGTAGTAAGCAGGACCAACCATTCTGGAGAACAGTTTGGAACCATGTCCAAAAGGATATAAAACTCTACATACCCTTTGACCCAGCAATACTACAAGTAAGTCTGTATCTCAAAAAGATCAAAGAAAAAGGAAAAGGACCTACCTATATGTGCAAAAATATTCATAGCTGCCCTTTTTGTGATGGCAAAGAACTAGAATCAAGGGGGTACTCATCAATTGGGGGATGGCTAAACAAATTGTGGCATAGAATTGTGATGGAATATTATTTTGCTATAAGAAATAACAAGGGGGATGGTTTCAGAAAAATATGGCAAGATCTATGTGAACTGATGCAAAGTGAAGTGAGAAGAACTGGGAGATCATTGCGCACAGTAGCAGCAATGTTATAATGATGATCAACTGTGAAAGACTTGAATACTCTGATCAATATGATTATCTAAGATACTTCTAAAAGACTCATGATGAAAAAATTCCATCCATCTCCAAAGAGAGAACTAATGAAGTCTGAATGCAAATTGATGTATACTTTTTCACTTTATTTTTCTTGTTTTTTTTTTTCTGAAATATGGCTAATATGGAAATATAATTTGCGTTATTTCACATGTATAATTGATATCATATTGCTTGCCCTCTCAGGGAGAGGAATAAGGGAGAGTGGGAGGGAGGGAGAGAATTTGAAACTCAAAATTTAAAAAGAAAAGAATGTTAAAAAATAAAAAATAATAAATTTTTAAAAATGTTAAGAAATGCTTTGAAGGCTTCTACTTCATTAAAGATCAATTTTCCCCTGGTAGCATTATACTCAGTTTTTCTAGGTAAGTTTTTCTTGGCTGTAAGCCCACATCCTTTAACTTCTGGTTATTGTATTCAAGTTTTCTACTTCTTTATATTGATTGTTAAATCATGTGTGATCCTGATGGTGGTGTGATCCTGACTGTGGCTCCTCAGTACTTGAATTGTTTCTTTCTGGCTGCTTTCAATATTTTTTCTTTGACCTCAAAGATCTGGATTTTGGTTATAATGTTCCTGGGAGTTTTCATTTTGTGGTTTCTTTCAGATGATAACTGGTGGATTTTTTCTATTTCCACTATGCCCTCTGGTTCTAAGAGATCTGGGCAGTTATATTTCTTGAAGTGTAATGTTTAGACTCTTTTTTTTTTTGGAGGTGAGAGAGTCATGGCATTCAGATAGTCCAATGATTCCTAAAGTTCTCAATCTGTTTTCCAGGACAGTTGTTTTTGCTATGAGATCTTTTACATTTTCTTTTATTTTTTTTTCAATCTCTTGACTTTGTTTTAATATTTCTTGTTGTTTCCTGAATTCGTTGATTTCTATTTGGTCCACTCTAATTTTCAGGGAGTTTGCTTGAGCAAGATTTTGTATCTCTTGTGCCAAGCTGTTAATTCCCTTTCCTATTATTTTTTTTATACTTCTCCTTTTCCAACTTTTCCCTCAAGTGTTCTTTCATTAATAAAAACATTTTAAAACTCTTGTTTATTTGTTCCCTTCCAGGAATTCAAGTTAAGTTTGTGCCCAACTATGAGGCATTGCTCTCTGAGGCATTGCTGATAAGATGATTTGGAGTTACTCTCTTCTGCATTTGTGTCTTGAGCATCCCTGCCTCCATGATAGCCCATTAAGGTAGAGTTCTTTTTTTCTTTGCCCATTCTTCCAGCCTTCTTCCTGACATTGGATTGTATATGAGGGCTGGGCTCAGCCACACTGCTGGAGGGAAAATCTGTGGTAATCCTTTTGCTGCTTTCTTGGGATGTTGATTGTTGTGTTATTCCAGGATCTCAGACACAGGCTAGAGACTCTCAAGCTGTCAGTTCTCTCAAAAGCATATGATCCAGGGAAAAGGGATCTGATTGCTGCACTCCCCCCACCCCCACCCCCAGTTCTGCAAATTCCTTACATGGGCTTGGATCTATGCAACAGTAGACTACTGTTGGACTCTGCCTCTGTCAGTCAGCCATAAAGTCCTACTGGTTAAAAGTGGCAGAACTGCAGGCTTCCTTTGGTCTGGGATTCCTGACTTGGTTATTCTAGCAGGCTGTACTAGAGGCTGGAAGTGAAACCCTGCTCTGAGATTGGGTTCTGAGCTACACCATTGCTGACTGCTTCTCAGCTTCTTGCTTTCTGCAGAAATAGCCAAAAAGCCTCCTTACCTTGGAGTGCTATAACCTCCTCGACACTGCCCCTACTCTCCCCCAACTCCTTCCCACATCTCCTTCTGAGTCCACCACGGATCTGTGACCTGAAACTGAGTAATGGGTAACAAAGCTGCTGGTTTGCACCTATCCCCATTACAATGTATCCTGCTCCAGGTCTGAGATGTCTTCTTGCCTTGGTGCACAGACTCACCCTGAGCACGGCAATGTTTTGCCTCGGGTACAGACCTCCCTATCCGTCTCCCTATGCTGAACTAGACTGGAGAAATGGCTCTCTGTGACTTTTTCTGGATTTTCATATCAGGACCTGTCTGGTGTATTTTCTAGATCTGTTTGGAAAAGTTTGTGGAAGGGAACCCACTGCACTGCTTCCTATCACTCCACCATCTTGGCTCCTTTTCCTTTCATCATTTCTTACAGCATAATACTTTTCCATTACATTCATTTGCCATAATTGTTCAGCCAGCCCCCAATTGAGGAATACCACTTTAGTTTCCAGTTCTTTATCACTACCAAATGAGCCCCTATAAATATTTTCATACATTTGGATCCTTTTCCTCTTTCTTTGATCTGTTTGGGTTAGAGGCTTAGTAGTGGTATCACTACTAAGTAATACTGCTAAGGGTATGTGCAATTTAATAACTTGTGGAGGCATAGGTCCAAATTGTTCTCTCTCATCTAGTTGAAAGAAGGAAGAATGCACACAAACACACAATTGGGTACAGAAATACATTTTACTTAACAGGGAAATAGGAAGGAAAAGGGAAAAGGGGGGGAGATTAGAGGGAAAGTAAATTAAGAGAGGGATTAGGCTTAAACAAAACAAACTTTTAGAATGTGCAAAAATATTTGTAGTTCTTTTTGAAGTGGCAAACAATGAGAATCTGAGGGGGTACCTACAAATTGGGGAATGGACAAACAAGTTACCATATAAATGTGACAAAGTATTGTTCTGAACACTTACCGGTGTAATAATTAACCAGGATTCCAAAGGACTAATAATGAAACATCTACCCACCTTCTGATAGAGAGGTGAAGTACTCAGAATGTAGAATTAGAAAAGAACATTTTAATAGATAGAGCTAAGATAGAAATTTGTTTTGATTGATTATACTTTTTGTAATAGGTTATGTTTTTCTTATGCTCTCAGTTGGGGGCAGGGATTGGCATGGGAATGTGAAAAGGTACATTCCCTCTGATTAAAACAAATAAAGCATTTTTTTTTAAAAAAAGAAATGATGGGGGCAGCTAGGTGTCGTAGTGGATAGAGCACCAGCTTTGTTGTCAGGAGTACCTGAGCTCAAATCCAACCTCAGACACTTGACATTTACCAGCTGTGTGACCCTGGGCAAGTCACTTAACCCTGATTGCCTCACCAAAAAATGGGAAAAAGAAATGATGAAGGAGACAGCTTTAGAGAAATCTGGGAAGACTTGTATGAATAGATACAGAAGAAAATTAGCAGGCCTAGAAGAATAATTTATACAATAACAACAATATTACAATACAAATAATTTTGAAAGACTTAAAAAACAAACTTTAATCAATGAAATGTCTAGATAAGATTCCAGAGGCCCAATGCTGAAGAATGTACCCGCCTCTGAAAAGAAAGGTAATGATCTCAGGATGCAAACTGAAACATAATTTTTTTTAAATTTTAAATTAAATTTTATTTTTTTCAATGAGTAAAAACAGATTCTTCTCTCTCTCTCTTACCACTTCTTCCATTGGGGAAAAAAAAAGGAAAAACAAAACCATTGCAACAAATATTCATAGTCAAGCAAAACAAATTCCTTCATTGGCTATGTCCAGAAAATACTGAGACATATTTTTTTGACACGGACAGTTTGAGAATTTTTTTTTTGCTTGACTAAGTATATTTATTTCAAGGACTTTGTTTTTCTTTTCTTTCTTTCTTTTTTTTTCCAGCATGGGGGATGTGGTAAAGAGAAAAAGATTTTTATTAATTAAAAAATTCAAAAATTTTAAAAATTCCTGTTATAAACTGCACAAAACAACTCAAATGTGCATTTCTATCTATATTACACACCTCTTCCACTGTTAACGACCTCCTTCAGACCTCATATAGACTTTTTTATTGTAATTCAGTAATGCATTTATATAATAGAGGGTATTAGAATGATCTGTGCTGGTTTCTAACCCCTTTACTAGACTATAAGCTCCGTAACTGCAGGAACTGAGTTTTACCTAAATTTCATAGCTTCAAGTAGAGCCTAGGAAATTTTTCTGTGACTAGAAGGTGCTTAATAAGTGTTGATTGTCAGAAAAATAAAAAATATTATTTAAAACACATGAGATCAGTGAACAAGGACTGGCTAATATCCTTGGCTAATACTTATATTTGAATGAGAAAGTTATTCCCAGGCCAAGTAGCTTAACTTACTCAAAACACTTTTAGAAAGCTGTTCAGAAAGGTTGCTAAGCCATTTTTTTTAATTATAAGGAAGGTTGAAGGAGGGATGAAACTCACCCTCCTACTCATCATTATAGCTATTTGCTCCCACTGTTCTAGTATTTCAGAGATTACAAAACCATTTCCTCACAACAATTCTGTGAAGTAAGTAATGCCTGTATCATTATTCCAATTTTTCAGAAGAAAAAACTGAGGCTCAGAAAGTCAAAGTGTCCACCTGAGATAAGATAGCTGGTAAGCACTGGAGCTGAGAGCTGAACTCTGGTTTTGCGTCTGCAGGCCCAGGGTCCTTTCCATTACATGGCTCTGCTGCTACGTACATGTCTGTGTGTTCAGAAAACCTCGTGATGCTGGGGATTTTTTTCAACAAATGATTAAGCTATATCCTATCGGTCAGAATTTCCTGTAGATTAATTCTCAGAACAGTAATTTATGGTTTCTTCATCTTCCTGGGTTGGGGTGAAGTGAAGTAACAATGAAGGGCAAAGGAAGGGTGTTGAGGAAGTCGAGCATGGACACAAGGCAAGGCTAATATCCACGGCTTATGCTTGTCTTTAAATAAGAAAGTATTTTAAACTCCCAGGCCAGGTAGTTTAGCTTACTCAAAATAGGATATTCTAATATCTAGCAGCAAGAGGAAACTTCTTTTTCTTAGGCCGGAAGCTAAAGTTTCCTGTGTCTCCTTCAGGTGTGGCTGCCAAAAGTTAATTCACACATCTGTTTGTTCTAACGAGGGAAAAATTTTTTTCTAATATTTAAATTCAATTTTAAAAAAATTATTTAATACTTTCTATGTAGCCTGACCTTTGCTAGGCACTGTACTTATATTTAAATGAGGATATGGGGAATACTCGATAGATAAATAAATGAAAGATAGACTATTAATTAAGCACCTACTATGTATTAGACACTATGCTAACTAAGCGTTAGTGATAGAAATGAAAGCAAGCAAGCCAGTCAACAAGTATTTATTATTAAGTTCTTACTATGTGCCAGGCACTGCTGGGATATAAAGAAAGGAAAAACAGACACTGCTCTCAAGGATCTCACATTTTAATGGACAAAGATAACACCTGAAGGGGTGACATGGTTATGGAGATGGCTAGAGAGTAGCTTTGAAGCCCAGTTCCAGACAAAATAAGGTGAAAGCTCACCTCTCAGAGCTCAGGGACCCAAAGGGGATGTCCAAGGTTCAAGCACAATCCTACATACTCAATGCAATTCAATAAATGTTGATGAAGTGCCTATTATGTGCCAGGTACTGTGTTAAACTCTGGGGATACACAAAGAGGTAAAAGATAGTCCTTGCCTTCAAGCAGTTTACAATCTAATGGAGAAGACAACATGCAAACAAACATATACAAAGCAAGTTATATACAAGATAATAAGAAAATAATTAAAAGAGGAAACATGCTAGAATTAAGAGGGGTTAGGAAAAGTTTCCTGCCTGTAGAAGGTGGGATTTTATCAGGTGCCAAATCTTGTCCTTTCTGTTTCTACTTTCACAGCATTTCTCACCTTCATACCCTTCTCTCCACTCATTTTCACCCTAGATCAGTTGATCATTTCTTCTTACCTAGGCTATTGCAACAGCTTCCTGATAGGTCTCTCTAACTCAAGTCTATCTCCCCTCCAATCTGTCCTCCATACAGTTGCTGAAGTGATTTTCCTAAAGTAGTACAGACCTGTCCATGTCACCGCCCTACTTAATACACCCCAGTGGGATAGGATGAACTAGAAGTTCCTCTATTATCATTTAAAGCTCTTCCTAACCTGGCCCTATCTTCCCTTTTCAGCTTTATCACACATTACTCTATTCTATGTATTCTATGGTGTAGCCACACTGACATACATGGTCTTCCTAAAATATAACACTCTATATCTCATTCTCCATATCTATGCACTGGCTTTACCTCAACTGCAATGCTGTCCCTTAAACAAGAAGCAGAGGCTTCTTGTTTAAAATTCAGCTCAAGTGTCAATTTCTACATGACACCTTTCCTGGTCCCTGCAGTTGCTGGTACTTTCCCTTCCAAAGTCACCTCACATCTGCTTTAAGTGTTCAGTTGTGTCTGACTCCTCATGACCCCATTTTGGGGTTTTCTTGGCAGAGATACTGGAGTTGTTGAGATTTAGAAGTGTTGGGACCCCAAAATCATGACACATGGGTCCTGCTAGAATGAATTTGACCCAAGCCTTCTTTCAGCTGAAGACAAGATTTATTAGAACATCAGTCAGGGGTGGGTGAGATTTAAAGAATCTGCCATATTGGCCAGACTCTTAAGGATCTAAGTATTTGTATTGCTAATGAAAGCAGGCCAGATCTTAAGAATCTGAATATTTTAATGGAGGACGGATGGACCTTATATATAGAAAGACTGTTGGGAGGGATCCAGACATGGCCAAGTAGTCTGGGGGTGACTGGAGGAGGGGTCTAAGGAGGATCTGGATGGGAATGACTGGTAAGCTGGAGTGACTGTGAGGTAACAAGAACACCAGGGACCTGAGCCACTTGGTCAAGGGATAATGGAGTCTAGATAGGATTAAGGGTGGGAAGTGGCCTGGGGCCATAGGGAGATAAGACAGTGGAGAGCTAGGCTAGGTTAAGGGCAACTGAGAATTGGGAGATTGGGTATAGAGGATAATAAAAGGCCAGTTGATAGGATTATAGCTTCAGGTGAAGATTTAGCTACCTGGGAAAGTCCAGGGCTTTTCCTTTTTGGGGTCCAGATCTCAAAGACATGGTCTTTTCATTTTAGGGATTCAGATCCCATTCCCATCAGAATGGTTTACCATTTCCTTCTCCAGCTCATTTTACACATGAGGAAACTGAGGTGAACTGGGTTAAGCGACATGTCCAGGGTCACACAGCTAGTAAATGTCTAAGGTCAGATTTGAACTCATGAAGATGAGTCTTCCTGATCCCACGTCCTGGAGCTCTTTTCACTTTGCCTCTTAGCTGATCTTTGTAGGACTGCTGAAGAGATATTTTACATTCATTTCAGATCTGTACCAACTAAGCAATTTAAACTTTTGGATCTTCTGCCTAGCTAGGCTAGATGTAGCTCTCATTCCTTCAGGCTCAGGAAGAGCCTGTGGTCATCTTCTCAGAGAAGTGTTGTAGCTTCAGGAAATACTTCCCAGTTAGCAACTGGCACCAACTCAGGAACTCCCTACATCTCAGACTTCTTGAGAATCCTTGGAGGGCCAGAAACATCTGGTTTTCAGGATTGCTTTTTGTTGATTTCAGTTCAGGGAAACAAAACTGAAGAGGTAACCAGGGACTTGATGTCCACTCTCAGGTTCACTTAGGCAACCACATGTTTTTGCTGCCTTGTACTTGAGTTGTAGACTCCATTGCTGCTGAGGGGGATGGGGCAAACAAAGGGTTGGGTGCTATAGAGAAATCCCCTCCTCTCTTGCTGGAAGTTTATGGGAGAGCTGACACTGTGATGGGGATGGGATCTGGACCCCCAAAAAGAAAAACCCTGGACTTTCCTACCTAGCCAAATCTCTGGCTTTCACCTGAGGCTATAATCCTATCAACTGGCCTTTCATTATCCCCTATATTATAGTTATGTGTGTGTTTGTTATAGCTCCCTACTAGACTGTATGTTCCATGAGATGAGAGGTTGGATCTGATAGAAATATTTTCCTTTTCCCAGTGCCAAGCACAGTGTTCTGAGCTTTTGGTAAAGGTTTCCTGAATGAATAATCTCAGTCGCTACTCACATTTCTATAGCACTTTTATTTTTTAAAATCAGTTTCCTCATAATATCCCTTTACATGTAATTACAAATTTTGTATCTCCATTTCAGAGATTACAGAAAGTTGTCATCTCTAAAAAAAAAAATTTTTTTTTTGAGGCTTACATAAGTAACTTATGGCCTAAGTTGTCTCAGCTAATATGCATCAGAGCTGGGATTTGAACCCACGTCTACTGATTTTAAGGCTCCTGTTCTTGTCAGTGCTCTACATAGAGGAATTGGAATGACCTGATAGAACTAGTACACAGTGAGCTACAAGCCCCAAATGGAGGAAACTCCCAGACTCTGAAAGAAGCTTGGGAAAATGTCATTGCTATAAATAGAATTAACATAGAATAGAAGAGTTTGACCAGCTGCAGAAATAACCTAGTCAGAGAGATGATGTGTTTGTGAATGGGTTGTTACCCATCAATCAATAAGACTAGGATGTCTCCTAGAAAAGCATGGCTGGAATGTAACTGATTGTAAAGAAAGCTGTGATTGCAGTGTACCATATCCAAGATAATGTCTAAACAAAAGCATTAGGATCTGCACATCCCCTAGGAAAGGGAGAGCCAGAGTTGGAGTCTGTCCAAAATGGTAGTCCTCTAGCCACTGTCTGGAGAAAAGAATTCTCTAAGTCTAGTGACCACCCCAGACTCTAAGTAAGTATAGTGATACACACACACACACACACACACACACACACACACACACACACACACACATGTGCATATATGTGTATTTGCATACACACGTTTTGTTTAGTCATTTTTCAGTCGTGTCTGACTCTTGGTGATGCTTTTTCGGGGTTTCTTGGCAAAGATACTGGAGTGGTTTGTCATTTCCTTCTCCATCTCATTTTACAGATGAGGAAACTGAGGTAAACAAGAGTTAAGTGACTGGCCCAGAGTCTCACATAGCTACTAAGTTTCTGAGGATAGATTTGAATTCAGGAAGAGGAGTCCTTCTGTCTCCAAGCCTAGCACTCTGTCCACTGTGCCTCCTAGCTGCCCATATATATACATACATACATACATACCTATACACATCCACATATACATATATACATATAACACACACACACACACAGAGTTGAATATATATATGAGAAAGAAAAAGTTGGCTTCTGAAAGGGGTTGACACATCTCCTCTGACACATACTCACTGGGTGACCCTGCCACTTAACTTCTCATTGCCCTAGACAACTCACTAAGAATATAAATCAATGACGTGTTGTCAATCTCCATTGATAGAAGGCATTTCCTCACGGGAAGGTCTGTACACCGATGAAATCAGAGGTCTGGTCCAAACCAAAGGCCCACTCCACCAGATACAACAAAACCAAACCTGTGAGGAAGGCAAGGACCTCAGTTATCACTCCCATTTCATAGATAAGGAAACTGTGAGAGAATAAGTGACATCTCATTGGTCACAGAGCTAGGAAGTAGAATGCTTTGAACTTAGGCATCTCCTGACTTTGGAGTCCAGCTTACACTTTACTCTAAATAACTGCCTCTATGTAGACAGAAATCTCTCTAGAGTTACCAGTGATTGATTATCTCTGCCCAATGAAAGTACCCCCAGCTTTTTTGCTCTGATTCTATACCCACCAAGCAATCTTCTGGTCTGTAATTTGGCCCTCTGAATGGACTGATCCTTTAAGAAGAAGGTGCCTTTTAGTTTAATGTAATAGGAATTACCCATTTTATACCTAACTTTGTTCTCTATCTCTTGTTTATTGATAAATCATTTGCCTATCCATAAGTCTTATAAGTTCCATGTTCTTCTAATTTTCTTATGATATCTCTCTTTATATGTAAGTCATATATCCATTTTGACCTTGGTAAATGGTATAAGACTTTGGTTTTATTCTATAAATTAAAAATAAAATAAGTTTAAAAAAAAGAGTAAGGTACCCATACCAATGATTGGCATGGGTTTTCTAGCTAGGAATATTTCAAATGATAAAGGAATCGCTGACCTTATGAAGTCTCTTGTGAATCTGAATATTCTGTTGCCCAGAGCCTGATCACCTGGGGTTGACACAATACAATCAAAAAGAGCATTGGATTAGGAGTCAGGAAACCAAGCTCCTTTTCCTAGCTCTGCTACTAACTCCCTGTGTGACATTAGTTAAGTCACTTTGAGAATCAGATTCTTTCTTGCAAATTCAAGGCATTGGATTAGATGATCTCTAAGGGTCCCTTTCCTAATTTAACATTATATGATTCTATGAGAACCAGGACCAAAACTTACGATGGCTCCATAAGGCCGAGTCTGGGCAGCCAACCGATCAACATCTTGTTGACTAGATGGCCACCACCGTAACCCGGAACAAGTAGCGGATTAAGTCTCAGGACAGTTAGGCTTTATTCCTAGTTCTGCTCATTTCCTTGATATCTAACTTCACACCTCTCATTCTCAGGTTCTTCATCTGTAAAATGAGTGGGTTAAATTGAATGACGTCTCAGAGTTTTGAGGTTCTTCAGGAATATGAGAAGATTCTTTAGGGCTGTAATACGTTTCAGTTTTTCCTGAGGTGATTAAACGACTAGATACGAGTCCCCTGAGGAATATCAGCTGCATAGGTTCCTAATAGCTCAGTGGAGAATCCTATTAGTTTTAAAATTCTATTGTTTGTTGAATGAAAGACGTTCAAAGCAATTATAAGAGTTTTGCTCATGACGCCATGTCAAAATTCAATTATGAGTTAGCTAATTAATATGACCTCAATTCTTCAGAATCATTGCCATCTACTAGGAAGGAGTTTAAGAAGCTCATCTAGTTTATCCCCAATTTCCTCTACTCTTCTCCAGCTCTTAGGACATATTTCTGTTTTGTTTTAATTACCTACTAACATTGGGTAATTGCAATGGCCACTTTAAAAGAAAAAATTAAGGCCACACAAGAAGCTACTCAGGCTTACTTTCTTGTGAATATGAAGTCAATTATATGTATAAATATGAAAATGTCGTAACTGAACAAAAGGATAAATGTCCTTGGCCCATAAATCTGTAGTAAGGCCTTTTAAAGTCAAGAGAACCATTTTTTTGGTTAACTGTTGAAACAAAACACAAGTTTCTTTCGCAGTAAATTGATGTCTTCCAACTTTCAGCTTAGTCAGATCCAGAAGGTTTATTGTTTGTTGCTTTTCAAACTGCAGGATGATAGTATATATGGGCTGATAGGCAGAGAGCTTATTTCTGTACAGCTTCACTTCCTGCCATTATCTCTCAATCTGAAGAAAGGTTTTTCTAAGTACACTAAAAATACACCATTGCAACCAGTCAACAGGCGCTCTTTCCCTTCTTAGTGGAGGTAGGGGACTGTGGGCACCGAACATCACAGATATTGTCAGACTTGGTTGATATGTTGGATGGTATTGCCAAACTGGTTGTTTCCTCTCTTTTTAATTCTTGGTTATATATTTTAAACTGTTTTAAATGAAAAGCGTTAAGTAATTAGCCCCCCAACTGGGAGGGAGGTGTCAAGAGCAAGAGCAAGATCCAGGACGTCTGAATTCTACCATAGATTCTATTTCTTACTGTGTGACCTTAGCTAAGTCACCTTAACTCTCTCAGCCCTGGTTTTTGTATCTTTAAAATGAGGGGTTTGTGTTAGTAGGTGACCCACAAGGTTCTTTCCAACTCTAACATCCAATGTTCCAAGGTCTTTTCCAACTCTTGACATCATCTCTCTCCCTTATTTATTGGTACTCCTTTGAAGCCTCAGCAGTTTAAACAAAACCAGGGTTTGTGATGAGTAGAAAAAAGATAAAGTTCTGTTTACACATTGTAATGGCGTACTTAAACTGTTTTTTCACAATCATCAAATAAAATTCTTCTGCAGAATTGAACTCTGTTTTCAAGTTAGCAACATACACAGGAGAAGAGTGGTCCTTACCTAAGAGGATCTAGCTCCCCATTACATTTGTTGATTCATTTGTCCCCTTCCCCTTAAACCACCAAGAAGGTGAAAAGCATTCCATTTCTTTTTCTCAAGCATAGGGGAAGAACATGGTAGCTAATATTTATATAGTGCTTTAAGGTTTGCAGAGTGCTTTGCATGCATTATTTTATTTGATCCTTACGACAACTTTGGAAAATAGGTGTCACTGTTATCCCCATTTTACAGATGGGGAAACTGAGGCTGAGAGCAGTTAAATGACTTGCCCAGGGTCACATAGCTAGTAAGTGTCCAAGGGAAGATTCAAACTTGGGCCATCCTGACTCCAAGATTCACCATGCAATCTAACTGCCTCATTTGTCATTTGAGTAATATTTCATCAATCACTTCTTAAACTCACATTGTCAAAACAGTTTAAAAAAATTTTTTTTTATGGCTTTAAAATGTCTTTGATTTTTTCGTTTCAATAAAAAAAAACACCCCAAACTTTAATAGGAGGAACACAACTCTGATTTTAGATTTATGTAAAACTTTGACTTTGCTTTGGCTAAGAAAATTTCATTCTAATACATTGGATAGTGATACCCAGAACCACGTAATGTTAGACCTGAAAGTGACTCTAAACATGAGAACAGGAAGGAATCTTAGAATTTTGAAATGAAAGGGAACTGAGAACCTAGAATATTAGAAGAAGAAAGGATATTAGAAAGAGAATATTAGTGCTAGAATATTTGTTCTTAGAACAAAAAAAGAATGTCTCAGCTGAAAGGAATCTTATAATATAGAATATCAGAGCTGGGAGGGTGCTTTGGCATCCTTTTTTTTTTAATTTAAGGAGCTTTTTACTGGAAAGTCTTACGCTATTTTTTAAAGTTAATTTATTCTGAATTATCAACAATCACTTCCATGAGCTTTTGAATTTTAAATTTTCCTCCCCTTCCCTCCCTCCCTCCCGCCCCAAGATGGCACACAATCTGATATCAGCTATATATATATATGTATATATATATATATATATATATATATATATACACACACATATATATATACACACACACACACATATATATATATATATATATATATTTCTATTAAACATATTTTCACATTAGTGATGTAAGAATTAGAACCAATAGGAGGAACCACAAGAAAGAGGAAATGAAACAAAACAGATGGGAAAAAAAAGAGCAAATAGTATGCCTCCAACCGCATTCAAACTCCATAGCTCTTTCTTTGGAAGTGGATAGCAATTTCCATCATGAGGTCTTTGGAGATGTCTTAGATCCTTGTATTACTGAGAAGGGTTAAATCTATCAATATTTGTCATTGCACAATGCGGCTATTACTGTGTACAACATTCTCCTGGTTCTGCTCACTTCACTCAGCATCAGTCCATCCAAGTCTTTCTAGGTTTTTCTGAAGCCAGACTGTTCATCATTTCTTATAGCACAATAGTATTCCATTACATTCATATACCACCACTTGCTCAGCCATTCCCCAATTGATGGGCATCCTCTCAATTTCCAATTCTTTGCCACCACAAAAAGAGCTGCTATAAATATTTTTGTACATGTGGGTCCTTTTCCCATTTGTATGAACTCTTTGGGATATATCCCTAGGAGTGCTCTTGCTGGGTCAAAGGGTATGCACATTTTTATAGCCTTTTGGGCATAGTTCCAAATTGCTCTCTAAAATGGTTGGATCATTTCGCAACTCCAGCAACAATGCATTAGTGTTCCAATTTTCCTGCATCTTCTCCAACATTGTCATGTTGGCCAATCTGATAGGTGTGATGTGGTACCTCAGAGCTGTTTTGATTTGCATTTCTCTAATCAATAGTGATTTAGAGCATTTTTCCATATGACTATAGATGGCTTTAATTTCTTCATCTGGTCCTTTGGCATCTGTGAGTCCTGTTCTCTCATCTAACAGATGAATGGAGCCCTTGAGAGTGAAGGAGAGATCATGAGATGAGTCAATAGCAGACCCCAGAGCAAACTGCATGTGTCCTGGCTCCACTGTCCAGTTATCCATCCCGAGTTAGAAGGCTGCCTGGGTTTTATCAGGCTAGTCCTCAAAAACCATATGCACTTTTAGGCAATTTGATTTTCGGACAATCCAACACACTTGGTGAAATCAGGAATGCATCTAGATGAGGTGTGAACAAGATTGAAAGCAATCTCATACTTTTCATGGTTGAGTAACTTTAATTCTCCACTTTCTAATTTTATGTATAGCTTTTAGATTTCTAGTTGTGGTGTTCTGTCATTCTGTGTGAACAGAAAGAGAGCTTTTGTGGTGAAATACATTCTGCTAGTTTTTCAGGGAAACACTTTTTTTAATAGAAAATTAAAATTCAGGAAATATCTGGTCTTCACTGTACCTACTGTGTCCTGTAAACTAATGTTTAGATGCCTCCCCCACACATAATTAAAGCCTGTGACTAGCTTCTTATAAAATGGAACATAGTAGATGACAGAGACTGGATTTAACTCCAATTCTCTAGTAACTAAGGTTATTAGCCATTCATTGAAACTGCTGCTGGAAGGAAAGGACCTAAGGGGACAAATGAAGTGGTTGGTACATTCAGGTACTCCTCATTGTATGATAACTCAATATATGGAATTGTGCAGCTATGGAAATTGCTAAACCAGGGAATAGATTAACCTACCTTGGAAAAGAAGAGGAGAGTCCACATCACTTGCAGTAGCACCAGAGGCAGAAGAAAAGAGAATAGCATAATTTGGAGGCCCTTGGGTAGGAATTCACAGACTAACAGAGTGGGTAGATGGTTGAACTTGGAGTTCAGATTCTCCCCGTGATATTCCCAAGTGGAGTAATTGATCATAGGTAAGTTGATTAACATCTCTGAGCTTCAGTTTCCTCATCTGTAAAAGAAGGGATAATAATACCCAAAGTACCTACCTCACAGGGCTATTGTGAGGGCCAAATGTGATAATGTATGTAGAGAGCTTTGAAAATTAAAAAAAAATGCTATATAAATTCCAGTTATTATTATAAAATTATTTTAATATAATAACCATGATAATGTTATTACATTATGATATCATATTAATGATGACCTTTAAACAACATATGGAAGAGAAAGAGATTAGGAGATACTCATGAAAACAGTATGGGTTTTGTTGTTGTTAATTTGTTAAAATTCTATACCATTAAAATTTTTTTTTTAAGTAGAAAGGGACTTGGAATCAGGAGATATTTAGTCTCAAATCTTGACGCTGACACCTAGTAACTCAGGCAGGATGGTGCAGTGGAGAGAACACTTGATTAGGAGTAAACGGCTTGGGTTAAGACCCCAGCTATGGCACTTACTATCTGTGTCAACTTAAGGAAAGGAATTCATCTTTCTATGTTATCTAAACCCTCTCTTCACCAGGCTAGGCTTCCCTAGATGGAATGGTCTTTTGTCCCTTCCCCATGCTGGTCACTTTCCTCTGGATGTACTCTGGCCTATCAGTGTCTTCCCTAAAACGTGGTTCCCAAGTGTGGGTCTGGCCAGATCTGAGGAGAGGAGGCCCAAAGACTCCCTAGCTCTGGACATCTCTATAAAAGCAGCAAGCCTCAGAGAGTTGTTTTGGCTGCCATGTCACACCATTGACTTACACAGTGAGCTTGAAGTCTTTGCTTGACATTATGAATCAGAGGTTCACTGAAAATTTGTCTCTGTGGGTGGTTTTGTTAAGGAATCTTGTATGTTAACATATGCATGAGAGATTTCTTGGAGGAGAGCCTTCAAAGCTGCATTCTGCTCTACCTGGTCAATAGATCTGGTTGATTTGGTTGCTAGTCAATAAATAATAAACACAGAGGGTCCTTACATTCTCTGTCCCTTACAGTCAATTGCATGACTGCTGAACAGAATTGCATGCAAAAGTCTTCCTATTCCATTCTCATGTTTTCATCAAGCATATCCTCAATATATATTTAGATCAATCCCATAAAGATATGATTGAGGTTTTTTAAAAGTATGTATATAAGTCAATGATTGCTGATTCTCTTTTCATTGCCTTTTCCGGGCAATTTGTAATTTCTTATGGTGCAATAGTAATATTTTATTATGTGAATATAATAAGTGCTTGTTGACCTGACTTCATATGTGCAAATATTTAAAGGACCTTTGATTTCATCTATGCTGGGAACTTCCAATAGGGTAACTCCCTATACATACTGGAGATGGCAATCTGTTTATAACTTAGTAGATAAGTCTTAGGAACTTGACTGAGTCTCTGAAAGGTTAAGTGATTTGCCTAAGGTCATACAGCTTGTAAATGTCAAAGGAGGACTTGAACCCAGGTTTTCTTGACTTTGAGCTCATCCACTAGCCATGATGGCATACTTATGTTGAAATATTTTGATTTCTGCTGCTTATGTTGAAATATTTTAACTCTTTCAGTTATCCCTCAGTTGTAAATATGGTTAGTGTCCTTCTCTGAGGATAGGAACTACAAGTAAGCTAAGCTAATTTACTTCAGATACTACTAGATTATATTGATATTTTATGGCTTCCTCATTACATATTTTCCTCTTATAGGTAAAAGCTGTGTGGTTGGAGTAAAATCCTAACCCCCTCATCCTCATACAGGTTAGGTTAGTTTTTCCTTAAAAATGCATTGAAACCAACCTCTAGACTATCTTTTAAGGCCATATTGAATGGGCAAGTGACATCATTTCCAGGGTACCTGAGTTAAAACAGGCATGAGAGTTTTAGCCTGGCTCTGAGAGTTGGCTGGCAAATCACAATAGGCAACTCAGAGGTAGGAGAGTTTTCCTTGGTGAATCAACTCGTGTTGTCCTAAATGTTCTGTTCTTATTGAATGTCCTTCTCCTGCTATGGCTAAGTAAATCTTTCCATAACTGTTAAATGACCTTTGAGTACCTCATTTTGTTCCAATGTTGAACCTAAACTACCTAAACTGGTCTGAGTCAGCCCTATCCCAAAATACACTGCATGATGTTATTGGGTAACCAAGCTACTAAATGAAATTGACACAAATGCCCATGAACACTCAGGCCCCGCAACCTGGGGCACAACATAGAGGAAGAACATGCAGGCAATACCTTACTACCTCCCAAATTCTGTCTCTTTCCTCACAATTATACTTTCTCTCTACCTCTCTCTCTTTCTCTCCCCTCCTTCTCTTTTTCTCTCTTCCCCTTCTCTTTCTCTCCCTCTTTCTTTCTCCCTATCTTTCCCTCCCTCCCTCTCTCCCTTTTCTTCTCCTCTTCCTCTTCTCTCTCTCTCTCTCTTTTCCTTTCTCCCTCCCTCTCTTTCTGTCTCTCTTTTTTGCTTTAGAAAATTTAATTAATACTTTAAAAAATTCCACCCCATGAGAGGCAGCATAGAGTAGTGGATAGAAAGCTGGCCTTAAAGCCAGGAAGACCTGAGGTGGTCTTGCTTGATACATATTACCTATGTGGCCCTTGATAAATAACCTCTCAGTGTCACAGGAAGCTTACGATAATAAGTTGCAGAGAACATGCCAACATTCATTGGTGGAGGGAGTTCTCTTACTTAGGAAGTCCTTATGTCAATGCAATCACAAATCTAGTCCTTAACCATTTCCCAATAAAGCCTCTTGCAGAAATCCTCCCTTACAACAAAGAAAAATAGTTACGCTAAACTGACTAACAATAATTATGTCTTACAGCAAATGCAACATCTTCAACAATCCAACAACTTGTGGCTGCCCCACTGCCTACCCAGACAAAGACAGTATGTTTCCTCATCTGTCTTAGGCAAACAAGATGGGTCTTGGCACTTAATCTGTTGCTCCTCTTTTGTTCACATTTGTTCACTTCCCTCTACATGATACTCCTTCCACTCATCCATTTTTCACCCCTAAGTAATCACCAGTCTCCACCAAACCACTCCTACCAGCATCATAACCGATCTCAGAACCCCAAAACGTTAGTGAGGAAACTTCTTCCTTCATCAGTTGCTTACAAAGCAGAGTTTTCATTGTGATATTGTAGCAAGAGCAGGAGAGCTGGAGTTTTGGGCATGGATACAAATTGTGACAGCTACTTCCTACCTAAATAAAAAGTCATTTTAACCATTTTGGAGAGCCATTTGGAACTACGACCAAAGGGCTATAAAAATGTGCATGCCCTTTGACCCAGCAATAGAGATTCCAGGGCTGTATCCCAAAGAGATCATCCAAATGGGAAAAGGACCCACATGTACAAAAATATTTATAGCAGCTCTTTTTGTGGTGGCAAAGAATTGGAAATTGAGAGGATGCCCATCAATTGGGGAATGGCTGAACAAGTTGTGGTATATGAGTGTAATGGAATACTATTGTGCTATATGAAATGATGAACACGCGGACTTCAGAAAAACCTAGAAAGACTTATATGAACTGATGCTGAGTGAAATGAGCAGAACCAAGAGAATATTGTACACAGTAACAGACATGTTGTTCAATGATTAACTTTGATAGACTTAGCTCTTCTCAGCAATGCAAGGATCTAAGACATCTCCAAAAGTCTCACGAGGAAAATGTTATCCACATCCAGAGAAAGAATTATGGAGTTTGAGTGCAGATGGAAGCATACTATTTGCTCTTTTTTCCTCCATCTGTTTTGTTTCATTTCCTCTTTCTTGTGGTTCCTCCTGTTGGTTCTAATTCTTCTTTACAACATGACTAATGTGAAAATATGTTTAATAGGAATGTATATGTATAGCCCATATCAGATTGCATGCCATCTTGGGGAGGGAGGGAAGAAGAGAGAGGGAGAAAATTTAAAACTCAAAAGTGTATGGAAGTGATTGTTAAAAACTAAAAATAAATTAATAATAAAAAAAAAGAAAAAAGAAAAGTCATTTCAGCTCTCTGAGCTTCAGTTTCTTCGTCTCTATAAAAAGAACTCAGGACTAGATCTTTAAAACCTTTCACAGCTCCAAATTCCTTGATTCCAGGACCTGCTCAGGGAATAAGATGGAGGTTTCTTACATTACCAAGAGCAGCACTGGCATACCTTTTTGTCTCACAGTACTTTTAGCCTGCCAATCTCCTGAAAAAGAATATTTCATGTATTTTTATTTTTTTAGCAGTCTATGGTTTTTGAGGGCAGCTAAGTGGCACAAGGGAGAGAGCTCTGGGGCTGGAGTTAGAAAGACCTGAGTTAAAATCTGGTCTCAGATACTTACTTGCCGTGTGACCCTGGGTAAGTCATTTAACCCAGTTTCCTCACCTCTAAAATGCGCAGGAGAAGGAAATGGCAAACTACTCTAGTATCTCTGCTAAGAACACACCAAATGGGGCCATGAAGAGTTGGACACAACTGAAATAACTGAACAACAAAAATAATTTATGAAGCAATTTTTTCACAATCACATCACTATGTAGGAAGTACAAGGATTGTTATGCCGATTTTAAGGATGAGGTGACTGAGGCTCCAAAAGGGGACATAACTTGACCAGAGTTACACATCGATTTAAGCATCAAAGCTTCCTGTGCCTAGGAGCATGAGCACCAGTTGATTCATTCCAAGTTCACTGCTCTTCCCACTAGGCCACCATGACTATACCTTCTACTTGCATGGTTCTATTCTATAATTGATTCCTGCACTATCCTGTTCCTAGCTTGGGGGAAAATCCATTATGTTTCATCAAGTTGGACTGAGTGTGTGTACCTAAGGCTGGACTGATTCCTTTATGCTTAGCTTCTCCCTTGAACTGGTGTGATAGTGCAACCCATTTATCATCAATTTCACTCAGCTTCGCATTGCCACAGTTAAGCATGGGAGAACACTAGAAAGGAAAAGAGAAACAGTTTGTCTGCTTAAAATAAAAGAATCTTGGTATTGGAAGAGACCATAGAAGTCATATAGTTTAACCCATTCTTAAAGCAGCTATACTCTCTGTAACATCACTAACAAGTCTTCTCTTAGACATCCTCAGTGACAGAGATCTCTTACTATCTTTCAAGGTAGCCCACTGAACTTATGGACAGTTCTAATTATTATAAAGTTTTCCCTCATATGGAGCCAAAATCTCCCTCCCTATAACTGCTGCCCATTTGTCTTAGCTCATTACAATGGGGCCCAAATGGATTAAGTCTACCAATAGGGCCTCAAGGCACATGTGGCCTTCTAAATCCTTGGGTGTGGCTTTTTGACTGAGTCCAAGTTTTACAGAATAAATCCGTTTAGTAAGGGGATTTTTTCTGTTAAGTTTGGATTCAGTCAAAGGGCTGCCTTGAGAATCTTGAGGGCCGTATGTGGCCTTGAGGCCTCAGGTTCCCTACCCCTGGTCTAATCCCTTTTCCCTAGGACAATCCTTCAGATATATGGAAGGGAGAAAAATTGTCTTCCTTTCCCAACCCCTCTCCCCATCCCATTACCCTACCTAAGCTTTCCCTTTATCTAAACCATGCATAAGTCCTTTAATCAATCTTTAGGATTGTAAGATTATGGTCTGAAAGAGACTTTACAGGTTTTCTAAGCCAAACCCTTCATATTATAGTTTAGCACTAGAGAATAGAAGTGGTTTGCCCAAGGCATTACATAGGTGTTTTTCGTCCTTCATTTCAAAGAGGTGATATCTTGACTCACTCATGAATTGGACTTAAGTGAGGCAGAGTTGCACAAAGTTGTCAGCCTCACTATCTCTTCCAGAGTCATCTAAGTTCAGAAGCAAGACAGAAGTCAAGACTGGAGTTGTCCCAGGATGCAGTAGACTACCTTAGCATCTCTGATATCTGACCCAGTTCCAAGTGGTCCACAGCTCCTACTTCAGCTGCCTCCAAGGCCGTTGGAACAAATGGTTCTCATCTGCCCATTCTACCAAGGGAGTCTCCGCATCGTTGGGGTAGACATCCCCCTAACTCACTGACATGTTTGAGACCCATCAGTTATCCTTGGCCTAGTTTAGCCCATCTGAGGTGTGGCCGCTACATATGCTACAGCTACTGCTTCTTGGAGCAGCAAGCGAGAGCTGGGTGAAGGTGAACACCAAAGGTGGATGAGCAACTCTGAAAATGGCTCAGCAGTCCTCACACCAGAAGTGCTAGTTCTCCCCAAACACCCCATACACCCTATTACATAGGTACCATTACTACAATATAGATAGTAAGTGAGCCAGAGTCGGGATTCAGACCCAGCTTCTCTGACTCCACATACCATCTTCTTTCCTTAGCCTTGAGTAGGCTACAATACGAATAGGCTCACGCTTCTTTTTCTTTCTTTCTTTCTTCCTTCCTTTTCTTTTTTTCTTTCCCTTTCTTTTTCTCTTTCTTTCTTTTGCTGCCTTTCAAGAAATTCTATTAACAAAGTATATTCTTCTAACCTTGCTCCAGGTAAACTGGACTATTCACTGTCTGTCATCCTCATTCTGCCCTCTCTCATCGCTGCGCTTGTCCTCATGCTGTCCCCCAGGCAACAAACAGGAACCTTCCCCATATCTCACCAGTCTCTACCTATTGAAATAATTTCCTTCTTTCAAGGTGCAATTCAGATACCACCCAGATGCTATGCAAAGCCGCGTTAGCTTTAGAATCTAGGCTTCTTCCTTTATGCGTCAAGCCTTCCCAGTTTCCTTCATCTAGAAAGTGACTTCTCTTTCCTCACATCTCTCCTAGCACTCCTTTGCACCTTCCAGCACACATTGTATTCTAATTGAGTTATAGTTATATGTATAGAAAGACCTAGGTGCAAGTCTGGCCTCTGACACGTTCTGGCACTGTGACCCCAGGAAAGAAATTTAACTACTCTGTGCCCTAGGTATCTCTTGGATAAGGGTTCTAAATGTGGATTCCACTGTGCCCCTAGGGATTGTAGATAGATTTTTAAGGCATCTGTGAAGTTAAATGGGGGGAAAAAATTACATCTTTGTTGTTACTAACCTTTGATTTCCTTTGTAATCCTATGTATTTTATTTCATGTATTTAAAAACATTATTCTGAGAAGGGGCCATAGCACCCCACCCCCAGACTACCAAATGGGTCAAAGTTGCTGATCTACATTGACAGAGGGAGTTTCCTCACTAGTAAACCAATAAAATCATAGATGTAGTCATTAGTCATTGGTATTTATGCAATATCTTACTTCTCATGGTATAGTGAAAGCTCCTTGAGGGCAGGGATTGTATTTTCTGGGTTTTTGTATTTCTAGTTTTGGTAGTTAGTGTGCTGGGCCTGGAGTCAGGAAGACTTTCTTCCTGAGTTCAAATCTGGACTCAGACACTTACTAGCTGTGTGACATTGGGCAAGTCATTTAACTCCTATTGCCTCAAAAAAGAAAAGAAAAAAGAAACAATCAACACTCATTTATTGATAAATTGCTAATTTATTATAAGAATTTATTAAGATACTGTGCCAAGTAGAATACCAAGAAAATGAAATAGTCCCTGTCATCAAAGAATTTATAATCTAATGAAGGTACGTTGTCACATCTGTGGCAAGTAGTTATCTAGTCACCAAATTAGAGGCCTCCAGTGAAAAAGCCAGTTGCACTCTCTCTCTCTATCCCATCCTTCTTTGGGGCTCTGAGATCATTGTTAGGAGGTCCATGGGATTCTATGATTCGCAGACTCTTTGAAGTGGTGAGAACTAGAGGCTGCCAGATGGAGCTAAGAAGTGAATTGAGGCTTTGTGCAGTCCTCGTTCAACTCTCTGGCCTTTAGTTTCAAAGTCTTCCTCTTATTTTGAGGTGTTGACCTTGCACATATACACGTGCCTAATTGTCACCACAAGCTTGTTCATTCCCTCAATAATGTCTGCATTTTGAGGTAAAAGCTTGCAGAAACAACTCATACAAATGTTGGTGCCTGCCCATCAGCAGACAGAGGGAAGGAAGAAGTATCAAATATGACAACCAACAAAAACCAAAAACCAGGGCCTTACAAACTCAGAGCTGGTTTGTTTACATAAACTCCCGATTGTGCTGAGCGAGGACCAAACTCACACTCCACTCAGCAAAAAAAAAAAAAAAGGCGTTTTTCTTCCATCCTCCCCCAGTACTGCTAGTCAAGAAACTGAAAGCAAATGGCACCTTGAAATTATCTTGAATATTTTACTGGAATTTTGTTTGGGTAGTTAGGAGAGTCCTGCTAGAACAAAGGAACCCCAAGTGACCACTTTTCTGGTCCCTTGTGGGTGTTCACATTTCAAAATAGGAGAGAAACTGAATCTTCAGGGATGATTTCAATCAGAGATGTGAAACACATGGCCCCAGGGCAGCATGCCTGGAAACATGCAGGGCAGAATCAAAATTAAAATGGAAATGGAAAATATTTAACAAAATAAATAAAAATACAACCAAACATAGATAATGTTATTATGTGGTTTTCTAAGTCGGGATGTGCCTTCCAGGATCCTTAAGTACTGTTTAATGACTCTGTTTCTGTTTGAGTTTGATGCCACTGATCTAGAGAAAGCATATCTTTCCCTAGTGAACTGAGGAGGCAATTTCAGCTTTAAGTTTTAAACGAAATCCATATTCTACTTGGTCAGGTTGGAACATAGATTTAAAGCAGGGGTTCTTCACCTTTTTTTGTGTCACATTCTTAGCACTTAGCACAGTACTTGGCACATCATAATCTCTCAATAAATGCTCTACCTATGGCTTTATCTACCCTTTGGTCATCTGGTGAAGCCTATGGGCCTCTTCTCAGAATAGTTTTTAAATACATAAATTGAAGTACATAGGATGACAAAAGAAACGAATTATTTTAAAATACAGTAATCAAAACAAATTCATGGGCCCCAGATCTAAAACCATAGGACCCCTCAGGAGTTATAGAGTCATCTAATCCCATCCTCCTTGCATTTTATAGAGACTGTAACCACAGCCTTGGGAAGTTGTGATTTGCTCAAAGATATGAAATATCTGGGATGGGATGTGAACCCAGGTCCTTTAGACCCAAGGCCGATTCTCTTTCTGATTCTCTTTCTGCTATGACACTGCCTCTTCTTTAGACAGCCCCTTTGAGAGTTCTCTATGACTTCTTTTCTTCTGTATAAAGATAAGAGGTGGAGAAGTACAACTCTTTTCCTTGATTTCTCTGTCCAGACTAAATATCTTGTTTCGGGAGATGTATCTGGGTTGTACAGTCCTTTACTCAAAGATTAATGGCTCTTTTTTTCCCTCTTATCTTGAAATCTGTACCAATGGAGGATTGGTTGGGGTTTTTTTCATTTTGGGGGGGGCATGGCGTGCTTTTATTTATCCTTCACAACTTTTTTTAGAGGGGGAATTCAAGTTCTGAATGTAGGTCACAATTCTAGCATAGCCTGAGAAATCCATTGCCAAGTCCTGGTAGAGTAAAAGATGTTCCATTAGTTAAATAGAGGCAAAAACCCCTCAAAAACCAAGCTGTTTGTGGCTGAGGAGCCCAAGATTTTGCTGCAAGCACCAAGGGGGTTGGGTTATTTTAACTGTGGAGACTGGAACTATGATCATTTCTTTTCCTATGGAAATGAAGTTCAGAGCAAAGCTCAGATTTTTTTCTTTGATTTGTCTGTAGCAACTAAAGATGCCTTTTCTTAAACTTTTCAGCCTTTTCCTCAGGCTCTCCTTTTATAGTTCTCACCTCCCCACAATCAGCCTGCTATATTGTTATTATGAAGATAAAATATTGGGCTGGGAGCCAGGTCACCTGGGTTCACATCTATAAAATTAGCCTGTAATAGTTGTGTTTTGCCTGTCTCACAGGGATGTTCAGATAATTAGAGTAGATTGTATCCGCAAGGGCTTTTTACTTACTTGGAGAAGCTTACCATAGAGACTCTTGATAATTATCATTTAAACTCTTTGTTTCCTGAGGCTCTGTCCTTACCTTCAGGAGCTCTCAAAAACTAAAATATATGAGAGATAATTTGGCCTTCCTAACAGGTATTTTGAGGAACAGAGTTTGATGAGATTAAAAACAAAATGATTTGAAAACTATTTTCCTGCCTCTGTTCACTGTGTTAGAAATAGTATGTGAGATTTGTAGCAAACTGCAGAGAGAAATAAATAACCTAATGAGGTAGGTACTGAGCCCATGACTAGGGTGCACAGGCTGCCCAGTAGCTTGGCATCTTGGGAATGTGCCTGGCCTGGTTGAAGGAGGCTATCTAGCCTGGGGTATCAATGAGGAGAGTTGTTTACTGACTCAGTTTGATCTAGTCATTTCAAGGTAACTTTAAAACAACAACAAAAATCACCCTTTACCCAAATCAACAGAATCTTGCTCAAAAGGGAAAAATTGAACCCTGTATTTTTCCTACCAGAGTTTTTGTTGTTGTTGTTGTAGATTTCATGATTTCTCCTGGTTATTTATTATTATCAAAATATCCCCTTCTTAGAAATGATTCTCTTATTTCCTAGAATAGATAGCTATCTTCCATTTTGGAGGTGATGGTTTTGTTAAAAATCATTTTTATCTTTCTCAGAATTGGGAATTACTTCATACAAAGACTGGATTATACTGGTTGCTTTCAAAGTTTCTTGTATTCATCTATTTCTCTTGTTAGATAAAAGAATGTTTTGGGGCAGCTAGATGGTGCAGTGGATAGAGCACTGGCTCTGAAGTCAGGACAACCTGAGTTCAAATCTGGCCTCAGACATATAACACTTACTAGCTGTGTGACCCTGGGCAAGTCACTTAACCCCAATTGCCTAAATAAATGGATAAAAGAATGTTTTGTTTTGTTTTTCCTAAGTTCATACTAGCAATAGTAAAGTACAACTTAAGAGAGGAAGCTACGGGTAGCAAATCTTTACCACTCTCTGATAAGGCTTTATGCTTTAAAATATTTCCTTCTCTACCCAGCAAAACTGAGTATAATCCTTCAGGGGAAAAAAAGTTCATTCAGTGAAATAGAGGACTTTCAAGCATTCTTGATGAAAAGACCAGAGCTGAATAGAAAATTTGACTTTCAAATACAAGACTCAAGTGGAACATGAAGAGGTAAACAGGAAAGAGAAATCATAAGAGACTTATTAAGGTTGAACTGTTTACATTCCTGCATGGAAAGATAACTCATGAGACCTTTGTCAGTATTAGGGTAGTTGGAGGAAAAAAAGTTATATGTATGTATGTATATAGATAGATAGGTAGATAGATAGATAGATAGATAGATAGATAGATAGATAGATAGATAGATGGCACAGGGTGAGTTGAAGATTAAGAGGTCATATATGGAGGATTATACTCGGAGAAGAAGAAAGGGAGAGGTAGAATGGGCTACATTATCTCACAAAAAATAAAACAGAAAAGAAAAGTCTCTTACAGTGGAGGGGAAACGGGGGAAGGTGAGAGGTAATGAGTGAATCTTATTCTCATAGGATTTGGCTTAAGGTGGGAATAACATACACATTCAATTGGGTATGGAAATCTGACTTACCCTACAGGAAAATAGGGGGAGAGGGGGACAAGAGACCAGGGGGATGATAGAGAGGAAGGCAGACTGGGAAAGGGGGTAATCAGAAGTAAATACTTCTGAGGAGGGACAGGGTCAAAAGAAAGAATAGAATAAAAAGGAGGGCAGGATAGGATTAAGGGAAATAGAGTTAGTTTTTCACAACATGTCTACTATGGAAGTGTTTTGCGTAACTGCACATGTATAACCTATATTGAGTTGCTTGCCTTTTCAATGAGGGTGGGTAGGAGGGAGGAAGGGAGAAAATTTGAAACCTAAAGTTTTAAAAACATATGTTTAAAAAATATTTTCACATGCTACTGGGAAATAAGAAATACAGGAAATGGGGTATAGAAGTGTATCCTGCCCTACAGGAAAATAGAAGGGGAAGGGGATAAGAGAAGGGGGGAGAGATAGAAGAGAGGACAGACTAGGGGAAGGGATATTCAGAATACATGCCATCTTGGGGTGTGGGGAGGGGTGAGATGGGGTGAAAATTTGGAACTCAAAATCTTGTGGAAGTAAATATTGAAACCTAAAAATAAATAAATTTATATTAATAAAAATAAAATAAAATAAAATATTTCCTTCTCTTCTGCCTGTCTCTAGATCATTTTGAGTTTTATTTCTACTAGGTTTTATTTTTAATTTCCAAAGTTTCAATTCCTTATGTGTGATGTGGAAATTTGGTTCCAAAATCAGATAGTAACTAAGAACCCTCACTGCTGATTCCAAGTGACCATTGGGCCTATCTCCATAGAGGCCAAGTGAACATTAAAAGTTGTACATGGTCCAATGGCTCAGATAGCACCATAACTAAGTTAATTTTGCACCAAAGTCAAGAATACAGAAGATCATGATATTTCTTCTCCTCAGACTCCTCCTCCCCACCCCATACTAATGGTATTGTATGCTTGAGATAGTAGGTGTGTATTTGGGATATTTTCTGGGTCCCTCAGTTTTGCCACCTGAGGCAAATGACTTGACTCACACTTGTTCAGGCTCTGGGATCAGATCTTAAAAGCTATAACTGTCAGTGACAATTGAGGCTCATTAGCCTTGTATGGGTTGTATGACTTGACGTTTAGTCTCCTAGAAGTCTTTGAACCTACAAAGCAGAACTCTGTTTCTTACACTTCCATGAAGTCTGAGTCTCCTTGATTTACTAGACTCCACTTGGCTAATTGGTTGACACTCCTGCATTCATCTTTTCTTGGTATTTCTCACACATGTTAGCCTCTTCTCTGTATTGACTGATTTCTGGTAAATAACATAAGACTTGGACTTGATACATATTTCTTTTCTGCTCCTTAGTAATTCTCTCTTGTGCTCCCCCATCTTACCATCTCTACCATACCTTGATTTAGTATCTTACTATGTCCACCACAGGCAGCAGTAGCCCAGCTTTGATTTTACCTTAAGAATTAAGAAGCTTTTCTCTCTAGCAATATTTCATTGTTTTCTTGTTTGAGCTCATGATCACTACCCTTGCTTTTTTGAGTTCATCTGGCGTACAACAGATTTGCTTCAGCCCCTTATTTTAATTGTGTGAATATTTATGTCTTAAGTGTGTTTCTTGTAAGCCACATATTGTTCAAATCTTCTCTCTAAGCTATTTTGCTACTTGCCTCTTTTTATGGGTGAGTTCATTCCATTCATGGTCACAGTTATGATTATCAATTATGTATTTCTTTCCATCCAGCCTTTTTTATAATTTTCTATTTGCCCCCATGCCTCTTTTCTAGAAAAAGCTGTTTAGAGAGGAATTTGCTCAATATTCTCATCAGTATCTGTTATCTGCTTCCATTCCTCTACAATCCTACTTTTCTCCTCACCCAGTCCCCATCACAGATTTTTTTTTAATTTCCTTCCTTTTATTCTTCCCTTCATTCTTTGCTTTTTCAAAATAGATTTCATTTTGCTTATGATTAATCCCCACCTCAATCTATTCTCCCTATGAATCCCCACCTCCCTTCTCCCCATCCTTGCTTGATTTCCTATTGAGTTTAATGTATTTTTTCTTAATTCCAACTCTTTGTGTTCGTGTGTATGTTCAACCCTCCTCTGTCGGGTTCAGATGAAAGTAAGCTTCATGTGTAATCTGCTTCTCCCACCCCTTTTTCCATGGTTGTATAGTCTTCTGCATTATATGAGAAAATTACATGAGATAATCATGTCTTATACATGATTGAGACCCCCATTATATGAGATAATCATAAAACACTTATTAATGCTTCAAGTATATCACTATACATAGTGCAAAGAAAATAAAAAACATGGTCCTTGCCTTTAAGTTGCTCACATTCTAATGGGAGAGACAACAGGCAAATATTTTACATATATATATATATATATATATATATATATATATATATATACACAAGATATACGCGTGTATTTAGGAATACAGGAGGTAGCTAGGTGACTCAGTGGACAGAGTCCTGGGCCTGGTGTCTGGAAGACCTGACTCAGACACTTACTAGTTGTGTGACCCTGGGCAAATCACTTTATCTCTTTTTGCCTTAATTCATTAGAGAAGGAAATGGCAAACCACTCCAGTATCTTTGCCAAGAAAACCCCATAGACAATGTGGTCCACAGGGTCATGAAAAGTTGGACATGACTGAACAACAACAACAACAAATGAACGTATACACACATATACATATAAATGTAGGTATACACATATATACATCTATCTATCTATCTATCATGTAAATGGAGGGTAATATCAGAGACAGGGTAGAGGTGAGATAAAAGAAAGATGAGGAAATTTCTCCTGCTGAAGGTGAGATTTGAGCTGAGTCTTGCAGGAAACCAGGAGGCAGAAGTGAAGAGGTAGAGCATTGCAGACAGGGGGGACAGCCAATGAAAAGGCACGAAGTTGGCAAATGGCGTGTCATGTGAGAAATAGCAAATAAGCCAGTGTAGCTGCGACTTGGAATTTATAGAAGGAATAAGCTGTGAAGGACTTTAAATGCCAAAAAGAGGACTGCATATTTGATCTTGGAGATAATAGGAGGCCACTGGGATTTATTGAATGGGAACATGTGTGACATAGTTAGACCTATGCTTTAGGAAAATTATTTAGGCAACTGAGTGGAGGATGTATTGGACTGGGGAGAGACTTGAGGCAGGGAGATCAACCAGCAGGCTCTTGTGATAGTCCAAGTGAGAGACAGTGAATATTTATACCAAGGTAGTGACTGTGGGAGTGGAAAGAAGGGGACATAAATGAGAGATGTTGTAAGGTAGAAATGATAAGACATGACAATAGATTGGATATGTGGAGTGAGTATAAGTGAAGAGTAGAAGATGACGCCAAGTTTGTGAGCCTGGGTGATTGAGAGGATGGTGATGCTCTGTACAGCAACAAAAAAGTTAGGAAGAGGGGAGAGTTTGGTGAGAAAGATAATGAGTTCTGTTTTGGACACATTGAGTTTGATATGTCTTTGGGACATCCTATTCAAGATGTCCAAAAATGCAGCTGATGATGGGAGACTGGAGCTTGGGAGAGATGTTAGGTCTGGATATATAGAAGTGGGAACCATCTGCATAGAAATGATAATATCATCAAGGGAAATAGTATAAAGAGAGAAGAGAAGATGGTCCAGGATAGAGCCTTGGGGGCATCTACTGTTTGTGGATATGACCTGGATCAAAGTCCAGTGAAGGTCACTGAGAAGGAGCAGTCAGAAAAGTGAGAATAAGCTATTAGATTTGGCAATTAAGAGAGCATTGATAACTTTGGAAAGAATAATTTTAGTTGAAGAAAGCTGCAGTTAAAATTTCAGAGAGTATAGAATCAAGTGAGAGGAAAGAAAGTGGAGGCACCTAGTGCAGACAGCTTTCACAAAAGATTTAGATAATTTCTTTGTTTTAGATGATGTGGAGTTACTGTCTTCTGGGTTTGTGTCTTGAACATTCTTGGCTCCATAATATTTCTTTATCACCTGTTTTCTTGTGTTTATTCATTTTTTTCATTCTTACTTCCTGAATTAGGATTTCACATCAAGATCAGACTCTGTGTGCTTCTGGAAGGAAGGATGGAGTCTTCTTTGTTACTGATTTGAATTATTTGGGGTCCAGGTAATGAGTGTTGTGTCTATCAAGTACTACAGGAACAGTTGCCCAGCTGTTGTGTCTAAGACATCGTCCAAGGCTCAGCCTGACCAAGCATTACTGTATGTAACAACTTGTGGTGTGAGTCTGATTTATGGTGTCCCTTGATGTTTCTATATTGGTCTGAGATCCATAAGTTTCCAAGCCCAGGTTCTTGGTCAGAGTGATATAACCCCTGGGGTAGGCTTATCTGCTTGGTTTCCTTCCCTAGTGACTCCAAGCTTCCTTCTGGCTCTCTCTCTCTCTCTGTCTCTCTGTATATTTAGGCTGGCAAGTCGTATTTACTGTAGTTTCTCCATTCTTTCTTGGTTCACTGATTAAAAAAAATCCTTGTTGGAGTAATTTGTGGGAAAGTTGGGTCGTTCTGCTTCCACTCGTATCATCTTGAGAAGAGCCTCAAACTGTTAACAGTTGAGCTCAAAGTATTGCTGACAATTTTCTTCCTATATCTTTTCATCAGATAGTTATCTCTTCTACTGGAATGTAAGCTCCCTGAAGATAAGGACCATTTTATTTTATTTTGGTTTCCCTAGCACCTGGTACAGTGCCTGACACATAGGCATGTAATAAATGATTGATTGGTTGTACTGAATCAACACAGGGCAGCGAGGTGGTGCAGTGAATAGAACCCTATGCTTGGAATTAGGAAGACTCACCTTTCTGAGTTCAAATCTGGTCTTAGATACTTACTACCTATGTGACCCTAGGCAAGCAGTTCCTCATCTATAAATGAGCTGGAGAAGGAAATGGCAAATCTCCAGTACCTTTCCAAAGAAAACCCCAAATGGGGTCATGAAGAGTCAGGCACACCTGAATGACAACAACAGCAACAACAACCAAACTGAATCGACAACCATAACATAATCGACAACCATAACATAATTGACAACCATTCAAGAGATGACTGGTAGGTACTCTGAATTCAGTGGAGGAGAAAAGATCGCTGGGGGTGGGGCCACTCAGGAACACTTCATGGAGAAGATGGACCTGAAGGACGCACGAGCAGAGAAGTCTCTGAGGTATAGATGAATGGGACCTATTTAGGGAGCAATGAGTAAATCAGTATACCTGTGGTGGAGTGTTCCTACAGATGAGTATTAGGAGACACGGTTGGAAAGGTAGATTGGTCAATTTTTTTTTTTTGCCTTTTTGGTGAGGCAATTGGAGCTAAGTGACTTGCCCAGGGTCACATAGCTAGTAAGTGTCATGTGTCTGAGGTCAGATTTGAACTCAGGTACGCCTGACTCCAAGACTGGAGCTTATCCACTGTGCCACCTAGCTGCCCTCTGGGAAGGTAGATTGGGACCAAATTGTGGAGGTGTTTTAAAATTCCAGGCTAAAGAATTAGGATTTTAGTCTTTAAGGGAAATTCCTTTAGTCAATTTCTGAACCTTATTTAATTAGGGGAAGTGAGAGCCTTCCTTTTAATCTATACTTTAGAAGAGTTTAAGTAACTGTCCACCAAGCTTTTAAACCAGTTGACTAATTCAATTTAGATGAGATAAAGCTAAGCACTTTTTTTGTTAGGAGAGAAAAGGGACAGTGAGATTGAGGTTGGAGGTGAGGTTGTGGGTGTACTCTTCCCTTTTTTGGTCAAAGGGTTTATTTGCTAGATTGTGAGCTATATGCTGGATGTGACTAGTCTTCCTGAATTGCACGGTATGACACCCACAGGAATTTTTCTTAGGGGAAAAGAAGCTGAAATGTATTTTAAAGGGTAGCAATTTGGAAGAGCCTTTCAAACCTGATCTGAGAACTCTATTGAAGTGAGTGAGACCCTGTAGGTACCTGGTATGGCCATCAGAATTAAAGGTTTACCTTTCCACCAAAAATCCTAACTCCAAGTCCAAAAACTAGGACATTTACTATAAAGAAACAGTAAGGGTTTTTTTGCCATTAAAAAAACAGTTCTATTCAATAGTTTATATATATATATATATATATATATATATATATAATCTTGAAGCTTTGCAGAGAGAACATATGGAAATATGACAGCAACTGGAGACACCAGCCTCACCTACTAATCATTTTATAAACAGGTTTTGAATACATAATGACACAGTGACACTTCTTTAACTGACATGAAGTATTCTGGAGGACTAAGTTTTCCACGTAACTGAAGCTTACCCTTTTAAGTTTCTGGCCTTTTTTTTTTTTTAGTCAGAATATTTTTTTTGATAGAGATATCTGTAATGCATCACATACCTCCCCAGTTTTGTAAATAGAGTATACTGAATGTTATTCATCTTTTCTTTGATGACATCAGTTACAGCACAATGCTATTCTGCACTGGTGACCACAGGAGTTAGAGAGACCTGTAAGGGCTGTTGGCCTCTACACTAAATAGTTCGATGATACTGTGCAATTTTTTTTCATCTTTAATGCTGTCTCCTACCTTGCTGTCAGCTGTCATTTCTGTTGCTGTCAATGTGCCTTGCTAGCAAAAGCCCTCTTGCTCCTTAGACTCTGTTGCCTAACTCTAAGGAATGAAGGTTGTCAGGGGAAACCAGATAACTAAGCCTATTGAATTGGAACCTTAATCGTATGCACACTTCTTAACCAGTAGGCTATGAAGTGAATATGAAGTGCATGGGCTTTATGACAGTTGTTGTGTTATGTGATATGGGCAGGATACTTAAAAATGAAAAGCCTTGCTCCCTGCCCCCCAAAAAGGTTATGCTAGTTCAGTTCCCCCAAAGCCATCTGTTTGCATTTTTACCCCCACTTATCATAGTTTAGTGGTTAGAGCAATGGGTATGGAAATGCTCTCTGGTCTTTAGTGTTCTCATTTATAAAATCATGGGTTGGACTAGATGCCCTCTAATGACCCCTTTACTTCTCAATCCTATCTTAGTATAGTGGTAGGAAGAATGACCTTGGAGACCCTCTCTGGGCTTTAGTTTCCTCATCTATAAAATTACAGGTTGGACTTGCTGCTGTCTAAGGTCTATCCTAGGGCCAGCTAGGTGGCACAGTAGATAGACTGCTGACCCTGGTTTCAGGAGGGACCTGAGTTCAAATCCAACCTAAGACACTTACTAGCTATGTGACCCTGGATAAATTACTTAACCATGTTTACCTCGGTTTCCTCATCTGTAAAACAAGCTAGAAAAGGAAATGACAAACCACTCCAGTATCTTTGCCAAGAAAACCCCAAATGGGGTCACGGAGAATTGGACATGAGTGAGATGACTCAGCAACATCTATTCTAGCTCTAAATTCTGTGATGCCACGCTCCCTCTGCTTTGGAATCATTGTCTGTGGCACTCAATTGGTGATCAGTCATGTGATGCTGTGTGATGTTCTGTTGTAATAAATCGTTATTTATCTCTCATTTTGCTTTTATTTGTATCCCCAGTGCTTAGCATAGTACCTAGTACCCAGTGAGAGCTTAATGAAGGATCTGTCTGTCTAGTTCCACCTCTGACACTTACTGGCCATATGACCCTGAGCAAGTGACTTAACCTCTCAGTGTTCTGAGCAACTCTCTAAGGCTCTATGTTCCAGTGAAGGTGAAGGTGCCGACTTGCATTGGTTGAGGTAATCTCCTCATCTAAGAGGAAATCAATGAAATAACTAGTCCAGTCTCTATCTCAGTGTCTAGCTCTCTTTTGTTCATTAATTTTTCACACGTATGTCTGGTCTCCCTCATCTAGACTGTAAGCTGTCCTGAAATGCAGGGACAATTTATAATAATAATAGTTTGGGTAGAAATTGAAGTTTCCAAAACACTTTCCTCACAGCTACCATGTTAGTTAAGTACATTTATTACTATGCTAGTTTTATAGATGAGAAAAACTAAGTAGTACAGGTATTAAATGATTGGTCTCTTATGTAGTGAGGAGTATTAAATCTGGTGCTAGAACTTACTACTTTTGGTTATAAATCCAATGTTCTTTCCATTATAATAAGCCACTAAATAATAACTTATAAAATATGTAAGTTTACAAAATATATAAAATAACATACCATAATATTCAATATATAATATAACAAATCAAAATATATATAATATGTAAAACATATATAGTATAAATCAATAGTACCTTTCATGATATTGCAGGAATTTGTTAAATATTGATTAAGAAGGACAGGGCAATACAGTGGATTTGGATTCAGAAAACTTGGGTTCAAATTTCAGCTTTGCTAAAACCACCACTACGTGATTTTTGAGGTCTGTCCCATTTCTAAATTTATGAACCAAAGCGTTTTATAAAAATTGGAATTATAGCTTGACATGTGAATTTTCGACTAGAGTTTTATAACTCAATATATATACGATCACAGATGGAAAGTTTAAAGCCTTTAGAGATTAGCCAGTTTCAACCTTTACAGATGAGAAAACTGAGACCCTGGGAGGTTAAATGATTTGCCTATGGTCACACAGATAGTAAGTGGCAAAACTCAAGACCTCTGGCTCCAAATCTGGAGTTCTTTTCCCTGTATCATACTGATTCTTCCAATAGAATTTCTGCAATTTCATATTTATCAAGGAGAGTATTCCTCTTGAATAAACTATAAAAATAAACTCTTAAAAAAAGATTTTAAATCAGGTTAGGTTAGATAACCTTTTAAGGGCACTATGGAAAAGTTTCTATCAAAAAGCCTCAAATTTGGAGTCAGTGGGTCAGGGTTTCAATCTCAACTTTTGCTACTTTCTGTCTGTGTCATATTGGGCAAATCACTCTCAAGTCTGTCTTTTTCACCAGTAGAATGATTGGTTTAACAAGATCATCTCTAAGGTCCCTTCTGTCTATAAATGCTATGATCCTATCTTTAATCATGGAGGAAAAGGAGGACAATGCAAACCATTGGGCCAATTCCCCCATATAATATCTGCACAATGAGTGGCCAGAGAGAGCCTCCAGCCTCAGATAGGCAAGAGCAAGGGAAATCACAAGTCTGCCCCAATTCTCCCAGCCGGTGACAGCTTTTCCCAGCTGGCAGGAGGGGGTGTGGCTAAACCAGAGCCCAGTTAAAATTGGCCACCATGCCAAGGGCTGTAGGTGGACAGCTCCTAAGCTTGGATTAGAAATGATAAGGATATCCAAGGTCATTTCTGTCTTTAGAATACCTTATATTTGTATCACGGCTAGTTTTATTTGTATACTGGTTCACAGAAACTTTCAGGTTTATGATTCCATTCATAACCCTCTGGGGATTCATTTCAATTCATTTATATGGTACTTGTTTTACAAAGCACTTTTTAAGAAATTATGAAATGATTTATTAGAAAATTAAACCTCATCACAAGTTAAACCAATTTTCAAACTATTTACATTTGAATAAATGAATTTCAGCATATAAATATCCCTAGTAACTTATTAGTCACTCCCTTTTAGCTTTCTTATTTTCATTTATCTCTACACATTTTTTACTTTTATATAGTAATAATTAGCTTATATTCTTTTTTCCTGGTTTTGCTTTCTTTGCTTTTCTTTATGTCTCCTCAGATTTTTTTAATAGTCTTTTTATTCTTAATCACACTACAATGTTCCATTACATTTATATGCCACAGTTAATTTAGATATTCCCCAGTCTTTTATCATAGATTTAGATCTATGATCCCTCCCACTTAGGAGGGGACGTAAGCAATAATCTGCTTCAATGTCAGCATTTTACACATGAGAAATCTGAGGCCTATAAAAGTTAAGTGACTTGCTCAAAGTCACACTGGTAGTAAGGTCCTGCATAGAGGCAGCTCGTTGGTATAGTAGATAGAGCTCTGGACCTGGAATCAGGAAGATGTTAGTTCAAATCTAATTTCAGGTAGTTGCAACTATGTGACCCTGAGTACGTCACTTAACCTCTGTCTGCCTCAATTGCCTCATCTGTAAAATGGAGATATTAATAGTATCTACCTCCCAGGGTCCTTATGAGGATAAAATGAGATAATATTTGTAAGGTGCAAGCTATCTTTATTGTAGCAGAGCTGAAATTCAAATCAAGGCCCTGACTCCAAATCCAGCACTCTACTCACTATACCATGGTGACATTTATTTCCAGGTTTTGCTTTCTTTTGTTTATAAAAGGAACCTGTGATCCAGAACTTCACCTCTGGGTTTATTAGAAATGAGTTCAATCTTGGGGGTTGCAATATCTTAATCTCTGTTATATTGTATTCCCATCCAGGATTTTACATATGAGCCTAAGCATGGCTCATGCCATAGATCATTATAGAAAAGGTAAAAAAGCCTTCAGCTCCCATGCATTTGCTCAATGTAAGCATCTATTGAATGTATGTATATTTGTACATATACATTCTTTCTTGATACAGCATTTTATGAACATATTTTACTATGATGCACAACCCTATTAAAATGATTTCCTCCTTTATTTTAGTAAAATGATATATAGTTAAGGTGAACAAAAAACCAAATGATTGTGTCCTTTCCTCTTATTTCCTTCTGTTGAGTTGCCTGCGATTAAATAAAAAAGAATCTTCAATAGTATAGGATTCTGATTTTTAAAAAATTGTCTTGTTGACACAGCAACTTGAATTTATAATGAAAGCGTAATTAGGAATAATCCTAAAAGAGAATGCAAGTCCACAACCCTGAAGCACACAGAAATCCTATTTGTAGACTTTACCCTTCTCCTTTAAAATATGTTCATATCTTGGTCTCTTTATTTTTCTTTTATAAGCTTTTCAGTTTCTGGATCCCATTCAGTATGGGGCTTATCAGGATACAAAATTCATTTATTTAAATATTTAGTAAAAATAACATCTACAAAAAGGTAGTTCTACAGCACATTTATCATTAACATTTTTTTAACTGACATCTCTTGTTTTTACATCACCTTCATGTCCAGATACAACCCTTTTGACTTACCTACAAAGTGAGGTATCCATTCCTTGTAATAATAAATGTAGGAGCAGATAGGTGGCTCAGTGGATAGAGCACCAGCTCTGGATTCAGGAGGACATGAATTCAAATATGGCCTCAGACACATAACACTTACTAGTTATGTCACTCTGGGCAAGTCACTTAACCCTGATTGTCTAGCCAGAAAAAAAAAAAACAAATGTAAAATAAAGAGAAAAAGGCAATTCAGCAAAACCAACTATGACCAACAGCAGTGACAATATACAATATCACTGGCCTCCAGTGGTCAAGCTTGGGCATTATAATTACATAGGTTGTTTGTTTTGTTTTTGTCTTTCCATTTACATCGTCATAGTCATTGTCATTGTATATGTTGTTTTCCTGATTCTTTTTACCTTTTCCTCCTTGCACTCATTCATATGAGCCTTCCTGCACTTCTCTGAATTTTCCAGAGTTGTCAGGGTTCAGTAGTATTCCATTACATTCCTATACCACAATTGGTTTAGCTACTCCCTAATTGCCGAACATCTACTTCATTTACAATTCTTTAGACTTGGATTCCCAGATTCCTGTGACTTATTTTTCCCAACCTTTCAAAACTCCCAAGGTTACAGACTCTACTCTCTTCTTCCACAATGGAAAAAAGAAAAAAGGCCAAAGACCAAGGCCTGTTTCTCAGGGACATATGGCCTTTGAGGGCAGAGACTCTAAGGTCTTCTCCTTTATAGTAGTCTCTCACTAGATTTTTTTGAGTGAAGGAATCAGTTGGGTATGGCTAATGCTGACAGGCCTTTCTGATTGCCTACAAAGTCAATCAGAAGCTCTGCCTGTCCGTCACCACATTGTTAGTTTAGTAGAACTAGTTCCAAGATGTTTAATTGTGCTCCACAGCCTCTTCAAGGTACTTCCTTTGCATGATATCATGATTCTGCCAGAAGCGAACTCTTTAGCATCCTCCACCTGCAGAGATTCAATCAGCCAGGTAAGCTAATAGGGTTTACCCTTGCACCAGACCCCTATTATGACACCATACCCAGAAAACCCAAGAGCTTTCTGACATACACAGAAGACTTGAAATCAGGAAGACCCAGTTCAGATCTAACCTGTGATACTTACTAGCTCTTTGACCCTGGGCAAATCACTTAACCTCTGTATGCCTCAGTTTCCTTATTTGCAAAATGGGTATAATTATAGCACTTTCCCCCCGGGTTGTTGTGAAGACAAAACTAGAGTTTTGTGAAGGGCTCTGCAAATCTCACAATGCTGTTAAAGGTCATCTAATATTATTATTACAGCTTATGTTTTTAAAAAGAATATAATAAATTTGATTTGTTAGTTTTAAAACTGTCTTGCTTGTCTGTCTCCTTCTGAGCCTTCTATTCTCTTCTATACATAAAAAAATGCTACAATGATCCTGTTTTCTTCTCCCCCCCACATTCTTATCACTAGTCCCCCCTTCTCTAAAGATCCCTCTCTTCAGATAAATGTGACAAGCAAAACAAATCCACAGCTTGGTCATGTCCAAGAATATATGTCTCAGTCTCTCCCCTGAGTCCTCTGTCAGGTACGTGGATACGTGCTTCATCGTGAGTCCTCTGGAATAACAATTGGTCATTGCTACAAAGTTCTTAAGTCTTTCAAAGTTACTTTTCTTGACAATATTGTAGATACTGTATAAATTATTTGTCTGACTCTGCTCAATTCACTCTTATTTAGTTTCTATAAATCTTCCTACATTTTTCCTGAATCTTTGTTGTTTTTTCAGTTGTGTCCAGCTCTTTGTGACCCCATTTGAGGTTTTCTTGGTAAAAATACTGGAATGGTTTGTCATTTCCTTCTCTAGCTCATTTTACAGATGAGGAACTGAGGCAAACAGGGTTAAGTTACTTGCCCAGGGTCGCACAGCTAGGAAGGGTTTGAGGCCAGATTTGAACTCAGACCCTGCACTGTATACACTGTGCCACATAGCTGGCCCTGACTCTAATCTTCTGAATCTAATTGTCTCAATACTTATCCTTTTTAACCTTTCTCCATCATTTGACACTGATCACCACCCTCTTTTCCTGAATGCTCGGTTTTTCTCTAAGTTTTCATGACACTGCCCTCTCCTGATTCTTCTCTTGTTTTTCTGACAATTCCATCTCTACCTGTTTCACTCATTCATCACCCATGTCATGTCCATTCACTTAGAGTATGCCATAAAATTATGTCCTGGGCCCTCTTCTCTTTTCTCTTAACAACCTCTAATTTGGTAACCTGATGAGCTCCCATGGATCCAGTTAGCATCTCTATCCTGATTATTCATGTATCCAGCCCTGGTCTCTATCCTGAACTCCAGTTCTATTTCACAAACTACCCATTGGGTATTTAGAACTGGATGGCCTGTAAGTGTCATCGTGCCCAAAGCAGAACTCAGTATCCTTCCCCCTCAAAATCAACCCCTAATCACAATATCCCTGTGATTGTTGAGCGCACTGCCTTTCTTCCATTTGTACAGGTTTGCTACCTTGTTGTCACCCTCACACTCAGACCCAATTAATTGCCAAATATTTTCATTTCTTCCTCTACATTTCTTACCCAGGTCTCTCATCTCCATTCATCCTATTTCCTGTTTCCATCCTATTTCCAGCCTGTCTCACCTCCTATCTCTACTATTGCCATAGCTTCCCATTTGGGCTTCCTACCTTAAGCCTCTACCATTGTCAATTCATTCTCTATACAGATACCACAGTCAGTCCCCAATAAAGTCCTTATTAATCCTAAGATCAAGTATTAAGTTTGTTCGTTGGATTTAAATAACTTCACAATTTTCCCCTTTTCTTGCCCTTCAAGTCTTACACATTACTCCATTCCCCTTCTTCTACTATCTAACTGTAGTGCCCTACTTCTGCACACACAACACTCAATCTCCTTGCAGAATCCCTGGTTTTCTTCAAGATACAACTGAATGCCACCTTCTACATGAAGTCTTAATGATCTACCCTGCTGCTACTGTATTCCCTCCCCAAATGACATTGTATTCTTTTTGTATATATTATGTATACACTTACATACATGTGTATATACTTATATATGTTCACATACATATACACAATGTGTTGCAGTATGTAAGTTTTTTGACAGCAAGGACTATTTAACTTTTTTCTTTGCATCTCCACCGCTTAGCACAGAGTCTGGTACATAGTAAGATCTTAATACAATAATAGGTAACATTTATATAGCACCTACTATGTGCCAAGTACTATGCTAGGCACTTTACAAATATTATTTCATTTGATCCTCAGAATAACCCTGGGAGGTAGGTGCTATTATTATCTCCATTTTACAGATGAAGATATTGAGTCAAACAGGGTTAAGTGACTTGCCCAGGGTCATACACCTAGTAAGTATCTGAGGCTAGATTTGAACTCAAGTCTCCCTAACTCCAGCCCCAGTGCTCTATTATCTGTGCCAATGTTTGTAGATTGGCTGAATTTTTATAATTAAAGTTATCTATTTTACTTTTTATTTTTTGAGGTCCCTCTATCCCTTGCTTAGTTAAGTACTTTTCCCCTAGCTGTAACTATGAAAGGTACCTCAAATGGATCTCTTCTAAATTTTTTTTATGGTATGAGCTTTTATATTTAGTTTATAAATCCATTTTGAGCTTTATATGTGGAGTTCTACACTTTTAACAATATACTTTGTGTTCAGAATACATATATGCCCATGATATAGAATAGTATGGATCAAGCAATCCATAAGCATTTATTAGATACCTTCAATGTGCCAGGTACTGTATTTGGCACTGGGTATTGCTATGTGTCCTTCATTTTTGAAGAAGACCAATGGCATCAATGTTGGAGTCAGGGTATGGTGTGTTCAGCTGTACATGACCAGCCTATTATGAGTTCAGAAAGCACTGCCACAGTTTAAGAAGCGCTGAAGAGGTTGTGAGTGGAAAAAGTTTTAAAGGGCCTGCTGGTTAGAACATTTCTTTTGTGCTTATATGATTCTGCTTTGCTCTTGGAGTACAGAGCTTTCTCTGATGCAGGTGCACCATGCTGGACGGTCCTGTGCCAGTGCTTCCCATGTCTAGCAGTCAATATCAAAGTCATTTGGTGGTACCTTGAGAGTGTTCTTATACTGCTTCTTCTGACCACTAGGTGAGTGCTTACCTTGTATGAGTTCTCCTTAAAAGTCTTTTGCTAAGAGTGCATTTGACATTCTAGCTACATGGCCTATCAGAGTTGTGCTGTATGCAATAGAATTTGAATGCTCGGCCATTCAGCTCTAGAAAGCACTTCAGTGTTACGGTATACAAATACAATGAAGTAAACAACCCATACTCAAAGATGTTACATTTCTTTGTGGGAGATAACATACACATATATAAGTTTAAACAGAATAAACATAAAACAAATAAAAGGTCATTAAGGATGGAGGACACTAGCAGTTGGAGGGCTAGGAAAGGCTTGCTATAGAATGCTTGAGTTGCGTCTGAAAGGAAGAGAGGGATTCTATGAGGTGGAAGTAAAAGTGAATATTTTCCAAATGTGGTGGGTGGCCAGTGCAGAGGCACAGAGAGGGGAGGAATGCCAACGTGTAAGGAACAGAGGAAAGGACAATTTGGCTGAACTGTAGATTGTGGGGAGGCTAGTAATGTATAATAAGGCTAGAAACATAGGCTGGGGCCAGGTAGCGAAGGGCTTTAAAAATCCTAACAAGGAGTTTCTATGCAATCCTAGAAATAATAATGAGCCAGTAAAGTTTACTGACTAGGAGTGTGACATGGTCAGATCTATGCTTAAGGAAAAAATCATTTTGGCAGCTGTGAGGAGGATAGACTACATGGTAGGGAGAAACTTGAGTCAGGAAGACTGATCAAGAGGCCACTGCAATAGTCAGTCAACAAGCATTTATTAATTGCTTACTATCTGCCAGGCACTATGTAAGTACTAGGGATATTGTTGTTCATCTTTCATTCTCCAACGACATCTGGAGAGTGATATCTTGACTTGCAAGTGAATTGGTTTTAAGTGAGGCAGAATTTAAAGGCATAGTCAGGTAGCTTCATTTGAATAACAATGGGCTTTATCAAAGCCTGATTTTTCAGAGCTACAATTCAAGAAAACATACCTGAGATATAAATACAAGAAAAAAGACAGTCCTTGCCCTCAAGGAACTTATATTCTCCTGGGGTAGAGGACTCATAAAAGGAAGTGGAAACTGGAAAGTGGGAGAGGGACTCAGATACAAGGTCTTAAAGAGCTGTCGGTGTAGAAAGATGGGATCAAGGGGCAGCTAGGTGGTAGAGTGGATGGAGCATGGGCCCTGAAGTCAGGAAGACCAGAGTTCAAATCCGTCCTCAGACCAAACACTTGACACTTACTAGCTGTGTGACCCTGGGCAAGTCACTTAACCCCAATTGCCTAAAAAAAAAAAAGAGATGGAATCAGCTGCTGGAGATATTGTAGAGGTAGAAAGATTTGGCAACTGATTGGCTAGGTGAGGTGAAGGAGAGTGAGAAGTTGAAGATAACAATGAGGTTATAAATCTAGGAGACTAGAATAGTGCTAGCGCCTTTTGGAAAATAGAGAAGTCTGGAAGAAGAGTGAGTTTAGGGAGAAAGATAATGAGTTCTTTTTTGTATGCACTGAATTTGAAATTTGTCTGGAACATTCAGTTTGAAATATCCAATGGCCAGTTGGTGATGGAGATCAGGAGAGAGATAAATGCTGGATACAGAGATCTGGAGGCATCTGGATAGGCAAGATGGAAGCTGAAGAGTTTACCAAGAAAGGGATTATAGGGAGAATAGAAAAGAGGACAGGACCTTGGGGAACACCTTCATTTAGGGAGTGTAATATGATGAGCCAGCCAAAAGAAGCTGAGAAGTAGCAGTCAGACAGGTAGGAGAACCAGGAGAGAAAGTGTCATGAAGACTCAAAGGAGAGGGTGGTCAATGATGCAGTATAGAGGTTGAGAAAAATAAAGACTGAAAAAAAAAAGACCATCTAATCAGGCAACTGGATCATTGGTAATTTTGGAAAGAACAGTTTTAGTTCAATGATAAAGTCAGAAGCAATATTTCAGAGTTGAGGAATGAGTGAGGGGCAGTGAGTGTATGTATTTTATTCTTGAATTTGGCTGAGGAAGGGCAGAGAGATATAGCAAATTAGCGTAATAGGATAGGGTCTAGTGAAGATTTTTTTAAAGATAGGAGAGACTTGGGCGTGCTTAAAGACAGGACACAAATAAACTCAGCAAAAATGAGCATGATCTTTCAGGGGAGGAGATGGACATTAATGAAATAGGGGTCTTCCAAACCTTCCTGATAAAAAGTCCAGAGCTCAACAGAGAATTTGATCTTCAAATATAAGACTCAAGAGAGTCATAAAAAGGTAAACAGGACAGAAAGAAACAACATGTTATTAATAAGGGCAAACTGTTTACATCCCTACAAGGGAAGATGATACTTGTAACCCTTGAGAACTGTATTGTTATTATACCATGTTAAAGGGGTATACATAAAGGGGGTGGGTATAAGTTGACTTTGATGTAATGATAAAAAAAAACTAATCAAGTGAGTTAAATGGATCCAAGTAAGTGGATTAATCTACTCTAAATAAGAAAATGTACTGAGATAAAAGGAAAGGAGGAGGCAGACAGGGTAAATTATATTACAGGAAAAGGCACAAAAACCTGTTCCAGCAGAGGGAAAGAAGGGAGGGAGATGAGCATAGTTTGAATCTTACTCTCATCAGATTTGGCTCAAGAAGGGAATGACATAATCAGTTAGGTACTAATATTGATAGACTTACCCCTTCTCAGCTATACAAGGATCTAAGACATCTCCAAAGGCCTCATGATGGAAAATGCTATCCACATCCAAAGAAAGAACTATAGAGTTTGAATGCAGATCGAAGCATACTATTTTCTATTTTTTTTCTTCTGTTGTGTTTTGTTTCCTCTTTGTGGTGGTTCCTCCTATTGGTTCTAATTCTTGCTTACAACATCACAAATGTGAAAACATGTTTAATAGGAATGCATATATATAGCCTATATCAGATTGTGTGCTCTCTTGGGGAGGGAAGTGGGGAGGGAAGGAGAGAAAAATTTAAGACTCAAAAGCTTATGGAAGTGATTGTTGATAAATCAAAATAAATTAATTAAAAAAAAGAAATGATGAGCAGGCAGACTTCAGAAAAATCTGGAAAGACTTGTATGGACTGATGCTAAGTGAAGTGAGCAGAACCAGGAGAATGTTGTACACAGTAACAGCCACATTGTGCGATGACATGTTGGTAGACTTAGCCCTTCTCAGCAATGCAAGGATCTAAAACATCTCCAAAAGTCTCAAGATGGAAAATGCTGTCCACATCCAAAGAAAGAACTATGGAGTTTGAATGCAAATCAAAGCATAGTATTTACTACTTTTTTCTTCTGTTTTGTTTTGTTTTCTCTTTCTTGTGGTTCCTCCTATTGGTTCTAATTCTTCCTTACATCACTAATGTGAAAATATGTTTAATAAGAATGTATATGTATAAAAAAATCACACAAAGAGTGAGTGTTATGAACCTGTTACCCATTCTGGAATCTGCTATGACTCCTTATGGAAGGAATTATGATACAAGGGGAGGGAGTTGGGGGTGAAAATGGGCCACTTGCCATTTTAACACCTGCAGGATGACTATACTAGACTGCCAAAATCTGTGGGCTACAGATAAGTTTTGGAGTACAGATTTTCCTTGGCTAAAGTACTTGCTTATGGGTTTTCTCTTGAGTGTCCTCATGAGGAATATGTGCTCTTCATGTTTAGAGTGCCTTCCTGGGTGCAAAGAACTGATCATATTTATAAGCAAAAGAGGACAAATTGGGTAGCTTCTAAGTTAATCCTCAATATGAGGAGAAAATGCACACGTCCTGCTCCCCCTCCCCAATAAAACCACTTTAGTTGACTGATTTGCCAAATGGAGATGTGGTTGCAATATCTGCTCAAGAATAGAAGTCTGTCAGAAAAACCTGGAAAGACTTATATGAACTGCTGCAGAGTGAAATGAGAAGAACCAGGAGAACACTGTAACAGCTACATTGTGTGATGACTGACTTTGATAAACTCAGCTGTTCTCAGCAATGCAAAGATCTAAGACAACTCCAAAAGACTCATGATGGAAAATGCTATACACATCCAGAGAAAGAACTGGAGTCTGATTGCATATGGAAGCATATTATTTGCTCTCTTTTTTTTGTTGTTGTTGTTTTGTTTTGTTTCTTGTTTCTTGTGGTTCCTCCCATTGGTTCTAATTCTTGTTTACAACATGACTAATGTGAAAATATGTTTAATAGGAATGTATATGTAGTGCCTATATCAGATTGCATGCTGTCTTGAGGAGGTGGGAGGAGAATAAGGGGGAGAAAATTTAAAACTCAAAATCTTATGGAAGTGAATGTGGAAAACTAAAAATAAATAAATTACTTTTTAAAAAAAGACAGGACACAAATAAAGAGAGACTAAGGTTAGAGAGGGGGAAGGATGATTGAAGGGGTATTCTGCTGCAGAAGACAGGAGAGATAGGATCTAGGGCACATGTAGAGGGGTTTACCTAGACAAGGAGAAAGGCCATCAAAGACTGGAGGGAAGGAGGAGAGAGTAGGGAAGTGATGCTGAAGGATTTTGAGATGAAGAGAAGTAAAGAAGAAGGTGAATGGGCCTTTTGTTTTTTAGTAAAGTAAGCAGAACTAGCCATAGGCTTGATGGGATGCAGATAGACTTTATTTCACCTGGCAGAAAATGAAAAACCCAAAGTATTCACATTGGAGCCTATAGACACTCAAAATGACTCTCTTCCCCCAGTTTTTCAGTGATTCAGAGATCCATAGAGTCCTCTAGATTTATAGTGTTACTTGTGTTTCAGACTTCTTCTAGAAGAAAAGGAATTGGGGGTGCTAAAGAGTCTTTTCCCCCTCAGTCTTGTACAATCTTCATAACTTAAATAGCAGTGGATAGCAAAGTCCAATCCTGTTTTTTCACATCATGACTCAGTCCTTTATTCTCAGCTCCAGCTTCTGCTTAGTCCTGGAACTCTTCTGTTTATTCTGAGAACTTGGTAGTGTTTAGAAACTCTTCAGAAAATTGGCTCCAAGAACTCATTATTATCAAATGACTTCTTTTCTCTCTAGAAGGGTTGGTTCAGGAATGGTCTCATTCCTCCATAGTTACTTCTGGCTACTCCTGTCTTTCAGGCCCTGTGGCTTCTTCTTTCCTGGAGACCACATGGTTTCCTCTCCTAGCCCTCTTTTATTGCTCTGCTATTTACCTCTCCTTTGGAGTCATCTGTAAAACCAAGAGGTTCTATGGGAGAGGGCATCTCAGATGGCTAGGTGGCCCTCTTTCACCAACCCACAAGGATCCAGATCTGTCTGCATCCCTTTTTATATCTGGATCTCTTAACTCTAACCTCTGTCCCTACTTCTAGATCTGTCTATTCCATTTTAAAAGTCAAATCCAAGGGTAAGACTCAGACCTATCACTAGCTATGATGTAAGAATTTATCCTCAAAAATAATTGACAAGTACATGATATTCCAAAATTCTTAGTGCAGTTTTAAGTCTTTAAAGCTTAAATAGTTTTAAACAGGTATGACATTCTGCTTCTCTTAAATGCTAGGAGTCAATCAATGAGCATCTGTGACAAATTGATGAACCAATGGGTGGGAGGCAAGGCCAGTCTTCACAATCTATTAAGGTGATATGATCAGAGTTTCAAATGTGGTGTAAATAAATAGTCATGTCCACACATTGTACAGACAATTATCTTCAAAGTCAGAACAAAGGCCTCAGTCCTTTAATTTTATTATATTGACCAGCTCTTCCTCTTCACACCCTCTACATAAATAATGCTATTCTAAATATCTTTGAATAGGTAATGCTTTCAGGATATATTCCCCAAAATGGAATTATTAAGTGAAAAGGAATAATTATTTTTGCAGCTTTTGCAGCATATGTACCAATTGCTTTGCAAAATAGATTTCACCAATTGAAATTCTGCCTGGATTGTGAGTACAGCTATTTTTCCACAAATGCCAGCATTGAGCCTTGCCACTTTAAATTATATTTGTCAGTTTGATGGGTGAAATGATACTTTAAAGTTGTTTGAGTTTGCATTTCTTTGATTATTGACAAGGTTGAACATTTTTTCAAACAATCATATAAAATTTGAAAATAAATTTTTTTCTCTCACAACTCTATGAGTTAGGTGGTACAAGTATATTATCTCCATTTTTCAGATAGGGAGAGTTGCTTATGGTCACAGTAGGCATTGGAACTCAGCCTTTCTAACTCCCATCTTAGCGATCTTTACTATATACCACTCAATTGAATTTAGTAAATATTTACTCCTACTGTGTGCTAGATGATAGGAACAGAAAGACAAAAACAGAAATAGCCCCTGCCCTCAAGGAGCTACCTCAATACCTCTTATAAGGCAGCTCAAGTTATCATTGCTAAGTTACCTGATGCAGCAAGTGAGACTGATAAAAATTAAATAATTTCCCATGAGTTAATTACCTAGTTGGTTAGTTTAATGTGAATTTTAAGTTGGAGCTTGATGATATAATCCAAAATTCACATTTTACAGATAAGAAAACCAAGACTCTAAGATTTGCCCAAGTCACTGTATTTGCCAGTGACAGAGCTAGAAATAATGTTTGCTGTCTGCCAGTTTGCAGCTCTCTAGACCACTGGCCACTATATGATAGTTATTCCGACTCTTGGTATAATGTTCTTTCTGCTGTTATGTTGCCTTTTATCTCTGTAAATTTTCCTTAAATATATAATATAAATATAATAAACATATTTTCCTTATATATTAAAGCAAAACAAATAAAGGTTTAATGATCTTTAATCTCCTACATTTTCTTCCCTACCTTCCGCCCCTGCCATTGTCAACGGACCTACATGGTCTTTCTGGAGAGGAGAAATACAGAGTACACTCAGTATGCTTAGTCATGTTCAGATCTGACATTTCAAAGTAAAGTTTGTGTCTCAAAGAAGGCTGAGGTTTTCATCTCAGCAACCTTCTCTTTTCCATCAGTTACTCTATTTTGTTTCTTTGATGAGATTTGCCACCATGGATTCAAATTTTTTTATCCTGCCAATTATTTCTGCAATGCAGGCCACAAATTCTGCTTTCATAGTTCTTTTTTTTTTTTAAGCCATTCAGGAATATCCTGTTGTCCATGCCTTCTTGAGAATTCAAGGGTTCTATTGCATCCGTTCATAGAGGTCTGGACATTTTTTTTAGCTGATGTGGAGACTATATTCTCTTCCCAGCCAGGACAAACTTCTGCCTTTTGGTTTTCCATTGCACTGGGAGAAGAGATGACAGATAGAGTTGAATTCTATTGCAAACCTATAGATTCACTTTTGAAATCCTGCTCAAGCATGCTTGGGGGTGGGGAGGGGTACTGACTGAATTTGCTAGAGTTTAGGGATCAGCTTTTTCTGCTCTTAGTTCATTGAATTATTGCCTCATTGGGGTTCTTGGTATCCTTGTGCATAATTTCTATTTTAGAGAGGTTTGAGAGTTATGAGGATCAGAGAGAATGTCCAGTCCTCCATCTTGTTGATCATGTGACCCAGAAGAAGCTTTTCTTTTCTATAATTTTTTTTTGGATGAGGCAATTGGGGTTAAGTGACTTGCCCAGGATCACTCATCTAGTAACTGTTAAGTGTCTGAGGTCGGATTTTAATTCAGGTACTCCTGACTCCAGGACTGGTGCTCTATCCACTGTGCCACCCAGCTGCCCCAGAAGCTTTTCTTTTCCAAAGGTGACTTTAATCAATAATAATGATAAGGGCTGAACATTTTGAAAAATGTTCCATGGCCATAAAAGAATTGAACAAATATTTCTCAAAAGAAGAACTGTAAACTATCATCAACTATATGAAAGTTGTTCAAAGTCACTAATAAGAGTCATAAAAAGCAAAACAACTCCAAGGTTTTAGCTTTTACCTAGCAAATTGGTAAAGTGACAAAATATGAAATAGTTACTGTTGGAAGGGCTGAGGGCATATGAGTACACGAATAATACACAGCTGTTGGAGCTGCGACTTAGTCCCACTATTTGGGGAATCAACTTTGGGATTATGCTAAATAAGTGACTAATATGTCCATAGCCTTTGACCCAGAGATCTTCTTGTTAGGCATATATCCTAAGAAGATCTAAGACACCATTAAACATAGAAACACCATAGCACAAAGAACAAAATATTTATAGCAGTCTTTTTATGGTAGTAGAATACTAGAAACAAAATTGGGAAATATCTAAACCAGTTTTAATACACGAATGTAATGGAATATTACTGCATCATAAGAAACAATGACCATGACGAAATCAGAGCGTCATAGGATTTCTTATTAGCTGATTTAGAGTAAAGCAAGCAGAACCAAGAAATCAATGTACACATCACTATAACAATATCAGTGGAAAGACTGAAAAAAAAAGAAATTAAATCCTCTGTAATTATAGTGACCAAACTTGGTCCCGAGAGAAGACTTGATATATTGCAGAGGTAGAAGAACTATAGGAGTAGAATACTGCATATACTGTTAGACATGGTTGACAGTATGATGATTAGCTTTGCTAAACTGTTTTTTTCTTTTTTTTAAACCTATATCATGAGAGATGGATCAATGAGCAAGTGTTTGGATATATTGGGATACATTTATGGAAAATATGATAAAAAAAACCAAAAAGCCAATGAGAATAATATACTTTAGGGGTAGCTAGGTGGGGCAGTGGATAGAGCACCAGCCCTGGAGTCAGGAGGAGTTGAGTTCAAATCTGGCCTCAGACACTTGACCCTTACTAGCTGTGTGACTGTGGGCAAGTCACTCAACCCTAATTGCCTAAAAAAAAAAAAAGATTATCCAAGAATAAAATACTTTTTTAAAGAAAAAAAATTGTCCCATGGCCATAAACCCATGTAAAACCAGACTTTTGCCCAGTCAAGGGTGTGAAGGCCTGACAAAGAAAAGGGGAAGGAGAGGTGGTGTCCAAGGGCAGAGTGGAGGCCATAGGAAGGGCTACAGAATTGGAGAACATCATGCCAATCAACACAAATTGGTGGTCTTCCTGGCAGTGAGGAATCTATGAACCATGTCACATGAGGAGCAGAGTGGTGGAGGGCCCTGGAGCTGTTCCTCTCGGAGAAAGAAGAGCTAGAAGTGAGGGGATCACTCCCTTCAGGAGTTCAGGGAGAACTCTCTTCAAATACCTTAAGGGCTGTCATGGGTAGCTTCACAGGGCATAACTAGGAGGATGAAAAGAATTGGCATAAAGGGAGAATCCAGTTAACATTTATAAAAATAAATAAATAATGAATTACAAGCTTAAGGGCTTATCTTGAGAAGAACATTTATAACATTATTATTATCATTGTTGTTGTTAATAATAATAAAAACTATCACATAACACTTTATAAATATCTCATTTGATCCTTACAACAATCCTGAGAAGTAAGGGATATTATTATCCTCATTTTATAAATGAGGAAACTGAGGCAGGCAGATTAAGTGACTTGCTCAGGGCCATACAATTAGTAAATAACTGAAGACATTTTTGAACTTAGGTCTGGAGTCTTTCTGACTCCTGGTCTAAGGCTCGCTACATGGTGGCCCTTACCTCCCTCTGAAGAGTGTCTCCTACTCTGTGAAATACATTGTTTCAAACGATAGTGAGCTCTCTGTTCTTACAGGTTTACTAGCAGGGGCTGCATGAGCATTTGTTAAGGACAATACTGTATAAACAGTAGCTGTTGCACTGGGTAGAAGCTTGGATTAGATGCCTTTTTTGGTCCCTTTAATTCCATTATCCTATTTACCAAGGGTAGACAAGGGGGAAAAAACCCCTCCTTTTGCCCCCAAACCCCACCTACTTGTTCAATAGAACTTAAGATTCATTCATTTGACTTTGATCTGTGTTAAAATACATACATGCTGGGGCAGCTAGGTGGCGCAGTGGATAGAGTGCCGGCCCTAAAGTCAGGAGTACCTAGGTTCAAATCTGACCTCAGACCAAGCACTTGACACGTACTAGCTGTGTGACCCTGGGCAAGTCACTTAACCCCAATTGGCCAAAAACAAAAACAAAAACATACATATATGCTACTAAAACTACAACATTGTTATTCACACCTCAGTGAGAAGAAATTTACCTTGTTTTACATTGTCAGACTTTGATTAGGGAGGACTTTAAATCAATTCAATAAACATTTATTAAGTGACTCTATACCAGGTACTGTTAGGCGCTGGGGATGTAAAGACAAAAATCAAACAATTTGTGTCCTCAAGCTTTTTATTTATTTATTTATTCATTCATTTGTTTGTTCATTCATTCATTCATTTATTTGTCTATTTGTCTATTTATTTATTTGTTCATTCATTCATTTATTTTTTTTTATCGAGGAAACCAGCACATACACATATACATACACATAAATTCAAGCTATACACAAAGTAATTTGGGGGAGGGGTAGTACTGGTAACTCTGGCAGGTGGCAGGAGGTGGCATTTGACCCAAAGGGAAGAAAGTAAGACAGGAATAGGAATGATAGAGTAGAAGAACAGGGAGGGATGGAGGGACTTGAAGCTAAGGTGGAGAAAAAGAAAAAGATTAGGAGCTAGAAGGTGTATGAATTGAAGGTTTTGATCAGAGAGAGGGATTTCCTAAGCTACCTAGTATTTAAATATTATAGATCTGTTTATATTTGATAACTTTAAATTTATGCTATGAATATGTATTTATATGTTCTTCTTATCTTCTCCATTAGAATGTAAATTCCTTGAAGGCAAATATGGTTTCATTCTTTGTCCTCTTATCCTCAAACCCAGGATGGTACTTGTTGTTGTTCAATGGTTTCACACTCTTTATGATGCCATTTGGGGTTTTCTTGGCAAGGTTACTGGAGTGGTTTGCCATTTGTTTCTCCAACTCATTTTACAGATGAGGAAACTGAGGCAAACAGGGTTAAATGACTTGCCCAGGGTCACATAACTCTTAAGTGTCTGAGGCTGGATTTGAACTTGGGTCTTCTTGACTCCACTCCTGGTACTATATCTACTGTACCACTTAGCTGCCTGACATACCCTTAATTACCTTAATCTGGGGATATTACTCAAAGGTCTGCCTTGGACCTCTTCTTTCTCAATATTTTCTACCTTGGCTATTTCATTTATCCCTACAACTCTAGCTACTGCCTCTGTGCAGATGACTGCTTCAGTCCTGCATCTTTAGTCCTGACCCGTCTTCTCTCCATACCCACATATGTACTATGTGGTCCACATGGATTATGAAAACAACATCTTTTTGGGTTGTCCTGTTGCCTCTGTATTTCTCTCTTTGATCTATTTCTCATACTGACTTAAAATGATTTTTAAGTTTTTTTTTTATTTTTAAGTTCTTCTCATACTTCACTAAGGAGACTGAACTCTTTCTGCTTTCCAATTCCATACTTCAAATCACCTCAATGATCTCTTATTGCCTCCTCCTTTATTCTTTTCAAAAAAAAAATTTTATTTAAGTTTATTTGTTTTTAGTTTTCAACATTCACTTCCATAAGATTTTGTGTTTTAGATTTTCTCCCCCTCCCATTTCTTCCCCCCAACCCAGATGACATACAATCCAATATAGGCTCTACGTATACATTCGTGTTAAACATATTTTCCCATTAGTCATGATGTAAGAAACAATTAGAACTAATGGGAGAAACCATGAGAATGAAGCAATAAAACAAAACAACAAAGGAAAAGGAGAGCAAATATTATGCTTTCATCTGCATTCAGATTCCATAGTTCTTTCCCTTGGTGTGAATAGCAATTTCCATCATGAATTTGTTGGAGTTGTCATAGATTCTTGTGTTGCTGTGAAGAGCCAAGTCTATCAAAGTCAGTCATTCCATAATGTGGCTGTTACTGTGTACAATGTTCTGGTTCTGCTCATTTCACTCTGCATCAGTTCATGTAAGTCTTTCCAAGTTTTTTTGAATTCTGCCTGCTCATCATTTCTGATAGCACAATAGTATTCCATTACATTCATATACCACATCTTTTTCAGCCATTTCCCAATTGATGGGCATCCCCTCAATTTCCAATTCCTTGCCACCACAAAAAAAGCTGCTATAAATCACTCGTGGTCATTTTCCAAGGTGTAGTCTACCTGTTCCCCTTCCTACATTGAGACTCTCAGAGGTCCTGGTGTTGGCACTTGCCTGTTCCACCAACCCGGGTCTCAGGATCTCCCCGTGGTATGCTGAAGTGGGGCTTGCCTCTGGCTTCCTGGGATGTCTGCAATCATGTAATGCTCCCCCTCCCCCAGAGCAAGAAAGGCCTTTCTTGTTAATCTCCCAAGCTTCTTGGAATACAAGACTACTGTGCCCTGTCCTTTTGCTGGCTCAGAGTTTTTGCTGAGTTGATATTTTCTGGGCTTTTAGAGGTCAATGAAGGAGGGTGAGAGCAACTTACTTCTTACTCCACTATCTTGGCTCCTGGAAGCAGAAGAACCACCTCCTCCTTTATTGCAGACTGATAGGATGAGGAGGTCCCTCTCTGAGCCAACACTAAGCTTTTTAAGGTTATTATAATAATTTTTTTTTGGTGAGGCAATTGGGGTTAACTGACTTGCCCAGAATCACACAGCTGGTAAGTGTTGTGTGTCTGAGGCCAGGTTTGAACTCAGGTCCTCCTGACTCCAGGGCTGGTGCTCTATCCACTGTACCACCTAGCTGCCCCTTTTTAAAACTATTTTAAAAAATAATTTATTTTCAGTTCCAAATTCTCTTCTTCCCTTCACTCACTGAGGAGAGAAATCTAATAAACATTATATATATGAAGTCAAGCAAAACTTATTTCTGTATTAGTAATATTCTGGGGGGAAAAAAGAAAGAAAAATAAAGGGAAAAATATGCTTAAATCTGCAATCTGAATCCTTAAGTTCTCTGTAGCTGGATAGAATTTTTTTCATCATTACTCCTTTGTAATCATAAAAATATTAGTCTTTTTACTTTCGTCTTTAGTCCCATCCCCTGCCTTGTCCATCAGCAGCTTGCCCCTTCAATTATTCTGTCCCTAAAAATTGGAAAAAAATAAGTTTGACAGAAACCAGGCATAGACCAACATCTCACACCATATAACAAGATGAGGTAAAAATGGGTAAATAATTTAGACAGAAAGGATGATATCATAAGCAAATTAGAGGAGCATGGAATGGTTTGCCTGTCAGATCTATGGATAAGGAAAGAATTTATGATCAAACAAGAGATAGAGAGCATAGCATCATGAAATGTAAAATAGATGATTTTAATTATATTAAATTTAAAAGTTGTTGCACAAACAAAACCAATACAGCCAAGATTAGAAAGAAAGCAGAATGCTGGGAAAAAAATTTTTTACAGCAAGTGTCTCTGATCAAGACCTAATTTCTCAAATATATTGCGAATTGAGTCAAATTTATAAGAATACAAGGGGGCAGCTAGGTGGTGCAGTGGATAGAGCTCCAGCCTTGCAGTCAAGGGGACTTGAGTTCAAATCTGGCCTCAGACACATGACACTTACTAGCTATGTGACCCTGGGCAAGTCACTTAACTCCAATTGCCTCACCTCCCCAAAAAATGATGATAAGAATACAAGTCATTCCCCAACTGATAAATGGTTAAAGGATATGAACAGGCAGTTTTCAGGTGAAGAAATTAAAGCTATCTCTAGCCAAATAAAAACAAATGCCCTAAATCACTATTCACTAAAGAAATGCAAGTTAAAACAACTGCGATACATACCATCTCACACCTATCAGACTGGCTAATATGACAGAATAAGAAGATAATCAATGTTGGAGGGGACGTGGTGAAATTGGGACATTTATGTACTAGTGGCGGAATTGTGAGAGGATCCAATCATTCTGGAGAGCAGTTTGGAGCTATGTACATACTGTGCACACCCTTTGATCCAGCAATACCACTACTATATTTGTATCCCAAAGAGATTTAAAAAAGAAGGAAAAGGAAAAGGATTTATTTGGACCAAAATATTTATAGCAGCTCTTTTTGTGGTGGCAACAAATTTGAAATTAAGGAGTTGCCCATCAATGGGAGAATGGCTGAGCAACTTGTGGTATATGATTGTGACAAAATACTGTTGTACTATAAGAAATGATAATCAAGATGCTTTCAGAAAAACCTGGAAAGACTCACACGAAATGACGCAGAGCGAAGTGAGCAGAACCAGGAGAACACTGTACACAGTAACAACAATATTATACAATGATCAACTGTGAATGACTTAGCTATTCTCAGCAATACAATGATCTAAGACAATTCCTAAGGACTCATGATGAAAAATGGTACCCACCTCCGAAGAAAGAACTGATGGAGTCTGAATGAAGATCAAAGCATATTGTTGTCCAGTTTTTTTCTCTTGTGTGTATGTGTTACTTTTTTTTGTCTGTGTTTTTCTTTCACAACATGACTAATATGAAAATATGTTTTGCAGGATTGGACATGTATAACCCATATTAAATTGCTTCATGTCTCAGGAAGGCAGGAAGGCGAGGAGCAAGGGAGAGAATCTGGAACTAAAAATTTTTAAAAATGTCAAAAATTTTTTTTACATGTGATTAGAAAAAGTGAAATATTCAAAATTTTTAAAAATTAACTGGAAAAAAATATTTCCTCCTTAATTTTAAACTTTTCATCTGCTGGCTCCTTTCCTGATGTCTTCAAATATACACAGATCATAAGGTCATAGATTTAGAATGGGAGAAACCTCAGAGACCATCTAGTCCACACAACTTTTTTTTCTTCTTTTAAAAATTAATATTTTCTTCAATTAATGAGCCTTTATTTTCTCTCCCTTCTTCTTCCCCTCCACTTAAAGAAAAAAGCAAAGTCCTTTTTATCACATATGGGTAGTCAAGCAAAACAAATTCCCATACTGTCCATGTCTAAAAATGCGTGTCCCATTCCACATTCTGAGTCTATTACCTCTTGTTAGGAGGCAGGTCTAACATTCTTCTTTGTCTTCTGTTCTATGGAATCATGGTTGGTCTTTGCATGGATCAGAGTTCTTAGTGTTTAGTATTATTCATCCTTTTTTTTTAATGTGTATTTAAATTTTTTTTAAATTTTAGGCAATTGGGGTTAAGTGACTTGCCCAGGGTCACACAGCTAGTAAGTGTCAAATGTTTGGTCTGAGGCTGGTTTGAACTCAGGTCCTCCTGACTTGAGGGCCAGTGCTCTATCCACTGTGCCACCTAGCTGCTCCTTTATCCTTCGTTTTGAAGAGGACCAATGACAACACAGGTGATGTCTTGAATTTCAAGTGAATTGTACATAAGTGAAGTAAAGTCATCAGCCTCACTGTCTTTTCCAGAGTCATTGATGTCCAGTGGTAAGACGAAAGTCAAGACAACTGGCAGTGGCTCAGGATGCAGGGGATGACCTTGGCATCTTTGATGTCTGACCAAGCTCTAAGTGCTCCACAGCTCCTGTTTCAGCTGCTGTTGGAACAAATTATTCTCATCTGCCCATTCCACTGGGGAAAGTCTTCATGTGCTTGGCGTAGACATCCTAACTCATGGGCACATTTGAAGCTTGTTGGTTCCCCTCAACCTGATTTAGGCTGTCTTCTGAGATGGTTTTATAGTCTTTCCAAATCATTCCTTTTTATAATGTTGTTGTTAATTGTATAAATTGTTTCTCTGGTTTTGCTCACTTTATTCTTGTTGAACCACAATTTTATGGTATGTAAATGAAATGGAATATGATTGTGCCATAAGAAAATACAAAAGGGATGGTTTCAGACTAACCCATTTATTTTACATGTGAGGAAACTGAGAACTAGAAAGGTTAAGTGACTTATTCAAGGTCATATAGGTAGTGATAGAGGGGGGATTTAAGCCCAGTTTCCCTCACTCCAAATACAGTATCTTTCTTTCTTTCCTTCCTTCCTTCCTTCCTTCCTTCCTTCCTTCCTTCCTTCCTTCCTTCCTTCCTTCCTTCCTTCCTTCCTTCCTTCCTTCCTTCCTTCCTTCCTTCCTTCCTTCCTTCCTTCCTTCCTTCCTTCCTTCCTTCCTTCCTTCCTTCCTTCCTTCCTTCCTTCCTTCCTTCCTTCCTTCCTTCTTTCTTTCCTTTTTCTTTATGTAGTCTCCAGGATCTTTAAAAAAAACATTCACTTGATCTTGTCTCCACTTTTTGCAAACTCCTAGAAAATGCTGTCTACAATTATTACTTCCACCCTCTTGCCTTATATTCACTTCTAAACACTTTATAATATAGGATAACACAATAAGACATGTAATACAATGCTCTCTCCAAGGCCACCAATGATCTCTTTTGTTGTAAAATTAACTTCCCTCAGTCAACAAACATTTATTAAACAGCTACCAAGTGCCAGGCACTATATTAAATGCTGGGATACAAAAAGGGGCAAAAGACAGTCCCTGCCCTCAAGAAGCTTATAATCTAATGGGGGAGACAATAAACAAACTATATATAGGATAAATAGGAAAAAATTAATAGAGGGAAGGCACTGGGATTAAGAGAGGTTGGGGATGGCTCCCTGTGAAATATGGGATTTTAGTTGAGGCTTATAGGAAGGCAGTAAATAGAAATGAGCAGGGAGAGCATTCCAGGCATGGAGAATAGCCAGAGAAAATTCCTGGAGCTGAGATGGAGTGTCTTGTTTATGGAACAGCCAGATGGCTGGTATCACTGGATCAAAGAGTAGGTGGTGGGGAGCAATGCATAAGACTGGAAAAATACGAGGGGGCTAGGTTTTGAAGGATTTGAACACCAAGCAGAGCATTTTATATTTGATCCTGGAGTCACAAGGAACCACTGAAGTTTATTGAGGTGACATGGTTGGAGCTGTGCTTTAGGAAAATCACTTTAGTGGCTCCATGGATTGAAGAGTACCCAGAAGGGAGTGAGGTGAAAGATGTCTAGAAAGGTAGGAGCGGACTAGGTTATAAAGGGCTTTGAATGCTAAGCAGAGCATTTTGTATTTATTCCTGGAGCCAATTGGGAGCCTTTGGAGTTTGAGTGTGTATGCGTGTGGGTGACCTGATTGAGACTTGTGCTTTAGGAAAATCATTTTGGTAGCTCCATGAATGATGGATTGGAGTGTGGTGAGACTTGAGGAGGCAGATCCACCAGCAGGCTATTGCAATAGTTCAAGAATGTGGTAATGAGGGTTTGCAAAAGAGTGATGAATGTGTTAGAAGAGAGGAGAGAGACATATTTTAGAAATAGTGCAAAGATGAAATTGACAGGTCATGGCAACAGTTTGGTTATGATAGGTGAGAGATAGTGGGAAGTCAAGGATTCCATTTAGGTTGCAAGCCTGATGGACTGTAGGCCTCATTTCTTTCTGGTGTTGCCTTCTACAGCAATAGGAAAGGTAGGAAGGGAGGAGGTTAGGGGAAAGATAATGAGTTCTGTTTTGGACACATTTAGATTAAGATGTCTACTTGATATCCTGTTCGAGATGTCTGAAAGGCATTTGGAGATGTGGGATTGGAGGTCAGCAGAGAGGTAGATTTGAGAATCATCAGCATAGAGATGGTAATTAAGTCCATGGGAGCTGATGAGATTCCCAGGTGAAGCAGTATAGAGGGAGAAGAGAAGAGGGCTCAAGATAGAACCCTATGGTTAGAGGGCTTGCTCTGGATAAGTATCCAGCAAAGAAGACTGAGAAGGAGCAGTCAGATAGGTAGTAGAAGAACAAGGAGAGGGTGGGATGTAGGAGAGAGTTATCAACAGTATGAAAGACTGCAGAGAGGTCAAGTAGAATGAGAACTGAAAAAAAGGCTTTGGATTTGGCAACCAAGAAATCATTAGTAACTTTGGAAAGAGCAGTTTCAATGGAATGATAAGGTCAGAAGCCAGATGATAAGGGATTCAGAAGAGAATGAGAGGAGAGAAAATGGAGGTACCCACTGAAGACAGCCTTTTTGAGTTTAGGTAGAAAGGGCAGAAAAGATATAGAATAATAATGGAAATGGAAGGATCAAGTGAAGACTTTTTCAGGATGAGAGAAATACAGGCATGTTTGTAGTCAGTTTGAACCAGTAGAAAGGGACTTGAACATAAGTTATAGAGTGGAGATGACAGAGGAGGCAATCTGTTGGAGGAGATGGGTTGGAATGGGATTGCTTGAGTGGAGAAGTTTAGCCTTGGTAAGGAGTAAGGCCACTTCATCCTGTGAGACAGGGGTGAAGGAGGAGATACTGGCAGAAGGCATCTGAGTGATAGAAGATAAGGAAGACGGAAGAAGGAGCTCCTGATGAATGGCCTCATTTTTTTCTGTAAAATACTCAGGAAGGACCTCAGCTGAGAGATTGATTGTAGGGGAAGCTATGGGTGGTTTGAGGAGAGATGAAAAGGTTTAGAAAAGCTGCTGTGGAGAGTGACATAGTGAGTTGATGAGGAAAGTATATATTAGGATTGCCTAGCAGCAGTAAGGACCAGTTGAGGTTGTATGTTTTATTATATACATATATATATGTATATATGCATCTATCTATCTATCTATCTATCTATCTATCTATCTATCTATCTATCTATATGTATCACACAGTTGTGTGACTTTTTTACACCTTCATTAAGTAGCACATCTCTAGGAGTGAAGGTGTCAAATGGTAGGCATGATCCAAAGCTGAGTCTTGGCAGGGAGTAATTGGTGATATGATAAGGGGACTAGGGATTCAAGAGAGAACAGTGTAGGAGTTGATGGCGAAAAGAGGAGAGAGTGTCTAGTACAGGAGAGATGGCCTGGGAGAGAATTGAGGGGTCAAGGGATTGGAGGTCATGGTGAAGATGACAAGCTGGGTTTTGTAAGGGAAGGCATAAGGAAAGGTGAAAAGCTAATAGATTATGGTCAGAGAAGGAGATTTCAGAATTCTGGAACAAGGCAGTGGTACATTTGTGGATGATGGCAAGATCAAGCGTATTACCATCTTTGTATGTGGCTGAGGCGGGGTGGAGGAGTAGCTCATGGAAAGTGAGTAGGTTGAGGAACTGAGCTGTTAGAAGGTTTGAGGGAGAGTCAATATGTATGTTGAAGTTTCCTAGTATGAAGGCAGTAGATTTGGAGAGAAAAATTGTGAGCCATGAACTAATTGAAGAAGGAAAGGATAGATACCTCAAAGAGATCAAAGACAAAAAGAAAGTAACCATATGTTCAGGAATATTCATAGCAGCACTTTTTGTTGTAGCAAAGAACTTGAAAATAAGGAGCTGCCCATCAACTGAAGAATGGTTGATGAAATTATGGTAAGTGAATGTAATAATAAAATATTCTTCCTCTGAAAGAAATCATGAAAAGAATGACTTCAGAAAAACATGGGAAAACACATGAACTGATAGAGAGTGGAATGATTAGAGACAGGAGAACAAGTCATACAGTGAGTATAACATAGTAAAGAACATCTTTGAAAGTCTGAAGAATTCTTATTAATGTAATGGTCACCTGATGGTCCAGAGGACCAATGCTAAAATACCATTGGTCCCTAGAAGAAATGTTGAAAAGAATGAATTCAGAGAAACATAGGAAAATAAAGAGGTCGTAGAAAAAAATTATACAGTGATTACAATAAAAGAAAAAAAAAAGAAAAACAACTCTGAAAGACTTAAGGATTCTGATCAATGCAGGGGCCAACTGGGGCGCAGAGGAAGGCATCCAGGTAAAACACCTCTTTATTTTCCACATGGCAGATCTCCTAGATTTCATGATCTTAACCACTTCCTTCCCACCTCCCTTTCTTTTAAAATCTCTGTTACAAGAAATGTTCTTTGAGTAGGGGATCAGTGAAGACTATGCACAGAAATGAGCATGGTGGTGCGTAGTTTATAATCCTAGCTGCCATGACACTGAGGCTGGAGATCTCTTGAACTTCAGAGTTCTGACCTCAGTGGGCTAAGCCTATTGGGGTCAAATAGGGCACCAGGTTGCCTAAGGGGGGTTGAGCTGGTCTACACTGGAAATAGAGCTGCTCAAAGTTAATAGGATGTCAGGTGAGTAGCCCTTGCACTTCCAACAGGAGAGGTGGGTGGAGGAGCCGAGACTCACAGAATCTTAAAAAAAAAAAGAATTTGATGAAACAACAAAAAGGTATCAATTAAAAAAAACCAAACAGCATAAAAATAATCATTTGCAAGAACTTGTAATGGATATAGCCTGGAAAAGAGAAAACTTAAGAGGACACTGCTCTTTTTATATAAGAGATTAGATTTGTTCCATTCTTCTGGCTAGCTAAGACCAAGGGCAGCAGACAGTTACAAAGGCAATTTTAACTTCACACACACAGACACAGACACACACACAGACACACATGACTTCCCAAATATTGTTGTTTTTCAGTACTATTGGACTGTTTGGGACCAGGTGGAGCATACTGTTCATGGGGTTTTCTTGGCAGGGAGTCTGGAGTGGTTTGCCATTGCCTTCTCTAGTACAGGTGACTTGCCCAGGGTCAGACACAGTAAATGTCTGAGGCCAAATTTGAACTCAGGTCTTCTTGACTTCTAGCCCAGCACTCTATTCACTGATCTATCTAGCTGCCCCAAAGATTAGATTTGGAATGGGCTGTCTCATTGGCCATGGGTCCTCCATGACTGTTGTAGTCTACTTGGGGATATTGCGATCAAGTACAAGCTGGCCTACATAGCCCCATAACATCTCTTCCCGTCTTGGGATCCTGTAGATTTCTAATATCCATCCTGGTTCCAAATCCTATGATCGCATGATCCTTCCAGCTCTGACCTCCTCTGATCTCCAAGCCCCACACACAGGGATGCCTTGGAAAAGGCAACCCGGGGCTAAAAGGACCTCAAGGCTGGCTCCCTGGGCGCAGGGTCCTCTGGGATCTGTAGTGCGGGGCGGGGCCTGGGGGACTACATCTCCCAGCGGTCCCCGCGCTGCGGTCGAAGCACCAGCTTCAGCCGCCTGTTCTTCGGCGGTGCTGGAGGCGCTCGGGGGGCGAGTTTCCTATTTAAATCCGACCAGCGAGGAAGATGGCGGCGGGCGGTGAGTGGAGATAAAGGAGGAGGAGGAGGAGGAGGCGGCGACGGAAAACGGGGCGGGGGCGAAGGGTTGAGGGAGGAGGAGGAGGACAAGAAGGAGGAGGAGGAGGGCGAGCCCCGCCGCTGGCGTCCCCGAGTCCTCGCCCCTCGGAGCGCCCTGAGCCTCGGCAGGGAGGGGGGTCGTGTGTGGTGTGTGTATCTGTGTGTGTCTGTGTGTGGTGGGGGGGCGCGCCCGCGCTGCCGGGGCGACTGAGGCGGCCGGACCGCGGCCGGGAGGAGGAACTGAGGCGCCGACGGCGGACAGTCGGACGCACGGACTGGCAGGAGCCGAGGTACGGGGCTGTCGCGGGCCGGGGGCGTCCGGGAGCGGCGCGAGGGGGGCGCGGGGCGCGAGGGGGGCTCTCCCGCCTCTCGCCCCAAAGTTTATTTTACCCCTGCCTTTCCCAGATCTGGCCACTTAGAAAGCAGCAGTTTCCCCGTAGGGGAAGGCGAGGAAAACCCCAACAAACCTGTTGGGGCTCCTGTGCCTTAGCCTCCCCCCCCAAAGGACAGTTTTGCGCCCAAGTGGCCCATACTCCAATTTTCTGCCCATCGAGTCATCACCAGAAAGGTGGGTCCCTGGCTAACAAGGAAAGGGAAAGAAGCGGCCACATAAGTCCGAGTTAAATTTGGGCTTTGGCCATAATTCTCCCATTTTCTCGGGCTCACAAAGGTTAAAAGTTTTGTTTTAATGATTAAACACACTGGGGCTTCTTTAGTTTGCCCATATTCCTAAAATGTGGTCTTTCAAGTCGCTATTTCTAGTCCATTATGGAAGACGTTGTAGAGTGACGAAGTTGTTCAAGATGAAGAGGGTGGGGAAAAAAGGAAAAGTATTGAGTTTGTGATAGAATACCCATGAAGTTACCCAGGGATTCTTTCCTTAGTTAAACCCTCTCTCTCGCACTCTCGCTCTCTTCCCCCTTTTCTATGGGGAATTATTTTGCATTTTTGAGCTGCACTTGAAACCAACCTGTTTTTGTGACTAACCTCGTACTGTAAGAAAATGGGAAGGCAAAATACCAGCTGTCTCGCTGCATTGGTTTCAAAAGGAGTTGAATGAGATGAGGGCAGTGGTAGTATTGAGCAAGATTCTCGAGTCCCTCTTTCATTAAGAGAAATAAATGTCCAGCTTAGAATACTACACCGAATACTTACTGCAAGTGTTCATTGAAATGTTTCATTATATTAGAGAATAATTTTTAAAGAAATCATCCATTTTAAGAAACCATCCTTGCAACGTATACACAGACACAACATATTCGGTTAAAAAAAACCCAAACCTGTTAAGTTTTTGGATAGTTTGTTGGCTTTGGAAATATTTAATCTGTTATATTGAACTGCTCGTTTAAAATCTTTCTATGCACATCCTGTTCAATATGTAGGTAGAGCAGAAAAATGAAGAGGGAGAAAAACATAATTAGGAATCTTGCATTTTGAATGATTTTTTACCTTAAATTGGCAGTTAAGCTACAAAAGAGCTTCTGAATATTCCACACCTCTTCTAATCTTCTAATCATTTTATAAAGAAATAACATTTGTGGGGCTTCAGGAGGGTGAAGACACCCTGCCAGTGCCCATTGTTTGTGTGTAAGATGAACCCTCTGTTGGTAACGTGTAAAATGATATTGAACACTATACTCTCCCTGACACTGCCGGCTGCTTCAGGTCCTGCATTTAAATGAGCAGTAATCTGGGTTGCCCTGATCCTGAGTGATCAAATATTTTGTATTATGTTGATGGGAGAAGTGAATTAATTGACTATAATCATATAAAAAATTAATACAACTTCCTACTCAGCAGAGCACAAGATAGGAAGGTGAAGATTGTATTATATAGATATGATTTCTGGGATAGGTATGTTAGGAAATACTTGTTTCTGGCATTCCTTAACTGCAGTCTTTTGAAAATGCAGAATAGTTCAAGAAAAATGTAATTTTGTATCTGTGGACTGCTGAGTTCTGATACAGAAACCTCCTCCTTTTTGTGTATTTCAAATTCTGAGACTGTTGCATTATAAATCTGATACAGATTAGAATTTCATTTTCAACAAGTTTATCACAATGAATTGAACTTGGAAGGCTATAAAACATGCTTATATAAACAAAAATTATATATTATTTCCCAGTAGTATGGAAATGAGTATATCAAGCATGGTTTTCTTGAGTTGTGTTTCTGTGTAGGAGATGACAATACTCTTTCATGCTCTTCCTCCACCCCTCCCAAGAAAAAACGCCAAATCCCATTCAAACCTTCCCCCAAAAAACCCCCACAGATAGATTTGAGTTTACATAAGGAATATGATGATGATCACTTTTTCTTAGGTGATGTTTTGATGCAGAAGTTAACTACTAAAATGGTTATTTACAAAGGCTCCCCTTGCATTAACCAGGTGTATACTTAATCAAAGATATGAAATAGGCTTACCAGCAGGGTAAGATGTCAAGAACTTTGGTTATTGTAAAGAAAGACAAGGGTTTAAAAATTTATCCATGTGTTTGTAGAATCTTTTCCCTTTGATTTGTGACCATTACATTTTGAATAAATCTTTTAAGAGGATCTCTTCAATTGTTAATTTTTAGCCTGGGCAATAGGGCAACATAAAAACTCTATCTACTTGACCATAATTGGTTGTGAAAGTAATGCCTTTATTTAGTATTTCTAATACTGTTAGGACTGGATGATTTTAAACCTTGCCTAGAGCATTTACAATCCTTTTGAGAACTTTTAGTTTGTTGCAAAGATAGCTTCCAATGGCTGTCTGTCTGCATGGCAAAACTGCTACAATTTAATACAATTGTTAGTTTGTTAATAAGCTGCCTAGGACTGGAAAAGCAAGAGTTGTTGAACAAGATTGAAAGTGCACTTAAGACTTAATAGGCCTTAACATTAAGTCTGCTGTTACTTGTGTTTAGTTTGAACTTACTTTTGTAATGTACTATCTCCAATGTTTCCTCTGTTTTCTGTGATATTAAAAGGTGTAGTGTTTTGAGCAGAGAGGACTCGAGTATGAATGATTCTTTTTTTCTTCTTCCTCTGTTAGAGTGCGATAGATGAAAGAAAAAGCTACAGGTTAACAGCCCTGATTCTCAGGAGAAGGGAAAGCTGTATTGAACTTTGGAAGTCTGCTCATTTTCTATTTTATAGAATGGTTTTTAAAATCATTGCATTTTATCTTCAAAAGCTAATTTTATTAATTTTGCTTGTCATTCTTAGAGTTGAGCAATCTTGTGATTGGTATAGTATTGTTTATTGTAAATTTTTTTCTATAGTTGTTGCTGTGGCTCATTGCCTTTCTGGGAGGAATTGATGACTTTTTTTATTTAACATAACTCTCTCCTAGAAGTTCTTCCTTAAATTTTCAGTAAATGGGATTCTTAATCTAACTTTAATTTCAATCCACTAACATGATAGAATTGATTTTAATTTATTCTCCTTTCTCTTCTTCTGGTGGAGATGTTAAATGATCAGTGAAAGGGCCAAAAGATTCCCAGCAGGAGTGGAGAGAACAGGCAATGGCTAAGAGGCTGACTTATCCACAAAAACTAGATAATCTGATTCCAGATAATTGAGAGTTGTGACCCTATTTGATCTTTCTCAGCACTAACTCAGTTCCATATCTGTCTTCCTGCCTAGGATAGTTTATGATGGGCCAATAATAAAGATTTAGTTTCTTCTCAGTAGTGCCAACTTTGTAGCCTAGAGGCAAAAGAAGTAGTGTGATGAGCTGGCTGGCAAGCAGGTTTTACCTAAAAACAAAATTAACCCTATGCAAAACTTCTAATTGCTTCCACCATACCTATGTAACTTTTCCTCCCATCTTGCACCTTAATGTTCCGTGTTACTCCTTAAAAAAGCTTTCTCCTCCTCCCTAAAATTAGAGAAGACAATAGCTGTGTGATTTTGGGCTGGTCATAATTTTTCCAAGTCTCAGTGTTCTCTTCTGTAAAATGGTTCATGACATTTGCTTTATTTACGTCACTGAGGTTTGAACCAGGTATTTTGGAAGGCCTTTAAAGAAAGGTTGTGACGAGATTAAGCTAACATGATCTCTGAAGGTATTCACTGGTGTCTACATTATGAAATACTTCATTTTCATTGCTTAGAGACTTTAGATGAGTATTTTGAAGTCCTAGTCTTTGGAAACACTTTAGAATATATATTCCCAGAACTCCTAAAGTTAACTTTTGATTATCCATATTAATGAAGGTGAGGCAATATTAAGCTCTATAATACAAAACAGTGTATAATCTACTCTTCCCTGGGTTTTACTACTGCTAGTATTGAGTAGCAGCACTGAGTTGGTGGATGGGTAGATGAAAATGCTTAGATTTGAGGGTAATCTTCAATTAGTTCAAATCTCAAATGGGTAATTGAAAACTGAGAATACAGGTTAAATACTCATAACAAAGTTCAAGGGACTATCCAAATAATTTTGTTGTTTGACTTTATTTTAATATTACTTGACATAAGTAGGTTAATGGTTGAAATCTTTTTGTTACAAAATACTGAGCTTTTTAAAATGATATTTTAAATAGATTTGAAATAGTTGAGTTGGCAGTGAGATTTTGCCTCTTCTGTGTTTAAAAAAAAAAAGAAAAATTCTTTGGCCTTTTGAATGGCCTGGGGTCCTACTATGCTGGGCCAACAGTTCTTTATCCTTACTGCTTATTTCTATTAGTGCCTTGTTTAACCTATTGTTTTGACTTTGTTGCCAGTAAGTTCATTAACAACTGTGATTTAAACCACCACCTTAGAGCTATGGGGAACCATCCTGAGGACTTTGCATTTACTGCTGGTTTCTTATTTTTGACCCATTTAGAGATCTTCCACCCCCCCCCTTGGCCTAGTGAAGAGGCTTGTCATAAAGCTAACATTTATTAAAAAGTAATAATAAACTATATAGTTTTACATTTCCTATTGTAGCTCTGTATAGTTTGAGACTTTAATTCCTTAGATCTTAGTATGGTCATATGTAAAAATAGAAGTACTGGCAATTTGCATAGCTTGACTATAAAGGCATTTCACAAACTTCCTTCATTTAAATTAAGCAGATGAGAAAAATACTATTCCCCTGCTTAGATAGCTGTAAGTTATGCTTTCTTCTGGACTCCCTATTTAGGATGAAGGCCTCCATCTTTAAGGTTGGCATTTTTAGTTTGCCTTAGCAATTGTGATTGGACACAGCATTTTGACAGGCTATTTTAGAAGTCATTCTTTTAAATAGATGTTCCATGAAGGAGGGAAAATCTGAAAGAGGGAATTTCAAAGCAGCCCAAGACTGTTTTGAAAGTTCTCAAGTCTTGAAGAATAATGGCTAAGCAGTAGGCAGGAAGCCTGCAGTTGTATTGTGGTATTGTTCCTCCATCTCATGCATTTGAGAACATTAGAACAAAGAGGGAGAGAAGTGAGGATGAAAAAAGAAATTTTAGCAAAAAAAGAGAAAGACTGAGCAAATATTTTAACAACTCAACTGAAATAAAACTTAATTTTTGCTTTGAGGGTAGTGGAAAAACTTGCTTAATGAGCAGTAGTTTACATTTCATACAGTTGACATTTTGAATAATTAAAATTTTCATTCATGGAAAGAACATAATCTTTATAAGCCCCTTTCATTTCAAAACAAATGATCATATACAGTATATGTGTATGAGTGTGATAAAGCTGGCTTCTTTTTCTTATTTTTTAGTACTTTCAAAACTTCATCTTATGTCCATTCAAATCTTTTAAAAAAGTCTGGAAAAACTTGTCAGCTTTGGACGAATCATTTTGGTCTGTACTGGTTAAATGAAAATCACAACTTCCTTAGGGGGTTGTGATACAGGTAACTGAAGGTATAGTGAAAACAGATTTAGCTTAGGTGCTGGTCCTGGCTCTGTTCCTGGTTTGGTGTGTGGCTTTGGACAGATCACTTCTTAGGACCTTATATTTCCCATTTGTAAAATATGAGGCCTCTAAGGCCCTTCTAAGAGGACCTATAGTTATGGTGCCTTTTGTTGTACTCTGATTAGCCAAATACTGAGTGAGCTAAGCTGTTTACACTAGACAATGGAGAAATGCTCTTTGCTAGTCCCCATGCTGTTGCAGCATAAAAAAGTTTGGTGACAAGATAGCCTGTGAATTAACTCTTAAAAGTGCTGTTTGTAATTGACTTTTGCATACCTAGTATATTTCTGTTCTCTTTTTTGTCCAAGAAAAATCAGCAATATATCCTTTAAAAATTAATAGTAAATTTGTTGTCATTGTTAGAATTATTCAATAAGTGAATTATTCCCATTTATTGTATAAAAGAACAATTTGTTTTATAGATTGTATTTTAAGAATTTTATTTGAAAATGATTCACAAAATTCAGAAACTTTTTTTTTAATTGAAAGCCATATTTAGTTCCTTTACCTTTTTCTGTCTCTAATTAAGTTTGCTAAACCCTGTAAGAGAGGGGACAGGCGGGACATCTTCATTTTGTTTTAAGGCCAAACCTTAACCTTAACTTAGCCCTATGTAGTACCAGGGTTGAATGTTTGAGCAAGTGTGTCTGGATGGGTTTGGGGAAATGGGTAGTCATTAATGGGGAAAACAACTCAGACACATGTCCTTTCCACTGGGGATGTGGGGTAGCTCAGGTGTGTCATCTTCGTATGATATAGAGTGCTAGGATGTTAGTTATACTAATAATTTTACCAGGAGTAAAGTTTGCCAGAAGTAACAGACCTTAGCGTGTGTGTGTGTGTGTGTGTGTGTGTGTGTGTGAAAATACATTTAAATAACTACAGTGTAATTTGAGGAGAGAAAGCTCTTTCAACTTGTAGATCAGAAAGTCTTGTTTAGGTGAGATAACATTATAAAGGAGTATATTAGTGCTACGTGAGTAATATAAATTATTTTTTGTTGAATGATACAGATGTGTTAGCGCTATGGGTGGTTAGAAGGAAAAGTTGGGTTCTCAGTCAGTCAAGAAGCATTTGTTGAACACTAGCTATGAGCCACATACTGCACTAAATGATGGAGAGGCAAAGAAAAGCACAAAAAAAGTCCATATTCTGAAGGAACTCATAGTCTAATGAGAGAAACAAAATGAAGACATCTATGTACAAACAGGCTGTGTACAGGATAAATTGGAATTAATCAATCTAGGGAGGGGAGTAGCATTAAGGGGGATCCAGAAAGGCTTCTTATAGAAGGTGGGATATTAGGTGGGACTTAGAGGAAGCCAGGGAAGCCAAGAGGTGGAGAGGAGGGAAGAGTATTCCAGGCATGGAGGATAGCTAGGGAAAAATGTCTGGAGATTGGAGACGTAATGTCTAGTTCAAGCAACAGCTAGGAGGGCAGTGTCACTGGATCACAGAATAGGTGGGGTAGGGAGGGAAGTATAAAGAGTAAGAAGACTAGAAAGGTGCCAGGTTATGGAGGGCTTTAAAAGCCAGACAGGATTTTGTCACTTCTATGGCTAAAAGTGATAGGGAGTCATTGGAGTTTGAATAGGAAGGGTAATATGGTCAGACCTGGCATTTTAGGAAGATTAGTTAGATAGCTGATTGAAGGTTGGAATGGAGTGGGGATAGATGAGGCAGGAAGATCAACCAGCAGGCTATTGCAGTAGTCTAAGACTGAGATGATAAGGACCTATACTGTGGTGGTGGCAGCAAAAGAGGATAAAAGGGGTCATATGCAAAAGATGTTATGATGGTAGAATGGATAGACTTTGGCAGCAGATTGAATATTGGGGGTGTGGGGAGAGGAAATGAGAGCAAGTTAGAAGTTGAGGATGATACCTTTGTTGTGAGCCTCTGTGACTGGGGAAGATGGTAGTGCCCTCAACTGTAATAGGGAAGTTTAGAAGTGGGGATTGTTTTTTGGCAAAAGTTAATACAGTTTCTGAACATGTCACATTTAAGATTTCCATGTATGGGAGGTCCATGGGAAGCAGTTGAAGATGTTAGTCTGGAGATTAGAAGAGTGGTTAAGGCTAATTGAGTTTTGAAGGAAGCCTAGGAAACTAAGAGTTGTAGGTAGAGATGGAAGCATTCTAGGCATGGGGATCTGTGCAAAAAACGTGGACAAAGAGAGAAGATGGAGCCTTTTGCGTGAGGAGTATGAAGAAGGCCAGTGTGTCTGGATCATAGAATGCATGGAATGAAGTAAAGGGTAAGAAGATTGGAAAGATAGGATGGATCCAGGTAATGAGTTTTAAATACCAAACAGGAATTTATATTTGATCCTGAAGGTAATGGGGAACCATTGGAGTTTGGGGTCAGAGGCTGATACTGCTGTGCTTTAGAAAAATCACTGAAAGTTGAGTGGTGGGTGGATTGATATGGGGAGAGACCTGAAACAGGAAGACTGAGGCTATTGTAATAGTCAAGAGAGGTCACAAATACCTGAACTAATGGTGTGGTTGATGGTTAAATGAGTGGAGAGAAAGGGGTCGGATGGACAGATATTGTATAGGTATAAATGTTGAAATTTGGCAGCTGATTTGATATACGAGATGAGGCGAACTGAGGAGTCTAGGTTGTGAGATTACCAGCCTGAGGTATTGGAAAGATGGTGATGCTTGTGAGAAAGAGAAATTTGGAAGAGGTGAGGGTTTTTAGAGGGAATGATACTGGAATTCAAATTTTAGACATGTATTTGAGATATCAAGGATATACAGCTTGAAATTAAGCAATTGGTGATGTGGAAATGGAGCTCAAGGGTGAGGCTGGGACAGAATATATATAGGTGGGAATCATCTGCATAAAGATGCTAGTTAAACCCACAGAACCTGATGAGCTCACTCAGATGATATGGATGATGAACTAGGAGACTGAGTAGTCATCATAGAGGAGACACACACCAGGAGAGAGGGCAGCTAGGTGGCACAGTGGATAGAACACAGGACCTGGAGTCAGGAAGACTCATCTTTGTGAGTTCAAATCTGGCCTTAGACCCTTACTAGCTGTATGACCCTGAGCAAGTTACTTTAACTCTATTTGCCTCAGTTTAAGGGGCAGTTAAGTATTGCAGTGGATAGAGTACCAGCCCTGAAGTCAGGAAGACCTGAGTTCAAATTTGGCTTCAGACACTTGCTAGATATGTGACCCTGGGCAAGTCATTTCAACCCGGTTGTGCAGGAGGCATGATGTGCCTTTCCAATACTTCTTTCTTTCCTTTGTCCTTTCCTTCAGGATGCCAAATGTCTTCAAGGGCCTCACTGCCTGTCAGATCCACTTATGCCCCGTTTACTTCTGCTCTTTTCCAGTAGCACTGCGGGCCTCCCCCCCTCCCCCCAGTCCCAGGGTTACACAGAGCCTCATGTTCATGACTTCTTACCTCCAAATCAAAATTTAGGATTATAGAACTCAGACTTGTAGAAGGAATTGTAGAGGTCAATTCTAGCTTCCTATAATATGCAAGCATCCTTACAATAGCATCCAGTAGCCCTATCAAATGGTCATTTGTTTCATCTTGAAGACCTCCAGTAACAGGGAGCTGACAGTCTCCCAAAGGATGGAACCAAGAGAGGTCAAAGATTTGAGTGGCTAAGGGAATGGTTAAGGATGCAATCTGCTGGACAAAATAGATGGGGAATAGGATCACGTGCACATCTGGAAGGGTTGCCTTTGACAAGGAGAGAGGTCACTTGTCAGTCTAGACTAGAGGAAAAGAGAAGAGAGTAGGAAATAATGTTGGAGTTCTGAGATGAAGAGAATGGAAGAAGGAAGTCATGTTGGATGGCCTCAAATAAAGTAAATAGGCAGGGTTGTCAGCTGACAGAGGCTGGGAAGGAGATGGTTTTTGGAGCTACAAGAGGGAAGGGAGGGTATCAAATACTTTCTAAGGAGGTGAGATATGGGAATCAATTAGGGAGAAATAGAAGGACTGCTGCAGCAAGGGCCCTGTTGAGGTTGGAGAACACATATGTGTAATGTACTCAGTCAGCAGGGTTGTGAGACTATTCAGCTTTGTTCAGGAAAGAGGTATGTTTTTTTTTTCTGTAATACTAGTTTTTCCGCCTTACTTAGAGTTCAACTTTTGAAATAATCTTTTTTGTTTACATTGCTGTAGTCATTATGCAAATTCTCTTGGTTCTGCTTATTTTACTCTGTATCAGTTTACACACATTTTCTGTGCTTCTTTGAATTTCTTGTTTTTAATTTCTTGCTGCATTAATAACATGATATTAATATACTCTTTTTTCAGTCATTCTGCAATAAATGGCAGTTTACTTTGAGTACTTTGCTTCCACAAAGAATGCTATGAGTATTTTGTTATATACTAGGCCTTAGTTTCTATTTTTGGCTTCTTTTGGGGTACATGTCTAGAGGTGAAATTTCTGGGTCAGAGTATGGGAAGTTACTTTTCTTATGTAATTTCAAATTGAAATCCAGAATAGCCAGTCTGCTTCACAGCTCTACCAATTGTGAAGCATTTTATGTTTTGAGACTCTATATAAGTAAATTCTTTTTGCTGTCAATTGAATTTGGAGTGTAATTTTAAAGGAACTGTTAAGACAATAAAAAAACAATAAAAAAATTCTCTTAAAGATTTTGAGACTCTGGAAATGGTTTGTATTTTGGCATTGATATTTCCCTCTTCCCCTGCCCTCAACCCTCTATGGATAGATCATTGATATTGAACTATTTAGGTTCCTTTAAAGTCTTTGTTTTTAAATTAAAATTCATGGTCTGGAACTTCCCTTCTTTTTATCCCTTTAATAAAAAAGGATCAATAAGTCCTTATCTAGTTTTTCATGTATTTGTATAAAGGAAGAGCAAAAATTAACCAATATCATTTGTTTGGGCTAATCTTAATGAAAAGCATGTAGAACTTCACCATCTAGCATATTAAATCTTACTTGTGAAATGTTCATAAGTATCTTCTCTTGATTTCAGAGTGAATAACCATAGCATTATAATTCACCTTCATTATTATAGAATTTACTCTTTTATCACAATATTATATTGGACAATCTCCCTTTTTATGTTGTTTTTCTTGTAGCTGTTATACTAATATGTACATTTTGAATGGCTACACTGTACCCTAAAGAGAAACTGAGGTCCATTATGCAATATGTTTTTCATATCTGGAACCTAAATTAAATGATTAATTCTCAAATAGTCTAAATACCTCTCTGGCTACTTTCTTTACTTACTTAAAACCAGTCATCTCCAAATAAACCAAGAAAGAACTCCCAAACTTTACCCTGACTCCTCATATTCTTGATTATAGGTATACTTTTATTTATTTGTTGCCTTAATGCTTGCTTTTATTATGCCAGAATCACAAAACTTGTTGCAGGTTACATTTTTAAAGACTTGGTTAAACACACACACACACACACACACACACACACACACACACACACACACACACAGAGTGGAAATTTCCAAGCTTAAAATGAAAAAATTGGTCCTGTTCTAATAACAGCTTTGCAGGAAGAAAGAAATATGAAAAAGAACCGCAGACATTCTGGATGTCAGCCTGTGAAATTTTCCACTATTTCCTTTAATAACATGCAGGCATGCTTATGCTGCTGTTATTTCGGTCAAGCAGTTGCACTCTTGAGTGGAATTTGAGGCTATTCTATCAGTGGTAAAATGACATCTGGCTAGCTTTTTAGCAAACCGAGGTAAATTTATGTTTCCCATTGCATAATTTGATCTCTGGACCGGGTAGCTACACAGATGATAGTGAAATTTAAAAATTGTTAAAAATATGATTTTAAACATCTTAGTTGTTTAAAATATCAATATTTTAGTGGCTATTTCTGAAACAATCCTGTTATGTAGCGGAGACCAAAAATATTACTTAATCTGGTATTATAATTCAACTATAGTTGGGAAAAATCACTGGACTTAGGAGACATCAACTCAGCTTTGTCATGTGTTGGAATTGTATCCTTTAGCAAGTTACTTAACTTCTGAGCACCATGTTTCCCAAATATAGAATGGAGATGATGCTGGCATTATCCCCCTCAAGGGGGCTATTGGGAAGATCAAATTGGTTAATATATGTATAAAGTGCAGCAGTCACTTTTTTGGGGGGTGGGGAGGGGTCTTTGCACTTACATTATTGTATTAATGTATATGAGGGTAGCTAGATGGATAGAATGTCAGGCTTAAAGTCAGGAGGACATCTTCCTGAGTTCAGATTTGACCTCACAGGCCAGCTGTGTGATGCTGGGCAAGTCATATAACCCTGTTTGCCTCAGTTTCCTCATCTGTAAAATGATCTGGAGATGAAAATGGCAAGTCACTGCGGTGTCTTTGCCAAGAAAACCCCAAAATGGGGTCATGAAGACAGAAAAATGACTGAACAATTGTGGATGTTGTTTTCTTGGTCTTGTTTTATTCACCTTGATTCAGTTCATGAAGGTTTTTTAAAATAAATATATATTTATTTAAAAATTATATTTTATTATCTTTAATCAGCAAAGAGCCATCTTCTCACCCTTTCACTTCATAACCCCCACTCCACTGAGGACTAAAGAAAGACAAACAAGTATGACCATTGATAATCTTTTTTTTTTTTGCCTTTTTGGTGAGGCAGTTGGGGTTAAGTGACTTGCCCACAGTCACACAGCTAGTAAGTGTCAAGTATCTGAGGTCACATATGAACTCAGGTCCTCCTGACTCCAAGGCTGGAGCTGTATCCACTGTGCCACCTAGCTGCCTGATATCTTTTCACACATCAAAATTTCTCCTAGTGTATCTCCTCCCTGTCAGAGAGCCATCCCATATAACAAATAATATTTTTAAAGAAAAGAAATCAGCAAAACTGATCAGTACATTGAGAAAGTCTAAAAATTGTGCATGTCATTTCTTCAAAAGAGTAAGGTAGTGGTGTCTTACATCTTTTATTTTGGAGCAATGCTTGTTCTTTGTAAATTTGCAACATTCTTTTAAAAATAGCTTATGGTTATTTTTACTGGCTGCACTGTAGTTAATGTATACTTTCCCCCCCTTTGTCTCTGCTTACTTCAGTTTGCATCAGATAGTATCTTTCCATACTTCTGTCATTTCATTTTTTAAAAATTTTAATTAATTTATTTTGAATTATCAACAATCACTTCCATAAGCTTTTGAGTTTTAAATTTTTCTCCCCTTCCCTCCCCACCTACCTCCCCAAGATGGCACGCAATTTGATATAGGCTATGCATATACATTCCTATTAAACATATTTTCACATTAGTGATATTGTAGGTAAGAATTAGAACCAATAGGAGGAACTACCAGAAAGAGGAAACAAAACACAACAGAAGAAAAAAAAATAGCAAATACTATGCTTTGATCTGCATTCAAACTCCCTAGTTCTTTCTTTGGATGTGGATAGCATTTTCCATCATGAGGCCTTTGGAGATGCTTAAGGTCCTTGTATTGCTGAGAAGGGTTAAGTCTATCAATATTAGTCATCGCATAACGTGGCTGTTACTGTGTACAACGTTCTCCTGGTTCTGCTCACTTCACTCAGCATCAGTTCATATAAGTCTTTCCAGGTGTTTCTGAAGTCAGCCTGTTCATCATTTCTTATAGCACAACAGTATTCCATTACATTCATATACTATAACTTGCTCAGCCATTCCCCAATGGATGGGCATCCTCTCAATTTCCAATTCTTTGCCACCACCTCTGTCATTTCTTATTCCTTTCCATGCATATACCACAATTTGTTTAGTTATTGTCCAGTCAATAAGCAGTTTCAGTACTTTGTTTTCAATTCTTTTCTGTCACAAAAATTATGGCTATAAATATTTTAGTGTACATGGAACTTTCATTTATCAGTGACCTCCTTGGGGTTAGCAGTGGAATTTATGGGTTTAAAGTATATGGACATTTTAGTCCTTTTCTTTCTATTGATCTAAATTGCTTTTCAGAATGATTGGACTATTTCATAGCTTTACCAAAAAGCTACTAGTTGAGCCTATCTTCCAACATTTACTATTCACTTTTTTTAATCATCCTTTCCAATTTTGGGGGTGAGGTGAAACCTCAGCATTGGTTTGAAGTGCATCTTCTCTTATTAGTGATTTGGAGGATTGTTTAATATGGTTGTTAATAGTTTGCAGGCCATATGAGTAACTAAGTCTTTTGTATATCTATTAGTTGTGTATATATCTTGGATATTTAATTCTCTTATTTTCCTTTATCTGTGAAATTTGATAAAGTTTTTTTCCCCTAACCTGCTTTCTTTCTTATCCTAGATGCATTAAATTTATTTGTGCAGAAGCTTTTAGTTTCATGTAATCAAAGTTATCTATTTTTTTCTTTTGTAATCTATTTGTATCCTTTGTTAAGAAAACATCTGCCTATTCCTGTGATGAAACTTGTACTATTGCTTCTCTTCTAATTTTTAAAATGGCATGATCCTTACTATTAAGGTCACATTCATTTTGAATTTATTGTGGAATATGTTGTTAGATGTTGGTCTAAGCCTAATTTTTGTTAGACTGTTTCCTGCTTTTTTTTTTCTGGCAGTTTTTATGAGATGAGAAGTTCTTTACTTAGTAATTTATGTTTTCTGGTTTATTGAACACTAAGTTATTAAGTTACATTGTTTCTGGTTTTCCCTATTTAGTCTGTTTTACTGATCTACTTCTCTATTTTTCAATAAATAAATTGTTTTGATGACTGCTGCTTTAATAATATAATCCAAAGTCTGGAAATATATTCCCTCTCTGTCTCCACCTTTTTTCATTATTTCCTTTGATATTTTAGATTTTTTTGTTTTTCCAAATAAATTTTTATTATTTGATCAAGTTTTGTAAGATATCCTTTTGATGGTTTGATTGGCATGGCATTAAAATTGTAAAAATAACTTCGGTAGCATTGTAATTTTTGTTATTATTAGCATGGTTCAGCTATGAACATTGACTTCCTCCAGCTATTTATGTTATCTTTTCTTTCTTTTCTTTTCTTTTTTTTTTTTGATTAGGCAGTTGGGGTTAAGTGACTTGCCTAGAGTCACACAGCTAGCTTTTATTTCTTTAAGGAGCACTTTGCAATTGAATCGATGCAAGAATTTTCTTTCCTGTGGTAGATTGATTCTTATATATTTTATGCATTTTGTAGTTATTTTGAATGAGGTTTCCCTTCCTATTATTGCTTCTTGGATTTTATTATATAGAAATGCTTTTGTTTTTTGTGGGTTGCCACTTTGAAGTTATTGTCTCAATATCTTTGCTTATTCCCCAAGATTTTCTAACAACCACCATGCCATGAGCAAGTAGGAATTTTTTTTATCCCCTTTACTGCTCTCTGATACTCATGGTTTCAACTATCATTTCTATGCAGATGCCCTTTAGATTTAATTGTCCAGCTCTAACCTCTCTGCTGACCTCCAATCTCTTATCTCCAAATGCGTTTTGGACAATTCATAATGGATATTCCATGGACATATTAAACTTAACATATCTAAAACTGAACTCATCTTTTCCCCAACCCTCCCCTCCTCTTAACTTCCCTGTTCCTGTGGAGGGTACCAGCATCCTTCCTGTCACTCAGGTGTCATCTTCATCTCCTTACTCTTATTCTCCATTCCAAATCAGTTGCCCAGTCTTATCATTACTACCTTTTATTTCTTGTATATGACTTCTGCCTTTCTCTGCTCTGATGTTTATATTACCCTGGTGCAGGCCCATATCACATGGTTGGTCTCCCTGCTTCAAGTTTCTCTTCACTCCAGTCTATCCTCCACTCATCTATCAAATTGATCTTTCTGAGGCATGAGTTTGATCATGTCACCCTCCTATTCATTCAATTCCCATGGCCCCTTATTATTCCTGAATCAAATATGAAATCTTCTGTTTGGCTTTTAAAGCCCTCTGTAACCTGACCCCTTCCTACCTTTCCAGTTTTCTTTCTCTTTATAACCTCACTCATATGCTTTCTGATCCAGAAACACTGGACTCCTTGTTATTCCTTGAAATAGACACTCTCATCTATCAACTGGGCATTGTATTTTTTTCTTTTTATAAATTTAAATTTTTGGGGGGGTTTTCAACACTTCTCTTGTTTTAAAATAATTTATTTTTAGTTTTCAACATTCACTTCCATAAGATTTTGAGTTTTAAAATTTTCCCACTTCCTCTCCTCTGCCCCAAGATGGCATGCAATATATTAAGCATATTTATAAATTAAATTTTTTAAAAATCAGCAAAAACTTACCCTCTCCTTTTCCCATTCCATCCTCCCTCAATTGAGAATGAACAAAAAGCAAATCCATACAAACATGTATAGTCAGTCAATAAGTATTTTTAAAGTGTCTTTTCTATGTAGTAGGCATTGTGCTAAGCAAAACAAATTTTTTCATTGGCCATTTCTAAAAAAAGTACATACAAGCATAGAGATAGATATATACACATGTATGTCTCATTCTGCATTTAAAATTTCTCACTCTTCTATCAGGAGGTTGGTAGCATGTTTAATTATTATTCCTTGGAAATTATAGTAAGTCATTTACATTGATTATAGTTCCTAAGTCTCTCAGAGTGGTTTGTCTCTACAGTATTGTCACTGTACAAATTTTTCTTCTAGTTCTGTTCACCTCACTCTATATTAGTTCATTCCTGCAAGTCTCTCTGGGTATCTCTGAAGCCATCCTCTTTATCATTTCTTACAGCAGAGCAGTGTTCCATAATATCCACATAGCATGGCAATTTCCCCAATTGATGGGCACACCTTCAGATTGCAATTCTTTGCTACCTCAAAAGGAGATATATTTTTGTATATCCTTAGAGTTTTGTTCTGCTTAGGACTCATTCCTCTCTTAATTTATCCTTTTTTCCCTTCTTCCCTCTCCCTCTTATTTCTATGTTGAATGAAATGTATTTCTGTACCCAATGTGTGTGTGTCTATGTTTTTCCCTCTTTTGACCCATTCTGAAGAGAGTGTCTGAGGCTAGATTTGAACTCAGAAAGATGAGTCCTCCTGATTTTAGGCCTGGCACTGTATCCAGTATATTATCTAGCTGCCCTAGAAAATTGACTCACTGTGATTTATTTCTTGAATTTCCCCACCAGGATTGGTCTGGGATTGGTCTGGTGCATTTTCTAGATCTGTTTGGAGGGTGGTTTTTTTTTTTTTTGGAAGTGGGCAGCAGAGGAGCTTACTGTAGTTCTTACTGATACTCAGCCATATTAGCTCCTGATTCTGGGCTTTTTTCACTTGCTGTTTTTCTGTGTTTGGAACTTTTTCTCCTTCCTCATCTCTGCCATCTCTGGCTTCCTTTAAGTTTGGGCCATAATTCTTCTTGCACGAAGCTTTTCCTTATCCTTTTCGGTGCTAGTGTTTTCTCTTTGACGATTATATCTAGTTTGTTTTGTTTATATCCTGTATATATCTTGCTTGTATATAGTTGTCTCCAGCACTAGACTGTAAGCTCCTTGAGAACTGTGTTTTACTTTTCTATATTTGAAGCACTTTGATCAGTGCTTGACACATAATAGGTGCTTAATAAATGCTTATTGACTTAGCTTTAATTTCTCTCTCTTGTCTTATTACTTTTGCTAGCATTTTTCCAGAGCTGTATAAAATGATTTTTAGGACACTGGACATCTTTACTTTACTCTTCTACTTACTGGAAAAGCTTCTAGTGCATCCTCGGAAAGCAAGCACTATTGCATTATTTTTCTAATAATTGAAATCTCAAAATTGAACGTATAATAGTGAGAGGTGATAGAGTGTTAGAAATGCTTTGCAAAAACTCCAATACTGCCTTCATTTCATCCATTTCAGGGCAGAGCTATAACAGTATTGAAGCAGTACAGAATTACTGAGTTATGACTGTTTTAGCCAGCAAAGAGTTAATTTTCCAGTTGACAGTTCTTCTCTGCCTGAGGGGGATTACCCTTTCAAAAGGGACTTTTCAGATTTATGTATCTTTGTGAACATTCTCAAGTCACCTTCTCACTCATTTCCTAGAATTTTGAAAGTTGGAAGAGACCTTAAAGCTCTCATTTTTATTTTTATTTCCCCCCAATTACATGTGAAAACAATTCTAACTTTTTTTCAAATTTTGACTCAAAAAGTATAAATTTAAAAGTACTTTATCAGGATTTTTCCCCCAGGGCAAGGAGAAAACTCAGATTTGAATTAATTTTTCTGTCACTACTTAGGGGGTTAAAACTTGAAGTCTAATTTTAACACATAATGGGATGACATTGACCATTTGATCATTTAACCTTTGCTGTTTCTTATAATCCTTGACCATATCATTGCTTTTATCCAGGGGTCGGGAAGAGGCCACACATGTGGCCCTTTAAGTCCTCAAGTGCAGCCCTTTGACTGAATCCATACTTCACAGAACAGATCTCCTTAAAAGGATTTGTTCTGTAAAACTTGGACTCAGTCAAAAGGCCACTCTAGGACCTAGAAGGCCACATGTAGCCTAGAGGTAGAAGGTTCCCCACCCTTGCTCATCTTGGATCTTCTACTTTGACCCTAGTCAATCCTTTTTTTTTTCTATCTCTTTTCTTTTCCCTTCTATCTTAAGAGCCTAACATTTAAGGAACAGTACACTATGGTTGCAGCCAGCTTTTCCAGACTTACATCACATTATTTCCATTCATGGACTCTATATTCTATTTACACTGACCAACTTGCTGTTCTTCTAACGTTGCCAATATTTTGTATCTCCATATGCTCCCCTCTCCCAACTCTTTTTCTCTGACGTTCTTATTTGTGCCCCTATAATATATTCTCTCCCTCTTTCTGTTGAGGTTTAGGGGTGCTGGAACCCCAAAATCACGACAAGCACATCCTGCTGAAATGAGTTTGACCCAAGCCTTCTTTCAGCCAAAGACAAGGTTTATTAGAACATCTGTCAGGGTGGGTGAGATTTAAAGACACTGCCATATTGGTCAGACTCAAGGAATCTGAACATTTGTGAGCTTTGGCTAGATTATAAGAATCTTGGCCCTTGGCTAAGTTCTTAAGAAGGCTGAGTACCTTAATGGAGACAAGATGGACCTTAAAAACAGAAAGACTGTGGGAGGGATCTAGGAGTGGCTAAGTAGTTTGGGGTGACTGGTTTAAGGAGGATCTGGATGGGAGTAGCCAGGTAGCTGGAATGAACAGAAAGCTAGGGACCTGGACCAATTGGCTAAGGGAGAATGGAGTCTAGATAGGATTAAGGGTGAGAAGTAGCCGGGGCAATAAGGAGGTAACAGAACAGAATTGGGAGATTGGGTGTAGCCACAATGAAAAGCTAGTTGAGTGGATTACAGCCTCAGGCAAATGCCAGGGATTTGGGAAAGTCCAGGATTTTTCTTTTTGGGGTCCAGATCCCATCCCCATTATTTTCACCTCTTTGAATCCTTAACTTCGAGTCATGGTTCAAGTACCATTTCCTAGGGGAAACCTTTCCTGATAACTCTACTTAATACTCTTTTCTTCCTTGTCTTATTTTTCGTTAGTAGTTTTGCTTGGACTGTTACTTCTAAAGACATAGCCTTTGCTAGTCAGGCTGGTTTTGTAATGCTTTGTAAACTAGGGTGTATTCATTCATCCCTCTATCCTTGCCTATATTTCATTTGCCTGAAATATCCTTCTTCAGCTATCTAAATCACATGCATCCTTCAAGCTTAAATTTTACTTTCTTGGAACTCCAGACATGCTTTTCTATGGACTAATATAGTCTTTGTCTTTACCAATCAATTTTACACTATTACATTGGTTTTTTCCCCCCCCCAGTTTTCCATTGTGCTTGTCATGTCTCCTCTACTGTCTCATAATCTCAGTGAAGAGATTATGATTCCTTTATAACCTCATAGTGCTTAGCATAATGTTTAACTAAAATAAAATGTTTTTCAATAAATGTTTATTGACTGTCATTAATTCAGAATTGAAAATGAGGTGGTAGTGTTTTAGTCTTCACAAACTCAGCTTGGTGCCCATATAAAAAAGAGAAAAACAAATGGATTGGCCACTCGGCCTGAATAACCTGATCAGGACAGCTAGCCTGGGTTGAATTGAATTCTCTTTAACTTCCTTTTTTGATATGCACACAATGTCAAGAGATTGTGAGAAGTCCCAAGCACTTTCCATGAACTCCTGGGAGGACATGGACACATGTTGCACAGAATGGGAAGGCATTGGATGGGTTGCAATCTTCTGACCAAGCATTGTGCTAAGCTCTGGTGATAAAAAAAGATGAAAAGAGCCCCTGTCCTCAAAGAGCTCACAGTCTAAAGGTGGAGGTGACATATGAACAAGATTTATATAGGATTATTTGGAGGTAATCTCTGAGGGAAGGCACAAGCATTAAGAGAGACAGAAAAGTCTGGAGGAAATATCTTGAATGAAATCAAAGATTCATTTACATATTTAATGCCACTAACGAATGAATTCTAGGTAGTTGAATTTCTTGGGTGGGTATATATCTCCTTTAAACACAAAACATTTACATAACTAATTTGAATAGTTTTTTTTGGGGGGAATTCTAAAATCTATCTTAGTACCACCCTGTTTTCTTAAACAGTATTGTATTAGACAAGATCCTCTTGAACAGAGAAAAAAATATATAGGTAAACTCTACTGAAAAAAAAAAGTACTGATAGGTTGAATTCAAGTTTTCTATGAGCTACATTTTGAGAAAAAGTCATGGCCTGTGTTGAGACCAATACGTTTAAAACAATGTCACTTTTTCTTTAGTTGTATTTTATTGTAGTGTTTTTGTTTTTTCTTTAGGGCTATCGAGAATGTTCTGTGTTTGTTCCTAAGACAAAATGAACCTTTGAAAGTGAACTCTTGAAAATGAAAAATGAAACACAAAATGCTTTTGTGTTTGTGTCTTTTTTGTAGGTTTTTTGGGTTGCTTTTGTAAATCAGCTGTGATTTCTTGTTTCTTTCATTGTGTTTGCCTATAGTACCCTTTTTGCCCTCTTCTTATTTGCTCTCTAATCTGCTTTGTGTTGGTAAATTGGTACCTAAAGTTGTTAAAGGCATGGGGTCAAAGGAAGGTTTTTTTCAAGATAATGGAAATAGTGGAAACCTGCCGACAGCTAAAACTTAGCCAGATTTTTTTTGCTAAGGAATTCCCTTGGGAGCCTGCAATTTCATTGATAGAAATAGATATAAAAAACCTAAAAGACTATTTCTTCTTATGGCATATAGTCTTATTTTCTTAAAATACCTGACTTGCTTGCTTTTTTGGTTCTCCTCAGCACTTGCTTTTCTCTCAGAAGAAGCTCTTTGGTTCTTTACTAGCGGTGAATATTTTTTCCCTCCACATTTTTTGACATCTGGTATCTCATACAAAGAAAAGTCCTTCTACTGCTTTAAGTAGACTTGTGAGCTATAGTTTGGGACTGGGCTTCTGGGCCACTTTGAATCAGATTGCTCTGATAATTTACTGATGGATGGTGAGGATCATAGATTTAAAGTTGAAAGGGATTTTAGAGGTCATCTAGTCATCCTTATTTCACAGAAGAGGAAACAGGCCCAGAGAGAAATGACTTGCCCCAGGTTACACAGAAGGGGCTAAGCTGGGATTCTCATTGGGATCCTTTAGCTCCAAATTCAGCATTGATGTGACTCTGAGGGAAGAGAAAATGTGCTACTTTTTACCTAATTGTTTTTCTTTAGTCATCACAATGTTATGCCTCGCCCTAGTAACAGAACTATTTCCCTGTAGAAATATTTCAGAAAGCAATGGATTTTCTCAGCTTTGGCCTTAACATGCAATTGATAGCATATTTTCAGAAACATTCACAATTAGTTATTGTGAAAATTGTATGTTATTGTATGTATTGTAAAAAAGCAAACAAAAACAATTTTAAGTAAACACAAATATTCCAAATAGTCTCCATTTTAGAAATGGATTGAATGCTGTTACTTAAAAAAATCTGTAAATGATTTGAAAAACCCATTGCTTCTACTCCTGAACTTTTTTTTTTTTTAGCTAGGCAATGGAGTTAAGTGATTTGCCCAGGGTCACACAGCTAGTAAGTGTTATGCATCTGAGTCTGGATTTGAACTCAGGTCCTCCTAACTCCAGGGCCAGTGTTCTATCCACTGGGCCACCTACCTGCCCCTACTCCTAAACTTTTCAATGGTATATGTTTTGCCCTCTATATTTTCTTCCTCTTCTAAATGTTGAGTTAGAAGCCCAGAGAGAGCTGTTAGCTCATTGGTTAGCTCAGTGTTATAGTGGTCAGTGAGGGTGTTCTTGTGTGGTTATTTAGTAATTATGGTTTAAAAAAATTTTCTTTTCATGTTAAATAGGAACTCTTCCTCTTTGGTGTTCACATTCACATTATGATGTGAATTTTTTTTTGAGCCAAGGAATGTATACAGTAGTGATTAAAATTTGATTTTTAAGGGGCAGCTAGGTGGTGTAGTGGATAGAGCACCGGCCCTGCAGTCAGGAGGACCTGAGTTCAAATTCTACCTCAGACCAAACACTTGACACTTACTAGCTGTGTGGCCTTGGGCAAGTCACTTAACCCCAATTGCCTTAAACAAAAACAAAAATTTGATTTTTATCCATAAATTAGCTATTTTGTTAAAATATATTTTCCCCCGTGATTCTGTACTTGATGCTTTTACATAGAAGAATGATCTCCTGTAACCATATTAATATATATTAATATCTATTATCTAGCCTTCAAAGTGAGAAGATCACAGTCCTTATCTCACTTCTTTTTCCCTTATTTTATTTTTTATTTATATGTTTATATATTTATTATATTTATAAATATAAAATATATTTTATTTATCAAGTTTTATTGATGCCTTTTTTTCGTATCAGTCATTTCTGGAAATACTTTTACTTTCCCCTTCTTTTCCTAATTGGAGGGGAGCCTTTCTTTATAAGAAAGAAGAATAATTAAGCAAAAGTACCTAAGACGTTGACCACATCTGATAATGTATACAGTGGTCTGTCCTAGTATTCTCCCTCCTCTCTTCATTATCTTATCTCTTAATCATTATTGGTTTTTCAATTGATTGGAGTTTGGATTGGGGTTTGTCATCATTAATCCCCTGGAATTGGGGTGTGTCATTGCTCTGATTAGAGTTTCTAATTCTTGTAGTGTTGTTTGTCTTTTGTTTTGCTTTTGTTTTGGTGGTATATATTGTTCTCCTTGTTCAGATACTTCACTTTGTATCAGCTCATAAAAGTCTTTCTAGGTTTCTCTAAAAACATCCCCATCAGCATATCTTACTGCACAATAATATTTCATCACATTTGTATATAGTAATTTTTTATCCCTCAATTTATGGACACCCATCACATTCCCATTTGCTTCGTCAGAAGGAGCTACAGGGGCAGCTAGGTATCGTAGTAGATAGAGTACTGGCCCTGAAGTCAGCAGGACCTGAGTTCAAATCCAGCCTCAGACCAACCACTTGACACTTACTAGCTGTGTGACCCTGGGCAAGTCACTTAACCCCAATTGCCTGAAAATAAAAAAAAAAGGAGCTACAAATATTTTTATACACATTTAATTTTTGTTTTGCTTAGGCCTAATCCCTCTCTTAATTTTCTTCCTTTTCCTCCTTTCTCCCCTCTCCTTCTTGTTTTCCTGTTGGGAGAGATGTATTTTTGTATCCATCTCTGTGTGTGTGTGTGTGTGTGTGTGTGTGTGTGTGTGTGTATGTATGTATTCTTCCCTCTTTTGTCTGAGTTAGATGAGTGTGAGGTTCAAATGTCAGCTATTCCTCCCCCAATTCCTTTTTTCCTTTTTTGTATAGACTTCTACTTTTTTACTCTGATTATGTGATGTAACTTTCCTTAATCTTGCTTTCCTTCTCTACTGTCACCCCTTCTCCCCTCATCCCCCTCTCCCCCCCCAGTGTATTATTTTCCCTTCTCTTAGCGTTTTTCTCTTAAGATCAAGGCATAATAGAACTGCCTCCAAGGTTAGACTCCCCACTTTTCAAAAAAAGATTTAATTTATTTTTAGTTTTCAACAATCACTTCCATAAGCTTTTGAGTTTTAAATTTTCTTCCATTCTCTCCCAGCCTCCCTCCCCAGATGGCACATAGTCTGATATAGACTCTACATATACATTTCTATTAAACATTTTCACAGTAGTCACGTAAAGAAGAATTAGAACCAACAGGAGAAACCACAAGAAAGAAGAAACAAAACAAAACAGAAGGAAAGAAAAAAGAGCAAATAGTATGCTTCCATCTGCACTCAAACTCCATAGTTCTTTCTTTGGATGTGGATAGTATATTCCATTACAGTACTTTTGGAGATGTCTTAAATCCTTGCATTGCTGAGAAAAGCCAAGTCTATCAATGTTAATCATTGCACAATGTGGCTGTTACTGTGTATAACATAAACATTCTCCTGGTTCTGCTCACTTCACTCAGCATCAGTCCATACAAGTCTTTCCAGGTTTTTCTGAAGTCCACTTGCTCATCATTTCTTATAGCACAATAGTATTTCATTACATTCATATATTACAACTTGTTCAGCCATTCCCCAGTTGATGGGCATCCTCTCAATTTCCAATTCTTTGCCACCACAGAAAGAGCTGCTACAAATATTTTTGTACATATGTGTCCTTTTCCCATTTTTATGATCTCTTTGGGATACAGCCCAAGAAGTGCTATTGCTGGGTCAAAGAGTATGCACATTTCTGTAGCCCTTTGGGCATAGTTCCGAATTGCTCTCCAGAATGGTTGGATCATTTCACAACTCCACCAGCCATGCATTAGTGTTCCAATTTTCCCACATCTTCTGCAACATTTATAATTTTCCTGTTCCTGTTTTAATTAGACTCCCTTTAAGAAACCTGATGATGAGAGAGATTAAAGAGGGGCACATTTATCATCTCCCCGTATTAGAATATAAGCAGTTTATCCTTTTCTAAAATAAATTATCAGCTTGTTCATGTTTACCTTTTTGTGTTTTTCTTAACTCCTATGTTTGTTTCTACTCAGTTGTTGTCTTTCCATTTGGAATGCTTGGAAGTCCTCTGTTTTATTAAAAGTGCATTCTTTCCTCCTTCCTCCTCCTCCCCCCCAGAATTAGGCTTAGTTTTGCTGGGTAAGTTATTCTTGGCTATAATCCTATATCCATTGCCATTTGGAATATTGTATTCCAAGCTCATCGTGGTGGCTCCTAAATTATATGTGTTCCTCACTGTGGCTTCTCAGTACTTGAAGTCTTTCTTTCTGGCTGCTTACAGCATTTTTTCTTTGACTATATTGTAATATTCCTGGCCATTTTCATTTTGGGGTTTGTATCAGGAAGTTATCTGTGGATTCTTTCTATATTGCCCTCTGATTCTAAGAGATCTGGGCAATTTTCTCTTATGATCTCTTTTTTTTGTCATTTTTTTTGGGAATCATATTTTATTTTCCCAATTTCATGTGAAAGAAATTTTTAGCATTAGTTTTTAAAAATTTTGTGTTTCAAATTCTTTCCCTCCCTCCTTCCCTTCTCCCCGCATTGAGAAAGTAAGCAATTTGATAGTGATTATACAAGTCTAGTCATGCAAAACATTTCCATATTAGTCATGTTGTGAAAGAAAGCACAGATTCCCACCTACCCCCCTCCCCCAAAATGAAAAAATAAAGTGAAAAATAGTATGCTTCTATCTGCATTCAGGCTCCATCAGTTCTTTTTCTGGAGGTGGATAGCATTTTTCATTATGAGTCCTTTGGAATTGTCTTGGATTGTTGTATTGCTGAGACCAGCTAAGTCATTCACAGTTTATCATTATATAGTATTTCTGTTACTGTGTACAATGTTATGATGTACAATGTGTACAGCTTGTTCAGCCATTCCCCAATTGATGAACATATCAATTTCCAATTCTTTGTCACCACAAAAAAAAGTTGCTATATATATTTTTGTACAAAGAGGTTCTTCTGTTTTGGATGTCTTTGGGATGTAGACCTATTAGAGGTATTGCTTGATCAAAGGGTATGCCGTTTTATAGCCCTTTGGTCATGGTTCCAAATTTTCCTCCAGAATCATTAGACCATTTCACAGCTCCACCAACAATGCATTACTGTCCCAATTTTGCCATATCCCCTCCAACATTTATCATTTTCCTTTTCTGTCATATTAGCTAATCTGATAGGTGTGAGGTGGTATCTCAAGAGTTGTTCTAGTTTGCACTTCTCTAGTTGATAGTGATTTGGAGCATTTTTTTCATATAACTATAGATAACTTTGAAAACTGCCTATTCATGTCTTTTAACTATTTATCAATTGGGAAGTAATTTGATTTCTTACAAATTTGACACAGTTCCCTATATATTTGAGCAATGAGGCCTTGAGCAGAGACACTTGCTGTAAAAATTGTTTCCCAGCTTTCTGTTTTCCTTCTAATCTTGGTTGCATTGGTTTTGTTTGTGCAAAATCTTTTTATCAGTTTTATCCATTTCACATCTCGGTAATGCTCTCTAATCTCTTGTTTGGTCATAAATTCTTCCTTTTTCCATAGATCTGACTGGTAAACTATTCTTTGGTTTCCTAATTTGGTTATGTCTAAGTCATGCACCCACTTTAACCATATCTTGGTATATGGTATAAGATGTTGGTCTATACCTAGTTACTGCCATGCCATTTTCCAGTTTTCTCTGAAGTCTTTGTTAAATAGTGAGTTCTTGTCCCAGAAACTTAGGTCTTTGGGTTTATCAAACACTAGATTAGTATAGTCATTTACTGTGTTTTGTGTACCTAATCAATTTTACTGATCCACCACTCTTGTTTCTTAGCCAATATGGATTGTTTTGATGATTACAGTTTGAGATTTGGTGCATCTAGGCTACCCTCCTTCACATTTTTTTTCATTAATTCCCTTGATATTTTTGACTTTTTGTTCTTCCAGGTGAATTTTGTTATTTTTTCTAGCATTGTAAAATATTTTTTTCGTAGTTTGATTGGTATGTTAATGAATAAGTAAATTAATTTAAGTAGAATTGTCATTTTTCTTGTATTGGCTTATTATATTGATATTTTTACAGTTGTTTAGATCTGACTTTATTTGTATGAAAAGTGTTTTCTTATAATCTCTTGAAGTATGTCTAGGCCTCATTTGATCATGACATTTAGGTAGTTGAAGGATTCTTGAAGTTTTTTCTTTATAAGTTCCAGTTCAGTTGTTTTTTCTGCCTTACATTTCTTCTGTTCCACATCACCTCCTCTCCCCAGTCTTTTGATTTTGTTTTGGTATGTCTTGTCTCATTGGCTTATATCTGTTCCACTCTGATTTTGGAGGAGTTTGTTGATTGAGCATGGTTTTATACCTCTTGTAACAAATAGTGTAGTATCTTTACATTTTTTCCCCTTCTATAGCTCTCATTTCTTTTGCAATATTCTTCCTATACTGTGCTCTCATGTTATTTACAAAAACATTTTAAAACTTTTTTTTTAATTCTTGCTTTATTTTGTCTGGAATTCTAGTTGAATTTGTTCCCAAACTATGTTTTTCTTTGAGACTTTTTAGATGTTTTGGTGTTATAATCTTCTGTGTTTGTGTCTGTGACGTTTAAAAAGTTTGAGAGATATAATTTTTGGATAATTAATCATTTTATTAATCATGCTAACAATAATTAATAAAAGGGGTCAGTGACACTCTGGAATGCCAGAGACCCCTCATGGAACCCACTCAAGGCTTATATGCCCTTGGAAGAGTGAGTGTTCCTGAGGGTGGCAGTGGACCTTGATTAATAAGTAATGAGAGAATATTATAATGAGAGGTGGATGTATTCTAATGAGGGGCTAGGGGAAATGACTTTGATCATGTCATTTACTTCCAAATCACAAGCAGTTCTCAAACCTGAGTAGAACACAATGAGCTTCCCTGGGGTCTGAACAAGATTGAGGAGAAAGTTAATCCAATCTTGTTATCAGAGATGTCCTTCATATGCTGGCTTGGCCTAATAAGATTTCACAGGAGATAAATCCTGTGTCTCCCCCATGTTAACAATGTTATTTAATAATGATTTCTGGCATGTCTCTAGCATCTCTGCCACCATAATAGCTTTTGATGGTGAGATTATTACTATTATTTTAATCGCTTACTCTTCTAGCCTGTCTCCTGACCTTGGTCTTGACTTTAGGGTGGGGTTCTAACTTCTGGAGGGAAATTCTAGTGTTGTTTAGGCTGGTCTTGCTCGCTGCTTTCTTGCATTAAAATACTAGAACATTCTTTATATCTCTTGAACATACCTTCTTCTCTCCTGATACCGACATCAGTCTGGCATAGGCCCTCATCACTTCATGCCTGGACTATTGAAATAGTCTACTGGTGGGTTCTCTGCCTCAAATCTCTTCCCCACTCTGGTCCATCTTCCGTTTAGCTATATAAGTAATCTTCCTCTTCCTAAAGTGCAGATCTGGCCATGTAATGCTCACTTCCACCTGCCCTGATTCTTCCTCTTTGTAGTGCTTTCCTCCTACTTGTATTTTGTTGTTCAGTCATTTCAGTTGTGTCTCAATCTTCAAGACCCTATTTGAGGTTTTCTTGGCAAAGATGCTAGAGTGGTTTGCCATTTCCTTCTCCAGCTCATTTTATAGATGAGGAAACTGAGGCAAACAGGCATGAGTGATTTGCCCAGGATAACACAGCTCGTAAGAGACCAGATTTGAATTCTGATTTTGAGTTCAACCCTGGTCACTGTGTGACTTAGCTGCCTATACTTTTATTTACTTCATATGTATTTTGTAGTTACTTCTCTATGTATTCATATTGTTTGTGAGCATGGCCAATTCTTGGAAATTTGAGTAAACTGAAATTGGTGGTAATGAAAAGGAATTAGAATGTGTTGTATACAGATACTTACAAAAGGGCATTCCCAGGCCTAGCATACATGTTGTATAAGGGAATGAGCATTGTCTTTGGAGTTAGGGGAGCTGGGTTCAAGTTTTACCAGACACTGCCTGTGTGACTTTGGTTAAGTCACTGAAGCACTCTTTAAAGAGAGGGGTTTAGGGGCAGCTAGGTGGTGCGGTGGATAGAGCACCAGCCCTGAAGTCAGGATTACCTGAGTTCAAATCCAGCCTCAGACCAAACATTTGACATTTACTAGCTGTGTGACCCTGGGCAAGTCACTTAACCTCAATTGCCTAAAAATAAAAAAAAGAAAAAAAAAGAACTACCTGTTCTTATACTTAAAAAAAGGAAGGGTTTAGAATAAATGTCCCCTGAGGTCTTATGCAGATCTAGTTTTATCCTTTCATGTTCTGCAATACTTTGGATACATTCTGGAGACATCATCCTGTGTTAGGAAGACTTGGCCCTCCTTGTCAGGGGATGGGCCTGCCACAAACTAGCAGTGTGTGGACAGTCATTTCACTTCTGGATTTTCGTTTCCTTTGGGAGTATGCCTATCTTTATTCATGTACGTAATCATTCCTTTTTTTTTCCAGGTAGCATTTTTACAACTTAATCCAAGCAGTCATGAGGCTATCTTCTTGAGGACCTAAAACTATAAAAATTATGATTCAGAGGTTAACTTGGCAAAGAGGGACATTTGTGTTTCTTAGGTGGGCACTAGTGCTTTACTCCTTCCTTTCCTTCATCAAGTGGTTGAAGTGCTTCCAAAGGTTTTCTTTTCATTACCCACCTCTAGTCTCTCTTGCATCTAAGCACTGTGGTCCCTGCTTTTTCTCTTGGTTATTGCTTTGCTTGGACTTCAACCTCCTTCCACATTCAGAAAATGAGATACAGCTGTTGAACTAGGCCATAGTCTATCTTTCTACAATTTTTGCTTTGTCTCCAGAGAAGGGGAATCAGTCTTATCTGTGTGGGGAGCTACTGAGCTTTCTTTGTTCTCTATCCTCTTCTAGTTACTATTTCTTGTTTACCCCAGAGTTTGGAGAACCATTTGCTTTTTAGTTTAACAGTGATGTGAATCATGGTGAAATGTTGTAAGAACTACTAGCGAACCCACAAAACCGTGTAGTAGTAGTGAGATTTCACCTTTCAGTGAGCCAGAGAGGGACTGAAGGAATTCTGAAGGGTTTTGGCCTTTTTCACAAAGCCACCTCTGCTGTAGTTGACAGCAGGAATAAATAAATGAATGAAAAAGCATTTATTAAGCACTTCCTTTGTGCTTAGCACTGTGCTAAACTTAGAGGGTATGACTACATAAGCAAGATGTTCACTACCCTCAAAAAACTCACATTTTATTTTTCTAATTAATTTTTAGTTTTCAACATTAACTTCACAAGATTTTGAGTTCCAATTTTTCTCACTCTCTCCCCTCCCCCTCCCCTTCCCTCCATCCCAAGACACGTGCATTTTGCATACCCTTTCCCTCGATCTGCCCTCCCTTCTATCACATGCCCTCCCCTCCTTATCCCCTTCTCTTCTATTTTCCTGTAGGGCAGGATAGATTCCTGTACCCCTTTGCTTGCATATCTTATTTACCAGTTGCATGTAAAAACAATTTTTAACATTCGTTTTAAAACTTTGAGTTCCAAATTCTCTCCCTTCATCCCTCCCTACCCACTCTTATTGAGAGGGCAAGCAATCAATATAGGTTGTACATGTGTAGTCATGCAAAATGCTTCCATAATAGTCATGTTGGTAAAGACTAACTATATTTCCCTCCATCCCATCCTATCCCCCCTCCCTCATTTATTCTATTCTCTCTCCTTTGACTCTGCACCTCCTCAAAAGTGTTTGCTTCTGATTATCCCCTCCCTGAATCAGCCCTATCATCCTCCCCTCTCTTATTCCCTTCCCCCATATTTTCCTGTAGGGTAAGGTAGATAGTGTGTATGTTATTCCCTCCTTAAGCCAAATCAGATGAGAGTAAGATTCACTCATTCCCTCTTACCTCCTCCCTCCTCCCCTCCACTGTAAAAGCTTTTTCTTGCCTCTTTTATGTGAGCTAATTTACCCCATTCTACGTCTCCCTTTCTCCTTCTCCCAGTACAATTTTCTCTCACCCCTTAATTTTATTTTTTAGATATCATCCCTTCATATTCAACTCAGCTTGTGCCCTCTGTGTATATGTACCCTCCAGCTACCCTAATACTGAGAAAGGTCTCATGAGTCACAAATATTATTTTTCCATGTAGGAATTTAAACAGTTCAACTTTACTAAGTCCCTTATGATTTCTCTTTCTTGTTTACCTCTTCATACTTCTCTTGAGTCTTATATTTGAAAGTCAGTTTTTCTATTCAGTTCTGGTCTTCTCATCAAGAATGCTTGAAAGTCTTCTATTTCATTGAATGTCCGTTTTTCCCCCTGAAGGATTATACTCAGTATTGCTGGGTAGGTGATTTTTGGCTGTAATCCTATCTCCATTGCCCTCCGGAATATCATTTTCTAAGTCCTGTCATCCCTTGATATAGTAGCTGCTAAATCTTGTGTTATCCTGATTGTGTTTCCACAATACTTAAATTGTTTCTTTCTGGCTGCTTGCAATATTTTCTCTTTTGACCTGGGAAGTCTGGAATTTGGGTGTAATATTCCTAGGAGTTTTCCTTTTGAGATCTCTTTCAGGAGGTGATCAGTGGATTCTTTTAATTTCTATTTGACCCTCTAGTTCTAGAATATCAGGGCAGTTTTCCTTGATAATTTCTTGAAAGATGATGTTTAGGTTCTGTTTTTGATTATGGCTTTCAGGTTGTCCAATAATTTTAAAATTATCTCTCCTGGATCTGTTTTCCAGGTCAGTTGTTTTTCCAGTGAGATATTTCCCTTTGTTTTCTGTTTTTTCATTCTTTTGGTTTTGATTTCTCATAGAGTCATTAGCTTTAATTTGCTCCATTCTAATTTTTATGGAATTATTTTCATCAGTGAGCTTTCGGACCTTCTTTTCCATTTGGCCAATTCTGCTTCTTAAGGCATTCTTCTCCTCATTGGCTTTTTGGACCTCTTTTGCCATTTAGGTTAGTCTATTTTTTAAGGTGTTATTTTCTTTGGTATTTTTTAGGTCTCTTTTAGCAGGCTGTTGACTTGTTTTTCATGATTTTCTTGCATCGTTCTCATTTCTCTTCCCAGTTTTCCCTCTACTTCTCTTACTTGCTTTTCAGAGTCCTTTTAGAGCTCTTCCACGGCCTGAGATCAATTCACATTTTCCTTGGAGCCTTTGGATGTAGGAGCTTTGACTTTGTTGTCTTCTTCTGGTTGTATGTTTTGATCTTTGTCACCAAAGTAAGATTCTGTAGTCTGAGTTTTTTTCCTCTGTTTTCTCATGTTCCCAGCCAATTATTTTGATGACTTTTTAACTCTTTGTTAAGGTAGGGCTCTGCTTCCAGTGTGGAGAGTGTGTTGTCCCAAGCTTTAGGGGTTTTGTGCAGCTGTTTTCAAAGGTACTTTTAGGGACGTGTAAATTTTCAGTTCTTCCAAGGTGGTATGATCCAAGGAGAGGTGTTTACTCCTTTCCTGGCCTGTGCTCTAGTCTGTGAGTGACCACAAGCACTCTTTTCTGCCTTGGAACTGTGAGGACGGTTCCCTCTTTACTGCAGCCACACGCTCCACCATGACGTGCTCCTCCTGGCCCCAGGACCGACACCCAGGACAGTGACCCAGATCCAAGCATGGGAAAAACAAGAGAATGCTGCCTTAGTGCCAACAAAGAGACCCCTGCAGTCCCTTTCTGATCAGCCGCTAGATCCTCCCACCGTCTGTGGACTGAGAGCTCTGGAAGGAACCACTGCCACTGTGGCCACCACCCTGTGGCTGCGCTAGGGCCAGGGTTGGGCCACACTCCTCTCTCACCAAGGTCTGACAGACCTTTCCCACTGACTTTCTAAGTTGTCTTTAGTGTTTGTGGGTTGAGAAGTCTGGAAACTTCCACTGCTGCCCGTGATTCAGTCCCTTGATGCCTGTTGCGGGTTTGCTCAGGCCCCATATTTGCCTGTGTGGCCCACGCTGAACTGTGTTCTTCTTCCAGACCAGCGCAACAGACCTTTCCCAGCAGCCATCCAGGTTTTCTTGGGCTGGAAATTTGTTTCGTTTTCTTTTTGTGGGTTCTGCTGCTCTAGAATTTAGTCATTTTTTACAGGTATTTGGAGGCATTTGGGGGAGAACTCAAGTCACTGCTTTTACTCTGCCTTCTTGGCTCGAGCTTACATTTTAATAGAGGAAGACAGCATATATAAAGGTTGCCAGGGATGGATGTTTTGCTTTGGAAAGTAACAGAGATGGTGAATGGAGCCATAGGAGAGTTGATTAAAATGCTCTTCCCAGTAATATTGGTAATATTGCTTTGATTATTGTTCCCAGAGGAAGAGGTGAAAAGGAGGACGAGGGGAGACATGGCAAACAGTAGGATGTGTGGCAACAAGATTGCTAGAGTAGAATTTGAAGCATATCTGAGGAAGTGAGTATGTTAGGTTCTCTTGTTATGTAAATTCTCATGAACCCAGTAGCAGGATGGCTTGGGCCCCAGAGCAGGAGTTCCAGAGCTGAATAGGTTAATTCCCCTTCGTAGGTCCAGTGGGCAGATGGTAAGATTCAGTTTATCTTTGAGAGTGGCCAAAGGAAAGCTGGAGAGCATGGGGAAGCCATGTGGTAAAGAAGGAATGACTCACAACCTTGCAGCTTTCCTGTCTCCCCAAAATGTTAAAATAAGTTAAAATGATAATATATATTCTTTTCTTTCCTTTGTTGCCTTGCCAGTATCAGCTCAACCATAAGGAAGTTGGCTAGTCAGTCATTGAAATGCAGTTAGAAATTTGTTGTATTTCTGTAATGTTAGGATAGGAAAGAGAACAATATTTATTAAGTGTCTGCTATATGCCAGATACTGTGTTATGTGCTTTTACAAATATCCCGTTTGACCTTCACAACAACCTTGTATGGTAGTGCTGCTGTTATTCTCATTTCACAATTGAGGTAACTGGTCAGACAGATGTCAAATGGCTTGCCAAGGGTCACATAGCTCATACATGTCTGCAATTGGATTTTAACTAGGTGTTTTTGATGGCAGGCCCAGCACTCTCTCCACTTTGCTACCTAGAACCTGAACTTTTGATTTCATTAATCTAGGGAAATCTCTGATGAGGAAATTTGTCTATTTCAGGTTGTTACCTTCTCTGTAACTTACAGCATTGATGTCAAACTCACTTGCATTCTTAGAGAATTGCCTAGAGAACTGAGAAGTTAAGTGACTTGCCCAGGGTCACTCAAGCCAGTATGTGTCAGACAGAACTTCAGCCTATAATTCCTTTTTAGCTTCTAGGCCTGCTTTCTATCCAAGTTAGACCAAGTTAACAAAGCATTTATTAATGTTCTGTGATAGGCACTATTCTAAGTGCTGGGGATACAAAGATAGGCAAAAAACAATCCTTGTGCTCAAGGGCCTTAGTTTAATGCAGGCCTGCACAACCTGCACCCTGTCAAAGGATGTTGGGAAAAAAATGTAGAAGAAAACATCCTCTATATTTTTCATGGGCTGCCTGAAAACCTTTGCCCCTGACCATAGATTGTGCAGGTCTGGTCTAATGGGTAGGGGGCATGCAAAGACTTTGGGCAAGCAAAATATGTTTAGGGTAAATTGGAAATAATCAGCTAGAGGAATGGAACTAGCATTAAGGAAGACTAGGAAAGGTTTCTTGTAGAAGATGAGATTTTAGCTGGGATTTGAAGGACGCCAGGAGAGACAGGAGCTGGAGGTGGGTAGGAAGACCATTCCAGGCATGAGAGACAGATAGTCAGTGAAAAAGCACGGAGTCTGAAGAAAGAGTTTCTAGTTCAAGAAGCAGCAAGGAAGCTTGTGTCACTGAATTGCAGAATACATGGGGCAGATAGAAGGGGAGCAGGTTATGAAGGGCTTTGAATGCCAAACAGAGCACTTTGTATGTGATCCTGGAGGTAATAGGGAGCTACTGAAGTTTACTGAATAAGGCAGTGAAATGATCAGATCTGCATTTTAGACAGATCATTTTGACAGGTGAGTCACTTTGCCTTGCTATATCCATTAAGAATGGGATACAGAGATGAACAAGATGATGTTATCTGTTTTCAAGAAGCTAATGGTTATACAATATTAAATGCTTTTTCAATCTCAGTCAAATCAGTCAATTGTGTTCATTTCTGCCATTTCTAAACTGTGCTGTCTTTTCTCTGACCATCATCCTACCTCCTAATGAAAACTTAGCTTGAATTTTTCCTTTTGTTGAAATCTGAGCCACTGTCTGGATATATTTCTTGGCCATTTCCAAACCACGCTTGAGCTCTTCCTCTTTCAGTCTCCCTTTATGTGTTGTCTTCCCTCATTTAGAAGGTAAGGTTGTGCTGTGAATTGGTCCAGCCATTTTGGAAAGCAATTTGGAAACTTTGTCCCCAAAGTTACTAAGCTGCGTATCCTTTGACTCAGTGGTACCTATATTAAAGATTAACAAAAAAGGGAGAATTCCCTCCCCTCCCCATATATACTAAAAGATTTAGGGTAGCAATTTTTGTAGTGGCAAAGAACAGGAAAATAAGGGGATGCCCATCAGTTAAGGAATGGCTGAACAGATTATGGTATATATGAATGGAATGGAATACTCCTAAGCTGTAAGAAGATGATGAGAGCCACAGTTTCAGAAAAATATGGGGAAGAATTGATTATATGAACTGATGCTGATTTGTTGAGCAGAACCATGATAACAGCTTAGACGATAATAGCATTGTTGATGACAGTTTTCATAAACTTAAGAACCCAGAACTTTGAGTGAATGAATTTATTTAGTGTTGAATATGTGCCAACCATTGTGCTTGGTTAATAGAGATATAAAGGCATTCTCTGCTCTTAATTCAAGGAAATTACATTCCGCGTGGGGGCAGAGAAGGGCACGGTTTGGTTTGGTTTGGTTTGAAGAGAATATATACTGGAAAAGAAGTGTTTTGTGTTTTGTGAAGACTGGAAGATGGTGAGTAGCACTATAGGGCAGTCCTGGCAGTGATAGTTGTGATTTGATTAGCTGGATGAAGAGGAGGCTACATAGTCTCTGGGTGGTGCAGAGTTTTAGGATTTCTAGGCATGATCTGTTTAGGTCCATTTTGTAGGGTGGAGAGATGCAATGGTAGATGGTGTCAGGAAAATGGCTTTTTGCAGAATGGATTACAGTAGGAAGAAAGAGGGAGAAAGACAAATCAGGAGGACATTGAAGTAGTCCAGTGAGTAGCTATAGGATCCTGAACCTAAGGGTGGTTATTTGAGGAGTAAAGAGGGGACAGATTTAAGCATTGTTTCGGAGGTAGGCAAGATTTGACAGCTGATTGTTCAAGTGGGATGAGTGAGGGTGATGAGGCTGGGATGATACCACAGTAAAGATTCAGGGAGACCAAAAGATGGAGATGGCTTTGATAGCAACTGGGCTGTGGGGGAAAGTTATTAAGTTTTATTTTGGACATGATCCAGTTTGAAATGGTGGTGGCATGGAACTGATGTTCAGGGGAGAGACTAGAGCTTATTGAGGTTGTATGGTGTAAAAATGTTGGGAGATTGAGATTTCCAAGGTGCATCAGCTCAGACTGTGGGTCTGGTGACCTTGCACTAGTTTTTTCTTTTTTAGGGTAAATTTTATTTCATTTTTTCCTCACTCATATGTAAAATTAATATTTAGCATTCACTTTTTAAAAATTTTGAATTCCAAACTCTACCTTCTTGAGAAGGCAAGCTGTTTGCTATAGATTATACATGTGCAGTTGTGCAAAATATATTTCCATATTAGCCCTATTCTTGAACTAGTTTCAGCAGTCCCTTAAACAGCTGTGTGAGTCCTTTAACTTCTATGGGTACTTTAGTTTTTCATTTATGAAAAAAAGTGTAAATAGATAATTAGCAATTGTATTGGAAAACTTCAATTTTAAATATTTTCTTGATTTATAATGAATTAATTCAGCCAACATTAGCTGCTTGCCCTATGGTTGCACCTGAGGAGATTGAAAATTTAGATAAAACACAATCAAGCCTTTAGGGAACAGTCTAGTTGAGGGAAAAAAAAACCCAAAAAGCAAAACTAAAACCTGATATAACCAACTTAGAAAGGTGTTTTGGAAACTAAGTTTCTTTTAAAAAATCTTAAGTTCATGTTTGTTTTGCTAAGAAATTGTTTTGCTAATTTAGAAAGTGCTGTAGAAAACAGAAAGGAAAAGGTAATTATCGTAGGTTAGATGAGACAACAGAAATAACTTTTAAAAAATACACTTTTGTCTTTTGCCTGGAAAAATAAATAGGAAGTTGATTTTTGGTTTATTTCACCCAAAAAAAGATACTAGTCTTTATAAGCCTCCCCCCAAAACACACACACACACACACACACACACACACACACACACGCAAAACAAGCAAACACAAAACCCTATTTCTAGTAAAGCTTTATTTTCCTAGGATCTTGCATCCTTATGCACCAGGTTGGTCCTTTTGCTGAGGATGAGCCACTTTTGTGGTTGTGTTACCATGGTAACTGCCTTCCAAGTGCTGCCTCAAGGTCACTCATCAGTCATAGCCTAGAGTGCTTGGATTTTGTTAAAAAGAAAAATATCAACGCCCAACAGATAAAATGCAATTAATGATCATTTTGTTGTGTTAATCAATCAATTCCAGTAAAATGGCACTTAAGATAATATGAATAAAAGGAACTACTTAAATGCAATTTATTTATTGTTACTGTTGATAAACTATATTATCTTTGAATACAGAAATTCTGTGTAGTACTTAGATAGCTTTATGTTGTATATAAAGTATTCCATATCTATAGACTTAAAATAAATATTATAATAATTTGATTTCACTTCAACTTTTTCCTGTTTTAAAGGAGGTTATTTTATTTTCCTGTGCATCTGTTGGCTTCCAAACTGTCAGCCTTTTTATGTTGACCTTTTTTTAAGTATAAGGAAAGACTTCTGACTTCTGATGTTTTTCTTTTTTAGGAAGTATATCTATATATTGCTAGTGGGACTACTCTTTGCATGTAACAGCACATTTAATGTTGCAAATCCTATTTTCTGTGGTGTTTGCGCACAGTAGTACACTCTTAGTAATGTTGAATTCTTCAATTTAATTTTAATTTTTTTCCTTGTTTATATGAATTGCTTCCTACAGTATGTTTTCTCTACCTTTTGAAATTGTATTTTTCACATGTAGATCTTTATTCAAGACCTGGTGGCTAAACAAAGGTTTGAGTTTGCTGTTTAACATGTTTGGCCATAAACTAGTTTGCAGTATAGTAGGGTATGAAAACAAATTTCTTTGTGGCAGTCTGCCTTACATCTTTCATTCCAGAGAGAGAAGAAATGAAATGTATGCACCTGTAGTTAGATAGCAGGTGAATTTGAAAGAGGCAGAGAAAGTCATCTTTTTGGGAAGGGTGGTATCAGTGAAACAAAAATAATTTGTCCTTGTTCAGAGGTTGTTACATTTAGTATTCTAGAAAATTTGGTCCTTTAGCTAATGAGACTCTAACTAGTTCTCCTTTCCCTGGAGGGAAGGAAAGAATTGGTTCTTTCATAAAGCTAAACTGGTTCATCTCTTTTCCTGCAGAGCAGACACCTTTGCATTGTCTGTTAAAGAAATTTTACATGCTTGAAATTTCAATGAATCTAGAGAGCCTTGGTTAACATGCCTGGTAGTGTAGCTAGTGTCTATGTTTCATATAAACATATTGATAAGCTAAATGTGTCAACTGATGTTTCTGCTAATTCATCTGGAAAAAGAAACTTTTAAATTGTAAGGCACAATATCAAGTTATATGACTTCCTCCTGAATTGTTTCCTTGAATTCCCCCATATATTAGTCGGAATAGTTTAGAAAATAAGTGGTGGCTGATTAAAAAATAATTTGTTTTTATAATGGATTTGCCTCTTTAGTTGTATTTCCTTAGGCAAATGTTAATGGATTCTTATTCCCTGTGCATACATGTTAGCTGAAGGGGAAGCTGGGAAGTGTGGGCAAGTGTTCTTGAGATTTAAAATGTATTGTGGCTAGTCCCCAAGTTCAGACTTGATTATTCCTTACAATTTTTCAAATAAAAAGATTATTTTAGGAATGAAATTTAGAAAGTAAATGTGAAAAATATTTTTAAACCTGGGGTTAATTCAGACTAGTTTGGGATTTTTCAATGTGGAAAATGGACAAATGGCACATTATTTTTGATGTTCCTTTCTGTAATATACTTTTAGAAATGACAGTACATGTTCTTTTAATAAATCTTCCTTTTTGACATAGCTTCATTTGTTAAAGATGCTGTTAAAGATATTTTACTGAGTACAAAGTACATTCATTTTGAAATTTCTTCCTTTGCAAGTGTGACAGACAAAATTTCAGAAAAATGTATGTACTTCACCGAATCAGTCTGTAAAACTATAATACAGAGGATGCACTTTAATGAAAGGTGGGATATATGCTATCTCACCCTTGACTTAAAAGAGAAACATCAGCTTTGGAGAACTTTATCTGATTTCAGTTGGCACTGAAATAGTTTAACTGACAGGACTAACGAAAAGATCTGGAAAAATATGGCTACATCTATAAGCTGCGATAGTTTTGGAAAGAACAGGCTATATTTTAGTTTTATGGCAAAAGTATTTATTGCATAAAAGTATTAGCTAGAGAGTAAATTTTTTGACCTTAACAACTCTCATAGGCCATCTATTGAAGTGAAGAAAATGTCCATCTGCATCAGTGGGGAGAGTAACTAGGCTTGTGAAATCCCAGATTCTTGAAGTATGTAAGAATATTACTTCATTTCAAATGCATAATATTTTTTAGCATTTAATATATCAGAAGTAAATGTTAGAAATTTTGAGAAACTTTTTGTGGGGAGGGGAAAGAAGGCTTTTTTTGAGGGGAGTTCTAAGTGGGAGACAGATATTTTGGAGAAAATTGAGGTGGGTGGGATACTTAAATCTTATAAATCTATCTTTTTTTAGTTTAGGAAATGTAAAAATACATTTTAGATTTATTGTTTACCTGTATTAAATCATTTCATATGGTACATTTAAAAGTGTATCTTATTTAACACATGTACATTTACTTATTAATTTAAAAGTGCTTTACATTTGTATAAATGGAGTAAAGAAGTGCTTAGGAATATTTTGTGTTGGATAGTTTAGAAGGCAAAAATTTGAGAACAGAAGAAAATCTCAGTCTTATAGTTAAATGATATTTATTTTATTTTCTGTACTTTTGTAATTTTAAGCAGGTATAGGTAGCACTAATTTTCAGTAAAGAAGCTTAAGGTTGAGGGAAGTCACCCATAACTTACTGAATTAAACATTTACCATATGTGACTTTAGAGTTTCATTTTTCTGAGTTGTTACTGAGTAGTTTCTGCTTTTTCTGATGATTCATTTTTATCTTCAGATTTCTGAAAACTAATGGCTTTACCGTATTAAGAGCACATGGGCAATTTAATGTAGTAAAAAGAGTCAGGAAAGCTGAGTTTAAAGTCCTGCCTCTGAAACTAAACATCAGTGTAACCTTGGGCTAGTCATTTAACCTTTTTTATTTAGACCTGTAAAGCTTAGTCTTTCATCTGCAGGAAACTTCTTGTTTCTAATCTCTGCAGGAATGGGTGGATGCTGTAGTCTACAAGCAGTCTTTTGATAGAAATCTCTAGATCAAAAGTCAACCAGAGAAAGTCCCCAAGTAGAAGGAATGGAGAGGGTACTTTCCTTTTTCTAAAATGGTAGTGCTTTCAAGAGATGGAGGGGTATTTTATTCTTGCAGTTGAGCACCACACAGCTTGTCTTTAGGGAATAGGAATTTTTAAGAAGTCTTTTTTTTTTTTTTCATTTAAAGACTGGGGAGTAAGGTATTATGTTACCTTAAATGCTATGTTATTCTCAAATTTATATTCAAAGTTTATCAGAAAGGCTAGGCCTTGGGACTGGACCTGTGAGTTCATTGGTATAGAGAACTCCAACATGAGAACTCTCTCCACCAATCAGATCAGCAGCTTGTCTGCTTAGAGCACTAAAAAGCTTCAATGACTTTTCCATGGTCACACAGCTAATAGGTGTCAGAAGACGTGAACCTAGCTCTCTGTTGACTATTCCTCGTTGCGTCTAATAAAGAAAAGTTCTTAAAATATGGAGGATAGGGAAAGGGGAAGAAATCCTCATTCCCTTTTCTCCATGTACCTTTAAACCGAACACATCTTAACAATTATAATATTAACATCGTTGAGACTTCAGAAACTATATTAGAATGGTAGCAATTTGTCATGCTTGAAAGGATGTTAGTAGATTGATCTTATGAAAACTATGATACACTAAATGGCAAGATTAAGTGATTTTTGAGATAAAGTACAGTAGAGTTTATCACTATCTCAGTCTTGGTATAGAATTCAAATGGAAGATGAGTAAAATCATATTATCTGTGAACTTGGTCTTCTGCTAAGCATTTTGGATTCTGTTAGTTTCATTACTGGGATCACCATACTTGGGAACTATATAATGCTGAATTTTGGCGGCAAGGAAGAAGTTCAACTATGTTCGGTATTCATTTTTGTGTCTCAATGTTCTTCTATTATTGACTTCCCTCAAATTCAATTAGGCATAAATTTATGAAGTGCCTACTATGTACATGGAACTTCTACAAGGTTCATCAAAGAATTGTCAGTGGAGCCTACAATAGTGTTCTTGAGCTCAGCTTCTGCCACGTACATCTTCTTCCCATTTTATTCTCCCCACCTCCCTCCCCAGTCCTTTCTCTGTCCCTGCTGGTTTTATTTTCTTGTCTGTAGGAGAGAAAGAAGAGAGTCTACATGTTACAGTTGATATACATTTTTTTCTTCTTGGAGGGTTAGATTACTGGGGTCAAATTATTTTGATTGTACTTAGCAGTTGAAACACTTAGAACATCATGGGAAATAAAATACAAGGAAAAGAACTAGTAATAGAAATCCATGATCTCAGATGTCTACACATAAGTGGTCTAAAGAAAGGCTAACAGACAGAATGTACTAGACCTCTTAAAGCAAGGAGACATATTTTACTTCAGTATGCATCACTGAAACTTGTTGCTATGAGATGATGAATAGACTATGGCTCCAGGAAGCTGTACCTTATTCACAGGAGAAGTTAAGTCTAAGGGGGTGATCACATTGAGGTGCATTGTATTTTAAGAAAATATATTCATAAGGAAATCTAGGAAGCAGTAAACTCCAGAGGCTCCCTATTACCTATGGGATCAAATGTTAACTTCTCTTTTTGGCATTTAAAGTTCATGTAGCCTGGACCTATACTATCTTTTTAGTAGTATTAGATATTCCTCCCTTCCATGAACTTTGTGACAGCCATACTAGCCTACTGTTTCTTTTATGGGTTCCTCTGTCTCCTGTGTCTTTCTACTGGCTACCTGCTATGTCTGAAATATATTCTTTCCTCGACTTCTTGGAATTTCTGTTTTCCTTCAAGAACCAACTCAAATGCCTTTTTCTAAATGAAGCTTTAACCCAGAAGTTCTTCACCTGGGGTTTGTGAACTTTTTAAGAAAAGAGTTTGGTAGCTATATTTGAATATAATTGATACCCTTGTAATCCTATGTGTTTTATTTTAGGCATTTTAAATGTTGTAAGAAGGGACCCATTAGATTTCCCCAGACTGCCTTACTAATCCTCCCTCCCCCAAACTGCTAGTGAACACTGTTGTCAAGTATAATGAATATGTACCCATTATTTCTTCTCCGTTAAACTATAAGCCCCTGAGGGCAGAGACAATTCATTCCACTTTAGTTTTTGCATTCCCAAGCCTAGCATAATGTCTGCTATATAGATGTGTGTATTATGGGTATATAAATAGTTTCTTTGGTTAGAATGTAAGCCCCTTGAGGGCAGGAACCATTTCACTACAGTCTTGTATTCTCCAGGCTTAGCAAGATGTCCAATCACATAAATATATAATAAATGTTTGTTGATTGATTAGCTAGACTTGTCCTTAGATGTAATTTGTTGCAAGGACCATAAGAAACTTTTTCTTGTTTGAGAGAACCTGCCGGAACTCATATCCTCTGATGGCATATTGTTGGAGAACAACCTAAGGTAACCTCAACATTACACTCTGATAGGAGTTTTAAGTCACAGTTTAACCTGAAAAATCAAAATGGGGTTAGAGCATTTAGAGGAAAGTATAAAATGTTTTACTGATGCTAGGTAATTATATCAGAATTTTCTGTATGAATTGTTTTGATCCTGCTTCTTGCTTTTTCTTAGTACCCAGTATTTGTTTTTCTAGGAAGGTAAAGTGAGGATTTTAGTATGATACTGTACAAGAGAATTAAACTGAGGCCTTCCTGGCTCTTCGGTCAACTCCCTGGCCACTATGCCATAATGCCCTTTTTTATGTGAGGCTTAGCAAAGTTTTGACACTTTTTAAAAGTCATACAGCTGGTTAGCATTAGAACCTCTATTAGAACATGTTTCTTTCCTTGGGGCTCTCAGTTCAATATCCTTTTTTATCAAATCTCATTGCCTTTCATATTTGTTTTGTATTTATGCTGTATATATTTGTTTATGTACTTGACTATTCAATTAGAATGTAAACTTCTTGTGAGTAGGATCATTCTTTGTACTTGTTGCCCCAGTGTCAAGCACAGCACCTGGAATACAGTTGGTGTTTAAAAAATACTTGTTGATTATTTCTTTGAAAATATGAAATCCTCAAAACGCTTGGCAATATTTGCTGATCAGATTAATTATATTTTGTGGGATAGTCAATTTTTACTTTTTAAGTTCTTAAGTTTTCTAGGCCTATATTACCTTGTTTATTTCATTTTAGTAATACCAGTTAGGTAACCCTTATCTCTTCTCTTGGTCCCATGTTTACCTTAACCTCTGATAAAAGTGTTAAGTAGTCTAGCTATTGCTTCAGTTTTAGAGGATTCCTTGAAAAGATGCTTTTTTAAAATTTACCCACTTTAAGAAGATGATTTATGTTTTCATATTTTCAATGTATTTAGTAAATTTTATGTTTCAGTGTTCAAAAACTATATGCACAGTAAATACAAAAGATAGTCTCATTCTCCAGCCAGATTGATTTGACTGAGGTCTTTCCCCCACTCCCCCCATTACATTAATTGGAATAAAGCATTTTGCTTGAGATATTCTTGTATAGTGTAGGATATCTGGGTTGTATTCTTATCTCTGAAGGGACTTAGTCTGTGACTTTGGGCAAATCATTTTACCTTCCTCTCTCCCTTATATGTGAAATGAGAAGATTGACTAGGTTGAGCTACAGTGTTTGTTTCAGGTCTACCATTTGATGAGTATTCATAGAATTACTGGTATATATAGTGTTTCATTTTACAGATTAGGAAACTGAGGCTCAGAGAGGTGAAGGAACTTATCCAACATCACATAGATAGATATCTGGTCTAGGACTGTAGCTCATTTCTTCTGCTTCCTAGTATGCTATACCATCACTTTTTTTCTTTTTTGGATATAGAACAAGTCTTTTATTCACACATCACCAATCATAGCCACAGAGATCCCAGTGCACTTTACAGGCCATTACCACCCAATTCAGTTACCTAATTTATCTTTCCTACTACTCTTTGGAACACAACAGGGTTTGCAAGACAGATAATGAGCCATTTTACATTTCACCTCTGCCTTGGTATTGTCTAATTGAATAGCCAAAGATGTTGTTCTGGTGGTCTTTCCCTTGCAGCCTATCTGCTTCTGCTATTGCCACAAGTGCTTTGGTAGCCTCTACCCTTTTATTATCCTGCTTTTCCCAATATGTAGGCACATTGTCCTAGAAAGTTTAATTTCTATTCTATATTTATTTTCTCTATTAATGATAATCATCTTTATAGGGAGGAGAACAAAAAAGCTTAACATGAAATTGAAACCCAAGATAAGTGGACAGATGATGAGAGAATACTTCAGAGTTCTCCATGAATTCAAGTCATTAAACCAGTGATGTACCAGGTTACTACTGAAAGAACTTATAGATAAACAAGTGTTAGGAATCTTTGAAAAAATAATGGTGATGACTATGTATGTTAATACAAGAGTTTTTTTAAAAAACAGTGGTGGGAGAGTGCCATTACTTTTTAAAATAAATTCTTTGCTTACACATTTACTTACTGTAACCATCTAACAAATTTAAATGAAATCTGTTTAAGTAGATGTGTGTTTAAAAATTTCTTCTCCCTCTTTTTCTCCCTTTCTCTTATAGTACACTGAATCAGGAACCTAACTATAAAAGGTGTAACAGATTTGGTTGAAAGCAAACAGTTTCTTCAAAGTTGTGGAATAAACAGAGAAACACAGTATAGGGAACAGTTGACAGACCTCATTCAATTAGGACAGCTCAAGAGGAGGCCATCTGAAGGGGATTTAGGAGGGCAGGGAGTTTATGAACAGGGCACATAAGAGCAATTAGTTTATTTGCCTTCCCCATTCAAGGAAGATGGGAAATAACTAGAGATACTCACCAAAGACCCTTAGTGACAGAAAGAGCAAGTCAAGTCTTAGAATTTACATATAGGAAATTGAGATTGAGTAAGGGAAACTACTGGATTATTAATGCTTGGGAAAGAACACTTTTAGCAATTGTAATTTTCCTTTTTTTTTTTAATATTGCTAATCTGGTAGACATGAGGTGGAATCTCTGAATTATTTTGATTTGTATTTCTTTTACTATTAATGATATGGCATTTTTTCCCTGTGGTAATTGATAACTTGCCTCTCATCTTTTTGGAATTTCCTGTTTATGTCCTCTGACCATTTGTTAATTGCAGAATGGTTCTTCTTTGTATACAGGTTGTCCCAAAAGTGTTAATGCATTTTAAAGCTTTAGTAGCTGCATGAATACTATAAATCTTGGTTATTAGACATTTATCTGAGAAACTTGCTACAAAGATTTTTCCTTACTGTTTTTTCTGATACTAACTGCACTAATTTTATTTATTCAGAAACTTTTAAATTTATGAAATCAAAATTATCCATTTTCTGTCCTGTGATACCCTATTCCTTATTTGGTCAAGAATTCTTCTCTTAGGGGCAGCTGGGTAGTGCAGTGAATGGCCTTGGAGTCAGGAAGACCTGAGTTCAAATGTAGCCTCAGACCCTTAACACTTACTAGCTGTGTGACCTTGGGCAAGTCACTTAACCCTGATCACCTCACCAAAAAGCAAAAAAAAAAAAAAAAGGAAGAATTCTTCTCTTATCCATAGTTGTGAAAAGTACCTCCTTCCCTATTCCTCTAATTTGTTGATGATATAACCTCATCTATATCTTACGTCCATTTGGCGCTTATTGTGGTATGTGTTGTAAGAAGTTGTTTTTGCCGGACTGTTTTTTAGCTCTCCCAGAAATGTTTATTGAATAATGAGTCTTTACCATAATAGTTGGAACATCATTGTGGGTTTGTTTATTGAATACTATGCTGCAATATTTAATTGCTTTTGGAAAACTGTGTACCGAATGTCTTCCATTTATACGTTTTTCTATTTTTAAACTAGCACCAAATAGTTTTTTTGATTACTATTTTGTAGTGTAGTTGGAACTAGGCCCCTTCCTTCTCAATTTTTCATTATTTCCCTCGAGATTATTGACCTTTTGTTTCTCTAGATCGATTGTTTTTAGTTCTTTAAAGTAACCCTTTGGTAGTTTGATATGGTACAGAAGCTATAAATTAAATTTTATAATATTGGCTCTCCTAAATTTATATGAACACTGGTTATATTTGCTTATCGATTAAGTTAAAAATTTTAAGAGTAATCAAAAGACATGGTTAAAAGAAACTACAATAAATTTTCTAATCAAATCAGTCTTTTAAAAAGTCTTAAACTGGCGTATGTAAATGATGTGGTTTGTGGTGGAGGAGGAAAGATTTCTGTCAGCATTACATTAAATATCATTAAGAAGGCAGTGGGTATGAGGAAAAATGAGGATTATGAATTAGGTAATTTGAAAAGATGCAAGTTCCATCTTAGGTTCATCTTGGGAGGGGGAATGTTGCAAGTATTTTAACAATTGCTTTTTGGAGATGCTTTGTTCCACATCATTGAACCCTGCTTTTGATTTTGAACAGTTTTCTTTATTTTTCTTCTCTTCATTCCTTCTTAGGTGATAGCCTTATGATGAGTCATCACTATCAATCTTTGAATGACAACACTATTTCCATTTCAAACTCTAGCTTTTCTTACAGAATAGAGATTTTAGTATATATCTCGAACTGGCTGTAATGTAGCCCTAAATAGATACTTTCTATTTGAGTGTATTTTTTCCCTTTTACAATTTTTAGAGAGATGTTTTTTAAGACACAACCTGAACATTAAAGGAAATTCACTGCTACATCATAGTCTTTTTACTCCTTTGTCTTGTTGAATTTCAAAACCTTCTATAAAATTAACAGGGCTGACTTTCTAAGGCTGAATAGGTCTTTCTTGACTCATAAATATTATCCTTCTCAGAGGCTGCCTCAGACACAAGGTACTTAACTTGTGTTCTTGTGCCCTTATCTGTAAAATGGGCTGATACTGAGTTACCTCCCTGATAAGTCTGTGTGAATTATTACTGTAATTAACTGCTTTATAGTGCCATAAAAATACTAGATGATACTAAGTAGTTTCTACTTCTCTTCTCCCTGCTCACAGCCAATGGTGAACTGAATAGTCAGCTATTAAAGGTATATTTGGATCCTTGCTTTATATTCACTAATTACATTCTTCGTCCTCATTTGAAACTCTGGTTCAGACACTGCATTCTTCTAGTGTGAACTCTTTTACAGCCACAAACTATTGATAACAAGGGTTGGTTTGTGGAAGATGTTGTTTTAAGTTAGCCATTCAATCAATTCAGTAAATAGAAACATTGAATAATACCAATACAAATTAATAGTGAGACAGTTTTTTTTGACATGTTCATGTATAGGATTTGTGTTCATTAGGAGTAAAAGAAATCTTTATCAGTTTATATCAAGTGGACTCTTTCCCTGCTATCTTCTCCACAGCAAATTGATCAAATTTTCTCTTAAAATTTTTTTTGTTAAAAACCTTTCAAAATACAAAGAAAAACGAAAGCATAAATCTTATATGTATAGCTTTTTGCATATATTAAATTGAATATAGTAGTAGCAATACTACTGAACTCTTATGTGTTTTTTTAAAAAATGTTTTACTAACACTTTCTTCCTCCTCCTGCTTCTTTTCTTTCACCTTTTCTCTCTCCCCTCCTTTCTTCTTCATCACAATCTCTCTGCCAACAAAAACTTGATTCAGTATCAGTTTTCCCAAATTATAATTGGTCATTGCAATGATCATGAATATTAAAAGTCTTTTATAGCTATTTTCTTTTGATATCGTAGATGTTGTAACAGTTGTTTTCTTGGATCTGCTTTCTTTGATCTGTATCATTTCATAGAAGTCTTCCCAGGTTTCTCTAAATCTGTCTCTTTTGTAATTTCTTGCAACAGTCAGGTTTTTTATGTCATTATTTGACAAAGCAATCATTCCAAAATTACCAAATTATCTCTTAGTTGCCAAAGCTCTTTTTCTCAGTCCTTATCCTTTTTGACCATTCTGCTGCATAAGACTGTTGACTACCCTCTCCTCCCCGACGCTCTCTGCTCTCTAAATTTTGATGAGATTATTATCTCCTAGTTATTCTGAGTCCAATTCCTGCCTCAGACACTTACTAGCTGTGCAACTTGGGCAAGTCCCCTAACTTGGCCTCAGTTTCTTCATCTGTAAAAATGGGAAAGTAGTAGCAATTATCTCATAGCGTTGTTGTGAGGGTCAAATGAGATAACTTACTAATAATATTAATAGCTATGATTTATATAGCACTTTAAGGTTCATAAAGCACTTTACAAATATTAACTAATTTTATCCTCACAGTAACCCTGGACGTAGGTGCTCTTATTATCTGCGTTTTATATATGAGGAAACTAAAACAGAGCAACAGCAGGTTTGAACTTAGGTTTTCTTGTTTCTAGGCCTGAGCATATGATGCATTGCACCAAAAATGGTTTTGCAAACCTTAAAAGGCTATAAAATTTGTTTTTGTTACTATTGTTATTGCCTAACTGTTTTTTCTCAGTCTTGTAAGCTAGTTTACAATTTATATTAGGCCCTTGGCTGTGAGTATTTTCCAAGGCTCTCTCCTAGGTTCTTTAGTCTTTAATTATCATCTCTATGTGGATGACTTCCATATCTATATATCTAGGCCTAGTTTATCTTCTGTGAGTTTCAGTCCTGGGACATGATTTATGTCCCAGAAACATCTCAAACAGAAGATGTCCAAAACTGAACTTCCTATCCCCTCCTTCTCTCAAACCCTCTTCGTAACTCCCTCATTTCTATTGAAGCCCCCACCAATTTTCCATGTCGTCATCTTTGTTCTTTGTTCTTCCTTACCACTTACCCATCATTTGCTAAATATTGCCATTTTCACTTTTATAATATCTCTTATAGCCAGCTTCTCTCTGCTTATCTAGATAGCATTTTAATTAAGCCCCTCATCACCCTTCACCTAGATTTATTGAAAATGGCTTCCTAATTAGTCTTCCTGCCTCAAGTTTCTCCCCACTCCAGTCTATCTTACACAATGCTGCAGAAGTGTTCTTTTTTCCTTAAATAAGGATTTGAATGTGTTACTCCCCTGCTTAGTAAACTCTATTGCTGTCTTATTGCTTCTAGCATGAAGTTCAAATTTCTTATACTCTGTCTCCTATTTGTGTACCTTTGAAGTCTCCCAGGATTGGAATGTAAAGAAGAAATTCAGGTACCACTTTCTATATGAAGCCTTTCCTGATTCACCCCAACTCCTGCTGCCCTCTTTTTCAAAGTAGGTTGGATTTATTTTCACATATATACACATACACCTACATGTACACAAACAGTACACATGTACATGTACACACATGCATATTTGTGTGCACGCACACACATATACACACACTTGTCTATCCCATTAGAATAGAAGATCCTTGTGAATAGGGATGATTTCATTCATTGTATTTAATAGTCCTAGTACCTGGCACATAGGAGGCACTTAATAAATGCTTGTTGAGTGATTCATTAGTTTATTACCTGTTCTTTGCTACAACAAAATGCTGATATGAGTATTTTTGTACACAAGGCTCCTTTCCCTTTGTCTTTTTCTCTTTGGAGAGTACTTGTATTGCTAGGTCAAAAGGCCTGCATCAGTTTAGTGAGTACCTTTTTTGGGTGTTATGTTAAATTGCATTCTAGAGTATACAATCTACAAGTACTAGCAGTGCATTAGTGTTCCTGTTGTCCCACAGCCCTTCCAACATTGTCATTTATTTTTCTGTCTTTTTTTGCCCATCTGATTGGGTAGGAGGTATAACCTCAGAATTTTAAAAACATATTTTTTGGATATTTTCATTTTTATATCAACTACATTTCCCTCCATCCTTTCCCCTTAGAGAGCCACCCCCTATAACAAAGAGCCCAAAAGAGGAAAACAAAACAGTTTATCCAAACTAAACAAGAAATTGAAATAGCCTGGTAACATATACCTCTTCAAAGCAACAAGAAGGTACCTGTCATCTCATATCTTTTATTTGGGGCCATGCTTGGTCATTATAATTTCACAGCATTCAGTTTCAGTTGCTTTGTTCTTGTTATTTCCTTTTATATTGTCATAATCATTGGCACATTGTTTTTTGGGTCTGCTTATTTTTACTTTTTGTAAATTCTTAGAAGTCTTTTCATGATTTTCTGAAGTTCAAATACATTCATGTTTAGCATTACCCATTCAGTGATCATCTGCCTTGTTTCCAGTTCTCTTCTATTACAAAAAAAATGCTGATATAAATATTTTGGTGTATATAGATCTTTATTGTCAGTGACCTCCTTTGAATTATATGCCTAGCAATGGGATTTCTGGGTTAGAGATTTTGGGCATTTTAGTCCTTTTCTTCCCGTAATTCCTAATTGCTTTCAAGAATGGTTGAATTATTTCATGGCTCTACGAACAGTGTACTAATATGCTTGTTTTTGCACAGTTCTTCCAACATTGGAGTCTTCTGCTTTGTTGCCTTTGTCACTATGCTGAGTGCAGGGAGGAACCTCAGAGTTGTTTTGATTTGCATTTCTCTTGTTAGTGATTTGAAGCATTTTTTTGCATGGTTGTTGAAAGCTTGTATTTATTCTTTTGAGAACTGCTTGTTCAGATCCTTTCTCCATCTATTGGAGAATACCTCTTGTCCTTATATCATTGGGTCAATTCCCTATATGTCTTGGATATATCAAACCTTTATCAGAGAAATTTGCTGAAAATATTTTTTTCCCAGGTTAACAGTTTTCCTTTTTACTCTCACTATATTGATTTTGATCAGAAACCTTTCAATTTTATATTACCAAAACAGTTTACTTTCTCTCCTGTCATCTTCACTATTTTTAAAAGGTATCTCCTCTAATTTGTTTATGACCTTTTATGCCCAGGTTACACATTCATTTGAAACTTGCTGGCATGAGCAGAATAGATTTTCAATGAGTACCATAAATTCTTAAATTTTGCATTTGATTTGTTGTTTAGACAATAGAGTGGACACTGACAATTTCAAGAAACAGTTCACTGAATTTGGTTTGAAGTAGGTCAACTTAGCTGTTTTATTGTTGAGAAAAGATGTGTTTAAATCACAGAGTACTGATAAAGTGTATAAGTATGCATTTTAAGATTATTTCCTTTTTCAAAAAGTTATTGGCTGGTATCAGAGATAATGATGAATATATTCTGTAGTACTATGGAAATATAGTATGGTAATAAGTCTTTTAAAATTGTGACCCTAAATGAATATGGCCATTTTGCCATCTTAAAGTCAGTTTCACAATTAAAAGACTAACTGTATAATGTGTCAGAACTAAATTTAAGTGGTCCTTGAACTTACAGCCCCTTTTCCAGGAGCCTAAGATGCTATAAATTTAATTATGAATCTATTCAGAGAGACTGCTCATCTCTCTTTTTCTTGTACAGTGTCTTGGTTTATTTTCATTTTAGGCCCATTGCTTTCCTTGGTTGTTGATAGTGTTTCTAGAACCGAAGGCTATACGGAGATAAAATAAAATCCCCCCTTTATAGGATTTTACAATTTGATAATGAGATAAAACCTATAACAATTAACTGTAATACTAATTATAATGTGATTATTGCATGAGTCCAAAGTGCTGTGAAGCTCATCACATGACCACATACCTAAAGAGTTAAGAAAAAAGAAGTGCAATTAATACTTATTTTGAAATACTTGAAGTATAGCATGAGGAAATGTGTTTCAGTCCCTAAATGCCTTATCAGCAGTTGTAAATGTCTTATCAGCAAGTTGCCACAAAAATGAAATATGATGTTAAATTGATGGTCTTCAAGACTTATAAGTAGTTAAAGTTTTGTTTTAATGATGTGTAGCTGGCTTTAAGTATGGTTCTTTTACAAGATATACCGATCTTGTTTTTAAGCTAGAAACAGTGGTTTTAGAGTCTAGGCTCTCTTTGATCAGTGTTGTTTTTCAGGCTATTGGAGAAATGGGTACATGGAAGACTTAAGATTTAGACATTTTAATAACATTTTAAATATTTTTTTAAAAGGGCTTTTTAAAGCCCTTAATTAAGATAATTAAGATAATGCATTATCTTAATTTTTGATCTTCTTAGCAATATTGTATTCAAGTTATCTAGCTTGATATGACAGAAAATGTCTAATGGCCTTAAAAAGACATTACTTAAAACTTCCTTGAATATTTAAAAGACTTTTTCTAAGCTAAACCAGTGATTCTTCAAATTTTTAGGCCTTTTGAAACCACTTTGACAGGTGCTATATCTACTTGGCTTTTGCTTGCCTAAAATCTTCCCCTAGGCTTTCATCTTTCAACTCATTTTATTTTTGGGTACTATATCTCTTTCATTTAATGATGCCAGGTGGACAGGAAAAGAACTGTATGAGGAGATAGGCCTTTTCATTATATCTGGCTGCCTGTATAATAATAGTTCCTTGCCCTCTCCGAATGCTTTCTTATCTCTAAAACAAGGGGGTTTGAAGGTTTCTCACAGCTTCATCATGTTGAATTTAAAATTTTATTTTCTTTCATCTTTTAGGTTTCAGATTTAAGCAAGATCCTGGACTGAGCAGTAGTTTTTAGTTCTTTCATTGCCTCTTGAGACAATGCACTAACAGGTTCTGTACCCAGGAGGAGGATGCAAGGCAGCTGGGTGGGGGATTGGAGCTTGAATACATAATTCCCCTTTCCTTTCTGTATCTTTGCATTCTAGGAGCATGCAGATAATTCATGTAACTCTTGGTTTTCCTCAAAAAAGCAAAGATTGTTGTATGTAGTCACTGCAGTGATGTCACTGGTAGCAGCAGGGATTTATTGTTTAAAATTTCAAAAAACCATAGGGAAAAATTGAGGAAAACTGAAAACAGCAACTTTTGTTCTTCATCAAATGTGTGAAATTGCAGAGGAATTGCATCTTTTCTTCTTACTCACCTTGAGGAAGCCCCCTTTGTAACCTCATTCCTATGATAGGTGATCCCACAGGTTTTTGAGTTGGGGTCCACTAGGTACCCACTGGGTCAACTGCAAGCTCTGGGGGATGGGTGGTCAGGGTTTCTTTTTTTTATTTTAGACTCCAGGAACTTGTTCTGAATTTGGCTTTATTTTTCATGAAATAATTTAAAAGCAATTTGCAAAATAAAGAATTCTACAAAAAAAATTAAATAATAGTTCTTTTCCTTCCAGTCACTGCAGTGGAAGAGTCTGTAACCAGAATCAAGCTAAACCAACCTAATTTCTAAATATCTCATCAAATGTTCCTGTTTCTTTAAATAACTGGACAGACCTACATGAAGAGAAGAGGGTGGGGAGCACAAGGGAGGGACAGAATTGTATCCTGAAAAGCTATTTCGGAAAAAGATAATGTTTTTTGAACATCCTGAAAAGATAAGAAGTCCTAAGGCTTTGTGTTTTATGTGCTACAGAGTTTAACAGTTTGGGAGCTCCTCTTTTCCTAGATACTGTACTAATAAGCCAGCAAAAATTCCCATTGACAGCATTTCCATGGAATTCCAAACCCTTTTGGAAGTACTCTATATAAATATATAGAGAATCACTACAGACTGCTGCCATAAATTGGGGCAGGAAGCATTTGTGGGTAGAAAAAAATGTAACACAGAAAGACAACCCCCACTTTACTCAAGAATTGAACGGAGAGGATTAATAAAAGCCCAGAGGTTTCCTGTGCTTGAAGTTTGAACTAAATAGGTGCCTTGGTGAATGTTTTGTGAAATTTTGCTTGTTCGTTACATATCCTAGTTATTTAAATATATTCTTGTTTGAGCACAACAAAAGCAGGTTTGTATAGGCTTTTTATTGAAATATCTGGAAGAGGGACATTAAATTTAAGTCTTATGAAAGGTTTTATGTATTGAACTTTCACTGTTGGTGGCTGTTCTGCTTTTCTAAGTTCTAGATACAATTAATATTGTGGATCTCTTGTGATTTCACTTATTTTAGAGGTTTCATTTTAAATTGGTATGCTGCATGGCAAGGCTAGGTAGGAGCATTGACTGCTAAGTTTTTTATAGATAGTATTTAATAATTTGTACAGTATTAACTAAAATTATTTAGGTGTTAACACAAAGAATGTCTTTGAAATGTGCTCTCTGTATTAACAGCTTAGTTATATTTTGATAATTTAACCTTTTTAAAAATGTGAAGGAGAATAGAAATTTTTAAATTTTTGTATTTCTAGTGCCTTGGGGAGCATTTTGTTTTTTCATTATATAGTAGCCAGAATCCATAGGACCTCTTTCAATGTTACTAAATGCCAACACCCATTCCCTTCCCCCAGCCTTAGAACACACTGAAGCCTAGTTTGCCTGCAGCTGCAGTGGTAGGCATCTTTCAGGAAGTGACCTTGGCTTGTATTAATCAAATTCAGAACACACAAAAAACCTTCTTGGTAACATGCTGACTTGATGTAAAATTTTATCGCATCCATTTTCTTTCAAAATGAGGCCATCTTGTAAAAAGAAGATATATTGAATGACTCCTCCAACTTTAGTATAAAAGGAAAGCATCAGGAAGGCTTGTTAAAATACCTAAATCTTTTCAAAAGTGTAGCCATTTTGTTGGATAACATGTGTAATTTTAAATTATAATGTTAGTAATGAAATCTTGATAGTTACTAGAAAAATCTACTTGGTTTTTACACAATAAAAATAACATTTTTGAGAACGACAGTTCTATCATTAGTTTGGTCGTGTTATTGATATAGTAGCATATTTCTATTGAGAATGAAATTGCTGCATAAACAATGCTCCAATTTATGCTATAGGTTTTTTTTTAATTCCATAGCACTACTGTGTGTTAATTGATGTGCTCTTATGCGCATTATCCCCACAATACTTCTAATATAGTAATGTGAAATGAAATTTCTGTGGCAAGGCAAACCAACTTGAAGTGTAAAAATGATCCCCTGTGGGATCATTTCCTTAGTCCTGGGCTTTCTTAACTTGGAGTCTGGGAAGTTTTAAAAATATTTTGATAATGTATTTCAATACGGTTAGTTACTTTTTAAACAGAGTATGTGTTTTATTATGCCCTTAAAAATATTTTTTTTTGGCTAGGCAATGGGGTTAAGTGACTTGTCCAGGGTCACACAGCTAGTAAGTGTTATGTGTCTGAGGTCATATTTGAACTCAGGTCCTCCTGAATCCAGGGCTGGTTCTCTATCCACTGCGCCACCTAGCTGCCCCCTATTTTATGCATTTTAAAACATTATTCTGTGAAGGGGCCCATAGGTTTCACTAGACTTGTCCAAAGTAGGGAGAGGGTTCCATGACACAAAAAAGGTTAAGTACCCCTCCCCCCAAGTTGCTTAAAATGGCTTTTAGAAGCAGTATATTAATATGGTATCTAGAATTTCGCCCCCAGTTGTGTTAATTTTGGAAAATGTTGAATGCAGATTACTGTCATTTTTATACTTTTGCTTATTTAGAATTGAAATGATTGTTTTGATTGATAAGAATGTAGTTTTAGTGTAAACCTTCCTTATGTAGAGGTGAAGGGGAGAGAATGTGTTAATATAGCACCAATGTACCAGGCACTGTGCTAAACACTTTTTACAAATAATCTCATTTATCTTCACAACAACCCTGTGAGATAAGTGCTATTATTATCTCCATTTTATAGTTGAGAAAACAGAGGCAAACCAAGAAATTAAGTGACTTTGCCCAGGATGAGACAGCTTGTTAGTGCCTGAGGTGTGATTTTAACTCAGGTCTTCTGTCTCAGGTCTTCTGTCTCGGGGCCCAGCACTCTATACACTGCGCCAACAGTTGCCTTTTAAAGCAGTCAGATTATTTCAGTAGTACAGACTTTCTGTGTTGTGCATAGTAGTCTTCTTTTGCTTACTTACCAGCAATTAATTCGGTTTTGGTTGTGGCCAACACATTGTGTTGGAGAGATTGGATTATGGATGGTTACGTTGTCCAACTTTAAGTCTATAGCAAACCTACCAAGTGGACAAATTAGGCATGATTTCCATTAACAAAGATTTATCCTAGGCTTTCTTTAAAAGAGTGAGTACCTTTGACGTGTTATGAGCAAAAGCTGGAGGGGAGGGAAAAACAATGGAAATCAATCACAAATAAAGACAGATAAATTTCAAAATAGTATTGTTAGTGGGCAAAAATTACGATCATAGAATTGTAGAGAAAATTCAGTCCAATCTTCTTATTTTATAGGAGAGGAAATTGTGGAGAGGAAGTGTCATACTCACTGAATAGGCTGTATAGTGGAGGCAATGCTGGAATTAGGGAGAAAATGGAGGTTTCAGTCTTGGCCACTGCCTTTGTGGACTGGGGCAGGTACTTCCCTTTCTGGCCTTCATTTTTCTGCATCTGTAAAATGAGGGTGAATGGACTAAATGATTTTTCAGATTTTCAGGTTAAGGCTAGGAACTGAAATCAGACAGATAAGAGGTTCAGGGAATTTGTGAAGAAGTGGAGGCCTTGCATTTAGATACCCTTTTAATGACCTCATTCTGGTGACTGGAGCCAGATTTTTCTTATTTCAGATCAGAGCTGTAATCAGGAATTGGGGCAAAAACATTTGGGGTAGGGGGACTGAAGACAGTCAGTGGCTCATCTTATGCTAGGAGAGGAGCCAGTAGTGGAGATAATCTTCCATCAAACGGGAGAAGTCAGGCTGAGTCCAATCTGAGTCTTGCCCTTAGAGGGAGAGTGTGGTGCAGGAGGGAGTAGGGAGGAGTTCTGCACAACTGGGGATAGTATATCTCTGAACTACTCTGTGTAAGACCTTTCCCATCACCGTGATGGTGCCCTGGAGCAAACAAAGCCCCAGGCCTTATGGACATCTCTGTTTCTAGTCTTCCCCCCCCCCCCCATAGTGGGTGATCAGAAACACATTTTTGTAGGAGATGAAGTACGTTTGTGTTGTTTGAAAAAAGAGATAGCATTTTCCAGAGTTATCCCTAAATTTTAGGTCATTTCTATTGTCTCTGCACAGCATGAAAATACCAAGCCAGTTTACTTGTTTGTATTGAAATTTTGCATGGGAAGTCAAACTAGTTTTTAAAAATTTCCCAGAAACCCTAAGTGTTTGCAGTGTTAATGGAGTTTTATGGTAGAAATGCAGCCAAACTATACAGTGGAGTGTTATCTTAAAATGCACCAGTTCTCTCTGTTCTTAGAATTACAACTTTGTGTAAATAAATCTGTTTTGTTGCCCTGAGTATGTTATTTGTCTTGATACTAGCATTAGTAATGTTCCATCTCCTAGAAATGGCAAAGAGAGAAACTATCATATATAGTATATGGTGCTTAATGTTTGATGTGAATCAAACTTCCAAGGAGAAAAAAAATAGATATTTTTTACTGCTTGAATGCCTATTTTTGAAAATACACAGTTTAGCATAATATAGCCTTGGAGAAAAACGTGACTTTAGCCTAATTTTCTCCCCTCGTTCTCCAAAAGGAGGGACTGTTGGGATTTGAGAAGCAAAACACAATCTGTAAAAGAAAAGAATGTACATAACCCTGGTACCCAAGGAGTTAATGTTCATTTGCCGCCTGAGGGTCAGCGTGCAGCCTCTGTTCTCTGATTGGCTGCTAAAAGGTGAAATTGAAACCACTGTAAACTTTTGACCCTGTAGCAGTTCTTGTGGAACGCCTTCCACTGGTGGAGCCCAGTCTTGTGTTTTCTTTCTTTCTTTTTCTTTCTTTCTTTCTTTCTTTCTTTCTTTCTTTCTTTCTTTCTTTCTTTCTTTCTTTCTTTCTTTCTTTCTTTCTTTCTTTCTTTCTTTCTTTCTTTCTTTCTTTCTTTCTTTCTTTCTTTCTTTCTTTCCTCTTTCTTTCTTTCCTCCTTTCTTTCTTCCTTTCCTCCCCCCTTTCCTGTACTCATTTTGTGTGAGCTGGTAGTGTTCCATGCAGTTTTTTGAAGGGAAAAGAAAAGAAAGTGTTGGGACAAGCACCAGCATGTGACTTACATGCGTTTTTTAGCAACGATGTCATAAATAAGGCAGGGCAGACTCGTTACCTCTTACATTCTGGTCTGCAAACTGGAAGTTTTAGTTGTTTTTGAATCTTATGTTATTCCTTGACCGCTGAAATACTGTAACTCTGTCAGCAACATGTACTGCACAGTTAGTTGGGTAATTTTAGGTCAAAAATGTTTTTGTTTTCAGTTACCTATAAAGAATGACTTATATAGACTATTTAGACAGAAAAATAGTTCATAATTACTAACAGATCATAAATTGTTGCTTATTTGCCATCAGGAGAAGTTTATTTTCATTGTCACTCTGACCTTTTTCTTGTAGTGACAAAATCTGTTTTTTGGGGAGATAATTTGAGAGAAAAATGATTGCAATTATCTCACGTACTTTGTCATTTCATTAGTAACCCAGATTGATCTGTGCTCAACTTTTGTGTTCATAACTCAAGATATACTCACATCTTATTTGTATAGACAGATTTTAAAAAATGTTCTGATTTAAGCCTTAATTATTCCTATTTTGCAAATAAGGAAGCCTAGGTTCAGTGGAACCTTATGTGGAGTTTGGTAAATGATGCTGCTGAAACTCAATATAGCTAGTCTTTTTAAATCCAACGCTCTTTGTTCTTGACCACTTAAATAGAGAAGTTGGGCATTTTGTTTAGCTGTGTTCTGATTTACCCAATGACTATTTAGTTAGGATAAGAATTAGCCTTATATCCTCTTCGTTTAACACACCATCCACATCCATAGTTTCTTTGTATCAACCTGAGTTCCTCTCCACTGCCTTTGTCTGATGTATCTGGTTAAAGAAAGTCTTATTTTCAGTTTTTGGTATCTTCACTGAACTAGAGAACACTTTTTAAAGATTTTCTTGGTGATGAGCATTTAAAATTTCCAGGTGAGGATTTCCTCTACCAATATATCTTTTGTAGTTTTAAGTCTTTAGGTGAGAGTTGCCTAGAGTATGGGGAGGTGAAGTGATTTGCCCAGGTTCACACAGCCGCCTTATGTCTTGAGCCGAGATTCTCTTGGCTTTTAAGACAAGCGCCCTTATATATCAGGGGCACATTGCTTTTCAGCAATTGTGGGATACCTAATAATCATGGGCATCGACCTTGTCTTTTTAAAGTGTCAGCTTAATGTGGATCTTAGCCGTAGTGTCAGTTGCTCTTCTGTTTCTTAAATTTAGACAGAGGACATATTGAGGTGTCTTGAAGTTGGTTATTAATATGCTTTAAAAATTTCAGTGGAAGCTTTTCCCACAGCTCTTAAGTGACCCGAAGCTTAGTTGATGCAGGAACTTGTTTGACGGTGTTAGCGTTTCAATGTGTGTTGGAGGTTAGCTATCAGGTTCAGTCGACTGCTCCTGAAGACTGTTGTTCCCTTGTCTCTGCAATTTTAGTTGAGTGCTGAGCATCGAGGAAGTATTCAGGAGCATTACCAATAGTAACACTGAAGAAACAGTGAATTTAATGTGATTAGTAATAGATTTTCTGCCCCTTTTTATTTACTGCTGCAAAAGCAACACACATTTACAATATTCATCGACCTTTGTCACCCTTTTTTTGGTGTTCTCAAGCACTAGGCAGTTATATAGTTCGGTTGTTTTAGTTGGGTCCTTGTAGCTTTTTCTTATGCTGAACAATCAAGCAATGTTGTTTGATTTTGATAAGCTATCATTATGGTAGTGTTGTATCAGTAACCTAGGATCTGTATACAGAAATAGGTTTATACATTTTGATTCCAGTGAAAGTTTATGATTTCAGCATGTGTTCTGAAGACTGAAGTATGCCTAGTATCTTCAGAGAATATTCTACTTATTTGTCAGGATGGCATTGGTGTGTGCACACATACTGTGTGGTGACAGATACTTGAATTGCGTGAAAGGAATAAAGAAATGAAATTTTTTTTTCTCCTGAGGCATAGGTATTGTCACAGGTAATCTGGTATGACTTTAATATAATTGGAGAATTCTGATTATAGCTAAGTAGGAAGTCCTAGTTCATCTTTCTACTATGGGTAGACATCCCATCTCCTGACCCCTAGGGAATTTCTGCTTAATCCAGATTCCTGCTTTGAGGGGGAGAATGATTAAGGGAGTGAAGCTATTTAATAGGAGTGCATTATGCAAGCAAAATGGTACTGGATCACAAGTTTAGAGCTGGAAGGAACGTCAGAGGTCATTCTTTTCCAAATGAGCAAACTCTAATGTCCAGAAAAGTGAAATGACTCGCCTACAGCCACAGAGCTGGGATGCAAACCCAGGTGCGCTGAATCCATCTTAATCCAGTTTTACTGTCACTGTACCAAGAGACCTTCTTTGAGGGATAGTAGGCCCAAAATTTAATGGACAGAATGGTCCTTAGGATTTAAGAACAGTGGTTCTCAAAACTCTTCAGTCTCAGGACCTCTTTACACTCTTAAAAATTATTGAGGACCTCTCAAAGAGCTTTTGTTTATGCGGGTTATGGCTGTAGATATTTACCTTATTAAAAATTAAAACATCTTAACATTATTGTGAGAGTGGTTTTGACCTTGTGGATCCAGTGATGTATGTAGTACAGCCTCCTTTTTTATATATGAGAAAACTAAGGTCTGGAGGGATTAATTGATTTACTTCAGGTCCTGCAACTCCCTTCCAGGCCCATGATAATTGTGTATATCTAAAATTCTTGACACAGAATCATTTTTATGGGATATCAATAAATACTTAAGAATTGATACAGGCATTCCTTGGGTAGTGAATAATTTAACTTGAAAATAACATGTGCTTAAAAACAACTGGTGTTATGTCCATATCAAAGAAAAAAACAAGTCTATGTCTTAAAGAGAAGTTATACGTAATAAAGAACCCATTTTATTTATATATATATGTATGTATATGTATATATGTATGTAATTTTTGAAAGTACTATGAAATTCCTTTCAGAATCTCCACTCTATTTACTTTGTAATTCTCTACTTTTCTTCAAGTGCTAGTATTAATCTACAAATGTTTATTAAGCACATGCTACATACCAGGCAGATGAAAAAAATGAAATTGTCCCTGCTCTCAAGGGACATATACCTAGACTGCTTCTTCCATTCATAGAATTGGGTTTGAAATCAAGAAAACTGATTTGGGTTGTAATCCTGCCTGAAGCTTAAGCTGTATGACCCATGGAATGTCACTTAACCAGTATATGCCTCAGGCAACTCCCTAGGAGTCATCAACTGGATCCATAGATTCAAGGGTTGATTCCTGAGTAAGAAGTTCAAATGCAATACTGTATGATTTACAGTGTGCTTTTCTTACTTTATGATTTGACTCTGTGAGGTAGGGGGACTATTCACATTTCATAGCTGACTTTTCAGAAGCTCTATTTTTTCAGGTTTTCAAGTCAGATGATTGGTACAGTGGAGAGAGAGAGAGTGAGTTGGACCTGGAGTTAGGAAGACCTGAGTTCAAATTTAGCCTCAGACACTAACTGTATGACTCTGGGCAAGCCATTTAACCTGTTTGCCTCAGTTTTCTCTGCTTGTAAGATTGGGATAATATAGCACCTACCTTCCGGGATTGTGGAGAGGATCAAAAGAAATAGTAATTGAAAGCACTTAGCGCAGTGTCTGGCACATAGTAAGCACTATATAAATGCTATTATTATTATCATCATCATTATTACTATCATCATTGTAATGATGATGATATCGAGGACCACCTCCTTGTACCCCTTTTTAAATCTTTCCCTTTTTTTGATATTTCTCCCTTCATGTTTTTACTTAATTTTAACTCTTTGTGACTGTCATCTTTCTCTTCCTTATACTTTATCTGTGAAAGTAAGTAGAGTGTAAATATCTTCAGGGTAGGGTCTGAACCTTTTGTTTTTTATCCTATATAATTGAAGGTTTACTTGAATCCAGCTTTAGATCCTAAGATCCAGTGAAACTTGAATGAAAACATTTTACAAATAAGGGAATTTGAGTCTCTGGTTCTTCAAGCTGTTAGTTCAAGATTGCATAGCTAGTGAAGGGACAGAATCAGCCAGTTAATCAATAAAAGTTTATTATATACCTACTGTGTGCCAGCACTGTGCTAAATGCCAGGGATACAAATGAAAAAGAAAAACACTCTTGGAATTCATAACCTGAAAGGTGAAATACAAAACACACAAAAGAGCTAGAGGAACCTAATTTAGGGGTGGGGAGTAGTCATAGCAGTGAGGTGTGATAGAATTCAGTTCAAATGAGCGCTGCAGGGTAGGAACTGAAGAGATGATACCCTAGATGCTCTCACGGCTGTCCACCTTTTACCCTCTATTCAGAAGGGAGGGCGGGGCCCCTTGGCTGGAGTACTGAGGAGATTTGAGTTTCAGGGTTGATGTGATCTTACAGGATGATGAGATTCTGGTGAGCATTGATGAAGTCCAGAAGAATGTAGGCTGCCAGGGGAAAATGTTGGGGTTGTGATGGAGTCCAGTCCAAAGGCAGAGCCAGGCTTTAAACCCATGTCCTCTACTTACAAATCTAGTGCTGCTTCTATTCGGTGTTATGCTGCTTTGTTTAATAATGTTGGAATGATGTTTCTTTTTTTTGGCAATGGTACAGTGTTTCAGCTGCATTGTGGATTAAATAAGCTTCTGTGGGCTATCCTGGGAAATTACCCACCATTTATAGCTTTTTCCTCCAAGTTATAAGCAACCAACTTAACAAAATGAACTTTTGTTAACACCAATAACTTACAGGGAAATGCTTGTACAAAGATTATATATTTGCATATGCTAATATGTTTATCAGCTCTGTTCAGTTATATGGGTGCTGATATTAGTTGGATATTCACCTTTTTTCCTCTGATATAAACATGAGTGTGTCCCAGGCTACCCTCCTCCCCTTTCCTTTCAGAGGCAAACACCCCTCACATCTTGCAGCTGGCCTCTGTTTCTGTTCTTGCCTTCTCCTGCCACACCCATCCCATGCTGATTGGCCATTGCTGTGGTATGTTTCTGTCATGTGGATTTTGAGGAAATGTCCTCTTTTTCCTCAGCTTGCCAATTCCAGCATGAATTTCATTAACCCTAACAACTCTAGAAATATTAGTAGGGCTTTGTATTGCATTCTTATTTGGTACAGATGCCATTTAAATTAGTTGGTTTAGAAATTTAGAGTGGAGAAGTATATTTATATTAGCTTTCTCACTTTCTCAGATCTCATGTGTAAAATCTGTTAAATTATATATTCTTGGGGGTTTGTTGGAGACTATTGTTTATCTATTGTATACTATTGTATAGCTTCCCCCCTCTCCCACCCCCCAATTCTTTTCAGGTAACCTGAGTTGTACTTTTTTTTTTCTAGGGGAAAAAGCAAACTTCTTTGGAGGAGATAGGGTAGGGGAAGAGGTATCTAATATGCCTAATTTGCTGTTTAGTTAGCTCCTATTCTGCATTAGACTAACTATAGAAGGTACAGTAGCTTCTGCCAAGGCATTAATATTACTTGTAATTGCTCTCCACTGAGCTTTCAGCTCTCTCAGACAGGTGGGGACATCCACAGGTTCAGATCATCCATCTGTTCGGAGCACTTTCAAAAGCTCAGAGCTGTTGCAAAAAGAACACCCGTGCTTAAAAACCGTGACCTAATGTACTATACTGGACCTTTTAAGTAGCAGCTAACTTACTGTAAAATGGGGGCAGTGAGTGGGAAATATATCCTTCTGAAAGCATCTTTCAAAGCTCCTAAGGGTAACTATTAGGTCTAGTAACTAGTGCTCTATTTGTGTGGTGGGGAGAGGCCAAATGGGAAGGCATTCTCTGTGATTGATAAAATCTCTTTCTTTTTATACAGAAATAGTAAAATTTCAGCATCTTGTTTCAAGGTCAAAATACACTTTACACAGCAGAATCATTTGGTCATGGTCAGAAATGAACAAAATAAATTTCTAGCTGACCATCATTTGGTTGGTCATCTAGGTAATTGAATTTTGCTTTTGTATAGCCTTTGCAACTTCTGAACTGTAACGTCAAGGGGAAAAGAAAAGTACTTTTTTCCCCTCCTGGATTTGTAACATGATAAGCCATTTCATGTTTTGTGTCAAGTTTTTCCATTAGGGGAAAAATGTAAGCTTTGTGCTATACCTGGCTTTTACTTTTGAGTGAGGTATTACAATTTTAAAAAATAAACTTTTATACTGAAATATTTTATATATTTTTTCCCTTTTTAGGCAATTGGGGTTAAGTGACTTGCCCACAGTCACACAGCTAGTAAGTATCAAGTGTTTGGTCTGAGGGCAGATTTGAACTCAGGTCCTCCTGACTTCAGGGCCAGTGCTCTATCCACTGCGCCACCTAGCTGTCCCGTACTGGAATATTTTTAAAAGAACAATGGTTTAATCTGTGTGTAGATACTCCATTTACAGATATACATTGTAACCCTTTTAGGCGTTAGTTGATACTGGTATTCACGCTTTGCTATCATAAAAAACCTCAAATGAAAGAAAACCACCAGACGGCTAAATTATGGTGATGAGCTTCTCCAAATTTAGAGAGTTCATTTCTCAAAAAATTATCCAAACCTATAGTTAGTCTTAGACTGCCAGAGTTTTTCTGCTTAGCACAGCCTTCATGATTCCCCAGGGTCACTGCCACACTATTGGAGTTGGACTGAGGGTAGAGGATTTAAAAAGGTGGGTTAAAAAATGAAGTAATGGGGCCTTGTCTTCTGTTGCCATTATCCTATTTTACTGTATACAAACTGACTTATTTGCCTAGTTCTCTCTTCTCTTATTCTCATTTCAGGATGCCACAGATAGATGATAAAATAGCCTTGATTCTAATGCTTACTCCAACCTTAAGGATCAGGGTAAAGACATGAAGACAGGAAGATAGTTGTCCTGAATATTGACATTGTAATTTATATTTCTCATAATTGACTTAACTGGCAGCTTATTCTATTTCTCAGTCATCTAGCATTTATTAGCACAGATTTTGTGGTAAGTGCTGTCACTGATAACCATTCTCCCAGTCAGCCAGACTAGAAATTTTATCATGCTCTTTGAATCTTTCTTTTATTTTATTGTCCTGTATTCAGGCAAGTCCTCTTTCTTCTTCCTTCTCATTTTTTCATCTCTTTTTTCCTCTGTTCTTATTGCAACTACACTGTTCTAGGCCCTCATAGTCTCATGCTTTTATTAGTGTGGTAACTTTTTGTGGCTGATTTTTAAAATATTAATATCTTTTTGCTTTTACCTCATTTTCATTTCTGAATATATTCCTTCTCCTTCCCCTACCATCCAAGGAACCATCCTTAGTAACAAAAGTTAAAAAGGAAAAAGACATTGTAGTTTAGCAAAACTACCCAACAGATCAACTATATCAGACATATACAATATTTTGTACCCAGCGTCAGTACGTCCCCCCTCCACTGAAGATTCTCAACTGGTCTATCCATCTCTTAGCATCTTCAGTTCATCCGGTACTTGGTTGTCAGAATAATTTGCTGGACATTGCTTGAGATCTTATGATTTTCCCTGAGCCCCTTTTAAGGCTTTCCACAATGTAATTCCAACCTACCTTTTAAACTTTGATTTTGATTATATGTTCCCTCTAGACCTCCATCAGATGAGACTGGTCTTTTCACCTTCCCCTGTAAAAAACCTTTCCATGTTAATTTCCTTTTTCTTTCCTTGTTTTTGCTCATGTTGTGCTCCTTCTTGGCAGTTCTCTTAATGGAGATCTCTGTTCTTCTTTTCGAGGCCTAATTCATGCCTGTCTTAGGCAGCTAGGTAGTGCAGTGGAAAGGGTACTGGACCTGGAGTCAGGAAGACCTGAGTTTGTATCCAGGCTCAGACAGTTAGTAACTATGTGACCCTGGGTAAGTCATTTCACCTCCTGTCCGCCACATTTTCTCATCTGTAAAATGGGGATAATAATAGTACCTACCTCGCAAGGGTTGTTTTGAAATATTAAATAAAATAATTAAAATGAAATAATACTTGTAAAGTGCTTTGAAAATCTCAAACACTATATAAATGCAATTTTTGTTGTTGTTGAAAGAAGTCTCGTTGACACCATTCTGACCTCCAGTAATTTTTTCCTTTTCTGAGCTCTTTGTACCATTTGTTACGTGTATAGCTCGTTTTCATTCACATTCTCCCCTGCTTTATTGTACAACATACAATCTGATGTAGTAGAAAGAACACTAGTTTTGGAGACCAGGAGGCTGAGGTGACTTCTTGTGCTGATGGTGTCTACTTGGTTCTCTTCTGTGAGCCTCAGTTTCCTCATCTGCATAATGGGAATAATACTACTTGCAATGTTAACTTCATAGAGATGCTCATGAGAACTTTTTATAAACCTTAAAGCATTGTAGAAGAGGGTTTTTTTTTGGCAATTGGGGTTAAGTGACTTGCTCAGGGTCACACAGCTAGTAAGTGTTAAGTGTTTGGTCTGAGGCTGGATTTGAACTCAGGTCCTCCTGAATTCAGGGCCGGTGCTGTATCTACTGTGCCACCTAGCTGCCCCTGCAGAAGAGTTTTTATGATTTTCCATTCTCCATAACTAGGCTATAAGCTCCTTGAGTTGTTTGCTTTATATATCTTTCAGATGCTAGACAGATACTAGGGATTAAATACATTTTGGAATGAATGAAGGCAGTGTTTGTTATCTGGTTAGGTAGCTTAGCCTAAGTAAAGAGCTTACTTGCTTTGAAAAGGGATGTAGGTTCTTTTCATTTTCCTTTTTCCCATGTGATTATATTTTATTAAAAATCATTACTTGAGAGACAGTAATGTAGTATTGTAAAGTTTAGTAGAGAAATTAAAGAACAACAAGTGTAATTTAGCCAGAACAAAAAATAGAATCGATTAAGAAATGGAATCAGTTTGATTTTCTTTACCATTAGCACAAGCTTGTGTAATCAGAGCCTTGAAAACCTGGCAACAGGCTTAAAGTAAAATATATAAATCCTCTTTTTGCTCAGGTTTACACGGGGGTGTGTGTGTGTATGTATGTGTGTGTGTGTGTATGTGTGTGTGTGTGTGTGTGTGTGTGTGTGTGTGTGTGTGTATGTGTGTGTGTGTGTGTGTGTGTGTGTAAAACCCTAGTTTTTCCTGACAATACCAGCTTCTGGGAGCTTGGTTTTTCCTATCCCGGTGATAGAAATGTCTGGTCAAGGCTAAAGCAGACTATGGAAGACTATTAAAATTTTTTAAAACTGTCTTGAAGTTTTATTTTAGTTCATTTACAAGGCAGAAATAATGGGCCTGGCAGATGTTCTAAGGAAGCCATACAAAATAATAGAGTAGTTATTTCAAGATGTTAAAAACAAATTGTATATTATATTTTAAAATAATTTAACTACATAGATGATCATAGAGGCAGCTGGTGGTATAGTAGATAGAGCACTGGGCCAGGAGTTGGGAAGATCTGACCCTGGGCAAATCACTTAACCATCATTTGCCTTAGTTTCCTCAACTATAAAATGGTGGTAATTCCTTACCTTGCAGGCTTGTTGTGAAGGCTTAAATAAGATAATATTTGTAAAAGTGCTTATTAGCACAGTGCCTGGTACATAGTAGGGGCAATATAAATTCTTATTCTCTTCCATTTTCCCTTCCTCATGCTAGGTTTGTTGATTTCTGTCAGAACATGTGTGGTTTAGAAGATATATGTTAAATTATAATAGGGTTTCAGAACAAGTTATGGTATACTATAGACCAAGGGTTCTTATCTCCCCTCTGTTTTTGTCACTGGCTCCTCTGGCAGTTTGGTGAAGCCTGTGGACCTCTTCTTAAAATAATATTTTTAAATACATAAAATAAAATTTAAGAGATTACAGAAAACACTAGTTATATTGAAATAGCCATTAATTTAAAAAAAATCCTGATAATGTAACAAGACAATACATTTAAAATAGAGAAGTTAAGGGGTTTTTTTTTTTTGGTGAGGCAGTTGGGGTTAGGTGACTTTCCCAGAGTATCTGGAGTATTTGAACTCAGGTCCTCTTGATTCCAGGATAGGTTCTCTATCCACTGCACCACCTAGCTGCCCTTGCATGGTTATTTCTAAAGAAGTTTTATTTTGTAACTTTGAAAAGTTCTTCAGATACTTAGTATATAATCAGTAAATACTTATGTCCTCTTATGTATGAGAGAATGAAAAATTGTCCTTTCATTGCATACAAAGATGGATAAAAGATAGTCCTTGCTCTTTTGTAGGGAGGAAAGGTAAGATGTCCACAGAGAGCTTAAAATATAAGGTATAATCTTAGGATGAAGTAAGAGATGGAAAAAGTGCTATGTTGATTCAGAAAAGAGAGAAATCACTTCTAAATAGGGGTAGTAGAATCAAGGGAGGTAATGATATTTGAACTAAGCCATAAAAAATGACTAGAAATGGGAAAGATTAAAGTGGAACTAGAAGGGTAGGGAATTTGTAAAAATGAGTGAAGAATTAAGTTTGAGTGTAATGTAACCTGTGTAAAGGGGCATAGTGAAAGGGTAAGACTGCATAAATAGCTTTTTTGCTGACATCAAAATTCCTGGCAAATTAGTTTAATTTTTCTCAATCACAAATGTGCTTTGTAATGATTTTCCAGTTTTTTTTCCTCACAGGAAGGTTAGTAGCAAAAGGATCAAATGTAGAACTATGTAAGAAATCTGAAAAAAGAAGGGGAGACACAAAAAATGAATTATTATAATTGACAGAATAGAGTTATTTAAGGAGGAAATATGGAGAGGTCAAGTGCTAGAAGAGATTAATCTTGCAGGAGAAGTAAGAAGTAACAGGAAAATATCAATTAAGACAAAGATAATATTAAGGGAAAATACTCCTGATAAAGTATGATTATGTTGATAAAGTATGATAAAGTGATTATGAAAAGGCAGCAATTTTAATAGAGTATAACTTTCTGATTAATAATTTAATAAGGAATTCATCTAAGGTGGGAAAGTAGAAAGTTATGAGAGAAGGAAAGGAATGGCAAAATATGTTAATATTATTGGGGCCTGACAGTATGCTTCCTAGGGTACTTAAAGGAATTGATGGATGTTATTGCAGAGATACAAGAAAACTCAGAGAATGCAGAAGTCTCCAAAGACCCTCAAGTTGAATTTATTAAATATCTCTTTAAAGGGTCAAAAACAGCTGACCTGGTAATTACAAACTTGTCAACTTAATTTTCCATACCTTGAAAAATACTTGAGGAAATTATCAAAGAAATTTGTGACCACCTAGAAATAGAAAACATTTGATTGTTGTAAGACTGCATACTGACCAATCGAAAGCTTAGACCTGGGGAAATGAGCATCTATCAGGAAAGGACTAACTGGATAGTCCTAAATAAGAATTTCTAATAAGTTAAGAAGCAATACTAACCTGGTTGGAATTTGAAAGAGGAGGTTGGTACTCAGGGAGATCTTGATATGTTACAGCATGAAGTTCTGCACCTGCAAAACTATTCGATAGTTAAAATAATGCCACATAGAAAAAAGACTTAACTGGGCAAAAATATAAGAGAAAAATGACAATTACACTGGATCAAAAGTGAGTCAATTGGCAGCATCTTGCTGTCCTTAAAACATTATTGTTGCAACCAGTTATTGTAATGATTTGCTCATTTTAAGCCGGGGGGGGGGTGTCATGGTGGTTGGTAATATAATAGCCCTTAAGGTCCACTTGCTTCACTCTTCAGCTTGAGAGAGCTTGTTTTAGATTCATAGTTAGCAGTTTAGGCACAAAGGCTCTGAGCCCCCAGTTATGAAATTGTTAACATTTAGGCTAAAGTTGGGCTCTCTGAGTAACTTTAACTTTATGTCATTCTTTAGTTAACTGTGGGCCTCTTTATGGCTGAGGTGAAATTCAGCTTACTGCAAACATTTGATTCATGAAACAACAAATTTTATTATATCTTCTGTGGGTAGAAAGTCACTGAAAAGAGATTGGGAAGCCACATTTTTCTTGGGACTTCTCTCAGCCAGTGGTCTTCTGTTTTGAGATGCCTATAGAGTTGAAAATTCTCATGTACACTCCTTGATATTTCCATTCTCTGCCACAGCTCAGTTCTTCCTTTGCTCCTCAGATGTGTGCTGTCATGTGCTAGCCCTAGACTTTCTCATTCTGAGACAGCTCCTCTCTTTTATAAAGATTACTTAGGGCACGATCAAGTTTTCACAAAATGGCTTTGACTGATTCAAGGAGGTGTAAGTCTGTTTCACTCTCTTCAGATTGATTCAATCAAGAAACTTTCTTGATTGACAAAAGTAATTTTAAGTGGCTGGCTTAGTAAATGGAATGCCCAGCCTTACATAGCATTATGTAGTATGTTTTATAGATATTTAACATGGAGCTGGGAAATAAAATAGAATGTAGAATTTAGAGTTAGAAGATCTTCTTGGGGAGAATCTAATCCAATATTTTTCATTTTTGAGATTTGAACTCAGGTTTCCATTAACAGTGCTTTTTTTTTTTAAACAAATGACAATGATGATACCTTTTGATAGACACTTTTGGTCCAGGCTCTTTAGTCTTGTATGCTAATTTATCTATCTACCCATCCATTAATTCATGCAGTAAACGTTTATTAACTACCTGTTATCCAATCCAGTAAATGTTTATTCAGTGATTACTATGTGCCAGGCACTGGGCTAAGCCTTAGGGACACAATTGATAAAAGGAAAGACAGTCCTTGTCCTCAAGGAACTTGAGATCTAAATGAGTGAGGAGGGAGAGACTATGGGGAAAAAAAAAGGCTAGGAAACAGGGCAGGCTGGGTAGAGTGGGACACCTGCCTCTGGGACATCTTGTCTTTGTTTCCTGCATTTGAAACTAGGTAGAGCAGCAGGTACCTAGTGGAATGAGCAAGAGTCCAGTTTCTGCCCTTTATAAAGGAAGGCATCGGGAGGAATTTAGTACTTGACCCTCCAGCCCTATGTGTAAGGCATTTTGCTGATCTATGCAGTACTTCATAAAATAAAAACAGCCCTTTGCTTTAAGGAATTTATATTTTATTCGGGGTTGTAGGGTGTGGGCATACAACATTGACACAGAGAAATAGGTGCTATAGATAATTCAATGAGAAAGTACTTAGAGAGCTTAGGAAATGATAGTTAGATCAGTGCTTTATTTATGAACATTTGTTTTGGTAGCTTTGGGAATGGATTGGAGAAGGGAGAGAGTACGCTATTCAGCCAGTAGGGTATCAAATCATCCAGTTGTTAGAAAATGAGGACTCATAATAGGGTAATGGCCATGAGAGCAAAGAAAATGTGACTGATATAAGTTGTTGAGAGAGAGAATTAATAGGACTTTGTAAGTGGTTGTGTTCCCAACTTGTCTTTCCAGCTTCATTGGACAGTACTAAAATTTTACTATATTCTGTGATCAGCCAAATTGGGCCTCTTTTTTTAATTCCTTACACATAATACCCCACCTTCATGCCCTTGAGATGGCTATTCATCAGGCCTGCAGTGCAACTCCTCCTTACCTTTATTTAACTCATAAATGTCCTTTTCTTCCTTTAAACAGTTGGGAGTCCAGTGGATAGAGTGTTAGGCCTGGTGTTAGGAAAATCTGAGTTTAGATCTATACTCATACTTACTTAGCTGTGTGACCCTGGGTAAGTCACTTAACCTTGGTTTGCCTCAATTTCCTCAACTGTAAAATGGGGATAAATAATAGCACCTATTTCAGAGTTGTTCTGAAGATCAAATGAGAGAATATTTGTAGAAGTGCCTGGCACACAGTAGGGACACTGTATAAGTGCTTATTCCCCTCCCTTCCCTTAGGATGCAGTTTAAGCACCAGTTCATGTTTGCAGCCTTTCTTGATTTTTTTCTTCTTTCCCCTTCCCCAATAGTGCTGTCCCTCTCAAACTACCTTGTTTTTAGCTGCTTTGTATATATTTTATTTATTAACTTTATATTTGTCCTGTCGATATTTTAAGTGTACTTTTTGCCTCACCTATTAGAGTGGAAGTTCCTTGGGAGGGAGACATTGACCCTTTCCTTGTAGTTGTCTCCCCAGTACCTATTGCAGTACCTGGAACATAGCAGGTGCCTAATAAGTACCTGTGGATGGATGTGAGGAACAAGGGAGTGGAAAGAATCAAGAGTGACTGAGTATCTGACCTGAGTGACTGGTTTATTTGGAGGATTGAAGAAAAGTGGAAATATTTCCAATACTGAGTTGGAGAGGCCTATGGACATCTAGTTGGAGATGACTAGCAAGAAATGGAGAGAAGCTACAGATGTGGTAACACTCTGTAGAGGGCTTTTGGGAAGACTTATGCAATATCTCGTTAACTTTACTCATATGGAAACAGAGACCTAGATTGAGTAGTTGGTTTAGCTAAGATAATTTCGAGATATTTTATAAACAAGCAAGTCCTTTTAAATACCTGAAGTGTGATTGGGCTAATAAAAAGTACTACACTAAGTATTACCCCATGTCATGATAAAATTGTAGAAGGAATACTTTCCAGAGTATGCCTATCACAAAATAGCACCTCCCCCTCTCTCTTCATATATATAATATATATATTTTTTTTTTTGGGGGGGAAGAGGGAGTTGGGGTTAAGTGACTTGCCTAGGGTCACACAGCCAGTAAGTGTCAGGTGTCTGGTCTGAGGCCAGATTTGAATTCAGGTCCTCCTGACTTGAGGGCCGGTGCTCTCTCCACTGTGCCACCTAGCTGCCCTTAGTTTCTTTGTTTAGAGCCATTTTTCACAGGTATTTGGAGGGGTTTGGGGGAGAGCTCAAGCGAGTCACTCTGCCATCTGGGCTCCGCCTGTTTAGTTAGAGTAGTAGCAGACTTGACTCAGAAAGTACTAGATGACCTAGTCAAGCCAGAATCTTTGTATCTCCAAGTTAATCGGTCAGGGGTTTGTTAAATACTATCTAGAGCCAGCCATGGCAGCTAGGCGGCACAGTGCATAGAGGGGTGGGCCTGAAGTAAGGAAGACTCACCTTCTTGAGTTCAAATGTGGCCTCAGACACTCACTGGTTGTGTGACCCTGGCAAGTCACTTAATCCTGTTTAGCTGTTTCCTCATCTGTGCAATGAGTTGGAGAGGGAAATGGCAAACTACTCCTGTATCTTTGCCAAGAAAACCCTAAGTGGGGTCACAGAGAGCCAGACATGACTGAAACCACTGAGCAAGAACAAAGAGTACAAAATATGTACAAATTCATTTCTGGGGCAGAGGTCACTAGCAACATGGGAGGATAGTAAAATTATGCATAGGCTTCAGTTAGGAGGTGGCTCTTGAGTTGAGCTTTCAAGGAAGCTGGCTAAGGATTCTCTGAGGTAGAGGTGAGTGTCATGCATGAGGAACTGAATTGTAATCACGTGGGTTTGGCTGCAACTCAGAGTGTGAAGGGAATAAAGTACAGTCACCTTGAAAAGGTAGGTTGGAGCTAGATAGTGAAAGGTTTTAAAAGTGAGGAAAATTTGTATTTTAACCTGGCAGCAAGAGAGAGCCTCTGTAGCTATTTGAACATGTTTTAGCTGTAGCACATTGGTATGTATGCATTGGATGGATTGGAGGAGAGAGTGGAGATAGGAAGAGAGATTAAGAAGTTACTTTACAAAACAGAACCTCAAATCTAATTGCAGATGAATATATATTATATCTGAGTTACAATCTTTTGTTCTAAGACTTTTAATCCCTTATTAACATGTACCAAAATTACTCCTATAGCTGGCTTTAATTTCATCCTAGCTCTGGAACTGTTAATGATCAGCAATGTTTAAAATTTATAATGTCTCTAAACAATTGCAAAAGTTCAATCTAGAAACACCTGGCAGTGGATAAGTGCTTGGATAAGTGGGTGTAAGCTGAATCAGAAAGACTGTACCTCAGGTAGCTGTGATCTTGGGCAAATCATTTAACTGTTCTTTGCCTCGATTTAATTTGGAAAATTAAGGTTTGTCCTCAGTGGCCTTCACAAGCCCTTCCAGCTCTAAATCTATAGTTCCTTAAGTAGGCTGCAACATATAAAAATGAAGAATTATGAAGGAGAATCTGGAGTAAAAGATAGCATGAAAGAAATATGTGTTTGAAAAAGATGGGTTAGTCAAGTGAGAATGAGGAATGACCAATGGACCAAGCCCATATGTTCCACTTGTATCCTTTTACTGTTAAAAGAAATTCTACTTAAAATAACTACAAAATACACAACATACTGAGGAGTCTACCTACTAAGATATAAAGAAGAGCTATATGAATACAGCTATAAAACACTTTATAGAAATGGAAACAAATAAATAATTGGAGATATATGTATGCTAAGTCAATATAATAGCAACGACAATGCTAACTAAATTAATCTGCTTATTCAGTGCCATATCAAACTACCAAAGGCTTATTTTTTTTATTAATTTATTTTGACTTATCAACAATCACTTCCATATGCTTTTGAGTTGAAAATTTTTCTCCCCCTCCCCCCCCAGATGGCACACAATCTGATATAGGCTTTACATTTACATACCCATTAAACATATTTTCACATTAGTGAAGTTGTAAGTAAAAATTAAAACCAATAGGAGGAACCATCAGAAAGATGAAACAAAACTCAACAGAAGGTAAAAATAAGTGATAGTGATTCGACTTCCATAGTTCTTTCTTTGGATATGGACAGCTTTTTCCATCACGAGGCCTCTGGAGATGTCTTAGATCCTTGTAATGCTGAGAAGGGTTCAGTTTAACAATCTTAGTCATTGCATAATGTGGCTGTTATTGTGTACAAAGTCCTCTTGGTTCTGCTCACTTCACTCAGCATCAGACCATATAGGTTTTTCTGAAGTCAGCCTGTTCATCATTTCTTATAGCACAATAGTATTCTATTACATTCATATACCACAACTTGCTTAGCCATTCCTCAATTGATGGGCATCCTCTCAATTTCCAATTCTTTGCCATCACAAAAAGAGCTGCTATGAATATTTTTGTACATGTGGGTCCTTTTCCCATTTGTTTGATCTCTTTGGGATATAGCCCTAGAAGTGCTATTGCTGGATCAAAGGGTATGCTCATTTTTGTAGCCCTTTGGGCATAGTTCCAAATTGTTCTCCAAAATGGTTGGATGATTTCACAACTCCACCAACAATGTATTAGTGTTCCACTTTTCCCACATCTTCTCCAACATTTATCATTTTCCTGTTTTGTCATGTTGGCCAATCTGATAGGTGTGATGTGGTACCTCAGAGTTGTTTTGATTTGCATTTCTCTAATCAATAATGATGTAGAGCATTTTTTCATATGACTATAAATGGCTTTAATTTCTTCCTCTGAGAACTGTCTGTTCATATCCTTTGACCATTTGTCAATTGGGGAATGGCTTGTGTTCTTATAAATTTGTCTTAATTCTCTATATACTTTAGAAATGAGGCCTTTATCAGAGAGACTGGTTGTAAAAATTCTTTCCCAATTTTCTACCTTCCTTCTAATCTTAGTTGCATTGGCTTTGTTTGTGCAAAAGCTTTTCAATTTAATGTAATCAAAATTATCCATTTTGCTTTTCATAATGTTCTCTATCTCCTGTTTGGTTATGAATTCTTCTGTTCTCCATAGATCTGATAGGTAAACTATTCCTTGTTCTCCCAGTTTACTTATGGTATCAGCCTTTATATCTAAGTCATGAACCCATTTTGACTTTATTTTGGTATATGGTGTGAGATTTGGATCTATGCCTAGTTTCTGCCATACTCTTTTCCAGTTTTCCCAGCAGTTTTTTTCAAAGAGTGGGTTCTTATCCCAGAAGCTGGGGTCTTTGGGTTTATCAAATAATAGATTACTATATAGTCATTGACTACTGTGTCTTGCATATTTAACCTATTGCACTGATCCACCTCCCTATTTCTTAGCCAGTACCAAGCAGTTTTGATGATTGCTGCTTTATAATACAATTTAAGATCTGGAATTGCTAGGCCACCTTCCCCTGCATTTCTTTTCATTAGTTCCAAAGGCTTATTTTAAAGAGGGGGGATGGGGGATAATGAGATTCATTTGGATAAATATAAGGTCAAAACTCTCAAGGGAAATAAAGAAAAAAAAAGTGGAAAAAAAGAAGGCCAGTAGTACCAGATCATAAACTATAGCAGTTATCTTTGAAATAAACCTGAGTAAAATGTAATTAGGAAATAAAATGTAAAATAATCTTACATTTTAAAACTAAGTCAATATGCTGACCACAGGGATTCTTATGTATGGCTTAGTAGGCTCTGTTTCTGTTTCTTTGACACCTAAGTGTCAATTAGTGTTCTAAATCACTAATAATTAGAGAAATGCAAATTAAAACAACTGTGAGGTTTTGCTTCATGCCTACCAGAGTAGTAAAGTTTAAAAAAAAAAGGAAAATGACAAATTCTGGAGTCAGAAACAAAGATTCACTATATTGGTCAAGCTATGAATTGGTCCAGACATTGAAAAGCATTTTACAACTATGCCAAAAAGGAAAAAAAACTGTGCCTACCTTATGACACAGGATTACCACTACCTATAATCCAGACATCAAAGGAAAAGGAAAAGGTTTTAAGTGTATAAAAATATTTAAAATAGCTCTTTTTGTAGTAGCATATAACTGTAAACTAATGGGGAAAAGGGAGTCTATCAATTGGGAATAGCTGAGAAAATTAATATAAATGGATGTAATGGGATACTCATGCTATAAGAAAAGAAGACAGTTTCAGAGAACTCTGACCAAAGTTGTATGAACTGTTGCAGAATGAATAGGAGAACAATTTGTACTGTAACATCGATATTGTAAAAATAAATATCCTGATATACTTAAAGAATTCTGATCATCACAATGATCAACCATGATTCCAGAGGAATGATGATGCCAGATTCCCACGTAATGGCAGAGAGATGTTGGACAGATATGAAGAAAGCAAGTCATTTTTGGACATAGCCAATATGGTAATTGGTTTTTTCTTGACTATGCTTATTTGTTGCAAAGATTTTCTTTTTCTTTTTTTTTTTAAGTGAGGAAGGGGGAGAAGTGGGAGGGAGAAAAAAACACTTGATATATTTGAAAAAACTAAAATAAAAAATGTAAAATATATGAAAAGATATGGAAAAAATGAACTTAACATTTGTATATAGGCTTGGAGAAAAAAATAGTGCTATACATGTCTACCTCAGAAGACAGTGAAGGAAGCAATCTGCAATATTTTTCCCCCCTCACCAGGTTGTGAGCTAAACTTCTCTATCATGCCTCTACGCCAGATATCTCTCCAGCTTCTCCCATTTCAGCTTCCTTTTATGTGTTGTGTTCCCTATGAGAATGTAAGTTCCCTGAGGGCAGGGATGGTCTTTCTATTTGCTTTTATTTATATTCCTACACTAGCACAGTGTATAGCACATAGTAATCCCTTAATAAATGCTTGCTGACTTAAGTGCCAATCTTTCAAGTACTACATGGTTTGTTTCTAATGTTATCCTCAAATAGATGTGTAATTTCATCAACCTTACTTATGCTGTTGGTTTATCTAAAGCACCGTTGCTATTCCTGCTTTTTTTGTTGTTGTTGGAGTTATGCTGAGGCATAATAGATTTTTCTTTAGTTCCTATGTGATTGATTGTTTCAAATGTGTTTCTTGTAAACTGCCTATTTTTGGATCCTGCTTCTAATACATTTTACTATCATTTTCCACTTTATGTTTGAATTCCTCCATTCACGTGCATAGTTATGTGTTTATTTCCCTCTGTCTTATAATATCCAAGCTTTTTTTTTTTTTAGGTATTGGCGTTAAGTGACTTACCCAGGGTAACACAGCTAGTAAGCATCTGGGGCTGGATTTGAATTTAATTCCTCCTGATTCCAGGACTGATGGTTTATCCACTGTGCCAGCTAGCTGCCTCTGACTCTTTTTGATCATGGCTTTCAGGTGGTCCAATAATTTTTACATTACTTGCCTTTATCTATATTTTCTGTGAGTTGCATTTTTGATTGCATGTTTTATTTTTTTCAATTCCTTCTCCCTTTTGAATTTTTCTTCTTATTTAATGGAGTCATTCATTTCTTTTTGGTCATTTCTAATTTTCAAGAGTTTGTTGGGAAAAGTTTTGTATAGTTCTTTAATATTATTGGTTTTTAAAAATGAATTTTATTTATCTTTTGATCTTTTCACATCATCTACCCCTCCCCTGCCCCTCTTCCCTCTCCTCTTCTGTCAGTTTTCCCTTATAGCAAAGACAGCATTAAAAAGAAGAGACAAATAGCAAAACCAACGAACATATTAAAAAATCCAAACAAACCCTGATATTACACACAATATTTTATGTTGGTAGTCCCCCATGCTTCTGCAAAGGAACACAGTTAGGTGTCTTCTCATATCCTTTGGACCTTGGACTTTATAATTTTGAAACATTTCATTTTTATTTTAAGGCTTATTTTCTTTCTTTTTCTTTTTTTAAAGTAGTGTTTTATTTTCTCCCTCAATTACATGTAAAAACAATTTTTAACATTCATTTCAAAATTTTTTTGAGTTCCAAATTTTTCTCTGTCCCTTTCCTCTCCCCCCTCCCAAAGACAGTAAGCAATTATGAAAATGAAAATAGTATGCTCTGATCTCCATTCAGACTCCATTAATTCTTTCTCAGGATGTGGATAGCATTTTCCATATTGATTCCTTTAGAATTTCTTAAATCATTGTATTGCTGAAAAGAACTAAGTCATTCATAGTTCATCATCACACAGTGTTGCTGTTACTATGTACAATGCTCTACACTGCAATGTTCTGCTCATTTCACTTTGTATCAGTTTATGTAAATATTTCCAGGTTTTTTCTGAAATTATCCTACTTATCATATCTTATAGCACAGTAGTATTCCATTACATTATTACATTGATATACCACAACTTGTCCAGCCATTCCCCAATTAATGAGTATCCCTTCAATTTTTGATTCTTTGCCAGCACAAAAGGAGCATGTATTTTTATCAGGATTTTGAGGGGAGGGGTAATAATATTAAAACAAATTTTTTTTTGTTTTGGCTAGGCAGTGGGGTTCAGTGACTTGCCCAAGGTCACACAGCTAGTAAGGGTTATGTGTCTGAGGTCAGATTTGAACTCAGGTCCTCCTGAATTCAGGGTCGGTGCTCTATCCACTGTGCCACCTGGCTGCCCCAATAATATTTTTTAAAATAAATTTTTATTGTTAGCTCTTTTTTTTTTTTTGCGAGGCAATTGGAGTTGTGACTTGCCCAGGGTCACACAGCTAGTAAGTATCAAGTGTCTGGTCTGAGATTGGATTTGAACTCAGGTCCTCCTGAATCCAGGGCTGGTGCTCTATCCACTGCAACTACCTCCCCAGCTCTTTTTATTTTTTTAAAGCATTGTCTACGTAGTATCCTCTATCTCTCCTCTTTCTAAAGAATTGGAATAAAAAGAGGAAGAAACAACAACAAAATTTTTTTTTAGCAAAACCACTCAACACATTAAAAAAATCTCTAATCACATGTAATGCTCCACATTCATAAATCTCAACCTCTCCAAAGCGGTATGGGTAGGTGTCCTTTTATGTCCTTTCTTTGGGGCCAAGCTTGTTTATTATAATTTTGCAACACTTAGCAGATTGTTCTATGATTTTTCCAATCCTGTTATTATCATTATGTATATATTTTTTCCTGGTTCTGTTTATTACTTCAGTTTGCATCAATCAGTTTATATAAATCTTTCAGGGCTAGTCTTTATTCGTTATGGTATTTATTATAGTGCAGTAACAGTTCATTAGATTAATGTACCACAGTTTGTTTCACAGTTTTAAAGTTAATAGATGCCTTCTTTTTATTATTATTATTATTATTTTGGTATCTTTTGATTTATCAACAATCGCTTCCATAAGCTTTTGAGTTTAAAATTTTTCTCCCCCTCCCTCCCTCCCCAAGATGGCACGCAATCTGATATAGGCTATGCATATACATTCCTATTAAACATATTTTCATATTAGTGATGTTATAAGGAAGAATTAGAACCAACAAGAGGAACCACCAGAAAGAGGAAACAAAACAAAATAGAAGGAAAAAAACAGCAAATAGTGTGCTTCCATCTGCATTCAAACTCCATAGTTCTTTCTTTGGATGTGGATAGCATTTCCCATCATGAGACCTTTGGAGATGTCTTAGATCCTTGCATTGCTGAGAGGGGCTAAGTCTCTTAATGTTAGTCATCGCACATCGTGGCTGTTACTGTGCACAATATTCTCCTGGTTCTGCGCACTTCACTCAGCATCAGTCTGTACAAGTCCTTTCAGGTTTTTCTGAAGTCCTCTTGCTCATCGTTTCTTATAGCACAATAGTATTCCATTACATTCATATACTACAACTTGTTTAGCCATTCCCTAGTTGATGGACATCCCCTCAATTTCCAATTCTTTGCCATCGCAAAAAGAGCTGCTATAAATATTTTCGTACATCTGAGTCCTTTTCCCATTTATATGATCTCTTTGGGATACAGCCCTAGAAGTGCTATTGCTGGGTCAAAGGGTATGAATGTTTTTATAGCCCTTTGGGCATAGTTCCAAATTGCTCTCCAAAATGGTTGGATCAGTTCACGACCCCACCAACAATGCATTAGTGTTCCAATTTTCCCACATCTTCTCCAATATTTATCATTTTCCTGTTTTGTCATGTTGGCCAATATGATAGGTGTGATGTGGTAATAGGTGCCTTCTTTGTTTCAATTTCTTTGCAACTACAGAAGGTGCTACTTTAAAGATTTTGGACATATAGCCTCTCTTTTTATTAGTGGCTTACTTGGAATGTATACCTAGAAGTGGAATATCTGGGTCAAAGGGTATGGGCATATCATATTTGTTTTTTGGAATGGTTATACCAATTTATACCAATGATGATGATGCTCCCAGGGCTGTCGTAAGGATCAAATGAGATATTTGTAAAATGCCTAGCTTACTATGTGTGATAAATATTTGTTTCCTTCCTTTTCTTTCTTGCTGAGTATAAGGTGATATCTCAGGGTTATTTTAATATTTGGTTTGGAGCTTTTTTTCATGTGACTGATGATGGTTTGCAATTATTCTTTTATCTGAGGTTTGCAATTATTCTTTTATCTGAGAAATATGTTAAGATCTCCCCCACTCAAGTGATTGTTTCCCATTTTTTCCTAGATGAATTAATTTTATTCAAAAGCTTTTCAATTTTATATAATCAAAATCTGTTTGATCTTTTCTAGTTGCTTCTCATATTTGATTAAGAATTCACTCTCTGCTCATAGCTGTGAAAGGTATATCAGTCAGTTAAAAAATATTTATTAAGCACCTACTATGTGCCAGGCACTGTACAAAGCTGTGGGAATACAAAAAAAGGCAAAAAAACAGTCCTTGCTCCCACAGAGCTCACAGTCTAATGGGGGAGACAAGTAAACAGATATGTACAAAGAAGCTATATACAGGATAAGTAAGATGAGGAAGGCACTAGAATTAAGAAGGCTTGAGAAAGCCTTTGCAAAAAGATGAGGTTTTAGTAGGGACTCAGATTAAGCCAGAGTATCCAGTAGGCAGAGATGTGGAGCAAGAGCATTATAGGCGTGGGGGACAGCCAGAGAAAATGCCGGCAGCTGAGGAGATGGGCGTGTCTTGCTCATGGAATGCCCAAGGTGTCAGTGTCACTGGATCAAAGGGTATATCTTGGGAGATAAGGTGTAAGGAGATTGGAAAGATATGAGAAAGCTGAGTTTTGAAGGGCTTTGATGCCAAACAGAGCATTTTTGTATTTGATTTTGGAGGGGAGAGGGAGCCATTGGAGTTTATTGGGCTGGGTTGTCTGACATGATTAGACTTGCCCTTTATGAAAATCTTTGGTGCTTGGATGGAGGATGGGGAGAAACTTGAGGTATCAGGCTATTTGTAATAGTCCAGATGTGAGGTGATGAGGGCCTGGACCAAAGTGGTGATGGTGTCAGAGGAGAGAAGGTGAGGTATAGGAGAGATGTTGCAAGGATGAAATTGACAATCATTGGCAACAGGGGAGTAGGGGGGGATGAGAGATAGTGAGGAGTAAAGGATATCATCAACTTGAGGGATTGAGAGGATGGTGTTGCCCTCTACAGTAGTAGAGAAGGTAAGGAGTAGGGAAGGTTTAGGGGAAGTTGATGAGTTCTCTTTTGACATGTTGAGTTTAAGATGCCTACTAGATACTGTGTTTGAGATGTTTGAAAGCCAGTTGGAGATGTCAGGTTGGAGGTCAGCAGAGAGGTTGGAGTAGGATGGTAGATTTGAGAATCATCAGCATAGAGATAGTGACTGAATCCAGGGGAGCTGATGAGATCACCAAATAAAGTATTTAGAGGGAGAAAAGAAGAAGGCCCAGGACAGAAAACTGCCAGGCATCTATGATTAGAAGGCATGACCAGGATGAAGATATCCAGTAAAGGTGACTGAGGGAGTCGTCAGAGGTGGAAGGAAAATCTGAAGAGAGTGGTGCGCCAAAAATCTAGAGAGAAGAGAGTGTAAAGGAGGAGAGAAAGATTAACAGTCTCAACTGATGCAGTAGCAAGAATGGGGATCAAAAAAAAGCTTCAGCAACTAAGAGATCATTGGTAACTTTGGAGAGAGCAGTGGAATGATAAGATCAGAAGGTGGGTTGTAAGGGGTTTAGAAGAGGGGAGAGAGAGTGGAGACACCTATTGTAAACAGTCACTTTAAGTTTAGCTACAAAGGGCAGAATGAATATGGAATGATACTGGGAATGATCAAGTGAGGTGTTTTCAGGCTGAGGGAGACATGGGCATATTTGTAGGTAGTAGAATGCGCCAGTAGACATGGAGAGATTAAAAATAAGTGATAGAGTGGGGATAATGGAGCCATGGGAGATTTGAGGAGGGATGAAAAGCTTTGAAAGAGCTGCTGTGGAGAGTGGGAAGAAAAAAACTTCCCCAAAATTAAAACTATTCTGAAGTGGAATGGGCTACTTGGGGAGGCAATGGTTTCCCCTTTAGTGGAGGTCTTCAAGCAAAGACTAGCTGACTCCTTGTAGAGTACTTTGTAAAAGGGACTTTGTTCAGGGATATGTTGGAGTAGATGAGATTGTCACTTTCTTCCAAGTCAAGTTAATTCGACAAGCATTCATTAAGCTGTTGCTATGTGACACTGGTACTACACAGTGTGGATACAAAGAGAAGCCAAAAAGAAAGACAGACTCTACCTATGAGAGGCTTACATTTCAATAGAGAAAAGACAACACATAAAAGAGAGCTGAAAACTGGAGGGAGGGGGGATATACCCAGGAAGAAATATGGTCTAGAAAGAAGTCTAGAGGATCATGCACAGGCCCCAGAGAGGTATGTAAGAATCAGCACAGCTAGCCTTGAAAGGAAGTTCCAGGAGGAAACAACCAATCCAAGGAAGGCACCATGGAGGCAGAGGGATTTTCCCAGATGAGAAGACTAATGGAGAACAGAGATGAAGGCAGCTTCCAGGGTGAGGAGGCTACAGGAACGCAGCAGCCAAAGCAGCTCCCAGAGTAGGATTGTCTAGCAGTAGAGAGGGCCCACTGTGTAACATAAATCTTTAGTGGGCCTAGTCAGAATGGTTGTGGGATTTTCTCCACCTTCATTCAGCAGAACGTGTGTAAGAGTGAAAGTGATGAAGGATGGGAGTGATCCAAGGCTGAAACTTCACAGGGTATATAATTGGAGATGTGGGCAGTTAGGTGGTGCAGCTGGAGTCAAAAAGACTCATTTCCTTTAGTTCAAATCTGGCCTCAGATACTCCCTGTGTGACCATGGGCAAGTCATTTAACACTGTTTATCTCAGTTTCTTCATCTGTAAAGTGAGCAAGAGAAGGAAAAGGGAAACTTCTCCTTTATCTTTCCCAAGAAAACCCCAAAAGGGGATGTGAAGAGTTGGACATGACTGAAAATATGACTAAACAAGAGTTGGTGATAAGATTGGGGGGCTAGGAATTCAAGAGAGGTGGACAGTGTAGAGTTGATGGGGAAAAGAGGAGACAGTGGCTAGAGCAGGAGTGATATGTAAGAGAGAATTGAGAGATTAAGGGATTGGAGGTGATGGTGCAGATGAAGAGTGGGATTCGTTGAGGGAAGTCATCACATGGACAGGTGAGAAGCCAATGTATTATGGTCAGATAAGGGGATTTTATTATTCTTGATTGTGGAGGTCATTTATTTGTAAGTAATAGGAAGTTCAAGAGTATGACCATCTTTGCATGTGACTGAGGCTCTTGGGAAATATATTTTGAAGCTCCCTAGTATGAGGGCAAGAATTGGGGAGGAGAAAAAAATTGTGATCCAGGAATCAAACTTATTGAGGAAGGAAGGGGAGTGACCTGGAGGTCTATAGACAGTAGCTACCAGGATTTTGATTTGGTGGTAAATATGAATAGCATGAACCTCAAAGGAGGAGAGGTTATTGTGTAGTGGAGGGTAGGGAGAGAACCTGGAAGTGGCAGTGGAGAGTAAAGGGTGATCTAACTCCTTCACGTTGGCCAATAAACTGAGGGGAATGAGTGAAGTGCCAGTAAGGTTCATCATCAGTGGGGAGCCAAGTGTCAGTAATATCTGGTAGATGGAAAGCATGGGAGAAGAAAAGTTTCAGATCAAGGGAAGTTTGTTTCCTATGGAACAGGCATTCCAGAGGGCACAATGGAAGGGACTGGTAGTGTTTGGTTGGAATTTTGGAAACCCTGCTTCATTACTCATCTTCCCATTCAAGGATGGAGATTAGGCAGGAAAGGGCACAGCAAGAGATGGAAGTGGGACATGCACAGCAGGTCCAACTGTTCCCTACCAATTTCATCTGACATTAAGGAACAGGCTCAGCAGGAGATGGAAGGCTTATAGTCTGAAGGAAGGTGTCTGAACTTTGAACTGGAAGTTCTCTAGGTCTTAGTTGGGAGATTGGGCTGGCAGTAGGAGGTGAAATTTGTGCTGGCACAGATGGAAATCATTGCTTCAGGGCAGATGGGATTTGCTCAGCCAGGCCCCTTGCCACCTTCTCTTAAGGAACAAATTGACTGTGGATGAGATGAAAGTTTGATTCTTCTTACCTGAAGTTGGAGGTTAGGGAGCAGAAGGAAGTGGTAGACTGTGTGTGTGTAAGTATATGTATGTGTAAGGGGAGAGAGTGTGAGAGAGTGAGTGTAATCACTTTGGGGCAGATGAAAGATGCCTGTCTGTCCCCTTGCTGCCTTCCCTCAGGGAATACCCTATATGTTCAGAGGAATGTTATACCCTATTCAGAGGAATGTTTGACTCTTCTAACCTGAAGCTAGGGATCTGGATCTCTGTGTGACAGTGCTTCTCTTCTGATTTAAAAAAAAGTGGTATGTTGAATATTCAGCCCATGTAACTATTTTGAGATTATTATGGAACATGATGTTAAATGGTTGTTTAAATAAGCCTAATTTCTGCTAGACTGCTTTCAGTTTTCCTAGTGATTCTTATCAAATGGTAAGTTCTTTCTGAAGTAATTTGCTTCCCAATCTAGACTTACTATTTTCCTTTTGTTTTTCTAAATGAATTTAAAAATTTTTTTCCCTGTAAAATATCCCTTGAGACTTTGGTGTACAGGTAATGTTATTTTACTGATATTTGGGGACTTTTCTTGATATAATTTTTTTTTGGGAAAAATTATTTTGCATTTAGAGTCTTTTTTAGATGGAGTTCAGATTTAATGCAGGTCATTTATTATAGACATTTCAAAAGGGGGAGATATGTTTGCCTTTTGTTATTTACTGGGCAAAGTGTTGTTTTAACCTTTATTGAGAATTGTGATCTCTAAAGATTTTAAACTGTTCCTTTTACTCATGAACTGCAGAAGCTTTGAGTCAGTTCATAAAGAAAACTTTGAAACAGGAAGATAGGTTTTTTATATGAACTATTCCAATCTAGAAGCAGTAAGGTGTTAGAGAAATAGCATTGATTTTTAAGTCAGAAGACATGGGTTCAAATTCTGCCTCTCATATAGGCTTGCCTGTGTGACACTGGACAAATCATTTCTTTGTAGGCTTTCATTTTCCTTGGTGGTGGGGGTGTTGGACTCATTGGATGTGAATTGAGCAACCATTTGTTCTACTGTTGTTTAAAGTTGGCAAAGATAAAACTTCAGTAATTATTCACTTAGTTTTGTGAAAAAGGAAATAGGTTTTTAAAAAGTTAATTTTGAAGAGGAAAAAAGGGGAGACAAAATTGATAGGTATGATTGAGCAGTATATTTAGGCTCAGTCTCCTTCTCTCCTTCAAATAGAAGTAATAAAACAACAGCAACAATAACACAACAAACCAAATGACTGACTGTAGTTAGGACAGGGCAGGTAAGTAGGCATTTTATCACACTGGTGACTGGCCTCTTTTTCCCTCTTCCATATTTGTGTCCAAGGACTGCTTTAATAATGGAGTCTGTTTTTGAGCACGTGTAATATTTAACATTGTAGCCTACATCATTTAGAAGTTAATATTTGAAAACCTCTAAACTTCTGACCTTGAATAGAAATTGCTGTTGTATAATATATTTTATGCAGCTGGTAGATTGAAAATTGCCATTTTCTGGGTCTGTGCATTGTGAAAAATAGGGTGTATTGGATTTGGATGTGTGACAGCTGACATTTATCAAGGATAACAGGAGCTTTTCTCATTTTCATATTTCAAAGTAACTTTTGAAAGCTTTGCGTGTACACACATGCTCAGCATATGTTTCTGAGCTTTAAATGATTTCCCCCCGTTGTGTTTTGCCTGTCCACAGAAGAGACACAGAAGTCCAAGTATAAAATTTTAATGAGCTTCATGCATCAAACTTTGTGTACTGCCTTACCTTCATGTAAACTGAAGTATAACCCAAGTCCTCAAAAATTAACAGTAAAAACCATTTGGTTTCAATGAAAATTTATCATGATATTCCCTTTCCCACATATTTAAATAGAATAAGTCTATATACTACTATGTAGTATACTATAAACTACCTCTTGTTATTTTGCATGTAGATTTGGCACTGAGTGAAAAGTAAACACAGAAATTGCTTTTAGGTAGCTTCCCTTCTCCATCCATCCCTTCCCGAAAAAAAGACAATTATAGAGTTATTTATAAATAGTTATTTCTTTGTGTTTAACTTTAGGTGGCAGAAAAATCAGCTTGCCAAAGTTGTAACTGAAAAATGTTTGCTTTGCCTTAGTGTTAATCTATTAAAATTCGTGTGTGTGTGTGTATGTGTGTGTGTGTGTGTGTGTGTGTGTGTGTGTGTGTGTATACATAGACACATCTATTTATTATCAGGGAATGCTTGAATGAAATCTACCTGTCTTTGTTTTGTTTTCCTATTTAATGTTAGCCCCCAAATATTACTACAGCAGCAACTCAGTATATTAATATGCAGATCACACTGATTTTTCCAGCTAGGTAAGAGGAGAAATGCAGTGACTTGGGAAGATAAATTGGCCTTGTATTGTAATCCTCCTGTCTTTTCAGTGCCAGACATGATTATATGATTCAGTATTATGAGCCTTTGATTCCTAGGCCTTGAGAAAGGGTGTGGATGTGGGGGGAGGGAGAAAGGGGAAAGGGAGGAGCTGGGGGAGGGGAGAAATGAGGAGGGGAACAGAGGGGAAAAAGAGAGGAACAGGGGAGAAAAAGGGTGTATGCGTGTGTACACCTGCGGTCATATTTAAAAGAAAAGTATTTACTTAGTGTGACCTTGAACAAGTTTGGTGTGTTAAGGTAGTGTGCAGATTGTTACTGTTCATTTTGTAAATATCTTCATCTTGCATTTTCGTTTGAAATTTCAGTTCTTGGACATTTTTCTTTTGGCAATTGAAGGTATGGTTCCTTTTTTAAGTTAATGTACACGCACTCGGGTAGGGAAAGGATTTTAAAATGTAGAATAGTAAATTCCTGATGTCCTCACTTTACAAAATAAACAAACTTTGGGATACAGTGCTTGCCTGTCAGCAATGACCTGGGTTTAAAAGCTTCCTTGCTGTGTGATTCAGAGCAAATCACTTGATCTCTGTCTCAATTTCCTCATCTATAAAAATGAGGATTTTACTGGCACCTGCTTCATAGGGTTGTTGTGAAGATTAAATGAGATAATGTGTGGAAAATTCTTTGCAAATCTTTTTTGTTTGTTTTTAGGCAATGAGGGTTAAGTGATTTGCCCAGGGTCACACAGCTAGTAAGTGTCAAGTGTTTGGTCTGAGGACCGATTTGAATTCAGGTCCTCCCGACTTCAGGGCCAACGCTCTATCCACTGTGGCACTTAGCTGCCCCAATTCTTTGCAAATTCTAAAGAGCTATGTGAATATTAACTATTATTACTACCTTTCAAATTATTTATTAGAAAATTATTATGTATTTATTAGTGACATAAGTGCCCTTTTCCTCAAATGAGATAATGTATGTGAGGTGTTTTACAAATTTTGAAATGATATATAAATGCTAGCTATCACATGCAATTTTTATGGTTTCTGCTTTATGTGGAATTCATTGTAGCATTTATTAGCACCTACTTTGGCTTATCACTTTTTTTAAACAGTAAATTAAAATTCATGGGTATAAGAAAACAATTTAAAAATAATTACTGACTAAATTTTTCAGTGTAGAGCATAGCGCCTTTTTAAATATTCACCCCTTCCCACAATGCATTTCTGTAATTGATGAAATCCCTAGACTTCTGATTATTAAGTGCCAAGACTTTAGCAACACTTGGTTTGGAGCCATGTTTGATCAGTTTTGACAGTTTGAAAAGCTGCATAAAACCGTGAAGTTTTTTCAGAATTTACTCAGGCATTTCTGTAGTCAGATTTAATTACTCAGCATGTACTGAATCTACCAAAGGAAGACCATGAATGGTGAACCTTGTTAATGAATGACTGAGTCTGACTGGAAGACTAAGTTGCTTAAGGGTTTATATTTTTACAACTGGCTGCAAAGGAAAGGGGCATGATAAAGTGGGGAAAAGAGCTCCAGACTTGGAATTGGAAAACTGACTGTTGCTACTTTTAGGGCCTAGATAGGACCTACTTCACTGGGTTTTGTGAGCTTCAAATGAGATAATCTATTTATAGAGCCATTTGTCGTTATTATTTTTAGCCATGGGCAATTTACTTAATATCTCCATTTCTTAATTTACTCCTCTCTAAATGAGATGAAAACCTGAACTTCCTATCTCACAGAGTTTTGTGACAATCAAATGATATATTTGTTGTTCAGTGGTGTCTGACTCTTTGTAATGCCATGTATCATAGTAAGCCAGGCACTTCTATCCTTCACTATCTCTTGAAGTATGTCCAAGTTCATATTCTTTGTTTCCATGATACTATCTATCCATCTCATCCTCTGCCATCCCCTTTTCCTTTTGCCTTTAATCTTTCCCAACATCAGGAGTCCTATCTTCTCATGTGGCCAAAATATCTAAGTTTCAGCTTCAGTATTTGACCTTCCAGGGAATAGCCTGAATTAATTTTTTTAAGTATTCACTGATTTTACCTCCTTGTTGTCCAAGGGACTCTCATAAGTCTTCTCCAGCACCACAATTTGAAAGCATCAGTTTGTGTGGTGCTTAGGTTTTTAGTCCAGCTTTCACAGCCATACGTAGCTATTGGAAAAATCATACTTTGATTATATGGACCTTTTTTGGCAAGGTGATATCTCAGCTTTTTAATGTGCTGTCCAGATTTGCCATAGCTTTCATTCCAAGGAGCAAATATCTTTTGATTTCATGGTTACAGTCACCATCTGCAGTAATATTTAAACCAAGGAATACGAAAATCTGACACTGCTTTAATTTCTTCTTCCTTTACTTACCAGGAAGTGATGAGACTATTTGCCAAAATCTTGTTTTTTTTTTTTTTAATATTAAGCTTCAAGCCAGCTGTTGCATTCTCCTGTGTCACCCTTATCAAGAGAGTTCTTAATTCCTCTTCACTTTATGCCATCAAAGTGGTATTGTCTGCATGTCTGAAATAGTTGATATTTTTCCTGGCAACCTTAATTCCATCTTTTGATTCATCTAGCCTGGCATTTCACATGATGTACTCTGCATATAAGATAAATAAATAAGGTATAAATACAACCACGTAGTAGTACTCCCTTTCAAATCAGTTGTTCTATGTTTGGTTCTAACTGTAGTTTCTTGGCCTGCATATATGTTCCTTAGCAGACAAGTAAGGTGATCTGGTACTCCCATCCCTTTGTACTGAATACTGAATACTTGCCACTTTTTCTTTCTTTTTTTTTTGATCCACACAGTCAAAGGCTTTAGTGTAGTCAGTGACTCAGAGGTAAATGTTTTTCTGGAACTTCCTTGCTTTTTTCAAAATCCTGCAAAACTTGGCATTTTGGTCTCTAGTTCCTCTGCCTCTTTAAAAACAAGCTTGCCTTTCTGTTCGTTCTCTTTTCATATGTTGCTGAAGTCTAGCTTGCAGAATCTTAAGCATAACCTTGCTAGCTTGTGAAATGAGCATAATTAATTGTTCAATAATTTGAACTTTGTCCTTCTTAAGGATTGGGATATAAACTGATCTTTTCTAATCAGGTGGCCACTGTTGTGTTTTCCAAATTTGCTGGCATGTTGAGTCCAGCAGTTTTAACAGCCTCATCTTTTAGGATTTTAAATAGCTTCACTGGAATTCCATCATCTCCAATATTGGGCTTCCTAAGGCCTACTTGACTTCATTCTCTAGGATATCTGACTCTATATCAATAACCATACCATCATGGTTATTGGTGATTTTAAGATATTTTTTGTATAATTTTTTTGTTTTATTCTTGCCACCTGTTCTTAATCTCTTCTGCTTCTGTTAAATCCTTACCCTTTTTGTCTTTTATGCCCATTTTTGCACTAAACTTTCCCTATTTGGTTTGTGTGTGTGTTAATTGGAGTTAAGTGACTTGCCCAGAGTCACTTTGTTAGTACTGGAACTACTTACAGTTCTTCTCTACTCTTGCACGGTAGTGTATTGGACACCTTCTGACTGGAGGGGCTCATCTTCTGATGTCATCTCTCCTATCATTTTAGTACTGTCCATGGGGTTTTCTTGACAAAGATACTGGACTGGTTTTTGCCATTTCCTTCTCCAGTGGCTCACCTTTTCTCAAAACTCTCCACTCTGACCTGTCTGGCTTGGGTAACCCTGCGTGTCATAGCTCATAGTTTAAATCATATGCAAACCCCTCCATAGACCCCTTCTCAATTTATAGAGTTCACACTCCTCAAAGCTATCTTCTGCCTTGCTTCCCTGTTCCTTGCAGTGCATTTGTCACATCCATCAGCAAACTAGTTTAATGTGGGAAGTGAGATTTCATTTGCTATGACAGTGAGTTCTTATTCACTCGAGGTCTTTAAGCAAAAGCAAAGATACTGGCGTGGTTTGCCATTTCCTTCTGCAGCTCATTTTACAGGTGAGGAACTGAGGCAAACAGGGTTAAGTGACTTGCCCAGAGTCACACAGCTGGTAAGTGTCCAAAAATTCATGAAGATGAGTCTTCCTGATTCCAAGCTCAGTGCTCTATCCATCTCTTAATTCCCCAATTCCATAACCTTTTGTCAGTTCTCATCTTTCTTGATTTCTCTCTGCATTATCTTTACTATTCTTTGAGTTTTCCTGATATTGTTCTCTCTACCAACTGATCCTTAAAAGAAATGAAGTCTCCTCATGTGAGGAGGTAGTGCCTTTCAGGCCTAGGGGCACAAAATGCAAGACTTCAGCACGAGTGTGGGAAGGTGTCCTGAAGTCAGAAAATTAATGTTTCAGGTGCCAAATTGAGGAGCTTGTATTTTATACTACAGGCAACAGAGTCATTGAAGATTGTTAGTAGGAGACTAACATGGTCAAACCCTCTCTTTAGAAAGATTATTTTGGTCGCTGTATGTGTGAAGGTGGATGGCTTTTAGCCCCCAGACGAGGTGATTGAATGGAAACTACTGTGTAGTCATGTAAGCAGAGAAACACAAACAGATTTGATAGATGTTGTGAAGGCCCACAAGACTTGGCAGCTGACTTAATTTGAGGGGTGACTGAGAGCCCAGTTACCCTGCTGTCACCCTTCTTTTCATTTATGAGCCTCACAAGCAAACAAGACTCTGAAGTGACTGATAAACTGAGAGTAGTGCTAGTTATGAGCCTAGTCTTCTAAAATGTTCGAGCTGGAAGGAAACTTAAAGATTGTTTAATCCAGCCTTCTAATTTTACAAATGAGGAAACTGTGACCCAGATAGATGGAGTAACTTTGCCCAAGGTCACATTGTCAGCACAAGAGTTAGGAGTAAATCCAGATTTCCTGTGTGCAAAGAAAAGAAAGCTACTAATTTTTACAGGGGAATTGAAACTCTTGAAAGTATCCTGAAATACCCCCTTAAACTTTTTCTCAAATCTCCATCTACCTATTCCTCCTAGTGCTGCTTTTCCTATAGCACTAATAGTCTAAATGAATAAAAAGCTATTAGTTTTATTTTAATTTCATTGTGTTGGATTTTTTTCTCTTTGGAAATCTTGAATACTCTGTAACATTATTAAATAAGTAAAATTTTGTGGGATTACCTGTAGAATGTTAGGAACTTGAGGGTAGGTGCTAGTTTGTTTTTGATCCATGTATACTTAGGATTTAGTACAATGCCTACCATTTAATAGATCCTTAGAGCCACAGATGAGAGTCGAGTGAATCAGGTGGATGCCATAGGAGGATGAGTAGCCTTGAAGAGGGCTCTGCACTCTTTTACTTCAGAGGGGTTAGACGTCTGAACACCCCATGCACCTGCAGTGGCCACATACCGGTAACTGTCTGGGCAGATGGGCTAGAGTAGGTTGAGGGTTGAGGGTTGAGGGTAACCCAACAGGCCTCAGACCTGTTGATAAGTTAGGGGGATGTCTACCCCGAGCACGTGAGGACTTTCCCTGGCGGAATGGGCACATGAGAACAATTAGTTTCAGTGGCTAGAGGCAGCTGAAGCTGGTGCCATGGAGCACTTAGAGCTTGGTCAGACATCAAAGATACCAAGGTAATCCAGTGCATCCTGGGTCATTGCCAGGCATCTTGACTTTTGTCCTGACCCTGGACTTTGATGACTCTGGAAGAGAGAGTGAGGCTGGCAACTTTGTGCAGTTCTGCCTTACTTAAATTCAGTTCACATGAGAATCAAAACATCACCCCATAATGTCATCGGTCCTCTTTGCTGAGGAAGGACACTTAGTAAATGTTGATTGAACTCTTGTAATTGAAACATCACGTAGAATGAATAGTCCAAGCCAGCTGTTGACCTGAAAAAAAGTTTGTTAGAGATTGTGTTTATATATTCAGATATTATTTATATAGTTTATATTTCTTTGGAGATATGATGATTTGTAACGTGGCCATGGGCTGTTTTGTGGGCATGTGTAGGGCTGCTTTGCTTTTCACATAATTGCAAATTAGAATAGTAAGTCAGCAGCTCTGAGCATTTGCTATATGTACATGAAAAATGAGTTGATAACTGGCCTCGAAGAGCTTACAACATGTTTGTGTGTGTGCCCTCTCCCCAAACAACATTGCTGTAGTTGAATTGGAGGGCTGAGGTGCTGCTAGTAAGGCTCATGGACAACATCTGCTACAATCAATTATGAAATTCCTTTCTAGAGAAAGTAAGTTTTAGCTAAATTTTGAAGGTGGGTGAGGGGCGGGAATGGATAGAGAGCCCTGAGTAGCAAATCCCAGGCAGAGGCCATGTGTAATCGCATGTTTTTATGGGAAGAGCAAACATATTAACTTGGCTGAAGTGAAGACTCCCTACAGGTGTAGTAAGAAATGAAGTTTGGGAGATGTGTGAGAGTTGAGAGATTGTTGCTGGAAGGTCTCAGACTCTAGATAGAGAAATTTAGATGAGAGAACTAGGAGGTTCTGTTCTGGTGCAGGGGAATGACAACGGTGGTGAAAAATAACATACCAGAAGAGAAAATATATGTTACTGGGGGTAGGAATGATGAAGTATAGAATGTAAACTTTGTAACAGATACAGGTAGAAAATATTTTAGACTTTGTGGGCCTTTGTGAAGGGCTGATCTAGATTAAAAAATATCCTAGACTTTGTGGGCCAAGAAGTAAAATTGAGGCTATTACATAGCTACTTGTAATAGGAGAAAACAAATTTTCACAGATTTTTTGACAGTTCAATTATATATAATATCAGATAATGATAATGAAGTACAATTTATTGCAACATTGGACTAATGAGAAGGGAATTTTTTTTGGGGAGGTACACGTTTCCTTTAGTTGGGTTTTATAATTAGTGTTCACAATCATCAAAATAGATGATAAATATTCATCTTTTAACAAATGCTGATCTGTAATGAGATTTTACAGATTTCTTTGAAAATGTCTTTTCATGCAGATAGGTTTGGCCAAATCAGTCCATAAGCATAGGATTTTAATTGAGCACATTCATCCTTTGGAAGGTATTTATAGAATTCTCTTACAGCCCTCCCTTGATATTTACCTTTTATCATATCATTACATTGCAGATCAATCACTTCCAATTGAATGTTAGGTAGAAAGTCTTCAATTACACTGTCAGATGGATTTTTAAATATGGAAATCTTTTGCCACCGAAGTAGAAAAATCCTCCTGGAACTGTAGTTTGAACTCAGAAAATATATCCACTGCAAATTTTTGTGGGAATGGGGACATCACTATTTTAAATTTTGGCAGCTTGGAAATTGAATAAAGCAGCTTGACATTCCTTCTGATTCAAACATTAAATTGACTTTCCTGTTCTATAAGTTTTATGTATAACTCCTGGTTTACCTTGTGATTTTAGATTAAATTAATTGAGAAACATTATTAACTCTGCAGCAAAAAGCTAATTTCCAAAGCCATTGAGTGTTTGATAATAGTGGTTGAGGATAGTTCTTCTTGTTAAGAAAATTTCAATCTCAGACATGAGCTCAAAAAATAATCATAAAGCTGCTTATTTTTCCTCCCTTACTTCTGGTTTTGACCTCTTAGGTATGCACTGTGATTAAAAAAAATGTCAAAGTATGGTGATTTGTGTGGACTCATGCTATCAAGTTTCCTAATGACATTGCTGTGATTTTTGGTGGGGTTTAGCAGCAAGGTGAAGTGATGAGAATGTCATACTGCCCCTGTTGAATGAGCATGGCTATGTTCCAATAAAACTTCATTTATTGATGTTGATATTTGAATTTCATGTTATTTTCACAAGTCATGAAATGTTCTTCTTTTGATTTTTTTTTCCCAACCATTTAAAAATGTGAAAACAACTTCTAAATCATGGGTCCCAAGTTTGCAGACCTTTGCTGTAGGAGAAAACAAAACAAAATGAAAAAACAAACTATAATGGGAAAAAAAAAGAAGCATGGAGCTAGAAAAGCGAGTAAAAGGGAACTAGGGGAACAAGTAAAATGAAGAAGAGTGACAATAAAATTACAAGCTATTTTCATTTAAACAGTTTGAGTTTTTGTAGATTTTGCTTGTATATATGCATATTTTGAGAAGTATGTACATACGTTTACAGCTATATTTTCCAATATTGTAAAACACAACTAATGAGTGTCAGTGAAGATCTGCCTTAAATGTAGATATGAGCTTATATTTAACATTAAAATGACAAATTAATAAGCATTGATAAGTATGATAATAAGTATGGAATTGCTGTGTTGTGCAGTGACTGGAATGCTTTTGTTGCCATGTGAAAGCAGTATGTGTTGGAGCTCTGCCCTAGAATGTGTGACAGACCCTCAGAAACAGCAGCATGGAATCTACACAGTGTGGGTGGATGGCTTTATTAACTCTGGTATTTTAGTTTAAAACCTGAAATACTGAGGATCCTTTTGGAAACAACTGTTTGGGACAAGAAATGGTTAGGCTAGATTTGCATATGTCATTAGGCCAGCTTAGAATGAACTAAATTCAGGTACTCATAAATGCTTCAGTCTTTACTTGCCCATTTCTCTGTGGCTTGTAAGCTTCAATTCTGGTTGCTCTCGTAGGTTTTTTAGAGATATCTCCTGGCAATCTGGTTCTTAGTCATTGGCTTGTGAACAAGTGCAAATCTGTTATAAAGGCATTGGGAATTTAGGTATGTTGCTTGATCAGAGTAGTGTGGAAGTGAAATACAGATCTCCACTTCTGACTTTATTCCAGGCCCTTCATACTGTATTTCTAGCTGCCTGCTATATATATCTTTACTTGTAAAGCATCTCAAAATCAGCATATCTAAGATCAAACCAATCTTCATCTCTACAGGCCACCCTTATCCCCCCAATAAACAAACAAACCCAACAACAAAACAAGAACACCCAACAAAGAACAAAAACCATTCCTTGCACCTGAGTTCTGTCTCTTGGTGGTACCTACAGCATCTTTTGAGTCATCTGGACACCTGAGTGTAATTTTCAACTCTCTTCTTGCATAGTGTCTAGTGTAGGACTTGGAGTTAGGAAGACCTGGGTTTGAATATCATGTCTCACATTTAGTAGCTGTGTGACTCTGGGGGCATGTCTGTTACCCTCTCTGCCTTATCTGTAAAATGGGAACAATTACCTGTAGTGAGTATTTCCATAGAGCTATGAGGATATTAAGTACTTTACAAACCTTAATGTTATTTAAATGTTATTTATTATCTTCTCTCTCTGCCTCTACCCTCCCCAACAGTGTACCAAATATTATTACTAATCTCCTCTTTGGAAAAACTCACATATGTGCCCTTTCAATTCAAGTTTGATTATATCTCTATTCTGTCTCCATCTCCAAATTGTCCTTCACACCATGCCCAAGCAATCTTAGTAATAGACTACTTTAATCAAGTCATTTACTCTGTGCTCAGAAACTTTCAGTGGTTCTCTGAATTCTGCAGTGGCCTGTAGAATTAAGTATGCACTTCTTGGTTTTGCCTTTCAAAGTCCTCCACAAAACGACACCAATCTTATCTTTTCAACTTTATCTCATACTTTATATATTCTTTCTTCTAGACAAGCTAGACTATTCCCTATCCCTTGTTTTCATTCTGTCATGTCTTTGTTTGCATCTTTTGTTGACTCCATTTGGAATAGACTTCTCCCTTATCTTCAGTATCCGTTGTTATTGGTTTTTTTTTTTAAGTCCCTATTAGTGATTTAATGGAAAGTATGTGTATGGTGAAAAGTTTTTATTCAGACTATTCAGCTTCATCTGACTTCTCCCTGTTCAGAGGGAGCTCCAGGGAAAGGACTTAGGTTTCCTTGCTCAAGTATGAAGGGAGGTTCTTTGCTGAGATCCTTTGGCATAAAAATATGTAACTAGAGAAAAAGAAGTAACACTGACACTTGGAATTGTATGGAAGATATACCTATAGAGATACCTTGTTAGCCTTTTTTAAACCAGAAACTGGTGAGTGACTACCAAGAGAATCGTATCTACTAATTCTGCACTAAATGCTGTCACTCTAACCTCAATCAGATATTGTGCTAAAATCTTCTACAAATATTATCTCATTTGAAGAGGGAGAGGCATAGAGAGGTAATGTCTTTTGGGGCCTCGTTTAATTCTAGCGCCCATTGGACTTCCTGTTCACTAAGCTGCAACACATATAATCTGTAGTAAACAGTGTCACATTTAATTATATACTGTTTTTATCATGGAAATTGAAATTAGAATATTTGAGTGTGAAACACTATAGGAATGATCTGATTATTTTACAGAGAAGGAAACTGAGGTCCAGGAAAGTGTGGAAGAACCAAGAATAGGACCTCATATGTATGTATTTTATTTGTCTTCTTTGATTGTAAGCTCCTTGATATGGACCATGGTTAAAACTTCTCTATTCCTCATAGTGCCTAATATTGTTCATAAATCATTTCTGATTTGATTTTAAGCAGCCTAAAAGGGGGCTGTGCTAGGTAATAAGTCCTCTATCACTGAAGGCCAATTAGGGATATTAGAATGGATTCATACTTCAGATGAAGGTTAGATGAATGAATTTGAAGCTACATTCCAACTGTTAAATTCTGTGATCCTAACAAAAAAGATGGAATGTTTGGCTTTAGTTTTGCAAATTGAAAATAATGAATGAAAATGAGAGATGCCTATTGACAGAAGTCTTTCTGCCTTTTTTCTTCCCTCCCAGGAGTGTTCTGTTATTGAAGTAAAATACTATAGATTTTCTGAAACTGAACATTGGAATGCATGAGTTAAAGTGGTAAGTATTTAATTCTTATTTTAAATTGCTTAAGCCTTTGAAATAAACAAGTAGGATCAACTTAGTCATCTCCTTATCCTTTTCAAGTTCGTTTTGAAGTTTTGTCTCTTTTGAACAGCCTCAATTCCTGGGTTAAGAGAGATTGAACATTTATTGGAGGTAGGGGATGAGTATGATTATGCTTTGCCATAGATGCACTGTTTGACATTTGGTTAAATCACTACACCACATTTATCTACCTCAGTTTTCTCCTCCTTAGGAAAGAGGTTACACAAAGAAGACTGCTTAAAATGTCTTTTCTACACTTTCACCTTCTTTTATCCCTTCTTTGACTTTCCCCCTGGTGTCTTGTGGCATTTATTTAACCTTTCTATATTCACTAACATGTACACAAATAAAGGAAACTGATTTTATAATTCCCTTTGTTCATGGTTCCTAATTATATTCATGACCATTATTAGACTCCTTCATTTTAACAGGCTAAAAAGAGTTACCACCTCCCTCTAGCCCAGATAATATCCTTATAGGGGTCCATTGTTGACATTCATATTGAGATGCCACAGATGTGTATACTCTTCAGAATTCTTTTTTTTCTCACTCGACCACAATGGGACTTATTTTTTAAAAGTCTCTTCCCAGGCCCAACTGAAAGAAGCTTCACAAAGCTTTGAAAGCTTAAGTCCTATGATTCTGAAGCCTGTCCTTGTTGAGTAAGAGTTGTTAAAAAGAGACTGGCTACATAGGGCCTGAGTTAAGACCATTTGTTTCTTTTCTTAACAGTGATTTTGGAGGTATATTTTTTTATTGGAATAAAAGAAGTGCTATATTATTTGAAAGTTAAATTTCTTTATTTTTATAATTACAGATTTATATATAAATATAATATAAATATTGTTTATTAAATAAATAAAACTGTTTATTATTAATTATTAAATTTAAAATTTATGGCATTTGTTGGTTGTGCCTATGCATGTGTGTGTGTTTATTGATACTTTTTGTTTTATTTTACATTCTTTGCTAAATATTCCCTTCTTTACCCCTCCCTAGGAAGCATTTCCTTTTAACAAAGATTTTTTTTAAAAGGAAAAAAAGTTTAGTAAAATAAATCAACACATTGATCTTGTCCTTCAGCATGTGCAACATTCCAGACCTGCAGTCCTGCACTTCTGCAGTGCATGGAAAGAAGTATATTTTTTCAATTCTTGTCCTTCTCCAAATTTAATCATTATAGTTATGTTGTATTTAGTTTTGTTTTTTTCTCTTTACATTGTTATAGTCATTATATAGTTTGTCCTCCAGGTATTGCTTAACTTCACTCTCTATCACTTATATAAATCTCATGTTTCCCTGAATTTGTTATTTCTTATGGTACAGTATTTCTTTTTCTTCCCTCCCTTTTTTGGTGAGGCAATTGAGGTTGAATGACTTGCCCAGGGTCACACAGCTAGTAAGTGTCAAGTGTCTGAGGTGAGATTTGAACTCAGATCCTCCAGACTCCAAGGCTGGAGCTCTATCCACTGTGCTATCTAGCTGCCCAATGATACAGTATTTCTGTTTTATTTATTTAGCAGTTTCCCAATTAATGGGTACTTAGTTTATTTCCAGTTCTTTGTTACCACAAAAAATATTACAGTGAATAATTTGGTTTATATGATAACCTTTCTGTATTTGACCTTCTTGGGACTTACATCTAATAGTAAATCTCTGAGTTGAAGAATTATGGACATTTCAGTCGCTAGAAAAAAATATGTAATTCCAAATTATTTTTCAGAGTGGTTAGACCAGTTTATATCTCCACCAAAGGTGTATACATGTGCCTTACTTTCTATATCATTTTCATTTTGATTGCTTACATATTTTGTCATCTTTGCTAATTGGCTTTTTCTGAGATGAAATCTCACTTGTTTTGATTTCCATTTCTGTTATTGTTAGTGAAGTAGAATAATCTTTCATGTGGTTGTTAATTGCAATTCTTAATTCCAATCCTTTGACCATTAGAATAGATTCAAACTTCAGATAGTTACCTTAGGCAAGTGCTACAAATAATAATCTTTATTTAAAAAACAATATATGTGGATGTAGTTATAATATGTGTAATTATTTTATAAAACAGTCTTCCTTTAATGGAAGTATTCACAAGAGGAGGCTTTTGAATAGCTGTCCTACCACATCTCTAATAGTCCTTTTATGTGCAACTTTTCAGTAACTTATCTTGCTCATTAAATTTTTTTTTGGATCACTATCATTATTTTCTCTCTCTTTTCCCCATCCATTAAAAAACATCCTCCATCTACTAAAAAACAAAAAAATCCCCCCAAAAACAACTCTTGTAAAAAAATAATCATAGTCAAGCATATCAAATCCACAAATTTGCCATGTTCAAACATATGTGTCATCCTGCATTGCCAGTGCATCACCCGTCAAGAAGTGGGATATATGCTTCATTAATGGTCCTTTGGAATCAAGGCTAGTTCGCACTGATGACACTTCTTAAATCTTTAGAAGTTATTTTTCTTTATTTTGTCATAGCCATTATATAATTTTCTATTCTGGTTCTGTTCCTTCATTCTGCATCACTTTATACAGGTTTCACTTGGTTTGTCTGACTATATCTGTTTTTGTCATTTCTTAAGGTGTAGTAATTTTGCATTGCTTCACTATCCCAGATACTACAATAACTCTTTTAAACCTTTTCAATTCTCCTCAAACTTCCCATGGTTTCTTCTCCTTCCACCATCTTAGCTGAGAACCTTGCCTAAAAATTCAGGCCACTCATTGAGAGCTACCTCTTCTCCTTCCCCTCTTCCTTCCTTCTTTTTCACAAAACATGACCAAAACTGATTAGTCTTCCTCTTTAAACTCTTTTCTCCTCCTAACTTCCCTATTACTTTTGAGGGCACCACCTTCTTCCCATTCCTCCGGGCTTGAAAACTTGGTGTCACCCTTTACTCACTTGAGTCGCACACTTGACTGCCATATCCATTCTGTTGCCAAGTTCTGTGGATTTTACCTTCAGAACATCTCTGTATACTTTCCCTGTATTGTTGCCACCCAGGTGAAGGTTCTTGTTACTTCATGCCTATTGTACTAGCCTAGTGGATGATCTCCCTCTGCTACAAGTCTTTCTCTGCTCCAGTTGACCATTTAGCATTCAAGTGCCAAAATGTTCTTCCTAAAGCAAAAGTTGGGCCCTATTCAGTTTACTTCAGATGTCTTACTCCAGGAACAAATATAACATCATCTCTTTGGCTTTTAAAGCTTTTGATAAACAGACCCTTTCCTGTCTTTCCATTTTTCTTATATACTGTCCGTATATTTTATTGCTTCAGTGACATTGGCCTTCTTGCCGTTCCTTCCATGAGACATGCCTGACTTTCTACTCTGTGTATTATTACAATCTGTCTTCCCCAAGCCTGGAATGCTTATCTTCCTAGTCTCTGCCTCATGGATTCCCTGGCTTCCTTTAAGTCTCAACTAAAATGTCATTTTCTACAAAAAAAAACCTTTTCTGTTTCCTCTTAATGCTAGCAATTTCCTTTTGAAATTACTTACAATTTATTTAGTTGTTTGCCTGTTATCTGCTCACTATGGTTGTGGGCTTCTTGAGGGTAGGGTACAGATTTTGCCTCTTTCTATCCATCTATTAGCACAGTGCCTGGCACATAGTGGATAGTTTCCAGTTCTTTGCTCCAACCAGAAGTGCTACAGTACATATTTTTATACATGAGGCGTTTGTTGACTGTTTATTGCATACTTTATCTTGCTATATCCTCTTGTACTTTTTGTTCTTTTTGTTTACAAAGAAGAAGGTGAAAGAGATTGAAGTACTGTTTCTCTTCTCTTCTTCCTCCTTCCTTCCTTCTTCCTCTTCTTTCCCCTCATTCAGATTGTATCTCTGCTTCTTGCACTTACTTTCTTTACTTTAAAATGTCCCCATTTACATTCTACCTGGAAGTTGAAGTAGGGTTATTTTTTTGTTTGTTTTTGGTACTGTTTCTACTGTAGTCTACATTCCCTTCCATACCATTGTGTTTTTTAAAGCAATCTATGGATTTGTTTGATTAACATTTTGGTTTTTGTGTTCAGAAGTTCTGGGCGGTTTTCTTGTATTATTTCTTGCTTTGTAGAGCTGAGGTTTTTTGACTTACGTTCTACTGGAAGACCTATAATCCTCAAATTGATTCTCTGCAACCTGTTTTTGAGATATAAGTTTTTGCTTGTAGAGATAATGTTTTCTTGTTTTTTTTTTTTTGTCTAGGCCATACATCTAGTGAGTGTTATGTGTCTGAGGCTGGATTTGAACTCAGGTCCTCCTTACTCCAGGGCCAGTGCTTTATCCACTGCACCACCTAGCTGCCCCAATAATGTTTTCTTTTAATGCTATTATTGTTATTTTGCTTCTTTCCTTCCAGATTGTTCTTCACTTTTGTGTATTTGCATATTCATACAGTCTCTTTTTTGTTTCTTTGGTCAGGTTTGTTACCATGGAGTCAAGTTTTTTGTGTTCTGCCAATTATTTCTTCTTTGCAGGCTGTAAGTTCAATTTTCACAATTCTTGTTTCTCTTTGAAGCCATTTAGGGAACATTCTCCTGCAGTTCTGTCCTATCTTTGGAATTTTTTAGGTCCTCTGCCTCCTTAGGTGTTGATTCCTTTTCTTTAGCATTGCAAAATATTAGCTCATCTGGAAGCCATAATCCTGTTCTTAATGTCTTCCCTGTTGGTTTATCAGTTTATGTTCAAGTTCTTTAACGGAGCTTTCTTACTCCTGAGATCTTTGTTAATTTTAGCCTCCCAATAAAATGGGACAGGGCAGAGCCAAGATGGCAGAATAAAGGCAGGGACTCACCTGAACTCTCTGCCAAACCCCTCCAATACCTTTAAATAATGACTCTAAACAAATTCTAGAGCAGCAGAACACACAAAAAGATGGAGTGAAACAATTTTCTAGTCAAGATAACTTAGAAGGTTGGCAGGAAAGGTCCATTGTACCAGGTTGAGAGAGGAGTACAGTCTAGTGCAGGTTCTACCAGCCTAGACAAGGCCCCAGCAAACTAAGAGCAGGCCTCCAGGGCGACTGAATCAGTGGCAGCAGTGGCGATTTCCAGACTTCTTAGCCCATAGATGGAGATTTACAGGGGGCCTCTTTGCTGGCACCAGGGGTAAGACTCTTTTACGTTGCCAGTACTTGGATTTGGGTCTCTCTTGTGGGTCTTAATCCCAGTGTGAGGAGGAGCACTAGCACAGCAGTACTTGTGGCTACAGGGGAACAACTTGGTCACAGTTGCAGGGTTGAAAAGAGTGCTTGTGCAATATCACTTCTAGGTCTGTATCCCAAAGAAATCATCAAAATGGAAAAAGGACCCACATGTACAAAAATATTTATAGCAACTTTTTGTGGTGGCCAAGAATAGGAAATTGGGGTAATGCCTATCAATTGGGGAATGGCTGAACAAGTTGTGGGTATGTGAATGTAATGGAATACTATTGTTCCATAAGAAATGGTTAGCTGGCGGATTTCAGAAAAACCTGGTAAGTCTTACATGAACTGATGCTGAGTGAAATGAGCAGTACTAGTAGAACATGGTATGCAATAACAGCAACATTGTGCAATGACCAACTTTGGTAGACTTAGCTCTTCTCAGCAATGCAGTGATCTAAGACAATTCCAAAAGACTAAAGATGGAAAATGCTATCTACCCACACCCAGAGAAAGAACTATGGAGTCTGAATGTAGGTCGAAGCATACTATTTTCTCTTTCTCTCTCTCTCTCTCTCTCTCTCTCTCTCTCTCTCTCTCTCTCTTCTCTCTCTCTCTCTCTCTCTGTCTTCTTTCTTGTGGTTTTTCACTTTGATTCTAATTCTTCTTTACAACATGACTAATGTGGAAATATGTTTAATATGGTTGTATATGTATGGCCTATATCAGATTACATGCCATCTTGGCGAGGGGTGAGGGAAGGGAGGAAGAAAAATTTAGAAGTCAAAATCGTATAAAAGTGAATGTTGAAAACTAAAAATAAATAAAAAAATTAAGAAGTGAAGAGTGCACAGTTACAGAAGAGTAGTAAACATATCTCTTCATATCACTTTGGAAGAGTCAAAAACTTACAAGTCCTCAGAATTAGCTCTGGAAACAGCTGAACAAAAACCCTGAATCTTCGAACAGTGCCTTCTCCACTTGGAAAGCAGCGCCTCACTTTAGCATAGAGTTAAAATCAAGAAATAGGCTAGAAAATGAGCAAGCAACAGAAAAAAAAATTCACCATAGAAAGTTACAGTGGTGACAAGGAAGATCAAAACACACATTCAGAAGAAAACAAAAGTCAAAATTCTTGCATCCTTTGAATGCCTCAAAGAAAACTATGAATTTGCCTTAGGCTATGGAAGAGCTGAAAAGATTTTACAAATCAAGTGAGAGTGGTAGAGGGAAAATTGGGAAGAGAAATGAGAGAGATGCAAGAAAATCATGAAAAAAGAGTCAACAGCTTGGTAAAGGAGGCACAAAAAATACTAAAGAAAATGACACCTTAAAAAACAGAATAGGGCAAATGGTAAAAGAGGAACACAAATCCAATGAAGAGAAGAATGCCTTGAAAAGCAGAATTGGCCAAATAGAAAAAGAGGCACAAAAATTCGCTGAAGAGAAAAACTCCTTAAAAGGTAGAATTGGCCAAATGGAAAAGGGGATACAAGAGCTCACTGAAGAAGATAATTCCTTAAAAGTTAGAATTGGGCAAGTCAAAGCGAATGACTTTATGAGACATCAAGAAGCAATCAAACAAGATGGAAAGGATGAAAAAATAGAAGACAATGTGAAATATCTCATTGGAAAAACAATTGACCTGGAAAATAGATCCAGAAGAAATAATATAAGAATTATTGGATTACCTGAAAGCCATGACCAAAAAAAGAGCCTACACATCATCTTTATTATTATTATAGCCAAATTCTATATCTCCGAGATCAAGGAGAAAATACTCCAGGTAGCCAAAAAGAAACAATTCAAATATTGTGGACTCACAGTCAAGATAACCCAAAAGTTAGCAGCTTCTACACTGAGGGAATAGGAGGGCTTGGAATATGATATTCTGGAGGACAAAAGAGCTAGGATTACAACCTAGAATCACCTACCCAGCAAAACTGAGTATAATCCTTCAGGGTAAAAAGGAACATTCAGTAAAATAGAGGACTTTCAAGCATTCTTGATGCAAAGAGCAGAGGTAAATAGAAAATTTGACTTTCAAATATAAGATGCAAAAGAAGCTTAAAAAGGTGAACAGGAAAGAGAAATCATAAGGGATTTGATAAGGTTAATCTTTATATTCCTACATGGGAAAATTATATTTATAACTCCTAACAACTTTTTCATTATTAGGGCAGTTAGAGGGAATATACATAGACAGAAAGCAGAAGTGTGAGTTGAATGTGATGTTATGCTTATCTAAAAAAATAAAATTAAGGAATGAGAAAGAAGAATGCGTTGGGAGAAGGGGAAAGGGAGAGATAAAATGGGATACATTATCTGACATAAAAGAGGCCTGAAAGAGATTTTACAGTGGAGGGGGAAATGGAGGAAGCAGGGAGGGGAGCACATGGATCTTAACTCTCATTGGAATTGACTCAGAGAGGGAATAAAATACACACTCAGTTGGGTGTAGAAATCTTATCTTACCATACAGGAAAGTAGGAAGTGAATGCGGTAAGAGAAGGCAGAACATGGAGCTGGTGGAAGGGAGGGAAATTTGGTGGAGGTAAAAGTCAGCAGCAAAACACTTGTGAATGGACAGGGTAAAAGGAGAGAGAGAGTAGAATAAACAGGGAAAATAGGATGGAGGGAAATACATAATTCGTAATAATTACTGTGAAAAATTTTTACAGGGAGTTTCTCTGATAAAGACTTCATTATAAAAATGTAGAAAATGGAGTCAAATTTATAGAAATAAGAGCCATTCCTCAACTGATAAATGGTCAAAGGATATGAACAGGAAGTTTTCAGACAGGAATCAATGCTATCTATAATCATACAAAAAATGCTCTAAATCATTATTGATGAGAGAAATGCAAATTAAAACAAGTCTGAGCTACTACTTCACACCTGTCAGATTGGCTCTAATATGACAGAAAAGGAAAATGACAAATGTTGGAGAGGGTGTGGGAAAATTGAAACACTAATGTTCTGTTGGTGAAGTTGTATACGATTCAACCATTCTGTAGAGCAGTTTGGAACTATGCCCAAATTTGGAACTATACATACCCTTTGACCAAGCAAAGAGATAAAGAACAAAATGGAAAAGACCTATGTGTACGAAGTTATGCATAGCAGTTCTTTTAGTGGTGGCAAAGAAGTGGACATTGAGGGGATATCTATCAATTGAGGAATGGCTAAACAAGTTGTATATGATTGTGATGGAATACTATTGTGCTTTAAGAAATGACGGGCAGGATGCTCTCAGAAAGACTTGCATGAATTGATGCAAAGTGAAATTAGCAGAACCGGAGACCATTGTACACAGAAACAGCAATATCGTGTGATGATTTACTATGAATAACTTAGCTATTCTTAGCAATACAATGATCCAAGACAATTTTGTAGGACTTAGGATGTCCTTCTTCGGAGAAAGAGCTGGTAGAATCTGGCTGCAGATCAAAGATAATTTTTGTTTACTTTTTAAATTTTTCTTGAGTTTTTTTTTGTTTTCTTTCACTGAAAGACTTACATGGAAATGTTTTGCATGACTACACATGTATATCTTATGTCAAATTGCTTGCTTTCTCAATGGGAAGGGGGGAGGGAGAGAATTTCAAATTCAAAATTAAAAAAAAAGCATTAAAATTGTTTTTACATGTAATTGGGAAAAAATAAAAAAGTTAATTTCAGCCTTTCCTCCCTCCCTCCATTCCCCTATTGTTCACTTTTTGATTCTTTCCCCTTTGAGGGGAGCATTTCTCCAGGGTTTGGGCTTCAGAATTGTCTCAGTCTCTTTTCACACAGGGGAAATTCATTTTTTAGTAACTTCATTCTCTGACCGAAGTGACTTCTGGAGGGGACAAAAATGGCCACAAATGGATATCAATCCCTTTTCCTAAAGTATTAGTGGAATATCACACACATGCTGGCTTCCTGCCCCAGCTCCCTTTGTTCTATAGTTCTCTGGCTGACCTCCCAGCTACAAGAAGCTTCTGGCTTTTGGATTTTTTGTTAGGCCAGAGTGAGGAGTGGGGAGCAGAGTTGAGTTCTGTTGACAGCTCACATGTCATATTGTGCAGCTCTTCCAAAATGTGGTGACCAGTGGGGAGGGAGTATTGAGTGAGCTGAGCCTGTCAGGGATTGACCTCTGCTGTTATTTCATTGCCTTGTTACCCCTTTAGAATTAGGCTGTGGAAATAGCTGAAATTGCTTTAGCTCTTGTGTGTAATTCCTATTTTAGGGAGGTTTTTGAGGTTGAGACTATCAGATAAAGGATATAGTCCTTTTTCATCCTTCCTGTCTCTTTTCTTGCTATGTTCAGTGAATGAAGACACCAAAATGTGTGTGTGTTTGTGTCTGTCTGTCTATCTAAATAACTTGGTTTATATAAAAATGAGGTTCCTGTATTGCCCACTACCCCACCCTCTTATTCCATGTTAGCCTACTCTTCTGGTTCTCTAACATAATTATGAAAAATAATAAATTACACTCCATTTTTCTTCATTTCCTCCCTCTGGTATTCCAGTTCCTTGCTTTTTCTTATGTCCATTGTAACAAAACAAAACTGCCTGGGGCCCTCTCTATGTAATTCAATTCTCTTTGTAACCTTAAGACATTAGGATTCTTTTTAGAATGTCAGTACTTCATCAGCATTTAGCTGCCACTTCCAATTCTAAAATTTATTTTACCTTTTCTTTTGATGCACATCTTTTCATTTCAATACTTCTACTTATCTCTCATTTTTTATTGTTCGTAGAAAGATACACAATGCTTTTATTAAATGTTTCTTTATCCCAAGCACTGTTCTTAGGGCTAGAGTACAAGTAGAAACAAAAAAACTATCCTGCCCTCAAGAAATTTACATTCTCATTGGGAAAGACAACATAAAAACTAGAGCTGGAAATTTGGGATTGGAAATACATGCTTACATAGTATGGAACAGTTGGAATGTCCTGGAGGTTTGGGTCTTGGCAAGATAAAGCAAAACTTACTCATTAGAGCTGAGGGCGTCTCAGTTATTGATGGAGTAGGTGAAGTTGAAGATCTGAGTAGCACATATGTGTTGATAAATGCTTGAAAGTTCTCTATCCCTAAATGACCCATTCTCCCCCCCCCCCCTTTTTAGAATTATACTAAGTCTTGAAGGGTAAGTTATTTCTAGATAAAAAATGTCCTATGTGTTGCTTTTTGAAACATCCTCTTCCAAGAGCATATCTCCTTTGTAGCAGTTACTGCCAGTTCTTGCGTTATATTGACTCCGGCTCCTTAGTACTTGAATTCTTTCTTGTTTATTATAGTCTCTTTTTTGAACTAGAAGCTCTGGATTTTGGTTGTAATACTTCTAGGAATTTTTGGGGTTTCTTTGAGGAGGTGATTCTGTTTTCTTTGAATTCTGGTTCTAATAAACCTGGGCAGTTTTCATTTATGATTTAAAAATTTTTTTAAAAAATTTATTTTGAATTATCAACAATCACTTCCATAATAAGCTTTTGAGTTTAAAATTTTTCTCTTCTTTCCTCCCCACCTCTCTCCCCGAGACGGTGTGCAGTCTGATATAGGCTATACATATATATTCCTATTAAACATATTTTCACATTAGTGATGTTGTAAATAAGAATTAGAACCAATAGGAGGAAACACCAGAAAGAAGAAGCAACACACAACAAAAGAAAATAAAATGGCAAATAGTATACTTTGATCTGCATTCAAACTCCATAGTTCTTTCTTCTTTGTGGATAGCATTTTCCATCATGAGGCCTTTGGAGATGTCTTAGATCCTGGTATTGCTGAGAAGCGTTGATGATTTTTTATGTGTACTCCTTTCTCTCTTTTTTGGTCATGATTTTCAGGGAACTTGAGTCTGATACTTAAATTCTCTTTCCTTGACTTCTTTCCATGTTAGTTTTTAATAGTTGATAATTTATACATTTTCTTACTTTTTTTCCTTCTAATTTTTGGATTTTATTCTAATATTTTTTTTCTTGTTGGTTGGAGTCATTGAGTTTTGGTCCATGCTAATCTTGTATTAATGAATTCAGTTTAAATACCAGTCAATTTTATATATACATATGCCACCTTTCCCACCTAATAGCTTTATACTTATTGCTATATGGTCTTTCTCTCTTCCTTCTCTTTCTGTCTCTCACTTCTCTCTTCCATTTTTCTCCCCTCATTTTGTGAGTTCTGGGGCTGGAAAAAAATGACTCTTCTTGGAGTGATGAATCTCTGTAAACTCAGGTTTTTCTTTGATTAATACATTCAGCCTTGTCATCAGCTCTGTAAAGACATTGCAGTTTATTAGAATGTGTCAGGATATGTACAGTGCTTCTCAGAACTCGGGGTTTACTTTAGTGCCATGATATTGGAGAAAAACTTGAATGGAGAAGTATTTTTCATTTTTAAAGTCATTCAAATATTTTAAACATTATATTACTTTTAAAAGAACTTATAAAGAGTTATATCTTTATTATTTTTTTTCTCTTTTGATTTATTTCATTTTATTCATTGCTTCCTTGTCTGTAGAGATACGTATGTCTTTATAACATTGTCTGGGGGAAAAAAAATCATGCCTGAAGATGTTTTTGAATTATTTTACTTTACTTGTAAATTTTCTTCCTTTTTTAAAAACTTTCTTATCATGTCCCACATTATTATTTTGTTTATGCTTCTTACCAAAACAGAATCACCAAATTTGAGCATTGGAAGAAACCTCAGCAGCAATCTAGCATACCTGTCCTTAAAAGGAAATCTCTACCATAGCATGCCCAACAGTGGTCATCCAGCCTCTACCTGAAGACCTCCAAGGAGTGGGAACCCACTGTCTTGTGAGGAAGCCCATTTTACTTCGTACAGTTCTCATTTTTATCAAGTTTTTCCTGGCAGTTAGCCTGAATTACTCTCTTTGCAACTTCCATCTATGATTCCTGGTTTTGTCTTCATCAAGAATATGATAGCTGATTTCCAAGTTGTCTGAATGGCTCTCATGTAGAGGAGGGATTAAATTTGTTCTTATGGCTTCAGTCTTCTCTTTTCCAGGCTAAACATGATCAATTCCTTCAATGATCCTCATACATCGTGGACTTAAAGCCCTTTAGCATTAATGGTTGCTCTCCTCTGGACACTCTGTAGCTTATCACTGTCTTTCTGAAATATTGTATACCTAGAACTGAACATAGTAATACAGAAAAGATCTGAGTGGAGCAAGGTACAGTGTGACCTCTCTATTCCTAGAATTATATCTTTCTTAATGCATTAGCAATAGATTGAATTAAAGTTTTTTCCTGTCATACCACACGGCTGACTCATTGGCCTTGAAGTATACTAAAATGCCCAGATATTTTCCAGAAAAATTGCAGTCTAACCATGCCTTCCAGTCTTTCACTGGTGAGGTTAGGTGTTTTTTTTTTGGGCGGGGGAGCTAGGCAGTGGGGTTAAGTGACTTGCCCAGGGTCACACAGCTAGTAAATGTGACGTGTCTCAGGCTGCATGTGAACTCAGGTCCTCCTGACTCCAGGGCCTGCACTTTATCCACTGCGCCACCTAGCTGCCCCGAGGTTGTTTTTTATATCCAAGTACAAAACTACTTTCTTTAGATTGTCATCTGATGATGTCCATCCCAGATCCTTTCAGATCCTGACTCTGTAACCCGATGTATTACCTGTCCTTCCAAACTTAATATTATCTACAAATTTGCTGAGTATATCTATGCCTTTTATCAAGGAGTGGGTAAAAATGTCAAATAGCACACATCTCTTGAATACCCTACTGGAGACCTCCTGGAATGCTGACACTGAATACTTTGAGGGTGTCCATTCAACCAGTTCTCTTCTTCTGCTTCTTCCTTTTTAAAATATATTTTAAAAATTTTGAATTTAGAACCAAAAGATGTATTTCTATGTTCATGTTAAGACATAAAAAGAGGATTGGAAAAGAAATCCTGAATCTCCATTTGGTCCTACTTGTTTTTGAAAAGTATATAACAAATTATTCATTACTTTCAAAACTGCCCTATTTATTTGTGCTTTGTTCTGAACTTACTTTTGTTGTTTTCTATGCATTTAAAGAAATACCCCCTTTTTTGACATCAATATTGCTAATTTCCTTTTCCCCCAATTAAAAGAGAGAAATTTAATAAAAAACCTTTTAATAAGTGTAATTAAGCAAAATGAATCCTTGTAATGATCGTGTCTAAAAATGTGTGGATCTTTCTGCACCTTGAGCCCTTCACCTGTCAGGAGTTAGCTACATGCATCATCATATTTCTTCTGTAGATATGGTTGATCATGGCACTGAGCAGAGTTCTTTTCAAAGTTGTCTTTTCAAAGTTGTGTTTCTTTATGTTGTTATTCTTATATAAATTATTTTCCTGGTTCCATTTACTTCACTTTACATTTGATAATACTACCCAGGATTCTCTGAATTTTTCTTTTGTAATTCCTTGTGGAAAAATAATATTCTGTTATGTTCATACAACAAATTTTTCAGCTATTTCCCAGTTAATGTTTACTTCTTTCCATTCTAGTTCTTTTCTTTCACTTTCCTTTTATCCCTCTTTAGTATCAAGAAGTTGATTTTACTTGCTGCTACTCCCTCCTTGGAATCTTCCCTATTCCCCTCTCTCTCCCCAATCTTTTTTTTTTTTAGGCTTTCTAGATTTATGTTAATTTTTGATCCTAGTTAGTAGTTTCTTTAGTTAACTGATCTCTCCAGCTTTAGTTCCTGAATTGGGAGCTTTGTGCAATAGAGAAACTTCACCCTCTTCTGGTATTTGAGGTATGGTAGTTGGTCCTATTTGGTCTTTCCTTGGGTCATTTGGGTTCATGTGCTGACCTCCTCTTTCTAGTATTATATTCTCCTTCATCTTTGAGGTTCAGAGTGCTGGATCTTTGGAAACCCTTCCCCCACCAGAAAGGGATATTCTGGAATAACCTGAAATGGTCTGTATTTACACTGGTCACTGATAACTGTTGTTCCCTGAGGGTTCAGGGATCTCTTCTATGAGTCTATAACCACAGGGAAAGAGAGCTCTGCAGGGTTTACCTGTCCCTGGCCCTTCTCTAGTCATACTAGGAGGCTTGTTTGCCTGTTCTGGCTTTTTGGCTTTGTGAGTCGCCCTCTCTTCCATTGCCATGGATTGCTGCCTCACTTTTTGTGAAATTTACAGATGAAAGAAGTCACTTTTAATAGTTTCTTATTGGATTTGATTATTATTTGATCTGATATGAATTTCAGTGTTTAGTTAGAGTAGTAGGTGTTAGTGGAGCTGGGCATTCTCATTCTGTTCTTGCAGTCTTCTTGTCCAGATATCACTTTCTAACCAGTTCTGAATCCATATGGTTATGTTTATCACTTAGCCCCTATCTCTCCATCTCCACAAAAATAGAATAAGGTGCTTTATCACAAAATCTCAGTAAACAATATCCACAGAATTCCCATCTAATAGTTTAGTAATCAGAAAAGGGAAAACATATTAGTCTGACTTTTTCTTGAATATTTACTGCTCTTTGTAATCATTACTTCCTGTCTAGAAGTTTGTCAACTTTATTTTTAGTGATCTGATTTGGAATTTCCCCAAGGATTGAAGTTAAGCTTACTAGTCCATAGGTTGCAGACTTTTTCTTTCCTTTTTTGAGAAATGATAATTTCCCCTTTTCAGATCTTGTGCTTCTGTCATTTTCTACATTCTTTTAGGAATCGTTGATAGTTGCTCACCAGTTACATTTTCTGGTTCTTGCAGTACTTAAGGGTAGAGTTCATCTGGGTCAGGTGATTTGCATTCTTACTATCTTCTTACTTACCTTGAATTTTGACCCTATAAGTCATTGATGTGTCTGTCATTTCCAGTGTAAGGGCTGTTCTCCTTTTGTGGAGAAAACAGAAACAATATAAGAACTGAGCAGTCTGCCTTCTCTCTTCTTTGCCAGCTGTTCGATCCCCAAATTTATTTTTCTCTTTAGCAGGCAACAGTGAATGAAAGAAAACTGAATAAAACCCCCCAAAATGTTTTTTAAATACTTATTGTGGGCATGCTGTTGGCTGGAGATACACAAAGAAAAAGCAGGTGGTTACTCTTTTCAAGGAGCCTCATTCCTGCTTGTGGGAGTCTGCATATAGAAGAGAGTTTAACTGCATATCAGTGGAAGGTCCTCACATCCTAAGGGTGTGTGCCAGTGTCCTAAGTGTGGGGCCAGTGGGTGGTTAGAACCAGGTATGCTTAGAGTATACCAGCTAAATCGATGACCATACCCAGTGTACTAGAAAAGCTTTGGCGTACTCACTGGATCCTGTGGAAGGGCAGGTGGTCTAGGTTGGTGGGTTTCAATCCCACTTCAGGGATTTTTGTTGGTAACTCTAGCTTCCTAGAGTGCTCTGAGCAGTCATGCTCCTCTTCTTGTCCATTTTACCCTATGGAAAGGTCTTTAACCTAAGGTCTATAAAATTTTTATAAAAATATTTTGATAACTGCATTTCAGTATAATTTTATGTACTTTGTACATTTAGAACCATTTTTTTTGTAAAAAAAATAATTTGAGTTCAGATATTTTTGAAATACAAATTTGTTTATATTTTTAAAGCTATAATTCTTGTCACATTCTGTGGTTAATTTTATTGTGCTTAATAAAAATGGTCATTATGGTAAAACCCTTTTTCTTAGAAGGGGTCCATAGATATGACCAGGATACCTTAAGAGGGATCCATGATTACAGAAACAGTTAAGAACTTCTGCCTTATTGGGTCTGGGTAGCTTGTGTGTAGAGAATGAAGAAATGAAGGCAATGGTAAAAGGTCCCCTACCTTGCTTACTATTTTTTCTAATTTTCTGGCCTGGATAAGGTCAGGCTCTACTGATGGATTTTGAGGGAAGAGCAAAGGGAAGACAAGGGAGGAAAGTATCCTCTGTTTCCCTCATGTCTTCAGTGTCTTCTCCAAGACTATGTAATTGTTTGTATTTTTAGGTTCCTTCTGGTAGTGTCTGTGCTCAAATGAAGCATTGATATGTCTTAGAATATTCTGTGTTATAGCATGGATACATGGTTGGGTAAGAAAACAGTTTTTTCTTTTGTTATATGGTGGACAAATCATCACTCTTTTTTGTCCTCTGCCCCTTATTAGTTCATGTGCTACAGTATTTCATTCTTTTAAGGACAAGCAGCTTCTTTTGTAGAGTGATTTATGATGTGAAAGAGAGGTCAGCATAATGCTTTCAGGTTTTGGACCTGAGAGACTGGAAGGATGGTGGTACCTTCCAACAGAACTTGGGAAGTTTGAGAGGGCAGAGTTTGAGAGAAGGATTGTATAATATACAGAGTTCAGTTTTGCACATATTGAGTTTAGATGTCCCTGGGACTTCCAGTTTCAAATGACTAATAAGTAGCTGGTAATCTGGGACTGAAGCTCAAGGGAGAAACTGGGGCTGTATTTATATAATAATAATAGCTAGTATTTATATAGTGCTTTAAGGTTTGCAAAGTGCTTTGCAAATATTTCATTTGATTCTTAAAACAACTCTGTGAAGTAGATGCTTTTGTTATCACCATTTTACAAATGAGAAAACAGAAGTTGAAAGAGATTAAATGATTTTCCCATGGTTATGAGTAGTAAAGTTTGAGGCCAGATTGGAATTCATTTTCCTGAGTCTGGTCCAGTGCTGTTGGGCCACGTAGCTATCCAGAACTGTGAGTCATCTGCATCAGATAATTAAACCTATGGGAACTGATGAAGTTAAGAGAGAAGAGAAATGGCTTAGATCAGAACTTTGGGGAACACCCACAATTAGGGGTTGTGATGTAGATGATTAGTCAACAAAGGAGGCTGAGGAGTAGTCTGATGGATAGGATAGAGTATTGCTAAGAAAAAAAGAGATGAGAATATGCAGGAGTTTGTTGTTATTCATTTGTTTCAGTCTTGTCCAACTTTTCATGACCCCATTTGGGGTTTTCTTGACAAAGAGACTGGAATAGCTTGCCATTTCTTTCTCTAGCTCATTTTACAGATGAAGAAGTAAAGCAAACAGGTTAAATGGCTTGCCCAAGGTCACACAGATAGTAAGTCTCTCAGGCTGGATTTGAATTCATGAAGCTGAGTCTTCCTGACTCTAGGTACAACACTCTATACACTGTGCCACATAGCTGCCCTAACCACAAAGAGCCACAAAGATAGCCATAGCTATCAATAACCACTCTTTGTGACCCCATTTAGGGTTTTCTTGGCAAAGATTTCTTGGCAAAAGTTTTCTTGGAGGGGTTTCTCATTTTCTTCTTCAGTTCATTTTACAGATGAGAAACTGAGGCAGACAGGGTTAAATGACTTGCTCAGGGTCACACATCTAGAAAGTGTCTGAGGTTGGATTTGAACTCACGAAAATCAGACTTCTGATTCCAAGCCCAGTGTTCTATCTACTGTGCCATGCAGGGTGGTTAACTGTGTTAGTTGCGGCATATTGATTTATTATGATGAAGACAGAAAAGGCCATCAGATTTGGCAGTTAAGAAACCACAGGTAACTTTGAGGAGAGCAGTTTCAGTTGAGTGATGAGGTTGGACGCCAAATTGTAAAGGACTGAAGAGCAAGAGGAAAGAAGCCAGTAAAAGTAGACAGAGTTGACAGTTTTTATTTGGTTGAAAAAAGGAGAAATATAGTACAATAACTTGAGAGTATATTAAGGACAAGTGATTTGTTTAAAAATGAGGGAGACTTTGACATGTGTTGAAGTAGGAAAGGAACTGATAGATAGCAGAAGCAATCTACCTTTTTTATTGTGGTACTGCTGTTTTTCCTGTGTGTGTCTAATTACAGTGGACAGTTGGAATGTTAACTTTTTTTGTAAGATTTTTAAATTTAGTTTAATTCCACAAAACTTGAGTAATCATGATTTCCTTGGAATTAAGGGCTAGTAATTTAATTCTTACAATGCAATTTCAAGTTTCTCTAGCACTTGTAGAAGTTCTTAGAATTAATGGCACTTAATCATAGCATACGTTTCATATATTCTTGTATTTACTATTGTAGCAATTTTTAAAGTTTTAAAATTGCAGGAACAAATAGCCCAATGTGAGGCAATTGGAACAAGAAGTAATTTTTCAATTGAATAATGAGCGTATTGTTTAGTCAAGTAGTGCTGTTGAAATCTTAGTCTTTCATCAAATAATAGTACTAATCCCATTAACAGAGTTGAATAGTACACACTGTTAGCCCATTTTATTTATTGATAGTACACATTTAGCACCTAAATTAGGTTTTTCCTAGACCATTTATCTATAACATTCTGTTACATGAGGTTTTTTCTTCTACATCACTGTCCCCAATATTTTCCAGTCTCTATGAACCCATTGAACTTTTAAGATACTTTTCTGTTTTTGTTTGTTTGTTTGTTTGTTTGTTTTTTGCTTTTAGGCAGTTGGGGTTAAGTGACTTGCCCAGGGTCACACACCTACTAAGTGTCAAGTGTTTGGTCTGAGGCTGGATTTGAACTCCGGTCCTCCTGACTTCAGGGCCGGTGCTGTATCCACTGCGCCACCTACCTGCCCCTTAAGATACTTTTCCGTATGTGCTTTTTCTTCACCTTTTCCTAGTTGAAATATTTGTTAGTTTTATCTTTTTTTCTTCCTCACAAGCTACATGCTGTATTTATAACCATATTAAACATAGTCCTCTTTTTACCTTACCAGGGTTTCTACCCTTTTCTTACCTGCAAGTCAAAAATTGATGTAAGAGAGAAGGAAACCCAGGAAATCCCAAGCATATATTCTCCTTTTACGCCGAAGCATTCTGACACACTGATAAAGAAATTATCATCTGTGGCATTTTTCAAGTACCTAACCCTTTCCTGACAAATACATTTTTTGTCTTATGTTAGTTTTATTTTGAACTCAATATGTTAAACTACATGGTTTAATCTGACAGTTCTGCAGTAAGCCCAACCTTGTGATGTGGAGGTAATCCTGGATGCTCTAAAGCATGAGCTATGTATAGCAGGTCCCTTGAGTTTGTGCCTTGTGTTTGACTGTATTTTGTTCCAGGGATACCCTAGCTGCTTAAGTTTGCAAAGTATCATCTCTAGAATGTTCACCAGATAAACATTTCTAGTTAGATGGCTCAAAAGAACCGTCTATAATGGCATATCAGAGTTTGACTTCTGCTCTTTTTGTGGAGATATCCATCTTGCTAAAATTGAAGACTTCTAGAAGTAATTAATTCAGTTCATCAAACAAGTGTTTACTGTGCAGTATGCTAAATTGGAATTGGGGCTTGGATAGATAACTTCAGTTTATTCTCTTATATCTTAGATTATATTTAACTTAATTGTAATGGCACTTTAGGAAAACAGGCACATTGATGCATTGTTGGTCGGCTCATGAGTGGGTAAAACCATTTTCAAAACCAATTTAGAATTATACACAAATTACTAAGCTTTGTGCTCTTTGACCCAGCAATACCACTGGTAGGCTAGTACCCAAAAGAGATAAAAAAATGGGAGAAAGTCCTACCAATACTATAAAATTTTTGTAGTGGCAAAAAGCTATAAACTAAAAGGATCCCCACCAGTTAAGAAATGTCTGAATAAATTAAGGTGTATGAAATCTGATGGAATACTATTGTGGACATGGAAACACTTCTATGAAGTGATGCTGAATGAGGAAAGTAGACCCAGAAGAATGACCTATACCACATCATGAATATTATAAAGACAAATAATTTTGAAGGCTTTTATAAACTGAAGAATGAAATTAGCAGAAACAGGAGAAAAATGAATAAAATAAAAACATAAAGACAACTTTGAAAGTTCTAAAAACTATAATCTATAATGTCCATCCAGAGGACTGATGATAAAACATACTTTCTGACAGAGAGGTGATAGAATTAAGTTACAAAATGAAACATATATTTTTGTAAACAGCTGTGAGGGAATTTGTTTTACTTGACTATCTGTACATATTTGTTATAAAGGAATTTGTGTTTCTTTTTTTTTACCCTCAGTGGGATGGAGGTTGGGATGGATTAAAACAGGTCTTTTATTAATTTAAAACAAAACGGAAGGGGCAGCTTGATAGAGCTCCGGCCTTGGAGTCAGGAACACCTAAGTTCAATTCTGAGCTCAGACACTTGATACTAGCTGTGTGACCCTGGCAAGTCACTTAACCCTGATTGCCTCATCAAAAAGGCAAAAACAAACACCCCCCTCTCCCCCAAAAAAACCAAAAATAGAGCAGTGTGGGGTACTATATATTTGTGGAACATTAGATACCTTTTCAGATGAGGTCATTGTACTACTAGTCTTTTACTTAATTGGTTTACTTTGTTATAGGAGACTTCAAGGAATGGTACTAATCTTATAAATATTTATAATATAAAAAAGAACACATCAATACAAATATATACATGTATATATATATATATATTTGAAAATATATGGTACATGTATAGTCAAATATAAGTTTTAGGAAAAAATTTTTTACGCATTTCAGAAAGAAAAGCATTTGACAGAAAGTGATTGGATAATGTACTCTTAGTTGAAAGAGAGGAAGGAGAGCAATATTCTAAGGAAAAAAATTGTTTATTTTTGCCATTATATGTCTGAACAGTGATTGTTATGAGGAGAGTCTATAACTCTTAAAGTATCAGCTTTTCAGTAACTCATAATTTTCAGATTATTAATAAAATAGTCCACATGTTGCTTATTTTATACTTCTTTCCATGGTGAAAAGTGTTTTTTTTAATTATTTAGGAACTATGTATATTATAATTCTTTTTATAGACCAAATCATTATCATGAATTCTGAGAAGCTATACATAATTTTTCGTTTTTATCAAATGTATTAAACACCTGCTATATATACTGGGCTATGTACTCCGAGTCTAGAGACAAAAACAAATTACCTCCTGCCCTCAAGGAGCTTCCTTACATTCCTTACATCTTCTTAGGGGTTAGAAAATATATATAAAAAAGTGAACAGAAAATAATTTTAAGAAGAACCGAGTATTGATGACTAGGGGATGGGACTGTGGGAATGCTGTATGTAGGAAGTTGTACTTGAGCTAACTCTTCACAAAAAGTAAAGATTCTAAGAAATGGAGAGATCACATTCCAAGCATGGGGTAAAGTTATGTAGATTGGTATTGAAATGTTATATGTGGAGAATAGGTAAGTTAGTCATTTTGACTGAAACAGAGAAAACATGAAATAGTAATGTGAATTAAGTCTAGAAAGGTAAGTGAGAACCAAGTAGTGGGATCATTTTACATGTCATGTTCAGGATTTTTTGTTGTATCATAGAGGCAATTGGAAGCTACTGATACACACACACACTCTCTTGTATTTTGTAGTAGGGGAGTGAAATGGTCAGATAGAGATTTTGGGAATGTCAGTTTAGCAACTTTCTGAAGGGAGATTTTTGAGAGAGGAGAGACAAGGTGACCAGTCAGGAGGCTATTAAGATGTGATCCACGTGAAAGGTGACGAGGACCTAAATTTGAGTCCACTGTTGTGTAAGTGGAAAGGTAGAAATGTGAGAAATTTTAGGAATGTAGATGTAGAATTGACAGGACTTGGGACTTGATTTGGATCCTTGAATGTGAGGGTGATGGGAGTAGTCAAGATGACTTTGAGGTTGTGAACTTTGTCAACTAGAAGGATGAGTGAATTTTTTAGAAATAGAGAGTTTAGAGGTAGCATGTGTGGTTTTTTTTGTTTGTTTTTGGTGGGGAGGTAGTATAAGCTGACTTTTAGATGTATTTAGTTTGAGCTGCTTTTAAGATATTCAGGTAGAGATGTCCAACAATAAGTTGGTAATACAGTTTTTATATATGTCTCTATATGCCAATTATGTATAGATATGTAGGTTTGTTTGGTTTTTTTATGCTCAGCAGTGGGGTTAAGTGACTTGCCCAGGGTCACACAGCTAGTAAATGTTATGTGTCTGAGGCCAGATTTAAACTCAGGTCCTCCTGAATCCAGTGCGGGTGCTCTATCCACTGTGCCACCTAGCTGCCCCTAGATATGTAGATTTGCTCATCATTTGCATAGAGTTAATCACTGAACCAATTCAAACTAATAATTCACCCAGAATAGCAACTTGGGCTACACCTACTCACAAGGATGATGGAACGATGATGGTTTTTCTTCAACTTCTCTTGGACTTCCTTAGTGTCACATAAGCTAATGGAAGAGAAGAATGTTCAGGAAGACTGGGTGGGACTTTGGACCAAGATGATTCTGTGAAAGATCCTACTCATCTTTCCAGAACCCCACTTCAGTAAAATTGAAGAAAAGCAGCAAAGTACATGGTGGCCTGGTTGCAGGAGACAGGTTGTAAACACAATTTTTTCTTTAGAGCTATGCTACAAGATATGACAGCTTCCTGGTCAGGAACTGGTGCTGGAGTCAGACATAAAATAAAACTGTCCAGATCTTTTAGGTCCAGAGGGGAAAGTAAAAATACAAAGAAACCCCAAATTTAACAAACATAGATACAAGTATGAGAGTCAAAGTGTAGAATTTCCAGATCAAAGAAAATACACTGCAACCACCTGAGTAGAGATTGAGTATCAAGGCTCCACAGTCATTATAAGGAACTGCAGAATTAGAGAAAGGATTCTAGCATGCATTTAGATTGACTAATATAAGCCCAAAGAATTAATGGATCTGAGACCAAATCATAGAAAAAGAGAAATTGTTAAAAGAAAATGATAGTGTGATACACCAAAACTCTTCAGATGTAGCCAAAACAGTCCTTTGGAAAATATCGTATCTTTAAATAATTTTTAGGAACAGAATCGAAAAAGAGATAATTGAATAAGGAATTCTTAAAAAAAAAACCAGTGCTAAAAAAGCAACAGGCAAAGCAAATGAACGTCAAAATAGAAATTTTGAAAATCAGATTAGAAACAAAAAACCCTATTAAATTCATAAAGTGAGGAACTGTTTAATTTTAAGACTACTAAAATGGAAAAGCCACCAACTAATTTGATAAATGCTATAGAAAGGTGAACCAAATTGCCAATATGAAAAACAAAAAAATTAATAATAGATAAAATGAAACAGATGAAATTGCTGGAAACCCTTTTATTCAAATGAACATGGAGAAAAAGAAAATATCCTTATGAACACAAAGCCATCAGAGAAGTAATAAAGGGGAAAAGGGAAAAAAACCCCAAAAAACATGAAGCAGGGCCAGATAGACTGGCAAGTGAATTCTTTGAACATTCAAATAAAAATTAACTGTTAATTTTAAATATGTGAATTGATTACAAGAATAGAGCATGACATTTTAACAACTTCTTCTATGAGGCAAATGTGGTCCTGATACACAAAGCAGAGAAAAACTATAGACCAGTATGTCAAATGAATATTTATGGAAAAATGTTGAACATTAAGAAAGTGAGTACTATAATATTAAAAAAAAGCTTTTTTTTTTACTAGATTGGCTTTAATTCTTGATTGCAGTTTTTCAGCATTAGAAAAACAAAGCATAATACTATATATATAATACTATAATATATATAATACTTTATTAATTACAAAAAACTATGATGATTATATCAGGAGTACAGAAAAAGTTTGTGACAAAATACAGCACTCATTTATGTTGACACTAAAGAGCCTAGAAATAAATTGTTTAAAATAGTAAGTAATACCTATTTAAAGCTAAGAGTTAGTGCTTTTTGTAATGGAGAAGTGCTAGAGAGATTTCCATTAAGATCAGGTGTAAAATAGGTTCCTTTCATCTCTGGAGCTATGAGCCTGTGATAGATTATTATCTGTCATTTGAGATAGTTTTAGAAATGCTAGCTGTAATACTAGTAAGACAATAATAAGCATAGTCAAAGAGGGTACAAGCTAATTGTTCTTATAGATGGCGTGATTTAGTTAGTGAATGCTAGACATTCAAGTGAAAATTCTAACAATATCAGTAAATTAGCAGGTTGTTAAAAAAAATCTGTCATTAGACTTACTGTGTGTTACTTAACAAATCCAGCAGGATGCAATAAAATTCCATTCAAAACTATTTTTGAACTATTATTCCTAGCAATAATAAGTACATAGAGGAAAACAGCTATAAACCACTCTTTACTAAAGGAAAAAAGGAGTGGGGAGACAGTTTGATTTCAGTTTTTCACAGATCATGCCAGTATAATAATGCTGATAATCCTTAATTTACAGTTTCAATGAAGTACTAGTCAAACTACTGAGGGATTACTAAAAATAATTTTAAACTAGAGAAAACAATTTATCTGTAAGAATGGAAGGCAAATAATTCCAAATAATGGAAAAAAAACTGGTGGAGTTGTACTCTAGCATTACTGTATGTCAAACTTGACTGTAAAACAATAATCTTCAAATCTATTTGGTACTGATTTTTAAAAAATAGAAATTTTGTTCAGTGAAACAGATTAGGTTAGTAATTTGCAGAAGCAGTTAAGTGTAGTATAGTGTTAAATAAATCTAAGAACAACTACTGAGATGAAGACTCCTTGAGCGACACTGCTGAGAAGACTGGAAAGCTTAGCCTCGTGCTTGACACATAGTCTGGCAAAAGTTATGTGCATACCATTGCATGGAGAACAGTAAACTCCAAATTCTTATGTGACCTAAGTATCATCATAAAGTTACATGATAAAATTAGAGAAAAAGGGAATTAGATACCTTTTATAGCTCTGGCTAGAGAGGAAATTTCTTAAGGATTGAGGGGAGCACAGAAGATAAAACACACAATTTCAGTTACATAAAATCTAAATGCTTTTGCATAAGCAAAATCAGTGTAGATAAAATTGGAGGAGAGCAGAATTACAAGAGGTAGCCCAGGACCTCCTTATCGCTTTTGTTGGGTGGGGCTTGCTATTTTCACCAACACTGACTTTAAGCCAATTGCAATTAGTGGTCCGGCAAGCCAACCCAACCCAACCATATCATCAGTTCATCCTGAGGGAAAGACAAGAAGAGCCACTTGCCAGGCAGGTCAAAGAACCATGCTGGAGGTATCCCATGACCCTTTACTCTGGAGCCCTGGAAGTACTCGTGCTGCCCAGATTACCAGCCCTTCTTTTAGAGTCTAGCCCTATTGACTGTTGTCTAGGAATGAAGCTCTTGTAGAGACCTGACCTGGCAGTTGTAGCATTTCATTCCGAAGGAGCCACACTTATCTCAGATCCACAAAAGAAAGTTCTTGTCACGGAAATCCTTGGCACTAATTGTTCAGCGCCAAAAATGTCTATCCTTTACAGTAGAAATTACACTTAAGAAGATGATGACTGCCTTCCTTCTGGGTCATACTTGCCTCCTTACTTTCTCATTTGTAAAGTGCATATTTCTCTCCTAAGGGCAGCCTGGCTATAACCAAGGGCTGGGCCTGGAGTCAGGAAGGCCTGAGTTCAATTTTGGTCTCAGACACCTTACTGCCTCGGTTTCTTCAACTGTAAAATGATGGTAATATTAGCATGTCCTTCCCCATGTTCTTGTGAGGATATTTCTGAAGCCCTTGGCACAGAGTGTAGCCCACAGCTGTCACTTAATAAATGCACTTTTCCTTCCTTTTTGTTGTTTCTGTGCTTTTACATATTAAAATATAATTTCCATCCTTTGCATATGAAGAGCGCCTTCTCTTTAAAAACATTTAAGTGCTTAGTTTTTTTAACTTTATGTTTTCTAGTATGTCTCTACCTTATTATTTTCTTGAGAACCATTCCATATAACAAAGTATAACAAACAAAAGTATTAAAAATCTTTTCAGAAAATCTAGCCTTTGTAATAGTGGCTTCTTTTTGTTAACTCACTTTTTCCAGCCTTTTTTTTTGAAATGGGACTTTTTATCAGAGCCTGACTCTGTGTCCCTTTGGGGGGAATAGTGGGGCCTTGTGTGGTCCTGATCTATATTATCTGACGTCCTGCAGCTGCTTGTTTTAGGCATCAAGCACTGGGTTCTTCAAGGACTTATTGGATGGCACTGGCCACAACTTTTAGAACTTTTAGTACCTTAAGCAATCTGATAGAGAATTGGCTGCCTTTTATAGCCTGACTGAGCTTTGCAGACTGGGTGTCTGAGCTATAGCAAGCCCTAGTCCAGGTAAATAGCTGGAAGTTTTCTGAATTAGCCTTATTCTGGCTAGAACCCTTGCCTTAGTGCCCTTTTGTTGTCTCAGTTTGGACCTGGGTTGGAAAAAAATGCTTTCTACTTTGCTAAAAGTTAAACTACAGGCCACAGGGGAAACAGAGTAACTGTTTTTTATTTAAAAATCGCTTAGAAATCACAGATTCTTTCATCAAAAATCTTTGATCTTTTGGTATCCCAGGAGAATCAGCTACAGAACAAAAATATGCATAGTGATAGGAATGTTCCCCTCTAGTAAAATGAACTTTCCTGCTGACTGTGCAGTGATCACATGGATTTAGTGAAATGACCTGAAATGAAGAATTTGGCTGTTATTACTGTTTTCACAGAAAAAAAATCAAGTTATTACTCAAGTATGAATGTTTTCATTTAAAAAAAAATAACAGATTCTCTGCTTATTATTTTATAAAATCAAATGATACTCAGGCTGAAAATTGTCCCAAATCACTTGCAAGTTTGTTGTTTTCCTTGTTAAGAAAAAAATATTCTGAGTGAATCAGTTAAAAACAACTTTTGTATTAGTCTTTAAGTGGAAAATTACTCTCTTCTTGAACTAGTGACTTTTATGCAATGGTATAATAATGACTATGCTTAACATAGGTATACTTTTAACATTAGGGCTTTTTTGCCCAGTTTTAGAACCACCATTTCTATCTAGTTTAACTAAGAAATAAAAAAGTTAAAATCACATGCTGTAGTTGTAACTTTTATTACTTAGTTTTCTCATATATACTATATTTAGATAGATTATACAAAACTCTTTGTCTCTTCTTCATCTAGCTGTCCTAAACAGCCTTTAAAAGGGAGACTAACTTGAAAATAGATGAATTTCTCTTTCTTTTTAAAAAAAAATTTTAAAAATTAGTTTTAATTATTTTCAATCAGTGAAACTTCATCTCTACTTCTCCCCCCCCATTTGAGAAAGCAACCCCTCTAAAACAAAACCCATGTTATAAACAAGTGAGATGAATTCCTTCAATGACCATGTCCTAGAATAAAATGTGCCTCAGTCTGCATGCTAATTCACATCATCTCTTTATTAGATATCCTGTGATCAGGTGTCTAGAGTCTTCTGTAATGGTATATGGTCATTGCATTGATCAGAGTGCCTGAGTTTTTAAAAGTTGTTTGTCTTTCAGAGTTATTGTTACTATATAAATTGTCCTGATTCTACTCACTTCACTCAGCATCAATCGAGTTTTCCTAGGTTTCTCTGAAATTCCCCTTCATGGTTTTTTACAACACAATAATATTCCATCATATTCATATACTATAATTTGTTAAGCCGTTCACCAACTTATAGACCGCCTTCTGGTTTCTAATTCTTTGTCATCAGAAAAAGAGCTCATATAAATATTTTTCTATATCCTCGGTTTGCTTAGCTTTACACTAATTCCTCCTTTAATCTACCCTCCCCCTTGTTCTTGCCTTTGTCTTTCCTGCCCCTTTCCCTATTGAGTGAAATGTACTTTTGTCCCCAGCTCTATGTTGGCTATCTTTTCTTTCTACGACCATTTCAGATTAAAATGAGGTGCAAGCATTGCCAACTCTCCCAACTCCTTCCCTCTTATTTGTGTAGATTTCTACTTGTATGCCTGGCTTATGTGAGATAATTTCCTTTGTCCTGATTGTCATTCTTCCCCTTCCTTCCATTATATTTTTTATGAAGATGTAACAGAACTACTTGAAGACTCTTTGTCTAATTAGACTCTCTTTATGACTCCTGATAGGATTTTAAGGGGACACATGTATCTTTTCCTCATATTAGAATGTAACCAGTTTATCCATATTTTATCTCTTATTATTCATTCATATTCTTAATGTTTCTCTTGACTCCTTTGCTTATATTTCAAGGTTTTTATGAAGTTCTCGTCTTTTTTATCAGGAATATTTGGATGTCCTCTTTCATTACCCTTCTCTCCCTCCTTCTCCCCCAGTTATATTGAGTTTGGCTGTATATGTTACTCTTGATTGAATCTTGTATTGTTTGCCTTTGGAATATTTTATTCCTAGCTTACTACTCTTTTATAGTATTGGTTGCTAAATCATATGTGATCTTTCTGTCTGCTTGTGGTATTTTTTCTTCAACCTAGAAGCTCTGGATTTTGACTAATGTTTCGGGGAACTTTCATTTTAGGGTTTCTTTTAGGAAGTGACTGGAGTATTCTTTTTATTTCTATTTTGCTTTTTGCATCTCAGCTGTTTGGACAATTTTTTTAATTAAGGTTTTTTTGAAATACGATGTCAGATTTTTTTTTTATGGTTGTAGCTTTTAAGTAGCCTTAATGATTCTTAGATCATTTCTCCTCAATCTATTTTCCAGGTTAGTGGTTTTTGCTAGGAGACCTTAAATTACTTCTTTTTTTCCCTCAGTTTCATTTTACTGACTTAATTTTGTCTCATAGAGTCCTTAACTGGGAATTTGGTCTATTCCTAGAAAGTCAACAAAAGTACTGTGCCTATCTTTTGACCCACAGTTATACCATTACTTGGTTTATATGCCAGAGTTCAAAGTGAAGAAAAGTACTATGTATACACAAATGTTTATTACAAACTGAAAACTAAGGAAATGTCAATCAGATAGTGAATAGCTGAAAAAATTGTAGTATATGAGTAAAATCAAATACTCTTGTGCTGTAAGAAATGACAAAATGACAATGAATGTTTTCAGGGAAACCTGAGAAAACTCTTATGAACTGATCTTTTGTGCTTCCATTTCCAGTAGTAAGGTGGCTCAGTGGCTGGCCCTGGCATCAGGAAGACCTGAATTCAAAATTGACTGCAGCCACTTAGTAGATATGTGATCCTGGGCAAGTCACTTTACCTCTGTCTGCCTTAGTTTCCTCATCTAAGGATCATAATAGCAGGTTGTTCTGGGGATAAAATAATATAAAATAATAATATAATAATAAAAATAAGATAAATTTTGTTATAGATGCTGGTTATTATTTATTGGGTAATTTTTTGTATGTATAAAAAAGTACACAAAAACTTTTCTGGCATCAGAATAATTGCTGTCAAGCAATTTTAAGATCTTAAAAGTACCTTTAGAATCATCAGAAATTGATGACATTGTGTTTCCTACAATCTTACTTATTGAGTATTTTGTTGTATTAAAATTCTTTGGAAATAGGTAATTAGTGGTCAGTGTTGTAACTCTACTAACTGAATAATTATCTCTCCTCATTCCTCAGTAATATAACATTTTTTATAACATTCACTGTTCAAAGATTAATGAGCCTAGAATTACATTTCTAATAATCATGATTTCAGAGCACTATGAGAATTTATCAAGTAGTTTTGGACCTTGTACAAAATTCTTTAGAAAAAAAAATTGTCTTTTTATCTTTAAGAACAAACACTTATCAGTATGTTTATTTTGGAAATACATAGACTAATATATATATTTTAGGAAGGATTTCATACTGACTCTTATCATGAGCCATTTTATGTTTCTAAATAAATAATACACATTAAAAATGAGTTAAGAGGAATATTAGTATTTGCTGTTTTGAACTATTTTGAACAAGTGACTCTGATTAGTTAATTTGGGAGGGAACTTGATGTGGTTCACATGGAAGAAATTCTCTTATTTATTGATGGGCAATAAAACCAAGTTGGGCTGTACTCAGTTCTTGGAGAACTTTTTAAATTGTTCTAAGTCAGAACTGCATTGTCTGTCATCTCTTATTTTTGCATTGGAATTTTCATTCATATAGTAGAATAATTATCAAATCAGTGGTTTTTGTTTCTAAGGCCCTGTTACTAGCTTGGTTGTGAATGAAGGAAGGAAGGAAAGATAATTTATTAGCTATTTACTGTGTGCTGGGAACAGTGCTAATCACTTGGAATATGAATTTTAAAAAGCTCTAAGACATTCTTTACATTTCAGAACTAACATTCTGTTAGGGAAAGACAACCTATGTAGAAGAATTGTGACCAAGGGATTGTTTAGTCTGGGATGTCACAGGAATGATGATTGGAGTCATGGGGCAATCAATCGTCATGCCTTTTTGGTAGGGAATAGAAATTAGATGAGTTTTGGCTAGAGTGCAGCATGACGGTCAAGAGGTGATTAAATATGGTAAACTCTCTGTGATCAGGATTGCACTTTCCCAGGGTGAGTGTCCAGTTATCTCTGATCCTCTTGTAAAATAAGATCTAAATGTTTTCTATATTATTACCTTTTTTCCCCCTTTATCTTTTTTCTTTTTCTTTTTCTTTTGGTGAGGCAATTGGGGTTAAGTGACTTGCCCAAAGTCACATAGCTAGTGAGTGTTATGTGTCTGAGGCCGGATTTGAACACGAGTTCTCCTGACTCCAGGGCTGGTGCTCTATCCACTGTGCCACCTTGCTGGCCCTATATTATTACCTTTCAACTCTAAATTTCTATAGTACTGTTATTTTGGAAATGCAGTATATACAGCAGGTAGAAATATAATTAGAGTTACATAACTGAGTACTGTTTCCATTCGAAAAAGACTTGGACTTACGCATGTATTTTTTTTTTGAGAACTCTTACTAATTCAAGTACTGAGCCGCTTCTGCATTGCTCTAAGAAGCACGAACAAACAGAAATATACTAGAATACTTTAGATGTGCATGGCACTAGATCATAGGCTCATAGAGAAAAGGGACCTTGGAGACCATTAAGTCCAAATCCCACATTATACAGAGTGGGAAACTGAGGCACAGTGAAGTTAAGTGAGCCCAGAGAGCAAGGAAGCTGAGACAGTATTTAAACCCAGGTCTTCTAGATTGCCAAGGCCTTTGCCTTAATGGTATGTTGTGCTGCTTCTTTTTATGTTAACTTCTGAGAAAAGCTCATCTACACAGGAGCCACAACAAATCATGATTAAAAAATGCGTTCAAAGTTGTTTTCATATCTGAAAAACAATGTGTTTAAGAAATAAACTGATTAGAAGGCAGAAATTGGAAACTGAACAAGATATGTGCAGAAAATTCTCTGCAAGACAATTTTTTTGTAATAGCAAAAGCATATTGTGTTTTGAAAATTTTTTAAACAAATACAGAAATAGGAGCTTTGACATGTATATTTTTTATATGTCCAGTTTTAAATTATAACACAAGTATTTGACCAATAAAAAACTCCTTTTATAATTTTCCTTTGTCAGTTATTCTGACTAATCTTTAGAAATTAGCATCAGAAAATAGACTATTTGGCTAGTATGCACTTTATTTTTAGCTGATTAAGGTACTGTGGAGAATAATAAGTTATGGCAAAATTTGTAGATGAAACATGCAAAATATGTTGCTGTTTTATTGACAGATGCCTTTGACTTATGACACGACCCTTTCTTTGCTTGAAACTACAGTTTTTTAGGATTTTGGTTTTAAAATTGTGTTTGTTAAATGTATTTGTCTATTATCTTTCAGGAAACTAAAGAAATCTTGATTTGAAAATTAGCATTTAGTTAATATTAAAATTTTTTTAAGTCAATTGCTATCATTTGTGGTGGTTAGGTTCTATAAAGTTTCTGTGAACACTGGATTAGTGAGTACTGAACCATTGTTCTTAGGGGAAATGTCAAGGTCAGGTTCCTGTGAAACTGTGGTCATAGCATTTACTTTAGCACTTCTTCATGAAATTCTTCATGAAAAGTGACTTTCATGAAGTGTCTTCATGAAAAGAACTGTGAGTTTCCTCTTCCTTTTTCTGAGTATACTGTATTGCTGATTCATTAACATTGAACGCATGTATTTTCTCTGTAAGGCACATCACAACCTTCTTGCTCTTAGGAACAGTAGATACTATTTTAGCATTAAGCATTAGGGGTGTTTTAAACAGTGAAATCACTAACAAAAAGCACAAAAATGCAAAAATTTGACCTCATAAAGTTTACTTGTTTACAATATGGGAGCTGAAACAAGGTGGAGAGCCCTGTGACCTGAGTGACTAAATTTTTGCCACTACGTGCATGTCTGAAAGTACCAGGTGTATTGATTTTGAAGTAACATAAATTTTAGTGACTAGGCAGATTGGCAAATATGGAATCTGTGAATCATGAGAATAGACTGTATTAATATTTAGTGATGTCAGCAACTTAAGAAGCATAAATTCTGGGTTTACGAAGAAACAAAACCATTTTCATCCCTGAAGGAACTCACAATCTAATAAAGGCAAGTATTTATATTTATAAATGATACATACAGCATAAATTAGAGGCAATCTCAAAGGGAAGTCACTAGCATTAATGGGGAATGAGAAAGGCTTCTTGCTGTGGATGGAATTTTACCTGAATGAAGCCTGGGAAGCCAAGAGTCAGAGATAATGAGGGAGAGAATTCTAGACATGAGGATGGTGAGCCAGTGAAAATAGACAAGACTTTGGAGGTGGAGTGTGATTTAGGTATAAGAAAACTGGAATGGTAGGCTGGGCCATGTTGTGAAAGTCTTTGAGAGAGAGAGAGAGAGAGAGAGAGAGAGAGAGAGAGAGAGAGGGGAGGGCGAGAGAAGGAGGGAGGGAGAAAGACAGAGGGAAAGAGTCTCTCTTTCCCTCTGTCTTTCTCTGTATATATGTGTGTGTATATGTGTGTGTATATATGTATAAATATGTAGGTATGTATATATTTGACAGCTGAGATTTACTGGAGTGGGTTAGACTAGAGACAGAGAGACTAGAAGTGTATTTCAATAATCCATGCATATTATGATGAGGTCTTGCTTGTATCAGGATGGCAGCTGTGTCAGAGGAGAAAAAGGGAGTGTATAGAGGAGATACTTAAAGGAAGAATTGACAGGACTTGGCAACAGATTGGATCAGGGAGGTAAGAGTGAGGAGTTGAGGACAACACCTGGGTTGTGAGCCTGGATAACTTGGGGAGGTGGTGGTGCATCTTACAGTAATAGGGAAGCTAGGAAGAGGGGACAGTTATTGGGGAAAGTACTTAATGCATTTTTATAGCTATTTTGCTTAAATGTACTTTTTGTCTCTGTTGCTGTATTAATACATTTTCATTTATATTTCCTCCAGTTGTAGTAAGAAATTTACCACCTTCCTCCCAACGTCTCACCTAAAGATCATACATTGTTTATCTGGTGTCCTAATCTTTGTGGATCTGTGTGTTCTTAACATTGATGTTTGGAGCAATACTTTCAAGTAGGTGACAATGAAACATTCTCCTTTTTAGGACCACAGTCTTTTTAGTGAACAATTCATGCTCAGTTTGTATTATAAGTTCCAGAAAAAGAAAACCAGCAAACTCTTACTGTGGAGGTCAAAGTTAAAACTACTTCCCAGAATCTAGTTCTGTGATCCCCAAGTAACTGCTCTTCTCAAAGTTACCCGTTATCTCTTCTTAGTTTCCAAGTTCAGTGGTCTCTTCTCAAACCTCATTCTTCTTGAACTCTCTGCAGCCTTTGACACTGTTAATCACTCTCTTTTCTCTGAGTTTTCCCCTATACCAGTCTCTCCTGGTTCTCTTCCTACTGATTATCTGTCTAATCCTTCTCTGTCTCTTGTAAAATTCTTGTCCAGGTTATGCCTTCTAACTGTAGGTGTTCCTCAGAGCTCTGTCCTGGGCCCTCTTCTCTTCCTCTATCCTAGCTCCCCATGATTCTGATTATTGTCTCTGTGCCATTGATTCTCAAATCTGCCTTTCTTTCCCTAAACTCCAAACTCACTAATCTCCAAACTTACATTTCCAACTGGATGCCCAGTAGATATCTTAAACTTCATATGTCCAAACTGAACTCATTATCTTTCCCCATATGACATTTCCTCTTACAACAGAGGGCATCACCATTGTCCCAGTCCCTCAGGCTAGTAATATAAGAGTCATCCTGGATTCTTCACTCTTTCACCCCTATGCCCAATTTGTTGCCAAAGCATGTCAATTCAACATTTTCCTATAAGCCTCCTTCTCTCCTCTGACCCTGCTGCCAGTTTTGGTGGTGTTGTTCAGTTGTTTCAGTCATGTCTGATTCTCTGTGACCCCATTTTGGGGTTTTCTTGACAAAGATATTGGAGTGGTTTGCCATTTCCTTCTCCAGCTCAAGGAACTGAGGCACACAGGGTTAAGTGGCTTGCCTAGTGTCACACAGCCTAATAAGTATCTGAGGCTAGATTTGAACCTGTGAAGATCAGTATTCCTGATTCTAAACCCAGTGTTCTGTCTACTGTGCCACCTAGCTGCGCCTCTGGTGCAGGCCCTCTGTAACTTTTGCCTGCACTATTGTAATAGCCTGCTATTGAATTTCCCAGCCTCAAGTCTCTCCTCACTGTAGTCTGTTCTCCATTTAGCCACTAAAAGTAGTTTTCCTAAAATGCAAGTATTATCATGTCCCCTCCCTACTCAAACTTCATTGACTTCCTATTACTTCCAGAATCAGATACAAAATCCTGTTTGACATTCAAAACCCTTCATAACCTAGCCCACACTTATCTTTCCAGTCTTCTTACACCTTACATCTTACCACATACATGCTGGCCTTTTGCTGTTCCATGAACAAGACACTCGGTCTCTTTGCTCTGAGCATTTTCTTCCCATGCCTGGAATACTCTCCTTCCTCATCTCTGCTTACTGCCTTTCCTGAATTTAAGTCCCAACAAAAATTCTATCTTCTATAGGAGGCTTTCCCCAGTCTCTCAATTCTAGTTCCTTCCCTCTGTAATTTATTTCCTATTTTTACTATATGTACCTTGTTTGTATTTGTTTACTGCTTTTCCCTTTTTAGATTGTGTGCCTTTTGCAGGCAGGGACTGTCTTTTGCCTCTTTTTGCATTTCCATTGCTTAGCCCAGTCCTGCCACATTGAGGCTTAATACAAGTTTATTGATTGACTGGTACAGTCCAACTGATCTCCAAATAAAAATCTTTTCTAAACATACTTGATGAATGATCATCCATCTTCTACTTAAAAGTAGATGGGGAACCTCCACCACCTGTGACAGCCCACCATATTAATATTGCTGGTGTATATTTTTTGTTATTTTAGTGAAATAGGTGCAGTTTTTTACACTGAAAATTATTTCAGATAAACTTTCACGAGTTATGGCTTTCAGCTCTAAATATGTGATTTGATGACCTATTAATAAATATCATAAGCATTTCCTTTACTTTAGCTTCTAATGCCCTTTATTGGAGAATCATGACAAGGTAATATCATAGTAACTTTTGGTTCAGGAAAGGTTGTTTGTGTGTACATCCTTTTTTGTTATTTTGCTAAAATGGAAATAATTTCAATATTTTCAACAGATACTCAAGTGGTAAACATAACTTGGTTAGACACATGCAGCAATTACTTGGATTTGTTTAGTATTTTCTTATTGCTATTTGTCAGCTTTAGAATTAGATGGAAACCTAAAGGTAGGAGCCATTTACCTTGGATTTTATTGCAAAAGTTTGAGAACTTAACTAGGTTTCAATGATTTCTCTTCGTAAGCCCATCTTTCTACTAAACTCTTCTCACTGTTGTGCTGTATTCTTCCTTGTGTCACTTCTGGTAGCTAACCCTATACTATACATTTATCACTGTCATTAGTTAGTCTACCTTGGAATAGGAAGTTTAATTCTTATCAGCAATTCTACTCTAAGTTTTCATTAACACAGCAGTTAAATTAACAGAACCATTTAGATTACCCTTTGGAAGCTATAGTTTTAGTTTAATTTTTGAAAAATATTCGAGAAATAAACCCTTTGACCATCTAGCAGTGATTATCTAGTCAGTAGTCTGAGTACATGTATAAATTTTGGAACCCTCAATTTTTTGGGTAGAACTTCATTGTGTGCTTTTACATTTGAATGCCTTATAAATATTTCCCAAGAGCAATTTATTTTTCTAATTACTTTGAACAGCCTCTGCTTTACATAGTGCTTCAAGCAGTTTTCAGTAAATCAATTCAAATGCACAGCTGTTGTTTGAAACTTTTCCTCAAGTTACTGTAATTCTCCTGTGACACCCAGAAACACTTACTAATTAACCTATTTAATAATGCCTTGTACAAGACAGCAATCAGACCTACTGGATAAGCCTCTGGTCTGAAAGTGGAAAGACCTTGTCCCTAGTACTTAATCACAGAAAATCTAATTACAGTAGAGACTTGACATTCTAGTTCTGGATACATTTCTGTTTCCATTATTATTTAAAAAACCCCCCCAATAATAACAAAAAAGAAACACAGAACTTTTTTTTAGGGCCATGAAACACTGACAATGACCACAAATATTAAATATACCTGAATACCTCCGTATCTCATTCCTTATCTTGGCCAGGTCATCTTCAGAATCTTCCTAAGACAATTCAAATGGAAGCAGTTCAGTTTTCTGGCATGATCCTGGTAGACTGTCCAGGTTTTACAGACATACAACAATAAAGTCAGCACAATGGCTCTGTAGATCCTGTTTGGTGTGCAGCCTAATAATTCTTCTCTCCTACACTTTCTTTTGGAGCCTCCCGAATGCTGAGCTAACTCTGGCAATGTGTTTGTCAATCTCATCATCTTTATGTAAATCCTTGGAAAGTAAGTGAACTTATCCACAACATTCAAAAGAAATCCAGTAGATCTGAAAGAGAGAACTTGGTAGGTAACTGCATCCAAATAGCAGTCTTGAGTGAAACAAGGCTGGCAAATGAAAGCCAGCTTACTGAAGTTTTCTGGTTTCTGAGAGGGAAAACTGATTGATGCTGAGAACTTCAATCGGGCCCCAATACATCAGTCTTGAATTAGTTGGATAAGGATGTACACAGGCATACAGTTCCTTTGGTACCAGGGGTTGCCACTCATGGATCCTGGAGTCTTTTTTTTTCCTTGACCTTTTTTTTTGTCTGGAGGAAGGGGCCAGTTTGGCTTGATTGTCTCTTGGTTGAAATAATATGAAGCATATACTGTATTAGACTTTTTTTCCTATGGATATCTTTATGTTTAAATTATTTGAAATTATTTTTATTGATATTTTTGTATTACCTACATTTTCCAATCTATTCTTCTCAGAGGGTCAGCTTCTCTTGTGAAGAATGAAAACCAGAGAAAAAATCATGCAAAACCAAGTACTGTGTTGAAAAAAAAAACACCCAGTAATTAAGCAAAATAAAGAAGGAACATGGTTGGTTAGTCCTCCATCCTAAGGCAGGCTTTAAAATGTTTTTTTAATTTTAATTTTTTTTTTTTACTCTTATGCTTTGACTGTATGTATTAATAGAACCTTTGCCACCGGCTCCTTTTCTATATTGGTAGTCCTCAACCTTTGTAAAGAGAAGAGATACTTGGTATAATTTTATGTCAATACTTTGATTATTTAATAATTTTTGCATTTTCTGTTTATATTGTTGCTGTTTTCCTTCTTATTTTACTTTGCTATTTCATTATATTCATGTACTACAGTTTAACCATCTCCTAAATAGGTAGACACCCTACTTAACACTTTTTTGTTTACTACAAAAATGCTCTTCCCTTTTTTGGCAATACAAATAAACATTTATTTTTTTTTTAATTCAGAGAACTGTATTGTATTAAACAGGATCAAAGAAGGAGGAACTTAATAGGTTAGTGTTGATGTAGGGACTGGTTCACTATGCTTTTGCTTTTGACTGTACTATTAGCAGTACCTTTCCCCAATATTGCTTTGGGACTAAGTTTTGTTCTGATGCTCTACAGTGGAATTGTCAAGGCCCACAGCACTGGAATGTGTCCTGAACCAGATTTAAAATGTAATTGGGAAATATTTAACAAAATAAATTAAACACCATAAATCATAGATAATATAGACAATAGAGAATAATTTGTGTTTTTCTAAGTCAATATCTTCATGTAAGATTTTGTGAACCCTGTTTTCTCTTTGAGTTTGGTACCACTGCTTTATAGTCCCTTTTTATCCTTTCCCTCCATCAAGCCTAGGGCAAAAGAAGTGTCACTTTTCTTACATGCCTTGACCCTCTTTCTTTCCCAGTTTGTCTTCTCCATAATGAAAAAGCTCTCTACAAGGCTTGCTTTGGTTGGCCTCTCAGGGAATCAATAAATCTGTAAAATGGAATTGGGGAGGGAAGTAATAAGCATTTATAAAATGCCTACTATGGCATTGTACTAAGCACTACAGAGATATCTCAGTTATAAAAGCACTTAAGTGTGTAAAGGCGTTCTTTGTTCTGAAGGAGTTTATATTTTAATTGGAGAAACAATTTGGGTGTAGGGGAGGATTGGAATTCTGGAACAGTGGGTGGAACTTTAGGGTTGTAGATTGAGAAATCATTTCTAGTAGTTTTAGCAGTGTAGTTTTGATGAAGATTCTAAAACTAGGAAGGAGCATCTGAGGCAAGAGGAAATATTTTGGCTATGAGAAGTGGCTGTGGGTAAAAGAGAAGTAATTCTGGGGCATTCCATTTCTTTGTAGAGATGAGGAGAAGGTATAACTTATCTGAGATGGGCTTGTTTGGCCAATAGCCCTCAGGATGCTGGTTCTATGCTCTTCCCATATCCCAGCTAGAATATTACAAGATTCATGTGTAATTGACCTTTGTCTCTTTTTCTCCTTCCCAGTTAGCCCATTCACTACTGAATTAAATCCCTACCACCTTTAATTTGGCATATGAATTTTTAGTGAATGTAATTTAACAAGTATGCTTTCTTGAAATAAAATACCCAGTTGGTATTTTTCTTAGTTCCCCCCCGCCAGGAAACTTTAAGAAACAAATTTGATTCATTTAAGAAGAATGGAGTATTTTACACGGAATTGTGATATGTGTTAACTTTAAATTATTGAGTTAACCAGTTTTGTTATTCTCTTAAGGTTTTCCTTAAGAACTCCTCCCCCTTCTCCCTTCCACCACCAATAAATTATCTACTGGAAGCAGCAGAAAATTTTTTTTTAAATTTGGTAGCTATTAAGCTTCAGAATACCCTTGAAAAATGATCATTGATATTTTCTCTTTTTGGGTAAAGAATGCTTACTCTATCCATGTTCTATTGCATACTTTGTAGTATGTAATTAACCCTGGACATCCAAAAGGTGGAATAAATTTATATTATTAATCCATATATCAAATTCTTCACCATTTTCCATGTATTGTTGCTGTTCAGTTGTGTCTGACTCTTCATGATGCCACTTGAGGTTTTATTGTCAAAGATATTTGGAGTGGTTTGCCATTTCCTTGTTCTGCTCATTTTACAGATGAGGAAACTGAGGCAAACAAGTTAAATGACCTGTGTAGGGTCACACAACTGGTAAATATCTAAAGCCAGATTTTTTTAGCTCGGGAAGATTAGTCTTCCTGACTCCAGGTTTGGCACTCTATTCACTGCACCACTTAGCTGCCCTGATTTTTTTCCCAGCTAGGGAAAAGACTAGTTGGGCTAGTTGAAATTTTTATTCCCTTTTTTTGCTTGAGCCAACTTAAAATACCTTGAAAATTTCCTTAGATCTACCATTATCGCAGGGGTTCTTAATTTTTTTTGTATTATTTAGAACACCTTTGGCAATTTGGTGAAGCCTATCGACATCTGCTCAGAATAATATTTTTATTTTTATTTATTTTTAATTTTTTAATTATTTTGATTTATCAATAATCACTTCCATATGCTTTTGAGTTTAACATTTTTCTCCCCCTTCCTCCCCACCACCCTCCCCAAGACGGCACACAATCTGATATAGGCTATACTTTTACAGAATAATATTTTTAAATGCATAAAGTAGGATACATTAAGATTACATAGGAAACCAATTATATTGAAATAAAGACATAGTGGGTTTTTTTTTCCTTCCCCTCATCTGTACTCATGATCCCTCTGAAATCTGTCCAGGAATGTGGGTCTGAGTATTGCAGTCATTACAGAGTTAAATTTAAACATGTTCAGTATGAATCCTTATATATTATACATTCATTTAGACATACACTTTTTCTGCTTAGAAGTTTTTCTGTGGTTCTTCATTGGGAAGTGTGTAAAATGCTTTGAATAGTATTCAATGCCTTGAACAATATGGTTTTGTTCTACCTTTCCTGCCACATTTCATATTGTTTTCTTCCATGTATACTATGCTTCAGAGAGACTAAACCCCTCTCTAGCCATCCCATCCCCTTTCCTGTTGTTATTTGTGTTTGCCCCTATGCCTTGAATGTAAATTATTCCCCCTTTACCTATTGAATCCCTTCCTATTTGTCCTTTAAAAACCTAACTCAAATGCTGTTTCTTCCATAAAACCTTCCCTGACCACACTGCCCCAATATTTTTCCAGTTTGATCTCCCATTGTGTTTATTTTGCGTATTCCTCAGTATTTTATTCTTTTCTATTATACGCATCACCTGGGGGGAGCTCATGGTGAAGACCTTTCTCTATCCTTGGGATCCAACATATTCTCTGTATTTAGAACCTTAGGGTTGTCTAGGCCACTGTTCAGTGATGATTCATGTTACTTTAAATGTCTACATCAAGTACTAGCTAAACTTAATCTTATCATGTAAAACTATATTTTATAGTAGATAGAGTACAGGGCTTGACTTCAAGAAGACATGAGTTCAGATCCTGCCTCAAACACTCATTCGAGTTACTCTGGGAAAATCATGACACGTCTCTAAGGAGCCTCAGTATTCTTATCTGTAAAAATGGGGATAGTAATAACACCTACCTCAGAGAGTGTTTGTAAGCATCAAAGGATGCTTAATATTTGCAAAGCCCTTTGTAAATCTTTAAACACTATATGTTTTTTATCAGTATCTATAATAGAGTATATTCCAGGTGTCCCAAAAGTCTTAGTGCGTTTAAAAACTGTTACTAACCCTGCTTGAGCAGGATTCAGTTTGGGAGTTTTTACATCAAATATATTTAGCTTTTGAAAAAAAGGCTATTGTGGATTGTGGATTGGAGGTTTGGTATTCTATTTTTGAATGAGTTAGAGTCTCTTAATTGTAATTCTCAAGCAATTTTTTTTTAAAAAGAGTTCTGCAGTTAGAAAGTATACTTCAATCAAGGACTCATCTGACTTTTTTTTAAAGGACCTGCTCAGAGCTAAACACCAAGTAACATGTATCCTAACTCACCAATGAGAAGGGAATTATTTACAAATGAAACAGTAGCTATTTCTAAAGTGATCTCTCTGTTCCTAGCAGTACTATTTGTAATAGCAGAACACTGGAAACAATCTGTGTCCCTAATGATTGGAGAATAGGGCCATAAGCATTTATTTTACATTTACAGTGTCCAAGGCACTTTGCTAAGAGGTTGGGATACAAAGAAAGGCTAAAATAGCTCTTTGAAGAGCTCACAGTCTCATGGGAGACAACATGCAAACAACTGTGTACGAACAAGCTACACGAAGGTTAAATAGGAAATGATTGACCATGTTAAGGCACTGTTGTTATGAAGGGTTAGGGAAGGCTTCCTGTAGAAGGTGGAATTTTAGATGGGACTTGAAGGAAAAGATATGAAGAGGGAGAGCATTCCATATGTGGGAGACAACCAGAAAAAATGTCCAGAGCTGAGAGATGTGAGTATATTGTTCTCAATCGGGGGGGGGGAGAATTGGAGGGTGATCAACAAGGAGAAGACACTCATGTGAATGGTGATCAGGAAAGGCTTCTTGTAGAAGGTGGGATTTTAACTGGGACTTGAAGGATGCTAGGGAAGCAAAGAGTCAGAGTACAAGGAAGGAGAACATTCCAGACGTGGAAGACAGCCAGTGAAAAAGCACAAGGGTTGCGAGATGGAACATCTTGTCCAAGGAATAGCAAGAAGGGCAGTGTCATTGGATTGTAGAATACATGGATGGGAATAAGATGTAAGAAGCCTGGAAAAGTACGAAGTGGCTACTTATGAAGGGCTTTAAAAGCTAAGGAGAAGATTGGATATTTGACCCTATTGGTAATAGGGAGCCGCTGGACTTTATTGAGTAGAGTGGTGGGCAACTATGGTCAGACTTGTGCTTTAGAAGGATCCCTTAGGCTGCTTAGCGGAGGATGAGAGAGAGACTTGAGACAGGGAGACCAATCGGAACAGTATTGCATTTAGTTGAAGTGTGCGGTGATGAGGGCTTGTTACTAGAGTGGCAGCTGTGTCAGAGGACAGAAGGGGGCGCATAAGAGAGATGTTACAAAAGTAGAGTCAACAGGACTAAGCAGCCGATTGGACTTGGGAGGGGGTCATGAGATTGACACCTGAGTTTGAGCCTGGGTGACTGGGAAAATATTGGCACCCTCTAGAGAAGTTAGGAAGAAGAGATTTTAGGGCGGAGATAACCAGTTCAGTATAGGTCAAGTGAACTCTTCTACAGGTCACCTTTTCTACTAGACCTTTCCATGGCCACTTCTTAATCCTCTCTTTGTACTTGTGTTGGTCTGTACAGCTGTTGTTTCTTGCCTGCAGACTGTAATTCTCTCTAAGGACTGCATATTATTGCACCATGATGAATGATATATAAAGAATATGAAGAAATAGGATACTACCCTACTCATACCTGTAATCCATCTCCTAAAGGGAGCTGCTACTTCTGAGTTCTGAGATGCAGCTGTGCTAAGTTCAGCATTGATCTGGTGAGCCCTGGGAGTTGGGTGGCCTGCCAGGATGCTTAAGGAGAGGTGAACTATTGGAGGTCTGAAATGAAGCAGCAGGTCAGAGGTACTGTGCTGATTAGCAGTGGGATTGGCATGGTGTGAGAGAGGCCGCTGAGTTCTTAGTGTGGTCCATAATTCGTCTGGTACTCAGTTTCAGGAGAGAAGAGGAGGAAAGAAAAAGAAAGGTATACGTATTGACTGTCAATACCTGAGAAATAATTGCATACCTTCCATAAGTACCTAGAAAAGTTAGTAAAGTACCTCAGGAACAAGATGGTTTTGTTAGCATTTAATACACACACATACATGTATATATGTGTGTACATACATAATCACACACACATGCATACACATGCACTCCTAATAAATAATGGGGACAAGATGAACTGAGGCCCTGGTAAGCTGAGAAAATTGGATGAAATGTATCTCATGATAAGAACAGTTATAATGATCTAAATGTGTATGTATGTATGCCTGCTTAATTTTAAAATATTACAAAATAAGGTAATGCCTCCTACTGTTTCTGACTTCTTTGTTTATCAAAATTTTCATGGCATTTTTCAGAGAACCTGAGGAATGTGTATTGCAATGGGCCCCAGAGGCCCTAGCCCAGCCTATCCCTGAAAAACTGTCTATAAACAACACCTATGACATGTTCATTCTGAAATTGAAGACCACTAGTGAGTGTGTACTCCCTACCTCCTGAGGTGGTCTGTTCCATTAATCATTAGGAAGTTTTTAGTTACATTAAGCCTAAATCTCTCTTTGCAGCATCTCACTGCTTGCTCCTCCTCCTGCACTCTGGGGCCAAGCAGGGCAACTCTAATTCCTCTTCCAGGTTCCTGTCCTTCAAGTACTTGTGGATGGCTTCTTGAAAGTCTTCTGGGCCTTTTCCTTCCTTTGCTTCTCTCCTGCCCCAAATTCTCTGTAGACCTCCAGTCTCTCATCTTCAGTTGCCTTTCAGACATCTCAAACTGGGTGTTCAGTAGATGTCTTAAACTCGCTATGTCCAAAATGGAACTCAGTATGTTTTCCCCTAGACTGTTCCCCGTCTCCAAGCTGCTATTCCCCCACCCCAGCCCCACCCCGACCCCCACCCCATACACACCTTCCACATTACTGTAGAGGGCAACACTGTTTTCCCAATCCGTCAGACTGACAACCTAGGAGTCATTCTGGACTCCTCACTATCTCTCACCCCCCCCAATCTGTTAACAAGGTCTGTTGATTTCACCTTTGCAACATCTCTCTCAAATACACCCCCTTTTCTCCTCTGACCCTGTCACCACTCTAGTTACCTCACACCTGCTGGTGGGCCTGCCTGCCTCAGGAGTCACCATGTAATCCTTTTTCCATTTAGCCACCAAACTGATTTTCCTAAAGAGCACATCTGATCTTCCATCCAGTAAAGTCAGTAAACTCCAGTGGTTACCTATTGCTTCCAAGAGGAAATACAAAGTGCCCTGTTTGACATTCAATGTCCTTGATAATCTAGTCCCCTCTTACTTTTCCATTTTTCATAAACCTTACTCTCCAAAACAGTGACACTGGCCTCCTGTCTATTCTGCAAACTAGACACTCCATCTCTTTTTTTTTGTTTTTTTTTCCTTCTTTTTAAAATTTTTTTAATGAATTTTTTAAAATATAAATTTATTTATTTTTAGTTTTCAACATTCACTTCCACAAGTTTTTGAGTTCCAGTTTTTCACCCCATCTCACCCCTCCGCCCACCCCAAGATGACATGCATTCTGAATATCCCTTCCCCTAGTCTGTCCTCTCTTTTATCTCTCTCTCCCTCCCCCCCCTTCTTATCACCTTCCCCTTCTGTTTTCCTGTAGGGCAGGGTAGACTTCTGTACCCCATTTCCTGTATTTCTTACTTCCCAGTAGCATGTGAAAACAGTTTTTTTTTGAGCATATGTTTTTAAAACTTTAGGTTTCAGATTTTCTCTCTTCCTCCCATCCCCCCTCATTGAAAAGGCAAGCAACTCAATATAGGTTGTGCATGTGCAGTTATGTAAAACACTTCCATAGTAGACATGTGGTGAAAAACTAACTCTATTTCCCTTGATCCTATCCTGCCCTCCCATTTATTCTATTCTTTCTTTTGACCCTGTCCCTCCTCAGAAGTATTTACTTCTGATTACCCCTTTCCCAATCTGCCCTCCTCTCTATCATCCCCCTGCTCTCTTGTCCTCTTCTCCCCCTATTTTCCTGTAGGGTAAGACAGATTTCCATACCCAATTGAATGTGTATGTTATTCCCTCCTTAAGCCAAATCCTATGAGAATAAGATTCACTCATTCCCTCTCACCTTCCCCTGTTTCCCCTCCACTGTAAGAGACTTTTCTTTTTTGTTTTTTTTTGTGAGATAATTTACCCCATTCTACCTCTCCCTTTCTTCTCCGAGTATAATCCTCCCTCATCCCTTAATTTTATTCTCCAGATAAGACCCCTTAATCTTCAACTCACCCTGTGCCCTCCATCTATCTATCTATATACACATACATATATTTTTTTTCCTGCAACTACCCTAATACTGACAAAAGTCTCATGAGTTATAAATATCATCTTTCCATGCAGGAATGTAAACAGTTCAATCTTAATAAGTCTCTTATGATTTCTCTTTCCTGTTTACCTCTTCATGTTCCACTTGAGTCCTGTATTTGAAAGTCAAATTTTCTATTCAGCTCTGGTCTTTTCATCAGAATGCTTGAAAGTCCTCTATTTCACTGAATGACCATTTTTTCCCCTGAAGGATTATACTCAGTTTTGCTGGATAGGTGATTCTTGGTTGTAATCCTATCTCCTTTGCCCTCTGGAATATTCTATTCCATGCCCTGCGTCCTTTAATGTAGAAGCTGCTAAATCTTATGTTATCCTGATTGTGTTTCCACAGTACTTGAATTGTTTCTTTCTGGCAGCTTGTAATATTTTCTCCTTGACCTGGGAACTCTGGAATTTGGCTACAATATTCCTAGGAGTTTTCCTTTGGGGATCTCTTTCAGGAGGAGATCTGTGGATTCTTTCAATTTCTATTTTGCCCTCTGGTTCTAATATCAGGGCAGTTTTCCTTGATAATTTCTTGAAAGATGATGTCTAGGCTCTTTTTTGATCATGGCTTTCAGATAGTCCAATAATTTTTAAATTCTCTCTCCTGGATCTATTTTCCAGGTCAGTTGTTTTTCCAATGAGATATTTCACATTGTTTTCTAATTTTTCATTCTTTTGGATTTGTTTTACAGTGTCTTGATTTCTCATAAAGTCACTGTCTTCCAATTGCTCTATTCTAATTTTTAAGGAAGTATTTTCTTCAGTAATCTTTTGGACTTCCTTTTCCATTTGGCCAATTTTTCTTTTTAGGGCATTTTTCTCCTCATTGGCTTTTTGGACCTCTTTTGCCATTTGGGTTAGGCTATTTTTTAAGGTGTTATTTTCTTCAGTATTTTTTTGGGTCTCCTTTAGCAAGCTGTTGACTTGTTTTTCATGATTTTCTTGCATCACTCTCATTTCTCTTCCCAGTTTTTCCTCTACTTTCCTTACTTGCTTCTCAAAATCCCTTTTGAGCTCTTCCAAGGCCTGGAACAGATTCATATTTTTCTTGGAGGCTTTGGATGTGGGAGCTTTGACTTTGTTGTCTTCTTCTTGTTGTATGTTTTCATTTTCTTTGTCACCAAAGTAAGATAATATAGTCTGACTCTTTTTGCAAGGTTTGCTCATGATCCCAGCCAACTACTTGAGTTTTAAACTCTTTGTTAAGGTAAGAGTCTGCTTCCAATGTGGAGAATGTATTGTCCCAAGCTTCGGGGGTTTGTACAGCTGTTTTCAGAGATACTTCTAGGGACCCATAAATTTTTAGTTCTTCCAAGGTGGTATGATAAGTGTTGAGGTGTTTACTCTTTTCCTGGCCTGTGCTCTGGTCTTTGAGTGACCTGCCACAAGCAGTCTTTTCTCTCTTGGAATTGTAAAGAGGGTTTTCTCTCCACCGCCACTATAAGCTGTACCATGCCAGCTCTCCTCCTCACCCCAGGACTGCCACCTAGAACTGTGACCCAGATCCAAGCACGGACAAAGCAAGAGATTCCTGCCTCAGCACCAGCAAAGAGATCCCTGCAGTCCCCCTCTGATCAGCCACTTGATTACCCCTCAGTCTGTGGGCCAGAAGCTCAGAAGGCAACCACTGCCTCAGTGCCCGTGCTCTGCACTCTGCACTCTGGAGCTGGCTCTGACCTAGCTCCTCTCTCAGCACTGCAGAAACAGACTTTTCCCACTGACCTAAGTTTTCTTCAGCATTCGTGGATTGAGGAGTCTGGAAACCACCACAGCTGCCTGTGATTCATTCCTCTGAGGCCTGCTCCAGGTTCACTGTGGCCTGCACGCCCATGCTGAGTTAGGTTGATATCTGCTCCAAGGATGTGAAGACTTTCTGGAGTGGAATGGACAGATGACAACAGTTTGTTCCAGTAGCCATGAAGGTGGCTGGAGCAGGTGCTGTAGAACATTTAGAGCTTGGTCAAACATTGAAAATGCCAAGGTTATCTACTACATACTGTGCCATCACCAGTCACCCTGAGTTTTGTCTTGCCATTGGACTTTGATGACTCGGGAAGAGATACTGAGGTTGACAACTTTATGCAACTTTGCCTTACTGAAACCCAATTCATGTACAAATCAAGACATCACTCTGTGATGTCATAATCTTCTTTGATGAAGGATGAACAACAGCAGTCTACCAAAAGTCTGACCTGATCAAATTACATCTTCTCCATCCTATATTTGTGAAGTTGATTTTTAAAACTCAGATGTTTTCATATTGAAACTATCATTTGTAAGACCAGAGGTGTTAAACTCATTGCCTATTGGCCACAAAACTCTGAAGTGCAGCTAGAACCAGATTAAAATGTAATTGGGAGATGTTTAACAAAATAAACAAAAATACAATAAAACTTATTGTTAATTTATGGTTTTCTAAGTCAATGTGTGTCTAGCAGGGATCTATTTCTGTTACAAATCTGACATTACTACATTAGGCAACCAGCTTTTGTTGAACAATTTGACCTAGAAGGATTGTAATCAAGTTTTGAAAAAGTATGTGAGGAATATCTATTTTAGTGGGGTATTTTTAGTATATGGTAGATAAATAATGGTGGGTTTTGCTCCTGTTTCATTTATGTAGATGTTATGTGTGATCTCTTAAATATTTTTTTTTGTGATAAGGAAAAGGCTGTTGGATCTGGTATTGAAAAAAATACTTTAATATTTATTTCTCTACTTCATTGCATGAGAAATATTGAGCACCTGAAGTAATTATACCTTCATACTTGATGGGTAAACATCATTACCTTTGTTTTTAATTAGTGATTTTTGTATTATTAACTTTATATATAATTACCTCTGGAGCTAAGAATTTCTATAGTCTGAAAAATGGTACTGTTCTGGGAGAATTTGATATATTGGGTCCAAGAAAAAGTTTGTTAAATAGATATAGCATAGCTAGGGAAAGTCATTAAATTGTCAGGACTATCATTTATACCCTTTAACCTGAACTAGGTCATCAGCCTTCGTTGTAACTCCTTTTTAATTCTTTTCTTGCTTTCCTGTCACCTTCCCTGTAGCCACCATTCAAAGCCTGCTCCTCCTTTCCTCAAACCCCCAATTCTACCTTCACCTTCTTTACTTCTACTCCGTCTGTTTCACCTTTCTCACCTCTCTTAGTGTGAGGACCCATATCTATGGATCATGAACACTTGCCTCTCTTTTATTTTCTTTCCCCAGTCCCAAATAATGAGGTTTTCTTCCTCTTTGACAGATGTAACCCTAGATCTAACTATCATTTTCTTGAGGACTTCAATCCTTTTATCATACTTCCATGTCCTCCAATCTTCATCTTCTTCATGTTGCTTGGATTTCATTCGCTTTTGTGTAAAACAAATCAAGGTAACCTAACAAAACTTTCCCTTGATTCTGCTTATCCTCTCAAAGACATTGTTCTGTCTCTTTCCTCTTATTTGTTACTAAACCCGTACAAAGAACAGTTTGCACTTGCTTCCTCTGCTTTTATAACACCTATCATGCCTCAATCCTGCAGAAGATTTGGTTTTTATCACAATTCCTTTACCAAATCTGCCTCTGCTAATTACTACCCTAGTAGCTAAATCCAGTGTCCTCTTTAGTCCTCGGTTTGACCTTTGTGTGACTACTTTCTTGCTACTGTCTTGCCTTTTGGTTTCTGAAACATTATTCTTCCTAGTTTTCTTCCTACTCTTTTGTTCCTTCTTAGTCTCCTTCCCTGGTTTTACTAGTTACTGACTCCTGATTTTGGTCATTTCTGTTCTGTCCTTAGTCTTTTCACCCTACCTTCTCCTTTGACAGTTTCAGTACTTCCACAGTTTATTACCTCGCTGGGCCTCAATTTTCTTATCTGTAAAAAGGGAGTTGGGCTTAGGTGACTTTTTCCAGCTCTAGCGATCCTATGACCTATGATTCTATTTATGTGACTCCTAAATTTATATTTCTAGTTCTTAACTCTCCCCCAACACAAGTCTTACATTTCCACTTGCTGTACTGAGTATCTCTGTCTGGATTGAAAAAAACAATTCCTGTCCTCAAGGAGCTTAACTTCTCCAAAATCAAATTTCTCTGCTTATAGTATGATCCTCCTAACTTACCCATTTCTATTGATGACACTGCTATATCCTTCTTGCCACTCAGCATATGATTTCAGAGTATTGTTGACTCTTCCCTTTTTCTTATTCCCTCCAACTAATTCACTTAGTTGCTAAGCACTTCCCTTTAATTGGCCTCTCTTTTCTATTACCAACTATCACATTAATTCAGTTTTTATCACTGGATTGTTATATTCTAATAGTTTTCCAACTCATCTCCTTATGGGTATTCTCTTCTATCTCAAGTTGTATCCTTATATTTAATATAATCAATATGTTAATTATTATAGTCTTGGTTAGATTACATTATAACTGATATTTTCTTCCCTTCATCTTACCTATGAGGTTGTATATCTAATATGCAGGTAAGGTAATTTCTCCTAAGAACAGGGCATTTCTTTGTGATTAGGATTCAGTTTTGGTTTCGTGAAAATTTAACAAGTTGGTATACTATGGTGTTAAGATTGCATTAAAATGTGAATAACAGTATTGAGAAAAATCTAAAGTTTCCATTGTATGAGAGATGGTATTGTGGTTTCATGGCTAGAATTCTGAAGAATTAGTCAAGAGACTTGGGTTGGAATCTTCTTGCCTGAAATATTTGCTAGCTGTATGATCATGAGCAAGTGATTTAACTTCTTAGACCTGGCCTCAGTTTTCTCATCTGTTAAAAGGAGGAAATTGTGAACTGGATCATTGTAAAGAAGTGCTTTGCAAATGTTTAGGACTATATGCATATGTTGTTGTAAATATTAGGTAATTATTAACTTTGGCATGACTAATGCTTAATTGGAAAGCATTTTTTAAAACATGCATTTCACAAGAAGTTTTATTTCAGACAGCATACTAGGGGAGCAAAGGATCATTCTGTCTTAGCTTTCTGTGATTAGTATTAATGCAGGGAAACATATTTAGAATGTGAAATAGGTTTAAAGCTCAAGCTTGTTTGAGATTTTCCCTACACCAATGAAATAACAGGTCTAGTCCCCATCTCTATACTAATTGGATTGATAACTCCTTGATCCAGTTGAGAATTTTTTTGGGCGGGGGGCATGTAGAGTGGGGAGAAGAGAAAATGTTCTAGTGTCTACCAAATTTAATTCAGTAGTGTAGTTGGAGAATTCCTTCTCTTTATACTTGGAGAATTAAAAAAACAAAAAAAGAAAAAACAAACATCACCAGTTTAACAAAACATATTTTAAACCATAGCCTTGAGCTATCTTTCATCATGTGTTATTTGAAGTCCTCTCTCACACTTTGTTTTATCACTCTACTTGTTACTTTAACAAAATGTCTAGAGATTTCCACTTCCAAAATTTTAGGATGGGTTCAGTTCTTTATGATCTTTGCTTCATGCGTCCTAGTACCTTACAGGAGTACTTAATCTATGACTTTTAAAATGATGATTTATTCAGTCTTAAAACTTGTGAAGGTGACTTAGTTGTAGCCTTTTTGGGATGGAGTTTGTGGTAGTTTAACAAAATATTACTTGGTAGGATTCTGCCATCTAGTGGAAAGTTGACCATTATTCACTACAATGTCTCAGCATTGGGTAAAATTAAGAGCTTTTATTTCATTCAAGAAAAAATTCTTTATATGCTTTGTAAGGTAACGGAGATGAAAATTTTCAGTTAATCAGCATTTGGTCAGAGTTTACTATATGACAACACTGTGCGTAAATACTGAGGATACAAAGAAAAAGCAAAAACAATCCTTGTCCTCAAGGAGCAAAAATCCATTCTAATGGGAGAGAAAAGATTTTCGGACGTAAATTTTTTGATTTGTAAGTAGATTTGGTAGGCAAATACTTCACTGTCTCTTTGTTTCATAACCCCAATTAGTTCTTCTCTCCCAAAATATTTAGAAAATTATGGCTAGGCAGTCATGTGACTTCTTTGGGCCTCATTTTCCTCATTTGTAAAATGAGAGTGTTGGACTAGATTAATAGAAGAAGGGTTCTTAGAGGTCAATTAATATTTTATAAGTCAATTATTTTAAATGGTTTTAATTAGGTTGAGTAGGTGGGGTCGTCCCCCCCTCTCCGAAGTCTTTTCCTGTTTAAATCAGCTTTTTGAACTGTTTATAACCTCAAACTTAAATACTGCTATACATTTAATTTAATTGTATGTGGTAAGGAAGAGTTATAATGTTCCTGAAGGTCATCACTGACCTAAATGCCAAAATTGGCACTTTTCCAGTCTGTGTTCCCACTGACTGTTTGGTATGATTTGATGCTTTTGACCATTCTTGTTGAGATTATATTCTTCCCCTTTGGCTTCTGTGCCACTATTGTCTCCTGGTTACCTGTCTTACTCCTGTTTGTTTCTGCTTCCTCTTAGTAGTTACCCTCTGGTTGAAATTTTGGGGATTATCTTTGACTCTTCCCTCTCCACTTTCCATTTCCAATTAGTTGCTGTGTCTTGTCAGTTATACCCCCTTAATAATTTGCACATCCATCTTTTCCTTTCCATTCATGTTATTATAAAACAGACAGGTGATGTAGTGAATAAAGTGTTGTGTGTGGTGTCTGGGTATCTGGAAGGTCCTGTAGTGTCATCTTGCCTCAAATGCCTGGCTAGTCACTTAACCTCTCTTGGACTCATCTCATTCATTTGCAAAATAGAGATAATAATAGCACCTACCTCATAGGAATACTTAAAATTTTTGTGCTTTTCTGAAAATCTGAAGCTTCCTAGTCCCTTACAGGACTTCCCCCCCATTAATTTGTTTTTTAGTAGGGCTGTTGTAAGGATCAAATGACATAATAAAATGTAAAGTACTTAGCTAACATTTAAAAGTGCCACATAAATGTTAGCTATTACTATTATGATAGACATTTGATTGGCTTTTCTTCTAATCTCTTTCCCTCTCCAATTCTGTCTACATATTTCTGTCATAATAATCTCCTAATACCCTAGCTCTGATTATTTCACTGCTGAGCTAAAAAACACCAGTGGTTCTCTATTGCCTACCAAATAAAGGCCATATTTGGTCAGCATTCAAAGACACAGTGTGGCTCTGACCTATGTGTTTTTCATTTCGTACTATTCTCCTTTATGGACCTCGTAATCCAGAATACTTATCTTTCACATATGTTCCATACCTTCCCATGTCTATGCCTTGCTCATATAATTTCTTCTGGTTAAAACTCTCTTCTCTCCCATGCCTCAAATGTTATCCCTTAATACCCCTTAAAAAAGATTGGTTTGTTTAAAAAATTCCAGTGTCTATAATATATGGAGTATAGCTCCCTCCCCCATACACAAATAAACAAAAAACAAAACCCTTCCTTTTCCTAGGGAAACTTAACATTCAAACAAGATAGCATTTGTTCTATTTGTCTTTATGACCATATGTTGAGCTCTTCCATCTGACCTGGAACTTCAAAGCCTTCTGTGCCTTTTTAGGGTGCTTACCTTGAAGAGTCCACTGTTACGTCCACTAACACTATCAGCTATTTTTGAGTGCTGGTCATTCAAGTTGAGCTGCCATTTGAATACATCCTTCTCATACTTTGGCAGGGTAAACAAGCACTAGAATGCATGCAGTTTTGAGAGGATTTGGAAAAACTGTTGTCAAGTGAGAAACTGTACATAGATCTGACTGGGAAAAATATGTTCAAAATGTTCAGTGTCCCTTAGCAATATCAGCTTCTTCATTGTCCTACCTCTTCAGACAAGAAAGTTCTGTATTGTAAAATGTAGCTATAATGTTGCCTGACCGCTTTTATGCAACAGATATTTTGTGTCTTAATATTTTTTTCCTTTCTCTTCTCAGTTGCTGATGCATAGTCAAAATGAGTGGATTAGGAGAAAACTCCTTAGATCCACTGACTACTGATTCCCGAAAACGTAAATTGCCATGTGATACTCCAGTACAAGGGTAAGACAGCCTTTTTTATATATGAACTTAATATTACATAGCTTTTTACAGACATCTATGAATTAAAAAATTTCAGTATATTTTATTTTATCTCATTAAAATTCTTTTTGGTGGCTTTTGTTTTGACATCATCAGTTTTTTCCAAATATGCACTTCCCTTCCTTAATCCGGAGAGCCATCCCATATAATAAACAGTGAAAAGAAAGAGGAGGGAAAATAGTTGAGTGAAACTAATAAATACATTAACCAAGCCTAATAGTATATTTGCTATTATGCACCCATAATTTTCTACCTCTGCAAAAAAGCAGGAGAAAATACATTTCCATATCTTTTCTTTGGGGCCAGCCTTGGTCATTACTATTACATAGCATTCAGCTTTGATTGTTTTTTCTATTTATATTGTTGTCCTTCTATATATTATTTTCTGCTTTTCATTTTTCACTTTTTATTGGTTGGCTCATATTAATCTAATTTTTTTCCTATAGTCTAAGTATTAATGATTTCTTATAATACTACAATAATGTAATATAATTTAACTGTTCCACAGTAAGCGGGCATCTGGTAAGAAGTATTCATATCTTTTTACTACTTATTCATTGAGGAATGGTATTTGTGATACCGATATTTCTTGGATATTAGGACCTAATTATGGATGGTTGTTGCAAAGATTTTTCTTCTTAGTTAATAGCTTTCCTTCTTATTCCAATAGCATTGATTTTTTTCTTCAAATAAAAGCTTTTCAGTTTTATGTATTCAGAATTATCTGAAGTGAAACTTTAAAAGAGTAAAAATGCAGGGAGTATTTCCAGACCTCAAATTATACCTTAAAGTAGTAATCATAAAAATAGCTTTGTACTGGCTAAAAATTATGAAACTAAATCAGACTATCTAAAGAAGAATTAGAAACTGTTGAATTTAACAAGCCAGTATTTGATAAATCTGAGAATATTGATTACTTGGGGATGAATTCTCTATTTGATGAGAACTCATGGGAAAACATTGAGGCTAGCCAGTGGCTCAGTCGATAGAGCACTGATCTTGCAGTCAGGGAGACTTGAGTTCAAACCAGGCTTAGACACTTCCTAGCTGTGTGACCCTGGACAAGATATTTAACCTTTGATTGCCTGAAAAAAATGGATCCATGGAGAAGAAAATGGCAAATCTGTCAGTATCTTTGCCAAGAAAATCCTAAATGAGATGATGAAGGGTTGGACACAACTGAAATAGCTGAACAATAAGATGGGAAAACTGGAAAGCAGTTTGGAAGAAAGTAGGTTTAGATGAATATCTTATACCATGTACTGTACAGTGTAAAAGTGAATATGTAATCTGAATATTGAAAGTTACACTAAAGAAATCAGATACCTTTCACATTTCTAGGACTAGCTGAAGCATCTTTAACCAAACAAGGGGGGGCGGTGGGCAGCTAGGTGGCACAGTGGATAGAGCACCGGCCCTGAAGTCAAGAGTACCTGAATTCAGATCTGGCCTCAGACCAAACACTTAACACTTACTAGCTGTGTGACCCTGGGGAAGTCACTTAACCCCAATTGCCTAAAAAACCCAACAAAACAAACAAGGGGGGGCAGCTAGGTGGTGCAGTGGATAGAATATCAGCCCTGAAGTCAGGAGGACCTGAGTTCAAATCTGGCCTCAGACCAAACACTTGACACTTACTAGCTGTGTGACCCTGGGCAAGTCACTAAATCCCAGTTGCCTGAAATTTAAAAAACAAAACAGAACAAAACCAAACAAGGGACAGAGCTGATTGCAAAAGGCAATACCTACCTATTTTAAAGTAAATTTTTATTTCTATTCTTTTTTAAAAACATCACCTACATTTCCCAGTGCATCTTAACAAAGAGCAAAAAAAAAGTCAACAAAGGTAACCAACAAATCAGAAGTCTGACATTATTATTTACAGTTGTTGTTATATACAGTGCTCCATGCCTATATTTCCCTATCTTTCTAAAAATAGGTAGAGATGCATTTTCATGTTTTTTCCCATGATTATTCATTAATTTTTTTATCTTTTGGCTAGGCAGTGGGGTTAAGTGACTTGCCCAGGGTCACACAGCTAGTATGTGTTATGTGTCTGAGGCCGGATTTGAACTCAGGTCCTTCTGAATCCAGGGCTGGTGCTCTATCCACTGCGCCATCTAGCTGCCCCTTATTCATTAAATTTTATGACATTAAGTTTTGATTGTTTTGGTTGTTATTCTTGTCATTAGGACATTGTATTTTAGATATGAAATGGCTTTGTAATAGGCATAACAGTCCAGTATTAGAATAGGCTGTCCCTATTATGAAAATAAAGAACTTTGTCACCAGGGGTATTCAGGAATGGCCTAAATGACTTGTTTAAGAGTGCTATTGATAGAGTGCCTGTATTGCATAGGGCTTCGGATATGTAAGTTTTCTTCTCAGTGAGATTCTTTGGTCTCATGAAATTGTTTTATAATTTGACTTAAGTGGATATTTGGTGACTTGTATCACATAACATTTTTGTTCTAAATAAAGTTTTCGGTATCAAAAAAGAATATGTTTATCGTTTGAATAACAAGAATTATAAGATGTGCATTTCTACTTCTGTAGAGAGGTAACTTTCATCTTTGTAGTAACATTCTGCTCTTTAATACCATGGTTTAGTATTAAAGTGGAAGCTTAAACATAGCAGCCATAGAAGGACGATTTTTCAGCAATTTCATGTATTCATAGTTCTGGAAAAATGTCTTTTCAATTGATAATAAGTTTTCTTTCACCAATAGCTAATATGCTCTATAGTTCCAACAGTGTACAAACACACATATATATGTGCATGCATGCGCCCACACACGTATACACGCACACACACACACACACACACACACACACACACACACACACACACACACACACAAAATACTGATGGACCCAGAGTTGAAAAGGGGGAAGGGAATGTGCTAGATTACTTTGAAGAGATTTGTATAGTGCTTTTTACCCACCCTAAGCTTCCCATAATGGTACAGACTCATATTTTTGATGCAAACATTTTTAACACTTTTGAGCTGTTTGAGAACACCACTGCCTTTGAAGAATTACAGATGAGCATCATACATATGGCAATGGAAACCTGAGTGTTTAGTGTGAGCAGGCAGCAACATAACAGTCAGTGAGGGACTTGGAAGAGTAAAGTATGTCATCAAAGAAATGTGTCATGGAATGAAGAGATAGGTTGGTCAGTTTCTGAGAGTGAGGGATATACCATGGATTACTAGGGTGGTCTCTTGGTACCTTGTGACATGGGAAGAAGTAGAGGAAGACCCTTATGGTAAGCTTTGGGAGGACATGAATGGGCCCCATCTCTATCCTTGGAGGGTACTACACATTGACCAAGCCACAGATTCATTGGTGTAAGAGCTAATAATGATAAAAGCTTCAAGATTTGCAAACCTCTTTACATCCCTACAGCCCTAGGAGGTAGGCTTTATTGCTACTGGCCTCATTTTACAGATGGAGAAGCAACAATACAGATACTAAGTGACTTCACCAAGGCTGTGTCACTGGTGAGTGTTTGAATGGTCATTTGTACCATGCTTCTCCTGCCTACAAGGTTCTTGGTACCACTGCCTGGCCTTGATGCATTCAGAACCTTTATCACATGATTGTTCTTTCCCCTAGTTTGATTGGCAGTGGGGAGAAGTGGCGACGGGAGCAGGAGAGTAAATACCTCGAGGAGTTGGCTGAATTGATATCTGCTAATCTCAGTGACATTGACAGTTTCAATGTCAAACCAGATAAATGTGCAATTTTAAAGGAAACCGTGAGACAAATCCGACAGATAAAGGAACAAGGTAATATGGAATTTTAAATAAAGCAATTACTGAGTTACAAAAGTTATTCAATTAGTGATGGTTGCCATTATTAATTCAAGCACGGATCTCTATTAGAGTTTTTTTAATATACCTTTTGCTATGTTTTATCCTTTTTGCTAGTCTCTGAGTCTTCAGGTAGCCAGGTCTATGAGTGAAGTTGGATTGAGCAGAATGAGATGACAAGTGGGTACAGAGGGAACTATATTGAGCTTGTTTTCTTTGATTTGTTTTGTCGTAGCTCTGTTTGCTTCTGCTCTGTTCTTCTTAGAAAGAGTATCTCATTTTTACATTTTTGAATTGGGCATCCTATAGGCTTTCAAACTCAATATATCAGTCAACAATCCCTAAGCATTTATGAAGCACTTAATATATACAAAGCACTTTGCTGTGTGTTGGGGATACAATGAAAGACAAAGACATGGCCCTAGTCCATAAGGAGCTCACATTCAAATGGGGGGAGACACCTACCCTTTTGGGCCAACCCATGTGTAGCATAGTAGTTCTCAGACATTTTGGTCTTAGCATTCCTTTACACATGTCACTTCCTGAAAGGATCTTGGGGCTCCCTAGGGGTCCCTGGATTACATTGTAAGAACTCTTGATTAGTGCACTTTAGTGTATGTGGGGGATGGGAGGAAGGGGAGAAATCATTTCTGATTAGTTATCAAATTTTGTCATTTCCTTCTCTATAACCTGTCTCACATATGTGCTGTTCTTTCCACTGGCACAAACAGCACCTTCATTACTTCCAGGCCCTTATTACTTTCCCCCTATACTATTGCAGTAGCTTCTTATTTGGTTTCCTTGCCTCAAGTCTCTGCACACTAATACACCTTCCGCCTGAAAACTACAGTGATTTTCCTAATTCACAGGTCTTAGCAAATCATCTTCCTTTATATGCAATCCTAAAAGTAACAGGAAGCCATAGGAGTCTGCTGAATAAGTTCTCTTTGGTATTTAAAGCTCTTCACAAGCTGGCCATTTTCTACCTCTACAGTTTCTTTTGTATCATTTCCCTCTACTCCTTCTGTGGTTGAGTCACAATAGCCTTCTTGCTGTAACTCATGGTGCTTCATCTCCTGTGTCCGTGCTTTTACACTGGCTGTTTCCTATGCTTAGAATGATTTTCCTCTATATTCCTGTCTCTTGTAATCCCTGGTTTCCTTTGAGACTCAGCTCAAATGCCATCTTGTGTAGGAGGCCTTTCCTGGTTACCTCAGGTTCTGGTCTCTTCTTATTCAAGATTATTTTGTGTCTTCTTTGTATGTGTCATTTATGTAATTGTGTACGCAAGTGTTGTCTCCCTCATTAAAATGTAAGTTTCTTCAGGGTAGGAATTTGCTTGTTTTTGCCTTTACGATGTTTGGCACATAGTAAATACTTAATAAATGTGTTGAAAGACTGATTGATTTTAACAGGCTATTCTTCTGTATGTATAAATTTGATAATATTACTCCCTTTCTTAAATTAACTTCCTAGCGAGTCTCTCCTCTCCAATCTAACATGGATCCCAACCACACTAATCTTTCTTATAGATAGGTATGATTAAAGATGGCATTTTTCTTCTCCATACTGAGTAAAGTTCAAATCTTTTCTGGTGGGCATTCAAGGCCATCCAAAATTTGGCATCTGCATACCTTTCTAGCTTATCTCATATTATTATTTTTCTCTTACTCTCTACTTTAGCCAGTTCGCTTGATATTCATTCCCACTACATGTTGTAAACGTTTATATCTATTTGCCTTGTCTAACAGAGTCTTTATGCTTAGGATCTCTTATCCAAGCCCAACTCAAATGCAACCTCTTCTGTGGATCTTTCTGTGACACCTACTTCTCCCACCCCCATCATAAGTTCTTTTCTACCACCTTTGCCCAAATAGGAAAAGAATACTGAAAGAGTATAGGGAAGGCACTACTGATTCCAAGTATTGAACCTCAAAGTCTTCTTTCCTCTCATGAATTAACGACCTGAGAGTGTTGAGGACCCTGGCACTTCTCAGGGATTCGCATTATAGGACCCCCACCCATATTGTCATCTTGAGTGGCATCAGTAGAAATGTCTACTTTTCTGCCCATTGTCACTATGTATTGTCCATCATTATTACCCAGAAATTGCTGTCTCTTCAGTCTGCATTCATTCTTAAGAACCCAGGTTTGCAGGAGTTGTTGCTCTTCAGGATTGAGAAAGTACTTGTATGACTTCTATCAGCACCCCTGCCTTGGTTTTTAATTTTTGGTTATGAGTAAGAGGGGTGGAGTGAATTAGCCATGTGCTTCTTGGCACAATAGCCTTTTTTCACTATAAGCCTCCTGGCTGCCATTACTGTTAATTTTTTTATCCCTGATAGTCCCCTGTGATCATGGGGTACAGAACAGTAAAATATTGTTCTTAGCTTTAGAGGGCTCAGGATTAGTTCTTGCCTTTACCACATGACCTTCCCAATTACTTTTACCATTGATTCAACAGTCTCATGCTGTGATCAGTTGGCACTTACCCTGCCATGGCTCACAAACTCCTTTCTTTTGGCTGCCTAATCAATCCTTGAACTTCAGAGATTCTTTGCTCCTCTCCTGTAACTCTCATTCCTGTCTGGCTCTGTCTTATATATTCCCACTCAGAATCACAGAATTGAAAGTTGAAAAGGACCTCAATGGCCATCTAGTCCAACCCTTACACTAAAGCAGTACCTGTCATCACATAAGCAACAAGTGGTGAGATGCAACTTCTTCCCCTTGCTTTTGGTTTGAATAGAACAAATTTAATCCCAGCATGTCCCTTCTGAATCTTTTCTTTTCCAGGTTAAATATGCCCTGCTCCTTCAACTGATCCTCACATATCATGAACTTCAGGCCTTCACCATGTTGATTGTTCTCCTCTGATCACTCCCTGGCTTATCAATATACTTCTTAAATTGCAGTGCCCAAAATTGAGCACGATATTCCAAATGAGAACTGATGAGGGCAGATTACAGCAGGATTATTTCCTCTTTATGCCTAGAAACTATGTCTCTGTAAATGGAACCCAAGAGATTCAAATCAGCAAAATACCAAATGAACAAGGTGAAATCATAACAAAATTCAAAGAAATAAAAAGAATTATCAGAATTTATGCACAATTATATGTCAACAAAACTAAGAACACAGAAAAACCTTCAAAAATATAAAATTCCCAAATTAATGGAATATCAAATAGAAATCTTAAGTAACCCAGTCTCAGAAAAAGAAATAAAACTAGCCATAAAGGAAATACTAAAGAAAAAAACTCTTGGTCCTGATGGAATACTATCAAACTTTTAAAAAACAATTAATACCAGTACTAATGAGAAAAAACTCTGCGCCTTTTATGAAACTGATATAGACCTAAACCAGGGAAGACTAAAGGACAGGAGAACTATAAATCAATATAATTAAATAAACTTTGATTAAAAAAATTTTAAAATATTTTTTGATAAAGTACAGCACTTATTTATGCTAAAATCTATACAAAATATAGGCATAGAGAGATCTTGTATATCTAAAGCGAAAATCAGGCAATCATATACAATGTGAAGGCACCAGAGAAACTTTCCTAATAAATCCAGGAATAAAACATGGATGCTCATTTTGCCTACTATTATTTGATAGAATTATAGAAATGGTAGCAATAGCAGTGACAAAAGAAAGAAATTAAAACCTACAGAGAGGCAAAGAGAAGACAAAATTATCTCTGTTTGCTAATCTCATGATGGTTACTTAGAAAATCAGAGGCAGTTATTGAAGAACTAATTGATACAAAGTTTCAGGCTACAAAGTAAACCCAAAGAAATCATTAGCATTTATATATAATAGCAAACATTCTTAATATCTGATGTTACCCTTCGCTGTCCTGCTGTATACCCTTATTCTTTTAAATAAAGTATACTCATCCAGAACCATTGTCTGGATGGATTTCATCCCACAAAATTGCAGGGATACCTATGAAGTCAAATTTGCCTGCTTGTATTTGGACCATTAGTTCTCTAGTGTTCTGTTTGTTTTTTTTTTCAACTTTGGGGATTTGTTGAGGTCAGAGGTTTTAATATTGATTCCTTTCTTGGCTCTTGTTTTGGGTAGATTTCTGAAATTTTCAACTGTTAATTATTCTTCCTTTCTGGTACCTATATGGTCTAGTATCTAACTTGGGGGTAATACATAGGTTGTCTCCTTCCCTTGTCTTTTTCACTTTGAAGCCCTTTTGATTAGATATGCCAGGCACTTGTCAAGTATATTCTTACTAGTTTTTGTTAGGTATACTTCATCTCTGTCCAGGAATCTGTGATCTCATAATATTGTTAAGTCATGGTTCAGAAATTTAAGTTTCATTTTCTTAGCCAGCTGTTGACTTCTCAGGTTAATTTTTTCTCCCTGTTCTGCTCTCTGTCTTCTGGAACCCACTATTATAAACAAATTCCTTTTCATTCTTGATATTCTTCCTCTCAAAGTCTTTATTGTATTAATGAAAACCTGTTTTTTCCCCAAGAGATTTTTTTTTTAAATTCCTGGGCATGTTCTCTTTCTATGTGTTGTGCCTTCTGTAATGGACTCAATTCACTTGGCCAGGAGAAGGTTGTAGCAAAGTCCTTGGTCTCCAGTACCTCTTCTAGGCCTTCCCTTTGTCACAAACACTCAGCAGCCTTTCTTTTGATATTCATTTCAAACACCTCTATCACCCTATCCATATCCTTCATGCTGTTATTTGCTGGAGTCTAGGCCATTCTACTTCCTTTCACAAGGAATTCAGTACCTGAGTATCTAAGTTTTCTGTCCTAATCCCTGCCTTCATTGCTATATCTTTCTTTTTTTTTTCACAGACAAGTCCAAACTGTATTTAAAACTACATTGTAAGTTTAAAGTTACTAAACAAATCACAGTGAAAAAATAGAAAAAAGAGAACAATTCAGCAAGCAACTTGACCTTCTCTTTTAGCACCCACTTGCAGTCTTGTGACTTATATCTCTTCTTCATGTTAACTATCCACAGACCTGATCACATCTGAAAACACTTTTGGAATCTGTTTCTACCTTCATTGCTTGATGGTGGATTTATAAAAAATCTTCCCTGAGTAAATCTTTATCAAGCTTCATGCAGTCCTCTCTCTCATTAACCACTTCTATGTCACATGTGCTTCCTGCCCCTACCCAACACTTAACTTTGCCTCCTTTTTAAAATTTTTTTTAATTTTTTGCTTCCTTTTTTATTAACAAAATTGAGACCATCTCTTTTGAGCTCCTGTTCAAGTTATATGTTTTCATGATCAAATAATTCCCTTGTTAAGGGAACAGAATGTATGCTGTATATCTGTTCTGGACCATTTTGTAATTATTAACCAGTATAACTAGAGTCATTTGAAGAACTTTCTTCTGTCTCTTTAGGAAAGGCAGCTTCCATTGATGATGATGTTCAGAAAGCTGATGTATCTTCTACAGGGCAGGGAGTTATTGATAAAGATTCCTTAGGACCACTTTTACTACAGGCAAGTATAAAAAAGTTGAACCAAATGACAGTTATGCTATAAATTTATTTTACAATTTAACATTTTTTCAATTAACAAGCCTTTATTTTATCTACTTCCCCCTCCCATTGGAAGAAAAAAAGCAAAACAAACCCCTTTTAGCAAATGTGCATATTCAAACAAATAATCATATTGGCACCATCTAAAAATATGTCTTATTCTTTGTATCTTGAGTCTATCACCTATCTGTCAAGAGGTGGGTATGATATCATCATCGGTTCTCTGGAATCGTGGTTGGTCCTTGCATTGATGAGAGTCCTTAAATCTTTCAAAGTTGTTTGTTTTACAATATTGATGTTATTGTAGAAATTGTTCTCCTGATTTTGCTCACTTTATTCTGCATCAGTTCATACAGATCTTCCCAGGTTTCTCTGAAACCATTCCCTTCATTTCTTATAGCACTATAATATTTCATCATATTCATATACTATAATTATTTCAGCCATTCCTGAATTTATAGATACTCTTTAGTTTCTATGCATGTGCCATATATTTTGAAACAATTGTCAGTCTTAGAATGGTAAAAATGATACAGTTATAAATGGCATTAAAAAGAAATTTAAAAACATTTTTCTTTCTAGGATTGGTAGTTAATAAAGTATTAACATTTTAATGTGATAATAAAGGTAAACAATCTTTTTAAGTATTAAAAACATGTTTAATTTTTTTGTTACAATTTCCCTAATTGATAGAATAGGGATAGGAATATGTACAGAGGTACTGGACCTGTGATTTCATTGATATATAGGGAACTCTCAGATGAGGAAACTCCCTCTGCCAATAGAGGTTGGTACCTTCTCTGCAACTTAGTCTTAGAGAACTGTCTGTGCCACTGTGAGGTTAAGTGACTTGCCCTCTGAGTTACTCAGCCAGCATGTGTGAAAGGCAAGACTGGAACCTGGGTCTTACTAGTTTCTAGGCCAACTTTCTGTCTGTACACCATGAGGAAAGTGAGGCCCCAAAAGGTTGAGAGACTTGTGTTATCTCACACAGGTAAGGAGAAGAGCTGGGATTCTTACCTAGGCCTTCTTGTACTAGCTCTCTTTCCATCAGATGACAGTGCTTTTAAATGAAGTATAATCTAAATATCAGAGAAACATATTTCAGATTCTAGAACAAATCTAATCAGTCTATTTTTGACCTCTTGCTTCTAGGTGCCTCTGTCTCTCTTCTTTTTATTTCATGTCCTTTCCTGCTCTCTCAAGATTTTACAAAAATTTTTTTATTAAAGATAAAATCATTGAAAAACAGAATTTATTTAAATTTATACATTTTGTTTGAATATGAAACACTTCCCAACAAAAACAGAATCTTCCCACCCTCCAACAAGTATATTCCCCCCAAATTTTTAAGTAAAACTATCTCAGTGTGATTGCACTATGATTGTACATGTTAATTTCTACTTTTGTTGTTTATGAATTATCAGTAAAGACCTTAGTTTTGTTTCCTTTTTTAGTGTTACCTTTATGTATACTTTTGTGGCCGTTGTATACATCTTGTTTCTACTTCCTTCATTTTTCAGAATTTCATATATAATGTTTGCCAGACATATACCACAGTTTGATCATCCTCAGTTATTGGATATATATTTTAAGTTTTTATCACCACAAATAATGCTACTAGGAATATGTGTACGTATATCAGTCTTTTTTTTTTAAGCGAGGCAGTCGAGGTTAAGTGACTTGCCCAAGGTTACACAGCTGGTTTGAAGTGTCTAAGGCTGGACTTGAACTCAGGTCCTCCTGACTCCAGGGTGCTCTATCCACTGCACCACCTAGCAGTAAAGTCTCTTGGTTAAAGGATATAAAGTATTAAGTAACTTTACTCATATAATTCCAAAATTTTTCCCAAATGGTAGAATAAGTTTGCGCCTTCACCAGCAGTGAATTAGCATACTTGTCTTCCCATAGCCCCTCCAGAATTGAATTACCCCTTATAAATAATCATCTTTTCTAATTTGAACTGTGTGAGGGATACTACAGTTTTTAAAATGGTTATTAATAAGTAATTCTGAACAGTTTTAAAGATAATAGTTTCAATTTCTTTTGAAAGCTCTCTTTATAATTTTGGTCACATCTATTTAATCTTATATACATCAATTTCATATAGATTTTCTGTCATTCTTTCAATTCTATATCGTGTAAATATTGAGCACCTACAGTGTGCCAGACACTGCAGTTGCTGGGGATTCAAATGATAAGAACACAGCCCTTGTCCCACAGGCGCTTACAATCGAATGAGGAAAGACAGCACCCCAAAGGAAGTTTAAATTGGAAGGGGTAGGGTGGGACAGGGCCGGGTATGATGGTGGTGGTGTTGATTTCCAGGAGGGCAGTGGGTGAGAAATGGCTGGATTGAGAGCCCTTTTTAAATGAAAGCTTTGGGAGAAGTTTTTTTCTCCAATCAGAGGGGCTGTGGCTGATGATACTGATGCAATGTTAGTCCCAAAGCTGATACATGGCATCGAATCCAAAGGGGACAGCTGGTTCTGTACTTTACACTTTCAGAAATGTTGAATGCAAGTATTTATTTCCCATTTGTTTGTTCTTTCCTAATTTTGATTGTGTTGAAATTATTTTTGTGAAAGTTTTTACATTTTATGTATTCCTATTATGAATTTGAGCCTAACTTTTGTGTGTTGTTTTGAAAATTATGTCTCCCTTTGTTTTATGACTATTAGGGTTTACATGCAAAATTAATATTAATACCAATAATGGAAAAGTATTAATTTAGTTTTGTGTACTTTCTTAAAAGAATAGATGGGGGGGGAGAGGAGTGTAGGACAGCTATTTTAATCATTTGGTACTAAAATAAAAGGTCTTTTTAACCAAACCCAATTAAGTCAGATATTAATGTATATTTGTACAATCATGTTTTAGGCCTTAGATGGTTTTCTCTTTGTGGTGAATCGTGATGGGACCATTGTATTTGTGTCAGAAAATGTCACACAGTACCTGCAGTATAAGCAAGAAGACTTGGTTAATACCAGTGTCTACAGTATCTTACATGAAGATGACAGAAAGGATTTTCTCAAGAATTTGCCTAAGTCAGCAGGTAATTATATTTTTGTTTAAGAAAAAAAACACAACCAAAAACATTCTTTTGTTTAGCTACCTATCTATCTATCTTGCTCAGTTTTGGAAAGTTTGACTAAAGTCATCCAAATAGAGCTTTTAGAAGCAGTAATGTGTTTGTGTTCTTATATACACAATCTTCTTTAACATTCAGACAGTTATCAATTATTTATTTAGACCAGGGTAGGGAATCCGTGGCATGAAGGCCACGAGTCACCCTCTAGTCTTCAGTTGCAGTCCTTTGAGTGAATCCAAACTTCACAGAATAAATCCTCTTAATAAAAGGATTTGTTCCGTAAAACTTGGACTCAGTCAAAAGGCTGTACCCAGGGACTTAGAAAGCCAAGTGTGACCCCGAGGCTGCAGGTTCCCCAACCCTGATTTAGACAGGTCCCAGTGAGTTTGTGTTAACCTTGGAATATAATATTCCATTGATGATTTGTAAAATATTAAGTATATCCAACTCCTCTACTGAAGTATGGAAAACACTGCTTCGTGTTCTCAGTGTGCTGAATTAGATTCCTGTACACCAAAGTGACACTTTGTTTCCTGTTTCTTTCTCCTATGATTTATTTGTTTTCTAAAGTAAATGGAGATCCATGGACAAGTGAGACACCTAGACAAAAAAGTCACACATTTAATTGCCGTATGTTGGTGAAAACAGTGCACGATATTCTAGATGATGTGGGTGGCAGTCCTGATATGCGCCAGAGATATGAGACAATGCAGTGTTTTGCCTTGTCTCAGCCACGGGCTATGATGGAGGAAGGAGAAGGTAAGTGTTATATTTCAAATGTGTAAAACAAAAGGAAAGATAAAATGATTAAGTCATTGTGTTTCTATGTTTCTTTATTCATCTTTCAAAGAAATTATTATCCTCATAAAATATTGTCAAATCTGAAATGGGTTAAATTTTTATTTACAGATTTACAATCTTGTATGATATGTGTGGCGCGCCGCATCAGTACAGTGTTCCCTTCAAACCCTGAAAGCTTTATTACTAAACATGACCTTTCAGGTAAGATTAATCAGTTCTACAAGTATGCCTGATTTCATCTCCCCACCTCCACACTAAAAAAAAAATGCTATATCTTCCATCTTTTTAGTAAATGATGTCAATAAAGTGAATTTAAGGAAAAAGCAAACTACATAGAATTTTTTTTGCAAGGGTAGAGTTTCTGTCTGTAGTTTTATTTTAATGTTAATTTTTATGCCTCATACTTTTTAACATTCTGTTTCTCCATCCTTTTGCCCCCACTCATTGACAAGGCAAGCAGTATGATGCCCATTATACTTGTGAAGTCATACAAAATATTTCTGTATTAGCCATGTTCTTCCCTCCCCCCAACAAAACAAAACAAAACAAAACAAAACCAAGAAAAATAAAGTGAAAAGCAATATACTTTAATCTGCACTCTCACTTCATCAGTTGTCTTCCTGGAGGTGGATAGCATTTTTAATCATGAGTCCTTTGGAATTGTGTTGGATCCTTGTCTTGATCAGAGTAGCCAAGTCTTTCATAGTTGATCATTGTTACAATATTGCTGTTACTGTGTACAGTGTTTTCCTGGTTCTACTCACTTCACTTTGCATCAGCTCATAAAAATCTTCCCAGATTTTCCTCAAATCATTCTCCTCTGTCCCATACTGTTGTGAAATTAATTTTACAGTGAAACTCTTTGCCTTTTAGATTACCATGTGCTTATGCACTTTAGCTCTTTGGTATTATTATTTCTCATTCAAATCTTTACATGAATTTAAGGTTGAAGGACAAAAACAAAACAAAACAAAAAACCTCAGTCTATCAAATGACTTAATAGTTCCTACCTTATGATTTGGAGCTCTTAATTGTCTCCTTAGTAGGACAGTCTTGAACCTGTATTTATGCCTAAGAAAGAAAAATAAAACATTTATGTTTAACCCATTTACCAAGTCAGTATTTTAAACTATGACTAAGAAGTTACAGTTTAAGTCTCCTGATTGCTAGAGAAACACAGTTATTATGCTGGACATTTTAGCTAATGTTGTGTAGTGAAACGCTAACTTTGTTTTATCATCTGAGGTCTCTTCCTTTCTATGGTAGTGAGTCAGAGGCTGCTTTTGTCTCTTGTACCTTTCTTTGTAGTGATTGTTTATTGCTAGCATTAACACTGTTGAATCCCTAACCTGATCTCCACTTTAGCCACATCTCCACTTTAGTCTTATACTAATTGTTATTCTCTTCCCCCTTGTTCCCTCATTTTCATATGTAGTCCTTTCTGAAAGTTTAGATTCTTTTGTTTCCTGGACTCTAAGATTATGTACCATAATCTAGAATCACCTCTTGCTTATTCATTGCAATTTAATACATAACAGATATGTTATGTATTACTTCATTTTAGCAAAAAATTTATTATATCTATTACCTGTTAGTAGATCCTGGAAATCAGGACTACAGAGCCAAAGTGAAATTCCTTTCCTTCAAGGATCTTAGATTCTACTGAGGGGATATAAGGTGTAAAAAGCTAACGACAATCCAATCAATAACAAGCCTTTATTAAGACTTTAATTCCCTGTGTTCTAGAGAATATACTAAATGCTGAGGACACAAAGAAATACCAGAAACAGTCTTTGTCCTTAAAGTACATGCTTTCTTGTTTTTTTTAAAGCAGATTTTTATTTATATCTTTTTTTTTATGCCACCAAAATTTTTCCTAGTATCCTTGCCTCTCCCCCTATTTTCTCCCTCTATTTGCTATCCCATATAGCAAATAATATTTTTGGTAACAGAAAGTCAGCAAAACTGATCAACATATTGCTCTTATTTTCAGATTTTTTCGATGTATCATATCTGTGGATCCTTTCACTTATTTTTTCACTTAATTATCCCCTCAGTTTTTTAAAGAAGGTTTGGGAGTATCTTTTCATATCTCTTTTTAAAGGCCATTATTGCTCCTTAAAATTTTGTAATGTTGCCTTTTGATTTTTTTGTGGTTGTTCTTTCCATTTTTGTTGTAGTTATTGTTCATGGTTTTTCTTGGCTCTGGTTATTTCACTCTGTATCATATCTTAAATTTTATTTCTCATTATAATAATATTCCATTACATTCATGTGCCACAATTTGTTTAAACATTCTCCAATAAATGGCTATCTGCTTTGTTTCTAATATTTTGCTATCACAAAAGTTGCTGATATAAATGTTTTGCTGTATGTGGGAATTTTTTTCTTATTACTGACCTCCTTGGGATATAAGCCTAATTTTAAACTATGTAGGTCAAAATTTATGGTACATAATTGAAATTGCTTTCCAAAATGATTGCTTCACCACTTCACCAACAGTATACTATATTCCTAGAACCTGTCCAACATTGAACAATCCCTTGTTTTATCATCTTTGCCATTTATAGAGTGTGAGAGAGTTAAATGTTTAGGGTTGGTTTGATTTGCATTTTTCTTATTAGTGATTTGGCACATTCTTTTATTGTTTTTTTTTTTTTGTTGTTAGGCAATGGGGTTAAGTGACTTGCCCAGGTCACACAGCTATTTAGTGTTATGTGTTTGAGGCTGGATTTGAACTCAGGTCCTCCTGAATCCAGGGCCAGTGCTCTATCCACTGTGCCACGTTGCTGCCCTTTGCATTTTTTTTATATTGTTATTACTTTGCAGTTCTTCTTTTGAAAACTTTTTGTTTATATCTTTCCATCAGTTATCAATTGGGGAATCATTTTTGGTCTCTTCCTCTCTCTCTTTCATCTCCTTCCTCCCCTCCCCCTTTCCCTCCCCTCCCTTTCTTTTCTCATGTGAATGTATTATGTTTTTTTTTAAAAAATCTTTGATACTAAACTGTTACCTGAGAAATTTTATGCAAAGATTTTTATCCCCATTTGACTACTTTTCTTCTTTTTCTAAGTGCATTAATTTTGTTTGTGCAGAAGCTTTTCAGTTTCATTAACCAAAATTTTCAGTTTTATCTTTTCCAATCTCCTCAACTCCTTGTTTGGCTAAGAATATATCTCCTGTCCATAGCTTTGAAAAGTATATTATCTGCTTCTCTTCTAAATTTTTTTTATGGTATGGTCATAATATTACTCTAATGAATCCATTTAGAGTTTATTGTGTAATATGGCAGAAGATGTTGGTTTTAAGACTAATTTCTACCATACTGATTTTGAATTTTCCCATCAGTTTTTATTAAATTAGTGGTATTTTCCTGTCTAATTTATGTTTTCTGGATTTTCAAACACTAAATTATATTCTGTTGTTTCTGATTCTCCATTGTCTAATCTCTTCCTCACTGATCTACCTCTCTAGTTTTTAACCAATACCGAAACCAAATGGTTTTTTTGTCAGGTTTCCCCTCTTTTTCTTTTTTTTAAAATTTATTTTGATTTATCAACAATCACTTCCATATTCTTTTGAGTTGAAAATTTTTCTCCCCCTTCCTCCCCACCACCCTTCCCAAGATGGCACACAATCTGATATAGGCTTTACATTTACATTCCTATTAAACATATTTTCTTATTAGTGAAGTTGTAAATAAAAATTAAAACCAATAGGAGGAAGCATCAGAAAGATGACACAAAACTCAACAGAAGGTAAAAATAAGTGATAGAGATTCGACTTCCATAGTTCTTTTTTTGGATGTGGACAGCATTTTCCATCACGAGGCCTCTGGAGATTTCTAAGATCCTTGTAATGCTGAGAAGGGTGTAGTTTAAAAATATTAGTCATCGCATAACATGGCTGTTATTGCAAATTAAAGTCCTCTTGGTTCTGCTCACTTCACTCAGCAGCAGACCATATAAGTCTTTCCAGGTTTTTCTGAAGTCAGCCTGTTCATCATTTCTTATAGCACAATAGTATTCCATTACATTCATAAACCACAACTTGCTCGGCCGTTCCCAGTTGATGGGCATCCTCTCAATTTCCGATTCTTTGCCACCACAAAAAGAGCTGCTATGAATATTTTTGTACATGTGGGTCCTTTTCCCATTTGTATGATCTCTTTGGGATATAGCCCTAGAAGTGCTATTGCTGGGTCAAAGGGTATGCCCATTTTGTAGCCCTTTGGGCATAGTTCCAAATTGTTCTCCAAAATGGTTGGATGATTTCACAACTCCACCAACAATGCGTTAGTGTTCCACTTTTCCCACATCTTCTCCAACATTTATCATTTTCCTGTTTTGTCATGTTGGCCAATCTGATAGGTGTGATGTGGTACCTCAGAGTTACAAAACCAAATGGTTTTAATGACATGCTTTATAGTGTAGTTTGGGGTATAAAAGTGTTATTGCCTATCTCTTTTCATTATTTCCCTTGGTATTCTAGATATTTTGCTTTTCCAGTTGAATTTTATTATTGTATTGAGTTCTATAAAGTATTCCTTTGATAGTTTCATTCACAGAGCATTCAACCTATAAATTAACTTTGCTAATATCATAATTTCTACTTTTATTAAATTGTCATGGCCCAGCTATGAGCTTTGACTATTTCTTCACCTATTTAAATTGTTATTTATTTCTTTTAGGAACACTTTGTTATTGAATCCACACAAATATTTTGTGTGCTTTAGTTGAAGGTATATTCCTTCTATGTAGAAATAAGTAAATAAAAGATAGATACAAAGTAGATGGAAAGTAATCTTAGAAGAGAATGTATTAGCAATCGAGGGTGTAAGAATAGCCTTATGCAAAGAGTTGCATTAAATCTGAGTCTATTAGGAAGCTACGGATTTTAAGAGGTAGAGGTGAGTAAGGTAGCATTCCAGGCATGGGGTCCTACCATGTATAGGCATGGAGATGGGAAACGGTGTTGTATATGAGGAATATTGACCACTGAATACATGGCAGGATGCAGTGTGTAAGTAGAATGAAAAGATATTGTGAGTTAGGAAGAGCTTTAAATGGCTGATGAATGTCCCTCACACCAATTAGAGTTGCAGACTGGACACAAAAGGAAAATGACAGATGATGCTGGGTGGGGCTGTGGTGAAGCAAGTGCATAACATCCTATTCTGGAGTTGTGAATTGTCTATCCGTTCTGGAAAGCAATTTGAAACTCTGTCCCCAAAGTTACTAAACTGTGCATATACCCTTTGACATAGGAATACCACTGTTAGGTTGGCATAAGCCAAAAGAATGAAGAGTAAATGACCTTTGTGTCCACCCTGCTTCCATGACTTATGTTGAAAAATATAGCAACTGTGACAAAAAACAAGAAACTCAAGGTGGTGCCCAGTAATTGACAAGTGGCTGAACAAATTATAGTTTATGAATTTAATGGAATACTACTATGCTATAAGAAATGTTGATGTGGGTGTTTTAGAGAAACTTAAAAAAAACTTGTATGAACTGAGGCAGAGTGAAGAATAAAGCAAGAGAACAATTAAAATAATAATAACAAATTATTGCAAATTCGAACTAACATTGGAAACTTAAGAACTCTGAGCAAAATTATCACCAGCCATGATTCCAAAGAATTATCTATGTACCATTTTACCCACTTACTAATAGAAGTGATGATTGTAGGCTATAAAATCTCTCTTTCTCTCTCCCTCCCTCTCTCCCTCCCCCCGCCCCTCTCTCTCTCTCTCTCTCTCTCTCTCTCTCTCTCTCTCACACACACACACACACACACACACACACACACACACACACACACACACACAATTAACAGCCACAGTAGGAATTTGTTTTGTTTGGCTATGCATGTTTGCTACCAGGTTATTAATTGAAAAAAATTAAATAAAATTTTAGAATTAGAAAGAAGCAGGGTTGCCTCTTTATCAGAGACTGGAGCAGAGGAAATAATTGCCAGAAGTTTAAAGTATGAAATAGGGGAAAAGAATTGTAGATCAGGATTGATGGCTTTTATTTTTCTTTGTAAAGTAAGAGGCAAAAGGCCTCTATTATGAGGAAAGAAATGACATAGTTGGTTTGAAGAGAGAGAGGGTTTGGAACATCTACATTGTTGGGAATAATAGTTGATTGTGGAAACATAAAAGGAATATGGTATAAAAATGTGAGATTTCTAGTTGAGATTATATTACATGAATTTGTAGTGGGTCAAATTGGTATGTTTCAACCCATGACTTCCACCAGCAACGTTCAGAAGTATGCATGGAATAGCAAAGAGCTCAGAAAGTGGGGGTTACACTGGACTTAGGATTGCCAGGGCATTAACAATGTTAGGAGAATTTTTTCCCTCCAAAGTGCTGACAGAAATTTCTTTGGAATGTTTTATACATTGATTTAATAAATGGAATCATTATGGATTACCTATTTATGAACTTATCCTATTAGGTAAGACATTAGATCTTTTCTCTGATTTGACCTTACTTTTGTTGGCATAAACTCCCTCCCCCCACTTTTGCTCAGAACAGTAATCACATCAATACTACCATTCCTGGAAAGATGATTTCTCTATATGTATTGCCTTTCATTTTTGGACTTTAAGCTCCTTGAAGGCAGAGGACTTTCTTGCTTGCTTCTCTAGCACTTCACACAGTGGCTGGCATCTTGTGAGCACTTGAAAAATGCTCATTCATTCAGGATCGGAGAATAGTGTATGCTTCATCTGGTTAAATATAAGGTTGAGGGTCTGCAGGTAGAAGAAATAGCCCATAACAGTGATGATAAGACTAAGAGAACATGGAAGAGTGAAGGTATTGGGTTTTCACAATGAGGTCAAAGATAGGATTGAGAGTAGTGAGTCAGAGACAGATGTGAAGATGGGAATTTCATAATTATAGGTTATTGTGAGATATGTTATTATATTATATTATGTTATGTTATATTATATTAAATTATATTATATATTATAACTAAGAAGGAAGGAAGGAAAGAAGAAAAACATTTAAAAAATGTCAGACACTGTGGTAAGCACTTTACAAGTAATGACTTTTGAACCTTACAACAGCCCTGGGCAGGTAGGTGCTATTATTACCCCCATTTTATAGTTGAGGTAAGTGAAGCAGACAGAGGTTAAGTGACTTGCCCAGGGTCACAAAGTGTCAGAGGCTTGATTTAAACTCATTTCTTCCTGATTCCAGTCACAGTGTTCTATCCACTGAGCCACCTAGCTATATGGATAGCTGAGGTAGAGTGAACATATATGCCCCAAGCGTTGAGATTGATAAATGTGCTAAGACAGGCAATTATATTGAACTTGTGAAAGGAGGGGCAGTGATTTAGTACTTGGTGTTGTATATCCACAGGGATCTGTACTACACCTTGTATATGAATGACATGCAGAGGGGAGGGTCTGGAAGAGTCAATAATGACAACAGAGTATGCCTGTTTTTCTTGTAGGCCACTTGTACTTAAAGATTTGAGGCCTGAGAGAATGAGTCCATTTGATAGTTGTAGTATTTCTGGATAGAGGCACATTTTTGTGATTGTAAAAAGATGAAAAGAATGTGAGTGAAAAGGTTGGATGGAGCCATTCCAGAGGCCTGAGGAGGGCAGAGACTAGGGATGGGTACTGCTGGATAGGGATCAGTGAGCAGTGAATATTTTCAGGTAAAGGCGGGGTTTGGTGCTTTGGCAAGCCAAAGTTCTGAGTTATAGGTATTGAGGACTAGGCTGTAGACATTTGCTGGCCATTAGCCTTGGGAAAGCACCAGTAGGTGGGTGACCCTCATTCTCTGATGTACTGTGATATTAGGAGGATACCTGCTCTGCTAGTGGCATCAGCCTACTTATTTTCCAGGAAGTTTGTGTATGGAGGCAGCATGAAGCTTTGGGTGATTAAGAGTCAGTAAATGTTTGATGATCAAGCCCTGGGGGCTTGACTGAATTAATATTTGGAACCAATTCCTTGGTCTCATCCCAATATGATGATATTCCACATTGGTGGCCAGAGTGTAAAAGGCCCTGTGAGGGGCCCTGATAGGCCTAGTGTTTGGGTGCTCCATGGTTATTATAGAAGTGAAGTGCTATGTTCTTAGATAGCTTGGTGACACAGTGCAGAATAAATATAGCTGTGTATGGTAGTAGCTTCTGTGTCAAGGTGGACTCTGAACCCAGATCTGAAGAGAGACTAGGGAAGAAACTTTAACACCAGCTGTACCCGCATCGTCCTGGCCTCTTAGTTTTGGGGAGAGCTTTGGTGGTTTTGTGTTCTGAGTTAGAGCAGTAGTTCAGGGAAAGGAGATCTTCATTCCCAGAGATGGATCAAGACCGGAAGGCTCACTCTCTCAGTTCCAGTGATGTTGAAGTGAGGAATAGATTCATGTCAGAGGTAGACCTCGTCACCTTTGCATTCATCTTACTTGGAGCTTTGTGGTAATATTTTCTTGATTTATTTAATGATTTCAGGAGAGCAGCCACCTAAATTGACCAAAGAGATGTACTGGCATATAAGGAACAAAAGAGGGGATCTCTTTTTTGGGATTAGTGACCTGTCAAATTAGGTTATTCATCTGCAGTAATTGACGTGGATATTTTAAAAACTGGCAAAATACTCATAATTTACAGAGGATCTTGAGACTTGTTCCTGGCTATATTAAAATATTCTTCACCTGTTGCCTCCTGAAAGTTAAAGAGTTTAGTTGAAAGAGGTAGCAATACATTTAGAGAAATCTCTGATAAGTTTCCATAGGATTATATTTTATAGGACTTTTTAGGATTAGCTGAATTTCTGTAGCTTCTCAGAAATTCTTAGCATATCACATATGCTCAATAAAATATTTAATGAATTATTTAATGGAGGGATTGCTTGGTCCTCCAAATTTAGACAAAAAAATGGTTACTGTTTATACATGAAGTGTTTTATGAAGATAGAGGGAATCGTAAAGGCAACATTTCAACCACTGAAGCCATCCAGAAGTCAAAGGAAATGATAAGATGTTTTCAGATGTTCTCTAAAATATTATGGTTAGACATGTCATTTGGGTCAGGGCTATGTATACAAAGATGACACTGACAGTATCTGAAATATATAGTCAGGACACCAGATGATTAAGAAAGACATGAGCTTCTTCTGTAGTTCTTTGTTGATTCAACTTAATTCCATTTTCTTTGTCTCCGTCTCCGTCTCCATCTCCATCTCTGTCTCCGTCTCTGTCCTCCTCCTCCTCCTCCTCCTCCTCCTTTTTCTTTTTTTTGGCTAGGCAATGGGATTAAGTGACTTGCCCAGGGCCGTACAGCTGGTAAGTGTTACATGTCTGAGGCTGGATTTGAACTCAGGTCCTCCTGAATCCAGGGCCGGTGCTCTATCCACTGTGCCACCTAGCTGTCCCTCATTTTCTTTATCTTCTACAGTGCTTCCACGTAGTGGACATCTCATAAATATTTTATTTCCTTCATTCTTTAAAAACAGGCAAAGTTGTCACTATAGATACAAACTCACTGAGGTCTTCCATGAGACCTGGCTTTGAAGATATAATCAGAAGGTGTATCCAGAGATTTTTTAGCCTTAATGATGGACAGACATGGTCCCAAAAACGGCACTATCAGGAAGGTAAGGAACGTAAAAAAAAAATTGAATTGTTACATTTAGAATCTTCCCTTTTTACTTTTTTTTTGTTTTATGTACACTAATTGCTGTATCTTGTAAGAATGTATCTTAAGAATTTTTATTTTAGCATGCTTATAATTTTTATATAGAACTTAATGCTACATAGTCTTGGAAAAATTGTTATTTTTAAATATATTTTCTTTCTAATCTTTGCAAGATGTGTTCCACTGATATAGTCTACAATGTTAATTTCTCTCATACAGCTTATATTCAGGGACATGCTGAAACTCCTGTGTATCGGTTCTCCTTAGCTGATGGGACTATAGTGACTGCCCAAACAAAGAGCAAACTTTTTCGGAATCCAGTAACTAATGATCGCCATGGCTTTCTTTCTACTCACTTCCTACAGAGGTAGTGTCTTTCTGTTGTGTTTTTCAGTCATGTTATTCTCAAACTTAAAAAAAAATATCAAGCTGTCAAATATTTTGTTAATATAAAAACTTTAGTAAAAAAAGTCAAAATTAGGGGAGAAAAAATATTCTGTGGTAGTTAGTTTGATTCTGATGCTTTGGTTTAGAACTTGAAAAGTTTGGAGTTGAGAGTAGCAATGCACATTTTTAAAAGTTGTGTTTTGTATGTGAGAAGTTTACAAAATAATTTCTGCCTGAACATTTTACTTTCAGAGGTGGAGGGAAGAAAGGCCCTATTTGAAGACTAAGGAGTAGATTGGATGAACTGTTATGTTCTCTTCCAGGAAAACTGATCTATGAAAAAGCATAGACTAGGTGGCATATCTACCTTGTATGAAAAGTGTTCCTACTTTTCTTTCCATTTCCCAGTTTTCCCCATGATGTAATAACACTGAGGTTAGTTTTTTCTTATTCAAATTTCAGTTACCAACATGTGCTTTTCATAAATACTAAGTGACATGCCAGTGAGGGTAGGCAACACATACAAAACATTAAATAGGAAATCCTTAAATCTTCTCTAACTTCCTAACCTCTTCCTCATGGAAAATGATGGTTTTGAAGAGTTTTGTAGCTTTATTTATTGGAACCTTCTTAATTCTGTAAAGGGCAGTAGATATGATGTCAATTATGAGGCAATTTTTGTAGTAGCCTAGTGGAAGGGAAATTAATTCAGTCTCATTAGAAAAAGACTTATGTGGTTTAGTTATTGAAAGGCATAGTCATAATATCCATGAGGAGGTGGTTTTATATATTAGTTTCATCCTATATTTCAGCTCTTATCAAGAATCTTAATAAAGTTTAATTGTTGAATAAAATTTTGTGAGTTTTTTTCTGTGTGATTTTCAGAGAGCAGAATGGATATAGAACAAATCCCAACCCAGTGGGACAAAACATACGAGCTCCCACAGTCGGATGTGCCAGTTCTGTTGGAGGAATGAATGTGTCGCCAAATCAAAGCCTGGCAATACAGAATAGGCCTTACTCCTTGGGTGATCCCAATGCAGTGGGACAGATGAGTGGCATTAGATATGGAGGCCCTAATAACATAAGCTCTGTAAATCTTGGACCAGGAATGCAATCCTCTCCCTATCAAAACAACAATTATGGGCTAAATATGAACAGCCCCCCACATGGTAGCCCTGGCCTTGGCTCCAATCAGCAGAACATAATGATTTCTCCTCGTAACAGAGGTAGTCCAAAGATGCCTTCACATCAGTTTTCTCCTGTTGCAGGTATTTTATTTGACCTCCTTCTTATTGTCCATTTTTAAGTGTTCTTCCTGTTAATGTTTAAATACTGCAAAGATCTGGGATTTTAGCCATGTTGGCACTCTTGCTGCTGATGTAGATAATTACCCCTTCACTTCTTAGTCTGTGGACTAAAATATGTGTGGCTTTAGCTTACATTTCATGGGAACCAGTTTTCAGAGAATGACTCCTTCACACCTAAGCAAAGTGCAATCTAGTATCATTTTTAGACAAAAGGCATGCAGTCTTGTTGTTATACCCATACATAGGAGATGTCCCAGTGTGTTAGGTCTGGCCAGGTCTTGTACTTCTTTGGCATGGCCTTAGAATGTTTCCTTTGTACCCCAATATTGTCTTAGCTGTCGGTTTTTGGGAGACGTGTGTGTGTGTGTGTGTGTGTGGTGTGTGTGTGGCAATTGGAGTTAAGTGACTTGTCCAGAGTCACACAGCTAGTGAGTGTTATGCGTCTGAGGCTGGATTTGAACTCAGGTCCTCCTGACTCCAGGGCTGGTGCTCTGTCAACTGTGCCACTTAGCTGCCCTGGAGACTTTTTTTTAAAGGTCATATTTACGTATGTAATTTGTCGTGTGGTTCATTATTTCCGTGCTCCATTATCTTTGAGAAATTAAAGTCCTAATAAGATGCATCCTCCCAGTGGATCTCCCATATCCATTCTGTTACCATGTTGTTCCTATTTCTACAACATCTTGTGCATCTGGCCCCTTATCTCTACTCACATATTCACCTAGTTGGGGCCCTAGTTATCTCTTGTATGCACTATTGTAGTAGCCTCTTAATTTGTCTGCCAGCTGTGAGCCTCCCCTCTCTACCATTCATCCTTCAGATCACTGCCAAAGTACTTTTGCTAGTATTGTTCCCCTACACTAAACTCCGTTGGCTCCCTTTTTTGTTCCCCTTCCATTTTTGACTATAAGGATAAAACGCCGATTCCTTTGTTGTCATTTAAAGTCCCTGATCCCAGACTGACTTTTACCCTTTTACCCTGTTTGCCTCAGTTTCCTCATCTGTAAAATGAGCTGGAGAAGGAAATTGCCAACCACTCCAATATCTTTGCCAAGAGTTGGTCACAACTGAAAATGACTGAACAACACCAAAAAGTAGTGGTGGTGAAGTTTTTTTAGCCTTCTTATCTATTACTTTCTTTCCCACACTCTGTGATCCAGCCAAACTGGCCTTTTTGCAGTTCCTTACCCAGGATGCTGCTTTTCTGTCTCCTGAATGTTCACTGTCCCCCAGGCCAGGAATCTATGCCTTTACTTCTCAGAGTTTTCTCCTTGTTTCCTTGAAAACTCAGCCTAAGAACCACCTTCTACATGAAGCCTTTCCTGGTAGTGCTGTCCTTTCCTTTCATTACTTCATGTTTATTTTGTCTACGTTTATATACGTCTATGTTGTCTCCCTCCGTAGAATGTAAGCTTCTTGAGGACAAGAATTGTTTGATTTTAGTCTTTGTATCCCCAGCCCTTAGCACTTTGTATCTCTGATATATAATGAATATTTAAGAAATGTTTGTCGATTGATTGATCACTCACCTAGCTCTTTTGGCTTCCTTCCTTGATAGGTATGCATTCTCCAATGGGGTCTGCTAGCAACACTGGTGGGAACAGTTTCTCCAGTAGCTCTCTCAGTGCCCTGCAAGCCATCAGTGAGGGTGTGGGGACTTCTCTTTTGTCTACGCTTTCTTCACCGGGCCCCAAGTTGGATAATTCTCCAAATATGAACATAAATCAACAAAGTAAAATAGGCAGCCAGGATTCTAAGAGTCCCGCTGGCATATATTGTGAACAGAGTCAGGTGGAAAGTTCCATATGCCAAGCCAATAGCAGGGACCACTCCAGTGATAAAGACAGTAAAGAAACTGGTGTCGAAGGGCCAGAGAATCAGAGGGGACCACCTGAAGGCAAAGGCCATAAAAAACTACTTCAGTTACTAACATGCTCTTCGGACGACCGGGGACATTCCACTCTGACAAATTCTCCATTAGATCCAGGATGTAAAGATTCTGCTGCCAGTGTCACTAGCCCTTCTGGAGTCTCCTCTTCTACATCTGGAGGAGTTTCTTCCACATCAAACATGCATGGCTCCCTGCTGCAAGAGAAGCACAGAATTTTGCACAAATTGCTGCAGAATGGGAATTCTCCTGCTGAAGTAGCCAAGATTACAGCCGAAGCTACTGGGAAAGACACGAGTAGTGTAGCTTCTAGTGAAGGAATAGTTAAGCAGGAGCAGCTAAGTCCCAAGAAGAAGGAAAACAATGCACTTCTTCGATATCTGCTTGATAGGGATGATCCTAATGATTCTCTTTCTAAAGACATAAAACCTAAAGTGGAAGGTGTAGATAACAAAATGGGGCAGTGCGGCACCTCTTCTATTCCTACTTCAAATCAAGAAAAAGAGATTAAAGTTAAGACTGAACAAAATGAAGAGGTAACATATTTAGTAGTTTAAGAACTTCACTCATTTGTTTTCTGTTACTTCTATCCTATATTAAGCATGGATAGAAAACTAGGAAATATAATTAATAACAACAGCAAAAACAATAATAGTAATAACTATATACTACTACTACTACTACTACTACTACTACTACTACTACTACTACTACTACTACTACTACTACGAAACATGTAAGCTTTAAAATTTGCAAAAACCTTTAGAAGGATAATCTCATTTGAGCCAAACAATAGCTGTGATATAGATAATATCATTACCCCCATTTTATAGATGAGGAAACTGAGGCTCAGAAAAGTTGTGACCTACTCACAGTGTGAGAGGCATATTTGAACCTGGATCTTCTTGACTCCAAGTTCAGTATTTTATTATTCCATGATCTTGCAATTGTAACTTAATGAAGAAATTTAAAATTCAGTTGACTGTTACAATTAAACAAATGCTCATCTAACTAGCTGTATGACCAAAGAAGGGCATCTCTCTTTCCCTCTGTGTATGAATGTCTGTTTACTCATTTGTAAAATGAGTGGGCAAGACTGTATTTGTAAGATCCTTTATGACTCTTAACAGGCTGTGATTTTATCTTATATCTAAATTTGTAAGATAAAAATTATACTTAAATTGAATCATGTTGTTTGAAAACAGGAAATAATGCATGATGTCATGTAATCTTAGCTGAGTTTGTTGATATACATGGTTTGAAGGTAGAAGTGGAAAATCTCATCTACATGCTTATTTTCCAAATGAAAATTCTAGGTAACTGAGGGCATGGTAAAGCGGGTTAGAGAAACACAAAAATCAAGATACAGATTGCCATCTAGAAGTTAAATTACATACATATTATTATGTATTTATAATAGTTTTTGATCATTATTTATGGCATAGTTTTAAATAGTGTGTGCTTATTCTTTATCTGGTGGTGATAACGATGTGCAGCACTGCTGTGAGAGTCTCTCTGATGTCAAGTATAAGCCCTAACACCGGGACCAAATACCTTTCAGATGTGAACATATCTTTGGTTCTCTGATTGTCACAGCAGGGTAAATCGATCTCATTTTGAAGGGAAAAAATTTTTGGTTTACACTGAACATAAATTATTAGCTACTGAACATTTGCCATAACATATATACTTAGCTTGAGTTTATAGATATATGTATATACCTTCATGTTTATAGCCCTCATTTAGATAAAGATGTTTTCAGAAATATTTATTATTAATTATTTTACTTCTTATAAGTGCCACACATTTATGCTTACCAGTATTTTCAGATTTTTGTTCCATTTTATTCTTCATCATCCAATTTGTTTCTTACTACACATACACCTATATGTGGGTACAGATATCCAGACATACATTCAACCTATTTGTAAAAATTGATCTTTAGGTGAGTGGAGACTTGGATAATTTAGATGCTATTCTTGGTGACCTGACAAGTTCTGACTTTTATAACAATGCCATGTCCACAAATGGTAATAACCTGGCAAATAAGCAACAGATGTTTCAAGGAAATACCCCTCTAGGTAAGTCTTAATTTTTTTAAAAATAAAACTTTGGTCTTCTAAATCTGAACATTGTGAAATAGTGACTAGGAATATATGGACTGATTATGTCTGCTATATTTATGGGATGCTGCCTAGAACCAAGAGGTAAACTCATACCTCCATGACAGACATTCATTTAAAGGCCTATATGTAATGCATCTGCTTCATTCATAGGGCATTAAAACAATAAAGACTCAGATCAGGCCTACAAAGGATCTTATGTTAGAGTGCATTTTAAGACAAAGCAGCCCTTCAGTCATTATATGCAGATGCTTCTGCTTTGCAGTTTAAGCTTTTAGCTTTTTTATTTTTCTATCTACCAGTTTTCCCCAGTTATGTGCCTTTTAAAATTCTTTTGATCCATACTTCTGTTGAAAACTGGATTTTCTCTTGTGTGACAGTGGAGAGAACATAATGCACTACTACAAAATAGATATTCACCATAACAGATTTGGGATCTGCTTATCTTTTTTTGTTTTTGTTTTTGTGGGGTTTTTTTATTGGGCAGTGGGGGTTAAGTGACTTGCCCAGGCTCACACAACTAGTAAGTGTTATGTGTCTGAGGTTGGATTTGGACTCAGGTCCTACTGAATCCAGGGCCAGTGCTCTATCCACTGCGCCACCTAGCTGCCCCCTCGGGATCTGCTTATCTTTAGATTCTAATATGTGTTAAGCTTTTCTTTTTTGCTTACAATTGTATTGTTAAATGTGATTATATTTCACTTAAACCTTGTATATCCTTTTGTATCCATCTGTCACCCATGGGAACAGTTGATAAAATGTTTTCCTTCCATTTCATCCATAATTTTCACTTGTCTATAATTTTTTTAATATGAAAAATACATATTTAATGGCACTTTCTTCATGCTAGAATGGAGCTGCATATAGATGCACCGTATTAGTGATTTTTGTTAGTTCTAACACAACCAGTTATACCACTCTTCCCTTTTGGGTGCATATTCAGGTATAGTTCAATTCCTGTTTGAATGTAAGCTCCTTCTATGTAGGAATTATTTCTTTGTAATTGATGTTGCACGTAGCACACTAACTGATTTGTATTAGGCACTTAATTAATGCTTGTTAATTGACTTGATACTATGAAGAAAAAGGCCAATTTCACTTTTATATAGGTATCGTGAAATGTTATAACATTCAGAAACAAAAATTCATTAATAGGTTTTGAAGATTTTTAAAAAATTCCTCCCTACCGATACAGATAGAATCTACTCTTGAATTTACAGTCTTAGAGAATGACTTGGGGAATAGAGAAATTAAAATTACTTGTCCAGAGCCAGGAAGTGTTTTCCTAATTCTAAGGCCCACTCTCTGACCACTGGGCCCTGCTAGCCTTTAGCAGTAGTTTTGCTAGAAAATTAACAATATAACACATGTCTTGTCGCAATCTCTGTACCTTATCCTGCTTGAACTCCCCCCCCCCCCGCCTTCCAGTTGAGAAGGAAATGTTACAGGTGGCATTTCACTGTTAGATTTTGGAGGGTCTATAAGTGAATGGTGCAGTTAGGTGGCACGGTGGATAGAGCACTAGGTCTGGAGTCAGGAAGACTTGAGTTCAAATGTGACCTCAGACACTTACTAGCTGTGTGATGCTGGGCAAGTCACTTAGTCCTGTTGACCTCAGTTTCCTCATCTGTAAAATAAGCTAGATAAGGAAATAGAAAACCACTGCAGTATCTTTCCCAAAAGAATACAACTGAGATCATAACAAATCAGATATGACTGAAAACCACTGAACAACAAAATGAGTGAATGACAATGGCTTGCTGGAGAAATTAACGGCAGAGAATTTTACTTATGTCTTTTGACTATTTCAGTTGTTTCTGGCACCCATTTATTAAATCATACCTTTTAATGTCAATTTCTGATGATCTACAGTGCATTTCTAGATGTATTGTTAAGCCGGAAGATCATAAATTACAGACAGCTTTCAAGTTGAGTCAAATTTAACTAGCATTTTTAAAGTACCCACTATGTACCCAACATTGTGCTAAGTGCTGGAGATGTAAAGGAAGGCACTAGGATCAGTCCCTGTGCTCAAGGAGTTCATAGGGGAGATATGGAAAAAAACCATACAAACAAGATAAGTGGAAACATTGGGGAGTGATCTCCTAGGGAAGGCATTAAGAAATATGGAGGTTTCTTGCAGAAAGTGGGCCTTTAGCTGAGATTTCAAAGAAGCCAGGTAAGCTAGGGGACAGAGATGACAAAGGAGAGAGTTCCGGGTATGTGGGAAGCCTGTGAAAATGCCCAGAGTCATAGTTTGAGGAATAACCAGGAGGGAAGCCAGTGTCACTGGATTGCGTAGCATGTGGAGGAGAAAGAGTTATAAGAGGACTGGAAGTACTGGAAAGGGCTAGGTTATGAAGTCCTTTAAAAGCTGAACATAGGATTTTCTGTTTGATCCTGATGGTAACAGGGAGAGCCACTGAGGTTGATTGAATGGGGGGTGATCTGGTCAGACCTATATTTAAGGAAGATCAATTTGACAATAGAATGGAGCTTTGGATTGCAGTGGAGGGAAACTCTTGGCAGGGAGAGCAACCAGCAGGCCATTGCAATAGTCCAAGGATGAGGGAATAATGAGGTCTGCATCAGCATGGAGGCAGTGTCAAGAAGGCAGAGTGAAGAGGGAGTATATGAGAGATGAAACAAATGTAGGAATGACAGGACTGGTCAGCTGATTACTGTGAATGAATTTCTATGCCGTTTTAAAAAAGTGCATTTGGAAAAACTGATTTCAGATCTAGTGTAGCCTTTACTGCTGTGGCTTGAATTTGACTTTCATTCAAATTCTTCTTTTTAATTGAAAATGACCTAGTTTACAATAAAGTATCCTGAAAAATTTACTGAATCTAATACAATTTTCTAACTGCTAAATATGATTTTTAAAATAGGTGATAATGGTAGGCTATAGCAGTTTAAATTTAAGGAAACGTGACATGATAACATAACCTTCACTGTGTTCCATAGCCCATAAATTGACTTACATAGGTAATTTAAACATTTGAACTATGCTAAAATCAATGCTTAGTATATTCCTAGGGTAATGACTTTGAAGAATAATACCTATTTGGACACATACATAGATTACATACATGTAGATTAAAAATGAAATTTAAATCAGAATTAAAAAATAAATTTTAAAAGCTACATTTTTTTCCCATTCTTTTCATTTTCAGGTAGGACTATCATAAATGTCTGGTGTCTTCATAGCTTCAGTTTTGAAATGTATAAATCTGATTGCTTCTTTTGCTGTTGTTTTGGATGTTTCAAAGTTCTCAGTCTTGTTACTTCCATTAATTCCTTTGTCTAGAAAGATGCTGTATGCATTTTAAAGAACTTTATTCTTTGACTAAAATGAGCACTTAGAATAATAAAAGCAAAATAAAACATTTAATGAACATTTTTACACTTCAGCCTCGAGTCATAAAAAAGGATCTTTATGTCTTGATTCATGAGCCATTTAGTATAACTACATATAAAGGAAAAAATATCATGGGGCTTGAGGAAGGTTGACTCACAATCTGGAGATTAGAACAAGGAGCAGTGTGAAACAGGCTCATATATAAAATTGTGCCTCGTAGGGCAGCACTCACCTGCTCCACTGTGAAATTCTTCATCCATGATGATTGTAATGCTAGTTTATTTTCAATATGGATTATGTCTCCTTCTGATGTTTATCATGTAAAGGAAAAACTGTGTATTTTAGCATTTGAGGGGCAGGGTGTAGGTATTGGCGGAAATACAGGAGCCATCTATTTCATGTCTAGCTATTTTGAGGTAGATACAGTGTTATTTATAAATACATTTTTGGTTCCTTTTGAGGTTTGAGAAGCCCACAGTCTCTGCCATCTGCTCGTCCTCCTTTTAATCGAGCTGTGTCTTTGGATAGCCCTATACCTGTTGGTTCAAGCCCTCCAGTAAGAAATATTAATGCATTTCCCATGTTACCAAAGCAGCCTGTGGTAAGCGGGAATACAAGGATGTTGGATACGCAGGAGAATTTTGGCTCTAACATGGGTATGTTGTTTTATTTGGGAGTTATTGTAATGCATTTTGGAAAACAACCTTTTAAGGACCTATGTGAAACGTTCCTAAGAGACAGTAGTTTTTTTTTTCTTTCCACTCCTTCCCTCCATACTTTCTCTCTAGGTGGGGGATGTGTTCTCCCTTAGCCCCCTCATTTAATTATGTTTTGTAAAGTGGAGTATAGGATCTTTGGTTTAGATTGAGAAGGGACTTTAGAGAACCAGGAGCCCACTTCTCTCATTTTGCTGATGAGCAAACTGAGGCTGATAGAGGTCATTTATTTGCCCAGGGTCACACAGCTAGCAATAAATCTGAGGCAAGATTGGAACATTTCTGACTCCAACTCCACCATTCTTCCATGTTGGCATAAAGTTAAGTTTTTATCTTAAGTAAAAATTATTATGATATTGAATCCATCCAAATCTCACAATTTACCTGCCTCAGGGTTTCACTTAATGTGTTCGAATTCTTTTAGTTCAAAGTTTTTATTAATAACTTTACTAATTTTTAATCACTAGACTGGAATAATGGACTACAGAATACATTTATACATTTATTTGCTATATTAATGGTGATCAAATTATTTTAAATTTTATTACTTGGCTTTGGCCCTCAGAAGTAGTAAGACAGAATGCCGTTTGTGGTACCATCAGCAGCTTACTACATGGAGAGTTTCTTTTGGGCCATTATTTCATGTAACTGAGTTTATTTATGTAAAAGAAAAATTCCAGTATTACAAAATGTGGTGAAAAACTAATCCTTTCTTTTTCCATCTAGGTGGACCAAATAGAAATATGACTATGAACCATCATCCCTCAGGAGAGTGGGGTTTGCCAAATTCTAAAGTTAGCAGAATGGAACAAAATGCAGGTTCATTGGTGAGGCCAGGAACTGACTTTAGCAATTCTTTACCCAGACCTGCAATGGGTGGTACTTTGCCTGGACTTCCTGTTAGGTCCAATAGTATACCTGGTACAAGGCCAATGCTGCAGCAGCAGATGATTCATATGAGTAAGTTTTCTTCTCAAAAAAAAAAAAGTAAAATATGTATTTGTAATTGCTATCTAACATTTTTCAGGGATACTTTTGTATATTTCTAAATATATCCTGATTTTTATTTCCCAGGGCCTGGTGAGATTCCTATGGGCATGGGAGTAAATGCCTACGGCCAGACAGGACCTTCTAATCAACCTGGATCTTGGCCTGATAATATGTTATCCATGGATCAGGGGTCTCGTGGGACACAAAATAGGTAGGGATTCAAATAGATGATGTCAGTGTGTTTATTCTTTTAGGAAAGAGTCGTAACCAAATTTGTAAGGGAGTAGTTCGAGTTAGATCATATGTACAAATATAGTAACTACAACTATCTGTACATGAGACTATCAGTATTTTTATCCATTACAAGCATAGTAGTATCACCTGAAGTAAAGGAAAAATGGTCCTACATATAATAGATCCCAAGAAATACTTGGCTGGGAGAGTTCAAATATTTTTAAACTGTTACTCAGCCCATTGTGTGGAAAGAATAAGAAAGCAGATTAGAAACTTGGAGAATACATTTGCAGCACTAAAAAGAAGTGTTCACAGTGAAGGGAGGAGATAGAAGGAAAAAAAAAATTAAGCCAAAACATTCTGGCATCACTTAATATAAGGACAAATAGACATCTATTTTAAATGTTCTTTAAGGGTATCACTATAATTGATGCCTAATAGTTTACTATGTTTCCACAGATAAAAAAGTATGATAGATTTCTGTCTATAAAGTTATCTGGGAAACTTATTTATTTGAAGTAGCTTATCTTTTGATGGTAGGTGAGAGATTACTCTGGTTTCTTTACACAAATTTTATGCTCAAAAACTTTTTGTATATTGTTGAACATGATATCCTCTCTTCTCAGTTCCAAAATGATTATGGATTGAGGTTAAGATCATGTTTTTATTTATTCCAGTGTAATTTGGCATCCTTTCTGCAACTTACAGTCTTAATTGCTTAGGGCTTTAATAGGTTATGTGATTGGCCCAGGGTCAGACAGCCTGTGTGTCAGAAGCTGATCTTGAACCTAACTCTTCCTGCCTTTGAAGCCAATTCTATTGACTATTCCATATAGCACACTTCAGGGTTTTTACATTGATGTGGCCATATTGGCAGGTTTCGGCAAAGTCTTTAATCGCTTAAAAAAATATAGATATATACCTTCCAAATTGCTTTTGAAAAATGATTGGACCAATTGATAAGCTACCAACAATGTATTTCCTCACTACTTCTTATCTGGACTACTGTATTCCTCCTAATTAGTTTCTTTGTTTCCATGCAATCCGTCCAACCCTAATCAAGCCATCTTTCATCTGGTTATCAAAATAATCTTCCTAAGGTCTGACCATGTTACTGAACAACCTTCAGTGGCTCTCTTAGCCTGGCTCTTAAAGCCTTCCACATTCTGGCTCCCACCTACCTTTCCAACCTTATTTCCTACTGTTCCCCTCTATATTTCAGCTCAACTGGCCCATAAGCTATTCCCTGAATTGAACTGTCTCCTTTCTCTATGGCAGATACGCACAAGCACTCTCAAAAGACAGTAAGTTCTTGCCCGTTTGGCTTACGTGCCATTTTCTCCATGAAACTGTCTCTGATCCTGTCTTCCTGCTACCACTGCCATAATCTTCTGTATACTGTAGGTTATTTCTGTAAATGTTGTATACCACTAATAGAGCGTAAAGGCAAGGACACTTTGGCTTTTGTCTTTTTGTCCCAAGGAACTATCACAATAATTAGGGTTCTTTTGGCATATCTATTAAATCAAATTGAGCATACTAGCAGTTTTCATATGTATATATGATCATTCTAGTGACCGTATCTTAGAAGGATAAGGTCAGATGCACTTGGAGTGGTACAGGAAGTATTAGTTCCATTTTACAGGGAAGGGTTGACCAAGGTCAAGAGGCTAGGAGGTATCAGAGTTAGGATCAGAGCTGAGGTCTTCTGACTTTATCCAGTAGGTCTGTTCTTATATGGTGGTGCCTTTTAGAGGATTATCAAATAGTTGTGTCAATAGCGTGGGTAGACTTCATTCAACAAACGTACTTTATTTAGAAGTGTCTGAAATTGTCATTATAATATCAAATGTTTTGAATTTTGCCTTTTTTTTTTAGAGCCCTTGTTAGGAATTCCCTAGATGATCTCTTGTGTCCTCCTTCTAACATAGAAGGTCAGAGTGATGAAAGAGCTCTTTTGGATCAGTTACATACTCTGTTGAGTAATACAGATGTCATGGGACTTGAAGAAATTGATAAAGCTCTGGGAATCCCTGATCTTGTAAATCAAGTAAGAAATATTGACCTGACTAATGGATATACATCTCTTTTCATATTTTAGTATTTTGCAAATGGAAAAAAATTTGTAAAACTACAATATTACTCTTAGAATCCTAATGGGTAACAAAAGAATTATTTATAATTTAATAATTATGACTCAGTAAAACTAGTTTTCAAGAATGTTTGACTTGTTCAGGACTTGAGAGGATAATTTCATTTTATAAATGACAAAACTCAAGGTCATATCTTTTGATTCTATATTTAGTTTATCTTAGTCATTAATGTTCATAATCTTAGCAGTATGACTTAATAGTGTTTCATGATTCAAATTACATGAAAATCTTTGACCACTGTTGTCTATATTTGTATTAATTTGCTATCAAGGAGTTTTTGATCCTAGACATGTAATAATCTACTATAGTACCAGCTGCCTGGTAGTAGAATGCAAGTTAATTTTTTTATCAGCTTCCACAAAGTGAAACTAATAAGGTAAATCTGCCATGGCTGTCCTTGTGCATCTCCCCCACTCCTCTATTATTTTTCATTCTTTTCCTTTAAGCAGTTATACAAAACTCCAGATTTGTGAAACAGAAAAATTATTAGTGGCTGTTTTGCATTATGGATGGATTCTCAGCTTTGCAAAGGAAGACACTTAATCATTCTTTAATATTTTATTTTTAACATTCCATATATTTGCTATTATTCAGCCCCCTCCTCCATTGAGCTCTCTCACATCACAAATGATAAGAGTTTAATAAAACTTAACTAATCAGATAGAAGGGCAGTCTATGCAATATTCCTTTCGTCTTGTACCACGCCTCTCTCCTGAGAGCGAGGAAATGTGTTTTATCTCTGTTGTTCATGACCTGATTGGTCACTGCAGTTAATCTGAGTTTGGATTGCTTTTAGTGTTGCGCTCAGTTTTTAGTTAAGGGTATTATATTGGTGTTATTGTCACTGGGCATACTGTTCTCTTGGTTCTGTTGACCCTCCTTTGTATCAGTTCATAAAAATCTTCTTGGGTTCTTCTGATTTCCTTATTGTTTTCCATTTCTTACGATGCAGAAGTATTTCATTACGTTTGTATACCATAGTTTGTTCGGCCATTCCCTAGTCAGTGAGTGCCCACCTTGTTTCCTTTTGCTATCACAAAAAGTGCTGCCATGAGATTTGGTTATGCATTCTATATATACGGGTATATACGGGACCTTTCTTTCTTTGACCTCCTCGGACTTGATGTTCCTTAGTGGGATCAAAGGTTATTCTGCTTCTTTTAAATAGTGAAAACTCCACATCTTTCTTGGCAACAGCAGCTCCTGAAGACTGGTCAGAGAAAGTTCTCGCCACCAAATCCTTGGCACTGTCAGATGGTTCAGCGTCTCGAAACTTAGATGATTTTATCAGTGGAAAGGACATTACCATCTGCTTTGCCTCTGTACCTTAAGTACTATGGAATCTCTCCATTTGTCTTCCAGCTGAAACCTCTTATGTGTGTAATCTCCTACATTAGAACATGAGCTCAGTGAGAGACTTTCTGCTTGTCTATTTATATCCCTACTGCTTAGCACAGAGGGGTGTACGGGTTCTTGAGGGAGGACTGGCACGTCTGGTGTGAAGGCTTGCTGAGCCCTTTTCGGCGCTGCTAGTCCACCTTTGGTGTTCACCTGTGACCCAATTCTCACCTGCACCTGTAGAAGCTATAGCATGCGCAGTGGCCGCACCCCAGTAAACCCATCTTGGCAGACGGCTAAACCAGGTTAAGGGGAACCAACAGGCCTCACACCTGTTGGTGAGTTAGGGGGATGTCTCCCCTAAGCACGCGAAGACTTCTTCTGGCAGAATGGGTGGATGAAACAACAGCTTAGCACAGTGCTTTGCACATGGCCAGCACTTAAGTATTTTTTATTCACTTATTTAAAATATGGTTTGGTTTTTATATTTTCAGTGCTATATCTGTTGTCCAGAGTAATTGTCCTACAGTTCATTTTTAAAAAAATTTATTCTTTTTCAGATGGAGATCTGCCTCCTCTCCTTCCCACCTCTACCCCCCAGTGAGACAAAGCAAGAAAAACAAAACTTATGTTACAGGCGTGTATAGTTAAGCAAAACAAATTCCCATACTAGCCACATCCAAATAAAAATCTCAGTTTGTATCCTGAATCTATCATTTCTCTGTCCAGGTTTGGGTAGCTTGTTTCATCATAAGTCCTCTAGAGTTATTCGAGCCCGTGTGGAGCTGAACATTTTGAGGATCAGTTCCTAAATCTTTTAAAGTTGATTATCTTTACAGCATTGTTTTTATTGTACAAATTGCTCTCCTGGTTCTGCTCACTTCTCTCATCATCAGTTCATATACATCTTCCCAGGTGATGAAACCATCATTTTCATTTCTTATAGCACAATAATATTCCATTGTATTCATATACCATTACTTGTTCAGCCATTCCCCAGTTGATGGGCACCACTTCAGTTTCCAGTTCTTTGCTGCCACAAAAATAACTGCTATAAATATAGATGTGTGTATATATGTGTGTGTGTGTGTGTGTGTGTGTGTGTGTGTGTGTGTATACATATATATATATTTTAATATGAGTCCTTTACTCTTTATTTGCTATAGTTTATTTTAATGGCAAGTGACCTTTGAATCCTTTGGATTATTGTTAGCTGACAATAAGAATTTGTAGTCTTAGAAGTCCTTTTCTTCCCAATTAGTTTCTTATCACTTGGTTGAGAAATTAATTAACTATTATTCACTTGACTAATGAGTATATTTTAGATCTTTGTTCACAGAACTGCAATGAAAACTTAAAGCAAGACTTACTATAGAAACTATTATTTTAGACAATATAGTGACAAGTATTATTTTGTTTTTGGAATTTCATGCTGGCATTTTAAAACTAATACCTAAATGCCTAATCTCTTTAAGATGTGTTCCCTCTCATAATTGATATTTTAAATGATGTATTGATATTCATTTATTTATTTATTTGCTGTTAAAGGGACAAGCTTTGGAAGCTAAGCAGGAGTCTTTCCAAAGTCAAGAATCTGCAGTGATGATTGAACAAAAGTCTGCTCTATATGGACAATCCTATCAAGCCCAATCTGCAGTAATACAAGGAGGTTTCAGTAATCTTCAGGGACAACAGCAACCGTATAATTCAATGATGAATCAAATGAGCCAGCAGGGTAGCTTTCCACTACAGGGAATGCATCCCAGAGCTAACATGATGAGACCCCGAACAAATACACCAAAACAGCTTAGAATGCAACTCCAGCAGAGACTCCAGGGCCAGCAGGTATGTGGATGTGTTGATGGTGGGCAAAGTCACAGAGGTGGGGGTGGGGTGAGAGAATCCTGTCTTCATGGGAGCGAGAAATCAATATTTTGATTCTTTCATATAATTTGAATGGGATGTAAGTAAATGGTGATTATGCTAAGTAAATGCTAATTATGTGCCACAAATTGTGTATATTCCTTGCCCTTAAGATGTGTTTACCTCCTGTTGAGTGAAGACACATATAAAGGGGACCTGGAAAGTCAGGAGGTGGTGGGACATGCCTGCAGTGCAGGCTGTGAATGGTTGTGGAGACCTGGACCTGCTAAGATAGGAGAGACCCAAGAGTTGAATCCAGGTTACCAGTGGGCAGAACGCAGAGGCGATGGTCTGAATGGAAAATTATTCAGAGTTCCTTTTTTTTTTTTTTTTCTTGATGAGGCAGTCGGGGTTAAGTGACTTGCCCAGGGTCACATAGCTAAGAAGTGTCAAGTGTCTGAGGCTGGATTTAAACTTGGGTCCTCCTGACTGTAGGGCCCAGTGCTCTATCCACTGTGCCACCTAGCTGCTTCTGTTTGTAAATTTAGTAGAAGAATGATTCCTGTTTTACAGATGCGGGAACTGAAGTTGAGACTTAAAATGGACTCTTAGCTCCAAGTCCAGTGTTTCATATTAGATCAGGATCTCTCCCCATTTTATAAATTCACTATATTAACATCTTAGTTTAATTTTGATACTCTAAAAGTAAACATTTAGTTCCTTTAGCCCCATTATCTCCTAGTCTGTAAGGCTTTTGTAGTACAGCGGGAAGTACCCTGAAGTTGGGGATCCTGAGTGCGTATTTTGTGTTTGCTGCTTTTGCCTAAGAGCCAAGTTGCTTGAACTCTGGATTACTCAGTTTTCTCCTTTGCAAAGTGAGAGATTTGGGTTAACTATTCTTTAAGATTCCTTCCTGCTCTAAAACTGACTCTGAAATGCACAACAAAATGACTGAGAAAGACAAACCCATGGTGGCAGTTTTAATGAACTCTTAAGTCTATTCATGTGTCTGTTTAATAGGTGTTTATGTAAGTAGATCAGTTAGTTAGATCCTAGGATTTAGAACTGGAAAGGTCATTAGAAACCCATCTAATTAACTTTTTATGGATGAATGATCTTGGGCCCAGAGAGTTTAAATGACTATGTCACAAGCATTAAAAGGCAGAGTTGATATTGAACTTGGATCTTTTGATATTGAGTCCTGTGCTTCTTTCATTACAATATTCTTGGTGCTGTGTTCTGTTGGGCTCTAGGTCACTTAGTCTCAGTTAGTGGTTATAGTTTCGATGCAGACTTTAGACTTTCATTTCTTAAGGAGTTTGATAGTGGATTCATTGTCCTTTCTAATCCAGATCTTCTGTTCATATTTTGGGGGGCTCCAGTGTACACAATGGTGACCATTCTGACAACCTGACACCACAGTTCATCAACCATCTCAACTCCCAAAAACTATACCTTCACTCTACTTCATCTACATATAGGAATGACCATACCTTAGATCTTACTTGACCAATTCCTATTGTGTCTTATGATCTTGAACTCTACGCTTCTCTTCTTGCTGATCATAATCTCCTGTTTTTCCCTCTGTTTTTATGCTTTACTCTTCCTAAGTCTATTCTTTATCTTTACTGAAACATCCAGTCCCAGCTATCTCTCTTTGTTCTTCAGCTCTACCACTACTAATCTGCCTTTATTTTCTTCTTGCAAACATGATCTAATAGTTCACCGGTTCAGGTTTATACTTTTCTCCATCTTTGCATCCTTTTAACCCCTGGTCCACCACCATTCACCCCCTGCAGTTCTCACCCTGACATCATCATCTCCATCTGGCTTCTCTGTTAATCTATCTTCTGTCTTCCTTATTTGCTTATATATCTGACAACTGGTTCATTACAAATTAATTTAATCTCAAGTTGGCCCCTGTTGTTAAACAGTGAACTTTTTTTTTTAATTTTTTTTTCCATATGCTTTTGAGTTGAAAATTTTTTCTCCCTTTTTCTCCCCCCCCCAAGACGGCGCACAATCTGACATAGGCTTTACATTTACATACCCATTAAACATATTTTCACATTAGTGAAGTTGTAAGTAAAAATTAAAACCAATAGGAGGAACCATCAGAAAGATGAAACAAAATTCAACTTAAGGTAAAAATAAGTGAGAGCGATTCGACTTCATAGTTCTTTCTTTGGATGTGGACAGCATTTTCCATCACGAGGCCTCTGGAGAGGCCTTAGATCCTCATAATGCTGAGAAGGGTTCAGTTTAACATTCTTAGTCATTGTATAACGTGGCTGCTATTGTATACAAAGTCCTCTGGGTTCTGCTCACTTCACTCAGCATCAGACCATATAAGTCTTCCCAGGTTTTTCTGAAGTCAGCCTGTTCATCATTTCTTATAGAACAATAGTATTCCATTACATTCATATACCACGACGCGTTCAGCCATTCCCCAATTGATGGGCATCTTCTCTAAACTTTTTCTTATTACTTGATTATTTCACCCTCCTCTCAGGCATTGACTGAAGTCTGTTAAAAAAAGATCTTTTTTGATCTTTCTTATCATTTTTTGCAGTAGCTCAAAAGAAACATGAGATGTACAAATTTAGAGACATCTCCATCCCAAATGTTCATATGGGCTGTTTGTGCCCGACCTGTGGTAGAGCCTTCTGAGCTTGTACTGATCTGATCAGCTGTAGTTGGACACATTGTACATTGATTCTGACATAGTGATGTCATTTTGGCTGTCCTCAAATGCAGAGGAAAACAACCTTCCTCTTAAGCACTCAACTCTTTCCTCACCTTCATATCTCTTATCAAAAGTTTTTTGCTCCCTTTCCCCCAGCAATAGAACTTCTAGGGCTGTATACAAAAGAGATCGTAAAAATGAGAAAAGGACCCGCATGATTATATCAGAAGTGAGATTTGATCCACATGTACAAAAATATTTATAGCAGCTCTTTTTATGGTGGCAAAGAATTGGAAATTGAGGGGATGCTCATCAGTTGGGGGATGGCTGAACAGTTGTGGTATATGAATGTAATGGAATCCTATTGTGCTATAAGAAATGATGAGCAGGTGGACTTCAGAAAAACCTGGAAAGACTTGTATGGACTAATGCTGAGTGAAGTGAGCAGAACCAGGGGAATGCTATACACAGTAACAGCCACTCTGTGTGATGACTAACTTTGACAGACTTAGCTCTTCTCAGCAATGCAAGGATCCCCAAAAGTCTCGTGATGGAAAATGCTGTCCACATCCAGAGAAAGAACTATGGAGTTTGAATACAGATGGAAGCATAATATTTGCTCTTTTTTAAAATTCTGTTTTGTGTTGTTTCCTCTCTCTTGTGGTTTCTCCTGTTGGTTCTAATTCTTCCTTACAACATGACTAATGTGAAAATGTTTGATAAGAATGTATATGTAGAGCCTATATCAGATTGCATGCCGTCTTAGTGAGGGGGGTAAGGAGGAAGGAGGAGAAAAATTTAAATCTCAAAAGCTTAGGGAAGTGATTGTTGAAAACTAAAAATAAATGTAAAAATAAATGAATAAACTTTTCAGTTATTAAATTTAATAAAATTTAATAAATAATAAATAATTATAATTAATGTGAATATAATAAATATAAAATTTAGTGAATAGTAAATGATAAATAATAATAAAATTTCTTCATTTGAAAATTGCCTTTGACCCTTTATCTATTGGGGAATGGCTCTCAGTCTTATACATTTCAATCAGCTCCTTATATATCTTGGATATGAAACGTTTTTCAGAGAGACTTTCTACAAAGATTTTCCCTTCTGGTTATACCCATTTCTCTTTTAATTTTAACTATATTGGGTTTTTTATGCAAAAATGTTTAAATTTTATATACAAAAATTATCCATTTTATTTTCTGTGATCCACTCTGTCCCTAAACTTTATCCATCCATAGATCTCAAAGATATGTTTCTTCCTTGCCTTTAATCATGTTACCTTTTATGTCAGTTATGTTTGATACTCCCTTTTTCTTAAATCTACATTCATACAAACCATCTTCCATTGCTGAGAATGCACTTCCTTCTCCTCTCTGCTTCTCAGCTTCTCAGCCTTCTTCCCTTCTATCCATCCAACAAACTTGGTCTTCCTTCAAGGCTTAACTCAGGTACCACCCCCTCCATAAAGATTTCCCTGATGTCTCCTTCTAGCAATGTTTTATTTTATTTTTCTCTTTCTCAGTTTTTCTTATAGTGTATTTATATGTATGTCCTTGTGCTCCCAGGAGAATATAATGCTCCTTTGGGGCAGTAACTTTTGTTTTTGTCTTTCTTTTTGCAGCATCTACCAGAGTTTTATGCATCCAGGTGATTACAAGTGCTTGTTGAACTGAATCAAATTGAATTGATTTGCAAATCTGTATTCTAGAGAGCTCTATATTCCTGTGCATTAACTGCTTCCACACTGACAATTGGGCATTTTGGAAAGTTGTGTTCACTCATGAAGATTATCTTTTGAACACATTGTAACTGAATGTTACCAAATGTTACCTGGAAGAATGTTCTGTGTTTGTTGAATTGAATTAAGTTTGTCTATAATTTCATAATCCAGAGAACTTTATTTTCTTCCTCTGAATGCTCCTAGGCAGGCAATAGTCAGCATTTTGGGAATTTATTCACTTGTGTAGGGTGTCATTTAAAACTTATTGTTATTAAATGTTACCTGGAATAATGTCCCATTAATAGTAGTGCATTAAAGGTTAACCTAAGAAAGTTAATGCAGCTTCTGTTTCCAAAATTTCCAAAATCACAATCATAGAGATAATCTGCCTCAGTAAATCTTTTCTGATACTTTTTGATAATGCCCTTTAAGTTACAATTTCACATTCATCTTTTATTTGTTTTCCTAAGGTTCTCCTATTTTAAGCTTCATTTCTGCTGACCAAGGACTTTTGAAACTTAAATAAATTGAGCCTAAAGTATTTGCAAGTTTTGTTTATAGCTTTCAAGTTGGTGGTTTATCCAGTGAAGTGGAGAAGATCTGAGCATGTTGTTCCATTGTTCAATACTTCTGTCTTGAAGGCATATTCCCTTTGGTCTCTCAGTACTCTGTGTGTGCACTCTGACCTGTTTTTCTGTCTCCAGTTTCTGAACCAGAGTCGTCAGGCCCTTGAAATGAAAATGGAAACCCCTCCTGCTAGTGGGGCTACAGTGATGAGGCCTGTAATGCAGGCCCAAGTAAACTCTCAGGTGAGAAGACTCCTGATCTGTTTAGTTCAAGGAGCTCATGTGAATAATTGTTGAATAAATGCATTGTATCCTTTTGTTATTGAAGATCAGAGTTGGAAGGAACCTTGGAGGCCATTTAATGTAAAAATAATCCCCTGTATAACATAACTCCAGCTTACATACAGAATGTCCCAAAAGTCTTCATGCAGTTTAAAGCTATTAATGCTTATAAGCTGCACCAAGACTTTTGGGATCCCATACATGATGGTCTCTGCAGACTTTGAAGACAAACAGCACGGAGGGAACTCAGTACCTCTGAGCCAGCCTCTTCTACTTGAAGATACATTAAGTTGTTTCCTTATCTTATCCAGAAACATCCCTTTTTGCAGCTTTCTCTCATTGTTCCTATTTGTCTTCTGGGGCTGCTTCTTTTCTCCTGTGTTATTATTAGTCCTGGTTTAGCATAATTGAATATGGCTTGTTGTTGGTTTTTTGTTGTTGTTTTTGTTTTTAGGATCCAGTGTTCTTTTGAATGAAATACTAGCTAATCTAATAAAAAAAAATTAAATGTTTTGATAGCTTTTGTTTTTATATCATCTTTACTTCCCCACGATTTCTTTCCACTAATTTTCTTCCAAGAGCCATCCCTTAACTAGTCTGTTGCTATACACAGTGTTTGACACACACAGTCCCTTGTTTCTGCAGAGAAAGTCGGGTTAGGTATCTTATTTGGGGCCAAACTGGGTCATTATAATTTTGCAACATTCATTAGCACTTGCTATCTTTCCATTTACTTTGCTATCAATGTACATAGCTTTCCTCTTCTGCCTACATCATTTTCCATCAATTCATATAAGTCTTTCCATACTACTTGGTATTCATCACATTCATAGTTTCTTATGTCACAGTAATATTCCATTATATTCATGTATCATGATCTGTTTAGGCATTCCCTAATGAATAGGTAGCTACTTGGTTTATAGTTCTTTGTTATGCTGTAGATATGTTGATACAAATATTTGGTGCTTTCATTTTGTCATTGAGGTTCTTAAAGTATATGCTTATGTGATGTGTCTGGGTCAAAGGTTATGTTAAGAAATTAGTCAGTTTTTTAACATGATTGCAGATTGCTTTCCAAAGTGGTGGGACTAGTTAATAGGATCACCAACAAGGTCTCAGTGTGCTTGTTTTTCTATTATCCCTCCAACACTGACTGTTCCCACCTTTTGTAAGCTTTGCCAATTTGTTGTATGAGGCAAAACCTTAAAATTACTTGAGTTGTACTTTTCTTATTAGGAATTTAGAACATTCTTTTATGTGGTTGTCACTAGTTTCTAATTCTTTTGAGAACTTGTTTGTTAATATCCTTTGACTACTCATCTATCCAGTCTCATTTATTAGTAGTAGTGAGAACAGTGATAGGGAATGTCATTTCTTCCTATCTTTAGCCTTTGCCACATGGAGAGAGGTAGCATGTACATATTATACAAAAAAAGGAGTTGCAGAGAAAATACCATGCTATATTTTATTTTTAAGGAATGAGTTTGCTACCCCCAAACTTTCTGTTATATGGTTGCTTGAAGGTATTAAAACTTACTTTTCCCCTATTGTATACCTTATATAAATTGTGGCAGGACTTAGAGCAAACTGACAATAAAGGTTTGATTGCACCCTGCTGAGACAGCCTGTGAGGTTCCATGATGTCACTGAATTAACTTTTAGGTCCTTTGCTTTGGAAACACTTTCCTTTTGCTTTAAACAGTTGACAGCTTCTCATGGCCTATTTTAGAATGTTCACAAAGAACTTGAAGATCTTGGTCAGATTTTCTCTGCTTAGCTTACTGTCATGTACAATTCCACTGAAAACCCTCTCAGGATCCCTGCCCTCCACATGATTTGTATCTGTAATGCCTTTTGGGTTCTTGATCAGGATGAATTTAGTTTGCTCTTCATCTACATCTCTAATTTTTCTCCTGGTTAAGCAGCAAGGTTTTCTCAATGCCCAGATGGTAGCCCAGCGCAGCAGAGAGCTGATTAGTCACCACATCAGACAGCACCGGATGGCAATGATGATGCAGCAGCAGCAGCAGCAACAGACCCAGACCTTCAGCCCTCCCCCTAATGTGACTGCTTCAGCCGGCATGGATGGTGCTTTGACTGGGACCTCAATGCCACAAGCTCCTCCACAACAGTTTTCATACCCACCAAATTATGGTAAATTCTACAGAAGAAGACTTGTCTTCCTTAAAGGAACATCGTAGATTGCCTCAACGTGGTTCAGAGTATTGAAACAAAAACTAAACCAATATTTTTCACCATTGGTTTTAGGCAGATTGTTACCACGTTTACTTGACATATTTTCACTACATATCTTTTCTTCCCTCAGCCTAAGTTTTGAGAAAAAGATATAAAATTGTTTCCTTTGTACCCTTAGGGAACAGAATTAGTTCCATACTACTGAAGGCTTAGCTTTTAGTAAGACCTGTTAGAAGTATAAACTGTTATTAAATCCTGCCTGCTGACAGTAAATGAGTGCTTTTTGAACATTATTTACTTCTTATCAACATTTGGGTATAGGGAGGCTCAGTTATCTGGGAGTGGGAGCTGTTGGGGGAATGAGAAAATTTTTGGGAAAGAATATTGATATTCACCTAATAGGAAAAGTATACTCTGGTATATCCACTTGTCTCAAGCAGTAAATTGTCTCTTTACATATGTAAGTATATTCAGTAATATTAAATGTTTAGAAAGGAAATCAAGCTAATTTTGTTTTAAAAAATGTGACTAGTATGTTACTTATGATAGTTCTTGTGAGACTCAAGAGTATCTGCACAACACAGGGATAGATGAGCTGTAGCATAGCCCCTCTCTCTTCTAACTTTGCCTATGCTGTTCTTTAAAGGAATTACTGCAGTAATCTTATGGATTAACATTTGAATAATTTTTTTGCTTTTTTTAAAAAAAAGACCCTACAAGCGAAACCAGTAATTTGTTTTATTTTTCTTCATAAGGAATGAGCCAACAGTCAGATCCTGCCTTTAGCAGAGTAGCTAGTCCTCCCAGTGCAATGATGTCATCAAGAATTGGTGCCTCCCAGAACCCCATGATGCAGCACCCTCAGACTGCACCAATGTATCAGTCCCCGGAAATGAAGGGCTGGCCATCAGGAACCTTGTCCAGGAACAGGTAAACACCATATGTGTAGTAGTGAACCTCCAACACATTCAGCTACCATAGGTTTTATTAAGTTGTGTTTCATCAGTAATATTAGGTGACTTTAAAAATCTTTCACACTTAGGCTGTGAGTCTCAGCAAAATACTCTCTTTGTATTTTCCACTTAAGGGTATTTGCTCTGGTAAAGCTCTAAATGTGAGACCTTGTGTTTTTAACTTCAGAGAATGCTGTAATGATGTGTTTGGACCTGTTTTCTGTATCTGTTTTGAAAGCAAATATGGTTAATAGACATGGTAAATTAATGCTCTTCTGGAGGTGAAGATTCAGCAGGTTTTCTGGGTATTTGTCTTTAAATGTTCTCTTTGTAAGTACAGAGATAGTGACTTCACTGTCCGGGACTTCTTTGCATTCTCTTTTCTGTGTAGTGTTCACAACTAAATAAAAGGACATAGAAGGTAATGGTGCTTTCTGCTTTTCAGTTCATTTCCACAGCAGCAGTTTACCCCCCAGGGTAGCCCTGCTCCCTACAGTATGATGCACATGAATGGTAGCAGTGGCCACATCGGACAAATGAATATGAATTCTATGCCCATGTCTGGGATGCCCATGGGTCCTGATCAGGTACAGAATTCTTAATTCTTTTTCTTTAATCACTCTCTGGTGTTGTTAACTTGTTTTAGAATGATTCTAGAGGCAGTCTGTGTAGTGGCATCTTGGCTCTGTCCCTAATTAGTTTGTGACTGTGGGTCAGTCACTTCCTCCCTTTAGTCATTATTTTTCCTTGTAATATAAAAGAGTTGTACTTGGTGTCTTTGGAACCTGTCTACTCTTAGGGCCTATATTAAGTCAATTCCACCTTCAAACATCTGTGCCAAGGGCCCTCCTGTTTTTGATAATCTGTTCTTCTACTTTTCATATGGTGATGATTTGTATCAGAGGGCATATTCTTTTTTTTTTTTTTGCTAGGCTTCTATTTATTGATTTGAACCAATGAACTGAATTCAGTGAAAGCAAAGAATCATATGGACAAATTGAACATAAATGGACATATTACTATTTGCAAGTAAAAAGATGGCTGCTTTGAATTTTGCAAAACAGATGTTTTAACTCCTTTTCCTTGTGATTATTTGCAGAAATACTGCTGACACATGAAGTCCAGAACCTCCTGCTGAAAAGCACTGTACAAAAGTCTCTGCACTAGTATTTTCAGGAGGTAAAATAAGGGGTTACACATTGTTTGTTAGTGACATCTCACTTAAGGAAAGGACCTAGTTCCCCCAAATCTTCATTAAGGTATTCCAAGTAACTTCATTTGAACAGATCTGGGTCATGAGCTAAAATATTGTCTACCTGTTTTTCTGTATATTGTGGTATATTAAGCAATGGACATAAATATTTTTGGCATTCTGCCTCTAGAGATGTGAATCTGGCAATGGCATTTTAGTAAATATGGTAGACTCCCTGTGTGTTATTATTTCTTTCTGCCTTGCTATCCAAAGCCCTTTAAATGTAGGCAGGCCAAAGAAAGTGGAGAAGTTGTGGGATAGAAAAGTCTGGTTTCTCTAGTAGCAATGTCTGACACAGAATGTAGTTCCCAGCCTTGAGGCCTTTTTCCATTGGTGAACAGTCCTCTCTTAACCTCTTGTCCCCAGTTAATCAGAATGCTTGAGGTCATGTCCTCAACTTGATAAGGGTTTTGGACTCCCCACCACCATTGATGGTTATACCCTCTAATTCTTTTAGGATTACCACTAGCATCTAATATTCCACATTATGACTGATGACAAATGGCTTTGCAGAAAGGAAAATGGAAATCACAGTATTTAATTGCAATAGTGGCTAATATTTACTTGCTAATGTGCAGCCGAATGCACTTTATCTACAAAGTAATGGATTAATGCAATATTTTTGAGGTCTTATGGCGAGCTCTCATGTTCTCCGTCCGAGCTAATCCACCGGGCAGGAACTGTAAACTCACTCAAAAGGACTGGATAATGTCACACTTTGACTATATGGTAGAGCAATAATCCTTTTTGAAAATCAGTTTCAGAAAACCCAAGGCCGGATACTGCAGTCTGAATCAGAATTTTGCAGTCTGTTTCTGTGAATAGGTTTTTGTAAATACAATCGTTAAGATATTGTATTATGTGTACATATATATGACTTTTGCAGGTCACAAGAACTCATTTTTGCAGAGTTTGTGAAGCTAAATATTTAACAGTGTTGATTTCTGTAAGCTCAGCATAGTGAGGTAGAAAATAGAAGACATTTTTTAATTTAATGACCTGGGAGGGGGGTGGGGTGGGGGGATGGTGGCAGCCTTTAAGCTTCCCTCTCCTTTGGTCTTGGACACCTCACTCATTTCCATCTTGAAAAAAAAAAGCTTTCTAAAATGACGATTTGATTAGGGTTAGGCAGTTGTAATTGTTTTCTCCACCTGAACTAAGCACTTTGTTAATTTTTTTTTTGGTGGGGGGAGGGTATTATTTTAATTTTTAAAAATATAGTGTGATCCAACAAGAAAAGGAGCTCTCTGCCTTTTTCAGCTCTCCGTGAATTGTATGACAGCAATTCAGGGTATTTTTTTTTAAAATTTAAACACGTTGCCTTTTCAGTCAGGGAGTGGATGAATGACATAGGTTTTGTCATTGCTTTGAACTGATGTAAACAGCAGCCTGTTCATTACTAGGAGTTTGTGTTAATTTTCAATGTCGTCTTAGCCATTTTTTGTTAACACCATAGCTAGGATTGTTATTTTCTTTATGCCCCTGTGAACAAAGCTGGCTTTTCTGGTCAGCTCTAACCCTTTAGTGAATTACAACTTTGGTCTCTAATGTCAAGTCTTGATTATTCATATATCAGATATGACAACTACCCACTGGGTCTTGTTTTTGGCTATAGATAACAGCTCCAGTTGGTAGTCAGTGGAAGGGAAGGAAAGATACAACTTAAAACCATTTTATGCAGGTCACTTGTTATTTTAGTCCTAAATTTTAAACTTGAGTTTTGGCATTGTCAGTGGGTTTGTTATAATATTTCTGACATTCTTGTTTGCCATATTTACATGGGAGTTGGCAGTAAGTTAGTTTTCACCAAGTTCCTGAAAGTAAGTCTCTAGCAGTGCAAACATGAATTTCCAAAGCTGTTATTAAAATGGGAGTGGGAACAATTGCAATGCTAATATATGTCTAAAATTCTTTTAGAAGCTCTATGACTTAAAATCAGTGACAACCACCACACTCTCCTAAGGCTAATGTATGTGGGAGTAAGATGTAGGTTATTTTAATGGATCTCTTCTTATTCCCTCTCCATCCACCCCCCCCAACCAAAAACATAACACCCTACTCTCCCACAAACTAGATCCATATCTGAAGACAGTAGATTTATGAGCTTTAGAGAACTGCACTTTGAAGACCATCGACTTGCCTCATTTGCAGAGCTATATTTATAGTAGGGGAAGGGTAAGAAGTATTTTTATAGCACCTGCTTTATGCTAGGCACTGTGCTAAGTGCTTTTTACAAATATTATCTTGGGTAGGTGCCATTATTATCCCGACTTGACAGATGAGAAAACTAAGGCAGATAGAGGTTAAATGACTTGCCCAGGTTCACAAAGCTAGTCTGAGGCTGGATTTGAACTCAGGCCTTCCTGATTCCAGACCCAGTGCTTTACTCCCTGTGCCACCAGCTGCCTCTCTAGGGAAATCAAGTACTTTCTTACCACCCCTTAAAACATAGATTTTATTCTTGGGGTGTGTAAGTTTCCCTTGTTTAACTTATCTTTGTCTTTAACAAAGAGAATGGTGCTCTTACCTTTTTTGCTGTAAACACTGCACTCCCACCCCTTTGAGGTCTCTTCAGAACTGATTCCAAGGGTAGACTTACATGATCAGGCACTGAAAGGAAGGCAGCTCTCTTCTCCCTACTTTTTATATTCAGTATGAAACCTGCCAGACTCTTCAAACATTTTATACTTGTTCATTATGCCGGTGAAACCTGCAAATATTGATGGCTTTGTACATCCTGCCCTTTTTACTTTTTTTGAAAAATCTCTTGATATTTTTCTGACTCCTTCCTCTACTTTTCTGTGTCCTTTTTCTAAAATATAGTACCTGAAGGATGTACAAGAAATCCTAACGTCATCTAATTTTAGAATGTTGGATATTACCAGTATTTACTTTTTGCTGAATCCAAAGATATATTTTTTTTTATAAAGCTCAAAATGTGATGTAAAAGAAATAAATGTTCCTTCCTTTAAAAAAAAAAGAAATTGCATTGTTAATGATTTTCTCTTGACAATGCCATTTATGAATCATTTATCAGGACAGAAAGAAGTATAGAATACAAACAGCACTGCTTAGTACGTCAGTGTTTAATATCTAAGAGATGGGTTGGGGTGGGATTTTTTTTCCCCCAATTTAGTTCCACAGGAAAACACTTGTTAAGAAAATTCATTGATTTGGAAAGTGAGGCCATTTGAATGCTAGCAGTGGCCACTTTAACCTCCTGCAGGGAAGTCACTTTTACTACCTGTCTATCTGGTCTTCTTTTAGCCACAGAAGCTGCACACATGTGAGCTAGTTAAAAAAATTATAGCATCCCAGATATTTGCGTTGAACAGCAAGGGAGAGCTTTTTTTTTTCCCTGTTATAAAGCAAACCTTTTGAATGTTACATTTTGTAATGTGCAGGGGTTTTTTTCTTTCCTTTTTTTTTTTTGGTTAATATGTGGAATTTTAAAGACAGTGGAAATGATACAGCAATCATAAAATTGTATGTAATTCTGAGAGCAATATTTAAAAATTCTCAGGAGAAGGCTTACAGTATTGAGAATGAATTCAATTTAAATGTAGTTTACATTAAGTATTGCTTGAAATATCTGTATCTTTCTTTACACTGCAAAAAATCCAAACCCCATGGGATGATTTATAAGATGGCTGGGTTGTAAGCTATGACTGCTTTTCTGATTGTTATTTTGGATGTTAATGTCAATGTAAATAAAGGTTTCTATTTAAAGCTGGACCCTGACAATTTTACTCAGCACTTTTCATCCATGTTGGCTTGTTAAATAACTCATGGAATTCACACATCTGGTAAGAAGAAACCTTTTACTGAAAGGTGTGGTTGGTCTTTACACTCCCTTTTAGCTATGGCATTTAAGGACTCTAAAATGTAAGCAATGATAAATTTCTTTTCCTTCCATTCTTGTGTATAGCAATTAACTCATCAGAAAGCTAAAAAGGAGTATGACTGTAGATGCTAAGTCAGACATTTAAGAGATGGTACCTTTTAAACAGGAGTGGGGTAGCACCCTTACAATCTCAGACTGGATTATACTTTTCACTGTCTTTACAACCAAGGGAAAAGCTTTACAATTGTTCATTGGAACTGTGTCACTGGATCTGTTTCCAATATATCAAAAGAAATTCCAGGGTAAAATTTCCCCATCAGAAAGTCCCTCCATACTACTCACTGTATCTTCTAGAGTGTATGTATGATGAAATCCTCCTCCTTTCCTCCCCAAAAAAGTCCAAACAAAACCAAAACACAAAAACCAGATCCACCCCCCTCCCCCATACAATGGTTTGGGTTTGTGAACAATACAATACTCACACTAAAAATGTTTCTGTACAAATAAGATTTCATTAAAACTCAGGACATACATTAACTGCATTTTCTTTGCAGTGCTTTAAAAACGGTCAGTCCTGGAATCATGTGGTAACAAGGCAACATTTAAAGAAACGGTATCTGGGCATTCCACAATTTATTGACAAAAATCTTCACAACTTTAAGGAATTTCCTTTTGACTTGAACGTTATTGAATATTTATTTACACTGCCCATCTTGAAATTGGTAATTGATATGTAATAGGCTGGTCATACATATATACAATGAGCTAAAACAGCTTCCTCAGAGGAAACAAGAAACAAGGTGACTGTGTGTCCACTTCTTCCCAATGCTCTCCAGTCTCCTGTGACATCTTTATACTGGTTGTCTTCTACTTAGTGCTTACTCTGATTTTAAGCAAAAAGGAAAAAAAAAGTCCACTTTTCTAGGTGCAGTGTTTCTGTTTCGCTTGACTTGACAGAGCCTTCTTTCTCTGACTGTTATTATGCTTTATGAAGTAAGGGTGTTTGAAATGGAGTTTCACTGTAGTTTAAAAAATTGCTGTGGATTTTGCCCTTGGGGAAGTTTCCAATGTTGGATACCGTCTGACACTTCTAGGTTCTTTTTCCCTTTAGTGACTCAGTGTTAGTGGTGACTTCTTGGAATAAAAATGCTTTTTGTGCAGCTGGTGAGGTATATAGTCCAAAGCAAAAGCAGGTGTGCCAGTGGAGTTCTAAAAGGATCCCCGTTCTTTCTGGATGTCCTCTAGAATCCACTAGATCTCTTTATAGCATGTTAACAGTGGCATATTCTACCTACCTCAGCCCCAAAGTTTCTCCAGTACAACAGTGGAAGTCTTACTGAAATCATACACAGTATCTGTAAAAAGTTTGGCTTTCTGGCCAGTGGATGTCTTTCTTCTTTGAGAACCAGCTTTTGGAGCTTAGCCCTCCCATCCTTCCCATAGTTGTCCTCTGTTAAGGCAAAAAAAAAAAGTATCAGTGTCAGGATGCTATTGTTTGCAGATGTTGTTACTCTCAAAGTAACAAGTCTGGGTTTTCTTTAACTTGGGAAAGAGGGTGTTTGTTATGCACCAAAGACAGATGGGGGCATTTCTTTATATATGCTCCTAAAATGGTGATTTTATCTACATTACCAAATTGATTTTTTTTACTCTATCCTAACTTTTAGTCAATTAATACTTTTATAGTAACTACAGTCAGTTTTGCTATGATGTGTGTGTTCCCAAAAAGCACCTTAGTATTATAAAATTGTGCAATTAAAAACCATAGGGCACAAGGTTCAAGAACTTTGTTGGTGGTACATTAAAAAAAAAGATTGGAATCTAATAAAAGTAGCAGAGTTTTATACATGTTAAATAGTTAAGGAATACAAAAATACTACAATAAACAATGGCAGTGTCCATAGCACGTGGGCTGCTACTGCAAGGTGAACCAGTCCTTCTCAGCCCACAGCTCCTGTTGCACCATAAGACAGATAATCAATACGGTACACTCTACCTTAAAAAAGACCTGAAGTTTGCTTGTGGAAGTGGGGGTTGGAAAGGTTGCAACTTGTGAGTTATTGTGAAGTGGTGCAGTTTTCTGTGTTTTCTTGCTGTTTCTTGTGAGTGAAACAGCATAAACTAACTCAAAATACAGAGAACTAAAATAGTTTCTTCAGAGGGAAAAGAAACATGCTGATAACTGCAGAGTTAGACTCTAATATATATATATATAAAATATATATATACACACACACACACACATATATATGTGTGTGTATGTATATATCATATATATATGTGTGTATATGTATATATCATATATAATAACATATATACCCTAATATATTGAGTTGGAACAAATTCATGCTTTTGAAACAAGCATTATGGTAGAACTATTTATCATGATGGTATTAAAATCAAGGTGTTTAATTCCAATGTGTGTATAGGCCCATCAATATGGATACTCACAACCAAGAATGTTAAAGTCATTAGTGTTATTGTCCTGCCATTAATTGCCCATAGGATTCATTTAAATCCACTGTGTCATTTTAACATAGTAGATTCACATTAGAACTAAGCTGGGGAGGGAATCAACAAGCTTAAAGCTGTGTGTATCACTGCTGTTGGCAGGGCAGTAGACACTGCTATATCATATCTTTAGAGCCTCACACTTATGCTTCCTTTCATTTCATATTCAAATTCAGTTTCCACAAGGGAAACAGGTAGTTACATATAGCCTCCACTTTTAGGAAATACTGTGATCATATAAGGATCCCTGATTTCTTGGTACAACTTGGTAGGCTCTCTTTAAAACATTCACCTTGAAGCCACTTGTTTCTCTGAACTTGACTATGCAGTTATTCTTTGGATCAAAGGAACCATGGCCAAACCATATCTGAAGCCTTCCTAAATGAACACAGGGCCTGCCTGGGTTTGTACTCTGCTTGATATAGTTTTGGGGATCCAGGATTATTGCTTAAAAGCAATTTCTTTTGTTTTAAGAGGGGTGGGTGACAGAATGCTTCATTTCTTGTTTTGCTTAAAATAGTTTTTAAGAGACCTGGGATGGAGCTATTGTGAGTAAACAAAATGAAAGATACATTCTTTCTCTTGTACTACTGGAAGCTGAAAAATGGCATGAAAACAAGGAGGATTTGCAAAATGAAATAAATCACAATTACTGTTGCATTTGTAAAATGGCTTCTCAACTCACAGTGACTTAGAAGGTCTCTTCATATCGGGCCATTTTCGACGCTGAAACTGCCTATGTTTTCAATAAGTTAAAAAAGAGGGGGTAAAAAAGAGTTAATCACCAAGAAGAAAAGAGCCCAAACCACCCCAAAAAGGAATAAAAGGTGACAACAAGAAGTGAGTCATCCCAAATTTGGGGTTATGGCAGAGACATGCAAATCCCACAGAAGAAATTATTAGATTATTTCAAAATGGAGTTGGGAGAATATAATGGGAAGAAAAAACCTTTTCATTTATTTAAAATTTACAGAAAAAGTGAAAGTACCTGTACTGCTCATAGCTTCCCCCATCTTTAAGTCCTAAATGAGGGGAAAATAAAGAGATTATCAGTGGATAGCCTGGAAAGGTAAAGAAGGTTCACAGATTGGAAATAATTATCAAACTGCTGTCAAAGGATTTCTGTCTTCTACTTGTATTGGTAACTGGTGGCATTTGCTGGTTCAGGTGACTAATTGGAAACCCGTCCTCATATTTAGAGTTTGAAAGGACTGTAGTGATAATCTAGGTCAAATCTCTCATTTTACAGAGGAGAATAAATGTCACTGGGCAGGATTATACACCATTGCCCCAGATGGCCAAATACTAGCTTTAGACACAGAGTCTACCACAGAACTTGAGCAGAATTTGGTTCATCTTACTATTCCCAAATATGAGTAGAAATTTCCTATTGCAGCTAGATATCCATTTCCCTTGGTTCCAAGATTAGTAGTCTAGTTTTAAAAAATCTTGTAATTCCAATTGTAAGGTCAAGCATTCAACTCATTTGGGGAGGCAATGGATTCTACCTAATTAGAATCAAACTCCCTGACAAATGCTTCCTTACTATGGTTAGCCCAAGGACCAGATAATACCGTCTTCCTATTCTAATGCAGGTTTTAGAGAACAGACGTTGCCTCAGACAGAGGTTTTGTAACTATTTCTGGTTAGAATTCTCACTGCACCAGGGCTGCCGTTCACCATCTGATTTTTCTTAACACAGTGAAGGAATAGTGGGATGTTATCTTCAATCTCTGTAACTTTAAAGTTTTTTCTCCCCTCACTCTGCTCTTTCTCATGGCATTTCATTTGAGGACTATTCTGGAATGGGGAAGCAGGCCTCTTTCAGTTTTGCTTCCTTTTTCATGAGTTGCATCTTGAGAAAAGGCTGATTAAGGATGGTCTGGCAATTAAATTGCTTTTATTTAGCCAAATGATTCTCTCTAGCCATCCCCCCCCCAAAAAAAAAACATTAATAAAATTTTATATTGCACTTTCCAAGTCATACTGTCCAGGAGACTACTACTACAATTTTAAAGTATGAACCTGATCACTCAAATACATCATCACCTCGAGGCAGGTCTTAAGGTTCCCCAGATACTCTTGTTTGTACAGCTGGGGACAAGTATAGGCAATTGGAATTGAGGGAGGAGACGAGGCAGGGTCCTTACCCAGGTCCACATTTCGAGTCCTGGGGTTGCACTGTTTGTACCCCTTGCAGCTCCGGAGCTCCATTAGCTGTACATGCAGTTGATTGAGAATATCTCGATCCAGTGTATTCACTGCATTAATCAGCTGGTGATTATAAGAAAAGTAAGTTGTTAGAAAAAAAATTTTTTTAGGCTATCCAGCTCCATATTATGGAAACATTTTCTTTCATTGTCTTGTGTCCACCCTAACCGACTTAAATCGTTAAGAAGTGTTCTGTCAATCTTTTATTGGCTGTCATTGTGGTATAAATGTAAAAGGTGCTGGGTTTGAATGTGGACTGTGCCAGTAGCTGTGTGACCATGAGGGAAAATGATACTTGCCCAACTTACTTGAAAAGGGTTATGGGGTATTGAAGGGGAAACAATTTGTGAACCTTAAAACAACTACAGCAATGTGAACATTAGTATTATTATTACATTATTCATTGCATCCACTTGACCAAGTTGGGTTCCAAGTACTAGCAGTACATTTGTGAGCATTGTAGTTTAACCTTCCATCCGGCCTTTTAATATGTGGAAGCAACCTTTTGCACTTCTTAAGTTTCTATTTTGGAAGACAGCTGTATGCACTCAGTGAACAGAGGGAACATGGCAAATGGGGAGAGGGGGAGAGGAAGGGAGAGGGAGAGGAGAGGGAGAGGGGAGAGAGAGAGAGAGAGAGAGAGAGAGAGAGAGAGAGAGAGAGAGAGAGAGAGAGAGAGAGCGAGAGCGAGCACTTCAGAGTCAGAAAAGTTGGGTTCAAGTCCCACCCTTGACACTGCCTAATTGCGTGGTCTGGCCAAGTCTCTTAACCTCTCAGTGCCCTCTCAGACAACTGACCCTGATCTGCAAAGCCTCTCCTTGCGAATTCCCTACACCTGTGATCCCCAAACAAACAAGTGACCAGAATTAGTGTCAAGTCAGAGGAGCATAGACCTCTTGCTGGTCATCTGGACCTCAGAAGACATCTAACTCATTCCTCTCATTTGATAGTAGAGGAAATCGAGGCCCAGAGAGAAGTAACTTGGAGCACTCAGGTCCCACATTTGTGAAGTTGGAATTAGACTCTCCCAGTTCTGAAGAACCTTACAGGGTATCTAGTCCAAGCTGAATCTGTAGAATATATCTGACAAGTACTCCTTAAGCCTTGGTTTAAAGACCTCCTGGGAGGGAAACTTAGTACCTTCCAAGGTAACCCATGTCACTTCTGGAGATTGCTAATTGTTAGAAAATTTTTCATCACAGCAAATCTAAATTGACTTTTGCAACTTCCGTCCATTGTTCCTACCTAATTTTTCCCTGAGGTGCCAGGAAAGTGCCTTCCCTCTTCCATGTGACAGCCCCTCAAGCCCTTGAAGACAGTAGTTGTTATGTATGCCCAGTATCCTCCAGGCCAAACTCCCCACCTCTCTCCTGGTCACTCTCATATTTAGTAGGATACCTGCCTACTGAGAGGAGTAGTCCATTCCACTTTTAGATTACTCTAAAGGATAGGAAACTTCCTTAGACACCTCTGCCTCCTGATGGATACTGTTTACATATGGCATGGACTGCAAGTCCTTCACCTGCTTGTTTCCTCTTTCTTTGGACACACTCCAGCTTATCAGTGACCTTTCTAATGTGTGGCACTCAGAACTGAACATGTCGTAGTTGTGATTGTACCAGGGTAGTTTACAGTGGAACTGCAGATTCCCTAGTCCTTCATGTTAATGAAACCTAGGACACTCATGACCGAGACTGCAATATGCTAAAACTCCCAGACCTTTTCAGATGAACTGTGAACTGCCCTCCAGACATTTGAGTGGCATTTCTCCCCATTACCTAACTCCCAAGTTTGTGAAATTAATTTCTGAGCCCAAGATAGTGATAAATGTCATCTTATCAGAGTTGGCCTATCAAAGGTTTTTCAGTTCTGATTCAGTCTTTCTTGGAACTTTGAGCGTCTGACTCTGAGCATATAGGAACACTGGGCTTCGGATTGCTAAACATTCACTAGCCTAGATTCAGACTCACCACACTACTTCCCAGCCATCTTCTTTCATTCCATGACACCAACTCTACCTCTGAAATCAGTAATAAAACCAGCGCCACTCATCTTTGCTTCTTAACTTTCTTTAAAGTGTCATTTCAAGTGCCACCTCCTAGGATAAACTTGCCCTGACCTCACCTAGTTGAAAATATGCTCTCCCCCCTCAAATCGCATTTAGTTTCTCTGTTGAATGTCATATCCTCTGAGTAGAATGTAACATATACACCCATCTCCCCCTGCCCTGACTAGATACTCCATTTTGTTTCTACATTGCCAACATATCATGTACATTGTATGTGATTAATACATGCTTGCTGAATTAATCCAGAAATTTAATACACATTCAGTTCATGCCTATCCAAGTCACTGATAAAGAATGTTAAACTGCACAGATGTCTTGGAACCCTCCAAAATGACCATCAGCCATTTGGGTGACTCCTTTTGGAATGACCTCCTTAGCTACTGGAGTTGACTGTACAACGTAGGTTTCATCACCCAGGTGCCTTGTGTTTGAACCCTTCACTGGAAAGTTGAAGCCCAGTTCTCTTGCCCCTGCAGCATCATGATGCTTCCTACTGAAAACTACTTAATTAAAATAGATGGGATTGATAGGACTTAACATAGTGAATCCCATACCTGGTAGGGATCAGTGTTGAGATCAAAATATTCCAGGAAGCCTGTAGCAAATTCACAGAACAGGAAGTTGTGTGTCTCATTGACTGTCCTCATGCACCAGTATGTGTTGTTGTTGGCACTGGTACAGGCACAGAAAGGCCCCACTGCAACCAAAAAAAAAAATTAGTCATGTGGTGAGAAGCACGAGCCATTCTGCAAGAGGGGAAGGGCAGGGGGACAGCCCACTTGGTCCTCAAGGACTCTGACCCAGGAATGACAACTTTGTGAGCCGAATCCTTACACCCGGGGCATAAAATAAAATGTAACATAAAAGGTTTCCTTTAGATTTTGTCCTTGGGCATGCTACCAGCCTAGAGATCACTAAGGTATGGAACCTTCACTGGATAACTGCAATGGAAACGATTTCTCTCCCCTCTTTGTTGCCACTTTGTCCTTTAGATAGGCCAGGTTTTGTGTGGTAAAAAGGAATAAGTCTGAAGATTTAGACTACGTCCAGGTCCTCAGGTCTGCACTCTTAGCTGACCTGGGGCAAGTCATTTCTCCCTCTCTGTACCAGTTCCCTTCAGATGTTAAATAGGGATAATAATCACATCCTCTATCTCCTTTCATCCTCCTCTTCTCCCTCTGTTGGATGTTGTGGCTGGGAGAAACTATTCCTTGCCCAAGATGATACAATAAATGACTGAGTGGAGCCTTGGAAACTGGGTCTTTGAACTGTAAGCCCAGGGTGCTTTCTGTTACTTCACACAGTTACAAGGAACAAGCTTCAATCACACATTTGAAAATAGGGAGCAAGCTTTAAGAAATATTAGGGGGGAAAAGTTATTACACCAAGGACTCGGGTCATACTGGGTGCTAATGGCAGTTGGGGGTTAGCACCCTCTGGGCTCACTTACGGGTCCACAACGGAGCTGTCTGCCAGTGCTGGTTGTCGTGGGTGAAGCAGGTAAGTCCAGGCATGCTGCAGGTGTCATTGTTCTTCAGTCTCTTCAGCAGCTTGCGGAGTTTCTTCTTTCTTTTCTGTTCTCTCAGCAACCATACCTTGTCTTTCTCCTGCATGGCTTTCCTGGGTTCAGGTGCCCCATGGGGGATGGGGAGATGGAGAGGGAAAGGAAGATGAGAGAGAAATCCAAGGTACTGCCTACCATTCAGCACAATGCAGTCTCCCCACAAAAGACCCTTTTCTGACTTTGAGGTGGCATTGGTGGCCACCCAGAGCAGACTTGGATCCTGACTATAGCTGTCTTGTGTCTTGGGACACTTGCTACCATAGGATCTCAGAGCTAGAAGGAATCATTTTGTTCACTCCACACCTGAATTGGATTCCTTTGTACAGGAGTGGGTCAAACTCAAATAGAAAAAGGTGGGGAGGCACAGATGTGACTGTCCCTGAGGTTGCATACTGACTTAGAACATTATCTATGTTCTATTGTAGTTTTATTTATTTTGTTAAATATTTCCCAATTCCGTTTTAATGTGGTTTCCAGTGCTACTCAGGAGTGTGAGGCTTTCATGCCTTGACACCTCTGTCTTCATCTGACAAGTGGTCATTCAGAGACCTTTCTGTACAGGGGAGCCAGCTAATTCTGTGAGGTAGGGATTATACAAGTATATCCCCATTTTATAGATGAAGAAATTCAAGTTCAGAAAAGTTAGATGCTTTGCCTAGTAGGTGTCAGCCCAGGCGGCCTATTCCACTTCTGGATTAGCTCCAATTGGAGATCACAGGTGAAAGTATTGTGGGAATCATCTGGCCTTCTTCTGACAGAAGAAGAAACTCAGTCCTAGAAAGGGACTGATTTAAAGTGACAGAAAAGAACTAGGATTAGAATCACCCAGTTCCTACCATTCTCAGCTACAGTTGGCATTTGAAAGAACCCAAATAGAATGCCCGCCTTCCCCACTCAATCCCATCCTCAGACTTATGTCAGCACATGCCTTTTTCTTCCTTTTCCACGAGTGCTTAACATTTTAGAAAGTTGCATCCATTTTTCAGTCAACTAAAAGGTGACCGACTACAGATGCCTTTTATGGGCCCGTGAGGGAAATCCTGAACTTGAGTTGGAAGGGACGCTAGAGAGCGTCCAGTCTCTCTGTGTGTCCCAATAATGGGGTTTTCTTTTGAGATGCACCCTTATGGAATGTAGGGTAGGAAACATCATGGGATGCTATTTAAGAAGGAATTGAGGTCATGACCTCTTTTTTTTTTTTTAAAGAAATAAGGTAGGGCTAGAATGGATGCCTCCTGTTGAATCCTCCCCATCCCCATCCCCTTCCAACTCCCTAGCCAAGGAAACCAGCTTGGAATTCTCCCTATCTCTCAGATGCAGTAGGTGTGGGTCCTGAAGTGTGTCTCAGAGCCAGCTGCCACTTACTTGAAAGGATGCAGCATGGAGCTTTTGTGCTTGACTCTGCCCTTGTGTTTAGCCTGGTAGCTGGAAAACAGAATTTGTACTTAGAAGCTGCTCCCCTTAACAGCGTACCATATCCCATTGTCCACCCACCCCATGTTTTTTCCTAGGCTGGGTCAGCCTTTGGACCCAACAACCCATGTATATATCTGTGTATCAGGTATATACTGGAATATCATCTCAAAGTCTAATCCAGCCCAACACGTCACTAGCAAGCCTTTTATCAAAGCCCTTTTGTGAAAGGGAATGCATGAACTCTGAAGCATTTTGGGGTAGCTCTAATTGTTAAGAAGATTTTCTTTATCTCAAGGCAAGCCCAAGCTTGTCTCTTTGTAGTGGCCACCCATTCCTCCCATTTCTGTTCCCTGGTGCCCAGATAAACAAGTCTATTCCATATGACACCCCTTCAAAAAGCCTGAAGCAGCCAGCAAGTGCTCTTTGAGGCTTTCTTCTCCAGCCTAAACCAACTCCTGTTCATCTGGTGGTTGACCTTTATACATGCCGCACTTGCAGCCCATCACTATCCCATTTGCCTTCTGGACACTTTCCAGTTTATCAGTGTCTTTCCCCGTATGTTGTTGACCCTAGGAACACAACGATCTAGATGTTTCTGGCTGGGGCAGAGAGTACTGGGAGGCGGGAGTGTCTTCTGCTTGGACATTATGCCTCTTTAATTTTCATTTGATTGACACGTTCAATACTGACTTATATTGAGCTTGCAGTCACTAAAAAAGAAACCAACATCTCTGTTCAACAATTTGTAGAGCCACGCTTCTCTCTCCTGCCCCCACCCCAATCTTGGACCCAAGATTATTAAATCATTAAACTTCATCTAATTAGATTCAGCCGAATAATCTAGCCTAACAATATCTCTGAGTCCTGATCTGCGTTATCCAGCGCCTTAGCTATCCTTCCTCCAGCTTTGTGTCATTTGTAAGTTTGATAAGCAGGCCATCTCTGCCTTTATCCGAGTCAATGAGTAATCAGTCAGATAGCATCGGGCTACGCACGGATCCCTGGGGGCCTTCCATTGGAGACCTCCTTTGAGGATAGGATATGATAGGATAGGATATGGAACCATTAATGACTGCCTTTTGGATCTCGCCATTCACTAGGACAGATGGATGGTTCTACATACAATACCAGTGTATTCACTAAATGGCAATTCTCCCCACAATCCCCAGGAGTTTCTCTATATCTGATTAAAAAAACAAACCCAAACATTCCTGTCCAGGTTTCACAGAAATAATAGTAAATTTCAGCTCTAGTTATCTACAATCAGCGTTATATGTATAGGGGAACTCTTTAAAAGGAAAAAGCAAGCCATGGCCTAAGTGGAAAGTACACTAGCCCAGTCAGTTATCAGAGACTGGGACTCTAGTCTGGGCTCTCTTACTAGCTGATAGGAGCTATTTCCCCTGGCAGACGTCAGCCTTCTAATTTAAGATTCCTTCTAGGTTCCCAGTAGTGTCTTTCCTATGATAGAACTGAGGTGATGATGACCTCTAGTGGTGCTGATCATATATTGCAAAGTCATAACCAGCTTCTGGGTGGAAGATAGATACATCATAAGAACAGCTGAAAGGTCACTTAGGCCCAAATATCCAATAACTCATGTATTGATACCATGTTTTACGACTCACAAAGGACTTTCCTCAAAACCACTCAGTGAGGCAGACATTTGTTGAGGCTAGATAGGGTTCATCAGGGACAAGGCCCCACGTTTGGGTGCTGTCCTCCTGGGGGGGGATGGGTGATGACAGCTGTAGCCTATGCCCACGTATTGTGGCAGTCAAGGCAGGGAACCTGTGGTGCTAGGTCAGACAGCGTGAATTTAACCCCAAGACAGATGGCTATCTTATGTAGGCAAAGGTGTGCAGAGAGGACTTTTTCCAGACCTCCTTTCCAAGCTCAGATCACTTTGCATAGTGACTTGAATCTGAGGCTTTGGGGGCCAATTTCTCAAATTCACATTCACCTAAGCTAGCAACTCTTGTCACAGGCCAGTCAGCTATGTTCTTCTAGATCAAATCGTCCCCAAAGGTTGTCTTCCTTAAGCTATCTGCTTCTGATAAGGTGGAACCTGGGGTACTGTTTGGGGGTGCTGTTAAGGTTGCTCAGAAGGAATCACGAATCTGGTAGGAGAAGGCCCCTATGTTGAGGACTGTTAATTGCCTGGGAAACCTTTATCCTGCCCTATCAAGTGAGTGCAGGGGCCAGCCCCTAACTAAAAGGGAGAGGCGTTCTTAACTTGGGCATTCAAAAAACTGACCCCCCTTGTTTCCAGACAGGGCTGCCTCTGACAGTATTTATGACTTCAAAGTACGTTGCCTGCCCTTCCCTTGACATCCTGCTGAAGTGTCCAATAGCTTCAAAGCCCATGATGCCTCAAGACCACCCAGCTGCCTCTTACCTCATCTTATTGCAGTCACATTCTTCGGGTCTCTTCTTCTTCAGATGACCTCGAACTTCTCGAAGATTCTTAATCTTGTTTTGGAGTGTTTCAATCTGAGGAAAGGCAAGACCATTGGAGACCAGAGACCCACCAACCTCTGAGGCTGATGCCTTCTACACAGAGCTCCTTAGCCATGGACCTCAGCAGTCCCTCCACTGTAGCACACAAAAATGGACATTTTTTAAAGATAGCTTCAAAGTTAGATTTCTGCTTAGGGTTGGGCAAAAGGAGTTAGCTCCCATAGGTCCCCAGTGCGAATGGAGAGGGGGCTTTTTCATTGTTCCCTACACTATTGATCAAGGACGTCAAGCTGTTGATATCCTTGGCCACAACTGTGAAAGGTGCTGGGCATCTCCAGAGGTCACTTCATCCTTCTTCCTAACTTTAAGAAGGACAAGACCAGAGGTGAGGATTTAAGAATTCTTAGAGATGGTAAGCTGTCCCACCTCCCAATCATACTTAAGGAATGTCAATGCAAAAAGGAATCATAGAGATTGAGTCCAGTGCCTTCATATGATAGAGGAAGAAACTGAAGCCCAGAGAGGAGTAAGTTCCCTGCCCACAGTCATACACCAGTATGTGTTGGGGCTGAGATCTGAACTCAAACCTTATGACTCCAAGTCTAATGTTCTTTAGCTGGTAAAATGATTTTTCTTAAGTGCAAATCGATTTTACTCTCCTATTCAATAAATTCCAGGGGCTCCCTATTGCCTCCCTGTATAAAAAAATACACTACTCTGACTTTTAACATCCCTTCCCCACGTTTACCCTGTGGTATATTTCTAGCCTCCCCTTCCACACTATTGTGCTAGCCAGCTACTGGTCTCTCCTCACTCCATTCCATCCTCCCCACTCAGTTATGAGATTGATTTTCCTCATGTACAAGTCTGACCATGCCACCTCCCTATCCGGTACACATCAGGCCTCCTATTGCTTGCAGGATAAAGTATGAAAATCCAGTTTGGCTCTCTATTATCCGGCCCCATCCAACCTTTCTTATACCTTCACCTCCCCACCTTCTTGTGCTGTGCAGTCCAGTGACACTGGCCTCCTTGCCATCCTCAGAGACCCCATCTCCCACTCTGGGCATTTTCACTGGCCTGGAATGCTCCACCTTTCTTACATCTACCTTCTGGTTTCCTTGGCTTCCATTAAATCTCAGCTAAAATTCTACTTTCTGCAAGAAGGCTTTCCTGATCCTCCTCAATGCTAGGGCCTTCCCTCTGAGACTACTTTGTATGCATTTTTGCTTTGTACTTAGCTGTTTACATGGTGTCTTCTCCCATGAGACTGTGAGCTCCTGGAGCCCAGGGACTGTTTTTGTTTTTTTCCCCTTTCTTTCTATCTCCAGTACTCAGCTTGGTGAAAAGATGCTAAATAAATGCTGACTGAGTCTAATTAGGCTTTTCTCTGTTCTTCATGCGCAGTACTCCACCTCTATCCCTCCCCAGCCCTGGCCCCCCCTTTGCCCAAAGTGTACTTCCTCCCCACCTGTGCTTCGTGGAATTCATTTCTTCCTTCCAGACTCAGCTCTCCAGCACCACGTTCTACCTGAAACCTTTTCTAATCCGTCCAACTGCTATTGCCCTTCCTCCTTAACTTTATTTTTATATTTCTTTTGCATTTATTCCATATATATATTCTGTATATGTACTTGTCTTCCCTGACAGAATTCTCTGTTCTTTGAGAAGTTTCATTTTTGGTCTTTGTAGCCTGAGTTCCTGGCATATAATTGGTGCTTAGTAAATATTTATTGATTGAATAGGTGGTTACTACACCATGTGACCTTTTTCTCTTTATTTCTCTCAAGGCAGCTAGGTGACTCAGTGGATGGAGCACCAGGGCTGGAGTCAGAAAGGCCTGAATTCAAATATGACCTCAGACATTTATTAGCTCTCTGACCCTGGGCAATTCAGTTTCCTCAAATATAAAATGGGATAATAGCACCTACCTCACCATGAGGTAATATTGTAATGCGCTTAGCATAATGCTGGGTGCATAACAAATACTTGTCCTCCTCACCCACCCCCAATCCTATTCTTTACAAACCTCCATTTCTCCCTCCTACCACCCTCCCCAACTAGTGACTCTTTGCAGAAAAGTGTGCCCATTTCCTCCTTTTTAGGTCTGACGATCCTCCAAGAGTGACCCTTCCATCATGCCATTCTCTGTTGTCCAAGGATAGCCTTGGTCCTGCTTTGGCAGAAGGTGCCTTGATGACTGAGCCTAGGGGCCACTCACCTCATGGTCAATGTGTAGCTTGTGGTCTTTCCAGGCCTGCAGTGACTTGTACAGGTCTAGGTCACATTGGACAGTGTCATTTTCCAGGATGTAGCACCTGTCCAAGTTGGGTGGAGGAAAGAGACAATATCACTGAACAGAGACCATCCTACCTAGGGACTTGCACATTTAAAAGCTTCTGATGAGCACTCGGTTCTCTGCGTGCATGGAGCCAGTCCCCCGCCCACCTCCCCAACTCTCCACATAGCCCTGATTCCAGGGGTGCTCAGCCTCCTTCCATCGCTCCCTATTCCAGAGAAGCTGCAGAGCCAGCGCTGGTTGGGGCTGTCTTGGAAGCAGCCTCACCTGTGGGTTACTTTGATGAGGTTGGGGGCCATGTACTCCTGAAGGTCACCAGTGCCGCTGAACTCGCTGCCATCATCCTTGTCCTCCTGGTCTTCAGGGGCCCCTCCGCTCTCCAGCCTGTGCCGCTTGGTGACATTCCTAGCCTGTAGTCCCATGCTGTAAAGCTCCCCATCCAACTCGATAGACACAGAACGGATCGAGCGGTTCCGGATATAGCTGGCCTTGTATTCTGCAAAGTGAATGTGTCTCTGCAGTCCCTCTCAGGACTGGTCTATTCATCCTCTTCCCTCCCTCCTGTGTTGGAAACCTCCATCATCTTTTTAGCTCCTTACATTTTCTCGTTTTACAGAGAAGGAAACTGACACCCAGAGGAGTTACTAAGTCAGAGCGCCTGGATTTAAAACTAGGTCCAATCTAATGCCCTCTTTGTCATGTCAGTTGGGTCATTTGCCCCTCCACATTTTCTAGCTTACTCCTCTTCCCTCCAAGTCTGCCTCATCCTAAGGCCAACGAGATTAGGTAAGGCAGCATGCCTTCCAACTGCTAACAGTCAGACCTTCTCTCTTTTTCCCTTAGAAAATAGGGTTGAGTTTAAAAATAGCAGTGACAAAAGTAGAAACCGAACCCCACAACCATAAAATTTGGGGGGGATCTTGAAACTCATTAAGTTCAGCGAATCTGTATTGCAAAAGAAGTGCCTGGGGCCCAGACAGAGGGAGTGCCTGCTCCGAGCCCCCTTTCTTTAGGGCAGCCTTTTTTCTGGTCCTCCCAGCTGCTGATTCCTACCCCTTTCAGGTTCCCTACCACCTGGCTCCATATTTATCTTGCAGATACCCAATTCTTGATATGCTATATTTTCCCATTAGAATATGTGTTTCTTGAGGACAGGGACTAAGTACATCCCTGGTGCTTAATAAATGCTTGTTGACTGATGCACTGTTCAGAGGCCCCCAACAAGCCAGTGACTGAGCTGAGCACAGAATCCAGGCCTCCTGACTGCCAGTTCCATAGAGTCTTTTTTTTTTTCTTTTTGGGGAGGTGATTGGGGTTAAATGACTTGCCCAGGGTCACACAGCTAGTAAGTGTTAAGTGTCTGGGGCTGGATTTGAACTCAGGTCCTCCTGACTTCTGGCCAGAGCTCTATTCACTGTGCCACCTAGCTGACCCCCCCCCCCCACCATATATTCTTTCTTGACAACCAGTTGGACAGAAGGTAGGCCATGTTGTTCACTTTCTTGTCCCTCATTCCCCTAAATTTGTGAAGGCCAGTGACCACCTCCTTCTTTTTGCATGAAGTTGGCCTATAGGAGGTAGGGGGTGGGGAGGAGGCTTAAGAAATACTTCGGAAGAAAACCTACGAAGATGATTAAAAAAAAAAAATCTGTGCCCTTCCTGTGTCCTCTTCTCCGAACTCCTCTGGCCTGGGATGGGAACTACCCCAGGGAGTTTTGTGTCTTGTCTATAGGGGTTAATGAAAAGTGAGATAAATGGATAAAGAAATTCTTATTAAGTATTTCTTATGTGCAAACAAGTACAAAGAAGAGACAGTCTCTTCCTTTAAGGATTATATATTTTTTTATATGCATCATCATATCAAGTTTATTATTCCAATGGCACTAATACATTTACAGATGTTCATGATGACAATCACACCGCACAAAATTTTCTTGCCTTCTAGTTCCTGGCCAACTAGTATCTCCTTAACTTTTCCCTCACCCTTCTAGAAGATCTCACTACAGGCCATTTACCCAAGCACAACCTCTTCAGGCACTCATCTGCCATCTGGGGGGGGGGCACTGTGTTTCCCTTTGAAAAACGAAAAAAAAGTTAGGTACCTATCTCAACCCACCCCCATGGCCAAATATACCCTACAAAGGAGACACTTTTTCTGCCTCTTTGAAGACTTGAATAAATATGGAAACAGGCAACTCAACTTACATCAAGTGGAAATGTCCCAAGATATGGTACCACGCAGGCCCTAAATGTGTCATGTGCAACACAGAAAACTAAAAGGCCGAATATCAACGTGTTTTGAAAGTCTCAAGTTGCTATGAACTAATTAAGTACATGCACAGGGATGTCACTGCAGTGTTAACAATGTGCTGCGTTGGTGTTATGCTAGAGCCCAACAGGAGCTTGAACTGATGCTGGAAAGAGCTTTTTCAATTTGGCCAGGAAGTTTTCCAGGGCTGGGATGCCTTCCTTCAGCCCTTTCCATTTGCGGGTCTCTGCCACAGTCTGACAAGGGTGGCTAGTGTTGTCAAAGGGGTCTCCAGGCAGGATCGGCCAATGGATCATATATTTTGAGAGAGGGCTAGGGGATGGTGGCCTGGGAAAGCTGTTTTGGTTTGGAAAGTCATGGTAAATGGAGCCCTAGGGTGATCAACCGGTACACCCTTTCCAGAAATAATGGTAGGGTTGATTTAATTACTATTTCCAGAGTTGCCAAGAAATGGAAAGGTAGAGGTGGGAAGGAAGAATGAGGTATTGCAAGAAGACGGCATGGGGCCAGATAAATGTTGTGAGCTCTCAGTGACTTTGAAGCACAGCTCCAGGGAAGGAGCCAGCTGAGGGGGCGGAATACAATGAATTCAGACCCAGACTCCTCCAGCCTCTGAGCTGCCCCCTCTGCTCACCCCACAGTTCTTTTACTTCGCTGTCCCCTGCCACCAAGTCCCTGAAGGAGCCCTCATTCACAGGGGGTCTGGTGATGATGAGTCATATACATAAAAAAGTTAATGGCTTATTATGAACCCATAAACCCTGGCTCTGATAGGAACAAAGACCAGAGCTGTATGTTCCATTAACTCTCTGAGAGTCCCCATCACTCAGCCTCTGCCACTCGGGGTCCCTGCCAAAGCAGCTTTGCTCCTTTGCTGGGTGGTGGAACCCGAATCTTCCCTCTGACTTCCAGTTGGTAGGTGTATAAACTCTGGGCTTGACTGAAGTGGGCTTGGTATAACAAGTCTCTCCCCTGATAGAATGTAAGCTCCCTGAAGGAAAGACCCCCTACAGGAGTAATGTCTGGCACTTAATAAGTAGGCATTTAATAAATACATGTTGGTTGACTGCCCAAAAATAGATGGATTGTTAGAGATCATTCAGTCCAGCTCTTTCATATTACAGACAAAGTAACTGGGGCCCAATTAGGTTAAATGACTTGCCCAGGATCACATAGTTCATTAGTGCGGTTTGCCATTTCCTTCTCCAGCTCATTTTACAGATGAGGAAACTGAAGTGAATGGGGTTAGGTGACTTGCCTAGGTCACATAGCTAGTAAGTGTCTGAGACCACATTTGAACTCGGGTCCTCCTGACTCCAGGGCTGGTGCTCTATCCACTGCACCACCTAGATGTCCCTAGATGGATTCTTTCAAGATTTTGCTCAAATTCCACCTTTAGTCAGGAGGCCTTTCTTGGTTTTCCCAGTAGCTACTAAACTTTCTTTTCTGAGATAACCTTCCACATACATACATAGACACATGTTTATCTTGTAGGTATTTAGTTATTTACATGTCATCTCACCTCCCCCACCCACCTCCATCCCCCAAATGTGCATCTCAAGAGGCCAAGGATTGTTTTTGTCTTTCTTTGCATCCCTGGCACTTGGCACCGTGTACATAGCACATTGTAAACACTTAAAAAATGCTTGTGGGCTGATGGACTAACTACCCTGAACTGTTGTTGGGACAATGAGAATCATGTTCACAGGAGTGGAGATGGGCTTGCTTGGAACCATCCATGCTCTGTCATGGGTTCCCCTCCTCCTTGAGACCTATACTCGCAAGCCTGGTGCATGGCCTGGGAAAATAACACCAACAACAACAGACCCCATGAAGGTTTACAAAATCTTTCTCGATCGAAGACTAAATTTTTACAATGAAAACAGAGGGACTTTAGTGAAGTTTCTTTGCATGGCCATGCAGCAAAATTGGGATTTGATCTATGTTTCTTTTCTATTCACAGGACCTACTAAGGCCAGATGAATCTTTTTAACTGTCTGACTATATCAGTCCACTCCTTGAGCGACTTTTATTGCCAGTGTGGCAGAATGAAAAGAGCATGGGGAGTGGAGTCACAGGTCCTGGGTTTGAATCATGGCTCTGCTACTGTGGGGCAGTGGGCAAGGGCTTCAAGGTTTCCCCTTTATAAAATAAGACTCAATTAGAGCACACTCTGCTCTAAATCTTACAAATCTAATGGAAAGGGGCCTTGCTTCACGATAGTTGTAACAAATTGGGGTTGGGGTGTTTTTTGGGGGACGTCTCAGGTGTGTCCCTCCTCCTTAAAATCATAGATTCAGAGCTGAAGCCACAGTCTGGCTTCCAACCTACCTCACCAGCCAACCTCAAATCATTTCCTCTTGAATACTCTTCTGTTTCAGCCAAATTGGATCACCCTGAACATGTCTATACCCAGTTCTCAAAGCTTCACTTCTTGGGGGCCAGTTGAGGGCCCTGCCCAGTAAATCAACCCTTGGGTTACTATGAGTTTTATTTTCTTTGCATTTTTTTTAAGGAGGAAAAAGAAAAGCTTAATTGAGTCCCAAGTTCTCATATTATTTAAAGATTATCTACCATGCTGCATACTTAAAAGAGAGTGTGTAGCTGTGTAATTCAATCTTGGAACCAATAATTTTATTCACATAAAAAAAATTAGCTTAGTAGTTAGTAATCAGCCTGCAAGGAAATATAATGGGGAGGAAATCAATTTGAAGCCTCTTGTCTTGAAGCGTGTGCCAGGTCATTACGGAGAAAGACTAATCTGCTAAATAATTGAGGACCTGCATTTGTGGGATGAGAGGCAAGAAACATGGCTGAGAAGCGATGGCTGGTGGCTGCTGCCTGCCACCTCTAATCACACTCCATCCTTCAAATGGGCGCATTTATCTGAGTCAGAGGGGAACTGGGGCCATGCCTGGGAAAAATCCTAGGTTTGGGAAGGAACAAGGCCAACTGCCCTAGAGGATTTGGATTTCACCTTCCTGAGGTGGGCATGCGTGGGGCAGGGAAGATGAGAAATGCTGTTAAGTTATTTTTCAGTTGTGTCCGACTCTCTGTGACCCAGTTTGGGTTTCTCTTGGCAGAGATGCTGGAGTGGTTTGCCATTCCTTTCTCCAGCTCATTTATAGATGAGGAAACTGATGCAAACAGGGTTAAGTGACTTGCCCAGGGTCATACAGCTAGTAAGTGTCTGAGGCTGGATTTGAATTCAAGAAGAGAAGTCTTCCTGATTCCATATCCAGCTCTTTCCACTGGGCCACCTAGCTGCCCAAAGATGAGAATAATCCTTTAATATAAGGCCTAGCTCTGCAAGAGCTACCTGTTTGGGCTGATGGGATGTCCATTCTGATGAAGAGCCAATGTCGATTAGAGGGGCGCCATAAGATTTAGAGCTGGACTGATCTTATAGATCATCCAGTCTCAAACCCCTTATTTGATAGAGGAGAAAACTAAGGGCCAGGGAGGTTAAGTTGCCTGAAGTTATACATCATAAGTAGGAGACAGTGGATTTGAACTCAGGTCTTCTGATTCCAAAAACAATGTTCACCACTGACTTCTCAAGTCTGCCCCATCTCCCATCTCTACTAAGATCATCCTCCCCTCTCAGTGCTTCCCCTGGAGGTGCCCAGCACACATATCACCAATGACCATTGATCCTGACCCCAATGCTCCAGAAGTCAAGGAACCTAAGTCATAGGCCCAGCTCAGCTAGTACACTGATTGCCATATGGATTTGGGCAACCTGTGTAATCCCTCTTGGTGTTATTTTACTCCTCTGTAAATGAGGAGATTGGATCTAAGGCACTTTTTAACTGCAGTGCCATATTCTCAAGTCCCTCCTGGCCCTGATGTTCTGTTCCAGCTCTGAGATTCTGTGTTCTAAGGTTTTTGTCCAGCTCTGAGATTCTGTGTTCTAAGGTTTTTGTCCAGCTCTGAGATTCTGTGTTCCAAACTCCCTCCCAACTCAGACAATCTGGGATTCTGTGGTTCTGAAGTAGCTGAGCTATTGAAATGCAGCAGACACTGGATAGCAGAAAATACCATATGTGACCAGAACACACTTTGTAAACCCCAAAGGCTTAGTGATCTGCACCCCCTTGTCCTCTGAACTTCTAAACCCTTGTTTTTTTCCTTTTGGGGGCACCAGCTTCTGCTGGGGGTCAGTGGGCTAACTGGGCAAACTCTCGCGGTCTTTGCTTCCCTCCCACCCCTACTTTTGTTTCTGCAGCAGAGAAAAGAGCAGCCAGAGGAAACTCTCCGTACCCCCCACGAGCAGCCCCGGCACTCACTTTTCTTGGAGAAGAGTTTTTCCTCCTCCCGACGGGGCTCAGCTTGTACTCATTGTCCTCGCAGGTGCAGCCCTCGGCACTGCCCTTGTAGTATTTGGGCATGAGGTTGGAGAAGCCTTTGGTGTTGCCGTCACTGCTGGCCCCCAGCCGCAGGGGTCCTTTGCACTTGTGAAGCTTGAGCTTTCCGGAGGCATCCTCCACACACTGCCACTTCTGCAAGATGCGGGGTCCGCATCAATCCCCAGGAGACAGATGAAGAGACAGAGAGACAGAGACAGAGACAGAGAGAGAGAGAGAGAGAGACAGAGAGACAGAGAGAGAGAGAGAGAGAGAGAGAGAGAGAGAGAGAGAGAGAGACAGAGACAGAGTGTGTGTGTGTGTATGTGTGTGTGTTGGGCAGGGTTGGGGCGAGGGGCTGAAAGGCTGTAAGGCCATGAGCCTGGCTAGAACAGGGGGTAAGTACTGAAGACAGAGATCATGTAGTAAAAAGGGGCCTTGAAGGCCACTTGAAGGGTTCATCACCAGGCTGGGCATACAGTTGGTGCTCAGTAAGTCCTTTTTGGTCAAACTTTTTGAGATGCTTTAACATGCCTCTTAACATCCACAGAGAAGAGAGGCCACCAAGTGAGCAGAAGGAAGAGCACTGGATTTGGTGTTAGCAGACAAGAATTCAAAACTTGCCTCCGTCACCTGTATGACTTTGGGCAAAGTGCCTTCCTTCCCTCTGGGACTCAATTTCCTCTCACCTCTTCTCTGCTCTCTGACGAGGCTCAATTGGGATAACGGCTATAAAGCAATTTGTAACTGACCACAGAGTGCCCGAGAAACAGAAGCCCTCGTCATCAGCTCTCCAATGGGAAGGGAAGCTGCTCCAAGAGTCTCCTCTCCCCACCGAGGGCCCTCTGGGGGCCAGCTGCCCGTCCGCGCTTCTCACCTGTCCCAGCTGCTCACAAGCTGTCTGGTACTCTGCTCGCTGGCACAGATCCTTCACGCGCTGGTGTTTGGGCAAGAAGTTTTCCTCTTGGGCATCTACCTTATCATTCTCTCTTTTATGAAGCAGTTTTCTATAGGGAAGAGAAATCACAGAGAGTTAGAACTGGCAAAGACCTTAGAACACAGAATGTCAGAGCTGGGAGGGGGCTTAGAGCACAGGATGTCAGAGCTGGAAGGGTCCTTAGAACACAGGATGTCAGAGCTGGGAGGGGGCTTAGAACACAGGATGTCAGAGCTGGAAGGGTCCTTAGAACACAGGATGTCAGAGCTGGAAGGGTCCTTAGAACACAGAATGTCAGAGCTAGGAGGGGCTTAGAGCACAGAATGTCAGAGCTGGGAGGGGGCTTAGAACACAGGATGTCAGAGCTGGGAGGGGGCTTAGAGCACAGTCAGTGCTGGGATATTGGCTAGAAAGGACCTTAAAGACTGGTTAGTTCAACCTCCTCATTTCACAGGAGAGTAAACCGAAACAGAGAAAAGAGAAGTAATTTGTCCAAGCTCACACAGTGATTTAGTTCTCCCAGAACTGTCTACCTCATACATACAAATCTTCCTCTGCATCTCAGGCCCAAGGGAAAATTGTCATTTTGATTTGAAGTTAAGAAAAAAAATAATTTTTCTTCTAAATGTAAGACCTCAGATCAACCAAGTTCTAAGCCACCGTTTCTGGACACCTTCAGCTCCACAGGGCTCCCCTTCCAGGCCCCCTCCACACTAACCCCTTCTTCCTTCCCTTTGTAGTCACACACACAGCTGCCTGACACCCTGGGACAGTCTCGCCCCCCCCAACCCCTATGGGCAAGGATAACGACCAGAACTCATTCCTCAATGAGTAACACGCTTCCAGTCCTTTCTACTCACCCCATCTCAGCGATTCTGATCCCCTGCTTGCATTGTTCAAAGCTCATTCTCCATCCTCCACTGACCACTCCCTTCTTTCCATTCCCCTCCCCCCAAAGCAGATCGCTAATTCCTCCAGAAGCCTTTCAACAATCAGCACCTCCACTTCCTGTCCTCTTCCTCTCTTCTTAACTTTACCATCCGGCTTCCAGTCTCATCCAGCTACAACTGCTCTCTCCAGAGTTACCAATGATCTCATAATGATCAGATTGAATAGCCTTTTTCTCAGTCCTCATCCTCTTTGGCCTCTCTGTAGCCTCTGACACTGTCAAACACCCTCTTCTCCTTGATACTTTCTTCTCTCTAGGTTTTGGGGACTCTCCCTTCTCCTGGTTCTCCTCCTCCTAGCTATCTGAGCACTCCTACTCAGTCTCCTTTGCTGGACCTTCATCCAGGGCATGCCCACTAACTGGATGTTCCCCAAAGCTGTGTGCTAGACCTTCTTCTCTTCTTTCCCAATGATATTTCACTTTATAACCTCAATTGAATCCTGTGGATTCACTTATCATCCCTGTGCTGATGACCTCTCTCCTCACCTTTCGTCTTGCTTGCATGTCCAAATGCCTATTAGACATCTTGAAGAACGTGAAAGTCCCACAGACACCTGAAACTAACACGTCCAATAATGCATTTCCTTTTCCCTTAAACCCTCCCTTCTTTCTAATTTTCCTCTTACTATTAAGAGTACCACCATCCTCCTAGTTAGCTAGGCTGGAAGCCTAGGCATCATCCTAACTCCTCACTCTCTCTCCCCCCTGTTCCCCAGTGTACAATCATTTGTCAACCTCTGACATCTCTGCCACTGTAACATCTCTCCCATATGCCTCCTTCTCTGCGCTGACACTGCCCCACCCTGGTGTAGGCCCTCATCAGGCCGCATCCAGACAACTGCAGTAGCCTGCTGGATGGTCTTCCTGCTTCAGCCCAACTTCCATTCGGTTGTCTAAATGATCTTCCTAAGTGAAAGTCTGACCAGGTCACTCCTCCTCTCCCCTGATTCAACAAACTCTAGTAACTTCTCATTATCTCCAGGATCAGAAAGGAAATTCTCTGTTTGGCTTTTAAAGCCCTTCACAGCCTGGCCCTCTCTTTTCTAAGTCTTCTTACACGGGTCTCCTTGCTGTTCCCTTGCTGGCTGTCCCCCTTTGCCTAGAATCTCTTCCTCATTTCCATTTCCTAGTTTCCCTAGCTTCCTTCAAGTCTCAGCTTGGCCATTTTTTGTGCGTCCCCAGTACTCAGTACAGTGCCTGGCACATAGTACTTCATAGATGCTAGCTGACTGACTACTGAGTGTCCAGCGTCCCTCTGCTTTGGGAGCTTCTGGCTTATTTCAGCGCTCAATGGCCATTGGTGATGTGAAGAGTAAATTGCTTGTTGTCAAAGAAGCCTTTGAAAACACCATGGAAAGAAGGAAAACACGATCCACCTTCTTCTCTCCTCTCACCACCAACGGTCCTTGCACCTCCATGCTTATCACTGATGCCCCAGGTTTTGGCAGAATCCCCCCGACCCTAAGCTCTGCTAGCATGGTCCTCCAAATGCCTCAGAACATCAGACCCTACCCCCCTGCTGCCCTACACCCACCCCTCTTCCTACTTTCCTGTCTTTTTCAGTGGTGACGAACAAGCATTGTTTAAGCGCTAAGCACCTTACAAATATCTCTTATAATCCTCACGTCAACCCTGTGAGGTAAGTACTGTTATTGTCACCATTCTACAGCTGAGGAAACTGAGGCAAACAGAGGTTAAGTGACTTGCTCAGGGTCACACAGCCAGTAAGTGTCTGAGGTAGGTCTTCCTGACTCCAGGGCTAGTGCTCTATCCATTGTGCCTCCCCCCCATCAAGGGCAACATCCTTCTTTTGTCCACCATTAGCCCAGTTTGTGAGTATTTAGTATAATTAGCCCACTATCACCATTATAATGGTGTTTCTCTTTGTCTACTTTAATGCCATACACTATGGAATTTGTCCCCCTCTCTAATCTCAATTTCTAATTAGTTCTGGGAACAGTAATCAATTCCATGCTACCACTGCTAGAGTGCATGTCAGCCAATCACCCTACAACTCCCCTCAGCAGCCCCTCGCTGTGGGAAATCTCCTTTACACCTTGACCACAGCACCTTTTCCTTGGCTACCACTACTTTTGTTGTCTTCCCTTTAGAATAAAAGCTTCTTGTGATGGGGAGGGTCTTACTTTTTGTATTTTATCCTGGTACTTCTGTGCCTGACACATCCTAAGTACTCAATATACCATTCATTCATTCCTCTCACTCCTCAGTCCAATCAGTTGCCATTTCATCTCAATATCTCTCCTATAAACCCACTTCTCACACCCCTAACACTCTGGTTTGGGCCTCTCCACCTCTCACCTGGACTCTTCAAAAGCCTCCTAACTGATCTCCCTGGATCCCTCTCCAATCCATTTTCCACATAGCCAAACTGATTTTTTTTTTTGAGACTCAGTCTCCCTATCTTGCCCAGGCTACAAGTACAGTAGTCACTCATGGACCTGATCCCAAAGCTTTAACTTTCTCCATTTTTCTGACCTGGCCAGTTGGCCCCTTCTTAGGCAGCCTGGTTCCCCTGGTTGCCAGGGTCCCACCATCTTGGTGCCAGACCTGGTCCAGAAACCTGCTCGGTGCTGGCCCTACTACTGATCAGAACTCCAGAACTCAAGTGATCCACCAGAGGACCAGGCCAAACACCAGCCAACTTGATATTCTTAAAGCACAGATCTGGTTATATCACTTTATGGTCAACTCTATCGCCTTTATAACAAAACATAAACTTCTCTGTTTGCTACTTATAGTTATTTATGATCTGGCTGCTGGTTTGTTTTTCTGAGCTGATTTATGCACCCCACACTCCAGTCAAAATAGGTTGAATAGGGGCGGTTACGTGGCACAGTGCATAGAGCACTGGCCCTGCAGTCAGAAGGACCTGAGTTCAAATCCGGCCTCAGACACTTGACACTTACTAGCTGTGTGACCCTGGGCAAATCACTTAACCCCATGGCCTAGCAAAAACAAAAAACTAAAACAAAACAGGCCGAATGGCTATTCCACACACACACGACATTCCATCTTTTACCTTCATGCTTTGTACAGGCCACCCCCCTGGAATGCCATTCCTCTTTACCGCCATCTTTTCTGAAAACCCTAGCTCCCTTCAAGGCTCAGCTTAAGTACATTCTCCTTCAAGAGGCCTTCAGCCATTTCCTCAGCTGTTAGTAACACACCTTGCCACCAATCACTGTGCATTTATTTTGCATTTACTGTATTCATCTACCAACGTGTTGTGTGCTGCTCCCACCAAAGAGAACTAAGCATTGGAAGGGTTGGGACCATCTCACATTTGTATTTGGATCTGCACACAGTAGATACTTAATTAACTCTTGTTACTTGCTTTCCTTCCAGTCACAAAAGAGAAAGTGCCCTTATTCCTTATAAAAGCTATCCCTCTATACCTATGCCTTCATCTCAGAGACTGAAGACACATTAGAGAAAAAAGATGAGCACCAGGGCATGTCTCCTCCTCCTAGAAGCTGTCCCTGAGCTTCCTGGTCAATAAGGACCTTGCTCAGACAGATTCAGTCCTCAATGCACTTATGTAATATTGTGTGATATAACTGTTCTCCTCCTAAACTGGAAGCTTTATGAGGGCAGGGCCCATGTTTTATCTCAACTTTGTATCTCCCCTGGCACAAGGCTCTGTAGACATTCTGCCCTTAATAGTTTCATGACGGTCTACAGTTAGTTTCTTTAAAAGACTTCCTTCTTACCCTCTCTCCACCAGGAATGAGTCTCTCCAGACCTTTATCTTCTTTTTCAAGTGGAACCTAGGGAAAACACACAGCTCAGTTTTCAACACAAGCACAGAGCCCATCCCCTCCAGAGCCTATGGGGTCAGCTGGCCTTGGATCTGCCAACCCAGTGGTGCTAGCCGTCGCAGAGAATAGGAACATGCTATCTGCAGGGCCAAGGGTCCTCCTGGAATCTCGTCTAGGGCCGGATGGGACGTTTGCAGTGATTTAATACAAAACCTTCACGTTATAGCTAGGGAAGCTAAAGAAAGCCTCCCTGCTGCCACACAGGTAATAAGAGGCAGAACTGGGCATCGGACTCAGGGCCTCTGGCTTCCTCTGTGACACCAGCCACCTTTTATGACATTTGTTTTATGATGTGATAAATGCACCATAGCTCTGATGGTCTTCCGTTGTCCTTACTGATCTTTGACCTGAAGTCACCTAAAGGAAGTAAGCCCATCCCCTGCTTTCCAGCTCTTCTTTATGTGGTGGTGTTCCCCATCAGAAGGCAAGCCTCTTGAGGGCAGGCACTGTCTTGCTGGCTTGAATTTGCTTAGCACAGTGCCCGGCACTTGATAATGCTTTAACATTTTCATCCCTATATGAAACTGAAGCCTCATAAAGGAAAATCATTTGCCCAAGGTCACAGAAGGAGCCCATATCAGACTAAAGCCCAAGCTGCCTCTGCGTTCTCTGCAATAGGCTCCTTGAAGAGTGATCTTTCTTCCTATTCCTTCCTCTTGAAATTATCTCCAAGGAGGTCAAGGGAAGACCCAACATGGGGCGGCATCTACTCCAGACATTGACAGCAGGCTGTTAAATGGAGCCTATTTCTTAGGGATCCAGCTAAGAGAAGATGTGAACTTCAGGAAGGGGATGAGGGGACCTGTTGGTGCCCCCACCTTTTCTCCCTTCGTGTCTAGAGGATCTGGACAGCTAACAGTCCTGGGCAAGTGAGGTCTGACCAGCTTCTGGTGCTCCAGGCAGCAGCTTAGATTGGACAGTACAAGATTTAAGGCTACAGTTACATGATAGCCCACGAGATGTCACTATCGCCTTGCAGAAAATCTAGTATTTTCATAGCTTGGTGAGTGAGGCAGATAGAATATAATAAGCAGGATCGCAGAACTCTTAAAACTGGGAAGAAACACTAGAGGACATGAGCTCTAGGGGTTCTGCACCTTGTTTGTGTCATGGACCCCTATGGCAGTCTAGTGGAGCCTCTGGACCCCCTCTCAGAACATAATGTTTTTAATAATTAAATGATAAATTTTAGTTAGAGGTTAGAGAAAATAAAGATTAAATAACCCCCCAGAGAAATTCATGGACACCAAGGTGATCTGGTCCAACCCCCTCATCTTGCAGATGGTGAAACTGAGGTCAAATGAGGCAGTGTGACTTACAGGATCATGGCTCATTGGGTCCTAGATTTAGTCCTTTTTACAGATGAAGAAACTGAGGTACATGCATAGTAAGTAGTAAGGCTGGGTTTTGAAGCCAGGTCCTCTGACTCCAAACCCTGTACTTTTCAGTGAACCACTTGCCCAAGGTTAGAAAGCTAGTGAAATGGAAGATCTGGGATTTGATCCCAGGTCTTTCTTCTGATTCCACAACCAGAGCTGCTTCCACTATTCCCTACTACTTCTCTAGTATCCTCATTTTAAACATGAGGAAAATTGAGGCTTAGAAATGTCAAGTGGCCAAGGTTACACAGAGAAGGTCAGAGCTGGGGCTCAAACTCGTTTAACTTTAAGACCATTGTCTTTGCGCTTATGCTGCGTTAACCCTAGCTGTAAGGCCAGGAGAGAAGTACAGACTACCTTAGACCATTTCTGCTGCACTGCCTAGTCTTTCTGCCTAATGGCCAGGTTACCTTCTCTCCAGCTTAGAATCTTCACAGTTTTCCCCTTTCTCATCTCTATCCAAAGCCTCACCATCCTTCTAGACTTAAGACCCATGTTCTTCATGGAGCTTATCTGGAATACAGAGGTCTCTTTTGGATCACAGAGATCTCTTCATAGCCCTTATCTAATCTGTACCATGCATCTGGGGATTTGCTTAGCTACTGTTTGGGAGGACTGTTGTATGTGGATGTGCGCTGTTTCACCTGCCAACCTACAGGCTCCACGAGGGCAAGGTCTGTGTGGTGTGTTGGGTCGTAGCCCCTTTCCTGGACTGACTGAGCAGATGGGTGGGCACAAATGGGACCGAGGAACATGTCCTCTCTTTCTTCCCCCTTCTCAACTCCCAGATACTCTTACCTATTGACTGGCCTTCCGGTATCCAGAAGTTTGAGAATAGACTTGCCATCCATGTCAGAAGGGATGTCCAGGCCTGCAATGTCCAGGATAGTTGGCGCCAGGTCAATGTTCAGGACAATATGGGGATTTCTACACAAAAGACAGTGGGGGAAAGAGTTCATCTCAGTTTCTGCTGAGTCCTGCCTCTGGGAACCCAGCTCCTGAAGAGGTTCCTATTAAACACACCAGAGCCCCACTGGTCAGCCTCAGCCCACACTCTCCTCACCATGGCTCCTGTTAGAGCCTTTTAGAATCCAAGTTTCAGAGGATGCAGGAAGAAATTGGGAGAATGAAGCCCTTCTCTTGCTGCTGGGCCTCCACGCCACTTCTTGCACTCTCTTTGTGATACTTCCTTATTTCCCCCTTCCCCATGCTTTGCAGCATTCCTTTGTGTGCTGCCTTCACCCATTAGAGTGTAAGCTCCTTGAGGGCAGAGACTATTTTGTTTCCTTAAATTTTTATCTCTAGCACTCAGCACATAGTAATCACTTGATAAAGACCGACTGATCTATCACCCATCCATCCATCTCTCTAAATATCTATCTGTATCTGTGTATTCATCCATCCTTAGGGAACCAGGGAAGACTGGAAGGCAGCTGGAACTTCATCCCAACCTGAAATCTGTGGGGTTTGGGGGGAAGGGGCAGTAGATGACTGGATGGGGAAGATTCATGCCTCAGTAAGTTGTCACTGTGGTTGTTCCTGCAGATCTGAATCCCCCATCATGCAAAAGGGCCGTGAAGTTTCTCCACTGTCCCTTGAGACTTGCACACAGTCTCAAGTAGATCATGGAGCAACAGATCTTAGAACTGGAAGAAACAGGTCCCTTATTTTACAGATCCAAAAGTCACATCTCTGAAAGGAGAAGCTGATTTGGAATCACAGGCTCTGGAACTGAAAGAGATCTCAAAGATCATAGGATTAAAGATTTAAAGCTAGAAGGGACCTTGGAGACCAGAGAATCCACTCTCTCCCTCTATTTCCTGACATTTTACCCATAAGGAAACTGGCACAGAGAAGTTATGTGACTCATCCAGGGTCACACCACTAGTAAGTGTCTGAAGTGGGATCTGAACCTACGTCCTGCTGGCTCCAGGTCCAGCGTCCTATCCACGCTATGTGCCCCTCTAGATCATTTAGTCTAATTAATCTCCTCATTTTACATCAGAGTTAAGTGACTTTCAGTAATAATTAGCAGAGCTGGGAGATGAATTCTAGACTCTGACGCCAAATCCAGTGTCCTTGCTACTGTGCCCAGTTACATGGCGGATCTATGGGACAGCCATGACTGGTCCATGTGCTCTCATCACTAACAGGCCAACCTCATGGGGAACGGTTTAGGAGAAGAAACACGTAGGGAAGAGGGGACCATCTTTGGCGAGGAATGTTTTAGATCCTGTTCTTTGGATGACATATGAAATTAGCCAAAAGAATCAATGGGCATCAATTTTGGATTGATCCAGCCTCACTATTTTTAGTGGGCTCTTCTCGCAGCACTCGTGCTTTTGTCCCTCATTCCAAATACATGGCCTGCGAACCCATCTCCTTGTATGAGCATGCATATCCTTGACAGGGTTTTTAAAATTCCTCCTCTGCCATTGTTGCTCACATGTTGCTGCCCTACTCAAGTCTACCACAGGCCTTTCTTCTTCCTCTTGGGTCACTGTGTTCCGTGACTCACAGAGAGTTTTGGTGTTTAAAAGAAAAAAAATTCTGCTGCCAGGGAATAATCTTGAGATCACTGAAAGCAACACAAGATTCTCCAAATATGATCTAGCTCAATCCTTTCCTCATCAATTCTGACCCCTCCTTACCGTTAATCTGAAGTGTATGTAGTAGTATGTAGTAGTAATAGAAGTAATATGCAGTACATGTAAATATACTTTGCGGTGGGTTTTTTGTCCAACTGCATATTGTTACCTGGCTAATACTTTTTTCATCCACTTTGGTTTCACCTGTGGATGGTTAGGAGCATTTTCAACTGAAGAGGTTTTGTAAGGCTTCAGGGCTAGATTAGTGCCGTAAGTATGATCTGAAAATAGAACTACATAAACTCACTACTGACAGGGAGTCTTTCTCTTATTATATCCTCAATGACACAGGAAATAGCTTAGATGATTTTTATTTTTCACAGAGGAGGAAATTTGGGTCCAGACAAGGAAGGGGACTTGCTGAAGGTCACACAGGTAGTATCTCACAGAGCAAGCCATTCAAACCTACATCCTCTCATTTGGCATCTAGTCAGTGCTCTTTCCATGACATCAAGCTGGGAAGTGATTGGCCTAAGGCCTCATGACTAGTTAGTGGCAAAAGGCTGAGATCAGAAGCCAGGTGTCCCGATTTTTAGTCTCTTACTCTACTGCATTAGCTTTTCATATTTTAATCTAGCTGTGTCTTTAGGAGACTCCCGATTCTCTATTTCTGCATCCTATATTCAGCACTCATTTAGAAGAAACCTTAGTTGTGCATGTGTGTGTTCAGCTCATTATAGACATCAGTCCCAAAGCACAGCTTAATGGTGAATATTTGCATATCGAAAATCCCAGGAGTCCAGCCACATAATTTCCCAGGTGATCAAAGTTACTCTGATCATTATAAGTCCTTTTACACTTCCTCCATCCCAGACAGAGCACTTCCCAGGAGGAACATGTCACCTTGAAGGTTAGCTGAAGGAGAGCTATTCACTGTGGGCCATGGGAGCCCTGCTGCCCAAACACCCCTACAAGAGAAAAGGCTGAGAGGAGACAGCTTCCTGTTTCCTGATCTCTGTAGATGGCTGGCTATTTCTTCCAAGGTGGCAAGACTATTATCTGACAATGACCAGGCCCTAAATAGATAGAGCTCTGTTCTGATAGAGCAGAGAAGTCATGGAGCATCCCCATCCATGAGCATTGGGCAGATGTCCCCATGTAGCTAGATGCTAGCCCCTAAGGAGGGTTAAGAGATTCTGAGATTTGGGCCTTCACTTCAATGACATGAGACACATGGGACTGAGTCTCATGTAGCATTTGGGGAGAAAGAAGACCCGCATTCCAGCCATGTATATCATGTTCCCGAAATGGTTCTTTCTAATGCTGGCATTGGACTGGGCTTAACATTGTCCCTAGACAACTTCGTACCCCTTCCCCAGAGCAAGAAAGGAGTGGACTTACAAAGATCCTGCTTCCACGTTGGGGCCTCTTATGTAGAAAGGGACTCTGATGTCAAACTCATAGGGCATGGATTTCCCTTTCACCAGACCAAACTGGCCAATGTGGTAGCCGTGGTCAGCAGTGTAAACAATGTAGGTGTTGTCCAGCTCGCCTGTCTCGACCAGCATGTTGTAAATCTGAAACAACAGAAATGAATGAGGCCATGTGGTCTCAGCACGAGGAACTGCATAGAGTGTGCATATGACCAACTCTCTACCTGCCCATATACATCCTTATTCAATTACTAACAATGAGAACAAGTAGCATGTACATAGCGCTTTACATGTGTTAACTCATTCGATCTTCACCTGGGAGATGGGCGCTATTATTATCCCCATTTTACAGATGGGGAAACCGAGGCCCAGAGAGGTTAAGTGACTTATCCATGGTCACACAGATAGGGTGTGTCTGAGGCAGGATTTGTACTCAAATCTTTCTGCAGAACAATAGATATGTTCTATCTATTGTGACCATCCTCATCCCCCACCCCCACGCCAGCACACTTATACAGGGCTATACTGATTTACGAAGTCCTTTTCTTATAACAAATCTGTGAGTCAAGTAGTAAAAGGTTACTGCTGAGAAATTTTACAGATGAGAAACTGGAGGTCCAGAGAGACTAGGCGACTAAGAAGCAGTCAGCAGAAGAAATGGGATTCAAACCCAGGTTCCCGCATGCAAACTCTGCAAGACTCAAGGAAGACTTGCCCAGAGTCACATACATGGCTAATAAGTTCTTTGCCTCCAAATTCAGGGCTCTCCCCACCGCATACGAGTCTTCCCCTGGGTTTCTGAAGTGACTTCTCTCTCCTCTAGCATCTTGTCTGTACCTCTCTTATGTGCATTTCTACTCTACTCCGTATCTGTGTGCACAAGGAAAAGTCCCTGACTGGACTATAACCTCCTTGAGAGCAGGGCCTCTTAGTCATGTCTGCAGTTCTCCCAGTGGTTAGATAACATGGGAGCTCACATATAGTCAGTGGTCACTCAAAGGAGCAGTGAAGATCTATCCGCTCTTTGGTCAGATACTAAGAATCAACCTTGAAGATGGAACTGTGGATTTGGAATCAGCAGGCTTGAGTTCGAATTCTGCCTCAGCCAAAGCACTTTCCTCACGATCATTCTGAGAAGTTGGTCAGGTGAGTGTCATGATTCCTAGGATCTCAGGGTCCCAGGCTCATAGGGTACAAGCTGGGAGGGGGCTCAGAGGCCACCTAGCCCAGCCCCCTCCTTTTACTGATGAGTAGAACGAAGGGCTTGGACTGGGTGTTCTCCGAGGCCCCCCCCCCCAGCTTGTACACTATGAGCCTGGGACCCCATGGTTAGTTCTTGAATTCTCTTTCCTCTTCCTTGGCATTGGTTTTCCTGATGGGATATGATGAGATGCACATTGAGATAGGGAAAATGAGGAAACACAAAACCTTGTGCTAGACCTCCAACACGCCAAGTCCTCACAACTGATCAGCCACTGGCTTAGAGTGCCTTGTCCCATACACACCCACGAGTGCTCACTACACTTGGGCCCATATGGTCCCACTCAGAGATCCCAACCTCCTCGTCTTTCATAAGCTTGGAGAGGATGAGGCACTTGGCCCGGGTCACACAGCCAGCTCTGCCAGAACAAGGATGAAAGGTCTCAGCTTCTCTCCTTTCCTGTTGCACCTTCAGGTTGAGATTCATTTTGTCCCTTCCTCTCTGGGTGCTTCTGTCTCTCTCATTCTTTTTTCCTCTCTTTTCTTCCCCTTCCCTCTCTCCCTTTCTCCTTCTTCCACTCTCTCTGTTCTCTTGTTGTGTTCCTTCCGTAAATATTCTCATTCATTCTCTCTTTCTCACACATGTGGGCACAGAGGAAGCCACTGGGAAAAGAGAGGTAAAGTAAAGGTAAGAGGCTTACATGGAGAGCCTTGAAAACCAAGCCAGCCTGGGTTCTGAGAACCCCAGCTGCTATTTGTTGCAGGATTTCCCGGAGGCTCTGGCTGCCACAGTGCATGGTGGGAGCAAATAAACCACAGACCTCAAGTAATCCCATTGTTAAATGGCTACTGGTTGAATTCTCCAAATCCGGTCTGGCTGGTTTGGGATCTTAAAACAATTCTCAGGCGGCTTAGAAACTGTTTTGGGCTGGGATGAGTGTGAGTGAGGACATCGTGCCTCTGAAGCCACGGGCTCTCCTTCTCTCGTTTGGAATCTTGCAGATATACGGCGTAGCAGATAGAATGTCGGGCATGGAGTCAGAAAGACTCATCTTCCTGAGTTCAGATCTGGCCCCACTTACTAGCTGGGTGACTCTGGGGCAAGTCACTTAACCTTGTTTGCCTCAGTTTCCTCATCTGTAAAATGAGCTGGAGAAGGAAATAGCAAACCACTCCAGTATCTTTGCTAAGAAAACCCCAAATGGGGGTCATGAAGAGTCAGACACAACTCAATGACCACAACCACCACCACCACCTTGTCAAGGGTGCTTTCCTTCCTTGGATAGGATGGCAGTGGGTGCTGGGCTGTGTCTGCTGGGAGGTGGATTTATTATTATTATTATCATCATTGTTATTATTCATCCTCCATTCTGCTTTCTTCGCCAGCCAACGATGCCTCAGACCAGTGGCTTTAGAAGCCATCGGATGGCAGAAGTGTTTGGCTTGGCAAAGGAAAAGAAAGGGGAATCCAAGAGAGGGGGCATCCGTGTGCCAAGGAGGTGAGGTGAAGGGTGGTGGTGTGGCAGGGCCTGCTTACCGTCTCCATCGAATCATCCACAGACATGAGGGTCTGCAGGCGCTTTCTCTGCAGCATGTTGGTAAATTCCATGTGGATGGGCTTCATCGGTCCCGTGTACCTCATGATCCAATGCTTGTCAGGGTTAGGTGCGTAATTATAGCTTGGAGTGCTGGGGGAGATGATAAACAGAGAGCAGAGTGGTCAAGCCAACAGATTATGGTGATGGACTAGTCACTCAAAACAGATCTCCTGGAGTTGTAGAATGCCAGAGTTGGAAGAAGCCTTAGGATGTGGAATGTCAGAGGTAAAAGAGGCCTCAGAAAAGGGGAGACAGTCAGGGGACCTGGGTTCAAATCTCTGGTCTTCCACTTATTACCTGAGTGTTTGTTACCTGCATGACTGACTTGGACAAGTCCCTTAACCTTCCTAAAACTCGGTTTCCTCATTTGTAAAAGAAGAGGGCTAGAAGAGGTGACTTCTGAAGTCCCCTACCAGCTTAGTATATGATCATGTTGAATGTCAGAGTTGGGAGGGACCTTAGGACATTGAATATTACAGCTGGGAGAGATCTCAGACATCACAGACTTAGAGCTGGCGGCATCTTGGAGAGCGCTGCGTCCAACTCCTTCATTTTACAGATGAAGAAACTGAGGCCCAGAGAGGTTATGACTTGACTAGAATCACAGAGTGTTTTGAGACTACATGTGAACTTGGGTCTTCCTGACTTAACTGACACTCTGGACATGGGTTTTAATTCTTGTTACTAACTTCTTGAGTCTGGCGTTCTAACCACTGAACCACCCAGCTGCCTCTCGAGATCATCTAGACCCAGAGTTCTTAACCTTTTTTTTTGTTGGTTTAGTCCCTTCCCTTCCCCTACTACCCCAGGCAGTTTGGGGAAGCCCATGTATCCCTTCTCAGAATGTTTTTAAATGCATAAAATACAGGAGGTTACAAAGAAAACCAATTCCATTGAAATAGTTACTCAAATATTAAAAGGTCCAAAGTCACAGACCCCGGGTTAAGAATCCCGGACAGAGACCAAGCCCTCATTTTATATATGAGAAAGCCAAGGCGCAGAGAAGACTTGCTAAAGTGATGTTGCTAGTTCATGGTCTAGTTCTGGTGGGACTAGAATCCAGCTGTCCTGATTCCTGATCCCAAGCTCTTCCCCTTATATTAAGCTGCCCCAGATTAGAGACCACGGTCCCCATATGTTCATTGTTGGGCCAGTGCTATTCTCTGTACCCTAGAAGGAAATGACTCCTATCTTGGCAGACAGTATCATCCAATCATTCAATGTTCAACAAACACTGAACCCCGACTACAACTGCCCTTACATTCTCCTCCCTTCCCTGCCCACCATGGCTCCAATGGCTTACACTCTGCTGGCAGGTCTGACCATGTCACTCCCCTCCTCAGTAGACTTCACTGGCTCCCCATTACCTCCAGAACTAAAAATAAAACCCTCTATTTGGCTCTGAAAGTCCTTCAGCACCTTTTCTCCTCTGACACTGCTGCAGGCCCTCATCACTATTGCAATGGCATGCTGCTAGGTGGCTCAGTAGATACAGCACTAGGCCTGGAGGCAGGAAGACCTAGGTTCAAATCTGACCTCTGACATTTACTAGCTTTGTGACCCTAGGAAAGTCACTTAACCTCTGTCTGCCTCAATTTCTTCAACTATAAAATGGGGATAATAATAGTACCTACCTCCCAGGGTGGTTGTGGGGATCAAATGAGATATTTGTTCAATACTTTTTATGGTGCCTGAACCTTTCCTCTCACTGCCCTTCTTCCCATTCCTTCCTCCTTGTGCCTTCTGAGATTGCCTTGCATCTGTACTCTGTTTTTTTTTGTTTTGCTTTTTGGTGAGGCAATCAGGGTTAAGTGACTTGCCCAGGATCACACAGCTAGTAAGTGTCAAGTGTCTGAGGCCAGATTTGAACTCAGGTCCTCCTGACTCTAAGGCCAGAGCTTTATCCACTGTGCCATCTATCTGCCCCCTACATCTGTACTTTGTATATCCCTGTAGACATTTTTTTGCATTGTCGTCTCCCCCCATTAGAACATGAGTTCCTCGAGGGCAGGAACCAAGGTTTTTGCCTTTCTTTGTATCCCCAGCTCTTAGCACAGTGCCTGGTACAGGGCAAGTTTTTTTTAACATATGTTTGTTTCTCCAATTTAAAGTCCAGTGACAGATTGTGTGTCTATCATTGTGGACCCATCTACTTAAACGTGTGGAAGCTGGCTTGTTACTGATGTTGGCAACCAATAGATGAGTTTTTTGGGGCCCAGCAGCTCGTGAAGACCATCCAATAAGATATGAGTCTGCTCTGGTGGTGAAGAAGCCCACACTCTTACAAAATTACAGCTGCTAAGAGTGGATGAGAGGAGTACAAAGTGCTCTGAGATCAGAGTTGTCATGTGGGGGGAGGCTTCATGGATAGGAGGGTCCTTGGAGGGCGGGACTAAAGGATAGGTCAGACGTCAGGGGAAGGGGAGGGTGGGGGGAGAGAAGACAGATACATTCCATGTCTCCAGGATGATTATCTTTCAAAGGCTGACCCCAGGAACAAGAACTCACAGCCCGCTGATAAGAGTGAAGGGATGGCCATTGCCCTCAGGGTCCCACTTCGTAGGATGCACCACCTGATCTGGGACCCCATGGATGGGTTTTAACCAGTTACAGCTTGGGCCTCAGTTTGTCCAGCTTCCTTCAAGATTCAAGAGATCTCTTCTGGTCCCCACAGTGGCTTTCAGATTACAATCCATCTACTTGGTAGAGACCTTACACGTTCCTAGAGGTTCACCCTGGACGTCTCCCGAGTTAAAAGGTAATCTCCTGAAGGGTAGGGACTGTGTTTTGGTCTTTGTATCGCCTGGCACAGAGTAAGGGCTAACTTAATATATATTTGACTTAAGACACCTAAAAAGTTATCCTATGAGATCTAAATCTGAACAAAGTTGTACAGAGAGAAGCAGCTGTGGGATAACAGAAAGAGGTCTGGATTGGAGTTAACAAGATTCCCAGATCTGCCACTTACTAGACACATCACCACAGACAAGTCCCTTCCACTCCTGAGGCCTCAGTTGGGCGGGATGACCCCTAAGGTTCTTTCTAGCTCTGAATTTGATGATTGGCAGATCATGATATACTTCAAACCGACTCGGTCTGCCAACTGCTCTTGAACCCTGTCCCTGCCAACACTTGTAGCAGACTCTCCATTCTGCTGCAACTGAAGCCACTCAGGGTCTGCACAACCAGTGCTTGCTGACAGACTGAGAGGACCAAGGGAAAATAAGTGTTGGCCCATCAGCTACCCCTACAAGCAAAAGAAAATACCCACCTAAGGGGCAAAATAGAAGGCTTAGTGCTAGGAGGCCTGTGTTAAAGCTCCAGTCTGGGTCCTTGCTAACTCTAGGTGGCCCAGAGGATAGAGTGCCCCACCTGGAGTCAGGAAGACTCATATTCCCGAGTTCAAATCTAGCCTCACACACTTACTAGCTGTGTGACCCTGGGCAAGTCGCTTAGCCCTGTTTGTCTCAGTTTCCTCATCTGTAAAATGAGCCGGAGAAGGAAATGGCAAACCACTCTAGTATCTCTCCCATGAAAACCCCAAATGGGGTCATGAAGAGTTAGATGCCATCGAACAACAACAAAGCATATGACCCCTGCCTCCCTGAGCTTCAGTTTCCTCACCTGAAAAATGGGAGCTCATCTCACATAAGCCACCTACCTTAGAGGGCTGCTGTGACGAAAAGTGTTTGTAAAGCTCGTAATGTTACTATAAACATAGGCTATTACCATGATTTTTATTTTAGCCTGGTTGATGAGCTTTTACAATAACCCCAGGGGCCAGGCGATACAGATCTGAATCAGACCACAAAGCTTTGTTTACACCTCCCTTAATCACTCCCAAATCCTTCAGTATTAGAGGTATTTGTGTACATGTTGGACAATCGATCAGCCCAGTATCTGGTAAGCCCTCCCACCAGAGCAGGAGCTCTGCAAGGCGGGGAGTCTGTGCTCTTTAGTTCTATATTTCCTAATGCTAAGCACACAGGAGGTATTTAATAAATGGTTGTTGATGTGATCAGCGGATTCTTTTCCAGTCTTTTCTCCTCCAAACCATCCCAATCCTACCATCTCTACTCATCTCCTGAAAGCACAGCTCTTATAATGTAATTCACTGTAAGTTCCATCAATACCTGTTGAAATCCAACCCAACCTTTAATAATAATAATAATAATAATTATTATTATTATAATAATCTAGCATTTACATAGTGATTTAAGGTTTGCAAAGTTCTTTAAAAATACTATTTCCTTTGATCCTCACAATAATCCTGGGAGGTAGGTTCTATTATTTCCATTTTACTGGTGAGGAAACTGAGGCCGAGGGACCTTCCCAGGGTCACATAGCTGGTAAGTGAGGCTAAATTTGAACGGAGGTGTTCCTGAGCCCATGTCCAGTGATCTGTCCGCACTGCACCACCTACCTGCCTTCAGGGCCTGCCTTCCATAAAGCCTTGCCCTGATCCCCTCGGAGCTCTTGTACCTCTGCCCCAACATCTGACGAAGAGGCAGCTAGGTGGCGAAGTGCCAGGCCTGGATTCGGGAAGAATTACCTTCCGGAGTTAAATTCTGGCTGCAGACACAAACTAGGTGTGTGACCTTGGGCAAGTCACTTCACCCTGTTTGCCTCAGTTTCCTCATCAGTAAATAAGCTAGAGAAAAAAAACGACAAACCACTTCAGTATCTTTGCCAAGAAAACCCCAAATGGGGTCACAAAGAGTCGGAGATGATTAAAAACAACTCAACAGCAAAAATCATCTGAAGAAATCTCTTCTCTCCTTGACACTCCCCAGTCTTTTGTCTTGCGCCTCACTTTTTTTTCCAGCCTCACATTACCTTATGTTTACATCTTAGTCACTTCCCCAGTGGGAGAGCTCCTGCAGAAAACCTACATGAGCTGGGTCTGAGGATACCCAGGTCTTTGCCACCTTCTTGGCTCTCCCACACATCCGTAGTCAATAAGAAAATAGTGACTGGATTTCAGCAAGCTGGAGGGGAAGGCTTTTCAAAGCCAGCCCTGAACAGAAACAGGAGGCTGAGGGGAGTGGGGCAAAGGAGGGGGAAGGGGCAAGGCCTTGCTCAGAGAAAAAAAAATGCCTTTTCTTCTCTGATACCTTAATAGCCTCTTGAATATCAGAACGTTCTCATGGCTGGAATAATCACATTACAGTTCTGACCATGCTGACCGTTATGGAAACTGTTGCTATGTAATGCCCACGATGAATCACTATACCGGGCAGACTCCTTCTGGACTTTGCTTTGTGCCTCCTTGGTGGATTGGAGACTCCTGCTGCTAAATCCTGCCTTGGCCCACGGGTTCCCTTTGATTGCTGCAAACACCGCCCTCTCATGCACAACAGATTCATCATCTTATCGACCAATCCAAGGTGGAAAGAACTTCCTGAGGCAGGAGTCATGAGCGGCCCCAGCCTTCCCCATACCCAGTGAAATTTTTTAAAGCAAAGTTTGGAGGAAAGGGAAAAGTCATGCCCTGTGATTCTAATGGGGCCCCATCTCTCTCTCTCTCTCTCTCTGTCCTCTCTCCCTCCTCCTCCCTCCCTCTTCCTGTCATTTTGAGTAGCTACTGCCCACTGCATTAGGAACTGGAGGAAGGGGATGAGGATGGACCCAGGCTGGCTGTGTGTTCCCATTCCTGAGCCAGGGAATTGGAAAGAGGAAGAAGACATGGAAATAAAATGGTTCCTTTTGGGATTTTGTTGTCCTACCTACCTGCTTTTTCTGGGACAAAGATTTGAAAGAGAGGCTTGGTCTTAAAGCTAAAGGGACTTGAAGCAAGGGTCTTCTGAACACAGAACAAGGGCCTCACTGCCTGTGAGCTTTCCAAGTGTCAAGCAAAGTACCCTCGGTGTAGATGTCTGCGTAGTCATGGCAGCTAGGTGGTGGAGTGGATAGAATACTGCACTTGGGGGTCAGGTAGAACTGAGTTCAAATCCTGCCTCAGATCCTGTGAAAGTTGCTTTAACACTCTCTCTCTACCTCAGTTTCTCCATCTGGGAAAGGGGGAGAATAATACTACCTCCCTCAGAGGGCTGTTGTGAGGACCGAGTCAGATGACATCTGCAAAGTGCTTTGCAAACTTTAAAGCACTGCCCAATTGTCAGTTATTCTTACCACCATTATTATCATTTTTATGCACAGTTTTGGAATGTCGATCTCAAAGTCTCCCCTAGTGGAAGTCAATAAAGGCCCTGCCAGATAGCACAGGGCAGCTTATCACCACAATTGTCTCCCCGCCGCCAGAGCACGATAGAGCCACCGTCACCAATGCCTGACCAAGAAGCAGCACCTTAGACTCTAGGGCCCATCTTAGGGTGGGGCCCCGGGAAAAAAGGGTGGGTCTGTGTGAGGAATGGTGGTCTAATGAACCTCACAAGGAACTGCAGGATTTAGAGTAGAAGGGACTTCCAAAATCATTTAGTCCCATCTTTTCAATCTGCAGATGAGAAAGCTGAGGCTTAGGAAGATCAAGTGACCTGCCAAATGTTATACAGTTAAGTGACAGAATCCAATTCAAACCCAATTCCTGTCTCCAAATCCAGTGCTCTTTCCACTACAAAATACTACTGTACTTCTCTATTCCAGGCACATTTCATAGGGAAACTGAAGTAGGTGCATGAATTATGGTGCATGACAAGGAGGGTCATTGCCTGTTGATTCTGACACATCGATATCTCTTCATATCTGTATCTTCATTCTAGTCTCACTGGTTTTTCCCTACTCCAGATCCTTATTACCACTAGTGTGGACTAATCCCCTGCCTCCATTCTCTCCTGACTTCCAAGTTACCCTGTACTGCCAGACTAATTTTTCTAGGGTAGAGCTCTGATCATATCTCCCCTGCTCATCACCATTCAGTGGCTCCCCACTGCCTCTAGCATAAAGCCCAAACTTTTCAGCCTGGTGACCAAGGCCCTTTATAACATGAGCCTACCTGATTGTTCTAAACTGATCCAATACTCTTCCCTCCACATATTCGGTACTTCAGCTAAAAAGTAGTACTTGACAACCCCTATACATGTGCTGTGCTCTCCTGCCTCTGTTTGTACCATTTCCCGTACTTGCAACACCCCTTCTCTCTCCAACGTATCCCCTGCTGCAACCCATTGAAATCCATCTTCCAGGTTCTTCTCTAAAGCCACTTTCTTCACAGAGCCTTTCCTGATTCTCCCAGCTGGAAGTGATCTCCCTCTTCTCTGAATTCCTCTGGAATTCTATTTGGATCTTCCTTACATTCTATTTTGTTTTCTAGGGGTGTGTGTGTGTGTGTGTGTGTGTGCATGTGTATTTATGGAAGAGATTTCCCCACTAGATTGTAATCATCTTGAGACCTAGACTTTAGCAAACAGCACATTAGAAAGAACATAGATTTTGGAGTCAATGACTAACTTGGGTTCAAATCCTGGCTTTGATATTCTCTGTGTGATAATGGGAAAGTCACTGTCCTTGATACTTCTTAGAGGCAGTCAGGTGGTCCACTGGGTAAAGCACTGGACTTGGAGTCAGGCAGACCCAAATTTAAATCTGACCTCAGGCACCTGCTAGCTATGTGACCCTGGGCAAGTCACTTTACTTTTATCTGCCTCAGTTTCCTCAGATGCAAAATGGGGATAATAATTGCATCTACCTCCCAGGGTTGTCGTGATGATCACATGAGCTAATATCTGTAAAATTCTAAGCATAGTAGCACCTGGTACACAGTAGGTACTTAATAAATAATTGTTCCCTTCTTTCCAATTCCTCATCTCTAAAATTAGGGGGCTGGACTCTAGCCCTAGCTAAAGAACAATGATCTGTATCTCATTTCATCTTCTCCTGTAGCACTCATTCAGCATACTGCTCTGCACCCAGCTGGTGCTTAAATATTTTGCCCAGTTCAGTTTTGGAAGGAGTACGCCCAATGCCAGTCACGGTCAGAATCCTGAACGTGCTGAGATGCTGCTGCAGGCAGGTTTGATAGACATTAAAGAAAATGTAGGCAGGCACATTCTTTCCACTCCCTCCTCCCCACCTCTGACTCTGGCCCAGCTGTAGGACTTTTTTTTTTGTTTTGCAGATGATTATACCTTAGAGATAAGAACGCCTTCCAAACACACTCCTAATAAGGCGAAGGTTGATTGTATGTGTAAGTAATATCAGGCACTGCTCATTTTGAATTTCTGTAATTTTCATTTCAAAGGGGAAATAAATGAGCAGGAGATGTCAAACAATTTAAACATGAAATACCGGGCTGCTTTGGGGTAAGAACAGCACCTTCTTTAAAGCAGCAGAGAAAGCCATGGAATGAACACATGCTTTCTAGACTTCTTACAGCACAGATGACACAGCAGGGTAGAAAGAATGCCTGGCTTTGAGTCAGAAGACTTGGGTTCAAATCCTAATACTGACACTTAATGACCCTAGGCAGGTCACTGTCGTTGAGCTCCAGTTTTCTTATCAGTGAAGTGGTGAGATTAAAGCTTCTTGTACTATTTCCTGCCTCCTGGGGTTGTTTTATATTAAACATTTTTTGTCACCTTTATGGTACCATAGAAATGGGAGTTGCTGTCATGCTCATCTAGAAAGCAGGCTGAGTTTGGACTGATTTGGCCACCGCGCCCATATTTGCTGCTGTGCATCATGGGAGTGTCTGGCTGGCAAGTCTGGGAGATTTGGCCTGGTGTGCGGAGGCAGTGGGTCAGAATCCAAGACTAAGCCAGGATAGCCAGTGCACTGGAGGCTGGTTTCTCCTCCTCTATCAAATGCAGCTCCCAACTCCTCCCCAAAGACCAGGGGATCAGGAGGTTAACACACAGCACTTATCAGCTCAGTGCCACTCTGAGCTTCATCTAAAAGCAATTACAGAAAGGGGGAAATACATTCTGATTTTAATGAAAATTAAACTCCCTGAATATTCATGCCATCTCCAAATTGCCCCGTCCTTGCCACTCTCAATCAGTTAAGCAAATGTACATTTTGGTCTTTCTGAAAAACAACAACAACCAGTAACACAAAACAAAACCCAGACTGGCTTCCCGCGAGGCTTAGTTCTGTGACCCTCCTCTGGCTCAAGGGGAGCTTGACCTTACATGTGCTGCGAGGCATTGGGGAAGAGCTGAGAGTACTGCGGGGCTGAGTCTTCAGGGCCATGGGGAGCAGCGTGGCTGATGACCATCAGGACTGGCCTGTGTGGATACATCTTCTTGGAGGTCCGAAAGAAGCTCACGCTGTCATTGGTGATCAGGTCTGTGAGGTAATCCTGAAGGGGAGACAAAGCAGGGGTTAGGGGAAAGGGAGGAAAACAGAAAAAATGGGGGCAGCGAAGTGGCACAGTGGATAGAGCACCGACCCTGGAGCTGACTTCAAATCCAGCCTCAGACACTTATTAGCTGTGTGACCCTGGGCAAGTCACTTAGCCTCCATTTGCCTAGTTCCCTCAGCTGTTCAAAGGGGATATTAACAGCATCCACACCACAGGGTTGATGTGAAGATAAAATATGCTCGTAGAGCCTCAGCAGTGTTTGGTACATAATAGGCATGTAATAAACGCTGTTTCCTTCCTTCTTTCTCCTCTAAGTTTTCTTTTCCAGTTTCTTGAACTGATTGCCTACCATGCCACTGTGGAGCTGGAGAGTGCTGAACTTGGGGTTAGGCAGACATGATTTTGAATCTGGCCTCCACCATTTACTAGTGATGTGACCTTGGGCACTTAACATTCTAGGCCTCAGTTTCCTCATCTGTAAAATGGTGGAGTTAAACTAGATGACCTCTAAGACCTCAACCAGCTCAAAATCTCTGATACGAGGATGTTGACCTAACCTCTTCACTTACAGAAATAGGAGGGAAATGAAGAAGATAGGAGGGAGATCTGGTAAGGGGAGAACAGAAGGGGTTATTCTCTTAGGAGGCTGTAGACGCTCCTATTCTTAAATTCTACATGAACTCTGGGTAACTAGCCATCTCTGTAGGCCCGAGGCAGGGGGATGGAAAGGTGACCTCTGTAGCCTCAGGATTCTACAAAAGGGATTTGCTGTTCTCTTCATGTCTGAGAAATGTGACATAAAACCCAAAGGCTTCCTAAAGGCATGTGGAAAACCTGCTTTATGCTCCACTGGGGGATTCAACTGCCTAAGCATGAAGGGCTGGAAGGAAAGATAAGCTGATGTTTCAACAACCAGTGGATCAATTCCCGTTCAATCTGAATGGTAATCAGGGAGGCCTATCAATAGCTCACTGTATTGACAGTGGCTTCTTCTACCACCGCTGTCAGAAGAGCTCAGAACTGGGCTGATGGGACTAAGCAACAGGAAGAGAAAGGGAGAGATGCGGGAAAATAATTAAATCAAGCAATGCCATGGCTAGAAATGGGAGCCATGCTATTCTGGGCACAAGGAAGGGGGAAGACCGCTGGTACAGGCTGAATACAGAGAGATGGACACTCCGAGAGAGACAAACACAGAATACAGAGAAAGGGGAGATTGTTTTGGGGGGGTGGGGAAGGAGGCAGAGTCAGAGAAGGCTTTAAAGGAGGAATAGGATCTCAGGTGAAATAAAGGTAGAGGGAAAAGGACCTTGGTTGGAATCTTGGCTCTCCTCTATTACTCTTGTGATATCAGCCAAGTCCTGTCTCCTCTTAGGGCCTTAGTTTCCTCATCTGTAAAACGAGAAGATTGAACTAGATGACCTCTCAGGTTCCTTTCAGGCCCTACATTTGGGATGCCATGATCCTCTGTGTTAGAGGAAGGGAGACTTTGCATTGCATTTCCATTGTTGGCAGTGGGAAGCTCTCTGAGACAGCCTTACCCACCCTACCCCAACCCTCACCTCACTTTGCATAGCAGCGAGCAATGTTTCCCCGGTTACAGACAGGTTTACCCACTGAGACTCTGAGGCTCATTATCTCTGGGATCGTTAGCTGTCTGCAAGGTGCCAGCCTAGGGCCGCTTTGGTAATTAGGGAAAGGTCCAGATTGATGAGACTTGGACAAGAGCAGCCAATGTAATGTGGGCGGTGAGGGATGAAGCTTGCACAATGGTGCAGGCAGGTGAACTCCCAGGCAAGGGAATGGAATCTGCCACACAAGTCAGGCAGCCAGTGATGAACATGCGTGGCTGCTGCTGAGCCCAAGAGGCTGAGCTCTAGAGAGGGCATGGCACTTATTACCTGGGAGAAGCAGAGAGGGGTTCTGGTCAAAATGGTGCTTAGGACTGGTGTTTGGGGTGTGTGTGTGTGTGTGTGTGTGTGTGTGTGTGTGTGTGTGTGTGGCAAACCCTTCTATTCAGGTTCAAGAATATCTACTCCTGACTTTAGTTAATTCACACCCACTCAAGTATGGAAAAAGGACCTATTATGTGCACAGCATGGTGTTAGGTAGAGCAGAGGGACACAGAGAGAAGAGTGAAAGAACTTATCTTTATTCAGAGAGACAAGAGTTAGATCAGGCATCTTACTGTAGGATAGAGAACAGTGGATCCAGAGACAGCAGGGACCTGGGTCAGAATCCCGGTTCTATAATAGCTATGTGACCTTAATCCCTAAACCTATTAGCCTCAATCTCCTCATCTGAGAAATGGGCATAATAGCACCATGCACCTCACACCTCCACAAGGCTGTCAGGAGGAACAAATGTGCTTTGTCAACCCTAACGTAATACTGAGATGGAAGAGCTTCATTATAAAATGATGCTCTCTCTGTACACAGATATTGCTGCTTACATACTTGTCAGGGTGAGGCCTTTAAGGTTTTTTTTTCCTCCATGATTAGGAAGATGTCTACAGTGAGACATCTGATATTAGAACGTCTTCCGGGTCCCCTTATGACCGCCCCTTACGGGATGGCCAGCTGGGGTTCTAGGTACAGTCTCTCTTCCAGGCGCATGGAATCGCAGCCACTTAGAGCTGGAAAGTTCACGCGTGAACAACTGTTGTTTTATAGAGAGTCAGAGAGTGAGGAGTGACTTCCCTGGAGACACACTGGTAAATCAGTAGCAGAGCCAGTATCGGGCCAACTCAGTTCCAGGACAGGTAAGTGAACAGTCATTTATATGGCTCCTACTATGTGCCAGGCACTACGCTAAGTGCTTTTTACAAATATTACCACATTTGATCCTCGCAGCGACCCTGCATTACAGATGCTGCTATTGTCTCCATTTTACATGTGGGGAAACTGAGGCAAGCAGCAATTAAGGGCCTACCCCAGTGTTACACAGCTTGTAAGTGTCTGAGGCTGGATTTGAACTTTGGTCTCCCCAACTCCAGACCCAGCACTTTATCCACCACACCACCCAGCTGCCTACGGACAGGGCTCTTTCCATCCTGTGCCTAGAATATACATAACCCCGTCCTTGCTAGTCCAAGGTTTGTTTTACAGTCAAACTGGAGGAATCTCAGGGCATGAAGGGGATATGATCAAGGTGAATTATTTACTACTGCTCCCGAGCTGTTGTTGGCAAAGTGAATTTATTTTAATTTGTTTTTCTCGGGGGGGATACAGTACTTGCCACGGAGAATAAAAATGTGATTCCAATATGAGAAGCTCATTATTTTACCAAGGGTGATTCTGAACTTTTGCCTGGTAGAGGGGGCGGCACAAATCGCTGGCTTTGGAGCCAATCAGAAAGCACGAGGCCAAGCAGAAGTCAGACAAGGCTGGCGGCTTAAATTGGAGACTGGACATATATGCCACAAATGCCCGGCAGTGCTGCTGGGAATGGAAGCAATCTCCCCGGGAGGGCGGAGAGGGGTGAGCGCTTCATCCTTTGTAGTTGTGTCCCCAGTGTGCGGCATGCAGGAGGCGCTTAATAAATGCTTGATTGAGAGGATGTAGCATGCCAGAGCTGGCAGGGATTTTTGAACAAAGAACATGGAATGCCAAAGCTGAAAGGGACCTCAGAACAGGGAGTGTCCTTAGAATTAATATCGTCCAACCTCCTTGTTTTATATGTGAAAAAAAAAATGAGGTCTAGAGAGCAGGAAGTGACCTACTCAAGGGCACAAGGTCATACGGCCAGTCACCAGAACCTGAAGCTGGAAAACAAATCAACAGCTTATACTTAGCAGGTACACCTGATAAGAAAGGTGACTGGTGCACATAGCCAGGGGACATTAGGATCACAGGCCTGAGGCTGCAAGGGACCTCAGAGCCCATCGAGTCTAACCTCATTTTACAGAGGAAGAAACACACCCAGGGAGGTTGAGTAAATCGTTGGAGGGCTTTCAGGCGGGGTCAGGGTCGACCCAGGCCTCTGAACCTGCCTTTGTGAGTGCAGTGCTCTCTCATTTACTGGACAACTGGCCCTGGACCCAGACAGGAGGCAACTGGAGGAAAATTCAAGGGGACGGAAGTGTTGGTTTGAAACGATTTCCCAATGTTAAAGAGGATGAGTACAATCTCAGCTCTTTCAGGTCTATGCAGCTCCCCCTTCCCAGAGCCTTGCTGCCTTCCTGCTGTGCCCCCTTCCCCCTAATGAGCATACGCCATCAATAATTTATCTACATCAATAAATCAGGAGGCGCTACAACCCGTTTGAGGAAATTGCTAGCTTGTGGCTGTAAGCAAGTGAATGCATTTTGTTCCGAGTAAATGTGGTCCTTGCTAAGAAACCCTGCCAGCAGGAGAGATGCTAAGAGCTCTCAGGAAGGAGAGTGCAGGGTGGGCCAAAAACAGACTCAGTGACATCAAAGTGGGGCTGTATCTTTCCTGGATACTCCTGGCCGCAGAGCCCAGGAGCGGCCTTCTAGCACCCCTCCTGCCCCAGGCTGCAGAGCTATTTCTTAGGCAATGAATAAACCAGCTGTTGAGGGAGTTTGGGCCCTGGGTTAAGAAATAAATGTCATCAGCTTTTCCAAAGCAGCACAGTGTTGCTCCTGGGGTCTCTATATCCTTTCTCATCCCTGGAAGCTGGGTTGGACCCCCTAAGACAGGCTAGCCAACTCTCTTCTGGCTCCACTGGGGGAAGGGACATGGTTCTCAGGGTCCCTGACATACTCCTAGTCTTGGGACTGAGTTACTCCTCTGCTCGGGAAGCCAGTAGCATCTTTTTCATTATCCCGGCCACGGGACCCACTCTCTGCCCTCTACCACCTACCTCTTGGTTTAAAAAGAAAAAAAAAAACAGAAGTACATTAGGTTGGCAATCTTCCCTTCACAAGCCCGGGATCTTCCCTTCCTGGTTGGCTGGCCACCCTAAGCAGCTGACATACACACTCTCTGCTTTTTTCAGCCATCTCATGGACAACAGTGACCTGCTCCCCATGTCCTATTCTAAGCTTTCCGGAAGTTCCCTCAGTCTTCATGAACAACACACTGTCAACATTCTGACGTCTTTAACCTCCTGGGGGTGCCTCTCTTTCCTCCTGAAAAACCCTGGAGCTGAAGTGGGGATAATTATACCTGCCCCCCTGCCCTCCGGGGGCAGTTGTGAGAAGAGCACTTTGTTAACCTGTTGGCATGTGAGTCATGGATACGGATGAAATTTTGTTTTTTTTGGGGGGAAGGGGAGCAGTTATTAAAGTAACAATGCTGTGCTATTCAAGTTTACATGGTACTGAAGAGTTTATAAAGTACTTTCCTTAACGCGACCTCTGACAGGGAAATAGGCCGGGCAGGCACTCAACGTCAATACTACGGTGGCACTTTGAACTCCTCAGTGTAGGCACGCCATCTGCTAGTGCTAAAGGTCACCCATCAGCTGTTGTATCCCATGGGATTCTTGTCTATGTCTTGGCATGAATCCCTTAGAGACAAATGACCCAATGAGTTGAAGGCCTTCCTCTGGTTCTTTTTATTGAAAAAAAGGATAGCTATTACTATTATTAATTATTCCCATTTTTTAGAAGAGGAAATTGACGATATAAGAGGTCAAGAAATTGGCTCAGGGTCACACAGCTGACTAGTATCAGAGTGAGGACTTTGAATCCAAGTCTTATGATCTAAGTCTCTTTTCCAACCACAGTGAATGGCTATCTCTCTATTCAAATGAAGAAGCATTTATCATTCTTGTTCAGTTGTTTTCAGTCACATCCAACTCCTTCTGACCCCATTTGGGGCTTTCTTGGCGAAGATGCTAGAGTGGTTTGCCATTTCCTTCTCTAGCTCATTTTACAGATGAAGAAACTGAGGCAAACAGGGTTAGGTGACTTGTTCAGAGTCACACAGCTAAGAAAGTGAGGTCAAATTTGAACTCAGGAAGATGAGTCTTCCTGACTCCAGGCCTGGTGCTCTGTGCACTCTGGCGCCACCTAGCTGCCCAGTATTTATTAAGCTCCTATTATATATCAGGCACTGTGCTAAGTGTTGGGGATATAGAGAAAGGTAAAAGAGGGGGCCAAAATGTAAACACATGGGTACAAATGAGATGTGGACAGGACAAGCTGAAGAGCATTTGGGAGGAAAGGCAGTCGTATTAAGGGAGGCTGGGAAAGGCTTCTTGCAGAAGGCGGGATTTTGGTTGGGACCTGAAAGAAGCCACAGAAGACAAAAGGGGAGGGAGGAGAGAATTCCGGGCTCGGGGGATAACCTGTCAACGTCAGCATACAGAGTGTCCAGTGAGAGGAACAGTAAGGAAGCCATTGTCACTGGAGGTAGAGTACACAGACGTACTCAGTATATGGAGGACAGTAAGGTCTAAGAAGACTGGAAAGGCAGGAGGGGCCAAGCTATGGATGGCTTTACTTCTGGACCTTTCACTTACTAACCGTGTGACTTGGACAAGTCACCTTTCCTAAAAAATGCTCTTGACTGAGTCTCAGTTTCCTCATATGTCAAATGGAGATAATACAAACCTACCTTCAGAGAAGTCCTGTGGGAATCAAACGAGATGCTGTATGTTGTGTAAATTTAAAAATACTACATAACCACAAATTATCATCACCACCATCATTATTACATAGCACCTTGCTAGATTCTGACTGGAAGACAAAAGAAATCTATTAGCGCTCAGTCCCTGGGCTCCTGGAACTCACAGAAAAGCTAGGGAGATGACACCCAGTCACAAAGAAGTTAGTGGACAGTAAAGACAAGGCAGTCCATGATGAGGACTGATGACAAAGATCACTGTGGGCTGGAGCAATGAGGGAAGGCTTCTTGGAAGAGGCAGGGATATCAACCTTGAAAATGGGATTCCAGTGCAATGCCAAAAACACTTTTAAAAGGCCTACTATTTGCAAGGCACTAGGTTAGGCCTTGGGAATACAAAACAGTCCTTTCCCTCAAGAAGCTTACATTTGACAAGAAGGGTTTTGATAAGCAGGAGAAAGAAGGAAGGTGATTTCAGACAGGGCTGGGGCAGGAGTGAGACCACCACGAGCACAGACCTGGGGCAAGAAAGAGTTTGGTGACTACCAGGGTTCAAGGGAAAGAATGGTCTGACTAGAGCAGGAATTCTTAACCCTTTTTTTGGGGGGGGCATGGCCCCTTTTAGCAATCTGGTGAAGACTAGAGATCTTTCAGAATACTATGAATAAAATAAAATAGGTATGAATACAAAGGCAACCAGTAATATAGTTACTGGAATGTTTTTAAAAAAAAAAAAGTTCACAGACTTCTGGCTTTACAACCCCTGGACCAGAGTGGAAGGTTCTCACCAGGAGATTTTGGGATATCAACAGGATGTAACAGGAGAGAAGGCTGGATAGTTGGGGTGTGGCTGGATGGTGGAAGGCCTTGACAGCCAGGCTGAGGTGTCTGGCCTTCATGCTATACACAGTGGGGAGTCACTGAAGGTTTCTGTGCAGAAAGGGGTAACAAAAATGCTTTAGGAACATTCGTCTGACTCCTACTAGCTGTGTGACCCTGGGAACTCACTTAAACTCTCAGTGCTTTGGGCAGCCGCCTAAAGATTCTAAGTTGCAGGTAAAGGTACTCACATACCTACATTGGCAGAAGGAGCTTCCTCACCTGGGAGTTCCCTATGGAAATGAAATTCCAGGTTTGTTTCCTATCTCTCATCTGATAGCCCATGGCAGGATGGACCAGAAGGAGAATAAGACTTTTTTTTTTTAATTTTAGGCAATTGGGGTTAAGTGACTTGCCCAGGGTCCCACAGCTAGTAAGTGTCAAGTGTTTGGTCTGAGGCCAGATTTGAACTCAGGTCCTCCTGTCTTCAGGGCCAGTGCTCTATCCACTGTGCCACTTAGCTGCCCCGAGAATGAGACTTCTTGAATGGAAATGGGGTGTTCTAATAATGAAGGGTAAGACCCTCATTCCTCACCTCCCTTCTAGCGGGGATACTTTTGGGTGTATGGGTTGAGAAGCCCCTTCAAGAATTCAGTGATCTTGTGACCGGGTGGTAATGGTGCCAATGGAAGGGAGGGAAGGAGATGAGAGATATTAAGAAGGAATTGAAAAAAATTTTTTTTTTAACAAAGAAGGCACTGTCAGACCCTGACAAATGACTAGAGGCAGACAGTGAAGGAGACGGAAGGGTCAAAGATGGCTGAAGTTTTGGTTGGGGGAAAAGAATCCATTTGCCTCTGAAGCTCTTCTGTTACAGGTGACATGAGGGATGAGAGCCGCCATTTTGAAAGAACCTACCTTTGAGTAGTCAAATCCATGCTTCTCCTTCACTCCATTTCTACAGAGTGTGTAGTTATAAAATCGCGAGTTTTTAAGGAGTCCCACCCATTCCTTCCAGCCGGGTGGCACATAGGAACCGTTGTATTCATTGAGGTACTTTCCAAAGAAAGCTGGGGATGAAGAAAAAAAAAGAGAGAAAGAGGTCAGGTGAGCAGATAGACTCAAAACGGCTGACCCTCCTGCACCACTAATTAAGATTCCTCTGCTGTCCTCCCCAGTCGTATTTATGAAGCTCTCATCCCACCCGAGGCATTAGTTAAACACACAGAATCTCTGGGGAATTTTTGATCTCAGAGGTCCTTTTCAGCCTGAGAGCCGATGATCTTCCTCTTCACAAGGCTATGGTCTCTGGGGAGCAAAAGGCAAACAGGGATGGTTCGTGGGCAGTCTTGGGCTAAGACCGAAGAGAGAGAGATGAGCTAGCTGCCCTCTTTAAACCTGATTGTGTTTTGGAAGTCTATAACAACCAGTGTTATTTTTCAAGTTGGATTTCAGCAGAACGTTACTATCTGGGCTGGGTTGGGGGTGAGAATGAAAAGACCTCTGAACTTGGGAGGCAGAAGACTCGGGTTCAAATCCTGCCTCTGAAGCTAATGCCTGTGCACCTTACTTAGTTTTTCTGGGCCCATCTCCAGTTTCCTCATCTGTAAAATGTGGCAATTAGACAAGATGGCCTCCAAGGTCCTTTCCATGCCCAGATCTAGGCTCCCACGATCTTATTAGTTCAGGCCTGCACAACTGCAGCCCTCAGGCTGTAAGCTGTTTGTAGCACACCAAAGGATTCTGGGCGGCCCACGAAAAACGTAGAGGATGTTTCCCTTTACGTTCTTTGTGGGCGGCCCGAAATCCTTTGGCGGGCAGCAGGCTGTGCAGGCCTGCAGTAGGTGATCTCTAAGGGCTCCTTCAAGCAAATGCTGTGGGGGCAGTTAGGTAGCACAGTGGATACAGCACTGGCCCTGGAGTTAGGAGGACCTGAGTTCAAATTCGGCCTCAGACACATAACATTCACTAGCTCTGTGACTCGGGGCAGGTCACTTAACCCCAATTGCCTCACCCAAAACAAAAAAAACAAATGCCATGAACTAAACTTTGACCTTAGAGAAAACTGAGTTATCCCACGCTTGCACTCCATGAAATCAGTAAAAGGAAACTGATGACATTGTGTTTCAGCTGGAATCCCTCTGATGAGGCCATGCTGTAATAGGGTTTTGCTGTAACTGCATGCCCGGGAGTGTGTATGCAAGTAGAAAGGGTCATCATAAGCAGTGACAGTGAGCCAGCATGGGTCTGCTCCTTCTTGGGCCCAGCCACTTAATCACCTGTCTCCAGATTGGGGATTCCCTACATGGGCAAAAGGAGAACTCTCAAGAAACACGGCAGAAAACAGTGTGTCATGGAGAGACCCCTGGACTGGGTGTCAGGAGAGCTGGGTTCTAATCTCCTCTCTGCCACTAACTTGATTGTAGGATGTTTCCCTCTTGGAGATTCAATGTGTCCTCGGTGGAATGAGAAGTTGGGCTCGAAAGGTCAAGTCCATAATGCAAGAGGTTTAACCTTTTGTATGCCATGCACCGCTTTACCAGCTCAGCCCCCTTCGCAGAATATTTTTTTTTAAACACATAAAATGAAACACATAGGATTACAAAGGAAATTAATTGCATTGAAATATAGCTCTCAAAATTTTTTTGTTGTAAGTTCCTTAGACTGAAGGTTAAGAACTCCTACCCTAAGGTCCCTTTCTGGCTTTGACATTCTATGCTCCTTGACCTGAGGTCTCTTTTAGCTCTGTCTACAATCTATAAAAATAGCTATTTTTACACCCATGCTAAGAAGTGACACATTCGGTTTTACTGAGACATCATGGCAACATGTGCCAAGCAGCTGGATTTATTCTCTCTCCACCCAAGCCACCTTTCCGAGCTGTGTGTGTCAGAGAGACAGCCCAGCCACAGGAAGGACGGCTGCCTCTGGAGCTGGGAGGTCCCGCGTTAGGGGGAGTCAAAGCAGCCAGAGGCCAGGCAGGGACTGTCACCACCTACAGGGCTGACGACAGGGGCGAGTGAGGTGTCAAACCCACCAAGGCTTCAGCCAAGCAGGCAGAGACTGTGTCAGAAGCTCGGGAGACACTACAGAGAGCTGAAGGGGAATGGAGACCCACCAGTTCCCTGCAGAGGCAGACTCTTCTTCTCAAATAACCCGCACTGGCCCACCCCTGGAGCATGGTGAAAAAGTTTTCACCATGATTGATTCCCCCCTCCCCCCAACAAGATCCCTACAAAAATGAAGTCTATCAATACTCAATGATGTTATCATATACCTTTTTCTCAAATTATTTGGCTATAACCTCACAAAGGACATGGGGCACAGTCAGAGAAACTGGGGGGAAAAGGGAAAGGAAGAGAAAGAAATTTATCTTGTAACCCTATTGAGTAAGTCATTTCACCTTTTTGGGCCTCAGTTTCCTTATCTGTAAAATGGATTAGATGGTTTCTAAGGCCCCCTCCAATTCTTAATTTATGATTCTATATAAGAATTAGGCAACTGAGTTGGAAGGGAACTTAGAAGTTGTCCAGTGCAACTCTCATTGTCTCCTACAGCATATCTCTAACAGCCTTTGCTTGAACACCTCAGTAACAGGGAACTCTCTACCCCCAAGGTGGCCCACTCCACTAAGAGCATTCCAGTTGTTTGGAAATTCCTCCTTATCGCTGTCCCAAAGTCTGTCATTCTATATCTTCCACCCTGTTTTACTCTCTAGAGCCAAAAAGAATAAGCTTAATTCTTCTGAATAAAAGCTCTTAATGTTATTTGAAGACAGCAGTCATGGTTTCCTTAGCATTATCTTGTCCAGGCTAAATATTCCTAACCCCTTCTTCAATCAGGACCAAGAGGAAGGAGTGAAAAATAAAAGATGAATAGAGAAAGAGACGAAAAGAACTGAATGTAGTAGGGCAATTTCAGGGACATCTGTCTTGAACCTTCAATATACAGTCTGTCACAATTGTGGAAAGAACACAGCCTTCTGAGATGTGTGTTACCCCAGAAGACAGAGGAGCTGGGTCCGCCACATACAGGAGTAAGTCGGCTGAATGGAAGCTGAGGAGTTAAGGAAAGGCTGGCAGGGTTAGACTCAGGAAAGGCAGGGTGGGAACTGAGACCACCTTAAGAACGGAAGCCAAATCCAGCCCACGCTGAAAAGGAAGCATTTTTGCCCTTCTGAGCGATAAAAGGACTTCCCAGCTGAGAATAACTAAGTCAGGATGTGTGGATAGGGAAGGGGGGAAATGAGAAAAGGTGGCTGGAAAGATGGAGCTTTATTCAGGGGAATCAGCAGAGAGAGAGGTCAGGTTCCCCCAGATTGTGGAGAACCATCCCCAACAACCCTGCTTCCTGAATGATACCCCAAATTTAAAGAGTGAAATGCAATCCGGTGACAGGTACCTAATTAAACAGGGCATTGGAGTTTCTCGGGCCAGACATGACGGAATAATGGGATTGTGCTATCACTTGGGGTTGGGAGTGGAGGACTAAGTAAATTACAAGCTTGGGTCTTACTGACGATGTTTCATCTCCTTTCCAGACTCACTTGCCTTTTGACTCAGCTGGTTTGACCTTGAAGTCACCTAGTAGCTGTGGGGAAAATCCTTTGTCTTAATCTAAGCCTCAGCTTCTTCATCTATAAAATGGGGCTACCAGTGGCTGCACCACCTTCCTCCCTGGGCTGTTTTTAAGGAAAGTGCTTGGAAATCTGAAAATCTGGATAGCAATGTTCACTATTACTATGCAAAAAGGCAGACTAGTATAAGAGATATAGGGCTAGAGCTGGAGTCGGGAAGACCCAGGTTTGAATTCTGCCTCAGGCAATTATTAGCTGAGTGACCCTGTTATTTAGGTATTCTCAGCCTCAGTTTCTCCAGCTGTAATATGGGGATGATAACAGTGCTTAGTCAACAAGGCTGTTGTGAGGATGAAATGTGGTAATAAAAACATGCAGAGCATTTCTCAAACCTTAAAGGGCTACCCAGAGGCAGGTTGGTGGATAAAGTGCTGCTGGGCCTGGAGCGAGGAAGAGCAGAGTTCAAATGTGGCTGCAGATACTTACTAGCTGTGTGACCTTGGGCAAGTCACTTAACCTCTGTTTGTCTTAATGCACTGGAGAAGGAAATGGCAAACCAGCCCAATACCTTTGCCTAGAAAACCCCATGGATGGCATGGTCCGTGGGGTCATGAAGATTTGGCCACAACTGAACAACAAAAGGGCTTCCCAAATGTGAGCTAGCCTAAGGGAAGAAATGGTTCCTTCTTTGAAGCATTAATTCTGGTGGTCAGGGCATGTGGAGGGGACTGATGTGGGCAGGAGAGGGACAATCTAAAACCTTTATGAGCCCACCATTATTCTATCTAATTGCATCAAGGTTCATCTATTTTAAGCCATTTCTTCCTCTGAGAAACCCTCTCTCTGCCCTTGGCCTGGAAAGTCCTAAGAACTTTGTTCTTCAAGGTCGTCAAGAGCAAGAAAGGGCAGCTAAATAGTGCCATGGAGAAAGCACTGCACTTGGAGTCAGGAAGATCTGAGTCCAAACCCAGCCTCAGGCTCTTACTAGTGGTGTGACCCTGGACAAGTCACCCTCTGTTTGCCTCAGTTTCTTCATCTATAAAATGGGGATAATAACAGCACCTACTTCCCAGAGTGGTGGTGAGAATAAAATGAGATATTTGTAAAGTGCTTAGCCTGTCACATAGTAGGTGCTATATAAGTATTATCTATAGCTATTATTATTCATTGAGAGAAGAAAGCTCTTGCTCAAGGTCATACAGATCATAAGAACCTGATTCATCTGACTTGAAATCTGTTGCTTAAAATCCCCTCCATCACCCTAGCTCCCCACTCACAAAAAAATGGACCATATTTGGCACCGAATTCAATTTTGAGCTCATCTGATTAGGCTTCCTTAACACAATTTTTAAAATGGCCACTGAAGTATCCCACAAATAGGGGCAGAGAAGTAAAGGCCCCTGAGCCTCTCCAGAACCCAGGAGGGGGCTCAGACTGGGGCAAGGCAGAAGAAGGCTGGAACTTAGAACAGAACTCAGGTTACAGAGCAGGCATTTCTCCAGGCTCCTGTAGCTAAGTCTTTGTTGCCAGGAGAGCAGAAAGGATGGGTAGTGTGAGTGTGTGTGTGTGTGTGTGTGTATGTGTGGGGGGCAGTATGTGGTGCATGTGGGGTGTCTTTTTACAGGTACCACAGCTTGCTGGGAGGCTGATATGGAAAAACTAAAAGCAAGGCTAGTATAAATAGGGGGAAAGGCAGTGCCTACCCCAGGGGGTACTGGGCTGGGAGAAAACTGCATCGCTCATATATCTGTGAGGGAGAGTCAAGTTAAAAAGCGTGTGTTAAGCCAAGTTCTGTGCTAAGCTCTGAGATATAAAGAATGGCAAAAAACCACCCTTGCCTCCAAAGAGCTCACACTCTAAGGGGCGGGCAGGTGGGGCAGGCAGCCTGCCAACAAGTGCGTACGAACAAGATAAAGACAGGATAAACCGAGAGTCATCTCTGAGAGAAGGTACGGCTAGGTGGCACAGTGGATACAGCACCAGCCCCCGAGTCACGAAGGCCTGAGTTCAAATCTGGCCTTGGACATTTATTGGTGGTGTGAGCCTAGCCAAGTCATTTCACCCCAATTACTCCCCCCACCCCAGGGGAAAAAAGACTTAGAAAGGCTTCCAGCAGAAGGTGGGATTTTAGTTGAGATCTGAAGGAAGTCAGGAGAGAAGAAAAAATTCTATACAGGTGATGGACAGAATAATGGAGGCTTAGATTCTAATACTTGCTGTCACTAACTCCCTATGTGACTTTAGGCAAATCACTTCTCCGCTGGCCTACATATGTCAAGTCAGGGGTTATCACCAGATGCCTTCTAAGATATCCTCCTGCTCTGATAGTCTGGGATTCCTTGAAAATGGGCATCCCATGCCTCCACGCCACCTCTAGGATGAAACAGAAAATCCACTGGCTTCTGAAGTCCTTCACAACCCAATCCCAACCTAGCTTTCTGGCCTCTTTGTGTATCATATAAGATCCAGCCAGAAGGGCCTTCTCTTGGCTTCTCAGACAGGAGGACAACCCACCTCCTCTCACATCTCTGCCTGTCACTGGCTGTCCCCCATGGCTGGGACAGATGCCCTCCTCACCTCTGCCTCCCAGAATCTCCCTCTCATTCCGAGTACCACCACTTTCTACGTGAAGCTTTCCCTGGGCCTCTTCCCTAATTACCTCACATTTATTTTGCATTTCTTCTGTACGTATTGACTTAGCATAATTTAGACATGTCCATGGTGTCTCTACCCTACCCTCCAGAAGCCAAACTCCTTGAAAGCAAGACTGTTTCATTCTTCCATATTTGAGTCCCAAGCCCCTAGCACATAGTAAGTGCTTTATGCATACTTGTTGATCAATGGCAGAGGGAAGAGAGTCATTGAGATCTTCTCTCTACCTTTAGCATCAGCATTAGAATGATGCAGGCAGCTAAGTGGGGTGGTGGAGGGAATGTCGCGTAGTGAGGATGACCCGAGTTTGAATTCTGCCTCGGATGCCTACCAGATACCTAAGATCCTGAGCTAGTCACTGAGTCTTTCTCAGCCTCAGTTTCCTTATCTATAAAATGGGGATGATAACATCACTTCCTAGGACTGATGTGAGGATCAAATGCAAACTTATAAAGACCTATACAAAACCTGGCTATAATGATCATTTAGTATCCATATCTTCCCTCAAGGCCCAGCTCAAGCACTGCTTCCTAGCGGATGTGATCTCATTCAATAAAATGCAAGCTCCCAGAGGGCAGGGACCATTTCTGTTTCTTGTTTTTGTATCTGGAGCAGTGTTTGGCATACAGTAGATGCATAATGAATGCTTGTTGACTGATAGGTCCCAGTTGTTCTTTCCCTCTTCAAATCTCCTTGGAGCACATTGGTTGGAGCTCACACCTGTGCCCCTAAAGCATCCTCCCCTTCCTCAACAGAAATTAAGTTTCTAGAAGGCAGAACCTGGGTCATCTTTTGCCTTTATCTCCCCAGTATCTGGTCCAGGGACTTGAACACGGAAGATTCTTACTGCATGTTTGCTAAATGAACTGATGAGACCATTCATCAAAGGATATCTGATACCCAAAGAGCTTAAGATCATGGAACTCAAATCTCTGAAAAGACTACCAGAGAGGGCAAGACGAAACCGAGAAGCATCCGGGGGTGCACTGGACAGAGTGCTGGGCCTGGAGTCACGAAGACCTGAGTTCAAATCTAGCCTTAGATACTTACTAGGGTGTGACCCTGGACAAGCCCTTTATTGTCTGCCTGCTTCAGTTTTCTCATCTGTAAAATGGGGATTACGATGGCACCTACCTCCCAGGGTTGTTGTGAGGAACACATGAGATAATATTTGTTAAGTGCTTTGCAAACCTTATGGAGCTAGACAAATGCTAGCTATTAATATTTTTAATATTAAGAAGCCATTCACAGAAGATGCTCTGTTGCTTCTGAACTAAGTTGTCCATGAAGATATATTGATTCCCAAATTTTGAACCTGACTTTGAATCTAATCTAAGTTCAAAGAGGTGAGGATAGCCAACAGGAGGAGAGGGGTGACACAGTGGTCAGGGTTAAGAGAAAGATTAAGACACAGCTAAGATCAAGGCTCAAGGTCAGTCAAGTGCAGATGGGACTTAAAACACAAGGGATGATAAGATGCCCCAGATGTATTTAGCGAGTTACGAGAACAGAGAGTCATATATTTAGAGCTGCAAGGGGCCTTGGAGGCTGTTGGGTCCACAGTCCTCATTTTATAGATGAGGAAACTGGGGCACAAAAAGGTTAAGCAATTTGCCCAGGATCCTACAATTAGTAAAAGTCTGATTCAGGATCTGAACTTGCATCTTCTTGCCTCCAAGTCCTGTGCTCTCTCCACCACTCCACGTTGTCTCTAAGTAAGGGGTCAACAGTACAATGAGACGAACAACATTCTCTACTGGGTTTCAGGAACCAGCCTGTTTTGGACTTCTCTTTTCCTCTTTGCTACTAGGAATGGCAATTCTTAGATGGCTCTGCGAAGGTACAAGACTCTCTGGGAAGAGTCATGGTAGGCGGCTGGTAAGCTGATGCCACAGGCGCCCAAGGGTAAATGTTGGCTTTCCATCATACGCATCCCTTCCTCTAGCCCAAACTACTACTCCCTTTCTTTGTTCTTTTTCTCCAAGCGTTCTCTCTTTCCCCCTTTTCTTCCCTTTCTACCCTCTCCTCCTCACGTTATTTCTCTCTCTCTGATAACTGATGAAATATACCTCCTCTCAGTAGAGAGGAGAGGACCTATGGATGCAGAACGCGGTATATACTACTTGATATGACTGGTCCCTATATCTGCTAGTTTTGCTTAAATGCTTTTCCTTATTACAAGGAAAGACTCAAGTGGAGTACAGTACGGGGATAAAATGTGGGCCATGGAACACAGAAGGCAACAATGGGCACTCATGTGTGTGCGTGCACACACACGTATCTATATTTCCAATAGTGGTTAGATTAGGGGTCCCTCACAAAACGATGCAATCAGAGCTAGAAGGGCCCTTGGAGGTCATATAGTCCGACCCATACCTGAGCAGAAATTCCCCTTATTCATTCAGCCCCCACCTGAAAGCCCCTAGGGAGAAGGAACTCCCTACAGTCTGAGGCAGCCCCTTCCATGCACATGGGCCCGGAGGACAAAATGGTGGCACAGCAGCTTGTTGGGGGAAGGTGCTGACTTCCTGGAAGTGAAATCTGATTCTCTTTGGCTGTCAGGATTCAGGAAAAGGGCCAGACATAGGACTTTCATTGGCTTCCCCAACTCAGCTCCATTCTTTCTTTCAGTGGTTTGGAAGCTGCTCATCAGGCTGTGCCATGTTCATTCAGGCTGACTGACTCATGATGAAACAGGCCTGTATCCTCCTATCTCCAAATCATTTTGGTTCATCAGGTTCTGGGATGGGCTCCCTGTCTGTTTATGAATAGCTCACATTGGCCATTGAGACGGATGGGCCCCAATGAGCCCCTGTGGGTCCAGAAAAGCACAGATTCCATACTGCAGATTCACTCACAGGGAACAATGAGTGGGCATGAACAAAATTCTCCACCTCCTTGGCTGGACAGGAACCTATGAGGCATGACGAGGTAGCAGGGATTGTGTCCTTGCTTCATTTCCCTGTCTCCGGGCAGGTCTTTGCCTGACAAATACACATTTTAGTAATAGGCAATTCAGCACCATGGAAAAGCCCTGAGCTCTGACTCAGCGATGCTGGGTTTTCGACTTGTAGATGCTTCTCCCTCCCTGTGTGACCTTGGAGAATCCACTTCCCTTCTCTCAGAGACATTTTCCCCATCTGTAGATGAGTCAGTTGGTTTTACTGGTCTCTAAGCACCTTCTAGCTCTGGAAATTTTAAGTAGTAGGTAGGCTTAATTTCATAGAATCATAGACTGTCAGAGCTAGAAGACAATAATAATAATAAATGATAATGAGCTTCTTGTTCGTCCTTTGTTTTCAAAGAGGACCAATGATGTCATGGGTGATGCCCTGACTTGCTTGTGAACTGGATTTAAGTGAGGCCGAACTGCACAAAGTCATCAGCCTCACTCTTTCTTCCCAAGTCATGGAAGTCCAGTGGCAAGATAAAAGTCAAGATGCCGGGCAATGGTGTCTTCAATGTCTGATCAAGCTCTAAGCGCTACATGCTGCCTGCTTCAGCCACCTTCATGGCTGTTGGAACAAACTGCTCTCATCTGCTCCCTCCGCCAAGAGAAGTCGTCATGTGCTTGGGGTGGACATCCCCCCAACTCACCAACTGGTTCTGAGGCCTGTTTGTTATCCTTAACCTGGGTGAGCCCATTTGCCGAGACAGTTTTACGGGATGTGGCCAGAGTAGTTGACAGCTTCTGGGAACCACAGGTGAGAGCTGGGTGACAGCTGGACACCAAACGTGGATGAGCAGCCCTGAAAAGGGCTCAGCAGCCCTCACACCAGAGGCGCTAGTCCTCCTGAAAACTTCTATTTCATATAAGTTTATAGTTTATACTTTATTTTATAAAATTTATATTTCATATATTTATATATGCTTCCATTTGTACAGCATTTACTATAATTGGAACATAGAATTCCGACCTCTATGGCACCCTAGAACAGGAGTTGGTAAACTATGGCCCATGGGGCAAATCTAGCCCACTGCCTGCTTTTGTACTAAAAATATCAAAACCATCCTTTGCTCATAGGCTGTACAGAAAGATTGGAGGCCAGATTGGGGCTGTGGGCTGCTGTTTGCCAACCCCTATCTCAGGACACAGGACAATAGGGATAGAAGGACACTTGGAACATAAAATATCAGAGCTGAAGGGGGCCTCATAGATCATCTGAGAAAGGCAACAGGGTTTGTAGTAGAAAGAGAACTAGATATGAGAAGGGTTTGAACTCTGATGCTACTTTTTACCATTCTGATCTTGGGCATGTTATTCAGTTTCCTGCTCTATAAAATGAGGGGGTCGGAGTAGATGATCTCTAACGCTCCTTCCAACTCTAAATCTGTGATCCTACAATCTAGTCCAACCACTTTATCTTACAGAGGGGAAACTGAGGCTCAGATCAGAGAAGAGACATGCGGGAAGTTAGTGGTAAAGGCAGATGTAGAAAATAGGTCTCCTGACTCCTGGTTCAATAGTCTTTTCCCTGCATCAGGCTATAAGCACACTACTTATTAGCTTGAGCTGTGTCTGGCCTGCCTGAAGACAAGAAGTAGACACTATGACCTCTGTGGGGCCCTTCACATTAACTAGGAGTTATTGAAGTAGGTGGCACAGTGGTTAGAATGCTGGCCTTGGAGTCAGGAGGACCTGAGTTCAAATCTGGCCTAAGACACTTGACACTTACCAGCTGTGTGACCCTGGGCAAGTCACTTCACCTCAACTACCTCACCAAAAAGCAAAAAAGAAAAACAACAACAACAACAACAACAACAACAAATGAAGGATGACCACCACCACCAAAATGACTTACAGGTACATATTAAGTCTCAGCTACTCCCCTACCTCTGGCCCCTTGCCAGAGATTTACAAAGTGCTTTATAAACATTATATCACATTTTATCCTCACAACAACCCTGGGAGATTGGTGCTATTAATATTTCCATTTTTACAGATGAGGAAACTGAGGCAGATAGCAGTCAAATGACTTGCTCAAGGTGATACACCTAGTTGGTAGAAACATTATGATCCAATGGATTACGAGTCAGGAGATCTGGGTTCTAGTACTTGGCTTGACACTAACTTACCCATAGAAAATTTGGGTCTCTTAACCCATCATGAAAATGGGGATTAAAGTCCCCATTCTCTGTCCACCACAAAGAGGGGTACAAGGACTCAGTGAGACAATGACCTGGAAAGCACTCTGAAAGACATCAAGTCCTATATTAATCTGAGATATTATTTACATCCAGGTTCCCTCCTGTTCATCTTTTCAAAGGAAAATCCTCAATGCTATGAATAAGCCTTGAAAGGTGGTTTCCTTCAAGGGCCTTTAATAAGCTGAGAGTTCAGGAGAAACCCCCAAGGCCCAAACTCTATGACCTGTATAAAGAGCAGGCAGGGAGTAGAGAGGGCTTCACTGGTCTCCAGTCTTTCATCTAACCCCCCTTCATGGGCTGCTGTTTGTCTGTCTCAAAGTACAGTTTCCATATGGATGAAATCCTGCCAAGATGTAATTATCCCACGATCCCAGACTCACCTGTTTTCTTTCACAGCCCATTCACACAGACCCACCGCGTCTGCCATCTAAACAAAGGCGCTGAATGACATCAGCCACATAACATCCAATCGTAGACGGCTCAAGCTGGGATGGGTCTTATGGATAGCCTAATTCCTTCATTTGACAGGCAGGGAAACTGAAGTCAGAGCTAGCAAAAGATTTGCCCAAGGTATCACGTGGTGTGTGAGCAGCAAAGAGAGACCCAAAAGCCAGGTTTTCTGATTAGTCAGTTGATCAATAAACATTAAATATCTATTATGTGCTGGGCACTGTTCTAAGCTCTGGCTTAGCTGACTGGAGATTGTGGTTTCCCGTGAATTACAAATGAACTTTTTTCAATCCTCCCCACTTCAGAACTCCTCATTCCCCACCCTTGTGCTCTCCCTCCAACACCCAGTGATCCCCTGTGCTAAGCTCACCTCTAGTTAATTAACACCTTGTAGAACTGAACACCTGGGGTGGCTTCAGAACCCATGAACGGAAGCCAGGTACCCCGTGTAATAAGGGGAAACTAACTGATAAGGACTTTATGGAACACACTTTTCCATATTATGGCAGAATGATGCCTGTGATCCCCTCATGGGCTAGACCATGATTTTAAAATGTTTCCTGCTGGACTGTGTATTCCTTTTGGCTGCTCTATTTATCATCCCCATTATCCATTCCCCCCCCCCAAGTTAAATGATGTTTCTGAATCATCCAGCCAGCCAAACCAGGCTCTTCTGGTTATCTTTCCAAACCCTGGGTTCTCATTGAAATCACTCCCTAACAGGTGTCTTTGCTGCACCAAAAGAGGGGGGTTTCTTGGTGTCTAGTAAGTGAGACAACTCAGGGGATAGAGTGTTGGGCTTGGAATGAGGAACACCTGGGTTTAACTCCTGCCTTAGACACTTAGCTCTGTGACTCCTGGTAAATCACTTAACCTCTCCCAGCCATAGTTTCTCATCTATAACATAAGGATAAATAGCAGCACCTACCTTACTGGGTCAATTGCAAGGATCTAATGAGATGAGTATGTAAATCACTTTGCAAACCTTAAAAGTGTTATATAAATGATAACTATTATTATTGGTGATATATATAATATTATTAGATATCTATATCTCTATCATTATCTATTTAGATATACATATATATCCAAAATACAGCTATTATTGGTGATATATATTATTAGATATTTCTATTATTATCTATTTAAATATATACATATATATAAAATACAGCTATTATTGGTGATACATAATTATTAGATAGCTCTATCATTATCTATTTTGATATACACATATCTAAAATACAGCTGTTACTGATGATACACATATTATTGGATATCTCTATAATTATTTATATATATTCATATATATAAAATATAACTGTTATTGGTTACACATATATTAGATATTGATATCTATATAATTATCTATTTAGATATATGCACATATTTACATATCTGAAATACAGCTATAATTACTGGTGATAAGAAAATGGAATCATGGTAATGAACTTGCTCATACGAAGATGCCAACTGACATTTTGCAACTACTACATAGACATAAGATGATAATAATAATACCTAACACAGATTTACAAAGTCCTTTACAAATATTATATCCATTTTATCCTCACAACCCTGGGAGGTAGATGCTATTATTATCTTCATTTTACAATTGAGGAAACTGAGGCAGATAGTGACCAAATGTCCACACAGCCTAGTGCCACAAAGCTAGTTAAGTGTCTGCAGCTGGATTCAAAATCAGGTCTTCCTGACTGATGGCAGGTGAATCTGTGTTTTGGCAACGATGATAAATTTATTGGGCATAGAGAGACGCCTATAGTCAACTCTGTATGCTAATCAATGCAGAGCTGTGGTATGAGTCATCCTAAAGTTTTTTTTTTTATAGAGTTTTGTTATTTGTTTAACTGTGCCCTGTTTTTGCATGTTGTCTTCCCCAACAGAGCGTGAGCCCCTTGACGGTAGGGACTGTCTTTTGTCTTTCTTTCTTTGTCCCCCCAGCCCTCACCATACTGGCTGGCATACAGTAGGCACTTAATAAATGCTTGCTGACTGACTCTCCTTTCCTGTGTGGGGACAAAGTACAAAACTGCGAGGCTTAGGAAAATAAAAGCATCCGTTTTCTTGCTGGCTCACACTTTCCTTGGGAACTTTTTGGAGCTACAGGTAAGACGATGCATTGTCCAGATTCAGCTGGGACGGGTAGGGATTCCAAGGCCCAATTTTCCCAGCTTGCAGTCTGTCTTTCCACCAACTGGCTGGGAGCTCCTGGGCAGGTCATTTTCTCTCAGTGTTTCTCTTAGTTAATTCCTCTGCATGGGGGAGGGTTGACTTAATGGTCTCTTAAGATTCCCTCTAGCTTTAGCAATCTATGTTCTGTTCTAAGATCTCATTCAACTCTGACAGTCTGTGTTCTAAGGTCCCTCCAACTTTTGACACTGTATGCTCTAAAGCCCCTCCCCCCTCCATAGCTGACATTGTGTTCCATGATCTAACTCTGTGGGGTTTTTTTTATGTTTTTATTTTAAGGCAATTGGAGTTAAGTGACTTGCCCCGGGTCACACAGCTAGTAAGTGTCAAGTGTAACATTGTGTTTTGATTCAAAAGTCTTTTCCTTTATTGAGCTTTTGCTGACCATTAGGGAGCATGTTTGAGAAGACACAGTAGGTGATCAATGCCCTTCATATCATTCCTTCTTAGCTACTTGAGGCAGTGGAGAGGGATAGAAGGGGAGAGGGAGCTGGTCCTGAAGTAAGACCTGAGTTCAAATCCAACCTCAGATAATTACTAGCTCTGTGTGACCCTAGGCAAGGCACAACCTCCCTTAGCCTTTGTTTTCTCTTCTGTAAAATGGATATAATAATAGGACCTACTTCCATGAGTTGTTGTGAGGATTAAGTGAGATACCTATAAAGTGATTCGTAAACCTGAAAACACTATATAAATGCAAGCTATTATTCTACTTATCTTTTTTGCCATTCTATTTTCTCTCCTCCTCCTCCTCCTCCTCCTCTTTCTTCTCTCGCTTTTCTTGCTGCCTCTCCCATCTCTGTCTTAACTTCAATCTCTATCTTCCCTACTGCCTATGGACATTCTTAGCACTTCCTCATTCTACAATAACCTTCACTTAACCATGACACACATAGTCAACCTGGAAAAGGTTTTTAGTGTTGTGTTAAAGGAATTTCTGCTTGACTTTGAGTTACTTAACACTGTTGTCAGTGAATTGGATAAAGGCGCAGAAGACATTCTTGTCAAAGTTAAGCAGGATTCAAAGCTGGAAGGAAGAGCTAACCCAGTGGATGCCAGAGTTTGGATCCAAAAAGGTCACCATGGGCTAGATAGAATATTTGGCTGAATCAAATCATTCTGTAAGGCTAAATGTAAATCTTATACTTGGATTCAAGAGATCAACCCATCACAAGTGTAGGATGGGGGAGTCAGGATCTCAAAGCCATCTACCTAAAAAAGAACTAGGGGTTTTAGTAAATGACAAACTTGAGATGAGTCAATAGAGTGATGGGGCAGCCAAAAAATCAAATGTAATTTCAGGCTGCACCATGATGGGGACAGCCTTCAGGAATGAGGAGGGGAGAGTCCTGCAGCACCTTGCCCTGGCCAGTCCACATGCGGAGAACCATGTTCAGTTCTGGGTATCACCATTTAAAGAGGACACTGACTAGCTAGAGGGCATCAACAGAAGGGCGATTGGAAGGACCATGTCATACGAGAATCAGGTGAAGGAACTAAGAACGCTTAGCCTATGGAAGGGAAGACTTGGGGCACAGGACAGCAGTCTCCAAGCACCTGAAGGGATGTTATGTGGAAGGCTTAGCATCATTCCATTTGATGCTCTAAATCACTACTGAGAAGAGAAATGCAAATTAAAACTCTGAGGTAACACCTCACACCTGTCAGATTGGCTAATGTGACAGAAAAAGAAAATGACAAATGTTGGAGAGGATGTGGGAAATTTGGAACACTCATGCATTGTTGGTGGAGTTGTGAAATGATCCAACCATTCTGGAGAGCAATTTGGAACTATGTCCAAAGCACTATAAAACTGTGCATACCCTTTGATCCAGCAATACCATTACTAGGTCTGTATCCCAAAGAGATCATAAAAAAGGGAAAAGGACCCACAAGTACAAAAATATTTATAGTAGCTCATTTTGTGGTGGCAAAGATTGGAAATTGAGGGAATGTCCATCAATTGGGGAATAGCTGAACAAGTTGTGGTATATGAATGTAATGGAATACTATTGTACTATAAGAAGTGATGAGCAGGGGGATTTCAGAAAAATCTGGAAAGACTTACGTGAACTGATGCTGAGTGAAGTGAGCAGAACCAGGAGAACACTGTACACAGTAATAATAACATTGTGCAATGAATAGCTATGATTCACTTAGCTCTTCTCAGTGATACAATGATCCAAGACAATTCCAAAAGACTCATGATGGAAAATGCTATTCATATCCAGAGAAAAAAACTATGGAGTCTGAATGTAGCTCAAAGCATACTATTTTCACTTTTTTTGTGGTTTTTTCCCTTTTGTTCTGTTTTTTCTTTCACAACATGACTAATGTGGAAATATGTTCTACATGACTGCACATGTATAACCTATATTGGATTGTTTTCCAGCTTGGAGAGGAGGAAGGGAAGGGAAGGATGGAGAAAAATTTGGAATTCAAAATCTTTCAAAAAATAAATGTTGAAAATTGTCTTTACGCGTAATTGGAAAAAAATAAAATGCTATTAAAAAAAGAGAATCATTCCATTTGAGCCAAGACACCAAAATCAGGAACAGTGGGCAGAAACTGCAGAGAGGCAAATTTAGGCTGCAAGTCAGGAAAACCTTTCTACCAATGAGAGCTGCCTAGAAGTGGAAGCGGCCACTTGGTTAGGACATGGGCTTCCCCTTCTTGGAGATCTTCAAGCAGAGGGCGGATGCTCATTGTTGGGTATCTTACAATGGGGATTCCCTTTTGGGCTCAAGTTGGATTAGGTGGCCATGGATGTGTTACACAACTCTAAAATTCTGTGATTCTTCCTTTCATATCTGGGCTCTTTTGCTGCTTATCTTCTCAAAGGAAAATCCCTCTACAAGTTATGATTCAGCCCAGAAAAGTGGTTTCATCAAAGGGTTGCTAACAAGCTAAGAGTTCTGAGGAATCCCAGGGGCCCAAACCCTCTGACCTCTGTATGGTGGAGGTTCTCAGCCAAACGCTTGGAAAGAATTGTCTGCACTAATTTCTTCTACTTCTTCACCTTTCGCTCACTTCCCGACTCCTTTCAATCATACTTCCAATTCAACCAGTCAACTAAAATAGTTTTCTCCCATGATTTCTCCATGATTTACCACTAAACCCAGTGGCTTTTTTCCCCTGAATCCTTATTTCACTTAACTTCTATGAGATTACTCTTCTCCTGCTCCCAACTATTCCTTCTCAGTTTTTTTTTAAATAAGATCATCCATCTATCTCACACTTCTTTTTTTTTAAAATTTTATTAATTTATTTTATCAACAATAACTTCCATATACTTTTGAGTTTAAAATTTTTCTCCCCTTTCCTCCCCACCACCCTCCCCAAGATGGCGCACAATCTGATATAGGCTATACATTTACATTCCTATTAAACATATTTTCACATTAGTAGTGTAAAAATTAAGTAAATTAAAAAAAAGTTAAGTAAAAATTAAAACCAATAGAAGGAACCATCAGAAAGAGGAAACAAAAGTCAACAGAAGAGAAAAAAATAACAATTCAACTTTTATAGTTCTTTCTTTGGATGTGGATAGCATTTTCCATCACGAGGCTTCTGGAGATGTCTTAGCTCCTTGTATTGCTGGGAAGGGTTAAGTTTATTAACATTGGTCATCACACAACGTGGCTGTTATCGTGTACAATGTTTTCTTGGTTCTGCTCACTTCACTCAGCATCAGACCATATAAGTCTTCCAGGTTTTTCTGAAATCAGCCTGCTCATCATTTCTTATAGCACAATAGTATTCTATCTCACATTTCTTAAATATGGGTATGCCCGAGGCTGAGTAAATGTTTGCTGAATGAATGGATAAGTTTGAGAAGGCCACAGCCGAAAGCTGACTGCATAAATATACTGATTGTGGCATTTTGTGAATGAAGCCTGCTTTTTTCAGGATAAGGGAGAGAGACAGATTATAGGACATGTGTGGGGGAAATAGTAAGTGATTACTGGAGGCCAAGACACAGCAAGCAACTGTGACACAGCACGGGAAAAGGTCAAGGTTACTCCGAGCCTTCCAGGAATCGGTGCTGAGAGGAGATGAGGAATGTTTGTATTTGCACCAAGAAATCGGTTGCACATTATGTGTATCTACTAGCAAAGACAGGCTGGAGGGGTGTAGCTAGAGTCAATTAAAATAAACAGCTCTTGCCAAAACAATTCAAAAAGGTCAGTGAGGAATGAAGTAGAAAACTGTTAAAACAATCCATCATTCCCAAAATAAACTAGCCCCACTTCATATGGGAGGAACTTTAAAGACAGGAAAAAGCTGCATCCCCCAATATATGAACTGAAATTATTTCCTGACTCTTGGTTTTGTAAAAATAAATGGTGTGAGATACATCTGAGACTTTGGCCAAGCTTAGGGGTGGGAGTGGAGGGGGGAGGCGGTGAGGACAGAGTGTGTGTGCGTGAGAGAGTGTGATTGTGTGTGGGAGCATGTGTGAGAGTGAGTGCATGTGTATATATGTAAGACAGTGTGAGAGAAGTGTGTGAACAGAGAATGTGTGTGAGAGTATGCGTGTGACAGTGTGTGCATATATGTGCGTAAGGGAGGGAGAGTATGAGTGTGTGGGAGGGAGAGTAGGAGTGTGAGAGATACAGTTTATGTATGTGTGAGAGAGTATGTAAGAGTATGAGTGTGTATAAGAGTGTGAGTGAGAGTATGTGAGATATATACAAAGTATGTGTGAGTGTGAGTTAGTGTGTCAGAATGTGTGAGTTATATAGTGTGTATATAGGTATGAGAGTGTGTGCAAGTGAGAGTATGTGTAAGCATATATGTATGTGTGTGCGCGCACGTGTGTGTGTGTGTATAGGGGTGCATTCTGTCTGGGATGAGAGCATGCTGCCTTTTGAACCAGAGGGTTGGGATGAAGCCCTGGTTCTGCTATACATGACTTGTTTGACCTTAAGCTATCTTTCTGAGCCTCAGTTTTATCTTCTGCAAAATAAAAAAGATTAGACTGGACAATTCCTAAAGTCTCTTCTGATTCTACATGGACTTGTGAAGGGGCAGTGTGGAGCACTGGCTCTGGCATCGGAGGAGCTGGGTTTCTGAAAAATCCTACCTCTGATGATTTTTTTTTTTTGCCCATGTGATCTTGGATAAGGCATTTAACTTCCCCATCTATAAAATAAGATGTTTGGATAAGATGACTTCTGAGGTCCCTTCCAGTTCCAAATCAATGACCCTAAAGGGAAAGCCGGGTTGTGTGGCTGAATCTGTGGAAGGGTGGAAGATTGTAGCAATGCTCACCATGGCTAAGCTGTATGAGTAGATTCACCCTTGGGATGCTGAGCCACAAGGTTCAGTTACTCAGGTACTAAGATCTTGTTATGAAGCAGCTTCACCTGTAAGTTGGGCAGGCCTGTGGACCCCAAAGAAGCCATTATGGTGAACGTCACAGTGAACACTGTGGTGAACATCAGGATGTCCGTCCTACTGTGCACCTGTAGGCCTTATCGCCCATTCAACAGAGGACTGGAAGACCCAGGAGCTGAGTCAAGGAGTTGCCAACCTGTTCCTTGGATTGGAGATGACGTCACTTAGAAGCCCTAGACTGGTGAACTTTCACCTTGTCTTGTGGGGGGGGGGCACCACACCCTCTCCAGCCTTCTCCAAACCACGCCTCCACATACACACCTTTTCCTCCCTTCCCCCCCCAAGTCTATCTCCCCTTAGGGTCCTGTCTTCTCTCATTAGTCTACATACTCCTTGAGGGCTGGGATTGTCTAGTTCACTTGTTTTTGTATTCGTACAGCATTTGTAGTGCTTAATAAATGATCATTCATTCATTTATTCACCCATTCATCCATGATGAGAATCGAGACGCCTAAATCCTAGCTCCTGCCCTGTGGCTGTCTGCATACCTTGGGTTAGCTCTCTCCCCTCTCTGAGCCTCAGTTCCCTCACCTGTAGAATGAAAGTGTTTGGATAGAGCAGGGGTTTCAACCTTTTATGTGTGTGTGTCCTGTCATAGTATGGCAAAACCTTCTCTCAGCTAATTATGCTTTTAAAGGCATAAAATAAAATACACGGAATTACAAAGGAAACAAATTATACTGACATCCAGTCATCAAAATATTTTTCATAAAATACAAAAAGTGAGTTCGTGGACCCTGGTGGAGAACTTTCTGATGTCTAAGGTGCCTTCTCCCTCTGAAGTTATACAGTTCTATGAATGAGTCCTTTCTACGTTTTACTCAAATAGTGCCCAGATCCAGCAGCGTGTTTACATATAACGTACCTAGATCTAGGCCAAACTTCCGGGTCCTTTACGCTGCTCTTTAATTAGCAGGAGCCATAGCCAATGAATGACCCCATGCCTATCTCCCCCCCGCCAATCTTCTACATGACCCCGACCAGAACAATTTCAACCTTAAGGCCACTGGCCTTGGGGAGCTTTCCTTCTCAGACATACCCAGCAAAACCAATCCCGAAATTTCCCTGTGCCAGGAAGCTAGATGGCACAGTGGATAGAGTGCTGGACTCAAGAGTCAGGAAGACCTGAGTTCCAAACTTGCCTTAGGGACTTATAACTCTATCTGCCTCAGGTTCCCCACCTATAAATTGGGAATAATAATAACTCACAGGGTTGTTGTTACAATCAAATGAGATAATGTACGTAAAGCACTTTGCAAGTCTTAAATCTAACTATCCTGGCTATTATTATTAGCTATTACTATGCTGAGTTCTTTGTGAGCACAACAGCAAACAATGGTCTGAGCAGAAAGTGACTTGGCCTCCTTGCCCTTCATCTTCCTCTTCTGGATAGTAGAGGATGATAACCTTAACCTTCCAGAGGGTCCCTCATGAGAAATAACAGACAAACTGATGATAAAGTGCTTTTTGCAAAGTTCCTAAGCTCCATAAATATTAAATGCCCAATGCCACAGGGCTGCAGTCTTCATTTTTTTTTTTTGGCACAATCCCCTCAAGAAAAAGCAGACCTTGCATTAGAAAGGAAAGCCCTCAACCTCCAGGACCTGAAGCATTTTTGATGTCCCGTAATCTGATACTTTTAACTTTTTGCTTCTTGCAAGGTTGCAACATGAATCTCTTTCCTTTCTTTTTCAAAAGGGCATCAAACTAAAAATTGCTTCTTGGGATGAAGTGATGAATAAAATTGGCAAAGAGATTTGAATACTGGAGTTGGCATCCCAGAAGGCAGAGAGCTGTAAGAAGGCAGCTTAAGGAGAAGAGGAGGTAAGCTGTGCCCCAAGGCTCCACAGAAGTCATCCTAAGCACCTTCTAGAATCCTGTCAAGGTGGGATGGGGAGCGGGGGGATTGATCTCAGAACACAGACTATGAGCATTGGAGCTGGAAGGAGTCTTAGAGTGAACAATTTCAGAGATGAAAGGGACTTTGAGAGACAACTAGGTGGGGCAGTGGGTAGTATGCTGGGTCTGAAGTCAAGAAAACCTGAGTTCCAATCCAGCTTCCCAGCACAAATTACTTAATCGCTGTCCGTCTCAATCTCCTCAACTGTAAAATGGGAATAGTAATAATAGCATCTACCTCCCAGGGTTGCTATGAGGATCATAGCACATAGTAGGTGCTTAATAAAGGCTTATTTTCTTACTTTTAGGGAATATTTAGTCTAATCTCATTATTACACAGGGGAGGAATCTGAATGCCAGGGAAAGGGTAAAAGATTTGCAGGTGACAGAGGTGGAAACCAAGAAATTTCCACCTGCCAGATACCACTGGTAGGGAAAATGAACTATGTATGACTTCCTCTCTGTAATTCCAAGGCTCTGGTATAAGAAAGGACGGCTGCTAAATATACCTTCGCTTAAAGGCTTGGTGAGTAAGGACCCCTGTACCACACTGTTCCCTAGCTAAAGTGAAGATCCAATTTTTACCTGCCCTTTCAAGGTCCTTCTCCAATTTCATGGTAGCTCCAAGACTTTTTTCCCCAGGGTGTGAAGGATTCTTCAGATGTCCTGGAACCCTAATTCAGGGGTCCCATCCCTATTTCTTCTTCAAGATATATTACATTTGGCATGTACAGAGGGGTTTAAATCTTGGAAAGCACTTTCCATACATTACCATGTTTAGTTCTAATAGCACCCCTTCAGAGAACCTGGTACTATTCCCACTTTACAGATAAGGAAGGCAAGGCTCAGACAGCCTCAGTGATTTGCCTATAACCAGAGAGGTAGGAAGTGTCAGGAACCAGATCTGAATCCCAGTCTTCCCTAATTCTAAGGCCAGCTCTCTTTCTACTACATTACAATGCCTCTTAAGAGAAATGTAGCTGGAGTCAGGTGAACCCAGGTCTTCCAATGACTAGCTGTGTGACCCTGATCACAACTGCTCCAAGGCTTTTTTTTCATCTATAGGACAGGAAGCCCATCACTTACCTAGCCTGCTTCTCAGTGATATTCTAAGATGATGGATATAAAAATGCTTTGGAAGGTGTATATGTAAATATTACCTCCAACTAGATTATAAGCCACTGAAAATGCTGAGTTGGGAGATGGAATGTCTAACCCTAAGTCTCAGCTAAAAGCCTGCCTTCTATAGGAAGCCCTTCCTGATCCCTCTTAATTCTAGGGCCTTCCCTCTATAAATTATCTCCAACATTTCCTGTATGTACCTAGTATATACATAGTTGTCTGCATGCTGCCTCCCCAGTAAGACCATGGGCTCCTTAAGAACAGGGAATCTTTTGCCATTTCTTGTATGGCCAGCACTGAGCACAGTTCCTGGCACACAGTAGGCTCTTAAAAATGTTTATAGTGGCTGACTGAAATGAAGTGGGAGCCTATTATAGCAGATTTATGTAACGGAATATTATTGCCTAATAAGATACTACTAATACTAGGAATTCAGAGAAATATGGGAAAGATTAAGTGATCAGATGCTTTAGGATAATAATATACACATGACTATGATAATATAAATTAAATGGATGCTGAAATGGAGCTCTCAGTAATCTTAACGGCTAATATTGGCCTTGGAGAACAAATAATGAAGCATACTCCTGGCAGAGAGGCAGGTGACAATAAAAAAGAAAATTACATAGACTGTAAGGTGTGGTCACTGTATTTGCTTTTTTTTTTTTGCTTAACTGTGTTTATTTTTTTAAAAAGACAGTGCTCAATTCCAGAGGCGTGGGTGGAGTAGATGTGCCATAAAAACAAAAGGTTATTATAACAGTGTCAGGAGAAAGAGACCCAGAAAAAGCTGTTCCACTTTGGAATAATGACAAATGAACCAAATGGAATCAAAGAACCACAGAAAGGAATGGAAAGAAACCTGTCAGGAAAGAAAGGGAAAGACAGGAGAAATGAGCTGTCTAAAAACTTAGCCCTGATACAGTGAATAAATACCACAAAGTAAAAGAAAGCAAGGAGAAAACAAGTATCTGTGACTACATCACATGTTGCTGAAGAGAAAATGGATGTGCAAAAAGAACTTTCAGATTGGTTTAGAAGCACACCACATGAAAAGAAGATATGGCATCACTAAAATGGAAAATGAGATCGCTGACGGAAGAATTCAAGAAGATGAATATGAGGACTGACAACTTAGAAAAGATGATGGAAATTCTCATTTGAGTAGCAAATTCTCTGAGGAACAGAAGCTCAGGCAGAATTTAAAACAACACCCCAAAAAACAACCCAGCAATGGAAGAACAAACAACACAATAAAAATTTTTTCTAAAGGTAAAACCGCAAGATTACTTCAGGTGTAGACGAACCAAACTAATAGAGCTGGAGGACCGAGCTTAGGAAGCTCTGAGAATTACTGGAAAATATGAACCAAGAGTGTGAATTCAACATTCCATGTAATTATAAAAGAAAATTGCCCAGAAATATTGGAGACACGTGACAGAGTACAAATTGATAAAATCCATCTGCTGCCAAAAGAAAAGAATCCTACATTTAAAGCACCACTTCTCAGAAATGTAATTACCATGTTTCATAGCTTCAGTGGCAGTGTGAATCTTAAAAAAAAAAAAAGGTTTTTATTCTTTTCTTTTCGGCTAGGCAATGGGGTTAAGTGACTTGCCCAGAGTCACACAGCTAGTAAGTGTTATGTGTCTGAGGCCAGATTTGAACTCAGGTCCCCCTGAATCCAGGGCCTGTGCTCTATCCACTGTGCCACCTAGCTGCCCCCCAAAAAGTTTTTTTTATTCATATACCCTTTTTTATCCTGCTTTCATTTCTAATGACTCCTCTCTACCTCCCCAATGGAAGCTTCCCTGTGACAAATGAAGTACAGTTAAGCAAAATAAATCAATGTTAGCTATGTCTGAAAACCCATGCCTTGTTATACGCCTATAGCACATCATTTCTATCTCTGTTGAGTCAGCTTCGTCAATAATCTGAAATCATGACTCTTCACGGCATTAATCTGAGCTCTAAAATCTTCCAATGTTGTTTTCCTTTACATTAATGTGGTCACCGTATAAATTGCTCTCTTGGTTCTGTTTATAATACTTCAATAGAAAGGGGGGAGAGAGAAAACAAAATTCAACAATTATAAATTTGAATGGGTTAAATTCACCAATAGAAAGGAAACACATTGCAGAATGGGTAAGAAAACAAAACAATTTGCTGCTCATAAGAAACATACCTAAAATATAGATAATCACACAAATTTAGCTTTAGCTGACTCAAAAAAATGCAAGAGTTGTAATTATAATTTTGGATAACAGAAGAAAAAGACATTAAGAGAGACAAACAGGAAAAATACATTTTGATTAACAGCACAACAGGAAATGAATCTATCAATAGTGCACGTGTGATGTGTACAAATCCACACACACACACATCACCAAAATGAGAAAAGACTTAAGTAGTACTACACCAATTCTAAGAAACTTTAATATTCCTTTATCAGACCTCAACAAGTAAAAATTTTTAAAAAAGGAAACTTCAAATGAACAAAATGTCAGGAAAATTAAATTTGACAGATTTTTTAAAACCTACTGAATAGGAAACTTAGAGAACAAATATACTTCTCAGACTTTCTTGGGATTTATAAAAATCGATAAAGAACTCAAATGCAAAACTGTAAAAACCCTTTACAAGTCAGAATACAATAAAACTATACCCACCAGAGAAAACATGCAGACACAGACTAAAAACAGTACCCTATATCAGTTGATCAAAGATCAAATCAAAGAATGATAAAAATTATATTAATAAGAATGATACCAGTAAGCTAGCATTTTCAAATTTATGAGATGCAGCTAAAACAGCCCCTAGAAAAATTTATAACCCTCAACACTTCTAGTAAAAAAAAGAGAGAAGACCAATTAATTAATCATGCAAGTAAGAACCCTGAAAAATAACAAATCAAAGTTCCCCCAAATATAAGAGATTTTGAAATTTTAGGTGGGATAAACAGAATTTAAAATAAAAAAAAACTGAACAAAACAAAGGGCTATTAAAATAAACTGAACAAAATGGATAAAACATTGCCTAATTTGATTTTAAAATACCCCTCTCAAAAGAAAGGAATTCATAACAAATGAAGAGAAAATTAAGAAACCGATGAGAAACTACTATGTTGAATTATGTGACAACAAAAATGAAAGCCTAAACAAAATGAATATTTACAAAAATACAAAATAACAAAATTAGCAAAAGAGGAAACAGATAACCCAAATAATACTATCTGAGAAAGAGAAATTAAGCAAGCCAGAAATGAACTCCAAGACCTGCACTATGTATAAGTGAATTCTACTAAACATTTAAAACCAGAATCTCTGTACTATATAAACTAGTTTCAAATATAGAGAAAAAAGGAACTCTACTAATATTTTTCTATGACATAAACATGGATTTGGTTCACAAACCAGGGAGTGATAAAGTGTGTAAAGAAAGCATTGACCAATAATTACTAAGGAATAGCAATGCAAAAATATTAAATACAATACTGTCAAAGAAAGAGCAATATATTAAAATGTTTATTTTAAGAAAGTTGGATTTATAGTTGGTTCTCCCTAGAAGTCATTGTATCTCTTGCCAGCCTTTTCAACACTAGATACACCTCCTTTCATGCCTGCAACATCCTAACTTCTCAGTGTCACTCCATATCCTCCTTCTGCTGCCAACCTCCAGTAACCTTTCTTCCTTTAAGGTTTACCCTAACCCAGGGAACCTGTAGCCTTGAAGCCACATGAGGCCTTCTAGATCCTTAAGTGCGGCCTTTGGACTGAATCCAAATTTTACAGAGCAAATCTTTGACTGAATCCAAATTCTACAGAACAAATCTTTGACTGATTTGGATTCAGTCAAAGATTTATTCTGCAAAATTTGGATTCAGTCCAAAGGCCGTACCTTAAGGATCTAGAAGGCCACATGTGGCCTCAAGGCTGCTGGTTCCTTACCCCTGCCCTAATCAGATCCTGACTACGGTTATCTATCAGATATCACCCCTTAGGCCTTGTCAAATCCTCAATAATGGACTGAGCTCACCACACACCTTCTCCATTCCTATACAGGTGTTGCTGAAGGAAGTCTTGTTTTGAGTAGATCTACTATATATGTATCAGGCCCTTAGATAATCTCAACTGACTCTTGCTGCTTCATGACAATCCTTTTAGCCTTCCATCTCACTCCCCACAGTGGTCATTCCAAATTTCTTTTCTCCTCAAACCACTTATATCGCCTACTTCCCTTTCCTTCTCAACAGGTGACAATGCCTTCTATTTTACTGAGAAAACAGGGGCTGTCATCAGCCTTTTTCTCCCCAGCTCTATAGCTCAAAACCTTTCCACATCATGCCCCATTCTCTTCTTCTTTGTTGCAGTCTTTGATCATAGGTCAGCTCTTTTCCTTATACCATCATACCACTGCCTCTGAAAGCTTAACTTTTCTATCCCCCCACCCTAATCTCTCCTTCCCCTTGTTGGTTACAACCTTCAGTTGACTTTGACATTCCTTCAAGCTATAGCCTAATTTCTCTCTTTCATTTCATAACCAAACTCCTAAAAATGCCACCTACATTCATTGACTCCGCTTTGTTACCCTTCCATTCACACCTCAACCCTTCAAAACTTGGTTTCCAACCCTAACACTTGAATGAAACTGCTCCCTCTGAGGTTACTGATAATTTTCATTATGAAATCCAACAGCCTTTTCTCATTGCAGCATTTCGCTGTTAGCCATTCCTTGCTATATAGTCTATACTCTCTCCTTTCTTGAAGCAGCTCCTTCATGGTTCTACTTTTACCAGTCTGAGTACATCCACTCCTCTGTGGCATCATCATTCATCCCTTGGGCCTGAAGCACGGGGGTAATAATAACAGCATTTAACATAGTGCTTTAAAGTATGCAAAGCACTTTTCAAATATGATCTCATTTTATACTCACAACAACCCTGAGAGGCAGCTTCTATTATTATTTCCATTTTATAGAGAAGGAAACAGATGTAGAGAGAAGTTTAAGTAACTTACCCTGGATCACATAGCTAGTAAGCGTCTGGATTTGAATTAAGGACTTCCCAATTCCGAGTCCAATACCCCATCTACTGCACCACTTAGGACTGTCTTATACTCTCTTCTCCCTCTAATCTCCACAACGCCTATGGGTTCAATTATTAGCACAGTACTTGGCACACAGTAAGTGCTAGTTGTTGTTGTCATCCCTATGCAAATAACTCCCAAACATACAAATCCCAGCCTTCATTTATGTTAGTTTGATTTCCCCTTGATACTCTGATTTGTTTGATGATTCTATTTCTATCATGTATCACTGACTCTCTGCTTGATTTCTATATCTAGATGTCCCATAGGCATCTCAAACTCAACCTCGCCAAAACAGCGCTCATTTTCTCTTAATCTCATTCCTCCTCCAAAATTCTCTATTTTTGTTGAAGACACCACCATTCTTCCAGTCACTCAGATTTATATTCTGAGTCATCATTTCAGAGCCAAAAGAGGAGTCCTTTCTCACCCTCACTAACCTCCCTCTCCCTCCTGATTCCAGTAAGTCATTGCCAAGTGTGGTCAATTCTTTGTGATCATCAATTCCTTCTCTAGATTTTCACTAATGATCTCTTTAATATGTTCTAGAATTTTCTCAGGAATTGAAGTCATGCTCATTAGCCTGTCTACAGGATATAGATTCCACTCATTTCCCTTTCTTCAGGAACAAATGGGCCATCTGCTTTTCCTTTGGTATCTTCTCCATTCTCCATGACCTTTCAAATAGCAACAAAACTTGCTCAGCATTCACGTTTGTTAGTATTTTAAGTACTAAGGCAATAGTTTATCTCACCTGAATTTATCAAAGGTAGTATTGCTCTGAGCAGGCACTCAACTGTTTCTCATTGCTCTAGGCAGCACTCCAAGACCCTACATAACCGAGAAGGTGCCAACCTGCACTGGTAAGGGAGTTTCCTCATTAAGGAGTTCCCTACATCAATGAAATCATAGGTCCAGTTCCAAATCTCTATTTTTTCCAGCCCAAGCTCTTCAACCTCTGTTGTCAGTTAACACCATCCCCTCCACCCTAAGCAAGGATCTCATCCCTTCTTGGATTCTCCTCCTTTCCCCAATTTCTGATTTCATTGAGGAAACTCCTCCTATTAACACAGGCACCTTCTCTGCAACTCATTCTTGGAGGCATTTTGTCATCCCTTAGCTATCCTCATCTACTTCGGCCTTCCTGGTCTTTAGCACTCAACAATATTCATAAATTATATTATATACAAGAATAGAGTTTTAATATCATAATTTTATATCCATCCATTGTCACTTATTCTTGCTTCCCATCTTCTGCACATATCTTTTTTTCATCTAGTTTAGTGAGTTCTCTGTGAATTCACATTGGTCCCTTTAGACAGCTCCCATTCTTCTTCTTCATCTGTTGCCTAGAATGCTCTTCTTCCTCATCTGTGGCTCACAGTGGCCCTCCTTCCTTCAGGGTTCAGCTCAGGTACCTACTCATACACGAGGACTTCTCTGATTCCTTCAGGTGTTGAAGGTTCCCCCCCCCAACCAAATTACCTTGCATATATTTAGAATTTACTTCTCTGTATGCATGCTTTATTCCCCTAGTAGAATATAAGTTCTTTGTGGGTAAAGAGTGTTTTGTTTTTAATATCTTCAGTATCTTAACACACAGAAGGCATTTAATAAATGCTTGTTGACTTGAACTCAATATCAGGAACGCAGGGATGGCTCAACATCAGGAAAACAGATAGCAATTAGAAATTATATTAAGGATAAAAGCCACAATAGCATGTGCTCAGAAAAAAACATGCAATAGAATAGAGCACTCATTTATGTTAAAACCTCTCAAAACCTAGGAAGGAAAGGGTCTTTCCTTAATAAGAGCTATAGGGTACATTTAAAACAAGAATTAGCATTATGTATAATGGAGAAACAATGGAAACTTTCCAAGTAAGATCAGAATGAAGCAGTAGCCCTATTGTAACCTTTCCCACTTGACAATGTATACCTAAGCAAATCTAGAGATTTAATGTTATATTAATCAACCAAGAGAACACATTATAGAATCAGGCAAAAAAAATAATGTAGAGAAATACAATACAAGGTGGAAAATAATCTAGAGAAAAATGAAAAAAGAAAAAAGGAATGAAAAGAGTATAACAAGTATATATAAAAATATATATTTATAAAAATATATATATTTATTTTATATAATTTTAATTATATATATATATATATATATAAACAGTATAACCACATATCAAACTTTGTTATAAAGTGGTAATTACCCAAACTGTCTGATACTGGATAAAAAAAGGAAATTTTGGAAGTGAAATATATCAGACAAGCCAGAATGAGACGTAACTATGGGCAAAGCTTAGTCTTTGTCAAGTCCCAGAATGCAAAGTACATGGGGAAAGAAGCCTTTAATCTATAAGAACTGCTGAGAATACTGGTTGGTGGACTAGAAGAAAAAGAGGCTTAGCTCAGCATCTTACACCATATATCATAAAAAATTCCAAAAGGATAAATGATCTGTGTATAAAAAGCTGCATCAGTGAAAGAACAAAAGGTTCCCTTCCTCACAGTTGTAAATGGTAGATGAACTCATAATTAGATACAACAGAGATGTTATGAAAGACAAAGCAGACTACTTTAATGATGTGAAAATAGCTTTTGTGGGGCAGCTAGGTGATGTTGTGGATAGAGCACTAGCTCTGGAGTTAGGAGGACCTGAGTTCAAATCCAGCCTGAGACACTAACTAGCTGTGTGATCTCAGGCAAGTCACTTAATCCGGATTGCCTCCAAAAAAACTGCTTTTGCATAAATAAAATGCAACTGGAATACGAAGATATGGACTTGGGGAAAAAAATCTTTGCATGAAACATCTGATGGAACTCTTGAAATCTCTAAGAACTGACACATATAAATATGGAAGAAAACCATTTTTCAATGGTTAAGTGTCAAAGGATTTGAGGAAAACGCAAAAGGAGAAATGCAAACTATCAACAACTATCTAACAAAATGCTCAAAATTGATACTAATCAAGGAAACGTAAATTAAAACAAATCTGAGGCATCCAATCAAATTGGTAAAGATGGCGACATTTAATGCTAGTGTGGATGTGGGAAAACATGAAGTCTCATAAATGGAGGAATGGAAGTGGCACAATAGTTCTGGAAGACAATGTGAAATTATTTACGAAAAAGTTACAGAACTGCACGTGCTCTTTGATCCCACTATTTGACTTAAGCCTCAAAGGGGCTGAATTTTTATTCTGTGTAATTCTGTGTGATCTAGCTGTATAAAAAATTCATGGCAGCACTATCTGTAAGAGCAAAAAGTCAGAAACAAATCATGTTCCCAATGGCTGGAGAAGAGCTGAATAAATTGGGGTCTATGAACACAGTATAATATTCCTGAATGATAAGGAATGACAATTATGAAAAATTCAAAGAAACACGTGAAAACTGTATAAAGTAATTCAGCATGAACAAAGCAGAACCAAAAAAAAATAGACAATTACTATAATTAAATAAATGAAGACCACTACATACAGCAACAAAGCACAGACCAAAGGCATTGGTATTAATAAATCACATGCCTATTCCTTCTATTAACAAACAATAAGTTCCTCGAACATAAGGCTGCAGGTACTCTCTCCATTGCAATCACTCTTTTATGCTGTTTTGCTTAACTGTTTTCAAGGATGATATACTGTAGGGGAATCAATTGTGAATGCCCTGGGGTTCTGAATATGTTAAAACACAATTTTAAAAAATAGTGTCAGAATAGCTAAAATTCTGAATGAGCTAAAGCTCATGGGAAAAGTCAAGGACCCCAAAAAGTATTTTGGTTTCTTTTTAGCTATAGTGGGAGAAAGGGAGCATGAAGAAAGAGATGGGACCCTTGCTTATGGTGGATGGACAATGCTAATGGAAGAGAGAGAGGGCACGGCTACTTGACCTTTATTTTGTTTTTGTCTCCTCTGCCAAGGAGAATGATTTGGGAGGCAAGAAAGGCCTCCCAAATAGCCGACAGGGAGTTGAAGCCCAAGGCAAGTAGGGAGATAGTAAGACAGTACCACTCAGCTGCCCTTGATGATTTCTAGTCATTAAGCCCAGATGAACCATATAGTGGGTGTTGAAAAGGATGTGATTACAGAGCCACTGCTAGAGAGGTTTGAATCATGGAGAACTGGAGAAGTTCCATAGGGTTGGAACAGGACAAATATCCTAAATTCTTTTTTTTTTTAATGGAAGAGGGTAGAACCTGGCAAACTGTAGGTAAATGAGCAAAATTCGTGGTTCTTGGCAAAATTCTAGGAAGAAATGGTTTGTTCTAGGCATGGTGGCACATGTCTGCAGTCTGCTGCTGGGGGGGCCTGTGACTGGTAGATCCCTCAAGTGTGAGGGTTCTGGGCAGCTGCAGTAGGTCAAAGTGCTAAGTCTAACACCAATAGGATGAGCCCCCAGAAGCAGAGGGTCACCAGGCTGCCTAAGGAGAATCAAATTGGTCAAGGCTAAAAATGGAGCAAGTTAACGTTTCTATTGCCAATTAGTAGGATTGGGTGTGTGAGCAGCTATTGCACTTCTGCACTGAAGGAAGGAAAGAGGGAAGGAAGGAGGGAAAAAGAGAGGGAAGAAGGAAAGGAGGAGGGAGTTTTGCTGCTTTTTCTACTTGTTCACTAAGAACCAGCATGGTTTATCTAGAATAGGTCATGCCACTTTAACCTCATTTCTTTTGACAGGGTACTATCAATGCTGATACATTAGAGGGCTGCAATAGCACTGGTTTACCTAGCATTCAAAGCATTTAATAAAATCTCTCTTGCTGTTTTTGTGGGATAACATGGGGAAATGTGGCCTAGAAAATCATACAGTTTAGGTGGTTTTGAAAATGCTTGATGCCCATATGCAAAGAATGGTCATTAAGGTTTCACTATCAACTTGGAAGTCTTGAGTGGCTTACCCTAGGAATCTGTGCTTGCTCTACTGCTGTTTAAATTTTATCAATGACTTGGATTAAGGCACAGAGGAATGAATGCTGATGAAATTTACAGGTGATAAAGGAGGAGAACTAATATGCTGGATGACAGCGTTAGGATCTGAAAACACCTCCACAAAATAAAATGCTGGGTCAAAACCTAATAAAGTTAAAACTTGTGTCCCACCTACTATGTGCCAGGCACTGTGCTAAGTGCTTTACAAATATGATCTAATCTAATTCTCACAACAACCCTGGGAGCAGGGGCTATTATCTTTATTTTGCAAATGAGGAAATTGAAGTAGACAGAGGTTAAGTGAATGCCTAGGTTTACATAGCTAGCATCTGAGGACAGATTTGAACTCAGGTCTTCCTGACTCTAGGTTCTGAGTTCTATCCACCTAGCTGCCTGCTTTTGGAGAAGGATTTGACCCGTCCTGTTTGGGCCTGGAAGAACCAGGAGCAGTGAGTGGAAATTTCAGAGGCAAATCTAGTTTTGACATATAAGGAAAAGTCTCCTAACAGTGCTAACAGTGGGCACTCTCTGAGGCCTACAAGCACACCTGGGTATGCTACAGAGGAGATCCTTACATAGGTAAGGAGTGAATGAAATGTCTTTTGAGGTTTATGGGTGACCACAGGCCCTCTTGGGGCTGGGCTGAAAACCGTCAATGGTTGTGCTGATGAGGACAAACCTCGGTGCCAATTCCCTAAGGGGTTGAGAGAGTTAATTAAATAGGAGACAGTGTGTTGTAATTGGAAGATCCCTAGACTGGAGTTGGGAGTTCCCACTCTGCTCCTAATGAGCTGTGTGATCACAGGTTAAGTGATGGGGCCTTTCTGGACCTTAGTTTCCCCACCTGTAAAACAAAGGAGCTGCACATTAATGATATCTGGGATCTCTTCTAGCACAGGCATCCGTGCGTCTATATTCTGAACTCCCTTCTAGCTCTAGGGGATGTGCCTCGCCTACTGGTCCAGTGAGTGCTACTGCCACTCCTTCCCAAGAGCAAGCTGCCAGGCTCCTACCCAGGCTGGAGCTGATAAGGAATCAGGCCCATCCGTTTCCTGAAAAAGAGATTACTGTTAGTTATAGCCCCGTCCCTGAGTGTTAATGGTCAGCTTGATTTCCTGAATCCCCTCTTAAGATTAGAGGGCTTTTTAAAAATTTTAACTTTTTTTTTCCAAAGAAGCTAACGATGAAGAGGAAAGAATTCCAACCAAGCCAGAAAGTGAGGGATGGTTAACGCTTTAATTAAACTTTTCCCCCTCCTTTTCCTCACCCTCCTCCTCAACTCAATCAAGCTCCGGAGGAATGACATTCTTCTAGGAAGTGTTTACACAGGCTTGGAAAAAGCCACCACCCCGGTCCACACACAGGGAGGTGGTGATTAATGCTTGGTCTCTAGTTTACTGAAATCACCCTGCTCTCTGTTCTGCCCCCTCGTACCCACGGCCCATTCACTGACGTCACTGCAGCCAAGAACCCACAGCTGGATCCAGCTAGCAGGTTTGCTGGTAAGTGCCCCTTGGCACAGCTCCTGGGGATGTGTAACACGGTGTGTGGCGTGGTAGCAGTGGGGGGTGGGGTGAGGGCTATGACTGACACGTGGACGTCAAGAACTTTGAGTCTGAGTCCAAATAGAGACATGCAGATGGGGACACGGGCACCACCTCAAATCATAGAGGGTTAGAACCAAAAGGAATCTTAGAACATACAATAGAGAATATCAAAGTGGGGAAGGATCTTAGAACACAGGATGCCAGGGAGGGAAAGGGATCTTAGAACATACAACAGAGAATATTAAAGTGGGGAGAGGCCTTAGAACAAAGCACGCTAGAGCTAGCAAAAACCTTAAAGACTTGAGAGTCCACCCCCTGCTCCCATTTTACAGAGGAAAAAAACTGAGGCCCTGCCAAGAGAAGCAACTTGTCTACAATCCCACAGCTGGTACAGAGATGACTGGACGAGGAACCAGACTTGGCTTTCAATCTTAATTCTGTCACTGTCCATCTGGGTGGCCTTGGTTAAGTCACAACCAGGTCAGGCTCTCTTTCCCTTGAAAGAGTTGGATTAAAGGTTCTCTAACATCCTTCTTGGCTCTAACATGCCATGACATAAGGCCCACTTCAGCTATGACATTCTATCTTCTGAAGGCGCTTCCAGCGCCAACATTTTATAATTCTGTTAGGGGTAGGCCCAGAACCCAAGCCTTGAAACTACCGTTGACTGGCATTTTGGGGGTGCCTGGATTGAGGAATTCTTCAGAGTTCTCTTGGAAGACCTATAGACAGACACAGCACATACGAGATGGAAGGAAGAATAGGACACGCGGCAATGACCGTCCCTCTCAGACCTTCCAGGCAGTATCAGCACTATGTTTTTATAGTTATCTATATTTATATCTTCTCTTCCTACTTGACAGTAAGCCCCATGAGGGTAGCAACTCTCTTATCTAAAGTCTGTAGCTCCCCCAGTGTGGGAGGCTGAGTCCTTATGGAAAATCTCTAAGCCCTTATAGACTTTAGGGGTCAGTACATATAGAGGCTTGCCTCGGGATAAATGCTCCCATGACTCTTGCCCTAGCTCTATTTGTTATGGTTTGTTGACTCTAAGTTCTTACTCATGCCCAGCCTTGAGACTAGGTGACTCGGGTAGACAATACTAAGAACTGGGCAGGAATACAACAGATATGAAATTTGGCATTAAAACTACTTTCTCATAAGATAATGAGGATCTTTAGCTGCTTAGATTGTTTATGTTATCAATTAGCGCTTGTAAATCATTTCTCATGGTACAAAGCTGTTTTCTATATAATCTTGTAACCTCTGAAAATAAACCAGTCTTATGAGCATCAGTCTCAGACTCACCTAGCCTGACTTTTCTTTCTCCAGTTCCCCTTCCCCTTTTTTTTTCACTGCTCTGTCACACATCACATCGGCTGCGGGCACTCCAGTACTTAGTACAGGCACTTAACAAATGTTCACAGAAGGAATGAATGTGATGGGGCATTACTCCTAAGAATATGAGCTTCATGAGGACAGTGACTACTTCACTGAGGTGTTCTATATGGCACCAAACCCACCGTGGGTGCTTAAGGGACAAACAGATGATGCTATTTATTTGAGAATATCTGTAAAATGGGATCACAACACCTGAACCTCCTGCCTCACAGGGTAGGTTATACTGACCAAAGTGCTATCTAGAAATCTTGAGGCACTATAGAACCCTCACTCTAACACCATGGGGAGAATGGCCTGGGGGTGGAGAATGGGCTGAGGTGGGTGACTGAGCTAAGGGTGGGGCCATGTTAAGGAGAGTCTGGAAAACCAATAAGAGGGGTTCCTTTCCCTGAGATTATCTCCAATTTTTCCTATCTATAGCTAGTCTGTCTGTAGTGGGTTTTTTTTTTTTTTTGCATATTGTCTCCCTTTAGATTGTAAGCTCCTTGAGGGAAGGGGCCACGCTTTTTGCCCTTTTTTGTATCTCCAGGGCTCAGCAGAGTCTCTGGCACATAGTAGGTGCTTAATAAATGCCAGCTGACTTGACTTGATATTAGATGCTATGGTAGCAGGTCAGCAGATTTAGAGCTGAACCTCTTCTAAGGGGCCTCGGAAGTTAGCAAGTCCAACTTTCTTATTTTACAGAGGAGGAAACTGGGGCCCAGAGATGGGAAGAGACTTATCTAGGGTCACCCAGCTAGCAACGGTTTGAGGCAGGATTTGAACCCAAACCTTACTGACTCAAAATCCAACACTCCATCCACTATGCCAGAAAAATATTAAATCTAGAAATCACCTAGTGCAGCCTACTTATGTTACAGATGAGAAGACTCGGTAGAAGAGATAACCCACTAAAGGTCACACAGAGAACGTCATGTGTCATTTGGTCCTTGAAATAGCCCTGTAAGGCAGCTCATTATCATCCCTATTATACATAAGGAGAATATAATAAGCTTATAATAGCACATATAACACGTAATAGCATATAATAAGCCAACGTTAGCTTATTATTCTCCCCATTTTACAGTTAAGGAAACTAAGGCAGACAGAGGTGGAATGACTTGCCCATGGTCACACAGCTTTGTAAGTATCTGAGGCAGGATGTGAATCCAAGTGCCATCTAACTGCTTCACTAGAGACTCCCGGAGATAGGAAAAGTTTGGGGGTATTGGAGGGGAGTCACATGATTGAGTTGGAAGCAGACGATGAGAGCAGGTGAGTCCTGAAGGTCCCCTTCTACTCATATTCTTCACTCACATCCTCACCAGACTCTTGAAGGCCTTCTTGGCTGAACTGGGTTTTGGAACAGAGTTGTAGAGCTTGGGCCGGCGCCTAGCCTCCTGCTGACACACTTGTATTTTTTCAGCAGGCTTTCCAAAAAGCCCAGGGGATCCTGAGGGGTTTCAAACCAGAGCTGCTACTGATGCTGGGACTGGACCACCAGGCAGGCAAGGAACCAGGGTTCCACGCCAACGAGAGAAAGACCCCTTCTGCTACATTGGCAAGGGGGACGGTGGTTAGAGCCAGAGGGCAGGGAAGACTAGGGGTGGAAGAAAGTGGGACATGTGTGTGTGTGTGTGTGTGTGTGTGTGTGTGTGTGTGTGTGTGTGTGTATGTGCACACACATGCATGCACTGAGACTGGGGAAAACAACGGAAGGGAGGAAGAGAGTGATGCTGCTGGTGACAATTGTAGACAGATCTGAACCATTTATGTGTGCACGTGTGTGTGTGTGTGTGTGTGTGTGTGTGTATGTGTGTGTGTGTGTGTGTGTGTGTGTGTGTGTGTATGTGCGCACGCATGAGAGTAACCACCCAATAAAGTATAGGGACAGAGTTAGTGTGAAGATTACTGTAGGGAAGGAGGAAAAGGAAGACAGAGGGAAAAAATGGTGGAGGAGGAGAGGATGATGATGATAATGACCCACAAAGAACTCATTCTTATCTTTTGTAGTGAATGAGACCTTCGGGTCATACCTGCCTTCAGAGGCTATGGCCAATCTACTGCCATAGTTGCAAAACCTTGGGGGGATTCTTTCCCCCTTCTCGTGTGGGAGAATTCATAGGTTCTAAGTCCTCAAGGCAGCCCACTCTCATGACTTGCAGGTGCTGTTGCAATAAGTTCCTCTACCTCAGAGGCTCTGAGATGGGAGTGTCGGGGCAGACCATGACATATTTGAGCTCCCTCAGCTGCCATATTGAAATTCCTAGCCCTATGTAGGTGTGGACCATGACTTATGGGGTAGTGAGTGTCTCATCTCCAGAGGTGTTCAAGCAGAAGCTGGATCACTGCTTGTTGAGGCTACTGTAGAAGGAATTCCAGCATCTGTTGGGGGAGGTGGGATGAAATGACTGTTCAAGTCCCTTCTAGCTTTTGGGAATTCTAACTGGGGATTTCTGGGCTCTAAGAAGAACTTTTAGAAATGTAGGGCCTGGAATCAGAGAAGCATTTTGTCATGGTATTTTCTACAATGTGAGCAGGGAGATGATCTGTCCCAAGGAGTGATTCTTCCAGCATCATTCTTTGATGATGATGGTGGTCACTTGAAGTAAATCACTCTGAATATCAGAAAAATAGGATTCTAGAGCTGGAAGGGACCTTAAATAAATACCAATCATTATCACCCATATCATGCCCCCTAATTGTGGGTACACTCCCAGGCTGTGTTCTGGGCCTTCTCTCGCTACAATTTTTCTTGGTGACCGTATCAGCTCCCAAAGGTATCTATAACATCTCAAACTCAACATGTCCAAAAAATGGTTAACTTCCCTCTTTTTCTACCTTTTTTTCCCAACCTATCTGTTTTTCTAACTTTCCTATTTCTGTCTAGGACGTTCCCATCCTTATCGTAAGCCAATTTCATGACCTCAGTGTCATCCCTGATCCTTCACTCTCCCTCATCTTACATATCCATTCAATGCTCAAATGTTGTTGTTTCCCTCGATATCTTTCTCCCATCCATCCCCTCTTCACTCCACTCAGGGTCATCAAGTTCAAGTCGTTATAACATCTTGTGTGGATTATTCCAAAGTCTTCTAATTAGTCTCTCTGCCTCCTGTTTCTCCCCACTGCAATTCACCTTCCACTTGGCTTCTCAAATGGATTTTCTAAAGTGTAGGTCCAACCATGTCACTCCCCTACTCAATCAACTCCTATGGCTCCCTATTCACCTTTGGGATCACCTATATACTCCTTGGTTTGGCTTTCATAGCCCTTCACAATTTGGGTCCAGACTATATTTCCAGCCCTGCTGCTTCTCACTCAATATGGTCCAGACACATGGGCCTTCTCACATCTCCAACTTCTTTACAATGTCCCAACCAATGCATTTGCACTGGTTCTCTCTCCAACCTAGAATACACTTCCTTCTCACCTCCAGCTTCCCAAATCCCTAATTTATTTCAAGCCTCAGCTCAAGCAACTTCTACATGAAGTTTTTCCTGATCTTCTCAGTTGCTAGGCCTTTCCTGTCCCACGCCCATCCTCCATCACTCTACATCTATTTTTTATTTCTCTGATATATAAATACATATGTATATGTTGTCTCCCCCAGCTATTACAGGACAGAGCTCCTACAGGGCAGAGATGAAATAATTTTTGTCTTTGTATCCTAGGACTTAGTACAATGTCTGGCTCATAGTAGGCACTTAGTAAATGTTTATTGATTAATTGACTGATTGTTATAGAGGAACTCAGGCCTCCTAGGAGGAAGCAACTTGCCTGAGGTCATAGCTAAAAATGGCATTCTTTGAAATCTGCATATGAAAAATAAACTGGGGGTAAACTTCCCACTTATGAAAGTTAGGAACTTAATGGTAAAGAGAGGTACAGCAAATTGTGACCTTGGCCAGTCTCCCTTGGACCTGGAGGATCAGGTAATCTACTCTTTGCCTGGAACCACAGATGCAGGGGATACAGCCACAAGGCTAAGAGGTCCCTTCACATCCATTTATCCCTTTCAAGATGAGTTTGCCAGGCAGATAGAGCCCAGAGGCAGTGAAGGTTCTGTTTAGTACAGAAGAGAAGCATAAAAATGTGACTCAGTAGTCCAGAATGGGATGGTGGGCCATGGGCAAAGGTTGCACCCTCTCCTGCCCTCCATGCCAGCTGCAGCTTCCTGAGAGGCTTTTTGTGGTGCCTGGCTCCTGATACAGCAGGCACCTGACAAACGGGCTTTCATGGCTAGGGCTTTGGGGCCTGTCCATAGGGTAGGTAAAAGGGGACCTGTGTCACTACTGTCAAATTCTTGAGAGGAAGCATCATGCCCTAGAGTGCTGGACTGGGAATGAGGGCAGATCTGAGTTGGAATACCTCCTTCTAACCCTAACTAGATAGATGGCTCTGGGTAAATCACTGAACCTTCTTCACAGGGCTGCTCTGACAACCTGGGAGGACCTGGGCTCTAATTCTGACAATCATAACTTCTGTGACCTTGGGCAAAGTACTTAACTTCTTTGGCCTCAGTTTCTTCATCAATATAGAGAAGGTTGGGAGGCTCAGTGGATAGTACACTGGGCCTGGAGTCAGGAAGATGAGTTAAAATTCAGCCCAGACACTTATTAGTTGTGTGACTGTGGGCAACTCACAACCTGTCTGCCTCAGTTTCCTCACCTGTAAAATGGAGATAATAATAGCACATACCTCCCAGAGTTGTTTTGAGATATCTCAAATGAGATAATAATGGTAAAGCCCGTAGTATAATGCCAGGCACATAGAAGGCACTATATAAATGCTTGTTTCCTTCCTGTCTTCCTCATCTGTAAAATGGGGACAACAAAAAATGTTAAGTCCCTGCCTCATGGGGCTGTAGATAGAAAGCTGCCCTTGGAGCCAAGAAGACCTGGGTTGAAGTCCAGCTTCTGGCACATACTGGCTGTGTGACCCTGGAAAAGTCATTTAACTTCCTAGTGCTTTAACTAAGACTATACGTTGCAAAGAATGTGCTAGTCTGCACTGGTGGAAGCAGTTTCCTCATCTAAGAGTATCAGTGAAATCACAGGTCCAGTCCCTATCTCTGTGAATTCAGATGAATGGATGAAAAGCCTCATAACCTCTTGGGTTAGAGTAGAAAGTAGAGCAGGATGAACAGATTCAGGAATGAAGCACATAAAACAGGATATTCTCCAGGGGCTGAACAGATAGCGAACAACTTGCCACAGACAGTCATTAGCTAAGTCAAGAAGAAAGCTTAGGTTTCCTGAATCCCAGTCCAAGGGTTTTTTTCAATGCATTGCAACTGAGCTAATATGCTACAGAAAATGAGTTTGGCAGATGAACACTAGAAATTGGCCAAATCACAGGGATTTTTTTAAAAAAAGCTATTCCAAAAACAGGTCAAAGAGAGATAATTTAAGAATCATTGGATTCCCTGAAAATCATGATTTTAAAAAAAGCCTGCATACTGTATTTCATGAAATCATAAATGAAAACTGCCCAAATCTATTACAACCAGAGGACAAAATTAAGATAGAACCTACTTATCAGCTCTTGCAAGAAATCCTAAAAGAGGGGCAGCTAGGTGGTACAGTACATAGAGCACCAGCCCTGGAGTTAGGAGGACCCGAGTTCAAATCCAGCCTCAGACACTTACTAGCTGTGGGACCCTGGGTAAGTAACTTAACCCCAATCGTCTTGCCCAAACAAAAAAACCACAAAACCAAAAGAAATCCCCAAAGAAAAAGTCCTAGGGATGATATATAGTCTTGTGGCTCCCATTTGTAAGTTCATGACAAGGGTTCGAGGGGTTCACACTAGAAATTCTTTAATGGATTATTAAGCAGTAATTGTAAAAAATATTCTGAATAGTATATTAAATTGCCCCTGGGGTTCATAGCATTTTTTTATTGTGGTTGAAAGGGATTTGGAAAACAAAAAACACTGGGAACCACTGCAATAGGCAAAACACAGAACTTCTAAGTCAAAGGGGAAAAATGTGGCAAACATCTAGAAAGAAGTAATTTAAGTACCAAAACCCCACAGTCAGGAACACACAAGATCTGCCACTTCTACTAAAATGAGAGGAGATCTTGGAATACAATATTCTGAAAGGCACAAAATATAGGCTTACAACCAAGAATAACTTGTCCTGCAAAAATGGGTATAATTTTACAAAGAAAAAAATTGACCTTTTTAATGGAATAGAAGATTTTCAAGTATTTCTGATGAAAAGACCACAAGTGATTAGGAATGTTGAAATACAGACATGAAAGCATAGAGAATCCTAGAAATGTAAATTGATTTGAGCATTTGGAAGGAGCTATCTGATGATATGATGCTAACTTTTTAATGCAGAGACAAGAAACAAGCGTCTCTTCAGAACTTTAATGTCTTCAAAGGTTACTGAGAGAATCAAAGAAGAAAGACAGAAGTCCTGGGGGGTAGACTGGTTAATTTGAAAGTCTGAAGAGGGTAAAATAAATACATTAGAATAAAAGGAGGAAGAAGTAGGTCAGTAGGAAGAATGGAATGTTATTTCTCTAAGTGAGGTATGTGAGAAGAAGAGTGTGCAGACATGAAGGATGGGGTTGGAGGAGTGGGCATCAGATGAAGCTCGCTCTCATCTGACAAACAAAGGGCTGAGGCCACACACAGTCTTATACAGAAATACATCAAACTCAACAGAGAAACAAGCAAGGATAGGAAAAGGAGGATTATAAAAGAGAGACTAATATTGGAGAGAGAATAGCTATAAACAAAGCAAACTTCCTGATCTTGAAAAGAGGATTAAGAAAAAAAGCAAAGTAAAGAAAAAGACAGGGGTGGGGAACCTGCAGCCTCAAGGCCACATGTAGCCCTCTAGGCCCTCAAGTGCCCTCTGACTGAATCCAAACTTCACAAAACAAATCCCCTTAATAAAAGGATTTGTTCTGTAAAACTTGACTCAGTCAAAAGGCCGCACTTGAGGACCTAGAAGGCGACACATGACCTCAAGGCTGTAGGTTCCTCACCCCTGAACTAGCACCTGAAGTGGTGCTTATCAATTGGGGAATGGCCGAATAAATTTTGGTATATGAATACTATGGAATATTATTGAGCTGTAAGAAATGATGAAAGAAACAATTTCAGAGACTCTTGTAGAGTACAAAATGATCCACAGTGAAGTGAGCAAAACCAGGAGAACAAGGACAACAAAAACATAAGAAAAACAACTTTGAAAGACTTAAGAACTAGGGTCAATGCAATGGCCAACCATGTCTGCACAGGGCCTGTGATGAAATATGTTCCCCATCTCCTGGCAGAAAGGCAACAGACTCAAGGTACAGAAAGAGACACATTTTGATGTCACTGGACGTATGTCATTTTATGGGCGCTGTGTGGATTCTTTTTGCTTGTTTTTGCTTATCTGTTACAAGAGCTTTTGTTGTCTTTTGGGTTGTAATTTAGGAGGGGGAAGTGTTGGGAGATTTTGGGTTAGCAACAGTGATGACAAAAAAAAGGCCATAGAAACATTTTTAAATGCACAGATGGGAACAGAAGGAAGCACAGACAAGTAGGAAAATTTTGAAAGTAATATGTAGAATTATTACACATTTTAAAATATATAAAGGGTATAATGCATAAGCAAGTGGCATGAAATGAAGAGTCACAATTTCATATCCAATTCTCTTTTGGTATTCTGCTGTGTATATGGAAATGCTCTTTTTGGGGGAGGCATTGTTTAGAATAAAAAATAAAATTTAAAACCAGTCAACTATTTCTACAGGCTCTTTTAGCAGAGAACAGCATTAGAATGTGTGAGACACAAGTAGGAAGAAAGCTAGGTAGATTCCTCTCCTAGGATCACAGGTCTTAGAGCTAGAATCTCAAACCACAGTTACACTCACGTGAGATCTGGCAACTTCCACCATAAATGAGAGATTTTGGAATAAAGTACTCCACGTCTTACCCCCTCACATAACAACTAGGGCAGAGAGGTTTTCATCAGACGCGTGTCGTTCACAACGGGCTACCACCAAAACCACTGGGCTCAGTCTCACCTGTCCGGTAACCGGTGTTGTTGAGGTACACAGCAAAGGTGCGGATCTCGTGCTGGGCTTGCCAGGATGGTGAGGAGCAGTTCTCATTGTTGGTGTAGGTGTTGTGATTGTGGGCATATTTCCCTGTCAGAATGGAGGACCGGGAAGGGCAGCACATGGGGGTGGTCACAAAGGCATTGATGAAGTGAGCCCCTCCTTGCTCCATGATCTTCCGTGTCTTGTTCATCACTTGCATTGACCCTGGAACAACAAAACCCACCAATGACTGTAGATACACAGAAACCCCGTGATTATCTAGAGCACCCTCCCAGAATGACTCCACTCAGAGCCAATACGGGTTTACGTCTTCAAAATCTTCAAGAATGTGCGCACGCACACCGACCTGTCCACCTGGGAATCTAGAGACCTGGAGTCGAATTAATGTCGGCTCTGCCACTAATTTGATAGGTGACCACAAGCAAGTAATTTCTTTTCTCTGAGCTTCTTTTTTTTGTTGTTGTTGTTGTTTCTTTAATATCTGTAAAATAAGGGGATTGAACTAGATGCTCTGGAGAAGTCTTCTCAAGCTCCCAATTTCATTTACCTAGTCCAAGGTTTTATAATCCAAACCAATAATCTTGGTAATTAAAGTGCTTCCATAACAGACCATTCTGCCTGTCCAACCTTGTCTTCTTCCCCAACAACAATCATTTATTAAACACTTAGCATGTGATGGGGATATAAACAAAGGCAAAAACAGTCTCTACTCTTAAGAAGCATACATTCTAACAAGTGAAACAACACATAAATAATTAGGTATGTTACATACGAATAAGACAGAAGGTAATCTGAAAGGTGAAGGCACTAATCACTAGCAGGGCCAGGAAAGACCTTTGGGAGAAGGTGGTATTTGAGCTGTGTTTTTTTTTTTGTGGTTTGTTTTTTTTAGGCAATTGGGGTTAAGTGACTTGCCCAGGGTCATGCAGCTAGTAAGTGTCAAGTGCTTGGTCTGAGGTCGGATTTGAACTCAGGTCCTCCCGACTTCAGGGCCGGTGCTGTATCCAATGCACCACCTAACTGTCCCGTGAGCTGAGTTTCGATGAAAGCTAGGGAAGCTAAGAGACACTCTGTCCTTGGGTTAGTCTTCTCAAGCCTCCTCCACAAACACACGCATGCCGTATAAAAACTCTCATTCATGCTGTCTTTCATACTGCTCTTCCACATGGGAATGGTTTCTCTGTCCTTCAAGGCCCACCTCAAATGCCCACTCCTACAGGAAGCCTTCCCTTATTCTCCCCTCTTCCAACGGAAGGTCTTTCTTCTTCATTTATCTAACAGTATAGACTTTATACTACTCTCATATGCATTTGAAGTCACATTAATATTATATCCATATACAATTTTCCCTTTTGGATGAAATGATGGTATCTTATTTGTGATAAGTGAGGTGGCATAGTAGGAAATGTACTGCACCTAGTGCCTCAAATGTTTGTGAACCAAACAAGGAGCCTTTCCTGATCCCCAAAATGCTAGTGTGCTCCATCTCTCTCACCTATATTTATTCTGCATAGAGTTACTCTGCACATACGCATACACTGCATGTACAGGTTTTCTTCCTGGAGAGAACATAAGCACCTTGAGAGCACAGATTGTTTCTTTTAGTTTCTTTCTTTCTTTTTTTTTTTGCCTTTGTATCCCGATGTTTGGCCTGTAACAGGGGCTTAATAGATGCTTGTGGACTACCTGATAGAAAGCCTCTTAGAGAGGCAGGTAGGTGGCGCAGTGGATAGAGCACCAGCCCTGAAGTCAGGGGCACCTGAGTTCAAATCCGGCCTCAGACCAAACACTTGACACTTACTAGCTATGTGACCCTGGGCAAGTCACTTAACCCCAATTGCCTAAAAATGAAAAAAAAAAAAGAAAGCCTCTTAGAGACTGTAGAGGGTAACCACTCGTTGGGTGAGATGTAGAGGGAATTCTTATTACGAAAGAGATTCATCGTGATTGAGCTCTGAGAATCCTTTACCAGGATTCTGTGTTTCTTAGAAGCTCTGGTTCTCAGCCTCTTCCCAAGGGCAAAGAATCAAAGAGCGCCATCCTTGAACATTTAAACTTCTACCAAATAAGGGGAGAAGCAGAGTGTCCCAGAGATAAGTAGGGAGAAGGCCAGAAAGCTTCCTCTCAGAGGCAGACAGGTTTCAAAGTTAGGACAAACTTTCAAAATCACCTGCCCCTCACTTTACAGATGAGAAGCCTGAGGTTGGAGGTGACTTGTTCCAGGTAACACAGTACAAGTAGCAAGGCCCATATTTGAACCCAAGTCTGCTGACTGCAGATCCAGAGAGGTCTCCACTCTACCATGCCTCCTCCCTCTTGGCAGCACACATACATCCTATGGCACCCTCCTGCTTGGCACTGAGACCTTCAGCTAGGCTTCTCTGAGGTCATCCAAGGCTAGTGGGAACCCTCCAGGGAAGGGAGAGGAAAAAGCCAAACAGCTTATCTGGTTCAACAGCCACCTCAGGGTTTCAGAAATGCCTGTAAGACATCTGGTATCAAGGCCACATGAGAGTGAGGGGAGGGTATAGACAATGCCAGGGCTTGAGCATGGCATGAAATCACCTCCTTGTTAAGTTCAACTTTAATCAATTCTCCCTGCCACCAGCTGGCACAAATCATATATTACCTTGGGCATTAACAAAGTTAGTTGAACTCTCTAAATGAGCACTTTGCCAAGGCAGGACTGTGCCCAACTTCTAGAACACTTACTGAAATGCCAATGTTGGAGGTGGAGGGAGAAAGAGCTGCTTTCCCAGATGGACCATCTGATTCACAGCTTAATTAAATGATCGATAATTGTTCTTTGTGCACAATTATTATTAGATGGTTTATTCCAAGGTCTGTTTTCTTCGAAGTAAAATCAGGGGGTGGGCTAGTCTCAAGGGTTCTGAAGCATTTTTTTGTGTGTGGATGTTATGGACCCATGTTAGTCTGATGGAGTCTATGAGTCCTTTCTCAGAAAAAAAAACCATTTTTAAGCGTTTCCTTTAATAAAGGAAATGCTTAATTTCAATTAGAAATTAGTGAAAGCCATATGAGGCAGGACACTTTCATAATCCCTGTTGCTGGGGGGAGGCTGAGGCTGGTAGATCCATTGAATTCAGGAGTTCTGAGCTATGATAAGAGGCACAAAAAACAGAAGGGAAACAACACCACCAGACTGCCTGAGAAGGGGAGAATTTGCACAGGGAGGAAAAACAGGGAGGCTTCATCCTTCTGTGGCAGCGCCAATCAGCATTAGGATCAGGCCCATGAATGGTGGTCACTGCATTTGCAGACAGTCTATAGAAAAAGAGGTTAGTGAACATAAAGATGTAATTTTTTCCTAAACTCACAGATCCCTTGAAATCTATCTATGGATGTTGGGTCCTATGTTAAGAACCCCTGGACTAGATGATCTTTACCTAAAACAAACATCGTGAGAGAAGGGACTCTGTTTTATTTCCTCTTTATGTCTCATATTCCAGGGCCCACCTTGCTCTAAAGTACAATACTTTGGACACATATTGGTGCTTAATATGATGTTTGTTGAATGAATAAAAGTAGCAACAGAAAGCACTTGAAAAAGGCTCCTTGAAGTCAGTGACTGCATATCCTATACTCCATGAATCTCGTACGGGCCAGTATGGTTGCACACATTCATGGCACATTCAATGAATGCTGATCAGAAGAGATAATAGAACTAGTATTACCCAACGTTTCCTTCTGTCCCTGCAGGCAAAATGCAGGCACATTTTCTTAACAGTAAAGGAATGAAAGATGGCTGATATTTCAAGGTCACTCTCGACCTTTACCTGGGAAGAGGACAATACTACCTGGTGGATGGATTCTCTGGCAATAACTAGCTTGAAACATAACATTAGTCAAAAGGAAGTAGCCAGAACATGCAAGGCTGGTTCTTGCTTGGGGAGTTTTTTTTTTAACTCCCTTAAAAAAAAAAGCCTTCGTGACGTTGTTATCCCTCTAATTTCTGTTGCAATTAAGAGGATGGTGCATTGGCGTGCCAGCTCTAGGCACAGTCTGCTTGTCAAGTGAGCTCACCCCTGAACAAACAGGCTGGCTGAAGGAGGATTTTGTTATTCTGCTATTAAAGTACAGTTTTAACAATCCCCTTAAATGACAGAGGCATCTGTGCATAAATAGCACTCCATGTTAAGCCTCCCCTTGGGGACAGTAACCTGGTTTAATAAAACTGGTGTAATGACACAGCTCTATAAATCAACCATCTTTAATACAAAAACATATGATCTAATCGCCTTCCACAGCCCAAGAGCTAGAACTAATGCAGACTGACAGTTCTGATGGCAGGTAAGGCTCTAGAATACCCTTCTGTGCTGAGCTAGGGAGGCCAGCCTTAAATATTTTAAACAAGACAAACCAGCCTGGAGATGTCGAGAGAACAATAGAAAACTGTTTTCTTTTCCATGATGGAACCTCCCCACTGCGCTGGACACTGGGTGAACTCACCACTGCCCCCCCCCCCGCCTCCTTCTTGTCACATGGAGACCCAGGGACTCTGTGGGCAGAGTTGATTTCAGAAAGAAGCCTTGATTTAATTCAGGTATCCTGAAAGCCGGAAGGCCTCCATTAGCTTGAAAGACTGGGTGATCACAAATGGTGTGGTCTAGTGGATAGAGCACTGAATAAGGAGCTGGGATACCTGGGTTCCAGGCCTAACTCTGCCATTAATTTGTTGGCTGATAAGGCAGTATGGAATTGTGGGAAAAGAAATGGATTTTGAACTGGGAGAGCTGGGTTCGAATCCTACCGCTGCTACTTAGTACCTGTATAACCTCGGGTCAGACACTTTCCTCCTTCGGCCTTTACTTTCCTCATCTGTTTAAAAAGAAAGAGGGATCCAAAGTGTAGAAATATAGCAATAAAAATGAATATATTTGCATAGCTCTTATTACCTCATCCCTCCCTCTCCATCCCCACTACCTGTGTAACCCCAGATAAGACACTTCACTTCCCTTCTAACTACAAATCTAAGATCCTCATATTGAAAACTAGAATGAGGCCTTGAAAGGCAGCTAAGGTTTAGTTAGGTGGGGGAAGGACATTCCATTTTTCGGTGGGTGGGAGGAAAGCGGGCCGGAAATCAGTAAAGAAAGGTAGAAAGTGAAACTCAAAAAATGCACCCCAATCTTTGGGGCTGTTTTCTTTTAGCCACAGGCTTAGCATTTCTTTGCCTGCTTTCATCCATTCCTCAAGGGTTTCTGGAATGTCCAAAATGTAGCTGGATCAACTTCTGAAAAGCCTGTCCAGTTACAATACCTGTTCTGTAGCCACATTCAAGTGGGGAGCAAACTGGCTCCTCCAGAAGGGCTCTATGCATGATCAGAAGGGAGGCCGAAGGGCAACACAGAAATCTGGGGCCAGTCGGAGAGAGGAAATCCTTTTGTTTTCCAGTTATATTTGATTTCCACCCTTGTGCTGGGATCTGCTCACGTCTGTCAGCTAGCAATAATAATATTGTGTATGTGTAACTCAATACAGAGCAATGATATTGGATTTCCCCCAATCTGTTTTTCAAATGAGGCATCTACTAAAGTAGGGGATATTAAAACCCTGTTTGAAGCTGGGTGTAAATGACTAGGAAGGATTTGTTGAGGACTTAGCACAGTACGGTCATCAAGGAAAACTTGCTCTTGAACCTGAAATCAATTAAGCAGATGTTTGAAGAAGCAATATTGGATTTTTCATTAACGAACATTTTATTGTCTGAGAGATTATGTGATTAATTTTTCTCCTCCCTTCTGCCAGCTCTGAAGGCAATGGCGTTGAATGAAAGCCCTGTTATCATTATTATCTTGAGTCATCATGGATAGAGTGATGGACTCAGGAGTCAGGCAGGGCTGGGTTCAAATCCTACCTCAGACATTTACTAGCTGTATGATCCTGGGTAAATTGCTCAGCCTCTGTGGGCCTCGGTTTCCTCATCTGAAAAATGACAAGGGTGGATTTGAAGACTTCTAAAGGCCCTTTTGGCTTTAAGTCAATGGTCTTACAGAATGAGGATGCTAAAGGGTGCTTCAGTATCCTGAACATGACTCAATGCCCTTTATAGATTATCAGAAAGGGCACTGGATTTAGAGTCACAGTAGTTGAGTTCAAATCTCAATTCTGTATATCTGCAGTAATTCCTTCCTTCTCTTCAGGATTCATTTTACTCCTCTGTAAAAGGAGGGAGTTGAACTAGATCATCTCTAAGGCCTTTTCAGCTATACTTTATCCAAGTTGTTCTGTAGAGAAATGTTATTTTTCCTCCCTTCAATCCGTCTCTCTCTCCCTCTCTCCAATTCCTTCCTTTTGCCTCAGTTCTCTCCATCTCACCCAGGCTGGAATGATAAAGGGGCCACTCAAGGGCCCCCAATTCTACTCCTCGTCAGCCTCAGGCTGGTTCACCCTTTGTAGGCAGCCTGGTGGCTCCTTGCTTCCCATATGGGTGCTACACTTAGCATATTTGCCTGCTCAGCTCTAGCTCAACTGAAGCTCAAAACTCCTGAGCTCAAGCTATCCACCATCCTCAACAGCCCTGGTAACAGGGATCATAGGTGCGTGCTACCATATCCTACTCTCCACTTCAATGTCAACAAATATCTATTAAGTGTTGGCAGGGGTTAAGGAAGAAAGGGATATAAAGATTAAATAAGGCATAATTCCCGTCCTCAAAGAACTCACAATGTAGGAGGGGAAGATGACACACACATAAATCATTTTAATACAGACTGATATAAATCAATCAGCAAGTATTTATGAAGCACTTGCTATTGTTGGTATTAATATTATTATTAATTACCACCACTACTACTACGTGCCAGGCAACCTGCTCAGTGCTTGGGGATTCAAAGAAAAAACAAAAACAGTTCCTGCTTTCACAAGAGAGTCCCAATCCAAGTGCTATACGAGACAGACAACTAGATGACTCAAGGGATGGAGTGTTAGACTTGAAGTTAGGGAGATCTGAGTTTGAATCCTACCTCAGGTACTTCCTAGCTGTGTGACCCTGGGCAAGTCACTTAACCCTGCTTACCTCAGTTTCCTCATCTGTAAAATGAGCTGGAGAAGGAAATGGTAAAGCACTCCAGTATATTTGCCGAGAAAACCCCAAATGAGGTCACAAAGAGTTGGGCATGAAACAACTAAACAACATGTAGACACTTACTAGCTGCGTGGCCCTAGGTAAATCACTTGATATCATCTGTAAAATGAGCAGATTGGACTAAATGGCCTTGAAGGTCCTTTTTAACTCTAAGTCTATGACCTTATTAGGGGGGTGGTGTTAAGAGAAGAGAATCATTAATGACGGGGGAAATGGATCAGGGAAAGTTTCACAGATTAGGTAACACAGGTTGAACCCACTAACTGTATTTCTTCTGCTATCTAAAAACATTTGGCCCTTTGTATATGACGTTATTAGCTCAGAAGCAGTAGGGGACAGGCTTTCAGGTGGTCTTGCCCCCACTGCAAGTCACTGGGAGAGGCCACATGAAGCCATCCACTCTCTTTTGGCTTAATCTCCCGCGTAATAGGTAACATGCTGCTGCAAAAGACATTACACATATATCCTAAGGAAGCCAAAGACAGAAACAAAGGCCTCATGTATGCCCAGATATCCACACTACTGTTCTTTGTGATAGCAGCCAGAAACAAAGAGATGCCCAGCACCTGGGGCATGGCCGGGAGAAATGCTGGGACAGGAATGGAATGGAATGTCATTCTGCAGTAAGAATGGCCAAATATGAGGAACTTGGAGAACCACAAGAAGATTTGTACGAACAAGTGAAGAGCTAAATAAACAGAACCAAGAGAAGGAAATCCACAAGAGGATGCTGAATGATGGAAAAATCCTTGAAAGCCCTGATGAAGAGATAATGAAACACACCTCCTTCCTCCAGGCAGAGAGGTGGGGGTCTACTGGGAAAGAATATGGCATACCCTGTTGGACAGGGTTTCTGTAGAGGTTCTTCTTTCTCACAAGAGAGTAGGGGGTGGGAGTTGGGAGTTGGGGAATGACTATGATGGGAAGACTGAAGATATCAATAAGATAGATTTAAAAAAGAGAAAGACCACCATTCCATTAGCCCTGTGCCAGCACTTACCTCCATCTCTAAAATGAGGATAATCCATATATCTCAGGGAGCTATCATGAGGATCCTGGATTATAGGTTTAGAGATGCAAGGGACTATGGAGTCTGAAAAGTACTTGCTTTGTAAATGGTGAAGTGCTAATAGAAATGAGGACCACCATCGCTGTCTCTAAGAAAGCTGGCTCAGCTTTGGTACTGTGGCCAAAGGAAAGCCCACTATGCCACAGAACAACCACGCCCACTGCTACAGTCCTGTACGACTGACAGAATCACTGCCCATAAGCACCCTGGGAGGCAGGCAGCTACTATTATTCCCATTTCAAAGATTAGGAAAGTTGAGGCCCATAGAAGGGAAGTGATTTGCCTAAGGTCACAAGGTGGGGACGCAGATCAAGGTTTCCAGACTCTATGGTCAGTATTTTTCCTACTACTCCAACTGAGGAGGTAACTGGTAGTAGACTGGCTTCCTCAGCATGTTCCTCAAAACCCCCTCCCCACCAATATCTATAGATAAAGACGATAATACCACATCTTAGGTCATCCGGAGGAGGATGGGAGAGGGGGGATCCTCTGATCTGGGACTGAGGAAAATGTTCCAGCTGAGTAAAGGTCCCTTTTCTTCATTAGTGCCTGCAAGGGGCAGAGCAATATTCTGAGGCCCGGCCTGGCCTACAGCTCTGTTCCCTGTTCCCCTCCCCCCTCCAAGTTTTCCCCACGGGGAGCTGGCAACAAGGGCTGGAATGATCTTGATTATTGCCAGACTGAAAATTTAGAAGAATGTGTTTTGAAAGCTAATCTCCAGGGTAGGTCACAATTCGCTTTTCCCCAGCTCTGGCACGACAACACTCAGATATATTTTTTCCTTTCTTGTTCTTTTTTTCCACTGTGGGTCAGTGTGGGTGCCAGGAGGCGGTAACAAGGAAGAGCTGAATTGGCCATCCACACTTCCCTGTGTTGTCTAGGACCTGGGCATTATCAAGCCAGGCTTTGAGCCATCTGGCCCCAAGATTCCCCAGGACACGGGATTCAGAGTCACTCCCTTGGAAATCCAGCCCACAAGACAGGGTGTGGTTTCCCTGTTCTAGCAGATGGGGAAGGGAGAAGAAGTTGATCCCAGATGGAAAGCCCCTATGCCTCCTTTTCATAAATCAGCCTTTTACAGCTTGACCACAAAGCAAGCCTGAGAGGAAGTCAATGATGAAAGTGGAAGAGGGATCCAGATTGCGTTGTCTCACCTCCTTATCCCCAGAAGGCCCTCCCTGCCCTCTCGGCCTGCCGAAATCCTACCCACCCTTCCAGGCCCGGCTCAGAGTTACCCTGCTGCTTGATGAGGCCTTTCTCATCCTCCCACTTGGTAAGGATAATTCCTTCCTTTTATCTCACACAGTACTTTACGGCTCAAATATAAAATCCTCTGGTTATTAAAGCCCTTCACAAGTTGGCCTCAAACTATCTTTTCAGCCTCATACTTCACTCTCCTCAACCTGTAAGGTCCTTTCCGACCAGCTTTCTCTTCTCCGTCCTCTGCATCTTTGCACTGGCTGTCCCCCATGCCTGGAACACACGCACCTCTGCCTCATCCCTCAGGAATCATCTTCTACGTGAAGCTTTTCCTATTCCTCTGACTGCTAGCGCCCTGTTTCCCTAACTTTGTATTTGTCCTGAATATATTTATTCTGTACCTACTTATAAACGTACACGTCTATTCTGATAGAACATAAGCTCTCTGAGATCAGTGGATATTTCCTTCCTCAGCACCTAGCACAGAGTGTGGCACACAGCTGGTGCTTAATAAATGCGTGTTAGTTGCTCTATTTTGTATTATACTTATTAATATTATGTCATCTCTCTCCCTAACAGACTCCTTAAGAGTTGGGACAACATATTATTTATCTTTGTACTTCCCCTGAGAGGTATCACAGGAACCTGCATACAGCAGGTGCTTACTAAGCATTTGTTATATTGAATCAACTAAACCTGCCGACAAGGCATGATCTCAGCAAAAGCCCCACTCACTGGCTAGAAGTCTCATTTCTGTGCCTATAAAGCTGTCCAGATGCGAGTGGTGAGCTGCTCTCACTTCAATGTGAGGGAAAATGTTTTAATAATTAAGAGGCAGTGAGTTCTCTGTCACTGCAGGTGTTTAAATAGAAACTCTGGTGGGGATGTTGCTTCTTCGGCAGATGTACCATATAGGTAGAGACAGGCCTAGATGACTTTTGGTATCCTTTCCATTACTACAAAGTGCCATCAAAGCTGCCAGAGAGAAGACTGAAATTAGGTATAGAAGGGGCAGGATGTTTATTTGTTTATTTGTGTGTTTTTCAAGTTTGTAGTTTTAAGAATTAAGGACCAAAGTTTTGTAGACTGGTAAACCACTGTGGACTGATCTGGGAATTACTGAGTGTAGAGAGCAGGCCCAATCCTGGCTGAGGGGAGGCTCAACTACCCAGAGACCTTCCCTGGGAATGGGGGGAAGGTACCACCGAGGCTGAGACAATTCTAGGCTTCTGCAGCATAAGGTAGGGGGAGGAGGAAGGAAAGGACTCTGTCAAAGTGTATTACTGACTAATTCTATTTCTACCCACGGTAATGAAGTTTTTGACAGCTAAGTACGTTTGAAACACATTCTCTTCATTCCTTCTTCCCACATAGCTCCCACTTGAGCTCAGGGCCTCACCATCTCTCACCTAGAACACTGCAAATGGCTTAATAATTCCAACACTGCTTGGAAAATCTCCCTTCTGGAATCCATCCTCCAAAGTGCTGCCACACTGACAGGCCTAAAGCACAGGTCTGCCCAGGTCCTTTCCTTGTTCAAGTCAACTTCATTGCCTCCCAACTGCCTTTGAGATAGGGGTTCGTAGCCATTTTTGTGTCACGGATGCCAGCGGCAGTCTGTTGAAGTCTATGGACCCCTTCTGAGAATGGTGGTTTTTAAATTTTTTTTTTTAGGCAATTGGGGTTAAGTGACTTGCCCAGGGTCACACAGCTAGTAAGTGTCAAGTGTTTGGTCTGAGGCCGGATTTGAACTCAGGTCCTCCTGACTCCAGGGCTGGTGCTCTATCCACTGCGCCACCTAGCTGCCTCAAGAACGGTGTTTTTAAGTGCATGAAATGAAATACAGAGGATTACAAAGGAAACCAATTATACTGAAATACAATTGTTTACAATTACAACAAATACAGTATGTACATCTACTACCTACTTCTATGTGTATACACACGTACGTGTATACATGTCTATGTAAACATACATACATGTATATGTAGATATACACACATATGTCTACACGGACACACATTTTGTTGTTCAGTTGTTCTTTAGCCACGTCTGACTCTTTGTGACCCCCTTTTTGGGATTTTGTTGGCAAATATACTGGAGTGGTTTGCCATTTCCTTCTCTAGCTCACTTTATAGTTGAGGTAACTGAGGCAAAGAGGGTTAAGTGACTTGCCCAGGGTCACACAGCTAGTAAGTGTCTGAGGCCAGGAAGTTCCTGATTCCAGGCCCAGCACTCTATCCAGTGTGGCACCTAGCTGCCTCTGTGTGTGTGTGTGTGTGTGTGTGTGTGTGTGTGTGTGTATGTATGTATGTGTGTGTATACACACACACACACACACACACACACACACACACACACACGAGTATATATTCCATGTCACACACACATTTACTAGGTGTTTCCTGACTATGCTCTCTCTTCTTTACTCACACAGGCACGACCTTAGAATAGGCCTCACCATCTCCCACTTGCCCTACTGCAGAAGCCTCCTCTCTGGCCTTTCTGCCTCTGGGGTCTCCCTTCTCCAGTCCATCCTCCACACAGCTGACTTTGCCCAAGCTCAGGGACGGTGTATCGCTCCTCTGCTCCAACTCCAGTGTCTACATTTCTGTGTCTACACCCAGCCCCTCACTACCTTCCCAGTGTTCTTAGATGGGACTCCTTTCTGCACCTTAGCCATACTGGCCGACGTGCTTCATCTCACATCTCCGTGCCTTTGTACTAGCCCTCCTCCACACCTGGAATGCTCTCCCTTGTCACCTCTGCTTCTTGGAATCTCTTAATTTCCTTCAAGACTCAGCTAAGAGTCTCCTTCTTCACGAAGCCTTTTGTGACATCCCACCTTGCGAAGCTGCTGGTACACACCCTCCCAAAACTTATATTCATTCTGTGTATATTACGTACACACTTCAATATATTCAAGTTATCTCCCCTGTTAGAATGTAAACTGCTTGAGGGCAGGGGCAGATTCATTTTTGTCTTCTTATCCCTAGGAATCAGTACAGAGTCTAGCATACAATAAGTGTTAAATAAATGCTTATCAATTGACTAATTTCCAGGAGATGCTAATGTCTTTGATGACTTAGATCCTCTTAATAAAAGGATTTGTTCTGTAAAACTTAAGACTCAGTCAAAAGGCCACACTGAAGGACCTAGAAGGCCACATGTAGTCTCAAGGCCACAGGTTCCCCACCCCTAACTTAGATGGTTTCATTTTTGTCTTTGTATCATGGCACCCATGGCACCACAGAAGACGTTTAATAAACGCTTACTGATTTAAACTGAATTCAGAACTAAGACTGTACTTCTGTAGTGGGTGAGAAGCAATGAACAATATGGGTATTTCTCATTTTATGGAACATCCTAGGGAGGGAGGGAGGAGGCAGCAGCTAGGTGTCTAAGTGGAGAGAGTGCTGGGCAGGAAGTTAGGAAAAGACCTGAGTTCAAATCCAGCCTCAGACACTTACTAGCTCTGTGACCCTGGGCAAGTCACTTAACCCTGTTTGCCTCAGTTTAGAATGAGCTGAAGAAGGAAATGGCAAACCACTCCAGTATCTTCCCCGAGAAAATCCCACTAAGGAGTCATGAAGAGTCAGACTCAACTGAATGACTGAATAGCAGGGAGGGAGGGACTCTCTTTATGTGTAAGTTTTCACCTATTTGCATTTCAGAGATGCTTTCTCTTTCTGATGAAATCTTTAATTGGCAGTGGCTCACACAAGGTTGGCAGTGGTAGGACACTGGAGATAATCTAGTTCTCCATTTTCCAGACAAGGAAACTGAGGCCACAGAGGGAAATGACTTGCTCTAAGAAGGGGCAAATGAGTACCCTGGTAACCTGAGAGGGCCATAGGGCCAAGACTCAGGCCTCTAACCACCTCTTAACATTCTCAAAACTAGACCAACCTGTCAAATATTGACATATTTGTAAATAGATTATGTACATAAGAGGCGAGATTATACAGAATTTTCCCCAAAGCAAAGAATTCTTTTAAAATGTAAATTTCTAATTGATTTGACTTATCTCTTCTTTCTATATACTCTCACAGAACATCGCATATTTGTTTGTATGGATAGCTTGTCTTCCTCCTATCCTAAGGTCCTTAAGGATACAGATGCAGGCACATAGTGGGTGCTCAATCATTGTCTGCTGAATCAAATGGAGAGATGGAGTTTTCTTAAGTGAAAGCACTTCTCTCATGTGCTGCCTGAGAGACTTCAAACCACCTCTCAAAAGGACAGCCTCATCCCCGAGACCTGGGACACCAGGAACAAGCCCATAACATCTGGTTCCTCTGAAGCAGCATGGTGTAGTGGATAGAGCCCTGGGCTCCATCAGGAGTCAGGAAGACCTGAGTAAGAATTGTTCTTCATGCACTTGCTAGCTGCATGACTCTAGGCTGCCACTTAACCTCTCTCAGCCTCAATTTCTTCCTCTGTGAATTGGGAATATTAATAACGCCTACCTTACAAGGCTGTTGTGAGATAAATCAGATAGAATGTGAGTAAAATGCTTGGTAAACTTTAAATTGCTGAATATATTTAGCTACTGTAGGTGCTGTTATTATTCCTGGGAACTCACATCTGTGGCAGCGCCTACACCTTTGTAAAACCCCTTCCGATGACTGTTCCAGTGTTCTCTTTGGCTGAGAGGCTAAGAAAGAAAGACAAGTGCCTGAAAAAGAAAAGGTCCCTGCAGATCATTCACACAGAATTTTCCTAACCTTTCCTGAAACCCAGCCCCGTGTACCTGCTTGACCAACAAGCAGATAGCTGAGTGATTCTGACACACTCAGAATTAACCCCTGTGACAATCCCAATTAGTCTCTGTGGTGGCTTGTCCACCACTTGAAGCTAAAGAATAAAAAATGTGGTTCAAAAAAAAAAAATCACCCACATCAATTAAGGGAACAGGATGAAGCTCTAATCCTTGCTTTACCAGGTACCACTGCTCCAGCCAGACCTTAATTGGTGTGGACAGCTGTTCACCATGCTTGAAATTGGAAAGAGGCCTTGGATTATCTTAGAAAAGAAGGCTCTAACCCAGAGGAGTAGTACAGCCGCATCACAGAGGAGCAGAAAATAGCAGATGATAAATTTTTCAGGACCACCCTCTGGTCTGCAAGTTGCACCAGACTGTGAGCTAATGGGTTCAGCTTTTTGGGACATGCATTATTGAACTGAGTCTGTCTCGTGGTTTCAAAAGCATTGTCGTTTCCCCACCTCCTAGAAGGAACTCAACCCGTCTTCAAAGTCAGCTCAACTGCTACAAAGCTCCGGCTTATCTGTTAGGAGGAAACACTTTTAGGGCACTGATCTGAAGCCTGAGATACTGGGAACTTACAAGAGGAGCAGAACCTCCGCTGGATCAAAAACCTACTGTGGTTTCTCTCTGGCTCCTTTGTCCAGATCACGCCCACGACTCCCTTCCTTTTACGAGCAGAGCCAGCTGGTTCTGGACAACAGCTGCCAGGCAAAACCCACCAAGGGCCTGACTGGCGCATCATTTCAAGCTTGATGCGTGCATCTCCCAGGGGACAAGAATCAGGTTGGTGCCCCACTCCAATCGATCCACAAGCGTAAGAGCTGACTATGTGCCAGGCACTGTGCCAAGTGCCAGGGCTATAAAGAAAGGCAAAAGCCCTTGAGGAGCTTACAGCCTAACAATGAAGACAACATGCAATCAAAATATGCAGAGTGTAAGGGAGAGGAAATCTTCGAAGGAAGGCAGGAGTCTTAAGGGGAATTGGGAAAGGCTTCTTACAGAAGGTGAAATTTTAGTGAGGAAATGAAGGAAGCCAGGGAAATCGAGAGGAGAAGCTGAGGAGGGAGGGTATTCCAGGCATGGGGGACAGCCAGGGAAAATGCATAGGATTGGGAGAAGGTGTGTCTTGGGCAAGAAACAGCAAGATAATCGGTGTGAAAGAATCATAGATCATGTGGACAGAAGTAAAGTGTAATACGGCTAGAAAGGAACGGGTTAGGAAGGGCTTTAAAAGCCCAACAGAGGATCAAATATAAGCATTTATAAAGAAACTACTATGTACTTAAGACATAAGTTGTGCTAAGTGCTTTTATCATTTCATTTGCTCCTTACAACAACCCGGAAGTAGGTGCTATTATCACACCTGAAATTCTATGGTGCCATAAAGTTTCCAACAAGCACTTTCCCCAGAACGACCTTGTGAACGTGGGTGTCAGAAGTATTCTTTGTCCCCATTTTACAGATGAGGCAATGGAGGCCCACATGGTTGAAGTGACTTGTCCGTTGTCACACAACCAGTCAATTTACAAACCCAGGTTTCCTAAGTATGATTCCAAGCCCCTTATTTCCTGACACCGCCACCACCCCTGTGCACACCCTCATTTCTTCATGCCTGGACTATTGTGATAGGCTCCTGGGTGGTTTCTCTGCCTCATGTCTCTCTCCACCCAGCCATCAAAGTGATATTCCTAAAACTCAGGTCTGACCACGTCACCTCCATCCACCCCACTCAATAAACTCCAACAGGAGTTGTTATGATTCGTAATGCTTAGGTGGTCCTGCCAGCCATACTATACTCTGGGATCCACATGAGGAGAGCACTTCTTCATTCATTCATTAAACACTTACAGTGGGCAATGTTTCTGGGGACTGAGGATAATTTGGAAGCATTCATGGCAAAATTTCGCTCAGAAATATGAAACTCGCCCCACTGCAAATACCCATTGTAATTATAGAATGTGAGTCATCTTAAACACTACTGCCTGGCAGGCCTGTACTTTGCACTCCAAGATTATCAATGACATCCTCTGGGGGCTGCCTGCTTCCTTTCTGCAAACTCTCTTTGCTCATATAAACTCTTCCAGGAAAATCTATTCCTGTGATCAGTAACAAATTGTTATGTGAAATGAGTTGGTTTTATAGAAATCACCTCTTCTCAGCAATTAAAATACCAACTTCTGCTTTTTCTACTGTGTAAGGGATCCAGAAACGGATGAGTTTGTATCCAGCAGCAGCTAGGTGGCACAGAGGGTAGAGTGCTGGGCCTGGAGACTGAAAGATCTGAGTTCAAATTCAGTTTCAGACGTGTCCTAGCAGTGTGACCCTAGACAAGTCACTTAACCTGGATTTGCCTCTGTTTTCTCATCTGTAAAATGGAGATAATTAACAGTACCTACTCCCAGAGTTGTTGTGGGGATCAAATGAGGTAGTATTTGTAAAAACACTTCGCACAGGGTGTGACACACAGTAGGAGCTTAATAAATGCTTATTCTATTTCCTTCTATAACTAAGGGAATCCACATTTAGGGAAATAGCGTGACCAAGCAGATTTTCATTTGGATTGCCCATCATACTTTCTACAGAGGTGCCATCTCAAGCAAGGGGCGGGGGGGGGTGTCTTCAACAGGCTCATTGATAACTATCAGTCAGTTTCCAAGTCTTACCTGATTGATCTCAAGCTAGCTGGCATAACCCTGTCTTCGTGGAGAGGGAAAAAGTAAGCTAAGGATGTGAAGCTAGTAGCAGCTGGTTAATGCCTGCCAGCATCAGCACCGCCCCCTTCCAGCCTGGAGCCCCCCAATCCCTGAGGAATAAAGCACATTTTCATCAGGAGAGGGCCGGGGGTTTAGGAGGAGGGAGAAGACGTGGAAAATCTACCTTTCAGGCAGAGAGCTACGTCTGAATCTACATCTACTTGTGAGACAAACCTCTGTGTGTCTGCCATTCAAGTGGATTTGGAACCAGATCACTCTGCCCAACTTCACTTGGTGCTGTGTTACACTCAGAACTGGCCTCAGAACTCTGCTACAGAGGATTTGCAATTTTTCTGACAAGCATAATCCCTCTAATGTCTGGGATCTCTTACCAAGCTCTACATCCTGGTCATCTGTCAGGACAAGGATGATGTTTGGACGGATGTTCCTCCGGTCCCTCTGGAACCTCCCTTTGAGGCGCTGGCTGGACAGGAAGGCTGAGCTGCTGTCCAGCAGGGAGAGTACAGTCACAGTGAATAAGCCGAGGAGAAGCGTGTATGGGGCCATTATTTCACCGATTTGGTTCCTGTGAACCCAGGAGATTGAAGTTGCTTTCTTTATCTTCTCCTAGTTCGGATCTGTGAGTAAAGAAGGGAGAACCACATCGATATTCATGTAAAAATAAACCAAAAATAATTTTTAGGAAACCCTTTTACACAAACTGTGAAATTCTTTGAAAAGGTTAAGTAAGCCACAGCTCACCGAAAGTTTCAAGTCCACAAAGGGCAGGAGCAAAATGTGTTCAGTTTCCCAGGACAAAACATATGGCTCCTAGGACCCCTCCTTGCTGGAGTCTGGCAATCATCTGGAGGGCATCTGATAACGCCCTAACTGCCCAACCTGAGAAGCCACTTGTCTCTAGACAACTAGAGTCTTGATACATACTCTTCAAAGAACAGAAGAAAGAAGAAATCAAGGTCTTGGCATGGTTGCGATGGAAAGAACATTGGAGTTGACGCTGGAGGAACTGTTCAAATCCAGGCTTTGACATCTGCTAGTTGGGCAACCCTGAGTAAGCCCTGACCTCTGGGAGCCTCCGTTTCTGCAACGAGGATAACGTAACACAGGTAGCACCTATCTCATAGATTTGTGAGGAGTGTGCTTTGGCATGTATAACGTCTATATCAGATTGTTTGCTGTCTCAAGGAGGAGGGGGAGGAGAAAGAGGTAGGGAGAAAAATTTGGAACTCAAAATCTTTCAAAAGATGAGTACTGAAAATTGGCTTTACATGTAATTGGAAAAGTAAAATACTATTAAATAAAAAGAAGAGGAAAATGCTATCCAAATACAGAGAGGGGAAAAAAAAGAGTGTGCTTTGGGGACCCTAAAAGCAATAGGCAACCTCTTCCCTCACTTCTTTGTAAAGGGTGTGGAACACTGCATACCTCATTGGACTCTATGTATTGGTTGTTATGCTTAAAAAAAAAGAGATAACTTTGCTTCTCTCTTTTCTTTTTCTATAAGGAATGCATATCAAGGGAGGCACATATTGGGAAATGAAGGTGACATAAAAACCAAAATATAACACTTTTTAAAAAACCAAATACTATGAATGCCATTATCATAATTATGTTCACATAGTCTAACCACTGGGTCCTCCTACCTCCAAATTCAGGTCCAAAGCTATAGCAGCAAGGATAGGACAGTGGAGAGGGATTATAACTGGAGAATTTCCCTGTGCTAACAGAGCCTGCTTGTTCTTTCATGTGACATTCTGCTTCTTATCAAAATGAACTTTCAAGTGTCTTCTCAAGAGTAAAGGTATGGTTTGTTTTTTTTTACCTAAAGGGAATGAAACACAGCCCTCTTCCCCTCAAAAAAGGGTCGAGGAGTCAAGGTTTTACAGCTGGGTTACTGTGTGACCTTGGGCGAGTGACACCTTCTCTGCTGTCCATCTGTGAAATACCTGTCCTTACCTATCACTCATGGGGGCCCCGTAAGGACAGAAGAGAGCAAAGATATGCAGCTGCTTCATGCTCTCCAGAGGGAAGGTGCTCTACATAAGTGATTTTATTATTAGCAAAGCATTATAACATAGGACAGGTCTGTGAGATGTCAACATCCTTCCTGAAATGAGCACGACACACTTATGATGAGAAACAGACCTCTGGTATTTGGGGACAAAACCTTCTTAGCTTATCAGATCCCAAAGTATACCTTAAGCAATGCAAATCAGCTGGAATAACCTAAAGTGTCCCAGTGGCATTTGCCAGGCATGGCTTTTGTCAGATCCCCTCCTCTCCCTGTGCTTTAATCCCTCCTTTGTAGAATGAGGAATTTGTAACAGATTCTTTCTAAGGTCCCTTCTGGCCCCAGTGCACCTAGATTCTAAGCTGGGACACACCATGGAGACTGAATTTCCTGTGGCTAGTGGTATGTTCAAAGGCTGATGCAGAGAAGGGCTGAGATGTGTACTCAAAGTATAAGCCTGTCACCTGACTGATCCTGCTGGAGAGAGATTGTCCTCTTGGGAACTGATAAAAACTGCCGCTGGGATTCTTCCGGATCAATGGGATTTCCTTCCCCTAACTTTAGCCAGAGAACCAGTAGCAATGAGATAAAGATTAACAAGTGCTGATTATTACATCAGGTCAAGTGATCAATGAGTCAATTTTTGATGAATTTCCCAAATGACGGCTTTTCCTGGCTGAGTGCCAGCTCACTGTAATAATGTGGTGGAAATCAATTAAAAAATGACACAAGGGAAGATGCCTACTTTTTGTGACATTCAAAGTGGCTGAACTAAAAAGGCCTACACGGCACCCCATTCAGCAAAACCAACTTCCATCCAAAAGGCAAATAGCACAGCTTTATTTCCAGGAGCCACTTTCAGAACCACACAATTGGTCCCCTCTCTGAGTTCAGTGCTGGCATCTTCTTTCAAGCTCAAGGCTTCCTATCTCAGTACAAGGCCTTTGGAAGCAGCTAATTCCCAATATTTAGAGAAAAATTAGCTCCTGCATCTGTATTTAACCTGGAGAAATGTCAAGAGGGACATGAGTTAGTATTTACGGAGTCCTTCCTCCTAAATAGATTTCGATACTTCTATGCAGAAATTCATGATTGATTCCTAGACTGTTACAAGGGGGAGGGCCCTTAGAACATGGAATGTCAGAGGGGGAAAAGCCTTTAGAACACAGCATGATGAAGAGGGAAGGGCTCTTAGAACACAGAATATCAGAGCTTGGAATGACCTTAGGACATAGAATGTCACCCTGATGGTGGGAGAGGTGGGGGGAGGAGGGAGATCTCAGAACACAAAATGAGAACAGAGAAGGGGCTGGAAGGACCCTCAGAGATCAGCTTGTCTAACCCTCTGATTTTTATAGATGAAACTGAGGACAGAAAGGGGAAGTAATCTGCCTTAGTCCACACGTCAGGACTAGAACCTTGACCTGATTCCCAGCCTTGTCCTCTATACTGTATTGTATTTTCCCTTTCAGGTGGCAGAGCCCAGAAAGAACCAGAAACATTTATTAATAAATTCCCCAAAATTAAAAATAGGCAGATTAACCAGTTTTGGAAAACCCAGTCCAGTATGGGAAAGGGAGGGTAGGGGGAAAATGAGATAGAGGAGGAAGCTCCCTCCCATGAAGGCAACTTTGGCTCTGGCTATCCCCCTCCCCACCCTGATTCCCTGTCCCCAGTCTCACACGGCACTATTTGCACCTACCACATGTTAGCAGGTACATTTTTGAAATTTATAGCTGTCTGTGTACCTGACACATCCCCTATAACACTAGGAGGTCTATGAGGGTAAGGACTGCATCAGATCTAATCTCTGTAATCGGCTTGATGGCCAGAATAGTATATGCTTGATACTCACAGGTATTCTAATCTGCCCTCTAGCCCCACCCCCACCCCATTTTACAGATGAGGAAACTGAAGATCAAAGAGGATGAATAAGTGACTTGCCCAAGGTCATACAGATAGTGTAAAAGGCAGGGCCAAGATTTGAACCCAAGGTCTTCCTACTCCAAGTCCTGTGCTCTTTGCTGTGGATCACGCTGCCTCACTGTAAAAGCTTCAAAAATATCGATCACTTTTGTTGCTGAAATATGAGGAGTTGACACACTGAAGAGGGGACAGGGACAGTCATAGAATCTTAATGCTGGAAAGACACATTCAGGGCTTTCAGGGGGTATAGTACAACTTCACACCCAGTACAGCAATGCCTTCCATAGAAGCCCTGGAGAGTGGTTATCTCACATCCACTTAAACACCTCTGGTGACAGGGAGCTCACTCTCTTCCAAAGCTCTTCTTTCTACTGGAGTTGAAATCAGCACTCTAGTAGCTTCCTATTCCTCCTCACCCCCACCCCAATTTTCCCTTCTACTGTCCAGCCGGTGCTCTGGGCATCTGATGGCCCAGTGGACTGAATACTTAGCCTGGAGCCAGGAAGACCTGAGGTCAAATACAGCTTCAGACACTCACCAGCTGTGTGATACTGGGCAAGTCACTTAACCTCTGTCTGCCTCAGTTTTCTCAAATGTAAAGGGGCGGTAATAATAGCATCTACTATGCTGGACTCTTCCGAGGATCAAATGAGATATTATTTATAAAGCATCACATGCACAATGCCTGGCACACAGTAGGCACTATATAAAGGCTTATTCCCTCGATCCCTCCCCTCTGGAGCCATATATGCATGTGTATGTATGAATACATATATGTATATGTACACATATATACATACACACACACATACATATACATACCCTCCCTCTTCTCAATGTCAGCCCTGAAGATAACTAAAGCTAATGCCCCGTCCCCTCCTTTTTCACCCCATCTTTTCTCCTCTGTTCCTTTTATTGATATCATAGAGGCATAAGCCCCTCACCATCCTGGCCTGGTTAACATCCTTTCTTAAAAAGTGGTATCCAGAACTGAATGCAGCCCTAAGGATGTGGGCTGATGGATACATATCCTTCCCGTAGTCTGGATCCTAGACTTCTGAGGCTGCATTCGGCCTTGGGTACTTTGCAACTTGAGGGGCACAAGGGCATTTCTAGGGCAGGGTGTCTTAACTTCGGGTCTACGGATTTGGCTTTTTTTTTTTAAACATTCTGATAAACTCCATTTCAGTCTAACCGGCTTCCTTTGTAATCCTATGCATTTTATTTTACACATTTAAAAACATTCTGAGGAGTCCCTAGGCTTTGTTAGACTACCAAAGGGGACCCATGATGCAAAGGTTAAGAATCATTGATCAAAGGAAATGGTGATGGTGGTGGTCCTGGACATCACTGGGCTATGCCTTGACTTGCAAGTGAATTGGATTTAAGTGAGGCAAAGCTGCAGTCTAAGGCAATCAGGCACAATCAACGAGGCCCACAGAAACCACGATCCCAACAGGGACACTGCCTTGAAGGAAAAGATGGGGTGGGTGAGGCAGGGGGCGCAGGGTAGTCAGCCATCTTTACATGGAATAACATACTGTGGTAGAACGTAAGCCACTTAGGGGGCAGGCACTGCTTTGCTTTTGTCTTTGTAGCCCCCAGGCTTGCCATAGTGAATGATCATAAGCACTTACATGCTTGTTGGCTGATTATGATGACAGATTATCAGAAAATATCACAGTTAGAAAAAGATTTTAGAGATTATCCAAGTCCCACCGCTTCCTTTTACATAGGAGGTAACTGAGACCCGGAGAGGAAGAGTGATGTCCCCACAGTCAGCTAAAGCGAGAGCCAGGACCAGGGCCAGATCCAGGTGAGAACTCAGGCCTTGGAGGGTCAGACAGGATTTTAGAGGGGAGGGTATTTCAGGTAAGAGAAACAGCTTGAGTGAACAGCATGACGGAACAGGGAGAGGCAGAGGAGGCAGGGGGATGTGTGATCTGAAACCTCTCACATCCAGAATCCTGTCTAGACTCAGGATGACACATAGGCATCTGTCAGGCCTTTCTACTTCCCGGAGCCTCCCTCTGCTGTTAGGCAGTGGCTCTCCCTTGGGCAGGGCCGTGACTTCCCAGGCCCTGGACGGCAACATAGGAGAATTAAAAAAAAAAAATCAACCCCCAAAACCAAGACCCCACCAGGAATGAAGGGATAGAAGAACCATAGCACTCTACACATAGCCTTCTCCCATCTCCTACCCACCCAGACTCGGCACAGATGCTAAATGTTCACCCCCCAAAGGGAGGGGCATCAGCAGTGGTCCCCCTCTATCTCTGTCTAGTCAGACCACTGAGGCAGTACCACAGCACATCAATGAGTCAAACTGCACACTCACTCATTCATTCAACAAACATCTATCTATGGGACAACTACTATGTGCAAAATATTATGCTTGGTCACATAGTGAGTTGGCATCAAACAGCATCAGATATTTGGGAATACAGGGGCAGCTAGGTGGTGCAGTGGATAGAGCACTGGCCCTGGAGTCAGGGGGACCTGAGTTCAAATCCAGCCTTAGACATATAACACTTACTAGCTGTGTGACCCTAGGCAAGTCACTTAACCCCACTGCCTAGCCAAACCACCCCCCAAAAAAACCCCTCCCAAAACCCAGATATTGGGAATATAAAGGCAACAGGATATAGAACATAGAAGTATAACACGAATAAAAGTATTTTCATGAACAGTTACTGATCTGTGTTAGTAGAGGGAGTTTCCTCTCCGGGAGTTCTTTCTAATAATGAAATCTTAAGTCTAGACTTCCTCCTCCTCTTCCCCCCCAAAAAGTATTATCAGATTTAATGAGGGGAGGATTAGATGGGGCGGGGTGGAGGGAATCTGTGGACTTGGCTTTTTTTTTTTAAACATTCTAATAACTGTATTTCAATCTAACTGGCTTCCTTCATAATCCTACACATTTTATTTTATACATTTAAAAACAATCTGAGAAGGGGTCCCTAGGCTTCAGCAGACTGTCAGATTTAGAACTGAAAGGCACATTAAAGGTCACCAAACCCAACCCTTACATTGTACATATAAGGAAGCTGAGGCAGAGAGAAGTTAAGTGACTTGTCCAAGGTCATACAGCTACTAAGTGTCTGAGGCAGAATTTGAAACCCAGGTCTTTCTGACTGGGAAGGGCTGGGGCCTTGTCCACGATACCAGATAGGGAAGAGACTGGACGCGTATAATATCAACAGGGGGAGATGGAGAGGGTATTTTAAGTGAGAAACAAGACCCAAGATGGGAGGTGGGGTGAGCAGTTGGTCAGGGTAAAGGTATGGGGGGCATTAACTCAAGATTGCAAAGGCAATAGTCAAGATTAGGACCCCAGGGCTAAGGAGGTATAAATAAGAAGAATTTAAGTGCACATCTGTTGAACCAGCAGAGAAGTCATACCCAGGGGGAAGCAGAGATAATCACAAATGCCACCTTCCATCTGTAGAATACTGCACGATTACAAAGCATTTCTAACACCTATGATCTCATGAGATCAAGGTGGGAGGTGGAGAGGGGGAGGGAAATCATTATCCCATTTTACAGATGAGGAAACATACTTAAACAGATGAAATCATGGGTGGGGAAAAGGCCAGGCTGGTAAGATTAGCAGGGGCCAGGTGCAGGTTACTAGGTTACTCTGCCCTCGGGACGCCTGGCTGGTCAGAGCTTGGCCAAGAGGGAGAGAACGTCCCTTCTGAAAGAGTGGACAGGCTTGCTCTGAGAGGGCTGCCATGTGGATGGCCACGGAGGGCCACAGCCACGTTTGGGAAGGTTTGCGCAAGGACTCTCTGCTTTTTGGGGCCCTTTTAAGAAAATGCCAGTTGGTGCTGGGCCCAGGCTTGCCTGGCTTACCTCTCACCCACAGTTCCCTTCTCCCCTACTGGGGTAGCTAACCCTTACATCAACTCTGTCTCAAGGGATTTCAAGCTGGAAGTGGCTTTAGAAACCCTCTAGACCAGATGTTTCTAACTTTTTGTGTGTCATGGTCCCCTTTGTCACTATGGTGAAGCCCATGGACTGCTTCTCAGAATTATTTTTAAAAATTCATAATTAAAGGCAATGCTAAATTTCATTTGAAGGTTAGTGAAAATAAAGGTGCATTTTTCTTTCCCATATAAGTTCACAGACCTGAAGGCCCCAAGTTAAGAACTCCTGCTGTAGACCACTCCCTCCCATCTTATAGATAAGGAAACTGAGGCCCAGAGAGCTAAAAATGACCCATCCAAGGTCATACATATACTAAGCACTGGGGCCTGAATACAAGCATAGGTTTTCTGAAGCTGCTAGCCAGTGACCAGAGAAACCTGGGAATAAGGACTCTTGGGTTCTACGCCCAAAATGTTGTCACGGACTCACTACCTGCTCAGGGACAAACATTCCATTTCTCTATTCAGAAATTCAGATAAAATGACAGAGAAGACTAGACTTGTCGGCGGATAGCTGGGTTCTCACATTAACTGTCTCTGTAATCTTTATCAAGTCCCTTAGTCAACCTGGGCTAGTTGGCTCATCTGTAAAAATGAAAAGGTCATACTAGATCTAAGGAATCTTTAAGCTCTGAAGTCTACGATTTGGAGCAGATTCCTCCTACTATTCTATGCCTCCATGGTGGATAATTCAAAGAAGCAAGATTCACAACAGACACAGGGAACCTGGAATCAAGCCTGAGTCTGGAGTCAAAGGACATGGGCATGAATCCAGGCTTTGCCTGTGTGACCTTGGGCAAGTCACCTTCCCTTCTGGGGACTTCCTTCACTGGGAGGGGGTTACTGTAGATCCTCTGTAAGGTACTTTCCAACTCCAAATCCTATAATCTTGTTTGGCAAAACGGGGGGCCAGGTTTGGAAGTAGCTGCATCTTTATCAGTCTGCCCACCGCCAAGCCCCACCATGGCCTGTGGGTGGGTGGGGGTTCTAAGGGTGACTGAATTATACTCTGACCTGCACGACCTGCATCACACCCATTCCATGGGGATGAGGACGGAGCTGAGAAATCACTACCCACCCCAGCACTGGCCAGAGTGCTCCCGGGGAAAAGGAAACAGCAAAGTTCAAGAGACATAGTCCTGGCATTCAGAGCATAGTTACTAACCCTCTCATCCACTTTTGCAATCAGCATAAGTCTACTCATTTAAACAGGAAGGGACGAATACACAAACACAACACCCTACTGGTGAGATTTCAGGGGGGCATGGCTTATCTCTATCCCCAGAACATCCATCAGCTGACGCCTGACATTTCAACATCAGCACATCTCCTCCTCTAAGGCTTTGATCCTTGCCAAAAATGCAAAGTGTCCTGGGAAGGGGGAGGTGGGGAGGGTCCTATGTTATGAGTCACTGACATTACAATGCAAATGAAGGATTTGAAAGTTGTCTCTTAAGGGATGGGGAGGAAGGGAGGGAGCAGAAGGGCAGTTTGGGGGTTCCCAAGATAAATTTGCCTCTTTCCTGGCCTTGCACAAAAGAGGGATATCAAAGAGTGCCTAAAAGGTTAAGAACACCTCATGATGATTAATAATAATAACAACATATATGTAGCACTTACTTTGTGCCAGGCACTGTGCTAAGCACCTTTCAGTTATTATTTCATCTGATCCCTACAACAAGCCTGGGAAGGTGGGGAGTCAGGTACTACTATTATTCCCATTTTTTGTTCGTATGGACTATCTGTGCCTGACCTGGGGTAGAGCCTTTAGGGCTCATATCAGTCTGATCAGCCTCAGTCGGCCACCCTGTACCCTGACCCCAATGTAGTGTTGTCATTTTGGTCCTCTTCCAGCATGGACAACCACCACCACATTATTCCCATTTTACTGATGAGGAAATGGAGGTAAATTAAAGTTAAGTGACTCGTCCAGGGTCACACAGCTAGTATGTGTAAGGCTAAACTTGAACTCAGGTCTTTCTGATTTTAGGCCCAGCATTCTATCCACTGCTCTCCCTAGCTGCTTCCAGGCTCCTTCTTTTCTTTTTTTTTTTTTTGCAATTGGGGTTAAGTGAGTTGCTTTGGGTCTGGGTGCTGGACTGATGTCTTCTCCTAACACAGACTCGTCTGGGTCATCCCGTATTGGGCTCTCATGCTGGTCTGGCCCTGTCTCTTGCTAAAAAGTGACTTGCTCAAAGTCACTTAGGAAATTAGTCAAGGACGGCTGGATTTTCAAAAGATTTTTCCTAGGAGCCTCTGGGTGTCTGGATGGCAAGGCCCTTGGGAGTCTAGGAAGTGGTGGGTCCTTTCCTAGATGGCATAAATCTATGCCTATAGGCAGGGCAGGTGGGTAGTGGGCACCAGAGGCTGTATTCCTGGGCCTAGCACAGCCCTTGCACTTGGAAAATTGTCATGGCTACTTGGGAGACACTAACCTACAATGGCTTACTTTAAAAACTCTGTACCTGGAAGGGATACTCTCCTAATCTCCTTATGAGTTTATCTGCAGGAAAAGCACCCAGAGGATTCTGAGTTTTGTAGATGTCTGCAATGTAGTCTGCTCTCTTCCCCTTGAAAATTACACTTAACTAGTCCAATGCCTCTGCATAAAGCCATTCAACAGTCCCCGTGTGCTCTGGGGGAGGGAGGTGGGGAGAACGAAATGACAAATAGAAATGTCCACCCCTGCTCCTTGTGCCCGGTGTCACGCTTCACCTGCTGACCCACTTGTGACAAAAGCGGCCACTGCAGCCCTGGAACAAAGTCATGGCTCCCCAGAGCCTCTCGGTGGCCCAAAGCCATCCACTGGGACCTAGGCAGTCATTGTTCTCTTCTAATTGTGGAACTTCACAGTGCCACTGCCCTTTCCAGGCTGTTGGCTAGTAGGGAGGGCAAGAACACTGAGCCAGAGAAGTCAGGCCACCTCAGTCTTGATGCCAGATCTTGCTAGGTGTGTGGTCTGGCCTAAGGCACCTAACCTCTCCAGGACATTTTCTCATGTGCAATAACAACAACAATACCAATAACAGGAAAATAATAGTAAGAGTAATAATAACAGAACAAAAAGCTTTCAAGGTAGAGATGCCCAGAAGGGGAGATAAAAACCCCGAGGGCACAGGATGAGGCACACAGCATCCCTATTGTCCCGTCTGTCTCTGATGATCACAATTACATGGGTGTCTGAAAATACTGGTGTGATTCAAAGCTATAAAAGCTAAGAACTGCAGTAAGACTTTGGGGACACTGTATGTGCAAGGCAATGTGATACAATTATACCAAGGATACATTCAGAGAGTCTGATAAGGAGAAGCAAGCTCTCTAACACATTTATTCAACTGCAAAAGGCCATTCATTGGTCCACCTGTGCAACAGTCCATAGAACACCAAATGCAAAGGGGTAAAGGCAGGATAGAAACTTGTTCCAGGACCGTTGCTATCTGAGCCTACTTGCCTACATGTACTCTGTAACCCAGCGACACCAGCCTCCTGGGCTGTTCCATGAACAAGACACTCCATCTCTCGGTTCTGGGCATTTTCTCTGCCGGTTCCCATGCCTAGAATGCTATCCCTCACCAGCTCCACCTACTGACCTCCCTGGCTTCCTCTAAATCCCAACTAAAATCCCATCCCTCCCCCAGTCTCTTAACTCCAGTGCCTTCCTTCTATTAATTATGTCCTACTTATCTTGTATAAAGCTTGCTTTGTATAAATTTGTATACAGCCCCTCCCATTAGACTGTACATTCCTTGAGGGCAGGGACAGTCTTTTGCTTCTATTTTTGTATCCCCAGCATTTAACACAGTGCTTGGCACACAACAGGTGCTTAATAAATATTTATTGATGGACTGAATCTGATAGCAAAAGATAAGAACAAGATAACAATTATTACTGCCCAAACTCCCTATCCCATGTAAACTGATATGACAAATCCCCATGTTACAAATATAGACCTCCGCTCTCCATTCTCCTTGAGAATTCAATATATAAACTGCAGCAGAAGCTTTCTAGCCTTGGTAAACAGTACTGCCATTCATTCATATCATGATCCAGCTTAACTAGTGTTTTCTCTGTTCCGCACACACAACATTCATCTCTTGCCTCTGCGTCTTTGCACTAACAATGCTCCCCAAAAGGAGAACACACTTTCTCTCCCCACTCCTGCTCAGCAACCCTACTTTCCTCAAGGGCTCAAATCAAGCACTGCCTTCTAGGTGAGACCTTTCCTGACCCTTAACTGCTAGTGCTTTCTCACCCAAATCACTTTGTAACTGTTTTGCATATTGTGGCTGTCCAGTTGTTTTCAGTCACGTCTGACCCTTCGTGTCCCCATTTGTGGTTTTCTCGGCAGAGATAATGGAGCAGTTTGCCATTTCCTTCTCCAGCTCATTTTACAGACAAGGAAACTGAGGCAAACAGGGTTAAGTGACTTCCCCAGGGTCACACAGCTAGTAAGCGTCTGAAGCCTGATTTGAACTCAGGAAGACAAGTCTTCTTGACTCCAAGGCCAGCACTCTTATCCACTGAGCCACCTAAATGCCCCATTTTTTGTATATATCTATATACACATGTGTATATACACTTATGTATGCCATCTAGCTGCCTCATTTTTTGTATATACGTATGCACACACATATTTTTATATACATATATGCCATCTAGCTGTCCCATTTCGTGTATATACCTACATATCTATCTGCATCTACATCTATATCAGCTAAGTGGTGCAGTGGATAGCGTGCTTGGCACAGAGATGACTCATCTTCCCGAGTTCAAATTCAATTTCAAACACTTACTAGCTTTGTGACCCCGGGCAAACCACTTAACCCCATTTGCCTCAGTTTCCTCATTTGCAAAATGAGCTAGAGAAGGAAATAGCAAAACACAGTAGCTGCTTCCCTTTTGTTCTGGTGTCTGGTACCTAATACTTCTTTGACAAATGTTTGTTGATTACCATAGACAAAACCGTTGCCCACCATCACCTAGATATTACTTTAACCCATAAAAACTTAAGAACAAGCTACATAATAGATGTTGTGATACTAAATACTTATAATCACTAAACTACATGGTATGGAAAGCTCTTAAAACACAGAGACCTAAGAGAAGAAATCCAAGCCATGTAGGGAACTGGAGTTTTCCTGAACAGGTTTACAGTAAGTCTTCAGAGGATGAATTCAAACCATTACTTTTATATGACTACAAAAAAACCCAGTTGTTTTCTATACCTGTGCAACAGCCTGAGCATTTTAAAAAAATATATCAGAACAGCAACTTGCCTCTGGACCACTTCTATTTGAACTCTATTAAATATAATGAGAACAGGAAAACAAAGAAAATGATCTGACTCCTCTTTTTGTCCAGACCTGTGATTTTGTTCGCATAGGGAATGGACAGTGTGGAAATCACTCCCCATCCCCACTCCCCAAAGTGATGAATACTGGCCACTTCTCTGTGACTTCAAGAGTTAGATGCATGGAGAGATTTAGTGACTTGCCCATGGTCACAGATCTAGTTTGTGACAGAGGTAGGCCTTCATGTCCAGCCCTCTATCCATTATACTACACTGGGCCTCAGTGTTGCTACATGTATTACATTATTACACGTTTATAAGGTGCTTTACATACATAATCTCATTTGAGCCATATGGCAACTCTGCAAGGTAGGTATTATCCTCATTTTATAGATAAGGAAACAGGCTGAGTGACTTGCTAAGTCATGCAGTTATTTAAGTGTCAAAGGAATTCGAATCCAGGTCTTTCTGATTCCAGTAGTTCTCAAACTTTTTGGTCTTTGGATTTCCTTATACTCTTAAATTATTGAGGATCCCAAAGAACTTTTGTCTATGTAGGTTACATCTATTGATGTTTACCATATTAGAAATTTTAAAATGTCTTAGTAGTATGGTGAAAATAGTTTTGATCTCAACAAACAGTTTTGACCAGATGCCCAGGGGCCTGTGGACCACACTTTGAGAAAGGATACTCCATGTATTTGTGGTGAAATCTAATTAGCAGCTAGGAGGCTCAGTGGATAGAGAACACTGGGCCTGGAATCAGGAAGACTCATCTTCATGAGTTCAAATCTTGTCTCAGATACTTACTAGTTATGTGACTCTGGGCAAGTCACTTAACCCTGTTTGCCTCAGTTTCCTCATCTGTAAAATGAGCTGGAGTAGACAATGGCAAACCACTCCAGTATCTTTGCCATGAAAACCCCAAATGGGGTCATAAAGAGATAGACATGACTGAAAAACAACTGAATTGAACAACTCCAAGAGAATGAAGGATGTGACAATTTCACAAAAGGTTCCTTTTTTCAGCTCTCACATTCTCTTCCACAGAGAAAATCAAGGGACTTGAGTTCTACCCCAATTCCATGACTTCCTAGCTGTGTGTGAGCTCTTAAGCCCTCTGAATCTCAGTTTCCTCATCTACAAAATAAGGGGAACAGACTAAACAGTGCTTAGATCTCTTCTTCCAGCTCTATCCCTTTCAGTCCTACCATTCTATAGTCTTCTAAGTGAGTGATGGATATTTCTGTCCCAGGGTTTCATTCCTTTCTGGAAGGTACCTAGTGCAGGTGTGTGTTTATCCACGTGAAATGAATGTTTACGCTTAGAGAAATTACCATTACCCTCCACAAGGAATATAAAAAAGAATTTATGATGACCAGCTTCCTTTCTATCTTGGTAATTACTTTTGACTTAGGTTCCCCCTCCCCCCCCATTCACAGATGTATAAACGATTTCTACATGTTACATCCCTGTTATTAGTAGGTGAACAACTCCTTATTAGCGCTCCCTGGAGACGGCTCAAAGCTCACAATTATTTGGGAAACATGTACTGGTAGCTGGGTGAGAGCATCTGGAGCAATTTTACCAAATAACCGGCTAAATTTAGAAATGTGAGTCAAGAGAATTAGAATGACAGGTCCATTCCTAACCCGGTGTTTGCTGTGAAATCTAATTAGCAGCTTGAAATAGACTATAAAGTGGTAGAAGAAGCTCCCGCTGCCTGATAGGTCAGAAGTAGTCCTGGAGCTGGGACCAATTTTCCATTGAGTGTCACGATGAGAACCTCTCCACTATTAGGAATTCACTGCATCACCAGATACGCTAATGGCTTCGTTGGGAGGAGAAAGAGAAGTGAAAGCTAAGACCATGACAGTTGGGACCAAGCAGAGTAAGCCAGGGAGGAGGGAATGGGTACGATCTGGTCATCACACCTCCTGCCCAGGGACATATGTCCTTCTTGCTTTAGTGTCAGTGACTTTGTGAAATCCCTTTGGTGGCACAGTACAGTGGAAAGAGCATGAGATCTAGAGGCCGAGTCAATCTTGGAGAAGTAAAGGAGGGAAAGAAACAAGCATTTATTAAGCACCTCCATGTGCCAGGTACTTTACAATTATCTCACTTGATGTTCACAACATTCCTGGGAGGTAGGTACTATTATTATCCCCATTTTACAGATGAGGAAACTGAGGCAAGCAGGGTTAAGTGACTTGCCCAGGGTCATGCAGTTAGTAAGTGTCTGAGGCTGGATTTGAACTCAGGTCTTCCTGATGTCAGACCTGATGCTCTATCTACTGTGCCACCTAGAGTTAGAGCCAGAGGGATCTCTGAAGCTATACAGTTCAACACTCTCCTTTCAAGAATGAGCAATGGGAGGCCTAGAGGGGTTAAGTGACCTGCCCAAGGTCACACAGATAGCCAGCACTAGAAATGGGACTTGAACCCAGGTTCTCTGACTCCAGAGCCACCTACTGTATCGATAAAGCTTGAAGCACAGTCCCTGGCACAGAGTGGATACTTAATAATTGCATACTCCCTTTTCCCTCCCCCTCACTTTCTAGCTGTGTGATCCTGGTTAAGTCACTTAAATCTACCCTAGATGAGGTCTTTTCCTAGGTAGGGATAATACTTGTGCCTGCCTTATAAAGTTATCGTGAGGACCACAGATCACAGAATTCAGAGCCAGGAGGGAGTTTAGAGTTTAGAACTTAATGTTCACCTGGTTCAACTTTCTCATTTAGCAGAGGAGAAGAATGAGGTCCAGGGAGTCCCCACAGATAAGCTCAGAGTTTGCCCCCCAATCTTGAATCATTTAGTACATTTTCTACTCTGCTGGAGTACCTTTTGTACACTGTAAAGAGCTATGTAAATGCCAGCTAGGATTTTTATATATAATAGGAAATCTAGATCATCCATCACTTTTCTTGGAATTTGCAATGGGAAGGACTTTCCTTACTCCCTTTCCTTTTCCCCTCTCTCCTCTGAATGTCAACAATTGATGTCCCTAGGGATCAGAAGATCACAGGATTTGGAGCTGGAAGGAACCTTAAACATCATCTTGTTCAATTCCCTCATTTTACGGTTGAGGAACCTGAGGCCCAAAGAACTTAAGTGAGTTGGTCAAGGTCACGGAAGTACTAAGTGTACAGGTACTAAGAACCAGGATTTGAACCCAGATCCACTAACTCCAAATCCCATAGAAGCTCCTCAAAGATCGACAAACTCACTGTGTCCTTAAACAAGTGAGGGAATCTCTCTGTGTGCTGATGTCCTCACCTGAAGAATGGGGAAGTGAATATCATGCTCCTCTGCCTGATGGACTTATTGAGGAGATAACATGAGTTAATAAGAATGAAAGCACCTTGAAACTTTATATCCAACATACAGATAGAAGGTATTACTCACCCTTGTACTCTCCTTGAGTACAATATTATTAATCAGTTGTTTTAGTCACGTCTGACACTGTGACTCCATTTGGCGTTTTCTTGGCAAAGGTGCTGGAGTGGCTTGCCATTTCCTTTTACAGATGAGGAAACTGAGGCTACCAGGGTTAAGTGACTTGCCCAAGGTCACCCAGGTAATAAGTGTCTAAGGCTGGATTTGAACTCAGGTCTTCCTGACTGTAGGCCCTGAGCTCTTATCCATTGAGCCACCTTGCTGCCTCCTTCAAGCACATAGTAGATGCTTATTAAATATTTGTTGAATGTTAAAGATTACTACAAGAGGTAGTCAACCTTTCCAGAGACAGGATAGTATAGGGAAAGACCACTGGGCTTAGATTACAAGACCTGGGTTCAAATAATACTTCTGATTGATGTCAGCTCTATGACCATGAGCTAGTCATTGATCACCTTGAGCCTTGGTTTTCTTCATCTGTCAAATGGGGGGAAAATAATGACTGTGGTACCTCTTCTACAGGCTTGTATCAAATGAGATAAATGACATAAATCTCAAAGTGCTGTTTAGATGGAACAACTGTCACTACAGAGCTCACAGGCTAGTGGGGAAAACAAGATACGGAAACACATAAAAACATCGGAAAGTGCAATCACAGAAGGAAAGTCCTGTGGAAATGTACAGGAGGTAGAAATGGTTTCCTGTGAGGGAAGGAGGCCGGGGAGGAGAGTACTGCAAGCCGTCACAGAGAAGGTAGCTGGGTCCCCAGTTGGGTATCGTCGCTTTTGTCACTATCTTAAGAGAAAGGCAAATCATAACAAAATGAGGTGAAATCAGGAACTTTGTTTAAAAAAAAAAAAGACCCAACACAAAGCCAAAACCAGCTTCCAGAGTTTGATCTGAGCTCTGTCCAGATCTGGCACAACCTTCCCCATGTTCTCCACCTTTATCCCTAACCCTGAATGATGATCCCAAATGCTCACAGTGATGACCTCAAGGTCCAGGAGATGATTCATCAAGGAGAGACACATTCATGTGCATCCACTGAATTGGATTCAATTACTAAGGTAGATATTTTTGGGAAATCTTCAATACCAAGGCTTGGAGAGGAAGAAAAGAAGGTTGTGGTTAATCAGAAATTCAATTAACTAGAATACCCCCCAGACACTAAATGAGTGGGATAGGATGGGAATTATACCTGTAATTTCTTCAGTGTAGAAGGGAGGAGGGGAAAGAAGGAAGTGAGGAGAGAAAGATGGAAGGATGGAAGGAAAAGTAGGGAGGGAATAAGTATTTTTGTCATTCAGTTGTTTCACTTGTGTCCAATACTTTGTGACCCCATTTCGGGTTTTCTTGGCAAAGACGCTGAAGTGGTTTGCCATTCCCTTCTCCTGCTCATCGTTACAGATGAGGATACTTAGGAAAGCAGGGTTAAGTGACTTGCTCAGGGTCACACAGTAAGAGTATGAGGTTGAATTTGAACTCAGGTCTTCCTGACTCCAGGCCCAGAGCTCTATTCACTGCAATACTGAGCTGCCCGTTAAGTATTTATTAAGTAGCTACTATGTGCCAGGCACTATGCTAAGCACTTTGCCAGACTGTCTCATTTGATTTTCATAACCTCCCTGGGAAATAGGTACTATTGTTACCCCCATTTTATAAATGGGGAAACTGAGACTAACAGAGATGAAGTGACTTGCCCAGGGTTATAATTACTATATAGCTAGTAACTGTCTGAGGTCACATTTGAACTCGGGTCTTCCCGACTCCAGGCTCAGTACTCTATCCACTATAGCCCCTAGCTGATCCCAGATGCAGAGACTCCTCCCAACGAGGCCAGCATCAAGTTTGCAACTTGAGCTCTGAGAGGCGATCCCAGGATCCCAGCTGATACTGTGTTAGAAGCAGGACTTGAATCTTGTACTCCTAATGCCCAGGCTGGTCCTCTAACCATGATGCCATACTGTCTCTCTAAGAGCAGTGGGAAGAATGAATATTGTTCCCAGAGCACAGATGAAAGTGACATAGGCATGATAGCACAAAAGAGAAGAAATACTTCTGGGTGGATGCTTAAAGACTATGTGAGGCATGGTCTGGGGTCAGCTAGATAACTGTGGGCCACTCGTCCACTTGAATAATAATAATAACAGCATATATATGTATATATATTATATATAGTGTATATGATGCACCAGGCACTGTGCTAACCACGTTACAAATATTACCCCATTTGATCCTCGCAACAACCCTAATTGGGGCTGTTGCTAGGGAACCAGGGCTCATGCCACGCACTGCACCATTGCCAAAATTGAAATGGCACACCTAGCCTTTGTGAGTGGTATGTGGAGCTTTGGACCCAGCAGTTAACAGGTGGAAACAAGAGAAGTGCTTTGGGCCAAGTCACATCCATTTCCGTTAGCAGTGGCAGCAGATATTTCTATCGAGCATCTACCAGGTGTAGGTGCAAATGGCATGTCCACCCTTGGTTATTATTGTCCTGGTAGAGAGAATGGTGCATGTGTAGAATCTGAATTTTGAACTTGAATTTAGTGAAGCATCTCAGTGGGCCTAGTTTATACTACCATTTTACAGGGGAGGAAAGTGAGGCAGACAGAAATTAAGCACTGGACTTGCCCTAGGTCACAAAGCTGGTAGTGTTTGAAAGTGGAATTTGAACTCAGGAATTATGGATTTCCGGCTCAGTGTTTTATCTCCTGGGCCACCCAGTTGCTTCTACTTAGGACTTTGCTGGCCACTAGGCTACTAGCCCACGAGGCAGGGATGGTGTCTTATTTAAGCTTTACACCTCATTGGTTGCCTGGCATAGTACTCTAGCCACATTAGGTATTTAAAATGAACGTAGAGAATGACTTTGAAATTCAGCGATGGTCCCTTTGGTGGTATTCTCTCCCTCTTCAAATGCCAATGTATTTACTTATTCCTGCACATACTGCATCTCCCATTAGAACAAAAGCCCTCGGTGGACGGGGCGGTAGGTGCTTCATAAACACGTGCTGTTGAATTGAGTTAACGTGGGCAGAGGAGATGGCCACATCCCAGAGTGCTGTGGGCACTTGTCTCCTTCCTTCAGCTGAGAAAATCCTCCTTAAGGCTCATTTTCTCTTTTGGGCCTAATGAATTAAACCCTCTGTGGGCCCTGCTCCACCCTTCCCTCCTCTCTCCAACCCAACTGATTTTCAGTCAGCAAGCAGGATTCTTGGCAAACCCCTTCCTCAAACATCTGGCCTCCCACCTGGTCAAACACATCTTGAGGGGCGGGTACCATACACATTCCCTGGAGGATGGACCAGGCCAACCAACTCAAGCATAGGAGTGCTCCTTGTAATGAGTCTGGGAACAGGGTCAACTCCATAGCTCTCAAGTGGAACTCAGAGCCCTACAAATAGCAGCCAGGCATCCTGGGAAGCCAGAAAGGGAAACCAAGGATCAGGTCAGGAGCTCAAGGCAATATGGCCTTGTAGTCTACACCTATGTTACAAACTGGGAGTGGGGGCTGGTTCTAGTTGCAGACAAAGTCAAGATGTTAGCACCGGGCCAGCCTAGAGGTAGGGCCTGAAGTCATGTCCTTCATGCCCAGCACCCGGCACATAGCAGGCATTTAATAAATGTTTATTGAATTGAACACATGGCAAGCTACTAGTGGGCAAGGGCTATGCCTTTTCCTTCTCACTGTTTCTCCTCCAGATGATAAAGCCCAATGCTTTGCATCTGGTAGATTCTAATCAGTGGATGTTTATTAGATCATTCAGTGCTAGCTCTGGGCTAATAGAAGCCTGGGTAGGGCTGGTATCTATACATAAATAGAAAAGAGTGGGTTCCTAACCCTAAGGAACTTAGAATCTAGTTGGGTGAAGGAAAAAAAAATCTACCTATTTCTATATCTCTCTGTATACACATATGTACACACATACAACCTCTGTGGTTGAATTTTCACATGTGGGTATATAGATACACATACATGTATATAACACACAAGCGTGCGCACATATGCACGCATACATATATGTAAACACACATACATATAGGTATATACACAACTATTCAAGACCAACTCCAGACAATATAGAATTAAGTGCTACATGGCATATGCACATAATACACACACGGTACAGACAACAGTGTAAAGGAGTTCAGAGAACATTATAGCTAATTCTTGACTTATAATAATCACCATGACATTTCTCTGTCACTACATGGCTTACAAAGCACCTTTCCTTCCAACAACCATTTGAGGAATCGATGATGAGGCTATGAGGAGGAAGATGGTTTGTTCAAGGTCACACAGCCAGTAAGGGAGGAAATGCAGCCAGGTCTCAAAAACAAGTCTTCTGGCTCCAAGTTCTTTGCAATACATGACATGCCCATCCAGCAGCTGGGTTTTTGTCACTAGGCCCACTGAGATGCTTCACTAAATTCAAGTTCAAAATTCAGGTTCTACATTTGCACCAGTCTCTCTACCAGGACAATAATAACCAAGGGTGGACATGCCATTGGCACCTACACCTAGTAGGTGCTCAATAGAAATATCTGCTGCTGCTAAGGGGAATGGATGTGACTTGGCCCAAAGCACTTCTCTTGTTTCCACCTGTTAACTGCTGGGTCCAAAGCTCCATATACCACTCACGAAGGCTAGGTGTGCCATTTCAATTTTGGCAATGGTGCAGTGCGTGGCATGAGCCCTGGTTCCCTAGCAACAGCCCCAATTAGGCAATCATGCCATTTATCAGGATGCCAATTAATAATAATGATCTTAATGATCTTGCAATTAGATAGTGCCTTTCATTCAAAGAGATTGGAGGGACAATTTCTGCAGACTTTGCTCATGGCTACCAGCAGCAAGGGAGCTCTTCCAGGTAAGGCCCTGAGTCATCCATGGGAACCTCTCTCAGGAGGTATATCCTCCACCTCTGGGAAAGCCACCAGAATCACATCCCAAATTTGGTCACTTTTAGGGCAGGGCTAAGCCAGCTTCATGACACCATCCAGACACACAGTAATCAGGATCTTTGAAGCACAAGAGCCGACTACCTGAGGTCCTGGCTCTTGTGGAGATCTTAACCCTCCCACAGCTAGCTAGCCAGCCAGCTGTGCTTACAGCACACATGATTTTTCCAGTTTTTTTTTTATCCCTCCACATCCACTATTCATATTCCGGCTGGAAGAGTGTATGCAGGGACCGAAGGGGCAGAAGCATGGGTGTAGAGCCATATTGTTTAATGAAAAAAAAAAACCAGAAGAACAAAAACTGCCATTTTTTTAACCTAGAGACAATGAGCTAAACACACCACTACACAGCTCTTTCACTATATGGTGACAAAGAGGAACGTCCAAGTTGCATGGAATGTCCAGCATTAATCTGCGAGACTGGCTAATGTTCCACATTCTCAACGTAAACACAAAAGAGTCTTGCCTTGTGGTCACCCCACCCTCACCGGGGAAAACAGCTGGATTCACTCAGTCTGACAAATGCATGCAAGCCACTGAGCTACATGCTGGGAACAGAGAGAAAAGTCAAGCAATCGCTAACCTCAAATAGCTTATAGTCTAGGAGTGGGGATGGGGAGGGATAGGCAACAATTCTTATTTACATAGTTAACATAGAGTTATAAGGCTTGTAAAATGCTATATATGTGTATAAGCATGTATATATGCATATACGTATATACATACACACACATACCTATGTACACACGTACACATATATACATATCCTAGGGGCTAGACCACTGGACCTGGACTCAGGAAGACTCTTCTTCCTGAGTTCAAATCTGGCCTCAGATATGTACTAGCTGTGTGATCCCGGACAAGTCACTTAACTGTTTGCCTCAGTTTCCACATCAGTAAAATGAGCTGGAGAAGGAAACGGCAAACTAGTCCAATATCTTTGCCAAGAAAACCCCAGACAGGGTCACGAAGAGTCATACTGAAAAAAGATTTAACAACAACAAATATATATCACTTGATAATGACATGTACACAAATGAGTAAACTGAGGATAATCTGAGAAGAGATCAATGAAGAAACATCTACTTCTAGATACTGAAAATGCAAAAGAACAACAGTCCTCGCCTTCGGGGGTTTACCTTCTACTAGAGTATTAACAATCATGAAGAGAGAGGGAATCCAGCTGCAGGTAGGAGCTAACCCCTAAGCTGAGCCTTGAAAGAAGTCAGGGATTCTAAGTGAGAGGTGAGGAAGGAGAACGCCCTCCAAGGACAGCAGATAGCTTAGTCAAAGGCATGGAGATGGTAGATGGGATGCCCACTTTGGAGACTGGTTTGATTTGAATGGACTTAGAATTGTGAAGGGAAAGTAATATGAAATTATCTGCAAAACTCAAAGGACATTTCAAACTAGGTTAGAGGTGGGATGGGGAGGTGAACCATTATGGAGCTAGAACAAAACCCAGACATCTAATCCAGGGGTTGCCAAACTTCATTTTCCATGAGCTAAGAATGGTTTTTACATTTTAAAGTAAGGTTTATATTTAAAAATGAAAAGAAACATTCATAGCTGGCAGGTGGCATAAACATAGGCAGATTAGATTTGGGTTCTGTGGCCTCGATTTTGCAGACCCTCTTTTTTTTTTTTAAGGCAACTGGGCCTAAGTGACTTGCCCAGGGTCATGCAGCTAGTGTCAGGTGTTTGGTCTGAGGCTGGATTTGAACTCAGGTCCTCCTGACTTCAGGGCCCATGCTCTATCCACTTTGCCACCTAGCTACCCCCATCATTTTTTGTGCCATGGGCCCCACTGATGTCTGGTGAAAAATACAGATGTCTAATCAGAATAATACTTTTCAATGCATTAAATGAAAGACATAGGATTATAACGTTCAATTACATTGAAACACAGCTGTCAAAACATTAAAAAAAAAGGCATGGACCCCAAATAAGACCCCTGTGTTTTATTCAATCTCTCTATTGGATATATAGTAGAACTGGGACCAAAAGAGGGAAAGTGACTTGTCCAAGGTCACATGGTTAATAAATGGTACAGTAGCAGGATTAGAACCAAGGCCTCCTGACTCCCTGTTTAGTGTCCTTTCCACTGCATCTTTGGCCTTGTTGTTTCAGGCTATACTGTGTGGGTAGCCAGGTGCTTGCTTTCATACTGGCCTTTCAAGGAGAATCAGCTGTCTCTACTCCTATTCTTTGAAAGAGAACTACTCTTCAGAGACAAGATTTACAAAACAAACTCATCACAGGATTTAGAACTGGAAGAGACCAAGCCCCTCATTTTATGGCTGAGGTAAGTGGTTAGAGTTCAAATTACTCAACTCAGACCACACGGTTGTTAAGAAGCAGAGCTGGAATTCAAACACAGATCCTCTCACTCCAAATCTAGCTCTCTTTCCTCAAAGTCAAGTTGCTGCAATAATAACAATGTAATGTTAAAAAAAAACCATCAGGATTAAAAAACCCAAACAAACCCAAACCAACAAAAAACCTTAAGTACAAATGTTAACAATCACCTCAGATGCCCAGTCACAATCCCAAATGCATGCTGACCCTTCCTGCCTGAGTAACTTCAACAGAACATATTTATGCACACAAACTACCCAGGGAAGGAAGATACTTTGTGTAAATGTCTGAACATTTCATTAGCCAAGCCCAGCACCTTCATCCTTCCAGCTGCTTATTAGAACATTAAATTACACACTGGGTCAGGTTGTTTTGAATTATTTTTCTCTCTTCCACTAAACAGGGTAAGTGAATAGAGGGAAACTGCCCTTCACTTATGTTCTCCCCCCCCACCCCCAGATTTAATGAATGGCTTTAATTTAATTAAAACTCTCCCATGATTCTGCAATAGTTAGTACAGTTGTAGGAAATTTCCTTTTCTATGAACAAGATAAGAATAAATACTAACTTCTTGAGGTAGAGGTTCATGGGGTGGGGCTCTCAAAAGAAATCCTTTTACCTGCTGCTAGGCTTCATAGAAAGCTTTTTGGCTCCTACTACCAGGAGTTCCCTTGCAAACATGAATAGAATCTTTCTGTAACTCCCGTTTCTCAAATCCCTGGCCCTGAAGCAGGAGAGGGAAGAATAATTGTGTGGGAAGGCTGGAGGAGGAAGAAGGGCAGATGGGGTGGAGAGAGGTTGTACCAATATGCACAGATGTGCAAATACCCAGATTCACACGTAAGCTGAATTTAATTACTTAATTAATTAAATATTTACTCTTAACTGAAAAGTGATTAAAACACAAACAGAGGGAAAGAGGGGCCGAGGAGGAAAAGGGTTAGGAAATGAACTGGGGTGGGGTGGGGGTGGCCACAAGAGTATCAAAATCAAGATCGGTTGCTCCGTATTTAAATACAGACAGGGCTTATAGGGGAAGTACGGACGTGTGCTATTTCACAGAGAAGGGAATCACCGGTTTAAATCTCGTATTCTCCACTCAAAGAACCTTCTGCTTTTAAGGAACTGAGAAAAGGTATTTGAGAAGAATGCCTAAATTCCTACCCCTAAGGCTTTCTAAAACACTAGAGGAGGCGAGGGAGGGAGGGAGGGTGTCTCTCGGAGCTCCTGGGAAGACCAGACCTGGGGAAACAAACTATACATTTTAAAAACCGACATTCCCCACCAACGATCTCCTCATTCCCCAGTGACCCCTCGTGTTCTCCTCATTCCCGTGGCTGGCCCTCGGGATCCCCCGATGTTCTCTTCAGTTTCCTACTGAGTTTAAACACCCAGAGAAGAACCAACTGACAAAGCCGGCTCACAGAGTGCAGGCTGCCAGAGTCCATTGAGTCTATTCCCCGCGTAAGCCTCGGGGCGAGATGAGTTCAGAGGCTCAGTCTGAACCCTCCTGGCTCCGAGAGCTACACCGTTTCTCGAGGCCATCTAGTCTAGCTCTCTGTCCCCACTAAACAAGGGGCCCCAAAACGGAAGAAGAAAGGGGTGAAAAGTCATCACCAGCCACCCCCACCCTCTCCAACGATTTGAATTTTTCAAGCTAAGCCCCTCACCTCACTTGGCAGGCTCTCCTCAGTGAGGAACCCGTGTGCCCAGCGCCCAGGCTGTGCCAGCCACCTCGCTGGCTTAGGACACAAGGGCTGGGCAGCCTCCCCCACATTTTTCTCCCCCCCCGGCTAGGGTTTTCCTCCTCTCCCTCCAAGCTCTCCTCTCGCCTAACGCCCCCCCTCCACTCATACACCTGTTTGCCGCGCCACGCGTCCCCTTCTCCCCGCCAGGCACTGACCCCGCTCTCCCCCAGGTATCCTCCCCCTTCCTCAGTCTTGGGGGCGAAGAGAGCATAGAGCCTACGCGGGGGCAGGGGGTCCCTCCTCTCTCATTCTCTCACATTCCGTAGCCAGGGCGGGTTTCCCTCCCGAGCCGGGGCTGGGCTCCCGGAGAGCGCCCCACTTACCGGGGCGCGGGGAAAGCTGCTGCCGCTAGCACCGCCTCAGCCTCAGCCTTAGCCCGAGCGGGGCGCAGCCGCCTCTGCCTGTGCCGCAGCCCACTCCGGCTGCGGGGCGCCGGCACCTCCGAGGCGCTGCATGCCGAGGAGAGCCGCCCGGCTCAGCGCAGCGCCGGCTCTGGCTCCTTCCCCTGCCTGAGGCTCTGCGCGGCCCCAGCCACCACCACTACAGCTGCTACCGCCGCCCCGCCGCTGCTGCTGCAGCCACTCCTCCGCGGCCAGGGAGTGAGAGTGTGTGCGTGTGCGTGTGCGTGTGTGTGTGTGTGTAATATGTGCGTGTGTGTATATGTGTGTGTGCCCCCGCCTCTCAGCCTTGCGCGCTCTGATCGCTCGGCGAGTCTGGCTGCTGCAACCCGGCGGCTTTAAATACCCAGATCCCGAGGCAGCTCCGAGCACCGGCACAGCCCCAGCCGCGGCAGATCCGCGCAGCCCGCCAGCCGCCAGCCCTGCGCGGGGAGCCGAGGCGGGGGGGAGCGATGGAGGAGGAGGAGGAGGAGAAAGAGGTGGAGAGAAGGGAGGAGAGACGGGAGGCGGCGATTAACCCCTGGCAGGGGGCCTCCGGCTCCCATTTCAAAACAAAAACCTGGAGCAAATAGCAACCCGAGTCCCCCCCTTCCCCCTACTTTCCCATCCCTCTCCTTCTCCCAAATAAGTTTTTTACCTCCGGGATCCCCGCCCACGGTGACGCGGTCTGAGCTGGCTGCAGGACCCAAAGACTGTCGGCTGCCAGACCAGCTCCAGGGCTCTGAGCACTTGTTCAAAGTCCAGCCGCCTCAGCGGTCTCAGCGATGAGAGTCGGGTAGTCAGACACCACGCTGAGAGCGCAGCATTTCGGGGGGGGGGGTCGGGGACGGTGGGCTGCCTGTGTCCCCCCCCTTCTCGGGTCACCGCTCACACACAGACCCAGACGCGGGCGCGTGCGCGCATACACACACACACACACACACACACACACACACACACACACACGCGCAGACACGCACACACACACACACACACACACACACACACACACACACACACACTCCTCTCACATAGCCTGCTCTGAGTTGAAACAGATGTGTATTTCACCCAAATGGTAGGAACTGAGCTTCAGACACCAGGAGAGCAAACGGAGGTGGGGGAAGGGGGAGGAGATAAAGTGAAGCCGGAGAGCAAATGGGGTGGGGGAGAGAGAGAGAGAGAGAGAGAGAGAGAGAGAGAGAGAGAGAGAGAGAGAGAGAGAGAGAGAGAGAGAGAGAGAGAGAGACAGAGACAGAGACAGAGAGAGACAGAGAGAGAGACACACAGAGAGACACACAGAGAGAGAGACAGAGAGAGAGAGACAGAGAGAGAGACAGAGAGAGAGAGACAGAGAGAGAGAGAGAGAGACTCAAGAAAGTGACGCTGGAGAGGTGAGAGAGGGAAGCTGGAGACAGATTACAAGGACAGAAGACAGGACTAACTAGAAAGAGAACAGATGTTAGGAAAGGGGTTAATAGCTGTCCTGGGCGAGCCATTTACAACAAATCAAATGTGATAAAACAAGAAACCTATTGATAAGGTTCATTCTGGCGTGAAAAGTTCTGTAGAGAATAAAAAAGACTTCAAAAAAAAGGTAATTTCCAGGAAGAAAAGTATTAAGGAGCAATTTCTGGAAACCCCAAGAAGATTCCCAAATAGAATCGTTATCCAAGTAAATTCATTCCCACCTCCCCCATGACAAGTTTAGAAGTGTTTCCTTTTATCTGCTTTCAAATTGTCCTTCACCATCTGCAAACATTCCTGCCTTACAGCAGAAAACTGCTTCATTGCTCGGTACTTGTCTCTAACAACATATCAATTACTATTAGATATACCATCGGGGCTGTTTTTCAGAGAAATCACAAGGTTACCAACTCATACTCAGAGAAATTAACTCTGGCCTAAGAAGAAATCTCAGTCTTTACTCTGAAATGGAATCCAGTGGGATGGAAGGAAGAAAATACAAAACTACCTTCCACTGGAGGAGATACACTATGATTTGTGTCATTGACATTGGAACCCTCGTCTCCTGTATTCCACAGTCACTGTGGCCATAAAGTTGAGCAGCTGGGCTAGAAGCTGCCAGGGCCTATGGGAAAAGCACCCCAGGACTGGGAAAGCAGGAGACTTGGATTTCAGACCTAGTTCTGGACCTAGTTCACAGCAGTTCCTTCCTCTTTCTGGGCCTCAGTTTCCTACTCAATATAACAACAGAGTTAGACTAGATGATCTCCAAAGCCCTTTCCGCTCTGCCCAGCGAGGCTGACCTTTGCTTCTTCTTCAGCAGCAAAGGATGAAAGGATATAGACCTACTTTTAGAAGAGAGCCCAGGGTAGCCAGACAAGCAACTCTTCCTCAAGTTGGATAGGACTGATGGTACAATGAACTGTATCCTGCTCCTTCCTACACTGGTAAAATACTTAAAGGCAGGGACTGTCTGGTTTAAACCTTGTACCTTCCCCAGCACAGTGCTATCTCAACAGGATAGGCACCTATTATGGTAGCAGATGCTTAATGGATGTTATCGAATGCTAGGATCTAGGTGGTATAGTGGGCTTTGAGTCAAGAAAACCTGAATTCGAATTCTATCTCATATACTTAATAAACAATAATGCAAGTAATTTAGCCTTAATCAGCCTCATTTTCCTCATCTAAGGTCTTTTCCAGCTCTAAATCTATGATACTATGAATGAAAATGCATTTAAAAATTTACCAAGTGTTTTCTTAATAGCTGCCATATCCTCAACTATAAAATAAGTTAGACTAGATTATCTCTACCATCACCTCAGTTTCTAATAATAATGTATTTTTACAATGCTTTATGGTTTACAGAATAGTTTCCTCACAACAGCTCTATGAGGTAGGTAGTGCAAATATCATCATCTCCATTCTACAGAAAAGAAGACTGAGGCACAGAGAGGTTAAATGAGGAAGAAGCACGGTACAATGCAGTGGTTCTCAAAGTGTGGTCCAGGGGTCTTCTTCAGGGAAATATGAGATTATTATTTTCTTAATCACGCTAGGCATTTAAATTTCTAATAAGGTACATATAGATAGATACAACCCACACAAACAAAAACTCTTTGGGGCCCTCAATGATTTTAAAGAGTATAAAGGGGTCCAGAGACCAAAAAGTTTGAGAACCACCAGTGTGATGGAAATATCACTGGCCTTCACGTCAGAAGACCTTGAATCATGTCTAGATTTTGCCACTTATTAGCAGTGTAATCTTGAGCAAGGCACTTTGCTCCTTGGCCTCATTTTCCTCATCTGCAAAGGAAAGGGGGTTGGGATCCTTGATCTCCAGGGTCTCCTCCAGCTCTAACATTTTGTAACTTGCCCATGATCACCACAGCTGCTAAATATCAGAGCTAAGGTTTAAACCCAGGGCTCCTGACTCCAGGTTCAGTGATTTATCTCCTATAGCATGATGGGTTGTCTGGGACCCTGGGGACCTGTGAGATAGGTAGTACAAGATGGTCCCTGTTTTACAAATGGGCCCAGTTTTACAACCTGGTCTCCCAACCCGGAGTCCAATAGTCCTCTTGTCATTGTCATGCAGGACACTGTCCAAACGTATCTGGGATTTGTTTGTATTTTTACACTGTTATTATGTATATAATTTATATAGGAGTCGAAGTAATTGTCCAAATTCTTGGGCCTGGTCTCCCACAGTGCTTGGGCTTCATTCCAGTTTAGGAGAAAGCTACTTATTCATGACTCAGCTCTCATTTCCCCACATCCCCACATCCCTTTACATTATTCAAAATCAGGTTTCTGGGTGAATTCTTTTCTCCATTTAATGTCACTGATTTCATTAGCCTCTTCTTGAAAAAGAATGTCAGACTCCCTTCCCCAACCTATCTCCTCTCAAAAAAAAAAAAACCCCAAATGACAGCTATTCTATCTAATCTCCTAAGAAGAGCTCTTGAATCTTTAGAATCACTAATACTCTCATGACTGCCCCAAATTTGGCCATGTCCCAAATCTTCAATTTCGTCTCTTCTACCCCTAAGCACCTATTTATGGCATCATGGATTTAAAGCTGGGAAGGACATTAGAAGTCATCCAGTCCAACTCCCTCCTTCTACAGATGAAGAAACTGAGACCCAGAGAAGCTGGATGATTTGTCACATAGAGAGTAAGTGGTAGAGCCAAGATTCAAAATGAGGTCCCATGATTTTGTTTTCTGTTATTTTTTTTCCCAGGCAATTGGGGTTAAGTGACTTGCCCAGGGTCACACAGCTAGTAAGTGTCAAGTGTTTGGTCTGGGGTCGGATTTGAACTGAGATCCTCCTGACTTCAGGGCCGGTGCTCTATCCACTGTGCCACCTAACTGCCCCACCGTGATTTTCTGTTTTTCCAACATACATTCAATAAGCAAGGGAGTCATAATCATCTGCTTTCCAGGTCACACTTAAAATTCCTTCTCCTTTGGGAAGAAGGGAGTAGTTACTTGAATTTTGCTATGGTAGAAAGAATTCTCTAAACACGAGGTTTAGTCTTGGCTACAGCTTTGACTTGCAATATCGTGCTGGGCAAGTCACTTGCCATCTCTGAACCCCAGTTTTCTCTTCTATAAAATAAGGCAGATAGACTAGGGTCATAACAGAGCTGCCATCCAATACTCTGAGGTCCTGCTGAGCTCTGACATTCAGTAACTGTGAATTCCACTGGAGACCTTGGCTTTGGCTCACTTGGCACACCCATTTATACCAATGTGTCTAAATCTCATCTGATATGCTAGGGGATAAAGGAACTGATTGGTTTTCTCTTTGTTTGTCATTCTAAACGTCTTTATCACTTCTCTTGCAGTGATATACCTTGCCAAATATCTGTCCATTTCATCATATCACAACTGGACTCTCTGTAAACATTGCACATCCTTTCCAACCTTCCTGGAGTCTTGCTCTTCACACACAGAAGCCTGGTTTTCTGCTCTTGCCTCTTCACAACACCAGCAGCCTTTTGTGGAGAGTTCCTGTCTGGCTTTTTTTCTTTTTTCAACCTCACAAATCCGGGATTGCTACTTCATTTTCCCAAGTCACGTGCAACAATCATAATATCCATGGGTGTTTCTTCATCTTCATCCAGGGTTTGAATGCAACTTGAGCACTTCTTATTTTTATTTTTTGCCAGAGCACTTTCTGTGCTGAGTTTGGGTCTGAACAGAATGAGATTTTATGAAGGTCATAAAAGTTTAGCTTTTAACATATTTCAGACAAAGGAATATAAGTCAATTATGAAGAATGTCTCTAGGTCTTGATCATCATAGGTCATAGGGTGTCAGAGCTGGAAGAGGATTTAGAAATCATTTAGTCCAACCCATTCATTTTTATAGATGAGGAAACTGAGGCCCAGACGGGTTGAGAGGCAATGTGATGTAAAGGAATAAAAAATTAGATTTGGGGTTTAATCCTTACCATCTGGGTGACCTTGGGAAAAATCACTTAACTATCTCTGAACCTCAGTTTCTGCCTTTTTGAAAGGGTGATCAGACAAGATAACCTTTAAGGCCCTTTTCATTTCTCTATCGCATGATATTAGTGATTTTCTCGAGATCAACTAATGTAACATGGAGCAGAGTAAGGGGGTGAGGTTCTCGGACTTCATATATAATATTCTTGATGTTGCTCTAAATAGAAACAATTGAACAGCATGAGGTGATAGAAAGATCTGCTGCTTGTTACATCCATGATCTTGGTATGTCATTTAACTCCCCCCTCCCCAGGCCTCAGTTTCCTCTTCTGTAAAATGAGGGGCTTAGATGAGTAGATCTCTAAAAGTCCTTTCCAGCTCTAAATCTGGTAAACCTGGGGTCCTCTAAACATTTGAAAAAGACTAACATTTGGACAGATTGCTAGAGTGCAGGTGGCCTTCATTGTGCACAAACACACGTTTACAGGAGGCGCGAGTCACCCAAACAGGACTGCAGCGCTCAACTCCTGGGCGAGGCCAGCCTGCATGTGTTTTGCATTGTGAAGTCTGCCATCATCTGCAGAAGAGAGTCTTGTGGTCCATCCCACCCATGTTTTTGTTCAGACTGAAGCTGCCCTGCCTGTCGAAATGAAATTATGTCAGGGGAAAAACTGTTTATATATCTTGAGATATTATGATAATGAAAAACAGCAGCCTAACCACCCCAATCCAGAAGAAAGTTAATTGTGTTTCATGCCCTCTCACTAAGGGAGCAAACTGACACTGAGATAGAATAACTTCTCCAGAACAAGGCTAATCACTTTAGCACAGCACACATTTTTTTTCCTTAATTACAAATAATTGTATAGTGCAATTTACACTAATGTCTGACGCCCAAAAGTGCATATTCATGAATAAAAGGCTCGTTGGAAAGGGGAAGGTACAGCAAATCAGTATAATTGTGGTCACTTGCAGCATGCACATGGGTGACCTCAGTGAGTGGTGACAATTATTATTAATAGTATTAATTGCTGACATTTCAATAGAGCTTTTACAGTTTACAAAGCACTTTCCTAAAAAAACCCAACAACTACGAGAGGTAAATAGTTCAAGTCTTATTATCCCCATTTTGCAGATGGTAAAATTGAGATTAAGAGAAACCAAGGAAGCATCTGAAAAAGGAGGATCTGAGTTAGAATACTAGCTCTGATACTTATGTGATCTTGGGGAAACCTCTGAACTTGACCTTAGTTTGTTCAACTAGGACCAGATGATCTGTCTCTATAAGACCCCTTCTAGCTCTAAATACTCTGATCCTATGATTGGTCCCAGAGAACAGCAATAGGACGAATTGGGGAACATTATAGAGTGGCAGATTCTGGCTCCATAAAAGAAAAAAACTTTCTAACAATTAGAGCGACCTCACATGGAAAAGGCTATCTCTGTAAGCAGCAAGCCCCTTTCACCGAGGCCTTCAAAGAGAGGGGAGACACATTCTAGAGGGATCTCATGCTTCAGATAGCAATTAGATCAGATGATCTTTGAGGTTCGCTTTCAACCCCGAGATTCCAAGATCTTTTATCTTCTGTCTCCAAATTCAGTGTTGTTTCTGCCCTACTGTATTTGCTTACTAGAATGTGGTGAAAAGAGAGTGGGATTTGAAATCAGATGACCTGAGTTCAAATTCTTCTTCTACAATGTACAAACTTTGTTTACCTGGGCACTCCTTTAACCTCTCTGGGCCCATTTCCTCCTCTTCAAAACGAGGAGGCTGGACTAAATGATATCAAAGGTCTTTTCCAGCTCTAAATCTATGGACCTGTGATCTCTAATTTTATAGTTTAAGGACATCTCCATTTCTAAACACTGGTTGGAGAACACAGATAAAAATGATGATTTGTCTCATTTAACGAACCACCAATAGTTCTCCTTTGGAGACCCAGCCAGGGAAGATTAAACACGTGGAATTTTATTGCTGTGATGAAACAGAGGCATACAAGCAAGATTAATACATGTATAATTGAGTATTAAAATGATTAATGTGCCTCAGGAAAGCACAGCTGCAGATCTATACAGAGAAAGTAGGCTTAATGAACCCAGGGTGGTCCGGTAGCTTTCTAAGGGGGGAAAACATGATTGGTTATACAAAAAGCATAATTTGATTTGTCTCTCTTCATGACTATATAATTTTATTTTTTTGGTGGGAGGTAGGGGGGAAGGAAGGGACACCTTTCTGGAAACCACTTACTTGCTTAATAATATTAGTAATAATTTAGGAAAAGCAAGATGATGACTTGGATAAATGTTTGACTTGCTACCCTCCTCATCCTATCCCACCCCCATGCCTTTTCTGTACTTGAAACTGACGTGGTATTAGAGCAGGAGAATTAGCCAACTCATTGGATCTTGAATTGGCAGAGACTTCAGTAGGCAGCTAAGTGGAACACTGGAAGGAACGCTGAACCTGGAATCAGGAACACGAGTTCAAATATGACCTCAGACAATTGCTAGCTAGGTGACCTGTCTGCCTCAGTTTCCTCAACTGTAAAATAGGGATAATACCACTTGCCTCTCAGGGTTGTTGTGAGGATAAAATAAGATAATATTTGTGAAGTTCTTTGAAAACCTTGAAGTGCTTTATCAATGCTAGATATTGTTATTATTATGGTTATACACCATCATCTGTCAGAGGTTCTTAATCTGGGAGCTGGGAACTGAAAAAAAATTTTTTGATGACTGAATTTCAATGTGATTGGTTTCCTCTGTGTTTTATTTTATGCATTTAAAAACTTTATTCTGGGAAGGGGTCCATAGGTTTCACCAGACTGCCGGAGGGGTTCAGGATACACACAAAGAAGTTAAAAATCCTCTAATGCAGCCCAAGACCTTCATTTTATAGAGAAGGAAGCTAAGACTCAGAAAGGTTAAGTGATTTTTCCACTGTTGGCACAGCTAGAAAGTAGGAGAGACTGGATTCAAACCCACATTCTCTGACTCAAAAAAATCCAGGGTTGTTTCTGTGATTGCTTTTTCAGGGCTGGTTCAAGAATTTCATTTTTCATTTAATTAATCCACACACAGTCCAGCTTCCTCATTTTATACATGAGGAGCCTGAGGTCTAGGGAATGGGGATGGCTTGTTTTACCTTGATATAGTGTCAGGTCTAGACTAGAACCCAGGTCTCCTGACCCTTCATCCAATGTTCTTCCCCATGTGCTTTGCAGCTTCCTCAGCATAAGGCAGGTTATCTCTGCCTGGTCAACTGTTGAAACATATGGAAGAGTAGATAAATGGGTCAGAGCTTCGGGGGAGGAGGTGGAAGGAGTTTGTCCTTTAGAAAGGTCACCCAATTATACCCCAAACTTTAGCAGAATGCCCCATTTTGGATGCTTCCCCACTTACTAAAATTTGTCATAAAATATCCTGGCCAGAAGCCTGAAAGTTAAAGTAATAGCTGTCCTGCAGAACAATTTCCCAGGGATGCCATTTCAAAACCAGATGCCACCTGGAGAATGTCCTAAAAGAGTGTCACTGCAGCTGCCAAATCTGGCTAACACACCACACGCTATGGGATGGAGCCCTCGCAGAACCTGAACTGGGGCTGCGGGAGGGGAGCTCAGAGGAGCAGGACTAGAAGGGAAGATGTTGTCCTCTGGATGAAATGAACCCACTGGCATGTGCATCTTAGCTAGCTCCCTACTACGGAGCGGAATAGGTTATGAATTTTAATTTATTTATGGAGAAGCAGCATGATGTGAATGAAAGAGCATACTGCCTTGGAAGTCCAGAGCCCGAAGTTCTCATTCCAGCTTTGCTGCTAACTAGCTATGTGGCCTTGAGGGGCAGGAGGGAGAGAAGGAATAAGTATTTATTAAGAGCCTCCTACATGCTAGGCACTGTGTTCAGTGCTTAGGATTGGACCAAATGGGCTTATTAGCTTATCTGAACCTCACAACAACCCTGAGAGGCAGAGGCCATTATTACCCCACCGTACAGGTGACAAAACTGAGAAAGACAGAGGTTAAATGACCTGCACAGGGTCCCATGACTAGTGAGTATCTGAGGTCATATTTGAGCTGAGGCCTCACTGACTCCAGGCCCAGGGCTCCTTCTACTTTGCCTTGGGTAAATCACTTCTTTGTGAGTTTCCAGAAACTCATCTGTAAAACAAGAGGATTGGACCAGATGACCTCTAAGGTCCCTCCTAGCACTGGCATTCTGTGTTCTAAAGCCTCTCCCAACTTTAACAATCTACATTCTAAGGTCTTTCCCATTTGTGACATTATAGCATTCTATAATGTCCTTGGTATGTATATATTTCCTGAGCGGAGACCTTGCTCTATTTTCAGCTAAAGGAGTAATAAATAATTGTTTAATTCAGGAAAGTATAAACACTTCAAAGTTTGTTTGGCTACTAATGATCATATTTGCTTGAAATTACTCAGTGAAGCAGCTGAGCATACTGTGTGAATCTGTGGTATTAATAGAATTTCTTCAAACACCCAGGCCATTGGACTATCTCACTGCCTATCTAAGCAACTTATTTCTCCTCTGGCTCCTTTCCACCCTGTTTCTTCACATACCACCTAGTCAATTAACTGTGAAGAGAAGCAATTGAAGCAAGTTATCTTCTTGGGGAGCTGAATATATCTTGCTGCACAGTGAGGACCATAGATTTAGAGCTGAAAGAAACTTCAGAGTTCACCTAGTCCAAACCCCTTTTTTGCAGATGAGGAAACTGAGGCCAAGAGAGGTTAAGGTAGAGCTAGGATTCTGCTTTTTTATATTTGTTTGAAATATCTCTGTGTCTTATAGTGCATGGTCAACTTTTGTAAAAAATTCTATATGATGTTGATATATATATAATTTTGCTGTCCCATTTAGAAAGTGTTATAAGTATTTTAAATAGTTTCTTTGGCAATTTGTTAAGTTCCATATTTTCTCTTTTGTTTAACTTTCTGTTAGACTTACCCAAAACTGTGAGAGGGATATTGAATTCATTTGTCACTATTGTGTTACTGTCTATGTCTTCTTGTAGCTCAGATAATGAATTTGGATGCTAAGGCATTTAGATTATATAATTTTATTATTGATATTTATTTGTTGTCTATGACTCCTTTCAGCATAACATAGTTTCCTTGTTTATCCCTTTTTAATTTTTAATTTTTGTTTTGCATTGTCAGATAGCATGATGGCAATCCTGCTTCTTTTGGATTCACTTGTGTATAGTAAATCTTTTTTCATCTCCTTAGTTTTATTTTGTGTATATCTTTGTTTTTAAAATATGTTTCTTATAAGCAACAGATTGTAGGGTTTTGTTTTCTTATCCAATCTGTCACTCTTTTTTGTTTTATTGGGTTGTTTAATCCATTTACGTTTAAGTTGTGAGGGTTAGGTTTGTATTTATCTCTATCTGTCTCTAACATTTTTTTAAGGTACAATTTTTCTCCTCTTCTACTGTAAGCAGTACTATGTTCCTTCAGTTACTTTACTTTTTAAAAAAGTTATCCATGGATCTCTTTCCTTTATCCCCAATCCCCTCTTTTTGTTTGTTACCCTTTTCCTTTTCATATTTTGCTTATTAGTTCTTTTTGCTCACCTTTTATCTCATTACATAATTATTTCCCCCCTTTTCTCTTCTCAGTCATGTAGATTCCCCCTTCCTTTCCTGTCCTTCTATCAGTCCTGTTTCTTAGTTTTTAAAAATTTTGTTTTTTGCACCCCTTTCCAAAAATGATTGTTCTCATTTTCATTATTCACCATCACTTGCTGTCTATTCTAGACCCACATTCTCTGATTCATGATTTCTATAATTCTCTGACCTCTTTTTCTCTGTATTCCTCATGTAATCAAAGCTTTGAAAGTATCAGTTCTAGGCTCTCCCCTCTAGTCTGTTTCGGTCATTCCCTGGTAGAGTTTGCTCCATGGATTTACCTTTTCCATTGTGCCTTATTCTCAGAACAGTTCAGGTTCCATGCACAATGCCCAAGGTCCTCCTCTTTACTGTTACTTCCACCAGGCTTCTGCCTTCACCTTTGAATCTTTGTGTACATTTTAGAAAGTAAGAAACTTACTGGTCTCTTGCTGTCACTCTGTAGCTATTGATACCTTTGGCTGCTGCATTTATTCACTTCATCTATGTTTTTATTGTCTGGCATGTTTGAGTCCTGGTTTTCTTTTAAAAAAAGTTTCAAAAACCTCTTTGTTATTGAAGGTTCATCTTTTTTTCATGTATGGTCAAGCTCAGATTTGCAGCATTGGTCATTCTGGGCTGCATCCTGAGCTCCATTGCTCTTTAGAACACGTTATTCTAGTCTATCCTATGTTTTCTGGTGGGTATAGAGTAGTTTTGCATTATTCAAATGTCCTTGTCTTTGCATTCGAAAGTCTTTCTTATAGAACTCGTTGTTTCTTAAATGAATTTTTTTTATGGTCATCCAGAATTTTATAAAAATAGCATTAATTACAAACAAAATAATCAAGGACTTATTTACCTGTTTAGAGCTGTTGAGGGCTGAAACCACTAGGAAACAAAATTGACTTTTCTTCCTTTTCATGCTTTTCCCCTCCTCTTGTTGGCTTGAGGAAGAGAAAGAGAAGCAATAGTCATTAATTGGGACAGTTAAACAGTGAGCAGCTCACCTGGCCAGTCATTTAAATGAATCATTAAACTTAACCACTGTGTCTTGGAGTTTGCAGGCTTGGCTTTTGTGTGTTTTCTTTGTTTTTGGAGGTGATGTGTGAATTCTTTCAATTGGTATTTCATTCTCTCTAATCAGAAATTCTCGACAATTCTCTTCTATTATTTTCTGCATTACAGTGTTAAGGTTTTTGTACCATTGTGTTCTTTTGGGAGACCTATGATCTTTAGGTTGTTCCTATACATCTTATCTTTTAAGATTTTTGCTTGAATAGTGAGCATATTCTCTTTTAATGTTATTTTTTTAGCTTTTTTTCTTCTGGATTGTCTTTCATTTCCTTATTTTTGCATTCCCACTCTATTGTTCTCTCTGTCTCTTTCTCTGTCTCTCTCTTTCTCTCTGTCTGTCTCTCTCTCTCTGGTGAGATTTGCCATTGCAGATTCAAATTTTTCTATTCTGCCCAATTCCTCTGCTGTGCAGGATCTATGCATTCTATGCTAATAACTCTCATTTCCTTTTTGAATCACTCAGGAACAGCATGTTGTGGTTCCATGTTCTCTTCACATTCTACAGGACTCTGTCTCATCTAGTGTTGGATCGTTTCTCTTTGCTTTGCAGTATTTATTTGTAGATGCCTGAACTCATTCACTAGATCTAGAGGCCATATTTCCTTCTGCTGTTAATGTTTTCCCTGTTGCTTTGTCTCCTTATGTTCAAGGTCTTTGAGTTTTCTTGTTCTTGATATCTCTGTTAATCTCATGGCTTTTTCCCCTTCTGATTTTCCTCTACTTACTTTCTCACTTTGTCTTCTCTGATGGTGGTTTCCTTGGGGCTAGATATCAAAGTATTTCAGTCTCTTCCCATGCTGGAAAATTCATGGTTCACAAGCCTGTGTCTCTGCCCCAAGTGACTTTTGGGATGCTTTGCTTTTTCCCTCATGCTTGGTAGAGTACTCCACTAAGTACTCCTCCCCACCCTTACTCCCACCACTCATAGTGTCCTGACTTGCTGTCCTGTCTTGCTCCTTCTATTCCTTAGTTTTCTGGCCAGACACCAGCAGTTTAGAGACTTGTCATGCTGGTGCCACAGGGTTTCTGCCCTGGCAGAGCTTTGCAGCACTGGTGCTATAGGGTTGTGGCCTCCAGCAAGCTTTTGCTGCTAAAGGGCTACTGCCTGCTGCCTGCTGCCTGCCATCTGCTGTACTGGTTATCTGTCATGGCCTGGGCAAGTTTCCTTAGCCTCAGGCTGGATTCTCCATGGCTCTGGAAAGAGAGAGAAGAGATCAGGTTGTGGGGGTAGCTTTTATTTTGAGTCCATGTGTTGGGTCTTTGAGTCTGCTAGTGCTTATTGACAATAGCATGGAAAGTAGGAGAGGGGTGCTGAGTGAGCATCAGTTCATGGGTTTTGAGTTTTATTTAACATTCTTTTGGATTCTGAGTGTCTTAGACCATGGAAACAAATGAAGTTGCTTTATCTCTGGTGCACAGTTTCTGTTTTGGAGAAGTTTGAGAGGTCATGGGGATCAGAGAAAATATCTAGTCTGCCATCTTGTTGCTCACATGACCTGGCTATAAAGCTAGAGCTAGGATTCAAAGGGAGATCCTCTGACCCCAAGTCCAAAGTTCCTTCCACTGTACTATACTGGCCTCTCTAAAAAATTCAACCCAAGAGGGGGATATTAACATCCAGAGCTGGATGGGACTTTAGAAATCATCTAATCCAAACTTGTACCCAATACAGGTATAGCCAGGATGAGCCAAGCCCAATGTCATGGAAGAAGATGTGTACTATGGCTCCTTGGGGAGTTGAACAATCGTGTGGATCAGCAACTCTGAATGGTCCAGTATTCTCTGTGATTGGAGTGTATCACAAAGGACTGGACAATGAGCCAAGAGGAGCTCCTAGTTTGGTAGATTTTAAGAGGAACTGGGGAAAGGAATAAACACTTATAAAGCGACTGCTATGTGCTGAGCACTGTGCTAATCACTTTTTATAAATACCTCATTTGATCCTTACCACACCCCTGGGATGTAAATGCTATTCTTCTCTTAATTTTGCAGTGGAGGAAACTGAGGTTTGATGAATTGCTCAGGGCCACATAACTAGTAAGTATCTGAGGCCAGATTTGAAGTCAGGTCTTCTGAAATCCAGGCCTAGTGCTGTATATCACCGTTTCATCAGCTTTCTTTGTGGAGGAAAAAAAAAGTCTTCTTTCCTCCTCCTCCTTCATCTCCTTCTCCAGTGGCTCCTGTTTCTCTTCCTTCTCCTTCAGTTCTTCTTCCTCCTTATCTTCATCTTCATCTTTCTCCTCCTCCTCCTCCTTCCCTTTATCTGTCTGTCTCTCTGTTTCTGCATATGTGTCTCTCTTGCTTGAGACCCTGCCAGCTCTTTTGGACTTACAGAAAGGAGGGGAAGGGGAGTTCTCCACCCCTCCTCACTGCCAAACAGCAGTGGTGAATACAACTTAAGCATGTGGCAGTAAGAACATGTCCTTGCGCAGGCAAAGCCTGAGACTGGACCTCAAATACCTCAAATACAGTGATCTTAAAAGATAGACATTTACAGGCTTGGCAGATGCTATATTCAAGAATTCCTGGGTTCCTGAGTCAATGCTGGCTGCCTCACAGGAGGCATTTCCTGTGACTATACCACTTCTCAGAAGAGAAAATGACCACTGCCAGGAAGATGCTGCAACTAAAAGGGAAAAGAAAGCCCAAGCAAGGCCTTGGCTGGTTGGAAGATATAGACCTTGAGAGGTGCTCAGGCTGGGAGGTCTGAGATGAAAATGAAATATCTGCTCAGTAGTCCTACAGTTATCTTCCCTTCCAAGGAGTATATAAATGGTGTGACAAGTTTTTATGTTTTCAGTATGTGTTAATGCATGCTTATAGGTTTTATGTTTTAAGCTTTTCTTTTGTGGTGGAAAAATCCATAGATTTTTACCTTTAGTATTTAATTTGTACATTGGTAGCTTTTTTGGAAGGCACTGACTCTCTTAATCCCTTTTCAGTAACACCCTAAAACAGAGGTGGGAAACCTGTGGACTTGAGGCCCTCTAGGTCCTTAGGTGTGGCCTTTTGACTGAGTCCAAGTTTTGCAGAACAAATCCTTTTATTAAGGGGATTTGTTCTGTGAAGTTTGGATTTAGTCATAGGGCTGTACTTGAAGATCTAGAGAGACACTTGTGGCCTCCAGGTCTCAAGTTCCCCACCTCTGCCCTAGAGCCACATCTAACTATGTTGAATAGATTTTCCTCTCTTGGCTAGGGTATAGTGAGCCAGAGAGTGTGGAAAATAACAACAACAAAAAAAACTCTCTTTGGGGTTAGATTCACCCAAAATTGAAGCTAGTTCTTGTGAGTCCAGAGCTAGAGCCCCTTTTCTGGGAGGGGCCCCTCTGTACCCTAGGTAACCTAAGAATCCCCTTTTAGCATCCTCTGCCTTAGATGCTTCCAGTGATGATAACAGTAATGATAGCAGCCTTATGAAGTGCTTTATGGAAAATACTTTCCAAACCATATCTCACTAAGTTCACTCCTTTTTGAAGCATGCAGCTCTACTTGGAGCTCTGATCATCAGAAAGGTCCCCCTCATGTTGAACCTAAATCTGCCTCTCTCTCACCCCTTCCCTTGGTCATTCCCCTTAGCAACGTCGCAAAAGAGCCCTAATCTCTCTTCCATCTGATAGTCCTTCTGATACACTAGATGGCCACCATGTACCCCTCCTCCTCCAAATCTTCTTTTTTTAAAAGTTAAATCTCCCTGGTTCTTTCAACTATTTCTGATGTGGTCTCCAAGGAAGTCTGTGCAGGGTGGAAAGACCACTCACTATGGAGCACAAAACCCTGGGTTCAAATCTTGCCTCTGACATTTGTAACCTGCGTGATATTGAATGAGTTACTTAAACTCCCTGGGCCTCAGTTTCCTCAACTGTAAAATGAAAGTTTTGGATTAGATGCTCTCTGAGGTCTTTTCTAAATCTTTGAGATCTGGAGCCTTTCTGTGGACACATTAAACTTTCATAGGATTTCATAGGAGGGAAACTTGAAGACTTCTGGTCCAACTCTCACAGAGGAATAAACGAAGATTCAGAGAGGGTAACTTGTCCAAGGTGGAACAATTAGGACGTAGAAGAGCTCAAACTGGAACCCATGTTTTCTGACTCCAGATATCTTACTCTATCTAGAATGTCAGTTTTTCAGTGTCCCTCTTAAAGTATGGTCAGCAAGGTGGCACAGTGGATAGAGTGCTGGGCTTGGAGTCAGGAAGACCTGAGTTCAAATGTAGACTCAGACACTTACTAGCTGTGTGACCCTGGGCAAGTTGCTTAATCCTGTTTGCCTCAGTTCCTCATCTGTAAAATGGAAAACTACTCCAATATTTCTGCCAAGAAACCCTGAATGGGGTCATGAAGAGTTGGACATGATTGAAATGACGGAATAACAACAAACTTGAAGTGTAGATGGTTCTCCTCTTTCCAATCCCATGCCTTTTCCAACGCCCAGCAAAGGTGACTATCCCAGCCCCATAGTGAAACATTTATGGGTTTTATTTGTGTGGACCAAACTTATAGACTGAACTTGGTGCTTGTGACTTGGTCCTCTCTGATCATCTTATACTCCAGTTTTTCTAAATTAGTATTGGCCCAGCATGGCATAGTGTGTGTGTGTGTGTGTGTGTGTGTGTGTGTGTGTGTGTGTGTGTGTGTGTGTGTGTGTGTGTGTGTAAGTTCTAGATTTGGAGTTAGATGACAGGGTTCAAAACCTGGATCTAAAATTTACTAGTTATGTAATTATTGGCATGTCACATAATTTCTCTGAGCTTCAGTTTACTCATCTGTAAAACAGAAGTGGACTGGACAGCTTTTGTGGTTCCTTCTGCCTCCAGAGCTTGTGATTGGATGAACCTTATTTATGGGGACACGGGGATCTGAGGGGAGGAGGAAATTGCAGTGAGGGAGAGGCAGTTTTCTGTGGGAAGAAAAGGGTGGAGGTCAGTTAAAGGAGAGTGGGAGAAAGAGTCAGGCATGAAGATTAGTGAAGAGGAAAAGGATCTGGGTGTGAGGCAGGAAGGTGGGAGAGAAGACAACAGGAGAGCAGGGGAGGACAGACATGCAGTGGATATGACTAGGGTTGGAAAATGAGTCAGTGGCCCAAGAAAGCTTGGGAATTTCAACTCTTGGTTCTATCCAGGCTGTGAACAATAAGACAAGGAGAAGGGGGTGGCTATTGCAATGTAGCCGTGTTCTATTTTTCAAATTGACAAATGAAACAGAGTACCCTGTCTCCCTGCTCACCTTCACCCTCCATGCCATCAGCCCCTCATTTGGAATGCTAGGGTGGAGAATAGAAGGCAGTGGGAGAGTTGGGTTGGGTGCAGGAGAGACAGAGCCACAAAGCTCCTTCCTCCCAGGCGTAAAGGGGTGGCAGAAATCCAGGCCCCCGTCAAACAGAAAGGTGAAGCAACTGCTCCACATCACACGGCAAATCAGAAATGGAACCAGGAACATAAGCTCTAGGACTGGAAGGGACCTTATCCATCTAGTCTAATCCCTTGCATTTCGTGCAGGGGGTAGTGCAGTGGATACAGCGCCAGACTTGGAATCAAGAAAACCTGAGTTCAAATCCTGCATCAGACACTCATTCACTGTGTGACCTTGGGCAAATCTCTTAACTTCAGTCTGCCCACGTTTTCTAATAAGTAAAGTGAGGGCACCTCACAGGGGCATTGTGAGTTCAAAAGAGGTAACATTTGATGTGCTTAGTAAACCTAAAAATACTTAAAGCCTCAAGTGATTTGTCTGGGGTCATAGATTGAAAATGGTAGTTCCAGGATTGAAACCCAGGACTCTGCCTCTAAATCCAGTGCCCTTTCTACCAGTCCCTGCTGAGTCCTTCCATAAACAAGACCTAGGTGGAGGGATTAGGGGGGCAGCTATTCTAGAACCCAGCTTCCCCGATCCCTCCACTCTGAGCCCCCTCCCAAATTTAAGTTGTTTCATCACTGCCTCTGTTCCGAAGAGAAGCAAACTGAAAAAAGAGCAGATGGATGGAGAGTGCCCATCGTCCCCTCCAGGGCTGGCTGTGTGTCGGTAGGATGGATGTGCAGAAACTTTTTGTTCTCATCCTCACCCTGATGGGGCTGGATGTGCCTTGCAAGGTTGACTTGTGTGTCAGGATGAGAGGCCCATGCCGGGACTTGGCGGGAACTCTTCTCCGTCTGGCATCCTTGTTCTCAGTGACATCCTTCATTTCTTCATTCTGTAATTGCCTTGTTCAGTGACTCACTGGGGTTGCCTCCTGTGTGTCTGGCAGCTTCTGGCTCTTACTCCTGGAACCCCCTACAGAAGCCCTCTCTGGGGCCTCTGGGATGAGTGCCAGACGCCTCCCAAAGTACCTTCTTCATTTCAGAGGGAGCATCATAAACATACCCGCTGCTGAAAGGCAGGGAACCTTCTTTCTGCAGAAATTCCCCTCTTCCTTTCCCCCACCTCCTGTCCTCTTTTTCTGAGGCTAGGTCTCCTCTCAACTCAGCTGGAAGTGCAGCAGCTTTTTCGCCTACAGGCCCAATCCCTTCGGGCTCAATCCCCCTGCTTATCATCAGGGAAGCTCTGGCCTGCTGTGTTTCTGCCTTGGGCTATTTCACCCCTCCTTAGGCAGCCTGGTGCCTTGCCCCTGGCCCTCTCCTCCTGGGGACTCAACATGTTAAGCCACATGCTGACATCAGACCAGTTTTAGCCCTCCTTCAGCTGAAAAGTCCTGAATTCAACGGATCCATCAGCCTCAGCCTCCCCAGATATCAGGGACTACCGCCACACAACACCATGACCACTACCCCTAGCTATTAATGCCTTCCTCTCTAAGCCTACCTTCCTACCACTTTTTATATATCTCGTATATGCCGAATTCAGTGCCTGTAGTCTCCTCTATCAGAATGTACGCTCTTTGAAGGCAAGCATTGGTTTATACTTTTTTTTATATATCTCCAGGGCCCAACACAGTGTTTGGCACACAGATAAATGTTTATTGATTGATTGAACACCTGGCCACCCCACAATAAGTATCCCCTTAACTAGCCTCTGACAGGTTTAAATCAGTAAAGCCATAAGGTGGTTTGCTGCTTTGCCATTAACAAGCAGCAAGACCTTTAATAAATCTCTTTACCTCCTTTAACTTTCATTTCCTCACCTGTAAAAAAATCACAGTGGGATGCTTCCGAGAAATTGAGCCAAGATGGTGGAGCAGGGCAGGAACTTTCCTGAATTGATTGAAATTCACCTACAAACAACTACAAAATACTGCCTCAAAATGAATTCTAGAGTGGCAGAACCAACAAAAGGAAAGGGTAAAAGAATTTTCTAGTCCAAGATAACTCAGAGGGTTGGCAGGAAAGGTCTGTCTCCCTAGGGTAAAAAGGCAGTGTATTCCAGCACAGGTAGCTCTGGGAAAGCCAGCAGCCAGGTCCCAAGCCTTGGTGTAGCCTAATGGCGTGGCTTTGCAGCCTCTGCATGAAAAGTTTGGGACAATGCCCTGTTCAACATAGGAAGAGAGCCAAATTTTAACATAAATATCATGAAATGGGCTGGAAAATGAACAAAAAAAGAACCTGACCACAGAATGTTACTATGGTGACAGGGAAGATCAAAACACAAACACTCAGAAGAGGATAGCAATGTCAACACAGCTACATGCAAAGCCTCAAAGAAAAATGTGAATTGGTATTAGGCCAAAAAATATCTCCTGGAAGAGCTTAAAAAGGATTTTTTAAAAATCAAATAAGAGAAGTAGAAGAAAAATTGGGGGAAAAATGAGAGTGGTGTAAGAGAATAATGAAAAAAGAGTCAACAAGCTTGGCAAAGGAAACACAAAAAATGGAAAAAGATATACAAAAATTCACTGAAGAAAACAACCTCTTATAAAGTAACTGGCCAAATGGAAAAAGAGGTACAAAAGCTTAATGCAGAAAAAACATTCTTTAAAAATTATAGAGTAAGTAGAAGCTAATGGCTCCATGAGACATCAAGAAACAATAAAAGCAAAATCAAAAGAATGAAAAAATGGAGAAAATGTGAAATCTCATTGGAAAAACAACTGACTTGGAAAACAGATCCAAGAGAGACAACTTAAGAATTATTGGACTACCTGAAAGCCATGATCAGAAAAAGAACCTGGACATCATATTTCAAGAAATTATCAAGAAAAACTGCCCTGATAAACTAGAACCAGAGGGTAAAATAGAAATTAAAAGGATCTACCAATCATCTCCTGAAAGAAAGCCCCAAATGAAAACTCCTAGGAATATCACAGCCAAATCCCAGAGCTTCTAGGTCAAGGAGAAAATACTTTAAGTGCTCAGAAAGAAACAACATTGAAATATTGTGTAGCCACAGTCAGGATTACACAGGATTTAGCAACTTCTACATTAAAGGATCAGAGGCCTTGGAATATGATATTCCAAAAGGCAAAGGAGCTAGGATTACAAGCAAGAATCTCCTACCCAGTGAAACTGAGTATAGTCCTGCAGGGGGAAAAATGGATCTTTCATGAAAAAGAGGACTTTCAAGCATTCCTGATGAAAAGACCAGAGCTGAACAGAAAATTTGATTTTCAAATAAAAGACTCAAGGGAAACATAAAAAGTTAAATAGGAAAAAGAAATCATAAGGAATTTAGCAAGGTTAAACTATTTGTATTCCTACATAGGAAGATGTAACTCTTAAGAACGTTATCACTATTAAGGCAGTTAGAAAGAATATACATAGACAGAAGGCATGAGTATAAGTTAACTATGACAGAATGATATCTAAAGAAACGGGGGGGGTGAGAAAGAAGATTGCATTGGGAGAAGAGGGAAGGGAGAGGCAGAACAGGACAAATTATGTTACCTGAAGAGGTGTGAAAGAGTTATTACAGTAGAGGAAAAGATGGAGGGGTGGGGTTACAGGCAATACTTCAACCTCCCTCTCATCAGAAATGGCTCAAAGAAGGAATAACATACAATCTCAGCTAGGTATACAAATCTGTCTTACTCTATAGGGAAGTAGAAGGAGAGAGGGATAAGAGGAGTGGGGGGACTGATAGAAAGGAAGGTAGATAAAGGGAGGTGATGGTCAGAAGCAAAACACTTGTGAGGAGGGACAGGGTGAAAAGGAAGAGAAAGACATATAGACAGAGAGAGAGAGAAAGACAGAGAGACAGAAAGAGACAGAGACAGAGAGAGACAGAGACACAGAGACAGAGAGAGAAAGAAGAAAATAGGATGAAGGTAAATATAGAGCTAGTAATCATAACTTTGAATGTGAATGGGAACTCATCCTTAAAATGGAAGCAGATAGCAGAGTGGATTAAAAATCAGAATCCTATAATATATGGTTTATAAGAAGCACAATGAACCAGAGAGAAACACATGGAATAGAGTAAGGGGCTGGAGCAGAACCTAGTATGCTTCAGCTGAAGCAAAAAACACAGGCATAGCAATAATGATCTCAGACAAAGCAAAAGCAAAAACAGATCAAATTAAGCAATAGGGAAGAAATTTACATCATACTAAAAGGTACCATAAACAATGAATTAATATACATATTTTTTAGGCAATTGGGGTTAAGTGACTTGCCCGGGGTCACACAGCTAATAAGTGTCAAGTGTTTGGTCTGAGGCTGGATTTGAACTCAGGTCCTCCTGACTTCAGGGAATGAATTAATATTAATACTAAACATGTATGCACCAAATGACACATCATCCAATTTTTTAAAGAAGTTAAATGAGTTACAGTAGGAAATAGACAGTAAAACTATACTGGTGGGGGACCTCAACTTTCCCCTCTCAGAACTAGATAAATCTAACCCAAAAACAAGCAAGAAAGAAGTTAAGGAGATGAATAGAATTTTAGAAAAAGTTAGAAATGATAGGTTTCTGGAGAAAATTGAATGGGAATAGACAGGATTATAACTTTTTTCTCAGTGGTACATGGCACCTACACAAAAGCTGACCATGTATTAGGGCATAAAAATCTCACAATAAAACGCAGAAAAACAGAAATAGTAAATGCATCCATTTTAGATCATAATGCAATAAAAATTACATTCAGTAAAGGACCATGGTAAAATAGATTAAAAATTAATTGGAAACTAAGTAATCTAATCCTAAAAAAATAAATGGGTCAAAGAACAAATCATAGAAACAATCAATAATTTCATTAAAGAGAATAACAACAATGAAACAACATACCAAAATTTATGGGATGAAGCCAAAGCAGTACTTAAGGGAAAATTTATATCTTCAAATGCTTACATAAATAAACTAGAGAAAGAAGCAGATCAATGAATTGGGCATGCAACTTAAAAAAAAAAACTAGAAAAAGAACAAATTAAAAATCCCCAAACACCAAATTGGAAATTCTGAAAATCAAAGGAGAGATTAATAAAATTGAAAGCAAGAAAGACATTGAACTAATAATTAAAACTAGGAGCTAGTTTGATGGAAAAAACCCCAACAAAATAGATGAATCATTGACTAATTTGATTTAAAAAAAAAAGAAAGAATATCAAATTACCAGTATCAAAAATAAAAATGAAAAGCAATCATTAGGAGCTATTTTGCCCAATTACATGCAAATAAATCTGACAATTTAAGTGAGATGGAGGAATTTTATAAAAATATAAATGGCCAGATTAAGAGAAGAGGAAATAAAATATTTAAATAAGTCCATCTTAGAAAAAGAAATTGAACAAGCCATCCATGAACTCCTTAAGAAATAAATCCTCAGGGCCAGATGGATTCACAAGTCAATTCTAACAAATATGGTACTGATACATAGATCAGGAAGAGCAAAAGAGGAAAAAGAAAACTATAGACCAAATTCCTTAATGAATAGTGATGCAAAATTTTAAATAAAAGACAAGCAATGAAATTACAGCAATACGTCACGAGGCTCATACACTATGACCAAGCAGGATTTAAACCAGCAATTCAGAGCTGATTCAATATTAGGAAAACTATCAGCATAATCGACAATATTAGTAACAAAACCAACACATTATATTATCTTAATAGATGCAGAAAAGGTTTTGACAAAATACAATGCCCATTTCTATTAAATACACTGGAGAGCATAGGAATAAATGGAGCTTTCCTTAAACAAGAAGTAATATCTAGCTAAAACCACCAGCAAGCATTATCTCTATGGAGATAAGCTAAAAGCCTTTCCAATAAGAGCAGGGGAGAAGTGAGGCCTTTATCTGAGAAACCTGCTGTAAAAATTGTTTCCCAGTTTACTGCTTTCCTTCTAATCTTGCTTGCATTGGTTTTGTTTGTGCAAAAGCCTTTTAACTTAATATAATCCAAATTATCTACTTTACATTTCATAATGCTCTTTATCTTTTATTTGGTCATGGACCTGTAACTCACTTAACTTCTTTAAAAATTTGGATGCTATACCACTTGGTGCATATATGTTTAGTATTGATATTACTTCATTGTCTATGGTACCTTTCAGCAAGATGTAGTTTGCTTCCTTATCTCTTTTAATTAGATCTATTTTTGCTTTTGCTTTGTCTGAGATCAGGATTGTTACCCCTGCTTTTTTTTTTTTTACTTCAGCTGAAGCATAACAGATTCTGCTCTAGCCCCTTACTTTTACTCTGTGTGTGCCTCTCCGCTTTGAGTTTATTTCTTGTAAACAACGTATTGTAAGAGTCTAGTTTTTGATAAACTCTGCCGTCCACTTCCATTTTATGGGAGAGTTCATCCTATTCACATTTACAGTTATGATTAAATCTTAAAATCTGTTTTCACATGTGATTGGGAAAAAGTAAAATATTATTTAAAAAAAGAAAAAATCACAGTGGATGGAGCTCTGGACAGTCAGGAAGACCTGAGTTCAAATTTTGCCTGAACCCTAGCTGTGTGGCATTGGACACTTAGCCTCTATTTGTCCCAGTTTCCTCATCTATAAAATAGGGATAATAATAATAATATCTACCACTCATTATTCTTGTGAGCATCAAATGAGATAAAATTTGTAAAGCACTTTTGAAACCCTAAAGCACTATGCAAATGCACTGTTAATACACAGAATCATAGGATCTTACTAGGATCAGAGAGTCATTGAATATTAGAACTCAATGGGACATTATGAGGGATCTGGTTCAATCTCTTCATTCAACTTGACTCAGTCTGGTGGTCTTCCCATTATACCACATGATCTACCTAAATTACAGAGCATAACATTTTAGAACTGGGAGGCATGGGAAGTGGAGAAAACAGTGAGTTTGGAGTCAGAGACCTGCGTCTGGGGATCAGTTCTGATATTGAGACTGTGTGTGGCTTTGCTTGGGCCACAGAGCTCTGAGTGTCAGTATCTTCACTTGTAAAATTGTTCTTGTGATATCTACATTAGGGGTCAACAAACTACGGCCCAAGGACCAAATACAGCCCACTACCTATTTTTGTACAGCCAGCTGACTGGGCTCTTGCGAAGAAAGTGTTGTGTAAACTCTAGAGCTCTAAGTAAAGGTAAGCTACATGGTCACTGAGTCTAGCTCCTATTTTGTAAGTGAGGAAACAGAGAGAAAGAAATGGGGTTAACCAACGAGTCCATGACAACACCAGGACTCCAATTCAGGTCTTCTCCTAGCCAAGTCAAGTCAACAATCTGCTACTCTATGTGAGGAACTGTGCAAAGTGCTGAGGATACAAAGGCCAAAACAATGCCTGCTCTCAAAGAGCTTATAGTCGAATTGGGGGGACAACCTGCAAACAACCATGTACGACCAGGCTAGTGAGTGACAGGACAAATTGGATGTATTTCAGAGGGAAGGCAATAAGGTTGAGAAGCACTGGAAATGGCTTCTTATAGAAGGTAGGACTTTAGCTGAGACTTGAAGGAAGCCAGGGAAGCTAGGATACCCAATAAATTGCTTGTCACATCACACTCCAAAAATGATCTAACACCACCTACATTTAACAGATTTAATGTTTTCTGGTCCATGCTGGGTCAAGTATTGAAAGGTACTGAACCTTTCAGTGCCCCAGAAACTAATGCTACAAATCACAGAGCAGGAGCCAAAGTACATTGGTAGAGGGGGCTTTCTCACTGGGAGTTCCCTAGACCAATGCTGGGGGGAGGAGGTCTTTCAAATGGTTGTATTTTTTTCCTGCATTAAACCAAATATATTCATTGCCAAATATCATGTCAGAGTAGATGGCTTGGTGTAGTGGAAAGAGATCTGGACCTGAAATCAGCAAAGACTAGGATTCAAATCCATAGCTGAATTTTATGACTTTGTTCACGTCACAGCCCCTCTCTAAGGGAGATTTCCTCGTCTGTAAAATGGGGATGATAATATTCCCACCATCTACCCCACAGGGTTATTGGGATCAGTGAGATAATGTATGTAAAGTCAACAGTGAGCTAGATCTTCCTCTTTGCTGATCTTCTGAGATGTAACAACCAACCCTCAAAAGCACCCTCCCATCCTCTTCCAGGCAAGAGACAATAATCTGTCCTCAAACCCTCTAGCCCAAGCGAATCTTTTTCTTGTATTATTTGTTGAGAGGTGCTCCAATATATGGGGGAGAGAGGAATTGGTCCTTGACTAATCCTTAGTGTAGGATGCAATCACATAAAGTAGGAGGGTGTTGAGCTAAATATAAAAAGGTATGTATACCTTGTGTGGCTTTAAAGTTAGAGAAAGGGAAGGGCAGCTGCCATTGGTTAACTGAACATTGGTCACACGTTTTGTAGCCCTTAAAAAGAGCTATGGGGGCAGCTAGGTGGCGTAGTGGATAGAGCACTGGCCCTGGAGTCAGGAGGACCTCAGTTCAAGTCCAGCCTCAGACACATAACACTTATTAGCTGTGTCACTTTGGTCAAGTCACTTAACCCCAATTGCCTTACCCCCCCCCCCAAAAAAAAAGCATGTGATTCTGATTAGGAGAGAAAGGACACTGGGGCCCTATAGTACTAGAGGCATGAACTATGGTGGCCACAAATATTCTTGTCCCCACACGTATGCCTCATCACTATTAGAGTCTACTGATGCTGTGAGTACTTGTGTGAAGCTGTGCCCCAGATTTATGGAGGATGAATTTTTTGTAGCTACTATTCTTAGTATTCCATTTTAGCGCCTTTGCTTTGAGCTAACTTTATCTACTGTCTGATTATTAAAGGTAAGTCCGCTGGTAAGGGCTCCAAAGCTGTAGCTTTAAGAACTAGGACTCACAGAGCATCTTTAAACTTGAGAATAGTAGCACCACTGGGGATCCAACCTGCCAACTGTGAATGGTGAGTTGAAGAGATACACCAAAGGGTGTGTTACGTGTATTTATCTGCCATTCATATGGAATTCTACTCTTGGGATCACAGATTTAGATCTTGAAGGGGCAGTAAGGGTCATTTAGTCTAACCCCCTCATTTTACAGATGAGAAATTGGAGACTCTTCTTAAAGTCTTTAAAGTCAAAATCTTTTTGCTCAGCCCCTAGCTGGACTTTTCCTATAGAATCAAGGTAAAAAACAAAATACCTGTAACAAATAAACATTTACTGAATTTACTAAACTGAACTGAATTCCAGGGTAAAAAATGTGGTATCAAGTGCTGTGAACTTGGAGTCAGGAGACCTGGATTTGACTTGGTTTTGCTCCCTTCTTGCTCTGTGATCTTGGGCAACCTCTCTCTAGGCCTCAGTTTCCTCATCTATAAAGTGAAGAAATTGGACTACATGATCTCTAAGTTCCCTTCTAACTTTGACTTTCTATGAGATGAATTGAATAGTGCAAGAACCTGTGATGTGTAAACATCAAAGAAAACTGCCAGGTGTTCCCCAGGAATTGGCCACGATGAACCTGGTGAAGTGAACTCGCTGTGCAGATTTTTCAGCTTGAGTTAAATAAAAAATCAGAGCTCAGAAGACTTTTTTCAAAGCTATCAGCAAGGCTTAGTCATTATGTTTGCACCAGTATCCCATCACCCACTTACTAGGATTTCATTTTCATTTACATCAGAATTTCTGCTTTGGGCCCTCACTCTCCTGATTGGTGATAGCCTCTCCAAGGAGACTTGGGAAAACCCCAGCCATATTTCACTTCATTTCCCTTCTTTTCTGCCACTGTCTTTACAACAGCAGGTTTCAAAGTACGTTCCAGGACCCCTGGGAATCCCAAGGCCCTTTTATGGGATCTGTGAAGTCAAAACTATACTAAGAGGCTCTAATGTCTAATATGGCAAATATCGACAGAGAGCAGGTAGGTGGCACAATAAATAGAGTGCAGGGCCTAGAGCCAGGAAAACCTGAGTACATCTGGGCTGAGACACTTATTAGCTGTGTTACCCTGGACAAGTCATGTGACACTGTTGCCTCAGTTCCCTCATCTGTAAAATGAGCAGGAGAAGAAAATGGCAAACCACTCCAATATCTTTGCCAAGAAAACCCCAAATGGGGTCATGAAGAGTTGGAAGTGACTGAAACAACTGAACAAACAACAAAATATCAATAGACATAACCCCCATAAATGAAAGTTCTTTGGGGGAATTCTCAATAATTTATTAGAGCATAAAAGGGTATTGAGACTATAAAGTTTGAGAACTCTCTGCTCCTGTGACATTCTCACCAACCATATTAATTCACATCTTCCCTTCTTTTTCCCACTCCAGTCTTAGAACCTTGAAGCATAATCAAATAAAATCTACTGTTCTTGGTTGGCATGAGTCAGTCTATTCCTTCTTTGGTCCTACTCTTTATTCCCTTAACTCTCAGGAAAAGAAGTTCTTCCCTGGTTACCAGCCCCCTATATATGTTGTATTCCTCTTTCAGCTCTTTGAGGACAAGGAAGATCTTTGCCATTGGATTTATATTCCCAGTGGTTAGCACAGTGCTCTAAGTGCTCAATATCTTCTTTTTCATTCATTCATCTGTTTGTGAAATGTTCTTCATCTTTAAAGCGCAAACCAAGGATTTTTCAATTACTTATTTACTGTGATGGGAGAAATCAAACTATATAATTTGTCCCCTCAACCCTACCTAAGGCAAAACCTTGTCTATGTCCAAATTATCTAGGTTAGCTATCTACAATGATCCAATTAGGCAAATGACTGTCAAAACGGTTTAATTTTGCTTAAGCAATAGAATCACATAATATCATAGTTAAAGCTTTGAAAGGGACCATAGAGACCTTAGAATGTTGAGAGTTGAAGGGACTTAGAACTTGGAATGTGAAATGTCAGACTAGGAAGGGAGTCTAGGGAAAAGGTGGTGGTGGTGTTTTTTAAATAAGAAACATTCTCCCATGAGGTCTGTATGATTCCCCAGCAAATATATGATTACCATGGACTGGAATGGGGGTTCTTGTGTTACCAGATTTTTCCTCCTCAGGCAAAACAGATAATAGAATATCTGTATTCCACAACGTATTGCCATTGGAAGTAATAAAGCCAGATCAGCTGTCATTGAAATGTATGAATTTTCCAAACCTTTGATGGCTTTCCACCCAACTACTAGCTCACAGACTTGGCCAACTTGCAAAGGGTCCTTTCTGGGCATCATTAGCATTTGGCACATAGCGAACGCTGGGAATTCATACATTTCTGGGATGTACTTCCTTGTGCGGTGACTGGAATTCTGTAATTACTCTCATGGACTTCGATCTTAAGTGCACTGTGGCTCACATACTCATCTTGGTAGCTGTTTCAGCAGCACTACAATTTTATCCTCAAGCAATCCATGCCATGGGAAAATACTTTGCTGGCTATGATATGACCCACCAAGCAATGGACTGCTTCAAATCCTACGCTCCTGTGTTTAGTCTCTTCCAAAGTCCTCCCTTTTCTCCACGTCCCAGTGATGGTGAACCTGACTGCTCAGCCGTCCCTCTCTCAACAACCTCAATTCTAATCATTAAGCTAAGCCACTGTCATCTGTACAGTCCCAGCTGTAGATGTTAGTGGACTAAAAGCCCAAGATGAGTATGACACGGCAGCTAAAAAACCTTAACCTTGGCTTGCATTGGTAGCAAGGTAAGTGTTATCTCCTTTTCCACTGTTCCACATGGAGAGATGGCCCTTCTCCCTGCCAAGGCAAATCCCTCTACAGGTACAAGTGATTCGATCCTGTCCCATCTTTTCCATCAGATTCTTGCGGTTCAGTCATTTCCATTGTATCCAACTCTCTGTGATCCCATTTGGGGTTTTCTTGGCAAAGATACTGGAGTGGTTTGCTGTTTCTTCTCCAGCTCATTTTACAGATAAGGAAACTGAGGCAAACAGGATTAAGTGACTTGCCCAGGATCACACAGCTAGTAAGGCTGAGGCTGGATTTGATCTCACATCTTCCTGACTCCAGGCCAAGTGCTCTACCCACTGCACCAACAATAACAACAAACAGTTTAGCATAGTGCTTGGCACATAGTAGGAGCTTAATAAATGCTTATTGACTGACTGATAGACTAAGTGTCAGATCCAGGAAGTGAGTTCCGATGCTCTAAGTCTAACATTAGTAGTTTTTCTACACTCTTGCAGCAACCATCTCTATGAGGATCCCTAAGATGAGAAAGAATTAAGGACTAGGGCAGAAGGCTATAACCATGTCGAGAAAGAGTATTTTCAGGCTCAATTGGAATGAACTTGTACCAGGTGCCTCACAAGGGTGTTGTCAGAAAAATGCTTTGTAAAACCACAAAGTATACCAGAAAAGTGAGCTATCATCATCATTATTATTATTGCTACCAGGTTGCACATGTCACATTTCAACGTCAAGACAGAAGTGATAGCTGCACTTAGGAATTTGAAAAGCCTGAAGTTTTTTTTACTTGGGAATGTCAATTCTTAATAAGCAAGGGGCCCCAATCCCCAGATGACTCTGGGTGTGCTGGGAGCTCTTTGCCAATGTGAATAGGTAATTATGGATTGACTGGTTTCATTCTCCTGCCAAAATACATTTTCCAGGCCCCATGTTGTTGGGTCTTGTCTTCTCTTTCTTGCAGGATTTGCTTTATTATTATTATTATTATTATTATTATTATTATTATTATTATTATTGTTATTATCATCATCATCTGACCCATTGACTTCTCACCTAACCTTCCTTAGCCTCAAATAATTGGAAGCTGAAAGTCTAATCTTCTGTAGCTGCCTTCTCTCCAGCTTTCTAAGATTTCAGAACAACATAAGGAAGAACTTCCTCATGATTAGAGCTGTCCAGCAGTAGTCCAGTATGATTCAGCTCCTATCACTGGAGGTGTTCAATCAGAGACTAGATGACAACTTATAAGACATGTAGTGGAGGCTCATCATTTGGGCATGTGTTGAACTGTATCAGTCAATGAACATTTATTAAGTGCTTATTATGTTCCAGGTATTATGCTAAGTACTGGGGATACCAAGAAAAGCAAAAGCAATTCTCGTCCTCCAAGAGCTTACATTCTAAAGAGAGAGATGACATATATAGATCAGAACATAAAAGGTAACTTCAGAGTGGATGGAAGGTGGCCTTAGAATGGATGATGCTACTAGCAGGAGAGGAGTAGATTCCTCCCCCCTGTTAGCCCTGAAATTCCAGGTGGAGGTAAAATTCTTTCCTGATGACCATTCCCAATGCATGTGCAGGTCATTCCAAGGTCTTGGATGCTGAAAGTTGTTCAGCTTAGTTTGAGTGAGCACTGTAAGTATAAGACTTGAATGGGAGGTCCTGAATAAAGAATGGTATTGAAGCGAAGGCAGTAGAGAGTGAGTGGTAAGGAGGAATACCGTAGGGGAGGCCAAACCACCTTCTGGCTTCCTCAGCAATAGAAACTCAGCCCACAGCTGAACCCTCTTGCTTCTTACAATGACAGGGGGAGGAGTGGTGCTCAGGAAGCTTCACCCTTTACTGTTCTAATGCACTGAATTGATCCAAGTGTGAATTTTGCATTGCTGACTTAGAGTCAGAACTCAGCCTCAGAAGCCTGACTTGTATGCAAGTTAATGAGCAATGGAGAGGAGATAAGGTCCACCCACAGGATAGGAATCATAGAATCATGGAATTTTTTTTTAAGAGCTGGACAGAACATTTAGAACATATGATACTAAGACTGGAGAGTCCTTTAGAACACAGAATGTTAGACCCTTTAAAACATAGAATCCCAGCTGAAAGGGACCTTAGGACATTCCAGAATGTCAGATCTAGGAAGGCTATTAGAACATGGAATGTCAGAGCTGGCAGGGTTCTTAGAACAGGATGCTTGAACTAGCAGAAACTTTATAACATGGAATATCAGAGCTGGAAGGGAACATAGAACACAGAATGTCAAAGTTAGAAAAGGCTTAAAGTTAGAACAGCGAATGTCAGAACTATACGGGGCTTTACAAATGAAGCTAGTCCAACAAACTCCATTTACAGAAAAGAAAACCTGATGACCATGAGTATCCTTTCAAAGTTCTGCTCTGGGCCTTCTCTTCCCATTCTATACTATTTCACTTGGTGATCTCATCAGCTTCTGTGGATACATTATTATCTCCATGATGATGATGATCATGTCTACTTATTCAGTCCTAGACTCTCTACTGACCTCTAATCTTACATCTCCAATTGCCCCTCTGGCATTCCAAACTGGATGTCTAGTAGACATCTCAAACTCAGCAAGTCCAAAACAGAACCAATTATCTTTCCCTCTTTACTCTTCCACCATATTCTTCCCCCTTCCAAACTTCCCCATTATTGTCAAGGGCACTACCATCTTCCTAGTCTCCCAGGGTGATGACCTAGGTGTCATCCTTAACTCCTCACTATCACTCCCCTCCCATATCCACTCTATTGCCAAGGCCTGTTGATTATACCTTTGTAACATTTCTCAAATATGTCTCCTTCTCTCCTCTTATATTGCCACTACCATGCAAGGGTGCATCATTTCATGCCTGGACTATGGAATAACCTGTTGGTTGGTCTGTCTTTCCCAATCACCCTTAATTCCAGCATCTTCCCTCATATGTAATTTCCTATTTATCCTGTTGAGAGCTCATTTGTACGTATTTGCTTGCTTGTTTTTCCCCCCATTAGATTGTGAGCTTTTCAAGGTCAGGGACCATGTTTTGCCTTTCTTTGTATATACTCCATACTTGGCACATGGTAGGTGCTTAATAAATACTTATTGAGTGACTGATTGACTGACCCAAAAGTGGGAGTGAGGTATTCTCTCTCTTTAAAGCCCTTTGCTGTCTTGGATGCCTTATTCTGGATACTTCATAATTTATCATTGTCCTTCAAAGGTGATATCCAGAACTGAATACGGTATGTTCCACATATATTATTATGAGGTCAAATCACAGAAGGACTATTACCTCCTTTGTGGACATTGTGATTATATTAACGTAGCCCAACATCACATTAGCTTTTCTGATGGCCATATCATGTTGTTGATTCACACTGAGTCTGTTCAGTTGTGTTGACTCTTTGTGGCTCCATTTGGGGTTTTCTTGGAAGAGATACTGGAATGATTCACCATTTCCTTCTCTAGCTCATTTTACAGATGAGCAAACTGAGGCAAACAGGGTTAAATGACTTGCCCAGGGTCACGCAGCTAGTAAGTGTCTGAGGCCAGATTTGAAATGAGGATGATGAGTCTTCCTGATTCCAGGCCTGGCACTCTAGCCACTGTGTCACCTAACTGCCCCTCTCGAATCTAAAGTCCATTGAAACCCCCAATCCACTTCAGATAACTTATCAATTAGCCTTGCCTCCCATATCTTATACTTGTGAAATTGATTATTTGAACCCAAATGTTAAGACTTTGCATTTATTAAAATTTAAATCTAATCTCATTTGATTGGACCCAAGATTCCTGTCTGTTGAGGCTTTTTGGAAAGGTAGGTCTGAGTCATTTTGTGAAGGGTCTCGAACATTAGGCCCTTAACAATTTTGACTCTATACTGTAGATCAGGGGGAGCCATTGAAAAATGTTGAACAGAGGAGCGATGTGATCCAAATTGCTTATTTGGAAGATTAACATGGTTGTTGGTACAGGGTAGTTTGAAGGGTTAGTTAGACATGAGGCAAGGAAATTGGTTAGGAGACTGTTGCAGTAGTCTAGGTGAGAGAGGTCAAGGGTGGATACTGTCTGGATTCCATAGAAAAGAAAGTGGGTTAACAGCAGCAAAGAGAGTGCCCGAGGCTAGCTAGCAAGCTTAGCAGGGCTGAAAATTCACTTGCATCTCTGAGGCCAGCAAATGCCACCAACAGATTATTCTTTTCTTCAGCTTCTTGCTGGCGTAGAATGTTGTTGCTTGGACTCCAGCCGTCGCTTCCCCTAGTTCAGCTCTTGGCTTTGGCCCTGCTTCTACATCCGATCCTGACACCTGGCCATGGCCCTTCAGCTCCTCAGCTTCTCTGGCTGGTCCTTGACCGTATCTTGTCTGCACTGTATTCTCAACGTTCAGGTCCACTGGATCTTCTTGCTCAATTCCTTCTTGGCTTCCTAAACCAGGGAGGGTTCAATCAGTGCCACGGACTCAGGTCTAGCCCTTGCCAAGTTGAGATGACAGATGGCCCCTATTCTCCTGGAGTTTTTCCTGCTCCTTGAGATAGGAGTCTGACATACAAAGGCAAATACAAATCTCAATATTATATGAGAGATGCACCTGAGGGGTACAAATATAGTGCTGTGTGAGGTCTGAAGAGAACGCTTTTATCATCTAGGGTGAGTTCCTGGAAGAGCTTTTGAGTTGGGTTTCAAAAGATGGAGAAGAATGCAGCAAGCAGAGTTGGGAAGGGAGGACATAGTAGGCATGGGGAATAGGGTGATCAAAGGTGCAGAGGCAGGAAGGCACGGGGAGTGTCTGGGGAGCAACGAATATACAGAATCTATAATGACTTGAGTTTATCAGTGGCAACAAGGTGCTCTCTTATTATCTTTTGACTTATCTTGGGTATCAGTTCCCTACTAGCTGTTTTTATTCTGTCCTTTCCAGTTCAAAGGTCCTTCTCCCTGACAAAGAAAGCAGAAACAAAATAATAATTAAATAGCTCTGCTCTCCCTCTGTTGTCAGTTATCATATTATGTCATCCACCCCCCAGTCTTATCCCTTCTTTTATCTTCTTGTTCCCCTGATATAGCCAACCCTTGCTCCCCTCCCCAATTTTGTTGTTCTTCATTTTCCTGATCTCACTCATGCTGAGCTTTAGCTCTCCTGATTCTATTCTTACAGCATTGTGCTGTGCTTTTGTACTCACCCTAAATTATCTTCCCTTGATTCCATTTTCTGTATACATCTGGGGTGAGTTTTCTGTGTGTCAATACTTCTTGTTTTTCTTTTTCCTCAACAGTGATTGCCTTTGTGTTTCTGGAGTGTCATTCTTGAAAGATTCTCATCTCTCCTCATCTGACTTCCCCTGAATGATTTTCATCCCACCTGTCCTTGCTCTGAACCTTTTAAAATCTGCTTCACCAAGATCTAGGGTACATGTTCAATTATGCTCAACTTTCTTCTCTTTCTCCAATGTAAACTCCAGGGGGGAGTGGTTGCTTCCCTCAAAGTTTCCTGTCTTTTCCACTCCTTGGCAACTAGTTCATAAGATCACAAATACAGAGCTGAAAGGAACCTCAAGAGACCATCTGGTCCAACCCCCTGATTTTACAGATGAGGTCCAGGGAAGGCAAATGACTTGTCCAAAGTCACACAGGTAGTAAGTAAGTAACAGTGATAGATTCAAACCCAGGTCCTTTGGCTACAGAACCAATGATCTTTCCATTGTTCTATGCTGTTGCTGGTGGAGAGAATCAGATCCAGAAGAGAATTTCTTTGCCTTTTGAAATGAAGTCATGGTTAAGGAAAGTTAGGAAGTCAGCTGCTTGGCTTTATGGCAGTAAGAGAGAGTTCTAGCAGATGTCTGGATCGTTAAAGTTCTTCGTTGCTATAATATCTAGAGCATATCCCATGGTCAGTGACATCACCAATGACATTTGAGAATGAAGGATGAACAGCAAGAACAGAGCACATACCGAGACCTTGAATTTATATCATATTATAACTAGTTGAACAAACTGGGGACATTTAGCCTGAGATGGCTCAAGGTAGGGGGTGTGAACTGCCTTTTAGACACCTTGAACTGGATGCGCCATAGACATCTTAAACGCGATATGTCTGAAACTGAACTCATTGTCCTCCTCACTCCCACTCCAACTCTCAGTCTTCCTAATTTCCTGGTACCGTTAAGGGCCCTGTAGATGACACAACATGAAAACCGACAACAGGGGGAAAGCAGAGCTACTTAATTATTATTTTGTTTCTGCTCTCTTTGTCAGGGACAATGACTCTTGAACTGGAAAAGACAGTCAGCCAGTCTTGAAACCTGGCTGTCATCCTCAACACCTCACCCTCTCTCAAACCCCTCCCCCCCATCTAATCAAACCTCAAGTCTTGTTGTTTCCTAACATCTCTGATATGCTCCTCTTCTCTGACACTGCCACCACTCTAGTTCAGGCCCTCATCACCCCAAGCCTGGAAGTTGGTTTCCTTGTCTCAAGTGATCCAGATATCTGCTAGATACCTATCCTCCTCTGAGCTGTTATACTGATATTCTTAAAGAGCAGGATTGACATCACTTCCCTATACAGTAAAATACAGTAGTCCCGTATCACCTCTAGAATCAAATATAAAATTCCCTAGCATTCAAAGCCCTTACACAACCTGGCCCTTTCCTACCTTTCCAATCTTCTTACACCTTAATCCCTTCCATATACTCTGATCCAGAGACACTCACCTCCTTATTGCTCCTCAAATAAGACACTCCTCCCAACTCTGTGCTTATTCACTGGCTTTTCCCCATTCCTAAAATTCTCTCCACATTTTTTCTACTGGTTTCCTTCTGTAAGAAACCTCTTCCCCTCAATATTAATGCTTTCTTTTTGGAATTAGTCTCCTGGAAGGCCCCCCACTCCGATCTATTCTGTTTCTGTCTTGTTTGTACAAGGTTGTTTGCATGTTGCCTCAACCACTAGATTGGAAGCCCCTTGAGAGCAGGGATGGATTTTTGCCTTTCTTTGGATCCCCAGAGCTTAGCCCAGTGCCTGGCACATTATAGGTGCTTGATAAATGGTTGTTTACTGACTGATAAATGTCTTCAAGTACTTGCAAGTTTGCCATGTGGAAAGGCAAGAGCTGTACTTGGCCTCAGAGGGCAAGACTAAGGAGGAATAGGTCGCAAAGAGTTAGGTCTAGGATTGATGTAAGAAAAAACTTCCCAACAATTGGAGCCAGCCCCAAATGGGATGGGCTACCTTGGAATGGAGGAGGCTGACCCTCCCTCATCTTCAGGGAAAGGATGGATGACCACTTGGGGGTATTGCACTTGGAATTCCTCTTCCAGTATAGGCTGGACTAGGTAACTGTTCAGGTTCCTTGTAAGGCTGGAATTCTGTGATTCTGAGTTGTCCGGTTTCCCCACCCCTGGCCTTGATGATAGTCTTTGCTAGGGGCATGCAGTGGCCTCCAGAGCCCCAGAGAGCCACGGATCTGGTCTAGAAGGAATGGCAATGGGCCAATCACCTCAAGATAGGAGAGGACTTCACCCGCCAAGAAGATTCTTTACATGTGGATTACTTACTACTGCATGGAGTAATAGGAGATAAGGCTAGAAACAAAGGGTAGGGCCTTAAAGAACGAGCAGAGGAGTTTGGACTTTATTCTGTAGACAATAGGGAGCCACTGAAGATGTGGGAACCAAAGTAAAGACGTAAAAGACTGACTGCATGGGAGTCACAGATGAATCCAAGGTTTCTACCCTGGGTGACTATGAGGATGGCGCCACCATTAAATTAACATCTACATTGAAAAAAACCCCAAACTCCTTACTCTTCAAATTCTTTGATAGCCTCACCTGATTCCTCCAGGATCTTGGACTGGTTGGCATCTGATAAACATGGTTGAAGTAGAAAAGATAGCTCTGGTTTTATGATTTAAACATCACCTCCGATGCCCATCAGTTGGGAATGGCTAAATGAGCTGTGGTATATGATTATCATGGAATATTATTGTGTTGTAAGAAATGGCGAGCAAGATCATTTCAGAAAAACATGGGGAGACTTAAATGAACTGATACAAAGTGAAGCAAACAGAACCAGGAGAATGTTGTACACAGTAACAGCAACACTGTGTGATGAAGCATACTATCTGCCTCCAGAGAAAGAACTGACATTGTCTGAATGTAGACTGAAGCACACTATTTTTCACTTGTTCTTTCATTCTTTTTTTTTTTTAAATTTCAGTCTTCTCTTACAAAATGACTAATATGGAAATGTTTTACGTGACTGTATATGCATAACCTGTATCTGATTGCTTACCATCTCAGGGAGGGAGGAGGTGAGGGAGAGAGGGAGGCATAAAATTTGGAATTCAAAATTAAAAAAATCCCCAAATGATAAAAAATTGTTTTAACATGTAATTGGGGGAAAAGAAAAGATTATTTAAAAAAAAACCCATCTCTGACCCTGAACCATATCCCACCCTAGCATTGCTTCATATTTAGTTTTCCTCTAGTCTAGTTTTTGTCCTGGCCATTGGAGTTCAATTCACATGAAGGGAGGATACCAGGCATGGAAGGAACCTTAGAGATCATCAAGTTGGAGCCTGTGATTTTACAAAGGAGGGAACTGAACCCTACTCAATCCTCAATCAGTTTTTATTCAGCATTTGTTAAATACCTATTATGGGCCAGGGACAAAGTGCCAAGAGCTAGGGACACAAAGAAAAGCAAAAGATGGTCTCTTCTTTCAAGGAGTCTAATGGGAAGTACCTCGGCTGGGGTTAACCATGCTGTAAGAAGTAGGATTGATATCAAAGCTCAGGTTTCCCTGCCACACCCCATGTCACTTCCTGAGGCCATGTAGCCTTCATTGTTAATGAGAAGAGGATGGCTAGAAATCATGTAACCAGCACACTGTACTCTGAGCACTCCTCTCATGAATTACCCTGGGTGCCATGTGTCCACGTGGGTTTGCCTGAAAGTGCTGCATCTACTGAAGGGCATTTGAATTTTAAAGAGGATGTCATCTGCAGGAATGAAATTACTGAATCGCCAAATGCCATCAACCGTGGAAAAAGAGGGATGGGGTTTTTATGGACACTAATCGCTTGTCACAATAAAGCAAAACGTATCTTAAAACTCATCTTTATTGGCAGTACGTCAGAGAATTTCAGTTCTGACTGAGGGCATAGCTCACAGCTATGGTAGTGGTTTTTTTGATTATAAAAAAAAGACACCACAAAACAGACAGGTATACATATACATATATGTGTGTGTGTGTTTTTTTCTAGTATAAAGTCTATTATAAAGACCACTGGATTTGAATATAGGCAATCTGGGTTCAAATCCTGGCTCTGACATTTACTACCTGTGACATTGAACCAGTCACTTCTCCTGAGCTCACTTGTGAAATGGGATAATATTTGTACTACCTACTTCATAGCATTGTTGTGAAGACTGAGTGAGATGATAGATAGATAGATGATAGAAAGAAAGATAGATAGACAGAGTGCTTATTAAGCATTTACTATGGGACAGGCTCTCCCAGGTGCTGGGATAGAAATACTACAAAGCAAGACAGTCTCTGCCCTCAAGAAACTTACATTCTAATGGGGGTAAAATAGCACATAAAGGGAAGCTAGAAAGAGTGCGTGTGGGAATATGGCATAGTTCGGAAATAGTGGCCAGCAAGTGACCTGGAGTCCTGGTTCTGGGCTAGAGGAGACAGAAAAGGACAAGTATCAGAACCTAAGGCAGTCCCAGGGGCAAAATCCAGGGTTATGGTATGAGGGAGATGAATACGATGGCCAGAATATATTTAAAATGCTTACAGAAATATAAGACTACAGATTATAAAGCACTATGGAATACAAGCCATTATTATTATAGTATAAAGAGTATAAAGAGTATGGATTTAGTGGCAAGAGACTGGGTTTGAATCTTAACTCAGGTACTTCTTGGTTATATGACCTTGGGCTATATGACCTAGAATCATAGAATTTAGAGCAGAAACCCTACCTTATACTACAGATGAATAAACTGAAACCTAAAGAAATTTAAATGGATTGCCCAGAGCTACTATGTCTCAAAGCTGGGATTCATACCCACATTTATTAGCTCTGAATTCAATGCTCTTTCCACTATGTCCATTGGGTCTCACTTTCCTCATCTATATAATGGGGTTAATAATATAATACTTACTTCTGATCCAATGATACAGATGCAAAAAGACCCAAGGAAAATAACACTAATAAAACATTAAAATCACAGAAGAAAAAAATTCTGAAGGGAACACAAAAAAGGTAACTTGTTATGATCTTGTTAAAAACAAACACATATAATAGAAGTTGACAGTTTCAGATATGCAGTCCTTTTTGTTGTTCTTTTCATAGTGGAATATTTGTATTTGTTGATGATTTGGTTCATAATAAAAATACAAATAAAAAATAAAAAAGCAAAAATTTATTGGGAGAGGAGAGTTGTATAAACTTCAGAGTGCTACAGAAATGTGTTGTTATTTTATTATCTCTCTTAGCGTGAAGCTCTGCAAATAGTAGGTGCTTAATGCTTCCTGAATGGATGAATGAATGAAAGGTGTGACTCTGATTTCACATCAGGTCGATCTCTGACAAGGAATTAAAGGAATCCCATGTATTGTTTCTAGGTATCATAGTGGATAGAGTGCTGGACTTGGAATCAGCAATACCTGCATTTGAATACTGCTCAGGCATTAACTAGCCATGGAACCTCTGTCTGCCTCAGTTTACTCAACTGTAAAATGGTGATGAGGATAAATAAGATAATATTTGCAATGTGATTTTGAAATCTTCAAGTGCAATATAGATGCCAGCTCATATTATAATTGTTGACAGCTTTATAACAGCCCTATTGAAGGCACCAACCTCTCCAGCATGGGGTTTACTTGCAAGTCAGTACAATTGATGGTTGGCTGGTCCCATGTGTCTTTGTGGGCATGTTCAAATTTGCCTCATGCCAGGAAACTTTCTCTAGTTTGGCAGCAGGACAACTTACCAGGTTATTTTCCTGCCAATAGGTCACAATAGAAGGGAGAAATAGACATGTAATCACTGGACCACAACATGTTTTAACTTGAAGAGAAAACTTAACAGATTTTCTAGTCCAATAGCCTTATTTGCCAGTAGAGGAACCCAACCTGAGGTTCAGAAAAAGGTGATGACTTGCCCAAAATCACGTAGTGAATTAGTGGGTGAGCCTAAGGGCTTTCAAGGGATTTCGGGAAGAGAAAGAAATAATCATTTAGGTAGTATTTACTATGCACCAGGATGTAAGTGCTCTTTACAAATGTTATCTCAATTGATCCTCAGAACAAACCTTTGAAATAGGTGTGATTATTATTCCTATTTTACAGTTGAAGAATCTGAGGCAAACAAAAATTCAGTGACTTGCCCAGGGTCACAAGTAAGTGCTTGAGTCTGAATATGAATTCAGGTCTTGCTGACTCCAGGTCCAGCAGTCTAGCCACTGTGTCACCAACTGCTTCTGGAAGGGACCTTAGAGGTTATTTAGAACAACCCCCTCTTTTTACAGATGAGAAAATGGAGACCCAGAGTGGTTAGGTGATTTGCAGGAAGTCACAGAGGTTCTTATCAGCAGGACCTCGATCTGAAAACAGGCTTTCTCACCCCAAATCCAGTTCTCTTTTTCTCACACCATGTTAACCTAGTCCCAGGTCTTCCAAATTCCTATTCAATGATCTTTCCATTTCCCAACATCCCTCATTTTCTCTTCTTCCTTCCCCTAAATGTGTGACCATTTGAAATACCCAAGATTTCATTAATTTCTGAGTCCTCAGTTTTCAAAGTCTCCCTAAAAAGGAGCAGGGAAATGCTTGTTTTATTCTGTAAATTAAAAATAATTTTTTTAAAAGGGACCAGTAGTAGCTAGGTGGCATAGTGGATAGAGCACCAGCCCTAGAGTCAGGAGAACCTGAGCTCAAATCTGGCCTGAGGCACTTACCAGCTGTGTGACTCTGGTCAAGTCACTTAACTCCAATTATCTAAAAAAAAAAAGAAGCCCCAGTGTTCTGGGGACCATCATGGGACCTCCTTTTGTAGCTTTCCTCATACTAGAAGAATAGACCTTTTCTCTGAAAACATTAACTATACCTCAGGAGAAACTTATTATACTAATTAATGACTAGACTTTTAAAAAATAAATTATTTTTAGTTTTCAAAATTGACTTCCATAAGCTTTGGAGTTTTAAAATTTTCTCAGCCTCCCTCCCCAAGACGGTGTACAATCTGATATAGGATCTACACATACATTCCTATTAAACATATTTTCACATTAGTCATGTTGTAAAGAAGGATTAGAACCAAATAGGAGGAACCACGAGAAAGAAGAAATAAAACAAAACAGAAAAAAAAGAGCAAATAGTATGCTTCGATCTGCATTCAGACTCCATAGTTCTTTCTCTGGATGTGGATAGCATTTTCCATCTTGAGACTTTTGGAGATGTCTTAGATCCCTGCAGTACTGAGAAGAGCTAAGTCTATCAAAGTTAATGACTAGACTTTTTTTTAGAAGGATGCAGTGATAATATTGGAAACCATCAGTTCCAGAGGCAGCAGGTATTGTAGCTGGAGGAGAAAGTTCATGCTCAGTATTTGGGGACTCTGGATTGACGAGTTCTTACATCCCATTCCACCTACTTGTTGGAGATTTCCATGGGTTTTTAGAAGAGTGAGACCCCACTGGCTATTGATCAATTTCTATCCATCCAGAGCCTATGTGGTACAATAGAAAGAACACCATCCTGGAACTCTAAAGAACTTTGTTTGGATCCCAACTTGGCAACTTTTTACCCAGAGGATCTAAGGCAAATCAATCCCTATATCCTCTGTGCCACTGCCAGACTGATCAGTTGCTTCCTAACCACGCCCTAAACTCTCCTGTGTCCTAATCTATAAAATGAAAAATCTGTAAAAATAAAATCTGACTAGATGATCTCTCTGGTTCCTAACCAGTCAAAATCCTATATCTATGAGAAAGTGGCATTTATTCAGCCTCAGGGATTTTCTCATTGTAAATGATGATAGCTGATAGTTCTGTAGTGTTATAAGATTTACAAGGCACATTATCTTCATTTGCTTGGTTTTATCCCTGGAGAGATAGGAAGTACAAAGATTATTATGTCCATTCTGTTGATAAACAAAGTATGACTGAGGAAAGGAAGTGATTTGCCCAAGGTTGTGGAGCTAGTAAGCAAATACAATACAATCCTTTTATCACTGCATCTCAATTCAAATCAACAAATATTGACATCCCTCTTATGTGCCAGGCATCGTTAACACACTAGGCTACAAGCATCCTTTTTAGCCCTAAAAACAAAGCAATTTGCTCTCAAAGAGCTTATATTCTTTTGGGCGAGTAGAGAAGCTACAATATGTCTATAGCTCTAGAAATACAAAATAATTTTAAGAGGGCACTGTTGTGGGTGAGGGCACCATGAGGCAAGGCACCACATAGGCAATGGTACTATACTGAAGGTAGCTGGAGAGTCTCCTAGTACTAGTCTGAGCCTGATCAAAGTAATAAGAAGTGAGTGGTATGCTAACGGATCATAGGTTTTCTATCAGTGTCAAATGAGCCAACCACAACCAGACATGAGAAGGTGTCATGTGGTTCCTAAGGCGGGAAAAGGTCTCCCTCCCACTCTAAACACTCCTGCCCCTCACTCCATTTAAGAGTCTGTTGTAACAACCACTTTGTGCAATGACTAACTTTGATAGACTTGGCTCTTCTTAGCAATGCAAGGACCTAAGACATCTCCAAAAGTCTCAAGATGGAAAATGCTATCCACATCCAGAGAAAGAACTACGGAGTTCGAATGCAGATCGAAGCATACTATTTTCTCTTTTTTTCTTCTGTTTTGTTTTGTTTCTTCTTTCTGGTGGTTCCTCCTATTGGTTCTAATTCTTCTTTACAGCATGACTAATGTAAAAATATGTTTAATATGGATGTATATGTAGAGCTTTTATCACATTGCATGCCATCTTGGGGAGGGAGATGAAAAGGGAGGGGAAGAAAATTAAAAACTCAAAGGCTTATGGAAGTAAATGTTGAAAACTAAAAATAACTTAATATTTAAAAAAAGAAAAAAGGAGTCTGTTGTATTTTCTTTTTGGGAAACAATAACCAGCAATAAGGAAGTCTGTTAAAATGGATGGATTTGCAATAATTGCTTAAAGACTTCGATAAATGTATTTTAATATCAATGTAAACCAATCCTAAGTTGTTGGTCCTTCATTTTCAAAGAGGTTCAATGACATCTGCAGTTAAGTAGGCACTCAGTAAAACACATGCTTCATGATGCCAGAAGGGACCTTGGAATACAGAGCACAGAATGTCGGATCTGGGAGGGACCTCAGAACACAGAATGTCAGAGCTGGGAGCATCCTTACAACACAGAATGTCAGAGCTGGGAGGGGCCTCAGAACACAGACTGTCAGAGCTGGGAGAGGACTTAGAACACAGAATGTCAGAGCTGGGAGAGGCCTCAGAACACAGACTGTCAGAGCTGGGAGAGGACTTAGAACACATAATGTCAGAGCTGGGAGAGGCCTCAGAACACAGAATGTCGGAGCTGGGAGGGGCCTCAGAACACAGACTGTCAGAGCTGGGAGAGGACTTAGAACACAGACTGTCAGAGTTGGGAGAGGACTTAGAACACAGAATGTCAGAGCTGGAAGGGGCCTCAGAACACAGACTGTCAGAGCTGGGAGAGGACTTAGAACACATAATGTCAGAGCTGGGAGAGGCGTCAGAACACAGAATGTCGGAGCTGGGAGGGGCCTCAGAACACAGACTGTCAGAGCTGGGAGAGGACTTAGAACACAGACTGTCAGAGTTGGGAGAGGACTTAGAACACAGAATGTCGGAGCTGGGAGGGGCCTCAGAATACAGACTGTCAGAGCTGGGAGAGGACTTAGAACACAGAATGTCAGAGCTGGGAGGGGGCTTAGGGATCATGTGGTCCAATGTCTTCATTTTATAGGGGAAGAAAATGGGGCCCAACCACAAGAAGGCATTTGCACAAACACACAAGGTTTAATTCCAAGCCAGAACTGGAACTCAGATCTTCTTTGCAACCCATATAAATGGAGAGGATGTCATTAAAGGTTTTGATACCGTGGGACCGGCCACTACCTTTCATGAGAACATTCCTTGCCATTACAATATTAGCTTTCTTTCCATATAAAATCAAAAGAAACCAGCCCAGGTGTTTCCTCTTCTCAAATCTCCTTCCTTCCCTCTCTGTGACCTTTCATTGCACCCCACCCCCGCCAAACAACAGGAAAATGAAACTACATTCCTAATTGCCCAGGAGGCCAGCTTTGTGAATCAGCAGGTGGTGGTGTCTGGCAGGACAATTCCAAATGAAAATAACCAGAACTAGGGATTTTTATGGCTTCAAATAGATTGCTCTCAATAGCTGAGTTACACATCACATTCCATCTGGGTGGATAAAAAGGTGATTCGACCTATAAGGCTGACACTGAAGGATGCTGCCCGTTCCAGTCCAGTGTCATAAAACCTGGAGATGGCAGTCCAATCTCCATTCCTGGGCTCCAAATATTAGCTGCATGTGAGATGGATGCTCTGGGCTATGGAAATAGATAATTCCCCTCACCGGGTTGGAGCAGGCAATTAAAGTCCTCTCCCTGACCCCCAACACTAAAAATAAATGCCAGGTGAAAGGAAGAGCACAGTGGTGGTTCAATTTCTGGTAATAAAGATGGAAACACAATTTACAAATTACAGGTTCTGCTTGGAATCCCCTGAGTGTAATGAAATATTCGTGTCAGGTGAACTTTACGTTGTGTTGGTTTTTCCCCGCCTGGGAAAGGCCAGGGTTCCAGCCTCACCTGGAGGGGGAAGGGGATGGCAGACCTGCATACCTGGGCAAGCCTCTCCCGACGTGAGCAGGGCCCAGAATCGGAGCCCTGGAAATCTTGGCCTCTGGAAAGCCAGGCCCCTCCTTCAACTTTGTAAGGAATTTATAGCTTCAGCGCATGCTAGGTTTCTTTTATGGTTTCATAAATCCAGAGCAAGGCACCGTCAAAGGGCTATAAGTGCTGTGCTAACACCTTTCCTATCTGTTCAGTTTATTAGCATGTTCACTTGTCGGCTGTCATAATTATCCACACGGGAAGTATTTCTCCGATATGCATGCAAAGGTCAAGTGGATTATGGAGTTCACTTTGTGTAGGGGACCCCTGGGGAGGCGTGGGAGGTTTGGGGTGAGTAGTTGAGATGGGGTGTCTCTTTTTTGGAGGCCATCCTTCCAGACTTTTCACATTTCCCCCCTCTACACACCCTGCATTTTTAAACCTTATTTAAGCAGGGGGTCTTAGGCTCCTAGATTTTCAGGTGGGCATGGAGCGCAACCTTATCATTTTACAGGAAACTGAGGATCAGACAGATGAAGCAATAGACCTGAGGTTAGGTGGCAGAATGGGGATTTGAAACCAGCTCCTCTGGGTTGCTAGCTGTGGGACCCTGGTCAAGTCACTTAACCCTGTTTGCCTCAATTTCCTCATCTGTAAAATGATCTAGAGAAGGAAATGGCAAAGCACCCCAGTATTTTTGCCAAGAAAATCCCAAATGGGGTCATGAAGAGTCAGACATGACTGAAATGACTCAATAACGACAAAACCTCTGACCTCAAATTCTCTTGCCAATGCTTCCCTCCATGAACCCTCCCCTTCTAGCATTGTCTTCTATTGCTTGCCTCCACATTCTACACCAGGGGTGGAGAACCTGTGGCCTCGAGGCCCCATGTGGCCCTCTAAGTCCTCAAGTGCAGCCCTTTGACTGAGTCTAAGTTTTACAGAACAAATCCTTTTATGAAGGGGATTTGTTCTGTGAAGTTTGGATTCAGTCAAAGGGCTGCACTTGAGGACCTAGAGGGCCACATGGGGCCTCGAGGCCGCAGGTTCTCCACTCCTGCTCTACAATCTAACCCAGTGGTTCTCAAAATATGGTCTAGGGACTGACTCCTGGAGGGCCCCTGGGACTCTTTCAGGGGGTCCATGAGGTCAAAATTATTTTCATCATAATGTTAATTTCCAACATGATAAATAATGATAGATAAAACCTGTATGAACAAAAGCTCTTTGGAGTCCTCAATAATTTTTAAGATTGTAAAGGAGTCTCAAGATGAAAAAGTTTGAGAGCTGCTCCAGCCAAACTGTACCTGCATGCATGCATTCTGCTGTTCAATTTGATGAGCATTAATGTGGGCAAAGAATTCCTTTAGGTGTTGTTCTCACCTAACAGCTCACAGAGCTGGAAGGCCTTTCTTTTTCCCTTGATGAATTTCTCCACATTCTTTAAACCTCTATCTAAGGGCTATCTCTTCCATGAAGCAGGCAGCTAGGTAGCATACTAGATAGAGTGACAGGCCCAGAGACAGGGAGCCCTGAATTCAGATGTAGCCTCAATACTTTTAGTAGCTTTGTGATCCTGGACAAGTGACTTAACCTTGTTTGCCTCAGTTTCCTCATCTGTAAAATGATCTGGAGAAGGAAATGGCAAACCGATCTAGCATCTCTACCAAGAAGACCCTCAAAAGGGGTCATGAAGAGTCAGACACGACTGAGCAATTCCATGGAGCCTGCCTGATCTTTTATCAATAGCAACCTTTCCCCTGAGACCTCAAAAAGACTCCGGGTTTAATCTTTTAAAAATGTATTTATCATGTAACATTTTGTGTTAATTTGTGTCCGTATCTTATCCACCTATTAGAAGATAATTTGCTTGAGATCAGAGGTCGTCCATGGTCGAACTTTGTATCTCCCTCAGTGCCAAGCACTTGTTCTGCTTGCAGTAAGCGCTTAATAAGTATATGTTGAATTCAATGTGACATAATGGGAAAAAATATAATGGTTTTGAGTCAGAAAATATTGGTCCAAATCCTGACTCCGCTGTGTGCTAGCTGTGTGACCTTGTTGCAGTTACTGCCCCTCTCTGGCTTCCTCCCCTGTAAATTGAATCATCTCTGAGGTCCCCGGTAGCTCTAAATCCCATGGGCTCATGCCTCGACTTAGGCTGCCCTAGTTGATCTCCAAGGCCTCTTCTAGCTCCAAATTCTACAACTTAGCATTTTTTCTTTGTAAGCCTCTGAGCGCCTGGCACAGGGGAGACTCTCCTTATTTGCTGAACTGAACTTCTTCCTGAAAGATCATTGATCACAGATTTAGGGCTGGAAGCAGTCCTAGAACTCATCTAATCCAGCCTCTTTATTTGCAGTTGAGAAAACTGAGGCCCAAAGAGGCTAAATAATTTCCCAGTGGTCACACAGGAGTAAGGAGCAGAGCTGAGATCAGAACCCAAGACTTCTGACTTCAAATCTAACGCTTTTTCTACTGCCCTGTTCCTGAAGATATACAATCAACGACTCTATAAAGGACTACAAACGAAAGGGAGTGGAATAAACATTTATATAGCACCTGCAGTATACCAGGTACTGTGCTAAACACTTTGCAGTTATTATCTCATTTGATTGTCACAGCAACACTGTAAAGTTAGGTGCTATTATTACAGTTGAAGAAACTGAGGCAAATAGAGGGCAAATGACTTGCCCAGGGTCACACAGCTAGTAAGTGTCTGAGGCTGAATTTGAACTCAGGTGTTCTTGACTCTAGGTCCAGTGCCCTATCCACTGTGGCATTTGGCTGCCTAATCTACAACTATAGTTATACTAGGATCTGTTTTGGTATATACGCTGTTTAACATTTTTACCAATGACTTAGATAAAGACATAGGGTGTTTTTTTTTAATTGAATTTGTAGATGGCACAAAGTTAGGAGGAATAGATAACACACTGGATGACAGGATTCAAAAAGATCTTGACAAGTTGGATTTAGTAAGCTACAATTTTATAGGGGTGAATAGAAAGTCTTCTACTTGGGTTAAAAGTTCAACTTCACAATTAGAAGATAGAGGACTCCACAGGGGAAGCCCTCCTTCCTCGGAGCTCTCCCATCATGTTGTATTTCCCTATCTGGTTACCCTTTCCCATTTCATCTTGCATTATTGTTATGTCCTATATCCCCCTGTGAGATTGGCAGCTTCCTGAGGGCGGGGACCATGTTTCACTCATCTTTGCATCCCCCTTGATATCTTACACAGTACTTTGAACTTAGATGACAAAACAAATATTTGTCGAGTGAATAACAATAATAGCTCACATTTTCATTGTGAAAACCCTTGATTGTAATGAAATAAAAAGCAAAAAATCAATCACCAATCATTTATTAAGTGCCTACTGTATTCCAGGCAATGTATTAGGTTCCGGCAATAAAAAGACAAAAAAGAAATAGTTCCTACCCTCAAGAAGTTTATATTCTATTGGGGTAAAGATGTATGCAGGTAAATATATGCAAAACACACACTAAGTAAATACAAGGTAGTTTGTTGGGGATGCCACTAGTGGCCGGGGGAATCAGCGAAAGCCTCATGTAGAAGGTGGTGTCTGAGCTGAGCTTTGAAGAAAGCTAGGGATTCTATGAATAACGTTATCCCATTTTACAGAGGACAAAACGGAAGATTTAGAAAACTTCAGTGACTCGTGTCTTACAGTCAATAAGTCGCAGAGCAAGAACTTGACTATAATTTTCTGATTCAATGTTTGGGCCTCTTTCCATGGTCCTTGGCAATACTGCTATGTGGCTTGCGATGGAAGGAACTCTGATCTTGGACTCATGATCAGGATTTGAGTTCTAGTTCTGAAACTTACTCAGCTGTGTGACTCTGAGTAAGTCATTAATTCCTCTGTCAGAGTTTCAGGAGTCCCCATCTCTAAGGTGACGGTTACTTACTTCACAGGCCTGGTGTGAGGAAAGTGCTTTGTAAACCTTAAATAACTATAGAAATGAGAGTTATTACCATTGTTTTTGCTGAATGCTGCCTCATCTCAAAGTCTTTCAAGCCGCAGGCTTTAAGCTGTGAGGCAGCTCCGGGCTGTAAGGATGATGGCCATTTTCACATGTGAGGCAATCTTTTTCAGGTAAAAATAAACAAAATAATCCAAACCATCTAGAGTCTTTTTTGTTGACTGACATCGAAAGCCCTTTTTATTGGCCACTTTCCTACTTTGTGTCATCTTGGAAACACCAACCCTTGGCGCTACCAGATAACATTACTCGTGGGCATCCAGGATCCCGCCCTCTCCTATTTGCTTTGGAGCCTAAAAAAGCATTCCTTTTTCCAAACTCAGCTGCACCTGTGGCAGTACAAGTGAAAGACAACATATTTTTAGGATGTAACAGATTGCATGCACTAAGGCTATAATTAGCATCTCATTCCAGTGACGCGAATTTTGGTTCAAATGTAAAGACTGACTGCCGACAGCAACCCCACACTGTGGCATCTGTTTCCGGCGCCTGGGACAGGGAGGAGACAGGTGTGCAGGAGAAAGCACATGTGTTTTCCTAGGACTCACAGGCCTTGGGTAAGGGCCTCGGTGGTTTTTCATTTGCTATCACTGCCAGTCTTTCCCGGGTCCTTTCAATTTGTAAGATGCTCTATAGCCCTTATAGAATCGATAGGTTGTTTTGACGTGATGGTGGGGAAGGGGTCATGATCACCAAATTCAGCTATCTGAAGGACTGAATATTAATTCAACTCCACTCAGTTCCATGATACAGGTTTTATTACATTTATTACATGGTTGAGCCCAGCACTAGGGTTATAAATATTAACAACAAATGTTTATTATGAGACTACTATGTACAAACCCTCACTTGTTTTTAGACTCTGCGAGGGGGAAGATATAAAATTTAGATGTAGTCCCTACCCTTGTAAGTAGTTTAATGAAGGGATAAGATCTCAACACTGATGACTATAACACATGACATTATAAAAGTGCAGAAAGATGAAGAGAATCAATAGAAAAAGCATTTATTAAGTGCCTACTATATGCTAGGTAGTGTTCTTTTTTTTTTTTGGCTAGGCAATAGGGTTAAGTGACTTGGCCAGGGTTACATGGCTAATAAGTGTTGTGTCTGAGGCCAGATTTGAACTCAGGTCCTCCTGAATCCAGGGCTGGTGCTCTATCCACTGCACCACCTAGCTGCCCCCAGGTATTATTCTTCAGAGATGAAACTGAAACAGTTCTCGCCTTCAAAGAGTTTATGTTCTCTTGGGTTCTGTGACAGATCCAAGGGGTGGAGAGAAGGTCATTAGAAAAAAGGATTAGACTTGTTCTCCTTGGCCCAAAAGGACCGTGGGAGAGAGGTTACAGGGCAGCAAATTTCAGAAAGACAGAAGAAAGAAACTGGCCCAGTTGGAATGAGCTACTTCAAAAAGAGTGAGTTCCCTATCAGTGAAGGTATTGAAGCAGAGGTTGGCTTATTACAGAGGAGGCACAGATTGAGAGCTGAAATGGACCTCAGAGACCATCTGGTCTGACTCCCTCTTTTTACAGATGATGAAACTAAGGCCCAGGGAAAGTAAATGACTTGCCAAAGGTTCCACGGACAAATAGAACCAAGATTCAAACCAAGGTCTTCTAATTTCAGATCCAACATTATGCCCATGAACTGTGGGGCCTTTCCTCCATTTCTGAGTTGCTTTATTCCTACTATTTCTGTTTTTTCTTTTTCACGCATAAAGATGACAGTCACTGAGGCAACAGTAATAATACATAATTTCTCACATCCTTAGTGTGTTCTTAACTTTTCAAAGGGCTTTCATACCCATTATCTCACTTAATTATCATAACAACCCATTGAGGTAGGCAAGGGAAGTATCATCATTTGATAGAGTAGGAAATGAAGGCCAGGAAAGGCTAACTGATTTGCCAAGAGTCATACAGATAGTTCATGGTAGAATCAGCAGGAGAACTTGGGCTGGTTCTTGGCTTTGGGTTTAATACTTTCTCCGCCTAGATGACATCAGGGGGCCTGGGCTTTGAAGTGGTTTTTTGCAATAATGGAGAGGGGGTGGGGTGGGTAATGTTGAGTCATCCACATTCACCTACCTCAAAGCCATGTGTCTATGTGGCCAAACAGAGCAAAACTACCTAGTACAGGTGGAGTTGAGCCTGTGGTCATAGTCTCATCAGTACAGTGATCAAACCACCTGCATAGACCTGGGCATCTTGATAGACAGAGATGGTGTAGGGAGGAAGTGCCTTGGAGAGGAAGGTCAGCAAGCAGCCTTAGGGGATGACCTTCCTGCCACTCAGGCCTGCTGTGAAGAAATTGGTGTGCCAAGCCCTATCTAAATGTGAGCTCTGATAGCAAGGGAAAGGAGGTGGGGGTGGGTGGGGAAGGAGATAGAAGGAGTTGCATGCTTACACAAGCTGTATTTTATAAGTTGACAGATAAATGTCCTCCCCTTCCCCTTCCTCCCCCTTCTTTCCCCCCCCCAACCCCAGTCTTCCTCCTGGTCCTCTTCCTCCTCCTGGTCCTCCTCCTCCTCTTCTTCCTTCAGCTGCCCCAATTCCACCCTCCTTCAAATGCAAGGCCTGGGCCAAATGTTTTGATTTATCAGACCTTTGGGAGAGTTCTGTCTATTATGGAACTGAATGAAGAAGAGCTTGATGTGGAAGCCCAGATCTTTAGCAGCTGGGCCAGGGGTGGCTACCATATTTTCAAACCTTGTGTGGAAAGCAAGTAGTCATGTAGAGTGAGAGTTTGAAAATACAAGGAATAAACAAAGAAACCCAGATAGATGACAGAATCAACATGGTGCAATAGAGAGGCAGCCAGAAGTTTGTAAGAGCTAGGTTCAAGGTGCTCTGTGTGACACCCAGGGTTTTAGGGAACTCTTTAAGACTATTGAGGCATTGCCCAGCATTGGTAGAGGGAGTAGGGGCAATGTAGACAGAGACCTAGACTTGGAGTCAGAAAGATCTGATGTCAAATATGGTCTCTGGTATTTACTAGCTGGGTAAAATCTGTAAAATGGGGATGATAACAACACGCCTCCCAAGGTTGCTGTGAGGAACAAATTAGGTAAGATTAGTAAAGCACTTTGCAAACCTAAAGCCCTATATAAATGCTAGTTCTTATTCTTTCCTTGTCTAGGAGCACTTTACACTGATGAAATCAAAAGGCCAGTTACTATACCTAATAATAATAACAAATAAAAACATTTATTCATCTACGCAGGAGCTCGACAAAAAGCAGGTCATCCACCTCTTGACTCCTGGTATTTTCATTGGCTGGCTGGAATTCCCTGCCTTATCTCTGCCTCTTGGCTTCTGAAAAAGTCCCACCTTTTAGAAGAAGCCTTTCCAAATCCCACTTAATTCTAGTGCCTTCCCTCTATTGATTGCCCCCAATTCACCATGCACATAACTAACCTTGTTTACACATAGCTGCTTGCATGTTGTGTCTCTCATCACACTGAGCTCCTTGAGAGCAGGGACTGTCTTTTGCCTTTCTTTACATTGCTAGCACTTAGCACAGTGGCTCACTCTTTCTGCTATTCAGTCATTTCAGTCGTGTCCGAATCTTCATGTTCCCATTTGGGGTTTTCTTGGCAAAGATACTGGTGTGATTTGCCATTTCTTCTCCAGCTCATTTTACTTGAGGAAACTGAGGCAAACAAGGTTAAGTGACTTGCCTGGGGTCTCATAACTAGTAAGTGTCTGAGGCCGCATTGGAACTCAGGTCTTCCTCACTCTGGGCCTAGTGTTCTACCCACTGTGCCACTCAGTTGTACTAGCACACAGTAGGTGCTCAATATTGACTGATAAAAGAACAACAGCGAGTCTGCAACCTCTCCCAGGGCAGTTCTCCTCTTAACTCTATCTAACATAAAGCTGAGGAAGAGAAATAATCATTCTCATCTCACCCTGACATAATCACAGCTCTGCTTCCACCCCTACCAGAATTCACATTTCTACAGCTCTTTAAGGTTTACAAAGTACCTTTCCCACAAGAATCCTGTGGAAGATGGAATGTAATTATTCTCTCTGTTTAATGGAGGAGGACACTGGGGTTCAGAGAGATTAAGACAGAGCCAAATGGGAGGAAGAAGTCTGGTGGAAGGTTTGGGCCAGAAGATGATACCTCACTGGGGCTTTCCTTGGCCAGATGGCTGCTATGCTTTGTACTGTTCAGTATCCAAGAGGAGGTGAGTACCAGCTTGGAATGAGAATGTTTAGAGCTGATTTTGTTGAGTTGGATTCCCTTTGAACACTATGATTTTGTTGCACCCCCTGCAGAACTGGTTAACTTGACCCTTGTGGCAATCAAACCCTTCCCAAATAACTGAAATAGCTATAACCTTGGAAAAGTGTTTATATTCATGAGCTCATTTGAACTTTACAAAAACCATGTGAAGAGAGTACTGTAAACATTACTATGCCCATTTACAGATGAAAAAACTGAGGCTCAGAAAAATTAAATGACTTGTCCATGGCTACATAGCTTGTAAATATTAGGGGTGGGGTTGGAACTAAGGTCATTATGGCTTGAAATCTTGCACTCTAGATACTATGCCCAGCTGCCTCTCAATGTTTGTAAAGTACTTTACCTATGCTATCTCATTTGAACTAGATTCTGGCTGAAATCCAAAGAAGGAAAGAGGATAGGAAGAGAATAAGAGGCATGTAAAGGTGGCAGCAAAGATAAAGGGCTGTACCCTTCCTGCTGTAGAAGAGCTTAGGATTGGTACCAAGCTGATGGATAATTAGGTAGCATGGTATAGTGGCAAGAGCGTTGGATTTGGAGCTTAAAAGATCTGTGTTGAAACCTATCTTGGCTACTAATTATTATCATAATTATTAAGTATCATTATGAGTCACTCATTAGAGTGCCAGGCCTGGAGTCAGTAAGACTCATCTTCCCCAGTTCAAATCTGACCTCAGACATGGAAGCCCAGATCCTAGCAGCTGGGCAAGGGGTGGCTATCATATTTTCAAACCTTGTGTGGAAAGCAAGTAGTCATGTAGAGTGAGAGTTTGGAAATACAGGAATAAACAAAGAAACCCAGATAGATGACAGAATCAACATGGTGCAATAGAGAGGCAGCTGTGTGCTGTGTGATCCTGGGCAAGCCACTTGACCCTGTTTGCCTCAGTTTCCTCATCTATAAAATGAGCTTGGGAAGGAAATGGCAAACCACTCCAGTATCTTTGCCAAGAAATCCCCAGATGGGGTCACAGAGAGTTGGATATTCCTGAAAAATGACTCAACAACATTTATGTAGCACTTTTAGGTTTCCAAAATACTTTACGTAAGTTATCTCATTTGATGCTCCCAACAAGCATAGGAGGTAGGTGCTATTATTATCTCCATTTTACAGATGAGGAAATTGAGGCCCACACAGATGGAGTGACTTGCTGTAAGTGTCTGAGGCAGGATTTGAACTCAGGTCTTCCTGACTCCAAGCCCCACTTGTGTACACTGCATAGCTGCCTCTAGTTATTATCTGGACGTCCTTGGGCAAATCAGTTTCCCTCTCTGGGTTTCAAGTTTTTCCATCAATAAAATGATGGAATTAGATTAGATGACCTTTGAGGTTCCTTCTAGCTTTAAATCCTCTGATCCTTGAACCAGAGAAACAAGGGATAGGTCCCTGGGCATCAACCCATGCCTGTGATCATCAATCCGGTCTTGTGATCTATTCACCTCTGGGCTGTCAAAGGGTTGGCAGTTGGTGTGACTGCAGCCAGTTTCTGTTCTGATCTTGCCCACTTGCCTTCTGAGAGCTGTCAGGGGTGGAAGCAGGGAAAGAGGCAGAGATGACAAACAGTAGGAATTTTCCTTGCCTTTGGTTACCATGGAACAGGGAGCAGACTTCATGAGCCCACAGGTAAGCAATCGCCCCCGTGAGCCTCTGCAGGAATGAATGAATGGATGTCAGAGTACTAGTGCCCAGTGGCTCCAGGTGACAGAGACTGGGGCTCACTTAGATCCTTCCTCAGCTTTTTTCTTAAAAGAGGAAGGCTCTTGGACAAAACTCTATTAATGAAGCCTGTCAGGGTGGAAAGGACATTCCATTTAGGATCAACTGTTGGTGGGAGTGCAAGCTGGAGTAAACATTTTGGTGAACAATATGACAAAATACAATAGGAATCACAAAGCTGATCATACGATACAATGACTTGGCAATTTCATTTAAAACATTTTTTCTTTGTTCCTGGGTTTTCATCCGTGTAGGAGACTGACAGTGAGAAAACTCTCCTTTCCCAGTGCAGCTGGGTACCTGTTCTGAAAATTATAATATTAGACAATGGCAAGGGAATACCAACAGGGTAAGGGGCTTGCCCAGGATCACACAGTCAGTGTGTGTCTGAGGCAGGACTCAAAGCCAGGTCTTTCTCAGAGGTAGAGATTTGCTCTATTGTGCCATACACTGCCTTGCCATGGCTAGGATTTTATCCTAAAAATGTTTTAAGAGAGGGGAAAATGATGACATATATTCACATAGGTCAAATATATTCATAGTTACAAAAGTATTCATTTCCTGTATTTATATGTAATAGTAAAAAAAACCCTACAAGCAACCCATATATCCAATGATTGAAGAATAGTTGAATAAATTGCAAAAAAATAATGCAATAAAATATTATGGTGCTATAGAAAATGAATATAAAGAATAAAAGAAAGTAGGGAAAGACCTAATAAGGCAAGATCAGCAGTTCTGGAAGAGTCTGTGCGTTGCTGACCACATATAAAAAGAGAAAACAAAGTCCAAGGTAGTAGAACTTCAACAAACTTGGAAAAGGGCACAGGTCTGCCAATGAATTTGTTTGTTTCTTTGTTAATTTTTCTGCTTCTATTTTGTGAAATGTGAATGGCTTTATGTAGATTTTCTTCTTTTTTTTTGAAAAAAGGTAAGCTCTTTAAAAAAAAATTTTTTTTATTTTATGGAATGAAACAAGAATTTCCACAATATAGTCCAATAAAAAAGATGATTGCACATGAAACTGCAAATCTACTACGCACAACTTGCTAATCCTTTCAAACAGACAACAAAATTATCATGTTAAATTTCTTTTTTTCTTTCTTACCCTATATTTTATATTTATTTATACCCTATATATTCTATATTTTGCATGTTCATTGTAGGATTTCTTTTTATTGCTTGTTATTATTAGTCCCAGGATTTGGCCACTTACTTATTATCTGTGTGATTCAGATGTTGCTTTGGCTTTAATTTTCTTCTCTGTCAGATCTATCTCTCACATATCTTCTAACGTTATGGTTTTTGAGTCAAGAGGAACATCTGGGACATGGAGTGAGACTGAAGCCAAAGAAACCAAACATTTGGGAAAGCTTTTTATTTGCCCCCCAGGCCTGAAGAGCCACAAAATTCTCTCTCCTTGCTTCTTCACACAACAATGGGACCCCAGATTATTTCCCAAGTCTTTTCTCTGCTATGAGGTGGCCTTCAAGCTGGTAGCTTCCATCTGCAACTCTAACTTTATTTTTTAAAAATTTTAATTAATTTATTTTGAATTATCAGCAATCACTTCCATAAGCTTTTGAGTTTTAAATTTTTCTCCCCCTCCCTCCCTGCCTCCCTAAGACAGCACACAATCTGATATAGGCTATACATATACATTCCTATTAAACATATTTTCACATTAGTTATGTTGTAAGGAAGAATTAGAACCAGTAGGAGGAACCACCATAAAGAGGAAACAAAACACAACAGAAGAAAAAAAAATAGCAAATAGTATGCTTCGATCTACATTCAAACTCCATAGTTCTTTCTTTGGATGTGGATAGCGTTTTCCATAATGAGGCCGTTGGAAACGTCTTAGATCCTTGTATTGCTGAGAAGGGTTAAGTCTATCAATATTAGTCATCCCAAACGTGGCTGTTACTGTGTACAACGTTCTCCTGGTTCTGCTCACTTCAGTCAGTGTCAGACCATACAAGTCTTTCCAGGTGTTTCTGAAGTCAGCCTGTTCATCATTTCTTATAGCACAATAGTATTCCATTACATTACATTCATATACCACAACTTGTTCAGCCATTCCCCAATTGATGGGCATCCTCTCAATTTCCAATTCTTTGCCACCACAGAAAGAGCTGCTATAACTATTTTTGTACATGTGGGTCCTTTCCCCATTTGTATGATCTGTCAGGGATATAGGCCTAGAAGTGCTATTGCTGGGTCAAAGGGTATGCACATTTTGATAGCCCTTTGGGTATAGTTCCAAATTGCTCTCCAAAATGATTGGATTGTTTCACAACTCCACCAACAAGGCATTAGTGTTCCAATTTTCCTACATCTCCAACATTTATCATTTTCCTGTTTAGTCATGTTGGCCAATCTGATAGGTGTGATGTGGTACCTCAGAGTTGTTTTGATTTGTATTTCTCTAATCAATAGTGATTTAGAGCATTTTTTCATATGACTATAGATGGCTTTAATTTCTTCATCTGAGAGCTGCCTGTTCAAATCCTTTGACCATTTATCAATTGGGGAGTAACTTGTATTCTTATAAATTTGACTTAATTCTCTATATTTTAGAAATGAGGCCCTTATCAGAGAGACTAGTTGTAAAAATTCTTTCCCAATTTTCTACCTTCCTTCTAATCTTGGTTGCATTGGCTTTGTTTGTGCAAAAACTTTTCAAGTTAATGTAATCAAAGGTATCCATTTAGCTTTTCATAATGTTCTGTATCTCCTGTTTGGTCACGAATTCTTCTGTTCTCCATAAATCTGATAGGTAAACTATTCCTTGCTCTCCCAGTTTGCTTTACAGTATCAGCCTTTATATCTAAACCATGAACCCATTTTGACTTTATTTTGGTATATGGTGTGAGATTTGGTCTATGCCTAGTTTCTGCCATACTCTTTTCCAGTTTTCCCAGCAGTTTTTTTCGAAGAGTGGGTTCTTATCCCAGAAGCTGGGGTCTTTGGGTTTATCAAAATAGATTGCTATAGTCATTGACTACTGTGTCTTGCATACTTAACCTATTCCACTGATCCACCACTATTTCTTAGGCAGTACCAAGCAATTTTGATGATTGCTGCTTTATAATACAAGTTAAGGTCTGGAATGGCTAGGGTGCAACTCTAACTTTAGCCAAAAGCAGGAGTGTCTTCAAGATACGTGGGATATCTTGAGGTCAGCTGGAGCAGTACAAATCTTGACCAAGCATTGAACCAGCCAACCAAAGATCATGTGTGCGCAAGTATGTGTTCAGTGCCCTGAGGGAGATAACAGTGGAGGTATAGTCTATAACTTCTCTGCAGGCAGTGGTTATATTGTTTTAAATTTTATGTCCCCTGAAAGGCAATGTGGTATAGTGAATAGACAGTTGGTCTTAGAGTCAGGAAACCATTGGTACATATATAGCATCCCCTGTCACATATAGGCTGAATGACCCTGGGTGAATCTCTTACTGTTTCAGTGTTCTCAAGTAAGTTGGACTACAAGTGAGTTTCTACATTTGTAGAGACAGTTTTATTCCAGGTTTTCCTACCCTGAGAAATTACAAATCTGGTTTAAAAAAATAAGAAAAAAGAGAAAACTGCATCTAGCACAGCCTGTTCCTTTCTCATATTTTAATCAAGGATACCCTGGAGACATATGTAGATCATCCTTTTTTTTAATATTTCATTTTTTTCCAATTAATTAAAAAATCTGTTTTCTCTCCCTTCAACGTCTCCTACCATAAAAAAATTTTTTTAGGAGAAAAAGGAAAAAAAAAACCCCAAAACACTTGTAATAAATATGCATAGTCAAACAAAACAAATTCCCGCATTGATCATGACTGAAAATGTCTTATCCAGTAAACTGAGTCCATTAACTCTGTCAGGAGGTAGACAATGTGATTCATCATGAGTTCTCTGGAATTGTGGCTTGTCATTGTGTTGATCATGGTTCTTGAGTCTTTCAAAGTTGTTTTTACAATGTTTCCTTCAATTCTAGTTCTTATTCATTTCTGAATCAGTTGATACAAGTCTTCACAGGTTTTTCTGAAACTATCTTTTCAATCAAATCCTATAGCACAATAAGATTCCATTACATTCACATACTACTTCCCAACTGATAAGCACTCCCTTAGTCTCCAGTTTTTGATATCACAGAAAAGAGCTGCTATAAATATTTTTGTACATATCGATCCTTTTCCTCTTTCTTTGATCTTTCCTTGTTTTGTACAGGCTAATAGTAGTGTTCTGGGTCAAAGATTATACACAGTTTAGTAACTTTTTGGATATTGCTTTTTATAGTGACTAATTAATAGTTCTACCAACAGTGCATTAGTGTATCTCTTTTTTTCCAATACCTCTAACATTTGTCATTTTCCTTTTTTGACAACTTAGATAATTCTTATAAATACTGCAATAATGTAAAAGTAGGTATGAGTTGAAAGTTATTGATATTCCTTTAATTGGTTCTTTTGAGAGGTAATCATTTGTCTATGTCTGTCCCCCTCCACCATTCCTCTTGTATCTTTTCTCTTCCTAAGATATCTTGTGAAATGATCCCTCAACGCCTTCAAAATTGTGTTGTCTATAACATAGATTCTTCTCAGTGTATATGTGGTCTGATCCAGCTGCTCTTCCTGATTTCATCTTAAGTGTTATTTGAAATTCTTTGTATAGCACATTGGGGGCTGAGGTGTTAGAGCCCAAATCTAGTGGTTCTACTATCATTTATGATAGAAATGGGTCAGTAACGTGAACCATTCTTTATTTGTTGCCCATCTGCCAGGTTCATCTATGAATATATTCCAAATGAAATGTCACAGTTGGATCTCATGCCAAGTTTTTTTTTTGTAGATTTCTCTTTATTTTCGCTGTTCTTGACTGTTTTATAAGGAGAACTTGTTCATAATATTCTATCATCTACTGATACTTTACAAATGAGTTACAAACCATTGTTACCTTTGACCTCTATGCCTTCCTATTTTTACAAGATCAAGTGCTGACTCTGGCATTTTCTAGGTTTTTTTGGCTTCTCTATTATAATGACTACTTTTTATCAATTATATATTTCCCCTAGCAAATAGTAATTGAGATAATTACTAGATAATTAATTAAGTTTAATTAATATCTTTTTCTTTGTTCATTTTGCATTTTTTGTGTGCGTCATCTGCTTTTTTGAATAGGTTAATTGAAGCTGATGCATTGCTCCCTGTATCTTTTTATCTTTATTCTTTAATGATGATGATAATAATGATAACTAGCATATAGATAGTGCTTTAAGATTTACAGTGTTTTACAAATACTGCCTCATTTTATCCTTAGAACAACTCTCAGAGGAAGGTACTGTTATTATCTGCACTTTATGGATGAGGAAAATGAGGCAAATAAAGTGACTTGTCTGGCATCACACAGCTAATAATAATGTTAACCTTTATATAGCACTATGTGCCAGGCACTGTGCTAAGCGTTTTACAATTATTATCTCATTTGATCCTCACATTTGATCCTCACAATCTACCTGGGAGGTAAGTGCTATTATCATCCCCATTTTACAGATGAGGAAACTGAGGCAGACAGAGGTTGAGTGACTTGCCCGGGGTCACACAGCTAGTAAGTATTGGAGGTTGGATTTGAACTTGAGTTTTCCTGACTATAGGTCCATTGCTGCTTCAGTTATTAACCTTTATTCTGATATGATGTTGATTTTGGACTTTGCTTTAACTAGCTGATGGTCTAATTGTATGCTGTTGCTATGTGATTCCTATATCAGTAATTAGTTACTTCCTGTCTAGTAAGATATAATCAATTTCATTTTATGGGATGCCATTTGTTGTTTATCGTATTTAATGCCTTTCAACTACCTTTTTTTTTGGCCTTTGAGAATTTGCCAGCTGACTAGCTGTTCTTCCTGTACTTGTACTAGCCAGCCTTTCCATCTTACCTGAATATAAACACAAAACTTCCTTTATTTATTGTCTCTTCCTATTAGAATATGAGCTTTTTGAGAGCAGGGACTGTCTTGATTTTCTGTTTGTATCCTCTCAAAGTAAATGCTTAAACAATGCCTTTCCATTCCTTTCTTGATACAAAGACTTCAGATTTCTGAACATTCTACAAGCCTTTGGCTGTATTTATTTCTCAAATCCGGATTTTATAGTCTAACATAATTTTCACCATCGTGGCTCATTCCCACCTTCACATGAAGTCATCGAGAATAAATGTATATATTGCCTTGGTTTGAAGGATTTTGTCCAATTCTAGGTAGAATTATTTTTTAACTTCTCCATCCCCTGCAACAGATGTTGGTATAAAATCTATGAAGAGCTTCATGGTGCTCTTTTTAATTAAACTTATCATGAGCCCTGCAAGACCAAGTACCACTCATAATGATGTTTCTCCTTGCCTCTGAGTACATGATGAAACCCATTCTCTGAATGACTTGGTTTGCCTCTCCAAGGAAACTGTCCAGCCGTTTAACTACAACTTCTTTTGTCTTCTGGTTTTGTTTATTGTGAGAACATCATAGTAATTGATGCGATTGAGTCCTTCAAGCAATTAAGCATTTATCAATTGCCTACTATATTCTAGACATTGTGCTAAGTGTGGCGATACAAAAAGAAGTAAGAACTTACTGTCTAAAAAGGAAGACATCACGTACATAGGTATACATGCACAAACACATGTATGTATATGTAATATAAAATACATACAAAGCCGGTGCAAGATAACTTAGAGGGAGAGTCATTAGCAGCTGTGGGAACCAGGAAGTACTTCATGCAAAAGGAGGCACTGAAGCTGAGTTTTGAAGAAAACTGGGGCTTCCAAGAGGCAGGAGAAGAGAAAGAGTTCCAAGCACGTGGGGACAGCATTTAATCTGTAAATTAATTTTGGCATTATTATCATTCTTATTATATTGGCATGGCCCAGCCATAGGCACTGAATATTCCTATGGTTATTTAAGTTGTTCTTTATATTTAATGAGCATTATGTAATTGTATCTATTCAAATATTGAGTGTGCTTTGGTAGACTGACTTCCAAATATTTTAAGTATTTTGTAGTGATTTTGAATAAGATTCCCTTTATCATCTCTTGGATTTCGTTATTGTATAAAAATGCTACTGATTTTTGTGGGTTTATTTTGTAGCCTGAAACTATTAAAGATACTGTCTCAATTAATTTATTTGCTGATTCTCAATGATTTTCTGAGTCATCATGTCATTAGCAAATCAGACAGTTTTATCTCCTTTTGATATTTAAACTGTTGATTTCTTTCTCTTGTGTTTTTGCAATTGCTAGCATTTCTAGCTAGAACTATATCAAATAATACTGGGAGAACAGGCATCCTGTTTTATTCCTGTGTTTACTGGGGAAACTTCTAGGGTATCTCTTTTGCATATTAGTTTTATATACTTTTTACTGTATTAGAAAACCATATTCCTCTGTGCCTATACTTTATAGGGTTTAGCATAAATGGATATGGTACTTTGACAAAGGCTTTTTCTGCATCTGTTGAGATGCTTATTTTTTTCTAGTGTTTTCATTTTTATTGGCTTATTATTTATTTATTATAATATTTATTATTATTATATAACAAATTATTTTTTATTATATAACTTTGCATAGTAGGCTTTGATAATTCTTTTGATTTCTTATGGTTTTGTTGCAATTTAATCTTGCTCATTTTAATTTTGTTCATTTGATTTCTACTTACCTTTAATAATTTTTGCTAAAGGTTTTTAAAATAAATTTTAAGTCTTTTCAAAGAACCAGTTTTTAATTTTGTCTGTCAGTTCTATAACTGCCTTAGTTCCCAATTTATCTATTTCTCCTTGCATTGTCAAGATTCCCTTTTTTTGTGCTTAGTCTAAGTTTGTTTATTTGTTGGGTTTCTGATTTTTAAAATGCACGTTGAACTCATTAATACTCTCTTTTTCTATCTTGTTAATATATGTTTTGAAGGATATAATTTTTCCTCTGAGGAATGCTTTAGCTGTATCTCAGAAATTTTTTATGTTGTCCCATCATTATCATTGTCTTTCACATAATAATTAAAATTTTCTTTGATTTGTTCTTTGATCCACTTATTATTTATGATTTCATTATTTAGTCTTTATTTAGGGCTGCATCTTTTGTTTGTTGTCCCTGAATTGATTACTATTTTTATTGTTCCCTATGCCTAGAAAGGTCTCTCTCCTCCACTCCATCTACTGACTCCCTGGCTTCATTTAAGACCCAACTAAAGGGATAGCTATGTGGTGCAGTGGAGAAAGCACCAGTTCTGGAATCAGGAGGACTTGAGTTCAAATCTGCCCTCAGACACATAACATTCACTAGCTGTGTGACTTTGGGCAAGTCACTTAACCTCAATTGCCCCACAAAAAAAAGGATACCACTAAAATCTCACCCTCTATCAAAAGGCTTCCCCAACTCCTCTTAATTCCAGGGCCTTCCCTCTGTTAAGTTTTCCTGTGTATAACTTGCTTTGTATATATTTGTTTGCATGTTGTCTCTTCCATTAGATTGTGTGCTCTTTGAGTGCAGGGACTGGACTGTCTTTTTCCTCTTTTTGATTCCTCAATGCTTAGCGCAGTGCCTAGCACTTATTGGTGTTTAATAAATGTTTATTGATTGATCAATTGATTATAGGCATGAGAATATTGTATTCAAATCCAACCTCAGAAACTTACTAGTTGTTTGACTCTGGACAAGTCACTTAACTTCTATTTGCTTCAGTTTCCTCATTTGTAAAATAGGTTTAATAACAGTTAATTATATCTTAGGGTTGCTGTGAGGATCAAGTGATACAACTGTAAGGTGCTTAGTATCACAGTATCTGGCACATAGTAAATGCTATATAAATGTTAGCTATGGTGATGAGGAGGAGGAGAAAGAGGTAAGGAAAGAGTGTATCCCAGGTATGGGACACAGCCCATTCAAAAGCGTAGAGACAAGTGTTGATTGGCTTCTTTCTAATACAAAGTCTATGAAAAGTAGATTTGGATGGGGCAGAGTAGGGGGATTGTCATGAAAGTACATGGGGAGTGGGCATCAGGACACTGAGCAGCTAGTGAGGGAAGGTGCCAGGAGGATAAGAGGATACGATAAAGGGAGGCAGAAGGGTAATGAAGACAAAGCGCCTCCCACCTCAGAATTTTGCCAAAGGCAGATGCTGTTCTTCACTCTTTTCAAACCTCATAGATGGTCCTCCCATGAATCCTCTTCTCTCATCTTCACCAGGTCTGACCTGGGCCCCTAACGGGAGAAACAAATTCTCTTCCCACGCTCAGGCCTCTACACCCTGAGGGGCTCAAATGTAGCCTTCCTGTGCAGCATCATCCCCTTATGCCATTCTGGGAAAGGCTGCCTTCTAGCCCTCCCACTGCAAGGGGAGTGGGCTATGTCTTCCAATGGATGGTGGGGGTTGGACGAGGGGAAGGTCAAGAAAGCAAAGTTAATAACCATACAATGTACCTTCCACTCTAAACCTCCATATCTTCTTCTTCTTTTTGTGTGTGCAATTTGCAGATGAAATCACGGTAAACAACCGTGATGGATGCAGGCCCCAGCTCTGTGTGGCGCTAAGGTCAGAATGAGGCTGGCTAGAAGCCATCCAAATGCTCCTCTATATGGTACAACTGTTAAGAAACTCATACATATGGCACCATTTGTATTCCAGTGAAGGTGACTGGCTTGGAATCCCAGCCCTTAGGGTTAGACTAGCGGAATGTTATGAATGAATGAATGAAAAAGCATTTAAGTGCTCCCTATGTGCAAAGAACTGCACTAAGTACAGGGGATACAAAATGGAAAAATAAAGCCTTACTTTGGAGGAGCTCATATTCTAATGGGGGATACAACAGATATAATGTTCCAGGTGCAAATCAGATGGAAAGGCCCCATGATCAACAGGGGAAAGACACAAAGCTGTTGGTCTTCAATGTTAGATGATAGAACCATCTCTGTTTCTGATGTTGAACCATTTTGTTGACTGGGCTGATGACTTTGGCGTCAAGAACTTGCTTTTTCAGATCTATAGCTGGGGCTAAATGATTGATTTCCTGATGATGGCTGGGGTGGGGCAAGAGGGGAGGTGTGAATGGAAGCAGGGCCAATGGTTTGGGTGGGGAAGAGGGTGGTGGAATCACTGCTTTTCCTAGGGCTCTTGGGCTCAGGGTCCTGGGTTAACTCCAGCAGGCTCTGAAAGGAGGTGACAATCGAAATCTGGCACCTGCCATCTCATCTCTCCCTTAGGGCACTCTGCTGCTTCACCTAAACTTGACCACCAAGCACATAAAGTTGTAGTTGGTGGGGATGGTGGGCTCCTGCATAGGGGTTGCTCCCCTGGATGATGGCCGTGGTGGCTGGGCTGGAAGGAAGTCCATGGTCAGATAAATAGTCATGAACTGAAAGGATCACGGCATTCTGAACCTGGCAGCTCTGTCCTGAGCTAACCCACCAGCAGTGTAACTAGGCTGGGGCGGGTGAGGTGGCTGCCTAAGGTACATTTCTGAATGGGAATGAAAGGCTCAGTTCATTCCTGACTTTCCAGGCTTCTCTTTGGGCCATTCTCCCTTTCAGAGGTGGCCTCCTTCCTTTTCTGTTACTTATTAAGATCTTACCAATTCTTCAGGATCAAGCCCTACCATTTTCATGTGGACCTAGTCCACACATGTGACCGTGAACAAGTCTACTCATCAAGCCCCATTTATCCCAACTGTTAAATTAAGGGATTGGAGAGTGAGATCTCTAAAGTCTCTTTTTTTAGTCTGCGTTCTAAAGTCCCTTCCAGATCTAACATTGGATATTCTAAGGGTATTTCTAGCACTGACATTCTGTATATGGGCATACCTCAGAGATATTGTGGGTTTGGTTCCAGACCATTGCAATAAAGTGAGTCACACGATGTTTTTTTTTGGTTTCCCAGAACTTCGAAAAGTTATGTTTACACTACACTGTAATCTATTAAGTATGTAATAGTATTAAGTAAAAACAACAATGTACCTTAATTAAAAATACTTTATTGCTAAAATAAATGCTAACCATCATCTGAGCCTTCACTGAGTCATAATCTTTTTGCTGGTAGAGGGTCTTGCCTTGATTTTGACGGCTGACAACTGATCAAGGTGGTGATTGTTGAAGGTTGGGGTGGCTGTGGCTGTTAGACAACAGTGAAGGTTGCCACGTCGATCGCCCTTGCTTTCACAAAATATTTCTCTATAGCCTGTGATGTTGTTTGGTAGCATTTTACCCACAGTAGAACTTCTTTCAAAATTGGAATCAATCTTCTCAAACGCTCCTGCTATTGTTTTATCAACTAAGTTTATGTAATATTCTTCAATATTGTTGTGTCTCGGCGAATAGGGAGACATGAAAAGAGGGAGAGAGGTGGGGGAACGGCCTGTCCATGAAGCAGTCAGAACACACACATTTATTGATTAAGTTCACCGTCTTACATGGGTGCAGTTCATAGTGCCCCCAAACAACTACAATAGTAACATCAAAAATCATAGCTCACCATAACAGATATGATAATAATGAAATGGGTTGAAATATTGTGAGACTTACCAAAATGCAACGCAGGAGCAGGATGTGAGCGCATGCTGCTGGAAAAATGGCACCTAGACTTGCTCAATGCAGGGTTGCCACTAACCTTCCATTTGTAAAAAACCACAACATATGCAAAGTGCAATAAAGTGAAGTATGCTTGTGCTATGATTCTAGCCCAGCCTACACTGACCTGGGACAGCTGGCTATATCCAATGTAACCAGGCAATTCTAGACCAGGAAGACAAATTCAGCCAGCCCCCTACCATCATGTAGGAGAATATCAGAGTGCAGGTGTCAAATATATAGCCTGTGTGTCACTCTCAACATTCCAGAGGGTAGATTCAAGTGTAATTGGGAAATATTTTAAAAAATAAAAATAGATAAGATTACATGCGTGTATACACAATGTACAAAAGGTCAATTTGGTGGGGGAAGAGGTTGTAGCAGCTGAGGATGGCAGGCTGGAATGAGGAAAGCTTTCCTGCCTAAGCCTGGTGCTTGGACTGAGCCTTGAAGTAAACTAGGGATTCTAAGAGATGGAAATGAGGAGGAGGGAGTACATTCCAGGTATGGGGATAGATGATATGTAAAGACATAGAGATAGGAGATGGAATATTTCATGTAAGGAAAAGTAAGAAGACCATTTTGGCTAGGGGTATGAAGGGAAGATTGGAACCCGGTTGTAAAAGGCTTTATATAGTAAACAGAGAGATATGTGAATTTGATCTTAGAGGTAATAAGGAACCAGTAGAGTTTATTGAAGAGGAGAATGACTTGGGTCATACCTTTGGTCTGGGAAAATCAGTTTGGCAGCTGTGGGATGGATTAGAGGAGATACTTGAGGCAGGAGGACCAAGTAGGAAGGCTATTGCAGCAATACAGGGGAGGTATGAGAAGAGCCTTTCTAGAGTTGTGGCTGTGTGAGTAGTGAGCAGGGGACGGGTTCAAGAGATGTTGCGAAGACAGAAATGACAAGATTTGGCAACTCAAGGCTTCCATCAGAAATAGGAGCACCGATAAGACTTGGAGTGTGGCTTTGACTCTCTGGCAGGCCCAGTGAGTCAGTCTCTCCTCTCCCTCAGCTCCAGGGGGCTGTTACCTGGATAGCATCTATCGCAAGCCCTTTGAAGAGAATTTGAATTTTACTTCACAGGAATCACTAACATGACTTGCATTTATGCCCCAGGCTAATGGATCTTTCTCTGTCCACCATTGCCTTAAGTGAATTGACTAACACCCTGTTCATCAATACCTTCTCTGAAACATGAAGGATCAGATGGTTTTAATGATTTATTTATTTCAAGCCACTGGGTAGCAGCAGGAAAGTCTATAGGTGTGTGTTAAAATGATTTCTCTTAATTATTTAGATGCTTAAAAATACATTTTGGAATATATTCACATACACCCCCTGTTGAAGGGTACTCTGTGAACAGAGAGCAGGGTTCCTCTCACCCGTACCCGCCCACTAGTACTGCACTCCCCAGGAAATTGCCCAGGTAGAAGCTGTATATGGGGAACATTCTAATTCCAAAGCATTTTATCACAGAAATGTGGGCCCTGGTGCCTGACAGAATTACCCCCTTAGGAAACAAAAGGGAAGTACTTCCTGGCAGAGAGGGGATGGACTCAGGGTGCAGAATGAGACAGTTTTTGGATGTGGTCAATATGGATATTTGTTCTGCTTGACTGCATATTTGTGACAAAGGTTCTTATTTTTGTTTTTTTTACCTTTTAAAACAATTGGGTAGGGAGTTTGGAAGGAGAGAAGACAGATCTTTGTTAATTGAAAAAATAAAATAAAAACATTTTAAGAAGGAAATAGAAGGGAATGTAGTTGGCACTCTCGTTGTTGTTCAGTTGTTTTCAGTCATGTCTGACTCTTTGTGACCTCATTTGGGTTTTCTTGGTAGCGATACTGGAGTGGTTTGATATTTCTTTCTCCAGCTCATTTTACAGATGAGGAAACTGAGGCAAACGGGGTTAAGTGACTTGTCTAAGATTACACAGCTAGTAAGTGTCTAAAGCTCGATTTGAACTCACAAAGATGAGTCTTCTTGATTCTAGGCCTGGCACTCTATCTACTCTCCGGACCCTGGAAGAGGGTTATAGATGGTAAGAATGAAAACTAGAAGGGGTCTAGCCTTCTTATTTTATAGGTATAGACATCCATCTGGAAGATATTTTACCAGAGCATGTGCTGAGCATAGCAAACTGTCATGTCTGAAAGTGCTCAGGTGTTGGGTCAGATTGACTTCCTTTACCCTTTCAAATAGTCTTGACACTTTCTTCTCAATTCCAGCTGCCTTACTCTGGACTCCAACTCCCATTCATTGGACCTAGTCTGCTCCTCTAAGTTTCTAGTTTTGCTGCCATTAATTTAACCAGTATTTATTTAACACTTAAGCTGTAGGCAGAACATAGTACTGGGTGTTGGGGGAGATAGAGAACTTAGATAAGACACATTTCCTGCCTTCAAGAACTTCCATTTTAACAAGGAGAGAATTCACAAACATAAAAAATATGCAATATTATACCTTTTTTTTCAAAAATAGATTATTTAAAAATCATTTAAGTTTTTTATTATTATCTTTTATTTTTATATCACCTCTACTTCCAAGTGGGGCAGCTAGGTGGCACAGCGGATAAAGTGCTAGGCTTAGAGTCGGAAAGACTCATCTTTGTGATTTCAAATCTGGCCTTAGATACTTAAAAGCTGTGTGACCCTGGGCAAGTGACTTAACCATATTTGCCTCAGTTTCTTCATCTGTAAAAGGAGCTGGAGAAGGAAATGACAAACCAGTATCTTTGCCAAGAAAACCCCAAATGGGGTCATGAAGAGTTGGATATGACTGAAATGAATGAACATTTCCAAATGTATATTCTCTCCATCCTTACCCAGAGAACCATCCATTATAACAAAGAATTTTTTAAAATAAAAAGTAAATACGGGGCAGCTAGGTGGCACAGTGGATAGAGCACCAGTCTTGAATTCAGGAGGACCTGAGTTCAAATCTGACCTCAGACAAAACACTCGACACTTACTAGCTGTGTGACCCTGGGCAAGTCACTTAACCCCAACTGCCTAAAAATAATAAAAAAAAGAAAAGAAAAAAAAGTAAATAGTTCAGCAACATTAATCAACATATCAACTGATATGACAACAAATGGAATACTCCATTCCCATAGTTTCCACCTCTACAAAGAATGGAGGGAGAAGCTAAGATCCACACCATCATATTGTAAGTATATTAGAGAATGAAAAACAAAGAGCTATGAAATCCACAGATTTGGAGCTAGAAGGGAGTTCAAAGATTACGTGGTGTAGCCCTCTCATTTCTACAGATGAGGAAGCTGAGGCCACAGATCTAAAGAGACTTTCCTAATATCACACAGGTGGTAAGTGGTAGAACCAGAATTTGAGCCTAGCTTCTCTGACTACAAATCCAGTAACCCGGAGTCTGGATGTCTTGTATGGTTACTCCAATCTCTGGTTTTAGATTCTGCGTCAGGTTCCACCTACACTTTGACTTTCCCCATTTCTGATAGCATCATTTGGTCTCTGCCTTCCTCTTCTAATATTTGGTTAGATACTTTCCATCTGCCAGTATCAGCATGAGGAGAGTGATGTGGCTGTGATCATGTTAGAGGCAAACCTCTAAAGAGGGGACCTCTTCTTTAAACCATATTCTTAATATCATGTGCTATAATGCAAGAGGCTTTGGAAGAACGTAAGGGGTAACAGGAGGACTTTATACTCAGCCAAAGTGTTAGAGTGAGGAAAATAACTATAGCCTGAGAAACTAGCTATGAGAAAGTAGGCAGGTTTGGGGGACTTTAACTCTTCTTGACGCAGGTCCCTTCTCCTGCCTGGCTTCTTAAGAAACCTAGTTTTTCTTCTCTTAGTTTTATTGTTGTTCTCTCTCTCTCTCTCTCTCTCTCTCTCTCTCTCTCTCTCTCTCTCTCTCTCCACACACACACACACACACACACACACACACACACACATATACTCATATACATGTATACACACATATGTAATATATGTATTCCATAGTGCTAAAGATTTATTTTCTCTTGCTATTGCAGTAATTTTCCTATATCTTCCTTCACTAACTGAACCCTCCTTTGTAACTCACATTGACTCATATTATACTGAAAGCTAAACAAAATCTATATACAAAGCCACCATACCAGACAGCATGTGAAACATTCTAACCCTATAGTCGCCATTTCCATATTAAGAGAAAAGAGATGGAAGTTTTTCTGCTTATTTCTTTTCCACCTCCTCCTAATTCATCAAAGATTCCTACTCCTTGCTTCACTGGGCATTGAGCAAATAAGATTCCTTCTGTCTGGTTTTCCCACATCTTACCCTTAAGTCCAGTCAGCACTGTGGTATTGGATGTCCCAAAAGTCTTAGTGCATTTTAAAGATTAAAACTGCACTAAAACTTTTGGGACATCCTATATAGTCCAATCAGCCCTTGGCATCCTAGGAACTAACACTTCTGGTCTTCTATTTATAGACATCTTTGTAAATCTTCTCTTACACAGAATCATAGAATCTCAGAGTTGGAAAGGACCTCTAAGGACATCTAGTCCAACCTGTACCTGAACAAGAGTCCCCCTCAACAAGGAGTCATACAGACTTCACTTGAAGATATTCAGTGAGGGGAACTCACTGTCTCCTGAGGAACCCTTTTCACTGTTATACAGCTCTAAGCATTAGGACTGAAATATCACTCTTTGAAACTTCTGCCCATTCCACCAAGTCTACTGCCTCTTTCAAGGGGTGGCCAATCTTTAAATACTTGGGAGACAATTATTATGTCACCTATTAGTCTTTCCCCCCCAGGGTTCTAAATCTCTCTCTTTTTTTTAAGTTGATGTTTACCATTTTATTTTTTTCTTGATAATTAATTAATTTATTTTTAGTTTTCAACATTCACTTCCATAAGATTTTGAGTTTTAAAATTTCTCCCCCTCCCATTACTCTCCTGCCCCCCAAGATGTATTAAGCACATTTTCCCATTAGTCATGATGTAAAGAACAATTAGAATTAATGGGAGGAACCCGGAGAATGAAGCAATAAAACAAAACAACAAAGAAAAAGGAGAGCAAATAGCATGCTTCCATCTGCATTCAGACTCCTAAATTCTTTCTCTTTATGTAGATAGCAATTTTCATCATGAGTCTTTTGGAGTTGTCTTAGATCCTTGCATTACTGTGAAGAGCCAAATCTATCAAAGTGTCATCCCACAATGTGGCTTTTACTGCATGTGATGTTCTCCTGGTTCTGCTCATTTCACTCTGCATCAGTTCATGTAAGTCTTTCCAGGTTTTTTTGAAGTCTCTCTGCTCATCATTTCTTATAGCACGATAGCATTCCAATACACTCATATACCACAACTTGTTTAGCCATTCTCCAGTTGATGGGCATCTCCTCAATTTCTAATTCTTTGCCACCACAAAAAGAGCTGCTATAAATATTTTTGTACAGGTGGGTCCTTTTCCCATTTTTATGATCTCTTTAGGATATAGACCTTCACGTGGTATTTCTGGGTTAAAGGGTATGCATAATTTTATATCCCTTTGGGCATAATTCCAAATTGCTCTCCAAAATGGTTGGACCATTTCATATCTCCACCAACAATACATTAGTGTTCAAATTTTCCCACATATCCAATATTTATCATTGTTGTGTTTTATCATGTTAGCCAGTCTGACAGGTGTGATATGGTACCTCAGAGTCATTTTGATTTGCATTTCTCTAATCAATAGTGATTTGGAACATCTTTTTCATATGATTATAGATAGCTTTAGTTTCTTCCTCTAAAAACTATCTGTTTATATCCTTTGACCATTTATCAATTGGGGAATGACTTGTATTCTTACAAATCTGACTCAGTTCTCTATATATTTTAGAAATGAGGCCTTTATCAGAGATACTGGTTGTAAAGGTTCTTTCCCAGTTTTCTGCTTCCCTCCTAATCTTGGATGCATTGGCTTTGTTTGTGCAAAAACTTTTCAATTTAATGTAATCAAAATTATCAAGGTTCTAAATTTCTAATTCCTTAAACTGATCCTGATATGGCATCACCTCATATGGTCATCACCATACGGCCCTTTGCCATCCTGGCTGATCTCCTCTGATGCCAAAATGCCAAACATGATCTTGAGAGACAATTTGTCATAAGAGATAGAATGTTGGGCTTAGAGTCTAGAAGACCTAGGGTCAAATATCACCTCTGATATTTATTAGCTATGTGACTCTGGGAGAGTCACAATTTCTACATTCCTCAGGCAAATCCCTAGGACTTATCCATCTATTAGGTCCTTGAAAGCTAAGGTTGGACTTATGGAATGAGTTCTTACTACATCATTGACTCATCCTGAGTCTATAGCCCACTAAAATTCCCAGACCATTTTCAGAAGAGCTGTTCTTTGGCCATACCTACATCAATTTAAAGGTGTGAAGTTAATTATTGAACCCAAGTGAACCCTTTACATTTATTTTGATTAATTTCATCTTAATAGCTTTGGCCTTGTTTATGGCTTTTGCTGTTATCTGTACTTGGAATAATGTAGAATCTTCAGAATTACATCTGTGATCACTTGAAAGAGTCTAGTCTAACTGTCCACAAAAAAAAAAAACCCAAGCAGATAAAGTATCCCTGTTGTCCAGAACAGATAGATAGATAGCCCAAAGATCTGGTCCATTAATACATATTTAAGGGTTGGGTCCTACCTTATTCCAATTAATGTCATTACAAACTATTAAATGTATGTGTAGTTACGTATGATGAAGTTTTAAAGGAATGTAAAAAGATGGTTTATGCCTTGTGATTTCTTTATGACAGGTGATATCTTGAGTTGGGTCACGAAGGATACAGCTGATTGGCTAATTAAATAAGCTAACTACACAAATGGGAAATTTAAATAGCTAGAGGTATTTCAACTACAGTCAAGTGCTTGAGAATTCCAGTCTTAGGAGCACCTTGAAGAGGCAGAACTTTGCCCTTATACCAGAGAAGTAGCAAGTGGTGGTGGAAAAGGAAGTGGGCCCAGAGAGTATAAACTCTTTGCTCCCATCTCCATCCCCTAAACACAGCATTAACCACATGACTGGAGAAACTGAACCTGTAGCAGATAACACATGCATCTAGGGACAACAAAAGCCACACTGAAGACAAACACAGATAAAGACAGCCACTCAAAGGAGGAATTGGCTTTCAAAGGAGTGAAACCTTATTCTAGAAAAAAATTCCCAGCTATGGATTCTATAGAGGCACTAAAACTCAGAAAGTTATCCCTAGAGGGTTCATGAGAACTCCATGAAGTGAGAAAAGGATTCCTAGAAACTTGGAGTTGAGAGTTTCCTCTTTGTTATACATCTTCTTTACACTTGTGCCTCACTACCTTTGTACTTTAGGCTTGAGCCAACTCTATTCATGGGCCTTGTGCATAAAGAAGAAAATGGTACCCCTGGTTTATGGGGGGATAATTTCTACCAACTATTTTTACTAAATACCTTTGCTAAAAGCTAAGCGAGGTTACTGACTGATAATCAATGGGAAACACACCCCTGGGGGCTTGTGAGCAAGAGTGTCAAAAACTCATCAACTCAACCTAGAACCCTGAGACTAGTAGTCAAACAATCCTCTGAGGACCTCAACAGGTGAGTCTAAGTATAGGTTAGGTAAGTGACCCAGGAAGGGCTACTACACATGTATCTTGGACTCACAGTGCAGATGGACAATAATTGGATCTGCAATTGAATAGTAGGCCAAAGAAAGTGTGTTGAATTAATATTGGGAAGTAGAATACTGCTTTTAATCACACCAGTCTTCCCCATTAAGTAAAGGCTAATCTTTTTAGACCCAAACAATCTTGTAGTGATACTACATGATTACAAAACATTTAAAGACAACATTCTCCAAAGAATTAAAACTGCAGTCACTCAAAGGACAATGGAAAAAAACACATAGCATATTACCAGAGAAGAAAGGGGATAAAGGACCTCATGGGCAGATAATACGGAGCCCCATACGTAGAGAGCACCAAATAAACGATTGTTGAACTAATTTGCTTAGAGTAGTGGAAAGAACATTCAACTGGAAATTGAGATTGTAGATTTAGAGCTAGCAGAGACCTTAGAGGCCACCTAGTTGAATACTCTCCTTCTACAAATGAGGAATTTGAGGCCCAGAGAGGCTGTGACTTGCCCAAGGTCACACAGGAAGGAAGTAGGAGTATCTAGGTCCTCTGACTCTAAAACTGGCATCCTTTCTGCCATATACCATACTGCCTCTGTGGAAGAAACCTTTGTGACTGAAAGAAGCTATGAATATCCCTTCCTTGAGAAATGTAAAGGTTGAACAAATTGCAGAAGAACACAAGCTCCATGACGTCTATGTCTTTATCTCTAGTACCTAACACAGTGCCTGGCACATATGTGGTAACTGAACTGAAGTCACCTCCTATCTCTGAACCTCAGTTTTCTCCTCCTCATTAAAATGAAAGGGTTGTACTAGATAACTTAAAAAGGTCCTTTCAGCTTAACCATTCTAGGTGGTGCAGTGGATAGACACCAGATCTGTATCAGGAAGACCTGAGTTCCACTCCGACCTCAGACACTTAGTAGCTGTGTGACTCTGGGCAAGTCTCTTAACCCCTATTTGCCTCAGTTTCCTCATCAGTAAAATGAGGATAACAGCAGCACCTACCTCACGAGGCTATTGTGAGGACCAAATGAGATAATACTTGTAAAGTACGTGGCACATAGTAAGTGCTATATAAATATTAGCTATTATTATGATTATTGTTCAGTATTAGTATTCATTATTATTCAGTATTAGTATTCATTATTATTATTATTCGGCATTATTTTTCTTAAAATGAAAATTGTACTTACATTTTGAAGAAAACAAAAAAAAAATCACTGTCTCACCCCTTGCAACTTTATACTCCTAATCTGGAAATAATACCAGAAAGCTGAAAAAGTAAGCATCTAAATGATCTTCAGACCAACCCATGAAAAAAAAGCAAACCCTAGGATTTATCTGATTGAAGTTGACAGCCCTACATCTTCATGGGACGATTATCTAGTGGGAAGCTTTGCAGGCATCAAGAGGATAAAGAAATACTCAGGAGTCATAGCTTCCTGAAGGGCATATGGGGACTTTCCCTAGCAGCTCGCTGCCTGCATCAGTCAGACTGGAGATCTAGCCTGGAGCCCACTTCTCACGGAAGGGTTTGTTCTGGGAAGGTGGCATTTTTCAAATCCATCTGGGTTGGCACCGCTTCCCTCCGCTGTAAATGCTGGGGAAAAGAACCTGCCTTTCTTTATCGCCAGGGTACATTCTGCCTTTCCCCGTCCATTCCCGCACCTCTTTTTTGTCTCCTTTAGAAAAATGGATTCTGCTTGCTAGCATCCTCCTTCTCCCCCATGAACAGTCAAGCAAAGAATTAATTTGGATTTTCGGCAATGTTTGGCGCTTCTATCATTAAATTACTCCCACTATCTCTTAGAAGCCCTTGTAACTTATTTTAATGATCTCTTGCTTCTTATATCCTTGAAAAATGTCTCCTGTGTCTTATGGCTCACGCAATCTTAATTTTATTCGCTGCTGTAGTTTTTCTTATCATTACTACACACTCCAAACTTTATCCCACCCAATGTCCCCTACCTCTTCTCTACCTGCTGTTTTCTATCTCACCAATAACTATGCTCTTCTTATCTCCCAGGACTGTTTGCTCTGCCTTGTTCCCTGACGCTGCCATGTCTGATACTCCTGCTAAAAACCTTACCCAAACACACAATTGTGAACTGAAATATTTTGATAAATGCCATCCCCTTATCAAAAACTATTCCCTGATGTTTTTCCATTTAAAAAATAGATATGTATATATATTTCTGGCAGTGGGGCTTGCCAAGCCCATGCAGCTGGGTAATGGATAGGGGACCACTTAATACACTGCTAAGCCACACAAGAAAGAGACTTATCTCCTTGATATGGGCACACAATTACATCTGACTCTGGTGGGAATTACACACATGTCTCCTCAGTGGTTTAGTAAATACAAATGAGGGAAGGAGATTAAATTTTTTCACATCAAGTTAGAAAGAATTCTATATTAAGACACTGCAGTTGCCACACATGAATTTCTCATTCTGGAAGATTCAGTAAACTCTTCTAATACACACACACGCACACACACACACACACACACACACACACACACACATATATACCATATATACATATATATATTTCTGACTGTTCCCTCATGACAGTCTGATACACACACACACACACACACACACACACACACGCACACACACCCACCCACACACACATCCCTACTGTATATGGTTAACAAAAACCTAATCAACAAGAAGAAAAAGACCTTAGTGCTAGAATGGACTTTAGAACACATAAGACTAGAACTGAAAGTAAGTTTTGGTCATAGAATGTTGAAAATAGAAGGGACCTTAGTGTATAGAATGTTAGGGCTGAAGCTATCTTCCCTTTATTCCTGCTATAGATTTATCTCGCATTTATTTTGCATAAAACACATGCATGCAATAAACATTTATATATTCAAATGTCATCTACCCTATATTCTGATAGAATGCAAGCTCCTTGATGGAAAGAGTTTTTCATTTTTGGCTTTGTAGCTAGGTAGTACAGTGGGTAGAGCACCTTGCCTGCAGTCAAGAAAATCTAAGTTCAAATCCAATCTCAGACACTTCCTAACTGTGTGACCCTGGGGAAGTCACTTAAACTTGTTTACCTCAGTTTCCTCATCTGTAAAATATGCTGGAGAAGGAAATGGCAAACTATTCTGTTTTTTTTTTTTTGCCAAAAACAAACAAACAAAAAACCAAACCCCAAATAGGGTCACAGAGAGTCAGACATGATTGAACAACAAACAAAAATTCTCAGCTGGGCTAGTCTTTGAGAGCGTAGAAACCAGCCAACAAGCCGTATCTTAAGGAAGAACCAGATACCTATGGTTTGACTGGGGTCAGGGTGTCAGAGAACCATCTTGCAGACAGTTGCCAGAGGCTGAATAGTGATGTGATGGGGAGTGTGAGATTCTGAAGTAACTGGACCACAAAGGGCCAGGATGAGAGGTAGAATTTCATTCACCGCCTTTTAAAACTCACTGCAGTGGGTGCCTTTCTGAGGCCTTGGGAGATTGATGAGCCCATGATTTGCGGTACTCAGCAATAAATCTCAGAGTTTAGGCTAAAGTGAGCACTTTCCTCTACTTTGCGTCTTCCATTACACTGGTATTCATCATGCTTAATCATTCATTTACCTCTGACGGCTGCAGCAGTAGGAGAGAAGCTCATTATTGATTTTTGATTTTTACCCTTTAAAGGCTGGGCAAAGGGTTTTGTGAGAGCTTCATCACTAGTGATGTGGCTGGTGCAGAAAGGAGGAGCATGGATCTTGAAAGATAGTGGTTAAATAGGCTGCCACGTTATAGTGAAACAAAGTGAAAGGCTAGTATTATAAGCGAAAACACACAGTTTATTCCAAGTCAACTGAACACTTATTAAAAGCTTATTTATTCAGAGCCCTATAACTTGGGCAGTGTCCTGTACTTTATATGAAGAAGGGTAATATAGTGCCCCTTCCCTTAGAAAGCTTACAGTCTAGTAGGGTAGGTCAGATGCATATAGCGCCTGGCACTTAGTAATTATTTAACAAATGTTTCTTCCTCTCTTTCCTTTGCTTTCTTCCCTCCCTCCCTCCCTCTTTTCCTTCCTCTTCATGAGACATTTATTTTTAAAAAGGCTTTATTTTAACATTAAAAAAACCCTAGAATTCCAAATACTCTCTCTTCCTCTAGTTTCTCCTCCACTGACTGAGAAGGCAATAATGAGATAATATTCATACAGCACTTAGTACAGTGCCTGATAAATAGTAGGAGCTTAATAAATGCTTATTCCCTTTCCCTTTCTTCCATGTTTATGTTTGTTTATGTAACACAGTGGAACTTTTCCAAAGAAAATATTTATTTCAAAAGGTATAATCAAAAAATATACAAACTTATTCCCTAAACACTTGAAAGCCATATTCCTCCCTTTCCCTCATACCTCAGTCTCAGGGGAGGAGAAAGGGAGTATTAGGTTCATAGCTAAGCTCAGTTACTATGAAGCATAGTCTTAATTCCAAGTCCAAAAGCCCACTGGGGCTTGAGTACTAGGCTCCCTGGCTTCTCAGAACTTCCTTATTGGCCTGGTTAGCTACACTCTGCCAGCAGTCCTGGCTGCAAGGTCATCATGGCCTGAACTCCCACACTCATGAGGATTGCCTCTAGTACCTGAAACCGAGGACAGACAAGGCAAAACAGAGTCAAACACCTCCAGGTCCATTTCTAGGAGCCAGAGTGAGAGCAGGGGAAGGATTTCCCTTCCTCTCTCACCAGTCTATGCTGAGCACAGCAGATAGGAGACCTGAAAAGAGTGTAGCTAAAAAAAAATGGTGGAAAAGACTCAATCTCACCAGTTTTAAAGACACAGGCAATCAAAGGTGATTACCTAACCCACATTGTAGGGGATGCTGAGGCTCTTCATGTTAGCCAAAAGGGGCATGCCCAGATACACTGATTTTGTAAAAGACTCTTAACTCTCCCAGTGAAGGGGTCACTCACAGGGCCTGTCCCATTTTGATTGGCATGGGAGCTTTGATCGGCACCTTTTCTGATCTGGACAGTTTGCCCCTCCTGAGGCAATCTGGTGATACCCTTCCTTTTCCTCTCCTGCCCCCAGCTCTTGGAGGCTCACCATAATAATGTCGAACTTAGTACAACCACTTGATTTTCTTATCCCACTAAAGCTTGGAACTCTTGAGCTCAAGAGATCCACCAGACAGCCTCCTTGGTAGCTGGGACAACAGGCATACATCACCATGTCCAGTCTTTCTTCCTTCTTTCTTTTCCTTTCCTTCCTTTCTTTCATAGTACAAAGCAAAATATCCTCCATGCATGGAAGAGATACAAACAGAATGCTGTTAGAAGAAGCACCTGGATGTTATGAATTCAGTGCTTAGAACTGAGACTTCAAAAGCCATCTGGTCTAGCTCCCTCATTGAACAGATAAGGAAACTGAGGTTCAGAGAGGTTACTTGTCCAAGGTCATACAAGGTATCAAATCAACAGTCATCAGAGGCGCATCTGAGCCTAAGTCTTTGGACTTTAGAGGAGCTGTTCTTTCTGCTATATTCTACAGCTCCATACAATTGAGGGACATTGGTTCAAATCTTGACTCTGTCACGTACAACGTATGTGACCTCAGATAAGACACTTAGCCTCTCCGGGCCTCAATTTCCATATCTGTTCAACGAGGAAGCTAGATTAGATGGCCTTTGAGATCTTTTTTTTTTTTCTAATCTGAGATCTTTTTTTAGCTCTAAGTTATGAACATTAGATTATAAGCTTCTTGAGGGCAGGGATTGTCTTTTGCTTCTTTTTGTAACCCCAGTGCTTAGCACTGTGCTTGGCACATAGTAGGCATTTAACAAATACTTATTGATTGATCTGGGCCTCAGTTTTCTTATTTGTAAAATGAGAGAGTTGGACTACATGGCCTGTAAGATACTATTTAGCTCTATCTCTCCAATCCTATGATCTGAGGGCAGAGAGATCGCTTCTGGCTGAGTATGTGGAAGAAAGGTTTGTGAAGAAGCTGTGTCTCAAAAGGCAGATTGGATATTAGTAGGTGAAAATGATGGTGAGCAGAAGTCTGTCCTACCCTACAGGAAAATAGAAGGGGAAGGGGATAAGAGAAGGGGAGAAGAGATAGAAGAGAGGACAGACTAGGGGAAGGGCTATTCAGAATGCATGCCATCTTGGGGTGGGGGGAGGGGTGAGATGGGGTGAAAATTTGGAACTCAAAATCTTGTGGAAGTAAATATTGAAAAGTGAAAATAAATAAATTTATACCAAAAAAAAAACCCAAAACAAAACAAATAAAGTATTTATCAATTCTTCAAAAAAAAAAAAAGAAAATGATGGTGAGGGCATTTCAGGCAAAGGAGACTGCATGAGCAAAGTCATGGAGGTGGGAAAGCAAATGTATGGCAAGTCATCCTGATAGGCAAGACTCTAGAGAACTTGAAGAGGAGCAGTACAAGATAAGCTTAGAGTCTTAGATTCCTGGAGGGATAAGCCTAGAAGGGGTCTTAGAACTAGAACAAAGAATGTCAGTACTGGAAAGGAACCGCCTGATCATCTTGTGCAGCCCCCTCATTTTACATGCAGCAGGCATGAAGGAAAGCTGGCACACTTCTGAGATATGCCTCCTATTCTAGGTTGGAGGATGCACGCAAGTACTGTAGGAGACATGGCCTCAGAATGTGATGGGCCAAAGATGCGCAGGGAAAGCAGCATGCAAGGATTGCTGGGAGATCGGCAGCAGCTTGGAAGAGGGAAGAAAGAACAAGAGTCTGTATAACATATCAGTACCTTGGTGGGTGAAGAGGCCTTGCTAAGGGCAGTGCCCTGGAGAATGACAAGTAGAGGGACAGGGAAGAGGCAACATTGAGAAAGCCCGCTCAGGGACAGCAACAGCAATGCTCTCAGGCTGCTAGGGTTTCCCCCACATCTCTCATCTGGCACCATGAGATTGGGAAGGATTGAAATTGAGCTATGCTATGGGAAGGGGATGGGAGAAGAAATGGCATTCACTTAGAGGGGAGCTATATGAATGCCTTTCTTTTTTTTTTTTCTGGCTAGGAAATGGGGTTAAATGACTTGCCCAGGGTCACACAGCTAGTAAGTGTTAAGTGTCTGAGGTCGGATTTGAAGTCAGGTCCTCCTGACTCCAAGGCCAGAGCTCTACCTACTGTGCCACCTAGCTGCCCTGAACTACTTTCTTTTTAAGGAGCTGAGATACTAGCCCCTTCTCTGTTAATTATTGTTTTGCATAAATATTCTGTACTAAATGCTAATTAGAAGCCTGTTTGTTTAGAGGAGGGTGACCAGATTCATGTCCAGGGAAGAGCTGGAAATAAGCCAGGTTTGGATGTTCCTGGAGACATTTTAAGTGGAGACAGTAGCTGAGGAGCTCATGCTTGAATAACTGAGACCCTCCCCTCAATGCCCCTCCTCAGCAATGATCCTGGGTCTATATCTGCTTTGATGATTTGGTAAAGGGTGAGGGCTCACATGCAGGCATGGAAACTGAGGCCTGAAGAGTGGAAAGTGACTTTCCTAAAGTTAGATAGTAGAGTCAAGACTAGAACCCAGGACTCCTGACTACTCATGTTACCAAAATTAGGGAAGTAGGGCAGTTAGATAATGAGAATAGGAAAAGAGCTAATAAAAGTAAGTTGGCCCAGGCTTCTGGCCTGCTCTTCTTTAAATCAGCCTTTAGACTCTGATTTTAGTGCTGGATGTGCTGTTGATAGGAAGAAGAGCAAGAAAGCCACGTAAAACCTCTATGTGACAGAATAGAGTAACTATAGGCTGTTTGGTTCCCTGGATGCTTTCCATGGATGGTTTTCCATGTGTGTGCTTATGGGCCCCCTAGGTTTTGTATGCATCTTGGGAAAGGCTCAAGTATTGGGCTGTGCTATAAGCTTCTTGAGGTCTTGGGCTAAAAACCCACCATAGGTCTGTATCATAATGAAAGGTTAGCAATAGCTAATAGTATTCCTGGCCTCATCGCTTGACCTTTTTTCTTGGGTCATTAGGCCCAGAAGTCATAGGGCTCTGACACCTAGTCAAGATGGAGAGAGAGAGATTGTGGCAGGCCTTGAATGCTAGGCTACAGGCCAATTATTAAATTGGAGACCTTGGTATGGACTCAAATACTAATGCTCATCTGATGAATAAAAACCCTCCAGAAAGTAGGGAGAGGCAGGGTGTAAAGAGAGGACTTGCAGAGGTAGAACTTGGACACGAAGGAAGAGGAAAATCCAGAGTGCATGCCAAGGGAATGTCAGACAACTGAATTCAAGATGAACTGCATGCTCGTTTGTGGACTATTAATTTTCTTCTCCAATGAAGGGTTTTGTCTGTCATGCCAGTGTTTCAATGGCAACATGCTCTCTGCCGCCACGGTGATTAAGGTAGTCTCTATTGTTTTATTTTGCTAAAAGTGGGGCTGTCTTATGTTAACCCAACATCTCTGTTAAGCAAAGATTGTAAACCTTGCAAACCACAATTTTCAGTTCTGTTCTTGGGTCCAATTAGAAGAAGGCCAAAGGAAGGAAGAACACACCACCAAATTCTTGGCTTTTTTTTTGGCCTACATCACATGTTTAAAGTCTTATCAGCCTATGTGTCTATACAGGCTCTGTCAAGTGAAGGCCCAAGATGTTATTCAGGTACTGCATGGACCAACGTTCTCAATAAAGTGGGCTGGAAAAACCTCTTCACCTTTCAAGTGGTGCCGACTTTTCTTCGGTTTGGATAATCCCAACAATTACTTCCCTTTTCTAGTTTGTTTGACAATCTATGGCCAGGCTTCATGTCCTAGGAACCACACTGAGTGGAGGGCGAGCTGATTACCACCACATGGCATCTAATGTTGCTTAGCTAGAGTTTCAATGGAGTCAAATGAACACCGAATTTGGAGTCAGCATGCCTGGGTTCTCTGCTATATATTTCTTCTGCCCACTTGTACAGATCACTTAACCTCTCTGGGCCTCAGTTTGACTATCTGTCAAATAAAAGAGATAGACTAGATGACCACTAAGGTCTCCATTAGCTCTAAATTCTATCACCTGCTACTTCATCAGCTCTATGCATATTGGACTTGTTAAATCCCCACATGGCTTCTCACTAATTTTCACAGTCGGAGTTATCAGAACTATATCCACTTGCAAGCCGTTCAGAGCATTTCTGGATTCATTCACCAATTCAACAAACGTTTATTAAGCATCCTTTCTATACAAGGCACTGAACTAGAGATAGAGAATACAGAAACAAAAAATGAAACAGGTCTTGCCCTCAAGGAGCTTACAGTCTACCAGGACCCAAGAGGAGGAGGGAGATCTACAACACATACATTGGATCATGATGTTGATAAATTTTGGAGTCAGAAGCATGGTGTAGTGCCAAGAACACGGGATTTGCAGCCACAAATCTTGGGTTCAGATGTTGGCTCCCTATCTATATTTGTATGTCCCTATATCTTTCCACAGTACACTTCTGCCTGCTGGACTGGTCCCTAGCTGATCTCCAAATTCCTTCCACACTCTAAGTCCGATGATTTCCCCAAAAGGTTTTGGAGTTAAATCCCCAGTTAACCAGAAAATGTAATTCCACAGAGCCTTCTACTTTCTGGAGGAGCATTCCAATAGATTGAAGACTTATTGCCACTGCTCTAGGCTAGAAGAATGTTTCCCTTTCCTCTAGTGGCCTGTTTTCCTTGCTTGGGTTTGGAAGGGATTTCATTTTTTGTTTTGTTTTGTTTGTTTTGTTTTATTTTCACTGCCAAATCCCTTTGGTTTTCTTTTTGGCTCACCAAAAGGAGACAGAAACAATAACTTGGCTCCAGCTTCAATCCTTTTCTATATTCAAAACACTAGACACACACATAGGCATACACATATACATACACATGCACAAACATATGCACACACATAGATGCAGACACAAAGGCACACGCACAAAAATGCACACATACATGTATACCCACATCCACACCTGCCCACCACCTGTGTAGGTTGATTGAAATTTGGGCAGTGGCTTAGGGGGATTGTAAGATCATACTCCATCCTAGGATAGAAAGACCTCAACCCTGCCCTCTGTACCTCTCACTTCTTTCCTCCAAAGTCTCACAAGAAAATGGTTATTGATAATTTGAGAACTACAGAAGGATTATTAAAAACATGGACAGTGCATCCTGAGTGGTTGGTAATCCTTACTCATTCCTATAGGGATGCATTTAGCTAGTTTGTTTAAAAACTTCATGGAGTACTTACTGGGTATGAGGCCATAGTAAAGGCTAGGAAAATGGGAGTGAGGTGGTGGTGGGGTGGTCTAGTAGAGGGAACACTGGACTGGAGTCAGGGCACCGGGGTCTGAATCCTGGCTTAGATTTAATAACTACTTCTATAGCACTTAGTGCCCTATGGTGCATTCCACAGGATACCTCTGTGTGTGGGGGGTCAACAGTACAAAGATTATAATCCCCACTTTACGGATGAGGAAATGGAGGCTCAGAGAAGTTAAGACTTTCCAAAGTCACAAAGTCAGTAAAAATCAGAGCTCAGGTTGTAGTCCAGCACTCCTGACTTTAAGGATAGTAGCCTTAACATTATACCAAGCTGTATCATTGCGTCCACATTACTCCACCAAGTTGAGCCTTAGTTTCTTCATCCATTAAATGGGACTATCTGACGAGGTCTCTGTGAGGAATGCTCCCTATAAACCTCCAGGTACCATTTTATATAAAGCTTGTATAACTCATATATTGTCTCTTTTGATAGAATATACAGGTATATGTATATATACGTGTATATGTACGTATGCATGTATATGCATATACACATTTATATAGACATAAAATTTTATATAAACATAAATGTATACATACATATTTATGTATAATGTATATAATGTACATTTATATATACATATACAAAATACACATTACACATGTGTCTATATATATACACGTGTATATACATGTGTATACCTATACACAGATAGCATACATACACATGTATATATATTCTTTGAAGGAAGGGACTGTCTCACTTTGTCTTTATATTCCCACTACCTAGCACAGTGCCTTATTGTTGTTAGCAGTACTAATTCTCACCGCCCCTTATTCAACAGCAATCCTTCATTCCAAACAGGTTGGCCTCATCAGCAGTTGTTAGCAGATGCAAATGGAGCCAGCTGGGGATATTGTTAAAAATGACCCTCTTGAGCCTAGCAGTTCAGATAGGGCCACATACTCAACTTCTGGAGATTTAAATACTCCGACAAAGAAATAGCTTGGCTATCATTACATGCCTCCCAATCTCATTCAGAGCTCAGGCTGGCTTTGATGACGGCTGCCGCTTGTGGTGAACGTGGCCTTTGAAAAGGCTAAGCTGACTCAGGTCTCCAATCCCTTTGATAAAAATCCATTCCCATTCCAAGGGGGCTTAGATTTTTGTTGCAATCATGGGTTGCAAGCTCCAGCCTCTGATAATAATAGCACACAATTACTCCTGCCATTACATTTAATAAGTCAACTAAGTGCACTGAAGTCACTCAGTGGTTCCATGTTCTCCACAACAGAATGTGAAGGACCTTCCTACCCTGCTCTATCTTGAGCAAAAAAGCAACAAAAGCTCCTTTTGTCTTTTGCTTGTTAGACCAGATGACTTTGCTTTTTAATCACTGGAAGGGCTGGCAGACGACGTTATCTGAACAGGAGGTAGAAGTAGAATTTTCAATGTTAGGAGGGCCTCAGTTTGCTCATCTGTAAAAGAGAGGTAATACTATTTGGACTATCTATTTTACAGGACTATAGTTTTATTTTTAATGCGCATGTTATGATCATCTATATTCAGGAGCATACATACATTTTCAAGTAAGACAATTATTAACATAAGTGCTTTATAAATATTAAAGTACTATGGAGATATCAGCTACTATTATTTTTACCTGGATCTCTCTCCACTTTCCATCCCCCGCCTCTATTTTTTACAAGAAGAAACTGAGCCCTGGAGAGGCTCATTTTAGAGATGCTGGTTCTACAGAACGAGGTGAATCTAATCCTTCATGTGGAAGAGGGATTACATTTGTGCTGCTTGGCCCCAGAGGGCAGAACTGGGAATAATGGGTGTAAGTTGCAGAGAGGAAGATTGATATCAGGGAAAATTTCCTAACGATTAGAGCTGTCCAAAAGCAGAATGGACTGCCTGGCTCCCTCTAGCTTGAGGTCTTCAAGCCAAGGTAGGATGACGACTTGTCAAGGATGTTGAAGAAGTGATTGTTATTTAGGTACGGGCAGTCCTAGCGAAACTGTCATAGGTCTCCTCTAACTCTGGGATTCTGTGAAGTGTCTTGCTTATGGTCACAGTGAGTTAGTTTGTGGCAGCCAGGATTAGAACCCACTTGTCCTGTTTACCAGTACACCATTATATTTAAGTCCTCCAGTGCTGGGATCCAGAATATCTCTCTGGCTCCTTCGGAAGGAAACGTTATTATGCATCAAGCATAAAAAGCCTGTCGAGAAGGGGGAGAGATTTCTTCGTTTACTCTGAGTGTATCATAAATTTATTGTTGTTGTTCAGTCGTTTCATTCATGGCCCACCCTTTGTGACCCCATTTGGATTTTCTTGGCAAAGATACTGGAGTGGTTTGCCATTTCCTTCTCTAGCTTGTTTAACAGATGAAGGAAACTGTGACTTGCCAGGGTCACACAACTAGTAAGTGTCTGAGGCCAGATTTGAACTCAGGGAGACAAGTCTTCCTGACTCCAGGCTTGGCGCTTTATACGCTGCCCCATCTTGTTTTAATGAGAGCCAAGGGACAGCTTGCTTCTCTCAGGGAACCTGGCTAGGGTTTAGGTATGTGTTTGTCCTTCAAAGAAAGCCTTCCTTACCCCAGGTGTCTTAATTGGCTAACTTACTCTTTTGGAGGAATGGGACCAATATAATACCTCTTGGAGGAAAGCAAAAGGTTAGGTTCACGGTTATCCATCAACCAAGTAGTCATGGCAATGAGCCTACTAGGTACCCAACACTACACTGAGTGCTGCATAAGAGAGAAGAGAGAGAAATGCCCTTGTCCTCATGGAGCTTAATCTGTCAGTCAATCAACTAGACTTTATTAAGCACCTACCACATGCCAAGCATTGTGGTAAGCTCTGCGGATACAAGGAAAGGCAAGAACTAGTCCTCACCCTCAAACTGAGGATAATCTCAGAGGGGAGGCAGTAAGATAAAGAAAGACTGGGAAAAGCTTTTTGCAGAAAGTGGGATTTTAGCTGAGACTTGAAGGAAGTCAGGAGGCAGAGAGGAGGAGGGAAAGAATTCTAGGCACGGGGTACAGCTAGTGAAAATGCCCAGAGTCAGGAGATTGAATGTCTTGTGCAAGGGACAGCAAAGAGGCCAGTGTCGCTGAGGGAGTAAGTGTAAAAAGACTGGAAAGGCTGAAAGGGGCTAGGTTATGGAGGGCTTTAAAAGCCAATTATTGGATTTTCTATTTGTTTAAGGTGATAATAAGGAGCCACTGGAGTTCCTGAATGGGGCAGGGGGTGACATGATCAGACCTGTGCTTAAAGAAGATCAATTTGACAGATGAGTGCAGGGTGGATTGGAGTAGGGAAAGATGAGGCAGGGACACCATCCTAGAAGGCTATTGTAATAATCAAGGTATGAGGTGATGAAGGCCTGTGCCAGGGTGGTGGCAGGGCCAGAGGAGAGAAGGGGGCACATGCAAGCAATGTGAAGGTGGAAATGACAAGATTTGACAACATATTGGATACGAGGGGTGAGAGTGAGAGGTAGAGGATGACCTGTAGGTTGAGAGCCTGGGTGACTAGGAGGGTGCTGGTACACTTAGCAGTAATAAGGAAGTTAGGAAGAGAAGGTGACTTGGGATGAAAGATCATGAGGCCAGTTTTGGATATGTTGAATTTAAGATGTCTATGGTTCATCCAGTTCAAGATGTCCAATAAGCAGAGAGAGATGCCAGACTGCAGCTCAGGAGAGAGGTTAAGGCTAGACCAATAGATCTGAGAATCATCAGCATGGAGATGATAACTGAATCCACCAGAGCGATGAGATAAGTAAGCAAAATAGTAAAGAGGGAGAAGAGAAGAGAAGAGGACCTAGTATAGAGCCTGGGGACACCCATGGTTAGTGAGTGGACATGACCTGGATGAAGATTCAACAAAGGAGACCGAGAAGGCAAGGTCGGACAGGTAGAAAGAGAAACAGCCCAGAGCAGCGTCATGGAAACCTAGAGAGATGAAAGAAGTGGGTGATTGACAGGAGCACACAAGAGGTAGATTCTTTGGGGACAGAAGTGCCATGGGACTTCAGAGAACAATGAGATCAGTGTGGACTGGAATGGACAGACCTGCTTTCTGGAGCAGATGAGACTTCAGCTGAGTTTGGGAGGTTAAGTGGCCTAGACTAAGTCATTTGGAGCAGCACAGAGTGATGATAAACACACTGGACCTCAAATCAGGAGTCTTGGGTTTGAATCTTGACCACTGTTGTTACCTGTGTAATCCTGGGCAAGTCACTTCTCTTTGGGTCTCAAGTCCCTCACAAACAAAATGGGCCAAGGTCTCCCACTGCATCCTGGGCCATCTCCAGTCATCTTGATCGATATCTGGCCACTGGACCTAGATGGCTCTCGAGGAGAAAGTGAGGCTGGTGACTTTGCCCAGCCCTCCCTCACCCAAATAAATGTCAGTTGCAAGTCATGTCATCATCTCCCTGATGTCACTGTCCTCTTTGAGAATGAAGGACAAACCACAACCTGTGAATAGTCCGAGCTGCCTGAATGGGGACCCAGCTGGCCAGTTCCAGTTGGTCAAGTCAGCTCCTCCCCTCTCCTCCCCCCTTTCCCTCCCCATCCCTCCTCTTCCCTCTCCTCTCCTCTCTTCTTTCCTCCCTTGTCCTCTCCTCTCCTCTCCTCTCCTCTCCTCTCCTCTCTCTCTCTCCTCTCCTCTCCTCTCCTCTCCTCTCCTCTCCTCTCCTCTCCTCTCCTCTCCTCTCCTCTCCTCTCCTCTCCTCTCCTCTCCTTTTCCCTCACCTGAGGGTGTTCTACCCATAGGAAGGTAAATTTTAGAGACCAAAAGCTGCCTAGTTCACTTGGGGTTTACTGGCTAGATTTCTTTCTCAAACACCAAGCCTGAAACCCAATTCACTCTGGATCTCATGGATTGGACAACAATAGGTCACTGCGCAAGCACCACTTAATGGTTATTTTTTGGGCCCTCTTGCTCAGAGTGAATGTAAATAATAACTGTTTCTCTTTTGGCCAGCAACCCTGAGGGTCTTCCCTTTTCAGTTTGATTTTTTTTTTATTAAAAGGGCCATCCCCTGACTCACTTCTTAAAGACACTTGTTCACTGAATGGGTGTTGCCTCACTCAAAGTGAGAACCTGAAAAGACCTTAGCTTAAAAGGGCCAAGGTCTCCCAGTGTATCCAGGGCCATTTCCAGTCATCCTGATTGATATCTGGCCACTGAACCCTGATGGTTCTGGAGGAGAAAGTGAGGCTGGTGACTTTGCATAACCCTCCCTCACTCAAATCAAAGTCAATTACAAGTTACGTCATCTCTCTGATGCCATGGTCCTCTTGGAGAATGAATGACAAACCACACACACACACACACACACACACACACACACACACACACACTAAAATGGGGAGAATAATACTTGCACTACATAGCTTACATGGTTATAGTGGACAAAGTGTGTCTTAAATTGTGAAGTGCCATTTAAATGCGGGTTATTATTATTGCCTGACCCCTCTCATTTTTCAGGTGGGGAAACCAAGGCCAAGAGAGCAAGGTCATGCAGTAGGTCAGTGGCTAAGCCAGGACTTGATTCCTGGCTCCTAATGCAGACACGCAATCCTGTGCTCTTCCCATCACACATGCTGTGTCATTAGTTGAACCCTATGTTAAGCCAGGCCTTGGAATTAGATGGCATTTTGTGTTGGAGGATATAGGCCATGGCATTCTGGGCAAAAATTAGGATATCCCTTGAGCACCTGTTCAGTCTTGGGCAGTAGGGCCCCGTGAAGCTTATAATGATGGTGATGTCTAGTCTTTGAAAATTTGGCTCTGAGTTTTGAATCTCAGCTCTGCCACTTATGAATTGTATGACTTTAGGGAGACCATATCCTTTCGCAGGGTTTCAGTTTCTTTCTATGGAAAAACAAAGGAGTTGGACAAGAGGACCTCTAAGTTGGAAGCAGTTTGAACTCCTATAAACAGTGACCTGGGTTATAATTCTAGCTGCGTAGCTAACTTTCTGTGTGACCTTGGGCAAAATATTTCCCTTTTTGTGTCTCAGTCTCCCTTTCTGTAAAATGAAGGCGTTGGACTAGATCATCTCCAAGGACTTTCCCGTGATCCTGTGATTCAATGAGGAGGTAATTAATCTCTGCTTATGCCAATGGCATAAGCATCCATGGTGATATTTTTTTTTAAACACCATGAGCAGATTTACCAATTTAGGCAGCTCTGCTGTCTCTATTCCTAATGCAGACAGTTTGCTTCTTACTTCCCACATGGCCAAAGAGACTATAAAAGGCAATAAATCAAGAATCTGTAAGAAAATACATAATATATATCTATGCAAATTTGTGAGTCCTTAATTTGAGTCAATATCTCAGATGATTCTTATCCCTCAGTTACTGCATGAGATAGACTGATCAAAATTACCAACAGCTTTGCACCCAAACTCAAGGGTTTCAATCAGTTGTGATATCTATAAAATCACTTTCACTTCCCACCCACATGATGCGCTAGCCTAGAAAACATATGAGCTCTCAACTGGATCAGAAGCTGTAGTGGGATGGGAGGTAGTGGGACTGTTTTGTGTGGGAGCTAGAAGAGGCCTTGAAGAACCACCCCACCCCCAGTAGAAAACAAGCTCCATGAAGGAAGGGATGGTTTCCTTTTTTTTCTTTGTGTCTCTAGCACCTAAGCACTGTGCCTTGTCCATGTTGTTCAGTCATTTTTCAGTCACGTCAGACTCTTTGTGATACCATTTGGGGTTTTCTTAGCAAAGATACTGGAGTGGTTTACCATTTCCTTCTCCAGCTCATTTTACAGATGAGGAAACTGAGGCAAATAGAGTTAAGTGACTTGCCCAGGGTCACAGAGCTAGGAAGTGTCTGAGCCAGAATCTGAACTCAGGTTTTCCTGACTCCAGACCTAGTGCTCTATCTACTGTGCCACCTACTTGACCATAGCAGGTGCTTAATAAATTGAATTGAATTTAGTCCAACTGCATAATTTTCTTGCTGGGAAACCGAGGTCTTGAGGAGAGTAGTTTCTCAAATGTTACCCAGCTGGTGAGGTGCTCATTTGGGAAATTCAGGTCTCCTGACTCCCATTTGAGTGTTCTTTTTACTATATCACAAAGTGTCTCCTTTCTTTCTTTCTTTCTTTCTTTCTTTCTTTCTTTCTTTCTTTCTTTCTTTCTTTCTTTCTTTCTTTCTTTCTTTCTTTCTTTCTTTCTTTCTTTCTTTCTTTCTTTCTTTCTTTCTTTCTTTCTTTCTTTCTTTCTTTCTTTCTTCCTTTCTTTCTTTCTTTCTTCCTTTCTTCCTTTCTTCCTTTCTTCTTCCTTTCTTCCTTTCTTTCCTCCTTTCCTCCTTTCCTCCTTTCTCTCTCTCTCTCTCTCTCTCTCTCTCTCTCTCTCTCTCTCTCTTCTCTCCCTCCCTTCCTTCCTTCCTTCCTTCCTTCCTTCCTTCCTTCCTTCCTTCCTTCCTTCCTTCCTTCCTTATCAAGGTTACGTGACTTAACCAGGGTCACACAGCTATTAAATGTCTGAGGTCAGATTTGAACTCAAGTCTTCCTGACTTCAGGACTGCTGCTTTATCCACTGTACCACCTAGCTGCCCCATGTGTCCCTTTTCTTAGGAGAAAAGAGGGATTGTTTTAAAGATAATACTTAAATTCAATAAAGATATTTTAAAATGCTTTTTATTTACAGAGCACTGTACCTCAGAAAAGAGAAGTGATTAAATAAAACATGCCACCTACCTTCATCAAGGTTCTGGTCAAGCAGGTGGCCACCACAACTATATAATTAAGTAAAAACAAAATGCAAGTGCATCAGATAGGTGCAAACCAAGGGTGATACAAAGTCCAAGAGAGGACTAACCCAGGCACTCATCGGAGTGGAGGTACCATGTGTGCCGGGCTTTCAAAGATGAGTAGGATTTTAACAAGCAGAGATGGTTGGAGGAGGGAATGCAATCCAGGGTTCAGGAATAGAGCAAGAAAATGCATGAAGGGTGGGAGACTGGTCTATTTTTAGGGACAGTAAAGGTCCATTATGACTATAGAGCGTGTGGATGAGAGCCTTGTGAGATCAAATTAGCAATGTAGGTTGCCACTTCACTATGACTTAGCAGGGCCCCAGAGGAAAGAACTAGGAACAGTGGGTCCCAGTTGCAGAGAAGCAAATTTAAGGTTGATGTCCAGAGAAATTTGCTAATGATTAGAGCTATTTAAAAGCAGAATGGACTACCTTGGTAAGCAAGCATTTCCCTCTGACTGGAAGACTTCAAACAAAGACTGGATCAATTGACTAATCAACCAGCATTTATTAAGTGCCCACTCTGCACCAGGCACTGCACTAGCACAGAGGTTACCAGTACCAAGAATGAAGCAATCCTGTCCCCCAAGGAGTACTTTCTAATGGAGGAGACCACAGGAATCTATTGAAAACACACACAACCTAAAGTGAACAAATACAAATATGTACAAAAATTCCAAGTAGGTTGGAAGGAGGGCATTAGCAGTTGGGGGGATCAGGGAAGGATCCATGTAGAAATTGGTACTTGAGTCTGAGAGAAAGAGTGGGACTCTATAGAGCAGAGACAAGACAGGAACGCATTCCAGGAATGTGTGAGAGCCAACGCAAAGGCATGGAAATGAGAGAGACTGAGCTGTGAGAGGAACGAAGGAAAGGAAAGTTGGCTGGTTTGCAGAGTGGGACAGAAAGTAACATTAATGAGTCTGGCCAGGTTGCAAAGGGTTTTCAAAACTAAACATAGGGCCAGTCGAGTAGATTGAGAAAAGTCACACGGTCAGATCTGTGTTTGGGGAAAATCATTTTGACAACAATGTGCAGGAAGGACAAAGCAGGAGATAGACTTGAGGCAGGGAGACCAATTAGGGGGCTGCTGCAATAATAAAAGCAAGAGGTGATTAGGGCCTGACCTAAGATGGCAGCTGCATGAGTGGAGAGAAGGGGCCAGATTGGAGAGATGTTGTGAAAGTAGAAATGGCGACTGACTGTATACGTGGAGTGTGAAAGAGGGAGAAGTCCAGAATAATACTGAGATTTTGAACCTGGAAGACTAGAAGGATGGTAGGAACAAACAGGGAAGTTTGTGGAGGGGGGGGTTTGGAGGGAGGACTTAAGGGGAAAGATAATGAGTTCAGTTTTGGACATGTTGAATTTGAGATATCTGGGGCAAAATGTCTAGTAGAGAACTGGTGATTCAGGACTTGGGGAACGCCTAGTGGTCAGAGGGCATTGCAGAAGTCTGTTCTGGAACAGACTGAGTAAGAAGTCTTCATTTGATTCAACTAATAAGAGATGTTCAGCAAGGAGCTCTGGGGTATGAGTAGCCAAGTTTGTGTCTTCAGATTCACCATATTTTTCTGTCGTCAAAGTTAAATTGGCCAAACCCAATAACCCAAAGGATGGAGACACCTAAAAAGAGATGCAGAAGATGTCAGGAGGTCTAGAAGTCATGAGGGCAAGGGCAAAAGTGAGTCGGGAGCCGAGGACCTGAGTTAGGGGTCGTAGGACTCTAGTGGAGGAGCTACTCAGCAATTTCACATTCACTGCGTGTGCCATTATACAAAACTGTGCTTATGTTAAAAGCTGAAATACACATGCATACACATCTCTGTGCAAATAACTTCAGTACTTACAGTTTACGTTCTGGGCAAATCAATTATTAAAATTCCTTGAGAGGACAAACATGCCTCTCTCTGTTTTTTTTTATCTATACTTACAGTACAATGAATTAACTGTTTCATTAAATAAGACAAGTAGCATTTGGAGTTTAAAAAAAGAAAAAGAGAATTAACTCAAAATAGGTGAAGCCCAGTCACTGGGAAGTTTATGAATAATTAAGTGGTTGATATACAGCTGCATTACAATGAGCCTATTATTATTCACAGTGCCATATTTCTCTGCATGAGACCAGCAACACTTTGTTTTCATAGCATAAAGATTCTCTTAATTAAATGTTATTCGTCAATATGGTAAGATTTATTCATCTTTACATCAGCCCCGATTATTATAATCTTTGTAATGTTTACTCTATAAAACACTCATTTTCCATTCAAATTAACCAGGTTGCTGGGTTGTTGCTTTTTCCCCTCCACCTTTCCAAGGAAATGCTACCAAGTTCCTGAGAAGGTAATCATTTATATACTCTTCTCTTCCCTGAAGTAGTCATCTGAAAACTACTGTTTCTTGAAAAATAATAAAATTTCCATTTTAACATATTGTTACTGGGTTGGAGTGAACTTCACTCTACCCATGGCATTGTTAAGCTCCGCATAATCACCCGTGTTAATGATCCCTAGCTCTGAGTGCCATCACTGGTCTTTGCTCACAGTCTGCTTGTCACTAGTGGCCCTTTGGTATTGACACTGTATCTCTTTCAGGTTCTCTGCAGCCCTTTAATGACCGAACCAATTAATAATGCATCACTCTCTCTCCTCCAGCTAATTCTAATTGCTGTAATTTATGTCCCTTGACAATACTCATACTGTGCATGTAATCTATACCTCTGTGACTAAGTTAGAGAATTGTACATTCAAGGTCCCTGGCAGGTAAACAATACAATTCCAAGTTCATGGACATCCTCTACAATCGACATCAATTACCCATCAAGCAAACAAGCCATGGTCCTGTAGGTAAATGGCAGATTATTTATGACTTTGTCACCAAGATCCATAACTTTCTAATTCATATTAATAAGAGAATGCCTACAACCCAACTTGAGAATATCAGCAGCCTCATGCCTACTGATTTGATATCAGCTATGCTCATGTACGGGAAAAAAAAAAAGGAAGAATGCTTTTGATCAAAGGCTTGAAGACTTTGTATAGCCCAACCTAGATTGGAGATTCATACAATCAAAGAGTTAGGAAGGGACTTTGTTGTTTCGAAGGTCACAGAGATATGATGAAACATGCATTGTCCTGAGAATGAGGAGGCTGGGTTCTTTCAGGGGCTCTGTCATTGACTTACTGTATGACCTTGGGCAAGTCATTCCTTTTCTAGGTTTTTGTTTCCTCATCTGTAAAATGAGGAAGTAGGAAAATAGTACTTGTTGAGTTCTAAGATCCCTTCCAGCTTTGACATTCTGTGTTCTATTTATATTTCCTCTGATATTCTTTGTTTTAAGGTTTCTTCCTGCTCTGCCATTCAGTGTTTTACGGTTCCTTCCAAGTCTGATATTCTTTGTTGCATGCCCTAAGAGCTGTGTTCTTCCATCTCTGACATTCCATGTTCCCCATCTTATGTTTTAAGGCCTTTTCCAGGTGTCACATTCTGTGTTCCATGTTCCAAGGTCCCTCCCAGTTCTGTCATTCTACATTCTAAAGATCCTTCCAGCTCTGACATTTTATCCTTTGAAGTTCCTTCCAGAAGTAGAAAGCTGAATGGATTATCCAGTTAATTCAAATATTTTCCTGGATATTTTATTTCCCTGAAATAAATGGATCATTTTGCTGAAGGCTATTCCCTTCCTTGGTTTCCTTGGATAAATGTGTCACTCTTCCACTTTGCTCTGCTAATGTGGTCCTCACATGTTGGTCCCCCTAGCCATGCATGATCATGACGTACAAGTCAGCTGGTGATGGAAGACAAAACTTCAGAGGGGACTGTGGCAGAAAGTCTGAAACTCCAGGAGGATCAAGGCTATAAGGTTAGAAAAGAATAGATCAAGAAGCAGAGAGCTATCAAAGTACGGAGAGTTCATTCTTAAGACTTTTGGTTTTTCCAATGATTTCCAAAAGCTGACACACACCTTTGAAAAACACAGCCTGGTGTTTGTGTATTTTCTTCATGTTCTCAGGGTAGCAAGTTCTTGGTATAAAAGTGGTAGAAATATCCTGCAGTCTCCCATCTGTGTTAGAGGAAGGCATTTGTCTCCATTTGGGGAGACAGAATCAGTATGCTTTCTTAGCAGTTTTCTGCAGGTACCCAGAGACACAAGCTGTTTAATAAGATGATGTTCTCACCTCTGCATTTTTCTGATGGCCCAAGGAGTTTGGGGGCAACTCATTTCTAGTGATGAGCTGCTCTATTGCTGTTCCAGACATGTATGAGAGCTACAGTGCCCCAGATCACTGTATGATTTAGCAATATAGAGTAAGGGACCTAGGTAATAAGGAGCCAAAGCCAAGTAAATGCTATCTACCATCCAGGAAGGACCTCAAATGGCAATAACTAATGACACTCTTGGTGATGGTGTTACCTTATCTTTCTCTCTGTAGGCAGCTAGGTAGTTAGAGCCCTGGACTTGGAGTCAGGAAGGCCTGAGTTCAAATCCTGCCTCAGACTTACTAGCTGTATGACTCTTGCACAGGTCACTTAATTTCTCTCAGCATCAGCTTTCTCATCTGCAAAATGAAGATATTATTGAGTGCTTTGCAAATCTTAAAGTACTATATGTTCACTAATTATTATTATAATTTATTATTATTCTATACACTGTGCAGTTTATATAAGACTTTCATATAGGCTATCTCTTTTGATTTCTACAACCCCATAAAGTTGTTGAGAGGAAAGAGATTATTGTATCCATTTTGTTGATGGGAAAACTGAAGCCTAGGGAAGAGACATATAAGGTCATATAGGTGTCTAGTAATAAAGCTGGGTTTCTAACTCAAGTTCTATGAGAGAAACGGTGGCATAATAGAGAGAGCTCTGAACTTGTAGTCAAGAAGATCTGGACTCAAGTTCTACTTCAGAAACCTACTAGCTACAATTTCCTTATCTCTAAAACGGAGACAATAACGACAACTGCTCCACAGGATTTCTGTGAATACTGAGTGAGATTCTTTGCAAACTTAAAGAGTTCCTTAAATGTGAACCATTATTTCTACTTTGCCATCCTGCTGCTCTATGCCAAATTGATCGGTCTGTGGTACAACAGAAAGAGTAGTGGCAGAGCTTAATATAGTGGTGAAGGAGACTTGGACTGTGGAAGGGCTGTAAAGAGGAGTTCTATTCAGATAAAGGCATTGGTTTCCTATCCTACTTCGAACTTGAATAGTATTTGGCAAGCGATTTCTCCTGTCAGTTTCTTCACCTGCTAAAGAGAAGGTTTGGCCTGACACTCTCACACACTCTCTCTCTCTCTCTCTCTCTCTCTCTCTCTCTCTCTCTCTCTCTCTCTCCAGATTAAAAGGATGGTTTGTGAGTACTTATAAAGGGAAATGGCGAAGAGCCATGATGGTTTCTTCAAGAACAAGTCATACCAGTCTAACCTCATTTTCTTTTTGAAGGGTTACTACCCTGTCCAAAAAAACAAAAACAAAAAAACCCAAACCAAACCCAAAAGTTAGACTAGGGAATGATGTTGACATAACATTCCTGAATTTTAGGAAAACACGGGAAAAAGTTTCTCATGCTATCATTTCGGACAAGATAAAGACATGTGGGCTAGACAATGGTAGAGTCAGGTGGATTTGGGAACTAGTTAAATAATCAGATGGAAGGACTAGTCATTAACAACTCAATATTAACTTGGATAGAAGTTTCTTGCATAGTGTCCCATGGTTTGTTCTTGGCCCTGTCCCTGGAGCCCCTCCTTCTCTCTGATTGGAGAAGATGGGTATGGGGGTGAACTTTAGGGAACTCCTTCCAGATCCTCCATAATTTAAGGAGGGTACACAGAAAATTCTCCTCATCTTTTACCACCCAGCTACTTTCCCAGACTTCATCATCTCCAGAAATTCATCATTCCCTCAGATCATTTCTCATTCCAGCTGCAAGAGGGTAACTCCCTGCCCCCAACACTTTTGGGCTTCTTTTTATATGTTGTCTCCCCATTAGACAGTGAGTACCAGAAGGGCAGGGTCAGTCTGATGCCTCTTTTTTTTTGGGGGGGTATTCTTGGCACTTAGCATGGTGCTGGCACGTAGTAGGCTGTTAATAAATGTTTCTTGACTCTTGCTCTGCCTCCAAACCCGGTGTTCTTTTTGAGGCCTGCTGGATAGCAGATAAAGGACCTGTCTGAAAAAAATTATATATAAATATGTATCCTGTCATTGATTATGGGTCCACCTCCCGTTGACTTTGTGGCCACTGAGAGAAGAATTGCAGGAAATGACTCTGAGGGATCATTTGAAGTCTAACTGCAGTTCGATTGAAACAGGCAATGAGAGACTTGTTTAAAGGCAGTCTTATTTTATCCAGTTTTTATGGACACACACAAGAAGCAGCCCAGCAACCTAGCTTATTACTAGTAATAAAATAATCACAGCTTACATTCATACAGTAATTCATTCATTCAATCGATAAACATTTATTAAACCAGTGGTTCTCAAAGTATGGTCTGTGTTCCCCTCATTGACCCCAAAAACCTCCCAAGGGGTCTACAAGGTCAAAATTATTTTCAGAGTAATATGAAAAGGTTTTTTGCCTACTCAAATTTGTCTTTCCCACATACTTATCTATGTGAGGCCAGATAGACTATGCATGAATTCTTTGAGAGCAGGGAATTTTTTGCCTTTTTTTATATCCCCAGTGCTTAACACAGTGCCTGGCACACAGTAGGCATTTAACAAATGCTAGTTGACTGGCTTCAACCACAACAGCATATTATAACAGACTGAAAGCAGAAGCAGCTATGAGAAGCCAGCTGGCTTCTCTTAAGCCAGACATTAAGGAGATTTGCAAAAGTATGTGAAACAATGGAACTCTTCTCACTAATTTTTTTTAACTTGGGAAAATAGTTATTTCCCCACAAAATATGTTATTTATATTCACACATAATGGGTTTATAATTGTTATTTTTAGATGAATCACTAAATATTTTTTTAAAATTCAAAAGTTTTAATTTTGAATATGGTAAATACTAATAGACATAACCTATATAAACAAGAGATATTTGGGGTCTTCAATAATATTTGAGAGTATAAAGAGGTCTTGAGTCAAAAAAAGTTGAGGGGCAGCTACATGGCGTAGTGGATAGAGCGTGGGCCCTGAAGTCAGGAGGACCTGAGTTCAAATGTGACCTCAGACCAAACACTTGACACTTACTAGCTATGTGACCCTGGGCAAGTCACTTAACCCCAATTGCCTTAAAAAAAAAAGTTGAGAAGCACTGCATTAAGTACTTACTGCGTTCCAGGAATTGCACTAAGTGCTAGACACATACAGAGAGGGAAAAACAGTCTCTACCCTCAGGAAGCTTATATTTTAAATGGGGAGACAATATGTATATAAATAGGGAAGTTGTATATATTATAGAAAGAAGGTATTCTAAGAGAGGAAGATTCTCAGTTCAACAAGCGTGTAGTATCTACTGTGCACCAGATATTCTTCAAGGTACTGGGGACACACACACACACACACACACACACACCCCTACCTAGTCTCTGCCTTCAGGGAGCTTATGTTCTACTGCAGATTTAGAGTTGGAAGCTTATGTCATTAGCCCAGTGTTGGTAGGGCAATAAGGAGCAGGGATACAAAACTCAGATGCAAATTGCTTGAGGGAGGTGAAGCAAGTGTTATGTCCATTTTCTGAATGGGGCAACTGAAGCTCAGAGATGGGGAATAACCCCCCTACCACCACCCAGCTAGTAACTATTATGTGCCCTCCTACAAGAGGCCTTTGCTAATCTTCCTGGTGGCTAGTGTCACAAATTACCTTGTATTTATTTATATTGTATATATTTTGCATACACTTTCATATGCACATATTGTCTTTTCCAATAGAATGTAAGTTCCTTGAGGGCAGGCACGGTTTTTATTTTGGTCTTTGTATACTTGGCTCCTAGCATAGAGCTTAGCATTTAGTAGGTATTTTAAAAATGCTTGTTGATTGATTAATTGACCTTGGGCAAGTCACTTTTTTGTGGGCCTCAGTTTCCTCCTTGGTAAAATGAGAGGATCTCTTTCCAGTCCTAAAATTCCATGACTCATAGTGATGGAACTTGGACCAGAACCCAGGTTTTCTGCTTCTCAACCTAGGGCTCCACAGACTAACCCTTTGCACATTTCAAATTTATCTTCATATTCTTGCACAGGGTTACGACTCAAGTGTAAGGAATGACAGCCACAACCGCCTTTTGCTTAATGGGCTCCTGGCTGTATAATTAGCAGACCGCTTTCCTTTAAGGCTGTCATTACTTCTCGGTGATATAGGGCAGACTAAACGAGCAAAGAGGAAGGAAAAACAATATTCGTTGTGGTTTACAATGCATCCATCATCATTCAATTTCCCAATGCCTTCTAATGAAGCTTTCACGCAGTCCCTGTCTTTAACTAGTCTCTAGTGAACTATATCCTCACAGCTACCCTCCAGACCCAAGCTCCAATGCTTCATAAATTTCCTAATGTGGAACAGAAAGGCCATATATCTCCAACCTGTCTGATCAGCCCCTGGGGCAGAAATGAGGCCAGAGTTTCTGCAGCTTAGAACTAGTCTAGGAAAGATTGGCAGAGCCAGTGGGAAACCTTCTCCCAGACTCCTGAAGTATTCAGTTTCCATTTGCCCCGATCTTCCTTAGCACTCTGTTCTTCCCCTACCGAATGTATTCAGCATATGTTATTGTGCATTACAGCCTTCTCTATTGTTATGTTATATTCTATCTCTCCTCGTACTTCGTATATAGTAGACACTTAATAAATGCTGGTTAAAAAAAACAAAACTGTGGTCAAATATGACAGTCAATGCTAGTTCCATACTGGCTAATGGATGGATATAGTCTTCTTTTCTTTTAATAATTGATTGTTTTGGAGGGGAATGTGTTTTGCAAGGGGTTTCACTTGGATGTTTGTTGGGAAGTGTCTTTTGTGTTTAAACAAAGTTTATCAATGATTTTTTAAAAAGATCAATGCTTATTGAACATGTGTGAATCAGTTAATTGTGTTGGCTGTTAAAAAGGAGAATTTTAGGAAATATTACTCCAGGGCAGTTTTAGAAGTGGCACTTGTTTGGGGAACATCTTATAAGTGTACCAGTCACTTGATACTGATGAAGATAAGAACGTGTAAGGTAGTGGAAAAGAATACTGGATTTGCCAAGACCTGGGTTAAATCCAACCTACACTAACTGGGTGATCTTAGTCAAGTCACTGATTTTCTATGAGTCTGTTTACTCATTTGTAAAATGGGGAAAGAATCATTATTTCTAACATGTTCTTCACGACATCATTGTGCAGAAAGTGCTTTGTAAAATTAGAAGTGATATATAAATATGCATTATTATAATTATGATTATTAGAGAGAACATAGTATGGTAGAAAGAATGCTTATGGGTGATATGTGTTCAAATCCATCTCTGACTCTTATGTCTTGTGTGACTCTAGGCAAGTTATTTAACCTTTCTGAGACTCAATTTTTCTTATCTGTGAAATGGGAACACTTGCTTGCAATACCTAGGTTACCAGCTAGTTTTGAGGAAAGTGTTATATAGGTATGAACTGTTATTATTATTGTTTATAGAAGTATTATTTATAGAAGTAGCATGGTACAGGAGATAGAATTCTGGACTTGGAGTCAGAAAGATATGAGTTTAAATCCTACCTCTGATTCTTACTGATTAAGGGACACTTAGAAAGTCATTTAGCTTCTCTAAACCTCAGTTTCCTGATTTGTAAAATGGGGATAGTCATACTTGTATCCTTCACAGGGTTGTCATAAGGGTCAAATGAAATAATGTATTAAACAGTTTGTAAACCTTAAAGCAATGTATAAGCATATAATATATATAGCAATGTAATATATAATATTACATAAAATAATAAACTTGTATGTATATATATAAGCCCCCCCCAAAGCATTTATTAGGGGATTATTATATGTCAGACATTGTGCCAAGTGCTAGAGATACAAAAAAAAGCCAAAAGACAGTCCCTGCCCTCAAGGAGTTTAACTTCTAGTGGGGGAGACCTCATGCAAATAACTAGGTGCATTCAGGGTGCACATATACACATATGTATACACATACATATATGTGTATCCATGTATATTTATATACACACATATGCATGTATGTATACACGTACATACATATTCTAGATCCAGGTAAACTTAGAGAGGAAGACATTAGCACTGTGAAGGGGTATATGTGTATGAGGACTGGGAAAAGTCTCTCGCAAAAAATGGGGATTTGAATGAGTCTTGGAACACAGGGAAACTAAGAGGTGGATGTGAGGAGAGAGCGCATTTCCAGGCATGGAAGGCAGGAAGACAAAGATGGGGTGTCATGAGCAAGGAACAGCAAGTTGGCCAATGTAGCTGGATCATGGAGCAGGCAGAGGGGAGTAAACTGTAAGAAAACTGGAAAGGTGGGAAAGGCCAAGATTATAAGGGCTTTAAATGCCAAACAGAAGATTTTATATTTTATCGTGGAGATAACAGGGAGCCAATGGAGTTTATTGAGTTTGGGAGGAGGGAGGGGTCAAATTTAAGCTTTAGAAAAATCACTTTGGCAGTTATTATTAATATTGATGTCATCTGAGGTCCCTTCCAATGCTGAGGATTCTATGATTTTATTAACATTTCCTAAATGTTAAGCAGGCTGAAGTGGATTTGAAGATCATTGGGTTTGAAATCAAGGTCCTGGGTTCAAATCTTGGCTCTGCTACTTATTACTTTTATGGCCTTGAAGACACTATACATTCTGTTGCCTCACTTTCCCCAAGTAAAAAATGAGGCTTGGATTAGATGATCTTATGTAGGATGTGTGTGTGTGTGTGTGTGTGTATGCATGGGTTGGATTCCATGGTCCTATGTAGGAGAAATATACACACATGCTTGTATGTGTATATATCTGCATATATGTACGTATGTATTATATATGTAGGTGTTTGTGTGTATTCACACATATATCAGGTATACCATGTTATATGGCCACAATACCTAAAACCAGTTTTATGCCTATCTCTATGGTGTGAGCACACTGGTTTTGGGGTTCTAACTCCTGATTTTGGATAGGAAAATACTCATTTTTATTGATCTTACCAGTAGTTGGTAAAGTGGATAGAGTCCTGAGCCTGGAGTCAGAAAGACCTGAGTTCAAATACCGCCTCAGATATTTATTAGCTATGTGACCCTAAGCTTAACTGCTGTCTGCCTTAGTTTCCTCAACTGTAAAATGGGGATAATAATAGCACCTGCCTCCCAGGCTTGTGAAGATCAAATGAGATAATCTTTGTAAAGTGCTTAGCACAGTGCCTGGCTGTAGGTGCTCAATAAATGCTTGTCTTGTGCCACAAGGAAGAGGATTAGAATCAAAGTCAGGGCATAACAAATGCTTGTTTATCTGAGATGCCCCACTACAATCCCATAGGCCACCACTCCTTGGTTTACTTTTTACTTTAATGTCAGGCAGGTCCTGCAACATTGGGCCTTTGTGGTTTTGAACTATAGAAGAATAGATCATAATTGTAAATTGAGCTTTTATGGCACCTTAAGGTTTTGTTTACAAAGCACTTTCTTCACAACCACCCTCTAAGGCAGGGAGGACAAGGATTATTTTCTCTGTACCTGAGAGGAGGCTCAGAGAGTTGCCTACAGTCAGTAGATGTCGGTGAGCACTCAAACCCTGGTCCATCGCTCCCTCCAGTGCATCAGGCTGCAGCTGGAATGTCGTGATCATTTTTAAACCTGGCTGTTCTTCAGCAGTGAATGGACTAACCTTCTGTCCCTATGGAAGCTTAAAAATATTAAAAAGAAACATGGGATTCTTTGGCACGTTCTCCGGGAGACAAGAGGGGCTCTGATTCTCATGGCGAGTATCTGTTTTCCTTTGAGATAAGAACTGATTTGTCATATCCGTCATAGGCCATTAATTTTGCCTTCGTGGGAAGAATAGCAACCGTGGCAATATCAAAAGCATTTTCCCCTGCAAACCAATAACAAGACTTCTTTTCCAGCAGGCAAATGTCATGCAACTTTGATCAAGAGTTTTCATAAGTGGGACGTCTGGCTAATGTTCAATAATTTAAGAAAGTTTTTTCAAGGTCTTTTTCCCCCCATTGAATTGCAAGGGCTGGTGAAAAGTGATGCACGGGTGACTTCAGAGATTAAAGTTTCCAGATCTGTTGACTGAGAGGATGAACAAGGCTGTCTTCACATAACTAGGAGAATCTTAAAGGTGGCATGAATTCTTCCCTGATTCCCCCAGTTGGTAATGACCTTCTTCTTTGGACCTCATTCAATACTCTGTTTGCACTTCTCCAGTGCACTTCTCATATAACACTATATATTAGCCTTATTTATATTTGGGCCTTATCCTTATACTAGACTGTGAACTTTGTGAGTGCGAGGACCATGTCTCATCTAAACTTTGCTTAACTATAGGGAGTTATACCCAGTAGGTCCTTGAGAAATGAATGTTGAGTGAATAATGATTTGTTTTAGTCCTTCTCATGGACTTATCAGGATTCCACTAAAATCCCCCAGACCTTGGCATGGTGAAGTGAATTTGAAGAACACCAGATTTGGAGTCAGAAGACCTGGATTCAAATCTTGGCTCTGCTATTTATGACCAAGTAACTTTGGACAAGCCCCTTCACCTCTCTGGGCCCCAGATTTCCTATCTGTGGAATAAAGAGGTTGGACTAGATGATCTCTGAGGCTCTTTCTAGCTCTGAAATTCTGCGTAATCATAAGAAGGGTACAAGCCAAGAGATATGTGAATGTGTGTGTGTGTGTGGGGGGTTATTATTGATTGGTGACATCAGGAAAATCTTCTTGGAGGAGGAGGCCCTTGAGTTGGGCCTAAAGGGGTAAGTAGCCTCTTGAAAGGTAGAAATGGGCAACAGTGTGTTCCTGGCAAGGGGGTAGGAGGAAACATATCTAGACTAAGAATAGGAGTTGGGGAGGGGCAAGGAGAGGCAGACAATGAATCATCCAGTTTGGCTCAGTCAGGATGGGTGAACAGGAGTAGTGGCAGATGAGGTAATGAAGGCACCAGATTGTAAAAAGTTTCAAATGGAAAGTTAACAGATCTGAACTACCCTTCGCTAGGCAGTGGGGAGCTAGTTATGGGTATTGAGTAACTCAGCATTGTCCCTAAAAATGAAGGCTGCATAAAAGGAAATTAGAGTGTCTGGCAGTTTAATTTCTGTTTACAACTAGTCTTTACAAGGAGCTGCTTAAGGGGGAAAAAAAGTAAGTCACATCATTTCGACCTTTTCTTGCTACTTCCTAGCGTGCTGCCCCCACTTTGACCATAATCCCCAACTCTCCTCTACTCTGCCCCTTCCCCGTGGAACCTTGGATTCTGCCTCTGGGACACTGGGCCCTGATAGGTGAACTTCTGTTTTGTCCGCATAGAACCAGGCCTTTCAGACACTTCCCAGCCAACTTCCTACCATCTTGATTCTCTCTCCCCCCTTTCTGGCTCCCTTTTATGTGATGTCTTAGAACATTAGAACATATTAGATATTAGAACATGAGCTCTTTGAGCTCTTCCTGTCTTGATTGCTTATATTTGTATCTTTAGCACTTTCCACAGTGCCTGGCACACAGTAAGCACTTAGCAATGCCAATCATCTATCTGTCTGCATATCCATCCATCCGTCCATCCATCCATCCATCCATCCATCCATCCATCCATCCATCTGTATTACCTAGTAGTTCAGTGATAGAATTTCTGCTTCTCACAAGTAAGGCCTAGGTTCTATCCCTGACTTTTAAATATGCCTTTTAGAGATAGCATAGCATAGTGGATAAAGTGCTGGACTTGGAGTCAGGAAAACCTAGGTTCAAATTCTACCTCTGACATTTACTAGCTTTATGACCTTAGGCAAATCACTTAACTTCTCTAAGCCTCAATCTATGAAATGTGAGGGTTGGACCTGATGACCTCTAAGATCTCTAGTTTAAATCTTTGATTCCTTCCCCTGTTTCATCTCTCACCATAACCTGGACAATAGGCATTCTTCATCCACTTGATTTTTCTTTTGTGGATGGTTAGACCTAACTCAGGGCAGCAATGTACAGTACTGAAGTCAGGAAGATCTGAGTTCAAATCTGTCCTGAGACACTCACTAACTGTGTGACCTTGGGCAGATCATTTGGCCCAGTTCGTCTCCATTTCCTTATCTGTAAAATGAGCTGGTGAAGGAAGTAGCAAACTACTCCAGTATTTTTGCTAAGAAAATCCCAAATGGGGTCCAAAAGAACTGGATGGGACTAAAATAATTGAACAACAGACCCAACTATTTGGAGTAGTTGTAGATTGTTTCCTGGGGGAAGGGGGTTATTGCAAACACCATGATCCCATCCACAGATAGGAGCACCTGGAGGATCTCCCCTTTCACAGCAAATCTTTTTTCGATCATAAATCTATGCTGTATGATCTCATCAGTGACAATAGTGAATACTTTTGACAAGTGGCCACCTCTGTTTTATGCCTTTCCTGACATTGTTATCAAAAAGCAGAAGGTCATTAAATCTATCTCTACTGCTAGATATTTTTCAGATCTCTTGCATATTTCTGATGTATGTATTGACATCTTATTGGAAGATAACTTTCAGGTGGTAGTTTGCTCTGTTGAATAAAATTCATTTTTGTAATCAACAAACATGAAGCACTGTGGGGAATCTTGTATTCTCTATATCTTTCAGTCAATTGTGTGATGATAGAGATGTGGTTTAGGATGGAATATCACTTGTGAAAACCTACCTATTCCCTGTACTCTCATTGAGTGTGTCCTTGATGCTTCTATAGATTATTTTCATAAAATTTTATATATATATATATATATACATATATACATATATACATATATATATATATATACATATATATACATATATATACATATATATGTAAATATATATATACATATATATATACATATATATATATACATATATGTAAATATGTGTATATATGGAGATAGGCATATAGGTTGGTAGGTTTTGGTATTTTTTTTTTATTAGTAAGGTTTGAGAATTTTTCTGTATCTTTAGTATCTTTTCTTCCTTCAGATAACTTATGAATTACTCCCTTAATGCCTTCACAATTGTGTTGCCTACAGCATCTCTCTTATTTAGTCTTGGTCTAATTCAGCTACTGTTCCTATTTATACTCTCTTTTAGCACTATTACTACCCTCTTCTATGAGTATATCTAGGACTGTGATGTTAGAGTTCAAGTATGGTGTCCCTTCTGTCTTTGATGGTAAAGAGAGTTTGTTTAAAAATATTTTCCAGTTTTCTTCTATTTTTGTTGCCTTGCATCAATTTTCATTTTTTAAGTGCCCTTGGGATGACTTTGCTTAGTTGGATCCCTTACCAAGCTTTCTCTAAACCGGGTTTGCCCTACTTTTGTAGGATCTTTCTGCATAAGATTTTACAAATAAGTTCATTTGGCATTGGTCTTGGATGCCATATCCCTTTGCTTGGCAAGAAAGATAAATGATTGCTTACTAAGGGGCTTCTTAGCCTCTTTGGTCTGATTAGATCAGTTGATTTATATTGGTCAGACTTCTTTATGAAATTAATGTGGTTGGTGTCTATGTCCTTTCTTTCATCTATTTCCCATTTTCACCCCTGATAACCCATTTAAATAGGTCAAGGTGGAGTTGTTTTAATTGCATATCATTATCTTTTTCTAACTTTTATTTTCTTATAGCTTTGTGCTAATTTTGATCTTTGCTCAAATAAGATATTAGTTTGACTATACATAGACAACTGAGAGAGGGATGACTCCCACAGTAGTCATGAATAATTTCCTATGAAAATAAAATCAATTTCATTTTTGTGATCTTATGTATGTTTACCAGGACCAGTATCTTCCAATTCTTTTCTTAAATAAATCATTCATGATATGTTGGGGTAGTTTCTGTGGAGCTGACAAGTCTTTGCCCTCCCCTTTTATTCTTTATTCTTGATCTATATTTCTCAAAGTATTTCTTGTTAATTTTCCAATATATGTCTTGCTGTCCTTATCTGTTTCTACTTATGCATTTAAATCACTGAACATCAAAGCATGCTAGTTAAATTTTTTGGGGGGGGCTTTATCACGTTGATTACCTCATCATCCTCTGCAGCAAATGCTGATGTTATTATAAATTATTATTATTATTGTTATTATCATTATTATCATTATGTTATTATAAATGCTGTAGTTATTTTCATGGTGGTCTCTTTGCAAACACTTAGGAGCACAGCAATATGTTCCAGGAAATAACGTTGCCCTTAGGTACACAATGAAACCAACTCTGCCAATTTCTTTATTGGCTTGTCCAAAGAGAGCTGGTGAGCTAATCTGTTTGTACAGTTCCAACTTCATTCTTTCTTATTGTTTGGCTTATAGTGAGAAATGGTAAGATGAACATGCATCAATTTCTCCAATAGTATGTCAATCACTGGCCATCAAGTCACAACTCCCAGGTCATCTTACATTTAGAATACTGTAATGTTAGGTTTACAGATGGTCTTAAAAGTATGTTATTCCTTGTACCCTCTGCTTCCCTTTCTTTGCCATTCTCTCTGTAGACCAGAAAGGGAGAAATGTAAACAATATCTCCTAAAAACAGTTTTTAAAAATCCTAAAGATCTTGTGGAACTGAATACAAAATTATCTCTCATTACAATTATCTCCGATTACAAGATTATCTCTCAATAAAGAGATGAGGACAACAAATATGGAATCAGTCAACCAACAAGCATTTATTAAGCATCACCTACATACCAAGCACTCTGCTGGGAACTTCAGATAAAATTGCAAGAATGGAACGGTATCTATCTTCAAGGCCTAACATTGTATATCAGGGTAAACAAGGCTTTCAAATAAAAGTAAATACGAAGTATTCACACTAGTTACACAAAGTATTTGGGGAGACACTAATGATCCAGAAAGGCCTCATATAGGAGGTGACTCTTGAGCTGAGCTTTAGAGGCATTTAAGGGTTCTAAGAAGAGGAGAGAGTATATCCTGGGCATGGGGGACAGCTAATGAAAAGGACTAGAGACAAGAGAGGGAATGTTGTGCATGAGGAACAGTGTGTAGGCCAGTCTGGCTGCAACAAAGTGTGTGCAAAAGGGAGTGAGGTGTAATAAATCTGGAAAGGTTGGAGTCAGACAGTAGAGGTCTTTAAATGTTAAACAAAGGCAAGCTTTGTCATTTATCCTAAGGACAATAAGCCACCACTGGAGCTTTTGGAGCAGGATAATGGCATGGCCAATTCTATGCTTTAGGGATATCACTTTGGCAGCTGTGTGAAGGATGGACTGGAAACGGCTAAGACTGGAGCCAGGGAGACTGATTAAAAAGATACTGTGATAGCCTGGAAAAGAAGTGATATGTTGAGTGGTGGCAGTGAGAATGGAGAGATGGGATAAAATGCAAAGGATGTTATGGCAGGAGAATTCATCAGACTTGGCATCTGACTGGATGGGGGAGGTAGTGGTGGTAAGGAAGAAGGAAGAGTAGAGGATGACTCTGGTGTGGTAAAGCTGGATGACTAGAAAAATGGTGGTGCTCTTGATAGAAAGAGGGAAGTAAAGAAGAGGAGTTTGGGGCAATAGCTGAGTTCTGTTTCGGATATGTTGTTTAAGATGCCAATGAAATGTCCAGCAAGAAATATTTTATAGGCAGTTGGTGACATAAGGTTGGAGTTCAGGAAAGACACTAGGGCTAAAGATATAGATCTCGGAATTATCTGCGTAAAGATGATAATTAGAATCATGGAACTGATGACCTCACCAAGTGAGGAAGTAAATACAGAAAAAAGAGCCCAGGACAGAAGTTAGAGCTGCATCAACAAATAAGGGGGTGGGATATAGGTAATTATTAAGCAAAGGGCACTGTGGGGTGGTTAGGCAGGTAGAGAGGAACCAAGAAAAAGCAGTTATCATGAAAACCCAGAGAGAAAAGAGGACCTAGGAGGAGAGAGGATGGTTAAGAGCATCAAATTCTGTAGAGAGGTTAAGAAGGATGGGGACTGAAAAAAGGCCTTTGGTTAAGGGAATTAAAAAGTCACTGATAATTTTGAAGAGAGTAGTTTAAGTTAAGGAACAAGGTCAGAAGTCAGGTTGCAAGGGTTTAGGGAACAAATGGAGAGGAAGTTAATGTAGTAAATGTAGACAACTTTTTCAAGAGTTTGCTTGCAAACATGAGAGAAACATAAGAGGGTAGTTTGAAATGATCATGGGGTTAAGTGAAGGTTTTTTATTTTAAGGATGGGGAAACCTGGACATATTCTAAGGCAGCAGAGAAGGAGCTAGTATATCAAGAAGGATGAGAGACATTTGTGTGTGTGTGTGTGTGTGTGTGTGTGTGTGTGTGTGAGAGAGAGAGAGAGAGAGAGAGAGAGAGAGAGAGAGAGAGAGAGAGAGAGAGAGAGAGAGAGAATTGTGGGGCCACTTCCTTTTGGGGGAGAAGGAAAGGGATACAAGTGGAGAGGAGTTGGTACTGGCCAGGGAATCATCAGAAACTGGAGTAAAGAAGGAAAGAATCAGAGATGATGGCTAACTATTGGGTGATATACAATAGGAGAGAAAAGAAAGCTCAGGGCAAATGATCTCTTCTTAGTAAGTATGGAGGGGAGTATAATAGAAGCAACGAGTAACAGTTTCATATTTTAAGTATTGTCTGACTTAGGTCTTTTGTATTTTAAGTATTTCTTTTATGGTAAAGGAAATAAATCCCTGTTCTGTACCTGGGGGAAAAAGTAGAAGGGGAGGGTTCCTGCTTAGTGGGAGACAATGCCACGTACTCAGTCAAGATGCAGTCACTGTGTTGGTTGGCTTTGCTTACGTGTTTGCCTTTGTTACAAGGAAGGGTTCATTGGGGCGGGTGGAGGTGGGGAGAAAGGCATTTGAGGGAAGTGACTGTGGCGTAAAAACAAAAGGCCACAATAAAACTTAGAAAAAATTAAATAAAAGTAAGGGTTTTGGATTAGGTGATCTCCAGGATTCATTCCAATTTTAAATCCTACTATCCTGTGTCATCTTCCTTCTCATCAGGCTCAGCTGGAACTGTCCTAAGCAACTTGTCTTTGGAGCTAGGAAGCTGCAGAGGAAAGGGCTCATCTGGGTGGTGGATTATATGGCCCTGGATGATTGAGGGTTGTCTGCATTCTCAGAAGAGAGATTTCTACTAAAACTCTTGCTCCCTATATATTTCTGTGGAACTCAGTATTTTATTGACAACTGATTTCCAAATGAATTGTTTACAATTCATGAGAATGCCTCAGTGGACTCTCTGTCTCTTTCTCCTCTTTTTATTTCCCTCTCCATCTCCCTCCTTCTCTTTGTCGCAGTCCCTCCTTCTTTCCCAACCCTCCAAGAATATGTTTGCATGAATTGTTATCTTCCTGAAGTTGGCAACAGTCCTGTCTGGTGGTTGGTCCTGAAGACAAAGGTCTTCCTATGTACCTTGTACCTGTCTAGAGAATCCCTCCAGAGCCTCCCAGCCTCAATGTTTTGAGGAAGACGGTGAGGTTCAATTATATGGATAATCCCATCTCCTCCAGGAAGCCTTCTCTGACTACCCAAGCCCACAGGGATCTTTCCTTCCTTGGAATTGTTAAAGAATTTGCTGCTTGTGCTTCTCGTGAAAGCACATGGACCAGAATGTCTGGTAATGTTGGTTAACCTTTCATGTGGATAATGCCTTATCTTCTCTACTAGACTGTGAGCTACCTGAAGGCAGAAACGCAGCTTGAGGTATTGTGTCTCCATAGCACCTGCCTGGTGAAGAGCCTGGCACACAGTAGGTGCCCATTATATGATGATTGATTGATTAGCAGGACTGGAATTAGAACTCACAGCTGTGCATGGCCAATGTGCCAATTTATTTTGCTTAACTCCATTACAAGGGAGGGTTCTGGGGTGTGGCAGGGGTGGGTGAGTGGTACCTGGGAAGTGATCATGACATTTATAAAAACAACATTAATAAAACTTCTTAAAAAATTAGACCATAACTGAGCTACTCAGTACACTATGGTGAAAAGAGCATCAACTGGAATCACAGAGTCTAGGTGTGATTCTTGGTTCTGACATATAATATATAATATATATATATATATATATATATATATATATATATATATATATATATATATATATATATATATATATATATATATAAAACCTTAGGCAAGCTATACCCTCTCCCTGCCTTCAGTTTCCTCATGTGAATAAAAAATGGGGAGGGAAGAGAGAAATGTCTTTCCAGTTCTAAATGCAGCATGGCATAGTAGACACAGAACTGGCCTGAGAAGCAAGAAGACCTGGATTCAAGTTCTGCTTTAGACACATACTGATGGTGTGACCCTAGACCAGGGTTACTTAATCTCTTAGGCAACTTTCTAAGACTGTATTGGTAGAAGAAATTTCCTCATTTGGGAGTTCCCAGGTAGTATCTCTATTTTATGATCTATTTTTTAAAAAAATCATTATTTATTTTTAACATTCTTTTTAAAATTTGAGTTCCAAATTCGCTCCCTCCCTCCCACACTCTCTCACATATACTGAGAAGGCAAGAAATATGGTATCAATTGTACATGTGAAATCATGCAAAACATATTTCCATATTAGCCATATTTCAAAAAAAGAAAGAAAAATAAAGTGAGAAAATTTTATTTCAATTAGCACTCAGAGTTCATCAGTTCTCTCTCTGGAGGTGGAGAGCATTTTTTCACCATGAGTCCTTTGGAATTGTTTTGTATAATTATATTGATCGGAGTAGCCAAGTCTTTCATGGTTGATCATCATTGCAACATTGCTGTTACTATACACAATGATCTCCTGGTTCTTCTCACTTTCCTTTGCATCAGTTCATATAAGTTTTGCCATGTTTTTCTGAAACCGCCTCGCTCATCATTTCTTATAGCACAATACTACTCCATCACAATCATATGCCACAAGTTCTTCCACCATTCCCAAATTAATGAGCACCCCCTCAATTTCCAATTCTTTGCCAACACAAAAAGAGCTGTATAAATATTTTTGTAAATATGGATCCTTTTCCTTTTTCTCTGATCTCTTTGGAATACAGACTTCATAGTTATTGCTGGGTCAAAGGATATGCACAGCTTTATAGCCCTTTGGACGTAGTTCTAAGTTGTTCTCCTGAATGGTTGGAGCAGTTCTCTATTCCACCAAGAGTTCATTGGCGTATCTATTTTTCCCTCATTCCTTCCAGCATTTGTCATTTCTGATAGGTGGGAGGTGATACCTCAGATGTGTTTTAATTTGCCTTTCTGTAACAGATAGTGATTTAGAACATTTTTTTCATATGGCTATAGATAGCTTTGTTTCTTCTTCTGAAAACTGCCTGTTTATATCCTTTGAGCATTTTTCAGTTGGGGAATGGCTCTTATTTTTTATAAATTTGACTCAGTTCTATACTCATATATTTGAGAAATGAGTCCTTTATTAGAGAAACACTCTGTAAAATTTTTTATATTACTTCATTGTCTGTGGTACCTTTTAGCAAAATACAGTTTGTCTAATTATCCTTTTTAATAAGGTCTTTTTTTTTTGCTTTTGCTTTGTCTGAAATCACTACCTTTGCTTTTTTTTTATTTCAGCTGAAGCATAATAGATTTTGTTCCAGCCCCTTACCTTTACTCTGTCAGTTTCTTTCTGTTTCAAGTGTGTCTTTTGTAAACAATATATTTTTGGATACTGGTTTCTAATCTAGTCTGTTCTCCATTTTCATTTTATGGGTGAGCTCATCTCATGCACAGTTATGATTACTAATTGTGTTCTCCCATTTTCTTTTATTTTTTTCCTCTCTCTCTTTATCTTGTTCCTCCTCAAGAGTCTGCTTTGCTTTTAACAGCTGCCTCCCTTCATCTATCCTTCTCTTAAACATCCCCTTCCTCTCCTACTTCCCTATTAAGTTACATTTCTATACACAACTGAGTGTGTGTGTGTGTGTGTGTGTGTGTATTCTTCCCTCTTTGAATCAATTTTGATAAGAGTGAGGTTCAAACATTGCCCATTATCCCCTTCATTTCCCCCTCCACTATAAAAGTTCTTCCTTGTGTGACTTTTATTTGAGAAAATTTTTCCCCATTCTACCTCTATTTTATAATCTCTTAGTTGAGACATTTCCACACCTCCAAGTATAGCTCCACACCAGGATGGGGATTTGGGGTGCGTGGTTGGGTGTCTTTCGTCATCTTTCTATGTGACTGTGTGCTTACAATCGGACCATGCCCTTAAGTAGCACTTGAAAAATCCTCAAATTGCAGGACTTAGAACCCAGGATGTCAAAGTTAGATAAGGCCTTAGAACAATGTGCAGAATGATAGAGCTGGATGGGAACCTTAGAACCCAGACTGTTAGAATGGGAAGGGATCTCAAATATCATTCTAATTGTTTTATTTTACAGAAGAGGAAAGTAATGAGAAAGTTCACATAGATTATAGGTAGCAGAGTTAGAGCCAGAACCTACTTCTAGTTTTAAGATCATAGACTTAGAGCTAAGAAGGTCCTCAGAGGCCTTCAGCCTAACTTTCTCATTTTACAGATGAGGGAATGGAGGTCTAGAGAGGTTTAATGATTTGTCCTAGATGACACTGTCAGGGAGTGATAGGGTCAAGATTTGAACTCAAGTCCTCTGACCTCAAAGTGAGCACATCATGACAAGACACTTCATCACCCAGAGATGACAGCTGGGTGGGAAATGAAGGACTGCACCAAAGTCCCTCTGCTCTGAAAAAGAGGCAGCAAGCCTCAGCCTCATTATATATGGCTGAGGAACAAGGAGAGTCTAATATTTAGTTTTTCCAAAAGCTTCAAGGAAGAGTAAGGTCAGTGGGGAGTCAATGACAGGAAAGTCCCATATCAGGAGCCGAATTAGGTCAATAACCAGCAGCTCATTTGCCAAAAACCTTTCCTCTCAACCCTGCTTTCTGCTAATGATTTCCATTAGCCTGTTCGCAATTCTTTTCAGAACTTACTAGCTGTGTGATCCAGAACAAGACACTTAGATTCTTTTAGTCTCAGTTTCCCCTTCTGTATAACAGAGATAATAATAGTACCTCCCTTCCAGGGTTGTTGTAAGGATCCAATGAGAGAGCACGTGGAAAGTGCTTTGCAAACTGTGAGGCTAAATGCTAGCTATCATTGTTATTATAACATCCTAAAACATCTGGACAGGAAGGAACTTTAGAATCTCAGACTATTAGAGACAGAAAGGACCTTAGAACCAAGGGAACAAAGGAGAAGGAAGAAGAGGACTGGAAGAGAGCTGTAAAGCACTTTGCAAACCTTAAAGCACTAGGGAAATGCTAGCTAGCCATAGTAAGATATATAGATATAGATATAAACATAGATATTGTTGTATTACGTACATTATATACAATATATATACACACATGCATGCATGTAGATATATGTGTGTATATGAGCATGTTTATATGTATGTAGAGATATGTGCATATAAATACACACGTATAAAGATGTATATACCTATAGAGACATATATACATACATGTATACATTGTGTTATGAGTATATACACACATATATATACATGCACAGAGTTGTATATGTGTGTATGCATATATATGTCTGTTTCTCTGAATATAGAATATCAGAGTGAGAAATGACTTCTTTTCATTCCACTTCTTTATTTATGTATGTGAAAACCAAAGTTCAGAGAGGTTCCTGCTAAGCGCCCTAAGCCAGAGCTATTGAGACTTAGTCTGTCAAGCCTCCTGTGGGTTATTTTTCATCTCAGGGCCACCCGCTGCTTTCTGCATGAGAGTTAGTGCAGTATAAGTGGCATTAGACACAATGGGGTGGAATAATATCTCGAATTTCTCTAGGGCCTTAATGTTCACAAAGCATTTGCCTCACAATAACCCTGAGAGGGAGGGAGTTTGAATTTTGTTATTCCCATTTTACAGGTGGGGGAACTGGGCTTGAGAGGACAGTGACTTCCCAGTAGTGACACAGGTTGGTTTGTGGACTGGAACCCAATTCTTCTTGATCTACATCCAGAGTTTTCCCAACTCTGTCCAAGTGCCCCATAGCTGTGAGTCACTGACTGCAACTTTCAGGCAGCATCTGCAGAAGTGATCAGTCCCCTTTTGAGTTAAGGGAGGGGAAGGATGAGCTGGATGGGGACCTTAGAACCCAGGACATCAGAACTAGGTGAGGCTCTAGAACAGTATGGAGAACATTAGAGCTGGATGGGGACCTTAGAACAGACTGTTAGAGTGGGAAGAGATCTCAAGTATCATCCTGTATAACTGTCTTATTTTATAGATGAGGAAAATAAAAAAGATCTCCACTGACCTTATTCTTCCACCAAGTGTTTGGAGAAAGGAAATATTAGACTCTATTTGTTCCTCTACCATACATAATGAGGCCAAGGCTTGCTGTCTCCTTTTCAGAGTGGGGGACTTTTTGGCACAGTCCATTACTTTTCATTTAAGCTGTCATCTCCAGGTGACAGGGGCAGCTAGGTGGCACAACAGATAGAGTGCCAGGTCTAAAGTCAGGAAGATTCATCTTCCTGAGTTCAAATCTGGCCTCAGACACTTACTGTGTGACCCTGGGCAAGTCACTTAACCCTGTTTGCCTCAGTTTCCTCATCTGTAAAATGAGCTGGACATGGAAATGGCAAACCATTCCAATATCTTTGCCAAAAAAACCCCCAAACCCAAATGGGGCCACAAAGAGTCAGAAATGACTGGAAAATGACTGAACAACAGCTCCAGGCCATAAAATGTGAGAGGTACAAAGGAGCACCAAAGCAGTGTGAGCTGGGGTGTACCAAACTGAGTGAGGGAAGGAGCAGCACTCTCTACACTTCTGTCTAGCTGTGCAGAGATGGGCATTGTACAGCCCTTGCATGCCATGTATGAACATTCATTCCCACTTTACAGACTGACAAATAAGATGCAGAGAGATTGAATAGATTTCCCAAGGCTGCACAGCATGCTAGTGGACAACACGGGTGTTTTGGGTTCCCAGCTTAGGACTCTGCAAAGTTAATCCTATTAGATCCATGGGATGAGTACATCCATGCCTTTGAAAAAAAGTGCACTGGTGGGTGCGATGCCTCTTTTCCTTAGAGAGACAGGGAACTACAGGCACAGAATATTGCCTACTCTATCAGACATTGGGTAGGGATGGTTTTTCCTCCTTTGTTATAAGGAAAGGTGGATCTGGGGTTGGGGCTCAGAGTATATCTGGAAATGACTGTGATGCAAAACCAAAATGTATCAATGAAACTTAAAAAAATAAAAATAGCTGTGGGGTGCTTTTTTTTGTCTTGGTTTTTTAAAGAACCAACATAACAACATCTGACTGTGATGAGTGTTGGAACCTCTTCACTTTTTTTTTTTGGTGAAGAAATTGGGGTTAAGTGACTTGCCCAAGGTCACACAGCTAGTGAGTTGTGAGCATGTGTCTGAGGCCAGATTTGAACTCAGGTCCTCCTGACTCCACGGCCAGTGCTCTATCCACTGCACCACTTAGCTGCCTCTGGAACCTTCTCATTCTTAAAGAGCTCCATCAGTACTTGTTCAAAGCAGGAGACTTTAATAAATCTGAATCAAGCTCACTTCCATATCCTAACATACAATTCCAAAACAGCTCATATCATACGGCACATTTTCTGTTGAAACAACAATAGCCTGCATGGACATGATGGTTTATGGCTTACAAAGTACTTTAAATCTAACATGCCTTTTGATTGTCATAACAAGCCTGTGAGATGGTGAGCACAGATGCTATTTATCTCATCTTATTCAATCAGCAAATATTTATTAATCTAGTATCATGCGTCATACACTGTACTAGATGTTGGGGTGGGGGGGAAGACAAACAGCCCCTGACCTCAACCAGCTTCCATTTTATTGGAAATGTAAAGGAGTTCTTCCAGGTCACACATCTAGCAAGTGGGCTGAACCTTGAATCCTAGACTTTAGAGCTGGAAGGACCTTTGGAGGAAATGAAATCCACTTTCTTCCTGTTCCAGATGAGGAATTTAAAGGCCGGAGAGAAGTGATGTGCCAAAGGTCAAACAGCAGAGAGTGTTCCAAGGGTGGGCCTAGAATCCAGTTCTCCTGATGTGGAATCTGGGACTCCTTCCAGGATAACCTAAGCAGTTCACAGAATAAGGAAAATTTATTTCTGAGCAGAGGCAGCAGTGACACAAGAGAGAGAGAACTGGCCTCAAAATCCAGAACACCTTTGACATACACTGGATGTGTGACCTTGGACAAGTCATTTAATGCCTCAGTGGTCTAGGACACAAGCAATGCTCTAAGACTAGCAATTGCACAGCAGAGTAGAACAGGTATTGATCTGCATTGGTAAACATTTTCTCCCCCATTATGGGTCTAATAAAAATTTTTCTTCATGATGTGTGCTCCTTCTGTACTGCCCCTCCCATTTTTAACCTATGCGTGTATCTGACCACTAGTCAGAGGCCCTGGGTTCAAATTATGGATTTGCTGTTTACTATCTGTACGACTTGGGGCAAGCCACTTATCCTCTATGGGTATCAGTTTTCTAATCTGTAAAATGACTTCCAAAGCTCCTTCCAGCTCTAAATCTGTGATTCTGTGGTCCAAAAGATGAATAATAATTCTTTAAAATCTTAAGAAAGTAAACAATAAAATGATTTGTAACTATCTATGTATAAAATAATTGTATTTTACATTATATATTTAAATATGTAAAACTATATTGGTTACACCCAATGACAACAGTAGTATAAGCTAAAAGAATTTTTAAAAGTTGAACACTATGTAATTATAATGACCATCTGACCCAAAAGAAAAGATGAAGAAATGCATCACCCTCCTTTCATTGGAGAGGTGGTGAACTATGGGTGTAGAATGTCATATATGCTATCAGGTACAGTCTACATGATATATCACTTGTTTTTACTTTCTAACAAGGGATAACTCCCTGGGGGTGCTAGGAGTAGGGTATATCCGGAAATGACTGTGATATAAAAACAAAAGTCATCAACAAACCTTTTTAAAAGATCTTAAGAAAAGCACTATAGTCCCAACCTTATGAATCAGATAGTAGCACCTCAAGATGGCTCATGTGAAGTCAGCTACCCCCTTCAGCATTCTCTCAAAGTGAATTTCTCAACCTCCCACATGGAGGAACAGTTCTGAAGACTTAAACCTACTTAGCAATGCATCTACAACATTTAAAATCCATTAGGGCAGCATTAAGTAACATTTTCAATAAAAAATTCATCCAGAGCTAAAATCTCAATCGTATCAAATCTTTCTCTTTTAGACCAGGGACAACTGCAACCACTTTAGATAACTGGGTCACCTTGTGGCAGAAGATTGTATTTCTTTTGAACCCAAGTCTTCCCTGCAGACCCAAAAAAGCATCCTATGGAAAAAGTAGTTTGACCTTGCGTTGGTAGGGGTCTAGTCCATTCCATTTAGGGAATTCAATAAGCACTTATTAAACACCTAGTAGGTGTAAGGCACTGTGCTAGGCACTTGGGATACAAAACAAAAATGAAATAATCCCTGCCCTGGAAGTCTGCAAAGTCTTCTGGGAGGAAATAAAATTGTGTGTGTGTGTGTGTGTGTGTGTGAGAGAGAGAGAGAGAGAGAGAGAGAGAAGAGCGAGAGAGCGCCCATTTAAATATATATGGTAGATTCTAGGCCCACCCACCCAAATCCCACTCCTATTGGGGGTGCAGAGTTCTAGGGGCTGACTAGTTCTCCCCTAGGGAGTAATTCCAAGGGGTTCAGGGTGTTTTTCTAACACTATCACTCCTAAGCCTCTACTGGTATACTCTCCATTCATTATCCAGTTGATAGCAATTAGCTACCTAAAGTAAATTAGCATTTATTTAGAAGTATTTACTAAGGTAGTAAGAACAGTTAGTGGGAAAATCTCTCTCCTAAAAGCACCCATGAAGTTTCAGAGGAAGTAGGCTTCATCTCAGGAGCACAAATGACTAAGGAGTAAATCCCAGTTCTTGGATAGATGGCATTCCTTCTCTCCTTCCTGGGGTCCTCATGAAGCTCCCCTGAAGTTACCTTGTGTCTAGAGTGTCTTTAGCTCTGGACACACATGATGCCTTCAGTTACTTCTGTTCCACCAACACCCTTACCATTGTGAATAGGAAACCTAAAGCTCCTAGACCTTTCGAGGTTTGCAAGATCTTCTCCCTATGGTTAAGGGGTGGAGAGAAGGGGACGGAAACTATCTCCTCCCCACAAAATGATTCCCTTTATGAACAGGTATGCTGATATTATCCAAGCCCCAAAGAGAATGACCAACTCTCCTGAACCAATCACACGGCACTTTCTCATGTGGTGTCATTAGTTTTCATCCAATGGTTCCAAGGCATTTCAATCTTCCTTTGTTGGTCCACCTAGTTTATGCCTTTGGTTGATTCAATAGATATTTCTAGGCCTTGTTCATGCCTAGTTTGTACCTCTGTTTGACTGATTTATTTAATGGAGAAGTTGAAGCCCACTGTCGTAATTGAGGCTAGGGGATGGACACCTCTCTTATACACAGATAAGTATACCACGCAGAAAACTGAGGAGGAAGAAGGCACTGAAAACAGGAAGGATGAAGGAAGGCTTCCTGCAGGAGGTAGTACCTGAGCTGAATTTGAAGGAAGTAAAGTGTTCCGGGAAGTGGAAATGATGGAAGATGATGGAGATGATGGAAGATGATGGAAGACAATGGAGATGATGGATATGATAGAAGAAAAGTGTTTTAGGCACAAAGCTGAGTCTGTGTAAATGTAGGCAGATAGGAGATGGACCATTGAATTCAAGGAAAAACTACTAATGTGGTATGGCTGGACCTTAAGGAAGGGAAAGGGAATGATGTTAGGTTGGAAAGGTATGGGAGTCAGACCTGGAAAAGCCTTACATGTGAAGCTGTGGAGTGGGTATTTAACTCTTGGAGGAAATAGTGAAGGATTAAAAGTTTTTGAGTCACCTAGTAACTTGGAGAAAAAGAGGGGCTTTCTACCCCTCAAAAATACCTTCAAATATTAGTGCTGGGAGAATCCTTACAGCATAGAACAGACATCCTAGGTCTGGAACTAGAAGGGGCCTCAGAGGTCCCCTCCAGCCCAACTCCCTCATGTTACAGATGAAGTGACTTGCCCAAGGTCACCTATACAGTAAGTGTCAGAGGCAGGGTTTGAACCCACAACTTCCTGACCCTACGTCCATCACTCTCTCCACTGTATCATATGGCCTCTGAGCTAGAAGGGACCTCAAAAGGCAGAATGTGAGAGCTCAAAAACCAAACCAGAACCAAACCCCAACCTTACAATGTAGGATTGTCAGAACTGAAAGAGACTTCAGACCATAAAATATTAAACCTGGAAAAAGACCTTGACTTGTAGACTATCAGATCTGAGGGACCTTAATGATCACCTAGCCCAACCTACTTCTTTCATAGAAGAGAAAACTGAGGCCCAGAGTGGGGAGAGAAGAGACTTGTCCAAAGTCACATAATCAGTCAGTGACAGAATTGGGACTAGGGCCCCGCTCCCCCAACTATCTGGTACTCTTTCTGCTATGCTGCATTAGAGCCTGAAATGATCAAAGATCTTAAAATAGACATTGTATTCTATTTACCAACATTTTCCATTTGGGCCCTGTTTCCAATTATTTCTCAGGCAGTAGTGTCAAATGAAATGCAATCCTGGTTTTTCTGATGAATAAAACCAAGAGATAAACAGCAGAGGAAGAAGGACTTGTTCTCCACTCCCATCACCACATTCTGCCACATTCTAAGATGTCTGTTTTGTGAGTCCCCTCCTAACTCTCAGGACCAGGCATGTTTTTAGTTGGAATAATGTTAATCAATTATGAACCATGCCCTTATTTGGTGGTGCTGTTCAACAACAAGGCTTTTGATAATCTCCCATCTGTTGTATGTGAGGGTGGGGAGAAGGAGGAGAGGTTGGTGGGGAAAGGGCTTCGTGCCATAAGGAACAATGTAAAAACCCCATGATTGCTCTGATGTGACTTACACTCTCACTAGCTTTCCCACTAATTTCTCTTTTCTGTCACCAAACGCTGAGAAGGAGCACAATGAGACAGAAACTCAAATGAAGTCCATGTGGTGAGTCTATCTCAGTTGCCTCCTAATGCCCAATGCTCTGCAGGTTTCTAACTGGCTTCTGCAATAAACTAGGGAGGATGGTATCACATAAAAGACACTGAATTTAGAGTCTGAGGACTTGGGTTCCAATCCTAGCCTGTATTTAGCCTTATGACTTTGGTTAGATGCCCACTTTGCCTCTCTGAGCTTCAATTTTCTCATCTGTAAAATGGGGGGGGTGTTGAATTCAATGGCCTCTAACATCACTTTCTGCTTTAAATTCATGTTTTTATGATCCTAGTATTAATATCTATTGCACAAGGCTGATATGAAGTAGGCACTTTGTGAACCATAAAGTGCCCCTTAAGGTTATCTACGGACTCCTTTTTGGGGAGATGACTTTAGATTCTTGAAGGAAAGGCCAGCAAAGCCCAATTTCTAGCAAGCTTGAAAAGTATAAAGAATAGGCTTGGCAGCTGAGGTGATGTAACTTGCCCAAGGTCATTCAGCTAGTGTCCAAGCCAGGATTTGAACTCAGGTCATTTGACCCCAAATTCTTTCCTCTTTCTGCCTTATGATGGTGCTGTTTTTGAAAACGATATCATTAAATATCGTTATAGGAACCTCAAAATCAGTGGTGTAATTGATGATGGTAACAGTAATAGATCTGCACCAGGTAGAAGAGTGGGTGGCAGGACCTTGTTGACCTACAGCTTGAAGGCTGAGCCCAGGACTCACTTGGCTTCCAAAATTTGGATTAATCAGTGGAGAGGGCAACGATCTGCAGCCTGTACTAGTTACCCAATTTTCACAAAAAAGTTCTGAACCTCAGAGTTGGTCTTCCCTGCTGCTAACTAGTTCATTGGCAAATAAACTTTGACTTCCACTGAGTAGGACCCTTTGTATGTCAACATGTGGGTGCCAATTAAGGGCCAGACAACAGCAGGGAACTCTAGAGTTTAGGGAGGGCCCCAGCACTCCCTGTATCAACAGTCATTCTCCTGGAAGTCAGTGACACAGAACACAAGTAGAGAGCATTCCTGATACATGCCCAGTAAATCATTACCTACCCTAGAAAGTGACAACTAGGATTCTACATGATTTGTCAAGGGAAGGCCTTCTGAACACTTATTCTTCCAGTTCACAGAAATGTACTTCCCATTTAATTCAATAATTTATTGGGTCTACATTATATGCCCAATGTTATAGAGATACTGAGGTCTATGAAGCAGTCTCTGCCCTCAGGGGGCTCACATTCTCATTGGGAATACAAGTTTCTTACACAATATGACAAAAGATGGCTCATGCTTAAAAATTACCATGAGCAGTAAAGGCTCTAGGTGCCACAGGAGCACGGAAGGACAGATTATTGTGGACTCTGTGGGCAGTTCATTAAAGGCTTCCTGAAAGATGAAGTAGATGAGAAGTTTGGGAAATGATCCACTCCTGGCATTGAGGCATAGTGACATGGAAATGGGGAACATCTGTTCAAGCCCTCCTGACCCAAAGCACAACAACTCATCACTCCTTGACATGGCCTTCCTGAAACTTCCATCCTTCAAAAGGTAAATGAACCAGCAGGGGATCTTTTAGTCTAGGTCTGATGCTCATCAGGAGGAGGCTTAGAAGCAGGAGCTGATCACTGGGGTGGAAACTGCAGGAATCCTTTCAGGGAATCAATGCCTCTCTGCCTCCCTTTTGGTGTAAGTCAGGTAGAGGCTGACGCACAGTCTCAAATTTGGGGGGAGAGAAGCTAAAGGACAGAGAAAGGATAGGCATGAGTCCATGACTTAAAATTCTACAGGGGAACTCAGTCTAGGAAGGATGGGAAGCTCTCAAAAATGAAATTCTGAGGACAGAGAGAGAAATAATCCTGTGTGGAGGAAAAAGGAGAGTTGTCTACATAAATTAAAATAAGATGATATATGAATAAAGATTTATAAACCTTAATATGCTAGCTATTATTATTATTATTACTATTATATTAGCTATTATTATTTTACTATTATTATATTTTGTATGAACTTACATACGGGGTATCCCATAAATTGTAGGGAAATTTTATGCTATTAAGACTTCAATTAAAGCTTTAAGCTATTAAAGCTTAAAACTGCACTAAGACTTCTGGGGTATCCTGTATGTACATGTTGTAACTCCCCCCTCCCTGTAGAATATAAGCTCCTTGAGGGTTCAAGAATTCCTACTTTTGTCTTTGTATTCTCAGTGCTTAGCCAAGTGCCTGGCACCTAGGAGGTGGTTAGCAGATACTTAATTTATACGCATGCACAGGGAACTCATCCACGAATTTTGAAGGGAAAAAAAAGACCATATAAGGGTGGAATCAGGGCTATGTAACAGGATAAATACAAAATGTGACCCTGCTCTGTAAGAATGGTGTTCAGAGTTCTAATATGTAGAATGAACTAGGACAAAAATTATTTTTAGCTACAGTGGGGGAAAAATTATAGTGGAGGATTAAAGAAAGGTTATGACTACCGTTGAGTGTGGACAGGATGGTGATAACCAGTGACAGAGAGAAGGCAAGAACTGGTCACCTGTTATTTTACTTCTGTCTTCTTTGCTAAGAATGGAGATGGAAGAACAAAAGCGGCTAATAGAGAGGTAATACCTACCCAAGGTAAGTAAAAAAGTAGCTAGAGAGCACCTGGCTGTCTTTGATAAGTTCAAGTCATCAGCCATCAAGGAACTACACACTCAGAAGGGTCTTCCCCTCCTAGCCTGATTTTTTTTTTGACTAGATAAAGAGGCCATTTTCTGCCTCATTTCTTATCTAGCCTTACTCACTGAATGCATGTTGCCTCAGTCAAACTGAGACCTGTTAAAGACCCCAAAAAGCTTAAAAAGGCCAAGGTCTCTGGCTATATCCAGGGACATTTCTTTTCTTTTCTTTTCTTTTTTTTTTTTTTGATTGAAGCAACTTATCTTTATTTAGTTCCAATTATGAATCAGGGATGTTTTAGGTACTAGGGATATGAACACAGTGAATGAACCAATCCCTACATAAAAGACAGTCATCAGAGCCAAGGGTTACCTAACTTTCATGTAATATGGAGAGAAAGAAGGAAAGAGAAAATGAATTGAACTCATAACCATGTGAAAATATATTCATTTCTGTGAACGCAAACAAAAGAAAATGAAAAATCAAGTTGATCTTACATTGGACCTGACCAATAAAGGGATTCCTATAGATAGCTAGGCTATTTAAGTCCCAAGGGATCCTCATTTTGAATAAATGCTCCTCTCTCCTAACATACTGTGTCAGGTAAAGGAATGCACAAGGGATTAAAGCCAGCATCTCAGATAAGTGACAGAGAGGATAGAGCACAGGGGTAGGAATCGAGAAGGCCTGAATTCAAATCTAGCCTCAGACACTGACTAGCTGTGTGTTCTGGGGTAGATAGATCACCACCGCAGTATTCTTATCTATAAGATGGGGATAGTAATAGCACCTATCACCCAGGGTTATTATGAGGATACAAAGAGACACAATTTGTGAAGTACTTAGCACAGTGCCTTGCACATGGCAAGTGATATATAAATGCTAGTTATATTATTATTTAAGTAATTCATCCTCATTTTACTATGAGTTAAACAGATCTTCTGTTATGCCCTTGTCAATTGGCATAAATTCCAAGTTGAACTTAGGATTTTAGTTTTATGCCTTAAAGAGACCTCTGAGACTATCAGGTTCAACCATCTAATTTATTATTGTTCATCCTTCATTTTTCTTTCCTTTTTTAATGGTTTTTTAAAATTTTATCCTTTTAAAAACATTCTTTTTTTTCTTTCTTTTGCCCTCCCTTCTACCTCTTCCCTGCTTCTTTTATTCCCTTCCCCACTTCTTTTATCTGCTTCCCCTTCTACTTTCCTGTAGGGCAGGATAGATTTCTATACCCCATTTCCTGTATTTCTTATTTCCCAGTTGCATGTGAAAACATTTTTTTTAAACATGTGTTTTTAAAACTTTGGGTTCCAAATTTCCTCCCTTCCTCCCTCCCACCCACCCTCATTGAAAAGGTGAGCAACTCAATATAGGTTACACATGTGCAGTTATGCAAAACACCTCCATAGGAGTCATGTTGTGAAAAACTAACTCTATTTCCCTTAATCCTATCCCGCCCTCTCCATTTATTCTATTCTTTCTTTTGACCCTATCCCTCCTCAGAAGTGTTTGCTTCTGATTACCCCCTTTCCCAATCTGTCCTCCTCTCTATCATTCCCCTGCTCTCTTGTCCCCTTCTTCCCCTATTTTCCTGTAGGGTAAGATAGATTTCCATACCCAGTTGAGTGTGTATGTTATTCCCTCCTTAAATCAAATCCTATGAGAATAACATTCACTCATTCCCTCTCACCTTCCCCTGTTTCCCCTCCACTGTAAGAACCTTTTCTTTTCTGTTTTTCTTTTAGTTTTTAGGCAATTGGGGTTAAGTGACTTGCCCAGGGTCACACAGCTAGTGTCAAGTGTTTGGTCTGAGCCCGGATTTGAACTCAGGTATTCCTGACTTCAGGGCCAGTGCTCTATCCACTGTGCCACCTAGCTGCCCCTCTTTTCCATTTTTTTTTTCTGGGAGATAATTTACCCCATTCTACCTCTCCCTTTCTCCTTCTCCCAGTATAATCCTCTCTTGCCCCTTAATTTTATTCTCCAGATATGACCCCTTCATTTTCAACTCACCCTGTGCCATCTGTCTATCTATCTATCTGTCTATCTATCTATCTATCTATCTATCTATCTATCTATCTATCTATCTGTCTGTCTGTCTGTCTGTCTGTCTGTCTGTCTGTCTGTCTGTCTATCTGTATATCTATCTATACGTACATATAATTTTTTCCCTCCAACTACCCTAATACTGACAAAGGTCTCATGAGTTATAAAAAATATCATCTTTCCACACAGGAATGTAAACAGTTCAACCTTAATAAGTCTCTTATGATTTCTATTTCCTGTTTACCTCTTCATGTTCCACTTGAGTCTTGGGCCATCCAGGGCCATTTCCAGTCATACTGGTCTATATTTTGGTCCCTTGACCCAGATGGCTCCAGAGGAGACAGTGAGGCTGGTGACTTTGCACAGCCCTCCCTCACTTATATCCAATTCTCTCACATATCATGACATCACCTCCCTTATGTCATGGTCCTCTTTGAGAACAAAGGACAAACAACAGCGACATCCTTAGGAAGAGAAAGAGCTGGTGAACTATACTCACCAAAACTTGAAAGACTGAAGAGAGCGGGAGAGGTACCTGAGGAAAGGAATCTGTTTTGATTTCCAGAGAAAGGGAACAAAACACATTGCACATACTATAGGCTGGTGAATTCAACTTGGATTCCTGGGAAAAGTCTAGAATGTATTATTAAAGGAATGATTAGTGAACATCTAGAAATGGAATTGGTGTTTGCATAAAGCGAGCATGGCATAGTCAAGGACAAGGCATGTGTGGTATAGGCTTTCAGCCACTATGTCAGCTGGCTCAGCTTAAATCAGGGGTTCCACAAACTACTGCTGGAAGGCTCAATCCAGCCCACAGCCTGTTTTTGTACAGCCTGCAAGTTAAGAATGGTTTATACATTTTAAAATACAATAAATGTTAAGTGTTTGCTTTTGTTGCTAGGGAGGGCACAGTGGTGGTGTTTTGAAGGGAACTGACTTTGGTGTAAAAACAAAAGGCAATTTAAAAAAAATTTAAAAAGAATAGATTGAATCAGACTAACCTCCTTTCTTTTTTTGATAGAGTTACTAAACTGGTAGATCAAGGGACTGCTGTAGATATATGTTGCTTAGATTTTACAAAGCATTTGACAAGGTGTCTTGTGATACTCTTATAGAAAAGATGGACAGATGTGGTCCATACCAGTAGGTTTCAAATTATTCTTGATTACTCAACACTGAGTCAAAAAATTTTGAGCACTCTCTGATGTATATATTTACTTATTTATAAATTACATACATGTAACACTGTTCTAATAATTATATACGTCACCCAACTTACACAAAATAGAAATTAAAGATGAAATAATATTTGATCCCAGAGTCAACAGGAACCACTGGATTTTACTGAGAAGGAGAATGGTGTGGTCAGACTTGAACTTGAGGAAAATAACTTGGCAGCCATGTGGAAGACTTACTGGAGTGGGGAGATGAGGAATTTGTTACAATAGTCCAGGTGAGTGGTGATGAGTGACTGACCTAGGGTAGCAGATGCATCAGTAGAAAGAAGCAGAGATGGTATGGAGAAATGACAGTGTTTGGGAATTGATTGGATAGGCAGGGTAAGGGAGAATGAGGATGACCCTGAGACTGTGAACATCATCTACTGGACAGTACCTTTGACAATAATAGGGAAATTTGGAAGAGAATGAGTTTGGGGCAGGACAGGGGGAAGATAACATAATGAGATCTTTGATCTGTTGCAATCCTTTCATGCCTGCCAATCTTGTGTGTTTTATTCTGTCCCACCCAAAATGAAAAGAAAGGTGGCTGTGTTCTTACTTAACTAGATTCTGCCCTGGATTCCTGAGGCAGCTTTCCAATGGGACACCTGATGAAGCAACAGGGTGATCTGAAGGGGACAGAGAATTGGTGTGTTGGGGAGGTATGAAATTTCCCAAAGGAACCTGCACAGCTCCTACTATGAGTGCCAAAAGAGTAGTTAGATTATAATTACATGGGGGAGCCAATGCCTGGCTTAAAAGGGTGGAATCTGGGACCTTATGGAACACAGAGAGTGGGAGAGTGTTGGTGAATAAGATTATATTTGAGACTGCCCTATAATGGGCTATTAGGGGAAGGTAAAATGTGATTCATCTTTCTACCTTCCAATTGGTTCCTCACACAGCCTTTGGGGTCAAAGCCATGGTCCTTACTATGTAGCCCACTTGTTTAGATAACAGCACAGTCAGGTAAATTTGAAACTGAATGGTTCAATGTCAGCTTAGAAGGAGGCTTCAAATAGATAGTCCTAGGGATTTGTGTTTGGCCCTGTGCTACTCAACATTTTTGTCAATGACTTGGATAAAGGAACAGATGGCATGATTATTGTATTTTTCAGCTATCACAGTATTAGGAGAGATAGCTTAGACATTGGATGACAGACAGAGGGATCTCAGAAGATAATGATAGGCTAAAATACTGGGTCAAATTGAAGAAAACGAAATGTAATAGAGATAAATGTAAAGTCTTACACTTCAATTTAAAAAAAAAACACCTATACAAGCCCAAGATGGGAGTAATGCGATGAGATGGTAAGAGACCTTGGGATTTCACTGGGCTAGAAGCACAATTTGAGTCAATAAGGTGATATGGCAGTCACAAATCTCAATTCTATCTAAGGATGCCTTCAGAAAGGCAGAATGTCCAGGGTGAAGGAGGTGGTAACACTGTTAGATTTTGGTCAGACCACATTTAGAGTATGGTATTCAGTTCTGGACACCACAATTTAGGCGGGATAAATGGAGATTATCCAGAAGAGAGGGACCAGGATGGTGAGGAGTCTCAAGATCATGCCACCTGGGGATTAGCTAAAGACACTGGGGTCATTGAACCTGGAGAAGAGAAGTCTTAGGGGAGACATGACAGCTCTCTATCTTCAAATCTTGGGACCTATGATCCCAAGTTCAGAGGAGGGAAGGAAAGTCATCTTGGCTATTTATAGACTCAGGTATATGTCCCTTGCATTTTCTGTCAAGTAAAATAAATGTGGGACAGCTAGGTGGCACAGTGGATAGAGAGCCAAGTCTGGAGTCAGGAAGACCTAGGTTCAAATCTGGCCTCAGACACTTAATAGCTGTAGGACACTGGGCAAGTCACTTAACCCTGTTTGCCTCAGTTTCCTCATCTGTAAAATGAGCTGGAGAAGGAAATGGCAAACCACTCCAGTATCTTTGCAAAGGAAACCCCAAATGGGGTCATGAAGAGTTGGACAAGACTGAAATGAATGAACAATAACAACAAAAATAAAGCTGGTTCTATATTCTGTGTATATTGTAAGCCTCAATGTGTGTATGAGAGGTGAGAGCCACTTGCCTTTGCCTTTTCTGTGGAGATCAATGCACGAACTAAATTCTGATGTTCCCAAGGGAAAGACTCTGTGGGGGCAGGACCTAGTGAGAATGTTTTGTGAGAAACTCCTAAGATTTAACCTGGTTTATTTCAGTTCTGGGTCATGGGTTACAATAAAGTGAATGAAAGTGGTATGTCCAAAGAAACATAACCCCAGGTTTCTCTGAACTGCATTTTCCCCCCATAGGTGCCATTATGAGACACTTCCCACAGAGTTTTAGTGGCTAGCTGGGCTGGTAGGAAGTTCCTTAGAAGATAGGAGCTTGAGAAGCACCAAGATTAAGATGGAAAACAGGAAGAAGAGCCAGAAATGGAGAGAGAAATGAATTGCTACCATGGTAGGGGCTCTCAGCAAGCTACTTTGCATTCTTCCTGGGCATCGTAGTTAAAGATGTTTCTCTGTTCCTCTGAGAATAGACAAGAAATGATATGGTTGTTGTGTGACTTGCCAGTGAGACTCTCCTATTTTGGCCCAAACCAGATATGAAGATCTAATGTGGTTGGGTAACATGGAAGACCTGGTCCAGGCAGTCACCGGTGGGGAGAGGAAGCCAGGTCCCGGCTGCCTTCAGGCCAAGAATTAGGAAGATGGAGACTGAGTTTCACATACACAGTCTTTTATTGATATCACCATGCTTTCTCCTTTATGTTAGTTGTTATTGTCCTCACTATGAGACTATGTGATGGATCTTGAGTGGTCTAAAGGAAGGAGATGTAGTAGGCAGGGGCCCTGAGCATTATCATGAATAGTGTTGAACCCAAAGCTGGACAGATTCCTACAAGCACACAGTTACAACAGTAGTAATAACAAATATGATGTTATCACCTTCGGAAAGGTAGCGTGGCATGATGGACAGAGAGGTGGCCAGGAAGACCTGAGTCCAGCTCTGTGTGATCCTGGGCATGTTACATGACCCCTTAGTGTTCCAAGCAACACTCTAAGAGTGGATGTGTCAGAGGATTTAGAGGATCCCAGGATCATAGAGCTAGTAGAAGATAGGATCTCAGAGGCCCTCCAGCCCAGTTCTCAGCTAGGTAGGGCGGTGGAGACAGCACTGGGCCTGAGTCAAGAAGACCTGGGCTCAAATCCTGTCTTAGACTCTTACAAGCTCTGTGACTCTGGGCTAGTCACCTGTCCTCTGTGCCTCAGTTTCCTCATTTGTAAATATGTGGATAATAATAACACCTACCTCCTAGGATTATTTGGAGGATAAAATGAAATAATATTTTAAAAGTGCTTTGTGAACCTTATAGTGTTTATTATACAAATGCTACTTTTTAAAAAATCACAACTACTGCTGCTGCTGCTACCATTTTCTCATTTTATAGATGAGGAGAATGAGGCCCAGGGGAGTTAAATGTCTTATCTACAAGCAGTAAATGGCAGAGCTGGGGCTTTAACTGAGGTCTCATGACTCCAAGTTCCCATCCTTTCCTGCTCATTGGAGACTTCTCTGATTCCTCTGGCTCACACAGATTCCCCCTTTTTGAATTTCAAAAACCCTGACTTTGGTCCAGCTCAGAAGGCACTTAACCTGAACAGCTTCACAGTTAACTCTTTATGTCAAGATATGAGCAAAGGGTGGAATGAAGACTTCTCCCCTCATTATACTGTGTCAAACACAGGAAGGTAATGCCTCTTATACTTCTTTGTGTCCCCACAGTACTGTGTTACCATTGCACTTAGCAATGAAGTGCTTTCTTCCCAACATTACTTCAAGGCAGGCAGTCCATGTATGCTTATCCCCATTTTACAGATGAGGAAATTGAGGCTAGTTAAGCCCAAGGTCATACAGTAAATGCCAAAGTTGAGATTTGAATCCAGGTCTTTTGACTCAAGGCCTAGAAGTCTTCCCACTATAGCAGAACTGCCTCTCCATTATGCCTTCACCATCCCTTGTTTCACAAGTGACCTGCTGATTATAAGTGGCCTCTGAGCTGCCTCTGATATTCCCATGAGAGGGCCAATTAGCACAGACCCAGCGTGGTGATAGGTGAGTTCAGCATTTCTTCTTCCTTGGCAGCCTGGGAATGACCTCAGAAGCCAGTGTCATTAAATGAACATTAAGATTATATGACACCAGACCCCAGAAGGGGGAAATGACTGTCCTGAGTGATTAACCCTTAAGCCCTCCAAGTGAAATATGGTCTTGGGCCAATTAGATAATAAAGGAGATAAAGGACAGACTACTTAGTCCTGATTGGTGCAGAAAAACATTCTTTGATCAATCTCTGATTTTCTGTATAGTCTCCTGAGACAGAGCTGGGGCTTTCATAATTTAGGCTGTGTGATGAGGAAAAAAGATCCCTGGTCGAGGAGTCTGGGGGCCTGGGTTACAGCACTAGATTTGTTAATTAACTCTTTGTGTGATCTTGGTCAAGTCACTTCCCTATTTGGGCTTCATTCTCCTTCTCTGTAAAACGAAGGCTTTGAGCTCATGTTCTCTTACCTCCCTTCTGGCTCTAGCAGTCTATGACGCTAAAGTGAACTCTAAGGCCATATTTATTTCTTGGAAGGAAAGCTGAAAGTGACTAATTCACAGCCAGGCTGAAGAGTCTGTCACCTTGTTTTCTGAAGACACAGAGTCAAGGAGGTGGGATCTGGGTTAATGCATCACAACAGCCAAAGCTATTAAGCCCTCTCCAAACATTGTATTTGCCTCCAGGAATCCCAATTCTCACACAAAGAAATGGCAGGGTGTTCCAGAGAAGGCATACATACCTTCCAGAGAGGCCACACTCTTCTCACACCTCTCTGCACAAACTGTCTTCTCCTACATTTATCCCCTCCGTGCACGCTCTCTCTCTCTCTCTCTCTCTCTCTCTCTCTCTCTCTCTCTCTCTCTCTCTCTCTCTCTCTCTCTCTCTCTCTCTCGGGACCTGTCTGGTTTTGTCTGAGGTTAAGTAGCAGAAAGGATGACAGGATCACCAGTGAAGTGCCTGACACATAGTAGGCACTTAAAAAGTGCTTGTTGAATCACAGCTCTGGAGCACTAAGGGACCTCACAGCCCACCTAGCTCAGCCTCCCCATTTTACAAATGAAGAACCTGTGGTCTAGAGAAATCAAATGATTTGCTCAAAATCATACCGGTTGTATACAATCAGAGGTGGGTTTTGAATCCAGATTTTCTGACTTTCTGATTTATTGTACCAGGGACATTCTTACAACTAATAAAGAGGCCACCAACATGATGTCATCTGAAGTGCTAGGAAGCCACCCTGCACAGAGGAGTCTATCTCTTCCCAACCGCCTCCTCCACTGTCCTACCAGCCTCATCCTCTTCCTGTGCCTAATGCTCTTCCATTAAAGACTTCCCTTCTCCAGGCTCGAGGCTTTTTCATCTTCAGGAGTCAGAATTATGGAAGGTTAGGGCTAGAAGGAGCTAAGAATGCAGAACATGACATGATGGAACAGAAACAGAATTTGGAGTGGGAGATGTGTGTTGGGGGGGTGGCCTTGGAGATCACCTAGCTGTGTAGCTAGAATCAGAACTCCAAGTCAGCTCTTCTGACTGATGTCTGTGACCCTGTCTACTGCACTGGGCACAATTTGTCTTTGGGACCTTTACCTTTCTGGGTCCCTCTTCTCCACTTCTCTGCTGCCATCTTCTCCTCTACTCCCTCTCCCCAATTCCATTGTACCTATTCTGAGATCCATGCTGAAGGATAGTGATCTTAGAGGGCTATCAACTGATTAATCTTCATTAAGGTGTCAGGGGCTAAGCACTTAAAAATGAAAGGCAGCCCAAAGGGCTTAGTTTTGAGACTAAGACAGAGAAAAACTAGACTAAGACTTTTGGGGACACACGATATTATACCTTTCAGGTGATTTACATTTTTTTTTTTACCATGGGTCGTCTATCATAAGAATATAGATTCAGAGCTGGAAGAGACTTTAGAAGTCCCACTCGGTCCAACTTCCCCATTATACACATGAGGAAACTAAGGCAAAGAGAAGTTAAGTGACCAGCTTAGGACCACACAGCTAGTAAATGTTTAAGATGGAATTTGAACCTATGTCTCCCTGACTCCCAGTCCGTGGTGTTTTTTGTAAGGACTCCTTTAAAACCAGGCATTTTTTTTGGTGGTGGGGTGGTGGTGTAAAATAATTTCCAACCATGGTTGTCTCTAAGGTCAAAAGCAGTCTCTTATATCAGTGAAGAAAAGAAATCCTTCCCCTGCTAATGATAATAAAAAGCAGACCGTATTTAAATTTGTACCTGAAGCTTTATAAGGAATGCTCCTGCCAAGGATAGTGTGAGGTGCTAGTACAGTTAATCAATCAACCAGCAAGTATTTACTAAGGGCCTACTATGCACTGGGGATACAGGTAGAAAAAAATAAAACAATTCCCACTGATGAGGAGCTTCCATTCTAATGAGAGAGGCAAATAAGTACGAAACTATCTACAGGACAAATCTAAAGTGAAGAGCTATTTATATCAAAGAGTTAAACACGAGGGCACTACACGGTTGGGGGAACTAGGAAAGGTTTTGTGTGGAAGATGGTGCCTGAGATGAATCTTTTTTTTTAAATTTTTTTTTATTTTAAACTTAAATAGAAAATGAAAAAAAGAAGAAAAAATTGCCATGTATACAGCAGAACATAAGAAAGGATTCAACATAAAACAGTAAATTTCCATTTCAAGAAAACCTATGTAATAAACACTACATGTTGTTTTCAGAGCTACTCAGCTTTTCTTTACTTCCTTGTTGGTTTTCTTTTGTTCTCTGCTGTGCCCTTTTTACTTTTTCCCCCACCCTAAAGAAGGCTACAATTAAGTGTGGACACACACACACACACACACACACACACACACACACAGCACACGCACACACACACATACATAGATAGCTTTAAACATATATATGTGTATATATATGTATATATATGTATATAAATACACATATATGGAAGATCATACTATGTTTATTTCCTCTTATTATCTGTTCTTCTGAAGGTGGATAGCATCTTCCTTCATAAGTTCAAATCTTTCCATGTTTTTCTAAATCAACCAGTTCATCGTTGCCAACCCAATCACATCCTATCTGAGAGATCGTCTGTGAAAATTTTCCCCCAATTTTCTGTATTCCTTCTATTCCTGACTACATAGGTTTTATTTATACAAGAAAAATTTTAATTTAAAATCATCAAAATTATCCATTTTACACTTAGAAACGCTCTCACCTTATAATCTGAGATGATTCTTAAAGGAAGAGGGGGCTGTACGAAGTGGAGGTAAGGAAGAGGGGTATTCCAGGCATGGGGGATGGCTAGCTCAAAGGTGTGGAGATGGGAGATGGAGGGGCGTGTGTGTGTGTGTGTGTGTGTGTGTGTGTGTGTGTGTGTGTGTGTGTGCGTGTGGAACAAAGGAAAGGTCAGTTTGGCTGGATGACAGAATATGGGAAGGAGAGTTACATCCAGTGAATCTTGAGAGCTAGGTCAGGGCCAGGTTGGTTAGGGTTTTAAATGCTAAAGAGAAGAGTTTATATTTTATTCTGGAGGCAATATAAGAATTACTATTCCTATTTACAGTCAGGAAAACTGAGTCTTACTGAAGTGGAGGTGACTTGCCCATAGACACATAGCTACCTGGTGTCACAGGGGGATCCTCTTGACTCAAAGCTTAACACCTGTTCTAGGTACCATGGGGTCCCTCATAGCTTGGCAGGAAGCTTCTCAATAGGCTATCTGGACCCAAGTATCTCTCAGGCTTCCCCTTGAAAAGGACCAAGAGAGATCTGCAAACTCAGGCTACATTTTCCTGGAAATTCAGTCCATCTGCCTCCCACTTCTCCTCCCTCATCTCGCTTCTATGGACAGCACCTTTTAATATCTCATCAGAAAATCTTGGATGCAAGCCACACTAACCTCTTCACATTTCAGGCAGTTCACAGATCCTACTTCATGGCTCATTCAAAAGGAAGATTAGAAGAACTTTTTCCATCCAGAGTATTAAATGATTTAATTCACAAGGGACTCAAGTCAACACAAGAAGCCCCCAACAGTATGATTCCCATCAAATTCACTATTTGCCACTCTGACCATACGATGCCTAATTTGGGCACAGGTACGAATGACTGCTAAGTCACCGAAGTTAAAAAAAAAAAAGAGGTTCTGCCACGTGAGATCTCTGAGAGAGTCAACTCTCTCCCTGAAAAAAAGGTACCACTGGGGATTTCAAACTAATTTCACAATAGTAATGTTCTAAGGAAACAGCTACAAGTGATAACAAATTACCCCCATAAGATGAATGTTTCCATGGAAAGGGATCTGGTAAATATTTAATCTAATGTTAAGACACAAAGCCAGGGATTCATAGAGCAGTTTTTATCATAATGGATCTTAAGTCTTTCGCCAAGCCACACTCCTCATCTATAAAATGAGATCAGGTCTCTAAGATCGCTTCTAGTTTGAAATCTGTGATCCTCCAGCATAGAAGGATCTGTCATTCAGAAGGACTGGGCTTTATAATCTTGGCTCCATTGCTCCCCAGCTATGATGCCGTAGGCAAGTCACCTTTCTGGGCCTCAGTTTTCTCCTCTATAAAACATGACCTCTCAAATCATTTCCAAGTCTAACATTCTGTGTTTTGTATTATAACATTCCTTCCAGCTCTGACATTCTATGTTCTAAGGACACCTCCAGCATTGACATTCCATGTTCTAAGGCCGCTTGCAGTGCTGACAGAAGTTGCTGGTACCAGAAAAGGAGGAATAGGGGTATGCCCAAGGCAACAGGGTATACAGCTGTCAGATGATCTCTGGGCCCTCTCCCAGGTCTATCATGGGGCGTCAGTAAGTATCTCAGGCTTGGTGTTGGTCTCTGAGTGGCTGGAAGAAGACCTAGATGTGGTGAAGAAAGATGTGTGAAGAAAGAACATGAATCAGGTTGAGAGCATATCTATGTGGAGTGCTTGAGAATCTTAGTCTGTGAGGTTCTGAGAATGGTAAGATGGAGGGAGGTTGGATTGAGGGGACTTGGAGACAGTAGCATTAAGAAGAGGTCTTAGTGAGTGTGTTTAGGAAGGAGTGAGGATGAATTCTACAGTGGGCGAGGAGCTGCCCAGCCCCAGCTGTCCATTGCTGAGTTACCCTGGACCAGGAAGAATAGCATCGCTACGTCCCCAACATATGGTGTATGTACTAGTGTGAAAGGGCAGGGATAAATTGCTGTTAACCAGATCTGGTCTTGCTCCATTCACCTGAATCAGGCATTTTTGGGGCTCGTCTTGGTTCCCTTTGGGAAGAGAATTCTAGAAGGGCAGGAGGAAAAGGGTGATCCCAGAAACAAGGCCTGCACAGTCGTGGACAGCTGAATGCCAGCAATATTAGGATATCAGTATCCTGAGGTCCCTCCCAGCCCTGACATTCTGTGATTCTTATCTCAATTTATATACAAACCTCATGTCATATTCCAATGGAAAATGACGCCCACCTTCTCATGCTGCTCGTGCCAGACTTCGATAGCAAAGAAGAAGCTAGTCAAGTCATAGCAGCAGAGACAAAATGTGAAAGTGAGCATCAGTGCACTGGATGCTGACATAAGATTTTAAGCGTCTGGCCTCAATATTGCATACCAGCTTGGTGTAGACCAGGAATTGGAGGTTGTGTTGTTGTTCAGTTGTTTCAGTCATGTCTGACTCTGTGACCCCATTTGGGGTTCTCTTGGCAAAGATCCTGGTGTAGTTTGCTAAGTGTGTGAGGCCAGGTTTGAATTTAGGATGATGAGTCTTCCTGACTCTAGGCCCAGTGCTCCATGTACTGCACCACCTAGCTGCCCAGGAATCAGAAGACCACACCTGAAGTCCAAGCCATGCCAATAACAACGACTGTCATTGAAATAGCACTTTAAGGTTGTCAAAGAGCTTTATATTTGATATATATATACACATATACATATATATGATCCATATAACTCATTTGATCTTTGCAACAACCTTGTGAGCTAGGGTTGGTGGTGCCTGTTATCCTTGCTACCATTTATCCTCTGGAAAGGAAAAAGAAAAGAAAAGAAAAGACAAGAAGAGAGACCTGTAAATTCAGGCTGCATTTTCCTGGAAATTCAGTTCATTTCTCCCCACTTCTCTTCATCCCCCATCTCGCTTCTATGGCCAGTATCTTTTTACATCTCATCAGAAAATCTTCGACCCAAGCCACACTAACCTCTTCACCATTTTATAGAGGAGAAAACTGAGACACAGAGAGGTTAAGTGATTTGCCCAGGACCACACAGCTACTAAGTGTCTGAAGTCATATTTGAACTCAAGTCTTCCTGACTTTAAGTCCCATGCTATATCCATGGTGCTACCTACTTGTCCCACTGTGTGATATTGGGCAAGTCAATTTTCCTTTCTGGGCTTCAATTTTCTCATCTGTAGAACTAACTCACTGCATGAACTTGGGCAAGTGAGTTTTCCTCTCTGAGTTCCAGTTTCCTTATTTGTAGAAGGGTCGTAAGAATTATATCTGTCAGGATTATTGAGATTATGAATATGTAATCTGCATAAACTAAAAAAAAAACCCTACATAAGTTATAATAATGATGACAGCATCCATAATGCTGAGGGCAGCTAGGTGGCACAGTGGATAGAGCACCAGGAGTCAGGAAAACCTGAGTTCAAATCCAGCCTCAGACACTTCCTAGCTGTGTGACTCTGGACAAGTCACTTAACTTCTCTGTGTCCCACTTTCCTCATCTTAAAATGAGCTGGATAAGGAAATGGCAAACTACTTCAGTATCTCTCTGCCAAGAAAACTCCAAATGGGGTCACGAAGAGTCTGACATGCCTGAAATGACTACACAACAAAAGATGGTGAAAGTCCAAAAGGTCTCCACTCCCTTCCAGACTGCCAGGATGGCCACTAGGGAGAAGGGAGGATACAAATGAATGATCCTCTTGCTCAGCTAACTCTTAGGAGGTAGTACACTGGAATGCCAGTACCAACACCACTGGGATTCCAATACACTGGAAAGGAAACTAGATTAGGATTTGGGATAGTTCCCACTTTCATCTCTACCACTTACTAGTTATGTCTTTAGGTAGGTGTTAGATAAGTCATTTTCCTTCTTTGGGAATTGGGTTCTTTATCTAACAAAGAATGATGTTGCCACTTGACATCTCTAAGGTCCCTTCCAGCTCTGATATTCTGGGTTCTAGATTCTAAGAACATTTCCAGCTCTAGCATTCTGTGGTCTAAGTGCTAAGGTTCCTTTAGGGCCCCTTAACCTTTTTATGTATCTTAGACTTCTTGGACAGCCTGGTGAAGCATATGAATCCCTTTTCAGAATAACATTTTTTTAAATGCACAAAATAAAATACATAATATTATAACAGAAACCAATTTATACTAAAGTATAGTTATCAAAATATTTTTTAAAAATCCAGGTTCACAGACCCCAGCTTCAAACACTTGCTTTAAGCTTCACTTTTCTATGTTCTACATTCTCCTAAATGGGAAGAGGAGACCAAGCCTGATTGCATTTGGGAAACTGTGCAGGGCAAGGATTTCTAATTAATCACTGCTGCCAAAGCCATGCTTTTAACACCAGTATTCTGGTGTATGGTTGGAGATCAGGGAATACCACTAGCTATAATAGTTATAATAATAACACAGTCTCAGGAGAGTAAAAATTACCAATGTCTCTGAAGGACATATGGGTATAGGTAGGACATAGCATGATACTAACGGTGACTTGGGAGCATATGATGTGATACATGTTGAAAGAGTACTGTAACTTCTGGATGATGAAAACAAGGGGAGATAGTTCATGTACTGGATGATCAACTAAGGATCCAAAATGCTCTTCTCATTCTAGAATGCTGAGCCTATTCTAAAAAGATGACACGTAATAAGGTTAAATGTAAAGTCTTATATTTTGCAGCAAGTGGAGGCATATTTAGATAGTGGTTTGCCTGAAAATGATCTGGGGGTATTAGTGGACTGCAAGCTTAATATTACTTAACTGTGTGATATGGCAGCCAAAATAATAGCTTGTAGGAACAAGGAGGTGGTCATCCCACTGTGTTCTGTCCTGCTCAGACCATATCTGGAGTACTGGATCCCCAAGTCTTAGGAAGGTCACTGATAAGCAGTAGAATTCCAGAGGCGGGCAAAGAAGAAAGGTGAAATATCTCAAGTCCATGTCACATGAGATTCACCTGAAGGACCCTGGCTGTGTTTAGCCTGAAGACCAGAAGACTCAAGAAGAGTTTAGCCTGAAGGACTTGCAGATGAGGAACACATAAAAGCTGTCTTCAAGTACCTAAAGGCATGTCCTATGGAAGAAGAGATTAGCCTTGCTCAGTTTGGCCCAAGAAGGCATAATCAGCCGCAAAGGTCTGGAAATGGAAGAAACAAATTTAGGCTGGAGGTTGGGAAAAACTTCTTAGCAATTAGAACTATCTCAAAATAGAAAAGGCAGCTCTGGGAGCTGGTCGATCTCCCCTTCTCCCCACCTTGGAGTTCTTCAAACAAAGAATGGATAAGTACTTACTGTTTGTGGGTTGTAGTGGAGATTCCTGGTGCGAGGGGTAACAGGGTGCACTAAATGGTCCCTGAGGTTCCTTCCAAGTAAAAAACAATTTGTGATTTTGTTGAAGATGCCTTTAAGCTTCAATGCTTCATGACTCCGTTGACTCAATGCTCCTGGTAGCCTCCTCACACTTGGGTTTGCTTCTGAGAGTGCAGATCTAACAACTTCAAAAATTGTACTGAAATCTCAGTTCATGTGCAAAGTCACATCCTTTAGTCAATGGTTCAAGATGGAACCTCCGGGTGTCCCTCAGAATGTTCCCAGGATCATCATAAAGTAAGGGTCCTTCTCTACTATCAAGGTCAACCCCCTCATTTTACAAGTGATGGAACTGACGCCCAGAGAAGTGAGGTGACTTGTCTAAGACCACAGAGGTAGCATGTAGTAAAAGTAGTATTTGAACTTGGGTCCTGATTCCCCCATAGCCATTGAGCCATTCCCTGGCAATCACTTAGAGCAGAGCCAGAGGGAAGAGCTACCCATGGAACTCCCCTTTTAGGCTTTGTTTCCTGAAACCCTCCCCCATCCAGACTCACCCCTGCCCAGCTTTCAGAGGAGAACTGGCAAGAGGACACAGTGAGGGAGCTCTTGTCCGTGTTTATGAACCCTCAGACCAGTTATTGAACAATTTGCTGACTTAGAATACTTCACTAGTCTTCTCCCTCACTTTTCCTGGCTTTATTCATAGGCTTCTTGCCAACACAGGCCAGGAGCTACTTCTTGCCCAGCTGTTTCCTCTTTCTTACTTACCCCTGAAGGCTTCCCTGGCCAATCTTACTTAGGGATTGGTTCCCACTGGCTAGATTGGGGATAAAGGTGGCTAGAGCTGGGGTAGCAGATTGCCTCATTTATCTTCTTTACATCTTTCAGTCCTGTCCACCAGTACCACCTTCCCTGCCAAGTTATCTGATTTCTTGGTTTTTGACCATTCTCTTAGGCCCTAAATTACTCTACCCACCTGACTCGGCAGTCAGTAGCCAACCCGCCTTACTCTGACTGGGAGTTTATTTTGAGTGTATGTAGGTGAAGTCAAATCAACAAGCATTTATGAAGGACTTCATGTACCAGGCACTGTGCTAAACGCTGGGGATACAAAGAAAGACGAAAACAATCCCTGCCCTTGATAAGCTCACAATCTAATACGGGAGACAGCATGCAAGCAACAAAAAGGATAATTTGGAGGTAATCTCAGAGGGAAGGCACTAGCATTAAGGGGGCCAGGAAAGGCATCTTGCAGGAGGTAGGATTGCAGCTGGGACTAGAAGGAAGCTCTTCATGAGCATGGTAGAACATACACAGCTTGATGGCAGGGGATGGGGTCTCACTTTTGATTTTGTATCCCCCATTGCCTTAAGATGGATTAATCTAAATGGAGCAATCCATTAAGATGGATTCTCCTTTGTCAGGAAGGATTTAAATGAGGTCTTTTTTGAATGCAGGAATTAAGAAGTAAGCACATAGTAAGTGCTTAATAAATGCTTTGTTAAGTAGTTGATAGACCAGCCCGACCCTCCTCTGGATGCCAGAGCCCTCTCTGTCACCCTCTCTAATGCAGAGCCATCAGCCACCATTTTGACATATAGAGCTGCTGACTGCCTAGAGCCTGGCATCATATCAAAGCTGTTCAATCTCAGACACCTGATTTCCTGCTAGAATGTATAAAATGAATCAATCATTTAGTACAGTCAAAATGATCTTCTAGCAGTCATTTATTGACTTCTGTATATTTTGTTCCCTTTCTATAAAAAAGTACTTTAGAGACAAAATAGATAACATTAGTGACAAAAAAATGAAATGGGGATTGCGTGTGTGTTGGGGTGGGGGTGGGGCTGGGGTTGTGGAGTGCCAAGTCTTGTCTTCCAGAATGACTTTTTCCTTTTCCAGAAGGTCACCAGATGGTGGTTGTTAGAATCCTGTGACCTCTGACCCCAAGGGTCCTGTGACATCTGGCACAGGGCTACCCAAGAGAAAAAGGTAGGACTCAGATGGTTCACGGCCATCACTGGTCTTGTGACGTGATGTCATCAGGCCTAGGCCTTTTGGGGAGGCTCTGACACAAGACCTCCAGTAGGATAGCTTACTGCACAAGGCTCTCAGCAGAGCTTCACAGAGCCCAGGGGAACACAGGTGCATAGAGAGAGCCAGTGGGGCAGCCATACTGTCCCATATTATACTGCTCCACCATGTGGACGTCTTACCCGGCTTTTCTTCTGTCTCTCCCAAAAGCTCAGTTAGCTCCACTTTCAGACAAGCCTAAAAACTCAGGCAGAGCCTGACCGAGGCAAGCTCAGCTTTTCTAAGTCACCTTGAGAGAGCTGCAGAGGTGGAAGAGGCTGGCACTCTCTTTAGGGTGACTGGCAAAAGCTCATCATTTCCATTTTTCATAGAATTTTAATTGCTCCGTTTTCCCAATGATGGCAAGAGCTGCAAATCACTCTGATGATGGTGATAATAACAATAATGACAATAATAACAACTGACATGTAGATGGCACTCTAAAATTTTTAAAAAGCTTTGTACATATTATTTCCTTTGAACTTTACTGCACCCAGATGAGACAGGTTACTATGGATATCATTATCCCATTTTGTAGATGCAGAAACAGGCAAGGGGAGATTTAGGCTACTTATCCATAGTCACAGCTACAAATGTGAGAAAAAGGATGTGTACCTAGGTCTTCCTGGTTCTGGATCTAGCAATCTATCCCTTACGCCATCTTAGTCATAATCCCATGATAGGATTCTTCGGACTGATTTTGGAACGACTAAGAGTAAGAAGGGATCAGAGGTCCATTTAATCTGACTCTCCACCTAAAACTTTGTGGTTGTTGAGTTGTGTTGGTTGTGTCTGACTCTTCGTGACCCCCTTTGGGGTTTTCTTGGCAAAGATCCTGGAGTGTGCGCCATTTCCTTCTCCAATTCATTTTACAGATGAAGAAACTGAGGCAAACAGGGTTAAGTGACTTGCCCAGGGTCACACAGCTGGCAAACGTCTCAGCCTGGATTTGAACACATGAAGATAAGTCTTCCTGAGTCCAAGCCCGGTGCTCTGTCTACTTCACCACCCCTGAAGCATGAATGCCCAATACGAGGGAACTTGTAAGAGGTCATCTAGTCTGTTCAACAAAGGCCTCTCACGACAAACAGGGAGCTCACTCTTCCCCAAAACAATCCATTCTATTGTTAGATAATTTTAAATGTTTTAGTAATTCTTTGTATGGAGCCATAATCTGTCTCACTTGCTGTAGCTTCCCCCCTGTTGGTCCCTGTTTTGCCCTTCAGGGCTAAGCAGATCAAGCCTAAATCCCTCTTCCACCTAAGCCTTTAGGTACTTGAAGACAACAAACTTCATTCATCATTAGAATCACTGGATTGCTGAGGGAAGCTGTGCAATCCTTTTCTCAGGAGGTCTTCAGAATTAAGATGGATTCCCCTTTGCCTGAGAGGATTTAAATGTCCTCTTTTCTGAATCCAGGAAGAAGGAACTTGAGACCCTCTTAAGATCCCCTCCAGCCCTAAGGTTTGATAACAGATTTGTTAACAAAAAGTATTGTTTGAAAGAATTTCTCCTGAGATTTCTCTCTTCTCTCTCAGGAAGGAGTTCTCTCAATGTACCATGTGGCTGTCAATGGCTGGCAAATAACTGACACTAAAGTTTTGAAGTTAACATTATTTTCATGTGCTTAATTTCATCCAATCCTCACAAAAGTGGCAGGCAGTGGAAGTTCATTTTAATTCAGCTAACACGTTAAGAAGCAAGACATTGTGCCAGGCACCAGGGGATTCAAAGACAGAAATGAGAACAGCCCCTGCCCTCAAGGAGAGTACATTCTATGGGCAACTAAAATTTTCACAGGACAACTGGGTGGTGCAGTGGATAGAATGCTGGGCCTGGAGTCAGGAAGACCTGAGTTCAAATTCAGGCTCAGATACTTACTAGTGGTGCAACCATAGGCAAGTCACTTAACCCTGTTGCCTCAGTTTCCTCATTTGAAAAATAAGCTGGAGAAGAAAAAGCAAACAGCTCCAGTATCTTTGCCAAGAAAACCCCAAATGGGGTCACAGAGAATTAGACGTGACTGAAACAACCACAAAATTTGTACAGGTACTGATTAGTGTGAATAATAAATCCTGAGGTGGCTGTAGGTATTAAAATTCAAACTATTAGAAGTTATGATTATGGTTATTGATTCCAGTCCAACAGAAATATGCAATATGAATTCAAATATCGTTACCACTTCTGGGGATTCTTTATTTGCACTGTATACCACTGTATGTTTGTATACCATTTTATGTATGTCGTCAGTCAGTCAACAAATATTTATTACCTCATTTGTTCCTTAAAAAACTCAGTAAGGTAGGAACTATGGACATATTATCCTCATTTTACATATAGATAAAGAAACGGAGTGTCAGAGATATTAAATAACTTGCCTAAACACACATGCAGGGCAGGATTTGAATTCTGACATCTCCCCACTCTCAGCCTAACACCCTTTCCACATTGCCTCTTTAGATTCATGATACGATTTTTCTTCGCTGGACTTCAGTTCCCTTCTCTGCAAAATACTAGCTTGTATTCCATGAAATTTTGGCTCTCTTCCAGCTCTGAACTCTGTGTGTATCCATGAGGGTGGCTCTGTAGAGTCTGTGATCCTCATTCTGTGCATTCATTCTTTAACTGCCAGACCAGGAGACTGTCTGAAAAAAAGAGTTAGCAAAGAAGTTGGACTAGCTGCTATCTGAGGTCCCTTCCAGCTCTAATATTCTGTGATTATCTGCTTTATGAGGGAGAGGGAATCTAAGAATGTGAGGATCTCCGTGGGGTTACAGGTGTGAGCCTGACTGGCCTGCAGCCAGACCTCAAACACGGTAACCATCCAAAGAGATGACCTTGGAAAACCAGTCTAGAAAGCGGCATCTCACATTTCATTAGGGTAGCCCTGCCTGCCCCATTGAATGAGCTGTTATATGAGGAGGGTCTACAATAGGACCATTATTGGGCAACACTCAAAACTAGAGAGGGAGACCCAAGTGGCTTTGGAGGTCTGTCTGGGGCTGTTCCATGGAAAAAGAGACCCAGGGCAGCCTTTCCAGCAGGGAGATTTCTTAGATACCTTTGCCTTTCTGGGCCCGAGTCTCCTGCTCCCTAATTCCAGGAAATTCTCTCTACAGACAAACTTAGTAGTGAAGCCAACAGAGATGCAATCGATGAGTTGGCCAGGGCTTTACCAAGCTTTTGGCTGAGGTTATTTGTTCCCGAGCAAAGGCCTTCTCATACTTGAGCAGTCAGGCTTGGATTACTTAGGATAGTGATTAAATTTCAGAGTAAGCAGCTAACTGGTGAAACATCAATGATCCATAAAAGCCCACCATCCACAATCTTTGTAGGATCCTAGGGCGTCTTAGCTGGAAGAAGCCCTACTTAATCCAAACCCCTTATTTTACAGATGAGGAAACTAAGGCCTGAGGGAGTTATGAGAAAGTTTTTATGGAAATAACATTTCTTTCATTATGTTTTTCTGGTTTTTTTTTTCTAGGCAAGCCTGCTAAAAGAATGATATTCTATAATTAATGATTAAAACAGAAGGGAGGTGAGAAATAGAGTGGAGTAGTAGAGTGCTGGCCCAGGAGTCAGAAAGACTTGAGCTCAGATCCCACCTTTAACTCATGTAATTATGTGACCTTGGGCATAGCACTTAACATCCCAGTCACACAGGCAAATCTTTTAAGATTAGAAATTATGTAAGAGTTGCCAGTCTCCATGGCCAGAGGAAGTGTACATATCCAGAATTCTCTATATGGCTGAAATCGGGGGTCTACATGTTTTTAAAAAGGTCAGTTGAGAATCATGGCAAGAGGAAAGAGAATTGGAAGTCAGAGGACCTAGATTTAAATCCCCACTCCAGTACTAGCTGCGTGACCATGGGCAAATCACTTTACCTTTAGAGAGACTGTGGCACCTGGATAGAATGCTAGCTTTGGGAGGGAGGGAGTAGCTTCCCATCCCACCCATCACATTGTAAACCATGTGTTTCCCAGGCAAGGGTCTTACACTTTCTGAGGCAGTTTCTTTATCTGTAAACCAGAGATAACAATGTCTACAGTACCTCCCTCACAAGGGTGTTGTGAGGAATGTGGGCTTTTACTAGTAACTAACCTGTTCTAATTGAATTAAGAAAAGCATGCCAACTTGAATTGAACTAAATTGAATGTTTAATGTCCCAGTCCTTCATGAAGTATTTCATTTTTGTCATGGAAGAATTTAATAGAACTTTCCAGGGCTCCATCCCTTCCCCAGACCAGAACCTAGAAGGGGGCTTAGAGGTCAATTCCCTCTCTTGACAACTCAGAAACAGAGGCCCCAAGAGGGAAATGATTTGCCCAAGGTCATGGACCCAGGGGGGCAAGAATGCTAAGTATTGAACCCAGCTCCCTGCCCTTCTGCCTAGGTTGTATGCATTGGCCACTATTCTACACTATCCTGGGCTGTTGATTATTGAAAAAAGCCAGCCATAGGACTTGACCAGCCGGCCCAGCCTGGACCCATGGTTCCCTGCCTCCTTTCCTCAGACAGTGGATGGGATGTTTCTGAGAAGCACCTCTAGCTCATGGTTTCACACATCCTCTGTAGCTGAGAGCCAGCCTGTTCGTGGGCTTCATCAGAGCTCCTCTCCAGAGGAGGAAGATTTACAGATGGTTTCATAAAGAAACTTTTTAAAGGTTAATGGTCAGTAAGGTGAAAAATAAAAAGGCGATGGTGGTGGAGAGCTCTAAATGTATTTGCTCTTTCTATGGTGTGGATTTTTCAATCAATTTAAAGTAAAAGTCATGCCCCATTACAGGCACACACTCAGTTAACTAAGTAACTATCAGTGTGTGTGTGTGTGTGTGTGTGTGTGTGTGAGAGAGAGAGAGAGAGAGAGAGAGAGAGAGAGAGAGAGAGAGAGAGAGAGAGAGAGAGAGAGCGAACAAGTTAGGATGGGAAATGGGGCAGGGGAAGCTCACATCTATCCTAGCTATGATGGGGTGAGAAATCAGGAGCCGTGAAGACTGTAAAGGTGCATTTAAACAGAGCCAGAGTGCCATCATGGAAAGACCACTGGAATGCAGGGGACATCTGGACTAGTGTCAGCTCTCTGCTGCACAGCTAGAGAACCTTGGGTGAATCATTTCCTACCTTTGAATCTGAGTCTCCTCTTTTGAAAAAATGAAGGTTGGGGCAACTAGGTGGCGCAGTGGATAGAGCACCGGCCCTGGATTCAGGAGGACCTGAGTTCAAATCTGGCCTCAGACACATAATACTTACTAGCTGTGTGACCCTGGGCAAGTCACTTAACCCCATTGCCTAACTTTAAAAAAAAATGAAGGTTGCAAGGGATTTCAAGTTATCTAACCTCAATCCCTCCTTTTATGGAGGAGGAAACTGAGGCTCAGGGAGACCAACTTGCTCCCCCCACCCATCCAAATCCCACATAAATATTAAGCAACAGAGCCAGGTTATGAGCCCATCAATTCCAAATCCAGGGTTCTTGTCTCTATTTCATGTAGCAGCAACAAGTTAAGAGTCAGGAAGACTCAAGTTCCAATCTGGCTTCAGATATTTACTAGCTATGTGACTCTGGGCAAGTCACTTAACTGCTGTCTGCCTCAGTTTCCTCAACTGTGAAATGGGAACAATCATAGCGCCTACCTCCCAGGGTTGTTGTGAGGCTCAAATGGAATCATTCTTATAAAGTTCTCAGTAGACTGTGGCTCATGGTAGGTGCTTAATAATTACTTGTTTCCTTCTTTCCTTCTTAGATGCTTTAACATTCTCCCTTTCTAGCCCTTTTCTAGCTCTAGCATACTCTGTTCTAAGGTCTTTCCTAGCTCTAACATTTTAAGATTCTATGTACAAAAAAAACACATCTAATAATTTATTAATTTTGTCTTTATGCGATAGCTATTTTCATACATACTTGTTGTCTTCCCTCATTAGAATATAAGCTCCTTGTGAGTAGGGATTATTTCATTCTTTGTATTTATAATCCCAGTGCCTGACATATAATAGGCGCTTGAAAAATATGTGTTGATTGACGGTACTGGACAGATGTAAAAATAAAAGATGATTGGGCACAGCTAGGTGGCAAAGTGGATAGAGCACCCGCCCTGTAGTCAGGAGAACCTGAGTTCAAATCCGGCATCAGACACATAACACTTACTAGCTGTGTGACCCTGGGCAAGTCACTTAACCTCATTGCCTAGACCCCCCCCCCAAAAAAAAAGATGGTAAAAGATGGCAGGGTATCTTTCCACCAAGCTGAGGCAAACATGCTCTCTTTGATATCCCAAGTCAGGGCTTACAGCCTTAAATGCCTCTTGAAAATTCCCAAAGGCCTTTGGAGCTACTGTGTCCTTATTTTACTCAAGTTACTATCAACGGGTTTTTGAAGTTTTTTGGAAGTCAATGCAGCGTTCACTCAAGTAGAGTTGACTGCAACCAAGCTATGAAATTGCATATCGTATATCATTGACAGCAATTATTCGAACTGTTATCTCACACCAGATACTGTCCTATTTTCCATCAGGCCAGTATTACGTGATTTGCTGGCACCTTAGAATACTTTAGGGCTATTCCTAATTCTTCCTATCAGTTGTCTGTTGCATAAAGCTCCCGTCAAAAGTAGAGAACCAAAATAAAAATCTTAAAATGGAAACATTTCCTAAATAAGAAAAAATAAAGAAAAGGAAAATGATTAGTTTCTCCTTCTTGTTGAGTTATGCTCAGATTTGGAATTACAAATCTGATCACCTCAACTTGAAGAAACTGAGAAGAGAGGTGACTCATCCAAGGTCACGCAGGCGGTCCCAGTTACCTAGCAGAGCCAAGATCTAAATCCAGGCCTTTCGGCTCCAAGACCAAGGTTCTTTCTATCATCCCCTGGTCTCCACTGAGAGTCACGTACAAAGCAAACTTTCTTTCTGAATCCTCTTCTTCATTCACTTTATTTAGCATGCCAAATTTTCAGGTCAAAATTCCTCTTGGCTTTATAGAGGTGAAAACAGAAATTTTCATTAAGCACTGAGCCAGAGTTTTGTTAAAAACCAGCTGTGGGTACCACCCTCCATTAGGCCCATTCAAGATGACATTGAAGCTAAGAGCTGAAGACTCTGGAGCATCAGAATTCTAAGGCTGCCATTGAGGTAATTAAATCTGACTCTACCCTGGGATCAGTCCTTTTGTCTCTGAAGCCTTGGAGAGGAACAGGCTTTGTTTAAAGCTCTGGCTTGACTCACACCCAATCAGATATATCTGATCTGGAGAGTAAACAGAGAGAAAACCCCATCTGCAATTCCAGGATTATGATCTGGGGGGAGAAGGCCCATTAAAGAGAATTTTAAACCTAATAAAGTGAAAGATATGGAATGTCTCTACTATCAAATGAATGCAGAGAAACCTCAATAAAGAAAAAAAGCCAGTTCTCTTTTATCCATTTGTTTATTTGAATGGACTCAGAATAGGAAAAATATCAGATGTTCCTTTTGAGAGGATTGTTTTTTAAGACAAGAAATGCTTTGGAAACCTGTCTTTTTCCTTTCCTTCTTCTTTCTAACAAGCCAGGTGCTTCTTTTATCTTTTCTACCCCTGTTCAGAGAGGTAGCTTGGTGTATTGGATTTAGGTTCAGAGGACCCAAGTTTGAATATCAGATTTGAATACTTGGCAAATCACTTCCCTATTCTGGGCCTCAGTTTCCCTATCTATAAAATGAAAGAGTTGGATATAGGAGCTCTAAGGTCTCTTTTAGCTCTAAATTTATGATCCTACAATTCAATAAATAGTATGAATCCTCCAGAGTCTCAGACTTATCAAGTCCTGGGGCAGTTATCCTCTATCAGAGTCAATCCTACCACAGCTGCACCCATTTTAGGGCTGCTCAGAGAATTTCTGGGTTATCCCAATAATAATAGATTTTTTCTCACGAAATGTCTTTTTACTTATTGAAAATAAGTTTCATTGATTCCTTTTGTTTCTGCTTCATTTCCAGATAAAAATGCCCCTCACCTCTACTGCCGTACCAAATGAGCACCCTCAAGATAACAAAGAAAAACAACTGAGTGACATGCACCATTCTGTACCTGTGGCTGCTTGCCTTTTCACTGAAAGCAGAGAATTGTGGGAGACAGCACGTTCTCTGACCTTCATGCACTTCTGGGGATAGGGGCTAATTTCATAATTTTTTCTGAATGGTGAAAGGTTGGTGTTTCTCCAACCAGTGTTTTTGGAAGCATAACCTCTCTTCAGAGGCCTGGATACTTATAACCAGCCAGCTTACATACCAGCACATGACTCTGTACCCTTAGGCTGAGATGCCTGCCATGGATGGAAGAGATGTTCCTGAAGGAACACTCTATTGCACTGGGGACAATTTATGTGAATCCCCATTCTCTGCAGGATTTTTAAACAAAGTGATTCAAAAGGCATGTTTGAAAAGTCTAAATCAAAGCAAATGATCTCAGATCACAAATCATTGTAAACTTACTTAAACAAGCACATGTACAGAGTGTCTGTGGGCCCCTCTTTTGGTTTCCTCCACTCCCCCCTCAGGGGTTCTGAAGTCACGGTAATTGGGTTGCTGAGGAATAACTGTGGCTATGGTGCCAGATATAATAATAACAATAAAATATCAATGATTCCCATTTATAAAACATAAGAGTTAGAGCTGGACAGACACCTGGAGGTCAACTGGCCCAATCCCCACTTTGTAAAGATGAGGATGATGAGGCCCAGAGGGGTTAAGTGACTTACCTAACTAGGTGAGCCAAGATTTGAATCCAGGGCCTCTAACTCCAAATCTAGTTCCCTTTCCACTGTACCATACTGCTTATTTTTTTTCTTTTTTTTAAATATAAATTTATTTATTTTTAGTTTTCAACATTCACTTCCACAAATTTTTGAGTTCCAAATTGCTCACCCCTCCCACCACCCCAAGATGGCATGCATTCTGAATACCCCTTCCCCTAGTCTGTCCTCTCTTCTATCTCTCTCCTCTCCCTTCTCTTATCCCCTTCCCCTTCTATTTTCCTGTAGAGCAGGGTAGACTTCTGTACCCCATTTCCTGTATTTCTTATTTCCCAGTTGCATGTGAAAACATTTTTTAAAAATCTGTTTTTAAAACTTTGAGTTCTAAATTTTCTCCCTTCTTCCCTCCCCACCCACCCTCATTGAAAAGGCAAGCAACTCAATATAGGTTGTACATGTGCAGTTATGCAAAACACTTCCATATTAAACATGTTGTGAAAAACTAACTCTATTTCCCTAAATCCTATCCTGCCCTCCCATTTATTCTACTCTTTCTTTTGACTCTGTCCCTCCTCAGAAGTATTTGCTTCTGATTACCCTCTTTCCCAATCTGCCCTCCTCTCTATCATTCCCCTGCTCTCTTGTCCCCTTCTCCCCCTATTTTCCTGTAGGGTAAGACAGATTTCCATACCCAATTGAATGTGTATGTTATTCTCCTTAAGCCAAATCCTATGAGAATAAGATTCACTCATTCCCTCTCACCCCTCCCCACTGAGAGACTTTTCTTTTCTGTTTTTTTTTTGTGAGATAATTTACCCCATTCTACCTCTCCCTTTCTTCTTCCGAGTATAATCCTCTCTCATCCCTTAATTTTATTCTCCAGATATGACCCCTTAATCTTCAACTCACCCTGTGCCCTCTATCTATCTATCTATATATACATACATATAATTTTTTTCCTTCAACTACCCTAATACTGACAAAGTCTCATGAGTTACAAATATCATCTTTCCATGCAGGAATGTAAACAGTTCAATCTTAATAAGTCTCTTATGATTTCTCTTTCCTGTTTACCTCTTCATGTTCCACTTGAGTCCTGTATTTGAAAGTCAAATTTTCTATTCAGCTCTGGTCTTTTCATCAGGAATGCTTGAAAGTCCTCTATTTCACTGAATGACCATTTTTTCCCCTGAAGGATTATACTCAGTTTTGCTGGGTAGGTGATTCTTGGTTGTAATCCTATCTCCTTTGCCCTCCGGAATATTATATTCCACCCTGCGTCCTTTAATGCAGAAGCTGCTAAATCTTGTGTTATCCTGATTGTGTTTCCACAGTACTTGAATTGTTTCCTTCTGGCAGCTTGTAATATTTTCTCCTTGACCTGGGAACTCTGGAATTTGGCTATAATATTCCTAGGAGTTTTCCTTTGGGGATCTCTTTCAGGAGGAGATCTGTGGATTCTTTCAATTTCTATTTTGCCCTCTGGTTCTAATATATCAGGGCAGTTTTCCTTGATAATTTCTTGAAAGATGATGTCTAGGCTCTTTTTTTGATCATGGCTTTCAGATAGTCCAATAATTTTTAAATTCTCTCTCCTGGATCTATTTTCCAGGTCAGTTGTTTTTCCAATGAGATATTTCACATTGTTTTCTAATTTTTCATTCTTTTGGATTTGTTTTACAGTGTCTTGATTTCTCATAAAGTCACTAGCTTCCAATTGCTCTATTCTAATTTTTAAGGAAGTATTTTCTTCAGTAATCTTTTGGACTTCCTTTTCCATTTGGCCAATTTTTCTTTTTAGGGCATTTTTCTCCTCATTGGCTTTTTGGACCTCTTTTGCCATTTGGGTTAGGCTATTTTTTAAGGTGTTATTTTCTTCAGTTTTTTTGGGTCTCCTTTAGCAAGCTGTTGACTTGTTTTTCATGATTTTCTTGCATCACTCTCATTTCTCTTCCCAGTTTTTCCTCTACTTCCCTTACTTGCTTCTCAAAATCCCTTTTGAGCTCTTCCAAGGCCTGGGACTGAGACTGATTCATATTTTTCTTGGAGGCTTTGGATGTGGGAGCTTTGACTTTGTTGTCTTCTTCTGCTTGTATCTTTTGATCTTCTTTTCACCAAAGTAAGATAATATAGTCTGACTCTTTTTGCTGCTGCTTGCTCATGATCCAGCCAATTACTTGAGTTTTAAACTCTTTGTTAAGGTAAGAGTCTGCTTCCAATGTGGAGTGTACTGTCCCAAGCTTCAGGGGTTTGTATAGCTGTTTTCAGAGATACTTGTAGGGACCTGTAAATTTTCAGTTCTTCCAAGGTGGTATGATAAGGGGCGAGGTGTTTACTCCTTTCCTGGCCTGTGACCACAAGTATTCCTTTCTGTCCTGTAACTGTGAGGAGGGTTCCTCTCCACAGCCACTACAAGCTACACCACACCAGTGCTCCTCCTCACCCCAGCACTGCCACCCAGAACTGTGACCCAGATCCAAACAGGGGCAAAGCAAGAGATTCCTACCTCAGCACTGGCAAAGAGATCCCTGCAGTCCCTCTCTGATCAGCCATTGGATTCCCCCTCAGTCTGTGGGCCGGAAGCCCAGGAAGCAGCTGCCCCCCCCCATGCTCTTGGGGAATGAAGCTAAGACCCCGCCTTCCTGTCTCAGCACCGACAGGAACAGACTTTTCCCACTGACCTTCTAAGTTGTCTTTGGCATTCGTGGATTCAGAAGTCTGGAAACCTCCACAGCTGCCTGCGATTCAGTCCTCTGAGGCCTGCTCCAGGTTTGCTGTGGCCTGTGCGCCCCCCCCTCGCTGTGCTGCGCTCCCAGCCCAGCGTGATACACCTTTCTGATCAATCGTCCAGGTTGTTTTGGGCTGGAAATTTGTTTCACTCTGCCTTTTTGTGGGTTCTGCTGCTTCAGAATTTGTTTAGAGCCATTTTTTATGAGTATTTGGAGGGGTTTGGGGAGAGCTCAAGCAAGTCACTGCTTTCACTCTGCCATCTTGGCTCCGCCCCTCCCATGCTGCTTATTTCTACATGTTACATGCTTGACAGAGGGCTTTCCTCACAACTGGCCCATAAAGAAAGTAATATAAGTATTACCACACTCACCTGACATTTTAGAAAATTAAGTCTCGGAGACATTAAATCCCATCACTCCCATGCTCAAAAGTCTTCAGTGGCTCCTCATTGCTGACCAGACTTAATCCAACTGCTTAGCTTGGCACCAGGTTATCCTTCCCACCTTATGTCATACGATTCCCCTTCAGCCATTCTATGATTCAGGCACAATGAGCCATTCCCCATCTGCAGGTTTTGTTTTATCCTCTTCCACTCGTACTTGCCTAGATAGGAATGCCCCTGAGTCTCAGCCCACTGAAAGTTTTCTCTTCCTTCTTCAAGGCTCAGTTCAGGCACTAGCTCCTTCCTGAGAATTTCTCTTTTTTCTCCAGATCACTGATTTCCTCTTGGAGTTTTTAGGTTACTTTGCTGGACCTTGCTACTAGAGGGTTCTGTTGTGTTGAGTTTAATCAAGTGACTTGCCTAAACTTGAACCAGGACTTGAACCCAGGTCTTCTGATTCTAAGGGTCATGCCCTTTCTGTTTTCTCATGTTGAGTCATTTACAGTCTTATTAAATCATGCCTTGCTGATACCTTTCCCTTGTCCTAACTTCACTATTAGGGCAGCTAGGTGATACAGTGGACAGAGTGCTGGCTCTGAAGTCAGAAAGACTCCTCTTTCTGAGTTCAAATCTGGCCTCATATACTTAGTAGCTGTGTGACCTGGGGCAAGTCACTTCGCCCTGTTTGCCTCAGTTTGCTAATCTGCAAAATGAGCTGGAGAAGAAAATGGCAAACTGCTTCAGTCTCTTTGCCGAGAAACCCCCAAACGGGGTTATGAAGAGTTGGACACGACTGAAACAGTTGAACAACAACTTCCCTATAACAGTGCAGGGCACCATCTTTCCAGTCACCCAGGCTTAAATCCAGACTCTTTACTCTCTCCCACCCCTCCTCCCTCTGTCCCCAATATCCAATCTGCTGCCAAGGCCTCTTGATTCTACCTTCATAAGCTTTCTTCTCTACACCCCCTTCTTTCCTCTGACATCGTCACCATCATCACCTCATGTTTGGACTCCCTGTAACAGCCTGCTAGTTGAACTCCCTGCCTCTCCTCACTCTAATTTCATTTTCTACTCAGCTACCAAAACATCTTCTTAAGGTCTGACCATGTCACTCTCCAATTCAATAACCTTCACTGGCTCCCTATTATCCCCAGGATCAAAGACGAAATCTCTCCTTGCCCCTTCCTACCTTTGCAATTCTTTTATACCCTACTTCCCTCCACATATTCTGGAATAACCCCGGTCTCTTTGTTGCTTGAACAAAACACTTTGTGCATTTTCACACATGTCCCGCATGCCTAGCACTTTCATCTCCACCTTCCAGCCCCCTTTAAAATCTCAGCAAAACCCATCTTCTTGCAATAAGCCTTTGTTGATCCTGCTTAGCTAATGCCATCCCTCTGTTGATTATCTCCAATTTATCATGAGTACATCTTGTTTGTATATAGTTGTTAAGGTGTCTCCCCCATTATGCATTGTCTCCCCAGGGTGAGCTCCTTGAGGGAAGGGACTGTCTTGTTACCTTTCTTTGGATCCCCAGTGCCTGGCACAGTGCTGGGCACATAGGAAATAATAAATGCTTGTTGACTTGTTGATTTAGAATGGATTCGAATCCACCCCTGCTGATCTAATTATGTCTTCAGATGTTGGAGATCTGTAAGGATGTAAAGGGCCACAGGCTGTTCATGAGGTCTCACTGGTGGACAGAGGCCCCTCTCGGGTGACTGATCTATGGGCAAATCACCTGGTTCGGTGCTCCATTCCGTGCATCTCTAACTTCCGAAGTTACTCATTAGTCATTAACAGTGTATTTGTGATTGGTAGTAGGTAAGTGCACGGACTGTGAGTGCACTGTCCTTGAGCACAGCATGGGTTATACGTCATTGTAACTTGAGAAAGAGTTCCTGTTATTTTACTATATGAGTAAGTGCTTTGCTAAAAATAAACGGAGTTGCTGCCATCCTGCCTCCCGCCTCATCAATGCGTGCTCGGAGTGAAAGATCAAGCTGGTCTTGATTCTTCAGGTGATTGGGAAACCCTAGGTCCTAGGCAGGCTCTGTAGCCGAGTGAACTAGTTGTGTGCATTCAGACAGACGGCAGCCCCAAAGAGCAACACCTCACAGGGCACTGTTAGCCTCTAAAATGGATGGTTATTCTCCAGCCCCAGCCATAGAAAGAAAAGAGCTGCTGCCGTACAGAACTACTCAGGAAATCTTTCAGGGCTTCTGGGGTTTGTTACACCTACAGCGATTTTAAGAAAATGCACACTTTGACCCTGAACTCAGGTTGGTTCGGGTAAACAAGTGGAGCTGATTTTTAATATCTGGGAACCATGAGGCATTTCAATATGTTTCCAATTTTTTAGCCACCCTGAGCTCAGCAGAGAATTACAAGGCTGATTAAAGGGTTGGATAATAATACCTAAGAGGCAAGGTTAAAGGATTTGCATTAGTTTGCTTGGAGAAGAGAAGGCTGAAAAATAACATAGGAATAATCTTCAAGGCTATTTCAGTTGATCAGGCAGGTAAGAGATGGTGACCAGCTGTTTGTCATCCTTGGTAAGCACAGAAAAACCAAGAGAGTTCCTTGCTGCTGTTCAGTTGTGTCGGACTCTTTGTGACCCTGCGTACCACACCAATACTGTTTATGGGGTTTTCTTGGCAAAGATACTGGAGTGGTTGGCCATTTCCTTCTCCAGTGGATTAAGGGCAACAGAGGTTAAGTGACTTGCCCAGGGTCACATAGCTAGGAAGTATTTGAGGCTGGATTTGAATTCAGGTCTTCCTGACTCCAGACCCAGTACTCTAACCACTGACATACCTTGCTGTTAGACTGAAGGAAAAAAAATCCTGAGAAACTCATCTATCACTGGAGAGGGCTGCTGCAGAATCTTCTTGATATGTCTATCTATAATACAATGAAAGTAATAATAACAGCAGATCCCTGTGTAATTGTAGAGACCTAACTTGTTTGGTCCAAAGAGGACGTGCGGGCTGTGTGTGTGTGTGTGTTTGTGTGTGTGTGTGTGTGTATACTGCATGCACAGACTCAGTTGATTTGTGGATTAGTTTCGCTAAGTGACTTTCCCCTCCTCTTTCTTTGTTTTTCTCTGTTACAATAGATGACTTGCTGTTTAGGAGAGGACAGATATATTTAGCAATGAAGATGATGCAAAAGCAAAAGATGTCAATAAAAAAGTTTTTTTAAGTATGGTGGGGCATAGTGGCAAATTTCTGTAATCTCTGCTATTAGCAGTGGCTGAGGCTGGTTGAGCTCTTGAGTTTGGAAGTTCTGAGTAATGGTAGGCGTAAAGCTGATTGGGCACCACATTAAGTCTGTCATTAATCTGGTGGCCCCTGAGAGTGGGGTGGCTACCAGCTTGTAAGAAGGGTAGGAAATTGAGCAGGTGGAAGCGTATTGATCAGCGAAGCTGTCAGGCCCATGAGTGGCTGCTGAGAGACTAAGTAAAAAAAAAGTATGTTGTGCTTCACCCCATCCTTCCAAGACCATAACAGCTTGTGTTTACATAGCATTTTACTGATTACAAAGCATTTTTCTCAGAACTACCCTGGGAGGTAGGCAGTACAATTTTACAGCTAGGGAGGCTGATACCTAGAGAGATTACCTGCCTTTCCCTAGAGGACAGACATAGTAAAAGTGTCAGAACGGAGACTCACACCCAGGTCTCTGGACTTCACATTCAGGGCTCTTTCAAGCAAATAGTGTCATCTCTTTTGAATGGCTCCTTGGTTACTCTACATCCTCTCTTTATTCTAATTCCTAGACATGAAAATGCTCCTCCTGCCCCTTTTCTATATTCATGAAGTCTCTGACTCTTGGAGTGAGAAGAAAGCTTTGAGATCAGTCTCTTTGTACTAGATACAAGAGTTGAAGTTCAGAGAAGGGAAGAAATTTGCCTAAGGGTACACAGCAAAGAAATGGACACTGAACCTCTGTCCCCTGCTTTCCAAACTCCCCTTCTTCCATCCTGGGCCAGCTCCCCAACGAAAAAAGTCTTTCATATGGGAAGCAGCCTTTTTGCAAACATCCCATGACAGTACTAATGATACCCCAAGCTCTGACAATTTACAGAAATTTAATAGGAAGATAAAGGTTCTCTCCCCACTTCCCTATTAAGCTACAAACTCCTTCACAGAATCTCAGCACTAGAAGGGACCTCAACAAAGAGCATACCATCAGGATCTGATGCACGTTAATTCCCCCTATGGCAGTACCAACAGGTGCCACCTCAGCTTGAATACTTCCAAAGATGAGGAACTTACTTCCCATTATGGCAACCTATGTAATTCTTGGAAGATGCAGAGCCGTTCTTCATCTTTGAATCCTTGGCACCCAGCCCTGGGGTATTGGGCTTGCACGAAGTTGGCTCTTAATAAATGTTTATCTACTGAATTGAACCTTCTCAGGATGGCATGGGAATGTGTCATCCCTGTTCCATCAAAGGAAAAGCAATTAGGACCACTGAGATTTCCAAGTAGAAAAGCACAACTCCTGTGAAGACACATGAAGGAGGCAAATCATAAGAAAGTCCTCAGGGATAAGACAAGGCTTGTTACTCTCCTTTAGGCTATGTTAGTCTTTTACACAAATGGGTTCCAATTCCAGAAATGCTGTGAAAACATTTTCATGCACATCATTCCTAAACATAGAGAATATAAGCCCTTAATATGCTCATCATTTATAAATACCTACTGTGGACACAGTCCCATGTTGGTATAGAGAGAAACCATGGCATAATGCTTGTAATCAACCTACTGGATTATAAATCTCTTGAGAGCAGGGCTTGGGTCATTTTTCAGCTTTCTATTCCCAATGCCTTATTCACAGAGCCTTGAATGCAGCTGGCATTTAATACATTTGTGTTGCATTGACTTAATAGAAGAGACAGAGGGGAGATGAGTTCTAGACTCAGTTCTGCTATTCTGCCAAACATTGAAAAACTTAAATAAGTATTATATAATAATACATTTCAGATATTATTATTAACTTACTGGGTGGCCTTTGGAAAGTTAGTCAGTCAACAAACATTTAAGTGTTTACTATGTGCCGGTCACTGGGCTAAGCACTGAAGATACAAAGAAAGGCAAAGATAGCCCCTGTCCTAAAGAAGCTTATATTCTAATAGGAGAGACAAATTATAAATAACAAGGCTAGTGCAAGACAACATATAAATAATTAGGTTGATGCAAGAGTAGATGGAAAATAATAGGAAAGGAGAAGGTATGGGCAGTTGGGAGAACCAGGAAAAGCCTCCTGCAGATTTTGGGACTTGAGGTGAGTCTTAAAGGAAGCCAGGAGGCAGAGGGGAGGGCACAGAGTATTACAGGCATGGAGGAGAGCTGGTACAAAGCCACAGAGTTAGAAAAGGGACAACGAGTGGGTCAAGTAGACTGGTGGAACCTAGAGTGTGATGGAGAGTCAAATATAAAAAAGCTAGAAAGGTAGGAAGGGGCTAGGAATTTTTGTTCTCTGAGACTCAGTCTCCTCATCTGTAAAATGAAGAAACTGGAATAGATGATTTCTAAAGTTTCTTCGGGCTCCAACATCCTGATTCCATGAGTGAGAAGGTCATTCTAGGCAGATGCTAGTGGCAGAAACACAAGGCTAACACCCTTTTTTATATGCTAAAAGTGTGGTATCAGGCTATTTCTGCATGGAGTCGCTATGTTCCAGGAGACATGATTCAACTTGTAGTCTTTCCATATCTGTGTAAAATGAGCCATGTTATGAGGGAGAGCTACTGCATTTTCTTGGTTTATTTGGATAAGACTCAATAGGGTATGTTTAAGACAACAGGGAAGCTATTGCCATTGACCTTGTTCTGTTCCAAGATGCTCATGGTTACTCAGCATTTCAAACTGCTTCCCAAAAGGAAGACTGGAGCTCCTTAGCTGGGCACTGCCTGCCTGGGGACAACAAGAAGGTTTTATTGAATGTAGTGGTTCACATCATCAGCCCCTAGCCCTTACCTGGGCCTAACATTTAAAAATCATTATCATCTTCATCAATTACCTGTTAGTAAATGCTCAAAGGGAATGAGACATTGAAGTGATAGTTCTGAACTTGTATTCAAGATTCCACTGTGCAGCCAGGAGCAAGTCACTTAGCCTCTCCATGCCTCAGCTTCCTCATTTGTAAAATAGGGATAATAACAATGTCTGAGAGACAGCATGGCATGGTGAATATAGAGCCATCCATTAGACAGGAAGACCTAGGTTTAAGTACTCCCTTTAATATACTGGTTCTGTGACAGGTAACTCTCTAAGACTGGTTGAGTTATTGACAACTGGTGATCTGGCATCACTGAAGGGAGTTTCCACATTGGAAATTCCCTACCCTAATTAAATCACAGGTTGGGACCAAAAAAAAAATTGCACCTATTTTACAGAGTTGTAAAGATCAAGATTTTATGTGTCATGTTATAAACCTTAAAACACTATATGCATCAACTATTATTAAAATTCTAGAATCAGAGATTGTCAGAATTGTTAGGGACCTTAGAACACAGAATATTAAAGAAAGAAGAAATGTTGGAAGGCTAGGTTAAAAATTCATTTGAAACCTCACTTAAACTATTCCATACACAGTACATTGAAATGTGTTTGCTTACAGATTTTTAACTGCTGGATAGTGGAGTGAGTAGGGGATACTTGTAGCTGGAACAAAGTGGCTATATTTGGAGTTATTGCAAGGGAAGGCCTTGAGGGGTGGTGGCCAAGGACTACATCTGGAGTCACCACACCAGGGTTCATATTTGAATCTGTTGTTTATTACTTGCATGATCCCAGGGACATGCAAGGCACTTCCCCTTTCTGGGCCTCAGTTTTATCATCTACAAAATGGGGATGTCTAGACTAAAGGACTAAGTAGAGTGTATTTCTACAGTACTTTAAGGTGTACAACCACACTTTCCTCAAAACAGCCCTTAAGAGAGTTCAAATATAATTCATGTAAGGAAACTGAAGTTCAACAAAGAGATATCATATTCAAAAAGTCTGGATCTCTAAGACCCTTTCTAGCTGTCAATCCTATGATGTTAGGATGCTTTGAAGAAGAAAGAAATAGCAATAGGTACTATTACAGAGATAGGAATAGGGACTTCAATGACATGGGGAATTCCCAGGTAAGGAAAATCCTTCCATCAATTCAAAATGGCACTCTCTGCAATTTATCTTAGAGGGTAGCCTCAAGCAGTGAGAGGTCAAGTGACTTGCCCAGGGTTACACAGCCAGGATGTGTCCAAGCTTGTGGCCCTAGCCAGGAAACCCTGCTTCTTCCACTGAAGTAGAAGACGTTGGAAAGGTGAAGGTATGGTCAAATCAAATCAAAATCCAACGTTCAAAATGTATGTTTAGAAAATCAAATTCAACTCACAAAAATGTGATTGCCCTGCAACATTTCAAGTCCACACATGTTCGGTAGTGGAAAGCTATGTGTGCCTCCTGGCCCCACGAGCTAAAGAATAAATACAACGTCTGGCTAGATCTGAAACATGACAAAACACACGATGAATCATCTTTCTCCTCAGGCACATCATCTATTCTGGCTGAAATGGAAATTAATTACCGTATCAGAATCAGTGCCCTGGCGCGTCAATCAGCATGAAACTAACAGAATCGTCCGCGGCAGTAGCCAGTGAATGATCTGGTTGGGGGGTAGGTGGGCAGCTGAGGCGACAGCCTGGAAACTAGAACAAAAGAAAGAAATGTTTCTCCTGCACTCGGACCCTTCCCAAAGCCCTAGAGGGGGCTGTTCATCTCTGCTTTCAGGTGTACGGGTTTTTGCTTTTAGGCATCGAAGTACAAGACTGCCAGCCCACAGTTCTGTTTTGTAAATTAGGTCATTAAAATGTTCTCTGACCTTACTCAAAGGCTGAGATGAAGGCTATCCCGTTAGTAAACAGCTTGTTCAACATCTCGTGTTAACAAGTTAATAATAATAATGAGTTGTGGTCAGACAGCGCCTCTCCTTCCAAAAGGTGAAGGGATTGAACAGTTGCACTGAGAATCTCTAGCGGATGAAACAAGGACAGGAGGTACTGAGACGGGACTTTGAGGTTCCTGACAGGTCTCTCCTCCAACATTAGTGAGAAAAAGTAGATTTCAAAGGGATGGGGGCAGGAGGAAACATCAAAAAGGCTAGTCTCAGGGAGTGGTGGAGGTGGGGGGTGGAGCTAGCAGATGTTAGCTGGTGTCACTAACCAAGTCTCCTGACTATGTAGGTAAGTACTTTTGAGAGGCAGCCTAGCATAATGGTAAGAGCCCTGGGCTTAAGAGACCCAAGTTCTAATCCCAGTTCTGACAATGATGAGCTCTACAATCTTGGGCAAGTCATGGAAGCTTCCCTCCAGCTCAGTTTCTTCTGTAAACAACAATACTTTTACTAGCTACTTCACAGGACCATCGTGATGATAGTTCTCTGTAAACCTTAAAAAGGTTAGAAAACATGAGCCATTATTCCATTGTCTTCTTGTCTTTGACTCTCACCAAATGATACTGGGATAATTAGATAGATTGTTATTTGTCCTTCCTTTTTGAGGAGGACTAATGACATCATGGGGGTGATGTCTTGACTCAGGCTTGAATTGGATTTAAGTGAGTCGCACAAAATCATTGGCCTCACTCTCTCTTCCAGAGTCACTGAAGTCTAGTGGCAGGACAAAAGTCAAGATGACTGGTGATAGCCTGGGATGAAGTGGATGTCCTTGGAGTCTTTGATGTCTGACCAGGCTCTAAGTGCTCCATAGTACCTGCTTCAGCCACCTTCATGGCTATTGAAACAAATTGTTTTCATTTGCCCATTCTGCTGGGAGAAGTCTTCACATGCTTAAGTAGATATCCCCTTAACTTACCAACAGGCTTAATGCCAGTTGGTTACCCTTAACCTGATTTAGCTTGCCTACTAAGAAGGTTTTACCAGGATGCTGCTGCTGCTCATTCTACAGTTTCTTAGAGCCACAGGTGAGAGCTGGGTGACAGGTGGACACCAAAGGTGGATAAGCAGCCCTCCCACCAGAGGTGCTAGTCCTCCCTGATTACCCAGTACACCCTAGATAGACAGATAAAGTATTACTAAGCACTTACCTTGTCAGGCATTGTGCTAAGTTCTGGGGATCTAAAAAATGAGCAGGCAAGTCAGTCCTTCCAAGAAGCTTATTTTTTAATGGGGAAGTCAACACATAAAAGGGAAAAGGGGCAAGGGGTTTGCAGTGCGGCATGGAGGCTTGAGTCTGGGCAGAATATGGTGAACTCTCATCAAGAGTCCAGCGTTGAAGTTTCCAGTGCGAAGGAGATGAGGATGGTGGCTGGTGTGCAAGTATTATGGTGTGGAAATGACTGGGAAAATTGCAGGAATGTGCAAGTGAAAAGTACTATGGACTCTACACCTTCAATTAGGGAACAAACATTTACTATACACCCACTATATGGCAGGTACTGCTAGGTGTGAAGGACCTGAAGACAAAAATGAAACAGGAAAGAAGAGTAGGGATACAAGAGATATGGTGGGGAGTCAGATCAACATCTGTGGTTGTACCCTGAGGCTTTATCTTATGTCCTCATCTTTGTTCTTTCTATACTATCTTGGTGACCTTGTTAGCTCCCCTGGATTTGATTAGTATCTCTATTCAGATGGCTCCCAGACTTAGCCTAGTATCTCTTCTGAATTCCAGTCTCACACCATTAGTCACCTATTAGATATCACCAACAGAGTGTCTGATAAACACTCAAATTCAGCATTCCCTCTTTCAAAATTCCCTATTTCTTGAGTCAATACCATCTGTCTCCATTCAAGTTCACAATCTTCCAAGTCATTCTTAACTCCTTATCCTCTCTCATCCCATATGTGTGATCAGTTACCATATAGTCTCAGTTATGTCATTCACTAGCTGTGTGATTTGGGGAAATCACTTCCCCTCTCTGGCCCCAATTTTCCTCATCTGGGTTTCTATGCAAATTCTATGCAAATTTTCTACCACCTAGCCACATCTTAATCCCCACCCCCAATAAAAACTGAAATAGTATTCAGTTTTTACTCATGCTGCGAGAACTATTTAAGGCGTTTAGAGGTCACATCTGTAATGCTAGAAGAAAGATGACATAGTAGTTTGTTATATGGTATCTTACTAGTCTGGGTCACTACTTAAATCAGGATTCTAATAATACAGATTGCATCAGACACTTTCCAACAACCTCTTCCCTTCCCCCAGCTCATCTGAATAGTCAATGAAAGTGTCGCTGGTATATATTTTTTTAAAGCCTTAAATTGGCTCTGGGCTTTGAATTGCAAGAGAATCAAAGAGCTTCCAGATGTTCAGGTTTACAAAGAAACTGACATGGCTCCCCTCTCTGTCACGTGGATCTTTATAAAGTGAATACAGTAATTTGATTAGCAATGATTCAGCACAGAGCAAGACAGGCAATCTGCCACTCCTTGTGGTTAGCAGGGCGCTGCTTTTCATCCCCGTAACAATTGTCTTTGCTTGCTGTTAAGCAATAACTAGATCTGAGTAAGAAAAATTAAACCAAGAGTCAATAACCTTGTCCCTGATCTCACAAAATTCAAATACCATAGACTTTTTAGAGTTTGGCTGGGGTCTTAGGATGTAGAACATTAGACCTTAGAACAAAGAAAGACAGGGCTAGAATGCAGAAAAAACAATATCAAAATGGGAAGGCATCTTAGAATGTAGAATATTGGTGCTGGAAAAGACCTTAGAGTAGGGCTGTGCTGGTAAATGCAAAAATAAATAAATAAAATGAACTTTTAAGTTTCATTGGCATCATTTCCATTTTCTCCATTTCTTTCTTAAGTCTGGACCATCAGCGAAACAATAAATCAAGCCCTGATTTGTAGCATTTGCTGTTTCCCAAGGAGGGAATGCTTTCGATGAAATTTAATGATTGGCTTTCAAGAGCCTGGTTAGAGCTGTCTCTGGGATACTCTTGCCTTAGAGGTCATCTTTAAGATCCAGCCCCCTCATTTCACAGATGGAAAACTTAGTTATTAAAGTGACTCGGCCAAGGTTATCAAATTAGTATGTAGCAGAGCTGGTATTAGAATGTAGGTCTTCAGCTCTTTGTTCATTGTTCTTTCATATTTCTAGAAGACTCCCATGATTTTAATTGTTTCTTTCTTTCTTTCTGAGTCTACCTTCTTACTCGTAACCATCTTTTTCTGGGTAATGACAACTAGTATTGTCCTAAATGACAGGAGAGGAAGTCCCTTATTCCTTCCTGTCTTAGCCCTGATTACCCTGAGAAGCTTTGGCATCATTGGGCACTTTTATGAGACATGTGTACAAAGTGCTCTCATAAATTTGGGAGGCTCTGTATAAGTTATAGAAGTAAGCTTATAGGCTTGTGTCTGTCTCCCATGGGGAGTCATGTGCTTGGGCTATATTTCTGAAACTCAGTAAATCATTTGTATTGCTTGTTGTCTTTCTTCAAATGCCAGGAACAGAGCTCTGCACAGAAATACTTAATAGTTGCTGAGTGAATGAATGAATGAATGAATGAATGAAAGATATATTCTCTGGCAAATCAGATCCTACACAGTGCAGGTATACTGTATTCTGAGCCCCTCTGGGGCAGGCATGTCTGTGCCTTTCTTTGTATCCCTAGCACTTAGCACAGTGTCTAGTATATGATAAGTACTTAATAAATGCTTGCTGACTTCTTAGTAATTGTGCTTTTCCTGCCTTGCTTGCCAGAAAACTTGGAGCTACATTAAGTGACCAGTTTAGTGATTAGCTTATCTTAAGTGTTCTCTGCTTCTTTTAGATGTCTTAACTTATTTTGCATGATGGATGATTTGTAAGCTGCTTGAAATTCTTTGGAAAGATAGGGTATAAATAATAGCTTTACAGTTATATGACACATATAAGTATGCAGAGCTGGAAGATATCTTAGAGGTCATCTCATCTAACATGCTAATTTTACAGTTGAGGAATCTGAGGCCCACAGAGGTTAAGTGACTTGTCCAAGGTCACAAAGATAATAAGAGGTTGAGCTTGGGGAGGGTGGATGTGAACAAAAGTCCTCTAGGAAATCGGTGTTCTTTAAAAAATTTAATTTATTTTAAACTTAAATACAAAAACTTAAATATTCCGTAAGAAAAGAAAAAGAAATATAGCATAAACGTAAATATTAAAACTTAAATGCAAAATAAGAAATTTTAAAAAAGCATTGCCACATGCACAGCAGAACTCAAGAGAGGATTAAAAGAAAAAGAAATGAATAAATTTCCATTTCAAGAAAGCCTATAGGGGCAGCTAGGTGGCGCAGTGCACAGAGCACCAGCCCTGGAGTCAGGAGGACCTGAGTTCAAATCTGACCTCAGATCAAACACTTGACACTTACTAGCTGTGTGACTCCAGGTAAGTCACTTAACCCCAACTGCCTCACCAAAAACAACAAAAAACAAACAAGAAAAGAAAGCCCATATAATAAACACTACTCGTTATGTTCCGAGCTGTCCATCTTTTCTTTGCTTCCTTGTAAGTATTCTGTTCTTTTTAATGTGTTCTTTTAATGAAAAATTTCTTTTAATTAATTTAAATTTAATTTAACCTGCTTCTCATACATTATGCCATTTGATCTTCAGAACAGTCCTGTGAGAAAGGTAGCATATATATTATTGTCCCCATTTTACAGATGAGGACACAGATTCAGAGAGAGGAGAGAAGGAAGAGGGGAATGGCTAGGTGAGGGGGAGAGGGAGAAAGGGGAAGGGGAAGGGAAGGAGGGAAGGAGAGGGAGGAGGTGGGGAGAAGGGGAAAAGGAAGGCAATTTGAGAGAGGGAAATAAGCAGAGTCCAATTTATCCTGTCAATATCTTTTTTGCATGTTGTCTGCCCCATTAGTCCACGAGCTCTGTGCAGGCAGGGATTGGGTTTTTGTTGTTGCTGGTGCCTTTCTTTGTTTTCAGTGCCTGGCACACAGTAAGTGCTTAATAAATGCTGATTGACTTGAGTCAGTGGACTGAAGTTACAAAGAAGTAGTTTCAGTTCCTTGTAGGGAGTAGCTATTGAATGGATAATTAGCTGCTTCCCTAATACTGGAGGTATTTAATTAGGGGCTGGAGGACCACTTGTGAGGGAGAGGACAAGGAGAATTCTTGCTTCAGGTGGGGGTTGAACTGGACAAGGTCTGTTGTCCTTGCCAGTGCTTGGGGTTCTATTCTACGATTTGTTAAAGGCCACAATTTCAACCAAGTGGCAGAGCCCAGGCCAGAGCTACTTTCAAAGCACTAACCATAAGGAATCAGCCGGGAATGAGATGGAATTGTTTCTTGTACTGACAGCTAGATGATCTCAAAGAAGAGAGAATGCCAAGAAGCTCCCGAGTACACGTCGATGATCAGAAGGCATTTTCAGCTCTGTGGAGTAGTGGACCATCCTGGACACCTTAAATGCTTTTGGAAAGAGCCTAGCACATACTGACTTACTGGATGGGATCAATAGCAACTGTACAACAAAGATTACACTGTTCAGTGACCCATGTCACATCAATATCTGCAAAGGAATGAGACAAGGTGATACAATATCCCTGAAGCTCTTGGCTAGCTTTTGCATCACTCTTTAACAGCTTCAAGTGAGAAAATGGTCTCAGAAAATGGACAAGGATGATAGAACATGAACGCATCTTTTCTTGGCTTTTTTGCTGTATGGTACTGGCCAATAAGCCTGGGAAGACCCCTCAGGCTCTGCATCTACCCTTATCAGGGTTGGGCTTCTCTTGGAGGGCCTCTGCTGGCCATGATCTAAACCAGGGAGCCTAAGGCTGTCTATACCCAACAAGGTGTATACAATAAAGAACCAGCCAGCAGCCTCTGGCTCGTGATCAAAGCTCCCTGCAGTGGGTCCTGTTCACTAATGCCAAAGGTTCTGGTGTTCCAACTTTTGGTGCTCTAAACTAGGCCTGACTATAGCATCCCCTCTACCTTTCGTACCTTTGAAATTCGGCTACTTGCCTGACTCACTTATGCTCTCTTTTGCTTGTCCCTTCCACCCTTTTAAGAATCAACATATGGAGAGGCAGTTAGGTGGTGCAGTGGATAGGGCACTGGCCCGGGATTCAGGAAGACCTGAGTTCAAATCTGGCCTCAGACACATAACACTTACTAGCTGTGTGACCCTGGGCAAGTCACTTAACCCCATTGCCTAGCTAAAAAAAAATTTTTTTAAGTTAAAAAAAAGAATTAATGTATGGGGGAGAGAGCACTGGGATGGTAATCAGAAGATTTAGTTCCTAATCCTGGTGCTATCACTTACCATATGTGTGACAGTGAGCAAGACATTTGATAACTGTGTGACATAGAAAAACCACTAAATTGAAAGTCAGGAGATCTCGAGTCTATTTCTATATCTCTGAGATCTTAGGCAAGTTATCTCACTTGTCTGAGCCTCAGTTTCCCCATCTGTGAAATGAAGAAAATCAGGCTCAGAGAGATTAAATAACTTGGTCACACAGCTAGGAAAAGGGTGAACTGGAGTTCCAACCTGACTCCCCCAAATCTAAATTCAGTGTTTTTTATGGCAGACTCTATGGTTCTCAGATTAGGTAAGCCCTTGATAGACAAGGACAGGGAGAAGGAAGAGAATTGAGAAGGGGATGAAAAAAAGGTGGCAATATGAACATCTAGTTTGGTAGACACTGTGGATGCATAGAAGGGAATAATGGAAGATAAGGCAGAAGAGGTATGAAGAGGAACTGATTATAGAGGGCCTCAAAAGCCAGGCTGTCTGGAGCTCGAGATGGAAAACCTCTCCTCCTTTTCCTTCTGAAAGGATCACCTAAAGACACGCACTGCTATGTGCTCTGAAAGTTTCTGATGGGCTAGTTATAGGTTGTAATTCTTAGGAAAGCACCAGAGCAAAGATCCCAGATTCCGCTGCTGCTCCCTAAGTGCATGCCCCATTACACCCATGGCAGATCGCACCAAATGCATGCCCCCTCACAACATGGTAGATCCCACCAAGTGCATGCCCCATCACAACATGGCAGATCCCACCCTGGACAGTCTTCCCAGGTAAGGGTGCATGGCTTTGGAGTGACCAAAAACAACAAGCCTTTGCTTGTGCAGGGATTTCCCTCCCATCCTGCCCCCAAAGCCCAATCTCCCTATGCATAACAGTGGACACCTTCCAGGTGGCACCCTGTTCACTCATCTCTCACAGGATCAGCTTCCATAGACATTAGATTGGAACTTTGCTAGAAAAGATTGTCAATAAGAATGGAGATATTCTTTGTTAAGAAATATTATTGTGCTATGATGAAACAACAAATATAAAGAATTCAAGAAAGATTTGATTGTCAACTCCTTGAGGGCAGGGACTGTCTTTTCCCTCTTTTGTATCCCCAACACTTAGCACAGTGCCTTGCACATGGTAGGCGTTTAATAAATGTTTATTGAATTGAAGACAGGAAGATATGCATCCACAGTGTCTACCAAACTAGTGTTCATATTGCCACCTTTTTTTCATCCCCTTCTCAATTCTCTTCCTTCTCCCTGTCCTTGTCTATCAAGGGCTTACCTAATCTGAGAACCATAGAGTCTGCCATAAAAAACACTGAATTTAGATTTGGGGGAGTCAGGTTGGAACTCCAGTTCACCCTTTTCCTAGCTGTGTGACCAAGTTATTTAATCTCTCTGAGCCTGATTTTCTTCATTTCACAGATGGGGAAACTGAGGCTCAGACAAGTGAGATAACTTGCCTAAGATCTCAGAGATACAGAAATAGAAAAGAAAACAGAACTAGGAGAATAACATATACAAAAATTACAGTAAAGTATATAGGGATAGGGACTAGGCCTGAGATTTCACTGGTATAGGGAACTCTTGTGGGAGAAAGCTCCCCCTAGCAATGCAGGTTGGCTTCATCTCTGCAACTTACAGTCTTAGAGAGCTGTCTAAACTACTAAAAGGTTGAATGACTTCCCTAAGATCACACAGCCAGTATGTGTCAGGTGCTGGACTTGACCCCTGGTCTTCTTGTCTCTGCAGGCAGCTTTCTCACGTACTCCTCCACTAAAGAATAGAGTGCTAGACTCAGGGCATAGAAAACGTGAGTTCCCTTTCTGCCTCTGATGTTTATAAGCTGTGGGACGCTGGCCCAGTCACCTAAACACCTAAGAGCTTTGGTTTCCTCATCTATAAAATCGGGGGCTGGACTATATGGTCTCTAAATCCATGATACCACATGTAAAATTTTATGTATGTATGTGTATATGTATATATATGCATATGTATACGTATATACATTATATATCAATTAATTATATTATTAATATATCATATTAAATTATATACACATATTCATATGTACATATACACATATATTTATTTATATTTTATAATGATATAACATTATATGATATATAATATACAATATATTTTATATTATAAAATAAATTATACAATAAATTAAAAAACTTAAAAATCAATAAATTAATAATAAATTAATAAATATTAACTATCTAATAAATATAAAATATTTATTTTATAATGCTATAACATTATATGATACAATGATATAACATTCATATCATGCTTTATGATTCGAGAAACACTTTGTATATGTTAAATCATTTCATCTTCACAACAAGTATAGGCGCTATTATTACTTCCATCTTAAGGATGGGGAAACGAGGCTGAGGACAGTTAAGTGACTGGGTCAGCATCACACAGCTGGCAAGAGTCTGAGATGGGATTTGAACCCAAGTCTTCATGACTCCAAGTTCTGGCAAATAATACTATAAAGTTCTTGAGTACTGATTGAATGGAATGATCAGTCTCAGGCCTAGAGTGCAGATTATGAAAAATACCTCCCCTCTCTCAGCAGATGATACAGATCATCAGATATGGTTGTTATCTCAGTTGGTTGTATTTAAATATTTTCTTTGTTACTAGAGAGAGTTCAGTGGTATTGTGGGGTGGGGAGGGGTTGGAGGGAAATCACTGTAAAATAAAAGTAAATGATTAATAAAACAAACACAAAAACAAATTTAGTGCAATTGAGAAGAAGCATGAAAATTGTGGAAAAAAGTCAGAGGCCCTGGGTTCAAATCCAAGCTTTGTTACTTAACTATCTGTGCAGCCTTGGACAGATTGAAAATTGCACCCCGCCTTATATCTTCCTCTATAAATGAGGTGATTGTCCTGGATGTCTCCAAGGTCCAATCTACTCTGATCCTATGATTATTCATTTCTCCAGCCCTGCAAGGCCAATCACTGCAAAAACTAACCGTTTTTGCCCTCATGGAGCTCACATGGTTCTGTCCTAGGGGAGGAAAAAAACATTTAAGTAGAAAAGAAAACATAACACAATTTGAAGAGAAAGGGATCATTGACACCTAAGAGGCTCAAGAAAGGCATCTCACAGGAGCTAGCAACTGAGGTGAGTGTTGATGGAAGTTAAGAGGCAGAGGGGGGAAGGGGAAAGGACATTTTAGGTATCAGGGGCCAGTCTGTGCAAACAAACAAATCCCCAGTTTTATCTGGCCTCCTCCCCCATAGTTCATCCCAAGTTGTTTTCAGAGCTCAGATCTAACACATGAAAAGCAGAACTGTAGCTTTGGTGAGCCTGGGAGGAAGAGAGTCAATGGCAGTCATCTGGAACGAGGAGACATAGAAGGGTGGGGCTGCTGGCTTGGGTACCCAGAATGGGGATGGGGGGGGGGTGGTCAGGAAGAATGCCAGGAGAGAAATACCGTCATTTCTAAAGCACTTCAAGGTTTATAGAGCCATGATGCCATGACTTGCAAGCAAATTGGACTTAAGTGAGGGAGAGCTGTGCAAGGTCACCAGCCTCCCTTTTCTCTTCTAGAACCATCTGGGTCTAGTGGTGAGATATAGATCAGGACAATGGCCCCTGGTTTATAGAGCACTTTTTTCTCACAATAATTCTGCAAAGTAGATAATGCAAATATTGTCCCTATTTCGTAGATGAGGATGAGACAGAGAGGCTCAGTGACTTGCCTAACATCACAGGGTTAATGAGGAACAGAGCTAGGACTCAAACACAGGCTGCCTGATTCCACATTTGAAATTACGATGCTTAGCAGATTCTACAGGGTGTTCCAAAAGTCTCAGTGCAACTTTATTTAAAGCTTAAAAGACTTTTGGGACACCCTGTAATTAAAAAGGTAACTATCAGGGCTACTCATTCCCCAGCTGGGAACTGTCCCTCTTACTGGTCAATCACTGATTCCTAGCCCAGACAGGAGGGACCTAAATTCCATTCATGCAGAGATAGCATAAGATTCAAAGCAACTGAACAACATATTAAGCACATGCTTGTGTGCAGAGCCTTTGGCTGGGTGCTGAGAGAGTCATAAAGATAAATAGTGGATAGAGTGTTTTTCCTCAGCAAGCTTATAGTCTAGGAGAGATCTCAAAATACAGTCATGGCTAACTATGACCCAAAATAATACACAATAATAATATACACATAATACACACATAATGATACACACAATAAAAAAAAATACAAGTAAGAATGCCACTAAAATCTTCCTATGATGCTTTATTGTAGGGAGAGCTAATGACTCTGGGGTCTCTAAAGATATGCCAGCAGAACTTGGGCCCTGGCAGGTACAGCCAAGCTAGAAAGGGCTTGCTTACTGCCTGGGGGATGGAACTGAGAGTCTGCCATGCAAGAATCAGCTGAGCTAAGCACCAGAGAGCAATGATTTTCTTTTCTTTTCTTTTCTTTTCTTTTCTTTTCTTTTCTTTTCTTTTCTTTTCTTTTCTTTTCTTTTCTTTTCTTTTCTTTTCTTTTCTTTTCTTTTCCTTTCCTTTCCTTTCCTTTCCTTTCCTTTCCTTCTTTCCTTTTCTTTTCTTTCTTTCTTTTCTTTTCTTTTCTTTTCTTTTCTTTTCTTTTCTTTTCTTTTCTTTTCTTTTCTTTTCTTTTCTTTTGCCACAGCAATTTATAAAGATTATCTAAGGCAGGGCTTCTTAAACTTTTTTCCACTTGAGACCCCCTTTCTCCTTTATGCAATTTTTTTTGCTGTTGTGTGGCCTGAGGGCATGCGCAGTGCAAAGTGTGCACACTTTGTGTTCAGAACCAAGGCTGCAGTGAAGTTGCATGATGCAACACTGTTAAGGGCTGCCAGAAACACCTCGGATTCATTACACATTTTATTTTGAATTAATTTTTGATTATTGCACATTCAGAAACCATTTACCGTTGCCAAATTTTTTTTGCAACCCTATATGGGGACATGATCCACAGTTTAAGAAGTGCTGACTAAGGTAAGGGACAGTTTCGATCTGTGTCAGTCAGTGCAGGAAGCAACAACATAGATTAAATTATGGATATTTTGAAGTTGGAAGAATTTGAAACAAAGTGTAAAAAGTTCTCGGTGATGTCCAAAGGGATAAAGATCAGTACTGATGAAAATATCTTGGAAGGCTTCATGGAGAAGGAGGCAGTTGAAATATACCTTAAAGTGTGGGTAAAATTCCAAGAGAAGGGATTGAGGTGAGGATGGCATCCCAGGCACAAGTATGGCTGTGGGGAGCCACTGGTCATGGGCAGTGGGTGGTAGCAAGTGGTGCCTGATGGGGAATAATGTGAAATAAGGCTGAGAGCACAGGGCGGCAAAAGAGTGTAAAGGGCTGTGAATGCGGGACTTTATTTCAGAACCTCAGTAACGGAAAGTTACCATCTAATGGAAATTAAATTTTGATGGCTTGGTGATGAATGTGCTCCAGGGAAAGGAGCTTCTGAAAATTTCTCCGGAAAACTTTGGGTTTTACAAAACTGGATGCTTTGGACTGCCTAGAGACTTATCTACACCCTTGAAAGAGTTAGTTATTGGGGGAAGCTAGGTGGTGCAGTGGATAGAACACCGGCCCTGAAGTCAGGAGGACCTGAGTTCAAATCCAGCCTCAGCTCAAACTCTTGACATTTACTAACTGTGACACTGGGCAAGTCACTTAACCCCAATTGCCTAAAAGCAAAAAAGAACGAATGAACGAACGAAAGAGTTAGTTATCTTCAAAGAGGAGGGGCAGATGTCAATAAGGATGAAGAAATAGCACCTGGCCAGCCAGGCCATGAAAGGAGACAGCACTTACTTCTTTTAACACTGGCAATAGGCAAGAAAAAGGGAGAAAAAGAGAGGAAAGGAGAGAAAAAGAGAGCAGAGCCTTTGTCCTCTAGTTTCCTACAATTACATGTTGTAAAGATTCAATCTGAGGTCACAGGGCAAGAATTCCAGTAGAATGTAAGCTTCTTGAGGGCAGGGAGCACTTAATTTCTGCCTCTATGTCCCCAGTCTTTAGCACACAGCTTAATAAATGTTTATTTGATTGAAGTTCAAATCTTGGCTCTGTGGCTTATTACCCATGGGACATCAGGCAAGTCACTTTAACTTTTTGGGCTTTTATTTCCCTATTTTTTAATTTTTTTTTTTTTAGGCAATTGGGGTTAAGTGACTTGCCCAGGGTCACACAGCTAGTGTCAGGTGTTTGATCTGCTGCCGGATGTGAACTCAGGGACTCTTGACTTCAGGGAGGATGTTCTCTCCACTGCGCCACCTAGCTGCCCCTTATTTCCTTATTTATAAAATAAGGCTGATGCACAGGAGAGGATCTCCGAGGTCCCTTCCAGCTCTCAATGAGTGATGGATGAGGGACAGAGATAGATTTAAGTCCTGGCTCTGCCCCAGACATATTGTATCACTTGGTCAAGTCATTTCCCTTCTCTGTGCCTCAGTGTACTGATCCATGAAAAGGGAAATGTGGGTCTGGACTCAGTGACTTCTGAGCTCTGAAATTCTTTGGTTCTGTGGGCTGAAGGAGTGATTTCTTCTATTTATCCCACACTTTCTTACATTTAAGTTTGGGGTTTTTTTTGTTTTTTTTTTACAATGTCTTTTGATTCAGGACTTTTGGTCTTAACCAATCTATTTACCAGGCTGAAAAGTAGGCCTTAAGCCAATGCCTAAAGCTTGAGTCCAGGGGAGTGTCAGGCAGCTAGTTAGCCCTCTTCAGGAAACAACTGTCATAATCTACTGGGCTGCATGTGTGTGTGTGTGTGTATGAGAGAGAGAGAGAGAGAGAGAGAGAGAGAGAGAGAGAGAGAGAGAGAGAGAGAGAGAGAGAGAGAGAGAGAGACAGAAAGAGGAACCGACAGAGACAGAGAGACAGCGAGAGAGGAGGGGGAGGGGAAAGAGGAAGAGAGAAAAGTGGGAGAGGAAGGGGGAGAGATGGAGATGGAGATGAGGAGGGGAAGGAAAAGAGAGAAGGGAGAAGGAGAGGGTGGAGAAGGGGAAGGAGGAGAGAGCCTGTGACTGACAGGCAGGAGGGTTTGGGGGGAAAAGAGGGTGAGCTGAGGGTCTAGGGGCTGTGCTATTTGCTCCCCTTGTAGCTCCACAGCTCTGTGAGCTATGCATGGGGCTGATGGAGAGAACACCTCTATCCAGTGTGCATTACTCAGCTGGTTATAAAGCCATTAGTGAATTTTCCAGGACTCTCCTGCTCCATTCCTGGGAAGTATTCTCCTTCGCTGTCTGTCTTTCTGTCTGTCTGTCTGTCTGTCTGTCTGTCTGTCTGTCTCTCTCTCTCTCTCTCTCTCCCCTCCCCCAATCCCAAGCAGCTTGCACAGAGCAGAGAAGTGAGCCTATACTAGGAACCAGATGTGGGTTCTAGCAATCTTGGAAAAGTCAAACCGTCTTTGAGTCTCATTTCTAGAATTTGTAGGGTTAGGGGTTTAGGCTGCATGATCTCTATAACCCCTGCTAGGACTAACAGTCGAAGTTCTAATATCTTTTTTACTTCTGACACTCTGAGTACATGACTGTCATTAATCACAATTTGCTCTTCTTCAGTCCTTTTCAGTCATGTCCAACTCTCCATGACCCCATTTGGGGTTTTCTTGGCAGAGACACTGGAGTGGTTTGCCGTTTTCTTCTCCAAGTCATTTTACAGATGAGGAAACTGAGGCAAACAGGATTAAGTGTTTTGCCCGCAGCCACACACTTAGTAAGTGTCTGAGGCCAGATTTGAACTCAGAAAGATGAGTCTTCCTGACTCCAGGGTCGGCACTCTATCCACTACATCACCTAGCTGCCCATATTTATATAGTGTTTTACTCTTTGTTACTCATGGTACTTGGAATATTGAATCTCATTTGACTCTCATAACAACTCTTATTTCTATATTCTGTTTTAGTTTTCCAAAGGGCTTTCTCAAAAATCCCTGGAGTTCAGCAGATCAGGTTGTTATTCTGATTTTACAGATAAGGAAATTGAGGCAAAAAAAGGTTAAGTGACTTGCCCAAGGTCACAGACTTAATAAAGATCTGGGGGTGGGGGGCGGGGAGGGTGGAGAATGGAGATATTGTAAAAAGAGAGAAAACCAGCAAGGGAAGGGTATGGTTATTTACACTTAAGCCTAGAGCTTGATAGAAGAAATTTTCAACATTATAGATCAGTAGCTTCAGTGAACTCAGAAACGCTAATTGTTCATTTAATAACCCTTTTCAGTTTAATAGCATTTACAGCTGCTAGGATAGAAAAGGTGTTGGAATAGACTTTGGAGAAACCCAAGGCATGCACTCATCAGCACCACACATGTGTGTGAGCAACTGTAGACATACAGACACACACATACACACACATACACATGCACAGCAAGTCAAGCCAAGTCAAGCATCATTAACATGTCAGCCAGCCAGCAGGGTGGTCACTGCTGCTGGCTCCTCATTGAGAGAGACCTGTTTGATCCTGTGAAGCAGAGGTATGCTCAGAGTCCTTAGGGTGAATGCTGGCATCCGTCCACCTTTTCTCCATGGCAACCTCATCTTGCTTAATATCTGTTTGTAAATTTAAAAGCTTTGGAGCTTACGAGATATCTCGCTTTAATTCATGCAGATCAACTGTTCACCATTTAATACACCCACTGTTATGTGAGTCAGCGAGGCACAAAATTGGCGTCTGCTACATTAAAAAAAAGTTTGACTCCATGACTGGGATTGGGGGTGGGGGGAGGGACAAAGAGCATGAAAAATTCAACAACCAGTAATTGAATTACAGTTGTTGACTGCTTTAGAACTGCTTAAAATGCTATATTAATCCCAGAGATATATTACAGACAATGCATTCCAAATCATATACACAGATAAAACGTGGGATGAAAAGCAAAAAGCAGCATTTCCACCTTGTGTACAATCCCCCAGACAGTCTTTAAATCACTGGTGAGTCAAGGGACTACAATACAGGGGAGAGAGGTACAAGACAAACTTGATCATGGCTTGCCACAGGGCATTCCCTAATGACCAGCCACATGAATCGTAAAACGCCTAAGAATTTCATCTGCTAGCACTCCAAAGCTACATAGTCAAGTCAATCACTTCAATACAACAAACATTTATTTTCTGTATATGCTCTAACACATCAGCGAGACCACAGATCCATGCTTTCACCATAATACAATGCAGGTGCTACCTTTTATGTAAGGCCTTTTCAGATCCGCTGGTTGTTAGCACTATTTCCCTTTTGATAATACTTTTTATTTGTTCTTTCTATGCCCCCAAATCTATGTCTCGTTCTGCATTTTTGTGTCCATCACCTCTCTGACAGGAAGTAAGATAACATGCTTCATCATAGGTCTTCTAGAGATATGGTTGGCCACTGAAAAAAATCTGAATTCTTACATCTTTTAAAGTTGTTTTAATTTACAGTGTTGCTGCCTTTGTATAAAAGGTTCTCCCAGTTCTGCTCACTTCTTTTTGTGACAGTTCATAGCACTTAGGATTCTCTGAAATTGACTCTTTTCTCATTTCTGATTGGCTGACTCAATGATATTCCATCACATCAGTATGCTGTTTTCTATTCACACATTCCTCAATTGTTTAAAAGGCAATCTAAGGCATCCCCTCATATTCTAGTGTTGTTTTTTTTTCCCTTTTCTCCTTCTGAGCATTTAAACTCATTTCAGGAATCAGGAAATTGGTTTTGCTTGCAATTAATCCCTCTTTGGCATTATCTTTCCTCTTTCTCTTCCCCCGGCCTTCCACCTCACCATCTCATCCTCAATTTCTTCCTTGTTGAGATTGCTATATTTCTACACAACCAACTCTGTTATGCTCAAACATCTTTCATTTGTTTCAGATGAAAGTGAGGTTCCTTTGATGTCTACTGCCCTTCTTCCACATTTGTATACTATTCTCACATACCCCAATTATAAGAAATAACAAGTTTTATCCACTTCTTCCTCTTTTCTACACTAGTGTTTTCCTTTTACTGTCCCCTCTGATTCTCCTCTTAGAACTCTCAGAACATAACAAATCCATGCCCGCATACTCTAGTTTTCTTACTTAACTCTCTCAATATCTTTGAAAATATTAAGTTTCTGAAAAAAAACCCACTTGTTTCTTCTCTCTCAATTGAATGTTAGCACTATGTCCTCATATAGCTCTTTCCAATGGCTCAAATGAATTTACCTTTCTATGATTTGTTATGCTCTTGTGATTGTATGTTAACATTCCTATTCTACTGTGGTCTTTTCATCAGAATTACTTGAAAATGCCCTATTCCATATAAAGTTGCATTTTTTCCTTTCTAGGATTACACTCACTTTTGTAAGGCAAGTTATTCTTGTTTGTAAACTTAAATCTTTTGTCTTTCGGCATATTATTGTATTCCAAGTTCTCCTCTTATTTATAGTAGAACTTGGTAGGTCCTGTGTGATCTTGACTATGGTTCCTTGATACTTAAACTGCTTCTTTGTGCATGCTTGCAGCATTTTTTCTTTGACTTGGAAGCTCTGCATTTTGCCTGTGACATTTCTGGGACTTATTCTTTTTGACTTTCTTTCAGGCTTTGTTGGGTATATTCTTTCTTTCTTTCTTCTCTTTGTCGTCTGGTTCTAAGAGATATAAGCAGCTTTCACTTATGATTCTTTTTTTTAAAAAAAATATAAATTCATTTATTTTTAGTTTTCAACATTCACTTCCACAAGTTTTTGAGTTCCAAATTTTCACCCAATCTCACCCCTCCCCCACCCCAAGATGCCATGCATTCTGAATATCCCTTCCCCTAGTCTGTCCTCTCTTCTATCTCTACCCCCTTCTCTTATCCCCTTCCCCTTCTATTTTCCTGTAGGGCAAGATAGACTTCTATACCCCATCTCCTGTATTTCTTATTTCCCAGTAGCATGTAAAAACATTTTTTTAAGACATATGTTTTTAAAACTTTAGGTTTCAAATTTTCTCTCTTCTCCCTCCCCACCCACCCTCATTGAAAAGGCAAACAACTCAAAATAGGTTATACATGTGCAGTTATGCAAAACACTTCCGTAGTAGACATGTTGTAAAAAACTAACTCTATTTCCCTTAATCCTATCCTGCCCTCCCATTTATTCTATTCTTTCTTTTGACTCTGTCCCTCCTCAGAATTATTTGCTTCCGATTACCCCCTTTCCCAATCTGCCCTCCTCTCTATCATCCCCCTGCTTTCTTGTCCCCTTCTCCCCCTATTTTCCTGTAGGGTAAGACAGATTTCCATACCCAATGAATGTGTATGTTATTCCTCCTTAAGCCAAATCCTATGAGAATAAGATTCACCATTCCCTCTCACCTTCCCCTGTTCCCCTCCACTGTAAGAGACTTTTCTTTTCTGTTTTTTTTGTGAGATAATTTACCCCATTCTACCTCTCCCTTCTTCTTCTCTAGTATCATCCTTCTCATCCCTTAATTTTATTCTCCAGATATGACCCCTTAATCTTCAACTCACCCTGTGCCCTCTATCTATCTATCTATCTATATATACATACTATAATTTTTTTCCTTCAACTACCCTAATACTGACAAAGGTTCATGAGTTATAAATATCATCTTTCCATGCAGGAATGTAAACAGTTCAATCTTAATAAGTCTCTTATGATTTCTCTTTCCTGTTTACCTCTTCATGTTCCACTTGAGTCCTGTATTTGAAAGTCAAATTTTCTATTCAGCTCTGGTCTTTTCATCAAGAATGCTTGAAAGTCCTCTATTTCACTGAATGACCATTTTTTCCCCTGAAGGATTATACTCAGTTTTGCTGGGTAGGTGATTCTTGGTTGTAATCCTATCTCCTTTGCCCTCCAGAATATTATATTCCATGCCCTGCGTCCTTTAATGTAGAAGCTGCTAAATCTTGTGTTATCCTGATTGTGTTTCCACAGTACTTGAATTGTTTCCTTCTTGAGGCTTGTAATATTTTCTCCTTGACCTGGGAACTCTGGAATTTTGGCTAATATTCCTAGGAGTTTTCCTTTGGGGATCTCTTTCAGGAGGAGATTGGGTGGATTCTTTCAATTTCTATTTTGCCCTCTGGTTCTAATATATCAGGGCAGTTTTCCTTGATAATTTCTTGAAAGATGATGTCTAGGCTCTTTTTTGATCATGGCTTTCAGATAGTCCAATAATTTTTAAATTCTCTCTCCTGGATCTATTTTCCAGGTCAGTTGTTTTTCCAATGAGATATTTCACATTGTTTTCTAATTTTTCATTCTTTTGGATTTGTTTTACAGTGTCTTGATTTCTCATAAAGTCACTAGCTTCCAATTGCTCTATTCTAATTTTTAAGGAAGTATTTTCTTCAGTAATCTTTTGGACTTCCTTTTCCATTTGGCCAATTTTTCTTTTTAGGGCATTTTTCTCCTCATTGGCTTTTTGGACCTCTTTTGCCATTTGGGTTAGGCTATTTTTTAAGGTGTTATTTTCTTCAGTATTTTTTTGGGTCTCCTTTAGCAAGCTGTTGACTTGTTTTTCATGATTTTCTTGCATCACTCTCATTTCTCTTCCCAGTTTTTCCTCTACTTCCCTTACTTGCTTCTCAAAATCCCTTTTGAGCTCTTCCAAGGCCTGAGACTGATTCATATTTTTCTTGGAGGCTTTGGATGTAGGAGCTTTGACTTTGTTGTCTTCTTCTGCTTGTATATTTTGATCTTCTTTTTCACCCACTTATGATTCTTAAAATATAGTGTCCCTGCTTTAAAAAAATTGTGGTTTTTAGAGAGTCCAATGATTCTTAAATTATCTTTCCATGATTTGCTTTCCAGTCTGTTTTAAAATATCAAGTATCTTGCATTTTCTTCTCTTTTTTTAAGTAAGATAATATAGTCTGACTCTTTTTGCTGCTTGCTCATGATCCCGGCCAATTAGTTGAGTTTTAAACTCTTTGTTAAGGCAAGAGTCTGCTTCCAATGTGGAGAGTGTACTGTCCCAAGCTTCAGGGGTTTGTATAGCTGTTTTCAGAATACTTGTAGGGACCTGTAAATTTTCAGTTCTTCCAAGGTGGTATGATAAGGGGTGAGGTGTTTACTCCTTTCCTGGCCTGTGACCACAAGTACTCCTGTCTTTCCTGTACCTGTGAGGAGGGGTTTCTCTCCACAGCCACTACAAGCTCCACCACGCCAGCGCTCCTCCTCACCCTAGCACCGCTGCCCAGAACTGTGACCAGATCCAAACATGGGCAAAGCAAGAGATTCCTGCCTCAGCACTGACAAACAGATCCCTGCAGTCCCTCTCTGATCAGCCACTGGATTCCCCCTCAGTCTGTGGGCCGGAAGCCCGGGAAGCAGCTGCCCCCTCCAAGGGCCACACTCTTGGGGAACGGAGCTGAAACCCCGCCTTCCTCTCTGAGTACTGCAGAAACAGACTTTTCCCACTGATCTTCTAAGTTGTCTTTGGCATTCCTGGATTGAGGAGTTTGGAAACCTCCACAGCTGCCTGCGATTCAGTCCTCTGAGGCCTGCTCCAGGTTGCTGCAGCCTGCGCTCCCATGCCGTGCTTTGCTGCGCTCCCAGCCCGGCGCAATACACCTTTCTGATCAATCATCCAGATTGTCTTGGGCTGGAAATTTGTTTCACTCTGTCTTTTTGTGGGTTGTGCTGCTTCAGAATTTGTTTAGAGCCATTTTTTATGAGTATTTGGAGGGGTTTGGGGGAGAGCTCAAGCAAGTCACTGCTTTCACTCTGCCATCTTGGCTCCGCCCCACTTTTGATTCTTAAAATACAGTGTCCCCACTTTAAAAAAATCATGGTTTTTGGAGAGTCCAATGATTCTTAAATTATCTTTCCATGATTTGCTTTCAGTCTGTTTTAAAATATCAAGTAGCTTACATTTTCTTCTCTTTTTTTTAATCATTTGATTTCATTTTAATACTTCCTGCTTTTTCATGAAAGCTCTGATTTCTGTTTTGTTTATTCTAGTTTGCAGGGAGCCTATTTCTTGGGTAACATTCACCAACTTTCTCTGCTAGTGACTCATTTTCTATTCAATTTATACAGAGGCTGTATTTCATTTTTATCTCTTTTACTTCATTTTTTCCCCTAGATATTCATGTAAACCTTGTGGAAAATCTACTAGTCTCTGCTTATACTTGTTACAGAGTTACTCTCCCTTCCTTTTTGGAGATATTTAGATTTGCAATATTTTTATACCATTAAATATTGTGTTTGATTTGACATCTCTCCAGCTATAGTTCCTGAATTGGGATTTGTGCCAGGAATAGGCTCCACTTCCTGCTATGCATTTGGATTAGGTTGTTGGTCTTTCTTGGTCTCACTTTGAGTGACCTCAGTAGTTGGGTTGTGACCTTGGGGAGTTGGGTTTACCTCCACCTCCAAGGGTCTTTTTTGTTTTTCCTCACATGTGACATTCCTTCCATCTCTATGCTTTGCACTGGCTAAATATTATTCCTCCTTACCTCTGCCTCTTAGAATCCCTAGCTTCCTTCAAGGTTCAGATCAAGAATCACCTTCTACATGAAGCCATTCCTAACCCTCCCTTCCCCACTTTCTGGTGCCTTTCGCATCCAAAAAAAAATTATCTTGTAGCTGTTTTCTATATGGCTATAGTTGTATATATACTGACTCCCCTCACTGGACCATAAGCCACTCAAGGGCAAGGACTACTTTAATTTGATCATTCTATCTCCAGGGTCTATATTAGTGACCAGAACATAGTAGGTGCCTAATAAATGCTTGTGGATTAATTAATTTTCACTTAGCATTGTAAGACACAGAGATTGCAAGCAAATGATATCAAAGATGACATCTAAATATGATTACAACTCTATCAATCCATGTCCAAGATTATATGGTTAGTTCAAGTGAAGAAATAAGAACTCATTTATAGAGTGCTTCAATGTTTATGAAACCAACTTAAGTCAAATTTCCACCTTCCAGTAGATTGTCTTCAGAAAAAAGTATTATTTAAATAAATTTTTTATTGAGCATCTACTATATGCTAAGTGCTGCTGGAGGGACAGAAAATTCAATGTCAATTCAACCATTTATTAAGCACTCCTTTATGAGAAAAGCAATGTGCTATCTGTTAGGGACACAAAGAAAACAGAAATAGGACCTACCCTCAAGGAATTTGCGTCCTAGGAGAGGGACATAATATACTCATTTAGAACTGAAAACAAAGTCTAGATAAAATAATGCAGAGTAGTTTCAAGTGGGTGAGAGTACTCATCAGTGGAGAGGAAGTGATCAAGAAAAGCCTAGAGCTGGAGGAAGGACCTGAGCCAATGCTTTGAAGCACATTCTAAGAATACAGAGGTGAAGAGAAAATTCATTCTCATATAGGGCACAGAGGTGGGAGATGAAGTAGAAGAAGCATAAGATATAATTCTTGGAGGGCAGATAAGATATAAACAAATAAGTGCTATTATTTCATTTTTGTAATCCCAATGCCTACCCTAGGGGCCCAGCGTGCAATGATGAAATTTCAGATCCATCAAAGGACAAATGCTTGTTTTCAGTCCCAGCAGCATGTACTGTCCATGAGAATTCTCTTCGTCCTTCTAGCTGCTGGAGCCCTTTCTTTTCCTCATTACCTTCTATTTGTAGAAATCTTGTCTATACCCACATGTGCCCCTGCTCTCTCCCTTGATATAATGTAACTTCTTTGATAACCGGGAGTGTTTTATTGCTGTCTTTGTATCTCTATTGCCTAATACAGTGCCTAGGATATAATGGGTGTTTAATGGTGCTTGTTGATTGGTTACTGGGTACTGAATAAATATCTGTTGAAATGAATTTAATTTTCTCCTCCAAGGTAGTACTCTGCATGATCACTGTACATCTAATCAGTGCTAGCACTAGAGCACAAGAGGGAGAAATTACTTCTATTTGAGAGAGGCAGGTAGGGAAGGCTCCATGGAGGAAACAGGAGAGGTAGGCTTTGAAGGATGAAGAGAAATAATGCCTGATCCAGTCAAGCACTTAGTTACTGTAAGCAAAATTTCCTTTTCTCAGAATTATCCGAGAATACTTATTGTCTTTGGGCCAGGCAGAAAGAAGGTAAAGATGTACAAGGTTCATGAATGATTGATGACAAATTAGGTAGGAGATAGTCTATTAATTACACTGTGCTTTGAGAACATGTATACTTTTGTACCTCCCTGTAAAAATTAGAGCTCATATTTACCAGCATATAGAACTTTGAAAGGACAAAAGTTTGTAGTGATCTGCATAGTAGCCATAACTTCCTTTAAGTGGTAATCAGTAGCATGGCACTGAAAGCAGATGGTGGTGATGATTGGCAGCTTGGGTTTGGAAAGGAATAAATGATGAGATCAGAAAGGAGCAAGAGACTTGAGGGTAGAGGACCACACAAAATTGAACTGGTTAACTGATGCCAAGGTTTCTTTTTTTTCCTTTTTTTTCTTTTTTTCCCCTTTTTGCCAACATTTCTAAAGGAGGAAAGTGAGGCAGAGTGAAGGTATTCTAGGAAAGTTAGTAGGTAAGACAACAACTGGAGGTCAGGGTGAAGAGGAAGAGCAGATTTAGGATGGTTGAAGAACAGGGAAAAATGCAAAGAGGTTATTTCATTCATTCATTCATTCATTCATTCATTCATTCAAACACTTATCAAATGCTTTCTTTGTGCTAGGTGTTGGAGATACAAAGACAAAAGAAAAATAATCCTTGACCTTGGGGAGCTTTCATTCTGTTAGAGGAAGGAGTAGAGGAGAATAACTTGAAGTCACATAAGTAAACACAAAATATAAACAAAGTAATTGGAGGAGGGGCCTACCAACCAGGTGAATTGAGACAGGCCTCCTTCCTGGGAGGTGACACTTGAGTTAAGCCTTGAAGGAAACTATGGATTCTGTAAAGTGGAAGGGAGAGGGAATGCATACTCTCTCGGTACAGAGAACAACCTGTGGAAAATCATAGAGGTGATGACTGGAGTGCTATGTCTTGGGAACACGTCCTGGGAACACGTCCTGGGAATGCATGCCTACAGAGTGCCTGGTGAGGGATGTGCCAAAAGCAGAAGGCAGAACAATGGTGGTTGATGATGAAATCTGGGAGATGCCCGTCCCTGTGTGTGGCTGAGGTAGAGTGTATAGCAGTGGAGGAGGAGGAGGATGGGAAGTGGGAGTGTTTGAGGGAACAAGGAGAAGAGCATGGATTAGGTCAAGTGGAAGAGCCAGGTAAAGAACCTCTTTGAGAAGGGTGAGAAGCAGGTATATAAGAGAAACCAAGATGTGAATAGAATGATATGTCTGGGTGGAACGAACATGAAGAGTGCCTAGTCTTCTTTTTTATTTTATTTTTAATTTATGGAATAGAACAAGCATTTCCATAACATAGTATAATAAAAAAGATGATTGCACACAAAACTGCAAATCTATTATATACAATTTGCTGTTCCTTTTAAATATACAATAAAGTTATCATGTAAATTTCTTTTTTCTTCCCCTCAAGGCTACCATTGACACAGATATGTATATACATATATACATATATGTGAAAAATTATGCCATACATATTTCTATTTATCAGTTGTTTCTCTGGATGCAGGTATCTTTCTTCACATGTCCTTTATAGTTAATTTGGGTATTCATAATAGTCAAAATGACTTATTCACTCCAAGTCATTCTTTTTTTTTTTTCAGCCAAAGACAAGGTTCATCAGAACATTGTCATGTTGGGCAGACTCTTAAGGAATCTGAGCAGTGGCTAGATTGTAAGAATCTGAGCCCAAAGTCATTCTTAAAACAATATTGCTGTTACTGTATACAATATTCTCTTGGTTCTGCTCATTTCATTCTTGATTCTTTGTTATTTCATGCAAGTCTTTCCATGTTTTTTTAGGATCAGTGAGCTCATCATTTCTTATAGCACAATAGTCTTCCATCACAATCAGATATTACAATTTGTTCAGCCATTCTGCAATTGGTGAGCATCCCTGCAATTTTTGCTTCTTTGCCATCACAAAGAGAGCTGCTATAAATGTTTTAGAACATATAGGCTATTTTCCTTTTTCTCTAAAGATGATTAGGAAAAAAAAGGGAAAAGAGGCTATTCCTCTTTATGGGCAGCTAGGTGATGCAGTACATAGAATGCTAGGCCTGGGGTCACTAAGACCCATCTTCCGGAGTTCAAATCTGGTTTCAAACACTTACTAGCTGTGTGACCCTGGGCAAGTCACTTAACCCTGTTTGCCTTAGTTTTCTCATCTGTCAAATGAGCTGGAGAAGGAAATGACAAACCACTCCAATATCTTTGCCAAGAAAACCCCAAAAGGGGTCATGAAAAGTCAGACATGACTGAACAACAACAAAAGTCTTCTTTGTGGACCCAATCAGTCAATCGATAAGCATTTATTAAGCACTGACTATGTGATAGGTGCTGGGCATACAAGACAAAAAAAACCCGAAACCGTCCCTGTCTTGAAGGAGCAAGGTGTGTGTGTGTTTGCATGTGTGTGTGCGCATATGTGTGTGTGTGTGTGTGTGTGTGTGTGTGTGTGTGTGTACCTGCCTGCACAGGATGATAGTGGAGAGGTCATCTCAGAAGTGGTGTATTCCTAGCTGAAGAGCTACAGTGTTTTGCTCTTTTTCTCCCCTTAGGGTTGGGAGGAGAGGTTCATCCATGCTTTCAAGGAGACAGAGGGCGTGTGAAAGGAAGAGGTCTAATTTGAAGCACACTTTGTTAACAAGAGAATAGGGTTTCAAAGGGCACAATGGAAGGAAAGTGCAGCCTGGGATAGTGATACAGGAGAGGTGAGACTGAGGGAGTGAGGAAAGGCAGCAAATGAAGTTTTTACTTAAGCAGCCTTTGACTCCAGATCAGGAGGAAAGAAGAGAGTCTGTGGGCCATGGGAAAGTAAGTTGTCACACCTTTCCCCAGTAAAAGGGTAGCTGTGCCTCAGGCCCTAACTATGAGGTTGATTTTATTGGCAGGGAAGAAAGGGAGGAGTCACCAAGGCCAGATCAGGAGGCCTGGTAGCAAAGGAATGGCATGGAGGGCTGAATGTTGGAGGTCTGTTGTCTGGACCTTCCCTAGCTGTTAAGATACGCTTATTCCCCTCCGCTAGAAAACCTCTGGCCTGGCCCAGGCCCTAGCTCTGATGTTGATTTAATTATTATCTCTTGAGCTGGAAAGGTGGTGCTGAATTTCAGTCTTTGAGCAAATAGAAGACCAGGTGGCCTACTGGTAAGAGGGTGGTGCAGGAGGCTAGCTGGCAAAAGGGAGCTGGAGACCTGGTGGCGGGGTCTTTGGTTGCTGCAGGGAGGAGTCCTTCTGACCCCCCATTCAGTGTCCTTCCCCCCTACCACACATTTCCTGCAGAACAAAGGTCAGGAATGCTACATTTCTGCTCATGGTTCCTTGTCAGCAAATACCATATTGGGTAAAAGGTAGGCTGCACCCACTAAAATGCAATTTCTTTTGAAAAGAAAATTAAAAAATAAAAAATTATTGCTCTGAATTTTAAAAATGCCTTGACAGTGAAAGCTAGACTCTTGAATAGTTAAGGAAAGCAGTGGGCTTGGGGCAGCTGTATGCCAAATCTGGGCTGAGGAAGCTCCTTCCTGCCTCAGGGATCCCACCCAGAGCCTGAGGTGGCAACAAGCAAGACCTCAGGATCCTCCAATCCTAGGGGAAGGGAACAAGCATTAGTGCCCACTTATAAGTATTTAAGTCCATATTTGAATTCAGGCCTTCCTGGTTCCAGGTCTAGTCCTCTATCTGCTATGTCATCTAGCTATCTTAGAGCTTGAAGGGACATTAAAGACCATTTAGTTCCATGCTTTTATTTCACAGATGAAGAAGTGAGGCCCAGAGATGTTAAGTAATTTCACACAGCCAGCAATTGTGTCTTCCTGGCTTCCAGAGCTCAATCAAAAAGGTATTCATAAATGTCCTGGGTCACTTGAGAAACAAAAGTCCTAAGGAGGTTACTCTGTTGCATTTCTTTCTTCTCAAAGAGATGGACAACTGAAAGACAATTCCATGTCCTTGATGCAACAGGATGCCCTTGCAAAATCCTTGAGTTCTTCTTCCTTTGGAAAACTGGTCTGTGGAGCCCACCCAGCCACTCACTGCTTCTTCCCAGGGCTCCTACTGTGTGTTATTAATTGTTGCTGAGTGTGTAGTAAAACCCGCTGTTTATCACGATTATCCTAAGTGGTGATGCCTGCTGTATTTTGAGACCCAAACAACATGTTGCTCAATGACTGTTTGGCAAATGATACAATATGTTAGCACTAGGGGGTGGGAGCACCCACTGTGGCTCTCTCTGTGGGGTTTGAAATCTTCACACCAATCAGGTAGGGAAATCAATAAAAAGATTTGCAGATGGAATACTCAGAGACAGGGGGCTTGAAGTAAACCCAGAATTTATGAATGAATCAATGAATGAACAAACAAATGAATCAAAAACATTTTCTTAAGTGCTTATTATGTGCCCCAATCTATGGTAAGTGCTGGAGATACAAATACAAAAACAAAGATAGCACCTGCCTTTGAGGAGCTTACACTCTAATAGAGGGAGAAAATTCATACAAAGGAGTGGTGGCCAGGGAAGGTAATTTTGGTTCAGAAAGTTATAGGAAGTGGTAGTAGATTGATTGGGCTGACATGGCAGCAATGGCAGCAATAATTTGATTATGGTTCCAGAACTAGAAAGAGGCAGAGGAATAGATGGTACACGTTGTGGCAGGGCTGCTGATGAGAAGATGGCCAAAGAAGAAAGTGAAACAGAGTTAGAGCTTCCATAGTGAGCCAGGTGGGGCACTCACCAATGTATGCTTAGAAATCATAGCCTAGTGACACCTACCACAACCCTGAAATATGGGCATGGGGCCAGGAAGCATCTCCAGATGCAGTATACCTAAGGTACCAAAGGGTCTGTGCTACCAGAGGCTCAAGACTGTGGGGAGCAGAGTACTTGTTCTATTTATTGGGCTATCTTCTGGGTATTCTTTATCCTCTGCCATCTTGGAACAAGGTTATAGAGCAGAAGACCAAGTATGTGCTCAGCTCAGTCTCTGGGGGCATGGTCATAACAGTCATAAGAATGATCCCTTCTACCTCCTGGGAAGTCAGATTCCTCAGGGATCCTGAGCCCTAGGGAGCCAAATACACTGAAGGATCTCAGAGAATGCACACCCACACACGTACACATACATATGTTCACTTGGGATGAGGGATGGAGCTGTTAACAAATATAGGTTTAATCTGGCCCTGGAGACCCAATCACCAGGTATTTACTTAGCCAGGCAACTGGTCAGAACTACCTTTCTCTCACCCACCCCTACGAACCCTCAGCTCCCCATCCTCAGAGGGCAGCATGGGAAGAACTGCAGCAATGAGAATACTGGTTTGGGATCAGAGTATCTGAATTCAAGTCTTTCTTCCTCTGTCACTTACTACCTGTGTGACCTTCTTCTCTTCCCTCTCCTCCTCTCCTCTCCACTCCCCATCTCCTCTCATCTATTCTCTTGATTTCAGTTTTCTCATTTGCAAAATGAAGGTGTTAGATTTGCTGGCACTTAGGATCTGTTGCATCACTAAGTCCATGATGCTTTGGTCCTTCTTGTTTTGAATAACAAACTGCAGAAACTGATGACCAGCTCTCCTAGTCCCAGCCAATGACTGGCAAACTCTCACTTCCTGGGAGCATCCTTGATTCTTGTGATTCACAGTGGCTTTCTGAAAAAAGGGAAAATCCTTTTCCCTTGCTCTCTCTCTCCAAACTTTCATCTCGCTTCAACAGACCTAATCTTATTCTTCCCATACCATTGGGTCCCCTAAGAACCCTTGTTCTCCTATGAACAAACTCCTCTCTTTCCTTCTTCTGCTGGTCAACAGATGGTCTGGATGCCTCCAGAAGTCACCACTTGACTGGGTGTCCTTTCAAGCATGGGCTGCTCCTTCTCTCGTGCCTTACACTCCTAGGCAGGAGAAGAAGTGAGCCTATCCATTGTTCTTCCAGGGTCTCCCCTCTGTTGGTTTCCTTAGGCAATCTCTCCTCTGAGGAGATTTCTTACTTTTGTCTGTCTTCATCTTCCTAGTCTAGCAGCACTTCTTAAACTGTGGGGAAAATTTGGCAACAGTAAAAGATTTCTGAACACACAACAACCAAAAAATAATTAAAAACCAAACGCGTAATGAATCCAAGGTGTTTCTGGCAGAGCATGCCCTGTGTTGCATTGATTTCACTGCAGCCTTGGCTCTGAATACAAAGAGTGTACACTTTGAACCATGCATGTCCTCAGGCCATGTAACACCAAGAAATGCTGCTGAAACCCCAAAGGGGGGCCTGAGTGGAAAAAGTTTAAGAAGCTCTGGTCTAGACCCTATTGTTGACCTGTTCCACATACACATTGTCTTCCAACCCCAAATCTGCTGCTCCATTGTCTTAGCATTACTTATGTCTTGAAATTGCTCAACCCTGGGTCACGTGTCTTCTCTCTGATTTTCATCCTATTGGAGGAAGTCCTACAACTGTGCTGACTGGATCTACTGCAAATTCATGTTATTTAATCTCAGCTGGGCCAGCAAGGCTAGGCGGTGGTCCTTTTATTCTTTCCTGATTCTCTATCACATTTGTCTCATTGGACATTCCAAACCTCTACCCTTTCCTTAAGTCCCCTATCTCATCCCCCCACAAAAAAAGATCACATCCTATTTTACTAAGAAAACTGAGGCTAGCATGAGTTCCCAAATCTCCTCCATTTCATATCTCAAAACCTATTTACATTTTCATTCATTCTTTTCCCCTTCACCTTAGTTTTTAAGGAAAAGGTGCCTTTTCTCTTATTTAGGGCCAACCCTCTATGTACTTGGTCCTATTCCCTCTCATCTCCTTCAGAAACTTAACCCATCAATCCTTCCCTCTCTTTTTTGCATCTTCATTCTCTCCCTTTTTACTGGATCCTTCCCTGGAATACATAAACATGTCTAGATTTTCCCAATCCTTAAAAAACTTTTACTTGATTCAGTCATTGCTTCAAGCTATTACCCTATACCACTCCTTCTTATACTTATACCTTCACTTCCCAACTCCTAGAGAGTAAAGAGTTGGTGCATGCATTTTTGTTTGCACATGATTGCGCACTCAATGCAGTCTTAAGGCTGAAATACAACAAAGTATGGCTCTATTCTCTGCTGCTTTTGCTAATTTTGGTCTCACAATTAACACCAAGAAAACACAGGTTCTCCACCAGTCAGCACCACACCATCCATCACAGTACATGGAGAAATATTGAATGCTGTGGATAAGTTCACTTACCTTGGCAGTATACTTTCCAGTGATGTACATGTAGACGATTACCATTGCTAGCTCAGTGTTTGGGAGGCTCTGAAGAAAACTGTGGGAGAGAAGAGATATTAGACTGCTTACCAAACTGAAGGTCTACAGAGCCATTGTGCTGACCTCATTATTGTATGCCTGTGAAACCTGGACAGTGTACCAGAGCCATGCCAAGAAACTGAATCACTTCCATTTGAATTGTCTTAGGAAGCTTCTGAAGATCACTTGGCAAGATAAGGTACGGGACACTGAGGTCCTTTCTCAAGCTAAAATGCCAAGCATTCAAACTCTACTGCAGAGAGTGCAACTTCGATGGGCTGTCCACATTGTTTCAATGCCAAATGTATGTTTGCCTAAAAGACTATTTTACAGAGAACTCACATAAAGCTAGTTCTCATACAGAGGTCAAGAGAAGTAGTACAAGAATACTCTCAATGCCACTCTCAAGAACTTTGGAATCGATTGTGTAACACGGAAGACATTAACAAAGGACCGCTGAGCATGGTGAACCTGCATCAAAGAAGGCACTGCATTACGAACAAATCTGAATTGAAGTAGCTCAAAAGAAACACGAGATGGGCAAATTTAGACATCTCCACTGCAAATGTTCATATGAACTATTTGTGCCTGATCTGCGGTACAGACTTCCAAGCTTGTGTTGGTCTGATTGACCACAGTCAGACACACTGTACCTTGACTCCAACAGAGTGATGTCATTCTGGTCCTCTTCAAGAATGAAGGATAACAACCAATCAAGCTCAAGTGGATCACCCTATACCTCTCCCTTATACTTCCTGTACCTTCACTTTCTAATTCCTAGAAAGAGGTGAGTACACTTGTTGCTTACAGTTCCTCTCCAATCACTCTCCCTTTGGACTTCACATCACACTTTCTGACTCTACCTTTCTCCTGAAACTGCTGCCTCCTAAGGTGCCAGAGATCTCAACTTCTGAGTCCAAAGGCTTTTTTGGAGTTAATCTCCTTAAATTCTTCTCTGCAACTGTTGACAATACTGACCTCCTTCTCCTTCTGGATGTTCTCTCCTCCCTTGGTTTCCATGCCATTTTCCTTTCCTAGTTCACCTTTTCTCTTCTGTTTGTCCAGCATCCACCTTTTATCCCATGGCGGCACTCAAGGCTTTGTCCTGGGCTCTGTTCTTTTCATTCTCTTCGAGATCTCATCATCTCTTACGTGTACAATAATTATATCTATAAAGTCAATGCCTTTCTCTCCTGAACTGCATTCTTGCATTGCCACTGGTCTGTTTCTGCCTAGATTTCTCATCTCAAATTAAACATGATCAGAATTATTCCCTGATCATTCTACATTCCTTCAGATTTCCTTATTTATAGCTAGAGCACTTCCATCCCCTCACCCACACAGATCACATAATCCTTGATGTTTCTCTCTCTGTCTCTCTCTCTCCCTCTTTTCCCTCTCCTCTCCCCTCTATCCCACAATCCTGATCTCTAATCCAAGCCTGGTCAATTCTACCTCTTTAACACCTCTTGTATCCATTCCCTTCTCTCCACTTACAATTACTGTCAAGACTAATCATCTCTCATAGGAACTATTGTAATAACATCTTAGCTGGTCTCTTTGATCCTAGATTCTCTCCAATGTACAAAGTTGCCAAAGTGATCTACTCAAGGAACAAGTATGACTGGGTCCCTCCCTGCTCAAAAAGTTTCAATGGCTCCCTTTTGCCTTTAGGACAAAATATGAACTTCTTACACTGGCATTTAGCATGATTGCATAATGCATATAGTCTCACTGGAAATAAGCACATAATGAACTGTGTCAACCTTGGGCAAACCATTTCCCTTTTTCTGTTCTCCAGTTTCATATCCTACAAAACAGAGAGCCTTAGGCTGCAAGGTCTCTCCCTGTGCTGATATTCTATATTCTTGTCTAAGGCCTTACGCAGTTCTAACATTCTATGATTCTTGCTGATTTCACCCAATCTACAGGTTTCCCCTAAGATTCAAAGTTCAATAATACCATTACCTAGCAGAGCATAGACTTAACTTTGTAGGTGGAACTTGCAGTAAAAAGAAAAGGACCATTTCAACTAGGGAAATACTATATGACAGGCCCAGATTAGTTGCCAGATGACACATAGTGATATCACTTATATGTACATCTTTGCCACTTTTCTTTTTTCAGTCAGATGTAACCTCTCCACAGATGCAGGCACCATTCTCAGAAGCTACTTAATTGGTCTCTCCTGTACTGAGAGCAGCATATCTCCAAGGAAGTCTTTATAGCGGTGTCTTCCCTATTTACAATCTCAAATCTACCCTTAGTCCCTGAACTGAAAAAGACAAAGTGTGGGATCTGATACAGGCCCAAACCATCTTGTATAAGAACCTTCTTATCAATTTTCAAAGGAATTCCCCAGGTATAATGATTTCTCTGAAGAGGCATTGCTAGGTTTATCTGATAGGGAATGAAGAGACCAAATTCACATCATAAGGATATTGAGTGATTCATTTTTTCTGAAAGGTCAGGAATACAGTGAGATAGTTTGGAAAGAAACTAATTCACTCAACTAATATTTACTTAATGCCTACTATGTGCAAATCATAAAAGTCAAAATGATGGAAAATGAAAATGTAGAAATTATTCCGCAGCAAGAGATGAAATGCATACAGAATGTTACAGACAAGATGAAGTTATTGATTTTTTACTTTTAACTTTTATTCTCCAAGGCATATTTTATTAAGGAAAAAATAGAAATCTGAACCACAAAGTAGAGCACTGCTCACATTTGCATCGGAATTTTAAGATTCACAAAACACTTTCCTCACATCTTTGTGACGTAGGTTAAGATTCTTTTCTCCAGTCCCACCCAGCCTCCATCAGATAAGCTCCTCAGAGAAATGGTCACACCTGTAAGCCAGGGAATTATTATTATGGCCATATTATGAAAGAGGAAACTGAGGCTCAGAGAGGTGTAATGACTTGTCCAAGGTCCTATCATTGGTACTAAGTGGCAGAGCCTAAACTGGAACTTCAAGATCAATGTTCTTCCAAGTATATCTAAGCCAGAATCTTCCAAATTCTGCTACATATTCTGACATTACTGTGCACATGTAAAAGGCAACCAGTCATTCTAATATAGCTAAAAAGAGCACAGGGTTTGATGGCCATAAAATTATGATTTGACTTCTGGCTTGAATGTTCATTATCTGGGTGATAATGAGCAAGTCATAACCTCTCTGAGCCTCAGTTTCTTCATCTCTAAAATAGGGATAATAATACTTGCAGTACCTTCTCCACAGGGTTGTTGTAGTTGGGGGGATGGGGTTGATGCTTTGCTTAAAACAGACAGAACAGTGAATTTCAACGGGGGTGGGGAAGGGTAGGATGGAGTGAAGGGGTAGGGTCAAACTGTTATTTCATTGGCCAAGGGAGCTCCTAATAAGGTAATTCCCTTTAGAGGTACAGATCAGCACCTCTGCTGCAATTTATAGTCTTAGAAAGCTGTGTGTGGCACTGAGATTTTCAGTAACTTGTTAATGTCATACAGCCAACGTGTCAGAAGTGGGACTTGAATCCATATTTCTTGTCAGAGGGCTGCTTCCTGCTCATTATGCTAAGCTCTCTCTCATGCTCCAATGACTATTATTTATACATTTCATTTATTAATTACTTTCATATTTTATGAAAACAATAATTTATTGTATATGAATATAATAGATAGCATTTACATAACTTAAAGCATTTTGCATGTGTCATCTCATTTGATTCTCACAACTCAGAGAGATAGGTGCCCTCATTATGCTTCTTGCAGATGAGGAAACTAAGGCTGAGAGAGATTAAGTGACTTGCCCAGCATCACACAGCTAATAAGTATCTGAGGCAGAATTCAAACTCAAGTCTTTCTGAACCCAAGCCCAACACTTTATCCACTGTGTCACTAGCTGCCTCTTCACAATTTCTGTCCAGAGGAATGAACAATCCAAATTCCTTTACACTATAATACCCTTTTCCTTCCAGCATTTTGGTATAACATTGCTGATATTTCCATAATACTTTAATTTTACAAAGTGCTTTGGAAATCTTACAAAGATTATCACACTTGATCCTCACAATGACCTCATGAGTTATATATTATAGCTATTGCTATCCACCTTACAGATGTAGAAACAGAGGCTCAGAGTGGTTAAGTAGCTTGACTATGGCCACATTTGAACTCATGTCTGTCCTAACTCCAGGTTCTAACTTTTTCTATTACCTTAGTGAAAGGTTTCTCAGCAACATCACATCATTAATAGACAACTCAAAAAAGGCCTACCAAAGGCTGGATCTTGTTTGAATGTTAATGAGAGAGGGGAAATCCTACTCTCTGATGAGTCAGGAGAGAATTCTGTGTTGTAGTGCCTCTAGCTCAACAGCCACAAAAAACTAACAATGATACCATTTTAAAGAGGTTATACCTGTAGCCTGCAAGACTCTGATGCCTGAGTCAGCAAAAGGGGAGAGAATCTATGAGAAAGCCCGAAGATGGTCAGAAATCCATAGAGTAGACCTTGGAAGTTATAGCAACCACTCTAGATACGGTAACACTCAGAGCTAGACATTCCAGATACTACGAAGGGCCTTAAAGATTCAGAATTCTCAACCTTAAAGATCCAGAGGGGCCTAGAGCCTACTGGTATTCTTAGTGTAGATGAGTGGTTCCCATTTAGTGATTGGGGAGCTCCTTGCAGGTTCATGACTATGGTCCAACATGTTTGTGCTAGAAAATCTTTAATAGTGCCTTAAGCAGGAAATAATTGCAGAGTATTGTAAGTGGCATACCAAGTTATACTAAGAGTTCACAACAAGAAATATTAGAAGTCAAAATAATGAAAAGGTAGAAGAAAATGTAGCACATCTGCTATCAAAACAATTGACCTGGAAAACAGATCTAAGAGAAACAATTTAAGAATCATCACACTCCCTGAAAGCAGTTTTTTTTAAAGGGGTTAAAGGAATAAAAAATGTTGGGAATCACTGCATTGTTGACACACTCCCAGGAAATGGAGATCAATAGAGGGGCCAAGGTGACCCAGGTTGAAACCAAGTAGGGCTGAGATACCCTAATCAAAAGTTCACTAGGGGGCAGAGCCTAGACCTCTCACCAGCACAAAACCCCAATTCGGAAGATACGGAGATACGAGTAAACAGAAGAAGGTACCAATTACTTTCAAAGAATCATCATAAATCCTGAGATACCCAAAAATCCAAAGGAGAATCTGTAAGCAAGAGACTTAAAGGGAAAAATGGATTTTCTATAGGGACTACATGACTACATGTAAGAAATGAAGCAAGAGTTAGAAGCTGAAAATGTTCTTTTTGGTTTTTTTTAAGTTCAGAATAAAAAGTATATATAATTAATTAAAATAAGAAGAAGACCTCAGGCAGCTTTTGACATGACTCGGCACATAAGACTTGCTCCTGGACACAAACCTCACAAGAGAAAACAGACTAACAGGGAAAGACACAGGAACACCCCCCAAAGCTGTACTGTTTTACCATGAAGAGATCTTGCCTGGCTTGCCATCTCTCCCTCCTCCCAAGAGAATTAGCTCTATAATAGCAGTAAAATGGTCCAGCCTTACAAACATGAACTGTATGCAGAAAGCCCTAACATGGGCAAGAAATGTTGCTCAGAACTACTGCCTTCCCATGCCCTAATCAGATGCTCTGATTTCAGTGTGAGAACAGAGGGCAGAGGCTGGGTCAGAATTCATAGCCCTCTGTGCTTGGCCCAGCATGCCTGTCTGGCTAGTCCAGAGTAGCTAACCACTATTCTGGACCACTATACTAAAGTCGCATGATCATCATTGTCCCTTAAAAATGTGCTTTACTTTTAAAGAGGTAGATTTGCAGGCATGTCTGGTATGCTAAGTTTGAAGCACTCGATGCTTTCTCAAATGCTTCCTGAGAACAAAAAGGATCATCTTTTTGTCAGTGCTGAAGGGAAGCAACTGAAACTCCTGCTCTAATTAGCATAGAATGGCAGAAAACAAAACCATAAGCTACACATCTCCTGGAGGACATATCAACCCTCTTCCCCATTAAATAGGGCTTGGTTTGGCTTTGCACCTTGCCAGCTCGATGCAGCCTGTGAACATTGGCTTAGGTTGAACAACACTGCCTTGTCATGGAGGCAGAGCACAGGGATAATAGGGAGACACTGGTGATAGGAAATTGCCCAATGGACCCCATCAAGGACATAGCCAAAGCAAGAAAAAGTATCACAACACACTTCAGCCTGGAGCCTAGAATTTAACAAGCCTATGGGGTTTCTGTGACCTGCAATTTTAAATAAGTCCTGGTGTATCATATAGCATAAGATGATCATACAAATGGGAAATGTTTTTGAAAGTTGATGAACTCAAGATTAACCAGAATGCATTTTTTGTTTTTCTTACTAGACTTATTAAAAGATGGATATCACCAGGGATGACACATGACTGAGTCTCCTACTTTGCCGTGGAGGCATCTGATGTCAAGACTGACAGAACAAATTCAAGCATCACTGGTTCCCTTTACAATCTCAATGCTGCCAAATGCTTCTCCCCCAGCTCCTCCCTTTCTCCCTTCCCCCCATTCCTGCCCGCCTTCATTCCATCAGGCGCCGAGTGAAAGTAACCCAAGGCAATAACCTAGTGTATTAGGATTTGGAATACAAAGAAACAGAATGGCAGAGCAGAAAGAGACCTTAGAATTCAGAACATAAAATGCCAGAGCATTTATATTATAGGACTTAGATAGAAGGGTTCTTAGTTCAGAGAAAATAGAATGCTATTATACCTGGATACAACCTTAAAGATTTCCTAGTTCAACACCTTTATTTTACACGTAAGAAACTGGGGTTAACTGACTTTCTTGGTCAAAGTCAAACAGCCAATCAGAGCTGAGGCCAGAATCCAGATAAACTGACTCTCAGTTCACTATTCCTTCCCTAGATTCCCTGACAGTGACCGAGAGGAGATGCTAGAGACCAAACAGCCGCCACATGTAACCTATACACGCACAAATGTGACTGACATGGTTTTAAAAACCCAGTTTGGGGTTCACATCATCTCAGATGACTATGGGGTTCACATCATCTCAGATGACTATGGTGCTGGGAAAAAGACATTGGCTTTCACATGAAGTCATTCAGAACAGGAAAAAAGCCCTCCTGTTGAGGGCTAGAAATTTTGGAATCCCAGCAAAACCATCTGCTGCAGAAAGAGGGAAAGAAATGGGCACACTATAAAAGCCAAGCCCATTTTAATTCTGACTTAATCCCAAACTCCCTTTCCTAAGAGACCTCACGTGACTTGGGCAACAGCGGCTTCCAAATGTGGTGTTCCTCCATCACTTCTCTCATGCTATTTTATTAACTGCAAAGAAAGTCCTTATCGGCACCTGCTGGTGATATATTCATTTCCAACCTTCCCCCCTTTCCCCCTCCCTTTCACTTTGGCTTCCTTTGCCGCCCATCTCCTCACCCTGTCTAGGAACAGGAGCCTAATTTTTTTTTGGGGGGCCAATTCCCTTATTGGTTTGTTCTCTTAAAACAGAACAAGAAAATGACTGGCTTGGCCCTTTCCCCAGCTGGTGTCTGCTTCCAGAGGGAAGCTGGTCCCTAAGGCTTGTTGGCACACCTGCACTGCGGTGACTCTTCAATCCTGGGCACAAGGAGGGAGGGAGTGGGTGGCTGACTGCTTTTCCGGCCCCCTTTTCCAGATATACTCATCAGTGACTCCATTCAGAGCCTTGCCAGCCCTGAATTCTGACAACTATCACCATGTCTCGCTGTCGGAAGCCAGGAGTGAGAACCCACCCCCTGAAAAATACATCTCTTCATCCAAGCCTTGCCAATGACTGAGAACCGCTAGGCTAAGCAAGCTTTGTGGCCGCTGCCTAAACCCCCCACATTCACCCCTTTCCTTCTTTCTTTATCCGCCTTCCATCTCTAATCAGGAATGCATGGCTCTGGGCCATCCTCCTTTCAGGGCATATCTGAAAAGAAGCAACATGTCAGATCGACAAAATGAACTAGCTAATCCCCCCTCGCCCCCCTTTTCTCTTCCCTCTGGCAGTAAACACTTCCCCTCCCCCAAACCCCCAAGAGCTGACAAATTAGGACCTTTTCTTCATTGGCTGCAATCTGTGTAGACCAGGCTAGATAACGAAATCATTCAGAGCAAGGAGGCACCCGAGCTTCGGGCGACCCGCAGCAGCAGTGAGAACGTTCAATGCCCGCACGCCATATGTTTAAACATTGCTCTTCAGACCACGCTGGGATTCGAGAGAGCAAGGTTAAGAAGAGAGGCCCCTGGGATTGGGAATCATGGGTGTAATTAATTTCCCTTGAAAGGGGGGGACCCTCCTGCTACTGCTTCACACACAGGGCATGGAGACCCTTGACCCAGGCACAATTAAAGCTCATGTTTGGATGCCAGAGGCACCTGGTGTTTTAGTTACATTGTCTGCATATTGATTTTGATATCAATGCAGAATTACAGGCCATCATACTGCTTTTGAGGGAACCCTACTTAACAAATGCCTGTTGACTGACTGACTGACCTCTTACAGTTTTAGCTAGCTTTTCAGAATTCTTCCAGGGTCACGGAATGGACCCAAAGGCACAAAATTGTCAGCGATACGTCTGCTGCTATTTCTTTTCAGCAAGAACTGTGCAGGTCATATAAGCCAAGGTTTATCTTCTAGGGAGAAAGGATATAAACCTTGAGGAGATGGTTTAATTTTCCATACTCTGGAATTAGGGGAATCCTGTCAAAAGGACAATGGCTACAAGTCAACAAGCAATTAATTATTAAGTGCCTACTAGAAAGAAAGAAACATCACCTGCATCGACATTTAACTGAGTCTTAACCTATCAGAGCATCCTAGAACCTCAGAGATGGAAGTGGTCTGACAGGTCACCGAGCCTAGCCCCTACTAGGCTCTGCGTGGAGGTGGGGCATAGATGACAGAGCCCAGGATTGGCAGTCAGGTGACCTGGCTCCCAGAGGTATGTTCCAGCCAAACTGGGCTACTCATTAACCCCTAAACATGTCCTTCACTGCCCCACTTCCATCATGTCTACATTATTCCTTGTGCTGAGAATGCTCCCATGCCCTGCCCTTATTACCTGTCGAAATCCTATCCATCCTTCCAATATTCTGGTCAAATACAAATGAGAAAGCCTGCCCCAGTTGTCCATCTGAAAATGAACTCTTGCATGACCTCGTCTCATAGCACTTTGTACTCCTTTTACATACTTTTTGAGGGGACTATTCTCAGGACTTGATGGGTACAGGGAAGTCCCAGTGAGATCCACTAATGCAGATAAAAAAACTGTTCATCAACTTCTTGGGAGGTACCTGAAGTGGAGGTTGGGTGGGTGTACTTTGTACAGTGGGGTGCTGAGTAGTTAAGAGAATCCCCCAGGGTCACCTAGCAGTGTGGTTCTGTTTTTTCCAATTGCAATGTCAGCTCTTTTTCCACTGTGCCATATGATTTCTCCTTATGTACTTATTGCTTTCTAACTGGTATTATGCTTGCCGTCTATGTGAATCGTATCTCCCACTAGATTGTAGGGTCTTTGAGGGCAGGGACAGTGTCGTATTTATCTTTTTATCTTCCCCAGTATTGAGTGCAGTACTCTTTACATAACAGATGCTTAATACATGTTTGTTAACTGACTAATGGCTAATTGTGTTTTAGCTAGTTATGGTTTACAAAATCTTTTCCTCACGAGAGCTCAGAGTAGAAGGTAGTGTGAATAAGAGTATCCCTGCTTTACAGAAGATGAAGCAGGGGGTCAGAGAGGTTGAATGATTTGCTTAGGGTTCTGGGAAGGCAACGAAAGACTTGAATGTAACAATGTATGAATGTATCCTTAGCCCCAAAGTGTGGATACATTCCTTGTGGTTGGGCATTTTGATTGATTCTAAAGCATGGCAGTTCTCGGATAAGGTGGTAGGCTGGTTTCCAGTTTCATCCAACTTGGCCCAAGGGGAAATGGTATCTCCTTTTACCACAGTAATTAGAAACTCTGGCAAATTGCACTTGTGAAGGTGGTGTTCCAGGAGGACTGGAGCTGTCGTGACATGCATGGCCAAGGCTTTCTATGAATGATGTGCCAAGTTCACATATTACTCTAAAACCTTTCCCCACCCATTGTCATAGAGCCAGCTAGGCTATAGCATTATCTCTCTCCCACCTTTTTGAGAAAATTTAAACCAAAAAAGTAATGCAAATCAGGAAAAATTACCAAAGGTTTCCACTGCTTTTTCCTGGTTCTGGTACAAGCTGGACCATAGAATCCTAGCTGGAACGGATCTCAAAGGCCAGCTAGCCCAAACCTCTCATTTTACAAATGGGGAAACTGAGGCCAAAGGAGGTGAAATGCTTTGCTCAAGGTTGTAAAAGTAGTGGACATTAAAGTCAGATATGAGCTCTTGTCCTCTGGTTCCAGAGCCTTTACATTACCACTACGGAGATCCTCATTACTGAAGGGACCTCAGAGACCCTTCATTCTATAGACGAAGAACCTGATATCTAGGGTCGATAAGTAACTTGCTCAAGGTCGTACAGAGAACAAACTTCAGAGGTAATATTTGGACCCAGGTCCTCTCACTATAAAGACAATGAACTTTTCACAGTATTTAGGCTTAGATTCTATGCCTTTAACATTTCTGTTCTTTCCATCCAAATTTAGCATAATTTTTCCATTGATGAACAAACTTCGCTCTATACACATCTCAGGAATCCAAGGACAATTGTGCACATGGAAGAAGCCTCTTGACCAAGTGTCAGAATGCTGGGCCTGACCTCCAAAAGTCAGGGAGGGATTAAAGGTGTGGAGGGATTAAAATAACTGTGTATCCTGCTTGTATCTGGAAGAAAAAAAATTGGTTCCTGAGGGCTCAGCTTTCTAAAACATGAAGTAACCAAGTTAACAGAACAAAAGAAGGCTATGCTTTTAAAACTAACAGTTTTCAGAAGTGAAAGAAGAATGTGAACTACTTCCACAAGGAGGTTGAATTAGACAATCCTAAATTGGATTCTGGTCTTGGCCCAATTACTTCTTTCTTTCATTGGGCCTCAGTTTCCTCTTCTGTAAAATGAAGGTTTTAGACAGAGGTTCATAACTTGGAATCTGTGAACTTGTTTTGTTTTGCTTTGTTTTTAATATTTTGATGATTGTATTTTAACATAATGTTTCCTTTGTAATTCTTTGTATTCCTTTGTAATCCTGTATATATTATTTTATGCATTTAAAAACATTATTCCAGACTGCTGGAGGAATGCATGACACAAACAAGGTTGCTTTGGTCTAAGGCAGCTGGGGAAACACACACACACACACACACACACACACACACACACACACACACACACACTTTCATTTCTAACATTCTTCTGCCTCTGTGCTCTTGTCCTGGTCTCCTTCCTCCTGGAGTATACTTGGCTAGTGTTTTCTCTTTCATCAAACTGCCATGGATGATGGTTACTTGAGTACTTTCCCCCCTCCCCTTAGGAGAACATACTTCTTGAGGACAGGAGCTGTTTTGATGTGCCCTTATGCTTAGCAGAATGCCTTACACAGAGCAGCCATTCCATAAATGTTTTGTGAACTGAATTATTCCAAAGGGCTCTTCTAGCTCTGATATTGGGTGTCCTATAGTTGAAGCTCCATTTAATTCCAAATTCCAAGGTCTCTGAAGGCTCTGACAGTTGGGATAGTCTGAGTTACACCTGAGTCCATGGTCATCTGTGGCCTCCGTTCCTTTCCCCCAGAATCCGTCAGAGATACCCTCAGCTGAGAAACTGTTCCAGGAGACTAACAGGCCAATTTGTCCAAGAATGGAGCAGGAGCAGCAGGTCTCCTAGGTGAACAAAGTGCTAATGCTTATGGGCTGAAACCAACAAATGCTAAAACTGTGCTTTAAGAATCCCATTTGAACCACTAGAGCTGTTGCCAGATACCCGTTTAACGAGTAAATTGCCTCACAGATCCAGGAGATGGTACCTGAAAAGCAATGGCCAGAGCTCAAAGAGCAGGCAGGCTGGCTGTGTTCTCTCATCTCTGAAAAGCCCTCCAGGAAAACAAGACTTTGGTCTCCCCAGGAAATAAGGCTAGTAAAGCCTGTTTTCAAGCATTATTCTATCCTCAAGAAAGAATGCCCAAGGGCTTTTTTTTTTACAATTATTTAGGGGCAGTGATTTTTCGATTATGTGAGGTTATTAAAGCTTTCTCTGTGTTTTTCATGAGAATGTCAGAGCTGGAAGGGATCTCAGAGGTCATCTGGTTCAACCCTGTCATTACACAAAGGAGGAATTTCCAGGGACCCTCTGATATGGTGTTTGGATGGGGTCCTAAAGTAATGGGTCAAATAAACATACTGTGGCCCTCAGAGCTACAGCCTCTCTCTGGGAACCCTGATAGGCACCTCCTAGTATCCTGGAACTTCTTTGGACTAAGTTAAAAATCCAAGGCTCTAAAACACTGTAGCCTGGGAGAAGCTATGTACAAACTCTTTCGTAAAGATATTAGGTCCAAAGTATGTACCTCATTTGAGTTGAAAGGGAACCCAGAGATCATCTAGCTCATGTCTCATTTTGTAGATAGGAAAAACCAACACTTGGAGAGAAATGACTTAATTAGACGATAGAATTAGTAATTGACCATGCTGAGTCTAAATCTCTAGTGCCCTGATTCTAAAGGCAATTCCCTGGACAGGTTATAAACTCCTCCAGAACAGTCAGTCTTCTACAGACATACCTAAGGGCAGGAATCACCAGTCAGTAAACATTTAATTAAAAACATATTTAGAACATACGCCTAGGAGTCAGTGGCACAGAAGAGCCTGGAACCCAGGTCACCTGACTTCCCATCTGAGTTCTTTCCTCTACACCCCACCTCTACTCAGAGTCAGACCCATGTATGAGCAGGGACTAGATCGGGGTGGGGAACCCATGACCTCGAGGCCACCACTGGACTAGATTCCGTAACTTGTCGTGCCCCTTCCAACCCTGAGATTCTAGGATTCTCTGAAGGCTTTAGGCAGTTTAAGAGAGTTAAGTGCCTGTGCAGCTTATTTCATTCTAGCATGCATTTAATAATTAATTGCTTGTTGACTTGTACCATAGTCCCTTTGGTAGATGTTCCCTTAGTTCCAGTGTATGGAGAACCAAACACTGTCCTCAAGGTTTGCATCCTTTCTCCCCAGAAGATAAGCTTTGGCTTACATGATCTTCACAGTTCTTGTTGAAAAGAAATCCAGTAGCAGAAGCATTGCTGACATTTCAATGCCTTTGAGTCCATGACATGACCCTGGAAGAAGGCTGAAAAAACCAGCAAGATATGGGAGTCAGTGAGTCAGTCAGTATACAGAGGGGAACATTGAGATAAAGCAGGTGAAAAGCTACGCTTCAGAAGGCTTTAAATGCTAGGATGTGAAATGTCTCTCCCATCACACATTCAATCCGTTGTCCAGTTTCATTTTTATGCCTGAAATCTCCCTCAGATCTAGGTCCTTCTCCCCATTCCCACCAATACCTCTAGTTATATCTTCATTTTTTCTTCCCTGTACTATTAAAACATCTTTCTAACTGATCTTTCTATTCCCACCCTCAACACCATTGTCTGGTTCATCTTTCTCATATTCGATTTGGATAAGAATATGTTTTTACTTTAAAGCAAAACAAAAAACTCAACACCTCCCCCCCAAAAAAACCTTCAGGAGACACCCCATTGCCAAATAATAGTTAATTTATATGGCAATTTAAGGTTTGCAAAGTGCTTTGGAAATATTATCTCTTTTTTTATACTCATAACAACCTAGGGTCGGTGCGGGGTGGGGGGGGAGAATATACTATTATTAATTCCCTTTTTATAAGTTAAGAAACTTAGGAAGACAGAGTTTAAGTGACTTGTTCAGGGTCATAAAGCTAGTTAGAGTCTGAAGCTGATTTGAACTCAGGACTTCTGAGTACAAATAGCTTCTAGGTCCATAGCTTTATCTACTGCACCACCTAGCCCACTGAACAAACTCTCGCCTACGGTATTCAAGGCCATCTACAATCTGGCTCCAACTAACCTTCACAGATTCTACATTTTTTTTTCCTTTTGGTGAGGCAGTTGGGGTTAAGTGACTTGCCCAAAATCACACAGCTAGTGAGTATTATGTGTCTGACACCGGATTTGAACTCAGGTCCTCCTGACTCCAGGGCCAATGCTTTATCCACTGCACCATCTAGCTGCCCCTAGATTCTACATTTTTATCCAAGCTAGATGATTACCCAGTACTTATTTTCCTTCTAATCTCTCCCTTACATCTTAGCTCAAATCAAAACGGACTCCTCACCATTGCTGTCTACTGAATTTTCTCCCTTCCTTCAAGGCTCAGCTCAGATGCTACCTCTTCCATGAATCCTTCCTGAACTCTCCCTCCATTCCCAAGTTGAAAACATCTCTTGTCAAATTTTTCATAGTACTCTATCTTACCCTACTTTGACCTCACGATATTCTACCTTGTAGCATACTTACTTGTGTAATAGTCCATAAGCTCCTTGAGTGCTGGGTCTATTTCATGTTTTATTTTTTTTTTATCCTTAGCATCCATTCACAGTGCCTTGCGTATAGTAGGAGCTTCATAAATGTTAATTCAATTGAAGCAAAATAGCTCAAACTTCATCATGGAACATTTTGACTAGAGTCCATGCTCAATTTCAGCCATGAGCCTAAAGACACATGCCTCTGGGAGGAAATGAGCTGGGTGAGCTGACTACCTTGTGTATCAGGACTGGGTCCCACCCTCACTTGTAAACACCCCCCACTCCCCCACCCTCCCACCCAGTTCCTTACTCACCCTTTTCTACTGACCCTATCCTTCAGTGACTGTGCTCAGTAGGGACAGCCATCCCTCCCTCAACAAACATATGGAAGTCCTTATCTCAGGAGGTGCTATGGATTTTATACTAGCCCCACATTTCTACAATGCTCTCCTTACCAGTGCTTTCCATACTGAGGCAGTTATACAAGTATTATCCCCTTTTTAGAGATGAGGAAAGGGAAGGCAGCATGGTGTAGTGGCTAGAGAGCTGGTCTTAGAGTCAGAAAAACACAGATTTAAGTTCTGCACTTCTATCACCTAGTGATTGTGTTACCCTGAGCAAGTCATTTAACAACTCAGTGTCCTCAAGCTACTCTCAAAGGTGATAAGTTACAAAGCAGTTGCTTTCTCAAGGAGTTTAGCTATGAAGGAGAGGGCGCTTGCTAATGAAGATGGTTGAAACAAGTGAGTGTTTCTTTAAGGATTGGGGAGACATGGGTTTGTAGGGGACCCCACCATACCAGGTGCCTCCTATTCTCCTCTCACTTTCTTCTTAACTTTCTACAATCTGGCTTCTGATTTCCTCATTCAACTGAAGCTGCTCTCTGGAAAGTTACCTATGTTCTCTTAATTGCCAAATCCAGTGGCCTTTTCTCAATCTTCATCCTTCTTGATCCCAGTGCTGGGCAAACAGCAAGTGCTTAGTAGGTGCTTGTTGATTTATTTAACCTCTGTGAAGCCTTTGGTACTGCCAATAACCCACTTCTGGGTGGGATACCTTCTCCTCTCTAGGTTTTCCTGTCACAGCTTTCTCCTGGTTCTCCTCCTCTCAGTCTGACCCTTCTGAGTTTACTTTCCTGAATAGGAGAGGATGTCCACTAGCCCTGTGTGTCCTCCAAGGTTTTGTTCTGGGACCTTTCCTCTTCTTCCTCTACGCTATCTTCCTTGATGATCTCATCAGCTACCACAGGTTCAGTTATCATTTCTATTCATGTGTTTCCTGGTCTACATGTTTAAGCCCACTTTCACTCTTGAGCTCCAGTCTAATGTCAACTTTCAGATATCTCAAACTGAATGTTCCATAGGCATCTTAAACTCAACGTGCCCAAAACTGAATTTGTTGCCTTTCCCCAAGATGCTCCTGTCTCACTAATTTTTATAATATTGGATGCCACCATCCTCCCAGTCTCCCAAGCTCATTCCTTTACTGTCATCCTGGACTCCTTACTTCCACTCACCCCATATATTGAATCTGCCATCAAATTGCATTGTTTCTACTTTCACATCTCTCTTATACATCCCTTTCTTTCCATTTATATAACTGGCACCCTAGTTCAGGCTCTCATTGCCTCATGTCTAGGCTATTGCAATAGCCTTCTGGTTGGTCCTTCTCCTTCAAGCTTCTGCTCATTACAATCCACTGATGCAATTGGAATTTAACAAAAGGGTAAACTGAGACAGATCTCCAAACATTTATTAGCAGGGCTGTGCTACCTGTCAATAAATGAGTCAGTAGATCACCTCCATTTATGCCAAAGACCCCAAGAAAAGGGACAGTTCCCTTTTTATAGGTTTTGGGGAGTACAGAACAAAGAACAGAACAGGGTAGTTGAATCATGGGATTAAGGGCAACATGACTGGTTACAGAGCTGAGGTGCAAAGAATGACAACACAATTGGTTAGAAGTTTGGTAATGGGGGCTAGAAATGATTCCCCAGTTCTTCTTTCATGAGATGAAGAAGTGATCATTGTTTGATCCAGGTGCAAGATAGCAGCCCAGACTTTTGGACAGCAAACCAGACATCCTGGAAGGATAGGTTGGTGGAGCAAAGATAGCAGGCCCAACTCCCTTTCTGTTCACTTACATTCTCCAAAGTCAGTCAAACTCCTTGAGCAGGACAGCTGGATTTTTAAACTCAACCCATTTTAGTACAGCTGACCTCTGAACTAAATTTGGAGACAAAGAACCATGACTTAAACAGTTACAAGACAAAATCTATTACTTTTAAGTAGGATCAATAAAAACTGATATAAGATTGACCTTAATCTTATCATCCTCCAGTCAGCTGCCAAAATGACCTTCCTAAAGTTCAGGTCTGACCATGCCACTGCCCTGGTCAACAAATGCCAGTGGCTCCTTATTATCCCCAGTATCACCTAGAACATCCTCTCTTTGGCTCTTAAAGCCCTCTACCACCTCGTCTGTTCCAGTCTTTCCAGTCTTCTTACACTTTACTTCCACATACTCTATGATGAGGGGACACTGGCTTTCTTACTGTTCTTCACACATGACATTCCATTTCCCGATTCCTTTTCACTGGCTGTCTCCCATTCCTGGAAAGCTTTTCCTCTTCAGCCCTGCCAGCTGGCTTCCCTGGCCTCCTCCAAGACTCAGCTCAAACCTTATCTTCTGCAAGAAGCTTTTCTCAGTCCCCTTCCTCTATCCCCCTTCCCATACTTTCACTTTGAAATTATGTTCTATTTACACTATCTATAGCTTATATGTAAATCGTTATTTGCATGTTTTCCCCCATTATGACGCGTGTTCCTTGAAGGCAAAGACTGTTCTGGCATCCCTTCAGCTTAGCATCAGTGGCTGGCACAAAGCAAGTGCTTAATCTATGCCTGTTGACTGACTGACTCAAGGTCATGATGCTGGAAGATCTCCCGACTAGCCAAGATTTCCCGACTCCAGATCTAAGGCCGTACCATTCCATTCCATGCCACCTAGATTCACAATGGATGACACTATCTGAGATGTGACTATATACAGTCTTAAATCATTCACCCATTTGTATATCCCTTACCTCTCCAAGTAATAACAACTACCAGTAATATTTATATAGGGCCTTACAGCATACAGCACTTCCACATTCATTATGTCAGTTGTTTCTTATGAGAACTCTGGGTGGGAGAACTTGTTAGTGATTTCAGTCATGGTTGACTCTTCATGACCCCATTGTTGTGGTTCAGTCATTTTCGGTTGTGTCCAACTCATTTGGGGTTTTCTTGGCAGAGATATTGGAGTGGTTTGCCATTTCCTTTTCCCTCTCATTTTAAATGTGAGGGAACTGAGGACAATAGGGTTAAATGATTAGCCTAGGGTCACACACACAGCTAGTAAATAAATGTCTGAGGTTTGGATTTGCACTTGGAAAGATGAATCTTCCTGACTTCAGGACTGGTACTCTATGCACTATGCACCACCTACCTGCCCCATGGTAGGTCTAAAACTGCATAAATTCTCCCTCTTTTACAGATGAGGGAACTGACACTGAGGGAGAGAAAGTGATTTACTTCTAGTTCACATAGTCAACAAATGGTAGAGCCAAGATTCCTATAAGAGGCACGTAGGTGGTGCAGTGGATAGAGCTCTGGACCTGGAGTCAGGAAGAACTGGGTGACCCTAGGAAAGTCACTTAACCTCTGTCTGCCTCAGTTTCCTCAACTCTAAAATGGGGGTAATAATAGCACCTACCTCCCAGGGTTGTTATAAGGATCAAATGAGTTCATATTTGTAAAGTGCTTAGCACAGTGCCTGGCATGTAATAGGCACATAATAAAAGCTTACACCCACCCTCCCCAAGCCAGATCTAGTGCTCCATCCCTCATACCAAGTTACTTCCCACTACACTAAACTGCTTCCCCAGTGAGATTGCAACTGCATTAAGTGCCACAGTGACTGTATTTTCTGCATCTCTATCCCTTCACCTAGAGTTTAGCACATTGATAGGCACATAATAGGTGGGTTGCTTGAATGAATGATCTGGGGGCATATTTCAGTTATAGAGGAAGATACCATCAACCACAAACTGCCCCTTGGCATCACTGTTTAAGGCAGAATCTTGGGCTAGAGGGCATACCAGTCAAAGCTAGCAGACCAGTTTTGAAGCTCTAATAATGGCATTGGGATGGTGGGGAAATGTAGGTAAAATGCTTTTATCATTGTGTTTCCTCTTCCTTTATTACCTCTAGGCCCTTGACATGGAAGAACAGCAGTCTGATATGCCAGAAAGAGGACCAACCTGGGAATATGAAGACAAGACTTTATTTGCAACCAGTGTGACATTAGGGAAGTCACTCAATCTTCTCTGGGCCTCCTTATCCTCATTTATAAAATGAAAGGGTTGAACAGGAGGATTTTTAAGTTCCTTTCTAATGATAACATTCCATATTAGAAGATTCTTTCCAGCTGACATTCTATAATTCTATGTTCTTATGTCCTCCTCAGCTCAAACAGATTGCATTATATGAGTACATAAGTGAGAATCATTCCTTGGTCATGGGGTTCACATACTGAGGGACAGTGACTTTACTGAATAAGTAATGGGAAATCATACAAGAGTTTTGAGGTGAGTGATGTGATCACCTGTGTAAGCAAGAGATGACTTCCAGAGCTGTCAAAGTCCAGTGGCAAGACAAAAGTCAGGACGACTGGTGATCCAGGATGCAGTGGATGACCTTGAAGTCTGATATCTGACCAGGCTCAAGTGCTCCACAGTGCCTGCTTTAGCTGCCTTCATAGCCACTGGAACCAATTATTCTTATCCATTCCACATTGGGGAAGTCTTCATCTGTTCAGGTAAACATCCCCTTAACTTATCAATGGTTTTGAAGCTTATTGGTTACCCTCAACCAAGTTTAGTCTATCTGCCGAGATGGTTTACCAGAGTGTGGCTACTGCACATGCTGCAGATTCTTGGAACCATGGTTGAGAGCTGGATGAAGGTGGACACCAAAGGTGGATGAGCAGCCCTGAAAAGGGCTCTGCAAGCCCTCACACAGAGGTGCAAGTTTTCCCTGAACTCCCCATACACAAATACTTACTTAAGAATTATTTTTTACATAGTGCGAAATTGATAGGAGGATGAAGCAATTTTCTATGTGAGATAATTCAGAAATACGTTCAATTGAATTGATGTCATTTGCTTGGCAATAAGTTTCATTTCATATATTAAATTGTGAAACTCTGCCTCACTCAAATCCAATTCATGCACAAGTCAAGACATCACCCTGTGATGTCACTGGTCCTCTTCAAAAACGAAGGATGAATAACTACTACATGAAATGACTAGCTGAATGTACAGGAGGACTGGAAGAGAGAGACTGAAGACAGTGAGATTAGTTGAGAGAAAATGGTCCCGTTGGACAGTAGTCTGGGCCTGAATTAAGGTAGTGGCAGAGGGAATAGAAAGGGTGCCTTAGAATCCACCTTCACCCTCCCAATAGCCCCCTCCCCTCTCCAATCATCATGAGGTTTTGTGGTAAATACAGTGCTATAACTGACTACTTGCTGTGACATTGTTCTCTGTCTAACAACTGCTAATAGCAGGAACATTAAAATTTATCAGCCATGCACTCTAACAGCGCAAAGATTTAGGCACAGTGTTAGATAACTGAGAAAACTTGGGTAAAACCTGTTACCTAAATATATGAGTTTTTCTTCTTATTAGAGACTGAGGATCTAAACAGAAAATCTAATTTTAAAAAGGAATGAATATCCTAATAATACCTGACATTGGTAAAGTACTTGACATTTCCAATGTGCTCTCTCATTCATGATTTCATTTGATCTCATTTAGCACATAAAGCATGTTTACGTAGTACCTATATTTTAAATTCTGCCCCACCTGTATCTCAAACAATCTTTATCCATATTCAATCACATGTTAATTTCTCATTAAACAAAATAAATTCACACTATCATTTTCAGGATCATAAAACATAAGTAGCTACCGGAAGCAACCTTAGGATATAGGCTGTAGAATGTCAGGGCTAGAAGAGATCTTAATAGTAGAATACAATAAGAGCTGACATTTATACAGTACTTTAAGGTTTGCAAAGCCCTTTATGTCTTATCTCAAGTGACCTTAGACATTAAACTGTCAAAGCTGGAATGGCCCTTAGAACAGAGAATGTTAGATCTGGGAGAACTCTCAGAATACAGGACACTGAATGTTAGAACAAATAGGGACTTTAGAGCACAGACTGTCCAGTCTGGAACCTTAGAACAAGGCATATAAAAAGCCAGATCTGGAAACAGGTATTCATAGCCTAATATCACCCCCAAAAGTAGCTTTCAGCTTTAATTTAACTGCAAATTGTGGTCTCTTAGTTTAAAAGCACAGATTTTTAAAATTATGCCTAGCATCTTAAATTTTAGTTTATGTCTGATGCATTTAAAATGATCCATGGGGCAGCCAGGTAGCACGGTGGATAGAGCACTGGCCCTGGATTCAGGAGGACCTGAGTTCAAATCTGGTCTCAGAAGCATAACACTTTCTAGCTGTGTGACCCTGGGCAAGTCACTTAACCCCATTGCCTAGTTAAAATGAATAAATAAATAAAATGATCCTTTATGATTGAATCTTCAATAAATATTCGCCTTTTAAAAAATGAAATTCCTTGGGTATACAGCCTATTGAAATGGGCTTTACTGGAAGAGACTACTAAACTGTAAACATTACGAGGACAGAGTTTGCGTCTTATTGAAACTTATTCTGTCCCCAATCCCCTTTCTATGCGGGATAATTCAGAAAGCATTCAACTGAATTGTTGAATTCAGTAGTACTGAAGGTACTGTCTGTACATACAGTGGGTACTTAATACATATCTGTTGAATGAATGAGCAAATGAATCTTGGATCTTTTTACAGAGGAGGAAACTGAGGTTTAACATTCTTTCCCATTCTCCTGTGGGTTTTTTCCTCTTTCCCTTCATTCTACTTGCTCTTTCTTTTTGAAAAATATAACTACAGGAATGGACATTTCTGCTGTCTTAGAGATTTTGTAATCAAAATTATGATTCTTCATTCTTTCTTTTTCCTTTTAACATTTGATGTTGAGGTTTAGATCATAATATTTCAGGCCTGTTTCTCCCCCCTCACTTCTATTTCAGTCCTTCTTTCACTCTTTCCATGTGCTCATTTAGAAAGAAATCTTTTAATGTCTCTCTGTTGTTACTTTGTGGTTGTTGTCGTCCTTGGTTGCAGCGTCTGTTTATTTTTCCTGTATATCTGTTGTCTGGGGTGTTTGAAAAGCAAATATTGTTTTTCTAGTAATGTTTCAGATGCTCCCTTTTTCATTGAATATCTTTTCCCGATAATGGAAGGCTCAGATTTTCAGGGTAGGTCACCTTGGTTTGCATCTTAACTTCCTTTGCTCTTTGAAGCATGTTAATCCATTCCTTCCTGAAGTTTCTAGTGGGTGCAGAATAGTCTTGTGTTATTCAAATTTCCTGTCCTTTATATTTGAAGGTCTTTTTCCTAGTCGATTGCAGAATGTGTTGTTTGTCAGTGGTTAAATTTAACAACTCCAATATAGGTCTTGGAGTTTGTGATGTAGGGGCTGTTAATTTTTCTGGAGGCAGTCTGTGAATTCTTATAATCATCACTTTGTTTTTTGTGTCCAAAAATTCTTGGGAGTTTTCTCATGTTATTTCTTGCATTATGATATTCTGACTTCTTGGCTTGGTTTCTTCTGAAAGACCTATAATCCCTAAAGTCATCTCTACCCATCCTGTCTTCAAGATCAATATGTTTTTGCTTGTATGGAAATCATGCTTTCTTTTAATGTTATTGCTTTTTTGCTTTTCTTCTGAATTGTCCTTTACTAGGCACTTAATAAATGCTTGTTCCCTTCCCTTCTCCCACTTGCAGCCCTGGGTTGCATCTAGTTTGAATGTCAGAATTTTCAGAGTTTAACCTCAGTTTTGCTAATTACAACCTAATAAATGAGCAAGTCAGTTCTCTGTGGCCCCAGTTTGATTACGGTTAGCAGATTAGGGCTAGACTAAGTGACTCCTATATTTCCTTGGAACTTTAAGACCTATGATCCAGGACAAAACGGGAAGATACCTTCATAACTCATTCACATTTCTTCTGTGCTTTAAAAAGCACTTTCTTCCTATCAGTTCTATGAGGCAGACATACAAGGACTGTTCAATTCATTTTGTATGGGAGGAGAAGCAAGGGTTCCGAACTATGAGCTCACTGGTAAAGTGAATCACTAAGTGAAGCAACTTCCTCTCCCAATACAAATGGGCAACCACTTTGCCATATCTGGTCTGGGAGAGTTTCCTGGGGCTCCTGAGAGGCTGTGACTTGCCCAGGTCATATAGTATTTGTCAGAGGTGAGAGGTGAACTCAAGTCTTCCTATTCATCAGGCTGGCTCTCTGTTATGCCACGCTGCCTCAACTTACACATGAGGAAAGGGGAGATCAGAGGGGTTCAGACTTGTGCATGGTCATCATGGAGTAAGTAAGTAGCAGGGCCAGGATTTGAACCCAGGTCTTATGACCTAAGCTCTCTCCCTCTCACCATGCTTCTAGGTGTTTCCAAATTATCTGAAAGTTTGGCAAAATAGAAACAAAATATACAGATATTTCACTGAATTTTTGTGTGGCTATGATCAGACTGAGAAACCTGTCTAGTACTATAAAGATTCTTTCTAAATTGACCCACTGATTCCATCACTGAGAATACTGAAAGTCATTTAAAAAAATGTCTATTATTCAAAGATTTTTATAGCAACACTATATATAATTTCAAAAAGCTCAGGAACAACTAAATGTCCAGCAGTGGGGGATGGTTAAATAAATTATTATGCATTCATGTGATGGAATATCATAAAGAAATTAAGCCTGGTGAACATGAAGAACATGAAGACGTCAGGGAAAGGCCTTCATGAAATAAAGCAAAGCAAAAAAAAAAAAAAAGCAACAGCAGCAGAAAGTGTATCCAGCTAAGACAACATAGGAGCAAAGTGAATGGAAAGGAATAGACAACAAACCCAATGAGAAGTCACTGAAAAATTATTATAAGACATTGAAATTAAATTATTCAAATGTAAATAGCTACTGAGCAAGTTTACCTAGTTGTGATGATGCTCAGTGTCAAGGTTTTTAAAAAATACAAGTTATCCCTTCCACATTGCAGGGCTTAGGGGTGCAGTGCCCCCATAATCTGGAAAATCCACATAAAATTTTTTGGCCCTCCATTCATACCAGAGAAGAAATTGGCATTTTTTTCTTTTTCTTTCATGAGGTGTGTACAGTACCAAACTGTAAAATTTGGGTTGATATCACACAATGCTATACATATATTTTATTCATTTCTGAGTTTTTAAACTTTTTCTGTGTTGTCTGATGGCCTTCCATAAAACTCCCCCCCAAATTCCCACTTAATTTCTTATGCTGACCCATGCTGTATTGAAACCATGATGGGGAGCCACGATGTGGGAGGGATAACTTTTTTAAAAAGACTCTGCCTGGAAGGATTGCAGGTGGATTGGACCCCCAAAGTACTTGCTTGGATAGTAAGTGTCTCATCTCATGCCAAGCATGCCCCTCTAGACTTCTAATGGGTATTCAATGATACTATGGGGATCTTGGCTTTCTGAGACTCTCACACAAGGAACCTCCAGGTATTCAATTTATCTAACTGGGAAGGATGCCTGAGTGGAGGTGATCCTGCTCGAAACAAAAGGGAACAAGGCAGAGCCCAACAGGTGGGCAGGGGTAGGGGGAGTGGGTGAGGCATCCAGGGCCTGGGAAGCTAATCCCAACACTTCAGCTCATCTCTTCATTTTAATTCACAGGGAGTAATGAGGATACCTGGGAGAATGGAAGCCTGTGCTTAAACCCTCATCTCTTCTCTGACCAGCTGTGACTCCTACTTGTCATCTCCCCTGAGTCTGACCCAGTCCTGAGATTCAGTCTCCACTGTCACGAGAGATCTGACTCTTGGATTGGACTGAAGGATAAACCAGAATGGGAGGACATCAAGGACCAAGAGGACTCATGTTCTGACCTCCTGACCCACCCTTGATTTTGGACTTAAAAAAGCTGAACTGCCTATAGAAAGAAAAGATTCCTTCCTCCCCACAAAAAGACACCACTGTATCCTCAATTCAAATCAGAACCTGATGATTAAATTTTCTAAAACTAGTGAACCAAAACACTAAGAAATCTTCTGCACTGACAGTATTTCATTTGGTTGACGTTTTCTGAACACTCAGTTGACCCAGAAACAATCCACTTCATAGCTACAAACACAAACCCATCCAAGCCACAAGTGAGGGGGAAATTTCACAATCGAATAAACATTAGCAATTAGGATCAATAGATTTAGAGGTAGAAAAGACCTTGGCAGTCATCGAGTCCAATCCCATGATTTTGTAGATGAGGAAACTGACGCCCAGGCAGATTTGGCAGCTTGTTCAAACTCACAAAGGTTGTTGTTGTTTGTCTTTTGTTTTTAAAGAAACGGGGTGATGTCTTGACCCGTGAGTGAATTGGATTTAAGTGAGGCAGAGCTGCATGAAGTCATCAGCCTCACTCTCTCTCTCTTCCAGAGTCAGCGAAGTCCAGTGGTGAGACCACAGTCAAGATGACTGGCGGTGGCCTAGGCTGCAGGGAGTGACCTTGGTGTCTGACCAAGCTCTAAGTTCACAGTGCCTGCTTCAGCTGCCATCATGGCCATTGGAACAAACTGTTCTCATCTGCCCATTTGGGTGGGGTGGGGTGGGGTGGGGTGGGGGTGTGTGTGTGTGTGTGTGTGTGTGTGTGTGTGTGTGTGTGTGTGTGTGTGTGTGTTCAAGTCTTCACATGCCTGGGGTGGGCATCCCCTTCACTCACCGATGGGTTTGAGGCTTGTTGGTTTAGCCAATCTCCCAAGATGGTTTACTAGGGTATGGCTGCTCCTACTACTGCACAGCACTGCCTCTCTTTGAAGACCTGGATTCTACCATAACTTGCTAGGTGACCTTGGAGAGTCATTTTACTTCAGTTTCCTGACCTACACAACATGACTGGGATGGATGAGGGTAATTCTAGGGTCCCTTCCAACTTTGCCCTTTTGTGATCTTGTGATTCAGGACTAGGATCCTGTTGAACAATTCTCTAGATCTAGAACAATGCTCAGGGCCCTACAGTATGGAATAGCAGAAAGAAGAATGTATTTGGAGTCAATGACGTGGGTATAATTCCTAGCTCTGCTGCTTACCACATGTTTAACCTTAGGCAAGGCACTTCACCTCTTCAGTTTTCTCATCTATAAAATAAAGAAGTGGATTGAATGTGAGGATCCTTTCACCTCCAGATTTCTGATCCTAGTTGGTCCTGTCTACTCCGTCATGCATACTCCCAGTGGAATGACTATCTCCTTTACTCATGGACACCTGGCAAAGAAAATACATTTCACATCCCAACAGGAGGCATAGGACATTTGTTTTTAATTGGGCATTTCAAGCACCATCCTAGCTCATAATAGAAAGCAGAAAATACTTCCCTTCTTTGGGAAGTTGCAAAGATGGGAGAATAATAAATGAGGAGGACAGAGCAAATACATCTTTTCATGCTGCCTGGCTGCAGTTGATTTTCCAAAGAGCCAGAAATAAAATCGGACCTATGATGTTTATAAAGACGTGAAATAAACGAGATGATTAAACAAACCCAGAACACTACTCTCCTGCTAAAGGAATTAAAATGTTTTCTCATTTTTAAAAGATAGAGAAAGGGCCATAAGAGAATGTCTGAGGGTTAAGGAAACTGTTATGAAAATGAGATTTATATGCTATGAGCTGTTCACAGCTCTGTCCCTGGAGTGTGAAATTAGTGACTGAAGAAAGATTTCACAGGAACTTAATCTGAGCGTAAGGCTGCTGCAGAGGATTTGCAATTTGGGTCCCTCTGCCAAATCCTCCCTATTTGCAAGCTGCTGTAGTCATTCATGCAAAACAACAGATAATCAGGAGTGTCTCTGACTTTTTTACATTTATATTGAAGGAAGCCTCTTTGCTTCCTATGAGAGTGTAGCTAATGCTGTTTGAATGGACAGCTCTCATCTGTGCTCAACTCTGAGAGTCAGGAAACTTTAGGGAGACCAATTTTATCCCCTGCACATTGTTTCCTCCTTTTTTTTTTTTTTTACAAGGCCCTTAGAATTGAATACAATGTGTAGAAAACAAAAATGAACTTTGAAACTACACATAAAAATACTCCATAGTCAAAAGGGGAAAATTTGTTTAGATTCTGTATATGGTACAGTAGAATAAGCACCACACTGACTAGAAATTAGAAGACTGGAACATCCATTCCAGTCTCAGCTAATCCGTCATACTAAAGCCAGCTACTTTCCTTCTTTCAGTCTCTCTCATTTTTCTCACCTGTAAGATAAAAGAATTGGAGTAGAAATTCTCTGAATACTCCCTTCTATCTCTGACATTCTATGTTCTATAGCCCATGGTCCCTTCCCAGCTCTGGAATTCTTGGTGCTATGTTCTAAGATTCCTTCTGATGTTCTCTGTTCTAAAGTTCCTTCCTGTCCTGACGTTCTGGGATTTCATGATTTTCAAACTGCCCTAAGCTACCGTGGAAGTCAACATAACCTAAGCAAAAATAGAAGATGGGACATTGGACACACTTTCCTAATTCTCACATTTACAGAGCTGTGTCCATGAGACATGATGATAGGATGGAAAACAATATAATTATTATTCTACCTCAAAGTTTTATGCTGATGCTTCAGATATATAATATTGGGGGGAAATCCAGGAGAAGAGATAGCTTTAGGGACTTCTAATGAACTAGACTTAGATGTTACAAAAAGAGCTAATTTGATAGCTATGCAATAGTAATAGATAATTTCATAGAGTAATTTACACTCTATAAAACCTCTATGGGGTTACAAAGGACATTACACACGTTTTCGTTTAATCCTCATCATAATGCTGTGAGATAGGTAGTACAAACATTATTGTTCCTATTTCACAGAATAGCAAACTGAGGCTCAGAGATGGGGAGGTGACTTGCCCAAGGTTGCTCTAGGAAATGGCTGAGCTGGGACTCAAACATGAGTCTTCTAATTGCAAATTCAAGGCTCTTCCCACTATACCACATCTGCCTATCTTGATATAGTTCCTGCAAGGCCCCAATAGAGGATCACAGGATTATAGACTGAAAACTGTAAGGGACCTTAGAGACTTTTTAGTTCAAACCTCTCCTTTTAAAAATGAGAAAAATGAGGTCTAGAGAATCTAAGTGACTATGTTAATGCACATCCTGGGTAGTTGTTGTGTTCTTTTTCACATGGAATGGAAAAGTATTTATTGAGCACTTAGTATGTACAACACCCTGAGCTAAGGAAGCACTGGGGATACAGAGAGATGATGGAGACAGGCTTGCTCTCAAGGGTTCATGTTCTAACGGAGGAAAAAACACATAAAGGAGGCATCTGTTTACATTCAGTTCCTGACAGATGGAAAGGCCAGGTAGTACTTAGGCAGATGGCAAGGCCCTGTGGACACTGGGGAGCAACAGCAGAGGAGATGATCCCCTACCAAGAAGATGGTGGGTCCAAGAGTTAGAGTGAAGTGGAACGTTGGGATACCTCCCAGCAGAGGTAGGGATATGTGACCTACCATCCAGCTGCCAGTAAGTATCTAACACCTGGTGGAGACTCAGCAATAAGACATTGAGAGTTAGCTGGGGAAACAGAAGGCCTATGGTTTCCCTCAGTGGCAGCAGGTGATACTGGTCTGTGGGCTAAGGTGGGGTAGGGGGAAGCACCTAGCTCCCTACCGTGGAGGTATGTTGTTCAGTTGTTTCAGTTCTGTCCAACTCTTCATGACCCAATTTGGGATGTTCTTGGCAGAGGTACTGGAGTAGTTTACCATTTCTTTCTCCAGCCCATTTTACAGATGAACAAACTGAGGCAGACAGGGTTAAGGGTTAACTTTGCCCAGGGTCATACAGCTAGTAAGTGTAGCCTGGAGTTGGGAGGTGGTTAATCCCAGTCTCAGACTGCTCACTGAAGATTGCGTAATTTTTATTGATCAGAATTTTAAAATATTTTTGTCCCATAGAAACAAATGATACATGGTAGGCATGGGTATATTTACCAATTATGGCTTGCATGGAAGAAAATGTAAAGGATGAGCATGACCAGAAAGGGGACGCAAGGAGAGATAGAAGAGTCCAATTTTGTATATGCTAATTTTGAGGTGCCATGAAAGAAACTCGGCACTTTGAGAACTATGGGGACAAAAGGGAAGAAGAGCACTAGATATATAAATTTGAGAGACACATGCATAGAGATGATTATTGAGGCCATTTGAATAAGGCCAAATCACCAAAGAAGAGAGTGGAAAGAGATCAAATGGTAAACCTTTGAGGGATACCAACCCTTAACTGGATGGGAGGATAATAGCTAATAGCTAGCATTTATATAGTTTGGAAAGCACTTTACAAATATCACATTTGATCCTTGCAACAATCCTTGGAGATAGGTGCTATTATTATGTCCATTTTACAGATGAGGAAACTGAGACAGAGAGAGGATAAGTGACTTGCCCAGGGTTGAATAGATACTGGTGGGTAACAACATAGAAAAGGTTTGAGAGGTGAAGGATGGAAGATGATGAAGGTCATGATGAATGGCTTTAATATTCTTAGCACAATAGAGATAAGGTCATATTTTGAGGGAGGGAATAAAATATAATTAAGGGCTTGAAGAGAAGGTTTGGAACAGTTGCTAAAGGGAATATGATAGAGGTTCAAACAGATATGAATAAAATGATTACCAAGCAGTGATGAGGGCCTATTTGAGGTAAATAACCTAAATTTGTAGAGGATCAAGTCAGGATGGCTTTATAACTCCCTCCAATAGTGCTTGTCAGTTTAGGAGTAGGAGTGGAAAAGGTAGATGATGGGACAACCCAGGATAAGGGAATAATTAGAAGGATAGGAGAGAGTGAGAACAAGGATGTACACATGTCAAAGGTGGAGGATAGTACCATGTTGAAATGACTATTGGGTCAGATTGAAGGGAGGGAGATAAATGCAGAAAAGATATGATGAAATAGAATCAGGGGTGGGGAACCTGTCTGGGGAATCCAAACTCTAGTTTGACTGGATTCAGTCAAAGGGCCACACTTGAGGACCTAGAGGGCCACATGCGGCCTCAAAGCCACAGGTTCCCCACCCCTGATTCTATTCCATCATCTTTTTCATATCTTTTCATCATATTTCATGTCATTTCATCATCTATTCAATAGATGTTGATTCGATGGGTCAAGGAGTCAAAAGCCATGGCCAGTAGACCTACACTTCTCTCTCATTCCAAGGTCGCTTGTAGCCAGATTACAAAAGCAGAGGTAGCTCAGATTTGGGGGTGAGTGTTTTTCTTAAGATAACCCTTATAGTTCAGATTAGACTATTTACAGGGAAAAGACAAGAGGCCCAGATGACACTTCTTTCTGGTAGAGCTACTCAGCTTCGGCAAGTCTGGCTACCTGATTGATCTTCCCCATTTGTATTTTCATTCCTCTGTTCTGGCGTGTGTCTTCATGGAAAGTCTCCCTCTTTGGGCTGTACTGTAATCTGCCTGAGGTGAATTAGCAGCCTAACTACAGAGAAAACTAGGGGCTGGTTGATGATGCTTCTAACTCAGAAGGTCAATGATAGCTGTGCCTTTTATAGTACTTTCTGAGACCCTGTATTTTCTGAGGCGGATTTCTGTCAGAGGCGATAGTGCTCTGGCATTCCAAGATCACAGGATAAAGAACTAGATGGTAGTAAGCTTGTTAAATCTACAAGGTAGGAGGAATCGCTAGCGTGTCAGGGAACAGAATCATGCTAATCTCAACAGGCTAGAACACTAGGTCAGACAGCAAAAGGAAACTTGAGGGGGATAGGGGGAAAGAGTTACCCTTGGCTTGAAAATTACACTCACAAACGCAATATGGAGAAAGCATGGCTAAGTAGCAACTCATCTGCCAAAGATCTGGGGGTGTGAATGGGATACAACCTAAATGTAAATAAATAAATAAAAAATATGACAGCCCCAATGTTAATGCTGTCTTAGGCTATGTTAAGAAAGAGATCTAAGACTGGGGAGGTAATAGTACTACTGTACTTGGCCCTGGTTAGATCACATCTGTAATCTGTAAATATGCTGGACCCTGTATTTTAGAAGAATACCAGTAAGCTACACAGAGCATATAGAGAAACCAAGGTGGTAGGAAGGCCTCAACATTAAGCCTTAAAAAGATCTGTTGAATTGAGGATATTAGTTTGGTCTTTGGGAGTCCTCGGGGAGGACAAGATAGCTGTCTTCCAGAACTGAAAATGTTGTCACAAGGAAGAGGGATTTGGCTTATTAGGCTGGCCTTTAGAAGGCAGGGACAGGAGTTGTGGAGGAAGATTCAGTTTTGACAAAAGGAAAATTTTGCAAGCAATCAGAGCTAACCCAGTTCTCTGGAATAGTCTTTCTTAACTAGCTTTCAAATTGTGTTCTACTCTCTCCCTCCCTCTCCTCAAGGAAAAGCCAGACGACCTCAACACTTCTGGCAAGGTTGGCCTTTATTCTGAGTAGAATGGGGAGGAGGGCTGTCCCTGATGGAGCAATTCCATTAATGAAAGAAGGGAGTCTCTTGTTGGGGGCACTATCACCAATTTGAAGGTGCCTATGTACCAAAATGTATTTAGCTGCACTTTTTATAGTACCAAAGAACTAGAAAGAAAGACGCCTCCAAATTAGGGAAAGATAAACCAGTTGTGGTACATGAATGTAATGGGTTATTACTATTCTATTCTACGAGAAATAATGAATGTAGAAAAGTATGGGGAGATGTGTATGAACCGATTAAAAAAAGGCGTAAGCAGAACCAGGAAAAAAGATACTATGACTACCACAATGTAAATGAAAAGAACCAGGGTCAGTTCAAATGTCACCTTCTACAGGAGGCCTTTCCTAGACTTCCCAGCAACTAGTGCCTTCCTCTTTAAGATGACTATCTATTGGGACAGCTAGGTGGTGCAGTGGATAGAGCACCAGCCTTGAAGTCAGGATGGACCTGAGCTCAAATCTGGCCTCTGACACTTGACACTTACTACCTGTGTGACCCTGGGCAAGTCACTTAACCCCATTGCCTAGCCAAAAATAAAAAATGACCATCTATCTACTCTGTCTATATTTTGGGTGTACCTAATTATTTATATGTTGTCTCCTCTCCCTTCCCCCACCCTCACAATAAAGTGTGAGGTCCATGAGAGCAGAGACTGTGCTTAGCACAGTTCCTGACACATAGCAGTTAATACATGTTTACTAACTGATTGACCGAAACTGCAGTGAAATGCTAATGACCAAGCAGATCAAAGTTCCCCAGCCACTAGGACGGAGCTGCATCACAAATGGGCCGTGGCCACCCTCATGATGACAGAGGTTTTGAGGGAATATCACTGGGGGAATTGAGTCAAGGCTTGGCTGTCTCATGTCAGAGACACCGTAGAAGGTATCTATCACCCAAATCCTTTGTTCATGTGACTTTCTATCAGAACCTCCGCCTTCCTGTGAGATAGATTTGGCTGCAATGAATGTTGCTGGTTATTTGCATGAAAGATTTAAAAACGAATAACTCTAGCATGGACTCCTCTCTCAATTCTGTATATTAAAAAGGAAAAAAAAATCCTCTTGGGTACTTCAATATTCCCTGGTACATTTTACTGCCTCACATTTCTCAAAAGTGGGACTCTCAAGCTTTATGACAAATAGATTAAAATTTGGTCTGACTTGGTTTTCAATTCTCTTAGGCACATGGAGTACGGTCATTTCAGTCTACAGCTGCCTTTCATGAGACACACGAGCTTAAAGGAAGGTCCAGGTCCTCTCCAAGGCATAATGTTTATAGCTAATGTGTTATCTGTCCCAGATAACTTAATTAAGAGGAAAGGTTTCATTTTTCTAATAAAGGCAAACTTTTTTAATGGAAAGCTCAGACTAGAGAGCTGTTATTTGGGATGTCAGAAGAATGGGCTTTCTGCTCAGACAGCGACTCCCTGGTCACGTCTTGAACCTTCTGCTGGGTGGCTTAGTCTGGTGTACTTAGTAGCACTTAGAACATGGGGCAGGGATTTAGGAGACCTGGGTCAGAGTCCCAGCTCTACTATTAACTCACTGTGCGATTCTGGACAAATAATCTATTGAGTCCAAGCCTCAGTGCTCTCCTCTATAAAATGAAGGGGTTAGACTAAATTCTTTCCTAGTTCCGATAGTCTGTTTGAAGGTCCCTTTCAGATATAACAGTCTAGGTTTTGTGCTTCCTTTCACTATTAACATCCTATGTTTCCAGGTCCTTTCCTGCACTGATATTTTATCATTATAGAAAATTATGACTAGATGGCATATTTTTAAACCAATGCCAAAAATGAATTAGGTACACCTAGGGTTTTGATTACATTTACATTACTATATATAAATATTACATTTTTAGGTTTAGAGATGGAAGGGAACGTGGAAGCCATCTAGTCTAACATCCTCATTTTACAGATAAGAAACAGAGGCAGAGAGAGATTAAGAGATCTGACCTTCATCATACAGGGGGATTTGAACCCAGATGTCTTTCTGATCCCAAATGTAGTCCCAATCCATTATGCCATCCTGTCTTCAAGGTGACCACCAAAACCTCTATAAATGTCAAGATGTTCCAATTGCATACAACTTGCAAATACAAATAATGCATCTTGCTTTAGGCAGTAGGAGTATGCCCCCAAAATTGTGTATAAATAACATTTTTAAATAAATTGAATTGCATTTTAGATGTATTAGGAGAGCTTCCATTTAAAGGATTCCTGTAGTGCATCCTTTGTAAAGCCCCTTAATTTATCTATTTTGTAAGTTTGGAATTTTGTACAAAGAATTTTCTTAAAGCAGAGCCTGTTGGTAGAGTAAAGGCTATTTATTCCTTATTGAATTCACTAGGGACTATGGTGCCCATTAAGGTGACAACACTTTTCCCCAAAGCATCAGAAAGCGGTGGAAAAACAGAAGCTATTCACTTCTTAAGTTGCTTTTGTTCCTTTTGGGGAATAACTGTGTGGGAGCTCCTCCTTTGATCCTGCTACATGACAAAAGTAAGAACCAAAACAGTATTAATTATTATTAGCAATTATCAAGATGGTGATGCTGGGCATTATGTAGTATTTCCTTTCAGCTTTGCAAAGCACATTATGTACATTTTCTCATTTAAGTCTCACCACAAACCTGTAAGGTGGGCATTATAAGTATTAACCCCATTGTGCCGAAAAGGAAACCGAGCTTCTCTAGGCATAGACCAAAATCTTACACCATATACCAAAATAAAATCAAAATGGGTTCATGATTTAGATATAAAGGCTGATACTGTAAAGCAAACTGGGAGAGCAAGGAATAGTTTGCCTATCAGATCTATGGAGAACAGAAGAACTCATGACCAAACACAAGGGATAGAGAACATTACAAAAATCAAAATGGATAATTTTGATTACATTAAATTGAAAAGTTTTTGCACAAACAAAACCAATGCAACTAAAATTAGAAGGAAGGTAGGAAATTGGGAAAGAATTTTTACAACCAGTCTCTCTGATAAGGGCCTCATTTCTAAAATATGTAGAGAATTAAGTCAAATTTATAAGAAGACAAGTCACTCCCCAATTGATAAATGGTCAAAGGATTTGAACAGACAGTTCTCAGATGAAGAAATTAAAACCATCTATAGTCATATGAAAAAATGCTCTAAATCACTATTGATTAGAGAAATGCAAATTAAAACAACTCTGAGATACCATATCACACTTACCAGATTGGCCAACATGACAAAACAGGAAAATGATAAATGTTGGAGAAGATATGGGGAAATTGGAACACTAATGCATTGTTGGTGGAGTTGTGAAATGATTCAACCATTTTGGAGAGCAATTTGGAACTATGCCCAAAGGGCTATCAAAATGTGCATACCCTTTGACCAGCAATAGCACTTCTAGGGCTATATCCCTGACAGATCATACAAATGGGAAAAGGACCCACATGTACAAAAATACTCATAGCAGCTCTTTTTGTGGTGGCAAAGAATTGGAAATTGAGAGGATGCCCATCAATTGGGGAATGGCTGAACAAGTTGTGGTATATGAATGTAATGGAATACTACTGTGCTATAAGAAATGATGAGCAGGTAGACTTCAGAAAAACCTGGAAAGACTTGTATGGACTGATGTTGAGTGAAGTGAGCAGAACCAGGAGAACATTGTGCATAGTAACAGCCATGCTGTGTGATGACTAACGTTGATAGACTTAGCCCTTCCCAGCAATACAAGGATCTAAGATATCTCCAGAGGCCTCATGATGGAAAATGCTACCCACATCCAAAGAAAGAACTATGAAAGTTGAATTGCTATTTTTTTCTCTTCTGTTGAGTTTTGTTTCCTCTTTCTGATGGTTCCTCCTATTGGTTTTAATTTTTACTTACAACATCACTAATGTGAAAATATGTTTAATAGGAATGTAAATGTATAGCCTATATCAGATTGCGCTCAGTCTTGGGGAGGGTGGGGGGGAGGAAGGGGGAGAAAAATTTTAAACTCAAAAGCATATGGAAGTGATTATTGATAAATCAAAATAAATTAATAAAAAAAATAAATTTAAAAAAAGAAAAAACCTGAGTTTCAGAGAGGTTATTTGAATTCTCATGGTCACAGAGTTGGTACATACCAGATCTTTCTGGCATAGTGGTATAATGTAATAATAGCTAACGATGATAATGACGGGGGTGGTGGTGCATTAGGCAGCTTGGTGGCACAGTGGATAGAGTACTGCACCTGAAGTTAGGAAGATTCATCTGAGTTCACATCCCACCTCACATACTTACTAGCTGTGTGAAGCTGGACATGTCACTTCAGCTCTATTTGCCTTAATCCATTGGAGGGGCAAATGGCACACAATCATCGCCAAGAAAACCCTATGGATACTATTAGCTCTGGTCTACAGGGTCATGAAGAAATTGGATAGGACTGAACAACATGTGGTACTTTATACAAATATGATTTCATTTTATCCTCACAACAGTCCTGGTGCCATTATCTCCATTTTGTTAATGAGGAAATTGAAACTGAGGGAGGTTGAGTGACTTGCCCAGGATCACACAGCTTGTAAGTATCTGAGGCTAGATTTGAACTCAGGTCTTCCAGACTCTCTCCATTGTTCTACCTAGCTGCCTGATAGATAGTGTGGCAGTCAAAAATGATACTTCAGACTTGGGCTGCATTTTGAAAGGCATAGTTTCTAAAAATAAAAATGGTGATCGTCCCTCTGTACTCTGCCCTGGTCGAACAACACCTGGAGTAGTGTGTTCAGATCTGGGTGCCAAGGTTTAAGAAGTATGGTGCTAAGCTAGAGAGCATCTAGAAGAAGGCAGCATGGTAATGAATCTCGACTAAGGATGCTGAGATTGGAGAAAAGAAAACTCAGAGGACTACAATAATTATCTTCAAGTGTCTGAAGTGCTTTTATTTGAAAGAGCCATTAGATTTGTTCTGTTTGGCTCTAAAGGACAAACCAAGGAGCCATGGAATAGAAGTTATAAAAAGGTAAATTTAGGCTTGAGGTCAGGAAAACCTTCCTACCAGAACTATGCAGAGGTAGAGGGCTGCCTGGGGAGATGGAGAGTTCCTTCTCATTAGAGTCTTTGAGGAAGATGACATATGACCACGTTAGTATGTTACAGCAGGGGTTCCTTTCATGTATTAGAGTGTTAGCTCCTTGAGGGCAGGGATTCTTTTTTGCCTCTTACTGCATCCCCAATGCTTAGCACAGTGCCTAGCATATAGTAGGCATCTGATAAATGCTTTTTGATTAATTGGTGTGTGAGTTAAGCTAGATAGCTCCTTCCAACTCTCACATGCTGTGATTCATTCACTCCAAATCCCTTTTAATTTCTCCAAAATCACTTTTGATTTTTCCCTCACCTTGCCTCTTGACAGATAGCCTGGGTGCTGCATAGGAGCCCTGTGGGTTGAGATCAGTGGTACACACCCAGATGAGTACAAAACATACACAAAGTAAATACAAAATGGTCTGGGGTGGGTAGAGCCTTAACAGCTGGGGAGTCTGGGATAAGGCTCATCTAGGAGGTGGCAACTCGGGCTGAGCCTTGAAGGGAGGAGTTCTAACAGGAAGAGAGGAAGAGAGAGAGCATTGGAAGAGACCAACCTTTGCCCTAGAACTAAGAAAGGGGGTGTCTCTTGAAAACTGTTTGATGTAGAGCACACAGAAGTTCATCATTTTTGCAGTTTGCCATTTTCTTATCAGGAGATGTCTTCATGCAATTAAAATTACATATTATGCCTCAATTTGCATAATCATGCAAATTTGGTGACCTCCCACTGCAGGAATAATTAGTGCCTGTGCTGTGTATGACATTCTAAACTCATAAATACAAGTCCTTTTTTCAGACTTACTTTGCCAAAATGTTGGAAAAAATTCTGTCTACCCTTCTATTTCTCTGGCACTGATTTGCTATGATTCCCGTAACATATACCTAGATTCCACTAATTTGCTACAATTCCTGAAATATGTACCTAGATTGCACCTATCCGCCCCTACCCCCACCCCCCAAATACTTCAGGAAACCTATTCTAATTGTAAAGCTGTCACTTTTCAGCTAAGGCTACTTCAGGGAGGCCCTTCCCCAGAGTAAGTCCCAATTTCCTCACTTGTAAAAGAGGAAAAAAAAGGTTTATAGACTTGGAAGGGACTTAGAGGTCATCTTGTCGAGACACCTCATTTTACAGATGGCCCCAGTGCAGTTCAGTGCCTCATTTAGTACCTCAGTAATAGGTTAAGAAACGCTTGATTGTCTGCCTAAGGTCACACAGGTAGTAAATAAAAAAGCTGGGATCTGAACCTAAGTCCGATCTGCCATATTATTGTTGCTGTTGTTCATCATGTCCAACTCTTTGCGACCCCATTTGGGGTTTTCCTGGCAAAGATACTGGAGTGGTTTGCCATTTCCTTCTCCAGCTCATTTTACAGAGGAGGAAACTGAGGCAAAGAGGGGTAAGTGACTTGCCCAGGGTCACATAGCTAGTGAGTGTCTGAGGATTTGAACTCATGAGAATGAGTACCGTCCTACCTACTTCACGTGGCTGAAGAGGAGAGCAAATGAGTTAATGGTCTGAGTGAAGTACAAAGTATGACAAAAGTGGGAAGGATTGTTACTGGTAATAAAATGGTCATTTTGGGCCCAAGGACTTTGATGTCTGCTCTGTCACATCTGTTGTCATATTTAGTCACTTGTGGGAATAAACGAGCCACATGTCATCTTCCTCACAAGCATCTGTTATTGAAACACACAAGATCTTCATTGTCCTTGCAAAAGCTGGCATTTCAGAGAGGAAAACTTGCTGGTAACGGTGAGTCAGTCCGGCTTCCTTGCCCAGACTTTCCATTGGCACGACTTGAAACAGAGAGCAGAGTGCTCAGGGGAATGGTAACAGGATTGGCTCTGGAGAAGGCTAATGTCTTGATTCTGTGGAACTGTATGATGGTACTGTTCTTCCATTTTTTGGGGGAAAAGGGAGCTCAGTTCCCTAGATGCCTGACTGTGAATAACTTTGAGAAGTGGTCTGAACTTCATCCAAGGAAACTTTATTTCATGGATCCAGAAGCAAAATGTAAACTAGAAGAGCCTTTAGAACACAGGACTAGAGATGTAGAAGGACCATCAGAATATGGAATATCAGAGCTGGAAAGGCTACTAGGAGATAGAATGTCAGAGCTGAAAGGGTACTTAGAACGTAGAATGTTAGAGGTAGAAGGAACCTTAAAACATATAATGCAAAACTGAAAACATAGAATATTAAAAAGTAGGAGGAAATTTAGAATATAGATTGTCAAAAGCTGGAAAGGACCTTAGAATATATGATATCAGAGCTGAAGTGGCCTTAGAATGTAGAACATCAAAGCTAGAAAAGACCCGAGGACATAGAATGTCAGAGCTGGAAGGGACCTTGGAACATAGAGCATGACTTATCAAAACTGATTCAACTGATGTCAAAGCCAATACAAGGCCCTTCCCAATTCCCTTGGTGGTGCTTTGTATAGATTCTATATTTGCATATCTGTCTCCATGCTGTTTCTCTTCAATACAAAATCCTCAAAAACAGAGATTATTTTATTTTTGTCTCTGTACCCCCAACACTGGGCAACTATGTGATGCAGTGGATAGAATGCTGGGCCTGGAATCAGAAAGACCAAAGTCTTTGGCCTCAGACAGCCACTAGCTGTGCGACTTCGGGCAAGTCATTTAACCCTATGTGTCTCGGTTTCCTCATCTGTAAAACGAGCTGAAGAAGGAAATGGCAAACCACTCCAGTATCTTGGCCAAGAAAGCCTCAAATAGGGATACTACCTTCCTTAGCTCTAGGGCAAAGGTTGTTCTCTTCTAATGCTTTCTCTCCTCCTCTCTGCCTTTTAGAACCTCTACCTCCCTTCAAGGCTCAGCTCAAGTATCCCTCCTAGATGAGATTTATTCCAAACACACCAGCTGTTGATTCTCTACCCACCCCAAACCATTTTGTATTTACTTTGTATATGTTTTGGACTTCTCTGGGTGCAGTGCTCTGATCTCAATCCACAGTAGAATATAAACTCCTTGAGGGCAGGAATTATTTCTGGTCTTTTTGTTTGTTTGTTTGTTTTTATCCCCTGCCTAGCAGAGTGCCTAGCAAATGGTAGAAGCTGAATAAATGCTTTAAAAATTGAATTCTAAGGCCATTTTCCATTATATTAAGAGTAGAATAGCTGAGTAAGGCCCTGGTACTCTCATGGGTACCTGATTTCAGAACTGAAAATATAAATCTAAAAGTACCTCATGCTTTAATTTTTACTGATACTTTAAGGTACATGATGTAACAGCCCTCTCCAAAGCTTTATAACTATGTTTTATACGTGACCACCCCCTCAGTACTCATTAGAAGCCAAACGTTTTCCAAAGACCAGGAGCTATTTTCATATAGCAAGGTTATGATCTCCATTTTCCCTATGTGACACATTCCCCCGCAAAACTCAAATTTCCAAATTTCCATATATCTTATCTCTAAAGTTTATGTTACAGGTAGGTCGCACTTAGTAGGCACTTAATAAATGGAGGTTGAGTTGAACTGAATTGAAATCCATCTCTGCCACTTACTAACTGAATCCTTGGGCAGGTACTTTTTCCTCTCAGTTTCTTCCACTTTAAAATGACTATAATAATATAGGAAGTTGCCATGAAGAAATACTTTGCAAAAGCTTAAAGGGCTGTAGAAATATGAGTTATTATTATTACTGTTATTATTGAATTGAGTCAAAGTCACGATATTTTGATTCTTGGACCATGACAATCACAACCCAAGGAGAGAAAGGGTGCCCTCAGACATTTATGTTAAAGGGAATTACATCCTGTGTAATTGCAATCTTCTCAGTCACAGTTGGGGCTTTTTAAATACCAGAAATGCTTTGAGAAAAAAGAAGGGAAAAGACCCAAGGAGACCACCACCATGCTTGAAATCCTGTTAAACTGCAAACAATACCAAAGCTAACAGACCCTGACCGAATAAGCCCATGAAGAAAAAGGCATGAAACTTTGCTGGGGAATCCCCGTGGCGGCCTTTATGAATGGGGTTTCTGGCGTCTAGATGATGGCAGACAGAGGACACCCCTCTTTTCCTGGCTATTCTAGGCTTTGGAACTTGGAAAGGGATTGACTTTCCAAGATCTTTGAACTTCTGGTTCATCCACAGGCTCTCCAAAACCAATGACTTAACATTTTTATAACTCTGAGACCACAGCATACCATGAGCAAGAAGACAGGGACAGAGACTTAATAATAGTTATTTTCACAGTGTTTCTCTCACTAAAACCCTGTGAGGTAGGTAGTTTAAGACTTAATATTCCCATTTTTATAAATGAAGAGACTGAGGCCCTGAGTATAGTACTGGGGAGAACAGTACTAGTACTTACTACAATATGTCAGAGAATTTAAAAGATAACTGAAAATATTCAGTGATGTGCCACTTAATATTCAAATCACAACATCTGGGTGTTTGCCATTTGAACCATGGGTAGGAAAAAAAGGAAAATTAAGATGTTTGTTGGGAGGAAGGTGAGTGAGTAGGAGATAGTCTTCTTTCTAGAAGCATTAGTCTTTAAACTCTGAGCAAATTTCTACTATAAAATACAATTTTTGCCAATAAGTTTTTTCTTTTCTTTTTTGGGTACCTGACACATATATGAGTGCCTCAGGCTAAGTTGTGAAACTTAAGTTTAATTTAAATTTACTCTAATTAAATATAACCTTCATTATATATAACTTGAATATTAAAGGTCATGCTATAAAAAAATTAGAAGAGAACTAAATTAGGTACCTTTCACAGCTTTGACTAGAGGGAAATTCTTAACTGAAAGAGAGAGGCAATCACAAAAATAAAACAGATAATTTCAATAATGTGAATTTGAAAAGCATATGAAAAAACAAAATCAATGCACCAGGTTGAGAAGGAAAGCCTTACATCTCAAAGATTTCTGATGAGTGTCTAATATCAATGATGCTAGGGAACAAACACAAATATGTAAGCCCAAGAGCCATTCCACCAATGGATAAGTAGTCATAAGGCAGTAGTATACAGTTCTCAAATGAAGAATTATAAGTTATTAACAATCATATGAAAACTGTTCCAAAACACCAATAATAATAATCAGGACAACTCTGAAGCTTCACATCTCGCCCAACAAATTAGCAAAGAGGATGAAAGGTGGGAATAGTCATCCTTACAGGAGTTGTAGAAAGATAGGTAAACTAATACACTGTTAGTGATTGGCTTAGTCCAACAATTCTGGAAAGCAATTTGCTTTTTAAAAAAAGGGGGGGGAACAAAATGTCTTTACCTTCAACCCAGAAATGCCACTACTAGGTATGTGGTATATATGCTAAGGAGGTCAAAGATAGAAGGAAAGATCCCATATACACCAAAATATTTAGATTTCAACATTCATTTTTTATAAGATTTTGAGTTCCAATTTTTTGTTCTCCCTGTCTACCTTCCAGCCCCTCTCCCCAAGATGGCAAGCAATCTGATATAGGTTATGCATGTGCAATCATGTAAACATATTTCTGTATTAGTCGTGGTTTGTGGAAGAAGAAACAGAACAAAAGGAAAACGCCATGAAAAACAAAAAACAAACAAAAAAAGTGAAAATATTATGCTTTGATCTTCATTCAGACTCCATAGTTCTTTCTCTGGATGTGGATAGCATTTTCCATCATGAGTCTTTTGGAATTGTCTCACCAAAATATTTAGAAAAATCTCTTTTATGGTAGTCAAGAACTGGATGGAAAACAGGTGCCCATCAGTTTGTGAGTGACTAAACAAATTGTGGTACATGAATAGAATGGAATATTATGACACTATAGAAAATGAATCAAATGAAGAATAAGGAGAAATGTAGGAAGGGTTGTATAAACTGATACAAAATAAACTGAGCAAAGCCAGAAAACCAAACAACAATGTAAATATAGATTTTAAAACAAAACCCTATATGCTGCCTCATTATAACAATCCCACCTGACTCCAAAAAAGAGATGAAAAAAGGCACTTTTCCCCTTCCTTCTTGGCAGAGGTGGTGTGTATGGAGGGAACTCTGGATGAGGAAGATTGTATTTGCTGCTAAATTCAGTTAACGTGTAGGTTAGTTTGGCTAAATTGGTGTTTTTTTAAACATCTTTCTTTTTTCCCCTTTTGTTACTGGGGATGGCTCTGTGGAGAAGGGGGAAAGAGGAGATTTGGAATTGAAGGTGATGTAAATTTTTTTAAAATAACAACAAAACTTTTGAAATAATCACCATGAAAATTTTCTTCTGTTACTCCATCATGGCATGGAGGTAACCCTGATTCTCCAAGGCTACAGTAGTGGAATACAAGCTCTGCTTAGACTAGAAAAAAATTAGAAAGACTGAGCATGGGCCTCACACCAGACTGCAGATCTATCATTTAGTGATTAGCCAAGTTTAGTGTGGGGGAATCACATACACAAATATAACAGCAGGTAGAATGAGAAAAGTACTTAGAGGAGATCGAACTTGGAGGTATGAAAGCATGGGAAGGGAGGGAGGGATCTCTTCTAGCTAAGGGGAGGAGAGAAGGATTCATGGAAGAGGCTGAATCTGGGGAAATCTTGAAAGAAGAGAAGGATTTCAATAGATAGAGACAAAGAGGAGGCTCTTCCTGCTCTGATGAGTACCACATTCCTCAGGGTACGGTGATAGTTACTCCAGAATTACAGCATCGGCCTGAGGTTGACCTCTCCCACCTCTATAACTTCAAAAAAATTAAATATTCTTTGAGTTGCTAGAGTCAAACTCTCTCTCCCCCAGAGCTGAACAGTCTACATGACTTACGGTGTCAGTGAAGGGCAAAGTCCAGGTTATTCCTCCTCATTATGGCTGTTTTGCCTGCTTGTTCTCCGAGTCCCACAGTTTCCAGGTTAAATCAGGAGTTCCTCGAGCTACTCCAGGAAGTCCTCCATTGCTCAGCTGCTGCTGGTTCTCACTCTGAAGCTCCCAGATTGGCCCCTAGAATTCAGTGTAGTCTGGGAACTCTTTGCCCCTCTGATAATATCTCTTAGCTGCACCTGGCCTCCACCACCACCACCCATTTCCCTTCCTCTGGAAAGTGCTAGAGTTCTTACACTGGGAAAGCCAGAGTCAGTACACCTTTGGGCTAGTTAACACTCTACCAGGTCTTTTCGTGGTGGGGCCCAGAGCCTTTCCTAGCCAGTGCACAGATGGACCCCCTCAAGATACTCTGTCTATCTGCTGATTTTTTGTCCCTCTTAGCAGACAGTCCCTATGTTCATCCTAGCTTAATTAAAGCAACTAAATCCCATTTACTTCTCCACCTCAGAGAGCAGGACAGTCATTTCTTCCACACCTCGGGGTGTAGGCAGCCAGTGTGCCTGCCACATGGCTAGCACCTCTTGCTAAGTCATATTGAGGCCAGGGAAAAAATACATCCCCTTCTTAAACTTAAATTGCCTTTCCAATTCCTGTTAGCACCAGCTTCCCCCCACCTTCCCTACAGACCTCCCAAGACTAGCAGTGCCAGGCCAGGCAGCATGTCCAGGTGATATAGACAATGGTTTTGTCCTCGATGATGTGTCAGTTAATTTGTTGTATTCTCAGGGACATTTTGGGTTCTGAATTGAAAGTAAGGGAAGTTTTTGTCTGTTCATTTATGAAGGGTAGCAAGCTTCTAGAATATAATGATGACTACCTGGTCATGAATTTTTACAATATATATATGGTAATGTGGAAGAAAATCCTGTACTTTGAACTTTAGGTACAAGATTGTCAGAAGTATTTTTAAAAATTCATTTTATATTATCCTAATCTAAGCATTTCCGCTTCAAGAGAGAGCCAGAGATGGACAGAAGTCACCCTATGACTCTGAAAATCTGTACTCAGAGATTTGCTATTTCAGAGTTACAGTCCTCAGGGGAAAATTCAGTTAACATTTTGCTTCACCAAATAGAACAACAGTCATATAACTTTTAGCCACATCCCTGGAGAATAATTTTCCTAAAACCTTTCAATTCTACTTCGACCATTTGCCCTTTAAAGATTCTCCTTTCCAGCTGGTTTGAAAGTAAACCCAATCTGTGTCTCTTTCACAACATGATGAATATGGTAATATGTATTGCAAGATTAAACATGTATAACCTGTATTAAATTGTTCACTCTTTTAGGGAGGGTGGAAGGGAGGGAGAAAATTTGGAATTCAAAATTTTTAAAAAATGAATTTTAGATTATATGTAATTGGGGGAAATTTTTTTTTTAAAAGGAAGTAAAACCAAGAGAATCTTCAATAGCTAAGGTCATCAAAGAGATTTCTTCCTTTTGTTCATAATCCTAATCCTTTCAGAGCATGGGGAAAGAGGGTCTAACATTCAGGTGGATTAATCAAGGGCCCCTTACTCCTGGCAGATCATCTCCCTAATTTCTTAATAGTCTTTCCTGGATTGATATTGAAAGAGGGGAGCAGACCTTGCTTCAGTCTTCCTACATCTTCTACCCTGCAGACTCTGTGATCCAGTACTGCTGACCTCCTGGCTGGTGCTTTCACCTGCTGCCCCGCCACCGCCCCCCCCCCCCCCCAGCACAGGATGCCTTCCCTTTTCATTTCTATCTCCTGGCTTCCCTGGCTTCCTTCAAATTCCAGATCAAATGTTACCTTCTGCAGAAACCTTTTCCAATTCCCCTTAATTCTAGTGTCTTCCCTCTGTTAATTATGTGCAATTTATCCTTCTCTCCCTCATTAGACTGTGAGCTCCTTGTCAGCAGAGGCTGTCTTTTACCTTTCTCTGTACCTCCAGCATTTAGCTCAGTGCCTGGCATATAGTAGGTGTTCGGTAAATATTAGCTGACTAAATGACAGTTAAAGAAAGACTGAGACACAACAGTCAATGACTATACTAATCTACTATTTGATAAATCCAAAGACTCCAGCTTCTGGGATAAGAAATCACTATTTAACAAAAACTGCCAGGAAAACTGGAAAAACGTATGGCAGAAACTGGGCATAGACCAACATCTTACACCCTATACCAAGATAAAGTCAAAATGGGTACAGGATTTCAATATAAAGACTAATACTATGAACAAACTAGAAGAGCAAGGAATAGTTTACCTTTCAGATCTACAGAGATGGGAAGAATTTATGACCAAACAAGAGATAGAGAGCATTACGAAATGCAAAATGAATAATTTTGATTACATTAAATTGAAAAGTTTTTGTACAAACAAAGCCAATGCATCCAAGATTAGGAGGGAAGCAGAAAATTGGAAAAGAATCTTTACAACCAGTATCTCTGACAAAGGCCTCATTTGTAAAATAAATAGAGAACTGAGTCAGATTTATAAGAACACAAGTCATTCCTCAATTGAGAAATGGTCAAAGGATATGAACAGGCAGTTTTCAGAGGAAGAAACTAAAGCTATCTATAGTCTATGAAAAAATGTTCTCAATCACTATTGATTAGAGAAATGCAAATCAAAACGACTCTGAGGTAACATATCACACCTATCAGATTGACTAACATGACAAAACAGGACAATGATAAATATTGGAGGTGTGGGAAAAATGGAACACTATTGCATTGTTGGTGGAGTTGTGAAATGATTCAACCATTTTGGAGAGCAATTTGGAACTGTGCCCAAAGGGCTATAAAATTGTATATCTTTGACCCAATAATACCACTTCTAGGGTTATAACCCAAAGAGATCATAAAAATAGGAAAAGGACCCACATGTACAAAAATATTTATAGCAGCTCTTTTTGTAGTGGCAAAGAATTGGAAATTGAGAGGATGCCCATCAATTGGGGAATGGCTGAACAAGTTGTGGTATATGAATGTAATGGAATACTATTGTGCTATAAGAAATGATGAGCAGGCAGACTTAAAAAAAAAACCTGGAAAGACTTACATGAACTGATGTAGAGTGAAATGAGCAGAACCAGGAGAACATTGTACACAGTAACAACCACATTGTGTGATGATTGTCTTTGATAGATTTGGCTCTTCACAGCAATGCAACAATCTAAGACAATTCCAAGAGACTCATGATGGAAAATGCTATCCACATCCAGAGAAAGAACTATGGAGTTTGAATGCAGATGGCAGCATGTTATTTGTTCTCCTTTTCCTCTGTTGTTTTGTTTTATTGCTTCATTCTTAGGGTTCCTCCCATTAGTTCTAGTTGTTCTTTGCATCGTGACTAATGGGAAAATATGCTTAATATGAATGTATGCGTAGCCTATATCAGATTGCATGCTGTCTTGGTGGGGGAGAGGGCTTGAGAAGGGGAGAAAATTTAAAACTCAAAATCTTAAGGAAATGAATGTTGAAAACTTAAAATAATTTAACTAATTATCAAGGAAAAAAATGAAGGGATATTTCAAAAGCCCAGTGAAGAAAAAAAAAAGAAGATGAAAAAGAAAAAGAAAAAAGAAAAAAAAGACAAGACTGAGATTTCTTAGGACAAATGCTTCAGACTAAAGCAATTTTAAACTGCTTTTTAGTATTTCTGAAAGTCAGAACAGGGGAGGGATACTAACCTCCACAGTGGGTATGAATTTTTGCAACCTGCAGTTCTATTTTGCAATCTCCACCATTTCTTTGCACATTCTACATTGATTAATAGGTCTAGGCTCCTTAAGGACAATTTGCTTGGGATTTCTGGTGGCAATGACCTACTCATGAATGATTACCATAAGCTCCTCCATTTCTGTAATCAAATCCACATAACTCAGTTCTTTGTTCATTATATTTTTTGACAAGATACTGTTGGTTGAGTTGATGTAAATGTTGCCTATAGAGGTCCTTTTGATTCCATTCTTGGTCCTTAGCAGCTTGATAGGCTTAATCCAGCAGTAGCTGTTGTTTGTCTTTCATTTTCAGAGAGGACAAGTGACATTACTGGTTGATGTCTTGATTTGTGCATAACTTGGATTTAAGTCAAGCAGAGTTACATAAAGTTGCCAGCCTCACTCTCTCCTCCAGAGTCATCAAAGTCCAATGGCAAGACAAAAGTCAATCTAGTGATAAACCACTTTCAGATACATTCAACAAATCCATTGGTGTTTACCTATTATTATTATTATTATTATTATTATCTGTGTGACCACTGGCAAGTCCTTCTACTCCTTTGGTATTTGCCCTGGTTTCAAAGGAAAATTGGTAGATAGTCCAAAGCAAAGGCTTTCCTATAAATGGTGAGGTTCTTAAAACATTCCTGTTTGTAGCATTACTTCGATTGCATAATACTCAGCCACAGTGAAGAACTATCCAAATAAAATCCATATTCACTCAAGAGAGTTAAACTAACTACCTATAAAGGAAAAACCAAGTAGATGAAGAATACCTGTCTAGATCAGCGGTGTCAAACTGAAATAGAAAGGCATCCCTGCAGGCTATGTATTGAAATAGAAAGCCACGAATCAACATTATCTATGTTGTATTGTATGTTTATTTATTTTGTTCAACATTTCGGATTATATTTTAATCTGGTTCAGGCAGCATTCAGGAGTTTTGCCTATTTTCCCAGTGGGAATGGGAGTTAGACACCTCTGGCTCTAGATTATGATTATACAATCACAGATGTAGAACTAGAAAGGACCTATAGGTAATGAGTCTAACCCCCTCATAGAAGAGGAAAATGAGACCGAAAGAGGTTGTTACTTTCCAAAGTCACGCAGGTTATAGGTGGAAGAAACTGAATTCAAATCCAGGCTCCAAATTCAGTGCTCTTTCTCCTGAAATATACTTCCTTGGATAGACAACCTATAGACTCATTCCTCAGCACATCTACCTTGGATAGATAATGCAAATAGCCGATGAGTTGGGCCCAGAACTGAAGAAAGAGAGGAAAGTGGCTGGATTATCTTTAGAAAATTGCAAAGTTCTTTTAATGACCTCAACTTCTCCCTTGAAACGAAGGTCCATTTAAAAATATCAATATTCTTCCAACGACTTTATATGGATAAGAGTTATGAAATATGAAAGCCCTCAAAGGACAGAAGGCACATGGTCAATGTGAGCAGAATGCACCACATTAGAAACAAGCAATTTCAGAGGAAAAGTGATGGCAAGGATGTCACTTGAGAACAATACACTCAAGTAGGGCAAAGTGGAAAGAGTGCTGACTTTGGAGTCAGAGAACCAGGGTTCAAATCCCATCTCAGACATCGCCTGTGTGACTTGAGGAAAGTCCCCGCCTCCCTGGGCTTCAGTCTCCTGATCTGTAAAATAAGGGGATTGGACTGGCCAGCTTCAAAGGTCCCCTCAGCTCTAGCTCTATGATCCTGTGAAAAATAAGAGGTATCTATCACTTAGCAACGGTGGAGGATAAAAGAGGGACAGCTTGCATGCTCCACTAACATCCATCCTGGTGGCATTAAGAGAAATTGAACAAGGCCCCGGTATATTAGGCAGGCCATCGTAATGGACTTCTGCGAGGGCATTGTAAAGAATTACATGGGATGCAAAGGGCAGTGACTGGAGGAAAAATCCACTCAAATAAGGTCACAGATCCACTCCTGGAATAGGCATCTTTGTCCTGCTTCCCTCAATGGCCAGTGCAGTTCAATCCAATCAATTCAATTCAATTAACACTTATTAGTCACGCGACATTGGGAATATAAAAACAAAAAAAAATGGAAAACAGTCCCTGAGTTTGTGAGAGTTTGTGAGTTTGTGAGAGAGAATGAAAGATGGAATGAGAAAAACATTTTGTAAACTTCAAGACACTATATAAACCTGAGGGTTGTAAAGAAAGGTGAACTCATCATCATCATCATCATCATCGTCATCATCATCATCATCAATTGTAGCTACCATTTATATAGCACTTCAAAGGTTGGCAAAGTGCTTTACAAATGTTACCACATTTCATCCTCACAAGAACCTTGGGAGGTAGGTGCTATTATTACCCCCATTTTACAGGTGAGGAACCTGAGGTAGAGAGGTTAAGTACTTAAGGAAATTTAGTGTAGCTAGAGTGAGAAGACAAATGCAACTGAAAATGAAAATAATGATTCCTCAGAGACTCTCTTGTCCTAAAAATTTTAAGACTTGAGTCAAGCACCATCATTTACATGAAGCCTTATCCTTGCTCCCCAACTGTGTGTGTGTCCTGTCTCCCAAGCTACTTTGCATTTTACCATCTGATGTTCATTTTATATTTATTCCCTTTGCATTTTACATATGTGTTTGTTACTTCCTATTAGCATATAATCTCCTTTTGAGTAAGACTTGTTTCATTCTTTGTACTTGTATCCCTGGCACTTAGTACAGTACCTGGCACATAATAGGCACTTAATAAATGCTTGTTGATTGACTAATGGTGAAAAATTTTTGTGAGGAAGCAGTACCCTAAAGAATAATGTATAGACAATAAATGCCAGAGTTAGCTACGGAAAAGAGATCACTCTTCAGTCTGAAGTGGTTAGGGAGGCTCAACATAACAGGATTTAGAGGTAAAAAGGATGTTAGACCTTTCTGGAATCCAATTACCCCCATTTTCAGGGGGGGAGGAAACAGAGGGTCAATGGGTGGAGGTCAACCATTCTGTCATACAGATAGCAAATAGAGCCAGGATTTAAATCCTGATCTCTAATCCCAAAGCTTGGTGGCCCAGGGGATAAGATTTCTGGGCTTGGAGTCAGAGAGCTCTTAGTTTAAATCTTACCTCAGAGCTGTGTGGCCCTGGGTAGGTCATTTAACCACTGTATGACTCAGTTTCCTCAAATGTAAGTTGGAGAAAATAACATCATCTACCTCAAAGAGTTGTTGTAAGAATCAAATAAGACAGTATTTGTAGTGTTTAACCAGTGCCTGGCACTTAGTGGGTGCTTGATAAATGCTTGTACCCTTCCATTTCCTCTTATTCTGACAAGAAATCCAATGTTCTTTCCATTACATCCCATGATCTTCATTTTAAAGATAAGGAACTTGAGGTTCCAGAGGTAAAAGGAGTGATTTGCCCAAGATAACACAATAAATAAATGACAGAGCCATAAATTAAAGTCAGATCTTCTGACTCTGGTGCTCTTTTTGGCTCCAATGTGCTACTTCCTGAAGGAAGTAAGATTTAAAGGGTGGGCAGAGGGTAGACAGGGAGAGAGGAGAGGAGGGTTCAGTGATGTAGACGAAACTGGTATCCACATGATGGATGTTGTACTTCATCTTCCAAACAAAAATAAAGAAAAAATGAATTAGTCCCATGGAGGTTTTCAAACACCCATATATTGGGCACTATATTGATACAGGCAACAGGTGTGTGCCAACGGGTCAATTTTCCATGTGCAGAACTGAATCGAATCCAGGTGGATGTGATCACTCGGCACCATAATCAACTGAACTATAATAGGGCAGACTGATCAATATCAATTGGCCATTAGTACTTCTCCATCTCAAAAACAGGAAAACAAATCTGAAAATTCAGGCTCCCAAATAATCAATTGGGTAGTGTTTGGCATCAGATAGAGCAAGCAAATTGACTGCATTTTTAAATGATTCAGTCTATGTTCTTGGCTGTGTGGAAATGCAATAGCAGTAAGAAGCTGATTTTCTCTAGTGCTTTAAAATTTATACCATTCCTTCTAAGGGATAAGGAAACTGAAGCTGGGAGAGAGAGAGACTGATTTGACCAAGGTCAGCAGCAAAGCCTGAACCTCTGACCCCAAGTTCAATTTCCCTTCCTTCCTTAAGAAAGAAATCTTTTTTTTTTAAGGCAATTGGGGTTAAGTGACTTGCCCAGGATCACACAGCTAGTAAGTGTCAAGTGTTTGGTCTGAGGCTGAATTTGAACTCCTGACTTCAGGGCCGGTGCTCTATCCACTGCACCACCTAGCTGCCCCAGAAAGAAATCTAAAACAAAGAAAATAAATGTGTGTATGCTAAACAGAAATGGACATAACTATTCAACCAAACACTGGTCAGGACTGGAAAGGATAGAAAAAAGTGTAGGATGTCAGGCAGAGTTTGAGTTGAGTTTTGAAAGGGGAAAGAATGAGCTTGGTAGAAAAGGGGGGCTGGGTAGGACATGATCTCAAGGGGAAGGGATTAGTACCCACATCAGCAAAGGCTTGGAGACAGGAAGGAGTTAGTCCTGTGTCAAGGACGTGGAACAGGTTTGTTGGATGGGTGGGAGTCTGAGAGAGAAAATAATGAGTGATGAGAGCAGATTGGGAAAAGTCTCTGTATCTCAAGCCTATGGTGAAGGGTTTGGATTTGCTGGAAGATGTTTATGATTTGTGGAAATCATTTCATAGACTATCAGAGCTTGAAGGGACCTCAGACTATGTGGTCTTTGGCAAAGTCATTTAAGCTCTCTGGGTCTCTGTTTCCTTATCTGTGAAATGGGGAAATAGGACCATACTTCTAAGGTCCTTTCCAGTTCTCAATCTATGAACTTATGAATGCAAAAAAACCAAACAAACCATAGACTATTCAAAGTGAAAGATCTTTTTGTGATATTCTAGTCTAGGGGTGGGGAACCTATGGCCTTGTCTAGGTCCTTGGGCGCAGCCTTTTGACTGTTTACAGAACAAATCCTTTTATTAAGGGGCTTTGTCCTGTGAAGTTTGGATTCAAAGGGCCACACCTGAGGACCTAGAGGGCCACATGTGGCTTCGAAGCCACAAGTTCCTCACTCTTGTAATCTAGTCCAAACCCCCTTTTTTTAGAGAAAAGGAAATTTAGGCTGAAGGATGGAAGTGACTTGCCCAAGGTCACATAGCTAATAAGTAAAAAGCTGGGACTACAGCCCAAGGCTATGGATTCATAGCTTCCTCTTACTTCCACTGCACCATACTTTACAGAGAGAATGAATGATAAATTCCAGGGAGCTAAGTCAGCTAGGTGGCTCAATGGATAGAGCACCAGGCTTGGAATCTGGAAGACTCATCTTCATGAGCCTCAGACATTCACTAGCTATGTGATTCTGGGCAAGTCACTTAACCCTGTTGGCCTTAGTTTCCTCATCTTTAAAATGAACTGGAGAAGGAAATGGCAAAACACTCCAGTATCTTTGCCAAGAAAACCCCCAAAAGGGGTCATGAAAAGTCAAACATGATGAGGCAACTCAAGAACAAGAACAAGGTAATTTGGTAGAAGGATATCCAATGACGTCAAGAAGAGAAACCAATTAGACCTAGAGCCTCCCTCCCCCCTACCATTGTCTGCATTATCACCTCCTGGAGCATCTTGTATGTATGTGAATAAACCAAGACAACACAATACCAAAGCACGACGGTGAAAAGCTTACCCTTCAAATAAAGTATCCAGCTATGTGCTAGACACATTGATGAGACAGGGTATCAAAGTATGCATTGACTTAAGAGACAAAAGATCCAGATTGGAGTCCTGCTCCTATAACTTAGTAGCTTTGTGACCCTAGGTAAATCTCTTACCTCTTCATGTCTCAGTTTCCCCATATGTAAATGAAATAATAAACCCTATGCTGCCTGTTTCACGGGTTTGAGAGGAAAGAATTTGATAAACTAAATTACCATAGAAATCTAAGTAATTTTGGTTATCGCCATAAAATTCCTCAGCCAACAAACACTTACTTGTGCCAAGTAAAGAGATACGGCAGCCAAAGACAACATCAGTTTAGGGTATAAGCTCATTTGCAAAACATTATGGAGGAGAAGGATGGAAGACTACAAGTAGTGTTGTCTCATGAGATACAAAGGAGCACTTAAGGAAAAAAAAGTAAGCCTGCCAGGCTTGGTGAGTGATCAAGGTAAGCCAGATCATCCCAAGATCATCTGTGGATGAAACAGGAATGAGGACAACCAACAGACATGAAATGAAACAGATCTGCCAACAATTTTAGAGTTATTTATTTTCATTGGTAAGAACAGTAGAACTTCCACATTTGGATTTTACCATTCAGAACCTGATTCATTATATAAGGAAGCGGCAGTAGCATTTAATGTGAGTGGAAGAATTGTTGGGCCTGACCAGATACACTCAGAAGAAATCTGATTTTAGGTGATAAAATTTTCCAAGTAATCAAGGAGCCATTTGTGAGAATTCGCAAAGGAGGAAAAGACTCCAAAAGAATGGCAGTAGGAACCTACTCCTTTTCCCCTCTATGCATTGGCACGAGCTGTCTCCCCATGCTTGTAATGCACTCTCCACTTATCGTTACCTCTCAAATCTTTCTTCAAGACGCATTCAGCTTGGATGCCACTGCCTACTCTGTGAAGCTTTTTCTGATTCTCTTTGTTATTAGGGCTTTCTCAAATTACCTTGTGTTCTACTTATTGACATCTATGTTTTATTCCTTCCACCAATAAACTTTAAGCTCCTTGAGGGTAGGGGCTGCTTCATTTTCGTCTGTCTCCAGTGCCTGGCAAAGAGTGTCTTAAACATAGTAGATGCTCAATATTTGTCCAATTAATGTGAAAAAGATCACAGATACTACTTTTATTCGTCCTTCATAAAAAAAATTATAATAAGGGCCATTAAAACACTATCAGCAACTGCTCCTCCAATTTCCTACTTTCTCACCCCTCTGGAGCCTTTGTGAGTCTAGTCTATACACATAAACGGACAGCTTTGATAAAAATATGAGAAGGAAATAGATGTTTACAGATGCTGTCGTACAGCTTACCAAGAGGTAAAAAGAATATAAAATTCCATTGTGGATGTTGTTTGTTGATTTAAAAAAATCATTTGATTCAGTAGAATAAAATTCAGAATTGAAGGCTCATTTTGTACAAGGCATCTCCTAGGTAGACATTAAAATTACACAGAACTCTATTACATATGCAACTAAGATAACTTTGCCTGATAATATACTAAGTACGACATCAGGTGAGGCATAAAATGGAGAGATCATCATCGCCATAGCTAGCTTTGATATAGTGCTTTAAGATTTGCAAAGGATTTTACAAATATTATTCTCTTTTATGACTTGTACTAAAGCCTTCACCAGTAACACAGAAAATGTCCCGTAAGAGTCCAAACAAAAGAATTCCTTATTGATGGCAAGCTTCTCTAACTCAGGAATTCTTATCTTGGGGTCCATGAACTTAAAAAATATTTTTATAAGCATATTTCACTTTAAATGCTTTCCTTTGCAATCCTACATATTTTATGCATTTACACACATTCTGCTGAAAAGGTATCCATAAGGCTTCACCAGACTTTACCCCATGACACAAAAAGGTTAAAAAACTCTGCTCTAAGTGTCCTCATTCACAGGTGACCATGTTCAGGTAATAATTGCACTCATCTTTGGAACACAATAAAATAAAACCCACAGCAATGTGAAGAGACTGATCTAGACATCCACGATGGAAAAACAAAGAAGACAAAAAATGTATCTTGCCTAGGTTACGACATGAAGCTGGATGCACGGTTCATCAAGTTAATCTACCAGTGTATACATCTTGGACAGATGTTGCCTATAGATAACGAGTGAGAGTCAGAGTTAAAGAGGAGGAAGAAGAAAAGGAGGAAGAAGAGGAAGAGATCAGGTTGAATTGACTTTGGGAAACTGGTCAGAGCTTTCATTGATTTAAAATAGAGTGCTATAGTAGAAGTCCATCCTTCCTAGCAATCATATTCTCCTATAATGTTATTTGGCTGTAACATATTAATAATGATGACTTGTGCCTGAGAAAAAATCCCAAAAGCATCACTGAAGACACATATATCTGGGGAAAGGAGGTGGGCCAGCCATAGAACAGGAATGAGAGACAATAGGTGGATAAGCACAGAGCTCTACCGTATTGCTGAAGGATTAGAAGAATCAGAGGAAGATATCCAACATAGATCCTCTACGCCAGTAGTTCCCATTTGCGGAAACCACCAAGAACCCTTTGGGGGTTTGCAAAAATGGTCTAATAGATTCATGCTGAAAATTCTTTAATGATGCTTTCAGCAGTAAATAATTGTAGAGTATTATGAGCAGTATATTAAATTACTCTAGGGGTTCACAACACAGTTGTTGCTGTTGTTACTGCTGCTGCTGCTGCTATTGAAAGAGGTTGCTCAAACAAAAAAAAAATGCTGGGAACCACTGTTCCATGGTGCATTGATGGAAGGACCTGGTCATGAATTGCATGGGATAAGAAGGGATGGGCAGTGTTCTTGCCATACCAGTGGAGGGACAGCTCACACCAATGAGGTCAGGGATCCCTGTAGGTATCTAGAACAAGAGTTCTAAAAATATTTCTGCTCTATCACAGTATTATATTTTTTGCTACGAACAGCAATTCAGAAGACTGCGGAGATTGGGGCATTTTCACAGGTTCATATAATTGCATGTATAAGGCCCATACAATTAGTACTCCAAGATCAATGCTTTGAGAATCAGTGATGTAGAAGCTCTGGACTAGCTGGATTGTTTTCTTTTCACTGAGTAGCATCTCATCATTCAGGTACAGCACTGGGGCGTCTACTCTCACAGATCTCTCTTAAGATGAGCCCAATTTTGTCATCAGAGAGGGTCATTTACTCTGTCCCCCTTTGCCAAGGTCGGCGTTGCTGCTTCATATTCTGCTGGAGACAAGTGTAATTTTTATCATCATCTCCTCCTGCTATGTAAATACTGCGGGGACCCTCCCTGCCAGCGCCAGTGTGGCTCTGTCTTTCATCATCAGCAGCAGCAGCAGCAACCCGGACAGGTCTGGGCTGTAGCCAGAGTTTGTGTGTTGCACGTTAAGCAAATAATTTGTTTCCTCTGCAGGAGACAGATCAATACTCCAGAAACAAAACAGCAAAAAGCTCAGTCATGTAAATCAGGGTGGAGGCAAACAGAAGAAAAGCCCCTCATTCAAATTCTGTAACTTCCACAGAACCCCATGGCCCATTAGCTAATTTCTATTAAAACACACAGCTCCGGAATAATAAAGGCCAGTGGCACATTTCTAAAGGTTTGTCGCAACTGGAGTAAACACGTCCCTGTTCCCAGGACACCAAGAGACAGAAAATTAACCAGAGGTTAACTGGGTCATTAGCTGGAGCACAATATAGGTCACTGCAGATTTAATTTAGTTCGAATTCAACTGAAGAACCAAATACAGCAACCAGTTCTCACAGCAGGGAAGCAAGTGACATATCCGCATGGTAAGGTATCTTGGATACCAGGCACTGAGTCTGCCATTAGAATTCCAGCCACCTTCTAAATCCTTTGGATATTGTTGTGCTTCGAGGCTGTATGTTGTACAAACACGTGTGTGTCTGGGGCCGAGGGATATGACACGGGGATCTATGCATCGTCAACACATGCATATGGATGCCTGCAAAGTCCCACACACGCACACGCACAAAAGGATCGAAAGAATGCAGTGTGGCTGGCGCCTTCCATTCATGTAAGAGGTAGGTAGTTAATATTACCTTCCCCCCAACCCAGAGTGCACCTTATTATATGACTTTGCTCTGTAACTGCATGAATATTTTCCAAATTGCAGGGATAAACTTCAACAAACCAGAGTGTTATAATTATGCATAATGCACATGTTTTGACTTTGCATCTTATTTGTGTAGTAAGCCCAAACAGCAGAAGAAAAGGAGGCAGCTGGATAACAAGATTTCCTGTGGGCTGTAACCAAAGGAAAAGTAAGGGGTGGGAAGCCTGCTGCTACCTACACTTAGAACTCCCAATTCCCCACAAAGAGAACACTGTTAACTTCTGTATATGAATATTGCAAACAGGTATTGGTGGAAAACAATGTCGGCTTCCCCTCGGCGTCCTAGCATCCCCAACTAGACAGCAGAGGCCAGATTAAATATAAAGCAGGGCTGTTCTAGCCATGGAATTAAGAGTCTGGCAGACAGTCTACTTCAACAGACATGTGTGTTGCATTTGTGTGTATATTTTCTTTTTAATTAAAAAAAAGTTTTATTGATGCCTTTGGTTTTTCATGCTATAATCATTTCCCAGTATTGCCCTCCTTCTTCTCCTTCCTCCTTCCATCCTGGACAATCCCCTTGTAACAGAAAAATAGTAAAGCAAAGCTGACCAACAAAATGACCACATATGCAATGTTCTACATCCATGTTGTCTCCCCCCTTCCTCTCTTCTTAGAGGAAGGAGTTGGTTCCTTCTCTTTCTTTTATTTTTTTTCTGAGACCAAGATTGGTTACTACAATTAATCTGAATTTGGTCGCCTTTTAGTGTTATTTTAATTTGCATTATGGTGGTCACTTTTATATTGTCCTCTTGGCTTTGTTTACCTTGTTACTCTGAGTCAGTTCATAAAAGTCTTCTATGTTTCTCTGAGTTCCCTATATCTTTCATCTCTTAAAAGACCAATCATAGTCCATTACCTCCAAATACCATAGTTTACTCAGCCAAAGAGTACCTGTTTTTTTCCAGTTTTTTTTTTGTTACCACAAAGTAAGTGTTGTTATGAACATTTTCATATACATGGGACCTTTCTTTGGTCTCTTTAGGAGAGATGCTCAGGACTGTTATGGGTGGATCAAAGATTATAAATAGTTTAAGTGGTATTTCCTGTGTAATTTCCAGAGTAGTTGGACTAATCTCACGTGTTACATTTGTACTTCTGACTAGTAACTGAATGAGTTGCCCTCCTGTTCTCTAAATCTGTAATAGCACAACATTGGTATACTTAGGTCTTCCTAAAGGATGATTTCCTTAAAATGTGAAGCCAGTTACCAGTGGAGAGTTAATATCACAGGAGCAAAGGATTTAGAATTAGAGAACATTGAATCCATCTTTCTCATTTTGCAGATCTGGAAGCATATACCAGGAGAAAACATGTGACTTGCCCAAGGTCATACAAGTAATAAGTAGAGGAGCTGGAAACCAAACCACAGTAGCAAGGAAGAAGGAATAAGCATTTGTATACCACTTACTATGCGTCAGGCACTCTGCTAAGCATTTTTTACAAATATGTCTGTCATTCGAGCTCACACCAATCCTGCTGCTATTATTATTCCCATTTTATAGTTGAGGAAATTGAGGCAATCAGAGGTTAAGTGACTTACCTAGGGTCACATAGCTAGTAGCTGAGGCTGGATTTGAACTTAGTTCTTCCTAATTCCAGGCCCTGAAACTCTATCCACTGTGCCACCAGTGGCCTCTACAATCAAGGCATGTGATGGAGGAGAAAATAGAGAACACACAATGTCCTGTTGAAATGAGTTACATATTTACCAAATGCTGTTAAGCATTTACCACTTCGAGCCCTAAAGCTCCATGGTGTAACTGTTAGGAAGCATTCTGATGTTTTCTGTCACCATCATAATGAAACCTGATCAGATAGAAATGTGTATAAGCTTAGCTGCATGTCCCTGCCCCAACCCAAGCAAGTCACCTGGCTTCCTTCTCAGAGTTTCCATTTCCTCTCTCTGTAAAATGGAGATAACAATTATTCTTTATAATAACAACAACGTAATATTAGCTGAGGTTTAGACAGCACTTTAAGATTTGCAAAGATCTTTTATCTTATTTCATCCTCACAATAACCTTATGAGGTAGGGGCTTTATTATTATCCCCATTCTACAGATGAGGAAACTGAGGCACAGACCACCAGACCTGGAGTCGGGAAGCCCTGAGTTAAAATCTAGCCTCAAACATTTACTAGCCCTGTGACCCTGGCAAGTCACTTTAACCTCTGTCTACCTCAGTTTCTTCATCTGTAAAATGGAGATGATACTAATAGTACCTATTTCACAGGGTTGTTGCCAGGATCAAATAAGATAACATTATTCAAATGATTAGTACAGTGCCCGGCACCTAGAACACACTAAATTGATGTGTATTTCCTTCTTCTCTTCCCTTCTTGCCCAGGGTCACTCAGCTAGCTTCGAAATACAGGATTCAAACTCAGATCTTCCAAATTTCAAGTCTGGCACTCTATCTATGCCACCTAGCTTCCAATGTAACCCTCTGGGTGACTGTGAAGAAAAAAAAAGCTATGGACATGAGAGCTATTACTAGTATTATCATATATCTCTTTCACTAAAGTTCCCTTCTGGTGCCTGATTATGGTGAGCATCTTTGAGTTCCTGAAAGCTAGACCAGCAGAGCATAAGCTTAAGAAGATCCTACCTAACAAGCTGGAAGACTTTGAGGATGGGCCTGTTATACAGAAGGACTGTGTCTGTTACCTGAGGACCAGCCTGGCTCCAGCAAGCCAGCCAACGTGTGGTAAAATATTTTGGACCAACGCAACTATGGAAATATTCTAAGGTGTGGAAGTGTTGGAACCTACCTCACTGGAGGGAACATTAACATTGATGGAACCATAGATCCTTGAAAGATTATTGTCAATTAAAACCCAATGCCTGAGTTGCTTAAATGCAGCTTCTGAAAAAAAGCACTTGAATGTCTGCGTATGAAATTGATTGTACTAATAATAAGAGGAGCTGCCAAAGGAGGTTAGATCACAGATGCAATGTCATAGTACCAGTAATAACACCTTATAGTTTTTAAAGCTTGACTTTCACAGACATTATCCCATCGACCTTGGGCAATTCAAAAGAGATAGTGTGGCACAGTAGACAGAATGCTTAATTTCATATTGAGATATAGCTCTGAATTCTGCCTCAGAGATTTATTACTAATGGTGTGATTTTGGACTAAGTAATTTAGCCTCCTAGAACCTCAGTTTCCCCACTTGTAAAATGGGAATACTTGCATGATCTTACAGGATTTGGAGGAAAATGACTTGTAAACCTTAAAGTTCAACATAAATGTGAGATATTGTCATTATTAGTGTTTTATCCACAAGATAATCCTGAAAGATGTGAAGGGAGGGTAGTAGGATGAACATTGACTTGGGGCAAGAGAACCTGAGTTCTAAGCCTACCAGTGACTACTACTGCTGTGACCGTGGGGAAGTTATTTACCCTCTTTGTAAAATTACAAACTGGAAAGAGAGTTTGACTAAATGACGTCTAAGCCCTATTCACTATACACTAATTATCCTCATTTTACAGATCAAGAAACTGGGGCTCAGAGAAGTTAGACACTTTATCCAACATCACATGCCTGGTTAATGGCAGAGCTACGGCTAGTATCTAGGTCTCCTTGATTCCTATTCTGTGGCTCTTTCTATTATATTAAATGGTGAAGTGGATAGAGTGCCTGGCCTAGAGTCAGGAAAATTAGTCTTTGTGAGTTCAAATCTGGTCTCAGACACTTGCTACCTGTGTGACCTGGGCAAGTCACTTTACCCTGTTTGCCTCAGTTTCCTCATCTATAAAAGGAGCTGGAGAAGAAAATGACAAACCACTCCAATATCTTTGCCAGGAAAACCCCAAATGGAGACAGGAAGAGCTGGACAGGACTGAACAACAACAACTTTTGAGGTCATTTTGGAAAGTTTGGTCCTCATGGCCATCTACATAGAGGGAATAGGCATACAATTAGGGTTGAGGACAGAAAAAGCTTTTTTTGTGTGCCCTAAAGTAATTAACATACAACCCAACCACGCCTTGACTGGGAGTGCAAAAAATATTTCACAGCAAGATAACTTTCATCCACTTTCCTCAATCTCACCTCTCTTTGTCCTTCTAGTAAAAAAAAAATAGTCAAAAAACCAAAATCACAGACTCATTAATGAGCCCACCAAGTCCTCTCTTTTGGGCTATCATGTAAGCCTCCAATACAGGCAATGAATGAAATCCCACGATCATTTTATTAAGCAACTGCTATATGCAAAACACCGGGGATTTTTTTTTAATAGGACAGGACCAATAAAACAGGGAACTCTTAGTAAGAAAACTCCTTTAACCAATGTAGATTTACCATCTTAGAGAGCTGCCTAGGGCACTGAGAGGTTAAATGACCGGCCCACGATTGTACAGTCAGTATTGTCAGAGGAGGACATGAACCTACCTCTTCCGGCTATGAGGACAGTTCTTTATCAATTGTGCCTCACGCTGCCTCGCAGTGAGGGATAAATAGATAAAAAGAAAAGTCCTTGCCCTCTGTGGCAGAGGTCAGCAAATTACTGCCCACTTGAGAAAGCTGCCTGTTTTTGTACTGCTTGTGTTAAGAATGGTTTTTACATTCTAAAATAAAGTTTTGTTGTAGTTTAACATGTAAAAATCATTCTTATCAGGGGCCTTACAAGAAAAATAAAAAACTAGACAAGTAGATTTGGTCCTAGGACTGTGGTTGCCCACCCTTGTTCTAGAGGCTTACATTCTAGCGGTGAATACAACATTTACAAATATGATGAGATAATTTGAGGAAAGAAAGGGCACCAATAACTGGAGGTTTGGTGTAGGATGTGGCATGGGGGCTATTATTAGGGAAAAAAAAAGGTGAGGAGTGAATTTAAAAGGCAGAGGCAAGGAGGGAGTGCATTCCAGGTTTAGGGGAGAGGCAATACAGTAGCAAGGATCAGAGTTCAGGGATAGAAGGTAGGTCAGTTTGGTTAGAATGCAGAGTGCATAAAGGAGATATCTGAGCACAGTCTAAAGTGGTTATTCATAGACTCCATCCTTGAAGCTCTGGGTATCACAAGCTAATCCAGTTGCTTTTTAATGCAACTCATCAATCAGCCAACATTTGTTAAATACATACTATAAGCTAGGCACCGTACACTGGGGATACTAAGACAAAAAAGAAACAGCCCCTGTCCTCAAGCAGCTCACATTCTATCATCACCTGCTGATTTTTAAAAATTGTCCCTTTAAAATCACCATGAAGGCTGGGGGGGGGCACGGAATAACACTTTATACTTTGTACTTCTCCATGTCCATGATTTACATAGGATTCCACACGGAGTAGTAGGTCCTTAATCCAAGTTGGTTTGAATGTTGAATGAATGAATGAATGAATGTTGAGGGGGAGCTTTGTTCCTGCTTATATGCTAATTAAAAAACAAGTCTGATCTGAAAACAAGAGCCCAAAGGAATCAGGTCCTGCAACTCATACACACATACTTTTTCCTTCTCTTTTCTCTGTCCCCTTCCCCTGCCCTCCATCATTAACAGGTGCAGTCATTCTTAATACCAGGATTTCCACATCCCTACTCAAGGCTGTCTGGGTGGGAGGGACGGGGGAGAGAAGAGGAATGAAGGAGAGACAACTTATTAAATTGCACTCAGAGAAGAACAGGAGGAAGGTATGGGGGGCTGAGCTCTGAAGTTAGAGACAGGGCTTGAGCTGTGGGGGAAGGAAGATGCCACCCACAGTTTGAGGATTCTAATTTCCTCTGCCTCTAGTCAGGCCAGAACTGTAGTAAGCAAGAGAGGGCTGGCTGCTCGTGTCTCTGAGCTCTTTGTAAAATGAGGGGGTTGGACCAAATGATCTCCGAGGTCCTGGACAGCTCTAAATCTTGTGATCTTATGATTTTTTCTCGGCACACCACAATAGCAAGCTGTTCTGCTCCCCCTGACGCCCAGACTTGTCTTCTGCCTTGTTATAAAGTTCCCTGGGCTCCCATTGGCCTTCAGTGTGTGTAGAGTGGAGGGTGGAAGTGGAAGCCCCTTTTTTCCCCCACCCCCATCCAGAAAGAAAAATTCTTCCCCATCCAGGATTTTACTAAGCTATCAGTGGTGGCCTAGGAGATGTATTTGAGCTAGACGATTTCTCTCCAGTTGCAATCCCTGTTATCTGCTGGTCTGACTGAGGATGGGAAGAAACATTTTTTGTCTTTGGTGTCTGCTGGACCCCCACCCCCTCAAGCCCTTTACAGTTAGGGAAGAGGAAAGGGTAATTAATGAAACATGGATGTCCCTGCCATGGCCCAGTAAGGGTACGCTTGGATGCGCTCACAGGGGCAACGGCAGTCTCATTCCTCTGATTGGAGCAGTATTAATAATGTATTGGCGCCCACATCAATGAATACATGATTCATGAGGGACACAAATGAGGCCGGCTCTATTTAAAGCTGTCCTAAAGCCCCGTGAATAGCATGCTAAGCTCTATATACACTGGAAGAAAACAAGCCGATGGGCCCCTGCAGCCCTTGGAGGGCCAAGTGAAACTTGACAAAGGCCCACTACAGCATGGGCTTGGGGCCTGGCCCGATCCCTGCCCTGCACAGGTGCTGCTGAGGCACCCTATACTCAACCCCTTGGGAAAATCAAGCCACAGAATTTAAAAAAGAAGGTGTGAGCCACAGACAGGAGCCATTTGGGTTCCTGCAGTCACAGTTAATTCTGGTTTCTTGCTCATCACTCTGATCATGTCACTTAAAAAAAACAAAAAAAACCCCCAAAAAACAAAACCAAGCAACCAAACAAACAAAAACGTCTAGAGGCTCTCCCTTGCCTATAAGACAGCACAAATTCCTGCAGCATTCCTGTGACATTCAGGTTCCATGCTATGGCGTGGATTTGGAGACAAAGGACCAGGATTCACAGCTCTGTTCCTTGTAAACTATAAAACCTTGGGCAAGATACCTAGTTTCTCTGGGACTCAGTTTCCCCCTCTGCAAAATGAGGGGAATGTTATTTAATATCCTTAGGCCTCAGTTCCTCACCTGTAAAATAAAAGGAATAAATCAGATAATGTAAATCAGTGGCTCCTAACTTTTTTTTTTTTTACCATGGACCCCTTTGGCACTCTGGTTGAACCTATGAACTGCTTCTCAAAATAATATTTTTATTTTTTTAAATTAATTTATTTTGAATTATCAATATCAAGTTTTTGAGTTTTAAATTTTTCTTCCTCTCCCTCCCATTTCCCTCCCTAAGACAGCACAAAATCTGATATAGGCTACACATATACATTCCTATTAAACATATTTTCACATTATTGATGCTGTAAGTAAGAATTAGAACCAATAGGAGGAACTACCAGAAAGAAGAAACAAAATACAACAGAAGGGAAAAAATCTGCATTCAAACTCCATAGTTCTTTCTTCTTTGTGGATAGCATTTTCCATCATGAGGCTTTTGGAGATGTCTTAGATCCTTGTCTATGCTGAGAAGGGGTTCAGTCTATCAATATTAGTCATTGCACAACATGGCTTTTATTGTGTACAGCATTCTCCTAGTTCTTCGCACTTTATTCAGCAATACACCAAACAAGTCTTTCCAGGTTTTTCTGAAGTCAGCCTGTTCATCATTTCTTATAGCACAATAGTATTCCATTACATTCATATACCACAACTTGTTCAGTCATTCCCCAATTGATGGGCATCCTCTCAATTTCCAATTCTTTGCCACCACAAAAAGAGCTGCTATGAATATTTTTGTACATGTAGGTCCTTTTCCCATTTGTATGATCTCTCTGGGATATAGCCCTAGAAGTGCTATTGCTGGATCAAAGGGTATACACATTTTTATCAAAATAATATTTTCAAATGCATAAGATAAAATATATAGGATTACAAAGGAAGCCAATTGTTATTGAAATACAGTTACCAATTTTTTTTTAAGTTTGTAGACTGCTAAGAACCCCGATTTAGGTTATATTTGCTCTGTTCATCATGCTCATTCTGTCCTTTCCCATCTTCATGCCTTTATTCACACCATCCCCCATACTGGAACAGAGTCCCTGCTCTTCCTTTCTCTATCTCTCGAAAAGCCTCCTTTCCTTCAAGGCCTAAGTCCTGTGCCACCACCTCCATGAAGCTTTCCCTCATCTCCTTAGTTTAAACCAGTATCCTCATTATACTTTGCATGAGCTTCTCCTTTGCATCTCTGTTACTGTCCTTTACATCATGGCTCTTCGTACATGTAACTTTTTCTTCCTGTAAATCCCTTGAGAATTGATTCTACATTGTATCTCTCTTGTATCCCCAGTTGCTGTACCTGAACAGAGTAGGTGTTTAATAAATGCTTGCTTCAGAGGCCAGAAATTCAGGGACATAGCTTAGAACTAGAAAGAGTATAGCACAAAACAGATAAGGAAAGACTGGAGAAAAGTGACTTGCCTCAGAGAAAACAGCATAGAAGTGAGGGAATGGAAAGTAGATGGAAGGGATTGTTTCAATTCTGTTTTTGTATCCCCAGGTAGCAGAGATGCAGAAAGCAATACACATACTAAGAGTTTAAACAATGCTTACTGAATTAAATTGAATTGAACTGGGTTTCAAATTGAGGTGGTTTTTTTTTTTTGGAGGGGAAGTTTATGCCAAGCCAAAGAGCTAGCACAGCAGTTCTTAACCTGGAGTCTATGACCTTGCTTACAAAATATTTTGGTAACTGTTGTTCAGTACTTTTTCTGTCGTGTCTGACTCTATGTGACCCTATTTGGGGTTTTTCTTAGCAAGGATACTGGAGTGGTTTGCCATTTCCTTCTCCAGCTCATTTTACAAATAAGGAAACTGAGGCAAACAGGGTGAAGTGACTTGCCCAGGGTCACACGGCTAGTAAGTATCTGAGGCCAGATTTGAACTTGGGAAGATGAGTCTTCCTGACTCCAGGCCCAGCACTATTCACCGTGCCACCTAGCAGCTAACTGTATTTCAATATAAATGGTTGCCTTTGTAGCCTTGAGCATTTTGTTTCATGAATTTAAAAACATCATTTTGAGAAGGGGTCCATAAACCTCACCAGACTGCCAAAAGGGTGCATGACTAAAAAATGGAAGAACCCTTCCCCTAGAGAGAAGCACAAAGTAATGTGACAGCAGGCCAAGTGCCCAGACCAAAGTATTATACTTGGTAGGAATGGGCCTCTCTACTTCATTCACTGATTCTATAGCTTTCTCTTTTTCAGAGTTATATGCAATTTCTCTGGAGAGAAACACCCAGAGTGTAAAGTGCACCATCTGCAACAACTTCCCCATTTATCTTTTCCACCAAGAAAAGGAAACGAAGAGAAAATGAGCTGGTCGAAGAGGGAATTAGAAATCTACCTATGTCTTAGCCCAATATTGGCATTCTCCTTATTTATCACCTGAATTGTGTTTGCTGCCTTGTGGCAGTTTCATGATCTGACGTTTTCATTTCCTGTGCACTCCTGCACACCCTCAACACATCATGGAGCCAGTCTCCTGTTGGCGTCAAGGAAAAATCTGTGAAGAATCCAAATCCTGAATCTTGGTTGCTGGAACTGATGGGAGGCACTGGGCCGAGTAGCCAGGAACAGATTTCTAGAATGTTGGGAGAGAACCTCAAACAGAGAATGCCAGCTCTGGAGGGGGCTTTAGAGCACAGACAATTGGAGGAAAAATGGAATTTAGGAGAGGCCATGAGAAATCATCCAATCTGATGTTCTCATTTAACGTAATAAGATATTGAGACCTAGAGAGGGAATTGCTGTAAGTCACACAGTGACTGCATGATAAAACAGAGGCTAGCATTCAAGTCTCTCAACAGCCCAGTGCACGTGTTGCTGTTAACACCAGGAAGCATTATGAGGACTAGAATGTGAGTCCCCTGGACCATTAATGCTATCTTCATCATCGTCACCTTCATTACCATCATCATCCTCACCGTCACTACCAAGAATAGCAAGTTTCCATTTATATAGCCCTTGACAGTTTCCAGAGCTCTTTCCCATCCATGATCTCATTCAATTCAGGGCTCTGTCTACTCCACCAGGCTGTCAGACAACATGGAATCAGGTGCTGAATGGGGCTGTGCACATAATGAGGGCCTGGGGCATTCAGAGCAGTGATGTCTGCTATCTTCTTGGGAAGCTGACATGGCGGGTGCAGAGGGAGAGGGAGAATTAGTATCATAACAGCCACACAGGGCCACCAGTGCAACTGCCTGGCACTGTGCCAGGTGGGCACAAGCTAACCCTTCCACTCGGAGGTCTGCACCAGTCACCTGAAGGATCAGGGATTTTGGCACCCTTTACTACCTGTGACAGCATAATGATAATAGCTAATATTTATAGAGTGCCCTAGGGTTTGCATTTGTTATTTCATTCTGTCCTCTCAACAATCCTGGGAGGTAGGTGCTATTTATTATGATCTCTGTTTTACAGTTGAGGAAACTAAGGAATTGTGGGGAGTATAGAACAATAAATACTTGGGTGCTAACAATAGCACCTAGTACCCACCTAATTGTGGGTAGTATAGGACAAAAACAGTAAAGGTGACAAAGGGTAAGTGACTTGTCCAGCATCACAAAGTTAGTAAGTGTCTAAGGCAGGATTTACACCAGGACTCCCTCACATGATCTCTTCTTCTGGCAGGGTTGGAAGAATTGGATACATCATAGTGGGAGCCAATGTGGTGCCATGTGGAATACTAACCTTGGGAGTCTGGAAAGAATTAAAATCCTAGTTTGGTTGGTTTTGGCACTCTGGGCCAGGTGTAGCTAGAGTATTCCAGTAGAGAGAATTCCAGGTCTGGAATCAGGAAAACCTGAGTTCAGATTTGACCTCAGATACCTATTAGTTGATTGACCATGGGCAAGTCTCTTAATCCTGGTTGCCTTTACAAATAGATTCACAAAGCACTTTATACACATCTCATATTATCCTGACAACAACCCTGGAAGGTGGGTGCTATTATTGCCTCCATTTTTACAGATGAGGAAACAGGCAGACAGCAGTTAAAAGACTTGCCTAGACACAGCTAGTTAGTATCTGAGGCTGGATTGGAACTCAGGGGTTCCTGACTCTAGGCCCTGTGCTCTATCCACTGTGCCACCTAGCTAACCTATTATTATGTCATAAGAAATGACGAGTGGACAGTTTCACAGAAAACTGGGAAGACCTGCATGGACTAATGCAGAGTAAAATGAGCCAAACTAGAACAATTTATACAACGACGACAACATTATAAAAAAGAAACAGCTTGGAAGACTTTAGAACTCTGATTGATGTAATGACAAAACACAATTCCTGAGGACTAAAGATGGTGATATATGCTATCCATCTTCTGCCAGAGAGGCAACATCCTCAAAATGCAGAATGAGGCCTACCTTTAGGACATGGCCATTGTGCGGATTTGTTTTGCCTGGCTACACCTATTTGTTTCAAGAGTTTTCTTCTTCTTCTTCTTCTTCTTCTTCTTCTTCTTCTTCTTCTTCTTCTTCTTCTTCTTCTTCTTCTTCTTCTTCTTCTTCTTTTCTCTTTGTTGTTGTTTAATTGAGGAGGGCGGAAGTGAGAGGGAAAGAAAATAAATGCTTGCATTTTTTAAAAATAGGCTTTTCTTGACATCTTTTGTTTTTGTATCACCTGCATTTCCTGCTGTCTTCCCCTCCCTGCCCCCTGCCCCATCTGGGGTTCTAGTCCCTCCAGACCTCAGATTCCTACTCTTTCGTTGTGGTCTGGAATAAGGAAATCAGCTGTGTTTTCTTATCATACCATCATGAGGTTTGAGGGAAGAGGTGGGAAGTTTGCCCTGAAGGCTAGTCATGGCAGGCCTCCTCTGCTTCTTCAAGGAGAGGAAAGAGCCATAAAAATGGTGCCCAATTACTCCTGCATATTGGTACTCAGATACATTCTGTATGCTTCCACTCCTGAAGTTCTGACTTCTTTTATTCCTCAGCTGCTGCCCTTTCAGGATATAGTCACATTGAATCATGCCTAGGATTTGGAGCTGAAAATGACCTCGGAGATCATGAATCGTAGGAGTTGAATTGGAACTTGTAATCCAACCCCTTCATTTAACAGACAAGGAAACAAGAGTCCCAGAGAAGTGAACTGATTTGTGTCACAAAAAAAAGTAATATGGGGCAACAGTGGTTGTCAGAGCCAGGATTTGAACACAATCCCTTTACCCCTAAATTCAGTTCTCTTTCTACTCTGTTACCTTACCTAGTTCAGCCTCAGACACTTAGACACCCTCTGTCTGCCTCAGTTTTTTCATCTGTAAAATGGGAATAATAATATCACCTACCTCCCAAGGTTGTTGTGATGATCAAATGAGGTAGTATTTGTAAAGCACTTTGTAGATCTTAAAAACCTATAGAAATGCTAGCTAGTTGTTAGCCTGATACCCTGATTTTATAGAAGAGTAGACTGAGACTTAAAGAGGCAGAAGTGGGATTCAAACACAGGTCTTCTAATGAATCAAGTTATTAACAAGCATTTATTAAGTGTCTACTGTGTGGGGCAAAACCACTGCAAGACTCACATTTTTATTTTAAAGTTTATTTTTATTTATTTTTCCAGGCAATTGGGGTTAAGTGACTTGCCCAGGGTCACACAGCTAGTAAGTATCAAGTGTCTGGTCTGAGATCACATTTGAGCTCAGGTCCTCCTGACTCCAGGGCCAGTGTTCTATCCACTGCGTCACCTAGCTGACCCTTAAAGTTTATTTCTAAAAGTGTTTTATTTTAATTTTTAGGCAATTGGAGTTAAGTGACTTGTCCAGGGTCACACAGCTAATTAAGTGTCAAGTGTTTGGTCTGAGGCCAGATTTGAACTCCTGATTCCAGGGCCGGTGCTCTATTCACTGAGCCACCTAGCTGCCCCAAAGTATTTTATTTTAAAGATAACAGAAGGAGCCAACCTAACAGAATCATTCTGTGAAGCCTGTCCTCATTGCCCCAATTGTAAGCATGCAATTCTGCATCAAAAACCTTACATTACCTATTTGTAAACATTGTATCTCCTTGATAGAATGGAAACTTCTGGAGGCCAGGAATTGCTTAGTTCTTGTATATGGATCCCCATTGCTTACCAGAGTCGCGTGCTTTTTAGTGTTTATTAAAGGTTTACTAAATTTAAAAAAAAAGTTTCCAGGACCCATATGTACAGAAATATTTGTAGCAGCTCTTTCTATGGTGGCAAAGAATTGGAAATTGAGGGGATGCCCATCAATTGGGGAATGGCTGAACAAGTTGTGGTATATGAATGTAATGGAATACTATTGCGCTAGAAGAAATGATGAGCAGCTGGACTTCAGAAAAACCTGGAAAGACTTGTATGGACTGATGCTGAATGAAGTGAGCAGAACCAGGAGAATGTTGTACACAGTACACCCACATTGTGTGATGACTAACTTGATAGACTTAGCTCTTCTCAGTAACATAAAAATCTAAAACATCTCCAAAAGTCTCATGATGGAAAGTGCTATCCACATCCAGAGAAAGAACTATGGAGCTTGCATGCAGATCGAAAAATACTATTTGCGCTTTTTTTTCTGTTCTGTTTTGTTTTGTTTCTTCTTTCTTGTGGTTCCTCCTATTGGTTCTCATTCTTCTTTACAACATGACTAATGTGGAAATATGTTTAATAGCAATGTATATGTAGAGCTTACATCATATTGCATGCCATCTTGGGGAGGGAAGAGGGCAGAGTTGGGGAAAAAATTTAAAACTCAAAAACTTATGGAAGTGAATGTTGAAAACTAAAAATAAATTAATTAATTAGAAAAAAGTTTCCAGCAACCACACAATTCTTGGTCAGGGAAAGGACAGAAATAGTAGAGGCAGGGATGATGCCTTGCTACAACCACAATGAGTCTCATTTTGTTGTTCAGTTGTTTCATGATGCTTCATGATCTTATTTGGGGTTTTCTTGGCAAGAATATTGGAGTGATTTGCCTTTTCCTTCTTCAGCTCATTTTACAGATGAGATAACTGAGGCAAACAGGGTTAAGTGACTTGCCCAGGGTCACACAGCTAGTAAGTATCTGAGGCTGGATTTAAACTAATGAAAATGAGTTCCCAATTCCAAGGCCAGTGCTCTATCCACTGTGCCACTTAGCTGCCCATAATCAGTCTCATTAGGGCATGATTTACAACAGTAATCCACATCTCCACAATTCCCTAAAATCAGAAAACCACTTTCCTCACAACAACCCTGTGGGAGGTGGCATTACAGGGGCTGTAATCCCCATTTTACAGGTAAGCACTCTAGAGGCTCAAAGAGTTAAGTGACTTGCCTGAGGTCACACAGCTGTGTGACAGAACAGAATTTGAATCCAGATTTTCCTGACTGAAGGCCAGCCCTTGCCCACTCTGCTGCCCTCCTTGAGGTGGCAAACAGCCTCCTCACACTCTGCTGCCACTCAGAAGGCATCATCAGAAGTCTGAGAAGTAGCAGCCAGTGCTGAGCACAGCGGTACCCACACAGCTTGTTGTCCTGGTAAGGAGCACGTGCAATAGGTTTGTTTGCCTTTAACTAAACCTCAGAATTTAAAATGCCAACAATACCCTTTGCAAATAGGAAAATTGCATTTCTGAACTACTCGGGGCTTAATTATATCGTTTGGGTTTTAAGACAGGCTGAAATGTGTCCTCCTAGCAGGAAATGAGCTGTGCTAACCCTAATTATGGTTCAACACAATTCACTTAATTCAGGCAAAGAAAATTACCAGTGTGGTGATGGGTTAGGCAAGTATCTACTGGTAATTATGGGTCACCAAGTCAGAGGGCACAAATTTAGACTTGATTTAGATTTAGAGAATCATAGGGGGAAAAAAATACCAACGGAAAGGATCTCAGAGACCATCTAATCCAATCACCGTTAACTGGTGGCCAAGCCACTTCTCTATGATCGTCAGTTTCCTCTTCAGAAAAATGAAAGTTTAGACGGTGCTCTGTAAAGTCCAGTCTGGCTCGAACATCCTATTACAACAACTCTGCTTCGTTTTGCCAAAGAAAAAGAAAAAATCCAGACAGGAAGTGACCTGTCCAAGGTCATATAGCAAAGTAGTGAAGCCAGAGTTAGAAATCAATTGCCAGGACAATATTCTTTCCAGTGCACCACAGAGAGTTCCCCATGGCTAATAGCACAGGGCTAATGTGGTCTTTTTCTTTTTCTTTTTATGTCTTTGTCTAAAAACTTAGTTCAGTGAAAGCTTGTAAGAGATAAAAATTATGATTTAAATAAAGTAGGAGTTATTAACCTTTCTTGCACCATGGATTTCTTTGGCAGTGTGGCTAAATCTATAGAATCCTCAGAATAATGTTCTTAAATGCATGAAATAAAGTACATAGAATTATAAAAGAAACCAATTATATTGAGATAGTTATCAAAATATTACAAAACAAGTTCCTGTTATCCCTTTTCATTTCTTAGAGCAATAAGAGATTACAGCGAGGAAAGACCCCAGGGATCATTTGATCCAACTTCCTTATTAGATCGGATAATGAAACTAAAGGTCAGGGAGACAATGCTCAAGGTTACCCAGAGAGAAAGTGGTGGAACTGGGAGTAGGACTGAGGTCTCCTCCATCTTAGTGCAGAGCTCATTCTGGTATAACGCACCCGTCTCCCTTGGACTTCCGTGGGGATTGTTGCCCAGGAAGGTTTGTCTTAGATGGTAGATCAGACTGCTAAACCACTATGACTGATCTTTGAAAAATGTAGCAGATTGAAGAAAGGCTGGAGAGTGGAGAAGGGCAAATCCCCAGATTTTCAAAAAAGGTGAAGAGGGGATCTGCAAACTACAGGCAAATGACCTTGACTTCAATTCCTGGCAAAATCCTAGCAAGTAATATTAAAGGGATAGTTAGTGAACATCCAGAAAAAGGAAGCTGTGACCTTGAAGAACCAAGATGGCTTCTTCAAGAATAGGTCACACCAATTGATCTAACCTGGAAGGAAAGCAATTTGGACCCATGCACCAAAAGTCGACATCAACTGTGCATATCCTTTGATTCACTGATACCATATATCATGCCCAAAAAGGTCAGAGAAAGAAGGAAAAGATCCATATATACAGAAATATTTAGAGTGGTTCTTTTTCTTGTAGCAAATAATTGGGAACAAAGGAGTACTCACCATTTGGAGGGAATTTTCTGAACAAATGAGGATACACAAATATAATGGAATATTATTTGGCAATAGGAAATGATAAATGAGAGAGTTTCAGAAAAACCTGGGATATAGAATAATGCAGAGTGGAGTGAACAGGACAAGGAGAACAATTTATACAATACAATACAGTTACACAATTTATACAATAACCACATTATAAACAAAAACAACTTTGAAAGCCTTGAGAATATGATGACTAGCCACAAATCCAGAGGAGGGATAAGAGAGCACGCTCCCCATCTCCTGACAGAGGGGCAATAGACTCAAGGTACAGAATTAGATATACAATTTTGGATGTGAAAAACATATGGAATTATTTTACCTGACTATGCCTTTTTGTAACAAGAACCATATTTTTCTTCTCTCTCTCTCTCTCTCTCTCTCTCTCTCTCTCTCTCTCTCTCTCTCTCTCTCTCTCTTTTTATTGGGGAGAGAGATTCTGGGAGGAGATAGGATTTAGAAATTAGGTCACCTAAAAAAGAAAAAAAAAGAAAGAAAAGAGGGCCATTGAAACATTTTTAAAACACATAGAAGAAAAGTGAATGAAGTTCAGAAGAAAACAGACAAGAAGGGTGTCTTTGAAAGTATTGAATTTGTTGAATGAAATGAATGAAAGTTGAATGAAAAAGTGAATGAAAAAATGATGAATTTATTATATACTTTTTACAAAGCAAGTTGTATATTAACATTTTACATTTTCACAGATAATCCTCTTTTTCTGTTTCACTTTGTATACAGAAATGTTGTTTCATGGTGTTAAATTTAGCATAAAAATTATACAAATAATGTATATATGTATACATATGTGTGAATATGTGTGTGTATATATATATATATGTATGAATATATATGTATATATTATAGAACAGCTGACCTCTCTTCATTTTTTGGCAAAGATATGAGCCTGAAGTAGGCCTGCACAACCTTCGTCCTATGGGCCATAGGTATCCCCCCGGGAGTGCCAAAGACTTTTAAGCAGCCCATGAAAAATGTAGAGAATGTTTTCCTCTACATTTTTTGCGGGCTGCTCAAAGTCCTTTGGTAGGTGACAGGTTGTGCAGGCCTGGCCTGAAGGATCTGGGGAATACCATCAAAATAATTTACCTACAATTTAGGGAAGCATTTGACAAATCACTTATGTTTGTGGACAAGATGGAAACATGTGGGCTAAATGATAATACAGTTGGATGGATTTGGTTCTCATTGAAAGGCTGGACCAAAGAGTGGTCATTACTTGTTCAGTGCCAACTTGGAAGGAGGTCTCTAGTAAAATGCCCTAGAAATCTGTCCTTGGGCCTGTGTTGCTTGACATTTTAAACTGTGACTTAGATAAAAGTAGAGATGGCATGTTTACCAATTTTGGAGGTGACACAAAGCAGACGAGAGCTAACATATTATATGATATTATTAGGATCCAAAAAGGATCTACAAGCTAGAACACTGGGTTGAATCTAAAGATGAAATTTACCCTCATGCTCAAATGAAATGGGTCTGTGATCTCTTTGATTCAGGAGTTCCCTTTGGTGATGCAAATTACAACCCATGCAAGACTGGCTATTTTATGAGAGTCTTTCCTATGTTGTCCCCAAAGTTCATTACAGGGAAATCTACCCAATATGCTCTAGGTCTTCCTTGTTTTCTCCCAATATCCCAAAGATAGCCTCCAAGACCAATGGAGCCCTCTTTATTATTCACTTGCCATTCCTCAATCTTATCACGTGAGCAGCCCATCTTCTCTTCCTGAAATTTAGTAGAGATAAATAGAAAATCTTATATTTGGGTTCAAAAATACAACTTCACAAGTTGACTAGGAGGTGTGGCTAGATAGAAGTTCATCTGAAAAAGATCTGGAGGGTCTGATGGACTAGAAGATAATCAACATGTCTATACATATATATATATATTCATATTGACATATATATATATATACACACACACACACACACACACGCACACACATATATATATCAATAAGTCAATATGAGTCCACAATGTGATGTGCAGGGGGAAAAAAGGCTCATTGAATCTTAGGTTGAATTAAAAGGGGGCATAATATCAAGTACCATTATATTCTGCCATGATCAGACCACAGGTGGATGTTATATCCAGTTCTAAGTGTGACCTTTTAAGAAGATCTTTGAGTATTCAGAGGAGAGTAACTAGGATGGAGAAGAACCTTAAGATCATGGCTAACCCCTCTTATGGAGGCTGTGTGTATTTGTGGGAAGGAGTGAACCAGGTTTTTAGGAGAATGTTGTATACTAACTGTCTTTACCACAATATCTGAGAGTAGTAGTACCAGCCCTCTGGGGATCTAACCTTCCAATTCCAGAAGTTGGGGAATCCTCCTTCTCTTCTTTCTTGTTTTCTTCCTCCTCTTCTTCTTCCTCCTTCCCCTTTCTTCTTCATTTTAATAAATTATTTTTTTCAAAAAGGTGGACAGTTTTGTTTTTGTCCTGACCAGTTTTTATTTATGATTTCTTGAACTATAGCTCTAGAAAAACAGGCCTTAATTACTTTGGCTTTTGTTGAATGGCCAATAATAGCCCCCAACCCAGGCCTCTGTGGCTCATTATTTAGGTTTTGAAGGAAAGTGTAAATAGCGAATGTTTTCTGTTTGGGTTTTCCTTCCCAGATCAAGGATGATCTTTGTGATGGGTAAATTGAGCAATTCTTAGTTACTGAATGGGTGTGACCTCAGACAAACTGACACCTGGGAAACATCTTAATTTAGAAAGGCCAAGGGCTCCCACTACATCTTGAAACATCACCAGTCATCTTGATGCTTCTGTTGCCACAGGACTCTGATGACTCTGGAGGAAGGAGTGAGGCTGATGTCTCTGCACAGCTCTGCCTCACTGAAGTCCGTCTCACTCTCAAGTCAAGACATCACCTTATGATGTCATCGGTCCTCTTGGAGAACAAAAGATGAACAACAACAATGATATCTGTCTTCAAACATGTGAAAGCCTATCTCATGGAAGAGCTGCAAGGCTTTTGCTCAGCTTCAGAGAGCCCAGATAGATCTGGAGCAATGGACAGAATTGTGCTTCTTGATCCCGCTTTGCTCACAGCATAGTATTCTTTGCTATAGCACACCACAAAGAAGGGTTGCCAGGCCTCCAGTCATGCCTCCAGACCTCAGGATTCTAAGGGTCTTCTCTCCTCTGTCACCCTCTTCTGTCTTTACATACTTAGGACTCCCAGTGGAGGAGGTGACTTTGCACCTCTTTGGCCATTATGACTTTCCACAAGTCAAGCCAGGTAGAGCAGGCAGCTCCCTGTAGCTGGTGTGTGTGTGTGTGTGTGTGTGTGTGTGTGTATTGGGTTATGGGGGAATCTCAGGATCTGAGAAGGAAGAATATAGGAGGATGAGGCAAGACATAAAATAGCAGCTCAGAAGAGAGCTCTTGCATTTTAAGACTACATTTTGCTTTGTTTGCATCTCATAGTTGGTAACATGAATTGCAAGCTTCATAGGAGAGGAATCTATGGTAGGGGCCAAAGAGATGGATTTATGATTTAGGAAGTTTTGCGTAGTGAAACTCACAGAACACCCTCAAGAACCAGTGGGGGATGGGTTGAGGGAGAGAATAAAGTACCAAGAGGAAAAATCTCCCTAATGATTAGTGCTATTCCAAAGTGGAATATGCTGGCTCAGGAGCAGGTGGGGTCCCTCTCGCTCAATGTCTTCAAGCAAAAGCTGGATGGCTTCTTGCCTGCTGTGTTTTGGAAGGCTTTCTTGCTCATGTATAGATTAGACTGGATAGCCTTTGAGGTCTCTTCCATCTTTGAGATTCTGTAACTGTGGGTACAGCCCCCTGGCTACACTCTCTCTGCTAAACAGCACACAGTGATCAGGGTTAGTGTGATTACTGTGGGTAGAAAAACTGGACAAAAGTTAATTTGGACACCTGGCTTATTGGGTCTGGCTGTTGACACTGATCACGTTAACTGGGTAAATGCCAAATGTCCAATTCACTTTGTATAGAGAACACAGGCACCTTGTTGTCTACCACGCTCAGTTTCTTTACACACAAAATTCCTGTTCATTTGAACAAGGAAGACAATCAGCCCAGGGGAGGCACTGTGCCATGGTGGAAGTTGGGAGTCAGGAGAACTGGGCTCCAGTCCCAAGTCTATCACTAGCTTGTTATGTGATCTTGGGAAAGCCCCCTCCCCTCATGGGCCTCAGTTTCCTCCTCTTCAGTATAAATGGGGTTGTACTAGATGACCTCTGAGGGCCCTTCCATCTTGAAATGTAAAATTCTGTGATTCTATGACATTCTGTCTAGAAAAATCTGCCTGAATTACCTTGTTTGACCATCTGTACTGATCAAATTAACCAGATGACTGCCAAATGCCCACTTTGCTGTATGCCTTGCAAATGCAGCCACTGTCTGTGGACAGAAGAAGTCAGAAGAGCTGCACTTGGGGAACGGAACTGGCCGATTTAAGCCGAACAACAATTTTAAAACATCAACAGCATATGATGCTCTCTGCTAGACACTGGGGGAGATGAGAGCATAAGCAAGAACTTACATTCTAGTAGGGGGAGATAAGATGTGGCCCCAGATCAATGCAATCAAATTGAAATATAAGTGTATGGGAAGACCACAAAGTACCAGCATCAAGCTGGAGGAGGGAGAGATCATTTCCAGAGGGGGAGAGAGGAAAGAGGAGGACAGGAAAAGCTCCCTGAGAAGGGTGCCATTTGAGCTGGGCCTTGAAGCCCGGGCAGAATTTCAGTAGGCAAGGACAGGGAAGGGTAGGTTGGGGGAGCAGGGTGAGACACTCCAGGTACAAAGAACAGTGTTAGCAAAAATATAGAAACAAGAAAACATGAGATATGTTTGGGTGAGACTTTGCTGGATTAGGAAATATTTCAGGGTCAGGCAAAAATATCCATCTTCTCTGGCTGGCTTAAATGTATCAGCATCTCTGATGCTTACAGTGGAATGGCAATATCTCAGGAGTAAGAGGACCTAGGTTCAAATTCTGCCTCTCACATTACCTTAAGTTCCTTAGGTAAGTCATTTAACCTCTCTGGGCCTCAGTTTCCTCATCTGTAAAGTGAGGGTATTATAAAGTAAATAATGTTTGAGTTCCTTTCTGGATCTATGAGAATCCTACATTTGTTTATATTTGTTTTTCAACTGAAATAGATATTTTTAAAAAATTCATTAATTAGAATTCACTAATTTGGAATTTGTGATTGTTTCTCTTGGGGAAAAGGTTAATCTAGCAACTAACAGCACAAATAAAATTGGTATGGAGCATGTTTAACCTTCTTTTGAGGATAAGTTGTGAGGAATGGCTTAAGCAGAATGATAAGCAGAAGCTCTTCACCAAAGTGGACTTGGCATGGTGTCTAAGGAAAAAATGTTGTCAGCAAGGAGTTGGTGTGGCTGTGCCATCATCATCATCAGTGCCTCAGTTCTGTCATCTGCCAAACATGAGGTGGGACCAGGTTATAGAAACATCAATATAGAATTGCTAAATGGGGGGGGGGGACGACATATCATCTAGTCCAATCTCTTCGTTTGGCAGGAGAGACCCAGGAAAGTTGTAGGATTCACAAAGATTAAAGCTGGATGATCTCTGGGCTCTCTTTTAGCTCTGACATTCTGTGTTCATAGGGTCATAGATTTAGAGCTGGGTAGGATCCTTAGAGAGTATCTTGCCAATCAATGGGCAACAAGTATGTAATTTGTGCCAGATGCTATGCTAAGATGCAAAGAAAAAGCAGAAGCAAGAGACTCATATTCTAAAGGGATAGCCAACCCCTAAATTTTTTAGATGGGAAAACTGAGGACCAAAGAGGTTAGTTAAATTATTTGTCCAAGGTCACAAAAGCAGGAAGTTGTAGAGCTGGGATTTGGTGGCCGTTAGCTAATTAGTTGCTCTACCCTTAGCTAAGCTGGTGCCCAGACAACAGACACACCGTCTGTCACTGGCCCATAGGAAACATTCCAGCTTGGTGAGACCTGCCAAAGATTATCCCAGGCTTCCTCAACTTTCAAGGACTTTGGGTCACCCCCATGTTATGATGAGACAGTAGCATAGGAAATAAATAGAAGTGCCTTCATCACATATGGGTTAATGTTGCTATTTATTTCATGCTAAGGCATCTTATTTTTTAGAACTCTGCTAACAAAATATAGGCTCCCTGAGGGCAGGGAAAATGTCGTACACTTCTTTTGCAACCTCCACTATATCAACTAGCTGAGTGCACAGTAGATGTTCAATTGGAGACATTGAATTGAATGGAAATTAGAAGTGTGGATTGACCACTTCTGCTCATCTCAGAACTTGCCAAAAAAAAAAAAAAGAAAGAAAGGAAGGAAGGAAAAGAAAAAAAAATGGAACAGGTCAAAAATGATTGGCACTGGACCTCAAAGTCCTGAGCTCATCTACTTTGAAATCCAAGCACACACACAGCATGTGGCCAGGCCCAGAGAAGCCTGGCTTTGTTCTATTCTCTCCTGCATATTCTGCTGATCTTTCCAAACTCCTCAGCCCTTCAGGATGCAAAGCATCTGCCATCCTCTTTTTTTTTTTTTTCTGCAGAGGACTTGCTGAGGCATTTAAAACATTCCTTCTACCCAGGGGATCTGTCATCTCCCTCTCACAGCTCTAGCCTGGATCCAGTCCCAGAGATAAACCATAACTCTTGAAAAAACCAAGGTGGCCCATTATTTCTGCTAGAAACCACCGCTGGATCTTAACTCTAGTGTTGGCTTGATAGACCCCGGCTGTCATGTGGGGCGCTGCGTAAAATAACCATTAGTGGGTTGACTTTTGTAATGTGTAAGCTGGGACCCATCAGAGAGAGTCACGTAAACCTTTTCCTGGGATCCTGTATCACACCACAGACTCAGTGAGAGCAATATTTATAAAAGCAGCAGTAGTGTTTTACACGGAGGCATGCTTATACCCACAGCACACTTTATATTTTGACTCAAGTAAAAATGTCAGGAAGTCAAAATCCAGAGCTGGACCAGTGATTCCTAAGGTTTTGCAGTATCTCAGGTGCCTCCACTATGACCCAGGCAATTGGAATTGTTTTAAAAAAAAAGAAGAAGAAGAAGAAGCAATTTCAGGCCAAAAATTTAAATTACAGCACCAGGTGCATAATAGTGCCTAATAAATATTTGTCGGATTGGATTTTAAAAAGAAATATAGGATGTGGAGCACAGAGAATAGAGCTGAGGGTAAAAGATGATGAATTTTGAGTCTAGTCCAAATCCTGGCTCTTCTATTTGCTGGCTGAGTGGCTTCCAGTAAGTCTTTTGCACTCTGCGGGCCTCAATTTTATCATTTATAAAATGGAGTTAATAATCCCTTCCTTGCTTACTTTATGGGGCTGTTGTGAGGGTCAACTGAGAGAATGCATGTAAAGTGCTTTGTAAATTGTAAAGAGCTGCAGAGACGGCAGCTTTGTGGCAGGCAGGGATCACAAACATCAGACCGGGATGAGATGTCACAAGCTTTCAAAAGCTTGGATACCACTGGTACAGAAAGTGTACAGAAGGCAGAATGGCGAAATGGGAAGATTTGTATCAGAAGACCCAAGTTCAAACCCAGGTTCTGCTGCTCATTATCTGTGACATTGGATGAGTCATTCCCCAACTTAGAGCCTCAGTTTCCTCACCTGTAAAAACAAGGGGGATGGGCTAGATCTCTAAAGTGTTGTCCAGTTATAAATTCTATAAGCCAATTATGTCTCCTGAAGAAGAAAAATGTAGGCTCTTGAATGAAGGCAAAAACAGTTTTCTGTACTAAAACGAAACAACCTCACCCACCCACCTACCCCCTATCTAAAACAAGTAGGGCTGCTTCCTCAAGGTCTTCTGTCTCCCCCTCATTAAGTGTAAATAAAAACCTTCAGTTATAGCTCCATGGAAACCCTCTCTTGTGCATGAAAGACTATTAAGAATAGCAATATAACAATGAACTCACTCAGGAATAGAATAAAGTTGGTTTTGCCACAAGCACAGTTACTTGGACAATTCCAAAATTAGTTTTTATTTCAATTGACTGGCTAATTTTGTTCAGGTAAGTAAAATAGCAGAGACTCTGAGGCTTAAGTGAATAGAAGACAGGCCTTGGAGCCAGAACAACCTGGGTTCCAGTCCTGTCTCTGACCCATTCTAATTGTGTGACCATAAGGAAGTCATTTAATCTACCACTGCCCCAGGCAATGTTAGAACAATAAATTACGGATGAGTGGCAGAGCTGCGTGGTGTGGGGAGTTTCCATGCCAGAACTTCCACTGATGAACTCAGAGGTCCAGATCCCTGCTTTCCAAAATAAAATAAAAATAAACCATTGCAAAAGATAAAATAGACAAGTGCGATTTCAAGAAACTGAAAAGTTTCTGCCAGGAAGTGGCTGAGGCAGGAGGGTCTTCCTGATGTTAATTGCAAGGCTCTATCCACAGAACCACCTAGCTGTTTTAGAACAAAGACCCAGAGCTCAAGCACTGGATAGGACATGAGAAACCTGGATGCATCCCTCTACTTTATCATTAAATTGCAATGTGACCTTGGACAAGTACTTAGCATCTCTCCAGCTCAAGTCCCTCTATGTGCCTCCTACCTATCTCACCGGTATGTTTTGAAGATTAATTAAATGAGTGAGATGCAGAAAGTGCTTTGGCAAGCATTTTGCATGCAGGAGGCATCATTATTACAGTTAGTGCCATAAGACTTTAGATGCTTGTCGATTTTTCTGTTCTCACCTGTCTTTCAGAGCAAATTATAGCCTTGTCACTGATCTGCCCATGCCACCTTGGAGGCCTCTCTGTCCCCAGCAGCTCTCTGAAGTTGTTGCTACAGACTGCCTTTCTTCAAGTGAGCCAATCATTTCTTCTGGTGATCCAATCCAGGGTCTCTGTGGCACCTAGGAAAGAAGAGAAGAAGGGCTTAAAAATACTCCTCAATTACCATTCTTCTAAGCATGAATCCCTAGAGGGAGAAATAGTTGAGGTAGGCTCAGTTACTTTTGAGGTAAAAAGGCCATAAATTATTATGTCTCTACTGATCTCTCAAAGCATCTTTAGCAAGAAGGACATTGGCTTTCTCCTGTGTGGATGTCATTCATCCTTTGTTCACAAAGAGGACCAATGACATCGGGAGGGTAATGTCTTGACTTGCAAGTGAATTGGATTTAAATGAGGCAGATTGAGCAAAGTCCTCAGCCTCACTCTCTCCTTCAGGGTCATTGAATTCCAGTGACAAGACAAAGGTCAAGATGACTGGCATGACCAGGATATAGTGGGTGACCTTGGCCTTTCTAAATTAAAATGTTTCCCAGGTCTCAATTTGTCTGAGGCCGCACCCATTCAATGACTTAGGGCTAGGTAAGAGTTGAGATAAAAAATGACTTAATGGAAGAGGAAGAGGAAGAAGAGAATAAAGAGGAGGAGAAGGAGAAGATCCCCTAACCTTTACTGGAATTGGCATGTTGGGTCCCAGCTACTTCTACTCTCAGATAGCATGGTAAAGAAAGTTAATACAAAATATTCTCCTAAGAACCTGGTTCTTTCCTTCCCACAAATACAGTATCCATGGGAGGAGTAAGCTTAAATTTAGACCATAATAATGGTGTCTAGGTTCAGCCAGTAGATGAAGCAGCCTAAGTGGGCTGGCCAGTTTCCAGTAAAAGGGAAAAGATATTTGAAGGCATCAGAGGAGAATGAGTAAATACTGAAGAAATTAAAGATAAGAGAGAGAAAGGGGATGATCCTTGGGGCAATGGGTCGAGTTCCCAGGGAGAAAAAGCTCAAGAAGGTTAAGTGACTTCCTCCATGATCAATAGCTGAGGAGAGCTAGGATTTGAAGAGGCCTCCAGACTCTAGCTGGTGTCCTCCCTGACCCCTCCCCCCCCACTACCATTTTACCCCATTGCTTCCCTGTGTTATTTGACTGATCCTCATAATCCCTCCCTCACTCCTCTCTACCCGTAAGGGGATAGAGCAAGTATTATTGGCCGCCGTTTTACTGGTTAAGGATAAAGCCGATCAAAACACATTTATTAAATGCTTACTATGAGCCAGGCACTGTGCTAAGTGCTGGGGGATAAAAAGAAAAGTTAAATCCGGTCCTTCTACTCGGTAATGCTTAATCAACTGAGGCCCAAAGAATCAGACTCACTTTCCCCAGATTACAAAGAACTGAGACTCAAACTCAAGGCTTGTGCTCTCCAAACCAATCCTCTTTTCTATAATATGTAATGGGGACAGGCTAGAAGCATCTCCAATAAGATCGGGGGTGAAACAAGGATGTCCATTATCACCACTGTTACTCAATATCGTACTGGAAACGTTAGCTTTAGCAATAAGAGAAGAAAAAGAAATTGAAGGCATTAGAACAGGCAAAGAAGAAACACAGCTCTTGTGCTTTGCAGATGACGTGATGATATGCTTAGAGAATCCTAGAGAACCAAGTAAAAAACTGCTTGAAATAATAAACAACTTTAGCAAAGTTGCAGGCTATAAAGTAAACCCACATAAATCACCAGCATTTCTATATATTTCCAATAAAGCCCAACAGCAAGAGATAGAAAGAGAAATCCCATTTAAACTTACTGTAGACATTATAAAATATTTAGGAGTCTACCTCCCGAAACAAACCCAGGAACTCTATGAACACAATTACAAAACACTTTTTACACAAATAAAGTCAGATCTAAACAAATGGAAAAACATCAGTTGCTCATGGTAGGCTGAGCCAGTATAATAAAAATGACAATCTACCTAAGCTAATTTACTTATTCAGTGCCATACCAATCAAACTACCAAAAAATTATTTTATAGAGTTAGAAAAAATAATAACAAGATTCATTTGGAAAACAAAAGGTCCAGAATATCAAAGGAACTAATGAAAAGAAATGCAGGGGAAGGTGGCCTAGCAATTCCAGATCTTAAAGTATTATAAAGCAGCAATCATCAAAACTGCTTGGTACTGGCTAAGAAATAGAGTGGTGGATCAGTGGAATAGGTTAAATATGCAAGACACAGTAGTCAATGACTATAGTAATCTATTATTTGATAAACCCAAAGACCCCAGCTTCTGGGATAAGAACCCACTCTTTGAAAAAAACTGCTGGAAAACTGGAAAAGAGTATGGCAGAAACTAGGCATAGACCAAATCTCACACCATATACCAAAATAAAGTCAAAATGGGTTCATGATTTAGATATAAGGCTGATATAAGCAAACTGGGAGAACAAGGAATAGTTTACCTATCAGATCTATGGAGAACAGAAGAATTCATGACCAAACAGGAGATAGAGAACATTACAAAAAGCAAAATGGATAATTTTGATTACATTAAATTGAAAAGTTTTTGCACAAACAAAGCCAATGCAACTAAGATTAGAAGGAAGGTAGAAAATTGGGAAAGAATTTTTACAACCAGTTCTCTGATAAGGCCTCATTTCTAAAATATATAGAGAATTAAGAATTTATAAGAACACAAGCCATTCCCCAATTGATAAATGGTCAAAGGATATGAACAGACAGTTCTCAGATGAAGAAATTAAAGCCATCTATAGTCATATGAAAAATGCTCTAAATCATTATTGATTAGAGAAATGCAAATCAAAACAACTCTGAGGTACCACATCACACCTATCAGATTGGCCAACATGACAAAACAGGAAAATGATAAATGTTGGAGAAGATGTGGGAAAATTGGAACACTAATGCATTGTTGGTGGAGTTGTGAAATGATCAACCATTTTGGAGAACAATTTGGAACTATGCCAAAGGGCTATCAAAAATGTGCATACCCTTTGATCCAGCAATAGCACTTCTAGGGCTATATCCCAAAGAGATCATACAAATGGGAAAAGGACCACATGTACAAAAATATTCATAGCAGCTCTTTTTGTGGTGGCAAAGAATTGGAAATTGAGAGGATGCCCATCATTGGGGAATGGCTGAGCAAGTTGTGGTATATGAATGTAATGGAATACTATTGTGCTATAAGAAATGATGAACAGGCTGACTTCAGAAAAACCTGGAAAGACTTATTGGTCTGATGCTGAGTGAAGTGAGCAGAACCAAGAGACTTTGTACACAATAACAGCCATGTTGTGTGATGATTAATATTGATAAACCTAACCTTTCTCAGCAATAGAAGGATTTAAGACATCTCCAGAGGCCTCGTGATGGAAAATGCTATCCACATCCAAAGAAAGAACTATGGAAGTTGAATTGCTATTTTTTTCTCTCCTGTTGAGTTTTGTTTCTTCTTTCTAATGGTTCCTCCTATTGGTTTTAATTTTTACTTACAACATCACTAACGTGAAAATATGTTTAATAGGAATGTAAATGTATAGCCTATATCAGATTGTGCGCCGTCTTGGGGAGGGTGGTAGGGAGGAAGGGGGAGAAATTTTTAAACTCAAAAGCATATGGAAGTGATTATTGATAAATCAAAACAAATTAATAAAATTTAAAAAATAAAATGGATGTTGACAAAGAAGGGCCATCTGATTAGTATGTAGCATACTAATCACTGGCATGTTTGCAAGGCTGAGAGACAGACGGCTAAATTAAAATGTTTATATAATAATAGTAGGTACAGTGAAAACTCTTCTTCTTCCAAAAGTTTTCTTTTGAGAGATCAGAAAACTCAGGTTCTTGTCCTAGCTCTGTCAATTAACTGTGTGACCCTGGGCCTGTCAGTTTACTTCTCAGTTTAAGTTTTCTTACCTATAAAACAAAATTAACAAAACCTTCCCTAACTATTTCACAGCGATGTTGGAAAGATCAAGCAATAATGTGTATAAAGTGAGTCATAGAATCATTAAAGTTGGAAGTGAACTTAGAATTCAAGTCCAACTGCACTGCCATTTTACAGATGAGGAAATGGAGACCCGGAGAGGTCAGGTGACTGGCCCAGAGTCACACAATTGGGAAAAATCTGCAGCAGGATTTAAACCTAAGTCTTCCTTTTGTTCAGGATTTCAATTTTAATGTTTTGTTTTTCAAAGTTTGACAGTCATCAATAAAGCCAATCATTTCCATATACAAAGAACAGAAAAAGAGGATTGCATATGAAACTGTGAATTTCTATACTGTTGTTGTTGTTCATTGTTTTCAGTCATGCCTGACTGTTTGTGACCACATTTTGGTTTTCTTGGCAAAAATACTGGAGTGGTTTTGCTGTTTCCTTCTCCAGCTCATTTTGTAGATGAAGAAACTGAGGCAAACAGGGTTAAATAACTTGCAGAGCATCATACAGCTAGTGTCTGAGGCCAGATAGCTCATTTAAGGGATATAATAAATTCAACCTGTTAGTTCCAAAGCTATCTTGTTTGTTTTTCCCTGCTCTGATCTTCCTTCTGTTCCATTCTGAGAATTTTTGAAAACTAGTTTGAGTGGTGCTGAAACCCAGGTACTCCTGACTCTAAGTCCAGTGCTTAATCGCCCACACCAGGCTGCCTCCATCATCCTGAGATCCTATGGAAATGTCAGCTATTTATTCTCTAGTTCATAGGTTGCAGTAGTCAATTCAGTGGCCATAATCTAATAACAATCTTATTGTTCTAAGGTAATGAGACCCTGTACTTAGCTAGGCTGGCCCTCAGACTGCAGACTCAGGCTTTCACTAGAACTATATTCACTGAAACTTTATAGTTTGGTAAGATTTACATGAACTTGTGATTTGGGGTATAACTTGAAAACAGTGTAACTTAGTGTACCCCCACATTAAAATAAAGCGTCCAAGTCAACAAAGTATTTACTAAGGAGATATCATAGCCAGAAGGAGCAACACTCCCAGGTAAACCTCAGAGGGCTTCTTCTCAAATTTATAGGTGGGTAGGTAGAAAATTGGATGGAATGCTCAAGTCAGAAAGAGCAGAGTCTGAGCCCTGCCTCAGACACTTAGAAGCTCAGCGACTCTCGGTAAGTAGTGTAACTAACTCTCTCAGACTTATTTTCCTCATCTGCAAAATCGGGATAACAGTAGTAACCACCTCACAGAGTGAGAGTGAGTGTAAATAGCCACTGTTTTCTGTTCTGGCTAGGAACTGTGAGGGTCTTCCCCTCCCAGATTGATTCTTTTGGGAAGACAAACTAGACCTTCTTTTGTCTCAATTCCTACCTAGCCCTTAATCCTGAATGGGTGTTCCAGACAAACACACCTGGAAAAGACCTTAGCTTAAAAGGGCCAAAGTCTCCCCATGCATCCAGGGCCATTGTCTGGACCTATGTCTTGCCACTGGACTCCCATCCCCCTGGAGGAGAGGGTGAGGCTGGTGACTTTGTTCAACTCTGCCTCACTTAAATCCAATTCACTTACACCACGAGGGTGACATCATCAGTTCTCTTTGAGAAAGAAGGACGAACAACAGCAATCTCACAGGGTTGTTATAAATATCAAAATAGATCACATAAAAAGCTCTTTGTTAACCTTAGAGTACTAAATAAATGTTAGTTATGATTATGATTATGATTATTGTGTTATCTGTCCTATTTGGCTTTCTGTAGTGCCAACCAGGTCTAGTTTCTGAGAAACTCAAAATCTCCCCAAATCCCTAGTCCTAGGTATGGACAAATACCTTTTCCTTTTTTATGTTTATTTTACTAATTTATTTTAAACTTAAAAACATAATAAAAAAAGAAAAAGAAACATTATAAACTTAAATATTAAAATTTAAATATAAAATGAGAAAAGAAAAAAAATTACCATGTGCACAGCAGAACTTAAGAGAGGATTCAAAATATACAATGATAAATTTCCATTTCAAGAAATCCTATATAATAAATACTATGCATTGTGTTCTAAGCTGTCCATCTTTTCTTTGCTTCCTTATAAGTTTTATTTTGTTCTCTTTTATGCACTTTTAACTTTGTTCTTTTCCCGTCCTTCTTCCTACCTCCCCCCCTTCCTCCAAGAAGGCTACAATTAAGTTCAGATATATTTGTGTATATGTATACACACATATAAACATATATACACACATACATACATACACATACAAGCATACATATATACACAGACATACATGCATATACACATGCATGTACTTAGATATCTATAATCATACTCATATATAGACATACACTCCTATGCGTCTATGTAAGACCATACTGAACTTATTTGTCCTGTTTCTCTGAGGGTAGATAACCTCTTCCTTCATAAGTCCGAGTCCAGTTTTTCTAAGTCCACCAACTCATCATTTCCTTCACCGCAACAATATTTCAATTTTGTACTGTCTAGTTATTTTAAATAATCTGAAATAATATTGATTAATATGGCTGACAGTGTAGTTTCCCTATTTTTCTGTTATGATTAAATCTATTTTAGCTTTAACTTCTTCTGAGATCATGATTACTCTCCCTACTTTTTTTTCCTAATAAATTTTACTCCTGATCTTTGTTTTATGTTTGTGGGTATTGCTTATTTCCTATCCCTCTTGACTCCTCTACTTTACTTCTACCCGCTACCTTGTCCTCCTATTACTAATCTACCCCACCCCAGGATCCCTTTCTTATCTTCAATTCCCATTAATCTAAACACCCTTCTATTACCTTCCCTTATCCTATTCCCTTACCCTCTCCTTTAAAAATCCCTCCATTATCCTCTTCCCCCCCCATCCCATTAGCCTTTTATTTCTTTCTGAATTTAGAAGACTTTCATATTCCTATATAAATATAAATATATGTATTGTTCCTTCTTAAACCCATTCACAATGAAAGTAGGCTTTCAGAACTACTAGCCCTCTTCCCCCATCTAATTCTTATGTATCAGTTCTTCCTCTCACACTTCATTTCTATAAAATAATTACTGTTTGCCTGTTCCTAAGTGGTTTTATTTTTTAATATTATATCATACTCATATTAATCTTTCTTATAAACTACTACCAATTACTACTAATAATCTTATACATAAGTTTTACATTTCATCATATAAAAGGTAAACATTCTGTCCTTATGGAATCCCTTGTAATTAGTCTTTGATATGTACCTAATATTTCTCTTGGATCTTATATGTCAAATCTTCTATTAAGTTGAGGTTTGTCTCTTTGTTTTTTTAAACAAATCCTGAAAGTCTGATAATTCATTAAATGTACATTTTTTCATTCAGGATTATGCTTAACTTTGCTGGGTATGATATTTTCAGCTGTAACACCAGCTCTTTTGCTCTTTGATATACAGTGTTCCAAGACCTACAGTCTTTTAGTATCATTGCTACTAGGTCTTGTGTGATTCTAATTGTAGCATTGTCGAATTTAAATTTTTTTTCTTGTTGTTTGTAATATTTTATCCTTGAGCCGGGGATTTTGGAATTTGACTATGATATTCCTGTAGGTTTTCCTCATAGAATCTCTTTCAGGAGGTGATCAGTGGATTTTTCCTATTTCTACTTCATTGGAGGTTTCCTCAATCTTCCCAGGCTCAAAGGCTGGACTCCTCACTTTGTCTGGGAGGTTAAAGTTTCTATAGCTGGGGCCAAGAATACCACTCAACCCAGCTAACCCTATGGCTCACCCATTGCTATTTAAGCGGAACTAGCCTGGGAGTATTTACTCTTCACAGGGACCAAACCTCAGTTCTGAGATTTTTCTTCAGTTCTTCTGCAATTGTCTCAAGAAGACCACTGTTCCAACCCAACTCTTGTTTATTTTTACCACTCTATGTTCACCCTGAGGCACTATTTTATCTTCTTGGGTGGGGAGGGAGAATCTAGAGAGCTTGGAATTTTCTGTCCTACTCTACAGTCTTCCCAGTCTTCCTCCCTTTTCCTCTTAATTCAGGACATGCAGTTGAAGTTTCCTCCCCAGATAACCAGATAAATAGGAGATGCAGTGTGTCATGGGGGGTAAAGAGCTGGTCTTGGAATTAGGATAATCTGGGCTTTAAATCCCTGCACTTACTCTCTGGCTAAGAAAGTACCTTAACCCTCTCTCAAAGCTCAAGGCAACTTTCTAAGGCTACAAAAGTTGCAGGTCAATTGTTGGTCTGCCTTGGTAGAGGAAGTTTCTTCATTGGAAATTCCTAGTATCAATCTAATCACAGGTTTGGTCTACCCCACCCTCACCCCCACCTGCAACAAGATAACTAAAGGGCAAAACAAAATTAAACAAAATTAAGTAATGCAAGGCACAGAATGAAGAGTTACCAGTGAGAAGATCCAAAGCTCACTTTTTTAGGTCACATCCAGTTGCTTTACAACTCTTCAATTAATTAGTACTGCCGCATAATGTATTTTTTGTAGAGCATTTAGCAAACTAAAGCACTATAAAAATGTTAGCTATTATTTTTATTCTGTCGTGTGATCCTAAAATAACCCCATGAAGTATTAATGTAAGTAGTATCACCTCCATTTTACAAGTCATCAAGTTAGAGCTTGGTGGGACCTTCAACAGACACCATCTACTCCAGCCCTGTCAGTCAGCAGATGAAGAAATAGGCCAAGGGAGGTTAAGTGACTTGCCCAAAGTCACATGGTTAGAGCTGGGATTTGAGCCCAGACACAGAGCACTTTCTACTTTACAGGAGGAAAGTGAGGCTCAACAAGGTATAGGGTTGGTTCACGATCATAGAACTAGTAGCTGGTCCCCTAGTTTTTCTTGATCAGTTAAGTCGGGAGAATAGGATAAGAAACAGACATTTTACTGGCAAGACCAGAAAACTTGGCCGTTTTCCTTCCAATTGACACGGCACATTAAGACCTAATTATATCACCAGGCTACTGCAAACTCAAATGAATTAAAGCCAGCAAAGTGGCTTTGAACTCTTCCAATGAAAGGTGACTGATAATTGCAAAACACTTTAAAAAACAGGCTTTTAAAAAACAATTGCCCTCTATTAATCTGAGCTCCAACAGACCTGTAGTTCATGAACAGTTAAAGTCATTTAATAAATATGTATTGGGTTTTTTTTTCCTTTTCTGTGCTGTCCATGCATGTGGCATCAGTTCCCATAAAGGTGTGGTTCAAATAGCTACCATCTGTTACATCCTGTTTTCCTTTCCTGTATCTTAAATCACTCAATGGAATCTTCCCAGGATTCCAATTACTTACAAGTCATTGATCACAAACTTTTTAAAATTTTTTTCTATTATTTACTTAGTTTTAGTTTTCAATATTCACTTCCACAAGATTTTGAGTTCCAAATTTTCTCCCTATCTAACCCCTTCCCCCACACCAAGATGGCATACATTCCGAATACCCCTTCCCCTAATCTACTCTCCCTTCTATCTTCCCCCCTTCTCTTATCCCCTTCGCCTTCTATCTTCCTGGAGGGCAGGATAGATTTCTACACCCCATTGTCTGTACATCTTATTTCCTAGGTGCATTTAAAAACAATTTTTAACATTTGTTTTTAAAGCTATTTCAAAGGGGGGGGGAGAACCTTTACATATAATAATGACAACAAGTACTTGTTTGAAACTCCTTAATAGTAAAAAGAAAGTCATTTTTTACTGCTCCTCCCCCACCTCAAATCTCAGTATTAAAGTAATCCTTACATAGCAATGTAGGGTACTGGATTTAAAGCCAGTGGATTTAGGTTTAAATCCCAGATCTGTTGTGTATTCTTGGTGTTACCTGGATCAAAGCTCAGCTTCTTTGAACATCAGTTTCTTCATCTATAAAATGAAGGGGTTGAGATCCCTTCTAGCTTGAAATCCCATAACCTGGTGGGGGTAATGTAAGTAATAATTAAATGGGCAGCTAGGTGGCACAGTGGATAGAGTGCCAGACCTGGAGTAAGGAGGACTTGAGTTCAAATTTGACCTCAGACACTTACTAGCTGTGTGACCCTGGCCAAGTCACTTAATCTTATTTGCATCAGTTTCCTCATCTGTAGAATGACCTAGAGAAAGAAATGGCAAACCACTCCAGTATCTTTACCAAGAAAACACCAAATGGGATCAAAGAGAGTCAGATATGACTGAAAACAACTCAACAATAAATAAAAAATAATCAATAATATACCATATATATTGATCATATATGAGATACTATGCAATATATCATACATTACTTATCTATAATAAAAATTTATTATAAATAATAATAAAAATTTGCTCCTAGCTATCCTCTAAGGCAGGAAGATATTACTATCCAGATCTTATAGATGAGAACCCTGAGGATTAGAGAGGTGAAGACATTTGTCCAAGGTGACAAAAGGCAGTAAGTTGCAAAGCCAAGGCTCCAGCCTAGTTCACATGACAACATGTGATAACGCACTACCTCCCAGAGAATCTTTACAGTCAAAATAATTATTCTTTATTCTTCCTTTTATCATGTGATCTGTATTACAATCCTGTTAAGGAGGTAGGGCAGGGATTATTATTCCCATTTCATAGATGAAAAACTGAGGCTTAAAGGGCTAAAGTTGACTTGCTTATGGTTGAACAGTTAGTAAGTAATATAACCCAGAAAAGGGCCTAGGTCCAAAAAATATCAGCATCACTTTTGAAGGGTAGAGAGGTGGATAATGATTACCCCTCTCCATTTATCAAGTAAGTCCTTCCTGCCAGTAGCTGCATAGGTACCAGAAGGATAATATAAAATAGCATTTTCCAGGGGCCTAAAATGGCAACAGTATTTTACCATAAAAATGTAGCATAACTGTCATCTTAACAACTACTGAGAATTTAAGAATCCACTCTTCTACCATAAAGGGAAGGGTCAGACTGCATGAGGCCCTTGTAGCTAGAAACTTATCAAAACTAGACAGTAAAAAAGTAAACTCAGAAAGTCTATAATCCCCCTACCATCAGGATGTAGGATGAGGTGTAGCGAAGGCAACACAGAAATTCTGGAAAGCATGGGCGTTTTTCCAGGAAAGGCACTGAAACCGTCCATTGCTTTGACCCAATGATTTCATGTCTTGGCAGACACTCTGAGGAAGGTCAGTTACAGAAGGGATGGTTCCAGATCCACCAATTCAGCCAAGTCAATCCTCCCTCTGCAACACCTCTATTCATGGGCTCATCACCTCTTCCCTAGACCATGGCAAGAGCCTCCTAATTGTTCTCCTTACTTCCAGTCTTTCTCACATTAAAGTTATCCTCCATGCAGCTGCCCCATGAAAATTCCTAAAATAAAGATCTGTCCATGTCGGCGCTGCCTTCCCTCACTTAGCAGTTCCCTATTGTCTCTAGGAGAAAACTAAAACATCTTTTAAAAAAGTTTTTAAGAGTTCTTCACAATCTGTCTTTCATTTACCTTTCTATTTCTAGTTAATTTTGTTCCCTTTCATGTTTCCTTAATTCTAGTCAAACTGGACTGCTAGCTATTCTTACCCCACCTTTTCTTTCTTTTGGTCTTGCATTGAGCATATTTGTCGTTGTTGTTGTGTTATGTCTGATTCTTCATGATCCTATTGGATCATAGCATGCCAACAGTGTACATGGGGTTTTCTTGATAAAGATACTGGAGTGGTTTGCCATTAAGTGATTTGCCAGGGGTCACACAACTAATAAGTGTCTGAAGATGGGTTTGAACTTATGTCTTCGTGACTCAAGGCCCAGTACTCTATCCGCTGAGCCACCTGGCTGCTTCCTAGGCAAACAGAGGTTAAGTGACTTGCCCAGTTGCAAGCTGGGAGGAATGGGAAGATGGTTGCCATCTACCACTATAGAGAAGATAGGAGGAAGGAAGGTCTAAAGGGAAAGATAATGAGTTCTGTTTTGGCCGTATTGAATTTACAATGTCTACTGGATATCAAGCTCAAGATGTCTGAAAGGCAGTTGGAGACAAGGACTGGAGATTGGGGCAGGATAGGAGGATTTGAAAATCATCACCGTAAAGATGGTAATGAGAATTGAAAAGAGGCCTTGGATTTGGCAACTAAGAGATTGTTAGTAACTTTGGAGAGAGCAGTTTCTTTTTTTTCCCACTTTTTAGAAAAAAAAAGTGTTTATTTTTCATTTTCAACATTCACTTTCATAAGATTTTGAGTTTTAAATTTTCTTCCCCTCCTTCCCCTCCCTCCTCCCCAAGACAGCATGCAATCTGATATAGGCTCTACATATATAGTCATATTAAACATATTTTCACATTAGTCACATTGTAAAGAAGAATTAGAACCAATGGGAGGAACCACAAGAAAGAAGAAACAAAACAAAAGAAAACAAAAAAAGAGAGCAAATAGCATGCTTCAATCTGCATTCAGACTTCATAGTTCTTTCTCTGGGTGTGGATAGCATTTTCCATCATGAGTCTTTTTGGAGTTGTCTTAGATCATTGCATTGCTAAGAAGTGCTAAGTCTATCAAAGTTAGTCATCATATAATGTGGCTGTTACTGTGTACAATGTTCTTCTGGTTCTGCTCACTTCACTCAGCGTCAGTTCATGTTAAGTCTTACCAGGTTTTTCTGAAGTCTGCTTGCTTGTCATTTCTTATAGCACAATAGTATTCCATTACATTCATATTCATTCAACTTGTTCAGCCATTCTCAATTGATGGGCATCCCTCAATTTCCAATTCTTGGCCGCCATGAAAAGAGCTGCTATAAATATTTTTGCATATGTGGGTCATTTTCCCATTTTTATGATTGGAGAGAGCAGTTTCAGTGAAATAATAAGGTTAGAAGCCAGTTTGTAAAGGGATAAGAAGAGACTGAGAAGAGATAAAGTGGAAGCATTAGTAATCTTGCAGTCTGTCACTGTTGACTCCTCTGTCTACAATCCCACACATCCAGTCAATATCCAAGCCCTGTCAGTCGTCCCTCTGAAATGACTCTCAAGTCCTTCATTGTCTTCATCACCATGGTAACTCTAGTCCAGGCTACAACATTTTCTTGCCTAGACAATTGGAACAGCTTCCTAATTGCTCTACCTGCCACACTATTACCTATGTAATCTTCCCAGTGCATAACTATGATCATGACACGCCTATCCTCAAAAACCTTCAGTGGCTCCCCACTGCCTATCAAATAGCTTAAATTCAAGACAACCCACAATCTGGCTGCAATTTACCTATGCAGCCTTAATTCATAATACTCCATGTATTCTATATTCCAGAAAAAAAAAACTGGGCTGTTCTCATTTTTTCTTGCTCTTTCCATGCCATCTCCCACTTCCAAGTCTTTGCTCCCATTGTCCGCTATTTGTGGAATAGATCTTTTCCCCAACCTCCATTTAAATCCCCATCTGTTGAAGTTTCTTCCTTTCTTTAAGGTCCAACTCATATGCTACTTTTCTGACATACTTTCTATTCCATATGAAAATGAGCTTTCTCCTCAATTACTCATAGACCTTTTTCCCCCAGTTCCTTGTGTTGTGTACACTTCTCCCTCCTTCCTCAGCACTTAGCACAATGCTTGGCACATAAAAATCACTTAATAAATGCTTGTTAACTTGACTTGACTTTTCCCAATTAGACCCAACTTTTGCTTCTTGAGGGTTTTTCATTTTTCTATCTCCATTGTGCAGGCAAAATGTACCTCACATAGTAAGCACTTTTTTTTTTGTCACCTTGACATGAATTAGAGTTTAGAAAGAACCCAAGAGCACCAAATAAATGTTAAAGTTGGAGTCTCAAAATATAGAACAGAAAATGTTAAAGCTGAAACCATAGAGTCAGGTTTAGAATTGAAAGGAACCCCAATAATAACAACATATGTGTGCGTATATATGCACATATGCACGCAAATATGGAAGTATGTGTGTATATGTGTGTGTGTGTACCTATCATCTATCTGTATCTATCTTGTATCTATATCTTCCTATCATCTATTCATATCTATATCTATATCTATTTATCTATATCCATACCTGTCTATATCTCTCTACCATCTATCTATATCTATCATCTGTCTATATCTCTACCATCTATCTGTATCTATCATCTGTCTATATCTACCATCTATCTATATCTGTATCTATCATGTCTATATCTCTACAACCTATCCATATCTATTATCTGTCTATATCTCTACCACCTATCTATATCTATCATCTGTCTATATCTCTACCATCTATCTATATCTATATCTATCATCTGTCTATATCTATCTGTCATTTATCTATATCTCTACCGTCTATATATTGTCTATCTACAGTTATCCCTTTCACATCACAATTTTCCCATTGCTGTTTCGATATATTGCCAGTCAGTATAAGAATTAGATGGGAATTTTTTGAGAGTTTTGCAGAAACTGCAGATGACACATGTAGGCCAGCAGACAACATAGAAAAAGTTTAGAAACTCAGAAATGCATAAAATATATGTATAGTATTGTATAATATAGCCTATGACCAGATATTTACCCCCAATTTTACAATAAGGTACTGTAAATACCCCATAAAGAAAAAAGGAAAAAAAATTCAGATTTCTTCTAATGCAAAGGGAGGGCCAAAAAGTTTTATGCGGATATTCCAGATTGCGGTGGGGGCCACCCCCCCTAACCCTCATGATGTGGTAGGGATAACTGTATATCTTTCTACCATCTATCTATATCTCTCTACCATCTCTCTCTCAGTCTGTCTGTCTGTCTGTCTCTCTCAGGTTTGTAAAACACTTTATCTACATTACCTAATTTGAGTCTCACAATAATCTCAGAAGATAGGTCCTGCAAGTATAGCTGTCCCCATTTTTCAGATGAGGAAATGAAGGCTGAAAGAAAGTGTATGGCTCGCCTGTAGTCACACAGCTAGTGTCAGAAGCAAGATGGGAAGCTAGATTTTGCCTGAGTCTAAGCCCAAATGCTCTTCACTATACCATGTGGACCTTAGACCACATAACATGGAATAATGCAGCTGGAAGGATCATTAAAATGTGGGATTTAATCTAACCCTCTCACTTTATAGAGTGAATAAGTGAGGCCCAGAGAGTGGGACTAACTTGCCCAAGGCCATAGAATTAAGAAGAGATGGGACTCAGCCAGGACATCACAGAAGGAAGGGGGTAATCAGCTTCCAGTAACTCTTGAAGAGTGGTTTCTTTGGGTTTGCACAAAGGCTGATGGGAGCCCCTGGCCCTCAGGTTGTTACAGAGCAGTTCTGCACCTTGGTGTGAAGCCAGAGTCAGCAGGCTGTAGGAACAGAGAAAAGGAGCCTGACTGTGTGGTTCAGACATTGCAATCTGATTAGGGGCCTGAACTTTTCTGACTGGCCTGTCAGCATGCATCAAATGAACAGGAAAGTAATTTATGAAATGTTATTAAGCTGCACAAAGCTGATGGAAGAAAGGAAAACCTGTTAAAAAGTAGAACTGTGGCTAATGGCTAATTTACAAAGTTAAATAGCAATGCTACTTAAAATATTTATGTTTCAATTACTTAAAAAGAGACTTCTTAAGGATTCTTAGCTCTGCAAAATGGGCTGAAGTTAAAGCAAGGAATTTCATTTTATTTTTTATAATCACATGGAGAAAAGGTTGAAATCAGCTCAAGTTACAGTTTCTCTTTCTGTTCTGCAAGTGAAATAATTCCAGTATCAGTCTCCATTTGGCTAAAAATCCGTACAAGTTCCCAACCCAGATATTTGAAAACTGCTGAGACCTAAATACAAAAATAGATGTTTATCCCAGAGCCAAATCCACTGTTTTGTTTTGTTTTGTTTTTAGTGAAATGTAAGCTATGGTGATGTAACTGGTCCCTTGGCTGCAATTAGAACGAGTTCACTGTCTTGCCATTCTGGGAGAAACCCAAGAAAGTCCTTTTTTCCCCTTAAGTTTAAGCGAAGTTACATTTTACCCAATAAACCAGTGATTAAGATTAACAGCACACTGTACTGGGAAAGTCACTGACCTGGGGGTCAGAGGTCAGAGGTTGAGTCCGAGCTCTCCCATTTTCTAGCTCCGGGACCAAAGCAAGTCATTTCTTCTCCAGGATCCTCAGTCCCAAAAGAAGGTTTGGAATTGGTACACTCTAAGTAAGATCCCTTTCTGTTCTGAAATTATGTGTTCTGTAAATCCATTTGAAGGTGTGACATTCTATGTTCTGTACCATAAGGACCCTTACAGCTCTAGCATCGGGATGATGTTCAGCAAGTCACTTAACCACTGAGTCTTAATTTCCTCCTCCATAACAAGGGCATACTAATTCTTGTGTTGCCTAACCTCAGGAGATTGCTGGATGAGAAAAGAGCACTGTAAATTAAAATATGTCATAGAAAAGCATGCTGTAATTACTATTACATAAAACAAGATAACATTTGTAAAGCACTTTTCCAACCTTAAAAAAATCATAAAAGTGCTATTGTTATTGTTATTATTATTATTAGTCCCCAATACCAAAAAAAATCTCTAAGAAAGTAATAAAGAAGGCTTCTGACCTACTTCTAAGCCATATTCATGGGGGAATAAACCATTAAATGGTTTTGCTGAGCCCAAAGGCAGTCTTTGTGAGAAACTCAAAAGAAAGAGATGTGATCCTAGCCCTCACAGAGGTTACAATACAGTTGGAGACATACAACAAACACACAGGATTTGATACAAAATAGTGCAAAATTAAGAAAGACAGGGTAGGTTGTGGGAAGGGGCACTAGATTATGAGTCAAAAATTATAAAAAATTTAACAAGTTAGAAGGGACTTCCCAGGACAAGTCATCAGATCACAGATTTAGAAACGTTTATTTCTGACAAACTTGGTTAGGAAATTGTTAGGAAAAATTTCCTCACAATCAGAGCTACTCAAAACTGGAGCAGGGTCTCTCAGGATTATTGTTCCCAGGTCTCAATCCAGACCGGCCCTTAAAGTTCATCTAGTTCAACTCTCGGCTTACATATTAAGGAACCAAGGCACAGAAATTAAGGGATTTGCTTATGGTGCCACAGAAGTGACAAAGCCAGAATTTGAACCCAGGTTCCCTGACGCCAAATCCATCACTCTTTCCAGTCTACATTCTAGTCCAACCTTGGCTTAAACAGGAAAAGCTCCACCCTCCACTACAGACCTGCTTAGAGCCAGCTCAAAGGGCTTGAAACAACTGATCATTAAATTTTCAGTGTGAGCACTTAGACTTCTGAAATTGGCAAATGTTACAAATCAGGCCTTTATTAATTGTTTTATTGACTGTCTAGATTTAAGACAGTGAAAGAAAAAATGTTAATAATGCCAATTAAGCTTAAAGGTGTGTCCTGGGTGTATTTTTTTTAAAAGCAAGGTGGTTGTTAAAGATTTACCAACACATCTCTACCCTACCTTTACAACATCCCCTTAAAATGATCATCTAACCTCTTCTTGAGGAACAACAGTTCCTCAGTAAACAACAGTTCATCAGTAAAATGAAGAAGTTCAAATAGATGACCTCTAAGGTCCATTCCAGATTTAAATCTATAATAATAATAAAAATAAATAGCTAGCATTTATATAGTGCTTTCTGGTTTACAAAATACTTAACAAATATTTTATCATTTTACTCTCACAACAACTCTGGGAAGTAGGCACTATTATCAGCTTTATTTTACAGATGAAGAAACTGAGGAAAACAGTGGTCAAGTGACTTTCCCAGGGCCACACAGCTAAGATCTGAAGGCTAGATCTGAGCTCTAATCTTCCCAACTCTAGGTTTAGCATTCTATCTACCACATCATCCTGCTGCCTTCAAGTCAATGATCAATGATCTTGGAGATCCCCACTCCAGTTTTAAAGAATTAAGAATTCCTTTCTTCTAAACAATTGAAATCTGCCTTTCTGTAACTTCTCACCATTGATGTTTTTGCCTTTGTTTGTATCCCCAGTGTTTAGCACAGCACCTAGAATGTAGCAGGTGCTTAATAACTGCTTATTGGGGCAGCTAGGTGGCGTGGTGGATACAGCACCAGCACTGAAGTCAGGGGGACCTGAGTTCAAATCCGTTCTGAGACCAAACACTTAACACTTACTAGATGTGTGACCCTGGGAAATTGCCTAAAAAATGAAAGATAAAAAAATAATTGTTTATTGACTGACTGACCCCATGGAACAAGTTGAATCCCTCTTCCATATGACTTCAAAGACTTGAAGAGAGCTATCAGTTCTCGTTTTGGCTTTCCATCTCCACACCAAGTACCTCTAGTTTCAGAGAATGATCACCTTCAGTCCTTGTACCCTCTTGCGCTCCAGCTTTATGCCAACATGTCACCCCCACCTCCACCCCCCCAAAACTGAACGCTACACTCTAAACATGGTCTGACCAGGGCAAAGGACAAAAGACCTTTCATCTCCCTCCTTCTGAATGCCATGCCTGTCTTAATACAGCCCAGGATAGCTTCATCTGCTTTGCCTTCCTTTAACAATGGGGTAGTTCACTAAAACCCCCGCATCTGTTGCACACCTATCACTTAGCCCCTCCTTCCCCATTTTCTATTTGTGCATTGACTTTTGGGGACCCCTGTGGAAAGCTTTATGCTTGTGTACTATCTAAGTGATAAAGAGTCAAATTTCAGCTCTGACTTCCTCTGTGATTTCACTGATTTTTTAATTGATTTCTTAATCAATCAACAGCATGTATTAAGTACCCACACTGTGCTAAATGCTGGGGATACAAAGAAAGACAGTAGTCCTTGCTCTCAAGGAACCCACAATGTAATAAGGAAAACAGCATGCAAAATATATACAAGCAGGATATGCAGAGAGAAGGTGCAAGAATAAGGTCCATTCGGTTCTGATACTGCATGTTCTAGCCTCCATAGGTGGATTTCTTTCTTAACCACATGGATGCTGAATGTTCAATTGATCATTAATAGGAGAAAGCCACGGATATGGGTTCAGTACTGATTAGCAATACCAAGAACTAGTCAAATGAAGCTTCCTTCTCCCAGAATGCCAGGGCCTTTCCTTAACTAGATAGAAAAAAGTCCCAATACAACAAAACCCAACAGAAAGACAAATGAAGATGTGTCTACGTATGTAAAGTAGTCTCCAGCATTCTTCACTAACTGAAAGGAATATAATGAAGGCGTCGCTGCTTGGAGGGGAACATTTCTTTTCCTGCCAAGGGACAGATTTACAAAGAATGATATTTACATTCTCCTGCAACCTGTAATTTTCTCATTTATCATCTGTCAGAGCCCAAAGACCTTCCACTGCACATGGAATGTTTGCATATGTCTAATGATCCCTTTTTACCAAACAAATGTCACCGTCTCAACAAGGAAATTAGTTAATATTGCTGAGGCTGCTAATTTGATACCATTAATGTCACACTGTGCACATCAACATGCGTAGAGATCTCACGGCATCTTCTATCATAACCCGGCTTTGCCATTTGCAAATTTGTTTTCCCGCCGAGTTCTTCCCAGAAAAGACAGAGCCATAAAAGCCCATCCCATGCAAGGCAGTTTCATAACAAGATTAGAAGGGATTGCAGATCTTGCTGCCACTGTTAAAGTGTAAACGGAAACTCATCTTTCAGCAGAGATTCAGCCTTGCTTCTTGGCCTAAATCTGCACCCTTGTCCTAACAGGACATCTTGGCTTACTGGGAATCACCTTCTTTTCCATCAATTCCAACATGCTGCCAGAGTCACCATCCTAACACCTTGTTCTGGCCACATCACTACTACCCTACTCAAACATCTCCTAGGGCTCCCCATTTTCTTTCAAATAAAATCCAAGATTGAGAGTAGTGGCTAGATTATAGTCTTTAGAGAACTGGCCTCAAAGTCAAGACAACCTGGGTTCAAGTGATGCCTTTGACATATACACACATATATGCATGCACATTTATATGTAGATACACACACATGTATATGTGTATATGCATACACACTTATGCTTGTATATGTATATACATGATATGTGTATGTGTTTGTTGTCATTCAGTTGTTTTCAGTTGTCTCCAACTCTTTATGTTTCCATTTTGGGGTTTTCTTGGCAAAGATAGTGACATGGTTTGCCATTTCCTTCTCCAGCTCATTTTCTGGATGAGAAAACTGAGGCAAACAGGGTTAAGGGACTTGCCCAGGGTCACACATCCAGATTTGAACTCAGGAAGATGTACATACATACATACATACATATATATATGTGTGTGTGTGTGTGTGTGTGTGTGTGTGTGTGTGTGTGTGTGTGTGTGTGTATGTATCTAAATGTCAGAGCAGGTACCTATCTGTGTTGGTAGGTAAAGTATCCTCACCAGGATGTTCCCTACATCAGTGAAATCACAGGCCCCAAATGCTCCCTTCCAAAAAAGTACAAGGTCCTGATTTTGTCAACCTGCCTCACCATCCTTATCATATGTATGTATATATAATATGTATATATAATATATAATATGTATGTACATATACACACACATATACATACATATACACACATACATATACACGCACACGCACACACACACATATATATTTTCCATGCTCCAGTAAAAACCGAATGATTCCACAACCCCCACACATGTCCCATTTGTACTGCTTCCATGACTTTTCTCATGGTGTTCCCTATACCTGGAATGTACTCCTACAATCGCTACTCTTGATGTCCTTCAAGGCCCAGCTCACATAATAGCAGTATAAAATATGAAATAAGATAAAAATGGGCACTTTTGTTGCCCCCTTAGACATTTCCTCTACTCATCATTCTCCCCATTTACCAGAGGAGGAGAGTGAGGGGCAGACAATGGAAAGGAATTGCCCAGTATTACACAACACATCATTGCCAGATCTTAGACTCCCAAGACTGCACACCATACCAGGCTGTCCTTCAAATCCATGTCACCTAGGAAACCTTCATGATTTCCCCAAGATGAAATGATTCCTCACAGTATTTGACCCCATATTATTTTATATTCCTGTTTATGTGCTAAATTATATGCCACCTAATTTAAATTATATTTGTAATGTATGTGCCTCTATCAGAGAGTATGTGTCTTGATTTATACTTAGAGACTGTCTTCTGCCATTTGCAGAGTGCCATTTAAAGGTTCTGTGATGATACCCTTACCGAAAGAAAGCTGGCTCACATTTCCAAAAGTAATTTCTAGTTGATAAATCTCTCCCTTCAGTACTTCTGAATAATCATTATAGGATCCTAGAATAAGAACTGGGAGGGACTACAAAGGTCATTAAGTCCAACTCCCTTATTTTACAGAAAAGGACCTTTGGCCCAGAGACATCATGACTTGCCCAGGGGTCACAGAGCAGCTCGGCCAGAATTTGAACCTTGGTTCAAAATTGGAAGTCCTCTGACTCTAGATCCAGCACTTCTCCCCCTACTCCACATTGTCCCTCATAAAGCAGTCTGTTATAGTTTGTAAAGTGCTTCACATGTTTTAAATCTCATTTGGGCCGCTGTGGGGCAACTTTGATGTGTATTATTATCCCCATTTCACAGATGAAGAAACTGAGCCTCTACAAGGTTAAGTGACCTGCCTACAGTTTTTGACGACAAACACGATGTGATAAAGAAAGGACTCAGACCTAGGTCTTTTGGTCTCAAGTCACTCTACCACATTCCCTCTCTGAAAACAGCTTTGGTCTGTCTTGCTAAGACCTGGATTACTCCATCTTCCCTGTTATTAGAGCTCCTTCCTTCTTGCCCCTCAAAAAAAAAAAAGCAATGATCTACCCAGAGAGAGCGGCTAGCACCAAGCATGCCCCCCTGGGTAACTTTTGTTGGGTCCCAAAGCATGTCCCTGAATTCTGGTCCTGTTCCTTTCCTGAACAAAAGGGGTGTGTAGAAAAGCCAACCTCTGTGTCAGTCCTTCATTCTAATGCAGCTTGGGCTGTGACAGACTGAAAGGCTTCATTATTTAATGAACAAAACTGCTGCAAATAAAAATTCCTTGAGCTGAGCTCATGAAAGCATGAACTGCACATAGCAAACTAATTTTTGTTAATGACATGGGAGTCCAGTTTATTTGACATTTATTGAAACCAGAATAAAGCTAGGGGTCTAGACAATGGAAAAAAATGGGAATAAATCCCCACCCCCTCACCCTCCTACAACAATAGAAATCAATAATTGTTCACAGATGGGTTTCAAGAGGCACATTGTTCATTAAGGGAAATAATTGCAACATATTTATTTTATGCACAACTCAAAATCCTTGATCCTCAGTGGAGTTTGGTAACCTCTACTCCCCTCTCTTAGGATGTTTATTTAGAGAAAAGGTAGAGCTGAATGCAAGGATGGCTTCCAGGCCCTCCTTGGAGAGGCGAATCAAAGAGTTGGCCAGATTGGTTTCATTGTGTACCCAAAGGCAATAAGAAACATCATGTCATGGATATTTGATCATCTACCCTCTCAGGGCTCATGGTAAGTAACAGCAGAGACCACCATGAAGATGGTTGTGGCCTAGATGCCAGCATTGTTTGCAGGGGATCAAGAAGCAGAATAATTCTATACATAACTTGATGTGGTCCCCTAAATCAAGTCAGTGACCTCACTGGGAAGGTAGGCACGGGGGAGGTGGGAAGGAAATGCATTGGAAAACATCATTTGGGATTAAGAAATGAAAGTGACCTGAGATTTTTAGACTACTCCCAAGCCTCCAGCATCTAGATCATGACTACTTTCTACAAGAGGACAAGAAGAAGGCACTGGACATGAAAAACACCAAACTGTAATACAAAGAATAAAAGGAAATGGCTGGTTCCTAGTCGGGGAATCATTTCTGAATGAGCCATTTGTGCTAAGTCTATGGGTCTATTGAGAAGTTAGGGCAAAAATCAAAGTCCGCACCAAACTACAAAGATGATAAAAATCAGAAGGTATTCTATACAGTCCACTAACAAAAGTTCTAATCTAAGCTATTTGAGCAATTGACTGAGGTTTAAAAAAAAAAGGAGAAATGGACAAAGGAAACGATAGGGAATCTGACTATTACCAAAATGGGGTGGCCATGGCTAGAAGGTAATTTACTTTGAAAAAGATGTAGAGGTTTTAGTAACTGCAAGCTGTACAGGAATCAATCTTGAGATATGGCAACCAGGAAATGAATACAATCTTGAGCTACATTTAGAAAAGCGCAGCACACAGAAATAAGAAGATGATAACACTAGCATGTTCTACCCTGATCAGGCCACATCTGAAATACTGTGTTCATTTCTATGTGCCACATTTTAGGAAGGAAATTTATTATTTATAGTGTTTAGAGATAGTCAACCAGAAGGGTAAAGAGCCTCAAAAGCATGCCATGTGAGAACTGGGGAAGGAGGAGTTGCAGAGAGGCAACTTTAGGCATGATGTAAAGGAAAACTTACTTAAAATAAAAGGTGTTCAGAAATAGGACTGGCTACCTCTGGACAATGGGTTTATCTTGCAGGAACTTTTAAAGCAAAGGTGGGATGACCACTTTGTAGGTGCATTGTAGAGAGTATTGTTTTCCAAGTATGGATTGGACTAGATAGCAACTGGGAGCCTTTTCATCCCTGAAATAACTGCTGAAACAAAGAGACCAAAGAAGCCTGGAAACCACATTAGCCAGCAAAAGCTGGATTTGCTTACCAAATGGAGAGATGTGCTAGCAGAGGGCAACAATGACTTAGAACAACTCATTTCTAAACTGCTACATTGGAGGATGGTGAGAGATCATGAACAGTGTTTCTGTGCAAAACAGTAGTGAAGGATGCAGAAAAACATGGCATGAGATGTATAACTAAGCCGTTTCATCTCATGTACATTTACAAATTAAACTGGAAGGAAGACCACAAACAGATAAAAAATGAACCAGATCTGTCAGCACCTCTACAACAAGTGATTTTCATTTTTGATGACAGGGAAACCATCACATTTGAACTCAAATCTATTATTCCTTGATGTGCTACGTGAGCAAGTAGAAATGTCACTAAAGAAGATAAAGGTGGAATGAGCACCCAAACCAGATTAAGTACACACTGAAGAAATACATGCTGGAGGGGACACAATTATGAAAGAATTGAGGATTGATTTTCAAGACATTTAAAATACAGGAAGATACTGAGCAACTGGAAAAAAGTAATGGGCTGTGTTATAACCAAAAATAGGTAACGGAGAAGAAAATATCAGTATTTACTAGCTTCTATGCAAACCAGTACAGTATCTTTCCCAAGAAAACCCCAAATGGGGTCACAAAGAGTCGGACATGACTGAAAATGACTTAACAGCAATGCCTACTTTATCTCTGTAAAATCTTTATGAGAAAGATCTACATATTTATCAAGGTATCTTTGATGAAAATATGAAAAAGAAATAGAGTTTCATAAGTGGTTTCTACAATAGATTATATCTTCACTGTCACATAACTGGGAATGCATTAGATACAAGATCCTACTGTGTACTTATTTGTTGACCATGGGAAAAAATTATTCAATAACTGAAAATACAATTTTAAAGGATTTTATCTCACAAGGAATCTCCTTTGCATTTGCTAAGGTCATAGAGGACTTCTTGAAAGATTCAACAACATATACAATTTTGTTCAACAATCCTCTGATTTTTTAATTATCAAATGAGGCATGCAATAAAGAAGTGAAAGATCACTAAATATGTTTAACACTGCCTTGGGGGCTATCCTGTAAAGGTCCAAGTGGAAGAGAGATTTCCTAGAGATGGTGAGTTACATGCTTCTATTTGCAGATGACATTGTAACTGATTGCATAAAGCACCAGAATACAGCAGAACTCCTTCTATAAGGCCCACTACCATTCAAAAACACATCAGTATAATTACCTACCAGATAAAAGCAAGATGATTGTCCAGAAGATATGCAGTTAGATAAGCTGCCCATATTGCTGGGCCATTAGTACATGTATCTTAGACAAATAGGGTAAATGGGCATGAACTGGGACCAGGATTAAAAAGGAGGAGGAAAGTAGAAATTTGCATTTGGAAAGTAACATGTCAAATCAAAAGGCAAATAACATGGCAAGTCAAGTCAACAAGCATTTATTAAGCACCTACTGTATGTCAAACAGTATGCTAAGTATTGAGGATACAAAGAAAGCCAAAAGATGGGTCCCTGCTCTCAAGAGGCTCACAGTTGAATGGGAGAAACAACATCCAAATGACTGCCTACAAACAAGACATATGTAAGATAAACTGGAAAGCATCTCAGAGGAAAAGCACTAAGGAAGGACCAGGAAAGACTTTTTGTACAAGGTGGGACTTTAGCTGCGTGTGCATCCCCTGAGCCAAGGCTGCTAGGGGCCAGGCCAGACCAGGTGTCTCCCATCTGTACACTTCCTGCTGCTATCTCATAGCTGGCCTCCTCAGGTGAAAAGTCCTCAAACCATGTGAGCTAGTGCCTTGAGCCTTCATCTCCTGCTGGGCTCAGGGTGTCTCCTAAGGAAAGGTTGCTGGGAGCCAGGCTGGGCATTTTCCATATACCCTAAATCAACCACTTCTATCTGTATTAACACGAGCCATCTTCTATCTCCTGCTGCCGGCTTATTTTCCCAAATGGGATGTAGAGAACCTTCAATGCAAAGAAGAGCAACCCTCCCTTCGACTTCAGGCCTCTCATCTCCTGTTGGGCCCATTCTTTGAGGGGACAGGAGTGGTGCCCTCCTCTCAATGATGAACATTCTCACACCTAGTCATATCCTCACCTCCCAATGGCTTTGAATTCCTGTAACCAAACCCCATTCCATACCCCTTTCCACCTTATTCCTATTCCCCTCAACCTTCCCACCCCAAAGTTTCATCCTAACTCCAGCTAACCCTTCCATTGTACCCCCTGTAATGCCTGCTCCACACAACAGACTTCCTCCATTTTAAATCTTTTTCTATCCACCCCTTCTATCTACTAGCTCTTTACTGAAACCTAGCCTCCCCAGGATGACACAGCCTCCCTGGCCATCCTTTCCAGCACTAGGTTCATCTTCATGAATTCTCTTTGGCACACTAGTTGAGGTGGAGGAGTTGGAATATTCTTTGCTCCCCATTGCCACTTCCAGATTCTCCCCCTTCCTCTATCACTTTATCACCTCTTTTCCTTTAAGGTTCATGCTATTCATACCTCCCACCCAATCAAAATCCTGGTAGCTATTGTCTACAGACCCTTTCCTTCCTCAATGGGTCTGATATCTGGCTTACAGTTTTTCTTTCTTTCCCAAGTCCTGTCCTCATACTAGAAGACTTCAATAGACATACTGATTCTCCCTCAAATACCCTAAGCACTCAATTCCTCAACCTACTCACCTCCTGTGAGCTACTCCTCTACCCAAACTCAGCCACACACAAAGATGGCCATAGCCTTGATCTTACCATCAGCCACAAATGTATCTCTGCGTTCAAGAATTCTGAAATCCCCTTGGCTTTTCACCTTGCCCTCTGCCTTCCTTTACATAACCCTACTCTTCATCCACACTATGACCTCCAATCTCAACAGCTCAGCTCTCTCCCAGTCTATCTCCCCTGTACTAGCCTCTCCTCTTCTCCCCATCTAGACTCCTTAGTGAGTCAATTCAACTCTATACTGTCCCCTCTTGAATCTGTGGACCCCTTTTCATATTGCAATTTTGCCTAGTCAACCCTTAGTCTTGTATCACTCCCACTGTTCATTGCCTTCACTCCTACACACATATTGCTGAATGAAAGTTGAGAAAATCATGCAACCATTTTACAAATTTATGTTACATAACCTCAACTAGGTCCTCATTGATGTTAGGCAATCCTTCCATACTTCTCTTATTAACTCACTATTCCATTCTACCCAGTGGCTCTTCCAAACTTTTCATCCCTTCTCAAATGTCCCATGGTTCCTCCCCCCCATTCTCTAAGATGAGAACCTTGCCCCATATTTTACAGAAAAAATTGACACCATTCACTGTGAGTTTTCCTCTTCTCCCCTCTTCCTCATCTCCTATCATTCAAGTGCTTCTGCTACTCTCCCTTCCTTCACCCTTGTCTCATGATAAAGTGGGCTTAATCCTAACCAAGGCTGACCCCTCTACTTGTTCAAGCAATCCCACTCCATCCCATCTCCTCCAACAGATTGCACCCTCTGTCATCCTCACTCATTTATTTTCAATCTCTCCCTCTCTGCTGACTCATTTCCCATTGCCCACAAACATGTCCATACCACCATCTCCTGAAAAAAGCTCCACTCAATCTTTCCATCCCTGCTAACATCCTATATTTTTTCTGCCCTTTGTAGCTAAACTCTTCAAGAAGGCTATAGAAAAAGCACTTCCACTTTCTCTCCTCTCACCCTCTTCTTAAAGCCTTACAATCTGGCTTCTGACCTCATAATTCCACTGAAAGCGCTCTCTCCAAAGTCACTAATGATCTCTTTGTTGCCTAATCTAATGGCCTTCTCATTTCTCATTCTCTTTGACAGCATTGATGACTCTTCCTTGACACCCTTTTCTTGCTAGGTTTTTAGGACACTACTCTCTCCTGGTTCTCTGCCTCCTTTTCTGAATCTTCCTCCAGATGATGCCTCCTACCTGTAGGATATCCTTCTGGATGCTGTACTGGGTCCTCCTCTTTTCTTCCTCTATACTACTTCACTGGGTGATCTCATCAGCTCCCATGGATTTAATTATAACGTCTATGCTGATGATTCTCAAATCCACATATCCTGCCCAGTCTCTTTGCTGACCTCCAATCTTGCCTCCCCATTGCCTTTCAGATATCTTGAACTGGATATCCAGTAGACATCTTAAACTCAACATGTCCAAAATGGAACTCAGTATCTTTTCCCTTAACCCTCTCCCCCTCCTACCTTCCCTATTACTGCAGAGGGCAACACTGTCCTCCCAGTTCCTCGGGTTTACAACATAGGAGTTATCTTAGATCCCTCACTATCTTTATCCCCACTTGCACCCCCATATCCAAGCCATCATCAAGACCTGCTTGTTTCATCTTCATAACATCTCTGATATATGCCCCCTTCTCTCCTCTGACATTGCTTCCACTCTGGTACAGGCTCTCATCACCTCACACACTGATTATTGCAATAGCCTGCTGGTAGGTCTGCCTGCCTCAAGTCTCTCACCACACCAATCCATCCTCCATTCAGCCAGTAAAGTGATTTTCCTAAAGTGCAGATTTACCACCTCCTCACTCAATAAATTCCAGTGGCTCCCTATTGCCTCCAGGATCAGATACAAAGGCATTCAAAGCTCTTCATAACTTAGCCCCCTCCTACCTTTCCAAGCCACACACTCTTTGAATCAATGATATGGCCCTCTGGCTGTCCCATGAACAAGACACTTCATCTTCTGGCTCTGGGCATTTTCTCTGGCTGTCCTCCATGCCTAGCATGTGCTCCCTTCTCCACTCCAATTATTGACCTCCTTACCTTGTTTAAGTCTCAACTAAAATACTGTCTTCTATAGGAAGCTTCCTTAAGCTATCTTAATGCCAGTGCTTTCCCTCTGTTAATTCTTTCCTATTTATCCCATATGTGGCTTACTTTATATATATATATATATATATATATATATATATATATATATATATATATATATATATATATATATTTGTTTGCATGTTGTCTCCCCTATTAGATTGTAAGCTCCTTGAAGGTGAGGACTGTATTTTACCTCTTTTTGCATCTCCAGCACTTAGCACAGTGCCTGGCACGTGGTAGGAGCTTAATAAATGATTATTGTTTTATTGAAGGAAGCCAGGGAAGCCCTTTTGATAATCGCATACTTTTCTCTGATTAAAAAAAAATACCCACCTAACATCAATGCTCTTCTGCTGACTCTATATAGATGTACATCATGGAACAGTAGAATCTCCAAAGGATAAATAAGACAGCAGATTCAATGGCCAGTGGATAAACATACAGTGAGAGTAAGTAAGCTGCTGCACGTCACCTTTGATGACATGTGGGGAAAGTAGAACAAAAGAAATTATCCAAGAAATGTAAACTAGAGAAGTGGGGTAGGCCAGTTATGTAGGAAGAAGAGGAAGAGATGACAGGTACAGAGCCCAAGTACTACTGGAAAATCCACCATAGCCTTCAGATGATCCTCTGTGGAGGCTTTATGGAAGCACACAGACAAGAATTGCACATGATGAAAAGGCATCAATGATGTGATGGATTGCAATCTGTATCAGTGGAGGGAGTACTTGCACCAAGCTTTGAGCTCCATGAAGCACCAAGATGTATTAAATACTAAAGTATGAAGCATTAAGGTGAGAATCAATGAGGGGGACTCTGGATATCAAGGCAGTGGCAAGTGTGGCAGACTAGGATAAAATCTTCACTTGAGCAGAACCAGGAGAACATTGTACACAGTAACAGCAACGTTGTGTGATGACTAACTTTGGTAGACTTAACTTTTCTCAGCAATGCAAGGACCTAAGACATCTCCAACAGACTCATGATAGAAAATGCTATCCACATCCAGAGAAAGAACTCTGGAGTCTGAATGTACATTGAAGCATACTATGTTTTCTTTCTCTTTTTTTCTTTCTCATGGTTTTTCCCTTTTGTTCTGATTCTTCTCTCACAGCATGACTAATGTGGAAATACGTTTAATATGATTGTACGTGTAGAGTCTATGTCAGATTGCATGCCATCTTGGGAAGGGATGAAGGGAGAGAGGGAGAAAAAAAATTTGGAACTCAAAATCTTATAAAAGTGAATGTTGAAAACTATCTTTACACGTAATTAGAAAAAAACAAAATACTATTAAGTGGTAAAAGAAAAACCCTTCATTTATCTAGAAAGGACATGAGCCTTTCATTCCTCCCCCCTCCTTGCCCCCAACTCCACTCCATCAAATATGATATGATACTACAAATATGCATTCAATGAACTGTGGGCAGAGCATGGTGCTAGGCAGTGGGGGAGGTGCAATGTTTAGATCATGGCATCATAAATTAACATAGAGAGAGAAGGGACCTTAAAGACCTTCTAGTCAAACCTCCTCGTTTTAGAGGTGAGGAAACTGAGGCCCAGGGAGCTTGTGACTTGCCTGAGGTCACACAGGTAATAAGCAGCAGAGCCAAACCCAGGTCCTCTGCTTTCAACGCCAATGTTCCTTTGACCGTACCATGCCTCTTCTTAGGAAGGTATAGTCTTTTCTCTTGAGCTTACGGTCTAGTGGCAGGATAAGATACCAACACAGAGAACTACTGCAATGCACAGTATTATATGAGTGTATTAGAGTCACAAAATGAAATACTGAGTGAGGTCTGAGGAAGTACTCAGACGTCAAGTGTGAGACCTAGAGTAATAAGGGAAGGCTTCCTGAGGAGTGAATACTTGAGTTATACCTAAAAAAACCAGAAATTGAAAAAGCAAAAAGAGGGAGGAAGGACGACCCTAAACAAAAACAAGGAGGCTTGATATTAATATTTGTGTTCATGGTGCAGTGATTTGTCCCAGTTCAGCTAGTGATTCCAGTATGTAAAGAGAAGTAATTTGAGATGAAGTTGGAGAGGTAGAGGGGAGGATGCCCAGTTATGAAGTCTTAAAAACCTAAATGGTGTAATGGGTACAGTATGGACTTTGAGTCCAAAATACCTGAGTTCAAATCTCCCCTCAGGGGCAGCTAGGTGGCGCAGTGGATAGAGCACCAGTGCTGAAGTTAGGAGGACCTGAGTTCAAATCCGCCCTCAGACCAAACACTAGACATTTGCTAGTTGTGTGACCCTGGGCAAGTCACTTAATTCCAATTGCCTAAAAAAAACCCTAAATCTACCCTCAGACACTTAACCTACTATGTGACCCTAGGCAAATCACTTCACCTCTATTTGCCTCAGTTTCCTCATCTGTAAAATGGAGATGATAATAGCACCTACCTCCCAGGGTTATTGTAAAGCTTAAATGAGATAATGAATGTTTGCAAACCTTAACGTGCTGTATAAATTCATCTTATTGTCATTATTGTTATTGTTATCATACTTAGGACTTTTATTCGGTAAACAATAGGAAACCATTGAGAATTGTTAAGCAACAGAACAATATGATCACATCTATACATGAACAAGACTCCCAGCAGTTGTATAAAAGATGGATTGGAGCAGGGAGGGCTTGAGGGGACATGGAATGTGAAGAACAATCAGGACATGGTCACAATAGTCTTGGTGGATGGTATTAGGGTAGTGGCAGTGGTAATGAAGGGGAGGAAAAGGATTTAAGAGATGTTACGGGGAGGAAACGAAGAGGTGTTTGACATTTATTAGATCTTTTAAGAATCATATAATTTAGAGGTAGAAGAGATCTTAGAAATCACCTAAAAAAATTTTTCTTAGCTAATTTTTTTAAAAAGAAACTGAACTGAAGTTAGGTATAGTTTTGGGTTTTGTTTTGTTTTTAAGAAATTAATGTTGTTGAGTCATTTCAGTTGTATCCAAGTCTTTGTGACACCATTTGGGGTTTTCTTGGCAAAGATACTGGAGTGATTTGCCATTTCCTCCTCCAGCTCATTTTACAGATAAGGAAACTGAGGGAAATTGGGTGAAGTGACTTGTCCAAGGTCATATAGCTAGGAAGTATCTGAGGTTGGATTTAACTCAGGAAGATGAATCTTCCTGACTCTAGGCTTAACACTCCATCCACTGTGACACCTAGTTGTGCTAACCCTCCCCAATATGTATACGTATATACACACACACACATTATATATGTACATATTTTAATTTATTATTTAAAGAAATATATATTGTTAGGCAGCTAGGTGGTACAGTGGATGGAGTATTAGTCTAGGAGTCAGGAAGAGTTGAGTGCTAATCCAGCCTCAGACCCTTACTAGCTATGTAGCCCAGGGCAAATCACATAACTTCTGTTTGTCTCAGTTTCCTCATCTGTAAAATGGGGATAATAGTAGTACCTATCTCCAGAGTATTTGTGAGGAAATGTTAATATATAAAGTGCTTCGCAAACCTTAAAATGCTATAGAAATGCTAGCTATTATTACTATTATATTAAATTTTACAAGGTAATAAAATATAAATCATAAAAAGAAATCACCTAGTCCAATTCTAACCCCCTCATTTCACAGATGAGGAAACAGAGGCTCTGAGAGGTCACACTGATAGCATACCTTGGATATGAGGAGTGGTGGAGAAATGGAAGAGTGAAATATTGTAAGCACAGGTTATTCCAAATATGCTGTCAATACAGTCAGAAAATGAGGTCAGGGGAAGGTATTATTTTGGTAGGGAAAGAGAGTAAGGTCGGAAGGAGGTACAGGTTTAGGAGAGTAAGATGTATTTTAGACCTGTTGAGTTCGAGGTGTTAGGCTATGTAGGATGCATATGACCTACCCTACCAGACCCCACGAGGGACACCCATTAGGAGCTATCCAGAAGCTCCTGTCCTGGATATACGGGTTGGGAGCTCAGAATAGAGACCAGGTTTAGAGACAGAGATATATAAATCATCTGTGAGGCATTGAGGTGGTAAATGGAATCCATGTACTTTCCAGTACTTGGAATCCTAGGAATAAAAAAAGATTTTCAAAGGTGAGCTCATAGAGAATGAAGGCAAGAATAGGTGCTTAAACAGCATAGTCAGTTCACCAGTTACTGTGCATTCATCAAGCACTTCTTATGTGCCATGCACTGTATTAAGCACCGGCGATATGAAGAACAGTAAAAACGTGATCCTCTGCCCTCAAGGAATTCACATTCTAATATACCCATATTAAGTGGTCTGCAAGACAATGAAGAGATAGCAAAGGAGACAAGGAAGTCATGATTAGAAAGCTAAGAGGAGGAGTGGGAAAGCATGTTGTCTTTCAAGTTGAGAGAGGATCATATCTAGGAGGAGGAGGTGGTTAATAGTGTCAAAAGCTGTCCATTGGGGGAAAAAAGGCCATTGGACTTAGTGACTTTAGAAAGAATGGCTTTAGGACACTAGTGGTTGGAAAGTTGTTGGGGAGAAAGGGGGGAGTTAGGAAGCAAAGGCATTTGGGGCAAACAACTTTAAGATGTTTAGCAAAAATTGATGTAGAGAAATATAAAGGTGACTGGATGGGATAGAAGCATCACTGGAAAGCTTTTAAAAAAAGAACTAGTGAGATCTGAATGTGTTTGCATATAAGTGGAGCTGGAGAGATGGAAGATGCATAAGAAAGAAGGCATGACTACTGGAATGCAGTCCTAGAGGAAATGGAATGAAATGGGATTAAGGGTTGAGGTAGAGGAATTAACTTGAGTAAATCAGTAGGGGTATCTTTTCTTTTCTATGACCAGGGGGAAGAAGAAGAGAGGCCAAGAACGTTTCAAGAATAGAAGTGGGAAGCTCAGTATGTCAGTAACAAGTGATTAAAATGAGGCTAAAACCAAAGAGTTAAGTAGGACTCCAGTGTCTTGCTTGCTTTCTATAACCTAACCTTGTTGTCATTCAGTCCTTTCAGTCACATTCAGCTCTTTGTGACCTTATTTGGGGTTTTCTTGGCAAAGATACTGGAGTGGTTTGCTATTTCCTTCTCCAGCTCATTTTATAGGTGAGGAAACTGAGGCAAACAGTGAAATGATTTGCCCCAGGGTCACACAGCTAGCAAGTGTCTAAGGCTGGATTTGAACTCGGGTTCTCCTGCCTCCAGGGCCAGTGCTCCTTCCACTGCATCACCTAGCTTCCCTGTGACCTACCCTATCAAACCATTTATATATTTAACATTTATCAAGTGCTTACTATGTGTAGAACACTACGATGAATTCTAGAATTCTAGGGGGGAAACGTTTATACCAAATGTTAACCCTGCCCACACAGAGCTTATGCTGTAGTAGGATGAGACACAACAACAGATAGCCATACAACACAGCCTCACCTGGTAAGTACATTTGAGGGGACAAAATAAGATCTGAAGAGGAAGGCTGTTACTGGCAGAGAATCAGGGAAGTCTTCCTGAAGGAGGTGACATTGGAGTCACTAGACTTTAAGAGAAGGGTAGAAATTCAATTGGCTTGAAGGTGGAGAAAAAGGAAATTTCTGGCTTAGGAAAGGCTGTGAACAGAAGTTTGGAAGCAGAACAGTGCAGAGCATTGGTTTTCTTGGGGCGTAGGGCCAGAGCTGTCTGGTGGGTAGATATGAAATAACCCTGAGAGAGGAGCCCTACCTATGTAGGTATTTTCCTTCACATGGCACATGCATCAGTTGGTGTTTGCCTTCTTTTTTCCCCTCCCCTCCCCACCCACTGGCAACTCTGATGGTACTTTATTTCTCCTTTAAGTAATCTCTAGAAGCTAGCGCCTCTCTCCCACAAAGATACATTTCAGAGCAGCAATCAAACTTAATCCATAGTGGCATTGTTGGCCCTCATGAGTTTTCCCTGGAAATGAATAATTCATGAAATACTCATTCCATTTAACTGGGATTTTAGCTTTCTTTTGAAAGTTTTTGTGTTGTTTTTTTTTTTAAAGAAAAGAAAATTTCTGTGACTAATTACTGAACAGGGTAAACTCTGAATCAAATTTCTCTTTCTAGTAAATTGAATCTTTAATTCTCTTACAAGGTCTAGTGCTATACCCAGAACTCCCTGTAAAGTCATTGAGCTTTATGGGTACATAAGGTCCCCAGATCAGATTTAGATTTGTGCCATGTTATATTACTTCAACTGTGTTTAATATTCAACACCTTCAAGAGAAAGGTATTTAATTCACCACTGGACTCTTTGATGGGAAAATTAAATCACATAGCACTATTTTATAAATGATTAAGAATCCTATTAAATTGTTTCTTAATTATTTGAACTGATATTATAAATATTAAAGCAATCTTTAAAAAAAGATACATTTCAGCTCATTGCTATTTGAAGATGTATGCTAAGAGAATGTCAATCCTCAGTAGATTTAAAAACCCATACGAAGGGTACAGCCTTTGCAGGAGCCCCTTGCCCCCTATAAAAGGTTATCCATCAATAAAGTTTTTATAGATCATATTATAAAATCCCTTACAGTGCAAATATTCCATGTTCTGAAGACCCTTCCTGCTCTGACATTCTGTGTTCTAAGGTCACTTCCAGCTGTAGCGTTTAAGAAGGCAATGTTATACAGTGGAAGGAACACTGACTCTGGATCTGGAGGACCTGGGTTTGAATCCTACCTGTGACCTTTACTATCTGTGTGACCTTGTGAAGGAAACTTTACATCTCTGAGCCATAGTTCCTCCATTTATAAAATGAGGAGGTGGGGCTAGATGATGCATAGGGTTCTTTCTATTTTTAGATCTGAGACCCTATGATGTCCTCCTGGCTATGACAATCTGTGTTCTAAGGACTTTTCCAGCTCTGGAATTCCCTTACTATCTCATAGGATAATGAAAGAGACTATATAGGTACTCAACCTGCATTTCATTAAAACTGAAACTTCCAGGTGAGGAAACTCCCTCTCTCCAAATGGGTAGTCACTTTCCCTACTTACAGAGTTTCCTAGAGCACTGAGAAGCTAAGTGACTTTTCCAGCATCATACATACAGTGTGTGTGAGAGGCAAGACTTGAACCCAGGCCTTCCTGGCTTTGAGGCTGACTCTGCATGTACTAAGCTACGCTACCTCTCATACTATCCCCAAATTTTTTATTGAGTTGTTTCAGTCGTGTCTGACTCTGCGTGACCCCACTTGGGGCTTTCTTGGCAAAGATACTGTAGAGGTTTGCCATTTCCCTCTCCACTTCATTTTACAGATGAGAAACTGAGGCAAACAGGGTTATGTGACTGGTTCAGTGTCACACAGCTAGTGAGTGTCTGAGGCCAGATTTGAACCCAGGAAGATGAATCTTCCTGACTCCAGGCCTGGCACTCTATCTACTATGCCACCTACCCGTTGCATCCCAAAACTAGTAGGGGAAAAATGAATAGGAAAAGGAAAGTCTTATCAGAAAATTAAAATCCAGCCAAGTGTCATTCAGGTCTTGTACCTTCTATTTATCATAAAGGAAAACACCAATTAATTCTAAGTCAAGTTAAAACAGATCAAATATTTACTGCAACTGAATAACGAGGTCCTTTTCAGCTAATCCAACATGGACCAACAAATAAACTCTTTCCTAGAAGAGGAGATTAGTAACCCTGATGACAGTCACCAAATACAGCCTCTTTTGGAAGGCACACAATACACAGCAAAAGCTTTCCCTGTTCAAGGAGTTGGGAAACATAGGCTTTCGTCACGGTGCTGTGTCAACTCACTGAAAAATTAGAAGCAAGTTCTTTCTCCTCTTCTGGTTTTCTCATCTGTAAAATGGGAGGGTTGGACTAGAGAATCTTTAGTGACCCTTCCAGATCCAACCCTCTTTTTAAAGCATTTTGAAATTTTATTTTTAATTTACAGAATAAAACAAGCATTTTTATAACATAATACGATAAAAATACGATTATACATAAAACTGCAAATCTGCTATGCACAACTTGCTATTACTTTCAAACATATAACAAAATTATCCTGTCAGTTCCCTTTTTTTCTTCCCTGTCCCCCCTCCCACCCTAGAGATGGCTACCATTAGACACGAAAGGTATACATGTAAACCATTCTACACATATTTCTGTTTATCAGTTCTTTCTCTGGATGCAAAGAGCCCAGAGCATTTTTCTTTTTTTTTTTTTTTAGGCAATTGGGGTTAAGTGACTTGCATAAGGTCACACAGCTAGTATGTGTCAAGTGTTTGGTCTGAGGCCGGATTTAAACTCAGGTCCTCCTGACTTCAGGGCCAGTGCTCTATCCACTGTGCCACCCAGCTGCCCCCAAACAGCATCTTTCTTCATATGTCCTTTAAAGTTAATTTGGGTATTTATAGTAGACAACTTATTTGTTCAAAGTTGTTCTTAAAATAATGTTGCTGTCACTGTATACAATGTTCTCTTGGTTCTATTCATTTCACTCTTCGTTATTTTATGCAAATCTTTCGATGTTTTTCTAAAATCATTGAGCTTATCATTTCTTATAGCATAGTAGTATTCCATTACAATCATATACCACAACTTGTCCAGCCATTCTCCAATTCATTTCCCATTTAACCCTCTGTTCTAAGGGCCATTTCACTTTCACTTTCTGTGATTCTATGTCTCCAGCTCAAAGATTCAATATTTGTAGGTAAGTAATTTTTCTGCTTCTTCCATTTTTTACTTTACCCACTGACACTAATTGGATCAGCTAGATAATGCACTGGTCCTGGAGTCAGGAAGACCTGAGTTTAAATCCAGCCTAAGATACTTACCAGATGTGAGAACCCAGACAAGTTACTTAAGTTCTTTTTGCCTCAGTTTCTTCAACTGTAAAATGGGGATAATACTAGTACTTACCTTGCAGGGGTATTGTGAGGATCAAAGAAGATACTATCTGTAAAGTATTTAGCACAGTACTTGGCCCAGAGGAGATATTTAATAAATGCTTGTTCCCTTCGTCCTCTCCTTTCATGGAATCATGGGCTAGCAAGAAAGGTACTTTCTCAAAGGACAAGTCCTTGCTAGTACTATCATGAAGAAATATAGAAGCAGTTCCACAAGGTATGTTTACACAGATCCCATCTGTCATGTTGGGAGTAAAATGAGAAAGTCCAATGGTAGGTGTCAAAGGAGTCAGGGTAAAGGAATGTTTCACAGGCTTTGAGGTCAGAAAAGGCATATGATACAGAGTAAGGCAAGGTGTTTGGGTATTCAAAAGCCTTTAGACCAAGGATGGGCGGCCCTTTGACTGAGCCCAGAACTTTGTTCTGTGAAGTTTGGATTCAGTCAAAGTGCCATACTTGAGGACCTAGAGGGCCACATGTGGCCTGGAGGCTGCAGGTTCCCCATCCCTGCTCTAGACAGACATATTTTAACCACTGGGTACCTCTATATTGTTCAAAGCAGAGCAAAAACATAAGTATAAGGTGATCGAGGAAAGCTGCAGTAGCAGACTTCCACTAGCGTTCCAATAGATCTTTTCTTTTCCATCAAAGAATTGGGTAAGGGGAGAGGAAGGGTAATGAGGGATGGAAGGAAATGGAGAATAAGGGAAGTCAAGGAAACAGATGAAGCCAAGGAAGGAAGACAAGAGAAAGGGAGAGAGCAAAGGAGGGAGGCAGGAAAGGAAGAAGGATTAGAAAACAGAAGAAAGGAGGGGGAAATAGAAAGGAAGATCCAAATAGAAGTTGAAATGTGGCTATGTGCTGGCATCCAGTTGAGTATCACAACCCAGAAACATCTGCACAGCACATGGAAAATTTCACTGTCAACCAAGTGTATGGACACAGCCTGTGCATTCTGAGGATATCAGAGTCAGACCATACTTCAGATGGGCCGATTGCATCCTCTAGTTGCCATTCTGGAGCGATTAGTCTACATCTGCAATTTAGTGTCTGTATTATGTAGAGGATATAACATGAAACCCTCAACCAAGAGTCTACAGATCAGGATACTGGCCCGAAATATCCTGGACTAATTCTCTACTAACTCGAAACGAAGCAGACAAAGTTTCTCCCAGTCATCTGAGTTGTTAAAAGACAAAATACTCTGAATTTTTCTCCCCCTGCGTGTAAATTTCCTTGCCTCTAAATTACAATGGAAATCCCAAGTTTATGAAGCTATCATGAAAAAGCACAGTTTATTGCCACTCAGAGACATATCACCCATTTCTATTTCTGCTGAGGATGTTTGTGGGAAATGGTGATAACGGAGAAAGTTGAGGGTATTAAAATAGCCAAGATATGTCAACATATTAAAACCAAAGTCACAACTCCAGGCTGAACATTTAGCTAAGATCCTCTTCCAACGACGGCAAGAGTAATTTATAACAATAGTTTATTTATCATTTATGTGTTGGAGAGTTCCTTTTCCTACCAAAAAATAAATTTTAAAAAAATGGTTTTGTGCAACATGACAGCAGACTTTCCAGGGGTTCTCATCTATTTTCTCATTCTATTCCACTAAGAGGCACGCAGCAAATCCTTATACTAGGATAGCTCAGTTTAAAATGTTACAGAACTAAAGGACAGTTAGGATCTGTTGGAGATAAGCAACTAGCTTAAATATCAATTTAGGAAGCAACCAGTTATCTTTCCTCCATTTACCTCTATGCTCCAGCCAAACTGAGCCACTCACTCTCCCCCAAAACACATCACCAAACTTTGCTACTTCTCCCTTTTTAATTTCATGAAGCCTACCCACCAGGCGCAAGGCATTGTGCTCAAACTGAATATGCAAAGATAAAACCAAATCCTACCTTCAAGAAGCTTACATTATACTGGGGAGGAAGGAAGCGGAGGAACAACACTCTTGCAGATAAATAAATAATAGAAAATTAGAGAAGGGGGGAAGACATCCTGTGGTGCCTGAGCGATCCTGATAAGAAGCAAAGGATTCTTAGAGGTAGAAAAACTTTCTAGGCATCCGGATCTCCACCAGGTTTCTTTTGGAGCATACAAGTGGACAGCTTGTGCAAACAGAGGAGGGAGATAGAATTCTAAGCTGCACAATTGGCTTGTTTGGCTAGAAGGGAGAGTGCCAGAAGGTGAATAGTATGAAACACTTCTGGAAGCTGGGCTGGAGCCAGACAAGAGCTGTCAGTGTCAAGACGAAGAGTTTGTATATTTTGTCCTAGAAGCCATAGGGAGCCATTTGAGTTTCTTGAGGAGGTAAGTGGCATGGTCAGTCTTGTACTTTAGGAAGACTACTTTGGCAGCTGTAGGAGGAAGGATATGAGAGGCCAGGAGACCAATTAGGGAGTTATTGTAATAACCCAAGCAAAGGTAATTAGGTCCTAACCTGGGTTGATGACCAAGTGAGCAGATGAAGAGAAGAGGATGAATGCTAGATGTGTTGTAGAATTGACAAGATTTGGCTACTGTTTGGATACAGGGAGCTGAAGATTACTACAGTGGAATTGGGAAATTTGGAATAGGGACAGGTTTATAGATAAGATAAGGAGCTCGGTCGTGGACATATTGAGTTTGCATTCCCTATGAAACGTATAGTGGAGATGTCTAATAGATAGTTGATGATGTGGAACAGAAGATAACTTAGGGCTGCTCAAAGTCCAACTCAAATAGTATCTGTTACATAGTCCCCTATTCCTTCCAGTCAGAAATGGAGAACAGATACAGAGCTATTATTATTGTTAGTCAACATATGCATTAGGTGCCTATTAAATGCTGGGCACTGTGCTAAGCGCCTAGATACAAAGAAAGCCAAAAGGCGGTCCCTTCCCACAAGGAGCTAATGGGGGAGACAAAAAGCAAACAAATTTGTGCAAACAACCTGCACACACACACACCACACACAGAGTAGATTGGAAGTAATTAACAGAAGGTTCAAATTCACCATTGTGGGTATTCACTTTTGTTTGTTTTTTAATCAACTAATAAAAGGCTCACCACATCCCACCCTGTCCAAAGGATGACCATGTTCAAGGAATTCAGATTATAGTACTGGTTCATATTTTATTCTTCTCTCTTTTCCCTCTGATGAAAGCTTGTCAAATTCAGTATTTGCCCTTTCTGGAAGACAAGAGAAGATCAGAAAGATATGGTCCATCTGCTTGAGATAATAGATCATTCCCAACCTCTTCCTCAACATGAGTACTTAATCAATAAACCAAGGTAGCAAGATGTATTAGAAAGGAAGAGCTCTGGACTTAAGAATTGGAGGACCTGAGTTTGAGTTCCAGTTCTATCAGTTACTATCCTCTTGGATCTTGGGCAAACTTGAACCTGTTTCCTTATCTGTTAGACTGGAATAACAGTGAGTTTTTTATGAGCATCAGATGAGGCAGATGGATGTAAACAGATTGGGCAAAAAGATCAGTGATCTCATGCATGTAAAAGTTCCCAGCAATGACACCAAATAAAACCCATTCACACCTGTCCATCTTGTATGGCTCTTGTCTATTTCTGTCCATAAATTCAGCCCAGGCCATTCACCCTCTATGTCGTGTGCTTTCCTTGACTTCTTACACTGTCAGGAGCATTCTGGCAGCCACCAATCCCACTGCCCTTGTCACATAAGAAGCCCACCTTCCTTTTTATTTTTTGTTGGAGGCAGTAGGGTTAAGCGACTTGCTGGTAAATGTCTGAGGCTGGATTTTAACTCAGGTCCTCCTGATTCCAGGGCGGCATTCTACCTAGCTGTCCCCCATTTTCCTTTTTGAATATACATTTCCCTAATGACATACTTTACCCTGGTCATTTGTTATTCATTCCAGCCTACTCGAAACAATCAATTAACAATTAACAGCAATTTACTAAGGGCCTACCATTTATTAATCTGCAGTCACTGTGCTAGGAGCCAGAGATACAAAGATGAAAACTCGAAATCAGCCTTTAAAGAGCTTGTATTCGTTCCATAGGAGGAAACAACATAGATACCAAGTTAATATCAAGTGTACATAATGTAAATTCGAAGTCAGCTCTGGGTGGGAGGGAGGGGCACTAGTACCAGGGGAATCAGCAGAAGCCCCAAGTAGGAGGGTGCTTGCCTTGAGGTTTGAAGAGAGCTTGGAATTATCAGAGGCAGAGGTGAAGAGGAAATACATTCCACACCATATACCTGCCTTGCACAATTTTCTTTGGGGGGGGGGTTGGAGGGGGGCAAAGCAATGGGGTTAAGTGACTTGCCCAGAGTCACACAGCTAGCTAGCAAGTGTCTGAGGCTGGATCTGAACTCAGGTCCTCCTAACTCCAGGGCAGGTGCTCTATCCATTGCACCACCTAGCTGCCCCAATGATACTCATTTTTAATTCTGTAGAGGTTATAAATCACAGCCATACAACATTGCCAGTAGAACACTGACATTAAAAAAAGATGAGCCTTTGTCTATGGGAGAAATTTGGGGTAATTTAAATGACCTTTGCAATTTTAAGCCCAACTCATTGTCCAGTTGTACCAATCTAATATATACGTACATACATATATATACATATATATATATGCAATGTGTATGTATATATGCATGTGTATAGATACACACATGTGTATGTGTATACATACACAAGGTTGGAAAAACTTCCTAGGTTTTCCATCTAAATGCGAGTCATAATTTTGTCAGTAAACATTTTCATCCACTTAAATATTTCTGTGTGGATAGTTAGGTCAAACTCTTTTGAATGGTTACTCTTTTAAGAAGCTCTGCAATGGTCCAAGGCTTGAAGTGACCTGTGGGATGTCATCCATAAACAGGAGCATGTGGAAGACCTCATCTTCCATAGGGAATCCCTCTTCAACTTGTACTCTGCTGTATCTACGCACTCCATGACAGTGGTGAACAGCTTTGGCGGGCACGTCTCACTGTTTAACATTCTCTCCAGTGCTAAAGATAAGATTTATCTCTGTTGTATCCTTCAGCCCCTAATCTTGTATACAACAGAGGATGACCTCAGTTATATCCAATAACTTTGAATAATTTTGATATATGAAAGGATGGCACCTTATTGAAAGAACCTTTAAGGCAACGTCATTCTCTACTGAATCAAATACTGTTTTTACAATTAACAAGAAACAGGATCTTATATCCTCTACACTTTTGAGTCAATAGTTTGATGATAAAGATGTGCCTTACTATAGAATTTTATTTGTCAAAGCCTTCCTGTTTCCCACTAATACCTTCATTAAGGATGTCCTCAGTACATGTATAGATTATTCTCATAAAAATTTCATATAGATGAGAAAATGAGCACATAGATCAGTAGTTAATGTTTTCAGTCACCTTTTTTTTTTCAGTATCAAGGTATCTTTCCCCCTTCAGATAACTTATAAGTTGATTTACTATTGCTATCACAATTATGCTGCCTCCAACACAGATGCCTTCTATGTAACTTGATCTAAACTGGCTGCTTTTCCCCTTTGTTGTCCTATTTAGCTTTATTTCTACCTCCTTTATAAACACATGCAATTCCTCAATGGTTGAGTTTAAATGTGGTGACTCTACTGTCTTTGACACTTAAAAAAATGTTTGCTGAATAATCTTTGCAGAGCTCATTGACTTTTCATGTTTGTTGTCCTCCTATCTTCATCCTCAAATGCCCTCAGTTTGACTTCATTTAAGGGGGTTTCTCACCAATCTTTCTTTGGGATTTCCTTCAGAAAAAAAGAAAGATGTCAAAGCCCTGTAGGCTATACGCAAAAGGGTCATGTCTGAGTTGGAAAGTACTGGATATGTCAGTAGTTGAATAGTAAAATGCAAGGGAAATTTATTCTATTTGATTAAATAGGAATGACTCATTACTAATGTGGTGGCATCGTGGCATAATGAACAGAGAGCTAATCTAGAAGCCAGGAAGACATGGTTTCAATGGTCTCAGATACATACTGACTGAGTGACCCTAGACAATTCAATCAACCTCTCACTGCTCTAGGCAACCCTCTAAAGACCTAACTTGCAGAGCCTGAGGAGAGTCTGATAGCAATGATGTACAGGTCTAGGCCCTATCCCTCATCCTAATATGCCAGGAGGTCACTGGTGGTGTAGTGGATAGAGTGCTGAAGCGGGTCAAAAAGATCTGAGCTCAAATTCAGCCTCAGATACTGCCTAGCTATATGACCCTGGGCAAGTTACTTAATCTCTGTTTGCCTTAGTTTTCTCAACTATAAAATGAGGATAATAATAGCACCTACTTTGCATAGATATTGTAAGATCAGATTAGATTATATGAAAAGGGGAAAAAAGCACTTAGCACATAGTAGGTGCTATAGAAATTCTTTCTTCCTTCCTTTGAATATCTCAGTTAAATAGCATATTAAGGTTTGCAAACCCTTGAGAACTCACTGATCCAACTTTTTTGGGGTTGGGAGAAGTCAACATTTCTACTCAACAGCACACACTTGTGTGCTTATTGGGGGCCCAATAAGCGAGGGGTTACCATGGGGAAGCAGGAAGCTGGGAAAGTACATAGCCATTTTGAGGTCTGGAAACAATTACAGGCCTCCCTGTTTCCTTGAGTACTGGGCAGACCCCTCTGGCAGATGTAAGAGGTCACTTACAAAGCAGCCCAGCCCATGGGCGTCCCCAGCAGCTCGAAACATCCCATGGGCAGAGGTAAGGGAGTGCAGCCAGTCCTAGAGCATAGAGGAGAGTCAGAGAAAGGGCAACAGGGTGATTGGCCAGGCTGTGCTGGAGAGGGCAAGGCCCTAGGACTGGTGAGAGCAGGCAGATGTTGCTACTGGGATCCCGCCCTGCCGCTTGCCCCAGTGCCCTGACCGCACTGCCTCTGGCACCCATTGGTCTCCTTCAAGGCCCTAACCCCTGGCCTCTCTTATAGCTCCCTCCCCCTTTCTCCTGCCTGAAAGCAGCTGGGAGCTTTGAAACTTTGGGTCTACAATGGAAGGAAGCAGAAACTGGAGCAGCTAAGAGAACTTTCCTTCCCCCTGCAACACTCTCACCAAAAGCATGAGGTAGCCAGTTCAATGACACCTAAAACCCAGGTGGCCAGGAGCATAGGGTTGTATTAGTAGAAACTGACCAGTACTGGATCACAGGTTGTTGTTGTTCGTCCACTTGTCTGAAGCAACACTCATTCAGTGACTAAGGGCTGGGTAAGAATTAAGACAAAAAATGGTCTAAAACAGGATTTAAAACTGGAAAGGACCTAAATGACTATCTAGTCTAGTCTATCTTCCTTAGGTTCAGAGACAGGGTTACACTGACAGCAAGAAACAGTTGAAACAGAGGCAGTCCCTATAAGGGAAAAGATCTAGAAACAAAAGACCTATATACAAATCCTAGCTGGCTCTACCACTTGACTCCATCTCTCTACACCACTCCCATGTCGTCTCAGATAAATTTCACCTCTTCAGTTCTCATTTTCCTCATCTATAAGATGATGATAGTGGACTGAATAGCACATTGGAATGTAGCTCTTCTGAATGGAGTTCTTGTGAATCACACTCTGCTACTTATGTGACACTGGGCAAGTTAGTTAACAAAGGTGGGCCTCAGTTTCTCCACTTGTAAAATAAGTTAAGATTAGATGACTTTTAGGTGTCTTCCAGCTCAAAATCTATGATCCTTTGAGTCCAAATGCAGCACTTTTCCCACAACACAAAAGCAGCATTTCATCAACATCTGTTGTTATCCGTGAAAAGAAGTGACAAAGCTTGGCAATTTTCTTCATTTAGGGAATCGTACAACCACAAATGAGCAGCTGGAAGGCATCTCAGATGTCACAGATAAGAAAACTGAGGCTCGGGGAGGTTAAGTGACCTGTACCAGGTCATAGAGGTAGTAAGTAGGAGAGGTAGGATTTGAAGCTAGGTCCTTTGACTAACTTTCTGCTGTGCCCGTTATTTTATTGGGAACTCTGAAAGAATTGCTGAGTGAAGGAGGAAGCAGTGAGAAATGTCCAGCTATAACTAGTTTTAGAGCTCATTAGCTGAGTCAGGTCAACAAGCACTATGTGCCAGGCATTGTGGCTATTAAAAGACCAGTTACAGGAAGAAGCTGATTGGCACATGTACTCCTGATATCTTTTTTGTCTGTACCATCCATGGTTTTTGTTTTTATCAATAAATCCTGTGGAGTTAAGTTTGAGGAGTGTGTAACCGTTAGTTTGGGGCAGCTAGGTGGTGCAGTGAATAGAGCACTGGACCTGGAGTCAGGAAGACTCATCTTCATGAGTTCAAATCTGGCCTCGGACACTTATTAGCTGTGTGATCCTAGGCAAGTCACTTAACTGTTTGCCTCAGTTTCCTCATCTGTAAAATTAGCTGAAGAAGAAAATGGCAAACTACTCCAATATCTTTGCCAAGAAAACCCCAACTGGGGTCATGGAGAGTCAGACAAGATGGAAACAACTTAATAGCAACAAAGTCATTAGTTGTAGTCCTCGGGATGTGATACTGTAGAACATATAAGGTAAATACAGAGTAGATGGGAAATAACCTTAGAAAGGGCGGCACTAGCATCTGCGGGTAAAAGGCAGGAAGGAGAACCATGAAAGGCCTTCTGGAAGAAGTGGCTTGAACTAAGTCTCAAAGGAAGTGGGGTATTTCAAGAAGTGGAGGAAAGCATTCTGGGAATGGAGAAGAGCCAGGGTAAAAACAGGGGGATGGAAAATGGATTGTCGCGTGCAAAGAACTGCAAGTAGGCCAGGGATGCTGGATCAAAGAGTATGCCAAAGAGAGGGAAATATAAAAAGGTTAGAAAGGTGGGATGATTATTGTTGTCTTTTGTGTGCTATTTGTCCTTTGTTCTCGAAGAGGACCAATGACCTCAGGAAGGTTATATCTTGACTTGCAAGTGAATTGGATTCAAGTGAAGTGAAGCAGGGCTGTGCAAAATCACCCACCTTACTCTCTCCTCTGGAGCCATCTTGGTCCAGTGGCAAGACATAGATCTGGACAACTGAAGATGGTTCTGGGTGCAGTGAGAGACCTTGACCTTTTTAAGCTAAGCGCTTTCCCAGGTCTCAGTTTGTCTGAGGCAACCAGAAAGGTAGGATGAAGACAGGTTGTGAAGGAAGAGCTTCAAATGCCCCACAAAGGACTTGGAAGTTCCCAGAAGTATTCGGGAGCCATTGGAGTTTATAGAGTAGGGGAATAGCATGGTTAGAGCTACATTTTAAGAAAATCATTTTGGCAGCTGCATGAATTGGATGTGGGGAGAGTCTTGAAGCAGGGAAACCAATTTGAAGGCTGTTGCAAATAGTCCAGGTAAGAAATGATAAGGGCCTGATCTAGGGTGATGTCTGAGTGGAGACAGGGATATGTGAAAGAGATTTTATGAAGAACAAAAGTATAAGATATGACAACCGATTGTATATGGGTGAGCAAGAAAGGGCAGTTGAAGATGACATTGAGTGGGGCAGCTAGGTGGCGCTGTGGATAGAACATCGGCCCTCGAGTCAGGAGGACCTGAGTTCAAATTCGGCCTCAGACACATAACGCTTAACTAGCTGTGTGACTCTGGGCAAGTCACTTAACCCCACTGCCTAGCCAAAAAAAAAAAAAAGATGATGTTGAGGTTGTGGGAGTAGGTGACTGGAAGGATGATAGTGCCCTTTAGAGTAAATATCGAAGCTCAGGAGACAGGAAGAGTTTGAGGAGAAGGATAATGAGCTCTTTCTTGGGCAGGTTGAGTTTGAGATGCCTATGGGACATACAATTTTAAATGCCCAATAGACAGCTGGTGATGTAGGCTTAGGACTCAAAGACAGACTAGGGGAGGATCAATGCATCTGGCAATCATCTGCGTAGAGATGGTAATTGGACCCTATGGAATGCTAGCTCTATAAAGGCAAGGATTATTTCACTTTGCATGGATTATTTCACTTTTATCTTTGGGTCTCTGGCACCTAGCACAGAGCCCTGTACATAACAGAGGCTTGGATGCTTGTTGAATTGAAATGACCTCTACACAATATGACTTTTGGAGGTCTCACACCAAACTTTCTACACACTTGTTTTTCTGTCTACTTTGATAATGCCCCTAATCTTCTACCAAATTCTCCAACATGGCTCCAGTCTATCATTCTGGATTTATTGACAATTACAGTACTATTCTTCCTGCATTTACTTTTCATGCATTCCATAGCCCAGCCAAACTAGCTTACTGGCTGTTCTCAGTAAACAATATTCTATTTCCAGTCTCCAGACCTTTGCATAGGCTGTTTCTTTTTTCTTTTTTTTTTTGGCAATTGGGGTTAAGTGACTTGCCCAGGGTCACACAGCTAGTATGTGTCAAATGTTTGGTCTGAGACTGGATTCGAACTCAGGTCCTTCTGACTTCAGGGCCAGTGCTGTATCCGCTGTGTCACCTAGCTGCCCCACATAGGCTGTTTCTTCTGCCTGGAATGCCCTCCTCCTCACCAGTACTTCTTAGAATGCCCATAGGATTCAGCTAAAGGGCTCCCTTCTTCAGGAGGCCTCTTGATCCTTCCAGGTGCCTTCCCTCCCACCTAAAATCACTTTGTATATATTTTATATTTATGTGTACATGCTGCTTTCCTCCAAGTAGAATGTAAACAATATCTGTTGCCTTTTTGCCTTAGGATTGCCTGTGCCTACACAGTGCCTGGGTATATATTAGGTGATTAATAAATGCTTATGAAATAGATGAATGGTTGGATGCATAACTTTGGATTCAGTCACTCTATGAAGGAGAGCTCCATGGGTTAAACTAGCTAGAACCAGAATTCATGACAAACTGTCTCTTCCTCCTTCAGTTTCTCCCAGCACTTTGAATAATAATCATGGCAACCAACCCTAAAAAGAGAGGCATTTGACAAAGAAAACCAGTGAAAACTACCACCACAAAGAAGAAAATTCAGTTTTGAAAATATCAAGGAATTACTCTAAGTTAGAGAAGAAAGAGGCTTTTTTTGTCGGGTGTGTTTTTTGGCTTCATTTTTGATGAGGCAATCTCTTGGAGCAGAGTAGGCCCATTCTCAAAATTATGGAAGCCCTCTATAGAAACCACAATTCAAGAATAGAAAGTTCTTCTTTTCCACTTTTTAGTGCCAGACTTCCTTCCTTTCCATAGAAATGAGAGAGAGGGATATAGGGAAGTCATCACTTAGGGCCACAGTTCCAAAATCAGGTAATTTGGGAGGAGCAGCCTCTATTTGTGAAATCCTGTTCTCAGAAAGGTGACTCAACAGCATTTTCTCATCCTAAGCTAAAAAAAAAATCCATGAATTTAAAATAACCCAAATAAGCAGTTTTATTTTTAAGCATAGTTGTTCTATATTGGAGTGTGTAAGTGATGGTTCAGAATGACTGGTTATACTACAAAGATCAATTCCAACATTATCTGCTGTGTAGTGTTATCTCACGGACTCAAGGGATATAAGAGCAAAAGTGGATCATCTGCTAGGAAAAAATAAAGTTAGGGTTCAAATAACATCCCTGAAAGCAAATATCTATTACCACTGAATGCTAACATGATATATCAAGTTAGAGGATGGCGGAATGGGAAGGAATCTTTGCAACTTCATAGTCACAAACCATTCTTCCCTCTTACTCATCTCCTACATCTGAGCAGTTGCCAAGTCTCATTGATTCAATTTCTACAACCATCCTTATGTACATTTTATTCTCTCCATTACCACAGCCAGCCTAGTTCAGGCCCAAGCTATTGCAACAGGCTCCTAATTGGCCTCCCTCAGAACCTCATCACCTCTCCATGGACTACGTTTACAATAGGTTTCTAATAGAAATCCATGTTTCTACTCTCTCCTCTTCCCAACCCAGCCTCCAAAGAGCTGCCCAAATTAGCTTCCTAAAATACAGTTCTGACCACATCACTGAAGCTTCTGTGACTTCCTATTGCTTCTAAGGCAAGAATACAAACTTTACCATGTGGAATTTAAAGTGTTTCACAATCTGACTGCAGCCTACTTTCCATGGGATACCTTAGGATCACAGATATAGAAAAGGAAGGGACCTCAAAGGCTATTTAATCCAACTCCCTCATTTTACAGATGAGAAAACTGAACAAGAAGACGTTTGACACCCAGGGAGTTTACGTTGCTTGCTCAGGGTCACTCAGGTAGTAAGTGTCAGAAGCAGGCTACAACCTAGGTGCATCTTTCCAGATTGATTTCACATTACTACCCCAACCTCCCAACAAATATGTCCTGTGTTTGTGCTCAACTGGACAACCTGCTGTTCCCTGTACATAGTATTCTCATGCCTATCATTGATTAACCAATCATCAAACATCTATCAAGCACCTTCTATGTGCCAGGCTCTATGCTAAGCATAGGGAATACAAAAAGAGGCAAAAGACAGTCTGTGACTTCAAGGAGCTTACAATCTAATGAGGGAGGCAAGACACACACAGGTATATCCAAAGCAAGCTACATGCAGGATAAATAAGAATGGACAGAGGGGAAGGCACCAGAATTGAAAGGGGTTAGAAAAGGCTTCCTGAAGAAGGTGGCATTTTAGTTGGGACTTAAAGGAAGCCAAGGAGGTCAGTAGTGGGAGCAGAGGAGGAAGAGTGTTCTAGGCATGGGAGACAGCCAGAGAGAATGCTTGTTCCTTACCTCACCCCCCAGGCAATATGGTGGACACAGTCCAGGTGGCGCCTCCTATGTGATGCCTTTAGTAAGCACTCTCCCCAGAGATGCGCTAGAGGCAGTGTGAGCACTTACACATCACAAATCCACAAATGTTACAAATAAGGGCTTCATTTATCGTTTTGTCGATTGTCTCTAGACTCAAGAAAGTGTGAATAATGTAGATGAAATTTCAGCCCCAGACAGTTGTTAAACATTTCCCAGCACACCCCTCTCCTGAAATTACTTTTATATGTACTTACGTGTTCAAGTTTTATTTCTCCAAGTGTATGTAAGTCCCCTAAGGTCAAGAACTATTTTGCCTTTGTATCCTCCAGGACTAGCATGATGCCTTGTGCACAGTAGGCTGTGAGCATAAATATTATGCACACAACAACAACCATGTAAATGCTAGTTGGATTGAATTAGAACAGACAAACTAGTATGTCAGAGCTGGGAGGGACGGAATCACACAAAACCTGAGTAGGGAGGGATCTCAGAGACCATCTAGTCTAAGCCATACCTGCGCAAGAACCCCCCACATATCAAAGGGTCTCCTGTCTTTTGTTTAAATACCTCCAGTGAAGGGAAACTCATTAATTTCTAAGGCAGTCCATTCACCTTCTAGTTGTGAGGAAATTTTTCTTTACATCATCTAAATTTGCCACTATATAATTTCTCCTAACTGCTCCTAGCACTATCCTCTGAGGCAAAATGAAACAGGTCTAATAACTCTTCCCCTTACACCCCTAAAGGTCTAAATTTATCATGACCTCTACCATTTCCCACGCACATCTTCTCTTTTTTGGCTGGACACCTCCAGCTCTTTCAACAGCTGTCATATGGTATGATCTTGAGTCTTGCCCTGCTATGGACACTCTTCAGCTCATCAGTACTCTTGCTAAAATGACGTTAGAACATGAAATGAATATCAGAGCTAGAAGGGACTTAGAATATCGAGTGTTAGAACTCAAAGGGACATGTGAGATCCCATAGTCTACATCTCTTACTCGACACTGAATTGCAGAGAAGTGGATTTGTCCAAAATCATACCCAGTAAGGGCTAGGACTAGAACTTAGGTCCCATCACTAGCTGTTGAGGTATGTGCAACACATTGGGTTGGTTCAAAGTATTACTGGCCCAGTGCCTCTAAGACTCCCTAATGCCCAGCCCTCCCTGGAAATCATACCCAATATGAGATGTGGGAACAGATCCAGGAAGAATTTTAAGGATCTAATTCCAGTGTTTGTGGAAGGCTTTTCCTTGACAACCTCATAAATTAGAAATGCAACATGGGCATTGGAAACTTTGGGTGAGTGATACATATGTATCTGTCTTCCCAACTGGTGCATTACTGTGTCTCAACTGCTGCTCTCTCTTCCTTTGGAAACCCCAGGGGCAGGGACCCTGTCTTCCTCATGTCTCTGTGGCGCCAAGTGCCCTGTCAGAGTCCAATAAATAATTAATGATGATGAAGAACACAGCCCAAAAGGAGTCTATTCACTTCAGATTTGTGTCCCACTTGCTCCTAAAGGCATTTCCTTAAGTGCATTTTAGGATTTTGTTTTTAGTTTACTAGAGCTTAAATTAAAGTTGGTGATAATTTTGAGTTTGCTGAGAGCTGCTCAACAGGAAAATAAATAAATATGTTGGCTATAAAGGCTTTGTGAGAATTGCATAAAAATTAGTGACATTTGCAACATTCCCCACCCACCCACTTAAAGCCTCAAATAAAGCTGAAGAGATCTGGGGTCTAATATTGACTCTGCCAGTAAACTGTCAAGTGATTTTGCTTTGGGGAGGGGGAGAGGGAGGGAGTGAGGGGTACTCACTTGTAGTCACTGGTCCTGTGGGAGGTGGGAGAGGTTGGTGAATTCCTTCAGAGCTAGAGTAGAGCTTCTAGTATCAATATGATGAGGGCCCAGAAGCAGGGAGCCACCAGCTCCCTAGATCTAGGAGGCAAACTAGCTCAGGTAAGAAGTGGAACAGGTCAAATCTCTGGTGCTGGTCAACAGTGAGGTTGGGACCATGAATGGCCACTTTACTTCCAGCCTCAGTGAGATAAGGAGTTTTGAAAGCAAAAATGTCACTTCCCTTCATAATATTGAGAGTTAAAGGGGACCTTTGAGATAATTTATTTCAACACCATTTATTTCAATAGTGTACCTCTCTGAGGCACAGTATCCTCACCTGTGAAACTGTTGCACTACCTACTTACCTGGGCTGTTGTAAGCAAAGAACTTGGTAAGCATAAAAATACTGCAGAAATGTGAGTTAAATGTGCATACCTTTGACCCAGCAATAGCATTACTAGGGCTGTATTCCAAAGAGATCCAAGAAAAAGGAAAAGGACTTATATGTACAAAACCATATATAGCATATGTATATTATATATATTACATATAGTATAAATATTATTTTGTAGTGGCAAAGAATTGGAAATTGAAGGGATGCATATCAATATGGGAATGAATGGCCGAGCAAGTTGTGGTCTGTGATTGTGATGGAATACTATTGTACAATAAGTAACGATGAGGGGAATGATTTCAGAAAAACCTGGAAAAACTTTAATGAACTGATACAAAGTGAAATGAGCAGAACCAGGAGAACATTGAACACAGTAACAACCATATACACATATAAAATATATATACACAATATATTGATATTGTAGGTTGGCATAAGAAATTAAATGGGAATTTTGGGGGAGTTTTGTTGAAGCTGCAGACAATACAGAGTCTATGACCAAATACTTAATCCAAATTTTACAATAAGACACTATAAACACCCCATAAAAGAAAGAAAAAAAATTCAGACTTCTTCTCTGATACAAAGGGAGGGCCAAAAAATTTTACATAGATTTTCCAGATCGTGGGGGTGCCTTATACCTAACTCTTGACATGTGGATTGGATAACTGAAGTATGACAATCCATAGTGAATGACTTAGCTATTCTTAGCAATACCATAATCCAAGACAATTCCAAAGAATTTATGATGAAAAATGATATCCACCTCCAGAGAAAGAACTGGAGTTTGAATTCAGATTGAAGCATACTTTTTAAATTTTTTCTTTTTTTTGGGGGGGGGAGGGATATTTTCTTTTGCAACATGGTGACTATGGAAATATGCTTTACATGATTGCTCAAGTAAAATCTATGTTAAATTGCTTGCGCTTTTAAGGAGTAGGGTGGGAAGGGAGGGAATTTGGGACCCAAAATTTCCAAAAACAAATGTTAAAAATTGTTTTTACATGTAATTGAAAAAAATAAAATATAAAAAAAATATGAATTTAAAACTGAGCTTAAAAAGTAGGAAGAGGCAGCCTGGTATAGGGGATAGAAGGCTGGGCCTGAACTCAGGGAGATCTGGACTCAAATCCTGCCTCCAACACTAGCCATGTGACCACAGGAAGTCACTTAACCTCCCTGTAAAATGAGGGAGTTAGACTCAATGACTTCTCAGGTTCCTTCCAACTTTCTGTCATGAGCCTATGAAAAACACATTTCATATTATGGACTAGGAAACTGAGGTCCAATGAGCGAAAAAAACCCAAGATTTAGAGTGAGAAGGGTCCCTGCCAGATCATCAATCATCCCCACCCTCCACGTTATCCAGAGATGTGGAATGACTTGTTCACCATCACATGGGTAGCAAGAAGAAGAGCTAGGATCCCAAAGGACATTTTTCTGACTCCAAATTGATCATACCAGGCTGTAGCACTTGGCTTATTACCTTCCTTGTAAGATGTGAGATGTTGTCAAGGCCCCTTCTGGCTCAGTTCAATTTAAAAAAAAATTTTTTTAATATAAATTCATTTATTTTTAGTTTTCAATATTCACTTCCACAAGTTTTTGAGTTCCAAATTTCTCACCCCTCCCCCCACCCCAAGATGGCATGCATTCTGAATACCCCTTCCCCTGGTCTGCCTTCTCTTCTATCTCTCCCCCCTCCCTTCTCTTATCCCCTTCCCCTTCCATTTTCCTGTAGAGCAGGATAGACTTCTGTACCCCATTTCCTGTATTTCTTATTTCCCAGTTGCATGTGAAAACATTTTTTTTAAAACATGTGTTTTTAAAACTTTTGAGTTCCAAATTTTCTCCCTTCCTCCCTCCCCACCCACCCTCATTGAAAAGGCAAGCAACTCAGTATAGGTTATACATGTGCAGTTATGAAAAACACTTCCTTAGTAGACATGTTGTGTAAAAAAAAATTATTAAGTAACTACTACATGCCATACACTGTGCTAAGCACTGGGGATATAAAAAGAGGTAAAAGATAGTTCGTGCCCTCAAAGAGCTTACAATCTAATAGGGGAGACAACATGTAAACACATAAATAAAGCAAGCTGTACACAGGAAAAATAAGAAACAAATAATGGAAGGAAGGTACTAGAATGAAGAGGGATTGGGAAGGCTCCCTGTAGAAGGTGAGATTTTCATTGGGAATGTAAAGGAAGCTAGAGAGGTTAGCAGTCTGAGCAGAGGAGAGAGAACATTCCAAGCACAGAAAACAGCCAGAGAAAATGCCCTGAGCAGAGAAATGGAGTGATAGGTTCTAACAGTCAGTGATTCTGTAATGAAATGGGAGAATCTTTTTTTTTTTTTAATAATCCCTCACGTGAGTATATGTCTCATCTCCTTTTTTGCATCTGTTGCTTGGGGCTTAGCAGCCTCACCATGTCATTTTTAAAGCTCTCCATGCAAAGCAGGTGACTATGGAGGTGGAAGGAGAATAGATGTGAGCAGCCAACCTGGTGAAAGGGTGAGATTTTGAGGCAACAGCAGAAAAAGTGAATTGCTAAGGCAGCAGCAGAAGAGGTTGGTGAGTCTGTTAGTAATTGTCCACAACGTAGGGTAGAGGCATAGAGAATTTCCATACACTGATGAATCATTGACCTTATAAAGCGTGAGTACTCTCTGCAATGATGACCCAGCATGACCCACCCTACCAAGCCCTGTCATGCTGAGCAGCTCTGGAGCCTCCCCTCCCATCAATCTTCCCCAGAAGGTCCACCCTACATGCTTCATTGCTTTCTTCTATATGTGTGTAGACACCAAGAGGACACACAGACTCTCTATCCATCATCCTTGTGCTTGAATTGTCCTTTGAAGAAAGTTAGGAGTTGATGAGGTAAAGGTGAAGAGAAAGACCATTACAAGCATGAAGTGGAGAAAAAGGCAATTTATAAAACAAGAACACTGAACTTGATCAGGGGTTTTCAATTGGGGAGTTCTCAAATGGGGAGAAGCTTGTCAAAGGGGCATGAGGACATTTGGTAAGTCACTCTATTATCCTGCTGAAGTTTATTAATCTATTTTATTTCAATAAGCAAGCAGCTGGATTGTACAGTGGTTAGAACACTGGGCCTGGAGTCAGGAAGAGCTGAGTTCAAATCCTGTCTCAGACACTAAGTGTGTGACTCTGGGCAAGTCACTAAACTTCTGCCTGCCTCAGTTTCCTCAACTGTAAAATGAAGATAAGAATAGCACCTACCACTCAAGGTTGCTCTGAGGATTAAATGAGATATTTGTAAAGTACCTGGTACACTTAATAAATGCTTCTTTTCTTCCTTATTTCAATGCATAGCAACATCTAGAATTTCTCTCTTTTCATACTGAATAGGCAATACAGGAAATTTTGTTGAAACCCATGGAAGGGTACAGGCATTACAAAATGTTAGGACCCTCTGAACCAGGAGCCTTCAATGATCCCTTTCAACTCCAAATCATATGATCTTATGAGACTTTTGAGGAACTAGAAATGTAAGAAAAACCAACTTGGGTAGTTTCGCAGACAAGAGGCTGGAAAAGATGCCCCAGAGCCATCTGGGGGAGATGGCCTACTGCTATCTTTTAGTGGGTTTATAAGGCAACTGCTGAGAAAAAACTTCCTAATAATAGAGCAGGCTTTTAGGCAAGGGAAAACAGGTTCCTAACAATAACCAGACTTTACACACTGGAAGGACTCTCAGTTTTTCCCAGTAATTGGTTGGTTCCTCTCAGGCCCAGACCAAACATGGATTGATTTCTCTCCAGGTTGTACTCCTGGCTGTCCTGTACTTTCTCTACCACGTGCTTCCTCCAGGTAACTTCAAGTCTTTTCCTCCCACCCCCTTTTATGTATTGTCTTCCTTCATTAGAATATAAGCATCCTGAGGGCAAAAGGATTGCTTTTCTTTCTACTTGTATTTGTAATCTCAGAGTTTAGCACAGTGCCTGACACATAGGAAGTGCTTGGCTGTGGACTTGACTCAAATTACATCATGCCATATAGTATACACAGAACTTTCATATCATTTATCTTACTGAACCCTCACAAGACCCTGTGAAATAGAGTACATATGTTATTTCCATTTTACGGAAGAGGAAACGAAGGCATAGAGGGGTTACAGGCCTTATCCAAAGTCACATGGGTTAGTAAGTGGCAGAAATGGTCCCTTAATCCAGGTCTTATGATGCCAAGCCTAGCGCTGTCCTCACAACCCCATGCCAAATCCAACCTGTGTTTCTATATACATGCAGGCCAATAGCTAGGCCCTTCTTTTTAACTCTAACACTCTCTCTCTCTCTCTCTCTCTCTCTCTCTCTCTCTCTCTCTCTCTCTCTCTCTCTCTGTCTCCCTCTTTCTGTCTCTGTCTGTCTCTCCCTCTCTTTCTGTCTCTTTCTCTCTCTCCTTCCCTCCATCCCTAATTCTCTCTCTCTGTCTCTCTCTAACTGTCTCTGTCTTTCTGTCTCTCTTTGTCTGTCTCTGTCTGTCTCTGTCTCTGTCTCTCTCCTCTCTGTCCCTAACTCCCTCTCTCTCTGTCTGTCTGTCTCCCTCTCTCTGTCTTTGTCTCTGTTTCTCTGCCTTTGTCTCTGTCTCTCTCTGTCTCTCTGTCTCTGTCTGTCTGTCTCTCTCTCCTTCCCTCCATCCCTAACTCCCTCTCTCTCTGTCTGTCTCTGTCTCTGTGTCTCTGTCTCTGTCTGTCTCTCTGTCTCTGTCTCTGTCTCTCTCTGTCTCTCTCTGTCTCTCTCTGTCTCTCTCTGTCTCTCTCTCTCTCTCTCTCTCTCTCTCTCTCTCTCTCTCTCTCTCTCTCTCTCTCTCTCTCTCTCTCTCTCTCTCATTTTCCCTGGTGACTTCAGCATCAGACAGGTAACTCTCCCTCTCCCCCCACCCCATTTAAATGATTATGAATTGCTTTTGGTCTGTGTTCCTTCTCTTCCATCTCTCATTCTGGTTCCTGACAGCCAGAGCTTTCACACATTACAAATGTTTACCAGGAAGAAATTTGAACTTTTCCCCCTTTCTGCATCGATAGCACATATGAATGCGGCTCAGGAATGCACATATACAGCATAACCCCATGGTGCTGTCTGCCCACAACACAGAGGGCTCCCAGGCTGCACGGGCAGGAAATACTCCACAATCGATAGGACTTTAAAGAGAAGCTGGGACCAAAGCCATCTTTGCTTGCAGTGAGTTTTATACACCCGGGACATTTAAAGAGCTAAACACAGTCTTAAGTTTTAACAGACGTTTTCAAATATTCAAATAGATGATGGTCTGAAAAATCTTTCTTAGTAAAAGACACTTGGGTTTCTTTGGTTGGTCAAAACAATGAGTCTATTCCTCTCAGATTCCCAGATCCTTGAGGACCAAAACTATCTTATGCTTCCGTTGTAACTTGCCATGCATGGTACCTAATTTGGGTATATGCATCATCTCCCAGTTGTTGCCCATTCAAAGACATTTCAAAATAGCATCAGCATCATCAGCATCATCATCAGCATCACCATCATCATCATCATCATGATCATCATGATAGCATTTAGATAGCACTCTGAGGTTTGCAAAGGCCTTTACAAATATTATTTCATTTGATCCTCATAACAACAGGAGAGGCTATTACTACCTGTCATTACACAGGAGAGGAAACTGAGGTAGACAGAGGTTAAATGACCTGCCTAGGGCCACACAGTTAAGTGTTTGGAGCTAGATTTGAACCCAGATCTATCCTAACCCCAGATCTGATGCACCACCTAGCTGCTTCCTAGCAGCCTCATGAATATATTAGCAAGCTTCACTTCAATGACTCAAAAACCCAATACAAGTTTGTCTGTCATTTGGCTGATTGCCAGAGTCCTAGGCCGGGTTCTCACTATCCTCTGGACTCTAGCTGCTCAGTGCGCTCCACCCCAGCCAGGTCCTCCCTTCTTCCTACCCACAAAATTTGTCTACGTTTATAGTATTTTTCTCCTGATACCAACTGCCCCCTTATGGGGCATGTTCTGCTATTTTAGCCATTTTAGGCAGAGCTTTTCATTGTTCTTGTTCAGACATTTCAGTCATGTTTGACTCTCCATGGCCCCATTTGGGGTTTTCTTGCCAAAGATACTGGAGTAGTTTGCCATTTCCTTCTCCAGCTCCTTTTACAGATGAGGAAACTAAGGCAAACAGGGTTGAGTGACTTGTCCAGAGTCACACAGCTAGTAACTATTAAGTGTCTGAGGTTAGATTTGAGCTCACATCATCCAGACTCCAGGCCTAGCACTCTATCCACTGTGCTACCCAGCTTACCTATACACAATGGAGAATGACATTACCTTAGGGCCTGGGAAGTACTTTATATTTTTCAAAGATGTTCACTGCTACAATAATAATAATTTATGTATGTACTATATATTGTATCCATGATTTTACATGTATGTACATATATTCATGTATTTTTTGCCTATGATTTCATTAGTACAGCATAGGGAGCCCCTAGTAAGGAATTTTCTCTACCAGTGCAGATTGTCATCTTTTCTACAAGTAAAGCAGAAGTAGCAAACTCTGGGCAGAAGACATCTAGCCACCAGCATCACTCTCAAGTGGAATGGGGACCAGATTAAAATGTAATTGGGAAATGTTTAAAAAAAATAAATAAAAAGACAACATAGGTAATGTTAATTTGTAGTTTTCTAAGGCCATATGTGGCCTGTAGGTATCCATTTCTATTTGAGTTTGGCACCATCGGCCTACGTACAGTACTTAAATGACTTGTCCAGGGTCACACAGATTAGTTTCAAAGACAGATCTTGAACTCGAATCTTCCTGACTCTGAAGTCAGTTCTCAATCTTCTGGGTTGTGTTTCTTTTCCAATAATAACATTAACTCATATTTATGTAATAATTTCAATTCAATTCAACAACTATTTATTAAGTGTCTACTGTATGCAAGGAACTGCCCCATATGTGACAAGTCCCTGTATTCAAAGAGCTTGGATTCCACTTGGGAGCTAAAACAGGTAAATAGATAGGTAAATGCAAAGCAATTCAAGGAGAAAAAAAATCACTAGAAGTTGTAGGGAATCAGGAAATGTTTCCTATAGGAGGGAGCACCTGAACTGAGCCTTTAAGGGCACTAAAGAGTCTAAGAGGCAGAGGTGAGGAAGGACTGCATTCCTGTGCAAAGGCCCAGAGGTGGTAGATGGAAAATTGACAATAGGGAACATCTAGTAGACCAGTGGGGCTGGAATATAGTACACACAAAACAGAATAACATAAAATAAATCTGGAAAGGCAATTGGGAGCCAGAATGTAGACAGTTTTAAATACTAGGCTATTTATATTTAGAGTTAGAGGCAATACAAAAGCCAGTGAAGATGATTGAGGAAGGTAGTATGGGAGAAAAACTTAAGAACTCTGCATTTTTGGTTTCAAGGATGTTAGAGGCATTTTGTTTTATTTGCATATGTACATGTGCATATATATATATACACACATGTATACCTATGGGTATGTATATACACATGTATATACGTGTATATGCACTTACATATACACGGAATAGGTGTATACAAAATATGTGTTATATGTGTTCTGTACATATACACACACACACACACACAGTATTGCTACTTGGAGGGAGATTCAATTAACAGAGTTACCCTGACTAATTGAAATTCTCGATGCTCAAGCAAGGTTTTATACATTTTATAGAAACCAAAAAGAAAGACAAAATTCCACAGTTAAGATAAAGGAAGGATTCAGGATCTCTGATTTGTCAAATAACAATAGTAACGTAAAATGTCTGAGCATCCTGGGGAATCACTCTCCTACATTTAATGTGGGCATAGGTGGAGATAATGAACTTAATTAGATTAAAATGTTCCTGTCACCCTAATCCATCTTCAAAGCCATCTTAAAGTCTGACCCAGTGTACTCTCAGAGAATTGTTAGGCTCTTGGTAGGGAAGAAAAGGATTTAGTGTAGGGCATTGTTTTCCTGGCAGTATGATTAATAATAATAATAATAATATCTTGCATTTACGTACCTCTTTAAAGTTTACAAAGTGCTTTAGGTGTTATTTCATTTGATCCTCATAACAACCCTTTGAGGTAGGTACTATTATTCTTCTCATATTACAGATGTATAAACTGAGGCAGAAAGTAATTTTTTTTAATACTGATAAGTTTTTCTTCATTCAGGTACGTTTTTAAAAACTTCAGAGGAGAGAAATAATTTTTTTAATATAGTCTTCAAAAGAAAAGGAAGTCTTAATGTTCTTCCACAGAAGTTATAGTAAGACCTGCACTTTAAGAACAGTAATTTGGCAGGTGCAAAGGGGAGAGAATAGAAGCAGTGAGACCAATTAGGAAGCTACTGTAATAGCCCAGGTGAGCAATGATGAGGGCTTGAATTAGATGGGATGAAATGGAAGCTCTCTCTCTCTCTGTCTCTGTCTCTGTCTCTCTCCCTCCCCCTTCTCTCTCCTCTCTTCATATACACATAACATAATATAAATGAAATAAATAAATTTTATATATATTTATATATGACGTGATTTTTCAAAGAGTATGGCTATGAATGAACGAAAGATAAAAATGTCTATTAGCACTTACTATGCACCAGGTCTTGTGCTAAGAGCTGAGTATGCAAATATTTTAAGAAGAGAGATGGTCCTTTCCCTCAAAAATCTTGCATTCTAACAAGGGAAGATAATTTGTATAGGGGAAAGATGTAAAAGGGAGTTTTGTTCTGAGGAAGTGGAAAGGTGAGTATACACTGCATGCAGATGGTGAGATGACCAAGGGGGGAGGGGAAGGAAGAGAGATGGCTGGCTGGATAAGAAAGTGAAGCATGGTCCAGTGTCTGGGGCCAACCAGTAGATGTGGACGAAGTGGGCTAGTCTCTACTGAAAAGGAAGAGATATTTAGGGTTATAGCCTAGCGGTTGACAGGCTCAAATGGATATGTTTGTAGGCAGCAGGTTAGAAATGAGTAAATACTTCAGACACTGAAGAAATCAAAGATATGAGAGAGAAAGAGGATGCTCCTTGGGGCAGTGGGTCAAGTTCCCAGAGGAGGAAAAGCTCAGGAAGGCGAAGTGACTTCCTCCATGAACTCACAGTTGAAGAAAGGTGGGATTTGAATCTAGGTCTCCTGATTCTCTGTCCAATGTCTCTGCACCCCTTCCCCTCAGTCACTACCATCATACCTCATTGCTTCCCTGTGTTATTTGATTTGATCCTCATAATCCTTCCTTATCTCCTCTCTACCCCTAATGCAACAGAGCAGGTATTATTAGCCCCCATTTTACAGATTAAGGATAAAATCAGACAACAAGCACTTAATAAATGCCAGGGACTGCTCTAAGACTCAGAGATAAAAAATAAAGGCTGAAAACAGTCCCTGCTCTCAGGTTGCTTCCATTCTATTAGAGGAGACAACATGCAAACAAATCTTATATGTATGCAGAAGACATATAATGTGTATATGGAAGGTAATCTTCCAAGGGATGGCAGTAGCTGTAAAGGTAGGTGGGGAGAGGCTGGGATTTTAGCTGACTCTTGAATGAAGACAGGGAAGCAAGGAAACAGAAGTGAGCAGGGAAAACATTTTAGACATGGAGGGGACAGTCAATGAAAAGGCCTGGAGCCGAATTGTAGAGGACATGGGGGGAAGTAAAGTATAAGAAGACCAGAAAGGTAGGAAAGGGCCAGGTTGTGAAGACTTTAAAAGCCAAACAGAGGATTTTCTATTTTATTCAGGAGGTGATAGGGAGCCACTGGAGTTTATTAAGTAAGGGGATGATGTGGTCAGGCCTGTGCTTTGGAAGAACACTTTGGTAGCTGAGTGGATGATGGACTGAAGTGGGGAGACAGTTGAGGCAGGGAGAGTAGTGGCTAACCTATTTTCAACCCTTCCTATCTCAGTGATTCTGAACATCCTCCATGTCATTATTCTAACTCCACTTTTCATTCTCCACTTCCTGCTCCCTCATTCACATCACTTTCAACCCAACTCCTCCAAAGTCCCACTCTGAAGCTACTCACCCCTTCCACTGAGCTCTCTGAAATGCCTGTTCATGATAACAAACTAGCTTTCATCTTAAACCTTTTCCTTTCCTGATCCTTCTTCCATCTTCTTGTATTCAGTGAGATCTGGCTCCCTCCTGATGACGTAGATTTCCTGGCTACTCCTTCCAGCATTGGTTGTACCTTCACTCATACCACCCTCTCACCCTGACTCAGGGGTCTTAGTGGAACTGTTGAAATATTCCTTGCTCCCTATTCCCACTTCCAGACTCTTCATCAACCACCATCACTCAGTAACCTCTCTTCCTTTGAGGTTCATACAATCCATATTCATCACCCAATCAAGATTCTTGTGGTTGTTGTCTACTGACCTCTAAGACATCCTCCTTCCTTCCCCAATGAGTCCAGTACCTGACTCATAGTCTTTCCTTCCTCCTCAACTCCTTCCCCCATACTAGGAGATGTCAACCCACATCTTTGTACTCCCTCAAACACTCTCCCATCCCAGTTTCTCGATGTATTCCTTTCCTATGACCTACTCCTCCTCTCTACTTCAGCTAGAGATGGTCATGCCTTTGATATTGACATCACCCAAAACTGTACCACTTCCACGTTCCTGAACTCAGATATTCCTTTATCTAATCTCAATTTTCTGTCTTTCCACTCTCCCTCTACCTTGCAATCTCCAAACTTCATCCTCATTGTAACCTCTGATTCCTCTACCCCTCAGTTTTTTTCTGGGCCATCATGCCTATGCCAGTGACACTCCCCTTCCTTGCTCATCTTGACCTGTAAGTGAACCAGTTCAATTCTACTCTCCTCTTCTCTCAGGTCCCTTGCCCCCTAATCTCATTGAAGATTTTGCCCTGCCAAGCCTCAAAGCCATGATTATTTCCATCACCCACTGTCTTGGCTCCTAAATACTTGTTGCTGTACAAAACTGGAGAAAATCATGAAATTCAACTTACTGGGCCCATTTATTATATAATCTCAACTGGGCCCTTCCTGAGACAAGGTAATCCTTTTGTATCAACCTAATTGACTCACTATCCCATTTGCCATAGCAGCTCTTCTAAACCTCTTCATCCCTTCTCAAACCTACCATGTCTCCCCTGATCCTCACCCTCTCAGCTAAGAAGGTTGTCTAATGCTTCGCTGGAAAAATTGAGTCCATTAGCCATGAGTTCTCACTTCTTCCCTCCTCTTCATCTCACATCATTGAGATGCCTTCTGCCACTTTCTTCTCCTTCACCCCCCTTTCACCCTTTCAAAGGCTAACCCCTCTAACATGCATAAATGATCCCATCCTATCCAGCAGATTGCCCCGTCTATCATCTCCACTCTCACTTGTCTTCATTCTCTCCCTCTCAAGTGGCTGCTTCTCTACTGCCTACAAACATTCCCACATCTCTTCCATCTTCCAAAATAGCAACTCACTTGATCTAACCATCCCTGACAGCTATCATCCTATAGCCCCCTTCTTTTCTGTGGCTAAACTCCTTGAGAAATCCATCTACAATAGATGTCTCCCCCCAATCTCACTGCTTAACTGAAACTGCATTCTTTGAAGTTACTGATGATCTCGTAATCACCCGATCTAATGGCCTTTTCTCAAGCCTCATCCTTCTTGACCTTTTCACAGCCTTTGTCATTGCTGATCACCCTCTTCTCCTTGATACTCTCTTCTCTCTAGGTTTTCAGGACATTGCTCTTTCCTGCTTCTCCTCCTACCTGTCTGACCATTCCTTCTCATCTCTTATTGAAGCTTTAAAGGGTCATGCCCTTTAAAGATCAGTGTCTTTCAAGGCTCTCTTCTCTGGGCCCCTTTCCTTTCTCTTTTCCCTCTATCTTATTTCATCTGGCAATCTCATTGACTCCAGTGGTTTCAACTATCATCTTTATGCTTGTGATTCTTAGATGTATTTATCCAGCCCAACTTTCTCTCCTGACCTCCTAATTTCTCTCCTACAGTCTTTAATTTCCAACTGCCTATTAGATATTTCAAACTGTATGTCTCATAGACATCTTAAACTCTACATGTCCAAAACTGAACTCATTATCTTTCCCCAAAATCCTCTCGTCTTCCCAACTTCCCTATCACTGTGGAAGGTACTGCCATCTTCCTCTTTACTCAGACTCATAACATAGGTGTTATTCTTGATTCCTCATTCTGTCTCATCCCTAATATCCAAATCAGTTACTAAGTCCTCTCGATTCTACCTCCACGATATTTCTTGTATGCTAGTTTGACCACATCACCTTCTCTACTCAAAAAGCTCCAGTAGCTCCCTATTACATCCATGATCAAATAGAAAAATACTCATAAGAAGAAGGGGAAAGCTCCAGTAGCTCCCTATTACATCCATGATCAAAGAGAAAAATACTCATAAGAAGAAGGGAGGAAATAAGCATTTATTAAGCACCACTATGTGCCAGACACTATGTTAAGTGCTTTATAAATATTACTTCATTTGATTCTCAAAACAACCCTGTGAAGTAGGTACTATTATTACTCAGTTGTAAACAACTGCAGAAAGGGGTTAAAGTGACTTGCCTAGGGTTGCAGGGCTAGTAAGTGTCTGTGGCTAGATAGCTAGCAACTTTCTGCAAATGTATATTGTAGGAAACCCTCTTGATTTGGTTGTATGTTGAATTTGGTGGCTCCAGTTAGAAACTTATTACAAACAGCTGAACAGGCAACACAGCAAAAATGCTGACTAGGCAAAGCATTCACTAATAAGGCAGGTGCTGTAGTTGGGAAAAAACCTTGGACTGGGAGTCAAGAGACCTCCATAAGAGATGAAAGCCTGCCATTAACTTTCTATATGACCTTGAATAGGTCATTTCTTCTCTATGGCCCTCCTTTTTCCATCTATAAAACGAAGGGATAGGATTACATGACCATATGATAATTAGATCAGAGATTTAAAACTGGAAGGAACATTAGAGTCCACCCCTATGCTATCTTACACATGAGAAAAGTGAGTCCCAGAAAAGCAAATGACTTGTCCAAGATCACATAGCTCATACATAGCAAAGATTAGAATCAAAACCCAAGTCTTTAGGGTTCCTTCCAGCTCTAAGTAATCTCTAAATCTTGGGTGTTTTTCATTGAACAGCAAATAAGAAAAGAGAGGAGAAAGACACTAGTGACATTCACATCTGACACCTTCTATACACAACTTCCCTCAACATAAACATGAACACAAACATTCATTCCTCTCCTGGCTGAATTCTCAGGACTTCTAATTGTATCTAATTTAAACCCCAGGTTAAGAAACCCTCTCTGAAGTCTGGGGTGGCTGGAGTGCTTTGTCTATTGAGTCTATCTGTGTAATGGAATGAGAAAAGCTCTTGCCACTCCCATTGGCAGCTTTAGGTGCATAGAACATTGAGAAGGAAGCATTCTTGGTGCCCTGGAAATATCTCACCAACCCACTAATTTGTCCAAATTGTCTCTCCTCCTGAGGAATTAGGAGCTCTTGGAGGAATTGAAGAGAAATCAAAGATGACCTTAGCGTTTGCATCTCTGTGTCTGGGCGATCTTAGCATGGAAGTGATCTCCACTTTTCCACTCCCTTGGTGTGACCCTAGAGGCCCTTGCCACTATACTCTGTTCCGTTCCTTCAGCCATCATAAGCTGCAGTTCTGCTCTTTACCTCTAAAACAGCTATTTGATGCTTCTCTAAGAAGATACTGTTGACCACCAAAGCCATAATCCGTTGCTATGATTGTGGCTTCTTCCTGGAGGGTTAGCCCTCTTTCAGTATGAGATCCCGCCAGGGCAACGTGTTTTGGAGCTAATCCGCATATTTTTAGCTCTTTGATTAGTTAAGCCTAAGCCATAGACAGCTGACATTCCAAAAGATCACTCAAGACTTCACTTATTTGTCCCTTACTGTCTCTCCATGGAAAGGTCTCCAGCTTTTACTTTTACCTGGGTTAAGAGGCATCAAAAGAGAGAGGAAAGAAGCATTTGCAAAGCACCTGCTATGTGCCAGATATTTGCTAAGTAGTTTTTATAAATATCTTGTTTGAGACTTACAACAACCCTGCAAGGTAGGTACTATTACTCACCCCATTTTATAGTTGAGGGAATTGAGGCAGACAGAGGTTAGGTGATTTGCCCAAGAACACACAGCTGATTAAGAGTCAAAGACTAGATTTGAACTCAGGTGTTCCTGGTCCAGCACTCTGGCCACTGTACTTACTACCAGCTAGGTTAAAGAAAGTGAATCCTTTTCACCTTGGACCAGGATTTAGGCTGTGTGTTTCCCCACAAAGTCCTCCCCATGCTAAATCTTTTGGAGGATATGAAATAACATACATGCACCCTTTTCCATTTGAGCTTCCAACTCCCATCATGCCCCTGGCAGCTAACCCCTGGTCATGCAAATTTCTTGTGAGTTTATTGCGTTTAGAGGAGGTGCTTAGCAACCTGAGAGAGGAGCAGCAGGGCCTCCCAACATGGAATTCCTAGTGTCATAATAACAGCCCCTCCCCGCCCTCCTTTTAGAGCTGGCGGAGGAAAAGCTAAAGGATTTCTATGCAGAAGTGAAGACCCAGTTGAGATTCAATAACACAAATTTCTATCGGACCCAGTTTGCCTCTTCACTCCACCCTCTTCCATACAACCAAACTGGCTTTCTCTCTGCTTCTCACACATGAAACTCCTCTGCCAAGGGCACCCTTCTCTGGGCCTTTGCATTGGTCACCTCCCCATATCCCAAGCTTGAAATGAACTCCCTACTCACCTCAGGCTCACACAACTCTCTTCCTTCAAGACAAAGCCAAGCACATGAAGCCTCTCCTGGCCCCGAAAATGCTCCTTCCCTAACTACCTTGTATTTATTCTCTTCATATTCATCCTGTATGTACTTATATATGTACTTGTTATCCCTTTCTATCTACCTTGTATTTATTCTGCATATATTTATACACGTACTTGTTATCTTCCCCATTAGAATGTGAGCCTCTTGAGAGAAGAGATTACTTCATTCTTCATATTTTTATCCCTAATGCTTGCACATGGCCTGGTACATAATAAATACTTATTGGATTAACTAATTGACTGGATTTGGAGATAGAGGACACAGTTTCTAGTCCTGGATCTATCTCTTACTACCTGCACAGCTTGGTTAAGTCCCTTACCTTTTCTCAGCCTCAGTTTCCTCAAATACAAAATGATGGGTTTGTTTTAATAAAAGGATTTGTTCTGTGAAGTTTGAATTCAGTCAGAGGGCTGCACTTGAGGATCTAGAGGACTACATATGGCCTCAAGGCCACAGGTTCCCCATCCCTGGTAGGTGAAGTCAAAGGGCCCTTTCTCAAAATCTATAATCATATGAGCCTATTACTTCAAAGGATTGTAATAAAGCTCAGATACGATATTTGTGTGTATAGCGCCTGGTAAATTTTAGAACAGTATATAAAATTTTAGTAGTTACTATGAAGCAAGGTCAGGAAGGGGATAGGTGACAGTTAAGGCCATGGAGAGGGCGCCATCCTCTGAGACAACAGAAGTTTGATGAAAATGCAAACGTTTTAATGGACAGGCAAGTCCTTGACAACCTTAGTCTCATAAATGAAAAATCATCTGGGGGGAAGGGGAGGGCGAGGGCGAGGCAGGCTTGAGGTGAAAGGGACCTTTTGGGGGATGATTGACAGACCTTTAAGGAACCTTAGAGGTTCTCAGGCTTTGAATTGGGGGGAACCTCGGAGACCATCCAGTCCCAGTGGCTCACCCTCTACATGAGGAAGCTGAGGCCCTCAGAGTCTGAGCAATTTGTCTAAGAACGAATGATTAATCTATGCGCAGCAGAGGCCCCGCTATGAGTGCCAATGGGTATGAGAAGGCATTCTTCAGGCACAGTGACTGTCCTGATCACATACATTTCCAAGTCCCTGTGCCACAGACGATTCTCTTCCCTCATTAAGACGGAAGCTTATCCACCTCGTGGCTTTTGTGACTCACTGAGGGCAGGAGCGCCCGAGGCCACGGATCAGAAGCAATCACAACTGCTCACATTTCAATGGTGCTTTGCCGTTCACAAAGCACTTTCCCTTAAATAACCCAGAAAGGCAGATAGTGCAAGGATGAGGATGATTCTCCTCTTCTTTCAAAGGAGAAACTGAAGCTCATTGTGCTTATGCCACAGGCATAGCAGGGCAGAATTACAACAAAGTAGGAGAAACATGGGCTAGATTGGCTGTGAACTTTTTTTTCCCCTAAGTATTTTCATAACTGCGTTTCATTATAACTAATTTCCTTTGTAATTCTGTGTGTTTAATATATTTAAAAACATTCTTCTGAGTAGGGGTTTAGATGCTTCATCATGAGGCAGCTAGATGGCTCAGCGGCCCTGGAGGTAGGAAGACCTGAGTTCAAATCTAGCCTCAGACACCTTCTGACTGTGTGACGCTGAGCAAGTCACTTAACCTCTGACTACCATAGTTTCCTCCACTGTAAAAATGGGGGTAATAGTAGCATGTACCTCCCAAGGTTATTGGGAGGACTGACTATCAAATAACATTTGTAAAGCTCTCAGCACAGTGCCAGGCATGTGGTAGGCACTTAAATGCTTGTTCCCTTCTCCCTCTTGACACTAACAAAGATTCAAAACCCTTGGAAATGATAATATAGCTAGGAAGCATTGGAAATAGTTGACTAAATGGACCTAGAAACAAGGGTGATGGTTCTCAGGCTCTTTTGGTTCCCAGCATAGTATTCTTTGGGGCACGCTAAGCTTTCAAGTTGTTGGCATTACAGGAAAATTGGAAAACTGGGAGACTTGGATACACAAAGTTTCCTCTCAATAAGAGCAGCTATTTTGGGGAAGTCCTTTGTGAGTTCGTGTCTGGAGGTTAGTGCATCCATGTAATGGGCAAGTTTTTGATTATTTTATGACTATATATGTTAGGTAAGAGAAATCCATATAAACAAAATTACTTATAAATATTCCTTTAGCTGCAATAATTTCCCAGCACATCTAATAAGACTAGCAGGCCCCAGCCCACACTTTCCAAAAACACTGCACTAGGGAAGAATAAAGGATATCTTGATAGAGGTGCTAATGGCTGGAGAATTCCAGGTGAGAAAGTGAATGCGGGGTTCACCTGCTAGTGTGGCAATTGGCAGCTCTACCTGTTAATGACAAACATGGAACAGGACTGGAGGGATCAAGCGTTTTGTTGTCCCAAAAAGAAAGAACAGTCACCTGTTTGGTTTCCTGATAAACCCACTTTGGCATTGAGAGCCCTCTGGAAATATTTCCCACTTATATTTGCTCTGCAATGCCAGTCTCCTCTCCAATGCACCTCCATTTGCTGTAATGAGTTCCCCATCCACTAACATGGTAGGGCTAGAAAGGTCATCTCTTTCCTTCCTGCGAGGATGGGTTTGGGGCTGTGAGAGCTGCATGCTATTCTTCCTCTGAGTTTTTGATGGATGTGTTCATGTTAGAGCTTTCGGTGCAGAATTTTCAAGGCCAAGCAAGTGGAACCCAAGCCTGCTCATCACAGACAACCATGGCCTCAGTGGAATGGGAGTTGTTTTTCCTGTTAGGAGTGCAAATATGACAGCCTTAAAACAAGGGAGGGAGGTGACTAATTATACCAGCAGAAACTGCTTTGCCAAAATAAGCACCTTGCCAACTTGAAGGTCCAGTAAGGAGCCCATGCACCCTGCGATTCTGCTGTGGATATCTGTGGTCAGAAGGATGCTGGGAGAACTGCAAGCCTCTTATTCATCCATTCACAGGAATTTCCCTACTGGTTCATCACAATGCTCAGTAAAATGAAAATGCTACCCAAAAGCTTTTCCCAGTCCCTTAGGTTATCTCCACCCTCTGAGGTTATCTCCAGTTTATCCTATTTGTACATAGTTGTTTGCATATTGCTTCCTCTATTAGACTGTGTGCTATTTGAGGGCTTGAACTATTTTTGCCTTTCTTTGTATTCTCAGCCCTTAGCACAGTGCCTGACACATAGTAGGTGCTCAACAAACCCTTCTTGACTTGACTGTTCTAGGCCTAGTCCATGTGTGTGCCTTCTGTTTCTACCTAGAGTGTGTTCCTTGAAGGTAAGGACCATGCATTTTATTTTTTGTGTCAGCCCCCTGCTCATCCCCTATCTCCCCACCCTCAGTGCTACATGTAGGGGATATTCACTAAACACTTATGAATTATCTAGTGAATCCCAGAAAGAAAACGTGGATGACTGAGGCAAGTATCTGTCTTGACAAAGACTCATAGGGACCTAGGGCCTGACCCCAGCTTATCTTTCCAAACTGATTCCATCTTATTCTTTTTCATGTTCTCTACATTCCAGCCAAACCAGCCTGCTCACTGTTGCCCCAACATGAAATCCCAGGTCCCCTCTCCACGCCTTTGCACAGTATGCTTGTCCCCATGCTTGAAAGGTTCTCCTTTTCCCCTTCCAGTTTCTTGGCATCATTAACTCCCTCAAGGCTCAAATTAAGCACTACATGCCATGAGAAGTCCTTGCTAAATTCTCCCCCACCCCAGTTCTTAGTAACTCCTCTCCTACCTCTAAATTATTTTGCATTTATTTATCTGTGTACGTTCTGTATCTGATAATAAAATATGAGCACCTTGTGGCAGAGACTTAGTGGGGTTTTTTCGTATCACTAGAGGCTGGCACAGTGTCATGCACACACAGTGGGTACTTAATAAGTGCTTCCTGGTGGTGTCCATGTGAGTGGAGAGAAAGGAACAGGAGGGATGTTGAGGAGGTAAAAACCACCAATTGAATCATAGATCATATATAACAGGATCAAAGATTGTTAGAATTAGTTGGAAAAAACCAGAAAGGTAATGAAAACCTATCCAAATGGTACAAGTGGGATTTGAATACAGACCTCTCAGCTCACAATGTCATGATCTTTCCATTATACCATACTCCCCATTCATATACTGTATGTCCTAGTCAAATTGGACTAATCACCATCCCTTGACACATGCCAGACTCTATGACGTTCTATCATTCTCTATACTCGAAATATACTCTACTTATTGAGATCCTTCAAGGCTCATCTTTACCTGATTTTCCTTCTCAGAAATGACTTTCCCTCCCTCCAGTCTCACATTGTACTTTTTACCTCCCATAAGATCTTATTATATTATCTTCTATACTGTAGTTAATGGAGTTATTATATATTGTGTAGTATCTTATACATAGGGATGGATTACAGATACTCATGCCCTGCTGCATGGTAAGCTCCTTGAGTGAGGAATTATGACTTAACTCTTTATTCCCCAGCACTGAGCACTGGGCTCCAGATAATTCGTTTGGTCTGGACCTGTCATTTTAACAGGGTGAGGAATTCACAGTGAGGAAAGTCCCCCTGGCAATGGAGATCAATAGTAGTTCTGTAGCTTAGATCCTTACAATGATGCCGGCAACACTGAGAGGTTACCTGATTTGCCCAGGATCAGGTAACCAGGGGGATGACTTGAACTTGGCTCTTTCTTACTCTCATTCCTTTTTCCACTATACCACTTTTCCATAAGTAATGAGTGAGTGAATTCATGAGAGAATGAATACTCATTTATTGTCTAAAACCTGGGAGTTTTAATGGACTACAAATTCAATATAAGCCAATAATGTGACATAGCAGACAACTTTTAAAAAAACCTAAATCTCATTTAGCCTCACTCTGTTAGTACCATTAAGATGAGTTTATTGTCTAGAAAGAGAGATAAGATAATTCCACCATCCTTTACCCTAAGCAGGCCAGATCTATATACAGTTCTCAGCATCACATTTTAGGAGAGATATTGATAATGGAAGTTGCCCAGAGGAGGGTGACCAGGACAATATAGGAACTTGAAAAAATTTAACTTGAGGAAGATAAAGTGATAGAAAGGCTTAACCTCCTCCTCAGAATCCTAGGGATGCCCTTTAAAGGGTTGGATTTGTCTCTTCTCTGATGCTCTCAAGCATCCCATCTTGACTGTTAACCATTAGTACGTATTGCCTTCGTTCCATTTAACCAATTACCAATTAAAATCTTAAAATATATGTTTTCTTTGATGATACAGTAAGAATAAAAGTAAAAACACTTTCTCCCTATACCTGGGGGCATACTGTCTCTGATACTACCTCAATTCCTGTGAAAAATGGGCCCAGATTTAACTCAGTTTCTAGATAGCATTAGTGTCATCAAATTTATGTCCAAATAAGGCATAGCCATTGGAATTTCAACTACTTCTGGGCTGGATCCCAAAGATCATTCCTCAGACCCCTCCCAGTGCAGGACGAGATGTCTTCGATACCAGCATGCTCTCTATACCCAGGTGTCCTGGTGGTACTCTACTGATCTTTGGAGACTCTCAAGGTCATAGCCATCTCCTTCACATAAATTCAGGAAAGAATAGATATTGGAGGTAGAAGCAACAGCAGGACCATATGTCCTCCGTCTCCAGGTGAGATAAGGCCCCCAGCAATTCCTTCTCCTTCACAATACCAGGAGGTCCAGAAAGAGCCTATACCTGACTGACTAGTTCCTTTCTGAATGCACCTAATTTCTGGATACTCAGCCAATCGATAGTATAATCGCATGGTTTAGCAGACAGAACCAATTACGTAAGGTCTATGTATGCAACTAAGTTTATGTGGTGATTGCCTCAGCTGAGTTCTCTTTACACATTCATAAGAATTGGGCTCATTAGTCAGTCCCCCCCCAACCCCTTTTTTTCCTCTTTCAGGTCTGGTTTTCTTCCTAGGAATGTTTCAAATGCCTCTTTTTACTGAATATCCATCTTTTTCTCATTAATGAAAGGTCATCTGGGGTCATACCTTGAGCTCCTTTGTTCTTTGGAACAGATTATTCCATTCCTTTCTGAGGTTTCTGGTAGGTACAGAGTAGTCTTGTGTTGTTTTAATTTCCTTTTCTATGTATTCCAAGGTCTTTCTATTATTTGCCAGTGGCATTGCTAAATTTAACCACTGTGTCTTGGAGTTTGCAGCATCAGGTTGGGTTTGCTGTTGCTGTTGTTGTTTTGCTTGTTTCTTGTTGTTGTTTTGGATTTCTTTTTTCTATAGGGAATCTATGCATTCTTTCAATTAGCACTTTGTTTTCTGGATTCAGAAGTTCTGGGCAGTTTTCTTTGTATTGTTTCTTACATTAAGGTATTCAGGTTTTCTGAGTCGTCATGTTCTGGGAGATCTACAATCTGTAAGTTGTCTTTACACACCCTATTTTTAATATCAATGTTTTGCTTTTTTGGAAATCATGTTTTCTTTTAATGGTATTGCTTTTTGCTTCTCTTCTTTAAGACTGTCATTTACTTCCATGTGTTTGCATTTCCAATTCTCTCATTTGTTTCTTTGGTGAGACTTGTCACCATGGATTCAGGTTTTTCTATTCTACCCATTATTTCTGCTATATTGGCCAGAAATTCTGCTTTCATAATTCTTATTTCTTTTTTTCAACTATTCTATGCTGTCTTGGGAATTCATAGTATCCTGTGCTTCATCAGGTATTGATTTTCCTTTGTCTTACAATATGTATTCATTAATCCATTTATTATGGATTCTTTTACTTGATCTGGAGGTTACCTTAATTTCTGTTATTCATATCTTCCCTGCTAGTTTATCTGCTTATGCTCAAAATCTTTAATTGAGTTTTCTTGGTCTTGAGATCTTTGATCCAGTTCTCTCTCTTAATTTTATCCTATTGCCCACTTTCTGACTCCTTCCCTGACTATGGCTTCCTTTTTGGGGAGGGGTGGGCTGAACCTCAAAGCTATCTGTCTCCTTCCACAGTAGAAAATTCAAGGTTCATTAGCCTTATTCTTGGTCCCAAGTGTCTTCTGGGGAAATAGAAGTGGCCCCGGATGGATGCTGGGCTCTTTCCCTAAGGCTTAGTGGAGTACCACATAGCCATAAATATGCCTTAGTTTCCTCTGTTCCTCAGTTCTCTAGCTAAGCTCTGTTATAATAGAGAGTACAGTACGAGCTTCTGCCTTTTGGATGTCCAGATGCCAGGTAGAAGTTAGAGTCAAGTTCTATTGTAAGCCTGAGGGTTGGCTTATGAAGCTCTATTGCCTTAATATTGTGGGGGGGGGGGTCATGTGACCCAGAAATCCCAATCCATTGTTCCATTGTTATAAAAGACATTGGATATGAGTATCTGGAGAAAAATTAAGGGGGGGTATGATTGGTGTCCTTGAACAAGTGAAAGGTTGTACATGGAAGGGAGATACAGGGACAAAGACAGGTGAATGAAAGTTAGAAGGTAGAAGCTTTTGGCTTGGTATAACAGAAAACTTTACAAGCCTCAGAGCTATTCAAAAACAGAATGAGCTTGTTAGATAGACAGTCATTCCCCATCACTGGACTTACCCATGCAAAGGTTGGCAGGGAAAATCTACAGGAAGTTCGTATACTGGGTAGGAGTCTGGAATCATTTATCTCTGAGGGCCCTCTAAACCCTGAGAATCTAGGATTCTAAGATAAAATGAATGTATGGGTGTGAGTGTGGGGGTCCATGCCTGTGCATGTTTGTATAGCCATGAATTCAGATCTGCTGTTTTCTCTTTATTTGGTACACAGTATAAGAGGAGGGGGAAACAAGGCCCCACACACAAAAAGAGGAAGAATAATGAAGGTGGGGGAACAAAGGGAATCACTTAAGGGGGGGAGGTGGAGAAATTTGTGGTTTTGAAATCTCTGCCAAGTGAGTTGGACTAAAAACTCCTCCAGACACATTTTGTAAGCAAAAGGGTTCCTTTGGCTAGAGCGGGGGCCTGAGTCTTTTCAAGAGTGATGTACAGCTTCTCTCCACAGGACAGGGCTCGTGTTATTTACTAGGAGATTGCTGGCCTTCTGCCAACCAGAGAAACACTCTCTTGTTGGCATTTTAGCCAAGGAGAGGATGAAGCAAAGCAAACACTTCACTATCACTATATCACTGTGTTTAGACTCAAGCTTTCAGATGTCAAGATGGGATTTCTCATAGCAGCTATGACCTCTCCCCTTCCCTCCCCCAAAGACCAGAAGACCTGCTGGCATTCTCTGTCTCCTTCTCTCCAGTCACATTGGGTACACACAAGTGAGTCTGGGCTTAGAGAGCTCATCTTGCAGCATGTGTCTGAAACACACATATGCAGCATTTTGGAGAATGTACCGGATTTCTAGGATTGCCTGAAGCTACCCATATATAGCCTGAAGCATAAACCTAAGCAGCAGCTGGATCACTGCTATAGTTGGATGGGACAGTAAGAGAATAAAACTGCAGCATCTAGCTTACCAGGATGTATTTTTATCATCGTTATTCAGTGCAATTCCTCCATTCCTGTTCTTCAATTTATGCCCTAGTCACTCCAGGGAGAAAACCTTCCACTAGCCACTGGTTTTGTAAGAGGGAGCCAGATTTGGAGAAAGAGAATTACAGTCCTGGAAATGACCTCAGAGGTCATCTAGTACAACCCTTACCGAAAGTCTTTTCTGTAGCATTTCCAACAAATGGTGATCCAGACTCTTCTTGAATACCTCCAGGGATGAAAAACCTCCTGGGATCCCTCCTGCCATTATGGTATAGCTGTTAGAACCCTACTAGTCTTGAGTCTTCCCTCTGAAGCCAAGCAGAATAGACCTAATCCCACTCACAAACGACAGCTCTTCAGGCATTCGAAGACAGTGATCATTTCTACACTCTCCCCCACCCTCACCCCTTAGTCTTTTCTTTGCCCAGCTAAACAAAGTACACATCAACTAAACCTTATTACTAGGAGGTTGTTTTTATTCTGAATTAAGGACATTAATGCGCATTAAGTTTTCTGTGGAAGCATGTCCATACAGCATTTCTTCCTTCAGCTATGGCAATAATCAACATTTCACTCTAGCTTTGGCCAATATCTTACTCCTACCAAACTGGAAAAAAAAATCTAAAATTTATAGACTCATAAAATTTATGAGTTGGAAGAGATTTCATAGATCAGTTAGTTTGATTCCTGTTGGAAACATAATTCCCTCCCTAACAGCTTCAACAAATGGTATTGAGCCTTTAATTGAACACCTCTAGTGTCTGTCTTCTAACTATCTATCTATCTGTCTCTCTCTGCCTATATGTATGTATATATCAATCTCTCTATCTGTCTGCCTGTCCGTCTATCTATCCATCAGTCTGTCTGTCTCTATCTGTCTTTGTCTATATCTATTTGTCTATTTGTCTGTGTATCTATCAATCTGTCTATCTATCTATGTATCTATGTAACTATCTACATATCTACCTACCTACCTATCTGTCTATCTTTCTGTTTATCTATCTCTTCATCTATCCATCTGGCTGTTGCATTGCTGGACAGCTCTATCTGTTAGGAACTGTAATCTCAGTGTCTGTGTCACTCCCAAGGTATCATGGCTGACTTATAAGGGCATGGGATTTAGAGCTGGAAGGGACCTTGGAGATCAGCTAATCCAACCCCCTCATTTTATAGATGAGGAAATAAAAGCTCAGAAGGTTACTTATCCTAGGTCACACAGGTAATGAGTAGTAAAGTCAGGATTTGAACCCAAGTCTTACAACGCCAAATCCAGTGCTCAGTGAGGCCAGATTTAAGTCCAGTACTTATACTTGGATAAGAATATAAAAATTAGTTTGGACTCTGGCCAATTCAGCTCTTCTGCAGAAATCTTGCTATGAATCTGCAGCTAAATCTCTTTGGTGGGCATTTTACAGGTGCCCAGGAACTCATTTTCAAAGGAAAAATGGGTATTCCTCAAAATGCCCAGGCTTGGCTTTAGCCAGAGCTGATGTTAGCCACAGTCTACCTAGTGTGATCTTCAGGTTTGAAGGAGAGCCACCTGTGCAAAAATCGTTCCCTTACCACCTGTAGCTGATCAGCCTGATGCTCTTTTTCTTTCACCAAAGCCTTTTATCCTCCAATGAGAGATGAGGATGAAAATAAAAATTCCCTTGGGAACATGGAATTTCTGAGCTAAAAGAAACCTCAGAACACAGGAGGTCAGAGCTGGGAGGGACTTGGAAGCATAGAGTGTTAGACCTTGTAACACAGAATGTCAGCAGGGAAAAGGAATTTGCAACAAAGAGGGTGAGAGTTGGAAGGAATTTTCAAAGATAGAATGTGGAATGTTAGAGGGTTAGGGCTTGTGTAGTGCAGTGAAAGGACGATAGATTTAGAGCTAGAAGAGACCATCTAGCCCAACCTCATCATTTTTCAGGTGAGGAAACTGAGGCTTCAAGAGGTTAAGTAACCTGCCCATTGTCACACAAGCAGTAAGTAGCTGCAACAGAATTTGAATCCATGCCCTATGACTACAAATCAGAGGCTCTTTCCTCTGTAGCACAAGTAACAGAGCCAGGGTATGAACTCAGGTCCTTTGACCTAATGCTTTTTCCCTGTACCCATCTGCCCGCTCCCTGGATTTATGGGGCCACACTGAAAACATCTTGTAACCTAGCAGAGGGGTGTGACCCTCACTGAGGTCTAGAGACTGGAGGTCCGTTTGCCCAAGGGGGCACTAGGAAGGTCAGCTTTGATTAAACTGTAAATGATTCACTTCAGATCCTTTCCTGAGAGCAGGTATAGCTGGGCGTAAGGAAGGACACTGAAGATACAAGGTACATGTGGGGAGACATGACTCTACATGTTTGGGGCCTGGGAGAACTCAAGGCAAACAAGGAACTCTGAAAAGGAGTTGGGAGCTGCTAGAAGTGATATTCCCCATTTCCCCATTTTGTCCAGGACAGAACATAGAAGCTGACCCTGACCCACACCCTCCCCGTACTGAGTGGACTACGGAGAATGGGCCATTTATTTAGTCATCCAGCTCATTTTCGTTAGATATGGTTGCCAGCTCCCTTCGAAACAGGTTTTTAAATACTCGCTGCAAAGGCTGACTTTCTCTCCAGCTGCTCCAAATTTCTCTGATTTCCCAGGGAGAAGCAGGCAGCCTTTGAACATCTCATTAGATGCTATAGTAACCTGCTTTCAGAGTGGAGGGCTGCCCTTTACCAACAATGCCAGCCCAGGAACCCATCCTGAGCTATTATACTTGCCTGGCCTTTCGAGCTTTACAGTCAGAGATGATCAAGAGTGGCAATCACTTTTCCTTTGCCCAAAGAACCTGGCCCGACTTCAGGCACTGTACACTGTCATCCCTGGTCAGGGTTCCACTGCCCCGCCAGGTTACAAGATGCTTTCAGAGTAGCCCAATAAAGCTGCCTGTGAGGGGTAGGCAAGCCCATAGGTACACGTGAAGGGATGGCTTCCCATCCTATTGGGCTTTGTAAATCTTTTCCATCTTGATGCTTTCAACTTATCCTCTCAAAAGTCCTTTGAGGAAGGCAAGGCAGGGATAATCACCTGTTCTCTAGTAGAGGAAACTAGGCTGGGAGAGAGAAGCAACCTGCCCCCAAATCATTGAAAGGGATCATGGTACAACGGGAAGAGCACTAGCAATAAAGTCACAGAACTTGGATGTGACCTTGGGCAAGTCACTTCACCGTGTTTGCCTTTGTTTCCTCATCTGTAAAATGAACTAGAGAAAAAAATGGCAAACCACTCCAGTATCTTTGCTAAGAAAACCCCAAATGGGGCCATGCAGAGTCAGACATGACTGAAATGACTGAAAAACCACAATGACAAACAAGGTTCCTATCACCTCTGTGCAGTCCTCGCTTCCAGGTGGGCTTGGGAGGTCCCCTGAAGAAGAGCCTTGTGTCATTGACTACCTGGATGAAGACATGAATCCTGAGTGGCTGAGAGACTTGAGCAGAAGCTGAGAGAAGAGCACGAAAGGTAATCATGGATTTTCCATAGTGAATGGGAGCCCCAGCTCTCTCTTTTCCACTTCTTGAAACTTTGCTAAGGCACAGACCTATCACTCTTTCCACTGGTAGAAGATGTCATTGCAGAGATACCAATGCCCTTGAATTTCTCTCCTACTCAGCCATATGCAGAAAATTTCAGTTCAACAAACACTTATTAAATCAAAGGCACCATTCTAGGAAATGAGAGTACAAAGATGACACAAAATAGTCCTTGTCCTTATTCTCAGAGAGCTGACATTCTCCTGGAGGGGACAGAACATCTAACCCAATAAGTACAATACTAGATAACATGGGTAGGAGGAGGGCTCTGACATTGGAGAGAATCAGGGCAGGCTTCTTACAGCCTGAATTGAGCCTTAGAGAAGACCAGGATACTGAGACGGCGTACAGGTACGGGAAAAGGCTTCTGGGACTGGCCAGGAGTGGAAAATGGGAACTCTAGCTCAGGGAATGACTTGTAATCCCATTTGGTTGGAATTTAATATTTGTTAAGAAGAATGATAGGAAAGGAAGGTGGGAGACAGAATTTGGAGGACCTTAAATTCCCAGGTAGGTAGATGACATTTAATCCTATAGGCAATGGGGACCCACTGAAGGTTTGTGAATGAGAAAGTGACATGGCTACATGTGGGCTTCAGCAAGGATATTTTGGCAACCGGTAACAGAACACATAAAATTCAACTCAATGCACATTTATTAAATGCCTACTATGTGCAACTACATTAGGCACTTTGGGGAGGGGGAAGAGGATGGAGATTCTAGGACATAGGAAGGTCAGTTTTGATAGGTGGCAAATTGGGGTAGGGGTGGGATCAGGAGGATGGCCTTCCAAGTGAGACATTGTCAAAAAACCACAGGGTCTAGATGCAAAAGAAACCTTCACCTAGGGGGCAATGTGGATAGAGTGCTAGGCCTGGAGTCAGGAAGACCTGCGTTCAAATCCAGCCTCAGACACTTACTAGCCACATAATCCTGGGCAAGTCACTTTATCACTATCTGCCTCCATTTCCTCATTTGCAAAATAGAGATGATAATAGCACCTACCTGAGATAGCACCTAAATGAGATAATATTTATAAAGCATTTTGCAAACCTTAAAATGTTATATACGTGCTAACTATCTTTTAGCATTGTCATAGTGGATAGAGCACTGGACTTGTGGTCAGGAAGACCTGAGTTCCAATGCTACCTGAGATGCTTACTAACTGGGTGACCTTGGGCAGCTTAACCTCTCTCAGCCTCATTCTCCTATATCTATAAAATGTGGATGATAACACCTATCCGACAAGGTTGTGAAGATGAAACAAAATAATATAGGTAAAACTCTCTGCAAACTTTAAAGCAGTGTACAACATGCATTATTTCTAGAGTCACATAGATGGCTTGCAATCTGCTTTGTTGATAGGATAACATTTCTGGAGTAAAATAAATTGTGCTGATGCCTTTTGCTTTTCTATGACAGTCACTTCTGAAAATGCTCCCTCTCTTCTTCCCCCTCTCCCACTTGAACTCTCCCTCATAACAAAGAAAAACAACCGAGCAATATCACCCGATCGAACAGGCACATCTGACATGTATACAGAATTCTGCCTCAGCAGTCCCTCATGTGTTGGCCTCAAAAAGTGAGATGTGTTTCATCATCTGCTCTCCAGACCCATTGCTGCCAACTCCATCATTTTATGGAGGAGGAAATTGAAACCCAAAGACGGATTGAAGTCTCATAGAGAGAAAATACCAGGGCCAAGATTTGAAACCAGGTCATCCCACCGCCGACCCTTCCCTGTGCCTCAGTTTCCTCATCTGTAAAATGAAGGTCTTAGACTAGCTGCCCTCTGAGGTCCCTTCTAGCTCTAGAAGTATGATATGAAAACAGTCAAGTCAGGGCTTTTCCCTCTCCACAATATTGTTCCTTGAAGAGGGCACTCTGGACAGGTAGGGTCAGGGCACAGCACTGGGGCTCTGGGCCGCTGGGAGTCGGCCACCAGAAGAGAGGAGTGAGAAGTGCAGAAAGAAAGATGGATGAACGCAGGAGACAAATTTGGCCCCTTTCTCAATCTGGCAAGGACAGGCCTTGCTCAGTGGGATTTACACGTTTGAAGCCCTGCTCTTTAAAAGCATGCTTTTCATAAGCCAAGCCAGGAATTCCCCCTGGGAAGGGTGCAGAGATTCCTTCCTGCTGAACAGTTTGATCTAACAAATCTTGGGAAGGCTGCTCTATACATCCTTGTCTGCTGGTTCTTCCGCCAGGGCCAGGGCCTCTGCAGGCGATGTCAGAAATCAACACTTACCATAGCTAGTCTGGCTCAGATCCTCACAGAGCGCAGCAGAGACGCCGTTCATGTTTTGTGGGGGGTGAGACTGAGGCCCTAAGGTGTCATAAGCGCTTATGATTTTAAGCCAGAAAAGTCCTTAGAGACCATCTGGTACATATAGCCCTCTAATTTTACTGATGAGGAAACTGAGGCCCGGAGCCTTAAGGAAGGGATTTATCTAAAGGCATAAAGTAGTGTGTTATGAAACTGGCATTTGAACCCAGGCTGTCTCCAACCTTAATGCTCTTTCCGCCCCCGGTTACTTATCACAGTTCTAATTTTGCTGGCAAATTAGCACCAGATCTCAGAAAGGCCTGCTGTTCAGAATGAGCTTTTGTCCAATACTACCTAGCATTTATATAGCACTTTAAGGGTTGCAAAATGCTTTACATATATCACACATGTTGATCTTATTTGCTATTATTACTCCCATTTTATAGATGAGAAAACTGAAGCGCAGAGAGGTTAAACAACTTGCCCAAGGTCACACAGCAAAATTGTCTGAGGTAGGATTCAAACTTGGGTTCTTCCTGACTCCTAGTCCAATGCTTTATTTGCTGTAGCACCTAGCAGCCTGTCTACCAGCCTTCAGTTTATGCCTCCCGAGTCCTTGTTGCTGCTGCTGGATTTGGAGTTCGTGGACCTGGGTTCAAAACCAGTCTTCCTGTGTGACCTTGAGTAAGTACCTTAACCTCTCTGGGCCCTAGTCTCCTCATCTGTAAAACATGGGGGCTGGACTAGATGACTTCTAAGACCCCTTCCAGCTCCAAATCTCCGAGCCTATTGGCCTATGAGGCTTCTAACCACATCCCTGCACACCTTAATTTGCTATGGCTGGAAAATCTCTCAGGCCTATTGGCTCTCATTCTCCTCAAGAACAGAACATCTGATAGAGCTCGGCGGGCTGAAGGAGCAGACAATGCCTCCTCATTTGGTCTGTCCTTGGGTGGGCAGAACTTAACATTTTCAAGCTGCCAAGGCTTGCTAATTGGAGAACCTGTGATGGATGGCCTAGTGGGTAGCTGGAGCGAGGCCACTGAAATAACCTGTGAGCTTACAAGGTTCTGCCATCTCTAAACCCGCCTGCCTCCTCCTCTGGCCGATGCCAAAAATTCCTCCATAGGGGATTGTTGCTGTTACCTTCTGGCTCTGTCCCTGCTGGAGAGCCAATCACCCTGGGAAGGGGCACACTGGAAGCTGTTCTAATTCCTACGGAAGTAGGCGGTAATAGCGAGAGCTGAGACCTGGGCTTGATAGCAGAGTTCCATCCTGTGGCCTCTGTGATCTTGGGCAGTTTATGGGATTTCTCTCACTCTCAGGTTCTTCCTCTCTAAAACAAAGGGGCTGGGTCTAGATCAGATGAGTCAAACACCCTGCTGCCCCCCACACTCCCAAGTGGAAACAAGATTAAAATGTCATTGGGAAATATTTAATGAAATAATTAAAAATACAATAAAATATAGATAAGATTACATTTTAAATCTAGATCAATGTGGCCTGTAGGGATCCTTATGTACAGATTAGTGCCCCCCACGCCGGTTTCTATGACTTTGGCACCACTGGATTAGATGAATCCTAAAGACCCTTCCAAGTTTAAAGCTTATAATCCTGTTTATATCTTCGGCTTATTAGACCTCTTCCTGAGAGTAGGATTTTTTGTTTTGTTTTGTTTTTTTGGTTGGGCAGTGGGGGTTAAGTGACTTGCCCAGGGTCACACAGCTAGTAAGTGTTATGTGTCTGATGCCGGATTTGAACTCAGGTCCTTCTGAATCCAGGGCCGGTGCTCTATTCACTGCACCACCTAGCTGCCCCTGAGAGTAGGTTTTGATGGAGGACAAAAGAGATAACATTAGCTGATATGTATAGTGGCTAGGCAGGCAGTGGATAGCGTGTCAGGACTAGAGTCAGGAAGACTCATCTTCCTGAGTTCAAATCTGGCCTCAGACACTTGGTAGCATGTGACCCTGGGCAAGTCACTTAACTCTGTTTGCCTCAGTTCCTCCTCTGTAAAATGAGCTGGAGAAGGAAATGGCAAACCACTCCAGGATCTTTGCCAAGAAAATCCCAAATGAGTGGGACAAGACTGAAAAACAACAACAACAACATAGTGGATAGAGACCACACCTCTGACTTCTTTGGTATAGGCAACTCCCAGATAAGGAATTTCCTTTACCAGTACAGGTCCCCACCTTCTCTGCAGTTTACAGTCTTGGAGAGTTATTTGGACCACCTAACACAGGTCTTTCTGGCTCCAAGGCTGGCTCTATCCACTATGCACACTGCCTTTAACCTTTGCAAATTGCTTTACAACATCATCTCATTTGAAACTCATGACAACCCAGGAAGGAGGTGCTATCATTAGCCTTCTTAACATGTAAGGAAACTGAGGCTATCCCTTCCATGTCATGACTTTCCCCATTGCAGTTTCACTATATTGTGGGTTGGCATAAGAAATTACGGGAATTTTGGGGAGAGTTTTGCAGAAGCCACAGACAATACACAAAGGTCAGCAGATGACAGAAAAAGTCTAGAAACTCAGAAATGCATGAATATGTGTATAGTATTGTACAATATCAACATATTTTAATTTTTTAATACCATAATAATTCAGAATTTTTTTTTGGTATGAAGGAAAGGCCAAAAAATGTTACACAGATTTTCCAAATTGCAGGGTCACTATGCCCCTTACCCCTGCCATATGGAAGGGATAGCTAAATATGTTTAGAGCTGGAAAGGATCATAAAGGCTATTTAGTTCAATTTTCTTATTTCACAGAAGAAGAATTGAGACCCAGAAAGGTTGAGTGATTTGTCCAAAGTCACACAGGTAGTAAGTAGCAGAGATAAGATTTGAACCCAAGTCATCTGACTCCAAATTTGATACTCTTTCCAATATCCTATGTAATATTGCCTTTCTAGGCAACTCACTAATGGTGATTCAGATAGTCCAAGAAAAAGGCTCCCAAGATCCACCAGCAACCATTATCCCTATCACCACCACTAACATACATTTACTTAGGAAGACCTGAGTTCAAATTTTGCCTTAAACTCTTACTTACTCTGGGCAAGTCACTTCTTTCTCTATGCCTCTTTGTCCCTATTTGTAAAATGGGGATAATAATAGCACCTACATTGAAGAGTTATTGTGAGGATCAAATATATTTTGTAATCTTTAAAGATATATATAAAAATATATGCATACTAGATATTATTCTTTATTGAACAAGGCACTGGTGAAATGTTTTGTCCATGGTCACATAAGTAATAAATGTTGAAGGCAGGATCTAAATCCATCTCTTCCTGATTCCATGTTCAACATTCTGTCCATATACTGAACTGCTCTTCAGAGGAGGATAATGAGAAAATTGGACCTCTTAGGAAAGCTGGGAATGAACACCACCAGGAAGGAAACTGGGCACAGAATAGCAGGCTGTAGACATCCTTCTATTTCACAGTTGACTTACTACAGGACACACTTCAAGTCAACCACAAGTCAACCACAGCTTCTAAATCCCTCCAAAGCCCCCATCATTAGAAAGTCATAATCCCTGAATACTGGTCTTTATTTTCAAGGAGTTTTTGTAGGACCAATACTTATTAAATGGTTCAAATCACTAATAATTAGGGAAATACAAATTAAAACCACTTTGAAGTTTCATCTCACTCATCAAATTGGCGAAGTTGGCCAGAAAAAGGAAAACGGTAAATGCTGGAAGGGCTGGGGGGAAACAGGCACATTTAGTGCATTGTTAATGGAGCTGTGAATTAGTAAGTCATTCTGAAAATCAATTTGTAACTATGGCCCCAAAGCCACCAAACTGCACATTCCTTTCAACACAGTGATACTGCTGTTAGTCTAGAGTGGATTAAATGAGAACATGAAAAACCCTTTGTAAACCACAAAGTATTATATAAAGGCTAGCTGTTACACCACAAAAAGATCAAAGAGTGAAAGGTCCTTTGCGCATGAAAACATTTATAGCATCTCTTTTTTCTGTTGGCACAGAATCATAAACTAAGGAGGTGCCTATCATTGGGGAAGACCCGAACAAATCACGGCATGTGAGTGTAATGGACTACTGTAAGAAATGATGAAAGGGAGAGTTTCAGAGAAACCTGGGAAGACTTACATGAACCAATCCAGAGTGAAAGGAGAAGAATCAGAGCAGCAGAAGAATAGTTCATAAAATACCAACAATATGGTAAAAATGACTTTACAAGACCCAAGAACTATCTCATCAATGCAATCTTTAGACATCATTTCAGAGGAACGATGAAGAAGCACACTACCCAACTCTTGACAAAAGTGATGGACTCAAGGTACAGAATCAGATACCAGTTTTTTGGACATGACCAATGCAGGATGTTTTTTTTAATTTGTTTGTTTATTTGTTTTTGCTTCACTCTGTGCATATTTATGGCAAAGACATTGTGATTTTTCTTTTTCTTTTTCTTTTTCCAATGGTTGGGAGAGGGAAGAGGGAAATAAATGGACTTCTGTTAATTGAAAACATTTTTTAAAGATGAATTTTTAGTGCTAAACTATACATGGAGTCAGAAAATGTGGGTTCAGATCTTACCTCTGACCCTTACTAGCAGCATAATCCTGAGGATGTTACCTAATGCCTATGGCTCTAGTTTCTGTATTTGTAAAATTGGTTGGGGGTGGGAAAAAATCCTTGCCCACCTACCTCAAAAGGTTGTTGCAAGGAAAATGCTTTGTCAATTACAAAACTAGATTATTCCGTTCTGTTCTCTGTCTCTTTCCGTCCTCATGATTTTAGGTCTTTGGTTAAAAAAACAAGTTGATACAATAATAATGATCCCTGGTAAAATGTTAGCTGATTTGGTTTTTACCCCCTTCCACGATCTTTCTAAAGAGTCTTTTAGAAGACTGAAAAACCTTTCTTGAAGATCAAAAGAATGAATTCTAATGGAGGAACTTCAGACACTATGATGGGGAATAGCATCACGGATATATGTGGGCAGGGAAGCCTTCCCTATGTCCCTCAGATAACACAGGTTGATGGCTCTTTACAGAGGCTAAGAGGAAGGCTGGTCTTGGTTTTTTGTCTATCTTTGGTGTTACAGTATTCATGTATTCATCCTGGTATTCAGCACACATGACCAATATAATGATGATAATAGCTCACATTTCTATAACACTTTAAGGGTTACATAGTACTTTATAACAATCTGTGAATTAGCTAGTATGTTATCGTGTCCAATCAATCCACATTTATTCAGCACCAGGCGCTGTTCTAAGCACCAGGGAAACAAAAAGAGGCACAGGAGTGCGCCCTCAAGGGGCTCACAATCTAATAGGGGAGAGGACATGCAAACAAATACATATGAGACAAGATATAGATAGGTAGATAGATATAGGTATAGATGCATATAGATGGATGTATGTGTATATATGCACACACGTATATAAAACACATACACTGAATAAGAAATAATTTTTCAATTCAATAATTCAATTTAATAAACATTTATCAAATGCCCACCATGTACCAAGAAAACCCCAAATGGGGTCATGACCGAAAAAATGAGTGAACTGAACGGGCTGAGCTAAATGCCAGATACACAAATCAGAAAAAGAAAGATGGCACCTGCCCTCAGGAAGCTTACAATCTAATGGTAGAGACAACTTGCAAAGAAATGCATACAAAGCAAGCTATAGACAGGATAAATAGGAAATAACAGACAGAAAGGTTCAAGGAAGGGGAAGGCTTCCTGTAGAAAGTGGACTTTTAGCGTATTTAAAGGAATCCAAGAGGGTCAGCAGGCAGACTTGAGAAGAGAGAGCATGCTAGGCATGGGGTACAGTCTGAGAGATTGCTGGAGCTGAGACATGGAGTGTCTTCTGTGTGGAACAGCCAAGAGGCCAGCGTCACTGAATGGTAAGTGTCAGGGAGTAAGGTGTAAGAAAACTAAAAAGGTAGGAGGGGACTAGTTTATGAAAGGCTTTGAATGCCAAATAGAGCATTTTGTATTTGCTTCTGGAGGCAATAGGAAACTATAGGCATTTACTGAATGGGGGAGGAGGTGGCGTGACTTGATCGGACTTGCATTTTAGGAATATCACTTTAGTGGCTGAAAAAAGAATGGATCAGGGTGGGAGAGACCTGAGACAGGTAGACCCACCAGCAGGAAATTTCAATAATCAAGCCAGGAGATTATGAGGGCCTTCACCAGGTTAGTGACAATGTCAGAAGAGAGAAGGGAATATTCTGGAGATGCTGCAGAGGTGAAATCAACAGGCCTTGGCAACAGAGTGGATGAGGCAGGGAAGAGAGATAGTGAGGAATCCAGAATGACTCCTAGGTTGTGATCCTGAGGGACTGGGAGGATGGTGTTGCCCTCTATCATAATGAGAAAAGGGTATAGGGACAGGATCGGGGGAGGGAAAGATATTGAGGTCTGTTTTGGATATACTGAGTTTAAGATGTCTACTAGACAGACAGTTCAAGATGTCTGAAAGCCATTTGGAGATGTGAGATTGGAGGTCAGCAAAGAGATTGGGGCAAAAAGGGTAGATTTGAGAATTATCAACATAGAGATAGTAATTAACTCCATGGGAGCTGATGAAATCACCAAGTGAAGTAGCACAGAGGGAGAAGAGAGGAAAACCCAGGACAGAACCCTGAGAAAGAGGGACACCTATGATTAGAGGGCATGATCTTGAGGAGCATCCAGTATAGGAAACAGAGAAGGTCAGATAGGTAGGAGGAGAACCAGAAGAGAGTGGTGTCTTGAAAACACAGAGAGAAGAGAGTATCAAGGAGGAGAGAGCGATCGACAGTGTCCAAGGCTGCAGAGAGGTCAAAGAGAATCAGGATTGAGAAAAAGCCATTGGATTCATTGACTAAGTCATTAGTAACTTTGGAGAGAACAGTTTCGGTGGAATGATGAGGTCAGAAGCTGGATTGTAAGGGGCGACAAAGAGACTGAGAGGAGAAAGTGGAGCCATCTATTGTAGCGAATCTTTTCAAGGAGTTTAGCAAAAAGGGCGGAAGAGAAATAGCATGACAGTGTGGATAGAAGGAACAAGTGAGGATTTTTCCAGATCTGAGGAGACATAAGCAATAGGAACTGAGCCAGTAGAGAGGGAGAGATTGAAACTGATGGGAAGGTAAACCGTGACTAAAATACCCATTTTTACAGATGAAGAAACTGAGGGGCAGTTGTCCCAGAACACCAAGTGTAAAGGCACCTCCGAGCTCCATTGGAAGGGATCAGTCCTTGGTTATTCTGCTGTCTAGGAGCCCATCATCCTGGAACATGTTCTCTTCTTCCCTCTCTGTTGTTTTACTTGGTGAGCTCATCAGCTCCCATGGATTCAATTGTCATGTCTATGCTGATAATTGTTACATCTATTTACCCAGCTCACAACCTCTCTGCTCACCTCCAGTCTCACATCTCCAACTACCTATTGGACACGTCAAATGGAATGTCCTTTAGATATTTCAAATTCAACAGATCTAAAACTAAACTAATTGCCTCCCCTCTTCCCAACCCTTCCCCTCCTTCTAACATCCCTTTGCTGTTGAGTGTATCGCCACCCTCCTAGTCACTCAGGCTCAAAGGCTAGGTATCCTTCTTGACTTGTCACTGCCTCACATCCCCATATCCAATCTGTCGCCAAGGACTGTCAATTTTACCTTCACAATATCTCTTGCATCTGCCTCTCTTCTCTCCTCTGACACCATCACCACCCTGGGGCTGACACTCATCACCACACTCTCAGGCTCCAGCAATAGCCTGCTGGTGGATCTGCTGGCTGAACGTCTGACCATGTCACCCTCCACTCCCACCCCAATTCAAAAAACTCCAGTGGATTCTTATCTCTTCCAGGACCAAACATAAAATCTTCTTGTGTTCAAAACCTTTCATAACCTATCCCTATCCTTTCCAGTCTTCATCTTCATCCTTATTCCTCCTTATTCCCCTCCATGTCTCCTCCTGTGACTCCATGACACTGGCCTCTTTTTGCTGTTCTTTGAACAAGAAATTCTGTCTCCTCACTCTGGGCATTTTCACCAGCTGTTCCCCATGCCTGTAATATTCTCCATCCTCATCCCCTCCTCCTGGCTGCCTTCAAGTCCCACATAAAATCCTATCTTCTAGGGGAAGCCTTTCCCAATCTCCCTTAATTATAGTTAAGGCTTTCGCTCTGAGAGTATATCCAATTTACACTGTGTGTGTCTTGTTTCACAGTTATTTGCGTGTTTTCTCCCTCATTACATTGTAAACTCTGAGGCAGAGGGACTGTCTTTTGCTTTTCTTTGTATCTCCAGCGCTTGGCCCAGTGTTTGGCATGTAGGAGGCACATAGTAACAATCAATTTTATTGCCCGACAGGCTGACTATTAGGTAAAGAGCACTGATCTAGGAGGTAGAAGCCCTGCTTTTAATTCCTGGATCTACTACCTCCTAGTATCTTCATCCATAAAATAGGGATGATGAGACGTGTCCTGACAACCTCCCAGAGTTATTATGAGGATCAGATAATGGCTTCAAAGCATTTTGTACACAGAAAGTGCTACAGAAGTATCAGCTGACATTTTTATTATCATAGAGTTATAGATTTAGAGCAGGAAAGAACATTAGGGCCTTAGGGAGTCCAACTCCCTCATCTCAAAGATGAAGAAAACAAGCCCAGATAGGTTAAGTGAATTGCTTTCTTACAGAAGTAGTAAGTGACAGTGGTGGGATTTGAACCCAGGGCTTTGGGCTCCAAATTCAACATGCTTTCCATTGGAAAGTATTTCTCCACATTGTTTGATAGTGTGCAGAGTTTCCAGGATAGCCAAATGAATCTTTCATTCAGAGGAATTCATGTCAGTTTACTTTCCCAAAACTACAACTATCACTTTATTGTGAGGTGGCTGGGAGCTTCTTACAGAAGACTCTAAACTCCTTGAAGGCAGGTTTTGTTTTTGTAAGCCCAGCCCCTAGCACTGTAGTATGTACTAAAGGCTTGTGGCACTAAATTGAAATGAATTGAATTAGACATTGCCTATTGAAATAGCCTCATTACAGATCTCTGTGTGTGTCTCTCTTCTCTCTCTCTGTCTCTGTATCTGTCTGTTTCTGTCTCTGTCTGTCTCTCTGTCTCTGTATATGTCTGTTTCTGTCTCTGTCTATCTCTGTCCCTGTCCATCTCTCTCTCTCTCTCTCTCTCTCTCTCTCTCTCTCTCTCTCTCTCTCTCTCTCTCTCTCTCTCTCTCTCTTCCTCTCTGTTTCTATCTCTCTCTGTGTCTCTCTCTACCTCTCCATCTGTTTTTCTCTGTATGTCTCTGCCTCTTTGTCTCCTTTTCTCTCTCTGTCTGTGTATCTCTCTCTCTGTTTCCTACAGTTAATCCTTCATAAGACTCCTAGAATAAGCTTTCTTGTGCACAGATCTGGCAACACCATTCCTCTGCCCAAAAACCTTCCGTGGCTCCCTATTGCCTCCTGAGTAAAGATCATACTGGTATCCAAGGCCTTCTATAGTCCGACACCATCCTACCTTTTAAGCTTTCTCTTACATAATTTCCTTCCATGCACTTCACTCCAGCAAAACTGGATTGCTCTTCTCTCCCTCCCATCATCCCCACATGCCCCAAGCTCTCCCACCACTGTGCCCTCACTCATGCTGTTAACATATTCAAATGCCCTCCTTCCTTGTTTAATACTACTCATCCTTCAATGTCTACCTCTAATGCCATCTATTCCATAAAACCTTCTCTGATCATCCTTAGGTCAGTAATAACCTTCCCCCTTTCATCTCACAAAGCATTGATCCTCTCTAATGCACATAGTGTTGTGTGTTATAAATGCCAATGTTTCTGTCTTATCCTGCTAGTAGACTGGAAGCTCCACGAAGGCAAGGCTCTGTGGTATCTCAACTGTTCTAGGAACCATAGGTGCTTAATAAGTATTGAAGGAATGAATGAACAAACCAAAGCTCAGATAGCATGGCCTCGAGACAGGCAGGCTTGGTTAGTGGGCTTAGGCTGATCGTCCTTCCATCTGCTCCAGCTTGCCCCAAGATGACCAGTTTAGCTTTATAAGATGGAGCTACAATTTTATCTTAGGTTGATCTTTCTAAACACCCTGTGGCTGCATGTCCATCACTCCCCTTCTTATTAAACACATCTGTCCTCCTGCTCTTCTTCCTTCAGGAGAATGGAATGAGACAGGGATGAGTGCTCTAATAACTGAGGCCAGGGCCAGAGGGCTAAATAACATGTTTGTTGTTTGGACTATTCCCTGGGCTACAGAAGAGGGGCTGGATGGGGCACAGTGGAAAGATTTCATGCAATCTCAGAGTCTGGAAGGAACATCAGAGGTCATCTAGCTCCATCTCTACCTGCATAGGGTTTCTCTCTACAACATCCCTGGCAAGTGCTTAGCTGGCTTTTGTTTGCACACTTCCAGTGATGGGGACCTCATTACTTCCCCAGGCTGCCCATTCCATTTTGGATATTGGAAGGGAACTTATCTTCCACTACAAAACTCCTTCTGATTCCAGTAGAAAGAATTGATCTTTCCTTTCTCTGGAATCCTACAGCTCAGTATTTGAATACAGAAATAGTTTGTTATTCTAGGATCTTCAGCCTCACATTCCAAACCTTCTGTCTCTTGGCCCAGTCTTCTATTCTAGCCCTTTCTGTCCTTGCCTCTTTTCTATAACCCTCCTTCCCTTAACTGTCTGTATCATGGCACTTAACATACATTTCATGTTTTGTGTCATATTTAACTTGTGTACATTCCAAACCAGACTGTAAACTCCCTGAGGGCATGTTTTATTATACATGGAATCACAGAAGCTCAGTAGAATCCCCCCCAAAGTTATTGTTGTTTTTCAGTTGTTTCAATCCTGTCCAGCTCTCCATGACCCCATTTGGGGTTTTCTTGGCAGAGACACTGGAGTGGTTTGCCATTTCCTTTTCCAGCTCATTATATAGATGAGGAAATTGAGGCAAATAGGGTTAAGTGACTTGCCCAAGGTCACATAGCTATTAAGAGTCTAGGAAGATGAGTCCTCTTGACTCCAAGCCCGGCACTTTAAACACTGCACCACCTAGCTGCTCCCTACTCAGAGTAGGAGTCTTCATTATGACATCTATGATTAATGGTCATCTGGATTAAGGAAAAAATTGAGAAGTAGTTCCCAGATACAGAATAGACAGAGGAAAGACAGGATGTAGTTCTTTGCGGAGGCAAAAAGAAAATGATCCTTGGTTGGCCCGTCATGAGATGCTCGAAGGATTTAGAGCTGGGTATGATCTTAGAGATGATCTAACCCATTTTACAGATTTTAGAGATGAGGAGACTGAGGACCCAGGAAAGACAAGTGATTCACTCATAATCACAAACTAGAAAGTAAGGTTCATCCTACTGTGCTACTCTGTCTCTGACTACTGAAACTCCAAATGGGTGTGTGTGACAGCAGCTCAAGCCATCCCGCACTTTGGTCAACAGGCATGTCCAGATTCCTGAACCAGTGGTGTGTCTGTTCCCCTTAGAGTCTGCACCCTCACCCCAGCAGAAACAGTCTACTCAGCCCCTTGGGATGGGTTGGTTCCATTGTATCTTCTAGTAGTTCAAAGTCTAGTTTCAGGGCATCCCCTCCAAGCCCCTGCCCTACTCCGCCTCACTTCTCCCTTCCCTACTCCCACTATCTACAATTACTGCTCCAGGAAAAGTTCATCTTCACGAGCAAATTGCTAGAGTCCTATCTCTGGCTCTTAGCAGTTTGCCTTCTGCCCCTCCACTTTCCTGAAGCTGCTGTCTTAGGAGTCACCAGTGGCCTCTTAATCACCACATTCCATGGCCTTTCTTCCTCTTCATCCTCCTTGACTTCCTCCCAGCCTAGTAGGTGTTGTGGAAGAAATGAATAGGCACTTTGGGAAACTCTATTAACACTTGGTTCAACTGCTTTCAATGAAGACATGACATACTCCAGTAAATGAGAGGCCAACTGGAGAAGTGCTTAGAGAGCTGGCCTCTAATTTGAACTTGCATTCAAAGTCTTACTTCAGACACATTCTGGCTTTGTGATCCTGGATAGATCACTTCACCTCTAAGCGCCCAGTACAATGCTCTAAGATGAAAAATTGCAAAGTTCCATTACCCATTGGTAGAGAGAGTCACTCACTAGGAGTTCCTTTTACCGATGAAATCACAAGTCCAGTGAAAGAGAGACAGACACGGTAGAGCGAATGGAAGGCTGACAGGTTTGAGAAGACCTGAGATGAAATTCTGCATCTGATACAAGCTAGGGATGTGATTCTGGGCAAGTCACTAAACTTTTCAATGTCCCCAAGTGACTCTTCAAAACTATGGATCCGGTTGCTGTCAACATTGGCGGAGAAAGTTTTCATGCCAATGAAATCATAGATCCAGACCTCCCCGCCCCCAGATTCTTCCCTACCCCCCCAAAAAAAAATGTAATTCCCTGAAAAAAGGGACATCATAGAATAATAGAAAAGGCAAAAAATTCAGAGTTGAGGAAGTAAGTTTAAATCCTTCCACACTACTTAATAACTGTGCGACCTTAGATAAGTCATTTAACTTTTATGAGCCTTAGTTTCCTCATCTGCAGAAAATGAGGGAATCGGGTATGTTAATCTCTCAGGCTTCTTCCAATTCTAAATTATAAATTATGTAATTTCCTAAAGTACTAAATTTATTCCAAAAGTGTAGCTAAGGTGCCAAGAGAAAATAGCTGAATACTTGGATTTATTTTATGGCCTATTTCTACATATGCTATCAACACAGATGAAGTAATATGGTGTAGTGGTTAGGACACTGGATTTTGAGTCAAAAGATTGATGGAATCACAAAATTTGAACAATGGAAGGGACCTTAGCAGCCATTTTATCCAACCCATGTCCCTAGAGAATTCCTACTATAACTTATTTAGCATCTGCTTGGAACCCTAGGTGGACCCACCACATCTGGAAGCATCCCATTCCAGGTTAAGACAGCTCCCGTGGTTTCCCGACATCAAGCCAACATCTGCCTCTTTACAACTTACACCCACTGTTCCCTCTTCTGCCACTTAGGGCTACACAAGACAAGACTCTGATTGACAGACCTTCAGATCCTTGAAGATTGTGATCATATTCTCCCTGAGACTTGTCTTCTCCAGCATAAACAAGCCTAGTTCCTTCTACCAATCCTCATCCAGGCCCCTCACCATCCTGGCCCTCCTTCTGCGTTCTCTCCAGCTCATCTTCTTCTTTAACTATGGTGCCCAGAACTAAACACAAGGCTGCAGATGAGACCGGATGAGGGCAGGATATGGTGAGACTCTCCCCTCCCTATTCCTAGAAGTCATCCTTCTCATTGTATTAGTGGCTTTGGCTGCTCTGCCTCACTGTTCGCTTATGTTGAGCTTGCAGTCTACTAAAACCCCAGGATCTTTTTCAGGTATCTTAGTTTCTCTGATTTCCTTCAAGACTCAGCTTCAGTCTCACCCACCTCAAGAAACCTTTGATTATCCCCACAGCTGCTAATGCCTTCTCAGCTTAGAATGTCCTCAGTCGGCTCTGCAGTGAGGCATGGAAGTAGACAGTGCTGAATCTCGAGTCAGAAAGACCTGAATTCAAATCTAAGCTCAAACATTTACTAGCTCATGTGACTCCATATAAGTCACTTAATGCATGGCTACCTCGGTTTCCCCCTCTGTAAAATGGGTATAATAATAGCACCTACCTTCCCAGAGTTGTTATGAAGATAGAATGAGATAATATTTATAAAGCCTTTCTAAAACCTTAAAGCACTATATAAATGCTAGTTATTGTTATTATTGTCTGTCTTCCTAGTTGTTTAAGTATTTTCTCCCCTATTAGAATATAAGCTCCTTGAGGGCAAGAATGATCTTTTCTGGGAGGAGGGGCTTCCATTGCATCTAGCACAGTGCCTGGAACACAGTAAGTGCTTAATAAATGTTTGTCATTGTTGACTTGCTAATGATTCTTCTGCTATTTTGTTCTTGTGACAGTGATTTTTTGTACCCAAATGTAAGGACCTAGGTCCTAATCCTAGATCTACTATTTACTATCTGTTGGCCCTTAGGGAAGTGACTCAACCTCTGCGTTCTTCAGTATGGCCATCTATAAAATGGTTATTTATCTGAGGATCATGGCCACAGAGCTCAAAGGGACCTTGGAGGACATCTGGTCCAACCTCCTCACTTTGCATATGAGGAAACTAAGACTCAGGGAAGTTACATGACTTGACCAAGGTCACCCCTCTCTCTCAGATCCCTTCAAACTCTAGACTTAGGATCCTATGAACGTGTTGAAGGGAGATGTCGTGGGGCAACAGAAAGAACATCAGGTCAGGAGATCTGGACAGTCTAGCTGACTACTGAGGCCCACCCAATATAGCCACTGCCCCATCGTGTGGCCTTCATCAAACACATTCCCTCTTTAGACCTGAGTTTCTCTCATCTCTAAAATGAGATGCCCAGTCTAGAGGATCTCAAAGGTACCTTCTAGTTCTGATATTATATGAACCTGTGAATTAATGAATAACATTACCACGACTTGACTCCCAGGTGCTATTTCTCTGGATGTTTCTACAGGCTGTCCCCATAATCAATATGCATCATCATGGCTGAAGCTCTCTTCTACAGGAACCCATATTGATCTCTGAGACAGCGCTTTTGAATGTCTTGGCTTCGCCCTGCTCATTTTGCCAGTCTTGGCCTGGCTTTGGGCCAGCATGCTTCCTACTCCTTGACTGGGTCCTTATACCAAGGAATGATAGCAACCAACTTAAAGGTTTTGAATTTTTTTTGGGGGGGTGGGGAAGTTAGAGAGAAGTCAAATCCTCCATCAGTGGACAAAGGGCAGCTCGTATTAATCCTAATTGGAGTTATGATTCCAGGGCTCAGGCCCATCAGTTAGAGGAGAAATCAATAACTATTGACTTCAGGACTTAAGTGCGCTATATCTCCTTGAATAGGTCTTGTACTCAGCTGTCTTTTGATCTCTTTAGACATTATTCTCCATTGCTCAGACAATTGTCTACTAATAATCCAATCAAGACCACAGGAACTGTGAAAGAGACCACAGCCAGTATTTTTGTCTGTTATTAGACCAGGCCTGTGCAGGACCTACTTCATGATGCGGTATTCTTCTCTCTCCTAGGGATTTGGGATCCAAGAAGCATCCACAGTTTGTGGGACTAAGAAAGGCTCTTCTGATTTATTAAGCCAGCCATCACTTATTTCCACATGAGATCAACGATGACAATGGGCTGGTGATTAAGATTCTCTTCAACCTGAGGGAAAAGCAGCCTGGTACAGTAGAAAGAAGTAGAATTAGAGTCAGAAGTCCTGGGTTCAAATCCTGGCTCTGCCACTTATCTTCCAACCTTTACTTTACTGAGACTCAGTTTCCTCAGCTGTAAAATGAAGGTAAGAATCCTTGTACTCATGATCTTATAGGGCTGTTGAGGGCCAGTATGGTCTAGTGAAGGGTACTGGATTTGGCAGCAAAAGACCTGGGTTCATCTTTCCTCTCTGAAGCTCACTACCTATGTGGTTACCTATATGACCTTGGGCAAGTCAGCTAACCTCCCTGGGCCTCAGTTTCCTCATCTGTAAAATAAGTGGGTTGGATGGTACCACCTCTGAGGTTCTTTCTAGCTTTTATTCTACAACCCTGTGACCTGGATTTGAATCCTACCTCTGACAATCATGCTGTGTGATCATAGGCAAGTCAATCAATGAATCAATAAACATTTATTAAGTGCCTACTACATTCTAGTTGAGTCACTGTGCTAAGCACTGGGTATACAGAAAGAGGCAAAAGATGGTCCCTGCCTTCAAGGAGCTCACAAGCTAATGGGGGAAAACAATGATATGCAAAACAAATAATATATAGGATAAATAGGAAATGAGTAACAGAGGGAGGGCACTAGAATTAAACTGGGGGTTGGGGAAGGCTTCCTGTAAAAATTGGGATTTTAGTTGAGATTTAAAGGAAGCCAAGGAAGTCAGTAAGGGAGAGCATTCCAGGCATGGGGGACAGTCAGGGAAAATGCCTAGAGCCAAAAGATGAAGTATCTTGTTCATGGAACAGGCAGGAGGTCAGTGTCATTGGATTAAAGAGTAAGTCTTGGGGAGTAAAGTGTAAAAAGACTGGAGAGGCAGGAGGGAACTAGATTATGAAAGGCTTTGAATGCAGGAGGATTTGGTATTTGATCCAGCAGGTGATAGGGAGCCACTGGAGGTTAAGCAGAGGGGATGGGGGAAGATATTTCAGGAAGCCCACCCACCGGCAGGTTCTTGCAATAATGCAGGCATGAGGTAATAAGGGCCTATACTAGAGAGGTGGTAGTGTCAGAGGAGAGAAGGGGACATACAGATGCTACAATGATGGAATCACCAGGCCTTGGCAACAGATTGGATAAAAGGGTAAGACAAAAGCTAAAATTAAAAAATAAAATAAAAACAAAGATGGTGAGGAGTTGAGGAAAATAGCTGAGTTGTGATCCTGAGGGACTAGGAGGATGGTGTTCCCCTCTACAGTAATAGGGAAGGTAGGAGCGGGAAGAGGGCTGGGGAAAAGATAATGAGTTCTGTTTTGGAGATGTTTAGCTTAAGCTGAGGCAGCTAGGTGGCACAATGCAGATAGCCATAGGCCTGGAGTCAGGAAGACTCATCTTCTTGAGTTCAAATCTAGTTTCAGACATTTACTAGCTGAGTGACCCTGGGCAAGTTACTTAACCCTGTCTGCCTCAGTTTCCTCATCTGTAAAATGAGCTAGAGAAGGAAATGGCAAACCACTCCAGTATCTTTGCCAAGAAGACCCCAAATGGGGTTATGAAGAGTCAGACACAACTGAAACAACTGAACAAAAACAGCATAAACTGTCTAATGGACATCCCTTTTGAAAAGTCCGAAAGGCAGTTGGTGATACAAAGTTGAAGGTCATTGATTCTTTTTGGACTTCCATGTTCTGCCCCCCTATAAAATGAGGGGATTGACCAGATGACCTCTAAGATCTCTTCCAGGTCTAAATCGTCTCTCTTCCACAACTCTGAAGAGCCCCTTGTTGGTGGTCTGTCAATAGACTATGATTCAGCTGGACTCCTGTGGATGAAAAGAAAATCCATTTCTTCCAGTTCCAAGAAAAGGCCATATTACAAAGTCAGGTCAAGCTTTAGAGCACAGCTAAGATTCATTTCACTGGTGTGTTTATTTTCTGGAGCTCTTTAAGGAATTTGCTGAGTGTTCCTATTTCAACCAGCAGTCCCAGACCCCATATCCATGCTGTTCATAGTTGAAAATTGGGCCATTTCTGTGACTCAGCACTATGTAACTCATCAATTTCAAGTTTAAAATTAACTGCAGAATGCAAAACAGACAATTTGGTTGGGGGGGCGAGGGAAGAAGGTAAGCACATTTTGCAACATAAAAGGCATGTTAAAATGTAAATCATTTGGGAGATTGTAAACTGTCTAGGGAAAAGGCAGCCAGTTGTTTGTTTGTTTTTTTAAAATCCAATGCAGTTTAAAACTCTTCAGGAATTTTTTTTTAATCAAAGGATCCATTCTCCAAGATGTTATTTTGGATATCCTTCTGATAGCAATTGGCATGCTTCATCTTAGTATTTCAGCAGCACTGAAAGCCATAACACTCAAATTACAGTTTCTAAAAAATAAAAATAAAAACAAAAACAGTTCTATGAACATGCCCAGATTAATATATTCATTTCTGAAACTGTCCTCTGTCTTGTCTCAGATGTTCAGGGTAAAAATGTTATACTATATATGTATTTACTTTTCCAACAAAGGAGAGCTGGAGTGGGAGATGAAGTCCTGGGCCCAGTGCCTGGCACATAGTAGGCATTTAATAAACGCTTATTTACTTGACTTGTTGACTTCAAGTGGCCCCAAAAGGCACAACTAGGAAGGCTGAATTAAGCTCAATGATAAGGAAGACTTTCTTAACAATTCAAGCTTAATGCAATAATAGGATGGGCTGCTCCAGGAGATAATGAGTTCCCTGTCACTAGAGGTCTTCAAGCAAAAGATGGATGACTGACTGCTCCCAAGGGAGTTGTGCTTCCGGCAGAGATTGGATTAGAGGACTTTTGAGATTCCTTCCAGCATCTAATATTTTAATAGACTATTTTGTCCATTTGTTAATTATGGGATTATTCTGATCAGGAGCAAGTCATCTGATGGTTTCCCATTGTCCATGGAAAATGGTCTTCTGATCTCAGTTGACCCATGATGTGGTAGAAAAAAGCCAATCCAACAAAAGATCATTGTGGTTTTTCCTTTCTTTTGCCGACAGAATCAAACTCTGTTTGACCCTTCTCCCCTTCCCCCATCCTACCCCCACTTCTTTTGTGAAAGGGCTGAATCAAAAAGTCAGTCCTTGGTGCCAGAGATTCCTTCGGAATCATTATTCACTATCAGCAAATAAGAAAATTGCTTAAAAGGACCAGCTTTACATGTAGGTGAAATATGTGGTTGCCTATGGGGAGATTTCCCCACAAATTAAAAGCTGATTTATTGTTCTTTATAAAGCAACAGTTAAGGGAGGGCAAAGTAGGGTTTTGCCCCAAGGCACTGAAATTAGAGCTAGCTGAAAGTACTTGTACTCCTTATGCAAAAGATGTAACAGAGTTTATCCCTAGTTAGCAAGAAGAATTAGTTTAAAAAGGAGGCCACCAAATGGTCCACTTCTCACCAGTGGCCATCCCACAGGTGAGCTCTATCCTGGCTAGACCAATGCTCCCTTCTCCACAAAGGGTCCTCCCCTGCAGTGGCCTCAAAGGATCCCTGTGTGTCTCTCTGCCCACTAACCAGTGTCCTGGCTTAAGTGCACATTTCTTGTCACTTGCCTAGGGCATCATTTATTATTCTCCGAGAGTAAAAACCAAAAGTTGGATCTCTGCTTCTTTGTACGAGAAAAATAACAGCTTATGAGTCTATAAGCCTTTCTGGTTTACAAATACTTTCCTCACAACTGCATTGAACAATAGTCAGTTCAAGTATATTATTCTTGTGCCCATCTTACAGAAGAAAAAACTCAAGGAAAGTGATTTGCTCAAGGTCACATAGAAAGCAAACTTAAGAGTCAAAATTAAAATGCAGTGCTTAGAATATGACTTTGCCCATAGGAGACAAGTAGGAAATATCTATTGAGTGAATTAATCCAGATCTTCTACGGCAGTTTTTAAGCTTTGTAGTATTTTATTTTTTCCCCAGTTACACTTTGAGAACATTTTTAGCATTCATTTTTATGAGATTTTGAGTTCCAAGTTTTCTCTCTCCCTCTCTCACCTCCCCTCTTCTGAAAATGGTAAGCAGTTTGATATAGTTTATACATGTGCTATCATGGAAAAAAATATTTCCATATTTGTCACAGTTGTGAAAAAAGAAACAGATCAAAAGGGAAAGAAAACCACGAGAAAGAATAAAGTAAATTTAAAAAAAATGTTTCAATCTGCATTCAGAGTTCATCAGTTCTTTGTGTGCCTGTGGGGAGTGTTTTCCTTCCTGAGTCCTTTGTACTTGTCTTAGGTCACTGTGTTACTGAGAAGAGCTGAGTCATTCATAGTTGACCATCATACAATGTTGCTGATACTGTATACAATGTTTTCATGGCTCTGCTCATTTTACTTTGCATCAGTGTGTACAAGTCTTTCCAAGTTTTTCTGAAATCTGCATGTTTTATCATCATTATCAGAGACACTTGCTGTAAAGATTGTTTCCCAGCTTTCTGCTTTCTTTTTAATCTTGGTTACATTGGTTTTGTTTGTACAAAAGCTTTTTAATTTATTATAATCAAAATTATCTATTTTATATTTTGTAATGCTCTCTATCTCTTATTCAGTCCCGAATTCTTCCTCTCCTCGTAGATCTGACAGGAAAACTATCCTTTGGTCTTCTAATTTGCTTATGGTGTCACCCTTTATATCTAAATCATTCACCCATTTTGACCTTATCTTGGTATTTGGTGTGAGGTGTTGGTATATACCTACTTTGTGTCCTATTGTTTTCCTTTTTCCCTTTTTGTCAAATAGTGAGTTCTTATCCCAAAAGCTGAAGTCTTTGGGTTTATCATATACTAGGTTACCATGGCCACTGACTACCGTGTCTTATGTACCTGATCTATTCCACTGGTCCACCACTCTATTTCTTAGCCAGTTCTAGATAGTCTTGATGATTATTGCTTTATAATATAGTTTGAGATCTGGTATTGCTAGGCCACCTTCCTTTGTATTTTTTTTTCATTAATTCCCTTGATATTCTTGACCTTTTGTTCTTCCAGATGAATTTTGTTCTTATTTTTTCTACTCTATAAAATAATTTTTTGGCAGTTTGATTAGTATGACACTAAATAAGTAAATTAGGCAGAATTGTCGTCTTTATTATATTGAACAATTAATATTTTTCAAATTGTTTAGCTCTGACTTTATTTGTGTGAAAGGTTTTTTGCAATTGTGTTCATATAGTTTCTGGGTTTTTCTTGGCAGGTAGGCTCCTAAGTATTTTCTGTTGTTTACAGTTATTTTAAATGGAGGGTTCCTTCCCTTATACCATGTTTAAATAAACTCCTGCCATTACTATGGCCAATTCTGTACCTTTATAGAACTCTGCCTTGGCCAGATCTGTTACCTCCTGTTATTATTAACTTATACTGAAAGTTATCTTCAATGTCACTTCACCTCCACCATACTGAACTTCAAGGGAAGAAACAATGTTTGCAAAATACTGACTGAAAAAAATCAGGAAGGAGAGAGAAATGTTTATCTTCAAGCTCTTGAGAAAATCTTAAACATACTTTGGTAAGAGGAAAAGAGCTCCTCAAAGTGGCATTGGCCTTTAATTAAGCTATCACACACTTGGTATTGAATGTCAGAGCTAAGCACGCCCTTAGAACATAAAACAAAGGACGTCAAAACTAAGTGGTACTTTGAGATGGACAAGGTCAGACGACAAGAGAACTTAGAGGCAGAAGGTAGAGTGTGGGAACTGAAAGGAGCCCTAGAGTATAAAACATATCATCAGAACTGGAGGTGGGCTTAAAGAATATCTACTTCAATTCCCTCACTTTATAGTAAGAAACTGAAGCCTAGAGTAGGGATCTGACATGTTGGATACTACATATGGTGGCAGACACCGAACTAGAGTTGGGGTGTCCTGGCTCCTTGTCTGGGTCTCTGCATAGAAGGATAGGGTTTAGAGCTAGAAGAGCCGTTCTGGACCTCTTATTTTTGCAGCTGGAGAAATGGAGATAGGGAGAGCTCAAATAACGATACCAGGATGCACAAGTAATAAGATAGCAAAGCCAGAACTGAACTTTGAATCCTCTCCACTAGACCAGGCTGCTTGAATTTCTTGGAGCATTCATACCTTCCACTGTGTAAACTTGCTTCTTTGTTTTACAGTTCAGAAATAATTTGGATTAGCTCCTAGTTGCTCTGGTTGAAGGAGGGGTGAATGGGGAATGTTTTATTAAACCCAACTCAAAATGACAAATGAAAAAGAAAAATTGCAGTAAATCACCCAGTGGTTTCTTTGAAATAACCTCTAAATCAGCAAGAATTTTAAGCACACTAACCATTCTTTATGAGTGAAACTCCACAGGTCGCTTCTTCTGGGAATCGGTGGGACTTGGGTAATGAATAGCCAGGGTAACTAGCAAATGCTTTTAAATGAACTGGCATTGTGTTTGGCACTTCTGCTCTCAACTTTATAAGTTTGGGGCTGATGAAAGAAGAATGAAACACTAGCCTACAACACAAATTAGAGCTTCCAACAGCATTTCCTTGGGATCATTCAGACACTCTGCAACTTGAAAGAAACCAGACGCTGCCATGGGTCTTTAAGTGCTGAAGAGGCCAATTTCAAAAGAGGGGGAAAAGCTCACCTTCCTTTCAGACGTGCATATGAAAGCAGTATCTCCAATAAGATGGTAACTTGAGAACAGCTGGAAAGTTTGTACTGGAGGATTTCTCCCAGGAAATGTGGAGTAAGTCTGGCCTGGGAATTAGGAGATCTGGCTTCTAGGTCTGGCTCTAATTCTCTATGCCACATTATTCATCACTTCCTTGCTGTGGGCCTCAGTTTCCTCATCTGTAAAACATCAGTTTGATTCAATTCAAGAATTTATCCATTGGACAGATATTTATTAATTGCCTAGTATTCCCAGGAATTATGCTATGGATATAGAAAAACAGAAATGAGGTAGTCCCTGCCCTCAAGGGGATTATATTCTGCTGTCAGTTAGGTGACCATCAATCCTTTCAAGTTTTGACACTCCATGATTATTTAAATGTTAAAATCTGAAGATCTCTAAATTGCTAAAATCTCAGAATTAGAAGGAACTTCACAGGTAATTTCTTTATACCTCTACCTAAAGTAACATTTCTTTATAGCATTCCATAATAAAAATGTTTAGAGATAAAAATTTTCCCCTTAGGACTGCTGTAGCTACATCTCAAAAGTTTTGGCACGTAGTCACTTGTGATTTTTGATAAAATATTCTATTGTTTCTTTGATTTGTTCTTTGATCCACTGGTTCTTTAGAATTAATTTTAATTCTAAATTGCATTTAGGATTTAAATTTCATTTCCAATTTATTTTGAGCCTTTCTTTGAAGCTTTTTTGAATATGATTTTATTGCATTATGGCCAATACATGATATATTTGATATTTTTGCTTTTCTCTTTTTGTTTGTGAAGCTTTGTGTCCTAGTTCATAGCAAATTTTTCTAAAGATATCATACACTTTCCCCATTCAGTAGTCATCAGAAATCTATCACATCTTACTTCTCTAAAATTCTATTCAGGTCCTTAACTTTTTTTTTTTATCTTTTTGTTAAATTTGTTTAGGTTTGAAAGGTGTACCTTGAGGTCCCTAAATATTATAGTTTTACTGTTTCTCCCTGCAATTTGACTAACTTTTCCCTTAAGAATTTAGATGCTATTCTATTCAGTGCGTATGTATTAAGTGTTATATTGACTTATTATCTATGGTGCCATTGAACATAATGTAGTTTGCTGGTTTATCTCTTAGTCACATCTCTTTTTAACTTTTCCTAAGATCATGATTGCTACCCCGCTTTTTTAAGTTCCCTTAAAACTAAATGAATTTTGTTACAGCACCTTATTTTTGACTCTATGTGAATCATTCTGTCTTAAGTGTTTTTTGTAAGCAGCATATAATAATAATAATAATGACAGCTGGCACATACTTTGACATTTGTAAATCACTTTACGAATATTATCTCACTTTATCTTCACATTAACCAAAGGGATGTAGGTGCTAGTATTATTCCTATTTTACAGATGAGGAGACTGAAGCAAACAAAGATTAAGTGACTTGCCTAAAGTCATATAGCCAAATAAGTATCTGAGACTGGGTTTGAACTCAGGTCTTCCTGACTGCAGGTTCAGCTCTCTGTCCACTGTACCACATTGTTAGATTCTGTTTTGTAATCTATTCTGCTATCCTCTTCCAATTTATAAGTGAATTCATCTCACATACCTCTGTATTTCTCTCCATCACATTCTCTTGTACTTTTTCCTCTTTTACCCCCATACCTCTCTTTACAAAGAAGATGGTAAAAGAGGAGTGTACCTAACACTAGTGATCTACAATTGAAGTGATCCATTTCTACTCTACTGCCTTTCTTTTGTTCTCCTAGGTGCACCCCAGCTTATAGATTTTTAGTCTCTCCTTTTAGTCACCCTTTCATGCTTCATCCTGTGACTCCGCAGTTTATTTTGCTTATGACTAATCCCTTATCAAACCTACCCTCCCTCTCAAACCTCCTCCTCTCCCTCTCCCCCAACCTATTTCCCTGTTATATTTAATGTATTTCTACATCAAACTGTGTGTGCAATCCCACTTTTGTTCAGTTCAGACGAGAGTGAGGTTCATGTAATGCCCAATCTCTTTTCTTCCATGTTTATATATGTAACCTGAGCCTCGAAGTCCTTTTGCACAAGACTCTCCTCATTGGTGGAGATTGATTACTCAAAGCTTTGTAACTTCATGAGAGGCAGAGTGTAATTCTTAGACAAGGCTTGTTACCTTTTATTCCAAAAGCTATTAATTCTCTTTCTTATTCTTTCTTCCCAATCCCTCAATTTCTTCGACATTACATTTTTTTATCACTTGCTTCATTTCTTTCATCGTAAAGATGTTGTCCTTGAGACAATGTAATTCTTTTCTCTGAAGCTCTGCTCAAACTTGTTGTGGAATTACTCTCTTCTTCTGGGTTTGCTTTGGGGGCTTCCCTCTTAGTCTATAGTATTTTTTTTTCACTATATTTGGCATTTTCTTATATTTTCACCAATTTCTAGCCTCAATTTCTAAATTGAGGTTTTATGTTTGGTTCATACTCCGTACTCTGCCATACTCTTAGATGGTAGGATAGGCCCTGCTTGGTCTTAGACACAGTGGCTAAGGCAAGATCCCATCTTTTATAGGAATTCCTGAATTTTGGCTCAGTCTCTTAATGACTTACTTAAATTTTGGATTAGGCTCTTTCTCTGTCTTCTTTTCCTTGCACAGTCCTAAACCCAGAGTTGACCCTGCTCCTCAAAGTACCTGTGACAGGCCCCAACCAAGTGTTGTCAAATGCGCTGGTATGACCTTCCTGAAAGACTCCAGGTGTTTGGTTTCCTAGGGTCCTACCCCTTCTCTTGTTACGCCTCTCACTGTGCCACAGTCCCTACCCCTGGACACTGGGCTGAGCCTGTCTCCCACTATGGTTCAGGCCAGTGCTGGCTAGGAGATTAATCATCTGGGTGCTGGTCTGGCCCCATCTCAGACATGTCTTAGTGAGGCTGCCTGGGCCACATAATCAATCAATCAACAAGTATTGTTGGGGCACATACCCACTATGTGCCAGAGACTGTACTAAACAATGGGAACAGAATTAAAAGAATGAAATAATTCCTGACTGCAAGGAGCGTACATTCTAATAGGTGAGATGAGAAGGATACACAGATACACACGCACACACACATATAAAAATATATACCAAATAAATATAAAAGGAATAAATACACAGTAGTTAAATAGAAGTCTGAGAGAAACAGAACTAGGAGATAAGGGGATCAGGAAAGGCTTAATGTAAATAATGGTGCTTGAGCATCTTCTTAAAGGAAGAGAGATTCTATAACCCAGAGGTGAGGAAGGACCCTATTCTAGGCATGAGGAGAGTTTATACAAAGCCACAGAGATGGAAATGAAATTTATGTGAGAGGACAAGAGAGAAGGTTAATCATCCTAGATCAAAGAGTGCGGGGGTATAGTGTGTCCAATAAGGCTGGAAATACAGGCCAAGGTTGTGAAGAGCTTTATAAACAAAATAGGATTTATATTTGATTCTAGAGCCAATAGGAAGTCAATGGGGGGGGGGGTTTGATATCATTGGATCTGCCCTCAAGCAAAATCACTATGGCAGTAGTTTGGAGATGAGAAACATTTAAAGAAGGGAGACCAATTGTAATAATCCGTGTGAGAGGTGAGGAAGGCCTGAGTGAAGGCAGTGGCTATGTGAGGGCAGAGGAGGATTTGGACATTATGGATGGAGATGCTGTGAAGGGAGAAATGGCAAGGTTTGACAACTGATTGGTTGGTTATGTGGGGTGGGGGAGGGTGGAGAAGGAGTCAAGGGTAATGTCAAGGTTAGGAACCCCAGCGAATGGAAGAATGGTGGTGCCTTTGAAAGAAACAGGAAAGACTAGAAGAGAGCTTAGGGTAAAGAGGATGCCTCCAGCACAACCAGTTTGAAATGACTAATAAATAGGCAGTTAGTAATATGGGACTGAAACTCAGAGGAGAGACTGGGGGTGGATGTACAGATTTGAAATTCATAGACACAGAGATGATAATCAAACACATGAGAGTTGATGGAGTTATCAAGAGAGAAGGAAGAGAAAGACTAGGGAGCCTAGGACAAAGCCTTAGGAACATGCACAGTTAGGGGGCACAACCAAGGAACGAGACTGAGAAAGAGTGGTCAGACAAGTTAGGAGGAGAATCAGGAAAGGATAGTGTCACCAAAGCCCAGAGAGGAGAAAGCATCAGAAGGAGAAAGTGGTCAACGGTGTTAAATTCAACAGGTCAAGAAGAATGAGGACTGAAAAAGACCTAGATCTGGCAATTATAAGAGCACTGGGGACTTTGAAGACAGGTCAGCAGCTAGAGTGCAAAGGGTTGAGAAGTGGGTGAGAGGAGAAGAAATAGAGGCAGTGGGTGTCAACAGTTTTTCCCCCCACTAGGAATATATAAAGGAAGAAGAGATATGGAAGAATAGCTTGAGGGGATGGTAGGTATAGTGAAGGTGTTTTAAGGATGAGGGAGATAATGGACATGTGTGAAGGCAATAGGTGAGGAACCAGTGGGTAGGGAGAGGTTGAAAGACTTGAGAAAGAGAAGGAATGATTAAGGTTGCCCTAGGTATTAGACACCCTGTCTCCTGTCCCGTGAGGCCTGCACATTGGGCCTTATGCCAACCCTGGCCTAGTCTACACTCAGAGCCTCTGTAGGTTTGTCTAATATAGCATTCAGTAAAGAGAGAAAAAGTGTGCACCCTGTCAGAGAAGAGAAGACAACGAGGATGTGTGTGTCTGTGTGTGTGTGTCTGTGTGTATGTGTGGCCTCAGAAAGGGAAGTTGTCTAGATGTAGGATTTCTTCTGTGCAGGGAACTCCTGGTATGGAAACTTCCTTCACCAATGCAGATCAGGAACTTACTTGTCTCTTAAAGTCTTAGAGAGCCGGCCAGGGCAGTGAGCCATTAAGTGACTTGTCCATGATCATGTAGCTAGTGTGTGTCAGAGGCCTTCCCCAGTCCAAGGCCAGTTTACTACATCCCATGATACTTCCCCTTTCTAGTCAGAGGACCAACACATTTAAATAGGAACCAGTTGGAAGGTAAGGGAAAGTCTATATTTAAACCTACAGCTAGATCCTACAAATCAGGGGGCCCAATTTTTTCAAAGAAGAGACTACTTTTCACTCCCCCAGAACCTAGAATAATAGTATTTGTGTATGTGTATATAGATGTGGTGTTTAAAAAGGTTTTAGAGACACAATTTCTCGGTAATTTAATCATCTTATTAATAATGCCAGCATTTTAATAAAACGATGGTTATTTGGCTGTCTCTCTCTTAGACCAAAGATAATCGTGGTGGCTGGGCTCATAGTTTATATGCCTTTGGAAGAGTAAGTGTTCTTCAGGGTGGCAATCAACTCTGATTGGTTAACAATTAATGAGAGAATGTATATTACAATGAGGAGCTGGATGTCATTTATTTCTTAAATTAGCCCCAACCTTGGGCAATCTATTCAAAGAATTTATCCCTCTCCTAAAGCTGAGTAGAACACAATAGCTGTCCCACATGGGTGAGGTCTGGATAGGGGAGAAGGTTAGCTCAACCTTCAAGAGGTTGAAATGAGGATAAAAGAAAAGGGGGAAATCTAATCTCCCCAAATCATTGGTTATTAATAATCATTTCTCTCATGGGTATGGGATACATATGCACTAATGATTAAGCCACTAGCTAGTGAGGGATGCTGTTTCAGCCCACATCTCCCTCCCTATGGGGCATTCCTGCTGACCATGGAATGAGGGGCATAGCCCATTGCAAGGTGGGGTTAGTGGGAAGAAGGAAGCAGGGAGGTATAGATTAGAAAACCATCAAAGAAGGCTCAAGACTTAAATCTTCACCTACAGGTTGGAGAGCCCACTGTAATCAACCTTAGCATATCCTACAGAGTCAGGTGGCTAAGTGGTTACAGTAAGGGGAATGCTAGGCTTGTAACTACCCATTTGAGCACAAAATTCTACTTCACAAACTTACTAGCTGTGTAACCCTGGGCAAGTAACTTAAAATCTCTCTCAGCCTATGTTTCCTCATCTGTAAAATGGGGGTAATGATAGCACCTACTTCATAGGTTTGTAGTGAGAATCAAATGAGATAACGTGTAAAGCCCTTTGCAAACCATAAAGCTCAATATTGTTATTAGCAATTATTATTAGTATTATTTTAATTGGGGTCTGATTTAGACAGTAGACTTCACACTGGCTGTGTTGTAGGCAGCCAGACTAAAGCTGGTGGCCCCCAAAACACTGAGAATGAGTTGTCTGTGCATGGGGGAATTTTTGTGGCTTTTCATACAGAACTAGGTCTGCAATTCATTACCATCAATCATAATTTATCTTCTCCTAGAAGACAAAAATGATTATGATGGGCACAATCATAAAGGCTTGGCCCAAGGAGGGATACAACGAAATCTTAAAGGGAGGATGATGGGAGGGGAGGATCTTCAAAATGGGGACTGTTTTGCTGAGCTGACTCTTCCTTTGTCCAAAATTGGTCTTCTCCCATTCAGAGCACTAGAGCATTAGCACTAATCTGACTTTTCACTCCCTCTCAAATACTGACTTAAATTCTCAGACCATTTGACTGTCTGCTAGCGATGAGTGAATATAACTGTATTTAAGGTTCCTAACTATTTAAAACTGTTTGTGAAAGTGCTTTGGTTTTGGCATGATTCAAAACCCATGAACACATTCTGTTGAGCACTTTCCTCCTGATCGTTTACATATTTTTTATTTAAAAAAAACACAACAATTTGCCTTCTATTTTTAAGTAATATTTATGCTTGTTTTCTTCTGAGCTGGCTACAACAAAGTGAAAATCTGTCAAAACAGAACAAACAGTGTGCATTTACCTTCCTAACAAAGCATAGAAGCATCAATTATTGGAGCTGGAAGGGGCCTTAGAATAAAGACTATAGACTGCTTTGAGGTAGCTGTTGGCACAGGAGATAGAGCAGTGGGCCTGCAGTCAGGAAGAACTGAGTTCAAATCATGCCTCAGACACTTAATAGTTGTATGTCCCCAGACAAGTCACTTAACCTCTCTTATCCTTATCTGTAAAATGGGAATAATAATACCACCTCCCCTTCCCCCAAGGTTGTTGTGAGGATCAAATGAGATATTAACAACAACAACCACCAAAAAAACCCCCAGCGTAGTGTCTAGCATTTAGTCGGCTTTATACAAATATTTATTTCCTTTCCTTGCCCCTAGTGTCTCAGGACTGGAAGGAACCTTAGATGGTAGAACTCACGAGGAAGGTTGATTTGAAGAGCCTAGTCAACTTAATGAGGTTATGCTCCCTAAATAGGTGCAAACCTCTGATTAAACAAAGACAAGAAGTATTTTCTACCTACTATACTCACCAAGGTATTCTGCTAGGTATTATTCTACAAAGAAGAAAAACAATACATTCCCTTGCCCTCAGGTAGCTTATACTGGTGGAGGGAAGAGGGAAGGGCAAGTAAGTGCACAGAGGAGTAAAAACAAAGTGTATAAAAAATTATATTGATAGTAAATCGTGGGGGGTGGGGCGGTGGGGGAGGAGCTCTTACACCTGGAGAGAATCAAGAAAGGCATCTGAGGAGGTGTCTGAGCTGAGCCTAGAAAGTTATTGGGAAAGCCTGTGGAAAGTCACAGAGGGAATGTCATGTATGGGGCACAGCTCAGAGGTCAGTTTGGCTGGAGCATAGAGTATGTGAGAGGAAGCAATGTAAAACCAGGTCTTTAAATGCCAAACAGAAAAATTTGTATCTTATTCTAGGCACAACAGAAAGTAGCTGAAACTTCTTAAGTGGGGCGAGGTGGGGGAGGCAGGTGACATAGTCAGACCTGCACTTTAGGAATAAAATAGCAACATCCCGAGCCATTTTTCATGCTTTTTTTGTGTCTGTTAACTTTTTCAAGCCTCACAGAAACCCTGTAAAATAGATACTTCAGGTATTATTGTCTCCATTTTACAGAGGAGGAAACTGAGCCTGAAGAAGTTTAAGTGATTTGCTCACAATCTGACAATTAGGAATTATCAGAGGTGAGATTCAAGTCCATGCCTTCCTGACTCCAAATTCTGCACTCTACCCACAAAACCACACTGTATCTTTCCCATCACTTTCATCAAGATGATCGTTGTTTGGAACTTGGATTTTGTGCAAAAAAATCTGGCTGCACCTCCTTGGTGGTCCAACATCACCATGGAGTGATCAAGCCTCAGCTTTGGAGATGATTTCATTGATTCAGTCTATGGTGGATTATCTTTCTCCACAAACCCACCCCTCTCCTGAACTTCTCTATTATTATTAAGGGCAACCCCATCCTTCTAGTCACCTACATTCACAATCTCTGCATCACTCATGACTCTTATTATTCACTCATCCCACATAAACAGTCAGTTGCCAGATCCTGTCATTTTTGCCTTCACAGCATCCCTCATATAGATCTGATTTTCTCCACACAAGCCATCATCATACCTCTCCTGGACTATTCCAACAGACTTCTAATTGGTCTTCCTGCCTCAAGCCACTCTCCTCTCTAGTCTGTCTTCAAACTGCTGCCAAAGTGATTTTCCTAAAGCATAGACCAATCACATGACCCTATGATAGCTCAGTGAACTCAAATGTCTCCCTATTGTTTCCAAGAAGAAATAGACAATCTTTTGGAATTCAAGTCTCTTTACAGCCTGGCTCCTTCCTTCCTTTCCAGTCTTCTTTTATTCTATTCCACTCCATGCATTCTATGATTCATTCATGCTAGTCTGCTTGCTGTTCCTCAGATACATAACACTGCCTGTCCCCCGTGTCAGGAATGCTCTCCTCACTATCTTCCAGCCTTCCTGATTTCAAGTCTCAGCTCAAACACTTGTATCTTGTGCAGGGGGCCTTTCCCAGTCTCTCCACCCACTTGAGACTTCTTCCCTAAGGTACCCTTCCATTTACTCTGGGTATATTATGTACATGCTATACAAATATAATTCATTTATATGTTGTATATGTTATATAAGTTTCTTGGAAACGGCGGGTTTTTTCTTTTCTTTTTTTATATTGGCAGTGCTTAGCAGTAACTATTTATATGTTATTTCCTCCATCAGAATATAAGCTCCTTGAGGTCAGAGACTATTTTTGTTTATTTTTTTTCTGCCCAGTGCCTGATACATAGTAAACAAGTAATAAATACTTAATGATGGATTAGACCTAGCTCTTTATACCTAGGTGAAAAAAAAGAGATGAGACAGACCTGCCAGGGTCAGTTGGAGGAAGATATGGAGAAAGTAGAACACAGATCAAAGCTTGGAGATCAGTCTTAGGTTGGGGGTGGGGGGAGTAGGTATAGTCTGCCCTCTTGCAAAGCTCCCCTCCAACAAACCATCCTAGTCCATCCCTAGAGATAACAGACATGGAGAGGGGAACCATGTGACCATGTCAGTGGCATTCCTGAACTGCAGAGAATGGGCAAGAGTTCCACCCTGAGAATTTAAGCATACAAGCTGGAGGAGCAGCAAAGGACAGAGCCATCATGCTGAGGAGCAAACACTGGACTTGGCAGTCAGCTACTAGGACGAATCATTTAGATGGAATGGAAGAGGGGCACTTTTTCTTTTAACAACCTTCAGTTTATTTCCCTTCCAGGAGGGAAGTCCTTAACTAACCCTTAGGTTAGGACTATATGACTGTAGGTCCCCACAGGTGCATCAGAAAGTAGATCTCAGGGTGCCTCAATTGGAGATCAGATGAACAAATTATGGCATTTGAACATAATTATTATGCCATGAGAAATTATAAAAGGGATGGATTCATAGAAATTTGGGAAGGTGTACATGAACAGACTGAAGTGAGCAGCACCAGAACTTTTTATGCAAGGACAAAAAGGAATGGGGTGGGTGCCTTCAAATGAATTAAGAGGTCTGATCATTGCAATGATCAACCAGGACCCCAGAAGACTGGTGATAAAGGATGCTTCTCACCTCTTGGGATTTGAGTGATAGGCTGTAGAAACAGACAGAGACATTCATTTCCAGACATGGCCAATGAATGACTTTGTTTTGCTTGATTATACATACTTCTTTTATGGGAAAGCTTTTATTTTGGGGGAGTGGGGAGTTGGGTGGGAAGAAGTAGTAGGTAGATAAGTAGAGTAGAGGATAGAGTGCCTAGTCTGGAGTCAGGAAGAACTAAGTTCAAATCTAGTCTCCATCACTTACTTGTTGTGTTATCCTGGGTAAGTCACTTAAACTCTGTTTGCCTCAGTTTCCTCATCTGCAAAATGAGGGTAATAATAATACCTACCTCTGAGGTTATTAAAAGAACCAAATAAGATAGTAATTGTAAAGTACTTAACACAATGCTTGGCACGTAGTGTACATTATATAAACATTGGTTGTTATTACAGTATTAGTAATAATAAGAAAAGACGGAAAAGACAATCACTGAAACATTTGTAAAATATGCAGCAGAGATTAGAAGAAAGTTCAGAAAGAGGAATTTTGTTATAATTTGTTACAATTTTTTGTTATACTTTGTCACAAATTGCTATAATATACTTTGATACAATTATTTTTAATGTACACTTTTAAAAGCTACAGGTAACAGAAATTTACAGTGTCATATAATCTTCTTTTTCTGTTCTTTGTATATCAAAAAACTCATGTTTGTTAGGTTCATAATACATAAAAGTTTTTGTTTTTTTAAAGAGGACTCATCTGAATGTGAGGGGTTGACTATCACCTTGGTAAGTCTGTTTCCCTTTCCCAAAAAGTCCCAACCCTTAGGGTAGGAGAAGAGGGCTGGAGGCTTATATGTGTCCCTGGGGTAGAAAGTGAGACTGGCTTCAGAAAAAGAGAGTATCTTGATTGAAACAGACTCCTGGGAATCCTTTTTTATTTTTCTACATTCTTACAGATTTAAAATAAACTAGAGAAAGCTGTTCTGTGCCTGTTAGTGTTAGCTTAAGTGAGTCATTACACAGTACCTGGGACCTTTCCCCCACATTTGCAGAGACCTGGACAAGCACAAAATTTTGAAGTTTCTAGGGAAATCTGGGGTTAAGGGTAGGGGTGACAAAAGAACCCAAAGAAGTATGATTGGTAGGATAGCCTCCCAAGACTGATCTTGCCTGTACAAACCTGGAGTTTGTATTTCTGATAAATAGAATGTCAGAGCTGGGAGGAGCCTTAGAACATAGAATGTCAAACCTGGGACGAGCCTTAACACAGAATATCAGAAATATCTGGTCCACACTAGTCCTATTACAGAGAAGGAAACTGAAGCCCAAAGAGGGAGAATTACCTGTCCAAGGTCTTATTTAGCTAGTGGTAGAGTTAGGCCTAGAATCTAGGAATCTTAATTGTGATTTCAGTGCCCTTTCTCTGCCACCAGAGTAAGTCAATTTTATCTCTGGCAGAATCTATCCTTTTTTTTTTTTAAAGAATGAATTTTCTCTAAAGCCATGAAGATGAATCTTGGGAACCGATATTCCCATTTGTAATTCTTAGCAAAAAGCCTTCAGACATTAATATCCTCCTGTCCAGGGGTTTTCCTGGGCCAAGATTATGAAAACCAGCATTGCAACATTCCAGTGTGAAAACGATATTATAAGATGGGGTCTTGGCAAAAGAAATCAAAATGAACACTTAATTGAAACAGTTGGAATTCTGCTTAAAGCTTCTAATGCTAGGGACTATTATGTGTAATTGTACAACATAATGAAATAAGAAGAAGGAAGAACAGAGTGTCGAGACATTCTGTATCAGTTTTAATTGTTTCTGATCTAGGGACAATGTAGGCCTGCCTCACAGGAAGGAATCAGGGGGTGATAACATTTTAGAGCTAAGAAAAGGCCTTAGAACATGTAACGTCAGAGCTAGAAGAGACCTTGAAATGTAGAAAGTTAGAGTCAGAAGGAACCTTTGAGACCATATAGTTACCAGTCTGAGGCAGGCATACTCTCAACAGATATAAAAAGCTTGTCTAGGGGACACAGGGAATACTTGGTAAATAATTCTTATTCTGTCAAAATTGATTTATTTTTTTCATATGCATGGTAAGCTCTATCATTTATGTCCTTCCATACTGAATAAGAGACATAAGAAGCTTTACTGATGGACAAGACGTTCAGGAACTGGAAAAGACTAGAAACCCCTAATCTAGGAGAATTTCTTCACTGTATATATTTGGAAATAGAAGTCCAGAGAGGAGAAGGTACATGTTTAAAGTTGTATAACTGGACAGAGAGAAACAGAGTCAGGATTGGAATTCAATATTCTTACCACTCCATTGATTCACAGAGTTACCTCCAGAAATGAAGGTTTGGGGGTGGGGGGTGGGGAGTGGGGAGCAGGTTTTAATTCCAAGAAACTAGATTCTAAGAACTTGTAGTTTTTAAAACCAGCTCTTGAAGGTAGATAAGAAAACCTGACAGGGTCCTTCTTACAGACTGGCTTGTAGAAGGCTAGGTTAGTCAGTCGATAAGAATTTATTAAGTACTTATTCTGGGCCCCAGACCTGGTGCTAAGTAATGGGGATACAAAGAAAGGCAAAAACATGACAGCTGCTCTCACCAAGCTCATATTCTGCATGCAAACCCCTTGTATCGATGATCTTTCACTCAGACAACTCCTTTTTACCAAATGGTCAGATTGGAAAGAATGTGGAATAGCCACCTCCTCTTGCAAGCTTGTTCTTTAGAAGCACTGTATTGGGAGAACGTGGTCTCCCTCTGCCAGGTATCACAGCCAAAGAGGGAGGATCTGGCACTGATTCTATGAACAATGATCAAAGCCCAAATAGCTGGATGTCAAGAAAAAAGTGCAGCCCATCATTAGGACATTTTTTCCTACCCAATGACAAATATCAATTGAGTCTACCTAGCACCCCAAAATTCAAACAACAGGCAAAATTTTATTCTGACTCCCCAAAGATTCTGAACAAATAATTTGATTTTTTATTTCTCTCCCTGTATTTTGATTTGGGGTTGACAGAGCCAGGCTTTTTTTTTTTTCTCCTTTGAATTAAAAAAACCCCACCCTATATATATACATACCACCTGGTGCATAATGAGGCACTGGGATCCTCTGAGAAGAGAACAGCTTGTCTGATGAAAAATTTGTTCCTAATCTATCCGAGTCTGAAATCTTGACATTTTTCTGTGGTTAAATTAATGGCCCAGTTTATAGCTTGGGCTATAGAGGAGACTGGAGCTGAGAATGCAGCCCTGTTCAAATCCAAATGGGCAGTATTGAAACATTCAGTTTCAACGCCATCATCAAACGATACTTCATCTTGTGGCTGAATATGTCCTGAAAGTTTGTGGTGAGTGAAATGATCTTTGAGAGATTGCATAACCCGTTACAGCCTTCTACCATAAATCTCAGTGTGGACTTTCCCAAGGCAGGCCCCCAGATGTGGACCTTGGCGTCTCCTTCAAAATTTACATTCATGATGCTTCTCAAAGAGGATTGTTGGCTGCCGTGTGAGCTGGCGGCCCAGGCCCAGTCGCCTCTCCTCATCTTTTCTCATTAACACTTTGCTGTTTGAATGAGGTGGACAGAAACACTTTTCCAGCTGCTCAAATCAAGTCTAACCACCCAGGACTTCAGTTGTTGAACTTTTTCAATCAGGGCAAAGAAAAGTTGCTGTGAAATATAGCCCTAATTGACATATGATCACAGAAATGTTGGAACTTAGACCTGGTGGGGGTTTGGAGCAGTGTTAGACAAAATAGAATATGAGGCCTAGGGAGACCTTAAGACCTAGAATCTAAGAGGCAGAAGGAATCTTTGAATGTTGACTCTAAAGTGTTAGATTTGGAAGGTACCTTAGAATATAGAATAAAATTTTGTTGTATTTATTGAGAATGGAGAGCATCAAACCTGGAAGGAAACTTTGAAACCATCTAAACCAGAGATTCTTAACCTGAAGTCCATGGTCCCTTTGAGGACTGTGGATAGACTTCAAGGGATTCATGAATGAGAATGAGGGGGAAAAAAAAAAAAAAAATATATATATATATATATATATATATATATATATATATATATATATATATATATATATATATATATATATATATATATATATATATATATATATAATCTTTATTTTCACTAACAAGTAACTTGCCCGGGGTCCCACAGCTAGTAAGTGTTATGTGTCTGAGGCTGGATTTGAACTCAGGTCCTCCTGACTCCAGGGCCAGTGCTCTATCTACTGCACCACCTAGCTGCCCCTAGTTTCACTAACTTTTAATTGAATTTCCTTCAACTATGATCATGGGTTAACAAACACTATTCTGAGAAGCGATCCATCCATAGGTTTCACCAGACTACCAGGAGGGTCCATGACACACAAAAAGGTTAAGAAACCCTCATCTATACTACCCTTCTCCACTCCTACCCCTGCCCCATACACACACTTTATACAGATGGGGAAACCAAGGCCTACAGAGGAGTTACTTGGCCAATGACACACTTTGAGTTACTGGGACTAAAGCCCATATCTCCTAGGTCCCAGGACTGTGAGGGTAAGCCAAAATTTTAAGCCACTCAAAAACCGGGCAGAATATAACAGTGCCTATAATCAACTATTGGAATCAATTCCTTGGTTTCATCTCCCTTTCCCAGGACTGATCTGTGGTGACTCTAAGACTTTGATGAAATTTTGGCAACAACCAGATAAGAATGCCTTCTATAGTCACGATGTCTTCTCTCTGGTAGGTCACAATTCATCATTACGTGCTTTGGGTATCAGTCTATCTCTTTTTCCAATTGGCTGTGGCTACATCTGCATGTTGAGGCAGGGCCTTTCTCAAAGCATGCCACCAGATGTGGCGCCTTCAAGATTTATGTTCCCCGTGCTTGTGCTGCTCACGTATTGGTAGAGTACTGGCTCTACATGTGGACCGAGTTCAGCTGATTCTTTCTGTCTATTCTCATTAGCACTTTCTCATCTGAAAAAAAAAAAAAGCAGATGACACTATTCATAGGCTCACAGATTCAAAACTGAAAGCCGGAAGGGACCCAAAAGGTCATCTAGTCCAACCCCCTCATTTCACAATTGAGAAAACGGAGAGCCAAAAGGCTAAGTGACTTAGCCAAGGTCACACAGGAGGCAAAGAGAAGGGCATGGATTCGAACCAAAGTCTCCTGTCTCTAAATGCAGAACCCATTTCATTATAGCTTACTGCCTCCCTGGTACCATGTTACCTTTCTCCTTCCACTGTGACAATTGGTATGATTCTTCTAGGGTCTCAGTTCGGGTACATTTTTGGTAGGGATAAGAAAAATATTCTACACCAACTGGGTATTTAGTTTATATGATATCCAATCATCAATGTGATTGAAGTGATTTGATACATTGGCATCTTATAAGCACAATACGGGATTTGGTTTTTATACAATCTGATAATTCACTCAACAGATTCAAACAATATTCATGGCAGAATGGATAGAAAGCTGGATTTAGAGTCAGAAAGGCCTTGCTTCAAGACCTGCCTTTGATCTATACCAGCTGTGTGACCACAGGCAAGTCACTTACCCTCTTAGCACCCTCAGGCAGCTCTTCAAGGCTATGAGTTACAGTGACTTGTCAATCTATGGCTGTGGGGAGTTACCATATGGGGGTCTCACATGCTAACAAGCTCACATGTCTGGACCAATGTGCAAATTACCACGAGGGCAGGAAGAACCAAAATGGCACAGTTGATACTCTGAAGGAGTCTTGATTCAGTAAAGGACATGAACCACAAATGTCTAATACAAGATGGTAGGCCACAATGGAGGCAAAGGAGAATCGAGTGAAGTGCTAAAAGAAATTTGAGGTGAGGAGGAGAACTTTCACTGGCATGAAATTAAGAAAGGCTTCATAAAGGAAGTGACTTCTGAGTTAGGCCTTAGAGAGAAGCATTTCAACAGAACAAAAAGGAAGAAATTCTATTCCAAACATGGAGAACTGTGAAAGCAAAAGAGTGGAGGTGGGAGAAGGCAAAATGAGAAAGGGGAATAGAGAATATTCCAGTTGGGCTAGAATATAGTGTATAAGAAAGGGAATAGTAGGAGATAAGACTGGATAGGTAGGTTGGAGCTAGATTGTAGAAGGCCTTGAATGTGGGAGTTAATGGGTAATGGGAAGCCACTGAAGATTTCTTGAACAGAAAAATGGCACAACTGGTAGAATATTAGGAAGATTATTTGCACAGTGGTGTAGAGGATGGATTGGAACAGGAGCAGACAGGGCAGGAAGACGAGTTGGAATATTGCAAGGGTTTTTGTTAAGAAGGGATGAAGCCCCAAACCAGGATGATTTAGAGTGGGAATAGAAATGAAGGGCTAGATACCAGAAATATTTTAGCAGTAGAAGCAACAGGTCTTAGAACCTGATTAGAGGATAAAGGAGCAGGAAAACCAGAGATGATACCATGGTTATGAGCTTGGGAGACAAGGAAGATGGTGGTGTCACTAACAGAGATTAAGAAGCTGAAGGGGCAGCTAGGTGGCACAGCAGATAGAGCTCTGGCCTTGGAGTCAGGAGGACCTGAGTTCAAATCCGACTTCAGATAATTGATACTTACTAGCTGTGTGACTCTGGGCAAGTCACTTAAACCCCATTGCCTCATCAAAAAAATAACAATAATAATAATCTGAGGGACACATTCAGACAGAGAGGCAATAAGTTCAGTTTTAGACAATAAAATTGAAATTCTAGAGAGCCATCTAGGTAAAGATATCCAAGAGCCAGTTAGCAAGAGAGTGGAGGCCTGGCAGAGATCTGGAATGGGGATAAAGATTTGGGAGTGATCTTCATCAAGATGACTATTGAAGCCATGGACGTGGATCACATGATATCAACACTGAGAAGGAAGTATACCTACAGCTCGCCTTTTACAGGGAGAGACTTTACAAAGGAGGAAACTGAGGTTCAAGGGAGTTAAGTGACTTATACAGAGGAATACAATCACATACACACATGACTGGATTTCAGATCACGTTCTATGAGAACTAGTTGAAAAGATAAAAGAGAACAGAGAGAGCTAACACTCGGTGGAGGAAGAGTAGGATGATGGCCCCTTAGGGCAAAACCAGAAGCCCTGGATGGAATTCACAAGAGGTAGACTTCAATTCAATGTGACATTGAGTGCTGCTTAAAAATGAAATGGGCTGGGGACAGCTAGGTGGCACAGTATATAGAGCACTGGCCCTGGAGTCAAGAGGACCTGAGTTCAAATCCGGCCTCAGACACTTAATATTTCCTAGCTGTGTGACTGTGGGCAAGTCACTTAACCCCAATTGCCTCACAAAAAAAAAAATGAAATGGGCTTATAAGATACCAAGTTGTGTATCCCTGGAGAGGATAAAGCAGTAACAGCCTGAACACCTGTATGAGCTACTATAGGAGAGATAAGAATACCTGGAACTGAAAGCATTTCACATATGTTAGTTTATTTGATTCTTTATTTGATTATTGGGAAGCTGGATGTGATGAACTCTGAGATCCCCTCCAAGATGCTCTTATTCTATGACTTGTGATCAGTAAGTACCAAATTTGGGACTCCAAGTCAGGTGGTCTAACTCCAGTTTCAGGGCTCTCCCCATTATCCTATACCAAGTCCCTCAAAAGGGCAGCAAGGTGGCAAAGTGGACAGAGCACCAGGCCTAGAGTCAGGAGGACCTGAGTTCAAATTTGACCTCAGATACTTCCTAACTGTGTGACCCTGGGCTGATCACTTCACCTTGTTTGTCTCAATTTCCTCATCTGTAACATGAGTGGGAGAACGAAATGGCAAACCACTCCAGCATCTTTGCTAAGAAAGCCCCAAATGGGAGGTCATGAAGAGTCATTCATGACTGAAACTACTACAACAAGTTCCTCAAGCAAAACTGTAATAAGCTTGCCTTTCAGGGGCAGGCTGCCCTAATTATTGTAGGAGGGGACCTTTTCAATCTGGGTAGCAAAATAGCAACTGCCTATTAAGCAAATCGAATCAACAAATATTTACTGGATACCTATTGGGCACTACTGGGAGACACACAGACCAGTTCCTGATCCCAAGGATTTTACAATCTGGTTGGGCAACTAAGGCATGAATACATTAAAAAAATTAAATAATAATAAGAAACAGCCATAGATGAGACATTCCAAAGGTGCTGCATTGCTAATTAATTGTCCAATGAATGGTATCAACAAGCAGTTGACTGTTTAGGAGGTCAGAGTAGAGAGATCACTATGGGATGGAGTGACCTGAGAAGACTTCAAGAAGTTGGGTCGGGAGGTAAGATTTGGAAGGGTGTAGACAAGAGAGGATTAATCTGGGAATCCTTCAGAGAAGAGACTTGGAGCCTATGTAGGCTTCTCCTCCAAGCCCAGGAATCATTGTTCATTTTAACTACAGGGGGTTTGGACTTCTGTCCTGTGCTGGCTTAATTGGCCAGATTTTGCAGATTCGGGTCTCCAGAGAGAAGAGGTCAACGTCCCAAGTGTTCTACCAAAACCCCAGCTTTCTAACTCAGGGCCCTTAACATTCAGCCAGAAACTCATCACCTATAAAACTTTCATTAAAGAAATATTACAGCTAGTGCTCCTCTTATTAATCTGTGGCTTCAAGTATCAAGCTAATTTGGCTTTGATTACCCAAAATGGTCTGAAGATCGGTACATTATTAAAAATTTAGATGAGCGATGATATGTCTGCAAGTCCCTTTCCTCTTGCTGTGACAGCATAAGGAGCTGTACTAATGACCCTGAAGTTCCTAAAGTATTCTGTGGCAGACATGACAATTAGTGTATTATCTATAGAGTCCAGGGGATTCTGCCCAGCTGCTTTCCAAAGAAATTATTCCCTGGTTTCTCAGGGACCAAGCCTGGATTCCTGGAACACATTAGCTCAGGCAGAACCTCTAGCAATCTGGGCTGCCCACAGGCCTCAAGAATGAAAAGAAAAATAACATGTGGAATGATTTACAGGTTGGACTTAGCCTTGGTTCTTTTTATCCATTTATTTATTTATTTATTTATTCAATCATTCATTCATTCATTCATTCATTCATTCATTCATTCATTTATTTATTTATTTTTGGAGAGGCAATCGGGGTTAAATGACCTGCCCAAGGTCACACAGCTAGTAAGTATCAAGTGTCAAAAGGCCAGATTTGAACTCAGGTCCTCCTGACTCCTAGGCTAAAGCTCTATCTGCTGCACCACCCAGCTGCCCCTTAGTCTTGCTTGTAAAGATGGGTGATGATTGAGATGTGGAAGAAACAAAGACTGCTGGTTGAAGGAGCTAGGGAAATTTAGTGTGGAGGAGAGAGGATTCTTATTGGAGACCTGACAGTTATTTTGAAATACCTAAAGGGCAGTGGTAGAGAAGAACTTTGTTGTGACATTGTCTTAAATCCAGAAGTAATAGGAAAGGGAAATTTACCCATAAACCTTCACAGAAATCTATAGGACCATTTATAAGTATAACAACTATTATTGTTCTTACAATGATTAATAGTTTCATATAGAGTTGGAAAGGATCTTAGAAGTCATTTAGTCCAACCATCCGATTTTACAGGTGAGAAAACTGAGGACCACTGAGGTGAGGTTACTTGCCCAAATCACACAGGTAAGGGGCACAAACCAGGATTCAAGCCCAGGTCATCTGATTCTACTCCCAGCACTTTTTTCTCCTATACCACAACGCCTCTATGGTATTTGGACTAGCCTGAAAGTTCTTTTCCAGTCTTATTTTATCACCTAAATTATTACAATAGCATCCTAACTGGTCTGTCTAACTCATGTTTTACCCCTACTGGGATTCATCCTTCATATAGATGCCAAAGTGATTTTCCTAAAGTACAGGTCTGCTCATATCACTCCTCTGCTCAATAAATTACAATGACTCATTATTCCCTCTAGGATCAAATACATCCTGCTCTTTCACCTTTCACAACCTGGCTCCAGCCTACCTTTCCAGCTTTGTTATCCATCACTTCCCTTCACATACTCCATGATCTAGATTATCTGTACTTCTTGCTCTTCCTCACCCACTCCACTTTCCATTCTGCCTTTTACTGGCTGTTCCTCTTACATGAAATGGAGTCCTTCCTCAGATCCACTTCTTAGTAACCCTTTGAATTAGAATTTCCTTCAAAGCTTGGTTCAGAGTGTCTCCTACATGAGGCTTTTCTAGATCCCTCCAGTTGCTAATTCTTTTCCCTTTAAAACTATCTTGTATTTCTGTGTAAGGAATGGGGGGAATGCAATTATCCTTCCCCACGTCAGTTGAAGCAGTCAGAAGATTTTGTCACAGATAATGAGGTTTTAATATGATAACAAGGTCTTAAACTAACTGTAAAATTACAGCCTTGTCTTTACGAGAGACAAAGAAATCTCGAGGGAATTAGAAGGGAATGCCATAATGGGCTAAGAAACAAATTAGCCACAGCTCTTGGACCTGAAATAGTTAAGTTTTATAGGGTATGAGAGAATGAAGGCTTGGGAGCCCTTTGGGGAGGAGAGGGAGAAAGAGAACAGGATTTCTATCTCATCCCCAATTTGGGGTATGGCATCTAGAAGCAAGTTACCTAGAGGAAGATGGCCTTCAAGGCAATGCAAGACTTCTTCACTTCAGAAGAGTTCAAGGTACAATGGAAATGGAATGAATGGAGTAAAGACATGCCCCAGAAAGACAGAAAAGCACCAATTCAAGGGAGGAGCAACTTAGAGAAGTGAGACCTCTTGAAGCACAGAAAAGAGTCACTGGAGAAGAAAGACCTGGGGACTCAGCTAAGCAGCCTGTCCAGTAAAAACCACTGCACATAAGGAAATCTACATGAGGACTTGGCAAAGAGAGAAAGCGTTTCAGGCCCTCGTGAGCTGTCTCTGCCGTACTTGTATCCTCTCTTGTGTGTCTCATTACTATTCTCCTAGTTTGAGTCCACACTTCCCACAGATGCTGCATGTTTCTCCGAGAGAGTGTGACCTAGGATTCTAGGGGGAGGACAGGGATTGCTTTGCAGATACTGTTTTTATTATATCATCTTAGTAAATACCTTTGCCAAGAGCTAATTGTATCTACTGGCTCATTGTTAATGGTAAGCACACTGGTAGGGGGCTCATAAGCTATGTGTAATGTTAGTAGTAAGGCCCATAAGGTTTCCCTTAAAATCTGAGACTACAGTTGCTTTTTGGGGACCCAATTCGTGAGAACAAACATAATTTGGGGAAGTAGCCCAGAGGAGGTACCACAAATGTATTTCTGTGGACATATTTACATATGTGCATGTCTCCTCTATTAGAATGTAAACTCCAGAAGGACGTGAACTGTACCTTTTGTCTTTTTGTCCTCAGTGCCTAGTACATAGTAGGTGCTTAATAAATACTTGTCAGTTGCTTGCTGGGCCATTAGAGGGAGTGCCCACACTGATGTAATAGTAGACTTGAGGAGCTTTGACCAAATCAACAACACTAAGGTCCTCCTTGCTCTGATACTCTGCTTCTATGTGGAAGGTCTTATCCAGTTCTAAAGTCTACATAGCCATGATTTTGTACCTTTCCATCATTCTGAATGTCTCTGATCCTAACAGCCCAGGGGTGTCAGCTGTGGTCATGAATCCAAATGAGAACAGCAGGGCTGGAACTTATCCATTGGAGGTGTGAGTCTCCTAGAATTCTTCCTGATTGGATTTGTTTTCAAAGAAAAAAATAAGCATACAGACAAAGAACTAGGCAAGGAAGGGGAGTGTAGGAATGCATCTTAGGCCAGATGCCTTAGCTCCCTGGTGCATTTGCCCTTGTAACCACAGTGCTGGGCTCTAACAGGGACCAGAGCACAATGGAAGAATTTAGTTCTGGGGAAAGTAGATACTGGGGTTAGGGCCAGGGAATGAAAAGCAAACAGAATCCCATTTTTCCTTTCTAGCACCCTTTCCCTCTCCAGCCCTGAAGGTTAAATGAAGATTTCCTCAGCAGAGAGGAGATCCAGCTGACTGACCACTGCTGCTGGCTGTCTTCTTGTGGCAACCAAGTGATTAAAAAATCCTTCGACTTCATCTAGGGTTCATAGAATTGCTTCATTAAGGAGACATCAGGCAGTTGACACAGTATGGTAGATTAGAAAAGGTGCTGGACCCAGAGCCAGAGGACTTGGGTTCAGATTCTGTTGCTGACACTTAATACTGTTTAAACCCAGACAAGTCACTTCCTGCCTCTGAGCCTCAGTTTCCCCATCTGTTAAATTCGGGAGAAGAGTTGAACTAGATCAGGGGTCAGCAAACTATGTCCTCAGCAGCCACCTGCTTCCATGCTCTCAGGAGCTAAGAATGGTTTATAGATTTTTAAATCAAGTTTTATTGTATTTTAAAATGTAAAAAAAAACCATTCTTAAGTAGAGGGACATACAAAAACAGGAAGTGGGGCAGATTTGGCCTTCACACAAGGTCCTTTCTAGGATTCAAATTCTTCAGTACATTCTGTTGGTAAAGGTCCCTTTCAGCTTTAATATTCTGGGTTCTAAGGTCTCCTGGTTCAAAAGTTATTGTTGTTTTCTCAAGCTCTGGCTTTCTATGTACTGAGGTTCCTTCTGGCTCTGACCTTTCACGTAATAAAGTCCCTTCTAGTTCCAACAATCTGTGTTCTAAGGTCTGCTCCGACTCTGACACTCTGTGTCCTAAGATCATTTTGAGATCTCCAAAGTCAGCTAATTCTGTGACTCATGAAGGAAAGGTCTCAACTTTGGAACCATTGCCCTGGGGCTATTCTAGCCAGAGCAAACATATGGCCTGCTATGTGGCCCCTAGCTGGCTCCAGGCCATGTTTCACATACCCTAGCCATCTCTGTACTAACCATTCTGCTGCCAGGAACATAACCCTCATTTTGGCCTCCTGGTCTGAGAATAGTAATCAGATCAGTGCTGCCACTGCTTCTGGAAAGCGTAACTCAATCAACTCCCCCATTTACTCCCAAACTAAAGCACCCTTCCCTGACTACCACTGTCTTACAGGTGGTATCTCCCCCTACTAGAATGCAAGTTCCTTGATGACAGGAACTGTCAATTTTGTATGTGTATTCCCAGTCTCTTGCATAGAGGTCTTCACAGTGCTTTTTATTCATTTATTCATGCATCCAAATGACAAAAGTATTCTGCTTTACCTTCTCAGCTTCACCGGCACCTCTGACTGTGCCCTTCTGCGATCTTGCCAAACTGAACCTTCCACCCATCCCCTAAACATTTTGTGCCTCCATTTCATTTGATACACAAAGGCAGCCTCACATAATGGCCACAATGCTGGGCATGGAGTCAAGAAGAAAGACTCAGGTAAAGTTCAAATCTGCCACTGGCTCTGTGACCCTGGGCAAGTCACTTAATTTCTCTGTGCCTCAAGCAATCCCCTAGAATTTGTCTAGGAAGTGGCCAGACTGACAAAACCAGAGCAAGAAGAACTAAAATTCAGACTCATGACCTCTGACTTCAAATCCAGAATGCTTTCCACAATACTACATGGTCCGTCATAATTCATCTTTGTGTCGCACCCTATTTGGTGCTACTCCCTTTTGCATTGATAGCTCCTCGTTACTAGAAGTCCTTTTTCACCTTTTGAGGAGGGAAGGAAGGAAGAGAAAGAAAGGAAAGAGAGAGAGAGAGAGAGAGAGAGAGAGAGAGAGAGAGAGAGAGAGAGAGAGAGAGAGAGAGAAACAGAGCAAGAGAAAGAAAAAGAAAGCAAGAAAGAGAGAGAGGAAAAGAATGCAAGGAAGGAAGGAAGGAAGGAAAGAAGGAAGGAAGGAAGCAAGGAAGCAAGGAAGGAAGCTTTCCCTTCTTCCCAAAGTAATTCCATCTCTGGGGCTTTGCTCAAGCTTAATCCTCTACTCCAGAATTGAAATCTTCCACCACTGGTTTGAACTCAGCTCGCTTATGGAACAACTACTATTTTTTGCATTGGCCCAATGGGTATGCCTGATGTTCTCAGCCAATCAACGTTGTTTTCTTTCTTGAACCAAAGAGACTGACACTTCATATCGAGAGATTCATTATGACAGAGGTTCTTAAACTGGGGTCCATGAACACACATGCTCTCTATAGATAGATAGATATATACACATATACATAGTTATAGGTATAGTTATATATGTATATATCTGTTATATATATCAAACAACTCTATTTATATATAGTTTTCTCAGTTATAATTTTATCTGGATGTTTCACTGTCCAATGCCTTTGTTCCTCTCCACTCGTATGTGTGTATAAATATACATATATAAAGTTTTATGTCTATATATAAGGTTTCATATGTGTATAATCATATTTCAATATAATTGCTTTCCTTTGTAGTCCTATATATTTTATCTTATGCATTTGAAAATCTTATTCTGAGAAGGAGTCCATATGTTTTACTAGATTACCAAAAGGGTCCATGACACAAAGGTTAAGAACTACTCTGATAAAGAGATCATAGGGTGTAGACCATCTTGTTTACATATCTTAAACTTTATCAAGTCTATTCACTGATTGGACGATTAATTGGGTTGAGGGAGGAACTTTGGGAAGAAGAGAGTTCTTTTTTTTTAATTTTTTTCCACCCTACCCCAGTGCCCAGCAGAGTTTATTGCTTGTAGCAGCTACTTGAGAAATGCTTTTCAAATGATGCCGGATGAATGCCCTGGGCAGCTACTTGGTTTTGTGTGGAGATGCACACCTGCTTGGGCAAAGAGAGCTTCAGAAAATTTCCAGGGCTTCTTTTCTACCATATATCTGACGCTGAACAATAGATCAAAATTGCCAATGTGACCAAAACTAGGCTTTGTAATTGGTAATGCTTTTTCTCATTTATAATGGTACCTTGATATTTTACTGTCCCAATGTTTCTGTGCCTCTGCCCTCTTGACTCCGAGGCCCTCTTTTTCTCTTCATATCACTTATAGGTGAGGAGTGTAGGGAATTAACTTTTTAAAGAAACATCCATGGTCTTTGGTTCCTGTGATCCCACAAAGCACTTTGTTCCTGCAAAGTGGCCTCCATGCACCAGGAATGGGAATAGAGAGCAAGCTCAGCAGGCACAATTGAAGCAGAATAGACTAGACTACATCTCACCTAGCGGCATGATCATCGTGTGCTCCCTACACGGCTCTGCACTATGTGTGTGTGGACTCTATAACCACATGAGGAAAGAGACAGAAAGGTAGGACAGTAGAAAGAGCACAGGAAACCTGGGTTCAAACCCTGCCTTTGTCAGCCTCAGTTTCCTCGACTATAAAATAAAGGGCTGGCACTTGATAGCTTCTAAGGCCCTTTCAACTCTAAATTCATGATCTTGTAATGCCATGATACAGGCACCAAAATGCTCACCATATACCAGCTACTCAAAGGGAAGGCACCCACAGCACAGGGCTAGGCACACAGTGGAGACTTAATAAGTATGTGTTTAATTGAATTCAGCTTGGTGACAGAAAGCCCTAGATTTGGAACTTGGTATTCTGGGTTCAGATTCTGACTCTACTGGTTGTTCAGTCATTTTCAGTCAGGTACAACTCCTCATGGCCCCATCTGGGGTTTTCTTGGCAAAGATACTGGAATGGTTTGCCATTTTACCTACTAGCTATGTTTGGAGCAAGTTGGCCTCTTGGGCCCTCAGTCTGCTCCTATTAAAAAAAAAGGTACTGGATTAAGTCAGGGGTTCTTAACCTGGGGTCCATGGAGCGCTCGTCCATGGATAAATTTAAGAGGGTCTGTGAACTTGGATGGGAAAAAGTTACATCTTTATTTTTACTATTGCCTAACCAAAATTACACATTTCCTTCAATTATTTAAAAATATCATTATCCTGAGAAGGGGTCCACAGGCTTCATGAGCCTGCCCAAGGGGTCAGTCCATGCCACAAAATGGTTAAGAACCCCATAGACTATACAATCTCTAAGGGCTCTACCCGGCCTGAATCCTATGTATTGAAGTCAACTAGTTCAGACCAATTTGAAGCCTAATGGTCCATAACAGTAAATAGCCCTGGTGATAGTTCAGAGTCTTCATGAATATCTTTGCTAAGTAAATGAAGCAAGCCTTCCCAGGTCAGGGTCACGTTTATAAGTTTCTAGTATACTCCCGGCTTTTCCAGTAAATAGCTGCTGTGACTTTGTGCGAATCATTTCATCCCTTTGGGCACCAAACAATAACCATTTCACAATCCTCCTTGTAAAATAAAGAGTTTGGACCAAATGACTGTTAAGGTCCTTTACAACTGTAGTTGCATGCTAGGATTCTGTGATCCCTATCAGAACACCACAAAGGACAATATTAACTCGTTAGAGCATGTAAAGACTTACAGAGAACTTTTCTCCCAATAATCCTACAAGTATAATGACTTTTATTTTATAGGTTAGGAAAGTGAGGATGGGGAGACTCTAAGTGACTCTCTCTAGTCCCATGGCTAGAATGTGTTAGAGCTAGAATATCATCTCTCTCTTTTGGGGATCCCCAAACTACTCTCAAACCTTTTCTAAGCACCCCCATTGAGCCCTCAGTTTGCTCATTTATAAAATGTGGACATTTTAAGGCACCTACTTCATAGTACTGTCACGAGGCTATGAAATAATATCCGTAAAGAGCTTTGCATCCTTATGCTGCTTCATAAATGGGAGTTGCTATTATTCAATTAGTAATAATGCTATCTCTTTTTCCATTTCTGCATCTTTGCTATGAGCACCTCATCATAGCCATCCTTCATGTATCTTCTGGGCAACATTTAACAGATTCCATTCAGGAAATAAAGTAATCAGGTCAGTCTCAGATAAGTCTCATTGCTGTGTTTCTTTCCTTCTACTTTCCTGGTCTCTTGGGTGTCTTGGGTTAGTGCATTTCTTCCCAAATGTTTTTTTTTTTACCAGCATTAATAGACTTGGCTCCCGTGTACTAGAGAAGCCAAACCCTCCTTCATGCCAGACCTGAGATCTTGTATAAACGAGTTCTTTTCCAGCCTTTCTTTTCTAAATGCAGGGTCCAAATTTCACATCTATTCCTGGTACTTTTGAGACAGGTGATCTCAGTGTCTCCGTGCTGAGAGAGACGTTAGAGATTTTCAGGTTCCAACTCCTCATTTTGCAGATGAAGAATACTATCTACAAGTAAGTCCATTTATTCTTCCTGAGATAGTTTCCTCATCTATAAAATGGGAATAATTATATTTCAACTGTTAACTGCAAGATTATCATTTGCAGATTGGGAAACTGACTTGAATTAAGTGGTCAGGGAAGGCTTCATTAAGGGAGAGATACTTGAGCTGATCCTCAAAGATTTTAGAAAAATTGGGACAGAGAGGGGAGTAGTATTCAAGAAGAAATGGCATAAGCAAATTTCCAGAGGCAGCAAATCCCAACATGTCTTTAAAGGACACGAGGACATGCATCTGTCTGGAGTGAAGGATCTGTGGGAGATAAGCTTGGAAGGGTAGGTGGGGAACAGATTGTGGAGGGCCTTGAATTTTAGGTTAAAGACTTTGGATCGAATTTAAATCCTTCTCTCTTCCAAACAGTCTTTTCTAAGTCTAGGAGTCAACTGCCTCACTAACCACATTCATCTTTTCTTTCCAGTGATGTGGCTTACCTATATTGTCCTCTCAGCCTTACTTGGATAGGGAGGCATGCTAACTTGTCTACCTCCTCCTCTATTTTTTGTGCATGGAGAAAGCTAATGAGAATTTTTTTTTCTTCTGGACTGCCAATAACTCCTTGCCCCCATCCTTAGCTTCAGCCCTACCACTTAATAATCATCCCTTTAGAAATGGTTGCCTTTTAAGCTATAATTCATGAAGCCATAGCTTTGACCAGCAGCGGGCATTTGCCAAAGTCTGCTGCCAAGGGGATGACAAGGATGTGTTTAAAGTCATTGTTTTCCCTTCTCCCTAATGACAAATGTCATCTGCAAGGTTAACGATTGCTCCCTTTTGCCTTTCAAACATTCTATTTCTGCCTCCTAAGTGGATGGCATCCAATCTGCTTGTTCCCCATATCCATTAGTGGCTCCTGAGGAATTAGGGTTGCTGAGAGGTTTGAAATTGTCCTGCAGGGGTCTGCAGCAGAGACTGCTCGAGTGTTCAGAGAAGTTGGCAGCTCGTCTATAAAATGTCCTGTGGCCTAAGGAGGGGCGGAGAGTCAAGACTGGACAAAAAACACCCATCAGTGATTATTTGTTCATTGATCCATTACTGAGAGAACATGCCAGGGTGACTTAAGAGCACACTCAACCTTTGCAAGTGAGTGGTTAGGCAGGGCCAGACCAAAATAGTCAGACAGACCCTTAGAGCGCCTCCTGAGCCCATAAACCCTGATTAATCACGGCATGGTCCCAGGAATCCCAGAGCCACAGGGTTTAGAGCTGGGAAGGAACCTTAGAGGTTCTACTAGTTCAGCCCCTCACTTGACCAAAGAGGAGATGGAGGCTTAGCTCAGCACAGTGATGAGTCTTGCCCAAAGTTGGCTTCAAATCCCATAACTTCTCTGCTTAGGATCATAGATTTAGATCTGGAAGGGACCTCAGAATACATTTAGTTCAAGTTTTTCGTGTTACCAATGGGAAAAATGAAGCCCACTGAGGTTAAGTGGATTGCTGAAGTCACACAGGTAGCGAGCATCACTGATTCTGAAAAAAATGAAAAAGGGGAAGGGGGAGTGTGGTATTAATCAGAAATCTGACCAAAAGAGTTGCAAGACAATAAAATATAAAAGCTTAGAGAGTTGAAAATGATTTTCATCATGCCCTAGGGGACAGGGAAGAGGAGGTAGAATTACAGGTAGAAGAGCTAGAGAGAATATCAAAAGCCATTTGGTCCACTTTCCTTCCAGTGCAGGAATGCTCTCTACAGTATCTGTGATGGGCACAGATGGAGCAGCGGAGAGACTACAAGACCCGCAGTCAAGAAGACCTACGTTTTCTCCCCTCCCGCTGGAAAAAAGAAAAGAAAAACAAAACTGTGGTAATAAATGTGCATGATCAAGCAAAACAAATGCCCATATTGGTCATGCCCCCCAAAATACATGCCTTATTCTGTACCCTGAGTCTATCACTCCTCTGTCAGGAGGTAGGCAACATGTTTCATGATCAGTCCTCTCAAATCATGAAGAATAAGTTGTTGCCTTGATCAGAATTCTCAAGTCTTGCAAAACTTATTTGTCTTTGTATAAATTATTCTCTTGGTTCCACTCACTTTACTCTATATAAGTTTACACAAGTCTTACCAAGTTTCTCTGGGACGTTTTTTTTTTTTTTTGCAAGGCAGTTGGGGGTAAGTGACTTGCCCAGGGCCACACAGCTAGTCAGATTTGAACTCAGGCCCTCCTGACTCCAGGGCCGGTGCTCTATTCACTGCGCCACCTAGCTGCCCCTTGAAACCCTTTTATCATATCCTATAGTACAGTAGTATCTCATATCATTCATACACCATAACTTGTTCAGCCATTTCCCAACTGACAGACACTCTCTTAGTTTCTAGTTCCTTACGACCACACACACAGACACACACAATAACAATTTTTGTACATATGGCTCCATTTCCCTTTCTTTGATCTCTTTGGGGCCTTGTATCAATTTAGTTGCTGTTGTTGTTATTGCTTTTTTTTTTAAACAACATAGATGGAAGCAGGGGCAGGTAAGAGAAGATTAATCCAAAAGCGTGGCACGATCCTACAAGAATAATGACAAGAGTCTGAAAGCTCAGAACGAGCTGAGGGTGATAAGGAAAGGTGAGGACAATGAGATTTAGTCATTTCAATCTTGCCCAACTCTTCATGACCCCATTTGGGGTCTTCTTGGCAAAGACATTGGAGTGGTTTGCCATTTCCTTCTCGAGCACATTTTACAGATGAGGAAACTGCAGCAGAGTTAAGTGATTTGCCCAGGGTCACACAGCTAGTGTCAGGTCTTCCTAACTCCAGGTCCAGCACTCCCACTGTGCCACCTAGCTGCCCCAAGAACAATAATAAGAGGTTTTAAAGCTGTCCTGGGGAAAAGAAGAAGGTCAAAGCAGGGATGGGACCATGGATCAGAGAGGATGGGACAATGATGAATGACAGAGAGAAGGCAGAGCTGCTTGACTCTTATTTTGCATCAGTCTTCTCTGTCAAGGAGAATAATCTTTGGACTGGAAAGGACAGAACCAAAAAGGATTAGGGAGTTAATACCCAAGACAAGGAAGGAGATGGTGAGGGAGCTTAGCTGCCCTTGATGAATTCAGTTCACCTGACCCGGACAATCACATCTTCAGTTACTGAATGAATTAGCAACTGTGATGACTAAACCACTGTCAGAGCTACATGAAAGATTGTGGGCCAGGTGCCATGCAAAGAGAAGGGCAAATAGCCTGATTTTCTAAGAAGGTAAGAGACTGGAATCTACAAACCATACACAGTCCAGTGAACTTAATTTGAATTCCTGCCAAAATTACAGAATGGATTATTAAAGAGATAGTTAATGGGGAGCCAAGTTCGTGGAGTAAAGGGAGCATTCTGGCTGAATCCTCCCAATCTTTCCCTTCAAACAACTTTAAAATAATGCACAGAGTCAAATTCTGGAGCAACATAACCAACAAAGGTTAGTTTTCCAGCCCAAGACAACAGCATAGTGGCAATACCAGCTGGGCTTTGGAGGCTACTGGGGCAATGGCAGCAGCAGTTCCAGGAGCTCTCATCAATCAGAGATGCTAAAGGGACTGGGCAAATGGTCAGAAAGAGATTACAGGGGACCGCTACGTGGACACTGGGTGCAAGACTGAGTGCCATTTGGCAGCTCCATTGCCCATTACTCAGTTTCAGGTTGCAATTCCAGGGGAGAGAGACACACCAATGCTAGAGCTTTGTAGTTGCAAGCCAGCGGCAATCCTTTACGGATACAGACCAGAATACAGACCAGGAGAGCAGTGACCACATTCTTCCCTGATCACACCACCTTGGAAGCAGTGAATATTTATACACCCCCAGAACTAGCTGTGAAAATAGCAGGGCAAAAAAAGCCTGAAGTTTGGGACAGTGATTCCCCTTCACCACACACCCATCCCCCAGGGAAGCAGAGCCCAACTGTAACATGAAATTCAAAGTAAAGAAATAGTCTGGGAAAGTTAACAAACAACAACAACAAAAAGATAAACATAAAAACATAAAAAGCTACTATGATGACAGGGAAGCCCAAGACATAAACTCAGAAGGAAAAAAATGACATTAAAACTTCTACAAGCAAAAAGCATCAAATAAAATGCAGATTGGACACAAACCCAACAAGATTTCCCAAAAGAGCTAAAGAAGGAGATTTTTTTTAAAAAAGAAAAAAAGTTAAAAATCATGAGAGCAGCAGAGGAAAAATTAGAAAAAGAAATTAAAGGGCTACAAGAAAAAATTGTTGAAGAAAATAATTCAATTAAAAACAAGATTAGTCAAATGGTAAAAGAAGAGGTGAACAGGAAAAAGAAATCATAAGAGACTTATTAAGGTTGAACTGTTTATGTTCTGTATGGAAAGATGATATTTGTAACTCATGAGTCCTTTGTCAGTTTTAGAGTAGTTGAAGGGAAAAAATGATAGATAGATAGATAGATAGATAGATAGATAGATAGATAGATAGATAGAGGGCACAGGGTGAGTTGAAGATGAATGGGTGATATCTGGAGAATAAAATTAAAAGATGAGAGAATTATACAGAGAGAAGGAGAAAGGGAGAGGCAGAATGGTGTAAATTATCTCACATAAAACAGACAAGAAAAGGGGAAACAGCAGGAGGTAAGAGGGAATGAGTGAATCCTATTTTCATCTGATTTGTCTTTAAGAGAGAATAGCATACACACTCAATTGGGTATAGAAATCTATCTTACCCTACAGGAAAATGGGGGGAGGGGAAGGGGACAAGAGAACAGGAGGATGATAGAGTGGAGAGCAGATTGGGGGAGGGTGTAATCAGAAGCAAATACTTCTGAAGAGGGACAGGGTCAAAAGAGAGAATAGATTAAATGGGGGGGCAGGATAGGATTAAAGGAAATATACTTAGTTTTTCATAACATGACTACCATGGAAGTCGTTTGCATGACTACACATGTATAACCCCTAACAAGTTGCTTGCCTTCTCAATGAGGGTGGGTGGGGAGGGAGGAAGGGAGAAAATCTGGAACCCAAAGTTTTAAAAACAAAAGTTAAAAAAATATTGTTATCACATGCAACTGGGAAATAAGATATACAGGAAATGGGGTATAGAAATCTATCCTGCCCTACAGGAAAAATTGAAGGGGAAGGGGATAAGAGAAGGGAGGGAGAGATAGAAGGGAAGGCAGATTAGGAGAAGGGGTATTCAGAATGAATGCTATTTTGGAGTGGGGGGAGGGACAAGATGAGGAGAAAATTTGGAACTCAAAATCCTGTGGAAGTGAATGTTGAAAACTAAAAATTAATTAATTAATTTAAAATAAATAAATAAAAGAAAGAGGAAAAATAAAAAAAGAAAATAATTCCATTAAAAACAAGATTAGTCAAATGGTAAAAGATATACAAAACCTCACTGAAGAAAATAACTCCTTAAAAAGAATTGGCAAAATAGGAAAAGAGATACACTGAAGAAAATAATTCCTTAAAAATTAGAATTGGGCAAGTGGAAGCTCATGAAACTCTACAAGACATCAAGAAACAGTAAAACAAGTCAAAAGAATGAAAAAAAATTAGAAGAAAATATGAACTATACCATCAGAAAAACAACTGACCTGAAAAATATATCAAGGAAAGATAATTTAAGAATTCTTGGACTACTCAAAAGCCATGATAAAAAAAAAAGCCAAGGCATCAGATTTCAAGAAATTATAATGGAAAAACTACCCAGATATCTTCAAACCAGAAGGCTAAATAGAAACTGAAAGGATCCACCAATCACCTCCTAAAGAAATCCTAAAATGAAAACTTCCAGGAAAACTATAGCCAAATTCCAGAGCTCCCAGGTCAAAGTGAAAATACTTCGAGTAGTCAGAAAGAGCCCTTCAAATATCATGAAGCTACAGTCATTATCATACAGATTTAGCAGCTACCATCATAAAGGACCAGAAGGCTTGCATTAGGACATTCCAGAAGATAAAGGAACTAGGATTACAACCAAAAATAACCTACCCAGCAAAAAAGAGCATGATCCTTCAGTAGAAAAATGGATGTTTAATGAAATAGAGGATTTTCAAGCATTCCTGATTGAAAAGACCAGAGCTAAATAGAAAAAATGACTTTCAAATACAAGACTCAAGATAAGCATAAAAAGGTAAACATGAAAAAGAAAACATAAAGGACTTAATAATGTTAAACTGTTTATATTCCTATATGAGAAGATATGTGCAATTCCTAAGATCTTAATTATTCTTAGGGCAGTTAGAAGGAATCTACATTAAAAAAAGAATGGAAGGGTGAGAAAGAAGGAGTCATTGGGGAAAGGGGGAAGAGAAAAGAAGAACAAGGAAAATTATCTTGCATAAAAAAAGCACACAAAGAAGAGTTTTTTAGAGTTGCAGGGAAAATGGGAGGGAGCAGACAATGCTTGAACCTCATTCTCATCTGAATTGGTTCAAAAAGCAGGAAATATATATATATATATATATATATATATATATATATATATATACACATATACATATACATATACATATACATATACATATACATATACATATACACACACACTCAGCTATGTATAGAAATCTATCACATCCAACAGGAAAGGAGGGGACGGGGTTAAGAGAAAGAGTGGATGATGACAAGAGAAAGGCCTAATTAAATCAGGCAACAGGCAAAAGCAAAACAGACTTTTGAGGAGGACAGTATAAAAAAAGAGAGAAAGAGAAGGGTAAACAGAAGAAAATAGAACAGAGAGAAAAATTTATTTTCTTTTTTTTTTGCCACATGGCTAATATGGAAATATGTTTTGCATGACTTCACATGTATAATGGGTATCATATTGCTTGCCTTCTCAATGTGTGGGGGAAGGGCTGGAGGGAGAGAGAGGATTTGGAACTCAAAGAAAATGAATGTTACCAAAAAAGAGAGACAGAGACAGAGAGAGAAAGAGAGAGAGAGATGACTAATGAGCATCTAGGAAAGGAAAGATCCCTCTGAACCCTTTGAACAAAGATTAGTATGGTTTCATCCAGAACAGATCTTGCCAGGCTAACCATATTGTGGTTTTTTTTTGACAAAAATAGCAAATACATTTTTAGCAAAATGCTTAATAATTTATCTCATGATATCTTTATTAAAAAGATGGAGAGATATGAGCTAGATGATAAACAGTTAAATGAATTTGGAATTGGTTAAATGAGTCAAAACTACCTTGTTAAATTATATACATAAGATAGATACACATACACATATATTTAAGATATCTCTAAAAAGCAAACTATGTAACAGAACTTCATGTTTCTTATGTAATCCTCTTTTTCTTTGATAATTAAGTTCTCAATAATAAATTTTTAAAATGTAAAGAGAACAGTCATTAATAGCTCAAAGTGAACATGGGAAGAGGTCTCCAGGGAAGTAGCCAAGGGATCAGCACTAGACTCTATGCTGTTTTACTTTTTTATCTATGACTTTCAATCAAGGATGGCAGAATCCTTATCAAACTTTTAGAGGATACAAAACTAGCAGGAATAGCTAACACATTAGATGATGCCATTGAAATCCAAAAAGATCTTAATATAAGCTTGCACAGTGATCTAAATTTAATAAGAAATGTGAAAGGTATAAATGAAAAGTCATACTTGTGTGTAAGAAATCAATGTCACAAGTACAAGATGGTTGAGGCACCATTAGATAGGAGGTTGAAAAGGTTTGAGGGGTTTAGTGAACTGCAAGCTTAGTCTGAGGCAAATGCAGGGGAAAAGTAACCAAAAAAAGCAAATGTGATCTTTGGCTGCCCTGAGAAAGGCATTGCTTTCAGGACTAAGGAGGGGAGAGTTCCACTGAGCCCTGTCCTGATCATTATCTGCACTATTGTGTTCATTTCTAGATGCCATAGTTTTAAAAGGACACTGATAAACTGGAGAGTATGAAAAAGGGAACAAAAATAATAGTCAAACGCATGCTATATGATAACTGTCTGAAGGAAACAGGGTGTGTAGCCTACAGTAGGTTCAGAGGGAATTGGGTGATTGTTTTAAGATACTCAATAAGCCATCACGTGAAAGAGGGATTCAGCTTCCTCTGCTTGGCCCCAAAGGATTAAAATAGTGGGTAGAAGTTACAAAGAGGAAAATTTAAGTTTGAAGTAAGAAAAAATTTCCTAACAATTAGAGCTAACCAAACATAAAATGGGCTCCCTCTGGAGATGGAGGATACCCCACTCGGAAAAAAATGGAAGCCTTCAAGCTGTGGCTGGTTGTGCCACAGGAAATCTTTTACTGGTATGAGTTGTTGGGGTACTCACCGAGATCCTTTCCCACTCCAAAAGCATGTAATTCTTTTTTTTTTTTTGGCTAGGTAATGGGGTTAAGTGACTTGCCCAGGGTCACACAACTACTAAGTGTTATGTGTTTGAATTCAGTCCTCCTGAATCCAAGGCCAATGCTCTATCCACTGTACCACCTAGCTGCCCCAAAATCATGTAATTCTGATGGTCATGATAAAGGGTCACCACCTAACAAGACAATCACTTAAGGACCTTCAAGACATTACTTAGTCCAACTCCATTTTACAGTGAAGGAAAAGGACACCCATAGTTCGCTCACCCAAGATTACATGGAAAACTTACAGTGAAAGTGGAACTGGAATCCAAGTGTCCTCCCAGATTTTTCCCCTATACCACGGTGACTGCAGTGGGGGAGTGGGAGAGAGAAGAGAGACAGACAGACAGACAGAGACAGAGACAGACAGCGGCAGAGAGATGAAATGAGTGTGGATGCAGGAAGCTTTGGATTAGGCAGAATTCAATTCAATTCTCTGCTGCAGAACACTTTGAAAACCCACAATCAGTCATTCCGAAAGCAAGCATATTTCAGCAAGAAGCCATCCCCCGTGGGGAATCTGGGGAAGTCAATATATAGCTGCAATGGGAAACAGCAGAAAATTCAGCTGTTAAATAAACCAAACTAAAGGCAAAGGTATTAAAGATTATTCGGGTCCCACTGAGCCCTGTCCTAGTGTGTGTATTTTAGCTGGGCAGAAGACCAGCTTATATTCCCTGGAAGAAGCAGTTGGGGAAGAGTGAGTGAATTCCTGCGTAAGACAAGGGGTCCTGAGACTTTCTTTGATGTCACAATCTGAAGGGGGAAGAGAGTCTCCGATAGGCTGTTTCTAATTAGAAATTTCCATCCTTTCCCCCTCACTTTTGGGGGTATTTAGTTTTCCTTTTCATTGAGAATTCAACAATCATCAATATTTCAAGACACAAAGATGAAGGAAAAGAACTGTACGAGAAACTAACATGTCATTTATAGTACAGTTTGAGATCTGACACTTCTTTGGTTCCCTTCATTTCCCCTCATTTTGCTTAGGATCCATGTTAGTTGATAGCTGAGAGTAAAATATCTGGGCAAGTAGAAATAGCACTTGACAAGTGTCAGAAGAACGCAGTTCATTTCTAGCTCTGCCAGTTGCTAGCTGTGTGACTCTAGGTACATCACTTCAGTTCTGTGAGCCTCAGTCTGGGCTAGCTGGTAGGGAAGGGCCTTTCTGCTTTAGGATTCTCTGGATATTTGAAAGTCTGCCTTGCCCTGGCCCACGATTCTTAGGAAGGTCTCAGAAAGATAAAAATGCTTTTTAAGACTTGCCTGCTTTGGTTTGTTTATGTTAATTCTGGGAACAAGAAACCCTTAGAAAGAGTCAAGTCAGAATAGGTTTAAGTATGGATGGATCCACCTGGTGGATTTCTGGAACCTGGAGAAAGGTGACTACTGGAGATGAGTACATGACTGAGTATGAACAGAATACACTGTTTCTGCCTCAGGATCTGAGAAGATAAAGAACGTTAGCATGATATGAATCATGGAGACTTACTTTCTCCTTCTTTGTTTTTCTTCTCTATCACATGACATTTCTTCCTCATCATTCCCCTGCCCAATCCTTCCCCCCCCCAATCTGTACAACAAACACCATTAATGTCTGAATCTTTTTATCCATCTCAAGATAAGCTTTCATTTAGAGCCTAATCAGGCTTTCCTTTGTTGGGTCCTGGGCATGACAGAGCCAGTTCTGCCCACATCCCTATTCCTAGTCTAGAGAACCCACCCCCTCGATGATTAGAATGTCTTTGATGGGAGAATTCCATCTCTGAAAGGACTCCATATCAACTCAGAGCTTTTCTCCTTGGCTCCCCTGGCATTTACTCCTCAACACACACCCATGAAACCCAGCAAACTTGCAGATGGTACAGGGGATCTTTAAAAAAAAAGAAAATGTTAGAGCTGAAAGAGACCTTAAAATGTTGAATCTCAGAGCTGAAGAATCATCAAGGCAAAGAACAGAAGATTTCAGAGATGAAAGGAACTTCACAGTATACAGTGACTGAGCTGGGAGTGTGAGGGAACCTTAGAATATAGAATGTAAGCTTTAATACATCCAGTATCATTGAGATTTTAATCCCCAATACCCTGGTCAGTTGTCTTGCATACACTTCAGTACTGAAATGAATCTATGATCTCAGAGATGTAGCTATTTCGTCCATCAGTACATATCTCTACCGTTCATACTTTCTCATTCAGAGTGATTCTCATCCCACATTCTCTCTAGATCAGACCTGCACAACTTGGCAGTAGGTAGGGACCAAAATTAAAATAGGCTAAACTTCTTCAGGCTGCAGATAAGTTAGACTAGAGACAGACTGATGATGGTTGGTTGCTGCAGGTCATGTGACAAATAGGACAGTGTGCAGTGACAACTCTACATTTTTCTCAGGCCACCCAAAATTCTTTGGTGGGCCGCAAGTGGATCTCGGGCTGTATGTTGTGCAGGCCCACTACAGATCCTTCCCAGAAGACCTACCCAATGTCGTGAAGGTCTTTCTCTAAGTGTTTTGTTTTTTTTCTTCTTTTTATATTACCTCAGTGTCAATTCTGCCCCACTGGAAAAAGGGTCAAAGAAGATAAACAGTTCCCAAAAGAATTGTAAACTACAAACAACCATTTGAAAGAATGTTCTAAACCTCACCTGATATGAGAAATGAAGTAAAAAAAACCTCAAGTTTTATCTTACACCCAAATTAGCAAAGACAAAAGATGGGAAGTCATTGTTGGAGGGATTGTGGAAAGGGCACATTAATACGCTGTTGGTAGAGTTGTGAATTGGTATGACCTTTCTGGAAAACAATTTGGAATCATGCTAAGATAGCTATTAAAACATCCATACCCCTTGACCCATAGACAGTGGTTAAAACACCTTACCTTTTGATCCATAGATCCTACTGTTAGGCATATACTCAAGGAAGTCAACAATAGAAATAAAGGTTCTATATACATCAATAACAGCACTTTCTGAACAAAGAACCAGAAATAAAGTAGAATCCCACTGACTGGGGAATGACTAAATAAATTGTGGCACAAGAATATAACGTAATATTGCCACTCCTAAAAAATGATTACTACAAAGATTACAGAGGAGCATAGGAAGACATATTAAGTGGGATAAGATGAAATAAGCAGAACCAAAAAAAATGCTATATACACAATGACAATGGAAGTGGAAAGAAAAATAACAGAAAAGAAAAAAAAAGCTCTTGGAAAAACTGAATACCGTTAAACTATACTTAGCAAACATGTTCCCAAAGAAGAAAAAATTCATCTCTTTCCTTTCTTGGCAACAGTGAGTGACTACGGACGGGAAACATTGCATACATTATCAGGGTCAATTGATGTATTGACTAATTTTTAAGAGCTTTTTTCCCCCTCTTTTGTATTTTTTGTTATAAAAAATGGCTCCCAGGAGAGAAGGGATTGGGAAGGATGTATTTGGAAATGAAAGTAATATAAAAAGAGCACCTGTGCTATCTCTCCTCTGATATGTGACCTGCCTCCCTCCTTTTCTGATCATATATTTGTAACCATGTGTACCCTGTACCTTGCCTACAGTAGACTCTTAAATGATGAGTTGAATTGAGCATAGAGTAGAAAAGCTAGGAAAGACCCTAAAAATCATAGAAGACAATCCCCCAATGACCTTAGCTGCTTAGATCAGCTTCTTCACTCAGAAGAAATGGCTATACACTGCTAGAGACAGCTAGAGTGACTCACCAGTGTCTATGACCATAGACCCTAACTGCAAAGATAGTCCCCCATTCCCTGGACTGGGGCTTCTCTGACTTAGTCCCGATTAGGAGATTCAAAAGTGCCTGGGGTTTGCTCACTCTAGACTGGCACATTTAGGTCCCTCTGTCTGTCTCACGATAAAATCCCTAAGCCTCCGCCATCTGTGAGCCATACAGAAGTAATTGGTTGCTTGGACCAAACTGGCTGCTAAGCACCTTCACCTCCCCAGACAAGGCCAAATGGGACTGTTCTTCACTTTCCTCTTTGTATCACCAGCTCCCAGCCCAGTACCTGGCACGTAGTAGCTGTTTAATAAAGCCTTGTTGATTGATTGAAAGCAGAACCCAGGGCTACTGAGTAATAGCCCTGTAAATTGGTTTTACACTTCTGATAAGGACCAAGTTCTGAACCCAAGCACATAACCCAAGCCATTACACACTGAGGTGATATAACAAGCAAAAAACCCCAGGGGTGCAAGGAAGCACCACACCTCCTCCCTCCCCAGTGCAGGAGGGCCAGGAGAAAGTGCCAGAGATCAGCCTGCTCACCTCCCTTTCGGGCAGCTGTTTCATCAAGTGCGGGGAGCCCGAGTTAATTTTCCTTTGTGATGTTCCCCTCGCCTTGCAGTTATGCAAACTATTGGACAGAGCAGTCACTTATGAAACAGATCCCATGTTTGTCTGACATTCGGCACTGTTTATCTTGGCTTTTGACTGACACCGGCAACGACTTTGAGAGTCGGCTCCAGCGTCTTCCAAAGGGCAAATGACTATAGGAACGAATGCAGCCTGGGAGATTAGGGCGCTTCGGTGGCCACTTAACAGGTGGAGGAAAGGCTTATTAAAAAAAAAAATAATACCCCTAAGACCGAAACTGGCTAGGTACTTCCTCTATTTATTTATGTAGTTATCACTCATGTGGGCACACCCTTCCTTTTTAAGGAGGAGCTAGGGCAAGAGAAAACTGGGTGGGACTCATCACAGTTTGGGTTTCTCTTCGTGGGAATAATTTTCTCATCTGGACAAGGAGGTTTCATTTCCCCTGTCTGCTTTGTAGCTGGTTAGGGGAGGAGGTGGCGAGGGAGGGAAGGAGAAGTGGGGGAGGGGAAGGAAGGGGAGGGAGTGGCACAGTATGCTGTAGTAGATCTAACAGAGGAAATGGAAGACCTAGCTTTAACTCCAAGCTCTGACACATATTATCCATGAGACCTTGAACTACTTGACCTATCAGCCTCAGTTTGTTCCTCTGTAAAATAGGAATAATAATTACTTGGCTCCCAGAGGGGTTGGGAAGAAAGTGCTTTGGAAATTTTAAAGTACTACAGTTGAGATATGAATATTATACAGCTTGCACGTTTTGCCTGTTTTCTACACCAAGTCTGAACTTTGAGAGTTTCTGAGAAGTTAGAATGGCAGCTTAGAATGAGTTCAGCCAGGGCTCATGCCCTTTCCTACTGCCTAGAATGCCCTTCTCTGCACCCTGAACCCTCATCCCAGCCCATTGTAACCCCACCTGCCCTTCAGAGCCTGCCTTAAAGGCCACCTCCTCCAAGAAGCCTCTAGCACCACAGGGTATCCCCCTCCCATTTAGGAGAAAGATTTTTTCTTCATTGGACACAGAATATCATTTGATTTACACCCCTTTTTAGTGAGTACTTCATGTTCAATTCTGTATTATAATTATTAATGTTTGTGCTATTCTCATCCTCTTCCAAAATCGTTCTCTGATGCCTCACTGTGGTATGAGGGTGACCCTGGATTCTCTAAAGCTGTGCCAGCCAAGTACAAGCTCTGTGAGGGCCTATCAAGCTGGAAAGACTTTGAGGATGAGTCTGAGGACAGATGGTGCATCTGTAGCCAGGGGAGCAGCCTGGAGGAGTGTGAGGAGGCTCACTGCCAGAAGGTTGGCCACTGGGAGATGCATTCTTTGTTAGCTCCATCGGTTAATAAAATCATCTACTGAGCTATGGTGGATTTGGGAATTGGGGGAGGGAGGTAAATCAGCATCTGTGAAAGGAGCCCCAACACCAGTGCCTTCCCTCTGAGACCTGGGAAGGACCTTAGAAAGGCCAAGTTCTCCCCCTGCATCTGTGGCCACCTTTAGTCTTCATGATCTTGCCGCTGGACCCAGATGGCTCAGGAGGAAAGAGTGAGGCTGGCAACTTTGCACAGCCCTGCCTCACTTAAATCGAATTTACTTGAAAGTTATGACATCACCTTCCCGATGTCATGGTCCTCTTCAAGAACAAAGAACAAACAACAGCAACTTCCAATTTATCATATATATGTAGATCATATATATCACATACATGTAGATCATATATAAATCCCATATATATATATATATATATAGGTCACATATAAATCCCATATATATATAGATCTTATGTATCATAATTTGTATATAATTGTTTGCATGTTATCTTCCCCCTGCCCCAGACTATGAGCTTCTTAAGAGAAAGGACTGTCTTTTGCCTTTCTTTGTTAAACCCCCCTCCCCACCCACCCACCCCCACCCCCCGCTGGAGGTTAGCACACTGCAAACATATAATATAGTAGGCCTTTAATAAATGCTTGCTGACTTGAAAATTTGAACTCATGTTCTCTCTTGAGACAAAAAGTTCCATGGGGGTAGTGCAGGGATACATGTTTTAAACAAGTTTTTCATAGAATGATAGAACTGGAAGGAGCCTTAGAGATCAGCTAATCTAACTTGTTCCTTTTACTAAGGAGGAAATTGAAGCCCGTGAGGTTTGAAGTAGTTTGCCAGAGATCACATATCTAGCAAGTGTTACAAGCCAGGACTAGAACCCACATCTTTAGACTCTGAATCCAGCATGGCCATCTGCCATTAGATTGTAAGCTCCTTGAGGGCAGGGACTGTGTTTTGCATTTTTGTTTTTTTATTCCTAGAGATAAGACACAGTAGATGCTTAATAAATATTGATTCCTGTTTATTTAACTTTTCATCTTGGGGCAGCTAGGTGGCGCAGCGGATAGAGCACCTGCCCTGAAGTCAGGAAGACCTGAGTTCAAATCTGTACTCAGACCAAACACTTGACACTTACTAGCTGTGTGACTCTGGGCAAGTCACTTAACCCCAATCGCCTAAGGGGGAAAAAAAAAACTTTTCACCTCTACTATGCCTAGACCTACCTGAGCTCATGGCCAACACGGGCTCTGCAATGGGCATTTGGGGGAATTTTGGGGGAAGGTGGCCAGGTCTATGATCTGTACGCATAGGAAATTCCACTGGTTGATGCAGATGGACCCTTCTGCCCCCATGAAATCTTAGAGAAGTGCCAGGGTGCCCTGAGTATGTGTTACATAACCAACGTAACAGAAGCAGAACTTAACTCCTACTCCTTGTCTGACTCACTACCCTCTAAGGACCACTGTCTTTGACTCTGTACCTAATCAACTCTTAGATTTGTTGAGCTCGTATTTAAATTAATTGCTCTTATGTTTCAGTTTCCTTACAAAGCCTGACCAAACTTCAATCCGTAAGGGATAGCTCCCTGTTGTCCCATTAGGTCTGATTCAGTTGTCTTCTGTCTTTTAAGGAATTAATTCCTCAATGTTAATTAATCAATCAATTAATTAATTAATTCTTTAATGTTTCAAGGCACTAAGAATTTTTTCTCATGTGTCTCAACCAGTGTCCACAAACTCCCCTCACCAAAAAAAAAAAAAAAAAAAGAGAGAGAAAGAGAGAGAGAGAGAGAGCGAGAAAGAGAGAGAGAGAGATTCATTCCCTGATGTCTAGACTTCTGGTGATGAAACCAACTCCTTAGGCTGGCCCTTGGCTGACACATAGATCCTCACTGGGCTATGTTCAAAGCGTCTCCTGCTTGGCAGGACCTGATGGACCAGGGGTGAGGAACCTGCAGCCTTGGGGCGCCACATGTGGCCTTTCGACCGACTCCAAGTTTTACAGAACAAATTCTTTTATTAAAGGATCACACATCATCCACAGAGATAGAAGGAAAATAACACCCACAAAAGTCAAAACAGCATCAACTCCACCCAAAATTATTCTCTTAACACAGATCTTACATCAGAGGAACTGGGTTCAAATTCCAGTTCTGATTCCAGTTACTAGCTGTATGACCTTAGATAAGTCACTGGGCCTCAGTTTCCTCAACTCTAAAAGAAAGGGGTTGGACTTGATGGACTATAATGTCCCTTCCAGCTCTTAAATGCATAGGCTTTTGATTTTTGAATGACTGTGGCTCTTAAGAATCCATTAAAAATGTTTCATGGGGTAAAAAAATATGAAAAATTCTGACAAGTGTTTGGCCCCCTTTAAAGGCTTTGGTCTGGAATGGATGGAAGACAAATGGATGGTAGTAGTGGCCATGTCAGGCCACAGAAAACAGAGCCATATCAGATGAAACAATAAAGGTCGCCAAAATTGAGTGGAAACATATGTTCAAATCGAATTAGCCATTAGGTGTGAGCCTCTTTGTGCTGCTGACGCTATCCATGTGAAATCTAAGCCTCCCATTATCACCGAGCAAGAGAAACAAGTGTCCGAGCTGTAAGATGACAAGCCAGGTTAAGCTTCATCTCCTTCACTAGGCAACATGACACACTGCTCATACTGCTTGAGAAGACAGGAGAAATGATGCTTAGGATTTCTCTCATGGCTAGTTTTGGAAACAAGACCTAACATGGTATGTGACTTATCAGTTTTGGCCTAGCCCACGAGGGGAGGGAGGTGGCACATCATGGCATTTTCAGCCGTTAGTTAATAAAGGACATGGGTGTAGCTTTCCCTACAGCCACGGGATTTTCCCAGGTGGAAAATTAGATGCAAATGCCACCCCATTTTTCATGCTACCTGAGTTTTCCTCCTTTGGGGAGGGCATCGTGGTTCTAAGTCTAATGGAGCTGGTGATCTGCTCTCCTCCCACCGTGGCTGTTTCTGGAGACTTCTCATGAGGCTCTCTGTTTGATATGGAGATGGATTTTCAAAGGCAATGTTTTTTAAAACGATTTCTTTTTGTTCAGTGTATTCAAGAAGAATGGCAGGCCCCAGAAGGGAATGGAGTGGGGGGGCAGAGAGGGAGGAAAGAGAGAGGATCCAGTAGAATCCCTTTCTTGTACAAACAGTACTGTATAGGGGATGAGACTCAAGCATTCAAAAGTCTGGGCTCTAATTCTGATGCTGCCTCTAACTGATCACTGGATTTGAAATCAGGACCACCTGAGTTTGAATCTGGCTTCAGATACTAATATACGTTGCTGTTCAGTTGTGTCTAACTCTAACACTTGGTGACCCCATTTAGAGTTTTCTTGGCAAAGATACTGGAGTGGCTTGCCATTTTCTTTGCCAGCTCACTTGACAGATGAAGAAACTGAGGCAAACAGGGTGAAGTGACTTGCCCAGGGTCACACATCTAGTAAGTATCGGAGACCAGATTTGAACTCACAAAGATGAGTCTTCCTTATTTTAGTACCAGCACTCTATCCACTGTGCCACCTAGATGCCCTTACTAATATATAACCTTGGGCAAATCACTTAACTCTCAGCATCAGTTGTCTCATCTTTAAAAATGGTAATAAAAATAACACTGTCTCTAATAAAAATAACATCATTGTTATGAGGATCAAATACATAGACCTGGGGTAAATCACCTGGCCACTCAGGGCCTCAGTTTCCTTCTCTTTAAAATGGAGACATTCTATCTGTATCACTTTCAGTGCTAGCATTCTATGTTCCAGGATCCTTTTACCCCTGATATTTCCAAGTTCTAAGGATCCTCCAGGCTCTAACACAAAATTCTGTGATGCCAATTAGAGGAAAATGTAGATCAAAACTAAATGCTGGGAAATTATACTGATCAAGCTTGGTCCCAAATAAAGAATATGAAAAGCACCTCCCTAGTGCTTCTCTGTAGAGGTGGGGGGGGGGGGCTATAGGTATGGAACAATGCAGTTAACATCAAATTTTTCAGATGTCGGTTAGTTTTGTTAAACTGTTTTTTTTCTTCTTTGTGATAAGGGATTATTCTCTCAGAGGTGAATAAGACATTGGGAAATGAAATGGAAGTGATGTGAAAACAAGAGATTTCAACAAAAATTTATGTAAAACATAGAATGGAAAAAAAAAATTAAAGGGCATATTTTCTTGCCTCTCCAAACTGCTCCCTGTTACTAAGAAACTAAGCTTCAGACAAACCATTGCATATGGCACATCCAGCCCAGGAAATAGCAATGAATAGCCCAGAAAGGTCAACAGGTTTGAGTCTGTACAGATAATAACCTGCATAAAACTTTGTCATTTCTAACTTCATTACAGGGAATGAGAAGGACTTCATGAATGTATTCCTATTTTGGAAGCAAAGAGCAGAGAAAGCACACAGGTGACCCGGCTAGCATTGAGAGCCAGGCCAGAGCACAGAGACCATCACTCTCCATTTTGGAATAAATAACAGAGGCAGATGCCTACCTCCTCTGTGTTCCCTTTTCCTTATTTAATAGGCTGTCTTGTAAAAGAGGAATTTCACTTGTTCTCCTTGGCCCCTGGGGGTGGGGTAGGGGGCAGAACTGAAAAAAAAATGACTAGAAGTAATCAGATTTAGGCAGATTCAGGTTTGTTAAAAGAAAAACTTCCCAACAATCAGCTCTCTCCAAAAGTAGCATGTGAGCCATCTCATGAGGTAGTGAGCTCCCCACCACATCATGTCTTTAAGCAGAAACTGATCTTCTGTCAGAAATCCTGTAAGGTGGGATTCTCATTTAGGTCTGAATTGGACTAGCTGACCTGTGTCCCTTTCAACTCCAGAACACCATGCATGCCTTTTTTGGATTTCTGTTGATTGAGCTCAAGGGACTATGGTCACTTAGGCCTTAGGGCTGAAATCTGAAAAATAAAGAAGCAGGAAACAGGCTTGTTGTTGAATCACTAAATGACATCATGACATTTAGTGACATTACATCAACAGGTTTTTAAATTTTAAGTAGAAAGAACGAATACTCCAGGAGGCCTAGTCTGAGTCAGTTGTGAGGTTCTGACATCTATTCCATCTTAACTCTTACTCTACAAAGGCAAATGGTAACTTGGACAACTTGGTATGATGAAAAGAACAATTGTCTTGTCAGCAGACCAGAGCTCAAATCCTAGCTCGGACACTTAGTAGCTATATGACCAGGACAAGTCATTTAATCTCATGGGGTTAATATGAGGGAAAGTGTTTTGCATGCTTTAAAGTGCTACATAAATATGAGTTATTATTATTATTATTACTCAAGGTTAATAATGCAGCTATGTGGGAGTGGGGGAGCAGTGCCTGGAAAGGGGAAGAAAACCCTTCTCAAACCTGTCTTTCTGTATGCGTATACAAGAGAGAGAAAGTAATCTATTTTCCATAGCATGGAAAATAAAGCTAGAGTTTTATTTCCAAAACTGAGTCATGGACTTCTCACGAAAGGAGGGAGTGAAACTCCCACTGAAGTATATTTTCCACAGAAAAAAACCTTGCATTTATATCACACTTTTCCTCCAAAGTATGCCAAGTGCTTTCATAAATCTCATTTGTCTTTGCAACATTCCTACAAAGGAGTGAAGGTCAGAGATTGTTTTCCCTGCCTTTTGTAGACTAGGACACTGAGGCAAAGCAGTGACAGAGCAGAGAGGGTCATAAATTTAGAGCTGGGAGGAACCTTAGAGACCACTGAGTCTAATTCCTCCATTTGGCAGTTGAGAAACTGAGGCCCTGGGATTTTATTAGGTCTCCGGTTTCCCAGGATCTGATTCAGTCCATCAGTCCACTGTTTCTCCACATGTGTCTGGGGTATCAACAACCTGGATTTCTTAACATTCTCTGTTTTGGACCAGAAGGATGGAGATAGTAGGAAGCTGACAGAGACAAGCGAGTGGATGGGTCGGGTTGGCACGTGCACATGTGTGTGATACAGTGGGTGATAGTGGGTGTGGTGTTCATCCTTTGTCTTCTCCCAGACTAATAGTTTTGTAATGGTAAATCGCGCCATCTGTTGTCTCCATTCTTACCTAGCCCTTAGTTGCCAAGTTGCCTCAGACAAATTGAGACCTGGGAAAGACCTTAATTCAGAAAGGCCAAGGTCACCTATTGCATCCTGAACCATCTCTAGTCATCCATTGGTGAGTCTGGGGGATGTCTACCCCCAAGATGTGAAGAGTTCCCCCGGTAGAATGGGTGGATGAAAACATTTTGTTCCAACTTTATACAACTATGTTGGAACAAAGGTGGCTGAAAGGGGCACTGTGGAGCACTTAGAGCTTGGTCAGACACTGAAGACTCCAATGTCATCCATTGCATTTCAGGCCATCACCAGTCATCCAGACTTTTGTCTAGCCACTGGACTTCAATGACTGTGGAAGAGAGAGTGAGGCTGATGATTTTGTGCAGCTCTGCCTCACTTAAATCCATTTCACAAGCGAGTCAAAACATGTCCCTCAGGACATCATTGGTCCTCTGAGAATGAAGGATGGAAAAACAGCACCATCCACTGTCACTACTATAGTGGGTGTGGGTGGCAAGAGGATACAATGCATGTAGGATGCCCTCCAGGTGTGGTCTAGAAAGTCCAGAGTTATTTATAATAATACTACATGCCCCCAGGTAACTGTAAGACTCCAAGTTGAAGGAAAGTTGCTGATCTGCCTCAGTATAGTTTCTTCACTAGGAACAAGTCAAGAAGATTTGAGTTTAAATCCTGCTTCAGATACTTATTGTTTGACTCTGGGCCAGTCACTTTAGCTGTCAGACTTAGTTGTCTCATCTGTAAAATGGAAATAATAATAATAGCCCTTGTTTCAGGGGGTTCTTTTGAAGATCGAATAAGATACATAAAATGCTTTGTAAACTATAAAGTACTATGTAAATGTAAGTTATCATTATTATTATTATTAGTCAATAATATTAGTATTTTTTATGGAGAACTTATTATGTGTCAAGTAGTGTTCTAAGTACGAGGGATACAAAGAAAAACAAAAGCAAACAAACAACCCCTGCTCCTGAGGAGCTCACAGTATTATTATACCAATAAAAGTACAGGGGTGGACAAAACTAAAAAAACCTCATGCCATTATAGTACTTTAAGGTTTATCAAATACTTTTCCCCACAACCACCCTCTAAGGCAAATAAGCATTGCAGGTATTGGCCCCATAAGACATATGAGGAAATTGAGATTAAGCTGGTATGTGATTTGCCAGTAGTTACATATTAAGTGTCAGAGCTAGGGTTCCAACCCAAGTTTCATAATTCCATGTCTTTCACCTCTCCCCACCTCCCACTAATGGCTGAGTAACAACTCATATGTCCAATGAGCTTTACAATTTACAAAGACTTTACTCACAACAACTCTGTCAGGATGGGAGTGCTAATATTATCCCCATTTTAGAGATGAGGAAACTGAGTTTCAAAGAAGCCAAGTGAGCTGCCCAAGGACACCTGACTCCTGATTCCAAGAAAAGCAGGATGAAACATTACATCAGAGTACTTTGGTGACAATCGCTTTCAACTTTAAAGTCAGTATCTGCTGGGTTTATTGGAGTTAATTACCCAGAAGTCCCTTCCAGCTCTATGATTCCATCCTCCTGTGCACTGCCCCCAAACCAGTGCAGACATAAGAGGTTGTCTTAGATATGACTTGTATCAATCTCTGAGAAATAACAGAGAAATCTCGAGTGGATTAGCACAGACTCCAACTGGCATATCAGCAGGGGTAGCAAATTAAAAAAATATATATTCAAAAATGTGATGATCAGGAAATTGCTTCTGAGATGAGCTTTCCTGCTAATGACTGTGAGAAAGTATTGTTAGCACGGGGAAATGAAAATGATACATTATAATTTGACATTTTCCATGCAAATGGAAAAGTACTAGAAATATCTGCCACTTACGTGAAAAGAGCATCCTACCTGCAATAGGGGAGAAACATATTCCTGGTCACATCCTGAAATTAGGCCTTCACTCAGGATTTGCTATAGATAGTAAACAAATTGGATACCTGAGCCTAATAGTGGTGGTACAGATTGTGTTGTCTTTGAGAAGAGCTCTCTCTTTCACCCTCTCCCTTCTTACCTCAGTAGGAAGTGCTGCCATCCTTCCCCTGGGCATCCTCACCATCACCAGAAGGCAGCAGGTCATGCTTCTTGCCTTCTTTCTCTTCAAGCTGCCAAGTCCTCTTTACCCTACAGCATCTCTCACATCCATCCCCTTCGTGCTACTTGCACAGTGGCACCCTAGTTTAGGGCCTTCTCACCACTAATGCAATGACCTCCTAACTACTCTCTTCCTCTCTAGTGTCCCTCTTGCCTAATGCATCCACCACATAAGATAAATCCCCTGAGGTACAGGGGCTTGACCATGCTGCTCCTCTGCTCAGAAGCCACCTTCAACAGCTTCCATTGCCTCTTATATAAAATACAAACTCAGCTTGGCACTTAATGCCCTTTCCAGTCTGATTCCAACTTACCCTTCCAGCTTTATTTCATATTATTCATTTCATACACTCTATGTTCTTGCCAAACTGGATTACTAAGTATACCACTCCAACTTTACCGTGGCAGAATTGTATATTTTCCTTCTCTGCCTCTAGATCAAGTATTCTTTTTTTTTTTAAGTTTTCTTCATTTTTTAAAAGGAATTTTATTTTTTCCAATTACACGTAAAGACAATTTTTAACATTCATTTTTAAATAAGATTTCAAGTTCCAAATTTTTCTCCCTCACTCTCTTCTCTCCCTTCTCCCTAAGACAGTAAGCAATTTGATAAAAGTTATATATGTGCAATCATATAAAACATTTCCATATTAGTCATGTTGTGAAAGAAGAAACAGAACAAAAGGAACAAATTACCAAAAAAAAAAAAAAGTAAAAATAGTACGCTTTGATCTGCATTCAGACTATCAGTTCCTTCTCCGGAGATGAATAGCATTTTCCATCATGAGTCTTTCAGAATTGTCTTGGATCGCCGTATTGCCGAGGAGAACTAAGTCAATCATAATTGTAGATCAAGTGTCCTTAATGTGGGTCCATAGATTTTTATTCGTATAGATATTCTGATGACTGTGTTTCAATAGAATTGGTTTCCTTTGTAATTCTATGTATTTCATTTTATGCATATAAAAACATCATTCTGATAAGGTTTCCATAGGCATCACCAGATTGCCAAATGGGTCCAGGACACAAAATGGTTAAGAATCCCTCATCTTCATTCACAAGTCAGCTCAGATGGCACCTCCTCTAAGTCACCTTCTCTGATTATCTCAGCGAAAAATATTCCTCCTTTTTTTCAGATATTCCTAGAGCATCTTGCCTGGACCTTTGCTTTCCCCTCCTATCTTATATGATAATTATCTGCGCAGAAGTCGTCTCTGCTGCCAGGCCCTTATCCCTGGGTAGAATACATGCTCTTTTGGGGAAGGAGCCAATGTTTTTCTCCCTGCTTTTACAGTATCAAATACAGGGCCCTGTAAATAATAGGCATTTAATAAATATTTGCTGATCTGAATTCAAAATTGAAACTTGGAAATATTCAACAGGGCATGTCTCTCCTCTCTAGGACATTAGAAACTATGATAGAAACACACCAGTGGAAGTTAGCTTTGAAGAAGGATCATCTAATACAAAAACACAGTGAAATCTCAGCTTCAACCTTGTGCTGTCCTCCAGTGTGCACAGGCCATCTGGGAAGACCTGTATAATTCATTCATAATATCTAGAACTGGGAGGCTTCTTGGAAGTCGTTTAATCTAACACCACCACCTCTCCCCTTTTTATTTATGGTTTAAAAAAAGTGACGTCCAAGACAGACTAAGTATATTCCTCAAGGGTGGACACTTAGCTAGATAATTTTTATGGTGGTGGTAGGATTCAAACCCAGGACCCCTGACTCCGAATCCAGGGTTCTTTTCTTATATCAAACCATTTGACTCTCTCTCGACTTCCTTCCTTCAAACATGGCTCACGTTGATACAGTGCATTATGAATTTCAAAGCATTAATTTGGCCAAATTTTATGAGGCATCTATCATGTACAGAAATTGTAGAGTTATATTATGATCCTTATTTTACAAATGAACATCCTCAGAGTAGTGATTTGTCCAAGGTTCCATAGCTAGTAAGTAGGAGAATCTAGGCTTGAACCCTGGTCTCCTGATCAACGCTGATACCCTTTCTACTGCTTTACAAGGCTATGGAGAGTTTTGTCTATACAAACACCTGAAGTCTTGTAACCCAAATTGAATGGCTACAGGTTGAATTCTCTCTGATGCTAGCTGTGTGACCTTAGCCAATCCCCTTCTCTTCCCTGGGCCCAAATTTCCTCGTCTGTAAAACAAAGGAACTGTACTAAATGACCACTAGAGTCTCTTCAGGCCCTAGCTTTATGGGGAGTGTGCCACAGTGGATAGAGTACTAAACTTGGAATTGAGGAGACCCGAGTTCAAATACTACCTTAAATACTTACAAGTTGTATGACCCTGGGCCAATTATTTAACCTCACTGACTCTGTTACTTCATCTGTAAAATAATGAGAATAACATCTACTTCATAGGACTGCTATAAGATTCAATTTATAGCACATATATTAAGCACTTTGCAAATCTTAAAGTGTTTTATGTGTCAACTATTATTACTATTATCAGCACCATCCATTTGCTTTTCTCTAACCTCCCCAAGAGAATTTCATCATTGGCTTTCAACAAGGAAGTAATGACTGGCCCTTTAAAGGCCCAGTTTCTGTGAGTATAATTTCTTTATATAATATAAAGTTGGTTTCTCTGCTTAATACTCTCTTCTTTCTAATGTACCCAATACTTCTCATGGATTTCTTACAATGAGGGAAAGGGTCATACACTGTTTTGATTTGAGTTGTGCGGCCTTTGATAAATTACACTGGCTCTTGGGGAGAATATGGCGGCACGTTTGCTTGTTTTAGCTCTCTTCCTTTCCCCCTGTCCATCTCCTTCTCAGGCTGAAAGCCCAAATGTCCATCTTCTTTTGGGATATTGAAGTCATTCAGCCCAAATATTCACCAAGTGGTACTAGCACCCAAGTCACATCAGCCCTGGACACTCATTCTCACCTGTCACTCTGTCTGAAATACCAACCTTGAAAGATGCACTTTGGATCTTTCCTGGTCTCAAATCCCAGCTGACAAAGTCATTAAAATGTCCGTCCCTAAAGTCAGCAGCAATAATTGCTCTTCCAGTTGTCCTCAGAATCCATGTGGGAGCAGCTGTTGCTGATATGCTGAAGTCAGCAGCTGCCACATCTGGGGCAGTCCTGGTTTCTCCTCCAGGTGAACTTGAGAACAAATAACTTTCCCTCATCTTCTCCCAGAGTATAGGGTTCCATGAGGCAGCAGACTTGCCCAGGAGGCTCTGGGAATTGCATTAATGAGTGTCAGAAGAGGGAGAAAAGTGAGGTCATTGGCAGCCTAGGGCATTAGAACCTGAGACCTGCCACCCACTGGGCCTTCAGCTCCCTGGGCCTTAGTTTCTTAAGGGCAGAGACCACTTCTTAGCTCTGCTACTTACTATGGGTATAACGAGTCACTTAAGACTATAGGATCCTAGCTTCAGAAGTGAAAGGGGCCACCCAGTCCTAGCTTTCCATTTCACAAATGAGAAAACTGAGGCCTAGAGAGGTTAAATCCCTTAAAAGTCATCTAATGGCAAATCCAGCGTGCCTTCCACTCTATGCCACTGCCTGCCCTTAACCCCAGAGTCTCAGTTTCCTTCTCTATGAAATAGGAATTTTAAAAATCATACTTATAATCCTTGTCTTCCAAGGCTGCTAGGAAGAATTTGTAAAAGAGACCTCACTGAGCCTGCCCATTCTTCATGGCTCCTTAGCAAGTCATTCTGAGGCATTGGTGGTTAGAAAGAAGGACCATTTGGATTTGGCATTCTTTCTACCTCATTCTCCATAATCCGCTTTTCTTCAGCATCAAGACATCAACTTTCACTCCTGGCTGTGGGTGAGGGCAGGACTTCTGTCCTGGTGCTGTCCACACTTGAAGTGGAGATTAAGGGTTCCCTGGCAAGAATACGAATGACAACTACCGGCCTTTCCTTAGTGCTTTTCCATTTACAATGTGCTTTCCTTCAGTCACCCCTAAGTTAGAAGCATCATCAGTCCCATTTTTCAGAGGAAGAAATGAAAGTTCAGGGAGGGGAAATGGAATTGGTTATGATCTCATGCCTAGTAAAAGGCCTAATGGGTATTCAAACCCAGGTCTTCTGATGCGACAGGTTACCTGGAGCAGACTAAAGTAAATCGCCTGGGAATTCCTCTTACCCTGAGAAACGGCTGGTTTGGCTTAGTAAAAGCAGCACTGTATTTAGGTCAGAACTAGAATTGAAATCCTAGTTCTCCTAATCACTAGCTGTGTGACCTCAGACAAGTCATTTCCTTTCCTCTGAAAGGGATGGAGTAGAAGGCCTCTAGAACAAAAGACTAAATAAGGATGGATTAATGGGACTATGGTCTAAGACACAAAATTTTATAGGGGACAGATAGCACGTTTTTTTGTTGTTCAGTCGTTTCCAGAGACCATGCTCTTGCCATGATTCTATACTGGCCTGCTCTGGTCATTTGTGAACATGTCTGAGATCAGGCATCCTCATACATGAAGTAGTCTCCTTCAAGTAATAAACTCATGCTCAAGGCCATAGACCAGGAGTGGAGAACCTGTGGCCTCAAGGCCACATGTGGCCCTCTAGGTCCTTAAGTGCAGCTCTTTGACACCCCTGCCATAGATTAAATTTTCCTTCTGGGATGCTAGTAGCCGATCAATCCCAGTGCCTCCAACACCCCCCAAACCATTGGGGGGGGGTGTTTTTTAAGATAAATTTCATGCCATTACTATGACAAATCTTGTCCAATTTGAGTTTTTCCCCACTGCTCTGATTATTTTGTCATCATGTAAAATGATCTGGCTGTAAATTTACACCTCTTCCCAACCTAGGTCCTTTCTCTATCTCCCCTTTAGGATGTAAGCTACTTGCAGGCAGGGACTATTTCATTTCTGTCTTTATCTCTAGCACATAGTAGGCATTCAATAAATGTTCATTGATTAATAAGAATGCATTATGCCAACAAGTCTCCATTCTGCAGCACTTTAAGGATAACGTGTTTTCCTCAACAACTCTGAGAGGGAGGTGGTACAAATGTTATTTTCCCTATTTTTGTTGTTGTTCAGTTGTTTTTCAGTCATGTCCAGCTCTCCACAACCCCATTTGGGGGTTTCTTGGCAAAGATACTGGAGTGGTTTGCCATCTCCTTCTCCAGCTCATTTTACAGATGAGGAAACTGAGGCAGAATTAAATGACTTACCCAGGGTCACACAGCTACTAAGTGCCTGAGGCCAGTTTTGAACTCACAAAGATGAGTCTTCCCGATTCCAAGTCCAGCACTCTATCTACCACACCACCTAGTTTGCCCATCTCTATTTTACAGATGGGGAAACCAAGGCTCAGAGGAGTTAGGGAGTTGGCTACTTAGTAAGCATTAGGCATTAAGGACCATCTAATCAAACATCCTCATTTTACATACAGCAGGGGTACACTGGCCCAGGGGAAGGGGGAAGCCAGTCCTAGAGTCTACTTATGCTACATACAGATGAGGAAACTGGGGTCTAGAGAGAAGCAACTCATAATAATAGCCAGCGTTTATTGGATCATTTGCAAAGTGTTTTACATCTATTACCTCTAATGATCTGATTTGACTAGTTTACAGTCACACAGCAACTTAGCCACAGAGCTGGGGACCAAGACTAGAAGCCAGATCTCAACTCCCAGCTTAGTGGTCTTTCCATGACACTGATCCACTTCCTCTGGCCAGCTCAGGCCAGAACTGTCGTCCTTCCTTCTTGCCTGCCTCTCTCCGTTCCCTCCCTCCCTCCCTCCTCCGATTTAGAGCCTTCAAGAAGCAGAGAGCAGAACAAATTGGGAATGTTGTATACCCTTTGAAGCCATGATTTCCAGTGGCTTCCCCGCTCCCCACTCCACCTCAGTTTAATTTATAACAGTATTAAGGCTTTTGCTCCCCACACATTCCTGCCTTGGGCTTGCCATCCCTGCTCTGTGAGTGCTTTAGGATCTCCTGGTTATTACTGGCCATTAACACTTCAGATGTTCTTTAATCTCATTTATTAGCAGCCCTGAAACATGGTTCAGAGATCACAGGATTTGGAGCTGGGGAGGACCTTGAAGACCAGCTATTCCAACTCTATCTTTTGGCAAAAGAGAGAATTAAGGCCCAGAGAGGGAAAGGGACTTGCCCACAGTCACTTAAAGGCCCACAACTTCTGACTCCAGATCTGGAGCTCTTTCCACTACACCATCTCCGGGGCCTTTTTGTTCTCAGTCCTGTGTCAAGAATGCCCCTAAGTTGCCCATTTTAGTATATCAAATCCTACTTACAGACAATGAACATGCATTTATTTAGCATCTGCTATGTGCCACTCATTGTGCTAACCATTGGGAGTACAAAGCAAGGCAAAATAACTCTCCTGCCAAACAGGGATTCTCTAGGACTGAGGCTATTTACTGCTGAATTTTTAATTACCATCTGCCCTCCCCCCTTACCAAGGCTGGGATGTCTGCCCCACCTGTTGAAATCCAGTCCAACTTATGGGGTCCTGCTCAAAAGCCACCTGCACCACAAGCATAGAATCATAGGATTTAGAGCTGGACGGGGTTGTAGAGGTCATCTAGTCCAATACCCTTATTTTACAGAGGGGAAACAGGCCCAGAGAGATTCAATGACTTGCCCAAGGTCACTCAATTTAATACAATAAGCATTTAAATATATAATGACTTCAAAGACATTATATGTTAAATTATAATACTTATAATTAATCATAATACCTTCTATATTTAGAACACAGCTAGGCACTGGGGCTGCCAAAACAATAATGAAAACTAGCCCCTTCCTTGGAGGAGCTTCCATTCTATTGGGGAAACTCAACACCCCCAGATAAGTAAATGCAAAATACATTAAGGTGGAGAGCACTAATGGAGGGGGGAAGGGGAGATATAGAAATCAGGAAATTTTCATGTAGGAGAAGGCACCTAAGTGAGCCTTAAAGACACCTAAAAAGACATGGAGAAGGAGAGTTTTCCGTGGAGAAAGCTGGTTTAAAAATAAAAGCCTAGAGGTAAGATATGGGGATATGTGTGGGGAAAACAGGGTGGTCACTTTGACCAATGTACAGAATAGAGGAGGCTGGTCAGGTGACATGTTAGCTAAAGGCAATAGAGATGTTATCACTAGTCTCTTCTCAGAGCCAGAATTGGAACCCAAGACCTTTGGTCCAATTCCAGTGTTCTCTTTTCCCCTTCCCCCCATTCACCTCCTCCCCTCTCCCTCTTTCCCTTTCCATCCCTCCCTCCTTCCCTTCCACTCTCCCCTCTGAATTATTAAAGTATCTGGTTCATACTTTTATGCCTCTGAAATATCATATTTCTATTATGTTTATATCATCTCCTCAACTAAAGTTGAGGGCAAGACCACTTCTCTATTTGGTACCACTCAGCAATTCAACACAGGGTTTATGCGCAGCATAACTAAGGATGCAATGAGCTAATTAGAAGAGAGAATGCCAGAGTTGGAAAGGAATAGCAAGCATTTATTAAATGCATACTGTGTGCCAAGAACTATGCTAAGCACTTTACAAATAGTGTCTCCTTTGATCCTCGCAACAACTCTGCAAGGTAAGTACTGATATTATTCCCATTTTACAGTTGAGGAAACTGAGGCCAATGGAGGTTGTGTGACTTACCCAAGGTCTCACAGCTACTAAGTTTCTGAGGCTGGACTTGAACTCAGTTCTCCCTGACTCCAGGCCCAATGCTATCCATTGCACCTCAGAGATTAGCTTATCCAAGCCCCCTATTTTACAAATGGGGAAAACTGAGGCCCAGAGAAGGGAAGACATTCATCTGAGGTCATATAGAGAGTTAATAGCAAAATCAAGTTTCCTGATCCTCCATCCAATGTTCTTTCCACTGCATGAGGCACCTCAATGACTGTCTTAATTCTTGGCTGAAGGAAAGAACACAGAATGTGAGTCACTGGACCTAGGTTTGAATCTCAGTTCTTTTATTTAGTAACTGTGTGATCTTGGACAAGTCATTTCCTCTGCAAAAGGGAGTCAGTTGGACAAGACAATTCCAAAAGGCTCTTACACTAATGTGCTATATCCTCTGAATGCAAATATCCTTATCTCCAGCCCCATTTAACAGTCTTTCTCCTTGTCTTGCAAAGCCCTACTGTTCTATTCAGACAGCAGCATGTAATCAGATTCTGACACCTGATCTATTGCTTCTACCCAGCTGGAAAGCTTCCAGGTCCCTTCAGGTTAAGCAGTTGTGTTCGGTGTTCATTGTCTAATCCTGACGGACAATCAATGAACAAATTATATTGCAAGCGGGAAGACTTATTTTGGAAGCATCTTTGCTTCTTTAACCACCCAAAGAAAAAAATTATAATTCAGAAGAAAGGCAGAAAACAGCATCCTCTCCGAGGGAAGGTCCAAAGGTTTCCATGCCTCTGATCATGTCTGAAAAGAGCCCTGCAAACCGGGATATGAAAGAGAATATTTGAGAGAAATTAATCAACTAGCATTTATTAAGCACCTTCTACATGCCAGGTACTGTGTTAAGTGCTAGGGATACAAAGAAAGGCAGAAAAAGGGCAGGGGGAGAAAGGAAGAGAGACAAAGAGTGAGGAAGAGAGAAAGACAGGGAGACAGGGAGGAGGAAAGTAAGGGAGAGAGGGAAAGAAAAAGGTCAAGAGGGGGAGAAAGGCGGGGACAGAGAGGTAGAGGGGGACAGAGGGAGGGAAAGAGGAGGGGAGTAGAGGAGGGGGACAGAAAGAGATGAGGAGGGGGAAGAAGAGGAAGAGAAATAGAGGGAGAGAGAAAGACAAGGAGGGAGGGAGAGAGAAAGAAAGGGAGAGAGGGAAAAGGGAGAATGGGAAAGAAGGGGAGAGGGGGAAAGAAAGAAGTAAAGAGAAGGTAGGGGAAGACAAAGAGGGGCAGGGGGGAAAGGGAGGGGAAGGGATAGGGAGAGGAAGGGATAGGGAGAGGAAGAGGGGGACAGAAAGTGAGAAGGAGAGGAGGGAAGGGAAAAGGAGAAAGGGAAAGGGAGAGGGAGAGGGAGAGATTTTGGGTCCTAGGGAGGCCAGCCAATGAAAATGCTGAGTCAGGAGATGGAGTGTCATGTGGGAGGAAGAACAAGGAAGCCAATGTCACTGGATCACAAAGCACATGGAGGCGATTGAGGTGTCTGAAGACTAGAAAGGTAGGAAGGGTCCAGGTTGTAGAGAGCTCTAAAAGCTTTACTATTGATCCTGGAATTGATAGAAAGCTTATTTATTTATTAAATGGGAACTGATGTGATGACATGGAAGAAAAGCGAGGCCAAGAGTGGTTCAGGGAGTTGTCCAGAGTCTCATAGCTTGTGTCTGACATAGGATTTGACTCGGGCTTTGCTGACTCCAACTCCAGCACTCTATCCTTTAAACCACCTAGATCCATCAACAATCATTTATGAAGTGCCTACTACGTTCCAGGAACTGTGCTAGGTACTGCAGATACGAAGACAAGAGTTAAAGAACTCCTGCTTCCAAGGAGCCTACATTCTACTGGGGGATGGTATTTATACTGAATGATGTCATAAAAGCTGGGAAGACCTCACCTCCACTGGGAGGTGAGAGGGGATCATCGAGGTGGATCTCATCCTGGGCTGCCAACTACGGCAGATAAAATTTTCCTAGTGGGGAGAAAGTCACTCCTTCAGATATCTTGAATTAGTGACCATGATACCTGGAAAGAAGACTCACTAAGCACGGTCCAAATCATGCATGAGTTAACCAGAGAGGTCATATTGTCCATTTGCATTAAAAGGCCAAGTAGCCCAAATTGTCTGTTTTGAGACACTTTGCACACATATGGTTGTGTGTGCATGAGCTTGCACATACACACGCATACACAGCTGATCCTTAGAGAAACCACTTTTGAAATCCCAAATTTCCCTCAGAACTCAGCTCACAGAATACCTCCTTCGTAAAGCCTTCCCTCACCCCTAGCTGCCAATGCCCTCCCCATCAAAACTGTCTTGTGCTTATTTTGTAGGTACAAATGTATGTACATATTTCGGACATATAAACATATGTTTGAAATAAGTACTGCTATTTTGGGAAAGCAGTTTTGTTTGCTATCCTTGGAAAACATTTCCATCTCCATGGCGACATAGATATGTATGTGTGCATATATATACATTTATGTGGGTACATAAGTACATAGACATATAAATACATGTAACCCCATTTCAGAGTCACCATGGAGATAGAAATATTTTTTCCCAAAATTCCACCAGTCATTTCCATCATGGAACTGAGGGCACTGGAAATTCTTTACAAGAGTCTTGAGGAAGAAGGGAAGAGAAAGCAAGATCAAGAGATAGATAGCTGGGGTCATCCTCCGTCTTAACATCACGTAGGCTCCAGAGAGTCAAATATTTACATTCATCTGCTCCGCCTGACATAGACTCTGAAAGTTTCTCTTTAGAGTTACCACTTCTAAAGGAGTGGGCTGGGTTGATTCAGTGCCTAGGGAAGTTTCAGACCGAGGGATGATTGGATGGAGATAACTCTATCTTTCCTTCCCTGCCTCAGAGTTGGGAAGGTCACTTCCCCTTTAGCTGAACTAGACCTCTACATTCACTCCATCCTACTTCCCATGAAGGGGATGGAGAATGAGCAAGGGAAGCTTCCCTTGCTCCAGTAGTCAGAAGTGCCTTCTATGGCTGCTAGAATATCAAACCAGGTACACCAGCCAGCCCTTTCATGCTCCACTCCCTTAATTCTATTGTGTTTATAGAGATGGCCCCCTATACAGAAGAAATTAGCAGATCTAGATAACAGCAGAATCCCCATCCCTGGGGTTGGAGTCAAGAAGCTACAGAGTATGATTATCTTACTCCTAGGTTGGAAGTCATAACCCAGGTGTGCAATGATGCTACAGTTCTCCCCAGCAGGATCAAAGTGACAAGCAGGAGCAGTAAATAGCAGAGAGAGATTAGGAAGAAACAAAGATATTTCCTCTAGACTAGTAGATGAGGTATTTTGTATGAGAGAGAAGAGCTTTTCATAATATTCTTTCTCAGGGGTATACCTGAGTTCCCTTCCTCTTACTTCCTGCATTTACAGGAACATTTATTAAGCACCTATTATGTTCCAGGCACTATGCTATGCACTAGGGATACAAAAAGAGGGAAAAGGCAGTCCCTGCCCTCAAGAAGCTTACAATCTAATAACACATACAGGGACATGCTCCCTACGCAAGCCACAAGTGGGAACTTTCCCTTAACTAACACAATTGTGAGGGAGGCAAGTCCTTTGTATTTCTTTGTTGTATAGTGAAGCTGCTGCTTGGAACTCACTTTTTCCCTCCACTTCTGCTGCTTGCTTCTATTATTTTAAGCCTTATTTTACACGGGAAGTTTACTGGTGATTTAAATATAAATTTGTCCTTGAATTAGGTTTTCTTTTCTGTTGAAGCTGGTTGAAAAGAGTGGCTTTCTTTGTACTTTTCAATGAGATATTTGTATTAAGCCTTTTTTTTGTTTCATTTTTTTCTTTATTTATTTTCCCTCAAAAAAAAAAAAGGAAATTCTACTTTAGAAATGACATTTCATTTTCCTTTTGATTTTTCCACAGAGCTCCTAGAATGTAAACTTCTTGAGGGAAAGGACGATTTTACTTTCATTTTTGTATTCTTATTGATTGGTCAACAATAGGTTCCAGGCCAAGCCCCACTTTGTCATTATTTGGGTCCTGATTGGCTCAGAGTGAATGTAAATGGCAATTGTTTCTGTTTTGGTCAGAAACCTTGAGGGTCTTCCCCTCCCACACTGATTTTTTTTTTTTAACTAGGCCATTCTCTGCTGAATTTCTTACCTAGCTTTAGTCATTGATTGGGCATTGTCTCAGTCAAAATGAGACCTGTGAAAGACCTTAGCTTAGAAAGGCCAAGATCTCCCACTGCATCCAGGACCATCTCCAGTTGTCCTGATCTATATCTGGCCACCGGACCCAGATGGCTCCAGAGGAGACAGTGAGGCTGGTGACTTTGCACAGCCCTGCCTCACTTAAATCCAATTCACTTGCATATCATGGCATCACCTCCCTGATGTCATGGCCCTCTTCAAGAACAAAGGACAAAAAATAACAGCCTGAAATAGAGTAAGTGATTAATGAATGACTGAAGAAGTCAGTCATTGTGATGGAATTGCAAAATGCATCATATGCATTTATTAAGTGCCTACTATCTGTCAGACACTGTGCTAAGTTCAGGAAATACAAAGAAAGCAGAAAAGACAGTCTCTGCCCTTGAGGAGCTCACAATCTAATGGAGGAAGAATCTTGAGGTGGTCGGAGCCAAGATGGCGGCGTGAAAGCAGTGACTTGCTTGAGCTGTCCCCCAAACCCCTCCAAATGCCCGTAAAAAAAATAGCCCTAAACAAATTCTAAAGCAGCAGAACCCACAGAAAGACAGAGTAAAACAAATTTCCAGCCCAAGACAGCCTGCATGGTTGATCGGAAAGGCATATCGAGCAGGGTGGGGAGAGGACGGCAGTTTGGCGTGGGTGCGCAGGCCACAGCAAACCTGGATCAGGCCTCAGAGGAACGAATCACAGGCAGCTGTGGTGGCTTCCAGACTCCTCAATCCACAACCGCCAAAGATAACTTAGAAGGTCAGTGGGAAAAGTCTGTTTTTGCGGTGAGAGAAAAGCTAGGTCAGAGCCAGTTCCAGAGAGTAGAGCTCAGAGGGCTGGCGCCAGGGCAGTGGCTGTGTCCTGAGCTTCCGGCCCACTGACTGAGGGGGAATCAAGAGGCTGATCAGAGGGGGACTGCAGGGATCTCTTTGCTGGTGCTGAGGCAGGAATCTCTTGCTTTGCCCATGCTTGGATCTGAGTCACAGTTCAAGGTGGCAGTCCCGGGGTGAGAAGGAGTGCTGGCGCAATGGAGCTTATAGTGGCTGTGGACAGGAAACCCTCCTCACAGTTCCCAGAGAGAAAAGACTGCTTGTGGCCGGTCACTCAAAGACCAGAGCTCAGGCCAGGAAGAACTGAAAATTTACAGGTCCCTACGAGTATCTCTGAAAACAACTATACAAACCCCCGAAGCTTGGGACAGTATATTCTCCACATTGGAAGCAGATTCGTACCTTAACAAAGAGTATAAAACTCAAGTAGTTGGCGGGGATGATGAGCAAACCTCGCAAAAAGAGTCAGACTATATTACCTTACTTTGATGACAAAGAAGATGAAAACATACAACCAGAAGAAGACAACAAAGTCAAAGCTCCTACATCCAAAGCCTCCAAGAAAAATATGAATCAGTCCCAGGCCTTGGAAGAGCTCAAAAGGGATTTTGAGAAGCAAGTAAGAGAAGCAGAGGAAAAACTGGGAAGAGAAATGAAGTGATGCAAGAAAATCATGAAAAACAAGTCAACAGCTTGCTAAAGGAGACCCAAAAAAATACTGAAGAAAATAACACCTTAAAAAATAGCCTAACCCAAATGGCAAAAGAGGTCCAAAAAGCCAATGAGGAGAAGAATGCCCTAAAAAGAAAAATTGGCCAAATGGAAAAGGAAGTCCAAAAGATTACTGAAGAAAATACTTCCTTAAAAATTAGAATAGAGCAATTGGAAGCTAGTGACTTTATGAGAAATCACGACACAGTAGAACAAATCCAAAAGAATGAAAAATTAGAAAACAATGTGAAATATCTCATTGGAAAAACAACTGACCTGGAAAATAGATCCAGGAGAGAGAATTTAAAAATTATTGGACTATCTGAAAGCCATGATCAAAAAAAGAGCCTAGACATCATCTTTCAAGAAATTATCAAGGAAAACTGCCCTGATATTTTAGAACCAGAGGGCAAAATAGAAATGGAAAGAATCCACCGATCTCCCCCTGAAAGAGATCCCCAAAGGAAAACTCCTAGGAATATTGTAGCCAAATTCCAGAGTTCCCAGGTCAAGGAGAAAATATTGCAAGCAGCCAGAAAGAAACAATTCAAGTACTGTGGAAACACAATCAGGATAACACAAGATTTAGCAGCTTCTACATTAAGGGACCGCAGGGCATGGAATATAATATTCTGGAGGGCAAAGGAGATAGGATTACAACCAAGAATCACCTACCCAGCAAAACTGAGTATAATCCTTCAGGGGAAAAAATGGTCATTCAGTGAAATAGAGGACTTTCAAGCATTCTTGATGAAAAGACCAGAGCTGAATAGAAAATTTGACTTTCAAATAAGACTCAAGTGGAACATGAAGAGGTAAACAGGAAAGAGAAATCATAAGAGACTTATTAAGCTGAACTGTTTACATTCCTGCATGGAAAGATGATATTTATAACTCATGAGACCTTTGTCAGTATTAGGGTAGTGGAGGGAAAAATTATATGTATGTATGATATAGATAGATAGATATAGATAGATAGATAGATAGATAGATAGATAGATAGATAGATAGATAGATAGATAGAGGGCACAGGGTGAGTTGAAGATGAAGGGTGATATCTGGAGAATAAAATTAAGGGTGAGAGAGGATTATACTAGGAGAAGGAGAAAGGGAGAGGTAGAATGGGGTACATTATCTCACAAAACAGACAAGAAAAGGTTCTTACAGTGGAGGGGAAACAGGGAAGGTGAGAGGAAATGGGAATCTTATTCTCATAGGATTTGGCTTAAGGAGGGAATAACATACACATTCAATTGGGTATGGAAATCTGTCTTACCCTACAGGAAAATAGGGGAGGAAGGGACAAGAGAGCAGGGGATGATAGAGAGAAGGGCAGATTGGGAAAGGGGTAATCAGAAGAAGTACTTCTGAGGAGGGACAGGGTCAAAAGAAAGAATAGAATAAATGGGGGGCAGGATAGGATTAAGGGAAATACAGTTAGTTTTTCACAACACGTGTACTATGGAAGTATTTTGCATAACTGCATATGTATGGCCTGTATTGACTTGCTTGCCTTTTCAACGAGGGTGGGTGGGGTGGGAGGAAGGGAGAAAATTTGGAACCCAAAGTTTTAAAAACACATGTTTAAAAAAAATGTTTCCACATGCAAATGGGAAATAAGAAATACAAGAAATGAAGTACAGAAATCTATCCCACCCTACAAGAAAATAGAAGGGGAAGGGGATAAGAGAAGAGGGGAGGGGAGAGATAGAAGGGAGGGCAGACTAGGGGAAGGGGTATTCAGAATGCATGCCATCTTGGGGTAGGGGGAGGGGCAAGATGGGGTGAAAATATGGAACTCAAAATCTTGTGGAAGTAAATGTTGAAAACTAAAAATAAATAAATTTTCACATATATATATATAAAGAATCTTGAAACAAGTAAGTATGTATAAGATACAAACAGGGTGAATTAGAGATGTCTCAAAGAAAAGAGAGGAGGGGCAGCAAGCGAAAGGCCTTTTGCAGAAGGTGGGATTTGAACCCAATCTTGAGGGAAGTCAAGATATGGAGAATTCTATCAGACAACCAAACTACAATTACTAAGCTCCTACTATGTGGCCTGCACAGTGTTAAGTGCTACGGATACAAAGAAAGGCAAAAGACAGTCCCTACCCTCAAGGAGCTTACAATCTAATAGAGGAGACAACATGCAAATACATGTATACAGACAAGCTATATATATGTGTGTGTGTGTGTGTGTGTGTATATATATATATGTGTGTGTGTGTGTGTGTATATATATATATGTGTGTGTGTGTATATATACATGTGTGTGTGTGTGTGTGTGTGTATATATATATATATATATATATATATATATATATATATATATATATGATAAATAGGAACTAAACAGAAGGAAGGCACTAGAATTAAGGTGGATTGGGAAAGGTTTCCTGCAGATATGCCTGTAGAAGTGGGATTTCATTCAAGACTAGAAGGATGCTAGGAGGTGGAGATGAGGAGGGAGAGAGTTCTAAGCATGGAGGACAGTCCATAAAAATTATATGAGTTAGGAGATGGAGTATCATATGGGTGGAAAAGCAAAGAGATCATTGCATTGAAGTGAATGGGGATTAAAGTGTAGGAAGACTGGAAAAGTAGGAAAGGGCTATGTTGTGAACGGTTTTAAAAGTCAAACAAAGGATTTCATATTTGATTCTGGACATAATAGGGAGTCACTGGAGTTAATTGGGGAAGGAGGGTAACATGGTCAGACCTGCCTTTTAGGAAAAATCAATTTGCCAGCTGAGTGGAGGATGGACTGGAGTGGCAAGAGACTTGTAGCAGGCAGACCAACCAGCAGGCAATTGCAATAGTCCAGGCATGAGGTGACAAGGGTGGTAGCAATGTCAGAGGAAAGAAGGAGACATATTCAAGAGATACTACAATGGTAAAAATCAACAAGCCTTGGCAACAGAATGGATTTGGGGGAAGGGGAGGTTGAGAGAGGTTGCCAGGAGAATAATGGTGCCCTCAACAGTAACAGAAAAGTTAAGAAGAAAGGAGGTGATGAGAGAGAAGATAAATGAATCCAGTTTTGGACATGTTAAGTTTAAGATATCTGTACAACATCCAGTTTGAGATGTCTAATTGTTGGCGATGTGAGACTGGAAGTCGGCAGAAAGGTAGGGGGGTATATAAGTAGATAAGAAACATCAGCATAGAGATGTTCATTGAATCCATAGGAGCTGATGAAATCACCAAGTGAAATAGCATAGAGGGAGAAGTGAAGAAGGCCCGGAACAGAGCCATGAGTGACATCCATAATTAGCAGGTGTGATATGCATAAAGACCTAGTAAAGTGGACTGAGAAGGAGTAATCAGAGAGGAAGAAGGAGAAGAAAGCAGTGTCACAAAAACTGAGAGGGGTGCAATGGATAGAGCACCGGCCCTGAAGTCAGGAGGATGTGAGTTCAAATCTGGCCTCAGACCAAACACTTGATACTTACTAGCTATGTGACCCTGGGCAAGTCACTTAACTCTAATTGCCTAAAAATTTTTTTAAAAGAGAGAGAAAAGAAACCTAGAGGGAAGAGAGTAGCAAGGAGAAAATCAGCAATGGCAAAGGCCACAGAGAAGTCCAGGTAGATGAGGGTTGAGAAGTAAGTATTAAATTTCTAAAAATGCAAGGAGTTGAGAGGCAGAATGACCTGTTTCAAGGACAACAAAGCCAATACTGCTGGATCACAGAGTACATGAAAGTATAAGAAGACAAGAAAGGTAGAAAGGAACCCTGTTGCTTTACAGTCAAGCTTTAAAAGCCAAACATCAAAATTTATATTTGATTCTGGAGGTAATGAGGAGCCATTGATGTTTACTGAATAGGGAAGTGATACAGTCAGGTCTACACTTTTAAGAAAATCACTTTGGCAGCTAAGTGGAGGATGGATTGGCAAAGGGAGAGACTTGAGTCGGGGAGGCTAACCAGCAATCTGTTGCAATAGTCCAAGTGTAAAGGGATGAGGCCCTGAACCAGAATGGGGCAGTGTCAGGGATGAGAAGGAGCTGAATACAAGAGATGTTGCGAAGGTAGAAACAACAGGCCTTGGCAAAAATTAGATATGTAAAGTAAGCGTGAAGAAGGAGTTGGGAATGACATCTAGGTTGCAAGCCTGGGTTTCTGAACTGAGAGGACAATGGTTCCCTCAATAAGAATAGGGAAGAATTGGGAGGTGGGGGAGATAATGAGTTCACTTTGGGAGATGTTGAGTTTAAGATGTCTACGGGACATCTGGTTCAAGATGTCCCACAGGCAGTTGGAGATTGGAGTCTGGACTTCAGGAAAGAGATTAGGGCTATGTAAACAGATCTGAGAAAGGATCATTGAACCCAGAGGAGCTGATAAAATCACCAATTGAGATAACATAGAGCCTGGACAGAGGCATGTATGTGGGACATCTAGGTAGTGGGTGTGACCTGGAAGAAGATCCACCAAAGAAAGCTGAGAAAGAGTAACCAGACAGGTAGAAGAAGAATCGGGAGAAATGTGTGCCCTGAAACCAGAGAGGAGAGTGCCTAGAAGAAGAGAGGGATTGATCCACAGTGTCAAAGGTCAAGAAGGATGAGGACTGGGAAAAAGCCATTCAATTTAGCAATTAAGAGATCATTGGTTTAACTTTGGAGAGAACATTTTTGATAAAGTTGGAAATCAGATTGCCAAGGGTTTAGAAAAGAGTGAGAGGACAGGAAATAGATGGCTTTCTCAGGGAATTAGTTATAGAAGGGAAAAGATAGAGGACAATAGCTATCAGGGATGGTGAAGGTTTTTTAAGACTCAGAAAGATAAGGATGTTTGAGTAGGTGGCAGGGAAGCAGCCAGAGGCAAGAAATGGAAGATCAGTAAGATAGTAGGGTGATACAATGAGAATCTGCAGGATAGAATAGATCAAGAGAGCATATAAGAGGGGTTTACCTTGGTAAGGAGAAGAGCCACCTCAATATGTGAAATGGAAGTGAAGGAGGACATAAGTGGGAGAAGACATCCAAGTGAGGAGATGAGATGGAAGGGAAAAGAAGGAGTTTTCAGCTAGAGCCCTCTATTTCTTGTCAGTGAAGTACAAAGCCAAGTCTTTAGCTGAGAGGATGGAGGGAAGTTTGAGTAAAGATGAAAAGGCTAAGAAAAACCACTATGGTGAGAGGAGGGGGATATTTACATGCCCTGACCCACCCTGTTTTGCTCAGGCTGAAGTCCCCTCTCCAACCTGGGCCTGTGCACCCTGAAGCCAGCCTATCTAGCCTATTTAGGGAAAATGTAAGGGGATCTGGAGCATAAAAGACCACCCATTTTCCAACCGAAACAAATACAGTAGACTTTATGGAAAGTGATCCTGCATCCCATTAAACATGAGCTGGGTGGGTGGAGGAAGGGTAGCTCATTCTGGTCTTTAATTCTATAGTCTGAGATTTACTTCTACTCAAATGTTTAATAGCTCTAGGCTTCTCTTCTCAGGTCTTGACCATTGAGATAATCCTAGGAGTTATGTGAAATTATCTTTCTGGCCCTAACAAAAGGATGGGAGGTGGTCTACAATTAATCTAGAAACTCTATAGTGAGGTCTTTAGATGACTGTTTTTCACCATAGAATTGGTTCAGTTGGCATTGTCCATTTGTTAAAAGCACATGGAGGTGGGGATTGAGATGGCACCTTGGACTGTATTAGAGCCCCTGGACCATTGGCCTCACTAATCTTGACTTTCTTGCTGACTTTCTTGCTCACTTTCACTCAGTTGGTTGAGGTGGAAGCATTGCAATATTCCTTATTCCTCATTGCTACTTCCAGATCCTCCTCCTACCTTCATCACTAAGTAACCTTTTCTTTGATGTTCATTATATTTGTATCTACCTTACAATCAAAATCTTGGTAGCTGTTGTCTACAGACCTCCAGGCCATTCTCCTTCCTCAATAAGTTCAGTACCTGGCTCACAATTTCTCCTCCTCCTCAACTCCTACCTTCATATTAGGGAACTTCAATATACATACTGATGCTCCCTCAAACATTCTAACCACTCAGTTCCCCAACCTACTCGCTTCTCATGACCTATTATTCCTCTACGCTGTCTCAACCACACACAAAAATGATCATACCCTTGATCTTGCCATCATCCACAAATGTTCTCCCTCCATGTTCAAGAATTCTGAAATCCCTTTATCTAACCATAACCTACAGGATTTGTATCTCTCCTTTTGCCTTCCCTTACAAAACCATATTCTTTGTACCCACAATGACCTTCAATCCCTTGACCCTTCAATTCTCCCCCAAGACATCTCCCCTGCAGTAACCACTCTCTTCTCTTTTCTTCTCCCCATCTTGACCCCTTGGTGAACCAATTCAATTCTACACTGTCCTCACTGCTTGAATATCACCCAATTATCATGTCACTGATTACACTCTGCCAAGCCTCAGTCTTGGATCACTCCTACACACATGCTGCTGAATGAAAGTGGAGAAAATTGTGTAACCGTTCTGACTGGGTCCACTACAGATTTGTGTTAAACAGCCTCAACTGGGCCCTCACTGCTGGTAGGCAATCCTACTATGCCTTCCTTATCCACTCACTATCCCACTGTCCACAGTGGCTCTTCCAAATCTTTTTATGCCTTCTTAAACTTTCCATGACTCCCCTCATCTTCTCAGCTAAGAACTTTGCCTCATATTTTACAGAAAAAAAAATTGAGGCCATTTGCCATGAATTCTCTCTTCCCCGCCCTCTTATTCCTCATTTATTGAATGCCTTCTATCACTACCTCCTCCTTTACCCATGTCTCACAAGATGAGGTGGCCTCACTCCTTACCAAGGCTAACCCCTCTCTCTGCTCAAGCAACCCATTTCATCCCATCTTCTCCAACTGATTGTCCTCTCTATCATTCTCAACTCTTTCACTTATTTTTAAGTTTTCCCAATTTACTAGCTCATTCCCTACTGCCTACAGACATTCCCATGTCTCCCCCAATCCTGAGAAAAAAAAATCTTCACTTGATCCTTCTGTCCCCACTATCATCCTATATCCTCTCTTTTGCGCTTTGTAGCTAAACTCCTCAAAAAAGCCATCTACAATAGTTGCCTCTACTTTCTCTCCTCTCACTCCCTTCTTATCCCCTTAAAGTCCAGCATTTGGCCTTATCATTCCACTGAAACTTCCCTCTCCAAAGTTACTAATGATCTCTTAGTTGCCAAACCCAGTGGCCCTTTCTCAGTCCTCATTCTCCCTGACCTCTCTGCAGCCTTTGACACTGTTGATCACTCTCTCCTCCTCAATACTCTCTCCTCTCTAGATTTTCAGGACACTATTCTCTTCTGGTTCTCCTCCTGCCTATGTACCATTCCTCAGTCTTCTTTGCTGGATCTTCATCCAGATGTCACCTTCTAGTCATAGGTGGGCCCTCAGGGTTCTGTCCTAGGTCCTCTTCTCTTCTCCCTCCATACTATTTGACTTAGTGATCTCATCAGCTCCCACGGATTTAATTATTATCTCTATCCTGGTGATTCTCATATCTACTTATCCTGCCCCAACCTTTGGACTTACCTCCAATCTCCAATCTCCAGTTTCCTTTCAGACATCTCAAACTGGATGTCTAGTAAACAACTTAAACTCAGCGTGTCCAAAACTAACTCATTATCTTTCCCCCTAAACCCCACACTACTCTTACTTTCCCTATTATTGCAGAGAGCAATACCATCTTCTCAGTCTCTCAGGCTCACAACCCAGTAGTCATCCTCAGCTTCTCACTATTCCTCACCCCTAATCTGTTACCAAGGCCTGTTAATGTCACCTTTGCAACATCATTTGAATATGCCCCCTTCTCTTCTTTGACACTGCCACCACTCTTGTGCAGGCCATCGTCATCTCATTCCTGTCCTATTGCAATAGCCTGCTTGTAGATCCACCTGCCTCAAGTCTCTCCCTACGCTAATTTGTCCTTCATTTGGCCACTAAAGCAATTTTCCTAAAGTTCAGGTCTGATCATGTCACCCCAGTAATCAATAAATTCCAGTGACTCCCTATTGCCTCTAGGATCAAATACAAAATCCTCTGTCTGGCATTTAAAGTTCTTCATAACCCACCCCCTCCTACCTTTCCAGTCTTCTTAGACCTTACTCCCTAGCATGTATCCTTCGATCTAGTAACACTGGATGTTCCATGAACAGGACACTTCATTCCTCTATTCTATGCATTTTCTCTATCCCAAATGCCTAGAATGCTTTTCCTGTTCATTTCCATCTACTGGCTTCTCTGGCTTCTTTTAAATCCCAACTAAAATCCCATATTCTATAGGAAGTCTTTTCTAACCCCTCCTAATTCTAATGTCTTTCTGTCATTAATCATTTCCTATATAGCTTGTTTGTATATATTTATTTGTTGTCTCCCTCATTAGATTGCCAGCTCCTCGAAGCAGAGATTGTCTTTTGTCTCTTTTTGTGTCCTCAGTGATTAGCACAGTGCCTGGCACATAGTAGGCACTTAATAAATGTTTATTGATTGATTGCTTGCTTTGAATGAATCACTTACTCTAGCCTTTGTCACCTTTGACAAACATTTCTTTGGAGGAGATACTGATATTAATATTGTTTGTTTACATTTTGACCATCAAAGGACACCAGGCTTAGATTTGGCAAGTGATTCTGAGTCTATGCCAAAGGGACAAACAGGATTTGGGGGAAATGTATTTGAGGGCTTGTGATTGCCAGGACAAGAAAGAATAACCTTGGCAGTACAGGACAAAATTACAGAATGTTGGAGTTCAGCAACATCATAAGGATCATCTCATTCAATCTCCTCATTTCAGAAAGGTGGAAACTGAGGCCAGAGGGAAAGGCACATAACTACAAAATCCATCTTCCTTTCAAGTCCCAGTGTCTTTCTACTTAAGATTGATATAAACAAAAAAATCCAATTTCTTTTTCTCCCTCTACTTCCTCCTTTCTTATCTTCTCCTTCCTTTTTGTTTTCTTCTCCCTCAATTTCTTCCCCTTTCCTTCTACCCTCTTCCAGCTGTTTTTCTTTCCCATTTTCCAAGGGATTGAGTTCTTAATGTCATTTGCATGAAATCACTCCATAGGGACAAAGGGGACATGTCTTGATGCCTCAGTCCAGGACTTTGAAAAATGAGCCATCTATGTGGGAAAACAAATTGGGAACAGCCACAATGCAATTTCACTGCGAGCATTGAATATTTACATGAGATAATGAAAGCCATCCAGGGTTTAAGCAGATAAATTCTATTCAAAAACAAGTGAAATGAAAAGCCAGATACAGCTTGGGCTGGCAATGGACCTGCTTGCACACTGGTCACAATGGGAGAAAATAAAGCTTGCTTCCCTTCCACAGTGAACAAGGAGGCAACAAATAAAAGTTGAATGTATAGGACTCAATATTGGAAAGATCTTACTACTCAAACTGTCCGACCCCTTCATTTTACAGAGGAACAGACAGAAGCCCAAAGAAGGAAATTATTTTCCCAGTGTCACTAGCCCATTCTCTTGGGGGAACACAACCACTTAAAGCCCTAAGTGTTGTTAGCTCTTCCAAATCCCATTCCAGTATATCAGAGCCAAGATGGCCACCAAATTCCTCCAACTCCAGATCTAATGCCCATTCTATTCCATCCTGTTGCCTCCCTTGGTCATGGCTACTCACAGCTGGGAAACTACTTATTCTTTGGGCAAGCTTTTAAATAGTCCTTTGAGCACAAGTGATGTTCTCAATTATGTAGCCATCTGAATTGGGCATTACATGGCCTCAAACAGATGTTCCCTGATCTGGTGGTTTTCACTGGATAGACAACAAATATTTCAAAAAGAAGCATCAGTTTGTTTTGGTTGAGGTACAGGGAGTGAGGTGGAGGGTGTTATATTCTTCTAATACAGCCAAGACTTCAAGGTCATCTTCAAGTTCAAAGGTTCTTCTCACATTGAGTTAACCCACTCCTGGAAATTGGATCATGATAAAGAAGAAACTTACCCTAGACATGGTCGAGACATTAGGTTCCAACTTTAGTTCTATCACTAATTCACTGTGACTGCTGGGTCTTAATATCCTTCCTGTAAAATGATAGGGTAGAATTAGTTAGGTTCTCAAAGCCCTTTCCAGGTCTGATATTAGATGTTCTAAGATCTCTCACAGTTTGAAATCCTGGAACCCTGTGTTCTAAGGTCTCTTGCTTTAACAATCTGTGTCTTATTTTCTAAGGTCCCTTCTACTTCTGACATTCCATGAGTCTTGAATATTGAATTCCCCTGACAGGGTTAACTCTATTACCAATCATTCATGCCAAAGTGTGAATGATTCTTTCCTGAGGGTAGAGAAACCATGAGGACACTGATTACTTGGGAAAGGGGAACAGAGAAAGAAAGAAATTTTTTTTTTTGGTTTTGAAGGGGAAACACTCCCCATTTTATTTTATTTTATTATTTTATTATTTTTTAATTTTTTTCCAATTTTATTAATTTATTGATTTATCAACAATCACTTCCATATGCTTTTGAGTTGAAAAATTTTTCCCCCTTCCTCCCCCCCACCCTCCCCAAGACAGCGCACAATCTGATATAGGTTTTACATTTACATTCCTATTAAACATATTTTCACGTTAGTGAAGTTGTAAGTAAAAATTAAAACCAATAGGAGGAACCATCAGAAAGATGAAACAAAACTCAACAGAAGGTAAAAATAAGTGATAGTGATTCGACTTCCATAGTTCTTTGAAAGAAAGAAATTCTTTCTGAGGCTAGGACACCAAGGAAGATAGCCTCTCTCACAATTTGACCATGGTCTATCCCTGCCCTTCACAAATTCAGTGTCTCAGTGTTAGGGACAAGACTACTGCCAGTATCCTGTTAGTTCAGGCTCAACATTGGGATGAAATAAGGCATTTACAAGTCATTGAGCAATTAATAAAAATTAGGTGTGCTTTATTCTAAAACAAGGTATGCAACCAGGATACATTGGTATTTAGAACCTCTGGATGTACACACACACACACACACCCCCATCCACATTTGGAAATGCAACTAGTCAGCAGGTCAGGATATGGTGACTCTCAGGGTCTTCAGACATCCATCAAATGGAAGGAAACTGAGACCACACAGGTGGGACTTTTACGCCCTTAGGTGACCAGAAAGCTGCATCAAGGGAGACACGCAGGCCAATCAGGAGCAAGGGACTTTTTAAGGAAATCTACTCCTTATTGCAGGAGAATGGAGTCCCATCACACCAAGGATGGACAAATTAAACTCAATTTCATTAAAATATAGATACCATCTATGTGCAAGACCCTGGGTTTAGTATTGTATATACAAAGACGAAGGATGGCAATCCCTGACAAACAGAGAGGGAGTGAATTTGAAGCTATGTGGAAAAGAAAAGGACAAAGGAGACATCCAGACCGAATCTGCTGAGAAATCTCAGGGGAAAAAATTACTTTTAGCTCGAGAATCAGGGAAGCCTTTGTGAAGCTAACAGCTGAGCTGACTGTGGAAGAAGAGAACAAATTCAACAGGTAAAACAGAGAGAGAATACATCTTAAATGGGGTACGAAGGGAGTGGAGCTGATTCCTTTGTCTGGGAGCAGGACTTGAAGTGAGGGTGGAAAAAGCAATGGGATGAATCCCCCTCTGCGTCCACTCAAGCCTAGAATCTAAACTACTTGACTTTCAAGATCCTTAGGGGAAGAAGAAAAGAGAGCCTATGCATTCAGAAAGAGTTAGCATGAGGAAGGGAGGCTGTGAGGTTGTTTATACCTGGGAGCCAGGAGAAGTAGAATTAGGGCTGCTCCACATAAGAATCAGTATGCTACCTCTCCTAGCCCATCCTCTCTCTTTCAAGCCAATAAGCATTTATTAAGTGCTTACTACATGCCCAGCACTGGGCTGGAGATGAAGGCCACCTCCAGAAGCAGCCAAAGGAGAACAATAAAGCAGAAAGGCTATTGGATTGGACAGCAGAGAACCCGAAATTTTGTCTCACCTTTGCCACTTAACAACTATCATGACCTTGGGTTAACTCCCTCACATTAGTAAGCCTCAGTTTCTTCATCTATAAAACGGGAATAGTCCCTTTGTTGTCTACCTGACTGGGCTGTTGAGGGAACACCTTAAACCTTAAAAGGATACAGAAAAGTGAGTTAAGGTTTACAATGCTCTGCCTTCACAACAATCCTGTGAGGTATATAGGGCATGGGTTAGCCACATTTAGCAGGTCACCATGACCCAGATAAGGGGGGGTGTCTTGCCCAACTTCATCGAAGCAGTAAGAAATAATATCCTTACTTATAACCTGAGTGTCCTTTGGCAAGTTACCTACCACACTTTGGATTCTTCATCTGTAAAATAAAGGGATGTAATCCTTATAGCCCCTTCCAGTTCTAAAACCTCTATGGGTTTTAGATGCTGGCCCAGCCTTGTCCATGTGGAAAACACTCCTGCCCTTCCCCAGGGAACATGGAGCAAAGTCTAACATCTAAGGCTAGCTATTCTGGTAGGACACCCATCCCCAAAGATGTATCCTGATTGGGGTACTCTAAGGGGTTAAGTATTCATTAAGTGGGAGAGAGAACATTGAACACTCCTCAGCTAAGAAATAAAATCCAATTCAAAAGCTCCTTGGTGAAATGTTAATGCACCCTTAGCAAGCGTCTCCAGTCTGCCCTCCCTCTGAGTGGGGAGGAGAATGAGCCTTCTCTTGGAAGGGGGAGAAGAATAAAAAGCCTTCTCAGCACTGATTTTTTTTTCCCTGTTTGAAGTTTTTAACAGCTGCTCCTTCTCCTTGACAGGCTTTGGAATTAGTGATGGCGACTGGCAGAATACGGTTCTAAAAAGGAAAAATATTTTTCATCTCTTGGGACCTTCTTGTCAGAGGGAAATGCTAACCATTTAGATGCAAGGCACAAAGCCCTTCCTGCCTCATGCTCCTGTGCTCCCTGACTGGTGCTTTCCGCTGGAGGAGTTTGGGGCTCTAGTATAATAGCTGAACACAGAATCAAATCCCCGAGTCAACCACAGCTCTACCCTGCAGCTTGCTAGGTGTCCTCATCTGTAAAAGGAGACTAATCACCCTTGTACCACCCACCCACTTTACAGGGTTACTGTGAGAAATGAGGGATAAAAGTACTTTATAATCCTAAAGCACTACATAAAAGTCTATTATCATTATTGTTCTTTCCAGTCCCCTATCTCCCCCAGGCACCATCTGAATGCATTCAGTGACCTTCATTATCATCCTCTCCTCCAGCCCCTTCCCATCCTCATCCCCACTTGGTGGATCTGACTGATAATATTTAAACTTCCTCTTCCCTTTCCGTGTCCATCTGCATCTGGGAAGGGATCAAAGTTTCTCCCTAGAATCAAAAATTAAAAGCTATAGAGATGGGGTCAACCCTTTCATTTTACAGATACAGAAACTAAGGCCCCCCAAAATATAGTATCCTGTCCAGGGTAACACAAGTGGTAGTAAGCATAGAAGTGGGATTCTGCCCCCCTAGTCCTCCAACTCCAAATCCTGCAGTCTTTCTTCTATACCATATTGTGATGGTGGAATTTCAGACATCAGTAGAATGGGAAGATCTTTTTTTTTTTAACCTCCACAGAGTCCCTGAAATCATAGTACAAAGCAGTTAGTTACCTACTTTACCTACACATGTAAGGTGAACTTTTACAATCAATGTCTCGTCTCTCCCCTCCTCCCAAGCCAACATGAGGCCTCTCCTTCCTCTCTGGCCTCAGGTTTGGTCAAATTACTAATACGGAGCAGAAGACTATCTGGCTGGTATGGTTTTTAAAGAAGTTAAAGGCAGGAATGGATCCAACAACTATCACTCATCTGAAAGCTAAGACTATTGAGTAATTTCTGTCAATCCAATAAACATTTAAGCACCTGCTATGTAAAAGGCACTGTGCTAGGTTTTGAGGCTACCAAGATAACTATGACCAGTCTTGTTCTCTAGAAATTTAACATCTAATACATGGAAGGGAGATGAATGGAAGGAGAAGTATACAAATAATTAATTCAAGGGAATAAAATAAGTATAAAAAAGTTCTCTAGAGAAATTGAGTGAAAAAACTGGGGGAGGGAGAAGAGGGAGCATGTGCCTGTGAAAAGATTCAGGATCAGTGGACCAAGGTTCAAAACTAAGTTCTGTCTATATGACAATGGGTAAGTCACTTAATCTGTGACTGGACCAAATGACCCATGAGAGCTTTGCTGGCTTTAAATCAACGATGCTATGATCCTAGGAATTCACGTTCACCTAGAGGCAACATGGAAGGCTTTGTAGAAGGGGCAGCAGTTGCATTAAGCCTTGAAGAAGGGGGGATTTCAATAAAGACAGTAAAGGACGGAAGGGGGGGTGAAATCTATTCCAGATCCCAGGTATTACAGATTACTATAAAACTCCTTATTTTATAGATAAGGAAACTGAGGCCCAGATTAGTGAAGTGTCTTGTCACACAGTTGGGAAAAGTGGCAGAACCAAAACTCAAAAACATATCTTTTGACCAAAGGCTTGATATGAACAAAAGTTATCCTGATTTTGAAAGAAAAAGAAAGATGGTAGAGTCTTCAAATCATATCATACGAATTTGATTTCAATGTTTAGCAAAATTCTGGAACATATTATTAAAGGAATAGTTTGAGAATATTGACAAAGAGCCAACATGGCTTCATTTAAAAAATAGGCCTTAACAGATTAATTTCATTTCCTTTTATAACATGATTATTATTTAGAGAGATAAGAGGATTGTGGGCACAGTACACCTGTAATTCAGCAAAAGATTTGACAAAATGTCTCATGCTACTTCATGGACAAGATAAAGAGATGTGGGAAAGATAATTGTATACTTAACTGGGAATTGGTTGAATGACCAGACCCCCAAATTAGCCATTAATGGATCAATATCACCCAGACAGCTCTCTGTTGGAGTGCCCCAGAAAACTGTCCTTGGCCCTACAATGTTCAACATTTTTATCAATAAGTTGGATGCAGGCATATTTACCGAATTTTCTGATGACATAAAGGTGGGAGTATAAGCTCACATGTTAGCCAACAGAGACAAGATTCTAAAAAGATCTTGACAGGCTAGAACAATGGTACAAATCTAATAAGGTGAAATTAAATAAAGATAAAATGGTAAGAGTCCCAAATATGGGTTTTTTAAAAATTAAATGCATAATACAAGATGAGGGAAGTATGGCTAGAAATTTGTATTAAAATGTTGCAATGTATCAGAGGACTGCAGGCTTAATATTAGCTAACAGTGTCATATAGGAACCCAAAAAGCTCATGTAATAGTAAGAAGCTTGTGATGACTTAAACATAGCAAAAAAAAATGTCAGTAGCAGATACATAATAATAAAAAAGGGAATAAGGGGAAGCAAGCAAGAATAAGGCATCAGACCCACAGTCCTTCTTGATTCACCTAGTTTTTTGTTCTTGTCCTTAACTTCACGGGCAAGTCAGCTGGGGGGCCTCATCACCCCAGTTCCCATGCAGCTCCTAAGGATCTGAGGAGAAAGAGTAGAATCTCCCAAATGGGTTTTGGAGATGCAACCTCACAAGTGGAGCTTTTATGGGAGTTAAAAGAAATTGTCTAACCTCAAATTAGAAATGGTTGTCTGAGACCAAGGATTTCAACTCAGTACCTAGAGACAGGTGGTAATAAGAATCTTGGCCTAAGGTTTCTGTTGGCTTTTGTTGGCTGCCTGGCACTGACAACAGAGAGAAATAGGTGGCCCTGTTGAGGTTAAATGGTCCTGAAAAGGCTAACTAGCTGAAGCCCAGCAGATGGTAGCTGAAAACAGGTTGGCAACTAAGAGATCAACAATGGAGAGGCCATCCCTGAGGCTGGGACTGACTGGACTTCATACCCAAAGCTGTCGTGGGGATCTTTGCTCTAGGGCCACCTAGAGCTTGGCCAACCCACTTACAGAAGGGTTTATGGTAACCCTTGCTTGCTGCACTATGGTCTCAGTACTAGAGCTTTCTGTGGTGGTTAAAAATCTGGGGTATTTGTTTCCGGTTACACTTAGATAAAGGCTAGAATGTAGGAAAGGAAGGTAGAGTGTAATGACTTTGCCACCTTCGATTGGCTGAACTCCAAACCTCTTGGAAGAAAAGTGGGTTTTATAGCCTTCCTTCTGCACAACTCTTGTGGGAATTTCTATGGCAGAGCTCCCAAAATGGGTTTTAGGGTCATAGGAGCACTATAGAGGGTTAACTGAAAATTAAAAAGACTTTTCAACCCTAGATCAGGTTTGGAACAAATGTCAGTCTTGTTAGGAGGAAGAAATAAATTCAAGGGATAGACTAAATACATGCCTATGAGTTCCAATTAGCTGAATATCTGTATTTAGCTGAATGTTCTGTATTCAGAAAGACCTCAACTTCTTCTATAGGCTGTGGCTTTCAGAGCAAAAAGACACCCCTCTCTTTTGGGGGAGACAGTCTCTTTCCTTTTGTCTGATGGCTCAGCCTTTCTAAAAGAGCAGAAGTTTAGCCTCTGGGCTCTGAGCTAAAAGAGAGATAATAGAGCCCTTTCTTCCTCTTATGGAGAAAAGGTCAACTCTACTCTAGCTAATGATTGGCCAATGACTGCAGGGAAGCCATGAGATGCCCAATGGAAAGCTGTGGTAATGTAACATTCAGCAGGAAGGAGGCCCAACAGAGAAGAATACCCAGGAAAAAGCAGACTCCATAATAGGCGAGTGATGACAAACCCTGCAGCCTAAGACAAGTGAGTTATCATCCCTGCTCTCAGGTGCCTTGGCTATATGTGTCCTTATGCACATTCATTTTTTTCCCCTGTGATATTTGAGGTGGGTTGTGCCCCAAGCCTATGGGCAAGAATATTCTATTACTATTTCATTAAGTGACTTTATTTTGAATTATTGCGTCCTCTAGATGACTAATACACACGCGTGTGTGTATGTGATTGTGTGTGTGTTTGGAGGGGGGACTCGGGGGAGGGGATACAGGGAGGGAGGGGATGGGGAGGGAAGCTCTAGATGCTACAAGTATTCCATATAGAACTGAGAAGTCATCCATACTAAGGAGGGCTATTAAACCAGTCAGTTCTACCTCATTTAACAGCATCTCTGAAACAGACATTTGTCATTAACTCAAAACACAAATCATTCCGGACCCAGTTGTCTGAATTATCACCATCCCACTTGTCTGAGGTTTCCTAAAGACCCACATGGAAGCAAAGGAAGCACCCAATTCCTCCTGCTCTGGGAAGAAAAGGCCTGTACATTTCCATGGCTCTGAGGATAGCAGGAGCCAGCAGACACGAGAGCATCAATCTATAGCCCTATATTACACTGTAAGTAGTTCTATGTCGTTTCCCAGACAGGTGCAGATTAGAAAGGGGGAGGGGGACAACAATATGTGACTCTAGCAACCCATGGCTCTTCCTAACTGTGCCTCAACACCGAAGAATAAGCATCTGCCCAAAAGCAGAGGAGGTGGGGAGTAGGGATGTGGGGGAGGGTCACACAGCAACGAGAGCTAGAGGCGAATTTTGAGGAAGGAAAAATTACTTCCAATTAGGTGGAGGGGTTTTTTTTGGGGGGGAATCAAGGAAGGTTGCAAGGAAGGGGTGATACCTTGAACTTTGAATGCAGAGGATTTCAAGAGGCAGGAACTCCCTGGCAGGGAGCACACACCAGACTTGGGGGCCGCCCCCGCCCCTGGGGAAACATCAGCTAAACAGACTTCTCCAGAACTGTTCACCTTGGCCACACAGAGGGCTCCCCTGGTTCTATTACTCACCTCTCTGCCAGCTCAGTCAGCACTGTAGCATGAGGACTACTTTAGAAAACTGGAGCCCAGAGGTCTGGGCTCTGTTGGTTTTTATGAGCTGCCTACAGGCTCCCCTAGAGGAGGAAGAGCGAGAGAGAGGCTGATGCCCTCATTAGGACTGTGGGCAGCACCTGCTGCCTTCCTGGCCAACAGCTCGATTATCTGGTTGTGGTAACATTTGGGACCACCAAGTGTAAGGGAGAAGAGCCCTCCACGCCGCAGGAGGCCCTGAAGGCACCACTGTATCACAGCAGTGGACAAGAATGGGCCATCATAATGATCACCCTGTGTCATCAGGAATACTTTATAGTATGTTCCATTGACTAAATTGAAGAGGGCAGAGAAGATTGTAGTACATTGCAGATAGGCAGCAGACTGTGGCAGGAAAGCATTGTGGATTTTGAGTCAGAAGACCTGGGTTTGTGCCTTAACCCTGGCACTTCCTAGCTGGGTAACCTTGGAAGTCACTGTGCTGTTTTGAGCCATGGTGTTTCCTCATCTGTAAAATGGGGGTGCTAAGGTATGTTACATTCAGTAGTGTGGAAAAAAAACTGAGATTTGGAGACAGAAAACTTGGGCCCAGATCTCATCTCTGCTACTTAATAGCTATATGACCTTGGGTAAGCAACATCATCACATCATCACCATTATCATCATAACCAGCATTTATATAGCACCTACCATGTGCCAGACGAATTTACAAATATTTAATCTTTATAACAACACTGGGAGGTAGGTGTTATTATTATCCCCATTTCACAGCTGAGGAAACTAAGGTATATAGAAGCTAAGTGACTTGCCCAGGCTCACACAGCTAATGAGTGTCCAAGGTCACATTTGAAGTCAGATCTTCCTCACACCAGGCACAGCACTCTATCCATTGCACCACCTAGCTGCTCACCTCCCCCATGTAAACTTCATTCTCTTCCTTTGTAAAAATGAGGGGTTGGAAATAGGGAGGAATGAATGAACGGACTGCTTCATAACCTGCCCCTTTCACCTTTCCAGTCTTTTTACACAGTTATTCTGTGATCCAGTAACACTGACTGTCTTGCTGCTCTTAGAACAACATATGCTATCTCTCCATTCTGGGCATTTTCCCTGGCTGCTCCCCATGCCTGGATTGTTCTACCTCCTTATGTCCTGCTGGTGGCTTTCACACCCCTGCTAAAATCCCACCTTCTACAATCCCCATCCTCCTCAATCCTAGTGCCTTCCTTCTGTTGATTATCCCCAATGTATCCTGTATGTTGGTCATTTGTACCTAAGTGTTTGTATGCTGTGTCCCTCATTAAATTATGTGTTCCTCCAGTGCAGGGACTATTTGGATTTCCTTGCATTCCCCATGCCTAGCACATCTTCTGGCTCAGCGTAGGCACTTAATAAATGTTTATTGACTAAAAATAAGCATTTATGAAGTGCTTTCTATGGGCTAGGTAACATGCTAAGTGCTAGAGATACAAATAATAAAACTTAACATATACAGTGCTTTAAGGTTTGCAAGTCACATGCATTCAATCCAATCCAGCCCAATAAACATTTATTAAGCATCCACTGCCAGGCTGCTGGGGATACAATTTATTAAAAAAAAAAAAAGACACTCCCTGCCTTCCTGGAACTCACAATCTAAAGCAGAGGCAACACCCAAAGGGAGGTAGGGATATTCTCTGTTTCTTCCTCACAACCACCCTGTGAGGTAAGTACTATTATCCCCATTTTACAGAAAAGGAAACTGAAACTCAGAGAGATTAAGTGATTTGTCCTGAGCCGTATAGTTAGTAAATGTCTGAAATGAGTTCAAATCCAGATCTCTATTGCCTCCAAAACTGATACTTTCCAGAAGGTTCCTAAGATCCTGTCAAACTCCAAATCCTATTATCAATGAACCTCATGGGGTTGCTGTAAAGAAAATGCTTCAGGAATTGTCAAGTACTCCAGGAAGTTAAGCTATTGCTATCATTTGAGAAACATTTATATCCAAAGTGCTAGCAAAAATAGTTTTAATGCTTAAAGTTGTAAACAGCTCATTCCCCAAAGGTTCCAGCTAGCTACAGTGGGATCATGTCAGGGTGGAAGGAGCCATGGAACTGGAATCAGAGCACTTGGGCTAAGAATGGGACCTGTAGCTCAGTGACTGCATAAGACTCTCCTCTTTGTTGCAGATTGACTACTTACTTCTGGGGGAGGGGCAGAGTTGGTGAAAGGCTGGGAGAAGAGAGCCTGGTCTTCTGGCTTCTGTCTTTGAGAGAAGGAACATAGTTCTAGATTCTTTTTAGGGAGAGATCTCTCAAGGGATAGAAGGACTCTGGGAAGAAGTCAATATGTAAAACAGTAACCGACATCTCTATCATGTCCATATTCCTAGCGTTCTGTACTAGAGACTTTGGGGAATTTCCCCTTGGATGAGATCTGAGACTGTCCCTGTCTCTCTGTCTCTGTCTCTCTCTGTCTCTGTTTCTCTCTCTCTGCCTCTCTCTCTGTCTCTGTGTCTCTTCCTCTTTGCCCCCCCCACACACACTCACCTCAATCTTTCTTTCCCTCTCATAGAAATAAACTTGCTCCCAATGAGAGAGTTCATCCCGTCTCGTATGTTCACTAGTATACAATCTCATGTGTATACTTTCTCTGATTTCTGTTTGGATAAATGGGTTTATTTGCCATTTACTATGAGTGTTGTACTAGAATTTGGTGGGAAGAGAGTCAAGCCTTGGACATATAGTCTGGGATACCCCTTTCTCATTAAAGGATAATGATCAGGAGCTGAGCTAGACTAATAGTATATGCAGAGAGGGGGCATTCAATAATGACAAAATTCTAGCCTCTATTCCTCTCTTTGAAGAGAGAAGATTAGCCAGTCTCTGGCCCCAAACTCCTGCTTCTCCTCACTGCAGGAATCAAAGTCTCCTTTGGAGCAGGGTAGAGGTAGGAGGCTAGAGAAGTTTTTGCCAGATGTAGCTGGCACAATATAGCTAGTTTCCGTTACAAAGAAGGACAATGAAGCTTAAACAGGGGAAATGAGCAGCTGGGTGGTGGAGTGGACAGAGCGTCAGCCACACCTAGACATAGCTAGCACACAACACACCCCTTAGCAAAGCTTGACTCCAATACCTCTAATTTGCGTGAACATGAGCCACTCACTTCACCATTCTGGGATTCAATTGTCCCTTTTGTAAAAAGAAGGCATTTGACTAAATGGTCTCTAAGGCTCCTTCCAGCTCTCAAATATGTGATCCTCTCCTGAGGCATTACTGGATGACTGCCCTTCCTTTATTTGAAATATAAATAGAAGCATTAGATATGTTTCAATTAACTGGTTGTTGGTCTCTGGCCTGTCCTAAAATACCATCTTTATATTTCAGTGTTTATATGCAGAATATGTGGGCAACTAGGTGGAAGAATGGTAGAGTACTGAGCTTGGAATCAAGAAGACTCATCTTCCTGAGTTCAAATCTGGCCTCAGACACTTCCTAGCTGTGTAACCCTGGGCAAGTCACTTAATTTTATTTGTCTCAGTTTCCTCACCTGTAAAATGACCTGGAAAAGGAAATGGCAAACCAGTCCAGTATCTTTGCCAGGAAAACCCCAAAATGGGGTCACAAAGAGTCAGACACAACTGAAATGACATAATAATAACAATAATGATGTACAGGATATATGTAAGCATGAATTGCATGGGTTCCATCTTTCCTTTTTTTTTTTTCACATTATGACTTTTGGCCAAAAGCCTTTGAAAGACTTGGAAGGCAAAGATGGACCCCTAACCTAGACCACCTCGTTGCAGCATGAGATAACAGCTATGACTGAGTTGCTGTGAACCCCCTTATACCTTGTTTTTTAGCGCCATGGAAGAGAAGAAGCCAAGTAGCTCATATTCTGGAAAAATATAAGTGTGAATTTCTCACAGGTAGGCATAATCATATTCCTAAAAATAAGCTTTATATCAATTAATCTTTTATCATGTCACCATCAATTCTGCACATACTTCCACACATATACACATACACATTGACCCCTCCCTGTAACAAAGAAAAAGCTGAGCAAAACCGTCTCATAGTTTATGCAATATGCCACACCTAGAGTCACCTGCCTCTCTACTGGAAGGAGAGAGTTGTGTTTCATCCTCTTAACTCAGGCACCAAAGGATCATAGACTCACAGACACAGAGCTTGAAGAGACCTTACAAGCACCTAGGTCAGCTCCTCATTTTGTAGGTCAAGAAAGGGAAGCTCAGAAAAGTGAAGTGATTTGCCCCAGGTCACTCAGCTAGTAAATAATAGACCTGGGATTTGAACACAGGTCTCCACTTTCCAAATCTGGTACTTTTCCCACTGCACAACCAAGACCATTTATTATAGTTACTCAGAATTTTATTTTATTCGTGTTCTTTTAATTCACATTGTTATTGTAAATTTGTATATTGTTCTAATTATATCAACTTCACTCTGAATTAATTTTTTAAAAAATTTATCCCAAACTTAAATACAAAATAAAATGAGCATTTCCATACACACAGTATAACAGAAAAAGCTGATTACACATGAAACTACAAATCTTTATTATGTACAGTTTGAGTTTCTTTTTAAATAAAACCTACATACAACTTTCAGAGCTGTCCTCTTTGACTCTGATGTCCTTATGTCCTCTTTTGTGCATTTAAAAATATATTCCCATTTAAGAAAAAATCTTCACATTGATTTTTTCTTGCAGTATGAAAATATCCCATTATATTAATATCCCACAACTTATTCAACCATTATCAATTCAATGGATCCCCATTTTGGTTCCATTTTTGTTTCTTTGCTACCACAAAAGTGCTGATATGAATTTTTTTATATAGGGTCTTTCTTTACATGTTTGATTTCCTTGACATATATGCCCTATAGGTAGGACAGGAACAGAGTCAGAGGGAGACACTCTGGATCAAATAATATGATCATTGTAGTGACTTTTCTTACATAATTCTAAACTGCTTTCTATAATGATTGGACCAATTCATAGCTCCACCTACAATGTAGAAGAGTGACTGTCTTCTACAATTCTTCCAAAATGACTATCATCTTGGCATTTTATCATCTTAACTAATTTGATGGTTGTGTTTTAATTCAGAATTTTCTCCATTTATATTTCCCTAATTAGTGATTTGGAGAAATTTTTAATACGATTGTTAGTAGTTTCCAATTCTTCTTTAACCCCCTATTTATTGGGAAGTGATTCTTGTATATATACATATATGTGTGTGTATATACACACACACACACACACGTATGTGTGTCTACATATGTGTGTATACATGTATATTATATATTAGTTCGGGATCTTACTTAGGTTAGACTTTTGTCAGAGATATTTAATATAGAAAGATTTTTCCCCCAATAAATAATTTTTCTTCTTGTTTCCCCATGGATTTTTATGATATCTTTAGATTGAGTATCCAGTTGAAATTTATTGCTGTATATGGTATAAGGTGATGATCTAAATCAAATTTCTACCAAAGTGCTTTTCAGCTTCCCCAGCAGTTCTTATTGAATAGGCAATCTTTCCCCTGGTCATTTATTTTCTTCGACTTATCAAACATTGGATTCATGTGTTCAATTATTTCTAGGTCTTGCCTAACTAGTCCATTCTGTGAGATGTTCATTTTAGCAAGAATAGTTGAAGAAAAAACAGTGGACTTGGAGTCAACTTGGGTCTGGTCTCACCCCTGTCACTAATTACTTATGTGTTCCTAGGCAAATCATTTCACTTCTCTTGGAATCAGTTTCCCCCTTTATACAATAAGGAGACTGAAGCAGATGACTTCAAAGGTTTCTTTTAACTCAAAACTCCTGTGAACTTCTTTTGATCATTAAAACAGCCCTGTGAGGGACACGTAGCAGAGATTATCACCCCCATTTTACAGAAGGGGAAACCGGCCCATAAAGGTTAAGTTACATGGCTAATCAAATTCCTCAGCTGGAAGGGGCCACAGAGGTTATCTCATCTAAACTTTATCTGAAATATGAAATCTCCCCTACAAATGTCCCCCCAACAAATAGCTGTCTTTAATTAAGGTCTTCATATTATAGCTTCATTATTTCTTCTGAAATTATTATGAATTTAGCCATTTCAGGCATAAGGAACCCCCCAGTGCAGTGTGTGTGTGTGTGTGTGTGTGTGTGTGTGTGTGTGTGTGTGTGTGTGTGTGTGTGTAATAGAAAGGAGGCCAGTATGGCTAGATCATACAGCACATAGAGGGAAATCATGTGTTAAAGGACTGGAAAGATAGGAATGGCCAGATTGTAGAGCTTTAAACGCCAAACAGAGAAGTTTATGTCTGATCCTGGAACTAACAGGGAATCATTGGAGTTTATTGAGGAGAAGGGCCAGTTTAGAGACCCCAGGATTGCGGTGTAACTTGAGCTCTTGCCTTCAGTAAGCCTCTGAATGGGAGAGAAGCTGATGCCCTTAGTATAGATATCTACAAAAGCTGCTGCCTTTCTGTCCCCAAAGCTCAACTACCCTCTCTCCCTGATTGAGGTAGCAACTATCTACCTTTGAAGATTATCTATACCCCAGGCTACCTCTATTAGAGCAAATAATTCAGAATTTACTATATTTAGTCTTTCGAGACATTAGAACTCATCAAAAGATCACCTATCAGAATGACAGAACAGGATTTTTCTTCTGTCCTTATCTGTGTCCTCTCTTCCAGATGCATCCTTTCAAAAGCAGGATGATTACCCTAGAAAATAGTGGAACAAGTTGCAAACATTTCTGGTTTGACTCACTTACAGTTAATTTCATGCTTTCCAACATGCTACCAGACATTGTATAACAAAAGGTGACCATTGTATTTAGATAACTACCCTGCATGATTAAAGTTGAGGTAAGAGCAAGCTACATTTTCATTGAGATAGACGGAGAAGTAAATCTTAGACACATGGAATATTTAAACCTAGAGACTGTTAATAAGAACACTCCAAAAACCATATAACACCTGATGATGAGAACAGACAGAGGAATTAAAATTCTCAAATTTTCATAATCACATTGTTATTTTGCAAGACAAAATACACCATAATCTGAGGAGAGTAATGAACATGGCACCCTATGAACCTCTTCTAAACCTATCCCCAATGCTGTCCTTGTCCTCCAGTAAATTCCTCCATACAGGTCTATCAAGGATATCTTAGTAAATGCTTAACAACCAGCTCTCCAGAAGAAGAAAAAAAATGTAAGCAGAAAAGGCTTTTGAGTTTAATCTGCATTATTACCATTTCCCCCTATCACTTTCTTAAGTCTGAACAATCAGCAAAACAATTGATCAAGCCCTGATTTGTAGAGTTTGATGATTTGGGTGGTGCAAATGCTTACACTGAAAAATTAACAATTGGCTTTCCTAAGCTCTGGTCCCTGGGGTCTACCCAACATCCTGGCAGCCTTCCTCTGACATTACTATGATTCCATTGCAGCACATAGGCTGTCTGTAATATTTCAATCTTAGTTATATGATATGATACCCACCTTTTCTAGTCATAGGCCTCTTTGTTTATCTCTATTTTTACAGATGGGAAAACCAAGGCTCAGAAAGATTAAGTATCCTATTCTTGCAGCACACGGCTAGTAGTTGTTAGAGCCAATATTTGAATATTAGGGTCCTAGTTGCCAGGTCGGTGCCCTGTCTGCTACAGCACGCAAGAAAACTCTCTTCCCCTTTTGGAGTGTCTCTCAAATACACGTATCTTTAAACTCTATTGAACAAGCTGTTGCCAAACCTCTGATTCTGATTTCCCCTTTGGCAACATCTCTGAATTATTAATGTGCCTTATGGTGGTTTCTTCCAGGGCACTGGCCAGACCCCCCACCCACACAGGCCACTCTCTACTAAGGTCAATCAGGTTGGCAAAAATAACAAACTGAAATCCCCAAATGTGTTTACTCATAGCACATTAAGGGGGTAGTTATCAAATCAGAACTGTATTACCACCTTAAATTACCTTGAAAACAAAATCAATAGCTTATTTACCCACAGATGAGAAAAGAAAAGAAAAGCAAAAATTAATTGCCCCAAGGAAGCATTGTAACAAGTTTTCCTTGGAAAGGAACAAGGTAGATAAAATAAAGGGAAAGAATTCTAGGGCGAAAGCAAGAAATATTTGTTGCTTGGGGGAGATAAATCGGATAACAAATTCCATGTGATTTATTTATTTGCTCCTTCTTACAAATAGTTCACCAGGCATTCGTCAGCATTGAGTTGCTTTCTGACCAAGTAATGAGAATAAACCCATTTATCATTAATTTTTATACAGTCACAGCTGCTAGGTGCAAAGTGGGTGTTAATTGTCTCCCTGTGAGTGAATATTTAAGATGATGAGAAGTGTGCCTCCCTCACCACCCCAAATACCAGCCAATCGATATCCCCCGCTTGGGTCCCAGAAGCAAACTTGTATGTGTGTCAGCTCCCACCTAAGCTTCCTCTTTGATGCATTCATGAGTTCCCCCTGGTCCTTTGTCCCTCAGCCATAGATTTTCTGTACTAGCTGAACTGACAGCTTACCTGGGAGTGACAGATACAGTCCAATGCCCTAGAGACCCAAGGCTTCCCATTAGTAACCTCCTGCTGGTCTTGGAAATGCTTGATGGCAATCTGCACCAGCCTGATAGAAAGTGCCCAAGAGGTTGACTGGATGGACCAAATTTGGACTCAGCTGCCATTCAAGTGGTAGGAGTTTCCACCCACATTAACAGCACAGAAGCAAACCTATTCTCCATGTCCTTCGTAGGGCTTCTTGGTCTCTCACCTGACCACCTTTAAGAAGGGTCCTTCACTTAGGAGGTTCCCAGCAATCCCTGGGGCAAGGGATAAGAAAGGGAACCTGTTAACACAGAATAGCATTTTTTTAGTTGAAAACTCAGCAACCCAAGGGTTGTGATTGAGAAGAATAGCTATTCTTCACTCTGGGTTTATATGGAGTGATGAAATTGGATAGAATTCTAGAATATCAGAGCTTTAAAAGACCTCAGGACATAGAAGATAGAATGGTATGGCTGAAAGAGATCATAATACATGGGAAATCAAATGCTAAGACTAGAAAGCACCCCAGAACAGAGAAGGCTAGAGCTGGAAGGGACTTGGAATACAGAATCTGAGAGTGAGAAGGGACTTGAGAACACAGAATGTTAGAGCTAGAAGTAACCATAGTCAGTCATTCAATAAGCATTTATTAAGCTCTTACTATGTTCCAGGTGCCATGCTAAGCATTAGAAATACCAAGAAAGACAAAAATAGTGCCTGCCTTCAGTGAACATGTATTCTAATGGGGGTAGGTTGGGTACAACATGAAAACAACTAGGCACACACAAAATATGTATAGAACAGATGGAAGGTAATGAAGCTAAGTGGTGCATTGGATAGAACACTGAACCAGCAGTCCGGAACACCTGAGTTCAAATTCAATCTTAGACACACACTAGCTGTGTGACCCTGGGTAAATCATTTAAGCCTGTTTACCTCAGTTTCCTCATCTGTAAAATGAGCTGGAGAAGGAAATGGCAAACCACTCCAATATGTTTGCCAAGAAAACCGCTAATGGGGTCACAAAGAGTTGGACACAACTGAAACAATTCAACAACAATAATAAGATGGAAGGTAATCGCAGAGGGGAAAGCATTTGCAGCTAAGAGGACCAGGAAAGACCTCCTACAGAAAGTGAGACTTGAGTTTTACAGGACATCAGGGGGTAAGGAGGCAAAATGTTCTAGGCATTAAAGACAGCCAATACAAAAGCAAAGAGATGGGAGACAGAATGTCATGTTAAAGGAATTGTAAATAGTCCAGTGGAGCTAGGGTGAGTAAATGGAGGGGAGTAAAAAACAAGAAGACTAGAAAAGTAAGAAGAGGCCAGGTTTAAATGCTAAACAAGGGTTTATAGTGGATCCTAGAGGTAATAGAGAGTGCAGCATATGCTAAGGCTAGAAAAAATATTAAAGATCTTCTAATCCAACCCCTTCATTTTACAGAAGGGAAAACTGAGGACCAAAATGGTTCTTTAAAAAAATGCCCAAGGTTACACAGTACATGGCAGAACCAGGATTTGGGCCCAGGTCTTCTGATCTCAATTTCAACACTTCTTTGGTTGTACTACAGTCGTTCAGACTGACTGAGACATAAAGTATATAAAGGGAGTTAGCATAAAGAGAAAGCCAAAAGTCATACAAGTTTGCCAGAAGCCAAAATGGCAGAGTAAAAGCAGCAACCCACCCAAACTCTCCTAACATTCCCCTCCAAACAACTCTAAAATAATGTATCAAACTGAATTCTGAAGCAGCATAGCCAACAAAAGGTCAGGTTGAGACGTTTTTCCAGCTCAAGACAACTTAGGAGGTCAGAAGAAGAGATCTATGACACCGAGATGGGGGCAGCAACATCAGTGGTGGAAGCTGTGACCACAGCAGCAACAGTAATTTCAGGAGCTTTCAACCCAGAGATGTTGAGGAGATTGGACAAAACCCACACACAGCTCTGGGTTACAGTTCCAAGGCAGAGAGAAGCACTAATGCTTGTTGCTACAGGAGTGAACCTGGTCACAGTTGCAGGGTGGAAAAGAGTGCTAGGGAGCATAGACCAAGAGAGCAATGACCACACCTATCCCTGAATCATACCACCTTGGAAGCACTGAAAACTTACAGATCCTCAGAACTAGCTCTGAAAACAGCAGTGCAAACAAAGCCTGATTTTTGGGACAGTGCCTCCCTACCCCCCAGGGCTCAATTTTAATATAATATTCAAGATCCAGAAATAGACTAGAAAAAATGAGCAAACAACAACAAAATAACAACAACAATAAAACACCCTTACCATAAAAAAGCTACTATGATGGCAGGGAAGATCAAGACAGAAGAAGAAAACAATGTGAAAACAGCTATATGCAAAGCCTCAAAGAAAAAACGTGCAAATAGGACACAAGCCCAACAAGAATTCCTAGAAGAGTTAAAACAAGAGATAAGAGTGGTAGAGGAAAAATTGGGAAAAGAAATGAGAGTAATGCAAGAAAAGTAGGAAAAGAGAACTAACAGCTTGGAAAAAGAGGCACAAAAAAAATACTGAAAAAAATAATACCTTAAAAAAAACAGAATTGACCAAATGGTAAAAGAATCATAAAAATTCACTGAAGAAATTAATTCCTTAAAAAGAAAAATTGATAGAAAAGGAGATACAAAGCTCACTGAAGAAAACAATTTTTTAAAAACTTAGAATTGGGCAAGGGGAAGATAATGACTATCCATAAGTCATCAAGAAACAAGAAAACAAGGTCAAAAGAATGAAAAAAAAATAGAAGAAAATGTGAACTATTTCACCAGAAAACAACGGACCTAGAAAAGAGACCAAAGAGAAATAAGCAAAGAATTATTGGACTACCTGAATCCATCATCCAAAAAAAAAAAAAAAGAGAGCCTCTACATCATATTTCAAGAAATTATAAAGGAAAACTGCCCAGATATTTTAGATGTGGAGGATAAAATAGAAATTCAAAAAAATCCACCCAACACTTCCTGAAAGAGATCCCAAAACAAAACCTCCCAGGAATATGATAGCCAAATTCCAGGACTTCTAGGTCAAAAAGAAAATAGTGCAAGCAGTTGGAAAAAACAATTCAAATATTATGAATCACACAAGATTAACAGTTTCCAATTAAAGGAGCAGAAGAATTGGAATATAATATTCTGGAAGGCAAAGGAGCTTGGATTAAAACCAAGAATAACCTACCCAGTAAAACTGAGTATAATCCTTCAGGGGTGGGAGGGAAATGGACATTCAAGGTAATAGTGGACTTTCAAGTATTCTTGATGAATAGACCAGAGTTGAATAGAAAATTTGAAATGTAAACACAAGACTCAAGAGAAGCATAAAAAGGTAAACACAAAAGAGAAATCATAAGGAACTTAATAAGCTAACTATTTACATTCCTATATGGGAAGATGATAAATGTAATTCCTAAGAACTTTGTTGTTATTAGAGCAGTTAGAAGGTGTCAACATAGACAGAGGACAAAAGTGTGAGTCATTTATGTTGAGATGATCTCAAATTTTAAAAATGAAGGGGTAAGAAAGGGATGCACTGGGAGAAGGGGGAAGGAAAATGAAAAATGGGAGAAATTATCTCACACAAAAGAGGAGCTCAAGGAAGAGCTTTTACAGTGAAGGGGAAATGGGCAGGCAACACTCAAACCTCACTCTCATCCGAATTGGTTCAAAGAGGGAGGAATATATATACACACACGCAGTTGGGTATAGAAATCTATTTTACCCAACAGGAAAGTAGGAGGGGAAGGGATAAGAAAAGGGGTGGGGGGATAAACAGGAGGGCAAATTAAGGGAGTCATTGGTTAGAAACAAAATAGACTTTGGAGGAGAGACAGGGTAGAAAGAGAGAAAGAAAAATACACAAAAAGAAAACAGGATGGTGGAACATGCACAGTTAATAATCATAACTGCAAATATGAATTAGATGAACTTATCCATAAAATGGAAGTGGATTAGAAATCAGATTCCAACAATATATTATTTACAAGAAATACACTTGAAACAGAGAAACACACACAGAGTTAAAATAAGAGGCTGGAACAGAATCTATTATACTTCAGCTGAGGTAGAAATGGCAGAGGTAATAATCATGATCTCAGACATAGTAAAAATAGAGTTAATTAAAAGTGATAATCAGAGAAACTGCGTTTTGCTAAAAAAAAAAAGGTACCATAGGGAATGAAGTAACATCAAAAAATTTTATAACAAGTTTTTCTGATAAAGGCCTCATTTCTCAAAGATAATGAGGGAACTAAGCCAAGTTCATAAAAAATAAATGCCATTTCTCAATTGGTAAATAGTCAAAGGATATGAACAGGTAGTTTTCAAAACTCAAAGGTATCTATAGTCTTATGAAAAAATGCTCCAAGTCATTATTGATTAGAGAAATGCAAATTAAAACAACTCTGGTATAACCTCACACCTATCAGATTGGCTAACATGACGGAAAGGAAAATGGCAAATATGGGAAAAGTAGACATCAATGCACTGTTGGTAGAGTTGTGAACTGCTCCAACCATTCTGGAAAACACTTTGGAACAATGCTCAAAGGGTTATAAAATTGTGCATACCCTTTGACCCAGCAATACCACTTCCGGATCTGTATCCCAAAGATGTCAAATAAAAAGGAAAAAGACCTATATCTATGAAAATATTTATAGCAGCTCTTCTTGTGGTGGCAAAGAATTGAAAACTGAGGGAATGCTCATCAATTTGGGGAATGGCTGAACAAGTTGTGGTGTGTGATTATGAGGGAATACTACTGTGCCATAAGAAATTATGAAGAGGATAGTTTCAGGAAAACTTGGGAAGACCTAAATGAATTGATGCAGAAGAAAGTGAGCAGAACCAGGAAACCTTTGTACATAGTAACAGCAATATTGCAACAATGACGATCTGTGAAAAAACTTAGCTCCTCTGATGAACACATGACCCAAGCCAATTCCAAAGGACTCAAGATGCAAAATGGTTATCTACCTCTAGATAGAGAACTCTGAGTGAAAACTGAAGTATAATTTTTCTCTACTTTTTCTTGCTTTTTTGCAATATGGCTAATATGGAAATGTGTTTTACATGATTTCACACGTATAATTGATATTTTCTTGTTTACCTTCTAATTAGGTGGAAGAGTGGCTGGAAGGAGTGAGAGAATTTGGAACTCAAAAAAAAAATTTAAAGGATGCTAAAAATAAATAATAAATTTCTAAAGGAAAAAAAATCGTATAAGCTTAGAGCTGAAAAGGACCTTAGAGGTCATCTAGTCCCACAACCTCATTTTGTAGTTAAGGAAACTGAAGTCCCAAGTGGTTGATTGACTTACTCGAGGTGACCCAAGTAGCAAGTAGTAGAGCCAGGCTTCAATTCCAGATCTTTAGATTCTAAATCTAGGTCTCCTTCCACTATGCACCATTGCCCTCACCTAAGGTTGACTACAGCCAGTTTGTGGATGGCCTTGAATACCAAGATAAGGAGATAGGATCAAATCTAATAGGAAATTGGTATCCATGAAGGTTTTGAGGAACAAAATGGCATGATGGGACCTCCCCTCCTAGTGACCTCCTACAAGAAGAATTATGGGAGGAAGGGGACTAATACTGTCTTATTTGCCCTAAAGCATGTAGCACAGAACTGGACACAGGGAAATATTGCCTTGTTGATCTGATCAACACAGTAGCCAGTCATGATTCCAGAGGACTAAGACAAAGAATGCCAGCCACCTGCTAACAGAGAACTAAATAATGGAATGAGACATCTATCTCTGGACATGTCCAATGCGGGAATTTGCTTTGCTTGACTATATTTATTTGTTACAAGGGTTTTGTTTTCCTTTTCTTCGGGGTGGGGGGATATGGAAAGAGGGAGAAAATAAATGCTTGGTAATTGAAAACAAATGAAAATATGGAGCTGAAATTACCTGTTGACTGATTTCTTAACCAGCTCAAGGAGCTACTAGGATATTTCATCTGGCTACCATGTGTCAGGATTGTAACAGATCCTTTCTGGCTTTCTGTCTGAATCTACTGCAGCACCAAGCTGCTGGCTGGGGTGAAACCACTCAAGATTCCTCTGATGAATGGAGGACTGATCCCTATCAACCCAGACCCAGAGAAGGTCCACTCAGGCTGCCTGAGCTAATCCACCCTGAAGGGGAGCTGCTTTTGTTTCTTTATCTGCCAGACCTGCCACCAGGGTAGATTTATAAATACCAGACAACCCATTGAGATTTCTTTATTACCGTGGCCGGGCAACTGAGCTGCAATAACTTGGAAAAAGATAGGGGTCCCCAGGCAACAATAGCAGTCGCAGTTTATAGTTGAAATTGGAGTTAAAATATCTGCTAAATGCACCTGCCAGGGAGCAGCCTCCCTCTCCAACCTCACCAGGCTGGTGAAAGCTTGGTACACTCTTGGGAACAATGTGTTAAATATCCTTGGAGTCCCTACTCCAGTCTGAAAAGCTTCCATGATTTGCCAACAATCAGACAGTCAATAGGTGGCCAAGCCATGATTTGAACCCAATTCATTTGACTCCAAAGCCAATGTCCTTTCACTAAACCAGTGCTGTCTGGTATTAAGATAAGGGGATCAGAGCAGATAGATTTAACAGGCTACAATTTACAAAGTGCTTTACATATCTTCTTCTCTGAGAGCCAGCATGGATAGCAGACAGAGAGGCAGCCGGCCATGGAGCCGGCGACCCAGGCTTAAGTCTCACCTCTGACACATTCTGGCGACGTGACTCTGTACAAGTCGCTCAACTTCTTAATGACCTAGGCAACTCTAAGATTTTAAGTTATAGAGAAGGCATTAACATGAAGTGGCAGAGAGAGTTTCCTCCTTAAGCATTTCCCTTTACTAATGAAATCACAAGTCTTATCCAGGGGCATCTTGGTAAATGTTTAATAATCATTTTCTCTGTTTAAAAAAATGTGTTCATTATGAACAGACAGTTCTCAGATGAAGAAATTAAAGCCATCTATAGTCACATGAAAAAATGCTCTAAATCGTTATTAATTAGAGAAATGCAGATCAAAACAACTCTGAGGTACCATATCACACCTATCAGATTGACCAACATGACAAAACAGGAAAATGATAAATGTTGGAGAAGATGTGGGAAAAGTGGAACACTAATACATTGTTGGTGGAGTTGTGAAATGATCCAACCATTCTGGAGAACAATTTGGAACTATGCTCAAAGGGCTACAAAAATGTGCATACCCTTTGATCCAGCAATAGCACTTCTAGGGCTATATCCCAAAGAGATCATACAAATGGGAAAAGGACCCACATGTACAAAAATATTCATAGCAGCTCTTTTTGTGGTGGCAAAGAATTGGAAATTGAGAGGATGCCCATCAACTGGGGGAATGGCTGAGCAAGTTGTGGTGTATGAATGTAATGGAATACTATTGTTCTATAAGAAATGATGAACAGGCTGACTTCAGAAAAACCTGGAAAGACTTATATGGTCTGATGCTGAGTGAAGTGAGCAGAACCAAGAGGACTTTGGGATGGAAAATGCTGTCCACATCCAAAGAAAGAACTATGGAAGTCAAATCGCTATCACATATTTTTACCTTCTGTTGAGTTTTGTTTCATCTTTCTGATGGTTCCTCCTATTGGTTTTAATTTTTACTTACAACTTCACTAATGTGAAAATATGTTTAATGGGTATGTAAATGTAAAGCCTATATCAGATTGTGTGCCGTCATGGGGAGGGTGGGGGGGGAGGAAGGGGAGAAAAATTTTCAACTCAAAAGCATATGGAAGTGATTGTTGATAAATCAAAATAAAGTAATAAAATTTTTAAAAATAATAAAAATAAAACAAAAATAAAACAAAAAATATTTTTTAAAATGTGTTCATGATCCACTTTTAAATTTAATTTACATTATTAACACTTTTCTAATGAGCTGGAAAAGGAAATGGCAAACCCACTCTAGTATTTTTGTCAAGAAAACCCCAAATGGAGTCATGCAGAGTGAGACAAAACTGAAATGACACAACAAGGAGTCTAGATAAGAAGTAAAACACTAACTCAAGCCTTAATTTATTGTTTGCTGATTTCAAAAGTGTAAATGCTCATAACAGGCTCTCCATAGCCCATCCAAGGGGGCTCCAACATACCTCTGGTCCTATTTCTATTCTGTCTGACACTTTCTGCAGCCCTGTGAAGTATTATTATCCCAGTTTTATAGATGAAGAAAAGGTTCATAAAATGTTAAGTGATTTGTCCAAGGTCACGCAGCTAGTAAGAGTCAGAACTAGTATCCTAAATCAGTGCTCTTTCCCCTTCACCTCAACTGCATCCCAGTGATGAGGAATTTATTTCCATCTGAGGCAGCCTATTCTACTGCTGGATAGCCTGATTAGGGTTGTTTGGGGGGTTTTTTCTCACTTCATATTAACCAAAATCTGCAGCTTGAGAACTGCTTTCCTTCAATATGGTCTTGCTATGGACCCAAAGGCATTTGTATCAGAAACTCAAACTGAATGAAACATCAGCCTATTCGATAGTTTCAGCAAACATGTATGTTCAGTTCTGGTCTGAACCAGCTCACTGGGCATGTTTTTGGAGAGAAACTTTGTTTTGGTTTGCAGCTCAGTAGAAAAGTCACTATTGGTATTCTACTTTGTTCAGGGCTTAGCAGCTTGCTTTGTGACCTTAAGCAATGTGATGGCTTGTCTTGGGAGGTAATGGGCTCTCTTCACTAGGAGTATCCGAGAGGAGGCTCTATGACCATTTGTTGGCCATGTTGTAGCACTTGGATTCATAGTCAAATATATGACCAGGTCTGAGATTCTAATGCTATGTCCCCCATCTGAGCTTCAATCTCCCCCATTTGTAAAAGGAAGAGGTTGTACCATACGACCCCTTACAGCTCTGATGTTCTAACCAACTCAATTCAATCCCACAAGCATTTATTAAACACCTGCCATGATCAAGGTCTATGATGGATGCTGGGGATTCAAAGACAAAACAAAAAATAGCCACAGCCTTCAAGGAGCTTACGTTCTACTTGGGGAGAGGGGTACGACATGTAAACAGATGTTCAGGATCATTTGAGTAGGAAGGAGGGAATAAGGTGATGGAGCCTTAGTTGATGGCATGTTAGATGAGCCTGGAGAGAAGCTAAGAAGTTCCTGAGAGGGAACAAAATATAGGCATGAGGGATGGCATAACCTTGCTGAAGCACATAGACAGGAGCTCAACATCGAATTCGAAGAACAATGAGTAGGCTCCTTTAACAGGAACATATAGGTCATGGAGGGAAGATGTATACAGCAGGCCAGGAAAGGTAGGCTACAGCCAAATTGTGAAGGGTTCTAAATACCAACATGAGGACTTTTTATATTATCCTATGGGCAAAATGGAAATTTCTTGAGCAGGAGTAGTGACATGTCAACTTGTCATTTTAGGAAAATTTGTGGGGGGGGGAGCTATGTAGACAGTGGTTTGAGAGGAGAGAGATTGGACGCCAGGAGTACGATTAGTAAGCTGTTGAAATAGTCTAAGCAAGAATGTGTTGAAGGGTTGATTGGTTACTGTCCTCAGTTCTCAACAAGGACCCAAATGGCATTACTTTGTTGGGATCAAGTTACAGTGTGTCCGACTGTGGCTGACCAGACTAATACAAACTCAGAAGTCTCTACCACAGGTCAGACACAAATAGTCCATATGAATGTTTGGAGCAGAGATGTCTCTAAATTTGTGCATCTCACATTTCTTTTGAGCTACTGCAATTCCGCTTTGTTCATAGAGCACAGTGCCTTCTTTGATGCAGGCACACCATGCTGGGTGATACTGTACCAGCGTCTCCCATGTCACTCAATGAATTCTAAAGTTCTTCAAAGAGAGCTTGAGAGTGGCCTCGTATCACTTCTTCTGACTACCATGTGAGCCCTTGTTTGAAAGGGAATGGAGAGAATGGGATAGGTGAAAGAGATGTGATGTAACAACTGATTTGATATCAGGGGAAAGAGAAGGAAGAGGGATCATTCCAAGGTACAAAACCTGGGTGATTAGAAGGATAATGGTACCCTCAAAAAAAAAACAGGAAAATTTGGAGGGGGTAGTTAGAACAAAAAATAAAAGTTTCATTTTGGACATGTTAAGTTTGAGATGCTTATGGTACATCTAATAGGAGATCTCCAATGGGCAATTAATGAAATGGGGCTGGAGCTCAGAAGCAAAACTAGGACCAGTTATGGAGATATCATTTAATTCAGGGATGGGGAACCTGCAGCCTCGAGGCCATACATGGCCTTCTAGGTCCTTGAGTGCAGCCTTTTTGACTGAGTCCAAGTTTGACAGAACAAATCCTTTTATTAAGAGGATTTGTTCTCTGAAGTTTGGATTCAGTCAAAGGGCTGCACTTGAGGATCTAGAGGGCCATATGTGACCTCAAGGCCACAGACTCCCCACCCCTAATTTTATTGTTGACAATATCACAAAAAAAAAAAAAGAGGGACCAGGACAGAACCTTGGAGGACATGCGGGGGGAAGGGGAGTGGAAGGGGGCAGGGTAGGATATGGATGGTGACCCAGCAACAGATACTAAAAAGGATCAGGTAGATCTAGGGAGAGAAGTAAAGTTAATCAGTCAATAAACTTTTATTAAGTATCTGTTATGTATCAGGCATTGTGCTAAGTACTAAGGATTCAAAGAAAGGCAAACAGTCTTCGCTCTCTCACAGACACGGTCTAATGGGGAACACAACATACAGACAACTCTATCCAAACTGTATACAAGATAAATTAGAAATAACAAAGAGAAGGCACGAGAATTAAGAAAGATTGGGGAAGACTTCTCGTAGATGGTGAAATTTTAGTTAGGACTTAAAGGAAGCCAGGGAAGCCAGGAGGTGAAGATGAGAAAGGAGAGCCTGCTAAGCATGGGGGGACAATGAAATCGACCAGAGTTAGGAGAGTGTCTTGTTTGGGGAACAGTAGGCCTAGAGTCAGGACAACTCATGTTCCTGAGTTCAAATACAGCCTCAGACACTTAACAGCTATGTGACCTTGGGCAAATCACTTAACCCTGTTTGTCTCAGTTTCTTTATCTATAAAATGAGCTGGAGAAGGAAATGGCAAACCACCCTAATATCTTTGCCAAGGAAACCCCAAAAAGGGTCACAGAGAGTCAGACATGACTGAAAAACAATCCAACAGGGCCGGGGTCACTGGATTACAGAGTACATGGGTAGGTTACAAAGTATAAGAAGACTAAAAAGGTGTGTGGTAGGGGAAAGGTTAGGAAAGGCTTTGAATGCCAAATGGAGGGTTTTCCATTTGATCTTGGAGTCAATAGGAAGCCATTATTTATAACATGAACAGACCTGCACTTTAGGATGACCACCCTGACAGTTGAGTGGAGGATGAGCTGGAATAGGGAGAGACTTGAGCCAACCATCCAGTTTTTGGTTCAATTGTTGAGGCTGGCCAATGCAATAGCCAGGTATGAGGTGATGAGGGCCTGAACCACATGGTGGTGGCAGTGTCAGAGGAGAGAAGGGGGCACATTTGAGAGATGTCACAAAAGTAAAATCCACAGGCCTTGGCATAAAAAAAAAAACCAGAAGAGATAGAGGATACAGGAGGATTTTAAACGAGTGTCAAACTCCATAGAAGCATCATAAAAAATGATGACTGATAACAGGTTTTCCAATTTACCATTAAAGAGATCACCAGCATTAGCAATTGCAGTTGGGTAGTGAGGTCAGAAATCAACTTATAAGGTGTTAAGTGGGAGGAGAGGAGATGGAGAAAATGCATAGTAACTTTTCCTAGGGGATTGGCTGTGAAAGGGTGCAGAGATATAAAGATTCGAGGTTGGAGAGGATTCCTGCTCTGGTATTAGGTGTTCCACGTTCTCGGGTCCCTTCCAGCTCAATGTTCTAGGTTGTCTTCCAGGCATGACTCTCTCTGTTCTACATTCTAAAGTCCTTCTAGCCTCCTGTGTTCTAAGGTCTCTTCCAGATATGATATGCTGCGTCCCCCAGTCCCTAACATTCTATGTTCTAAGGCCTGTTCTTGATCTGATTTTCTATGGTTCTGTAAGTGATTGCTATGTTTCACAGTCTGAATGGGTTCTCATGCCTAACATACATTTAGTCCTCTCTGCCAAAGAAGTTAGGACTTTTACATCTAATACCTCACCTACCTTTGTCAATACTGTCATGTCACGGTGAAATAAGGTAATAGATGTGAAAATGCTTTAAGCTCTTTAAGAGAAAGACAGTATATAAATCCAAACTTTTATCAAAACAACTCCTCTCATTCAGGTATTGTTGCATGAAGCAACAGACCCATTAGAGTCAAGTTGGAAAAAGACAGTTTGGGTCAGCAAGGGATGTTTTTCCCTTTACGTTGCCCTAACCTGCCTGAGATTTTCCCTCCTGAGCTGGGCTTTTGCCCCAAGCCACTGGCCTCTGGTTTGGTGTGCTATCAATCAATCTACCAGAATGTATCAAGCACCTACAGTTTGCAAGTCACTGTGCTATAAATAAAGACCAAAATAAAATAGTTCCTGCCTCCAAGGAGCTTACATTCTATCAAGAGAGACAATATAGATAAGTAAAACAAGTAACAAACAAAAAATGAAACAAATCTAGAGTAATTGGGTGGCAACCAGTAGAATCAAGAATGGCTTCTTATAGGAGATGACACTTGAGCTGAGCTAGAAAAGAAACATAGGATTTCAAAAGATGGAGTTGGGAAAGGAGTGCACCAGGCATGAGAAACAGCCGGGGCAAAGGTGTGAAAGTGAGGGATGAAATACCATGTGTAAGAAAGTGTTTCTGTCTTTAAGATAAACATGAGAAAGATAAGGGAAGAAGTGGCCTGGCATTCCTACAAATAGAGAAATTAAGGCATTCTTTGTTTTTTGGGGATTTTTTTGGCTAGGCAATGGGGTTAAGTGACTTGCCCAGGGTCGCACAACTAGTAAATGTTATGTGTCTGAGGCCGGATTTGAACTCAGGTCCTCCTGAATTCAGGGCCAGTGCTCTATCCACTGTGCCACCTAGCTGCCATGGGCATTCTTAATATAATCAAGGTGGGCTGATTTATCTGTCACTAATCGTGTGACAATGGGTGAGTCACAATCCTTCTCTGGGCCTCAGTTTCTTACTTAAAAGACATGGACTATAAAAAATTAAGGGATCCAAGCTTTTTAGGAGTGTCCATTATGTGTGTGGGCCATAAGAATTTAATTACGTAATTAATTGCATTCTGCTTCCATTTCAATTACTAATTGATCCAAGCCTGCTAGCATGCACCTTGTGTCTGTGAATTACATGCAGCAGTAACAGACAGGTGGTCCAGACCTATTGGTTTACTGATTCCTATGTGCTGGCTAGAGTTGCCAGCCACCTCGTATTGGACTTGCTTGGCTAGCATCTTATCACAAACTCTGATTGCTTCTTATGTCAAATCATAACATGTTTTGGTCTGACTTTATTCATGTTGATTTTGGTAATCCTGATGCTAGCTAATTAGATACACATGTATTTTGCTTTTTAAAAAAATCTCCATTGGGCCATGTTTAGTGTAGGACATGGTCCCTGATCTTGAGGGGCTCAGGATCCAGACAGAAAGAGAAGGCCCTCAACAAAATTTTAGGAAATGGCACAAGTCACTTTGATAGCCTTCAATGCCAGGGTGTCCCTTTTTACTTTTCTCCCTTTTCAGAAAGATCCAAAAAGTAGTAAAACTAAGACTAGATCTGAATGAGCATAGGTAAGTGGGAAGGAGGGGAACGAAAAGAGAGAGGGAGGCAACGACCTGCTAATGGCAGCTTTGTGGCTCATAACCCTCACGTCCTGAGAAAAGAGTTCACAGCCTCCAAATTCCTAGTCTCAGCTGTGGAGAAGCAATGGCATCACTCCTCAGTCTTCAAGACAGCGGCCATGGAGGGAAGAATCATGTGGCCATATGGTGGGAGTTCCTGAACCCCAGCCTCCTGAAGAGAGCAGGGGAGATTCCCTAGTCAATGTCAAATTGGAGAATTCTAGGACCCAGCCTTCTAAAGAGAGAAAAGGGAGTACCTGAATGATGGTACCTGACTCTTGGAGACAGGAGGACCTAGAATGTAGCTCTCTAGCAAGAAGTAGAGTTTCTGGCCTGTGCAAGCCTCTTAGGAAAAAGGGGATCATGTTCTTGGCCTCGCAACTGGAAGAGCAGCAAAGGGCTAAGCCATAATATGGGGAGTAAAAACGTGACTTCTCCTTAAAGTCAGATGTTTAATTGCAATTTTTTTTACTCTGACCCAGATGAGGAGCAACATTTAAAAGACAAAGGACTATAGAATCATAAGTCAGAGCCATAAGGGGCCCAAGATATCATTAAATGCAACTCTGCAAATTTACGGAGGAAACTGAGGCCTGGAAAGGCAAAGTAGCTAGGACAACGTTATGCGAGAAGTCAGTGTCAGTGCTGTGTCAGAATCTCTTCTGATGTCCCTTCCTTTATCTCATTCCATCCACCCACACCATCCTAATATTATTTTCATCCTGTTCTTATTGTTACTGTTGCTGTTTTCTCCACCAAGTCCTCCCATGATGCTTTTCCGTAAAACGGAGGTAACCTTGGGTTTTTGAAGGCTTTGCCAGAGGAACACAAATTCTAACAAGCTCCATTGTGCTGAAAAGGTTTTGAATACAGTCCCAGTGACAGATTGTTCAACTGAGAAAGGACCAGCTTAATTAATTACAAAGAGGCCCATCATCAGAAAAGATGGCCACTTGGAGATGTTTGGGGGATTTTCTTGACCATGACAACCCATGAAGCAGACAAAAATACAAAATTGGGAAGCCTCCTTCACTTTTGCAGTGATAGAAAAGTGGGGGAGGGTCTTAAAATCACAGCCTCTGTGACTGTCTATAAACATTATCTTAGCAGTTGATATGATTAAAATGACCTCTTTGATATACTAAATGAAAAACCTAATCATATTCATATTGACATTCTCACTATAAATTAAGTCAAAAGATATGAAAAGTTACAGTTAAGACAGAAGAGTAATAGGTTTTCTTCCAAGAAAGGAAGAAAAGAATATGATTTGATAAGCATTAATTAAGTGCTAGGCATTAGGAATACAGACAAAAACTAAACAACTCCTGCCTTCAGAGAGCTTATATTCTTCTTTTGCTTTAGTCCCTTTAGTTTTCATCATCCTCTTATCTCTCTCTCTAGACACCTGAGTCCTTTGATTTCAGCCTTTAGTTTCTAATCTTCCCCATTTTCCAGGAGAAAAGGGTAATTACCTGCATGTTTCCTTGGTAGTTTTCCCTTTCAGCCCCTCATTTCTCTCCCAGTTCCACTCTGTCCTAACCCCATAGTCCCCCTATATCTTGGCCAGGTTGATCAGTTCTCAGAATTGGTTTCATTGACTACCTAAAAGGAACAAGAAACATTTCATGGAATATTTCACCTTTAGTACTCACAATGAACATAAGCAAGCAGAGTACCATGACGATAATTATAGTATACACATTAACATCAGTTGCAGAGTATGAGGCAGAGAAATTCTATGAAGAATTTGACAAGATCTTCCAAATTAAATCAGCATATGCCTCGATATTCTTTGGCTTCAATGTGAAGTTGGGCACTGAGGCAGACATTGCAAAATATAATGGAAGATATGGTTTCAAGAAATGAAAAAAGTCAAATGCTTACAGCCTACTCAGAAGACTCATGCTTATTTAACATGAATTAATTTTTCACTCAAGAGGGTATTTAGAAGGCTTTAAATGTAGTGAGCACTTAATAACATTGCAAAAAAATTAAATTGATTGTATATTAAGAGACATCCAGCAAGAAAGCGGTTACCATCATAGAAATCACTTCAGACTCAGTTGTCTGAAATCAGGTCATCAAAAGTCAAAATCAATACTAAATTAGAAGAAAAGATAAAGATAAGATGATATTATATGCAATTATATTGCCTCCAATCCTACCTAGTTAAAGAAGCTATTGACACATAGAAATGCAGACGTTGTAAATGTTGTAAATGTAACTCTGTTACATTCTTAGAGAAATTTAATCAAAGAAAAACAGTCACTACAACAAATCGAAAGAAAGAGCCCCAAAACTGCCTCAGCCAGCAAACACTTGATCCTGCTAATAAACAGAGAGAAAATGAAACCCAAAGGCAAAATCAGTTTAGAGTGAAAGCTCATTTACAAAACATAATGGAATAGTATAATGAAAGATTATTTTTTCTTTTACCAAAAAAAAAAAGAAGAAGAAGAAAGAAAAACTACGTAGGGAGAAAAATGAGCCTGTACAGGAGACTGACATTGAGAAGTTAGATTATCCTGAGAGCATTTGTAAATTAAACTGGAAAGATAAAATATAGGTGTGAAATGGAATAAATCTGTCATCACTCTTATGGCAAAAAATCTAGTCTCACAAGCAATGACTACTGGATATATTTGGACCCTCTTGCTTCAATACTCAGTATACTATGTATGAAAATATAAGCAGCACTTAGGAAGATAAACAAAAAAAGTCTAGTTCTACTTTATTAAATGAATATAAAAGAACTCCATGCTAAAGGTGACTCAATTTTAAAAATTACTCAGATTGTTATGAAGACATCTTGAATAAGTCAACAAACATTTGTTAAGTGCTTATTATGTGCTAGTCACAATGCTAAAGTGCTTAAGGATATAATAAATACAATCAAAAAGAAAGAGAATTCTTGCAGTCAGAGAACTTACATTCTAATGCAGGAACACATAAAAGAGGAGCCAAAAAGGATAGGGGGAAACCATAATGATATGCCCAATGTAGCCATACACTTTTCTCATAAAATTTTCATTTTAGAGTTATATACTTCCTTTTTTTTTGTAATCAACAAACAGTAGACACTGAATAAAACACAATAGAATCTTATATTCTCTATACTTCTCATTTTTGTTTTATGACTCTAAAGTTGTGGTCTATTATATTGTTAAAAATCATCTTCCTGTTCCCTTTCAACATTTTTATCAAGGTTATGTTCAGTGTATCCATAAACATTTCTCATAAAAACTTTTAGAGTCAAGAAAGTAGGTAAATAGATTTGTAGATTCTGATAACTTCTTGGTCGTTATGGGGGGAATGGTGGCTAGGTCCAGGGAATGAGGAATGACTAGTTTGCTCCAGCCTTCCCCCCAACCAAAAAAATGAAGGTTCTAGGAAGAAATCAGCAGTGGGAGGAGGGGCATATAGGAGCTGAGTCAGAAAGCAGCTCAGGCATAGTGGCTAAGTCCAGATAATCAGGCTGGTCAAAAAGGGGAAGATGTTACAAAAATAGGAAATCATATTACTAACAAAAGGTGACCAAGAAGATATCAGAATGCATATGCTTACTTTTTCATCTCTAGAAATTTTATAAGTAAAATCTATGGATACATTGAACATATCCTTAATGAAAATATGTGAAGGTAATAGGCAGGTGAATTTCAACATTACAATGGACTACATCTTTAGTCACATAATTGAAGGGTGTATAGAATATAAGATGCTATCATGTTCTATTTATTAATTGTCCACTGACTGTTGATTACCAAAAAACTATCTGTAAAATGAAATGAAAGGCTCTCTTCAAATAAGGTGTCTCTCCAAATATGTTAATAATCATGTGTGATTCTGTAACAGCTACCACAAAAATAACTCTGTTCAGTGATCTGCTGAGAATCAGTACCCAGCCAGGTGTAAAACATTCAGTTTGGTTTGGTTTGGGGAGTTGATTGTGTGACGTGGGAAACACTGGCACAGGACCACCCAGCATGGTGTGTCCTCATTAGAGAAGGTGCTGTGCTGTATGGGCAAAGCAAAACTGAAGTAGCTCAAAAGAAACATGAGATGCTCAAATTTAGAAAATCCACCACAAATGTTCACATGGACTACTTACACCCAACTTGTGTTAGAGCATTCCAAGCTCATATTGGTCTGATCAGCCACAGTTGGACACGCTGTAATTTGACCCCAACATAGTGGTATCATTTTGGTCCCCTTCACGAACAAAGGACAACAGCCAACCAACCAAAAACATTCACCAAAGGTGTTTGTCAATGTGTTGCACAAAGTCTAAATACTCCTACTTGCAGATGACAATGGTGCTTACTGCATTGGAACATGGGGCTTGCTCAGTGAGATCCTTGTTCACTCAAAAGGTGTTAGTCTAGCTATATACTTTGAGAAAACAATGCAGATGAACACATATTTCCCAGTTTTTACAGCAGGAGGATGTCCACACCCCACATCTGCTGACCTGCTCTGACCTCCATGCCCAGAGGAGGCCCCTGCCTCGACAATGACATCAAGTGAATGAAAGCCCCAAAGTAGAGCCACGGATTATATGAGTATTTTGATCTTTGAAATATCTTCCATCTTTAATGGAGTTGCTCCCACCCACAACTACCCTCTATGGCTAGCAGACTCCTACCACATGTAACTTTTCAAGTCCCTGTGATACCTAATCATTAGGTTGAGAGTAAATCACCTTCTGCCCTTAGCCCACTTCTTGTTTTCTCATCCCCATCCTCTTCAGTCCTACTTCCCCCATATCCCACCTGCCCTTTGGAATTCCCTTTCCATGACTAACAAAATTCCCTTCATTTTTTACTTCTTTCTCTCATGTTCCTCATACCTCCTGGCACTCAAAAAGAACTGGCTTCCTCCAGATCACACTGCACCCCTGGCCATCCTTTCCAGTTAAAGTGGAATCTTCTCTCCTATACCCTGTCTCATACTTCCCATCAAAATCATCCTGAAATTCCTCATCTTCCGCTGTTACTTTCAGTCTCTCTCTTTGCCTCCACTTTCAGTGACCTCTGCTCTTTTTGTGATAGAGCTCTTTGCTCTACCACAATTTGTCACCCAACCTAGATCACAGTGGTTGTGGTCTACCAGCCCCCACCTCATTCTCCCTTCTTTCTCAAGGAGTTCGACAGCTGATTCATTGTCTTTCCTTCTCAACTCTTGCCCTTATTCTAACAGACTTCAACACATATATTGATACTCACTCAAAAGCTCCAACCTCCTACTGGCTCAGTCTCCTCAGTTCTCATGACCTACACCTCCACTTGACTTCAGCCACACACAAAGATGGGCAAACCCTACATCTTACCATCCCCCAAAAGTGTTGCACTTCCATGAATAAAAACTCTGACATTCCACAATCTGTTCACAACCGCCTATCACTCCATCTTTCCCAGTACCTTATACTTCCTAAACTCATTCTCCTTCATCACTGAATTTGCCAACCCCCTACATTCCTCAGGCCATTTTCCCTCTTTGACATCACTTTTCTCCCTTCCTAATCTCAACTTTATAGTTAACCAGTTCAAGTCTACACTATTCCCTTCTCTCAAATCCCTTTCTCCTTTGTCCTATTGTCATGTACATGTTGTCACCATAAAATATCCCCACCATCCACTTTCTCTGCCCTTACTCACATCTTGTTGGATAGAGCTGGAAGAGGTCACACAAATGAGCTAATTGAAGCATCTACAAATTTATGTTATCTAACCTCAGCTGGATCCTCACTGAATCAAGGCAATCCTTTTATTCCTTTCTAATTGATTATCTGTTTAACTCTCCACAGGGACTATTCCAAACCTTCTCTTTTCTCCTGAAACTTCTCCATCATCCTAGCAGAAGACCTCACCTCATACTTTACTGAAAAAAACAGATGTCATTACCTGTAAGCTCCCTCTTTTCCCAGTTTCTTCACCTCAAAATCCTTGACATCATCCACACTCTTTCTTCCAGAGACTCTATCCTCTGGTATTGAGGTGCCCCTTCTTTCCAAGGCCAATCCTTCTACATGGACACTTGATCCTATCCTCTTCCATCTTTTCCAGCAGATTGTCTCCTTAATTTTCAACCTCTCTGTATCTGTTATTCTTTCCTTGCTGCCTACAAACATGCCCAAGTCTCCTTCATACTTAAAAAATCCTTCACTAGATTCTACCATCTACCCCTCCAGCTATTATCCTCCATCTTGTTTCCTCTTCTCAGCCTATCTCCTAGAAAAAGCTGTCTATGGTTCTTTTTTTTTTTTTTAAAAAGAGGCAATCGAGGTTAAGTGACTTGTTCAGTGTCACGCAGCTAGTAAATTTGTGAGGCCAGATTTGAACTCAGTCTTCCTTACTCCAGGGCCAGTGCTCTATCCACTGCACCACCTAGCTGCCCCCTGTCTATGGTTCTTGCCTCTACTTTACCTCATTTCACTGATTCTTTAGCCCTTTGAAGTCTGGCTTTTGATATCACTCAATTGAAACTACTCTTTTCAAAGCTGGTTAATTGTCAGATCTAATGCTTTTCCCTCAATTTTCATCCTTCTTCATGTAGCATTTGATACAGTTGAACAGAACCAGGCCTTCAGGTCATTTCCCATTCCACACCATGCCATCATCCTCTCTCTGTTTTCCAGTCTGCCTTTATATACTGTCTTTTCTCATTGGAATGTAAGTTCCTTAAGGGCAGGAACTGTCTTTCTTACTTATATTTATATCCCCAGCATTTAGCACAGTGTCAGGAATATTATAACTGCTTAATGAGTGTTTTTCTCACTCTCTCTCTCTCTCTCTCTCTCTCTCTCTCTCTCCCCCCTAGTTTTCCCTTTGTTGATTATTTCCAATTTGTTCTTTATAGAGCTTGTTTGTACATAATTATTTGTATTGTCTCCTCCATTAGAGTGTAAGCTCCTTGAGGACAGGGACTGTGTCTTTTGCCTGTCTTTATATACCCAATGTTTAGCACAAGGCCTAACACATGGTGAGCACTTAACAAGTATTTAGTGGTTGACTGTCTGTCATTATCTTCTCTAGGTAGATCTCCTTGTTTCTCTTTCCTCACACTGGAATTTCAATATCTTGCTTTCCCTTTGTTTCTCCTGCTACCTGTCTGACCAGTCCTTGATCTCCTTTGCCAGATCAGCATCCATACCATGTCCTCCAAGGCTCTACCCTGGGGCCTCTGTTCTTCTTTCTCTACATATCCTCTCTTTCTAGGTGACCTCATCCATCCCAGTTTTCTGGGCTTAATTATCATCTCTATCTTCCTTCTCCCCAGCCCACCCCACTTCTAAACTTCCCTATTTCTGTCAAGGGCACCCCCATCCTTCCAGTCTCCTAGGCTTATAACCTCTGTGTCATCCTCAACTCCTCACCCCCTCATTTCCTATATCTAATGAATTGCCAAGTCTTGCTGTTTCTATCTTTATAACATCTTTCCTATCCCCCTCCATCTCACCACACCAACAGTTGCCACCTTAATTCAGGTCTTCGTCTTCTCTCCCTGCCTCCAGTATCTTCTCATTCCAATCTATCATCCTCACAGCTGCCAAAGTGATTTTCCTTATGTGCAGATCTGACCATGCTGCTGTCCTAAGCAACAAACCCTTGTGGCTCCCTATTACCTCTAGGATAAAATATAAATCAACCGTTTGACATTTATCATCTTTCACAAGCAGTCCCCTGCTTAACTTTCCATCCTCCCTATATATTACTCTTCTTATCACATTCTTCATCCTAGCCAAACCTTTCTTGCTATTCTTCACACAGGACATTCCATCTCCTACCTCTCGGACTTTGGTATTGGCCGTTCCCAATGCCTTCAATTTACTTCCTCCTCGTTTCCATCTTGTACAATTCCTCATTTCCTTCAGAACCAGCTCATGACTCACTTTCTCCTTGAAGCTTTCCATGATCACCCCAACCACTATTATTCTCCTCTCCAAATTACCTTGTATTTATTCTGTATCTATGTTGTGGCTACACATTACCTCCTCCACTAGAATATAAAAAAACTCCTTGAAGGCAGGGACTGTCTTATTTTTGTCATTATATCTCCAGCACCTACAGAGAATAGGTACTTGCTAATTGCTTTTTGATTGAATGAACATGCAAATGGACCGCAATAAGCTGAGCAGGAGAAGGAGATGAGGATGGATTGCATTTGAAAGTAGAAGGTGCTGTTAGTTATTCTGAGCACACATTTTAAATCCCAGCACTCTCCTGGTCACATTATTTGGCTGCAATTCACGGGACGCTATTATCTCAGAAGCATCACACCTGCAGGTACACCAAGAACCAATGGAAAGAGGGTGTGAGTAGGCTGTATCTTATTACTAACAATGATCTGAACATGATAATTTCCATTAAAAATCTCAAGGACTTGAATCAGAAAAAGTGATCATACCATTCCCCTACTTAAGAAATTCCAATGGCTTTCTATAGTCTCAAGGATCAAATATAAATGTGTAATTTTAGCTTTTAAAGCCTTCACAGCCTGGCTCCAATCTCCCTTTCCAACCTCATTATACATTATTCCACAGTCCAGTCAAACTGGATTTTATGTTATTCTGCACACATCTCCTACCTCCATGCCTTGGCACTGGCTGCCCCTAGGCCTGGAATATACTCCCACCTCACCTTGGCCTCCTAGAATCTCTTGTTTCTTTCAAAACTCTGTACCAGTAAAATCTTCTACATGAAGTCTTTACTGATCCCCTCAGCAGCTAGTGCTATCACCCACACACACACAGACTTTCTTTTTTCTACATTTTGCATATGCTTATTTATGTATATGTTGTCTACCCCAGTAGAACATAAACTCCTTGACGGTAGAAATTGTCTCTTGTTTTGTCTTTGTATTCCCAATGCCTGGCATTGTGTCAGACATATAGTAGGCATTTAATAATTATTTATGGTTTGATTGATTAAATAGACAGATCATGTAATCAAAAATTTGAGTACTAAACTGGCATATGCACAATATTAAAAGAACCAAAGGAAGGTTTCCCACACATTGGGTAGATTCTCTACAGAGACTTCGTGGAATGATATGGATGAGAAAACATGAAGAGGCTGTGATCTGCTCCAGTGAAGAGAGTAAAGACATTGATAAGATCATGGATCCACTGACATTTGTAAGAATTACAGTTTATAAAGACAGATAGACAGGAAGGGGAAGGCAGGAAAGGAAAGGAAAGGGAACAAGCATTTATTAAGCACCTACTGTGTGCCAAGCACTGTGCTAAACACTTTGCAAATATCTCATTTGATCTTCACAACAACTCTAGGAGCTGGGCTACGTAGATAGATGGATCGATGACTAGATACACACACCTACATGTATGATAGATAACATATACACAGATGATACATGCATACATACACAAATGATAAATACCTAGATGCTAGATACATGATACATGCGTGCACATAATACATAGGTGGTAGATACATGCATAGCTGATACATGCATACGTAGATAACAGATAGATACATGCTTAGATATATGCCTACATGCCTAGGTATGCATACATGCTCCGATAATACATGCATGGTGTATGTAAGCATAGATAACAGAGATACATATGTAGATGGTACATACCTGGAGGATGGAGATGTACATAGATGACACATGCATACACAGATAATGTGTGCATATACATATGGTACATACATAGGGGATAGGTACATACTGACATAGTTGATAGATACATATATACAAAGATGATAGAAGTAAGCATATATGCATAATACATATGCACATACCTAGATGGTTGATGTATATATACATAGATGGTACATACATGGGTAATACATGCATGGTATGTGCTTGCATACATGATACATACATGGATGGTACATGCATGCACGTATGATATATTTGTTTGTTGTTCAGTTGTTTAGTAGTGTCCAACTCTTTGTGACCCCATTTGGGGTTTTCTTGGCAAAGATACTAGAGTGATTCGCCATTTCCTTCTCTGGCTCATTTTACAGATGAAGAAACTGAGGCCAACAGGGGCAAGTGACTTGCTCAGAGTCACTTAGCTAGCAAATGCCTGAGGCTGGATTTGAATTTGTCTTCCTGACCCCAGGCCTGGTGCTCTATCTACTGTGCCACCACCGCCTAATAGATAGACAGACAGACAAACAGAGGGATGGATGGACAGACGGACAGAGGGATGGATGGATGGAGATAGCTTGACAGAGAGACAAAACTTTCTTCAACTATAAAAAGTACAATGGTGGCTAGGTTATGCAATTTTGTAAACTAATAGATTTAGTTCCGGAAAAGACCTTAGAAGCTATCTAGCCCAAATCCCTAATCTTACAGATGAAGAACCTAAGGCACACAGATATTAAACGACTGGCCCAGGTCACAGAGGTATTAAATATCAGATGATAGACCAATTCAGAGATGGAAGGGACATTGGAAATCATCTCTTCTAACCATCTTGTTTTACATATGAGGAAACTGAGGCCCAGAGAGGTGAAATAACACACGAGTGGTTAGTGGTAGAGTTGGGATTTGAACCCAGGTCCTCTAACTTCCAAGCTAATGCTTTTCCCACCACAACACCTTGCCTTTGCAAAGAATAGCATTCCCTTACAAGCCGGTACTTTATCCTCTGAGGTAATCTTCCTAACAAACCAGCATGGGAATGATTGCAAAGAAATCACCTGAGAACTAAGGAACCGTCAGGCCCCTGCCAGGGCCCCAGCAGACAGTGCTGCCTGGGGTGTCTACACCAGCTTCTTCCAGTGCCCCCGCTGTTGACAAGCATAGAATAAGAGACTGATGCACAGCCTGCCATCTGGGAGTGTTGTCTCCTTCCTGGCGCCATGGTCCAGCAAATGCCATACAGCTCTCCTGCTCCCCTCCCACCTCTCCCCTTCCCCGGCCCTCCCTTTCCTCTATACAGTGTTTACAGAGAGCTATTGAGGACATGCATTTCCCTGTCATTCAAAAATACTACCATTCTCCTTCCACAGTGCCCTCCCCACTCTGTCCGACGGTGGTGCTTAATAGAGTCCAATCCTGTTAGTGAACAATCAATCACTTTTCAGTCAACAGGAACGGTAGAGGGAGAGGAAAGTGACAATTGTCTGGGATTCTAGAGGCCCAGTTCTAGGCTGCAGCTGAGCCCTTACGTGGCCCTGAGTGGCATTTTCTCCTCTAGGCCTCAGGTATAAAATGGGGGGGAGGGTGTTAAACCAGGTGCTAAGGGCCCTTCTAGTGCTAATTATCAACATCAGAGTGACATACTGTAAGCCACAAGGTATTTTTATTGACCTTTCATAACCATCTGCTGATGGCAAATTGGTTATTTGCCTCTTTATTAACTGCATAGTTAGGAAGGGGGAGGAGAGGGTATTGGACTAACTGTCAGAAATATGGGTTTGTTATATGTTTCCTCATTTGATCTTCACAACATGCCAGGGAGGTAGGTGCTTTTCTTAGCCCCATTTTACAGATAAGGAAACTGAGGCTGAGAAAGATTCAATGACTTGCCCAAGGTCACAAAGCTAAGTCTCTGAAACAGGTTTTGAATGAAAATCTTCCTGATCCCAAGATCAATATTCTATGTACTGCACACCTCGCTGCCTCCACCATTTGCTAGTTATTCCCTATAAATAATATGGGGGAAAATATTGGACCTTACATCAGAAAATGTAGGTCTAAGTCCCAGCTCGCCTACGTATTAACTGTCTGACTGTGGGAAAACCCCTTGATAACTCCAAATCTCAGTTTCCTCAGCTATAAAATGGGCAGAAGGACCTTTATACCATCTACCTGGCAGAGCTGCTATGAGAAAAGTTGATTTATGAATTGTGAAGCGCTGTTTTTATTATTAGTTTCTTTTCCTTTTTCTTTCTCATCTTCTCTGCCCCCTCAATAAAGAAGTCCCTCATTTCTGGGGTAAAATCTGTTAACTCCCATGAGCCAAGAGCAGGGCCATCTTATTCCTTCATCCAGATGTCACAGTAGAGTACAGAGATTTTTAAATACGGGAAAGAGAGGAGTAGGAGTATTTGGAAAATAGCTCTACTGAGCGGTCTGCTGGATGCCCCAATCATGTTCCCAGTGTCTCACTTCCTCAATTATCCAGGCTCTGGTTTGAGAAGCCAGGCACAGTCATGATTGTTGGTTGACCTCAGCCCCACCCAAGGGTCTGGCCTGACCTGGCCTGGCCTGGCCAGATCCTTCAAGAGTAAAATGAACATGAGCACACTGGAGCTTGCCAGGGCTTCTACACCATTACAGAGTGGGCTAATTCCTAGCAAGTCATGCTGGGTCTCATGTGTAAATAATTTTGAGTTTGATTTTCTATTAATCTATATTTTATGGGTTCTCAACCAGTCAGGGTTGGGATAACTAACCCAAGGACTCCAAAGGGGGAGGATTTGAAGAATCCAGTGGGTTTGATTTCTGGGCAAGCTAAGGGAGAACGTGTAGGTGTGACTGTCAGTGTAGACATGCAGTATGTGCAGGGCATGGAGTGCTGCTATTATCACTACCAGTCAAACATAATTAATAATAATGAATATAGTCATCATTAAAAACAACTTCCATGTTTAATAGCACTTGACAGTTACAAAGCATTTTATATTTAATAGCTCATTTGCTTCTTACAACCACAATATGATGAAAGCAGGACAAAGAAGAAATTATTCTCATTTAATAGACAAGGAAACTGAGACTCTTAAGGGTCAAGTGACTTACCTAAGTCACAGAGCTAGTAAGTGCTAGGTTCTAGGTCTCCAGATTCCAAGAGCAATGCCCTAGCCCCAAGGCAATAAAGCAACTTCTGACTCCCAGGCCAGTGTGTTTTTCTACATATTCTACTTGTTTTTTCTTGTCAGGGTGTTGTTACAATTTTTCTTTCTAGGATGGCAGGTTGCTTATTGACTGTCAGATTATTCTTGTTATTTCCAATAAGGGCTAAATCTTCCATCCTTTGCCAGAGGGTTCTAATTACTCTGTCTCTTGATAATTGATAACATTCGAGTTTTCTTATCAGAAAAAATAATCATCTTCCCCTGCCAGACGTGCATTGTGATGGGAATTTGCAGGATAGGCCAGGATAAAGTCAGGTTCGTTCTCATCAGCTATCTTGTAATTTTGTCTTAATAATCAAATTTAGGAGGGAAATGATTTCTTTTTCAGCTCCACTACTTTTGGAATAAAGAAATTTCTCTTCTTAACTGGTTTCTTGAGATTTTGATTTTTTTTCCCTTGTAGCTTGCATGCTCTGGTTCTACTCATCCAAGGCCAAGCTGGTTTTATCTGCTCTTAGAGTTCCAGGGGTATCATTTCTCTGATGCCATAAGTTCAATCTCTCACCAGCTGTGTGCTCCCCTCCTCCCATTGGTAGGGGCCAGTTACCAGGGTCCCACTTCCATTTAATATCAAGGATATTTACATCAAAGATTTATAAAGAGTAAATGGATAAGCATTTTCCCCGATACCTCTAGGGTATATTCTCCCCTACATCACTTTGGTCTCTGGAGGAATTAGTTACAAAAAAGCTCCATTCCTACATATGATTGGTCCCATTTAAGTCATGTCCACATGTGATATGGCTGCTGAGCGAGTCCTTCCATTGGGATGTGGACCCAAAGGTCGTTCCCAAAGACCTCTCCTTGGGGCAGCTAGGTGGCACAGTGGATACAGCACCAGCCCTGAAGTCAGGAGGACCTGAGTTCAAATCCGGCCTCATACTAAACACTTGATACTTATTAGCTGTGTGACCCTGGGCAAGTCACTTAACCCTGATTGCCTAGAAAAAAAAAAACAAAGACCTCCCCTTACTTCTTGGGACATGACTGATGACCTGACTGCAAAACCTAGCCTGGATTCCAATTCCCAGTTTTTCTGACTTCCTCTCCTGATTTTTGAAACTCCCAAGGTGGGAGAAGCCAGATGGCACAGTGGGTGGCCTGGAGTCAGGAAGACCTGCGTTCAAATCTGGCTTCAGACACTTACTAGATGTATGACCCTAGGCCAGTTACTTAACTTCTGTCTGCCTCAGTTTCTTCAACTGCAAAAATAGGGATAATAACATCACCTACCTCCCAGGGTTGTTGTGAGGATCATATGAGATAATGTTTTTAAAGTTCTTAGCGCAACACTTAGCACATAGTTCCTCCTCCCCTCCCAAGGTCAGAGACTCCATTCCCTCTACTTAGCATGACAAAGGCCAAGAAACAAGTCCTGCTCTTTCCCTCAGAGGGGAAGCTCCCAAGGCCTTCTAAGATCCTAATGTCTCCTCCCTTACCACATGGTCTCTCACCTGATGTGAATGAATAAGTCACTGAGCTCCCCCAAACTCAAGTGAAACAGGCTGTGACTGGTTCTGACAGGCCATCAAAGAGCCTCCCCTCCATCACATAGTCAGCCAATTAGAACTAGTTACAGAATGCCTATTCATGCTCTGTGGTTTCTCCAACACACTCCCCTTCCCTGTTGTCACGATTCTCCCAGAAGCAAGCTCCTTAGCATCCTCCATATGGAGAGCTAAGGAAGTTGATGGGGTCTGCGCATGTTCCAGACCCACCCTCCCCACCTTCCACCACCCCCCCTCCCATTACATCTGCATCATGCTAGAGTTCTAAAGCATCAATGCTGGGAGAGACTTTAGAACACAGAAGAAAGATGTCAGAGCTGGAAGGGACCTCAGAACACATAATTTTAGAGGTGAAAGGAACCTTAGAACAAGACTTTCAGAGCTGAAAGGAACTTTGAAAAATATCTAATCCAATGTCTTTATTTTATAGTGCAAGAAACTGTGGGCAAAAATGAGAAGTAACTTACCCAAGCTCATATGGAGTTGGGACCAGATCCGAGATTCCCTGTCCAAAGCCCAACCTACTACATCCAGCTTCTTCTTTGATCCACTGATTGGCAGCATAAATAGTATGGATTAGTCTATATACCATGAGTCGCATTTCCATGTGGACTCTGGCTTTTAATCCTTTCCACCTTGGTACCTTCTTTTCCACTGGTGGGTTTGCTATAGGGATGTTCTCTCATTATGGCAGATCCTTTCCAAAGTGGACCCCATTTTCACCATGAAACAGATTGTTTCATCCATACTGAATTATATACATAAGAGGCATAGGATGATAAGAATTAAAGTAGGAAAAATTATACTCTAATCCAAATCCCTCATTTTACAGATGGAGGGAAAAGAGGTAGCAATCACTGAGTGTGGGACTAAGAGTCAGGAATATTTGACTCCATGTGAAGTCGACAAGCATTTATTAAGGCATTATGCTAAATACTAGGAATGCAAATATAAACAAAAAGCTGTCGAGGAGTTTACATTCTAACATGGGAAGATAACCTATATTTTTTTTTAAAAAAGCCAAAAAGTGAGATGAGAGGAGAGCAGAAGGGAGCAAGCTGGAGAAAGGAGTCAGGAGTAGTGGACCCTAGAGAGGAATAAAGGAGTTCATATGCATGGCCTGGGCACTTTCTTTAAAATGGAGATTCTGGAAAAAAACTGACCAATTAGAAGAAAGGGCAACAGGTTCAGCTCGACCTTCTAGGTTGCTGGGACAATGGAATGAAATGATGAAAAGGCTTCTGGCCATGGTGGGAAAAGAAGCCCAAAAAGTCAGAAGTAGAGCCTAGAGAGAAATAAAGGGGTGAACATGACTGATCTGGGCACATTCCTCTAGGAGGAAGTGTCCAATCAGAAGAATGGGTTGGAATCCCTTTCATAACACTAACTAGCTGTGTAACTCTGGGGACATCACATGACCTCAATACATCTTAGTTTCCTTATCTGGAAAATGAGAGGGTTGAATTTGATGACCTCTAAGGTCCCTTCCTGCTCAAAGTCTGTGATCCTATGAGAAACTGAGTCTCCAAGAGATGGCCACTTGTCCAAGCTCACCCAGCTAGCAACGACAAACAAAGTAAAGATTCCGAATCTTTTCCAAGAGATCCCCCTTGACTAGGATTCAGACTCAAATCCTCTGACTCTCAATCTAATGCTCTTTCCACTGTACAACACTACCTCTTTCTCCTTTCTAGCTGAGTCATTGAAACACATTCTTACCTGTAAATATACATGAGGTGCAGATGCTTGGTCTTAAGCCAATTGAACTGCATACATCTTGGGCTTTCTTTATCCAAGCCCTGACAGAGTTGATAGAAATAGTGTTCAAAAAGCAAATGTTCTTCACGAAAGAGCATTTTTTTTTCTAGAGATGTTTAAAGGAATTTCTCCCTGCTCCCAGGATGAGCTTCTCTTTCATCTCCATGTCCTTGCAATAAATTATTGGGAGTGCCGATAAGGGGATAAATCTTGGAGGGCTTTCAGAGAGCACCTTCTTCCGAGGACCTGCCATTCACCAGACCGCCCTCTGAATCAGAGAAATGTTCCAGCATTCAGAGCTTACCTGGTTTGATTTGATTTTTTTTACCAGTTTTACAAAGCCTGGGTCAGACTATAGAGCCAGGTGGGAAAAGAGATAAGGCCCTTGCAAAGAGATCCATCCACCTTACAAAGCCAACAGAGATTCAGCTTGCTACTGTACCAGAGGGCCATCCAGGTGGAAACCCCAGGCAAGCCAAAACTTTTGTTTTACAGAGTTTCAAAGAACATCATTATTGAGAACCAGGATACCTCACCCCTGTAACCTGTTCAGCAGTGGGTAGCCAGTCCCTCAGTTTCTCTCTCTGTTAGATGGGTATGAAAATATCCTTAGCATGATTATAACTGTAGCACATTTTTAAAAAATAATTTTTTTGAGGCAATTGGGATTAAGTGACTTGCCTAGGGTCACACAGCTAGTAAGTGTCAAGTGTTTGGTCTGAGGTCAGATTTGAACTCAGATCCCCCTGACTTCAGGGCCAGTGCTCTATCCACTGCACCACCTAGCTGCCCCCAAAAATAATTTTTGAGGGGGGAAGATGGCATCCCAATCTTGCCCAGGCTGGAATGCATTAGCTATTCACAGATCTGATCTCGATGCTAATTAGCATGGAGCTTTGAGCTACTTCGTTTCCAACCTGGGCTGGTTCAGTCCTTCTTGGTGACGTCTCTCCTGCTCCTAGAGGCTCACCATATTGGTCCCACCTTTAGTTCAGACATCTGATTGCCTTACCACACTGCAGCTCAAACTCCTGAATTCAAGCCATCCACCAGCCTCAACCTCTCCAGGAGCAGAGACTACAAGTGTGTGACATCAGGCCTGACTGTGGCTCTGCTCTCTTTTTTTTCCTTACCAGTAAAAAATGAGCAGGTGGAGGACAAAATTTAGATTATTTATGTGCTCTGTATCACATTTTGCATGTGGACTCTTGTCCAGTACTCCAAGAAGCCTTTCTCAATCCCTTTGGTTGTTAGCACTTCCTCTCTTTTTCTCAGTTTATAACATATATAAGTTATCTGTTTACATTGGTATCTACACACACACACACACACACACCACACACACACACACACACACACACACACCCAGTAGAATGTAAACTCCTTGAGGATAGGGATTGTCTTTCTTTCTGTCTTTGTATCCCCAGCACCTAGAAGGGGCTCTGCCTAGTACAGATGCTTAATTTGCTTATTGGATCAGTTCCATTCAGATGCATACCTATCAATAAATATGTATTACAATATTGACAGTTCACATTTATCTAATAGCTTCATAGTTTGGAAAACTCTTTCCTTAATGTCTGTGAAATACTGTAGATTAATCTTGGTCTCATTTGACAAATGAGGAAAAAAACTCTCAAAGAAGTAAGGAGACTTACCCAAGGTCATGTAACTAGTAAGTGGCAGGACCACAGTAGAAGCCAGACCTTCTGACCCTCTGTCTAATTTTCCTTCCAGTTCAAATTTCACCCAGTTCTGGGACCCAGGGTTAGCGATTATAAAGGATAGGAAGCTAAATAAAACACACACTCCCTGCCTTCAGGTACTGACAGTCTAGTAGGGGGACATAAGGAGGGAGGGAGTGCACACAAGTAAGCACTGGACAAAGAAGACTGGGAAAGTGAAACAAGAAATACTCAAAATGTTATGGAAATTCAGAGGAGGGAGAGATCACTGTGGGCTGGGGTCATCAGGCAAGGCTTCCTGAAAGATGTGGGACTGGAGCTAGCTGAAGTACAGGATTCAAATCCTAAGGTAGACTGGAAGCTTCCACAGTTTTGTTTGATTTTTTGCTTCCTACAATATTAATAATTGCTGACATTTATATAGTGCTTTGTGGTGTACAAGACACTTTACATTCTTTATCTCATTTAGTCCTCACAACAGATGGAGGAGGAGGAGGAGGGGGAAGAGGAGAGGAAGGAGAAGAGGAAAGAGGAGAAGGAGGAGGAGGAGAAGGAGAATGAGAAGGAGAAGAAGAAGAAGAAGAAGGAGGAGAAGGAGAAGGAGAAGGAGAAAGAGAAGGAGAAGGAGAAGGAGAAGGAGAAGGAGAAGGAGAAGGAGAAGGAGAAGGAGAAGAAGGAGGAGGAGAAGAAGGAGGAGGAGAAGCAGAAGAAGAAGAAGAAGAGAAGGAGGAGGAGGAAGAGGAGGAGGAGAAGAAGAAGAAGAAGAAGAAGAAGAAGAAGAAGAAGAAGAAGAAGAAGAAGAAGAAGAAGAAGAAGAAGAAGAAGAAGAAGAAGAAGAAACATCTATATAGTTCTTACAAAGTGGCAGGTGCTGTGCTAGGTGCTTTACAATTGGTATCTCATTTGATCACCTCAATTCTGAGAGTTAGGTTCTATTATTATTTTCCCTGTTTTACAGATAAGGAAATTGAGGCAGACAGAAATTAAGTGACTTGCCCAAGGTCACACAGCTAGTAACTATCTGAGGCTGGATTTTAATTTAGATGCTCTATCAATTGCACCACCTAGCTGCTCCTGGCTACCAAAAAGCCAAGAAGTATAAAGATTATCATTCCCATTTTACAGATGGGAAAACTGAAGCTTAGAAAGTAGAAGCTACTTGTTCAAGGTCACACAGTAAGTAAATGATACAGCCAAGACTCCAACCCTGATCCCAACTATATACATTGTTCAAACTCTTTGGAGAGTAGCTGAAAGTCTACTTCCTACTGTTGGAAGCAGGGTCTCAAGGGCTCTGTCCTCTCTATTTCTATATGCCCCGAGCCAGATTGATCATGCAATGCAGGTGTGTCACTAAGATGCCTTGACAGTCTATGAGAAGGTTCTCTTGCTAGACTGGTCCCTTTAAGTCTCTTAGCTGGCAACCTGCCTGCTATGGAGAGTGTCCAGTATTGGGAATATTTCCATGGGAGATGTCTGGGTCAGCTCAGTCCAAGTGCTCTAATTAAAGTCCTAAAGATGCTGGAACTAAAAACTCAAATCCAAGCTCTGACAAAACATCTGGTCTATACCTGTCAATTCAATCCTCCAGATGTTCCCACTACACAATGACATGTAATTTATTAGACTTAAAATTTGGATGGATTAGCCAGGTATTTGGCATTGAGTAGACCTAGACAGATTGCCCTTCAGCAAGTCACTCAGAGGCAGTCTAGGTGGCACAATGGCACAGTGCCAGGCCTGGAGTCAGGAAGACTCATCTTCCTGAGTTCAAATCTGACCTCAGACACTTACTAGCTGTGTGACCCTGGACAAGTCACTTAATTCTGTTTGCCTCAATTTCTTCATCTGTAAAAGGAGCTGGAGAAGGAAATGGCAAACCACTCTAGTAATCTTGCCAAGAAAACTCCTAAATGGGGTCATGGAGAGTCAGACACCACTGAACAACAGGAACAAAAAGTAAGTCACTTAATTGCACTTCCCTCCCCTGCGAAGGGGAGATGGTGATTCAAAGGCCAGGATTTGGTGTGAAGTAGTCAAGGAGAACCATCATCACACAAAGATACACTCTCACAGGAAGGCACGCTGCCTACTGGCAGGCCAGCTATCAGGCCCTGTTCTGATATCCATTCTTTTGTTCTGAGCATCATCTTACTCCCACATCCCCAGAAGAGAGTGATCCCTCTCTCATCAGACTTCACAACCCTCTTTGCTCCTCCTATGCACTTGTCACATCCCATTCTGCATTATGTTTATCTGCAGATGTCTTATCTGTCCCACTTACACATCCCATGTAAGACATATATGTCTTCCACTCCCACTGCCGAGTAAGCTCCTACTGGACAGGGGCCATGTCTCAGTCACATTGGTGTTTCTCTCTACACAGGGCACTGTGCATAGTAGATAGGATAAATATTATAAAGTTGGAAGAGACCCCAGAGGTTATCTACTCCAACCTTTTCCTTTCATTGATTTCTAGATTATAGATCAGTTTCCTATGAGAAACTGAGTCTCCAGGAGATTGAGACTTGTCCAAGGTCACACAGCTAGTGATGACAAACCATATAAAGATTTCAAATGTTTTCCAAGAAGTATCTGTTGACTATGATTCAAACTCAAGTTCTCTGACTCCCAGTCCGATGCTCTTTCCACTGTGCCACACTGCCTTCCTCTGCTCTCTAGCTGAGGCAATGAAATACATTCTTACCTGTAAATACACATGATGTGCAAAACCTTGGTCTTGAGCCAATTCAACTGCATGCATCTTGGGTTTCTTCACCAAGCCCTGACAGGGTGGATAGAAACAATGTTCAAAAAATAAACATGGCTCAAAACAATGCACTTACTTGCCTAAGGTAAAGAACAAAGATGGAATTCAAACTATGTTCTCTGACTACAAATCAAGTGGGTTTTGCACTGTATCCCTCAGCCTCTGAAAGAGCTAAAATACAGAATATCCAAACAGGAAGGTACTTTACAGAGCAATCCCTTCCTTTTTTTCTTCAAGTTCTGTTGATGGTTCTTAGCTTGTACTGAACAATTATTTCTGGTTATACTCAGCTCCAGAATTAAGTGGCACAGTGGCTAGAGTACTGGGACTAGAGTCAGGAAGATTCATTTTCCTGAATTCAAATTTGGCCTTAGACACTTACTAGCTGTGTGACCCTCAACAAGTCACCAAACCCTGTTTGCCTCAGTTTCCTCATCTGTAAAATGAGCTGGAGAAGGAAATGGCGAACCACTCCAGGATCTTTGCTAAGAAAACCCCAAATGGGATCACAAAAAGTCAGATGTGACTAGAATGACTAAACAACAACAACGAACAAACAGAAGTAGCTAAGCAAAATGAGTGACAGAATGATGGCAACTGACAATGCATGCAACATTCTGTCCCTACAGTCCCCCACCTCTTTGCTCAGAGAAGGGAGATCTGTTTCATTATGTGCTCTCTAGTACTCAGTGTTTGGATTCTTTATGGTGTTCTTTTCCCTTAAATAAGGTTCATCATTGTGTACATTGTTCATCTGGTTCTATTTATTTCACTTGGCATACATTCATACAAGTCTCCCCATTTCTCAAAATGCCTCATATTCATCATTTCTTACTACACAATATTTCATTGTAATTATATGCCATATTTTTTCAGTCGTTCTCTTAATTGTTATAGCCCCCTCCCTTTATAGAGGAGGAAACTGGGTCCCAGCAAGAAGAAGAGATTTTCCCAAGGCTCTAAGCATTAATAAGCGTCAGAACCAAGACTTGAACCCAGGTCTTCCAATTCCAAGGGTAGCGTTCTTTCCATTGTACCAGAGCAAAGACACAAAAGGAGATGAAGGTAGTGTCCAAATGGACATCCAGGATTGAAACAAGAGCCATCCAACCCAATAACAGAGCAGGACAGGGCAGGACAAGAAAAGGGTCTATGACCTGCTTGGATTTGCTGTGATGCAGTAGGCCTAGTGAGCTAAGAGCATCTGCACAAATACATATAAAGCACTAGATCAATATCAGCTATCATGATTACTCAGTGATGTGTCGTCGGAGCCGCTGTGTCCAAGGGATCCAACTGAATTCGACCTTGTGTCTTGGGGAACACACACTTCCTATCCCAGCGCTGGAGGCTTCTGGGAGAAACCTCCCCCAGTATTTCTGTGGCCATTGGGATGGTGGGACTGGGGGAGGAGGAACCAAGGCTTTAATCATCACCTGTCACTACCTGTTTTCAAACTGAATAGCTTAGGGTCGTGTGCACTGAGGGTGGGTGGGTTGGTCTCAGCAGCATGCAGGGGGTGGGGGCAGGGACTCTCTGAAGAAAGAGCCTTGTAGTGCCCCCCCTCCGCCCCCTCCCCTCTTTTCCCATTTCTCGGCTCTGGAGCGCAGACGGGTGGAATGCACCTCTCCAGAGGTCTGTGAAATCTGGCAATCGACTGTCTCACACATGACTGAGTGCATAGAAATGAGGCCGGTGTGGAAGCCTGGAAAATCAGGCACCATGTTGGGAAACGGGTTCTGTTTACCTTCACTGGCCACTGAGCCAATTCTTTTGGCAACGTCTGCAAGATCCTCTCAGTCAAAACGGGGTCCCAGAAGCTGAGGGACCCACACCAAGGCTCCCCTCCCCAGCGTGTCGCTTCACGTTTACAAAGCTCTCCCATCGACACCTCTTGAGAGGGCGGAACCTGGCCGACAATCTCTGCTGTACAGAGGAGGACGAAGAGGAGAAAGGAAGAGGAGGAGGACAATGGGAGAAAGAAGAAGGAGAGAAGAATGAACAAAAAATAGGAGGAGGGGAGGGGAGGCAAAAGGAAGAAGACGAGGCTTAGAGTTTGGGGGAGGAAGAAGAGGGAAGGGAAGGGAATAAGCATTTATATAACATCTACAATGTGCCAGGCACTGTACTAAGTGCTTTTGATGGATATTTCATTTGATCCTCACAACAGCCCTGGGAGTTAAGTGCTATTACCATTTTACAGCTGAGGAAACTGAGGCAAACAGCAGTGAAGTGACTCGCCCGGGTTCACATAACTAGTTAAGTGTCAGCAGCTAGATTCAAACTCAGATCTTCTAGACTTTAGTTCCACAGTTCTATTCACTGCACCACCAGTCTGCCTCTGCGGCTTACCAGCTTTGTGAAACATAGGCACAGTGGCTCCCTGCTCTGGCCCTCAGTTTTTCCATCTGTGAAATGGGAGTTGAAGAGGGAGGAGAGGTTGGATTAGATCATCTCTAGGTTGCTTTCAGCTCTACATAAGTAGCACCTTGTGAGCCTCACAATGCCTAATGCCTACGAAGTATAAACTCTCTTTATTTTCCATTGTTGAAGCATGTAACTTGTGCTTTTGACTTGGATAAAAAGAGTACAATTAGAAATCTGCTAACTTGTGGAAAAATGGATCAAAGGAAATAATGGTTATAAAATACTTTATAACTCTAGAGCCTATAGACATTTAGGTTATTTTGAATTTTGAAAATGCAGGTCTGGTTTTTACTTCAAGAATGGTCCTGGGGAAGGAAACCAGTATTGGGCCCTGTCTCAGTGTAACTGCTTCAGAGAGGCGACTAGAATGCAGTGTTACTCCTTCCATCCCTGAAGAGCCCTGGGCTGGGTCACCCTGGCCCCCTGGCCCTTCCCCTCCTTCCAAAGGGTTGTGATGTGTGATGAAGAGCTGGCGTCGGCCTCAAGCAAGTCTGATGCCATGCCAAGGATCCCACAAGCTGTGCAGTCAGGTCACGCTGTTTGGCCTGGACAGGAGAGCCTCTCAGCTGCCTGCCTGGCAAGGCCAAATTCCAGCCCCTTGGCCTGGTGACAGTCCCTTTCTCCAGCTCTTTCTTGCAATAATTGGGCCCCTTGTCAGCACAGGTGTTGGCCTGAGTTCATCGCTGCCAGGTTTCTGAGGACAACCCAGGCCACCAAAGAGCCCCCATTCCTCAGCTCCCAGCAGCTGTGGTGAGAAGGCTCTTGGCAAGCGTACCACTGGAGCCTTTCCCTACAATAACGACACATACTTTGGACCCCAACCTAGGATTGCATTTATGTAAGGAACTCCCTGTGAGGAAGTTCCATATAGGTAGGCAACTATTCTATAATTAACCTGGGGCACAGTGAGCTGAAGGGATTTGCCCAGGATGATGCAGTTAACATGTGTCACAGGCAGTGGGTGGACGTAAGTCAGGCCTGCTGAAGAGGGCTCATGTTAGCTCTTCTCAAGGGTTTTAAGTTTATCTGAGGGGGTCCAGATCTGTCTTTGCATGGTTTAAGGTGGTAAGAGTGGCTATTATGTGGTTTCATGTTCATTTCTAAAATCTGAGCTTGGTGATGATATCCTTCCTTGATTCAGGTTGGGCAAATCTCTGAGTGACTGCAGAGCAGTGTCCTTAGAGCTCTGAGAAGCCACTGATGCTATTCACCCAGGCTTGGGGTACCCTGAGGCCTGAGTCTAAGGTCAGTACTGGAGCCAGAATTCATACTAAGGTCTCTGTAAGTCTGGCATTCTTTCTACTGTCTCTCTCTGTCTCTTTGTCTCTGTCTCTGTCTTCTCTCTCTCTCTCTCTCTCTCTCTCTCTGTATGTGTGTGTGTGTGTGTGTGCGCGCGCATGTGTGTGAGCTGTTTCTTGTTTTCTCCTTTCTTAGACCCTATAATAGTCAATGGCAGAGTTGGGAGGAGAAGTTAGATCTAATGTAATTTCCTCATTTAAAGATGGAGAACCTAAGGCCTAGACACGGGAAGGGTCATTGCTCAACCAGAGAATCAAAAGAACAGAATTTAAGGAAAGAATAGAATTATAGATCCTGAGAAGTAGAAGGGCCATGGGATCATAGAATTTACAACAGGAAGGGGAGCTCTAAATATAATCATTTACTCCCACTCTCATTTTACAGATGAGGGAAATGAGGCCCGAAGAGTCCCTGAGAGAGAATCATTATATCTTAGAGGTGCAAACATTATGTTACATATACTAAAGAGCAAGGATCTTAACAGTGGAAGTACTCTTAGAACTCATCTAGTCCATGGTTCAACCATTCTTTTTTTTTTCTTTTAATTTATTTTTTTTAATTTTTTAAATTTATTTTGATTTATCTACAATCACTTCCATATGCTTTTGGGTTGAACATTTTTCTCCCCCTTCCTCCGCCCCACCCTCCCCAAGATGGTGCACAATCTGATATAGGCTTTACATTTACATACCCATTAAACATATTTTCACATTAGTGAAGTTGTAAGTAAAAATTAAAACCAATAGGAGGAACCATCAGAAAGATGAAACAAAACTCAACAAAAGTTAAAATACGTGATAGCGATTTGACTTCCATAGTTCTTTCTTTGGATGTGGACAGCATTTTCCATCCCGAGGCCTCTGGAGATGTCTTAGATCCTTGTAAAGCTGAGAAGGGTTCAGTTTAACAATATTAGTCATCACATAACGTGGCTGTTATTGTGTACAACATTCTCCTAGCTCTGCTCACTTTACTCAGCACACACCAAACAAGTCTTTCCAGGTTTTTCTGAAGTCAGCCTGTTCATCATTTCTTATAGCGCAATAGTATTCCATTACATTCATATATCACAACTTGCTCAGCCATTCCCCAGTTGATGGGCATCCTCTCAATTTCCAATTCTTTGCCATCACAAAAAGAGCTACCATGAATATTTTTGTATATGTGGGTCTTTTTCCCATTTGTTTGATCTCTTTGGGATATAGCCCTAGAAGTGCTATTGCTGGGTCAAAGGGTATGCACATTTTTGTAGCCCTTTAGGCATAGTTCCAAATTGTTCTCCAGAATGGTTGGATGATTTCACAACTCCACCAACAATGTATTAGTGTTCCACTTTTCCCACATCTTCTCCAACATTTATCATTTTCCTGTTTTGTCATGTTGGCCAATCTGATAGGTGTGATGTTTGTTTTGATTTGCATTTCTCTAATCAATAACGATTTAGAGCATTTTTTCATATAACTATAGGTGGCTTTAATTTCTTCATCTGAGAACTGTCTTTTCATATCCTTTGACCACTTATCAATTGGGAAATGGCTTGTGTTCTTATAAATTTGATTCAACCATTCTAAAGAACAATTTGGAACTACACTCAAAGGGCTATAAAATTGTGCATGCCCTTTGACCCAGTAATACCTCTTCTAGGGCTGTATCCCAAAGAGATCATAAAAGTGAGGAAAGGACCCATATGTACAAAAATATTTACAACTCTTGTTGTGGTGGCCAAGAATTGGAAATTGAGGGGATGTCCATTAATTGGAGACTGGCTTATCAAGTTGTGGTATATGAATGTAATGGAATATTATTGTTCCATAAGAAATGATGAGCAATGGGTCTAGCTAGGTGGCACAGTGGATAGAGCACCAGCCCTGGAGTCAGGAGGACCTGATTCCAAATCCAACCCAGACACATAACACTCACCAGCTGTGTGACTCAGGGCAAGTCACTTAACCCCAATTACCTCACCAAAAAAAGAAAAGAAAAGAAATGATGAGCAAGCAGACTTCAGAAAAACCTAGAAGGACTTATATGAACTGATCCTGAGTGAAGTGGGCAGAACCAGGATAACACTATACATACTAACAACCACATTGTAAGATGACTGACTTTGATAGACTTAGCTCTTCTCAGCAATGGAAGGATTTAATACAACTCCAAAAGACTCATGATGGAAGATGCTATCCACATCCAAAGAAAGAACTTTGAAGTCTGAATGCAGATGGAAGCATACTATTTGTTCTCTTTTCTTTGTTGTTGTTGTTTTGGTTTGTTTCTTCTTTCTTGTGGTTCCTTTCATTGGTTCTAATTCCTCTTTACAACATGACTGGTGTGAAAATATGTTCAATATGAATGTAGAGCCTATATCAGATTGCATGCTGTCTTGGGGAGGGGCGAAGGAAAGGAGAAAATTTAAAATGCAAAATCTTGTGGAAGTGAATGTTGAAAACTGAAAATAAATTAATTAATTTTAAACAATGAAATGATAAAGGGAATGGTTTCAGAAAAACCTGAGAAGATTTACATGAACTGATGCAGAGTTAAGTAAGCAGAAACAGAACACTGTACACAGAAACAGCAATTGTGTGAAAGACTTAACTAATCTAATCAAGACAATGACCCAAGACAAATTCCAAAAGACCCATGATGAAAAATGCTATCTTCCTCCAGAGAGAACTGATGAACTCTGAGTGCAGATCAAAGCATATTTTTTTATTTTATTTTTAGTGCTTTGGTATATGTGTGTATTATTTTGCAACATGGCTAATATGAAAATATCTTTTGCATGACTTCACATGTGCAATAAATATCTTATTGCCTGCCTTTTCAATGGGTGGAAGGAGGGAGAATATTTGGAATGCAAAATTTTTAAAAATGAATGTTTAAAAAATTATATGTAATTGGGAAATATTTAAAGAAAAAAATAAAAATATAGTTTTAAAAAGCAAACTCATCTAGTTCATTTTATAGGTGAAACTGAGACCCAGGGAGGGGAAAGTGATTTGCCTGAGGTCACAATGGTAAAAAGGGAGCTGAGATTCAAATCCAGACTTTCCAGTTCTAAACCTAGTGCTCTTTCCAGTTCTAACTCCTTCCTTTTACAAACAGAAAACTGAAGGCCAGAAAATAGAAAACTTTGCCCAAAGTGGTAGAAGAGAGGAGACCACCTGCTTACTAAGGCTCTGAATTCCTCCTGGTTTTCCTGGCCAGAGGCTTCTACGACTATTCAGCTTCCCTGTCTTTGGGAAAATAGCTTGCAATACTTTTTTCTAAAATATTATTAAATTATTATTAAAATATATTTTATTAGTTATTATCAAAATATATTGATGCTTTTTGTTACCAAAGGGAAAAATATTAATACCATGCTCTACATTTTAAGCATGAAACAATTTTTAATTCAATGACTTAAAATTTAATTTAGTTAAGAAACAATTTCTATTCATTTAACATTATTCTAAATCCACAAATTCTAGCTTAGAGAGAGAAATGTCCAAACTGACATAGTATCCCCATGCCTAAGATATTTCTCTATCCAAAGACAATTTGAAGTGACATTTATAGAGATCTTGAACAAGAAAAAGGTCATAAATACTAAAATATAATATGGGTAAATATTACAAAACAATAGTCACTTGATCTCCAACTAGAACTATGGAGTCTCTTCCTTGACCACAACCCTCAAGGACTCAACGATCAATATCATAATTCTTTCCGAACTTTCTTTACACAGTACATCTTGCCAATTGCTATTGGGATGGAGAAGGCAATGGTCTTAACTGGACAAGGGGTACTCTTTGTTCTGAGTCTGGTTTCCACCCTTAATCCCTATTCCTGAGGAGGTCCTTTTGTTCTTGACCTATTCCCTACTTTTTTAAAGGGAAAAGTCTGGAAAGGGTTTTAGGCTGGAGCAAATATTATTTCTTAATATTTTCAGTTGAACTGAAAAGGAGGTTTTAATATGCTTCCACATTGTCCTTACATAAGAGTAATTTCTGGGATGGGGAGCAGAACTCCCAAATCCTTCCTGTCTCCAAGTTGAAAATGAAAAACATCTGATTTGGGGACCACATCTGACAATGTATACAACATCCTGCCCATGTAGTCCCCCACCTCCCTTCTGTGAGGAGGGTGGTATGTTTCATTATCTGTCCTCTGAGATTTTCATTGGCTTTTTTGAGTGATGTCAAGTTTAACTTCCATTTAGTGATCATTCCATTTACATTACTGCTACCATAATACTTTTTAAAATAAGCAACAATAATAACAAATTGTTTCTTTCTTTCTCTGGTTGTCCCTTGCATGGGATCCATAGTCTCAATTCTTTGGAAACTTGTTAGAGGGAGAAATACATTTCTCATATATGTCCCCTTCTCTTCTCTAACACTGCCGCCATCTTGGTAGAGGCCTTTCATGCCTGGACTAGCCTGTTGGTTGGTCTCCCTACCTCAAGACTGTCCCCCCTCCACTCCATGCTCTTCTCAGCTCATCTTACCATGTAACCCTCATATTCAAAAAACTCAAGTAGCATCCTGTCACCTCTAGGATCAAATACAAAATCCTCCAAGCCCTTCATAACCAGGCCTCTTCCTACCTCTCTAGCTTTCTTACATCTTCATCCTCCCACCATACCCCCCTACTCTGCTATCCAGTGGCACTGGCCTCCTTGCAGCTCCTCCCACAAGACACTCTGTCTCAACTCACTCCTTCCTCATCTCTGCCTCTTGTCTTCCCCTGGCTTCCTTCAAGTCCCAGCTAAAATGCTACCATCTTTAAGAGTCTCCTTCAAGGCCAGTGCCTTGTTTCCATTGATTATCTCTAATTTATCCAGTCTCTATTTGTTTGTACATACAGTGATCCCTTCCACATCACGACTTTCCCCATTGTGGTTTCTATATAGCGTGGGTTGGAATAAGAAATTAAATGGGAATTTGGGGGGAGCTTTATAGAAGCCACAGATGACATGTGAAGGTTAGCAGATGATACAGAGCCTATGACCAAATAATAACCCAAATTTTACAATAACATACTGTAAACACCTCATAAAAGAAGAAATAAATTCAGTCTTTTTCTCTGGTGTGAAGGGAGGGTCAAAACATTTTACACAGATTTTCCAGATGGGTGGAGGGGCACTGCATCCCTAATACCTGCAAAGTGGAAGGGATAAATGTAGTTACTTGTGTGTTCTGTCCCTTGTTAGACCCACAACAACCTGAGAACAGAGATGGTAATTTGCCTTCATATTCCAGTGCTTAGTACAGGGACTGGTATGTGACAGGTACTTTAAAAATCCATGTTGACTGACTAATGGAAAGAGCATAATGTCTTTGGAGTCAGGAAATCTAAGTCCAGATCCTGGCTCTGAGGCTCATTGTGTGACATTAGGAAAGTCCCTTCTCTAGGCCTCAGCTTTCTTCTGTATAAAATGAGGGAATCAGACGAGATGATCTCAAAGGCACTTCCTATGAATATGGATAGGAATAGAGTCAAACATCTTCATGGAGCCCAGGCCTCACTGCTCAGAGGGAAAGACATGCACTGTCACTTAGCAACCAGTGCCTACCTATGCCCCATCTCCTTTGCATTGATGTCTCTCATCATCCTCTGACTGTGCTTGCAGCTACAGTGAGCCCAGGGCTCTTGTGAGACCCCCCAGTGCAACCTCTCTCTGACCACCTTGCATGTGTCAGGCAGGCCCCACCACCCTCAGCTCCTCATCTTCCTTCCTTTTTTTTGTGCTTTACTATCTCCGAGTCTTTCAAAATTGTGTGTGCTCCTGGGAAAATGGCTTTGGTGGAGGATCCGACAGCCAATGGTCCTCTCAGAATGAAGAATGAGAGATTCCTGCTCAGTAACTGGGCTTCTCTCCTGCCTTCTGCTCTTCCCCTAAACACTGCCAAAATATTTTTTAAAAAGAAAAAAAACACCCACCCCCAAGACATTACTAATTTCCCTTTCCTTTCAATCATTGTACTCTAAAATCCTCCTGATCCAAGGTTCCTAGTAAGTGGACTCTGTTCCCTGGAAAGCTTTTCACAAAACTACCAAGGATAAATTCTTTTTTCCTTTTCCATCAGTTGTGGGCTGGACCTGGAGTTAAGAGATTTGGGTGATCTCACCTCTGCCATTTCTTACCCATGTGACCTCATGTAAATTAATTTACATCACTTTGCTTGGTGGGATCACAGATTTAGAATTGGAAGGGACCTTACTGGCATCTCATCTGACCCTCTCTTTTTATAGAGGAGGACACTGAGGCCCACAGAGATTAAGTGATTTGCCCACATCCTGGCTCCTCTGATTCCCAGGCCAGAACTCTTTCAATAACACCACACTTGCCTCAACTTTCTCATCTGTAAAATGGGACTAATACACTGGCTTACCTCATGGGGCTATTATGAAGAAAGAGCTTTATCAGCCTTAAAGGTTGATTCTCTATAGGAATGAGAGTTTTGAGTATTACTTTTATTTATTACTTTATACTTTAATACTTTAAGCATCCTTGATTTCACCAGCATGGGATCCACCTTCACCAGTGAAGGCTGAAAATCTTCTGTGCTTTTGGAAACTGTTTCAGGAATTGCTGTAGATTAAAGAAAAACTTTACATGGTGAGGCTCATCTTCACCCTAGTAATCAGCCTCTCTGAATTTAACTAAGATGATCACTGAATACCAGACACACAGCTTATTGCTGGTCTCAAATATTAACATCCTTCCAGCTTAGCAGGATCTGCCAAAGCTAGAACTTCACTGACAAAGCCTTTAAGGGTCCAGAGTTACCTCCATACCATGAAAAGGCATTCAAGTAACCACTCTCTCTTCTTCCTCCATCTCCTCTTTCCTCTTTTTCTTCTTCCTTCCTCCTCCTTCTCATTCTTCCTTCTTCTTCATCTTCCTTCTCCTCCTTCTTCCTTTTCCTCCTCCTTTTCTTCTTTTTCCTTCCTCTCCTTCCTCCTCCTCCTGTGGTGGCTAGGTGACACAGTGGATAGAGTGTTGGACTTCAAGTTAGGAAGACCCAAATTCACTTCCTGTCTTAGACGCTTACTTGCTGCGTGACCATCGGCAAGTCATTTAATGTCACTCTCTTTATCTCTAAAATAGGGATAATAACAGGACTTGCTTTACAGGGCTGTTTGACGGCCAAATGAGATAACATACGTAAAGCACTCTGTAAACTACTTAAAGTGCTATGAAAATGCTAATTAACAATAATAAGAGCTAGCATTTATGTAGCACCTGCTATGTGCCAGACACTGTGCTAAGCCCTTTATAAATATTTAGCTCATTCAATTTGGTAGCTATTATTATTAACAAAACAGGGATTGGAAACCAGGTCCCCTGACTCCAAATTCAGGGCTCATTATTCTCCCTACATTACAAATGAGGCAACAGAGGGGCCAGGAGCAGTGAGTGACTTGGCCAAGTTCAGTGACCACACTGGGTCAGTGGCAGGCCTGGGCCTGCACACCTGGGCCATCTTTCCCAGACGAGCTATGTTCCTTTTGTCTTTCTCCTCCTGCCACCACACAAGGGCCTTCTTTTGGGCCCTGGGGTTGGGGATGAAGAGAATGACTTTACCTTGCCTCCTGCCTGATAGTTGGCAAAAGGAGCTGACCAGAGAGCGTGGTAGAGGCAGGGAACCTGGCATCTCTCAGTGTTGTCCTCCAAGGGGGTGTGTGGCCAAGTCTGACTTGAATTTGGAAGCTCCGCAAGGACAGTTAGCACAGAGAGCAATGACTTCCACTGGCAGTTCAGTCTTTTGTGCTGCACCAGATGGAAAAAGTTTGGCTTGGTCCCCAAATCTGTGAAGCTGCTGACCCACTTGGAAGCTCCGGAGTTAAAAGAGTATAATATAAAGTCAGAGATCTTAGAATTCAGAGCTGAGAGGGGCCTTAGACCACAGTACATCAGAGCTAGGAAGGGAACTTAGAACAGGACATCCAAGCTTGAAGGGACCTTAGAACACAGAATGTCAGAGCTGGAAGCAACCTTAGAACATAGATTGTCAAAGCTGGAAGAAAACTTAGAACATACAATTCCAGGGCTTGTGGGGACTTCAAAACAGTATATCAGAGCTACAAGGGACCAAATAACAGCGCATGTTAGAATTTGAAGAGAACTTGGACTCCAGAATGTCAGAGCTGAGAGGACCCTTAGAATGCAGAATATTAGAACTTGAAAGGACCTTAGAGCACAGGATATCAGAGCTGGAAAGGGCCTTAGATACTGAATGTCAGGGCTTGTAGGTCCCTTCAAACATAGCACGTCAAAACTGGAAGGGACCTTAGAATCAGGTCTGCTGGGGTGGAGCCAAGATGGCAGAATGAAAGCAATGACTTGCTTGAGCTCTCCCCCAAACCCCTCCAAATACTCATAAAAAATGGCTCTAAACAAATTCTGAAGCAGCAGAACCCACAAAAAGACAGAGTGAAATGAATTTCCAGGCAAGACAACCTGGATGATTGAGCAGAAAGGTATATCGGGCCAGGCTGAGAGCACAGCACAATGGCATGGGCACACAGGCCACAGCAAACCTAGAGCAGGCCTCAGAGGACTGAATCACCAGCAGCTGTGGAGGTTTCCAGACTCCTCAATCCACCAATGCCAAAGACAATTTAGAAGGTCAGTGGGAAAAGTCTGTTTCTGTGGTGCTCAGAGAGGAAGGTGGGGTTCAGCTCCATTCCCCAAGAGCGTGGCCGGGGGGTGGGGGAGGGGGGCAGCTGCCTCCCGAGCTTCTGGCCCACAGACTAGAGGGGAATACAGTGGCTGATCAGAGAGGGATTGCAGGGATCTCTTTGCCAGTGCTCAGGCAGGAATCTCTTGCTTTGCCCATGTTTGGATCTGGGCCACAGTTCTGGGCAGTGGTGCTGGGGTGAGGAGGAGCACTGGCATGGTGGAGCTTGTACTGGCTGTGGAGAGAAACCCCTCCTCACAGGTACAGGACAGAAAGGAGTACTTGTGGTCACAGGCCAGGAAAGGAGTAAACACCTCACCCCTTATCATACCACCTTGCAAGAACTGAAAATTTACAGGTCCCTACAAGTATCTCTGAAAACAGCTATACAAACCCCTGAAGCTTGGGACAGTACACTCTCCACATTGGAAGCAGACTCTTACCTTAACAAAGAGTTTAAAACTCAACTAATTAGCCAGGATCATGAGCAAGCAGCACAAAAAGAGTCAGACTATATTATCTTCCTTTATTGAAAAAGAAGATCAAAATATACAACCAGAAGAAGACAACAAAGTCAAAGCTCCACATCCAAAGCCTCCAAGAAAAATATGAATCAGTCCCAGGCCTTGGAAGAGCTCAAAAGGGATTTTGAGAAGCAAGTAAGGGAAGTAGAGGAAAAACTGGGAAGAGAAATGAGAGTGATGCAAGAAAATCATGAAAAACAAGTCAACAGCTTGCTAAAGGAGACCCAAAAAAATACTGAAAAAATAACACTTAAAAAATAGCCTAACCCAAATGGCAAAAGAGGTCCAAAAAGCCAATGAGGAGAAAAATGCCCTAAAAAGAAAAATTGGCCAAATGGAAAAGGAAGTCCAAAAGATTACTGAAGAAAATACTTCCTTAAAAATTAGAATAGAGCAATTGGAAGCTAGTGACTTTATGAGAAATCAAGACACTGTAAAACAAATCCAAAAGAATGAAAAATTAGAAAACAATGTGAAATATCTCATTGGAAAAACAACTGACCTGGAAAATAGATCCAGGAGACAGAATTTAAAATTATTGGACTATCTGAAAGCCATGATCAAAAAAAGAGCCTAGACATCATCTTTCAAGAAATTATCAAGGAAAACTGCCCTGATATATTAGAACCAGAGGGCAAAATAGAAATGGAAAGAATCCACAGATCTCCTCCTGAAAGAGATCCCCAAAGGAAAACTCCTAGGAATATTGTAGCCAAATTCCAGAGTTCCCAGGTCAAGGAGAAAACATTACAAGCTGCCAGAAGGAAACAATTCAAGTACTGTGGAAACACAATCAGGATAACACAAGATTTAGCAGCTTCTACATTAAAGGACCACAGGGCATGGAATATAATATTCTGAGGGCAAAGGAGATAGCATTACAACCAAGAATCACCTACCCAGAAAAACTGAGTATAATCCTTCAGGGGAAAAAGTGGTCATTCAGTGAAATAGAGGACTTTCAAGCATTCCTGATGAAAAGACCAGAGCTGAATAGAAAATTTGACTTTCAAATACAGGACTCCAGTGGAACATGAAGAGAACCATCCCACATAACACATAGTATTTTTCAAGACAGAAAGAAGAAAAGAGAATAAAAAATCGGCATAACTCATACATTGAAAAAGGTCTGAAAATATATACGATGCAAATACTTGTGGACTTCTTACCTCTGCAAAGTGTGGGGTGAAGGTGTCGTATCTCTTTTTTTGAACCATGCTTGGTCTATGGTTTTGCAACATTCATTTTTTATTTTTATTTTTAATTTACATTGTTATAGTCATTGTATGTAGTTTCTTGGCTCTACTTGCTTCATTCTGCATCAGTTCACAAACTTCTTTCTCTGTTTCATTGCATTAATTATGTCCGTAATTTGTTATAACACAGTTAATATCACTTTACATTCATGTACCACAATTTGGCCATTCCCCAATTGAAGGGCATCTACTTTGTTTCCAATTCTTTGTTATTACAAAAATTGCTGCTATAAGTATTATGATGTATGTAGGGATAAGAAATTCTTATCAAAAGCTTCCTTAGAGTGTAAACTCAGTAATGGAATCCTTGGGTGAAAGATACAGACATTTTAGCCACTTTATTTGAATAGTTCCAAATTGTTTTTCAAAATGCTTTTCTGAAATGGTTTTACTGATGCAGCAGTGTGCCCATTTCCTCCCACGCAATCCCTCCCAACATTATTTCCATGATTTATCATCTTTGCCAATTTGTAGGTTTTGGGATCGTTTTGATTTGCATTTCTCTTCTTATAGTGATATAGAACATTATTTCATATTTATTTCAATAGTATGCAGTTCTTCTTTTGGGAACAATTTGTTCGTATGTTTTGAACATCTATTGGGGAATGGATTTGGTCATATACCTATATCTAATCATATAAATATACACATACTCATACATGTATACATATGTAGATATATGTATATGTGTGTGTATAGTTTCTGATTCTCTCTTGTCTAGTCTGTTCACTAGATGTAGTTTTCTACTTTTTAAGTGATACTAGATGATTTTGATGATGACTATTTGATAATATTATTTGTGGTCTGTGAATGCTATTCCTTCTTTGTCCCTTCCTCTTTTCATCATTTCCCCGATACTCTGGATCTTTATTTTTTCAAAATATTTTATTTTATCAAAAAAAAAAAGAATAGGGTCTGCTGGTAACTATTTAACAATCAGCTCTATGAAAAAATAATGTGCCCATGACATACCTAAGTAAATATTTTCTTCATTATCTTAGACAATCAACAAAACAATCAATCCATAAGTTATAGCACCTGACAATTTGCAGAGTATGAATGCTTACATTAACAGTCCTCTCGGAGATGGCTTCTATAGCCCTGCAGTTAGAGATGGCATCTCAGAGCCAGAGGGGACCTTAGAACATAGTATGTCAGAGCTAGAATGGACATTAGCAATCAGAATGTCAGTGCCAAAAGGGAACTTAGAATAGAGGACATCAGAGATGTAAGGAACCTCGGAACAGAGAATGTCAAAGCTGGAAAACACTCTCAGACAAAATATCAGAGCTGAACAGGACCTGAAAACACAGAATGTCAAAGCTAAAAGGTACCTTAAAACACAGAATGTCAGAGCTGGGAGGGACCTTAGAACACAGAATATTACAGATAGATGGGATCTGAAAGAGTGACTAGTTTACCCCATTCAGGCTGCTAATTGGCACAGTAGACAGAAAGCTCAGTCTGGAGTCAAGGAAGATCTGAGTTCAAAATTGGACTCAGATAGTTACTAGATGTGTTACCCTGGGCATGTCATTTAGCTATCTCAGCCTCAATTTCTTCATCTGTAAAATGAGGATAATAATAAGAATTTAAAGGAATCACCAAAACTAAATTTTTGTTGTGAGGATCAAATGAGTTAATAGATATAAAAAGCTTTGTAAACCTACTATAAATACTACAGAAATGAGACTTATTATAATAGTAAGATTGAACTTGGAGTCAGAAAATATGGGTCTGAGTCCTGGCTCTGCCACTTACTACATTTTTGACCTTGGTATAATGGAAAGAGCCCTGAATTTGGAGTCTCAGGATGTGGATTCGAATTCTGATTCAATTAGTCAATCAATGAACATTTATTAAGTGTTTACTATACACCAGGGACTATACTAAGTGCTGGGATTGCAGAGAAAAGCAAAAACAATCCCTACCCTCAAGCCACTCACATTCTAGTGAAAGACATAACATAAATAATTAAATACATACAAGATACATAACAGAGAAGATTTTCTTAGAGAGGAAGACTCTAGCAGTTAGGGGGATTGAGAAAAGCCTCCTGCAGAATGTGATGTTTGAGCTGGTCCTGAATCCTGTGAGGCACCGGGATGCCAAGCTCACAGCAAGCTAGGGATAAGAGGAGGTATGGCCTGGGGAGTCTAGGAGCACATCAACCCATCAGGGCTCAGGAGATGGTGATAAGACTAGCTGTGTGACATGGGGCAACTGATTTGACTTCTCTGAGCCTTAGGACTCAAAAGCACTCCAAGGCTTTCTTCAACCCTGTTATGCCTCATTGTGAGCATTACAGCTTCTGCTGTCTATGTGATAATAGAACCAAGGAAGCAGCCACCAATTGTGAATGTTTTTTTTTCTTTTTCCTTTCCAACCCTGTGTGCTGCCAGCAGCTAGTTCATGGAAAGTTGGCTAACTGGAACAGCAGCGGCCCACCCTGGCGAGGGACAGAGACAGAATTGTGCACCCATCTCTGGAGGAGAGGCTCACATCTGCTCAACTCCTCCTTGACGAATAATCACCAATATTCATTACCCAGTCTCTCTTCCCTCTCCCCAGCCAGAGGGTTGGAGGGAAAGGAGGAGGGGAAGGTATTGACGAAGGGAGAGAGAGCTGTTGTGGCCTCTAAAAGCCCCACATGATGGAGGAGCTGACCAAAATCAGCTCATGAAAATAGAAAACCTGCTTTCAGGCACATTCCAGGATTGATTTTCTATTCTCAGGACTGAAAAATGAACTTTTATTTAAAAATCCTTTATGGAATGTGTCTGTGAGCTGGGAAAGGTATTTATTATTATTATTATTATTATCGAACCAGATGTGACTTTTGGTGGCAGAGAAAATTACTAGCTGCCAACGAGTTTTCTTTTTCTCTTTGTCACCAGGAGCGAGAACCTCAGCCTCGTGTTTGTGTAAATAAATGATGACACTTGGAATAGCAGGTGATAACACTCTGCATTTTATAGGAAAACTCCTTTCTGAACGCCCCCCCCCATGCTTGACAGTACCATCTTAGCTCTAGCTATGATAGTTAAAAAACATTTGACTGACATCTGGTGACCTGGGGGACAGTGGACTGGGTGCCAGTGACAATTTTGCTGCTAATTTTCTGTGTGACCTTGGACAAGTTACGTCCCCTCTTGGTGATTCAGTTTCACCATCTGTAAAACTAGAGAGCTGGAGCAGACTTTTCCTGATCTAGCATTATTTTGTTTCTTAATCTGCAAAGTCCGTAAACTTTTTTTTAAAAAAATTTTTTTTCACTTTTTGGTGAGGCAATAGGGGTTAAGTGACTTGCTCAGGGTCACATAGTTAGTGTTAAGTATCTGGGAAGGATTCGAACTCAAGTCCTCCTGACTCCAAGGCCCGAGCTCTATCCAGTGTGACACCTCACAGCCCCTTAAAAAAGATTTTGATAGTGGGTTTCAGTATATTTGGTTTCCTCTGGAAGCCTGTATATTTTGTAGTGTGGATTTTAAAATAGTATTCTGAGAAGGGGTCCATAGGCTTCACCAGACTGACACAGGGCTCCCTAACACAACCAAAATTAGGAATCTTTGTTCTAAGGGCAATTCTAACACTAACATCCTATGTTCTAGAATTTTTTGAGACCGAACATTCCATATTCAAAGATCCCTTCCAGCTTTGCATTCTATGTTCTAATTCCCTTCCAGACCTGATGCTCTATGTTCTAAGTTCCCTTCTAGCTCTAACATTCTATATTCTAGAATTTTTCCTAGATCTAACATTCTATGTTCAAACTTTCTTTCCAGCTCTGACATTCTATGTTCTAATTCTCTTCTAGACCCAAAGTTCTATGTTCTAAGTTCCCTTCCAGCTCTAACAGCCTATAATCTAGAATTTTTTTCTAGACCTAACATGCCATATTCAAAAATCCCTTCCAACTCTAACATTTTATGTTCTAATTCCCTTCTAGATCCAACATTCTATGTTCTAAGTTCCCTTCCAGCTCTAACATCTTATGTTTTAAGGTCCCATATAGTCAAAGGTCTCCTATATTTGCCATTCTGCATTTTAACATCCCTTCCAAATCTCTATCATTTTGTGTTCTAAGGTCTCTTTCAATAAATAATTATTTAGTGCTTTCAATTTTGAAAAGCACTTTACAAATATTACCTCATTTGATCCTCACAACGATCCAGGAAGGTAGGTGTTATTGTTATGCTCATTTTACAGATGAGGAAACTGAGGAAGACAAAGGTAAGTAACTTGCTCAGGACCACACAGCTAGTAAGTGTCTGGGGCTGTATGAAAGCTGAGGCCTTCCTGACTCCAGGTCTAGTGCCTTCTAGCTGCCTAATTTCAGTTCTTCTATTCTGTGTTTGATGTTCTTAGGTCCTCTCCAACCCTGGTATAGGGGGACAGCTAGATGGCTTAGTGGATAGAGCACAAGGTCTGGAATCAGGAAGGCCTGAGTTCAACTCACGCATCAGATTCTTACTGACTGTGTGACCATGGGCAAGTCACTTAACCCTGTTTCCCTCAGTTTCCTCACCAGTAAAATGAGCTAGAGAAGGAAATGGCAAACCACTCCAGTATCTTTGCCAAGAAAACTCCAAGTTGGGTCATGAAGAGTCAGACACAATTGAATGACAACAACAAAATGAGTACCGGATATCAGATTGAAATTGAGATGGGTGCAGCAATTTATATAAGCTCACGCCCAGGAAAACCACAGCAGCCAGTCCATGTTCTATCAGTCCTAACCTGCATGTTCCTTCTGCAATAAATGTCATGGATTTCCAACTATGGCTCTACCATCTGAAGATGGCTTAGGGGCAAAAGGCCTGGGCCCCTCTTTTTCCCTTACCTACTCCCACCTACAGCCAGCATACCTCCTTCAAGAGAACATGAGCACTGGTAAAGCTCTGGATGAAACTCCAACAGCAATAGAAATGAAATAGTGATGCTTCCAAGTTATCAACTTTAATGCTAGGAATTTGCCACCCATCTCTACACTTACCCGCCACCTCTGCCGGTAGGAGTTCCTGGGTGGACCACATTTCCAGAATCCCTGCTCTAAGGCAGGGTTTGAGCCCTGTCAGAACACATAGACGCTTCTGCAGCTGCTAACTCTCCACTCTACCCCTGCTCCCTCGTTGTGACCCCCGAATACCCAGCCCAACTGGAAATGTCCTCCTTCCTCCTCTTCCAGTGATCCGAATCCTACCTGTCTGGCAAAGCCTAGCTTAAGCCCTGCTTCATCTGAGAAGCCTTCTGTGATCACAGCAATGATTTCTCCCTCATGTGAATGCCAAAGCACAATGTGTACCTCTCATTAGGCAATTTCTCATGCGCTGCCTTTGACAGCACATTTATTTGACTGTATAGCCTTGGACTGTGATTTAACTCCTATGCCTCCTACTCAATTTGATTCAATTAAGCGCCTACTATTTTCAACTCTGGGGATACCAAAACAGAAAAATAACTCAGTCTCTGCCCTCAAGGAGCTTACGTTCTACAAAAGAATTTTCTTTTAAAAATGTTATTTATGTCTTTTTTTGTCACTATAACCATAACTAGCTCCTTGAGATTCACTGTGTGTCCTAGATTCATGTTTAACATTTCTCTGCAAAATAATGATATTCCATAAGACATAAATACTCAAAAGAGGATCAAAGAATTAAAGCTAGAAAGGACCTCGGGAGATATCTAGTTGTCTGACCTGGTCATTTTACAGATGAGAAAACTGAGGATCAGAGAGGTTCAAGATCACAAAGGTTGTAGGGAATTAAGATAAGATTTTAATCCCCTGATTTCAAAGCTACAGCTCTTTCCAATGCTTGTCATCAGTAAAAGAGAGACCAGCTCAGTGTGGCCACAAACTGTAAAGGGACCCAGAGGAAGTCCCCTCTTGCTTAATGGGCAGGCTGTCTGTGAAGAGTTTACAGAAATGAGGACACACAGAATGAGTAGGCTGGGAGGGGATGAAAACTGTCACCCTGGAGCAAAAGTCAGTTGGATGAAATCACAGATCCATTGATATATGAATGACACTATTGATAATGCCTTCCCTCTGACACAGGGCATGTTCTCTGTCCACCCCCCACACCAGAATACTCTCCCTCTTCATCTCTGCCTGCTGACTTCCCTGGCTTCCTTCAAGTCTCAACTAAAAGCCCATCTTCTCCAGCAATAGCATCAAATCAGACAGAAAAGGGGCAGGTGGGGGCAGTTAGATGGCACACTGGATAGAATACCAGCTCTGGAGTCAAGAAGACCTAAGTTCAAATCTGGCCTCAGACACTCACTAGCTGTGTGACCCTGGGTAAGTCACAACCCCAATTACCAAGAAAAGAAAAAAAACAGGGAGGCAGGGACATTAAATCTTACATAAGGATCCCTGCAGCTACATATTGACTTAGAAAGCCACATATTAATATTATCTATGTTTTATTGTATTTTTACTTATTGCATTCAATATTTCCCAATTACATTTTAATCTGCTGCTGGCTGTATTCAGGAATGTTGTGGCCAAATGCAGCATGTTCAACACCTCCGTTTTAAAGGAAGCCTTTCCTAATCTAATCCCTCTTAAGGCACTAGAGCACCTTTCCTCTCACATGTTTCATATTTATTCTGAGAGTAGCTTGTTTGCACATATTTGTTTATTTGCTGTCACCCTCATTAGACTGTGAGCTCCTTGAGGGCAGGAACTGGGGGTTTTTTTGTCTTTTTTTTGTATCCCCAGGGCTTAGCACAGTGCCTGGCACACAGTAGGCACTTAATGAGTGCCCAAATATGAACTTGGCAAAGTACAAAAATCATGAAAGATCATAAGTTGTAGAGATCATCAAGTCCATTCTCCCTGCCCATTTTACAGATGAGGAAACCGAAGGCCTGAGACAGAGAGTAGCTTGCTCAAGATCACAAGGCTGGTAAGCAACCCAGGTCCTTGGACTGGAAGTCTAGTAGTCTCTCCCCTATAGCATGCTGCATCTCATCTATTTTACTTAATAATTTACAAAGACCTTTAACACACTTCATGTTTTCTAATCCTCAGGATGACGCTGAGAGGCTAGATAGGCAAGGATTATTATCCCCATTTTACAGATGAGGAAACTGAGACCCAGAGATGCAAAGTGACTTGCTCAGGGTTACCCGCAGTAAATGGCCCAGCAGAAATGAGGCTCTAAATTTTGTTCAGTAGCTCTGACTCCAAGCTCCATAGTTTATTTGTTTGTTTGTTTTGCAGGAAAAAGAAGAGCTAGCTAAGCAGGAGAGGACAACTGAAGTGGGAAGAGATAATACTATCTAGACCTGGGAGGGACCTCAGAGGCCATCAATCTTATTTGGCCAGCCCTCCTTATTTTACAGATTCAAAAACTGAGACCCTGGGAAGCGATTTGCCCACTGTCACACAGTACGTATTGGAAATCCATGTGCCTTCCCTTGCTGGTCTCATAGACGCACAATCTCATCTTTCACTCTTGGGTGCTGAGGCCTCCCATTCCCTAATATACTTTCTGCCTTTCAGGGCCCTACCTCATACCCCTTTCCCTCTGACCTGGATCAGAAGTTGGCACTGTTGATTGGAGCCTGGTTTTAGAGGGATACAGCTGAAAATGGTGGCTAATTGGAGATAAGGTTTACTCCACCCCCAGAAGGCACCAGTCACCCTATAAAACCAGCATTATTAAATGTTGCTCAAATTACCTTTTATAGGGCTCCAGGCTATAAAAGGGAATTACAATGCTTTCATTTATGGGAAGGTTAAGGTGCCTGCAGAAATGCCTTCCTTAGTTCTTAAGCAATTAGTTTTACTGGTGGCAGGATTAATAGATTGCAAATGATGTGCCAGCCCAACGTGATCTAAGAGGTGGCTGACCCACTCCTGCCACTCACAGCTCTCGCGGAGGTGCTTGGCTGGAATGAGTTTTCTAACGCTTCTAATTTCCTTTTGTGGAGAATGAGAGAGTTGGGACCGGAGCTGTCCTTTCAGCAAGTCATTAGCTGAAAAGGGCTCAGTAGCATTCAATGTCTTCCTCCACATACAATAGAGGCTGCCATAATGAGTGAAAATCTATTTATTAAAGAGAATCCATCCCAATACCAGTTAACACAGATACAAGCACTGCATGTATATTTCATCAGATGACTGCTCCCCAGGAATGATAAATCATGAAGCCCCTACCTAGAATCCTACAATGTTAGAAGTGGGAAAGGCTTCAGAATATAGGACATGGACTATAGAATGTCAGAGCTATTGTTGTTGTTTGTCCTTTGCTCTGGAAGAAGACCATGACACAAAGGAGATGATGCCATGACTCGCAAGTGAACTGGATTTAAGTGAGGGAGGGCTGTGCAGAGTCACCAGCCTCACTTTCTCCTCCAGAGCTATCTGGGTTCAGTGGCTAGATATAGATCAGGGTAACCTAAAGATGTAGAACATAAAATCTTAGCAGAGGTAGGGATCTTAGACATTTTAGAGCTGAAAGGGAACTTGGAACCTAAAATAGAGAATTCAGAGCTGGAAATTACCTTAAAATATAGAAAAGTATTGCTGGAAGGGAACTTAGAATATAGAACATGTGATCTATAGTCTGAAAATTCAGATCTGGAAAGAGCCTTCAGAGGTCATGGAATGTCACAGCTGGAGGGACCTTGGAAGACAGAATGCTAGAACTGGAAGGGAAATTTAGGAACATGGAATGTGGCATGTAAGTGATGAAAAGGGCCTTTGAGAACATCTAATTTGCCCTTATTCTGGAGAGAAGGAAACAGACCCCAAAAGCGTGAGTAGCCCAAGGCCATAGAGAAAATTGGTGGCAGAGTCTGGGCTAGACCCCTTTTGCTGCCCCTTTGAATGTGCCATGGTAAGGAGCTACCCAGCTGAAGCTAATTTAGGGATGCTGGCTGGCACGGGATGGCCCTGGAGGGCAGCTGGCTCATTCTTTCACCCTCAGGCATGAAAACATGAATACACTCACAAGACACCAAATACTGCAAACTGTCACAGACGTTTTTTGAAATTTGAGCACTTCTCATGTCTCTCAGTTTCTAAATGTTCTGTCTGACTCTTGACTATGATTTGTCTTGATCTTTTGAATACTGTGATCCTCTGGTATGGACATATGCTTCTAATCCAACCCATGCTTTCTGCCTCATGGTAGGAGGCTCCACCAAGGGACAAGGTCAGAAGAAACATTGAAAGACCCCCTGCTCCTGTCTCTTAGCCTACCTTTTTTACTACATCATTCCATTGCTATCTTATCCTTTTTTTCCCTCAATCCCAGACTGACCAACTCACTACCCTACCCAATCAACTCCAGTGATTTCCTTTTGCCTCTAGAGTTAAATAAAAACTCCTTTGTTTCAATTTTAAAGCCCCACACCACCTGGCCCCAATCTATCTTTTCAGCCTTATTGGACATTATTCCCCCTTCCACACTCTTCCAATCTTGCCAAACTGTCCTCTCTCTGCTCCTCATACACACACTTCATTTCCCATTGTTCTGCCTTTGCATGGGCCTTCTCCATATCGGAAATGCCTGCCCTCCTCCCCTATGCCTCATACAGTCCCTCACTTCTTTTAAGACACAGCTCAAGCATCATCTTCTGAATGAAGGCTTGTCTGATTTCCCTCCTAAACTAGCATATATTTAAGGTAAGACTAGTGCCCTTACTCCCAAACTGCCTTGCTTAACTACCTTCTGTTTATTTGTATTTATTCATTCCCCATTACTGCTGGATAGACTTCTCTATGTCTTTGCAGTCTCTCCCCTTAGAATGTAAGTTCTTTGCCAATAGGGATTGTTTCATTCTTCCTTGCATCCCCAGGGCCTAGCACAGTGCCTGGTACTCAATAAATACTTGGTTTGATTTGCTTCGTCCTTGAGGAAAATAAAACTGAGAAACACTGTCCAGGAAGCTCCCATTTTTCCAAAATCTGAAACAAGTCAAAAGCTAAAAACAAAATCTAAATTCTTCATTCTATAGACCTATATGATCTGTACCCCAATGATGTTCAGTATAACAATTCCAAGACCCAATGAAACACTGCGGTGCCTTTTGGAGCAACAGAGAAAGCATTCATTTGATTTGGTAGAGATTTCATGGACTGTTTTACTGTATTTTAATAGGTTGAAAATTGGGATTCCACATATGGCATGAAAAGAAACTGTTCATTGTCTCTCCAATTAGAACACATAGGCACTGTGACAAGAAAACTAGCCTGAGGGTCAAAAGACCCAAAGAGGAGTCCTAGCTCTGCCATTTATTACTGTGTGACCCTGGGTAAATCACTTCTCCTTTCTAAATTTCAGTTTCATCTTCTTTAAGATGGAAGAGTGTGGGAGGGGAAGATGTCAGATTAAATGATCTCTCAGAGACAACTAAATGGCACAGTGGAAAGAGCTTTGGGGCCTGAAGTCAGAAAGACCTAAGTTTAAACACGACTTCAGACATTGTGTGACTGTGGAAACCTCTATAAGCCTCAGTTTCTTCATCTGCAAAATGGGAATAATAATATAATAATAGTATCTACCTCTCAGGATCATTGTGAGGATCCAGTAAAATAATATATGTAAAGGTCTTTGCAAACTAAAAGTTATATAAAAGCTAGCTGTAAGTAGGTGTCTGGGCTGGGCTTTGAAGGAAACTAGGTATTCTCTAAGGTGGAGGTAAAGACAGAGTACAACCCAGATGTGTTGGACAACCCATAGGAGACAGAATACAGTGTAAGGGAACAGTTAGCCAGCTAGTGTGATGAGAATGGGGAATACAGGAAGGAGAATAATATGGGAAGAAGTTGGGGGCAGCGGTGGATGTTGAATGTATTTAAATGCCAGGCATAGGTAGGAGGGAGCTATTTAAAATTAAGAGGAATGTTTTAGGAATGTCATTTTATAGTTGTGCAGAGGATAAGGCAGCTGGATGGTGTATTGGATAGACTACCTGGCCTGCTGTTCAGAAGACTCATCTTCCTGAGTTCAAATCTGGCATCAAATAACTTGCTAGCTGTGTGACCCTGGGCAAGTCACTTAACCCAGTTTGCCTCAGTTTCCTTATCTGTCAAATAAGTTAGACAAGGAAATGGCAAACCACTCCAGGATCTTTGCCAAGAAAACCCCAAATGGGGTCAAGAAGAGTGGGACACAGCTGAAAGCTATTGAAGAATAACAAGAGGGTGAGTTTGTGCCAAGGCCCCTTAAGGTCTTGATGTTCTATGGTTCCTCTTCACTTCAGTTCTAGAGGTCACATTTTAGAAAAGATATTAACAAGCTAGAGAATGACCCAGATGGTAAAGGGAGTAGGAAATGCTGAGTGTGAAAGCACTCTGACAACTATAAAGCCAAATGAACCAATGGAGGCCAAAAGAGAACTTGAAAACTAGGCGAGATGAGCCAAAGATCCAGAGCTATTTGGAAAAAGGTAGAAAAAGTAAACAGGAATTGTTGATTCTGGTGTTCAGAGGATTTGTACTTGGAATGAGATGAAGGATGACAGATTCAAATATGAATATTATTAAACCAGGATACACTATTTATCTTGTCTCCCAAGAAACAATAGCTTTCTAAAAAAGAAGGTACCATGCCATTTTTTACATATTTCTACACTATATAAAAAAGATTGTAGGCTCTTAATAAATAACCCTTCTGGTTTCTAATTTCATTTTAATGTCAGCCATGTCTAGATTTACAGGATAGCTGTGTTCTGGAAGAGTGGTATTGAAAACAGCTCTCTTTAATTTGAACTCCGTTTTCTCATTGATCGTCATATTATGTAATGTGTGATATTATATATATTTTCCATTGATTACCATTATACTACTATATGATGTTATAAAGGCAATCAATAGTAAAAATGGGCAGTAGTGACAGTGGAAATAATTCCGGGTTCAGGTCAGACAGCCTCGGTTTAAATCTAGACTCTGCCACTTACTACCTATAGCCTTGGGCCAGTCATTTAACTTCCCCAGCCTCATTTTCATTGTCTGTAAAATCAGGCAGTTGCACTAGATAGCCTCAGTGGTCCGCTTCAACTCCAAATCAATGGACCTTTAAAGGCCTATCCAACTCTATTCCTATGGTGAGTTCTAAGATGTGTCACTTTTATTTGTGATATTTTATTGGCAGGAACTCACTCAGAGGATTTGGAACTAGCAGGATTAGTCAACAAAAGCACTTATTAAGTGTCTACTATGTTCCCCACATTGTAGCAAATACTAGAGATACAAAGAAAGGCAAAAGCCGGTTCATGCTGTCAGGGTGCTCCTGGCCTAATGGTAGAGACATTATGAAAACAACTGTGTACAAATGAGATGGAGACAGGATGAATCAATCAATAATCAGTGGAAGGAGGGCACAAACATTAAGGGGTAGGGTAGCAAAGACTTCTAGAAGATGAGATTTTAGTTGACTTGGGAATCATGTACCTAGTCCAACCCACTTTTCACAAATGAATAAACTGCAGAACCTTTAGACTCCATATCCGGCAATCTCTCCTATACTAGCTACTTTCTTATATCTTCCCTTTGAGTTCCCCCCACTCTTTTCTCCTTCAACCCTGTCTGCAAAGTGCTCCTTCTCTTTGCCAAAGCAAACCCCCTCTCTATGCACTCTTGATCACATCCCATCTTCTCTAACAGATTTCTTCCACAATCATTCCCACCTTCTCTTTCTTTTTTTTTAAAGCTATTCTTTTTTGCCCAGGGTCACAAAGCTAGTAAGTGTCAGGTGTTTGGTCTGAGGCCAGATTTGAACTCAGGTCCTCCTGACTTCAGGGCTGGTGCTCTATCCACTGCACCACCTAGCTGCCTCCAACCTTCTCTTTCTAATCTTCCATCTCTCCCTATCTGCTGGCTATTTCCCAGCTATCTACACATAGGCCGTGTGTCTACCATCCTTTAAAAGAAAAGGTCTTGCTTGATAAAAAAAAAATTCTACCTAGCTATTTATCCCATATTTTTCCTCATCTTCTCATCTAAACTTCAGAAAGTTAACTGCCCCAGGTGACTCCACTTTCTTTCCTCTCACTCAATTCTAAACCTTCTGCATTCTGGCCTGCTTCTGACCTCACCATCCAACGGAAACTACTCTCTGTAAAGTTCTCTTACTTACCTGATCCAATGGCCTTTTTCTCAATACTGATCCTTCTTTATCTTTCTGGAGTCTTTTATGCTGTTAATCACTATATGGTCCTGAATGTGCTTACCTCTCTAGGTTTTTGTGAAAACACTGTTCTCTCCTGGTTCTGCCACCTACCTGTTCCTTTTCAATTTCCTTTGTGTCTCCAAAACTCTAAAACTACCACGAGATACTCCATGTCCTGAGTGGGGTTTTGTTTTGTTTCTTTTTTTATTTTGGTAAGGCAGTTGGAGTTAAGTGACTTGCCCAGAGTCTCACAGCTAGTTTGAGTGGGTATTTTCACTGGCTATCTCTCCCTCCTCCTCTCAGTCTCCTGGCTTCCTTCAAGTCCCAACTAAAATCCCACCTTCTGCAGAAAGCCTTCCCTTCCCCCCTTAATTCCAGTGCCTTCCTTCTGTTAACTATTTCTAGTTTATCGCGTATATAGCTTGTTTGTACATAGCAGTTTACATATTGTCTCCTTCACTTAACTGTGGGCTTTATAAGCTTTCTTTCACCTTTCTTTGTATCACCAGCACTTAGCACAGTGCCTGACATATAGTAGGTGCTTAATAAATGTTTATTGACTGACTGACCACTTGCTTCTATTAGTATTAGTAGAGGGAGTTCCTTCACTGGGGAGCATATAGGTCAGGACACATACTCACAAAAATTTGCCTTCTAAGGTCAATATGAAGAATACTTCAATGTTTTGATGTGAGTACTTCCCCAAAAGGTGCAGATCTCCACTCATCCATGTTTTCTCATCCTGTGACTTTCGTTCATTTCTTCTCATAATCCTCCATGGGGTCCACCCAACATGCTGAGTGCCTTCCTCTGACATTTTGTAGATGGATCCCAGAGGACAATGGAAGCTGTCCATCTACTGCTCTTGCTATACCTGTGGTCTATTGGGCTCCTTCAAAAACTTTAACTTGCTATAGGAATGCTCCATTACTATATTTCACAAACTCTCCTCTCTACCTAATTAATTAATCCAAGAGCCAAAGGACCTGGTTGTTCTGTCTCTCCACAGTCGTGCTAGGAGACTAGAGAGCCCAAGCCTAGACAGCAGGGCCCAGGTTTGAGGGAAAGGAGGACAGCTGGATAATTTCCACTTTAAAAAACCACAGGGCCTTTTATTCTGCTAGTGACAAAGCAGGCTCTTTCCCTCCACATATTTTTCTCCTTTCTCTGGCTTCAGAGCCAACTCTTATCAACAGCTTACATTTCCAACTCACTTTATGATATACAAAGAGTTTTCTTTCCAGTGCCCCTGTGAGCTAAGTGCCATAGGTATCATTATCTCCTTTTACAGATGAAGCTCAGGAAGGGGAGAGAAGGGACCAAATTGAGTTGCCCGTAGTCACATAGCCAGCAATTGGCAGCATCAGGACTCGAACCCAGGGCTTGGGATTGCAAGTTCAGGCTCCTTCAACATTGGGGGCTGCCTCCCCAAAGCCACAGAGAGCTTTTGGTTCCCTTTTGTTCTCCCATTGAGCCAAAACAGCTGAATACAGCTGTGTCTTATTAGGAAATTTATCTCAGCTTTCAGGGCTGATATTAAACACATCCCTCTCATGACCATGAGAAAAATCAGTCACTCCTAGATAAAAATTGCCAGTTCATGGGCTGGCACAGACCCCAACAGCCTGATTGACACCATGGCTAAGGGTAAATCAAAGCCCCACAGAATAGGAGCTATTCTGCCTTGTGGCCTCCCTCAGTATAACCCAGTCTCACCCAGAATGGTCCTACGTGGTCAGACCCAGAGCAACTTCTGGGAAAAGACACGGTGCAGTGTCATCCTAACTAAAAGTACACTGTAGAAAATGTTCATTAAAATTCACATCAGGCTAGGTCATCATTTCAAAAGGAGAAAAAGATGACAAAAAAGTGGGGAGCCTAGGATGGGGCTGAGGAGCATGGAGGTGATGGAGGGATAGCAAAGTTAGCTCATGACCCAGAAGAGGTCTGTGTCCAAAGCCCAGGCTGCAGTTATCCCTACTTCCCTACCCCAGCACCAGGGTTCATTCATTCAATAAGCATTCATTAAGCACCTATTCACTCCTCTAGTGAGTTAATGTGCATCTGAAAAACCTGTCACTAGCTAACCTGTCACCCAGCTAATCTGTAACCCCACTGATCTGTCACCCAACAAAAGGGTCACTCCGCTAATGTGACACCCAGCTAATATGATGCCCAGCCGATATGTCACTTAGCTAACAAGTTATCCAACTAATGTGTCACTGGGCTAATGTGCTAACCTAGCTAATGTGTCAACCAGCTAATGTGTCACTTAGCTAACAGATCCATCTAGTAACTATTTTGTCAGTTAATATGTTACCTACCCATCAAGTGTGTCACCCAGGTAACGTATCACCCTGTCAGAGCCGTAATCTAAAATGTTTGCCTTCAGCACAACCCATACCCAGGGCAAGAGGTGTGCTGTACCCACGGCTGGGGAAGGAAAAAGACTCCAGGTCACCGCAGCGGATGGCACCACACACACAGGGAATAGAGGCAGGGTGGGACTCCCCAGCTTGCAATCTGGCAGGTTCTCATTCTAATTGTGCTTGCTCGTTGCTAATATGTGGCTGAAGGACTCTGAGGGCTGTGGTCCTGGGGTCTAAGCTCTCATTGCCCCACCCCAGTTAAAGATCTATACCTAGGCCACATGTATCCTTCCTCAGGAAACAAAATGGCTTCACAAAGGATGTTGGATTAAATGATTGACTAGGCTCTCCAGCCCGGGTCACTTACCCCTCATCGCCCCTGGAATTTATGAGGCCTCTTAGTGGGGAATGTAATAAAGTCCCTTAAATCCCTAACTCAGGAAAATTCAGCTTGATATCAGCCTGACTACAAGCCTGGCTATGAATTTGTACCTGGTTTTTATATCTGAGAGCCTGTCAATAGATACAGATATAGAGATAGAGATAGAGATAGAGATATATTTTTTAAACTGTAGCTGTGATTTCATTTTTGTAGACAACCCCCAGCGAGGTGACTCTATCTACCAATTCAGATTGGGGACTACTGTCTTAGAGAATTATCTGGGGCAGTTACTGAGAGGCCCAGTGACTGATTTAAAGTCCCACACCCAGCATGTGTAAAAGGTAGGACTTGAATCCAGACTGTTATGACTTCACTATCATACTGTCTCTTGTTTTAACACCAAGAACAAAAATGACAGTATCACAGCTATTAATTCTATAATGCTTTAAGGCTCTGTAAAGCTCTTTCCTCACAAAAACCCCTTCCTCAGGTAGGCACTATATGCTGTATTATTGTCCCCTGCTTAGAGATGAAGAAACTGAGGCTTAGAGAAGCAGAATAATTTACCCAAGGTCACACACAGCTAGTAAGCATCATGAAACACGGGTACCCTTCTTGAGTCCAACTGAAGTAGTCTTTCTACCTTTCCACCCCAGCCAGCTGCCTGAACAATAACCCCAGACTTGCTTATCAGGCTAACGGCACAGAATCTGAGAAAAATCACTGCCCAGTCACTGGCTGAGCTGACACCAGCAGAGCCAGGGACATACAGGGATCTCACTTGGCCCTTCACAGAGCCCATTCAGAAGAGAAGGGAAGCAGAGAGGTCTCCCATAACCACTGTTTGGAATAGGAGCCCCACTCGTCTTCCTGAATCCTTTCCTCTCTCCTTCCCAAACCCTCAATGTAAGGCATAATTTATTGAGGGGCTTAAGGAGGAAGGGAAGAGAATGAGTCTTTATATAGTACCTACTGTATCCCAGGCACTGTGCTAAGTCCTTTTTTTTTCCTTTTTTTTTTTTACAAATATTATCTCATTTGATCCTTGTAACAATCCTGGAAGGTAAGTATTTCTATTATCCCCATTTACAGTTGAGGAAACTGAGGTAAACAGAGGTTAAATGACTTGCCCAGAGTCATACAGCTGGTAACTGTCTGCGGCTGAATTTGAATTCAGGTCTTCCTGATTTCAGGCCCAGCACTCTATCTTTTGCAACCAGCTGCTTCTAACACTCCTGCATACCCGTAATGATGTGTTGTAAAGCCCAGCAAATCCCATGGCTGCAATAATTTTTTTCTTGATTAAAATGTACATCAGGAAGAAGGATCCAGACCACCTTCCACACGGGCACTAATGGGAGCTGGGTCATTTAACTGGAAATGGTGATCACCTGCTAATGGCAGCCTTTATTTCATGTGCTGCTGATGATAGGGCTTCTTTTTAGACAATATAAGCAGGGTGACAGGCTTCTAATTAACTGATTTACAGCCCCTTGGGGGAAAGGGGCTATTAATATTCATCTATGTCTGTACTCTCAAGCAGATGCCCACCTCAGACATGACCAAATTACATAATAATTTTAGTGAGTCTTTTTTTTCTCCACCGAAGTCCCAGGCTTTCCCTGGACCAAGGTTCTTGAATATACCACTTCATAGGATTTTGAGTTGAAAGTGACCTTAGAAGAACCATGACATGGTGGAAATAGCAATAGATTTGGAATTAAAGCATCTGTATTTGAGTCCTTAGTTCTCTGATTTAACCTAGTTTACTCTGGGCATATCACTCAAACACTCTGGGCCTCAGTTTACTCATCTTTAAAATGAGGAGTTTGGATTAGATGACTGGATTATAATATTTTAGATCAAGAGCTAAATGAAACTTTAAATGTAATCTAGTCCAACCACTTCATTTATAAATGAGAAGACTGAGGCCCAAAGAAAGGGTTGGCCCAAAGTTACCAAACTGACAAGAGGTGGGATTTGAACTTATGCCCCCTCTCTCCAAGTACAAGACTATTTCCACTTTACCACACTATTCTCTTCTATAATCATGCCAAACAGAGCTGGCATTTGCTGATGTGGAAGATGGCCCCTGTCTGGTACCCAGTACAATAACCATGTAACCACACTGGAGCCCAGAACAACAGCCCTACAAGCTCAGTAGCACAGGTGTTATTTATCTGCATCTTACAGAGGTATTGCAACCCAAAGCCTCTGGGTCTTGTTGCCAACCACATCTGCATAAGAAAGGCAAGAATGTGGAACAAAGGATTAAGAAGAATGGATGATGCCTTGGAATGGTTCCATCTTCAGGTTTTGCTCTTGCCCTTTCTTCTTTCCTTTCATTTGTATGAGAGGTCAAAGGATCTTGAGGGTTAGAGTTGGGGGAAAAAAAGAATTGTTCACATTTATATAGTATATTATATAAGGTTTGCAAAGCACTTTACAAATGTTAAGTCATTTGGTCTTCACAACAACCCCAAGAGGTAGGAATTATTATTTTCCTGATTTTACAGAGGAAGAAACTGAGGCACAGAGAGTGACATGCTAAGCAAGGGTCATGTAGCTACTAAGTAGCCAAGGCTGGATATGTGTTCTTTGATTTTCCTGACTCCAAGCCCAACATTCCATTTCCTGCACCCCCTAACTGCTCCCAAAAAATACACTGGCTTTGAAGTTCACATGATTCTTGGGGCATTTCTTAGACTCCTCCCCACCAGCAAAAAATAACAGGATTTGAGGGCATAGAACCCCAGGATGGGATTCAGTGGAAGTTACAAAGCATTTTTAACCCTAAACATGGACGAGTTTCTGGGACAATGGGATGCAATTCAGTCTCAGACACAAAGGTTCAAAGACACTAAATGTCTGTAAAATACAGAGCAGCTGGATGGCAGCTCTTTGTTCCAGAGAGCTAAGCTCACCCCCATCCCTAACTTCTCCCAGATGGAGACTCTCCTTCTGGAGGGAAGAGTCTCCCACAGGAAAAAAAAAAAAACAACCTCCCAAAAATGATACATTATTTTTATGGAAGAAAAGTGGATTATGTCATATGTTAATGACACGATCCATATATGGGAACTCTTGCCTCTCTACCACAAAGGTTTGAATTGATGGAAACAGAAGCATAAAAAAAGTACTCCCAGATTCATCTCTCTTCCTGTGGGTTGCTGGCTGCTCCAGATCTCAGTACAATCACATTTCAACCTTGTTGTCAAGAAGGGCATATTTCATCCAAGAAAACAGCATCCAGGACCCACACTGCAAAGGGAGAGAAAATTGAAGCTTCCTTTAATGGCTTTTCCTTTTTTTCTATTGGGACAGCTTGAACCAACAGCTTCTTGGTCTATGTATATTCCTCATTCTTTTCTCTGGAAAAAAAAAAGATTTAAAACCAACTTCCCAAGCACTAGGAACAACCTCCACTCTGGCCTCTTTCCCATCTGAACTTGAACTCCCCCCTGAGTCCCACAGGTGAGTTTTCAAATCTAATCTTGCCTAGAAAAAAGCCTCTGCCTCACTTCTAGACTCTAGCTCCAAACCATGCTGGAGAAGCCTTGGCCTTCCCTACCTTCCCACTGTCCTTTATGTGTAATCTTCATCCATTGGAATGCATGCTCCCTGTGGACAAGAACAGTCTTGCTTGAATCCCCACAGTATCATAGTAGGCATTCCTTCTCTGTCCTCTCCCTCTATTTCTTCCTCTCCCTCTGTCTCTCTCTGTGTCTCACTGTGTCTCTCTCCCCTACCCCTTTCCCCTTCTTTGTCTCTCTCCCCCCTTTCTCCCCACCCCTCACTCTCCCTCTCCCTTTCTCTTTCCCTCTCCTTTTCTCTCTTTCTTTCTCCTTTTTTTCTCTCCCCTTCTTTCCCTGTGTGTCTGTGTATATGTATCCCTCTCTCTGTGTCTCTTTGTCTTTCTGTGTGTCTCTCTATCTGTCTGTCTGTCTGTCTGTCTGTCTGTCTGTCTGTCTCTCTCTCTCTCTCTCTCTCTCTCTCTCACACACACACACACACACACACACACACACACACACACACTGACCTTAGTAACAAGATCAAGCCTTTCAATCCATGCTGTCTCTGAGGAGTAGCCAGGACTATACATTCAAGATGAAGGAATTAGAAAATTCTGTAGGTTTTCAGGATTTCCACATAACTTCTGTGAGACTGGTGAAAATTTATAACTGGCAATTTTTTTAATTTTTGCACTTAGGAGAAGCAATATAAAATGTACTTTGGGACAAGCAGCACAAAGGAAGCTTTCAAATAAAATTATTAAGACAATTGTGGATGGAGGGGAAGACATTTCAGGACACTGCCTCGTAGAGGCAGGATGGTAGGGGGAAGGAAATGAAGATTCTGGCTCCACAGGAGGTCTCATTTGGAGGACTATCACAAAAAAGGCATAAGGGAGGATGGGTACAGGGTCGCTCACCTAGGATGCAGCCACCAGAAGGGTGGATATACACCATCTGGTAGCTTTCTAACGTTACTAATTATTCTTGCTAAGTAGTTACAAAACTCAATTGTTTCCATGGTGCTGAAGAACTACAAGCATTGTCAGCACCCTCTAAATATCTTCTCCTGGAGAAATGTTTCGGTCATCCCATCCTAATTATGGTTCTGGCCTGGAGTCAGGGGAGAAGACTGGCCTCTGCCTTCCAAATGAGCTGTATTATATCAAACTGTTACAGGGGCAGCTAGGTGGTGCAGTGGATAGAGCACCAGCCCTGAAGTCAGAAGGACCTGAGTTCAAATCTGGCCTTAGACCAAACACTTGACACTTACTAGCTGTGTGACCCTGGGCAAGTCACTTAACCCCAATTGCAAAAAAAAAAAAAAAGACTATATTAAACTATTACTAGTAGGGACTTGGCATTAATCAACAAGATTTTAATGAACAGTCCTGTCCTCCCTACCGCTCGTCATAGGATAAAATGACCAGGACACTGTTGTTGCTAGCTGATGGACAGGTTTCATTCCATAATCTTCAACCAGGGGATCAGTAAAATGTAAGCTCCATGTGGGCAGGGACTATTTTTCATTTTTTCTGCCTCATTACCACCTAGCACCATTTCATGTACCTAATAGATGCTAAATAAATGGTTTTTGATGCTACTGCTAGATATATACTCCAAGGCAATAGTTGTCAAGAAAGACTCTATGCATGACAAAATATTTCCAGAATCTCTTTTTCTGGTAGCAAAGAATTGGAAACAAAGTAGATGATCCTTAACTGAGAAATGGCTAAACAAATTGTGGTTCATGCATGTAACAGGATATTACTGTGCTGTAAGATTCAACAAATATGATGACTGGAGAGAAGCATCTAAAGACTTATCTAAACTGATGAAGAGTGAAGTGTGTAAAGCCAAGAAAACAGCATATACAAAGAGAAGGAGAGAGAGGGAGGAAAACAATATATACTCTGACTCTAATAATGTAAATAGAAAGATCAGCCACTACATAATCAAAAAGAAATATTGCAAAATTAGAAAAAAAACAAATGTAGTACCAAAGAAGAAATACAAGCGCAGACCTACACCTGCTCTTTTGCATAGATGAAAGTTTCTGTGAGTGTGGACCACCCCATATGTCAGAATTTTTTCAGTGTAATGATTTATTTGACTGGATTGTTCTTGTACTCTTCTTCCTCTTTTTCTTCTTTCTTTTATTACATGGGATGGGAAGAAGACAGAAGGGAAATAATAGAGAAAAATGTAAGTGATGTAAAACAAAAGATACCAATAAAAATCTATTTGTTCAAAGAAAAATAAAGATTTGTTGAGTCGAATTGATGGCAGATATGATAGCACGAGACAGTGAAAAGCATACTAGATTTAGAGTCCAAAGACCAAAATGTACCTTCTGACTCTTCTGACTTCTGGCTCTGACCACAGGCGCCTCTTTGGGCCTCGTGTCAAAATCTATAAAAGGAAAGGTTGCATCAATTGGGGAAAGGCTAAACAAGTTAATATCACTGGGCTGTAAAGAAAGACAATTATGATCAATACAGAGAAGCATGGAAAGAGTTACATGAACTGATGCAAAATTATATAAGCAGAACCAGGAAAACAATATACAATGGTAACAACGTAAATGCAAAGAACAACCACTACAAAACAATCGAAAATGGATATGCAACATTTCAAGAGCAAGCTTGGCCCCAAAGAATAGATAGGAGAACATGCCTACGCCTGCTCCTTGGAAGAAGTAGAAGTAGTCCAGGAGTGTGGCCATTCCATATAATTTCAGATTTATTCAAGGTATTGATTTGGTTTGGCTGAATTGTTATTTTACTCTTATTTCTCCTTTTCTTTTAAAAAAATTCTTTGTGATAAAAATGGCTCTCTGGAATGGGAAGGGTAAAGGATATCAGGGAAAATATGAGGATGTAAAAATAAAAGACACCAATAAAAAGGAGAGGGTTGGACAAGATTTGTAATCCTATCCAGATCATTGTCATCAGTTAGCTGGGGAAGAGTCCAGAAAACCCAGGGATTCAATCATGGTAGGATGGGATCCAGGACCTTTTAAGTAGTGTAGAGAGGCTTAGATTCCTTCTAGATCACTGTGACCTATCTGCTTTTCAAGTTTGTAACTGTCTATACAAAACCAGCTACTTGGTACTGATATCGCACCAACAGCTCACAATTCTTCAGCAATTTAAGGTTTAGAGAGCATTTTTCCCATAGGTAGTATAATTATATTATATTCTCCATTGCATAGACATAAAACCTGAGGCCCAGGCGTAGAAAGTGACTAACAGGTGGAGTAGTTAGATAGAGTTCTGGACTTGGAGTCAAGAAGATCAAAGTTCAAATTTGGCCTTAGACACTTACCGCTGTGTGATCCTGGGCAAGTCATTTAATCTCTCTCAGTCTCATCTGTAAAATGGAGATAATAATAGCTCCTCCATCAAGGTTTGTTGTGAGGATCAATTAATTGAGATAATGTATGTAAAGTATTTTTCAAGCCTTAAAGGGCTAAATAAATACTAGCTACTATTATGTTACTGTCCAAAGTTGCAAAGTGTGGGATTTGAAGTCAGAGGATCTGGGTTCCGGTCACCATTCTGACACTTAATACCTGTGTATTGACTTTGTACAAATCACTGAAGTTCTCTCAGCCTCAGTATTCTCATCTATACGATGAAGGGGTTAGACAAGCTGGTCTTTGTAGCTGCATAGCTCTCCATTTTTAAACTATGAACCCAAGTAATAAGGGGTTTGAACTCAAAGACTTCTCTTCTAAGTGTAGTAAACTCTACACTTTTGTTGTTTCAGTCATTTCAGCTGTGAAAGACTCTTCATGACCCTGTTTGGGGTTACTGGAGTGGTTTGCCATGTCCTCCTCCAGCTCATTTTACAGATAAGGAAACTGAGACAAATAGGGTTGAGTCATTTGTCCAGGACCACACAGCTAGTAAGCGTCTAAGTCTAGATTTGAACTTAGATCTTCCTGACTCCCTGGACAATGCTCTATTCCCTTCACCACCTAGCTGCCCTATACTACCCTTCACAAAGTGAGGCAAAGTACTTTATAATTTACAGAGTTTACAATTTACAACACTCTTTGATGTTTTCTAAGCACTACAAAGTTTACACTGCATTTTCACATCAATTATTTTTCATACTTCACAACATCTCTGACATGATAACTCATATTTCTATAGCTTTAAGCACTTGCTCCATGATAGTTTTCTGAGATGGAGAGAACAAGTATTATTATTTTCATTTTACGGTGAAGTTACTGAGGTTTGGACAAAGGAAGTGACTTCCCCAGGGTCATGTTGACAGGAAGCGATCAGAGCTCCTTACTGCAAGCTTGGTGTTGAGCATGCCTTCATCTTAGTAAGAAAGAATGTTTGAAATTAAGATTGCCAAGATGTTTAGAAGCTAGGTCCCCAAAATAGATTCTAGGACACCAAATCTTCTAAAAGATATATAAATGGAGAAAACCTTTCAAGTTTTACTGTGCTAAAGTTAATTATAAAGTTCATTTGGAGCTAAATTTCAACATATTTGATCAGCAGCAAGTATGACGCCTAATTTGTATCTGCTCCTGGACTCCTGTTATGGGGCTTCTCTGACCTTTGGATCCCACATCCACTTTTGTGTAAGTTCTCTTCTCGTGACATGCTTCATTTGACCCAAAGATCACCTTTGATAACTTCTTTAGCCAAGAGAAAAGGGAAAAGTTTTGAAAGTCAGAAACATGTTCAAGACCCACATTTACTACTTTTTGGCACTTAAAAATTTGTATTGCTAATTCTTGTTTTGACATCAATTACATTTCCAAATATGTCCTTCTCTACCTCTCTCTCCTTCTTGTTCCCAGAGAGCCATTGCTTATAACAAAGAAGAAAAAAAAGAGAAAAAAACTTCCAGTCCAGTGAAACTAACCAACAAATCAATCCCCACCCACGGCCCTCCACCTCTCCACTCAAAGAAGGAAAGGAATGCATTTTCATATCTTTTCTCTGGGGCAAGCCTGGACCTCATAATTTCACAGTATTCAATTTCAACTTTTCTGTTGTTATTTCTATTTACATTGTTTTGGTTACTGTGAATATTGCTTTCCTGGCTCTTCTTGCTCCACTTTGCAACCTTTCATATAGGTCTCCCCATACTTCTCTGGATTCTTTTTATTTATCCTTTCCTGTGGTACCGTAGAATGTCATTACATTCATGTACCATAATTTGTCATACATTCCCCAGTCAATAGGCATGTACTTGTTTCCAGTTCTTTGTTAATACAGAAAGTGCCACTACAAATATTTTGGCCTACATAGCAACGTTTTAAAAAATCATTGACCTCTTTGGGATACATGTCTCCTGAGGGTATAGGCCTATAAGATACATTTTAAAAAGACTTCTAATGTCTGCATAGACTGTAAGCACCTCAAAGGCAGGGACTGTTTCATTTCTGTCATTGGGTTCCTAGTGCCTAGCATGGTGCCTGGCACCTGGAGCACTTAATAAATAAGGAAGGGAAGGAAATAAGCATCTCTCTAGTGCCTACTACATAGCAGACACTGTGCTAAGTGCTTTTTACAAAAAAAATTAATTCATTTGGTCCTCAAGACAACCCTGGAAAGTAAGTATTATTATCCCTATTTTGCAGTTGAAGAAACTGAGGCAGACAGAGGTTAAATGTCTTGTCCAGAGTCACATGGCTAATAAGCATCTGAGGTTAGATTTTAATTCAGGTCTTCCTAAGTCCAGGCACAGCCACTACATGTTGGTTGATTGCTTGATTAATTAGTAAAAAGTTCTAATTATATAACTTTTGATAACCCAGGAGCAGGTTCCAGAATAAGACAGTAACTAAGCCAGGTCTAGAAGTACAATGTAGCAGAAAGAGCACAGAACTGAGTTTGAATCCGTTTTGCCTCTTACTTGCTATGTGACCTTGGGCACGTTACTTCACTCCCTTAGAGTATCTGTTTCCACATTTTAAAATGAGGGATTGGATGAGTTGACTAAGGTCCCTCCCACTTCTGATGTTCTAGCAGTCGTCTCCCGAATTCCTGTCTATTGCTTTTCCCCATTTAAAAAGTTAAGCGATGGAACGTGAGGATGACCCCAGATCTTCTGACTCCAAATCTGATGCACTTTCCACTCTATCACATTCTGGTCCCAGCTCTGTCAGTGATGGCCATTTCAACCACAGCAACTCCAGAAGGCCATCTACTAAGGCATGGGCTGCAACCTGCACTGGTGGAGGAAGTACCCTTGAAGATAAAAATTGAGGAGCTTTTGAAGTATAGAAGGGGGGGTGGTAAGCTCAATGTGAGCTAAAAAGTCATTTTCCCATTTGTACAACGAAGGGCTTAAAATGTCCAGCTCTAACTTTGTATGTTACCTGCTCTCTTCCCAGTTGAACATTCTCTGTTCTTTAGCTCCTACTAGCTCTAACATTCTATGTTCTATCTTCTAGGCTCCCCTCTAGCTCTAACCTTCTACGTTCTATGTTTAAAGGTCCTTCCCAGCTATGGCATTCTGCGTTCTAAGATTCCTCTAGCTCTAAAATTCTATGTTCCAAAATTCTTTCTAGCTCTGACATTCTATATTCTAAGGTCCCTCCCTCTTAGCTCTGACATTTCATGTTCTATGATCTCCTACCTCTAACATTTTAGGATCTGAGCTCTTTTCTAGCTCTAGTAGCTTTGAGTCTAACTAGCAATATATTTGGTTCTTTGGGGTCTCTTGAGTAACCACAACAATCCCGACTCTGGAGAAGCAGGGACAGAGAAGCTGGTGATTTGTGTGCATGTGACTGATTCAGTTTTCCCTAAGCAGCTCAGGATCTTTTTCCCTTCTGCAGGAAGGCAAAACCTGAGTACGTCTTGCTGTCCTCAGCCCATCATTTCCCTCAGACTGACAGGCCAAGTCTTGGAGCTATTCCTGGTTATAAAAACCAGACATTTGACTGCATCAAAAAAAAAACCCATAATTTTCCCCCTAAGCTTTTAAGGAAACAGAAATATTGGACAGGGTCCAGCCAATAACACACACACACACACACACACACACACACACACAGTCCTCTACATACAACTGACATGTCATAAAGCACGCCCACCTCATCTCAAACCCTCCTAATCCAACATGTCTGTCTTCTACAAATGTCCCTTCTCAAGGACTCAGCTCCAGTTTCCTTATTATTTCATGTTCCTACCCTGGTTGTTGCATCCTAGGTCCATTAGTAGCTCCCAGCAGATTCTGGTACCTAATGCGACCACTCTAAAGATGCTCTGAAGCATCTAGCCCCTTCCCAAAGACCAGTCAGAGGAGACAAATGCACCTTGGGAGGATAAAAATGAGGTTCCTAGGATCATAGGAACTAAAGCTGAAAGGGACCCTCGGGGTCATCTCAGAGAGGCAGCATGGAATAGTGGATGAAGCACTTGTCTTGGAGTCAGGAAGACTTGAGTTGAAACTCTACCTCTATCACTTACCTGTGTGATCCTGGACATACCACTTACCCAGGGGTGGGGAACCTGCAGCTTCAAGGCCACATGTAGCCCTCTAGGTCCTCAAGTGTGGCCCTTTGACTGAATCCAAACTTCACAGAACAAATCCCCTTAATAAAAGGATTTGTTCTGTAAAACCTGGACTCAGTCAAAAGACCACACCCAAGGACCTAGAAGCCCACATATAGCCTCAAGACCACAGGTTCCTCATCCCTGAGTCTTAACCTCTCTTAGCCTCTGTTTTCTTTCTTTCTTTTTTTTTTGTGATAGGAGGCTTCAATATCCCTCTCTCAGTTTTGGATAACTCTAACAGAAAGATAAACAAAAAGGAAACTATTCAACTGAACAAATTCCTGGAGAAATTAGAGTTAAAACACTTACAGCATCTTCTAAACCTGTGGTTTTTTTTAAGGAAATTGGGGTTAAGTGACTTGCCCAGGGTCACACAGCTAGTAAGTGACAAGTGTTTGGCCTGAGGCCAGATTTGAACTCAGGTACTCCTGACTTCAGGGCCGGTGCTCTATCTACTGCGCCACCTAGCTGCCCCTCAGTTTTCTTATCTGTAAAATGATGAGCCTCTAAGGTCTCTCCAACTCTAAATCTATGATCTTATAATCTAACCTAACCCTCTCATTTTAAAGAGAAGGAAACTGAGGCCCAGGTAGGCTATGTGGGTCATAAGGCTGTGTTGTTGGTTAATAACTGGGCAGGCTCCTCTCTCCATAACAGAAGTTGATCCAAGGGTATTCCAGCTCTCTCTTCAGTTGTCTCTAAATTCCAAGACATCTTCAGATTATATTGACTGCAAAAAGTGGCACCATCTATGAGTGAGGAAGATAAAAATATAGTTGAACCCTATTATAACATGAATTATATTATATGGATTTAGAAATCAGAAAGATCATAGGTCTAGACCTGGAAGAAAACATTTGGGCCAACTCCCTCATTTTACAGCTAAGGAAACTGAGGCCCAATGACTTGTCTATGGTCACACAGATTATATCAGAAGTGGGATTTGAACCTAGGTCTTCTGTGTTCTACACCATGCCACTACAGGTTGGATTATATCTCTCAAAATGTATCACCCTTCTGGGCCAACTCAAGCCTCTCCTCCATGAAGCTTCTTAGAGGCAAGAACTGGAAGAGTCCTTCGAGATTATGTGGTCCAAATCTCTCATTTTTCAGATGAGGTTTATGGAACCACAGAGTAGCACCCATGTTCAGTCAATAGAAAGCTTCCAAAGTGAGTATGGCCAAGGACAGTACACAGCCATGTGGTAGACAGAGGAAGTTGAGGGCCAAGGGATATAGTGGAGCCTGGAAAGTGAGATTGGGAAAGCAGCTCTCTATTTAGAACACACCTTTTCTATTTTAGTTGCCTTAAAAGAACTGTGATAGCCAGGTAGTTGGTATCCCCCAATGAGAGGGGAAACTTCCTTGGATCTCTCTGAGAACTACAGGAACAGTCCTGAATTAAATGTGGGTTGTCTCTGGAGATCAGGAAGCAATAAACATTCATCAGATATTGTCTTGCTCTTACCATTTTCACAAGAGACTAGGAGAGCTCTCTTGTATTATATGAAAAAGACATTCATCAGGAGCAGCTAGGTGGCGCAGTGGATAAAGCACTGGTCCTGGCTTCAGGAGGACCTGAGTTCAAATCCAGCCTCAGACACATAACACTTACTAGCTGTGTGACCCTGGACAAGTCACTTAACCCCATTGCCTAACACCCCCCCCCAAAAAAAAGACTCTCATCAACTATAGAAGTTTTGTCCTGAATAGAACGCCCCAAATAAATGGCCTTGCCTGCTTCCCAAAGGGAGTGACATGGGTTGAAAGCATGGAAGAACCTGACTGGACTTCTGGCCTACCTATTACTTGGAGCACTTATGATGATTAATAAGGAAGAAACTGAGAGATCACAGATTAGGGTATGTACACAGTGAGCACAATCCCACTGATCTCCTTTGCTTCATTTCTATTAATCTAATTAAGGTGAAGCTGGTTGGTACAGTAGATGGAGTGCTAGCCCTGGAGTCAGGAGGACCTGAGTTTAAATTCAGCCTCAGACACTTACTAGCTTTGTGACCCTGGACAAGTCACTTAACCCAGTTTACCTCAGTTTCCTCACCTGCAAAAAGAGCTGGAGAAGGAAATGGCAAACCACTCCAGTACCTTTGCCAAGAAAACCCCAAATGGGGCCATGAAGAGTCAGACGCTACTGAACAACAAAAATTCTAATTAAAGCCTGTATACAAGTATGTCTCTGTTAAGTAACTTAAAGGAAACAGTATGGTAAAAGGATGGAAGGAGGAACTACTACTATGGGGCTGGGCCAGTTTTCTGGCTGGTGGAAACAAGGATACATACCCATAAAGGGGTGGGGACAATGAGTGAGTGGCAGCCTTCCATTATTAGAACCAAGAGGCAGAAGAAGCTTGGTGGTCACCCCAGAGTATCTTTTGGTGGAACAAGAGACAGGTGGAGCTAAGCACTTGATTGACAGCCAAGATGTTTGGATCACACTAAGATTTTTGGATTGCAAGCAAAGATGAGGCACTTATAAGCACCCCCTACAGTATCATGCTAGCATCATAGATTTAGAACTGGATGGAATGTTCGAAATTGGCTCTTCCTTTTGTAAACAAGGAAACTGAAGCCTAGACTGACCAAGTGACTTATCCAGCTTCCCATTGGAAACAAATTGAAGAGTCAGGATTTGAACTCAGATCCTTACTCCAAATTCACTGATCTTTCCACTCTACCACATTGCACCTGGTCCAAGAAGACATAGTTCACAAGTGAGAGACCTAGGACTGGAATTCAGCTCCCCTGTTTCTCAGATTCTCCAATACTGTACCTTGCCCCCCAGGTTAGTAGAGGGGATGTGGCATGTTTGCTGATGAGTATTTATGGAATGTCAGTTTTGTTTGCCAGACTCCATCTCTGCTGAGGTTTGTGGTCACAGGGAATCCCACGCTAAAGGTTGCCCAGGGTAAGTAAAACAGACACATACATGCGACTTGAGGTCACCGGCCATTTTAGTCAAACCAGCCTTTCTGATCTTTTTTTCCCAATGTTCTAGGTTCATGGAGCTAATTCTAGAGAGGTCATTAAGCTATCCTGCCCTTTCACAAACATTTAACAGCTTGTCAATGCTTTGTAAATGAATAGTCATGGGGTAAACGTTACCCCTACACCAAAGAGGAAAAAAACAAAAGCCAATGTATAGCTCCCATAGATTCTGGCAAACTTTCTTGAAGGATATGAGTGATTGCAAAGATGAGTTGTAGACTGCTGAATCTCAGTTGGAGAGCAAGTTCTTGGGGCACAAACACCGTCTATGGCCCTCTCAGGTGCTTCTAGAAGATGGGCACAGTCCTGTGGGCCTATAACGCTTCTAATGGTTCTGGGCCAGCCATCTCTATGCCGATACAAGTTGTTGTATCTGAATAAGGCCTTTGGAAGGAATGCCACTCAAGGCCAGCTGGCTCCTGCTCATGCAGGGTATCCCAAAAATCTTAGTGCAATTAAAGTTTTAATAGCTTAAAACCACTCTAAGATTTTTGGAACACCCCGTATAGTGGGAAAAGGTCCTCTTTGAGGTCAACCTTTATCAGGGAGGACCCTTGATCTTGTTGGAAATTTACAGGTCCTGAGTGGCACACTGGCTTGTGCCTGATGGCACTCTGGACAGTCTGTTCTGAGGGCTAATTGGCCAGAGCATCCAAGCTTAGCTCATGGGCAGTCTGTTCTGTATGTACTTATAATTGGTCTCCAACCCTCCAGCCTCAAAGGTGGGTGCCTGTTGTTGGGAAGGAAGCCTATAATAGACTGGTTCCCATAATTAACCTGAGGATAATGAACAGTTAAGGACATTGGGGGGAGAGGGGGAGCAGTATCTCAAGTTGAGCAGTCTGCTCAGCTTGGATACAAAAACATCCTGAAGACTTTGAGAGGAACTACTGTTATCTTAGAGAAAGAGAGAGGCAGGACAAACCTTGTGCAAAAGTTAGAAGAAAAGAAAATACCTTTGCACTTTTCTACCAGTTAGTGTATGAAGTTACAAGTGGTTCTGCTTTTTTTTAAAAAAAAAAAAAAAAGCTATTGACTTGTACCACTATGCAAAGCAAGCAAAAAGGATCCACTTAATACAAAAAAATATTACACTTGGGAAAAGTTTCCCAAAATGGGAGTTCTACTTTAATTACAGTGGACAATAATAATAGTGATAATAAACACAACAATAATAATAACAGAGGCTTGATCCATCCATTAGCCTCACTTCTACAGGAAGAAATCCATATACTAGTAACACCCCTAACTGTGAACTGGGTCACAGCAGTCAAAATAAAGCTCTGGCTGATTAAAAGCAGGGAACTGAAGGGGTTGGGAGTGGGGGAACAAAGTACATCTAGGTGGTCAGGGATAGAGCACTAGATGGAGAGTGAGAAAGGCCTGAGTTCAAATCCTGACTTGGGTTCTTCCTAGCTGTGTGACCTTGGGCAAGTCACTTAACCTCTCTATGCCTCAATTTCCTCACCTGTAAAATGAGGAAGTTGGATGTGATGGTCTTTAAAGCACCTAGGTGGCACAGTGGATAGCGCTCTGGGCATGGAGTCAGGAGGACCTGAGTTCAAATCTCATATAATACCCACTAGCTGTGTGACTCTAAGCAAGTCACTTAACCCCAATTGCCTCACCAGAAAAAAGAAAGTGCTATAGACAGACATGTCCAACTCTTTGTGACCCTATTTGGGGTTTGCTTGGCAAAGATACTGGAGTTGTTTGCTATTTCCTTCTCCAGCTCATTTTACAGATGAGGAAACTGGGGCAAATTGAGCTAAATGACTTTCCCAAGGTCACACAGCTAGTAAATGAGGGTAGATTTGAACTCAGGTCCTCCTGACTTCACTGTACCATGCAGCTGCCAGAGTCAGGAAGATCAGAATTTAAATCTGGCCTCAGATACTTACTAGCTGTGCAACGCTGACTAAGTCACTTAAATTCTGTTTGCCTCAGTTATAAAGTAAGAGTAATAATAGCACTCACCTCACAGGATTGTTGTGAGTAACAATTGAGATAGCATTTATAAAGAGTTTAGCACAGTGCAGATGATACATAAATGCTAGTTATTGTTATTATTATTGTTGTTATTGTTATTCATATGTGAGATCTCATATCCCATTTCTGTGTCTGCGCAGGCTGACTCCCATGCTTAGACTGCACTTCCTCCTCACCTCGGTTTCCTAGAATCCCTGGTTTATTTCAAAACTCACCTAAAATGTTACTGTATGCAGGAAACCCTTCTAAATCCCCACAACTATTAGTGCTTCCCTTTCCTTTCCTCTTTACCCCTAAACCACACACACAAAGACTTTGTTTTTATGTTGTATGGTCTAGTGCCAGACCTGGAGTCACAAAGACTCATCTTCCTGAGTTCAAGTCCAGCCTTAGACACTTACTAACTGAGTGACCCTGGGCAAATCACTTAACCCTGCTTGCCTCAGTTGCCTCATGTGTAAAATGGGCTGGAGGAGGAAATGTCAAACTACTCCAACATCTTTGCCAAGAAAACCCCAAATGGGGTCAAGAAGAGCCAGATATGACTGAAAAATGACTGCTCAGCAACAACAGGAGGGAAACATGGCATGATGGCTGCCCTTTGATTCAGGAAAACCTGAGTCTTACCTCTGATAGATACTGAATATACGATTCTGGACACTCAGCATTCCAGGCAATTCTATAAGATGACAAGTTGTGATGACCTGCATTGGTAGAAGTTTCATCACTAGGCTTCCAAATGTCAATGAAATTGTAGGCCTAGTACCAAAAAAAAAAATTTAGTATATACTTCTCTGTGTACATGGTGTCTCTCCACAAAATGTTAACTCCTTGAGGGCAGACACTGTTTCATTTTTGTCTTTGTATGTCTCCAATGCTTAATGTAATGCCCAGAACATAGTAAGTGCTTAATAAAGAATTATCAGCCTTTTGATTCAGGTCCTTTCTGCCTTGACACATTCTAACTATGAGACTCTCCTCAAGTCACTTAACCCCTAAGTGCCTCGGGTGACTTTTTAAGACTGTGAGTTGCAGACAAATTTCCCATTTTCATTGGTAAAGGGAGTTCCCCACCAAGAGTTCCTCATAACAATGAAATCATAATCCCAGACTAAAAAGACAGACAAACCAAAATGAAATTAAGATAATTTGGTTATGAGTAGGGTCATCCTTGTCGAACAGGAAGTGGAGGGGTTTCAAGGGGACGTGGGGATGTCCCGATGCATCCCAAATCTCCCCTCACCTGCTCACCCAACACTGGAATTCCTTGAATGGGGAAGAGAGGCTTTTGTCTGATACCCAGAGGTCAGACTAAGACTATTAGTGCAATTGGGAGAAGGAAGAGTGACTGTTTTCCTTCTTGAAAGATGGAGAGAGAAGAGTAACTCTATGAGGTCTCCTTCTTTCCTGAGAATATTTGGGCACTTGGGCTGGACTTTACCATTTTCATTCATTCAGACCTTGACTGAGCTTCTTCAATGCATAGAGCCCCATTCGTGGTGCTTTGAAGGGTTAGCTGACATGGAGCTGGCACTTAAAAAGTTTGCAAAGTACTTCAAATATATTATCTCATTTGATCCTCAAAACAATCCTGGGAGGGAAGCATTACTACTATCCTCATTTTATAATGGGGAATATAATAATAATAATAATAATAATAATAATAATAATAGCTATCATTTCTGTAGTACTTAGTATGTGTCAAGCCATTTGCAATTATTATCTCCTTTGATCTTCACAACAACTCTGAGAGTAGTTACTATTATTATCCCCAAATTACAGATGAGGAAACCGAGGTTAAATAATTTGTCCAGGGTCACACAGTAAGGACATGTCTAATGCTGGATTAGAACTCAGGCCCAGTGCTCTGTCCACTGCATCCACCTAGCGGCCTCATAATAGATGAGGAGAGTGAGGCTAAGAAAAATTAAATTTAGGATTAAAGATTCAGATTATCCAGAATTTACAGATGAGGGGGAAAAAGGTAAAAGGACCCACATGTACAAAAATATTTATAGCAGCTCTTTTTGAGGTGGCAGAGAATTGGAAATTAAGGGCATGCCCATCAGTTGGGGAATGGCTAAACAAGTTGTGGCATATGAATGTAATGGAATACCATGGTACTATAAGAAATGATGAGCAGACAGATTTCAGAAAAACCTGGAAAGACTTGCATGAACTGATGCTGAGGGAAGTGAATGGAAACAGGAGAACACCAGACACGGTAACAGCAACATCGTATCAACTATGATAGACTTAGCTCTCCTTAGCAATGCAATGATCTAAGACAATTCCAAAAGACTCATGATGGAAAATGCTATTCATATCCAGAGAAAGAACTCTGGAGTCTGAATGCAGATCAAAATATACTATTTTCTTTCTTTTGTTGTTTTTTTTTATTTCTCATGGCTTTCCCCTTTTCTTCTGATTCTTCTTTCAAAACATGACTAATGTGGAAATATATTTAATATGATTGTACACGTGTAACTTATATCAGATTGCTTGCTGTTTTTGGGAGGGAGGGGAGAGAGAGGAAAAAAAACTAGAACCCAAAATTTTATAAAAGTGAATGTTGAAAGCTATCTTTATGTGTAATTGGAAAAAAATAAAATATTATTAAGTGGGGGAAAATTTACAGATGAGGAAACTGAGGTTAAGTGACTTTACCCAGGATCTCACAGCCAGTAAATGTTTCAGACAGGATTCCAACTTGGACGTTCTGATTCAAGTACAAAATTCTTATCGTACGTTATGCCACTTAATAAACCACATTTCATACAGAAATGAATAAAATACAGTCTTTACCCTCACAAAGCTTAGGATGTAATAGGGGAGATAAAAATACAATTCAAGATACAGTATAATATGTCCATCCATACAAATAAAGTGCTATTAGAAGTTAGATGAGGGAGAGAGAATTCCCATGATAATTCTTCCTAATGCATGCATAGGTCTGAACGTGTCAGGGGAGTGTCCTTATGGTTCACTACTGAACTAGAGGTAAAACAGAAATTCTTGAGCCTAGTATTTACAGCCCTCCACAACCTGACCCCCTCCTCCCTTTACAATGTTACATTTCCAGTCTCACATGACTCCCCTTCACATACTCTGTCTACCACCCAGACAAGCTGGATGACTAGCTCAGTCTCAACTTGTCATCTCCTATTTCTGGGCATTTAGAGAAGCTGCAGTCTCCCATGTCCTAAGAAGGCACACCCTCCTCATGACCGCTGGCTAAAATCCTCGTGTCTCTCCAAAGTCCAGCCTCAGTTCCACCTAGTTGTAAGGATCTCGTGAGAACTTCCCCACCTTGTTCCTCCACTACCAGTGCCTGTGCATCCCAGAGGTTGGTCAGAGGCACCTTGGAATACCACAGTCACTGGTGTAGACAAACTTCATCAAATCACTCATATCCAGTGAGTTACTGCAGCCCCGAGTCTTCTCTGTCTCAAGCCCAAAAGAGCCTTTAATAGAGTAGGCTCATTAATATTAGTTGTATAAAAATAACACCAATTCCCATTTCTACACTGCTTTAAAGGGTTTTTTTAAATATTTTAATAGAATCCTATATCAAGAACTAGAAGGGTCTTCATAGCAGAGGTGTGCTAGTAAATATTTAACAACCAGATTGCTGAGGGGAAAAGTGTATGCATGATACATGTTTAAGTTTAATCTGTATTAACATTTTCTCTGTGGCTTTCTTAAGTCTAAACAATCCACAAAACAATTGATCAAGTTTTAATCTGTAGAATTTGCTGATTTCTAAGGTGTAAATGCTCACACTGAAAATTTAACAATCAGCCCCCACTGGTTAGAGTTCGTTCCAGCATATCCCTGTTTCAAACACCATCTTGTTCAGCTACTGCTCCACCACATAGTGACTTAACAGATAGTTTCTAGCCATAAAAGTCCATCAGCTTGCTGCCAACTTAATGATGAACACTTCCCAACCCAACTAGGCTCGTCAGTTGCTGGACCACAGACGTATATGTGGTCTCTAGGCCAGTACTCACAGCCATTCTGGTTTAATGGGATCTTCTAGAACTTAGTCTCTGAAGGCCTAGCCTTTGAGATCCTAGGATCTCTCCAGGATCAGCTCCTCATCATGAGACAAAGATTTTAATGGAACAAGTATTATTGTCCCCATTTTACAGATGAGAAAATTGAGGCTCAGAAAGGGAAATGACTTGTTGGTGGTCACTAGATGAGTAAGCTGCAAGCAGGAAGCTCTTCTATAGTCCCAGAGCCCAGGCATTCTTTGTCCTGTACCACATTACATTGCTGCATTTTGCCTTTTACTCCAAGGAAGAAGCAGGCACTTCTGACTGAGTCATGCTGAGTGATGGGCCATGAGTTTATGAACCCTTCACAGGGATTAGGGAGCTGGAGCTAAAGTCATTTTCTCCATAGCACCACATAGGCCTCAAACGAGGTTCCAAGGACCCTGCAGATAAAAAGCAAATGGTTTTATTCAGTTCACATTAAATTCCAACTCTGGGCCCTGGAGTCCTGAAGAAATAATGTATTAACACTTATCTTATAGAGCCGAAGTCTTCAAGGGATAGTAATCCTTCAACAGATGGGGGAGAGAAATTTTAAAACCACTAAATCCAGTTTTGTGCATGTGTGTGTGTGTGTGTGTGTGTGTGTGTGTGTGTGTGTGTGTGTGTGTGTGTTTCTCCCTTGGGAGCTTAGCATTGTCTTGTCAGGTGCCTACTGCCTGGTTCAAGAAAGTGATTTAAATTGTATGGTATGACTGAGGATTGGGGAAGGGAAGGAGAAGAGAGTTCCCCCAAAGCAGGGGGATGGGAGATAGATTCAGAGCTGGCAGGAACCTCAGAGGTCATCTAGCTCAGCCCCTTCATTTTAGAGATGGGGAAGTTGAGGCCCAAGAAGTTAAGTGACTTGTCCAAGGTCACACAGCTAATAAGTGACAAGAAACGGGATTCAAACCCAGGTCTCAGATTCCAATTCAGCACTCCTTCCACTACACCACACTGCTTATTCTCAAAGTCAGAGCCCCAGACCTGGTTCAAGCTGGCTCCAGCATGTTTATGCCATGCTTTTCAATTGACCACATACCTTCATAAACACGAGTCTATTTGATGCTTACAATATCCCTAAGATGTAGGAAAGCTAGAGGATTACTATCTCCTTTTTTATAAATGAGGAAACTGAGGCTCCATGTTCAGTGGCTTGCTCAGGGTCATTTAGCTGTTAAATATCACCCAAGCTTCACGCTGGGGTCCTGCCTCCAAGTCTATCAGTCTTTCCATAACTCATACATTGTATGTGTCCCTGACTCACCTTTATGTTTGGAATGTGTCTTATCCATCCTTGAACCTCTTCCAATTCCTTGTACATAGAATCAGATATGATCAGAACTAGAAGGAACCTTAGAAGCCATCAAGTCCAACCCCTTCATTTTACAGGTGAGGATACTGAGGCAGTTAAGTGGACTTGCCCAGGGTCTTACAGCTAATAAGTATCTGAAGTGAGATTTGAACCCAGGTCCTCCTGATTCCAAGTCTAGTGATCTATCCACTACACCCTGCTGGAATGGTGGAATTTTCATAATGGAAGCTCAATTTGTTTGTGGAAATGAACTGAATTCAAATCCCTGCTTGCCTAAGATTGCTAAGATAGAAGCAACTTTGGAAATTTCTTTCTCTCTAATAATATTGTGCTCCTTGCATCAATCCTCAGTATACTGCAGAGTCCTAGACAAGATCCATAGGACATATGGGTATGCAGAGAGCCTATGGGCTGTCCTGGCTTCCTTGGAATACCAAGAGAAACTGAAGGAGGCCCCTAGCACATTGGATGGAACTTCTATGGTGAACTTATGAGAGAGCCAGGAAGAGTCATATAGGATGGGCAGGCATGGATAGACAGGTTGCAATCTGCACCAGAGAAGAGAATATCTTCATGAATGAGACCATACTAGGTGACAATAGCACCAAGGATTCCAAACCAAATTGAGCATCAATTTGCAAAGGACAAATGTGAGCCCAAACCTCCCTTAAACCTCCATGTCGCGGGAAGTGCGAGGCAGCAGGTGCACTCCAAGATCTTGATGATATAGAAACTCCTGAAGTTCTGGGAAGCCCAAAAGCTTCTCAGCTACTGTTTTAGGATGAACTCCTCATCCCCAACAAAGGGGTAGGTAAGGGGGAAGTCGAGGTGGAAAATACTTAAGGAGCTAGAGGTCATGTTATTTTCTCCTCCCATAACCCCCATGGCACCTGGCACTGGGCTGAACTCAGAGGAACTCTTAGTCAAGGATCATGTGAAGAGGCAGTGTAGTTAGGTTAGAGGATATGAGTTGGAATCCTGGCCCAGTTACTACCACAATGACTTTGGTCAAGTTAGTAGTCTTCTCTGGACCCCAGTTACCTTATCTGTAAAATGAGGAGGTTGGCCAAGATCCCTAAGGTCCAAGAGCCCTTCTAACACTAAACCTATTATCCTACAGTCCTAGAACTCTTCCTCTCTGATTCTTTCTATCTTCTGGTGTTCACTGAAACCTGTCTTTCACTTAAAGATACACCATATCTCTTATTCCGTCTCCAAGACTGACTGTTCCTTTGGAGAAGCTGCCCCTATACTTGTCATACTCAACTTCACCAGGTCTCTGTCATTCTTCCTAGTCTATACAGGATGAAATTGGGGTCCCATTTCCTCCACATTGGGACACTTTGATGGTACAAGGGAGAGTCATGGGATTGATATGGAGGGAGAGAGGATCTCACTCAGATGTGTATCTTTGGCTTCCCCATTTCTCATGTTGCAGATAAGAACACACTGGAGATTGGTCAAGAAGGTCTCTTCTGTATGGACACAGGGAATGAAAAATTCCACAAGTTTCCAGAAACAGGCAAGAAATGAGGGCAGAGTTAGCTTGCTGCACACAAGTCTCATGGACCTCCAGCAAAAAATATCGGAAAGCTTCTTTATCAACCATAACAAACATATACAAATAGAACCCTAGAATTTTGGAGTGAGATGACATCTCCCTCAGGACATCTAATCCAACCTATAGCTAAGTAGAAATCTCCCCTTCAACATCCCAGCAGTCCACATAAATCAATTGATCAATCAGTAAGCAGTTAATTAAGCCCCTACATTGTACCAGGCATCATGCTAAGTACTGGGATAAAGGGAAGCAGTATGGTAAGTGATAGAGTCCTGGCTCTGGAATCAGAGAACCTAGCTTCAGATTCCACCTCTGACAGGTACTACCTATTTGACCTTAGGCAAGTCACTTAATTTCTCCAACTCTTATTTGTCAAATGAGGGGGGTTAGATCAGATGTTCTATGAGGGTCTAAATATGTAATACTGATTTATTGTTCAATCATTTTTCAGTCATGTCCAATTCCTCATGAAGCCATTTGGGGTTTTCTTGGCAAAACACTAGAATGGCTTCACATTTCCTTTTCCAGTTCATTTTGTAGATAAGGAAACTGAGGCTAACATGGTTAAGTGACTTGCCCAGGGTCACACAGTGAATAAGTGTCTAAGGCCAGATTTGAATTCAGTTCTTCCTGACTCCACTCTATCCACTGGGTCACCTAGCTGCCTCTATAATACTGTAATAAAATAATCCCTGTCCTCAAAGAATTTACATTCTATTGGACATATAGATGTGATTCAACACATATTTATGGAGTACCTTTTATGAACAGAGCTCCAGTGCAGTGAGGAATAATACAGGAAAACATAAGATACAGATCTTGCCCTCAGGAAGCTCACAGTCTAGAGAGGTAAAGAAGATCAGGGCATAAGAATCAAAGGACAATACAGGAAAGCATTAGATCATGAGTTAAATTGTATAATCCAGTTAAAGCTGTTGGAGTACGAGGGTAGAGATCTCTTCAGGCTGGAGTCTTTATAGAGAAGAATGGACTTAAATTGAACGCTAAAAGATTAATATCATAATTGATCAGTCAGTAAACATTTATTAAGCACTTACCATGTGCCAAGCACTACCCTAAGCACTGGGGATGAAATCCAAATTAAAACAAAGACAGTCCCTGCCCTCAAGGAGCTTATAATCTAATTAGGAAAAACAACACACAAAAAGAAATTTAAAAGGGGTGTGGGGGGAGGGGGGCAAGTGTCTCCACTCAGGTGGCTGATGGAAGTTCCAAAGAAGTCCAAAGGCAGTGTACAGGGATAATCCCCCCCCAAAAAAAAAAAATAGAGTATGGAGAGATGGAATCTGTAACTCTGGTGGATACTTTTGATCATAGGATTTTACAGTCAGAATAATAACATAAGGTAGCATTTACATGTCACCTTAAGGTTTATGCAGAATTTTATAAATATTATCTCATTTTATCTTCACACCAAATTTGGGAGGTGAGCGCCATTATTCTCTCCATTTTACAGGATATAGAAGTTAGATGACTTGCCGGGGGTTACAAAGCTAGTGTCTGAGGCTGGATTTGAACTCAGACCCTTCTGATTCCAGATCCAGAGCTGGAGAAAGAAATATTAGCAATCATCTAATGCAGGAGTTCTTCATTTGGAGTCCATGAATTTTAAAAATATACATATTTTGATAACTGTATTTCAACCTACAGGCATACCTCATTTTATTTGACTTTGCAAATACTGTATGTTTAAGTCTATTGGAGCCATTTTTCCAACAGCACGTGCTTACATTGTGTCTCTGTGTCACGTTTTGATAATTCTCACAATATTTCAAACTTTCCAATTATTATTATATCTGTCATGGTGATCTGTGATCAGTGATCTCTGACGTTATCATTTTAATTGTTTTGGGACACCCCAAACCGTGCCCTTATAAGAAACGGAATTTAATTGATAAATGCTGTGCATGTTCTGACTGCTCTACCAATCTGCCCTTAGGTCTCTCTCCCTCTCCTCCAGCCTCCCTATTCCTTGAGACACAACAATACTGAAATTAGGTCAGTTAATAACCATACTATGTCCTCTAAGTGTTCGAGTGAAAGGAAGGCTCAATAGATGCCACACACTTCATTGTTGTCTTATTTCAAAAAAATTGCCACAGCAGCCCCAGTCTTACCACCTTGATCAGTCAATAGCACCACCATTGAGACAACACCCTCCACCAGCAGAAAGATTATGACTCACTGAAGACTCAGATGATGATTAACATGTTTTTTAGCAATAAAGCATTTTTAAAATTAAGGCATGTACGTTATTTTTTTAGACATAATACTATTGCACACTTAATAGACTAGAGCACAGTGTGAACATAACTTTTATATGCACTGGGAAACCAATAAATTTGTGACTCGCTTTATTGCAGTGATCTGGAACTGAACTTGTAATATCTCCGAAGTATGCCTGTAATTAGTTTCCTTTGTAATTCTATGTATTTTATTTTATCCAGCCAAAAACATTATCCTGAGAAGGCATCGAAATGTTTATCCAGACTGCCAAAGGAGTCCATCACCCCTGAAAAAAGATTAAGAACTTTGATTTAATCTAACTCCCTCATTTTACATATGGAGAAACAGAGGCAGGGAGAAGGGAAAGGCCTTGCTCAAGACCCCCACAGTTGATAAGTAGCAGAGCTGGGTGTCTATCCCAGGCTCCCTGACTCCAAAGCCAGTGTTCTTTCCACCATAGCATAGTGCTTCTTCTGAAATACCTTCATGTGAAATTCTCAGAGGACCCTTTTCAATCTCAGCACAATGGTAAGAGCCCAGGACTCAGAACAAAGAGAATAGAATTCATATCCCAGCTCTGACACTAGTTATGTGCCAATAGGCAAGACACTTTATCTCTTTTGCATATGTAAAGTGTGAATAGTAATACTTGTCCTACCTATTATAGAGGACCGATGTTATAAAGGGGATTTGTAAATCTTAAAGTGCTCTTGAAATGTAAGTTATTATTTTTATTATTCTAAGCTGGGGCTCAGGAGCCGTGACCTTTTGTTCCTGCCACCCCAACTCACTGTTGGGTGGCAAAAAGAAGCTGGCTATTGCCTTCCCCTTCCTCCTTCTCTCCCTCCCCATGGGGAGGCATGTGCTCCAGGCCCGACTTCTGCCCCTAGAACAGTCCAGCATGAGAGAATGTTTTCATGTCTGGCCCATTATAGATTCTGAGCAGGATATTGTTCTCACAGTGTTCAAAGAAACAGATGTGTTTACACGGTCTCCATGGAGACCTGCAGGCTGGGGCCACCTTAGCTCGGCAGAGGGGAGCTCCCAGGCTTTTGTCTTCCAGGCCGAGAATTGAAAGCAAATAAGATAAGCCTCCCTGGAGGCTGAAGCTGCTCATGCCTACCTTGGGCCAAGGATGGCTGAGCACAGGGATGGATGCTTGGACGAGCCTTCCTGAAGCCCTAAGGACTAAAGACACTTGAATCTTTATTAACAAGTATGGTTTCTCCTTCCCTCTCCCCACAGCCTCCCACAAAGCAATATTAAAACAGTTTTTCAATAAGTTCAAGTTGAAAACTAGGACCCTCTCAGTCCAACTCGGGATAGAGAGAAAAATCAAGTCTTCACTAAACAGGGGGAAAGATGCATTCAAGAAGGGAAGAGACTCATAATCGTGGAACATCAGAGCTGAGAGGGGCCGTAGAATATAAAATGTTAGATCCAGAGAGACCTTAGAATGTCAGGCTTGAGAGGGCCCTTAAAACATAGAATGTTAGACCCACAGGGATTCTTAGAACACACAATGTCACAACCAGGAGGGAACTCAGAATGTAGAATGATAGGCCTATGAACGTTCTTTGGAACATAGAATGTCAGAACTGAAAGGGACCTTAGAACAAAGAATGTTCTATTGTATGAAGTGTAAGCATTGTTAGAGCTTGGAATGTCAAAACCAGGAGGAACCTTGGAGATAATTTAATCCATCCCCTTCATTTTGGAGAGGAGGAACTTAAGACCCAACAAGAAGAAGGGTCTTGCCCAATGTCACAAAAATAATTAGTGGGTCTCTAAAATCAAGATCTCAATGAAACTGGCCAGGCACTTAGCACTACGTCATGCCACCTCTAATAACAGGAGCATTGCCATCACCCACTAATACTGATTAAGAGACAGAGAACCAGGAATCTTGCCTCCTAACCCCTTATGAATTCTGTTCACTTACTAAGTACAAAATACTTGATGGTTCACTGAATACAAAAATGCCTAGTCTCCCCAAACCAAAGATTGCTTCCTAATATTTCAAAGGAATATTTCCAGGCAGGGCCAGCCCCACATCGTGGCTCTCTATAGTAATCAGGTAATAACTGCCCCCCAGAAACAGTCATGGAGCAGAGGAGGCTGAGATGTAGAAAGAGGCCTAGAGTCAGAGGACCCAGCCTAGAATCATAAGACATTTAGGTCTGATTGACCTTAGAGGTCCTCTATCCTACCCCTTTATTTTAGAGAGGAAGAAAAGAGGGACCTGGGAGGTTCAGTGATTTAGTCACATTTTCGATAAGAGTCAAAAACCTTTTCTGCAGTGCTATTTCTGCTATATCATGATGCTTCCTACCTATGCAATGTTAGCCAAGTTATTTAACCTCTTGCCACACTTTTCTCATCTATAAGACAAGGAGGTAGGGGTACAGGATTTCTAAAATCTCTTCTGGCTCTAAATCCTATAATTACCTTATGACATAAAAAACAAGAGAAGTAATCACTCTCTTTCTTGACCCTTTCTATCAATGTCTCTGGATGTCTAAACTATCTGTTTGAATTTTATATATACATGTGTGTATTTGTATACACATTTCTATTGCATGTATACACACATATACTTGTTTATCAGGCTTTCTATTCAGAAAATAGTAATACCAGAAATCCCAGCTCAGCTACTTACTCCACGTGTGATTTTAGAGTCAAACCTCTTAACTTTCTGGACTTCTTCTTCTTCATCATCTTTCAAAATAAGAGGCCTGGCCTAGATCTTCTGTTAAATCCTTTCTAACTCTAAATCCTATGATGCCATAACTAAACAATCTCTTGGACAGCAAGGATATCAAATCAGTCAATACTTGAAGACATTAATTCAGGCTATTCACTGGAAGGTCAAATACCGCAGCTGAAGCTTAAATACTTCGGCCATATAATGAGAAGATAAGACTCATTGGAAAAGACCCCGATGCTGGGGAAAATTGAAGGCAAAAGGAGAAAGGAAAGGCAAAGGATGTGATGTATAAGTAATGCCATGGAAGAAATAAACCTGAGTTTGGGTGGATTTGGGGAGATGGTGGAGGGTAGGAAGGCCTGGCACGCTAAGTCCAGGGGGTCACGGAGAATCCTACATGACTGAATGACTGAATATCAACAATGTTTCTCTTATTCTACGTTTCATGGTTCCAAATGCCTCCATTGAAACAATGGTTAAAATAAACCAAAAGTGTCTTAGCATAAGGGAATATGTTATTGCTAACTTGTCATAAGCTTTGTTTCTCTAAAATAGTTGCCTTTTTATGTTTCTCTCACCTGCAGGTTGTTCTGGGACTTTTTCCCCCCTTAACTCATATTACACCAACTCTTTTCTTAAAAAAAAAAAATGCGGACATGTACATGAGGAACTTCCCAAGATGGATATTCTGACTTTGCCCAAGGTCACACATAGGTTAATAGGATCAAAAATTTTAAGCTAGAAAAGACATTGGAGGCCATCTCATCCAATTACCTCATTTTACAGATAAAGAAACTGAGACCTAGGGAAATAAAGTGATTTATTTACCTAAGGTCATACAGGAAAATAAGGGTCAGAGCCTGGATATGACCCCAGGTCCTGGAACTCCAGAAATGGCATACTTTCCATTACACCATACCACCTCCCATACAGCTAGTATGTGTTGAAAGCAGATTTTGAATCCAGGGCTTCCTGACTTCAAGGCCAGCTCCAATACTCTGTGCTCTAAGGTTCCTCTCAAGTCTGACATTCTATAGTTCTATCCACTACATTACGGTACACTTCATCCCAAGTTCTACTCCACACTGCTGTTAATTATTTATTCCACACATAATTTTAGAGCAAAGTTTCTAAGGCAATCTTTGGTTTCCCTTGACCAGTAGCCTTCTCTCTTATAGGTCTGGCACATCAGACCTCCATTCTCAAACTCACTTTTCTCCTAGTACATGTATCTAGTCTACATAATTGTCCCTAATCTATGCATTCTGTGTTTTTCTCCTCTGTGGGAATGAACTTCTCTTTTTACCACCTGATTGCTTAAAGAAGCCAGACAGAATTCCTTGTGAACATTCTGAAATCATTAGTTTTAAAAACGGTTTAGCAGGTTTTTTTCACTAAAGGTGTAAGGGAAAGAGGCTGCCCCCTTCACTTCTTAGTGAGTTAGAGACCCAAGAACCACTGTATTTGATTCAGCTGTCTTGCTCCATCCCACCAAGGTTAGATAATTCCCCCCATGTACATGACCAAGCCTTGTCATAAGCCAAACATGCCTATACCTTTCCTTTAATATGTTCAAAGCAGTACCTAGACCTTGACCCAAATGCACCAGAATTCTCTATTTCCATTTGGTTCTCAGAAATTTCCATTCCTTCTCATCTAGAACAATCATTTTGAGCTGGAAGGGAATTTAGAGGTCATTAAGTCCAAGCTCCTCATTTATAGATGAGGAAACTGAGTCACAGAGAGGTTAAGTGCCTTACATACTTACAGCTAGTAAGTATCTGAGTGGGATATCTGAACTTTTGTCACTCCAAGTCCAGTATTCAGTCCATTTGATACCATGAAGCCTGAAGCTATGGATGTCACCCCACATTCCCACTCCATATCCCATCACACCCACACACACACACACACACACACACACATACACACACACAAACTCAGTAAAGGTCAGGGCTATTTCTTTGGAAACTCCCCAATTGGAACTACCCCCTTTCAAAAGAGACTCAAGGGCCTTCTTTCCAAAGGCGAGTCCCCCATGTCTGACTTCTCATCTCCATGGCTTTTTCTGTCTACCTTGGCCTCCCTCAAGGGTCTCAAACAGCTGCCCCCAGGCCATAGGAATCTATCAATGGTTTTCAAGACTCAGACTGGTGGGTCCCTGTGAGTGGGTGAGAGAGGGAGGGGCTTGTGTATATCCAGATATGAGTACTTGTGGAGCATGGCTTTGCACGCATCTCTGTGTGGCCAGAAAGGGAGAGGGGGATGGAGATAAGTGTACAAAGGGGGGGAGCATATATATGTGTGATTAAACATACAGTTTTGTGTATATGTTTATGGAGGTGTAAGGGGGGTACATTTGTGTTTCTATGTGAAGACTGGCAAGTTGTTCTATTTATCTAGGTCAGGGGAGAGCCTATTTGCGTGTGTATGTAAGGGTGTGTAGAGGGTGTCTTTGTGTGTGTGTGTGTGTGTGTGTGTAGGAGTGTGTTTGTTTATTTGGGTGCCTGTAGCAGGTGAGTATTACCATAACAACAGCTCCCTTTTCTCCAAGCATTGAAGGTTTACAAAACTGGCTCCTTACAACAATCTTATAAAGCAGAGAGGGCAAAGATTATTATTCTAATCTATGTGAATGTGTAAGGATGGGTTGGGTGTATACTGGGGCCTGTTTGTCAGTGTTGAGTGTGGGTGAGTATCTGTAAGGATGTGTTTTGTGAGGAGTGTATGAGAAAGAGAACTTGGGGGTTGGGAGTGGGGAGGGTGGAAAGAGCAGGAAGGGAGAAGAAGGAGAAAATTTGTGAGTAGCTGGCATACATTAGCACACACAGACAGCCGGTATCTGGGGGTGAGGGAGTGTTTCTATCAGTGTGTGTTGGGAGGTATTACTAAGAGAGTAAAGGCGAAGCTTTTGAAACCTTCTGTCTGGAGTTATGAGTCAGAGCTCTGCAGAGACTGCCTGGCAATAGTGTCCCACCCATAGATGGAGTCCCCATAGGATTCGCAGCAGAATCAGGCGACAGAAAGTCAATCCTACAGACCCTACCCTGAATGGACCTGAGCTTTGCCTGATCATCCCCAGCCCTCAAGAGTGTAATCATTTCCAGTGGCTTCTGTGGTCAGATCCTGAAAGTCCTGACCAAAGAGGAGTCTGCTAACCAAACAGTCAACAACCTAATCTGTAAAAGTCCTTAGCACAGTGCCTGGCACAAAGTAGGTGCTTAATAAAAGCTTGTTTACACTTTACATATGAATGCAAGCTGTAAACTTTTGGACCTGGCATCCAAGGCTCTTTAAATACAGGATGGAAGAGGCATGGCAGGACATCAGTTTCCTAGAAAAGATCTGGAGGTTTAAGTGGACTGCAAGCTCAGTATGGGTCAGTAGTGCGGCAGGACAGCCAAAGAATCTAATGTGATCTAAGGATGCATTTTTTTTAAAGGCATAACTTCCAAGAATAAGGAGGTGATAGTGCCTCTGGACTCTTCCCTGGTCAGACCAACATCTGGAGAATTATGTATGTTCAGTTCTAGGCACCACAGTCCAAGAATGCTCTGGACACTGTCCAGAGGAGAGCAACCATGATGGTGAAAGCTCTTGATGGAGTGCAGAGGCTGAGTGACCACTTCTCCAGGATGCTATAGTAGGGATCCCTTTTATGTATGGATTAGACCAGAACAGAGGTGTCAGACATGGGGCCCAAGCCACTCCTGAGTATGGCCCAGACCAGATTAAAATGTTGTTCCTATCTGATTTTAATGTGTTGATGTATTAATGAATGAATGGATGGATGGATACATAAATAAAAACATGTGTGACTTTCTAAGTTAGTATGCAGCCTACAGGGATGGTTTAGCATGTATTTATGTATGGTTTAGTGGTCCACATTTCTGTCTGAGTTTGACACCAATGAGGTCCCAACCAAATCTCAAATTCTGAGATTCTGATCATAGGATTATGGAATCATGAAACTAGAGATGGAAGGGGCCTCAGAAGCCATTGAGTACAACCAGATCATTTTACAGATAAGGAAACTGAGGTAAACAGAGTCTTGCCCAGGGTTGAACAGCTAACAAATGTCTAAGGCCAGATTTGAACTCAGGGAGATGAGTCTTTCTGAGTTCAGGCCTGGCACTTTATCCACTGCACCACCTAGCTGCCCACCTCATTTTACAGATAAGGAAATTGAGGCCCAGAGAGTTTAAGTCATTTGCTCAAGGTGACACACATCGTAAGCATCCCAGGTGGAGTGTGAAGCCAGGTTCTCTGGCTCCAAAGCCCTTAAAGTCTTTTCTACTACCCCACACCATTTGTCTAATATGTTATAGTGTAGGCCATCTAGACAAGATGGCAGCTGAGATCCTTTCCAGATCTCACATTCTGGGATTCTGGGATTCTTAATCCGACTCCAGCCTAGGAGAGGCAATGTAGGGTGGTGCAAAGAGAATGAATTAGAGTCAGAAGATCTGGGTTTTGGGGGGTTTGGATCACAGTTCTGCTGTTCACTACCTCGATGACTTTGTTGTTGTTCAGTCTTTTCATTCTTGTATAACTCTTCATGACCCCATTTGGGATTTTCTTGGAAAAGATAGTGGAGTGATTGATCATTTCCTTCTCCAGCTCATTTTAAAGATGAGGAAACTGAGGCAAGCAGGGGTACATAACTTGCCCAGAGTCACACAGCTAATAAGTGTCTGAGGCCAGATTTGAACTTAGGAATATGAGTCTTCCTGATTCCAAGGCCAGTGCTCTGTGCACTGTGGCGCTACCTAGTTGCCTCTAGTTATCACCCAGCTTCCCAAAATGAGTGGACTGAACATATAAAAAATAAAAATAAAAAACATTTCCAGATCTAACATTCTAAGGCTCCTTCCAACTCTGATTCCAATGACCCCTACTTGCCTTGCCTCACATGCCTCCTGTCCAGCCAAACAACTCACCATTCCTCAAACACATCCCAGTTTCCTACTTCCCTGACCTTGTTCACACTCCTCTTCCTCCAATCACTGTCTGTTGAAATCCCATCCATCCTTCAAGTCCTAGTATATACAGCCTCTATGAATACTGCCACAGAAGGGAGTGTTCTGAGTTTGCATTCCAGCTCTGCTCCTAACTCACTATGACCAACTCAAGTCATCTCCCCTCTCAGAGCCTCAGTTTCCCCATCTGTAAAATGACCGAGTTGAAGTGAATTATCTCTAAAGTCTCTTATAGTTCTATTAAAATCTGCTGGATTTCAATTGTAGGGACGCTTCTGGCTCTGACATTCTTTGTGCTACGTGCTAAAGTCTTTTCCAGCTCTGACATTCTAACTTCTTTGTTCCAAGGTCCCTTTCAGCTCTGGCATTCTGAGATTCTGTGAAATAAGGGAACAGAGCCCAGGATGCTCAGATTCACAGACCCAGCCTATCTTTCATATTTAAATACATGTATTAGCTGTGCCAAATAGCATATAATCACCTCATGTTGGTAGTAATTCCAGACCATTCCAAACAAATGATTTCCAGGCCCATTGAAATATAGTTTACAGTGCCTAGTTCCATATTGGTTTATTAAATGGGGCTGAAGTTGTTCAGAATGACCCAAGAGGTAATTTGTTCTCTTTCTTCTCCCACACAGCCAAGTGCCATGTGCCAAGCAGTTGCCTTGGAAATTGTTAAACCCCCTTCCATGAAAATCCATTATCATTGCCTCACCCTTACCCTTGGGCTAACCTCGGAAATGTTCATTATCTTTTATGGGGATATGCTTGCAGTTTTCCTGGGCTACTGCTCAGCTGTCCATCAGAGGGAATTTCCTATTTCTATTTCTCTATATGTTCCACATTCCTCCACACAGGAAGAATACTATTGAAAAACACAAAAATTGGCAAATGATTGCCTTTCACATGCCTGGTCTCTGTTCCCTTCCTTGATGGTACCCCTCCCTTCCTGCTCCAATGTTCAACTGTCTCCTACCTCTCCCAATTAAAAGCAATTCCCAGTGAAGGATCTAGGAGGTAATATGGAAAGAGTGTTGGATTTGGACCTTAAAGGACCTGGCTTCAATTCCTATCTGCACCACTTCCTAGCTGTGTGATCTGGGTCAAGTTAATTAATCTCTCAGGTCCATTCCTGCTCTGAAAGAATGTGTATATATGTACATATGTATATACATGTGTATATATGTACATATGTGTATACATATGTATATGTACATGTATATATATGTATGTGCATGTTTATATACACATATATTCCTCACATTCATACTAAGGAATAAATTAATAATGGTGAACTGGAATTAAAGAGAGAGATTAGGTATAAATAGTACAGTATAACAAAGAGTCAAGAAGGTTTGGAGTTAGAGGAACTTGGTTTAAATCATGTCACTGCCACTTTCTACCTGTGTTATCTTGGACAAGTTATTTTACCTCTCTAGGCCTCATTTTTCCCAAATGTAAAATGAAAAGGTGGTATTAGATAACCTCAAAGTTCTCCTCCTTTCTATATCTGTGGTCCTACAAGAGTCTATGATCCTATATTGCTCCATGAGCCATCCCCACTCCAATTGTCAAAGGGATCTTCCTGAAGAGGAAGTCTGACCACGTCACCCTCTAGTCAGTAAATGTCAATGGCTCCCTATTACCTCCAGCATCAAATATAAAAGCTTCTGTTTGGTTATTAAAACCCTTCATAATCTGGCCTCTTCCTACCTTTCCAGACTTCTTAGACCTCCCTTCCCTCCACACACTCTTGGATGCAGTAATACTGGCTTCCTTGCCGTTCCTCTAACAAGATACTCCATCTCCTCATTCCAAGTATTTTTGCTACCTCTTCTCTATGCATGGAACTCTCAGATCCCATCTCCACCTCCTGGCTTCTCTGGCTTCCTTCAAGTCTTAGATAAGTCCCACCTTCTGCAAAAATAAATAAATAAATAAATAAATATTTTAAAACCCTGTCATGATCCTCCTTAATTGCAGTGCCTTCCCTCTGGGCTTACATCGAATTTATTCAAAGTATCTCCAATTTATTCAGTATATATCTTGTTTATATATAATTGTTCACAGCTTTTATCCTCCATCAGACTATGAGCTCCTTTAGGACAGGAACGATTTTTGCCTTCCCTTGTATCTCTGGTACTTAGCACGGTGCCTAGCGTATTTCATTGTTTTATTGCTGTTGTTCAGTCATTTTCAATCATGTCTGACTCTCCATGACCCCATTTGGGGTTTTCTTGGCAAAGATACTGGAATGGTTTGCCATTTCCTTCTCCAACTCATTTTACAGATAAGAAAATTGAGGCAAAAAAGGTTAAATGACTTGCATGGGGTCACACAGCTAATAAGTATCTAAGGTCAAATTTGAACTCAGGAAGATGAGTCTTCCTGACTTCAGGCCTAGCATTCTATCCACTGGATCACCTAGCTGCCCCTGCCTGACATACAGTAGGTACTTAATATTTGTTGATTTGACTTCTTGAGTTGACTAGAGAGAATCATTTAATCCACAGCTATTGATAAAGTCATCAAAAGAGGAGAATAAAGGGTGGGGCAGAGCCAAGACAGCAGGGTGAAAGCAGTGCCTTGCTTGAGCTCTCCCCCAAACCCCTCCAAATACTCATAAAAAATGGCTCTAAACAAATCCTGAAGCAGCAGAACCCACAAAAAGACAGAGTGAAACAAATTTCCAGCCCAAGACAACCTGGATGAGTGAGCAGAAAGGTGTATCGCGTCGGGCTGGGAGCACAGCGCAGCGGCGTGGTCACGCAGGCCGCAGCAAACCTGGAACAGGCCTCAGAGGACTGAATCACCAGCAGCTGTGGAGGTTTCCAGACTCCTCAATCCACCAATGCCAAAGACAATTTAGAAGATCAGTGGGAAAAGTCTGTTTCTGTGGTGCTCAGAGAGGAAGGCGGGATTTCAGTTCCATTCCCCAAGAGCAAGGCCCTGGGAGGGGCAGCTGCTTCCCGAGCTTCCGGCCCACGAATCCAGTGGCTGATCAGAGAGGGATTGCAGGGATCTCTTTGCCAGTGCTCAGGCAGGAATCTCTTGCTTTGCCCGTGTGTGGATCTGGGTCACAGTTCTGGGCGGTGGTGCTGGGGTGAGGAGGAGTGCTGGCGTGGTGGAGCTTGTACTGGCTGTGGAGAGAAATCCCTCCTCACAGGTACAGGACAGAAAGGAGTACTTGTGGTTACAGGCCAGGAAAGGAGTAAACACCTCACCCCTTATCATACCACCTTGCAAGAACTGAAAATTTACAAGTCCCTACAAGTATCTCTGAAAACAGCTATACAAACCCCTGAAGCTTGGGACAGTACACTCTCCACATTGGAAGCAGACTCTTACCTTAACAAAGAGTTTAAAACTCAACTAATTGGCCAGGATCATAAGCAAGCAGCACAAAAAGAGTCAGACTATATTATCTTCCTTTATTGAAAAAGAAGATCAAAATATACAACCAGAAGAAGACAACAAAGTCAAAGCTCCTACATCCAAAGCCTCCAAGAAAAATATGAATCAGTCCCAGGCCTTGGAAGAGCTCAAAAGGGATTTTGAGAAGCAAGTAAGGGAAGTAGAGGAAAAACTGGGAAGAGAAATGAGAGTGATGCAATAAAATCATGAAAAACAAGTCAACAGCTTGCTAAAGGAGACCCAAAAAAATGCTGAAAAAATAACACCTTAAAAAATAGCCTAACCCAAATGGCAAAAGAGGTCCAAAAAGCCAATGAGGAGAAAAATGCCCTAAAAAGAAAAATTGGCCAAATGGAAAAGGAAGTCCAAAAGATTACTGAAGAAAATACTTCCTTAAAAATTACAGTAGAGCAATTGGAAGCTAGTGACTTTATGAGAAATCAAGAACTGTAAAACAAATCCAAAAGAATGAAAAATTAGAAAACAATGTGAATATCTCATTGGAAAAACAACTGACCTGGAAAATAGATCCAGGAGACAGAATTTAAAAATTATTGGAAAAATTTAAAAATTTAAAAAAGATAGTTGGACTATCTGAAAGCCATGATCAAAAAAGAGCCTAGACATCATCTTTCAAGAAATTATCAAGGAAAACTGCCCTGATATATTAGAACCAGAGGGCAAAATAGAAATTGAAAGAATCCACAGATCTCCTCCTGAAAGAGATCCCCAAAGGAAAACTCCTAGGAATATTATAGCCAAATTCCAGAGTTCCCAGGTCAAGGAGAAAATATTACAAGCTGCCAGAAGGAAACAATTCAAGTACCGTGGAAACACAATCAGGATAACACAAGATTTAGCAGCTTCTACACTAAAGGACCACAGGGCATAGAATATAATATTCTGAGGGCAAAGGAGATAGGATTACAACCAAGAATCACCTACCCAGCAAAACTGAGTATAATCCTTCAGGGGAAAAATGGTCATTCAGTGAAATAGAGGACTTTCAAGCATTCCTGATGAAAAGACCAGAGCTGAATAGAAAATTTGACTTTCAAATACAGGACTCAAGTGGAACATGAAGAGGTAAACAGGAAAGAGAAATCATAAGAGACTTATTAAGATTGAACTGTTTACATTCTGGCATGGAAAGATAATATTTAAAACTCATGAGAACTTTGTCAGTATTAGGGTAGTTGAAGGAAAAAAATTATATGTATGTATATATAGATAGATAGAAGGCACAGGGTGAGTTGAAGATCAAGGGGTCATATCTGGAGAATAAAATTAAGGGATGAGAGAGGATGATACTGGAGAAGAAGAAAGGGAGAGGTAGAATGGGGTAAATTATCTCAAAAAAAAAACAGAAAAGAAAAGTCTCTCACAGTGGGGGAAACAGGGAAGGTGAGAGGGAATGAGTGAATCTTATTCTCATAGGATTTGGCTTAAGGAGGGAATAACATACACATTCAATTGGTATGGAAATCTGTCTTACCCTACAGGAAATAGGAGAAGGGGAAGGAGCAGGGGGATGATAGAGAGGGCAGATTGGGAAAGAGGGTAATCAGAAGTAAATACTTCTGAGGAGGGACAGGGTCAAAAGAAAGAGTAGAATAAATGGGAGGGCAGGATAGGATTAAGGGAAATAGAGTTAGTTTTTCACAACATGTCTACTATGGAAGTGTTTTGCATAACTGCACATGTACAACCTATATTGAGTTGCTTGCCTTTTCAATGAGTGGGTGGGGAGGGAGGAGAGAAAATTTGAAACCTAAAGTTTTAAAAACATATGTGTTTTTAAAAATGTTTTCACATGCTACTGGGAAAAAAGAAATACAAGAAATGGGGTACAGAAGTCTATCCTGCCCTACAGTAAAATAGAAGGGGAAGGGGATAAGAGAAGGGGGGAGAGGGAAGAGAGGACAGACTAGGGGAAGGGATATTCAGAATGCATGGCATCTTGGGGTGGGGGAGGTGAGATGGGGAAAATTTGGAACTCAAAAACTTGTGGAAGTGAATGTCGAAAACTAAAAATAAATAAATTTATATTTTAAAAAAAATACAAATTAAGTAACATGTGAAACCTCTTCAAAAACTTTAAGCTTCTATAAAAATGTTAAATATCATTTTTGTCAAACAAAAAAAAAAGGAGGAAAGTAAAGAACCCAGGACAAATGCTGGGGAGCACCTATATTTGCTAGGAGGGAAATGGATGGTGATCCCACAACAGAAACTGAGAAGAAGCTTCTACTAGAGAAAAGTCAAAAAGAGAGTAAATAAGTGGTCTTGTGTAAACCAAAGGAAGAGAGATGAACAAATAGGAAGAGACATCTATGGTGTCAAAAGTTGTAGAAAGAAAGAATAGAATGAGGACTGAGAAAAGGTCACTGGATTTAATAATTAAGAGCTCATTGGCAACCTTGGCTGGAGCTGCTATAGCAAAACAGAAGTGTTGGAAACCAGCTTGTAAGAGGTTAAGAAATGAGTGGGAGGTGAGGAAAAGGGAGGAATAAGAATGGGGAATTCTTTGTAGGAGTTTTGATGTGAAAGGTACAAGATATAAGATAATACCTTCAAGGTATGTGAGGGTCAAGTGAAATTTTTTTAAGGGTGAGGAGACCTGGGCATGTCTGTAGGCAGTAGGGAAGCAGCCAGTGAGGAGAGATTGGAGATACTGCAAGGAGGGGAAAGGAAGAAGGGTCCCAGAAGAGAGGGGGGGGGAATTGGATTAAGGTCACAATTAGAAAGGTTAGTGTTGGTAAGGACAAGAGGCACCTTTTCTTTAGAGGCCAGAGGAAGGGAGAGAACAGGAAATTGGTATAATAAGCAAACTAAGTAGGCAATGAGAGCTCAGTTCTGTGAGCACGTGAATGTTTGCTGAAATTGATTCAGAACATGGTTAACAGAAGCCCCTATTCTCTACTTCCGTCTTAGCACAGTTGCTGTCTGCCTGTTTCCAGTTCACTTTTTTGGCTAGTTTTTGTGCTGGAACTGAGCACGGATACAAAACTTCTCAACAACACAAGCTCTCTTTCTTGCCTGGCTGCATTTGAGTAAGGAGGCAAGAACTTTTGTAAGCCTCCAGGTGGGGAAAGGAAGAGTTAATACCAGTGCCTAATCTCCTCACCCTGTGGCTTATAGAAGCCCGTGCCTACTCCCTCAAACAACCAGGTAAGAAAGATCCACATTCTCCCACCACCTCCACCCCCACCCCCTGCCCAATCTCCCCACCCCGGGAGTCTTTTGAATGAATGCTGCTTTTGGCTTAGCAACCAACTTCAGTGTCCTTTTCTTCACCACTCAGTATGCAAAAGAAATAGTCATAGAATGAATACCTGAGTATGCTCCAAAGCCCATGTGGAGTATTATATCAGTCCAAGCACACCCCACCAGCTCATAGGGGTTGGGCTTTCATTGACCATTGACTTATTACATGATGTAGAGGGGTTTTAAGACATGGAGTAGGAGACAAGAGAGAACTCATTGTGAGTTTTATCAGGAAAGTTGTAGGCAAAGTCCTCTATTGAGAAGGGGGCAAGGAGAGTGAGTGCTATAAGAAACTTGAAGTAGATAAGTTTTGGAATAATCATTTTGAGGAATACGATTAAAAAGTCAATCATGTTCAAAGTTAATCATGTTAAGCATGTTAACTCCTTGAGAGCAGAGACTATTTCATTTTCATCTTAGTATCCCCGGCAGACATTTTTAAATGGTTATTGATTTACTGATTGAATAATAGTCAAAGGTTCAGCATGGAGTAGCTAGGATCCAGTTAAGATTAGATGACATAAATTTGTAGCAAACCAAGTCAGCACAATTACATGGCTTTCTCTAGCAGCATTCGACAGCGCACAAATTAGAACACGATGTTAGATGGCAGGGTTGGTGTTTAAGTAGGCATGAATGATGGGTAGGATGAAGGCAAGAGATACAAGAGGGAGAGAATCATATCTAGATAAACGGATCAACCGTATGTTCAAGACAGTGAAGGAAGAAAAGCAAGGCCAGAGCAGGGCTGGTGAGGGAGAAGAGGGGGACAGAGGCCATGATGAAGATGAAGAATAGGGAAGTAAAGGGATGATTATATGACAGGATGTAATGATTAGGCAGGAATTTTCATTTTTGTGAATTTCAGTTCAATGTTCAATTTGTGAATCATGGAGGTAACACATTTATAGGTGACACTGAGATCTAAAATTCCTGTGGGTGGCTGAGCTGGAAGATGTAGGTTATGGGAGTGCAGGTGCTAAAAGGACACAGTTGAATATATTAAAATATGAGAGTAGAAGCTAAAGGAGTGGGGACTGGGAAGAAAAGAAGCCAGTTTATGATTTGGGGGTCACACAGAGGTAGAAAGAACTCCAGAAACCATCTAGTCCAATCCCCTCATTTTTCAGATGACAGAATTCAGGCTTAGAGATATTAAGTGACTTTCCAAGGTCACACAGTCAGTAAGTATTAGAGAAATACTTGGGGGAAATAATGGGGGAAGGAAAGAAAGGGAATAAGTATTTATTATATAGCACCTACTATGTGCCAGGCACTATGCTAACTGCTTTTACAAATATCGCCTCATATGATCCTCACAGCAACCCCAAGAGGTAGGTGCTATTATGATCTTCATTGTATAGTTGAGGAAGCTGAGGCAGACAGGTGAAATGACTTGGCCAAGGTCACACAGCTCGTGTCTAAGGCCAGATTTGAACTCTGTTCTTCCTGACTCCTGGCCCAGTGCTCTATCCATTGCACCACTAGCTACCTCAAACATAATTGTTGTTTTCATGTTTCTAAAGGGTTATCACATGAAAGAGAAAATAAAACTGTTCTACTTGGCCCCAAATGGTAAGTCTAAGAGAAATGAGTAGAACTAACATGGAAATAAGTTTTGTCTTGATTTAAGGAAAAACTTCCCTACAATATAGAGCTATCTAAAAGAAGCATAAGCTACTTCAGGAGTCCTAGAACCCCAATCCCCCTGCAAGGGTCGGCATTCATTGATACAAGTCAAGTCAGCAAGTGACTACTGTGTGTCAGGCAACATGCTGAGTGCTCACCATTCAAAAAGCCTTTCCTGATTCAAGTCAAGTCAATAAGCATTTACTAAGCACCAATTATATACCAGCCATTGTGCCAAGTGCTGGGGATACAAAGAAAGGCAAAGATAGTGCCGGCCCTCAAGGAACTCACAATCTAATGGGGAAACAACATGCAAACAGCTATGTTCAGACAAGATATATACATGATAAATTGGAGATGGTCTCAGCAAAAGCACTGAAATTAGAGATGATCACGAAAGGTTTTTCAGCAAGTAACTACACACTTATTTTGTATATAGCCTCTGTTGACTCATTTGGGAACATGTTGTATTCCTCCTCCCACCCTGGAGAGAATGTAAACTCCTGGAGGGCAGAGATGGTTTCACTTTTTGTTTCTGTATCCCCGGGGCCTAGCAGGTGCCTGGTTCATAATAGATCCCTAACAAATGCCTGGTAGCAGATCGATGGTGAGTTTTCCCTCCCTTAAAAATCTGCAAGCAGACACTGGATTCGTCAGGGTTGCTGTCTAAGGGGTTCCTGTCCAGGCACAAGTTGGACTAAATGCCCCCTCAGGTCTTTTTGACTCTGAAATTTGGTGACACCAATTCTGTAAATTCTAGGCATCAGTGAGAAAACTTTGCTGTATCCCATTGTCCCCCAAAACTATACCATGTAGACTGATACCTGGGTCTCAGTTGCCGTGATCTGTAAAATAAAAGGTGTTGAGTCGGTTGATCCCTAAGGCCTCTGCCAGTTGCATATCAATCAATTTAATCAATAACCATCTATTAATTTCCTCCCATGTATCAGGGGAAGCCTCCGACTAATGCTGCCTATTTCTAAGACTAGTGAAGTACTTGAGGAATTGGGGGAGGATTATCTTGCTTTTTTTCTAAATTCCATAAAAACCTGACTGAGCTCACAGTCTGGCTGTGAGGGGCCTGCTGGAAGAGCTAACTCTGGCGGCAGACTCTCCCCGTATGCTCCATGTCAGCGCCAGGTGCTAAAAGCCTAGACACAATGAGGTAAGTGTTTCTCCAGGCTTGGGCTTGTTTGAGAAATGCCAGAGCCCCCTTTCCCAAAAATGCCTTCTGTCCCAAGAGGGGCTTCGCCCCAGGCAGTCACGCCAGGGCCAAGCGCATGGAAGCCAGGGACATAAAAGTACTGATTACACTAAGCACACATCTGTGGCTCTCCACGCCCAGGTGGTCACTGCCAGAGCCCACAGGAAGGGAAAAGCGGTGAAGGTGATTCAGAGGTGGGGAGTGAAGGAAACAGTGCTGAGAGGCTGGAGTTAGGACAGGAGGCCAAACCTTCCCAACAGGTGGGAGCTCCCCTTCCCCACCACCGCAGGCCATTCCCTACATTCCTCCCCTCCTCTCTCTACTCAGAAAGCCCTTAGAGGCTATAGCTTTACTAAATCTAAGGATCTTGACACCTGACAGGCTCATATAAACATAATGGGGATAGTATAGCTATGGGTAGTGATGTGCTGGTAAATGTCTGACAACTGGCTCTCTAGGGGGGAAAAACGTACCCATCACATACTTTTAAGATTAATCTGCATTAGTAACATTTTCTCCATCACTTTCTTAAGTCTAGACAATCAACAAAACAATAAATCAAGCTTGATCTGTGGCATTTGCTGATTTCCAAAGTATAAATAATAAAAATTAATGATCACACTGAAAATGCAACTATCAACCCTCTCTGGAGCAGGTAGGAGCCGGTTCCAGCATGCCTCTGGGTGTGGAAATCAGGGGTCCTGGGTTCTAGTCCCCATTGGGATCCTAACTGGCCCCATGATCTTGGGCCAGTCACTTTAAGCCTTTCTGGTTGTCATTTCTTCACCTACAAAATGGTATCAACTTGGTCATCTCTGAGATCACTCTCAGCTCTAGCATTCTGTGTTCTTTTTTCCTTTTTGGAAAAGTGTCACACAGATGGTAAGTGTTATTGAGGCTGAATTTGAACTCAGATCCTCCTGACTCCTGGGCCAGTGCTCTATCCACTGCGCCACCTGGTTGCTCCTAGGTTCTGTGTTCTGAAGAAATATCCATCTCTAGCATTCCATGTGCTAAGGTCTCTTTTAGTTCTAACGTTCTATATTTTGGGTTCTATAATCTTGGTCTCAGCCCTAAATCATTCCCTACCCAGCTGGACTCTGCTGGACTTTCCTCATACTTTCTGGAATCTCATTGTTTTTCAAGATCACATCAGCTCTGAAACTCACACCTCACCCCTTCCTCCCTCTGACTGGAAAAGGTAGTAAGTGGACAATGATGAGCTCCCCCCACATCACCCATTTTAGGAGAATGCCCAAGGCAGCCATACCATCATTTCCCACCTGGCTGCCCCACTCCCTTCTATGTGTTGTCTCCGGCATTAGATTGTGAGCTCCTTGAGGACAGGGACTATCTCTGACCTATTTTTGGTATCCCTAATGCTTAGCCCAGTGCTTGGTGCATAGCAGCTGCTTAATAAATGTTTACTGATTAGCACATGGTTTATGTTCTAAAAGTCCCTCAATTCTGACATTCTAAAGGTCTATGATTATTAATAGGGTCACACCTTCTTGAGCTTATTGCCTCATTTGGGGGTACCCAGCACTACTTGAGTAGCAGTCAATGTATATTTTCTAAGCTGGTCCAATCTATTTGCATTTTTATGCACTATGTACATATTTCTGTAGCTCCATTAAAAATGGCAGTCAATATTCAAATAATCAAATGGATCTATTTATCACTTCAATTCAGGGGTTCCCTCCGGCAATGCAAATGACAACCCATCCGTGTCTGCCTATTCTGTGCCACTCTTATCCATGTCTTCCCTAAAGTTCATCGAAGGAGTCCATCCAGTGTGCTGCAGGTGGTGTTCCTTATTTTCTCCCAGCCCCTCAAGGGTACCGGTAAAGCGCACACACATCTGCCTATCCTGCCTTGCTCTCAGCATGTGATCAGCCCACCTTCTCTTTCTGCCACATAATTCCTTGATGACATCATTTACTGGAGTCCTTTGGAGTTCCTTATTGGTTATATATTGCAGCCTGCTTACCCTCATGGTGTGCCTTTCCAATGCCTGTGTGTTGCACTTATCTTTGGCTTTTCAGTAGCAGTGGTATTCCAGGTCTTGCTGCCATACAGTGACACTGGTTTAAAAAAAAAGTTTGGATTGAAAAGATGCCACAGTCTTGCAAAGCTTGAGGTCAAGTCAATAAAAGTGCTTTGAAATTTCCCAAAAGCACTCTGGCCCATTCTCCCCCTCCTTTTTAATTCTAAGCCCAGCTCATTGTCCATCTGTATATATCTGTATACATGTATGTCTCAGACAGACATACTGGTGGACAAGTTCTATTGGAAATCCTTTCATATACATGTTAAAATCCAGGCACTACCCATTCCTCATCCATTTGGTCTTTCCTGTATGCATGGATGGGCCAAATTTCTTTGCGTTCCAGAAGGTTCTTAAGTACCTGGGGGACGGATGCAATCAATATAACTTCTAAACAAGCAAGGGCATCTGGAGGCCCTCACCATTCCCAAAAATCCCTCCTTTACTTGGACTCTGTTTGATCTCCTCCATCAGAGCAGAAAGGACTTCAGGCAAAGGATAAAATAGGAAATCATAAGCCTGCCAAGGTCTTGAATGACCTCGATATCTGAATGGGAGACACTGCTGTAAAAAATGCCTCTAAGGTAGTGTTCTACTCTCCCTAGTCAAATGCATTTTCAATTAACAAAAAAGAAACACAACAGGGTCTTATATTCTCCACATCCTTTAGTCAATTGTGAGACGGCAAAGATGTGATCAATTGTTAAAAAGCTTTTGTGAAAGCTTACTTATATTTCTCCTAAATCCCTCATGAACAATGCCTTCAGTTCATGTAGAGATGACCCTCATGTAAATGGGAAGGTAGGTATATGGGGTAGTAGTACTAGTTGATGGTCTTTCTGTCTTTTTACCCCCATATTGAGATCGAAGATTTTTTTCAATGCCCCCACCTTTAGATAGCTTGTAAATGAGCTCCTCAATATCTTCAAAACGGTATCAAAACTAATGAAAATAATACTTAATACATTAGTTATTCTATATAAAATTTTAATATATATTAATTCACTTGGATCTCAAAACAATCCTGTGAAATGCATTCCACCTGTATTATTATCCTGTCTTGCAGATGAGGAACTGAGCACAGAGACTTCTGGTTTCCTCAGATTCACATGCACCTAGTAAGTATCAGAGCTGAGATCTGAACCCAGGTCTTTCCTGACTCCAGGTCCAACATGGCCACCTCTCGGCTTATTAACATCCTGCCTCTGTCTTTTACTAGCTCTGTGATCTTGGGCAAATGCCTTAACTTCTATGAAGATCAGACTCATCAATAAAATGATCAGGCTGGAGTAGATGGTCTTTAAAGTTCCTTCCAGCTCTCAGTCTGTGCTCTTATGAAATTCCCAAATAAGACAGTCCTGGACTCATTGGCAGGACCCAATGGACTCTTCTTTGAGTGAAATCCTCTTTAGGATGGCAAAGTCTTCAACCTCCAAGCAACACGAGAGACCTTCACAATCTCTTTCACCAGCCTACAGGGCCAAAAACCCAAGCTTCAAATGGGACCAGGTGTCAGGACTTCAAAGAGCTATTCCTTCCACTGTGAGCATACTGCAGGCAGGCTGGTCCCTGCCTCCACCAGTGGAGGAATGGGCTCGCTTCAAGAGTAAAGATAGCTCGTGTGTGCAGCTGACAAAGCACTTTCCTCAAAATAACCCTGCCAGGTAGGGAATGCAAATATTATTACCCCCATTTCACAGATGGGGAAACTGAGGCTCAGAAAGATCAAGTGACTTTCCCAAAGTCACATGGCTGTTGAGTGTCAGAGCCTTCTAATTCCAAGTCTAGTGTCCTTTCCACAACTGTACCCAAGCTTGGGAATTCTCAGCTGTTCAGGGGCAAGGGGAGACACGGTGCTTCAGAAACTCAGCTGCGCTAGGGGCCCATTCCTTGAATAGTCTGCAGGGTGATCTCTCTAGAATAAATATGTTGATTAATTTAAAAATAAAACCACTGTAAGGAGTCAGCATGCAACAGTAGAAAGCATACTATATTAAGAACAAAGATACCTGGTTTCAGGGGTATGCTGGTAAATGTTAAACAATCAGGTGTCTGAAAACATGACACTTTTAAATTTAATGTGCTTCACCAACATTTTCTCCATCACTTTTCTTAAATCTAGACAATCAACAGAACAATACATCAAGTCCTGATTCCTGGTCTTTGTGATTTCTGAGGTGCAGAGGTTCACCCTGAACATTTAACATTTGGCGGGCTCCAACACACCCTGTCCTGGTTTTGAATCCTGACTCTGCCACTTCATAGTGTGGAGGCCTTGGGCAAATCACTTCCCCTCTCATCTCATTTTCCACTTCCATCAAATGAGAGGAGGTTATACTAATGAGCCTTCCGGCTCTCAAATCCAATGAGATGTGTTCATGGGAGGGCCCCTTCTTCATGGTCTTTTCTGCCTTTGATGCTGCATCCCTTCTGCTCTAATGCCTTCCAATCTTCTCTCTGAGGACACAGAGCACTCTTCTTTTCATTGGAAGTTAATTCATATCCTCCCTCCAGGAGAAAAGGCTATGCTGATTGGTTGAGAATGGGGGAAAGTGGATGCCAAGCCTGAGACTATATTTCCATCTTCCTTGTGTATTATCTAATGGGATCGTTTCTCCAGTGTAATGGGGGAGGATAAACTGCTAGAAGGCACATATGGTGATGAATGGAACTGGCAACTAATGAATAAAGAAAAAGGGAAGAGCTGGAGAGAAGGCAGTGGTGGCAATCAGGGGGAAGAAGAGGATTTGCAAAAGGATGGCATTTAAAAATAGCCTGTGGTCCAGAACTTCAGCTCTGGATCTATAAAGATCTAGTCCAACCTTGGTGGCTTCTCACAAAAATCACTCTATGATTCATGTCCTCATCCAAGGTTTTCCCTAAGAACATATGAATTTTGCTAATGAATGGGTCTCTGTACCAAAAGGAAAAGGCCCCTTGGTTCCTATGCAAGCACTCTGGTTAACAATACATTCTGTACAAGGTAGGCTATCACCTGATGGAATATGCAAAAGCCTTGCTCCCAATACCACAAACAGTGAAAACACTTCTCTATCCAATTAGTCCCACCTAAGCTAGACTAGGACCTATAAAGTTCTCCAGACTGATAGCATTGCCTAGAGTTTAGCCCCCAATCCCAAGAAGAACATACTTCAGGCTGCTAGAGAGTCTACTTTCCCCCCAAGCCCAATAAAGACTCAACCCTTCTTCCCCTGACCGGCACAATTCACTTGTGCAGAGAACCAGTGAAAGGTGAGGTCTGGGTTTCCTCCTTCACATTGTGCTTCTGTCCCTTGCTACCACTCAACTCCTGTTTGATCCAGAAATCCCTTGGAGCGGGAAGGCTGAGATCTGGAATTTCTCTGCTTGGCCAGAAATTCGAGTCATCCCAGTGTGCTTCCACTGGAATCAGGAGGTCTGGTTCAGGAGTTCCTCTGTCACCTCTTCAGTGTCATACCACTGATGCTGACATGTTCCTGCAGCATCAAGTTTGGCCCAGGAATTCTACAATGGCTGGCCACCATCTTCTTATTTCCAATATCTGGCATAGTGCCCAGAACACAGTAGGTGCTTAATAAATGCTTGCTGATTTAATTTTCTAGAGCAGTCTCACAGAGGCACAGACTTTCCCTCTAGAGAACCATCTGAATCTCTGTATATAACCCTTGTCTTCTTTGCATTTCTCTTTATCTCTCCAGTTCTCTCTAGGTCTATGTGTCTGCCCCATTCTCTCTTTTAAAGGTCAAACTCAAGTGTATAGTCCTGGTATATGAAATGTCATGAATCAATCGATCCTCTCTAATGCGGTATTAATGGAACAAGGGAAATGCCTAGATATAACAATCCTCACAACAACCCTGGGAGGTAGATGCCCCCATTATCCCTATTTGACCGTTGAGAAAACTGAGGCAGAGGTTGTGACATGCCCAGGGTCAGCTAGTGAGTATCTAAGGAGGGAGTTTTGAACTCAGAACGTCCTGATTCCAGGCCCAGAGTTCTATCCACTGCACTTCCTTTTCAACAAAGCAATAACATCTTGTTAAGGAGTCACAAGAAGGAGCCTTCCCAGGCTTCTCCCGGATACTCTCCACACAAAAGATGAGAGTACTTGAGAGACTTCCCCTTGTTTGGTCTGATAGAACAAGTAAACTGGTAACCACAGCGTGGGTCTAGAAATTCCATGAGGTACTGTAGGATAGGGTAGCTAGATGGCGCCATAGTGCATAGAGTGCCAGGAAGTCAGGAAGATTCATCTTCCTGAGTTCAAATCTGACCTCAGACACTTACTATGTGACCCTGGCCAAGTCACTTAATTCTATTTGCCTCCGTTTCCTCATCTCTAAAATGAGCAGGAGAAGGAAATGGCAAAGCACTCCAGTATCTTTCCCAAGAAAACCCCAAATGGGGTCACAAAGAGTCCGACATGACTGAAATGATTAACAACAACATTGTAGGATATTCAATAGAGATAGACAGAGACAGAGAGAAATTCACCCCACCTCCCACCCTGCCTACCTGCTTCAGCTGGCACAGAACAATGGGCCAAAAGGGGCATTTTCCAGAGGGGCATTCAATTTCAGGCTTGTAATTGAACTGCAGCTATCACATAAATCTTTGAGACACATGGTAATGAAAGGGTCAGAGGGAAAGACCCTTCCTATGAGCTACTGGAATCTCCCTCACAGCCACCATTTGACCTCCATTTGACCCACGTGGAAGTAACCCTAAATTTGGAGTTAGAAAGCCTGGGTTCAAATCCCAACTCTGCCATTAACCAGCTGAATAACCTTAAGAAAGTCATTTGCCTTCTCTGGGCCACAATTTCCTGGAAAATGAAGGGGTTGGGCTCAGTCCCTTCCATCTCTACAGGCTTCAGTTCTAGTCAAATGCAAGACCCCACTTGTCCCTCTTGGCTGGGTTGTTTCAGTTCCCTTCCCCTTCCACCCAGAATTCTGTCTGGTATTTCATCCAGTTGCACATGAATTATGAACCCCTAAACAGTCATTCCCCGTCTGTGAAGGGAGAGGGGTCATTACCTGTACAAAACTGGCTGACTCGGTCCCCGGAGCAGCATTGGGGCTACTGAGCCGTGCTTTGCTCTCTAATCTATTATTGGCATTATAGAGTCACAGAATATGGTTTATTGAAGTCATAACCCTGGTAGAAACAGTCATTACCGCAGCTAATGGCAGACTTTGGAGGCCATGAGAGGTCCTCAGCTTTGCCTCTGATGATTAAGCAGCCATTGGCTAATGGGAATGGGCAGCCCTCACAGGGAGGCCACCATCACGGTCGGGACACAGACTCAGAGCCCACCTTCAGGAAGCTGTTCTCTTTTGCAGCCTGGGCCCCCATAAGAAGACAAGGCAAAGCCAGCTACAAAAATAGAATGTTTCCTGTTTTTATAGCTCCTTAAGGTTTATCAAGTATTTTGCTATTATCTTCCTTTTACAGTAAACAAGACAACACAAAATAAAATGAGGCTCAGAAATCAAATATGACCATCCACTGTTACAGAGCTAGAAATGTTAAGGCCAAGATTCAAACCCAAGTCTCCTAATTGCCAACCCAGTGCTCCTATTATACTAAGGCAAGGAGTCTTACTTTTTTTTTGCGCCATAGGAACCTTTAGTGGTCTGGTGAAGCCTACAGGCCCCTTCTCAGAATCATACTTTTAAATGCATAAAGTAAAATAGGTAGGATCACAAAGAAAACCAATTATGACAAAATAAAGATGCAGTTTTTTCCCATCCAAGTTTCCCATCCAAAAGGAAAATATCCCTTCTGTATGCTGCACCTTAGGCTCAGGAAATGCCAGCTGACCAGAAACCCCCCTGTCGACCCTTATGTGTAATAAATAAGAATAAATATAATAATAAAACATAATCTGTCCACATCAATCTGTCTTGCCCTCAAGAAAACATACGACTCCTGTATTCCAAGTCTTATATAGTGACATTTCTTCGTTTGTTTTACCTCCCAAGTAACATGACCCCAACCAAGTACGCCATGTCCAACATGGCGTACCCACATCAAAGAAGGTGCTGTGCTCTATGTGCAAAACAGAATTGCAGTAGCTCGAAAGAAACATGAGATGCACAAACTTAGAGATGTCTCCACTCCAAAAGTTCATATGGACTGTTCACACCTGACTTGTGGTAGAACCTTCCAGCCTCCTACTGGTCTGATCAGCCACAGTCAGACACACTAGACCTTGACCCCAACACAGTGACGTCATTTTGGTCCGCTTTGAGAACAGAAGACAGCAACCAACCCACTAAGTGTCCGAGATTCAAAATCAGGACTCCTGCATTCAAATCCAACACTCTTTCCACTAGACCAGGATGAGCTACCATGGGATCCCTGTGCCCTTCTACCTCTCCTTTGCTGTGCCTTTCTCTGCCCTCCCAGAGCTCTCACCTCCTGGAGCTTCTTCCTCCCTCAGCCCCCTCACTTCAGGTTCCCAGAGTCCTAATACTGCCCAGATCTGCCACAGCCCCTCCCCCATTACAGTGCCTCACCCCAGATTCTATCCCCCAGACCACTGGATGGTGACCTACATCATTACCCCCTTCCCCTAAGGTGCAGAGAGTAGATAATGACTGAATGTGTCACCCATTTGAAGGCATTTGCATTTTAACAGGTGCCCCAGAGAAATAACACTCAAATTTGTGCTGAATTTCAGATATGGCCAGCAGAGGAGTAGAGAAATCTCCTTAAACAATAGCAAGTTCCTACTGGGCTCACCTATGGCTCCAGCACTCATGCCGAACCCTGCCACTGGGTTTTCTGCTACTCACTCTCCTTCATTTGGTGTCACACAGCATGTGGTCCCCCATTCTCAAAACCACCAGAAATTGCTGAGACATATCAGGTCAGAGAAGCAGAGACTTACTGAATGTCTGAGCTAGAAGAGGCCCTCAGAAATAGTCCAACCAAAACATTTGATAGAAGAAAAAACTGAGGCACAGAGCAGTTAAGTCACTTGCCCAAGGACACAGGACGCTGTTGGCATCGGCAGAATGGAAACCCAAGTCTCCTGACTCTCAGTCCAAGGCTCTTTCCAAGGCACAAAGGCTGATTCATGAACAGAGAGCTAAGCTCCTCAAAGGAGCCATGGGCTTTCCTTGCCAAACCCACCCACCCCCAGTCTCTATGCCCATGCAGTCATCATTAACATCATCAATAATAATTACAGTTCACATTTCCAGAGTGATTTACAATTCACAATCACTTTTCTCACCACAGCTCTGGGAGGTAAGGAGTGAAAGGATCCTGTATAAGACCTTCAAAGTAAGTGCTCCATAAGTATTTGTGAAATGAACTGATAAAAGCCAATCAACAAACCTGGTCCAGTGAAAAGAGCACTGGGAGAGAAGTCCAGAGTCCAGGATTCAAGTCTCAGCTCTGCCATGGATTCAGCTATGTGACTTTGGGCAAGTCACTTTCTACACCTGGGCCTTTTTTTCCTTCTCTATAAAATGAGGGAATGGACTAGATGGTCTTTAAGGGAGCCCCCTCTTTCAGTTTTTAACAGTACGTATTTGAAGGTCTCTCCTAGATCTGACAGTCTGTGTTCTAAGATCTCTTCCAGCTCTGACATTCTGTGTTCTAAGGTCTCATTCTATGTTCTAAGATTCACTCTTTGTTCTAAGGTCACTTCCAACTCTGACATTCCTCATTCTAAGGTCCCTCCCAGCTCTGAAACTCTGTGTTACAAGGTCCTTTCTAGCTCTGATGTTTTGTATATACCTACATACGTATGTGTGTGTGTGTGTGTGTGTGTGTACACACACATATGCACATACATATATACACACATCCATACATGTGTGTATGCATGTTGTCTCTCCTTCAATTCAATGTAAATTCCTGAAGGGCAGAGATTGTTTCACTTTTGTCTTTTAATTCCCAATGCCTCACACAGGGCCTGGCACCTAGTAAGGTTTAAGTTAGTAAATGCTTGTAGACTGATTGGTTCTCTGGTCTAAGGTTCCTTCTAGCTCTAGCCTGCTATGCTCTGAGGCCCCTTCAAGAATGGCTCTGACACTGTATGATTCCACTTATCACACTGTATTGTAGTTATCTGTATCTGTATAACCTCCTACTAGACCATATGCTCCCTGAGGACATGGTGGTAGCATGTCTTATTTTATTTTTGCATCCCTCTTAGCATTTGCCGGTGTTTCCTGAAGTGCTACTTTATCAACACCATCTTGAAGATGAGGAAACTGAGGCAGAAGGCAAGAAGTGACCTGCACAAGGTCAAGCTAGGAAATGTGGAGATCAGAACTTGAAAACAGATCTTTGGACTCCTAGTGCAGGGTTCTTTCTGTTGTTACACTCTGCCTCTAACCAAAAGTCTGGGCAGGATGGGAGCCTGGGATGTTGGGTGTGAGATTTAAATAAAGAACTCCCTACCAGAGGCTTCCTGGAAGTCGGCTGGCTTGCAAGAGGCTTCCCTGTGGGAGGCAACATAACTTCTAGAACGATTTGTTCCCTCTCAAGCTCCCACCTCTTCCCAAGCCCTAAAATCAGAGACTCCTTTCAACCCTGGCCTGGGGCTGGGGTGGGCTGGAGGAAGGAGGCTTAGTCTATTCTCAGCACGCAGCCACAGCCAGGCCTAGTTGGCCACACTCAACCCCATGCCGGGCTCCTCTGGCAGCCACCCAGGACCCCCAGGTGGCCTTCCGCTGGTGCATATATTAGCATACATTATTTAATCAAAAATAAACCCACACAGCCAGGTCCTGCCAGGACGGGAGAAGGGAAAGGGCTCATGGAATTCCCACAGAAGCAGAAACTGAGAGATTTCCCCTGGCCCTGGGCTACAGACAGACAGACAGACAGATTTGGGGGACCTAGTAATTCAGACAGTTGGCAAGGACCCAGGGTGTCCTTATATACCCCCATGTGCCCTGTCTCTAAGTAGGTCTGTACAATTCTGTCAGCCCTTGCTCTAAAATTATCTCCCCCACCTGCTGGATCAGACCTGAAATTCCATCAGAAATCTATTCCTTTGGCTGAAGGACCATGGGATGGAGCACCCTGGCTCTAAAATCAGGGGGCCTAGGTTCAAACCTCACCTCTGACACTTAGGCAAGTAGGCTTTGGTTTCCTCACCAAGGAAGGGGTTGGACTAGATGCCTTTGAGGTTCCTTTTCTAGAAGCAGTTGGTGGCACAGTTATATAGAGTCAGGAAGACCTGAATGCAAAGCTAGCCTCAGACACCTACTAGCTGTGTGACTCTGGGCAAGTCACTTAACCTCTGTTTGCCTGTTTCCCCAACTGTGAAATGGGGACAATAATAACACCTACCTCCCAGAGTTCTTGTGAGGATTAAATGAGATAATGGTTGTAAATGGCTCTTAGCACAGTGCCTGGCACGTAAGGGATGCTATAGAAATGCTTATTCCCTTCCCCTTCCAACTCCAAGGGGCCTCAGAACATGGAACCTAGAATGTAGAACCCTGTGGTGGAAAGGGCCTGAGGGATCTTCAAGTCTAACCGCTCCTTTCACAGATGAGCATAACGAAGCCCAGAGAGGCGGTCACCCAATCAAGCAAGATTTGGCACCCAGGTCTCCCGACTCCCAAGCTTGGCTCTTTCCATTGTACTAGGCAGTTCAGATAGGTATTCATTCCTTCCTTCCACAGACTGTAAATAATACATAATCTGTGAAGGGCCCTATGGCCTAAGAAGGGTCATGGCAAAGTAGAAAGAGCACTGGTCTTGTGGTGAGAACACCCGGATCTGAGTCCCATCTCTGCCACTTGCTAGCTGTGTGGCCTTAGGAAAGTTACTTAACCTTTCTCTGGGCCTCAGTTTCCTAATCTGTACAATGGGGATAATATGCTGCCACTGCCTACTTAATGGAATTGTTACGAGGAAAGTGTTTTTTGTCAACCTAGAGACATGTGGGGTGTTATGATGATGATGATGTTGGCCTTCCCTTGTGGAATTCTTCATCTAGGAGGGGAAGTAAAACTCACATATAAATACCTGCCATACAAGGCAGAGAATAAAAGGGCAACAGGAATATGGAAACTCAGAAGAAAGTCTGTCCCTTCTGCCTAAGATACAGGAAAGCTTCATGGAGGAAGTGGCACTTGAGCAGAGCCTTAAACGATGAGTAAGAATTGGTTAGAAAGAACCAAAGGGAAAGGCATAAAAGACAGAAGACAAACAGGATGAGGTGGGCAAAGTAGGCTTGTGGCCTGAGGAGATGGCTGTGGCCTAGAGCCGGTGAAGAAACTAGAGACAAAAACATTTAGTGGAGACATGGCATCTACTTCAACCACCTCCTTTGATAGATGAGGAAACTGAGGCCCAAATAGGGTAAGTAATTTGGCCAAAGTCACACAGGGAGTAAGTAATGGAGCCAGGACTTGAACTCAGAGCCCTTAACTCCAAGTCCAGGAAGCTTTCCATCCATTTTATTATGGATGGTTCTTCTTGGCCCTGAGGGAAGAACTGGAAGCCATAGTGTAGGATTGGGCGGGTGAGGAGAGGTAAGGGGGACAGGGAGACAGAGGATGTGGACACCAAATAGGAAAGAGGGGAAAATGTTCCACAAAGATGAAGCCAGGGGCACAGGCTCTACTTCCTCCCTAGCCCTGATCAGGGCAGTCGGTGAAACAATCAAGTTAGCGTGAGCCCAAACCTTGTTCTCAAAACCCTTTTCCCTCTGTCCTGGGTTCTCAGAGTCACATGGATTTCAGGGGAAATGTAATCCAGGTGTGTTAGATTCCTTTCTCCTGAGCTCATTCACATCTGCTGTCTCATTCTTGACTGGGGGGGGAGCTCGAGGAGATGGCCACCTAATTGGTCTCCTGCCTCATGTCTCCACTCTCTCCAATCCAGCCTCCACACAGCTGCCAGAGTGATTTTCCTAAAGTACAAGTCTGACCACGTCATTCCCCTCACGATAAATTCTAAGGGCTCCCTCCAGGATCACATATAAACTCCTCAGTTTGGCATTAAAAGCCCTTCCCAAGATGGCCCCAACATACCTTTCCCCCCCTGTCACACAGTATTTCTCTTCCTCAGTTCATGGTCCAGCCCAAGCAGCCTTCCACCTCTGTGCCCTTGCCTCGGTTGTCCCCCATGACTGGTATCCACTCATTCTCACCTTTGTCTCTTAGAATCCCTGGTTTCTTTTCAAACTCAGCTCAGGCTCCCCCTTCTTCTACACAAAATCACTCCTGATCCCCTCAGCTGCTAGTGCTTCTCCCCTCAAAATTACCTTGGTTTTATTTTGTATCTCTTGGACGTATACCTTTATATACCCATGTTGTCTCTCCTGATGTGGTCAATATAAGCTCCCTGAGGGCAGAGACTGTTTCACTCTTCACTTTGGTCTGTGTATCCCCGGCACCTAAGATGGTACCTGGCACATTTGATGTTGTTCAGTTTCCCTTGTGTCCAACTCTTTGTGATCCCATTTGGGGTTTACTTGGCAAAGATACTGGAATGGTTTGCCATTTCCTTCTCCAGCTCATTTTATAGATGAGAAAACTGAGGCAAACAGAGTTAAGTGATTTGCCCAGGGTCACAGATAGTAAGTGTCTGAGGTCAGATTTGAACTCAGGAAGACGAGTCTTCCTGATTCCAGGCCTAGTGCTCTATCTACTGCATGTCCTAGATGACCCTGCCTATCACATAGCAGTCTTTTAATAAAGGCTTGTTGATTGATTGATGAAGAGGCAGCTTGGTGTCATGGAAAGAACACCAAGTTGTACTTGGATTTTACAAGATAACAGACTCTTAGTTTGAAAGGATGTCATACTTCCATTCTAAACTGACCTGAACCAGATCTCCTCCCCAACCCCACAAGATACCTGAAACATGCCCATCCAAGTTCTGTTGGAAGATCTCCAGGGAGGGGGAACTCATTATCACCACGTCTCTTGATAAAGGTGAAAGAGGAGAGTGTAAAAGCTGACTTGAAGCTTAACATAAAAAAACTAAGATCTTGGCAACTGGTCCCAACACTTCCTGGCAAGTATAGAGAGAAGAAATGAAAGCAATGTCAGATTTTACATTCTCAGGCTCAAAGATCACTGCAGATGGCAACTGCAGCCATGAAATTAAAAGACACTTGCTCCTTCGAAGAAAAGCTATGGCAAATCTGGACAGCATATTAAAAAGCAGAGACATCACCTTGCCAACAAAGCTCCATGTAGTCAAAGCTATGGTTTTTTCCAGTAGCAATGTATGGCTGTGAGAGTTGAACTATAAGGAAAGCTAAGTGCTGCAGAGTCCATGCCTTCAAATTGTGGTGCTAGAGAAGACTTTTGAGAGTCCCTTGAACAGCAAGGGGGTCAAATCAGACAATACTTAAACTAAGTCAAGCTATTCACTAGAAGGTCAAATACTAAAGCCAAAGCTTAAAAACTTTGGTCATATAATGAGAAGACAGACTCATTGGAGAAGACCCTGATGTTAGGAAAGACTGAAGGCAAAAGAAGAGGACAGCAGAGGATGAGATGGATAGATAGTGTCATGGAAACAGCAAACACGAACTTGGACAGATTTTGAGAGATAGTAGAGGATAAAAGGGCCTGGAGTGCTGTGGTATATGGGGTCATGAAGAGTCGGACATGACTGAACAACAACTATGAATCAACAGCTAGTGTTCTTTATTCTGTATGATGAACTAATCAAAGTCTCTCCAACCTGGAGGCCATGCATGATGACATGGCCAGAGAACCCAGAGTTACTGATACATCATGATAAGACATCACTGTCAACTTTTGAATTCTAGATACTGGGTTTTGGTTAATGCAGCCTAAAAACATCTCTGCTTAAAAAAAAAAAAGCTGCCATATCATTCTCTTGACATGTATTGAAACTGGTCCACTTAAGAACCCTAGATCTAATTCACACAAAGTTTTGTCTAACCCTCCTCCACCATCCTGTATCTGTCAGAAAACCCGAGTTTGAATTTAGGTTCCGACTCACTAGATGGGACTTTGGGGAAGTGAGTCCTCCTCTTACAGCCTCAGTTTCCTCATTTGCAAATTAGAGATGACATACTTGTACTCATAGCGTTCTTATAAGGAAAGTGCTTTGCAATCTGTAAATTGCTTTTAAATGTCAGATTTTATCATCATCATCATCATAACTATCATCATTATTAGTGTTACAGCTTGCTCAAGCTCAAGGAGGATTTGAAACAGCTCAGGGAGAGATAATCTCACCCCTTGAATCTGAGTTTCTGTTTCCTCTTGGCCATACGCTGTTGGAAACAGCGTCGTCAATATTATGTACACAGAAACCATCTGCAGCATCTAATAGCAAAAAGGTTATTGCAATTTGTGACATAAGGTGTTTACTGAATTTGGATTAATTACATTTGTGCCCAAACAAATCCTGCTATTTTGAGAGGGGGAGGGGGAGGAGGAGGAACAAATCTCTCCAAGTCAGTTTCTTTGGAGAGTAAGTCTGGGCTGGTCAAGCATCCAAGCTTCTGAGATCAAGATTTCTCACTTAGTGCCTGAGTAATGGGTCAGCAGGAGATGGGGCTGAGCTGCTGGAAGAGAAGGCATAGAAAGTGCTGGATTTGAGGTCAGAGGACTTAGTTCAAATAAAAGCTCTGCCCCCCCTTACTAGCCCTGGGGTTTTAAGCAAGTGCCTTCTAAGCATGGAAAGGATTTTTAAAGCCATCTAGTGACTAGATACTCATCCAAACTTCTCATTTTGTAGATGAAAAACCATAGATCCAGAGAGTTAACTGACTGATTCGCCAAAGTCATATAGGTAATCTGACAAAAGTAGGAGTTTAATCCAGGTCTTCTGACTCCAATTCCAATATTATTTTTCCCTATAGCTCCACTTCTTCTTTCTGGGCCTCTTGTTTCTTCACCTCTAAAATGAGAGAGTTGCTTTATGATCTCTAAGATTCCTATCAGCTCTAAGTCCTAAAATGCTAAAATCCTTTAGAGTCAGAGTAACAGAGTCAGAGAGAAAAACAAAGCCAGAGAAAGGGAAAAAAAGAGAAACAGAGACAGTGAAGGGGAAAGCAACAAGGGACCAAGAAAGACAGACAGCAAGAGAAAGCTGAAAAGAGAGCAGAAATATAGTGAATGAGAGGGGGATACAGTAACAGTGAGAGATACAGAGACGAGTGAGAAACAAGAGGTGAGAAAAATGGAGCAAATGTGCCAGTAATAGAGATGAGAGAGAGAGAGAGAGAGAGAGAGAGAGAGAGAGAGAGAGAGAGAGAGAGAGAGAGAGAGAGAGAGAGAACATGAAGAAAGGGAAGAGGAAGAGGAAGGGGAAGGCAAGGAGGGAGAGGAGGGAGAGGAGGAGGGAAGGAAGGAAGAGAGAGAGAGACAGTGAAACAGTGAGAATTAAATTCAATAAACACTTGTTAAGCACCAAATATATACCAGACACTGTTCTAAGTACTAAGGATACAAAAACAAAAATAAAACACTCTCTGTCCTCAAAAACTTTATCTTCTACTAGATGAAAAGGTTGTACATAGTGATAATTAAATACAAAGCCTTCTGAGGGAAAGCGAGGCAGAAAAATAGAGATGTAAAAGACAGAGAGAATTGATGATGGGGGCAGGGATCAGGAAAAGCCTGGAAGGAATAGGCAGTGGTGCCCTAACTATGTCTGAAAGGTAAGCTAGATAATCCAAGAGGTAAAGGTGAAGAGGGGAAAATGGGGGGGGGAAAAAGTGACAGAAAAAGGCAGTGAAAAAGGAGACTGACAAAAACATAAGGAGAGAAAAAAAAACAGAAACAGAGACAAACAGAGAAAGAGACTTCAAATTGAGTGAGTGAAAGACAGCGAGGAAAGTAGAGACAGACTTAAAGTAAGCGGAAGACCGAAAGGAAGAGACAGACAGTTAAGTGAGAAATCAAGACAAAGACATAAGAGAATAATAGAGAAAGGTAAAGGAAGACCTTTCCTAGCTTTCTGTACCTTTCAGATATCTATCATATTCTCTTTTGTGCTGTTGTTATTCACTTTTGTCTTATTTTTTTTTCTACTGGATTGTAAGTTCTGTATGGTGAGAAGCTTCTTTGTACCTCTCTCAGTGCTACTATAGTACATCAAACATAGTAGACACTTAAGTGTTTGTTGAATGAATTAATGAAAGACAAAAACAGAAAGAGAGACAAGACAAAGAAAGACAAGAAGAGATAGATAAGAAGCAAGAACAATAAAGGGGGGGGAAATATGGGGAGAACCATGAATAAGGGCAGAATAGAGGCAGAGACACAGAGACAAAGAAAAAGCAAATGGAGATTTTGGCTGTCATGCACCATACCCTACCCCCCACTCTCTGGTGTTTAGCCAAAAGTCCCCAAGGGACAAAGGGCTTACATTTTGGGTAGGAAGGCAACAGACACTTGATCACATACACACACACACACACACACACACACACACACACACACACACACACACATACTTTTCCCTTCCCTGCTTCCAGTAGACCAAGTTAGCTGAAAAATCCCTGATCTCTGTACCCAAAATTCAATTCCCTTGAAAATTAAAGGAAAGTCTCCAGCTTTAGCAGGGCTGGCGGGTAACTCAGGGAGCTGCCCCAGCTTAGTCAGGGGAGAATTCACTTGTACATGCCCAAAGGATGCTGCCAGGTAATTACCAGGGAATAGCAGTTAATTACCAGCTCTTTCGAAGGGGAAAACATTGTTTTTGGCAGGGAGACCACCATTTTTTTATGCATCTATCTGGTGCCAACAATCCAGCATGTCTCCTAAGGAATCCAAGTTCAAAAACTGAATTCATCCCCTCTCATTATGGGACATCTCTCATCATCCTTCCACCAGGTGCCAGCATCTTTTGCCTTTGCACAGTGACAGCCTTCTGGAAAGCACAAGGTTGGTTTAGATGGTCTCTAGGGTCCTTTCCAGCTCTAACCCTTCCACTGAAGTCAATTCAAGTCAAGTGTCTGTTAAATGTGTGTTCAGTGCTGAGGATACAAGGACAACCTCTATGCCAAGGCCCTTCCCCAGGCCTGTTCTGAGATCACATCAGATTCTGCACTCCTAGTAATTACAATGATGACCTCATTTGAGATGTCCAACAGGCTTACTGAGTTTGCAGAAGGCATAGCAGCATCCCCATATTAGAGCCAGGAAACCTGAGGCAGCTGAAAGGCAAATGTCTTACCTGAGACCTTAGGAAGAATCAGGGCAAAGGGGGACATCCAGGTACCATCTCAGATCTTCTGGTCTTCACATTAGCCTACACACTCCCTGAAGGCATGGGCTGTTCCATTTCTGTCCTCTCATCCCCAACATTTAGCACAGTATCCGGTGCAAGGTAGGTACTTAACAAATGCTTATTAACTGATCCCAACTCTCCTCTGTCCAAGCAGGAAGAAAGGAAGCATTCCATAAATTATACTAGTTCCTAGAATTTCTGTAGTTCCTACCTTCCTATCATTATAGTTTATAAAGTGTTTTCCTGACCATAGACTTTTGAGGTAGCTAATGACAGATGACATGTGAGGCTGGTAACAACAGTTAATATTTTCACAGTGCTTTGAAATTCACTGATATTGTTTGAATACAGATTGAAGCATGCTGGTTTTTTTCACTTTCTTCCTTTCATTCTTTTTCTTTTATTCAAGTCTTCTTGTACAAAATTACTAATATGGAAACGCTTTACATAATTGCACATGTATAATCTATATCTGATTGCTTACCCTCTCAGAAAGGGGGAAAGGAAGGAGAGAGGGGTAGAATTTGGAACTCAAAACTTTAAAAAATGTTTTAAAATTGTTTTAACATGTAATGGGGGAATAAATTATATTTATATTTAAAAAGAAATTTACAAAATATTTTACCTATATTTTTTACATTTGAGCCTCATAGGTAATTAATGATGATGACGATAATAATAATAATGAAGGTTAACATTTATATAGAACTTTAGCATTCACAAAGTATTCCAAATACATCATCTTATTTGAGCCTTACAACCAACTGTACAGTTGGTGTTATTATTATCCCCATTTTACAGATAAGGAAACTGAAATTCAGAGGGTCAGACAGCTAATAGGAATCAGAGGCAGAATTCAAAACCAGGTCTTCCTATCTCCAGGTCCAGCACATTTTGCACTAACATCATGCTTCAGATGAGAAAGCTGAGGCCCAGAAAGATTCAGCGCCTATATGACCATGAGCTCTGTTAACACCAAGTCTGGCAATTTTCCTACTATACTACTCTGCCTGTTGTGGATTACTGTCCCCATTTGACAGATTAGGAAACTGAGGTATAAGGGGCCAAAATGACTTGGTCACACTTACACAGTAAGGGGCAGAGCTTGGCCTTGAATCCAGGTCCAATTCCATGTATAGTGCTCCATGATATCTAGGAAGAATAACAGGTTTGGTGATTCAGCAGGTGTCAAGAGTATCTACCAACTTTTGGTCTACAGAAGACAATCAATTTATCAATTTTAAAAGCATTTACTAAGCACTTCTGATATGCCAGGGGCTGTTCTAAGTGCTGGGGATATAAAGAAAGGTAACAGCAGTCCCTGCCCTCAAGAGGCTCACATTCTAAGGAAGGAGATAGTCAGTCGATACAAGATAGACCCCACAGTCAAGCAGAAGGTTATCTCAGAAGGGAAGGCACTAGCAACTAGTGGGACCAGGAAAGACCTCTTGCAGAAGATAGGTTTTAATCCAAGCCCTGACTGGGTCATGTTCAAGTTGGGAAATTTCTAACATGGTAAGGAGATAGGGAAAAGTCCAAAGAATTAGGCATAGTCTGGGCTCTGGGAGCAATAATCTGAACAGGAAAAAAACCTTTCCTAGTTCAGAGGTTTTCATAGGACTTAGAGGTGGAAGGCACCTTAGGGATCATCTTATCCAACCTCCTCAACTTACAGATGTGGAAACTGAGGCTCACTTCTCCTCTGCTCCTCTCTACTCAGCCTACTCACCTAGAGTAATGACAAAGAGCAGTGCCCAGGAGTCAGGAGACCTGGGTTAAAGTCTGTTTGCTCCTGAGTAAGTGACTTCTTCTCTCTGGGCTTCCTCTCTAATGACAGTTCATGCCTCCATAGCACTTTATGGTTTACCAAGCACTTTCCAGACAAAAATCCAGAAAGGAGGGCAAACATTGCTACCCCCATTTTACAGATGAGAAAACTGTGGCCCTGAGATTTGGGGCTGGAATTGATCTGAAAAACCAACCCACTTAGTTTTACAGAGGAAGTCTAGAAAGATGAAATGACTTGCCCGAGCAAGGTATATGTGGTAAAGCCAGACTTCAAACCGAGGTCTTCTGACTCCAAATCCAGGTCTCTTTCTACCACCCTGGATGGGCTTGGGGTTGGCAGTATTACGGAGCAGTTACCCTTGCAGGGTTTACCTGGCATTCCCCCACAGCTCTGCCCAGTATGGCCAAGAGCATTAGACTCAGAGTCAAGAAGACCAGAGTTTGACTACTACCTCAGACACTCAGTGGCTGGGCCACCCTGAAATACCTGAGCCTCTGTGAGTCTCAGTCTCTTCATCTGTTATATGGGGATAATAAGATAACCCACCAAACAGGTTTGTTATGAGGATCAAATGAGGTAAACTGATTTTCAAACTTTATAGTACTATATAAATAGATGTGGTTTTTCTCTTCTTTTTTTTTAGTAGTAATTTTTTTCAATAAAACATCTACCTTATTTACCCCCTTTAGATCTCACACGCACACTGAAAAAGAAAGAAAAACAAAACCTTTGTAATAAATATACACAATCAACCAAATCAAATTCCTGCAATGTCCATGTTCAAATATATATCACATATTAGTAGAAATATTATATATGTGTGTATATATATGTTCTATATGACATATGGAAATGTTTAATTGTATAAACATGTGTCTATGTATATGTGCGCACATGTTATGTTGTATGTACGTGTGTGTACATACATGCTTCAGTCTGCACCTTTAGTTCATCACGTCTCTGTCAAGAAGTGGGTAGCATGTTACATCACGGGTCCTCCGGAGTTCTGGTTGGTCACTGAATTGATGAGAGATCTTAAGAATTTTAAAGGTATTTGTCTTTACCATGCTGTTGTTATTATGTAAATAGTTCTCCTGATTCTGATCACTTCCCCCTGCATCAGCTCACACAAGTCTTCCTATGCTTCTCCAAAAGCCCCCTTCGTCATTTCTACAGCACAATAAAATTGCGTCCCATTCCTAAAGTATGACAGGAAGCTCTTTTCCTGAGAGGACAGAGAGCTGGTCTTGAAGGCAGGAGGACCTGGATTCCAGTCTTTCTTCTAACACATACGGGCTGTGTGACTGAGCCAGTCACTCCCTCCTCAGTGGTCTAGACAGCCCTCTAAGACTCAAAGTTGCAGAGAAGGTAGTTTCTTTACCTCAGTTTCCTATATCCACGAAATCCTAGGTCTAGTTCCCATCCCTGTCCCTGTTATTCCTCCCCCCACCCTAAACAGAGTGCTGAGGAGGCTGTATATAATTTTCCTCCTTGATAGCAGGCATGGCCCTACAGCCTCGGAGAAGTAATGAACTGGTGCTAGGTAGGGCTATTAAGATAGGAGTTTGCCAGTCTCTCAGGCTGACCACTAAACTGACCTACTCCCTGTAGGTCATGGTTCTGGCAAGCTGTTAATGCCTCTTCTCACACCGCCTGGCCTCCACACAGTGACAGATGACTCTCTTCCCTGGGAAAATATGTGTTAAGGTTAACTGCACATCTCCTAGTGCCAGCTTCAGTGTGGTTAGGGGAAAACAATTAACCCATTTAAGAGCAAATATTTGGAAGATGAAATTACTGCTGGGGAAGCCAGGCAGCTCTTCCATCCCATAAACCAAGCATGGTTCAATAGTGTCCACACAGACTCACCATTTAGGCTGTGGAATGGAAAAGATTTTGTTAATGATATTGGCATTTCATGTTATTGGAATAATTCATGTTTGCTCCTGCTGAGAGAACTTTCCAGGAGGACAAAGATTCCTGTATCTTGGTTAATATATACATATATTTACATATCATATGTGTGTATGTGTGTGTGTGCATTAATAGAGAGAAACAGAGAGAGAAAAATGGAGAGACAAAGAGAGATTGAATAGAGTCTGGCCCTATGATTTCATTAGTATAGAGAACAGTTAGGGGAGGAAATGTAGGCTGGCACCTTCTCTGCAACTTATAGTCTCAGAGAACACCAAGTAGTTAAGTGACTTACCCAGGGTCACATAACAGGTATTTGTTAGAATTGAGATTTGAACCCAGGACTTCCTGGATTCAAGGCTGGTTCTCTATTCAATATGCTACACACACTTACCCTCTCCCTCCAACTTAACTTGCTGCCCCTGCCCCCCCACACACACACATACACACACATACACTCATACACACAGATTGATATAAATAGGTTGACCAGATAAAGAAATGACCTTCTCTGCAACTTTTAGTCTTAGAGGGCTGTATAGGCCACTGAGAAGGGAGTGACTGGCTCTGTCCCACTGTCACCCGCAACCAGATTGTACACCGAACGGAGAGGCGTGAAATAACTTATGACATGGGCCAGGCGGAGTAGCATTACTGACTCAGTTTATTCATCTAAGGGCACAGAATATGTAGGGAAGATCTAGCCTAACTTCAAAGAGTCCTCCCTGAGAGTTACTCCCCAGAACATCTGCTGAGGATGTGACAGTCATGAATTTCCTCCTTATCAGGGTTCCTAGCTTGGGCTGTAGATTCCAAGGTTTTCCCAGGCGCCTTGGGGCCACCTGCATAGAGGAGTGAATATGTAAATCTAAGGTTCAAAGAGAGAGAAGGAATGTCTCAGAGACCTCTTACTTAGGAAGGAATTGGGGAGCCATACCACTTAATCAGTGAGCCCTTTTGGGTAAAAGCCTGGGCAGAGGTCAAACTCTGCCTTGGATCTTAAACCCTTATCAGACTCTTAAGATCGGCCCTCAACATCCCACAGCCCGTATGTGTCAGAAGAAAGATTCAAATCCAGGTCCTCCTGGCTCCAGGTTTTGACCTGGTTTTCCTGGTCTAGAATCAGCATAGGAAACTCCCCTTATGGAAATTCCCTCCATACTCCCTTAAAACATATAGCCTACTGGTCTTCAGCTTACCCTTTCAGACAGCTACTTGTACCCTTGAGAAGTTAAGTGACTTGCCCAAGTTCACACAGCTAGCATGTAAGAGAGATGACAACTGAACTCAAACTTTCTTGGTTCTATTCTATCATGTTGTTTTCTTACAAATGTATGTGTATATATGTATATACATTTATTTATTTAATCCCACATATATACACATATATGTATATGTGTGTATATATATATATATATATACATATTTCTTTAATCCCACATGCATACATACATATATGTATATATTTATATATACACATTTCTTTAATCCCACATGTACACACATACATACATATATGCTGCCTCATACAGCTCAACAGAGGAATAAATGATTTTTAAGTAATACTGGCACGATTCTTTTTTTTTGTTTTTTGCTTTTTGGTGAGGCAATCGGAGTTAAGTGACTTGCCCAGGGTTACACAGCTAGTAAGTGTCAAGTGTCTGACGCTGGATTTGAACTCAGGTCCTCCTGACTCCAGGAGTGCTCAACAGAGCATATACTTCCTTCTCCTTCACAAACTCTGATGCAGTCGATCATTTGTTCCCAAGATTCCTACTTAAGCAACTACCTCTTCCCGGTTGGCTAGAAGGAGGTCCAGAGCAGCAGTTCTCCTTCCTCCATATTTTGAAGGATGAAATTATCATTAAAACAAGTCATAATTTTATCAGCTGTTCTGCTTTTGGCATAGAGAGAGCTCCAGAAGATACACACATAGCTTAAGGTCCCTGTCACTACAATAGAAGCCAAGCCAACAAGCATTTATTTAGCACCTATTGTGTGTAAGGTGCCTACTAAGTGCTGAGGAGTCAAAGACAAATGAAAATAAATAGTTCTTGCTCTCAAGGTGCTTACTTTCTACTGAGGGAATACATGTAAACTCATTAGTAGAAACACGACAGGAAAGCTAGGACAATCTTAGACTCATTAAAGGAGACATAATGTCCAGGAATAAGAAAGTGACAATCCACTGAACTCTGCCCTCGTTAGACCAATCTGGTGAATTGCGACAGTCCAATAACATGCCTCTGGGCTGGGTGTCTAATCTGCTTCCTGGACTCCTTAGTAATTCCTCCTTCTGTTTGGACGATCTGTAGTAGAGTCAGCCCCATGACGATATTATTTCTCCTTCAACCTGCATTGGTCCTTCACCAAATGCTCTCCAGGGTTTTTCCCCTCTCTAGTTCTAAGTGTAGAAAATGTTTGTCAGGTCTCAGAAGACTTTCTATAATGTCCTAGATATCTAGATAAAGACATGCATTCTGGGAGAACCCCAAAATTCTTTGTTATTTATGTCAGATCAACAAATGGTTACCTTTGTGCCCAGAAGCATGGAGCCATCCGCCACTACCACTCATCTCTTCTTCCTCTGACCAGCGCCAGAGGATTTTTTTCCCAGTGGCACCTGTAGATATATATTATTATTCCTAGGAACACAAGAAACTGCTTCCTCCTGAAACTGTCAAGTTCTCTCCTCTGTGGGAAGATACCCTCTACCTAGGCAACTAGGTGCTTCAGTGGAGAGAGAGCTACACTTGGAGTCAGGAAACTCTGAGTTCAAATCCTGACTCAGAATATTCCTAGCAGTGTAACCCTGGGCAAGTCACTTAACTTCTGTCTGTCACAGTTTCCTTAACTGTCTAATGGGAATAATAATAACACTAACCCCTGCAGGATTGTTGTGAGGATCAAATGAGATAATATTTGTAAAGTGCTTAGTACAGTGCCTGGTACATAGTAGGCATTTAATAAATGCTTATTCCCTTCCCCTCCCCACTATTATTTAGCTCTGAATGTTGTGTTCTTTTTACTTCCCTCCTTTCTCTGCTCCACATTCACCCTGCAGCCTCCTAATCCTAAGAATTCCCCTTTGCCTTTTCATATCCCTTTTCTTCTATGTTTCCTCCTTGAAGTATTTTTTTCCCCATTTCTTCAAGGAACATTTCATTCTCCCTCAAAACCTAGAGAGACAAATTCTGCCCGCCTTTTTTTCCTTCTTCCTCTAGAACTGAGACCAATTTGCATTTGATGTTTATGTGTTATTTAGTACTAACTGAAACACAAACATTTTTCCCTCTTTACAGATCACTGCAAAATTCTCCTTGCCTTCTTCTTTGCTTGTTTGAAGCCAGATTCTCTGTCCTCTCTGTTCTCTGGGCTAACCCTTGTGGTTAGCTGTCGAGGCAAATTGCCTGCTTGCCACACCTTTTTGCAGCTTTGCAGGTTTTCTCAAGGCGATGTCCAGAGTGAGCCCTAACTTATTTAGGTCAGGTTTCCCACTTTTTCTTTCACAAGCCAATACAATGGGTTCAGCTGCTTTTAATTAGCAGTTAGACATACCTACTGAGCCCTAAGGCAGACAGAAATAAACAGAAGCTGATCCATAAATAGAATTCTGAGTTTCTGATTAGACCTACCTAGCTCTATCTTCTCCTGGCTCAGATCTCCACAACTGACCCTACACTTCTCCACTCTTCGGAGCTTGTCTCCTCCTTTTCTCAGTATAAACCATAAGTGCAGTCAGAGTGGCTTCATTGCTGCCCCATCACCTCCATGCCTGCAACTGAGCTGATCCTCCTTCTGGAAAGCCCTCCTCTTCATCCCATTTTTCTTCTCCAAATCAGTTGAGTTGCACCTCCTCTAGGAAACCTTCTCTGATTACCCTAGCCCACACTAGTCTCTGACTCACCTGAGTGTGTGCAGGATGTGAAGTTAGTGCCACACAACTCTAGTACCACAGATGGAAACGTTACACATATATAAGTCTCCTTTCTGTTCTTTGGCTATTGAAATCCAGTGTTTCACCGCATAATCGTCACAAATTTTATGCCAAATTTTTTGCAAAAAAGTGGGATGCAACCATTGTGTGAAGCTTTTTTAAGAATTGTTCCAGTATTACTTAAAAATCATTTATTGCCAAACTGTATCACTGGCAGAGGAACTGTACAGTTTACCAGCCCAGGAAGATACTAGTCTTACCATATCCGTGACTTACTCACGGCAGCTTCGCCTATCCTCCTCAGCCCTTGCACCTACGACTCTTCATCGGGTTGAGTGACAATACCGTTAGTACTGCATCACTCTAAACCAACCAGCTTTTGGAAATATATACAGACAATGCATGTACACTGCGAATTCTAGGCTTGCAGCTCGCAATGCACAGGAGATAAATGCATATCCATATGTCACGGGTGAATACATTGCTGCTCTGTTTACCTTTTAAGTTTCGTAATGAACAGAATCATACCATGCAACAATTATGTGATGAAAGGTAATAAACCAATTTTTGGACTGAAAAACAGGGTGCAATGATTACGTGGTGGCAATGATTATGTGGTGAAATATGATGCAATTCTTGATATTTGTTAAGATTATAATAAAAAAGAAGAAAAGTAAGAAATACTTGGTTTTCAAGAAAAGAAAGAGCACTGACTGGAGTGGGAGGCTCTCTATTCAAAACCCACATCTGATGCTTACTACTTGTGTATGACCTTGGATGTGTGACTGGGTCTCAGTTTCCTCAACTGTAAAACAAAGGGAGTCTTCTATCTCTGCATCTATGGCCCTATAAACATAGATCCTATGATCCTGTTATACTATGTATAGACAGAGAGTTAAGTCTCATGCTCCTAAGCTTTGGCTCCTGAGTCCTCCACAGTAAACTCATTTCAAGTGAGAGCCATTCCCTCAGTAGCCCACCCAGTGCCTCACTACAGACTATCTCCCTCCTACTCCCATCCTCCTTGGGTTCTAGAGCTGCCCATCTTACACATCACTCCTTGAGAATCATAGGTTTTTAAGAGGCAACTTGATAGCATGGAAAGAGCATTATATCTGAGGTGGTAAATCCTTGACCACCCTGACACTTCCTAGCATGAATGCCGGTGAATCATTGCCCCTTTCTGAGCATCAGTTTCCTCATTTATAAAATAGGGACAATAATAAATATATCACATTCCTCACACAGTTGTTTTAAAGAAAATACTCCATAAACCTTAAATTTCCATAGAAATTTGAGCTGTTATTGTTATTTTAAAATCATTCACAACCTAGCCCCAACCTGCCTTTCCAGCCTCATTATAAGTCCTTCCCACTCTCTATGGTTCAAACCGGCCTTCTTAAGGAGCATTTATTTACCAGAATTCATCAAGCACCTACTATGTGCCAGGCACTGTGCTAGGTACCGAAGATGCAAAGACAATAAATGAAGCAATTTCTATTCTCAAAAACACATGACTGCATTGGTTGTCTCTGTGCCTAGAATGTTCTCCCTCCTGATTTCTACCTCACAGAGTCTCTGACTTCCTTCAAGGAGCATCTTAACCATGAAATAATAACAATACCAACAACTAATTTACATTAGCTCTTACTATGTGCCAGGCTTTGTGCTAAGTGCTTTACAATTATTATCTCATTTGACCCTTAAGACACCCCTGAAAGGGAAGTGCTATCTACCCAGATGCTAGTGCCCTCCTCCCTGAAAGGTTAGTGTCTCTTCTCTAATGCTATCAACTCAAGTCCTCCTCCCAGGTATGTTGCTTCTATTGTTAGCCAGCAGCAACCAGAGCCCCACTTCCACTTAACCAATTAACCTTAATTACCTTTTACAAAAGGATATTTGCTTCTCTGCCACCACCTTGCAGGCACATCCTCCCCATTATCCCCTCAGTCTCTGAGCAAAGCCAGCTCAGACTCAACTGAGTGTCACCATAGCATCGGTCCTACACGAAGCTCACATGCAAAGATGATGGCTCATCTCAGCCACTCCTCAATCCGCAGGACATCGATGTTGGGCTGGCTGAAAACCCATATGAGAACTACTGGATCTTGGGTGGTTTGTTCTCTTGACCTTTCAAAAACCACAAGATTGTAGCTTCCAGATTAATCTCTTTCACCTAAAACAAAAGAACAAATGTTGAGACCAAGAACTAAGGTCTGTTTTCATGGGCCACTCGGTAACTGGAAAGGGCCCACCATCATCCTGGAAGGAGCCAGCTGATATCAAGTCAAACCAGCCATAGCTGGGAAAAAGGTCAGAGAGTGCTCTTTGAATGTACCCTCAGCCAGTCAAAGAGGCTGCTGCGTGCTGTGCGTTTCATAGAAGAGAACCATTTACAGAATGTCTATCCGTGCTCCAAAGTCTTTCCAAGGTACTTGCATTATATATTATCATGGCTACCAAAAACAGGTAGCCCAGCCTTTTCCACGCTGGGAAATGCATCAGGGACATTGAGCATTCTCACAGGGATTTTTGTTGTTCAGTTGTTTCAGTCGTGTCTGCCTCTTCATGACCCCATTTTGGGGTTTTCTTGGCAAAGATACTAGAGTGGTTTGCCATTTCCTTCTTCAGCTCATTTGACAGATGAGGAAACTGAGGCAGAGTTAAGTGACTTGCCCAGGGTCACACAGCTAGTAAGTGTCTGAGGCCAGATTTGAACTCAGGAAGATGAGTCTTCCTGACTCCAGGCCTGGCACTCTATCCACTGAACCACCTCGCTGTCCTTGTGCCACCTAACTGCAAAGTAGGAAACTGAGGCCCAGAGAGGGAAATGACTTACCCAAAATCACACAACTGGGAAGTAACAGAACTGGTTTTAAGAAACAAAGTGTTTGGATAGTAAAAATTTCGCGGACTGGGAAAAATTAACCACCGCCGCTCAGTGGGAAACCACCATACTACATGGCATTGCATCCCTAAAGCTTTGCCCTCTGGCTTATTTGGGCCCATCCATTAGTAAACCACAAGTCAATTAAAATCACAGAAGCATAGAATCCCTACATTAGAGAGAACCTCAGAGGAACAGCCCCCACCAAATGCAGCAGTGTCCTGATCTGCAGACTCCCTGACAGTCAGCTTGAATAACCTCCAGTTACAGGGAGTTACAAAGCAATGTCCTAACTCCAACTTATCCAGCTGTGTTTACACGACAGAATAAAATGCTGATGCCTAGAACGAGTCATGGAAATTTAAGCAAATCCCCTTCCCAGTCTGTCCTGTTTCCTCATCTGCAAAATGAGTTATTGGGTTAAATGATCCATATGGTCCCTTCCAACTTTAACACTCTATTTGTTTTGGTTCCTTCTGACCCTAACACTGTTATTCTGTGTTCTAAGGTCCCTTCCATCTCTAATATTCTATATTCTTTGTTCTAAGATCTCTTTGAGTTCTAACATTTATATTCTGTGTTCCAAGGCCCATCTAGCTCAAATATCAATTTTTCTTTTTCAGATGTTTTAACCATCTCTGTTCTAAGGTCACTGAGCTCTAACAGCAATGTTCTGTGTTCTAGGGTTCTGCCTACTCTAACATTCTGTGTTCTATGCTTTAATATTCTATGGCCCTATAATAAGTTTTCTAGTTGCTAAAGTGCAATATGGGGGCAGCTAGATGGTGCAGTGGATAGAGCACTGGCCTTGGAGTCAAGAGGACCTGAGTTCAAATCCGGTCTCAGACCAGACACTGGACACTTACTAGCTGTGTGACCCTGGGCAAGTCACTTAACCCCAATTGCCTGGCAAAAATAAATAGTGCAATGTGATGGTTTTGATCACTTGAGATTCTTTCCTCTTTCAAATAAGCCAACATTGTGTCTCTGGAATCAAGGTTCAGTCATTTGTAAACAGACAGAGCAGCCCTTCACATTGCCCCACAATAGTAAGTGCTTAATAAATGCTTATTGACTGACTGACTGTTTAACGCACCAGAAGCTACTGAGTATTTAGGTCTTTATATAGAAGGCAGCTTCTTAGCCTATGAAGAGCATCTCCGACGATGCACCACCATACCATTGGAAAACAAACTGCAATTATGCAGTGGAAATTTTTGCTGGGTCTTTTTACATAAACAAGTTCATTTGTTCATTCAAAAAATCCCAAGCACATCAAAGGCACTGTTATATTAAAAGGAAGAAACAGAAAATTTGGCTTGGCCCCCTGCCAGCTCTCCACCTACAGAGTTGTCAAGCTGTTAGATCAACATGAGGGAGTGCCGGGTGTTTGTGCTGAAGGAATCACTGAAGCCAAAGGTGTAACTTCTTGGACGCAACATCCAGGCGTGTTGAGCCGATGGACCCAGATTACTGGAAACAAAATGACCAGTGTTTGCTGGGAAGTCAGAGCCAAACTGGGGACTCTGATGGAGATGTCAGCGTGCATGCTCACGCCCGCCCTGGCTGAGAAGCCTCCCTTCCTGCAGACAGATAACTGCTCTTAACAAGTAGGAACATCTGGATGCTTCTGTTCACTACTGAACTCATATCCCAGAAGAACTGCCCCTTCCAAGACCCAGATGTTAGATCCTCCCCAAACACAGATGGTTTGTGAGCATTTAGAAAAGAACGTGGGGATCACACTTTAAGGGAGGCAGTGACAAACAGTAGGAGGGCAACCAGATTGGTGAAAGGTCTGGATATCACGGCACATAAGGAACTGTTGAGGGAGCTGAGCAAGAGGGACCTTAGAGAGATCCCAACCTTTAGACCTATCGCTGGATGGGATCTCAGGAATCACCAGGTCCAAGCCCTACCCAAATCATGAATCCCGTGTGCAACACCCAACCTCTAAACAAAGGTCTCCAGTGACAGAGAACTCACTACCTCCTGAGGCAACCCATTTCATTGGAAGATCTCTCTAACTATTAAGAATTTACTCCTTATATTGAACTCAGACTGACCTCCCTATGACTGTCCTCCAATTGATCTTCATTTTCCTTTTAGAGTCAAGCAAAGCAGGTTTCATTTCTCTTCCACAAATATCTTTCAGTAAATTCAAGGTAATTTTCATGGTCTCCTTACAGTCTCCCTTCTTTAGACTAAAAAACAATCCATCCACCCACACATATGTTGTTAATGCCTTCCCCTCTGAGATTACCTTTCATCTACTCTGTATATATCTTGTGTGTTCAGTTCAGTTGTTTTTCAGTCATGTCCAACTCTTCATGACCCCATTTGGGGTTTTCTTGGCAAAAGTATTAGAGTGGTTTGCCATTTCCTTCTCCAGATCATTTTACAGACAAAGAATTGAGGCAGACAGGGTTAAGTGACTTGCCCAGGGTCACACAGCTAGTAAATGTCTGAGGCTAGATTTGAACTCATGAAGATGAATCTTCCTGACTCCTGGCCCATCACGCTATCCAGTGTACCACCAAGCAACCTCTTGTGTTGAATACATAGTTGTTTAGATGTAGTCTCCCCCATTAGTCTGTGAGCTCCTTGAGGGTAGATATAGCTGGGTTTGGGGGCGGGGTGGCCTTTCTGTATCTTGTATGTAACTTTCTTTACTCAGGATATATTTTGTTTGTTCATAGTTGTTTATGTACTATCTCCCCCATTATGCCAAGCTCCTTGAGAGAAGAGACTGTTTTTTCCCTCCCTTTGAATCCTCAGCACTTAGCAAAGTGCCTGGAACATAAATGCTTATTGACTAACTGACTGACTGGCTTCCTTTCTCCAGGGCTTAGCACAGTGCCTGGTATACAATAGGCACTTAATAATTGCATGTTGGCTGATCCATTATATAGCATGAGCTCCAGTCTTTCTCACCCTTTGACCTTATAGATTGAGGGGCTAAATGGGGCTGGAGCCAGTGAAGGGCATCTCATCCTTAGACTCTTAGAGAGCCTGAGATCAGAAAAGCAGAGAAAGTTTCAAACACCTTGGGCACCCTTTTCTCTAGCCTTTGGATATCTGAAGACAATTGCCATTTGCTTGCCTGTGTCCCCAACCCCAATATCCTTTTCTTCAAGCTAAGCATCTAATCAAGCTGATCACTTTCCTACAGCACAACCGTGAGTTACCTGCCATCTTGGTCATCTTTTTCTAGCTCTGCTCCAGCTTATCAATGAGGTTCAGCATAGCTTAACATCATCATAGATCTACAGCTTGAAGGGACTTTAAAATTCATCTAGCCTAACCCCCCCATTTTACAGATAAGGAAACTGAGGCCCAGAGGAGTAAAGTGTCCAAGGTCCCACAGGCATTAAGTTGCATAGCTAAGACCCAAACCCAACTTCTCTGATTCCACACCCAGCACTCTTAGAAGGTGACCCCTAGGATGGGTACATTCAGATAGTATTCAGAGAACGTGTCAGAGTAATAAGTTGCTCCTCTGATCTCTCTGTGTGATCCTCAAAGGGGTGTCCTAATGCAATCTTCTGAACAAGAAGCACAAACTCTCCTGTCTCTATTGTGATTTATGCTTTTTGAAGTGTTTTCATTTCTCATTTCATATCTCATATCTCATCCCTAATAAGATCTCCACCATCACCCCCCATAACATCTGAGAGCTCTTAAAACTGCCCCTGATAGCTCTCAATTTAAATTTCCGGAGCTGGCCTCAGTGGGCAGGCAGTGATGGATAGTGGAAATATTTGGAATGAGAAGGCCTGGGCTTCAGCCCTGTCTCTGCCACCTATTTATTAGCTGTGTGACCTTGGGAAAGACAGTTAACTTTGAGGAGTCTCTGCTTCCCTACCTATCAAATGGAAATGGAAAGAAAAAAACCCATCACTGGGTTGATGTAAGAATCAAGTGAAATAAAGGCTGTGAAGGGAATCTTTCGGCACAGTGCAAAAAGAGTATTGGCTCTGGAGTCAGAAGACCTGGGTTCAAATCCCACTTCTGACCCTTATAACCTTTGTGATCCCTGTACCTCAGTTTCCTCTTCTGAACAATGAAGAGGTTGGACTAGGTGGCCTCTAGGGTCCTTCTCTGTCCTAAATCTATGGTTCTCTTTCTATTCTAAGTCTATGATTCAGCACAATGCCTGGTATATGGTAAACACTTAATAAATGTTACTGACTGGCTTCCTGTCTCCAGAGCTTACTTAGTACAGTGCCTGGTATATTTTTGTTGTTGTTCAGTCCTTTCCAATCATGTCCAACTCTTTGTGACCTTATTTAGGGTTTTCTTGGCAAAGATACTGGAGTGGTTTGCCATTTCCTTCTCCAGCTCATTTTACAGATGAGGAAACTGAGGCAAACAGGATGAAGTGACTTGCCCAGGGTCACACAGCTAGTAAGTGTCTGAGGCCAGATTTGAACTCAGGAAGATGAGCCTTCCTGACTCCAGGCCTGGTGCTCTATCCTCTGTGCACCTAGCTGCCCATTCTGGTGTGTAGTAAGCACTTAAGAAATGCTTGTGAAAATATGTTTAACATGATTGCACATGTACAACTTATATCAGATTGCTTGCCATCTTGGGAAAAGGGGAAGGGAAGAAGGGAGGGAGAAAAATTTGGAACTCAAAAATATTAAAAAAAAATGAACATTGAAAACTATTTTTACATGTAATCAGAAAAAAATAAAATATTATTTATATGAAAAAAGAAATGTTGGTTGACAGATTCTTTATATTGCATGGGCTCATTTTTCTTACCTTTTTATCCAAGGGACTTATCATTATTGTTAAATATTTTTTCTAGGATTTAGAGTTGTAAAGACCTCAAAGATTATCTTTTCAACCTTTCAATTTTTAGAAGAGCCTCAGAGAAGCTGAGTCTTGGTCAAGATCACAGAACTAATAACTAGTATGGTCTAAATTCAAACCTAGGGTGTCTGACTCAAAATCCCATGATCTTTCCATGGCACTGGTAGCCAACTGCTACCAGACCTCCATTAGCAGGCCCATCCAGGACAGAGATCAGGCTCAGACCTCAGTCACCCCTTCCTCCTGGTCTTTTCTCTGGTCTCTTCTCCCCCTGCCAGCCCAGACAATCTCAGTCTCCCCCTGTCAAGGAGGGTGGTTAGGAACTGATAGACTTCTTCTAGGCTGGAGGAGCTGGTGCACCCGAGACAGCTCCAGGGACCAAGGCAGCAGCATCAATGTGGAGCATAAGTGCCTGCTGACCAAGGAAGAAGGCAGCCCTCTCAGAGATAACATCACGTTTCTGCTTCCTCTCTGCCTGCACAGGCCCGAAGATGTATTTACTGTAATTACATCTCATAATTTGCAGCCTTATTCAGCTCTAATGAGCAAGCCAGCCAATCCTTCAGCTGTTCGCTGAAGAACGAGGTTGGCTGTGTCATCTCTCTGAGGGCTCTGGCTGCAGAGGAGGGTTTAGACAGAACTGGCCCACAATCTGCTTTCAGACAATACCCCGGACAGAGCCAGAAAATGCTCTTCTGATATGAGAACTCTGGCTCCCACAGACCTTCTGCACCCCAAAAGAGGCAATTTATATGATTTCTCCAGGAGCAGGGTTGGCCAAATGGAAAGCATCCACCCAAAGGGCTGGTCAAAACCAAGTAGAATGGGCAATGTGTCATGGGACAAGCACTGAACTAGGAGTCAGTAGACCTGTGTCCAAATTCCATCTTTTTCACTACCTCTCTGGAGAACCCTGGGCAGCTCACCCCCTCTTGGAAGCTCAGCATTATGGTACAATGGAAATAGGTCTGAACTTAGAGCCATGGGTACAGAGTTCATATCACAGCTTTGTCACTCTTATGTGAACTATGGCCAGTCATTAACTTCTGTGGGTCTGACCTTCTTCATCTGTAAAATAAAGAAGTTGACCTAGATAGCCTCTGTCCCTTCAGCTCTAAATCTATGATCCTATAAATCCTGTGGGGCAGCTAGGTGGTATAGTGGATACAGTGCGAGGCCTGGAGTCAGGAAACATCATCTTTCTGAGTTCAAATCTGACTTCAGATACTTTCTAGCTGCGTGACCCTGGGCAAGTCACTTAACCCCATTTACTTCAGTTTCCTTCAACCAACATTTCTTTTTTTATATAAATAATATTTCATTTTTTTTCTGATTACATGTAAAGATAGTTTTCAACATTCATTTTTTTTTATATTTTTGAGTTCCAAATTTTTCTCCCTCCCTTCTTCCCTTCCCCCTTTCCCAAGATGGCAAGCAATCTGATATAAGTTGTACATGTGCAATCATGTTAAACATATTTTCACAAGCATTTCTTAATGGAAGGAAATGGCAAACCATTCCAGTATCTTCGTCAAGAAAACCCCAAACAGGGTCATGAAGAGTCAGACATGACCGAAAAACAACTAAACAACATAAATCCTGTAAATCAAGGAAAATAATGTTTATGCTACCAACCTTGAAGGGTTGTTGAAAAGAGAAAATAAGAAGTCACTCTAAAGTACTAGGCAATAGTAATTCGTATTTCTAGAACATTTTAAGGTTTACAAAATATTTTCACAAGCCTGTGAAGCAGGTAGCACAAGAATTATTATCCCATTATACAGATGAGGAAACAGATCTAGGGAGTTAAAATGACTAGTTGGCAACTACATACAAAGTAGTAGTAGTAGAAGTAATAATAATACTAGTAGTGGCAGTAGTAGTCATTGTAGTCGTAGTTGTGGTAGTGGTAGTTGTGGTGGTGGTGGTGGTAGTAGTAGTAGTAGCAGCAGTAGCAGTAGTTGTAGTAGTTATAGTAGTAGTAGAGTAGTAATTATAATGATGATGATGATGATGATAATGATAGCTAGCATTTACATAGTGCTTTAAGGTTTGCAAAACACTTTACATATTTCATCTCATTTAATAGTAATAAAAATAATGAAAGGTAAAGAAACTGATAAATGTCACTATAAATAATAGGTATCAAAGACAGGATTCTAATCTAGGCCTCCAGTCTACAAATCCAGCTCTCTTACATCACCCTCCCCTTGCCCTCCCCAACCTTACTCCCACAGCCACCTACACTATAAATGCCAGCAATTTACTTCAGCAGACAAAGCTCTCCCAGAAAGAGAGAAAAAATGATGACTGAGAAGAAGCTAAGGGGTCAACCAGGGTGAGTAATGTGAGGCTCTATTAAAACTAGGCCTTCTCCCTCCCCAGCAATCCCTTGGATCTCAAAGCAGATAATCTGAGAACACAGAAGAGATGTCCCCAAACTGGGAATAAATATACAGAACTTGTTACCTTAGGAGGTATCATGTTGGGATGAACAGTGGAATAGACTAGAAATATAAGTTTGAGAAGGATTCAGATAAATTCCTGAAGTTATAAAGCAAGAACTGCATAGGAGAGCACCCTGAACTTTTGAGCTTGACAGTGAAGCCATTGGTACTCCCGAGTCAGAACTCTGAGTCAGATAGGCCATGGAATTGTACTAGTGGCCTAGGGAATGCACTAGGATGATCAAATCCAAACACCTCTACCAGGCATTCAAGGCCAGCTAGGTGGCTCTGTGGATAGCATGCCAGGCCTACAGTCAAGAAGATGCATCCTTCTGGCTTCAAATCCAGCTTCAGACATTTACTAGCTGTGTGACAAGTCACTTAACCCTGTTTGCCTCAGTTTCCTTATCTGTAAAATGAGATGGGGAAGGAAAGGGCAAACCACTCCTATATGTTTGCCAAGGAAATCCCAAATGGGGTCATGAAGAGTCAGACATGACTGAAACAGTTCAACAACAACCTGTGATGTCCTCAAGTCTGCAGTTTGAGAATTTGGAGGAAAGGAAAAAGATGGTTCCTTTCTATTCTGTGGTTTGGGGTGGGGGATGGTCACCTTTTATCACCCAACATCCACCTACTGCATGTTTACTTATGGCACTGGCATCTTGAGCAGCTCTTGTGACTTGCCAAGAGGGGAATTCCTTCTTTCCCTTCTTCCCTTTCCTCTTCTCCACTTTTCTCTCAGACAACTCATCCTGGAACCTCCATCCCAAGTTTTTCCTAACCTAGTGTCCATGGTTCTAGGGGTCTAAAGCTGAAAGGGGACTACATGTGTTTAATTAAAGGAGAACAGAGCTCCTGCTATTGGTGTCCAGCCCTGCCCCCTCAAGGAGACTGGTAGGGGGTACTGGTAGGAGAAGGTCAATGAGAACTGCACCTTATTGGGATCATAGCAGATTTCCTGAATATGACCTAGAAACTAATCAATTCTACTCAACTCTATGGCAATGCCCAAGTCAACCACAAGAGAACCCTACCACTGGGGAAGCAGGGGAAAAGATTTCCTTATCTTCAAATCTCCTCCCCACCAAAAGCTGGAATGAAAGTGACCAGAATGGGGGACATGAGGGGAAAAGGAAGGCCAGGAGGAAAGGGAAGAACAAGACCAATCCCAGCAGTAGCTGTTCTGTAGGGCACGTTTGATCTTTAGCTCCAAGTTTGGAAATGCTCAACTTCAGTTCCTGGGGTGACCTCCAATAAAAATAAGAATGATGGTGGTGGTGGGGGTGGGGGTGGTGATAGTGATGGTGGTAATGGTGGTGATAATGATGATGGTGATGATGATGATGGTGATGATGATGGTGATGATGGTGATGATGATAGTGATAATGATGGTGATGATGATGGTGAGGATGGTGATGATGATAGTGATAATGATGGTGATGATGATGGTGAGGATGATGATGATGATGGTGATGATGGTGATGATGATGATGATGGTGATGATGATGGTGATGATGACAATGATAGTGATAATGATGATGATGATGATGATGATAGTGATGATGATGGTGATGATGATGGTGATGATGATGATGATGGTGATGATGATAGTGATAATCATGGTGATGATGGTGATGATGATAATAATAATTTATTTGTGCAATCATTTGTTCATGGAAATGCGGGAGTTCATGATGGCAATTCAAGACCAGCTCATTGCTCTAGAAACTACAAAAAGGTTATGCTTAAGGCACTCAGACAGTGATTAATGCTGATCATCCAAGAAAAGAAACCATACAAGGTGTCACTGCAGTCTTTAAAATTTTAACATAAATACCTAGCAAGACATTGTCTATACATGCACTGCTTGAAGCAAGCCAAGAAAACTACAAAACAATGCTGACTGGGTCCACACCAAATTTATGTTACATAATCTCAACTGGGTCCCCAATGTAGCAAAGGTAATCCTTTTTATACCTCCCTTATGAAGGCAGCCAAGATCTGAGTTCAAATGTGACCTCAGACACTTAGTAGCTATGTGACCCTGGGCAAGTTACTTAACCCTGTTTGTCTTAATCTACTGGAGAAGGAAATGGCAAACTACTCCAGTATCTTTGCCAAGAAAACCCCAAGGACAATATTGGCATGCTAAGGTCCACAGGGTCACAAAGGGTGAGGTACAACTGAACGATTGAAAAACCACAACAACGATGGATTATTATGTCACTAAAGGGGTAGGAAAGTAAGAGAGGATGACGAACACGCATTTATTAAAAGCCTAGCACTTTACAAATATCTCACTTGATCCTTATAACATACCTAGGAGGTAGGGGTATTATTATCTCCATTTTACAATTGAGGAAACTGAGGCAGATGGAGGTCAAGTGACCTGCTTGTAGTCACAGAGCTAGTAAATAAATGAGGCTAGATTTGAACTCAGGTCTTCCTGACTCCAGGCCCATCATTCTATCTGCTGTGTCACCTAGCTACCCTTCTCCCAAACTTTTTCTATGCATCTTATTTGTACATTGCTGTTTGCATGCTGTTTCCCCATTAGACTCTGTGTTCCTTGAGAGCAGAGACTAGTTTTCGGTTTGGGTTTTTGGTTTTGGTTCAGTTTGGGTTTTTTGCCTTTCTTTATATTCCTGTCATTTAGCACAGTATCTGGCACGTACTTAATAAATGCTTACCGACTGACTGGGCTGAGGTCTGAAGCCAGCTAGACATATCAGACCATGTGTCTGCTCTGGCTGGCTCACTAGTCAGGGCAGCATGGTCCTGGACAGTGGTTCCAAAGCAGAGCCCTTCCCTCTACGATTCACAAAATGAATTGACTTCACAGATCTGACGATGATTACAGGATGGAGAATGTCAAAGCATCAGAGCTAGAAGAGATTAGATGACACAGAATATCCGAGTTGGAGGGGGCTTTAGAGTACAGGCTGAGATTTTAGAACATAGAACTTGCTGCCTTTCCTGACTTCCTTTAAGTCCCAGCTACCTTTCTTCCCAGCCCCACTTTATTCTAGTGCCTTCCCCCTGTTGGTTATTTCCAATTTATCCAATATATAGCTTGTTTATATATAATCATTTACATGCTGTCTGTCTCTTCCATTAAACTGTGAGCTACTCAAGGCCAAGGACTGCCCTTTACCTTTCTTTGTAACCCCAGTGCTTAGCACAGTGTTTGACCCATAGTAGATGCTTAATGGGTTCTCCAAGAGGACCAAAATGACATCACTATGTTAGAGTCAAGTCATAGTGTCCAACTGTAGCTGATCAGACCAATATGAGCTCAGAATGCTCTACCACAGGTTGGGCACAAATAGTCCATGCGAATATTTGGGGTGGATTCTCTAAATGTGCATATCTCATGTTTCTTTTGAGCTACTCCAATTCTGCTTTGCTCATAGAACATAGCACCTTCTCTGATGAGGGCACGCCACGCTGGGCAGTCCTGTGCCAGTGTCTCCCATGTCATACAATCAATTCCAAAGTTCTTAAGAGAAACCTTGAGAGTGCCCTCTTGTTGCTTCTTCTGACCACCATGTGAACGCTTGCCCTGTGTGAGTTCTCCATTAAATAGTCTTTTTGGCAAGTGTACATTTTGCACTTGAACAATATGGCCAGCCCATTGAAACTGCACCTTCTGCAGTAGAGTCTGAATGCTTAGCAGTTTAGTTCGAGAAAGGACCTCAGGGTCTGTATCTTATCCTGCCGGATGATCTTCAGAATCTTCCTAAGACCATTCAAATGGAAGCAATTCAGTTTCTTGGCATGGTGCTGGTGGACTGTCCAGGTTTCACAGGCATACAACTATGAGGTCAGCAGAACAGCTCTGTAGACCTTCAGTTTGGTAGTCAGCCTAAAACCTCTTCTCTCCCACCCTTTCCTTCAGAGTCTCCCAAACACTCCCAAGCCAGCTAGCTCTGACAATGCATGTGTCAACTTCATTATCAATGCATACTTCCCTGGAGAGTATACTGCCAAGGTAAGTGAACTTATTCACAGCATTCAAAACTTCTCCATTTGCTACAGCCAATGGTTCAATTTGGATGGTGCAGTGCCGGCTTGCTGTTAATTGTTAGGCCAAAATTAGCACAAGCAGCAAAGAATCAATCCATACTCTGGTGCATCTCAGCTTCAGAGGCTGCACTGAGTGCATAATCATCTGCAAACAAAAAATTATTCACTAACCCTCACTCCACTTTGGTCTTGGCTTGTAGCCTTTTCAAGTTGAAGAATTTACCATTAGTGTGGTGGCTGACTTTGATGCTGTGTTCATACTCATTGAAGGCGTTTGACAACATGGCTGAAAACATCATTTAAAAAGCATGGGAGCAAGCACAGAGCCTTGTTTCACTCCACTCGTGACTGGGAAAGCATGAGAGCATCGTCCATTATCTAGAACCTGGGTAAGCATGCTGTCATGAAATTGACGTACAATACTGATGAACTTCTCCAGGTAGTCAAATTTGAACATAGTTTTCCATAAGCCCATTATGACTGACAGTATCAGAGGCCTTGGCCAGGTTTACAAATGCTCTTGGCATTTCTCTTGGAGTTGTTGGGCAGCAAACACCATATTGACCGTTTCTCAGCCCTTTCTTAAGCTCTCAGGTAGATGACCATCTTCCAGGTGAAGGATCAGCCTATTAAGGATGACTCTGGCAAGAATCTTGCCAGCAATGACTAAGAGAGAGACCCCCCTGTGATTGTCACAAGACAATCTATTTCCTTTATCTTTATAGAGATGGACAATGGAAGCATCCTTGAACTCCTGGGGGATAACCTCCTCTTGCCATATAACCCGGAAAATTTCAGTCAGCTTTTGTATGAGCAATGGACTCCCCCCATCTTGTAAATCTCAGCTGGAATAGACTCGGCACCAGGTTCTTTGCCACAGGAGAGGAGCCTAATGGAATTCAAAACCTCTTCTTCAGTTGGAAATTTGTCTAGAGAGAGATTGACTTCAACCTGAGGTAAACAGTCCATGGCTTCAGCATTGATTGATGACAGTCTGTTGAGAACACTATGGCAATATGCAGTCCATCTCTGTAGGATCATGTCCTTATCACTAATCAATGTGGCTCTATCAGCACTGAGTAGTTGAGATGCACCATAGGTCTGGCCCATAACTAGCCATCAGGGCACCATAAAAGTGCTTTGGATTGTTACTGTCAGCATAAAACTGAATTTCATCTGCCTTCTTACTGAGCCAAGAATCTTGTGTCTCTCTAAGCTTCGCTCATACTTTACTTCTGATAGAGTTAAATGCCACCTTTTTAGAAATGGATGAACTATCCTGCTGGTAAACCCCATGGAATTCTCATTTTTCATTTAACAGGCTCTGAATTTCACCATCATTTTCATCAAACCATTCTTCACGTTTGCAAGTGTTCTGACCCAGATGAGCAAATGCAGTACCGTACACCAAATCTCTGAAAGCTGCCCTCTCCTTTTCTGCTTCACTGTTGCCAACCATGTGTTGGCTCAACTTTCCCTCCAAATTAGCAACAAACTGTTCCTGCTCAAAGAAGCACTCTTAATCTGTTGACATTGTCTTTTGGTTGTCATTTTGCCTTGGGGCAGCCACTTTTGTTGAATGGGAATATTTAGCTTGCAGAGGATAAGTCTATGATCAGTCCAGCCTTCTGTGCCACACATTGCCTTCATCACTCTCACATTCTGTCTATCTCTTCTCCTCACAATCACATAATCTATTAAATTCCAATGTTTTCTGTGAGGATGCATCCACAAAGTTTTATTGCATTTAGGTAAACAGAAGATAGTGTTGTGATGAGGTCATGAGATGTATAAGTCTTCAGTAGTAATTGACCATTGCCATTGCTGTTTCCAGCTCCATTCTTCCCAAAGACTCCCTGTCATGTCTGACAGTCTGAGCCTACTCTAGCATTAAAGTCTCCCAGAATTATTAGCTTATCCTCTTTTGACACATTAATAATAAGGGTCTCCAAGTTTTCATAAAATTTTTCTTCAGATCAGGGTTCATCATGGTGGGAATATAGGCACTGATGATGGCGGCATGGCATTTTTTATTCAGTCCTTTTGGTAGGCATACAAACTTGTTGACTAGATTAATTTTCATTGCAAAACCTACTCCAGCTTTACAGCACTCCCCTTCACTGTGGCCACTCCAGAAAAACATGTATTCTGTTCCAACTTCAGTAAACTGGCCTTCATTTGCTAGCCCTGTTTCACTCAGGGCTGCTATTTGGACACAATACCTGTTGAGTTCTCTTGTTCATCTTTCGAGTCTACTGGATTTTCTGTTGTCTCTAAGTGTACACATTCTGTATACTAATGGTGAGTGAAATCATCTTTGCAGTTTTTGTAAGTTTTTCTTGTGCTCCAACTACAGGGTGGGATCCCTGCCTACTGCAGTAATCAGGCCAGGGTTGGGTAAGCAGATAATTTTTAGGGCACCTTTTGTAGCCTCTTCCTCACACCAGGAGGTGAGAAGTGTGGTCCTTAAAAAGCTGCTCAGACACCCAGGTGGCTGCTAGATCCCACTGCTACTTCCAGTGAGAAGATGACCCTATGGCCTGGGCCACCTGTGTGCAGGGCTGTGACTATGGGTCCCAGTACACCCACATCTGCTGCTTTGTTGCTTATCTGTCATCACAGGACTCTGAGATAGGTAAAATGGTACAATGGTATGGGTGATGTCTTTTGATTCACACATACACTGGATTTTAGTGAAGCAAAATTGCACAAAGTTGTCAGCCTCACTCTCCCTCCCAGAGTCATCACAGAGCAGTGGTGGGACAGAGTCAAGACAACTGGTGATGGCTCAAGATGCAGTGGATGACCTTGGGGTCTTCAGTATCTAACCAAGCTCTAAGCACTCCACAATGCCTGTTTCAAAGGCCTTTATGGCCATTGGAACAAATTGTTCTCAACTTCCCATTCCACCAGGGGAAATCTTCGTATGCTTGGGGTAGACACCCCCTAACTCCCTGACTGATTCTAGACCTCTCGGTTACACTATTAAATGTGGCCGCTGCACATGATGCAGCTTCTTGGAGCCACAGGTGAGAGTTAGGTGGATCAGGTAGACACCAAAGGTGGAAAGCAGCCCTCACACCAGAGGTACTAGTCTTCCATGAACACACCTTATACCTCAGGTGCTTAATAAATGTTGATTGACTGATTGGCTAAGTGGCATGTATAGGCACTTAATAAATGTTGATTGACCTGACTTGGTAGCTCAAATTATACATCAGAGGCTCGATACTTTTCGTGGACTGACCAAGGACAAATTCCCATATTACATATCTATACCTCAAAATATATTCAAGAACTCACCCAATAGATGGTACCAGACCGAGGCCATTATCAAAGACCAGGCTGTCACCCACATCACCCAGACTCATAAAACTTCAGAATAACATTTTTCATAGATGCTGCCATCCCAAATGCCCAAAGCCTCCAAGTTACATCAAACAGAAAGCTTTCAAAGTATAGAGATAAGACCAAGGAAACCAAAGGCATCATCCCTGTTGTCCTGTTTGCTACTGGAGTTGTACCAAAGATGCTTTTAGTGAACCTATAGAAGGTGAGCTTACATCTTAATGTGAGCTTTATACACCCACTAAAAGCAATTCTTTTACCCCCCTGTACAATAGCCCCTAGAACACAATACAAAGGAATGATAACAGGATAGTAATTGGTCCTGGGACCATTTCCATATGAATCCAACTGAAAAAGGTGAGAAGAATGAGCTGACAACAACAAGGAAGAGGCAGGGTGGTTCTGTGTGTAGAAAGCCGGCCTCAGAGTCAGAAAGATCTGCTTTCAAGCCTTGCCTCTGGCATGTCCTCGCTGTGTGACCCTAGGCAAGTCACTTAAAACTCTCAGTGCCACAGGAAACTAAAGCTGTAATTTTCAAAGAGGATACCAACCTGCACTGATAAAAGAAATTCCTCACCAGGAGCCCTGCATCAAGTAAATCATGGTTAAAATAATAATAATTATTACCACAGGTGTAATAATAAAAATAATAACAACTTTGTAGTTGATAAGCACTTTCACAAACTTCATCTCATTAGACCTTCACAATAAATATTCTTGTGATTTCAGCAGGGCAAGACTATAGAGATGAAGGGAAGTTAAGCAACTTGCCCAAAGGCACACTGAAAGTTACTGGTTCCATAAGGCACAGAACCAGGGGTGTACTGGAACCATCTCAAACCTGCTCTTGTCAAATTGTCAAGGTGAGCATTTATACCTCAGAAATTTGAAAACACTACAGGTCAGGTCCTGATTTATTGTCTTGTTGATTTCTAGACTTAAGAATTCAATGGAAAAGAAAGTAATAATGCAGATTAAACTTTAAAATATGTTGTATACTTCTTTTTTTTCAGAGAGCTGTTTGTTAACCGTTTACCAACGTATCCCCTACATAGAACACAGGGCACATGGATTTAGGATCATAGATCTAGCTAGAGCCAGAAAGGCTATAGCTCTGAGGCCTAGAGAAAGTGAGACCAAGGTCTCACAGGTATGAGGCAGAATTTGAATCCAGGTCCCATGACTCTAAATCAGGTGCCCTTTATACTTTACTACAAACTTCAGAATGACAGTTGGGTTAGCAGCAACTACCAAGGGCATCAAATCCCCTGCAGAGGGACTGGTATGGCACCCACCTCATCAAGGAGAAGTGTTTACAGCTGTGACCCTAAAGAAAGAAAATAATTCCATTTCCCTTGACTCCATCCCTCCCTGTTCAGCTGCACTGAAAATTCTGGCTTGCCTCTTTTAGGAGCCTAACACAAACCAAATGGTGAGAGAGGACAAGCTTGAAGGAGATCAGACAGATGTACCCAATGAATATAGAAATGAGAGCCCTTCCCCCTTAGGGGCCCAGCCTTATTTCCCTCCAAGACCTCCCCTCGGACTTGCCATGATCATCTCCTGTGTCTCAAAAAAAGCCTTCAGGGTTGGGATTAACACTTCAGTAAATCTTTGGGCAAAAAAAAATAGTGGCATTTCCAAGGCAAAATCCAGGTCCAGTTCACCAAAATGAAATTCTGAGGTCTGTGCGTCTATGAATTAGTAAGTGCCTACTGTTCAGCAGAGATGCTGATTCAAAGTATGAATGTACGTAAATTTAAAGTATGGGGCCAGGGCATTTGCTCTGACCGTTGAGAGATGGTGTTCCTTTGGAAAGGCATGAGGGAATGGGGTAGGACTACTCTCAGAGATTATCCAAGTACACAGCATGATAGAATCATAGGATTTAGAACTGGAAGAGATCTTAGGGGCCCAACTCCCTCATTTTTCAGATGAGGAAACAGAAACCTATATGGGTGTACTGATTTTTCCAAAGTCACATGGCTAATAATAATAATAGCTAGCATCTGTATCGTACTTTAAAGTTTATGAAGCACTTTGCTCCTATGTTATCTCTTTTTATCCTCACAATACTCCCGGGACATAAGTATTACTATTATCCCAGTTTTACAGGTGAGGAAACTAAGGCAGACAGCAGTTAAGCGATTTGCTGAGGCTCACACAGCGAGGAAAAACTTGAGGCACTCTCACATAATAGATGTTATCAGTCACATATACTTGGTGTGAATGAGCATATCAGAACCTCTTCCTACACACTGATTGAAAGGAAAACGGCAGAGCATCAGCATATTGGGGGAATAGAGAGTATGACTGAAAGAAGAAAAACCCCAGGAAAAGGAGACCAGGAGCATCCCAAGACCAACTCATAATTTTATCAAAGCCTCTAAATCCTATAATCCTATGAGGCGCAGGCACAGTGGTGAGACCCAGCCAAAGTAGAGCTCTCTAGGAGAATATGCCTATGCCCAGGGACTTAGGGAAATTCAGCTCTAATGATGCTTTAATTGACATGGGAAAGGGGAAAGGAGGAAGAAACCTTCAGGGAAACTCTAACAGTCCAATGGACCATGTAGAACTTAAAATTAGAGATAGCTGAACACTTAAGAGCACTAGAAAGAATACATCCAAAGGAACTGGGTTCAAGTCCATCAAATGAGTCAGATAATACCCACAACTATTTCACAGGAGTCTACACTGATATAATGGATGTGAAATCAACAGATGCTATATACAAATCATAGATTATTAATAACAGCTGATAATAATGGCTAGCATTTACACAGCACTTTAAGGTTTGCCAAAGGCTTTACAGGTATTGTCCCATTTTATCCTCACAACAACCCTGGGAGGTAAGTGCCATTATTATTATCCATTTTCAGATGAGGAAACTGAGGCAGATAGAGGTAAAATGGTTTGCCCAAAGTCACACAGCTAGTAAGTGGCTGAGAATTTTCTTAGAGATATTAACATCTCAAGGACAAGTAAAGTACTTAAGTATACAGAACCTTGGCCACTTCACTCACTCTCCCTCAGGTCCTTCCTCTGTAAAATGGGGAAACTAATTCCTATGCCACTCACCTCCAAAAGCTGTTGTGAGGATCTAACAGCACAGTGGATATAAAGTATTTTGTAACTAATAAAGCACTATAGAATTACAAGTTATTATTATTTTATCATTGTGCACCCCAATGCCTAGGACAAGACTTTACACATAGTAAATGCTTAATAAATGTTGAATTGAATTGGTGGTAGAGTCCAGGGGAAAGAGTCAAAAGACATGGTCTGACTCCTAACTCCGCACAGCTACGTGGCCTGGGTCCGAGCCTCAGTTTCCTCATTTGTCAAATGGAGACTTTTTTCCCCCACTACTAACCTCCTCGGGTCATTGTAAAAGCTTTTCACAAACTACAAAATGTTTTATAAATAAGAACTGTAATAACAGTAGTTAGCACTTCTGTAGCACTTTAAGGTTTGCAAAGGCTTTATCCATGTTAACTCATCTGATCCTCAGGTCTTGCTGGCTCTGAGTCCAGCATTCTAACCACTGAGGCACCAAGCGGCTAGGTAATTCTTACCGTTAGGGCAATGTCCCTGGATGCTTTGGAACAGTTGTCCCAGCCTGTGTCCATTTCAGAACTGGTCATATGTCTTCCAGATGGGTGGGTGGGTAGAATATTCCCCAGTTCAATAATTCAGCTTCCCTTCTCTTTCTTCTCTATATATTTCTTTTTCAATATTTTCAGCCCCTGCCCCCCAACCAACGCCCTCTCTTTGCAGATGGTCCCTGGCTTCAGTGTTTCCCAGACTACCACACCCCCTCCATCACTCCCAGCCCTGCATCGGGCATCAGTCCAATCATGTGCTCAGCTCCCTAAAAACTTCATCTTCTCCATCAGAACGGGCAGCTTGGTCAGTGAAAGATTTATGACTCCCAGGAGCTGCCCTACCCTTTTCATAATGCATCATTATCCCCCTCCCCCACTCCCCATCTCTTCCCCTGCTTAAAAACTCCCAAAGCTCCACTTTACTTGTCTCTTTGTTTATGACCTCCAAGCTTCAATTTCCAATTTCACATTTCCCCATAATGGCTCTCAAGGAATTATAGTACAGAGAAAGGGGGGTAGGGGAGGAGGGAAGGATGCGTTGTGGAGAGTGAGCGGGGCCAGCCTTGGGCAAAACCATGAAGTAGATAAAGGCTTTTGGATGACATTAAAAACTGGAAACAAATCCTGGCACTGCCACTTCTTAACCTCTCAAGTTTATATTTCTGTGACCTTGGGCAAGTTACTCAAAGGCTCAAGGCTCAGTTTCATCCTCTATAAAATGGGGATAATAATCCATGCCCTGCCTAACTCACAGGAATCGAGCCAGGATCGAATTAAATAATGGATGTAGGATAGTGAAAAGTGCACTGGACTAGGGTTTAAACATCATAGGACCTGGGTTCAACTCCCAGCTCTGCCATTTACTACCTGTGTGACCTTAGGCAAGTGACATAATCTCTCTAAACCTCAGTTTCCTCATCTGTAAAATAAGGAGGTTAGACAGCATACATAATGGATAGAAATGGATAGAAAGTACAGGACTCAGGAGTCAGGAACCCTGCCATATACAGTTGCTAGGTCAAGTGACCCTGGGCAAGTCACTTCATCTCTTTCCGATTTGGTTTCCCCATCTGTAAAATAAGGAGTCAAAGGAATTAGGCTTAAATATTGGCTTTGCTGCTATATGATTTTAGGTAAATCACTTCTACTCTCTCAGTCTCAGTTGACTTTTTTTTAAAGGAGTTGGAGTATATGGTTATCTAAGGGAGTTTGCAATTTTATTTCCTATGCTCCTATAGCCTAAGATCCCATCCAGTTCCCACATTCTGTATGCCAGGAGTCCTTCTCACTCTATCAATCAGTGTCCTGATATCCTCCCCAGAGTCAACATTCTATGTCCTACGTGCTGGGATTGCTTCTTGCTCTGACCTTCCAGAATCCTCAGCCCAGAGTCAGGGAAAACCCCAGGCTCACAGGTCCTGAGCTGGCATCCAGCCACAGTCAGTCAGATTGGGTGGGAAAGGGTGATGGTGCCAGCAGATGGTAATTCTATGTCTTCACACAGAAGACAGGAGTCAAGTGGAATCTTTCCAGGTGCCAAAGCCAGCTGTTGTTTCCCCCTGGGAGTTCTGTCAGGCCTACCACTTCGCTGCTGCAGGTGTACCGTGAAAGGCAAGGCTGTCCTTGCCAAAGATGAGCTGTGCTTATAAAGAAACCACAAGGCCAAAGCATAAATGCTTATTAAATTGAATAGAATTGAAGGCCAGCGAAGGATGGGGAAGCTCACCTAATTTTTCTTACTTTGCAAAGCTCTTCTCTTTTCACCTGCGTGCCCTGTAGCAGTCATGACACCCTGCCCCCTCCCCCCCCGGGTCCTCTAGGCTCCCCCACCCTCAACTTCGCTTTTCCTTTTATGGACCTCTCATGGCTCATGCTCCATTTTTCCCTAAGTGTACTTTTCTTCTTGAGTAGCAGCTCAGTTCTGAAACTCAGGACCACCTCCCAAAGGCAGGCCTATGATAGCTTCTGGGGCTGCCTCTGCTGGTATTTCGGGCAGAAAAAATTGAGTATCTCATTCAAGGCCACATCTTCATGAGAGGGTATAGCTTTTCTAGACCCAGCAGAAACCTTGGGTAGGTTTGAATTTCAGAGTAGACAGGTTTGGAGAGTTTTCAGAAGTGCAACCATCAGCAAAGCCACCACAGATGCTGGCCAACTGAAGGCAAGAGCATCAGGACGGCCCCTGGCAACATCTGGCAGGGAAAGCAGAGGAACCACTGGGGCAGAAAATGGGAACACATGGCAGGGGAGTAACAGTGCTGAGGAAGCAATATACCCCAGTCTGACGACTGTCATATGGCCCAGAACATACTCAATTGAAACACATAGTAGATCCAGTGATTTCAGGACACAGCAAGGCAAGAAGCATTTATTAAGCACTTACTATGTTCTACTACAGTGCTAAGCTCTGAGGATACAAGTACAAGCAAAAAGATACCATCCCTGCCCTCAGGGAGCTTATATTCTGATGGGAAAAGATGATATACAAAGAGAGTCACCATGGTTTTGAAGTCCAGAAAGTCTGAAGCAAAGTCCAGAAGGGCACAAAGTTTAGTTCACCTCCAAGGGTAGGGAACCTACGGCCTTGAGACCACACGTGGCCTTCTAAGTCTTTGGGTGTGGCCCTTTGACTGAGTCCAAGTTTTATAGAACAATTCCTTTTATTAAGGAGATTTGTTCTGTCAAGTTTGGAGTCAAAGTGTTGATGTCAGATTTGCGAGAACAGTTCAGGTGCAAAAGAATTCACTTTAGGCCTTCTCTGTAGCCATTGATGATGAATTCAGAGTGGACCCAAAGAATGTTAGGGGGCTATCTGAAATTATGAGGAATAGATGTGCGGGTCCTAGTGTCCTGAAAGAATTCACTCGGACAGTCTCCAAGTTAAAAAAGGCATAGCAGAGCCCCAGTGGGCACTATTCCACATGGAAGACAGAACATAGATCACAGGCCCTCCTTCCCTAAGGGAGCAGAGCGGCCTGCTTCCCATAGCAGGCAAAGGCCATTAACCAGGTTAAAGGTATGGTTTAAATACAATTTTATGGAATGGGGAAAGGAGACAAGAGAATGGGAGGAGCAAGAACGTCTCCAAAATGCCTGGGATATCAGGTAGTCTGGAGGTGATAAGCAAAGAGAACAGGGGAGGGGAGAGGAAGTAATTGAGGGTGCTTTGTGAAATCACACAGATAAGTGCACGATGGGGGCTTCAATGCATAGTCTTCTTTGATCACTTTTCTGGTGGGTCATGTCCTGCATCTTATCTCCTATCTCACATCCTGCTTGCTCCATCTATCTCAAGCACTCTTTTCTATCTCATCAAAAGGGCCACACTTGAGGACCTAAAGGGCCACATGTGGCCTCAAGGCCCTAAGTTCCCCACCTCTAGCCCTTCCTCAAAATGGAGGTCCCAGAAGAAATGCGCCAATGGGAGAAGGGTCCTGGCCTAAAGAAAAGATATTCCAGGGTGAGAAGGCAACAAATAAAATGAATGTTCCAGGGAGAAGAACATGGTACCTTGGTTTGAATAGATAGCTGTATGCCTGTGATTTCAGGAAAAGTCATAGTTAAATCATTAGAGCTATAAAGGCCCCTAGAGATTATCTAATCCTTTGGTTCTCAATTTTTTTGGTCTCAGGATCACTTCACACTCTCAAAAAATTATTGAAGACTCTCCAGAGAGCTTTTGTTTATGTGAGCTATATTGACAATATTAGAAATTAAAACATCTTAGTATTGTTATTAAAATAGTTCTGACCTTGAGGACCCCTCAAAGGACCCCAAATGGGTCTTAGGGCACCCTAGAAGTCCCCAGACCACCTTTTGAAAACTAATGCTCTAGGGGCTGCTAGGTGGTACAGTACATGGAGCACCAGCCCTGGAATCAGGAGGACCTGAGCTCAGTTCTGACCTCAGACACTTACTAGCTATATGACCTTGGGCAAGTCACTTAACCCCAATTGCCTTAAAAAAAAACCAGAAAGAAAAGTAAACTAATGATCTAGTTCAATTCTATCATTCTACAGATAGGAAAACAGAGATCCAGGAAAAAATTTAAGAACTTGCTCAAGGTCACAGAACAAGTCACCCACCACCAGAGCTAAGAGTAGAATCCCACTCTCCTGGCTACTCCTGGACCATCGCTTTTTTTTCTATCAGAATTCATTGCATTTCACTTAAATTCTCCAGGGACCTCAATTTCTTTGTCTGTGAAATGAAGGGAAGAGGAGAAACAAAAGGGCTTCTCAAGTTCTTTTCCCTCCATGACAATTAGTGTTTTATGTTCCAAGGGCCCTCTCAACTCTGCCATTCTATGCTTTAGTTTCTCCAGGCCCTTCTATTGCTAATATTCTGTTTCATGTTCTGAGGCCCCTTCCAGTTCTGGCATTCTACATTCTGTATCTAAGCTGGGCTTGGCAAACTATAGACTGTTTTGTACAGCCCTCAAGCTAAGGATAGTTTTTAGATTTTTAAATAAAGTTTTATTGTATTTAAAAATGTAAAAACCATGCTTAGCTCCCGGGCATACAAAAACAGGCAGAGGGCCATAGTTTGCAAACCTCTGTTCTAAGCACTAACATTCTCTGGGTCTCTGCTAGTTCTGCCTCCCTGGGCTTGCCTGCTTTGTTCCTTGACTTTTGGAATAAATAATCCTTGAGAAAGGACACAGGAAGCTCCCTGGAAGGCAGAGCACGAATTTACATGTTTCTCGGGTGACATTCCAGGATCGATTGAACCAAAGGAACAAGCAGGCAAGAGCAGTCCATAAATAAGGGGAGAGGTGGCTGATTGGGATGCAAAGCTGAAGGGCAGACCCTGTTGGCCTGTCTTTCAGAGCGGCCTCCTTGTCAGGGCCAACCCTGCCTGACACCCTGAGCCTATGATCTAGGAGCCAAAGGGTAGTGGCTAGGGTGGTGGGGAGTTTTTATAACCAAGGCCCAATAGAAGCAAACAGCCAAATATATCTGATATTTCCCCGGGCTTGGTCAAAAAGGCTGCAGGAGACCCACTTACTGGCATGTGCTGTGTATCCTCTAATCCTGGGGAAATATTTCTTGGACCCTAAAGCCTGCAGGAGATTACAGGTGTTGACTGTATTTAGGGAACACAGCATCCCTTTATTGCACAAGGAGGAGTGTGTGTCTGATTTCTAACTGATATATCCTCCAGTAGGCTGAGAAGATCCCTCCAGACAAACACACCCTGGGATCATCTCCTTTGAAGAGCTAATTAGGGGAAATCTATATTGTTTTCTCAAAAGACAAGTTCATTATAGCATAAGACCTGGATTCAAATCCAGAATCTTCTACTTACTACCCTGGGGAAATCACTCAACTTCTCTGAGTTTCAGTCTCCTCATCTATAAAATCAGGGGTTTTAGACCAAATGAGCTTTGAGATCCCTTCTGGCCCAAAAATTCTCAATTTTATATTCTAAAGTCCCTTTCAGCTCCAAATCCTATGACCCTCAGGCTAGGAGATTAAAAAAATATTGAGTAACTAATATCTATATAGCACTTTCACACTATCCTTTACATTATCTCACTTTAACTTCACAAAAGCCCCGTGAAGTAGGTAATGCATGGATTATTCCCATTTCTTATCTTGAAAGTGGAAGAGAAGGTGCTTGTACCTGTATTAGCAGAGGGAGATTCCTCATCTGGAAATTCCCTGTATCAATTAAATCCCAAGTCCAGTTGAGATCCCTACTCCTATCTTATTTTTGTTATGGGACTCTTATTTAGGACCTGTAAATTTATCAGTATATAGAAATTTCCATTTGAAAAATTCCTCCGCCAAAGCAAATCATCAACTCATCTCTAATTCAGGTTCTTTAAGGATTATATTGCTGGGGAAGGGATGGGTGGCACTGAGTGGATGGCTTAGCTTAGCTAAGCAGATAGTGCCTAGCTAAGGCTAAGTGATGTAGCCTTGAGCACTTAGCTAGTATGTGTCCCAGGCAGGATTTGAACCCAGGTCTTGTTGACTCCAACAATGACCCTCCTCCCACTACATCTCTCATTCTCATTTTATAGATGAGGAGACTTAGGCTCAGAGAAATTAATTGACATGCTCAAGGTCATCTAGCCAAGTTGGGCAACTGGGAGTCAAACCCCAACCACTGCAGTATCTTTGCCAAGTGTTATAAAATCTGAAACAAAAATCTACTACAGGAGTGTGTGAAGGAAAGCTTTTATTACACTTCTCAAGGGGGCATATCGCACCCTAGTACAGAATGTGTGCCTCGATACAGAAGCAGAGCCAACTTTTAAATGATTAGTAGAATCCATACTCCTCCCATTTGAGCTGGAATTGGACCAGCTCATTCGGGTTACACTCTTCCTGAACTGCCCATCCCATGTTACTCCTTGTCATGTTCATATCTCCCAGTTCATGTGTCCCATGTTCAGAAATGGCAGCTATCTCCACCCTCAGAGTGTGTCAGTTAATATTCAATAAGCTTGTTAAGCAAGCACAGTGGAGAAAAGCCTTTGCTCAGTCCTTGACCCCAAAGGGTTGCAACCGGTTTAGCTGCAAAGGCTCTGTCTTAAGGAATTAGTGGTGTTGCAGAGTGTTTGGGGCACTTTCTGACTGGTTGAGGGACTACCCACAAGATCTTAGAGGTCCCTCTCAGAACTCCCATGTTCTGCTCTGGAAGTCTAACTTCTAAATCTTTCCCACAATTTGCTTACACAGAAACAATCATTTCTTACCTCTCACACAAAGTAAACCCCAAAACGGTTGTTATGAAGATCAAATGAGATGGTAATTATAAAGAATTATATAAATGTTAGCTATTATTATTGTTATTCATTCAGCAAACATTTATTGAATGCCTACTGTGTGACCATCACTGTGCTAGGTTCTGGAGATAAGGAGACAAAAACAAAACAGCCTCTGCCCTCAAGGTTCTTGCTTACATTTTATTGGAGTTAATGCATAGACAGCACAAAATATAGATGCAGTAATTGGGAAAGGGCACTAACACCTGGGGGTGGGGGGCGGTGGAGATGAGGAAAAGCCTTGTGTAGGAGGGGACAGTTGAATTGGCTCTTGAAAGAAGCTTGGGAGCATTCTAAAAGGAAGAGGGAGGGAAGGAGGACTGCATTGCAGCAGGGAGGTAAGAACAAAGGAGAGTAGGCTGGTCCAGATTGTGAGGGGCTTTAAACACCAAGTAGAAGAGTTTTATATATTATCCTAGAGGCAACAGGGAGCCACTGAAGCTTCTTGAGCAGGGGAATGACATGATCAGACCTGTGCTTTAAGGATATCAATTTAGTAACTGCCAAGATTTGGAAATTGAGGGGATGCCCATCAGTTGGGGAATGGCTGAACAAGCTGTGGTATATGAATGTAATGGAATACTATTGTGCTGTAAGAAATGATGAACAGGCTGACTTCAGAAAAACATGGAAAGACTTGAATGGTCTGATGCTCAGTGAAATGAGCAGAACCAAGCAAATGTTGTACACAATAACAGCCATGTTGTGCGATGACTAATATTGATAAACTTAACCCTTCTCAGCAATACAAGGATCTAAGATGTCTCCAGAGGCCTCGTGTTGAAAAATGCTATCCACATCCAAAGAAAGAACTATGAAAGTTGAATTGCATTTTTTTCTCCTCTGTTGAGTTTTGTTTCCTCTTTCTGATGGTTCCTCCTATTGGTTTTAATTTTTACTTACAACACCACTAATGTGAAAATATGTTTAATAGGAATGTAAATGTATAGCCTATATCAGATTGTACACCATCTTGGGGAGGGTGGTGGGGAGGAAGGGGGAGAAAAATTTTAAACTCAAAAGCATATGAAAGTGATTTTTTTTTTTAGGCAATTGGGGTTAAGTCACTTGCCCAGAGTCACACAGCTAGTAAGTGTCAAGTGTTTGTTCTGAGGTCAGATTTGAACTCAGGTCCTCCTGACTTCAGGGCCAGTGCTCTATCCACTGCACCACCTAACTGCCCTGGAAGTGATTATTGATAAATCAAAATAAATTAATAAAATTTTTTAAAAAAAGAAATGAGGAGCAAGCAGACTTCAGAAAAACCTGGAAAGACTTGTATGGTCTGATGCTGAGTGAAGTGAGCAGAACCAGAAGAACATTGTACACAGTAACAGCAACATTGTGAGATGACCAACTTTGATAGACTTAGCTCTTCTCAGCAATGCAATAATCTAAGACAATTCCAAAAGACTCATGATGGAAAATGCTATCCACAGCCAGAGAAAGAACTATAGAGTCTGAATGCAGATCGAAGCACACTACTTTCTCTTTTTTTGTTTTTTTTTCTTTCTTGTGTTTTTTCCCTTTTCTTCTGATTCTTCTTTCACAACATGACTAATGTGGAAATATGTTTAATATTATTATGTATATATATATAGCCTATATCAGATTGTTTGCCATCTTGGGGGTGGAGAGACGAGTGAAAGGAAGGGAGAAAAAAATTGGAATTCAAAATCTTATAAAACTGAATGTTGAAAAGTATCTTTACATGTAATTGGAAAAAAAAATAAAATACTATCAAGTGAGGAGAGAAATTTAGCAGCTGCCTGGAGAATGAATTGGAGAGAGGAGATGCTGGAGGCAAATTCCCAATTAGAAGACTATTACAATTATCTAGGCAACAGATTATGAGAGTCTGAGTGAGGATGATTGTCTTGTCCTATAAGCTGAGAAAAAAGGAAGGGAAGTATAGGATATTTTTCTATGACAGTGAAAAGAGCTCTTATGGTCAGGAGACCTAGGCTAGAATCTCAGTTTTGAGGTTTGCTAGCTATATTACTGCCACAAGGTCACTGCATCTCCCCAAGCCTCAGTTTCCTCATCTATAAAGTGGGAATGATAATAATACTTGCAGTCCCCTACCTTGCATGATTGTTGTGATGAAAGCACTTTGTAACCTTGAAGTTCTACATAAAAGTGAGTTGTCATTATTATATTTATATTCTCAGAGCCAAGCACAAGATTTTACACATAGTAGGTCCTTGATAAATGTTTGTTCCTTGAATTATTGTTGAATGAATTTTGATAGAGGCTGCTGTGTTGAAGAATCTGCATTTATCCCCAAAGACCTATGAGTCTGAGCTTACAACCAACAGCCATAAAAACTTTGCAACAGACTTAATTTATGGCTGGACGGGCACTAGCCAGTGCATCATCTTAACTGCCTTTAGGACAGGAATGAAAGGACTGTTTATCTTTATCATCACTTTGAGCGTGTCATGGGTAACAGAGTGGGGGTGCTGAATTTACCCACTGGATGGAAAATCCAAGACCAGCTAAAATGAATGGCTTCAGGGTCAGCCATAAGTGGGTGGTCTGAAAGGAGTCTCTGTCCCCAAATCTTTCCAAGTTGCTTCGGTATCTGAAATTTCATGAGAGAGTCATTTCTTCAATTTAAGGTCTCGTATCTCCAAGGAGTCCTCTGGAAAAATTCAAATATCCCTTGGAGACAGAACACACCAAGCTCTTGTCATCCATTCAATCCCATAGAAAAAAAAATCATATTTCAGTTTGATTTCCTGTGGTCACAATACTCAATGATCACTGTGCTTGAAAGATGGAGAAAATGGAGAAAGTTGGATTAGTTGGGGACTGAGCCAAGGATATCCCTGGGAATTAATTAGGATTACTTCCTTTAAGTTATCTTAGGATCTTTGGTTTGAGTGAGAGCTCAAAGGAGCTTTAGAGATTATCCAGATCAGGGAGTCCCTAACCTGGGATCCACAGACCCACAAGACATCCAGGGATAGATTTCAGGGAGTTTGGATGGGAAGAAAATTACATCTTGCTTTTCACTAACCGTTGGTTTCCTTTCTGATCTTATGTATTTTATTTTATGTATTTTAAAACATTTTTCTGAGAAGGGGTCCACAGGCTTCACCAGACTGCCAAAAAGATCCATGACATACACACACAAAAAAAAGGTTGAGAGTCCATGAACTAGATTAACTCACTCTTTTTACAAATGAGAAAACTGAAGCCCAGAGAGACATGCTGATTTGCCTAGTCACACAGATATGTAAGAAGCAAAGCCAGGAATCCGACCAGGAATGAGAAGAGCTATTATGGGGAAGGATTCTACATATTCTACTTGACTGCAAAAAGAACTGGGACTAACTGAATAGAGGTTACAAGGTAAGCAGGTTTCAACACAATCAAATATGAGAAAGAACTTTCCAACAACTACAGTAATCTGAGAAGGGGGCAGAGGGGAAAGGTGATGAGTTCCCCATCAAGGGAGGTGTTTGAGCAGAGGTAAAGGATGCTATACAAGGGATTTATACAGAAAACAGGATGTAAACTAAAGTAGACTTAAAGGTCCCTTCCGGCTTTGAGACTTTAAGATACTGAGCTCCATGCTCTGGCTGTGTTGGCAGGGGGACAGCTGGAGTGGCAGGAGGCGTCTTTCACCTTCTGCAGTTGTTGGGGCTGGTCCTCAAGGTCTCCCTAGTGGGAGGCCGGCACCCTTGAGGAGCCACTGCTCCTCCTCATTTTTCTAATTGCACCAAGGATATAAATCCCACAATGTGTGTCCGGTCAGCTGTCCCATTTTTCTCCTAAGTAGCAAATTTATGGGGCACACATGCTCAGAGGTGATTATTCTCTGATAGTTTATAGTATCTGAGCTCTTTTTTTCGATAAATCTCATTTCTATGGATTGGCAGTTCAAACAATGCATTTCCTGCTCTCCGGAGGTTGCGAATAGCTCACTTTGGTTTAGTAACTTTCAGAGATTGGGTTTTTGCATAATGTAAATCTGAAGGAGAAGATATTTGGTCGCTCTACTCTGAATGCAATTAGTGCGATAAATACTGGGAGAAATTCATTTTCCCTGCAAAGGGAAGGCGAGTCTGTTTGGTATGCAGAAGACAGAGTTGTTTGCAATGCAGGAGTTTCCTAATGTGCTTAGCAATGCACCGAGTGAGGTTTGATTTGCAGCCTTAAAGAATTCAGGGATGAATAAAACATTGAATTAATTGCTGAGGAAGGATTGCCAGGCTGCATGAGATCGAAAACCCAGGAATAAAAAATAAAAAGATAAAACCTGAGCTATCTGCAACCCAAGCCCCAGGGAAACTGTATTTGATTTGGAGTCAGGGCTGTTCACTCTGCTTAGAACAGCTTGCCTCTCCTCTCTGCACAGCTCAGAGACCGAGGCTAGCTCACGCTCCAACCTCTTCCATGAAGCCTTCCCCAACCACTCCAGTTCACATTACAGATCAAAGAACATAAAATAGAAGGACTAAAGGGGGCCTGAAAATCTGGACTACTAGAGCTGAGAGAGACCTTAGAACACAGCAGTTAGAATTGGAAGTGTTCTTAAAACACAGAACATAGAATATTGTTAGAGCTGGAAGAAACTTTAAATTTAACTATAAAATGTTGAATATCTGTACTAGAAAGGACCTTAAAACTGAGGATGTCAGTGCTAGAAGGGACCTAATAATATAGAATGTTAAAACTGGAAAAGATCTCAAAACAAAATACATAGGATGTGTTAGGACTACAAGGAATTCCAGAACCTAGAACATCAGAGCTGGAAGAGACTTTACAGATCGTCTCGTCCAGTCCTCTCCTTTTACACATTAGGAAACTATGTCCAAGAATCCTAGAATCTCAGAGCTGGAAGTGACTCTTTACACAGATAAGATCCTACAATGCTATGCCGTTTCTGTCAAGGAAATCAGTATTATTTGAAGACTGGCTCTAGACATTAGAAGCATAGATGGCTGTCTATTCTGGGTGTTCAGAGGGGTGCTAGATATTACCCTCTGCCCAAAACTATTTCTCTCACTACCTGTGTCACTAATTTGGAAAATTCCACGTTTAGAGATTCATTCCTTTAGATTCTTCAGGGATTTGTGGTCTTCCATATTCCCTACTGAAATGCAATTATCTATATTTAAAACAACAGTTACTATAGTAGCAAAGAACTGGAAACAAAGCAAATGCCTACTGACTGGGGAATAAGATTACACAAGTCATTGTATGTGAATGTAATGGAATATTATTGTGTTGTAAGAAACAACAAATATGATGACTACAGAGAAGTGAGGAAGATGTGTGAACTGATGCAAAATAAAGCAAGTCAAAAAACAAAAAAGAAACCCAACATATGCAACGGCTACAACAATGTAAATAAAAAGAACTGCAAAACAATTGAAACTGCATCATGCAAAAATAAAAAGACCTTGCTAAGCCCCAAAGAAAAGATATAAGAAAACAGCTGCCCTGCTCCTTTGAGTGGGAGGAGGGCAGGGGGAAGGCTTACAGATGTGAACATTGTATATATTGTCAGATTTTTATTAGGTGTATTGATAAGTTTTGATGACTTTTTTCTTTTTCTTTTAATAAAGAATCTTTGTTATAAGGGAGGACTTTCTGATAGGGGAGAAGAGAGGGATACAGGTGAAAATTTAGGTGATGTAATGTGGTTTTTTTAATGCTGTTGTCTAGAAGAAGGGTAACATCTTTAGCTAAAACCTCAGCAGGACTCCTTGGCAGCTAACTGAGAACAAGACCCTTGAACACAGAAGATAGGATTAGTGAAAGAAAGTGGAGCAAGGAATTGGAAAAAGAGAAAAGTGGACACCAAAATCTTCACTGTTTTGCCAATGGCTGGGGGGCAGATAGATGGTGAAACGGATAGAGTGCCATACGTGGGGTCAGAACGACTCATCTTCCTGAGTTCAAATCCTATCTCAGATATTTAGTAGCTATGTGACCCTGGACAAGTCATTTAACCCTGTTTGTCTCAGTATCCTTATCTATAAAACAAGCTGGAGAAGGAAATGGCAAGCCACTCCATTATCTTTGCCAAGAAAACTCCCAAATGGGATCACAAAGAGTCGGACACAACTGAAATTACTAAATAACAACAAAGGCTTCTGGAAGGATGCTTTCTGAAACAGGCATTGAAGATCTCTAGCCTTTCTGAGTGAGAAAACCAAGCATCAAACATTGGCCTGGGATTCAGGACACTCCAACTCTGCCCTTTATTAGCTATGGGACCTGGGGCAGATCTTTTACTTTCTCAGAGCTTATATATACTCACAGATAGAATGATATTCACACTACTTACCTCACAGCATTGTTGTGAAGCCCAAATTAGTTCATGGATACAAAATGCTTTTTAAATTCAAAACCAATAGACCTGGGAACCATTATCCTAATAATTCATATTTCTTGAGTACTTTCTTCTCAACAACCCAAAGAGGTCAGTTAGTAGTATTGAGGTTTAGAGGTTTAGGGGTTTAGGGATGCTGGGTCCCTGAAATCACGACATACAGGTCCTATCTGAAAGAATTCGACCCAAGCCTCCTTTCAGCCAAAGACAAGGTTTATTACAGATGAGCCAGATAGGCCAGACTCTTAAGGAATCTGACCATCTGTGATGCCCATAAGGACAAGTGGGCATGAGGAAGTCTCAGCCCCTAAATGGTGGCCAGGATGGATCTTATATACAGCCAAGTAGTTGGGGTGACTGGAGGAGTCTGGGAGGAGGACTGGGGGATGAGTTTAGGGAAGATCTTGAGACTTCTTTGACAAAGTAAGTGAGTTCAAGGAAAGTTTAAGGATTTTCTGGGGCTGTAGTTAAATGAGACCCAAATTTGGGGGAGGGGGAGGAGCAAAGGTCTCATCTTGGGCCCATACCCCATCATTCCCCCCTTAAACAAATGGAACCCAAATTCTTTTGGGGTAAGGGATCTCTGCTGGATTCTCTTCCAGATCATGCCCTCTAACCATAAGTGACCCTCAGGATTCTGTCCTGGACCCTCTCTTCTTCTCCCTCTATACTACTTCACATGGAGATTTCATCAGCTCCCATGGATTTAATTACCATCTCTATGCTGATGGTTCTCAAATCTACCTATCCTGTCCCAAGCGCTCTGCTGACCTCCAATCTCTGATCTCAACTGCCTTTCAAACATCTCAAACTGAGATGTCCAGTAGATATCTTAAACTCAAAATGCCCAAAACAGAATTCATTTTCTCCTAAGTTTTCCTCACCTTCTACCTTCCCTATTACTATAGAGGGTAACATCATCCTCCCAGTCCCTCAAGCTCACAACCTAATAGTTATCCTCAACTCCTTATTGTCTCTCACCCCCATATCCCACCTGTTGCCAAGGCCTATCAACTTCACCTTTTCAACATCTCTAGAATATACCTTCTTCTCTACTCTAACATTGCTACCACTCTGATACAGGTCCTTATTACCTCACTCTTGGACCAATAGACTCATCTAAGAGCCTGGTGGGTCTGCTTGTTTCAACTCTCTCCCCCCTCCAACCCATCCTCCATTTAACCACTAAAATGGTTTTCCTAAAGCACAGGTCCAACCATCTCACCCTCCTTCTAAATAAACTCCACCGGCTCCTTATTGTCTCAAGGACCAAAAATAGAACATCACTTTTTTGGATTCAAAGCTTTTCATAACCTAGCCACTTCATACTTTTCTGGTCTTCTTAGATTGCTACATATGCTTTGATCCAGTGACATTGACCTCTGGCTGTTCCACAAACAAGATGCTCCATCTCTTGGCTCTGGACATTTTCACTGGCTGTCTCCCATGCCTGGAATGCTCTCTCTCCTTTGCTTCACCTACTGACCTCCCTGGCTTCCATTAAGCCCTAACTAAAATCCCATCTTTTACTGAAAGTCATTCCCAACCCTTCCCCCTCTCCCTCTCCCTGCCCCTGTTCCTTTCCCTCCTTTTTGGGGGTTTACTGGCTAAATTTCTTTCTCACATACCAACCCTTAAACCCAATTCACTCTGGAACTCATAGACTGGACAACAGTAGATCCCTACCCAAGCACCACTTAATAGTTATTTTGGGCCCTCCTTTCTCAGAGTGAATGTAAATAGTAACTGTTTCTCTTTTGGCCAGCAACCCTGAGAGTCTTCCCCTTACAGTTTGATTTTTTTTTTTTTATTACAGGGGCCATCCTTTGACTCCTTAAAGATGCCTATTCACTGAATGAGTGTTGCCTCCCTCAAAGTGAGAACCTGAAAAGACCTTAGCTCAAAAGAGCCAAAGTCTTTCACTGCATCCTGGGCCATTTCCAGTTGTCCTGATCGATATCTGGCCACTGGACCCAGATGGCTCAGGAGGAGAAAGTGAGGCTGGTGACTATGCATAGCCCTCCCTCACTCAAATCAAAGTCAATTGCAAGTCATATCATCACCTTCCTGAAGTCACGGTCCTCTTCGAGAATGAAGGACAAACAGACAATAACAACAATTTATCCCGTATCTAACTAACTTTGTCTATATTTGTTTGTATGTTATCTCCCTCATTAGATTATAAGTTCCTAGAGGGCAGGGACTTTTTGTCTCTTTTTGTATCCCCAGAACTTAGCATAGTGCCTGGCATATAGTAGATACATAATAAATATTTATTAATTGATCCAACTCTGTCCTTCCAGACTCCTTTCCAATCCAAGCTGGACTAGTAGACATTCTCCAAAGTCAGCATTCTATCTCCTATAAAGGGAGAGATAGTTGGGGCACAGGATGCCTCTCCTATGCCTGGAATACTCTCCCTCTTAACCTCCACCTCTTAGAATCTGTAGCTTCCTTCAAGGCTCAGCTTGGGTTCCACTTCCTATGGAAGCCTTTCCTGGCCCTCCCAGTGTTTTAGTACTGTCTCCCTCTTCAAAAACAGCCTGAATTAATAAACAGAGAGCTAGCCTCAGGACCCAGAAGACTTACTTCTGATTACATGACCCTGGGCAAATCATTTCACCTCTCAGTCCAGTTTGATAACTCTCAAAAGCTGCAAGTCTGACCAAAGATACCAACCTGCATTTATAGAGGAAGGTCTCTTCATAGCAGAGTTCCAGGGATGAGCTGAGGTCAGCTTAGTCCAGTTCTTTAAAGCTGATGGTTAAATTTTCAGTGTGAGCATCTACACCTCAGAAATCAGTAAACACTACAAATTGAGGCTTAATTTATTGTTTTGCTGAATGTCTAGATTAAGTCTTGACATCACTTTTTTAAAGAAAGTGACAGAGAATATTAATAATGCATATTAAACTTAAAACTGTATTGTGGGTACTTTTTTTGGGAGAGCCAGCTGTTAAGTATTTGCCAACACACCCCTGCAGAGTTCCCTATATCAATGAAATTGTAGTCTATATCCCTATTCATCTGTATAAATGTATCTCCCCAGCAAAATGCCAATTCCTTGGTTGATTTGCTTTTTGTCTTCATATGCCCAGTGACTTGGATGTAGTAGACCCATAATAGATGTTTGTTTAATAAATTGAATTGAATTTTGCTTCTATAGGCTTCAGTTTCCTCGTCTATAAAATGAGAGGATTGGACTGGGTCCCTTCTAGATCTAATTCTATGGTTTGATGATTCATTGTTCATCCAGTGAAGTAACTACAAATATCCAAAGACTCATTATTTCAAGGAGCTCAAAGGGCAACGAAGATACACATGGTAAGGCAGCATATTACTTTGTAAGCAAAACATGAAATAAAAAAACAGAATGTGGCAGCTTAGCTAGTTAGTCAAAATGTATTGAGAGCAAGGAGTAACAACAGAGAGCCAAAGCATTGCGCTGAAATCTTGAAAGTATTAGAAAGACCTAGTTGAAAGCTTCCAATGCATTGTGGGAGACAACCCAGTATAGTGAAAAGAGTGCTTGACTTGGGCTCTCATCTCCGACATTTTGTATCGGTATGACCATGGAGAAGTCACTTTATCTCTCTGAGTCTGTTTCTCCATTCAATGGGAATAACAACAATAATTATAGAATCTACTTCGCATGATTGTTGTAAGTGATCAGATGAGATAATTGTATGTAAAGCACTTTGCAAACCTCAAAGTGCTATATAAATGTCAATGGTTATTATTGGACAGACCTCCTCTAGAGAAATTATAAGAAGACACAGAAAAGAAACACAGGTTGGACTGGTGGCCTTTGAGGTACCTTTCAACTCAGATTCTGTGATTTTCTAGAAGACTAAGAAAGCATAAATGGGTTGAAGTCTACTTCAGGACAGGAAATACCTCTTATCAGTGAGCTCACAGAAGAATGAATGAATGAATGAATGAATGAATGAATGAATGAATGAATGATTGAATGAATGGAGTGAATGAGCATTAAGCCCATACTGTGTACCAAACATTGTACTAAGCTCTGGGGAGACAATACAGAAAAGGGAGACGATATCTGCTTTCACAAAGTTTACATTCTAATTGGGGAAAACAATTCATCTAAGAACTACAAGCTACAAAGAAAATGGAAGGGCCTGGTAGACCTTAAGGCACATTGACATGTCACGTAGTGATGTCAGCATTGTCTAGGCAGATAATGGGACTCATTGGCCCTCCATCTTACTGGAAGAACTGTAATTGTTGACTTCCTGCTTATTCAAATAATAATGAAATAGAGTCTGTAGTTGAATCATTGTTGACAGACAATTAAACCTCAAGGTCCTCTTTCTAAAAATAAATTCTACTGAGCAGGATAAAAGACAGAGAAGATGAGAGAGATTTGTTAGGAAATGGCCCTGAGCCTAGAATATTCTTAGGAGGAGTTTCATAATAAACTCACTATGTAGAGGAATGTTCCACTTAACAGGTGTTCTGGTTAATTGAGGGAGGAGGGAATCAACTCTACAGGTAAGGAATAAGGACTGGGTGAAGGTATAGCTAGGCAATCACTTGTATGAAAGAGATTTGGGGGTTTTCATGAAGTGCAAGCACAATATAAACCAACAGGGTAACATGAAGGGCAAAAAAGTTCCTGCGGTTTTGGACCACATTCATGTTGCTATTCTCATTAAGTCATTTTTCAGCTATGTCTCACTCTCCATGACCTCATTTGGGGTTTTCTTGGCAAAGATACTGGAGTGGTTTGACATTTCCTTCTCCAGATTATTTTACAGATGAGGAAACTGAGGCAAACACAGTTAAGTGATTTGTCCAGGGTCACACATCGAATAATGAGTCTTTGGATATTTGTGGTCTTCACTGGATGAACAATGAATCATCAAACCATAGAATTAGATCTAGAAGGGAGCCAGTCCAATCCTCTCATTTTATAAATGAGGAAACTGAAGCCCATAGAAGTGAAATTCAATTCACCTTATTAAACAAACATCTGAGGCCAGATTTGAACTCAGGAAGATGAGTCTTCCCGACTCCAGACCCAGTACTCTATGCACTATGACCACCTAGCCGCCTTCATAGAAGTACACTGTCTAAAACAAAAAGGGCTACACTCCTGCTCTTCTGTCCCCTCGCCAGATCCTGGAATATTGAATTCCACTCAAAGAAACACATTTTTAGAAAGATGCTGGCAAACATACATCCAGAAGACAGCAACCAGGACAATAAAAGGAATGGAGACTTCTGCAAAGAAATAGCTAAAGTATTTGAACTTCTGTCATATTCTGCTTGGCCCAACGGGTCAGACCAGGAGTGAAGAAGGGTATTGGGGGTTGGGGACAAGGAGGCAGATTTTTGGCTCAAGCTGAGGAAACCCTTTCTAGCAACTCTTCCTGTCCAACAATAACACAGGCTGCTGCCCCAAAAGACAGTGAGTTCCCTGTTACCAGATGTGTTTAAGAGGACCACTTGTCAGGAATCAGATCAGATGTATCTTTTGAATTGAATTAAATGTCCTCTGAGGTCTTTTCTGACTCTAAGATTCTGTGATTCTATGAATTCTTGTTCATCAAAATTGTCCAGAGGCTTGGGTAGCTGAAAACAGCCTTAACAGGGTGGGCATAATAGGATTCTTCACAAGACTAGAGCCCCCATTTTGGCTCCTCCCTCCCCCCCCTAAACTATGACATTTGCAAGACCTTTATCCATCCTTTAGGGAAGATGTTCTCAGTAGCTCCCTGGGGAGAAGGAAGCCAGACCTTGCTAATGAGAAATGAATATCCATACCCAGGCTTGTATCTCTAGGATAATTAACTTGGATCAGTTCTTTTCACATGGAAATGACTTGCTCACAGAACTGGCAGCTGGAACCCTTCCCCCAACTCCTCCTCCCCAGCTGGAAGGGTGGAGTAGTGGGAAGGGGTGGAGGTAGGGGTCACAGAGGGGAATGATGGGCTCCATATTTAATCAGAAAGACCTGAAGCTGGAACTCTTCCTATCAGCCTGGAGTTCAAGGACTCATAACTCTCCATCTGCAGGAGATGGCCACTGTAGAGCCTGGTTCATGGTGATCTGTGCATTGTTATTATATAATCAGGTCATAATGCCCTTCCATTAAAGTTCTCTTTAAATGCCTCATTAGAGACATTACTAATAAGTCTAGCATCCAGGGCAATTTTGGGGTGGGAGTTAGGGGGCAGCTGCTAGAGAGCCTGTGCCATTCAGATATAGTTATGTTAACCACTAAAAAGCCAGTTGAGTGTACCACATGAGGTATATGACAATAGGGAAAGGCAGACTCCAAGAGAAGAAACACTTTATCAGTAGAATCTTCAGCAATAGTAGCCCATGGCTGAGCAATTAAATTGGACTGGTTATGGCACATGCACAGGTGGTCATGGTGTGGAGCCATCAGCTAGAAGAACTCCACAGAGAGGAAGTACACCTCCTAGAAGCTTGCGCCCCGGGGCAAAGTACCAGCGCTCCAGCCTAGTTATAGCTCTATCTCATTATGATATGGAAGTGACCCTTGACTTTTGGAGGCTATACCAGCCTAGCTGTTGTATGTGCCAGTCTTCCTAGGACTATTTTGGCTAAGTCTACAAAGGTTCCGAATAAGTTTGGTTGCAAGGAACTGAGTTTTGGCCACAGAAGGTCTAAAAGACCCATATAAATCACAGAAGGATCATGACCTGGGTCAGTGGAAGGAGAAGCTACACAGACCTTTTAATAATTCACATTCACAAATAATTGCACTACAAAGGGCCATTCTCACAACAACAATAATATAAGTCTCTCTTTTGTGGATGAGAAAACTAAGCAGAAAAGGCAACAGGGGTCCAGAGAAGGACTTGCCATGCCCAAGGTCACACAACAAGTTGGTGGCAGATCAGGGACTTCTACCCAGGTGGTCCCAAAGGTACCAGTTGGTCCTACTCAGAGCCAGGTTCTTTATCCTGCCCTGCATCACTACTTCTTCACCAGGTGGAACCTCTCTGAATCTTAGCTTTCTCATCTGAAAAACAGAAATCATATTAGCACTTACTTCCCAAGACTGAGAATTAAATGAGAAAATGTATATTAAGCAAACCCTAAGGTGCAACAGAAATATAAGCTACCATCACCATCACTACCACCACCACCACCACCACCATCATCACCATCATCACCATCATCACCATCATCATCACCATCATCACCATCATCACCATCATCATCATTACCATCATCATCATCACCATCATCATCATCATCATCATCATTCTACCTCACATTTCTATAGGGATTTAAGATCCATAAAGTTCTTTCTTAACAACAACCTTTTGAGGTTGGTAATAAAAGAACCCCCATTCTACAGAAGAGGAAACTGAACTCAAGGAGACAATTTACCTGAGGATACATACCATATTTCCAATTAATTGAGAGTTCCACTTAATCAAGAGCAGCATAGAATAGTGGATAAAGAGCCAGCCTCAGAGTCAGGGATGATGGTAATAATAATTATTATTATTATTGTTATTAGCATTTATGTAGCACTTTAAGATTTGCCAAACACTGTATATGTGAAAATCAAATGAGATTACATATATATGTGTAGATACAATATCATTTAAATGAAATCATATATGTATATATAGCTACATATACAAACATATACACATATAGATATAGATATGTAATTTGATTCTCATAACAACCCTAGTAAGTAAGTACTATTATCCCCATATTTCCATAGCACCTTAAGGTTTGCAAAGATTTTAATGTGTGTGTACATACACATGCACACAATCTCATTTAAATGAGATTATATAAGTATGCATATATGTATATATGGGGCAGCTAGGTGGTGTAGTGGATACAGCACCAAGTCTGGAGTCAGGAAGACTCATCTTCCTGAGTTCAAATTCAGCCTCGGACCTTTACTAGCTGTATAACCCTGGGCAAGTCATTTAGTCCTGTTTGTCTCAGACTCCTCATCTGTAAAACATACTGGAGAATGAAATGGCACACCATTCCAATATCTTTGCCAAGAAAACCCCAAATGGGGTCATGAAGAGTTGAACACAACTGAACAACAACGACAACAATTATCCCCATTTTACAGACCAAGAAACCAAGGCAAAAAGAGGTTAAGTGAATTGCCCAGGGTCATATAGTTAGCCAAATAGCCAAATATGAACTCATGTCTTCCTGCCTCTGGGTCCAGCACTCTATCTCCTGGGCCACCTAGCAGGAAGATCTTGATTCAACTCCCTTCTCTGATACATACAGACTGTGTGACCCTGGTTAAGTTCCTTAACCTCTCAGTGCTTTCCCAACACTTTAAGAATATAAGTTACAGAGGAAGTGGTGACCTACATTGGAAGGGAGTTTCCTCAATGTGAGTTGACATTTAAATGAGATTGTGTGTGTGTATATGTGTATGCATACACATCTACATATACACAATTACATATATATAATCTCATCATATGTATATATAATTTATTATATTACATAGTTTATTATGTTTATCATTTGTTATATATTTACTACAAGTATCTATAATCTCACTTGATTCTCCCATATATGTTTTACACATGAAGTGATATATAAATACTAATACTATTATTATTATTATTACCACTGATTCTGAGGCTAGTTCTATCTCCACTATATCATGCTGCCTTTGATCATATGCTGCTCTTCCCTACAAGGACCTCTCAGGTCTGGCTGTCCTGTCTATCCTGGCTTGTGAGTCAAGAGGTTAGTGTATTACATCAGAACAACACCCTTGTTAAAAGCTTCCTGTGTTCCAATGAGGGAAATGATTCAGGTACCCCTGTGGCATGAAGAATATGGTCTCACTAAAAGTCAGAGTAGATTCCTTCAAGGTGTCTGACGTCAGGGTTCCTTTTTATCAGAAAATGAGGACTGATTCAAGTCAGTTCAATTCAGCCAGTATTTATTAAGCTACCCAAAGCCTGTGCTAGATACTAGGGGTACAAAGACAAACACCAAGCAGTCCCTGCCCTCAAGGAGTATAGATTCTACTCAGGAAAAGACTGAAGAAGGGCTGCTTTGTTGTCTCTCTAGCAACCACAGCCTACGCAGGATTCAAACAGGATTCATCTCCTGCCCTACTTCCAGGCCTTCTATGGCCTCACTTAATATGAGAAGACAGTGTAGAGTAGTAGGAAGCGCCTTGGACCTAGGGTCAGGAAACTTGCCTTTAAATCCTTGCTTTGACCACTTACTAACTTTGTGATCTTAGGGAAATCATTTGACATCTCTGAGACTCATTTTCTTCATCTGTAAAATAGATAAATGACAAACAGAAAGAGCTAGAGAGAGAAAGAGACACAGAGATAGACACAGACAGAGAGGTAGACAGACAATATTTATTGTTTCCTATGTGCCAGGCACTGTGCTAAGCTCTGCAAGTATAATATAAGCAAGCAAGAAGTGTCAATCCTAAAGAATTTACATTCTGCTATGGAAAGATAAAAAGAAAGGGGAACTAGAAGGTGTGAGGTAGAAAGGAAGGTCTCTAACTAGAAACAAAGCTTCTGGGGGAGGAGATGGAGAAGCCTGGAGAATGAGCTGACTTAATAGTATTTTATTTTTTCCAATTACATATAGTTTTGAACATTCACTTTTATAAGATTTTAAGTTCCCATATTTTTTCCCTTCTTTCCCTCCCCCCTCCCCAAGTCGGCAAGTAGTCCGATATAGGCTGTACATGTACAATCATATTAAACATATTTCCATATTAGTCATGTTGTGAAAGAAGAATCAGAACAAAAGGTAAAAACCATGAAAAAGAAAAAAAAAAAAGAACAAATAGTATGCTTCGATCTTCATTCAGACTCCATAGTTCTTTCTCTGGATGTGGATAGCATTTTCCATCACGAATCTTAGATCATTGTACTGCTGAGAAGAGCTAAGTATTTCTTCGTTGATCATTGTACAGTGTTGCTGTTACTGTATACGATGTTCTCCTGGTTCTGCTCACTTCACTCAGCATTGGTTCACGAACATTTTTTCAGGCTTTTCTAAAGTCCACCTGCTCATCATTTCTTATGGAACAATAGTATTCCATTACATTCATATACCACAATTTGTTCAGCCATTCCTCAATTGATGGGCATCCCCTGGATTTCCAATTCTTTTCCAACACAAAAAGAGCTGCTATAAATATTTTTGTACACGTGGGTCCTTTTCCCTTTTTTATGATCCCTTTGGAATACACACCTAATAGCGGTATTGCTGGATCAAAGGGTATGCACAGCTCAGTTGCCCTTTGGGCATAGTTCCAAATTGCTCTAGAGAGTGAGTTAAGCTTCAGGGAGTGGACACGGCTGGGGCTGGGGGTAAGCCCCTCATAAAATGGCAGTCTGGGCTAGGGGCTCATCAATCAGGAGAGGAGGATCCAGAGTAGAAGTCATTTGGGAGGGAGAGGGGTGCAGGGCAAGGCTGCTTTGGAGAAGATGGAGAAGATATGGTGATAATAATATTTACAAGACCTACTATATAGAACTGTTATGAGGAAAATGCCTTATAAACCTTACAGCTCTACGAAAATCTCTAGTATGCCTGATTAAAAGATCTCTGGGTTGGGAATCAGGAGATTTACCACTAATTAACCTTGTGACCCTGGTGACTCTGTTTACACCACTAACTACCCATATCAGGGGGAAGATTATATTCAAAGGGAGACAGTGGCTATATTCACAAATGGTAATAGCAACCCAAGAGAAACTGGGTTCCACAAGGAAAGAATTTGGGGTGCTGGGAGTTGGAAGCAGCAGGCACTGGTAGAGAGGGGGCACTCCCAGTTCTTGAACCATAGGGAATTGAGCCTTCAAGGTTCTTCATCTCTCTGGGTCTCAGCTGCCTCATCTACAAAATAGGAATGATAGCAGAGATCTTCCTTATCTCAACCCAGCAATGTTACACTGTGAAAATGTTTTAAGAGGGGAAGCTAGGTGGCGCAGTGGTTAGAGCACCGGCCCCAGAGTTAGGAGGACCTGAGTTCAAATCTGACCTCACACACATAACACTTACTAGCTGTGTGACTCTGGGCAAGTCATTTAACCCCAATTGCTTTGCCAAAAAAAAAAAAACGCTTTAAAATTAGGAAGCCCTGTTCAGATGAAAGGTGGTGCTGTTGCTGGGGGCCAGCCAGTGAGGGAACTAGAATTTTTGTGGCCAGCAGCAACATCATCACCCACCAAAATAAGGGTGGTTTTGGGTGTGTGTGTGGGGGGGGGGTTGCGCGCGTGTGTGTGCGTGTGTGTGTGCGCGTGTGTTTTCAGTGAAACCCCACAGAGGATCATTAGCCCTCTTAGCATTCGACAGAGATCACTCAGTGCTAAGGTTCTGAAATTAAATCTTCAGGAGTACTCCATCAGCTGAGTGGGATGTGTATGCCTGTGTGCGTGTACCCTGTGATGGCTGTTGGGGAGGGAGTTCTGGAAAGAGGGAATCGTGATTTTCATAAATGAAGAATGTACGGATCTGGTGCAGCACAGATTAAACTACTTGAGATGGAGGGAAAGGGGGGGGGTCTGTGTTGTTTTCAGCCTTGCTGAGCCCCTGCTAGTGTGAAGACCACATCGGGAGTGATTTCTTTCACAGTCTCTCAAGCCACCTGGGTTGGACTCAGCCCTCATTCCCTTTGTGCCCAGCTCAGAACCACTTTGTCCTACATCTGTCCGGACATCTCCACTAAATTTTCATGTGAAAGGCAGCAGCATCATGCTGCCCCGAGACCTGACATTCAGTGGGGAGGGCACCATCTGCTCTGAGACTCCAAGCATTGTGCTGAGAATTGCATTTTTGCTTTGACAGTGACAAGCCAGAGATGGTTCATAGGAAGGGGTCAAGCAGAGACAGGAAAACCAACAGAAGGCAGCTTTCATTGACTAGGAAACTGAGGGCAACCCCGCCTAGGGTTTCTGCTCCTGGAACCCAATTTCCCTCTTGATAGGGGCTGCCATCTGCATCTGTGAAAACAGACCCTGAGTCCCTTTGGAGCCCATCCTCCATGTAGCGCCCCTTCTTCCTGGGAGAGAAAAAAGAGAGAAGACATGATCTCGTGCTGGCAGGGGTTGCTGGTGGTTGAGAACCCTGGGCATTGGTAGGGAGGGGACACTCCCAGTTTTTGAACCATGGAAAAAGGCTGTTTTATCCCAGGTTCCCAAGCCTGAAATTTGCAGGAATGAAGCTGAGTAGACTCCTAAGGCCTTTTACTCCAGCTTCCAAGGCAGAGGTGAATTTCTCCTCTGTTTCAGTCATAAAGTCAGCTCAGAAGTAGAGGCCTAAATTAAAATAGAAAGCCAAGGGTATCAGGACTCTCCTTCATTTCCCACACCCCAAAACACAAGATACTATTAACTCTTACTAGCTGTGTGCCCATGGTGCAGTACATTGAGTTCTGGGCCTGGAGTCAGGAAGACTTGAATTCAAATCTGACCTCAGACATTTACTAGCTGTGTGACCCTAGGCAAAACACTTAACCTCTGTTTGTCTCAGTTTCCTCAGCTGAGGAAACAGAGCTAATAATAGCACCTATCTTACAGATTTGTTGTGAGTATCAAATGAGATAATATTGATAATGCACTCAGCACAGTGCCTGACACAGAGTAGGCATGTAAAAAATGCTTGTTCCCTTCTCCTATAGCAGGGGTGGGAAACCTGCGGCCTCAAGGCCATGTGTGGCCTTCTAGGTCCTTGGGTGCAGCCCTTTGACTGAATCCAAGTTTTACAGAATAAATTCTTTTATTAAAGAGATTTGTTCTGTGAAGTTTGAATTCAGTCAAAGGGCTGCACTTGAGGACCTAGAGCCACATGTGACCTTGAGGCCACAGGTTCCCCACCCCTACCCTACACCTTTCAGCCTTAGTTTCATCATCTATAAGATGGGAATACTACCTATTTCACAAGATTGTTGCGGGGAAAATACTTTTTAAATCTTAGAGTGGAATTCCAGGCAAGATGGGTCCCTAAATGAAGACAGAAGGTGGACAGTAAAAACTGAAGTTCACACCAGACCAAATAATGATCAAGAAATACAATGAGAAATTATGATCAGTCCGTGAGCGTTTGTTAAGCATTTACTATTTTCCAGGCATTGCACTAAGAACTAGGAATAAAAATACAAGTAGAAGAACAGTCCCTGCCCTCAAAGAGCTTACCATACGAATGAGGGAAGATGGCACATAAAAGAGCACTGAAGAGGGGGAGGGTGGGAATGAGGGTAGATGAAGGTACCTAGAGGCAGGGAAGGGAAGGATGGTAGAAGTCCAGAGTGCACGGATGAGACCTAGGTGGCCTGAACACTCTTGTAAAAATGAAGGTTCTGGTAAGATCCATCCAATCAGGAGAGGCTGCAGGGACAGAAGATAATTCCAATGTGTCGATTCTAGGGATAGAATGAACTTTAGATTGAAGACCCGGAGGATTTGAGAGGAAGTCAGAGTACAGCCAAGACAGGAATAAGGAACTAAATTCTTCCACCCCATAATTGCACAAGAAGTCATACAGAAGCCCATGGATGGTAGTGGTACTAGTGGTGGTGGTGCTGGTGGTGATGGTGGTAGTAATAGTGTAGTAGCGTAGTAGTGGTGGTGGTAGTAGTGATAGTATAGTAGCAATAATAATAACCATAGCCAGCATTTATATAGCACTTAAAGATTTGCAAAGTACTTTATGAATATTATCTCATTTTGTCCTCACAATAACCTTGGAAGGTAGGTGCTATTATTATCCTCATTTTACAGATGAGGAAACTGAGGCTGAGAGAGGGTAAACGATTTGCCCAGGGTCACACAGACAATAAATGTCTGAGGCTAGTAAGAAAGAGAGCTATGACCAAAGCCAGCACCAGAACAGGCAAACCAATCCACAACCTCCCAGAACAGAGACTATCCAGATATACACATACGCCATGTACAAAGTTATGTGTCTAGAGGCAGAAAGAGTAGAGAGCTCCTTAAGAAAGACCTAGGAGAGTCACAGATCTCCAAGGCATCCAAAAACCCAGAATAGAAACCTTGAGAGCTAACATAAGAAAGTATAAAAAAGTTATTACAAATCTAATGATGCCTGAAATCCAGCCTAGAAGTAGTAAGTAACTCAAACAACTGTAAGCTTAGAGGGATAATGGATATTTCCACATGAATACCTAGAAGAAATAACGAGATAAAAAAATAAAATGAAATAAGATATCTGAAGGAAAGAATTGGGAAGAGAGTAAATAGCTTAGAAGAGAAAGTGACAAACTTTACCCCAAGAAATGAGGTAAGACTAAATAGAAATCAGTAACTCCATTAGAGAGCAAGAAAAATTAGAACAAAATCAAATGACTAAAAGTGAAAGTGGGAAAAAAGGTGGAAAGTGGAAGTGGAAGAAAATATAAGATGCCTGACATCAAAAAAACTGGCCTGGACAACAAATCAAGGAGAGATTATTTGAAAATCACTGGGTTTCTTGAAAACCATGACTTTAGAAAGCCAAGACATACTATTTCCAAAAAACTATTCAGATATATTGGAACCAAAGGGCAAGATAAAGGAAGGAAGAATCCACCCATAACCTTCTGAAAGAAAAATCCCAGGAATGTCATAGCCAAAATCTATAGCTTTCATGTCCAAGAAAAAAAAATACTGCAAGTATCCAGAGAGAAGCAGTTCAAGTACCAAGGAACTACAGTCAAGATCACACAAGACCTGGTAGTTTATATCATAAACAAGAAGAGATCTTGGAGTAAAATATTCTAAAAAGCAAAAGATGTAATCTTACAACCAGGAATAACTTGCCTCAAACCCATCAGCAAGTTTGGGGAATGTCTACTCCAAGTAAGTGAAGACTTACTGGGGAGGGATGGGCAGATGAGAACAATTTGTTCCACCTGCCATGAAGGTGGCTGAAGCCGGCACTGTGGAGCACTTAGAGTTTGGTCAGACATCAAAGACACCAAAGTTATCCACTGTATCCCAGGCCATCACCAGTAGTTCTGACTTCAGTCTTACACTGTACTTTGATGACTCTGGAAGAGAGAACAGGGAGAGGACTTTGTGCTGCTCTGCCTCACTTAAATTCAATTCATACACAAATCAAGACATTAACCTGTGATGTCATTGGTCCTCCTTGAAAATAAAGGACAAACAGCAATCCTAGAGGGAGAAAAAAATGGGTTTTTAAAGGAATAGAGGACCTTCAAGCATTTTGATGAAAATCGCCACAGCTGAGCAGGAATTTTGTAATGTACACACAAGAATCCAGTGAAAGCTAGAAAGGAAAATTTATCTGAGCAACTGGAAGACATTATATGTTGTGCTTCAAAAAAATTATGACAAGACACTTAACCCCATTGCCTAGCAAAAAAAACAAATCAAAAAAAATTATGACAAGAGACAATTTCAGAGAGTCTTGAGGTGTTAAAATTGTATCTTGTTTTGGTCCCCTTCTAGTCAGTGAGTTTATAAGTAGCCAGTTTAAAATAGCAATAGCAGGAAGTAAGGTTGCAAGGGGAACCTACAAGTTGTATACAAAGCACCCCAAAGATCAAAGGAGCATAATTTACAAACTGTATCGTATATTAACCAAAAATCACATCCTGGTAATCTGTGTTGAATCAGGGGAAGCCATCTAGGCTTTGCTGTCGGGGCCTTTTGGTCCTATGATGTGCGTAAATCTCAGACAAGTTCCAGACACCTGCAGTTAGAAGCAGCAGATCACCAAATGGCACTGATACCTTTGGGGTGACATAGCCATGTTAACTTTAAAGCTTTCCTGACAACTTTGAGATGATTTCGACATGTTAATGAAGTAACCCCAAGGTGACATGGATAAGAGTTAGTTTCCTCCCCTAAAAAACCCTACAAAAACAAGACCTCAAACTCCTGGCCCCCTAAGCGCTCTGCCTCCATCAGGTCCATGCTGCTAAGTACTCCCAACTGTAATCCATGGTTATGTAAGTGATACTCTGTGCCTTTCCTCCTCCCCAATCTCTTCCCCATCACTGCCTGCCTTCCTTCACCACACCACCCCAATCCCCAAATTATTTGTCTCTGTACCTCTTTTCACCATTTGTCTCTGTACTGTCTATGCCATTTGCCCCCACATCCTCTGTGCCTTATTAAAATGTAATTGCAGCCTCCATTCCTGCTTCCATGCTGCCACTGTGATCTTTCCCTGAGAGTACCCAAAGAACCAGGAATGCCTGTCCCATTTTGTAATTTCATATATTAATTATCAATTCACCTGGGTAGGATGAATCGATCTAGAGTAGAAAAAAGAAGCAGAACAACTTATATAAGATACAGAGAGAACTCTCAAGAGCATCCTAAAGAGTTGGGTTCTTTCTCCATAGTTTGATTTCATCTATACAAATGTGAAGTATTATTATCATACTTATTTTTAATATAAAATTGAAGTATGTCTTCAACTGTACTATTGCTATGAACCTGACTCCCTCCTTTTAGCACAGTGATTTTAAAAATAAGCCCTGGAGAACTCCAGAGCCCTCATGCCCTGACTTCTGGACTCTTGTAGAGAGCAACAGATACTTCTATGCCCATATAAACCCTTGGAGGGTTTGCTTCTATAAGTTTATAAGAATCTACTGTTTAACCTAGGCAGGTGAGAATCAGGTAGATTACACTGGCAGAGAGAAGAGAGAATTTATATAGATAAAAACAAAGCTGGTCCCACTCGGAGACATTCAAGAAGAAAACCAATTACGGAGGAGGAACTAGGCTGTTGAGAAAGTTCTCGAGAGGTTTCCCTATACCTTTTAGCTTTTGGAGAATGTAAGGGTGAGAATCAGGAGGAGATTTCTTGCTCCTCTCTGCTGCCATCATTTGGCCACAAGGCTTGAGGATGAACCCTTAGCTGATCATCAGTTGCCTTCAACCAATCTTCAATATCCTTTTACAAAGTTTTAATCAGCCACTCAAAAGTCTAATGGCCTTACAAGGGAGAAACAGACCACTGGAAGTCTAAAAACAGTGCACCATTACATCTCCTTGTCTCTGTTACTGTCCATCCCTTAATTTCATCAAGGGAGGGCGCTCAATTGATTGGAGGGTCTATCTTGCTAAAAAATAAAAATTAAAAAAAGAATATGTCTGATTCTCCTTTCCTGACTTCCAAAGCAGAATCTACTGAATAGAATCCAGTCTCTCTCTAAGTTACCAAAGCGCACTATTGCCAGAACACTGCCCAGGCTGCTGAACATAGCTGTTGGTGGATCTACAGGCTCTAGGATACTATCTGCAAGGTTCCATTAAAACCATATCCTTCTGGTCACTAATACCCTGCAGTGTTCCAACCAGACATAGCCCTGAGTAGGAAAGAGAAGAAGCAAAAGGAGTCATTCTTGCACCTAAAGGTAAGAGTTTACATAAAGTAAAGGAGTCCAACCATGCATTTAGGAGAGCCTATGAAGACAGAAACAGGTTTTAAGACTTAAAGATAGGAGGGCTACTTTTTTTTCTTTCTGCTGAGACAGTTCCTTACTTAGATATTCAGCTGATTCCATCATGCCACCTAGTAAGGGATAATTCCAGTGCTTCATTTCAAATGCCTTTCTGTGGTTTTTGAATTTGTGGTTGATTTGACAGATGCTGTAACGTGCTGACCTAGAAGCTATTATTTTTTTTTTAAATTGAGACTTTGCATTTCTGACATTGCCATCCCAGGATCCCTGTATCCTGAGGTTGGGGGTGGGGCAAGAATAGAGGAGAAAATATGTATTTGAACAGCTGCACAAATTAACCAGAACCAGCCAGAAACATCTGTGGATGGATTTTCTGATGAACTGCACATGGGGTAACCCACACAGTCTGTGTGTCCTCTGTCCATGGTGGAGTAATGGAATGTCCAATCCAGGCCCCTCACAGCCAGGCACACTGTGATTAAAATGTAATGGGAACTAAGTGAAAGGTCTCAGACCTGGCATAAAGCCAGATGCTCTGGCTAGGTTTCTCTTCGCCACGCCCACCCCTGCCTCATTCCCCCTTTTCAAACTAAATCCACAGATGTGCTGTTCATAATTAGAGAGTAATTTAATTATCCACCCAAATTTTCATTTGGAAATTAATATTTAAATAGAGTCTAACTGCTGTACAATGTGCTCTTTGTACTGCTCATAAAAGCAAAAAATCCTGGAGAGCAAAGCAGACAAACAAAAAGGCAGTGAGAGAAAGCTGTAGATCATCTTGGCTGCCTTCTGGCATCCTTGTAACCTGACCCTATGGCCTTGCCAGGCCAGCACAGCCCTGAGCTAAGACCCACCACTAGCCATTCTGTGAAAGACATAAAGCTCATCTTTAGAAAACCCATATTTTCCTTTCTATTTCTTCATGCCCTTGATGAACTTCCTACCTAGTGACCTTGGGCAAGTCATTTAGGTGACACAGAGAATGGAGCACTAGTCCTGGAGTCAAGAAGATTTGAGTTCAAATATGACTTTACATACTTAATAGCTGTGTGACTCTAGGTAAGTCACTTAAAACCTCTGTCTGCCTCAGTTTTCTCAACTATAAAATGGAGATAATAGTGCCTACCTCACAAGATTATTGTGGGGATCAAATAAGATAATATTTGTAAAGTGTTTTGCAAGGCTTAAAGCCTATATAAATTCTATTATTATTTAAACTCAGATTTGGGTATGGAAGAGATCTTAGAGACTGTCCAATCCCTCATTTTACAGATGGAGAAACTGAAGGAGACAGAGATTAGGTGACTTGTCCAGAGTCATACAGGTACCCAGATTTGAACCTGGGACCTCTGACTCCAGAGTGAGTATGTGTTCCCTTTTTTTCCTTTGGGAAGTTTTCCTTCCCTAGAAAATGAAGGGGTTGGACTTGATAATTACTTAGATTCCTTCTGGCTCTCAAATGACATGCTACGTTCTACACAATAAAGGAGTTTTCTAGCTTTAACGTTGCATGTTCTATGCCAGAGATGGGGAACCTGCAGCCTCGAGGCCACATGTGGCCTTCTAGGTCCTCGGGTGCCGCCTTTTGACTGAGTCTAAGTTTGACAGAACAAATCCTTTTAGTAATGGGATTTGTTCTGTGAAGTTTGGATTTAGTCAAAGGGCCGCACTTGAGGACCTAGAGGGCCACATACGGCCTCAAGGCTGCAGGTTCCCCACCCCTGGTCTATGCTCTAAGGCAGAGGCAGTGTATATCCAGCAGCAATAGTGCTGAATTTGTGGTTCCAATTCCAGCTCTGCCACATACTAAGGGAAAAGGGAAGGGAACGAGCACATACTATGTACCCAGGCATCATTTTATAGTTGAGGAAACTAAGGCAGACAGAAGGTAAGTGGCTTTTCAACATCACACAACTAGTGGGTATCTGAGGTTGGATTTGAACTCAGGTCTTCCTGACCCAAGGTCCAGCTCTCTATCCACTGTACCACCTAGCTGCCCCATACTAGCTACGCGATCTTGGACAATAAGTTTATTCTCCTGCCTTGAATTTCCATATCTGTAAAATGAGGGAACCTAAGGTCCATTCTGGCTCTCTATCGATGAGCCTTTTCAACCGATGACACCCTGTTCCAAAGTCCCTTCCAGCTACAACACTCAATGCTTTCTCTCCACCTGTAGCCCCATAAATCCAGGGGGTGCCTATGACCTATCCCACCTGGGTGGGTCCCTCCAATGGCCTTTCAAACTAGACTGGCAAGTTTTCAACGTTGCATTTCTAAGGCTGTGGCATTAAGACATTCTCTCTGCAGGCTCTGACTGTTCCTACCTTACCTCCTCCATCAACTAAGCCTTCACAAATAACAAGGGAGGAGGAAATAAATTCTAGTTCTTTTCTCCTAATTAAAAACCCTTCCAAATGAGAGGAACTCTCCCTCTCAGCAAGAGCATAATCCATCCAGATAACTCAGAGAGAACAAATGGCAGAAATCCGTTAGCAACAGAAAACTAATTTAAAAAATGAGAAGGGAGGGGGGAGAGGGGGGCAAAGGGGGAAGCCACAGAAATGCAAATGGGCCAATAAAGGAGACAAGCTGGGGAAAGAACTGTCTATATTTCAGAATCCAGAGTAATGGATCCAGTGTCTGCACTGGAGAACAAAAGGAGATCTGAACCACAGCTAGGACAGAAATCCTTTAAGTAACAGCACCCAGCGAGGCCTAAATCACAGTCCCTGCCCACAGCAGCTCCAAGGACCCCACAGTGAAGGGCACCCCCTCAATCTTCCCGGACCTGTCTCTTTCCCAGTACCTCAGTCCTCTGTCTGCTCCCTATTCCCTCTGTCCTCTGCCCAGTCCCTCTGAACTCTCCCAAGCCCCTAGGGTCCTCTGTCCTCTCCCTGGCTCCTCTTTCTCAGGCCCTTCTGGCCTCTCTATTCCTTAGACTCCCCTCCCCCCCATCTATTCCCTAGTACCTCTACCTTCTCCCAATCTGTCTGTCCTCTTTTATCATCTCCCCTCGGCTCCTATCCTCTTCTTAATTCCTCTGACCTCTCATTAGTCCCTCTGCCCTCTCGCTAGCCCTTTCACCCAGTTATTGGCCATTCTAGATAACTATATACAGTGTTTATTAAATGCTTACTATGTCTCTTGCACTGTGCTAAGCACTGGGTTCACAAAAACAAGAAAACAAGATGATCCCTACTTTCAAAGAGCTTACATTCTAATAGAAGATAAAACATAAAAGGGAGCTGAAAACAGAGTAAAGAAAGGAGGAGGGCAGTGAAAGGAGGGTACATTTGGGGGATACAGTAGCTAGTAAGGAGGTGGAGATGGAGCAGCAGGAGAAGGCGCTGGAAATGAAAGGAGCAGCAGGCCTAGGGCTGCTTCAGGCAAGGACTCAGCACGTAGGCCCCAGGATGGGGTCATCCTTAGTGTGCAAACCAGATGTTATGAAGGTGGATTTGAGGGAACCTGAACGGAATTCCACTTTGGGCATGGAGGTAGAAGGGAAGATGTTTCACCAAAAGAAGAGATGTGCTGATCTGTACATTCTCAGCTGCTTCCAGAGTAGGCATTTAAGAGAGGCAACATCAAGGAAGGTCAGGAGTCTGGGGAAGGCCCTGTGGGCCCTTTCAGGAATCAGAGCCCCAGAATATTCTGGCCTAGACTCAGGGGTTCCTGGAATAGTATTTGGACAGCTTAGCTTAGGGAAGGATAATGATCACTATTCCTAACTTTGGTCCTCACTGCAAGCAGTCAGGGGCTATGAGAGTGAGGATGAACAAATAGTGAAGGCTCAGTCAAGCTGGCACATCCTCCTGGGTATCCCCTTGATACCCAGCAATGCCTTATTGCCCTCTGTAGGAGTCCCATCTCTCCTCAACTTGGTACAGTGGGAAAAGCACATGACTTTGAGCCTCGAAGAACTGGGCTTTAGGCCTAGCTCTATCATCTATTAGTTATGTAACTCTCTAGGCCTCAGTTTTCTCATCTGTAAAATACTGATAAAATATTTGTGCTACCTTCCTCACTACTGGGAGGGTTGATTATGAAAGTACTTTGTGAACATAAACAGCTATGTAAATGTCAGCTCTTATTAAAATTCCTTTAAGTAAGTTTTTATTGGGCACTTATATAAATAAGCTTTATGGGTGATATAAGAGAAGTCCGAGACTTGCCCCCTGCCCTCAAGGAGCATGTGTTCTATTTGGAGAGAAGAGAGTCATACATACTGAACAACTAGAAGAATGAATATGATCATACAATTAACAGTAAACTTTTACAGACATAACCAAAGAGTTCAGAGAAATAAGAAATTACTGCTGGCAAGTGTGGTCTGGAAGGCGTCCCAGAAGAGTTTGTACTCAGACTCTATAGGATTTCTATAAATGAAAAATAAGTGGATGGAGAGGGGCACAGGATGAGCAAAGGTATAGGGGAGAGTGTGAAGGGAACAATGAGTTGGCCTCCTGGCTATAATGGGCGGTACTTTCTGAAAAGGAAGGGAAAATGAGCTGGGAGAATAGAGCAGAGCTAGGCTAAAAGAAATTAGCAACATAATCAGCCTGATTTGCACCTGCCTTCATTAAACAGTGGGTTCTTTTAAACCTGCAGAAGCAAATCTTCCACTAGTTTGCATGGGTATAGAAATATTTGTCTCCCTCTGCAAGAGAGGCTGGAGGACAGGGTATAAGGGCTTTCCAGTTCTATTGGGCTTATTTTCAAATTCTTTGTTCTAGATGCAAGGAATCAGGTTAATAATAAAATGGGACAGTTGAAGTCATGCTTCAATTCTGCTTTAAAAACAAGTTTAATAATAGTAATTCATACTTACATAGCATTTTAAGGATCATAACAACATAGTTGGCACAGCGGATAGAAGGCTGGCCTAGGAGTCAGGAAGACATGGATTTAAGTCTTGTCTCTGGCTTGTTGGACAAGTTACTTAACCTCTCATTGCCCCAGTCAAGGTTCACCAACTGTAAGTTGCTAATGCCTTGGCCAGCTCCATGAGTGGAGAAAGTTTCCATATCAAGAATTCCTGTTGTTGTTGTTGTTGTTAAGTTGTTTCAGTTGTGTCCAACTCTCCATGACCCCATTTGGGGTTTTCTTGGCAAAGACACTAGAGTGATTTGCCATTTCCTTCCCAAGCTCATTTTATAGATGATTGGGGTTAAGTGACTTTCCCAAGGTCACATAGCCAATAAGTGTCTGAGGCCAGATTTGAACTCAGGTCCTCCTGACTCCAGGCCTGGTACTCTATCCACTGCACCACCTAGCTGCCCATCAAGAACTCCTATACACAATTAAGTCACAACTCAAGTCAAAAGAAAAAAAGGACTTAGGACTAGAGGAGACCTTAGAGATTATCTAGTCTACTTCTCTCATTTTATAGATATGATGGGAGATTGGCCAGTCCATGAAGTAGGTATTTCTTGCCAATTTTCAGTCCTTAGAAAACACTCACAGCTATTCTCTGCCTGTTTTCAATCCAACCACATGTGGAGCGTTGGTGAGCCTATTTCCAGGGTTGAGAGAATGAAGGGCTGATAATGGGTAGTGATAAAGTCTTCTGGTTGACTGAGGAGTCAAAAGACTTATGATTCACAAGTAATTGAACCAGAACTGTTTGTGCAAACGAAAGGAATGATGGGCCCCTCCTTCAACCTTTTTGCTCTTTTCAAGAACTGCAGTTCAAGTACACTGAATTCCCCTACCTGGCCCTCTTGTGTTCACAAGCATATGGTGACTGTTTCTTTGGGTTTATTCTTCCCTGATGTCAGATGAATGGATATTCAAAGAGAGGAATGATACTTGAATCAGAGATCTATCAGAGCCCTCAGAGGTCCTACCACCAGAGTACTGGTAACTAAGGACAGAAGCCTCAATGGAAAGATAGCAAGGGTATGTTAGAGCCAGCTCATACCATCTCTTGAGAGCCAATTGCTAAATTTTCAATGTGAGCACTTACATCTTAGGAATCAGCAAATATTACAAATCAGGGTTTGATTTATTATTCTGGATTTATTTGTTGATTGTCTAGACTTAAGAAAGTGATTTTAAAAAATTGTTAACAATGGAAAAAGGAAGAGGAGGAAGAGGAGAAGAGAAAAAATGAAGAAGAAAATGAAGGCAAAGAAAAAGAAGGAGGAAGTGGAGGAGGAGAAAGAAGAGGAGGATGAAAAGGAAAAAGAACAGTAATAGTAGTAGTATCATCAATTGTGTATTCTAGAAAGGCATTGATTCTCATGGCCCAGCAGAGAGCTACAATTATGGAGATTTTCATAAAGACTCCACAAAGGGAGAAAAAGACTCAGGATTCTTAAGGTATCCCTTGGCTCTATGTGTTCTTTATCTTTATATTTTGAGTTTGAGCCCACTCTCCCCTGATAATTCATATTTGCAAGAAGATAGTGTGCCCTAGTTCAAGGGGAAGTTTCAGTAACTACTGTTCTTGACATTTCTTGTCAGTAAAATTCTCTTTTTACAATTTTCTATTCTAAAAGAAAAGACTTCTGATGGTTGACTGATAATATTAGATAGGAACTTTTAAGAAATAGTACTAGAAATAGTACAAAAAACAAGAGATGCCCTCTGGAACTCTGAGGGAAGAAGTAGCTACTTGTTGGAGACCCAGCTTGCCAAAGCAAGCAGGCATTGGAAAAATAGCCCACAGGAATCCCAAAGAACTGAGTCCCAGAGACAGCAATTGACTTACTGATTTTTACAGATAGAAAGTAGCACAGCTACTTATGTCTCTCTTGTCAACTGTAACACTTTCCACTACACCATGCATATTGTTATAAAGTACTACGATTATATGTACTTGTCATTCTCTTTATGGATTACCTCTTGATAGGACTTGAATAAGAATGCTAAGTTGTGTTGCCCCTATTTAATAAATTCCAGGAAGACCTGGGTTTAGATCTTGCTTTGGTCACATACTGGCTATATGACCCTGGGCAATTCATTTAACCTCTCAGTGTTTTAAGCAACTCTTTAAGCCTCTAAACTGCAGAGAGAGGGTTGACCTGCATTTGTAGAGGGAGTTTCATCACCCAGGAGTTCCTCATACTAATGAAATCATAGGTCCAGTCCCTTTCCCTATCTCATTTAATCAATTAGGTTACTGAGGCACAGAAAAACTCAATAACCTGTTGAGGTCACACAGCAGACCTGGGATCAGACCTCTTGACTCTGCCCTGCCTTTTTAGTAAGAAAAGAGAAGAGAGCCAAGAATGAAAAGCATTTCCTTGTAGGAAACAAGCTCCATAGCCTCCCTCCAGCATCAAAGACATCTTAGACTTCTCTTTATTTATAAGACTATTTTCCTGTGCTCCATTATGGGGGTTGAATGTAATCAATAGCCTGGGTTTCCAGGAGCCAAGGTGGAAACTGCCACCAGGTCTCTCTGCTGATAAGAACATGTGTTTTAAAGATCCTGGTTCTAGGAAGTGTTTAGCCTTACCAGTAAGCTTCAGCAGACAAAGGTATTGATCAGCTTGTCAATGTGGGAGCTGTGAGGCACTCTGGGATTCTGAGAAACCTTTTCTGGACCTCCTGTTCCACTGGGTCAGTCTTCCAGAAGCAGAGAGATTCAATTCAACAAACATTTATTAAGCACCTTCTGTGTGCAAGACCTGGTGCTAAGTGCTGAAAATACAAAGACAGATGCAGCATAGCCTCTGCTGTCAAGGAGTCTCTACTGCTGATGGGAGGGGGGAGAGGGGGAGGACAAATACACAAAGAACCATGATAGAAGCCAGGTCTGGTGGGGTCACTACACTGCCAAAGGAGCACAATATTGTTGATTCCAGGATAAAATGCAAACTCCTCTGCTCAATGCTTGAAACCCTTCATAGCCTGGCTCCAGCCTTTTGAAAATTATTCCATATTACTCCCCTCCATCAGCCAAACTGGCCTGTTTGCTATTCACCCAAATAAATATTCTATCTCCCCCCCATCATTCTTTTGCAAGGCCTGTTTCACCTAAAGCCTAGAATGCTTTCCTTCCTCCTTTCACCTCTTAGAATCATGAGCTTTTTAGAGACAGGTCAGGTTCCACCTCCTACAGGAAGTCTTCCTTCCCAGCTTTGTGTTCACTCCTCAAATTTTGCCATATTTACTTATCCATAGAAATGCTACATAGTTGCAGTGGAGTGGAAGTCATTTGTTGACAGAGATGGTTTATCCTTTTGTCTCTGTATTTCTACTGCTTAGCACAGTGCCTTGCATACCATGAGCACTTAATAAATGCTCTTTGAATGAAACTCATAGGAAAGATCCTCATAAAATTCTGGGAGAAATCAGAGGCTCCAGGATGAAGCCTCTTCAGTCATTCCACACTATGTGGATAAGGAGGCAGTGTGGTATTGTGGAAAGAAGTACGCTGGACTGAATCAGGAAAGCTGGGTTCTAATCCCAGCTCTGCCTCTACCTTGCTGTGTGACCTTGGGTAAGTCACTTCCTCTCTCTGGGCATCAGTTACAATAAGGTAAAGGGCTTAGGCTAAATGTTTTCCAAGCTCCCTTCTAGGTCTAACAATCTAGTGTTCTTTCCTTTCCTGAGACTCACCCACCAGTTACTTCTCTTTGCTGGCGTCTTAGCCTTCTCCATAAAGAAATATCCAGCGTTCTTTCTTATCGGGATAGCTTCACCCAAGACACTAAGGAAAAAACTTCCTCAGGAGGAACTTTTAGTACCAGAAAGTGTTATCAAGCAGCATGCCACCACTTCCTGTCTCTACTTAATGGCCATGCTCAGGGCATCTGCCCTCTCAATTCTTCTGTAGCCATAATAACAAAAGTTACAAAATTTTGGGGGAGAATTGGCACACCTCCATCACCATCTATCACCTCAAGTCCTTGGGAAGAGTAGGCTCACATTTTTGCTCCCACTGAGTTCAGTTCCAAATGCTGTATAGCCAATGGGTGAGTTTCACCTGTACCTGGCCTCCCACAAATCCAAACAAGAACACCAGCTCCCAGATTTCTGGCACTCACTATTCTGACCTTTCAAAACGTATGAAGCTGTAGCTGTCTCTAATACTCCTTCAGCTAAAAAGAGGGGAAAATAGATGCAGGAGACAGAAGCAACAGCAGGGGCCTGGATGTATGAAGCACACAGCAGCAGCCCTATCAGAGAGATAAAGGCCTGAGGCCTCTCTCGCCACCTGAAGGCTTACAGGAGTGCTTGCTTCCTCGCTCCAATACAGCCAGGCAGGAAAGAGACACTACATTTGGCTGGTTAGTATCTTTTGAATGCACCCCATTTCTGGCTAAGCAACCAATCCAGAGTCTTTCTCTTCACCACATGGTCCAATTGCACAATGTCTACACGTGCTCCAAAATCCACATGAAGACTCCATCCCCCAAGCACACTGCACATGCTTATGAGGAATAAGTTCACTGGCCAGACACACCCCTATCCCCAGAATTAGTGCCTTTAAACACAGGAAGAAAGATAATCAAATCATCCCAACACCCTGAGTTATTCCGAAATACAACAGCAGGGAATGTCTATTTCTGTTCCTATTTCTTGGCTGTTTGGGTGATTCTCACTCCTTTTGGGGATAATTCTTCATCTAAATATTTAAATGCTTTTAGAGATCCCTGATCTTGAAACTTCCTTCTGATCTCCTCCCTCTCCAATTCTGTCCTCTATACAGCTTCCAAGATGATATTCCTACAATATAGCCATGTAACTTCTTTAAAATTAATTTATTTTAAACTTAAAAACACAATAAGAAAAGAAAAAGAAATCTATTATAAACTTAAATACTAAAACTTAAATACAAAATAAGGGAAAAAATCATTGTCATATGAACAGCAGAACATAAGAGATGATTTAAAATATACGGCAATAAATTTCCATTTCAAGAAAGCTTATATGATAAATACTATGCTTTGTGTTCTGAGCTGTCCATATTTTCTTTGCTTTCTTATAAGTTCTCTTTTGTTCTCTGCTGTGCACTTTTTACTTTGCTCTTTTTTTTTTCCCTTCCTCCCCCCAAGAAGGCTACAATTAAGGGTAGATACACACACATATACATATACACATATGTATGCATGCATGCATGTATACATACACATACATATATACACAAACATATACATATACATATACATAGAGACACTTATGTACGCATACATATACTTAGATATCTATCATCATACTCATACATACACATATGCATTCACATGCATCTATGTAAGACCATACTATACTTGTTTGTCTTCTGTTTCTCTGAGGGTGGATAACCTCTTCCTTCATAAGCCCAAGTCTTTCCATATTTTTCTAAATCTGCCAGCTCATCATTTCCTACACCACAGCAATACTCCAACCTTATACCGTCTAATTATTTTAGATAGTCTAAAATAATATTTATTAACATGGCTGACATACAGTGTCATTTCTCTATTTTTCTCTTTTGAGTAAATCTATTTTAGCTTTAACTTTGTCTGAGATCATGATTACTATCTATCCCTGCTTTTTTTTCTAATAAATTCTATTCCTGATCTTTATTTTGTTTGTGTGTATCTTTTATTTCCTATCCTACCTGACTCCTCTACTTTATTTCTTCCCACTACATTGCTCTTCTATTACTTAACCTACCCTCTCCTCCAAATATCCCTCCCTTAGCTTCTCCCCACCCACCTTTTCCCCTTACTTTCTTGTTTCTATCTGAATTTAGATGACTTTTATAGCCTTCCAAATATATTTTATTCACTCTTTCTCCCATTGCCATTAATCTAAACCCCCCTTCTATACCCCCTTATCCTATTCCCTTACCCTTTTATTTCTATATAAATTTAGAAGACCTTTATTCCCTCCTAACTGTTATGTGTTGGTTTCTCTTTAACCCAGATTTGATGTGAGTACAGCTCCCTCTAAAAAATTCTTCCCTTATCCTCCCCAACTCCCTATCCCTTTAGCTTTTTGCTTCTTTCTGAATTTTGAAGACTTTTATACCCTCCCAGATATATATGTATTGTTTCCTCTTTAACCCATTCCCAATGAAAGTAGGGTTCCAGAACTGCCAGTCCTCCTCCCCCATCTAATTTCTCTGTGTCAGTTCTTCCTCTCACACATCATTTGCATAAGATAATTACTCTTTTTACCTTTTCCTAAATGGTTTTACTTTTTAGAATCACATCACACTTAGGTCTACCTCAATCTTTCTTTTGAATTACCTAATTACTAATAACAATCTTAAATATACTTTTTATATTTCCTCATTTAAAAAGTAAACAGTCTGTCCTTATTGAGTCCCTTGTAATTAGTCTTTGATGTGTACCGTATATTTCTCTTAGATCTTACATGTCAAATTTTCTATTAAGTTCAGGGTTTTTTGCAACAAAATCCTGAAAGTCTGGCAATTCATTGAATATCCTTTTTTTTTTCCATTCAGGACTATGCCTAACTTTGCTGGGTATGATATTTTTGGCCACAACCTCAATTCTTTTTTTTTTTTGAGCTAGACAATGGGGTTAAGTGACTTGCCCAGAGTCACACAGCTAATGAGTGTCAAGTGCCTGAGGCCAGATTTGAACTCAGGTCCTCCTTACTCCAGGGCCAGTGATCTATCCACTGCACCACCTAACTTCCCCATGCACCCCCAATTCTTCTGTTCTTCGATATATAGTGTTCCAAGACCTGCAGTCTTTCAATGTCACCACTGCTAGGTCTTGTGTGATTCTAATTGTAGCTTTGCTATATTTGAACTGGTTTTTTTTTTTCTTGTTGCTCATAATATTTTCTCCTTGAGCTGGGAATTTTGGAATTTAACTATGATATTCCTATAGGTTTTCTTCACAGGATCTTTTTCAGTTGGTGATTGATGGATTTTTTTCCATTTCTACTTTCCCCTTTTGTGTGAATGCTTCAGGACAATTTTATTTAATTATTTCTTGTATTATTGTATCAAGATTCTTTTTTTATTATACCTTTCAGGTAGTCTGATTATTCTTATGCTTTCTCTTCTTAATCTGTTCTCCAGATCAGTTATTTTTCTAAGGAGATGTTTCACTTTCTCTTCTATTTTTTCATTCTTTGTATTTTGTTTTATTATTTCTTGGTCTCTTATAACTTTCCTGGCTTTCCCTTGTCCAATTCTAACTTTCAAGGAGTTGTTGTCTTCCTTAAGATTCTGGATCTCATTTTCCAGTTGATTGACTTTCTTTTCATAATCTTATTTTTCTTGGATTGTTCTTATTTTTTTAATTTTTTTCCTCAGTCTCTTTCCTTTGATTTTCATCTTTTAAGTTCTTCTATCAATTTTTTGGGGGCAGGTGACCATTTGATAGTAGGAGAGGCTTTTTTTGCTTCAGTGTCCTCCTCTAAAGATGAACCCAGGTCTTCTCTATTCCCATAGTAACTTTCTATAGTTGTGCTCTTTCTCCTTTGCCTGCTTATTTTTTTTCTCATTTGTAGCAGTTTATTGTTGTAATCACTTCTAGTCCTGGGATATGAGGGATGGTGCCTCTGGCCTCAGACTCTCCTTTAGTTCTCCCCTCTGGCTTGGAATGAAACCTCCCCCTCAGCCAGCCAGCCAGCTGCATCCCACCCCACTGCTGCTGCACTCACCTGGAGCGTACTGGTTCCTTCTCACTCAGGGACGCATCTCTGCAGCACAGCTGAGTCTGGAGTCCCTTATCAGCAAAGGTTGCCTCAATCTTCCCCCACTCAGACACCCAACTCCCCACACTGCCCTAGAGGTGAAAATCCCTGTGGCTGAAGCTGAGGCTGCTTCCCAAGCCAGCTAGACCCAGGGCTCACCACTTGCTATTTTAGCAGAACTATCTTGGAGGTATTTACACTTCCCAGGGACCAAACCTCGATCCTGGGAGTTTTCTTTGGATGTTCTCCAGTTGTCCTGGGAGGACCACTGTTCTGCCCCAATTCTTGTTTATTTTTACTACTCTATGTTCACCTGAGGCACTATTTTGCCTTGTTTGGGGGGAGGAAATCTGGAGAAGTTGGGATTTTCTGACCTACTCTGCCATCTTCCCAGAATCCTCTCCTATATAAGTAACTCTTCTACTCAAGAGGCCTCATTGACTCCCTGTTGCCTTTAGGTTAAGATTATAAAACCCCTGGTTTGGTAGTTAAAGGCCTTCATAATATGGTTCTAGATTACCTTTCCAGGATGAAAGCAACTGCATCACCAGGAGAATACTCCCTCCAACAAAATGGATCACAATTCATCCATGTCTCCTCCTACTGTGCCACTCTTGTCCTCTCATAAATTTGCCACAGGGGGTCTACTCAGGGATGCGCTGAGAGCAGCTTGAACCTTGCTCTCTCAAATCCATGGTTAAATTCTCAATGTGAGCATTTACACCTTGAAAACCCACTCTAAACGAGGGTTTGCTTTGTTTTCTTGATTGTCTAGCATTTTTAAAAATAATGGAGAAAATTTTAATAATGCGGATTAAACTTAAAAGTGTGTCTGGAGTACCTTTTGTTTTGCTTTTGCTTTTGAAGAGCCAGTTAGTAAACATTTACCAGCCTACACCTGGGTCCATTTGATGTGCCAGACTCCCTCCCCAATTTCTCCAGACATTAGAAGAGTATCACTCTGCAATTCCAGATGTTGTCACTCACCCTTACCACATAACCAAACCATCTTCTCTTCCTATCATACATTGCTTTAGTGACATCTTTTACTCTACATCCTGTTCTCACCTTCCATGCACCTCTCCACTGTCCACTGTGAGATACTCTTTGAAGACTGTAGTATCCCATCTTTCTACCAGCAGAATATCAGTGCTTAAAAAAAAAAGTGAGACTTTTAGGACAGGGAACATATTGGGATTATTGAAAGCACTTCTGATTTCCCAAAGACAATCTAGCCCCAGCTCTTGTCCTCAAATCTGGGTCTAGTTTACTATGTATCTACACATTCCATACAAGTGGGTTGCCTGTCCAGCTGCATGTCATTATCTGAGCAATATGCATTTTCCTTTACATTGTTTTTGTTTTGTATAGACTATTTTAAAAAATTGATCTCTTTTGAATTGCAGTATTATACATTTCACTGAGATTTTTTTAACATTCTGGGTCTCAGAAAATGCTTTCTCTGTATATTGCCTCCCCATGGGAAAGAATCACCATGTCTCCTTTCTTTCTCTCTCCTCCCAAACTATGGTACTCTACACATAGAATTCAGCCTAAATAAGAGATCTGAAAAAGCTATAAATAAGAGATAGGTTTCTAAAGCAACATGGCTATAGGTAATACTATGCCCGAAGGGATGGCTGTGCTAAGTCCCTGGATGACTATTTCTTATGTCAATAATAAGTTCAACGAGGCCCCAGGAAGCACAATAGTACAATCCACCTAGAGATAACACATTCCTGAATGCCTTAATATGCAAATCAAGTCCCTACTTAGCTTAGACATCTAGTTTATTATTTTCCTCTGGGAAAACGTACATCTCCTACTGGTTCCAAGTCTAAGGTTCCCCTTCAGTATTCAATTCACTTGTCTCAAGTTCCAGAGGAATGGAAACAGACTTGCGCTGAGACAACCTCAAGGGGAAAAATGGTTCCCTCTTGAATAAATATATCGCTTCTTCCCAGGTGGCTCTCTCTCTCTACTGCTCCACACAGTGGGAACCTCAGAACACACTCTCAGACATAAAGCTATAAACTATGTAGAGGTCAAATTTCATCACTGGTCATCTGCATAAACTAACCAGTTTAGGACTCGTCTCCAAATCCCTCCCATTCCACAGAAATATGTAGAAATAAGCAGATATCTACAAAGGATCTCTATCCTCATGGGGAAGTAATGGACCAGAACCCAAAGTACTGGAAGAAAACTCACAATACACAGTATGGAGAGCCTGGCCATAGGATACTCTAGGAGTGGAGTTCCAAAATGGAACCATTCCAACAAGGAACTTTTTTAATGTAATCCCTCTCAGGGCAAGAGACAGGGCCAGGTCCTTTATAACCTGAATAAAATAGTATCTTATGTATTTCACAGATCATAGACCGAGTTGAAAGAGAACTCAGGAGCTATGCAGTCTAATCCTCTTATTTTATAAATGGGGAAACTGAGGTCCAGAGAGCTGGACTCCTAAGATCCTAAGATCATAAGTATGATCATACAGGTGGTATGATCAAATGAGATAATATCTGTAAAGTGTTCAACACAGTGCCTGGCACATAGTAGATACTTAATAAATGCTATTCACTTCTTTCCTTCCTTCCTAGTACATTAGAGAGCTATAATTTGTATTCAGGTTCTCTGAGCCTAAATCTAGCACTCTTACCACTATACCACACTACTTTCTCATAGTTTCCCCAATACTATCACTTCTAGATGGCAGGGGTGATTTCCATATGATAGAAATAATGACAAAGGGCATGGCCCCTGAATGAAGTATAGTTGGAAAATCATTTTTAATTGTACTGATGTATTTTATTTTTACATCACCTTCATTTCCAAATTTATACCTCCTCCTTCCTTTACCTAGAGAGCCATCCCCTATAACTAAGAATAAAAAGAAAGAAGGGGGGCAGTTTAGCAAATTAACCAACACATCAACCAAATCAGACAGTATTTGTGAAATTCTGTGCCCTTAGTTCCTCAGCTCTGCAAAGGAAGGACAGAGGTTCATTGCCTTATCTTTTCTTCCAAGTCATGCTACGTCACTAGAATCACACGTCATAATTAGCTTGCCCCGGGGAGTTCACAATAATTACATATTCTATTAAAGGGTATTTCATTCTCTCCATTCACATTGTTGTAGTCATTGTGCATACAATTCTCCTGGTTCTGCTTATTTAATTTTGCTCCCATTCATACAAGTCTTCCCATATTTTTCTATATTCTCCATATTCCATTTCCTATAGCATAGTAACATTCCATTGCATTCATGTACCATAAATTGTTCAGCAATTTCCCCATCAATGGACAATCACCTTATTCCTACTTCTTTGCTACTACAAAAATTGCTGCTATAAATATTTTAATCAATGGATACGGTATCTTCCTCTTTGCCCTCCTTGAGGTATATGCCCAGAAATGGGATCTTTGGGTCAAAATGGACATTTTATTCACCTTCTTAGCATTTTTCCAAATCATTTAGCAAATCATGTTCATGTCCTTGGTCTCAAGTAAGAAGGTGCCCTCTTCTTTCAGGTTATCTGTTTATCACTCAACTATCAGATCCCCAGTCTGTGTGAAAACACTAATGGAAATGGCAGCAAATTCTGTCCTGAAACCTCCAACTTTATAGCCTATATAGGTCATGAAATAGTTGCCCTACCAAGGTTCCATAATCAATGATTCCTGCTCCAACTATTATAGACAAGCTCAAGATCACTGGCCTATACTGACCTCTTCCTTACTGAAGAAACTCCTGTTTTCATTTTTTTTAATCTTGGCCCCTGGCTAAGCATCCCATGGCTAGGCTCCATGCCCCTTGTGTTGCAAGTCTATGTGTTTCCTTAAAGGTCAATGCCTTGAGCTCTGGTCCCTGGGTGATGGTCCTGTTCTGTTGTGTTCTATTGAGTATGGAGCTCCATACGTGGCTAATTTGTAAGCCTCCATAACTACCTCAAGAAAACAGCTCAGGCTTAACTTGGAATCATGGGAGAAGCATAAGGAGGCATATGTTTTATGCAATTATAGTCTCCAAGAATTTCAGAACAGTGAAGAATCTTATAACAAAGTATAACCCATGGCTCATTTCTAAAACTCTGTGCTCATATGAACCTGGTTCATTCTTGCAGGCTATTCAACAGCTCTGTCTTTGGCTTTGGTTCATGCCCAACTGGAGATTTTCCCTAGGAACATTAGAATTTGCTTTATGTCTAGTTTGGTAATTAGAATTTAGTATCTCCCAGGCAAGCACTCAGACTAACAAAACATCAAAAATAGGATGGGTTTATTTAACCCAAAAGCAAACACAAAGGACTTGTGCCCAACAATAACCAGTCAGGAAAATTCTTCTTTTAGATGGGCCTCCCTCTCCCAAGGACCTGTGCAATTGCTCTGACTCATAACACTACGCTATGCAAGGCCCCTCTATGGGAAAGCACTCTTTTTAGGAAGTCAAGCACCCTACACTCTGATGATACTCCTGTAGGAACCTATATAGACTTCTAGACTTAGAGTACCACCCTGAGTGAGATCACCTCTGAAAGGAAAAAGAGCTCAGGATTGCTAGGAAGTCAAGTAGCCCCCACCCCAGGCCTATAAATCTTACCTAAGGATCTGTACAATCCACTTGACCCACATAGGTTGACCCACTGACAAGCAAGGTCCCATTTCGCTTCTCTAGATCATGGTTCCCTACCGCATCAATCCTCCTCTTCTATATCCATCTGGTGCAGCTCTTTCTCTCCATCTATGTCCCCAGCTTCCCATCAGTCTGTGTCTTCATCTGGAAGTCCTTACCTTATTCTAGTTTTGGCTCTGCACTTAAAGCTGGAAGGTCCCCTTAGACATTATCTGGGCAAGCTTCTCATTTTACAAATGTCGAAATTGAGACCCACAGAGTGATTTGCCCAAGATTACTCCAGCAGTAAGTAGGAAAGTGAGAAATCTATGACTCCACATCCAGTGTTCTTTCTACTATACCACATTGTCTTTTTAGCGTTGAGTTTGTCATGTATCAGAAGGTCGCTTAAAGACCAAAAGGGTTGGACCTCAGAGTCCGTGGGATATCATCTGACCAAAGGTACCTATCAACTACAGTATCCTCTATCCAGCTGCCCTCTGGCTCCTGCAGCTGCCCAAAGTGGCCACGCTTACAGATCTCCCTCTAATATACTGGCTCCCTTGATTCAGTTAACACATTCCCCTCTCTGGTTATCTCCTGGGGGTTCAAATCTGCATGCTCTGTTCTCATACTCAACTTCAATGCTACCCCAATCCCAGCATGGGATTCACCAAAACTATAACCTGAGGTCTCTACCCTCCTTCCCTCCTACCCTCAACCCCCAGAATAGTCCCCCATCATCTCTCCTCCCACAGGGCTGTCTGTCTGTCATTAGGCCCAAGGTCTATCCCCCCAAAAGCTGTATTTGTCTTAAAGACCTTATTAGAGGGCACCTTAATGCTGCTTGCCTTAGGGCACATTTTAGGGTGCATGCTCAGGGTATTAGAATTCTTAATTACAGCTCTTCCTTTTACATCATCTAGTCTACCTTAGATTTTACAGATGAGGAAACTGAGGCTCAGAGAGGTTAAATCATTTATTCAAGGTCACCAAGCAAGAGCAAAGCCAAAACTTGCAGCTTTCTGATTCTAAGACCAATTATTTCTACTATACCACATCCAGGTCAGTCCTCTCATTTTATAAAGGGAGAAATCAGGAACCAAAGAGGGAAAATAACTAGCCCTATGTAACACATCTTAAATAATCTCTTTTTAAAAAAACAAAAACAAAAGTTCCATTTAGGTTCATCTCTATGCCTTAGACTTTTGGCACTCACCATTTAGCACATAGTAAATGTTTAATAAATATTTCTTGGTTAATAAATTACTTTTCTTTAAACCACTCATTACAAAAATAAAACAAAATGCATAACTTGTTCATGGCAGAATCAGGAGTAAAATCCTGATGTAGAGGAGAGCTTGCTATTCTCAGAGCCAGGAGGACCTGAGTTTGAATCCTGACTCAAATACTTAGAAGCTAGGTGGCCATGGGGAAGTCACATCTCTAAACTTCATTCTCCTCATCTGTATAATGAAGACATTAAATGTGATGACCTCTGAACTCCTTTTTAGCTTGAAATCTATGAGTTCAGGATCCTGTGACTCCCAGTCAGGGCTACTTCTATAATAGCAGGTTTGTTTATTGAATGGTAAATGATCCTATGGTCTTACCTCCTCACCTGCTCCTTGCTGCTAGGGTGACCCTGGAAGAGGTTTAGCAGGGCTCCAGCTGGTCCAGACCACATCAGGCCACTGTCCTCCCCCTGGACTGATATTACAGGGGTATAACAGCTAACAATGTCAGCTTACAGCACTTACGTGCCGGGTACTGTACTCAGCATTTTTAAAAATTTCTTCTTTTTTGAGGGAGGGGAAGGCAATTGAGGTTAAGTGACATGCCTAGGGTCACACAGCTAGTAAGTGTCTGGGGCTGGACTTAAACTCAGGTCTTCCTGACTCCAGGGTGAGTGTTCTATCGACTGTGCCAAGCATTTTGCAATTATTATCTCACTTGGTCCCCACACCAACCCTGAGAGGTAGGCACTATTATTATTCCCATTTTTACAGAGGAGGAAACTGCAGCAAACAGTGGTTAAGTGACCTGGCCAGGGTCATACAACTAATAAGTGTCTAAGGTCATATTTGAACTCAGGTCTTCCTCCAAACTTGGCATTCTATCCACTGCACTACTTAGCTATTTAATTTAACAACTGGCTTTCAAAAACACAAGACATAAGTTTCATCTGTGTTAACATTCTTTCTATTGCTTTCTTAAGTCTAGACAATCAACAAAATAATAAAACAAGCCCTGACTTGTGGCATTTGCTGATTTCCAAGCTATAAATGCTCACATTGAAAATTTAACAATCTCATAAGCTGTTTCAAGCTTACTTACTCAAGCACACCTCTGGCTAGGGACCCTGGGAACTCTCTATGAGGTTTTTAACTGCCCTTCTAGGCCCACTGAGGCCAAACACAAGCTCCTTGGAGGCCTGCAGGTCAAATAATTTAAAGTGAAGATGCTCATCAAGAAAGGCTGGTGATCTAGCCTCTGCCTTGAGCTCTACAATAGAGTCTTTGGACAATGTCATGGGGAAAGCCAAGAACCAAAAGTAAGCATCTTGTGTGTCCATCTCCAAGTGACAGGAACAAATCATCCTGACTGGTCCCTCCTGCACTAGGAAATGCAGAAAATCATGTAAACAAGGTTCTTGGTAAATCCTGTCCCGGCGTTATCTTTCCAGCTAGTTCTGGGATCTTAAATTATCTGCCCTTCTCCCTCTGGTTTCTACAAGTTTCTCTTCGGCAGCATCCCAACAGCCATTATCCACTATCTTTCCCTCTTTCTCCCCCCTTTTCTCTCTCTCTGTCTCTCTCTGTCTCTTTCAATCTTTCTCTGTATCTGTCTCTCTCTCTCTCTCTCTGTCTCTCTCTCTCTCTCTCACACACACACACACACATACACACGCACCCCACTCCTGCCTCTGAATCTTTTTTCATGCTGTTTTCCACCTTATTCTCTATTTCTGCAAGCTCTGTTCCATCCTTCAATACTCAGCTCACATCCTGTCTCCTCAGCTGACTCCCCCAGACCTCAATGTTAGTTGCCTCTGCTGAGCGCCCTAAGAGCATTGTGTCCCACTCTTGTGGCAAGTTGAATATAGACTCATCTGAAACCCAAAAATCTCAGAGGGGAAAACCCAATAGGCTGCACCAAGAAGCTGAACTATTTGATAGTGTGTGGTCACTGTGGTCCTGAAGTTAGAGGGCTTGATCAATAACATCATGATTTCAGTTTTTGATGCTGCCTCTTCTGTGAAGCCTTCCCAGATCTCTTCAGCTAGATATACTCTCTTTTTCCTCTCAGTTGTCAAGGTATTTGTCCATGCTTTTTTCAGTAAGTATTGGTATCTATGTTGTTGATGTTCTTGTTCCGTCATTTTGGTCATGTCCAACTCTCCATGACCCCATTTGGGATTTTCTTGGTAAAGATACTGGAGTTTTTTGCCCTTTCCTTCTCTGGCTCATTTTACAGGTGAGGAAACTGAGGCAAGCAGGGTTAAGTGAGTTGCCCAGGGTCACACAGCTACTAAGTGCCTGAGATTAGATTTGAACTCGGGTCTTTCTCACTCTAGACCCAATGCTCTATCCACTGCACCATCTAGCTGTCCCTGTATCAAAGTTACATACCTCCTAAGAAATCATAAGCTCCCTGTGGGCAGATACAGTATCTTCTACTTTGTATACCCCCACTGAGACTAACATAAGTCTTTGCACATAATAGGATCCTACTATAGTAGGATCTAATATATATCTGTTGAAATTGAAAGAATGAAAGAAACCACGATGAGTCAGGGAAAACCTGACTGGAGTAGTGGATATGATGAGGTAGAGAGGAGTGCTCAAGACAGACAGGGCAAGAAGGATGCACGATGTGAGATATGAGAGAAGATGCAGGATGTGACCATCCAGAAAAGTGATCGAAGAAGACCATGCACTGAAGCCCCACTCCCACCGTGGACTTACCTGTGTGCTTTCACAAAGCACCCTCAATTCCAGAACAACTTTTCCCCTCCCCGTTCCCTTTGCTTATCACCTGCGGACCACCTGATATCCCAGGCATTTTGGAGCCATGCTTGCTCCTCCTGTTCACTTGTCCTCTTCCCTCTATTCCATAAAATTGTATTTAAATCATACCTTTAACCTACTTAACAGCCTTTGCCTCCTATGGGAAGCTAGGGCTGCTCTGCTCCCTTAGGGAAGCAGGGCCTGCGGCCTATGCTCTGCCTCCCATGTGGAATAGTGCCCACTGGGGCTCTGCCTTATGGGGAGCAGGTACACGTGGGTACATCACCCCAATAAATGTCTTTCTTTAACTTGGAGACTGTCAGAGTGAGTTCTTTCAGGACAGTAGTACCGGCATGTCTGTTCCTCATCATTTCAGGTGGCATCCCAACATTCTTGGAGTGCACCCTGAACTCATCAGATAAAATGATGGAACTGGATTCGAATCCTGCCTCACAAGCTGTGTGCTCTAGGACAAGCCATTTACCTTCTCTTCAACTTCATCATCTGTAAAATAGGCATATTAATAGTACCTATATCATAGAGTGGCTAAGAGGAGCAAATAAAATAATGTATATAAAATGCTTTGAAAACCTGAAAGCGCTATATAAATGTGAGCTATTGATTTGGCAAATATTTTTAAGTGCCCTTTGTATTCAAGGCACAGCGTTGAACCCTGAGAATACAAAGATGACACAGTCCTTGTCCTCAAGGAATCAATAATCTGATAGCTGGCTCAGCCATAGTCAAGACCACCTCATGCAGTGAAGTCAGAATAAAAATTACATTAGCCATAATGTCAGGAGACTTGAGTCTATTCCTGGTTCTGTCACTAACTCACTATGTGACCTTGCTTAGGCAAAGTCACTTAATTCCTCTAGCCCTCAGTTTCCCAGTTTGTAAAATGGTGATCTCTCAGGTCCCTTTCTAGTCTGAGATTCTTGAAGTCAGTGGTTCAGAGTCACTAGAAAGCAGAGAAGCGTGGCATCAAAGAAACAGGAAAGAGATAAAATCATCCAGATGGATGATCAGAAACCAGGTGGTCTGCCAGAGCAGGGTGGGAAACCACAGGCAGGCTGACTACTCCCTCAGACCTGGCTGAAGCCCAGAAGCTTTATCCATTTCCTGTTGAAGAAGGAGTCAGTCCCATCCAAAAGCACTGCTAGTGAAGTCTACAAGAAAAAGTGCCAGTCTGGGAATGAGGAGATCCAGATACTGGAGATAACTCTACCGCTTCTCTCAGTTTCTTTATCTTTAAAATGGGTAGAGTGGAGGAGGTGATTTCCAAGTTCCCTTACAGCATTCACATTCTATCTTCTATGTTCTCAGGCCCCTTTCATCTCTAACTCATTATATTCTATGCTCTAAGACCCCTTCCAGGTCTAGAAATTCTATGAGTGATTGCACCTTCACAAGGAGAGCAATTCACCTCCAGTCCACTAATAGGATGAGACCCAGGGGCAATAAAATAATGATACTTTTAAAAATCTCCATCATTTTTTCAACAATGAAATTCAGCCTACAATAGTGCTATGGATCAGTCACATGGCCTAATAGTCGGCAACCATCCAACATCTGTGCTGATGGAGACATAGCTCACTGCAGGGAACACCCTAAATAATTTTGCTCCATGAAGGCCGATGGCGATTCTGCTCACATGTGCCCAAACTACTGGAAGGAGGCAGAGTTACTAAATAGGGCTTGAGAGTTCAGCTCCATATGGGAAATAAAATGAGAGTAAGATCGATCTCAGTACTTTATCCAGACTTGGGTGACCCAAGGATAACAAATGCAAAGATCAGGAGTCACTGGCTCTGGGTTCAAATCTTGGCTCTGCTGCTAATTACCTGTGTGACCTCATGCTTTTGCAAACCTTAAAGTGTTATATAAATGTGAGCTATTAATATGGCAAATGTTTTCAACCTCACATGTTCAAGACACAGCACTGGGTCCTGAGAATACAAAGATAATTTTAACTTTTAACTTAACCTTTCTGACCTTCAATGTCCTTCTCTGTAAAATGGGGGCAGTGGGGCTGGGCACTAGGAGATATGTGAAATCCCTTCCAGCTGTAAAGGCTAAAGAACTGCAAAACTTATTAAGTTAGTGACCCCTGTCAGCTTCTCATTGCCACCAGCCCTCCTCACTGAACCTGGGTTCCCTATCACCCAGCTTAGCTTGGGGTCATAGGAATATAAAGTTAAAGCCACAAAGGCTCTTAGAGCCTGTCTAGTCTACCCCCACCCTCATCTTATAAAGGAGGAAGCCAAGTCCGGAGAGGTTAAGCAATTTGCATAGTGGAGAGAGAGAGCGAGCGGTCCTCAGAGCTAGGATGACCTGGGTTCAAGTTCTACCACTGACATGGTGGAATGATCTTGGCCAAGTCACTTAACCTTCTCAAAGCCCTGGGCAACTTTCTAAGATTATAAGTTACAGAGAAGGTGCCAACCTGGATTGGTATGAATGAAATCATAGGTCCAGCCCCCATCTCCATCCCCATCTTTATCCCCATCTCCATCTGCATCCCCATCCTCTTTCTCCATCTCTATCTCCGCCTTCATCTTCATCTCTAGCCCCATCTCCAACCCCATCCCCATTTCCATCTCTACCTCCATATTCATCCTTACCTTCATGCCCATCCCCATTCTCATGCTTACATGTATTAAGCAGCAAAGTCAGGATTCAGACTTGATCCTCTGCCTCTAAATGAGTTCTCTTCCCACTACTCCACATTTCTTCTTCTTCCCCTACTCTTTGAGAGTGGTCCATCCACACCCCTTCTTTAGGTGTTTTAAAGTGTTTCCCTACCCAGTCATATGGGAAAACAGGCAGAGGACTGTGGACCTTGTGTGACCTTGGAAAATTCCTTTTCCTTCCTCAAGCTTCAGTTTCCAACAAAATGGGGATAATAATGCTTACGCTTTCTACCTTGTAATGATATTGTAAAAAAAAAAAAAAAAGAACCTCAGGGATCTTTCAGCCACATAAAAGTTCAAGCAATTGAGGACCCAGTGCTACTGGAAGCTGCCGATGACAAAATGAAGTGAGGAGTAGCCAGGCTCCAGCAAAAGAATTCCAGTACACAGGCTCAAGGCTCACGTGCTGTGTTCTTGATCTGACTTTCCTCCAGTTTTAATAGACCTTCAGAACAAGAGCAGGTTGCTAAGGCAAACTTTAATGATCCATTGATTTTTCAGGCAGGAAGCTGCTACCACTAAAGTCTTGTCTTCTAATGGATGGGGGAAATGCAAAAATATTCTGAGGAGGAAGAGGGCCATCCCTGACCTTTCTGCTGCAATATGGCACCAGCTTGTAAGGAACATTCCAGAGGATGACAGCGATGAGTTCAAGGACACTAACCCAAGCCTCCCACTCACACCCCAGAAAGCACTTGACAATCCCAGAGAGGCCTATCTTCCCCACTCCCAACCCCAGGCTGATTCTCACATCAGGACTGTCCCACAAGCTTTTGTGATCTCATTTCTGCCATCTTCAACTCAACTCAATTCATTCAGCAATAGCTGAGCACCTATTGCACACAAAGCCTTATGCTGGGTGACCAATTAGTTTGTACAGGCTATATAGCTCCTGTCTTAAGCAGAGATTGTATTTTATTAAGTTAGGAGGAAAAGATAAGAGGCATTTATATGTGACTTTGTTAGTGTTTTTCCCCACTACCCAGGAATCACTTTGTATTTACTTTCCATAGAGATAGGGACAGGACCTGAGCTTTCATTGCTATTGGGCCTTCAGGCTCCTCTGCAAATATAAGTCAGCGCCATTTTGCACCTAACGTCTTAGAGCTGCCTTGAGCCCTAGAAAATTAAATAACTTGCCCAAAGTCACACAGCTAGTGTCAGAGACCTAACTTCTTGTCTCTCCACAGGCAGGATCTCTACAAGTTACACCACCATGACTCTATATTTATTTATTACATATAGTTAATTCTGCTATTATAAAACATATGAGTTCCCAAAAAAGCATCATGCCGTGCAAAATTGTCCAATAGAAACCACAGAGCTTATGGGAAAGTAGAGTTATGAGCACATCTCTCAAAAACTGTCAATGACACATTAAAAAATATAGGAATCGAATTTTTAAAAACTGATAGCACAATTGTATGTGTTTAATAGTAAAGAAATATATAAACACTACAATAAATAGGAGCCTTAATAACAAATTCAGTGTGGGGCAGCTAGGTGGTGCTATGGATAGAGCACCGGCCCTGGATTCAGGAGGACCTGAGTTCAAATCCAGCCTCAGACACATAACATTTACTAGCTGTGTGACCCTGGGCAAGTCACTTAACCCCATTGCTTAAAACAACAACAAAAATAATAATAATAATAATAATAATAATAAATTCAGTGCTTCTAGCTGCTGCTAAGCCTATGACCCAGGGCTGCCCAAACAAGATGGGGAGGTCTCAACTCCAGGCCTCAGAGTGGAGGCCATAGCACATGGGGATGGGCTTAGTTCCAGGACCAGCCTTTCTCTGCTTGCAGCACCAGAAGATATACAATAAATATGGCACTTCACTTTGACAAAAATTTGAAGTTTGATTGTGGAAGTGGTGTCCTTAGGATTACAACGTATGAGTTACTATGATTTTGTTTATTTTTTATAATCATATGAGGCAGAGAAGATTGTCTCTAGATTAAAGATGGAGAAACTAAGGCCCAGGGAAATTTGGTGACTTATCTATGTCATCAGTGGTGGTTTTCTGAGTTCTCTCTCTGAAGAAATCTCACAGAAACAAACTCAAAATTCAAGTTATGTTCAAAAATGTTCCCTAATGTATCAACTGCATTGGAAGAAATTCACATTTTTGAAACAGCATTATAGCAGAACTGACTATATCTTGTGTTTACTTATCTCATGTGTTTTTGTTCCTCCCCCCCACCAAAAAAAAAGGTATCATAATGATTATACTAATGCTAGCATTTATCTTCTAGTTTAAGGTTTTTAAAGCACTTTACAAATATTATCTCATTTTGTCCTCATAAAAGACTTGGGAGGTAGGTGCTCTTTTTATACCCATTTTATAGATGAAGAAACTGAGACAAACAGAAGTTAAGTGACTTGCCCAAAGTAACACAGCTGTTACGAGTCTAAGGCTGGATGTGATCCCAGCCTTTCAGACTCCAGGCCCAATGCTCACTCCACTGTGCCACTTATTTGTAGGCTCCTTGAGATCAGGGACTATTCTTTTTTTTTTTTCTCGGTCTTTACAGCCACAGACACTAGCACACTAGCAAGGTACTAAACATATAGTAAGCACTCAAATGCTTTTTGAGTCAAACTAAATTGTATTTATATACATTAACTCATTTTAGCCTTATGAAAACCCTGCGAGGAATGCACCACAGGCATTATCTTCATCATACAGAGGAGAAAACTGGGACAGAGAATTAGCCACGGTCCCACAGCTAGTGAATTTCAAAAATAGGATTTAAACTCAGCTCTCCATGTCCAGCATACTTTCTCAAGCTGTCTTTCTAAAGGCAGACACAAATATAATGTCACCTAAGTGCATTAGAAGCAGCTAAGTGGCAGAGCAGATAGAGTACTGGGCTTGGAATCAGGAGGACTCATCTTCCTGGGTTCTAATCTGGCCCCATACACTTAGTAGCTATGTAACCCTGGACAAGTCACTTAACTCTGTTTGCTCAGCTTCCTCATCCATAAAAGGAGCTGGAGAAGGAAAGGGAAAACTACTCCAGTATCTCTTCTTAGAAAATCCCATAATGGGGCCATGGAGAGTCAGAAATGACTAAACAATAAAAAGTGCTATATTAGGCCAGGGTGAGGAGGGAAGGACATATTACCAATCTGGGAGGATGAGAGAAGGCTTTATGGAGAACATGGCATTTGAACTGGGCTTTAAAGGGTGGGTAGGAATTCAAGAGATGAAGAGAAAGAGGGAAGGAGGATCTACCAGACATAAGGAACAACCCTGAACAAAGGTGCGAGGCATACTGGGGATGGGGTGGGGGGTGTTTGGTGGAAGTGTAGAGTATTTAAAGGAAAATGATAGATCTGGAAAGGCAGGTTAGAGCCAAACTGGAGAAGGTCTTGAATACCAGAATGCTTAACAAACAGACTTGGGCCAAGCAGGAATTTGATGAATATTGAATCAAATTGACCCCAGTTTTACCTTCTACTCCCTTTTGCCCCACTGGTGGTCATAAATAAGTCACCAAGCTTCCTTAGGCATTAGTTTCTCCATATTTAAATTAGAGACAATCTTATTTGCCTCACGTTGTTATAAAAAATAAACAAAATCATCACCATGAAGATGCTTTGAAGAATATGATGAGCAATACATGAGTTATTTATTGGTTTGTCCATCTTTCATCCCATTTTTTTCTTTTTTTCATCATTCAATTACAAAAGGCAGTGATTTTATCCACCTGGACATTTTTCCACAGGACATTAAATATAAAAGAATAATAAAAGAATACAACTTGTATAAGACTATTTCCATCTGGATTCTATCAAAAAAGATGAGAATGAGATTGATAATAATAATAATAACAACCCACATTTATATGTTACTTTCAGGTTTGCAAAGTACTTTCTATACACTATCTCATTAGATCAAGGGACATTAAACATGAGGTATTAAAAATGAAAAAGAATGGGAAGATCATCTAACTCAATTCTGTAATTTACAGGGTTTCAAAAGGGGGAAGTGACTTACCTAACATTATAAAAGTAGTTGGAAGGAGAGCCAGAACCCCCTCAGTGGAAAAAGCATTGGGGGTTTTAGTGGGGGGATGCAGAGAAAGCATTTGTAACACACAGAAGATACAGAAAAGTTCAGCAAGGGACAAAAATGGTGTGATTTTGTAATACTACCTTGTTAAGTTTAATATATACATTTTAGAAACAAACTGCAGGGTAACAGAAGTCCATGGTTTCATATACAAATCTCTTTTCATTCTTCTGTTTGAAATATTCGGGTTAATTGGTGCTTGTTAAGTTCCTAATAGGAAGCTAGGTGGCCCAGTAGATAGAACGCTGGGCCTGGAGTCAGGAAGACTTGAGTTCAAATTTGGCCCCAGACAGTTACTAGTTATGAGAGCTAATCACTTAACCCTGTTTTCCTCAATTTCCTCATCTGTAAAATGAGATGGAGACTCCAGTATCTTTACCAAAAAAAATCCAGATGGGGTCATGAAGAGTCAGATACGACTGAAACAACTCAACAATAACAAAAAGCTCGTAAATAAAAAAGAAAAAAAATTTTTAAAAGAAAAATAAAAGGACCTTGGATTTTAAATCAAAAACCCTGGGTTCAAGTCCCATCTTGGTTGTTTATTAGCTCTGCGACCTTGGGCAAGTGAGTTTACATCTCTTTTCTTCTACTATAAAATTAAAGGGTTATACTAGATGAGTTCTAAGGGCCCTTCCAACTCTGAAATTCTTTGTTCTAAGGTCTCTCCCAATCCTAACATTCTGTGATTCTCTGATCATTTATTCAATAAACATTTATTAAATACCTACTATGTGCAGAGGCTTATACTTGACACTTCAGGAGGTACAAAATTTAGAGAAGACATAGTCCCTGTCCTCACGGAGTTTACAGTGTACTAGGAGTATAAGAAAGAAACCCAGACACCTATAATGTACATGATACATGCATTTTAGAAAGGGGCCAAATAAAAAATTACATAACGTTCAAGGGCAAAGATTATTATCAATGTCCTGATTTGTTCATTCACCTTGCTACCGTTTTAATATGTGTACATTATTTTCTTCCACATCTTCATTTTCCCCTTCCTGCATTCTTTCATATGTCTGCCTTGGCTTTTTCATCTTCCTTCTTTCACCAATGCTTTGGGGTTTGTTTTCCCAAGATTCCTTCCCTTCTCATTTGAGTCCTTATATTTTCCATTTCCCATCCCTCTCTTATACCCGTTTTCCCCAAAAACCATAGAGGATTGCACAGTGTGCTGCTTGGCTACAGTTCCTGGGAAAGATGTGAACTGTGGCTTCCTGGACAGTCCCCAGCTGCCACCACCCACCTGATGCACACACTCAATCAGAGCTAGATATCTATGAAAATTCTCCCTCCTCTGGGGGAGGGAGATCATAATCATGATCATAAAAGCTCTATGGATTTATTAGACTGGCAGGATTCCATACACCAACCACCTCTCCAGGGAAAGATTTATTGAAGAAGTAAAAAAGGGGGGGAGAAGGGGAGTCTAAGACAAGGTAACATTTCCAGAAATACAAATACATTTGCCTCATCTAAAGAAAAATGACTTTTCAAAAGAGCCAGGTGCCTGAGCTGATAATGACTTTTTTGTTTTCTTTCCAGGATTCTTCTCAACTCGTCTCTGCCACCTAGAGGCACAATGATTTCAGCACTAGTCTGGGATTCAGGAAAACCTGAGTTCAAATACCATCTTAGACACTTAATTATTAGCTGTGTGAGTGACCTTGGGCTAGTCATTTAACCTCTGTTTGTCTCCATTTTCTTGGCTGTAAAAAGGGGATAATAATGCCTTCCAGGGTTGTGAACATAAATGAGATAATATCTGTAAAGTGTGTAGCACAGTGCCTGGCACATAGTAGGTGCTATGTAAATGCTAGCTATCATTATTATTATTCCATGTAGTCTTTCCTGAAGCACTCCAGTGTAAGGAGTATTGATAAAGGGAGTTCACCAAGTCCACTTAATGAATTTAAAGGGAGGGAAGCCTTTTTGCCGTCATTGTCGAATCATTTCAATTGTATCAGACCCTGTGACCCCATCTGGGGTTTTCTTGGCAAAGATATTGGAGCAGTTTGCCATTTCCTTCTCCAGCTCATTTTACAGATGAGGAAACTGAGGCAAACAGGGTTAAGTGATTTAGTCAGGGTCACACAGCTAATAAGTGTGAGGTTGGACTTGAACTCAAGTCTTCCTTACTCCAAGCCAGCCATGATATCTATCTGCCCTTTATGCAGGACTTTCAAAAACATCTGTTTCTATAAAATATGGCTATGCTCATTGGCATCTTGTGAAATGGTATCAACTCCTGATTTAATCTCAGAGACTAAGACTACCTCAAGATGAATTGATGGGTTTGAAGTTACCTTTTGGTAACTCTTAAGGGCTGGTTTCAGTGACTGGGACTTTCCTTACCCACCGCACCCCGAGATGATTTGGCTGAATAGGATTCACAGGAGGATAAGAAGACATTGGCCTTCAAAAGAAAGCTGATACACAGTTAGCTGTTCCTTTTTTTTCTTGCTTTTTCCCTCCTTGAGGGACAAGCCAGAGAGCAGGAGAGTGGACCAAGGTTATAGAGTTGCTAATGACTGCTTTAGGGAAGAAATATATGGGAGTTGCATATGTTTGCCCATGTCCCCACCAGGAGAATTGGTGAGCAATATTCTTGACTGTTGCCTTCTATTTGAAGGAAGAACAAAATTTCCTAGGCCACATGATTCTGGGACTTGGACTTCAAAAGTAAAGGGGAGAATTTTGGGCGGTGCATTCTTTAGGGGTTGAATTTGAAGTAATTCCAATTTAAGTAGGACAAATATCTTACTTTCTAGAGAGAAATGGGGGTTCCTGAGCAGTATGCCTCTTGGAGATAAAAGAAGATTGCCCACATTGCCCCAAAACCTGAAGAAGCAATAAGGAACTTTTAGGGGAAAGAAGACTTATATTTTGCTCTTACAAAAAATTATTCAGATAGTATAGGTTCAATAGGAAGAAGTTTGGGTATTTTTTGTTTGTTTGTTTGTTTGATTTGTCCAACAGTCCCAAAGTATGCTTGCTTTCCAAAGAAATTCAAACCCTTGGATGTCAAGATGAATCTGAAAGAGACTATGTCATCAGAATGTCAGCGGCTTGCCCCTTTGGTCATCCCAAGTTCATTTCCCTTCTGAGGGGAGTTTATGAATCATTGTGGGAGATTTGTTCATTTTTTATCTATTTGTGGGTTCCTTTATGTCTTCTTGTGGGGGGAGTTGGCAAGAAATAAAAGCTATCTTCTGCTCAATATGTACTTTTTATCTTGAGAGTTTATACAGGAACTAGCAATCTTGTTATATATATATATTTCTGGAAATCTAGATACAAGCTATCCTTATGTATCCACATTAACCAACTTTTCAAAGTAAATTGGGGGGGGGGGGAAAGGAACCAATATGGCAGAGTAAAAGCAGTGACTTCCTTGAACTTTCCCCCAAACCCTCCAAATATCTGTAAAAAACGACTCTAAAAAAAAATTCTAGAGCAGCAGAACCCACAAAAAGACAGAACAAAACAAATTTCCAGCCCAAGACAACCTGGATGGTTGATGATAAAGATCTGTTGCACCAGGCTGGGAGAGGAGCACAGTTCAGCATGGGCCATGCAGGCAAAGACAGGGTCCCAGCAAACTTGGAGCAGACCTCAGGGGACTGAATCACAGGCGGCTGTGGCAGTTTTCAGACTTCTCAACCCACAAATGCCAAAGACAACTTAGAAGGTCAGTAAGTTAAAAAATAAAATTAAGGGGTGAGAGAGAATTGTACAGGGAGAAGGAGAAAGGGAGAGGTAGAATGGGATAAATTATCTCACATAGAGCAGACAAGAAAAAGCTTTTACAGTGGAGGGGAAGAGGGGGGAGGTGAGAGGGAATGAGTGAATCTTATTCTCACCAGATTTGGTTTAAGGAGGGAATGACATACGCACTCAATTGTGTATGGAAATCTATCTTACCCTACAGGAAAACAGGGGGAAAGGAGATAAGAGAAGGGGGAATGATAGAAAGGAGGACAGACTGGGGGGGGGAGTAATCAGAAGCAAACACTTTTGAGGAGGGACAGGGTCAAAGGAGAGAACAGAATAAAAGGTGGGCAGGATAGGATGGAGGGAAATGTAGTTAGTCTTTTACAACATAGCTATTATGGAAGTGTTTTGCATGACTACACATGTATAATCTATATTGAATTGCTTGCCTTCTCAATGAGGTGGGTGGAGAAGGAAGAAAGGAGAAAATTTAGAACTCAAAGTTTTAAAAACAAATGTTAAAAATTGTTTTTACATGCAACTGGGAAATAATATATACACGTAATGGGGTATAGAAATCTATCCTGCCCTCCAGAAAAATAGAAGGGGAAGGGGATAAGAGAAGGGGGGGATGATGTAAGGGAGGACAGACTGGGGGAAGGGTATTCAGAATGCACGCTTTTTGGGGTGGGGGTGGGGAGAAATGGGGAGAAAATTTGGAACTCAAAATATTGTGGAAGTGAATGTTGAAAACTAAAAATAAAAAAATTAATTTTAAAAAAATCTAGGTGGGAGTATGAGCCAAAGAGATCTTTTAAGGATGCTCATAAGGTCAAATCTTGTCTGTGTGACCCTACAGCTTTGAAGGATGTAGGCCAGGGATTACATCAATCTACGGTACCCATGCCATCCCATGGACTATCACATTTATTGTCTGTCTCACTCACTTGGTTCTTAGACATATATGAAAATACTTCATTTTTCCCCCACAATGTAGTCTAGAAATTGTTTTATCAAATTTATTTTGTAAATCACACTTTCTTATAGGATCACAGTTATACTTAAGAGTTGCATTCCCAACCATGAACTTTATATCCAAAAAGATGTGACCAATAACCACATTTATTTATCCATAATAATTTAAAATAATAAAATCATGCTTCTAGTCCTATATAAATGGGCATAAATCTACTGTACATATTGATTATCATTAAACTTCTATTAGGTCTCAGTTTCCTCACCTCTAAAATGAAAAAAAAAAGTGGTCTTCAAGTTCTAACATTGTGTGCCTTATGTTCTAGCTCTGATATCATATTCTGAAATCCCTTCCAGTCCAAACATTCTGTGTTCTATCTTCTAAGGTTCCTGCCAACATTCTGTGTTCGGTGTTATAAGGTCGCTCCTAAACAGCCCTTAGATTCCTTTGTTTATCAATCATCAATCAGTATCTATTAAGCCTCCAACTTATGAAGGTACTGCCCTAGTCACTGGGGAGACAAAGACAGAAATGGAACAGTTCCTGCCTCAAGGAGTTTACCATCTGTATGATCTAGGGCCCTTTTCTAGCTTTCACCTAAATTAAAGTAAAAATACTAAACAAATTGGTCTTGTCCTTAAAATCTGGCCCAAAAAAAAGGAAGAGTTAAAAAGCCAAAATTTCATATGTCAAGAAAAAACAAAAAGGACCATTTTAAAAGGTATCATATTAATCTATAGATCATTCATTCCCAATCCCATCAAGATGAAATTTAAATTATTGAGAGTCTATCAGCTGCTCTTGAGGCAACCTCTAGAACGAGGTTCTTAACCTACAATCCATGAACTTGATAATTGGTTTCTTTTGTAATCCTATGTATTTTATTTTTTGCATTTAAAAATATTATTCTGAGAAGGGGTCCAGAGGCCTGAACAGATTGCCAAAGAAAGTCTCAAAGTAGGGACAGAGACCATCTGGCCAGAATATCTCCTGGACTACAGATAGAGCCAGCATGACTGACTGCTCCCACTCTAATGCTGGAGATCTTTCAATGGAGGCTGGAAGATTCCTGTTCTGGCACGCATTGGACTAAATGTCCTCTGAAGTCCTTTCCAATTCTGAGATTATATGATTCTGCAGCAAAGACCTTAATTTTACTCCATTGTGGCAAGCTTTGCCTCAAGGGTGGAACTATTTGCAAGGGCACCTGGGGCTGATAAGCCCTGCTCTCAGGGTGTACCCCTCCTTTTGTGAGGCTGCTGCTAACCCAACCCCCAAAACAAGGACTTCTCTGAATTTCTTCAAAGTCATTAAGCACATGTTTACTTTTGCTAATTGATATAAATGACTTTCCTTTCTCAGTGACTCAGTGTTGAACACTTCCAAATTAATTGGATTTGAACAGGAAAATTAAGTATTTCAATTTGCCATCTTTCAAGATGACAGAATGGAGAAATAAAGAATCTACTCAAATTTTATAAGAGAATATTTGACCCAATGGAATGCAGTTGGGAAGGTCAATGAAAATGGTCAGGACTGAATAAAGGATGGGGAGAGACCATAAAAATAATGGCTTACATCAATACAGCTAATACACAGCAGAGCCAGGGGTCAAACCCAGGCCTTTTGACTCAGAGATTCTGAGTGCTCTTATCACTACATCAGATTAGAGAGAACTCCCTGGACAGCATTAAGTCATGTACCCCGTATTTGGTAGGGGGTCAAGAACAGAACTTGTCTTCTTGGTCTTTTTTGAAACATGGATATGGAAGAAAGAAGCCTCCAGAGCCTCTCTCTATTGACAATGCTTTGTAATCTAGATGTTAACACAATAAGGAAGGTAATCTTGTCATCTCTGAGGGTGGGAAGCAGCCACTATAGTCAGCACCCCTAAGTAATGTATCCCACTATTCATTAAGGTACCTCTCATGGGACTAAGTCTGATGCCAGCTGGAGCATGGGCCTGCTGTGAGCAATTTTTTTTTTAAAGAGGGAGGTTTGAGTACAAATGTGCCCTACTTTTGCCATAAAGAACATTTAGGGGTGACCTATGTTGAGGGTGCCCACAAACAGCACATAAAATTAGGGACAATGAGAATTTTCACTGCTGATTTTGACACTTAGATGAGCCCCATACCACTTGTTTATCAGCTAATGAATCAGCGCAGAGAAAGATATCTGAGGCTATAGCCCTACAAAGTCAGCTAAGTCAGGAGGGGTCATTGGAAAACCATCATGCTGATATGTCAGCTCAGGCTACAGGCCATGATGCTACCACCATGAAAGGTTAAAGGCTGAATCATACAAATAAATGGTCAGGTCTCCAATATTAACTGACTCTCACCTACTTCCATCTTCTTTGGTTTGAATTTCTGTTCCTTCACCAAACTTCCTGCTTGTTTCTTCTCCCTTTGATTTCAGCACTTGAGAAAAACCCAAGCTCAGTCTTTGGTTTGTACTCTCATAATAGAGTGGTCAATGAGAACCCAGTCTTCAGAGCATACTCATATTTGCCCTTCCTGGTGGGTTATACAGAGCATGCACAGATATTTCTTGTCTAGTTCCAATCCAATACATGGAATTTGAGGAGCCAGTCTGGAGGTCATGAGTGACTAAGGAGTGAGTACCATGTGATGATGAAAAGTCTTCCGGTTGGCTTCAGAGACAGAAGGACTGATGACTTAGTGCTCTAAAATAAGAAAAATGTAGATATGAGAATAAAAGCAACAGATAACACCTTGTCTCCCCACCAGTTAAAATGCTAGAAGGCCCAACCTAGATCAAGAAAAAGGAAAACCGATAAGGTGTCACCAAAATATATCATCATCAAAGATGGGACATTTTCTGGAAGCTAGAAAGTGTTTTTGTTGCTGTTATCCTTTGAACTAGGCTTATATAGGTTCACATTCAGGGTCTGGATCACTGGTTGGCCCAGACCTTGGGAACCCCACAAACTCTGTAACAATATGCTTCACATAGGGAAGCATTGAGGCAACACTTCCGTTAGAGGGATTTTCTTTGTCATTTATTTTGCTACATTACTTAATTAAATATCTTTTACTTTGAACTAATTTTTTTGTTGTTGTTCCAGTAAAATAAACAATCATGAGCCATCATTTGAATAGATTTAAGGTACACTTAAAAATATACCTTGAGCCTGGTTCCATAAACAAATCACCATTCACCCATGACTTTTGTTCAGTTCTTCATATATTGGGAGGTGTTATACATATGAAATAAAACAGCAGGCAAATATTGGGGGACCTGAAATGCTTTCATTCAGAATAAGTTCTCTCTAAGAACACCAGTACTTGCTTTCTGCATCTCCCCATTTATGGCGCAGTATTTATAACCCCAAATATCTGTCAACAAATGTGGCTCCAGGTGTAGAAGTTCTGTTCATGGGCTAGCTTTCATTTCTCTGGTGTGCTGGTAGAATTACCACATCCCCTTCTCTTTGGAGAGCATTTGTTATTAAATGGTGGGGAAGGGACAGAAGAAACTCATCACCTCTTCAGCCTCCAAAAATAAGTCCTTCAAACCCAGACTACTCTGTGCCCCTTCCCATCAGTCCTGCCCCAAATTCTAACGTTTGACTTTTTTCTTTCTATGCTTCTTCCTCTTTCTTTTCCTCTCATCCTCCTCTATGTAGCTATAGTTGATGATTACATTATTGTGGTTCTGCTTATTCACTCTGCATCACCTTATACACATTTCTTTCTTCTCGGGATCAGTGAACAAGCATTCGCTAGGCCTTCTTTTGTTTCTTAAAGGTATCTGTGGGGTATATGAGGTATTCAGGAGGACTAGCACCTCCAGTATGAAGGCTTGCCAAGCCCTTTTTACGGCTGCTCATCCATCTTTAGTGTTCACCTTTCACTCGACTCTCACCTGTGGCTCCAAGAAGCTGTAGCATGCCCAGCAGCCACACTGCAGTAAATAAACCAGGTTGAGAGTAACCAACAGACCTCAAACCCATTGGTGAGCTAGGGGGATGCCTAGCCTAAGCATGGGAAAACTTCCCCAATGGAAAGGTCTGAGGAGAACAATTTGTTCCAAGGGCCAGGATGGTGGCTGAAGCAGGCACTGTAGAGCACTTAGAGCTTGGTCAGACCTCAAAGATGCCGTGGTCAACCACTGCATCCCAAGCCATCGCCAGTCGTCTTGACTTTTGTCTTGCCACTGGACTTCAAAGACTCAGAAGGAGCGAGTGAGGCTGACTTGGTGCAACTCTACTTCACTGAAATCCAATTCACAAGTAAGTCAACATATCACCCCGTGATGTCATTGGTCCTCCTCAAAATGAAGGATCAACAACAGGAACAAGGCAGGTATCTGTCTGAAGGAGGATCCATTTGCAGTTTCCCCCCTTTGGTAAACAGCTAAACCACAAGTAATTCCCCTTGGGTACTCTTGTAATCCCCCTGAGCTGTATTATGCAAGAAATTCAGCTCAACTCAACATTTCTGAAGCCATTACAATGTGGTTTATTCAAAGATAATCACAGTCACTAGCCTTAAAGAGCTGACTATATAAGGGTGGTAGGAGACATGATGGGCACACAAAGAATAATAACAATAATAAAAATGATAACTAACATGTACAGAGCATTTGAAGCTTTTCAAAGCACACTTGACATGTTATCTTATTTAATCCTTCCAATCACCCTGTGAAATAAGTGCTATTATCATCTTCATTTTACAGACAAGGAAACTGAGGCTGATAGGTTAGTGACTTGCCTAGCGTCACACTGTCAGTAATTATCTGAGGAAGGATTTGAACTCAGATCTTCCTGACTTCAAGTCCCACACTGTATCCACCACACTGCCTAGCTAAAAGGAAGAATGGAGTATTTTCCAGAAGAAAAGAGCAATCACAATGTTGCAGTGGTCCAGAGAAGGTAGAGATCACTTTCAGCTAAGGACATCAAACAGTAAGTGTCTACTAAGCACTTCCTCTGCTCGGGCCCAGACTTATACCAAGAGCTGCAGGAATTTCAGGCCAAAAAGAAGACACAGCCCCTGCTTTCAAGGAGTTCACAGTCTAATTGGAGGGAGAATCCTCATGTGCAGGAATGATAACTAGCTACAGAAGACAGTACAAGGTGAGTGTCAACTGAGTGGTAGACAGAAGGTGCTTCCAGGAGAGATCACTAAAGACTGGAAGGATGGAAGTGGGGGGATGGTGGGAGAGGAGGGGGGCAGGCAGGAAGCTGATTAAGAAAGAAGGCTTGTTCAGAGTAGCAAGTCTGTCACGTTTCCTTGGTACTAGCGGCACCCAGGTGGTGTAGGTAAGCTCGCCCCAGTCTGCTCTCATATGTGGATTGACCCCAGTCCTTATGCAACAAGCATTTATTAAGTGTCTACGCTGTGCCAGGCACTTTGCAGGACACTGACCTTAAAGAATTCACATTCTATTGGAAGAAACAACATAAATATATACAAAATATACACACCAAGCAAATAAAAGTGAATTTCAATGGGCAGACACTAGGAGCTAAGAGCATCGGGAAAGGATTCATGTAGGATGTGGAACATTAGCTAAACACTGAAGGAAGGGGATTGTAAAGGGTGGAGATGAGAAGGGAGTACATTACAGGCATGAGGGACAATCTGCACAAAAGCAGAGAAACAGAAGAGGATGTGTCATGTAAGAGCAACAGCAAGAAATTCCGTTTAGGGACATCAAGGCGGCACAGGGGATAGAGCAACAGGCCCTAGAATCAGGAGGACCTGAGTTCAAATCCCACCTTGGAGACTCATTAGCTGTGTGACCCTAGACAAGTCACTTAACCCCAATTGCCTCCAAAAAGATAAAAAGAAAAGAAAAAAAGAATTTTTTTTTAGCTGGACTATAGAATGCATGGAAAAGAATAATTTGTAATAAACCTAGAAAGTGGGTTGTAGCCAGGTTATGAAGGGCTTTCAATTTCAGAGGACCTGAGTTCAAATCTTGCTCTGTCATTTATTCTCTATATGACTTTGGTCAAATCCCTTAATCTCTCTGGGTGTCAGATGCTCATCTGTCATATGAGGTGACTGAACGAGATGAGGTCACTTCTGGCTCTCTGTCTATGATCCTATGCACAGGAGTGTCTGCATCTAATCCTAGGGGAAATGGAGAGTCACAAGAATTTATTCAGCAGGACAACAACATGGCCAGACCTCTGCTTTAGGAATATCCCTTTAGTAACTTTGTGGTAAATAGATCTGAGAGGGGAGAAATAAGGCAAAGAGAGCCAAATGTGACCCAAAGACTATTTTCTGTAGTCAGAAATATATATATATATATATGTATATATATATATACACACATATATATGTATATATATATACATATATATATGTATGTATGTATGTATATGTATGTGTGTATGTATATATATGTGTATATATATATATATATATATGTATATGTATATATCAAACTTTTCCCAAACTTAAACATGCAGCTGAATGTTTAAAATCAAAACAAAAATATCTCAAGGGGCCCAGTTTCCCTATGACCCCATAGCCCAGGGGGCACTCTTTCCCACCAAAAGAGGCTCTAATTCTGAACTCATATAGACTCAAGTTCAATCCTGGAAGAACTTGACTCCAGAGAGAAAGGATCAGGCTTTTCTTGTCATCTCTGGCTCATTATGTCTCTACCCTGGAGTCCCAGGGAGACTCTCTCATAACTCAGGTTTGACACATCTAAAGTCTTACCTAAAAAGAATTATCAGGGTCGCGTCTAGAAAAGTTAGTCAATGTTAGTCAACTACAAAATAGAGGATTTCAGGTATGGGACAGTTATTTATTTCCTCTATCACAAAAGAAATGCTTAAAACACAAAAAGATTCATAAGTGCAGATTAATCTATATTTAAAATACAAACTATAATCTATCATCTCTATTATAACTTTCCCAATAGATGGGAAAGACTCCCTAGAGCCTTGTAACACTACTCAACAGACTATTTTCCACCTCATGCTGTATTCTCCAGGCAGTAAACCAAGTAGGTTTAGGTCTTTGGGGTCACCATGATCCTGTCAGTATTTACCTCCTCCTATAAGTGGTCCAGTTGCAGGAAGCACCTTGCCCTGGCAAGCTGCACCCAGAAGCTCCCAACCTCCTAAATTCACCAGGCATTTGCCAGGGTTGGCAACAATCACCTCTCTAGATTGTTGTTCATTCACTCGATCAGGGAATGAAACACAAATCAGAAGAGTCAGCCAGGTTCATGAGGCCCAGTCTTGGGCTCACCTAGGTAAAGCTATTTGTTCTTGCTACCACGGGGAAAGGAAAAAAGTTCCCTCCTCCATACTGCTCCCCTCTAGACATCCACTGCTATCAGCTGTGCCCCAGCAAAGAGGCCTGAAAAGAGACCAAAAACTATATCTCTTGTCTCTGTTCCTGCCTCAGGAATTCCTCTTTAGCGCGCGCACACACACACACACACACACACACACACACACACACACACACATCCGTGATGGGGGTGAAGGGGTAATCCAATAAGCCTATGGTCAAGCAGGTCTTTTATCCAGGGGCCAGAGCATGTATCCCCCACATCATGGAGCCAAAGAAAGCATGCTCCTTGAGAAGTCCTCCCTGCTCTGCTTCTACAATAATTGTAGAACAATAAATATTTATGTTTTCACTCTCAGGCACAGTCTGTAATTCCCCAGAACCCACAATAGTCCCCAGAATAGTCTTGAACATTAAACAGTCTTCACTCATCATTCAAACTAAAAACAGATCCAAATCTCTACAATCCAGGTAATTTGGGCTGTTTCGTCAAAAGTGATTAAGGCCAGAGAGTCAAGGCCAAGGACACTAGATGAGCTAATGACAGGGCCAGCACCAGAAATGCAACTTAAGACTCCGAAAAGTCATGGAATATTAGAATTGGAAAAAATCTCATAACAAAGATTACTAGAGCTGGAAAAGACCCTAGAAAATAGAATCTCTGATATGGAAGAGACCTGTAACCACTTAGCACAGTGTCTGGTACACAACACACACTTAATAAAAGCTTCTTGACGTGACTTTAGGTCACCAAGTCCAATCTCCGCATTTTCCCGAGAAGTCAGAGGTCCAGAAGTGACTTGTTCAAGGTCACAGACTAAGTGAGTAGTTGTGCTTCAAACATCAGGAGGAGGTGGGGAGAGGTAGAAGATCATCCCATCTCAATCAGCTGAACAAAGTTTCCCAGGGTGTCATGCCTTAATGAAAAATCACTCCCTTCGAGAAGCTAAGATTTACCAGTCATTAGTTCAAACACTCAGTGTACGGAGTTCAGAACCAATGCCCAGACAGAAAGCCATTAATTCTGCCCCTAAAAGTCAGCAACTTGGAGACCCCTAGACATTGGAAAAACACTAAGTCCCTTTCCAAAAATGTTTCACACCGATTCAATCCAAGTGTACATGAAGGCAGCCTGTCCCCGGGAAAGTTCTCTTAACTTTATAGATAAACTGCAGTTAACTTTGCAGATAGGGTTGAAATTATTAGCTAAGCTATTTTTTCCATGCCCAGCGCAATATTATATTTCACATCTGCAGAGTTAAACATATTACGGGGTTTTAAATCTCTCAGCAAGTTCCTCCTTTCTCCCCATTGAATCAATAGAACACATGCCAAAAAAAAAAAATCCAGTGGGGATTTTTTAATGCCTTCTTATTTTCTTCTGTGCTCTCTACTCCCCCATCCCCTGGGGCTAGCTTATGGAGGCCCTGAGGTCCCACACAAGGACTCAGTATCTTTGAGAAGTCAGTGCCAACTTAATTAACTGCGTGGTCAATGTTGAGTCCCCACACGTCTCTCCAGCACTCTTGCCACTGATTACCTCATTACCTGGCACTGAACTAGGAAAACCCTTAAGGTCATTGCTGAAATTCTGCGCCCAGTGCTGATGCCCAAGAGGACATGAGCGGGTTCCTTCTTTGAAGGGCCATCCCCTGCGGGACGTCTCAGTTCTTCAAAATCATGCTGAATATTCTGATATAAATTAGCTTTAGAGGGGATAACAGCAAGAGAGAGCCAGAGGCAAGATTTATATTACACCTCACTGATTTATAGCATCATTTTCCTGGCCCAGATCCCTGGGTTTGAGCCTCTAGGGCCCTGGGGCACGCTCCTACATGTTCCTCATCGCAGAGGTATGGTACGCGTGGGCCCAAACCATCCCCCACCTCCCAGAGTGGCTCACAGTGGGCCCAGGTCCCAGCCCTGCCCTATAACTTAGTCCCATAAGAGAAGCTTAGATGTCCAATATGGAAACCAGATTAATTCACAGCAATTTTGGGGTGTCCCCACTCCTCTGTTTCTGGTCTGCCATATCCACTTCAGGACAGCCCCACAAGTGACTAACTGCATGGCTCACACTCACTTTCCATAAGCATCTTGCACAGAGGAGAGTGAAATGCAACTGACTAGATGTTTACTGAAGCCAGCCCTGCCCTTCACCTAGGGAGGGATGACAGAAACTCTTTCATCCTCCCTGCACATGGCCCCCTACCAACCACCACCTTCTGAGAAAAAGGGAAAGCTGGGAGACTGCAGCTCCTGAAAACCACAATGACAAAGGATCATAAGAAGAGATTCGGCTTCCCCCCTCCAAAAAAAAAAAAAAAAGAAAGAAAGAATTAGTCCTCCCTGCTCTGCTTCTCAGTTGAGAGAAGGTAGGGACCCTGACTTATATCACAGAATCCTAGAATGTTAGAGCTGGATAGGACTTTGGAACATAGAATATTAAAACCATAAAAGACCCCAGAATACAGAACCTAGAATATCAGAGCTAAAAGGCACCTCGGACCATAGAATAAAGAATATTAGAACTGGAAGGGGTCAGAGGCCATCTTATTCAAGCCCCTCATTTTGCAGATTAGGAAACTGAGGACAGGGTGGTTAAGTGACTTATTCAACATCACACAGAGAGTAACTAGTAGCAGGGTCAGGATTTGAACCCAGGTCCTGTGACTCAGGAGCCATTTTAACACTATACCATAATTTAGTTCAAACCTTCCCCTGCATTTTACTGAGGAGGAAATTTGTTTCTAGAGAAGAACATTACATGCCCAAGGTCACATATCTAGTTAGAGCTAGAATTAAAACTCAGGACTCCAAACTTCCAGTCCAGAGTTTTTCCTTCAACTAACTAGAAAAATAAATCAAGTAACAATTTCTTATTAAGTGACCATTATGTACCCAGCCCTATGAGAGGAAAAAAGCAATCAGGCTTTCCCCAGCATAGGCTTGAACATTAAACAGAGTCTTCACCCATCATTCAAGCTAAAAACAGATCCAGACCTCCACAATCCAGGTAATTTGGGCTGTTTTGCCAAAGGTGATTAAGGCCAGAGAGTCAAGGCCAAGGTCACTAGACAAGCTAATGACAGGGCCAGCATCAGAACTGCAAGGAAGACAGATGAGGATTGGGAGGCAAGGACCAAATTATGATCAAGCTGGCGTCAGATTAATGGGGAAGGTGGGAGGGGCCTTTGGCTCCAAGGGAGTTGGCATTAGTCTGGGCACCATTTTAGCATGCAGGATGGAGTCCAAATGAGCTCATGCAAAGGGAACGCCTAAGGCTCCCCCATGAGGACCAGGGAAATGGAACTCAATTAGAAATCTAGACACTTATGCCATACAAGAATGGGGTGAAGGAACTTGGGAGACTTGGCCAAGCAAAAAGAAGACTTGGAAGAGGAGGGAATCATGCTAGCTGTCCTCAAGGATTTGAAGAGCTGTCATGTGGTAGAAGGATTAAGTGGGTCTACTGAACTCCACAGCAAAGACCACAGTCAGTGGGTGGAACTTGCCAGGAACTTGCCAAATTTTGGCTCAATAAAAGGAAAAACTTCCTAACAATCAGAACCATCCCTGGGGCAGGAAGTGAGCTCTCCCTCAGTAAAATGTTTCAAGTGAAGATTGAATGACCACTTGTGGGGAAGGATTGATGATGTGGGTAAGTGTTACACCAGATGACCTCGGAGGTCCTTTTCAGTTCTAAGACTTTTATGGATGATACCCTTTGGGACTTTGCTCACATCATCTCCTGTACCTGGAATCTCCTCTTCCCTTCCTATTGAAATCCTTTTGAATTCTTTAAGCCTACCACAAATGTCACATCTACCATGAAGCCTTCCAGATTCTCCTTTTCTCCATCCCCCTCTCCACCACCCTACATACACACACACACACACACACACACACACACACACTTCTCTCCCTCTGCTTCAATCCCACGGTTTGTTATTTCTATTTCTGCTATAAAAGTAATCACATCACATATTGATAGCCATGATAATATCTTATATTTATCTGAGTATATATCTTCTCTACTACACTGGAGGTCAGAGACTATGTTTTAATCCTGTACCATAAAGTGCCTAGCATGGATCCTACCATTACATATCTCTCTAGATGTCTAACCTAGACAACAATGGATCAGTTGACTACTCAGTCAACAAAATATTTGTTAGGCATATACTATGTGCCAGGCACTGTGCTAAGTACTGGGGAGATAAAAGCAAAAAACGTGGTCCTTGCCTTCAAGGAGGTCACATTCCGAGGGAGAAAACAACATGCAAAGAACTACATAGATAGCTACAAATATACAAGATATAGATATAGATACAGATATCGTAAACGGAAGATGATCTCAGAGAGCCCTAGAGGGGAGGACAAGGACCTACACAAGGTCACACAGCAAATTAGCAAAAGAGCTGAGACTCAAGTCCAGGCCTCCTAACTAAAAACTCTAGCCTAAGACTAAACCACAGAGACTTTCCTGATAATTACCCCTCCAATTTGTACATATTTCACACAATGTTTTTTAAGAATTTTTCCTGCCCTTCATTTCATTGATTCCTCACAGTGGACAGAGGCAGGGTAGATATTATTAGCCCACTTTGACAAAGGAGGAAACCGAGGTCCAGAGAGTAGGGATGGGGTTGTGACTTGGCCAAAGTCACACATTGAATTAGTAGCACAGCAAAGACCAGCTCTCAGGTCTTCTGGCTTTTAATCAGATAATCCCTTCACTGTATCTGGGTGGAAGTTTAAATTCTGGGCTCTCAAGAAAATTTTGCAAAGACATCCCCCCCAAAAAAAATCATGTATCTGAGGGACCTCCTCCTTTAGTGGAGCCCCAAGGGCACTATTTGGTGAACAGCGGCCCACTTGCTGTTCCTCCTTATGGCTTCTGTCCTCTGTGCACATATCTGCCTTCTCTGCCTCCAGAGGAGATGACTTGGAACACCCAAGTTTCATACCATGTTTTAGCCAGTGAGGCTCAAGGTCCCTTCAGATCTGAATCCTACAGTTCTAATCTTGTCCTTGAGAATGTATAGGATTAGGGGAGCTGATTCCTGAGGGGTCTCACCACAACCAGACACTCACTAATGGAATCTGAGAACGTCAGAGGTAGAAAATGCCTCAGGGAATCACCTAGCCCAGGGGTTCTTAACCTTTTCTGTGTCTCAGACCCCTTGGCCGTCTAGTGAGGCCTGTGACCCTCTTCTCAGAATGTCGTGTTTCGTCTTCATTCCTAATTGAAGAAGTGCTACATTTCAGTTAGACATTAGTGAAAATAAAGATTAATTTTTTCCCACATAAATTCACAGGCCCCTTGGAAACACATGACTTGGGGCAAGTCTCTTCTCCTGCCTGTGGATGGACTGTGGATCCCGCATTAAGAATCCCTAATCTAGTCCAATTGAGGGCCAGATGCCTGAAGTTAAACCATCCAAAGTCACAGAGAAAGTGAGAAGAGGAGCCAGAAAACCTCAGAACCCAGTCCTCAGTTTCAAATTTAAGTCAAACCCAGGGATTCCATTAGCCAGCAATTAACTTTCAGGGTTGGGGCTAGGGGCAAAATGGGCCTTTGCTCTTCATTTATGGGGTAGCCTTGACTTTTTTGTCCTTTCCTGACACTTACTTAGCTGTGTGACAAATCATTTAAACGCTTTTTGCCTCAGTTTCCTCATCTGTAAAATGGGGCTAATAATAGCACCTACCTCCCAAGATTGTTGTAAGAATCCAACGAGATGATAATTGCGAAGTGCACAGCACAGTACCTGGCATATAGTAAACACTAGAGAAATGTTAGCTATTATCATTACTTTTAGAAGAAGGCACCAGAAGAAAGAACTGCAAAGGCTTGTGTCTCCCACGTGACATCCTGGGAAGTTCCCCAGCCTATTGCAAACAAGATACTCCACCTGAGGGGGATGTTAGGGGAGTGGGGAGCAGCATCTACCATTTTAAAAGCAGAAAATTTGAGGACAAAGATCCCCTGCCCACCTCCCCAAGGTGCCAGCCGCCTATAGCCAGCAGCAGAGTGGTGGTTTGTGAGTAATGACTCCAGTGCTCGTGTGACTGCAGCTTCTGAGAATCCAGGGAAGAAAATAAATAGAAACCTAATTGTGCTGTGACCGAAAGCATTTCTCTAACCAACCTGGTGCTTTATGGCAGGTCAAGCTCCCCCAGCGGAGCCCGAAGATTGCATTTTGTCCTGGATTTTGCTTTGTGCACACTGGAAATGTTGTGCTTGAAGAGGCACCTCTGAGCCAGCCAGGGAGCCTGAGACCTGGCTGTGGATCGACCGTTGTGAGGGCTCCGAAGAGCTTAAATCATCCCCCATCAGCCCAGGCTGGGCCCAAATGCGATAATTTACTGGGTAAGGAACCTGCTGTGCTTTGAGAACACATTTGCCACCAGGTCCCCAGCTATGGAGTTTATTAAGAATCCATCAAGATGTGAGAGGCAGGAGGAGCCCTTCTCCAGGGGGGACAGATTTAATCATAGAATTTTCCTGGCATGCCAGCCCCTTGCCAGGTTCTCATTCTTTGTTGCGGGTTTTGTTTCTCAAAGATATTGTTGTTCCCCTCTTCTCTGTTAGCACCGTAATTAGAGAAGCCCCACAGACACAGCGACCAGGTGAAATACGTTGCCAGCCACTGTCTCTGTGTTTGGGCATTTTCTGGGGCTGTTAAAGAGCAGAAGTGGTTATTACTGGTCACTGGCAAATTATTGGGCTGACCACCACCTCAGTGAACTGCCTCGGGATTTGGCTATTTGCAGAGGAGGGCTCAGCCTTTTCAGCTCTGGAAGGGCATAGCAACATTCTCTGGGTTTCCCAGGACTTGTCTCTAATGTGGGTCCATTGAAATCTCTCTCCCTTGTTTCCTGACAGGAAACAGCTGGGAGAGAAGTGTCTCAATTTCCCTTCCTTGGGCATTGAAAAAATTATTTAATTTGGAGTCAGAAGGTCTGGGTTCAAAAGCTGATTCTGCCATTTGACCACCCGTGTGACCCTGGATGAGTCATAACCTCTCTGGGCCTCAGTTGACCCCACTCTAAAAAGAAAGTCAATCTACTTTGCCTTGAAGATCTGTTCCACCTCTAAATCTATGATTCTATGGCAGGTATTTCATATGTCGTGATCATGCTTGGAGCAGGGGGTTCATTGGAGGGGCAGTCATTTTTCTAGTAGGAAAGAATCTGTAATTTATCAAGCCATTCAGATCCTGCCTAAAGCGCATTTCTGATCCAGGGATTATTCTGAGATGTCACTCCAGACCCTAAGGGAGTATTTGAGAGCCCCACATTTAAAATTCTCCAGAAACTCATAACTGGCATCCAGATGGAAAAGGCCAAACTCCTCCCCTGGAAATCTGACTCCATAACAATATTTTTAGAAACTTACTATGTGCAAGGCTTTGTGCTAGGTGCTAGTGGAGACACAGATAATAATGAGACCAGAAACGGATGTAGTGGAAAGACTGAGTCGGGTTTAAGTCTAATTGTGTGGGCCTCAGAGAAGTCCCTTTACCCCTGAGTCTGTTTCCTACTCTATAAAAAGTGATATGATTTGCACCACCTACTGCACAGGGTTGCTGTGAAGATTAAGTTGGATAATAAACGTGGAAAGCACTTTGTAACTGTCCATCCTTCTGTATAACTGCAGGTTATTAGAAATATAAGGGGAGGAGCTGCTAGGTGTTAGAGTGGATAGACTGGCCCTGGAGTGAGGAGAACCTGAGTTTAAATGTGGCCTCAGACACTTCCTAGCCATGTGACCCTGGGCAAGTCACTTAACCCGAATTGCCTCCAAAAATGTTTTTTTTAAAGTATAAGTGGAGGGGGTGGGCTAGGGCTGAGATAAGGCAGATACTCAACTAACTATGACACAAAATAGGCCCAGCACCTTGCTAGTATTTAAGGTGGTTTGACTCATCAACCTCAGATAAGAGGTGATTATATGTAGTGCATTAATGTTTAGAAAGCACTTTATATATATTTTCTCATCTGATCCTCAAAATAATTCTATGGGTTAGAGACTACAGGCATTATTCCCATTTTACAGATGAGGAAACCGAGGGACTTACCCATGGTCACATACATGGTGTCAAGGCAAGATTCAAATTTGGGGTTCTCCTAAATTCCAAGTAGAATGTTGTACATGGAATCCAAAGACCTGAGTCTGATTCCTGACTGTACAAATGGCTATGTGACCTTGAGTAACGGAATCAATCACTCATAAAGCATTGATTAGTTGCTGACTGTGCTAGGTGCTGCACTTAGCACTAGGGAAGCAAAGGCAAAAATAACAGGAAAGAAACAAGCAATTATTAAGTGCCTACTATATACAGGCACTGTACTAAGCACTTTACAAATCTTATTGTATTTGATCCTCATAACAACCCTTAGAAGTAGGACCTTTTATCACCCTCATTTTACAGTTAAGGAAACTGGTGCAGACAACAGTTAAGTGACTTGCCCAGCGTAGCACAGATAGCGTCTGAGGCTAGATTTGTACTCAGGTCTTCCTGACTCCAAACCTAGTGCTCTGTGCACTATGGCGCCATCTAGCTGCCTTCCTTACAGAATATAGGCTTCCTTCAAGGAGTTTATGTTTCACCCAGGAAAATAGCGAGTACACATGTAAATATATGCAAAACATATACTAAGTGTACACAAGGTAATTTTTGGTGAGGTTGGAGATAGACTAGCAGTTGGAAGTGGGGAGGCAAATCATGAAAGGTCTCTCATGGGAGGTAGAGTGGTGTTCTGAAGAGAGTGCCAGTTTTAGATGGGGAAGATCTGAATTTCCTCTGATAAGAATTAACTGTGTGACCACGAACAAGTCACTTAACCTCTCAGCGACCAAAGCCACTCTCTGAGGCGTAAAGCCTTACAGATTACAGAGGAATTGGTAGAGGGCGTTTCCATATTAAGAGTTCCTTAATACTAATAAAATCTAAGGTCCAGGACCCCTTTTCCCAATTTGCCAAAAGAAAAATCTGGTTTTTTAAGCAATTTGATTTTTAAATCAGGACACTAATACACTGGAATTGTGAACTGATCCAATCATTTTGGAGAACAATCTGAAATTATGCCTAAAGAGTATATCTTTTTATATAAAGCTGTGTATATCCTTTGACCCAGCGATACCACTCTTAGGTCTGTTTCCAAGGTGATCACGGAAAAGGGAAAAAACCTATATGTTCTAAAATATTTATAGCAGTTCTCTTTGTGGTGGCAAAAAACTGGACATTGAGGGTGTGTCCATCAGTTGGAGAATGGCCGAACAAGTTGTGATATATGATTGTGATGGGATACTATTGTACTGTAAGAAATGATGAGCTGGGGGCAGCTAGGTGGCGCAGTGGATAGAGCTCCAGCCTTGGAGTCAGGAGGACCGGAGTTCAAATCTTGCCTCACACACTTGACACTAGCTATGTGACCCAGGCCAAGTCACTTAACCTCGACTGCCAAAGCAAAAAAAAAAAAAATGAGCTGGCTGATTTTAGAAAAAACATGGAAAGACTTGCATGAAATAATGAAAAGTGAAGTGAGCAAAACCAGGAGAATGCTGTATACAGTAACATCAATGTTATTCAAAGAGTAACTGAAAACAACTAAGTTACTTTGAGTATTATAAATACTCAGATCAATTACAAAGGAAGATGCTCTCCACCTCCAGAGAAAGAATTGACACATAGAAGTATGCTTAGCATGGAGGGGTGTGTGTGTCAGATGGTGGCCTTCTCTGGTGTGGAGTGGGGAGAGAGGCTGGGAGGCAGTTCAGAACTCAAAATGCAACAAAAAAATTATTTTTTAAAAAAAGAAAAAGAAAAAAACACCAAATTTCAGATTAATAAATAGGAGGTATGGGCTTTGATCCAGTATTTGCCAATTATTAGCTGTATGATCTTGGGCAATCACTTCCCCTACTTGTTGATTCAGTTTCCTCATCTGTAAAACAAGGAGATTGGATTAGGGAATCTCTAAAGCCCCTTCTAGCTGCACCCTTCTGCGTCCTATGAGCTTTTTCTGAGCTAACATTTAAGATTCTTTTGTTATTTAACTCTTCTATTGTTGTTTTCATATATATGCATTAGCCAAATGGACCATAAACTCCCTGAGGTTAGGAACAATGTTTTATATTTTTTGATCTAGTAGGCACTTAGTAGGAATCACACCAGAGCCTATAGGCACATAGTATATACATTCAGTAAGGTCTTTGAATGAATGAATAAGAAGAGTTAACATATATAGCAAGTCAAAGGTTTGAAAAGCACTTCTGCATACATTATTTTATTTTATCCTCACAACAACCCTAGAAGTAGGTGCTACCAATCAGCCCCATTCTTCTTGTTGTTGTTCAGTTGTAGCTGACTCTGACATCCCATTTGGGGTTTTCTTGGTAATACTGGAATAGTTTGGGGGTAGCAAGATGGCACAGTGAATAGAACACTGGCCCTGGAGTTAGGAGGACCTGAGTTCAAATCCAGCCTCAGATACATGATACTAGATGTTGTGACCCTGGACAAGTCACTTAACACCAATTGCCTCACCAAAAAAAAAAAAGAATCAATACTGGAATAATTTGTCATTTCCTTTCTCCAGCTCATTTTACAGATGAGGAAACTGAGGCAAAGAGGGTTAAGTGACTTGCCCAGGGTCACACAGCTAGTAAGTGTCTGAGGCCAGATTTGAACTCAGGAAGAACTCTTTCCTGACTCCAGGCCCAACACTATCCCCTGAGCCACCTAGCAATCCATTAGCCCAATTACAGCAGAGGAAACTGAGGCTTAGAGAATTTAAGTGACTTGCCCAGGGTCACATAGTCTGCAAAGTCTGAGGCAGGATTTGAAGACTGCTAGATACCACAGCAGCTAACAGAAAACTGGACTTATAGTCAAGAAGACCCAAGTTCAAATCCAGCCTCAAATACTTACTTGCTGTGTGACCCTCAGGAAGTCATTTTGTTGTGAGGATCAAATAAGATAATATTTGTAAAATGCTTAGCACAGCGCACACAGTGCCTGGCAAATAGTAGGCACTTTATATAGTAAATGTTCCTAACTCATTCTTTTCTCTTTCTAACTCCAAGCCCTCTATCTCCTATGCCACTTAGAAGCCCCATGAATAAGGTCATTGAATGAGTGAATGAACAAACCAAGGCATGAATCTAGTGTCTTCACCAGCTACACAAGCCTGCCTGCCCCCTGCCCCATGAGCCAAAGAGGTTAGCCATGTGCAAAGTCATGTGTAATGGTTGACATCATTAACAGCAGTCAAGAGGTCCACATCCCATAGACCTGTTCATCTTTCTTCCTCTGGTCTCTTCCCCTGACGCTTCCCAAGAGCCTAGCTGAAGACATCAACCCTCCACTCCCTTACAGTTAATATTTACTCTCCCATTCACTGTTGTGCTAAGGCACAGCTTGTGAGAAAAGATAACAAAATCAAAGTGTCATCATATTAGCAGTTTTCAAGAGAGAGTCTCTGGAGCTATCTCAGCCCTGTTCACATGCCCGCTGCAACTGGCTAGTACTTGGGTTAATTATCTCCTAACCATTACCAACACAATGGTCACTTTCTGAGTTCTCCTTCCAAGAGCCTCAACTTCCCCCAAATCATTGGTGTAGGCAACAAAGGAGGGCACAAATGATGAGATCTGATGGCAAGTTGTGAGCCTGCCCCTAAGTTTCACATATGTCACAACCTTCTCTGATACCCTAACATTGTGTGAGATGATAACCCAGCTTCAGAGATTATCAGAGCTGGAAGCACAGGACAAAGAATGCCAGAGATGAATGTGTTCCATTGTTCAGAAATAAAGGAAACAGGTATTTATTAGGCACCTTCTATGTGCCAGGTACTGTCGTTCAATCATGTCCAACTCTCTTGGCAAAGATACTGGAGTGGTTTCCTGTTTCCTTCTCCAGTGTGGACCCATTTTACAGAAACGAAGCAGATGGGGGTAAGTGACTTACCCAGGGTTACACAAGTTAGTAAGTATCTGAGACTGGATTTGAACTCACGAAGATGAGCCTTCCTGACTCCAGGCCCAGTGCTCTATCTACTGCAGCACCTGAAAGGGAGTCTTAGAGGTCATCTAATCCAATCCCCTCACTTTATAGATAAAGTTTCACAGATTAAGTAAATGGCAGGACTTGATGTGGAAGCCAGGTCCTCTGACTCCAAACCCAGATCTCTTTTTACTATTCTATGCTTTCTCTTTAGTTATCTGCATTCAAAAAGCTTTGTTTGTTTTTGTATTTCTAATGTCTAATGTTTTTGTATTTCTAATGGGACTTAATGCATGCTTGTTAAATCAGTGAATGATTTTAAAAAACAGAGAACACCAAATATCCAAGCTACAAAGACCATTAGCATGTAGAATGTGCAGAATGGAAGGAATCTCAGAACAGGGAACGTCTGAGCTGGAGGGTACCTCTAGGCCACCTAGTCCAGCTCCCCTGTTTTACAGATGAGCAAACTGGGGCCCAGAGGAGAGAAACGACGCACCTGCAGCCACACGTCACGTAAGGAGGAGAGCAGGTACTAGAAGGCAGGTCTCCTACCTCCTCGTCTAAGGATCTTCACACTCAGCTCTTAAGAAAAGGACATGATCTATAAGCTGTCGCCAGGCAATGTGTTGAGTGTCAGTGCTGGGTGCTGGAGGATGAGAGGACACGGGGGGAATGGAGGGGGGGGAAATGGAAGGAGTCCTGGTGGCAACCCTAAAGACAATAGGATGGAGGAAAGATCATCTCTCTCACAGGTCCTTTTTAAGGGAGCGGAAAAGATGTGGGGAATGAATCAGGTGAGGCTTCCCAGAAGAATCTCTCTGTCTCTGCAGCCCATTTGTGTCTAACTGGGGCAGTGTGGTACAGGGGATATAGACCTATACTTCATATTAAGAAAAGTCAATATCTACAGTTATCCCTTCCACATCACTACTTTCCCCACCATGGTTTCAATATGCTGTGGGTCTGCATAAAAAATTAAATGGGAATTTGGGGGGAGTTTTGCAAAAGCTGCAAATAACACAGAAGGCCAGCAGATGACACAGAAAAAGTTTAGAAACTCAGAAATGCATAAAATATATGTATAGTACTGTGAACACCCCATAAAAGAGAAAGAAAAAATTCAGACTTCTTCTGGAGTATGAAGGGAGGGCCAAAAAATGTGCTCACAGGAGGCACTGTGCCCCCAACCTCCATGATGTGGAAGGGATAGCTGTTTTACTCTCTTATGTACTACATGAGTGACGTCCATTAAGTTGCTTCCCCTCTCTGAATCCCAGTTTCTGCAACTGTAAAATGGAATAAAAAACATTTGCACGGCCTATCTCATGAGGAAAGGGCTACATAAATATGAGTTGTTATTTATTATTATGCCAAAAAAAACTTTGCTTATTTATTTTCTACTCTACATCCTAGGCAGCTAGGTAGCATAGTGGATAAAATGCTGCACCTGAAGTCATGATGACCCGAGTTCAAATCCAGCCTCAGACACTTATGAACTTGAACAAGTCATTTAACCTGTTTGCCTCAGTTTCTTCAACTGTAAAATGGGGATAATAATAGCACCTACCTCCCAGGGTTGCAGTAAGGATCAAAGGAGAGAACATGTATAAATGTGCCTAGCATGTAATAGGCACTATATAAATGCTAGCTATTATTACTCTGCTGGGTTCATTCGGGGGGGGTGGGGGGGAAATAAAGTGTTATGTGAGAAGGATAAAACTTCAACAGGCAGGCCTCTTTAGCAAGGTCATCAGATGCAGAGTTTACCTCTGCTGTAATCCTTTCTTGGCAACTATCAGCACCATGCTGCTAACCCAAACCTTGACTGACTCCACCTCCCTCAGCCTTCTCTCCCTCTGATTGGAGGGCTGGAGGGTGGAGTACCAAACTCCTCTCAATGCGTTCCTGTATAGAGGGCAGAAAGTGGACTCTCAGCCCTTCCACTCTGCATCTTCTACTCTGCCTGATTTCAAACCCCCTCCCCAGTTTCAAAATGTCCCAGAGCTAGGTACCCCCATGGTGTCTAGTTCCCCCACACACTTTCCTGCCTCGTTTTCTGGGTTGTATCCCCTTTTAGACTGTAAGTTCCTTGAGGGCAGGGACTGCTCCTTTTTATTAATTGTATCCCCAGCACTCAACACAGTACCTGGCACATCTTAGGCACATAATAAATGTTTATTGGATTGGATTGTGTGATCTTGCATAAGTCACTTAACTTCCAGGGAAATGTAAACTTCTTGTGAGCAAAGGACTGTCTCTGGATTCTTTGGTGCCTAGAAAAATCTATGTATGTGGTAGTTTTGTGAGACCCTAGACAAGTCATATAACACCTCAGTGTTCTAAGCAGCTCTCTAAGACTCCTAAGTTGCAGAAGATTGTCCAGTCTACGTGGGTAGAAATTAAATCACAAATCTATTCCCTATCCCTACCCCTTGTCAGAATGAAATTTCTCTGGGCCTAGTTTCCTCCACTGTAAAATGAAAGGTTAAAGTAGGTGATCTCTACAGACCCTTCCAGCTCTAAATGTAATCATTCTACGGATGTCATGACACAAAATAAGTTAAAGGGTATTTGGACTTCTTTTTCTATTCTTCAAAAAAAATCACAGAAATGTTATTGGAAAGTCACCATGAACATGATGAATTCCTTCTCTAGGCTGCCCCCTCTGGTGTCACCTCATGAAATGCCCTTAACACACCCCTGGTCAGATGTGGGGGGAGGTAAAAGTGGGGGAGGAAGACCTGGCATCCCAGCTCCCTTAAGTCTTCCAGGGCTCTTCGAAAGGCTTTTCATCAGAGTAAGCAAGTGACTGCTGCAGCCCCTGTGCCAGCAAGCTCTGAGGTCTACAGGAAAAACTAGCTAATGCATTACGCCATCCATTAAGAAAAGAAAACACACCAGCCTCACCCAAGGGCCCCTGCAGCTCATCTGAGTAGACGTTTTTCTTCAGGGAGGGGCTGAAGCCATGGCACTGTGGGAGACCCGAGAGCCCCTTCTGTGCTGGATTTGGGGTAGATAGCAGAAACTTACAGCCCTTGCTGGGATGGGAAAAAGAGTGGAGCAGAGTAGGAACATTTTCAAAAGGACCTAGGAAAGTACAGTGAAGGGTCAAGTAAAGCCTGGAACCAGGATTACAGAGATATCAAGGTAAAATCCCTCAGGGCTTCAAGGACCCATGATGGCAATGGTGCAAATCCTCCTCCTAAGTTAACTATAACCCCTCTGCATCTTAGAAGGTGATCTTTGTGAGTTTCTATCACCAAAAAAATTCATCAGTTTGTGGCTAAAATAGTGATCAGTGTCTCCAAACATAGCCAGCACAGTCCTCATACAGTGTATTACAACTATAATGAGGGAGGGGAAAATAGGGTTGTGTCCAAGGGTACCAAATTTAGAGAGTGCTGACAGCACCTGGAGTCCTTCATCAGGGTAGGAACAATTCTTAACCACTTGTTATCAAGAATAATTAATTAAAATAGGAAGCTACCAGATTCCTTACCTCCTCCCACAGGAGCTCCTCCAATTGTTCCCCAATCAGGCCTCTCAATGTCCCAGGGTCTTTACCCAGAGAAGTGAGTCTCACCTCTCTCAACTAAATTCAACTTAAAAAGTTAATTTGATGTACCTCTAGCCCTTCTTGCAAAGGTGAGGGACTATGAATGTGGAATGTTGCATGTACTATCAAACTCAGTTGATATGATGGTTAGTTTTGCCGGACTGATTTCATTCTTTGTCATAGGGGATGGTTCCCTGGGTGGAGGGATGATATAAAACAAAAGATCAATAAAATTCATTTTTTCTTAAAATTCATTCAATAGGTATTTCATATCTCTTGTCTTTGACACAAATGGCACTAGTAGGGGCAGCTAGGTGGTACACAGATAGAGCACTGGCCCTGGATTCAGGAGGACCTGAGTTCAAATCCGGCCTCAGACACATAACACTTACTAGCTATGTGACCCTGGGCAAGTCACTTAACCCCATTCCCTAGCCAAAAAAAAAAAGAAAAAAGAATACAGTCCATCATTGGATCACACTCAAAGTGCTTCCAGGTTGGCAGGACCTGTCAGAACTTGAATTCCAGGGGGGTGTATCATTTGAGATCCCAATGTTACCTTCAGTGTGTGAAGCATTGCAGAAAGACTTGAGAAACAGCCCACATCTTGTTATTCCTTTCACAGTTAACAAAGTACTTTTCTTACAACAACCCTGTGAGGTAGACGGGACAAGTATTATTATGCCCATCTTATGGATGGTAAAACTGAGGCTGAAAGAGGTTACGCAATCATCACAATCACTCAATAACATTGTCTGTTAGTATCAGAACTGGGAACCCAAGTGTTCAACATCCTCCTGCCATTCCCTGCCTGACATTCCAGCATTGGTGATTCTTTCTTCTGGGTCAAACACTGCCTTCTCCACAGTTTCCTTTAAAAATGCCAGTGGAAAGGGCAGCTAGGTGGCGCAGTAGTAGAGCGCTGGCCCTGGAGTCAGGAAGACCTGAGTTCAAATCCGGCCTCAGACCAGACACTTGACATTGACACTTACTAGCTATGTGGCCCCGGGCAAGTCACAACCCCAATTGCCTCACAAAAATAAATAAATAAATAAAATACCAGTGGCCTTGGCAGGGGTAAGAAAAAGAGCTAACATATGTATATGTAAAACATTTTATATACACATATGCATATATAGACACATACATATGTACATGTAAAATTTACCAAGTGCTTCACAAATACCTCATTTGATCCTCACCGCAACCATGGGAGGTAAGTGTTCTTATTATCCTCATTTTACATATGGAGAAACTGAGGCAGACAGAGGTTGAGTGACTTGCCCAGGATCACACAGCTAAGTAAGTGACTGAGGTCATATTTGAACTCATGTTTTCCTGACTCCAGGCCCAGCATCCCCTACAGCCTAATATATTTAGTCTCCAATACCTCCAGATGAATGAGAATATTGGATGTTTTCCTTCCCCTGACATAAAAGCCTCCCCAGACTTCAGAAGGCAATAAGAGACTGAAAGGGGGCCTTTTTCCCAACTATTTTTCCAACTTTTTCCAACAACTGGCCCAACTGTTCCTAAACCAGAAATATCATAGTATATGTATGTGTTTCTCCATACAGAGAGTTTTTTGCTTTACCTAAGAAAACAGTGATGCAGACTTCTACATAAAGCAATTTTTGCATAATGCAAATTTTCCTGATGACTGGGAAAGGGACAGGGGGGAAAGGAGGCAGGAAGGGAGCTGCTCACCAGTGGAGGGAGGGGGCCAAGTTCAGGGTTCAGAGACATGTGGGGACCAGGGACACATAAGCAAAAACAGGAGGAAGAACACTCGGGAGCCAGGGCCGGCAATGTTGGGGCCTGGACACGGACACAGACAAGAAAGAACAGGCCACACGTGGAGGCCGGGGACAGTCTGATGGAAGATAGACATGTGGAGGCCAGACTCGCAGGCAGAGTAGAGCAAAGGTCTCCCCTCTCTCAGGGCCAAAGGTCTCAAGCCAAGCCCCTGATCAGGAGGCACTGGTGGTAGTGGCAGGCTCTCTACCTGCCCATTCTTCTTCTCTCACTTGGAGATTTGGGGGTTTTTTTGGGGGGGGGATTGGTGGGAGGGAAGATGAGAGGCTGAGGTGTGAGCTAAGGGGTAGGATCACAGTACTGTACAGTAAAATTAACATAGGTGTTTGATGGGAATGCAGATTTCTTTCAGAATTCTTTACATAAAGTCAAATTTGTATAATTATACACGCTCAGGACTCCAAGTAATTGTATAAATTATATCTTTGTGCTTGACCTCATCCCCAGCACAGGGCTCTACACCTGTTATTGTTCAGTTGCGTCCAAAACCTCATGACCCAGTTAGGGGTTTTCTTGGAAAAGAAACTGCCATTTCCTTCTCCAGCTCATTTTACAGTTAAGGAAACTGAGGCAAACAGGGTTAAGTAACTTGACCAGGGTCACACAGCTAGTAAATGTCTGAGGTCAGATTTGAACTCAGGAAGATAACTTCCTGTCTCTAGGCTCAACACTCTATCTACTATGTCACCAAGGCTCTACACAGTGAAATGTTTCCTAAATGGACAAATCACCCAGAACATTTGTGTATTCCCAATGTGGGGAACGTGCCACCCCAGACACTGCTCAGGGTAAGAACATTACCTGGTTGTCACCACAGGCACGTTCTGATGAAGACATGATCCAGTTTCCCAAGGCTGTGAAGAGGACTTCATTAGCAGAGACATTGATTCTTCTCTATTTCTCCGTGTTCGGCATTTGCTTTAATTAATCTCACTCTGATTTAGAGCATGCAGAAAGAAACCATGCACCCTCTTCTTGTATTAAACAAAAAAAGATTGACTTCTAACCTGTCCTGGAGAGCAGTAGCTCTCATAACTCAAGTCCTAAAAGACAATATGGGGTAATGGGAAGAATACTGGATCAGAAGACCTGGGTTCACATCCCAATTCTGCTACTTACTACCTGTATGACCTTGAATTGTGATGCAACATGACAAGGAGAACAGAAGGCCAGACTTAGTCAAGAAGAACGGGGTTCAGATGTGACCTCTGACACCTACTGACTATGGGACACTGACAGGTGTGTTGGTAAATGTTTAACAACTGGTTCTCTGAAAAAAATTGTTCACCTCATGCACTTTGAAATTTAATCTGCATATTAACATTTTCTCCATTGCTTCCTTAGGTGTAGAAAATTAACAAAAGAATAAAGCAAGGCCTGATTTATAATGTTTGCCAATTGCTGAGATGTAAACAGTCACACCAACAATTTAATAATCAGCTCTCAAGAGCCAATTCTAGCTGGCTCTAGCAGACTTTGGACCCTGGGCAGGTAAGTTATTTAAACTCTCAGTATCCCAAGCAACTGAGAGCAGAACTTGCAATATAGTTGTAGATCTGCATGGGTAGAAGGAGCTTCCTATACCAAGGAAATCCCAAGTCTTGCTTTAGGCATGTTACTTCACCTGAACGAGTTAGAGAAGATGAGCTCTAGGATGACTTCTAGATCCAGTTCTAGAATCCCTAGGATGCCTGGGGACTCCAAAAGCTGTAGGGGAGGGGAATTCCAGCTGATTTCCTGTCTATAACCTGAAAGGGGTGGGAAGTTCCAGTCTGCCAGTCAATAAGCATTTATTAAGCACTTACTGTGTGCCAGGCACTATGGTAAGTGCTAGAAATACAAATATTAGCGAAAGAAAAGATAGTACCTGACCTGAAGGGTCTTATATTCTAGTGGGGAAGCCAACACATAAAAGGAACTTGAAGGGGTTTGCAGGGAAGAAGGCACCCAGATGGGCATGACAGAGAAGACCAGGGGAGTACAGCCTGGTAAGAAATGAAGAAATAGCTGGCTTGGGCTCTCTCCTTAAATGGATGTTCCGGGAGGAGCCCTCCAATCAGAGGGAGTGGTCCCAGGGGCAGAGGGTATTTCTAAGGTGTTCCAAGTATGGGAGGTGAGGCCAAACGTAGAGATTCCCTTCTAAGTTATCTTAGTTACATACCTCAGTGCTCTCTCTTCCTCTCTACTCTTACCATCCAGCCCCTGTGTTGTTGAGTCGTTTTTCAGTTGTGTCTGACTCTTTGTGACCCCATTTGGGAATTTTTTGGCAAAGTTACTGGAGTAGTTTGCCATTTCCTTCCAGAACAGAAACTGAGGCAAACAGGGTTAAGTGACTTGCCCAGGGTCATACAGCTAGTAAGTGTCTGAGACTAGATTTGAACTCAGGAAGATGAATCTCTGACGTCAGGTCCAGCACTCTATCCACTGCACCACCTAGTTGCTCCCTGACTCTGTACCCCCAACCAACAGAGGAACTTTGGAATACAATCAGACTAGATGCTGAGATCGTCACAAGGAAGTATAGGGGGTGTTGTTACCAAAAAAAAAGAAGCCAGGACAGTTAAGCTGTAATGGAAGGAATGCATTGCTTGCTGCTAATAACTGAGAAGAGGGCACCAGATTCTATTGCATATTGGGGCAACATGCAGCAGACATGCATGGCCTCCCATAAAAGGTGGGAGAAACAGGACTTTCTTTTCTTTGTTATGTAGGCTGGCCCTTGCAACTGCTGTTGAGGAACTGGTTGTTCTTGAAAGAAGAGGGAAAAAAGAAGGTGGGATATCTTTGCCACAGAACAGTGTGACTTGAAGAGGTCTGGTGTTTGGTGGCTTTTCCCTGTATGTTCCTGTCTCTATTTCCCTGTGTTGTGCACTAGGCCATGCTGCAACCAATCAACCAATCAATAGGTAGTTATTAAATGCCTACCACATGCCAGGCAGTGTCCTTGGTGCTGGAGATTACAAATGCAAAGAATGAAACAATCCTTACTCACAAGGAGTTTATAACCTAATGCCATCTGCCCAGGTCTTGAGCACAGAGATTGCAAAAAGTGATGAATGTATATCCCATGGTTATCAAGAGCTATGTCCTTGACAATGCCTTCTGAGCCTGTCCCTTGAGTGGGTTTTTAACCAAAGTTGTAGAATGCTAGCTGGCAGCAAGTAATCATGGAACCCTGATAAGGGGCCACTATTTCCAAAGCAAGCTTTTTAGGGCTGCCCCTAAAGAGGCTTCATGGAGAAAGCTGGAGAAGAAAAGTGGAACAAAACTCGATTCTACATGAAAAAGTGTCATTCAGTTCTTTCATTCTCACTCTTTTTAATGATGACCACTCTACGATAAGTCCCAGCCTCTAAACACCAGCAAAGAAACCCTGCCGGAGACCAAGAAAATGGAACACGTACATGGTCTTCAAGTATCTGAAGGGTTGTCGTCTGGAAGAGGGATTAGATCCATTCTCCTTGAACTCAGATGACATAACTAAGACCAATAGGGTTGCAGAGTTCCCCTCAACGTAAAGAACATCCTAACAACTACAGACCCTCAATAGTGGAAAAGGAGTTGCCTCTCAAGACAGTAACTTCCCTGTCAGTAGAAATATTCAAGCAGAGACTGGATTCAGCAAGCTTTTTTTAAGTACTTCCCATGGGCCAGGCACTATGCTAGGCACTTGGATATAAAGCCAAAAACAAGATAGTCCCTGTTCTCAAGGAGCTTACATTTCCCTGGGGAGAAACAACACACTTGCAGATAAATAAATACAACATGCCAAGAAAAGAAATATCCTTGTAAAGAATGTTGTGTAGGGGATTCGCATGCAGGCAGGAGTCAGACTAAATGGAGATGTCTTCCAGATCTGGCACTCTATAACCCTATATAGAAAAATCTCCTTCATGAGGTTGAAATTTTCTCTACTAGAGTTTCATTTCCATCTACTGAGTCTCCTAGAAACAGTTAATATTGTCATAAGAACACACAGCATGGCTAGAGCCTGAGATGATACTGAGTAATAAAATGACAACCACAAGAAATGTTTCAGCACTGCTGTACCATTCATATCATGGTGCCCTGTTCTGGTCCCCAGAGTCATAAATCCATGTCATTTGCGCTAATGCAAAACAGACAGAAAACCATATCAATGAGTGGAGATCCCCTCATTTGGGTCCACAATCTTCCAAGACAGCCTGTAATAATGTAAAGAACCCTGACTAAAGAGTCAGAAGCCTGGAGTTGACCTCTCAGCTTCCCCACATATTGGCTATTTAACCATGAGTGAATCACTTGCCCTGAGTCTCAGTTTTCCCATTTGTAAAATGAGAAGAGTAACATTTGTGCTACCTACCTCATAGATTCAGAGAAGGGAATTGATTTTCCCAAGATCATAGAGCTAGTCAGACATAGAACCCAGAGCCCTTGATTCTCAGGCCAGAGATCTTTCTATTATTCCAAACCTCCACTCCACCTATTCCATAGACCAACAAGAAAAGACAGCTATACAAGTGTTCTCTCTACACCCATTTATTCATTCAACAAACACTTTCTTAAGCACCTACTATGAGCAGAGTACAAATAAATCCAGGAGTAATGGATGGAAGTGGCAGAGAGGACACTTCAGGGCTAATGTTAAAAAGCATCCAAACAACTACAGCTGTCCAAGGGGGGAATAGACTACCTCAAGAGCTAAGGACTTCCCCCTCATTGGATGACCACTTATTAGGTAACCACTTATTAGGTATGTTGTGGGGGAGGGGGATTCTTTTGAGTATGAGTTGGCCTGAATGGCCAAGGTCCCTTCCACCTCTAGATTCTCTGATTCTGTAATTCTGTATTGAAACTTTTAGTATAGGAAATGGATGACACAAATACATGCCTGCCAGTCTTTAGCAAGGGCAAAGGCAGCTAGGTGGCACAGTGGATAGACCACCAGGCCTGGAGACTCATCTTCCTGAATTCAAATCTGGCATTTACTGGATATGTGACCCTGGGCAAGTCACTTAACCTCAGTTAAGTGTTTGCCTCAGTTTGCCTCAGTTCCCTCATCTGTAAAATGAGCTGGAGAAGGAAATGGCAAACCACTCCAGCATCTTTGCCAAGAAAACCCCAAATGGGGTCACGAAGAGTTGGATACGACTGAGAAATGACTAAAAAAATCTTTAGGAAACTTAAGTAGGAGGCCCTGGCTGTTCTCTAATCACTGTCACTCCCAGCAGTAGACTCAAGAACATTTATCTCCAGAAACTTTTGAACTCTCTTTCCCACTCATCCATAATATGGCCATTGGGAAGGAGGCTGTGAAAGAGGGGTGGGAGAGTGGACCTCAGGGGTTCCAAGTTAATTCATTTTTATTTCCTTTTTTTTTATCATCCCTCCTGTCAGCCCCATAGCTCCAGCTATAGAGTGACTGCCCAATGGTTCCCAGCTTCCCCATACATCAAATCAGAGTGTGAGGGCCACTCCGTAATCATTCTACTCTGCCTGACAATCCAATTTAGGGTTGGTTGATGCCGTTATTTATCAAAAGCCAGCTGGGGAAAGGGAAACTCTGGAGAGTCTAGAAATATTTTTGTAACAGGGACACAGACTTCAATGAGAAAAACAAATAGATGTTACATTGCTCCTCATGATATACTCCTATACTTAACAAATAGACAAGGCCCAACTCAAGCCCATTTCCTTTGGAAAGTCCTCCCTAATTCTTCAAGCCTCCACTGATCTCCCTCTTTTCTTCATTCCCGCCACACCCAACTTGAGCAAATAGTTCCATGTTATCTTTTCTTATTCTCTGGGTAGCTCTTCAAAGAGATTGTGAGCTCAGTGAACACAGGCAGTGACAACATCTTGAACTATTTGGCAGGGGTGTGCTCAAACCAGTTCAAAACTCTCACAAGAGCTAATTGTTAAATGTTCAGTGGGAGCATTTACACCTTGGAAATCAACAAATGGCTACAAATCAGGGCTTGACTTATTGTTTTGTTGATTGTCTAGACTTAAGAAAGAGATGGAAAAAATGTTAATCATCAAGGTTAAACTTGAAAGTTTGCCCTGTGTACATTTTTTTTTCAGACAGCCTGTTATTAAAAAATTACCAGCACACCATTTCTCCTGTGCAGCACCAATGGCTTACCCAAGAGGAAATCAGAACAATCATAACTTCCATTTCTCTGCCTCTTTAAGGAAGGTGGACATCAGTTTCCTTATCTCTGAAATTGGAGAGATGAACTAGATATGGCCATCTATAGCCTTTTCCAACTCTAGATCAATAATAACATAAAGGAGGGAATGGTACAGCTAGGGGGCAAAGTGGGTAGAGCATTAAGCCTATAGTCAGGAAGACTCATCTTCCTGAGTTCAAATTTGACCTCAGACATTTACTAGATGTGTGACCCTGGACAAGTCATTTAACCCTATTTGCCTCAGTTTCTCATCTGTAAAATGGGCTGGAAAAGGAAACGACAAACCACTCCAGTACCTTTGCCAAGAAAATCCCAAATGGGGTCATGAAGAGTCAGAAATGACCGAAAAATGACTGAACAAAAGCAGTGAATAATAATGAAAATGTAACCAATGGCTCACACAACCCCTTCTAATCTCCCTCGAATTAACATGTTGCTCCAGGGCCTAGGGTGATTGTGGTTTGGGGAACAGAAGGGAAAGAAATAGAGCACTAATGGCAAGCTCCATGTTTTTCCTCTTCCCTCACCAGGATGGTGCCACATTAGAGATGGAGGGCAATTCAACTTTGTTTTCTTTTGCCCTTGAAAGAAACTTCCAGTCAGCCACTCCTTTCAGGAGGAGAGAGGGAGGGAGAGGAGGAAGGGGAAAGGGGGAGGAGGAAAGGAGAGGGAGAATGGGGAGAGGAAATGGGGAGGTGGAGGGAGAGGGAGAGAACTCCTCAGGGGACCATGGCAGCAGTAGTGGCTACTTGTTTAAGCTGAGATAACTAGAGGATTAAGACAAACCTGAAAGATCAGTTTGTGGGAGATGGAGACCAAGTAATTATAGGAGTGAGACTGACTGTATAGAAACTAGACTGGGAGCCAGAGAAGAAACTAGAGTGCAAATCATCCCAGACCCAGAGAGCACTCAATCAGGGACCAGTGAGTACATGTCAGCTTGGACTAGGTGGTGACACAAGCAATTTCTTGAAACCTCAATAAGTAGTAGGAAGGCTGGGAGACAGGTCCATCTCCCAGAACTCCCCTCTTTCTCCCTTGCTTTCACTGTCTTAGTATGGGACCCAGAAATGAGCCCTTGTCAACAGTACCACCACTCCTTTATTCCCTTTCAAATACCTGTCAGTATGGCAGAGAGACTGTCAAATAGAATGTCCATATAGGTATGTTGAAATGTTCCCCTTGCATTTTCTTTCTTTTTTTTTTTTTGGGGGGAGCAATTGAGGTTAAGTGACATGCCCAGAGTCACACAGCTAGTGAGTGCTATGTGTCTGAGGCCAGATTTGAATTCTTCCTGACTTCAGGGTTGGTGCTCTATCCAATTTTCAATAAATTACGCAGCTCCAGTTGACTGCTTGTATAATACAACTCTAGAAGTTTGAGAGTGAACTAGGGAATTTCCCAGATGCAGGGTGGTGGTAAAGCCATAGAGATTTTCCAAATGTTTGTATTTTGGAGCAGTATTTTACACCAAGCTCTAGGCTAGAATTCAGAACCCTGGCTTTCCTCCCCAGTCATTTGGAGTTTTGTGGCTTAGCAGGGTAAGGGTCAGGCATATGTGTATCAAAGCATATGTGTCAGAGAGATGTTGATGAGACCGCTATGTTAGGGGCTAGCACCACCTGTTGGGAAAATTAAATATAACCCTTTACTAATTAATTGACCAGGTGTCAGCCTGTCTTCTTATAGATAGTACACCAGCTGTTGTGAACTGCTATTGCTACTGTAGCTCAAATGTTTCATAGAATATCCACAAAGTGCTCTACTCCCGTCATAATAACAACTCCCATTTCTGTATGTATTTATAAAGCATAGTTCAGGACTTCTTGTGAGGGAGGTCCAGATTTAAAGCTGGAAAGAACTTTAAAAGCATTCTAATACAACAATCTGTTTCCAGATGAGGATACTGAGACCCAGTGAAGTCAAGTGATTTGCCCAAGGTCACACAGGCAGTAATTGACTGAAGCAGAATTCTGACTCCAAAGCCAGTGTTCTTTCCACCGAAGTACTCAGTACAAAGGACAGCTAGGTGGCACCACAGTGCACAGAGCAATTGATTTTCTGGGGCAGGAAGGCAGCAGCTGTTACCAATAAGCCCCGCTAGGGCTCACAGCCTTCTCCTTCTGAAGTTGCCAGCTTGTAAAAGCAGAGGCTGCCCAAGCTTATAGACCAATGTTTCTAAACTGTGATAACATATGTAAAGCTCTTTGCAAACCTTAGAGCACTATATAATGTGAGCTATCGGGAGTCGTAATAAACTGGCTCTCATACTACAGAGCTGACTGTATTAACAAGGGGGGAAAGTAAAAGCAAGAGACAAATAGGCCATCACAATCTTGGCTGGGTTGGGCCAGGAGTCCACAATGGTCATTATTGCTTGTAGAGACAGTGACCTGGGAGGAAGAACAAAGGAAGAGTCCATCATTAAAAAGAAACTGGTGGAATATGGGGCAATAAATTGGGAGGACAAGGTGTTAGATGTGAGCAGGTCAGACAAGAACCCAGACAGGCACCAGAGCTCTGGCCAAAGAAACCAGTAAGATGGGAGAGGAGCAATGGCAAATCCAACCAGGCAAGAGAGCAAAGACTACCAAAACTGGAAGCCTGGGTCAAAAACCAGGAATACAGTTGGTCATGAAAGACAAGCTGTCCCAGTGCAAGGTTATGCAGTTTGTGGACTCATTTTGGCTGGGCAAGGCAATGTGGTTGCCCAACTGTTCTGTATTCTTAAAGGTCTATTCCTCTGTGAGCCTGTGTCCTGACAGAATTGAGCCAAAGGTAGGGACTATATTTTGAAGTTGGAAAAAAAAAATGGTTGAATTTGGAGTCAGAGGACTTGGGTTCAAATTCCAGCTCTGCTACTTATAACCTGTGTGACCCTGGCCAGAGTCAGGAAGCCTTGAGTTCAAATGCCACCTCAGACATTTAAGAGCTTTGGGACCCCAGGCATGTCACTTAAACTCTCTGTACCTCAGTTTCCTTACATGTAAAATGAAGGGGGTTAGATATGATGAGTCTAAATACAAGATCCTCTCACTTAAAGTCATCTAACTGCTCTGGGCCTCAGTTTTCACATCCTTAAAAGGGAGTGGTTAAGTTCGGTGGCCTCTAAATTCCTTTCCTTCCTTAAATCTATGAGCCTACCATATTCATATCCCCATCCAAACAAAAAGGGGAGATGGTAAGGGTATCTTTAGCTTTGTGATGGGGAAGTTCGCCCTTACCCCACGTGAGAGGTACAGAATCGCTATGACAAGGCCGGTATCAGATTCCGCCCCCCTTCCCCGCTTCCTCATCCCCTCCTCACCCCTACCCCACCCCCGCTGAAGCACGCCAGTCCTCTGCTGTCCAATCAGGCTGTGGCAGCCGCTCTTCCCCGCTCTTCTCTCTCTTTGATCAAGGCCACGTCTCCCAAAGCAATCAGTGAGAGGAGCCTATTTAGCACCAACCGTTTCCAGGGAAGCGCTTGCTGATTGAGGGCCCCGAGTGACAGGGTATCAATCATTGTTGCTTTTGATTAAGCTCCGCACTAATCTCTGTCACAGGGTAATGACTACTCAGGCAAACGGAGGCTTATTGCAGGGCTCATCTGCATGCATCCCAGGAAGGCTGGGGGCGGAGGTGCCTAGCAGAGCGTTACGACGCGGGTGGCCCGGGCCGGCGGCCGGCTGCTTGTCGCTAATGGGGCGGGTTGGCTGACAAAATCCTCACGGGCTGTCGGAGGCCAGAGGCCCCAACTGCGGCTGCCATCCGCCAGGCTGGGAGCACCTCCATAGTGAGGGCAGCAACCGACAGGCGTTGCCCAGAGTCAAGACCGGGGGGGGGGGCAACTCGATTGGGCTTTCTCCACCGCCCCTTGTCGCTACTCTGAGTGATTCCCTCTTCAGCCAGATCTGACCTGAAGGCCTCTAGGAGAATGCTCTACCAACTCAGTTTCAAGATGCACCGCACCCCCTCTGATGAAGCCCACTGACCATGCTCCTCACTCAGAAGCCACAATACACACGGTTTGGGTTCACAGGCTGTTAGATCTAGAGCACTGCCGCTAATGATGTTGATGATAATAGCATGTATATACCTCTTTAAGGTTTGCCAATCCAATTACAAATAATATCTCATTTAATCCTCACAATAACCCAGGGAGGTAGGTGCTATTATTATCCCCATTTTATAGTTGAGGAAACTGAGGCAGACAGAGGTCAAATGACTTGCCTAGGGTCATACAGCTAGCAAGTGTCTGTAATGGACCTCAGAGGCTATCTAGTCTAATCCCCAATTTTACACATGAGGAAACTGAGGCCCACTGGCCTCAGAGTCAGGAAGACATGGGTTCAAGCCCTGCTCCTTACTCATAAACTACTCTATGCATCTCTCAGGCAACTAAGTCATGCAGTGGATACAGGGTTGGGCTTGGAGTTAGGAAGATGTGCATTCAAAATCCCACCTCAGATATTTCATAGCTATGAGAGCCTAGGCAAGTCACTTGACCTCTACAAGCCTCAATTTTCTCATCTGAAAATAGAAATGATAATGGTACCTACCTTACAAGGTTGTATTAAAGGATCAAATAAGATAGCACATGTAAAGTGCTTTACAAACCTCAAAGTGTCATATAAATGCTAGTTATTATAGCAGTGACCTGCCTAAGGTCATGAGCATCAGAGGTATTATTTGAATCCAGGTCCTCTGCCTTCATAAATCTAGAGCTAGAAGAGATTTCACAGGCCCCTTATTTTATGGATGAGGAACCTCAGAGAGGTTAAGTGACTTGCCCAAAGAAGGCTTCAGAAGTAAAAAGCAACACAGGGTGGAACCCAATTCTGTGGAGTCTACAACCAGTGGTCTTTCTTTGCACCGGTGGTCTTTCTTTGCACCGTGCCAGTGAGAGCCAACCCCCACACCATATTACTATGTTCAGGTGGGCTATACTTGGCTAAAAACTGGCTACCCAGACCATAGTCCATTTCACCATAGCTTGGACTGATTGCCACTTGTTCAATTCTCAATGAAGATGGAGAAAAGCAGGGCCAGGGCATATGGTTTCAAGGCAATCACACTGGCAGGGATTAATCGAATTGGATTTGTTGTGTTTAGTGACAGCTTCCAACACGTCAAAGAAATGGGATTTTGATACTGGAGGGTTATTGGTTTTTTTCTGGCCTGTGTCAGAACAGCGAACAATGACCTGGAAGCCATGTGATATATTATACTGCCTTGAGGGTGATGTCACTGAATAACCACAGAAACAGTGGCACCAAGGAGCTCAGTAGAATCCCTTGATGGGACAAGGTCTCTGGAGCAATGCCCAGTCCCCAAGGGGAATACTATATGGGGCAAGGAATAAGAGAATCCTCCCTCCAGACCCCAACCCAACACCAAAGGCTCCTTCCAAAACTACCTTAAAGGTGAGTGGTGGAATCAAGTGGTCTATTTTGAAGTTCTAATAGAACTAGCTTTCCTGGGAGAGAACACATTTATAGAATTATATGAAAATTCATTGCCTGTGGCCAGTTCCCAAATTTCAACAAACTACATCTTTAAGAAACAGGCCTTAAAAACACACACACAGCCTTCTAGTATAAGCTAATCCCCTTAACCTCTCTGAGCCTCTGCTGTCTCCTCTTTAAAACAGAGTTAATCATAGCTGCCCTCCCTACTTCATGAGATTGTTGTATGGTTAAAATGAGATAATACGTGTAAATCACTTTGTGAACCTTAAAGCCCTATATAAATGTCAGCAATTATTAATGTCAGTTCTTCCTACCCATCCTCAAAAGTCCAAATCAAATGCCACCTTCTCCCTAAGCTTTCCCTGATCCCCCCTTGAGCCTCTCTACTGTACCTGTCATCATTATCATTATTATCATTACTGACATTGATATATAGCTCTTTCAAAGAATCATAGGTCTAGAGATAGAAAGGAACTCAGAGGTCATCTAGTTCAACCTTTTTTTTATAGATGAGGAAAGCGAGGTTCAGGGAAATTAAAAAATTTACCTAAGGTCACACAAGTAGTAAGCATCAAAAGCAGAATTTGAGCCAATGTCTGCTGCTTCCCAATCTGGAACCAATGTTCTTTCCAATTTATGTCCATTTCTACTTTAAAGTTTTCAAAGCATTCTATTTCTATCATCTCATTTGAGTTTCACAATAGCCCTGTAAGGCAGGTACTATGGGGTATTATTACCCTCATTTTACAGATGAGGAAACTAAGACTCAGGTTGTAACTTGACCACGGTCACCCACATTAGAGGCAGGATTTGAACCCATCTTCCTGACCCTTAGCCCAACACTCTACCCACTACATCACATAGCTTCAGTTAAGGTTCCTTCCAACTCAAATTCCTATGATCCTTTGAACCTATGACCATACTTTCAACTGTCTAAAAAAATGTGAAGCAAAAGGTACAGATAGCAAAGATGGTATAGAGTAGGAGAAAGTGGAATCCAAGGTTAAAGATAGACTTAAGAGCCCTAGCCAAAGGAAGGGTTAAAAACCCCCTACTATCCAGGCAAGTCAAAGGAAGGATCTGAGCTTATACAAGGAGCTTGCCACAGTTTGTTAAATCCCTTTCCAGTTTCTCAGGCATAAGATCTTGTATAATAATCAATGAGAACACGTTGGAACTTGTAAGCCATGGACAATCTCCACACTTCTGATGACTCTCGTGTGGCTGGAGAAGGTCCAGACTCACCTCCATGCCCTCCATTGATAGTGCCTACCGGGAGGAGGCTGTCCAGTCTTGCTCCTCCACTTCTCCTGTCCCTCTTCCCAAACATGCCAGTCCTCCCACTTAGACCTTACTATTCTCTCAGTGCCTCCTTCTGCCTTCCCTCTTGGCTTCCTCAGTCTCTGGAGTCACAAAAGCATAGACTGACACAAAAACCAAGACTACTGGTTCCTAAGCTTTTTCATGTCAGGACACCTTTACGCTATTAAAACATTATTGAGGACCCCGAAGAGCTCTTGTTTACGTGGGTTATATCCAACAGTGTGCTGGTAAATGTTTTTTAAAGCTTGCTCCCCCCAAAAAATTTAAGTTTCATTTGCATTATTTTCTCCATCACTTTCTTAAGTGTAGACAATCAACAAAACAGTAGATCAAGCCCTAGTTTGTAGTGTTTGCTGATTTCCAAGGGATGAATGCTCACACTAAAAAGAAGTGCCATATTAGAAATTAAACTCTCAGCATTATGAAAATAGTTTTGACCTCACAGAGGGTCTTGAGGGCTTTCAGGGGTCCCCAGACCACATTTTGAGAACCGCTGTCCTACACTTAGAGCTGAAAGAGACCTTTCATCTTATCCCCACTTCATGTTACAGACGAAGAAACTGAGGCCTAGAGAGGTTAAATGATTTATATAGGATAACATAACCAGTAAGAACAAGTAATTGGTTTTGAATCCAGGTCTTCTGACTCCAAACCCAGCATCCTTTCCATAGTTCCATGCTATATCTACTCCCCACAAATGACTCAAGCATTCACTGTAGAATCCTGTACCCCCACACCCTCTAAGGCCTGGGATGCTAAGGATAAGGGGGTTATCTCTGTTGTTACATTGAGGGAGAAAGTGACAGCAGCATCTATTAGCCTGGAATAGGAACTAATATGAGAGATAACCTCCCCTAGAATTATGGCCAGGAGAGAATCCCTAGAGTTCCCTGCCTCACTGGCACCCACATTGCATGATATTGATGCAATTACATTTCAGATAAGCAGTTCTACCAAATTTTGACCTTTCTTTAGAGGGTTAGCATCTCTATTCTCTGTAGAGTCTGGGCCTTGCCCACCTACCTAACATTCTGAGCCAACAGTAAAGTGTAGAGTGACACGTTATAGCGGAAAGAGCTTTAAAATTGGAGCCTCAGACCACAGAATCACAGAGTCTCAGACTTAGAAGAAACCTCAGAGACTACCTAGTCAAACTCATGTCTAAATAGGAATGTCCTCTATGAAGTCCTGGACAAGTAGCCATCCAGAGAGAGATCACGGAAAGAGGAAAAGGTCTCTTACGATCAAAAATACTTACAGTATCTTTCTTGTGTGGTGGCAAAGAATTGTAAACTGAGGGCATGCCCAGAAATTGGGGAATGGCTGAACAAGTTATGGCATTTGAATGTAATGGAACATTATTATCCTGTAAGAAATGACAAAGGAGATGGTTTCAGAAAAGCCTGAGAAGACTTATATGCAATGATATGAAGTGATGTGGGCAGAACCAAGAGAAGAAGGTATGTGACCACAACAATACTGTAAAAATGAACTGACTTTGAAAGACTGAAGAACTCTGATCAATGCTATGATCAACCATGATCCCAGAGGATCAATGATGAAGTGTGCATCCCACCTCCTGAGACAGAGGTAATAGACTCATCGATAAAATGGGGGTAATAATGTTTGCTCCTGAAAGCAAAGCAATTTGTAAACTGAGAAGCACTATAAAAATGAGAGCTCTTATTGTTAAAGCAGGTAGAAGGCCTGGGGCATATACATAAAGCTAAGGTGACCAGAAAAAGCAATTTGTATCAGGAGCTTTGTCTTCATCTTCAAATTCCCAATTTAAAAAAAACACTAGCCTTAATCACTGAATGGGAATTGCCTCAGTCAAATTGAGACCAGGGAAAGACCTTAGCTTAAAAAGGCTAAAGTCTCCCACTGCGCCTGGGGCCAGTCCTGATCTATATCTGGCCACTGGACCCAAACAGCTCCAAAGAAGAAAGGGAGGCAGCCCTCTCTCACTTAAATCCAATTCACTTGCAAGTCATGACATCACCTTCCTGATGTCATGGTCCTCTTCAAGAACAAAGGACAAACAATGAACAAATTCATCCCCAATGCCCAGCACAGTGCTTGGCACACAGTAAGTGTTTTTAAAAAAATGCTTAACAAATGTTGATCAATTGATTAAATATCAGGCTGGGTACCTTGCCCAAACTGGTAAGGTATGTCCTACCTATCATTCATTATTAATTCAATTCAATTCAAACCATTAGTCTATTATGTGTAAGGAACTGTGCTAGGCACTGGAGATACAAAGACAAAAGCAAAATGGTCCCTGGCCTTAAGAAGCTTACATACTACTACAGAGGTACAATAGACATATTGTTGTTCAGTTGTTTTCAGTCACGTCTAACTCTTCATGACTCTATTTGGGGTTTTCTTGGCAAAAAAAACTGGAGTGGTTTGCTATTTCCTTTTCCCTCATTTTACACATGAGGGACCGAGGCCACATAGCTAGTAAGGGTCTGAAGCTGGATTTGAATCCATGAAGATGAGTCTTCCTGCCTCCAGGCCCATCACCCTCTCCACTGCATCACCCAGCTACCTCTACAAGAGATGCACAGTTAAGTAAATAAAAGGTAATCTTGGACACAGGTAAGTAAAAACGAGGTTATTTAAGGAGGGGAAATCCCTAAAGACCGGGGGGTCAGGAAAGGCTTCAGATGGCAAGGGAAACCCGAGCTGAGCTCAGGGGTTGGGTGGCTAAGGACTATAAGAGGCTGAGGTGACAAGAAAGTGCAATCCAAGAATGTGCCAAAGGCCCCTAGCTGAAGGAACAGGCCAGTTTGGCTGGAATGTAGGGGGTGTGAAGTAGAGCAATGTGAAATGTTTGCAAAGGTGTGTTGGGGACAAATCAGAGAGCGCTTTAAACAGGCTTGGGAGTCTGCATTTTAACCTAGAGGCAATTAGGAGCCAGTGATGATTTTTTAGTCGGAATGGCTTGGAACCCCTGCCCTAGGGTTAAAGCCTCTTTCCTTTGCCCATCGATGGATTTTCTGGCTTTCAAGGACTCTATTAAAACACAAATCCTCTTGGGAGGGGTCATTCCATAAACCCTTATCAGCTAGGACCTTAATTACTTTAGAGCTCAGCAGCAGGGATTAGTTAACCTCAGCCAGCAGAATAGGGCTGTGCTCAGAATAAAGCAGACACCTGGGGTGAGGGAAAAGCTTAAGGTACAGAATGCTTTCTGAGGAGTGGGCTGAGGAGACCCCTCCAGGTTGCTTGGCTTGACTCTTCTAGGGAGGGAATCCCAGAGACAAAGGGGGTTGTCGAGGGACTTGGCTGGCCCCATTCAGTCCTGGAGGAGTGGTAGGGAGGCAAACAGGGCAGACATTCCAAAAGTACCAGGACTGCCAAACCCATTGCTGTTATCTGGCAAAATTACAGATTACCCGAAGGGCAAAGGAAAGACACCTGATGCGTATAGGAAGCTGTAGCATATTACCAGTGATGATTGGGGTGTTAGAAAGGGCATAAATGGAATAACCAAAGTCCTGTACAACCGAAAAAAGGAAGCGGGTGAATCCTGCTACATGAGACATTGGACATATGATAATGTTTTCACCTGGAGACCCCATTCCAGCTTGTTCCTTCAATACCAACTGCCTGTCATCTCTTCAATATTATCTAACTAGGGGGCAGCTAGGTGGCACAGTGTATGGAGCACCGGCCCTGAAGTCAGGAGGACCTGAGTTCAAATTCGGCCTCAGACCAAACACTTGACACTTACTAGCTGTGTGACCCTGGGCAAGTCACTTAACCCCAACTGCCTAAAAATAAAAAAATAAAATAAAACAATATTATCTAACCGGTGCCAGTTAATAGCTGCACTGTCCATAATACCATAATCACTCCAGTATCACTAATTAGCTTAAGAGGTCTTTACTGAGATGAAAAGATAAGATAAAAAGAAATATCAGTCACTCTCTATCCCTCAGGCAGCTGGGTTGCATAGTGGATAAAATACTACACTTGGAGTTATGAAAACCTGAGTTCAAATCCTTCCTCAGACATGTATTAGCTGTATGACCGTGGACAAGTCATTTAACATGTGTCTACCTCAGTTTTCTCATCTTTACTAAAGATGGGGGTAATAACATACCTCGCAGAATTGTGAGGATCAAATGAGATTTTATATGTGTGTATAAAGCACCTTGCAAACCCTGAAGTGCTATGTTAGTCAACCTTTGGTGATGGGTGGGCTCAAACTTAAGGTTATGTTACAAAGCATTCACTCCATCCAGTTCACTTCTGAATGCAGCTCAGCTGAAGGATGGAGCCAAGCTGTGGCTACAGCAAGACATAGCATCTTGGGGACACAGTGTCTCAGTGACATGGCATTTCAGGGACACATATCATGCCAGGGACATAGCATCCCAGGGACACAGCATTTCAGGGACATGACATCTCAGGGACACAGCATCCCAGGGACATAGCATCCCAGGCACACATATCATGCCAGGGACATAGCATCCCAGGGACACAGCATTTCAGGGACATGACATCTCAGGGACACAGCATCCCAGGGACATAGCATCCCAGGCACATGGTATTTCAGGGACACAGCATCCCAGGGACATAGCTTCTCAGAGCTGATCCAATTACTGTGCTAAGCTAAGCAGTTTCCTTGGGGCTTCTCCCTCACTTGGCTCCACTTCCTGCAAACTCTGGTTGAGATTCCAGTTCCTGGACACTCTATTGGTGCTCTCCCAACCTTTAGAGGCTCATAAGGTTGCTTCCGGTCCATTCTTTCTCCAGTATTGTTTCACCTAAGATAGGAAAGGATAGACACAACACAGATAGAAACAATAGAAGAACTTTGTGCTCATGACATCACACAGAAGAGGGGAGGGGTTTGGGAGAGGGAGCAAGAGAGTGGCACTAGCTTTTCCTCTCCACCTGAGAGTTTATGGCAGTTCTTACCTCCTCACTCAGAAGCAACAAGGAAGGAAAAAGTATGCATGTTCATTTCTAGATTAGAAGCCAATCCAAAAGCCTGTTCTCACTAAGTGGTAAGTGGATTGGAAATAGTCAAAATGTACCTGCATATGCTCCAAGTCCACATGGTGTATTGCAGTATTGCATTACGCCAAGCATGTTGCCCATACTCATAAGAGTTGGGGCTCTCATTGGCCAATCCCTAGTTACATAAAGTTTCTATAGAGAAGCTCAAGCAATCACAACCAGCCAGCTTCCCTTCTCCCGGCTGCCCCTCAAGCCCAGGTATCTATGTGGTTTTCCCTCCTTGGCAACTCCTGTTTTTTTTCCTTTTCCAAGTAAGGTCCCAAGGAATAGGGGGAGGTGTGTTGGGGGAGGAAAGGAGATGGCTATAGCTGGCAGCATTTGGACTTTTACCCCATAAAATTAGAGCAAAATGCACAGCAGGCAAGGAGAGAGGATGTTGATTTCTGGAGGCGACCACACCAACTGAGAGCCACTGAGCTGGAAATTCACTTCTGAGGCTGAAAACATGATGAGAATCTTTCCCCCTTGAGTTCTTGAGCACTCCAGGGCTAACCTATCCTTATTCCAGCTCCTCACTGAAAAGCAGGCTAAGGAAGTATTCAGAGCATGGGCCACCCCTGCTCCCTTATCCTCACCAAAAAGAGCCAGGAGGGATGGTCTCAAAGGACACTGAGCCTCAGAAGAATGACCTCCCCAAGAAATTACAGACTCGAAGGACAGAGAACTGGAGATGGTCCAGAGAAAGATAACTACCATCCCAGATCTCCTCCTCCTCTAGGCTCTCAAAGCCCTTAACTTATGTTCAACCCTCTCTGGTGCCCTTATTGCCTCCCATTCGTATTATAATGCTTTTTATCATCTAACACTTTCAACACCCAGTAACAACCTTCCCTGTCAAACCTCACAGACAACTGCTTTGTGCCTCTCTAGCACATTTTACCCAGTAATACTGTATATCACAACCATCTCCCTGCTACACTATAGGCTCCACAAGGGCAGGAACAGAGCCCTAACTATGCTTTGTATCTCCCCCAGAGATTAGTGTAATACCCTACACACTGTAGATACTTAATAAATGTTTATTGTATTATTTTGTCTTAGCTCACTAGCAGACTGGGAGTTCCCTAAAGGAAGGTACTGTGCCTTATTTATCTTTGTTTTCCTTGCAGGGCCCAGCACAAGGTTAGATACATAATAGGACAGCAGAAACCATAAGCTTATCTGATCTACGGATGATGCTTAACTGGGAGAGATAGCTTCCACTCTGTAAGGCAGAATTTGGGTACCAAAAGATGTCAACAGGCTAAAACAATGAGCTAAATATAATAACATAAAATGTACGCATGACAGCCTTGATGGATCCATGATCTCATTTATGTGGGCACCTCTACCACTGGTTTGCGCTGAAACCTTTCCACACCTCTTCATATTGTATTGTTCTCACTCACGTCTTTCTGTGAAATCCTCTATGGAGGATGCACTCAAAGTGCTAAGGCCTCTTTCTGCTTCTTTTAAAAATAAGTATAAAATTTAATGAAAATCAATGTGAAATCTTATACTTAGGTTCAAAAAATCAATTGCACAAGCACAAGAAGAGATCTCCATAACTAGATAAAAGGTTATGTGAAAAAAGACTTCCTGGTTTTAGCAGGCTATAAACTCAATATGCATCAACACCTAGTCAGTGAGGTGTTCAATGGATAAAGTGCTAGACCTCTAATAAGGAAGATCTGAGTCCAATGCTGCAAAGACACTTATGTGTCTATATGACTCTGGGCAAGTTACTTAATCTGTCCCAGTTTCCCATGTATAAAATGGGGATACTATCACCTACTTATCAGAATTGTTATGTAGATCACATGGGATAACAGGTTAATTGCTTTGTAAACCTTAAAGCCCTACACAAATACATTTTTAATACTTCAAAAGTTTATTCATATATTTAAAAATTACTTTATATATATTTATGTAGATAGTTATTCTGAACTCCACAAATGCCAGCAAATTATACAAAGAACAAAAAAGTCGCATATGAGACCATACATCTCATTTCATGCAACTTTTAAAATATATACACATTTATATATACAAATAAGGTAACATTTAATTATTAATAATATTTGATTAATGTGATATTTAATTAATACTATTAATTTAAATTTTAATACATGAAAAAATTTTTAATATATACTTAACTCTGAACATTAGCTCTTAAGCTATCTCACTTGTCTGTATTGCCCTCTGGATCTCTTTCTGATTTCTTCTGAACATATCCTTTAAACATTTCTTGGATGCTCTTTGATTTTTCCTTTTCTTTTTGGCATTGTCATCACTAGCACTCCTTTTCTCCGAATTTCCCTCCTCTAAAAAAAAAAGTCAAACAAATATATCTTTTGTAACAAGTTAGCATAGTCAAACAAAATAAATTGGCACAACAGCCATTCCTAGAAATGTAAACACAATGATTACTAACAGTAGTATGGTGGCAGCTAAAAAATGCCAAGGAAATCTTAGGCTATATCAATTAATAGTGTCTGGAGAAGATGGTCCTATGCCATGTCCAAACCACACCTTGAGTGTTGTGTTCAGTCCTTACTACAACATTCTAAAAAAAGCACTGACAAGTTGGAGGGTTCCCAGAGGAAAGGACCAGAGCAGCTGAATTTTTTTTCAAAATCCTTGTTGGTTGATTGATTGAAAGGCCAGCTATACAAGAGGTTAAAGGTACTAGGATGTTTGGCTCAGAGATAACATAGGAAGATTAAATACTGGGTACTGGAGGCAGCTCAAGGGCCACCTTTTATACAAAGCTTTTCTTGATCTTCCTAATTACTACTGCTCTTCTCCCTCCCTCTTATAGTTAGCTACTTTGCATTTATCTGTATTTGTTCTCTTTATTTTTTTATATCCTGTTTGTCTCCCCCATTAGAATGTAAGTTCTTTGAAAGTGGAGTTTGCTTCCTTTATTATATTTGTAGCCCCAACAGTTAGTACAATACCTGGCACTTAAATGTTTGTCGACTGGTTGATTGCAAGATTTGCTGTAGAAGGAATGGACGATTTGGGGGATATTTAACTGGGAGATAATCGAGGGAGGTAATGATAGCAGTCTTCAGGAACTACCTGTGTCATGAAGGTGTTCGGCTAGATCTCTTTCAACACTAAAGTTTCTATGACCCTGAATATTTGAAGGCTTATGATGCAGAAGGGAAATTAGTTGTAGAGGTAGATCTTTGCTCAATAAGAGGAAAAACTTCCTAATAATCAGAGCTGTCCCCAAAGCAGGATCATCTGCCTCGACACTGGGGAAAGAATAAATTTCCCATCACTGTGGAGGCGATGCCATAGAAGGGATTCCTCTGCAGGTATAAAGGAAGCCAAAGCTGGGGAGGGTCCCAGACACAGGTTAAGTGAAGAGGGTAGACACTCAGGGGATTTTGTGAATAAAATAAGGAGGTTGGACTCTAAGGATCCTAAGGAACACAATGGCTTCCAGCCCTAAAATTCTATGCTCCTAGAAAAATAATAATGTTGGGAATAATAATAATAGACAAAATGCTTCCACATATATTACTTCATTTGTTCCTTATTGCCTACTACTCAGGACGACTAACATAAATGTAAATATATGTGAAAAATTAACTTAGCATATATAGATATCCAAATATATAAGCAGGGACATAACAAAAGAAAATAAGAAACACAAGCATGGAAGAAGAAACAAATTAAAACCCCTAAGAGATTCTAAGTGATATTCCACATCCTATGTTCTGAGATCCTTCTGGCTCAGATGTTCTGTGTTTGAAGGGGCTGGACCTGTCGGTCTGAAGAGATCAGGCTGGCATTATGAAAAGAACCCTGCACTTGGAGTCGAGACCTGGGTAAGAGTCTTGGCTCTGCCATCTTCTAGGTCTGTGAACTTGGACTCGTCATTTCCTCTGAGTTAGTCTGTCAGTTAACAAAAATTTATCAACCACCTATTGTGGGTCAATCAGTAAACATTTATTAAGCACCTACTGTGCTAAGCACTGGGAATACAAAAAGAGGCAAAAGATGATAGTCCCTGCCCTCAAGGAGCTTACAATCTAATGAGAAAGACAACATACAAACAAATGTAGAAGACAAAGCAAGCTATATACAGGATAAATAGGAGATAATCGACAGATGGAAAGTGCTGGAATTAAGAGGGGTCAGGGAAGGCTTCTTACAAAAGTTGGGATTTCAGATGGGATGTAAAAAAAGACCAGGGAGGTCAGTAGTCAGGGCAGAGGAGGGAGACTGTTCCAAGCATGGGTAAAAGTCAGAGAAAATGCCTGGAACTGAGAAATAGAGTTATCTTATTCATGGAATAGCCAGGGGGCCAGTGTCACTGGCTCCATCAGGGAGTCAGGTTTAGAAGACTGAAAAAAATAATGGTTATGAAGGGCTTTAAATGCCAAACAGAGTGTTTTGTATTTGATCCTGAAACTGAAAGGAAACCAATGGAGTTCATTGAGTAAGAGTGGAGTGACACGGTCAGATTTGTGCTTTAGTAAAATCACTTTGGTGGATGAAAGATGGATTGGAATAGGGAGACATGAAGCAGGCAGACCCATCAGCAGGCTATCACAATACAGTGTGAGGTGATGGAGACTTCACCAAAGTGGTGGCAGTGTAAGAAGAAAGAGGTGTATTTGAGAGATGTTGGAAAGGTGAAATCAACAGGCCTTGACAACAGATTGGACACGGATGGTAACAGATAATGGAGTCAAGGCTAACTCCTAGGTTTCAAGCCTAAGGGAATGGATGGTGTAGCCATCTACAGTAAGAGGGAAATTAGGAGATAGGGAGGGTTTAGGAGGAAAGATCAGTTCAGTTTTGGACATATTGAGTTTAAGATGTCTATTGGACATCCAATTTGAGATGTCTGAAAGGCAACTGGAAATATGAGATTTGAGGTCAGCAGAAAGTCTGGGGCAGGACAGGTAGATTTGAGTATCATCAACATAAAGATGGTAATTAAATCTATGGGAGCTGATGAGATCACCAAGTGAAGTAGTATAGAGGGAGAGGAGTGCTTGGGACAGAACCCTGAGGGATACCTATGACTAGAGGGCATGATTTGGACAAAGATGCAGCAAAGGAGACTGAAAAAGAAACTCTACATCCCACCTTTGAACCACGGGGTTCAAGTAGGTGCCTCTACAGAATAATGTATTTATTAACCACTATGTTCTTGGCACTGGGCTAAGGGCTGAGAACAAAAATAACATGCAAGAAAGTACCTGCCCTCAGAGAGGATTAAATTTTAATGAGGGAAGACCACACATAAAACGGAGCTGGAAAAGGGTGATGAATACATATCCAATAGCAATGGCTGGGAAGCTCCATAGTGGCCTGAAGCTGAGAAACAGAAGGCCAAAATTGGTTTATTAAAGCCCCTGGTGGTTGCTGGGGTAGAGTCTCTGTAGAGAGTGGAGATGATAGCCTGGGTGGAGACAGCATGACTAGAGAGGTGTGGATGCACAAGGGAGGTCTAGAAGGAAGCTACATAAGGCCAAAGGCCTACCAAATGATGGAATCAGTATTTGGCTCCAATCTCTCCAGTCCTCTTGTGCTCCAAACTCTGAGAAGTAGAGATAGAGGCTATTGTTCAGTTGCTTTTCAGTTATGTCCGATTCTTTGTGATCCCATCTGGGGTTTTCTTGGCAAAGATATTGGAGTGGTTTGCCATTTCCTTCTCCACTTATTTTACAGATTAGGAACTGAGGCAAACAGGATAAAGTGACTTGCCCAAGGTCACACAGCTAGTCAGTGTCTGAAGCCAGATTTGAACTCAGGAAGATGTCTTCCTGACTTCACACCAGGCACTCTATTCACTGCACCACCTACCCTTCTAGAGATAGAGGAGATGCTTAAAAATATTACTGACTTGGAGGGAGGAAGAGAAGGCATTTGGAAATCAAAGTTAAAAAAAATTTTCCATGTAACTGGGGAAAAATAAAATACTAAATAAATTTCACCTTCAAAAATATTACTGACTTCCATCAACTCATTTTCCATCAAGGAGTTCCTAAAAATCCCTTCTGAGAGGCTGTGGCTACAGCTTCTGATGGAAAGACAACACAGAGTTCAGCCAAAGGGGTATACTGACATGTCAGTCTGTGTCATGAGCTTGTCCCATTAGTTTCCTGGGTGTTGTTCTCAGGGGCCCCAAAGTTCCCATCCTCTCCACAAACTCCCCTCAGGACAAGCTAGCTGTTAAAGACAGGGACAGACTGGGGAGCACACAGACGATGAACAATTGCTCTAGGTCTCCAGGTAATACTGGGACACCACTCCTAACTAATGTCACAGGGCCCAGCCCCCTGCGTGATCTGCATGGCTTTGAAGTAGGTCCTAGATCAGCTGCTCCTCACCAAGTCCTCTTTACCTTTTCAAAAAAGGGAACCATGGTTGAGATTCTCTCGCCTTGCCCCCGCCCCTATTTGAGGTATGTTTGTCTTTAAATCCTCAAACTGAAAGCATAGTAGTCTAAAGATAGGGGTTCTAATCCTAGCTCTGCTACTAATTCACTGTGTACCCTAGAATGCGATAATTTTATGGAGTCACTTCCTCTTCTTCAGTCTTCAGACTCCTCCGCCAAAATGGTCCCACAATCCCTTTCAGCTCAAATAGTCAATGCTCTATATCCTAAGGTGTGTTCTACCTCTGATATTTTAGGTTCAAAGGGTGTTTCTAGTTCTAATATTACAAATTATAGGGTCTCTTCTCACTGACATTCCTTGTTAGAACATGGTCCCTTTCAGCTCTATCATTCTAAGGACCTTTTTTTTTTTTGGCTACGCAATGAGGTTAAGTGACTTGCCCAGGGTCACACAGCTAGTTAAAAGTGTTATGTGTCTGAGGCCGCATTTGAACTCAGGTCCTCCTGAATCCAGGACCAGTGCTCTACCCACTGCACCACCTAGCTGGCCCCTCTAAGGACCTTTTTAGCTCTGACTTTGTCATGTTCTAAGGTCTCTTCCAGATGTAAAGTTCTATCATTCTATGTAAGGAACAGTTCTTGGACTCTGGGGAGGAGGGATTAGTCCTCCCTTTCTGACCAGGGCAGTCACAACAGAGAGGGAATTTTGCTGCTTCTTTGGATTCTGCACATAGAAGTCAGAGTATTGCTGGTCATACAAAAGGAATCATCGCCACCTGCTGGACCTCAAGGGAAGGGATGCTCATAGCAGTGAAAAGTAGTGAGGAGAGAAGACGAAGACTTTGTAGGGGATTGGGGGTGGATAGAGGCATGCAATGGCAGACAAATTGTGCAGAGAAAGTGACCTAGTTCTGTCTCAGGCTAGAGCCCAGGTGGAAGAAGCCAGGCTAACTCTACAACTGAACTCCTTCCCCATCCGTTCTCCAAAGATTGCTACAGTAGGCATGATAGAGTAGGGGCTCTTAACCTTTTTCTTTCATGGACTCCTCTGGCAGTCTGGTGAAACCTGCGCACCTCTTCTCAGAATAATGGTTTTAAAAAGCATAAAATAAAATGCATAGGATTACGAAAGAAACCAATTTTATCTAACTAGTCAAGAAAAAGGTTTTAAGTTCTTGGAACCCAGGTTCAAAACCCTAACATAAAGGTAGAACCCAGACTTTACAAAAGCATTTGAAAAAGCCTCTTGCTTCATCCTTATGAAGAGGAAGGGATGGAGAGTTTAGGTTCATTAAGAAATGTTTATATCACCAAGCCTAAATATTGGTAATTAATGGACCCATGTCACCTTAGAGAGAAATCTCTAGTGGAGTGCCCCAAATAACTACTGTTGGTCCTGTGCTATTGGGCATTTTTCAATGACTCGGGTAAAGGCATAGATCAAATTTCCAGGTCATGCAAAGTTAAAAGGGATAGCTGATACACTGGGTAAGTCAGATTCTAAAAAGATCACAACAAACTAGAACACTGGGCTGTAATAGCCTACATTTATACAGCAAAGCACTCACAACAACCCTATGAGGTTTTACAGCGAAAGACAGAGACTTTCCCAAGGTCACACAGCTAGTGTTTAAGGCAGGATTTGAACTTGGGGGTCTTCCTGACTCCAGGTCCAGTGCTTTATCCACTAGCCACCTACCTATCTTGTTTAATAAAATGAAATTTAATAGGGATACTATCTTATTGTTGGGTTCAAGAATAATCTGCATGGCTAGGTAACAGCTGATGGAAAAAAAAGACCTAGGTGCTTTGGTAAACTCTAAGATCAATAAGAATCAATCATTCAGAGGATTTAGAGCTAAAAGGCTCTCTTATCTAATCCAAACCAGCCTGACATGGCCATCAAAAAAAAGTAACACAATATCTTTATGTATGCATGTATGTATATACATATGTATGTGTATGTGTTTGGGGAAGGAGGTTCAGATTTGCAATTTCCTTTCCATAGGGAACTTCTGGTGAGCAAAATCTTAGACAACTGCTTAACAGTACTGAGAAGTTAAGTGACATTTTCCTGATTCTGGGGCTACATTTTTATCCACTGTCATCACATCTTTCAATGCTTAGGTTGCATTAATATGACAGAACATTGAATACATAACATCATAATGGGGCTTCAAACACAGAACTGGATGGTGTTAGTAGTAAAAAGATCCACAGAATTTAGAGCAGGTAAGCACCTAAGAGATCGTCCAATCCAACCTCATTTTACAAAGTAGGAAACCAAGACCAGAGAGATGCGACTTATCCAGGAGCAGAAAGCAAATTAGTAAAAGAGCTAGGTTATGAATTCAGGTCTCCCTCCCTCCTGCTATTCCAATGCTCTTTTTGTTAACTTTTGATAGCAATGAAGAGGAAAGGTCCATCAGATGGTGCTCTAGTAAGGGGTTCATGTTTCAGTAAGGGACGCTGGACAACCAGGAGATGGATGCCTCAAAGTCTGGAGAGACAACAAAGGGATGCTTCATCTGATTCACAAATAAACCGATTCCACGACGAACGTCTGCTGATGGTTTTTACTCCATGCAGCTCTGGGTCTGCCCAGCATGACGAGTTGTCATCAACCACTCCCAAAGAAGAGAACAGCTCCAATGAAAATCACGGCCTCCTTCCTTATAATATAAACCAACTTTTAATAATAAAAAATCTATCAGGAATTTAATGAGAATATTATGTACATGTCCATGTAAACCAGTGCACAAAGCTCATGTTCTCGAGAGCCAACCTCTGCTCCCAGTCCAATGAGACCCAACCATCTCCCCCCCAAAAAAAAATACATGCCCACTCTGGTGGGCAACCTGGATGGTCTCTCTTTCTCTCTCTCTCTCTTTTTCTCTCTGGAGAAAGGGCCATCACTTGTTTCCCAGTGAGTGCTGGAAAATGAAGGACGTGTTTTCCTCCCAATCCCCACCCCATCAAGACAACATTGAGAAATCAAGAAGTCTGTACATGTTCCAAGCAATGACTGAGGCAAGACCTGAGACCCCAAGGACAACCTCCAGACCCCACACTGTTCATCTTGGCCACTGGCTAAAGAAATGGAAAATTTACTTTTCCTTCTCACTCAGCCTCAGCATTTCAGACCCTGCAGAAAGAGTTATTAAAAAGGACAATTGCCTTGTCGAGACCTTCACGAAGCTAGTTTGCCACAGATTTGGAGCAAGCTCCCTTGAAGGTGGGAAGGCAGCAGTGGGAACAGTAAGGACAGTGGACAGCTCCTCAATTCTGGGAATCTTCCTGGCTAGCTGGCTGACTGAACCAAGGGCCTCAAATACCCTATTCAAGGCAAATTCAAATTCAAAATAAATAAAAACAAGAGCACCTAGGAAGCCTTTCTCCTCCTAAACATGCTTTTCTCAACCTGCTTTATGGCCTGACCAGGACTGAGATGTCAGAGGATATGATCTGAAGATGAGTTTGGGAAGGGGGGAGGAGCCCCACCATGAGCATGCCCTCTGCTGAAATTTTTAAAAAGATGCTTAGATTTCACCGATCACATTGCTCCCAGAAGCACACAGCTGATACTCCAGGCATTTCTTAATCCATTTTTGCCTCTCAAATAAAGTTGTGGCATTCTATCTAATACTGATAAACTGAAACCATTTTGATACAGCGGTGAGGGAAGACAAATCCATTTGAGGCACCTGATGCTTTTGTTCTTCACATAAAACTCTGTCTTCCTAAAATCCTAGTATTAAAAAAGTAAAACCTTCATTTTCAAATCACTTAGTTTTGTTTTTAGTAGAACTGGGAAATGTGAAAGCTACATCGTGTTGGTCCCATGTTAAACAATATATCTTTCTTTAAAATTTAAAATCTCAAATACATAATCACACAATAAAAAAACAAAACACCCAAAAACCCAGAAGTGTCATTCCACATAAATAGGTACAACATAGTTCTTCTGCCATTATGGGGAAAATGGGTACAGTCCAATGGACCAGACTATCAAGTGGCCTTGGTTTCCATCCTCGTTTCAGGCTTGTTAATGCCAACCAGATCAATCAGGACTGGCTTTGAAGAATGTAAGAGACAGCATCAGTAAGGGAGGGTTAGTGCCTACCCCTGAACTCTAAGGAAAGGAGCCTCATGACAAGCAGTGATTGCGGAATGTATGCTATGCTCTAGGCATAGAAAGAGCTTCTTTCTGGGGGATCTGTGATGGCGAAGAGCTCCAGAATAAATATTTCTTTTCATATTGGAAGGAAACCCAAGATTTGTGCCAGACATGGGTTTCAAAAGTGCAGGTTGATCATTTTAGAAACTGGTGTCTTCCAAGAGGGGTCTGATGACTCCAAGCCACTGGCCCAATGACCCTAACAGCTCCATGGATAAAAGGCGCTCAGGATTACAAGGGGGTTAGGGACAGCAACCACATTTGAGATGACTGGTCAGTGGCAGGACAAGGCTCTGCTTCTCCGTTGCACCAAGTGACCACCGTCCTTTGCAGGCACCTGAATGGTGACACCCAGCCCCAGTCCAGTTGTACTTGCCAGGTCTGCAATCTCTCCCAACCAGCTATGTCCAAGAGAAGAAGCAATGGCCTCACACACAGGTGTGTAGACAAGGATGGGTATGGGGGCTGATTCTGGGATGAGGAGGGGGACCAGGCAGCTTTCAAGTAGTCTGGCCTGTCTTAGGAAAAGGCTCCTGGCAGGGGCTCTCATCTCCTGTACCCTGGCAAGTGGCGAGGTTTGCCAACAGGGGAGTGAGGTATGCCAAAGGTCCTGAGGGTTGGCTCTCTGCTGAACACTTCCAGGGTCTCCAACAAAGCAAGGGTTCTTGTCCTTTCTTATTTACAAGTCTCCATCCACAGGTGGCTGACACAGCTGATAGATCCTGGGGAACAGAATGGGAAGAGATACATTCACCAGGGATCAAAGGGTAACCCACAGACACAAATGACCTCACTGCTCCCTGGCACCCTCCTCTGCATCCATCTCATTCTAGAGTACAGGGCCCTGTTCACTGGATGACGCTCAATTCAACAAATATCTGTTTGTGGAGCACCTATCAGAAACTGGAGGATGACAGGAAGAGGATAACGTTGTTATGATATTGCTCCAAGCTTTACTAGGCACTTTCCTCATAAGATTCCCATGAGGAAGATAGGGCCAGGACTGCTATTCCCACTTTACAGATAAGTAAACTGAGCCTCAGAGAGGCTAACGTAGCTGACCCAGGGTCACAGAGGTAGTAAGTATCAGAGCCTGAATGTGAACCCAGGTTTTCTGACTCTTAAGTACACTGCTCTCATGAAATGATATTTAGGATGTTGGTAGAGATGGGGGAAGACCATTCTAAGGCTAGGGAACAGTGAGATCAAAGATGCAGATACAGAGAAATGTGGGGAAAGTTTGGCTTAATCCAGCAAATATTTCATGTTAATAAATGAATGAAGAGATGTCACTCAAACATGGTATTCAAACACAGTCTCTGGGAATATGGCACATGTAAGCTGGTCCTATTAGGCTGAGTGGGTGGCTCTGACCAATGGCTAATACTGATCAATGGCCTGCTTCCCTGAAGAAGGGGAATGTTCTATTCCACACAGTACTCACCGAGGTGCTCCCTGAGGCATCTGATCCTTGATTCGGAGGTTTTTTGCCAGGATTTCCACCCTGGGTCCCTGGAGGGTGAAAGAGAAAACAGAAGGGAGAAGAGAGGGTAGAGCAGGGATGGGGAAAGGAGAGAGAGAGAGAGAGATGAGGCTGGGTAGCATCAACCTTAGAACTATTGGATGGGGTAGAGGGGGAAAGACGACAGCCTGGCAAGGCCCAAACTAGGTAAAAACAGAATGATACTGTTCAAATAGGCAGGGAGTGAGCTAAGTGGTGAATCATGGCCCTGTGAAACGCTGACAATGCTCCCCTCAGGATGAGTCAGGTCTGGTGGAGTGGGAATAAATGATAGCGGCCCTAAAGTGGGGCTAGTCTCCCACTGGTCCTCTTTTACTTCTCTCTCTCAATAGCTGGTGGTAGCAACACAATCCATGTGCAGAGAGATTGACAGTGAATAATCCAGGCCTGAGCACATCTGACTCAAGCCCTAAGCAATTCTGTGTTACTGCCCTGTGCCCAAGCCTGGTTCCTGACTTTGTTCTGCCAGGCCTAGGGTCTTACCTGCTTCCTCATGATGTCTGTTGCCTGCATGATGCACTTAGGGAGTAGCCCATGGCTTCGAGCCAGGATGGCTGCCTGCTCCAGGGAGACACTCAGGGTACTCCTGGGAACAGGACAAGGATGAGAGGTCGATGAGAATCTCTCAGAGCAGGGACCTTCATGTGATCTCTCAGGAACACAGACACAGATGGAGTACCCCTCCTGCCCCCTTTCCCCCCAGCAATGGCCTGGGAGGAATACATAAAGGATCCTGCATCTACCTCTGTGGACTTTCCACAACCCCAACTCCAGTTGGGAACAGCACAGTAGGTAGACCAAGCCTTCTACATTCTAGTGGGGCTTCACCTGGATCATTTGGTCAAATCCTTGATTTTAGATGGGGAAACTAAGGCCCAGAAAGAGGAAGAGACTTTTCCAAGGTCATATAGGGGGTCAGTGACCACCTGGTTTCCTGACACCCAGTCCAACGTCCTTTCCACTGAATCTTGCCACCTCCCAAAATAATAACAATAATTGCTCACATTTCTTTACAGCTTTAAGATTCACAACAACCCTATGAGGGAGGTGATATGAGTATTACTAATGCTGTTCTACAGTTAGAGAAACTGAAACTCAGGTAAAGTGATTCGGCCCCCAATCCCCCTGCTGGAAGTGTTGGCATCAGAATCAGGCCAGTGTACTGTTTCCAGCGATGGAAAATGTCAAGGTTTAAGAGATTTGGAGGAGAAAGCTGTTTTGAAAGGCATCTCTTTTTTTTTTTTGAGAAACATGTATCAGTTCAATTTTATTTGGGTATTCAATAATATCCTTGGTAATAATGCTGACTCCGTGGCTTCTGACCCCAGAATTGACCCTGCTGCCACTGGTCGTAGCCCTGAGACTGATTTTTGTAGTCACGATTGTTTCCTCGGCCTCTGAAGTTCTGGTTGTAGTTCCCCCTGTTGCACATTCCACCTCTGTTGTAGTTGTCTCTGTTTGAATAACCCCCTCTGCTTGGGAAGACAGGACCACGAGGATAGGGATAATCAATTCCTCCACTTCCTCCACCACCACCAAAACCATGCTGGGGCATATTTCCCCTCCTATTATAACCACCACAATTTCCAGGAGCACCTCCTCTAAAGTTTCCACCATGCATAAGCTATTGGTTTATTGGCTAGACTGTAAGAATCTAAGTAGTGGCTAGATTTTAGGAATCTGAGCAGTGGCTAGATTATTATAAGAATCTCAGCCTCGGCTAGATAATAAGAATCTAAGCCGAAAGGCATCTCTTAAGTCCCAGGAGCAACATACTCCTGGACAAAAGGTCCACTTAAGTAGTCCTATCTCCCATGAGCGATGAGGGGGGTGGCAGGCAGGAGATGGGGCAGCTAGTGCTCACCTCTGCATACCAGTGCCACACATGGTAACCTGACAGGCACCCAGGCGGTAGCAGAGCTCAGAAGAGATGGGCAGCAGGCCTGCACTGGGCACACTGGTGCCAGGTTTCAAGTGGACAAAGGACTTCATCAGGCGGCACAGCTCATCCATGGCATTGATGGGACGGATCAGCTGCAAAGTAGTTAGAGAGTTACTGAGCTTTTTCTGAAGTCCGAGACTTCTGACCCTTGTTTTCCTGAACCCGACTTATGACCGTGTCCTATGGAGCCTTTCTTATTTCATAGGGTATTTCATAGGCTCCAAAGCTGGGAAAGATCTCAGGTGCCACCTGGTTCGACATCCTCTTTCTACAGATGCAGAAGCCGAGGCTCTGACGGATGTGACTTGCCTCTGGTCACACAGCTAGTAAGTCCCAGAGCCAGAATTCAAGGCCAGATGCTCCAATTCCAAAACCAACGCTCTAATTGTATCATAATGTTTCAACTTCTATCATCATGCCTCACATACCCATCCCTCTTCTCTCCATTCCTACGGCTACTGACCCTAGCCTCGTTGTTTAAGCTTTCATGATTGGACTACTGCATCGGCTCTTCAGAGATGGATCGCCCTGCCTCCAGTCTCTCCCTATTCAAGATACCACACTTACATACCCCACATTAGTTTTCTAAAATGGCACCTTGCTCAATTGTTACCCCTTGCTCAAAAATTCTGACCCAGTGCCATTCCCTACCTTGGTTTTCAAGGACTTCCCCCTGTACCTAACCTCATCTCCCACTACTCCTTTCACATCCTTCCACTCCAACTAGGCTGTACTATTTCCACCGTCCCAGTGAGACGAGCCAGCTTTAGTCCCGTTTCTGTGCCTTCGCTTATTCTGCCCCTCTCTTCCCGCCTTCACCCACTGTTCCAGGAGTCTTTCCCTGGTAACTCTAGCCACCACTCATCAACACTGACTTCCCAAACCAGACATTCTGACCCCCTGATCATATCTTTTAGTGTACTAATATTTGGGTATTCATTTATACAAGTCTTGTTTTTCAAAAAAATTGTAAGCTCCCTGAGGATAAGGACCATGACTGATCCTTCTTTTACATCACCCAAAGCAGGCGCTCAAGGAATATTTATGGAAGTACAGAGTCCCTGACCCTCATGGAAGTTAGTGGTGAACAGAGAAATAAAATAGACACATTAAAAATTGACAGAAATCTGTAAGAGAGAGGGAAGAAAATAGGAAGGCAAGAGGAAGGGAGAGAGCCCAGAGGGAGGGTGTTACCTGATCAATTTTCACCGCTGTTGCGCTGGCATCTGTGGGCAGGTTGGACCTTTCCAGGTAAAATGTCCTGAAAGGGATCCACACCATGAGTCACTGAATTAGAACCTGGATCTAGCTGATGCTTAGAAGGCAGATTTTGCCTCCTAGCATGCTGGAGGTCTGTCCCACTCCCACCCTGTCTTGCCTCTAGGTCACATCACAGGGACACAGAATGTCAGAGCCAACAAATACCCTAAGAGATGATCTAATTCGTACTACTCATTTTTATAAAGGAGGAAAATGAGGGGCAAAGGAGTCACCCTGGAAGTGGTACATCTGACATGAGAATCCAGATCTCCTATGTCCCAAAGTCCTACCCACTCTATTACTCTGCTTCCTATTGCTCTGAGCCACCCTCCAAGGGCCCCTCAACCTCCTTTGCCTTGGGGAAACCCAAGCAGCCAGAGCGGCACCCCTGGGTGGAGAAAAGAGGGCAGGAGAAGCTGCTACCTGAGGCGTCGGTAATACTGCTGGACCTTCTCCAGGGATTGAGCGTTGATCTCCTGCTGCAGCTCCTCCAGGAGTGAGGTGGTAGAGCCCCCGGCTTGTGGCTGCCCTTCCAGATTGTCCAGGGCTATGGAAGAACCAAAGCAGCTATGAGATCCAGGCCTCAGTACACTGGGAATGAGTCCTACCTCCCCACTTCTCCCCCCAGCCCCTGCCACGGCACATACCTTTAGTGAAGAGGACCGTATGCAGCTTTAAACTGCCCCCATTCTCCAGTCGGGTGGGCAGTTTGGAGAAGTGATAGCTGTCGAGGTAAAAAATGACCTTCAAGGCCTGGCGGCTGCCCTCAATGTGGTAAAAGACATGACTGTCTGGAGAGACAGAAAAAAAAATGGGGAGGGGAGGGTTAGAATGGTTGTCCTCAAGACTGAAAGAAGCAATTAAAGGATTCTACTTTTAGCCATTATAACTAGCTGGCTCCAGACCAGGGTTCACACCCCAGAGAACCATTCAACAGGACCCCAGAGCCTACCCAGCGCAGACATCTTACTACGTGCTCTGCGGCCACACGAACGCTGACATCCACTGCCACATGTTTTGCTTAGAATAATAATCAAACGGACACTCATCATCGCTTCTGGGAAGGGATTGAAAATCTACTGCCCTATAGCCCCATCACAGTCCCAGACATCCCCCATGTGTGCTAAATAATAATAGTAACGATAGCAGCAACAACAACAAGAAATAGCTTTTATGCAGCCCCTACTACACACTTTACAAATATCATCTGACATTCACAACAATCTGGGGGGGAGGGAGGGGTGCAGCACAGCGTTGCTATTATTATCCCCATTTTTTTTACAGTTAGGGAAACAGATTACTAGAGCACAAGCTACATGGGGGCAGGGGCGATGTCATTTTCATACTTCTCTACCCAACACTTACTGTACCCAACTGCCTCAGACACAGTAGGGACTTAAAAAAATTTGCTAACTGATGGATTCATCCTCCCAGGGCAAGTAGCCTCTGTCTAGTCATAAGATTATAGTTTTAGAGCTGAACGGGACTTCAAAAACTATCCACTCCAACCCTCTCATATTACAAATGAAACTTGAGGGGTAGCTAGGTGGCACAGTGGATAGAGCACCAGCCCTGAAGTCAGGAAGACCTGAATTCAAAACCAGCCTCAAACACATAACACTGACTAGCTGTGTGACTCTGGGCAAGTCACTTAACCCCAACTGCCTCATGCAAAAAAAAGAAAGAAAAAGAAAAGAAAAGAAAGGAAGGGGGAAAAAAAAAGAAACTTGAAGCCCAGGGAAGTGAAGTAACTTGCCCACGGTCACATACAGGTAGCTGTATTTGAACCCAGGTCCTCTCACTCCAGAGCTAGCATGTTCTTTCCCCTATACTATGCTGCATCTTAGTGTTGGTGTCCATTCTTTGGGAAAAGTAAACTTAAATTTCTACATGGTGTACAGGTTTAACAAAGCATTTCCCCCCACAAAAATCCTATGAAGCAGGCAGCATAAAGACCATTACTCCCATTTTACAGATAAGAAACTGAGGGGAAGTGACTTCTCCAAAGTCAAATAGCTACTAAGTGCAAAGCCAACATTTGAACCTAGGTCTCCTGACTCAAAGACCATCGGTCTTTCCATTACGTCCTCTGTAGTGAATGAGAGTACCTTTCCGTAGCCTAGAGCCCTGGGCAGAGATTCTGTCATGGTTTACTGGACCTAGAACCTCAATGCTTCTCTGCAGCACTGGCCTGGGGCCAGTTTTATGCTCATGTCTTGATTAGGCTTATACTTCCATGCTTTTCCCCCACCTCAAAGCTCCTTTCTTTCTACTCTCATATGTTCCCATCCCTAGTACCCAGTGACCACAAAGTCTAACTCTCTGAACATCTGCTCTCAGAAAAGAATTCATTAACACTTAAGGAATAACAAACTTTGAGTATCCTTTGGTGGGGAGGGGGGTGGAGCATAAGCAGGGTGCAGCGCTTTGAAATATGACATGGACCAAAGCCTTCACAGGTCCATGAACTTAGACTGGTGGAGGAGGGATTGGGGGGAGGGGTGGGATACATCATTGTTTTTACTAACAGCTAGCTGAAATTTAGCATTTCCTCCAATTATGAATTTAAAAAAAAATTTATTCTAAGAAAGGGAGTTACAGGCTTAACCAGACTGCCCAAGGGGGTCCATGACACATTAAAAAGGTTAAGAATGCCTGCTTTAGACTCTTTAGAGTTGGAAGCAACCTTAAAGATCATTCAGTTTAAAGGGTCTTAACCTGGGGTTTGTGACCTTGTTATTTTTAATGTTTCCTTTTTCCCCTGAATCTTTTTTGTAGGGGACAGGGAGATGGAACACATTAAAAAACATAATTCTGAGAAGGAGTGTGTGGACTTCCCCAGAATGCCAAAGAAATCCAATGCACCAAAACAATTAAGAACCCCTAAGATAAAGGACTGAAAGTCTAACCATGGCAAGCACCAATGAACAGGTGGGGGAGCAAAGGAGGTATCTAGGTTGCAGTGAGGCAGGTGCTGCTCATCCAAGGGAAAGCCACCATTGTTTCCACTTCAGTTAGTTATGGGCTGGAGGCTGGACCAGGACAGACACATGACTATGGGAGAGAGTTACACACTTTCCTTGCTGGAAGAAGAAGATGCACACCCATCAGCTTGGGGCAAGTAAGTAAGGTCCTGTCATGCTTTGAGGCAGGAGGAGAGACAGGCTGGTGGATCAGAAAGAATACCTGCAAGAGCCCCAAAGTTCAAAACAGGGGTCCCTCCCCTGCTACCTGTGTGACTTCGGGCACATCACTAAACATCTCTAGGCCCAAATCACCTCCTCTGTAAAATGAGATTAGACTCTTTCTAGCTCTAATCTTACAACCCAAGGGACAAACAGGATGACCTCTGGGGGACTCTGCCAGCCGGAGAATCCCAAGTTAGAAACCAAGGGACATGATTCTCCCAGCCAGGGGAAAACAACCAGAAAACACTTACTGGTGACAAAATTCTCATCCAGCTGTTTAAATGACAAGGTGACGTTGTCCAGCTCTGACAAAGTGACCCGGATATCTTCTAGCATGATGCGCTCCTCCCTCTACAGAATGAATGAAGAAAGGAAGAGCTGTTAGAAACTTCTTTCAGAGTCAGAAAATGGCACACTGGAGGACTCAGTCTTCTGTGCTTGCTCCTATGAACACAGATCCACCCTGCTTTGGACAGCACCATCTGCCACTGGTTTTCCTCTGACAACGGACTAGATGGTCCCTAAGGAAGACCTAGCTTTGGGATTCTACTTTCTAGGTGCCTTCCAGACCCAAAGACAAAGACAACAGATTTAGAACTGGAAAGAACCTTGCATGTCATCTAGTAAAAGCTCTTTTCATTTTACAGATGAGGACACAGAGACCCAAAGAGGTTCTGTTTCTAAAACCTGTTTTGCCAGCTATAAGAAAAAGAAGAGGCTAGGTCTGATTTGGTCCATGGCATGCAGTGTCTCACCAGCAGAGGGCAGCACGATCCCACTTCACAGATAAGCCAAAGATGTTTCTCCACAAAAATGTTAAACTATCTCAGTAAACAACAGAAGCTATACATTTCCCTCTTCCCTGTGCCCACAACCTGCCTCTTGAAAACAAGACTATTGGTGGTTTGTGTCAGAGGCACCAACATTCCCTGAGGAGATGAGGAAAGAAAGGGGAACACAGAAATACAGTATGGAAATTAAAATGAGGTGGGGCATTACACTCACTGTGTGGAAAAGGTCAGGAGAGAATAAGAAAATCAGAAAATGTTAAAGCTATGAGGGACCCTAGGGAGGCCGGACACCTTCCACTTTTTTCTTTTTTAAACACAAAAATTTATTTTTGACTTTTTTTTTTTAGTTTGCAGTTCCAAATTCTCTCCCTCCTTTTACTCCTCCCTCACTCACTGAGAAAGCAAGCAATATGATGTCAATTATACATGTGAAATCATGCGAAACATATTTCCATAAAGAGACATGTTACCAAAAAAAAGACAAGAAAAATAAAGTGAAAACATTATATACTTCGATCTGGAAGCAAAGACCCTGATGGGGAGATCAGTTGGTCAAGGTCACAAGAAGAAACATGGTTCAGAGACAAATGCCTGGATAGGTCTATGCTCACAATGGCAAATAATGATGGTTGCTCACAACCCACACCCAAAAGGTACTACTGCTCTACTATGTTAGTAGGAAAACACTCAAATGCCTTCTGGTGAGTCACCTCGGTGAAGGAGAAAGGTCACTGGACTGTAAGTCAAAAGCCCTGTGTTCTAGGATTTGCCCCTCCCCCCCACAAATGACCTGCTAGGTGAATTTACCTTCCCTAGGCCTCAGTTTCCCCATTTGTAAAATGGGCACGAGGAAGACAATAACGCCCTCCTGCACCTATCCACACTAGGTTGTAAAGATCAGTGAAGATCGTGGCTGGAAAAGCAGTACCTCAAAAATATAACAGACTACACAGATGAAAGAATAATTAATTATGGTAAAGCCTGTGAATAAGACAGTTTAACTCAGTAGAAGATGCCTGGTGAGTCATTTCACATCCCAGGGCATCAACTGCCTCCTCTGTAACACAGGGCCTAGGGTCCCTCATGCCTCTAAAGTCTTATAAATATTATCAATATCTGAAGGGCCACCCTTGTGTTGGCTGGATGCTCGGCTCTGGAGAGCAGATGCAGGGCCTAGCAGAGAAGGGTGGCAGATCTGAAGAATGTTCCTACAACCAGCGTTATCCAATCATGGAACGGAAGGCCTTGTAGAGACAGTGACTGTCCTTTAACTGGAGGCCCTGGGATATGGAGCTGGAAGGGACATGAGATGTCATCTAGTCCAACCCCACATTTTACAAATGAGGAAACTGAGAGTCAAGGGAGCGACTTGCTCAGTCACCCAACAACGCTTTAATTGTTCCAGTTACTAACACTCTCTTCACTTATCAAAGTACCGTGTAAAAATGGTTACATGTTGTATTCCCTACCTAGCAACCCACCCAGTAGAAAATCAACTCTTGGAGGATAAGGGTTGTTTCAAATTCTGTCTCTGTATATAACCTAATGTTTAGCATATTGGCTACTACAGGATCAGAGATTCAGAGCTAGAAAGGATCTTGGGGCCATCCATTTCAACGCCTCCATTTTACGTGTGAGGAAACTGAGGCACAGAGAGGTTAAGTGACTTGTTCAGAGTCACACTGTTTAGTGTCTGATGCAGGATTTGAGGTTTTCCCGACTCCCAAGTCCAGCATTCTATCCACTCTACCACCAAGCTTCCACAAAGCAGGCCACTTAATTCTTGTTGAATTGGCTTGGAAAAGAGAGAACTGAGTTTCAAACCCAGGTCCTCACATTCCAAATTCTAGTATTCTTCCTCATTGACAGAAGATGGGTCATCGCTCCTCAGTGCTGGAGAGAGGAAGGTCACTATCAAAGAACCCTAATTTCTCTTCCAGTTCTAAAATGATTCTCTAAAATGGGACCAGAGCTAGTCAGCAGCAGAGCCAAGACTAGAACCCCCTGACCTGTAAGTAAATTGCAGGTTCTCCTTGGTAACCCACACCAAGCATTCTGTATCTCAGGCGGGGAAAGCCTCTCAGAGCTGAGTGGGGCCCATCCTCCGGCCGCTCCATGCCCCAACCCCGCCCCTCCAGCCAATCAATGGCTCTTACCACACCGGGGGACAGCAGGGACTGACAGTGGAGGAGGACCCCGGTGGCCGCGATCTGCTCTAGCCACTTGCGACTGGCGTCCCGGCTGCTCTCTTCATACTCGCCATTGTTGTTATAGCGGTAGCTCAGGGCCGCAAGCAGCTGGTCAGAGAAAGTGCAGATGGCGGCCACCAGAGACTGGCAGAAGATGACGTCCCGCCTCAGCTGCAGCTCCGTATCTGCCCGAGGGGAGAGAGAGAGAGCACGCTAAACTGACCTGATGTTGTTCCACCACAAGGGCCTCCAGATACAGTGACTCCATCTGGGCAGGAAGCAGGCCCTGTACAGCCCTGAGGGCTCTATACCTATCTAATGATGGTACTCAGGCTCTCAATTTTACTTTGAGAGAGACAACAAAGGGGTATGGCAGACTCTTGACACTTTTCTTGTTCCTGTGGGCCATCCTTGAGGGGTTTTCAGTTCCTGGCATATTCTGAACTATGAACACAGAGGAAATTCCTTTATGGGTCCAAGGAAAGGAGGAAAAGTTATTCCTTTCCATTTATTAAGCGTCTACTATGTGTCGGGCTTTGCGCTAATAAGCACTTGGCAAATATCTCATTTCATCTTCACAACAACTCTGGGAGTTAGGGTAGTTTCTTCTCAGAAACTTTACTGCTTCCAGTTTCTGACAGTGAATGCTGAACTTCAGGAGGAAGGCTCTATAGCAGGCAGGGCTGCTATGTTAGCTCAGAGACGGACCAGGATGCTCTTAGATGAGCCTTGGAAGGAGTATACTTGGGGAGAGTTAGGAGGCTGCTCAGCCAGAGGTGGAGAAATGCCCATAATCAAACCCTGTAAGCAACAGGAGGAGGGAGTATCAGATAGCAAGAGGGTGGTTCTCTCTTCTCCAAGCCCTGGATGAGAAACACAGGAAACTGAAAACCTGATGTTTGGCCACATGCAGCCCACAGGCTGCATTTCATTTATGAAAGATAGGGTGATGAATTGAGGCTTGGCAGGGAGGAATCAGGCTCCACTACTCACAAAAAACACCAAAGGACAACATACATACAGTCAGTCTATAAACTCACCAAAAATACCAACAAGGCAAAATCCTTCCCAGCATCCCCATCTCCCACAGGTCAACCTTGGAGATAGCCTTCTCCCCTCTAGCCTCCCCTTGGAGTATACTTTAACCCAGTTACCCTGGGATATAAATGTTTGAGGAGTAAGGTGAATATATGATATGAGATCTGAACCCAGAACCTCCTGTGCCCTTTCCACTGGACCATGTTGCCTCCCCAATCCATTACCTGTGCATTTCAGCAATGCCAGCAACACCTGATTCTTCCCATCTAGAAGGAAAGAGAAAAGGGAGGTAAGATCGTAACCTTATGCCAACAGAGGTCTGAGGCTCTAGAATGAAGTTCTAAGAATTTTAGACAGTATTAATAGAATACACAAGACATTTATTAAGGATCTAGGTGCAGATCTAAGCACTATGCCCAACACAGGGGGAGATATAAAGATTAGATAAGACACATTCCTGGCGTTATGAAGCTTATACTCTAATGGGGAATAAGATACACACAATGTAGCATGACAGATACATGTGAGTTCCAAAGATTTATGCGGTTACTGGCAATTTTATCAAGAAAAGCATCCTGGGGGTATTCCAGATACTCATGAAAGGAAGGGCAGTTAAGAATTCAATTTAAAAAGTGGGGAAGGAGGGCATCACAGACACGGGGCACCGTGTGAATTAAAGCACAGAGAGAGGTGTGTTTTGGGGACAAAATCATCATTTCTGGCAGAAACAGGGAGTACATGGAGGGGAGTGTTATGAGATGAAGTTGGAAAGGCAGGGTGGCCCCTGATGGGGAGGGCCTTGAATGACAGGCAGAGGCTCTGACCTTTACTTGACGGGCAATAAGGACATAGTCAGATCTATAGAGAGAGAGGGAAAGGGAAGGATGCTAGGAAAGTTATTAAGCAGGCACCCACCCCAAGGAACACTAAAGGAGGTTTCTCTGGACTGGGAAAACTGCTCCCTTGTTCCAACTGGGTCATTACAAGTCTCCAAAGTAGGCCTCACTGTTTCTGGGCTGAGCTGTGAGGCAAAGTGGGAACTGCCTTGGGCATAAGCATCATGATGCCAATTCAGCCACCTTCTCACACCCAAAGTTTTCCTTTCCCTGGAGGAGCTACAGGAAAGTTCTTCCCACAAAGTCCCCACCCAGACTTGGGCCTAGGGTTGTAGGGTTAATGGGAAAGAGTCTATAGAGGGAGTCTTCCCAGGGATGGTGCTCAAATAACAGAGAAGCAAAATCATACCTCCTAGCAGCTCCCTGCCCCTTACCTCCTCCTCCTCCCCCACATACCCACACATCTTCCAGCTGAAATATTTTATGATTTTCACAGACAGATGAGAGACAGCATAGCGTAGTAGAATCAGAGCCAGCCTTGAAGCCAACAAGGTCTGGGTTCAAATCCAGACACATGCTGGCTATGAGACCTTAGACAAGTCACCTAACCTCTCAGTTCTCAAGGAAATTCTCTAAGCCTCTAAAGTTGCAGAGAAGGAACCAATCTGCATTGGTAATGGGAGTTCTCTCACCCAGGAATTCCCTATACCAATGAAATCATACATTCAGTCCCTATCCCTATACAAACACAGATACTACAATTTAGTTCATTCGTCAAACATTTACTGAGCACCTACTATGTGCAAGGTCCCATACTGGGTGCTGTGGGGAAAACAAAGAAGAATAAGATATAATCCCAGCCTTGGTAAGAAACTATTAATAACTGTGCATTATCGTAAGTCATCCCTGCCTAGAACACATCCCCTCCTTACTGCTGCCTCATAGGAGCATTCTTTTCCTTCATGACTCCATTCAGGCAGGTGTCACCTCCTTGTTGGATTCCCTTGACTGCACCAGAAGGAAGCACTCTTCCCTCCTCAAATTTCCCCTGAGCACTTTGCCTAGAATTCTCCTTTGCCCCATCACAGCCCACCTTGTACTGTACTTATCTGTGTACCTGCTATCTTCTCCCAGTTAGATTATAAACTCTCTGAGGACAGATACTACGCCGTTTTTTATCTTTGTATCCTTATCACCCAGCACAGAACACGTCTGCACATGGCAGATGCTTAAGAAATGTTTGCTGAATTGACTTGATTTAGCTTCCTCTGTAGTACACAGGAATCTCAGACACACACAATCTTTTACACACACACATAATCTTTTACACACACACACACACACACTCTCTCTCTCTCTCTCTCTCTCTCTCTCTCTCTCTCTCTCTCTCTCAGACACACACAGATACAAACAAAGGCACGATACAGACACATAAATACACACAAGTTCAGAGAGATGCACCAACTCAGAGGATCTGATATCTGGAAGGGGTCTCAGAGCTCATTCAATCCAACCTGCACCTAAAAAGAAATTTCTTCTGCAACGTTCCTAATCAATGAAGTTGCTTAAAGACTTCTAGTGAGAAGAGCCTTGTTATCTCCCAAAACAGTGCTGTTCCACTTTTGGACAAGAGTTCTAATTATTAGGAAGTTTTCCTTTACATCAAGATCAAGCCTTCCCCCATGAAATTCTAGACAACTGCCCCTCGCTAGCTATGGTCTCTGGAGGCAAGCAAAGTATGATCTTTCTTCCCCATCATAATACTTCAGATACTTGAAGACAGTTATCATGAGTCTTTTCTTCTCCAGGCTCAACATTCCTAGTTCTTTTAATGGATCCTCTTAACAGATGGTCTGAGGGGCAGCTAGATGGCGCAGTGGACAGAGCAGCTGCCCTGAAGTCAGGACAGCCTGAGACCAAACACTTAACACCAGCTGTGTGACCCTGAGCAAGTCACTTAATCCCAACTGCCTAAAAAAAAAATGGGGGCAGCTAGGTGGCACAGTGGATAGAGCACGAGTCCTGGAGTCAGGAGTACCTGAGTTCAAATCCGACCTCAGACCAAACACTTGACACTAGCTGTGTGACCCTGGGTAAATCACTTAACCCCAACTGCCTAAAAATTTATTAAAAGAGAGACGAGAGAGATGAGAGAGACAAGAGGAGAGAGAGGAGAGAGAGAGAGAGAGAGAGAGAGAGAGAAGAGAGAGAGAGAGAGAGAGAGAGAGAGAGAGAGAGAGAGAGAGAGAGAGAGAGAGAGATGGCCTCAAGATTTCTCACTATCCTAATCCTACTCCTCTGGATATTCTCCAGATTGTCCATAGCCTTCCTAAAATGTGGTACACAGAAATGAACATAATGCTCATGGGTTCTGACCAGGACAGAGAACATGCATCAGGACTATCATGTCCTATGTTCCAAATACAGCCTAAGACTCAACTGCTTTGGAGGCAATCTCTCCCTTCTCCAAACCATCTTCCATCCAAATAACCAAATCATCTTTCTAAAAATTCATGTCCAAATATATCACTCTCTTTCTCAAGAATCTTCCATGGATCCCTATTATTTCTAGGACAAAAAGCAAACGTGGTATTTAAAACATCTCCTAATTTTGTTCTAGCCTACATCTCCAGCTTCATTTCACATTTCACCTCTTCACAGACTCTATGCTCCAGCCAAAACAGTGCTATTTCCAGTCCTCTAAACCCAGCATACCATCTCAGGCTATGCCTGAGGCTTAGAACTTACCCCCTTACTTACCTGCACTTTCTTAGATCACTAACTTCCTACATGGTTTAGCTTATGTGTAATCTCCTACAAGATGCCTTTCAACAGCTCTCTTTGACTGTAAATATTCTCTCTCTCCTTTCTCTTTTCCCTCTCTTCCTCCCTCTCCCTTTTTACCTTTCCCTTCCCTCTCTTTCTTCTTCACCCTTCCTTTCTCTGTCCCTCTCTCCTCTATCTTTTCTCTCTCCCTCTCACCTCTCTTCTCTCTCGCTCCCCCTTCTACCTCTCCTCTCCTTTCTCTCCCTCCATGCCTCCCTACTTATCCCAGAATAGAATGTAAATAGAAGGTAAGTTCTCTGAGGGCATAACCAATTTTTATTTCTTTCTCTGCATGCCCAACATAGTACGAACTTAGTAAACACTTGTTCAATTGAATTGAATGTAGAAATGTTAACTCATGTTGAACTTACAGTCCACTAACCCCCAGTCTTTTACAAATGGAGCGCTTTCATTCATTCATCTTATATTACATCAGATTATATTACATAGTATTATAATGTATTATATATCATATTACATTGCATTATATTACTATTATATTATAGTATGCTATGTTATATGGTATTATACTGTATTGTATTATACTTTAGTCCCAATATAGGACTGCCCCATAGTCTCTGTTCACGTTTATCTTTTTCAATTTGGCCCGTTTTTCTATCCTGTTGACTCCTTCTGGATCCCGAGCTGGTCATCTAGTGTGCCGGCTCTGTCTCTCAGCTCTGTCATCTGAAAAATTTGATAAATATGCCTTTTCTATCTTTACTGAAATCGTTAACAGAACCTTTAAAGAATACAGGGTCAAAGACAAATTGCTGGGACACTCTACCACAGAAGTCCATCTCCAAGGTGATAGCGACTCATCATCAATGACTGCTCTTTGGTCATTTGTCCAGACCCAAATCCATCTAGCTCCCATCTCTGTGTCTCATCCCCAAGAACTACATGGTGGACTGTCAGATTTTCTGCTGAACTCTTAGGCAAACTATATGTCTAATAGCATTTCCCAGATCTTCCCACTGACACATAGTTACGCCCAGGCCCCCTACTCTATCCACTGGACCACCTAGCTGCCTCCAACATTTACACACATAGACACACACAGACACACAGACACCTATTTTCTCTATAGCCTGAAAATCTCTGTGCTCTCTGAGACACAGGCCTGGCATAGATCCAAACAGAAAACCTCCACTAATTTCAACCATCTTAAACTTTTTTTCCTGGAACCAGAAGCCTTGGGGTCCAAAAGGAAGGGCACAAGGCACAAACAGACAGTATGCTTAGACTTGTTCTTTTGAGAGAATCTAGACCTGAGAGAGGCCTAAGCTCCTAAGATGGTCTAAACTGTAGAAAGACATGTGGCCAAATTCAAAGTCTTGAAAATAAGGTCCACCCTGCCCTGTCTAACCTCATAAAGACAGTGTGAGAATCAGATTTTTAGAGGTGAAAGAGACCTTAGAATACAAGATGGCAGAGCTAGAGGGGAACCCATCAAACCTGAAAGGGGCTTACAACAAAGAAGACAGAATGCTATTAAAACTAAAAGGGCATGGGACAATAGACTGCCAAAACTAGACAAGACCTCAGGGATGATGGATGTCCAACTCCCTCACTCAACCAAGGATCACATAGCTGGCAGATGGCACAACCAGAATAAGAACCACGGGCAATCTCTTGAGTTCCAGTCCAGTGCCCTTTTCATTACACCACACAAAGTGCTCTGAGATCTTTGGACATCCAAGGGGCTACAGTCATCATTGTTGTGATGTCCTGGAAGGTAGATATGAAGGGATATTGACAGGAAGAACTCCCTGAGAATCCACTTGACCATTTCTGTCCAAGAAAGGAGCATATGCCAAGCTGTCCCACCCAGAGTTTCATCCTCCAGGATCACCAGGATGACCACAGCATTGGTTTAGGTACACTTGGACCAAAGAAGCAACTATCAATTCCTGCTGAATTGTTTCGGTCTCCTCATTGCCCCTCCCATGACCCCCCAACCCACCCTGGGCACAAACCTTCCACATATTTCTGGATGTTGTCCACCAAGGACTTAATGGAGTTGGGAAGGTTCCAAGGGTCTTCCTGAATGCTTATCTGGATCATGCTCCGGCCCCGGATCGGACATTCCTCCTTCTGTTTAAAGTCTGCATTAGGAAGAGCAAGTTACGAGACAGGCAATGACATAGAATGACACAGAACAAGGGAGATGGGGAAGGGAAGACAGCTTCCACCCTGTGACATTATACTTGGTGCTGGGAAGCCTCAGCCATGGACATGTCAAGAGATATGCCCTATGATACCTCATCACCACTACTGGATGCCATGAGCCCCACAAGCGCACAGAATGCAAAGCTGGAAGGGACCTTCAATGTCACTTAATCCCATCACTCACTCAGATCACACAGTGAGTTAGTGGCACAGCCAAGCTGCTAACCTGAGTCTCCTGACTCTGTTCAATGTACTAGGTGGTTCAAAAGCTGAAAGCAGCACCTAGAAGGGGCCCCAACAACCACATTTATGCAGGCAATAGCCAGGGAGCTGGGACTCAACCATGGCACAGATAACCTCACAGGAATAAGACGGAGGTGCCAAGTGATCCTGACCTCTTGGTTCTCTATTGCTTACAAGGACTAAGAAAGGCCTAACAGATAGGAATTCTCTAGATTTGCTTTTTCTTCCTTAGAACTGACTGAGAATAGAAGCCTTGGCATTGAAAACCAAGGTTAAGTCATTCAAAGCACGTACAATGCAAAAACACACACACCCTTATTCCTCACCTCTCGAAGGGCAGATTAGTTTGTAATGTCCTATACTAGGGACATCACAAAGCTGTCAATATCTTGGTGGGAACACGCAACTTATAAAAAGGGAGCAGGGTTAAGGCTCTGCCTTTATACATCGATCTATCCACCCACGTAGTCATCCAGACAGGTCTGTTTTGCCACAGACAGGTGGAAAGGACATGAAAGAACATAAGGTCCTACTCCATTCACTTTACAGATAAGGAAACTGAGGCCCTAGGAGGATAAGTGACTTATCCTTAGGCGTTAAGCATCAAAGGCTGTATAAGAATGAACTCAAATCCCCTTATTTCGGGGTGATTTCAGTTCTTTCTACCATACCAATCTGCCTCTACAAAGGGTAAGCATTTTCCTTCAGAGAAGCAAACTTAGCAGAAAAGTGACCTTGTCACCAGTTACTAGACAGCCATGGAATGCATTGGGGAACAGAGCTGGGCTGGATACCTGTGTGCATACAAACCCTAAGCGAGGAAATTTCTGTTCTTTAGGCCTAGGTTTTTACCCTTTCTTCCCTACAAATATCACTTGAGCCACTTGGCCAAAAGGTTATTTTCAAGAAGGGAGAATTCACATCAGTGTATAGCACAAGAGAAGTTTCTATAGACTTTCCTTTTCTTCCTTAGTACTGACCAGAACCAGAAGCCTCCAAACAGACCACAAGGAACAGAAGTCCAGGGTCAGAGTTCTGCAGGGGCAGATGCCTGGCCTCATCCTCACCTTGAAGCCCTCACCACAGATGCCTACCTGGCCCCTGAAGGATGCCAAGAGAACATTGCCTCTGCTTTGGGTAAGCAAGCTGGGCAGTAGAGGACAGGCAGCTACAATTCTGAATAACGTGAAGAGGTGTCACCTCTGGCCGTCATCCATCTCCGAGGGAAATGAGACATTTTTTGGAGTCCTAGGAGGGGGTTTGTAGACTGAGAGGGAGTTGCACTGGATATCTTGGCCAACGTTAAGCAGTAGGTTCAGGCCACTTTCTTCAAGTAGGACAGATCAACCTTCCCACAATACAAAACATCCTAAGGTGAGAATTTCCAAAGGAGGGAAGCAGGGCAAGGACTAATGATCTCCTAAATCTTGCCTTCCATCCTGACAGGGATGTATGTTCCAAAGAACTCCTTCTGACCATATATGTAAGTCATGGCAGATACTTCATCCCAGTACTTCTGTCTGTGCTAAACTGTGCAGAGGTCTCAATATACCAAATTATCCAACCTCTCCCCACCTACAGGCTTACCTTGCAAGCTGTGTTCCATAGGGAAATGCTTTGTTTCCTCAAAGGCCTTGTTCATGACTGACCCTTTTAGGAGTGCATTGATGGAATCCACCTGGGCATTTAACAAGAGGCATTTGGTTAGCATGGGCCATGCCTGGTGAGCCACAGTCAAGGGTCCCTCAATACTTCACAAGATCTAAGATTTTCCAAGTGAGTATAATCCCTTCAGTAATGCAGATCACAGCCCTTCTGCATTAATTTCTGTGGCCAGAAAAGTGCCTGCCTTGGCAGCCAATCTTCTGGTGGTGAAGTTCTCAGAATTTAAATAGGCTGGTCCATGAACAACACACATACAGGTGCTGGCTGGGCCTATTCTCAAATCCTTCTTGGCTTGGGAGGCCCTGTCAAAATCTGGACTCTGCTGGGATGCCCTGAGCTACCAAGGAGTTCCTGGACTCAATGACACATCAGGGCAACTCTTTATTGAAAGAAGGTCCCCAAACTATAAGAAATCAGACTGAGGTTGCCCAAGAAGAAGGAGTCCAGCTATTCTCCACAGCCTCAAGCCAGCAGGTATCTGCCATATGGATTTGGAGTCAGAGGACCAGAGTTCAAATCCTGACTCAGATGCAAAACAGGTAACCTTGGGTGGTGATAATGGTCACCTTCATCATAGCTAGAATTAATAATACTTTAACTTTTGTTAATTGCTTTACACATATCACCTCATAATAACCCTGTGAGATAAGGGTTATTATTATCTCCAGTTCACAGATAAAGAAATCGAGGCTGAAAGTTAAATGACTTGCCCAAGTTCACACAGCTATGAAGTGTCTGCATTTGAATTCAGGTTTTTATGACCCCAAATCCAGCACTTTTATTTATGGAGCCACACAGTAAGTCATTTATCCTCTCTGGGCCTCAATTTACTCATTTACAAAATGGGGGGATTGAACACAATGACCTCTAAGGTCACCTCTGGCTCTAAATCTATAATCCTAGGATCTTGAACATAGCCTCAGAAAGCAAGGACCAGGCCAAGGATGCCTTACAGCAGTTCTTAACCCTGGGGTCTGTGACTTGCTCTTTAAAATGTTTTGATAACTTATCTTAATGGCATTCATTCATTTCCTTTGTAATCTGATATATTTATTCTGTGCATTTAAAAACATTCTGCTGAAAAGGGGTCCAAAGGCTTCACATGACTGCCACGAGGGCCACGACACAAACGAGGTTAAGACCCCTGGCTTCCAGGCTGAAAATATATTTGGCTTCACCTCTTGTGAGACTTCACTCTCCTAAGTTTACCCAAGAGGGAAATCAGAAGACTGGTAGCCATCAGAAGAAGGTAATGTCTGTACCTGATTAAACAGGTGTTCTAAGCATCCATGCAGTTTGTCCTGCTTGTCTGATGGGATCCTCATGTCACAAGGCAACTCATCTCCTGGGAGAGAGAACAAGTGAGTCAGTTCACATCTGTACAGTGCTTGCTACTTCTCATGGTCTTTTCTCAGCCAGTATCTCATCTGACTATTTTTTTTTTTGGAAACAAGAATCCTATGAAGTAGGCAGGGAAAGAATAATCATCTCCTGTCATCTCTTTAAAATATGGGTCTGATCATGTTACTCCCCACCTGCAAAATCTTCAGTGGCTCCCTGTTTACTGAATAAAATCTTAGCTCCTTGGCTTGTCTTGCCAAGGTTCTCCACCATTTGACTGTCTCCTACCTATCCAACTTTATCTCCCATTAATTTCCCTTGCATACTCTCTCATCAATCTATATTACTAATTGTTCCCTGAAAACTAGTCCAGCCTCTAGCCTCTGTTCATACTATTGTCTCTGCCTGGAATGCTGCTCATCCTCCCTACTAAAGACCCCCTTCCACCTGACAATGCTACCCATATATGGACGTACACCAGATCTTTCCTAAATGTCTCCCTATCATCCTCACTTTTTCATCTTGAAAATGGGCCCTATCCTACTTACCAGATCCCATCTCATCACTGCCCAGGTAAGAGCTGTTGCTACGGACACTGGTGTAGGAAAGGACGGAGTCTCGGTTACTATTGCACTCACTGAAAAAGACACAGAAAAGACATGATGAGAAAATCCCCAACGTCTTAACAGGAACTCTGGGTTTCTATTTTGAAAAGCCTGACAAAGGTTAAGGACTTTTAGAAAGAGGAAGGTGGACCAAATGCATAGAGAGGGTGCCAGGTGGATTCCAGGCCACAGAGGGTTCAATGAGACAGCCCTAATGAGTGCAGGGGGAAAGGGTGTGGCTTCTTCAGCATTTCAGAACTAGTCAGAATACCAGCACCAACTCTAGAGACAGAAAAATAGCTACAGAAGACAGAAGGCAGACTCAAGCTCTGGATTCTACTGAGCAGAAAAACACAAGGTCACCAAGAACAACTTAGATCCAAGAGCTTGGAATGGCTGGAACTGAGGCCTTAAACCTTGGCATCTCTTCCATAGTGCACACAGAATTAACTCTTTTGTGCATGAAAAATCTGAAGTTGTGAGAGGTGAAGTAGTTTGCCCATAGTTACACGGTTAGCAAGGTTCAAAGCTTGGACCCAGTGCCAGGATTATTTCCACTCTAAAATTATTACTTCATATTATCATTATTATTATTAATTCACATGATTAATTACAATGCCTTCTAGATATAAGAGGCTACCTCCTCCCATTTTCTTCTCATAGACACCCTGCCCTGCCATGTATGTGGGGGCAGGGTATCCACAGATGTGGATTTTTTTCAAAATATTGACTGGCTTTTCTGAATTTGTTCTCTTCATTCTCTTTTTCTTTTAAAAAAAAAATTGTCAGGGGCAGCTAGGTGGCGCAGTGGATGGAGCACCAGCCTTGGAATCAGGAGGACCTGAGTTCAAATCCAGCCTCAGACACTTGACACTTACTAGCTGTGGGCAAGTCACTTAACCCCAACTGCCTCATCAAAAAAAAAATTGTCATTATAAGGGATGTCTCCCTGGGAGGGGAGAGAACAAGTAATATAGAAAGAAATTTAGGTAATGCAAAATTATAATTATTATAATGCCTAATAGTACTATTTCTGCAATACTTCAATCTTACTAATTCGTATTACTAATTCTTTATACTCCTATAATGCTTTACATTTATAAAGCATTTTCACATTCACTATTTCAATCTGAGACTTTTACACATATCCCCAAACCCTTACCCCCAACCCATGAGAGAGGCAAGAATTCTTATTCTCATTTTGCAGGTGAAGAGACTGAATTTCAGAGAGATGAAGTGGCTGATTTAAGATTATAAGACCAACAAGTGTAAGAAAGACAGGGCTACACTCCAGGCTCCATGACCCAGAGCCTTTGATGGAGAAAAGATTTCCCAGCAGGTCTGTGACTCCTTTTCAGTAGGACCAAGCCCGTCCACTCTCAACCTTGTATCCTACCTGTAGGAGTCCCGATAACTCATTGTGTCATGTCCTGAGTCCTCCTGGTCCTCCTCTGACACTTTGAAACACACCTTCTTGATCCCGCCATGGTCTACCTTGTCAATCTCACTGTCCTCACTGACCAGGGTAGAGGCGGAGACCTCTTCAGCGGAGGGAGGTTCGCAGGACCCCTCGCCCATTGGCTCTGTGATGGTGGACAGTAGTCTAGAAAGAACAAAAGACATTAACATGAAGCAATGGGATGAGAACCCTCAGTTCCTATGATTACGATGGTTCTAAAAAATGCCCCAATCTCATGCTGAGACTGTGATCTAACAAGGACTAAGTGACTGCTTTATCTTTCCCTCTCCCAGCCTCCCTTCTAAAATCATTGCCATTTCCAATTCCGCTATTAACCTGCAGGGTGACACGTGACAAATCACTTCACCCATCCCTAGATTTGTTTTCTTTCTCTGTAAAATGGAAGTGATAGAAAGGATCATCTGGGAGGTCCTTGCCATCACTAACATTCTACGCTCTACTTGCCAAGCTCTCTATCATCTCTAACACTGAGCACTCCCAAGGCTTCATTCTAGAATTCTTTGGCATTTCTGCCCGACAATCCTCTGGCTCATAAGTCAGCAGAGACTGACAACCAGGGGTATAGTTCAAGAGTCAAATGCTAAATTTTCAGAGTGAGTATTTATACCACAGAAACTGGTCAACAATACAAATTAAAGCTTGATGCATTGTTTTGTTGATTATCTAGCCTTAAGAAAACTTAACAATCATCCACAAACAGAAACATACAAAGAACAAGTGACATGGTAGCATGAAAATACTGTGAACAGTGCTGGACTTGGAGTCAAAAAACCTGAGTTTGAATCCTGCCTCAAAGGCTTAATGACTGTGTGATCATGAGCAAGTAGCCTTAATTTCCTCATCTGAAGAATGGGGATAATGATAGTAACTACACTTCACAGGGTTGTTGTGAAGATGAGAAGAAATAACATGTGAAACACTTTGCAAACCTTAAATCACTATGTAAATAAATGCTAGCTCTTATTAGTGTTAAAAAAATATGTGTAGGGGCAGCTAGATGGCACAGTGGATAGAGCACCAGCCCTGAACTCAGGAGGACCTGAGTTCAAACCCAGCCTCAGACCAAACACTTGACACTTGCTAGCTGCGTGAACCTGAGCAAGTCACTTAACCCCAACTGCTCAAAAAACAAAAACAAAAAAAAAACTGTATGTATACATTCGTGTGTGTGTGTGTGTGTGTGTGTGTGTGTGTGTGTGTGTGTGTGTGTGTGTGTGTAGGAAGAGAGAGACAGAGTAATCAAACTGCTCTATTTGTTTGTGTCCTTTCTACACTCTTCTTGAAACTATTTTACAGAGAAGGAAAATGGTGCTCAAGGAGGGTAAGCCATTGGCCCATGGTCCCATACAATGAGTTAATGGCAAAGATGACGTTATACTCCAGATTTCCTCACTTCCAGTACCTTCTTCTATCAACAATGTCATATGGCCTACAATTCTCCTCTACATGTAGTAGGGACTCAAATTTTTATTGATTTAATGGAGAACTTAAAAGGCCACAATTATAATGACCTCACACGGAAGTTTTAAGAAAGGTGCTACAGAAATCTTAGAATCTCTCTGGTAACGTCTCCCTGAGGGCAGCGGCCACATCACCTTTGTGTGTCTGCCTAGCTTTTAACACAATGAATGGAATATAACAGGTTCTTAATAAATATTTATTAATTGGTTATCATTATTACTCTTAGCACTTACTGCTCAGTAACAAATTGGCCAAAGAAATACACAAAGGCCATTTGCTAAGATACACGGGGACCTATAATATGGCACAGTGAATGCTTACATCCAGGAGATTTGGCTCATGGATACTTGACTGACTGAATAATATCAATACTAATATACTACTAATAATAATAATAATAGCAATAACAGTGACATATTTCTATAGAGCATTAGGGCTTGCAAAGCGCATTACTCTCCAACAACCTTATGAGGCAAATAACATTAAGTATTATTACCCCCACTTTACAGGTGGACAAGCTGAGTCTCAAAGAAGGGAAATGACTCGCCCAGAATTATTTCTCTGGTGCATATGTGTCAGAGCTGACATTCAAACCCAGATCTCCTGACTTCCAAGTCTAAAACTTTTTCACCTATAAAACATTTCTCCTGCATTATTATAATAATCAGTATTGACTCTAAACTCTTAGAACTCTAGGCACACAGCCTTTAACCTGGAAATGCCTGCTGAATTAAACAAGCAGCAGAAAATGCTGAGGCCACCTCTGGAGCATCCCGCAAATCTTTCTTCCTCCCTCTGCTTCCTTCTTCCTAGTCTCTCTGCCTTCTTTCCACACCCCTCGGCCCTTGCCACCCATCCCTCCCAGTCTCACTTGTTAATCTGCATGACATATTGCTTCATTTCCTTCACAGCCACATCCAGCTTGTTGAACAGTTGCAGGTAGGCATCCTGAATTTCCCGGTCTTCTTGCTTCAGAAGGAAGCTCAAGCCTCGGTCCTCTTGATCTGGCCCTCCATTCTGCTGGTTGATGGTACTATCCATCAGACTCCTGTCATGAGACTCCCCATCCTCCTGGGAGAGGCACTTCCAGGATGGGGCGGCCATGGTGGTGATACAGTGCTGGGTATAGGACATTGGGTTTATGTGACCTAGAAGATGAAGGGAAATATGTATTCAAAAATACTGAACAACCCATTAGAGATCAACATCTGATAACACATAGAAATATATATATATATATATATATATATACACACACACACAATACATATATGTGCATATACATACATAAATACAGAGAGAGAGAATAAGAGTGAGAATTCTCTACTATTTTGTATCATTTTATTTCCTAAATGTGAATCTTTTCTTCCCAACTAGAATGTGAACACCTTCCACGACTGAGAATATACTGTCTCCTATGCTACCCAATACAGGGATAGGTTCATGGTATGAGCTCAGAGAATATTAGACCTAGAAAGACCTTTCTAACACAAAAGAGGAAATGTCAGAAACCTCAGAACACAGAATGCCAGTGCTACAAGACAGGGCTTCCTAAGCTTTTTCCACTCGCGACCCCTTCAGCACTTCTTAAACTATACGTTGCAATCCACAGTTTAAGAAGTGCTGCTACAATAGACCTTAGAATATGAATGCTAGTACTAGAAAGGACTTTAGAACTAAAAACACAGAACCCTGGGGCGCAGAATGTCAGAGCCAAAAGGGACTTACAAAGACCATTCATCTAGCCCAACCCCCTCAGAGGGACAAAGTGACTTTCCAAAGCCAGGAATCAGAACCCAAATCTCCTGATTCCCATTCTGGAGCTTTTTTTTTTTTTAACCAGATCATGACAATGATTGTACTAACTGAGAATAAAGTTGTCCCCACTGGTGAAAACGTGGGTCCTGTGCACACCTACTCTTTGCTTCTTACCCAACAGGGGCCTAACTACATAAGCACGCAATCAGTACAAAAGAGGTTACTCAAGGACTAAGATGTGCACCTTGTTCAGGATCGAGGCCAATCAGAGAAGGTTTCCGCCCAAATCGGATACTGAACGACCTCCCCACTGAGGTAGTGTTCTTGGGGTAAGACACTTCCATGAGGTTCACGTGGCAGTTGGTGGGGCAAAAGTCCAGGCTGCAGAGGGCATGAGGTTCCAAGGACGCTTGCTTGAAGGCAGGGCTCACCCTGGTCTTCAGCTGCTCTGCAAACTGAGGAAGGATAAAGGATTATCATCTGGCATACCTGGCACTTGGTAACCACACCAGAACTTTTCTGCTACCACTGCTCCCAAATTCCCAGAAACAAATTTACTCTCAAATTTTCAAGGATGAAAATGAAGTATCATCCCCTTCCCTTTATGACCACTGAATTGTAAGGATGTTCTACCAGATTGGCCCATGCTAACAACAAGGCCTAGCTTACTTCCCAGTCTTCAGAAGTTTCCCCCACTCTCCTAACCAAACCAAAGATTGTGTAGATCTCAGAACCACATTATAAGAAAGAAATGAACAAGTACGAACCAGAGGACAGGAGAGTGACCAAGATGGTGAAGGGACCAGAAATGGTGTCATAAGAAGAAATCTGGTGGGACAGGGGCATGAGACAAAACTTTTTGGACCTATGATTTCATCAGTACAGTTCCAGAATTCCTCATGAGGAGCTTTCTCTACCAGAACAGATGAGCACCTTTCCTGCAAGTTAACAGTCTTAGAGGGTTGGCTGGGTACTGACGTGATCCAGGGCCACCCAACAAGGATGTACTAAAAGTGGGATTTAAGCTCTTTTTCAAGACTCTGAGGCTAGCTCTATCCACTGTACCTCTGCTACTGTCCATGTGAGGAACAGATGAGGAAAAGTAAAGGGGTCTGCCCTGGGAAAGACTAGGCTTAGAGAGAATACATTGTCTTCAAATATTACAACGGTAGGGATGGCAAACTTGTACCTCTGAGGCCTAGAACCAGTGGAGGGATGTCAGAGAGGCTGATTGATGTCATATAAGGAAAAGCTTTCTAACAAATAAAGAGTTGTCCCAGTCATGGACAATGAGATGCTTATGAGATAGTGACCTACCTCTCTGTCCCTGGAATTGTTAAAGCAAAGGCTAGTTTCCTTTCAGCACAGGAAAGCTGTAGACAGGATTCTCATACCTGGTACATACAGCTATTAAGTGGCAGGGCCAAGACTAAAACGCAGGTCCTCTGATTCCTAATCCAGTGCACAGAACCGTGCACGTAATAAGTGTGCATTTAGGATACAATGCTAGATATCACAGTTATCTCTATTTATATCATATCCATCAGGGAAGGAACCGTGTCTTATCTCAACTTTGTATCTCCAGCACTCCTCTCCCCGTAGTAGGTGATCAATAAATGTATATAGAATAAACTGATTAATTAATGAACCAATGAGTAAAATCAACACAGCTTATGAATCTCATCAGGGATCCTTGCTGGCCCCATCTCTGGGCTCTCTTTGCGGGGAAGGAGAATGGGGCGGTCTGGGGACTTGCCAAAGAATGTGGCTACCTCCTGATAGTTGGCAATCCTCCTGGTGATGCGCTCCAGCTTGGTTTCACAGATGTTGCGGAACTCATACTGTGGCATGGTGACCACGGCACTGCTCAGGGAGATGAGCCGCCCACAGTTCTGCACAAAGAGGCTGTCATCTGCAGCAAAGGCCTCCAAGATCTGTGAGGAAGAGAAAGGGGAACCACTCAGTCTGAAGACTGATTTTCTGTAGCCTGGCATTCAGCCCCCTAACCCAACTTGGACATGACCTCCCTTTCAACTTTATCTCAAAGAATCACAGAACATTTGATATGGAAAGGACTTCAGTGACTATGTAGTCCAAACTGTTTAGGACTCAATATAGAGGCTCAAACAATTTTTCTTCTCATGGACCAACATATTTGGCAGTGAAGAAATATAATACTAGCTAACATTTATATAGTACTTAGTATGGCCTAGGCATTGTGCTAAGTGCTTTATAATTAAAGGTAAGTGCTATTATAATCCCCATTTTACAGACAAGGAAACTAAAGCAAACAGATTAAGTGACTTGCCCAAGGTCACACAGCAGCTAGTTAAGTGTCTGAAATCACACTTGAACTCAGGTCTCCCTGACTCCAGGCCAGCGCTCTATGACACCTGGGAGTCAGGAGACTTGTACATGTACAGTTAAATGGCTGCTTTGGCAAAAGCATTTTTGCTATTCTTTGCAAGTCCAAAGTCTAATGTTTTAAGGTTAACATATACATGTAACAGGCAAATTTGGTTTTGTTATTTTTTCTTTTTTCCTTTTGCAACCACACTGTGTATGCTGGGTAAGAAAAATTTGTAGGACAGAGATAGGGGTGACCTGTCATTTAATGGGTAGCATGAACTCCCGAGTGAGGAAACCCCCATTACCAATGCAGGTCAGCACCTTTTCTACAGTTTATATTCTCAGAGAATGCCTAGAGCACTGAGAGATTGTCCAGGGTCATTCAGACAATGGGACTTGAATCCAGGTCTTCATGGCATCAAGGATAACTATGTATCCAATAGGCCATGCTACTTATAATAGAAAATTTATGCTAAACAAAATTACATAAAACTTGTATTTTATCTACTGCAACACAATATCCAAAATTTCCAGCAAACCCTTTGACAACCACAGGTCTTGTCCAACCCCTTCATGTCAGAGTCCAATGGGGAAACGACTTGCCCAAGGTCACACAGAAGATAACAGAGCCAAAACTCAAAAAAAGATTCAGGCCTGGGTCTTCTGACTCTTCCCCTGGGGCTTTTTCTACCACACAATTACTCCTTCACTATTCCCTCTACCTGAACCTTTTATTCCATCCAAACTGGCTTGACTGGATAGTAATGTTGCTCTGTGACATGATCTCATCATCCAAATGGGTCTTGGCATTGTGAGTACAGATTTCTGAAAGCTTAGCTATCCTCATAGTATCAGATCTCATTGACCATTCCTACAATCACATGTCTCCTCTTACTTGCCAGGATAAAATGGAAGGGAGGCAAAGCTAAGTCTTGTCTCATAAAAACCTATACACTCTTATTCCTGTAAGGCTTTTGTCTAGGACTTTAAGTTATTATCTATCTCCATTTGCAGTAGACCTAATGAGTTATACGTAGCAGCAGAATGTTCGATGTTGGCTGTATGTACAGATATTCCTTCAGCTATTTTATGGATGGTGTAGAACTGTAGATAGTCGGGTTGGATGTGAACAAACTAAAAAGTTCACAATCTGCATTTTCCTGGTAAGTGCAGTTCCTCTACAGAGTTCTGAGGTCAAGTCATGTACACAATTTCCCAACAAAAAAATAATTCTGAGTATCTCAAACTGGCTCCTCAGTGTCCCATGAATGTGGCTTTTGTGTTTCTATGACTTCCCTCACGCTTCTTTTCCTGCCTGAAGTCCTTCCTCTTCTTCTCCAACTTTCCAAATTCTACCCATTCCCCCAGGTTCAGCTCAAATCCCAATATCCTTCCACCCTTCATTTCAATTCCAAACATAGCAAAGACATTTTGGAAGTTATCATGCAGTAAGCAAAAGTCCCAGTCTCCAGGTGCCCACAAGGGAAGAAGACAGCAGGCAAACTCCTACTCACAATCAAGAAGGTGGGGTGCTCAAATTTGTCTGATAGGAATACAGACTTGGAGCTGGAAAGGATCTTAGAGGCCAAGCCCATTGTCTGACAGATGGGGAAACTGAGCCACAGGGATTAAATGACTTGCCAGGGTTACACAGCTACAATTAAATATATGAGGTATAGGGTCTTTTTAACTAGTGGTTCTACCCCTGGTGAGCAGTTGCTCCCAAAAGTGCCCCAGATTCTCACCCAGAGACTGATTATAGACAATAAAAGAAAACAGGGAGAGACCAGGCCTCTGGGTTATTGTTCCCAAACTGGGGCTAATAAAATGGCTTCAAAATTGAGTCATGTTAGAAGAGTAATAAAATAAAGAGGTAAGTCCTTCATAACAGGGTAATGAGGCTATAGAAACATGTTCTCTGGATAGTTTTCTCTGTGTGTGTATATGCCCTTGTGTTATGTTTGTGTTTGGGAGAAGACCAAGATTTCAGCTCCCAAAGGACTTGGGGCACAGAGAACAATGAAAGCTCTGAACGATGATGACTTTTTGCTATAGGGTGTAGCAATGGCAACCTTGATAACACTTTATGAGCTCTTCCTTCCCTACCATTTTGGATAGGGCAGAGGCAAGAGGCTGGTAAAAGCATTCAATGGTCACAAGACCCTACAAGGACACAAGAAATCCCAAACCTTGGCAGTGAGAGCAAAACAGCCCTTGGGTTCCACAATCTTCTCCAGAACAAAGCATTTGATCCCAGCCGTGCTGACATATTCATACACTACCCCATGCTCCAAGTGGACATTTTCCACAGTCAGGCTGATCAAAGGGCTGCCCTCAGGGATGGTCAGCTGGGGACCCATGGACTGCAAAGAGAAATCTGGAAGGCAGAGACACAGAGATTAAGGAAACAGTCAATTCGGTTCTATTCCTGGGGATTATGTTCTACTTTGCTTCACTATGGTGACCTCTCAGTTTGGAATCCCAATTTGGGTTGAGATGACTTCATGGAGCAATCCCCTAAAAGGGCAATGGGTTATGTGCCTGCCTTTACTCCTCTAGCTGGTGGGCTAGCCTCATGGAGATAGGCCTGATTTTAAACCCACCCAAGTTGCCCTCCCCCATCACTGCATCTATACTTCTCTTATAGGAAACACTACCTTTTTCCACAGGGCCAAAGGAGCCTCTGGCTAAAAATATTCCTAAACGCTTCATTCAGCATTTCCCAAGATACTATCCTTTGCATCCAAGCCATACCCACTTCATGGATGGAGCCACAGAGTCCAAGGAATTTCTAGTAAATTTATTTTTACAACCAAACAAACATATAGAAAATTAAATAATTCCTTGCATGGATGAAGACTTTGGTACTTTTCAGAGGCCTCCATAAAATCTTAGTCTTGAAGGCTCTGCCACTGAATGCTACCAAGCCAGACAGGCTTAGATTATGGGGCCAGTCACAGACAAACTATCTGTTACCCAAGTACCAATCTAGCTGAGTGCAGAAAGTCACCAGAAAGCTTTTTATAAAAAGATGGATTAATAGAATACTATTGTGCTATAAGAAATGATGAACAGGTGGACTTCAGAAAAACCTGGAAAGACTTATATGAACTAATGCAGAGTGAAATGAGCAGAACCAGAATATTGTACACAATATCAGCCACACTGTGCAATGACTGACTTTGATAGACTTAGCTCTTCTCAGCAATGCAAGGATCTAAGACATCTCCAAAAGACTCACGATGGAAAATGCTCTCCACATCCAGAGAAGGAACTATGGAGCCTGAATGCAGATGGAAGCATACTATTTGCTCTCCTTTTCCTTTTTTGTTTTGTTTTATGTTTCACTCTTGTGGTTCCTCCCATTAGTTCTAATTGTTCTTTACACTATGACTAATGGGAAAATATGCTTAATATGAATGTATAAGTAGAGCCTATATCATATTGCACACCATCTGGGGGGGGAGAGGGAGGGGTTAAAAATCTAAATTTCAAACTCTTATGGAAGCAAATGTTGAAAACTAAAAATAAATAAACTATTTTTTAAAAAATTTTTAAAAAAGGATGGATTTTTTTTTTTGCTAAAGCAACTCATAAATCCACTATGGAATGAAGAAGTTGCTATCTGCTTCTGTGATAGAAGTATCCCTTCAAATCCTTTGAAGAATTGAATTCACTTTTCAAAGCCCTTCCCCTATTTGTTACCATCAGACCTTTTTATTTTTTTAAATTAATTTTTTTTAAGTTTTCCATCTGACATTTACGTAACAATATTGCAAGGCAGTATGGCAGGATATGAGTTATTTATACCCCCATTTTACAAAGTAAACACAGGCCCAGGAATTGTGACATGATGATGCCAAGGTTCCAGAGCTCAATAATGACAAAGCTAGGGTTAAAACTTGGGCCTGCCTGGGAAGCAGGGAAGTCAAATGATCAGCATTCATGTTACTAGCCCTTCTACAAGATGCACTAATAACCATTTTCCAGGTGAGATTATGGACAGGAAGGCCCAGGCAGGAACTCCTTCCTGCACAAGGAAGTTCAGGTTTTACCATTTCTTTCCCTCCTAAGCCAAGTTAAATGATTTGGGGGGGGGGGGAAGTGTGGGGGCTGGTGAATTTGGCATGTTTATTTGCAAGTCTGCACTAGGTCCTCTGTTATGATTCATATCCCAAGGGCTATGATCAAGCACAAGGTTCTGAAAACCATCTGGTTCCTATCTGATTTCCAGCTGAAAAAATCTAAAGTTATAATTCTACCTCAGGTCACTGATTTCATGGACACATGCCAGACAGTGCCAATTTTTTTTCACTCCCCTTTATCCCGTGCCCCATTCCCAGGGCCAGGGAAAAGTAGAATAAGACTTTTCTACTGCATTTCCCTTGCAGCAGCCCCGAGTGTGAATATTATTATTACTATTATTATCTGAATATCCTATTATTCCCATTTTACGGAAGAAAAAACTGGGGCCCAGGTAGTACGTGAAACAAGTCGGATTTGGCCAAGATCACACAGCTAAGTATCAAAGTCAGGTCTTGAACACAAGCCTTCCGACTTCTCCATGCATGTTACTCTTTCTATAAGACTACATCACAAAGATGGCCCTTTCATCCTTTATTTACAGCACCCATGGTTGCGATGGGTAGATATGCTACTTCCAAACCAAGGAGATATTATTTGAAGACAAGGAAAGTAAGGGCTCCGAGAGCCCAAAATCCCAGGATCACACAGCTAGGCAGAGTCCGAGCAGGACTCAAACCCAAGTCCTTCTGAACCCATGAAGGTCTAGTGCCCTTTCTACTAAATCATTCTGGAAAAGAAAAAAAAAAGCAGGAGACTTCCTACACTCCCTGCCACAAAACAGTAATCTCTGCACTCACCCCAGCTTTGAACTCCCAATCTTCAAGACATAACCCAATAACTATATTATAAGGAGGAGAACAGAGGAACTCTTGGAACCTCATTGTATGTTCACAACACAGGATGCCCCAGAGCAATGGCCTACCAGCCCTCAGTCCCTGAGTACAAAGTCCAAGCCCTCGGGTGAGAGGATCGTCTTTCCACAGAGATAATTTGTTGCCTGTAGGCATAAGCACTGACACGTGTCAAATGGAGCCCAGCTGTCCTGGCATAGCCTCCCGCCCCCCCACCCCCATTTTCCCCTAGCCTCTCCTCTTCCTGTCCCCAAGGCTCATCGGGTGACATGCAGCTGAGGTTTAGGTGCCTCCTGCCAGAGATGACATCAGAGCTTCCTTCTCCACTAAGTAAGGCCTCAATTGGAATAAAGCAGGGGAAAGAGTTATAAACAAAAGGAAGAGCTCTCACAACTGGGAGAAATGTATTTTGGCGTTTTGGAGACAGTGGCAGACTTGGAGTTAGGGGACATAAGTCTGAACACTTATGAGCTTTAGTGTGGCCTTGGCCAAGTGTCAACCGCCCCGGCCTTCCATAAATGACTTACCTCCTCTATAAAAGAGGGACAATAATACTGGCACCTCCTACTTCACAGGTTTATTGTAAGGTAAGCATTTTATGAATACAAAATCGATACAGAAATGTGAGTTGATATAATTATTGCTTTTGATTGAATGTAGATCCACTCCTCAAAAAATGGTTCCAAATCATCCATAACACTCTATTAATAATCCCAACCAGGTTCTTCCTTTGAAGCTTAGGATCCACTCCAAGCAATAATTCAAAATGAATCCGCCTCCAAACAGTAACTATTCTGTTAATTTTAAAAACTTCCTCCATGGAGCGGCCAAAAAGGGGTCCAATCTGACTCCTGTTCACAGTCATTTCAGTCGGTCCAAAACTTTTGTGACCCCATTTGGGGTTTTCTTGGCAAAGATCCTACAGTGGTCTGCCATTTCCTTCTCCAGCTCATTTTACAGATGAGGAAACTGAGGCAAACAGGGTGAAGTAACTTGCCCAGGGTCACACAGTTAGTAGGCCAAGGGCTCTATCCACTGTGCAATCTTGTCCCCATCTTAAAACAACGACGATGACAACAACAAAGGGAAGGAATAGGCATCAAGATACCTGACTTCAAAATTTAAGTGCTTAACCTCTGGGCCTCAGTTTCCTCATTTGCACAATGAGAAGGATGGAATTGGATGTCTTCCCAAAGTTCCTTTTTCAGTTCTAAATCCTACAATCCTCTTCCTTTACTGTCTCTCTCTAGTCACAGGGTTCAGCATAGGGTTTCCTGGAGCCAGATGACTCTACCTCTAACTCCACCTGACACTCCAAAAACAAACAAACAAAAACCACCAGGCATTCTTATTGGGCAGGGGCCTCTGAGAAGCCATTCACCTCAAAGGAACTGTCCCTTTCCAACCTTTCCATTCCTGGTTATATTAGCTTTTTTTTTTAAGGCAATTGGGGTTAAGTGACTTGCCCAGGGTCACACAACCAGTAAGTGTCAAGTGTTTGGTCTGAGGCCAGATCTGAACTCAGGTCCTCCTGACTTCAGGGTCAGTGCTCTATCCACTACACCACCCAGCTGCCCCTTAATCTTTCCATTCCTGGACAGGGACTTGAATTTGGGCCCTATCTCCCACCCACCAGGCCAGCCCCTGCCACTACCTTCATCATCTTGGCCTCCTTCCAGGGCTCCAGGTCCCCTGGCCTCATCAAGGCTGCCATTGAGGTAGCTGCCGGGGCCCCACTGCTGGGCCCGAGCCTCTTCTGCATCCTCATGAGTGCGATAGATCCACTGATATAGACCCTTGGGGGAGGGGGAAAAAAACATTATGAAGCGAGAAGTACCGAGGCTAGGGAAGCAAAGACGAGAGCCTGACCTCCACAAAGGCGCAGCAGTAAAGACAGGATGAGAGACACCTTCACCACCTCCACCAAGGAACCCCAAACGTTTTCACTCTGGTTCTGCCCTCAGCACTATCTGGAATTTTATTCTTTTTTTAATTTTTTTTTAAGGAAATTGGGTTAAGTGACTTGCCCCGGGTCACACGGCTAGTAAGTGCCAAGTGTTTGGTCTGAGGCCAGATTTGAACTCAGGTCCTCCTGACTTTAGGGCCAGTGCTCCATCCACTGCACCACCTAGCAACCCCAGGAATTTTATTCTTAATCCATTCCCCACTCCCCACTCCCAAAGGGAGCACTGTGTCCACCAGACCTGCAGCCAGGAGAGGCCCTCATCAGAATCCTGCCTAGTCACTTGACCAGACAAGTCAATGAACCACCCTCAATTCTCAGTTTCCTCATCTGTAAAGTATCTATGGTACCTACCTCACAGAATTATAGTAAGAATTAAAATTCTGAGATAATATATGCAAAGTGCTTGGTATACTTTAAAGCACTCAATAAACACCCACTGTAATTCTTTATTTCTATAACAGTCTCAAAGCGTTCCAGTATCTATTAGTTCAATCAAGCCTCACAACAGTTTGAAGAGGACAGAAGACCAGGGATTACTATCTATCTCTCATGAGCAAAAGAAAAAAATCAGAGAACAGAATAGTTCAGTGGCTTCCCCGAGAACGACTAGGAAACAGCATGGTAGAGGGGAAACACTAACAGCTAACATATTGTCGTTTAGCTGCTTCTACTCGTGTTCAGCCACTTGTGACCCCATTTGAGGGGTTTTTTGGCAGAGATACTGAAGTGGTTTACCATTTCCTTCTTCATCTCATGTCACATATGAGGAAACTGAAGCAAACCAGGGTTAAAAGACTTGCCCAGGGTCACTCAGTAAGGGTTTGAGGCAGGATCTGATCAAAGTCACTTAACCTCCCTTGGGCCTCAGTATCTTCATCTATAAAATAAGAAGTCTGAACTACAGGGCTCTGAGGAAGCTGGGTGATACAGTGGATAGAGTTACCAGCCTTGGACTGAGTCAGAAGGAACTCAGTTCAAATCTGACCTCAGATACTTACCAGCTGTGTGACCCTGGGCAAGTCACTTAACCTCTATTTGCCTCCAGCTCATTTTACAGATAAGGAAACTCTATCCACTGCACCACCTAGCTGCCTACTGCAAACTATATAAATGTTAGCTATTATTTGTAAAGAGAAAGGGTTGGATTACATTGCCCCTGAGGTCCCTTCTAGCTCTAGATGTTGAATGGTAATGGTCAGAGTACCTTCCCTTGAAGGAACACTTCAGACACTTACTAACTTTGTGACCCTGGACAAGATTTCTCTCTCTCTCTCTCTCTCTCTCTCTCTCTCTCTCTCTCTCTCTCTCTCTCTCTCTCTCAGCCTCAGTTTTCTTAACTGTAAAATGAGAATAATAATAACATCTACCTCACAAGATTGTTTTGAGTATAAAATAACATCTATAAAATGCTTTCCAAACCTTAAAGCACTATATGAAAGCTAACTGTTTTTACTAAATCTATCATTTGTTTTCAGAAACACAAGTCTCCAAATGCCCAACCCAAGGCTTTTTCTCTACTGTCTAGACTTCCCCACCTTTGAGAAATACTGACTCATACTTTTTTTTCCTTACGGGTAAGACAGCACAGTGAAAACAGAGGGCTAAGGATGGGAGTCAAGAGAATTAGGTCTCATCCTGTAATCTAGCCAGTAACTACCTATGCAGCCTTATGCAAGTCACTCATTATTACTCTGACTATTGTCATTCTGAAACGATTGCAATTATTACCATACTATTATTAATATCATATTATTATCCACAGATAAACTTTAAGGTGCATAAGGACAAGAATCATATAGAAACTTTGTCTCACTGCGCCCACTCCCAGCATTGAACACAGTGCTCTAAAAACAACAGATACTTAATAAAAGCTTGTTGAATTATTATCATTATTACTACTTAACCTCTCCACATCTTGGTTTCTTTACCTAGAAAGTGGGGATTACACTTGCCCTAGGTAAGGGGAGGATCACAGAAAAAGGAAGAATGAAGGCAACAACAGAGGATGAGGAGGAGAAAAGTGAAGGGTGTGCTGCCCCAGGGCCCATTCTGATCAATGACGCACCTGTCAAACTCTCCACTGGCAGCTGGCCAGAGGAATTGGTGTATTGGGGTGGGGAGGCAGAGAAGGAAAGCAGGGAAGAGGATAACTGTGAACAGATTTTGCTCCACTCTGTTCACGAACAAGACAGAGGCAATGAAAAAAAGAAGAGGAGGAGGACGAGAAGGATGATGTAGAGGGGAAGAGGATCTGGGAAGGAAGGACTTCACAGTAGGTGATGAGCCCCATGCCACTCCCAAGGGCTCAGATCTCTCAAGGGTGGAGGAGCTCAGCTGGAGGGACATTACCCTCAGGCTTGGCTGAGTCTAAGCTCTCGGGAAGTTCCTACAGCTGCTACCCCAAATTCTGGCTGGGAGAGAGAGGGATAGATGGGGGCTGTATTGGGTCCAGATGGGCCCAGATTTCCAGGCCCAAAGCAGCATAAAAAGCAAGGCTCCCCATCCTAATCCAAACAGATGAGTAGCATGAGTAAATCTAGTTCTACAGAGAGTAAGAGCAAAGGACTTTCAAAACTCAGAAGTTTTCTGGCTCTTCACAGTGGCTACAAAGCTAAGTTCAAGAGGAAACAGGATGCTGGCCTGTGACAAAATGTGAGTGATAACATCTGTCTGCAATGACTCCACCCCAACCAGGCACTGGACATTCCCTCTGTGGTTTCACCCTGCCTCAGATACCTGGGGCCATGATGATGGCACCTGGAGGCCAATGGTCCTCTATCCAAGACTACTGACCCTGGAAGAGCCCAATCTAGGGCTCTAGGACCTCCTTTACTTTACCTTTTTATTACCAATCCTTTAAAGTCTTACTAAGAAAGATATTGAGCTAGTGTGTCACTCTTCCCAGTTAACAGGCACATTCAATATTATAATCTAAAGGAGAAACTAAAGGTAGAAATTTCAGGAGGGTGGTAGGGAAGATGTTTTATTTTTGTTTTCAACTAATAAAATACATGACATAAATTCTCATTAGAACAAATTTGGTGATTTAAGAGACAGAATGAGGTAATAAACAATGCGAGTCTTGGAGTTTGGAGATCTATACATCCAAATTCTACCCCAATATTAGTTATGGAAACCTATCTGAGCATCAATTTCCTTACCTGTAAAACATTGTTTATAAAACCATTTATATTCCTATCTAATAAAGCTGTCTGAGGAAAGTGCTTTTTAGGTTTCTAAATGCCACAGAAACATCATTACTACTTTTATCTGGACAGAAGGCACACAGAAGTTCTGAAGGTGGCCAGTGTTGTCCCTGACATCCTAAATCAGGCAGTTCCAGTTTCCAGCCTCTGTACCTGGCTCACAGGCCCCTAAGCTGTGGCCTTGGGCTGGGGAGCTGAATCTAGAGGGCTCCACACTTATGGTGGTAGCCCTAGGGAAATCCTTCTCCATCCCTGACGAGGCTGTACCACATAGGCAACCTCTCCTCCTAACCCTAACCCTGCCCAGCAGTCTGCATACACCTCCAACCCAATAAGGCTCTTCTGACAAGGAAAACGACAGTTGGACTGGAAAAGACAGAACAAACATGGCTGATAGTTGAAACCCAAGACAAGTAGGGAGATATTAAGTGTTCCCAGATGCCCTTAGGAAGTTCCAAGACACCAGGCCAAGATAAACGATATCCTAGGCAGTGGAAAAAAAACTGGCAGGTGCAATTACTCCACACTTACTGTCAGGGATTTTCAAAAGATCATGAAGAAAAGAAGACCACAGGACAAGAGAAGGGCAAATGCTATCCCAACTTTGGAAAAAAGGGAAGAAAAAGGAATTTGAGAACTCCAGACCAGGGAGCTCGACTTCAGTTCTTAGCAAAGTATTAGAAAGTTACTGGACATCTTGGAAAGAAAACACTGATCAGAAAAGGCCAGTACAGGGGCAGATAAGTGGCGCAGTGGATAGAACACCGGCCCTGGAGTCAGGAGGACCTGAATTCAAATATGACCTCAGACATATGATACTCACTAGCTTTGTGACTCTGGGAAAGTCACTTAACTCCAATTGCCTAGCCAAAAAAAAAAAAAGAGCCCGTATGGCTTCATTAAGAACCTCATATACCATATCAACTTTATTTCCATTTTTGATAAGTTTACTTGACTGGTTATTAATGGAATTCTAGAGATTAAATAGGAGCAGTTAGGTATAGCTATAATCCTATAATTATCTACAGAATCTATAACTCTATAGATTAAACAGGAGTAGCAATAGATAAGAGTGCCCAATCTGGAGTCAGGAAGACTCATCTTCCTGAGTTCAAATCTGGCCTCAGACTCTTCCTAGCTGTGTCAAGCAAGTCACTTAACCCTGACTGCCTCAGTCTCCTCATCTGTAAAATAAGCTGGAGAAGAAAACTGGCAAACCAGTCCTGTGTCTTTGCCAGGAAAACCACAAATTCAGATCATGGACATGACTGAAACGACTGAACAATGGCAAATAGATTAAATATCTTCAGATTTCAGAAAAGCATTTAATAAAGTCTTTCATGCTATTCTTGTTGAAAAGATGAAGAGGTATGCGCTAGATAATAAAACTGCATAATTAAATGAATTCAAAACTGTTTTGACCCAAAGAAAAGTCATTAATAGTTTAATGTGACACTGGTAGGAAATGGAATAGAGTGCCCTGAACTACTGAATATGTTTGGGTTTTTTTTAGCTAGACAATGGGGTTAAGTGACTTGCCCCAGGTCACACAGCTAGTGTGTATTATGTGTCTGAGGCCAGACTGGAACTCAGGTCCTCCTGACTCCAGGGCCGGTGCTCTATCCACTGTGCCACCTACCTGCCCCTACTGAATATCTTTATCAATAATTTGGATCACAATTTTAAAAGCTCTCGACCAGCTATAAAATGGTGAAGACTGATAAAATGGAATTTGGTAAGGGCAAATCTGAAGTCCTATATTTACATCCTAGAAATCGGTTTCACCAATAGTACAGGATACAGGACATGGGGCTAGACAGCAGTTTACCTACAAAGGCCTGAAGCTTTATAGCACTGAAAGTTCCATGGGTTAACAGGATGATGTGGCAGCTCTCCGGGCTGCACTTTGAAAGGCAGAGCTTTCCAGTAACGAGGAGAAGACAGGTCCATTCTGCTCTGCCCTGGCCAGACAACACCAGAGGGTGGTGTTCATTTTGGGCACCACATTTTAGGAAGGACCACGCTGAAAGGTATTTAAAGGAGAGTGACCAGGAGATTGAAAGGGTTCAGATTCCTGGCCAGAAGATCATCTGCAGGAATTGAGTTTATCTATAGCCTAGTGAAGTGGGTAGGGAGGAGGCAGGGAAGAGACAGAGACACATGAAGGACCATCACACGGAAGGGGAATTGAACTGATTCTGTCCGGCTGCAGATGGCATAACTAGAAGTGAAGAGTACAAGTTCCAAGGAGACAGATATAGACCTGATGATATGGGGGGGAAATTCCTAATTAGATGTAGTCAGAAGTAGAATACGCTGCTTCTGGAGTGAGTGTGTTTCTGCCTCCTCAGAGGTCTTCAAGCAATGTCTGGATGGCCACTGATCTCACATGTAGCATAAGGAACTCTTTTTCAGATACAGGCTGGACTTGAAGTCCCTTCCAACTCTGAAATTCTGCGAAGCTGTTGAACTGGAAGCAGATCTAGACGACTCCAACAGCGGCCATTCAGGAGCAGCAGCAGCAGCTGACAGCAATGAGTGAAAGCCACCACAGTGAAACTGTCATTTGGGAGCATCAGGTTGAGCAGAACAAATGGTCAGCTCCCTGCTTGGTCAAATTTACTTCATTCTGTCTTCCTGGTCTTGAGCTTCCCTGGCTCTGAAGTTCTGCCTGGCAACAGGTTTTTATCCTATCTTGTCCTTAGATCTCTGTGCCTCTGGCAGGATGGTACAAACCCAGCTTGGCTCTGCCTTTAATGCTCACTCCCTTCCCAGCTTGGAATCTGACTCTGACCTTCCTGGAGAGAAGCCTAATGATGAGGACAAGTCAGCTGTGCCCCAAGCATGACAGGACACAAGGGAGGTGGCAGCCCTTCATCCCTCCAGATCCCGACATCCTAAAGGTTCCACTCACCAGTGCCTCCTGTTGCCGGCTTCGGTAGGCCAGGAAGTGGTCCAACACCTCTGCAAAGCTCTCATTCATCACATTGTTCCCATTGACTTTCAAAATGCACTGGCCAGCATTCAGTCCCACCGCTGCAGCCTCGGAGCCTACGAGACAGAGAGGCATGGGTGAGAGAGGAGGGCAAAAGAGGGCACCCAAGAAAAAAAAAAACTGAGGGGACGAACTAGAAGGATGATAGATCCTAACATGGATGGCAGGATTTTGAGCTAGAAAGGAGATAATCTAGTTGAAACCCTTCATTAAAAAAAAAAAAACAGATGAGAAAACTAGATTCCCAAAACATCTATATAGATTTCAATCTAGGTCTTCTAATTCAAAAACCTGATCAGCCTAGAAAACATGGAGAATTCTGAAACAGGAGAATTTCTAAAAGAAAAAATGGGATCTAGAAGATGGAAAGTCTAGAAGAGAAAGGTCAAGAGGACAAAGGGAGAGAGAAGGAAAAGTAACAAGCATTTATTGAATGCCTATGTGTCAGAGACTATGCTAAGCACTTTACAAATATCTTACCTTATCTTCATAACTCCATGAGGCAAGTGCTATTATCCCCATATTACAGTTGAGGAAACTGAGGCAGATAGAGGTTAAGTGACTTTACAGGTTGCACACAGCTAGCTTCCCGCCTCTAGGCCCTGTGCTCTATCCACTGCACCAGCTAGCTAACTCCAAAGGAGGCAGATGTTTTGCTAAAGGGTGCCTTCTTAAGCCCCTCAAAATCTACCACATCCGATTACTGGCTACCAGTACTACCTCCATGTAAGGCTGACCCAGCCTCTCCAGGTTTCTCCCTGGCTCACCTCTCCCCACAGCATGGACATAGGGTGGGGAAGCTCCACGAATCTGGAAGCACAGGGTTTCAGGATGATCAGGGACTTTGATGATTCTGAGAAAAAGCAGGAGAAAAACATGGAGCCATTAGCAGCCCCAGGAACAAGTCACCCACCCAACACCTACAGCCAAAGCTCAAGGATACCTGGCCTCCTCACAAGCCCTTGAACCTGGCCCTGGCTTGAGTATTTCACAATAAAGACGCTATTGCCCTTGCCATGTACTGTCTTGTATTACAGTTTAGTTGTGGGCCCATCCTATCCCCCCCAACCAGACTGGAAACTCAGCTCGGAATCGTCTTCTTATATCCCCCTTAGAACCAAGTCCATAGTAGATGATCAATAAATATTTACACAATTGAACCCCTAATTAACCAAATTCACTTTCACTAACTTCTGCCCTGTAACAAGGAGAAGCAGATCAGGAAAAAGAAAAGTGCTTAGAGCTCAACTAGTTCAACACCCACCCCCTTCCACAAACACACACACAAATATTATAGAGAAAGAAACTGAGGCCCAGAGTGTGAAATGATATCTCAAGGCAGTGGGGTCCTGGGGCCAGCTCCTACTAGCTCACAAGCTCAGAGAGCTACATTTTCAGGAATTTTGCCAGTCAGTTGTTAAACATGGTCATTATGAAAAATTAAATTATATAAACTTTAAATATTAAAAAAAAAGGTAATAATCATTAAAAACTCATCACTTCCTAATTATTTTACTACATTTTACTACATTGTATCTATGCTGTCATTGTTATTTATATCTATGTTATCTATATGGTGGAGAGGTTACAAAGTGGTGTGCATCTCTTCCCAACTCCTAATTCAATGGTGTCACTCCAATAGCTTGAAATTTGCCACAGTGAGGGAACTGTCTAGACCAGGGGTGAGCAAATTACTGCCCCCAGATCAAACAGCAGCAGCTGTCTGCTTTGTACAACCCAAGGCTAAGAATGGTTTTTCCATTCTTAAATTCAATAAAATTTTATTTTAAAATGTGAAAACCATTCTTACCCAGCAGTAATTTGCCAACCCCTGTCTAGACTTAAGAAAGTGATGGAGAAAAAGTTAATAATACAGATGAAACTTAAAAGTTGTTCCATTATATTGTGAATACTACCCAAAAAATGGGAAATAGTCTTCCAGTGTCTGAAATCTATTATCTAATTCACCAAAGAAGTTGACAAAGTTCCACAGGCTGGCTACAAAGATACAAGAACGCAACAATTTTTTTTTAATTTGTCAGAATCAACCAGCCACATGGAATTTGCGTCAGTGAAATTTATAATATATCTGTGTAATACATAAATACGCGTATTTTTCTCCAAAGAGCTGGTTGTTCAGCATTTACTGGTTCACCACTGCCTTAAAGTCATAAATAGTACAAGTGAGAAAGGAGGAAGCATCCAGGGAGTGACCAAGACTCTGTCCCTATCCAGCCCAATCTTCTACATGTCCTCCATCTCCATTATATGCCCTAGGAAGACCTTCAGAACAATTACCCTGATGCCTTAGAAGCTCTGGCATATATCTCTGTATATATGTGTGGGTAAGTAGCTAGGTAGGAAAGTAGTTAGGTAGATAGGTAGATAGGTAGGTAGGTAGATAGACAGATAGACAGACAGACAGACGTGTAAAAGAATGCATGCGTGTGTGTGTGTGTGTGTGTGTGTGTGTGTGTGTATCTCACAGAATTTTAAGAAACTATAACAGACCTTAGGTAACCCCCAGATCAACAACTTCTTTTTAAAAATGATGAAACCAAGGCCCAGAGAGGGAAAGTATCTTGCCCCAAATCAATTAACAGCAAAGCTAATAAGAAATCCCACCTGGTACCCTTTTCTATTAGACTGCAACAGAAAGTACATTTATCAAATCCTATTTACTGAGGCAGAAAGGTGGAGATAAACATTTGAGAAATGTTTAGGGTCTGGTGGTTTTCTTTTCCGTAACATGCTGCATTATATTGTCATGTTATGCAGTTATCTGTTATATTATGTATTATGTTGTATTTGACATTACATTATGTTATATTATATTACATGATATTATCATCACCATCATCATCATCATCATCATGACCCTCATTTCCCAAATCCTCTATTTAACCAAGCTCTCGACTGTCACCACCAGGGCAGCCAGCATCACCCAGAAAACTCTGACACTTACTCTTTGGCCTTGCTGGCCACAAGGAGGCGTAGGGGCCGACGAGAACAGAATGACTGGTTGAGAATGGCCTCCACCTCTGAAAAGGGTCGTAGAAATACAAGGTCCTCATTGATGGAATAGATCTTCCTTCCTACCTGCAGGCCAGCCATCTATGGAGAACAGATACACTGAGTTACAGAGAGAATAACAATCCAACTACTATCTGATACTCCTAGGGTACCTTATAATGAAAAATAATCACTATCGCTCACATTTCTACAGTATTATAAAGGTTTGCAAAGTACCTGCGCTTCACAACCATCCTGTGCCAAGGTAGCACAAGTATCATTTTTCTCTATTATACAACTGGAGAAACTGAGGGCCAGAGAGGACAATGGACTTTTCCCAATTAAGCAGCAGAACCAAATCTGAACCCAGTCTTATTCTATAGTCTGGGCTCCTTCCACTACCTCACGCCACCTCACAAGCCAATGGGGTCAGAAGTGAGATCAGACGCTCACGGATGTAGAACATCCAGTCCAGGTCTTTCATTTTACAGGTGAGGACACTGATGTCAAGGGAGATGAAGTGATATGACAAAGTCACAAAAGTATTAAGTAGCAGAGCCACAATCTGAACCCAAGGCTTCTGATTCTAAATTCACTTCTCTCTACCACACCATGCTTGCTTTGATCCCCACAAAAATGCCTTTAGAATCTCCATTACACAGATGAGTTAACTGATTTGCCCAGAGTCCTAGAGATACAGTAAAATACAGTATCTGATTTCATGTCCAGTATTCTTAACCTCTTAAGAAGACTGGCTAGGCTGCAGGTGGGGGAGACAGGCTAAGAAGAAGAGTAACAGTGGGCTGGTCTCTCCCTTTACCTTTCCCTCCCTAGAACAGTTAAGTTAAAAGAAAGACGTGTCTGGAATGGTGATGGTCACAGTGAACCACTTCCCCAATATGACCTGATTCTTTAAGCAGAGTTTCCCAAGCCTAGCTTTCTCACAGAAAGAAGCAGAAAGAGTCTCCCAAAAGCCCAGTTCCGTTGATCTAGTTCAAAGCTTGCTCAGAATGTAGGGGAAATTCATCTGAAGAAACAAAAGGTCAAGAAATGGTGGAAGAAAAAAACTGGGAAGGGAGCTGGCAATACCAGATTGCAAACTTACTACAGAGTGCTCAACACTAAAATAATGTTACAGATTATAGCTAGGAAAACCGGAAAGCAATCTGGCAGAAATTAGGTTTAAACAAGATCCCATACCATATACCACAAAATCTCCATGGATTCATGACACAGACATAAAAGGTTATATATATCATAATCAGATTGGAAGCAAGGAAGGAGAAACCTGCTGCTGCTGTGGTCACAGGAAGAGTTCTTGACCACAGAAGGGATAAAATTGAGAGGAGATAAAATGGACAATTTTAATGGCATCAAATTGAAAAGAGGGGTGGAATGGCATGGTCTAGAGACAGTTGGCCTCTCAGCTGGGCCTAAGTTCTGCCCTTGATACATGCAGGCTGTGTGACCCTAGGAAAATTGCTTAATGTCTCAGTACCATAGGCCAGAGATATCAAACAGGTTGCAAATGTGGCCTGAACCAGATTCATATGTGGCATACAAGAGTTCATTTCTAATTTGAGTTTCACATCACTGCCTTAGGCAACTCTTTTAAAACACTACAATTTGTAGAGAACATGTCAGCCCTGTGCTGAAAGATCCAGGAGTTCTCTACATAAAAGAAAAATCACAGGTCCAGACCTCATCATTAGCCTAAAATTGAAATGCTTTTGCACAATCAACCACTACAGTTAAATTTTCTAATTTTTACAGTTAATTGGGAGGAATACCACAAAATCTCCATAATGGAAAACATGGTGAGGTGCCTCTTGGTTTTCCATCTGTCATCAAAAACAGTGGTTCTCTGATTGCTTCTACCCTTCCATTTCATTCAACAAACATTTATTGAGGATTTTCTGGGTGTGCTATGGATATAAAGGCAAAATAGACAGTCCTTACCCTCAGAGAGCTTCCATTGTAAGTGGTGGGGGAAGGTTGTTATATATGTACAGGTGAGTATATACAAAGTAACTTGGAGAGGGAGAAGGCATATGTTTATAACAAGTAATAGCAATTCATTTATATTCCTCAGAATGAGGAAGAATAGCACTTAGAGTTACAGAATTGTAACAAGCAAAATCATAATTTTATATATAATTATGATTATATGTTTCATATGTGTATATATGTGTATAAACGCATGTATGTATATGCACATATAGGAGTAGAGAACTACAGAGAAATTATGGCAAGCATTGCAGAAGTCAGAGCTAATGAGGAGGAAGCACGTTCATGTTATGGGGGAATGGACCACAGAAATCTTTTGAGAGGGGATACTGAGTTTTGGGACCAGTTAGTAGACCAAATTGCCTAAAAGTTAGCATGGAGGCATTCCCTTATATATAAATTATCAAAGTATATGAACAAGTGGTTAGTCAAAAGAAAAAACTATCAACAACCCAATGAAAAATGCAGTAAGAGAAAAGCAAATTAAAACACATTTGAGATTCCATCCATCACACTGGCAAAGATTTTTATTATCTTGTTTGGAATTGTTGGAGGGAATTGCTAAAGGGAAGATAAGAAGACAGGCATACCAATACACTGTTGGTGGGGCTATGAATTGGTCCAGTCATTTCTGTGGTCCACTGCCATAGAAAACAATGTGGAATTAAACTCAAAATATCACTAAACCACACAAACCCTTCAACCCAGCAATACCCCTAAAGAGATAAAGCAAAGAGGGGGAAGAAATAATGGAATATATTGTACCATAAGAGATGAGGAAAGGGGTAGATTTGGAGAAATCCAGAAAGACTTTTATAAACCAATGAAGAATGAAACGAGCAGAACCGGGAAAATAATTTACACAATGACGACAACATTGCTAGAGAAAACAACTTTGAAAGACTTGAGAGCTCTGAGCAAAGTAACAACAAACCACAATTCTTGAGAACTCAAGGATGAAGCATACTTCTGAATGAGAGGTACAGAACACACTAAGATAGACATTTTGTTTTCTGACATGACTAATTTGTGGATATGTTTATTTTGACTATGCTTACTGTTTACAAGAGAAGATTGAGGCAGGGGGGCTAGAAGGGAAAGGAGACCTGTGGCTGAGAAGAGGGCCTACTGATGATATCAATGCCAAAAAGACTGTCAATGAAGCATTTTTTAAAATGCACAGAATGAACAGAAGAAAATTCTTGGGAAGACACAGACAAGCAGAACCACTTTGGACTACATACCTTCTGAGAAGCCCTGTACAGCTTTGAGGCTCTGGGATTCAAGTGTTTTGTGCCTCAGCTACACAGGCTTAGTGGCTCGCCCAAGGTCACATACTGTCTTCATAGCTAAAATTCATATCTATTTAGTTCTTTAAGGTTTACAAACTGCTGTCCTCACAACATTCTTCTGAAGTAAAGAATGAGGGACTGTTAAGTATCCAGATACAGATAAGAAAACTGAACCTCAAAGACACAGACATACCACAGTGGCACCTGCAAATCTCCCACCGCCCCCCATTGTAGCTCCCATGGTCACATACATGGAAGGGGTGGCAGACTTGATCTGTGTGGCAGAGTGGGCACTGATTATGGATTTAGGAAGCTTGATTTCAAATCCCTTTTATAGTACTTGCGTTCTGTATATTATGTCTCCTCCACCATATAGCTCAGTTTCCTCCTGTTTAAATGAGACTAGAATACCTCTTGAGACAACTTCCATCTTTGTGATCTTAGGATTCTATGAACTAGAAGCAGAGGGTCACTTATGAGTCAATGACAGAGCTGGGACTCTGACCAGCTCTCCTGACAGTGTTCTTTCCATTACTCCATTCAGCCTCCCCCTTCCTTTCATGTCATGAGATCACATTGGAAGTTATTTTCCTTGGCTCACACCTAAGGAAAGCTAGTTCTCTGCACCCACCCTGGAATATCTCACCTCGGCCAAGGAACCTCGCTGGACTGACTTCACCATGATCACCTTGTTCTTTTCTTCTATGTCAAAACCATAATCATCCTCTTGAGGTAATATCTGCGAAGTCAAAGAAGCAGACAAATTAATGAGGCTATGAACTACCACCAGCCCTGACACCACATCACCCAGGAAGCATCTCCCAAGCACATGAAGACAAAGGATCTGAAGAAAGAAATCAGAGCAGTCACAACCTTGGTAACATCACTTGTCCTGAATGTGTTACTCCCTTGCTCAAAAAGCCTTCAGAGACTCTCTTTTGCTTCTAGGATAAAATTCAAACTGATATTGAAAATCCTCTCCAATCTGGTTCCAACCTACTTTTATTTCATATTAAACTTTTTATCTTTATTTCATATTTATTTTTCATATTGTATTTCATATTTATTTGTATTTCATATTAAAAGGCAAACTAATATTGAAAACCCTCTCCAATCTGGCTCCAACCTACTTTTACTTCATAATAAACCACCCCCTCCATGCTAACTTTTAGGCAATTTGGTCTACTAACTGGTCCCAAAACTCAGTATCCCCTCTCAAAAGATTTCTGTGGTCCATTCCCCCATAACATGAACGTGCTTCCTCCTCATTAGCTCTGACTTCTGCAATGCTTGCCATAATTTCTCTGTAGTTCTCTACTCCTATATGTGCATATACATACATGCGTTTATACACATATATACACATATGAAACATATAATCATAATTATATATAAAATTATGATTTTGCTTGTTACAATTCTGTAACTCTAAGTGCTATTCTTCCTCATTCTGAGGAATATAAATGAATTGCTATTACTTGTTATAAACATATGCCTTCTCCCTCTCCAAGTTACTTTGTATATACTCACCTGTACATATATAACAACCTTCCCCCACCACTTACAATGGAAGCTCTCTGAGGGTAAGGACTGTCTATTTTGCCTTTATATCCATAGCACACCCAGAAAATCCTCAATAAATGTTTGTTGAATGAAATGGGAGGGTAGAAGCAATCAGAGAACCACTGTTTTTGATGACAGATGGAAAACCAAGAGGCACCTCACCATGTTTTCCATTATGAACCTTACACCTACTGGTCAAATTATTTCCTCTCCACCCTTAGAAGATCATCTGCTCCTAGAGGCCTTTCCAGAGCCTGATGTTAGTACTCCACTAAGCCCTTCTGGCCTCCATATCAACCGCACTAGGAGTACATGTTAACCAGTCATTCATTTGCATTCCTACCATTCCTTGTGGACTCATTTGTGCAAGAATTAGCTATGATATCAGTTCACCTTTCCTTTCCCCAACTTTGATGGGAAGTTGCTTCATGACAGAGACCACACTACCATCTTACTATCCAGAGAGCTGCCAGCATTTGTTACTAGCTGGCTAATGGCTGGGAATATTTGGAAGGGGTGAGTCCCACAGAATGGACCCTGATGATCCCTAGAGAGCAGAAGGGATGAAATGGCAGGATGACCAGCCCCAGGCTATAGGAATATACACAGTAACACCAACAGCCTTGCTACATACCCAGCAGTGTATAGAAGCAACAGTTCATATAATGGCAAAGTACCTATGATCATGCTATATACATAGTAGCATGTAGAACTGTGGCATGAAGACACACACCCTCCCCCTGATCTTTGTCCTATACCCGCGGTACCTAGAACTGTACCATCTACAGTAGCCTCTAGAACTCTGTCATGTATACATAAACATACACATATATTATATACATGGTATATGTACGTGACATGATTCTACATATGCATGTGTATATATTCATGTAAACCACATATGAGGGCAGACAAGCTGTACAGTGGATAGAGTGCCAGGCCTGGAGTCAGGAGGACTTGAGTTCAAATCTGGCCTCAAACACTTAGTAGCTATGTGACCACGGGCAAGTCACCTAACCCTGTTTGCTTCAGTTTCCTCATCTGTAAAATGATCTGGAGAAGGAAATGACAAACCACTGCAGTATCTTTGTCAAGAAAACTCCAAATAGGGGCAGCTAGGTGGTGCAGTGGATAGAGCACCGGCCCTGGGGTCAGGAGGAACTGAGTTCAAATCCAGCCTCAGATACATAACACTTACTAGCTGTGTGACCCTAGGCAAGTCACTTAACCCCACCACCTAACCAAAAAAAAAACCACACAAACAAAACAAAACAAAAAAGAAAACCCCAAACTGGGTGATGGAGAGTCAGATATAACCAAAATGACTAGACAGCAACATACCATAAATGTAATGGTACTTAGAACCATGCTGGGTATATGCGGACATTACTTATGTAAAGGCACCTTTACAGAACCAGATCCTGCATGTGTTGACACTCAGCATCGGGCTCTGTACACAGTGGTATATAGAACTGTGCCACACGATGTACCAGTACCTACGTTTTTGCTTTATACACAGTGGTGCCTAGAACTGTGCCACCTACGTGATGATATCTAGAATGCTGCATGTATACAGTAGCATCTAGAATTATGCCATGTGCAGAGCCACTCAGTAAATGCTTCAGAAAAAAAAAAAAAGAAAAAGAAAAAGAGTGAATGGAAAATTCAGGGGCATCCACTAGGATGACTCTGAAATATAATGAAAGAAAGCTCTCATTTTAACAGTGGTGTTGGGGGCCAAGGGCAACGCTGGGATCACACTGAGAAACGCTACTCCACAGCAGCGCTCCTACCAGAAGGCTTCTGGCCAGAATGTTCTCCACCAGCTTGAAGTCATTTCGAAGCAGCTTGTTCTTGGAGCTCGTCCCTTCCATCTCCTCGTCAGCATGAAAGCGGAAGTACTGCGACTCATCTTTGAACTCGCTCTTCTCTAGGACTAGACCCATACGAACACACACAAGGAAAGAATACAGTTAGGCATGCGTTTGAAGCCTTTAGGGGCCCAGAAACCATTAACTCTCATGCTTCGCAGGCACACACTGTCCCGTCTAGACAATGGGACTTGCTAATCCTAGTGAGCAGTGACTCCCCCCTTCAAAAAAAAAAAAAAAAGGAAAAAAGATGCTTTAATCTTCATTGCTCTCCATGTCCCTGGTCTCACAAGCTAGCGTCTTAAAGTCCAGAGACATTAATGACCTACCCTTCAAGAAGGCAGAATGAGCCATTTCAGAGAAACATGAAGGGAGATAGGAATTTCACAGCTTTCCTAATAAAACTGAAGCAGGAGGGAGTAATTTGAATGACACTGTTCCTCTCTGTTTCCTCTGACACTGTAAGCTCTATGTCCCACTGTAAATTTTTGTGTTCTGTATGCTGAGTAGCACCCCTCCTCTCCCCCCGCCACCAATTTTTAGCTTCTTTTAATGTGTTCTTTGCACCCATCAGATTGTGAGCTTCCTGAGGACAGGAATTTTCTTATGCCTTTCTTTGTACCCCCTAGCCCTTAGCAGAGTGCTTGATATAGACTGGGTGCTAAATAAGTATGACTTCTGTTCCAAGGTCTCTTCCATCTCTCACAGTCTGTGAGTCTAAGGAATGTCAAGACCACCTATCTAAGACTGAGAAAGCCAGGCCAGTTCAGGGAAATGCTCTATGTGGCACAGTCTCAAATACACCCTTCATTCCAAATAGCACCCACAGGGAGACATTCCTAGACCCCACTTTGATCTGGGCCAGGATTCCTGACAGCTGTGCCCAGAGCCTGGACCCTCCCACCAATCAGAGCCAAGCTCCCTTTGTATGTGGCGACCAGAAAAATTATAGGCCTGTCCTGAGGAGTTATTTCAGGGATGCCTTTGGGCTGAGGACATTCTGAGGGGGTGGGTCCCACAGAATGCACCCTGATGATCCCTGGGGAGCAGAAGAGATGAAATGTCAGGATGACTGGCCCCAGGCTATAGGAACTGTCTCATGACAGGCTGTCCCCAAGGCCACAAACACAACCTAAAATGAGAAAGCCGAAGCCCAAACAGAAGGGTGAGGCACAACCTCAAAACATAGGGTAGAGTCTAGGAAGAACAGGCATAGACTACTCACTCCCCATGCTCCTAAGTGGCCTCCCTCCCCCTTCTATGACTATGTCACACACATTCAGAAATCATGCTTTATCTTTGCGTGGGTGTATCCTGCTTCCCAAGAGGGAACCTGCCTTATACTTAATACCTATAAATAAACAGATAGACAGAGTGTCAGAATTAGAAGGGGCTTTAGATAGAGAACACATAGAAAAAGGCTGGAAAGACCAGTCCTTGGAGTACAGAATAGTTAACACTTGAAGGAACCTTAAAAACATGGAATGTTAGAGGCAAAAAGGCCACTGGAGATTAGCTTCTCATTTCACTGATTGAGGCAACAGAGGCCCAGGCTGGCAAGTGATTTGCCTACTCACAATCACATCGCATGTAAAGGGCAGAGCCAAGGCAGAATTCAAATCTTCTGACTCTCAGGCCAATGATCATTGCATCACACCAGTCGGGGGTCAGCAAAAGTAAACTTGCTGTCATCATACAACTGCTGAGGTCCAGTCCCAGAATTTATTTCATCCCTTGTATCCATATTACCTGAGTATCAAATGTAGGGTGGGAGCTTGGCCTAGTCCACCTCACTATTCTAGCATTCAGAGAACTATACTAGAGTGTAACCCACATAATCGCAAAATCTCAGCATCAGAAGGATCCTCAAAGGTCATCTAACCCAAACCATACTTGAGGTAAGAATTCCCATCTACAACATGACAGACAAATGATCATCCTCTCTCCCATCTTCCCAAGTCTTCATGTCTTTTCCAGGGCACCCATGCCTAGATTCCTTCAACCAGCCTCCATATGGCACGGTCTCCAACCCTACAGCAGATGAGGCCAAGGCCCTTCTTCCTTGTCTGTCCTACTCTAGATTCACTCTCCACGTCCTTCCTAAAATGTAACATTCAGAAAGAAAAAAAAAAAGAAAAAGAAAAGAAAAGAAAAAGGGCTGATCTGGACAATGGACCTAAGAACTGTACATAGAAAATCATCAGGTAATTTGCTAATGTATTAATCTGCAATCTGAATGTTTCTTGAACTGATGGGTTCAGTAGCAGTGACCTGGCCTAATGGGGACATGCTCCAAATTAACAGACAAAGGTCAAGGAATGGAGCAAGATCTCTCACGTTGGTAACCAGCTACTGAGAAGCCTGTTCCAATAGTGGAGCCCAGAATCTCACTGAGGTCAATGAAGTAGGGGGCAGGAGAAAGATCAGGAGAATTACCATGGTGCATGAAGCCATTGTTACAGAGTCCAACACCCAGCGCCACAGCTTCCTCCCTTGTCTGGCAGTCTCCCTGGTGAGGAGAGGACAGCATTAATACAAATAATGACGATGAAAACAACAGATTATACTCACATGGTGATTTACACATGTTATTCTTTCAAAAACATTCAACAAGTGTTTACCGTGCACAGAAAACTGGGTTGGGTGTTGGAGGAAATAAAGTTTAGAAAAGATATAATCCCTACCCTTCTTGAAACTAACAGTCAAAGAAGATGGACAACTGTGGTCCACAATCATACAAAAAGAAGAGGAGATAGCAACTAAACCTGTGATTTCCTTGTTATATAAGGATCTCTTGGATGCAGAAGCAACCTCTACCAACTCAAGTTGACACTTTCTCTGAAACTTAGAATCTAAAAGGTGACTTGGCCAGAATCACTCAGCAAATAATCCATCACAAGAAAAGCATAAAACCAGGTACATCATGAGGTCTGAGGAGTCTTAGGACATTATAAACTCCTGGAGGGCAGAGATTTTTTCACTCGGTTTTCACCTGCATTACTCCCCCAGCTTCTAGCACAGAGCTTCGTATCTAAATAGGCACCAACAGATGTTTGTGGAAATGAACTGGATTAAACTGAAGGATGCTGGTAACAAGGGAATTGGGAAAGGTTCCACAGCAGTGGCGACATCTGCTTGGGCTACAAAGGAGAGCATTCTGGGTATGGGGGAATCAGCCTTAGGCAAGGCACGGAGGGGAAGAAGAAACAGCAGATTGAGGAGGCAGAGAGAAGTCCAGATCAGTTGGAGCAGCAGGAGAAGGGAGTAACACAAGATAAAGCTAGAAATTTAAAGCACTATCCAAACACAGAGGTCCTTGAATTCCAAGGAGAGAAGCCTGAACTTGACTCAAGGAAATGGAGAGTCACTAAAGGTTTCTAAACAGAGAAGTGACATGAAGAGAGAAGGGCATAAACGTGAGGGAGAACTGACAACACTTGACAACTGACCCATCACTCAATTAATCTAAGCATTTCTTAAGCATCTGTCCCATGTCAGGCATTGTGCTAAGTACTGGCAATACAAATACAAGAGCAAAACAGTCACTGCATTAAGGAGATTACATTTAACAGGAGAGCAAATAAACAGAGTATGTGGGTTTTTGGTTTTGCTTTTTTTAAATTTTTTTTTTATTTTTAGGCAATTGGAGTTAAGTGACTTGCCCAGGGTCACACAGCTAGTAAGTGTCAAGTGTTTGGTGTGAGGCCAGATTTGAACTCAGGTCCTCCTAATTTCACAGCCGGTACTCTATCTACTGTACCACCTAGCTGCTCCTAGTATGTGGTTTAAAAAAAAAAATTAAGCTTCTGGCAGCAGCAGGACGTATTAGAGGGGAAAGAAAGAGGAGAAGGGAAGCCCTGTAAGGGAGTCGTTAGAATAGTCCTGGTAGGTGACAGATGTACCAGGGTGAGAGAAATGAGGGACAGAAGGACAGAAAGGAGAGGGATAAAGAGGTGGGATCATCAAGGCTTGGCAACAGATTAGACAGAAGAGGCCAGGGAGAAAAGAATTAAAAACCACCTAAAGATTTCCTATTATGTCTCATTTGATCATTAGATATGCTCCCCCGGGATTGATAAATGCCTTACAAACTGGGACAGTAATTTTTTATCTTTGAACTCCAAGAACCAGACACAGTGCCAGCTAGTGAATGGGAAGGTACCATCTCAAAACACAACAATGACAACAACAATAACAACAAACCTTAAAAGCAGCACTTAAAAAGTATGTGTTGATACAAAACACTTTTCACACAAATTAAGTCAGATCTAAATAATTGGAAAAACACCAGTTGCTCATGGGTAGGCCAAGCTAATATAATAAAAAAAAAAAACAGTATGCATTGAATTGAACTGGCTAAAGTTCTGTCAGCAAACAAAGATTGCCTCCTAGTCAATAAATGCTACAACCTCAGGAAGTGAGAATATGATCACTTTAGAAAGTTTATTGGTAAGGAATAAAATGCCAGCAGGCTTGAGACTGCCCCTCAGATAACCTGGTAGATCACCCAAAACACACATTTGTCAAGTTTAGGTCTCAGGGGAGGGGTGGGGGGGGGGAAGAGTAGAGAAGCATCTGCCACTTCTGTTATCCTGTCCCGTAACTCAGCTCCACACAGGCCAGGGAATTCCCACTGTGACTTACACCAGCCTGCTTCCTCATCAGCCTCCCACCACAGAGCCAGGAACAGCCCTCCTTCCTAAGGCAAACATGAATTAAACATGGGTTCAGAGGGACCTTTGTTTCTGAGTTAATTCACCTTGGTGAGAGACCACAAACCCCATGGGAGTACTGAATAAGTCAATGTGTCACTGGGAAGTCTGAATAAGTCCCCAGGCTAGGAGTGGCATCCCCAAGGCCACACAAGTGATACAGACATCCTAGGATGTTAGGAATAGAAAGCACCTCAGAGTTCACTATGCAGTCCAGCTCCCTCATTTTACAGATAAGGAAGTCCATTCTGAAAGAAGAACCAACTCCTTCAAGGTCACCCAGCTAATCAGTACCGCACAAGTGATACAGACACCCTTTGGATGTTAGGAATGGAAGGCATGTCAGAGTTCACTTCATTGAACTCCCTCATTTTACAGAGAAGGAAATCAAATCCACAAGAGGGTCCTGACGTGTCCAAGGTCACCCAGCTAATAAGTGCCATACAAATATGTCAGAATGTAAGAAACAGAAGGGATCTCAGAGCTGACTTCATAGTCCAATGTCCTCATTTTACAGATAAGGGAACCCATACCCCAGGAGAGAACTGACTTGTCCAAGGTCACACAGTTTAGTAAGTGTCAAAGCCTGGATATTAAGCCAAGCTTTCTGACCCTGGACTCAGTTCTCATTCTCTATACCGTACAGCCTGATGAGCTCCTTTTAAAGTTCTGCAGAGGAAAGGACGTTTCCTTCTGGGGAAGGTCAGGAAAAAAGTCTCCATTCCAACCTATTCCAGCTCCCATTGGTTGAGAGGGCTGTGCTTCTGCCTCTGACATGCTCTCTGGGCCCCAAATGACAAGTGGTATTCACAGCCAAGACATGACGAAAGAGGTATCAGGGATTACAAACTGCACTCGGGGAGGGAGATGGTTTCTATAAACATTTGGCCACACTTGTTCTCATGGCTGACCCCTGGTCTGACAAATCTCTCCTCAGAGGCAGCATCCTAGCATGTGTGTGCCTTCAGCTTCTTCCAGGGGAAGCTAGCAAATCCTTATCCGGGGCATCCAGGGACTTGCAAACTCACCTCAGCTTTTCCTCTTACTTCCCCTAGTCCAGCTGTTAAACAACTGACCAGTGATAAAGTGCTGTCATCGTGGTCCAGGGGGAAGCAGCAAAGGAGGATGGGGGGGAGGTGATGGCAGACAGCCAAATGCTGTAAGCCTGAGGGAAGCCAAGACGTCTGCAGGACACCTGGCTCTCTGGGAAGCCTGTGGAGAAGGCCCCTAACCTAAGTCTCTGCCAAGGGGCCCCAGGAGGCCAGGCAAGGAAAGAGAAAGTATACTAAAAATAGGCCACTGGATTCTCCAGGCAACACCCCACATCAGAGATGTCTCTAAGAGTGAAAAAATGACTCAGAAATAACTACCTAAAGAGAAGGAAATTCCCCTACCCACACCTAAGGAAACTCCCCTTACCCCTTGTACGGTTCCAGGATTCTCTCCTTCACAGTTTGTGTGTGTGTGTGTGTGTGTGTGTGTACACATTACATCTTCTAAACTAGTCTGGGAGTTCAATGAAGGCAGGGATTGTGACCTAAAATTTTCTGGCAGTACACTACATCCTATAAGGAGCTGCTGCTTAATCGATACTTTGCAGTTTTGTTTGTAGCACTTCTCACAATCAGAGTCTCTTACAATCTAGACAGGAAAGTACCCCCAAATCCTTCAGGTCAGCCTCCTGACCTGGGCTAAGAGAGGATCAGCAGGCCTGAGAACATGCCATCCAGCTTCTTCTTGAATACCACTGTACTACCTGGAAACTACCTTTCAAGGCATTTCCATCCTGTTTTTGGTTAGCTCTGATTTTGGGGAATTTTTTTCCTTACGATGAAGATGGACATTTCTAACTGCCAGGAAGATCTGGCATAACACAGAATCCACAGAATGTCACCGCTAAAAAAAACCTTCAGAGATCATGTGGTCCAATATTAAGCTAAAATCTCCATCACTATGTCACAAAATCATAGATTCTCCCAATTGGAAGGGACCTCAGGAGATATGTAGTGATCCTTTCGGTAACATAGGTTATGCTTGAAGTTTTCCAGGTATGGAGACCCACTAGAGAACCCAGAGCAGGCTATTACACTTCAGGACAGTTCCGATTGCCACGTTTGCAATTTCTTCTTTTTGTTCAGTCGTTTCAGTTACATCCAATTCTTTGTGACCCCATTTGGGGTTTTTTGGGCAAAAATAATGGAAAGATTTGCCATTTCCTTCTCCAGCTCATTTTACAGATGAGGAAACTGAGCAAACAGGGTTCAGTGACTTGCCCAGGGTCACACAGCTAGTAAGTGTCTGAGGCTGAATCTGAACTCGGGTCTTCCTGATTCTGGGGAAATCATTCTATCCATTCAGGTTTTTCTGAACTTCCTTACTCTGAGCTTAAAACCCACCCCTTTCCAATTTCTACCCATAGTTCCTAGTTCCATCTTCTGAGACCAAGCAGAATAGGATAGCCCTTCCAGTACTTAGGGGCATATCAAGTATACCTTTTAAGACACCTCCCATGCCTCCTCTCTAAGTCTACTCTTACCCTAATCAAACATTCCTAACTCCTTCAGCAGGACCTTTCTGGGTATGGCCTTGAGACACCTCACCAACCTGTTTACCTTCCTCTGGATCTACCCATTTATCATTGCCATTCTTAAAATCTGACCAGCATAAAGGCCATAGAATGGAATACCAAAGCATAAGACAGAAGTATCATTTCCCTTATCTTGGACACTATATATCTTCATTAAGGTAGCCTGAGATCATGCCATTCCACTACTATCTAGTTACTCACAGAAGTAACCATGAGTTCTGGAAGGGTTTGATAGCAAAATTCAAGCTCTGGGGAGCCCAACCAAGATGGAAAAACTTATCTGAATGAAAAATGAGTGATTACTGGAGGATCATTTCTGAAAGGCTCCCCATCACAAGGTTATCCACAAGGGAAGAGTCATGAAAACCCTCCACACATCAGGGTTGAGACATGCATGAGTGGAGAAAATGCCCACACTGACAAAATCACAATTCCGCTAAAGATTACACTGAAGTTTTTGGCCACCATATCATATCACTGACTCATACTAAGCTTTAAGTCCCCTAAAAACCCCAGGTGCTTTTCAGATGAATTCAATAAAGTCACAACTTTCCCATCCAATACACATGCAGCTGCTTTTCTTCTCTTTATTAAAAAATAAAAATAAAAAACAAGACAGGACTTTAAATTTAGGTCCATTAAATTTCATCTTGTTAGATTTGGACCACTACTCCAATTTATCAAGGACTTCTTGAATCAACCAGTCAAACAGTATTACGTGCCTACTATGGACCGGGCAAGAAAGTGAATGAAATAATCCTTATTCATAAGGAGCTAACACTCCACTGGGAAGGACAGAGAGTACATACCTAAATATATAAAGAAAAAATAGAGAGAAAAAAAGATAAGTAGTTAAATATAAAGTAGTTTGGGAAGAGTTGGTAGGAGAATCAGGAATTGAGTTGGGTTCTGATTCAATTATCATTTCCCATCTATCAGTTTGCCATCAATGTCTTCATCCAAGTCACTGATGATAATTGTAAAGTGGCTTGCCCAGGGTCTCCACCACTGCTCCATGTTGTTTGATCCTGAAGGCCCTAGATCAGGGGACCTCCAAATTTCAAACCTGCAACTATGTCTAAAGAATTTCTCAGCGTGGAAGAGGCTGAATTCCTGAGTAATACCCTGCCGTTTCCATATGTGTTCAGTCCATACTTCAATTTCTGCCCTAGTCTGAGGTCAGTTTCCAAACATACCTAGGAAGGCACAGAAGCTCATTTCTCCTTCCCAGAACGCAGTCTGCTGAGTCCAAATCCCTGCAAGACTGTGAGCCCACTGAGGGAAGGGACGGGTTTTGTTTTTCCTTGTATTCATTAAGTTTCACACAGTGCCTGGCATATCCTTTACTAAATGCTGCCTATTGACAGAGGTAAGAGAGAAGTCATTGCAGTCCACCTAGGATCTCTTCTTTTCTCGGTAAAGAGATGAAACATTCCCAAGACAAAAGCTACTGGGAGGGATACAGGTGAGGAATGTGCTGCCTCTTCACTAGATCACAGGTTTCCAATCATCCACAGAAATCAAGAAGAACATTCAAAAGGTGCCAGGCAAAAGGCAAACATCCTTGAGCGTACAGGACTGTCCCCAGAGGAAGGAAAAGCTCCCATCTTCTGACTATTCTTGACGCTGGCTGGCCTCCATGTCCGGAATGCTCTGCCCCCTCACGTCTACCTCTTAGGCTGCCTGGCTCTCTTTGAGACTCAGTTCAAATAATTCCTTCTGCAGGAGGCCTTTCCCAGCCTCCTGGAGCTCCTAGTGCCTTTCCTTCTGAGATTACCTTCCACTTACTCTGTATATATTTTGCATGTACACAAAAATGAAATATTTTTCCCCATTTAACTATAAGCACCTTGAGGGCATGAACATGTTTCTGCCAGCTCTTAGCACAATTCCTGGAACACAGCAATTGCTTTAGAAATACTTATTGAACAGTTACTGACTGATGTATATATGTGGTTTCTGTCTACAGCACATTCGTTTGGGTAAATGACTAGGAGAGGAGTTAAATTAAGCTATTAATCCCAACTGGCTCTATTTTCTAAATGGACTGTTTTAAAGCCATCACTCCTCCACTCAAAAACTTTCTCTTGACAACTGCCTATCAAATAGGGCAGCTAGGTGGCACAGTGGAAACAGAGTGCCAGGCCTGGAGTCAGGAAAGCCTGAGTTCAAATCCAGTCTTAAACACATACTACTTCTGTGACCTTGACCAAATCACCTAACCTCTATCTGCTATAAAAAGAGTATAATAATAGCACCTATTCCCAGGGTTATTGTAAAGCACAGTGTCTGACACACAATAGGTATGTATCATCATTGTCATCATCATCATTATTATGGCATTTCCAGATCCCAACATCCAAGGCACTCCAGTCTTCTTAGCCAAACTAAACCACATTCAATCTCCCATCCTCATTCTGTGCTCTTTTTGTCTCCATGCCTGCACCCATGACATTCCAAATGTTTTGGAACAGTCTCCCTTTTTCCCACTTTTGAGCCCCTCTCTTCTTTCAAGGCCTAGCTCTTGGCCACTTCTGCCAAGAAACCTTCCCTGACTCAAGAGGTTGCATCTCCACACTTAGCACAGAGCTTTGCAGAGTGATAGTACCTAATGGATGCTTTTCATATCGAATTGCTTTTGCAATTATACTAAGAAAATAACTCAAATTTCCTTATTCTTTTAAGACAGTATGGTGTAATAAAGAGTATTGAATGTTATTTAATTAGAATGGCTAAGCTTGGCCCAGAGATGATCCTAAGATCATAGATTTAGAGACCCTGGAGTCCATAAACTCCAAACCTCTCACTTTACATCCATGGTTACAAAGCTAGTAAGAGGCAGAGCCAAGATCAGAAACTAACTCCCCTCCAGTGCCCTGTCCCCTAGCCATGCTGCCTCTTCTCCCCTTTTTCACAGAGGTAGCATTCTAAGGATTCAGTGAAAACTGTATACACTGTCAGAGTTAATATGTTGGTTAGTTTTGCTGAGCTGCCTTTTTTCCCTGTCATTTATTTTGTTACAGGGGATGAGTTTTTTATGCAGGGGAAGGTAGAATTTGGAAATGAATATGATATGAAAAGAAAAGATATCAATAAGATGTTAAAATAAAAACAAATGATATTGCTTCAATCTCTGTTCCTGCTAGCCCTTTCTGCCTTTTCAGGACTTAGATCACGGCCTCTTTCTTTCCCTAGGAGGTAACCTTCACTCCCCTCTTGTGCTAAGTCTGCAGAACCCTACCTCAGCAGACCCCTTCCCATCCTCCATGCTGGGGAAGGCAGGTGTGGATCGGCCAGGCCTAGAGCATATGGTATAGTACTGATGGCAGAAGGAGCCAGAGGGCATTGAGAGAAAGTGGGGAATGAGAACAAGTACAAAGCCAAACTGTAACAGCCTCTTTGTTTAACCACTGAGTCAACTGATCAATCGATAAACATTTTTTAAGCCCCTATTCTGTGCCAGGTGCTGTTCTAGGTCCTGAAGGTACAAGTTCAAAGAACGGAACAATCCCAACTCACAAGGAACTCACTTTCTAATGGGAGAAACAAGTACATACAGAAATACCCATAGCCTATTGTGTGTTCCCAGCCCACTGAAACTGGAGTCATTCCATTCACCACTACAGAGAAGAAAGGAATGCAAACACAGTAACTTCAGAAGGCTCCACTGGAGAGTTAATGGCCTATCAGAGAAAGAGATCTGGATTGTGACTCTCAAGGTTCACAGACTTAGAGGGGACCTCATTCACAATTATAAGACACTGGTTCAAATCCTAACTACCACTTTCTAGCCATGTATGGTCCCAAGGGCAAGTCACATAACTAATATGAGCTTTACTTTTCTCCTCCATAAAACGTGCATCATCCTCCTTCATGAGATTTCTATGACAGAAAGGTTCAGTAAACTGTAAAGGACTCTAAAAAGATGAACTATGAATTCATGGCCACTGACAGGAAGATTTAGTCAAGGTACAGAATAAGATTGCTGGAGAGGTCTCATGTGAGAATCTGTTTGCTTGACTATGCATCTCGTTAAAAGAAAGGATTTGTTTTTCATTTAGGGACAAGTATAATGGAGCTAGTGATGCCAGAAAAAAAGAGTAAAAGAAAGAAGACAGGTCAGTGAAGCATTTTTTAAATGTACAGAAGACAACAGAAGAAAGGTCAGAGAGAGACAGAGACAACAGGACAGCTTGAAAATGAATGTGTTGGATTATATACTTTTAGAAATATAAGCTGTATGTAAGAGATTCAGTTTCATAAATAATCTGTTGGTGTTTGTTAAGTTCTAAGTAAAAAATTTAAAAACATCTTTTGTATACTAAATAATATCTCACATATGTATTATTATTTTCCAATATATCTGGTTACTGCTGTGACTAAAACAATACAAATTAATTTAAAATCATTACAGTTATTACTTCTACATTGTGACTTTCCCCTTCATGGTTTCAATATATTGTGGGTCAGCATAAAAATTAAATGAGAATTTTGGGGGAGTTTTGCAGAAGCCATAGATGACACATGAAGGCCAGCAAACAACACAGAAAAAATTATTTTTCATATGATATTCTTATTTAACATTGACCTACATATATAATACTTAACCCCAAATTTTACAATAAGGTACTGTAAATACACCATAAAAGAAAAAGAGAAAATTCAGACTTCTCTGGTGAAAAGGGAGGGCCAAAAAAATTTTATGCAGATTGTCTAGATTGCAGGGATGCTACACCCCTAACCCCTGTGATATGGAAGGGATAACCATACAGAATTCACAGTACCTTTTTATCATTATACTGTTTCTCAACGAATGGATACTAATAGCATAATCACTACTGTCAGAGAAGGATTAATTTAAAATACATAAAAGCTCTATGATTTCATGGTATGAGCATTCTTTCTGCCAACACTCATGAGATCCCTCCATGCTTCTATGTAGGGCTGTGATAGAAAAAAAAATCACCTGCTGACCAACTTTCTTTTAATAAGCCTCAAATCCTTCATCTAGGCTGGTTTTTGACAGTCCCTTGCCAAGCTTCTACTCAAATCTTTTCACCAGATTGGCAGGATCAGCCAAAAGCTTGTTCTGCCCACTGGCAGAGCCTCCTATTAAGGGACTAGGTGAACCAGACTCACATCTTTACCATAAGGATGCATCAGACGAATGCAAACTCCACTGTCTCCCCATTACTTAGAGGTAATGCTAGGTAAATGCTAGAGCATTTAAAACCCTTCATAATCTGGCTCCAGCTTACTTTTCCAGGCTGATTCCATATTTTTCCCCTTTGCATAGTTTTCATTGTAGTCAAACTGTACTACTTGTGGTCTCACAAATACCAAATTCATATGACCTCCCTCCACGCCTTTTCAAAAGGTCCCTGGTCCCTGGAATACCCTCCCTGTGCACCTTCAATAGCTTACTTAAAAGCTTAGTTTTGCCACCTCTCACAGTAAGTTTTTTCTGATCCCCACCCCAGATGAAAAGGTGCTCCCAATTTCCAACCCCCAACAATTACTAAAGTCTACATATTTCTTATGTGCATATACACAGCCTTCCTCATTATCCCCCCCAAAAAAAATGCACGGATGGTTTCCTTTTCATTTCTGCATTCCCAGAACCTAGAACGGTGGTTGGTACATAGCAGAATGTTAATAAATCCTTATTGAATGAATGTGTTATGCATATGGAACTTTCTGCTATTGTGGAATGGTATCCTTCCTCATCAGTTTCTACTCTGACAACAAGTCTGGAAGTAATTTAAAATCCAAGCCACACAGAGAACTAAATCATCCCCATCTCTCCCCAGCCCCAGTCCCAGGCTCCCCACCCCCCCAGCCCCATCCTGCCTCCAACTCAGATCTCATCTCCAGCTGCTGTAAAAACAGCCACATGGAAGCCATTCTGCTGCCTCAGCTCCAATTATCCACTCATGCTGCCCCCTACCCCCCACCCCCACTGGGACCAGCTGATGGGGGAAGGGCACTCCCACCCTCAACAATATGGGATAACTGGCTCTATGCCATAGCATTATAAAGGCTGGACTTTATTCCTGTAAAAAAAAAAACTGTCAACTGCAATCCCTGCCTAGGTTCTTGCCTGTATCTCTCCATTTCATCTAGTTACTCTGGCCTATCTACTCTGTTACTTAATAGGGAATAGGTCTCAGATTCAGTCTAAGACCAGGGTGGGTGTCAACCTGGAAGACCTGAGGTGGCAGCAGCAGACACCACACAGAGCTTCCTTCTTTCCCCAGCTCTTCCCCTCTTTTTCTTCCTCACTGAAAGGCAGTGTGGTGTCACAGAATATTAACCCTGATGTCAGGGGAGACTTGGATTCAAATCCCATCTCAAAAACGTATTAACTATGTGAACTCAAGACAAGTCACTTCAACTCAGCTCAGTTTTCTCATATGCAAAATGGAAAAATTGGACTTATACTGCAATCCAGGGTTATTATAATGAAAGCATTTTATAATCCCGAAAATGTTCTAGAAGCGCAATTATATGCTGGGATACAACAACCAAGCTTGTTCTCAAGAAGAGAAATAAGAATGCCCATCCCTTCTTTCTTTGTGGAGGTGGGGGACTATGGGTATGGAACATTTCATTTAATGTTGGTTTAATTTTGCTGAACTGGTTTTTTTTTTTCTTTTATAGTCTTTGTTTTAAGGGACCGCTCTCTAGGAAGGGAAAGAATACACTGGGAAATAAAAGTGAAATGATAATATAATAATAATGACAGTAAGTAACAACCAGCATTTACAAAACACCTACTAAGGCACTGTGCTAATTACATATATAATATATAAATAAATGTTCCCATTTTAAAAATGAGAAAATTGAGGCAGAGATTAAGTGACTTGCCCAAGGTCACACAGCATAAGTATCTGAGCCCAAATTTGGAACTCAGGTCTTCTCCAGTGTGTCACCTACCTTACTCAACAAAATATATCAATAAAGCATTTTAAATTGATATTATTTTCCTTAACTCTCACTTTCTTCATGTCTCCTACTACAATCTTACGTCTGATAACAGCCTGGTGATCAAAGTTTTGGGGCTGACCCTGGATTCCAAAGGCTGCTCATCCACATTGCACATTTCAGTACCTCCCAAAACCATCTTCTGGGAAATTATGTTTTTGAGATTATGGTTTTTAATAAACCTTCTTTGAACAGAGTTTTGTCTTCCATAAAATTGGGGAAATTATATATATATATATATATATATATATATATAAATAAAATATGTATTTATATATATAATATATATATATATATTATATATATATTATATATATAATATATATATTGTGTGTGTGTGTGTGTGTGTTTGTGTGTATGTGTCCCCTTACTCCCTCTCCAATCAGAAAGCAAGATGTTTGCAGAGAGAGATTACTCCATTCACTGTATTTCTCTCCACAGCTGCTACTGCAGTAATAAATGCCTGCTGAATGACCTGGGGCCCCCAGAGAGCTGACTTCGCCAAGGTCGCACAGCTAGTAAGCAGCAGAACAGGGATTCAAACTCTCGTCCTATAACTCTAAACTCTGTGTCTCTGTCTGTCTGTCTGTGTGAAAGACCAAAGACAGCACAGACCCAGAGATCGACTCCCTGAACAGCCAAGATGCTACCAAGCTCTCCAGCTTCACTTCTCACCGCTCCCCTTCCCAAGTGGCCATGTGATAGGAAAGACAGCAGACTGAACTTCAATAATAATAACAACAATAGCGTCCCAAAGGACACTGCATTTTTAAATTAGCGAAGTTTTTCCCACAAAACAACCTTGTCAGGTAGGTAACATATGGATTATTATCTCCATTTTGGGGGGGAAGGGGGGAATTAGAGCATGAGTGATTTCACTGGTACAGGGAACTCCCAAGGAAGAGACTTCCTCTCTGATACAGTTCTGCACCTTCTATACAGCTCAACCAGAAGAGAGGTGTCTCGGGCACTCAAGGGTTAAGTGCTGTGCCCAGGGTCACACCGGCAATATGTGGCAGCTGCTGGATTTGAACCCAGAGCTTCCTGAACGGGAGGGGCAGGGGGAGATTCTCTGTCCATTATGTCACACTTCCTCTCATCATCATCATCTCACAGAGGAGGAAGTGGAGGCTCTTAGGGATGAGGCCACACACCCCTGTTCTAACAGTAAGTATCTAAGGTAGAATTCTAACACAAGCCTCATGACCTCAGGACCAAGTCTCTACCTCCTACATTCCAGCCCCCACATAGAACATCGTGGGCAGCAACTGCATTGTTTTGGTCATTCTGACACCAGTACGCAGAGACAGTGACCAGCTCAGAGAAGGCTCTTAATAAAGGATTGTTGACTGGTTGATTATAATTGAGGTTACAGTCACTAAGCTTCCATTTCCTAGTCTAAAAACAGGAATGATAACTGCTGCCCTACCAACCTCAGAGGGCTAGAAGAGAAGGCACATGGAAGAATCCTGCAAATAATAAGGTGCTATGGAAACATAAGGTAGGATTTATTACATCCACAATTCAGTCAAATGATACTACTTGCTGTTCCTTGAACATATTCCACCCCTTTGTCTTGATAATGTTCTTTCATTTGCCTGGACTGCTTTTGTCCCCACAAGCTCATCTCCCTTTCCTAACCATCAGAATCCTACCCATCCAATTCACCTTACAGCAAAAGGGCTACATGACCTTGAGTAAGTCAGCTCTCTCCCTTCTGGGCCTTGGTTCCCTTCATGCTAAAACACTATGACCTAAGCAGTCTTCTAACACAGATATCCTAAGAGCCCTCCCAGCTCTCAAATTCTGAGTTTATGATTCATTAATTCAACCAGTATTTATTGAGTGCCTACTAAATGCAGAGCGCTATGCAAGGCACTGAAGGGTTCCTGTCTTCTCTTTCAACAGAGAAGAAATAAAAGTGATAGTCTGTGGCAAGTAAGTAAGCTCTCAGGGAAGCAGGAGGCTTTTCAAGAGGTCTAGGGCCTCCTTCAGGATGGACAAGCAACAATCGTTGCTGACAACAGTGGTCCCATAAGCATAGTCTACCTGAGCAAGCAACCAGTCCACCAGTTTGCTCCCAGGAATCACGGATTTGTAGGTCTTCAAGTGGTAGTCTCTGTCTCTGCATTAAAAAAATAAATATAAGTAAACAAATGTGGGATATTAAGGAAGATGACAGATGGATGGATATATGGATAGACAGAAAGACAGATGGATAGACAGCACACAGATAGATAAGTCTAGCTCTCATTTCTACAACACTTGACAGCTTACAAAGCAATGCACTGCCAAAAGCCCCAAGCAGTATCATTATCCCCATTTTATAGTTGAAGAAACTAAGGTTCAGAAAGACAGTCATTTGGCTATCCATAGGTGTCTAGCCAGTGACTATCAAAGGGATCTAAATAGGACCTTTGGCTTCATGTTCCAGAAATTCTGCAGCCCGGAAAGGTGGTTTTTTTCATAGAATTAAAGAGTCAGAGTTAGAAGAGTTCTCACAGGCCATAGATTCTAATCCTCTCATTTTACAAAGGAATTGAAGCATAGGAGGTTAAGTCACTTACCCAAGGACACACATCTAATAAGTGTCTGAAGCAGAATTTATTTGAACTCAGGTCTTCCTCATTCAAGGGAAGGCACTCTAACCACCACATAGGATTCAACATCTAAGCTAGAAGGGACCTCAGGTGCAACCCAATTCAAACCTTTCTCTTTACAAATAATAACTAACATTTATATAGTTTGCAACGGGTTGCTAAGTGGTGCAGTGGATAGAGTTTCCTCATCTGTAAAATGAGTGGAAGCAAACAGGGTTAAGTTACTTGCCCAGGGTCACACAACTAGTAAGTGTCCAAGGGCAGAGTTAAACTCAGGTCTTCCTGACTCCAGGCCTGGTGCTCTATCCACTGTGCCACCTAGCTGCCACAGAAATTTCCTCTACAGCATCCCTAATAAATGGTTAACCAACCTTTAAACAAAAGATCCACCTCCTACTGAGGCAGCCTCTGACACCCTCAGGCAGCCCGAATTAGTTAGGAAATCCTGTCTCACATGGGGCCAAAATCTGCCTCCTGGCAACTAATACTGTTTATTTGTAAAACTACCTCCTCCTCCCCCCTACATCCTAGCTCTCACTCCCACCTTACCCTGCATCTTTAGGGGGAAATCAGTCATTAGAATTCCTTCTCTCTTTAGCCCACTATAAAACTCCAAATGGCAGGGGCAGGGGCAGGAATCAAAGAGAAAGGAGCACCAGGGCAATCTGCCCAGAATAGCACCTGCTTGCCCATGGAAACACTCCCTGGCATGCCCCCAGACTCATGCCTTTGAGCTCAACTTCCTGAAGAAAGAGGGGAGGATGCTGGAGACACGGAACTTTTCCCGACTATTCCAGGAGGCCTGGGGATGAAGTTCAAACTCCCCTTACTCTTGGTAATATAAGTCTCAACTAAATCCTTTAATGACAATGTCTAATAATTTGGATAAGCAGGCTGGGCTAATGAGGATACTTCCTTGTATCCAGGAAAAGAAGCTAAGTTGTCATACATAAGCATGTGCCCTGAGCATTGCTTCTTATAAGTTAGAACTGATTTTGACACAATCAGGGGATGTAAAATGTCAGAGCTAGCAGGGACCTTAGAATATAGGCTGTCAGAGCTGAGAGAGTTCTTACGACATGGAACACAGAATGTCAGAGACAGAAGGGAAGCCAAATGTCAGAGCTGAAAAGGCACCTAGTGTAATCCCTTCATCTAACAGATGAGCGAACTGAAGCCCAGAAAGAGAAGTGACCTGCACTTCTCCAAGTACAATGTAAGCATCCTGAGAAAAGGAAATCTCTCCTAGTGTGACCTCCCTCGTTCTGAGAACAGGACCAGACTCATGGAAGGCTCTCAGGAAAGACATAAGGAACAGCTCTACACCACGGAAGCTGATTAGTTTTGTCCTCTGAATATACCTGATGGCTTTCATGGGGTGAAACAACATGAGCACCATCCCTCCCCAGTTGCTTCTTCCCTCCAGGCCCTCTGAGGCTCAGTGAAGCATGTTATGATGAACAGTACCCAGTCTGTCTGTCTGCCTCTCTTTCTCTCTGGGGCTTCCTGGTTCATTCCTAGCTCCTGAGCTAGAAGGGAACTTCAAAGCCAATCTTCTCATCGATAGGTAAAGAAAAAGGTACAGAATCACGTGTTAATGTGATGAAAGAAGTCTTTCAGGGCTAAGTGAGAATTAAACACCTTGACTAGCCCCATGAGGAGACATTTAAGGTTAAACTTGCATGTGTTATAATTTCAGCAGCAGGGAGGAATTAAGAGTTACTTGTTTACATGATTCTAATCTCAATTCTTCCATCTATGAACTTCCTAAATGACCTTCAACTCTCTGGATCTCAATTTATTCTTTTGTGATATGAGAATACACCAGATGCTCCTAAGGTTTGTTCAACTCCTAATATTCTATGTTCTATGTCACAATGCCACTTCCTGCCCTATTATATTTCAGGTTTTATGTTCTAAAGCCCCTTCCAGCTCTGACATCCCATGTCTTTAGGTCCACTCACATTCTATGGAAAAGGGAATTTAGCACACCAGATGGAGTGTCAGATTTAGCAGTACCTGGGTTCAAATCTCACCCTTAACACTTGCTAGCTCTGTGATGTTATGTAAGCCACTTAACCTGGGGACGACAATAATACCTATAATTACCTACCTTGCAGGATAAATACTCATCAGTATTACTGCTGAGTGGACCAAAGGAGATGGTGAAACATTCTGCAACAGCAGGAAAAGGGGCAGTGTGTTGAATAGTGAACATAAAACTAACCTTAAAGTCAGGAAGACTTGGGTTCCAGTCTGGCCTCAAATCCTGACACGTACTGCCCAAGTGACCCTGGGCACTCAGGGCCTCAGACACCATGGACTGCAGACTATAAATTGTAGGACTGTTGCAGACTGGGCATTGGTAGATAGAGGGCATTTCCTTCCCAGGAGTTCTCTACAGCCCTGAAATCTCCAGCCTCAATAGCAACAGTAATCCTAGTAACAGGAGGGGAGACACAGGGCTGGGGAAGCCAGAGAAGAAGGTGAGCCAGACCACAAGGGAGGCCCAAAAGAGGAGATTCTCACAAATAGAATTATGAAAGGGAGCTCAATGAAGAAAGCAGAGGACTGGTCCAGAGAGGAGGCGTGCAAAGTCAGACTTACTTGATCACTGGAGTGAAAAGGCTATGCAGCCGGCAGTAAAGTCTCACACCCTACAGGAAGAAAATGAACAAGAATTAATTAAGTGCTTACTGTGTGCCAGGTTCTGTGCTAAGGACTTTTTAAAAATATTGTCTCATTTGATCCTTACAACAACCCTCTGAGGTGGGGGCAATTATGATCCACATTTTACAGTTAAAGAAACTGAGGCAAACAAAGATTAAATGACTTGCCCAGCAAGTAAGAAAGCAACAAGGCTTCCATCAGTGCTTCAGTAACCAGCACAGAGAACGCACATCTCCTAACAGAAGCTTTTCAAAACACTGTCCATTCTCTATCATTCTCAGTAACAGAGTGGTTTCGGAGGGGAGAAGGAGAAGCTGGGGGTGGCTGGAGAAGGATAGAGATAATTTAAAACATTAAGTCATTCTACAACTCATTATGCTTGCCTTGGGAATTAAGCCTGATTATTTTTTGTCTCTAACTCTCTTCTGCTCAGTGAATACTGAAGTAAGCCTGGAATCTCTGAGGATACACCAAATAACAGCATGGGAGCCCAGAGGGAAGTCAGTTTGAGATGGAATATCTGCTTCAGGTCACCCGTCACGTTGCATTTGCCCCTTTCTTACATATTTGCTATGCTAGTGTTTCTTACTCTTAGTGAGGTACCTGTATCTTTTCTCCTCTACTGAACAGTAAAGTTCACCAGGGCAGGGACAGTGTCTAACTGTTGTTCTCTTTAGCTCTATTCCACAATACAGCATACTGTCAATAATGAAAAGTTAATGAAAGTTGGACAAAATTCCTGTGGGGCTAAAGGCTTGACTTTGGGGACTGTGTAGATTAGTCTGAAAAGGTAGCTATAGCAAAGCTTAATATAAATCACTATCAAGGTCTGTCTTATCAATGGCTGAGAGAGAGTCCCTGAGAAATGAGACAAACAAGTCTGGATTAGGAGAAGGGAGAGACCTATTGGTTCTAATTCTTATTAACAACATCACTAATGTGAAAACATGTTTAATAGGAATGTACATGTATAGCCTATATCAGATTGCGTGCCATCTTGGGGAGGGAGGTGGGGAGGGAGAGGGAGAAAAATTTAAAACTCAAAAGCTTATGGAAGTGATTGCTGATAATTCAAAATAAATTAATGAAAAAAAATTTTTTTAAAGGAGAAGGGAGAGTAAAGGCCAGAGCACAGAATACTGTCCTGGAAAGGTCATTTCAGGTTGTGTGATCTGGGATGGGAGATTACCATGAGGATGTATCAGGGTTGGGGGGAGGGGAGTCAGCAGTACTGAAGTCAAATTTCACAGATGTCCAGGAGGTAGAAACAAAAAGACACCATGGGGGCCTGAGTCAAAAACAGTGACCTTAGTAACTTAATCAGCAAAGGAGTCCTTCTAGGAGTCTGTTCCACTGGAGAAAGGAAGGAAGGAAATTTTGATTTACTTAAGGGTATTTGAAAGTCTGTCTTCTATCCAGCCTCTGCTTTGGAAAGAAATATCCTACCTTACTAAGGTTGGGGGAAAATGAGAAGCCCTATAACTTGTTGGAGGTGAGCCTAAGGACCCAGGAGAGCTGGAAAGAAGCCTTCCATTTAAAGAAAGCTGATAAGGAGCCCATTTTGCTGAGCACCAGAAGCCCAGTACCTTAGACATGATGTCCTCCAGCTCACTTCTTGGTTTATATGTACCGTCGTCATACCGGAACCTGTACATTACTTGTTCGTTCTTAAATTGATGTTTGTCTGAAACTAGAACATAACACACTAATGAGGTAGAAAACGTAAGTCCTCAGAGATCCAAACCATGCTAATCACTATTGCTTCCAGACTCCCAGAAGAAATAACTGAATTTCCCCAGACTAATCTCCTCCTTCTCATTTGGTCTATAGAAAAGTGGCCACTCTTCCATCCTATGAAAGAGGATTGTCTAGGTTCTCACATGAACCATATAACTGATGAAAAAAGCCATAACCCATAACAACTAACTATAGTAGAAAACGATCCTCCTAGGATAGGGCAGTCTTCTTGTTTGGGACTCAAATCCACAATTTTAGTGCCACAAACAAAGTTCCTTTCCCAAATATGCCAACCCTGATTTTTGTGAGGAAAGATGGAAGCAGGAAACAGCCTAGGCAGTCTGAGACCCCAGATAATCAACCTATTGGACTCTGGCATCCATCATGAGGGCAGATTTTCAAAGACTGCTTTTGGGAGCCTGATACAGGATGGGGCAGTGTTAAGGAAGCCCTTTAACTTACATAAGGCAAGCCTGGGAACATGACACAGCTGACTAAGGCATGAGGCCCAAAAGGGAACTTCCTCCATCATTAAGACAGTCCAGAGTATGGTGGGAAGAGTCCAGGACAGAGTCCGAAGGACATGGTTTTATTTAATTTTATAATCTTCCACCTACCAACTATTTATGTAACCCTGGGGCACAAGGTTACCTCACTGGCCCTCAATTTCTTCATCTCTCATGTAAGAGGGCTGGACTAGATTATTTCTAAAAAAGAGGCATTAAATAAGCAACCTATGACCCACATGAGCTACTTTTAATGTGCTGAAGTTCTAATAAAAAAGAAACATATAAACGCATTGTTTTCTAAGTCAATATGTGGCCCACAGGGATCCTTATATATGGCTTGGTGGGCCCCATTTCTATTTGAGTTTAACCACTATTTTAAAAGACCACTTTCTAGTTCTGTGTTCTATGTTCTAAGTTCCCTTCAAGTTGTGCCATCTAAAGTTCCTTCCATCTCTGACATTATGTTCTATGTCCTAAAAGTCTCTTTTATCTGTGACATTATGAATTCCTTTAATAGTATGAATCTATATACACATGAGGCACAGCCATAACTTTTTGCCTTTGAGCAAGAACAGCAATGACAGCAGCAAGAAGGTGGCACAGTGGACAGAGCACCTGGTCTGAAGTCAGGAAGACCCGAGTTCAAATCTGGCTTCGCACACTTACTAGCTGTGTGACCCTGGGCAAGTCACTAAACCTCATTTGCCTTAGTTTCCTCATCTGTAAAAAAGCTGGAAAAGGTAATGGCAAACCACTACAGTATCTTTGCCAAGAAAATCCCAAATAGGGTCATGAAAAGTCAGAATGACTAAATAACAAGTAATGATAGAGAGCATAGTTCTCCCATCATTCAGGCTCCTAACATTAGCACTGGACTCAGCAGGGCTTCCCTGCATCTTAATTAAAGATCAAGGACCTGTGAGAAAGCAAGGCTTCCATTAGTCACCAGAGAAATCCCCTTTAAAGATGACAGAAAGGTCTCAGACAGACAGAGCCCAAAGAGGGCATTTATGATTCTGTGATTCTCAAGTTCTAAGAGTCCAATGATAACAACTCATATTTGTACAGAATTTCAAGGCCAACAAAGCCATCTCTTCACCAGTAGGCTGGACTAGCTGATCTCCAAAGGGCCGATCTGTCTCTAATTTCTAAATACAGAACCCCATAAGGTGGACTGATGCAGAGCTAGAAGGGATGTTAGAAGGCCATTTAGTCCCTTTCATTTTACAGAGAAGGGAAATGAGGACCAGAGGAAGTGAAGTGACTTGCCCAAGGTCACATAGGTAGTAACAGACGCAGGATTTGAAATACAAATATTACTAACTTCATTTTACATAAGAAAACTGTGGTCAAATGACTTGCTCATGGTTATACAGTAACTGTCAAGCTTCTTTGCCTTCCATCTCCTAGAATAGGGATTTTTTTTTTTTTTTGCTTTTTGGTGGGGTAGTCAGGGTTAAGTGACTTGCCCAGGTTCACACAGCTAGTAAGTGTTAAATGTCTTAGGCCACACTCGAACTCAGGTCCTCCTGACTCCAAGGCTAGAGCTGTATCCACTATGCCACCTAGCTGCCCCTAGAATAGGGATTCTTAAGCAGGAATCCGCAAAACTTCTTAAAAAGTATTTTGAATGCCATATTTCTGTATAATTGCTTTCCTTTGCAACCAGAGTTATTTAATTTCATGCTACCAAAAATATTCTTTTGAGAAAGGATCCACAGACTTCACCAGACTGCCAAAGACACCTATGACACGGAAGAGGTTAAAGGCCCCTGCTACAGAGCAGAGGACCTGAAATACCTACTGTGAGTCCTCTTTTCCTGAAAAAGAGAATCAAAATGCTGCAATAAAAGCCGTGTCTAATTTATCCAGAAATCCTACAAGGCAAGCCCTAGCTGCACTTACCATGTACCTGCCACGTGGGCAAGAAGAAATAAGAACCATGATCAGAGTAACTGACACTTATATAGTTTGTTTAGTTCTACACAGTCCTATGTTGTAAGATGATTAACTCTGACAGACTTAGGCCTTCTCAGCAATGCAAGGATCTAAGACATCTCCAAAAGTCTCATGATGGAAAATGAAAAGAACTATGGAGTTTGAATGCAGATCGAAGCATACTATTTGCTCTTTTTTTCCTTCTGTTTTTTTGTTTCTTCTTTCTGGTGGTTCCTCCTATTGTTTCTAATTCTTTCTTACAACATCACTAATGTGAAAATATGTTTAATAGGAATGTGTATGTATAGCCTATATTAGACTGCATGCTGCCTTGGGAAGGGAGGTGGGAGGGAGGGAAAGAAAAATTTTAAACTCAAAAGCTTATAAAGTGATTGTTGATAAATCAAAATATTAACAGAAAGTTTTACATAGTCCTTAACAACCATTATCTCACTTGATTTTTAAGAATTACGGGAATCAGAATCCCCTACATCTCCGACCTCCATCATTTCCCCATGCTCCCTGAAGGTCCACTAAGGAAGCAAGAGGCTGGAAATCTGATGACAATAGTTTGCTTAAATCCTACAGGAAGAGGAGCCTCCTGACATACCACCAGTATAACCTGTGCTGCCGAGGATTTCTACACCCATGGGAATGGTTTAGGTCTGGGCTATTCTCATGCCCTTATCCAAGGTGACTTCTATAACTCATTGGAAGATGACTGGTTAGAGCAGCAGAAGGGTGGAAGGGAAGCATGTGCCCTTCAGACTTATACAACAGAAGGATCAATGGAAATCATTAGAGTCAGGCTCCAAGCCTGGCTAGAGACTGACAGAAAGTCCCACTGTACCCCATGTACTCACCATGGTGGATGATCCCATTCTCCAGCAGGGCTTGACCCAAGTTGACCCCTTCCTCTGTTTTGCTTATCTCTCCAATCTCAATGAGCCAAGAAACAAATTCACTGCAGGACGGAGACAGATCTGTTGAATCAACTCAACTACCCATGTGCCCAGGGCTTCAAGACAAATATAAGAGAAGGTACTGCTCCTCACCTACTATCATCTGGTACACCATCATTTCTTAGGGGTAAAGGAGGGGAAAAGAGGGGGAGGTCTCCTACTGCCTAAGGAAAATGAAAATGCACAATGGAACCACTTTCACATCCCATCATCCCCACCAACCAACTCTTCACTATTCACCTATTCCCAACATCCTCTGGCCCACAGGATCTCCTAAAACTATGCCTTAGGACCATCACTGCATTCCTGATTATGAAGTCAGAGAGTACAAGTACACACGGCCCACTAAATCTAGTCAGCCCCAGAACCCATAGCATGCTTCATATATCATCCAACCCTCCACCCCAGCCACTCAGTCATACAGTGAGCAAGAGTGCTAGCCTTAAGGAGTCAGAAAGACCTAAGTTCAAATCCAGCCTCAGACACTTACTAGTTGTGTGACTCTGGGCCAATCACTTAACCTCTTTCTGTCTCAGCTCCCTCTCCTATAAAATGGGGGTGATGACAGCACCTACCTAAGAGAGTCGTCATGAAAATCAAATGAGATAATTTATGTACCACATTTTGTTAATCTTAAAGCAATATATAAATGCTAACCAAGGCCACCTTCTTGCTGCCTGCCCTGCCAAGACATTCTTATCTGCTGTTCCTAGAGCAAGAGGAGGGAATCATGTGTGGTTGTGGTGGTGGTGGTGGTGGTGGTGGTGGTGTATGTGTGTGTTGGGGGGGGGGGGGTGCACGCGCATGAGGCGGAGGCCAAGTCAATGCCGCCACTGCTTCTTTTTTAAAGTAATGTCATGTGATTCCCTTACAACTCTACTCATCATCTTGTGACTTACAAGCCAAAAACACTTTGGGGGCCACCACCCCCTTATGTATGCTGTACCTTGACAGCAGGGACTTTTCTGCTTTTGTATCTCCTCAAAGCATCGCACAGTGCTTGACTCAAAAGTGCTTAGTAAATACCAGTCATTTATTTTTTCATGGGCCAACAGTTTTGTTCTTTCTCCCTGGTATGGAGGGAACATGGTAGAGGAAACAAGAGTCCTGAACTTGGGTTCTTCTCCCAGCTCTGACACGTACTCACTGACTGACCCTGACTAAGTGAATTCCTCACTGTGGGCCTCAGTGTCTTCATTTGCAAAATTAAAGACCAAATTCATCGATCTCTAGGGTGTCTTCCTGCTCTGACATTCCATGATGATATGAGTCAGCTGGTACCCATAGGGAAATAGTAATAACAAGAGCCAGCATTTACCTAGCATTTTAAGACCTGCAAAGCACTTTAAATATTATGTTATTTGATCCTCACAACAAGCCTTTGAAAAGTAGCTGCTATGAATACCCCCATTTTACAGATGAGGAAAAGTGACTCGCCCAAGCTACTAACTTCTGTAGCACGATTTGCACTCAGGTCTTCTTGACTCCAGGTCCAACATTTTATCCACTGTAATACCTGTACCCTGTTGTCCACTACTATGAGCTGACTGAAAAGTCAAAGTTGACAAGGTCCCTAAAAATGCTTTTACTCACACACACACACACACACACACACACACACACACACACAGACATCACTGAAGGACACTAACAAAGCAACATATAAGTGTGAGCAGGCAGAGAATGGAGGGAACACGGAGTAAAGTGGACAAGTTAATTCAGGAAGACTTCCTAGACAAAGTGAGTTTTGCAGGAATTTCCTGGGGCAAGCAGTTGGATTAAGGTTGTTTCTAGGGTCCCAATTCTAAGATTCTAGGATTCTGGGGATTAAAAGAGATTCTGTGCTGAAGTTATGGTCGCAAGACCAGAGATTTAAAGATGCAAAGAAACTTGGAGATCACGGATCACATCCACCGAGAGCCGAAAGGGCTATTCAATCCAAGTCCCTTGTTTTACTGGAGTCCAGAGACTAAGTGTCTTCCTCAAGGTCACACAGGTAGAACAGAGCAGAGTGAGGATTTAAACCCAGAAGCTGAAACACCAAATCTGATGTACTATACTTCTCTATAAGTCTATACCTCTATGAGTCTAGGATTCTATGAGTCTAGGATTCTATGAGTCTAGAGTTCTAAGATTTCAAAATCTGACTGAAGCTGCTAGTTTAAAGAGAGAGAAGGACTTGCACTAAACCTAAGGGGATGGTTCTAGGAAGGATCAAGAGTGAGCTGAGCCAAGGAATAGAGATGGCTTTCTCCAGTAGAAGCTTCATCTCCATAATTATTGTCAACCTTCTGGGTGGGATGAGGCCCCTACGAGGACTCCCCAGGCCCCAGCCCATCTATGAGCTTACTCGGGGCTTACATCAGAAATATGTTACTCTTGGGACCAGGAACAAAAGGAAGAGCTAAGAGCCAAACAGTCTCCAAGAAATCTGGGTCCAATAAAGCCTGGCCACTGCTGCCAAATCGAAAAGGGTTTGCTGCCTATCAAAAGCAGCATTCCAGCCTCCCTCCGCTGGGGCTGACCATATTTTTAGCTTTTCAATGTTTTGCTAAAGTAGAGTGCCTGACTCATCCATCTGTAGGTAGGTGCATGTGTCTGAGGGGCAGACTAGACCTGAGGGGGGAAGAGGGAAGAGATAAAAATTACTCTGTTCCTGGGGAGGAGCCCCATGGGGAACACCAATTACTCTAGGGCTTCCTGCCCATACCCAGCCTCAGTCCCCCTAGCCGTTTCTTGAAGTCCAAGAAAACAGGGGAGAGAGAGAAGATTGTTTGCAGCCAGCTACAGAGAACAACAGATGTTTCTCACCCACATAAGGGAACCGGAGACAGCTGCCCCCATATTGCCCCATTCTGTGCCAAGATCTGGGATCGTTCACAGGCCCCAGGTCCAGCAGAGGGTGGAGGGCAGCACTTCACTGCTGGCTGGAGAGCCTGGCACAGGCCAGTTTATCATCACATGGCCTACGTTTCCGGCTGACCTTGTGACAAGCACTTCAGACCAGACTAAGGAATAAGAGTTTATTTGGTGAGTCAGGTGGCAAATAAGGAAAAACTTCCTAACAAGTAGAGTTCTCCAAAAGTGGAATAAGCTAGTGAGGAGGCAAGGAATTTGCCATCCCAAGGGGTCTTAAGGGAAGGCTAAACAATCTCTGGTCAGGGGATCTATACTGTAGAGATCTACAGGGATCTACACTGTAGAGAACCTTCCTGACATAGGAAGGATAAATTAAATGACCTCTGAGGTTCCTTCCAACTCTGAAACTGGTTCTATGACATTTCAAGAGTCCCCATGGTAAAAAGAGGGTGCCCTTGGTGATCACATTAACTTAACCCTAAGTACCTGAGCAGTTCATTTATCTATTAGACCCAGGAAACAAAAGACACATTAATGGCCAGATTGACTGAGTTACCGTTATCTCAATGTGACTTAGAGAAGGAGCTCTTAACCTGAGGTCTTCTGAAGAGTCTGTGGATATATTTCAGGAAGCCTATAAATTCCATCTTCATTTTCACTAATCTCTAACTGAAATTGAGCATTTCCTTCAATTATTTAAAAACATTTGATAAGAAGGGGCCCTTAGGGATTCAGTCTAATGACCAATGCCACACCCAAAGTTACAAAATCCTGCGTTACAAAAGATCACAAATCAGAGAAAAGAATGCAAAAGTTGGCAAGGACCTTGGAGAGAGAGTCAGTCCCTAGAGGACATGTATTCTACTCCTGATTTTGTATCCAGTGTCTAGCACAGAGCCTCCAACGTAACAGGTGTTTAAAAAATGTCGGATGAGGTGAACCGAGTCTAACCCTGCCCCCATTACACAGATGGAGAGACCTAGAGAGATGAGGTGGCTTGCTCAGGAAGAGTCAGCATTCAAATGCAAGTTCTTTGATTCCAAATCCAATCCCATTTTCCATTATATCACACTGCCTTCCTCCCTCATCCTGAAAGCCCCCCTTCTCTCCCAACCAAACCTAACCTATCCTTTCAGGACTAGTTCAAATCTCAGTATCTTAGGGGGTTCTGCAGTAACCACAGTTCACTATGGTTTAAGGTATAGACGGGAAGAAGAATAATCAGGATGGGAGATGTATTTGCAGTGTACAATGATCAAGGCTAGGGTTTGTGACTGAACCCCAATAATCTTTCCCTGATCATGCCAGCACAAAGTGAGCACTTCTTCCTCTGACCTCCAATGGCCTGGCATTGAAAACCTGCAAACTCTTGCCTCAGTCTACCTGGGATTTGTGTGTGATTTTCACGGGCTATGTTTTGTCTTCTCATTTAGACCATGGTCTCCTCAAGGTCAGGCTGCATGCCTGTATGTACAGACATGGTACTTGATAAACCACAGAATCATAAAGCATTAGACCTAGAAAGGGCCATAGAAAGCATCTGGCTCAAACCCTTTCATTTTCTAAACAGGGTAAGCTGACTTAGGAAGTGACTTAGCTAAAGTCACCTGGCAACTCAGCAGCAGAGTAAGGCAGGACACAGCCTCAGGCATCCCCATTTCTAATCCAAGACTCTCCACTACACCCCTACCTAGGCACAGCATGAAGGGCTAACTGTTTCTTGAAAGGTAACACTGAAAAAAGCACTGAAAGTCTTAGAAGACATAGGTTTGAATCTGGGCTCTGCCATTAACTGCCCTTATAACTTTAGGCAAGTTATAGCTTTTTTTTGTCTCATCAGTTAAATAAGAGGGGCTGACTACTGTCTGCTGTCCTCTAAATCCTAAGAAAACCACGTGGTACCTGGAGCCAACTCGATAAGGATGCTGGCTCTTTAAGGGCCACAGGGCACCCAGAGGTGAGAAAGTTACAAGAGCTGGCTCCAAGAGTGAAGAGCACAGGGCAAGGAGAGAAGAGGCAGAGGAGCATGGTCACAGGTCTGGGACTTACTTGCCAAGGAAGCACTTGGGGACGGTGCTCAGCTTCCTCCTCCGGTCTTTGATGAGGTTCACCTTCTTACTCATCATCATGTGGTACAGCTTCTCTCCCTTCTCAGCAATCATGACATAGGCATCCCGCTCCATGCCCAGCTTCAGACCTGGCACAAAGTCAATCAGTCAGTCCACAAGCATGTATGGAGAACCTACTATGTACCACACACTGCACTAAGTGATGAGGGTACAAAGAAAGTGAAAAGACGGTGCTGCTCTAGAGGAGCTCACAGCCAGGTGAGGGAGACAACATGCAGACAGCTAAGGACTAAGCATATGGTAGAATTAAGGGGTAATGACAAAGAGTTCTTGTAGAAGGTGGGACTGAAGGAAGCCAAGAGGCAGAGATGAGTATGGAGAGAGTCCCAGGCCTAGGGAGCAAATGACAATGCCCAGAATGAGAAAGGAGGAACAGTAAGGAAGACAGTATCACTGGATCACACAGTTATGTTGAGAGACAGAGGTGGAGAGGAACACTGCAATGTACAACATTACAAAAGTAGGAGGAGGCCAGGTCATGAAAGGCTTTAAAAGCCAAGCCAAAGATTTTAGATTTTATTGTGGAGCGGCCATTAGAGCTGATTGAATTCAAGGAATGACATGGTCAGACCTGCACTTTAGAAAGATCAAATTGATAATGAAGTGAAGGATAGATTGACGTGGGGAGAAATCTAGGCAGAAACCAACCAGCAGGCCACTGTAATAGTCCAGCAATGAGGTGAGCTTGGACCAGGGTGATGGTCCAAGAGAACAGGATCATATGTGAGAGATATTGCAAAGGTAGAAATAACAGGACTTGGCAAATGAATGGAGAGTGAGAGAAGAAAAAAAAGCCCAAAGAAGAGAGCCACTATTCTTGGGGGCCTGGAAAAGTTCCCACTACCATCACCACTTCCCCCAAGGGGGTATCACAAGGTAACAAGGAGAGACGGAACTTAGAAAGCAGGTGATAAAAAAACCTACAACATGAAGCATCTCATATAAGGCCAAAAGGCATTCGTGGAAGATTGGCCCAGGTCCTAGATGGAAATGAGACCTGAACAGAAAGGAGAGGGAAAAAAATGGACTGCCCTCGGCTCCAACCAACTCCAGCCACAGACCAGGGTCCCAAAATACAACCCTCAACCACACCTCCATCATGTCTATGCTATACCTTAAACTTGATGAACATACTAGGCCAAGACCACAACCCCCAACATTAACCATGCTCTACTTCCACCATATTTCTGAACTATGACCATCTTTTAACCCCAGACTTGATGGAAAACCCCCTAGGCCAAGAACACAAACTCCAACACTGGCCATTCTCTACCCCAACCACATCTATTCACCATCCTTCAAACATGACCATTCCAATAGAATAGAAGCTCCTTGAGGGCAAGGCCTGTATCATTTTTGTATTTGTCTTACCAACACTTAGCACAATGCCTGGCACATATTAGTCCTTTTATAAGTACTTGTTGGTTGACTCTTCACCCTGAATCTAAGCCAAGGCCACAGAGCCCAACATCAACCATTCTCCACCCCAAACATACTTCAAATACTGACTATTCTCCATTCCAATCATACCCTCTAACAATGCCCAGCCTCCATTATAACAATACCTTAAACCTTAACTAGCTGTGTGGCCTTGGGTAAATTACTTGACCTCTCCGGGTCTTGGTATCCTCATCTGCACATGGAGGGAGATGGACTTATTGACCTCAAAGGTCTCTTCCAGTTCCAAGTATAGAAGAAGCCTATTCATTCTCCTAAACATCACCTGCGGGTGTGCATGCATGTATGAATGCACATAGATACACGTTAAGAATACAACATCTAATACTCAGCAATCTCTACTCCAATCACACCCCTAATCCTTACTACTTGCCACCCCAATCATACCTCCTACCATTACTACTTTCCATCTCAATTCTGTGCACGTGCACATGCATCCTCTGTGTTCCCATTGGCTTCTCTGGAAGCTGCTGGGCCCCCAAAGAGGGCAAGATAAGCCCAACTGTCAGCGCTGTTTCCTGGTCCTTTCCCTAACAGCCTTCCGTTCATGGAGACACACACACACACACACACACCCCCACACACACACACACCCCACCTAAGCTACAGAATAATTTTGACCATTTTCATACTTCTGAACGCCTTAGCTGTAAGTTTCACCCCAATCACCACCACATTCCCTTGTGATTCTCTATACTTTTGACTCTAGCCAGAACCCGAGCATGTCTACCAGACTGTCTGCCATTTGAGGCTTTTGTGACAAAGGCAGAGAGTCAAGAGACAATGACAGGGGCGGGGGGGGGTCTAGTTCTAAGTTCGGATGACATTGGGCAATTCCAAGTCTCCAGGCCACTGCTTCTTCCTCTACGAAATAAGCAGTTTGGACTATATTATCTCCAAAATTTCTTCCAGCTTCCAAAAAGGAAGAGAGGACCAGAAAGGCCAAAGGAGACTAGCTAAACTGGTCCTCCATGGACCTCTAAATGGACCTCTACCATCCTCTACCAGATTCTATGATCCTCTCAAAAATAAAAACAGAATATAAACATCCAAAAGAAGAAACAGAAGGCTGCTCCCCTTTTACTCTCTCCCACCCTCTAGTCTCGAATACTGTCCCTAGGAGATGTTAGGCTGATCTTCTGTTCCCTAGGAAACTTACTAAAAATGTACAGCTGTACTCATGTGTAAAATGAGGGGGTTGGACCAGATGATCTCTCAAGTGTCTTCTATATAATAATACATATAATAATTTGCTGAAACAGTCCAATAAATAAATGCCTGTTGACTGATGGACTCCATCTCTGAATTTATAATTATATGAAACATAACAAAGATATGGTCCCTAGGCAGGAAGCCCCACAACTGGAGCATGCAGTCCAACTTGCCTCTATTACCCACATACTAATAGGAGACAAAGGACAGGGACTAGAACTCTAATTAATTTCATAGTTATAGAGAAGTCTCAGAAGGGGCAACTCCCTCCACTAGTGCAAGTCCATACCTCTTCTGCAACTTATTGCCTTAGAAAGTTGCATAGAGAACTGGGGAGTTAAGAGACTTGCCCAAAGTCACATTATATAACCAGGACGGGTCAGAAATAGTATTTGAGCTTGGGTGTTTCCAGCTTCAAGGCCAGCTCTCAATCCCCTACAGCAGCGGTATCAAAGTCAAAGACAAATGGATCTCAGCTACATACGGACTTTAAAAGCCACAAATTAACATGATCTATGTTGTATTATATTTTCATTTGGTTTGTCAAACATTTCCCAATTACACTGTAATCTGATTCAGAAGTGTAGACAGCAAGTCTGATCTGTGCTGCTTCTCAGGGAAAATAGAGAGGAAAGTAAGAGTATATCCCTATAACCTCAATAGTCCAGTCATAGTTCACATTTCATAGCATTTCAAGACTCACAATAATAAACACATAAATAACTTTTTTATGAAAAATCACTATATTTTCAAAAACATTCAAGAGAAGAGTGGCATTGTTTTACATATTTTTGCAAATCTCTTTAATAGAAAACCATTAGGTTTTCATATCTGCTCCTGCTTTCAGTCTGAGGCAATATGTTGTTTTGAAATATAAGTAAGGTATATGGGTCTAAGTTTTTCCCATTGCTCAAGGTTCTTTTCTGACATTCTAGGAGGAAAAAGCTTTCAAAGTGAACTCTTCTTCAAAGGGATCGTCTCCTCTGGCATCTCAGCTTCCCTCAGACTCTCTTCCTTATTCCTCAGTGATCAGTGGCTGCTCATACACAGAGTGATGGGCTAAGTGGTTAATTACCAGAGATAGGACAATACGTGCCCTCTTTGCCTTACGCAGAATGGACTCATGTGAAGTTCACTATCCCTCTCCTGCCTCCAGGAAACTTCTGTCGGAAAGCAGCAATAATAGTAATCAGAGCTCCCTTTTCTATAAGGATTGACAGTCTATAAAGCTGTTATAAGAGTGAGGAAGTCAGATATGATCATTTGGCTTTTTCCATGTGAAGAATCAGGCTCAGAGAGGGAATGACTTGATGCCTATTCAAGGTACCAGATTTGGAACTGTATTCAAATCCCAGCTTCGCTTATTACCTTGAGTAATCTGCACCTCAGTTTTCTCATCAATAAAATGAGGAGGGTAGGCTAAATGTTACCCTCTACCTCTACCCAGGCTAACACCATCCTTCTGGTCTCCCAGGATCATAACTTTAGTTCTTCTCTCTCTCACTCACCCCACACAGCCAATCAATTATCAAATCTTTTCATTTTTGCCTTCTATCTGTAACTGCCTCAGGTTCTCATCACATCTCACCCATGGCCTCCTAATTGATCTATCTCCCTGCCTTCCTCCCCATTCCAATACATCCTCTACTCAACTGCCACAGTTATTTTCCACAGGTAAGGAAAGCTTACAACGTCACTCCCTGATTCAATACAATCTAGTGGCTTCAAGGATAAAACACAAACTCTTTTTGATTTTTAAAGCACTAAAAGCCAAACTGACTTTCTCTCTGTACTTCGTACATGGTATGTCTCCCATCAACTTGTTTTTGCCAAGACTGTGCACCATGCCTGGAACTCAATCCTTCTTCATTTCCACCTATTAGAATCCTGAACTTCCTTCAAAACATAATGCTTCTCCTGAAGCTCCTAGGTACTACTGCCTTTCCTCCCTAATGACTTTCTGCATATATTTTTTCTGCATTTGCTTATGGGTTTATGATGTCTCCCAGGAGAAAATATAAATTCCTTGAAATAAGAATTATTTCATTTTTTCTGTCTTTGGACCTACAGTACCTATCCCAGTGTCTGGCACACAGTAAGAATTTAATAAATGCTCACTGATTAAGTGATCTCTAAAGTCCCTAATAGTTCTAGATTCCTAAGAATTCCTATGACCCCTGTCGTCAATCTGATCTCAGAACAAGTAGCCTCCCAAGAACTGGAAGACTGTTCCCATTCATTCCCCATTGTCTTTATACTCCATAGTCCAGGACAGCTACCACAAAGTACAAGGTCTTGAACATGGCAGACATTTAATACTGAATTGAACTGAGATACAAGAATCTGGAAGGAAAAAAAAACACAAATGGTCAAAGAACTAAAAATGGAACCCAGCTTCCCTGTTCTTCCTAAAATGTAGATGAATTAGTTTTCATTCCTCCTTGGCCTTACGACACTCAGTACAATTCTGAGTAGACAGGACTCACTTGATGCGTGACCTTAAGCCGCTCAGTTCCTAAATAGAATTCATTCTCTTTCCACAAACCCTCCTCCTCACTCCCATACCTCCAATTTTCTGCTGGACATCTCAAACTAGATATCCCATCTCATATTAAACATGTCTAAAACACAAATAAGCATCTTTCCCCAAAACCGCCCTCTCTTTTCAACCTTCCTATAATCTTGTCATTTCACTCTCCATAATGTGTCTCCTATCTGTCTCCTTCTACACACACACACACATACCACGTCCAAGAGCTCTTGCTAATGCCAGAATCAAATATAAACTCATCCTTATGTGACCTGGCCCCAACCTACCTTTCCTGTCTTATTACACTAAATTACTCCTGTCCTTACACACTCTGCTGTCTGTGCCTTTAGACTGAATGTCTCCCATGGCTAGTATTCACAAGCTTGTCACCTCCAACTCTCCTGTAAGATTCGGCTTGAGAGTCATCTTTATACATGAAGCTTTTTTCTAATCCTCCAGCTGCTAATCCTCTTCCCCCAAATCCTCTTTTATCTAGTGTAAAAATCTAAATATGCTGTCTGACTCTGAGGTACCACTTCACGCCTATCAGAGTGGCTAATATGACAAAAAAGGAAAATGTTGGATGTTGGAGAGAATATGAGAAACTAGGACACTAATGCACTGTTGGTGGAGTTGTGAACTGGTCCAACCATTCTGGAAAGCAATTTGGAACTATGCCCAAAGAGCTATAAAGTTATGCATACCCTTTGACCCAGCAATACCACTGCTAGGTATTATATTCCAAAGACATTCAAAAAAAAGGGAAAAGGAACTATTTATGCAAAAATATTTATAGCAGCTCTTTTTGTAGTGATTAAGAATTGGAAATCAAAATGCCCATCAATTAGGAAGTGGCTAAGCAAGCTGTGGCATATGCATGCAATGGAATATTCTTGGGCTATATATAAGAGATTTCAGAAAAACCTGGAAAGACTTACACAAACTGATGCATAATGAAGTGAACAGAACCAGCAGAATATTGTACAGAATAACAGCAATACTGTACAATGTTCAACTGTGAATGACTTAGCTATTATCGGCAATACAATGATCCCAGACAATTTCAAAGGATTGATGATGAAGCATACCATCCGCCTCCAGAGAAGGAACTGATATTGATTGAATATAGACTGAAGCATGTTATTTTTCACTTTCTTTCTTTCATTTTTTTCTTTTATTCAATTCTTCTTGTACAAAATGACTACTATGGAAATGTTTTACATAATTGCATATATATAACCTATATCTGATTGCTTACCATCTCAGAGAGTGGGAAAGGGAGGGACAGAATTCAAAACTCAAAACTTTAAATAAAAATGTTTAAAAATTAAAAATAAATAAATAAATGTTGTGTGCCTCAATGGAATGTAAGTTCTTTGAAGGTAGAAGCTATTTCACTTGGCTACATCCCCATCACCTAATACACAATGCCTGGCACACAGCTGATACTTGATATAAATATGGATGAGGATGAGAAGAGGAGAAAAGGTGGGTAAGATGAGGCTGGATGGGGGCTGCATGTGGTATGGGGAAAAGAGTACAGGCCTGGGAGTCAAGAGACACCTGAATCCTAGACCAACCTCTGCCATTAACTCACTGTTTCACCTCGGACAACTCACCTGGAATTGCCTCTCTGGGACTCAATTTCTCTTTCTGGAAAATGAGGTGGTTGGACTTCTCAAGTTCCTTCTATGTCTAAGAGCCTCTGTTTCTAACATCGAAGGTTTGAGTTGGGGTTCAAGTTTTGGGTTTTTTAAGGTTCTGGGTTGGTATCTTTTGTTTTGCTTTGTTTTTTAAATGCAAATTGCTGATGGCAGCTTTTCCTGTGATAGGCCCTTTTTTTTTCTAGAAAGGGAATATTTGCCTTTAAAAATCCATTAAATAGAGATTTTGAGTAGCTGAGTTCTGGTTAACCAAGACAATACTGCAGTAGCAGCAATCCTATTCATGTGATGCTTTTAGAAGCCTGTCATATTCACCAGGAGATTTCTCTCTTTACTAAGAAGCACTTTGATATACCTAAGTAAAAAGGTCCCATACCATTATCAAAAGAACCCTCTATACTCTTAAAAGGACAATGGTTACAATACTAATGGTACCCACACAATGTCTGATAACTCTGCTGTACTTCTGCCAGGGTTCGTAATGTTTTCACGAGTTAACATGCCTGAGCTATACCGAAGAAAAATAAAAGAAGAATAATCAAAATGGAAGGACTAGCTACGACTTCCTTGGGCTGGAAATTTGTTCCACTCCATCTTTTTGTGGGTTCTGCTGCTCTAGAATTCATTTAGAGTCATTTTTAAAGGTATCTGGAGAGTTCTGGGAGAGAGCTCAGACGTGTCCCTGCCTTTACTCTACCATCTTGGCTCTGCCTAGCTGTGACTTTCAATGGAGAGTAGCTGAGCCCTGGGCCTGGGTCACTGACTCCTATCACCACCTCTTTCTCTCTCTTCAGCTTTATGATTTGGCACCAAGGGCTGAAAAACTTTGTGTTAATCTTTATTTCCCATTTCCATAATACTTTAAGGTTTACAAAATGCTTTTTTTTCATAATACTCCTGTGAGTTAGGTAGTACAAAGTATGTTCTTCCCATTTTGCAGAAAAAGACACAGAAGGTCAAAAAAGTAAAGTGACTTACCCAAAAACACACAATTAGTAAACAGCAGAACTAGTTTTCAAACCCAGTTTTCATGACCCCAGAGTCCACTGTCTTTTCTACTATACCAAGTTACCTAATTCATGGTGATAGGTGACATGGGTTAGGGTTATAGGGAACCACTGGTCTCACTACTATAGGTAACATTATGGGGCTGAGTTCCAAAGAGCTCTGAAAATCAAGATGTATACACACACAGAGATACGGATCCACAGGATTAGCACACATCTCAGTGCAAGCAAATAATACCAGTGATGAAGATTCCCCACCTGGGTGCAAATCAATCAAGTATTGATAAGACCCATATAGCATGCCAATAAATGAAACAATCTCTACTTAAAATAAGCTTAAATTATAAAGGGCAGATAATAAAGACATATATAAATGCAGTGGTTTGTAAGGGAGCAGTAAAAATTAAGGCAACCAGCAAAACCTTCACAGAAAAGGAGGAGAGAGATGATGAGATGTGGAAGGGAAATGGGAATACATGCCAGGCAAAGGGGACAGTGAGTGCAAAAGCATGGCATCTCTGCATGGGGAGAAGTATTGTGCAAGGAACATAGAGGGCAATGGGTGGGGAGGGAAATCACTGTATAACAAGGCTGAAAGGATTGGTTGGGGGCAGGTTGTGGAGGGATTTAAAAGCTAAGCTGGAGTTTATTTTTTTATTCCAGAGGCAACAGGAAGCCACTAGAGTTTATTAAACAAGTTAAGCTTCCCTTAAGCTGTGTAGAGGATTTGGGGAGAAACTTGAGGCAAAAAGACCAATTGGAACCAATTATCTTTCCTGTACCCAATAACCCTGTGAGGTAGTCACAGATACAAGGGATTGAGTGAAACTTAGAGACCATCTAGTCTAATTTGCTCAAGATCACAAATCACCCGGAACATCAGCTCTCTTGCTTCCCCATCAAAAGCTCTTTCCATCACATCCACTGAAGTTTATCTGAGCGAAGCTGTCCCCATTCACATCTCTTCTCCTTTAGGCTCATGGCAAATGACAGAGTTAAAAGTCAACCCAGCCAGCAGAAGGGGCCATGGCAAATGTAGCTCATAATAGCCAAAAAATCTTAGGTCCCTCTTAGCATGAAACTGAGCAGCAATTTACGCTCTCAGAGGCTCAACAATTCAAGTGCAACGTGGAACTCCAGCTCACTCTGTTTCCTATTCCTATCTGAAACACCACCCTTCCAGTCAAGCAAGCAAGCCCTTCAAACCCACATAACTCCTTTACCACACAACTACAGTTCAGAGACTTGTTTTTGTTTTTTAATTCTGATAACTATATTTCAGAAATATCAATGCTTTCCTTTGTAATCCTGTGTATTTTATTTTATGGTCTGTGAAGGCACCATCTGACTGCCAAAAGGTTCCATAAACAAAAAATAGTTTAAGAAGCCCTGCCTTAAAATATCAATACTACTACCTGCTCTTGATAAGCCAATAACAGGAGTGCTAGAGATGAAGGGGAGAGATTATTTTATGCAGAAAATCTAAACCAATCAGACTGAAAATAATAATCAATGTTTCTCAAGTATCCAGCAGCACAGGAACTCCCTCTACTGATCAGGACCACAGTCTCTCAAAAGACATTTTCATGAGTTTGCTGCTGACATAGACATTCAATCCCCTGGCCACCATCTTCCTAGTGATGAGTTTCTCCAAACTTGGTTAAGACCTTAAATGACAAGACATGCAATGCAGTCCATCACTGAGCCCATAAACCAAAACTTTTCTCCTTCGCGGGACCTGTGTGATCTGGTATTCCAAAAGCAAAGCATTTGAGAACCTAGAGTTGTATCTGCACCATGATGAGACCATGGAACAGGGCTTTGGCAGAGGACTAAAACAATATTAACAAACCTATTCCCTTTGGTTAGTCTCAGTTTCCTCTTCTAGAAAATAAGAAGGTTGAGATCACAGGTCATAGGATGGAGAGCTGAGAGGCACGTTAGAAACTGAGTCAACATTCTCATTTTACAAATGAGAACTAAGCCCCTAAGAAGCTAAATTATTCCCCCAAATCACATAGATACTAAGTGGCAGAGCCAAGATTTGTTCCAGCTCTCAAGTTCCTGGAACCTAACATTCTCAAACTTTGGAAAGTGCTCATGAGATAGATTATAACTTAACAATAAAACCCATATGGAGGCCATACTTGGCATGAGACATTCCCCTCCCCCAAACTTTTCAACAAGCTACTTGGGTAGAAAGGACTTGATGTAAGAGGTATGGGCTGCTGGAAGAGAGGCATGTAGCTATTTCTAGCGGCTCCAGGTAACCCAAAAAAGACATTCACCACTGTCCAAAGTAGGAATCCTTAGCCCCTTAGCCCTTTTTTCTCCTTTACTGCCCCCTTTAGCACTTGAGTGAAATGGATGGACTCCTTTTGAGAATAATGTTTTTAAACAAATAAAATAACATGCATAGATTTACAAAAGAAACATTAATAAAAATAAGTTTGAGTGGAAAAATAACAGACAACTTCATAGATGCCCTGAAATCTGGTAATAACTCTTGGTCTAACAGTAGGGTAGTCAATAATCAATGCCCCTCAAAGAAAAAATTTTAAACAGCAGAGAAGAGAGAAGAATGACCAATGGTGCAATTTAGTGTAACCAAAGAATCATAAGATTACAGATTCAGAGCTAAAAGTTACCTTTAGAGTACATGGAGTCCAACCACCTTCGCTTTTACAGATGAGGAAACTGAAGCACTGACAGATTAAGTGACTAGCACAGGCAGAGAATAAGCATTGGGGGCATGATTTGAACTAGGGTTTCCTGGCTACAAGTATAGCACTATATCACTCCTAAACCAGGTGTCAAACACACAGCCTAGAGGCTGCATGTGGCCTGAACCAGATTAAAATGTAATTGGGAAACAAAATAAATAAAAATACAGTACGAAATAGATAATGTTCCCATGTGGTTCTCTAAGTCAGTATGCAGCCTGCAGGGATCCTTATTTGTGGTTTAGCAGCCCTGATTTCCATCTGAGTTTGGCACCACTGGACTAAACCATTATACCATCTTAAAAGAGACAGCTTTCTTGGTTTACTACACTCATCTAAAAGCCAGGAATAAGGAAATGGGGCCATAGAGGGGAGAACATCAAGGTCTAACCTCCCCAGGCTAATGAGACCAAAGGATCTTGAGTAGTAACAACTGCTATTACTGCAGCTACTGCTGCTACTTGTACTACTAGTGTGATATCTATAAAGCCGTTTAAGATTTGGAAAATATTTTATATATATCATCTCATTCATTCCTCACAACAATCCTGGAAGGTGGGTACTATCATTATTTCCCTTTTATGGATGAGAAAACTGAAGCAAAAGAAGTTAAGTGACTTGATCACGTAAGTATCAGACACGGGATTCAAACACACAACTCTCAACTCTAAATCTAGCATTTTTTCTCCTTCACACTGATTTTCTCTTACCTAGAATATAGAATATTAGAGACCTGCTAGTACTATCTCCCCTCATTTTATAAATGAAGAAGGGAAAGGGCTTAACCAAATTGCTGCCCAACCAAGGGGAGAAAACTCTCCCCAGTTGTATCCCCACTTCATGCCTCCTCCCAGCTCTCAACCATAAGATCATCATCTCCAAATGAGAAAGTCACTTTGAATGCAGGTCCCCTGGTTTCTAACCCAGTGCTACTTTCAGTAGACCAAATTCACCATAGCTACTCTCTTCCTTCCTCATATACCTGGTTCCCACCATTCCTATCCATTCAGAAAAACGTATTTCAAACCTTTCACGCCACTTTATCCATGTATTTGCTTGCCTCCCTAACTGGTACCTTCTAGACCAGACACCACGCCCTAACAGAGTTCTAGCTCTGAAGCTTCCACCTTCCTGACTTGTGAGTGCCTTCTAGTGATCTATATATGTAACCAGTCGCAGACATACCTCACTTAACACCCCAGACATCTTCTTACCAGACACTAGACATGTAGCCCATTTTTCAGCTCTGGAACCATAATCAAATCAAGACTGGCACTGAGACTGGAAAAGACTCTTCTATGTCTCCACTCATCTTCCCCAAGACCACAACACAGGTCCCTGCACACCACTGCTCTAAATATATTTACTTCTCTTAAAGATAGGAACTGTTTAACTTTCGTATTTCTAGTCTTATCATTAGCACTTAGTATGGTACTTAGCATGTAGTGAGCACTCAATTCTCTTTTCATTCATTCAGCCAGTCTCTTCTGGTACCCAAATCAGGTTGTTCCCAGGTACTAGAGAAAACAGACAGGAAAGGGAGTCCCAAAATACTCACTCTCTCTCTGCTCCCTCTCCTTGATGATGGCATCTAGCCATTTCTGTTTGTCCTCCGCCGTTTTAGCCATACAAACAAACCATTTGTTTTTGGCGGTATTATGGATCTTCCAGCCATTTGTGACAGTGTAGCCATTGCTGTGGTAATCCGCTAGGAAGGAATGGAGAGAGAAGAATAGAGTCTGGTGAGGAAGGAATCTGCCGATGGAAAAAGGAGCAAGCCTGCCTTCTCTCCCACTGCTATGCTAGAGATTGGAATTTAGGATTACTCTATAAGCCCTTCCTCAACCTACCAGTACCAGAATCACAGGATACCTGATAGCCACAGGCTCACCGAATTCACCAATATGACTCTGAAGTCAGATTACTGACTCCTTCCCATCTTGACTCATTTCAGAAATCTAAGTTATTTTAGACCTTGCCTTATTTCCTTCCCCTTTCCTATTACTGAGCCCCAAGTTGACTGGCACAGTTAAACCCAGGCCAAGCAACCCAACACAAAGAGTATAGCCAGTCCCATTCTGAAGAACTGCTTCAAGATAACATGTTTCGAGGAAGATAGATAGAGTGAAAGCCTGACCAAGCCCGGCCCATCTCCTGCTGCTTTACTTCTGTTTGTCCTTGGCTCTCCAAAAGGACTGCAGCATCAGGGAGGTGATGCCATGACGTGCAAGTGAATTGGATTTAAGTGAGAGAGGGCCATGCAAAGACACCAGTCAGAGGCCCAAGGATGCCCCAACTTAACAGTACTTCCTTCCCACATACTCAGACTCAACTCTGGGCACATTTTCATGTGTGGAAGGATAAGGTAGCACACACAGACAGAAAGCAGTCCACCATGATGAGGTAGCTGTTACCTGTGCCATCTTCCACATTCTCCACCTCCATGACTTCAGTGTTGATCCGACCTCTGAAGATATAGAGGGATCCATTGATAGACTTGGTCCTTTTGGCTGACTTTTTTCCCCCAGTGACCCTGAAATGGTGAAGACGAAGCACAATGAGTACATAGCCCTTCACTGGCCCTCTCTGGCTCTAAATTTCTTCATCTGTCAAACTGAGGTAAAATAATTCCTGTCCTTTCTAGCTCACAAAGTTCTAGTGCAGAGCAGAGGAAGCAATAGATGGAGGCATTTCTAAAAAGGTAAAGCCACAGATGGGAGGTGGTATTTGAAATGGGTAGAAGTGTACCCTGGAGATCACAAGAAACCAGTCTTAGCCTTTGCTAAATGATGCATTAAAAATGTTAGTGTGACCATGGGCATCTCTCCGAATTTCAGCTTTCTAAATAAGGAATCCATAATACTTGAGAGATCATGGGATTTAGAATGGAAGAGACCTTAGATATGTTTATTTCGCACATGAGGAAACTGAGACCTAGAGATTAAGTGACATGCCTAAAGTCACAAGGGGAGAAAGTAGTTGTCAAGATTTGAATTCATGTCTTCTGGCTCTAAATCACACATTTCTTCTACCGTGCCACAGACTATACCTATCTCAACTTAATTCACAAAAAATACTTAATGTCTTCAATATCTAAGGCCGTGCGTTCAGTGGTAGAGATACAAAGATGAAAAGCAGCACAAAGCCCGTACTCCAAGAATTGACGGACTAATGAGGGAAGGATATGATTGATATGTGTGGAAATAAGTTGGAGCAAAGGTAGAATATGATGAGAAGTGGGGGGGAAAGCAGAGGGAGCAAGCTTTAGGAAAATGAAATAGGACATATCAAAGGATGGTTGTGAGGATCAAATGAAAGATGTTGAGGTTTTTTTTAAACTGCTCTACAAATGCTTCACAGGACTTTGGGAAAAGAAAGAGACAAGAGCAGCAGCCATCTAACCCAATTCATACCCAGAAGCCAGCCCTTCTACCACATACTCTATAAGTGGTCACGTAGCCTCTGTTTGATAGAGAACTCACCAGAAAGACTCTCTCGACAAGTTCATCCAAGCCCACAGTTTAATCTCTAGTCTCTAAGCAGCTGCTTCCCAAATCTACATCCACCATTCAAGGGGTGAGTATTCACTGAGTATGTGGCAGGCCATTTGGGGCTTCAGAGAAAGATATATAAGACACAGTCTCTTATTATTTACGTGTTGTCTCCCCCTTGCCTTTCTTTTTATCCCCTGTGCCAAGAACAAAGTAACCTCTGAATAAATACCTGCTGACTGACCAACACCCAGAGCCTTAAAAGTCACATTTAAAATATAGAACAAAATACTTGAGGTAAGAGCAGACAACAGAAGATAGTATACAATTTGCAGCTGACTTGTGTGATTTGGTTGTTTGAAGCTATCAGAGAACAAAGAAGGGGTTGCCTATGAATAACCACTCTGGACCTTGGTGCACTCATTTTTCAGATAAGGGGATTAGACCACATTGTCTTTATCACTCCGTCCAGATCTTGATACTATCAGCTCTTATAACAGACTTTTTCCCATCCTTTTTTAACAGCATCATGCTCCTCTCCCCACTAGCTCTAGCTTTCTACCTGGCTCATGGCCCACAACTCTTTTCCTCCCATACTCTCCAACCAATAATTTACTTCAAGACAACAGATATTTTGCCAGTCTGAAGTCTACAGGACTGTCTGCTTAGGGGAAAAGTGGATTAGTAGATTAGAATAAAGGAACCTAGGGAAAACCTGAGGCTCTACAACTCTAGCACCAGTAGGAAAAGAGAGAAAAGAAAGAAGAACAACAAAGATAGAGGGAGGAAGGGAAAGAGGGACGGGGGAGGGAGAGAGAGGGAGAGAGAGAGAGAGAGAGAGAGAGAGAGAGAGAGAGAGAGAGAGAGAGAGAGAGAGAGAGAGAAAGAGAGCGCTCACATCCATCAACTCATCAAAGATGTCAAAAAAAGGAAAATGATGACATTTGGAGGGGATATGTGAGAAGAGGCACATTAACATGCTGCTGGCATAGGTTGCAGAATGAGACTATATGTGTATACATATATACACATATATACACATACAAATATACATATTTGTATAAAGCCAATAAAGGATTGATTGAGGTGGGGGGTAAACACAACCAGCACATCAACCTAGCTGGACTATATATATTGCACAAGAAAGGGAAGTAATGGGCAACAAGATTGAAGAGGAAGCCATACATTAGGAGTAGATAATTTGCATTCTACCCTAAGGACAATAGCAAGTCACTGAAGATTTCTAAGCATGACTACTATTGTACTCAGAAAGCAATCCTCACCCCTTTGCTACCTTCTAGTTAGGCAGGAGGAGGGGAGTGTTTTGTTTTCCCACAGATCTGGAGGCCATCCCATTTCCTGGACTGATAGAGACCCAGGTATTGTATTGTACAGACCTGGAAGAGCCCACCAGCAAGGGAAAGTTCCATTTGTGTCAATTACAATCTAAGCCAGCTGGGGCCAGGTGTGGGAAAGACCCTGGACCTCAAGGCAACTGCTCCAGCTACAAACAAAAGCAAAGATTAAGCTGGCAGTCTAAAGGTCCTTGGTTAATGCCAGTAACACTGTCTCTATCCAAGTAGCCTTGAGCAAAAATCTCCCTCTCCCTTCTTATCTAGTGAAGGAGAGCTCAGACTCCTAAGATTTCTGTCGGCTGTGGCACTTTCTGTTCTAAGGTTCATCCCACTCTTCCACCTTTCAATGGTGCCAAGGACTAGAGGTAAGTTGTAGATGGGAAGGAGAGATTGGAAGGAGTAAGGCTTCAAAAAGAGGTCAAACTGAATGGTGAAGTCTCCAGGTAAAATGATGATAACAACAATGCATAATTCTATAGCTTTTTAAGGTTTACACAACCACAACAGCTCTGTGATAGAAACAGTGCAAGTATTAACCCCTATTCAGGGAGTGAAGAGACTTCAACCAAGGTTACAGAGATGCGCAGCATTAGAGCCAAGATAAAACCCACACATTCACATACTACACCACGCTGCCTCCTGACCAACAGGTGTCACAGAGGAGCCATACGATTCTTTCTTTCACTGAGCTGCAGACTGCAATTAGCATACCAGGAGGCTCAGTCGTGAACACCTGGGGACCAAATGCTCCAAGGCGCCAGGACCATCAACTGAATCCCCCATCAAGGTCCCGAGCTGCAAAGGTCTGAGAGAGCAGTCAATAAAGACAAAAAAAGCCCACCACCCAATTCTAACAAGGCAATTATATATAATGTTAGAGATGATAAAACAACACTGGAGAGTCAGAAGACTTGAGTTCAAAACTGACCTATGTAATCTCAGCCAATTTCCCCACATGGTAGGTTTCCTCATCTGTAATTTGGCAGCAATAATCCCTGCTCTGCATGACCGAGGCTCAGAGGCTGTGTGGCAACTGGAGATAAAGAAGTAACCTCAAAGTGAGAAAAACTCAAGTCTCACTTCTGACACATATTGGTAAGACTTTGAGCAAGTCACTTAAACTCCCAGGGCTCCAAGCAATTCCACAATTAAAGAGCAGGTGCTGATTTTCATGGAAAGAGGAAGTTTCCCCATTGGGAACTGCTATTTACACCAATGAAATCACAGGACCAAGCCAAAATAAGAACCTCCCTGCCTACCTCCAGTCCATTTGTGACAGTCAAAAGACAGACTACATGTGAAAGCACATTCTGACCCACATGTATATGAATGCCAACAAAGCACTGGATTTAGTGGAGGGAGCAGGGCACAGACACCGCCTCACCCCAGGAACGTATTTATGAATATACTCACCACCAAGCAGCTAAGTAATCTCTTCATCCTCAAACGTAACTAGACAACTTTGCTTGCTCTCTCCTTTGCCCCTCTCTCACATTCACCTTTATACCATACTGATGCATCCCTTGCCTATCTGACTAAAAATTCCTTGAGAGTAGGAACTAGGTAGTTAGCTATGGATGCCCATAACACAAGGTTGAGTAGGTTCTCAACAATGCTTGTTGAATCAAATGGCCTATACCACTTAGCAAACTGGTTTAGTCTGGGATAAAAGCAGCCTAGATTTATAAAGTGCTCTAAGTTTTACAAAGCAATTTCCTTACAACAACCCTGTGAGGGAGAGAGTTTACTTTTTATTCTCCCCATTTTACAGCTGAGTATCAAAGAGTTTAACTGACTTAACCAGAGTCCAAGAGCTATTAAGTGTTAGAGACAGTATTTGAAAACTGTATACTTCCAACTGCAAGACCAATTGTCTTTTCATTACACCAAGATGACTCCCTGCAATTACGAAATTCACATCTCTGCATAGAGTCAGATCAACACATCTAAGACTGTGAAGAGGAAGTGATCACCAGGGTCTAAAGCTCACAGGGCATGGTGGGTACCAGCTTCAGGGAAGCTCACTGGTGGCTTAGATGACAAAAGTCAAGAAAGCTAAGATGCTAATAAACATAACATTGTCCCAGACTGAGGAGTTATTAGACCAGGGTCAAGACAGGCCCTAAATGGAGGGCAGATTCTCAAAGGTAGACAAGGTGAGCTCTTTCTCCAGGCAGTGGTGCACTGCCTAGAGGCAAAAGCAATTTCCATAAAAACCCTACCACCAGAAGGTGTTTATAATGTAAGAGGCTCTAAGTAACTCATACTGTGCTCTATTTTCCTTACCACATCCTTGAGGAGGCTGAACTTCAAAGAGGTTAAGGAAATCCTGGCCCAGATCACAAGCATACAAGGGACAGACTTGCCACTGAATGAATGAGCCAACCAGCAGTTTTTGAAAGTATCCTAGCTTAGAGCTCACTCCTGGTCTTGCAGCTGGAGAAACCAGGAGCTAGAGAAGTGTAGGGAGCAGACAGGGAGTGCCTGACACTCATCTCTGCCTACAGGAAACCTTTTCTTCCTTCAAAGCCTAGCTCAGGCACCAACTCCTCCAAGAATAAGAATGTTGTTGCTATTGTTGTATGGTCATTTTTCAGTTGTGTTCAACTCTTCGTGACCTTATTTGGGGTTTTCTTGGCAAAGACACTAGAGGGTTTTGCCATTTCCTTCTCCAGCTCATTTTACAGATGAGGAAACTGAGCTAAACAGGGTTACATGACTTGCCCAGGATCACACAGCTAGTAATATCTGAGGCTGGATTTGAACTCAATGAGCCCAGGACTCTATCCACTGAACCAATGAATAATAATAGCTAGCATTTATACAATGGTTTAAGGTTAGCAAAGCATTTTATTAACATTATCTCATTTAATCCTCACAACAACCCTGGGAGGTAGATGCTATTGTTACCCCCATTTCATGGGGGAGGAAACTGAGGCAAACAGAGGTTAAGTGACTTACCCAGGGTCACACAGCTAATAATGTCTATGACTGGATCTGAACACAGGTCTTCCTGACTCCAGGTCCACTAGTTTTATCAACTATACTACCTAGCTGGTTTCTCTAATGTGGAATCAAAGTAATCTTTCCAGGGCAGCTAGGTGGCACAATGGATAGAGCACTGGCCCTGGAGTCAGGAGGACCTGAGTTCAAATCCGGCCAGACACATAACAGTTATTAGCTGTGTGACCATGGGCAAGTCACTTAACCCCACTGCCCAGCCAAAAAAAAAAAAACCAACCAAACAAAGTAAGTAATCTTTCCCCACTCCTGCCTCCAGTCACCACATTCTACCTTGCATTCTACTTATCTGTGCATGTGTTGGTCATCCTGATAGATAAAATAAGGAATAAATGGAACTGTACGACAGCACGAGAAGTTCAGTGAGGCACAGGACAAGAGTGAAGCATGAGGGCTGGCTAGCCAGAGCGCTGTGTTGGTGTGCACACAGGTCAGGAGAAGGCAAGGATGGAAGGCCTCCAGCAAGCTGGGCAGATTGATTCTGTGTGGTAAACCTCTGGGGGGATGTGGACGAAGGTTAAACAGGATAGGCAGCCTTCATGGATCCACGGGAATATGGGAGTCAGAGCAGTCAGACCTGAGGTCCATGATTTTTTTTTTAATATCATGATAACTGCATTTCAGTGTAATTGGTTTCCTTTGTAACCACGTGTTTGATTTTATGCATTTAAAATATTATTCTAAAAAGGGGTTCACAGATTTCAGCAGGCAAAACAAAGTGTAAGAAACCCTGCTATGGAACTTGATAGGCGCTGGGCCTAGTCAGAAAGACTTGTGTTCAAATCAGGCGTCAGACAATTCCTGCATAACCCTGGGTGAGTCACTTAACCTTAACTGTTGAATAGGGATGATAATAACAACAGCAGCTACCTCCAACAGCTACTGAATGAGATAACATCTGTAAAGGGCTTAGCACAATAGTAGGCACATAGTAGGTGCTCCCTCCCCCCCTTTAAAAGTTTAAAAACTACCTTTCTCATAACAAGGCTGTGAGGTGAAAAGGGCAAGTATTAATATCTCCATTTTAGTAATGAAAAAAACGGAGGTTCAGAGACTTTAAATGACTTGTCCATGGTTACATAACTACTGAGCACTAGAATCAAGATTTAAACCTTGGTCTCTTAAACTCCAAATCCAAAAGTTTCCGATACGTCACGCTGTGAGCTCTCTGAGGGCAAATGCTATCATTTTCTGGTTTTGTATCCCAGCACCCAGCACAGGGCCCTGCATATACTAGAAGTTGGAAAAATGCTTGTTGAATTATGTTTGATGAATTGGACCATGCGTTTTAATCGTCACTTCAGTACTTAGCTGTGTGACCAAACAGATCACCACTTATCTCTTGGGCCTTGGGTTTTCACCTCTGTAAAATGAGTAGTTAGGTGATCACTCAAAGTTCCTTCCAGCTCTACAAGTACACATGATTTACCAAATCAAAAATACAAAGCATTCTAGATTTAGAAGAGAAAGGCCTCCTAGAGGTCATTTTATTGAAGAGCCCAGTAAAACCCAGAGAAGGGAATGGACTTGCTCAAGGTCTCATGGGTACTAAGTGGCAGAGCTGGGATATGAATCCAGGTCTTCCGAATCCAATTTTGGGTCGCTTTCCACTTTCCAAACTGCCTCCTCCCCACAGGCATAAGGAACTCACAATCGCACAGACTACAACCAAAGATGCAGGAAGGGAGGTGCCCCAAGCACAAATGAAAAGGAAAGCCAGGGAAGATTTAGCAACCCCTGGCACTTCTAGGGCCACATTGCCATGAGCTCCGAATTCAGATCCATCATCACCATTTCTCTGGCTTTTCCTGGGCCCAGCCCTCTGGCTCCTGTGCTCGAATCAGGAAAGTTACCAGTCTGCCAGCCTCCCCCAGCAGACAGATGTTCATCTTCCCCTCCCACAGTGCTGGGCTATGAGGATGGAGAAATGACTGGAAATAGGTACTGAGGGATGGGCTTTGCCAGCTACACCCCAGCCTTCCATCCTCAACAACCACCCAGTGCAGGTACGCCAACACAGAGGGTTTGGCAAGTGTCAGCCAGACTCTCAGCTGATTCCCAGCCAGGGGCCAGACAGAATGGGGAGGAGCTGTCCAGTCAAAACAGGGAGAGGTTTCGATCAGAGTCGGCAGAACATTCTGTTTTGGAGACTTCGGTGTTCTGGGAAAAGTGCCTGGTCCAGCCAGAAGGTAGGGACTGGGGCATAGGAGGTGGAAAAAGAGTGAAGGCAGAGCATTTGAAAGGCAAACCCTCAGGTCAACTCCTTTCTTGGTCTAATTTCCTCCCCTACAAAAATGGAAGAAATACTATGAGAGAAACTCAGTCTGTTTCATCTCCTGCCCTAGGATCTAACTTCAAAGATAAACGAGTTCAGAGACTTAGAGCTATAAGAGACCTTAAAGGTCATCGTGTCCAACTTTTACAGATGTGGAAACTGAGACCCAGAGAGGTGAAATAACTTGCCAAGAATTGCACAGTATTGTCTTAAGACCTCATTCAAACCCAGGTCTTCCTGACTCCAAGTCCAGTGATCTCACCACTAGACTACACTGCCACTCAAGGTAAGGTTGCTCCCTCTACTGCCCCTCCACACCTTAATGAACAGCTTTTAGGAGTACCAAAGGCCAAAATAAGAAAAATCAGCATTTGGCCAAGTTTCTGGTGATAAGCTTCTCTGCCCCTGACCAAGCCAAAACCCAGATGAAAGATATGAAAGACACAGTCCCCTACAAGCCCACGTGTGAAGCCTTTCTATGTGTGTATCAGTCAATAAACATTTAGGAAGACCCTCGTAGTATGAGCCAGGCACTGCTCTATGCACTGAGGATACAAAGAGAGGCAAAAGACAGTCTCTCCTCTCAAGGAGTTAATCTACCCCTCAAGAAGATGACAATCTGGGGGCAGCTAGGTGGCACAGTGGAGAGAGCACTGGCCCTGGAGTCAGGAGGACCTGAGTTCAAATTCAGCCTCAGACACTTGACACTTCCTAGCTGTGTGACCCTGGCAAGTCACTTAACCCTGACTGCCTCACCAAAAAAGAAAAAATAAAAAGATTACAATCTAATGGGAACATGACACGAAAAGAAATATAGACAAATCAAGTATATGAAGGATAAACAGGAAATAATTAAGACAAAAGGCACCATAATTAAGAGGGGTTGGCAAAGGCTTCCTGTAGAAAACAGGATTTCAGTTGAGGATCCGTCAACTTCTGGCATATCCTTCAAGGACCCAAAGTCACTTTCCCTCTGTCCTGAGGTATATGAACAGAACTTTAGTGATGGGACCCAGAATCCTCGGGAGGGGGCGGGGAAACAAAAAAAAGAAGAGGGGATGGAGAAGGAAGGAGACAGAGAGTTCCATCTGTGCCTACTGCCTGTTCCCCCACTAACTATTCATTTAGTCAGTCAAAAAAAATCTGTTAAGTGTAATCTCATTGTTCAGCACCACAAGGGAACAAAATTGAGTATGTCATACATATTCTCCCTGCCCTCAAGGAACTCCTAGTATTAAAAAAGGAATGAACAGAAGTTCTTTTGAGTTTCAGATAGTGCCCATACTTTAGACTCAAAGACATAGAATTTCAAGAAAGACTTGACTAGGGTTACACAATGAGTTAATTACACAACAGGACCCCCTCTCCCAGAGGTCTTTTTCCAGGACAATGCTGTCTCTATAACATGGCCCAAAACTCTCTTCACCAACACTGTCACCACCATCTGATCACAGTGTCCTGTGGGGCTCACCTGGACTTCCTCTTGCAGTAGACCAGAAGGTTGTCAAACAGGAAAAAGGCTCGCTCCTGGATGTTGCCAGCAGAGATTTTTAACAAGGTCCCCTGAAGCAGGAGTTGGGTGCAGATGTCTGTGAGATTAGAGCCCTGGGTGGGAAAAAAAAAAAAGAGGACATTCTAGGCAATTGATCCTAAGGCCCCCATTGGCTGGGTCCATCTCACAAGAGAACCACAGCCTCTGGTTTGAAATAAATAAAAAGAGTTTGAAATAAAAAATAAATGGCAGTTCATAGGCATGTAGTCCATTTGGGTTATAAAATACTTCCCCATCTATCACATGAACTGACCAGGTTGTTCAAAAATGACAAAATTTAATACTCATGAGGCTATGAGAATCAGGCCTACTTCTGTGCTGCTAATGTCACCGGGAATGTAAGCTGCTTGAAGGGAAGGACTTTTTGCTTTGGAGTCTCAGAATATGGTAAGTGCTTAATAAATGCCTGGTGGATGGATGGATGGATGGATGGATGGATGGATGGATGGATGGATGGAGAGGTCTTTCCACTGCATTCTTACAGAAGTACTGTAAGAAATATTCCTATATATTTTATAGAAGACGAAAGTAAGGTTCACAGAGAGAAATAATAGTAACTCACACTTTCATAGTGCTTTTAGGTTTAAAAAGCTGTTTCTTTCACAACAACCTTGTGACGTGCGGAATGCAAACATTCTCCTCATTTTACAAATAGAGAAACTAGTAAGTTAAGTGGATTTTCCAAAGTCATACAACTAGTCAGAGTTGGGAATTAAATCTCAGGCTTTTGACCCCACAACCCTTCACACGATGCTACTCCACAACCTTTCATTCAAGGAATCACTGAAGATCAATTAATCAGCAAATATTTATTACGTGACAGGCATACTGCAGGGTTCTGGGGATAAAAAGACAAAAATTAAATCCCTGCCATCAAGGTAAACTTCTCTTTCATCAGGGGAGACAATATAAATAATCATATAATACCCAGTCATTTTATAGATGAGAAAATTGAGGCTCAGAAAGGGAGAGTGACTTGTTAGATGTCACACAGTTGGTAAGTATCATAGTCATGACTCAAACCTAGGTTCTGGGGCAGCCAGGTAGTGCAGCAGATAGAGCAACGGCCCTGAAGTCAGGAGGACTTGAGTTCAAAACCTCAGACCAAACACTTGACACTTAATAGCTACGTGACCGTGGGCCCCAACTGCCTAAAAAATTAAAAATAAAAGAAAAATAAAAGAAAAACCTAGGTTCTTTGAACTCTCAAGTTCAGAGACCTTTTGCACAGCTGTACAAAGATGGCTCCTAATAGGGTGAGGGGATAAGATAAGAGGAGGGGAAGGAGAGGGAAAAGATCGAGGGCACCTATTCTGCTTATGGACAGCTCTATCTTCTAGGAAGTACTCCTTTATACTGAATCAATATCTACTTCCCTACCTCTCCAAGTCTACCCACAGAGTGAAGCAGAAATCTAAAGTCTCTTCAACATGACAGCTCTTGAAAAACTTGAAGACAACTACTATGACCCCCAAAAGTCTCTTTTCCTCCAGGCTAAACACCCTTCACTCTCTCATCCAATCCTTATATGGCATGGTTTCAATATTCCTTCCTGTTCTGGTCATGTCTTCTAGAAAGCTCTAGGTCATCAAAGGACCTCCTGTATTTCAATGCAGAACTGGGAATGACACTCCAAATATGATCAATTAGGCTTCCAAGGATGGAGAGAACTCAGCTAAGTAGGTGGTGCAGTAGACAGAGTGCTGGGCCTAAAGTCAGAGTTCAACTCTGGCCTCAGACACTTACTAGCTATGTGACTTTGGGCAAGTCACTAAATCTCTGTGCCTCAGTTTTCTCAACAGTAAAACTGGAATAATAATAGCACCAACCTCCCAACGTTTTTGTGAAGATCAAATGATCAAACTGTAAAGTGCTTAGCATAGTGCCTGGCACAGAGTAAGCATCATATAAACGTGAGCTATTATTATCATTATTATTGTAAGTACAGAGGAATAAAGAAAGCTTTCCAAGCAGAGGATATAACCATTTGAGCAAAAGGAAACAATGAGGAGACCAATCTCACTGGAAGTCAGTCAACCTGCCTAGGGAGTGCTCAGAAAGTGCTAGAAAGGTAAACGAGGACCAGACTGCAGAGGGCCTTGAATGACAAACAAATTCACTGTGCAGGAACGAAGCAGTCACTGAAGGTTTTTGACCAGAGGAAGTAATGTGAGGAAAGCAAAATCTGAAGATGATTAATTGGACAGTCTGTGCAGGATGGACCGGAGAAGGGAAGAAACATGATGTGTTCTCCCTTTGAAAATAAGGGGAGGGGAAGTTGTCTGTGGTCTTCTCCCTCCCCAACTGACTGTTTACATAACTTAAAAGGAAGTCTCTTCACTAATGTGACCTGCTGATTTGACTATTCCTAGAAAAAGAGAACTGACTTGGAAGGCAAGAAATCATACCCTCAGCTGAATTCTAGTTGTTGCTAGCCAAGGGCTGGAGAATTTCCCATTAGAGACAGCCTCAGCCCCAGCCAGCAACACCAGTCAGAGAATCATGGAATTAGATCTGAAAGGGTCTTCAGAGGCAATCCTACCACCATCACCATGAGCAACGAACAATCCTCACTTGTCATCAGTTCTAAAATCCTCTGTTCCATTTGCCAGCCTCAGAATCTAACCAGACCACAGCCTGTGAGCACAATACTGTTAAGCCAACTACTTTGGTCCCCAGGGGGCCATTTAGAAATTGGAGGCCCATTAAAATAGCCAAACGCTCTGGAATGGGGTAGATGGTTGGGCAGGTATAATTCCAAATTCTCCTAGTGCCTTCTGCCCCTTCTATTCATGACTCTTATCCGCTTTCTCCCCTAATAGAACTATAAGTTCTATGAGGGCAGGGATCATTGGGACCCTGTAGGCTTTGAGATCTCCACTGTAAGAAGCAGAAAGAGCACCAGACTTGGATTAAAGCCAATTCGAATCCCAGATCTTTTACTAACAACCTGTGTAGCCTGGGACAAGTTAATCTTCCCTGTCTGGGTCTCAGTTTCTACATCTATAAAATGGAGTTGGCCTAGATGATCTCTAAAATGACTCCCAATTCTAAATATGCTTACCCTCTTCCTCTTCACAAAATACATATCTAAAGGTCATGGAGAGTAGATTTTTCTGGTGCTAAAAATATGTGCAATTATAAAAAGAAAGATTTTAAAATAGCATTCATTTCCACCCCTGCCCTGCCTCCACTGTCCCACCCAGTACACTACATCCTGAGAAACTACCTACCTTACCTACCCTACCACTGGCTTTGAGAATAGGCATTTGGTAAATCAGAGAATATAGTAGATTATAAGTCTGGAGGACTTAGTCCAACCCTCCTATTTTACAGATAAGAAAGCAGAAGCCACGAGAATGGAAATAACTTATCCAAGGTCACTCAGAGAGTTACTTTGACAGTGCTAGGATTAGCCTTCAGGCTAATCTCTCTAACATTCTTTCACTGGACACTGGGGGACTGAACTAAACCCTAACTGTACAGGAGATGTGGGAAACAGGCAAAGACATATTAAGTATAATACTGACCCTCACATAAGACCTGGACCAGAATCTCAGGACCAGAGAAGGAATAAAATGATACTGGTGAAGGCACAGTCTCAACGTTGTGGAACATTTCCAGGATGTCTAAGGACAGTGTGATGTGATGACAATGTATTGGACTGGGACTCATAAATTAACTATAAAATTCCTAGGCCTGGCATTTAAGGACTCCTTAAACTCTCTTGAACCTACCTTTCTAGCTTTATTTCCCACTACTCCCATTCAAGCCTTTTAACAAAACGAGATTATTAGCCCTTGCCCAATCACCTTTCATTTGCCATCAGCTGTTCTGCTCCAGACAACACACCTTCCCCAGGCTAATCTCATCATCACAGACTGACAGCTTTGATGCCGAACACCCTCTCAGCTGGCTCTCTCCTTGGACTGGAGGGCTGAGCAATAAACTCTCAAAGTCTTCCTTTAGAGAGGCTCAGAACCTTAAGGCTAACTCTTTTCCATCAACTGTTCTGCTAGCTTTAGACTCCTTGAACACCCTCATTCACTGAGCACCACCCATCCCACCCACCTTTACAAGCCTCCTTCCATGTACTGTCTCACCCAAATAGACGGTAAACTCTTTGAAAGCAGGGACTATTTTTTTTTTAATTTGTATCTCCAGACTGGCACATATTAGGTGCTAAATGTCTATTGATCTATTGACTCCTCCCATCTTCTCCTGCCTCCAGATATTCTCATGGGTTATTCCTCTAAGGCTAGAACATATGCTCCCCCTCTTGTTGCCTTTTGAAACCCTTCTCTTCCTTTCAGGTTTCCCTCCCTGAGTCCTCCCACACAGCCAAGTTGTTTTTTAGTTATGTCTGACTCTTCATGACCCCATATGGGGTTTTCTTAGCAAAGATACTGGAGTAGTTTGCCATTGCCTTCTCCAGCTCATTTTACAAACAAGGAAACTGAGGTAAGCAGGGTTATGTGACTTGCCCAGGGTCACACAGTTAATAAATGTGTGTTTGAGGCCAGATTTGAACTCAGGAAGATGGGCTGATTTCAAGCCGAGCACACTATCCACTGAGCCACCTAGCTGAAAGACATCTATACCTCCTTAACTTTCCTCCAGCGCTTTGGCTCTCTTCTTATCCTGAATCATCTACGTGTTTATCTTCCATCTCTCACCAGGTAGAGTCCCCAGGGAGGAACTGCCATTTTTAAATCTCTGTTTCCCCAGGACACAGCACAAGTCTCTTGTAAATGGTAAATACTTAAAAAAATTTGTTGATAGTAGATAATTTGATGCAATGAAAAGAGCTCTAATACAGAAACAAGGAGGTTTAGCCAAATTTTTGTGTAATCTCAGGCAAGTTCCTTTCTCTTTTGGGGTTCTGCCTCTTCCTCTGGACAATACAATGAGGGAGAATTAGATTAGATCATCTCTCCTCTCCCCTCTAGCTCTTCAGAGGCCCAGATTCTCAGATTCCATTGATAAACCCTGAGGCAGTGGGGTACACTGGAAAAACCATTTGCCTCTGCAGTCTGAGGCCATAAGTTCAAATCCTGCCTCTGATAATTACCTGGATGACCTTGGCCTTCTTCTCCCTGTGTCCTAATAATGACATCAGACTAAATGGCCCAAGATCCCTTTTGCTCTCAGGATCTGCTCCTGCCCCAAGACAAAATTATTGGGTTGTTGTTGGGGGTTTTTTTGTTGTTGTTTTTAAAAAAACAGACTGGATAGAGAGGTTTATTTTCTTCGGCCATGACTAAATAAGAACCAAGCAAACAGAGCCTAAGGGCTGGAAAGAGAGCTTGTGACATTCCTCATGTCCAGATGACTGCCACAGCTTCCTCATTCCCTGCCCTCAAACGGTTTTTGAAGCTGATACTGACTGAAAGGTGTCTGGTGAGACTGAAGTTAGCATGGCCTCCACATCACAGCTGGAAAAATTAGGCTGTTCCGGGGTCCCCAGCCACAGGCCCTCAGGGAGAAAATTAGCACTAGCAGTGTAGGGGCCGAAGGATAGTTCTGTGACCACAGGAGGACCCTGTGAGTTTCAGTGCTGAGCCCATGGACTTCTCTGCTAAATGCACTCTGTTAAACCAAGCAGGTTGCAAGCCCTCCCTCCTCAGACATTCTTGAAGCTCAGGTACTTAAAAAAAACTTGCAAGGTCCAATGTGCTGGGTGGAAGTGGGACTCTAAACTGTAACACTCCCAGCTGGGTGACAAAGGACTTTGTGGAATGAGAGTCCCCTTCAGACAAAGAACAGAGACCCCGATTTTTTCTTATTATGGTTATAGCTAATCTATAATGCCTAGTCCCTGCTCTAGTCCCTGCCCTCCAAAACCCTGCAGGAAGAGGGGGAGAGAGGGGTAAGGTGGGGTAAGGGGGAGATTCAATGCATAAATAGATGAGTTTAAGGAGGAAGAAAAGAGCACCAACAAGTGAGGGGATTACCAGGAAGGAGTACATTAGTTAAGCCTTGAAGGAAACTTCCGGTTTTAGGAAAGAGAGATGAGGAAGTCCATTCCTGACATGGAACTGGTCAGCCTGGAAGGCATGGAAGCAAGAGATGTAAACAGGCTCCCATGAAGAATGCATAACGTTCTCTTGGATCTGGATTATGACAGGCTTTAAATGCCAGACGGGTGAATCTGTACTTTTTCCTCAAGGCACTAGGGAGCCAGTAAGCATTTGGAGAAGAAAAAATATTGTCTTGGTCCAACTAACCCTTTAAAAGTCACATGAAGGTGAAAAAATAATGCCTAGAAAATTTAAAAATAAAATAAAATTCGATTTGATGATAAAACTGCTTCCTCAACAGAACTGTTTGAACAGAGGAGGCTTAGTGATTTGAAAAATGTTGGGCTAGCAAGGGACTGACCTTAATTATTCTCGCCCCTAATCCCCACACCTGGACTGGATTTACTCATGCAGCAAAAGTAAGCTCCAATCTACCCTGTCCTCAGGAGGCCCCCATCCCACCCAAGTTCCTGAGCCCTCGAGCCCAGCCCCAAGGTGGGCTCGCCCCACTACCTCCCATCCTTCAATGTGCGACTGCAGCTGTTCCAGGGCCTCCAACTTCTCCATCTGCCTCTTGGTCTCATTGATATTGGTGCAGACAGTCTTCATGGCCTGCAAGGCGCTCTGAACAGCAGGATGGTCAGGGTGCTTTCCTGGAGTCCTCTTTGCCAGTTCCTGAGGCAGAGAAAAAGATTAACCAAATGATCGACAAAGCTTCCTCAAGTTACCCATCGTGAGTTCAACCCTCTTCTAGTGTCTATGGCAGAAGGAGAGGAAAAGGTCCAGTCCTCACAGAATCTCCAGTCCATCTGAGCAGATGATGAAAAACTACTTGCATGGTAGAACTAGAAAGGGACCCTATGGCAGTGCAAGTGAGAGCTGGAAGGGCACTCCATGGTGCAACTGAGGTCTGTGGGCTATGCTAGAAAGGTCCCTTACAGCTTTAAATTCTAGGGTCCTAGAAGCAGCCATGGGATGATTGCACAGAGGATAGACCAGAGAAGCACACTGTGCTGTGCTTATAAATGTTTGATAACTCCCATGGTGAGAAGTGGCTCAGCACATCCCTGAACAGCGGGTGCACTCCACACGAGCTGTTCACAAAGGTAACACCATCTAGGTCAGGGGTAGGGAACCTGCAGCCTCGAGGCCACATGTGGCCCTCTAGGTCCTCAAGTGTGGCCCTCTGACTGAATCCAAACTCCACAGAACAAATCCCCACCCCTGGTCTAGGTGAAAGAGCAAAGCGCTACCCCAGAGACAGGTAGGTGACCCAAAAGAGAGAACACTGTGCCTGATGACAGGAAGACCTGAGTTCAAAACTGGCCTCAGATACTTCTCAGCTATACAAAGCTGAACACATCATCAAACCTCTGCCTCTGTTTCCCCAACTGTAAAATGGAGTTAATAATATCCCCTTCCTCCCAGGGGAGTTGTGAGGATTAAATGAGATAATAACATTTGTAAAGCCCTTAGCACAGAGTAGACACTACACGACACTACACACACACACACACGCACGCATACACACGCACACACGCTAGCTGCTAATGTTGTTGTTATTACTGCTACTGACGATGATGATGATGATATCAGCCCAGGCTGTCAGATAAGAAATGAGTGAGTTTCAACCTAAAAGAGAGGTGCCTGGACAAGGATAGAAGCCATTTCACTCCAATAATATTATCTGTCATTAAGCCCAACTAACAATTATGAGACCTTGGAGATGTTTAGCTAAATAACCCTGCAAATCGGAGAGCTGAGGATGTCACCTGCCTTGGGAACACCTGCAAAAACGTGAGGTTCCAAAAACCAAGACTGCTACCTTCATTTTTCTCTTTCCCTTTTTTTTCCCCAAAGAAATCAACCAATAAGCATCTGCCATCATTCAGGAAACATCCAAGAAAAGGTAAATTACTCACTGTCTAACATAGGTACATATTATCTTTATCAGTCTCTTTGCATTAGACAATTTAGATTCCATCAGAGCTGAGGTTTCTTTAGACTGGGAATTCTTAACCTAGAATAGTCCATGAATTTATTTCTTAAATATTTTTATATTAAATTTTTTATAATCTTATGTATTTTATTTGATGCATTTAAAAACATTATCTTGAAATGGGATCCAGAGCTTTACCAAACTGTCAAAGGGGCCTATGACACAGAAAAGGTTAAGATATTTAGACACTTCAGTTGATTCATCACAGTGATCTACTGGTCTTATGATTTCCTCCTTAAAAACAACTCCAAAATGTTTTGCTTTGGAAGACTCAGAAAATCCCTTTAATTCTGCCCAGCCTGAAGCTTTATGACCACATCTGAAGGCCACATTTTACTTCAATTTTGCTTTGAATATTTCCAATGGTCTTCAGCCAGAAGCTATGAAACCATAACAAGCCCTGATGAAACCCATTTACTGAGTATAGAGTGTGTCCCTAGACTTGCGCTGGAGAAAACTGAGTCTCTGGAAGGACCCTTCGGAAACGCCCATGAAAGAGCCAAAGGACAGCACAAGACTATGGAGAATCAACTGCTTAACTGTAACATCAGATCATAAGAATAAGAGAAGTTCATCAAAGGAAGAAGTCAAGATGGGCTGGAGTAGTGAGATGGTTTCCAGGCAACAGTAAGGCTGATGGCAGCAAGTGAGTATGTTCCTACTTGGAATAAGGGGCCCAATACAGTCAGTCAATCTTGACTTTCAATAAATGAACAATATAGAATGCAGTTTTTACTTAAGGTAACAAATAACATCATCTCATATTAATATGGTATTTGATAGTCCATAAAGTGATTTATATATATCATCTCATTTGATCCTCAGAACACCCCCAGGAGGACTGCTTGGGGGGGGGGATGGGGAGCTTACAGAAGATCTGGGTTCAAGTCCACCTCTGATATTTACTATCTGTGTAAGCTTAGGCAAGTCACTCAGTTGCTCTGAGGTTCAGTTTCCTTATCTGTAACAGGAGGGGGTTCACAATAAACATGGTAAGGGCGAACAATTTTGAAAGACTTCAGACATCTGGCCAGACAGGTAACCAATCAGGTTCTCCTTGAAAAGATAAGCAAAGTGAAGGAATTGGTGGAGTTTTATCATGTTTTCAAAGGCAACAAGAATAATTTCATGGGGGACGTGGTCATCTCATACTGCAGTGCTAATTAAGAGCATTTTGAAAAATACTACCATGCAAGACATCTGCTGGCAAAGACGAACAGGTAGAGAATTTTTATTTGATACAACCTTCCAAATTAAATTAACATATGCTTTGATTAAATTAAAACAACTCTAATCTGACCAACAAAATTAAGCTTTCAAGGCAGAAAAAATGGAAATGGATAAAAGAACAGACATCACCACAGATTACAATCATTTCCTAAGGAAGTCAACCCAATGCAAATCACTCACCAAAATAAAGGAGACCCAAAACAGTCTAGATACCACATCAGCCAGCAAACACTTAATTCCTTGTCAAAAAGAGAAATAAGACAGACAAGGGCAACAGTGCTTTAGAATATAAACTCATTTGTCAATGCTTACAGAAGAGGTTGGTAGAAGATTATGAGCAATACTGACTCAAAAAAGCAAGAAGTGAGGAGAAGAGATTAAGTAGGAGAAAAGAATTTTAAAGAAAACTTGATAAGAGGGCCAAATAAGTCAAATCATCCCAAGAACAGAAAAGGGTGAAACTAAGCAAAAATAGATCAAAAAATGAAAAAAAAAAAAAGATCTTTAAATATTTTACAGCAAATTGTTTTTCCACTATTAACAGTAAAGCTATCACATTTAAACTCTAATATCACGACCCCGATGTGCTCATCCAAGGCAGGAGAGCCAATGCAAATGCACACAGATAAGAGATGGAATGATGTCTTCAAAGAACTGCAAATAGACCAGTGTAGCGGGATAACAGTGTAAAAAGAAGTAAAATATAAGAAGACTAGAAATTTTAGTATAAAAGGTCTAGGTTATAAAAAACTTTAAAGGCTCTACAGAGAGGCTTTTATATTTGATCCTGGAGGTAACAGGGAGCCATCAGAGTTCACTGAGCAGGAGAGGTGACACAGTCAGACCTGCTCGTTAGAAAATTCACCTTAGCAGCAGAGTGGAGAATGGGTTGGGTGGGGGATAGATTTGAGGCAGGAAGACCAGTGAGAAGACTATTTCAATAATCTAGGCAAGAGGTTAGAAGGGCCTGACTAGGGTTGTGGCTGTGTGAATAGAGAGAAGGGGACATATAATAAGATAGTATAAAGGGACAAGAGAAGAAGACCTAGGACATGGGAAGAACGAGGAAAACAATTTATATTGTAAAAACTTTAAAAAGCAAAACCTAATCAACATAATAATCAAACATTATTCCAAAGGACTGATGATGAAGAATGCTACCCATCTCCTGACCAAGCTGATGTAAGTATGTAGAATGATTACACACACACACACACACACACACAACACACACACACACACGGAATATGACTCTATGGATATTTGTTTTGCTTTATGCTACCTATGTTAGAAAGGCTTTTCTTTTCCTTTTTTAGTTGAGGGAGGAGATAGGAGGAAAATAAATGCTTATTAATTGAAAAAATACAATTTAACTTTAAAAAATATATATGTAAGCTAAAGCCCTCTTTTGAAGGACACTCACAGTTAGTGGGTATGACATGTTTGAAGAACCAGGAAAGGAGTCTGAGAAGAAGAGGTACAATTAGGAAAAACAAGAGAACAATATCCCAAAACTGGAGAGGAAAGAGTAAGGGGGGTAAGGAGAGGTGTAAGGTGTCAAATGCTGCGATCTAGTTAAGAAGACTCAAGATGGAGGACAGGGAAATGAAACTGAACGTGGTCTCCAGAGATTTTGCTCTTGACAGGCTGGAAACACAAACAACAGCTCAAGCATGGGAAGTGAGATTAGTCTCTTAAGTGATTTTAAAATTTTTTTAAATTGAAAAACTACATCCAGGAACAAAATAATAGCAATTGATACAAGTGCACCCTACCTGGTGCACAGAACAAATAACAGGAAGGGGCCTTAGCATATAGAACGTTTGAGCTCCGAGGGACCTGGGGAGAGCATCTCCTATAAATACTCATGTTGGAGATGAGGAAACTGAAACCCAGAAAGAGGAAGTGACTTACCCAACTTCACCCAGGCAGAAAGTAGCAGAGCAAGAATTCAATATCGCATCCTTTGATTCTGACACTAATACCACTAAACCACACTACCTCCCTCCTCTCCTCAGTCCATCAGTCCATAAGCATTAGTGAGCACCTACTATTTGCCTGGCACAGAAGATGAGACTCTCCAGATGAAACCAGGGGATAACATGAGGTAAATAATTCATATTTCCACACTGTTTTCATTTTGACAAAGTGCTTCCCTTACAACAATGCTATGAAGGAAATTGGTTGAACATTCTTACATCTAGCTTCCCGATGAGGAAACTGAAGCTCAGACAGTCCAAGTGATTTGTCTGGGGTCACCTAGGTAGTAAACATGAAAGCCAGAACTAGAACCCAGGTCTCTTGATTCCAAGGTGTTCTTTTCCCTGTACCAAACTGCCACTAAGACCAGAATGGCATTGGGGGATCTCCAAAGTCTGATTCCAACTTACATATCCAGCCTCATTTCCCACTCTATATAATACAGTGATAGGCTGAGCAGTGGACTATAAGTCATGAGTTCTAGTCTTGCCACCAACCTTGGGTAAAACTATATCCCTCTTCTACGACCCTTCTACAATAATGGGCCCTAGTAGTAATACACCATGGGTCCACCCTAAAAACGGAATAGCATAAATGGACATGATGGGCTATTGCCTTGGGAGCCAAGTGGGAAGAGATTCAAAACTCTACTGTGCATCACACATTGAAGCATAAATAATAATTCACAGGAGGAAGCCACATTTTACTGAGAAGAAATCGGAGACTCAAGAATACTTGGGAACGTCCACAGTCTGATCCCAACACGACTCTCTAGCTTCAGTAAACTAATGGATGACAAACTCAGCCCCAGGATCATCTAGCCAATAACAAACTTCCTCAGAGGCCCACTTGGAATTCTGTCCCAGGTTCTCCCCTTATACAACTTATAGTCTAAACTGTGGAGACAGAATTCACAAAGAGAACAGTCAAGAATCAAGCTGTATTTCTGACTCTCCAGAGCTGCTGAGTTCAGCAAAGGTCTTACTAGGATGGATCAGGGTAGCTTTCTTGGAAGGAGAGGCAGATCCTGATCTGGGTGAAACACTGAGCAGCAGAAAGGTACTGGATTTGGAGTTTGGAGGACCTAGATTCCAATTCTTGTTCTCAGTCACAAAATGTGTAACCTCAAACACATCATCACCCCTCCATGGGCTGTCCTGGAGTCTAACGAATTTCTCTGCTCACGGTTTCTTCAAGGGATGAACCACATGAAGCTGCTGCACGCGGACCACCTTAACGACTATACACAGATCATGTACCAAGAGGCCAGTAGGTGGAGAAAGAGAGCAAGAATTTCCAAACCCAAGTTAAAACACTTGCCTGAGGATGGGGAAAGGAGGTAATCATAATTTAGACCTGGAAGGTGCCTTAGAAATCATTGAATCCAACTCCTCTCTTTTAGAGATGAGGAAACTGAAGCCTAACATTGTTAAGTGACTTGCTTGGTGGATAAGGAAGTAACAAAGTCAGAATTAAAATCCAAGGCTAGACTCTGAACCCACTACCCCTTTCTATGATATCAAACTTTGAGGAAGAAGACAGATTTCTATAATGCTTTTCAGTTATAAAATGCTTTCCTCACAAGACTTCTGTGAGGTGGGTAGCATATGTAACAACCATTTTACAGATAAGGAAACTGAGGTTCACAGAAGTAAGGTGGCCTGCCCAAAGAAACACAATAGAAAGAAGACAAGGACCTGATTCCAGGTTTTCTGACTTCCAAGTCCACTGTCCTTTTAACTCCACTGAAGCTGACCCAAATAGAAGCTTCTTGGGAAAACTATCCAGAATCCTTTCAAGAGGAGAATCTGTTCCCACTGTGGTTCTCTTCATGCCAGACCAAAGCCTCTCCTTCCCCCAATACCAAAGACAACAACTTGACCCTGTCCCATCCTCACTCTTGCAAGAAATCAAATCCACTGATTCTCTTTCATCTCCAACAGGACTGAGAAGCTGATAGGCATCAGTTCTAGAAAGGTTGGGTGATTTGTTCAAAGACACACAATAAGTCTAAGCTGGAAATAGAACCAAAATGCCCCCAGACAGTCAAGTCCCCTCAAGTCCACCCATTTCCTGCTTCAGAATGCAATTTGAAAAGCAAATACATAGAACTAACAAAATCCCACCACCCACATCCTGGCTAGGCTCCTGATAGAGCCAGACAAAAGATTTCTGAATGGAAGTAGTGTCCCTAATTTTAGAAAATAAACAGAAGGAAGTGGCCAACTGTTCTTCAGCTCCAACTAGGGCAGAAAGAATGGAGAACTGGGCTCCAACAGCAGCAGGAAGGCTGTAAGTCAGCTATATTAAAGAACTAATAGTGGCATTCATTAAACACAAGAATGTATTCCCAATGGAATCATAGAATATAGAATCTTAGAGCTGGGAAGAACCACAGAGATTATCTGGTCTCAGGCCATTTTACAGAGGAGAAAACTGAGGCTCAAGAAAGGAAGAGTTGGAAGAGGTGGCATCAGAAACTAGATCTCTTGATACCAAAATCTAATGCTGTTTCAAACAGCCTCACTAGTTTCTGTGGTTTCAGAGAGCAGCTAAATATTAGGGTTTCTAAGAAGAGAGGATGTACCCTCACTGCAGAGGATGTTACCCCAATTCATCTGGGCCTGTGGGCAAGATGGCTTATCTGTCCTCCAACAATATTTACAAAGAAAGTGCCCAGACCTGAACTTGGTCTTAGACATAATTCTCCAAAGATACGTTCCCTGACCAAGAGGCCTAGGTTCGTAAGAAATTAAGATCAGGCTAGGCATCCCCAAGACCTTATTTCATAAGCAAAACAAAATAAACTAAGAGGGTCTTGCTAATTAATTTTTCCCTCTCCACAACACTGCCCAGAGGAAGATGAGGAAAGGAGAAAAGGGGAAGGGACAGGGGAGAAAAAAGGTAAAGGACAGGAATAAAAAGAAGAAGAGGAGAGGTTAGAGAAGGAAGAAAAGAGATGAAAAAGGAAAGAAAGACAATGAGGCAAGCACTTAGCATTTCAGTGAGACCCAGACCTACTCCCTACTAACTTTTTCCTGAGGGATGTAGAACAGACAAGGCTCAAGCCTCAAGGCTCTACTCCGCCGCCCAACCAGCTTGGGAAGTGTATTCCACCTTAATAGTAGCTATCCCAATGAGGACAGGGGCCCTATCCCATGGATCTCCCCATTCATCTCTGTTCCCCAAGGGCACAACAGTATGTCTACTGCTCTATTCTCTCAATTTGGTTGAGAGAACCTGCTACCATCATCATTACTATAGTGTATAAGGAATTTTTTAAATTGTAAACATTCGCACTTGATACTCCTAACAATCCCCTGGGGCAAGTAATTAAAGTATTATTAACCGCAGAAGAAACTCTCAGAGAGGTTATTACTTCTCAACGGTCAGGATTTGAACCGAGGTCTCTCTGAACACCAAGCCCAGGCCACTCTGCACTATACCACTCTTTCTGACCAATACTTCTCATTGCTTTCCCTAACCCTCAGGTCTGTGAGTCTGTCCTGATTGTCTAAATCAGTGAGAATATGTTGATGAAGAAAAGATAAGACATATCTAACTCGTTCTCCTCTTCCACCCAAAAAAAGCCCACGAACCATCCATTCCTGGGAGGAATGAGACAATGCCGCATTTGAAATCTGCCAAAAAGCAAACTGTCTAGGAATAGATCCATGGTATGGTTCACAAGCAGATCGTATGCAAATGATTTAATGGCTCTCTTGTGTATTTCCTTTCTTCTGGATACAATAGGCAAAAATCCTAAGATTAGTCATTACCATGAGCCAAGGAGAAATAAGATCATAGGTTTAAAGCCTGAGCAAATGTCAGTTTCTCATCTCCAAGTTTAATTCCTAATTTGGCACTCACAGTACCACAGAATTTAGAGATAGAAGGAAGAATCAGCTAGTGAGATCGCCTAGTCAAGCAGTTCTCAAACTTTCTGTTCTCGAGACCCCTTAACATTCCTTTTTTTTAATAATTAATTCATTTTTTGTTTTCAACATTCACTTCCATAAGATTTTGAGTTTTAAATTTTCTTCCCCTCCCACTTCCTCCCCCCACCCAATGTGATATAGGCTCTACATACACATTCATGTTAAGCATTTTTCCCATTAGTCATGATGTAAAGAACAATTACAATTAATGGGAGGAACCACGAGAATGAAGCAAATAAATACATTTACCATATCAGAAATTAAAATGTCAGGGGCAGCTAGGTGGCACAGTGAACAGAGCACCAGCCCTGGAGTCAGAAAGACCTAAGTTCAAATCCAGCCTCAGACCAAACACTTGACACTTATTAGCTGTGTGACCCTGGGCAAAACACTCAACCCCAAATGCCTCACTGAAAAAAATAAAATAAAAAATAAAAATAAAAATAAATCTTAGTATTATTATGAAAAGAGTTTTGACCTCACAGATCCCCCCCCCTTAAATGGTCTCAGGGATCCCCAGGTGTACCCAGATCATAGCAGAAGAACTCTTATGTCTGCATTCTAAGGCCTCCTTATAGCTCTAATATTGTATTTTATTCTTTTTTAGAGGCAGGTAGTGGTGCAGTAGACAGAGCTCTGGGCCTAGAGTCGGGAAGTACTGAGTTGAAATGCAGTTTCTGACATTTGTTACTGTACGACCCTGAAAATCACTTAACTTCCCTTTAACCTCACCTGTAAAATGGGGATTATAATACCACCTACCTTACAGGGTTGTTATGAGGATCAAATGAAATAATATTTGTAAAAGCACTTAGCACACTTCCAGGCACATAGGAGGAGCTTAATAATGTTTATTCCCTTCCCTGCCCACTATGCCCTTATATGTGTTAAGGTCCTAACCAAATATAAAATTCTATATTCCATGGTCACATAGCACTAACATTCTGTGATTCTATATATACCCTCCAAAACTCCTTCCTCCAGCCAGTGCCTTGTATAGAGGATGTTGTCAATATATTTTTGATTGATCGATTAAAAACGCTTAATCATCAAACTCAGAATCTCCCTCACACTTCCCACTTCTGCATGGCTGACAGGATGAGCTGCTTCATACTCTTGCCATAAACCTATTACCTGCTCACCACCAAGAAACAGGAGGTGTGACCCAACCAACATTATACAATGGCAGTGGGCAGGATGTTTAAAAAAAACAAAAACCTCTCAACCCATAGAGGCAAGATGGAGAGGCAGATACTGTGGTTTGACGGGGGGAGTAAGGGAAAAGGGGGAGAAGTGAGGGAGTGGCCAGGCCATCTTGGGGACAACAAAAATAAGGTTACAGAAGCTGAAGACTTCCTGTGAACCCTCCTAATGAACAAGAAGGAAGCCAAAGAATCTTAGAATGTCAAAGATGAAGGGCAGCACAGAACACAGAACGGAAGGCTGGGTTAGCATGCTGTGGCTAGAACGGACACAAGCTGCCTGCAAGCTGCAGCCTCCTGTTCAGCTTAGCAGCTCTGTCTGAACACCCAGGCCCCGCATGCAGAAGTTCCTGGAGAACCCATGAAACCCACGAGGACAGACATGCACACATACACACACTCTCTGTCTCTCTCTCTCTCCAGCTCTATACTATACACTACAAAGCACTAAACTGAAAAACCGAACAGCGGGAATTCAGAGGGCTTCTGCTCCAATTCTCATGGTTCACAGTAAAGTGACCCAAGGTCCTAAACCATTGGAATGAAAACACTTAATATCCTTCACAAGACAGGAAACGTAGCAGCCAAGGGCAATACTTAACTCTGGTAGGAATAAGTTCACTTACAAAACTGGGGAGAAAAATTTTAGAAGACTATGTATTGGTGGCATCAAGGAACAATCAAGTTATTGAGCCTGCAGAGAATTCACAGACAGATGTAGCTAAGCCAGATAATCCTGAGATGAAACTGGGAGAACAAACAAGTGTGAAATGGAACCGATCTGCTGGTTTCTTTACAGTCATCTGTTCTCATCAGTGAGATCAATGGACATTTAGAATGAACCGACATCATTCCCAATGTACTAAATGAGGATATGACAATGGCAACTAACAAAAGAAAGTCAAGAATGGCTAGCCCTAATTACATACAAAAGAAATCTGTGCTGGAAGCAGCACAATTTCAAAAGTTATCAGGGGTCAATTTTTCAAAAAGAAGATTCCAAAAGAAAAGAAAGACTATATAAACACATAAGAGGTTTCAGATGCCTTCAACTCTAAACCACATCTGAACAAGAATCCCTTCATCACAAACCCAACAAGTGATCATTCAGCTTTTGTTTCAAGACCTACACTAAAGGGGATCATACTTCCCATCTAATCTAACTCATTTCACTTTTTGGATAGCTCTAATTTTAAAGAAGTTTGTTTCTTGTTTTTATATTAAACATCAAGCTTACATTGGCCTCCACATCTACCTACCACTTCAAGATCCAAGATATACCTTTTGGATCCAAGCAAAACAAGCTTAATCTCTATTCCCCATGGCAGTCCTTCAAATACGTGAAGTCAACGCTCACATCACCCACTAACTTCTCCAAGCCAAATCTCTCCAATCCTTTTGAGAGGTCCTTTTATGGAACTATTTTAACTGTTCAACTGACCCTCTGTACCCTTTCCAGCTCATAAATGGCCTTCCTAAAATGTGGCACCCAGAACTGAGTACACTATCCTAGATAACCAGGAAGAGTGCAATTTTTAATTGTACTATCATCTCCTGGTCAGTCAGTCAGTTGTTCAATCAACAGGCACTTAGCGAGCACTCACCATTGCCAGGCCCCATGCTTAGTGAGAATACCACCACCCTTCTCTCTTCATGTGCAGCCTGTCATCACATTAGCTTTTCTGACTACTATATCACATCTGATTCAGACTTTCAAGATTCTAGATCTTTTTTCAGATGAAACACTATCTGGCCAAGACACATAGACTTCGTACTTTTGTACAAATAGCTATATTAGCAAATTTAAGGCAAATGAAAAGATATTATTAACTATATATATGCCTGCTTTCTCATCATTATAAATTCTTAAGAAAACGCTCTCTGAAGTCACTGATATCTTTGAAGGAAAACACAAGAATGAAATAGATGGGTTTTCACATTCAATTTCCTAAACCAGGCCACGTCTTCATAATTACACAGTTGACTAAGAGGTATAGAAATTATAAGATCCTACTGTATCTGTGATTGGTTGATTTAAAAATAATTGACTCAGCAGAAGAAAACACAGATATAAATGCTTCCTTCAAATAAAGTATTTCCCACACAAAAAGGTAACTTGAATCAATAACCAATATCACTTTAAGTCAATGTCACAGAACACATCCTACACATAATTAAATTTCAAATATAAGAAGGATTCTTCATGGATGGTGAGATTGTCCATATGCTCTTGTCTACCTAGGACATTAAGCTGAATTCACTGAGAATTGATAACAATTTATAAATGCCTATGTGCCTTCTATGTACTCAACACTGTACCAAAACACTATAATCTTTTAATGAAACTCTAGATCATTCAAAAAAATCAGTGCAGAAATCACATTGAAGAAATAAAGTGAGAGAAAAATGCAGATAATTAGATTATATAATTCAGTCAAATGGAAAGCCAAATCCATCAGCATGCATATTTTGGACAGGGGTTGCTGATGACCAATGAGATGAATACGGAGTTCAGAAAGATGATGAGACCAGGAAAGATTTGATCATATTTGGGAAATTGCACAGTGTGTCCAATGATCTCAAATTGTTCCCCAGAGCAAAACCCCATTTCTTTAACTCCAATATTCCAACAGTGTACTATTTGGCTTCAAATCATAAAATGCCACGGCCTCAGAAGAATGTAAACTTCAGGTGATCCAAGAGCAATAGAAAGACTTATGGAGGGAATAAGCAAGCAAAGGCCTATTTTGCTCCTATTACACTAGCAGTGTAAGCGTAAGAAGTAAGTGTAAGTGTAAAAAGTAGTGAAAAACACAACATCAGCAAAATTATAATGGGTAAAGCAGATACTCAGTCAAGTACAGAGAGTAAAGAAACAAGTCAACAAGCATTTATTAAGCACCTACTATTTGCCAGGCTTCATGGTAGGGAGTAGGGATACAAAGAAAGGTAAAAAACTTTCACAGTCTAATGAGTCAACAACCCAAGTGGCACACAGGTATAGACAATAAAAGAGTTAGGCCTTTGGCTCATTTGACATTCTTGGCGAAAGATCTGAAGAAAGAAATGGACAAGAATCACACAAGGAAGGAAGGAAGAAAAGAAACAAGCATTGACTAACCATCTAATACTTGCTAAGAACTTCACAAATCTTTGACCCTGACAAAAACCCTGTGAGGCAGGTGCAATTATTATCCTCATTTTACAGGTGAGGAAACTAAGGTTTGCCCAGGGTGACAAGCTAGTAATCTAGCTGACTCTATGCGGTTCTGTTCTATGTTCTAAAGTCCCATTGAGATAACAATAATAGCCAGCGTTTATATCACTTTGGGGTTTGCAAAGTACTTTACATTTTATCTTTATGGCATCCCTAAGAGGTAGGTGCTATTATTAATTCTCATTTCACAGATGTGGAAACTGAGGCACAAAGAGTTGAAATGACTTGTCTACGGTCACAAAGTTATTAAGTATCTGAGGATGGATTTAAATTCATTTCTTTCTGACTCCAGGTCTAGCTGCCTCTTCAGCTTAGAGATGCCATTTACTCTCACATTCTGTGGCTGAAAGTCCCTTTCCAGCTCTCACATGCTATGTTATTTATTCTAGAGAGCCTTCCATTCCAGACATTCTAAATTCTAAGTTTCCATTCAGCTCTAAAACTGTGTGTTCCAAGGTCTCTTCCAGCTCTACTATTCTGTGTTCCTTGTTTTAAGGTCCCCTTCAGCCCTGACATTCGAGGCACTAAAGCTCCTTCCTGCTCTAACAGTCAATTCAATGACCTGCCTAGGTTGGTGCTGATGTGATCTTCCTATCATGGGAACAGACAAATAAACACCTAATTTGATTTGAAGAGTAGATGGCGCCTTTAGCAGAGTGAGAAAATACTAATCCGCTATCATAGAAACCCTGGATTATCCAGCCAAAACAGACCACACAGTCTATTCTTGGGCAATATTAAAGTGAAGACTTTCTGGCTTTTCCCCAGAAGGCTGTCATTTCTCCATTTTTCACGTTGTCTGTTCCCTCTCAGCCACCCACTCTCCTCGACCCTGGCTGCCTGCATTAGACAAGAGGGGCCAAGAATGAAGAGGCTGTGGGGTAGGGCTGGATGTGATCGTCTCCCCTAACCCCTGCCTCTCGTGTTTTATGTAAGGAAACTGAGGCCCAAGTGTACAGATGAATAAACTGAGACTTAGAGAAGAGGAGTCAGACTAGCAATCCACTGCAAAGAAAGGGTGGGGGGGAGTGGCTGAGGGAACCAGAGAATGTCAGAGCTAGAAAAGCATTTCAAAATCATCTAACCCAACTTCCTCAATTTACAAAGGAGGAAACTGAGACCCAGAGTAGAAAACCGACTTCCCCAAGGTCACACAATAATATATAAATTACTGTGTTATTAGTGAATAAAGGGGTAGGTCTCCTGACCTCCAGCCACATCATGAATGTACTTTGGGCTGTGCTGATCCAAGCTGAAGAAATGGCCTTTGACCCATAATTGGAAAATGTTACCAAACAGCCCAAGAATTTTAAAAAGATGAAATCCCCCACAGCGCCAACAGTTCTCTCAGGCAACAACTCTGCATGTGAGAGCCAGAAGCAGGGGCGCCCTGAGCGGATCCATCCGGAGCAGAGAACACCACGTCTCCCCAAGGTTCTCCCTGGCGTCCAGGGCACGATGCCTGGCCCTCTATGGTCTTCAATAAACACAGCTGGAGGCTGAGAAATCAAGGAAGCGGCAACTGAGGGGAAGCCGGACACTATAAACATGGAGGAGGCTCTTTGTCAAGAATGCAAACCGACCCCAAGGCTTAATCGCTGCTTCCTGTGGGCTGTTTGCCCAACCCTCCTGCCAGGCAGTTCTCAGGCTCTCATAATCACTCAGAATATCAGAATGGCAGGGCTGAAAGGGCCCTCCGGCAACAGCTGGTCCAATTTCTACCTGAAGAGGAATCTCCTGTGCATCATCAATCATCAACAGTGATTTATGAAGCACCTACTACGTGCCAGAATGCTGCTAGGCTCTAGGGACATGCTGCTGTCAAGTAGCTTACATTCCACTGAGGGAAACAACAGGGACACGCAGAAGCAGGGCTGTGCTGGTAAATGTTTAACAACCAGCTCTAGGAAAAAGAAAAAACTGCTGAGGACACACATCCCAGTTTAATCTGCATTATTCACGTTTTCCCATCACTTTCTAAAGTCTCAACAATCAATGAAACAATAATAAATCAAGCTCTGATCTGCAGCATTTGCAGATCAATCATCTCTTGTTAGCCAGTACAAGCCAGTTCCAGAACACCCCTGCATACAAGTGTACACACAACATATCTAAGATGGGCTGGGCATAAGCAGCTAGGGAAATGAGGAAAGGCCTCATATGAGACAGCACTTGAGTAGCTTTGGAAGAAAAACTAAGGATTCCAAGAGGTAGAGGTGGGAAAGAAATTCATTCCAGAAATGCGGGAAGAGCCTAATGATCCTAGGTCAGCAAGACCTAATCCCCTTCCCCACGCACAGAGACGTCCGTGGACAATCAGACAAGGAGAAGACACTGAGTCTAAGGGACCTCAATGACCTAATCATTCCTCACGAGCCTATTCCCACTGCCATGTTTGCTCCCCCCACCGCCAGCCCCTATCCAGTTGGTGACATTGCTCCAGCCTATAAGGCATCCCCCATGGTGTTCCAGGACTTCAGTACCAGGGACTGGGAAGGTCTGTGAATTAGGACAAGGGAAGAACAAAGATTTATACACTACCTTGAGGAGCAGAGGGTACTTGCAAATCCTCTGAATTGGGGTCAGCAGGTAGCCCTCCAGGGGGATGTCTGTAGTCTTTCGGCCTCCCAAAAGCATACAGCTCTGCAACCAGATAAAAAGATAAACATCATGTCCTAGGTTCTCAAGTTCTTCCTACCAGTCTCTCTATATTCCTGTATTCCTCCATGATGCTCACTCTGTCCTAAGATTCTAATATCCCTTTCCAGCTCTTACAATCTGTGTTTAAGGCTCTTTCCCACTCTAACACTGTGTTCTAAGGTCCCTTCAAGAATCATAGACGTACAAATGGAAAGGATCTTTGAAGCTTTCTAGTCCCAATCCCCTCATTTTTTTATTTTTATTTTTTAAAGAATGCTTTTATTTTAGATTTTCTGAATTCATGTAAAAACAATTTTTAACATTCTTTAATACATTTTGATTTTCAATTTCTCTTCACCCTCCTTGAGAAGGCAAGCACCTTGATACAGATTATACCCATGCAACCATGCAAAACATATTTCCACATGAGCCATATTGAAAAACAGAACACAGACTGAAAACAAACAAGAAAAGTAAAGAAAATTTCAATAGTATGCTTTTATCTACATTCAGACTTCACCAGTTCTTTCTCTGGAGGGGGGGGTAGCATTTTTCATCACACACACTTTGCAATTATCTTGGATCATTGTGCTGCTAAGAATACCTAAGTCATTCGCAGTTAATCATCACACAATGTAGCTGTTACTGTATACAATGTTCTCCTGGTTCTGCTCACTTCACTTTGCATCAGTTCATATAAGCCTTCCCAGGTTTTTCTGAAGCCATCTCACTTGTCATTTCTTATAGCACAATAGTTCTCCATCACAATCACATAACACAACTTATCCTGCCATCCATTCCGCAGTTGATGTGCATCCCTTCAATTCTTCTATCCCAATCAATTTCCCATTCTTGGCCACCACAAAAAGAGCTGCTATAAATATTTTTGTACAAATAGGTCCTTTTTCTTTGATCTCTTTGGGATCCAGACCTAGTAGTGGTATTGCTGGGTCAAAGGGTAGGCACAATTTTATAGCCTTTTGGGTACAGTTCCAAATTGCTTCCCAAAATACCAACCCCCTCATTTTTATAGTACTAGGAAATCGAGACCCAAGAAGGTTAAGTGTAGCAAGCATCAAAACTGGGACTTCATCTACTCCGGAGACGACACTCTTTCTATAGCAACCAGGACACAGCTCTAACACTGCATATTCTAAGGTCCCTTCCAGCTCAACTACTGTGTGTTCTACAGTCTCTTCCAATTCTGACATTCTATTTTCTAAGAACCCATCCAGCACTGATATTTTATATTCTGCTATTAGGTCTCTACCAGATCTGATAACCTAAGTCTATTGTATTACGTTCTGGGTCTCACCAGCCATTCTACTGGCCTTGGCCTTGAACTTGAACTTGAACCAATTTGTAGCCAACATTCCAAATTACGTCACCCAATAAGGACCCTCTGGTCCCCTCAGATCCAGGGCACCCTGCCCTTGAGGTTAAGCAGCTGTAGAATGCTGGGGCAGACCCTGGCTGGACAGCAAGTGCTTTGTGCTCATGGGATAACACTTGTTCCAAATGGTTCCTATGATGCCAGCTCAAAGCAGGGTAGGGAGGGGGAAGGAAAATCAGGGAGGATGTTGTAGCAGCCACAGAGGAGCTAGGCATAGAGGAGACCTTCCTAGCTTAAAAAAAAATTCAGGGAATCTTGCCCCAAAAGCCAAATAGGATCACCCTGCCTTTTGAGTTGTAATTCCATTTTATGCCATTAAAGCTATAATAACTCTCTAAGATTGAGAATCAGAAGGAACTATAAACATCATATAGTCCATCCGCCTTATTTTTCAGGTGAAAAAACTTGAGGCTCAGATGTGATCACTCAAATAGTAAGTAGCAAAGCCAGGATTCTAATCCAGATCTTCTGACTTCAAATCCACGGTTCTTTCAGCACATCAAGTTACGGGCAGAGGTAGCAGGGAAGCCAGGAGGCCTGTGAAGGGAAGCCATCAACAGATGGCTTGGGCTTCAGTTCCCTCTTGACGATGCACAATCTCCCCCAGCTCCCCCCTTTGCCCCCTTCAGTCATCTGCCCCAAGCTGCCACTTGGCAAACGGCAGTGAGGGCTGGCATGGGAACCTCAAGGGGAGAGGCAAAGTAAAGAGAGCTGTGAAGCTAGCACTGTTCCCCTCCCACATGGACATGATCCCAATCAACATCCGGATTCCCAAGGGAAAGAAAAAGGGGGCCAATAGTGCCTCACAGAATCATGACCCTTGGCAGGAGGACACAAGAAAAACAGATTCCACGCTGTCCCACGGGGCCCCTATTTCAAAGGGCTACTTCACTAAAGGAGCTCTTTCAGGCTGAAGTCAAACCAAGCTCTACAATAAATGCTCCTTAAATCCTGAGTCATGCGGACCTCACTCTATTCTTGTCTAAAATGGGCTAGGTGTCCAACTCTTGGACTACTCTAGAGTGCTTGGCCTGAAGGAGTAAGTAATGTCCCCAAAATCAGCCAAGTCAATGCTCAGGAATGACAGGTCATGAGGAAGAATGTATAAAAGAAGGGAGAGAGTAAGACACTATTGCCCCTCCCAACTCCACTCTTGAAAAGGACCCAAAAATCTAGATTACTTTTTTAGGCCTCACTCTCCTTAGGGGGGACTTCTCTACAAAGATAGGGGATGGAAGGAGAAAAAAAGGAAGACATTCAGAGAAAAAAACAACAAATTTCAGAATTTGAAAGAACCTCAGATGCCCGAGCCCTATACGAGCAAGAAACCTGTCTACAATATCCTTATGTGATCAAACAATTTCTATTGTAATGCTTCCAGTAATAGGAAGCTCTCAAGGTTGGCCATTCCACTGTTAAACAGCTCTATTTATTCAGACAATCTCTGTAATATTAAATGAAATCTTCCACAAAATAGTCTGAGTTCTGCCTTCTGGGGCCAAGCAGAACACATTTAATTATTCTTTCATGTGAAAGCCCTCCAAATATCTGAAGGGAGCTATCACCAGTGCAATCAATCACTTGATTAATCAAAAGCATTTATGCAGAACTTCCTAGGTGCCAGGTACTGTATTAGGAACTAGGGATATAAAGACAAAAATGAAAGTACTTGCTCTCTGAGAGCTTATATTCTAGAGATTTATACACCCCTTCAACTTGCCCTTCTATGGCCTGGTACCTTGGAGACCTGCCCACTCTACCATATGGAGTCTATCCAATTCCATATTAGCTGTAGGATACAAGGCAAGATACAAGAACAAGACAAGCCCCATCCCACCCAGGGTCAAGGGGTCCCCATTAGTGTGACGGAGCAAAGCACAAGTTTACATACCAAGAGAAAGGCTCGGATGGCAGGTATCTTGTTCAGTTCCATCAGGAGTCTCAAAGCCTTCTCATGATTGCTGCAATATTCCTCATACACACAGAATTTGTCCTTCTGTAAGAAAACAGTACACTTCTGTAAGAAATGGGGAGGGTAACCTTTGGGGATGGCCTCTGAGTTAGAATGGATTACTTTGATTTGGGAAGATAAAAGGTTAATGGGATACAGACACAGAAAAGACTTTAAAGATCATCTAGTTCAAACTCTTCATTTTACAGAGGGGAAACTGAGGTCCAGACAGTAGCTGAACAGAGATGATATGCACCTATTCATTTTTCTTCTTTTTTGTCCCCCCATTTGAAGGGAAGAACATCAAATCCCCATCATGCAGTCATAAGAGCTTAACAATTAGCTGATAATGAGACTGGTATTGTAAAACTGACCTATGAGTATGCTAGAGGGCAAATTCAAAAATCATCTGGTAAGAAGAAAAGATATAGAATCCAGAGCTGGAAAGAGAAATTAGAAATCACCTATTCTAACCTCCTCATTTCATAGATCAGAAAGACTATCCAGAGGGAGGAAGAGCCTTTCACAAATAGCACGAAAGGCAACATGTGAAGCCAAGTTTTCTAATCTTTCTGGAGGCCTTAAGGAACCCAAAGACTTCGGGCCTAGATAAAGGCTTAAATAAGGATTGGCCAAACTAGGTCTAAAACACAGTAGCCATACAAAACAGCTTAAAATTCTGAGACAAGGCAGTTTTCTTTTTTCCATGTTTCCAAGGATTTTTCCTTGTTGAATATTCATTATCTCTTATGAACAAACAGCATGGAAAGAACTGGATTCAAATTCCAATTGACATTTACCAGCTGTGTGACCCCAGACAAATCATTTAACCTCTCCCAGCTTTCTAAAATGGCACAATGCTGTTAATTGGGAAATGGCTAAACAAGTTAGGGTATATGAATATGACAGAATACTATAATGCTGTAAGAAATGATGGAGAGGGTGGTTTCAGAAAAACCTGAAAAGACTTCTATGAACTGATGCAAAGTGAGGAAAATGACAAGAACAATTTACATGCATCAATAATGCTGTACAGATAATCAACTTTAAAAGACTTAGGAACTCTGATCAACACAATCACTAAACCACGATTCCAAAGGACTCACACTAGAACATGCTACCCTATCTTCAGATAGAGAAGTAATGGATTCAAAAATGCAGACTGAAGCATATTTTCTTCTCTTTCTTTCTTTTTTTGGACACAGCTAATGTGGGGATTTATTTTGCATGACTATACATATTTGTAATGGGTTTTTTTTTCTTGCCTTCCCAAGGGCTGGGAGGGTGTTGGGGAGGAAGAGAATTCAGAACTGAAAATAAAAGAAAATTGGGTTATTGAGGGAAAAAGTAAGCAGATTGGGACAGGGGAGGCAATCTGGAAATGACTATGGTATAAAAACAAAAGGCAGCAACAAAATTTATTTTTAAAAAGTAAAATAAACACACCAACAGATAAAGATGGCACATTGTGTCTCATAGAACTGTTATGAACTGCTTGTAAAATTTAGACTTTTTTTGGTTTATTCAGAAACAAGAAGTGACATATGAAAGCTGTTAACATTTACAGATGTTTGAATTAGGTACCAAGAGGTGGTAGCAACAACCAGAGGTGGAAAGATAATCAAGTGCTGGGTCCAACAGGGCTGCCTCTGATACCAGGCTCTGCCCTAGTGCTTCGTCCTCTCTATGCTATTTCTGCTCCCAGAAAATAGGGAACTAGCTTCTATCATCCTCAGAGACTGGATGAGGAGTTCTCTTGTGCCCTGAATCCGCTGCTACGTGTAAAGATGGTTCTTATTCTGTCCCACGTCACAAAACCTGAGAAAATGATCAAGCCTCAAGCCTTCTCTTCCCATCAACTTGCCTGGTGTAGACGGGACCAGAGAGATAGCAGTGGGCAGCCACATACAAAGGCAGAATCTACTCTACCTTGTATCTGCCATTAGTCTCAGAAAATAATGCCTCAACTCTCAATAATCACCAAGTATCCAAGTAGGTGGAGGCCGCCCCAGCACCATTACTAGACTGGGACCTGCATCCCAGCTCCTCCAAACCCAGCAACAACTAGATTTGTAGTCCTCCTTCCCCCTAAACCTAGCCATCACATGTCAAGATATTACTTACATCCTGTTATAATAAACAAGTATGTAAAGTACCACCAATTCAGCCTTCCATAAGTCAGACATCAGACCCCCCCCCCAACCATGGTCCTGTATAGGACCAGTGCCTCAGAAACCAAGTCCACCTCACCTAGGACCCTCAGAGCCTGAGACTAGACCAGACTAAATCTGGAGTAAAGCACAAGATCCTGGATGCTTGTTATCCCCCACATTCTATGGCTGGTAGGCATGATCACGCAAGCTTAAGTGTTTGAGACCTGTTCAGTCCCTAATCATCGGGTATATTATTGACCCAGATATCCCACCCAATCTTTGCTTGTTCAACTCTTTGTTTTTATTTTAAACTTAAATACAAAATAAGAAAAGAAAAAAGAAACAAACGTAAATACTAAAACTAAAATAATGTGAAATAGGCAAAGAAAAAAAAAACACTGCCATGTGTACAACAGAACATGAGAGAGGATTTAAAATATACAGCAGTAAATTTCCATTTCAAAAAAGCCTATGTAATAAATACTACACATTGTGTTGAGAGCCGTCCATCTTTTCTTTGCTTCCTTGTAAGTTTTCTTTTGTTCTCTGCTGTGCAGTTTTTACTTTGTTCCTTTTTTTCCCCCACTTCCTCCCCCCTCCTCCCTCAGAAGGCTACAATTAAGCTTGGACATATTTATAGAGAGAGAGATATAGACAAATATAAATGTATACACATGCATATACATACACATATACATATATACTTACATACATACATACATACATAGACATCAATTCCTTTTTTAATGTATGGCGAAAGAAGAGACTGATTCCACTATGGTGTCAGCCTGATCTGATCCACTATGGAATATCTCAAGACCCTCTGCTGCCATTAACCAGCATTTCTCCATATCATCCATCTTTGGGACCCTGTCCACTCATCAACTAACCTCTAGGTCAATCACCCTTCTTTAACCTAAATCTGACTACAAATCTAATCTCCTTTTGCCAACATATTTTGACCAGAGCCAAGACCAAGTTGTCAATCAATCTGATGTCCCCTAACATGAACACGGACCATAGGGAGGAAGCAGGAAGAAAGGAAGGACCTGGAGGTGGACCTGGGTAACTATGACAAGGCTAGCCAAGGTGTAAGGAGAGAAATCAGCCACCAGATGTCGGAGGTTATGCATGTCTTCCACCACATCTGGATCTGCAGCAGCAAGGCTTCCCCTAATGATCAGTGCATTGTAGAAAAGAACCGAGAGGCTGAAAAAAGGTCAGGATGATGGCTGATAATTTGGGAGAGATACGTGTGACAAGAGAACAGAAAGGGAAAACCGCATGAGAGACTGACCTTGGGTCTGGATGCTGTAAACAGAGAACCCAAACATTACAGTAAGGGGATTTTCAGCTCCTAAAAATCTCACCAAGTTAGATCTATAAACAGACACCTATCACAGAATACATGTGATGGCTCCAATTGCCTCAACCCCCCCCCCATCACCACCACCACCACCACCTGCCTGAATGTCTTAAATCCCCACCATTGGTCAGTCCTGAAAACAGCTGTGAAAAAATTCAGTTACACACAGCTTTATCAGCCATTAACAACTTAATACTGAATTGGTTATCAAAGGAATAACATAGTACAGTTGTGTAAACAAGATCTGGGTTCACATCCTGGCTCTGCCACTCACTTTACACGAGTCTCTTAACCCATCTGTAGAATGGGGTGATTGGACTGAATGATGTGAAAGGGTCTTCTGTCTATAAAATCCTATGATTCTAAGAGGCAGGAGAACAAAACACTGCATTTCAAGTCAGAGGATCCAGGTTCTCTTTACAGGAGAGTATCACCATCTAAGTGATCTTGACAAAATCACTTAACCTCTCTGGGCCAGTTTCCTCAGCTAGAAAATAAAGGGACTGGCCTACATGAGCTCTAAAGAGCCTACCAGCTCTAAATCCTATTATCAATGATATAGGATTAGCTTGCTTGACCCTAAGGGGCTGGAGCCCAGGGCCCAGTGGGATATAAAAGGGAATACTAATGAAAGGTTACATTTCTACTCCATTCTTGGGTACTTTACATCCATTTACTCAGCACAAAGACTCTGGTGAAGTTATCACTATTCTAATTTTATGAAAAAGGAAACTGAGGACCAGGGAAAGGGAAATGATATGCTGAAGGTGAAAGAGTAGTAAGTAGCAGTCAGGACTTGAATCCAGCTCTTCATACTTGTAATCCAGGTCTCTTTCCACTACAATACAGTCCTATACACCTCAAGGGACAGGGGTGCAGGAGGCTTAGCATCGCCAGCTAGCTGGTGCAGCAGACAAAGCTTAGGGCCTAAAGTCAAGACGACCAGTCCAAATCTGGCCTCTGACACTATCTGTGTGATTGCAGGCAAGTCACTCAATCTTTCTGCCTCAGCTTGTTCATCTGTAAAATGAGGATAACAGCACCTACTCCCCAGGGTTGCCATGAGAGAATAAGTTGTAAGGAGCTTAGCACAGTGCTTGGCATATACCTAAATTCTCATTTTTGTTGTTGCTGTTGTAGTTATTGAGTCTAGAAGGAAAAAGCATTAAGTTAACAGTAGACAGACTAGAGTAATACAAAGGATTTCCTGTACCTGAAGGTTGCAAGGCTTGATGGAGGCAGAGAATGGACAAACTAGCAACAAACATTTATTAAATGCTTACTATATGCCAGCTATGGGCAGCTAGGTAACACAGTGGATAGAGCATTTCATAAATAGGGCAGACAGGTGGTATAAGACCTGCAAGTCAAGAAGACCTGAGTTCAAATCTAGCCTCAGACGTTTGCTAGCTGTGTGGCCCTGGGCAAGTCATTTAACCCCAATTGCCTCACCAAAGAAAAAAAGAAAATAACCCAGTGAAACGCTCTCCTATCTAAATATGAGACCCTAGCCAAGTCCTTTCCCCTCTCTAGTTCTCTTATCTATAAAATGAGGGGTGTCTCTCGAATGGTCACCTTCCAGTTCTCACATTCTATCATGACAATGCTAATAAAGAACCTCTAAAATTTGTTCTAAGGTTCCTTTCATTTCTAACATTCCTACTGGTTCAAAAGCACTAGAACCAGCTCTGAAAACCTGATAATCCAGGTTTTAAGGTCTCTTCCAAGTTTTAAGGCCTCTTTCAGCTCTAATATTACAAGTTCCAATGCTCCTTCCACCTCTGACATCCTATGAAATAGTATTCCCCCATTTTAGGACCCGGGATACTAGGAACCAATGTTTCTGAGGCTCAAGAAAGTTATATTTATCACCTGACAACACGCCCTCTGCTAAACCCAACCCAACACAATAATTATGCACATTCCACTGCTCTTTTACTGAGTGTTCTCCAACTGTTTTTCATGCACGAGACCCCCACAAATATGAAAACTATGCTCTTGACGGCTGAGTGTCTCAAGTGTTTAATTTCCTCCCTGGAGCCCTGCATGGGTCTTTGTTGTTTTCTCTTTTTTTCCCCTCATGAGGAAACTAGCAGTTACATAATGACAGATGTTGGTCACGGGGGTTGGGAAAGGAGGCTGGGCCTAAAAAAAGTTAAAATTAAAAATAAGGGAGATGAGCAGAAGAGGCTGCAGCTGCTGATGAGGGACAGCTGTGGGGAAGAGTGAGGCCTGGTCTTGCTCAGGACATGAAGGGCCTGGTACAGACATATTCAGAAGCAGCTGCCATAGCACAGGACGCACAGAATCTAGAGGAATAGAGTCCCCCTTTTATCCACTCCCTCCTCTTTCTCTACCCACAAGACCACCCTCACAGAATATGGGCCAGTCTCTGGATGTTATTCCTGCAGGCATAACTAAACAGCCATGGGCTCCTTCCTTGGAGGGTCCATGTGGATGTATTTTGTCTCTCCTACCTCTGGGCCTTTGCACCAAACCCATCTCAATGCCTCTCCTGCCCTCCACCCCTCTCAACATCTTCCATCAATGCATCCCCATCTCTATGACTTTGCCCAAGCTAACCCAGCAAAATGGTATTCAAAGCAGGGAAAATAATGGCGCCTTGTGGCTTTGGGCAAATTAGTCCTCCTCTCTGGACCTGCTTCAACATCAATAAAACGAGACAGTTGGAATCAGCTGGTATCTAAGGTGCTCTTCAGCCCTAGAATTTTTTCTCTAAGAAGGAAGAGGTGGAGAAACCTAAGAATAAACCTTGACACTTTGACTCTACTCTCCTTTCTCCCTGTGGAAGCCCCACAATGATGTTCCTGCCAGGGTGGGGTAAGATTAAGTGATGCATCAAGAGACACAAGGAGCAGAACGGAGAAGTCTGATGGGCAAATGAGGTCTTAGGAAGACCACTTGACTGTGTAGTCAAGGCATCAAAGAGCTGACTGAAGCAAATGCCTTTTCTCTAGCTAATGCACTGATCTGACCTGACAAGTTGCCTGTGAAGGGATTCAGGAAAGGATTCAGGGCAGTAAGAAAAGGCCCAAGGGCCATTATCATGCCTAATGTTTCCAGGCTCCAGCAAAAGGTAATTCAGCAAGCTAACAGGGATCATCAGAGCTGAAAGGATCAAACTGGAAGGGACTTTTGAACATAGAATTTTCAAAACTGGAAAGGACCTTCAAATAAGGAATGTCAAAACTGGAAGGACATAGGATGTCAAAGCCAGGAGGGACCAGGAGGATTCCACAGACAGAGCAGTGGATTTGGAAGAGCTTTTAAATTGCAGCTCTGCCTGCTCTACCTAGCCTTGGGCAAGTAAAATAACTTCTCTGAGCCTCAATTTCATTATCTATAAAATTGGGGGAGAGGTTGTTGGACTAGATCAGAAGTGTTATACTCACCAGAAAAACTCCCCAAGAGCACCCCAAAAGAAAATAACACAATATAGATAATGTTAATTTGTCGTTTTCTGAATCAATGTGGCCAGCAGGGATCCATTTATATTTGAGTTTGACACCACTGGGCTAGATGACCTCTAAGGTCCCTTACAATTCTAAATCCATGATCCTAACTCAGCTCATATCAATTAACTAACATATTTAAAGTGCCTACTACGTACCAGACACTGAGGATACAGAGACAAAAATGAAATTGTCCCTGCCCTCTAACAGCTTACATTCTGTAAGAGCAGAATTGTACACACAGAAAGATGTGTGAAATAAATATAATATATCCAATCCCAATCACTCTCCTGAGCCGCAGTCACACATCACCAACTGCCTTTGGCAATCTCAAACAAAACACTCCTGTAAGTATCTCCTATAGGACAAACCTCTTCCATATCCAGAAAGGAAAACATCATCTTTTCCCAAAAACATTTCCCCCTTGCAAACTAACTTATTAATATTAAGGGCACTATCACCTTCCCAATTGCATCCAGGCTTCTAATCCTGGTATCACCTCAAATACAGAAGCTGTTGCCAAGCCTTGTTTCTACCTTCACATTTCTCATACAACTCTCCCCTCCCCTCCCCTCCCTTCTCAACTGGAACACCTACCACCCTGATTAGAGTCCTTCATCAGCTGGGATTCACACAACCTGTCTACCTGCCTCAAGCTTCACCCCACTCCAATCCATCCTGCACTTGGCTGCCAAAGTGATTTTTCTAAAGTGTAGGTCTGACCAGGTCACACTTCCAAACACTCAATGGCCCCCTGTGACCTCCAGAATCAACTACAGAATCCTCTGTTGGGCATTTAAAGCTTTTCATAACCTGAGGCCCCATACCTAACAGCACTGGCCTATTTGCTGTTCCTCAAACATTAAACATCATCTTCATCTCTAAGACTCGGCTATCTCCCGTGTCTGGAATGCCCTCCTTCTTCAACTCCACCTCTCAGCCTCTTTCCAGACTCAGTTCAAATCCTATTTTGTGCAGGTTTTTCTTAATCCTCTCATCTGCTGGTGCCTTCCTCTCTCAGACTGCTTTTCATCTATCCTGTATAATCTTATATACCTATTTCTTTATATGTCCTGTCTTCCATCACAACGTGAGTTCTTTAAACACAGGGCTCAGCATAGTGCCTGAAATACAATGAAATTAGGGATTCTAAGAAATGGAGATAAAGTAGGAGTATATTTTTGTACAAGGGGCAATCTGTGGAATGGAATGCAGATGTTATGTGTAAGGAAAATTCAGAAGATCAGTTTAGCTAGATTGTAGAGGAATTAATGTATAAGAAGGCTGAATGGTCAGACCTATGCTTTAAGAATATCACTCTGGCAGCTGAGTGGAGACAATTAAGGAAAGAGGTGACAAAAGCTTGGGGTGGTGACTATGTGAATAGAAAAAATGAAAGAGCTTTTGCAGAGATGGGATTGCCAAGTCTCAGCAAATGACTAAGGTAGCAAGGAGTCAGGGCAAGAGTTCCATTTGACTTCTCTTGCTCCCTGAGGGCAGTGGCCATGTCTGGACATTTCCCTAGAGCCTAAAGATAGCCACGTTCCCAAGAGACAGGGCACTACCAGACTTTGTTTAATAATCTCATCCCAGTCTTTTCTGAGTCAACCCAGGAAGCTGGCACTCAGTAAAGCACCTTTACAGAAAGAGAGCAGGTTCTCTGCAGACAAGGGAAAAGGGTAGACTTTCTAAAAATACGTCCTTGCTGAGGTGGACTTGAGGCCCCCTCTATTGTTTCAGAGTCTCTGGCCTCGGAATGGATCTCCTACTCTGCCCCCCTTTTCCCCAGACCTTTCCATTCCCTAAGAAAAGATAAGACTTCCCTGCCTGCCCTTGGAGCAGAAGAAAAGGGCAGCTGAGCTGGAGAAGGGTGGGAGGCACAGAAAGGAAGCCACCCAGCCATTGAACTTTACTCACAAATTTTAAGAATACATTTCCAAGTTCATGCTGAGACTGAGGCTCAGGTTGTAAACAAAATTCCAAGGCATTCAGGAATTCCTTATGAACCTCCAGGATATCTTCAATGTTAGAAAAGAGAATCTGTGGGAAACAGAAAGTTCATATTAGTTGGGGTCGAAAAGAGTAGAGATCCAAATCCAAATATATCCCCAAATATTTCCTGAGCCTCACACCCAAGATACAGGTACCAAGCAACAGAGACATTTCTAGTTCAAGACCCTGGACTCCCAAATCCAAATGCTTCCAAATGTAAATCAAGACAGCTGGAGTCAGTGTGAATCTGAGCAAGCTATAACATCTCTGGAGAACTAGTTCCCCTCCCCCTTTTTTTTTTAAAGTAAGGAGGTTGAACTAAGTAAAAAATTTAGACAAGTCTTGGTTCTAGCCCTCATGGACCTTACTATCTGGGTAAGGAAAAAAAGCGTAAAACTAGATACCTAGAGATGCAACATTACAATGAGAAAAGCACAAAACAAGACACTAAGGTTTGAAAGGTAAGGAAAGAGTCATCTGAGTTGGACTTTAAATGACAGGGGGGGACAACATTAAAAAGGGGATGGGGAAGAAAGGTTATCTGAAGCATAAGGAACAATGTGAGCAAAGGTATACAAGGGTATGAGCACAATATGTGTGGGGAGGTGGGGAGGTAGGGAGGTGCAGAGTGATACAATTTGGCTAAAGTGTGAAAGTTCATGCAGGGCAATAATATGACATTAATCTGGAAAAGTAAGAGGGTGTCTCACTTGACACCATGGTGGTCAAACAGGGGAAGGTCTAAATTCTAGATGGAAGAGTTTTTACTCAGTAAGCAATGAGGAGCAATTGGTTTTTATCAAAAAAGTACATCACCAGATAGTGCATAAGAAACATTATTCCAGCAGCAGTAGAAAATATGAATTAGAAGAGAGACAATTAACAGTGAGGCCTATAAAAAGTTGTTACAACAGGACAGGAAAAAATAATGAGGGCCTGCTCATTTCTAAAATATATAGAGAACTAAGAACTAAGACACAAGTCATTCTCCAAATGATAAATAGTCAAAGGATATGAACAGGAAGTTTTCAGATGAAGAAATTAAAGCTATCTATAGCTATAATGAAAAAATGCTCTAAATCACTACTGATTACAGAAATGCAAATCAAAACAACTCTGAGGTACCACATCACAGCTATCAGGTTGGCCAACACGACAAAACAGGAAAATGAGAAATGTTGGAGAAGATGTGGGAAAATTGGAACACTGATGCATTGTTGGTGGAGTTGTGAAATGATCCAACCATTCTGGAGAACAATCTGGAACTATGCCCAAAGGGCTATAAAAACATGCATACCCTTTGACCCAGCAATACTACATCTAGGTCTGTATCCCAAAGAGATTATACAAATGGGAAAAGGACCCATATGTACAAAAATATTTATAAGCAGATCTTTTTGTGGTGGCCAAGAATTAGAAATTGAAAGGATGCCCATCAACTGGGGAATGGCTGAACAAGTTGTGGTATATGAATGTAATGGAATACTATTGTACTATAAGAAACGATGATCAAGCAGACTTCAGAAAAATCTGGAAAGAGTTGTATGGGCTGATGCTGAGCGAAGTGAGCAGACCCAGAGAACACTGTACACAGTAACAGCCATGTTGTGCTATGACTAACTTTGATAGACTTAGCTCTTCTCAGCAATGCAAGGATCTAAGATATCTCCAAAAGTCTCATGATGGAAAATGCTATCCACTTTCAGAGAAAGAACTATGGAGTTTGAATGCAGATCAAAGCATACCATTTGCTCTTTTTTTTCTTCTGTTTTGTTTCTTCTTTCTTATGTTCCTCCTATTGGTTCTAATTCTTCTTTACAACATGACTAATATGAAACTATGTTTAATAGGAATGTATACATAGAACCTACATCAGACTGCATGCCGTCTTAGGGAGGGAGGTGGGGAAGGAGGGGGAGAAAATTTAAACCTTAAAAGCTTATGGAAGTGAACGCTGAAAACTAAAAATAAAGTTTAAAAAATAAGGGTCTGTTTTAGGGTGTTGAATGTAGGAACAGAGACAAGATGAGAGACTCGAGATGCTGGATGGTGGAAACTACAGAACTTTGTAATTAACTGAATATGTGAGAGGTGAGGAAGATGAAGGGGTTAATGATGGCACAAAGGATGCAAACATGGAGACAGAGTGGACAATGGTGCCAAAGACAGAAATTCAGAGGAGGGAGTTTAGAGGGAATGGTAATAAACTTAGTGTGGAGCACACTGAGCTTAGGCTACTATCTCCAGAACTTCTTACCCTTGGATTCCCAATTCCTTTATTAGTAACTGCCTTACCTGACCCAGCATTTCATGCTTCCGTTTACTCCCTACTCTCTGGCCATCTTCTTGGTAACTTTACTATCCCCCTTATCCTCCCCCTTCAAGTTCTGTAATCTTGATCAGAGCAGCCCTGCTATCATTCCTGAAAGGGGTACACAAATCATTTCCCTAATGGACCCTTTCACCAACCCAGTGAGTTTCATGACCTCTCCCTGGCCAACATTTGGCCTAATGTGATCTCCCTCTTTTGGAATGTAAGCTTCCTGGCGGCAGGGACTCTTTTTGCTGAACATGTTAACATGCTAACATGCTAACCACATGGAGGGATTATTGATTCCTTCCAGAAACTCCACAGGTCAAAGCCCCTGAGGACCAACTGAGGCCTGGATATTCATCTGTCCCTTCACTCATGTGCGATCAAGCACACACGCAGAAGGAGGTTAGAGAAAGAAGCCAGACACAGAATCTGACCCCACGTGAAGTGATGATGGCAGCAGAGGCGGCATCTTAGTAAATGCTTTTTTTGTTCATTCATTTGTTCCTTTGGCAATCTAAATGGAGTTCAGAAGAGAGGCCGGGGCTAGAATTGTAGATCTAGGAATCCTGCATTGAAGTGGTCATTGAAGGCAAGGGGGGAAAATGAGATGGCCAGGAAAGGGAAGAAGCGGGATAGGGAGAGAGAGACACAGGCAGAAAGAAAAAACAGAGATAGAGAAAAACAGAAAGTCAGAAACACTGAAAGAGAGAAAAAGAAATAGAAACAAGGCCAAGGACAGAGCCCCTGGTAACACAGACATTAAAAGGCTAGGAAGACAAAGAACCAGGAAAGAAAATTCTAAGAGAAGCAAGCACGCAGGAGATTATAGCTGAATCTGAAGGAGAGAGTATCTGGTAGGAGGGGATGGGCTTGCATCCCCCTTCCTCTCTATCCCCACAGCCACCACCCTGGGTCAGACCTTCATTACCACCTTCCTAGTCTCCTCCCTCCAACAGCCTCCTAACCATCTCTCCCTTCCTCCATTCTCACCCCATAATAAACTATCCTTCATTTATACCAGATGAATTTTGCTTATCCATAGATCTGGTCACATCAGTCCTCTCTACTTAAAACCCTTAAAGTCTCTTACTATTTTATAAAGAAAGTTCGAACTCCTTAGCCCGGACTTCCATGTACTGACACAATCTAGCTCTGTCACATCCATCTCCCTCTCCTCTCAACTCTATGCCTGCCATCCCCACACATTGCCTATACACTGCTATCTACAAGCCTTGCTCACTTTATTCCCTAGGCCTGGAATGTCCACCTGGCCCAAGGCCAGCTTTTATAGCACTTTAACTCAAGAGCTACTTTCTTCCCTGAAGCTTTCCTGCCCCCAAATTGGCAATAACCATTCCTCCCCTGAAATCTCACCTAGCTCTTTGTGGAGAGCCACAGTAACATAGTAGAAAATACCATATTGAAGACCTACTATCTACTAGTTGTCATTAACCTTTATGAATCCGTGCCCAAATTCAGAACTTGGAATTTTAAAAAATGAATGTTAAAAATAGTCTTTACATGTAACTGGGAAAATAATTTTTTTAATGGACCTTAGTTTCTTCATCCAGAAAATGAAAATAACATTTGTACTATCTCACAATAGGATTTTTAAAGAAAGAACTTTATAAACTTGAAAGTGTTAAAAAAGAAAGAATTTTAGTTGATATTGTGTTGTTCTGTATTTTATTTATATGCAGATGTGTCATAGTTTCCTACTGTACTGTGAGCTCCATGAAGGCAAAGACTCAATCTAGCTAAACTTTGTATCTCCTCCAGCACTCAGTACAGTACTCATGAGATATTTAATAAACATTCACTAACAGAAAAAATTACATGAAGTGATGCAAAAATGAAGTAAGCAGAACCCAGAGAACAACATATAAATGCCTATAACACTGGGAAAACAGAAAGGAGGGAGGAGAAAAGAAAGAAACTCAATACTGTGTAACTACAATAACCAAGCTTAGGTCTCAAAGAAGAAAGAAAATGTACCTCCCCGCCTTCTTGTCAGAAGTGGGGAAATACAAATATGGACCATGGCATATACTGTCAAGAGTTGGTAGATTTAACAACTAGTTTCACAGGACTGCTTCCCATCTTTCATTGTAACAATGATGGCTCTCTGGCGGGAGGAGACATTTATTTGGACATATGGGTGATATAAGAACAATAGAAAGCAACAAAAAAATTGTAATTTAAAAAATTATTTAAATGCTGATAAATTTAAATGAACTGGAATCATTCACTCTAGATCACCTGAGAAAGGAGCTCAAGGTTAGAGCTCAGAATTAATGCAAGCCAGGGGTCAGGCAGGAGCTGGAAAAAAACCCTTTGGCTCCCCTCATCTAGCCCAAAGCTGGCTACTACTCCATTCCCCAAGGAGGCAGGGGCAAAATCCAAGCTGCCTTCTGTCCACATGGAAGGATTATTGATTCCTTCCAGAAACTCCACAGGTCAAAGCCCCTGAGGACTGGCTGAGGCCTGGATATTCATCTGTCCCTTCACTCATGTGCACGCAAGCACACACTCAGAAGGAGGTTAGAGAGATAAGACAGACACAGAACCTGACCCCACGTGAAGTGATGATGGCAGCAGAGGCTGCATCTTCCAGGGCTTTGTGCTTGTCTGGGAGCTGGAGGGAGGAATCCTGGCATAAAAGAGGCAGCATCTTAGAAGGGATCCTTGGGGGACTTGGGCTGTAATGACTAGCACTTCATTCATAGGGTAACAGACTTCGAGCTAAGGAGACTGGATGGACCTCCGTGATTATCTATGCCAGAAGTGTCAACCACATGACCCTCGGGCTGCATGAGGCCACAAAACCGTGGCCCAACCAGATTAAAATGCAAGTGGATGATACTTAACAAAATAAATAAAAACACAAGACAACATACATCGTGTTAACATGCGGTTTTCTAAGCCAGTATGAGCCTGCAAGGGTAGTAGCCCCCCCCCCGTTCTATTATAGTTTGACACCTCTGATCTAAGCTAACCTCATTTTACAAACAAGGAAACCAAGACACAGACAGAAGTTACTGGCCCAATGTCACTCCAACTGGTAAAACAGCAAAATCAGGATCTGAAAACAGGTTTTCCAACTACAAACTGTGTGTTCTTCGTTTGTTTACTTGAGGCACTATGGATGGGAAAATACTCTGGTTCAGTCCAGACCAATAAGAGCCACAAAGGTAAATGTGGGTGTTCTTGCTGAGGAGACGGAAGAAGGAAGGATGCTGATGAAGTGGGTGCTGATGGACTGACACAGGTGTCCATAAGCATAAGGTGGAAGAGCTCCTTCAGGTGGGAAGTGGCCCTCAGTTCATCCCTGGCTCACTACTGCAACCTCCACCCCTCACGAGGAAGCAGGCTAAAAGTATTCCTGCCTCCCTCCCATGTCTCAGCACCCACTATTCTTCCTGCCCAGGACCCAGACATACAAACCTTGACATTCTCCTCAGTAATGCACTTGTCTGCTGAATCGGCCACATTCTGTCGGATGCGATGCAAAAAAGCCTGGGGAGTAAGGGAAAAGAAACAAAAAGACAGTTAGTGCTCAAATGCTCACACCTGCCTGACTCGGTTGCTCTTTCTAGGCAAGAGTAACTGGGCATGGGCCAACAAGACCTTGGAAGAACCGGGCCTTCCTCCCACAAAGTCTTCTCACCCTGGTACCTACATTAATTCAAACTGTCCCACCATCTTTCTTTCCCATCCCTACAATCTCCATAAACACACTGATATGGCAGAATGTCCCAAGCTTCCCTTTGCTTCCTCGACAGGACTCAAAGTCAGAAAATAACCACTTTTCACCCCAAGTCACCCCCAAATGTATGCACTGCGGTGTATTTAAGCTCACTGTTTAAATCATTACAAAGGGACAGAGCCTAAGGAAGCTTATCCTTCAGAGTTCTAGTGAATCATAGCGAGATAATTTATTTCTCCTCTGGGACACCTCCAGACCCTTCCCCTCTGGCTGGGAGGGAGCCAGCTGTTCCTAATCCTACCCAAGAGAGCCTGAGAGGGCTGAGGTAGAGACAAAGATAACTTGATGAATGGGACCACAACAGAGAAACCCTACTCCCAAGCCTTGCTAAGGCACCCCAGGACTCCGGCTCAGAGAATGCTAGCTCCTTTAGTATCTGGAAGGTCAAAAGGGATGAGCTGGGTAATTCAGTGATGACGCATAAGGGAGAGGACAAGTATTTATTAAATACCTACTATGTGCTGGGCACTATGCTAAATGTCTTACAAATACCATCTCATTTGATCCTCACAACCGCCTCGAGAGGTAAGTACTAGCACTATGTCCACTCTACAGCTGAGACTAAGGCATGCAGGAGTAAGTGATCCGTCAGGGGTCACACACTCTTACTGACTCCAGGTCTAGAGCCCCAGTCATTGCCTCAAAGGAGGAACTCTGGATAAAGGGAGAGAGAAAAAGAGACAAGGAGGAGTTTGCCTTAAGATGGAAAAAGAGGGTTGACTACAAAAGAAGCATCGTGTAGCAGAAATATCAATTAACTGGGAGATGGAAACCTGGATTCTCCCTTGCCACTAATTAGCTGATTAACCTTGGGAAAGTCATTAACCCTTTCTAGGCTCCTGATTGTCCTTCTAGCTGTAAAAGCCTTATGATCTTAGTTGTGGGCTAATGGGAATAATTATGTTATGTAGTTGTTATGTGTGGGGTGCAGAGAAAGAAAGAAGAGAAAGGGGGGAAGGAAAGAGAGAGGGAGGAAGGGGGAAGAGAGACAGAGAAGGAGACAGAGGGAGAAGTGCAGAGAACACTGAATTTTGAATCAATCTGAGTTGAAATCCAGGTTCATCCACTTGCTAGCTTTGTGACCAAGGCCAAACCACCTAACCAGGTTTAAATCCCAGCTCTGCTACATATCATGTGACCTTAGGAAACTCTGGCCTCAGTTCCTCCTCTATAAAATGAGGAGATTGGATTAGATGGTCTCTATGGTCCTTTCAAGCTCTGAAGCTAAGAGCTGATGTCTTATCTGTGCTTGCTTCTTCCTTTGTAAAAGGGAGATAATACTTGCACTGTGCACCTAACAGAGTTGTTGCAAGAGCAAATGAAATAATGCATGCAAAGCCCTTTGTAAGCCAGCAAGCACTGTATAAATGTCAGCTATCATTATTAATATTATTTTAATTGATGGGCACAATCAGCAGCTTGAAGGCTGCTGACTAAAATTTACCGGCATTTTAGTCACCATGCGTGTCATATCTAATAATAGCAACAGGCCCGTAGCGAGATGTGCAGATCGCATTAGCTGGCACAGTCAATTCCATCAGAGAGCTGAGCCCATGTGTTAATTTAAAAACCAGCTTCTCTCCTGACGCCTGTCTGGGGAGATCACTGCGTGTCAGGGGGAGGGAGGGAGACAAAGAGAAACTCTCAGTGAAAGAGAACAGCAGGGAGAAGGAACAGGGAGGGAATGGGAGGGAGGGAATGTGGGGAGGGGAAGGGGGGAGAGAGGGAGAAGGGGAGAGAGAGAGAGAGAGAGAGAGAGAGAGAGAGAGAGAGAGAGAGAGAGAGAGAGAGAGAGAGAGAGAGAGAGAGAGAGAGAGAGAGAGAGAGAGAGAGAGAGAGAGGAGGGGAAGGGGAGAGGGGAGTGAGATGGTTTCCCAGACAAGTTGTCAAATCTGTTCCAATGTCCTCGCAGGTTTTTCTATGGCTATCAAGGAGAGCCCCTCAGCTGTCACTGCTCATTGTCACGCTCATTAAGAGATGGTCTGGGGGCCCTGAATTCCTGGCAAATGATTTTCAGAACCATGAGACTGGCTGGGAACACTCCCAGGTAATGGAAATGGTAAAGGCATCAGCTCCCTACGAATTTCCTCCAACCCCTAGCCCTGGACAAAACTGAAGTTGGGAAAAAAGGAAGCAACTCTTAGGGCCTGCTCCTTGCTGAATAAATGTAGTAATTTATCAATTAAGTACCTATTATGTACCAGGCACTGTGCACACGGCATCCAAAGCTCTGTTGTCCAGCTAAAGGCCACATTCACAAGCCTGGTCAATGTTAAGCCTAATCACGGAATCAGAGCGCTTAGGGAAGAGAACACAGGAACCAGGAAGATAAAAATCTGAGCTCTAGTCCCATCTCTTTCACAGTTTGCTGTGTGACTCTGAGTGATCTGGTCCTCAATTTCCACTGGAAAACTGGCTACAATAGGAAGTGAGAGTTGGCCAATAACTCTGAAATCCTTTCAAATGCTAACATTCTGAGGTCTATGTTGTAAGTTTCCTCGTAGCTCTAATAGTCTATGTCCTCTGTTCAAAGAGGCAAAATGAGGAAGTAGGGAGTACTAAATGTCCTAGGTCTGCTGTGCAACATTGGGCAAGTCACTTTACCTCTCTGAGCCTCTGCAAAATGAGGGAGTTTGACCTAAATGATCTCCAGGGTCCCTTTCATATCTAAATCCTGTGATTCCATGATTCATCTATTCCATGTGAATTCCTTCCAACTCTGACATTCTACATTTTAAAGAATGTCCTGGGGAATCTAGGTGGCACAGTGGATAGAGCACAGGCCCTGGAGTCAGGAGGACCTAAGTTCAAATTTCACCTCAGGCACATAACACTCACTAGCCATGTGACTTTGGGCAAGTTACTTAACTCCAACTGCCTCACCAAAAAAAAAAAAGTGTCTTCCATTACTCAAATTCTATATTATATGTTCTTCAGTCTCTTTATAGTCTATGACCTGAGACCCTTTTCAGTACTCAAGTGCTATGTTCTGTTTTATGGTCTTTCTATCTTCTGAGGTGCCATTTTTTTTAATGCTAAGAGCACTTCCAGTTTTGACATTCTCTGTTCTATTCTCCTCTAGTTCTGCAGTTCTGTGTGCTAAGAAGGTACCTTCTAAATCAACTATTCTATATTCTAAGGATTATTCCAATTCTATCACTGGCTTAAAATTCTAAGGCTTCAAAACAATCCTGTAGTGAGTGATACCAATGCTGATGAGAACATTTGCGGACCTTTGAGAGCGAAAGTGTGGAAGGAGAAGAGTACTAAGGCCATGCTAAAACTGTTTGTCAACACTAAACCAAAGCTGGCTAAGAGACACAAAGGGACAGGAAGTTGTATAACCCACTTGCTGTCCTAGATTCTGGTTTCCTGTCCCCATTTTCTGAAATTGGTTGTGGGGCTTTGCACATCCCAGGGCTCTTGCCTGCCCCTTCCGAGGCAATTGTGAGGAGACAATGGGTAGCCCAGGCTGCCAGCTGTGGGCCCTGCAAGAAGAGGCAGCCAGAATACCTCCAAGCATTCTATGTTAGCCAACACCAGATTGTTTTTTTCTATAGATCTATCACACCCTACAGTGTAAGTTAATAGAAAACTACTCAGCCCCATTCCTATTCCAACACCTGGTGCGGATGCTCCTGAACAAGGCTAGACAGGGACCTATCCACCACCACAGTGGCTCTCACCTCTGCCAAACCTCCTTCTTTCACAGGTGGAGTAACTGAGGCCCAGAAGGAAGAAAAGACTTTACCAAGGTCACAAAACTATTCTGTTCCCCTTCCCTCTGACAGCTCAATGTCTCAGCATCTTACTCATCCCTTTATGGTTCTGCTCACATACCACTTTCTCCATGAAGCCTTCTCTGCCCTCCCCTAAGGAAAAGGGATCTCTCCCTCATTTGATCTCATGGCATTTGTACTCTAAATTTTATTATTTTTATCCAGCTACTAAGCAGTAAGCTGCTGACAGGAAGTCAGTAAGGCTCATTTACCTTTATAAATCTCCCTTAGAACTACAGTCATGTGAAGTAATAATCTATCAAGAAGCATTTATTTAAGGGTGAGAAGTTGGCAGACATAAGTATATACTAAATAAATATATATATATCAACAAGCAGTGCTTACTATGTTCCAAGTGCTAAAAATACAAAGCAAAACAAAAACAGTCCCTGCCCTCAAGAAGCTTCCATTCTAATGGGGTGGCGAGCATGTAAATGAGTATGCCATACAAATAAATGGATGTAGTCTTAGAGGAGAAGGCTCCAGCAGCTAGGGGTCTCCCACAGAAGATGAATATCTCAGTAACTTACATTTCTGTAGCATTTTAAGACTTACAAAGAACCTGTCCCACCACAATTCCAGGACACAGGCAGTGCAAGTCATAGAATCTGAACCCGACAGAAGTGGGCAAAACTCATTAATGGACAGAGCTAAGATTCACCATGTCCAAGCCTAATGGACTTCCCATGATGCCACACTACACAGTATGCCACACACATTCATACCACACATACGCCACAGCACGCCGCACAGAATGGACTCGCTAATGAGTCCTTCCCATAATCTCCATTTTGGGGAAGAGCCCAAACTCATCCTCCAGACCTAGCCACAGTGCTCCCCTGCTCCCCTTACTCCGGTTCAGCTCCCGTGTGCTGCTGTCTTCCCTCTTGTTGTCTCAGAATACAAGCTCCTTGAGGGCAGACATGGTCTTTTTTGCTTAGTACAGTGCCTGGCACATAGTAAGGGCTTCATAAATGCTTGCTGACTGAGGGCCAAGCTCTCCTTACCTCTCTATAAACCCAACCCTTCCATTAAAGCTCATCTCAAAACTCACCTAATCCAATGTAAATGCCTATGACTGCCAGGCACAATGCAAAGCACTACGGATACAATTAATAAAATCCCTCAGATCCTCCATACCTTCTATTATTGTAGTTCAGTCACGAGCAACATGTTTTCGGTCGTCTCGTGTCCAACTCTCCATGACCTACTTGGGGTTTTCTTTTCTGTGTGTTTTTGTTGTTGTTCAGTTATTTCAGTCATGTCTGACTATTCATGACCCCATTTGGGGTTTTCTTGGCAAAGATATTGGAATGATTTGTCATTTCTTTCTCCAGCTCATTTTACAGATGAGGCTCACAGGGTTAAGTGACACAGCTAGTAAATGTCTGAAGCCAGCAATGAACTCATGAAGATGAATCTTCCTGACTCTAGTAGGCCTAGTGCTCTATTCACTGAGCCACCTAACTGAGGGAAATTGAGGGATTTGCATAGGATTGCATAATAAATCCTAATAAAGGTCATAATAAAAACCCAGGTATTTCCACTCCAAATCCAGTGCTCTTTCCACTGGACACCACAGTCTCCTCTCCTAATTTAGGATGATCAGAAAATCCTATCTAGAAGAGTTCCTGTCCCATGCCACCATCACACCATACCACACCTCCAATCCACACCCTCCCTTCCATTCTAGGCTCTACCACTTATATCACTTCATGTCATCATGGACAAATCACCTCACTTGTCTTCAGTTTCTCCCTCTGTTAAATGGGCAAAATAATACAATCTCACTTGTTATTTTGCTCATTGTAGATACTGAGGCTAACTGTAAACACAAAGAGTTTAATAAAGTACACATAAAGTATTTTCTGATCAATTTAGTGCAATTCAATAAATATCCAAGTATCTATTCTGTGCTAGGTGCTAGGGAATACAAAGATGAAAGTGGACCCAGTTTTTGCCCCCAAGGACAAGGGAGTTTATTTAAGAAACACAACTTGCACAAATATAATACAAGTTAGAATAAAATGGAAGCAAGGAAGAAACCCAGATAGCATTGGAGAGAAGCTAGGTGACTTATACTGGATAGAGCGCCAGGCCTGAAATCAGGAAAGGCTGAGTTCAAATCCAGCTTCTTGTGACCTGGACATTTCCATCACTATCTGCCTCAGTTTTTTCCTCTGTAAAATGGGGACTATAAAAGCATCTACTTCCCTAGGTTGACACGAGAATCAAATGAAATAATATTTGTGATTCACTCTGCAAATGTTAAAGCACAGTATGTTACCTGCAACATTAGAAAGACTTAACACAGGAGAGAACACCTTCATCTGGAGAGATCAAAGAAGGCAGTACATGAGCTGAAAAGGAGGGGGAAAAAAAAGCAAAGACATGCAAAGATGAAGTGAATACATCCCAGGTACAAGGTAAAAACTTATAAACTGGTGAGCTTAACTATAATTCCTGAAAAAATTCTAGAATTTATTTTTAAAGGGACAAGTATAGAAACAGAAGTAGAGATGATCAGAAAAGGTCAGACCAGACTAACCAACTTCATTTCCTTTTCTGACAGAAGAACACTGCAGACACAATAGATATAATTTACCTCGATTTCAGCAAAAATTCTGACAAAATCTCTCATGCTATCTTCACTGACAGGCTCGAGATGTGAGCTAGGGAGCTCACTGAATGAGTAGTCATTAATGGATCAATGTAAACCTTGAAAAATGTCTCTAGTGGACTGATCCTATGATCTGTCCCTTGTCCTAGGTTGTTTAAAAATTTTACCAATGACTTAGATAAAGACACACTTATAAAATCCGCAGAAGACACAAAGCTGAAAGAATACCTAACAATGACAGTCAAAATCCAAAAATACATCCTTACACTAAGATGGGCACCTCGGTGGTGCAGTTTAGAGAATAAGTACCAGCCTTGGAGTCAGGAAAATCTGAGTTCAAATTCATCCTCAGACATTTACTAGACTAACACCCGTTGCTCATGACTGAACAACAAGAAGGCCATAAGGTGAGAGGCTGAAGCTAATAAAGTCCTACCCTTGCACTGGGGAAAAAAAAATCTATTTTACAAGTACAAACTGGAGGAGGAATGGCTAGCAGCAGTTTTTTGTTGGTTTTTTTTTTCTGGAGAGGATTTATGTGTCTTAGTGGACTTCAAGTTTACCATGAACCCAAGAAAGTTAATGTGGTCCTCATAGGTCTTCTATGTGATCTTTTGTAAGAGGGGCACAGTGACCAGAACATGGAAGGTGATGGTCCCATTGTACTCTGTCTTCATCAGACTAAATCCAGTATATTAAATTATGTTCAGTTATAGGCACCACGTTTTAGGAAAAGCACTGTAAAGACAGAAAAGGTGAAAGACAACTAGCATCTTGAGAAGCCTGCACACCATGGCAGTCAGCTGAAAAAAATAGGGATGTTAAGCCTGGAGAAGATCCTAACTCTCATCAAGCATTTGAAGGGCATTACGTTGACAGCTCAATTCTTCCTGGCCTCTGAAGGCAGAACTAAAAGCAATGTGTTTAAGTTTCAGAGACAGCATTAGACTATTTCTGTCAAGGGGTACCACCATGTCCTCACTCTCCTTCCCCACCCATGTCCAAACAATTACCTCCAGTGCATTTCTCAGGGGGAAGGCGCTAATGCAGACCTGCACAACATATGGCCCACAGGCCGCTTGCTACTGGTGACGGCTGGTTGCCGAGGGTCACAAAATCCTTTGGTGGGCCGTATGTTGTGCAGGCCTATGTTAGTAGATGGGGGAATATGGAGGGGGTGAGGCCCATGAAAGGTCTTCAGCAGAAGGGGAGGTTTGAGCTGAATCCTGAGGGAAGCCAAAGAAAGCAGAAACAGTAAGGGGGCAGGTGTCACTGGACTGTAGGCTTCATAAAAGCCTTAGAGTAGAAGTGGGGAGAGAAGAGTTTATAAAAGGCTTTAAGCCAGAGGATTTTTATATTTGATCCTGGGAATGACAGGGAACCAATGGAGTTTACAGAGTAGAGATGTGACATGATCGGATTTAGGAAAATCACCCTGATGGATAAATGAAGGATGGGTTGCAGTGGGGAGAGACTTAAGGTAGGCAGATCTACTAGCAGGCTACTGCAATAGAAGATATTGTCTAGTCATTAAAGAATATCTGATAAGTGATGGGTTGGGTCATTAAAATCCAAAGTCAAGAAAGAAGAGATACCCCAAAATGAAAAAAAAAAATCTAGAGCAGGACAAATAGCTTAGTACTAAAGGTTGTTTGAGCTACAAGGGTCCTTAGAGTATACGGTCTTAGAAGAAGGATGGAAAACAATGCCAGGCACTGTGCTAAGCACTTTACAAATATTATCCCATTTGATCCATCCCTAGAAAGTAAGTACTTTTGTTAGCCCCTCTTTTATAGTTGAAGAAATTGAGGCAGACAGAGGTCACTTCCCCAGAGTCATGCAGCTAATGTCTGACACTGAATTTGAACTCAAGTCATCTTGACTCCAGATCCAAGGTTCTACCCACCTACCTGGAAGGACCCTTGGAATATAGAACAAAGAATGTCAGAACTAGAAAGGCCTTTGGAATTGGAATTCCAGGGCTGGAAGGAGTCTAAAGAACAAAGAATGATTGAGCAGGAAGGGACTTACAGATCATGTAATGCCTGTCTTTTTACAGATCAAGAAACTGAGTCTCACCCAAGGTTATACTAGACTCCGGTTTCCTATGACCTGTCCCAGTGGTCTTTTCACTACACGTGATACAGCAGAAGGAAAAACAGGCTGGAAATCAAAACCCCTGAGCTTTAGTTACAGTTTTGTCCCTAACTTACTGCATGACCTTGGGCATCTCAAGATTTCAGTTTTCTCATCTCTCAAATGGAGATGATAAATCAACACCACTTTCTCTGTACTGAGAGGTAGCTGCTGGCACAGCAGGTACTTAGAATCAGGAAGATCTGACTTTAAATCCTGTCTCAGACAGATGTTATTAGCTATTTGACCCTGGGCAAATCACTTAACCTCTACCTGCCTCAGTTCCCTCAAATGGAATAACAATAGTACCTCCTAGAATTGTGAGAATAAAACTAGTAAAATGCTCAGCATTTTACTTAGCCTGGCACATAGTAGGCACTTAATAAATGCTTGTTTCCTTCCCTTCCTTCTATTCACCTCTCAAGGCTGTTGAGAGAATTCAAGGAGATGATTACTAAAATACTTTGAAAACTAAAATGTTCTATACAGTTCACCATTTATTACTCAACTACTGAGAGGCAACATGATACAGTGGAAAGAGAATCAGATCTGAAGTCAGGGGAGCTAGGTTGAATAGCAGCTCTGTCACATTCTATCTGTGTGACCCTGGTCTAATCCCTTAATTTCTCTGGTTCTCCAGTTGTTCAACTATAAAAGGAGAGAGACGAATATAAGATGGCCACAAAAGTTCCTTCCAGCTCTAAAGGCAGGATCCCATGACCCATGAAAAATACCAGCAGCTCCCTTGAGGGGGCAATGGGGAAATGCCATGCCTCTGAACCAATGTCCTACTACTTTCCCTAGTTCAAGCTACCCCAGTAAGGCTGAGCATGGGGATTTCCCAGGCTGCAGCCAAAGTGAAGACAGGTGATCAGCCCGGGATAAAGGAATTTACCAGCTGACCATAAAGAGCACAGCGGTGGTGCTTAGATCACACCCAGCCTTAAGGTCCCTTTTACCAACTCCAGCATTTTAAGTTCTAAGGTACCTTTCAGCTCTGACATTCTGTGTTCTAAGGTTCTTCTAGCCCCAACACTCTGTGCTCTAAGATTCCTTCCAGTTCAGACAATCTGTGAGTCTCTGGGTCTCCACTGTTTTCACTGAAGCCAGCTCAACATCTGAAAACCCTTCCCCAAGCAGGAAGAAAAGCAAAGCTGTCTGGCCAGGTCACCCACCAGTGAACTGGTTACTGACTGACCTTTACAACTGACCTTTAAAGGTCAATCTTGCACATACGGGGTGTGGGTCTCCTATTACTGAAACCTTCTGTCTCTGCCAGTGACCAAGACCCCCATGTTCCTTAACTGAATGAAGCTAGGCAAATTTTCCTGAAGCCAAGTTTGGGGAAAGAAAAGTGACTTGAGAAAATTCCATCTCTCATCCCAGGCCTTAGCAAAGCTGGCTTGACAAGTGTCTTGAGCTGAACATGAAGGAGAAAAGAGAGAAAGAGAGAGAGACAGAGAGAGACAGAGAGAGAGATTGAGCTGGTATTGTTTTACAGATAGTGTGGGAGAGTGGGGCCTTCCCCAATAAGGGGCCAAGGGAACAGTCTAGTCTATCTTTGTCAAGTGACATCATAAATGCTGTCCACAGGTGAATCAGAGGTTCTCCTCCTCCACTACTCTCTGTCCTCTGCCTCTCTTTCTGCTGAAGATTGGATGAGTTCTCAGGATCCAAGGTACTCAAACCAAGAGAGCAATGCCAACAGAAACAACTTACAAATTCAAATGACAGCAATAGGTGGACAGGTCACTAAGAGACCACAGGCCCTTGATGTGTGCATATCCACAGAGACTCACATGGCTGTACGTATACACATACACACACGAAATATTCCTAGAACAAGAAATCTGAAGGGGATGTTACAAATTATTCACCCAAGTTCAAGGAGAAGTCGCTGGTCAATGCAATCCCTGGAGGGAATTTCCATGTTCCTCCTATCCAAACGTAAGGCTTGGCTGCTTTCTTCTTAGACTGAAAAGTTAGGAAAAACTGAGGTGGGGAGGAAGGGGCCTTTCATATATCCGTATTTCTAAGGTCCCTTCCAGCTCTAACACTGTGTTCTGAAAGCCCTTCCAGCTCTGATACATACTGGAGGTTCCTTCTCCCTCTGACTTTCTATCAGTCTAAGATTCTTTGCCACAGGATGGAGGCAGGGACTCTATGATTCAGCCAACCAGTCATACAGTCACTGCTCTGAGGAAAGTAAGGAGGAACTGAAGCAGAGGGGGAAAGCCAGGACGGTGTTCTTAATAATGCCAGTCATGACTAAGCAGACACCAGGTCACTAAGCCACAGGCCACCCACCTTTCAATCGTGTGTGTCTTCAGCTGAGAGGGAATCATGGCTGCCAGAGATTGGGAGCCCAGACAAAGCAAACAGCTAGTTAAAAAGATTTCAGGATGTAGGGGGAGGCTCCAGGTGGGCCTGCTCCCTCCTTATTTACTCTGCAAACCACGGCATTCTTGGGGAATAGGCCTGCTTACCTCTCTCTGTTCCACAGGCCTGTGTCCTCGGTCCCAGGCCAGAACTCCAGACTTGTTCTCCCCTTGTCAATATGAAATGCTAAATCTTCCTAGCTCAAAGCTATCCAACTTTTTTGGCAGATAAAACTTTTCCCTCTTGGGGTTGCAGAATTTTAGTCTTGCTAGCAATTCAAATACATGCATTTCACAGGAACTTAGAGACAGAAGGGACTTTAGAGTCCCTCATTTTGTACATGGGGAAAAGGAGACAAGAGAAGGGAACTTGCCAAAGGTCACACTGAAAGCTTTATGCTTTTTAAAACTCATCCTTCCTAGAATGTCATAGGATTTTAGAGCTAAAAATTACCTTAGAATCTAATCCCCATCAACAATACAGCTGAGGAAATTACGGATCAAGGAGGTTTAAATGACTTTATCATTTTCTTTCCTAGATTCTGTCTTCTACCCTGATCTAAGTCCTTCCTCCTCCTCCTCATGCAATGCCCTTTAAAAATGAGTTTCAGAATTACTAAAGTAGCAGCCAAGTTTTTTGGGGGGTAGGATCCCATTCATCAGACACAGAGGAAAAGCTCCTTTCTCCTAACACAAATGTTACTTCAGTATGCCACAAATACCTGTATTTCCAAAGGGCTGTCCCCTTTCCACACTCCTAACACAATCCTCTAGTTCTCTCATTTCATCACCTCCTGAAGGTGACTCAGTTTTGCCCCCATCCCCATGCCAACAAAAATAAAAATGGCTCCCCACAACTACTCAGACCATAAATTACTAAAATATAAGATGTGTGAGGGCAGAGATCCTATCATGCCTAAATTTTCTATTTCCCCTACCACCCAGCATAGTACCATCTGCACACCACAGGGGTAGTGAGAGTCTGTTTTATTGTATTGTCAGCCTTGAAAGGGGCCTTAGAGATCATCTGGTCTGTTTTGAGTAAACAAGCCCAAGAAGAGGACATATTACCTGCTCAAGGTCACTCAGCAAGCTAGTAGGAAAATGAGGACCAAAAACTCTTCTGACTTCTATTCCAGTATTTCTTTCCACTTTATCAGGCTACCTGACAACAACTGTTGTTGTTCAGTCATTTATGCAGCATTTTACAGATATAATGACAAAGAATTTCACATACTATCTTCTAGGATTCTCACAGAAGTATGTGAGGTGAGCAGGATAATTATCATAATGCCCCCTCCTTTAAGGATGAAAAAATGAGGCACAGTAAGATGAAGAGATTAATTCCAAATTACACAAACAATTCCAATGCTCTTCTCAGTATACCCCACCACCAATGTGAGCATGCCATCCTTACCAATGACAAAAAGTTTTACACGCCTACAGGTAGGTAGATGGTGCAATGGCTAGAGCCCCAGACTTGTATTCAAATGTGACTGAGCTACTCACTATGTGACCCTGGACAAGTCACTTAACTTCTGCCTGCCTCAGTTTCCTGGTCTATAAAAGGGGGGCGGTAAGCACACCTACCTCCCAAGATTGCTATGAAAATCAAATGAGATAAAATTTGTAAAGCATTTACCAGTTAGGTGGCACAGCAGACAAAGCAGTGAGTTCAAATCCAGCCTCAGGCACTTACTAATTGTGTGACATTGGGCAAATCGCTTAACCTCATCCTTTGCTAGGTGTTGTCATTAGCCTGTTACTTGACATATAAATGCCTGTTATCTATCTATCTAGACAGCAAGATCAAATGTTTTTATTAAGGAGTCAGAAATAAAACTAGCCTCATGAAGGCCAGTCTGAGACAGACATGGCTATTTTCACACTAAGACTCTTAATATCTTCCATTAGGAACATGTGCACAATGTTTTTTAGGGCTAATTCAAATGTCCTCCAATTAGCCTTCCCTAATCCTGGAGTCAGTACTTGAAAGATCATTAAATTTGGAACCTCAACTCAGTTCCTCTCTATCAACTTTTTCTTCTGGAAAATGACCTCAAAGTTTCCTTCCAAGTCTAAATCATAGGGTCTTACATTACAATGCAAGTAATCTCTCCTTAGAAAGGCAGCTAGATGCCATAGTACCTAGAATGTCGGAAGACCTGAGTTCAAGTCAGGCCCTAAGACATTTACTACTGCGTGACCCTGGGAAAGTCACTATAACCCTGTTTGCCTCAGTCTCCTCAACTGTAAAATGAGCTGGAGAAGCAAGTGGCAAACAAGTCCAGTATCTTTGCCAAGAAAATCCCAAATGAGGTCATGAAGAATCAAACAGGACTGAAACAACTGAACTACATCTCTCCTTGTAACTCTCATTCTCTATACTGCTGCCAATGATCATTTCATTTTCTATATAATGAGGACCTTCCAAGGAAATCAGCATTGATTACATTAGTGACTTCAATACAAAAAGTAGATATAGGAGAGGGTAATAAAAACTATAAAGCATTCAATTCAGATAAATTACAACAGGATCTGTTTAAACAAGCTACTAATGTTGAAAAATTGGAAAGGTATAAAACAGTGATCAATGCAGATTATGACCATTTCCTGGGGAAATTTATCGGATACAGATCAATAATTACCCTAACAAAAAAAGCCTGGAAAACACCTCAGCTAGCAAACCTCTGCCAAGCATAGAACGCCACCAATTTAGAACATAAACTAATTTCCAAAATCTTACAGAAGAAAATGGAAAATTATGGGCAGTACTGCCTCATAAAATAGAAAGAAGTAGGAGGAAAAAAGAACTTGTAGAAACTTTAGTCCCATTCTCAGCCATATATCTCATGGATATTTAACACTGAAACAAGAAAAAAGACAAACTGATTTTAAAAACAGAAGAGACTGTTAAGGCTTCTATTTAAAACAACAACCACCACCACTCTTATCAACAGCAGTAGAAACAGTACATTTTGGCCTCTAAAATCACATCTCTCAAGGGAGGACGCAGAAAGGATACTCATGAAACAAAGCTGAGCAGAGCAGCTGGACTACACACCAGGTTACATGGAGGAGCTTCTTGTGATAGTCAACACAATTTTGAGGATTCTAAAGGATTAATTCAAGATGGTGGGAAAAGGGGAGGATATCCAATGCTTGGGGGCAAAAAAATCAGACCTTAATATTGCTGCAAAAAAGGCAAGGGAGATATATCAATAACTACTTATCCACAGGCCTACTTTCCTATCTCAATCTTTCTGAAAATATTCTATAAGGGCATCCTTGATAAAGGAATAAAAAGTGAATAGGCAAGCTACTGAAAACAATATTCCACAAAAGACCCACTCTTCGTTATCACAAAACTGGCTGAAAGATAAGTAGAAAATATAAGCTCCCATTGTTCATTTTTTGTGGATATAAAAATGCATTTGATTTGGTAAAGCAAAACTCCACTTCCAACAAGATGCCTCCAGTGCATACATTAAAAATCATAAAAAATTTCTTTAAATTAAAGTAATAACAGTAATAACTCAGCTCAACTCAACAACCCCCTGATTATTCTATCAAGTAAAGCATGAAACATAATAAAGGTATTTATCACTGCCACGGAGAATGTCCAACTCAGAATCTAAATTCTGAAGAGGGATTCCCCATAAATGTGGAAGACCTCCAGATGCTCCTGTTTATAAATGCCATTATGCTGATTTCTCAAGCCCCAGAATATCACAAAGACTCCTAGATGACATCCATATCACCGCCCAGGAGAGGCAGAAACAAGTCATCAGAAGACAAATAAAAGGAAAAGGAAGTTGTTGGGCAGAATAGAGGTACCAAATTTTACAAATAAGGAAAGTAGGGCTCAGGATGGGAAAGTGATTCACCCCCTGGTTATACAGCCGGTAAATGTCAGAAGTTCAGAGTCAAAGTCAGATTTCTTCTGACTTCAAAGTCAGAAACCATGGGACTAATCCCTCCTAACTGTTTTATCATAACTCCATTCGACATCAGCACTTCGAAAGACACAAAGTTTTAGGGAAGGGACACCGAGGACCATCAGATCAAAGTATCCTAGAACCAAGAAGTACCTCCAAGGCTAGCAAGGCTTTTTGTATCCATGGAGAAAGACTGTGGTGCTAGGCAGGAGGTTCAATCTCCGCACTTTACAGAGGCAGGATGATTTGTGCTCAAACAGGGAAGCAGTCCACCTAGTACTGCCTCATAGCACTCTCTTGTTTTCAGTGTGTCATGTTGCTTCCCACAAGGTTGGGTGACAGGGGGAACAAGAAGGTTGGGGATCAACATGAGGTGCCCTCCTCATCCTCCTCCAACGCAGGAAATGAAGCAAAACTCATGTTATAAACAAGTTACAGTGAGCGTGGCTGTAGCAAGGGGGGGGGGGAGAGAGACAAAAGGAGGGTGGATTATCCCCCTCCCAGGAATATCCTAAATCCCTTAATCCCTTCCAGTTTAATTCTTCCCTCTAGAACCCTTTGTCTGGATCTCTCCCTCACTCCTATCTCTGATTTGAGTACATTATTATATCCCAGAAGTAGATAGTAAGAGGTAAACTCCCTGAGAACAGGATCTATGTCACTTTTCATCTTTGTTTACCCCCTACCCACGCTTAGCACCCAGATCTTGCATAGAAGGCCATTAATAACTGCTTAATAAAAACTACAATTTACTTTCCTTTTCCTCCTCCACAAAAGATGGCTTTCGGCTTCACAACTGCTGTTTCCTGCCTCAGTCAAAGCCCAGCTCAAGACCTACCCACTGCTGATCTCTTCTTTCCATGACTTCCTAATGTATCTGTTACATGTCTATAGATAGTGCATGGGTCTCTATAATTGTTGCTTTGTCTTTTGCCACTAATGAGGAGGCTGTGAGCCCCAGGAGAGAAGTCTTGGAGGCTGTCACAAAACTCCTCAAAAACTCCACAAACAACCGCTTTCCTCTCAGAGATTCAAGACCAGACTGGATTCTAGTCTCAGCTCTTCCTCTGACTGTGTGACCTTAGGAAATTCTCTTCCACTTTAGGCCCAACACCTAGCTTCAGTTCAACACATACATAGTAGGTGTTTAATAAATGCTAGCTGACTGAACTGAACTGAACTTCAACAGAAATAAAGAAGTTAGGTAGAGGGGGAGTTCTGCTTTGGATTTGTTAGGATTGAGATGCCTAGGAATATGAATGAATAAATAAATGAAGGAAGGAAAGAAGGAAAGAAGCCCTTATGTGCAAAGCATTATGCTAAGCACCGAGTACCTGATCTCAAGGAGCTTACATTCTAATGGGGAAGACACACAATTTCAGTTGGAAATGTCCACTGGCCAGCTGGTAACAGAACTAGAGTTTAGGAGAAAAGGTAAGGGGCTAGATTTGGAAGAGATCTGCATAGAGATGAATATTGAACAGTAAGAACTGATGTGATAAGAAAGAAAAAAAGAAAAAGAGTGAGAAAAAAGTAAGAGTAAACTCAAGAATCTCAACTCCATAGACCCTACAGAATGTAAGAGCTGAAAAGAACCTTAAGAAATAATATAGAACAAATTCATTTTATAGAAAAGAAAACAGAGGATCAAAGGGTAATTTACCCAAGGTTACACAGTAAACTAACATCAGAGCTAGGATTTGAACCCAGTACTGCTGCCTAATGCTCTACCACCAGACCCATGCGCCACTCCTTCCCACAACCTGACCCCCTTCTTCAATCCCCAAAAGGAGAGAGACAAGGAGAGGGTCTTTCATGAATTGAACATGGTAGAGTGTGGAGATATCCCCTAACACAAGAACCTATCCTTTCTTTCCTGTTTTCATTCCTGAAATATCCCAAGCCCCAGCTCCCAGGCCAGGGCCTGGGCTGGGTTTTGGGAAAATCAGAAAGGAAACTCCAGTGGGATCCCAAAACAGAGCTGCACTATTTTTACATTCTCTCCCATTTGTGTATTGTTTGCAGGCCAGAGAGCACACTCCCCTGCTGCCCAGGAGGGATTACTCACTCACTAGCCCCAGAAACAATTGTTTGGGGAGAAAAGAGGAAAAAAACCTCTCTCACTTAAGAAAAACAAAAACAACTTGGAAGTCATTGTCTTTGGACGTCAAGTGTCAGCTTCCATTGTTCCTGACTCACATTCCATTCATTGTCCGGGTGCTATCCGCCAAAGGGACCCCAGGCCAGCCAGCCCACAGGCCCAGCCCTTTCCTCGCTCCTTACCTCCCACAGCCAAGAAACCACTTTGTTCAGTTTTTGATTTTTTTTTAATGGGTTCAGAATATGCTTATCCTTAACAGCAGGCCTGTTAAGCTAAGGCTTCCCTGGGTTTTTAAGTCTTGGCTCTGTAGCCTTAAGTAAGTCATTTACAATTCTCAGCTCTGTTCTCCAGTGTAAAATGAGGAGGCATTGGATTTACCTGGGATCTACAAACATTTCTGAAAATAGTTTGATAATTATTTCAATACTGTTGGTTTCCTTTGTAATCTTATATATTTTAGTTTGTGCATTTCAAAACCATTATCCTGAGATGGGGTCCATACTGTTCATTGCTTTAGCGGTCCATGACCCAGAAAGGGTTTCTTTAAGAACTCCAGCTTTCGGTAATGGTGAATGTTATTTTTTTGTGCTCTTGGAGCTTCTAACTGATGTCTAAGGTCTCTTCCATGGGGCAACTAGGTGGTACAGTGACTAGATCTCCAGCACTGGAATCAGGAGGACCTGAATTCAAATTCGGCCTCAGACATTTGACACTTACTAACTGTGTGACCCTGGACAAGTCATTTAACCCCGACTGCCTCACCAAAAATAAAAATAAAATAAAGTCCCTTCCAGTTATAAATCCTGATTCTATAACATCTACTGGCCCTGCTCATGACCTAACACTTTAAGTTCTACCTTTTAAGTAAAGGTCTCTTTAGTTCTGACATTCTAAGTTTTCTCTTTTGCCCAGAATCACCTCCTCTTCCTCTTCCTGACTTCACTATTTCTGCCTGTGGTTTCACCATCCATCCTTGCTCCCATGACTGAACCTCTGGGTTTAGCTTTGACTCTTCCTTCCTTCTCTTATCCAATCAATTATCAAATTTTGTCAATGACAAATTACATCTGCCCCTTTCTTAATGTACCCACTGTCACAACCCACATGCTTCTGGTTCTATGGTTCTGATACTCACCAGAAAAGAAGTTAACCAGTACAATCCAAGAGCACTGAATAAATTGCCTTCCAGTTGCAAGATACATCCTGTACAAGGCTCAAAATACGAAAGCACAGATACGACGATTTGAAGAGAAAGAATATTAACAAGTAGGATCATCAGGAAAGGTTTCTCGTTTTTGTCTTTACAGCCCCAGTTATGTTTTTTTTATCTCTTTGTCAAGTGGCTATGGCTATGACATCTCCAGTAGCAGCTACCAGGCTTCATCTCTAGCAGGGTGGCTTCCCAGGATTGAAAGCACTGCTATTTCCAAGGCTCTTGGGTTCAGGGTTCTAGGCTGGCTCCATCAGGATCCAAGGGAAGATGGTGGTCAAAGCAGAGGTAGTGTCGCTGGTGGACTGGCCTCCTGTGCTTAACAGCCTGATGATGACACTTAGCCAGCAGCTGGTGCTCGTGGTGATGAAGAGGGTGTGATCCTTCTTCACAATAAATTAATTAATAAAATGTAATAAATACTTATTGATTCTTCCCCACTCCCACCTCAAAAAGGTTCATTAAAACACCCTATATGACCATGTCCTCCCTTTATTACCAAATATTTGTAAAGGGTTCAACAGTGTTTGCCACGCAGTAGGTGCTTAACTAATACTTGTTCCCTTCTCCTTCCCCTTTTCTCCTTTCCCTCACTTCCATCAATATTTGATTTTGTCAGGATAACCTCCCTGGATCTCAGTTTCCTTATTTGTAAAATGATAGAAAGGTCCCATCCACCTCTATATTTGCCCTCCTATACTCTTAAATCCTTTAAGCCTTAACCTCAAATGCAACCTCCTCTGTGATGTTCTCTCTGGGACTTTTAGTTTTGTTCTGACCCTGTCCAATGCACATATCATATAATACTGCACATTACAATTATCTGTGTGTCTAATTCCCCCTCTCCATCCCACAGGATCTTTTGCTCCAAAAAGATAGGAACTGTCTTATCTCAACTTTATATCTCTCCAAGACCTTTGTATACATAGTTATCTGAATACAAAAAAAAAGTGGGTAAAGATTTGAGCAAATATTCATGTATTGTTAGGTTTCAAGCAGCCTGAACTAACCTTTCTCATCTCCCAAACTATAGAGGTATTATGCCATCCATTAGTACCTTCCCTTGATATGAAAAGCACAACCCCAGCCAGAGAATCCATCTCAGGTCACTAACAGCAAAGCCAAGAAAATTAATGGACACTTAAAGCCCATTTCTACTTCCTCTCTCTCCTCCAGTGAGGAAAGACCATGTAAGGGAGGGGAGAGGGGAAAATCTACTAGGAATTTCTGAACCTCATAGCTTGGGAGCAGATATGTGGGAAAAGGGATCAGGGATTACCTATGGGAAAATTCAAAACAAGGAGAAAGGCTTTTGGTTAAGGAGGAGCTGAGTAAGCATGAGATGATGCTGAGATTAAAAATAACTTAAAAGTGTTATTAGGGCAAACACTGTCAAAGTACGTTGTTTGATTTGATTTTAACAACCCTATGAGATAGAGTGGAGATTAGCCTTCCCTCTACAGATGATATCCCAGAGCCTCACGCCACAGGCTTGCCCTATGTCATACAGGCAGGCAAATGACAAAGCCAGGTCTGCTTCCTCCCAAACCAGGGTTCTTTTGAGACACCGCATTATGATGGGGAGTTTGGGATTCTTTGTTCAGAAGTCACAGGATCAAGGGATCAAAGTCTGAAAGCCCAAAGGGACCTTGGAGGTTCTGTAGCCCTACCTCCTCATTTATACATGAGGAGCTACGAGGGACAGAAAGGTTAAGCAACTTGCCCAAGTTCGCACAGGCTGTAAGGAACAGAGCAGGGATTTCAACCTAATCCTTGTGACTCCAAAGCCAATGTCCTTTCCATTGTACTGAAATGACTAGCAGTATGAACACCAGTAAGCTAATTAATTTTTTCCTATAGATAAATGATTTAGTTAAACTTAATCATTGCTTCTGCCAACACTCTGTTTCTTAAAATTTTTATGTTAAATTTTAATTTTTTTTCCCCATTAGTGAGTATTCTTGGCAACTATTAGCCACAGCTGACTCTGGGACAGGTAGGTGGCACAGTAGACATTGTGTGTAGAGTCAGAACATCCTGGGTTCAAAAAAGGCCTCAGACATTTACTAGCTGTGTGGTCCTGGGCATGACACTTAATCCTGTTTGCCTCAGTTTCCTCATCTGTAAAATGAGCTAGGGAAGGAAATGATAAACTACTCTAGTGACTTTGCCAAGAAAACTCCAAATTGGGACAGGACTGAAACAATTGAACAGCAACAGCATAAGCTAGACACCCAAGTCTGGAAAGCAGCTGGAGATACAAGATCAGAGGTCATCTCAGTCTGACACATTTCCCTCCCCTACCCCTAATGAGGAACCAAGAAAAACAAAAACCTTATCTCTTTTTCAAATGACTATAGCTACGACATCTACAGGAGCAGCTACCAGGCCACATCTCTACTAGGGTCGAATATGGGCCATGTCCAAAAATATACGTGTGTCCACACATATGCACGGGCATGTACACACACATACACACACACACACACACACACACATATCATTCCAATTAACTTCTCTGAACCTGTTTTCCTATCAACTGGGTAAAAAAGAGTAGAGGAACCCCAAAGCTCTGAAGTGTATTCAAACTCTACTTATGTCTAAGAGTGTCCTTTCCACCACACTACGCAAAAGGCGAGAAGATTATAAAAGGGGCAAAGAGCCATAGACTCCTAGCCCTGGAAGGTCAGAGAAATTTAAGCCATGAGGTAGGACTGGAGTCCTGTTAGTGTTCAATAGGGCACTCACAAAGGGAAGATGACTCAGACATTGAGTCATAAGTGCTCACAACCCTGGCTCACATAAGACCTTTCTTCAGCCCCCTTAGCTTTCAGCAGCACTCTTCCTTCCTCTTTCCCCGGTATGCCCTCTGTTCAATCCAGTCCACTTCCTGCTTCCCTCCAAATAACTGAGTTGGTGCCTTTTCCTCCTCCTCCTCAGTCCCAGATCCCAATAATAATGAACACACAATTTACAAAGTTTCCCACATATACACCCACAAAACTAGGCAGCTACTACAGGGACTATTATCTCCATTCTGCAGATGATGAAACTGAGGCCTGAGAAATCATTTGCTCAAAAGTCAAAAGGACAATAAACATTTACTAAGTGACTACTGTAAATAAAGCACAGTGCTGCAGTGGGGGACGTGGAATATGAAATTTACATAAGCCATTTTCCCTGTCCTCATAAAGTTACACTGTAAAGAGGATAAGATAACACAGATAACAATAACGTGCAATATTACATAAGAAATGCATTACAGAAATAAAGAATGCTTAGGTGAGGCTTAAAGGGAAAGGCTGTCACCAACTGAGAAAGCTTCCTAGGAGGTGGCATTTGAGTCAGGAATTCAACTTACAAAGTCTGGGCAATGAAAGCACATTCTAAGGATAGGCATAGGGTACAGCTAAAGCAAAAGCAAAGAGGTGGGAGAATACTGCTGGGGTTAGAAAGAATAAGTAAGAAGGAGAAAAGAATAGCCTGGTTTGTCAGAAGCATAGGAGTAACATGAGGGACAGCTGACAAGTTAGGGTGGTTAAGTCAATGGCCAATCCAGGGTTCAAAAAACCAGTTTAAACCCTAGCTGAGCTATTTAACAGCCATGTGACCTTGGGAAGCTGAGGACCTTTTCCTCTGTTTCCTTGACCTGTAAAATAAAGGTAGTGTACTAGATGGTGGCTGAAGTCCAGCTCAGCCTAAATCCTAAAACGGTTGGGTTTCGTGATTCCAGGGCAGGGCTCTGTCCACTATTCCAAACTAAACCTTCATCAAGGAGGCCCTTACCTACCTTGTCACTCCATCCTTGGGGCTGTGCCTACACTGAGGGAGAGAGAGACCAGTAATTGGAGTCCTCCAGCCTCAGCTTCATTTATACAGAACCACAGTCTCCATATGGCTTTTTCCCCTTTTTCCTTCCTGGTCTGATTACACTGAATTCTAAGACCAGGAGTGGGTGGGGGGAAATGATTAAAGTCCAACTCTGCACAACAGACTTCCCACAGCTCAAAGGAATATGCGCTTTCTTCTGGGCAACTATTTAGTCCTTAGAGGCTCTGAAGTCTTCCTTCCAAGGGTCCTGAAAATAGCTGAGAGACCAAGAAAGCCTCCAGGCACAGCTGACACAGTCACTTCGTCAGGTAAGGGGGTGGGGGTGGACACACAAAAGTGAGAGGGGCCAAGCAGGCCTAACCTGGGGGAGGCGCCTCCAAGGAAGAAAAGAGAGGAGGTAGCAGAGGGCTGAGGTACCTAACAGTGCAAAAAGGCATGAAAAGAAACCACATCAGGATCTCTTAGACCTAAAGGTCAGGCTTTATTTAAAGGCTGTGATCAGCGCAAAAGTGAGAGGTAGAATAAAGGGGGGAAGGGGAACCTTCTAGTCATTTTGCCTCATCATTCTCTCCCCCACACACCCCACTAGATTTTTTAAAAAATTATTCTTATTTCATTAAATATATCCCAATTACATGTAAAAATATTTTAAAATCTTTTTAAGAATTTTGAGTTCCAAATTCTCCCCCTCCCCTCTCCTTGAAAAGGCGAACAATTTGATTTGTATTATACATAAGAGGTCATGAAAAACAGATTTCCATATTCGCCATATTGCAAAAGAAAACACAAATAAAACAATAAAAATAAAGAATGGAAGAAGGTCTGGTTCAATATTAAGACAACTATCAGTATAAATGACCATATCAATGACACCAACAACAAATAAAAATCATGATTATATCAGCAGATGCACACTACTAAGATTAATTAAAACTCGCAAGCATTTGATTCCTAGAATACTGAATGACAATGTCTGAAATGTCTGAAGACAATCTGAGAACACAGAATGTCAGAGCTGGCAGTAGCAGCAGAACATCAAATATCAGAGATGGAGGGGCCCTTAGAGATCTAGTCCAACTGTCATTTTACAGATTTTTTTTTTAACAAAACAAGGACCAAAGGAGAAAGAGAACAGGCTGAAGATCACACAAGGGTGGCAGAGCTAGTGTTAGAAAACCAAGGTCTTGCCCTGGTAGCCCAAGGCTCTTTCTACTGGGCAACACTGCCTCCTCCTCCTCTTGAAAAGGAGCCTCTAAGAATAAAAGCTGGAGGAGACCATGAGGAGGGGCTGCTGTGAACATCACCACTGTCAAAGCAATTTGTTAACTCATCAAAAGGACTATAAAGTTTTGCCTTTTTTAATTACAGAGGTTCTTCAACCCAAGATTAGAAAACAGTGTTTGTGATCCTTTGTGTTTTTTAAAGTCTTTATGGGAGCCATTTGTCCATCAGAACACCCACAAGAACCCTGCTTGGCTGTTTTATGTACGTGTGTATTTTTGAGAGAAAGAGAGAGACACATGGGAAGAGAGAATTGAGACAGAACCTGACAATCCCCCCACAGAAGCACCGCCATATTTCTGCTAAATCTATATTACAGTCATGGGAAGTGGTGGCTGGACCAATAGCTTTCTAGGGGGGAAAAAACATGCCCAATATATACTTTTAAGTTTAAACTACATTATTAACTTTTTCTCCATCATTTTCTAAGTCTAGACAATCAAGAAAACAATAACTAGAGGCCCAAGATGTAGCAATTCTGATTTCCAAGTGTTAATGCTCACACTGAAGATTTAGCAATCTTGAGCTGACATGAGCTCCCTCCAGCACACCTATGGCGTGACAGTATGGGAATCTTGCACCACATAGACCACTGAGGCAATACTCTGAGAAAGACAGATTACGAATCTTCCTGAAATGCAAGGGGGAACGAATGTGCACAAGGTTCCTACTTCTATTAGTTATACAACAATTCTATCCTGAATCCTTCCTCTATACCCAGACCTTTGCTAAGCTGATAGAAAGTTTCAGGAAAGTGTCAGGAAAGAGTCAGGAAAGTTGCATCCAAATCCCAGTTTTGATGATTCCTAGATATAACTCTGGGCAAGCTATATTTAGTTTCTCTACACTTGAGTTTCTTGCTTTGTAAAAGGGAAATAATAATCCTTACAGTAGCCACTCCACAGGTTATTATAATAAAAGTCTTCTGTAAAATTTAAATCCCTCCAGAAATGTTAAGTTATTATTATTATTATTAAGCACTATGGGGCAAAACAGAACAGGATAAGACTCTTTCCTCAGGAAGCTCATTTGTTGTACAGATGGCACTCATGCAGGAAAGAATTTGAGGAGTAAGTGCCAGGAGCCAACACGGCTTCACCAAAAACAGGTCCTGCCAGATTAACATCTCCTTTTTGGAGAGGATTACTAAACTAGGAGATGAAGGGGATATACTATGGATAGAGTTTACCAGGATTTTATCAAAGCTTTTGATAAAGTATCTCATGCTATTCTTGTGGAAAAGATGGTTAGGCATTAGATCATCATACAATCAGCGGGACTCAAAGCTGGTTGGATGGCTAGCCTCAAAGAATAGTTGTTGATGGTTCAATGTCAATGTGGCAGGAGGACTCCATGATATTTTTATCAATGACTTGGATAAAGACATAGAAAGTATTCATGTCAAGTTTGCAAATGATATCAAGCTGAGAGGGATGGCAGAGCCAGGGTCCAAACGGTCCTGCTAAAGTATGGGGCTGAATCTAGTAGGATGAAACCCAACAGGGATAAATGTTAAAAGTCTTACATCTATATCTCAAAAAAAAAAATCAGTTTTGCAAGTATAAGATGGGAAAAGCATAGATAGACAGTCATTATGAAAAAGATCTAGGGGTTTTAATGGAGTCCAAGCTCAACATGAATTAAGTTCCAACTAAAATCCCACCGTATCTGGGAAAACCTTCCCCTATCCCTCTTAATTCTAGTGCTTAAAGGCCCTCTGTTTTCCTATTTATCCTGTATATAGCTGCTTTGTATATATTTGTTTGCATATTCTCCCCCATTAGACTGTAAGCTCCTTGAGGGGGAGGGCCTGCCTTTTGCCTCTTTGTATCCCCAGGATTTAGTACAATGCCTGTTTATGTGTGTGATATAGTACTCAAAAGAGCTAATACAATCTTGGGAGGCCTTAAGAGAGGCATCACTTCCAGAAATAAAGAGATGCCATCATCAGACCTCTTAGGATTATGGTGATCAGTTCTGGGAGCCGTGATGCATTCTGATAAACTGCAAAGTATCCAGGGGGAGGGCAAAAAAACTGGTAAGGGTCCTTGATGCAGGACATAGACAGAGAAACTAGGAATGTTTAACCTGGAGAAGACTCCCAGGGACATGACAACTGTCTTCAAGTATTTAGAGGAGTGTTACACGGAGGAGGGGATTAGACCTGTTTTGTTTGACCCTCTGGAGCAGAAAGGAGGGGGTGGGGCAGAGAGAGCAATAAAGAGGCCGTTTCAGGCTTGTTGTAAGGAAACACCTCCTAACAATTAGAACTGTATCCCAAAGTGGAATTCCCTGAGAGATGGTGGGTTCCCGCTCCTTGGTCTTCGAGCAGAGATGGAATAATGCCTTGTCAGGTGTGTTAAATTAGGAATTCCATAGATTTGGATGGCACCTGAAGTCCCTTCTAACTCTTACACATTCTAAGACTGTGCACAAGTTAGCAGAGCAGTCTGCAATAGACTTTTCCTGGAAGAGATAGGACAAGTAAGATTTGAAGAGGCAAGAGGGCAGGAAAGGAGAAAGTACAGGGTAGGACCAAATGAGTTTTCTTTCAGCTCTAGAACTCTGAACCTGCAGAATTCTCAGATTCCCTCAGATCCCTAAAATCATTTTAAGCTGACCAGTTCCAAAGCACATGCAGCACAGGCTTGCTTGTGGCATGATGTCCAGGCTCCCTAAACAAAGAGGAACCCAAGTCTTCTCCAGCCATCTTCCTCTTGGCCCTGGTCCTCTTCCCTCTCCCACCCCCACCCCAAGATTACCAGACCTGAAATGATGTGTGTGTGGCTGTCAACAATCCTTTCCTTGGCTTTCTAACTTCCTTTTCAGAATGAGGAACTGGGCTATTTGCTCTGAGGAAGAACAATAAGCCTAAGCTAGATTCAGCATATACACTTCAGGCAGGTTGTGTACTCAAGCCCTAAATCGAAGCAATTGCTGATTTCCAAGGTGTTAGCACTCACAATGAAACTTTAATAATCAGGAGCTGATATGAGCTCCCTCCAGCGCACCTATGTGTGTGACATGGGAGTGTGCGAATCTTGTACACCACTGGGGCGATACTCATAGAGAGACTGAGGTACACAGCCATCCTACTGGGACATACAATACTGCCTTTATACATCCTCATAAAATATCTGAGAGTCAGCACAACAGGGTGAAGGTCAAGAAACCTGAATTCAAATCCCACCTCAGTCACCCCCTCGCTGTGAGATCAAAGGTAAATAACAATCTCTCAGAATCTCAGTTTCTTCATCCTATTTTACTATGCATGGGTTGATTAAAAAGAAAGATGGCAAAGTGTTATATATAGTTTTGATTTATTATTGTTGTTATTATTATCATCTTCTATTGTTATCTAGTATGGACTCTCAGCTTCAAGCTTGGACTTTGCTCCTACACTACAGATCCTCAGTTTTCAAATCTATAAAATGGGGATACTTGTACTACCTAACACCTACCACTCACTTGATGAGGCTATCAGAAGAGGGAAATGACTTGGAAACCTTAAAGCCCTACACAAAACAGAACACCTCCATTCCCATCCCTACAACACTTAGGCTCTATGACAAACAACTGACCACAGGGCTACTTATTAGCAGGGTGACCTTGGGCAAGTAATTCCATTTCCCTAAAAAACTATACAAAAGAGTTGGAATGCAAGATCTCCAAGGTTCTTCATAAGCTCTAACATTTTGTGTCCCTGAATCAATCTTTTTCAAAGGCATCAGAGCCTCTGCAGCAGAGAGGTTTTCTGTCACATTCCCAAATCTACTCAACCTTTCCTTTTTTTTTTTTTCCTACAAACCTCAGCTCGGTCCTAAAGTGGCCCTCTCTGTACCTCCCTTTCTCCTCTGAGGCCCCGGATGGTTCAGCAGAGAAAGCCTTGCATGGATATCCCTGGGATGCTCGAAAATGTCTTGTCTCTTTGGCAACGTCTCCCCCACAGAAATAAGAACCTACTTCACAGGACCTGCAGCATTGAGGGAAGGAGTTATTTTGAGCTTCGGGGGTGGCCTGTACTCATTCCCCAGCCCAGTGGCCACCTGCCCCGTGGGAAAGCGTTAAGTGACTGACTGTACCTTTGCCAGAGAGAGAGAATCGGGGAGAAAGATGTGTGGGTGGTCTGCCATATTGTGAAGGGAACTATCTCCTGTCAATCTGCTCACTATCAGAAGTATCCCCTCGGTGGTCAGGGAACTGAGGGCTTGATCCCTAAAAACATAGTGACCTCAAGGGGCATCACCTCATTGGATCTACCTCCTCTTATTCTACAAGTGAGGAAACTCCAGAGAGGTTAAGTGATTTGCCCAGAGTCATACAGCTACTAAGTGTATGCATGAAACAGGATTTGAATCCAGATCTTGACACCTCCAAGTCCCATCATTTAAACCCCCTATACCACCCTGCCTTTTTGTAATGGTCTCAGAAGGCAATATGCAACCTGTTCCTTGGCTGTCATTCACTCATTTTATTTATACTTCCTGAGATGGAGCAGTGTTTGCTAAAAACTCCTCACCTCCTTCCCCACTTCCCCTAGCCCCCAACAGGCCAGGAGCAGTGGCTCCTGAAATCTCAGTTTCTGAGCAGCCCCCTCCTCCCGCTCAGCTCCTACCTAAAGTTATAGTGAAGAACTAGCCGCTTACAACACACCTTTGTGGTCTACAGGGGCTCTTATGTGGACTTCTTTGCCCTTGGTGTTGGAGGGGGATGGGGGGGTTGAAAGGGTTGGCACTGGCAAATAGGGTGGCACTAAGGATACTGACCAGTGGGCAATCTATTAATCAAGGCTTCCTCAGGCTGGTAGAAGCATCTATTACAGTGTCCTCACAATACAACCAATTTGAGATCAGCTAAGTGGCACAGTGGATAGAGCGCTGGGCCCAACATCAAAAAGATCTGAATTCAAATCATGTTTCTGACGCTTACTAGCTTCGAGACCCTAGACAAGTCACTTCACCCTGTTTGCCTCAGTTTTCCCATCTGTAAAGTGAGCTGGAGAAGGAAATGGAAAATCACTCCAGTATGTTTGCCAAGGAAATCCCACAGAGGTCACAAAGAATCACAGAGTCACAACAACAAAATCAGGGGCACAGGGATGGGTGGCAGAGTAGATGCATATTGTCCACCTTTGTTCTGCTCCTCCATCCTGAAGCCCTGTGCTCTGTCTTCACCATATAAATGTGCAGCCCTCCTGGCCACATCCCACTATTTCCTACACTAGTGATAATTTTCAGTCCATTTATTACAAATCTGCTATCATGAAGCCTTCTGATTGGCAGCAATGAGGTAGAGTCCTTTCAATTCAACAAACACTGATTAAGCACTCCGTCCTGGACTTAAAGTCAGGAGATCTGGGTTCTAGTGCCTACTCTGTGACCCTTCTAGTTTCCCCAAATGTAAAATGAAGGGGCTGTACAGCACAGTACATTGGAAAGAACACTGGCTTTGGAATCAGAGAACCTGAGTTCAAACCCAGGCCCCTCTTAGTGCCTGTGTGACCTTGGATAGAAAAGCAAGCCTCTCTGGGCATCAGTTTCATCATGTGTAAAATGAGGGAGTTGGACTAACTAAGGTCTCTTCCAACTCCAGATCTATGACCCAATGACCAGTCTCTGATGAAATGTTCAGGAGGACGAAGAGCTCTCTGTTTTTTTGTTTCCCCTTCCTGAGTCATGCCCAGCCTCAGTGATGTTGACACTTTCTCTATTTCCCACCAACTGTGTGATGTGGAGGTAACCAAAGACGTTTCAACTCCTCCCCCTGGAAATGATTTCCACGGGGATACCTCAGGGACCTCAAGGTCCTCTTTTGCCCATCCCTCAAAAAAACACAGGGCCCCCTCGTTCAAAGTCATGTGACAGAGAAAGGATTATTAACCAGGATGGGACTGATTGCTCAGGTGTCAAAGGGGGCCCCTTTCTGGCATCCTGACACCAGCCTAGCAACAGGCCCTTGGATGCCAGGACAGCACCATGGCAACCCACTGGACCACCCCAAGAGGCTGTATAAGCTAAAGAGGGGGAAGGGGGAAGTGGGAAACATGGGACAGAAGACGACAGTTCTCTTGCACTCAATATATCAGAGAGTGCATTTATACTGGACTTTCATAACTTAAAGTGCTTTCCTATCAACAAAACTATAAAGAAGCACATGATTAGCTCCATTTTACAAATGGGTAAACTGAGGTACAAAGAGGGGAGTAACTTACAGTCATAAAGGCAAGTTACAGAGCCAGGCATGAATCACAGTATTTGAATACAAATTCCACATTCATCCTACTACCAAAAAAAAGCTCCCACAATTCTGAAGCAACAATTCAAGATAAGTCTGTTTCTTTTCTTCCTACCCTCATCCACCAAAGCTCCAACCTCAGTCGCTGAGATGCAAGGAAGACCAAGGAGGTACAGACAAACCCTAACAGGGTCTCCTTACATAGACTGCCAAACTGTATTCCCATAAACTCAGAACAAAACCCTGAACTTACTGCGTAACCATGAGCAAGTAACTTAACCCTTCTGGGCCTCAATTTCAACTTCTGTAAAATTAAGTAGTTAGTTGGTCATCTACTAACCTTCCAGTTTCCTTCCCTTTTTGGGCTATATACGGTCTCTTACAACTTATATATTCCACATTCTATGATTCAAGCTTTGTTCCAACATGGCTTTTACTTGGCTATTAGGAAACACAGCTTAAGGAAACCTAGGCTGATTTCTGAGGATGCTGCCCCAATGTCTTTAAAAATTCTAGGTACCAAAGGTCTCCAAAATCTGGACCAACTGGATAAGCCAGATCCAGCTCACATTCCCAGCCATCAAAGGAATAGGAATAGCCAAAATGGTACCCTGGAAAGAGCACCTACACCTGAGTCTTTACTTTTCTATGCCACTAAACCCAATAGCCATTCCATTGATAGACAGCTCTAATAAGAAATTAAGCCCAGTCAGTGGCCTAACCATTCAGGGTCTTATCTTCTAATTTGTCAAATAAGGATAATACCAGCCATATCTCACAAAGCTGGGTCAAATCAGAAATAAATCATAGGAGCAAAAATCTAGAGCTGGAAGGTACTTTATAGAAGTCGTCTCATCTAGGACAACCTCCTCATTTTATAGATAAAGAAACCTGCCAAGTCATCCAGTTAGGAAATAGCAGAATTAGGATTCAAACCAAGGTCATGTGATGCCAACTCTGGCATTCATTCCACTATACTGCTCTGGAGTATATACTATACCACTCTGTAGGCAGCTAGGTAGCTCAAAATAAAGTGCTGGGCCTGGAGTCAGGAAGACCTGAGTTTAAATCCAGCCTCAGACATTTGCTAGCTGTGTGACCTCCGGCAAGTCACTTAACCCTTATTTGCCTCATTTCCTCATCTATAAAATGAGTTGGGGAAGGATATGGCAAATCACCCCAGTATCTTTGCCATGAAAATCCCAAATGTAGTCACAAACATAGTACAAATATAGCACAGGTTATGATGCACTTAATTATCTCATTTGACTCTGATAATATCCCTGTAAAGATTTAGGAGTAGAAGTAACCTTGGAAGTTGTCTAGCTTCTGACTCCAAATCCAGTTCTCCTTCCTTAACACAGAAAATAGTGGGTGAAGTTATCCCCATTTGTTAAAACTGGGGTAACTAATTGTAAAAATATAATGTAGAATATATTAGTTTATATAATTTATATAAACAACTAATGTGACCTATATGAACTGTTGAGAAGTGAAGTGAGGAGAACCAGGAAAACCATATGTGTTGATTACAATAATGTAAATGGAAATGAAAAAAAAAATCAAAACTGAATGCTGTTAAATTTTAACAACCAAACCCCAAGTGGATGAGAATGCACCTTCCTCCCTTCTTTACGGAAGTGTGTGCATGGGGGTGGAAGGAGAGGGGAATGAGCAGAAGAGGGGGACCCTTGTGGGTACAGAACACTACAGATGTTGTCAGACTTGACTGATGTGGTGGTTACTTTTACTGAACTGGATTTTTAAAATATTCTTTGTTATGAGGGATGGGGAAAAAAAAGGAAAGGATGTGTTGGGAAATAAAGGTGATGCAACAAAAATAAAAATGTATCAATAAAAATTGAGTAATAACTACTATTATTATTATGGTAACAATCTGAGAAGATGATTGTGAGGTTCAAATAAGATAATATATAAAATATTTTTAAAATTTTAAACACTATATTAATGTCATTAATTATTAACGTACTTTGTGTATCACACTGCCTCTCATTATCATTATGATAATGGCTGAGAAAGTACTTTGAAAAGCATAAAAGCATAGTCTCCAGCAGCCCAGGTTTGGGAAGGAACAGCCTCCATTACCCACCTCTCTCCTCTGCCCAATACTAAAAGTTTCCTGGATATAAAAGACCTGTATTTCTCCACCTCACAACACTGCCTAAGTAATTCACACTGCTATTTTCTCCTAAGTCCCACTGGCTAGAAAGACTTGAGAGTCACATAAACTTGCGTGTTCAAGGAACCTCTAAGGTCATCTCTTCTAACTCCTACTTTCTGCTGCATGTATTCTCTCCATAATACCCTCTTCTCTTCCCCCTTCTTCAGAAATTGGTTAGACTAAATGGTTGTTTTAGGCCCCTTCCAAGTGTGAAATGTATGGCTCTGTAAATACTCCAGTGATAGGGAACCTATCCCCCTATCCCCTACGGTAGCTCATTCCATTGCCAAGCAGCTGTAATCAGCAGTCAAACTTCATTGTAACAGGTCCTTGTTCTACCCTCCAGAATCAGAACTATTTCGATTCAGATATTTTAAGCTATCAATACAATGGAAAGAACACACTTGTTATGGAGTCAAGAGGACCTGGGTTCCAATCCTGCCCCTGTACTTACTGACTGCCCCTGGACAAGTCACTTAAACTCCCATGGCCTGTTTCCTCATCTGTAAAATGAGAGGATTAGACTAGACTGGCCTCTGTAATCCCTCCCAGGTCTAGTATCTGCAATCCTGTGTCTCCCCTAAATGTCTTTCCCAGTTCAATCTACAAATGCCCTTACCATCTTGTTCACCCCTTCTGGATGTATCCCTGCTTTTTAATATACTTCCTACAATGGAAGGGGGTCTGACACAGAGGGAGTCTGATAGGGAAAAGAGAAATGGGACTACTACCCCTTTTACTGTGTACCCCAAACTTCCAATAACATCTAGGATTTTCTTCAGGTATTTAGTGACTTCGTAAAGAAACACAGGCTAAGCAGACAAGACTTGACCAGAAGGAAGACTAATACTAGTCCCCAGGACAAGACAGGGCTGCTCATGTGACCAGATTCCCTCCACTCCACTAGAATGGGCTCCACTTATTGTCAGAGCCCTGAGGTCCTGCAGCCCAGCATGTCCAGGCTTCCATGGACAGGGACACAAATCAATCCAATCCCCTGCCCCGGCACAGAAGAAAAGGCCAGCACATACAAAGCAGGCACTGGGAAAGAGCCTATTGGCAACAGCTGTTCTCAAAGGGGTGAAAGGGGCTAATGCTTTTACAAAGCCTCTGAGCACATGAGGCAAGAAAGGGGAGAGGGGCCCCTGAAATCCGGACAGTGCCTCTCTTCCCCCCTTCTGCTCAATCCTTCCTAGGCAAGACCCCTAAGAATAGCACTGCCTCCCTCACAGCCAACTGATGTTAGCAGCACGCCTGAGGTTAACCCTAACCACATGGCCACACAACCTCTCCCCATTCCCACACTGCCAGAGCCAGAAACCCAGCCAGCCACAGCTTCAAAGATCCTTATAATTTGGGGATTTTTTTGTTTGGGGTTGAGAATCTGTTTGTTTGTTTGTATATGTGTTTGTTTGAGGGAGAGACATGTGCCCCATCTTTCATTTAATCACGCAATAGTCTGTCATGGTATGAAATCAATTTGTGCACATGTGTGGTCCAAACACTGAGGCAGAGACAACTGGAGTGGGGAGGCAAGAGACATGGGAAATGATCTAGAGACTCTCCCACTAGCTTGAGTGGCCCTCTGGGGCCTTGAGAGCCAGTTTCCCTATTTATAAGATGAGAAGAATGATACCTGCGTTAACACCTGATTCACAGAGCTATTGTGGGGCTTAAATAAATTAGATATTACTGGGGGGAGGGGAACCTTGAAAAAACACCTTACAAATAAGGATTATTGGAGACGATGGTGGTTACACACCTACAGGATGGCTGGACCTGGTCCTGGCTCTGCCACCAAGTTGACACGATCAGAATGGAGCAGTACTCTACTTCCTGAACCACTCCAGATCACGAGAATCTGAGTTTAAATACTGCCTTTGACACACAGTGGTTGTAGGATCCTGGATAAATCAACCCACTTTCCAGTGCCCCATGTCAACTCTCCAGACTATATACTGCAGAACAGTCATTGATCTGCATTGTTTAGGAGCTGCATACACACATAAAATCATAGATACAAGTCAAAAACTGCTTCAATGCTCTGATAGACAAGTACCTTTCTGAGACTCAGTTTCCTCAACTAGAAAATGAGAGGGTTTAACTAGAAGATCTCTAAGGTCTCACATCTCTAAATGACCTAAATATATCTTAATCCAACTCCTATTTTACACATTAACACTGCTTGCATTTATATAGTACTTTAAGATATACAAATGGCTAATCATCTGATTAGCAGCTAAGAGGCCCAGTGGATACAGTGGTGGGCCTGGAGTCAGGAAGACTCGTCTTCCTGAGTTCAAATTTGGCCTCAAATACTTAAGAGAAAAATGACTTAACCCTGTTTGCCTCAGTTTCCTCATCTGTAGAATGAACTGGAGAAGGAAATGGCAAACCACTCCAGTATCTTTGCTAAGAAAACTCCAAACAGGGTCACAGAGAGTCGAACAAGACTGAAAAATGACCAAACAGCAACAAGTCAGATAGCACAGTATAGCAGCAAGAGTATTGGATTTGGAGCTTAAATGATACAGAATTGAATCCTGTCTCTGCTATAACAACAACAGCTAGCACTTATGCAGCACTTTACATTATCTCATTTTATTCTCACAAAAAATCCTGTTTAGTAGGTGCTATTATTATCCCCATTTTACAGATAGGATTCAAGTGACTTGTCTAGAGAGTCACACAGTGTGTGAGTGACTGAGGCAGGATTCTCAATCAGATCCTTATGGCTCTAAGTGTACCATTCTATCCACCACACTACCTAACTACATGTAAGCAGAGTCTACCAAATTATCACACAGCTAGTGACAGGCAGAACTTCTGACTCCAGGTCAGAATATGGAAGTTATTATTTATTGGTTATTTTTTTTTAATCCAGTACAGTCCACAAGCCAACTCCCACTGACTGCAGCCTTGGGCATGAAGCCTTCAGCATCCTTCCCACTGGGCAGCAGACAAGGCCATCTGTTCCTGCTTCCCCTCACCACCATCAGCACCCCAAACCCTTTCAGAGTGGAGGGTTTCTGGCAGATCAATCAGTGAAGCTGATTCCTCCAAAGCTGAAGAAAGAGCAGAGGTTGCCAGCTCAACAAAAAGACCAGAAGGGAAGCAGCTGTCAGTGAGGTCTGTTAACAGCAGAACCAACAGTTTCTCATATTGGATTTCTAGGAAACCCAGCCTCACTCCCTCCATCTCTCCCTCCGGAGGACCCGCGCTTGCTTTTCCTCCACAGCCCTAAGCTTTGTGTCTGCCCAGGATTCTGGATTCCCTATCATCATGTGACCATGCTTCCCAGGTTCTCTGCTGAGAGATTCTTCTTGTGTCTATTTATTTAAGTAATTCCCCTCAAGGATGCAGCTATGAACAAGGAAGCAGTCCACAGGTACTGGCCACTACTGTCTTTGAAGGGTATGGGGCACCAGGGCATTTCCTACAATGGCATCTCATCAAAGTACAGATGGCTCTCGTTCTCTGTAACAGTAAAGCAAAGTCCTACAAAGAAAACTGGACTCCATTCAAATCCTAGCTCTAACACTTTCTCTAACACTTCTCTGAACCTCATCTGTTAAATGAGTTAAATAAGTGTAGTACATGTACTCGTACTACCGAAAGCACAGAAGTGTTTTGTGAATGTCACTGTTTGCCTTGCGCAAATGGATTATGACTCCTGCAAGGAGTGTTAGATCTACCCCACTCACTGAATATGAGGTTCATTTAGCCAGCTAAGTGCTAGGTTACCTGGGATTGTCATTTGGCATGTGTACAGACAGGCTTTGCTTAATGGTAAGAGCCACTCTCATTCATATAGGTTTTTACTATCACAAAACACACCTACAACAACCTCATTTGAACTTCACACAACCCCTGTGAATTCAGAAGTATGCCCATCTGGGTAACAAGCAGAGCACTGACACTCATTTAACACCTGATGTCTTACACAAAGACTTATTTTATCCTCAAAACAACCCTGGGGGGAAGCTTGAGCAATATCATCCTTATTTTACAAGCAGGAAACTGAAGCTCACCCAGGCATAATGACCAGTCCAAAGTCACCGAGGCTAATGTCTGAGAGATTGGACAAATCTTTTAACTCCATACTCACTGGATGTTTTCATTAAGCAGCTAGCATTCCTCAGTCAGATCCAGCCTCAAACACTAGCTTACTGGGCAAGTCACTTACTAGCTCTCAGACTCAGTTTCCTTGTCTATAAAATGGGAATAAAACAGCATCTACTTTATACAGTGCCTGGAACAAAGAAGGCGGATTCCCTTCTTCCTTGCTTCCCTTCCCCTGGGTCCTTACCTCGTCAAGTTGTTGTAAAGTGATTTGTAAATTTATAAATGCTACTATTACTACGATAATTAATACAAAAGAGAGAGTTAAAAAAGGAGAGAACAGAAAATGAAGGAATCAAAGTCCCCAAAATCAGAAGCATAGACCAGAGGGGAATGACGGCTGGATGGGCCTGCATCCTCTCAAGAGATGGAGGAATTCACCAGTGGGACCCGACAATCCAGTTCCAGTTGTCCTAGGCCAAACCCAACCTTCTAGAGATTATCTGTTCCTGAAACCTTTCCCAGGTTCTCAAGCTCCAGAGCCTGGGTGTCCCTGTAACATATACCGGGATCCTGCAACAGCAAGATATTCTTCTAGGTAATATATTCTCCTCAATGCAATGATGTCTTTCGCAACTCAAGAGAATTTGTAGTTACTGTAATCTATGTTGTTCCCCATAAAGTCAAATCCAGATCCAGTGCAAGGGCCACGCCCATCCTGAGAACAGGAAGAGTACCTCCACCCTAGAAAGACACTGCAGCCAGACAATATCCTTGCCTCTCTGAAGAGGGTTTGGCCCAAGGCTGAGCTGCGTCCCAAAGTCTCTTGAGTCCAAGTGAAGATGTCCTGAACACTCTGCCCAATGGAGGTTTGCCAGGCCAGCTTGAGGAGAAAAGCTATCCTATCTCACCTTCCTCTTCCAGGGAAGACACAGGCCCCAAAAATCAATGATGAAATAAGAATGAGGGGCTGACCTAGATAATATCTAAGGTCTCCTTTGGCTATAAATCCCCTAACACTCTTTCAGTCATCCAGTCCACCTTCTTCCCCTCTGACCCCAAGCCTAATCAACCCTGGTTTGTTTTTGTTGTTGTTATTGTTGTTTTAAATAAAAACATTCTAGCAGCAATCCCAGAGAGCTTTTCCCCTCTTCTCAAACTCCTCAGGGGGCTGTGCTTGAAATGAATCACCCTTCTCCCTTCACCAGCTATCACCAGCTTCTTCTCTCCACTCCCACTCCAATAAATCAGTCCCTGCCCCTCCCATTAGAGCAACCTAAACCAAGAGAAGCCTTTGATTTAAAGGGAGCTTCCATAGACAGGAATAGAGCATAATTCATTCATTTATCACCAGCACTATTAACCACCTTGTATTGACATGCTAATTTTTTCTCTTCCTTCAGAGAAGCCACAGGAATCATGTCTTAGAGTTGGGGTTACACTGGAAAGCAGAAAGGACGCTAAGCCTCCGAACCTGGAGACCCACTCTCAAACCCTGCCACCCTCTACCTATGTGACCTCACCCCTGGCTTCTTCTGGCCTCAGTTTCTTCATGAAGAAACTGGGATAAGATGATCTCTCAAGTCCCTTCCCAGCTCTAATATTTCACGACTGGGGAGATGGGGCAGAACTCCTGAGTTCCCACATGCTACCTGTGTGACCTTAGACAAGTCTTCTTCTGAGAAAGCCTTCTATGAGCCTCAGCATTTTTAGGTATGAAACAAACAATTTGAATCAATTGGTTTCTAAGGTCCTATTGGTTTCAGCTCTATTATTCTGTGATTCTACCACCAAAGGATGATATGGCAGGCAGAATCATAGGTCATCTAATCCAACTCTGGCCCACTTAGTAATCCCCATCATAACATACCTAACAAGCAGTCATCTACCCAAAGCTTGAAGACTCAACTCTTCCAACTCCCTCCTCCCAACCCATCCCATCCCACTTTTGATTACTCCAGCTCCTATTACTGGCCTCTAGACAACTGATGCCCACCCAGTGCTCCTGGCTCAGCCCTCTGGAGCCAAAGATAACAAATCTGATCCACATGACCGGCCTTCAACTACTTCAAAGAATGCTGATTGATTGAATCAATCAATAAACTTGTATTAAGTGCCTCTGCTATATTCTAGGTATTGTGCTAAGTGTCAGACTTCTCTTCTCCTAAACTAACCTAGTTCCTTCAACCAGGATGTCATATATCTTGGTTGTCCTCCAAATACTCTCCAGCTTATCAATGTTTTTCTTAAACATTGGAACCCGAAATCAAACATAATACTATGATCACTGCTTGACTAGGGTCTGGATTCGAATCCAGATCCTCTGACTTTGCTCCTTTGTACCACGGCTCCTTCCTGATCTAAGTTTTGCCAATCTGCTCTGCCATTTACTTTGTTCCCAGTATGTCTTGGGTGGTCCCTTTACCAAATTTCAATTTTACCATTTACCCATTTCACTTTGTGCTGCCATGGTCACAAGGAAAGCAGTCTGATGCAGTGTGGAGGGGAGTGGGGCAGTCTATCAATCTGGACTGGAATCCTGGTTTTGTTTCTTTCTAAAGGTGTAATACCACCTAACCACCTCTCTTGGGCTGGGCTGGGAACCAAACCTAGGATGCTCTCATCCTATTAACTAGATGGTGCCTTTGCATTCTAAGAGCTATCCAGAGACTGACCAGATCTCAGGGAACTTTTTTGTTTTGTTTTTAAATATTCACAGAACTTTATTTCAATCTAAGCCAGGAGATAAGAGACAAGGATGGAGGGTATCATATAAGCACAGAGGACAGCCAAGAAGCCAGTGGGCTCTATGGCTCCTTGGTTGAAGAATACATGGTAAGGGAGGTCGGTCAGGAAGGGCTTTCCAGAAGATTTCCAGAAAAGTCATAGGAAGGGAAGGGTATAAGTTATAAATGGCTCTGAAAGCCAAACAGAGAATTTTCTATTTGATCCTGAAGTTAACAAGGATACTCAATAGAGTATGGAGGTTAACAAGGTTGGACCTGGGCTTTAGGCAAATCATTTTAGTGACTGAGTGAGAGATGGAATGGTGGAGTGGAGGCTGGCCAACCAGCACGCTGTAGGTTGCACTCTCATATTATTTATGTTTATTTTTACCTCTCTTTGGGCATAACTATAGTGACAGCAAAGAACTTGGTTATCTAAACATATCTGGCCCCTAGTCTACACAGTTGTTGAAACTGGAGCTCAGAGGGGGGAAATAACTTAGCCAAAGTCACACAGCAAGTGAGTGATATGATGGAGTTGGGTCTAAAAGTCAGGTCTCCTACTATAATAAGCTACTCTTATCTAACTCACAATCCACACCCTGCATACCTGACAAAATACTAAAATGAATGAGATTTTATATATATACATATATATATACATATACACACACATACACCTATATATACATATATATTTATATATTCCATTCACAACAGTATATGCCATTCATAATCACAGCTAACATTTATGTAATACTTTAAAGGTTTACAAAGAATTTAACCAATATCATTTGATCCTCACAAAAATCCTAATGAAGAATTGATACTACCCCTATTTTACAGATTAGGAAACTGAGGCTAATACACACACACACACACGTATATTTATACATATGGGAAGATATATGTATCAAGCACTTTTGTAACTGGAAGTTATATAAGTGGAAAGTAGACAAACAATGGCTTTATTTATAATCTGACAAATACAAGTTAAAGGAGTCTGACAGGACAAGCCTAATGTCTATCAGTTACAGAGACCTTCTGGCAAGAACTCGAATAAAACCACTCTAGCAATGTAAGCAGTTATTGTTAACTGCCCACTGTCCTTACTCTTCTACATCCAGGTATGAGGTAGATAAGACAGGTACTGTTACAAATGAGAAAACTAAGGCCTAGACAGGGGAAATAAAGCACCAAAACTCACACAACTAATTAGAGTCTTAGAACTTAAGGCACCTACCTACCTCCTTTTACCATTCATAATAACAGCTAACATTTATATAACACCTTAAGGTTTACAAAGCACACTACCTCATTTGATCCTCACAAAAACCCTGCTGAGGAGCTAATATTATCTCCCTTTTACAGATAAGGAAATTGGGGCTAAAGAAGTTGAAGGATTTTCAGTGCCCCAAAGCTAGTAAGTATCTGAACCCTGACTCTAAGTCCCTCTCTATCTACTACACCTCTTCGTAGTTTAAGGCAACCACCTATCTTTGTTTCCCAACACTTTATCTGAAAGGACTCTTGATTTCAATGTTCTTGGCTGACCCATTCCCTTTCGGTAGCCACTCTACTCCCTGGGGTGCAGGATGCTGAAGGGGGAGGGGGGTGAGAGGAAGAAAAAAGGAGAAGAGACCTGCTGACGGAACCAAAAAGCCATAAGGAGGGCAAGAGGTCAGGGAGACTGATCACAGCTTCCCATCTACCAGCCACTTGACCCTTTTGCCATCACACAAGTCGAGACCTCCCAGAAGCCTTGTCCAGCTGAGCCCCAGCTGTTCAGGGGCTGATGGATTTGGTGCCAAAGGAAACTATTGGCTGATACTGTGATCTAACTCCTTAGATAGGCCCCTCTCCCCCACCACTCCTCCAGCTCCACTAACAGCTGGAGAAACCCCTTGGTTGTAGAGGGAAACGGCAAAAGCTAGAGACCTGCCATGATCCACTGTGACTTTCCCTGGACTGAGAAGGCAGCCCACCCTTCAATCCAAGGCAAGAATATTGCAATAGGAGAAACTCCTGTTAGGCAAACACAAAACCTCCATGCAATTACTTCAAGAAATTTAATATGCAAAGGTCCAGTGAGGAATCTTCCTGTAAAAATAATAATAATCTTTTTGTAATTAGAGTAATCATGTCCTAATTCATCTATGCTGAGCTCTGATTCAGAGTTATATCAAAAGCAGAGTTTTTCCCCTCATTGGTCCCTACCTACCAAACCTTCCTGCTCAGTCCTACCCCATTCCTAATGCAGGGCTGTTGGAGTCCCTCCCAGTAGCCACCTTCCCTAGCCTCTACTGCCATCACCTTCTAGGAAGCGGAAAATCAGGAGCCACCAAATGTACCACAGGAGCACAGACCAGACTTTGGGAGACAGGATGGTCCCTCTCCTAATTCAACTATACTTGACTCACACCTGACTTTTATGATATGCACTAATATATAATCCAGATTTATCCAAATGCATTTTATAATTAAAATAGGCCTCCCAATTCCAAATCCTATGCTCCTTCTACTAGAATGGTCTGACTTATGTGTCAGCATCCCACCAATCAGTTTTCTTCTGGGTTTAGGGAGTTCTTTTCACCCAAATTAATGTTTTCTAGATGTATGAAGGATAAATGTTTATCCTTCCCTGCTAGAGAAACGATGACAAAAATTTAAATACCTTCCCCAAGTTCACTCAGACTTGACAGCAGGGTTTAAGACCAAACCCAAGTATTCTTATCACCCAGTCTAGAGCAATGTACTTTCTAGAGCTTTTCAAGATTCATACTCAGTAACTTCTAGAAGTCACATGAACCAACCTGTGTATACCACATACCCACCAGTCCCAGGATTAAGAAGGAGGGGAGTGGCAGGAGAGGCTTACTTCCAAGGTAGCCAATGCCCTGCCTGATCTGATCCCGGGCCCTTTAGGCACAAAAGCATCCCCAAGAAAGATGAACACAAAAGCATGCATTTTCTACCCACAAAGTATCATACCTGTAAAAAGGGAATAATAGAAGGTTTTCCTCCTTCAGAAACAAAACCACACTATAGGGGAAAAAAAGGTCTGTGTGAATTCTAGCTCACATTTATACTGGACTTGATTATGGTTTCCAAAGCACTTTGCTCACAACAAGCCCAATAAGTAGTGTAAATAAACCCCACATTACAGATAAGGAAACTGAGGGGCTGGAGAGATTAATGGACTTGCCCATGGTCAAGAGCTACTAAGTGGCAGAGTAGCATGATGATGTTTCTTTCATGACCACATCTGGGGTTTTCTTGACAAAGATATTGGAGAGGTTTGCCATTTCCTTCTCTAATTCATTTTACAAATGAGGAAACTGAAGCAAATAGGGTTAAGTGATTTGCCCATGCTCACATAGCTAGTAAGTATCTGAGGCTGGATCTGAACTCAGGTTTTTACTGACTCCAGGCCACATATGAATTCAGTTCTTCTGGAGTCCAAACCCAGCATTCTATTCACTGAGCTACCAAGCTGCCCAAATCTAACTCATACCCAAATAGTAATTCTCATTATGATATACGTACCCAAAGCTTGAAGACTTCCCAACGCATCCCATTCTCCCTATCCACTGTGCCGCCTGGCTGCCTCTAGAGTACCGTAATACCTGAATAATATTCCTTGTACTGCACTAGCTTCCTCTCAGAGTTGTTATAAGGAACAAATGAGTTAATGATATAAAGCACTTTTTAACTATAAAGCTATATAAATGTCAACTATTATTTCAGGAAATAGCGTTAATGTGTCAATATACACTCCCACTACTCCCCATAAAAAGATAAATGAATTATAGCCATCCACGGATCTGTAAGTAGACCGTGCATATTCATGTGTGCACACATTAACACCATTCCCTGAGAGACACACACACTGGTACCCAAAGGGACCACAGCTACCTTAGCAGTGAGAACTATTTCTGCCTGCTACCAGATGCTCTGCAAATAGCATTCAGTTTGTACCGGCCCTAATAGGAATATAGATAGAGAAAGGTACCTATCCCTTACCCCACCTTTTTGCAAGTAAGAGGCAATTCAGTGTGGTAATGGGAATCAGAAGACCTGGGTTCTAGTTCCATTTTTCCCACTACTTTGATATGTGATTTTAAGCAAGTGTCTTTGACTCTCTAAGCCTCAGTTTCCTCATATGTAAAATGGAGCAAAGGAGAGGAGATTAGGTAATAATTATTTTTTTAATTCCTGTCATTTTTATCATTGTTTATCATTTTATTTTTAAAATATTTTTGTTTCCAATATTCTTTTTTAAGTTTTAATTTTTATTTCCAGTTTCAAATTCTCTCCCTTTACCTCCCCTTTGCCATCCATTGAGAAGACAAGAAATATAACATTGGGAAATAATTATTTTTTTTTAATTCCCATCTATGTTTTAAGGTTACAAATAATTTTCCCCACTGCCTGTGTGGGTGGTACAAGTATCATTATTCCCATATCACAAGCAAAGAAACTGAGATCCAAAGGGATTCCCTGTTCGCCACGGGAGAGGAACTGAACTCAAATCTCCCGGTGCACAGCCCAGCACTCTATCAACTCTGCACCTTCGATAACTACGATTTTAAGTAGATATAGATATCAGTCAGTAATTACCTCTCTAGGGGAACCGGCCTCCTTCCAAATAGGAGGGAAGAGCCCTTTCGGGCCACGCCAGATCCAGACCTCTCAGACTGCATGTTCAAGCATCAGACAAGCAGGAGGCTCAGAGCTCAGCCCCAATAGATCTAGGCCGGGCGACTTTCCAGTTCATCAAAGCAAGACCCTCAAAGCCTGAATGTCTCACCAATGTTGTGCTCACTGTGCTTCCAATAAATGCAGGTAACTCCCCAACCTTTCTCAAAGCTCTGCTGACATTTCAATTAAATCCATAGGCTGGCCTTTCCTCAGGAGTAGGGCCCTGAGCAGAAAGGGAAAGGAAAGGGGAAGGAGACAGGAGAGAACGTATTACACAAGGAAGGGGGATAGAAATGAAGTGGAAATGGAGACAAAGAAAGGAAGGGGACAGAAGAGAAAGAAGGAACAATACCAATCCATGTTCCATGGGACAAAAGTCTACGAGAAGGTGGCCCTGGAGTCAGGAAGCTGTGAGCTCCAATCCTGCCTGCAGACTTAGCAGCCGAGTGACCCTGGACTACTTTACTCTCAGCCTGTTTCCTGTAAAATGAAAATACTAAGAGCAGCTACCTCCCAGAAAAATGAGGTAAAGTATGTAAAGTACTTTGCAAACCTTAAAACCCTATAGAAATGCTGTTAGCTGTTATTATTATTACATGACCTTTGAGATTTCCCTCCAGTTTTCAGTTCTATGGTTCTATAAAAACCCCAAACTTTCAACAGAGACCTCCTGGTTCTACACAGACAGAAACAGTGAAGGAAGTGGGGAGGGAGGGAGAACAGAGAAGAAGGAAAAGGAGGAGGGGAGAAAGGCATGGAAGCTAGGGTCGGCCACTAAAGGAACCTGCAGCAAGAGGTACCAGTTTTGGTCACTAATCCCTAGACAACTCTCAGAAGCTGCTCTCCGGAGGTGGGAGAATCAGATTCAAGGGGGCCTGTGATACCAGTAGCCACTGTTCCCTTCAGACAGGCTGGAGCCCACTGGAGTTGTATCTGGCAAAAGAGAAGATGAGGCAGAAGGCCAGGGCTACTGGAGTTTTCACTTCCAACCCATCAGCCCTGGGTTACCATGGACACAGAGACAATGGAAGGAACTGAAAGACTGATGGTCCCTCACCCTGGGCCCCAAACCTAATGCTCATCCCACAGCAGAAAGGACAATTCCCTCTGCCTGACCTCTAAACAATCCTTGCCTGTCTCAGACATTGTTCCTCCACAAACAAACTCACTCACTCTCTCTCACTCCCCCCTCCCTCATCACCCCCCCAAGCCAAGCAATTTCTATCTCTAAAGGACCATGGAAACTGGAATGTTATTGTGTTAAAAGCTTAAGACTTCTGAGTACTAGTTCTGCCACTAAGTAGCTATGCCCATCTCTGAGCATCAGTTTTCACATCTGTAAGATAAAGAGGGTTAGCTTAGATGATCTCTCATTTCCTTCTAATTCTATGGTGCTGATTCAATAAGCCACTGAGCTTAAAATACTATTGGAGCATCAGTTCTGGGAAAGGAGGTCAAATCTTCTCCTCCATCCCTTAAGGCTTCCTCACCTGGGGAGTCAAGAAGCTGATTATCCTCATGTGATTCCAACTGAGATGATGTCTAAGGCCCCACCAACTCTAAACTTTGCATACTTTGGGGGGCACAGGGGAAGACCAGCAGACAAGAAGTTTTCTGATTGCAGGGAAGAAAAGAATACAGTTAGGAATAGTAAGAGAGAAGGTGGGATAAATAGGATGTGGCCAGATCTTAGGGAGTCATGAAATCAGCCAGGAGTCTAGAAAACTGGTTAGGGGTCTGCTAGGACACTAGACCTTGGTGGCACTATGTCAGGAGAGCCCTAGGAGGGGACAGGCACCTATCCCTTCAATATTCCCAAAGACTAACCTACAAAGAACTTCATTGTGAGGACAAACCAAAGAAGAAACAATTAGGATCTGATCTTCAGGACATTCCTTTTCCTCCATTATAAAATGGGGGAGGGGGGACTGGAACAATGAAACAGTCAAAAGTGAATACTATGAAACTGTAATTACCAAACTTAGCCCCAAAGAAACCCTCAAACCCCACAGGTATTAAAAATACCTTCCTCTCCCCACAGGTGGGCGACTATGGGTGTGGAACACTAAATATATTGGTTAGATTTGCCAAACTTCCCACTTCACTTTTTCACTCTCTGTTATAAGGGATAATTCTCCAGGAGGGGAAGGAATAGCAATATGTTAGGAAATATGTGAGATAAAAGCACAAGGTATCAACAAAAAAAATTTTTTAATGTGGAGGTTGAAGTCAAATGACCCCTGAGAGTTGGTCCAGCTCTGACACCCTATGTTCTGTGTATTCTATAGTCCTTTCCAGTTGTGCAGAACTACCTCCTACGTGCTAAGATCCCTTCCAGCTATGTTCTAAGGTTCCTTCCAGCCCAGACTTCCTACATCCTTCCAGTTCCATGATTCTCTGATGAGATAAAGGTATTCTAAAACAAATTCCAGCACATCCTCGTTCCCAGGGCTCCTTGCTGGGGCCCTGTGAGGGCGGTACTTAGCAGGAACCCCTCTAACCCCTGAGAAAAGGGCTGGAAACAGAATCAAGCAAGCCTTTGAGGCTAGGTCCAGCAGAGAGGCACAAAGGGGCCAAATGAGGGAGGCCCCAGTTCCTCCCCCCTCCTGGGCTCAGCAGCAGCAAAGCCCAGGAAACTGAGGACGCATTCATGACTTGGGCCCTGGCCATTTCCCCAGGGGTTTCAGCCGGCATCCTCTACCCCGGAGCCTTGAACAATATCTCCTTTTAGCCCCTCTCTTGTCTCCCACTTCCGCATTTAATTGTAAGTTCATGGGTATTAAGTGGTCTGTACAGCTGAACTAGCTCCCTTTTCCCAGAAAGAGGCAAACAGCTCTGTCTCTGTTCACTCCCCCGTGCTCCTTCTCTCTCCCTCAATCTTCCCCAAGCAGAGAAAGAAAAGAAATCTCTTGTTGCTTTCCTTTAAGCAGTCCTTTAGTTCTCACCCAGCAAAAAGCCAATCTGCCCCCAGGTCTGGCTGGGGCTGAGAGGGGGCGTGGAAGCCGCTAATAATAGCTTCCATTTGAGTAGCCCACTTTGCTTTCTTATCCATCATCTCATTTAATCCACAGTAAAGTATTATTAGCCCCATTTTACAGATGAGGACACTGAGGAGCTAAGAGTTTATAGTCATGCAGCTGTGGGTAGCAAACCCAGGAGTGCAAAACCTCGGCTGGTTTTCAATGCCATCTGCAATCATCACTTCAGTCATGTCAGACTCTTTGAGGCCCCATTTGGGGTTTTCTTGGCAAAGATACTGGAGTGGGTTTACCATTTCCTTCTCCAGCTCATTTTACAAAGGAGGAAACTGAGGCAAATAGGGTTAAGTGACTTGGCCAGAGTCATACAGGTATTAAGTATCTGAGATCAAATTTGAATTCATGTCTTCCTGACTCCAGGCCAGGCCCTCCATCCACTGTGACACAATCTGGACACACCGCACCCATTTCTTTTCTCCTCATGCTATTCCCAGCAAGGCCCACCCCTGTCAGAGGATGTCACTGACAAACTCTTAAAATTGTGGGGTAGGGTGCTTAATAAATGTTTATTGAACTGAACTGAATTGAAATTGAATTGTAAAATGCTGGATCCAACCTTAAAGATCATCTGGCACAACCAGAGGTGCACTCGAATCAGCTCAACAGGCAGCTGACTGTTAAACTTCAGTATGAGCATTCAGTCTCAGAAATCGGCCAATGCCAAAAATCAAGGCTTGATTGTTTTGCTGATTTCTAAACTTAAGAAAATGGTGGAGAAAATGTCAAAAATGCAGACTAAGCCATTCTCCACACATTTTCCCCCAGCTTGCAGGGCCAGCTACTAAACATAACCCACCTTATTTTACACAGCAAGGTACTGAGACCAAGATGGCACCACGGACACAGATAGCAAGCATATGGTTGAGTTGGGGATTCCCCAAAGGGCAATGGAGGGGCACATGATGGGCAAGAGGAGACCAATGAATTACCAATAAAGAGCTTCAAAGAAGTAGGGGTGTAAAAAGATGGTAAGATCATAGACCTAGCCCTGAAAGGAGGTCACCTAGTCTAATCCTCTCATTTAAAAGATGGGAAACTGAGGTCCAAGTGGATTAAGTGACTTGCCCAAGGCCATACAGGTCCTAAATGCCAAAGTGGGATTAAACTCAGGTCTTCTGATTCCAGAGGACCTGATCCCTCTTTCCACAATATAACTGCAAAAGGGTATGGGTTGAACTCAGCCAGGATTGAAATGAAGTTGGATTCTAGTTCTGGTACTGTCTACTTTATACCCCCAGTTCCCTTCATCCTCTCCACTTCTATTCACATATCCTAATCATTTTCCAAAGCAACATTCAGCAGAAATTGTGCTGAACTGGAGTCAGCTGACAGGTTCAAATTCCAACTCTATCATTTACCACCTGTACAGTCTTTGAAGACTTTAACCTCTCTGGGCGTCAGTTTCCTCATCTGTACAATAAGGAGGTTGGACTGGATTACCCCTAAGATCCCTTTCAGCTCCAAGTCCCTGATTCTCTGAAGTCTCACCTACTCCAAAAGGCCTTTACAGTTGTCTCCAGCTACACTGATCCTTTTCCTTCCTAATTAGCCTTATAGCACTTAACCATAGTGGTGGTGATCAGTCCTGTTCAACTCCTCATTCATTCGGTTGTGTCCAACTCTTCATGACCCCACGGACCACAGCACACCAGGCCCTTCCATCTTCTACTATCTCCCAGACATCTGTCCAAGCTCATATTCGTTGTTTCCATGATGCTATCTATCCACCTCATCCTCTGCCATCCCCTTCTCCTTTTGCCTTCAATCTTTCCCAACATGAGGGTCTTTTCCACAAAGTCCTATCCTCTCATTAAGTGACCCAAATATTTAAGCTTCAGCTTCAGTATTTGACCTGTACTTTAGTCTTAGATTATATTCAATTTCATGATTGATTTTATTATACCTTGTGTTATTCTGTCCTTGAGAGTTAACTGGGCATGCCATTAACTGGGCATGTGTTATGAACATTTCTCTAGACTAGCTTCCTCACCTCTCTAACATCCCTTCCAATTCTAACAGTTAGTTTCAAGTCACTGCAGTCTTGACATTCTAGTCCTATGTTCTGAGGAAGGTCCCTTCTAGTTCTGACATTCTGGGTTCTAACACTCAACATTCTAAACTCCTCCAATGCTAACATTCCAGGATTCATGGGATTCTACTTGCCCCATGTGTATAAATCCTGCCTTGTCTCAAAAGATCTCAGATCTTCTAGGACAGGTAATTAAATCTAAAATGTCTTTTTTGTACCCCTAAAGGCTTATAGCACAGTGCTACAGAAAAGTCCAGAGCATTGCCCAAAGACTGGTGCTCCTATTAACAATATGCTTTGAACTTTGAAGGTCAAACAGGAGCTGGAGTTTCCCCTCAGATCTCCTTATCGGCAAGCCCTTGGTGCCTACACTTCCTCCTGCCGGCATCTCTCATCACTCTTCTCTATTTTAATCTCCCTACACTAGAGACCCAGGTCCCTTCTATACACTGAGAGCTCAGAAAAGATCTTACTGGAACCAAAGTGTTAGTGGAACAGAACTAAGCTTTGACGTGGGTAAATAATGGAGTCAGTCTGGCATGGAGGGAATGAAGCTAGGAAAAGCAAGGGAAGAGAAGAAGGAGAAAAGGATCCATATGGAAGATGGCAATGCCATGATATTTCTGTCCCCTATGTCTTCAACATTCATCATTCTATCTCTTCCTCATTTCCCCTCTCAGCTCTGCTGTGACATGACTTCCCAGATTTTAAACCACGCCTATCTTCTGTCTCATCCTGGAACCTCTTTCAGTATCTGGGGCGGCCTCCTTACCCAGGAACATCCAACTTCTCTTGTGGCCTTCTCACCTTGGAATACCCTTCTCCACCAGGCTAGCTCCCTTCTCTCAATGGTTAGGTCCTCCAAGGGCCTCCAATTTGTGGCCGAAGATCTGCTCCTGACTTTCTGTACTTCAAAACCAATGGGCCCATGGACTAGATACTGTCATGTCCCCCACATACTTTCCTCATAAAAATATAAGACAGGGCAAGGACCTGTCTTTCTTTTTGCTTGTATTTGTATACCCAGCAATTAGCACAGTGCCTGGCACATCATAAGTACTTAATAAATGTTTGTTTCCTTCCTTCTTCTCCCTTAGGGCATCATCAAAACACTAGTGGAAAGATCTCTGGACTTGATTATCAGGAGGGATGTGGGTTCAAATCCTGATTTTAACACTTATAGTTATGGGACCTAAGCAAGATACTTCTCTCTGAATCGTGGTTTCCTGACTTATAAAAGCAGGGCTAAGAATCTTCTACTACTCACCTCAAAGGTTGTTTCCAAGGAAGACATTTTGAAAACTTTGAAGTCCTAGAGAAATGTGACATCTTAGCCCCTCTGTGTGTAAACATTTATTTAAGAAAGACAATAATTTCTGTGATTTCATAGGGCAGTATCCCTACTCATCAGGTCTGTTCAGCTGTAGACACAAGTCAGCCACATGGAGCTTGAGACTTAGAATTATAGAAACTGTCCTTAAATCTTTCTCCAGGCCTCTTGGGAGTTTGTGTGAGATGATAGGGTCTGATAATTTCCCTGGGCAGTCTCCTAACATGACAATTCTGGAGAACTGACTACCAGGAAAAACTGCTTCCAGGAGGAGAGTTCCCTGCCACCCCATGCTCTTTCAATTAGCCACCACCAGCCCAAAACTCTAGGAGCCTCAACAACCCTTTGAAATCCAAAGGAGCTCTCCATCTGGATTCCCAACTATGAGTCCCCCATAGTTACTAATGGGGTAGATTAACTCCTAAAAGGAGATCCTTGAAGCCCAATTCAAATACCCCTCCTCCAAGATGTTTTTCCTAGTCACCCCCAAAAGACAGTGATCTCCTATATCACTGACTGATTGAGTCAGCTGGCACTTCTCAATCTCTTGCCATAGCTGGTCTTATTTGTTAATTCTTTTCTCACATGAGTATGCATTTGTCTTATTTATCTCCCTGATTAGAATATAAATTCCTCACCAGGAAGGACTGCTTCATTCTGAATTCATAGCCCCAGCACTGAACCTGGCACATAGTGGGCACTTTGTCCACTGACTGAGTGATATTTGCTTCCCCGTGGGGTCTTACACCTTTCAGGCAATCAATAAATGTTTATTTGGCCATTAAGTCTTTCTTCAGTCCTTGCCCCAGCATTTCCCCTTCAACAGGCTCTAGTCAATAAATATCACAAGTTTAAACTCCCCTGGCAACTTAGGAAGGGAATGGAGGCAGGGAAGTTTGTGGATTGTTTTTTGCTTTGTTTTGTTTTGGTTAATAAATTCCTAGTTCCTTATCAGGCTCCATCTCAGTCTGAAAAACCCTCCTGTTTCCTGCCTAATCTCATCTCTAACCCCTTGGCAATCTAAGCAGGACAGCTTTGAACTAACTTGCTGAATGGGATTATACACTTTAAAAAAAAAAAGTACGTAATGTAGATCCACAGCATCATATATAATCCTCTTTTTCTGTTCTCTGCATATGGAAATACTCATGCTTGCTAGTGTCTGTCAAGTTCAGAATAACAAAAAATTAAATTAAATCAAAAAACACAAAAGAATTGTTAGTCTTCCTGCTCCCTGTTTTCAACATCTCTTTGCCATGTCTAACACCTCAGCCACCCAATCAATTAATCAAAAAGCTTGAATAAAGTGTATAATATGCCAGGCACTTTATTTACTAAGCACTGGAAATACAAAGGAAAAAAACTAGTTTCTTCCCTCAAGGAATACGTGTTCTAATGAGGAATATAACATTTAACTACAGGCACATAAGAAATACACAGGGTAAATTGGAGACAATCTCAGAACAGAAAACACTAGCAGCTGGGAAGACCAGGAAAGGTTCCCCAGAAAATGGGAAATGTGAGCTCAGCCAGGGAAATTAAAAGGCAGAGTAGTTGAAGGAATCCATTCCAGCCTCAGGGTACAACCAATGCCACCTCAGTTGATTCCTAGATGTCTGAAAACCTCACTCCAGGGTTCAAATCTGTTTTCTAATTATTAGTACATCCCCAAAGGTGAAGGGTGAATACTTCAGTCATAGCCATGGAAACTGAACAGGAGTGCTCTACAGATCTACCAGCTCATGGTTCCATAGCATCTCATCCCAAGAACCCCTTTCCACAATTTCCTATTGGAATGCAACTGTATATTATAGTAACCAGAGTTTCCCTACTAGGCTGTAAGTTCTATGAGGGCAGGGACCCATTACTTATCTAAATTTTCTACTGCCCTAGCAGTACATGCAAGCAATAGACCCTCAATTTTTGTTAAATGAATGAATGATTAACTGACATCATTTGGAGGAAGGGTTCTTGGGGGTCTGAGAACTTTTTTTAAATACAGATTTTTTAATTATTTCAACGTAATAGGCTTCCTTTGTAATCTTATGTATTTAAAAACATTCTGAGAAGTCCATAGGCTTCATCAGATTGTCAATGGGTCCATAACAAAGATTAACAGCCCCCATTTTAGAAATGTCCATGGTCCATTTCAAATGGAAGTCCCCTCACCTGGGGCACCTCAGAAACAATATTCAAAGATGTTATTGTCCAGTAAGGCAGGTATACAATCAAAATTCTTCACAATATGCCATCCTTTTTATTTCTATGGGTGCCACATGAGTCTAAGACCTTACTATCTAGTCTAATGGTGCTCAAACATAAGACCTTTTACAGTAGCATACACCTTCCCTTGAACAAATGAATTCCTTTTAATTGCCTGGTCTCTTCATAGTTCTCCACTGACAACTTCCTCCTCCAGTGGCTCATGGAGGGGTACACAGAAGTAATCTTGAAGTAAGTGCAAGTAAACAAGGAAAGCCTAAGTCTGGGGAAAACCAACCAAATCCAGCCCTGAGCTCAGGCCCAGCAATGGATTCTGTCATCCAAGGATGAGCCACGTTAAGTCTGGAAAAGCTTTTCACCAAAATGGTGGCAGTCAGGCGATCAAATTTTTTGGCCATGGAAACTCACAAAGACCTTCTACGAAACAGATGGGGACCACAATCTACAATAATAGAGGGTCTGCCCACACCAATAAAACCAGGGAAGAAGAAGAATGATACAAAAAAAGCCTCTCATATGTTCATTTGTTTTATTCTGATTGAACAATGTTACAAATAATTTACTTAGTGAGAAGGATGCAACTCTCTCCTAACTCTAAGTGTTTTATTGTTGGGAACAATATTAGTTCACCTCCTAAAGTGCTTGACAATAATTTTCATTTCAGCAGCAGCAGACACTCCTTTCTTAGCACAGCATCACAGGATTTAGAGCAGGGAGAGATCTGAGAGACCACTTAAATTCAGTGGATGAGGAAAACTGAGTCCACAGAGAGAGGTAGTGATTTCTCCAAGATCATATCAACCAATCAACAACTATGTTGGGCATCTGGGATGCAAAGACAAAATGAAAATGCCTCAGCTCTCAGGGCACATACATTTTATTGAGGGAAATATTATGCACATAAATTAGAATATAAAATATACGTAAAATAAAATAGTCAGTAAAAAGGAGGGAGGGGCCTGGACCATTAGCAGGTAAAGGGATCAGGAAAAGCTTCACATAGAAAGTGGCACCTAAGCAGAGCTTTGAAAGGAATAAGGGTTTCTAAGAGGAGAAAGATTGAGGTGGGAGTGCTTTCTAGACACAGTAGTTCAGACAATAGAAAAGGCTAGAGAAGGAGATAGAGTAAAAGTAAGGCAAGTTTGGCGGGACCACAAAGTGCAGAAAAGGGGAGTGATGTACAATTTGGAAAAGAAAGGTATGTGGGCACTCGAGCACGAATCTGGACAGAGGTCTGATTCCAGATCTAGTTCTCCCAGTAACCACTATCTATCTTATTAGATCATTTTATTTCATTGCTTCACTTAATTAAAAAAAAATTTTTTTAATCCCCTGTACCTTATTTATGAATTCATTAACTATTTGTTGTTGTTCAGTTGTTGAGTCGCATCTGATTCTTCATGACCCCATGGACCACACTATCCATGGGGTTTTCTTGGCAAAGATATTGAAGTGGTCTGCCACTTCCTTCCCCATTGGATAAAGGCAAACAGAGGTTAAGTGACTTGCTATCTTACCATTCAAAAAGTGTGTAATTTTTTAAAAATCTGGTATAATAAACAAACTGTGTACAGAATGTCTAGAGGGAAACCAAAATTGGAGAGGATTACTAATATTTGTATATTCTGTATTTAAAATCTGGTATTAGCTTATATTAGTAACAAAGAACCAGAGGCAAGAAAGTTCTAATAACCAAGTATCCCAAAACATCCAATTATTCATAGGGGACACTGGAAGTAGATTTTTAAGTTCATTTTTTCAAAAACACATCAAAGATGTTATCACTATCAGTATTCCCTCCATGGATGTATCATGGGATCAAAGAACACAAATTTAGATTACAAGGAACCTCAGAGGCCCTATAGTCCAGTCTCATTATTAAACACATGAAGAGGCCCAGTGAAGTTAAGTGAAATCACTCAAGGACACAGAAGAAGTCAACATCAGAAGTGGGATTGTAACATATCCATGTATTTTCATCTTGTGTGATCCTTGGCCCTGATCTATCTCCCAAAGATCCTCTATAGATGATACCTTCAATGCTTTAGGACTTTCTCTTGCATGAAGAGACCACCTCTTTTCTAAGTATGTATTTCCTGGATATCCTGTACCCCACTTATCACACATAAATCATGTTGAAAATATACTATAAAGCAGAAAGGTCAAATATGCCCCTGTAAAACTCCCCAACATATGGGCCTACCCAGATTAAAAATAACTGGAAAATGTTTATAAAAACACAATAAAACAGATAACGTTAATTTGTGGTTTTCTAAGTCAATTTGCAGCAGCAAGGATCCATTCCTATTTGAGTTTGACACCACTCATATAGTAGACTTGCACCCATCTCCTTCCCCTGGTCTTTTGAGTTACCCACAATTTGGATCAACTAGAGACGGTAGCATCACAAGCATACAGCATCACAGGGAGAACACTGGTGCTAAAAAAAAAAAAAAAGATGGGGGGAAGGACACATCACATGCTTGCAGGGTTGTTAGGCAGAAATTTGGAACCATTGAAAGAACTGGGCAATTTCCCAAATGCAATGTAGCCTAATCTCTATCAGTCTGGACCCAACTCATTGTCCATCTTCAGTGTGTCTCAGATACACAAACTGGCCACCCAACCACATATTGGTCAAGTCTGGAAAATAGGAATTTTTCATTCATCTGCTGTCGGTTTTTTTCCTATATAGACTGTTAAGCTGATCTCTAAGTAATCATGGATCTTGCTGAGAAGGCTTCTTAGAAGGACTTGAGATGATTAAGCAGTCAGCAAATAAGGGCACATGGAAAACCTCATCATCTATAGCAAGAGTCCTTAACCAGAAGTCCACAGGCTTTTAAAAATAATTATTTCAATATAATTGGCTTCTTTTGTAACCTTATGTGTTTTATTTTATGCACTTAAAAAGTATTATTCTCAGATGGGGTCCACAGGCTTCAGCACACTGCCAAAAGGATTCATGACAGAGAAAAGGTTAAGAACTCCTAATCTAGAGGATTCCATTTTAACCCTGCTCAGGATATCCTTCATAACAATGGCCACAAACATATCTCTCTGTTTTATGCCTTGTTTGCTGTATAAAACTTTATAGTCATTAACCAGATTTGTCTCTGTGATTGAATCTATCAAGGAATCTTGCATAATATTAACATATGCATGAAAGAAGCTCCTCAATGGAAAATATTCTTTGAAGTACAGATACAGATTGGTAATTATTGAGAACCCCACACACACTTTTGGCAGTAATAATATTGTGACTTCTCCCATTCTTTTCATATATTCTCCTCCTATAGCTACCTTGATATTTCAAAGACTTGTGCCACTTACAACACGGATTTTCTCTCTTTTCTCTGTTCAATACAACTTCTCTTCCCTCTTCTGTCTTAACTGCAATTTCTACTTCCTTGACTTACAAACAAAGCCTGAAAAGTCAGGAAATCTGGAGGTTCCACTGTCAAGGAACAGGTCTGTATAGAAATTTGGACAAATCTATTCCATTCTCAATTTATTGTTCTCCTACCAGTTCCACCTATAAATGCCCTTGAGATGTTTTGCTTTGTCAGGTGTCATCCTCCATTTTCTGACGCTTTATGAGGCAATGCCACTGAGCAAATCAATAATCAACAAACAAGCATTTACTATGTATAGTCACACACTATGCTAAGCATTGGGGAAATATCTCTTCCTGTAACAGCTTACATTCTAATGGGTGACATATCATCTATAAATCAGAACACATAAAAGAAATACTGAGTGGATGGAAAGTAACCTTAGAGGGAATGACATTAACAGCTGAAGGGACCAAGCGACAAGCATTGAGCTGAGTCTTAAAAGGAGCCAGGGAATCTACAAATCAGAAGTTGGGAGGGAAAGCATTGCCAACTAGGCTATCAAACTATAAGCCTTCCAAGGGCAGCAACCATATACAAAGGCAACAAAAATGTCTATAGAGCTTCAAGATCTACAAAATACTTTCCTGAAACAATTTATACAGTGACAACAATCGTGTAAAGACAAACAACTCGGGAAGAACTCTGATCAGCTTAATAAACCAATCACAATTCCAGAGGACTTATGATACTACCTATCTCCTGACAGAAGTGAAGAACTCTTTTAGAATGAGGCATATATACTTTTTCGAACACGGTCAATGAATAAATTTGTTTTGCTGGACGACATGTATGTAAAGTAGGTTTTTTTTTTCTGGTTCTCAAGAGGGATGGGAGGGAAAGCTGGAAGGCTGAATTTTGCTGATCGAAAAACAATTTAATTTTTTTAAAAAGCATTTTCCTCACAAAACTTCTGAGATAGGTAATGCAAGTACAGCACCCCCATTTGTGCAATGGAGAAACTGTTGCGTGTCGAAGCTGGAACACCAATGAAGAACTCACCTGGGTGCACAGGCAGTGCTCTTTCCATGAAAGCACAAACAACATCCAGCACATACCTGGTGCTGGATACAATGATCATTTGCTGATCAATCAAGGTCCCATTTTTGCTGAAGAAGAAACTGAGGCAGAGTGGTTTCCAACAACTACACTTCAACACTTCATTAGAACTCTGATTTCATTAATCTCAATCACCTCATGGTACTCCACAACTCCAAATGAAACACAACACATCTGCATCTTTTTGTTCCTAAGTCTTCCTAAGTCTCTTCTGAAACATCTATCACAAACATACCGAAAGACCTTCTAAAGACCTCCTGATGTTGCATGGATAGTAATGGAGAGGGTGGGTGGTCTATCAATCCTTGCTCAGGTTCTGTATGTAGTCCAACTCTTTTTTCAATCATATAACTCTCTGAGGACATCCATGTGCTTTCCCCATTGTTTTCTGGGTAACCCCCAACTTTAATTCTTCAGAGACTGTGATATTCTATGACTTCCAGCCACACAACATCATCAGAAGAATACTGATGTTAAAAAGATGGGCCTTTTTCAGGGAAAAGATTGGGGTCATTAGAAGTATGCAACAATTTTCCGAAGGCAGTCTAGTCTGCCTTCCTTTTCCTCCTCCTCTCATTTCAATTCTGAGCCCAACGTACTGTCCAGAAGCAATGTCTGTCCAAGATATGCATAATGACAGACTGAAGCTGGGTGACCTATCCAACTGCATGTCATGGTCCATTTACTAGGCACGTTCCTTCTGTTGGGCTTTTCCAGAGTAGATATCCAAGCCAAACACTTTTAAGTTGTTGTGGTTCTCATCTAAAAGGCTCTACACTATGCTGAGGCTCGATGTAATCAGCAGAATTCAATCCATAAACAAGGAGCATCTGTAGTAACTCCCACCCTACAGAGAGACTCCTTCAATTTGGACTATGAGCTAAACATCTGCCATAACAGTGGCAAACACCTTTGGCAAGCATATGTCCCCATGTTTTTATGTTTCACTTGGTAATTATCATCAGAGGGTCAAAGAGAGTTATTGTTACTATTATATCATTCAAGAAATCTCATGGTATTAATATATACATGGGAGAGATACTTTGTTAGATGAAAAGCCTTTAAGACAATGTTTTACTACATTACCAAATTCTTTTTTTCTAGCCAACAACATTTAGAACAGTGGAAATGAGTATTTTTTGCACTTTTCAGGCTAGTATGAGACTATAAGAAGTGATTTCCTGTAGTGCATGTTAACAACTTACTTCCATTGTATGGGTGCAGAATGTTGTATACTTTGTCAGACATGATCAGTACGTTGTGTGACTTTGCTTAACTGATAAGAAATATCTCTTTGATTAGGTGTGGGAGTGGGAGGATAAATGTAGTAAATCCAGAATGACTCTAACATAAAAAAAAAAGACAAATATATCTTTCAAAAATTTTTAGAGAAGAAATTGTTATGAAGATTGGAAAATGTATCTATCTCTACTTAGGTCATTATGTTACTCAAAAAAGTATGTCATATAACTTCCCTTAAATTTGCTATGCAAGTATTAGTAATTAATACTTAACTAACATTTCTATAGCTATTTTAATAAAGATCTATATGATAAAAATGGGAAAAATTAATTACTTGCTTGCTGGTTCCCTTTTCATACTTTTATTAAGGATACCCTCAATGTGAGTATAGATTGTTCTCAAAGAGTTTGTTGTCATGGAAAATAGGTATATCTAAATGTGTAATTACTGACATTCTCTACAGCCTTTTTTCAGTAATAGTCTGTTACTCTGCAGTCTCCCCTCTTTCACATATACTTAGCCTACTCCAACTGTTCTTCCCACTGTCCCCAGTATTCCACTGCAAAGAAAGGAGATGGGCAACAGGAGGGCACTGCTTCTTGGGCACCAAGCTTGTTCCTTATGATTCTACAACATTGAGTTTGAACTCATGTGCTTGTTACTGTTGCTTTCCATTTGCACTGTTGTAGCCATTGTGTGTACTGCTCTCCTGGTTCTGATTATTTCACTTTGCATCAATTCATGTCTTTTCGTTTTCCTCTGTATTCACCAGTTTCACTGTTTCTTACTGGACAGTAATATTCCATTACAGTCACACACCACAATTTGCTCAGCCATTCCCCAACTGATGGGAATAAACACTGTTTTCAGTTCCCTGCTACTATAGTAATATTCCATGACATTCATTTAACCACAGCTTGGTTAGCTATTTCCCCACTCGACTGGCATCTGCTTTGTTTTCAGTTCTGCTACTACAAAAAGTAATATAAAAATTATGGTATATATGAGGCCTTTCTTTTTTCATTAACCTCCTTGTGGTATATGACTAGCAATGGAACTTCTGGGCCAAAAGATATGGACAATTTAATCTTTTCTCTTCTCTACACAATTCCAAACTGCTTTCCAGAACGGTCAGAACAATTCACAGCTCCAAGTCATTACTTTGTCCATCTCTTCTCTTAACTATTAACATTAATTATTCCCACCTTTTGTCATCTCTGCCAATTTTTTGAGCTTTGATTTGTCATTTTATTTATTAGTACTAGGGAGCGCTATCACATGACTGTTGGTAATTGCAATTCTTTTGAAACTGGTCATATCTTTTATTTACTTATCTATTGGTTTTCTGTATTTTTGTTAGTGGTCTATCTTGGTTATCAGACCCTTATGAAATATTTCTTCCAGTAGACTTTCCTTCTTATTCTAGTTGCATTAATTTAGTTCAAGCAAAAAAGTTCATGAAACACCCCCCAAAAAAAAGCTAAGAACTGTCTAAAGAAGTATTAGCCCCCACCCTTAAAAATGATTTCCATTAATATTCTAGATCTTTTGTTCCTCCAAATGACTTTTTTTAATTTTGTCTAGCTGTTACATATCCCTTTGGTACTTTGATTAGGATAAATTTATCAAACACTAAGTATTGAATTCAGTTATTCCTTATTTTTCCTTATCTAGTCTATCCCAGTAATTTAGGGTTTTTTTAACCAATACCAAATAGTTTTGTAAACTGAAATCTAGAAATACTCTTCCCATTAATTCTTACTTTTTTCAGTTTCTCTTTATATTATAAATTTTTTATTCCTACAAATGAATTTAATAACTATACTGTCTGGCTCTGTAAAGGATCATCTTAGTGGTTTCACTGATACAGAAGTAAATATGCAAACTAATTTCAATAGTACTGTCATTTTTATTATATTGGCATAGTCCAGTCATGAGCAATGAATATCCCTGAAGTTACTTACAGCCTTTATTTCCTTAAAGAATATTAAGGAATTATTAAGGAGTATTTTGTAATGGTATCCATAAAGGTATGTAGCGTACTGTAGCAGATTTGTTACCAGATATTTATGTATTTTCTAGCTATTCTAAGTGGGGTTTCCCTTTCTACTATTACTGCCTGAATTTTGTTATTGCTATATAGAAACACTAGTGATTTTTGTAGGTTTATTTTGTAACTCACTGAATCACTGAAACTACCACCTCAACTAGTTTCTTCACATATATCCTAGGATTTTCTAACACATCAATCATATCAACAGCAAATAAGGTCAGGTTTGTATGTTCTTTGACTATCTTTAGACTTTCAATTTTTTTTTCTCATCTTACTGTTATTTAATAGCATTTCTACAACTATGTGAAATAACTGCAAGAAAAGGGGACATCTTTCTTTTACTCCTATATTTATTAGGAAAGTTTCTAGTATTTTCTTATTGTACATAATGCTAGCTTTGGGTTAGTTAGATATTTTTTATCTTATTAAAAATGCACGCGCTTTGTGGGGTTTTTAGAACTGAAAGCTGTGCTTTGTCAATGGCTTTTTCTTCATCTAACAATATAATTATATGGTTTTGGATTTTTTTTTAATATGACTGTTTTCCTAATATTAACCATATCCTCACATCTAACTCGATTAGAACAACTTTTGTAAAATATGTTTTTCTTTTGCCAAGATTTTAAAATTTTTAATTGATATTGGCCTGTAATTTTAATATAGTTAATAATTTATCTTTAAATTTTTGAATGAATTTTCCTATAATTCACATTTTAGGTGGATTTTTAAAAATTATTTTCAATTAAAATTAAGAGCAGGGGTTTTTTTTTAACTTAAGCAGTTCCGTTAAGTGGTACAATTTCCTTTTTAAAACTGGATTTTAAAAAATTGGATTAAGATCTTTATATGGCATTTTGTTACTTTGAGTCTTAGACAATTAGCGTTTAGATTTTTTCATTTCTTCTAATTTTTAAATTTTCTTCTTTTGTGCTTTTCTTAACTTGTTAGTATATATCAATTCATTAAAATCTTCCTATTCTATTTTATTTATATTAATATATGGGATACAGTAAGTTTCTTTTTGTTGTATACTAGAAATTTTGGTATATTGTCTGTTATCACTGTCTCTCACATAATTCTATTATTCTTTGACCTCTTCCAATTTCATTCTTAAATGCCCTGGAAATGATCTGTCTTAATTGAGTCTCTTATAAAGCAATAATGTTTGTAATTGTACACCATACCATCTTCCTCTGAAAGGTTTTGTAAAGGAGGTTATGTTTTTTACTGGTCTGGCCCGTGGTTGTTTCCTCTTTGCTTGGTAAGATTAAAGTTTTTGCTAGCTATAGAAGCTTTGAGGCTCTTATTTTGTCCTCATTTTGGCAACTGTTTCACATTAGTAAAAACTACTCTAGGAAATGATGAAAGCTCTGCTCATTTATCCATCTCCCTTTTTTGGGGTGTCAATACTCAATCTCTCTCTCAATTTGGCACTAATATTTAACTTTGTTCTAAAAAGTCAATGGTCTGACTACAAAAACATCTGATTTGGAAATAGTAACTCGATGTTTCTTGTTTGTCAGACTACAATCAACTTCATTTATGATGTTACTTGGCATTTGCCATGTTCAATCAATCAAAAAGCATTAATTAAGTGCCTACCATGCATCAGGTACTGTGTTAAATCCTGGGGATGCAAACACAAAAATGAAACAGCTCCTGCCCTCAAAAAGCTTACATTCTATTGGGAGAAGCCACATGTACACAAAGAATTATATACAAAGTAAACATAAGGTTGATATCACAGGTATGCAGTAGCATCTACAGGGAATCCAAAGAAGCCTCATGTAGTAGGTGGCTCGGGAGTTGAGTTTTGATAAAACCTAGGATTTCTAATAGGTGGTTAAGTGAGAGTACATTCCAGGTACAAGAACTAGATTGTAGAAAGGCAGAGAGAAAAGAGAGGATGACTTATATGAGAATATAGAGAAAACCAGGTTATCTGGCTCACAGAGTGAGGAATGTGCAATAAGCCTAGAAAAATAGGATGTATTCAGGTTGTGACAGGCTTTAAATGCCAGAGGAGTCTGTATTTGATACTAAAGAGAAGAAGAAAGGGGCGATTAGGTGGCACAGTGGATAGAGCACTGGCCCTGGTGTCAGGAAGACCTGAGTTCAAATTCCACCTCAGATACTTGATACTGTGTCATTTAACCTGAGCAAGTAATTTAACCCCTTTGCCTCACCACCACCACCCCACCAAAAAAAAAAAAAAGACAAGAGGGAGTAGCTGGGACTTAAGCAAAGTAGTGACATCGTCTGATCTATGCTTTAGGAATATATGAATTTTGCTGCTGAGTGGAGGCTGGACTGGGTTAGGAAAGGGAGAGAGACCTGAAGAAGAAAGACCAATTCAGAAGCTATTTGCAGTTGTGACTGGCGGAGTGGGGATGGTGATGGGGGAAACAGGGATAGAAGGTATGTGAAATGAAGAAAAGCATTCAAGATATAAAGTATAAGGCTCCTGTATAGTCGAGCAACTCAAAATTTTTTCATCCTCCTCCACCAGGTGACTTGCTTGATTTGAAGTATCTTATCAAATTTTTCATATAAATTCTCTACCTCTTCTGCAACAGATGTTGGCACATGAGCTGCAATTATCATGGTCTTTTTGTAAAGGCTTACTATGACCACTTTAATATGAGATACCAAACACCCCATGAAATAACTTCTTATTGCTTTTTGGATGCATAATAAAACCAATTCCTCCAATCCCTTTATTTGCCTCTCTAAGGAGAGACCTCGACTGTGAGACTCATCTCCCACTTAGCTGCAACTTCTTCTTGTCTTCTTGGTTGCATTTAGAGTGAATGTCAGGGGCAGGTAAGTGGTACAATGGATAGAGCACCAGTCCTGGATTCAGGAGGACCTGAGTTCAAAATACATAACACTTACTAGCTGTATGACCCTGGGCAAGTCACTTAACCCCCCTGCCTAGCCAAAAAGGAAAAAAAAAGAAAAAAAGAAAAACAGAGTGAATCTCAAAAATTACATGACTCAGTAGTATGTCAGCTCTCCAATCCCTGGACAAGACCCTCACATTTACAGCATCCACAGCTAAACTAACATTTAAAGACCAGCTAAGAATTGTATAATTCTCAGGACCCATTGCCCCCAGCACTAAGATTTGTAATGCGCTATTACTGAGTAAGGGCCATCTTGTATTTTTCTTTCTTTCATGGATTTCTGTGGTCAAAAAAAGGCAACTTATTGGCATGAGGTGCTCCATATTTTGCAAGACACAGTCTGTTTATAACACTTCACTCCATGGTAGAAGTTTCCAAACAAAGCTAATGTTCTGGGGCAGAGCCTTTGTGAGCTCTTCCCCTGCCCAAATAAGCACTGGTCTACTACTCCAACCTTGGGTTAGGTAACTATGGAAAGGGGACATTAAATCTGAAAACCTGAGAAGGAAAGGTGAATAAGGAGAAAGACTTCAGTTAAATCTTCAGAGGACAAACCCAAGCATAGTCAACAGAGCAGTCACTTCAGGGAGCATCACTACCCAAGGAAAGTTTGAGTCAACTGCCTAACCCAGAAGGCCTCTCTTCCTGTCTCCTGCAGACACCTCATTAAGCCTTAGCTCCGAGCCCAAGAAAAGCCCATGTGGAGGCAGCAACTAAGAACTGGTATGAGGACACCCAAGAAAGAATCCAGAATTGTGAGACAGAAGAAACTAAGTTCTCAGAACTTCTCAGAGGACCAAAAAGGTTTTAGTTTTGCTTCTCCTGACTGGCAGCTCCCTAAAAAGCAGAGAATACAGCAGTCCCCCTACACTTTAGAGTCTCGTCCAGCTATGTATAAAACTTGGAAATATAAGCAGCTGGGAAGTCCAGATTGTGGAGGGTCCTGAATGCCTGGACAGCCTGATTCTGGCATCAGGGATACCTGATGGGATAACATCAGGGGGTTTTACAGAGAAATTTCCAAGTCACCCAGACCAAAATAAACAGCAATGCCTGGAGCATCCTCGAGGACTGGGGACCCAAAGTCTCTGGAATTTCCAAATGGCAGGACTCAGAGGATAATAAGGAGCAGCTAAGCAGGTTCAAATCATATCCACCTCTTCCTAAGTCTGGAAATAAGATCTCCCTAATGCCAAGAGCTGGCATATGCTGAGGAGAGGGGGAGCAGAGGGAAGATGGGGGATCCAGACCTGATAGATTTCAGAAGCAGATTCTCCCTAAGCAGCACCATCTGCATCCCATTTGGAAGGTGGGCCATGAAGGAGGGAGATGCTGGAGCACAAAGCAGCATATTTATACTATGTGGAAAAACCAGGCAAAGGAAGAGGCACAGAGGGAAATAATAGCTCGCATTTTAAAAGCTTCCTCACAACAGCCTGACAAGAGAGGTAGTAACAATATAATTCTCCCTGTATGACATACAAGGGGCAAAACTGAGACTAAAGAAGCGACCTGTTAGGGTCACCAAATGAGAACTGAAAGAGACCTTGGGGATTCAGAGGAAACTGAAGTCCTGGACAGGTTCAGATTTGTCCAAGGGCACAGTGGGGCCTGGAACCCAGGTCTTCTCACTCATATTTCTGGTGCTGGTAGCGCTATACCCTATCCTACTGCAAAAACCTTAGAACTCCAGAGAAGCCATAGCTGATCCCTAGCTGTACCCCAACAGTAATTGGTCAGGGGAGGCCAGGAGCAGTAGCTTTCAAAGCCTGTCATACTGCAAAGGGAGGCTAAGGCTAGTGTACTGCTTGAGTTTGAGACTTCTGGCCCAGACTAGGGCTTAAGCCAATCAGGGATCAAGGACCTACACTAGGTCTAAGAACCAATAAGGTCAGTGCCCAGGAGTAGAGTTGCAATAGGTGGCACAATGGGTAGAGTGCCAGTTGTGGAGTAAGGAAGACCTGAGTTCAAATCCAACCTAAGACACTTACTAGCTGTGTAACTCTGGGCAAGTCACTTAAACTGTTTGCCTCAGTTTCCTTAACTGTAAAATGAGGATAATAATAGTACCCACCTCCCAGGGTTGTTTTGAAGATCAAATAAACACTTAACATAATGCCTGGCACTTAGTAAGCTCCACATAAATGTCAGCTAAAGCTAACAAAAAAAAAACCCACTGTGCTCCCTAAGAAAGGGCAAACTGGCCCACGTTAGAAAAACATAAAAGGTTAAAGCTCCCAAGCCAATTACAATTGGAAGTGGCTACTGACTAAAGAGTCAGTCTGAAAAAAAAGAAAATAATACACACTCATGCATGCATGCACACACACACACACACACACACACACACACACACACAGAGAAACTTCAGCACTAACACAGACTAGAACTCTTAGAATTTAGAACTTGAGAGTTTCCTTCCAAAGAGAAGTCAGATCCTAAGACCAGCTTTGAGACGGAAGTTATTTTAAACAATATAGTTTAGCTCTTCGTTTAAAGTGTGGTTTAAATAGATGCACTGCCCACTTGAAACTCCCAAGTTGCACATGCATGGTCCCTCAGGAAGCAAAGAAACTAATTCCTTTCCTAAAATGTCAGAGCCATTAGCTGTTCTTTAGTTGAATTTGCAATCAAGATGATGGGAATCCAGCCTCAAGTGTGCCATGTACCATGACAACTAAAGCCCCTCTGTCTCCCAGGATCCAAGTGCAAGAATGAATCCAATCCAACTATCTCACTTTATAGATTAGGAAACTGAGGTCCAAAGAGGAAACATGATCTACTCAAAATACATAATCAACGGCTGAACCAGAACTTGAATCCCAACTCTTCTGCCTCCAAGGCCAGCGCCTTTTCCGCTATACCACAGGAAGCGAGTACCATCTCATCTCACCACGTAAGGCTCACATTCCAAGAAACCTCTAGATGAAAATACAAAATCATTTATTCAACAGTTCTCAGGTATTACTATTTGCAAGAGCCTCTGCTAGGTTGGGGGGGGGGGTGTCATACAGAGATGAATAAGACAGTCTCTACTCCCAAGAAGCTTGGCCATCTAGAAGGGGAGACAAAATATACGCACACAATAACAGCAAGAAACCAAATGTGCTCACTGCCAATACAGAGGTGTAGACAATGTGTTACAGGGCATCAAATATGTCTCTGCATTCCAAATAGGGTTTTGCATTCATTTAAACATTTCAAAACACCTATGACATTGTTTCAACAAGTACCTACTCTATAAAAGGCATTCTGTTAGGTAGCAGGGATATAAATATGTTTTTAAGGAGCTACTAAGAGATAAGAAGAAAAACAATAATGTTTTTAACAGATGCTACCAACCCAAACATTCATAATCTCCAAACCACATTAAATGAAAAATTCTCTCCTAAGCCAATTAAAACTACTCGGGAACAAGGAGGCGAATGTCATCATCTCTGTTACCCTGTCTGCTACTGAAGATGAGGATACACTCAGTGAGCCTCTAGAGGAGCGCTTACAGCCTAATGCTTTTATTCAACCACAAAAATTCAGATGTTTTGTCTACCTATATAACAGTCCACAGAATACTAAATAAAAAAGAATAGTAATAGGATACAGACTTGCCCAAAGATTGTTTCCACTGAGCCCCATCCAAAAAGATGAAGAAAAATGAGATAATAATAATAATAGTTAGCATTTTATATAGTACTAAAGGTTTGCAAAGCCCTTTACATACATGACGTTATTTGATCCCTCAATTGAGGATCCTGTAAGTAGGTACTCTTATTATCCCCATTTTACAGATAAGGAACAAGAGGCTGAAAGATTTTAAAAGTTTGGCCCAGGTTCATAGAATTCCTTAAGTTCCTGGGGATTTGAACTCATATTTTCTTGACTCCAAGTCAAAGAGGAGAAGCAAGGAAAAGAAAGGGTCCTGGGCAGAACCATGAAGGGTAGGGGTGGAAATACCTATATGTAAGGGGCAAAAAGACTGATAGCTGTAGCCAAGTAGACTGAAAACTAACAATCACAGAAGTAGGAAAAAAACCAGGAGAAAACATCTAGGGCCCAGGTCTCTTATTGTTATTTGTGTCACAGACCCCTTTGGACCCTCCTCAGAATAAGGTTTTTAAGTTCATAACATAATATAAATAGGATTACAAAAGAAGCCAATTTACTAAAAGTTCCCTTAATTTTTTTTTATTAAAAAAAAAGTAACCAGACCCAAAGTTAACAATCCCTGATCTTAGAAAAGTGGTCAACAAGTATCTAAAGCTAGAGAAATCAAAGAAAAAGAAAACAGAGGGAAAAAACCAACGGATTCAGCAGTAAAGAGACTGTTGATAACCTTGAAGACAGAAGTTTACATTGAGTGGAAAGGATGGAAACCAGATTTCAAGAGAGAAATAAATGGGTAGCCTGGATGTGGATGCTATAAGTGTAAAGTATTCTATTAATATGGCAGGAAAAAAAGAGAAATATTGGACAATAGGTCAAGGGTTTGGCAAAATCAAGTGATTGTGATGTCAAACATGTTTGTGGACAGTAGGAGAAGGAATCCATAGGGGAGAGACTGAAGACCAGCAGAACAATGGATATAGGTGTGGAAGGTATTAAGGGCATAAGCAGACAGGAAGCAAGGTCATCTGCAGCTGGCTGCCATCAAAGTTGTTCAAGGAAGGAAATAAGCATTTACTGATCCCCTACTATGTGCCAGGCACTATGCTAAGCATTATACAGATATTATCTCATTTGGTTCTCACAGTAACAGTGAGTGGATGGCAGGTGCTATTATTATCCCCATTTTACATATGGAAACTGAGGTTAAGTGACTTGCCCAAGGTCACAAAGCTAGGAACTATGAGGCTGGATTCTGCCTCCAGGTCCAGCACTTTATCCACTCTGTCACTTAGCTGCCTTTATATTTAACTTACCAAGAATTAGATCTAACCAGAACCCCACATTTGGGAATAGAGCCAGGTAAAGTTTCTAGGACCAGTGACAAAGGCAGCGATTACTCCTTCCTAATTAGGAGAGTGAAGGAAAGATCACTAGCCTGAGAGTTTAGATTCTAATGCCAGCTCTACTAGTAACCAATTTAATGATTTGGGAATATATTATCCTTGCTTCTCTTACAGCATGAAAAGGTAGAAATTGATCATCTCCCCTCTAATATTTAATGTCCTAAGTTTTTTCCAATTGTTACATTCTATGTTCCATGTTCCTAGGGCCTTACGCACCATTAAGGGGTCTCCTGTATGCCTCTAATATTCCTAAATATAAAAAAACCCTAATTTAAAGTTTATAAAGCACTTTCTTTTCAACATTCCTGTGAGAGCAGCTGGTCTAAGTATTACTATCCCCATTTTCCAAAGGAAGGCACAGATCACTTCCTCCAAGCAGGATTTCAGCCTGGGTCTCCTGATGCTAGCCAGGCTCTATTAGGCTCTTTCCCCAGCCCTACATTCCCCAGATCTAGCATCTTCCATACTCAGGTATGCCTTTCCCACGTCTGTCATTCTGGGTTTAGATAGTCAGGTCACTTCCAACTCTGACACCTTATGAGCCCTAAAGCACCATGACTTACGTGGAGCTCTGGACCTTTGAAAGAAAAAAAGCAACTGTGGAATTCAGTGTCTGTGGCAGCTGGTGCTAAGTTGCAACAAAGACTTAACACACGGAGAGAAAGCTGGGGAGCTAAGAGTCAGCACTGGCCAGGCAGAGCTGTGAACAGTATCTTGGCCAGAAGCCATCTCCTTGACTGATGGATGAAGGATCCTGGTACGAGGGTAAATAATGGAGTTAGAGTTTGTTGGGGAGAAGCAGCATGGGTCTCTTTCCCCTTGGCCACCCTATCTTCTTCCCCCCTCCACCCACTCTCCCTGATTTTGTCTTCTTTATTATCAATCTCACCACCACTACCCCACCCACCCCTTGTCCCCTTCTGTTCCAAGCCTGTCCTTTGCTTTTCATCTAGAAAGCTCCAAGCAAACAAACTGCAAGCATTTGGATCTTATTCCAATAGCCCCCTTCTTAGCTGTCATGACCCCCAAACATATATTCATTCTTCTCCTCTTTCTCTCTCTCTCTCTCTCTCTCTCTCTCTCTCTCTCTCTCTCTCTCACACACACACACACACACACACACACACACACACACATACAAAGTAACACACCTGTATCCTGTCTAAAAATCATTTATTTCACAAAAAGATATTAAAGACAATACATGCCACAACCCAGAGCGCAGTAATGTCATAAAAGAAAAACTCAGGGATGGAAATGCTTAACCTAAAGGAATCAACCAGGATAGCATAGTGTAATGGATAGGGAACTGGATTTGGAATCAAGATCTGGGTTCAAATCCTATTTCACACACTTAGTATCTGTGCAGGCCTGGGTAAGTTATTTAACCTCTCTGAGCCTCCGTTTCTGCATTTGTAAATGAGGTTGGGCTTGATGTACTCTAAGGTCCTTTCCTACTCTATGATAATCTTCTAAAGAGAAATTTCAAGCATCAACAGGAGATAAACTTTAGGACAGCACCTTCCTATGACTCTCACTTATATCCTTCCTTCCTGGGACATAAGACCACAACTATATGTAGCTATTCAACAGCTGGGTATCAGGGCAACAACTGTACGGAGACAGAACCATAGGAAAAATTCTGACACACCCTAAGGTACTTCTCCACTGACTTGACTGGGAGCCTTCAGCAAATTACTTCATCTCTGTCAGCCTCCTTTGCTCCAAGATAAAAGAACTGACCTAGCCCAGGAGTTGTTTTTGTGTCATGGACCCCTTCTCAGAATAGTGGTTTTAAATCTATAAAATAAAATATATAAGATTATAAAGGAAGCCAATTGCATCAAAATACAGTAATTAATTCTTCAGTGGAAGATGGATGGGTAAGGAGAGGAAATAAATGCTTGTGGAGTGAATATATATACACACATACACACACATACACACACATATAATATATACATATAATATGTTTTAAAGAAATTGTTACCAAAATATTTTACAAAATAATCTCAGACCCTGAATTAAGAACCCTGGACTAGACAATTTCTAAAGTCATTCTCCTCTCTAACATTCTACATTCTATTCTCCAAAGCCCCTTCCAACTCTGACATTCTATGCTCTATGAGATACCCTATGTCAGAGCTATGATCATGGAATGAGAAGAGAGAACATGTAATTATTGTTTTCAGGTATTCAAAAGGTTCCAGAGATCAGAAGTAAGAATAAGAGGGAGAAACTTCAGTGACAGATTTATATTCAACATAAGAAACAACTTCCTCCCGGGCAAGTTACTTAACCCCAATTGCCTTAAAAAAAAAAAAAAAGGAAAGAAAGAAAGAAAGAAAAGAAAAGAAACAACTTCCTCGCAGTTAAGAGTTGTCCAAAAATGAGCAGGCTGACTCTGGGGGTACTAGGCTCTCTTTCTATGCAGACTTTCAAGGGGAAGCTGGAGGACCACTAACTTGTTCAGAGTGTGTTGTAGAAAACATTCCTGTTAGGGCTCAACTAGATAAGCTCTGAAGTTTCTTGTAGATCAGAGATTAGAGCTGGAAAGTACCTGCAAAGTCAACCAGTTCAACCCCACCCCCTCCTTCATTTTACACATAAGGAAACTGAGTCCCAATGACTTGCCCAAGGTCACACAAGCAGTAAGTAGCAGAGCCAAGGATTTGAATCCAGATTGCATTCTTTCAGCATCATACAGATTCAGGGAGTCTATGTTCTACTGTCCCTTCTACATTCTAAGTCTGCTTTCAGCTCTAACATTCTGTGCTCTATGTTTGAAGGTTTCTATGAACGTTAACATCCTATGGGAGGAGAAACTGAGGCTGATGACTTTGTACAGCCCTCCCTCACTCCAATCTAATTCCATGCAAGTCATATCCTCATCTCCCTGATGTCACGTCAAACCACACAACCACAACATTCTTGTGTTCTACATTCCACAGTACCTTCTGACTGACAGTCTCTGTTAGAGGCACTATGATATGGCGGAAAAGACAACTATTTTGTAACTAAATGACATAAGTCCAAATTCCCACTCTATTCCTTGTTGCCTATGTGTTCTTTCCTCACCTTTAAAATGAGCGGATTCCTTAGTTTAACAGCTCCAAACCAGTGGGCAGTGGACACAAGGGCTCAGGACAGAAGGAAAAACTGCAACTGCCAAGTTGCTAATGTAAGCTTGCAGAGGCTCACAAATTCATATATTTTATATACATCTATACACACACACACACCCCAAGCATTTTCATCTTTATTCAGCAAACATACATTCTAAGACTAAATAATTATGCATTATACCTATATGGATTACTATTCTTCAAAAATACATAACTGTTTATTGTGAATAAAAAACAGCAAATTAATTTAAATGCATTCTTGAATTCATAATAACGTCACTATGTATCTTCTCCATCAACAAATAGCAACAATACAATAAGCTATTACATGAGGATACATGAATTTTTTTATATTAAAAAGCGATTCTCATTGTGCTCAGTGACTACAACATCTATGCTCTTCACCCCAGACATCCCACAGCTAGGCATAAACCACAAGGTCAAAGATGGAAAGAGAACACCAAAATATTCAAAACAGCACCTTTTTTAGTGACAATAAACTAGAAACAAAGTAGATGTCTAACAACTGAGGACAGACTAAACAAACTATGGCCCATGAATGTAAAGCATATTATTGTACTGTAAGAAATAATGAATGAGTAAAACAAAGCATGAATTAATGCAAAGTGAAGTAATCAGAACTATGGAAACAATATACACTATGACTGTAACAGTGTAGATTTTTTAAAATATTTCAACACAATAATTACAACGACCAAGTCTGGTCCCGAAGAAGAGTTTTGTTAAAATTAAAAATGCAGTGTGACCCTGGGCAAGCCACTTAACCCTAACCGCCTAAAAATAAATTTAAAAAATGAATAAAATAAAATGAAAAATGCACTTCCCTCTTTCCTTTGCAGAGGCAGGAGACTATGAGAGCAGAACATTGTTTATACTGTCATATTCCATTAATGTATTGGGTTAGTTTTACTCAACGGCTTTGTTTTCCCTGATATTCTGTTATAGGAGATGATGCTCTGGGTAGAGGAGGGGGAGGAATAAAAATGTGGAAATGAAGGTGATGCAAAAAAATTTTTTTTTAATTTTAAAGGGGAATCCTTATACTTGAAAAGGCTGGGGACCCTGAGGTAACTTAAATGATTCCTAAAAGCTATTCCAGCCTTAAATCCAACCTTAAATCTACAGCATCATGATTTCACATCCTAAGGTCTCTTCTAGATCTGACATTCATTCTACACTCCTAAGTATGACAGACCATTCTAGTCTGCAAGCTTCGGAGTGACCGTCACCAAGGCTATTCACATCGTCAGCTCCTAAAGGAGAGAATGATATAGGACTGATAGAGAAGATCAGTCTCCCTCTTTTCTCTATTAACTCTCACACACACCCTCCCTCAGCCAGCATCAAACTTATTGCTCATTGCTGAAATAAATTTTACACCAGGCCCTGGGACAAAGAAGCCTTTGTTACTAGGAACTGAGCAACAGCCTCTCCTGTGGCATCCATGTCCTGCTTACTGAATCTTTTGGAGGGAATCTTGAAATCCTTATCTGGGAGGGTTTTAAAGCCCTCAAAGGCAAGAACCATGGAGAGATTTCAGAGGGGACTCTGGAAATTTTAATATTTTGATTAATATTTCAATAACTGGTTTCCTTTTTAAGGCTATATGTATTATTTTATGCATTTAAAAAAAATTATTCTGAGAAGCTGTCCACAGGCTGCACCAGAAGAGAAGGGAGTCCAAGACGCCAAAATAGGTTACAGCCCTTTCCTTAAGGGTACAAATATCCATCTAGTCCTTTCTGCCACCAAACAAAGCTACCCTTAACCCAGAGGAGCAGGTGTCCATGCAGCCCAAAGAGCTGCAAAAAAGAAAACTCTTTCAAACTGAGGCAATATAACCATTTAATTTGCTGAGCTAGGTGTTGTAGAGGAAGCAGAAAAAGTACAAGACAAAGGCCTCTCCCTTAGGGAATCCACAATCTAGATGAGTTTTGTTTTTCCTACCTCCTTTCCCTTCCTCCTACTCCTGATGTCTCATTCAATTGTACTTAAGATTGGATCACTCCAGGAAAAGGGAATAACCCGGTCCCCCAGTGCCTTGGTCTCCAAGAGTTTAATTCTGAAAGAGAAAACACTTTCCTTGTGGGATGTAATGAAATGAAACACCTTGGGCTTGCGCTTAGACCCAGCCTACACTTGGTGATTTGTATTTTATATATATATATGACCACTGAAGAAAGTCTCCATGGGAGAAGGGAGCAAGATGAGGGAAAGACAGGAAAACCCTGCTGATGAACCCAAGGAAATCAAACTGGGGAGTTGGAGGGGAGGTCCTGCAAAGCAGCTAAAAGCTCCCTGCTCTTCTCTGGGAATATCTCTGATCCCGGGCTCCACCAACCCTTCCTTAGGAGCTTACTCTCTTGTCTAGTCAGGGAGACAAGATAGGTAGCAACATCAGAGAATTACACAAGTGAGGACGGATCTGAGTGTTAGATGATGCAACCCATAATAAGGCCATTTCTGGCTCTGAAATTTATGTTCTGAGGTCTTTCTCAACTCTTTCTATATTCAACACTCAATTCTATAGCCTAATGTTCTTCCCAGCTCTTACATTCTAGGTTCTAAGGTCCCTCTCCCAGGTCCTACATTCTACATTCTGACATTCTATATTCAAGATTGGAAAGTCTCTTCCAGCTCTGACATTCTAGGTTCTAAGGTCCCTTCCATTCTGACAGTCTATGTCTATGTTTTAAGGTCCCTTTCCTGCTAACATTCTAGGTTCTCCCATCCCTTCCAGTTCTGACATAGACAGGTTCTAAGAGTCCTTTCAGCTTTGACATTCTAGGTTCTAAAGTCCCTCCAAGGTCTGACATTCTGTTGAAAGGTCCTTTCTGACTCAAATCTTCTCTAACTCTACCTTAAAATACTATTAGAGAGACAAAGCAGTATTGTCTAGGGTAACTGAAGACTTCCAGGTAAAGACCTGAAGATTAAATGGATTTCAATAGCAGAAAAAAAAATGAGGAGGATGTACCTGAATGGGACAAGTGTAGGTGCAAAGACTACTTCTGGGTCCCAGAAATGGATTATGAGCCTGGTTTGGAAGGCTTAAGCCCTCAAATCTGGAATGAAAACAGAGTGCAGTGTTCCTGCCTTTCAAGTTTCCTTTTAAGACTTACTGACCAAAGGGGTTGGCAGAAGAGTCTGAAAGACACCCTCTGTTTGAGCTAAGCAACTAAAAGATAAGACTGATGGATAGTGCAGAAGTGATAAGAGGACCAGCTGAAACATGAGCTGAATTAGGTCCTGTAACATTTGGGGTGGCACCCCAAACCTGTAGCAGTTTGGATGATCTCTGTGGCAATCACCACCTAAACCCACAGTGGAACAAGATTTCAGGATCAAGCATTGGGAGGGATCTTTGTGGTCATCTAATCCAACCCCTCTCATTTGATGGATAAGAGAAATGAGACACAGACTAGGGAAGCCCCACTTCACAGTAAGGTCTAACAAGGCAGAGTAGGGACTCAAACACAACACCTCAAACTCCAAACCTTTTTCCCCTATACCAAAAATCCATGGAGTGACCTGGAGGAAGTTAATAAGATTTGAGAAGTAGAGCAGACAGATATGGGAAATTCCAGCTCAGCAGCTGATGTTGCAAGAGCTTCCCACCATAGCCCTCCTCTGCCCCACTTAAAAAGGAACTCAGAGGAACTAACTCAGACTCCTCCTCCTCCTCCTCACTGCAGAGCCTATTTGCCTCCCCCTCCCCCAACACCACCCTTACCACCACCACCTCAAGTAGAGAAAAGGGAACAAACAAGGCTACCTTCACTCCCCTACCCACCACCCCTACAACACTTTTGGACAGGCATATAAGCCTTACTCTGCCTGGTAGGCCAAAGAATAAGACACTGGATCCCTCCAGCCTCCAACCACTAGCTATAGACTTCTCAGAAAAAAAAGCCAACATCAACATCCTAGGGAGAGAAAGGAACCAACAGGAAAGGGCACTGGGACTAGCTCTATGCCAAAAGATTAATTCCAATCACCTGGATGAGACCTAAGCCCCATCCTTTACCAGCCTGAATTGATGAAGTGGAAAAGAGCAGTGAATTTGCAATAAGGAGCCTCAACAGACCTCAGTTTAAGTGTGATCATAGCCAAGTCACATCCCTCATACATAAGCCTATTTCCTCATCTGTAAAATGATGTGGTTGGACTACATACGCTTAAGGTCCCCAGCATTCCATAAGGCTTAGCCAAAGGCTCCGGACTGACTTCATGCCAATGGGATGGAGCCCTGGAATAAGAAATGGGGCATTCTGGCTTCTAGTTCTAGGTCTGGCCCTAATTCACCCCATATGAAAGTCCCTTCCCTTTTATGAGCTTAAATTTCCTCATCTATAAAACAGAGGCAAAAGGAGAATTTGGCAAGGCAATCACTTGGGCTTCTTTCCAGCTTAAATCCCACAAACCTATGTCCCCCAACTCTGCTGTCTATCTACAAGCCTTACCTGTGTTCCTCACTCCCTCTCCTTTTCTTCTGCTTATGAGCAGAAGGGAGGTTTTTCACACTGAAAATACAACTGAGTCTTAAACCCTCTCCAAGGAGAACCTAGGAGGTCCTTGTTGCCTAACACTAAAGAGTATCTCCATTTATTCATTTCTTAAGCACCTACCTTGGGGAAAGTATGGTGCTAAGAGCTAGTGGGAGGTGGGCCAGGAGGAAAGAAGAGGGTGGATTACAGACTTTAAAGATTCAGGAAAACTTTAGACATCATCTAGTCCCAAGATGAGGAAGCTGGAGGCCTGAAGACTTTAAGTGAGTTGCTCAAAGTCCACACAGCTACTAAGTTTCTTCTGACTACAAATCCAGTGTTCTCCTTATCACAATTCACTTCCTCAAAAAGAAACTAAATGAGATCCCATCCTCACCCTCAAGGAATATTCAAATACTAGGTCACCTCAACCCTGCCACATTCATACTCTTTTCTCAAGTCCTACTTCCCAAGCCCTCTCTGACACAGAACACCCATACTAGCCTCATTCCTTGTTTCTCCCTTCTCCCTTCCCCCCTTTCCATTTCAAGGTCTGCATTAAGAAGGGGATGAAACCTGTGACCTGCTGTTGGGCCCTGATCCCAGCTGTGTCGGTTAAAGAGAAAACACTATCCCGTGACCTACACTTTATGACTCTGCTGCTAGTTACCCATCAAACAAACAGGAAGGGCTTCCCCAATCTTGCTTCCCACCCCCAGCCCACAACATCTGGCAACATCTGTTGACAAATGGTTCCTGAAATGTGGTGACAGACAGATGCAGGTATCAGCAGGAGGCCCGTGGAGAAAATCTGGGCCAAACCTCCACCCCACCCCTTCCACAAGCTACCTAAGGAGAGACCCTCTAGGTTTCCTCATTAGCAATGCAACCCTTTGGCCTGGGCCCTCATTAATAGGCTTTGGAGATTTCTGTCAGAGCAAAATTGAGGAAAAGAGCCCAGCATTAATCCCAGAGGCTCAACAGGGAACAGATATACCTACTGGCCACCAAAAGTGAATTAAATTAGTTTTGTCTAACCTATGGTTGCTAATCAGATATTGGTCATCACTGGCTGTGGAACAACTTCCTGGGGGTTAGGTAGACCAGGGTTTTTCAAATTAAATTCTGAAGAAGAGGTCTCTTGGTAGATTTCAGTTTTAGGGTTATTGGGTTTGTTTGGAAGTGGATTTTTTTTTGGCAGGAGATGGAAGGGAATTATTTTTCATTTTTGTTTACATGTAGATATTATTACTGTCTCTACTGCCTTCCTTTTTCTTGGTCTGGTTAACCTATGGCAGCTAAGTGGGACAGTGGACAGTGCACAAGGCCTGACGTCAAGAAGATCTGAGTTCACATCTGACCTCTGACACTTTACTACCTATGTGACCTTGGGCAAGTCATTTAACTCTGCCTCAGTTTCTCATCTGTAAAATTAGCCGGAGAAGGAAATGGCAAACCACTCCAGTATCTTAGCCCAAAAAAACCCCAAATGGGATCACAAATAGTCAGACATGACTAAAACAACTGAACAACAACAAAAAATACATACAAAAGAAAATCCCAAGTCAGACATAACTAAAAAACAATTCTTAGCCACCCAACAGAGTGCTTACACAGCTTAGTAAATGCTTTTTGAAGTGAATTAACTGAAAAAAAAGAAACAACTGAACAAATTTCAACAACCTCAAATAAGCCTTTCTGGACTAGACAAGTGCACTGGTCCTAACAGCTTAGGACATTCTATGTTTTATGATCTGAGCTCCTTTCTAGCATTAACACCTAGCATAGCATCTTCCTCAGTGATACTGGTTGAAGATAGAATGTTAATGCTGTTTGTGCCCAAAGGCCCTTTCTAACTCCCATTCCTCCACAATCTATGTTACCCTCCAGGCTGAACATTTTATATAACCTTATCTTCCCCCTACACAAGTGTATCTGTCCTCAAGCACAATCAAAGACCACAGGAGGTACAACTGTTTTGCTTGATCAAAGTCTGGCCCTTTTTCTTCTTTTATTTTCCCCCTAAATCTAAAGATTCCCTGACTTTAACAAGTTTAAAACCATAAACAAGAAATACACAACAAGTCTAACCTCTGCTGTGAATTCCTGGTAGCTAGAGCCACAGGTTAGATAATAATAACTGCCTGAGGTTGTACGGCTCTTTAGAGTTTACAAAATTCTTCCAAAACTTTACCTCATTTGAGTCTTACTACCATACCTAGATAGGACAGGTAACATCCTCATTTTGCTGAAGAGAAAAAGCCTCAGTGATCTGACCCTGGTTCCTTGACTAGTAATAAGCAGTATGTTCAGGACTTGAACCCAGGTATATTCACTTGACCCTCATGGTGCATCAGCCAATGCAGGCAAGGTGCCTAATGGGAGTCAAGCAAGAAGAATTAGGGAATTATATTCATATTTTTGAATCCTGACTGGGTCATAGTTTTCCTGTGTAACCCTAAAGAGTCAAAACTTCCCCGAGTCCATTTCTTTTTCTTTTAATAGTATTTTACCTGAACCAACTTCTTCATCTGTAAAACTGGGGATAGTAATAACAACAGAACAAAAAAAAAATAAGTGTTGGAATACTGTTGTGCTATAAGAAATGATGAGCAGGCAGACTTCAGAAAAACCTGGAAAGACTTGTATGGACTGATGCTGAGTGAAGTGAGCAGAACCAGGAGAATGTTGTACATAGTAACAGCTATGTTATACAATGGCTAACTTTGATAGACTTAGTTCTCAGCAATGCAAGGATCTAAGACATCTCCAAAAGTCTCATGATGGAAAATGCTATCCACATCCAGAGAAACCACAGAGTTTGGATGCAGATCGAAGCATACTATTTGCTATTTTTTTCCTTCTGTTTTGTTTTGTTTCCTCTTTCTTGTGGTTCCTCCTATGGGTTCTAATTCTTCCTTACAACATGACTAATGTGAAAATGTTTAATAAGAATGTATATGTAAAGCCTATATCAGATTGTGAGCCATCTTGGGGAAGGAGGCAGAGAAAAATTTAAAACTCAAAAGCTCATGGAAGTGGTTGTTGATAAATCAAAATAAATTAATAAAAACTTTTAAAAATAAAATTAAAGTGTTCCCAAAAGAGATCAGAACTTTAGTGACCTAGGACCTAGGAAGGGCTTCTCTTGTCCTGTTACCTCTCGTCTGACCACTGCCTTGGTCAGGAAGTCTTTTTAACAAAATACTGGAGAAATATAAGGAGATATTGGCTTATACCTCTTTAAGGAGGTAGTACAGGCCAATGGAAAGAGGACGGTCTCTGGAGTCAGAGGACCTGGGTACAAATCCCACTACCATCATTTTCTACTGGGATGACCTTAGCCCAGTCATTTAACATCACTGGGCTTCAGTAGAAAGGAGGGGGTGGACCAGGTCTGAAGTAACTTCCAGCTCTAGAGCTATGATCTTATCATACCAGTAAATGGAGTTAGGAAAAAATCAAAAACAAATCTGATCCATGATGGTTCGAGTGCCCATGGTGCCTTTACTCACAAATCCCTCCAATCCACCTTTCCATTTCTCAGCTCAAAAAGCTTCTGTGGCTCACTATCACGGAGGCGACGTTGAAACTCCTCTTACTCTTGTACCTTTCTAATTACCCTCCGTATGCCAGGCTGCCATGCCTGAACATCACACTCACCCAGTCCCCCGTGCCTTTGTTCACACTATTGCCTAATATTTAGCATGTCCTCACTCCCTGCCTGCCACCTCCATCATTCATCCAACACATTCCTTAAAAGTCAAAATCAAATTGTTACCCCCTCAGAGTAGCCTCTCTTCAGCCACCTGGTAAATAAGAACCATCCCCCTATAACCTCACAAGGCAATTCTCTAATGCTAAATTTAATATTATTATTGTGTTCTACTTCTCTAAGCTTATATCTTGTGTGCTGGACTGTTAGCTCCAGTAGAACAGGGACCCTCTTTTACCCCCAGCAAAGAGCATAGAGCTCTGCACTAAGGATACTTAACAGAAGTCCTTCCAAAATAGGGACCAAAAACTTAAAGACCTATGACCCCCTCAAAGCTTTGCTTCCACCATACAAATTCTACGTCCTACCCCCACACAGAAAGGGAGGACCAAAGTAAAAGTAAACAAACCGTTTTTCAGGCCTGTGGCTGGCACATCTCACACACACACACCCCAGTCCCAACCACAACCTACAAGCCTAGCTCTCCTTGGGCCCCACCTATATAAAGTCCCACCTCCTCCAGGAAGTCTCCCCAGATAACAAACACCAAGATTCACCTTCCTTTCCTGCAGTATACAACACTTCAAAAGGCATTCATTGGGAGTCTTACAGAGCTTCTGGTCAAAAAGACAGGAGTTGTAGACCCAGTTCTGGCACCCAGCTGAGTAACCATTGGCTGAACACTCAACCTCTGCCAGGTTTATCTAGGATGACACTCAACCTACATCACTGTACTGTTATGAGGAAAAACAGTTCATAAACTGTAAAGTTTCACAGAAATATTTTCATGTATGCCATCTAAACCTGAGACAGGTATTTGTATCCTATTTTATGGATGAGAACACAAACTCTGAGAAACTGAAGATATTCCGCTAAAAGGGTTCTCAAAGTGTGGTCCAGGACCTCTGGGGGTTGCCAAGACCTTTTCAAGAGGTCACAGAGGTCAAAATTATTTTTATAATACTAAAATGTTCTAATTTCTAATATGGCAAATAGCAATAGATATAATCTACATGAACAAAGTTCTTGGCGGGGTAGGAGGGGTTAATATTGCTACTAAAAACAATTTTTAAATGTGCAAAGAAACCAAAAAGTTTGCCACTGGTATAGCAAATGCAGGACTTGAGCATTCTGAATTTTTCTTTTTCTCATTATCATGAACTAAAGCAGTTTCCATTTATAAAGCATTACAAATCCCCATTTTACAAAGGAAGACAGGCCCAGAATATATAATGCAACAGAAAGAGTGTGGGATTTGTGATCAGAGAAGCTGGACTCAAAATCCTAGCCCCATCACTTAGTAGCTATGTGACCTTGGACAAGCCCTTAAACCTGTCAGTTTGCTCATCTATAAAATGTGGGGGCTAGACAAAATGACCTCTGAAAACCCTTTCAGCTGTAAACCTTCGATACTATGATGTGACCTGCCCACAGTCATGCAGATCCTGAGCTCTCATCCCATTCCATGCCAGAGTCTTTGAAGATCCTTGGAGGTCTGCACTCCTGCAGAAGGTGATGGCTTGGCACTAGCCAGAGACAAGGGCACAGATGGGCTTTTCCACTCTGCGCTCTGTCACTCTTGTGACTTGTCTTGACAGAAGCCCAGTTGGTACAAACAGAAGAAATGGGCAGGAGAGAAGTTCTACCATTCCCACCAGGGCAGCTAAGATCCTCCCATGTATCCTGGGTCCAGTGACCACCACCCCTGCTTCCTGGCTCTCTGAGCTACCCTCCCAGAAATAGCTTCACCTCTCTAAAGTACAGATCAAGGGATCATCTGTCAATAGCAGACTCCACACTGAAACACCCTTATGTAAACACAGATTAAGTATGCCACCACAATACAAGAAGAGGGGTCAGGGACCCCATAATCAAATGCACATGCTTGCTTAGGCTTTCTAGAGTGAAGGAAGAAAAGAAAATTAAACTAAACTGGTTGAGGGCTTCCCTCCTCCCCTTCACTGCCTTGGAAACCCTCAGACAATTCCTCCAAAAGATACTTCTAGTATGACTGGCCCACAGAGGACCAAGCAGACCACCTCCATTCCCCTAAGCAAGCCTAGATTCCTATCAAATGAGATAATATTTATAGAAGTGCTTACACAGTGTCCATCACAGAGCAGGCACTCAATAAATGCTTATTTCCCCTCCCCCTTCTTCAAACTCCACCTATCACTAGTCACCCTAGCAATGCTTTCAGCCTCAAAGGCAGGAGTAAAAGCCACTGAAGGGGCAGTTCTTGTCAGAAGAAAGAGGCTTGGGACCAATAGTTTCTAGAGTGCAGCATACAGCATGCTGAGACTTGGGAATCAAAAAGATCTGAATTTAAATCCTGCCTGAGACACTCACTAGCTGTGTGACCTTGGGCAACTCACTTAATCTCTGTATGACTCAGTCCCTCTTCTAAAAAATGAAAGGGTGTGGACTCCTTGGCCTCAAAGGTCCCATTTAAATCTATGACTCTATAAATCTGTATTGAGAAGGAAGGATACTGGGAAGAAGAGAATAATTACCGCGGACATGGGCACAGGACTAGGATATCAGAGAACTTTCTACCTTTATCTCATCTAGTCACCTGGCTAGATTCTCGTTCTTGTTCAGTCCCTTCTATCTCCACTATCTCTTGAAGTCTGTCTAAGCTCACATTTGTTGCTTCTATGACATTATCTATCCAACTCATACTCTGTCATTCCTTTTTCCTTTTGCCTTCAATCTTTCCCAACATCAGTCAAGGAATTTTCCAGTAAGTTCTACCTTCCCAGTGAAACATAGCAAATTATTATCCCCAATCTATAGGAGGAAATCAGGACCCATAGATGTAAATCAAATGGCCCAAAGTTGCACAGGTAAATAAGGAGGAGACCCTTATCTAGAACTCAGAAGCTCATCTTCTCTCAAATCCAAGCTTCTTCCTAGTCCACAGCCCTTCCCCTTCTTAAGATCTCTTTCAATATTGAGTCTTCATGTCTCACAGGTGCCAGTCCAGGTGCAGATTTGCTCTTGCACTATAGGTAGGCAGCACAAGACTGAAAGAACCCAGTCTCCCACCCCCACTCTCCTCTCCTCTCTTCATCCCCACTGTACAGCCTCTGTACATCAAATTTAAAAGAAAACATTCTTCTGCAACTGGATTGGGAGTGAAGGGATCTGTTACAAAGAGAGCTTGAGTAGGATGTGAGTTGTCTTTTGAGCAGGGACATAAACCCTCCCAGACCCTTGTCACAGAAGAGAGGAGAGAGCCCTGCAAAGACAGCCACGGCCCCCTCCCCACTCTTGAACAACAGACAATCAGATCCAGATGACGCTGGATCAAGGATGTTATCAAAAAAACAGGGGCATGAGGCAGGAAGTTGCTGGTCTAGATAATCTCTAAGGTCCCGCCAGTTTTTAAGATTCATTAGACCATGAGATGATGAGCTGAAAGTTCTGAGAGGGCACCCAGTCTCACTCTCTCATTTTAGAGGTGAGGAAAAAAGCTGGGAGAGGTTACTTAATTTGCCCAAGGTCACACAGCTAACCCAGGTCTTCTGACTCAGAGACCAATGCTCATTCCACTACTGCACACAGTGAGTGTGACTTGATTTCAAAGTCAAGTCAACAATCATTTATTAAGTGCCTAGTATGTGCTAGGCACTGTGATAAGTGCCAGAGATACAAAAAAAAAAGGCAAAAACAGTCAAGGAACTAACAATCTAATGGGGGAGACAAGATGCAAACAACTATGTACGAACAAGATAGATATACATATAATATATGTACATACGTACTATGTACATACATGTAGTATAGGATAAACAGCAAATACTTTCAGAGAGAAAGCACTAGCATTAAGGGAGACAATCAAAGGCTTTCTGCGCCAGGTGGTATTTCAGCTGAGACTTAAAGGAAGGCACCAGCACGGAGACCAACAAAGACTTCTTAGGGGGGAATTCAACAAGATGAAGTACAATCAGTGGAACTTGCAGTAAAATACAACCTCTGTCATTATTGACTCTGTGACCCTGGCTAGCGAAGTCAATTAATCTCTCTTGGTCTATTTTCCTCCTCCCTAAATGAGAGCACAGTATTCCATGACTTTTAAAGAGCCTTCCAACTCAAAATCCATGATCCCATGAACAAATGGGTTCAATAAAGGAACTGAGGGTGTGCTGAATAGGTAGCACACCCCTAAAGTCAATGTTAAGGCTTTACCACTAGCCCTTCCCAGAGCAGAAATGGGAATAATCAACTTTTTTTAAATGAATGATAACTCTAAAGAGCCTTCATCCCCCTTTCCCTCCCCTCACCCCCCATACCTATTTTAATCACCAAAAATAAAAGTACTAAGAAAGGATTTTTAGAAGCCTCACAAAATGTGGGAGTCAAGTTCCACAGTACAGGTTGGCACTTTCAAAGAGATCCAATGACATCATGATGTTGGGGCTGGGGTACGGTGTAAATTAGAAGCGGGGAACCATTCCTCCAGGCCACAGGTTCCCCACGCCTGGACTATAAAAAGTAAAAGAGTGGATGCCAGATTATGTCTTGACTTGCAAATTAACTGGAATTTTAGTGAAGAGTCCAGTGGTAAGACAAAAAGTCAGGATGACTGGCAATGGCCCAGGATGCAGAAGAAAGTCTTTACATGCTTGGGATAGACATCCCCCTAACTCACCAACAGGTCTGAGGCCTGTCAGTCACCCTCAACCTGGTTTAGCCCCTCTGCCACGGCAGGTTTACCAGGATGCAGCCTCTACACATGCTACAGCTTCTTGGAGCCACAGGAAAGGGTAAGTTGATAGGTGGATGGACACCAAAGATGGATGAAAAGGACTCAGCAAGCCTCAGGCTGGAAAATCTTTCCAAGGACCTGTGACCTCTCATCTTCATCTCTCTCCAACCTTTTCCATTTTTTTCTCTGCCAAACTGTGAAAGAAACGGTCCCATTTTGATGCCACTGTTTGCTTCCATTCTCTAAGGCTTACATTTATTCCTACTGAGTCTCTTCCAGTTCTAACACAGAATATTCTAAGAGTTCTTCCCATTTTGACATTCTGGGATTTCATGATTTCCCACTTGCCCATATCTGTGAACCTCTACTTATAAAAAAACAAAACCCTGCCCTTTTCCCACCCCATTCCAAAAAAAATCATGTTTAGAGGGTACCAACCTCACTGTCCAACCTGAAGATAAAACATGGAGAAGGAATTCTCTATTCCTAGCTTTTTTTCAAACCAATTGACAATTTTTTCTATATGACTCTTCAACATTTGATTGGGCAGAAACAGCCAGGTATACCAGCAAAAGGCACTGGATTTAGTCAGGGTTCCCAGCTCTGCTATTTCCTCCTGTGGTGGACAAGTCAGTAAACCTCTCTAGACCACAATTTTTTAATCTGTAAAATGAGTGGTCCCTTCCACTATTCTATAAGTCTATTCGTTTCTCTGAGTCTATGTTCTGTGAACTGTGCTTGATGGTCAGGGATTTTAAAAGATGAATAAGGCTGGGCCCTTACTTTCAAGGAACTTTTAAAGTCCCTATTATTATAGTTATGCTCAAGTGTGAATCTATCTGTTCTATTGTTATTCAAATAATTATAAAATGTCAGAATTCAATTCCAAGCCATTCAAATAACACTTATTTAGCACCTACTATATGATACTCTGGGGATTTAAAAATAACATCGTTGCTGCCTTCAAGGAACTTTTATTCTACTGAGCTATGTTTGTAGTTTGTCCTTTCTTTCAAGAACCAAAGACATCAAGGGGGTGATGTCTTGCAAGTGAATTGGATTTAAGTGAAGCAGAGTTACCTCACTCTCACTCTTACTCATAAAGTGGCTCTATAGAGCCAGATGTGACTCAAATGTATATACAAAGAGAAGGATGAGCCCCCTATAGTTACCTAGACCAAGTGCTCTGGGAAAACTTGAGAAAGAATACCTTTAGAACACAAGTACACACAAGTCCCTGTCAATGAGGAAAGTAGATCTTGTACTTAATGGGCTAGAAAATTTTAGGTGGATACCAGTACCATGCTGAGACAAACCAGACTTAGTCCTTATGCACACACTTTTCAGACACTCACAAAACCTATCCAATCCAAACAAACGTGCCCAGTCCTTCAATACTCTGTTCAAATCTTACCTGCTCAATGAAGCTTTCTTGACTCAATCAGCCCAAAATGCTCTCTCTTTAGAAACCCTATCATCATTAAGATTTGCAATCTTACATTTCTGTAACTTCTAACTAGGACCTTAAGTCAGGTTAACAAGCATTTATTAAGGACCTAATATATGACAGGCAGGGAATAATCTCCACAAGACCATACAATTAGGACTTGATCCAAAATCTTCCTAGTCCAAACCAGAGCCCAGGGCTCTTCCCACTGTCCCAAAGCAAGCTAGTTACAGGACCACTTGCTGTCCTGAAATTCACTATAATTTAAGCTTCATGCTGTTAGTTACCTCTTTCTGTGTTTATACCTCCCCAACTAGATTCCCAGCTTGCTGACAGTAAGGATCATGTCACATTTCTCTGTCCCCAATATGGAACCAAACACTGGGCCCCCACGTAAAAGTGGGTGTTCAAATAAATCTCTGATCAATAACTATTTTTTACAAAATAAGTTAACTGAAGTTGGAAGAGATCAGTTCAGCTCTTTAATCCCTGCCAAATCATTAAAGGGAGGGATTACCCATACATTCTTCCAGCATAACACCAGGAGACAGAAGGCAAATCCCACAAACAGCCACCAACGATTATAAAGACCAGGAAGCCACTGGGGTACAGACAAGGGAATAGAATTAACTCGCAGTGGGGCCAAAGTCAGGGCTGGTCATACTAGAAAACTACTGTAATTAGCAGGTCTGATAATAAAGCCACCTGTTAATGAAGACAAAGAGCAGGTTGGCTTAAGGGACCCTTCCTGCTAACACAAGAAGAGAAGGTAAGCAAATCTCTCTGGCTAACAACAACTGGGAACATGTTCTGGATACAGTCTGACACCTGCATGGGGGGCTGACAAGCTCTGAGCTCAGAGATGGCAGACTGAGAGAATTCAGGATTGAGTATCAGGGATTTAAAGGGCTGGAAGAAGGGAAGGTATGAAAAAAACATCATTTATTTTCCTCTCTTCCATCAAATCTGTGGAGGTAACACTTGCATGGATAGGACGATCACAAGCCTACCCAAGTATCCTTTTAAATAAAAACAGTGCCTGATCCCCTCTACATATGAAATCAATTTACATTTGCCTTAGTAATGCATCCTATAATTTGAAAGAACGAAATAGGGAAAGCACTTTCCTAATTAGGCTTTGCTTGAACTAATTTAACACAAGCATGGTAGAATGCTTAAGAGTTATAAAAGATCTGAATTCAAATCCTGACCCTTACTAGCAGTGTAATCACACCACGTCATGGAAATAATAACATCTGCAAAACTCAAATTCCAGTTACATTAATGATCTCAAGCTTCTCCTCTGAAATGAAGGCCAATTTTTTAATACCAATACTCTTGAGGTGGTGTGTCTACATGACATGCTAATACTAAAATGTTTGAAGGATTAAAGTTGAGAATCTTTGCCCAAAGAGTAACAGAGGGGCAATGTTGGGCTAAGCCAACTGTAACACATCACAAACGAAGAAAGGGCTAAAAAATATTTCATCAAAGAAATGTATCAGAAAAAGAGGGGCTGTCACATGATATGAGGACAGAGAGCCCATGTACTCCAATCATGATATCATGATAACCATGATCTTAAGAAGGTGAGGAAGAAAACTTCTCTCATCCCACCTCAGATCCTTGGATACATTCCCTGTAGTAAACTTCTGGGAGGAAGTAGACCAGAAGGGTGGGCAGAGATATGAACTACAGGAGAAAATACCCACAGCAATGAGACCAGAGATCCATCTGAGGTTTTGTTTCTTGGACAGTACCTACCTCAGAAGGTGATTCCCAAGCACTTAGCACAGTGTCTGACACATAGTAGGTGCTCAATAAATGTTTACTGATTATCAGGCTCAAATGAGATAATATATAACATCTGTCCTCCACAAGTATCACACAAATGGCAAGTATGTTATTGCTTATTATTGCTACCATAATAATTAAGAGAACATAAATATGCTCTGTGAAGACAAGGACTGTCTCATTTGGTATCTGCATCCCTAATGCCTGGTATGCATACAGTAAAAGTGCTTTATAAATGCTTGCAGACTGATGAATTTAGAAATTGGTTTGTATTCCCTGATTCCTTCCAGGCTGGGCCCTGGAGAGATGTAAGGAATAAGAGAGTGAGGATGACAGAGAAGGAAAGGTTAAATGACAGAGAAGGAAAACTGGACAGGGAGGGTGGAAACCTGTGTTGTAGGGAGGGGTCTGCCACTAACTTACTAAATGGTCTCTTGTAAATCACTTAGCCACTCTGAGCTTCAGTTTCCCCATCTATAAATCAATAATAGCCAAATCCTACATTGCTAGCTTTAGGATTTGCAAAGTGCTTTACCTGTTATCTCACTGATCCTCACAAACCACCCTGTGAGGTAGATCCTATTAGCCCCATTTTGCAGATGCAAATGGGTTGATTGAGGTAAAGTACTTGCCCAAGGTCATAGAGCTAGCAAATGTCTGAGATAGAATTTGAATTCAGGTCTTCATGATTTCATGACTTGAGGTACCACACACCTGCACTCCTTTCCCTGACTCAGGTAAGAGGGTTAAGACTAGATGATCCCTTCCAATTTTAAATCCTACAATCCAAGACTCGCTTTCAAAATTCTCCATATTCTTCCTTCACAAGAGACATAACATATTAAAATACAACATTGCTTACTATTTGACCTTAGCCAAGTCCCTGCTCTGAGCTTTCCTGATCTATAAAATGAAAGGACTGCCTAAATGATCTCTTAAGGTAAGTCCCTTCCTGCTCTATACTCCTATAATTTCAAAAACTACCGTGGGATTTAAAATTCACCATTAATGAGAAACTTGGCTGAATTTTTTATTCAGAAACAGCCAATTTTAAATTGAGAAGAGTTTTTGCTGTTGTTTCAGGAGAGAAAGAGATGCCAACTCCCATGCTCTCCTGGCCTTTAATTGAGCCCATGCCTCTCAGAAGAAGTTGGTGGCTCCCAGCATTGATTGGTCAAGAACTGAAAATAAAAACAGGTCCAAGGATAGAAGGCTGTTTGCCAGCCAGATGGCCAATACCAGGGTTTGAAAAGCTACAGCCCCTCCTATCCCCTCCCCCAAGCAGCAAGGGTCTGCCTCCTCATTCAGGACTGCCTCAGACCTAAGCCTCCAGGGTTCAAGAGTGTCTTTTGCTTTTCCCCAGGAAAATCAGCCCTCCAACTTGCAGCTGCAACTCCCTACTTCTGGACCCAGCAAAGAAGTGGGTGGGTATTAAGAGCAAGACCCACCCCCTACCCCCTCTAAGCCCATCATTAAAATAGACTACCGCTTCCCGGGAGGTAAGAGGGGGAAGTAAAGTAGCAAAGGTCCCCGCTGCGGGAACAGTGCAAACAGAAAAGTCAGGAAGACTGCAGATTAAACTCCAAAAGCCTCCATCCAGGCATTTACTGTCGGCTTGTCTGTCTCTCATGCATAAACACAAACTTCCTCAGGGTGCTAAACAAGTACCCTCTTGTGATCTCTTAAACTAACTGTGGACTCAGAATGCTCGTCTCTGCAGCTAAGAGCTGATAAATCATAAGACATCCAGAGACAAGACTCACAAAGAAAGGTTCCCTTTCTAAAGCTGCCATCAGAGTGAATGAGATTCAGAGCCAGACCCGGGTTTCTAGTTCCAGGATCACCACTTAACTAGCTCCATGGTCTTGGACAAGTTACTTTCCTCACGCCCCCACCCACCCACTCACACACACCCCTCAGTTTCTCTCTCTGTAAGATGAAAGGGTTAAACTGAATCATCATTCCAAGCAAGAAGTTACCATGAAGATTGGCAGAAGATGCTTGGCCTATCGGATGTAACTAATTTTTTAAATATTTGAATGGAGGAGAGGAGAGAAAAGACAAAAAGGCAGAGGATCCTGTTAAATACTCAGCAAAGACCTCTGTCTTTTTTGCTGTCGACACGAACCACAAGATCTAGGGTCAGCTAAGAAAGTCTGTTCCTCCCTCCTCTCTCCTTTTCCCCTGGGATTTCTACCAGGACCCTGAGATAACCACAAATACAACCCTGGAGGTTCCGAAAACCTGGGGAAATGCTTGCCCCTCTCCTGTCCCTTAAGGTGCTCCCGGCTACTAATAAAAGTCAACAGCCAAACACTACGACAGCAAAGACTAGGGGGAAGCATGGGGATGGCTCCGATTGGGAATTAGCAACCTCTGGCCCCAGGTTCCTAAAGGAAGCAATGCTCTCCTCTTTCGATAAGGTCTGTGCCCCATGCTCGAGTTGCCCTACAGCCACCAGCTTTATACTGTGTAAGTCCATGTGGTCCTGGGGGACCCTGTGCTTCAAATCCTCCTCCCCCTAATCCTCCCGGCTCCGGCTCACCGCTTTTCTGCGATGACCTCCCGCCGCTGGGAGGTCATCACGCCCTGTGCACCTCTCAGTCTTTTCTCACCCTATGCCGGGCCCAGCCCAATCTGCGGTGCAATGACCCTCTCCACCACCACCACCCAACCTTGGTCCACAGCCTAGATCCAGCTCTGCCCCGCGTCTTTGCCCACTACCTAATCCCCTGTCCAATTCCGTTGACTTCCAACCCGGATCAGCCGAGGTGCTCGGTCGGACCGCTGTGTTTGCTCTGTCTGTCCCCAGACGCGCGCGTGTGTGTACACACACACACACACACACACACACACACACACAACAAACACACACACACATCCCTCTCCCACCCCTCGGCCGCCCTGCCCAACCCCAGGACTGACCGACTGCAAGAAGCGCAAGGTGCCCACGTAGTCCCGCTCGGTGCCCAGAATCTCGTTGAGGACGCAGAGCCGGAGCCGCAACTGGCGCTCCGAGTCCCGAGCTGCGGCGGCGGCGGCGGCGACGGCGGGGCCAGCGCTGGCCACAGTGGGGCCAAGGCCAGGGCCGGGGGTGGCCGTGGGGCCGGGGACCGGCGGCTCCGGGGGCCAGCGCTGCTCCCACAGCTGCCGCTGCTCCCGCCCGCGGACGGCTCCATGCTCGATCGGGAGGCTCTGGTAGGGGGGACGAAGGAGAAGTCAAGAGCTCTGCTGCCCCATCTCGGACGGGGCGCGCCGGCTGGCCGGCTAGCGGCTACTCCAGTGCATGGTGCGGTGGCGGCGGAGGCGCGAGCAAGATTAGGGGGCGGGCGGCCCGAGCCCCGGGAGGAGGAGCAGGAGGTAGAGGAGGAGGAGGCGGCAGCAGCCGGGGAGAGGGGCTGGCCCTCGGGGCTCCCAGACAGCTCGGCCCCCACAGCCGCCAAGGGAGCGTCTGCCAAGCGCCACACCGACTTCCAACCGTAGAATCAATCTCTCTCGCACTCTTTCCGTCTCAAACACACACGCCCGGAGTCTCAGTCTTCAGCGCCTTGATCACCAAACCACCCGGCGCTTACCCATCTACGACTTTCCTTTGGTTCTTGGTAGTTGGTAATTATTAAAGATGTAAAATCTTGGAAGCCTCAGGGCAGAACGGTAATCTTGGCTGGCGGGTCTGGCCACCCCCACGCCGAAGGTATCAGGAAAAATACAAAATACGAAGTTAGAATTCTGCGTGAATCCCGAGTCTCATCTGTGGACGCCCACGTGAGAAGAGAGACAGCGAACTCTGGTAACTGCACACGAGCCCACGGGGGTAACCGAAGGCACCCCACCCTCCCCCAGGCCGGGCACCGCACTCCTATCTGGTGATGCAAATCCTTCCATCCGCCCCTAGCCCCCGACCCCCCTACTCAGCCTGGGACGCAATTCCCCGCCAGGACCACGGACACACACACACACACACACACACACACACACACCCATCACCTTGGATGCTAATCTCTGCTCCGAGGGATACAGGCAAACTCGTTCTTTAGAGACTTATGCTAATGCAAACCTGCCCATGGAACTTTGACTGAAAGATTTCTGCCGGAGGCTATTTAGTTCTTGGGACTCCCCAAGTCCCACTCCATCATATAGCAGAACACCATGGGCTTATGGCAGGAACGTCTTCTCTGGAATCAGTCTGGGGCTGTGCTTTCTGATAGTGCTACCTTTGTGACCTTGGGCAAGTCATTTTGGTTTCTCTGGGCCTCTGTTTGCTCGTATTGGAAATAAAGGGATTTAGCTAGATGGCCTCAAAGTTCCACCCAAGCTCTAAATCCAATTTTCCTCGGGCCTGTATATTCCCTTCTACTGTCAGTCTGGACTTTGTAAATAAATACCCGTTTTAGCCAGCCCCTTATTCTATGAAGATTTTTTTTCAACTTTTCTCCCCACAAGTCAGTCAGCTAGCATTTTTAAAGCACCTACTGTGTGCCAAACACTGTGCTAAACAATAGGGGTACAAAGAAAATTTTAAAAAATAAAAGTCCCTGCTGTCAAGGAGCTCAATTTGATGGGGATTCACCATGCAAACAACTATAATGCAAACATGATATATCCTGTGTAAATTAGAGAACCAACAGAAGGAAGGCACCAAGATTAAGGAGAACTGGGAAAGGCTTCTTGTAAAAGGTGAGATTTTTATCTAAGAAATGAAGGATGAGGGGGAAGCTTGGAGGTAGAGATGAGAAAGGAGAAAGTTCTGGGCCCAGGCAACAGCCAGTGAAGTTGGCAGAGATGGAGATGGAGTGTCCTGTGCAAGAAACAACAAAGAGGCAAGCTGGGTGACATGGTGGATAAAGCGCTGGACTTGGAATCAAGAAAACTCATCTTCCTGAGTTCAAAATTCCAGCCTCAGACACTTACTAGCTGTGTGACCCTGGGCTAGTCACTTCACCCTGTTTGCCTCAGTTTCCTCATCTATAAAATGAACTGGAGAAGGAAATGGCAAACTGCTCCAGTATCTTAGCCAAGAAAACCCAACTGGGGTCACAAAGAATAGGACACTCTGAACAACAATAAAACTTTCCTGAAACTTAATTACCTTCTCTGTAAACTGAACACAATTGAAAACAACAACAACATCTGTGGAGGGGGCTAAAGAGCACTGACACTTCATTCCCCATTTCCTCACAGTCTGACTATGATCTTATTTTTCTCTCTCTTTGTTTTATATGTTTGTTTTATTTCCACTATTAGACTGTAAGGTCCTTTAGAATAGTATTCAGGTCGAGTCTTCAGCTATTTCTTTGTTCTCTGTAGGCACTACCAAATATGAATGGATAACCTGAATAAGACACCAGTCTGCTTTCACCTATAGAACCCTAAGAATAAGAAAGGACTCGAAGGTCTTATCTGTAAGAGTCAAACTTACTTGGATTCTTTCCTATCTCTCCTTTTTGACTATGAAGGCCCTTCTCCCAAAAGCCAGCCTCGGATCACAGAAATAAGTAATAAAGCTAGGTATGATAAAAAAGAGCATTGGAAACACATTAATCCACTATTAGTCGAGCTATAAATTTGTCCAACAACTTCGGAGGAATTTGGAATTATAGAGCATTGAACTGGGAATTCAGAGACAAGGCATGTTCATCCCACTAGCTTGCTTTGTGACCCTGGACAAGTTATCCTGAGGTTCATAGATCTAGAGCTGAAAAATTCCTTAAAGGTCATGAAGTTCAACCCCTTCATTTTGCAGATGGGGAAAGTGAAGCACGAGGCATCTCAGTTTCCCTGTCTATAAAAAACCCTTCACTGATCTGACATTCTGGGTTCCAGGGTCTTCCTAGATCTAACATTCTGTGTTTACATTCTAAGGTCCCTTCCAGTTCTGTGAGTCTGTGACTTAACTTTCTTTGACCTGCTACACAGAGGAATCAGGTTAGATTGTTCCTTTTTCCCTGTTTTACACAACTGCCTCAAAAATCACACCTACAAATACCCACAGGGAGCATTCATTTAGGTTCAGCTCTGTGTCTTGGAATCGTGACACTGGCACAACCTGTTGTGTTGGGGAGGGAGAACTCTACAGATGGAATCTAATTTTTTCATGTTGGATGGGGAATACTCTCTTAGTCTGTATTGTCACTATAAATTAGCATTGCTTCCCCTGTTACCTCACCTCCAGTAGTCCCAACAAAGGATTATAAACCACAGAGAGGTTGTGATTGGCTTAAAATCACAAAGCTGTTTAATGAGATGGTCATTGCTAGGACCCAGCTCTCCGAACTAAAGGCTCTGTGCTCTTGTCACTGGAGTAATCGATGGGGACTCCCTAAACATCGGATCTGGCTGCTACCCAGGAGTTATTGCCAACAGTTAGCTCCGAACTAACCCAAACATGACTAAGCAAAGTCACAGGCTGGAAGAGATTGTTTTCTCTTCTGTGACCTTAGCCTCCCCCAGTCCCAGCCGTTCCCTGTCTCCTTTTCACCCTATTTCAGTGGGGAGGCAGGTCTCAGATGGTTTGCTTCAGTACGAGATTTGAGACATTTTCTGCCAGGAAACCTTCAGCCAAAAAGAACAGAGGAAAAGAAACCATCATTTCACACACACAAAGACAGGGAAATTCTCAGCTGTCTTAAACTACAGGGACAATTTTAGAGTTTCTGTAGCCTGCCACATGTTCTGCAAAGAATGGGAAGTTCCCATTTGACTACTATTGCTCAAGTTTCTGAATTGTGAGGAGCAGTGAGTGATGAGGAACGTAAGACAGGTAATTGGCTAAAGACCCCAAGTGGGGTATTCCTCCCTTCACAGCTCAACCTCAGCATACCCTCAACAGGAAGGCAAAGTAGAGTTTGGTGGGGTAGAGGGAGGGAGGGAGAAGAGCACATGCTATGAGTCAGAGGACCTGGACTCCCATCCTCCCTCTGATGCTTAATTTGATGACTTTGGACAAGTCACTTACCTTCCCTTGGCCTTATTTTCCTCACTTGTAAAATGAAGGGGTTGGAGTATATGGTTCCTGAGGCCCCATCTAACTCTAGGTCTACAAACATATGATCCAAAGACAGGAGGCTCTCAATGTGACATCCCACCTCCAGAAAGCCACCTAAATTCCTGAAACTAAACAAAGAAACAAACAAAAAGAATGTGAAGAAACTCACAGTGGAAGGAGAAGGAACAGAGTTCCAGTATTTCCTACCCCACCAATTATTCCCCTGTGTGCAAATAAGTTAACAAACAAGGTTCCCAAAGCAGATCTCCATTTCTAGCTCAAAAAAAAAAAATCAACATTCTGATGGGGGGAGGAGGGATGCTGGTTATACTCTCAGGATTTAAAAAAAAGAAAATAAACACCCCCCCCAAAAAAAAACAGTACAGAAGAACTCTGGTGTGAGTTTCATTCAGAGCAAAATGGTTCCCCTCCTTACATTCTTGCTTTAGTTTAGGTCTATTGTCTGCCAAATCTCCAGTCCAAAGCCTTTTTCTGAAAACAGTTTTGTTGGAAGAATTTCCCTGTCACATCTAGGGCTCCTATTCAAGGTCTGATTAGATCACAATACAGATCAGATTAAGTCAGTTTCCAGCCTGGGCCTAGCCAAATAAGATTGCCAGTTCACATCAAAAGGTGGCCAAAAAAAAAGAAAAAGAAAGTAAGAAAAAAACATTCTCAGTCCAGCCTGGATTGTATATAGTCTCAGAGAAGGTAGAACAAAGGACATGGAATGTCAGACCTAGAAGGAAATGGAAATTATCATACCCAGCCCCCTTATTCTACTGAAGACTGTAAAGTAGGGGAAGGGACAGGCCCAAGATCAAAATTAATAAGCTTCGAAGGTAGGATTTGAACCCAGATATCTTTTTCACTGCTAGGAGGAAAAGGGGGGAGGGGAGAAAGATTTGCAAGTAGGCAGAACAGCCCTGCACCTATGACATTCTGGTCATTCTGGGTTGGGAAGACCCTTCAGTTTCTTCCTCCATAGTGCTGTAAATTTGGCTATTCTGATGCCCTTCCTGGTATGTGTTAAGCCTTCCTTCCTCACTTCAGTTCCTCTTATAAAATGCAAATGTTTCTGGGAGAGAGAACTACAAACTTACATTTACATAGCACTTTAAAATAAAATATACAAACCACTTTTACTAGCATAGGGATAGGGACCAAACCTGTGATTTCTTTACAGAACTACCAGGTGAGAAAATTCCCTCTACCAGTGCACCAGCATCTTCTCTACAAATGCAAATCTCTAATATGTCAGAGAGTTGCCTAGGGCACTTAAAGTTTAAGTGACTAGGTGAAGGTCACACAGAAGTATGTATCAGTGGTGAGACTTGTACTCAGATCTTTCTGGTTATACCATGCTACCTCTCTTCTCTAACACAGAATGTCAAAACTAAGAGGGATCTCAGAACATAGAACATTGAATAGTAGTAGGTGCAAGAGCCATTGAAACACAATATATACTATCAGAGTTTGGAAGGGCTTTAGAGATAATCTGGGGCAATAGTTCATAACTGGGTTTTTTCTGTCATGTGTTAACTCAATTTTTTTTCCCCTTCTCTCCTCTGATAATGCCACTACCTTTGGGCAGGCCCTCATCACCTCATACCTGTACTATTCCAATAGTAAGTTGGTTGGTTTGCCAGTCATAAGTGTCTCTTCACTATAGTCCATTGTCCAGCCATCAGTCAATCAATATTTATTAAGCGCCTACTATGTGCCAGTCACTATGCTAAGCACTGAGAATACAAAAAGAGTCAAAAGATAGTCCCTGCCCTCAAGAAGCTTACAATCTACTGGGGAAAACAAATGCAAGCAAATATACACAAAGCAAGCTATATATAGGATAAATAAGAAACAATTAACAGAAGGAGGGCACTAGATTTAAACTGGGCGTTGGGAAAGGCTTCCTATAGAAGATGGGATTTTAGTTGAGATTTAAAGGGAGCCAGGGAGGTCAGTAGGTAGAGTCCAAGAAAAAGCATTCTAGAATGGGGCATGGTTAGAGAAAGTGCCTGGAGATGAGAGGTAGAGTATCTTGTTTGTGGAACAGCCAGGAAGTCAGTGTCACTGGATGGAAAAGTCAGAGAGTAAAGAGTAGGAAGACTAGAAAGGTAGGAGGGGGCTAGAATATGAAGAGCTTTGAATGGCAGAGTATTTTGTATTTGCTGCTGGAGGCAATAGGAAGCCACTGGAGTTTACTGGGAGGAGAGGTGGATAAAGAGGGGAGGAGGAACAGGTAGCATGGTCAGACCTGAATTTTAGTGACTGAATAGAGGATGGATTGGAGATCCATGGGAGAAACGTGAAGCAGGCAGACTCACCAGCAGACTAGAAGCATAAGAGTGGTACCAGTGTCAGAGAAGAGAAGGTAGTGTTTTTGAGAGATGTTGCAGAGGTGGAATCCCCCAGCCTTGGCAAGAGCTTGGAATTGGGTAGGAGAGTGGAGTGAGGAATCCAGGATGACTCCTAAGTTTTAAACCTGAGGGAATGAGAGGATGGGCCCTCTACCATAATAAGGAAGCTAGGAGGGGGAGAGGAGAGTTTGATGGGAAAATAATCATTTCCATTTTGGACATGAGTTCTAGATGTCTACTGGACATCCAGTTTGAGATGTCTGAAAGGCAGCTGGAGATATGAGTTTGGAGATCAGCAGGAAGCCTTTCCCAACCTCTCTTAATTCTAGTGCCTTCCCTCTGTTGATTATTTCCTATTTATCCTGTCTATAGCTCATTTGTACATAACTGTTTGCAAGTTGTCTCCCTTATTAGACTGTCATCTCCTTGAGGACAGGGAATGCTGTTTCTCTTTCTTTGTATCCCCAATGCTAACACATAGTAGGTGCTTAGTAAATGTTTATTGACTGACTAATCAAGTGTCTTGGGCCTCTTTGGCAGTCTAAGGAAGACTGTGTACCCCTTCTCAGAATAATATTTTTAAATGCATAAAATACATAGGATTACAAAGGAAACCAATTACACCGAATTAAAGTTACCAAAATTTTTATTTAATTCACAGACCTCAGCTTATGAACCCCAGATACAGGGCAACCTTTTCGGTTTACAGCAAACGAAACAGGTCCAGAGGAGGAAAATGACTTGCCTTTCAGTGTTAAAGAATTGATCATACTCCTTTCCTCCTAGACATTACTCTAGCAGCTCCCATCATTGGAAAACAGAAGCAGAAATAGAGGCAGCCTTTTCAAATAACACATTCCCTCAGCTTCCTGTCCCTCTAAGACAGAGATGCACACACCAAATACTATCCCTGGATTTGCTAGAGTTCAAGTGGCTTATCAGATTCCTGGTTTCCCTTCCCAAGGCTCCTTCCCTCCCCTTTTTCTCTTACCCAACAAAATAACACAAAAAAGGAAGATAATGACTTCCACTGAGATTCTATCCCATTCAAAGCTGAAGAAATTAAGTTAGAGTTTTAATAAATGCTTGTTGACTGTTTGAATATTCCAAGTAAAGACCTATTCCACTATCTTCAAAGGCCTGATATCATCTCACCAACCTATAATAAAATCAAGCTTTGATTAAGCACTTACTACCTGCTAGGCACTGTTCCAAGCTTTGCCGCCTTTCTTTCCTTGTTTTTCCAATTTATTTAAAAAATAGATCTCCTATTAAAAAATAGTAACTTCTATGTGTATGGAAGTTTACTGGTGGGGTATATATACGATAAATTCAATGAAAAGGGGAGGGCAGTGCAGTTCAGGATATTTTCAGTCTAACCCCTACACTGCCACTAGCTATAAATCATTTGACTGTGCTGAGCCTTAGTTTTCTCATCTGCAAAATGGGTTTTGGTGAGGATTAAATAACATAAGGAATGTGAAAGAACAGTTATAACTTATTGGTATCACCTGGCATTAGGAGGAGGTATAACTTTGACTAAGCCTGGCTCCCGTAAGGTTCACCCAATCACCAAAAGCTTTCTGTTCCCCTTGGAAACCACAGTCAAAATCATGAGTCTTTTACTAGTAATTGATTTCTAGGCAATCCTGGGAAGCTTCAGCTTCCGAATTTCAAAAACTAATAGGGACTGAAGGCAATCATGGGGGCACTAAGTCTCAAAAGTAAACTGTGTTCCAGTGACTAATCTGTCTTTCACCCTGATATTTTTATTCATTTCAGTAGGAATTTATATGAGTCACACAGCTCTTGTTTGAGAATTTTTTTTTAATACATTATTGTGTTTATATCTCTAGGATGCAGCCCTGCAAGGCCTGGATGTAGTTGGCAGGGGTTTAATGCCTACAGCAACAACAAAAATCTGTCAAATCTCCCATTCCAAGACTCATTTCTTAGCATCATCTCTCCACTTCCACTCTCATTTTTTTTTACTATATATCCAATTGGATGTGATAACCTGCAGAGTGATATAAACATATTTCACATACACATGCACATAAGTACTTTCTGCCATAAAGTAAAGAAAATGTCCAACCCATTCATTTTACATAGAAGGAAACTAAGTTGAAATGACTTTATCGGGGCAGCTAGGTGGCACAGTGGATAGACCACCGGCCCTGGATTCAGGAGGACCTGAGTTCAAATCCGACCTGAGACACACAACACTTAATAGCTGTGTGACCCTGGGCAAGTCACTTAACCCCATTGCCTAGCCCCCCCCCAAAAAAAGAAATTACTTTATCAAGGTCATGATCAATCAGCTCACCAAGCACTATGCTTTTATTAGAAGCCTTCTATATGCCGAGACCTCTCCTAGGCCTTAAGGAGACAATTACAAAAGTGAGACAGTCCCTACCCTCAAAGAGCTTATGTTCTGCTGGTATTCAACATATTCACAGCTCCAATTAATGACAGAGATAAGACTCTGGGTCTCTTGGTCCTCAGGCCAATCACTATTCTTTTTCTATGTACCACATGGACCCCTCCCGAACTGACATTCTCCTAATTTTCAAGGTTGTACCCCAAACTCTTCTCCTCCTAGGGAATCTTCCTCATGTTTGGTCCCACTTGAATCTGAGTTATTTCAGGAGGTAAAGAATCTTCACTTTTGGTACTATTTTCCCTTGGAAGTGTTGTCATGTAAGGACATTCTCTTTTGATCTAGGAGTTGGCTTTTCCATTGCTTTGTTAATCCTCTTCCATTCAGTTGTTGTTGTTGTTGTTCTTTATCCTTCATTCTCTAAGAGCACCAAGAAAGTCACCAGCCTTACTTTTACTTCCAGAGCCATCTGGGTCCAATGGCCAGATACACATCAGGACGACTGGAGATGGCCCCAGATGCAGTGGAAGACCTTGGCCTTTTAAAGCTAAAGTCTTTTACTAAAGACCTGCTGGTCTCAGTTTGACTGAGACAAAGCCCATTCAGTGATTAAGCATAGGTTAAAAAAAAATGAGGCAAAGAATGGCCTCTTTAACCTGGTCCAAAAAAAAAACTGGGAGGGGAAGACCCTCAGGGTTTCTGGACAAAACAGAAAGAATTCCTATTTGCATTCACTTTGAGTCAGTGGGGCCCAAACAATGATCAAATGGTGTTTGGCTTGGGATCTATTGCTGGCCAATCAGTGAGAGACAGATTGATTTGGGTTTGAGGCTTGGTGGGAAGGAAGGAGGGAAGGAGGGAAGGAAGGAAGGAAAGAAGAAGGGAAGGAAGGAAGGAAAGAAGGAAGGAAGGAAGGAAGGAAGGAAGGAAGGAAGGAAGGAAGGAAGGAAGAAGGAAGGAAGGAAGAAGGGAAGGAAGGAAGGAAGGAAGGAAGGAAAAGAAAGCCCCATTCAGTGGGGGATTTGTACAAAACAGGCACTTGAATAATGAATTCATTCATTCACTTAGCAAATGTGTATTAAGAATCTTCTTCCTCTGTGTATGTGTATGTGGAAGGAAAGACAAAGATCAATTATTCTGTCTCTGTCCTCATGGGCCTTACAATCCAGTAAGGTATAAGACACCTACACTAATGAACTGTATTACATAGTACATGATAAATATATTAAAGAATTACAAAACAAAGTCATGTAGGAGGGCTAAGATGAGAGAGAAGATAAGGGAAAGCCTCGTGGAAGAAGTGGCATTTGAGCTGGGCTTTAAAAGATAGATAGGAATTCAATAGGTAAAGGCAGAACAGAGAGCATTCCAGGTATAGGAAACAGCCAAAAGCAAAGGTACCGTGGTATCGTAGGGCAGTTTTGTGTTCTAGAGGAGTCTTCTAGATTGTCTGGAGCATAGAGGGAAGTAATCCTAATTATCATCATTTTTATCAACAAGCATTCATGTATTAAGCACCTGGTATGTACTAGGCACTGTGCTAAGGGTGGGGATTCAAAGAAAGTCAAAAACGGTCCCTGACCTCAAGGAGCTTGTAGTCTAATGGGAGAGCCAACATGCAAACAGTTATGTGCATGCAAGATAAATACAGTGCAAATAGGAGGTAATCTTAGAGGAGAGACACTAGCAGATGGGGAGGGGAGGATAGGGAAAGGACTCTTGAAGAAAGTCAGATGTGAGCTGAGTCCTGAAGAGAGCTGGGAAGGCTGGAGGAAGAGGAGGAGGAAGAGAATTCCAGGCCATAGGGGACAGACAGAGAAAAGGTCCAGAGTCAGGAGATGGAGTCTTATGTTTGAGGACTATCAAGAATGCCGGTGTTCCTAGATCCTGTGGTACATGGAGGTGAGCAAAATGTAAGGAGCCTGGGAAGGCAGATAGGAACCAGGCTGTGAAGGATGGGCTTTAACAACCAGTCAGGGAGCTACTATCAGCAATACAATGATCCAGACAATTCCGAAGGACTTATGATGAAAAATGCTATCCATCTCCAGAAAAAGACCTGATGGAGCCTGAATGCAGATCAAAGCATACCTTTTTTTTTTTTTCACTTTCTTTATTTTTCCTGTGTCAGGTTGTTTTTGTTGTTGTTATTGTTGTTGTTTTTGGTCTGTTTTCTTTTACAACACGACTAATACAGAAATATGTTTCGCTTGACTGTAGATATATAACCTGTATCAAATCACTTGCCTTCTCAATAAGGAGGGGAGGGGAGGGAGAGAGAAAATTTGGAACTCAGGATTTTTAAAAAATGTCAATTGTTTTTACTGTAATTGGGGAAAAATACAGTATTAAAAAAACAAAGTCATGTGAAACAAGGGTGGAAGGATAGAGTGGTGCCAAATTAATTGGCAGAGGAGTTTAAAGGCAAGGAGGAGAGATATGAGCAAATATATCAAAGAAAGACTATTCTGGCAGCTGAATGAATCAATCCATCCATCAAGAGGCATGTATTAAATGCCTACTATATTCAAGGCATTCTGCTAAGCTTTAGGGGTGAAGATAAAAAAAAGTCAAACAGTTGTTTCAGCTGGATGATGGAGTACATAAAAGGGAGTAATGTATAAACCTGGAAAGGTAGGTTGGGGCAGGGTTGTTAAGGGTTTCAAGTGACAAAAGGGGTAGTTTAGATATAGATTTGATGGAGAGTCAATAAGGAGCCTATGGTGTTTACTGAGTAGAGTAGGGATATGGTTAGAGCTGCATTTTTTGTTGTCCAGTTGTGTCCACCTCATGGAGGTGGGATGAAGAGAACGAAGCGGTAGGGCAGTATCACAGGATTTTTGTTGTTCAGTTGTGTCCTGTTCTTTGTGATCCCAGTTGGGGTTTTCTTGGCTGAGATACTGGGGTGATTTGCCATTTCTTTCTCCAGCTCATTTTACAAATGAGGAAACTGAAGCAAACAGGGTTAAGTGATTTGCCCAGGGTCACACAGCTGGTAAGTGTCTGAGACCAGATTTGAACTCAGGAAGATGAGTCTTCCTGATTCCAGGTCCAGCACTCTATCCTAGCTGCCCAGCTGTACTTTAGGATAGTGGAAATGAGGAAATCTATAGGGAGACTATTATGGTAGTCCAGAGAACATAACAAGGACCTGAACTAGGGTGGTGACAATTGGATTGGAAAGGAGGAGCAAAATTATAGAATTGCATTATACTGGATACAAAAAGGAATTCAGAGGGTCACTCATTTCTCAAGGCTTGCTCTTTTAAATTCACAAGCTAAACACAACAGAGAACGGTGGGAATCACAATGTAGTTGCTCCTACTTAGCCCAGCACCCCAACAACCCACTGAACCAGCCTTAAATCAACCATTCCATACAAGTGTGCTTGTAAATGTTTAACTATGGGTTCTCCAGAAAAAAAATAATAAATGTATTCTCAACACACTTTAAAATATAATCTACATTGTTAACATTTTCTTTATCACTTTCTTCAATCTAGACAATCAACAAAACAATCAGTCAAGCCCTGATTTGTAGTTTGCAGGTTTCTGAGGGAAAAATACACTGAAAATTTAAAAACTGGCTCTCCCAAGCCATTTGGAGCTGGTTCCAGCCCACTCCTGAGCTAGAAGAAACCTTAGCAATTAAAGCAGTCGGTCATCTCCAATTTCAAGGGTAGAAAAATTGAGGGATTTGGACAAGGTTATATAGCAGGTTAGTCACAGAGCAAGGTCTTTAGCTAGTGTTCTAGGTAGCCTTCCTATCTGTTTTTGACTAAAGGACAGTTCTCTGGGAATTCCCAATTCTATCCCTAAAACACAATCCAGATCCCAGGTGAGGTTCTGTTGCACAAATCGGGAGCCTGAGTTTCTGTGAAAGGGCCTCTCATATTGGTCCAAATAGTAGGCCACTCTAGTCCCTTAAACCTGGTTGGAATAAATACTGAGTATGGCCTATAATTGTTCTTCTTTGTTCAGAATACGGGAAATCTCATTTTAGAGGCAAAGCCTATGTTGGGGAGTCTGTATTTATATCAATACTGTAATTAAGCAGCAATTGGCAAACCACCAACCAGAAACAAAAGTGGACTTCTGAGTAAGTATGCCCAACTTATCCTCTACTTAAAGGTTGCCATGCAAATTCCCAGAAAGCAGTTTCCAAGGTCTGGGCTATTCTTTTCTTTCCCCAGTTCTCTCTGCCCCCTGAAAACTGTCCAAAGAACAGTCCACCCCACAGGCCACTGAGCAAATGCTTCTTGGGGAAGTCTATGGGGACATAGCCCCACTGGAGCCCAGTTATGTTTTCTTCTAGGTTAACCACTGAGGGGACTGAAGGAAGGAGCCTGAGTTTTCTCTTCTCTAAATGTCAATTACATGTGAATGAATATGCTGTTTTTGAAATTGTAGCTTAGCATAGGTTCCTTTTTTTAATAATAGAACTGAGGCATTGATCAGAGTTTTATTACTGAGAGAAAATATGATCGAATTTTAGAATCACAGATCTGGAAAAGACTTTTCCATGTGAAAAGTCATAACCGGAAGAGATTTTTACAACAAAGAGTGGCAAAGAATACCAGAGCTGTTAGGGAACATAGAACATAGAGTTTTAGAGCTGGAAGAGCCATTAGAACATAGGATTTCTGATTTCAGAACTGGAAGGGACTTTAGAACATAGAACAATGACTGTCAGATAGAGGCATAGTGAATAGAGCATACTGGACCTGGAGTCAGGAAAACCTGAATTCAAATCCTGCCTGAGACACTAGCTTCTGTGATCTTGAGCAAGTCACTTAACCTCTGCTTACTTCAGTTTCCTCAACTGTATGTAACCCAGTTCTTAAGGGCAATGTAAAATGAGGATAATAATAGTACCTACCTCCCAGAGTTCTTTTCTGACAATAAAAATGAGATTATATTGCAAAGCACTTTCATACCTTAAGATATTATCATATAAGTGCTAACATTGTTAGATCTGAAAGGGACTTTAAAACATAGAGCAAAATAACAGAAGTAGAAGAGCACTTAGAATAGGGTTTTTTAAACATAAGGTCCATAAACTTCAGATAAATAGATATCACTATGACTGTCTTTATAATTCTATATATGTTATTTTTTTTTACATTTAGAAACATTCTTCTGAAAAGGGGTCCATGGGCTTTCCCAGACTGCCAAAGGAGTCCATGACACAAAATGGATGACAAACTCTTGCTTTAAAATATAAAATGGGGGGCAGCTAGGTGTCTCAGTGGATAGAGCACAGGCCCTGGAGTCAGGAGGACCTGAGTTAACACTCACCAGCTCTGGGCAAGTTACTTAACCCCAATTGCCTAAACAAAATAAAAAAATCCTTTTTAAAACATAAAATGTCAGAGCTAGAAACAACCCTAGAATTTAGAATGTTCAAGCTAGAAATCATCGTAGAATACAGAACATTAGATCTGGAAGCAACTTTAGAACATAGAACTCAGAATGTTAGAGATGGAAGAAAGCTTGGAGATTTTCTATCTAGGGTTTCCTATCATTTTTTGTGTCATGGTCTGGTAAAATTATGGATGCCTTCTTAGAAGAATGTTTTAAAATGTACAAAATAAGATATATAGAATGATAAAGGAAATCAATTTTATTGAAGTATAGTTATCAAAATATTGTTAAAAACAAGTTCATGGTTCCTAAGAGCCCTGATTATAACATAATAATATAAATAATGCCTTAATTTTACAGATATGAAGTGAATTAGTGGTAGAGATGGGACTAATACCTGCTTCATCTGACTCTCAATTCTCTTTCCACAAGACTGTACTATCACATAGTAGCAGTAGTAGTAATAGCAGCAGTAGCAGCAGCAGTAGTAGTAGTAGTAGTAGCAGTAGTAGTCAATCCTATCAAATCTCATTTTAGGGGTAGTTAGGTGGCGCAGTGGATAGAGCTCCAGCCTTGGAGTGAGGAGGACCTGAGTTCAAATGTAACCTCAGACACTTGACACTTACTAGCTGTGTGACCCTGGGCAAGTCACTTAACCCCAATTGCCTCACCAAAAAGAAAATCACATTCTGCCAGTTTGATATTGGACACAGGTCTGACCATGTAACTCCCCTGCTCATGAAACTTCAATGGCTCCCTATCATTTCTAGGATAAAATAAATATTCCCTTGTTAGACATTTAAACTCTTCACAATAAATCTCTAGCCTATACTTCCAGGCTGATTATATATTACCTTCTCCTACTCCCTCCCCATACCCCCTCCATGCATACTATATTCCAGCCAAGTTGACCCACTTACTGGCCTTTGTGTGTGACATTCTTCTGAATCTTTGTATAGGCTGTGCCTCATCCCTAGAATGTTCTTCCTCCTCCACTTTGCCTCTCAGAATCCCCAGACTGGAAAGAGAACAGGTCATATCTTCCTCAATGATCAGTGATGGGATTGGGCCCATTAGAGGCCACCGTACTTCCATCTTGGTTAAGATAAAACAAACAGAAAAACAACAAACCCAGATTCTAAAATGAAGTAATCATAAGGGGGAGATAATACAGCATAGGGTTACAAGTCAAACCTTATACATTATTTAGACCAGAGGTGTCAGACTCACTGAGATAGGCCTGTAAGGCCTGAAAAACTACAGAGTGAGAGGAGGCTAGGTAGTGTAATGGATCTAGCACTGGCCCTGAGTCAAGAGGACCTCAGTTCAAATCCAACCTGAGATACATACTAGCTATGTGATCCTGGGCAAGTCACTTAACCACATTGCCTTAAAAAAATAGAAAAACTACAGAAAGGGGTCAAAACCAGATTAAAATATAATTGGGAAAGTTTAATGAAATCAATATATAATACAACATAGATAATGCTGATTTGTGGTTTTCTAGGTTAATATGCAGCCTACAGGGATCCCTTTCTATTTGAGTTTGACAGCACTTATCTAGTCCAGTTCTTTCATTTTACAGATGGAGAAACTGAGGCCCAAACTGGTTGTGACTTGCTCAAGGTCAAGCAGGTAGTTAAGTTGCAGAGCTGGGACTTGAGCCCAAGAAGTCCTCTGACTCAAGACCTTTTCACCGCCTTGGAATCAATAAAGCTTGCTACCTTTATTAAATGAAAGTTTTCAGTTTTTCAATGTTCTCAGATGGATGTAACTGGAGGATAAGTCTCTGTCCTGCTATTATCCTTTTATATTGAATATTCAGTGAGCTGTTGGGCAAGTGGATCAAATGACTCCCTTTTATAATTGGATATTGAGATGTAAGCTTATCCATCTTCTGTAGACTCACTGGATGCATCTTTGGGATACTTCTCCCTCTAGCAGCATCCGGAGATGATCTACTTTTCTGTTACCACATGGTTTTAATTTCTGCCACTAGGTTTCTATAACTTCCCATTCCTTGCTGTCTGGAGATTATGAATGTTTGGTATGACAACATCTACTAAAAACATTATTCTTAAATGTTGATGGATCAATGTTAGGACCAGCAGTTGTAAGTAACAATTCTGTTAATGGTACTCTGGATTAAAGGAAAGTTTAATTGCTGGATGTATTTATTGTTATTATTGTTTTTGTTATATTTCTTCCAGATTTAAATCCATGATCCCGTGCTCATCAGATTCCAGGGATGTATGATGAATAGTCTCACACAGTCACCAGTCATCCACGTTCTTCCACGTTCTATGCCACCTCCCATCTTCCCAAGTGCTTCCAGTAGAGGAGTTCAACACCGTTATCTTTGAGGCGGTAATTTGCAGACGCTCCCTGGACCATTCGCCCCTATCTGTAGCGCTTCTAAGTTCCATTGTGTTGCTTCGAGGCCGAAACTGTGTGAGTGGCCCAGTTGCTCCCAGTGCAAAAATTTAAGAGACCGACACGGAGACACAACACTAGTTAGAGACTCGAATCCTTTTGGAGACCAGGGAGGAAAGGGAAAGCCTTGCATTGAAGGTTCCTATCTGCGCGGTGAGTCCTCAAAGACTACTGCGTTCAAGGAGTGAAGGCGGCAAATCAGTCTTTAAAACCTCCCGAAGAGTTTAGCTCCACACCAGTAAAATCAGTGAGATAGAATCGGGAGGGAGCAGAGAGATGGGGATGAAAAATGCCTCCCAGTTGCGTTGTGTAGGGGGGAAGGAGCACTGGATTTGGAGTCCGAGAACGTGAACTGGAGGCTTGGCTAGGCTGTCTGCTTCTTACGAACCTTAAAACAACTCACTTAACCTGTCTAGGCTTCTGTTTCCTCACCTGTAAAACCTGGCAGTGGCGGGGAGAAAGGAGAAGGAGGAAGAAAGGGTCAAAGAGTCACAGAGAGGACGGTGGGATGATGAATCCCAAGGTCCCTTTCTCGTTCTAAGCCCTGTGACCTTCAAAGAAGGGAGGAAAGTCTTCTGGACTCCTCAAAGACTCACCACAGTGGCACATCATTCTCTCAGTTCCTCCTAAGCCTCTTCAGAAGAATACAACGTGCATAAATCCCATTTTATAAGAGAAAGAATGAAAAATGCTTGGGGGAGGGGGCACGGTGTGGTGGGAGAGCTGTGCTTTTAAAAGAAAGAGAGGCCTGACTGCGAGAGGAGGGGGAGTAAGGGGGGGGAGGAGTTTGACAGTGCCAGTTTTGCTGGGGGAGGAGGGGGTAGCAGTTCTTCCCAGAGAGGGGAGTAAAGCATCTTAAAGAGGTGCCCACCGTCTTGCTATGCTATGGCAAAGGTACCCTTGGACAGGTTCTGGATTTGTATGCTTCAATGTTTCAATCAGTCAACTAGCAGTTATTAAGCACCTACTGTATACTAGGCATTGTATCCCCTAGGGGTACAAAGAAAAGCAAAAAAAAAAATAGTCCCTGCCCTCAAGGAACTCACAGTCTAATGGGGAGACAACATATAGGATAAATTGAGAGTGATCTCAGCTAGAAGACACTAAGCATAAGGAAAACTGGGAAAGGCTTCTTACAGAAGATAGGACTTAGCTGAGACATGAAGGAAGCCAGGGAAGCCTGGAGGTGGAGAGGAGAAAGGATAGAGATCCAGGCATAGGGGACAGCAGAGAAAACACTCCCAGCCAGGGGAGATGATGGAGTGCCTTGTTGGAAGAACAAGAAGGCAAGGCCAGTGTAGCTAGATTGCAATGTATGTGGAGGTGAACAAGGTATAAGAAGTCTGGAATGGGAATGGAGGAAGGGGAAGAGAAGCAATCTTGTCTGAGTTTTTTCCTCCCTATATATATTTGCTGATGCCTGTCCTCAAGGAGCTTACTAGTAGATAGGGAAAGATAAAAGGCAAATATTAAAAAAAAAAAGTAACTGAACAAGAGCAAAATAATAATATTGGAGAGACACAGCAATGTGGAAGAAATGCAGTGGAAAGACTGAGAATCAGAACTTTGAATCTAATTCTACATTTGCCATTAACTTGCTTTGTGGCCTTGGTCTAGGTATTTCTCCTCTCTGCATCTCCATTCTTCTTCAATAAAGCGAGAAAATTGAATGATAGAAGTTCTGTGTTCTCCATCCCCTTCCAGTTTTGATATTTGACATTCCATCCAGTCCTTCAACAAACTTTTATTAAGGGACTGTTGTGTGCAGAGGACTACACTGGACCCTGGTCCAACTCAACCAACTCTCTTATTTGCCTCTCCAGGAAGAAGAGCCTATAAGCTAACTTTGCCCTATGCCATCCTTTCATTTAGCTTCAATTTTCTATCTGTCTTTTGGTTTCACTTATGGGGAAAGTGTCAAGATTAATGCAATTCAATTCTTCTATATGCACTGGCTAGCCAATGGTTAATCATCTTCTATTTAGAGTTCAGATAGTCAGGTTCATGTTTATAGAAGGTCCACAAACTTAGCACCCTCTGCTCCCTTTTCTGGGGTCATAAAGGGCCACTTTGAATTTTTCATTGTTTTATTGGTTGCCCCCAAAGAATTTATCACCAACTGACCAACCTACTGGTATGAGCCACTCCATACTTCTGCCATACTTGTGTTGGTTCTTACTAACTTCTTACTCCACACAGACCATATTTGGGTTGGTTCTTGGTAAGATGACATAGTCCATGGCTGGGATTGCATTCAAAGCCTCACTAGCATGGTAGAGACTTCTATAGTTTATTCTCTGCTGGTAAAGATTTTGAAGACCTTTGCAACATGAGGGAGCAACAAAAGACTCTGAAGAAGCCACTATCTATGTGGCTTATTCCTGAATTGCTCAGACTACATCCTCCTTTGCCCCCAGTGACTCACAAGGCCATCACAGCCTTCTGGAACCCAAGATCATCTACATGCCATGCTAGGCATCAGAATAAGACCATGTGGATGTTGGCAGTGCAGGGCAGCGAGAGAAAACAAAGCTTCGATAAGACGTAGTCTCTACCTTCTTGGAGATTACAGTTAAATAGGGGAATAAGACAAAAATGCAGATAACTCTGACACACTGTGTTCTACATGGTAAGTTCCCCATCTAGTTCTGACCTTCTGCATTCTCCAGAGGAAGCCTCTTGTGTAATACAAAGAACATCTTACTTGTCACTACCTATGGCCTGTAAAACAAGCAGGACGTGGGAAGCAGGCATACAGAAAGGATTGACCCTGATGTTCTCTAAGGTTCTGTCTAGCTCTGGTATTCTGTATTCTCTCATGTGTTATAGAATCCTTCCATCGGGTCCATAATTTATAAATGAGGAAACTGAGACCAAAAAACTTGAAGTAACTTCACACAGATAGTAAGTAGCAGAGCCTGGATTTGAATCCAGGTTTTGTGACTCCAAACTCAGTGCTCTTTCTGCTAGAGTGTCTGATTGAATCTCAGTCATCTTCTCTGGGTCTCCAAAGACTCTGTACTCCATGTGGGAAAAAAAGTGTTCCAAATCACTAATAATAAGAGAAATATCTATTAAAACAATTTTGAGGTCAAAGTTGAAACTACAGTCAAAAAGTCACTCAAATTATCCCTACTCTTTAACCTAGAGCTATCACTTCTAGGTGTAGAGGCAAAAGATAGAAGAAAGGAGCCCATACATTCATAAATATTTATGGTAACATTTGTCTTGTAGCAACAAACTAGAAACCAAGGGGATTTCTATCAGTTGGAGAGTGGTGAAAGAAATTTTGGCACATAATAATAATAGCTAGCATTTATATAATGCCCTCTATGTACCAGGCGCTATGCTAAATGCTTTATAAATATTCCTCTCATTTGATCCTCACAAAAATCCTGGGAGAAAGGTATTATTGTTATCCTCATTTTACAGATGAGGAAACTGAGGCAAACAGGTTAAGTGACTTGCCCAAAGTCACACAGTTAGTAAATGTGTGAGGCAAGTCTTTGAACTCAGGTTCAAATATGAATATATGAATAGATAGATTACAAAGGGCTTTGAAAGCTGAACAGGATTTTTAACTTGATCCTGGAGGTGGCAGGGAGCCACTGGAATTTATTGGGTAAGGAGGTGACAGGGTCAGGCCTGCAATTTAGAAAGAGAGGTGGTAGACTAGAAGGGTTGAATGAGACACACATTTTCAGTCAATGAGTGGATTTTTGTGGGGGGGGGAGGACTTAACTATGCTTATTTGTTAAAAGGGGAAGCGGTTTTGTTTTGTTTTTAAGAAAATTGCAGCTGTGGAATGATGGCTTACACCAAGAACAGCTCAGGGAAAGAGGGAGAGAGAAAGTTAGTGATAGTGATGCCAAAAAAAAAAAAGAAAAGAAAGAAAAGAGGATCTTTGAAGCATTTTTTTAATGCACAGAGCAGAAGGAAGTTCAGAGGCAGACACAGACAAGCTGAGTAGCTTTGAAACTAATGTGCTAAATTTATTATATACTAAAAAATAAAAAGCTATACAGCATAGAGATTTACAACTCCATCTACAACACTTTTTCTGTTCTTTGCATGTAGAAATGTTCATGTTTATTGATTTATGTCAGGTTAAGAATAACAAAAATAAAAACTTCGAGTTGACTTTATGCTCTCCTTCCCAATTTGTGCAGCACAAGGTGAAACCCAATACCTTGACCTTTGAATTCAGGCAATGACTATCTGCAACCTCTGGCAGCTTCTAATCCCCAAGTCCCCTCCCACCATGTAAAGCAAAGCAGCCTCTGAGTCACACACATGCATTGGGATGAGCATGTGACCTGGGTAGGGGTAGGAGGAGAAACTCAGAATGAAGGCACAGGCTGCTGCTGCTGGCCTGCTAGATGAGATGGAAATCTGGGCCTATCCAATCAGGAAATCAGCACCTTAGAGATACTGTCCAACCCTCTCATGTTATAGAAACATGGATTCAAACTGGAAGAGACCTCTGAAGCTACTTTGTCTAACTCTCACATTTTAAACATGAGGAAACTGAGGCCCAGGAGGTCAAATGCCTTGCCTAAGGGTACAATTTGAATCCAGGTTCTCTGACTTCAGAGATATTGCTCTTTCCCATTGTATGACTATAGGGAGGAGGGTTTGTAGGAGCATTGGTCTCTTGAATCCCACCCCTCTCCCTTCTAGCGCTCTTTCCACTACTGGTGAAGTAGCTTAGGTCTCAGCTGACTGTCCCATCTAGCCCTGTGGAAGTATGATTTCTTTTTTTTTTTTTTTTAGGCAATTGGAGTTAAGTGACTTGCCCAGGGTCACACAGCTAGTAAGTGTCAAGGAAGTATGATTTTTTTTTAAAAAAAGTTTTCCTAAAGTCACTTGAAATACAGACACCATTGCAAACTGGTATGGAGAAACAATGTGGTAGAGTGGAAAAAAGAACTGGATTGCATTCGGATCCTGACTCTGTATAAGTCAAGTCAGTCAAGTATTTATTATTAAGCACTTACTATGTGCCAGACAGTGGGCTAAGTACTCGTGTTGCAAAGAAAGGCCAAAGACAATTCCTGTTTTCAAGAACCAGCCAGTCTAAATGTGAAAATAGGTTCAATATGAATGTATATAGAGAGCCTATATCAAATTGCACACCCTTGGGGTGGGGGTGGGGGGGCGGGGACAGATGGGAGAAAATTTGGAACTCAAAATCTTAGGGAAGTGAATAGTGAAAACTAAAAATAAATAAAATTTTTAAAAATTAAATAAATAACAATATTATTATTTTATTTAAAAAAATATAGAACCAGCTAGTCTAATAGGGGACACAATAAACTATGTATAATCAATATGGAGGATAAATTGGAGATAATTTCAGAAGGATCCTGGGAAGGTTATTTTTTTTTTAATTTTTAGGTAACTGGGGTTAAGTGACTTGCCCAGGGTCACACAGCTAGTAAGTGTCAAGTGTTTCATCTGAGGCCAGATTTGAACTCAGGTCCTCCTGACTTCAGGGCCAATGCTTTATCCACCTACCTGCCCCTGGGAAGGTTATTTTACCTCTCTGAGACTCAAATTCTTCCTCTATAAAACAGACATAATAGTACTCATCCTACCTATTTTATAGGTTTATTATAAACCTTAACACACTGTAGAAATATGAGCTACTATCATTTGTTATTTCCTCTATGTCTTATAAAAAAAGGTCTACAAACAGCTAGAAGAATGAGTTTTGGGTCTTCTCCCAAAATTGATCTATGATACATAATCTAAATACATTATCTTTATTTTTACCCCCATTTTTCTCAACCCTTAAAGCACAGGTTTGACCAAGTCACCCCACTACTGAATAAACTTCAATGGCTTTCCGTTACCTTCAGGATCAAATACAAAATGCTGTGTTTAGCTTTCAAAGCTTTTTATAACCTAGGCTTCTCCTACTTTTCCAGTTTTCTTACTCTCCGCCATATACTCTTTGATTCAGTGATACTTTTCCATGAACAAGACAGAGTCACATAGCTAATAAGTGTCTGGGGCCAAATTTGAACCCAGGAAGACAAGCCTTCCTGACTCTAGGCCCAAGCACTCTGTCCACTTGGACACCTAGCTGCCCAGAGTAAGAGAGTAGTAGAGAAGAAAGTGTAAGGAGCTCTAAAAACCAAAATCAAATTTTTAAAAAAGCTAAAAATTTAATTTGATTTCTGATGACAGAAGCCCACATGGAACAATTCTACATTAAGGATTGCTTTCATAAACATCAGAAGTCATGGAGTCCTGGCTCCATGCCCTTGCCCTACTCTTTCCTACACCTAAAATGTCTTCCTCTACCTAAAATGTTGGTATATTTCAGAAAAGCCTGGAAATACTTACATGAACTGATGCTGAGTGAAGTGAGCAGAGCCAGGAGAACATTGTATACAGTAACAGCAACATTGTGTGATGATCAGCTATGATAGACAATTCTTCTCAGCAATACAATGATCCAAGACAATTCCAAAAGACTCATGATGGAAAAAGAAAGAACTATGATGGAGAAAGAACTATGGAGTCTCAATAAAGATCAAAACATACTATTTTCTCTTCTTTTTTTAAATTTCTCATGGTTTTTCCCTTTTGTTCTGATCCTTCTTTCACAATGTGACTAACGTGGAAATATGTTTAACATGATTGTACATGTATGGTTTATATCAGGTTGCATGCTGTCTTGGGGAGGGAGGAAGAGAACAAGGGAGGGAGAAAAATTTGGAACTCAAAATATTATAGAAGTGAATATTGAAAACCATCTTTACATGTAATTATAAAGGAAAAAAAAAAACAAAGAAAAAGTAAGCCTGCCTGTAACTCAAGACCCAGCTCTAATGTCACCACTCCCATGAAGCCTTTCCTTATCTCTCCAGTCCAAAATGGCCTTTTCTTACTCAGATCTCAAAGGGCTCTTTATTTTGATCAATCTTAGTTTACTTGTGTCATTGGGCACCTGGGTGGTGTAGTAGATAGAGCTCTAAATCTAGTCAGGAAGATCTGAGTTTATATCCTGCCTCAGACACTTACTTGCTCTGTGACTCTGGGAAGGTCACTTAACCTCCATCTGCCTCAGTTTCCTCATCTGTGAAATGGGGATTATAATAGCACCTACCTCCTAGGGTTCTTGTGAGGATCAAAGGAGATAATAATTGTGCCTGGCACACAGTAAGCTCTAAACAAATTTTAGCTATTATCATTATTATTTAGTCATCTTTCTAATGCTCTCTATGATTGTTACTTCTGTATTCAAAAACCTTTAGTACTTCCTTTTTTGCCAATTTTTTTTCTTTTTGGTGAGGCAATTGGGGTTAAATGACTTGCCCAGGGTCACACAGCTAATAAGTGTTAAGTGTCTGAGGCTGCATTTGAACTCAGGTCCTCCTGACTCCAAGGCCAGAGCTCTATCCACTGTGCTACCTAGCTGCCTCTCATCTTTACTAAATTAAGTATATTTTCCTTATGCTGACATTCAGGACCTTCCAAAATCTGTCTAGCCTTGTCTCCCAAAAGTTTCCTTCATGTAATTCTATAATTTCCCTGGATCATGGCCTGTATTTCCTACATATATTCAGGGGATCTAGGTGGTGAAGTGGATAGAGAGCACTGGGCTTGGAATCAGGAAGATTCATCTTCATGGGTCAAATCCAGCCTCAGACTCTAGCTGAGTGACCCCTGGACAAGTCACTTAACCCTGTTTGCCTCAGTTTCCTCATCTGTAAAATGAGCTGCAGAAGGAAATGGCAAACCACTCTAGTATCTTTGCCAAGAAAACCCCAAATGGGGTCACAAAGAATAAGACACAACTGAAAAACGATTGAACAACAACATCGTCCTGAAGGGTTTCCAGTATGTGCAGCAGGAGATTTCTATGGATGTGGGAATTTTTCAAGGTGAAGGGTGAAGAAATATCAGACCTGCTATGGCCTGCCATCCTGCCCAGGGAAGAAACTATTTGTTCTACTAGTAGAGGGGCAGCAGTGTGAGCAGGAGGAGAGGCCAGGAGGCAGAATCACGTTAGTGCAGCCCTTATGGTGACCAAAAAGTCTAGGTGCCAGCTTTGTGTGTGACTGGAACCTTTCCTGTCCTGGAGCTCAGAGCTGGGGCATTTATGACCAGATAGTGAATTTCTACCATCCTTTGACCTGGATCTCAGCCCGGATGATGGCAGTTGAGAGTGGGAATGAGGACAATGGTTTTTCCTGCTTGAAGCATTCAGAGACTGAATCAAAGTCTTAGTTTATGATGTACATGTACCGCTTGGGAAGAGCATGCCTATGTTAATGTTACTGTTTCATTTTTACATTTGTAGCCCTGGGACGTAGCACAGTGCCTGGAACAGAGTAGAAACTTAATGCTTGCTGATTGAATACTACTTGGGTTAAAAGATTGGTGTAGGCGTAGATACACTCCCTAGCACAGGAGTTCTTTGCCTGAAGTCTGTGAATTTATTACTTTTTAAATATTTTGATAATGATATTTCAGTATAATTCTTTTCCTTTGTAATCTCATGCATGTTGTTATTATTATTTTGGGGGGGGTGAGGCAATTGGGGTTAAGTGACTTACCCAGGGTCACACAGCTAGTCAGTGTCAAGTGTATGAGATTGGATTTGAACTCAGGTCCTCCTGACTCCAAAGCTGGAGCTCTATCCACTGTGCCATCTAGCTGCCCCATCCATGCATGTTATTTTGTACATTTTTTTAAATTCCTAAAAGAGGTACATAGACTTCACCACACTGCCAAAGGTGATTCAAGAAAGGTTAAGAAGTCTTCCCCAAAACAGAGAGGAGAATCTCATGCAACCTGTGCAGGTAGAAAGGGAACTAAGGGGTTATTGGTAACCAGATGCTGGTTGATACCCACAGTGCCCCTTGTTGGATAATAAACACTGCAATATACACTTACCAACCCCTATTCTCATCCTGCCCTCTTCCTATCTCCCTTTTGTAACTCATATTGTTCTCTTGTCTGGAAAGAACTTACTGCCATATCTCCATTTACTGAAGCCTCTCTCTTCCTTCAAAGCTGAACTCTGATGCTTTTTGTTGTTCTTCATTCATTCAGTTGTGTTCCAACTCTTTGTGACCCCACAGACCATAGTGCACCAGGCCACCACTATCTCCCCAAAGTCTGTCCAAACTCATGTTCGTTGCTTCCATGACACTATCTATCCATCTCATCTTCTTCAGTCACCTCCTCCTTTTGCCTTCAATCTTTCACAGCCAGGGTCTTTTCCAATGAGTCTAGTCTTCTCATTATGTGGCCAGAGTATTTGAGCTTCAGCTTCAGTATTTGACCTTCCAATGAATGGTCTGATTTAATTTCTTTAAGTATTGACTGATTTGATTTCCTTGCTATCCGAGGGACTCTCAAAAGCCTTCTCTAGCACCACTATTGGAAAGCATCAGTTCTGCAGAGCTCAGCTTTCCTTATAGTTTAACTCTCATAGCCATACATTGTTACTGGAAAAAGCATAGCTTTGGCTATATAGACATTTGTCGGCAAGGTAATGTCTTTGCTTTTTAATATTGCTTTCCAGATTTGCCATAGCTTTCCTTCCAAGGAGCAAATGTCTTTTTTTTTTGTGAGGCAACAGGGGTTAAGTGACTTGCTTAGGGTCACACACCTAGTAAGTATCAAGTGTCTGAGGTCGCATTTGAACTAAGGTCCTCCTGACTCCAAGGCCAGAGCTCTCTCCACTGTGCCACCTAGGTACCCCTCAAGTGTCCTTTAATTTCATGGCTACAGTCCCTGTCTGCCTCTATGTTTGAGCTCATGAGTATAAAACTGCTTCCATAAGGCATTCCCTGAGCACCACCAGGGATGTGCTGGGTAAATGTTTAATAATCAGTTCCCTATGGGGAAAAATGTTCACATCACACACTTTTAAATTTAATCTGCATTAGTAATATTTTCTCTATGATTTTGTTAAATCTAGACAATCAACAGAACAATAAATCAAGCTCTGATTTGTTGGCATTTGCCTATTTCTGAGGCATGAATGTTCACACTGAAATTTTACAAATCGGCTTTCTCAAGCTAGTACAAACTGACTCTAGCACACCCCTGACACCCTTCAGCCCCTTCCCAGGTATAAGCAATATCTCCCCCTTCAGATTCCTCAAAGTACTTTGCCTAGACCTCTACTTTGCATTTATTTTACTCTCTCCTGAATCACAATTATTCTGTTATGTCCCATCCCTCCCACTCCATCATTAAATTGTAAGATCCTTGAAGGCAGAGCCTGTGTCAGTCGTAGCTACCTTTGTATACCTAGTGTTGAGTCCAGGGCACTTTGTACTAGTAAGGACTTAAGGAATACCTGTTGAATTAAATTGAATTGATCTGATCATGCTCTACTTTACATTATAGCTCAGAATTTCTAATTTGTATCCTATTCTACTTATTAGAGTATGAGACACATAAGGGCAGAGACCAAGTATTTGTATTAGTGTCTCTCCCAGTGCATCTCACTTGCCTTCATGGATTAGCATTTAATGACTCTCTGCTGAATCTGGATTAATTAATCCTGTTTGGGGCAGGAAGATGTCACATAATTTTTAGAGATTCCTTTCCAACCATCAGTCTCTGGTAGTCTCAAGCACAACTTCAGCCATAGTATATGGCAATATGTTATACAAGGTGCTAAGAGCGCAACTCTAGCATTATCTTGCTTCACAGCCTTGGGTAAGTCACTCACCCTCCCTAAGCCTCACTTTTCTCATCTATCATTTGGGGAAAATAATAATTTCCTTCCCTCTCTCCCAGAACTATTAAGAGACTCTGAGATAATAGATAGGAAAATGCCTTCAAAAGTATAAAGTGCTTCATTTTATAAGGGATTATTTTTATTAATGGAGTTCCTGGGTGGGCACCATGGTTAATTGCATGATAAGAGAAGGCATCTCTCTACCTTTCTGGTATGACCTAGATTATCAGAAGGTTTCCAGCTGGAAAGAACCTCAGAAAACATAGTATGTCAGAACCTGAAAAAACCTAAAAAAAATACAGTGTTAGAATAAAAAGGAATATTAGGACATAAACTATTAAACTTGAGAGACAATATAAGGAGCAGAATGTTAGAATGGGACCTTAGACAGCTAATCCAATACCCTCATTTTATAGATAGGGCAACAAGGTGGCACAGGGCTGGGAATCAGGAAGACTCATCTTCCTGAGTTCAAACCCAGCCTCAGACACTTAGTAGCTGTGTGACCTGGGCAATTCACTTAACCCTGTTTGTGTCAGTTTCTTCATCTGTAAAATGAGCTGGAGAAGAAAATGGCAAACCACTCCAGTATCTTTACCAAGAAAACCCCAAATGGGTTCACAAAGATTCAGACAGGACTGAAAAAAAAAAGACTGAATAACAATAACATTTTATAGATGAACGAACTGCTGGCTAAAGAAGTGGACCAATTTTCCCAAGGTGAGAAAGTCAGTGAGAGACTGATGGCTAGGACCCAGATTTCCTGAATCCCAGTGCAACAATGTTGCACAGCTTTAAAAAAAATTGAACCAACCCCCCTACTTGACAAAGTATCTGAAGGAACTAGCTCAGCATTCTTGGATCCTCACCCAGTTGAAGCTGTTACTTCCCCCGCACAAGGGAGATATGCTGTTTTAGGAGAGGGAAGTAACCCATTTGAAAAGCTGATAGAGCAATTAAGACTAAATTCCTGCAAATCAGATGTGTTAAATGAAATGTTTATTTGGGTTCATTGCCATCTCCTTGCTCCCAGTATCACAATCACGCATTTGTACAGTACTTTATACTTTTCAAACCATTTTCAAATGCATTATCTCATTTGCTTGGCTGCTTAGCGCAGTGCCTGGAATTTAGTAAGTGCCTGTTGATTGACTCACTGATCTCCCAAAAAATCCCAGGAATAAAGAGGAAACACATTATGATCCTTTTTGACAGCTGAGAAAACGGAAGCCTTAAAAGAGGGGATGATGGCAGCAGCTGTGTGACCCTAAACAAGTCACTTCTCTCCAGCCTCAGCTTCTTCATTTATTAAACGAGGGGCTTGGATTTATGCAAATTAAACTCCTCGAGGGCAGAGATTGTCTCACTTTTATATCTATATTCCAACACCAACCACTGGTCCTGAAACATAACGTGGCATTTAATGAACTGAATCCTTGATGATTGATTGTCTAAGTTTGGACCTTCTATGTTCTGAGTTCCTTCCAGTTGTCTGTGTTCTACATTCAACCATTCAATTCTGCAAACATTCATTGGTGTGCTGACTGAGGGGCTCAGTGCTAATGGGGAGAGGGGGGAGGCGCCAGATGAGAGGAGGACAGTACAAAATTTAGACAAGATGAGTTCCTGCCTTCAAGGATCCGATATTCAAATGAGAAGATAAGACAGACACTAGATAGCTATTTTAAGGAAAGCAGCATTTTTGTCCCTGTGAGAATATTTTTATTTTAAAATTACTTTGTAACTTAAGATTCCTTTCAGTTCTGACAATCTATGTTCTACTGAAGGCAAGGTTGTGCTGGAGAAAATTGTTAAATTTTCCATGTAAGCATTTTATACTTCAAATCAGCAAATACTACAAATTAGGGCTTGATTTATTGTTTTGTTTATTGAGACTTGAAAAAGAGATGGAGACAATGTTAAGAATACATACTAAACTTAAAAGTCTATGGGGGGAGGCATGGAGGCACATTTACATGTACCAGCACACCCCTGGCTGAAGGTCACACAGAGTTAAAGCCTGGACTAGGAGCCAGAATTTTGGGCTCCAGAACCAGAGCCTTTTATACTCCTACAGGCCACCTGTCTCTTTTTCTATCTGTCCTGGTTCCTTACTGACGGATCAGTCTTCCTATGCCAGTTGTGTCTGACTCTTCATGACCCCATTTGGGGTTTTCTTGACAAAGACACTGGGGTGGTCTGCCATTGCCTTCTCCAGCTTATTTTACAGATGAGGAAACTGAGGCAAACAGTTAAGTGACTTACCCAGGGTCACACAGCTAGTAAGTATCTGAGGCCAGATTTGAACTCAGGAAGATGAGTCTTCCTGACTCCAGGCCAGGCACTCTATTCACTCAGCTGTCCTTATCAAAGATTAGAGAAAAGTTAAAAGATGGAGAGGGTGAGCTGAGTTTGTATACTGACCAGTTTTTACCCTGGATGTGGAAGTGGCTGGCTAAATTCTCAGTTGAGGAGGATTGGTGTAGGGTGGGGGGATGGGTGTTTGGCCAGTCAGGTGACTCCCAAAGCTTTCCTTTCCCACCAACTCACTCAGCAACAGCTTTCTTTCACACACAGGCAAGATCTTCACCTCTGGTTCTCCAGTTCACACTCTCTAGGAGACTTTCCCTGGCAGCTGCATGTACATTCATCCCCAGCATCAGCAGGGATGATGGGGAATTAAACAAACAAAACAATAAAGTCTCTCCTGGTTGCTGCTGGGCTGAGACTCCACTGGAGAAGCTGTCAGTCCCAGATAAGGTCTGCCAAGGCTGGATCTGGAGAGCCAGCTTACTATTCTCGTCCCCCACAGCCAGAAACCTAAGAGTCGGCCACATCAGAGGACTTGGGTTCAAATCCTGCCTCTGACATTACTCCCTGGTGGGTGATGGTAGGGAAGTCCCCTTTCCTGCCCTCAGTTCCCTCCTTCCCTCTGCCTCAGAGTCCCTCTCTTCCTTTAAAATATCTCTCAGATACCATTTTCTACTTGAAGCATTGCCTGATCCTCCCAAATGCTGGTGCCCTCCCTCCCTAACAACCTTGTATGTAACTACTTTGTAAAGATTTGTATTTATTCATATTATACTTATACTGTATTTTATTCACATTATATTTGTACTGTATATATATCAATATGTCTCCCTCATTAGACTGTAAAAGCTTTGAAAGTAGAGTTTGATTCATTCTTTGTACTTTCAAAGTGCCGTCAAATAGTAGGTGATTAATGCTTGTTGATAGATTGGTAAATCTATAAAATGTTAGAGCTGGAAGACACTTTAATAATTAATAATAATTAGCATTTATATAGTTCTTTAAGATTTGCAAACCACTTTACAGTTATCTCATTTAATCTTCCCAACAACCCTGGGAGGCAGGTGATATTATTGCCTTTGTTTTACAGATGAGGAAACTGAGACTAAGAGAGGTTAAGTGACCAACCCAGGGTTCCAGAGCTAGGATCTGAGGCAGGATTCAAATTCAGGTCTTCCAGTCTCCAAGTCTAGCATTCTGTCCACTGGGCCACCTAGAATGTCAGAGTTGGGGAGAACCTTAGAACATAGAGCACTGACTATAGAATGCTGGAGCTAGAAAGGATATTAGAATATGCATTGTTGGTCTTAGAGGCCCCTAGGTAATACAATGAATAGAGTGATGGGCCTAGAGTCAGGAAGATCTGAGCTTAAAACTGGCCTCAAACATTTACTATCTGTGTAACTCTAGGGAAGTCACTGAACCTCAGTCTGCCTCAGTTTCTTCCCCAGTAAAATAGGGATAATAATAGCACCTACCCATCTCAGGGTTGTTGTGAAGACCAAACAAAATAACATTTGTAAAACACTTAGCACAGTGCCCAGCACATAGTAGGCACTTGATAAATGCTTGTTTCCTCCCTCCCTTCCTTCCTGAGAGATATCTAATCCAAACCTGTCATTTTGCTGAACAGGAAACTAAGATCAAGAGACAGGAAGAGATTTGGCCAAAAGGTCACAAGATGAATTGGTTGCAAAACCCGGTCTAGAACCCAGTCTCTGTTTCATGGAATACTAGAGTTAGATGTGCAAGGGATCTTAACGGTCATCTAGCCCAATCCCATCATTTTACAGATGAAGAAACAGGTTCAGGCCAAATTATTTCCCCAGAGTCGCACTAGTGTTAAGTAACAGAACTGAGATTTGAAAGAAAGTACAGAATTCTTCCTACTACATCACACTACTTTTGGGAGTGGTTCACAGACCGAAAAGAAAACAGATACCTAGATTCTTCATTTCTGAAGATTGCTTTGCATGCAAAAATCAAGACCACTAAGCCTTCTCTGCTTGAAATGGTCTGGGGAAAAAAATCCTGGTTTTCCAAAAGGAACAAGATACAGGCCTTGAATCTGATTGGCTGGCACCTCTGCTACAGTGGGTTGCCTGTTTAACTGACCCTCCTGCTGACCCTGAGAGAAAATGAGCTTACCAAGTCAATACTTCCCCTTACCACAACCTGGAAAGATTGATTAAACTTGCTCCATAAGGGTTAGAAATAAATATGCAAGCTGTGCTTCAGAACTCAAAATCCTGACTCTGAAAGATTAAGGAAGTAGCTGAAGTCCCTCATCTCTGCCATCCTCCCTCAGCCTCCTACCCTAGCATTCCTCATATGGTGGCATTAGAGTCAAATACCAACTCTGCCATTTACTTCTTGGGGGACAGAGTGAAAATCACTTGGGGACAAAGTTCCTCCACTGTAAAATCATGGGGTTGACTAATTGATGCCTGAGGTCTCTTCTGCTCTGACTGATGGTTTCCACTCTAAGGTCCCTTTCCAACTCTGAAGTGCTCTAATGCCTCATTGAGAGGCACCATGATATGGAAAATCTGGGGTCAAGTCCTTGTCTTTATTCCACACTGACTGTGTGACCCTTGGCAAGCTATTTAACCTCTCCTTGCTCTAGGCAAGTCTCCAAAACTTGAAGTTGCAGAGAATGCCAACCTTGTTAGAGGGAGCTTCCTCACCCTGGAGTTCTATATAGTAATGAAATCACAGGGCCAGGCCTTATGCCTATTATTTCTCATTGCAGGGATTCCCAACCAATGGATCAGAATGGTATTCTTCCAACTATCCAGGTCTGATACTATCATCTGCTGTTTAAATATCTCTAGTGGCTTACCATTTAGGATTTAGGAGAGCATATAAAGTGCCTAACCTGGCATCCAGAGCCGTTTCCAGTCATATATAGGTAGTAGGAAACACATGTGCAGAATGCCTCTGACAGTGTCTCGCTAGGTGGAGAAACTAGGGGAACTGTTTCTGGGGAAGTTGTAACAATGCATATAGAAGTACCTGGTAGAAATGTTGCAATATGTGTAGATGTTCTGTAACTAGTTCCTGCCTGCTAATCATGTGCTTAAGAAAAGCCTTTTTCAATTGGCTACATAACCAGGACTGAGGATGCCTTCAAATTGCATTAATGAAGAGAACCTCAGCCTTTCTTGTTCTTTCTCTGCAGTCTTGGTGAATTTTAGACTTCCTCTCAGACGCTGTCTGTTTATGGTCTCATCGAAAAAGGTGAGAGACAGCACTATGCTGTAAAGGGTGAGAGAGGCCTTTCATCTTCTCCAAAAGGCCCTGTGGCCTTGTAAATATAGATCTGGTATTTCTTCTTTCATTTTAGGTGAAAGAAGAGTGATGTCTCTGTGTCTCACTATCTAGGTTTGATAGCCGACTCAGCATCAATGCCCATAGAAGCAAGGGGTGACCTTTGGGAGTCTGACCTTCTGGGCCCAGCCTAGCATTAGATTAGATTGGATTAGAGTAAACATTTATTAGGTGCTTAGTAAGTACTAGTTGCCAGGCTAACCTTTCAGAATACAAATGTAAGACAAAAGAAGGTTCCGGCCCTCAGTGAGTTTATGTTCTAATTGGGGGAAGACCTCACTAAAAGGAATCTAGGGAGGGTGAGAAAGTCTTAGTGAGTGGGAATTTTTAGTCATTTCTGATTCTTTATGACCTCGTTTGGGGTTTTCTTGGCAAAGGTACTGTAGCGATTTGCCACTTCCTTATGAGGCAAACAGGGTTAAGTGACGTACTTAGGGTCACTCAGCTAGTAAGTGTCTGAAGGCCAGATTTGAACTCATGAAGATATGTCTTCCTGACTCCTGACCCGGCACTCTGTGCACTGTGGCGCCACCTAGCTGCCCAAGGCCAGGCGTACTTGCTATGAACAAAACTGCTCTCCTTTACCTCCCCTCTGATGCAGACAGACTAGAGTGGAACATGTTTTATCCAGTGTCCTCCTCATGCTATATATTACCCTAAGCAGTTGCTTGTTCCTGGATTGTATTTTCCACATCTCTGCTCGTTGAAATCTTTCCCTTCCTTCAAGCTCGGGCACCTTCTCCATGAAGCCTTCCTTGAATTCCTCAGTTTCAGCCTTCTCCATGCCCTTATCACACTGTAAATTGTATATCAATTATTTGTCTTATTGTTATCTTGATTATTAGCATCTTAAAGTTACAGCACTTGATAAATGTTAAATTTAATTCAATTCAAAAACCAAAAAATTTAGAACTAGAAGAGACCTTGTCACTTTACATATTAGGAAACTGAGGCCCAGAGATATTAAATGATCTGCCCAAAGTCAAATAGGTAATAGGTAGATCACTTAGGTGTAGCTCTCCAAGATGGTAGCTATCACCAATGGACCTTTCTCTTGTGAAGTTTTTTCTCCTTAATGTGCTTAGCACAGAGCCTGGAACATAGTAGGCACTTAATAAATGCTTGTTGACTTAACTTGTCTTGTGCAGGATTTAGAGAATCATAGAATCTCAGAGCTCCAAGGAACCTCTGAGGTCATCCAGTCTAACTCATTTCTAACTAGTAGTCTCCTCTACACAACAAAGTCAATGAGCAGAGTTATAAATCAGAATGCTGGGGTAAATTTATGGGGGAGAAGAGAAGAAGGGGTGTGTATGTAAAAAATAGTCCAGTCACCAATACAGTTGCTCCAGGAACAGAAGCTAATAGTAATGATGATGATGATGATGGTGATGAGGATGATGACACAGTGGATAAAGTTCTGGGTTTGGAGTCAGGAAGACCTGAGTTCAAATGTGGTTTCAGACACATACTAGCTGTGTGACCCTGGGCAAGTCACTTACCCCTGTTTTCCTCCATTTCTTCATATGTAAAATGAGTGGTTTTCCATTTCCTTCTCTAGCTCATTTTACAGAAGAGGAAACTGAAGTGAACAGGGTTAAGTGACTTGCCCAAGGTCACACAGCTAGTAAGTGTCTGAGGCTGGATTTGAGCTCACAAAGCTGAGTCTTTCTGACTTCAGGCACAGCACTCTATCCTCTGTGCCACCTAGCTGCCCTAACCACAAAAAGATAACCGCAGTTATCAATAACCACACTTCATGACCCCATCTGGGGTTTTCTTTGCAAAGATACTGGAGTGGTTTGCTATTTTCTTCTGCAACTCATTTTACAGATGAGGAAACTGAGGCAAACAGGGGTAAGTGACTTGCCCAGGGTCACACAGATAGTAAACGTCTAAGGTCACATTTGAACTCAGGTCTTCCTGACTCCAAACCCGGCACTCTAACTACCCAGCCACCTAGCTGGCCCTGAGCCAGCCATCGCCAGTAGTAACTATCCATCCTCCATCAGGACAACCCTAATTGTTAGGAAGTTCTTCCTTTTTATGAGCTGAAATCTGCCTCTCCGAAATTTCCCATTGGTCCTAGTTCCACTCTCTGTTTGGGGTCAGGCAAAACAAGTCTAATTTCTATTCCCCAGCCCTTCATATGCTTGAAAGAAGTTATCATAGTCCCTTAAGAGGTCTTAAGAGTCTTCTCTTCTCCCCTCCCAATGAAGAGAAAAATCCCCAACAGTCCCATCTCCCTCTTCTCATCAGATACTTTCCTGTCAGCACCAGCTTTCCATTCTGGGCTTCAGGGGAAAAGAAATAGGGCATGCCCCTATGAAAGAGTGAGAGACTCCTGGGTGTGTGGTGAAAGAAACTGAAAAGAAACTTGGAACTGAAAAAAGACAAATTACACTAATGGGCTCAGCCCCAAGCCAAGCACAAATCTGAATTATGGACTGAACCAGGGGTGGGGAACTTATGGCCTCTAGGCCACAAGTGGCCTCGAGGCTGAATGTTCCCCACCCCTGGACTGAATTATTATGGTTTGGGGGGGACGCATTAAAAGGTGCTTTGGAGAGGGGAAGCTTCCTAGTGGAAAAATTGGAAATGGAATTTACACCAAAGCATATCTGAGAACTGTGCTAGAACAAAATGGACCTTCCAGACATTCCCAAATGGAACCTAAAGGCTCTGTTTGGGTCAACTCCCTGACCTACAGCAGTGAGATTATGGGATCCCAAAGTGTGACAGTCATAGGACACTGAGACACCTCTTCCTATGTCAGCTGGAGCTATGGAAGTGCCTTGTCCTTTCCCTGATTTACAATTTACAAAGTATTCTTCTTCAGAAGGACAAATAAATGAAGCAGATCTTACTATGAAGTTATCAGATAACAGGGATCATAGATTTTTTTTTTTGATGAGACAGTTGGGGTTAAGTTACTTGCCCAGGGTCACATAGCTAGTTAAATGTCAAGTGTCTGAGACCAGATTTGAACTTAGGTCCTCCTAACTCCAGGGCCAGTGCTCCATCTATTGCACCACCTAGATGCCCCTGGGGATCATAAATTTAGGACAGAAAGGATGTTGGAGGTCATCTACTCCAACTCCCTCATTTTATAAATAAGAAAATTTAGGCACACAAAAGTTCAATGATTTACTTATGGTCATACACATTTCTTTTTTTTAATTATTAATTTATTTATTTTTCATTTCCAACATTCACTTCCACAAGATTTTAAGCTCCAAATTTTCTCCCTATCTCGCCCCCTTCCCCCACCCCAAGACAGCATGCATTCTGAATACCCCTTCCCCTAATCTGCCCTCCCTTCTATCACTCTCCCCTTCTCTTATCCCCTTTCCCTTCTATTTTCCTGCAGGGCAGGATAGATTTCTATACCCCATTGCCTGTATATCTTATTTCCCAGTTGCATGTAAAAACAATTTTTAACATTTGTTTTTAAAATTCTGGGTTTCAAATTCTCTCCCTTCTTCCCTCCCCACCCACCCACCCTCATTGAGAAGGCAAGCAACAAGATACAGGTTATACATGTAGTCATGCGAAACACTTCCAGAGTAGTCGTGTTGTGAAAAACTAACTATATTTTCCTTCATCCTATCCCCCCTCCCCCATTTATTCTAGTTTCTCTTTTGACCCTACCCCTCAGAAGTGTTTGCTTCTGATTATCCCCTCCCCCAATCTGCCCTCCCTTCTATCATCCACCACCCCTGCTCTCTTATCCCCTTCCCCCCTATTTTATTGTAGGGTGAGCTAGATTTCCATATCCAATTGAGTGTGTATGTTATTCCCTCCTTAAGCCAAATCCCATGAAAATAAGATTCACTCATTCCCTCTCATATTCCCCCACTTTCCCTCCACTGTTAATGCTTTTTCTTGTCTGTTTTATGTGAGATAATTTACCCCATTCTACCTCTCCCTTTCTTCTTCTCTGAGTATAATCCTCTCTCATCCCTTAATTTTATTCTCCAGATATGACCCCTTAATCTTCAGCTCTCCCTGTGCCCTCTATCTATCTAAACATATAATTTTTTTCCCTCCAACTACCCTAATACTGAGAAAGGTCTCATGAGTTACAAATATCATCTTTCCATATACAAATATAAATAGTTCAACTTTAATAAGTCCTTTATGATTTCTCTTTCCTGTTTACCTCTTCATGTTTCTCTTGAGTCTTGTATTTGAAAGTCAGATTTGCTGTTCAGCTCTGGTCTTTTCATCAAGAATGCCTGAAAGTCCTCTATTTCACTGAATATCCATTTTTTCCCCTGAAGGATTATACTCAGTTTTGCTAGGTAGGTGATTGTGTTGGTTGTAATCCTATTTCCTTTGACCTCCAGAATATTATATTCCAAGCCCTATGGTCCCTTAATGTAGAAGCTGCTAAATCTTGTGTTATCCTGATTGTGTTTCCACAATACTTGAATTGTTTCTTTCTGACTGCTTGCAATATTTTTTCCTTGACCTGGGAACTCTGGAATTTGGCTACAATATTCCTATGAATTTTCCTTTGGGGATCTCTTTCAGGGGTGATTGGTGGATTCTTTCAATTTCTATTTTACCTTCTGGTTCTAGAATATCAGGGCAGTTTTCCTTGATAATTTCTTGAAAGATGATGTCTAGGCTCTTTTTTAGATCATGGTTTTCAGATGGACCAATAATTTTTAAAATTATCTCTCTTGGATCTATTTTCCAGGTCAGTTGTTTTTCTTTTTCTTTTGTTTTTGGCTAGGCAGTGGGGTTAAGTGACTTGCCCAGGGTCACACAACTAGTAAGTGTCAAGTGTCTGAGGCTGGATTCAGTTGTTTTTCCAATGAGATATTTCATATTGTCTTCTATTTTTTCATTCTTTTGGTTTTGTTTTACTATTTCTCAATTTCTCATAAAGTTACTAGCTTTCATTTGCTCCATTGTAATTTTTAAGGAAGTGTTTTCTTCAGCGAGTTTTTGGACTTCCTTTTCCTTTTGGCCAATTCTGCTTTTTAAGGTATTCTTTTCCTCATTGGCCTTTTGGACCTATTTTACCATTTGGGTTAGTCTTTTTTTTATTTTTTAGGCAATTGGGGTTAAGTGACTTGCCCAGGGTCACACAGCTAGTAAGTGTCAACTGTTTGGTCTGAGGTCAGATTTGAACTCAGGTCCTTCTGACTTCAGGGCCAGTGCTCTATCCACTGCGCCACCAGCTGCCCGGGTTAGTCTATTTTTTAAGGTGGTTTTTTTTTCAGTATTTTTTGGGCCTCCTTTAGCAAGCTGTTGACTTGTTTTTCATGATTTTCTTGCATCACTCTCATTTCTCTTTCCAGTTTTTCCTCTACTTCTCTTACTTGCCTCTCAAAATCCTTTTTGAGCTCTTCCATGGCCTGGGCCTGATTTCTTGGAGGCTTTGGATGTAGGAGCTTTGACTTTATTGTCTTCTTCTAGTTGTATGTTTTGATCTTCTTTGTCACCAAAGAAAGATTCTATGTTCTGACTTTTTTTGTGATGTTTACTCATTTTCCCAGCCAATTACTTGAGTTTTAAACTCTTTGTTAAGGTAGAAGTCTGCTTCCAATGTGGCGAATGTACTGTCCCAAGCTACAGGAGTTTTGTGCAGCTGTTTTCAGAGATACTTCTAGGGTCCTGTAAATTTTCAGTTCTTCCAAGGTGGTACAATCAAGGGTGAGGTGTTTACTCCTTTCCTGTCCTGGGCTGTGGTCTATGAGTGAGCACAAGCACTCTTTTCTGCCTTGGAACTAAGGAGAATTTCTTCTGTACCACCACTACAAGCTCCACAATGCCAGTGCTCCTCCTTGCTTCAGGACCAACACCCAGAACTGCAACCTGGATCCAAGCGCGGGCATAGCAAGAGAATCTTGTCTCAGCGCCAGCAAAGAGACCCTTGCAATCCCCCTCTGATCACCCACTCGATTCCCCCTCTGTGTGTGGGCCAAGAGATCCAGAAGTAGCTGCCACCCTCAGACTAGGACCAAGATTCTCTCTCACCGCAGTCAGACAGACCTTTCTTACTGACCTTCTAAGTTGTCTTTGGTGTTTGTGGATTGAGAAGTCTGGAAACTGCCATAGCTGCCTGTTATTCAGTCCCCTGAGGCCTACTCCAGGTTTGCTGAGGCCTGGTCTTTCCCTGCTCACTCATGCTGAACTGCGTTCCTCTCCTAGCCCGGCATGATAGACCTTCCTGATCAACCATCTAGGTTGTCCTGGACTGGAAATTTGTTTCACTCTGCCTTTTTATGAGTTCTGCTGCTCAAGAATTTGTTTAGAGCCATTTTTTACAGGTATTTGGAGGGGTTTGGGGGAGAGCTCAAGCAAGTTGTTGCTTTTACTCTGCCATCTTGACTCTGCCCCCTGGTTATACACATTTCTATGACACTTTAAAACTGAAAAATTGATTTTCTCTCAGCAAATTAGTTGAGTGCAAATTGGTACCATGAAATCTATGAGATCAGATGAGAAAGAAATAATTCCTAGATGGAGGTGATCAAGGAAGGCTTAACAGGGGAAGTGGCATATGAGCTAGATCCGGAAGGAGGAATAAGATGGAAATAGACTGAAATGGGGGGGCAAGGAGGGCAGTCAGGGTGTAATAATAATAACTTACGTTTTTATTGCTCTTCAGTGCCTACAAAAGGCTTTCCTCATAACAGCCTTTAAAATGAATACCCCCATTTTAAAGAGGAGGAAAATGAAGTCATAAAGTGAAAGTGATCTGTCCAAGGTGATGTTGCTAGCCAAGCCTCAAATCCCACTCTAGAATTCTCTCTATTGTCCCACTCTGTCTTTCAAAAAAGCAAGCTAGGAATGTAGGGGACCATGGGTGTGGATTATTGGATACACCATCAGAGTCAGCTGCCATGTAGTTGGTTTGTCTAGAGTGCTTTTTTATTTTCCTTGTTTTATTCCTTTTTACAAAGGAGGGCTTCTGGGATAGGGGAAAGGATATGTGTATATATGTAAATGAAGGGGATATAAAACCAAAAGATATTAACAAAATTTTTCTTAAAAAAGAGCATGCTGGAGATCCCTGCCACATCTGTGAAGACGCCTCCTCCTCATCACCAACTGTCCCAAAATCCCTGCTATTTTGACTCTTAAATTTCGAGATTAATACATGTGGGAGAAAAGGGTGGAGATTTTCTGGCAGACATACCTTTACACAGAATCCTCTGCATCTTATCACTTTCCACTAGCTTAGTCATCTCTAGACTCCTAAGCAATAATTTCATGATCTGGGTGTCCCCACTATCTGTTACCACTATTCGATTCTGTTCAATGAACCTTTATTATGCAACCAGAACATCCAGCCCCATGCTGGGTGCATGCATTCAAGACCAATATGAGAGGAATGAGCTCTGACTCAGGCCTCAAGAACCCTGGGTTCAAAGCCCCAGCTCTGCCAATGACTTACTGTATGATCTTGGACAAATTGCTTTCCACTCTGGGCCACAGTTTTTTCAGCTATCAGTCAATCAATAAGCACTTACTATGTTCTAGGCACTATGCTAAGCTCTGAGGATACCAAAAGGGGCAAAAGATAGTCCCTGTCCTCAAGGAGTTTACCATCTAATGACAACATACAAACAAATATATGCAAGGCAAACCATATATAGGATAAAAAGGAAATACTTAACAGAGGGAAAACTATAAAATGAAGGAGTTGACCACCAGCGTATTCTTTTAGCTCTAACATTCTGTGTTCTAAGTTTCTTCCCTCTCTAACTTTCATATTCTGTGTTCCAGGATCCTTTCTAGGTCTGACATTCTACATTCTTGCTATTCCAACAGTCGGTATTCCATATTCTTTTTTTTTTTTTTTGGTTAGGCAATGGGGTTAAGTGACTTGCCCAGGTTCACACAGCTAGTAAGTGTCATGTGTCTGAGGTCACATTTGAACTCAGGTCCTCCTGACTCCAGGGCTAGTGCTTTATCCACTGCGCCACCTAGCTGCCCCTGTACTCCATATTCTAAGGTACCTTCTAACCCTAAAATTAAATATTCTTAGTTCTAATGCCCCTTCTACCTCTAACATTCACTGGTTCTTCCCTGAAGATAGGAGGACTAAAAATGCTCTCATAGGCTGTTCCTCCAAAGACCTGAGAAAAATCACTTAGGTTTGGGTGGGGGAAGTCTTCTGGAGGCAGCATAGATTAGTGGAGAAAGCTGGTCCTAGAGTTCATAGATTTCCCCACACACACTAGCTGTGTGAATTTTGTCAAGTTCCCCACTTCTCTTAGTTATAGTTTCTCCATCTATTTTTACTCCCCATCTTATTGGATTGTTGTGTTGAAAGTGCCATCAGTGTGCCATTATCATTTTCTTCCAGATCCTCAAAAGGGGGAGAGAGGAGCCTTTATTGGGAGTTGGGGAAGGAACTTAGGGGTAAGAACCGGGCAAAGCTCCATTCTCTGGCAGACTCAGGGTAGGAATCAGACCCCCCTTTATTTTTAAGCCTTGAAATCCTTGCTGACAAATGTTCTGTGGAGGAGCACACCAACCCAGGGCAGGCAGCCCAGGTTGCCAGGATATGAGACTTACTCTGAGAAAGAGGCTTGCCACCCACTACTTTGTAACCCCTAACTTTGTAAGCCTTTTATGGGTAATCTACTTGTACAGGTCAGTTGGAAAAGCAGCCCAAGCAGGTTACTGGGTTTTAAGCCACTTCCTGATCTAACAGCTCCCAGGTCCAGGGAGCTGAGGAAGGAAGATAGGACAGAGGTCCAGTCCAAGTCCAGGAGGCAATGAATGATCTTTTGCTGCCTTGGACACAGTGTGTCAAAGGATGAATGGAATGTGTTCTGAACTCCCCTCCCCAAGAGTTCCGCGAAAACAGTGGCATTAATTAACAGTTCCTCTGTGCATAAGCTGAGCAGAGACAAGGCCTTGCAGCTTTTAACGACTCCCCACTTGGGTTTTAAATAACCTTCGGATTTAAAGAAGGAAAAGAAAGAAAAGAAAACTGAACCTCCTACTGCAACCTTCCCTCCACCTCACCTCATCTACCTCACCGCCTTAGACAACAACCCTGAACAGCTGCTCAGAGAGAAATCAGAGACTATCAGAGCTAGAAGACACCCTAGGATTAAAATCTCTCAGAGTGTTAGAAGTAGGAACATAGAGCCTAGAGCAGAGGTTCTTAACCAAGGTGGGGGTAAGAGGAGAGGGAAAAATTAGATCTTTATTTCTAATAATGCCTAACTGAAATCTAGAATTTCTTTCAATTGTTTAAAAACATTATTCTGAGAAGGGATTCATAGGTCTCACCAGACTGCCAAGGGAGTCCATTACACAAAAAAGATTAAGCACCCCTGACATCAGAACATAGGATATAACAGTAACATTTATATAGCGGTTACTATTTGCCAGGCACTGTGCTAAACACTTTATAATTATTATCTTATTTGATCCTCACAACAACTCTGGAAGTTAGGTGCTATTATTATCTCCATTTAACAGCTGGGGAAACTGAGGCAGCATTTGAACTCAGATCTTGACTCCAGGTCCAGGGCTTTATCCACTTCGCCACCTGTAAGAAAGAGCTGAATGATATCTTAGTAGACAGAATGTCAGAAGTGAGAGGGAACTTAGATTATAGATCTTGGGCAGGAGGGAACCTCCAAGATCATTGAGTTCCACCCCCTTATTTTATAGGTGAAGAATCTGAGGCTCAGAGAACTTAAGTAACTGATCCAAGGTCACATAGTGAGTTAGTGGCTGAACTGGACCTTCTGACCACTTCTTTCCCTTGCATTAAGCTGTATTAGTCCTAGGGTTTGGAGTCTTTTCAGACCACAGCACCCTAGTGTTCTTTCCTGTAGTTGTCAGGCATTCCCCTTCTTGGGGATGAACACTTAGAATTTCCCTGAAGACATTTTGCGACTTTATCTACGGCACAGAGCTGATAACACGCTATGCTCATTCCTGATGGAGACACTCAAGAGAATTGGTCTGGGGGCCACCTAGGACTGTCTAACCAGGATTTGCTTCCTTTAGAAGGAAACTCCTGGCTGCTCCTCTTCTGCCAAAGACTTCTAAAAGGATGGGTAATAGCATGGCTTTCTGAGCCAGCATTCTTAGTTTTCTCATCTGTAAAACGAGAAGGCTGGAATTAGATGGTGTTGGAGGTCCCTTCCACGTCTAGATCTGTGATCTTCGGTCTTCATTAGTAACCTACCATCCCTACTATGTGCTAGAAAAAGTGCTATGAAGGCTAAAAAGAAGACAAAGGCCCTACTCAAAGGGCTCTCATTCTACGTGGAGAGATAAGACACAAATACATGAAAAATTAAACAATGTAAGATTTTAAAATAATAATTCTCAGAAACAATGGAAGATGTGTCCCCAGGTAGCTGATGATGGGCATGAAGCCTAGCATAGTAGAAAAAGCCTTTGGACAGGGAAGTCAGGAGACCTAGGTTAAAATCCCAGCTCTAACACTTAGTAATGGGGTAACCTTAGGTAAGTTATTAAACCTCTTGAAGCCACAATTTCCCTGTAAAATTGTGACAATACCTTCATTACCTGACCCATAGGGGGTATTGTGAGAAAAGTCCTTTTTAAAACCTTAAAGTGCTATAGAAATAGGAGCTGTTATCTATAAAATGAGGGCATTAGACTAAATGTTCTCTAAAGTCTCTTTAGCTTTCTAATGTCCTACATAGCTATATTAAATTATCAAATGAATGGTAATAGTAATAATAACAATAATAATAATAATCTCATTTCTCTAAACCTTTGCAGTTTACAAAAACCCTTCCTTACAATAACTCTATGAAGTAGTTAATCCAAATACTGTCATCTCTATTTTATAGATGAGAAAATTGAGGCCTAGGATTTCAAAAAAACCTGGAAAAACTTACATGAATTGATGCTGAGTGAAGTGAGCAGAACCAGGAGAACATTGTACACAGTAACACTGTGTGATGATAAATTAAAATTGACTTAGCTCTTCTCAGCAATACAGTGATCTGAGATACTTCCAAAAGACTCATGATGGAAAATGCTATCCACATCCAGAGAAAGAACTATAGAGTCTGCATGCAGATCAAAGCATACTGTTTTCTCACCTTTTTTTCTTTTCTCTTTCTCACGGTTTTCCCCTTTTATTTGGATTCTTCTTTCACAGCATTACTATTGTGGAAATATCCTTAATAAGATTGTACATGTATAGCCTATATCAGATTGTATACCATCTTGGGGAGGGGGGGAGGGAAGGGAGGGAAAAAATTCGGAACTCAAAATCCTATAAAAGTGAATGTTGAAAACTAAAAATAAATTTTAGAAAAAAGAAAAAAGAAAAGAAAATTGAGACCTAGAGATTGATAGTCAGCATATATCAGATTCAATAAGTGCAGGGGAATTCACTGTTGCTAGAAGTAGTGCTATATCTTGAAGAACAAGAAGGATTTAGTTGGAGAAGCAGTTCTCAAAGTGTGGTCCAGGATCCCTGGGGGTCCTTGAGACCCTTTTAGGGGGTCTATCAGCTCAAAACTATTTTCATAAAAATACTAAAAAGCTTTAATTTCTAATATTATAAATATGGACAGATATAACTCATATAAATGAAATCTCTTTGGGGGGAATCTTCTATAATTTTTAAGAGTGTAAAGGGGTTCTGAAACCATCAAGTCTGAGAACTGCTGAGTAAAGTGAATCTTCATAGAAGATGAAACTGAATGTCAGAGAGAGGAAGTGAGGGCAAGGCATTTCGGGAAAAGGTAGAGTATTGCAGGAAAGGGAATTATGTGAAACCAAAACTCAGTAAAGGGTAAGTATAATGTATATTTGGGAGTGAGAAAAGCAATTAGTATGGCTGGAACATGGAGTATACTAAGGGAATAGCAGGAGATCAGTCTGGAAAGCAAGGGAGGTCCTTGAATGTAACTAAGGAGTTCGGACTTTAAAAAAATTTGGAACTCAAAATCTTACAAAAGTGAATATTGAAAACTATCTTAACATGTAATTGGAAAAAATAAAATACTATTAAGTGGGAAACAATTTAAAAAAAGGAATTTAGACTTTTTTCTGATGGCCATTAAGAGCCCCAGAGGAGGAACATGATTAGAGCTGTGCTTTGGGAAGCATGTGTTGGAAGGCCTGGTAAAGGGTTAGACAAAAGACCAGGAGAGCAGTTAGAGAGCCATTTTAGCTGTCTAGATTTAATCTGGTAAACTGTCCTGATTCCAGTGCAAAAACTTTAGATGTGCCTCCTTTCTAGAGTTGAATAGTACTGAGATATTCTTTTGCTATGTCTTCCATGGAGTCTTCTTGTATGACTTAAGCTGAGTTCTGAAGGATTGGGTAGGTTTTGGAAAGGGGAAGAAGGAATTCCAGGGATGAGAAGGAAAACAGAACAGGGGAGGAACAATGGAGTGGGGAATATTCCAACTTGATTAGCCAACTGGTGACCCTCCAAGCAGTTAATAAACTCACAATTTTATAACATTCTCCTTATAACAACCCTATGTGGTAGGATTATTCTCCCAATTTTACAGATGTGGATGTTGAAGTGAAATAAATTGTCCAGGGTCATAAGGAAGTATGTGGCAGAACTGGGATTTAAGCCCAGGTGTTGTGACTCCAAATACAGAGATCTTTTCTATACACTAATAGTTTGAGTTGGAGGCCTAGCAGGAACAGATGGCTTGTAATAATTGGTTTGAGTCATCTCCCAGAGGTCCATGGACCTCAAGGGGCCACAGGAATATGAATCCACTTAAAACTCTCTCCCTCCCCAACCCCCCAGAAACACCTGTGGCTTTCTGGAGTAAGGAAGATGTTGAGTGTGCAAAGAAAAAAAAAAAAGCCCTGGCTCATGAAGCAGGAAACCTGGGCTTGATCCCAGGTCTGTCACCAGCTTGCTCAATGCCTCAGTTTCCTCTTTGATAAAATGATGGGATTAGACTGATTAGATGATCTCTAAGTTCCCTTTTGATTCTAATAACCTATGAGTCTATAAATTTGGAGAGGGGGAAGAAGCAGATGGCAGTAAATGTAATTGTATCCTTTCATCCTAGGTCAGAGAGCCCTTTTCCCAGATGGCACCAGCCCAAGCCTCCAGTTCACCCTGAGAGTCAAAATCAGCAAATTGAATCAGGGCCAAAGATTCAGGTCTCAAGTGGTCAGTAAAGATCTATTCTCTCCCTTCCCCTACTCATGGAACAACATGGGCCATGAGATCAGGCCTAAAAAAAGGTCACCAAATATAATATAATGATACCAAGGTGATGTGAAGGAGGGCAGTAGATAACAACACTTATCTTATGTAACAGCAATCTCAACTTTGTATTAAAAGAACTGGAATGTATGCCATTCCCTTCCCCTCCCCCACCCCATCTTATTTTCATAGTATAGTGGAAAGGACATTAGAGTTAGTCACATGACCTGAATTTGAATCTTGGCTCTAACTTTTGTTGACTGTGACCTTTCTCTTTCTTGGCCTCAGTTTCTTCATTTATACAACAGAACAATTATATATTAAGGCATCTAAAATGAGGATGATAATATTTGCACTATCTTCTTCTCAGAACTGATATGAGGGAAGTGTTTTTTAAACTCTAAAGGTCAATTGAAATCATAGGTGTTTTAGAGCTGGAAGAGACTTTAAAGAGGATATGGCATTTACAGAGGGGAAAGCTGAAATGCATGGAGGTTTAGTAACTTGCCCATGATTATACAATTATATAATTGTATATAATAATATTACATACATTATAATTATATAATTATAATATACAATATAATAATATGTAATAATAAATATTAAGTGGCAGAAGGAGCATTAAATGCATTAGAAAGACCCAGATTTTTTATTCCAAATAGAATGTCCTTTGTCTTATACCATGCTGCCAATAACTGTTGTTATTGTTTTTATGGGAACAGCATTTCTGTTGCTGGCAGGAATGTAAAGCAAAAGCAGAATGTAGAACAAAGGTACTAAGGTAATGAGTGGTGGCCAGCTCCAGTGATTCCACCTGGCCCTTTAGGTCTTGTTCCAAGTTGATCTGCATAGAGCCAGGGGACCTGTGGGAATTCAAAAGAACATTGTCATCTCAATTCCATACACTTGCAGTTTTGCTAAGTGGAGCCCCATGGAAGTTTTGAAAGCTTACCTGCAATGACCAGGTATGTGACAAAAGTTGAAAGGAATTTTCTAATGCCAGGTCAGAAAAGAAACTCAGATCAGGGAACTTGAGTGCAGTAGGAAAGTCCAACATGCCTAAGGAATTCTCAAGCCAATTGGCTGGGGTCTGCATCACAAAAGAGGTAAAGATAGCACGACCGCTTCAAACTTGACACACTAAAAAGACTCCCCCTAATCAAACACAGACACAGACAGACAGACAGACAGACACCCCCCACACACACACCCCACACCCCACACACTATAATCCAGCAGATGGCATCTGTGAGCAGCCAAAAGCCAGCAAATATAACAGAAAGCAGCCCAGCAGGAGCAGTAGAAATGCTCCACAGACGATGGAGAGGCCCAGTAGAAGATACAGAGGAGCAGCTTAGTAAACAACTAACACAATGACATCATCAAAAGGCATCAAGGGTACTACAGGTTCAGAGGCATTAATTATTTGCACCAACCATACACAGGCCCCATGTGAGGTACTTTGTGGGTATTCCCTGGCCATACATAGTACACACACATATATACCTCTATGTATATTTTTTGGTCATGTGTGTTTTCTTCTCCTCTCCACTACTGATGTGGGAGTTTTCTTTTGTGTATATGGGGATGGGAGGAGATAGGAATATCACTCTTGCCATTTTTTTTGCTGTGCTTTAGTATTTCATTAAAGCTTTTATCTTGACATAATGTCTTCTGGTTAACCTAATAAAAGTAATAATTGGTAGGGACTTATGATATTTTTTTTGGAGGGGTCTAGTAATCTTTATTTTTATAGTATTTTTCCCAATTACATATAAAGACAATTTTTAATGTTCATTTTTTTTAAATTTTGAATTCCAAATTTTCTTCCTCCCTCCCTTACCTCCCCCCTCCCTAAGATAGTAAACAATTTGATATAGGTTATATACTTTCAATAATGTAAAACATATCTCCATATTCGTCATGTTATGAAAGAAGAAAGAGACCAAAAGAAAAACCACAAAAAACAATTTAAAAAGTGAAAAATAGTATGCATTGTCTGCCTTCAGACTCCATTAGTTCTTTCTCTGGAGGTGGATAACATTTTTCATCATGAGTTCTTTGGAATTGTCTTAGATCTTTGTATTGCTGAAAATGAGCTTTGTTTTTGAGTGGATGCTCACTCCCAAGGTAACTTGAACCTGGGGTACTGGTCTGGGGGCCCATCTAGAAGGATGCCCATGGGAGATTCATTCCTATCATCAGTAGAAAGAATACTGGACTTGAAATCAGAAGCCCTGAGCTTAAATCCAAATTCTGTCATTGATATTGTTGGACTTTAGACAAAGTCGTTTCTCCCCTGTGGCCCTCAGTTTCCTCATGAGTAAAATGGGAATAAAAATCTCTGCCCTTGCCCCTCATGGAGATACCATAAGCACTGTGTGAGAGAACAGAAGGAAAAACCCTGCTAACTGGCCTGCCTCCCTGGGTGTGGAGGCCATAGCCACTGGATGTTCTGGGCCTAACAATGCATGATGGCGACTGCACTCCTTGATTTCTTCTGCTTTTGGCTCTTGCCTGGAATCTTGCATAACCTCTGGACCAGTAATAGCAGACTTTCAAATTCCCCTGCACCAGGCAGTGTTGTGAAACCCCAGGGGTGCTACTCTTACTGAGCAAAAGCTCCATTGAGTTTGGGCCAAGAGTGAATGTAATCCCTCAGAAGTGCTTCCTAAACACTACCCTCTGTGTACTGCAGGCACCATTATCATCGATGGCTTTTATCTAGCCCTTTTCTTTCCAGGAAGAGCTCAAAGACATTGCCCAGACAACATCCATTCTCCCATTCCTCCCAAGTCGATAGCAGAGATAATGCCCTCATGGAGCAGATGGGGAGTGAGCCAAAAGTGCAAAAAGATTTTGCCCAAGATTACATGTAAAGTCTAGTGCTACCTTGGGACCATTCCCCGATCTGGTTCTTCATTCAGCCTTGCAAATGAGTTAAAAGACAAGTTTCTAGCCTACAGAGTTTTCCTTAGCATCTGAACCATAATCTTCCTCATATCCTGCTCCGTGTCCTGTAATCTTAACCATTCGAGAATCACAAAATGTCTGAGCTGCAACAGACCTTAGACAGTAGTGACAAACTTAAATAAAAATGGATCTCTGAGGCTGTATATTGACTTAGAAAACCACAAATTAACATTATCTATGTTGTATTGTATTTTTATTTTGTTAAACATTTCCCAGTTATATTTTAATCTAGTTTGAGTGGGGCTATGAATTTGATACCTCTGCCTCAGAACAGGTAATATCAACTATAGGAGAGACCTCAGAACATGGAATATCAGTAGTGGGAGGGACCTCAGAACAGAATGTCAGAGCTAGGAGGTACATATGAATGTAGAATGTCAGAAGTAGGAGGAATCTGTTAGAGCAGGAAAGAATCTTAGTGATCACCTAGTGTAATGCCCTCATTAGATGAGCATTAGATGAAGAAACTGAGGAGGTTTTTAAGGTCACATGGTTGATAAGCTGCTGAACCAGAACTCAAAGTCGGGACTTCTGACTCTAAGTCCAGTATGATTTCCTCGAGTCTAAACAACTCGTGTCCTGCTTCTTATTCTTCTAGGGAAAGTCTGGTTACTTGGGTTCACAGTGATTTGTCCCTCACTGAGTAACTCTAGCACATACTAATGTCTGGCCTTTTGGCCAGCAGAGCTGCAGATTAGCAGAATTGGGCATGATCATGCCAGGTATGAAAACAGCTCATGTAACTCAAAGTTCACCAATTCTACCTGCCTCCCGGCTTTGACAGCTCCATATACCTGGTTCTTGTATAGTTGGACGGTTCCATGTAAGATAGCTTGGCTCCAGTTCCCCATATAAGACTAGGGTTCTCCCCTGTAAAGTTGTAAGTAAAGTAAGGAAAACCTTATACTCAGCTCCATTTCTTTTCCCCTGAAGAAGTTCTTCATAGTGTGATTATGACTTCAGCAAGATCCTACACAGTGAAAGCTCTTAGCAATTTCTGATACTCCCCCACACCTCTGTTTTACACATGCCCCCACCTCTCAATTCACAGCAAATAGCCTGAGTCACATTATGTAATGGTAATGGCAGTAGTAATAGTAGTAGTGGTGGTGGTAGTGGCAGTAACAAAGATTTCTGTGGTGTTTTAAGGTTTAGAAATCACTTTCCTCTGAACATTCCTATGAGATAGTACAAGTATTATTATATTCATTTTACAGATAAGGAAACTCACAAATGTTAAGTCAGTTTTCCCATAGTCACACAGCTAATATGCATCTGAGAGGGATTTGAACCTAGGCCTCTTTACTCCAGAAACAGCTTTTTCACTATACTCCAGGATTATTTGCTCATACGGTTTTTAAAAAATAATAATAATTTTATTATAATTTTTAATATAATAGTCATTATGAGGTATAATGTCCCCAATTCCCAACTCTTCATGAAAGACACTATTGCATAGGCTCATATGCTTTTAAAAATTTCAGTATTTCAACTATATTTCAAGGGCCCCAACGGCAGCAATTATGTGTCTTTTTTCTCTTCCTTTATCTCCTAACGTGTTTAGCAGAGTTCTGAGCAATAGCTCCTATTTAAATAGCACTTCACAGTCACAAAATATTATATAAACAGCAATCCTATGAGGTAAGAAGAGCAAATATTCTTATTCTCATTTGATAGATAAGGAAATGAGGCCAATGACTCACCCGAAGTCCATGGTACAGTGGGAAGAATACTGCCTCTGAAAGGAAGGAAATAAACATTTATTAAGTGCCTACTATGTGCCAGGCACTGTGTTAAGCATGTTAAAAATATTCATTCTTTTGATCATCCCTGGGAGGTAGGTGCTACTATTATCCTCATTTTATAGTTGATAAAACCAAGGCAGAGGTTAAGTGACTTAGGATCACACAACTAATAAGTGTCCAAGGCTGGATTTGAACTCAGATCTTCCTGTCTCCAGGCCCAATGATCTATCCATTGTGCCATCTAGCTGCCTCTGACTGGAATCACAGGATATCAATTCATATTCTACCTCTAATGCTTGCTACCAGAATGACTTTGGGCAGCCCCTTCACTTCCCCAGATCCCGAATTTCCTAAAATGAGGTGGGTAAACTAGATGCCTCTGAGGCCCCTTGTAGCTCTAAATGTATAATTCTACGTGTCAGCTTAGAAGCTCAAAAGTAGTAGAGTTAAGTGTAGAACCCAGGTCCTCTAATGACATGCCCTATGCACTTCCATACCCCTCCAGCAATACCTACTGACTGAAGTTGGAAGGGGGGAAAGGGTTAATTGCTAGACCCCCCCCCCTTTTGTATTAGTACAAGGTTGAGAGGGTCTCATTTGACATATGAGCAATTAAGTTTGAGATGAGGAAAAGGAAGCCAGAAAGAAAGGATTTTTCTGACATTCAAGGCTATGTCTATAATCTGATAGCAACCTACCTTTTCAGGCTTATCTAATATTATTAGTCTTCACATATATTCTATGCTTCAGCCATACTAGCCTAATATTTGGTCCCCAATCATGCTTGGCTCTTTCCCCATCGGCCAGGAACCTTGGCCACATCTAAGAAAGCTAAATTTCAATAATCTGGCTGAAAGAGCTTTAGTCTGGGAGTCAGGAGATCTGAGTTCAAGTCCCTGTTCTGACACTAACTCTATTTCCTCCTCTGTAAAATGAGAAGGTTAAAACATGTGGTCTCTAAGGTCTCTTTCAGAGTGATCAGTCTATGAAGCTATGACATTTGGGCTCTATTTGGTTGCATCTTAGGTCAGCATCCATTTCAGTAAGGATGGAAGAAGCTTTTTGTCTGAGACTTGGACCAAATTGCTTTCCTGTTTTGGGTCTCATTTTCCTCCACTGTAAAAGAAGCAGCCGAAAGAAAGAATCCTGAAGGTGCCTTGCCACTCAAATGTTCTGTGATGGCATTTTCAAATCAATTTAATTCTGCAAACATTTATCCAGTCCCTATTAAATACAAGGCACTATGCTAGGTCCTGTGACTATAAAAATAAAGGTAAAATGTTTTCTGTTGTCAGAGATTTAGAGCTAGAAAGGATCTTAGATGTTTAAGATGCTTAGATCTTAAGACGCTTAGTCCAACTCCACTTATTTTACAATTGAAAAAATTTGGGTCCTGGAGAAGTGACATGCCCACCGTCACCCAGGTAGATAACAGCTAGGCTAGGATTTGAACCCAAGCTGTTAGAGTCTTAGCCCTGTACTCTTTCCTCTCTCCCTCACTCTGTCTCAAGAAATTAAAGTTCTCTTTGGGACATATATAAAACCAATGTATGTACAAAGTAATAAAAAGTAATTTCAAGAAGGAGAGAATATTAATAATGAGATTATTTTGAGGGCTTTTGAGGCCTCTTTCAGACCATTCCCCAAAAGCGACTATCTCTTTTCTTTAGGATTCACCATTCTACTGCCACCTCATTAGTAACAGGCTTATTAATTGCCAGGAGTAAAGAAATAATATATCTTATCACCTAGTTATTAAGAATAATTGTTTCAAACTGAGGGAATACTCATCAACTGGGAAATGGCTGAATGGTATTTGAATGTAATGGAATACTATCAGACCATGAGGGGTCCAATAAAAGGGATGATCTCAGAGAAACACAGGAAGACTCATATGAACTGGTACTGAGTGAAATGACCAGAACTAGAAGAATGATTTATACAAAAACATTATAAAAGTAAACAACTTTGAAAGGTGTGAGAACTCTGATCAAGGCAATGGCCAACTATGAGTGGTCCAGAGGACCACTGATGAGTAATCCTCCCCACCTTCTAACAGAGAAGTAGTGGACTAGAGTCTGGCATCAATATGTCTCTCCCCAAAGAAATTCTGCCCCTCACACAAGTAAGCAATATCAGCACAAGACAGGACATGTCAGCATTATCTCTACAAAGTCAGCATCATCATCTACACCAGAGGTTCCCAAATTTATTTGGCCTACCACCCACTTTTCAAAAAAAAATTACTCAGTACTCCCCCATGAAATCTACTTTCTTTAACCCTTTAATGTTTTTTTTGAAATTTGCATCATTTTTAAAAATATGAATTTTTTAAAAGGATGCATCTTAAAATTAATAATTTATTATAAATTTGTGAGTTTTTCCTTGCATTGAAATTTTGATGATGTAATATTGCGTCATGTAACCGTATTGTTACTTTACAGTATCACATTGTAGACAAGTCATTATACACACATTTTCCTGCCAATGCATGCTGGACTTCTGGCTTGCTTGCCAACACTTGCTTGTTAAGACTTGCCAGCAAACTTGACTACTGATTGGTTATAACTTGCATTGTGTGTGTTTATTTGGAAAATAATGTAATCACTATGACTTTAACTTTGTTACACAACAGATGAAATATAGATGAACAGTTTTAAATTTTTTTCTTATCTTTTCTTCTTTCCTTATGCTTCTACCACCTACTTATTTTTATTCAGCGACTCCCAATTGCATCCACAGCTATTACCAGCTTCCTTGGATCATTCCAGTGCTCCCCAGGGGGCAGTATTTGGGAACCTCTGATACACCAAGTAGGTATATCCTTTTACATATGTGGAGGCATTCAAAATGCCCCAAGCTTGGAAATCTAAAATAATCTAAATACACCTGTCTGTCTGTATTTGTGTTTCCTTTCATTATGTGTCCCCCAGGGAATTCTTGTGTTCCAAGTATGCTATGAGTCATTCAAGATCTTGGGTACAGAGAATCCTGAAGCATTTGGAGGAGATGAATCTTGTCATAAGCTCAGGGACAATTGCATTCTTGGTCTTTGCCTCTTTTCTTGGAGGACTACTATATAAGGGATCATGGGACCCTGATAATTAAAGGTTGTGGAGACTCTTACAGGAAAGAGAATAGTATCGAATGTCAGGAAAGTAGGAGAATACACAAACCTCTGATGGAAATATGATGACTAAGATCTGGGTGAGGAAAAAGGCAAGAAATAGAAATAACATTGTTTTAAGAGTGTGGTACAGATCAATCACCCAGCCAGGTGAAGCTATGAATGGTGCTATCTTAATATAATTATAAAACTGACACAAAATCTAAAAATAATAGTGATGATGGACTTCAGTGTTCCACACACCTGCTAAAAGTCTCATTTGGCTTGAAGCAGAGCATGGTGGGATAAATTTTTGACTCGTACTTTTAATGACAATTTCATCTCTCAGGACTTTGAAGAAGCAAAGAGGGGAACTGCTAATATACACTTAATTCTGAGCAACAAGAAAATAGTGGTTGGTAAAAATGAACATGGAGAGAACTCTGGGAGAAAATGACTGTGTAATTTTAGAGTTTTTAATAGGCAAGGAAAGGGCAAAGTCAGATGTAAATCCTCAACTTTAGGAAAGCAGATTTCAAAAAGTTCAGAGAAGAGAGAAATATATCATTATGGTGATCAAAGCTTATAGCAGGGAATATGATAAAATATTCTCCCAAATAAAGTTCTAATGGTAGAATTGTAAATAGTCCTGATAAGGAAGGAAAGGTGGAAGCATCTCAAGAAACCAATGTGAGAACTCTTCAAAGTTCATTTTTTAAAAAAATTTGTTTTTTAAATTTTGAGTTCATATTTTTTTAAAAAAAGATATTTACAAAAAGATGGAAGCAAGTATCCTAGTATGTAATTTCCTCTAATCTAGAGACTTTTAAACTCAGTCTCTCCACTGAACTTCATCTTTGCATCACCTATTAGGGTGAAGGGTAAGCATTTATATAATGCCTACTATGTACCAGACACTATGCTAATCACTTTACAAACATTTCATTTGATCCTCACAACACCTGTGAGGTAGGCATTATTATTATTATTCCCATTTTACAGTTACAGAAACTGAGGCAAACAAGTCAAGTGACTTGCCCAGGGTCACACGATTTAATTAGTAAATGTCAGGGAATGGATTTGAACTCAGGTTTTCTTTACACTAGGCCCAGCACTCTCTTCCCTGTGCCACCTAGTTGCCTCAATTACCTATTAGTAGACATCTTGAACTGGATGTCCTATAGATATCTCAAACTCATCATGTTCAAAACAGAACTCATTGTCTTTTCCCAAAAAACCATTCTGCTTCTAATTTTTCTATTTCTATCAAAGATACCAATATTCTTTCAGTATACTAGGTTTATAACCTTGGTTTTATCTTCAACATCTTGTTCTTCCTCACCACTCATATAAAGTTAGTTGCCAAATTTTACCTTTGAGGCAACAAGGTGGTGTGGTGGATAGAGCTCTGGCCTTGGAGTTAGGAGGACCTGAGTTCAAATCCAGCCTCAGACCAGGCAGTTGACCCTTACTAGCTGTGTGACCCTGGATAAGTCACTTAACCCTGATTGCCTAAAAAAACCACAAACCAAATTTTACCATTTCTACATCTACAACATCACTTATATCCTACCCCTCCACTCTACTCATATAGTCATTATTCCTCCCTTAAGTTATTGAAATGGCCTTCTAATTATTGTCTTTTCCTCAAGCTTCTTCTCTCCATTCCAATTACCTATTCTGCTGCCAAAGTGATTTTCCTAAAGTGAAGATTTGACCAGGTCATTCTCCTACTAAGCAAAGTTTATGGCTCCCTGTTGCTTCTAGAAGCAAATATAAACTCCTCTGTTTGGCTTTTAAAGTCCTTCACATCCTGGCCTTAACCTAGTTTGCCAGCCCTTATTATACTTTACTTTCCCACATTCTACACTCCAGTCCAATTCATCTTCCCTTTGTACCTTACACATGGCACACTCCATATCTTGCCTCAGGACTTTTGCATTGGATTTCCCCCACGGCTAGAATATATTCCTTCTTCATTTCTATCCCCCAGAATCCCTGTCTTTCTTCAAAACAGTGTTTAAGCACCACCCCTGCATGAAGCTCTCCTGAACCCCACCAATTGCTGGTGCCCTCCCTTCATCCTTTTCTTGTATTTTACTACTTTGTAATTATTTTGTATTTATTCTGTATATATTAATATATGCAAGTTATTTGCTGCTGACTCCATTGTAGAAATGTAAGCTTCTTGAGAATAAAGAAGATGAGAGAAGCAAACTGAGAGCTAAACAGTTCTGTTTCTCTGTTAGCATTGCATCATTTGCCCCAAGCAGTAGACCTTTCTTTCCCTTCCTTGTTGTGCTTCTTGCTATAAACATAGTTACCAAAAAAGCTCTTTTTTGTTCTTAGTATTTTTCACAAAGCTCACCTCATTAATCCTCCCTGATGCTATTCTTGCAAATCTATATATTATTTTTAAATTTGCCATTGGCAACATGTCCTTCAATCTTAGGGTGCTAAAAGAATTTGCAGATGTGATCACTAAACCACTATCAACAATCTTTGTAGAATCCTAGTAAATGGTAGCATCTGCAGTCAGTCATCATCCCATAAAACAAAAAAATCCTATATTTTTAAAAGAAAAAAGAGGAAGATATTTTTTAAAAGAATAAACAATACATAAAAGCAATCAGTAGACACATTTAAGTATCTACTATGTGTCAGGCACTGTGCTAAGTGCTGGTGATACAAATGAAGACAAACAAACAAACAAACCAAAAAAAAAACCCCAACAACAAAAACCCAGGCCTTGCTCTCAAGGAGCACACTGTGCAAACATTTGTGTACAAACAAGATAAGTACACAAATAGGATATCTGTATGTACTACATTGAGTTTAGTCTCAGAGGAAAAGCACTGAGATTATAGAGGACTAAGGAGGGCTTCCTGCAGAAGGTGGGACTTCAGCTGAGACCTGAAGGAAACCAGAGAAGCTGGGAGCCAGAGACGAGGAGAGAGAGTGTTCTATCTATGGGGTGCAGCCAGTGCAGTAACTTGTGCAAGGAACAGCAAGGAGGCCATTGTCACTGTACTGCAGAGGACATGGTGGTGCCAAAAGGCTGAGGACAGGCAAAAAGAACCTACAGAATGTGAATTTGACCTTTATGTCCTGTTACTAGCGGGGGTGGAGTTGTTTAAGTTAGGGGGAAAGTTGCTGAGGCTCAGGAAATACAAACCCAGGAGTTATAGTGGCTCTGTCGCTGAAGACCAGGCAGAGGCCGATAAGGAGATCAGACTCTTAAGATAACCAATCAAAGGCTGAGTTTGCAAACCCCAGAAACAAACAAACAAACATAAAAATACTCAGGGAGTATCCTGTCTCCTTAGATGTAGGCAGAAATCAAATTTTAGGGAAATTAGTTGACTTCGAGTAAGATTATGAATGAGAGATCCAAAGATCACAGCTACCAAACTGGACCAATTGACTGACTTTCGTTCTATGGTAACATTTATTTGTATATGGTGGTGGGTTGACCATTTTCCTTTCTTTCCTATTTAGCAAGCTGTTGTTGTGCTATGAGTCTACTCAGAAGTAATATCAATTCTCCAACAAAGTTCTGAAACAGATTATTAAACAAATGGTCTGTGAGTACTTTGTAAAAGCAAGTAGTGATCACCAGGAGCCAGCATGGACTTACTAAGGATAACACATTACAAATTAGTCTAATTTCCCTTTTTAAAAAACAATGTTTATTGATATCTTTTCTTTTCATATTGGCCAAATTTTTCCCTTTTTTTCCTCCCACTCCCATCCCTTAGAGAGCCATCCCATAAAACAAAAAAATCCCATATTTTTTAAAAGAAAAAAGATGAAGATATTTTTAAAAGAGAATAAACAATACATTTTTAAAAATCTGAAAATACAAGCAATGTTTCACATCTATGGCTCCCCCATCTCTACAAAGGAGGCTCTTCTTCTTCTTCTTCTTCTTCATCTTCTCTTCCTCCTCCTCCTCTTCTTCCTCTTCCTCCTCCTCCTCCTCTTTCTCCTCCTTCTCCTCCTCCTTCTATCTCTTGTTTGGGGCTATGCATGTTTTTCTGTCATTTTGAAATATTCACTTTTGATTGTTATATAGTTGTTCTTTTCATTTATGTTGTTGTAGTCATTATGTGTATTGTTTTCTGGGCTTTGCTTACTCTTCTCAGCATTAGTTCACGTAAATCTTTCCATGCTTCTGTGTATTCTTACAACCCAGTAACATTCCTTTATATTCACGTACCACAGTTTGTTCCTAATTTTTTTTTTTTGGTAAGACAGCTAGACTGATAGGTCAGGCAAATGTCACAGCTACAGCGTATCTGAATTTCAACAAGACATCTTGCTGACTGTCATGATATACTTGTGAACCAAAAGGAGATATGAGGAATAGAAGATGGTGAAGAGTTAGCAAAATCATCCTCCCCTATTCTAAATAGCCATTCTTCTTTCAGGGCAAGTGAGTAAGCAAGGGTTTATTAAGCTCTAAGCAATGTGTATACAAAGAAAGACAAAAAGCAAAGCAAAACAAGAAATAGTCCCTGCTCTCAAGAAGTTCACAGTCTAGTGGGGAAGACAACATATAAACATTTAGGCAAGAATAAGATATATACGGGATAAATTGGTGGTAGTCTCAGAGAGAAGGATTAAGGAAGACTGAGGAAAGCTTCCTGTAGAAAGTGAGTCTTTAGCTGGGACTTGAAGGAAGCCAAGGAGCCCAGGAAGCAGAGATGAGAAGAGAGTTCCAGGCACAGGGGAAAACCAGTGAAAATGCCCAGGATTGTGAAACGGAGTTCTGTGTTTGAGGAGCAGCAAGTAGGTCATTGGACTGCATTGGACTGAAGAGAACGTGGAGGGGAGTGAGGTGTGAAGTTTGGAGTAGTAGGAAGGGGCCTAACCTTTAGGCCTTTAAAGGCTGTAAAAAAAAAATTTTTTTTTTACATTTGATTGTGGAGGTAATAGGGAGCCACTGGAGTTGATTGAATAGGAGAATGACATGGTCAGACCTGTGCTTTAGGAAAGTCATTTTGACAGTTTAGTGAAGAATACACTGCAATGGGGAGGGACTTGAGGCAAGAATATTAATGAACAGGTTATTGTAATGGTTCAGGTGTGAGATGACAAGGACTTGCATCAGGGCAGTGTCAGAGAAGAGAGAAGGGACATGTCCAAGAGATGTTAGGAAGGTAGAAATGACAAGATTGATTGGATATGAGGATGAGATAGAGTGAGAAGTCAACAGGAGAATAAGTTTTCTCTGGATTAAATATCTCTAGTTCCATTAACAGTTCTTCATGTGGCACAGTCTTAAAAGCGTTAGCCAACCTGGTTTCTGTCCTTTAAATGTTCTTGAGCTTATCAGTTTCTTCCCTAAAATGTGATTCCAAGAACTGAATACTGTAATCTAGATTTATCCTGATCAGGATAAAGTCCAGTAGGACCATCACTTCTTTTGTTTGGGCACTCACTATGCCTCTCTCAATATAGTCTAAGCGCTGTTGTTGTACTGAATTTACTGTACACTGAAAACTCAACATCTTTATCCAAGGAACTGCTATTTAGCCATGACCTATCTTATATTTGTGAAGTTGACTTTTTGGGGAAGCCAGATGTAAGACTACATTTATCCCCATTGCATTTCCTCTTGTTAGATTCAGCCCAGTATTCTAGTCTGTCAAGACCTTTTCAGACCCAAACTCGTTCATTCAACATGTTAATTGGCCTCACAAGAACCCTGGAAGGTAGGTAGTGAAATTTCTATCTCCATTTTGTAGATACGGAAATGGAAATTTAAAGAATTAAGTCATTTGTCCAAGGTCACACAGTGGTATAGTTTGTTCTCTCTGGCCTTACTCTCTCAGGGCCAGAAAGAGGGCCACTCTACAGATGTGCCCGTCAGGATTCCAGGGGGTAACCCTGAGGGTTTGGGTATTTCTACTTTCTGCCATTAACTCAGTTTCATTAGCTTGTTAGCTTCTATTCTTAGGGGCTTGTGATTAGTACTGGGTTCCATTTAGTCACTTAACATTAATTGGCTTTTGTAATGGGATATTTACTTCAAAGATACAGCAAAATAAACATACAAACATTTCCCCAATTCCTCTAAGGCAAACGTTCCCCTGTTAAGACTTTAGTCTCTGGGAGGTGGAGTGGGAAGGAGGTTCTCTGGGGAATCATACTCAAAACTTAGCTCAGTTCCCATATAACATTGGTCCATAACAAGTACACATGCAGATGGAACCTCACTGCTGAGTGAGCAGTGGGATCTAAAAGGTCACTCCCAAAGACTGCTTCTTGTTCCTCAGGTCATCGACCTTGCACTGGCTACAAGACCCAGACTAGATTTAGACTCTCATATTCCTGTGTCAGCCTGTCTCCACAAATGTTGGAGAGTCTACTCTTTATACCTAGAACAAACAAGAATGAATTAAAAGGCCAAGGACTGCGACCCATTTTCCTGGGACTATGTGGCCTCAAAGGAAGAAAAGGTCCTAAGGCCCTTCCTCTTATCATGTGGTCTCTCACCGGACAGCATGAGCAAAGGGGTCAAAGGAGCCAAATGAAACTAAATGAGCAAATGAAGCAGAGAGAAAAGTGGCTGAAGCTGAGGGTGCTTTTTGAATGGCTCCACAGCTAATCCAAGACCTTCCTTCTCACCACATGACTAGTTGACCAGAACCATTCTAAGAATGCTTGACTGTCTCTCCATGGTACTTCCCTTATATATTATTATGATCCTCCTAGAAGCAAGCTCTCCCAGTGGAGAGTTCATCTCAGCAGAGCTAGCTAGCTGCTGGGGTCTGAGCACAACTACCAGACCCCCCTCTACACTGATATAGTGGAATACAACATGGAGTGTACACATGTGTGATACAGTAGAAAGATCTCTAGATTTGTAATATGTTGCAGTCCTCTAGTAAATTGTTGGCTCCTTGAGGGGAATTATTTCATTTATTTCTTTGTATTCTTAGCCATGGGGCAGCTTTGTAGTATAGTGGATAGAGTATCATATCTGGAGTCAGGAAGACTTATCTTCCTGAATTCAAATCTGGCCTCAGACACTTACTAGTAGTATGATCCTGAGCAAGTCATTTAACCCTCTTTGCCTCAGTTTCCTCATCTGTAAAATGAGCTGGAGAAGGAAATGTGTGCCAAGAAAACCTCAAATGGAGTCATGAAGAGTTGGACACACCACCCAGCATAGTGCCTTGTGTATAATAAATGCTTAGTAAATGCTTCTTGAATTGAATTGAGTTGATGATTACAGCTATGTAGATAGATCCAGAATCAGCCTGTCAAAGCTGGAAGAAACTTTGGACATTTTCTAGTCCAACACCCTCTTTTTACAGACTAGGAAACAGCAGCCTAAGGAGGGCCAGGGCCTTGCCCAAAGTCGCACAGGTGACCAGTGTTTTAGAACTAGGATAGGATTTGAACCCATGATGTTTCAAGTCTAATGTGCTTTTTTTTAAATAATAGGTTATATACCATCTCCTACAATTAAAATATAAGTCATCCTGAGAGGGAAAACAACACAAGCTGGAAATAGTCAGTTATATTCATTAGTGTGTATACATACAAAAAGCAGGTTTTTAAAGAGGGAGAGAGCAGAGAGCATGAGGCTCCTGACAGCAGTCCACCCACCTATTGTCACCTGTTGGCTGTCAGAACCAGAATTCAGACCCAAGTTTCCTGACTCAAAGTTCAGAGCTCTTTCTACTACATCGGGCCTCCTTGTGAATGACAAGAGTTTCAAAGGATGGACAAGAGAGAGGTGCTTTACAATTTAGTACTGTAGGGACATGGAGCCTGAGTTTATCACTTTGCTGAGAGGAAGAAATAAAGGCTAGGTGCTGATGAAAGTTTACTTTTCACACAGAAATTGTCTTTGCAATGGGCTACTCATCCCCAATCCCAGAAAGCTTTCTTTTTTTTTTTTTTTTAACCAGGCAGCATTGACATCTCCTGGAGTCCCTATACCTCCAGGGATTCTATTACCAAATAATTTATTCTATTTGGAGCTCTGTGTGCTCATTGTGTGGCTCAGCCTTTTTTCCCCCTTTCCTGGCCCCAGGGGCCTTTGGGAACTATCACTTAGTATGCAATCCAGACTTTTGAACAAGATGCTAAATTCCCAGAGATCAAAGCAAGTTTGTAAGGAAATCAGCAGCTCTCATAAAGTCAGAAAGTTCCCAGGTTCACTAAGTCATGCAGATGGAAAGGACAGGAAGGCTTTTATGAGAGCCAATCTTTCCAAGAAGGCAGTGAAGGACTCGAGGGAATGTGATTTGAGGGGCTTTGCAAAAAAATTTTCCCCATGGACTGGTTATATAATGGTGCCTGAAATTTCACCATTATGTATCAACAAGCAATTATTAGGTGCTTAACAATGTGTCAGCCATTTCACTAAGTGCTGGGGAAACAAAGAAAAAACAACAATCTTTTCTCTAAGGAGCTTTTCTTCTATTGAGGGAAACCAAATATATATATATATATAAAATGATTGTACATATATAACCTATATCAGAATGCATGCCATCTTGGGGGGGGAAATTTGGAACTCAAAATCTTATAAAAGTGAATGTTGAAAATTAAAAATAAATGAATTTCTAAAAATATGTATGAGACTATATATATATATCAGAATATACAAATATATATATATTATATATATATATATATATATATATATATATATATATATATATATCAGAATATACAAGACAAATACAGAGTAGATGAAAAGTAACCTTAGAGCTGGGGCTCTTATCCTTGGGTCTATGGACCCTGACAGATTTCAGGGGGCACATGAATTTGGATGGGAAAAAAATTTATATCTATTTTAATAGCATTGGTTTCCTTGGTAATCCTATGTATTTTATTAAATGTATTTAAAAACATTATTCTGAGGAGTCCATGGGCTTTACCACACTGCCAGAGGGATCCATGTCACAAAACAAGTTATGAATCACTGTCTTAGATGGAATGGTACTAGAAGCCTGGCCTCCCAAGGAAAGGCCTCCCAAAAGAGATGGCTACTGAGCTGAGTTTTTAGGGAAACTAGTGATTCTAAGCGCAGAAGGTTCGGAGGGAGAAACTTCCAGACTTGGAGTCAGCATAAAGGCATGAATATGGGAAATGGAGTGTCCTGTTCAAGGAGCAATAAGTAGGTTAGTATGACTGGAGCACAGCATTTGTGGAGAGCAAGACTGAAAATGGGAAAGATACAAAGGGGCCAGGTTGTAAAGAACTTTAAATCCCAGACAGGCATCAGAGATTCATTACCTCGGATCTTAAAGAGTTTTAGTCTTCCAAGCTCCCCTTATTTCAATGATTCAGAAGATATGTGATTTCACTGATGTGGTCAGCCTATGTCTTTTTTTTTTCTATGTCTTAATAAATGGTCTTTACAGGTTGCTGTGCCCAAAATCATTCACCCCCTAGTGTCCTTTTTTGTAATGTGTCTCTCTGAACTTATCCAAGCTAGCCTTGGGGTGACCGATACACAGTCTAACTGCCATAGCCTTACTCAAAGTCAGGGTCACCCCTCCCCCACTCCACCCAAATAAAGGAGGACTTTAGGGAAGACCTAGTAAAATGCAAATGTACTGTAGTACATGCAAAAGCACCCGTAGAGGGGAGGGCTTCTGGAGTTGTTTTTAGCAGGGAAAATGAGGATTTTAGATCTGGAAGAGTATTATCATTTTACCAATGTAGAAACAGGCTCAGAGAGAGGAAATGACTTGTCCAAGACCATTATCACATATACATTAAGTAGCAGAGCCAGAATTTGAATCCTAGTCCTCTGACTCTGAATTCTCTTCATTTTTTAGTTCTAGGGAGTCAGTCTGGAGTGTTAGAAGAAGGGATAAGAAGACACCAAAAATAAACTATTTTGGCCAGGCCTATCCCTGGCCACCATTCATTCTTTCCAGGACTCTGTGGGATGTATTAAGAAGGCATATGTGGAAAACAATATTATTCAGGAGGATGTCTGATTAGTGTTGCAGGGGTAAAATAAATCAGTTCCAAGCCCTTCCTCCCACATGCAGCAGAGATCAGATTTTATTTTGGTTCCGGTGCAGTTAATGAGAATTACCCCAAGCTGAGATCTCTGAGCCAAGCCAGAGAGAATACCAGGGTCAGATGGTGGATAGCCCTGAATTATTTGAACACTGGCGTCCTCTAGTGGTACATGCTGTAGTAAGGTTAAGAAGACTATAAGCACACATAAGCCTTAAATTATTGAAACTAGAATGTCAGAGCTGGACATTCAGTCATTCATCACCTACTATGTGTAAGCCCCTATGCTAGATACTTGGCATACAAAGATCAAAAACATGAAAAACATGCCCTGTCCTCAAGGCGCTTATATTCTATAGGGGGATACAACATGCTAAAAGATAAGTACAAAGAAGATAATTTGAGAAGGGTGAGAACACTAATAACTGAGGGGCTTGGAGACTCCCTCTAACTACTGGAGGATGGCACTCGTCAAATAATTCAGAGAACTGCTGATGTAGGAGGTGGCGTCTAAGCCTCAGCTCACTGTGAAGGAAACTAAGTGGATCTTGGAGGGAGTGTATAGGAAGAGAGAAGGATATTGCTTTTAGCAGGGAAGATGAGGATTTTAGATCTGGAAGAGCGATGCCATTTTACAGATGAAGAAGTGGCTTAGAGAGAGGAAATGAGTTGTCCAAGGCCATTATCAAATATGCAAAGGCACAGGCTGTGGGAAATAGATTAGTGAGTTTAGGCAACAGCAACTAGGTCAGTATGACTAGAATATAAAGCATACAGGAACTGAATTTCTTGAATTCAGTATAAGATAGGATGTTAGACCTGGAAGGGGCCTTTAGAGATCATCTAGTCCAACCCTTTCATTTTATGAATGGGGAAACAGAGGCTGAGAGAGAAGTGACTTGCTCATAGTCAAGTACCTAATAAACAGAAGAGCCACAAACTGAACCTAGGTCTTCTGACTTCTGCTCCAATGATATTTATCTTGTGCTCCTTCTTTCACAGGAGGAATGAAAGTTGGCCCCAGAGAAAAGATGAGATAATACAGTTCCCTCCCTGCATTGAAGAGGTTGGGGATTACATAGGTAGCATACTGCAGATACTAGCTATTGCCAGGACTAACTTTGATTAGTTTTGTTGGATTTGTTTTTCCTCCGCTTTTTCTTTTCTACTACAAAGGATGACTTCATGGACAGAGGATGAGGAGGGATGAATTCAGAAATGAAGTTAACATAAAAATATCAATAAAAATGCAAATAAATAAAATAATATTTTTAAAAGAGAAAGTAGAATCCTTTTAAAGAACTACAGAGTTATACTATTCTTTTTTCAGAGCACTACCTCCACAGTTTGCTAAAACACTAAACGAAGACTTCAAGGGAAGGGGGCAAACAACAGCTACAAACTTGTTCCTCCTACCAATTTCCTAGTTTCTATTGATAGTACCTATATTCTTCCAAACACCTAGGCTTGAAACCTGAGAGTTGTCTTTGCCTCTTCCCTATTCTTAGCACTCCCACGGAAAAAAAACGGTTGTCAAGGCCTCATTTCTTCTCCTAACATCTCTCATACCTGGCCCCTTCAGGCCCTTATAACCTTTAAACTGTAAGAGCCTCCTAATTGGGCTTCCTGCCTCAAGCTTCTCGCCCCTCCAGTGCCTCCTCCAAACATCGGCCAAAGTGATCTTAAAGCTAGGGTCTGATGGTTTTTGATGGATCAGTTTTCCTTATGGTTGTCACCCTACTCAGAAATTTTTATGGTTCACCTTTGCTTATATCATATAGACTTAGTTTAGTATTCAAGATCCTGCAGAATCAGGCACCAGCCTTCCCATTCAGCCTTTATTCACATTGCTCTGTTCCAGCCAGACTATGCTATTTACTGTTCCTTTAACTTGTCCTGACTTTTTTTTCCCCACATCTATGCATTTGTGTAGTTGATCTCCCATGCTTTAATGTAATTCCTCCATATCTTATTCAAATGTCTCCACCAATGGAATGTAAGCTCCTTGAAGCAAGGGCTGTTTGGTTTTTGTCTTGGTGTCCCCAGAACCCAGCCAATAGAAGGTTCTTATTAAATACTCATTGGTTGATTGATTAATTTTTTTCCTTCAAAGCTTAACTCAAGCTGTACTTTTGTGAAGACTTCCCTGATTTCCAAAGCTGAAAGTGATTTCTTTCTCCATAAATTTCTCATAGCCTTTGTCTGAGCGTTCTATTTGCATTTACCACAATCTACTACAATCATAGACATAGAACTGGTTGTAAGCTGAGAGGTCAACAAGTCTAATCTCCTCATTACACAGGAGAAAAAACTGTGGCTTAAAAGGAACGCTTCATAGAGGAAGTATAGCCTGAAGTGCAGGGGTGGAAGGAGTTTCCAGGGTGAAGAGGTTTCTGGGAAATTTTAGAGAAAGTCTGGGAGAGTCAGGGGTAAGCATTTTTTTTATGATAAATAATACTAAAAAAATTTTTTTCAATTAATAAACATTTATCTTCTCTCCTTACCTCCCTCTAGAATGGAGTGCCACTCTAGAAACCTAGCCCCTGAGGGTTACCTCTAGAACTTGAGACAGTAGGTATCACAGCCCCCTAGGGACCCAACCTGAGAGTTGGAGTATGAGTTGGAGGTTGAAGTCTCCCCTCGAGGGGATGCTGTACTTAGGCTTGTACTGTATTAATATAGTACTTAGGCTATACTTGGGGCTTTTGATAGAGGAAAAGCTTCCACTGAGAAGTCACAGAGAAAGAGAGGAAGGAGGAGGAAGTGTGGCACATGCAGTTCTGGCTCAGCAAGGAATTTGGGCCAGATGCACTGCCCTGCTACAATCAAAAGTAGGGACAGCATATGGGTCTGAGACTTCATGGTAGAGCATGGATGGAGGAGGAGAGAGTGAAAGCTGAAAATGAATTTGTGGGAGGCTGGTCAGAGGCAGCTGAAGCATAGACTGGGCCAAACCAGTTGGTTGGTGAAAGGAGCAAGATCCAATCCAGAGTTCCATTTTGCCCGAAAGGTCCCATTTCTCCCCATCTCTCCCTCTCTTACCCCTGACTTGTGAGGAGAGATAAAGAGGAAAAGAAAAATACAATCCCAGCAACAGTCTATACAATGGTGATGAATTAAAGATGTAGAAAGACTTGTATTTTCAGATGCAACTAATAGGGTCAGTTTCTTTCTTTCTTTCTTTCTTTTTTGCTTGACTAAAGTCAAGGCTTTCTTACAAGGAAGGTTTTCTATTTGGTGGTAGGGGGAGTTAGTAAAGCAAAAAAAAAGAATAAAAGAAAGAAAAAACCCAGCAAAACTGAAAAAACTACAAAGAAAGGAGACGGATGCTCAGAAGGGAACACAGACAAGAAGGTAGGTTTGTTACTGTAGTGTTAAATGTAATGTACAATTAAAAAAAAAACCTCATATACCAGAAGTTCAAAGTTTCACATATAATCCTCTTTTCTGTTCCGTATGAAATATTCAAGTTTGCTGATGTTTGTAAGTTCACAATGAAAAAAAAAAGTAAGCTAGAGCTAGAGGCTCTTGAATGGCAGGCAAAGGCATTTGACAGATAACAGATAAGATAACAGGGAGCTACTGAAGATTTAGGAGTATTGGTGTAATATAACCCAAACCATGTGTAAGAAAACTTATTGTGGCAGTAATATGAAAGACACATTGGAGTGGAAATGGGAAGACTTCAAAGAGGGGAATATTCTGAAAGAAAATCACAAATAATAATAATAGCATTTATATATCACTTTAAGCTATACAAAGCACTTTACAGATATTATCTCATTTTATCCTCACAACAATTCTGAGAGGTAGGTGCTATTATTATCCCCATTTTGCAGATGAAGAAACTAAGGCAGACGGAGGTTAAGTGACTGATCCAGGATCAAAGGTACGTGATACTTTTTGCTGCAAAAAAAAATACTGAAAGGATGTTAGCAACTAGAGATACCTAGACCTTCTTTGTCATCTCTGTAAAATCTTAATGAGAATAGTCTATGTACACACTGAAGTTGTCTTTAATGAAAAGATGAGAGTAGGCAGAGTCTTTCTTGAATCCTTTTTCACAGAAGGCAACTTCTTCCATCACACAAATAATTGAGAGCTGCTGAGAATATAAAATCTCTTGTTTTATTTTCTTTAAAAAAATTTTGGGGCACCTAGGTGGCACACTGGATAGAGCACCAGCCCTGGAGTCAGGAGAACCTGAGTTTAAATGTGACCTCAGACACATAACACTCACTAGCTGTGTGACTCTGGGCAAGTCACTTAACCCCAATTGCCTCACCTCCCCTGCCAAAAAAATTTCAAAACCATTTGACTCAGTAGAACAAAATTTCTCCTTAAAGTGCCTTCTTTTAAGATATTAAAAGTCATGCAAGATTCTGTAACAGAAATATCCAGATAGATAACTATTCAATAATCTACTGAGTATAAACATTAAGTGAGGAATAAAAATGAAAAACATATACTCATAGGATCATAGGCTGATGATTTACAGTTGAAAGGAACCCGCTAAGTAATATATTCCAATTCCTTTATTTTAAAGAAATGAGGGCCAAATAAGTTAGGGTTTTCAAGCAGAAGAGTGAATTCCTGTTCATGGTGAGAATCTCTCAATGGTCCTATTAACAGGTGGTATTGTATTGATTACATTGACCCTTCTTAATTAAATTCATAGTCACTAAGTAGTAGGATTAACTGTTCACACAGAGAAAACAGAGTAGACAAAAAGCACATATTGTCATTGTTATAATTAACATTCAAATGGTGGGGAGCCCATTAAAGTATTTTATCAGCATATACAACTTGTTCCAAAAGTCTTAGTATAGTTTTAAGCTTTAATAGCTTGAAATAGCTTCAAGCTATTTTAAGGACCATAAGCATTAATAGCTTAAAACTGCACTAAGACTTTTGAGACATCCTGTATACCTTGTACAGGCACTACAGTTGGACAATGAATTGGGTCCAGAATAGAATGAACAGAGAAAATTAAATTGGATTTGATTCAGGGAACTGTGTAGTGCTTTCAGTGATCCCAAGCATCTGGCTACCACAAAAGCTCATCCCTTTAACATCATCACAGTGCTAACTCCTAACAATGCTGTAGACTAGAAAGGTGAATCATGGAACATCACACTTTAAAAATATATATATATATATATATATATATATATATTTTTTTTTTTTTTAACATTTTTAAACTTTGGAGTCCAAATTCTTTCCCTGCCTTTAGCCCTTCTTCTCACCATTGAGAAGGCAAGCAAACTATTCTGCTCCTCATTTCTTATAGTACAATAGTATTTCATCAAAATAAAAAACCACAACTTGTTCAGCTATTCCCCAATTGATGAGCATCCCCTTGATTTCCAATTCTTTGTCACTACAAAAAGAGATGCTATTAACATTTTTGTATATATTGATTCTTTCCCTTTTTCTTTGATCTCTCTGGGATACAGACCTAGTAGTGATATGGCTGGTCAAAGAGAATGCACAGTTTTATATTCCTTTGGGCATAGTTCCAAATCGTTCTCTAAATGGTGGGATCTGTTCACAATTCCAGCAACAATGCATTAGTGTGTCTATTTTTCCATACCCGCTCCAACATTTATCATTTCCTTTTCTGTCACGTTAACCAAGCTGATAGGTACGGAACACCTCAGAGTTGGAACACCACAATTTCTAAAGAGTCCCTATTGCTGATGATATGAAAGAAGCATCAAGACCATATATAACAAGGAAAACAGGTGGATGAGTCACTCAGGTAGAGTGAAAGAGAACTTGCTGGTCACAGCTCCTGAAAGTACCTGAGGAGAGTCACAACCAAAGTCCTAGGGGAAGATTCACTCTTGGAGGGTTCCATCAGGGCTGTCCCTTCCCCATCTATATTTTTATAGGGGTATTTGGGTGTTTGAGGACTAGCGCTTCTGGTGGGAGGGCTTGCTAAGCCCTTTTCAGACCTGTTCATCCACCATTATCATCCACCTTTCACTCAATTCTCATCTGTGGCTCCAAGAAGGTTTATAGCATGTGCAGCAGCCATACCTTGGCAAATTGTCTAGGGCCTGGACTCTAGGCAGATGGGCTCAACCAGGTTGAGGGCAACTGATAGGCCTCAAACCTGTTGGTGAGTTAGGGGGGTGTCTACCATGAGTGAGAGGGGTATCTATCCCAAGCATGTGAACACTTCCCCCAGTGGAATGGGTGGATGAGAACAGTTTGTTCCAACCACCATGAAGGCGGCTGAAGCAAGCTCAGTGGAGCACTTAGAGCTGGGTCAGATACCAAGACCCCAAGGTCATTCACTGCATCCTAAGCCATCAATAGTGGTTCTGACTATTGTCCTGCTGCTGGACTTCTACAACTCTGGAGGAGAGAGTAAGGCTGAGGGCCCTGAGCAACTCTGTCTCACTTAAATCCAATTCACAGGCAAGTCAAGACACCACCCTGTGATGTCAGTCCTCTTAAAAAAGGAAGGACAAACAATAATATTTTACAACAGCAGTTATAGTACATTGGGAAAAATATTGGAGTAGATGTCAGAAAAATCTGTTTTTTAATCCAGTTTCTTCTGCTAACCGGAGCTGTGACCTTTAACAAATCATTTCCAACTGCCCCTGCCCCCAACCTTGTCTCTTTTGTCACAAGGGGACTGATCAATAGCCCATCAGTAAGCACCATGCTAAGTGTAGAGGATACAAAACAAAAATACAACAGTCCCTATCCTCAAGGGCTTTTATTCTGTCAGGGGAGACAGCTAAATAGATGTCTACATGAAACATATGCAAAATAATCCTTGCCCTGTCTACCTCACATGGTGCGAATGAGAATCAAATGAGATGATGAATGTACAAACACTATATAAACTCATTATCCTTTTATGTTTCTTTCGTTGCACTGATATATTAATAACACCTGCCACTAGTTAACTGGTAAGTTTACCCGGAATATCACATCCTTTCCAGGGCCATAATGTCATCTTCTGACCCTTCTTATATATCACTGTTTCCTAAAGTGACTTAATCTAGCAGAGGATGTGCTTGTCCTAGAGGGTCAGGAGGATGAGGGAGAATCATCAAAGCTCGCATAATGTCACATGATGATGTATCATTCATGGACTGGACATCACAGTGCGTACATGAGTGTGTATATATGTATGTTGGGGTGTGATGGCAAATGTTTAACCACCCCAAAATGTATGTACAACACACTTTTAAATTTAATCTGCATTATTAACATCTTCCCCATCACTTTCTTAAGTCTAAACAATCAACAGAACAATAAATCAAGCCCTGATTCATAGGGTTTATGGCTCTCTGAAGTATAAATGCTCATACTGAAAAGTTAACAATTGGCTCTCAGGAGAAGGTATGATCTGGCTTTAGCATACCACTGTGTGTTTAGGGCAGAAGTGGAAGAAAAGGGGAAAAGAAATTTTTTTCTTTTTTTCCTCAGTCAGATGATAGAGTACAGGAGAGAGAGAGAGCAGTGACTTGAGAATCAGCAGACCTGTACACCAATCTGGTTCCATTACTCACTCAATTTGTGGCAAAGTCCCTTTCGTTCTCTGGGCCTCAGTTTCCTCAGTTGTGCAAAAGGGTTTAATAATATCTGTTTCACCCCCCTCACAGGACTGTGGGGGAAATGAAAAAAGTCAATTGGGAGAGGCACTGTGGTAGCCTACTGTTCCCAGATTTGGTACACAATTCAGGCTCTCTAGGGTCTGGCCAAGTTGGCCTATTTACTGTCCTTCACATATGACATTCCATGTCTTTTTTCTGTATCTTTGAAGGGCACAGTTCCAGGTACAGAGGCACTTAATACATACTTGATGATTATTGATCCATATAGCAGAAAGTTGTGGGGAGGCAGCTAGGTGGCACAATGGATGGGGCTCTGGAGTCAGGAGGACCTAAGTTTAAATACTGGCCTCAGACTAGCTGTGTGACTCGGGGCAAGTCACTGAACCCTGTTTGCCTCACTTTCCTCATCTGTAAAATGAGCTGGAAAAGGAAATGGCAAACCACTCCAAGTATCTTTGTCAAGAAAACCTCAAATGGGGTCACGAAGAACACAGGACTGATTGATTAAACAGCAGCAGCAGCAAGAGCCCTGAATTTGGAGTCAGAGGGCTTGGACTTGAATCCTGGCTCTATCCTCCTATGTATGTCAAAAACTTGAGTTCATATCCTTCCTTAGACAATAGTTGTGTGACCCTGGACAAGTCAATTAATCTTTGAGCTTAGTTTCCCCATCTGTAATATATGGAAATTGGATTAGATGGCCTCTAAGATCCCTTTCAGTTCTAAATGTGTGATCCTATGATTTTTGTGACCATGGGCAAATCACATAGCCACCCTGGTTGGGTTTCTTTTTGACCAATTATGTGTCAGTAGAAGTGACAATCTAAATAAAAGCGGCAAATGTCCCCATTCAGGTACCTCTGCCATCCCCCTCCCTCCCTTTTGAACTTCCTTTGCATGTGGTTAGGAGGTAAGCTCCTTGAAAGCAGGGGCTGCCTTGCTTTTGCCTCCTATTTGTATTTCCAGCCCTTAGGTGAGTGCCTGCCACACAGTAAGCTTTTAATAAAGGTTTGTTGACTTAACTTGACCATATGGACTTCGAAGATTCCTTCCAGGTCTAAATCTGTGAACCTATGACCTCCATGACCTTGGACACGTCAGTTAGATCGGGTTGGACCAGTGGGCCTCTAAGGTCGCACCCAGGCTGCGAAAGAGCCGGACTAAACGATGTTTAAGAGTTCTCCGTGACCCTCTTCCCTCCTTCCCTCACAGCGGGAGGCGGGGCTGGGGGCGAGGCGGAGGGAGCGGGGCGAGGGGGCGGAGGCTGCGTCTTCGTCACGTGATGGGATCCAACATGGCGGCGCCGTGGGGCCGCGGTGTCGCTTCCTGACGGGGGGCGGCGGCGGCGGCGGTGGCAGCCTGTGCCCGCCCCGGAGCCCCGGGATCCCCTTCCTGCTCAGCTCCTCAGCCGGTGGAGCACCTTCCCGACCCCGGCCATGCAGGAGAGCCAGACCAAGAGCATGTTCGTGTCCCGGGCTCTGGAGAAGATCCTGGCCGACAAGGAGGTGAAGCGGCCCCAGCACTCCCAGCTGCGCAGAGCCTGCCAGGTGGCGCTCGGTGAGCCGCTGCCCGCCCGCTCGCCCCGCCGTTCTTCGGGGCAGAGCCCTCCACCTCTTCACCCTCTTCCTCCTTCTGGGACCCGCGCCCTCATTTCAGTCCCCCCTGCCCGCCCCTTGCTTCCGGGGCCCCCTCCCGGGGCTCCGCTGCCCCCGCGCCGCAGCACCGCCCTCCCCCGAGCGCACACCGTCCCTTTCTCCCCTCCCCCACCCGTTCCTTTCCAGGACCTCAACCTGCTCCCCTCCCCCAGCGTCTTCACTTCAGGACCCTCCGGGTCTGTCCTTTCCTTCTCGGTCCGGTCCCCTCTCCTTCACCCCGTCCCTCACGCCCCAGCCGTCCAGGCCGATATCCTTCAATATCCCACACGCTCCTTTATGTCAGTCCCCTTACTATATCATTCTCTCTATATAAAGTCTCAGACACTTCGCCATTCTTCCCTCACTAAACTGAACGGTTCACCTCGACTCTCTTCACTTTTTTCCGTTTCGTCCCAATGTCAGTAATTTTGCCCCGCCCCTCTCCCTTCCCATTCCTTCTCCCTTATCCTCCTCTTTGCTAGGTGCCCTTTGGCCTTTTATTATTAATGGAATCATGGAATTTAAGACTCAGACTTTAGAGGGCATCTGGTCCAGATACCCTCATTTTAAAGGTGAGCAGCTGAGGCCTGGGTACTGGAAGTGATTTAGGATCATAGAATTAGAGCAGGAAATGACCTTAGAGATCACCCAGTGCACCTCCCCTCTTTTTTTTATTTATTTAAATGAGAAAAGAGATTTTAGAGTGAAGTGACTTTGAATCTTCCTTTTTTATTTCCTGGTTTCTCCTTCCATCAAGCTCCCTGGAACCTCCCTGCCAGATGTTTCTCTTAGCTGAGCAGGATAGACAAGATGCAGAAGTTGTTATGCTATGTTCTTGGAGTGGAACTAGGGCTCACCCAGGAAGTGCCTGGATGTGGAATGTTTTCCTTCTGGATATTCTCTGCATCCTTTCATCAATGCAGGCATGTAGGAAATCAGAGCAGAGGTTGTAAGGTGAAGGGTATTTATTCCAGGTGTACCGAATGGAGAATAGGAGACGAATCACCAACTACTTCAACTAATTGCTAGTTAATTCTTTTGGAAGATGATAGATCAATGTTCTTGCCTCCCACTCATAATTTAATATGCCAGCCACTCATAGCTTCATTTCTTTAAAAAGATTTTAGAACCCCTAGGAAATGTCCATTTTTCTGTTAATTGACCAAGCAAGTTAGAAAACATTTTGATTTTGCCACAATTTGAAGCTGTGTCATCACCACATTTTCTTCTTCTAGGGTATAGAGACTGATGTTGCTTGAGTAGGGGAAAATTATAGTCTTCAGCTAGTTACCTGCTTGCGTAAAAAGTGCAGGTTTAGTGAAGGAAACTTTGTTGAGGTTCATTTGTAATTTTCAAAGATTTTTAAAGCTGTGTAGTTCTGATAACCAAGCAAATAATGGATCATTATATGCTTACTTGTGTAGACCCCATAAAACTAAGTAATGTTAAATAACCAAGGTGCTTCAGTTTAGAATAGTAAATGGTTCTTTGAAATTTCATGCAGTTCCATTATATTGATAATGCTTTGAGAGGAGTTTCAGAAAATGGTTTTTTAGTAGAGGATATTTAGTACAAATGTTTGTATAGAATTGTCATTAAGCATTATTTATATAATTCTTATGGTATTAATTTGGATTCCAACTTTGCACTTTCTGTTATTTTTCTGATAATGTTATCTAGATTTTGAGATTTTGTGGCATATATTGGTTGATTACATGGTATTGTATTTCATAATGGTCTGGGAGTGAGTTGTAAGATGTGATCTAGACATGTAATAGGTTCACCATAGCTTAACTTTTTGCTAAAACATTTTTCCTGTGGAACTGTGGTTTTTGTGGATGTAAATAGGAATTCCGCGATGCTACCAATATTTTCTTTCATTATTTTCTTTACAATTACAGATGGTTTCAAAGAAGTTTATCGGTTTAAAGCAGAAATAAGCAGTGTAGCATAGGTTCATCGGTTTAGAGCTGGAAGGGGCTTTAAAGGTCATCTAACTCTACCTACTCATTTTACAGATGAGGAAACTGAGGCCCACTGAAGTTGTAACTTGCCCAAGGTCACACAGATATTAAGTTGAACTAGCATTGGAACCTAGATCCTCTTGATTTCAAATGTAGAAGTCCTTCCACTGTACCAAACTTATGCATATATGTTTATATTGTAGAGACATGAATATGTACGCACATGCAATTTCATATCTACATACAATGTATACATGTATGCATAAGCTTTGTGTATAGTGTATGTGTGTGTATGCACACAAATATGTGTGTGCATATAAATTTGGGGTTAAGAGAACTGGCTTAATATCCCCTATATTGCTCCAGAAATTCTGATTACTCCCCTTGTCCCTTATCCTGGAGCTATCTTATACTTTTGTCCTCCTGACACTAACAATTATGGGCACTATATAGATAAATTTGATTGATCTATCTGTATAAGCCATATGAGTATGGGAAACATTAACCTAATTGAATAATATGGTATCTGCTATCGTGGTACCTTAGTTCTAGGAGGTGCCCTAACAGTGAGTGAATCCCTGTATGTTGTTATAAATAACATTTTTTTATGGCTGCTTTTTTTTTAAGGCAGTTGGGGTTAAGTGACTTGCCCAGGGTCACACAGCTAGTAAGTGTCAGCTGCTTGGTCTGAGGCTAGATTTGAACTCAGGTCCTCCTGACTTCTGGGCCGGTGCTCTATCCACTGCGCCACCTAGCTGCCCCTAAATAACATTTTTTTAACAGAATCCTAGGAGCTTACTGAGGAGGAGAGATATCCATTTTTCAATTAGCAGTAGGGAAGAATGCTAACATATGTGAGTTAAATCTGCCTGGACTTCTCAAGATGCCTGGTGCTTTGTACTGAACAGGTATTTCTTTGTGGGATTCCATTCTGGCCAGTTTTTTCTGGTAATGAACTCTTGAGATGTTGCTATCAAAAACAAAAACCCCCCAACAAACTTTGAAACAGCTTGAATGTTGGTCTTCAGGTCCACAGTGCCAGCTTTAAGGTGGATGCAGGGAGTACTGCCTAAGTAGAGGAAGTGGAAAATAAAGGGCAAATGGTTGAGATGAAGTTGAGTGTGACAGGTGTTGGAGTATGGCAGATATCTCGGTTTGGAAATCTAGATTTTGTGGCTGTTTCCCCTAAGGTTATTCCAAGTCACCAGACTCACCTGGCTGCTATTCTCCCACCTCAATATAGTAGAGGAACATGGGTAAAATTAGATAACAAGGAGGGAAATATACAAGTTTTCTTTTAAAGCTACTGCCTGCTTCGGAGTGAATGTCTAGATCTGGAGAATGAGAGACTTTTAACATATATATTAGCTTGTAATATTACTGTTCAAAGTTGGAATTCTTGGTAATAGAGCACACTTACAGGAAACAACTTGTTAGTGTTACCTGGTTGAAATTATTTCAGCAAAGGAGTTATGCTGTAGAAACGAAGCATTTTTAATGTTGGTTGATATTTTGATTTGTCTTCCTGTCCTGTTTGGTTTATAGATGCCATAAAACAGGATGTAATTATATTACTTGAAGTCTTAGTTTATTGGGGTATTAACCTACTTAACCACAGGGAGATCTGGGTTTTATCTTACAAAAGAAGTGACAAACAGGATCACCCAGGTTTAGAGCAATCTTGGTTATTTGTCTTGCTTGAATACTAACTGCTCAGGTCAGGCTGGGACTGCCTACTTATGAGAGCCTTGCCTTGGTTTCTTTTAGCTGGAGAAATGGTTTTTATCACTCCTGAAACATTGCTTGTCCTTATTCTGTTAATTAGGCTTTGATAGATGCTTACAATCTTTCAACACTGATGAAGAACATAATTATAATATTGAGACCTTACTCCTGCAACTGTCTTATTCAAGAATCATTTTCACCATGATCCCTTGTAAAAAATTTTTTTTGAGATTAATATCTTTTGTATTTACATCATCTAAATTTCTTCTAGTATTCCTCTCCTTCCCCCCCCCTTCTAGGTAGATAGAGGACTGGGCCTGGAATCAGGAAGACTGGAATTTACATTGGGTCTCAGACACTTACTAGCTCTGTGACCCTGGGCAAGTCACTTAACCTCTGTTTGCTTCAGTTTCCTTACCTATAAAATGGGAATAATAATAGCAGTAACCTCCCAGGATTCTGAGAATCAAGTGAGATAATATCGAAGAGCACTTCACTGCCTAGCACAGAGTACACAATTAATAAATTTGTATTTTCTTCCTGTGTAACAAATTATGTTTTTTAAAGAAAAAGGAAAAAATTAACAAAACCGATCAACAACTCACATTTGAGAACATCACATTTGATAAACAAATCACATTTGAGAACAACACATCACATCAACAGGATCACATTTGAGAAAATGTGGTGCTTTGAAGAGAAAACATGCCTTCCGGAACATGGGAGGAGTTAGGAGGATGATCAGCAGAGGAGGTAGCGCCTGACTTGACCTTTTAAGGAATGACTTAGAGCTAGTGGTATAGGGGAATTCTCTATGAAGTATTGTAAGCAAAACCCAGAGATAAAGGATGGGACAAAATTAGAGAATTCCAAGTAGTTCAGTTTAGCTAGAATGTAGAGTATGTGAAGAGGAGTTGTAAGAGATAAGAGATGAGACTGAACAGGTTAATTGGAGCTAGGGTGTTGGCTTCCAGGATCAGGAGATTATTTTTACTTTATTCAGGGGCAGTGGGAGGCTCTGAAGGGTTTTTCATTAGAACAGTGAAGTGATTTAGGAATACTTTTTGGGTAGCCCTATGAAGAATGGATTAGAGAGGAGATTGAGAAGACAGGAAGACCAGTTAGGACGCTTTTACAGTTTCACTAATTTCACACTTTTGTTGACAGTATTGATATGCAAAGGAATTGGCTCCATCAAATATTTGTACTTCCCTGGAAATGTGGAGAATAACATGGAAAAATTCCCAGGTTTCTGGAGGCCCTCGGTAACACTAGTTTAGGAGCCCCAAAATGGCTTCCATGGGCAGGGTCAGATTGTATCTCTGGCTAGTAAGGCCCAGCATAATTCATTCATTCTAGTACCCCCAGAGACTTTTTTTGTCTGGATGCTATCCATTGCTCTATTCTCATCCTCTCTGTCATCTCTATGCTTATGTTTACCCTACTTCCCAGTCTTGCAGTTAGGGGTTCCTAAGCTGGAGTCTGTAAGTAGATTTCAGGGGATCTGTGAACTTGAATGGGAAAAAAATAAATCTTTAACTAGACTTCAACTCATATTTAGCATTTCCTTCAATTACAAGTTTTAAAAACTCAACAAAACTAAACATCATTCTTAGAAGAAGTCTGTAGGCTTTACCAAACTACTAAAGGGATTCATGACACAAAAAATTATTAAGCTCTTGCTTAGAATAGATTTCTCTTTTCCCCTATCTCTGTCTCTGGAAAGTTTTTCAAAGTCTCTCTCAGGTACCACATCCTCCACAAAGTCTTCCTTGATTGCACACTCCCTTGGTAGAAAGTTATCTTTACCTCCTTAAATTTCTCAGTACTTCTGGTTCTCCTTTGCCCCTGTGACTGATTTTTACAAACTTTGTATTCCAGTCACCTAGCACAAAATGTTGTTGTTCTTTAGTCATTTCAGTTGGGTCTGACTCTTCATGAACCACATTTGGGACTTTCTTGGCAAAGATACTAGAGTGGTTTGCCATTTCCTTCTCCAGCTCATTTTACAGATGAGGAAACTGAGGCAAACAGGGTTAAGTAAGTGACTTGCCCAGGGTCACACATCAAGCAAGTGTGAGAGACTGGATTTGAACTCAGGAAGACAAGTTCTCTTGACCCAGGCCCAGCACTACATAGGCATGTAATAAATGTTGTAAGATTGAAATTGAATTAAGAAGAGATGAGGATCTGAAATACGATTTTACGAAAGTGTTTTCATAATACTTATCCACAATACACATATTCAGTGAAACAGTATAAAACACAGAATAGAAAAAAAGGTTTATTTCATGTGAAATTGAATGACATTGTCATCATGTGTGGTAATGTGAAATACTGTAAAAAGTATTTGAAACAAACAATATATTTAAGGAAACCTCTTAAGAGACTTCTGCTATATGTACTCATAAGCACCAAACAAATATTTGTTGAATGACCTTATAGGGTCTTTTGATTATGAGTGATGTAGTTACTCAAATAGATAGTCAAACAGCCAACAAATAATTAATGTTTATTGTGCCTACCATGTGCCAGGCTCTAGGATAGAAATACATAGAATGAAACATTCCCTAATCCAAGGAGTTTGTTATATTTTAATGGTGAGAAAACAAGTATGTATGGCTCTATATGCATCATATATATATATATATATATATATATATCATATATATATATATATATATATATATATATATATATAAAGTGAATAAGTGTAAATAAAAAGTAACTTGGGAGGAAAGGTGTTAGCAGTTGGGACAAGAAAAGGCTTCATGCAGAAGATGTTGTTAAAGTTGTATCTTACAGGAGGGATGGGACTCTGAAGCAAGGGTAAGTAAGAGCAAAGCCAGGAGATGATAGAGTACCTGGTATGACAAAGAGGAAGGATATCTTGGCTAGATAACAGATGATGGGGAGGGAGAGTAACGTCTTGTGAAACTGGAAAGATATGTTGGGATCAGGTTATGTAGGACTTTAAAATATCTTTAACAGAGAAGTTTTATTTTATTTTAGAGGCTGTAAGAAGCCACCAGAGCTAATTGAGTAGGGGGAGTCACATTGTCAGATCTGCAGTTAAGGAAAACTGCTTTGGCAACAGTTGTAGGATATACTGGAATAGTGAGGCTTGAGGTAGGGTGACCAATTAAGAGGCTGTTGCAGTAGTCGAGATAAGAGGTGCTTTTGTAAGTAAAAAGAAGGGATCATAGAGATGTGGTAAAGCTAGAATTGGCAAGAAATAGCAACTGTGGGGTGACAGAGTCAGCAGTCCAGGATAATGTTGAAATATAGACCTGGGAGACTGGAATTATGGTGACTCCTTTGACAGAAATAGGGAAGTTCAGAAGAGGAAACAATTTTTAGGGAACGATAACTGAATTCGGTTTTTCATATATTGAGTTTGAGATGTTTTGGATTCAGGCACAGTGGATACTGGGCATGCTGGACTTGGGAAGACCTGAGTTCAAATCCTGTCCGACATCTACTAGCTGTGTGACCCTGGGTGAGGCTTGTAAGCCTCAATTTTCTTATCTGTAAAATGGAGATAATAATGGCAACCACCTCACAGGTGTGAGTATGTGGATGTGGATGTGTTACCAAGGGGAGCCTGAGGAGGAGTGGTCAGACAGGTAGGAGAAGCAGGAGAGAGCAGTGTCACTTGAAGGGCCTCTGGTAAAAAGATCGCCTGTAAAATAGTGGATGTTCTCTGTAAGCAGGTTGGATTGTAAATGCTGTTGGATAACTTCTTTGTTTCTTCAAATATTTTACCAGTCTTAACTTTAAAATTTGAGGAGAGGAAGAAATAATTAAAGTAAGGAGCTCCACATATATACATTTTAGTAGAATGTAATAAGCTCCTTCAGAGCAGGGATTATTCTTCTATTTGTCTGATATCCCCTCTAGATAATAGTGCTTAATAAATATTTGTTGAAGTAGAAAGACTCCATTTTAGTTGTGAAATGTTTCTAATTTAGGGCAATATTGTCCATCAAAATGAATATGTCTTCACTGTGTGGACTTGTAAAATAAAATTGTTTTGGGTCTTTCAGTCTAAGAAGCAAAAAATGAATTATTTTGAGATTTGCCACATTAGTTATTTTTGATGAACTTACCAAGGGATTGATAAGCAATTCTGAGCTTTAAAACTTTTCTTAAGGATGGGGGGGGCAGCAGTGTTTGTGAATGAAAACTTCTAATTGATAGACTAAGAACTGGAAGAAACTTTGAGGCAGTAGAGTCCAACACTTCATTTTACGTATGAGGAACCTGAAGCCCAGAAAGATGCAGTGACTTATCCCGGGTCATACATTGGGTTATGTTTATGTAATGTCAGGTAAATTGTATTTCTTTTCAACATTCTGTTTTTCATGTTGATGTGATTCATAAAGACTCACTGTTAGTGAAACAATTTGTGAAGTTTGATAAATACTGCTATTTCTAGGTACTACTAAAGTTATTGTGGCACATAATTATTAAGCAGATACCAGTGTTTTCATTGTTTTTTTTTCATTAACAGTAGCTACCCTTTTTAAAAAAAAATCTAAGAGGAGCAGCTAGGTGGTGCAGTGGATAGAGCACTGGCCCTGAAGACAGAAGGACCTGAGTGCAAATCTGGCCTCAGACCAAACACTTGACACGTACTAGCTGTGTGACCCTGGGCAAGTCACTTAACCCCAATTGCCTAAAAACAAACAAACAAAAAAACCCCAAAAAATCTAAGAATTAAAGACATGCATTGAAATAATCATATTGCTTTTTTAAAAACTTTATTTATTTTTCATTTTCAGTATTAACTGAATCTGATGCAATCTGATGTAGGCTATACATGTACAATCATATTAAATGTATTTCCACGTTAGTCATATTGTGAAAGAAGAATCAGAACAAAAGGGAAAAACCAAAAGAAAGAAAAAGAGAGAGAGAAAATAGTATGCTTCAGTCTGCATTCAGACTCCATAGTTCTTTCTCTGGATGTGGATAGCGGTTTCCATCATGAGTCTTTTGGAGTTGTCTTAGATCCTTGCATTGCTGAGAAGAGCTAAGTCTGAATCAAAGTTAGTTATTGCATAATGTTGCCATTACTGTGTGCAGTGTTCTCCTGGTTCTTTCACTTCACTCAGCCCCAGTTTATGCGATTCTTTTTTTTTCCTTTGTACAGTTTTTTCCTAGTTTTTCTGAAGTCCTCCTTCACATCATTTCTCATGGAACAATAGTATTCCATTACGTTCATATACCACAACTTGTTCAGCCGTTCCCCATTTGATGGCAATCAGATTACTTTTTGTTGAAAGTTTTAATAATAAAGCCTACATGTACACCATAGAGTCACAGAGTGTCAGAATTGCAAGGGGCTTTAGGAAATCACAGGTGAGGAAACTGACTGAGAAGGGACAGTGGTTGTCCCCTAGCAAATAGGCAGTTAAGGAAAGTCTGACTAAAAGCCAAAACTCCTGACTAGTAATTGGATTGCTGATCTGATTAGTGCATAACTATTTATAATTGTTTGTTGGATTATTATTAGAATTGATTTAAACATCCCTGCTAAAATGCTGAGAAACAAAATTACCAGTGTGTTGCAGGGGAGGCAGATGAAGGACTACCATTTTTTACCTCATGTATAGTTGTTTTTTTATGGCTTGTTGAGAATTTGAAACATACAGTAGATGTCTTCACTAGTGAAGCAAATGGTTGGATATATTTGGACCTAGTGTCCTGTGCGCCTAAACCACAGGAGAGTCAGTAAAAACAGTAGGAGCATTCTTTGAAAGAGTGGATTTTTAAAGATTTTTGATTAATTTGCAAGTACATAACCTTCTAAATAAATAGCTCATTATTGTATTTAGTTCTAACTGTTCACAACTGACACAATGATGATATAATATAGATCCATGTTCTGCCTGTGTGACCTTCTGAAAGCCATCTAATGTTTCTGGGTCTTATTTTTCTTATCTATAAAATGAGGGGGTTGAACTAGATCATATATAAAGTTCCTTGCATTTCTGTGTCCTTTGATCCTATTATCAATTGAAAAAACATTTATTGAGGCAGTCTACAATGTACAAGGCACTCAGGAAAAGTTGTGGGGATATAAAGATGAAAAATGACAGTTCTACACTTCAAGGAGCTTATGGTTTACTGCAGGATACAGAATACAAGGTAGAGTTTAATGGGGCAAATGAGGGATCCTGATAAAGTGTATTCATAGTTCCTTTGATCTGGGTCATAGGATTCAATGCTGGAAGGGACCTTAGAGATCATCTGGTTCAATCTTTTCATTCTACAGATGGCAGAACTAAGTTGGGAAGATTTTTGCGGGGTTCCTATGTAAATTAGTGGTAGAAGTAAAACTAGAACCCAGGTCTCCAGAGTCCTTGTCTAGTGTTCTTTCATTGAGAACAGCTCTACCCTTCTATTTTCAACTTTGAACTGCAGAGTTTTGGAAAATAGTTTTATTTTTGCTATTTCATTCCTGGATACAGAAGGTGTATGACTTGACTCTCCTACAGAATTATTACTTACCTCAGACATTGTCTTAGGGCTTTTCTTAGAATTGACAGGGAAAGCAGCTTCCTTGGCACTGGGAAACAGAAGGTTGAATTGTACCTGTGTAACATTACAAATCTGGTTGTAGTCTTTTCTACCCTTGGTTAAATTAGAAACACAGCCACAACTGCTATTTTGTGGAAGGACTTTTTAAAATTTTTTACCAACCAGCCTAACTAGAGCTTTTCAGTTGTATCCAGCCCAGCTCACTCTTTCTCATTTTGTTCATTTATTGCTTCCATTAGATCTGCCCTTTTGGTAGAAGGGAAACTAGTGTTTTTTAAGAGCTGGTTTCTAATATATGCTACCATAATGCACTTTTTCTTTTTTAAAAATGTTTTTATTGATGCCTTTTACATCTGTGATTTTTGAACTTATTTCCCACTCCTTGTCCCAGCAAAACAACAAATGGAGTAACATAACGTATTCCAGTGTTCTGTTCTCATAGATTACCTGTCTCCATGAAGAGCAGGGAAGTATAATTGGTTATCTGTTCCAGGAATCACCATTTGTTTTTCGGTTCAGAGTTCAGTCTTTTAATGTTCTTTCATTTGCTTTGTAATCTTTAGTGTCTTGTTTTGGCTCTGTATCTGTTCCACAAAATCTTCACGTTTCTCTGAATTCCTAATTTGTCATTTATTAAAGATAAGACCCCATTTTTTTTCACCCTTTTCTTCTTTCTCTCTCTTACCTTCTTTCTCTTTCAATTTTCCTACTCTATACTCTTTTGCTCTTTTTTCCTTTTTCTTTGAGGGGTAGTAGTAATAGTAACTTTATGTATGACAACCCTGGGGTCTGAAGAGTATGAAAATAATGGATAGGAGAGAGAAATTGGATTTTGTTGAATTTGGGAAATTGCAGTGTTATAATAATCCCTAATTGTTCCTTAGGGCAAAAGCCCATTTTTTTTCATAAGAGTATTTTAGTGATGCTACCTATGTATCATAGAAATCACAGTGTGAGAGGAAACAATTGCAGGTGATACAAAAGGAATAATAATAAAGTAACACTTATATGGTGCTTTAAGTTTTGCCAAGTACTTTACATGTATTACCTTGTTTGATCCTTTAAACACTTCTGTGAGATGGGTGCTATTTTTTCTCCATTTTACAGATAAGAAGCTAAGGGGAAAGAGGTTACGTGACTTGCTTGGAGTTACGTACCTATCGTCTGAGACAGGTTTTAAGTTCCAGTCCTCTTTACACCAAATCCAGTCTTCTACTCAGGAAATGGAAAGTTACATGGGAGGTTTGCATAGTTTGCAGTATATTACCAATGACAGAATTAATTGTAAAAGATATCTTCAAGGACGCATGAGACCAGGAAAGGAGTTGGATCATTTATATAGCAAGAATAAGAATTTACAAATGGTCCCTATTGGTGAAGAAATAACCTACTCAGTTGGCCATAAAAATGAGAAGTGGTACCTTATATAGAGATGGCTTTGTGCTACTGGATGGTAATCTGGGTGAAGGTGAACTTCATAAACTTGAACTCTGAAATGCCCCTTTCTAGTCATAATCCATATTTTCATATCTTCTGTATTGTTCCTATGCATAATCTTATATTCTGGGCTCCAGTATCTCCATTCCTCTCTTTTATTCCAATCTGTCATTTTTTTGGCCTCTCTTTCCTCACAGTCTTGACCTTAGAGTGAACTAGTCGACTCCACACTACCCTCTACCCTTTTTTTTTTTGGCTAGGCAGTGGGGTTATGTGACTTGCTCAGGGTCACACAGCTAGTTAAGCATCAACTGTCTGAGGCCAGATTTGAACTCAGGTCTTCCTGACTCCAAGGCCAGAGCTCTATTCACTGCACCACCTAGCTGCCCCTACCCTCTACCTTTTAACCACTTCCCTTCTTGTTTTACCACAGTTCATGATTTGCTGATCTTCAGTCCTGTGTTGCGCCTATCTTTTCTACTTTTCATATATCTTCTCTACTCCTACTCCTGTGCTGCTAAATGCTCCTGGGAAAAATCGTGCAACTGTGATGACTAGGTCAACTATAAATTCCTTATCTAATCTCAACTGAGCCTTCACTGTTGCTCAAGCAATCTTTTAATTTTTTCCTACTTATTATACTTCCCAAAATGGCTACTCCAAACCTCTCCCCTCAAGCACTCTAACTCTCTTTCTCATCTGATGACTTTGCCTCCTTTGTGGAGCCTATCTTGTCATGAGTTTTCATTCCTACTTTACTGAGGCCTTCTGTCATTAAGTTTTTTACTTCCCTCGTTCCACAAGCACTCCAATAGATCTCCACCTATCCTTTTCTCCATTGGTCCAGTCTTTGAGCAAGATGTGGCTCTGCTTCTTGCCAAGGCTAACATCATGTACCATTCATCCCATCTATCCTTGGAGATTGTCTCAGTAACCTTTCTCAGTCATCTCATATTCTTTTTCTACTGATTCCTTACTTGCTGCCAATATGTACATGCTTAGGTCTTTCTCCTGAACTTTAATCCCACTTTTCAGTCAGCTTGCTGGACTCCCCAGCTGGCTCCCCTGTAGATATTTCAAATTCACAGGATGTCCAAAACAGAATTCATTATCTTTTCCCTTCAACCCACTCCTAATCCTAACTTCTCTATTTCTGATTCTTCAGTCTCTCATTTGTAGTTTAGAAGTCATTCTTGCCTCTTCACTCTCACTCACCTCCCATATCTAATCATTACCAAGTTTTAAAAATTCTACTCTACCTTGTTAAATCTCTCACCATTTTTCTATTCACATAGCCACAACTCTAATTGAAGCACTTAGAATATCTTGACTGGTATATTGTATTAGCTTTCTAATGGGTCTCCTGGAATACAGTTTCTCATATCTCCAATCCTTCTTCCACACAACTACCAAATTGATATTACATAGTTCTAATGGTGGCACTCTGTGACTCCAAGATAAAACACAAAGGGGCAGCTAGGTGGCACAGTGGATAGAGCAGTGACCCTGAAGTCAGGAGGACCTGAGTTCAAATTGGACTCAGACCAAACCTTGAAACTTACTAGCTGTGTGACCCTGGGCAAGTCACTTAACCCCAATTGCCTTAAAAAAAAAAGATAAAATACAAACTTGGTTTGGCATGTAAAGCCCTTTACAGTGCAGTTCCAGCCTATTTCTCTGTATGCTGTGCAACACATTGTTCTACTTTACACATCCTCTGTTCCAGCCAAAGGGCATGCTTACTGTTCCCCATATACATTTCATCTCTTGCATCCTACCTCTTTGCTTTCACTTATAATGTTCTCACTCCTGACTTCTGCCTCTTAGAATTTTTAGCTCCCTTTGAGGTTTAGTTCATCTTCCTACAAGAAGTTTTTCCTGATTCTCCCAGTTGATAGTACTTTTGCTCCTTCATTTCCTGAAATTACTTTTTATTTGTTTTGTTTATATTTTTTGCATTTACTTGTGTGCATGTTGTTTTCCTTCAGTAGGTTATAAGCTCCTTGAGGGCAGAGACTTGTTCTTGTTTCCTTTTTGTATCCCCATAGCTTAGCTGGTTACCTAGCACTTAATAACTGCTTGTTGAATGGAATTTCATTGACTAAGCTCTGGGTTGAGTCCCACAGTTGTTAGTAATCTCTTTTATAATAACAAATTCATATTATTTCCTTATCTGCTGTATTTATCGTATCTCTACTCTGTTCTCTAAGGGTGGAGACGAACCTTTTTTGTCTCTCTCCCTGTTACCTGGTGCCACTATAGCTAGCTGAATCAGAATTCCTAGAGTCAAGGACTCTTATTTTTGCCTTTGATTCACCAACTTCTGGCACAGTGCTTTTCTTGAAGCTCTTTTCACATGGGTTTAATGAATGTTGGCTTGTATAGTATGGCCTGGCTATGCACTGGTATAGAGAGTGTCCACGCTGATGAAATCCTTGATACCTCCAAATGTCAGTATTTTTTAAAATTATACTTTCTAAGATCTTTGTGGTTGACTTTTGGCAACTTTGCATGTTGGTGTCCAATTTCTTCTTCCCACATTATGAAAGAAGCAAATAGATTTCAGTCTATTACTGGCTGTTCTCCTTTGATTTCCCCATTGTTCTCAGTTTTTCTAAGTATATCAGAATTAAAGAATGAGATTAGATAGGTAACAGAAATAGTAAGGAGATACAACCTCAGATTCTTCATCCCTCTCATTTTATAAATGAGGAAATTGAGAACCAAAGGGTTTTAGGGACTGGTCTAAGTTCATAAAGGGAGTAAGTAGTCATCTGGGATTTAAATCCAGGCCTTTTGACTTCAAATCCAGTTAATATTTTTACTCTTATTAGTGGCTGATTTTCTTTTTTAAATTAGAAAATTTTTTTGATATTGCTTGTTTTTACTTCACCTTTATTTCCAGATATATCTCTTCTTTCTCCCTCATCCAACAGGCCATTCTTTATGACAAAGAATTAAAAAGAAAAAAACCAATTGTGTAAAACTAACCAACACATCAACAGAATCTGATGGTTATATACAATATTAGGAAGGGAGGGAGGTGAATTCTCATATCTCTTAGGGACTAACGTTAGTAGTTGTAGTTCACCCAACTTTATGAAATTGAGATTGAAAAGCTTTTTCTGCACAATCATAATTAATGCATCTAAGAGAATCAGTGGCATGGGAAACGAATCTTTGTACCGCGTGTCTCTGATAGGAGTTTGATATCGCGGAATATATCTTGTTAGACAACTAACAGAAGTATGAGACCAAAAGCCATAAAAAGTGATCAAAGGATAGAAACAAACAATTCTCAAAAAAATGGAAACTATTAACAACCATATGAAAGAATGTTCCAAATGGTTAAATAATAAGAAAAATGCAAATCAGAACAGCTCAGATTTACGTAACATCCGCAAACTGTCAAAAGTGACAAAAGAAGGGAATAGTCAATGTTGGATGAGTTTTGGAGAGGCAGGCACAGCAATGCACTGCTGATGGAACTCTAAATAGGTTCAGTCATTCTGGAAAGCAGTTTGTAGTTATGCAGATAAAGTAATTGAAATGTCAGTACCCTTTGATTCCACCAGTAGGCATATGTTCCAAGGAGGTCATTTGTAAAAAGAAAAGCTCGCATCTACACCAGAATATTTATGACAACAGTTTTTATGATCTTAAAGAAGTGGAAACAAAGTAGATAACTATCGATTGAGGAATGGCTAAACAAATTGTGGCACATGAATGTAACGGAATATCATTTTACTGTTAGAAATGATATGTACTGAGTAGCGTGGAAAAACTTAATATGAACTGGAGCAAAGTGAAGCAAACAAAGCCAGGAAAATAATACATACAATGACTACAACAACAAAACCTGAATGTTGGAAAATTGTAAAGAATAAGCTTGACCCCACAGAAAAGAAATGAGAGAGAGAGAGAGAGAGAGAGAGAGAGAGAAGAGAGAGAGAGAGAGAGAGAGTGTGTGTGTGTGTGTGTAGTGGGTGTGTAATGGGAGGTGGGAAGCATGGTTAGGGTCATTGAATGTAATGTCAGGTTTTCTTATGTGTCAGTTTTACTGAAATTTTTTCTTTTCCTTTTTAAAAAATTATTATAAGGGATAGCTCCAGGAGGAAGAGGGAAACAGGAAGTCTGCACGGTGTAAACAGAAAATATATCAATAAAATGTTGTTAGAATAACAATTCTTTTTTCAACTCATTCAAATCTATATCTTATCTTTATAACAGCTATAGCTAAGAACCTCATTTTACGCAAACAGTATGCTATAAAGAGTAGTAAAATTTATATTGCTTTTTAAAAATAAACTCAAGAACTCTATATTCATCCAAAACGTAAAATGTTCAGGTTCAAATGCTTACTTCCACATATCTTCACAAACTGACACATAGTAAACACTTAATAAGTGCTGGTTGACTTTCTGACTGACCAGTCTATTAACTATTCTGGTTCAGAGTGAGACCAAATATATCATTTATCCATGTTAAATATATTCTTTATACATTCAGTATATAAAAGTATCTAGATCTTTGATATAAAGCAAAGATTGCTTCTGTTTCCTTGTCAAGTGATCAGTACATCTTTACTACTATTTCATTTGCATGTCTGGTATTTTTAAAATTGAGGAACAGATAAAAATATTATTTTGTAAGTTTGTTTTTCATAGCTCTATGTTTTTCAAAAATGCAGTTTGCTTGATTTTCTGGATCAGAATATGAATTTGTGGACTTTGCGTTGATTTATTTGGAGTACTCCGTTTTTAAAAAAATATCCACCAACTACATGTTTCAGGAGAAATTTTTGTTATAAAATAATTTGGCTTCATCATTCTTATTGAGAAAAATAGTAATTTCTTCTTAGCTTAAAACTTTTTGAAGTATTCTGGGAGTAGAAAGTGTTTTGTTATAGAAGATTTTAATGTTCTGCCTGTGTATGTCTTAAAATTGCACAAAGAGCCTTCCTCTTAATGATCTTTCTAAAATAAAGTTGTTCATTCCTGTAACTGCTTGAAAAACCATATGTATCTACTCGTATTTCTGATAATCTTTAAAGCATGCAATTCATCCAAATTTTAAGGGCCCACAGCTGTAACTATACGATTAATGGACCTGCATTTCATCATATTATTGATTGAGCTCTATCAGTGCAGAGTCCCATACAGTCCCTCCCATAGTATAGAAACTTCATTTAAAAATCTGTTGGTTACATTGAAAACATCTCTTGATATTAAATTGCCACCATTAGGTTTACAAATAAATTTTCACTCAGTTTTAACAATTTATTAACCGTATGTAATCAAATCTTTACATTTGTTTAATCGTTTTGTTGTTTAATCTCTTTGCAAAGCAGAATAGAAAGGTTTTCTCACTTTGGTTGATTGTAGGAGTCTTCAAACATTCAGGCAATTCTTGCCACTATATTATGTGCTAATGGAAACATTCGAAGCTGTTTTGCCTATGATTTGCCAGGCATAGTTTAGACTATCATTAGATGTAGGTAACATCAGCCTTTCTCTTATCAATTATCATCTCTAGACAGATGATTCACTTATCTGTGTATCAGTCCTGGTCTTTTCTGAGCTTTAGTTTTGCTTCATTGGACATTTTGAATTAGTTAGATATTAGATATTGCCTGCATATCTGAAACTATGCATGTGCAAAACAGAACTCGTCCCCATACCCTCATCTCTTTTGAACTTTCCTTTTGCTGTTGAGGGCCTCGTGATCCTGCCAAGCTACCCACTTAGTACATGCAATACTTGATTGATTGATTGATGTATATGGTCTTTGTGACCCTGGGCAAGTCATTCTTTCAGTGCCCCAGTCAACTCTCCGAGACTATAAGTTGCAAAAAGGTGCCTGTGCATTGGTAGGGGAAATTCTTTACTGAGAGCTCTCTGTACAGGTTCCATTTAAAAAAAAAAGTGAATGAATTCATTCTTCAATTTAAGTGCATATTATGTGCTGGGGGCACTGTACTAAGCTCTGGGAATACAACAGCTCCTTGCCTCAAGAATACAATCTAACTGGGGGAAGCAACATTGGGAGTTATGAGGCGGGAAGGCGTGGGAAGGGTGCTCTTACAGGGTAGGTGGTTTGGAAGTCGCTGAGAAGAATGTAAGCTCCTTTAGGGCAGACTTTTTTCTTTGTATCCTCAGCACTTGGCACAGTGGTTGGTTCATAGAAGGGATTAATAGATGCTTATTTACTTGGTTATTTTTTGAGCCTTTTAAAAAAAATTTATTTTGATTTATCAACAATCACTTCCATAAGCTTTTGAGTTTTAAATTTTTCTCACTCCCCAAGATGGCTGGCAATCTGATATAGGCTATCCATATACATTCCTATTAAACATATTTTCACATTAGTGATGTTGTAAGGAAGAATTAGAACCAGTAGGAGGAACCATCAGAAAGAGGAAACAAAACAAAACAGAAGAAAACAAAATAGCAAATAGTATGCTTCGATCTGGATTCAAACTCCATAGTTCTTTCTTTGGATGTGGATAACATTTTCCATCATGAGACCTTTGGAGATGTCTTAGATTCTTGCATTGCTGAGAAGGGCAAAGTCTATCAACATTAGTCATCACACAGCATGGCTGTTACTATGTACAATGTTCTCCTGGTTCTGCTCACTTCCCTCAACATCAGTCCATATAAGTCTTTCAAGTTTTTCTGAAATCTACCTGCTCATCATTTCTTATTGCACAGTAGTATTCCGTTACATTCATATGCCACAACTTGTTCAGCCATTCCCTAGCTGATGGGCATCTCCTCAATATCCAGTTCTTTGCCACCACAAAAAGAGCTGCCATAAATATTTTTGTACATGTTATTTCCTTTTCCCACTTGTATGACCTCTTTGGGATACAGCCCTAGAAATGCTATTGCTGGGTCGAAGGGTATGCAAGAACTCTCCAAAAATTGTTGGATCATTTCACAACTCCACCAGCAATGCATTAACGTTCTAATTTTCCCACTTTTTCCTCAACATTTATCATTTTCCTGTTTTGTCATGTTGGCCAGTCTGATAGGTGTGATGTGATACCTCATAGTTGTTTTGATTTGCATTTCTTTAATCAATAGTGATTTAGAGCATTTTTTTGTATGACTATAGATGACTTTAATTTCTTCATCTGAGAACTTTCTGTTCATATCCTTTGACCATTTATTGGTTGAGGCTTTTACACTTAACCATTCTGTAAGCAACTTTATATGATGTAAGCAGTCTCTTTGATATCACAGACATGGCTTTTGAAAAAGTTTGTTTTTATTTAGTAAAAGCATCTAATTTTTTTATAACAATTTTTTGGTCTTGCCAACATATTCTACTTGCACACTTTCAAGATGTTTCCATTTATTAGATTTCATGCTACCTAAAACTAAAGCATTTGTACAAAACAAACAGAAACCTTTTTTTCTGTATCAGTAACAGTACTTATTAATTCAAATAATAAACATAATGGCTCTCTTTTTTTGGATTTGGGCTTTTTTACTTTGTTTTTGTATCTGCCACTTTGAACTGTCTCTTTTTTCTTTACTTGTTTGAGCTGCAGCTGCTTCTGTAGATTTTTTTTTAACTTAAGTGTTTATCCATGAAGGGGTTATTTCACTTTCAAAATTAAAATCAATAAAAAATTTAAACAAATTAAAATAAATGGAAAATTTCAAATTATTATAATTGTTCCCAAATTATCACAATTTTTAAAAGGTGGTACTTTTGGGGGAAACCAGTTTGTTACATGTTTACAAAAAAAGAATGATGGTGAGAAATATAACACATTTTTAATGTATTTTTAACTTCTAAGCACAGATTGTTAAACTTCAAGTTTACATGCAAATCATATAACTCATCTGTGTCAGAACCCAGGCAACTGATTTCACACCATCTTGAATTTCAGCACAACCAACGCAGTTTTTACATCCATTGTACATTCTGAGTCAAGTATAACATTTTCTCTCATTGTGCAGTGTTAGTTTATCTTTCATTGACTTTAATTTGCACCATCCTTTCATTAAACTAAATGAATATATTTATGTGGGAATTGTACTCTTAAAATATCCAATAATTTTGGCTGTTGCTTCCCCCTCTGCCACCTCCAGGGAGCCTCATTTTAATTCGTGTCTAGGATTTATAACTGGATTCTCAAAACAGCCTGTGCTTTTCTCCCCAATATCCTTTTTTGAAAAAAAAAATAGTAAGATTTATTGATATGTTTTGCTTTTCCATGACATATATTCCTAGATATATGTCACTTCTTTCCCTCACCCTGACTGAACTTTTCTTATGACAAAGAAAATCAGTGAAGCAAAGGCAGTAGGTGTATATTGACAGTTTATACAGCATCCTGCCCCTATCATCCTTTGTCTGTGCCAGAATTAGGGAGGTATGTTTTCTGTTTTCTGTTTTCTGTTCTCTGGAACTAAGAATGGTTATTATAATTACTCAGCTTGTCTTCCTTTCAGGGTTTTCGTTTATGTTATTGTAGTCATTGTTCTTCTGTTGGTGATTACTTCACTCAGCATAAAAATGCATCCTTTTTAATGATGGAACAGACCTTCCTCTTGGTAGAGAGACGGTGGCTTATGGGTGTGGAAGCATAAACCATTATGGTCTTTCTGTCTGTTTTAACTTCACTCATTTTCTGTGTTATGAAGGAGGGCTCAGTGGTAGGGGCATGTCAGGAAATGACTGTGGTATAAAAACCACAAGTAACTATAAAACTTTAAAATATTCCTTAGTTTCCAAAGCTGCTGCTACTTTATAAGCAACTCAAGTTTATTAATTAAATTCCTAAATTGCTTAAGTTTTTCTTTGATAGTATTACAGAGCAAATATAAACATTTGACCCCTGTTTTATTACATATATTTTACTCACAGGTAGGTGGTACAATGGATAGAGCACTGAGCTCCAATTCAGGAAGACTTGAGTTCAGATTAAATCTCAGATACTTAACAAGCTGTGTGACCCTAGGAATGTCACTGAAACCTCTGTTTATCTCAGTTTCCTTACCTGCAAAATGGGGATAATAATAGCACCAACTCCCAGAGTTGTTATGCGGATTAGATGAGATAATAATTATAAAGTGCTTAGGACAGTGCTATATTAGGTGTTACTGTGTTTGGGGTCAGGAAGGCCCAAGTTCAAATCAGGGTTCAGATCCTTACTAGCTGTGTGATCCCAGTTAAGTCACTTAACCTCTCTTTGCCTCAGTTTTCTCCACTGTAAGATGAGGATAATAATAGCACCTACCTTGCAGGGTTATTGTAAAGATCAAAAGAGAAAATATTTCTAAACTGCTTAGCACATTTTCTGGCCCATAATGGGTGCTATATAAATGCTTGTTTCTTCCCATTATCCTCCACCCTCACCCCCATCCTTATGTTGGGGCTGGGGAAAGAATTTTATATAAACAAACAAGTGTTTAAGAAGTACTTCTAATTAATTACTTAATCATCAGTAACTTTAAGGGATATAAATAGCCTTAGAGATCAGAAAACCAGTTTAGACATTGGAAATAGCAAGGAAATGGAATTTATTTAGTCTTCGTATCCAAATCTCTCATTGATCATTGTGATTTGAATATGATGGTTGAACATCAGAACTGAGGATCCTATGAGCTGTGTTTCCATCTTCGCCTAAATTACTCAGTCATCGGCTTAGTCCGTTTTCTTCCTATCCCTAGTGGACTAAGGAATATCTACTTCTGTTCTGTCCTCTGATTTCTTATGCATATGGAATAATCCTGTATTATTCACATTGCCATTTCTTATTTGAATGGCATTTTCTTGACTGATTACATTTATTGTTTGATTTGAAAATTGAGAAATTTAACCACTCTGCTTTGAAGTTTGAAGAGGGAGCTTTTTTTTGCTTGTTTGTTTGTTTCCTGGCAGCAATGTGAATTCTCTTAATCATTGCTTTGTATTCAGAGTTTGTTCTGAACAGTTTTATGTTATTTCCTGAATTGTGATATTTGGACTTTTTTGTCATCTTTTGGGAGATCTATAATCTTTAAATTATCTCTTTGTATCCAGTCTGTAAGGTCCATTGCTTTGGCTTGTCTAGAAGTTTTATATTTATATATATATTTATGTGTGTGTGTGTGTATATATTTATTTTTATTTTTAAAATTTATTTTTAGGCAGTTGGGGTTAAGTGACTTGCCCAGGGTGACACAGCTAATAAGTGTCACGTGTTTGGTCTGAGGTCGGATTTGAACTCAGGTCCTCCTGAATTCAGGGCCGGTGCTCTATCTACTATGCCACTTAGCTGCCCATCTCTGTGTGTGTGTGTGTGTGTGTGTCTGTGTGTGTGTGTGTGTGTATGTATGTATGTGTGTTTGTTTGTTTAATGTTGACATTTTCGTATTTTTGTGCCTCAAATCTGTTATGCCCTCTCTCTCAGAGATGAAAACTTTTGGAGAAATTTTCCATCATGTATTCAGTTTTTCCTGCTGTGATATTTTTAAATTCTTCATTGAGAACACTGATTTCCAGCCCAAATTCATTACTGGTTTCCTTTTTTTTTTTTTAAAGCGGTTGGGGTTAAGTGACTTTTCCAGGGTCACACAGCTAATAAGTGTCAAGTGTTTGGTCTGAGGCCAGATTTGAACTCAGGTCCTCCTGACTTCAGGGCCAGTGCTGTATCCACTGAACCACCTAGCTGCCCCACTGGTTTCCTCTTTTAAGACAAGTTCTTAACCTAGGTCCAAGAACTTTTTAGAAAAACTTTTTTTTAATAACTATTTCGGTATAATGGATTACCCCATCTGTAAAATGGAGATAATAATAACACCTATCAGCAAGATATTGTTAAGGATCATATAAGATAATATGTGAAGTGCTATATGAATGCTAATTATTATTGCCATCACAATTATTTTATTGATTTACTTTGTAAACCAGTAGTTTACTATGTATTTTATTTTATCCATTTAGAAGCATCCAAGACAGGGGTCCATTGGCTTCATTAGACTATCAAATAGATCCACAGCCCACCAAAAAAGTTAAGATCCGGGGCAGTTAGGTGGCACAGTGGATAGAGCCCTGGCCCTGGGGTCAGGAGGACCTGAGCTCAAATCCAGCCCCAGACACATAACATTCACTAGCTGTGTGACTCTGGGCAAGTCACTTAACCCCAAATGCCTCACCCAAAAATAAATAAATTAAATAAAAGAAAAGTTAAGATCCCCTGTTTTAAGAGTTTTGTTTATCTTTTTTGAATCATTGTGCAATTTCTTGCTGTTGTGTGATTTCTGAGAAGCCGGGAGGATTCCCTTCCATTAGATAGTATTGAGCCATTTTTTTTCATATTATAATACTTGTTCAAAGTGCTATCGTTTCTCTTAAGGTTTTACTTATTCTTCCTTATGTTTTACTTTCTTCCTGTTGGTTTATCCACTTGGGCTAAGTTTTTATTTTATGCTTTTTCTCTTGATCTTTTGGTCTTTTAGCTGGTATTTCCCATCACTTGCATCTGAGACTGCTCTTCACTCTTTGATCCTTCCCCCTTCAGTTGCTGCATAGATCCATAAAGCTGAGGTGCCGGCTGTACTTTCATTTCTTTGGAGAATATCCTGATGTACTAGTCTGGGTTCTCTGCCCTGAATAATCTGGGGTGAAGAAAGACTAGCCTCAGCCAGGTTTCAGTCACCTTTCTCACAAACTTGATACTTATTTCCCTCTAGCCTGTGGTGCTCAGCACTGATGCTTTTTGTCTGTTTGAGTCTTCTATTCCTCTCCACTCTCCCTTCCCCTTTGTTCCTCCATTGTCCCTTTCTTTTATGGGATTGGGAAATGAATGTGTGCCACCTGTTGGGTTGACTCAGGGTTCAGGATGCCTATATCTAACCCTGAGATAAAGATCTGTGAATTTACCTCTGCTTGTAAACCTGTGCTAGGTATATGGATTGGGTGTGGAAGTACTGAATGGAAGCTCTTTATATTAGAATTCTTTCATGTTATTTCATGATGCATTTACCTTGTACTGGTTTTCTGTCTTTATAGATTCTGAACCCAACTCAACTCTAATTATTTTCATGAAGGAGTTCCAATGATAGGAAATATGTGATGTGTTAAGAAAATAGCTTATAAGGGTACTTCAGCTAAAACTCCCCTAAGTTAAAAAAAATTTAAAAACTCCTTCATTTCTCTGTATCTTATGGTTAAAGAATAAATAATAATAATGAACACATCACAAAGTACCTTTACTTTGAGGTTTGAAATTGGAGCAATTTGTAGAAAGCAACTATTCTGCTATCTTTCTGGTCAAGGAATTCTCACCTTATTAAATTCCAGTGAATGCAAAAACTAAAGGCAAACCTTAGTACACTTGATTTTTGCCAGACTGGGTACTAATGTTGCTCTGTGACATGATCTCATCATCCAAATGGGTCTTGGCATTGTGAGTATAGATTTCTGAAAGCTTAGCTATCCTCATGGTATCAGATCTTATTGACCATTCCTACAATCTCATGTCTCCTCTTACTTGCTAGGATAAAATAGAAGGGAGGCAAAGCTAAGTCTTGTCTCATAAAAAACGTATACACTTGTGTTCACGTAAGGCTTTGGTTTAGGACTTTAAGTTATTATCTATATCCATTTGCAGTAGACGTAATGAGTTACATATATAGCAGCAGAATGTTTGATGTTGGTTGTATGTACAGATATTTCGTCAGCTCTTTTGTGGATGGTGTAGAACTGTAGATAGTTGGCTTCGATGTGAACAAACCAAAAAGTTCACAATCTGCATTTTCCTGGTAAGTGTAGGTTTTTCTACAGAGTTCTGAGGTCAAGTCATGTACACAATTTCACAACAAAAAATAGTTCTGAGTATCCAGAAATATGTGTTCTGGAATTCTAAGATAATGAAATATCACAACATCCCAAGTATCAGGATACTGTGTGAAGAAATATTGACACATGAATCTAAAACACTAATGGCTTAAAAGTGGTTTTTTTTGTTTGTTTTAGATTAGGTGCCAGACATTAGCTCTGTGAATGACATAGTTATGATGTTCTGCAGTTTGCTGTTTTGATAAGTGTAGAGAACCTAAGATCTAAGATTAAATTTCTCTAAAGGGAAAAAAGTCCCATATGTCTTGGTAGTGGATTAAAAAAAACCCAAAAACACAAAACCGTGCTATTTTGGTGTCTTCTTAAGCTTTATTCTTTCTTGAAACAGAGTACCAACCATCAGTCTGTTTAATCTTGTCTTCCTTGTAACCCATATTGTAAAAATTTTAAGTTAAGTCTAAAAAAAGGTCGGACATTGTCTGCTGCACATATCTAATGTAACTACTTTTTTTTTCCCTCCTCCTTTCCTAGATGAAATTAAAGCAGAGCTAGAAAAGCAAAGGTAAGCTATGGGGCTTAGCTGCTGTTATCTGTTGTTAATTATGTAGGAGAAGTGACTTGTCCAAGGTTACACAGCAAGTTAGTCCTAGAGCTGGAAATAAACTCCATGTCTCCCTGCCTCCCACTTCAGTTCTCTCCCCTGCTTCTCACATATATGGAAAATAGAGTGAAGATCTTACAGTAGTCTTTACACTTTTTTCGTAATACTTGGTGGGTAGTAACTACTATACAAATAATGGGTTATTAGGTTACTGAACTTGGAGGACAATCAGGATAACCTTAATGCTAATATTTTAGCTTTTTCTGACTTGGTCTTCTCAGAGTTATATTGCCTTAGGCATATAGAAAGCTTACATATGTGGAAATCCTTTCTTAATAATGATGTTAGTCCATCTCTTTCTAGCAGTATAACCATGACAAATGCTAAGATTCAATATAGAAAGATAGTTATATTAGCTAAAAAGGAACCTTGCCTGCTGCTTGTGATACTTGTGTGTTCCCTAATGCAGGGGTTTGTTTAAATTTTTAATTATCTGGGTCACAGATGCTAGTTTGTAGTCATATTTAGTTTGAAAACTGCCTTTAGAAAGGGTAGTTCTAAATATGGTTACAACTCTTATTTTCTTCCTTCTTTACCCTTTCTTTTGTTAAACCAGACCTGGGGCTGCCGCACCACCAAAAGCAAACTTCATCGAGGCTGACAAGTATTTCCTTCCGTTTGAACTAGCCTGTCAATCAAAATCTCCACGGGTGGTCAGTACATCACTAGACTGCTTGCAGGTATTGTATTTAAACTTGACTCTAGCATGAACTTTTAAGGACAGAAATTTTAAGTTTCAGAGACAGAGATTACCTATTGCATAAGAATATTAAGGGTACCCAGAATAATTTTGGAAGTAAAAGAGAAATAAATGGGTTTTTTTTCTGCTGAGGGTGATATGGATATAGTCTTTAGATTTTAAGTGAAGAGAGATCAGCTAGAATGGTGAAGTAGGAGGAAGGAGTACAGCCCAGCTTTCCTTCACATCTATTCCATAGAACCCTAGGAAACGCAACAGACCAAATCTTTTTCTTTTTCTTTTTTTGTAAGGCAGTTGAATTAAGTGACTTGCCCAGAGTCACAAAGCTAGGGAGTGTTATGTGTCTGAGGTTGGATGTGAACTCAGGTCCTCCTGAATCCAGGGCCGGTGATCTATCCACTGTACAACATACCCTAGAGTAGTATCTCAAACCAAAGAAAATCAAAGAAAAACACAGTGTAGGCAGTAGTTTAACTAGAATTCCTAGAAGAAATAAAGCAAGAGTTTAGGAAAGAATTTTAAAGTTATTTTATAAGTGAAATGAGAGTGCTAGAGGAAAGAAACAGAAAAGAAGTGAAGTTTATGGAGGAAAGACTTGGAGAAGAGAATTAACAGCATAGGACAAGAGTTATAAAACTTAACCCAGGCAGCAGGCTTCTTGAACATTAGAATGAACCAAAAAGTGATGCCATGAGACATCAGAAAATATTAAAACAAAATCGAAAGACTGAATAAATAGAAGAAAATGTAAGATAATGGAGTTCAAAAATAACTAACAAGGAAAATATATCAAGTGGAGATAATTTAAGAATTTTTAGACTGCCTGAAGGCTATGACCAATGAAAGAGGCTTCACATCGTATTTCAAGAAAACTGTCCGGATCTCTTAGAATCAAAGGGCAAAGTGGAAAATAGAAAGAATCCACTGATTGCCTCTTAAACCTTAAAATGAAGACCTTCAGGACCATTATAGATCAAATCTAAAACTTTCAGGTGAAAAAAAATGCTGCAGTTAGAAAGAACTAAAGTATTTTGTATCTTACAGTGAGAGTGGCACAAGATTTAGCCCCACAACTCTGAAGGATTGTAGAGCTTGGAATTCTAGAAGACAAAAGACAGAGGCTTACAACCAAAAATAGTTTATATAGCAAAACAATATAAGGCTGCAGGAGAAAAATGGATCCTTAATGAAATAAAGAGGACTTCCAAGCATTCCTGATGAAAAAGATCAGAGCTGAATAGAAACTTTGAAATAAAAATAAAAAAGGAGTCAAGATGAACATAAAAAGATAAATTAGTAAAGAGCTCAAAAAGGATGAAATATTTGCATTCTAATGGGGGTGGTGGTACATGTGTTTCCTCAGAACCTTATCATCAGAGTTCATAGAGGGAGTTAAATAAAACACATGAACTGGGAGAGGTTTTGTTAGGTTTTGATCATCTTAAAAGAAGAAAGGAAAAGGGGCAGGGGAAGGAATATACAAGAGGGAGAAGAAAGAGGGATTGAAATTATGTCATATAATCTGGGTGTGTTAATGGAAAACTATGTAAATAAGGGGAACAATTTGAGGGGAGTGGGTGACACCTTCATCTGAACTAGTTTAAAAATGGATGAATACACATATATAGTTGTATGTAGAAATATATTTCACTCAACAGGGAAACAGGAGAGACAGGTATTATTAGGGAGGAGAGAATAATGGAAGAATGGGTCATACGCAAAACAAACTGCAACCATGGAGAATGAACCTCAGAGAGATTTCTAAAAGGAGTGAAAAGATAAGAACCTGTCCCTTGACCCTGGATGAGTGAAAGAGTAGATAGTTACGGGAACAAAATGATTGCATCAAACCTAGAGCTCTGTTGCTAAACACAATTGTACTTACTACCCTCAGCTTCCTAGAGAGAATATGAAACAAAGGGAGGGAAACTTAAGAGAACAGAATGGAGTGAAATCCACAATTAATAATAATAAATGAATATGAATGGATTCATAGAAGTAAAAGAGGATGGCAAAATGGATTAGAAATCAGAATCAAACATTGTGTTTGTAAGAAACATATGTGAAACATAAAGGTTCATGTAAGTTTAAGTCAGGGGCTGGAGCAAAATCTTTTATGCTTCAGGTAAAGTGAAAAAGGCAAGAGTGGCCATAATGACCTCAGACAAGGCTATAGGAAAAAAAGGACTTTAAAATTAGAGAGAAAAAGAAACTACATTATACAGAAGAGTACCATAAATGATAAATTAGTATCAATGCCAAATCTATGCACCAACTGATACAGTTTCTAAGAACTTAAAGAAAAAGTTAAATAAATTACAGGAAGAAATAATAAAAGTATAATAGTGAGGGGACTCTGTGCAGACCTGTACAAATTTAATAATATTAAAAAAATAAACAAGTTAAGGACATGAATAGAATTTTAGAAAATTTAAATATGACAGACTTCTGGGGATTATTGAATGGGAATAGGAAGGAGTGTACATATTTGTAAGCTGTTTATGTCATCTTGACGCAAAGTGGCTGTGTATATAAACCACAGAAATGTTAAACACATCTTTTATGGACCACACGCAATAAAAATTCTATTCAATAAAAGGCTGCTGGAGAAACAAAGAATACATATTAATTGAATACTAAAGACAAATTTTTCCTAAAAAAATGGATCAAATCAGAAGTCAGTAAGTGTTTTTGAGTGCCTATTATGTGCAAGCAATTGTGCTGATTGTAGAAATAACAGTGAGTACAGCCAAAGTAGTCATTAGGAGAAAATTCATATCTTTATACATTTTCATTAATAAAAGAAAACAGATCAGTGAATTATGTAAACAACTTTAAAAACCAAGAAAACCAGTAAATCAAAAACCCTCAATGGAACATTGATATAAAAATTTCAAGTAAAATATTAGTAAGTAGGTTATAGCAGTATATCATTGAAGAATATACACTATGATAGAGATTGGGATAGCTGCAGGAAAATAGCTTATTCTGGTGCAAGGGTGTCTAACTCAAATAGAAATGGAAGCCACTAGACCATAAGGATATCGGGCTGCATATTAACTTAGAAAACCACACATTATTATTAACTGTGTTTTGTTGTATTTTATTTATTTTGTCAGGTATTTCTCAGTTACTTTTTAATCTGATTCAGGCCTCACTCAGGAGTGTTGTGGGTCATGTGTTTGACATCTGTGCACTGTTGGTGTAACTTTGAATTGATCTAGTTATTCTAGAAAGTAATTTGGAGCTATGCCCAGAAAGTTATCCAACTATGCATACCCTGTGACAAATCATCTCTGCTACTATTTGTTCTGTACCACAAAGAGATTACAAAGAAAGGAAAAGAACTCACATGTACACTAATATTCAAAGCAGCTCTTTTAGGAAACTAAGGGGGTGCCTATTAACTAGGGAATGGCTATCATGTGTTAATGTAAATTATGGTATATTAGTGTAGTGGATCACTATTGTGCTTTAAGAAATCACGTTCAGAGAAGACAAGGAAGACTTAAATGAAGAGTAAAATGAGCAAAACTAGGCAAACAGTATATACAATAATAATAGTATTGTGACACAAACAACTTTGAAGAAATTAAGAACTCTGATCAGAATAGTGACTATGATTCCAGAGAACGAAACCAGTTCAGGAATTTGATTTTTCTTGACCACGCATGTTTGTTACAAGAGTTTTCTTGTGCCATATCCACCCCTCCCCCATCCCACACTCCCATGTGGGGAATGGTGGGAGGAAAAGAAAATTTTTGTTAATTGAAAAATAATTAATTTGAAGAAATTTAAAGTAACAGCTTAGGCCAAAAAAGAACTTTTGGAGAAATTTGGTGTACCTACACAGAGTTTTTATTTCTTATTTCCTTTCTTGATGATATTAAAGATCATTATATCTCAAGTAGATTCATAGAATCTTAGTGCTAGAAGGAACTTGTATATTTTACAAATCAGAGAACTAAGGCCTAGAAACATTAAATGACTTGTTCAAGGTCATAGCTAGGAAGTGGTAGAGCCAGGATTAGAACTCACATCTCCTAAGAACTATGTCAGCTTTAGAGGATCACAAATCTTCTATTAGACAAACGACTTTAAAAAAAAAAGTCAAAGGAAAAAGGTTCAATAAAGGAAAAAATTTTGAGGACTCAAAAAGCCCCTCACACATCTTTATAAATATCATTATACTAAAGAACCTCCATAAAAGTGCTAGTTTAATGCCCTCTTAAGATGTAGCGATGACTGTCAGTTCCTGAAAGTTATGCCAATAGAATATAAACTCTAGTAGGTCCTACCAAATTGGATAGGCCCCAGGTATGGTCGCAGTGATGTCTGTTATCTGAAGACTAGCCTAGCTAATGAAATTCAGAGAAGCATAACTTGTGAAGATTGTCTACCTAATCATAGAATAGTTTCTGTTTGAATTAGTAGAGGGGCTAACCATACTGATAGAAATCACCAGTCTTCAAAGTATCAATATTTAAAGAAATTAACTGAGTGACTCTAGAAAGAGAGTCTCTAAGATGTGTAAGAAGTAAGAATTGGTGGCAGGTTTTCAAAAAAGTAACTCTGAAAACCAGAGTCCAAAAATTTATTCATAAATTTTAATTCTTTTGCTGTGTGGTTCCCTTTATGAGCTTATAATAAGGGAAGAATTCTTTAGTACCATGCTTTAGTTCATCTTTTATCCAGTATGAAGCAGCTTATCTCTGTAGAAATCTTCTAAGGCACTGGTGCAGAAGAGTGACCTCCACAAAATTTTAATTTGGAGATATAGATTTGAAAACATAATCTTGTTGATCAAACAACCATCTTGATCTTCTGGCTTTTGGCAGTAGTCCTGAGTGCTCTTTTGCCATTGGAGTATGGTACTTGTGAGGGAGATGGAATAGATTTTTGGCTTCTGTGAATATATAATCCGCACGAGTTCTTTGGTTAGTATCCGAAATATTATTTTCTGTGGGACTAACATTTTTATGATTGATTGTGGCAGAAGAAACACTGGGTACTTCTAGGAATACAGATTAAAGGTAAAATTTTCCTTTATTTGGCTTTTGAAAAATCAGTTAGAATATTAACAGGTAGAGCTCAGGGGAAAGGGCATTCCACGCATAGCAAAAATAACTCAAATTTCTATGGTGCCTAAGGGTTTATAAAACACTTTGCCCCTTACACCTCTGTGGAGTAGGTGGTACAAGTATTATCCTCATTTTAACGATGAGAAAACTGAGGTTCAAGAAGTTAATTGACTTGCCCCATGGTCCATATTCTTGTTGGAACCATATGGAAACCTAGGTTTCCAGACTCCCCATTCCAGTGTTCTTTCCATTCTACCACATAGATAGTGGAAGCAAAGTTTCAGGGACAGGAGGGTGGAGAAACTGTTTAGCTGAAGTGTAAATATGGAAAGGAATATTGGGAGATAATCTGGGAAAAGTCAGCAGTACCAATTTCTGGATTTACTCAGATTGCAAGCAGCTTAAAGGAGTTTGAAATTTAGTAGGGAGAGGGGAGCCATTGAAGGTTTTCTAGTCCTGGGATAATGTGTTTATACTGTGGATTAGGAAGATGAATCTGGTAACTTACGAAGGAAAAGTCAGAGAAGAATTCAGAGGCCAGGAGACTATTGGGGAATTGTAGTAGTATTCCAGGTAAGATATGATGAGGGTCTGAACTAGGGTAGTGGTGTTGGGAGTAGAAAGGAAAGATTTCGTTTTCCCCCAGAAACCCTTTATTTTATAATATCTTTTTACCAGATGCTTTCATAAGGTTGAGTCATGATCTTATTTATAGAATCACAGAGACTCAGTTGAAAGGAACCTTACAGGTCATCTGTCCAATCCACACTTGAATAGGAGTCGTCTGAGCTATGGACTTCATTGTAGAAGCAGTCTTCTCTGTCTTTGTTCCTAAGGATCTTTGGCTTTTCTTAATTTTTAAAAAAAATATTTAAATTCAAAAGAGTTGACCAAGAAACAGAATGATGAAACTGATGTTTCCTCAGTGGGTGAGATAACTGAGGAGGCAGTCTACCCAAGCCTCTTTTGCCTTGACAAGCTGACATTGCAGCTTTTGCCTTAGCATAGCTTGTTGTACCAAAGGCCTTCTGTAGGGTAATTTACTTGCATTCTTCTCTTTGTGGCTGTAATCATCTTATGTCCAGACCTGCTGAGAGGCTGGCCCTTTATCCACTTGTTCTCTGGTGTCAGCAGAGAAGGGCCAGAAAATTAAGTGCAGGAATTGATGCTTTACTATAACTTTAGGGCTAATGGGTAAAAGTTACAGGGAGACAAATTTTAATGCAATAATAATAGCTGACTTAAGATCAGATCTCACTGTTGTGTATGTAAAGAGCTACCTCTGTTAAGCTGTGTAGCAAATACTGCCTTTTTACAAAGCTTGCAAATTTTTAACACTGAAGAGAATGTAAGACTCCTAGAGCTGACCAGGGATAGGGGGACACCCAGACTAAGACAGTCAGCAAACATTGATTTAGGTGCCTGCTATAGGCCAGCAATTATACAGTGATAGAGACGCGGACAGTCCTAGTCTTTAAGGAACTTATATTCTCACCAGAGGAGACATAATAGACATTTATAGGTATATGCAAAATTTATATGTTAACTTTGAGGGGAGGGCACTGGCTACTGGGATTTGGAGAGACTTCATATAGGAGGTGGCATTTCAATTGAGCCTTGAAGGGAAACTAGGGGTTGTAAAAGGTGAAGGTGAAGAGGGAATGCAGGCCACACGTGCGAAGGTATGGAGATAGGAAGTTGAGAGTAAAGATAGAGCAGTAGAAAGGTTCTAAGGCAGCCTTGGAGACCACCCACAGTTAAGAAGTATGATATGGGGGAGGGCAGCTAGGTGCCACAATGGATAGCACACTGGCCCTGGAGTCAGGAGGACCTGAGTTCAAATCCAGTCTCAGTCACTTGATACTTACTAGCTGTGTAGGCCTCACCAAAAAAAAAAAATGTGATATGGGTGATGAGCCAGTGAGGGGATACTAAGGCAGGTACATAAAACAGGAATCCCATCCGCCGTATTGTGAATGAAGCCTCTGCTTAAAAACTGTCAGCAACGGGCAACTCACCACTAGGGTGAATGGAAAGAAGGGGGTGTAGGTGAGAGATGTTCTGGAATCAGTGCTGCAGTGGCAGTTCATTACGTTTTGGGGTTTTAATTTTTTTCATTAGAAAAGAAGTTTTTCATCCTCATGCCTCTTTATAATTTTTCTGCTCACTGGTCCTGGTTTGCTCTCTAGAACCAACAGAGCAAGTTTAACGAATCATCTTATGTGTGTATGTATGTGACAATTATCATGTCCTTCTCTAAGTTTTCTTTTCTTCAAATTAATCGTCCCTAAATCCTTTAACTTATCCTTGGATGGCATTGTTTCTAGGCTCTGACACATCTTAGTTGCCTTCTTTTAGATGAACTACAGCTTGTAAATACCCTTGCTAAAGTATGGGGGCCCAGAATCAGACAGTACTGTGGATGGCAGATGTGGCATCATCTCCCTTATTCTGGATGCTGGACCACTATTAATGAAGCCAAGGTGCAGTTAGCTTTTTAAAGCTATAATAACAGAAGTCCAGTGTCCAGATAGAGTTGGAAAGTCATTCTTCCCTTTAACACACACACACACGCACACACACACACACACACACACACACACACACATGCATACATCAAGAGAGTGGCGATCCCAGTGGATTGGAGTTGAGTAGTACATTGTTTGAACTCTCTTCTCTTACTAAGGTAAAGTACTGCTTCTTCCAGCTGTTTCACTTTCTACTGTTTTCCCTTTAGTAATCTATTATCCTTCTTCTCAAATGGTGGTGTTTTTGCAACTTTAAAAGGGGCAAGGGCTAAGAAGAAATTTCAGTACCTTGTAGTTTATCATTTATCTGAATTTGGTGCTGCAGTCCAGTGGTGTACTGTATAGAGTTAGAAATTTATCTTCATTGGGTTGGCTGTGGAAAAGTGTCACAAACACGAATTAGTAAGCAGAATACCTTTTTTGTAGTCCTTCATGGAGAACTCCAGGCCATTATAGGACTAAGTATTACAGATAAAAGCAGTCAATTTCTGAAAGACCATCTTCTATACAAATAATTTCCTGATGCAAATTTAGCATTTTTCATAATGAATTTATATGTTGCAATATTACCTTGGTAATCAAGGTAATAGACTCTAGTCATCCAGGCATAAACAGGGCAGACTTGATCTTCTCAGAGCTGCTGCATTTTATAAGGTAACGATTCTAGTCTTGTTCTTGGGAGTCTATTTCATTTAAAGACCTTGAATATTGGTTGTCCTGTGTTTCACTGTGTCCATCTAGAAAACAAGAAACTTCTCTAATATATATGTATATATGTATGTATCTTCTCTTTGCATTTAGAAACTCATTGCATATGGGCACATTACTGGAAATGCTCCAGACAGTGGAGCCCCAGGAAAGCGCCTGATTGACCGGATAGTTGAAACTGTTTGCAATTGCTTCCAGGGCCCTCAGACTGATGAAGGGGTGCAATTACAAATAATTAAGGTATTATTTATTTATTTATTTCTGAATTTATTTTCTGTTTGTTTATCTCTGGTTCTTAAGTGAGTGTGCTGTTTTCTTTGGAGGTTTGCATTTTTAATTTACCACGTAGTTGGCTTAGTTAGAAGAAAGTAAATTAGTCACTGAACGGAAACAGAAGAATTCAGTATTACTTAAACCACTGCCCTCTTTAAATTGTTAAACATTACAGTTTCTTAGTGTGCAATTTAATTTAGTTGTTCAACAACATTTATTAAGCATGTGTGCAGAATAATAAACTAGACTGGTAGATATAAAGTTTACCTAAGACATAGCAGCCCTCATGGAATTTATATTAAATGATGTATGTGAATAATTATAATACACAATATTAAATTATAAATGTAGGTGTAGAACATTACCATGTAAGGTTCAAAAGGGAAGGTAATTTAAATGAGAAAAGTAGAACCAGAATTTTTGTTTTGTTTTAAAACTTGATAGCCCCACTAGTACAAGTTAGAATTGGCCTATGAATTAAGGATTATGAGGCAGCTTCTCTTGTCTTTTTCCCTTGAGAAAGCTTTCCAATCTACCATTTCTCAAGGGGCACTTATCAGTAATTTCCCATTTTCCCACCCTCCATTTTTACTGCTAGAATAGTTTGTTATGCAACATTACCAACTGTGGTTGATTGCAAATAGATTCAGAGATTGGTATGCTGAAGTTCCATATCTTAACACTTAAATTTTTTGCTCTTTAAGGAAAGGTCTAGTACTAGGATAACTGTTACACTTCTTCTAAAGCAGGGATTTTCAACTTAAAGGACTTGAACATGTTTTTTTGGGGGGGATTTTTAAAAATTAATTATCTAATTAATTTTTAGTTTTCAACATTCACTTCCACAAGATTTTGAGTTGCAGATTTTCTACCCATCTCTCACCTTCCCCCAATCTGCCCTCTTTTCTATTACCCCTCCCCTTCTCCTTATATTTTCATGTAGGGCAGGATATATTTCTATACCCCTTTGCCTAGAAATCTTATTTCCCAGTTGCATGTAAAAACAATTTTTAACATTCACTTTTAAAACTTTGAGTTCCAAATTCTCTCCCTTCTTCCCTCTCCCACCCACCTTCATTGAGAAGGCAAGCAATTCAATATAGGTTATACGTGTGCAGTCATGCAAAACACTTCTATAATAATCATGTTGTGAAAGACTAACTATATTTCCCTCTATCCTGTCCTCCCCTGTTTTTTTCTGTTCTCTCCTTTAACCCTGTCCCTCCTCAAAAGTTTGAACATGTTTTTTAAAAAGTATTTTGATAATGTATTTCAATATAATTAGTTTCCTTGGAAATCCTATATATTTTATACATTATTCTGAGAAGTCCATAAATTTCCCCAGATTATTAAAGGAGTCCATGCCACACAAAAAGTTTAAAAATCACTGTTGTAAACCTAAACAAGAAACTAAAGAAACAATTGTAGAAAAGTGGGGAACTGACTTCCTCTGGGATGTGCGTATTTTATAATTAATATAGGTTAGCTCAGTTGTGTCGAATTTTAGCTTCTAGGTAGAGGGTTTGTTTAACACTTAATACTGTGTTCAGAAATTCAGCTGTCTTTAAGTTCAGTTAAATTTTAATTTATAATTCTAAATAAATTTGTCATAATGGATTTAATAAGTACAGATTAAATGCTATCACTGAAAACAGTTCATTCTTGGTATATTGTACTTTTAAAATTTGCTTAACCATCTTTTTCTTAAGCTTTTCTCAAAAATAATTAAAAATGGTAAGGAAATGGATTTACCCTTGGGAGACCCTCAGTACATGGCACAAAATATAAATCAATGGAAAATGTGTGTTTTTTCTGTTTTAGGCACTTCTTACTGCAGTGACTTCCCCACATATTGAAATTCATGAAGGCACAATACTTCAGACAGTTAGGACATGTTACAACATCTATCTGGCAAGTAAAAATCTCATTAATCAGACAACTGCCAAGGCCACTCTCACTCAGATGTTGAATGTCATTTTTACCCGAATGGAGAACCAAGCGGTAGGTTGTCATTTCAGTTACATAATTGGGGGTTGAGGGTGTGTGTAAACAGACCCCCAAAATGTTTGATTTTAGCCTGCGTGCATGGCCAGGCCTCGTGTGTTGCACCACTATCATTTCTCCCTTATAGAAATACCTCTGCTTCTGCTGATGAAACACAGATGGAAAATTAGCCATACATTTCTAGACATGGCTAATGTGTTGAGTTGTTTTGCTTATTTCTGTTATCAATGGAAGGGTTTTATGAGGAAAGTGGAAAATTACCTTGATGTAAGTAGGGGAGGAGGAAGGATCTTCTGTATTGGCTTTCTGTACTGTCTTAAAAACTTTTTTGGTTTTTATCAGTCAGAAGAAACTTTAAGATAGGCTATGATATGTTTCCTTAATGTCTTCATAGTAATAATTCACATTTACAAAGTGTTCTTTTTGCAATTCCTGGGTGAGGAAGGTGGGGTCTAGGTTGTTATCCTCATTTTACTGAGGCCAAGATATGAAGTTCCAAGCTGAAGGTTATATCACTAGTAGGTGGTGGAATCAAGGGTTGGGGTCTTCTGGCTCCACTTCGGTCCAGAGCTCTTTGCCTGCTTTTCCTTAAGAGCACATCATCACTTTACTCTGGAATGTTGCATGCAAACTTGTTTTATTTGGAGGAATGCAAGTCTGTGAATTGTTGAGGAAGTTTTATTTTCTCTTACATTTTGTTATTTCTGTTGATAACTTAAGTATCTACTTTTCCTTTTTTTCTCATTGTTTCATGCATGCAATCTCTAATTCTCTTTAAATACATTAGACACCAAACTTTGGATGAACTATACTGTCAATAGAATGCAAATTAGAATGAATGCAGAAGAGCAGAGAATTCTGAATTCAGATGAGGAAGAAAGTATAATTAAGGGAGAAAGTGTGTCAGGCTACACGTGTGCTTCATTTGGTAGAGATTTCATGGAAGAATGTAACCTCCAAACTGGTTTTTGAAGGAAGGGATTATCTGGGTTGAATCTTGCTCTTATTTGGCTTTTAGATACAGGAGGCCAGAGAATTAGAAAAAGCAACTCATCCCAAACCCCAGTCTCCTGTGCTTCAGGCTGTGGCAGGATCCCCAAAGTTTAACCGGTTAAAGCACAACCAGCTACCGAGCAAAACATCAACTCCTGAAAGAAGTGACTTAATGAATGGTGAACACCAGCGGAGGGGTTCTCATGAAGAGAGGCTAGAAAATGGAGAAGCTCAACTAGAGGGAGGCCCTGCTTTGTCAGGTATATCCCAGGTTGTCTGCTTTCTGATTGTATTGAAAAGAAATCTTGTATTTGAATGTAAAATGAGATATCACAGTAATGAGTGAAACCACTTGGAATTCAGGTAAATATCACCATAGATCTTCCTTTGTTGGACCTTGTTCTCAACATCCTTCCCTTTTTCATAGTTAGAGGCATGAGGGAACACAACATGGTTGTGTTTAGGTTCCACAGACATGGAACCTAAAATATTAGAAGAATCCTAGATGATCAATTGGGAAATATTTATAAAGCACCTATAATGTGTAAGTCACTATGCCACACACAGATAAATGACACAATCCTTGTTGTCAGGAATCTTATAATCTGATAAGTGGGGAGGATATAAAGCATATACAGAAATAAATGTAATACAGAAGGCTTATGAAAAGTTTGGGGGCAAATGTGATACTTTATCTGAGGGAGTCAGTGATTTCATAGAGAGGATGGTTGAATTGTACCTTGCACTTATTTCTCAATCCTTTCCAATTTCTCTACTCAAATTAAGTTCTTAAAGGTGTGTAGTGATTTCTTAAATACTACATCTAAGCTTTCCTTGTTGATCTCTCTGCCTTTCTTGATATTATTGAATACTTCCTTCTCTTGGATGCTTTTTGTTTCCTTGGCGTTCATGATACTTTTCACTTACAGTTCTCTTAACAATCTGCCTGTTTTTTTTAGTTTCCTTTGCTAGATAATTATCCATCTCCTGCCACCTAAATGTATATATCCCCCCCACAGCTCAGTCCTGGGTCTTCTCTGTTCTTTTTCTCCAGATTCCTTCCTTTGGATCATATCATTAGCTTCCATGGCTTCAATTATCTCTACATTGATAATTTTGAAATTTGTCTGTATAGCTCTAATTTCTTTCCTGAGCTACCATCCCAAATCTCTGGTGCCCTACTGGGCATCTCAGTTATACCTCTTGGCACCAGTTTGAAGCAGTGCTTTTTGTCAGGTTCATAGGATTTTTTTCTTAAAATGAATAGAATAATTGATCAAGTTCTCCTACCCATTTTAATTCCTACATTTGGTGGCAGGCATTTCTCCAGAGAGGTGATTCTGTGATAAATCAGCATTCATGCTAGGGGAGGAAAAAAAAGATCCATACACAAAATTTTAACATCCAAATGAAATTTATTGAAGATTATATTCCTTACAGCCAACAGAGCTCTTAGTAGATTGGGTTGGGAGGTTGGAGTAGATAGCAGCTCACATAAATAGCTTCCTAGTTTCCCCCTTTTTTGTACAGGAAAGATTCCCATGTTTAATGTGTGTTGGTTTTCCTAGCTTCTGAGGGGGTTTCAGGGCAGTGATTCATGGGGAAGCCAAGGACATGAAAAGCAGGCCCTTATCCCTAAGAGTCACATTCTCTCTCATCTTCTTTTCTTTGCAGGTCTTGATACTGTTGACCACTTCCTTTTTGTTCCCTTTGTTTTCAAGACATTCCCTCCTAATTCCCCTACCTGTCTGACTATTCCTTCTTAGTCTCTTTTACTAAATAATCACACATACACGGTCGACTTCCCACCACCCCAACCCCTAGCTGTCTCCAGCCATTCTTAATCCTCAGTTAGCTACAGAGAATATCCTTCAATTCCACTCTCCAACCTGTGCTTTGGATTCTTTGAGAATTGTAGATGGGATATGAAGGAGGAAGAACGGGAAGACAGAAAATGAGTTTGACTTACCTTGTGGTTGACTTTTGTGCCTGTTTTTGAAGATATGGCTAAATCTTAAGGACTTTGATTGAACTTGAGACACATTCTCATATTCCATGGGCCCACTGTAGGTGATCATGAGCTCACAAAGAACAAAGATGTCAAAATTATAGTTTGTACCCTGAATTTCTGATTTAGTTCTAGACTCTATAGCATGCCATGAGTACGATGAACAGATTATCATTCACTCAGGAGTTTTTGTTCAGTGCGTCATATACTAGAGTATCTTGTTTCTATGAGATAGGATAGCAGGCAAGTAGAGGGGCATGGGGGGTTGAAATAGGCTATAACACATCATTTTTATTTATATTTCCTACTGGTATGTCAAACTCAATATGTCTAAAGTAATTCCTCATCTTTCTACTTAAACCTGCCCTTCCAGTAAGTTTCCTTATTTATGTTGTGGGAACCATCATCCTTCTGTCACCCAAAGCATGAGTCTCCCTTTTCTTCTATATTCAATCCATTTCCTGTTGATTTTGCTTCCCTGGTATTTCTCATAATCACTCCTTTCTCTCATTTCAAGTTCTTATTACCCCCCCACCCGAACTAGTCCCCATGTGACCTCTCCAGTCCATCTTTAGCAGACATGCCAAAATAATTTTCCTAATGTCTACATCTGAGTCATTACTCTGCTCAGAAACCTTCCGTGATTCCCTGTTGTCTCTTAGTGCCTCAGCCAGACATTTTAAGGCCCTCTGTAATCTGACTCACGCTTATATTTCTTTCTGATTTTTAAAAATTTAAGTTTAATTTTTTAAAAACCCTACTTTTTCACATTGCTTTCATTTCCCAATGACTATTTATTTTCTAAAATAACAATAGTCAGCATTTATATAATGCCTTCTTTGTTCCAGGTACTAAGCTAAGCTCTTTACCAATATTGTCCCATTTGCAACAGCCTAAGAAATAGGTGATATTATTATCCTTGTTTTGTAGTTGAGAAAAACTAGGCAAACAGAGGTTAAGTAATTTTCCTCAGGTTATATGGCTCATGTCTGAGACTGGGTTTGAACTCAGGTCTTCCTGACTCCAGGCCCAGGACCCTATGCACTGTGCTCCCAGCGGCCTCTATAGGGGCCTCCTTTTTAACAAAGAAGTATAGTTAAGTGAAACAGATCAGCACATTGATCATACCTGATAACACATGTGTTATTTTGAACCTTTAGTCTGCCTGTCTCCCTAGAGGCCAGAGGCATGCTTTTACTGTCAGGGCTTTGAAGTCACAATTGGTCATTGCACTGCCCAGAGTTTTGTTGTAGTCGTTTAATGTTGTTTTCCTCAGCCTTTTTGTTGTCATTGTGTAAACTGTTTTCCTGAGTTTGCTTTACTTCACTCTGTATCATGCAAGTCTTCCCTCATATCCCTTAGTTCTTAGTACTCTTTCATTCCCCAACTTTCTTTTTTCCTAGGGTATTTTTTTTTGCTTCCATATCTCATATTCTCTTTACTTTGAGTTACATTTCTCTGTGTACATCTTCTGCCCCAGCAGCAGGATATAAGCCCTCCAAGGGCAGAGACACACTTGTTTTTGCCTTCTGCTCTTCCCCTTCTCCCCTGGCTCAGGTCTTAGAATAATATCATGTCCATACGGCTAGCAGAACATGTTGAAATCAGATTATAAAAGACCAGGAATGTCAGGTTTAGGATTCACACTTCATTTGGTAAGCATTGGAGACCTTTAAACATAACCTCATTTTACAAAGAAGAAAAGTTAGACCCAAAGAGGGGAAGTGATTTGAATGTTGTCATATTGGTAACAAGTAACAGAACTAAAACTTGAACCCTGCCTCCTGAGTTCGAGTCCCCGGCTCTTTTCATGTGATTGTATCACCTGTCTTTCTCAGGGAACAAAACTCAGAAGGACAGAATGGTACATAGAATATTGTACTTGGCATCAAAAGACCCTTTTATTGGGCAGCTAGGTGGTGCACTAGATAGAGCTCTGGACTTGGCGTCAGGAGGACCCAAGTTCAAATCCAGCCTCAGATTCTTGATACTTACTAGCTGTGTGACTTTGGGCAAGTCACTTCCCCCTCTGAGCAATGGCTTCCTCATCTATAAAATGGGAGTTATGGTACAGTTATCCCTTCCACATCTCGGGAGTTAGGGGATCAGCATTCCCCATGATCTGGAAAAGCTACATAAAATTTTTTGACCCTCCCTTTGTACCAGAGAACAAGTCTGAATTTTTTTCTTTTTCTTTTATGGGGTATTTACAGTACCTTATTGTAAAATTTAGGTTAAGTATTTGGTCATAGGCTCTGTGTTATCTGTAGCTTCTGTAAAACTCCCCGAAAATTCCCATTTAATTTCTTAGGCCAGCCTGATATATCAAAACCATGATGGAGAAAATCACGATGTGGAAGGGATAACTGTACTTGTACTGTCTGCCTGCCAGTATTTTTGTGAGACTCAAAGGACATAATATATGTAAAGTACTTTTCAGTTTATACATCTTAACTGTTATTACTATTAATGTAGTTAGTGTGCTGTAGTCACCAACTTTTTTTGATGTCTGAACTGTGCTTGGAATGCTTCTTGACTCCTTTCTCTTTTCATTTAATCAAAAGCATTTATTTAAGTACATGCTAGATGTGTTAAATGTTGGCATTACGAAAGCAAGACTGTCCCTGACCTCATGAAGTTTATGTTCTGTTCATGGGAGACACGCACATACACCCATATATATATATATATATATATACACATACACACATTGTTATTTTTTGGAGAAAAGCCCTAACCTCTAGGAGAACTGGGAAAGGTTCCATGTATGTAATGAAGAAAGCCAGGAATTCCAAGAGGCAGAAGTGAAAAGAGGAATCCATTCCAGGAATGAAGGACAGCCAATGCAAAGGCATGGAGATAAGAGCTAGGGCATCATACATGAGTAACAGCAAGAAGACTGATTTGTTTATACTTTAGAATGTGTGACAGTTGATCTGTAATAGACTGGAGAGGTAGGATGGGTCCAGCTTTCCATTAATTGGCCAGCAGAGGAGTTTATATTTGATGCAAGAGGTAATAGAGGGCCACTGAAGTTTTTTGAGTGGAGATGGAGAATGATACATTAAGAAAATCATTTTGATGGCACTGACGAGGGATTGGAGTGGAGAGAGACTTAAGGCTGAAAGAACAGGTAAGGTTCTGTGTATGAAGTAGTGTGTGTGAAGAGAAAGAGATGTATGTGAGAGATGTCATGGAGGTAAAGATGACAAGATTTGGCAACTGAATAGATAATGTGAATTGAGAGAAGGTGAGGAGTGTAGTATTACACCGAAGGGGGCAAACCTGTGTTAATGGAAGGATAGTGGTACCTGACAGTCAGTCAGTCAAAAAACATCTATAAGGTACCTACAGTGTGCCAGGCACTGTGCTAACTGCTAAGTGTCCTTGACAGTAATAGAGAAGTTCTCAAAATATAGAAGTGAATTTTTGGAGGGGAGACCCGAGTTCTTTGGACATTTTGAGTTTGAGATGCCTATGGGACATTTAGTTCAAAATGTTCAGTAAGCAGTTATTGATGTGGGACTGGAGCTCAGGAAAGAAATGAGGGCTAAAAAATACATATATCTGGGAGTCATGTTCATGAAGATGGTAATTAAATTAATGGGAGTCAATAAGGTCACTATTCTTGTCAACTATTACTCTGGCTTCTGAATTGGACAACTTCTTTATTCATGGATTCTTGATTTCTTTTTGCCCAATTTAAAGAACATACCAGATAATAAATATTTTGAAGTGGATGAAAAGTAGATATGTATGGTTTTGGATTAAGTTAACATAAAATTATGTATTTGGAAATTTTGTTTTTCTTTGTGATCACTTGTGTGAAATTTGGACCTAAAATTAAGACTTTTAAAGAATCTTCGTTTTTGTCTCTGCGAAACTACAGTCAATTTTCAACTTTTGTGCCAGGTAAAGTGCCTAGAAGATGATGTGAATGTCAAAAATGTGAATGTTGATACATTCAACTTATGGGAAATAGAGGTTTAGGTTTCTGCAAACTCCAAAAAATTGTAATCTTTCGCTAGAGATTGCTGAAAATACATTTTTCTGCACACAGTTCTTTATAACAAAACAGTGAATTCTGATAATATACCCTTTCTGGAATGGATTCATGAACGCTTTTATGAATATTTTCCTCCTTTTTGCAGATATAACAATTTGATAATTTGTTTACACCATACTTGAAGTCAACAATGACTGCAGACATTCTGGCACAAAGTTTATCCAGTACCTTTATTTTTCTCACTAAGCTGCATTACTCACTTTGCATACTTGGCCTTAGAGCCCAGAGGACTTACACTACACTTTGCAGCTGTAGGGTGAACAAGACCAGTGAAGTGCCTAGGATACCAGCTGTTCCACAACCTTGCCTGCATCGAACTTCTCATTTTTTTCCCCTCTACCGTGCATAGCCGTGAATGTGTGCACTTGCCAACTCGAAAGTGAAAATGAAGTTGCTAATAAAATCATGCAAATGCTTGCAGTTTTGAAAATCAAACTCAAGAATGTTGAGAAGTGACTGTGCTTCCTTTTCCTGCCCAAATAGTATCTTATGGTCCCTAAGTAATAGAATGCTAGAGTTAACTCAGTCTCCTTATTTTAGTAGTAAGATAACTGAGATTTGGAGAAATGAAGTAATTTTACTTCTGATTAGTGGCAGAGCTGATACTGAAATTTAGCTCACTTGATTCACCCATGTCCAACAGTGATTTTTTTTTTCTTTTTTCTTTTGGCCAGGCAGTTGGGATTAAGTGACTTGGCCGGGGTCACATAACTAGTAAATGTCAGGTGTCTGGTCTGAGACCGGATTTGGACCCAGGTGATTTTCTAAAGCTAATTTTCTTCAAGATAGCTCAAGGTCTTCTTTTTCCATGAGACTTTTCCTGGTCCCTTCTGTCTGCTAGTGTTTTTAACCTTTAACTCCTAAAAGTTTACCTTATATCTGCATTGTGTGTGTTTTGTATAAACCTGTATATGTATATGCTGTCTCTCCTGTTTTAAAATGTAAGCTCTTTGAGGCCAGGGACTTTTCCCTTTTGTCATTGTGCCCCCAGCATCTGGTATAGTGTCTGATTTACAGAAGGTGCTTAATAAATGCTTACTGCTTGGTTAATTGCACTTATGTCTTATAATATCAGTTTTCCCTTAAGTACTCACAAATCATTCTTAATCGTATGTTGAATGAATGCAAAAGTATTTATTTTCTAGAACATACTTATTACATTTCTAGAATTTTGCTCGGAATGAAAGTCAAACTCACAAGGCTATTTGAAGAATTCATCTTCTCCTTTTTGAAAAATAGAACTCGTCTATAGTCATGAAATAACTTCTCCATATCCCACAGTACGAGTCATTATAAATTTATAACATGCAAAATTTAAGGTGTGTGTCTATGTAGATACCCCCACAGATAGATGGATGGATGGATGGATGGATGGAGATTTAAATATATACACCCACATACCTCACAGAAAAGGGGAAATTCAATAGGATATGAATAGATATGATTTAGTGGTGTTTAGGTTTCAGAGGCAGTATATTCAAATGATATAGAATTTTGTAGATATATGCTTTAAGTGATATTCTCTGTAGCACTTGATCCATTTTATCTTCTAAGGAGTTTCTTTAAAAGGAACAATAATGTCCTTTACCTTTTTGCCCCCTTGTATCTTTCCTGGAAATCTTTGGGCATGTAGGTTCTGAGGAAACTCTTATTGAAGGAGCTCATGAAGTGGTGAAGGGCATCTTAGAAGATGTAGTAACATCTGCTGTTAAAGGTAAATGGGAAAAAAAAAAGGTAAATGAATGTCTTACATACATGTTAGTGTGGGTGGGCTTTTTTCTTTTCTTTTTTTTTTTTCAGTTAAGTTGCAAAACCTTTCCCTTGGAACCCAAAAATTATAAACTTGTTTTTCAGTAACTTTGATCTCACCAACATTTGAGAGAGGACCACCTGTATGATAAGACATCTAGCCATCAGCTGTTTTAACAGTGTCAGAAGATGTCATTGGGTATTAGAATGCTTTCCATTTGTGACAATAAAGTGCCTCTCATTGCAACACTTGCAGAGTTTTTCCTGTTTTCTGGTGCCAGTCACTGATAGTGATAGGTGTGGGGAGGGCATAAAGCTAGTAGATTATGTAACAAGGAGTCCTTTAGTCCCCGTTTGACTACCGAATCCTCTTTGTACCCTGAAACTCTAAACTTCAGTTTCCTTACCCCAGCATATTGAGAAGGCTGCTCTTGATAGGTTTTTTTTTGATTCCTTTTAACTTTAAAATGGTTCTGTGTAGTGAACTCTTTTAGATAAAGGGTTTTTTTCAATTGCAGATATTGATTTTGTGGTGTTATGCATTCTTGTTTTAAGAAGCCACAGGAAAACATGGTATGTTGGAAACTGAGAGAGTCCTGGGAGAATTGGAGACCAAGGACCTTACTTCTAGTGCAATTGATGAAAACTCCCAAACCAATGGAATTGCAGATGATAGGCAGTCATTATCATCAGCTGATAATCTGGTATGAGATTTTGATATGGTGATAACTATTTTGCATAGCCAAGTTTAATATTTTTATATTCCTTTTTTAATGAAACTTCGTCTGAAGTAGTTCGTATGTGACATGACATTGCAAGAGCAGAGGTGATGTTGGGGTCTTGAAGGTCCCATTGATGCAGGCACTAACTTTAACAGCCTCTATCAAGTTGAAAAGACTGTGAGGACAGGTCTGGGGGTAGGCTATATGTCTCTAATCTAAAGACCAGTAGAGCCACTTGACCATCAGGTGATAAATATTTTTTTAGCCCCAGATGCTCACAACAGCCACCTTTTAAGACTGGGATGGCTTATACCCTGGGTTGGTGAAGGGAGTACCTTTATCAGATACACAGATCCTTTAAGTTGAAGTGAGCTTTTTTTATACAAAATAAAATTGAAATAAAAATAAACATCAAGCTCCAGTTGAATTTCAGCCAAATAATAATTACAAGGTTTAGTAGTTTAGATTCCATTTTCTAAACCCCTAGAAAGTCTCCACTCTGTGTAAGGCACTGTGTAAGTGTCCAAGATATAAAAAAAGAAAATGGTTTCTGTACAGGGCCTTACATGCTACTGAAATATACCACAAGTGCAGCAGTTAGTAAAGACCAAGTAAATAGAGGAGGGAGAGAACAATAACAGCTGGGAAATTTAGGAAAGCCTTCATTTAGGAGGCACACCCTACCAGTAGTTATGATTTCTAAGAGTTACAGATGAGGGAGCTCATTCCAGACAGCCTATGTAAAGATATAAAGGTAGAATGCGCAAGTTCAGGGAACACCTGAACCAAGACCAATTTTTTTTTTGTAGTAGAGTATATGAAAGCAAAAATATAAAATACATTTAGATAGGTTGGAACCAGATTGTTAATGCTTTTAAATTCCAGACTCATGAGGAGTTGGTACTTTATTCTGTTTTTAATAGTATTTCATTTTTTCCCAATTATATATAAAGACAATTTTTAACCTTTTTTTTTTTGAAGTTTTGAGCTCCAGATTTTCTCCATCCCTCACCTCCCCCCCAAAGATGGTAATCAATTTTATATAGGTAATATATGTGCAGTCATATAAAACATGTCCATATTAAACATGTTAAGAAAGAAGACCAAAAGGGGGGAAAACACGAAAAAAATAAAGTGAAAAATAGTATACTTTGATCTGCATTCAGACTCCATCACTTCTTTCTCTGGATGTGGATACCATTTTTCATCATGAGTCCTTTGGAATTGTGTTAAATTATTGTACTGCTGAGAATAGCTAAGTCATTTGTAGTTGATCATCTTACAATATTGCTGTTACTGTGTACAGTGTTCTCTTGGTTCTGCTTACTTCACTCAGCATCAGTTCTTGTTAGTCTTTCCAGGTTTTTCTGAGCCTGCTCATCATTTCTTGTAGCACAATAGTATTCCGTTACAATCATATACCACAACTTGTTCAGCCATTCCTCAATTGATAAGCATTCCCTCAATTTCCAATTCTTTGCCACCACAAAAAGAGCTGCTATAAATAGTTTTTGTACTTTATTCTAGAGCCAGCAGGGAGCCATTGAATATTTTTGAGTAAAGGAGTGAACTTTGGCACCTCTGGGGAGAATGAACTGGCAGTGCTGGAGATAAGAAGGAGATAGTTTCTTGCAGCAGTACACATGAGAGAGAAGTGATGAGGACCTGACCTATGAATTTGAGAGGGATTATGGCAATATATCAGTAAGACTAGACAACTGATAGGATGGGAAAAGTGAGGAAGGAGGAAGATTGCAGGGTGACTCAGATTGTGAACTTGGGTAGCCAGAAGGATGGGTGTGTTCTCAATAGAAATAGACAAATTTAGAGGAGAAACTGTTTAAAGGAATATAATTCTCTTTGTTGAATTTGAAATATTGATGTTGAATTTGAGATATTCGTGGGTTATCCAGGTGAGGATGGCCAACCAGCCAGGTGATATGGGATTGGGTATCTGGAAAGAGAGACTAGAGCTGGATGTATGGATTTGGAAATTAACTGCATAGAGACAGTAATTTATGCATGGAAATCAATGAGACCACCAGAGGAGAAAATGTTGAGATAGAAAAAGTCCCCTGGGAACTCTTCTGGCTTGCTTCTGGGGGATGAATGATAACCCAATGAAAGGAGCTACATGGAAGTAAAGAGCAGTGTCTCACAAGGCAAGGGAGGACAAAATATCCAGGATGAGGGGGAAGGTCAGTGGTGTTAAAAGTTAGAGGGGAAGATAAGGCCTAAGAAAAACAGCCAGGGGCTTTAACATCTGAGATTATTGGAGTGTTGCTTTGCCTTGCCTAATTTCTGAATTGATTGTGTTTATGTTTATAAAATAAGCTTAGTCCTGTTGGTACAAACTGTTTTGGGGGGAGTAAAGTGTGGGGGTGGGGAGACAGTTGGGGTAAAATGACTTGCCCAATGTCATTCAGCTAGTAAGTCTGTTGGTACAAACTTTTGAACCAAGCACAGTTTTTATTTTCAGTCTTGCTGTAACTCCTCCCACCCTTTAAGTCCAAGTTCAAGGGCATAATTAAGTTCTTTGATGTATTCAACTCTTTTGAATAAGTAAATTTATTTGCTAATTTTACAATTTTTTCAAAGCCTTCATTCTGTTTTTTGTTTTCTTTTACTTTAATATTAGGAATCAGATACACATGGACCTCAAGTGGCTGCTAAATTTTCTCACATTCTTCAGAAAGACGCCTTTCTAGTGTTCAGGTCCCTCTGCAAGCTCTCCATGAAGCCACTAGGTGAAGGACCCCCAGATCCCAAGTAAGAAAGTTTATCAGAATGTATCTTCTCCACCACATTCCAGGAGCAATGTATGGTTTTCTACATTGAAAGTTATTAAGCAACAGTCATCCTATTTTGATGCTTCTTGCACAGGAAATTTCAGCACCAAGTCTTCAGTTTATGAACCATTTTATAATTATTGTAGTATTTCCTTATGGCTTCATATTTGAGCCTTTAGTCTTATCCTTTTCTACAACTAGTGAAGCTAAACTTTCTCAGAATTTTTTAAAGAAAGGTACTTGATTCCTCCAGTGAAGAGCAGAGCTGATCGTGTTGATGAAGAGGGCTTTTCATTTAGATTTTTCTAGCTGGTAGGTGGGAAGGCAGCTATACTCAAGACTAGATCTGCTTTACCTCACTATGCCTCAAGGTTGCACAGTAAGTCAGGGATCAAGCCCAACTCATAACTTCCTGACTGCTGAATTAAAGATACCCTCAGTGACATAGAGGGCAAATAAATATTTTTGTTAGAAGGAGTTAAGGAGCAACCATATTTTAAAGACTACATTTTGTTTTTTTCTTCAGATCTCATGAGCTACGTTCAAAGGTGGTTTCCCTTCAGCTGCTTCTCTCAGTGTTGCAAAATGCTGGCCCTGTCTTCAGGACCCATGAAATGTTCATCAATGCAATCAAGCAATACCTCTGTGTTGCATTATCCAAAAATGGAGTTTCTTCAGTGCCTGATGTTTTTGAGCTGTCTCTTGCCATTTTTCTCACGCTTCTTTCAAACTTTAAGACACATTTGAAAATGCAGATTGAGGTATAGTCATTTAATTTTGTGTTTAATTAGTTGATAGCGTTTGAACTGCTCATGTCACAATTAGAAACTAGGGCCTTAAAAACCAGGACTATTTGGAAGGAACTTTGTATTTCCAGAAGAAGAAAGAGTCTTTTGGGGGTAGAATTATACAGAGTGTTGAATTATTACTTGTTATTAAATGCTTTTCTTTTGGTTTTCATTCATACAGGTATTTTTCAAAGAGATTTTCTTGAACATTTTAGAAACATCAACAAGTTCTTTTGAGCACAAATGGATGGTTATTCAGACTCTGACTAGGATTTGTGCAGGTATTTCATTCAGCTATCATTTATCAAACATCCGCTATGATTTCTGTGCTAGGTACTGGGGTAACTGCACTAATCAGTAAAGCTGCCTCTCCCTTTATGGAGATCACTGTTTGGCAGAGACAAAATATGACTTGTCTCTAATGCTGCTGTACAGCTACTGTAGATCAAAAGAGTGGGATGGCTTTAGTGAGGTACAAAGCGTGGTGAGAGACCTGGAGGAGGTATTTCCTTTTAAGTGAACTTGTTTTCTTCAGTGTGTAAATAGCTTTGAGTTGTACTATATTTTAGATTAGTAAAACTCTCACAAACTATACCTCATTCAAACTACCACTTTTTGAAGTAGATAAAACAGAAGTTTCCCTTATGCACTTTATGAATGAGGAAATTGGGGCTTACATAGGTTAAAGGAGTTGCCTGAAATCATCCAGTTATGGATGGTATCACTTCCATATTTTCATCAAGTTGAAAACCATCATTCTAATCACTCATATGCACGACCCCAGAGCCACACTTGACTCCTCACTCTCACTCACCCCACATAGCCAATCAATTACCAAACCTTTTTGTGTTTTGATATCGACGATATGTCTCATACATCCCCTTTGCTTTATGCTCTATTCACGCAACCACCATCCTACTTCAACCCATTATCACCTTTCCCCCAGGCTATTACAGTAGTGTCTTAATTGATTTTCCTGCCTCAAATCTCTTCTCACTATTATCTGCCAAAAGTGATTTTTCCTAAAGCGCAAATCTTTAATATGTCACCTCCTTACTTAGTAAATGGGAGTAACTCCCTAGTACTACAGGCGTTCAGTTTAAATGCCGGTTTTGGCATTTGATGCTCCTCACAAGCTTTTCCTCTTAACTTGCTTTTTTCCAATCTTCCTTTACATTACTTTCTTTTACACAATTCTGTCTTCTAGCCATACTGGCCTTCTTGCTATTTCTGACTTATGCTTTTCCATGTATATATGTGGTTTTACACTAACTGTCCCCTATCTGTGGGATCATTCTCTCCTCCCTCCATCTCTTGAAATCAAGAATTAGCTCAGATGGGAACAGCACAGTGGATAGAGCTCCAGCCTTGGAGTCAGGAGGACCTGAGTTCAGATTCAGCCTCCACACTTCACACTTACTAGTTGTATAACCTGGGCAAGTCACTTAACCCAGTGGCCTCACTATAAAAGAAACAAACAAACAAACAAAAAAAAGAATTAGCTCGAATGTATGAGGCCTTACTGCAACTAGTATCTTCTTCTCCAGACTCACTTCTTGACTGTCTTTGTATGTGTTTCATGTCTTCTTGTGCTTGTTGTCTTGCTTTTTAGCTCCTTGAGAATAAGGATGTGTTTTGCTTTTGTCTTTGTATTCCAACTACAAGTTCAGTGCCTGGCATATTAGAGGAATAAAAAGTTGGGATGAGATATTTTTCCAGCCTAAGAAAATGAAGAGGAAGGCAGAAGAAGTCTGTAACACTGGGGTGGAGATGTATTCAGAGCCCGCGTGTGGCCCCAGCAAGAGTGGCCACAGTAGCAGCAGCAGCTTTAGGAGCTCTTAGCCCAGAGACAGTGCAGGGTTCACACAACTGCTCAGAAGGAGATTACAGGGAACCTTTTGCTGGCACTGGGCAAAGTCTATTTTTAGGTAGAAAATATAATGGGAAAAAAAAGCAGAATTGTCCAGATGGAAAAAGAGGTGTAAAAATCTTACTAAAGAAAATAATTCCTTAAAAATTAGCATTGGGCAAATGGAAGCTAATGACTCCACGAGACATCAAAACAATAAAACAAGTCAAAAGAATGAAAAAAATAAAAGAAAATATGAACTATCTCATTGGAAAAATAACTGACCTGGAAAAAGCCTAGACATCAGTATTTCAAGAAATTATCAAGAAAATAATCAAGAAAAACTGCGTTGGTAGTTTAGATCCAGAGGGAAAAATAGAAATTAAAAGAATCTACCAATCACCTCCTGAAAGAGTTTCCAAAATGAAAACTCCCAAGAATAGTATAGCCAAGTTCCAGAGCTCTCAGGTCAAAGAGGAAATACTTCAGGCAGCCAGAAACAATTCAGATATTGTGGAGACAGTCAGGATCACACAAGACTTAGCAGCTTCCACATTAAAAGAATAATGGAAGGCAAAGGAGCTAGGATTGCAACCAAGATTAACCTACCCAGCAAAATTGAATACAATCCTTCTAGGGAAAAAAATGGATATTTAATGAAATAGAGGAATTTCAACCATTCTTGATGAAAAGGCCAAAGCTGAATAGAAAATTTGACATTTAAACAGAAGACTGAAGACTCAAAGTTAAACGTGAAAGGACTCAAGAAGAGATTCAGTAAAGTTAAAACGGTTTACTTCCCTATATGGAAAGATGATATATGTAATTCCTAAGAATTTTATCATTATTAGGGCAGTTTAAAGGAGTGTATGTACATAGAGAGTGTGGGTGTGAGTTGATTATGTTGGAATTATCTTCAAAAATAATAAAGATGGGGAGGAGGGGAGAAAGAGATGCACTGGGAAAAGTGGGAAGACAGAGAGCTAAAATGGGGAAATTTATCACATAAAAGACAGTGCGCTCAAGAAAGAGCTTTTACAAAAGGGAAAATGGGTGGCAGGTAATTTTTGAACTTTACTCATTGAAATTAATGCAAAGAAGGAAGACTCTGTGTGTGTGTGTTTATATATACTCAGTTGTGTGTAGAAATGTAACTTACCCAATGGGGAAATAGGAGGGGAGGGGGAAAAGAGAAAAGACAAGGGGGGGTGATAAAGGAGAGATGACAAAGGAAAGGGTGTAAAAAGGGAGGCAGTGGTTAGAAGCAAAATAGGGTTTTGAGGAGGGACAGGATCAAAAAAGAAAGAAAATAATGGGATGGAGAGAAATACACAGTTAACTTAATCTTAACTGTGAATGTGAATGAGATGCGCTTACGCAGAAAATGGAAGCAGATGAATTAGAAACCAGAATTCAATAATATATTGTTTACAAGAGACACACTTGAAACAGAAAGACACAGAGTTAAAAGAAAGGGCTGAAACAGAATCTGTTACTCTTCAGTTGAAGTAAAAAAGGCAGGGATAGCAGTCATCTCAGATAAAGCAAAAATAGACCCAATTAAAAGAGATGTTCAGGAAAACTACAGCTTGCTAAAAAATACCATAGCCAATGAAGTAATATCAAAAAAATTTTACAGCAGATTTCTCAAATAAAAAATTCATTTCTCAGATATATACTGAGTATACAACTGAGTCAAATTTATAATAGTAAGAGCCTCTTCCCAGTTGATGAATGACCAAAGGATATGAACAGGTAGTTTTCAGAAGAAATCAAAGCTCGTCTTTTTCTTATGAAAAAAACTAAATTGCTAATCACTATTGATTAGAGAAGTGCAAATTAAAACCACTCTGAGGAACTACCACATACCTGTCAAATGCTGGAGGGGATGAGGGAAAAATAGTTACTTTGATGAACTGTTGGTAGAGTTGTGACTTGGGCCAGACTCTCTGGAAAACAATTTGGAACTATGCCCATAGTACTATAAGACCATGCATACCCTTTGACCCAGCATAACCCTACTAGTTTAGTATCAAAAGAAAAGGACCTATATGTACAAAAATATTTATAACAGCTTTTTTTGTGGTAGCAAAGAATTGGAAATCGAGGGGATACTCGTCAGTTGGCATCAAAGGCTGAATTAAGAACTTGTGGCAAAAAATTGTGATAGAGTACTGTTGTACTATAAGAAATGATAAGAATGGTGATTTCAGAAAAACATAGCAAGATTTACATGCACAATAACAGCAATATTGAAACGAGGATCAACTGAAGTACTGATCAGTACAGTGATCCAAGATAGTTCCAAAAGACTCTTGATGAAAAAATGCTATTAACCCCCAGAGAGAGAAGTGATGAACTCAGAGTGTAAATTGAAGTATAATTTGCTCACTTTCTTTTTGCTTCCTTTTTTTTTTTGAAATATGACTACTATGGAAATATGTTTTATATGATTTCACATGTATAATTGATATCATATCACTTGCCTTCCTTCTCAGGGTTGGGGGGGAGGGAGAGAATTTGAAATTCAAATTTTGAAAAGAAAAAAAACTCGTGATTGATTGAAATGAGAATTTCTGTCTCTTGACTGATAGTTTAGTGCATACCCCACTGGCTTTGGGTACGTGGCACAGTGGATAGAGTGCTGGGCCTAGAGTTAAGAAGACTTGTCTTCCTGAGTTCACATCTAGCCTCAGACACTTGCTAACTGTGTGACCCTGAGCAAGTCACTTATCTGTTTGCCTCAATTTCTCATCTGTAAAATGAGTTGGAGAAGGAAATGCAAAACCACTCCAGCATCTTTGCCAAGAAATCCCTAAATGGGGTCATGAAGAGTCAGAATGGCTGAACTAACTTTGTTTTGAACCATTGCCTTTTTTTCATCATCTAAGGAATTGTACATAGAGAACGAGTTCAGATTCAGATTTATTCCAAGAAATTAAAATAAGCTCAATGTTAAAGTTGTGGATTTTCACCTTTGTCCTTTATAAGAAAAAACCCTAATCTTTATGTCTTATCCTTTAAGATGCCCAGTGTGTGGTGGATATTTATGTCAACTATGACTGTGATTTGAATGCTGCTAATATTTTTGAGCGCCTTGTAAATGATTTGTCGAAAATTGCTCAGGGAAGAAGTGGACATGAATTGGGAATGACACCTCTGCAGGTAAAACACAGAGAGAAGAAGAAGTAACCCTGATCTCTCTATTCTGAGTCACCTGGTTTGGTATATAGTTCAAAACTCTAAATCCCAGTTTCCAGTATAGACACAATACAGATTTACACAATTATTAAAATACATACCACATACATGATAGTTTGAGAGGTTAGATTAGAAATCAGTCTCTTCTCTTTGAGGGGGATTTTTCTGACACCTGGAGGTGTCAGAAGGATACAAATGAAAATTTAGGCTAAGTAAAAACAAAAGAGCAAAAATTTATGTTTAAGTAAAGAAGCTAGTCTTATTATTTTAATAAATAACTTAATGTCATTATTTATTAGTGTTTTGCTAAGTATTTAATTGCTTCCAGTGAATACAAATTGAATATGTGGCAAAATCTTTGCAAGTTCAGGACCCAGCACATTATAACCCATGTACAAGGATGCTGTTGGACTGACTTTTTAAATGGCACTCTAGTGACTATCTTTGTCTGCTGCCATACTACCACTTGTAAGAGTTAAAAAAAGCAAGAAAGTGAGTTTTACTTACAAGATAGAAGAACTGGGATCAGAACCTTGATTACTCTACTTTTGAAAAACTGCCAGCCTCTATTAGGCTTTTTTTTTCCCAATACTGAAGATTCTCAGTTCATTAAATAATTCTTTGCTACTATTTTTCACTAGTGACTGTCCTTCTTGTGCATTCTCTAGCAAACTTTGATTTTTCATTAACTTTTGAGTCCAGAGTATTTGTGCTATACATTTATGATCAGATGCTAAAATGATCATGGATTTATCAAAGTAAGTCAGAATTTTAGACTTCCAATAAAGGTGCCTTCATTCTGTTTCTTTTCTGCACTTGGATCTGGGCCCTCACAGTGTTTTCCATTTGAACTTAAGAGTCAGGATGCCTTGTGTAATCATTTACTCAGTAAACACACATTCAGAACCTATCATATACAGTTTACCTTGCTAGATGCTAGTGAAGATGGGGCCTTCAAAGACTATGTCTAGTGGTTTACTGCTACAAACCAGTTTAATGCTTTATTTGTAAATGCAGAATGTGATAGAAATGCACACCATCCTTTTATCATTGAGTATGACTACTTTGACTCAATTTTCAAGGTTTTCATGGTGTCATTGCTGTAGTCATTTCCCCCATTCACAGATCATAACCTATCCTTGCTTTCTTATCACGTGCAGTTCTTGTCCATGTCTTTATATGATCCCTTGATAAATGATCTACCTGGTGCCTGGTGGTTGGGGATGGGGGAAAGGAGGGGTTCTCTTGGGTATTTAAATATTTTGTGGGTAATAATATAGCACTCTGGCTATCAGTCTATTCCCTCACTTTCACTTACCAAACAAGGTTCTCATATTCTAACAGCTATGATTCTATTAGCTACAGGAAGTCATAAAAACTTTCTTTAGGTGTCAAAGGCTTATTTTATTTTCTAGTCCTTATAAATTCTCTATAGTCGATATTCATTTCTGTAGGAAATGTCCCTGGTTCTTTTTTTTTAAAATGTAGAATGATGCAGGATCTATTTAACTATATTTGTGGATATTTAAAACATAAAGAGTATAACCTACTAGGCCAACATGTGGAGTACGTGACAAGAAACTTTTTAACTCTCAAGATGATTCATTCAACTTCTACAGTTCTTGACTTTAGATAAATATTCTTTCTAGGATTCTGATGCTAAGATATATGTAATATATACTTTATAAGAATTTTAACAGTTTCCTCCTAAAAACATCCACAATATATCATTAGTTAACATTTCCCTTGTTTTTGTCTTTTTTGGAATATAGAAGTATTCATATCCAGTGTCATCTCAGGTTTTCCAAACAGTGTCTGCCTCAGCTTCATTTTTCTTTCCTAGAGCTCCATTTCTTGCTCTGTAAATTGAGGCATTTGGACTAGATGACCTCAGTGTTCCCTTATATCTCTGTAAAGTTTTGTGACTCAGTTTTATCCTGGATATGAATCCTGTATCTCTTTTCTCACTTAGGAATTAAGTCTGAGGAAGAAAGGCCTTGAATGTTTAGTGTCTATACTCAAATGCATGGTGGAGTGGAGTAAAGACCTGTATGTGAACCCCAACCATCAAACAAGTCTTGGTGAGAGTCTTGTTTTTGTTTCTTTCTACTACTCATCAGAAATGTTTAAGATGAGCCAGAAACTTTTTTTTGTGATGTAGACTATAGAATTACACTAGAAACCTTAGTTTGTAGCTCTTGCCTCAAAGATAAGTAAAACTTGGCCATATGTATGTGTCAAAAAATGGAGGAGATGAGTGAAAAGAACATTGGAATCTACTGTCTTAGTTTCATTGTTGTTTTGTGTCCTTTTAACTCTTTACATTAATTGTGCTCTTTTGTTTAATTACAGGCCAGGAGAGACCAACAGATCAAGACCTGGGAGAGCCCAAAGGTCTTGACATCAGGAGGAGGAGTAGTGTAAGCTCCCTGGACTCCACTGTGTCCTCAGGGATTGGAAGTGTTGGTACCCAGACCTCTGTCCCAGATGACCCCGAGCAGTTTGAGGTTATCAAGCAACAAAAGGAAATCATCGAACATGGAATAGAACTGTGAGTGTGGCCCCTGACATGCTTCCTTTATGCTCATCAGGTTGCTACTGTTGTCTAAAAGTAACATTGGTCAATGGGTGTTGCTGTACACTTAAAGAAGAGGTAAATAATACCAAGAGTTAAGGCAAAATCCTTTTTTCCTCCTCCAAATTAAATAATACACACATTTTTCCTATCTTTGTTTTTCTAAACTGAATTCACACGGTTCATCTATTCAGCATTTGTTGGTTTGTGTTCCCAATATGTGCATAGCACTGTTCTAAGCATTTTTTGTGGTGAAGGGGATACAAAAATAAATATAGACATAATCCCTGCCTGAAGAGAGCTTATATTCTAATAGGAAAACCTCAGCTGTGCATAAAGTAGCTTGATATAAGGCAAAGTACTAAAGGAGAAACGAAATCCTGTGGCTTTAGGGGATGTATGAGATTGTCTTCTAGCAGGGGTTTAGGAAAGCATTCATTCAGGAAATGATATTTGATCTGGATTCTGAAGAATGAGCAAGATCCTGATAGATGGAAATGGGAGAAAGTTATTCTTAGGGGCAGCTAGATGGCACAGTGGATCGAGCATCGGCCCTGGAGTCAGGAGGATCTGAGTTCAAATGTGGCCTCGGACACAGAACACTCATTAGCTGTGTGACCCTGGGCAAGTCACTTAATCCCAAATGCAGAAAGAGAGAGAGAGAGAGAGAGAGAGAGAGAGAGAGAGAGAGAGAGAGAGAAGGAAGGAAGAAAAAGAAAAGAAAGAAAAAGTTATTCTTAAGGCTACCAAGACACTCAAATTACCTTGTTTAGACTAAATTCTTTTCACGCCCATTAGACTTAACTGGGCAAAACCTTTACTCAGTATGGCCTTTCAATTTATCCTAATTACCCAAGAAACCAAGAGAATTACAATTATTGTAGCACTTGATTATTGGATACCACGTAGCAGTCAGTTCACAAACTGGCTATTACTGAGACAGTATTGTACCACTTGCCCTTTCCCCCACATTCTTTTATTCTGCCTTGCATGTATGTTATTGTGCTTTTAGATACCTGTGATTTACTCCTACTGTATTGAGATAAGCCATCAGAAATGACCCAGTCACAAGAGTTTTTGCTTGCTTTGGAAAGTGTTGGTCTGCTGAACAAGACATGATCTCTTTTTTGTGGCTTAGACAGGATTTTTGCTAGAATAAAGTAATGTGATTTGTTCTCTGACAAAGACTACACCCTTGACAATAGTCAGATGAGGAGGATATTTTGCAAAATCAGACAAGGAGGGATTGGATGTTATACCTCCAGGAAGATTGATAAATACCAAAATAAAAGGAAGCATGGCAGATCACAGTAAACCTGAAAAGTCAGGTTCGTAGAAAAAAAGTTCTTTTAGTACAGTTAAAAGGGGGATAGTAAGGGAGGCAAAAGCATAAGCCCAGAAAAAAAGCACAGTGGAGTCTGTGACTTTTATCTGTAGACTGAAATAGCCAATTTGTGGCAGCTTTTTGAACTTTCAGGAATGTCTTGTTTGAGTTTTCCTTCGTGTGTTCCATCATAATTTGCTACTACTAAGTGGGCATCACCTTTTCAGTCCTTCAGACATTTCAGAAATAAACAACCTGTTCAAGAAATCATTTGCTGTACCTTATGTAGCAGAAAAGGAAAATGATAAATGTTGGAGAGGATATGGGAAAATGAGGGCACTAATGCATTATTGGTGAAATTGTGAACTGATCTAACCATTCTGGAGAGAAATTTGGAATTATACCCAAAGGTCAATCAAACTATGTATACCCTTTGATCCAGCAATACCACTACTAGGTCTATATCCAAATGAGATCATAAATACAAGAAAAGGACCTACATGTACAAAAATATTTATAGCAGCTCTTTTTGTGGAGGCAAAGAATTGGAAATTGAAGAGGTGCCCATTAAGTGGGAAATGGATGAACAAGTTTTTGTATAAAAATGTAATGAAATAAGGGCAGCTAGGTGGCACAGTGTGTAGAGCAGCAGCCCTGGAGTCAGGAGGACCTGAGATCAAATCTGACCTCAGACACATAACACTTATGAGCTTTGTGACTCTGGGCAAGTCACTTAACCCCAGTTGCCTCACCAAAAAAAAGAAATATGTAATGAAATACTATTGTGCTATAAAAAATGATGAGCAGGAAGATTTTTTAAAAATCTACACAGAATTCATCTGATGCTACCTTATTCCTTGATTAGGTTCAACAAAAAGCCAAAGCGGGGCATCCAGTATCTGCAGGAGCAGGGCATGCTTGGAACTCCAGTGGAAGATATTGCACAGTTTCTGCACCAAGAAGAACGCCTGGATTCTGTAAAATTTCACATTTCCTTTTTGTAGACTCAGACAAGAGATTCCTGAAAGCTCAGAGAGTATTAATGGCCCAGCAAAGGGTGACTTGACTGTCCATATACATGATTAAAACACAATGATATACATACATGCCTTTTGTAGCACAAGCTTTCTGATGGGAGCAGTTTTTGAGAGCACCATTCTAGGGAGAGAGTCAAAGATAAGAGAAGTTGTTAAATCGGAGCATGTTGTTGAGAGACTAGAATTAGTCTGTGCTGCAAAGGTTTGGGCAACTCTTAACTATTTCTCATTCTGGACCTTCTAGGATTAATGTTCCTTTTTTTGGTGTGTCTCTTCTTCCTCTGTCTGCTATATATGCCCATTCTGTCCTCAATCGCTCACATACCACACCAGACCTCCAAATATTGGGCATGAGTAGTAGTTGTGAAGGGGTCAGCACTAATTTGATGACTGTGCTGCGCCCCTTTCACTTAGCCTCTCCTCTGAATTAAGATTTCACTCCTGAGTCCATTGGTGGGATGTTTCTTTCAGACCCAAGTAGGAGACTTCCTGGGAGAGAGCACCAGACTCAACAAGGAGGTGATGTATGCCTACGTGGATCAGCTTGATTTCTGTGGGAAAGATTTTGTCTCAGCTTTACGAATATTTCTTGAAGGTTTCCGCTTACCTGGTGAAGCTCAGAAGATTGATAGGTTAATGGAGAAGTTTGCTGCAAGATATCTTGAATGCAACCAAGGGTAACAGCCATTACCTACTTTCTAAAGCAGTTTTCTGTTTGGCTTTGTCTCTTTCATTTTCCTCTTGGGCAGGGAGATAGACTTAATGTTTCTAGATCTGTGCTGAATGACAATGCCTAAGAGCCATGGGTAGGAGAAATGGCCATTTTTTATTGTATCTAGAATAGGAAAATTTTTAGCTCCCTGATTAATATCTGGGAAGCTATTTGGACTTTTATTTTTCTTTCCTTTTATGTGCTGATTGGCAATTAATGTAAAGCAAATCTTGGCTCAACATAAGAACTTTGTAACCAACTAGTGCCTTGCAGAAATGGAAAGGGCTTTCTTATGAGGTAGCAATCTCGTCATCAACAGAGCTATTCAAGCAGATACCAGATGATCATTTCTCATGATATTCATACATGGGGCAAGGTAGACTAGACTTTCTTTCTCACAGATGTGTGTGGCATGTATTAAATTCTTAAGAGTGTCTAAATGTGTCAAAACTCTGTGGAAAACATGCAGTGGAAACATTTTGATAGCTACTTTCCATCATGATACCAAATACACACTTTTTATTTTAAGCTACCATTACCTGCTGAATATTTGGAAAAACCGTACTTGTGAAATAGCTAGTCAGCAAAGTCAACAACAGTCAGGTCATTTGAACCTAGTGGAAATCTTGATTTGCTTCAAAGATTTCACGTGCCTGCATTCTTAGTACATATCCCATGTGGGTAGTAAGACCCTGCCTGTGCCTTAATCAGCAAATTTGTGGCCCAGACTTAAAATTATACAATAGAGCCTTTTATTAATTAATTTGGTACTTTAGTAAGCCTCAGTATTTTAATAACCAAAGATTTTCTTAACTCTTTCAAATTATATATTCTCTATTGCTTTGCTTCAGTCTAAAATACTTGCTAAGTATTTCCAAAGAACTTGCTGAAACTAAGTAAGAAAGTTGAATTTTTTTCAATTTTACCCTTGCATTCTTATTGTTGAATAGTGTATGGATTGTGTTGGATAGTGTATGGATTGAATGAATTAGAAAGTCTGAGTAGTTTAATTGTAAACTGCTTTATTCAGAAAAAGTATTCCAGACTTTGATACTTATGCTTATTCAGCACCTTATATACTATGCATCATCTTTAATAAATGTTAAATAGTGATGGAAAGATAGTAAAATTTCTGACTAATTTGCTGTTAGATGAAGCAGTCAGCCTGATTTTTCTCAAGTATGAATGATATTCTTAAAGTCTCTAATCTTTTCTTCCAGGCAAACTATGTTTGCTAGTGCTGACACTGCTTATGTCTTGGCTTATTCAATTATTATGCTCACAACAGATTTACACAGTCCTCAGGTAAAGTACTTGCTAATACTTTTCATCTTGTAGAGTATAATTTTTATCGGACTATCACATTTTTAAAGTAATTTTAAAAACTTTTCTTTTCAGGTAAAGAATAAAATGACAAAAGAACAATATATTAAAATGAATCGAGGCATCAATGACAGTAAAGATCTGCCAGAGGAATACCTCTCCACCATTTATGAAGAGATAGAAGGGAAAAAAATCGCAATGAAAGAGACAAAAGAGCACACAATTGCTACTAAATCTAACAAGCAGAGTAAGCCTAAGAGCAAATTTTTGTCACGCGCAGCTTTGATTTTTCTCAGAATGCAAAAATAAATGCCTGCTTTATAGATTGTGATTTTCCATATCCATACATTTCCATAGAAAATCTGATGTTAAAATAATTATTGTTATTATGCTAATTCTTTCATAATAGTATTTTGAGGACAGATTTGATATTAGCAACCAGAAGTAATTTAAAGCAGTTCTAAGTTTATGGATTAAATTACACTATTGAATGGAGTCCAAACAGGAAAAGAAAGAATCCTAGTTTCTTACTCAAAACTTTCCCTCAAATTTCAGGTTGACTCTACCTCTTGGAAGGTCCAGAATCCAGTCAGTGGACCATTGATTCATCTTTTTTCCCCCCTTAATTGACAAGTATTTATTTTCTCTCCTCACCACCTATTCCCAAATTGAAAAAGAAAAAAGAAAAAGAAAAACTTTTAAAATAAACAATCCAAGTCAAACAAAACAAATTCCCACATTGGTCTTGACTAAAAATGTATGTCACATTCTACATTTTGAGTCAGGGAACATGGTTCTTCATGTATCCTCTGGAATTGTCCTTGGTTATTGCTTCGTTCATTCTTAAATCTCTCAGAGTTGTTGGTCTTCAGCTGCTCTCTTGGTTCTGTTCATTCACTGAACATCAGTTCATACTACCCAGGATTCTCTGAAATTCTCTCTTTCATCATTTCTTAGAGTGCAATAAAATTACATTACATTCATATACCATAATTTGTTTGGCCATTCCTCAGTTGATGAGCCTTCTTTACCACTTCAAAAAGAGCTACTACAAATTTTTTTTATGTATGGATCCTATTTTTCTTTGATCTCTCTGGGGTGTGTGCCTAGTAGTGATTTTGCTGGGTTAAAGGACATAGTGTTTGACCACCTGGGTATATTTGCAAATTACTTTCTATAGGTCCCAGATCCATGGCTGGCTCCACTAACAATGCATTAATGTACCTGTTTTCTCAAAGTCCCTTCAGCGTGTCATTTTCAATTTTTGTCATCTTTGCCAGTCTTGTGGATTTGAGATACAACTTCAGAGTTGCTTTACTCTAATTTCTAATGATTTGGAGCTTTTTTTTTCATATAGCTGTCAATAGCTTTGATTTCTTTCTTTGAAAACTGCCTGTTTATATTCTTTGGTCATTTGTCAGTTGGGGAACACATTAATCTCCTGTTGCTGTGTATCTTCACAGATGTAGCCAGTGAAAAACAAAGGAGATTACTTTACAATTTGGAAATGGAACAAATGGCCAAAACTGCTAAAGCTTTGATGGAAGCTGTGAGTCATGCCAAAGCACCTTTCACAAGTGCCACACACCTGGACCATGTCAGGCCCATGTTCAAGGTAAGTCCATTGAGAAGCTAAGCAAGGAAGGATTGTGCATCACTTAGGAATTTGGAAGCGAGGATATGATCAGGCAGGTTAAAAATTATGAGAAGATAGTAATCCCCTAAAGAGGAAGACTAAGGCTCTATAATTTTTTCTGTACAGGACTTGGAATGACTTGATTTAATTTAATTCAGTTCTCTAGTCTTCAACCTTTCCTTGTTGGCTGCTTCTTTCCCTACTGCTACAAACATGCCCAGTCCCGCATCCTTAAAAAGCAGTCACTTGAATCTGCCATCACCTTAGTCCCTAATCCTATATCTCTCTTCTTTCTCAGAAAAGAAAAAAAACTATCTGTACTCATTGCTTCTACTTCCTCTCCTCTCACTCCTCAGTCTTTTGCAGTTTGACTTTCTTTATCACACAGCTGAAACTTCTCTTTCCACAGTTACTACTGGCCTCTTAATTGCCAAATACAGGGGCCTTTCTCAGTCTTCTTCCTTCTCCATCTGTCTGGGCATTTAACATTGTTAGTCTTGCTCTTCTCCTGTATCTGCTGTCACCTTTGGGTTTTCATGATCCTGTGCTCTTCTAGTTCCCCTTTTACTTGTCTGACTGCTCACAGCTTCTTTCCATAACACTCCCAGAACTCTGTTCTGAGCTCTCTTCTCCTCTTCTTCACTCTCCCTTAGTGATGTCATCAGCTGCCATCATTTAATTATCATTTCTATGTAGATGAATCAGACACACATTTGTATATGTATGTGGGTGTATGTAGCCAGGTAGACTTTTCTCTCCTGAGTTCATCCCCTATCATTAACGTCTGTTGGACACACTGGACGTCCTGGAGACACCTCACATTCATCTTATCCGAAACAGAATTCATCATCTTTTCCCCCAAAAGCCCTTTCCTTCCTCTGAACTTCCCTCTCAAAGGGACCGCCATTCCAATCTCCCTGTTGTCCTCGGCTTCTCACTCTCCTCTCTCCACACTCTCCAGTCAGTTGCTAAACATTGCTCATTTTGACCTCTGTAACATCTCTCACATTTGACTTCTTCCCCTTAGTTCAGGCCCTTGTAACCTCTCACCTATATTATTATAATTATAACAGCTTTTTAATTGGCCTCCTTTCCTCAGGTTTCTCTTTAGTCTAATCCATCCTAAACACTGTTCCCAAAATGATTTCCCTTAAGCACAGCTCGGACACACGTCACCATCCAAACTCCAGGGGCTCTGTATTGTGTATTGTCTGTAGGACAGAGTAGAAATGCTTCCTCTCTTTGCTTTTAAAGTCCTTCACAGCCTGGCCCCAGGCTATCTTTTCTAACTTCATTGTGTATAAATTCCTCTCCTGTGCTCTGTAATCAGGCCAAGCTAGCCTCTTTCCACTTTTCATAGTCAGCACTACATTTATCTCCATACTTTTGCATGGTTTGTCTCCTAGGCTTGGAATGTCCTCTCCGCTAGACCCCCCAGCTCCAGCATTGCCCTCTATGAACTTGTTCCTGACTTTCCCCCTTCCAGGTGTTCCCTCCCTACCAAACTACTTTACATTTATTTGCATATATTCTCTATATTTACGTATACATATTTTTCTCTCCAAATAGAATGAAAGCTCCTTGAGAGTAGGGATCATCTTATTCTTTGTATTTGTGTCCCTTCTGCCTAGTATAGTGCCTGGCACATTGTAAGTGCTTATTAAATTCTTATTGAATCTATTCAACATATGTTAAGCATCTGCCTTGTGCAAGTTATTGTATCAGGTGCTGGAGATCCAGAGATGAAATGAGGTACTTTCAAGGGGATTAGTATTTTATGGGAGGAGGTTGAAGGAGGAAAATGAGTTATATTTGCAAATAATTATAATACTCTTGATCTGGGGATTCTTTGTTACAGCTACTTCCTCCACTAACAGGATGCTGTCATTCTGATATGATGCTTTATTCTGATATGAAAGTGACCTTAGTTTCTCAAAAACTATGATAGTAGAGCACATGTTTTCACAGGTTCAAGAAAGTTGTAAAGATTTTGAGAATAGGCCCAGTGACTATGTATCTGCTGTCTGAGGAACTAGCTTAGCTGAATAAAGAGAACTTAGCATCAAAAGACTGAAATTTTTTTGTCCATTGCAACCCTTGAAATAAATAAAAGTACAGATATGTATGACTCTAGGAAATAATGAAATGTACAGAAGAGGTCAAACAGAGAGGCATAAGGGATTAGGTGTCATGATATGGATCACCTTTAACTGGTAGGACCAAGGAAGGTATCTTGGACCTGAGCCAAGCAAGGGATCAAGAGCTAGACAGACCATCTTTTCCAAGCATGGGGAATGGCTTATATGAATGCATAGAAATTAAAGAGAGCATGATCTGATTGGGGATAGATGTTTGGTTCAGACGTAGAGCACTGAGAAGCAAGCACTGTAAAATGAAGATCGACTGCTTTTTAATGATAAAAAATGGTGGAGTGTTTATACCTTGTCACAGGTGAGTTTATAAGTACTTATTGACCACCTTTTAGATGGATGACCCTATCCGGGGTACTGAGAGTCATTAAAGAAATTAACAAATAGTCCCCTACCCCTCAACAACTAGTATAGGAAAATGAGAAGTATACCAAATAAATATGCCAAAAAGAATGTGGAAATTCATGATAAATATAAAATGCTTTGAGTTCATAAGGGAGAGATTACTTCTAAATGGGGGATAACAATACCAGTTTTATACAGTAAGAAATGATGAACATAAAGAATTCAGAGAAACATGAGAAAATTTGTACGAACTCATTGAGCATCCAGTAAACAGTCAAGTCAGTCAACATTTATTAGTCAGACGTTTAGCAAGTGCCTGCTAGGCGCTGGGGATTTAAAAAAAATTTTTTTTAAAACAACATTCCGTGCTCTAAAGGAGGTCACAATCTAATTGGAGAGACAACATGCAAAGAAGATATTTATAGGATAAATTGGAAATAATCTTAGAGGGGAAGGCACAGTGATTAAGGAGCACTGGGAAAGGCTTCTTGCAGAAAATGGCACTTTAACTGAAACTTGAAGGAAATCGATTAATTCAGGACCCAGAAATAAGAAAGACAGAGGCCAGCCAGTGAAAATGCTGAGAATTGAAAGAGGGAGTGTCTCATTTGAGAAATAGCAAGGAGATTCATATCTCTGGATTATAGAATACATAGAGGGGAGTAAAGTGTAAGATTGAAAAATTAGGAAGGAACCAGGTTGTAAAAGACTTTTAAAAACCACAGTATTTTTATTTAATCCCAGAAGTAATAGGAAGGAGGGGTAGAGTCACTATGGAAGAGTAAGAGGAGGCATTTTTGCCTCCCTCACCTAGTACACCTCCTTCACAAAAACCTAAATAGGTACTAGACCAAATTCTGATCAGGAAAGCCAAGAAAAAGTCACAGGGAATCATTTTTTCAGCCCAGGGTAGCTTAGGAATACAGATAAAGATGTTCGCAGACACTGGAGTAGGGAAGGGCCAGTAGCTTAGTGTGGTGGCGTCAGGGACAGAATGGGCAGTAAGACAGAACATCAGGACAAGATCCCAGAGGATCCCTGAACAAGTATTGGGAGCAGGATTGGATGCCATCTGAGAGCTCTGTTGCTGGTTACCCAGTTCAGATTATAGTTCCAGAGCAGACAGGAGTGTTTACAAGCAAACAGAGGGTATAGCTGAGTTTTTAGCACAGAAACAAGTTCTAGAAATGTAACTCTGAGGTTAGAATTTTACAAAAGTAGTCTGATAGACCCCTGAAGAATATTAAATGAGAACAGAAGGATGTATGCCTGTTTTTTAACTGGTATGGCATCTTCACAAAAATTGATTATATATTAGGTCATAAAAATCTCAAAACAATGCAGAAAAGTAGAAATATTAAATTCCTCTTTTTCTGACCATGTTGCAATAAAAATTACATTCAATCAGTAGATACTTATTAAGTCCCTAATATGTGGAAGGTGCTGTGCTAAACAAATTCAACAAAGGACTTTTGAAGCATAGATGAAAAATTAATTGGAAATGAAAATACTAAATTAGTGGGTCAAAGAACAAATCATAAAAACAGTAATTATTAAAGATAATGACAACAATGAGACAATATAACAAAATTTGTGAGATGTAGCCAAAGCAGTAGTTAGGGGAAAACTTTGTCTTTAAACACTTACACCAGTAAAAGAAAGAACAGATCTGTGAATTGGATGTGTGACTAAAAAACCTTGGAAAACCAACAAATTAAAAAACCCCAATTAAACACCAAAATATAAATCTCGGTAATCAAAGAAGAGATTAACAAAACTGGAAGTAAACCATTGAACTAATAAAACTAGGAGCTGGTTTTTAAAAATCAGTAAAATAGGAGAAGGTAGGTGGCGCAGTGGTTGGAGCACCGGCCCTGAAATCAGGAGGAAATCCAGCCTCAGACCAAACACTTGACACTTAGTAGCTGTGTGACCCTGGGCAAGTCACTTAACCCCAATTACCTCTAAAAAAAATGAGTAAAATAGATAAGCCATCGGCTAATTTGTCTTTAAAAAAAACTTAAATAATGGGCAGCAAGGTGGAGCAGTGGACAGAGTGTTGTTGGGCTTGGAGTCAGGCAGGAAGACTTGGGTTCAAATTCAGCCTCAGACACTTACTAGTTGTGTGACCCTGGTCAAGTCATTTAACTTCAATTGCCTCACCCTGCCCCTCCCCAAAAAAACCCAAAACAGCAAATTGTCAGTATCAAAATGGAAAAAGGGAATTTACAATAAATGAAAAAGAAATAAAAGAGGTTATTAGGCATTAATTTTGCCCAACTGTATTCCATTAAAACATATGACCTAAATCAGAAATATGAAACTCACAGCCTGAACCAGATTAAAATGTAATTGGGAAATGTTTAACAAAATTTTTTTAAAAATAGAATGCAACATAGATAATGTTCATTTGTGGTTTTTTGAGTAAATACATGGCATTTGTTTCTATTTGAGTTTGATACTACTAATCTAAATAAAACAGATGAAATTTTACAAAGATATAAATTGCTCAGATTAATAGAACAAGAAATAGAATACTTAAATAATCCTATCTTCAAAAAGAAATTGAATGAACTTATACGTGTACTTCCAAAGACAAAAAAACGCAGGACCAGATGGATTTACAAGTGAATTCTAGCAACATTTAAAGAACAGTTAATCCCAGTACTACACAAATGTTTGAAAAAATATGCAAAGGAGTTCCTTTCATACACAAATAAGGTCTTGATACTTAAAAACCATTGAAAGTCAAAACCGAGAAAGAAAACTATAGCCCATTTTCCCTAATAAATATTAATGCAGATTTTAAAAATAAAATACTGACAAAGAAATTAGAATATATCATAAAAATCATACTGTATAACCAGGCTGGATTTATGCCAAGCATGCAGAGCTGATTCAGTATTAGGAAAACCACAAGCAAAATTAATCATAACAAAAATAAAATCATATGATTATCTCAGTAGATGGAGAAAAAAGCTTTTGACAAAATGCAACACCCACTCATGTTAAAAACACTAGAAAACATAGGAATAAATGGATCTTTTCTTAAAATGATAGGCACTATCTACAAACAAGAGCAAGCATTATCTGTAATGGGAACAAGCTAGAAGACTTTCCAGTAAGATCAGGAGTGAAACAAGGGTACCCATTGTCACCATTATTATGTAGTATTGTATAGAAATGCTAATATAGTAATAAGGTTAAAAACAAAAAAGAAATTGAAAGTATAAGCTTAGGCATATGGCAGACACTAGATATATAGATCAGCATCTCACACTGTGTTCCAAAAAATGGAGTATGTTTTTTAGACATCAAAGTTGGTGTCATAAGCTAGTTAATGGAGTATGGAAGGAATTGCCTGTCAGATATATAGCTAGAGAAAGAGTTCATGATGAAATGAGAGATAGAGAGGTTCACAGGAGTTGAGAGTAATTTTGATTACCTAAAATTAAAAAGGTTTTTGTACAAATGAAGCCAGTGCAACCAAAATTAGAAGAAAAGCAGGGAAGGTGGGGGGATCTTTGATTCTGGTTGCTCTGATAAAGATCTCATATCTAAATAGATACTGAACTGAGCCAGATTTATAAAAATAAGAGGTAATCCCTAACTGATAAATGGCCTGGGGATATGAACAGATTTCAGAGTAACTAAAGAAATCTAAATTATCAATAGTAAGAATAAAAAATACTCAAAATCACTAATAATTAGAGAAATGCAAAGTAAAACAACTCTGACACTACTTTATACACATCAGATTGGCTAAAATAACAGAAAAGGAAAATCACGTGGGAAAATAGGGATGCTAATACACTATTGGAACTATGCCCAAAAAGCTGTGCATATCCTTTGATCCAGCAATTCTTCTATGAAGCCTGTACTCCAAAGAAATAAAAGTAAAAGGACCCATATGTACCAAAATATTTATAACAGTTCTTTTTGTTGTGTCAAGGAATTGGAAACTGAGGGGATGCCCATCAATTGGGGAATGGCTGAACAAATTATATCAATGTGATAGAGTACTATTGTGCTATCCACGAAATGATGAAGGGGTGGTTTCAAAGAAACCTAGGAAGGCATATATGATCTGATGTAAAGTGAACAGACCCAGGAAAACAATTTACACAGGCTAATACCAATATTGTAAAAATAATCAACTTTGAAATACTTAGTAAAACTCTGATCAACACAATAATCCACCACAATTTCAAAGAACTCAGGGTACAGATTGAAAGATATTTTTTTCTTTTTCTTTATCTTGCTTAAAAAAAAAAACAACATGGCTAAAGCAAGAATTTATTTTGCATGACTATACATATTTGTAATGGATTTTGTTTTCCTTGTCTTCCCAGTGGTTAGGGATGAGAGCCAAGAGAATTTGGAACTGAAAATGAAAAGCAATTTCTTAAAAAATAAAAGTAATAGAAGGCAGTGTAATTTATTAAATAGGAACATGACATGATCAGACCCGTGCTTGAGGAAGATCAATTTGACAGCTGACTGAAGTGGAGAAAGAACTGAGGCACTGATCCCAACCAGAAAGCTATTGCAGTAGTCCAGGAATGAGGTCATGAGAGCAGGGTGGTACCATTGTCAGAGGAGGGAAAGGAATATTGGAACTATGCCCAAGTGACTGGGACGATGGTGGATTCCTTTATAGAAATAAGAAAATAAGGAAGAGATAATGATTTGGAATAGGGGATGGGGAGTGATGGATGGGGAGGTGGGGCAGAGATATTCAGTTAAGTTTTGGACGTATTGAGACTAAGGTATAACCAACTTTGAGATGACTAATATCTTGAGGTGCAGCGCTAGACTAGACAAGATCTCTCTCCTGACCCAGGAGGGAGATTAGGGCTGGACAAATAGATCTGAGAATCACCAGCATAATAGCTGAATAATTGATAATTGAATTGAAAATAATTGATATTTGAATCCATAGGAGTTGAGGAGATCGCTAAATGTAATAGTGTAGAGAGAGAAAAGAAGAGGTTCCCAGAACCAAAGTAACAATATACCAATGACCATAAAGTATAAGTGGGGGGGGAAATCACTGAAAGGAAGCAAAACTCTGAGTAATTGAAAAACTGTTAATGGACCTGGAGAACACATATTGAAATAAAATCTCACTCCTCACAGCAGAGGGACAGGAATCTACTAAGGCAGTATATTTTATTCATCGTTATAATGGTCTTGGTTTCAGATGTTTCTACTAAATTGTTTTCCTTCATAATAAAGGAGGGTCAAGGGTGGGTTATTCCTAATTTCTCATTCTAGAAAGGCTGTTGTTACATGACTGAAATGACTTTAAAAGATAACCTTTTTCTTTGCACCAGCTGGTGTGGACTCCTCTGTTGGCGGCATATAGCATTGGGCTTCAAAACTGTGATGAGACTGAAGTGGCCTCTCTGTGCTTAGAAGGGATAAGATGTGCAATCCGGATAGCTTGTATCTTTGGAATGCAGGTGTGTAAGTCTGTCTCTTGAGGTCTGGGGGGTTCTGGACTTCACATCTAGGGACTTGTAATCACAGAAAATTTGTAAAATAATATTTGTAATGGTTTTATTGCCTTAGCGGTCTCAGCCATGCCCCGAGAGTCATAGACTAGCTTGTTTTTATGTGTTTATGTTTGTGATTGGTTCATATGTAGTTATACAGTAATTTCTTGGCTAACCACAATCTCATTCAGTGATTCTTTTCCTTGCTTCTGTGATGGACCTCTCTGGTGGTCTTGTAAAGCTTAGGGGTCCTTCTCATTGTAAGATTTTTGAGTGCATCAAGTGAACTATAAAGGATTATAAAGAAAAACAATAATATTGAATGATAGTTATCAGAATTAAAAAAAAAATTCGTGTAGACCTCAGGTTAAGAACCCTTACTGTAGTGGAGGATAGCAGAATTTGGCTTAATACCAACCTAGGTTCGATTTGAAAAATGTTCCCTACCCCAAAATATTTCCTCTGTTAACTTGCCACAGTGGCTAAAATTTGACTGTTACAGGTTTATGCCTTAGAGATTAAAACATTGTGACTCCAAAAATCCCCTATTAGAATACAGAGTCCAGGGAGAACTGAACCCTGTTTATCTCAGTTTCCTCATGTGCTGAATGAGCTGGAGAAGGAAATGGCAAACCACTCCAGTATCTTTGCCAAGAAAACCCCAAATGCCCTGGCTGCTTCCCACACTTGACCATATCTAGACCTCATTCTTGACCTCCCAGTCACTCCCATCAAGATCCTCCCTAGACCCATCCTCCAGTCAGCCTAACCTACTGGCCACCCCCATCAAGATCCTCCCAGGATCCCTCCCACAGTCTTTCTTTGTAAGGTCTATCTTGTCTCCAATAAGGTGCTGAGGTTCTCAGATTCTTTTTTTTTTTAATTCTTTTTTTTTTTTTAGGCAACTGGGGTTAAGTGACTTGCCCAGGGTCACACAGCTAGCACACATCAAGTGTTTGGTCTGAGGCTGGATTTGAACTCAGGTCCTCTTGACTTTAGGGCCAGTGCTCTATCCACTGCGCCACCTAGCTGCCCCTCAGATTCTTATAATCTAGCCAGTAGCTCACAAATGTTCAGATTCCTTAAGAGTCTGGCCAGTATGGTGGATCTATAATAAACCTTGTCTTTGGCCAGGGAGAAAAAAAGGGAAAACCCCAAATGGGGTCACAAAGAGTCAGACATGACTGAAAATGACTGAACAACAATTGTCTTCCCTGTTATTCCTGGGTCCCCAGATTTAGTACTTGGCATATAGTCTGTGCTTAAATACTAATTAATTTACTGAATAACTGAGGGTGGATTAAGTGTCTTCTCTCTTTCTTCCGTTTTAGCTGGAACGAGATGCCTATGTACAAGCTCTTGCTCGTTTCTCACTGTTGACTGCTAGCTCCAGTATTACAGAGATGAAACAGAAAAACATCGATACCATAAAAACACTTATCACAGTGGCTCATACTGATGGCAACTACCTTGGAAACTCCTGGCATGAGGTAGGTCTCTCTAGATCCTTTTGGCATTATAGAATACCTCCTGACATTTCCCTGTATTTAAGTAGCCTAAAACTATTTTTGGTCTATTCTGTTTTCTTAAGAATACTGTCTGTCTGCCTTCATGCCTATACTTTCAAAAAGTAGCAGTTCTCAAACTAATTTGGTCACAGGACACTCACAAGCTTAAAATATATTAGCAGAAACCAAAAAATGCTAGTGCAGGTGACCTGGGAATACAGAAAGGAGTATTGGAGAAATTTTGGCACAAAAGAGAGGAAATTGAGTCTGTTTTCTTATTTGAAAAATCAACAAATAAGCATTTTAATACATTTTTAATATTTAATGTTTTAGGGGATAAATAATGCTAGTATAAATTTTCTCATGGAACCCATATTCATATCAGGTAGAGCACTTTTGGGAAATGCTGCTTTAAAAATTCTTTCTAGAGTTTTTTTTCATTTGCAGTGGCCAAAGACTGCCAAAGGTAGGAGTCTCTTGTGAGGTCCTGGGTGGCTTGAGTGTGAGTGCCCAACTCAGAACTCTTCCTTTAGGGAGTAAACTGGAAACCTGCGTGCTGATCTTTCAGAGTCACAGGCGTGTGACCTTGTGGGTATTGGTGTGGAGTATGTCTATATTTTTCATATGGAGAGTGGTTGCAAATCACTAACTTATTGCATGGACTTGTTGTTGTTAAATCTTTTCAGTTGTGTCCCACTCTTCAAGACCCTATTTTGGGTTTTCTTGGGAAAGATACTGGAAAGATCTGCCATTTCCTTCTCTGGCTTATTTTACAGATGAGGAAACTGAGACAAACGGGGTGAAGTGACTTGCCCAGAGTCATACAGCTAGGAAGTGTCTGAGGCCAGATGTGAGCTCAGGAAGATGAGTCCTTCTGACTCCAAGCCCAGCACTCTATCCACTGCATCACCTAGCATAGGCTAATTACTTTGAAAATTGTCCTCTATATGAACTCCCAATGCCTCTCTATTGTCTGGGAATGGCAAAGCCTGTTCCAAAGCTCCACTGGCATAGAAACTAAAGGGAGATTTCCTTTTCTGTGCTAATTATAATTACATGATACCTAAGTTAACATTTAGGTGAGAGTCAAAAGAGTCCTAGGAGTTGAGCTGCCCAGCCTTGAGGGCCAGTCGCTTACTAGCTGTAGGAAACTTTAGACAAGTCTCTGAACCTTCCTGGGCTTTAGTTCCTTCATCTGTAAAGTAGGGATAATGAAAATTTGTGCTACCTCTCTCAAGATTGTTTTAAAGTTCACCTGATATGATGTATTTCAATTGCCTTATAACTAAATGATGCTCTGTAAATGTGAGCTTCTGTTGTTGCTGCTGTTAAGAATAGCTCCTGCCACACTGTCCTCCAGAATTAAGGGGACTGTATGTTTTGTTTTTGTATCCTCCATGTGAGGAGGATACAGGGCTTAGCACAAAATGGGCACACAAAGTAAACATTTGTTACACAGTGCTTTTAGGATTAGTGTAACTGTTATTCGTATTTGTAGAACAAGAAACTGAAGCACAGAGAACTTGGGATTTGCCCACAGCCAGTTAAGTGCTGGAGACAGAATCCAAATGCAGGTCTTCAACTCCAGGTTCAGCCCTCTTAACCCCACCACATTGTGGCCTCACCATTCTTATACCATTGTTTTGATAACCATCTTCAAAGTCATTCTGTTCCTAAGAACTAGATTTATTTCTGTCCTAGGAGGGAAATTATATTAAAGATTTTAATGAAGAATAAAAGGGCTTTATTTCAAACTTCTAATGTTATGATTCTTACTCTCCCATGTATCCTTGTTTTGGGTAGATCTTGAAATGTATTAGCCAACTGGAGCTTGCTCAGCTGATAGGAACTGGGGTGAAGACTCGATACTTGTCTGGATCTGGGCGTGAAAGAGAAAGTAGCCTGAAGGGCTATACATCTGCTGGAGAAGAGTTCATGGGCCTGGGATTAGGTAACACAAATGAGCCTGACAACTTGTGGGTGTACATTTGCAACCGAATCAAGACAGAACATTTATCATTTTGCCATTGCTGTCATGATTTGTTCCTCATGTGATGCCTACCTCTTTGTTTAATAGAAAAGAAAGTGCTACTTCAGCTTCCTTGATCATGATTGACTGTTGAGCAAATGCTTGTCTTTTACAAATCAGCAGGTTGAGTTTTTATTCTATTTGCTAAATTGGAAAAAGCTATATTTTCTTCATGCCCAAAATAGGTGGCCTTGAGTGTTAGAAGCACTTTTAATTTTTATCTCAGGAGGGCCATACATGGCAGGTTTTATGATAATGGTTCATGTTTTTTGATACTTTGATTTGAGATATTTTTAACTGTCATTTGTCTTTCTGCTTTAGTAATTTATAGGTTTGTATTGGTCAAGTCCAATTATCTTTTTAATAATTGGTATTTAGTACTACTGAAATTAGAGTAGGGAGGAAGGAGATTGGCTTTTCTTTATAAAGTAGAGGTACTTCTTAGAATGGGAGGATATGAGGTCCTAAATGCTAACCAAAGTTACTCAGTTTAATTATTACGAGTTGCCTCTACCTTTTCATGAATCAGACATAATCAGGGACATGTGTGACCAGAGGAGGTGGGCTAGTCATGTAGTGAGAGTGAAGCATCATAGATGAACTGTGTGCTGAACTTCCATCTCTTAATCCTTAATGAGATGACCTGTGGCATAACCTGAGGGACCCTCTGGAGGAATCAGAATCATTGAATGGAGTAAACTAGAATCAAATAGCATGAAAAGAGGTGGAAGGACAGTGTTCGGGAGAACCCATCACTGGTGATGAGCCTCAAGTTAATGTTAGCATATATTTTACTAGTCTCTTTGTGTTTGGGGCAACAGGGGTACTCTATTCTAAAGGTTTATATATTTTGAAGTAAAGGGATAAGGGACTGGCCTTAGCCTGTCATTGGAACAAAAAGGAACTTCCTGGTATGGAAACTCCCTCTACCAAGGCAGGTTGGCACCTTATCTGAAATTTATAGTTTTGAAGAATTGTCTGGAACACTGAGTGACTTAAGTGACCTGCCCTGGGTTACAGAGCCAGTATGTGTCAGATGTAGGACTTAAACCCAGATTTTCTGGGCTCTGAGACTATCTCTTTATCCATTGCTCCATGCTGCTTCTCTTGAATTAATTCACTCTTGAATTAAAATAATAATTTAATTTTAAAATTCTCTATATTGCCTTTGAAATACTTTGATGGGGGGGGGGTTGCATTTTATTTTTTTTAGCTAATCAAATGATATTTTTCTCTGGTTGATATTCGAATAAGTTTATATTCCCTTAGCACAGAATCATGAAGTTACTAACTTATCTTGCATAGAATTTATATATATGTATGTAAATGTATATTTCGTGTTTCAGGTAACTTAGTTGGTGGTGGAGTGGATAAAAGGCAGATGGCCAGCATTCAGGAATCAGTTGGTGAGACAAGCTCTCAGAGTGTGGTCGTGGCTGTAGACAGGTAATGGTTTTGTCTTTTGATGGAAAAGAGAGTTTGGGATTATTTCTGTGTATATCCTCCATGGGAAGATGTTCCAGAGGCTCTTTTGGGAAAGAGTTCCAAGAAGCAACTGTTGATCAGGAAGTTGTAATTATATAATCTAATGGATGATCTAAAAGTTGATTTAATAGTGATAACATCTGCCATTTATAGAGTGCTTTAGGGTTTGTAAAATGCTTCCCATACAGTATTTCATTTGGTCTTTGTGATAACTTTGTAAACTAGATGCTACAGGTATATTGCCCCCATTTTACAGATGAGGAATCTAATCCAAGAGATTTAGTGACTTGCCCATCATCACAAAGTGTCACAGGCATGATTCAAACTCAGTTCTGTCCAGACTCCAAGTCTAACACTCTTTCTAGTATCCCACATTGCCTCTGCTAAATTCTATTTCATAGGCCACTATTAAGACTAGCTCACATTCCCTTAGCATAAACACATACTAACTCATTCCTGTGGTCCTTTTCAGTTTACAAAGCATTTCCTCCCAGTACCTCTGTTTTGCACATGAGAAAACTAAAGCTCAGGCAGGTGAAATGATTTGGCTTGTGGTCCCAGAACTAGCTACGGTCACAGCTCAAACTTGTGCCCAACAGGTCTTTTGACTCCCCAAAGCCAGTGTTTTTCTGCTGTGCCATCCTGAGCTTACGATGTCATCACCAAAAGAGCCACTTAGAAGTCATCAAGTCCAGCCTGATGAGGATCCTGCCTCACAGAGTGCCCAGGCAATCTCTTCAGACTTGATAAAGAGAGGCACCTAAGTCTTAACTGGATAATCAGGAGATGACAGTGTCAAAAATAATAGTTTCTCATTCTTTCTTCCAAATTATAAATATGTATAGTGCAAACTATAGCTATCCCTCAGCTCAGTCCTTTATTTTGGTCACCTCTACCACTTTAGAAAATTTCACACTGAAATCCTTGACAAATTAGAAGTGATTGTATCTCTTTGCAAACTTGCATGACCTGCCATTATTTTAAGGTGTAAACTGAACAATAAATGGTTCTGTTACTATCCATGTGACACTGCCCAAGGTATAGGTTATACACCCTTAGTTGCCTCATCTGTAAAATAAGAGTTTTTGATTAGATCAAAAGGTTTTTAACCTGGGGTTAGATTTCAGTGAAGCCATGAACTTTGATGAGGAAAAAAGCTACATCTTTACTTTCATTTACCTTTGTTTTCTTTTGGAATCCTATATATATTTTATGCATTTAAAATATTATTCTGAGAAGGGGTCCATATTGCCAAAAGGGGTCTGTAACACAAAAACGGATTAAGAACCCCTGAACTAAATGAACTCTCAGGTCCCTTCTCATAGCTAAATCTATGACCTGATAATTCTGATAATTTGACTTATAAGATCATAGGATTTAGAGCTAGAAAGATCTTTAAGAGATTATGTAGTCTAACCTCATTATTTTACAAATATGTAAACAGGCTAGTAATGGGTAAGTGACTTGCCCAAGTTCTTACAGGTAGTAAGTGACAGAGCTAGGATTTGAACCCAGGCCCTCTGACTACAAATCCAGCCTTCTTTTCACTATCATCAAGAATTGGCATGGAGGGGCAGCTAGGTGATGCAGTGGATAGAGCTCGGGCCCTGAAGTCAGGAGGACCTGAGTTCAAATGCGTTCTTAGACACACATAACACACAACACGTACTAACTGTGTGACCCTGGGCAAGTCACTTAACCCCAATTGCCTAGTAAAAAGAAAAAAAAAAGAATTGGCATGGAGCAGACAGATAAATCTGAAATATTATATAGTCATTTGGTAAATTTCCCAGTTTGTACGTGTAGATTCCATATTGACTTTCATTGACTTTTTCTTTGATTATCTAATTCATGGCACTTACCCACTATTCTATATTGAATGCCAAAAGCTAATTAATATTAATTACAAGGTACCTTTTGAAACTCCACTTCTATTATATTTTAATTTATTCTGTTTATTTTCAACATATCAGCATGCTTAATATTATCACTTATTCTTCCATCTTCTATAGTTTCCATTTTCCCCTTTCAATTACAGGCAAGGGAGATTGGAAAGCTATTCTTTCATGCTTTAGCTACCTTTCTCCCCTTTTCATAAGTAGTTAGCCATTTTTTGCCTATAAACATACCTTCAGCCAACTGATTTTAATCATCCTTCTGTTTTGTATCGGTGGGGTATGCATTATGATTTATTGTTATGGTAATTACCAAATTGAGCTGTTCTAAGTCCATTCCTTCAAATTCTAATTTTAAAAACTACATAAGTTGTAAAAAATAAAATAAAATAAAATTTTATTTTATGTTTAATTGGCTCCACAGAATATTTACTGGATCTACTAGACTGGATGGAAATGCAATAGGTATGTATATTTAAGTTTCTAGAAAACTTACAAGTGCTTCTAGTTTGAAAGCAACTGAAAGGTGCTAACTTGGTTATTTATTTTTTTTGCCTATAGTTGACTTTGTCCGCTGGCTGTGTGCTGTTTCCATGGATGAGCTGGCTTCACCTCATCATCCACGCATGTTCAGCTTGCAGAAAATTGTGGAAATTTCATACTATAATATGAATAGAATTAGACTGCAGTGGTCACGGATATGGCAAGTGATTGGAGACCATTTTAATAAGGTAAGTGTTCAAACTGAAAATAGGCCTGTGTTTTGAATACCATTTAAAAATTATTTAGCATCAGGCTTATCTTTTACGTACATTGATTCCATACTTTTATTTAGTTATTACCTAACAAGTTTCTAGTACTAGCAACCCCATTTGATTAAATAATTTTGCCTCAAGTAAATTGAAACTCTAATTGTAGCAAAAATATTATGAGAAATTCTTCTTTATCTGGAATCCAAACAGAAAGCTCACATAACCAATGTTTTGATATGAATATGTGTGTTTGTATGTGTATGATATATTAATTTGGGGGGAAGGACAACAGGTCTAGAGCTACCGTTTTATGTGTAGGGAATTCTTGAGTGGAAACTGCCTCCTCTGAGCAGATTAGTGTTCATCTGTCACTTAGTCTTAGGAAGTTACCTGAGGCCCTGAGAAGTTAGATTATCTGCCCATGATTATACAGCCAGTTTGTGTTTAGAATAAGATTGGAACCCAGATCTTCCTCCAAGACTGGCCTTCTTTTTACAATGCTATGCTACTTCTCTTTTAGTTTATATTATGTATTTATAATAATGATTGAGCCCATGGTACTACCAGTTTTCCCTAGTCACCCTGATTTTGAAACCATAGACATCTTTGATTTTCCTTGATATTCCTTGGTGGTTTTCATCTAGTCTGAGATGAGGAAGCAGTAGGAATGGGCAGCCATATGTCTGCATGGGAAATGTGTAGAGTGGGGTTTCCCAGGGATCCACATTAAGGTAGCTATGGAAGAAATAGTTAACATGTGGAATCAAAAAGGACTCAAAAAAACTCTCTGTTGGCTATTGACTCAGATGCATCTGTAATCCCATTACTGTAGATGTTCTTTCTAAGACTACAGATCACATTTCACCCATCCTTGTCTCTCCTGGGCCAGTCTTGTCTGCATTCCCATAAGTTTAATGCAGTAAGATCACCTGGTATAATGGGGGGGCATAGAGGACTTTCCTGTTTTCTCTTAACATTGCACAGATGCCAGTATGTCACGTGGGCGTGTCACACTGGCATGTCACACAGGCCGTCCATCAGTCATCCCTTCTTTTTTCTAGGTCTTTGTTATGTGTTACAGTCTGTTCTTACCTAACATGTGCCTCTCAATTGTCCTTTGAGTAATAATCATTTTTAATTCTTCAGAGATAAAATTTAATAGGAATAAATACAATTACACTTAGATTTAAAAAATCTCTTTTCAGCTAAAGGATGGAGGAGATATGACTTGAATTAATTCCTGTGAAACAAGTTTTGGGGTTTTAATGAACCAAATATGCATGTGAGGATCACTATAAGTAAACTTTTATTGGACATAGCTATTGTCTTTTCTTTATCTGGGATTTGGGACTTGAAATTCAATTCATTGTCTCTATCATTGTTGTTATGTTTATTATTAACAGTAATTGTTACTTCAAACTTTCTGATCCTATCCCATAATCATGATGTCAGGATCTTAGAGAATCATAGTCCTAGATCTAGAAGAAACCTCAGACCCCATTCCATCATTTTATGGTTGAGGAAGCTGAAGCCCAGGAGGTTTATGTGACCTGCCTAAGGTCACATGGATGGTAGTGGTCATCAGAGTTGAGATTTGAACCCATATTCTTTGACTCTAAAGCTAGTACTTTTTCCATTGTACCACACTATTTTGGCACTAAAAAAACCCAAAATGTTCTTAAAAGACATCTAAGAGAATTTCTTCCTCCAGAATCATTTTGTAACAGAGACCTGCAAATAAAAGGGAAAGCCTTTCTCTGTAGTGGGGGGAGGAGCGATAGCAGGGCTTGGAGGCCCAGTGGTTGAGATTAATGAGGTCACCCAGACCCAGATTCAAATGGTGTGTCAGTCAGTCCTTGAAAGAAATCAGCATTTCAGTCTGTGTAACAAACTGATGGCAGCAGTGGCCTTGTCTAGAAACAGCAAAATAATGGATGAAATGACCTTTCCCCAAAAAGGCTCAACTGAGTGAATCAGATTTCAAAGTTTTGGAAGAGATGAATTAATCTTAAAGTGGAAGTAGCACGAAGCATGTGTGTAAGCTTTAGAGGGCAAGAAGACAGATTTAAACACTAGTGAGGCAACTGGCCTTGAGAGTCTGAAAAATAGCTAACACATCAACAGCAAGCTCCTACACAAAGAAAACGTTCCCAAAGTGAGACTGGTATCCGAGGAACAGGAAATGCAAGTGGTTCCTGCTCAAGTGCTGTACCTCAAGCAAGTCTGACAGCCCTTAGTTGCCCAACAGAGTCCAGCAATGGTGGGTAAACTGGAATAGATTAAAGGCAGACCAGCATAAGCCTCAAATGAACTGAATACCTGGAAGTGTCTGCTTGAGAGACAAATAGGCAGAAAGTTAATAGTGAAGAGTTGCATGCTTGTTGAGTAGAATCAAGAGCTTGAAAGACAGCTGGCTCAGAGATGTATGACATAACTTGAAGCAGAGCCGGCTTCATAAAAGAAATGCAGTACAGGAAATAAAAGCAGTTATGGTGAGGGCTTACTTTTGAAAAGTGTTTTCCTTTATACTAGCTCTGTAAACCTTTTTAAGCTCATATGTGATAGGTCAGATTATACTATAGGATTACTCTCTATACATAGTAGTTGCAGCTGAAAATGAAATGTTTTAAGAGATTGGGAAGGGGGCAGGAGCCAACAAGAAGACATTTAAACTGTAGATTTTTTTTGTTTAGTGTTCTGGATTGGAAAGAAGTGGTTCTTTTATTCAGGAACACCAAGGCCTTTCTTTGTTGTCTTAAAAAAAATCATTAAATTTATACATATGTATATTAAGTGCTTAAGTGAGAAAGAGAATATCCATAAGCTACTCAGTTTTTCTTTATGCACACCCTGACCTATATGAGAATATTTCGTTGGTTCTGCTTATTGGCCTGAAAATAAATCAATATTTTAAAATCTTTTGTTAACACCAACCTTTCTATATGGGTGTTTGAAATGGTTTTCTGTATAAGTATATGTAGATAAACCATGTATACTTTTAAAAACATTTATTTTTAAAGTGTAATTGCAAGCATCCTGTGTTTTCCTCTTTTCTCTAATAGCTATGGATTCAATACAGATATGGCGGGCAAGGGATTTGGTGGGGAAAATATCTGAAAATTGATTCTTTAGGCTGGAATTCATATTTGAAGTGTGTGTAAACTTAATTGGAACAAAGACCAGTTATTCAAATAACATCCTCCCAAAAATAGATACCTAAGGGGGCAAAGTGAATAGAGTGTTAGAGTGAGAGTCAAGAACTGAATTCATTTCCTGCCTCAGATACTTACTAAGTGGACAAATCGCTTTACCTTTCTCAGCCAGTTTCCTCATCTGTAAAAATGGAGATGATCATAGCACCTCCCCTGCCCTGCGTTGTTGTGAGTTTCAGATGAGATTGCATCTCTAAAACACTTTGCAATATTTCAAAAGCTATGTCAGTGCTGCTTATTATTATTAATTGAAGGTATTAATTATTAATTGAAAACCATCTAAGAGCACAAGCAATAATTATTTTACACAGTCTGCCAAGACAGACTTATCTGATTATCAGACATTATTGGGACCAGTTGATTCATTCCTTACCAGTAAGAAAGCAGTATTTCAGTTTACTGATTTTGACCAATCTTTGCTGGTTCTCTGTAATGGCTGAAAATACATACCACATGTGATCTACAGAAAAGAATGTATTGACTGTCCATGTGTTTGTTTTCAATTGCAACCTTTTTTCTTCATGGAACAATAAGGTTGGTGCTTTGAAGAGTCTTTGAAACTACCTCACCTCTTCTTCCCTTAAAAGTTTATCTCATTGATTAAAGGATGTGATCAAACAGTTCTCAAAAAAAAGAATTGCAAATTATTAAGGAAAAAGTTCTCCAGACCACTAATGGTAAGATAATGTAAGTCAAAAACAAGTCTATCTCATATCCATAGAGATGCCCAAAAAGGTGGAATTAATCAATGTTGGAAAAGCAAATACGCTAATATGTTGGTATAACTGAGAACCAGTTTAGTCATGTTGGAAAGAAATTTGGAATTATGAGGAAGTTACTAAAAAGTGTACATATCCTTTGACCCAGAGATTCCACTGCAGTGCATATACATCAAGGAAATCAGTGATAAAAAAGAACAGCTTCACATATCCCAAAATATCTATGGCAGAGATTTTTGCCATAGCAAAGACCTGAAAACAAAGTACATGCTTACTGATTAAGAGATGGCTAACCAAGTTGTAGTAAATACGTGAATGTAACGGATTATTATTGTTTTATAAGAAACAAATGTGATGAATACAGAGAAGTATAGAATGACATGAACTGACCTAAAGGTAATCAGTTAATCAACAAGCTTTTATTAAGCACTTACTTACAGTAGGCACTGTGCTAAGCAGTGGCAATATAAAAGAATTGATATAACCAAGAAAACAATATTCATACTGGCTGTGCATGTGTATGGAAAGAACAACCAAAAAACCCTGAATGTTGTAAAGTTACAGTTGTCAATCTTGGCCCCATAGAGGAGCAATCAGAAGACAACTCCTTCCCTTTGCAGAGGAGCCCTGTGGCTGTGGTACACTACACTTGATATCAGACTCCTCTGCTGTGTTGATGAGTTTTGCTAAACTTGTCTGTTTTATTCTTTGTTATAAAGAATAACTTTGTAGGAAGGTGGTATGGACAAGTACTAGCCATAAAATGTATTTTAAAAAGATTTTATCTACAGTTTCTTGTAACTGACAACTGTGAAACCAGAAATGATTCATTTTTTTTCTTTTCTCAGAGGTTCTTTTCACGAAGTGTATTCTTATATTTGTCTAGTTTAGGTCTTTCTTGTCTCTGTAGCATTTTCTTTGAGTTTAACTTAGTTTCTTCAGGTGCTTTATGTGTAGATAGTTATTCTAGTTTATACTCATCTGTGTGATCCTTAATGACAAACTTGAAAGACAAATCTGAATAGAGTAATTAGACTCTTTATGCCTGTCTTCTTAATTTTGAATTTCCAGTTCCACCTAATCAATGCTATTAAGCAAAATTATGGAAAACTTGACTGCTGCCTTCAGTTCTCCTCTAAGTTTGTGGAAACCACTTTCTGCACTTTGTAAATTAGAGCAGGCCAGATCTTGCCTAATGTCAATAAGTGTAACTTCACTTACCATATTATTGCCCATCTGTGGTATTTATAAGATTGTTTTTATAGAATTAACTATAACATTGTAACCCTTTAACATTGTTATACTCAGTATTTTATTTTTGGTGAACTAGTTAATGACATTAGATATTTTGCCTGTTTCTGCCTTTTTAAGACCCATTTGCAGTAATGATCCATGTTTTTCTGGATATTTTAGCACCAAATTTGCATTATTAGAGTAGCTAGCTGATACAATAGATAGAATGTTGGACTTGGACTCAGAAAAACCTGAGTTTGAGTCCTACTGTGTGACCATGTCACTGATTTCTCTCAGTCTCAATTTTGTTTGAAAGTAGGGATAATAATAGTACCTACCATAAGGTTGTTGTAAGGATCAAATGAAATCATTTATGGATTTAAATTACTATATAAATACTATTTATTATCATTATTGTTATCATTATATACATTGTTATATATTTTGCTACAGTTCAGTTGCTGTAGCACACATTTTCTTGCTTTAATATAATCTGGAAAAATGTAACTGGCCTGTGAGCTCAAACCCAAAAATAAATTGAGCTATGGTCAAAATAAATGTCTTAACAGTATAAAAATCAAGATATGTTGTATGTATTATATTTCTTTGTGTTTCTGGTGCTCAGTTATGTATTGTGCCTGCCATATGGGCATATTTGAAAAAAAATCTTTAAATCTTAGAGCCTTCTTTGAGCCCAGAGGACTGTTTGATTCTTAGATATAGACCTAAAGATTCTTAGACTTCCAGAGCTAGAAAGAACGTTAGAGAAGTTTCATAGAAATGTTAGGTGATATTTTTACACCTGTAAACTTTATGTATTTTCCCACACCTTCTCTTCATTATTAGGTTGGCTGTAATCCTAATGAAGATGTGGCCATTTTTGCTGTTGATTCACTGAGGCAGCTGTCCATGAAGTTTCTTGAGAAGGGAGAGTTAGCCAATTTCCGATTCCAGAAGGATTTTCTAAGGCCATTTGAGCATATTATGAAGAAAAACAGGTGTGTGATTCCTTCCCACCATAAACCACTGCAACCAAACCACAATATTTTGATTGTTAGAGTGGGATGAAATGTAAAAGATTATCTTGTCCATTCCCCTCATTTCGCAGAAAAGAAAACTGAGGCCCAGAGATGGGACATGACTTACTGAAGATTATTTCATGTGATAGTTGGACCTGCTAGGTCTACTGAGTCCACTATGCCACCCTGCTCCTAAATTGACCCCTCCCCTGCTGTGGAATGCATTGTGACTCTAAGCAAATCAAGTTTAGATAGAGTCCCTACCACAAATTGATTCTATTCCAGTGGCAAGGAAATACCATAGACAAATAGGCATTTTCTATTAATCATTGATTATCAGTGAAAATACCTAGGTCATTGTGAATCAAGGACAGCATTTGGTAACCTCCCCATCCTGCCAGACAACCCTGACATCCTCCCAGCCCCTTCTCAGTTGCTATAAAGATGAACCATAGCTAAAACGGGAAGATTGACTTCTGATGAGTACTGTGATGTGCTCAGAGGCCAGCTTATCAAATCAGGTTCTTGGAAAAGTCACGTAAACCCCATCATTGTCAATAGTCCAGTTGACTATAAATGGATTTTAGCACACGTGCTTTGGGGCTTAAGGTCACCTGATTTGGGATAGACCTGGGGTGATTTTTTTTGGAGCTTTTGATATAATTAGTTTCCAGAAGTTTTCTAAATGCCTTATTTGTAGATATTTAAAATTTAAATGTGAATTTAAAAAATGCCGCCTGTAGGTACTAAAGGACATAAAAAGTTTAGCTAAGATGTGGCCCTTGCTTTCATGAAGGTTACAGTCTAGGAGGGAAATGGGCATAAACTAATAAGGTAACATTAGAGTTGAGGTTTAACAGCGAATTCAGCGAGTGAGGATGGAAAGACATTCTAGGCATAGGGAACAGAGGACTGTTCATATTTGAGGGAGTGATAGAAATAAGGAGTAATCTGATGGGGCTTCATAGTGAAGTACATGGAGAGAAATAAAGGAACTTATGTATTTATTGTGCCTTGATGACTTTAAGGTAACTGTAAAGAATATTAATTCTAAGTTAGTAGCTATGTTAAATTCTCTTTCCTGTATACTGAAGAACAGATGATATGGCTATCCCTTTTTCTTAAGATCACCCACCATTCGAGACATGGTTATCCGCTGCATAACTCAGATGGTAAACTCCCAAGCTGCTAACATTCGCTCAGGTTGGAAGAATATCTTTGCCGTATTCCACCAGGCAGCTTCTGATCATGATGGGAATATTGTGGAACTGGCGTTCCAAACAACAGGCCATATAGTCAGTAAGTAGTAATTAAATTTCACAGAGATAACATCTTACCTTTTATGTAATTTTTTCATAAAACCCCCTTGCTATATAAAATTTCTGCCCATAGAAATCAGTCTGAGGAAGTTAGAATAAAGTTACAGAGATGATTTCAATTCTTAAGGTGTGTTTATTCTTTAGATGATTTTAACTCAAAAGTTGGGACTGGTTTTTTGTTTTTGTTTTCAAGGAAAAGTGCAAAGACAACTCATCAGGAGAAATCAGGGGTCCTGTTTTCAAATCCTGGCTCTCACATTTATTGCCCGAGTGACTTTATTGTTAAACCTCTCTGTGTCTCAATTTCTTCATCTGTAAAATGGGATAATAATATTTAGTATACCTTAATAATACCTTGTGTAGTAGTTGTGAGGAAAACACTTTGTAAATCCAAAAGTTCTATAAAAATGTAATTTTTTGAGATAAGTAGAAGTTGGCCTTCTGTCTGACATTCCAGACTTCTATTGCTGGATTTTAAAGAGTATTTGTTTTAATACCTTTGAATAAGTTTTATGGATGAAAAAAATGAGTCCAAATGAGCGGGTGATCTACTCAAAGTCATATAAAGAGTTAACTACCCTGACTCCTATTCAAGCACTTTTCCCACAACATCATAGTTCAATACGGTTTAACAGATGTTAGGAGCCATTGTTTGTACCAGCAAGTGGGGCAAGAGAATAGGACGCTGAGGGCTAGTTTGGACACAGGCCAGTTTGCTGTGCTCTGGTGCCACTGAAAACAGAACTGTGTCCATGCCCTTCCTCCTCTTTCTTTTCCTCTTCCTCTTTTCACTTTCTCCCCTGCTCCTTTGGTCTCCCTTTCCCTTCTTCAGCAGCCCAGCCCCAGAGTCCACCATGCTGGCTGGTGGCTCCAGAAAACACATACTGGGCTGGTCCTTTAAGGAGGCGGAGAGGCTATTTGGCTGTTTTGGACCTGAGGGAAAACTGATGTCTAGTGTCCAGAGTTTTATGGGAATTGGGGGTGGTGAGAGAGAAAAGAGAATGAGGAGGAGGAGGAGGAATGCTTCTAAAACTTCACATAGCCTGTTAAAGTGATGACTGTGGTGGCAGAGGGGACTAGTGTTTTGTATCCTATTTAACTAGAAGTTGAATTCTTTTAATTTCTTGTCATTACTAAGGAGATTTTTATTCTATCATTTACAACTCTCATTGCATTTTAAACCTCCTTTCCTGAGTCACTGGATGGCCCAAAACTGTACCTGACTTTATGAAAGTGTCAGCCATCTTCACTTTAAAAGATTTCTCTTGGGGCAGCTAGGTGGCGCAGTGGATAGAGCACCGGCCCTGAAGTCAGGAGTGCCTGAGATCAAATCCGGCCTCAGACCAAACACTTGACACTTACTAGCTGTGTGACCCTGGGCAAGTCACTTAACCCCAATTGCCTAAAAATAAAATAAAATTCTCTTAGAACATGTGCTAGTTGGAAGATTTATCCTTATCCTCCTTTGACATAGCAAATTTGGGACTCTTGTCTCTACGGACGGGAAAAGTAGACACTCTTACATCATTACTTAGAAAAAAGTCATCACTTTCAATCCAATCTAATAAACATTTATTACGTGCCTATGACGTGCTGAATTCTGGGAATACAGTTAATAAAAAGAAAGCTAGTCCTTGCCCTCTAGGAGCTTGCAATCCAATGGGGGAGGCAACACACTGAAGGAGGAGGAAAACGGGATGAGGGAAGGGAACAGGGGCGCAGGGGAGTAACTTGTTCTGTGGAGGTGAATCCAGGTGGAGCAAGCAAGACTAGTTTTATAAGGTTTCATATTTTTCCACATTGTCTGTAGAAAAAACACAAACTCTCATTTAAAAGTTCTTTACAGTCTGGCCGCAGCCTGTCTTTCCACCGATTCGATAAAGTCTCCTACTTGCTTTTGTTCCCCATTCATGGCTTCTGCTTGGCGTTCCATCTTCCAACTCTCTGCCCTCAAACAAGCTTGTTCCAAAGCCCAGAATGCTCTTCCTTCTCACCTCACGGAGACCCCAGCTGTCTTCAGAGATCAGTTGGTGTCACATCCTTACAGAAGTCCCTTGATTCAACCACTTTTTGGTGCCTTGACAAATCACTTTGTATTTATTTTATATGTATCCTAGATTTAATTATCTTTGAACATATTGTGTCTCCCTGGTAAGAATGTAAGCTTTTTGAGGGTAAGGATTGTCTTACCTTTGTATTTGTATCCCAGCTGCCTAGCTTATTACTCTGAAGTGGATGTTTAAAGCCTTGCTTAAAAAAGTAATATGCTACCTACCAGTCACTTTACAATCCTCTAAAGTGAAGGTAGATAGTTAGGCATATTATGTCCATTTTACAGATAAGGAAACTGAGACTCAGAGAAAGCAAATTATTTATAATTATAGTAACTGACCTTTATGTAACATTTTAAAGTTTGCATAACACATTATCTCATTTGAACCTCACAACAAGCCTGTGAGATAGGTTTTATAGATGTTATCCCCATTTTACAGATGAGCTTTCAACAAGCTAATGGTGAGAAGTTAAGGGTCTTACCCATGCTCACACAGCTAGTGAGTATGGATGTGCTAGTCGTATGCTGTGGTGTAGTGGTAAGGGCACTTGATTTGGTGTCAAAACACCTGGGTACGAATCCCAACTCTTTCACTTAATACCTGCATGACCTTGGACAGATTACTTCCTTTCCCTAGGCCCCAGTTTCCTATTCTGTAAGGTGAAGAGGATTACATTCTAAATGTTATAAGTAACACACCTAGGACTCCAATTCAGTTCTAAATAGAAGCCATGGTTACTTTCCACTAAATTATGCTGTGAAATAATATAACTTAGATACTCAGTTCTCTAATTATATAGTTCATCAGCTTCCTATATTATAAACTAGCTTAACTTAATATGTCTAATCGGCAGTGTTATGATCCTCGAATATTTGTGCCTTCATGATATTCTTTGAAGTAATCTGAACCAATTTAGACTGAGGTGTATTTATTATATTATTTAGGAATAACTTTTTAAAAGCATTTGTCCTAGAGAAAATCACTGACATATTTCTCTTAGATTTAAGTCATACTTTTACTGTTTTATCCACCTAACAAACACTGTTAAATGGCACAATTTATGTTTCCCCAGCAACTATCTTTCAGCACCATTTCCCTGCTGCAATAGATTCCTTTCAAGATGCTGTGAAGTGCTTATCTGAGTTTGCTTGCAACGCTTCTTTTCCTGATACCAGCATGGAAGCAATTCGACTGATCCGATACTGTGGGAAATATGTTTCTGAAAGGCCCAGGGTAGGTTCACTTTCCCTTAGTTGACTAGGAGTTGGGGAGGAAAAATTATTGTCAGCTGCTGTCCATGTTGTGTTTTAGATCTGCTTTTACTTTGTACTAGCTGTTTGTTTTGAAATAAACACTGCAGGTATTAGCTATTTCACTTCATTTAGAAATTTTTAGGAAGTTTGGGAAACTTTTAGGAAGTTACATGGCACACTAACTGTGGATAGAATTAAAACTAAGTTAAATCATCACTACAGTAACTCTAAAAATACCTACTTATAAACATTAAAGATTTCTTCTCTAATTAATTAGATTGCAAATTATAAATTGTAAAATGTTCCCTGTGCAGGTCAACCCCTTCTCTGAAGCTTAGAGTCTTAGAGAGTTGCCTAAGTCAGGGGGAAGTATGACTTGTACAGGAAAGTGTGACCATCTTGTATAAGAAGAAAGAAAAGTCTTACTTATTTTATACAATAATATGCAAATTAAATTAAAAATACGTATTAAGCTCTACTAGCCTAGACACTAGAGATAAAAAAAAGGAAAATGACAATACCCTTGCCCTCAAGGAGCTAATACAGTGTAATGGGTAATAAGACACGTAAGTCAGTAACTTTAATAAAAGACTAAATGTGGTAAAGTACAAGGAAGCAATCCAAATAAATTGCTAAAAAAATCTTTAAGGAAGAGATTATTTTCAGAACTAGGGAAATACTTCATGAAGTAAAGGGCCACCTGAATTGAACCTTGGGGAAGAGGTTGATTTGGGAGCCATTCATTTGTTAAGTCACTTAATTTCTTTGGGCTTCAGTTTCCTCGTTTCCTCATCTATAAAATGAGGCATTTGAATTATATTATTTTTAGAGATCCTTCCCAGCTCTATCAATATATGAATCTGTTAGTATTTTATTTTATCTTTTTTTAAAAGGATTTTAAAAAATTTTTTTAAGATTTTAATATAATTTGGTTTTATATCACTTAAATTTTCCCATGTATACTTCCTTTTTCTTCTCTGCTCCAAAGAGCCATCTCTTATAACAAAGAATTTTAAGCAGAGGGGGAAAAAATTCAGCTAAAATAATCCATACATCAAAAAAAAGTGATGTTATGTACCCGTGGAACACTCTCCCACATGTTTCTGTAAAGGAGTGAGGAATCTGTGATCTTAAATAGGAACAAATCAGTGATGCCATTGTATCATTTCAAAAATTGGGAGTCATTTGGGTAGAGATGATAGTTTTAATCAAAGAATTATACATAGATTTGGAGCTGGAAAATACCTTGGAGATTATTAAATCTAACTCCCTCATTTTAGGGGCAAGGAACTAAAGCCAAGAAAGATTCAGTTAATTTGACTGTAGTCACACAGCTAATAAACGTGTAAGGCAGGATTAGACTCAGCTCTTTCTGACTTTAAGTACAGCGCTGTCTCCTTTATGCCATGCTTCGTCATGGCAATGAGTGCAATATCCGAGGGGTAGAATAAGAAGAGGGATGACAACAGAACATTAAAGAACACTCACCTTTAAAGGTAAGAAGATGAGGAGAAAGTGAAGGAAAAAAGTTATTAAAAGTAAAAGAAAAGAATCCCACATTTTTGTTAAAGTTAAGCTCATAGGCCCTTCCCAACAGGAAGCCTTTCTTGATTTCTTTAATTATTAAGGCTTTCTCCCTCTGCCTCAAATTATTTCATATATACTTAGGTATTTACATGTTGCACCCCACACACACACACAATAGAAGCTCCTGCAGTTTATGCTATTCTTCATTTTGTCTTCATGTCCTTCTAGCACCACTCCTCTCACGTAGTTGGCACTTAATAAATGCTTGTTGGTTTAAATTGGTATATCTGATGCCAAGGGAAGAGAGGATGTTCACAAGGAGGGAATACCCAATACTGTCAAATACTGCAGAGTATGAAGAAGAATAAAGGATGAAAAAAGAGTATTGAATTTATTAGAGGGTCAGCAAGACTTTTAAGAGAATAATTTCAGTAAGGTGATGAGAATGAAAGTTAGATTGCAAGGGCTTGGGAAAAGACTGAGTGATGAGGAAAATAGGCATTAGACATAGACTTTTTACAAGTTAGGCCTTAAAGGGGAAGAAAAGGAGATGGAAGTAATGAGGTAGTAGAAGCAGTAGAGTAGTGAAAGACTTGTTTAGTGTTAAGGAAACTTGATCTTATTTATAATCATATAGGAAGAAGATGGTAGTGGTAGAGAAATTAGATTTTCCACTAGAAAGAGGAGAGAGATTGACTTTTGGACAAGACCAGAAGGTTTGTTATGAAGGGCACAGATAGAGAAGAGGTAAATGATGCCTAAGTGAGGGAGATGAACTGGAGGAGGCTGAAGGATGAGAGGTCAAGATGAGGGCAAGGAATAGGGTTAATGTGAGTGAGATCAGAGGACGAATGTATAAGTTAAGCTGAGAGATTACGATTTATCAGTAGAGGCTCATGGAAGTGGTGCAATGTGAGGACATAGTGAGGTGTGAAGATGGCCACAACTGCATATAACTGAAGTGGTTGGAGAAAGAATGCTTTTGTTATTTCAGATTTGATAGAGCTGCATTCTTGAAAGGTATGAGCACTTGAACTGTCCAGTCAAGTATTACAAGATGCTTTGACCTCTATAGCATTTGTAAATATATGAGAATTCCTGATTTTCCAACTTTGACTCCACAAAGGGCTTTTGTGATCTGCTCCCATTCCCAGGTTTCCCATTGCATTTTAAAAATTAGCCCATAGGAATTGACTGGTGTGACATTAACAGCTCCAAATGGTGGATGAGCAGTCGTCTATATGTTTGCTATATGTGGAAAGAGGGCCCCTGAGCCAGAAGGCAAACTCAGTCATTAGGTATTTGAAGAGAGAAACACATATACTGTTACTACCTCTTTTCTGACATGCATTTTGTTACATAATAGGTCTTGATGTCTTAGATTTGATTTTTATTATAGGTGCTTCAAGAATACACAAGTGATGATATGAATGTAGCTCCTGGAGACAGAGTCTGGGTTCGAGGCTGGTTTCCTATCCTATTTGAACTCTCTTGCATTATTAATAGGTGCAAGTTAGATGTTCGGACAAGGTAATTACATGAAAGATGTATTTCATTGCTTCATTCTGTTTATTGAAATTATATTGCTGTCAGTTTCTGAAGCTGACAGATCTTCCCTTTTTCATATTGCCTTCTACTTTCCACCTTTGCTTTCCGTAGAGGACTCACAGTGATGTTTGAGATAATGAAGAGCTACGGTCACACTTTTGAAAAACATTGGTGGCAGGATCTATTCAGAATTGTGTTTAGAATTTTTGACAATATGAAACTCCCTGAGCAGCAGTCAGAGGTAAGTTGAATACTTCAAGAACTTCTTTGAATTTTATCTACTTGATGCTTCATCTCCTATCTTAACATTTGAGCTATTTTAATAATACTTTGAGGTGATAGAAAGTACTGTTCATTAATAAGTCACATTTACGTAATACTTTAAGGTTTAAAATGTGTCTGTCAGTCTTCTAAGTAGCATAAACTAGTTAGGATCTAGAGGATCTCCCTGTTTTTTTGACTAGAGAGAAAATTGAAATCACCTTGCTCATTTGGATCCTCCTCAAAAACACAGTTACTTTTGGAAAAGATGCTGGTCATTGTGACCATTGATGATAGCTGACATTCACTTCAACTGAAATAGAGATTACACTTCAGCTGAACACAGAGCACTGTTCTTAGGAAGAGAGGGTTTAGTTAAACCACAGTCCCATTCCATATCCACTACATGAAACGTATAATCTAGTAGCGCTTCATGGTTTTCAAACCATTCTACTTCGATTATCTTTTTTTTTATCTTGGTGGCATCTCTCTGAGAAGGACAGTGCAGGGGTTCTACTCTTATAGAGAGGAGAATACTAAGACCCATAGTTGTTAACAATATGCTAATGTTCATACAAGTGTGTAATAAGGGATAGTTTCAGGACTTGAACTCAGGTTTCCTTATACCAAATCTCATACCTTTTCTACTATAGCATATTAACTCTTCTGCAATAATTGTTGATATATTCTGCTAGTTTCTCTGTTTGTTACTCAGCTGGCATCTAAAAATGTTTTTATATGCTATCCCCAAGAGTAAATAGCTTTATTACATTTTAAGCTGTGTTTTAAAAGGGAGATTTTAATGCCTACTTTATGTTCATTGGGCCTCAATTGTTTTGTCGCTGAAGATTTTTTAAATGGAAGTGATTAGGAAGCCTTTTAATATTTCTTTGTTGCTTCCAGAAATCAGAATGGATGACCACAACTTGCAATCATGCACTTTATGCTATTTGTGATGTGTTCACACAGTTTTACGAAGCTTTAAATGAAGTTCTGCTTTCTGATGTATTTGCACAGTTACATTGGTGTGTAAAACAAGGTACTCTTCAAATTTATAATCATTGTTTTTCTGGGTATATCACTGGTTGATAAGTAGATGCTAAGAATGCTTCAGTATAATTTTTAAAGACCCTAATGGCCTGCACAGTGTGTAATTTAATTGTGTGGACCATAAAAACAGAATCCTTCTCTTCCCCAAAAATGTATTTATTTTTCTTTTGTTTACAAGGACTTAATAATTGTTATCAAGACAGTCACTGCTGAAGGGAAGTCATGTGGAAGAGGGGTTAGGCTTATTCTGCTGGGTCCCAAAGAGTAGATGCTTACTTGCAATTAGAGCTCACTGACAATGACATAGGTCTCCTTAGAAGTGTATTTTTTAGTTGTTGAAAGTGTTTCGGTCAGGGCTGGCTAACTGCTCCTTGGAGGCATTATAAAGAGAAGATTCACAGTCCAGATGGGAGAGGTCATAGGTGATCTGTGAAGTCCCTTCCATACTATTCATAGGTGCTGTGCCTTTGTGCTTGTAACCCTCTCAGGTCCGTGTAAATGACCCTTTGCTTGAGCAGTGTGGGGGTCACCATGGAAAAGCATCCTAAATTTATGTGTATTTGAGCTGTTCTTATAAGTGACCTTGACATCTCTCTAACTATTTCACTATAAGTTTCACACCAGGCAGTTCTCAGTTCCTAGAAAATATACATTAAGGTGTTTTGGTTTTTTTACACTGTTGTTGTTTTTTTATTTTAATATTTAATTTTTTCCCCATGTACTAACAATTTAACCAGTGTTTTTTATAAGTTTGTATTCCAAATTCTGGTCCACACTTCCTTCTCTCCCCTCTCATTGAGAAGGCAAACAACTCAATAAAGGTTATACATGTGCAGTCATACAAAACATATTTGCATATTAGAACCTCTGACACCATCATTGAAAAGCATCGATACCCTTTTCATTCACTCCCACAGTGGTGTCTGAAACATGTTGATGTGTTCCATGTACTCAACTCCACATGTAATAACTTGTAATATTACATGAGGCTTGGTAATGTGCATTGAGGACTTATTGATAACCAAAAATTTTTCAGAGAGCTATCATGATAAAAATTTAGGAAGCAAGAAATAGCCAAGGTGATTATTATATCTGGAATTAACTAATAGTACAAATTCCACCCCAACTTTGTATCTCAAGTATTTTAAATGAATAAAATGCAATTGTAATAATTTTGTATAATATTAAAACATTGCCTGAATTTTCCTCAATATATATCTTCTAATGTGAAGTTTGTTCCTTGGATATCAAAGTAACTGTCCACAATGATAAATAAGGGTGAAGTGTTGGATTTATTCTACTGTTAGTATTATGTAAATTAGAACAGTGTGTGCAGAAAAAAAGTATGAAATCCTATGAGAAAACATTATTTCCATCTAATTAGATCAGGGAAAGCTTCATGAAGGGGATTTGGTCCATGGAGGATGTAGAATGTGTAGAGTTGGCAAAGTACCAGTGACACAGGTAACTAGCCTTTAGCTCTTCACTTAGAGTACCTGCATGACACCACTGCTTTCATTGAAGGTTTGCAAGGAGCACAACCACCAGTGGCATATTCTTCCTCCCACATTGTGGCGTGAGGACCACACAGCTGGCATAGAAAAGCAGCAAAAGTTTGTTGACAGATGTTATCTTATTTTATAGATAATGAGCAGCTGGCCCGATCTGGCACGAATTGTTTAGAAAACTTGGTAATATCAAATGGTGAAAAATTCAGCCCTGATGTTTGGGATGAAACTTGTAATTGTATGCTGGACATTTTCAAAACAACCATTCCACACATGTAAGTTTTGATGCAGTGGCTAATGTGCAGTTTACTCTGCATTCAGTTCTGTTTTTTCCATTAAACAATTTTCTCTCCCATTTCCTCTTCCCTTGCTTTAGTTTGCTGACATGGAGGCCTGCTGGAATGGAGGATGATGCGTCAGAGAAACACTTGGTAGAGTTGTTTAGTTTTTGCTTTCTTTTTTTTTTCTTTTGGTTCTATATATTTTTAAAAGTTGTCTGCCCAAAGAGTTCATGGTTCTGTAATCTGTGGGACACAAGTAGGTTATAAACTGTAAAATTCCTGTTTCAAAAAGTTGTAAGTGAAGGGAACAATGATTTGGTGGGTAAAATACAGGATTTAGATACAGAGGACCTAGGTTCAAATTCCATCTCAGTGGATGAATGGATCAGCAATGGATCCCCTCTCAGGGCATGCCTGCCCACAGATTGACAGAATGGCTGAATAGATTGTGGCATATGGATTTTATTGAATAAAGTCATGCGGTAAGAAATGACAAATCAGAGGTCTGCAAAGAAACATGGAAAGACTTGTGGGAGGTGATGAATGGTGAAGTGAGCTCAATGAACATAATATAGACAAGGACCATAGTAATGTAAATGAAGAGTGTTAAAAGAAAGCTGAACTCTTGGTAACCAGTTTTGGCCAAGTATCTATCTCTTCCCTATCAGTGGTGAAGTGTGATATACTGCATGAATTGGCCAACCAAATCACTCTATAGCTTAGCTTTTTTTTAACTGTTCTTGTTATAAGGGATTTAGTGCTAGGAATGGGAGTATTTCAAGAAATGGCTAATGTAAAAAATAAAACATATCAGTTAAATACATTTTTTATTCCCAAAGAATGGATGTTAAGTATTTAAGATTAAAATAAGATATCCATGGTTTTGAAATTTTCATAGAAGGAAAAATCATTCAAAGTCTTTACCTCTCAGACATGTCTTTTGGGGAAGCTGGGTGGTACAGTGGATAGCGCTCTGGCCTTGGAGTCAGGAGGACCTGAATTCAGATCTGGCCTCAGACCAAACACTTGACACTTACTAGCTGTGAGACCCTGGGCAAGTCACTTAACCCCCCCCCAAAAAAAATGCCTTTTAAGGGCACTGCAGTGAGTAGTCAGGGTTGATTTTACTTTGAGACAAGTGGGAAGGTTAAATGCAAGCTGTGCCAAAGAGATAAGTGGTATGAAAAACCTTAATATATTGTAGAAATGAAATCTTGCTTGAAAAATGCTCAGTAAATACTCTTCTTTTCTGATAAAATTGTAGGATTTGGATTTGGACCGCCAGTCTTTAAGCAGTATAGATAAAAATCCCTCCGAAAGAGGTCAGAGCCAGATTTCTAACCCAACTGATGACAGCTGGAAAGGTAGACCATATACAAGTAAGACTAGACTTTTATTATCATTGTCGTCATTATCGTCGTCATCATCATCAAAAAATTATTCTCAAACCTTTTAGGGTTGATATTCCTGCTGTTCACTAATTTTAAAATATTTAAGTGTATACTGCATGCATAGCACTTTACTAAATACTGGGAAAGAAGATACAGTGATAAGATTTTGGGAGCAGAGAAATGAGATAGATATAAGATAAACAAGAATATGACAGTTGCACAGGAGGAAAACAAACTATTAGGTGATCAGATGAAGAGGAATCAGTTTCAGGAAAGACTTCACAGCAGAAGACTTCAAATTATAACTTGAGAAGTGGGACAGTGAAAGAGACCTGGTAGGAGAACATTTTTGTTTAAGGAAAGCTATGGTGTGGGATTTGTTAGGGAGAGAGGCATTTTTCCTCTTTGATAGATGCCTTTAACATGTCTGAAAGCACAAGACAGGATGTTTATTTCTAAAGTAAATACAGCTTTTTCTTTATGAATTTCCCAGTAGCTTTTGAAATCACACATATGTGCAGATACCTGTGATAAGTGGTAGAAAATCAGAGCTTAAACAGGACAGACCCCCTGCCTTTAAGTAGCTTGTAGTCCATTTCAGGAATGAGATCTACACAGATAGTTGTACTTCACATTAGGCTGTGACAGGTACAAAGAAGTTAAACAGAGAGGGAGGGGAGACTGGGGATGGAGAAATTCCTTCAGCTGGCGAAGAGGTCAGGGAGTCTTCAGTAGATGAGATGGCTCCTGAGCAGGAGGCTCTTCAGAGAGCCTTCAGAATGAGTGTGAGCAGGGTGATAGGCAGTTTACTTGTAGTTGGAGTACTTCATGACAGTCTTAGAGCCCTTAAAGGTAGTGTAATTAGATGATTGAAACCATGATTGGGAACTGCTTTCTACCAATTTCCTTGGCTTCTAATTTCTCACAAGTAAGCTACCTGGTTCCATGCTGACTAGCTTCATCTGGAGAGGGATCAGTCATTTTTTAGCCAGTTTTTGAAATTCACACATCTTCAGCCCAAACTGACTGTGTAGTTTCATTGTCTCTTTCTAGTTATGTGTTGTGTCCAAATTCAGTTAAAGTTTCATGGTCTTAATCACTGCTGTAACTACCAGGGTTTATTTTTGGCTTTTAATTTGCCTTGTTCACATAGACCAAAAGCTATTTGCTGGCCTCCTGATCAAGTGTGTGGTTCAGCTGGAATTGATACAGACCATTGACAACATAGTATTCTATCCAGCAACCAGCAAAAAGGAGGATGCTGAGCACATGGTGGCAGCTCAGGTAAGGTCTTATGCTTGGGGCATCACATCTTCTCCACTCAAACTCCCTTTTATTTTTGTTGGTGATACAGCATTTGGTAGGTATCTATCAGGTACAGAGTACTTTGCTCAGGGGCAGCTAGGTGGCATAGTGGATGGAGCACCAGCCCTGGAATCAGGAGGACCTCCTGAGTTCAAATCCAGCCTCAGACACTTGACTCTTACTAGCTGTGTGACCCTGGGCAAGTCACTTAACCCCATGGCCTAGCAAAAAACAAACATCCTTCCACTCTTGAATGACAGAGTACTTTGCTCATCATTGGAGGAAGGTTTATATAAGAAATTAACCATGCCTTCAGGGAACTCAATCATGTAAAAGAATAAGAGTCCTACACAGGTGGTTAGACTTCAGCCTACTATGTTACCTCAGTTCATTAAAGCAGTATAGAGGACGATGTAAGGGCTGAAGGGGAAAGTCATTACCATTTGGGCTAACAAGAAGTTCTTCCTAGAGGAGGTGGCCTCTGAATTGGACTTGGAAAGGTGAGGGGTAAGTATGGAGCATTTGAATAAAGGGAGACTCAGAAATTCTGAAGAATGCCACAGAAAAGGCATGAGATTGCAGTACACTTGGAGAAGACTGATAGGAAATAAGCATGGAAAGGAAGAGTGGCTCCTGTGCTGAAATCGCTAAGCAACACCCCTATCTGAGGCCTTGAAATAGAGGAAATGTTCATCAAGTGTGAAATAGAGACCAGTTGGTATAGTGGCACAAACCAGAAAACCTGGATTCAGGTTCTGGCTCTGTGTGTTCTTGAGTAAAGTACTTTGCTTTTTTGAATCCAAGTTTTCTCACATATAAAAGAGGGGTAATCCATACAACAGATACCTCATGACCTGTGAAAAATCAAATAAAATGATGTCTTCTGAAGCACTCTGTAAACCATTAAGTGCAGTACCAACTGTAATTGTCCTTTCCACATCATGATTTTCCCCATCATGGTTTCAGTATATCACAGGTCAACATAAAAAATTAAATGGGAATTTTGGGGGAGTTTGTGGCAGCCATAGATGGCATACAAAGGCCAGCAGACAGCACAGGGCCTACGACCAAATACGTGGCCCAAATTTTACAATAAGGTACTATAAACACCCCATAAAAGAAAAAGAATAAATTCAGACTTCTCCTGTATGAAGGGAGGGCTTGGATTTTCTAGATTGCAGGAGAACCATGCCTCTCTACATGGTGATGTGGAAGGGATAACTATTATTATTCACCGTATTTAAACTAGAAGCAGATGATTGCAAATATGTCAGTGGGGATCCAGTCTCCTCCCCATCAAAAGGCAGTATTTTCCTTACTGCCAGATGTGTTCCTGTCTAATATCAAATCTTAGTCTCCTTACTTGCTAATATGCAAAAACTACTTCATCTAAATTATTTTCTGGTTGCAAATCATATGATGTCCCTCAATTATGCCTACTCTCACTTCCTAGAGAGACACACTGGATGCTGATATTCACATAGACACAGAAGATCAAGGAATGTATAAATACATGTCTTCACAGCATCTTTTTAAATTACTAGACTGTTTGCAAGAGTCTCATTCATTCTCAAAGGCCTTTAACTCAAATTATGAACAACGAACAGTTTTGTGGAGAGCAGGTAAGTAAAACTGAATTTTACTAAGTAAGATGAGATAATCTGAGCATTAACCTAAGATATTAAAGAGAAAGTGTTTTACATTTTGTACCATAGCCAGAAACTATTATTTTACTTGAGTTGTTTAGAAGAGAAATGCTTTAGAGGATGAAAGTCAAATTCATATAATTAATCTCACTTTAAAATTGTGCTGTGAAAAAGGATTATATGTGGATATATATAAAGGGCAAGGAAAAATTGAAAGTTTTTCAGTTTTCTCCTCCCAAATTGCAAAAGTGTGTGTCTATGTAGTACGAGATAGCTGAATTTTCTGCTTTTTCTCAGTCCTCTCTGTCAAACTAACAGAGAGACTTCATTTCTATAAAGTATGCCTTTTAAAAGTATCATATATTTAAGTTTTCTCCTATATTTCATTCTGTCCAAAACAAACACCTCACCCTATTTTTTAAAATTCCCCCAAATTTTATTCTATTCATATATAGTAAAACATCACTGAAGGTAAATGGTGTCAGTGGCTTGCATAGATCATCTGTACATTTAACTTGGTTAGCGCCTTTGATTTGTTGTGAAACTTCCTGCATTCTTGCACATTTTGATTGCTTTACTAAATTAACTTTATAACATAAGACTGAGTGAGAGTCATTGTAATAGAGTAGCCAGAGTGTCAGGATGACCTGAACTCAAGCCCTGCTTCTGGCACACACTGGCTATATGACCCTGGGCAAGTCACTTCTCTCAGGACCCTGGGCAGTTCTCCAAGACTGAGAGTTGCTGATCTGCACTAGTAGAAAAAGTTCCCAACACCAATGAAATCATAGATAGAAACCAGAAAACCCCTGAAACAGAAATCTGTAATTGGATCATAAAGAGTTATTGTGTTTAAGGAGAAAAAAAATGTGATTACTCTGATGCTATGAGACATTCTTATTTATTTTGTTACTAGGTGTGATTATCTCAAGTGTGCCGTGAACATGAATGTATAAAAATGTATAGGCCTTTTTTTCTATCACTTCCAGAAATAACTGTTGTGCTTAAAGTTCTCATGTTCCTTCTCAATTGTTTTTTAAGAATTATTCCAAAAGCATTTATTTTGTATTAATCGCTTTTAGGATTTAAAGGCAAATCTAAACCCAATCTTTTAAAACAAGAGACCAGCAGTCTGGCATGTTGTTTAAGAATCCTCTTCCGAATGTATATTGATGAAAACCGCAAAGATTCCTGGGAGGAGATACAGCATAGACTCTTAACGTATGATGGTTTGTTTTCTGTTTTTCAAAAAAGGGAGGGGGCGAGTGGGAGATAGCGTGGACATTGTTTATTTAATGGGGATGGAAAAAGGAAACAGTATTTAAATAAAAGGACATTTTTTTGTTTATGTGTGTATGTGTATGCATAAAACACATATATAAATGTTAATTGTATAGTACAAAATGGAATTATAGTTGGAAGAAAATCTAATATGGTGGGAAGTGCTCGAGTCTTTCTAGAATCAGTATATGTCTATTACTAGCTTGCTGTTTGACCTTGCCTAGGTCCCTAAACTTTTATTTGAGTCTATTTACTTATCAGTAAAATGGAGATGCTAATGGTTATCAAGTAGAGACACAGCATCACATGCTGAAAAAAAAAAGTTGGGCCTGGAATCAGAAGACCTAGGTTTCAGTGTCAGCTCCACAACTTAGTATTTAACTCTATGACCATGGGTCATAGACCTCTGTGAGCCTCTCATTTCATGGAGTTAAGTCCATTAAACCTAGGACACTGTCCAACTCTAAGAAGGTTCCATGTTAGAACCTGCCCTGCCTACCTCACCAGGTAAGAAGAAAATGGAATAAGGTAGATAAACAATTTGAAAACTTCAGTGTTTTCAAAAGGCACTCTACAAATGCAAAATTACACATGAGTTAGCAATATCTGATACAATAATTATATTTCTATAGCATTTTAAGATTTACAGAGACATTTCTTTGAAACAACCCTGTAAAGTAGGGTAACAAGCATGATTATCCCCATTTTACAGAACAGGAAAAAGAAGGTTCGAAGGTTAAGTGTCTTTCTCAAGGTCACACAACAAGTAAAGGTCAGGGCCAGGACTTCAACCATTAGGTTTTCTGATATATGTCCAGTGGATTTTTACAATTAATTTTCTGATGAAATATTCACAAATCTTGCTTGGTCTTTATAAAACTTTTTTATTAGACTTAGTGGCAAAAAAGGATCTTAAAATACCAGACTTGTGCTTAAGATGTGCTCCAGAGGTATTTATGTGTATATTTATAAATCTCCAGAGAAGGAGATTTCATAGCCTCTCTTAAAAAGATGTTAAAACCTTTTCTGTGACAGAAAACAAAATGAAAAGTATAAGGCTGAAAGATGAAGCAGTATATATGGTGGGAGAAAGTGTGGATAATAAAACCACAAGAAAATTGGGTTCCATCTTTGTTCCATCTTCTCTGTGTGCTTGGTTTATGTATGATTTGTTGTATGTACCAAGTACATTGTGCATATATGTGTTGACTTGGAGTTAGTTGTCCCCTCTTTATTTTATATGTAGAGAGTTTATCTTTCCAGGGACCGTTGTGTGTTAGGCTTTTTTGCTGCCATTGTTCTTTCCACAGTGCTGGAAATAATCATTAAATGCTTGTCGCATGAATAAACAGTGTCTTGTGACCACAGATGAGCAATCATCCACTTCATTTTTCTCATAACATTTAGATTTGTATGTGAAATTGAGGGGCACATGTGATCTCTGAAACTTTCTAACATAGTGACTCAAGGTAGTTGTAAGGAAAGTGCTTTGTAAACCTTAAAATACTATATACATTCTGTTGTATATATCATTTATCTACATTTACGTCTTATGTCCCTTGTTGGATCAAAGGCTTCTTGAGGACAAGCACAGCATTGTATTTATCTTTATATTTCCACGGGTCCTATTATTCTTTCAATAAGTTTTTATTAAGAACCTACACAGTATCAGTATTATCCTGGGTCTTTTAGGAGCTAGAGATAAATAATATATAGTTACTGTTTTCAAGGAGCTTTTCATCTAATAGGAGAAAATAACACATGTATACCAATATCTTTAATCCAAATCACATCTGACAAGTGTGTAAGAGGGGTACAGAGTTCTGAGAGACAGGTACACCGTAGACTGCTCCTATCTAGGAAGATCTGGAAAGGCTTTATAGAAAAAAGGATATTTGAATTGGGTCTCAAAGGAGATAGGTCAGCAGGTGGGAACAAAGGAAGAAGGCATTCTAAGCGTGGGGAATAATGCACAAGCCAGGTAGGAAAGTGAGGGATGTGTTTGGGAAAATAGAACAGTAGATTGCTTATGGTAAATATTTGATTAATGATTATTGAATGAATGAATTTATGTAAGTATCTTCCTCTCTGATTTTCCCCCTAGTGTTTGTAGTGAAGCTCTTGGTTATTTTATTACCGTAAATTCAGAAAGCCATCGAGAGGCCTGGACAAACCTGTTACTGTTACTTCTAACCAAAACACTCAAAATAAGTGATGAGAAGGTAAATGTTGTAATTTATTGTATTTTGTTGTTTAGAGTTGGGTTTTAATTACAACTCAAACAACACACATTGGCTTAGAAAAAGTACAAGCTATGAAATTGGTTTAGAATTTAAAAATTTATTATACTCTGCTATGAAAGGACACCAGAGTCCAAGACTCAAGTAATTGAGGTACTGAGTATTATAGTCCAGGAAATGTTTGAATACCTTTATGTCGTTTTTTTATTACCAGTTAAAATGACAGGTAAAAAATACCAATAATACAGTTTCCCAGTGAAGATAAAGTTTTCTGATACATTTGTGAGGAATTGGTTCTAAAGCTGAATGCAGATTCTAGTGAATGATTGTTATCAGATACTTACTGAAAATGTTATCAGTGAATGTTAGGAAAAGACAAATCTTATCTGTAATTCTGTAAATGATGAGCTCCTCATCTAATTTTATATGATTCACAAGGGCTTTTTTCTCTTTCCAGTTTAAAGCACATGCTTCCATGTATTACCCCTATCTATGTGAAATTATGCAGTTTGACCTGATCCCTGAGCTTCGAGCTGTTCTGCGGAAGTTTTTCCTCCGTATAGGTGCCGTGTACAAAATATGGATTCCAAAAGAGCCATTACAGCTAACAGGGACACAGCTGCCAGCCTGGTAGCTCCAAGCAAGATTGGTCATTGCTGACCCTCTGCCAAGCTTTGGTAATGCCTCTGTTCACAAGAGGAGAAATGCTCATTGGTGCTTTACTGTGAAAACCAAGGAAGCAGCATTTTGCATTTCGAACTGTGGTTTGGGAAAGTGTCCATCCTACTCTGGCCAACAAGGAGCATCTCATAAAAGTAGCTTAACTAAGGGTTGGTAATATTTGATTTAAATTGTTGCATACTGAGTTAATAGTCAAATTGAAGTCTGTTTGTTTCACCCCGTCATTCTGTTCCTGTTTGCTGATTCAAGTCTGTCAAATCTGTCATTGAAAGATGCTGTCATTTTCTATCTAATTCACTTAATTGGTTGTAAATGATTTATCGAGAGAATTTCTATCTTTGAAAATACTGAATATACTTGTATAGGTTTGTGCTGTTTAGAGAGTGTGTTAATAAAATATATTGTAATGGCTCACTGCCACCTAAAAACTAGGCTGGATTTTTTTGTTGTTGTTCTTTGAGTGTACACTAAGCTAGATCAGGTTGGGTATGTGTTAGCTTTGGATCAGCTATTGTTAGCCCAGTTTGTAGAAAGTAGGGGGAAAGGAGGTTTACCTCTTGCTGTCTGAGAGTTTTTAAAAGTATTTTATGAACGGCTTTTATCAAAAGTTTAAATGTGCTACGGTTAAGATTGGGTGGTAACAGTGACTGTAGTGAATGCCTCCTACCTCCCTATGTATTAAATACCTTAGAGCTAAGCCATCAAAGAAGGCAAACATCTGAGGGAAATTGCTCAAACTGAAGTAAGAATATATGGAAAGTTAAAAAACATTTCCAGAATTTGTTGTCCAATCTATTCCCTCTTAAATATAGTATATTAAGTAATAGTGAAGATGTCTACAGAGTTAATTTATATTTGAACAATAAATATTTCAGGGCATTTTTATTTTTGTTACAGAACCGAAAGTGTGCCCCACTGTTAATACCACAGCTTTGCAGGACCTGTTAGTAGTGACTTTGGGGGAGAGAGGCCTCAGACATCACACTGATTTCTACTCTCCAAAGTCAGTGTGCTTAAAGTGAAGTGAGCACATGTCAAAATGTTAGGACAGCCAGAAAACAGGATCATGCACTGCAGTTAATCACCCCTGGTGACACACTTTAGAATAGGCTCTAGAATTCTCATCAGACTGCTGACAGTGCAATAACCTAACTGCGGTATGCCTGAACTATAGATGTAATGGTCTAAAAACAGTTTTCTGTTTGTAAAAATGTGGTCAAAAGCCCGTAATCTACATACTGCATCATGAGAAGGTCACAAGCTTAATGTGTAATAGGCAAGGAAAATGAAATCCTTACTCTGTGCAATCTGAGCCCTTTCATCAGCTGCATCTAGCAGCACTGAGAATTATAAAAAGTATTATTCACAATTATTAAAATATATTTTTTTCTAACTATGCCCTCTGATCCTTTTAGTTGAGTTTTAATTAATATAAGTTTCTGGGGCTCTAGAGGTTGATATCTTGGGAAACCAGTTTGTGGATCGATGAATTTAGGCTTCTTTTTTGAGTAAGACTCCTGGTGCTTTTGTTAATAAAAGTTCTCACTAATCCTTTTTTTTTTACAGCCTTGACCAGCAGGCTTTGGCCAGCAGAATTCTATATCGGGTTCTTTCTTCCTATCCCCTAAGAGAGTTTAATTTTATTACCAAAGAAATAAAGGAATTTGGGGCCTTTAAGTTACTAAATGCACATAAGAAAGTTGAATTCAGTAGAAAGGAATAAATAAGTATATTTTACCATAATTCAAATATTTTTTAAATGTAGCCTCTAATGTATTTATGTTTGAAGTCATTGCTTCTTTACCTAGCAACATCCAACTTAGTACAAAGACTCATTCCCTGATGCTGTTGTTAGAGAGAGAGAGAGAGATTATATATATATGTATGTCAGCAGTTTCTGTTGATATTTGTTTATTCTTAGTATAGCCAGAAAAACCGAGCATCTTTATCCATGTGCATTCTAGTCCCCATAATGGCTGCCTCTTTTGCATGGAGATACCTTTGTGTGTGTGTTTTAGTGTGCCATTGTTTCACCAAATGTGAACCGTATGAATTTTCAGTTGTATTAGCCACATGCTTCCATTGCCTCCAGTTTATTCCTTGAAAACACAATATTAGGCAAAATCACCTTATGTAGGAGGCAGGTAGTTCCACAAAAGCCAGGTTATAGATGAGCAGTCAACCCAACAGTAACCAGAATGTCCTGATGTTAGATGGGGTTTGGTTATAATGTATTGCTATTGCTGTTGTCAGATGCTATTGGCCAAGGCATCATTCTATAAGCTATTCCTGTGTTACTCTTCAAACACCTGCTCGTGAATAACCACAAGATTTCCCTTCTCAGAAGTCTGGGGCAGCTTTGCAAGGCTATCCCTTTGAATATTTAAGCTTGAATTTATTTTTTTAAATCATTCTAAGGAAAACCTTTTTTTCAGTGTAACATTCTAGTTTTACTGGCGATACTCCTTTTAAAAAAGCTTGATATAAAGTCATCTAGAGCAGTTTTCATGATGCTGGGTTGGAAAAGTGCTATCAAGAGCACTTAGCCTCTGGTAGTAAGCTATTAAGCACAGCCTGATTCTTGAATAAATTTATTCTTCTCCTTAGATTACTTCCTTAAGAGTTGACATTATAATCTCTGTTGTTCAAAAATTGACTAAATTGATATTTGGGTGTCTGGTTTTGGTGAAGATTGCCATTCAGTAAAGCAGTAGAGTAGGGATGAAGAGCTCACAACCTTCTTTTTCACAGTGCTTTAAATGTTGATTGTGTCTCTAGACAATGATATTCTTTAAAATGTCAGTGTTTCATACACCAGTTCTGTTTTTTCTTCATTGTGAAATGGGGAACTATACAGCCATGGGCATCATGATGATAAACCTAGGAAGGGAAATTGGACATTTCTAGACAGAATTTTTTTTCTGATAAAATATCCTACTGCTCCCTTTCCCATCCCTGTACACCCACATAACCAAAGAATATGCGTTATGAGTATTATATTCTAGTGTTGAAAAAAGGTCATAATATTTAGGTAAAAGGTTAACTTTTGCACAATGAAAATAATCTAAACTTTTTAAAAAACATTTTGATGATGGCTACAGCCCTCAAAAATAATCTGAAAAAAATGCTAAAATAGCTTTCTGACGAAGTTCAACCCATGAGTGTCCATCTGTCATTCATTTCTAGTGTTTGTTGTTATGATGCAAATGGATATGTTTTAAATTTAAGGTGGATCCTAAATATGTATTTTTCCATTAATGTTTTAAGATAGATATTGTTTAAATTCAAATCTGTTTTTTCCATCAGAAACTTTGAAGTTTAAAAATAAAAACTGAGCATTTTAAAGAATGACTATGGCTAGCCACCTTTGGTCAAAAAAATTCAATACTGATCAAAGATGTTGTTTTCTCAATGTTCTGATTTTTAAAAAGACTTCTCTGCATATTGAATCAAATGTATTTCATGTGCAAAATGTATGTTTTACCTACTTAAAATGCCTAAAATTAGTTGAATAGCTACTTTGGTTTAATCTACATGCTATAATTAAGTGCATTTAATATTGGTAATTTAATGAAAAGCATTCCTTTCTCAATGGATGTATACATTTTTGAAAGAATGAGCAGAATTATATAATATGAAATGCTATGTAAAGTTTTCTATGTAAAAATATTATGTATAATATTGTTAAAATATTCCATGCTTTAATCAGGTGGCAAATCAATAAAGTTTTAAAAATGAAGTTGTTTTTAATGTAGTAATTAAAGCCTATCAAGCTGTTGTTTTATGTTTGGGAGACAACTCTTCTTATACATGCTGAGGCTCGTGCCACTTCTGCCACTGGTTACCAGTGTCATCATGCATAGGTCACTTTCCCTCCCTATAGTGGTAGAGGTATAAAGGTATAAGTTTCTCCTCTAAGATAAGGAGGCTGGGCTAGTTGATCTCATGTTCCTCTTAGCTCTTTAAAAAATAATAATAAAAGCTTTAAGTTACTAAATACCTTGTCATTGAGAGAATTTGTTTTTATTGGTAGTAATCATAAATTGTGGGTCTCAACTTTTTATTTTCCTTGAAAGGATAAAGGAACACTAGCCACAAAAGAGTTTAACATTTCTCTTGAAACTGCTGCGATTAATTTGTGTTACTGAGAAAACAGAAACTCTTAACACTGCATTATTAGTCATCTCATAACCTAATGATTGAAGTCATACCATTTAACTATTGGATATGAATAATAATAGCTAACATAACACATTACATTATATTTCAATCTTATTCTAAACTTAAAATGAGCACTTCCATGTACAAAGTAGAACATAAAAAGATTGTACATGAAACTACAAATCTCTACTTCATATAATTTGCATTTTAAAAATATATATATAATGATTTTAATATACTACTTTCAGAGCTTCCTTCTGAACTTGTTTTCCTTTGTGCGTTTAAAAAAACATACTGCAATGGCCTCCGCCTCCTCCTCCTCTCCTTCATCTGCACCTTGAGTCCATCACCTTTTAGTGCTTCTAGTCTAGAGTCATGGTTTGCCACAGCTATGATCAGAGTTAATTCTTTCAAAGTAGTTTTTCTTTATCATGTTGTTATTGAATAAGTTGTCTTAGTCATGCTTATTTGATAATTTGATTCTGTACCCATTCGTAACAGTCCAAATTTCTCTGAAAATCTCTCTCATAAATCTCACAATGCAACTATGTCCTGCTACCATACCACAATTTGTGGCTCCTTCCTCAATTGACAGGCAGACCTTTAATTTTCACTTCTTTTCTCTCTCCCCCCCAATCCTTTGTTTGGAATCTATTCTCTGAAGGAGAATGTTTTGCTTGCAGCTGTTCCCTCAATGGCATTCTCTCCATCTCTCTCCCTTTTCCTTTCTGTCTTGTTCCGATAAGAATGTTCATTTGGGGGCAGCTAGGTGGCGCAGTGGAGAGAGCACCAACCCCAAAGTCAGAAGGACCTGAGTTCAAATGCAGTCTCAGACACTTGACACTTACTAGCTATTGTGACCCTGGGCAAATCACTTAACCCTATTGCCTAGCCAAAAAAAAAAATGCTCATTTGATGACTGCTCCCTCCGCCACCTTCTTCTGTGTTTTTATACTTTTCTTATGCATCCCAATTTTGAGAAATAATAATTCTATAGCCTTTTTCTTCCTTCTACAGTAAAACTTTTATCTTCCAATTTTGTTCCTCCCTATAAGACCATAACAAAACCAATTAATCTCCAGGTCCTCTATCTTATTTAATTCTTTTTGGTAACCTCCTATTATATTCTTCCTCATCCTATTGCTTGATAAATTTACCCTTCTAGGTTTCTCTGAACTCTTGTGTTTGTGCTTTAAAATTTTTACTCAGCTCTGGTCTTTTCATTAGAAATGCTTCAAAGTCCTCTATTCCAATAAAGGTCTGTTTTTCCCCCTCAAAAAATGTTAATCAGTTTTTCGAGGTAAGTCATTTTTGGTTGTAAGCCTGTCCCTTTTGCCTTTTGGAATATTGTATTCTATGATCTCTCTTTTTTAGTAGAAGTTCACAGATCTTGTGTGATCCTGACTGGTTCCATGGTGTTTGAACTGCTATCTGGCTGCTTGAAGTTTATTTTTAATCATTTTTTCCAACATCAGAACTTTGGATTTTGGCTTTGAAATTCCTGGGTCTTTTTCATTTTTTTCATTTATTTTTTTAAGAGGAAATTGGTGGATTCTTCTCTGTTCTCGTTTTATCTTCTCTTTTTAAATGATTTGGGTAGTTTTTTATGATTTTTTGAAATATCATGTGAAGGCAATTTTTTTTAAAAAATCATGGAGTCTGGTGATTCTCTTTTTTTAATACTCCATCTCCCTATCTTGCCCATGCTAGAGGTGAAGCAGACACTTAGTGGGGCAGTCCCATTGCTAATTGGCCCAAAAGTTTCAGCAGCACCATTTCGAATCTGGGTTGTCTCACCCACTCAGGCAGACCTGATGAGGATCACCCTATGATAGAGACTTAGAGCAGGCACTCAATTAGCTTTTAGTGCTACTGAAGTTCAGCACACCGAAGCTCAAGCCATGATCTGTCAACCTCAGCCTTCCTAGTAGCTACAACTAAACATATGCACCACCACACTCAGCTGAGTGTAATGATTCTTCAATTATCTCTCCTTTACTTCTTTTACAACTCAGTTTTTTTAATAGCAAATGTCTTATATTTTCTTCTATTTTTCAGTATTTTGATTTTGTTTTAATATTTCTTTCTTCATAAAGTCATTTCTATTTGGTCTGTTTTGATTTTCAGGGTGTCCAATAAGGTTTACCACTTTCTTTTCTAAGCTATTGATTCTTCTTCCAGTTCTTTTTACCAGATCCTTTATTTTCATTTTTTAACTCTTGCTTCATTTCTTCCAAGTATTCACATACTCCTTGTAGAAAATCTATTTTTTATATTTTAGTTTCTGCTTACAGTTGTGAAGTTAGTCTTTATTCATAGTCTTTATTCTTCATTCATATTATTTATTAGATTTGGGAGTATTCCAGGACCTATGACAATCCTTTGTAGTATAGTTAGCACCTTCTTTCATTTACTCCTCTGTGCACCCCTTGTTGAGTTGGGGCTTTGTGCTAGAGCCAGACTCTGCCCCTTCTGCTTTTTTGGTGGGATTCTCAGCCTTGCCTGATCTTGATCTAGGTCACCTGTGTTCTTCGGCTGACCTCTGCCTCTCAGGATTAGGCTCCTCCACAGAGCTCTTGCTCTTCAGGGCCCTTTTTGGCATTTCAGGACACAGTGCTAGAGATCTCAAACCCCTAGGCCTGGAATGTCCCAGCCTGAGCACTGCTATACTATGCTGGTCATTCCCAAGGTGACCACTGTGGGCTTCTTACTATTCATGGGGCTTTCTCACATGAGCCCTTACTCTTGCTGCCTCTGAATACAGAGCTTTGCAGACTTGGGTGGGGAGGGGTTGTCTTCAGGTAGTGGGATGCTGGTGGATTGTTTGTCTGTGTTGTACTTGTTTGCTAGCAGGTGCCTATCCTATTGCCTATGGCCCTTTTTAAATGACTGTGCAGTTCTGGGATGGATGAGGTTATTTTAACTCTGGTTTGTCATTGAGTTTTGCTGGAAGAGTGGTAACTGGGCTGCCGCAGCATTTCTGTACAAGTTGCCTTCTTGGTCAGAATCCAGCAATAGATATGTTAATTCATTTAACTTGGTGAGATATGATCTCATTTCACAGATGAAGAAACTGGGTATAGACAAGTTTAGGAACTTTGCCTACACTCTTACTCAGTGTCAGAGATGGTATTCAAATCCAGATTTCTACTAACACTGAGTTCAATTCTCTTTCCATGCTATGCTGCTTCTTAAGCAAACGAAAGGACATTTTTAGAGCTTGTATATCCTGTATGTGTATATATAAATGGATCTGTCATTAATTGGGTCTACACACTGGACAATGTGAACGCTACAGTTAGGAACAGTGTTCTAAATTGGTTAGGCTAGCAAAACTGCCGAGGATTAATTGTTACGCTGTATCGTCAACATTTGCTTTTCAGGAATCCTTTCGTTTTATACTGTATTAATTCTGTAACTACAGAATAGTATGAGTCCAAGCTATGTTATGTGTGAGGAATATTCCCATATCTTATGCTCATGGTCTGAGATTGAATTCACCACCTGTGAAATGGCAGTCCTTTAGCACTGTTTTATAAAATGGCAAACAAACCATTGCAGTTCCCATTAAAATGTCTCCTGTACAGATAGCTATGTTGTCACATAGTGACTAATCCCTTAGAGGGGAAAAACTATTTTCAGTTCTAAGTTTAAACTGGTGAAGAATGTTGAAATCCTACATCATGGAAGAGCTTTCTCTCCCCACCCCCAAAGGCAGTCAGAGTTAAGTGACTTGCCCAGTATCACACAATTAATTAGTGTCTGGGGCCAGCTTTGAACTGTCCTCCTGCCTTCAGGATTGGTACTCTATCCTCTGAGCCACCTGGCTGCCCCTATGGAAGGCTTTCGAAGGAATCCTTTTCTCCTCAGAGCAGCTAGTGCCTTGGCCTCGTCAGAAAGTAAGCGTGGGTAGCTAATAGATCTTAACAATAGTTCTAAAGCCTTTTAAGGAAAAAAAAAAACCTAGCCTACTCTGCTAAGTTCTAGGTTTAGAGTACTGTTGTTCACAAGCCCCCAACTGATATGTTGTCCCCAATATCAATTTATCAGTTGATGTCAATTAACTTTTACAAAGATTTTACTGAGACGATAATGCAAAAGCAGCCATTTCAAAACACCCATCAAACTAGGGATGTATTCTCCCATCTGCATGATCTCATGGGTACAGCGGGCTTAAGGTTAAAGCAGATGGTACAAAACATCCTTCTAACTTGAGAATGCACTGTCTCCTTCACAAACAGGAACTCTGAGAAGAATGGTCAAACTGGCTGCATACAGGTATTGAGGCATATACCTAGGGAGCACGTGAGGCCAAGGAGTATTCTGTGAGTCTTGGCTCCAAGAGTTCTTTTTTCTCTTTGAGAAGTCCCCATTAAGATTACTTAGGATAGGGGCAGCTAGGTGGTACAGTGGATAGAGCACTGGCCCTGAAATCAGGAGGACCTGAGTTCAAATCTGGCCTCAGACCAAACACTTGATGCTTACTAGCTGTGTGACCCTGGGCAAGTCACTCAACCCCAATTACCTATTTAAAAAAAAAAATTACTTAGGATAGTGCTGGTGGACAAGTTGCTCCCTTGCTCAAATGAGTTTGCTTCTCCTAGCTGGATCAACACAATGCTGGCTTGGATTAAGCAGGTTGCCTCTCAAGGATAGCTCCTTCCCTTACTCAAAGACTGCTGATACACACTCCAATACCAACTGACTGATTGTGAAGGGGGACCTCTGATGATCCTAACATTTTGAAGTTCATACAGTTGTTACATGGTCAATTCCATTTCTGGATGTTCATTCTCCTAAGATTAAGAAAGAACACAAAAGAGAAAAAAGTGACAATGATGCTGTGCATTCATAGACGTGGTGGCTTGGTGGAAGATAGGGCACCTTGTTCTTCCTCACAGCAGTCTTCCTCATGTGAAAGCCACCAGGGTAGATAAGAAGGGAGTATCCATTTGAACCAAGTATGCTTTAGCTGCTTAGCCAATTAAAAGGACAAGATGTGTGTTCTGAGAACACTTGTGGATGGAGGTTTCAAGTTTCAGTGTGTTGGATTAAAACCAAGCAGGGAATACACTAAACCCACAAGTAAGGGCAAATCCATGTATATTCTGAAGACTGGGCCTTCAGCCAATGCCCCATTACACTCTTGTTAAAAATCTGATGTCCACTATAAATCAGCTAAGATGCAATTTTGAACTCATTGTCCATATTTCCAATCCAGAACTGTTCTGTGGGGTCCTGTGGAGGCATTAGCATAGCCCTTTCACTTGCTTCCCCAATTCTATTTAGGAAAGAGTCTCAAAATAGTTGATAATGGCCCAGATCTCATATAGTTCCACACTTAAACAAGGAAGTCACAATTGTCAGTCCTTCAATCTCTAAGTATTTATGAAGTGCTGACTATATGGCAGACAATATGCTGAGGATACAAGGAAGGGCAAAAGACAGTTCCTGTTCTCAATGAGTTTACAGTCTAAATGGGGAAACAATATGCAAACAGCTATATTCAAACAAGCTATATACGTGATAAATTGGAGATAATCAACAGAGGGAAAGCACTAGAATCTATTGTTAAGGCTTCCTATAGAAGGTGAGATTTTAGCTGGAGGGAAGCCTGGTCACCAAATGATGAGATGAGAAGAGAGGGATATTCATGAGGGACAGCTAGTGAAAATGCCTTGAGTTGAGAGATGGAGTGTCTTGTTTGTGGAATCACTGGATTAATGAGTATATGGCAGGGAGTAAGGTGTAAAAGACTAAGGAGGCAGGTTATGAAGGGCTTTCAGCACTGGAGGATTTTATTTTTTTTATCCTGAGGGTCATAGAGAACCACTGGAAGTTGAGTAGGGGGTGACATGGTGAGACCTGCCCTTTCAGAAAGATGACTTTGATGGCTGAGAGGAGGAGGGATTGGAGTAGGTAGAGACTTGTGGCAGCCACAGACCAACCAATAGCAGTACTCCAGACATGAGATAATGAGGGCCTGAACCCGGGTAGTAACAGCATCAGAGGAGAAAAGGGGTCATTCAAGAGGTGTTTCAAATGCAAAATCAACAGGTCTTGGCAGCAGATTGGATATGGTTGGTGAGACAGAGTGAGGAATAGAAGATGACACCTAGACTACAAGCCTGAGTGATTGAGAGAGTGGTGGTACCCTCAACAGTAATTGGGAAGTTAGGAAAAGGAGAGGCTTTGGGGGGAAAGAAGATGAATTCAGTTTTAGACCTGCTGAGTTTTAAGATGTCTATAAAATATCCAGTTTGAGATGTCAACAGGCAGATGGAAAATGGAGACATGAGAGATCAAGAGGGAGATTAGGCTGCATGAGTAGATTTGAGAATTATCAGCATAGAGATGAAAATTTAAAACATGGAAGCTGATGAATCACCAAGTGAAATAATACAGAGGGCAAAGAGAAGGCCCAGGACAGAAACCTGTGGGATACCCACAGTGGGCATTACCTGGATGAAGATCAAGGAAAAGACATTGAGAAGGAGGGGTCAAACAGGTAGGAGGAGAACCAGGAGAGAGTAGTGTCAGGAAAACTTAGAAGAGAATTTCAAGAAGAGGATTAGTGATAGTGTTGAAGCAGAGGGTGAAAGGGATGAATATTAAGAATGGCCATGAGATTTGGCATTTAAGCAGTCATGAGTAACTTTAGAGAGAACTATTTCAGTTTGAGTGATGAGGTCAGAAGCCAGACTGTGGAGAGTTAAGATCGTGAGAGTAAAGGAAGGGAGGCATCTATTCTAAATGGCCTTATCGAGAAGTTTAGGGACAGAGCCAAGATGGCGGAGTGAAAGTAGTGACTTGCTTGAGCTCTCCTCCAAACCCCTGCAAATACCATAAAAAATGGCTCTAAACAAATTCTGAAGCAGCACAACCCACAAAAAGACAGAGTGAAACAAATTTCCAGCCCAAGACAACCTGGATGATTGATTAGAAAGGTGTATTGTGCCGGGCTGGGAGCGCAGCGCAGCGCAGCATGGGCACGCAGGCCACAGCAAACCTGGAGCAGGCCTCAGAGGACTGAATCTTGGGCAGCTGTGGAGGTTTCCAAACTCCTCAATCCACCAATGCCAAAGACAACTTAGAAGGTCAGTGGGAAAAGTCTGTTTCTGTCGGTGCTGAGAAAGGAAGGCGGGGTTTCAGCTCCATTCCCCAAGAGCGTGCGGGGGGGGGGGGGCAGCTGCTTCCCGAGCTTCTGGCCCACAGACTGAGGGGAATCCAGTGGATGATTAGAGAGGGATTGCAGGTATCTCTTTGCCAGTGCTCAGGCAGGAATCTCTTGCTTTGCCCGTGTTTGGATCTGGGCCACAGTTCTGGGCGGTGGTGCTGGGGCGAGGAGGAGCACTGGCGTGGTGGAGCTTATACTGGCTGTAGAGAGGAACCCCTCCTCACAGGTACAGGACAGAAAGGAGTACTTGTGGTCACAGGCCAGGAAAGGAATAAACACCTCGCCCCTTATCATACCACCTTGCAAGAACTGAAAATTTACAAGTCCCTACAAGTATCTCTGAAAACAGCTATACAAACCCCTGAAGCTTGGGACAGTACACTCTCCACATTGGAAGCAGACTCTTACCTTAACAAAGAGTTTAAAACTCAACTAATTGGCTGGGATCATAAGCAAGCAGCACAAAAAGAGTCAGACTATATTATCTTACTTTGGTGAAAAAGATCAAAATATACAACCAGAAGAAGATAACAAAGTCAAAGCTCCTACATCCAAAGCCTCCAAGAAAAATATGAATCAGTCCCAGGCCTTGGAAGAGCTCAAAAGGGATTTTGAGAAGCAAGTAAGGGAAGTAGAGGAAAAACTGGGAAGAGAAATGAGAGTGATGCAAGAAAATCATGAAAAACAAGTCAACAGCTTGCTAAAGGAGACCCAAAAAAATACTGAAGAAAATAACACCTTAAAAAATAGCCTAACCCAAATGGCAAAAGAGGTCCAAAAAGCCAATGAGGAGAAAAATGCCCTAAAAAAAATTGGCCAAATGGAAAAGGAAGTCCAAAAGATTACTGAAGAAAATACTTCCTTAAAAATTAGAATAGAGCAATTGGAAGCTAGTGACTTTATGAGAAATCAAGACACTGTAAACAAATCCAAAAGAATGAAAAATTAGAAAACAATGTGAAATATCTCATTGGAAAAACAACTGACCTGGAAAATAGATCCAGGAGAGAGAATTTAAAAATTATTGGACTATCTGAAAGCCATGATCAAAAAAAGAGCCTAGACATCATCTTTCAAGAAATTATCAAGGAAAACTGCCCTGATATATTAGAACCAGAGGGCAAAATAGAAATTGAAAGAATCCACAGATCTCCTCCTGAAAGAGATCCCCAAAGGAAAACTCCTAGGAATATTATAGCCAAATTCCAGAGTTCCCAGGTCAAGGAGAAAATATTACAAGCTGCCAGAAGGAAACAATTCAAGTACTGTGGAAACACAATCAGGATAACACAAGATTTAGCAGCTTCTACATTAAAGGACCGCAGGGCATGGAATATAATATTCCAGAGGGCAAAGGAGATAGGATTACAACCAAGAATCACCTACCCAGCAAAACTGAGTATAATCCTTCAGGGGAAAAATGGTCATTCAGTGAAATAGAGGACTTTCAAGCATTCCTGATGAAAAGACCAGAGCTGAATAGAAAATTTGACTTTCAAATACAGGACTCAAGTGGAACATGAAGAGGTAAACAGGAAAGAGAAATCATAAGAGACTTATTAAGATTGAACTGTTTACATTCCTGCATGGAAAGATGATATTTATAACTCATGAGACCTTTGTCAGTATTAGGGTAGTTGGAGGAAAAAAATTATATGTATGTATATGTAGATAGATAGATAGAGGGCACAGGGTGAGTTGAAGATTAAGGGGTCATATCTGGAGAATAAAATTAAGGGATGAGAGAGGATATACTCAGAGAAGAAGAAAGGGAGAGGTAGAATGGGGTAAATTATCTCAAAAAAACAGAAAAGTCTCTTACAGTGGAAGGGGAAACAGGGGAAGGGGAGAGGGAATGAGTGAATCTTATTCTCATAGGATTTGGCTTAAGGAGGGAATAACATACACATTCAATTGGGTATGGAAATCTGTCTTACCCTACAGGAAAATAGGGGGAGAAGGGGACAAGAGAACAGGGGGATGATAGAGAGGAGGGCAGATTGGGAAAGGGGTAATCAGAAGTAAATACTTCTGAGGAGGGACAGGGTCAAAAGAAAGAATAGAATAAATGGGAGGGCAGGATAGGATTAAGGGAAATAGAGTTAGTTTTTCACAACACATCTACTATGGAAGTGTTTTGCATAACTGTACATGTACAACCTATATTGAGTTGCTTGCCTTTTCAATGAGGGTGGGTGAGGAGGGAGGAAGAGAGAAAATTTGAAGCCTAAAGTTTTAAAAACATATGTTTAAAAAAAATCTTTTCACATGCTACTGGGAAATAAGAAATACAGGAAATGGGGTACAGAAGTCTGTCCTGCCCTACAGGAAAATAGAAGGGGAAGGGGATAAGAGAAGGGGAGAGAGATAGAAGAGAGGACAGACTAGGGGAAGGGACATTCAGAATGCATGACATCATGGGGTGGGGGGAGGGGGGAGATGGGGTGAAAATTTGGAACTCAAAAACTTGTGGAAGTGAATGTTGAAAACTAAAAATAAACAAATTTATATTTTTTTTAAAAATGGCTCTAAACAAAAGAACCTGCAAAAGATAGAATGAAACAAATTTCCAGGCCAAGACAACCTGGATGGTTAATCAGAAAGGTATATCATGCCGGGCAGGGAGAGGGACACAGTTTGGTGTGGGTGCGCAGGCAAACCAGGCCTCAGCAAACCTGGAGCAGGCCTCAGAGGACTGAATCATGGGCAGCTGTGGCGGTTTCCAGTCTTCTCAACCCATGAATGCCAAAGACAACTTAGAAGGTCAGTAGGAAAAGTCTGTGTCTGTGGTGAGAGAGAAGATTGGTGCCAGCCTCAGTCCCCAAGCGGCGGCCCTGGGGTGGCAGCTGTTTCTGGAGCTTCTGGCCCACTGACTGAGGGAGAATTGGGTGGCTGGTCAGAGGGGGATTGCAGGGATCTCTTTGCTGGTGCAGGATTCTCTTGCTTTGCTTGTACTTAGATCTGGGTCACAGTCTGGGTGGCAGTCCTGGGGCAAGAAGGAGCACTGACGTGGTGGAGTTTGTAGTGGTTGTGGAGAGAGAATCCTCCTCACAGTTCCAAGGCAGAAAAGAGAGCTTGTGGTCACTCACAGACCAGAGTACAGGCCAGGAAAGGAATAAACACCTTGCCCTTGATCATACCACCTTGGAAGAACTGAAAATTTACAGGTCCCTAGAAGTATCTTTGAAAACAGCTACACAAAACCCCTGAAGTTTGGGACAGTACATTCTCCACACTGGAAGCAGACCCCTACCTTAACAAAGAATTTAAAAATCAAGTAATTGGCTGGGATCATGAGCAAGCAGTGCAAAAAGAGTCAGAACATGGAATCTTACTTTGATGACAAAGAAGATCAAAACATACAACAAGAAGAAGACAACAAAGTTGAAGCTCCTACATCCAATGCCTCCAAGAAAACTATGAATTGGTCCCAGGCCATGGAAGAGCTCAAAAATACTGAAGAAAATAACACCTTAAAAGATGGCCTTAATGCAAATGGCAAAAGAGGTCCAAAAAGCCAGTGAGGAGAAGAATGCCTTAAAAAATTGGCCAAATGGAAAAGGAAGTCCAAAAGCTTCCTTAAAAATTAGAATGGAGCAATTGGAAGCTAGTGACTTTATGAGAAATCAAGACACTGTAAAACTAATCCAACAGAATGAAAAAATAGGGGCAGCTAGGTGGTGCAGTGGATAGAGCACCAGCCCCGAAGTCAGGAGGACCTGAGTTCAAATGTGACCTCAGACCAAACACTTGACACTTACTAGCTGTGTGATCCTGGGCAAGTCATTTAACCCCAATTGCCTTAAAAAAAAAAAAGAAGAAGAAGGAAAAAATAGAAAATGATGTGAAATATCTCATTGGAAAAACAACTGACCTGGAAAATAGATCCAAGAGAGATAATTTTAAAAGTATTAGAAGCCAACAAAAAACAAAAACAAACAACAGCAACAACAAAAAAGTATTGGACTGTCTGAAAGCCATGATTAAAAAGAGCCTAGACATCATCTTTCAAGAAATTATCAAGGAAAACTGCCCTGATATTTTAGAACCAGAGAAAGAATCCACGGATCACCTCCTGAAGGAGATCCCCAAAGGAAAATTCCTAGGAATATTGTAGCCAAATTCCAGAGTTCTCAGGTCAAGGAAAAAATATTGTAAGCAGCCAGAAAGAAACAATTCAAATATTGTGGAAACAAAACCAGGACAACACAAGATTTAGCAGCTGCTACGCTAAAGGGACTGGGGGGCTTAGAATATGATATTCTGGAGGGCAAAGGAGATAAGATTACAACCAAGAATCACCTACCCAGAAAAACTGAGTATAATCCTTCAGGGGGAAAAGTATATATTCAGTGAAATAGAGGACTTTCAAGCATTCTTGATGAAAACACCAGAGCTGCATAGAAAATTTGACTTTCAGATACAAGACTCAAGTGAAACATGAAGAGGTAAAAAGGAAAGATAAATCACAAGAGACTTATTAAGGTTGAACTGTTTACATTCTGTATGGAAAGATGATTTTTGTAACTCATGAGTCCTTTGTCACTATTAGAGTAGTTGGAGGAAAAAAAATTGTAGATAGATAGATTGATAGACAGATAGATAAAGGGCATAGGGTGAGTTGAAGATGAAGGGTGATATCTGGAGAATAAAATTAAGGGGTGAGAGAGGATTATACTGGGAGAAGGAGAAAGGGCGAAGTAGAATGGGGTAAATTATCTCACATAAAACAGACAAGAAAAGGCTATTACAGTGGAGGGGAAATGGGGAAAGGTGAGAGGGAATGAGTGAATCTTATTCTCACTGGATTTAGCTTAAGGAGGCAATAACATACACATTCAATTGGGTATGGAAATCTATCTTGTCCTACAGGAAAATAGGGGGGGAAGAGGACAAGAGAGCAAGAGGATGATTGAGGGGAGGGTAGATTGGGGAGGGGCTAATCAGAAGCAAACACTTCTAAGGAGGGACAGAGTCAAAAGAGAATAAATGGGGAGGGCGGGATAGGATTAAGGGAAATATACTTAGTTTTTCACAACAAGACTACTAGGGAAGTGTTTTGCATAACTACACATGTATAATCTGTATTGAGTTGCTTGCTTTCTCAATGAGGGTGGGTGGGGAGGGAGGTAGGAAGAAAAATTGGAATCCAAAGTTTTAAAAACAAAAGTTTAAAAAAAATTGTTTTCACATGCAACTGGGAAATAAGATATACAGAAAATGGGGTATAGAAATCTATCCTGCCATACAGGAAAATTGAAGGGGAAGGGGATGGGGGGGGAGATAGAAGGGAGGGCAGATTAGGGGAAGGGGTATTCAGAATGCATGCCATCTTGGGGTGGGGGGAGGGACAAGATGGGGAGAAAATTTGGAACTCAAAATCTTGTGGAAGTGAATGTTGAAAACTAAAAATAAACTAATTTAAAAAAAAAGTTTAGCTATAAAATATGTTTAACATGTTGTACATGTGTACTCTATAGCAGATTGCTTGCTGTCTTGGGGGGGAGGGAGAAAAATTTGGAACTCAGAATTTTACAAAAATGAGTGTTGAAACTATCTTTACATGTAATTGGAAAACAATTAAAATACTATTAAGGAAAAAAGAAAGTTTAGCCACAAGCAAATTCAAAAGAACATGTTGTCATGGTTATAAAAGTTACTGCTAAGTTAATAGTTTAAAAGGGCCTGTCTTGATGCATGAAATGGCTTTTTTAAACTGAAATGTAATAAAGAAAATAAGAATGATGAGCAGGCAGACTTCAGAAAAACCTGGAAAGCCTTATATGAACTGATGCTGAGTGAAGTGAGCAGAAGCAGGAGAACATTGTACACATAGCCACATTGTGTGATGACTAACTTTGATAGACTCATCTCTTTTTAACAATGCAAGGATCCAAAACAACTCCAAAAAACTAATGATGGAAAGTTGGTGTCCACATCCAGAGAAAGAAGCATGGAGTCTGAATGTAGATCAAAGCATACTATTTTCTCTCTCTCTCTTTTTTCTTTTTTTGTTTGTTTCTTCTTTCTCGTGGTTTCTCCCATTGGTTCTAATTCTTCTTTTACAACATGACTAATGTGAAAATAGGTTCAATATGAATGTAGAGCCCATATCAATTTGCACGCCATCTTGGGTGAGGGGAGAGGAGATATGGGGAAAAAATTTGGAACTCAAAATCTTATGGAAGTGAATGTTGAAAAATAAAAATTAATTAATTAAAAAAAAGAAAATAAGAATAAAATTAAACCAAGCTTCTTATCTCAAAAGGAAACCTGCTCCCTACAGAGCTTTCTAAAACTTGTAGTGCTCTCCCAGTAGGGACTTAAGACCTGGAATTGACTGGCACCCTTTCAACCTACAGAAATCAAACTGTCCTGGGTGAAATCTTTTCCATAATTCCCTCAGTATATAAAGCCATCTAACTTAGGGTCTGGACAAAATCTCTAACTGTCCCTCTTTCCCCAGGGATCCCTGTCTCACATATGGATGATCCCCTTGGAGGTCCAGGTGAATTTCCTCTGGGTCCCTATACATATGAGCACCTGAATTTCCCTAAAAAATATCCCTGTCACTAGAAGGGTAATTCAAATGAAATTCTAAACTCACCCCATACTAGGACGATAGGCTCCATTAGAGAAGAGAGACAAAAGGATCAGGTAAGCCTCAGAAGCGTGGGACTCCTAAAAGGGATTAAACACTTAAAGTGAACACCTGAGGTCTCTAGGCCAGCAGGTAAGCCTGATCCCATGGACCTGTAGTCCACAAGGATCTTACAATAAGACAAGTGGATACAATGGATAGAGTGCTGTTCTGTAGTCAGGAAAACCTGTGTTCAAATTTGGCCTCAGATACTTACTAGCTATGTTACCCTGGGCAAGTTACTTAACCTCTGTCTCAGTTTCCTTATCTATAAAATGGGGACAATAATAGCACCAACATTGAAGGCTTGTTGTGAGGATCAAATGAGTTAATAATTGTAAAGCACTTACCATAGTACCTGGCACACAGTGGGCACCTAATAAATGTTAGTTATTATTATTATTATTGTTATTCTTATTTAAAAGTAATTGGGGCAGCTAGGTGGTGCAGTGGATAGAGCACCAGCTCTGAAGTCAGGAGGACCTGAGTTCAAATCCAGCCTCAGTTATATAACACTTACTAGCTGTGTGACCCTGGGCAAGTCACTCAACCCCAATTGCCTAAAAAAAAAAGTAATAAAGAAAAAAAATGCATGAGCTATCATGGTATAATCTAGATGAAATGTTAGGCACCAGTATTTTAGGGATACAAGAATTCATAGAGTTCATAGCTTCTATACTCATCTGGGAGCAGTAATGCAACAGATATTAGCACTTAAGTATTCAAACAGGCAAAGGTTATCACAAAGAAAATAGCCTGACTGGAAAACTGACTGTACAATTACAATCTAAAACAAGAATTCTTTTTTTTTTGGTGGGGGGCTAGGCAATGTGGTTAAGTGACTTGCCCAGGGTCACACAGCTAGTAAGTGTTATGTAACTGAGGTCGGATTTGAACTCAGGTCCTCCTGAATCAAGGGCCGGTGCTCTATCCACTGCACCACCTAGCTGCCCCTAAAACAGGAATTCTTGATTTTTTTTTTTGAGTTCTTGACCCCCTTTGGAATTCTGGTAAAGCCTATGAACTCTTTTTCAGAATGATATTTTTAAAAACAGAAAATAAAATATACAGTAACACAATAAAAACCAAACACTGAAAAAATAATAATAATAATAATAATAAATTTTTCCCTTCCAAATTCATGGACCCCAGAAATTTATTTATAGATCCCTTGAGGATCCACAGACTCCAGATTAAAATCCCAACTTTAAAAAAGAAAGAAAGAAAAAAAGAGGGAAACATGCTAGCAAGTCAGTCAAAAGCATTTTTTTCTTTTTTTTGTAATTAAAGTCACTATATATTAAAGTTTAATTATCAGTTATATGAGAAATGCTTAATTATTGATCTTTTACCAAAAAATCAGAGAATTGTTTACATTTAGTGCAGTATATAGTGTTAGTCAATAAGCATTTATTAATTACCTATTATGTGCTAGGCACTGTGCTGAACACTGGGGAGAGAAAGAAAGATAATTCCTGTTCTCAAGGAGCTTGAAGCCTAAGGGGCAGAGACAACATGCAAGCAACTATATTCAAACAAATTATACACAAGATAAACAGGAACTAGTCCACAGAGGGAAGGCATTAAAATTAAGAGAGGTTGGGAAAGTTTTCTTGCAGAAGGTGGGATTTTATCTCAGACCAGTAGGAAGTTAGGGAAGTCAGGAGGCAGAGATGAGGAGGGAGTGCATTCCAGGCAGGAGAGACAGACTGAAAATTCCCAGAGCCAAGAGATTGTTTGATGAACAACAAAAAGGCTAACATCATTAACAGCATTTGTATTTCCTTTACAAACACACACACACACACACACACACACACACACACATACATATATATATATATATATATATATATATATATATATATATATATATATAATGTATATGCAGCATCTATATATATTTTCCTTATCTGCATTGATGCTGTTTCTTATCAGTAGAATAAGCTCCTTGAGGGCAGGGGCTGTCCTGTTTTTGTCTCAATCCCTAATGGCTTAATGTAGTGCTGGGTACATAGAGAAGATGCTTATTGTTAATGAAATTTTTTTAAAAAGCATTTTTTTTTCAAAAGCATTTACTGACCAGCTAGTCAAAAGCATTTTTAAGTGCTTACTGTGTGCAAGGCACTGTGACAAGTTTTGGGAATACAAAAAAACCCAACTCCTTCTTGGCTTCAAGAAGCTTCACATTCTATGGGGAAGGCAAGTACCTATACATGGGTATATACAGTGTAAGTGGAAGGTAATCTCAAAGAAGGTACTGGAACGGGGCTGGGGGAAGGACTGGGAAAGGCCTTTTCTAGAAGGTGGGCTTTTCAAGGAATTTTCAAGGAAGCCAGGGAAGCCAAGAAGTAGAATTGAGGAGGGAGAATATTCCATACATAGATGACAATATTTACTTACTAAATTCTGAAAATGAGGGTGTCCAATAAGAAGAAAGCTGGATGGAGAATCTCTCTGTCTCTGTCAAGTTGGACTTTCCAAATGCAAAGGACTAAAAAAAAGAAAAGATCCCTATATGTAACATCCTTTCTAGATTTATTCTCCCAATGCCCACTCACGCTGATGTGTTGGGTCACCAGAAAGTGGCTGACTAATTCTCTCCTCAAGATTGCAGAACTAACATTAAGGTATTGTGGGTACTAATGCTAGTGCTTGTGAGCCCCCACCTAGTGTGTTCCTTCCCATATCAAGCAACTGTTGATATCAATTTGCTTTTATGTGTACTTACTGAATAGGTATGGCCATAAAAGAAGTTACCAAAATGCTCTCTTACTCCAAATCCAGGCTTCTTAAATCTAAACCATATTGCCTCTTCCAGGAATGTGAACTTAGGTTATTATTAATATTATTCAAGTTTGTCAAATGCATAAATAGGTTCAGTAGTTTTTCCTGAGATAGCAAGGAAATCCACCCACTGTTTGTAATATTCTTTCTGAAGGAAAAAATATTTTTTTAAGTTCCAAGCAACTTTCAGATCAAAGTTTTGGAACAAAACTTATTCATAAATTGAGGAATGCCTATACTGTCGTTTGGAGGGGGAAGTTTCAGCTAAGTGTCATATATTTGAAGCTAAATTTTGGATTTCCTACTCTCCTTGTTTCTCTTTTTACAGAACAAAAAATTTCGAGGTTTCCAGGGACCTCAGTAGCCATTTATTCTAGCCCATTCCTCAAAGAGAATCATCTTTACAAGATACCTGAAATTTATAACATATTATTACTTTTTTTCTTTTTAAAAAAAACACATTCTTAACCCCAATTGCCAAAAAAACCCTACCACATATTCTTTGTTATACATGCAATTGCTCTCTGAGAGGAAAAAAAATATAGGAAGAGGTTTAGTAATATAAAAATAAAATATGTCAAAATTATTTTAAATAAATATTTATAAATACATAGCATTTACAAATAATTATATATTACTTATGTATAATTTACATGCATAAACTACTATATTTGTAAATATATTTATACATATTTAAATATGCCAATAAATTTTATTTTTAAAATCCCAAGCAATACGAACAAATATTTTGCATTTCACTCTTGCCACAGAGGGCAGCTAGGTGGTGCAATGGATAGAGTGCTGGGTCTGGAGTCAGGAAGACTCATCTTCCTGAGTTCAAATCTGGCCTCAGACACTTCCTGGTTGTGTGACCCTGGGCAAGTCATTTATCCCTGTCTGTGTCTGTTTCCTCATCTGTAAAATGAACTGGAGAAGGAAATGGCAAATGACTCTAGTATCTTTTCCAATAAAACCCCAAAAGTTTCATGAAGAGTTGGACACAACTGAAAAATGACCAAACAACAAACCTTTCCGCATATGGCACCCTGGGGGTCTGTGTCTATCTTTCCTATCCCTGTCCTGAATCGACATGTCTTTTACTTCTTTGTATTCCCCCAAAGCCTAGATACTTGAAAATGATTTGCAACCTGCTAGTAAATCCTTGTCTCAATATCCAAAACCTCTGTCAATATGATGAGTCTCACTTGGCTGAATAGTGAAACCTAGGTAAAGGCAATGGATGGAAAATTCTTTTTGTCCCTAGATGTTTCCCTTTATATCCATCCTTTTGAGTTTGACTAAAAAGCAGCTTCAGCTAGCACACTGAAAATGTTTCCCTACATATCTTCTTTCTGTACTTCATACTTCCTTTAGCCTAGAACTTAATAGTAATTCACTTTTATATAATGCCAGCTTAAGAGCCAATTATTAATTTTTAGTGTGAGTATATATACCTCAGAAATCAGCAAAACTGTAAGTCAGGCTTGATTTATTGTTGTGTTCATTGTTTAAACTTAAAAGTGATAGAGAAAATGTTAATGCAGATTAAACTTAAAAGTATGTTGTGTGTACATTTTTTCCCTAAAAAGCCAGTAAACACTGGCACACCTCTGACTAAAGATATTCTATCACGGGGTGGAGTTGACTCTAAGTTGCTGATAGACATCATTCAAACAACATTTAATTAATCAAAAAAATGTATTAAGGACCTACTATGTGATGGGCATGCTGCTAGGTATTAGGGATTTCATACAAAAGCAAAATAGTTCCTGAATTCCTGCCCTCAAGAAGGATGACATCTCTTTCTTATGGTTTTTCCCTTTTGTTCTGATTCTTCTTTCACAACTTGACTAATGTGGAAATATATTTAATATAATTGTACATGTATAGCCTATATCAGATTGCACGCCATCTTGGGGAAGGGGGAGGAGAGGGGAAGGGGAAAAATTTGGGACTCAAAGTCTTATAAAGTGAATGTTGAAAATCAAAAATAAATAAGTGAATAAATAAATAGAAAGGATGACATCAAGCTTTCTATAAATGTCAGCTATTAATCCTAGGAAGTCAACAAAGATACTAATTGAAACAATTAGGAACAATTGAAACAATTATGACAATACTACCATAGTCAATTTACACTTTTTTGTTTGTTTGTTTTTGGTGTGGCAATTCGGGTTAAGTGACTTGCCCAGGGTCACACAGCTAATACATGTCAAGTGTCTGGTCTAAGACTGGATTTGAATTCAGGTCCTCCTAGCTCCAGGGCCAGTGCTCTATTCACTGTGCCACTTAGCTGCCTCAATTTATACTTTTGATGTTGTAGCAGTCAAATTACCATGACGATACTTTATAAAATTTGATAAAATAATAAAATTTATTTGGAAAAACAAGAAGATCTAGCATATCAAGGGAAATGATGAAAGGATGTAGGGACAAAGGGAGGAAGAGTATTTCCATATCTCAAACTATATTGTAAAACAGTAGTCATCAAAGTCATCTGGTATTGGTTAGAAAAATAGAGAGGTAGATCAGTGGAACTAACTAGACAAGGGAGAATCAGAAATAACAGAACTCAACAATCCAATGTTTGATAACACAGAAAACATAAATTGCGTAAGGGAAAACTCTTTGATAAAAAGTGCTGGGAAAATTGGAAAGCAGCCTGGCAGATATTAGGTTTATATCAACACCTTATACTATATTCCACAATAGATTCTAAATGGATTGTCTAATTAGTTTTCAGTCATGTCCAACTCTTTGTGACCCCTTTTGGAGTGTTCTTGTCAAAGATACTAGAGTGGTTTGCCATTTCCTTCTCCAGCTCATTTTACAGATGAGGAAACTCAGGCAAATATGGTTAAGTGAGTTGCCCAGGGTCACACAGCTAGGAAGTGTCTGGGGCCAGATTTGAACTCATGAACTTGAGTCTTCCTGATTCTAAGCCCAATGCTTTATCCACTGCATTACCTAGCTGCCTAACTTCTAATGGGTACACAACCTTAATATTAAAGACCATAATGATGAGGTGGAAAAGAGTGCCTGAGGCAGACGAACAAATAGGATTCAGGATGTGAGATATGAGATAAGATGCAGGATGTGACCAGCCAGAAAAGTGATCAAAGAAGACTATGCATTGAAGTCTCCCACCGTGGACTTTACTCTGTGCTTTCACAAAGCACACCCAATTACCTGACATTCTAGAACAACTGTCCCTTACCCTTTCCTTTTCCCTTTGCTTATCTATATGGACTCTAGAGCAAAGATCCTCTTCCCCCTTTCCTGTTCTGGCATATCTGTACACTTGTGGATTACCTGATATCTGAGGCCTTCCAGAGCAATGCTTGCCCCTCTTCCCCTTCTCCTGTTAAACTGTATTTAAGACCAGACAGCTAACCTGGCCAACTGCTTTGCCTCCTATGGTAGCAGGTCCAGTTGGGTGCATTATCCAATAAATGCATTTCTTTAAGTTGGAGACTGTCCAGGTGAATTCTTCAGGATACTAGAACCCACCCTTCTATTCTCCTTCATTTCTGGTGGCACCCCAACATTCTGGTGGCACCTCATGAACTCATCAATACTATAAGAAATTTCGCAAGAGAAAAAAACATCATATACCTCTCATAGCTATGGGGAAGAAATGTATTTTTAATCAAACAAAAGACAGAGGCAATTACAAAAGGTAAAATAGATAAATTTGAAAAATGAAATTGGAAACTTTCGCACAGACAATATTAATGCATCTAGGATAAGGGAAGTGGTTGAATGGGAAACAACCTTTGTATCCAATTTCTCTGACAAGGAGTCATCATTTAGTGACTATATATAAGATTAATGGCCATTCACCAATAGATAAGTGGTCAAAGGATATGAAAAAAAAAAGTTCTCAAAAGAAGAATTGCAAAGTACTCACAATCACATGAAAGAATGCACCAAGTCACTAATAATAAGAGAAATGCAAACCAAAACAACCCTGAAGTTTTACCACATACCCTGAAAACTGGCAAAAATGGCAATAATCAATGTTGAAGGAGTTGTAAAATGATAGGCCCATTAATGCATTGTTGATGGAGTAGTGAAATGGTATAACGATTTTGCAGTGTGAAAAATGATTTCTCTTGATAATCTGTGTCTTAGAGACTCAGAGCTCCCAGTCCCCCAGCCTTCTGTCCAAAGTTCTTCAGAAGGACATTACTGATAATGAGTTGCATTGAATCTTCTTATCCTGGTCAAACTCCAACCCAAGTTTGAGTTGATTTTATCCTACTCAGGTTAGGGTGGAGACAGATTTTTCTGCCTAGATATCTCAAAGACTGGGGGTGGTCTGATAGAGCAGGTCAGGATTAAGTGACCTAGGTCACAAGACCTCATTTTAATATACCCCACCTCCCAGTGTTTTGACCAATCAGAATTGATTGGCACCCCTTGGGAATACCTACTCTTCAAAGGGCATATAACCCTGTACCCCAAATCCTAAATCAAGCCAGTTCTGAATTGGCTCGTTTAGGGGTGCACAGTTTTGAACTGAACTCCCATGCAATGCATGTCACCCTAATTTCATTTGTCTCTTTCTCATAACAAACTTTGGGGGCAGCTAGGTGGCCTACTGGATAGAGCACTGGCCCTGGATTCAGGAGGACCTGAGTTCAAATCTGACCTAACATTCACTAGCTGTGCGACTCTGGGCAAGTCACTTAGCCCCAGTTGCCTCACCAAAACAAAAAATAAACAAAAAAAACCCTCTGTAATTTATTGGAGTTTTGACAAAAACAATTTGGATTATGCAAAAAAAAAAGGTGACTAAAATGTCCAGACCTTTTGAACCATAGGCGTTTATACCCCAAGGAAGTCATCAATAAGAAGAAAGTCCCTATATACACTAAAATATTTACAGTAGCATTTTTTTCTGATAGCAAAGAATTGGAAACAAAGTAAATGCCCTTAGCATTAGGGATAGTAACACAAATTGTGGTAAGGAATGTAATGGAATGTGCTCTAAGAAATGTATGTGGGGGCAGCTAGATGGCACAGTGGATAGAGCTCTGGCCTTGGAGTCAGGAGGACCTGAGTACAAATGTGACCTCAGACCAAACAGTTGACACTTACTAGCTGTGTGACCCTGGGCAAGTCACTTAACCCCAATTGCCAAAATAAAAAAAAGAAAAGAAATGATTTATGTGATAAATACAGAGGAGCATGAAAAGATCTCTATGAACTGATGCATAGTGAAATAAGCAGAGCCAAGAAAACAACATACACAATAACTACAACAATGTGGAAAAGACAACTACACCCTAAAAATTCAGAAGTGAATGTAACAAAATTATAAAAATCAAGCAGGACTCAGTTGAAGAAAAATGAAAGGATTCTCCCAATCTACCACCTCCATGGAGGTGGAAGAGCCACAAGCATTGCACATTGCACAAGTTTTTGGATTTGCAAAGTGGGGAGGAGGATTATGTCTTCCACGTTTTAGAGGAGTATGTTTGAATGTTTATTATATTTTTGAAGTAAATATTCCTTAGTAAAAAGTTAATGAATAAATGGAACTGAGTTGCAGGGGAACAACATCAGTAAGGGCTATAGCAATTTGCAGAGAACCCTGACGCTCCTAATTGCACAAAGGGTCCCAGGGAGCCCTGGGGGAAGAATGAAATGTAATATACCTAACCTTCAGGTGGAAGGGGTCTGTACTATATGTTAAATTACCTAAAATTACATCATTTAATATTTTTTCGTATTTCTACTGTTCTCCTCTCTGATCAGACCATAGCTAAAATTTTGTGTTTGGTTTTGGCTGCCACATTTTTGTTATTTATTTGAAACTAGGGAAGCCTCTTCTTCCTAAAGGAGAAGTGGAAAGAGCATCAGAAGTCTTACAGAAGGCAATTACATCTGAATAAGTACAATTACCCTGAAGGGTAGTCCTAGGAGCTCTCTTTGCAACAAAGAGAGACCATAGCTGAGAAGATGTGTGGAGGCAAAGGGGCCTTAGCTCGGGGGAGGGTGGAGTTCACAACCTATTTAGAGGCCTGAGATGTGAAGGAAGCTTGAGATTCTTAAAGGCAGTGTGAGACTACCAAGCATGGGGAACAAGCTATGTATGCAAAGGCAGAAAGTAGAATGCCAATGGCGGGGGGGGGTGGGGGTGGGGTCAGGCAGCAAGGGAGATGATTTTCCTGGAATATGATTGTGAGAGATGATCTCTCAGAAGTGAAGCCTCCTCAAAGGGTCATTAGTTCTTGTTAATGGTTCTGGTATTGTTGTTGTTTTCAAAACCCTCCCGATCAGACCCTGTTTTTAAGTACTTAGCAGAAAGAATAGCCCTACCCCCAACCTTAACTGCTTGCCCTTGTAAAACTTCCCGCCTTTTCTTGTCTCTGGGCGACTTGTGAAACTCTCTGTTGCTGGGGAATATCCGTGAATAGATTGTGCCCCCTGAAAGCCCAGCCAATGGGATAAGAGGAAGGGGGTTAGGGAGGAGGAGCTCGAGGTAGGGTATAAATAAGCCTTGATTTCTGTAACAAACTTGTACTCTCCTGGCCAGCAATGGCGACTAGGAGTGGTACTCTTTCTCACGAGAAAGCAATAAACTCCTTCCTCCTTTCAAGGTATCTAAGTCTTTGTTTTTATTTTGAATAAGTAAGCTCTGTCCCACACATGATGGAATGTATTTTTGTTGTTCTTCTTCTTCCTTAGTTCTTGAAGAGGACCAATGACATCATGAGGGTGATGTCTTGATGTGCCCTTGAATTGGATTTAAGTGAGGCAAAATCATCAGCCTCACTCTTTCCTCCAGAGTTCCAGGCCAGAACAGAAAACAATTGTTCTCACTCTGAACCATCAAAACCCAAACAATGAGCAATGGGGCTTCTGCTGTTACCTATTATTGGCCATTCAATGAAAGCCTGAGTGCTTTGGGTTTTAAGGTAGCTCCATTTGAATCACTACTGACTTTTTTGAAGCCTGTTTGTTTATTTGCTTTTCCTGGGCTGTATTTCAAGAAAGAAATGAAAATTGCACAAGATAAAGAGTTAATTGTCCTAGCTTTTTGAAAAAAAAAATGCTAAAATGAGGAGATCAGAAATTTTTAAAAAATCTAGCTCCCAAACCCCAAGTCCCAAATCCCATTGGTATGGAACTCTCTCCTCATTGGTGGAGATCAACACCCTGTGGAGTTGGCAAGATCTGGAGAGAAGAGAGGGTTAGTCTCTTCAAGTTCCAGTCTTTTCAAGAATCTATTCAGTCTCTTTGGACTCTGCAGTCACTTTGGGCACTTCTGCTTTCCAGTCTTGAAAGAGAAGATGGATGATGGCAACCTCACTTCAGGTTGCTGAAGGGAAAATTAGACTCTGGGGAGAATCTGACATGAAAGGAGCAGGCAGCCTCCATCATGTCCCTATTCCCAGATGGCTACACTAGAAACTTCAGGGAATTTCTCCTTGGGGTGAGATCTGGCATTCTCTTGATTGGGTTGTTACCTAGCTCCTTCACACTGTAATGTCTGGTATATATTCCCCTATATAGTCTTTCTCTGATTTCTGTTTTACTATTGTGAAAAATGATTTTTTGTAGTAATCATTCATTATCTTGGAGACTCAGAGCTTACCCCAGCCCCCTTCTTCCAGATTCTCCTTATCCTGGGCTAATCGGTGTATTCCTGCTTATTGTGTTGCCCAGACAGGTCTGGGAAAATGTTGATTCTCCTTATTGTCAAGACAGGTGATATGGAAATTGATGTCTCTTTGACCAAGATTTAGGTGACCTAAGTCATGTACCCCAAGACCTTCATTTTAATATAACCCACCTCCCAGTATGTTAACCAATCAGAGTTCGTTGGCACACCTTGGGAACACCAATTCTTCAAAGGATACATAAACTACCCCAAATTCCAAATCGAATCCAGTTCTAGACTGGCTCCCTTAGGGGTGCTCAGTCCGGGACTGCAGCTCCCATGCAATGTATGAGTGTTGCCAACTTGAGAGAAATAAAAACATGGATGGACACAACCTATTCGTTTGTCTTTCTTAGACCAAACTCTGTGAAGTTAACACTATCAACTTGGTTAAATGGGTTTCTTTGCTAATTGCTATGTGTGTTCATTGTGGAACTGGTATTTGGTGAGAAGGATGTAAAGCTTTCTTCATTAATAATTAATGATTAGAAGTTTAGCCTGAACCTGAAAAATATTTAAGGGTTCAGATGGAATTCTTGCCTAGTACTAGCTTTCTCTGAGGAGAACAAAGTGACCAAACCTCTGCCTTCTACCCTCTGCTTAGACTAGAGGCTGGCAATGCCTATTCTACCTCCCTTCAAACAAAAACACCTCCCATGCTACATTGGGGCGGGGGGAGGAAGTCTTCAATACATGTACAAAAGGCAGTAATGGGAAAGAAAGGCTGGTGCTGGATTGTGAAGGGCATTTAATGCCTAGCTAAGGGAGTTTGTATTTTATCAAAGAGGCAATGGGCATCTACAACCTCATTCTTTTCTCTACCTCCTTCAAAGCAAAGGGCTGCTGGTGTTGTGGTCTAAGAGGTTGTGATCCCTCAAAGAAAGACTAGAGAACACGACAGGGTGGTCTGGAATGAATTCACAGACTCAAGCATTCTTTAAGATGTTGGCAGAAAGTTTATTGTTATGCTTTTCTTTCTTTTTTAATTTAAAAAAATTTTTTTAATATATAAATTTATTTATTTTTAGTTTTCAACATTTACTTCCACAAGATTTCGAATTCCATATTTTCACCCCATCTTGCTCCTCCCCCCACCCCAAGATGGCATGCATTCTGAATATCCCTTCACCTAGTCTGCCCTCCCTCCTATCTCTCCCCACCCTTTCCCTTAGCCCCTTCCCCTTCTATTTTCTTGTAGGGCGGGATAGATTTCTGTACCTCATTTCTTGTATTTCTTATTTCCCAGTTGCATGTGGAAACATTTTTTTTTAAACATGTGTTTTTAAAACTTTGGGTTCCAAATTTTCTCCCTTCCTCCCACCCCACCCACCCTCATTGAAAAGGCAAGCAAGTCAATACAGGCCATACACGTGCAGTTAATGCAAAACACTTCCATAGTAGACATGTTGTGAAAAGCTAACTCTATTTCCATTAATCCTATCCTGCCCCCCCCATTTATTTTATTCTTTCTTTTGACCCTGTCCCTAATCAGAAGTACTTCCTTCTGATTACCCCTTTCCCAGCCTGCCCTTCTCTCTATCATCCCCCTGCTCTCTTGTCCTCTTCCTCCCCTATTTTCCTGTAGGGTAAGACAGATTTCCATACCCAATTGAGTGTGTATGTTATTCCCTCCTTAAGCCAAATCCTATGAGAATAAGATTACCTCATTTCTTCTCACCTTCCCCTGTTTCCCCTCCACTGTAAGAACCTTTACTTGTCTGTTTTGTGCAAGATAATGTACCCCATTCTACCTCTCCCTTTCTCCTTCTCCTAGTATAATCCCTTCTCACCCCTTAATTTTATTCTCCAGATATCACCCCTTTATCTTCAACTCACCCTGTGTCCTCTATCTATCTATCTATCTATCTATCTATCTATCTATCTATCTATCTATCTATCTGTCTGTCTGTCTGTCTGTCTGTCTGTCTGTCTATGTATCTATTTATCTATCTATACATATAATTTTTCCCCTCCCACTACCCTAATACTGACAAAGGTTTCATGAGTTATAACTATCATCTTTCCATGCAGGAATGTAAACAGTTCAGCCTTAATAAGTCTCCTATGATTTCTCTTTCCTGTTTACCTCTTCATGTTCCACTTGAGTCTTGTATTTGAAAGTCAAATTTTCTATTCAGCTCTGGTCTTTTCATCAAGAATGCTTGAAAGTCCTCTATTTCACTGAATTACCACTTTTTCCCCTGAAGGATTATATTCAGTTTTGCTGGGTAGGTGGTTCTTGGTTGTAATCCTCTCTCCTTTGCCCTCTGGAATATTATATTCCATGCCCTCTGGTCCCTTAATGTAGAAGCTGCTAAATCTTGTGTTATCCTGTGTTTCCACCATAACTCTTTGTTAAGGTAAAAGTCTGCTTCCATTGTGGAGAATGTACTGTCCCAAGCTTTGGGGGGTTTGTATAGCTGTTTTCAGAGATACTTGTAGGGACCTGTGAATTTTCAGTTCTTCCAAGGTGGTACAATAAGGGTCGAAGTGTTTACTCTTTTCCTGGCCTGAGTTCTGGTCTTTCTTTCTTGGAACTGTGAGGAAGGTTTCCTCTCCCCTCCTATTGTTACGCTTTTCAATGGGCAAGGATTCTTAAGGATCCTGCAACCTTAGATAGGTACAGTTAAAGTTTATATAGGATAAAATACAATAAAACATGTACCATATATGCTAACTAGGGGATTCAGGGTGGGATTAGGGAGTGGGTAAGGAGTGGTCAGTTCTTAAAAGAACATGTACTTCTTGTACCTACTGAGCAGGGGTTTTACCCAGAGTTCATTGGGAAAAGCCCACAAGGGGGGGCCACATGGAGGTGTGGTTTTAGGCCTGCTACGTCACTAAGTTAACTAGAGTTCAGGGGTAAATGAGAGTTGTCCAGTCTGCCATCAATCAATGTCTTGTTTGACAAGATAGATGTAGGGAGTATACATATGTCTTAAGTCTAGAATACAGATAATGAGGAGTCCAGGATGTAGATAATGAGGTATGGCGGTAGTATAGATAGTCCAGTGGGTAAGAATATCTTAATGGCCTAGTGCAAAGCCAGTTTAAACTTATAATTCCTTCAGGTGCTGTTTATAACTGTACCAGGAAAAGAGATAAGGGTCTTTCTGGGGCCCACTCATGAGTAATTGCTAGGCACAGGGTCCTTGGGCTGAGGAGAAACTGCCAGGGATAGTGTTTCTGAGGCTAGGGAGAAATTGGGGTCCAAGCATAAGCACCCAAACACAAGCACCTAAGCACCCCATCACTGGGAACAAAAAAAGCTCAGTAGTAACCAGAAACACCATGTATCTAGCAAATAATCACAATAGCCTATATTTATATATCAGTTTAAGTTTAGCGTCTTCTTTGTCTGCATTATCTTATTTGATCTTCACTAGATGGGTTCAAGGTACTAGTTCTTTAAAAAAGGGAGAATCAGGGGCAGCTAGGTGGCGAGGGAACAAGTTTCTAAATATAGCTATTTGGTTTTGAGCCTGGGACCAGAGTGATGACTCAGTTTTAGCCTTCAGCCTAGCACATAAACCTATAGTGGAATAATAAGAGTAGGAATCCTAGACCAAAGCAGAACTAGCAGCAGTTCAGTTACTCTGAAACTGCAGAGACTATCAGTGACTGAGTCTAGTAGCCGTCTACTAAAACCCAGGCATGCACAAGCCAACAGATCAGGAACTTGCAGAGATCAGACAAGGGACAGTGAACAGGCCTCTCCCCAGATCACACCAATTTGGGAGCACTGAAAACTTGTAGGCCCCCACGTTGAGCTGTGAAATCAGTTGAAGGACACAAAAGGACAAAAGCTCATGTCAGACAGTGACCTCAGAGTGTGTACAGAACACAGCAATAACATAAAATGCAAAGTTAAGAAGTAGACTGGAGGAATGAGCAACAAAAGAAGAACCCAGCCATAAAGAGCTACTATGATAACAGGAAAACTCAAGTTACAAACACAGAAGAAAATAATTATTTGAAGCTATCTACAAGAAAAGCCTCAAAGAAAAATGCAAATTGGACATAAGCCCAACAAAAATTTCTAGAAGAAAGTGCTCCTAAATTTCTAGGAAAGAATTATAAAGAGTTGCTAAGTTCCTAAAAGAAGAGTTTTTAAAAGTAGCAAAAACAAAATCTTTAAACTGAAGAAAATAACTCCTTCAAAATTAGAACTGGTCAAATGGCAGTTAATAATTCCATAATAGATTGAATCTCCAAAGATTGAAAAACAAATAGAAGAAAATGTGACATATCTGAAGAGAAAAACAACTGATAAGAATGTTACAACCAAAATCTAGAGCTCCCAAGTCAAGAAGAAAATACTGCAAGCATCCTGGAAAAAAGAATTCAACTATTGTGGAGCCACAGTCAGAATCACACCACTTTAAAGAAATGGAGAGCTTGGAATAAAATATTCCAGAAGGAAAAGGGTCTAGGATTGCAACCAAGAATAACCTACCAAGCAAAAATGTTTTTAATCCTGCATGGGGTAGGCGTGGGGGGGGGGAGAATGGATCTTTAATAAAATAGAGAACTTTCTTTTTTTATTTTATTTTTTATTTGTGGAATAAAACAAGCATTTTCATAACATATTCAATAAAGAAGATGATCATATGTGAAATTGTAAATCTACTGTACACAATTTGATATTCCTTTTAAGTATACTACAGAATTTTCATGTAATTTTTTCCTTTTATTTCTTCCCTCCCTCCCACTCTGTCCTAGAGATGGCTGCCATTAGACACAAATAGGCATATCTATCTGTCTGTCTATCTATCTATCTATCTATCTATCTATCTATCTATCTATCAACCTATCTATCTATGTAAAATTATTCTATACATACTTCTATTTATCAGTTCTTTCTCTGGATGCAGGTAGTATCTTTCTTCATATGACCTTTATAGTTAATTTGGGTACCTATAATAGACAAAATAACTATTTGCTCAAAGTCATTGTTAAAACAATATACCTGTTACTGTATACAATGTTCTCTTGACTCTGCTCAATTTGCTCTTCATTATTTCATGGAAATATTTCCATGTTTTTTCTAAAATCATTGAGCTCATCATTTCTTATAGCACAGTGCTATTCCATCAAAATAATATATGACAGCTTGTTCAGCCATTGCCCAACTGATAGCATCCCTGCAATTTCCAGCTCTTTCCACCACAAAAAGAACTGTTATAAACATTTTAGAACATATAGGTTATTTTCCTTTTTCCATAATCATCTTTGAAAATAGACCAGGTAGTTGTATTGCTGAGTCAAAAGGTATAGATAGTTTAATAACTCTTTGGGCACAATTCCAGATTGCTCTCTAAAGTGGCTGGATCATTTTACAATTCCACCAACAATGAATTAGTGTCCCAATCTTTCCACATCCTCTCTAACATTTATCACTTTCCCCTTCTTTCATTTTAGCCAATCTGGTAGGTGTAAAATGATATCTAAAGGTTGATTTAATCTACATTTCTCTCATAAATAGTTACAGCATTTTTTATGTTTAGATATATGTTTAGATTTCTTCATCGGAAAACTGTTTGTTCATATTCTTTGACCATTTATCCATTGGGGAATGACTTGTATTCTTATAGATTTGACAAAGTTCTAATTACTAGAGGTCTTTTAAATATTCCTGATGAAAATATCAAAACTGGGTAGAAAATCTGACATTCAAATATAGGATTCAAGAGAAGTATATGAAGGTAAACATGAATAAGAAATTATGTTCCAAGTTTAAAGGTCTAAATAAGGTCAAAATGTTTAAATTCTTTTATAGGGTGATGATACATGTAATGCCTGACAGCTCCATCTTCACCAGGGGTCTTAGAGGGAGTCTAATTAAATGGGAAACCTGGATGTGTTCTATTATTTTTGGATGCTCTCAAAAGCAGAATGGAGAAGAGGAATGCATTGGAAGAGTGGGGAAGAGAGAGAAAGAATAAGAAAAATTTTCTCACATAAATGGGATGTACAAGGAAAAGTTTATATAACAGAAGGGGCAGTGAAGCGAGGCAGGGAGCAAGTGACACTTGAACCTCACTTTCATCTGAACTGGTGAAAGAAGGGAAGAATACACATACACATACAACTAGGTACAGAATTCTTCTTACCTAGCAGGGAAATAGGAAGGGAAAAAGTTAAGAAAAAAGGGAAGGGAGATGAAGGAGGGCAAATTAAGAAAGGCAGCAGTTAGAAGAAAAACAATCTGTTAAAGAGTAGAAAGGGGGAAAAGAGAAGGAAAAACAATAGGATAGAGGAAATATACAGCAATCATAATTGTGAATGTGAATAGGATGAATTCACCTATGAAAGAGGACTATAGCAGAATGGATTAAAAATCAGAACTGAACAATATGTTGTTTATAAGAAACAGACTTAAAGCAGAAAAAATAAACATATTTAAAATAAGAGGCTGGAGAAGAATCTATAGGCATCAGCTGAAGTAAAAGAGGCAGCGGTAGCAATCATGATCTCAGGTAAAACAAAAGCAAAAATAGACCTAATTAAAAGAGATAAACAGGAGAATTACATTTTGTTAAAAGGCAGTATTTGGGGCAACTGGGTGGTGCAGTGGATAGAGCACCAGTCCTGGAGTCAGGAGGACCTGAGTTCAAATTTGGTCTCAGACCAGATGCTTCATACTTACTAGCTGTGTGAGCCTGGGCAAGTCACTTAATCCCAACTGCCTCACCAACAAAAAAAAAAAGGTAGTATTCAATACACACAGTCCATTAATATCAATACTTAACATGTCTGAATCAAATAGCATATTATCTCAATTCTTAAAGGAAAAGTTAAATGAGTTACAGGAGGAAATAGACAGTAAAACTATAATTGTGGGAGGCCCTCATTTTACCCCTCCCAGACCCAGATAAATATAACAATAAAATAAACAAGAAAGAAGTTAAAGAAATGAATAGAATTTTTGAAAAATTATATATGATAGACCTCTTTAAGTATAGCTGCTTAAACTTTTTCTACTTGTGATCCCTTTTCGCTTAAGAAATTTTTTAGTGATGCTGGGTATATAGGTATATAAAATAGGTATACAAATCAAACATTTACTGATAATAAATCATGAAGAAATTTATTTTAAAACAATTCTTTGGCATACATATAATTTTACAATTGATTAAAGATGGAAGCAAATTTGCATACCAATTAGATGGATGTGCTTGTTTATTTTTACATAAAGAATTACACCTCAGCAGAATATTTGATACTGCAGGACATAGGGCACGTTCAACATTTTTCAGAGTTGGTTGGTATTTTGATTTTATAATCATCAATGCTTAGAATGCCCCTTCAAATAAATATGTAGCACAAAATGGCTGAAGAATGTTTCGGGCTATTTCAGAAGTTGCTGGAAATTCTGTCCTAATCCCAAGCCAAAATTCATTTAATGATTTTGTATGTATTGTAAAAACACTGCAACTCATAACATATAATAGCCTCGAATCTGAGCTGAGGTGTTTCTGGCAGCATTTGTTGGCACTGTGTGGCATGAGAGCATGTGCAGTGCAAAGTGCTCATGTTGTGTGTTTAGAACCAAGGCTGCAGTGAAGTTGCAACACAGGCAAGCACTGACATCTTGGATTCATTATGCATTTGATTTGGAATTAATTTTTGGTCATTGCGCATTCAGGAACCTTTTACTGTTGCCAAAATTTTTGAAGCCCCTCACATTCGATTACATGGTCCCATCCACAGTTTAAAAAGTGTTGCTCTAGAGAATATTGAATGAGAACACAAAGGTGTATACCGTTATCTCACCTGTGCATGCAATTTCACAAAAATTGATCATGCTCTACTGCTCTAATCGCAGTAGAGCCTCACAAACAAATGGGAAAAAAACCCCCAAAATTAAATGCATCTTTTCCTGACCATAAATGCAATAAATATTACCTTCAATAAAGGGTCTTTGAAACATAGATTAAAATTAATAGGAAATTAAATAACAATCCTAAAGAATGAATGAATTAAAGAACAAATAATTTCATCAAAGATAATGACAACAACAAAACAACATGCAAAAATTTGTGGGATGTAGCCAAAGCAGTGCTCGGCGGAAAATTTATACGTCTGGATGCTTACACCAAAAAAAGAGAGAATGGATCAATAACAAATTAGCTCCAATGCTACATAAACTGTTTGAAAAAATAAAGACGGAGTCCTACTAAATTCCTTCTATAACACAAATGTACTCTTGATACATAAACCGAGAGAGTCAAAACACAGAAAGAAAACTATAGACCAATCTCTCTAATGAATATTTATGCAAAAATTTTAAATAAAATACTAGAAGGAGATTTACAGCAACATACCACAAAGAATATATACTACAGCCAGGCTGGATTTATATAGGAATTCTGGACTGGTTCAATATTAGGAAAACTAATACTGAACTAAGTATAATTGACCACAATCAACCAAAATAATATGATTATTTCAACAGATGGAAAAAAAGCTTTTGACAAAATACAACATTCCTATTAAAAAAAAACCCATTAGAAAGTATAATAATAAATAGAGCCTTTCTTAAAATGATAAGTAGTATATATCTAAAGCCCAGAGCAAGTATTATCTGTAACAGGGATAAGCTAAAAACTTTTCCAATAAGATCAGGGGTGAAGCAAAGGTGTCTATTATTACATTTACTATTCAATATTTTACTAGAAAGACAAGGAAAAAAATTGAAGGAACAAGGCAGAAGATATAAAACTATCACTTTTTGCAGATGATATGATAGGCAGCTAGGTGGTGCAGAGCTTGAAGTCAGGAAGACTCATTTTTCTGAATTAAAATCAGATATTTACTAGCTGTGTGATTCTGGGCAAGTCACTTAACCCATTTGCCTCAGTTTCCTCATCTGTGAGATGAGCTGGAGAAAAAAAATGGCAAACCACCCCAGTATCTTTGCCAAGAAAACTTCAAATGTGGTCACAAAGAATTAAACATGACTGAAGAACAATGACAAACGAGAATTTAGTTAGAGAACCGTAGAGAATCAATTAAAAAATTAAATGAAACAATTAAAAATCTTAGCAAAGTTGTAGGATATAAAATAAACCCACATAAATCATTTGCGTTTCTGCATCTTACCAATTAAGCCCAGCAGCAAGAGATAGAAAGAGAAATTCCATTAAAATAAGTAGGAATACTTGTGAGTCTATCTGCCAGGACATATCCAGAAATTATATGAATACAATTATAAAACAGTCTTCATATTAATATAGATCAAAATAATTGGAGAAACATTAATTGCTCATGTGGAGACGAAGCCAATATAATAAATGAACAACCTTACCTAAATTAATTTACGTATTCAATACCATACCAATTAAACTACTAAAAATCACTTTATAGAGCTTGAAAAAAATAGTAACAAAATTATTCTGGAGGAAGAAAAGGTCAAGAATATCAAGAAAATCAATGAAAAAAAATCAGAATTAAGGGAGTGGAGGATTAGTGGTACCAGATCTCAAACTATACAACAAAGCTGTAATAATGAAAACAATTTGATACTGGGCAAGAAATAGAGAGGTTGATCAGTAGAACAGATTAGATACAGGATACACAGAAGCAAAGGAACACCTAGTGTTTGATAAACCCAAAGATCCTAACTATTGGAACAAGAATACACTTTTTGACAAAAAGCATTGGGAAAACTGGAAAGCAGTCTGGCAGAAACTAGATATAAACCAAAACCTCACACCATATTCCAAGATAAGCTCAAAAGTGTGTACATGATTTAGACATAAAGGGTGATATCATAACTAAATTAGTGAAGCATAGAAGAAATTACCATAGATTCATGGATTGTGGAAGAATTCATGACCAAACAAGAAAAAGAGAGGTTCATGAGAGGCAAGACAGATAATTTTGATTTCACAAAATGAAAAGATTTTTGTACAAACAAAATCAAGGCAGCTAAAGTTGAGAGAAAAGCAGGAAATGAGGAGGGAAATCTTTGCAATAGATTTCTCTGATAAAGGTCTCATTTCTAAACTATCTAGGGAACTGAGTCAAATTTACAAGAAAAAGAGCAGTTTCTGAATTGATAAATGGCCAAGGGATATGAATAATTAGTATTTAAGAGGAAGAAATCCAAGCTACCAATAGTTATATGAAAAAAAAAGTTCTAAATCACTAATAATTAGAGAAATGCAAATTAAAACAACCCAAGGTACCATCTCACATCCATCAGATTGACTAAGATAACAAAAAAGGAAAACGACAAATCCTGGAGGGATTATGGGAAAGTAGGTACACTAATAGATTGTTGGCGGAATTGTAAACGAATCTAACCATTCTAAAAAGGAATTTGGAATCATGCCCAAAAACTGTTAACTTGTGCATACTCTTTGACTCTGCAATGATTCTATCAGATCTATATTCAAAGGGATCAAGGAAAGAGAGATAGGACCCATATGTATAAAAAAGATTTATAGCAGTTTTTTTTGTAGTGGCAAAGAATTGAAATGAGGGGGATGATCATCAATTAGGAAATGGTTGAATATGGTATACGAATATGATGAAATATTGTTGTGCTGTAAGACTGTAAGAAATGATGAAGCATATTATTTCACAAACACCTGGGATAACTTGTATCAACTGATGTAAAGTGAAGTGAGTAGAACCAGGAGAATAATTTATATAGTAATAATAATATTGTAAAAACAAACAACTTTGAAAGACTCAATAACTCTGATCAATACAATGACTAACCAAAATTCCAGAGGAGTCATGATGAAACATCCTATCCATTTCAAGATAAAGAGCTGATGAAGTCAGAATGCAGATTAAAGTATATTTTCTCCTCTTTGTTTTGTTTTTTTGGACATGGTTAATAAGGGAGTTTGTTTTCCATGACTATAAGTATTTGGAATGGTTTTGTTTTTCTTGACTTCTCAATAGTTGGGGGAAGTGAGAAGAAAGACAAAATTTGGAAATGAAAATAAAATAAAATTGAATTAAAAAAAGCAATTTGAATTATACATAAAAAGTTAGTAAATAGTATATTTCCTTTGACCTAAATATAGCACTGCTAGGCCTAAATTCAAAAGAGATCAAAGAAAGACAAAAAGGTTGTATAAACACAAAAAATAATAGCATATCTTTCTTTTTGTGGTAGCAAAACTTTCTATAGTAGCAAAAACTAGAAACTAAGAGTATGTCCAAATAACTGAGAACAAATGAACAGGCTGTGATATATTAATAGGATAGAATACTCTTGTGATATAAGTAATGAAAAAATAGATAATTTCAAAGAAACATGAAAATCAGTCAGTAGGCATTTATTAAATATCTACTATGTGCCAAGCACTGTGCTAAGTGCTGGAGATACAAAAAAAAAGGGCAAAATATAGTTCCTTCCCTCAGATGGCTCAAGATATGACTGGGGAGACAATATGCAAACAAGTATGTATGAACAAGCTATATACACAATGAACAGAAAATAATTAATGGAAAGAAGGCACTAGAATGAAGAAGGACTGGGAAATCTTACCTTCCTATAGAAGGTAAGAGTTTAGCTGGGACTTGAAGGAAGCCAAGCAAGTTTGGAGGTGGAGATGAGGAAGAAGAAGATTCTAGACATGGGAGACAGTTAGTGAAAATGCCCAGAATTGAGAGTAGGGTCTTAGTGTCTTGTTAGTGGAACAAGAAGGCCAGTATCACTGGATCAAAAATTGAGGTGGGGTGAGGAGGTTGGGTTGTATGGCATGAGGATAGAAAGGTGTGGGGAAGAGCTTGGTTACAAAAGGTTTTTAATGCCATACAGGTGATTTTGTATATGATCCTGGAGGTTATAGGAAGCCATTGAAGTTTACTGAGTATAGGCATGACATGATCTGATCATTGCTTTAGGAAAATTCCTTAAGTGACTGAATGGAGGCTGGACTGGAGTGGGGAGAGGCATGAGGCAGTATGACCAGCCTTCAGGTTATTTTAATAGTCAAGGCATGGCATGCTGAGAGACTTCATGAAGGTGGTAGCAGTATTAGAGGAGAGAAGGAGAGATGTTGCAAAGGTGAAATCTTCAGACCTTAGCAACATATTGGATATGGAGATGGGGAGTGAGAGATAGTGAGAAGTGGAGGATAGTAATATGGAGAGAGGTTTCAGAGGGAAAGGTAATGAGTTCAGTTTTGAGTATGTTAACTTTAAGGACTCTAAGAAAGACTTGTATGAATTGATGTAGAATGAAATAAGCAGAAACAGAACAATTTATATTGTAACATCAATATTAAAAAATGAACAATTTTGAAGCCTTTTATAAACCAATGAAGAATGAAATGAGCATAATCAGGCAACAAATTTATATAATAGTATAAAAATAACTTTGGAAGATGTAAGACCTGTTATCAATGCAATGACCATTCATAATTTCAGAAGACAGATAATGAAACATACTATCCATCGTTGTTCAGTCGTGTCTGACTCTTCATGACCCCATTTGAGGTTTTCTTGGCAGAGACACAGGACAATTTTGCCATTTCCTTCTCCAGCTCCTTTTACAGATGAAGAAACTGAGGCAAACAGGGTTAAGTGAATTGCTTAGGGTCACATACATAGCTAATAACTGTCTGAGGTCAGATTTGAATTCTGGAAGATTAGACTTCCTGGCTTTAGGCCTAGTACTTTATCCACTACACCACTTAGCTGCCCTTTGCTATCTATTACAAAAAGGTAATAGATTTAGGGTCTGGAATTAGATGCACATATTTTTTTTGGGAATTTGTTTTACTTGACTATGCATATTTATTACAAGAAATTCCTTTTTAAAAAAAACTTTAAAAATGGATTGGTTGGGAAGTCAGGGAAAAATAGATTTCTGTTAATAAAAAGAGGGGGGATACTATGCTACAGATGTGAGATATGACACGAACTTTCATACAAGGACACTATCATTAGTTTTTCTTAACTGTTTTACTTTGTTACAACAGAACTCTCATAAAGTGAGAGCAACCTACAAATGTTTGTAATGTAAAAAAATCGGTAAAACTTCAAAATAATTTTTAAAATGACATGGAGGTGTTGTGAGCTTATTAATGAAATTTCAGAACTTTCAAGATTCAAAGAAAAGTTCTTTCTCCCACTGAACTAAGTTTAAGCTCTGAGGGGCACAGTACTATGAATTAGGCATCTTTGCATCTTCCTAGGTACTTTGAAAATATACCTTTCAGACATTGAACAATAAACTTTTGTTGAATGAATGGTTTGTCAGCTAAACAAGTATTTAATGAGCTCCTACTATGTGCCAAGGTCATATGGATGCAAAGATAAAAATGACCAAATGATACTAATAATTATAATACTTCAAGGATCTGTGATTCCATTAGCATGATTCTGATAGAGTCCTTCACCACCGAGTAGACAATTTTAGTGGCTGTGGCTGAAAACTTCATCCCCCTGATCGCCAGCCTTCCAGTAATGAGCTTTTTTGCACTTAATTAGGGAGATTCTTGGACAACAGACACATAATTTATTGCCCAGACTTTTCCATGGTGATGGAGGACCTGTGAGAGGTTATATTCTATTAGCACAGACAAAACCTAGGGTTGTTTTTATTTCATAATTAAGCGACAGAGTAAAACTTTTTTTTTAAGGTATCACTGAACAATAGAAATAGTACCTGGCTCTGGAGTCAGAGAACCTAGGTTCAACTAGTATTTCTGACCTTTGCTACTTGGGTGACCTTGGACGACTCCCAGACTCCCTAGGCCTTATTTGTGGCATTTGTAAATGAGAGTCGGGGTAGTGGGCTTTCCAAGTCCCTTTGGCTCTTTATCTGTGATTCTATAATTGCAGGCAAGATTTGCAAAGCGCTTTAGGACCTACAAAGTGTTTTTCATACAACAATGGGGACACGGCGTGGCATAATAGAAATAACGCTGTATTTGGAATGAGAAGGCCTGGGTTTTAATCCTGGCTCGGCCACCGATACTGGCTAAATTTCCTTCAACTGTAAGAATGAGGTACTTGGACTAAATAACCTCTAAACCCCAATGGTCTACCTATTCAAAAGCATTCTAGCATTTACACCGTGAAATTCTATAATTCCGGAGGATACCGGGAGGGGGAAGGGGAGCGCCAACCATTGGGTGAATGGGAGGAGCCAGGTCCACGTTTCGGGCAGCGGATTGGCTGGGCCGTTCGTGGGCAGCATCAGTGTCGTTCTGGAGCCCGCCCCCTTTCTGGACGCCCCAGCGCCTGCGCACTGGTCCCCGCCGCGCCACCGCGCCATTTTGCCGGGGTTTGAATGTGAGGCGGTGCCGCAGCTGGAGCGGCATAGCTGGGTACTGTATAAAGCCAAGCATCCTCTTCTCCTTTCCCGTATTACGAAGAGGTAAGGAGCGGAGCGGGGCTGGGTTGGGTCCGGCTAGCTGACCTTCCCGTCATTCCCCTTGGGGGCCCTGCTCTGGCCGCCGGGAACTGGGGGCCGCGCCGCGCTGTGGTGAGGTGAAGGCGGATGGTGGGGTCGCCCTACTCACAGATTCCTCCGTCCGTGATCTCTTCCTACCCTCGTCCACTTCCGCGGGAGCTGCTGCCCCTGTTCCCGTGGCGCCCTCGCCCTTAGGCCAAGACGGGCTGGACGCTGGGCCTGTGGGGGCCAGGGAAAGCTGAGACTCGGCCTAGCGTGATCGCCACGGGACGCCCGCCCTTTTCCCCTGTCGCCTCGTTCATTGGCTGAGGTGGTTCTTTGCTGCAAGGGCAGTCGGTTGCTGATTGGCTCTCAGCTCACGTCTATCTCACTCCCGCAGGTTAAGGTGGAGAGGGAATCCCTCAGCGTGAGGAACTCGCCTTTCCCCGGTAATGCCTGTTAGGTTTACTCTTCTCCATCTGGGGCTCGGCCGCGGGTACCTCCTTTTTTTCCCCTCCATTTACGATGAGATTGTTATCTTTTAGCTGTTACCGGGAATTCTCATCATTAAATTTGGTGGGGACTTTGGGGTGAGGCATGACTACCGTATCGCCTCCAGGAGGCACATAGATATTTCTCTTTTCCCTTGGCATCTTTTTTTCCTCTATGCTTTAAATACAGGGGATGGGGAGGAAGGGACAGAGCTTATTTTTTCTTTTTCGGGGTGGTTGCTGTTGTCGGCTACCTTCCTAATGACCAGGGCCCTTTCTTTTACACCGTTTTCACTCCTAAATTTTTCCGTATTGCCTTCTTTCTTTTTCTCCTTTTCCTTCTCCTTCCCCCACCCCCAATCCAGGGGAATAACACCTATCTTCCTTCCAAGTTACTGCTCTGTCGGCATCCTTTGGGGATAGAAAGGTATATAGATAAATCGACTAATGGGGAATCTTTATGTCATGGGGAAATCCCTTCTTTGCAAGTTAGAGCGGCCTCTTTGGATATAGGAGCACCTAAAAGTCTTTAAGGCTTTGGGAGTGGTAGACTGCTGAAAGTAGTGGTTACATTAAGATTAACCGTTGTCGTTATCATAAGTCTTTATTTTGGGGGATCCTTTTTCGTATTTCAAGAGTCTGAAATTGGAATCATCCATTGAAGTGCAAATTTACAGGAGAAAAGAAGTAGACAATAGACCATTCTTTTCAACAATCTCAATATTAAATTTCTTTTTTCCTTCTGCTTTATGATTTACTGGTTCTTAAAAAAATTTTTAATCTAAATTTTTTTTTAATTTGGGGAGTTAGAGGTTCCAAACAATAATCCAACAGGAAAATGTTGGAATTTCCTTGGATGGGGGGGAGAAGATTTAATTTACTAGCACTAATGTGTGTTGTTGGGAGTTTCAATTCAACAAGTATTTAAGCACAATGTGCAGGGCACTGTGTTAGGAATACCAAAAAACCACTTTGCTTCCAAGAAGATACAAAATGTACATAGATAAAAATACATATAATATGAGGTGGGAGAGGGCACTACCAATTGTGTATGGGCAAATCGAGAAAGGTTTCACAGAGGAGTTGGCATGTGAGCTAAGTTTTTTTTTAATTAAATGCAGTTTTTTATTGCATTGTGGTCTGAAATGGGTACATTTAATATTTCTGTTTTTCTGTATTTGGTTGTGAGGTTTTTATGCCCTACTACACAATCAGTTTTTGTGAAGATGCCATGTACAGCTGAAAAAAAGGTATGCTCCTTTCTATTCCCATTCAGTTTTCTACAGAGATCTATCGTGTCTAACTTTTCTAAGATTCTATTCATTTCCTTGACTTTTTTATTTAGTTTATGTAGCTCTGAGAGGGGAAAGTTGAGGTTCCCAGCTATTATAGTTTTACTGTTTCTTCCTGTGGTTTATTTAACTTTTCCTTCAAGAATTTGGATGCTATGCCATTTGGTTGATTTATGTTTAGTATTGATATGTATGGTTCTCTTTTAGTGAAGTTTCCCTGTTTATCCTTTTTAATTAGGTCTATTTTTACTTTTGCTTTGTCTGAGATCATGATTGCTATCCCTGCCTTTTTTACTTCAGCTGAAGTATAATAAGTTGTGTTCTAGCCCATTATTTTAACTGTGTGTATCTCTCAGTTTGAAGTGTGTTTCTTGTAAGCAACATTATGTTAGATTCTGGTTTCTAATCCATTCTGCTATCTGCTTCTGTTTTATGGGTGAGTTCATCTCATTCACATTGACCGTTATTACTAACTGCATTTCCCTCTATCCTATTTTCTTCTGTTTATCTTTCTTTCTCTCTTTTTTGTTTTGTCCCTCCTCTTAAGTCTGCTTTGCTTCTGATCCCCGTCTCATACTACTTGCATGTTGGGTAAGATATATTTTGTTACCAATTGAGTATGTATATATATTTTCCATCTTTGAACCAGTTTAGATATGAGTGTGGTAAAAGCGTTGCCCATCCCCTCAGCATTTCCCCCTCCACTGTAAAAACTTTTCCTTGCTTGCTTTTAAGAGATAATTTCCCCCATTCTTCCTCATCTCAGGGCAGCCCTCATTCTCACCTATCCTTTTTTTCCCCCCATATCCTAACTTATGTCACAGATCTCTCTTTCCTATCTCCTGTGTTGTTTTGGACTGGAAGAATATGTTGCTGACCTTTTGTTGATTCTACCACTCCAGAATTATATTTGAGACATAATTTAAAGTTGTTTGGAGGGAAATATTAGGAAAACTCACCTGAGTGCTTTCTGTACTCTACCTCTAAGCCGAGTCTTGAGAGAAGACGAGTTCTGAGATGTGGAGGTAAAAGAGTGAGTGTTTTCAGCATGGATCACAGAATTTGAGTTTGGGAAACAACTAAGTAGACTATATTGGCTGGGATAGAGACAAATAATAGTTAAGTCTGGAATGATAGATGGGAATTAAATTGTGGAGGAGTTTGAAAGCTAGTTGAATTTTTTTATCCTAAAGGCAATAAATAGGAGAGGTACTGGAGGTTTTTGATCAGACTTGTGTCTTAGAAATGTTGATGTGGTAACTCTGTGGCGAATGGATTGGAGAAGGGTGAGATGAACTGTGGAGACCAGTTAGGAGACTTCTGTAATAGTTCAAAGGAGAGCTGATGAGGGCCTGAGCTAGGGTAAATAGAGAGAATAAGTTAATAGAGAGAATGGAAGGTATAGGAAAGATATTTGTTGAGGAGGCGGAATCCACAAAACTTAGCAGCTGATTGGGTATTGGGGGGGTAAGGGAGAGAGAAAAAAGGGGTAATTTTGAGGTTGTCATCCTGGGTGTCTGGGAATATGAATGTTGCTACACTCAACAGAGTTCATGTCGATATTGAGATTCTGATGGGACATGTAGTTGGTGAAATCTAATAATTGATTAGCAGTGTGAGATATCAGGAGATATAAAAAAGGGTGGAGATAAAGATTTGAGAGTCATGTGCATAGAGATAACTGAACCCATGGGAGCTGTTGAATCACCTGAGAGAATGTAGAGAAGAGGGCTCAGGACAGTCTTGGGGGATGTTCATGCTTAGGAAGAGTTTATAATGATCTAGCCAAGGACACTAAGAGCAGTCAAATTGATAGGATGAAAACCAATGGACAGTAGTAGTATCACAAAAGCCAACAGAGGACTATATATAGAAGAGGAGTAATTGGCAGTGTCTGTGGCTGCTAAGAAGTCCAATGGGATGGAGACTTGAGAAATAGCCATTGGATTCATCAGTTAGTGATTCTTGAAGACTTTTAAGATAGGGATTTCATTTTATTTATTTATTTAGGCAGTTGGGGTTAAGTGACTTGCCCAGGGTCACACAGCTAGTAAGTGTCAAGTGTTTGGTCTGAGGCCGAATTTGAACTCAGGTCCTCCTGACTTCAGGGCCAGTACTCTATCCACTGCGCCATCTAGCTGCCCCAAGATAGGGATTTCAGTAAAGTTCAAAAGCCAGGTTGGAAGGCATTGAAAAGAGGTGAGGAAATGGGAGAAAGTAAATGTAGGTGACTTTTTGTATAAGTTTAGCTGTGAAAGGGAGGAGGGATACAGGACAATTTAAGAAGTGGCAGTCAAGTAAAGTTTTTTCAAAGATGGACACTGTCATTTAATTCAACATTTAATTTCAAAAGCTTATATGCTGTAGATACAAAGATAAAAGTGAAACATTCTGTTTGCTGTTTTTAAGAAGTGGGGACTGAATTGGATAAGGAAAACTGGAAGATGATGGAAGATGAAAAAATGGTTAAGGGTACTAGTCCAGGAACCAGAGACCAGAAGGATGACATCCCGAGGAAAAAGTAGAAGGTTTGTGTCTTGGCAAAGATAATGGCTGTATTTTCCTCAAAGACAGAGCAGAAGGAATAAGAATAGGACTTTCTGCAGTCATGTATTAAGATGCAGTGCAGAGGAGAAAGGATAGTTATAATTTTTTCGGTAAAGTAGAATGAGAACTCTTCTTTTGAAGGGGAGGAGCATAGGAACACCATTTCAGGTGGTGTGATAGAGAATTAGGGAAGAATAAAAGGACTGCCATGCAGCAGTGTTGGCTCAGTTGAGATCAGAGAACTTTAATATGTAATGGACCTAGTTGGAATGATTATATAATGGTGTTCTTGAGTGGGTACAAAGAAATTGAGCTTTGGGAATACAATCAAAAGTTGGGCTTTGGCAAGGCACAAAAGTGTCGTTAGGTGGAGGTTAGTGTCAATTTGAATAGGTTAATGATAGGGTCAAACCTGACTGTAAAAGAAGGAAAGTGAGGCTAGTGCAGGGGTGATATATTGGGAAAACAAGGAAATAGGGAGTGACTAAAGACACTATACTATAATAAGATAAGAAATATGTTTGGGTGGAGTGATGTAGAGACAGATGGAAAGATAGACAGTAATGGACAGAAAGGAATTTCAGAGTTTGAGATACTAAATGTAGTATAGTTACATGTGATAGGTAAATCTAAGGTGTGACCATCTCTTTGAATGGCTGAAGTAGAGTTAAGTTAGAGGTCATTAGATTTGGGGGCATTGATTTACTAGGTAGCCAGGATGTTTGAGGGGACAATTTATATATTGAAGTTCCAGAGTATTTGGATAAGGGTTGGGATGGAGAGGAAGACTTTGAGCTTGGTACTGAACTTGAGACTGTACAAGAACCTGAACTATATAATATAGATGGATGGGGTGAAAGTCAAAGGAAAACAAGTTTTTGACGGGAAAGAAAAGGCATAGAAATAGCAGTGAGAAGAAAGAAAGTGGTATGCCTATATTCCTCTTTTGTGTTGTGGGGCATAAGAGGAATATTAAGTACTGAGTATAGCCAGGGATACATTATCTTTTGGAAGGAGCCAAGTTTCTGTGGTCACTGTAAGAATGTGAGATGGAGAGATCTGTGATGGAGTTTGTTAATGATAAAAGGCACTATGAAACAGAAGGACAAGGAAAAGGAGTAGGACTGGGATGGATATGTATGTAGCAGGGAGGAAGGATTTTTGTGTTGGAAGCCATCAACCCAAATAAGGTAAGGGGAGCCTGAAGTGGAAGTTTTCCATCTGTAGGATAGGAAAGAACTTATGTTGATTGAACACAATGTTGTCCTGAAGTTGTGGAGTTGATTCTATGCCTTTGTTGCTCCAAACAGTAGAAAGCTGGAGATTGTAGTTGGCAGGTGAATGGAATCAACAGATGCCCATATACCTTTCCGGGCCCAATGAATGCCTGGTATTGAGATCTGAACACATATTTGGTGCCTGTAGCTTCATCCCAAGATGGCGGGGATTGGGCATGCCTGTAAGATACTGCACTTGGAGCAAATACTTTTTTTTTTAAGGCAGTTGGGGTTAAGTGACTTGCCCAGGGTCACACAGCTAGTAAGTGTCAAGTGCTTGGTCTGAAGCTGGATTTGAACTCGGGTCCTCTTGACTTCAGGGCAGGTGCTCTATCCATTGTGCCACCTAGCTGCCCTGAGCAAGTACTTCTGATCTCTCACCTCCTGGAAACTTCAGGGAATCTAGTACCCTTTGTACCTACAGGCTCAAAATCAAATGAGTCATTGATGGATTTGACCTGACTTCAGTACTTTCCTGAGAAGTTCAATGTGTGGGGAAAGCATGGTGTTACTAAATCTTTTGTTTCTTTTTAATACAATTTTATTGATATTTTTACTCCTATTTCCAAATATCCCTTCCCCCTGTCCTTCTAAGAAAAGTATCCCTGGTAACAAAGAACAAAAAAGATAGGGGGAAAAAAACCACCAACCGTCTTCCCAGTAAAGGGAGGGAAATACATTTTCTCATTTCTCTGGGACTTGGGTTGGACGTTATAATTAGATAGCTTTCGTTTTAGTTTTTTTCCTTTTCATTTACATTGTTGCAATTATATGCAGTTGTGCTTATTTAACTTTGCATCATTTCACATAAATTCTTATACCTCTGTATTTTCATATTCTTTTACATTTATGTATTATAATTTGTTTATCCATTTCCCCAATCTGTGGGCATTTCCTTTGTTTCTATTTTTTTGCTACTACAAAAAGCGCTGCTGTAAATATTTTGGTATATATGGGATCTTCCTATCTTTGACATTCTTGGTCATTGAGATCTCTAGGTCAAAGTGGGTATTTTATGACTGACTTTTTAAAAAAAAATTTTTATTGATATATTTTGGTTTTAAATCACATTTTTCTCACTGTAACCCTCCTCCCTGTGGAGAGAGCCATCTTTTACAATTAAAAAAGGGGGGGATGACTGTTTAGCAAAATTAGAAAAGTTTTGAAAAGGTGTGCCACATACAGTGTTTCATACTATATCCCTTCACTTCTGCAAAGAGAAGTGGGGTGAGGTGCCTTCTCAGATTTTTCTTTGAGGTCACTGTAATTAGAATTTCTCCACATTTAGTTTGTATTGTTCTGTTGTTATTTCTCTTTATTTTATCCTCAGTTTATCAAATGCAAAATAAGATGTATATTTCCACATACAAAACAGTAAAAAAGAAAAAAAAAAACAAAAAAAGCACTAAGAATAAGCACCATATGCCCATTCTTCTTTTAAGTGTGATACAGCAAATTCATCATGTTATTTTTTAAATAGTATTTTATTTTTTCCAATTACATGTAAAGACAATTTTTAACGTTCATTTTTTATAAGATTTTCAGTTCCAAATTTTTCTCCCTCTTTATTTTGCCTACCTGCTCCCTGAGACAGTAAGGAATTTGATGTAGATTATATATGTGCACTCACGTAAAACATATTTCTGTATTAGTCATGTTGTAAAAGGAGAAACAGAACAAAAGGAAAAAATAACAAAAAAATAAAGTGAAAATAGTGTGCTTCAATCTGCATTCAGACTCCATCAGTTCTTTCTCTGAATGTGGATAGTATTTTCCATAATGAGTCTTTTGGAGTTGTCTTCGATCATTCTGTTGCTGAGAAGAGTTAAGTGAATTTTAATTGATCATTGCAGTGTTACTGTGTACAGTGTTCTCCTGGTTCTGCTCACTGCACTCAGAATCAGTTTATGTAAATCTTTCCATGTTTTTCTTATATCTGCCTGCTCATCATTTCTTATAGCACAATCCTATTCCATTACATTCATATACCACAACTTGTTCAGCCATTCTGCGATTTATGTACAGTCCCGCATTTTCCATTCTTTGCCACAGTAAAAAGAGCTGCTGTAAAATTTTGTACGTGTAGGTCTTTTCCCCCTTTTTTTATAATCTTTTTGGAATACAGACTTAGTAGTAGTATTGCTGGACCAAAGGGTATGCACAGTTTGATTGCTCTTTGGGCACAGTTCCAGATTGCTCTGCAGAGTGGTTGGATCAGTCACAACTCCACCAGCAATCCATTAGTGTCCCAATTTTCCCATATCTTCTCCAACATTTATAATTTTCCTTTTCTGTCATATTAGCCAATCTGATAGGTGTGGGGTGGTACCTCAAAGTTGTTTTAATTTTTTTTTTAAATTAGGCAGTTGGGGTTAAGTGACTTGCCCAGGGTCACACAGTATCAAGTGTTTGGTCTGAGGCCCAATTTGAACTCCTGACAGTGCTCTGTCCACTGCGCCACCTAGCTGCCCCCTACAATGTTTTATTACCGTATAAATTGTTTTCCTTTTTCTGCTCATGGCCACTCTCCATCCGTTTATACAAGTCTTTCCAGGTTTGTCTGAAATTGTCACTTTCATAATTTCTTATGGAACAGTAATATTCCATTACATTCATATACCATAATTTGTTCATCTGTTCCCCTATTGATGTTCATTTCTTTAGATTTCTTTGCAACTACAAAAAGAACTGCTATAAGCATTTTTGTGTAAATGGACCTTTACCCCTTTGAACTCTTTGGGGCTTTATGCCCAGTAGTGTTATTGTTGGGTCAAAGGACGTAGTTCAGTAAATTTTGGTGTAAAGTTCCAAATTACTTTCCAGAGTGGCTGGATCAATTCACAGTTTGTCAACTTTGGATTATTGTGTTTATTTTTTTCTCAGCCTCTTCAAAAATTGTCATTTTTCTTTTTTGTGTTTTTTTTTTTTTTGCCAATCTGATGGTTGGAAGCTGGAACCTCAGTTATTTTAATTTTCATTTCTCTAATTATCAGTGATTTGAAGCGTTTTTTTAATATGATTGTTGATAGCTTAATTCTTTTGAGAATGTGGGTTCCTGGCCTTTGACTGTTTATCTGTTGGGTAATGATAATTATTCTTATATTTTTGACTCAGATATCTTAGATGTCAGGTCTCCCGCAACTCCTTTCAGCTTCCTTTTATGCCTTTGCCTTCCTTTCAGCATTTCCTGTTAGAATGTAAGCTCCTTGAGGAAAGGGACTGCCTTTCTTTTTGCTTATATCTGTGTTTCCAACATTTAGTACAGTGCCTGGCACACAGTAAATCTTAATTAATTCTTGTTGACTGACAGATAATCCTATGGTAAAGATTTTTCTCAGTTAATGGTTTCTTTTCTAATTCTAACTGTATTAATTTTGTTCGTGCAAGCTCTTTTCAATTTTAGGTAATCAAAATTGGCCATTTTATTTTCTGTGATTCTCATTTGGTCATGAATTCTATCTGTAAATATGATAAGTGTTTTCCTTCCTTGTTCCTCTAATTGTTTATGATTTAATTTTTTTTATATCTAAGTCATATGTGCATTTGGAAGTTAATCTTGGGGGCAGCTAGGTGGCACAGTGGATAGAGCACCGGCCCTGAAGTCAGGAGGACCTGAGTTCAAATGCGGCCTCAGACCAAACACTTGGCACTTACTAACTGTGTGACCTTAGGCAAGTGACTTAACCCCAATAGCCTAAAAAAAAAAAATTTAAAAAAAAAGGAGGTTAATCTTGGTTTATATAATGTGAGATATTAGTCTAAAAGTCATTTCTTTCCCATTACTTTACAGTTTTCCTAGCAGTTTTTGTTCAATTGTGAGTTCTTGCCCCAGTAGTTGGAGTCTTTGGGTTTATCAAACAGTCACTATGTTTGTTTGCTTCTTATTTCTTGTGTAACTAAACTGTTCCAGTGTAGACTTCTCTACTCTTTAACCAGTACCAAATTGCTTCTATTATCACTGCTTTGAAATGTTGTTGAGATCTGGTATTAGGCTTTCTTTCATTCTACTTTTTTCTAGACTTAACATAGTGCCCTATACTTAGTAGGTGATTCATAAATATTTATTGATTATTTATTGATTTCATTATTTACCTTGAAATTCTTAAACTTTTATTCTTCTAGATGAATTTCGTTATTCTATTTTTCTGGTTCTACTCTTTCTTTAAACCTAAGATTGGTAGGAGATTAAAAATGTTTCTGATTTGAAGTGTCATAAATATTCATTATGTTTGTATATTGTATAGTGCCTTAAGACTTTTCAAACTACCTTTACATAGGTTATCCCATTTAATCATAATTAGATTAAACTGTCTAGAGGGCAGTCTTTTTTGTGGTGCGATATCTCAAGTGTATTAGGTATAACTTGTAGTGTTAAACACATAAGAATTATTTTTATTTATTTATTTTTTAGGCAGTTGGGGGTAAGTGACTTGTCCAGTGTCACACAGCTAAGTAAGTCTCAACTGTCTGATCTGAGGCCAGATTTGAATGGGGTCCGGTGCTCTATCCACTGTGCCACTTAGCTGCCCCAAATAAGAATTATTTTAAAAACAGAAATTAAAGCCCATTTTATTGCTCCTTTTAAGGATCATCCTAGAGCATTTTTGGAAATTCTTTTTCTTTAAAATGTTTTATTTTTACTGATACCTATTGATTATACATTGTTTTTATTTTCATATATATCTCCCCTTTCCCTACCCAGTGAGCTATCACTTGTAACAAAAAGAGAAGGGGAGAAAAAGCATTTCAGCAAAACTAATATGTGAACCAAATCTAACAGTATAGGCAGTATTCTATACCCATATTCCCTCACCACTGAAAAGAGAGGGAGGTAACATTTTCTCATCTAGTTTTTATGGACTGGTTTGGTCATTATAATTATTGTGTTCAGTTTGTTTTTGTTGTTTTTTCCATTTTTGTAGTTTTGTGTATATTGGTTTCCTGATTCTGCTTAATTCCCTCTGCATCAGTTCATATAAGTCTTCCTGTGCTCCTCTGAATTCAGAGACAAATATAATGAGACTAGTAGCTAGATGTATCAAACAGAAGAGCAGATCCAAGAACAGTTTTCTAGCACCTCTATCTAACCCTGTCTTCTCTCACGGTGGTCCTTTTAAGGGTCCATTCATAGGACCAGATGAGAGGGTAATTGGAGATGATTTTCCACCCCCTTTCCCTCAGATTTCAACATCATAAAGCCAGGAAGTTTCACCTCCCAGAAATCTGTCAAGTTCCCTTCTATGAAATTCTTGTATGGTTGGTTTCACATAACAATGCCTAAAGCCTTTGTTTTTTCCTTCCACAGTCTTAGGCAGTTCCTCCCACACTGATTTGATGCTGCATGGTTTGTGAAATTAGATTGCTAAAAACTAAACTGCCAACCTGAAGCACAGGAAGTTTCTTGGCAATGGTGTAGAGGCATCGCCATTCTTAGAGTCTTCCACAGTCACAAACTCAGTATTATCCTGGACTTCCCATTTTCTTTCACCCCATGTAGATAGTTATTTGCCAGTTTTCTTCATTTTGACCTCCACATCTCTTGCTTCTATACTTTTATCACTGCTCACTCAATCACCCTTTGAATAGTTTTGATCCTAATCACTCTTTCCTAGCCTGTGATGATAGCCTTCTGATTGTTTTCCCTGCCTCAGGTCTCTCTTCCTATCCATTCTCCATATAGCCACTGAAGGGAAATTCCTAAGGTGGCATACATCTGACCTTGTTACTTTCCCACTTAATAAACTCCAATGACTCCCTTTTGCTTCTGGGATCAAATACAAATTCCTCTGGCATTTAAAGCCCTTCACAGACAGTCCCCAACTTACCTTTCTCTTCCTCTCATTCTACGATTCAATTAAACTGAATTCCTTTCTGTTCCTCACACCTAACATTCCATCTCCTATCTACATACCATTATGCTAGTGGTCTTCCATGCCTGGAATGCACTTTTACTTCCACCTCTTGGTTTCATTACCTTCGAGGCTTTGCTCAAGTACCACATTCTACATGAAAACTTTCCTGATTTTTCCAATTGCTAGTTCCATGTATCTCCCCACTTAACTGGTATTTATTTTGTATATATTTATATATGTATATGTTGTCTCTTCTAATAGAAAGTAAGCCCCTTGAGGACAAGAATTTTAATTTTTGCCTTGGTATCTCTAGCACTTAAATACATATTAATTGGTGGCTTGATTTAAATATTCTACAAAAGTAAATCTTTTCACTCGATCCAGAAGAGAGATTCTCAAGCTTTTTTGGGCCTACAGCCACTTTGGCAGGGCAAAAACCTCTATGGAATCCAGGTCCCTACTTGTTTTAGTTTGTCACTGCCAAAAAATTCTGTAAAATTTTTGATGAGACACTAGTTTTTAATCAAATATAAGCAAATTCTTTGATACCGGAAAAAAAGTATGTAGAGAGATTGCTGATAGGGTAATGTTAGAAAGAATTCTGACTGGAAGTAGACTTAGGTTCTAGTTTTATCTTTTCTAGTATTGGCTTTGTGACGTTAGCTAAGTCCTGTTTTTTCCTCTCTACTTCATGGCCCTCATTGGTTAAACGAAGGTGCTGGATTGGACTATTTCTCAGGTTTGTTTCAGCTCTAAAAATGTATGACATGAAAATGAATGTTAAAAGAGTATGGTTTCTGGAAGATAAATGGCCATATGCTTTAGAGTTTATGAAAGCTTATTTTATAGTCATTGATCTCTAAAAAGATCTTGATCAGTTTTTACTAGTCATTGATCACTAAAAAGAACTTGAGGAGCAGCTAGGTGGTGCAGTGGATAGAGCTCTGGCCTTGGAATCAGGAGGACCTGAGTTCAAATGTGACCTCAGAGACATGGCACTTATTAGCTCTGTGACCCTGGGCAAGTCACTTAACTCCAATTGCCTCACCAAAAGGCAAAAAATACCCCAAAACTCGATCAGTTTTTATGGCATTTATATTCTACAGTTCTGCCCTGTTTTGATCATGGTGTCTGACTATTTCTTAGGATTGTTGATAAAAATAAAATTGAGGATAATAGAGATGAAAGCAATATGGAAAAAATGCTATACAAATGTAAAGTATTATTAATATCATAATAAGGTAAGTATTAATATAATCATAACTCGAAGGACAAGGGACCCTTATCTGGGTATATGATTATTTCATGTATTCATGATTTCATCAGTGAAGATCCTCCTTTTATCAACACAGCTTTATTCCCTTTAAACTTTCTTAAAAATATTTTTAAAAGAATTAACAAAAGCACACTTTCTCTCCCCTACTCCTAATCCCCACTGAAAATCCTTGTTACAAACATGTAGTCAAGGAAAACAAATTTCCACATTATCTATGTCTAAAAAAAAACCAACCCCCAACCAAACCCACAGTATATCCCATCCTGCACTCTAACTCTTTTACTTCTTCATCAGGAGGTGAGTAATATATTTCATCATAAGTCTTTGGAATTGTAGTTGGTTTTTATGCTCATTAGAGTTCCTAGGTCTTTCAAACTTGTTTGATTTTGTAATATTGTTGTCTTTGTACAAATTATTCTTCTGGTTCTACTCTCTTCACTTCATCAGTTCATAAGATCTCAGCTTTCTCAGAAACCATCCTCATCATTTCTTTCAGCGCAGTTATCTCATAACATTTATATACCACAAATTGTTCAGTCATTCCCCAATTGATGAACATCCCCTCAGTTTTCAAATGTTTGCCACCATAAAAGAGTTATAAATGTTTTTGTATATCCTTAGGGTTGGTTTTGTTTAGAACTAATTCCTCCCTTAATCTAGCCCAGGACTACACAACATGTGGCCCACAGGCTGCTTGGGGCCCACCAAAGTGGCCCGCAGGTCATATATTGTGCAGGCCTGTTTTAAAAACATCCTTGACATTTTTCGAGGACTGCCTGAAATCCTTTGGCTGGCCATAAGCGGCCCCACAGGCCAAATATTTTGCAGGCCTGGTCTAGCGTCTTAATTCCCCCTTTTCCTTTCTCTCCTTTCCCTCTTATGTCTCTGTTGAGTGAAATGTAATTGTGTACCCAACTCTTGAGAGAGAGAGAGGGAGAGAGAGAGAAAATGTGTGTGTGTGTGTGTGTGTTTATTTTTATTCTTTTTTCCTTTGATCACTTCAGATGAGAGTGAGGTTCAGTATTGACCCTTCCATTTGCCTCTACTACTTATTTGTATAGACTTCTTGTGCACAGTGATTATGTGAGATGATTTTTCCTAACAGTAATACCTCCCAGTGTTCTTTTGAGGATCAAATGAGATGATATTTATAAATTAATTATCAAAGTGTCAAGTATGTAATAGGCACTATACAAATGTATCTGAGAAAGCTAAGATCTTAAGAACTGATTTGGGGGAAGTGATGTATGTGGTCTCCTTTGAACCCTGTTATCCTTACAGGTCACAGAAGGAATCTAACTAGACAGAAGGCCTTGGAGTGATTCTGTTAAGTGTTGATGATCTTTTTTTTTTTTTTGGCTAATGGGGTTAAGTAACTTGCCCAGGGTCACACAGCTAGTAAGTGTTGTGTGTGTCTGAGGTTGGATTTGAACTCAGGTCCTCCTGAATCCAGGGCCAGTACTCTATCCACTGCACCACCTAGCTGCCTCTAGTCTTGATGATCTTAAAAAGAAGACTAGAAAATGGAGAGGATAAAGAATACATGGGAGGTGAGGATTGAAAAGGATGGTGCCCCCAGAAAAGAGTTATAAATGTTTTTGTGCATCCTTAGTGTTGGTTTTGTTTAGAACTAATTCTTCCCTTAAGCTCTAGATTTTGGCTGTAATATTTCTGGGAGTTTTTATTTTGGTGTTTCTTTGAGGAGGTGACCAGTGAACCCCTCATTTTTGCACTTTGTCCACTGATTCTAAGAGTTCTGGGCAGTTTTCTTTTGTGATTTCTTGAAATATGACATCTAGGTCCTTTTTCATGTCTTGGCTTTTGGGTAGTCCAGTGATTATTAATTATTTTCTCTCCTCAATCTGTTTTCTAGGTGTGTTGTTTTTGCTATGAAATACCTCATATTTTCTTCTATTTTTAAATTTTTTTAATTTTTGCTTTAATATTTTTAATTATCTCTAATGAAGTCATTAACTTCTTTTTGGTCCATTCGAGTTTTCAGGGAGATTGATTGCTTGGGGCAAAGTTAATTTTTAAATCTCTGATTTTATCTTCCATAGCTCTCATTCTTTTCTAATTCTATTCTTTGTTTCTTCTTTGAGACTTTACTTGTAGATGTTTTGAAGCCATTCTTTTCTTCTGGGTTTATGTCTTGAACTTCCTTGTCACCATGATAACTTTTTATGATGGAATTCTTTTTTTGTTTGCTCATTCTTCCAGCCTGTTTTCTGACTTTGGTCTTGATGGTAGGGCCAGCCTTCTGTTTATTGCTGTGAAAATGCTAGTAGAATTCAGAAATTAAAATCTGAAATAAGAATAAAGGAATCAACATATTTCAATGAGAAAAGCAAATCTGTGGCTTGTAGCTCAGAAGTTAGAACATTTTTACTTTTGAAAATCAATAAATATTAAGGACTTATTCTGTATTAGGTGGTAGAGATACAAAGCCAAAAAGCAAAAGCCCTTACTCTTACAAGCTTATATTCTACAGAGTAGACAACATGTATACATATTGAGTATATACAAAATAAAAACAAAGTACAGGCACTTCATCTATAACTTAACATATACATTTCTAAAAATCACACAGTAAAAATCACTGGGCTTATGGGAACAATGAGGTTAGGGGCACAGCATTCAAAAAAACTTTCTCAAATCAGGGTGTAGGGGCAGAGTGCTGGGACCTGGGGGGTATATAGCAGAAGGTGGCAGTGAAAGTGAAATGTATGAGTTCAGACTGTTCACAGTTCCTTCTGCACCAGAAGATAAACAATAAATATGGCACTTTACCCCTCATGGACAAAATTGTGTATAAGCAAGAGTGAAATTTGAGTAATGCTTAAGTTCTCCAAATTTCTGTTTTCAAAACAAGTGTTACAGCAGAACTGATGGGAATATTTTCTTGGGGTGGGGGTTTTTGTTAAGAAGCACTAACATCTGGGGTTGGGGAGAGTTGGGAACAACCTCGTGTAGGAGGGCTGAAATTTGAAAAGGAAATTAAGGTTTCTAAGAACGGGAAGTAAGGAGTAAGTACGGAGTAAGTACATCCTGTGCAAAGGCATTGAGATGGGAGATAAAATGACCCACCTAAGAACAGCAAGGATAGAAAACAAAAAATTTAATAATGTGGAAACTTTAAAGCTATTGCACTAAAAATTCAGCATGGGAAAAGTGATGAGAAAATAGAAATCAGAAAGAAGAGAATATTGTATATCTTTCTTATAAAATACATTAAGGATTCCAAAGCACTTTATTATGTATATAAAAGAAGAAAAAAGACTGAATATATCTAAAGTCAAAGTAACTAAAGTAGAATCTATGAAATCAGCCTAGTACAATGAAAATATTGTTTCTTTATTGAAGGTAGAGGGGGTTTTTTTGTTTTTGTTTTTTTAGAAGCACCATAAATGGATAATATAAAAGGCAACATTTAACTAAGGTGACTCTGGGAAGATTTTGTGCCTTGAATTGGGAAGGGCTACTTTGGAGAAACATTGATTTGTCCTTTCATTGATTTCTTTTTGTGTCTTTTTGTGGCTATTCTTTTTGAATGTTAAATTTAATGAGGTAGTGCCAGCATTGCCCCATTTTGGGCCTTCTGTTTTGTGTTCTTCTGTTCTGTGAAAATATTTCATTGATTCTTTTTTTTTTTTTTGCATCATTATGACCTCTCATGTTCCCCCTGAAATGGCTTTCCCAAGTAGAAGCTGTCATGTAACAAACAAGAATAGTCAAAACAAAATAAATTTGTCTTGTATTAGTTGTGCCTGAAATTTAATGACTCATTCTGCACATACAATCCATCTCTTCTCTAGAAATCAAGGTCTTTGTGTGTGTAAGAGTTCTTAATTCTTTCAGAGTTTTTCTTTATGATGCTTAGTTTAGTGTATACATTGTTATCTTGTTGCTATTCTGCCCTGTGCCAGTTCATTTGAGCCTTAATATACTTGATTCTGCTCCTGCTCTCTGCAGTTCAACTACATTGGCCAATATTTGCACTTTTTGAAACTGCCTACTCATCTGCCATCACTGTGCCTTTGTACTTGCTGTCCTCCATACCTGGAATATTCTGCCCCTTACCTCTACCTCTTTGTGTCCCTACCTTTCTTCAAGTCTCATCTTCTGCAGAAGGCCTTTCTGGGTCCCTCTAGTTATTAATGCCTTTGTATTTGAGATTACCTTACATCTGCTCTGTATTTATTGTATGTACCTTATTATTTACATGTCTCCCTCATTAGAATGCTACTAGGTCCCTATGGGGAAGGATTGTTTTTGCCTTTCTTTATAATCTTAGTACTTTAACACCATGTCTGGCACATGGTAATAAATGCTTGTTGATTTACACACAACAGTTTGTTCAGTCATTTCCCTATCAGTGAGTACCATCTTTACTTCTAGTTCTTAGCTACCACCAAAATAATTCTGCTATAAATATTTCTCTTCCTGGAGTAAAAGGTACATATGGTTTACTAACATTTTTTAGGATAATTCCAGATTGTTTTCCAGAGAGCTTTGTTTTTTGTTTACTTTTACAAAATACTGCCACATCCCTAGTTTATGTATTTTTTGGTGGATTATTAGCATCCTAATTGGTTCTCCATGTTTTCTTTCACCCTGTAGTCTGTCATATAAAAAAGGCCAAGGTCTCCAGCTGCATCCAGGGCCATTTCTGGTCGTCCTGATCTATATTTTTCACTGGACCAGATGGCTGTGGAGGAGAAAGTGAGGCTGGTAACTTTGCACAGCCCTCCTTCACTTAAATCCAATTCACTTGTAAGTTGTGATATCACCTCCCTGATGTCATGGTCCTCTCTTCAAGAAAGAAGGACAAACAAACTAACCAGTCTATCATATATACCACCATTATATTAGTGATAGAGAACGAACCTGCGATTTTGTTGGTGTAGGGAGTTAAAGATGAGGAAACTATCTAGCAACGCAAGTCATTCATTATCTTCTCTGCAATGTGCTGTCTTTGAGAGTTATGTAGGATTTGGAGAGTTTAAGTGATTTTCTTAGAGTCACATAGCCATTTTGTGTAGTCAGTATTTCTCGGAGGTAGGACTTGAACCCAGGCTTTTCTTCCTCCACAGGCTTTTCTTCCTCCAAGGCTATTTCTCTGGCCACTATCTCATAACAGATTAACTTTTCTAAAAAGAATTTTTTTGGTCATATCTCTTGTCATTCAAAGATCTCTATATACACCTTTTTTTTGCCACTTTGTTGTTGTTGTTGAGTCTTTTCAGTCATGTCTGACTGTGACCCCATTTGGGGTTTTTTTGCAGAAGACAGTGGAGTGGTTTGCCATTTCCTTCTCCAGTTCATTTTACAGATGAGGAAGCTGAGGCAAATAGGGTTAAGTGACTTGACCAGCGTTACACAGCTAGGAAGTGTCTGAGGTCAGATTTGAACTCAGGAAGATGAGTCTTCCTGCCTTGAGGTCTGGCACTTTATCCACTGTACCACCTAGCTACCCTTGTTGCCACTATTCCTCCATTAAAGTTGAGCTTTTGTATATGTATTTTTCCATTTTATTTTTCATATCACAAGCATTAAAAGAAGGGAAAAAACCCTTGTAACAAATATGCATAATAAACAAAATAGATTCCCACATTTTTTATGTCCCAAAATTTTGTCTTATTTTGCATCTTGAATCCATCATTTCTCTGTCAGGAGGTTAATAGCACAGTTCATTATTAGTCGTCTGGAATCATGGTTGGTCATTGCTTGATCAGAGTTTTTAAGTCTTTTTGAGTATTTTGTCTACAGAGACTTTATGACTCAATTCATACAAGTTTTCCCAGGTTTTCTGAACTCATCCCTTTCATAATTTCTACAGTACATTGAATAAAGTAGTATTCAGTTGCACTGATATACTAAAATTTGTGCAGCCTTTCACCAATTGATGTGTATCTCCTTAGTTTCCAGTTCTTTGCCACTACAAAAAGAACTGCTCTAAATATTTAAAAAAAAAAAGGTCCGTTTCTCCCTTCTTTGATCTCTTTGAGGTATTCTTGGGTCAAAGGGTATATGCCTATCCTAGTGGTTTTGGGAGCATAGTTGCAAATTGTTTTCTAGAATGACTGTTATCAGTTCACAGCTCCACTAGCAGTACATTTGTCTACCTATTTTCCTATATCCCCTCCAACATTTGTCATTTTCCTTTTTTCTTAACTTTGTAAACCTGGTTTGTGAGATAGAACCTGAGAATTTCTTTAATTATAAGTAATTTGAGCATGTCTTTCCTATGGCTATTGATAACTTGGATTTCTTTTTTAAAAAAAATTTTTGTTCATATTTTAAAATCTTTTTTCATTTGAGGAATGGCAATTATTCTTATTTGAATTCAATTTTGCAAATAAGACTATTCTCAGGGAAACTTGCTATGAAGATTTATCCATAGATCTGAAAGGTAATTTCTTCTTTGTTCATGTAATTCATTTATGATGTCACCCTTCATGTCTAAGGTGTGTACTCATTTGGAGCATATCGTAGTGTAAGACTTGAGATGTTTCCGTCCAACTGCTTTCCAGTTTTCTCAGCAGTTTTTGTCAAATAGTGAATAATTACCCCAGTAGCTTGGGTCGTTAGGTTTATCAAACACCATACTACTATGTTACTTTGCTTCTACGTTTAATGTTGTTGTTATTGTTTATCCCTTCCTTCTTGAAGAGGACCATGACATCAGGGACATGCTATGACATACAAGTAAATTGGAGTTAAGTGAGGGAGGGCTGTACTGAGTAATTATCAGCTTCACTTTCTCCTCTGGAGCCATCTATGTTCCAGTGGCAAGATATAGATCAGTATGATTGAAGATGGCCCTGGATGCAGTGGGAAACCTTGGCTTTTTCATACCTAATATGGTTTAGTGATCGACTTATTTTTTTAAACAGTACCAAATTGTTTTGTTCATTACTGCTTTGTAGTGTAGTTTGAAATCTGGCTCCCTTTCTTCCCCCTTGTTTTCTTTATTTTCTTTGAAATTCTTGACCTTTTGTTCCTTCAGATGGATTTCTTTATGATTTTATTCCCCTAACCCTATAAAATAATCCTTTGGTAGTTTGGTACAGCACTAAATAAGCAAATTAATTTAGTTAATGTTGTAATTTTTATTATATCGACTCAGCCTACCTAGGAATAGTTAACATTTCTCCAGTTATTTAGGTATGTCTTTATTTCCATAAGCAACATCATAGTTGTTTTTATATTGTATTCATTTTGCAGATATTTTGCATGGAATTACTCTTTCATTTCCTTCTGAGTTTTGTTGATAAATATGCTGAAATGGATGGTTTATATGAGTTTATTTATGTCCTGGTTATTTTTAGGAAAAAAACCTCAGAATTATTTTGTCTTGTTGTTATTGACCCCTAACACGAAAAGCTTATTTACCACATGATATTTCCTTACTGATAGTTCTCCATGGTCTCACATGGTCATGCTGTCATCTTATTCTGCCTATCTCTGTATTTTGGGATTTAAATAAAATTTCTTTTTGGTCTCTTTTTCTTTACTCTTGCTTTTTTCCCCCCACACCTTTCCTTATTCTGATATACTTTTGTTTTCATCTGTCAAGGTAATCATTCTTGCCTTAGAGTCCAACTCCTGGAAGCCTTTCTTAATTAATTTTTACCCCACATATAACAGGTTAATATATACGACAGGGATATGTCATGTTGAGGTATCCTCGTGTAGGAGACTTGTCAGAGGATTGGGTTTTGAACATGGATCTGCCACTTCTCCCTTTGTATCTTAAGTCACTTAATCTTTTTGGGCCCAGTTTGTAAAATGAAGGGTTTGGACTTTACTTTTAAGATTCCTTCTAGCTCTGAATATATGATCCGATGAGTGACATTATAGCACAATCACTTGGTTAATTACTCAAACCTCTTCTGTATTTTAGGTTCTGCTACAATGGAACTAAGTGATGCAAATTTGCAAACTCTAACAGAGTATTTAAAGAAAACACTTGATCCTGATCCTGCTATCAGACGTCCAGGTAAAGTGTTACATATACTGAATTTTTTCCCCTGAAGAACAAATGAAGAAGTACTTAATTCAATCCGCTTCACTTACAAATGTCAGCACAATATTGACTTTTCTTTCAGTCACTTATTGAGTGAAGCCTTACCTGTCTGCTTATTGCCTTTAATTTTAATTTTCAGTAGTTAATTTTTGCTTGTAGGATCTTCAAAGTGAAAAGGTATTAGCTTAAATCTAAAGCTGTGTCTTTATAAATGGTGTTTTACTCCATTCTTGATTTTTTTTTTAATTCCTAGGTTGAAACTTGTCCATTTTGGGGAGAGAGAAACTAAGGCACAGAATTAATTTCTATTAACTTAAGGCTCAAAATTTTTTAAAAAACAGTGATTGAATATTTCCTTTTAAATTTATCTAATGTCTGTTAGAAATGTTAAAAGTCCAAATAGTATAAGCCTTTATATATAACATGATATAATAATATGACTCGCTTTTCTTTCAACTTGCTTTTGAAGTTGTCATAAGGGAGTTCGTGAAGTGTAGACTGGCTAGTTGGTATAGATAATGAAATAGAAGATCACTGAACAGTTAAGTCTGTGTAGTTTTTAAAAGGAGGAACATGCCTGACAAATGTAGTTTTTTAAAGTGTTAAATATTTATATGACTGCAATATACTAAGACTTTCAGAAAACCTCTGACCAATATGTAGTCCTTCAGACTAATTAGTTTTGTTAGGACATATTTTGCCCTAGTTAGGGAATTGTCTTATAGAAAATAAAGAATATGAGTCAACTGGTGCTTATCCAGCATATTTCTCAGGGACTGAACTTACTAAACATCTTTGTAAGTTGGTTTGGAGGAGAAAATAAACAGTGAAACCTCCAAATTTTCAAATGTTCCTAAACTCTTCTTGAATGATAAAAATGTTAAGCTGACAGAGATGTATGTCCTGACTCTTTTGGTGTTTGTATAAGGGGGTAAAAAAAAGTGTCATTTCTTTGTGGGCATGTTCAAGGTAATGTATACTGAAAGAAATAATTGAAATTGTAATTATAAGAATCAAAAACTGGCATATGACCTTGGAGTCCAGCACTTAGTGGGATGATCTGACCTGGTATATTCTTCCTATTTCTGTCATCATACCTGGAGAAATATATATTTAAATGAGCAGAGGGGGAAGATTCATATGAGGAATGTAAGGATAGTAGGAAGATTGCTGTAGGTATAAACCCTGAAAAGATTGAGACCCATAAATCTAGAAAAAGGAATGCAGAGATGTATGGTTCAATTCTAAAAGATCATGAATGTTTTAGATAAGGGTAAATACAGACTTTTCAAAGCAAATCTTGGAATGTTATAAAAAGAGAAAACTCTAAAATTTGCAAGAGAGGAAAAATTATTTATTGCTTTGCAGAATGACAAAAAAAAATTAAGAAACTCTTTACTTCAGTTGTAGTGAAAAGATACAGATTCAAAAAAGGTTTAGGTAAATTCATGGGTCATAAATGCATATATCTGGAAAGCACATTAGAGACCATAGATTGCCAACATGGGGTAGCAGCAAGAATGTGGGACTAAAAATCATGACCTGTATTCTAGTCTCAGGTAGAATATAACTAGGTGTTCAGGGGCAGCCAGGTGGCTCAGTAGATAGAGTGCCAGGCCTGGAGTCAGGAAGAAGAATCTTCTTGAGTTCACATCTGGCCACAGACATTTATTAGCTGTGTGACCCTGGACAAATCATTTAACTCTGTTTGCCCCAGTTTCCTTATCTGTAAAATGAGCTGGAGAAGGAAATGGTAAACCACTCCAGTATCTTTGTCAAGAAAACCCCAAAAAGTTGGACACAACTGAAAGAACTCAACAAATGTTTGAATTCCACTTCTGCAACTTACTTGCTTATGATTTTTACCAAAATTCACTTTACTGTACCTTATTTTTTTCATCTGTAAAACTGGGGTGAAAATATTTACCCTGTTGTGTTGTTTTAAGGATGAAATGAGGTGATACAATATTTTTTTTCTTCTGGTGAGGCAATTGGGGTTAAGTGACTTGACCAGAGTCGCACAGATACTAAATGTTGTATCTGAGGCCAGATTTGAACTCAGGTCCTCCTGACTCCAGGGCCAGTGTTCTAGCCACTGCTCCACTTAGCTGCCCTGAGGTAATATGTATTAGAGTACATTTAGAAAAGCAAGTCATTGTACGCATATCAGGTAGTCGTATCATGTGGTCCATTCCCTTCATTTTATGCATGAGGAAAAATGGAGCCTAATAGATTTATCTTGAGTTACAAAGGAAAACTAGAATACTGGGGGTGATGTTCTTAACATTGGAGGTTTGGGGATACCACAGTTATATTAAGAACATCTGTTGTCAGCTAGGTGGGTTTAATTAGATTTGTTCATTCTTAACTTTGAAATTGAAGTTTTACATTTCCATGTTTCTCATATACTTAAAATGAAAAGATTTTGATATTTAGTAAGATTGTTTGGTGTTCCCTAAAAATGATATTATTTTACAGCTGAGAAATTTCTCGAGTCTGTTGAAGGAAATCAGAATTACCCATTATTGCTTTTAACATTGCTGGAGAAGTCTCAAGATAATGTCATCAAAGTGTGTGCCTCAGTAACATTCAAGAACTATATCAAGAGGAACTGGAGAATTGTAGGTATTTTAGTAAACAGAATTTTAAAACTTTTATCTCTCCTGTAACTTTATAGGACCTTTGCAAGCACTATTTGCAGAATACTGGTTGATACAAATTAAATAGGAACTTTTTTGAATAAGGCTCTGTTTCAAAGCCCTTTTTTTCTCATTGGTTACTTTAACAATTTTCACAAATTTGCCTTTCTTGGTAATGGCTAAGCTTTTATATATTGATTTCATCTCCGTTTTTATTAATGTCGAATCTGTTAGCTCCTTTGAATTAAGTGATGTTGCTTTTTAAAAATATCTTTGTGGGGGGCAGCTAGGTGGCAGTGGATAGAGCATGAGCCCTGCATTCAGGAGGACCTGAGTTCAAATGTGACCTTAGACATGTAACATTTAATAGCTGTGTGACCCTGGGCAAGTCATTTAACCCCCATTGCCCAACCAAAAAAAACCCCAAACCAAAACAATAAATATTTTTGTTTATTCTGTTTTTTTTATTAATTTATTTTGATTTATCAACAATTACTTCCATATGCTTTTGAGTTGAAAATTTTTCTCCTCCTTCCTCCCCCCCGCCCTCCCCAGGATGGCGCACAATCTGATATAGGCTTTACGTTTACATACCCATTAAACATATTTTCACATTAGTGAAGTTGTAAGTAAAAATTAAAACCAATAGGAGGAACCATCAGAAAGATGAAACAAAACTCAACAGAAGGTAAAAATAAGTGATAGCGATTCGACTTCCATAGTTCTTTCTTTGGATGTTATTCTGTTTGTTTTTAAGTAGATAATAAGTTCTGCACGTTGTCTTCGAAGCCTTCTTTTTCTTCTCCCCTTAAACGTGTGTTCTTTTCATTTTTTAAAATTTTTTTTTTTTTAGTGAGGTGACTTGCCCAAGGTCACACAGGTAGTACATGTCAAGTGTTTGGTCTGAGTCCGGATTTGAACTCAGGGCCTCCTGACTTCAGGGCTGGTGCTCTATCCACTGGTGTTCTGTTCATTTTAAAAAATGTTTTGATGACCCTTTTTCTTTTTAGAGGTGTTGCTTATTACGTTTTATACATTTAATTGTGTGATAAAGATGCCTTGTCAGGGAAAACAATGCTGTATTTAATGGCCCGAACATACAGTAAGAGTTATTTTTGTGTCTCAGACTAAAATTATGAGATTATGCATAAATGGGATAAAACTAACCAAGTGAAGAATAAATCCCATCGTAGAGAAAAGGCTTTTTATATAATGGCAAAATAATTTTGCTTATTCCTAGGAATTCTTTATAATGGCAGCTGGCCTATATATTTTAGAGTGTAAACATACTCATAATTTCAAGATACATTTAGTTGTTGGTGACTACAAATTTTAAAACTATCCCAGAATCTTAAATTATGAAACAAGTTTATTTCATTTTTTTACCCATGTCAGGGGTAAAGAAAGAATGAGCAAGTTTTTTGTAGTGATAGTAGCAGTGATATTGCAGATAACATTAATTGGATGTTAGAAATGGATTTATTCCATACATAAGAGTTCTTCAAACTTACTGTTTACAGAAGGTATTTGGCAAGCTGCTTGTTTTCTAGGTAGTAAATAAGGTAGAAGATGTCATCTTATTAGCAACATGCATGTGTGTGTGTGTGTGTGTGTGTGTGTGTGTGTGTGTGTGTGTGTGTGTGTGTGTGTACTTAAGCACATTAAAAAACAAGAGGAAGAAAAAAATGCCTTTGTGAACAATGGTCAAGGAAAAGAAATGTCACAATGTACATGTCCAAAACATATGTCTCTTTGTGTTCCTTATGTCCATCAGCTCTCTGGCAGGGAGTAGTAACATGTTTCATCATACGTAGATTCTCTGGGGACATGATTAGTTTGGTTGACCACTGCATTGATTAGATGTCTTAAAGTCTTTCAAAGTTTTTTTCTTCATAATATTGCTGTCCATGTATTAATTTCTGTGCTTGTTCTGTTCACTTTACTCTATTTCAATTCATACTACTTAGGGTTTTCTGAAATTGTCTTTTTTGTCATTTCTCATGGTTTGGTAATATTGCAATTATATACTGCAGTTTGTTCAGCCATTTGTCTTTGAGGCAATCTAAGATAACTCTTTATACTCTGGTTCTTTCTTTATTCATTCATCTATTTTATTTATTTTGTTAATTTGTTTTTATTAAGGGCTGCTGTATGTCAGGCTGGGTTTCAGTTTAGTTTTGTTTGTTATTGTCCTTTGGTTCTTAAAGAGGACCAATGACATCAAGAGGGTGATATATTGACTTTCCAGTGAATTGGGTTTAAGTAAGGCAGAGCTTCAAAAAATCAACCTCACTCTCTCCTCCAGAGTCACCAGAGTCCAGTGACAATCAGAAAGTCAAGAGTGATGATAACATGGAAGATGACATATTCCTTGCCCTCATGGGGTTTACAATCCATTGAAGATAATAATAATAATAATAATAATAATAATAATAATAATAACAGTAATAACTAGCGCTTATATAGTACGTACTATGTGTCAAGGACTGTACTAAGCATTTTACAAATATTAATTCATTTGATCCTCATTACAACCATGGGAAGTAGGTACAATCTTTATCTCCATTTAACAGTTGGAAGAAACTGAGGCAAACAGTATACTGTGGTTCTTTAAAAAAAAATTTTTTTTGGCCTTTTTGAACACTTTAGGAAAAGAAAGTTTATTTTGCTTCCCGCTATTATTACTCTCCCCATATTCTCACTTCGAATCCCCTACTTGTTTTTCTCTTGAATTTGATGTATTTCTCTACCAAATTATGTTTTCAATCCTTCTTTGTCCTTTTCGTATAAGAATAAAGTTCATTTGCCCACTGCTGTCCACCCCTTTGTCCATACTCTTCTCATGTACCCCAAGTATGAGGAATATCAAGTTCTACCCTCTTTGTCATCTTTCTGCACTAGTGAATTCCTTTTGCCCCCCCATTTCTTCTTTTCAAATTCTCTGAACAGAACCAATCTACCCCCAGAACCTCTGTTTTTCTTATTTAACTCAATACCCTTTGGAGACATTATGGTTCTAAAGAGATAACTTTGTTTCTTTTCACCCTGTTCCAGTGTTTAGCACTGCATAGCATTCCAGTCATCTAGCTCTGTTTGGGTCTGGAATTCCAAGAGCTTCTCCTATAAAAAGTCTGATGCCTTAGATCAGGATGAGAGTGAAACGTTAATTTGGTTTGGATTTTGATTTTGGTTTGAAATGAAGAAACTTCTTTCACATTTTTAAACTTTTGTCTTCATTTCACTGTTGCACACATGTGAGGTGAAATAGGAAGGATACAGACCTTATAAGCAAGTAAATGTGCAGGCAAGCATACTGTACTTTTTAATATCTTGATAAATCTATTAATACTTTATATTAAAGGTCCACTGTAATGCCAAAGAAACCCACTTGTAATTTACATCAGATTAATGACAAAGAATGAAATTGAATGTTTTACAACTGCTATTTGAGTCCTGGTGGAGTCGTTTTCTTTGACTGTTTGCTTACTGTTGTCATATTGTGTGGGTTCTAGCATGTGTAGCAACATCTTACTCTTGTAGCACTAACACTGACTGTGACATCTTTCTTAACATTGTTTTCATGGTACTATTTATTGCTAAAGGTAGACAGGCCCTATAGACACGCCCTTCTGGGATGTGTAGCTCAGGAAATTAGCAAGTTAAAAGTCAGTCAGTAAGCGTTTATTAAGTGCCAGGAACCATGTTAAGGCAAAAGTCAAGTCCTGCTCTTTTTTTTTTCCCCCTTAGTGAGGCAGTTGGGGTTAAGTGATGCCCAGAGTCACACAGCTAGGAAGTATTATGTGTCTGAGGCCAGATTTGAACTCAGATCCTGGCTCTAGGGCTGGTGCTCTATCCGCTGAGCCACCTAGCTGCCCCTCTACTCTTCCGGAGCTCATGGTCTAATGAGGGGATACAGCATGAAAATAACTATTTACAGACAAGGTACACATAGCATAAATTGGAGTTAATCGATATGGGGATAGTACTAGAATTAAGAGAGATCGAGAAAAGTTTCTTGTACAAGATAGGATTTTAGATGGCACTTAAAGCAAGCCAGGGCAGCCACGAAGTGGTGATGAGGAGGGACGGTATTCCATGCATGGGGAACAGCAGGTGAAAATGACCAGTCACTAGATCACAGAGTACGTGGGGGTAAGTAAAGTATAAGAAAACTATAAAGGTATGAAAGGGGCAGGTGAAAGTTTTTTGAGTGCCAAATAAAGGATTTTATATTTGATCCTGGAGGTGATAGGGAGCCACCAGAGTTTATTGAATTGAGTGAAATGGTTAAAGGTGTGCTTTAGGAATATTTTACAGCCAAATGGAGGATAAAATGCACTGAGGTGAGATGGTAGAGATACCAACCAGCACTCTATTGTAATAGCATAGGCATGAGCTGATAAGATCCTACAACAGTGTGGTAACAATGTCAGAGGGAGAAGAGATTATATAGGAGATATGTTGTGAAGGTAGAAATGAGAGGACTTGGCAACAGATTGGATATAGGGGTTGAAAGAGAGTAAAGAGTGGAGAAGAACGCCTGGGTTGTGAGCCCAAGTGACTGGGAGAGTGATGTTGCCCTGAACAGTAATAGAGAATTTCAGAAAGGAGAAGACTTCTTGGGGAAAAACCACAAGTTCAGTTTTGGACATGTTGCGTTTAAGATGGCTATAGGACATCCATTTTGAGATGAATGGAAATATGAAATGTCAGGAATGAGTTTGGTGCTAAGATAAGTGGATCTGAGAACCATGAGCATAGTGAGATCACCAAGTGAAATAGTTTAGAGGGAGGAGGACAGAGAACAAAGCCTTGTGGAGTACCCACCTTTAGTGGGCATGGCCTGGATGAATATCTAGCAAAGGAAACTGAAAGGGAGGCGTCAGACGGGTAGGAAAACCAGGAGAGGTTAGTGTCACCAAAACCTTGAAGTAGATTATCAGTGAGACAAGGGTGATTGATAGTATCAAAAGCGGCAGAAATGCCAAGAAGGATGAGGATTGAGAAAAGATCATTAGATTTTGCAATTAAAAGATCAGTGATAATTTTGGAGAGTACAGTTTCAGTTGAATGATGAGGTCAGAAGCCAGACTAGAGAGTTGAGGAGAGGAAGTGGAGATACCTATTGTAGATGACCTTTTTAAGTGAGGTGTTTAATCATAATAGGGAGGAGAGATGATGGATCAAGTTAGGTATTTTTAAGGATGGGGGACACATGGGTGTTTTTGTAGGGAAGCAGCAGTAGACAAGGAGAGATTGAAGACAAGTGGGAGGATGGAGATAATGGAGGGGGCAATCCAACAAAATGAACCAACAAAAGATGGGAAGGAATGAGATAACTTGTGCTTGTAGAGCAAGTGAAAAGGCTGCTTGATTATGTGAGGGAGGGGTGAAAGATATGAAGAGGAGGGGAGAAAAGGGAGCTCTAGGCAAATGGCTTCAAATTTTTTTTCCATTAAAATATGAGGTAAGGTTCTTAGCTGAGAGGATGGGGGGAAGGAGAGCCTTGGAAGATTTGAGGAGGGGTGAAAAAATTTGATAGATGGGATTGTGAGTTAATTAGGAAGATATAAAATGATTGCCTTGCTGTAATAAGGGCCCTGTTGAGATTATGTAACATAAATTGTAGTGGATCCAGTCTGCATGGTTTTGTAGCTTCATTTATCCATAAATGTGTAGAAGCAAAGGCAGCAGATAGTGCAAATGATCTGATCCCAGGGTGAGGATTGGTGGGGCAAGAATGGCAATACGATAAGGAGATCAGAGACTCAAGAAGAAGGCAGTATGGAATTAAACTTGTTTATCAAGGAATCAGGATGAGGAAGGAAGGAGAGTATAGCTAATGAATGGAAAAGTGTTGGCATGGGAAAGAACTGAGGGATTCAGGGATTGGAGGTTATGGTGAAGACAAAGAACAGGGTTTGGGGTTACAAGGCAGAAACAGGGATAGAATGACAACAAATTGTCATGAGAAAGGGGAATTTCAGAGTTCATGAACATGGACATGATATATTTGTGGTTGATGGCAAGATCAAGGGTATGAGCATCTTTATATGTGGCTAAGATAGGATGGAGGAGGAGATTTGAAGTGAATAAGTTGGTGAAAGGTGTGAGCATGTTTGAGAGTATCCTTATGCATGTGGAAGTCCCCTATTATGAGGGCTAGAGTTGGAAGGGAGAGAAAAGAGTGTGAACTAGGTATAGAACTTGAAGAAAGAAGAATATCCTGGAGGGCAGTCATACCAGCTACCAGAATTTTGATTAGGTGGTGGGTATGGATTGTATGGATCTCAAAGGAAGAGTGATTACTGAATGATGCTGGTAGAGGGTAAACCTAGAAGTTGTAATGGGTATTCAAACTTCTTCACCTTGAAGAGAAAATTTAATTATAGTTTGTCCAAGAACTTAAGAAGAGAATATGATAATTTAATGTTAATTATCAGTACTTTACTTTTAGATTGAGGATGAACCAAACAAAATCTGTGAAGCAGATCGGATAGCCATTAAAGCGAATATAGTGCACTTGATGCTTAGCAGTCCTGAACAGATTCAGAAACAGGTAATATAGGATCATATGTTATATTATCTTTGCAGACTTGTTTTATCAAACTTTCACCCAACTGAATCATTTCTTCTTTTGTTTCTAGCTAAGTGATGCAATTAGTATCATTGGCCGAGAAGATTTTCCTCAAAAATGGCCTGACTTACTGACAGAAATGGTTAATCGTTTTCAGAGTGGAGACTTCCATGTTATCAATGGGGTCCTTCGCACAGCACATTCATTATTTAAAAGGTACAGGATGTGTGTGTGTGTGTGTGTGTGTGTGTGTGTGTGTGTGTGTGTGTGTGTACGGAAGGCATGAATTAAAATATTTTAAAGGATCCAGTTGCTTATTTAGTTTTGCTTTTCAAATACACTTACATCTTTTGTAATTGTACACAGTAGGTACATAGGAAATGTTTATTGAATTGCAAACAGTTTTATTTTTGTGATTACTGGCATCATATCAAAAGCACGATTACTAATTCTTTAATAAAACAAGCAAATTTTTTGAAATTCAGTTTTATTTGCAGGTCCAATTCTCTTCCTCCCATTCTCTCTTACTCACTTTTCCTATTGAGAAGGTAAGAAAAGTAACCCATTACAAACATAAACAGTCAAGCACAACAGATTTCCTTTTTGGCTGTGTATAAAAACATATCCTTTAATCTATACTCTTGATCCTTATCTCTGTGGAGATAGGTAGGTTGTTTCATTGTGATTCCTCTGAGTTATGGTTGATCATTGTGTTTTTACAGTTCTAAAACCTTTTAGAGCCTTTTGACTTTTAAAATGTTGTTGTCTAAATTGTTTTCCTGGTTCTGTTCACTTCACTTTGCATCAATTTGTGCAAGTCTTTCCAGGTTTCTCTTAAATCATCCCTCTCATCATTTCTTATAGTAGAGTAGCGTTCTATCATATCCATATACTATAACTTGTTCAGTCTTTCTCCCAATTGATGGGCATCCCTTCAGGTTCCAATTCTTTGCGCTATAAATATTTTTGTAGATAGGCCTTTTCTCTTTTTCTCTTGGGGTATAGACCTACTAGTGTTATTGCTGGGTCAGAAGGTATAAACAGTTTAGTAGTTTTTAGGCATAGTTGCAAATTGCTTTCCATAGTGATTAGACCAGTCTCAGTTCCACCAGCAGTGCATTATTGTACTTGTTTCTCACAGCCCCACCAGCATTTGTCATATTTCTTTTTTATCAATGATTATGAGATGGTAGGTTAGATTTGTTTTGTTATTTATCTAATCAGTAGTGATTTGGAACATTGCATATCACTATTGATATCTTCAGTTTTTTCCTTTGAAATCTGCCTGTTCATATCTTTTGATCATTTGTCAATTGGGGAGTGGCTTTTATTAAAGAAACCTGCTGCAAATCCTTTCCCTCCCAGTTTCCTGCTTTTCTTCTAATTTTAGCTATGTTGATTTTGCTTATGCAGAAAGTTTTATGTTTTATGTAATAAAAATTGTCCATTTTACCTCTTGTGAGCCTCTGTATCTCTTGTTTGTTTCAAGATTTTTCTCCTATCCATAGATTTGGTAATTTTTTCCATTCTTATCTAATTAGTTTATGATGTCACTATTTCTAAATCATGTACCCATTTGGAGCTTTTCTTGATATATAGTGGAGATGTTTGTGTATACTTAGTTTTTACTAGACTGCTTTCCAGTTTTCCTAACAGTTTTTGTCAAATAGTGAATTTCTTGTCCTAATAGCTTGAATCTTTGGGTTTATCAAACACTAAGCTACTGTGGCAAAGTTTTTTTTTTCATGTGTTTATATATCTGTTTCTCAGTTTTAGCATACCATAAATACATATTTCCTTCCCTAAATTCTCCTATATCATATATGTTTTCTTATAAATACATAAAATCTTTCCCATATTTTGCTAGCTAACATTTTCTAAATGATTCATTTGGAAACCATTTTTGAAGTACCTAGTAAATACAAGACACTCGTCAATGACTTCTATACTAAATTAAATCTTTTTTATTTTGCGATATCCTAACATAAATGACCCTGGTCAGACTTATGAAGAATGAGAAGAATTTGTCTCTCATCAGATTTATAGAAACATAGCATATAACTTCTTAATTAGCAGATGCCTAAGTAGAGATGATGAAAACATGAAATTTTAGAAAAGCAAAAGCAAAAAAAGCATTAGTGCTGAGGAAATGACAAAAATTAGGATGGGACTGTCCCCTCATGGAGCTTATAATCTAAAATGATACATGTACAAATCTGTGATACTGTACAATAACTTATATTTACTAACATATTTTGTAATAGTAACTAAATTTATATAGGATCTTAAAGTATACAAAACATTTTATATCCATTAACTCAGTTTAATCTCACAACAACCTCAGTTTACAGATGAGGAAACAGTGTCAAAGAGGTTAAGTTAGTTGCCCATGTCTCCTGTATTTAAAGTATCTGCAATGTAATTATTGTACAACAGTCCATATTTGTGTGTGGCAAATAATAGCAAAACAAAATCAAAAAAAAGGAAGAAAAAAATTATAGCCTAAGACAGCATTAGGAAAAAGAACAATAAAGGAGACAGTCATATAGGTAGGAAGGTATTATGTCATGAAATCCATATCTGAGAGAATGTGGAGAAGGGTTGATCACCAATGTCAAGTGCTAGAAAGATCACAATGTGAATATATAAGAATTTAAGCTCTTCACTCCTAGGTCTGTATTCCAAAGAGATCATACAAATGGGAAAAGGACCCACATGTACAAAAATGTCCATAGCAGCTTTTTCTGTGGTGGCAAAGAATTGGAAATTGAAGGGGTGCCCATCAGTTGGAGAATGGCTGAACAAGTTGTGGTATATGAATGGGATGGAAAACTATTGTGCTATAAGAAATGATGAGCAGGTAGACTTCAGAAAAACCTGGGAAGATGTGTATGGACTTTTGCTGAGTGAAGTGAGCAGATCCAGGAGAACGTTGTACACAGTAACAGCCACATTGCGCAATGACTAACTTTGACAGACTTAGCTCTTCTCAGCAACGCAAGGATCTAAGACAACTCCAGAAGTGTCATGTGGAAAATGCTATCCACATCCAGAGAAAGAACTATGGAATTTGAATGCTGATCGAAGCATAGTATTTGCTCTTTTTTTTCTTGTTTTGTTTTGTTTCCTCTTTCTTATGGTTCCTCCTATTGGTCCTAATTTTTCCTTACAACATCACTAATGTGAAAATATGTTTAATAGGAATGTATATGTAGAACCTATATCAGATTGCATGCTGTCGTGGGGAGGGAGGGGTAGAAAAATTAAAACTCAAAAGTATATAAAATGGTTGTTGAAAAATGAAAATGAATTAATTTTAAAAATAATTTAAGCTCTTTAATAAAAACAGTTTAAGTAAAATGGCCACTTATTTATTTCCTAGATATCGCCATGAATTTAAGTCAAACGAATTATGGACTGAAATTAAACTTGTTTTGGATGCCTTTGCACTACCTTTGACAAACCTTTTCAAGGTATGGGTGAGAAATGAAAAAATAAAATTTATGGAATTTTCTTGAAAGCTTGTTTTGACTAAAAGTATTTGGGGTTTTTTTGTTTGTTTATTTTTTTGCTAGGCAGTAGGGTTAAGTGACTTGCCCAAGGGTCACACAGCTAGTGTCAAGTTTCTGAGGCCAGATTTAAACTCGGGTCCTCCTCACTTCAGGGCCTGGGCTCTATCCACTGTACCTCCTAGCTGCCCCTAGGTTGTTGTTTTTTTTTTTAAACTTAAAAACATTTTCCTGGTATAATTTGATTTTTGTTTGATTACAAGATAGTTATAGAAAAGAGATGTTAATTCATTAAAAAAACCAATGTATTATAAGAAGATCATTCACTTTTATGTTGGTTTTTGGCTAGGTTAAGAGGTATGAATAGTTCCAGTCTGGCAATTGGCTGCATTATACAAAGTAGGCTTTTATTTACATTGTGGGGCAATGAATATGTAACTGAGACTGTGTGTTCTTTACTGATTATATACCTAAACTTCTTGTTTTAAGGCTACTATTGAACTCTGCAGCACCCATGCAAACGATGCAGCTGCTCTGAAAGTTCTTTTTTCTTCTTTAATTTTGATTGCAAAACTGTTCTACAGTTTAAACTTTCAGGTAAGGATAGTCTTAATTCTTACTACTTTTTGATATTATCAGATAGTGTTTTATATTATAAAAATACTTGGATCTTATTTTACTAAGGAAGTTTGGTATCTCCTTACCATTTCCATTTAGTTATTTCAGTAGTCAGAATTCTGTATGAGAAAGACTGTTTCTGTATGCCAAAAATTTGTAAATTTTATCTCTGAAAGCTTCTTTCACCCAGTCAAATTGCTTTAGTAGATAGCTTAATTGCTCTGGCCAAAGTATTCATTGCTCCATAGCTAACCTTTAAATGATTAGTCTTATCTGCTATAGTTAGACAGATAATAGTCTGTCCTTGGATCTATACTGTAAGTTTTTATGTTTTGGTAGGACTTGCCAGAGCATAGCCTTCAAGACCCAAGCACTCAGTATTTCTCTTCATGTCACAATGAGACATCAGAGAAAGACTGCAACTCTTTTGCCCTTGATGTACAAAATATGAGACACTGCACCTTTTCTTCTTTTGAAATATGTATTTGAGAAGATCATGTTAAATTCACTAATTTGAGATATTTTAGCATTTGTTATTAATTGTTCAATATGTGAAACATACTTTATATTAAAGGTACTTGATGTTGAAAGTGATAAAAGAAAAAACATAGTGGCAGCTCTCTAATTTGTACGAGTGCTGTGTACACAAAATACTCTAATACAAAGATAAATGGAGAGGTAAGCAGTGCTACAGGACCTTAGACTACAGAATCTGTTTAACTTTGTTGGGGTGCCAGAGGGCTCAGAGAAGGTGTGGAAAATGGTACTAGAAAGGCAAGGTGAGTTGTAAACACTACAGTTTCCTGATTATAAAGTATTCACAGGGGTTTGGTATGAGAAAAGATAGATTGGAAAATCAGATCTTAGGGATCCTTGAATGCCAGGCTAACGAGTTTGGACTTTTTATTAAGTATGAACTAAGGAACATAAAAATTGGAGGACTTATAAAAATAGCATAATGCTTTGCTTTAATAAAATTTCTTCAGCCACCATCTATTAACTTTTTAGGACCTACCAGAATTTTTTGAAGATAATATGGAAACATGGATGAATAATTTCCATAACCTCTTAACTTTGGATAATAAGCTGCTTCAAACTGATGTAAGTATTATGTAAAGCATACTCTTGTTATTGTTCAGTCATGTCTGACTCTTCCTGATTGCATTTGGGGTTTTCTTGGCAAAGATACCAGAGTGATTTTCCATTTCCTAATCCAGCTCATTTTACAGATGAGGAAACTGAGGCAGACAGGGTGAAGTGACTTGCCCAGGGTCACACAGCTAGTAAGTATGTGAGGTCTGGTTTGAACTCAGGAAGATGAATCTTCCTGACTTCAGGCCCAGCACTCTATCCTCTACTACCTAGCTGTGCATAAAGCATACTAATTGTCTTTTATTTTACCTTCCTCAGTGATTGTTTATTGATTTTCTTCTAAGAGACTGGCTTGATATAAAATACTTGGAAAGCTTTAAAGGGTGACTAAGTATATCTGGAGTTCACTTTCCCAAATGCGCTTTTATACTCATGTGTAAATGAGACACTATAAGACAATATTCAGACAATTCAGATATTAATGTATTTCAGTTGATTCTACCATAAATTCTATCTTTAATTTTCATAATCTTAATTGATTTTAGTCCACTAATTTACAAATCCCTCTTCACTAAGAAAAATTTACTTTGTGTTTATGTCGTATATATTTATAGACATACATATTGTGTCTCCCAGCAGAAGGTTACAAGCCTTGAGGGCAGAGAGTGCTCTTTCATTATATCCCCAGTGCTTGACTTATTGTAGACACTTAATAAATAGCTACTTGTTGATTGATAGATTTGATCTTCTGTCACTGGCAAGGACATCACATCTCTGAGTTCTACTGTTGCTTGATTTAACAGCCTGAAGAAAGTTAATGAGATATAGTCAGGCCTGGAATTCAAATCTTGACTGTGTTACTACTGATGTGATATTGGACAAATCATTTTACCACTCAAGAGATTTTGTTTCCTTATTGATAAAATAAGGGGTTTGGATTTTAGATGATTTCTAAAGTCACTTCTGGCTCTAAATCCTGTGAGCCTGATTGATTATTCACACTGTGGAAATTCTGAAATACACAAAATAACTTGTTGTTTGAAAAACTGATATTTTAGTAGTACAGTAACCATTTTATTTCCAAATTGGAAATGAAGGAAAATATCAAATACATAAGAAGTGTCTGATCTGAAAATTAAAACTTTCTGATCTGTAATTTGGAAAAAAACGAACAACTTACGGAGTTTTAAAAAATTTTTATTTTGTTTTCCCCCTCTAGAACCTCAGTATTATTTATACTACCCATTTGGTAATCACATTCTGCCTTCTATGCTCTCATATTGTTATCCTCTGTTATTTAACTGTAGCATAGTTTCTCATTTCATGTTGTTGCATTATCTCCCCATTATACTGTAAGCTGTTTAAGGGGTTATAAATTTTACTGTCCCCATAGAGACTTTGCACAGTGCACTATGTACAATAGATTCTCAGTATTTGTTAATTAATTGATTTATGTTGGAGGTTATTATGTGATAGTTTTATAATAGAGGCAACTTGGTATGTGCTTAGAGGTTTGTTCTTGGAATGAGGAAGATCTGGTTTAAATCCTCCCTTTGACACTTAATGAGCTGTTTGACCCTGGACAAGTCATTTCACCTCTGTGTTCTCAGGCAGTTCCACAGGACTTACTGAGCCAGCTGTTCAAAGTTTTTCGTTCAGGAAAGAGTTCCATATCACCCACTATACCAACAAATTCTTGGGTTTTACATTACTGCTGTTCTCACATTAGCATGAAGAAACTTCTTTATCAAATTCAGTCAAATGTTTGATTAAACAAAATCATTCAAGCTATGTGCTTTAATTAACAACCTATTACTAATTCTAAAGAAATATAATTTGCTGTGTGACCCTGGGCAAGTCACTTAACCCCAGTTGCCTCAGCAAAAAAAAAAAAAAAAAGGAAATATAACTTGCAACTTGATAAAGCTGAATCAGTAGCTTACAAGTTCTCTGTAAAATGTCTTATTTTATCTCATTTTAATCTCCAGATATTTTCTATTTGAATCTTTAAAGCAGAGAGTCTTCTGAGAGCATAATTCAGCAATATCTCTTCAATGTAATTTTAGATAAATGTAAAATTGAAAATATTTCATCATTGACTGCCCTAAATGGTTGATTGAACAAATGAATCTTCATGTTTTACACTAGGAGTGGGGAATGTGGGGCCTTGAGGCCGAAGGTTACCCTCCTGTTTTACACCAATTCTTTGGATAGTACAATTTAGAGAACTTGATCCTTAGTAGCTTGAGTTTTATAGTCTTTGGTTTTGTTTTCTAAATTCATGGTAGTATATTTGAGTTTTCAGTTTTCTTTTATGTGAGGATGAAGAGGAAGCGGGCTTATTGGAGTTATTAAAATCCCAAATTTGTGATAACGCTGCACTCTATGCCCAAAAATATGATGAAGAATTCCAGCCATACCTGCCGCGATTTGTCACAGCAATCTGGAATTTATTAGTAACAACAGGCCAAGAAGTCAAATATGATTTGGTAAGTAGATGGTCAGAACAGATGTTAAGAACTTTGTTTTTCAAGAAATACAATGGTCAGTTATGTTTTTTAAGTGTTCTTTTTTGTGTTTTGTTCTAGTTGGTAAGTAATGCAATTCATTTCTGGCTTCAGTTTGTGAGAGACCTCATTATAAGAATCTCTTTGAAGATCAGAATACGCTCACAAGTATCTGCGAAAAGGTCATTGTTCCTAACATGGAATTTAGAGGTAACTATTGTCATTTATGCAACTAGCTTATTGGATAAATGGGGTCTTGATTTTAAAACAACCAGATAACGGGTTCATATGAAGTCATCAGTGCTCTTTTAAATTTTTTATGTACCTCTTATTTATTCAGTCCACATTTTTAGGTTTGAGAATAAAAGTGATGATTTTTCAGTTATTTCCTTCCTTAATCTTTATTGAACCTAGGCTCAGACCCTTCAAATAAAAGCAGTTTTTCACAGTGAGTCCTGATGTTTTCAGAGAGTTTGGAAACCTTTCCTTAGAACTGTTGACAGAAAAGATTCTTTTCTATAATGCTATTGGATTTAAGGGAAGATAGGATAGTTCAACTTGGCAGTAGATAAGGGCCAAAATTAAAACTGACTAAATTTATTTGGGCTGCAGATAGGTTTTTAGCATCTCATTTTCCAAGTAAAGGTACAATTAATGATTAAAGTATTTTGCAAATAAACCATATTTTTTAGAAAAGGAAATTTCAATTAATATCAATTAATTACACTTATTAAATTTTTTATTTATCATGAAATTGTTCTTCTCAGACTAGAGACAGTTGATTGTCACAGGTCACATGACAAACAGGAGAGAGTGTGCAGTGGCAGCCCACCTGCCAAGTTATATGTCGTGCACAATAGTGACTAGTGGCAGGTGGGTTAAGCGGGGCATGGACCTTGCACTCCCTACGTCTTTACTTTCTTTTACATCCTCTACGTATTTTTGCGGGCAGCCTGAAATGCTTTGGTGGGCCGCGTGTTGTGCAGGCCTTGTTTAACCTGTCAACTTAGGTGTCACGGTGCTATGCAATTTAATTTGGTTTGCTGATATCTTGGGGATTGTTTGTATCTTTTATGAAGTAAAATGAGCAAATTCTTTCAGAATATAAAATTGCAACCTTACTTGGTTTCTGCTTCATATTGATTTTAATTATGAGTGCCTGAATTATGCTTTTTACTGTGTAGACTCTTACCAAGGAGGTATCCTTCCTTCTAGGGTCTTGGAGCTTAATATGTAATATAATAGGTTAAGTAAGTTAGCAAATTTGTGAAGGTAGGAGGGAGCAAGTGTCCTATAAAACATGCTTTGGGTCATCTGGATCCTGCAGTGTCTAACTGTTACCTCAATTGACTTGATACTAGCCGCATTTCAGATGATATCTGCAGTTTGGTTGTGAACAAAAATTGCCATCTACTCAGTTGAGGCAAATTTGGTGTTTCTGTGAAATAAAACTGAAGTTAAAGAACTTAGCAACAAAGTATGATGACTTGTAAAATTGTTTCAATTCACAAATCAACTGTTACTTTGCAGCTGCTGATGAAGAGGCCTTTGAAGATAATTCTGAAGAGTACATAAGGAGGGATTTGGAAGGATCTGGTAATCTTTTATCTTTACTTATCCTGTTTTTGATTGATGATTTCTCTATTTGAATTGCATTTATTTATGAATATACCTCTCCTCCACCTTCTCAGCAAATCTTTGAGTATTTCCTCAAATTTATTTTTAGCATTCATTTTTTTATTTTGAGCTTCAAATATTCTCCCCCCCTTCCTTCCTCCACCCATTGAGAAAACAAGCAATATGATATCCATTATATAGGTAAAGTCATGCAAAACGTATTTCCATATTAGCCATGCTGCAAAATAAATGAAAGGCAAGGAAAAATAAAGTGAAAAAAAAGTATGCTTCAGTCTGCACTCAGTTCATGAGTTATCTCTGTGGAGGTGGATAGCATTTTTCATCGTATTTTGGAATTGTCCTGGATCATTATACTGATCAGGGTAGCTGTCTTTCACAGTTGATTGTCATTGTGCATAATGTTCTCACTTTATTTTGCCATCAGTTCATAAAAGTCTTCCTAGGTTTTTCTGAAACTTTCCACCTCTTCATTTCTTTTAGCACAGAAGTATTCTATCACAATCGTATGCTACAGCTTGTTTGGCCATTCCCCAACTGATGGGCATCCCGTCAATTTTCATTTCTTTGCTACCACATAAAGAGCTGCTATAAATATTTTTGTACACATAGGTCATTTACTTTTTCTTTTGACCTCTTTGGAATATACAGACCTAGTAGTGATATTGCTGAGTCAAAATGTGTAAAGTTTTATAGCCCCTGAGATAGGCCTGCACAACCTGTGGCCCGCAGGCACACCAAAGGATTTCAGGCAGCCCGTGAAAAATAATAGAGGCTATTTCCCGCTGCATTTTTGGTGGCCCCGCAGGTTATGCCGGCATAGTTCCAAATTGTTCTCTAGACCAGTTCACAACTCTACCAGTGTTCACTAATATATCTATTTTTCTCTCATCCCCTTCAACATCTGTCATTTCTGGTAGGTGTGAAGTGGTGTCTCACAGCTGTTTTAATTTGCGTTTCTCTATCAGTTATTTTGAGCATTTTTTCATATGGTTATTGATGGTTTTGATTTCCTTTTATGGGAACTGTTTGTTTACCTTTTGACTTTTTATCGATTGGGGAGTGGCTCTTATTTTTATAAATTTGGTTCAGTTCCTTATATATTTGAGAAATGAGGCTTTTATCAGAGAAATTTGCTGTAAAAAACTTCCTTTATTTTCCTTCTTCCAATTTTGGCTGCATTGGTTTTATTTTTGCAAAAACTTAAATTTCATGTAATAAAAATCATCTGTTTTAACTCCTGTGATCTTCTCTGTCTCTTGTTTGGTCATAAAATCTACCCTTATCTATAAGTTTGACATATAATTTTTTTTTTCCATACTCCCTTGATTTGCTTCTGTCACCCTTTATATCTAAAGCACATGTGCATTTTGACTTGACATATGGTGTGAGAAGTTGATCTATGCCTACTTTCCAATTTTCCCAGCAGTTTTTGTTGACTAGTGAATTCCTGCTTGTAATGGTTGGATCTTGGGTTTATCAAACACTAGATTACTATGGTTATTTATTTATGTATATTATATATGTAATCTATTCCACTGATCAACCCACTCTATTTCTTATTCAGTACCAGATTATTTTAATGTGAGTCATTCTTTATAAACAGATTTAAAAGAGGAAAAAATAGTTCAGTAAAAACAGCTTGCACATTGATTACATCTGACAGCAAATACAACATTTCATACCCATATTTAGCTACCTATATATTGAAGAGAGGGTGATGAGTTTTCTCACTTCTTCTGTGGCTAAACTTGGCTATTATAAATATGTAACATTGAGTTTTAAGTTCTTGTTAATATATCTTTTAACCCCTAAATTTTTCCCTCTCACTTAATAGTATTTTATTTCTACCATTTATATGTAAAGATAGTTTTCAACATTCGCTTTTATAAAATTTTGAGTTCCAATTTTTTTCTCTCTCCCTCTCTGTCCTCCCTCCTCCCCAAGATGGTATGCATCTGATATAGGCTATACATGTACAGTCCTATTAGACATTTCCACATTAGTGATATTGTGAAAGAAAAATCAGAAGAAAAGGGGAAAACTCAGAGAACTGTATTTCCTTCCATCCTATTTGACACCCCCCTATTTATTCTATTGTCTCTCTCCTTTCACCCTGCGCTTCCTCAGAAGTGTTTTGCTTTTGACTGACTCCTCCAATCTGCCCTCCCTTCTATTACCTCCTCCTCCTTTTCTTACCTCTCCCTTCTTCTCTTATCCCTTTTCCTTCCTATAGGGTAAGATAGATTTCTGTACCCAATTGTGTGTATGTTATTCTCTCTCTGAGCCAGTTATGGTGAGAGTAATATAACCCTTAAATTCTTACTGAACTGATCTTAGAGGTTATTGAATTTATGTTCTTCCATATTAATTGGGGGTGGGAGAAAGATGAAAATATCTTCTTAATTTAAAAAAGGCATTAAGTCAGATTTATAATGAATAGTTAGCCAAAAAAGCATTTATTAAAGCACCAACTATGTGCTCTGCTAAGTGCTGGGGAACCAAAAAAATGCAAAAGACATTTTGCTCTCAAGGAACTTACAGTCTAATAGAAACAACATGCAAACAATTATGAACAAATGAAATATATACAGGATAAATTAGAGATGATCAACAGAGGGAATGTAGTAACATTAAAGGGAATTGTGGGAGCAAAAACCTTCCTGAAGAAGGTGGAATTTTAGCTGGTACTTGAAAGACACCAGGGAGAGCTGGAGAATGGAGATGAGGTTGGGAAGATTTTCTAGGTGCTGGAAAAAAATAAGAGGAAGCCGGTTATGAAGGGCTTTGAATGTTAAATAGCATTTTATATATGATCTTGGAGGTAATACAGAGACACTGGGATTGATTATAAGGGGCATAGGGTAACACATCAGACATGGGCTACAGGAAAATAATTTCTGACAGCTAAATGGTAGATGGACTAGAGAACGGAGAGACAAAGTAGGGAGACAAACCAGCACTCTGTTGCAGTAGTTCAGGCATGAGCTGATGAGATCCTCCACCATACTGGTAGCAGTGTCAGAGGAGAGAAGAGAATATATATTAGGGATGTTATGAAGGTAGAAATGAGAGGACTTGGCAACAGATTGGATATAGGGGTTGAAAGAGAGTAAAGAGTGGAGGAGGACACCTAGGTTGTGAGTCCAAGTGACTAGGAGTGTGATGGTGTCTTCAACAGCTTGTTCACAGCCTCATAGTGAGGGAGTCTGTGGGGTCAGGTCGTTTCTGGCACTCACACTTACTAGCTGTATGATTGTATACATTTTACTTAATCTTCCTGAACCTCATTTTTGGTTGATACCATCCTGCTTTACCTAGATTATCTTGAGGAAAGTACTTAGTGAATTATAAAGTGTTCTCTAAGTGTGAGCTTGTTCATAATTTAGTGCTTTTAACCTGAAATTCCTTCATGCAACGCATCACCAGCAACATAAAAACTCACATACCTTATAATTTCATAGGCCTCATTTGTGATATTACAAAAGCTTTATTATCTTCTTAGATTATGTTTCATAGTTAATTTTTATTTGTTTTGCCATCATAAGTTATCTTCCTTTATCTTGGGTTCATTTTGTCTGTTTGGTGTATAGTAGTTTATGTCTTTAACTACTTACTGTCTAATTTTTTTCTCTTTCCTGTCATCATTTTCCCCTTTTTGATTTTATAGATATTGATACCAGACGCAGGGCTGCTTGTGATCTAGTACGGGGTCTATGCAAGTTTTTTGAAGGACCTGTGACAGGAATCTTCTCTGGTTATGTCAATTCTATGCTTCAGGAATATGCCAAGAACCCATCTGTCAACTGGAAACACAAAGATGCAGCAATTTATCTAGTAACATCATTAGCTTCGAAAGCTCAGACGCAAAGAGTAATGCCTTTCATTTATGGTTTTATTTTAAGGAATTATTGGAAGTCTTGTTGGCCTCGTTCTTGTTTGGGTAGAGGTGAATAGTGTGGTGAAGGGGAACCCTGGGTAGAAAATTAGGAGACCTTCTAGTATTGGTTCTGCTGTGTCTTACTATGTGACTTGAGATAAAACTGTTGATCTTCTCTTGGCTTCATGTTTTTCATTTTTAAAAAAAGGACTAGATCACCTATATTATACATTACTGTTCTGGTGTGCTGTGATTTCCAGTCAAGAAATAGTAGTATCATGGCAATTGTAGATTGGCTTTATTTGCCTCCCTCACTTAACCACTCATTTCTTTGGTGTTCTAAGGTTTGCAAAACACCTTTCTCACAAATAACTAAGGTAGTACAAGCAGAGCTGCAACTTGAATTCAGGTCTTCTGACTCTAATTTCAGTACTCTTTCTGTTATTACACAGCCATGATTATCAGCTTAACCTCTCTCAGAGAATAATTCTGGTGGTACAGGGTGGCCTAATATCTGTTGAGGGTGAAAATAATTACTAGTTACCGCATTTGTTACCTGAGCTCAGTTTTTTGGTTTCTAAAACATATCATGGATATTTGCTCAGTGGCATATTCCACTGATTTATGAGGCAGTCATGTTCTTTACTGTTCTGCTGTAATTCTCAAGCGCTGCTTGGTACTTCTTTGTATGGGATGTTTGGTTTATGTTTTGAAGTCCTAGTCTTTTTTTTAAAGTACACATTTGTTAAGCCCCCTATATTTCTATTATGGCAGGTTAGATTCTATAGGATTTTAATTCCATTTGGATTTAAATTTCTTTTTCAGCATGGAATTACACAAGCAAATGAACTTGTAAATCTTACTGAGTTCTTTGTGAATCACATTCAGCCTGATTTGAAATCAGCCAATGGTAAGTTGAGCTTTGTTAACTTCTCCCCCCCCCCATTTTGTTATGGGCTCTATTTCTATAGATTAAATCTGATTATGGAAAAGATATCATTTAAGACCAAAAACCCCATGATTTTTATCAGTCTGGAGGTCCCATACAGTTTAATGAAATTTTTAGTTTTTGTAGATTTTTGAAAGATGCCTCTTTTTGTTTGTTTTTTGCTTCATAGAGTACATTTATACTTTAAAAAAACATACTTTTCAGATTTATATATTGAGGATAAAATTCTTGTAATTGTCTGGACCCTAATATGACATGACAGCAATAACAGTAAGCATTTATACAGTGCTTTAAGTTTTGCAAAGAGGGTTACAAATATTATTTGATTCTTACAACAACCTTGGCAAGTAGTGCTATTATTATACCCATTTTACAGATGAGGAAACTTCAGGCAGACAGAAGTAGGTGACTTCCTCAGGGCCATGTACTTACTAAATGTCTGAGGCAGGATTTGAATTCGGCTCTTTTGTGTCCTGGTTCAATACTCTTATCTACTAGACCACCTAGCTGCATAACATCTACCATTGGTGGGGCATTTTTCCATTAGGAAGTTTTTAAATTAGAGGTATTTACTCTTCCTTAGTATGGTAGTCCTTTCAGTTACTTATTTCCATGTCATTGGAGAGCAGGGCATGGGGGGGGGATGCATTTATACTCTTGGATTTGGGGGGTTAGCTGTGGGTAAGAGCTGTACTATGGCTCCTTTGTATGAGATTTTTGGGTAACCCACAGTAAATTTATTTGGACTGTTTACACATGTTACCTTTCCTTATTGTGTGGCCAGGCTGGCTGAGGACCTTGCCTCAAGGGAAGTACTTAGAATTCTTAGTTCTGCTCTAACTGGATATGAGCTTTCCCCAAAAGGCAACACGCCATGCCTAATTGCACAATTAAAAACACATGGCTTATGGGAAGACTGCGGTTAGAAACATAATGCTTAAAAACTTCATCAGTGATGTATTAAAAAAAAAAAGTTTGGAGCATAATAAGAATGGTTGCACAATTTTATACATGTTAAATACATAGATACTACAGTAAAAAGTGGCCTAGTCCTTTGCCTTAGCTTGCTGCTCGTCCCAGTTCTGGTTCTGATCTGGCTTTGCATAGTCTCAGGCAAGTTAATCAGGTCAAAGTTGTAGGCTCCCTCCCTATCCCTCCTATCTGCAGGTAGGTAAGGGGAACAGCAGACCAGTCTTCTGCTCACAGCTCCTACTACACCAGAAGATATACAGAAAATAAGGCACTTTACCTTGACAAAGACCTGAAGTTTGCATGTGAAAGTGGGTGTCAGAAGGATTACAGCTAGTGAGTTATTGTGAGGTCATGCAGTTTTCTGCATTCCTTTTTTTTTTTTTTTAACAAAAACCACACCCATTTTATTTTATTTATTTATTTTGCTAGGCAGTGGGGTTAAGTGACTCACACAGCTAGTGAGTGTTATGTGCCTGAGGCTGTATTTGAACTCATGTTCTCCTGACTCCAGAGCCAGCGCTCTATCCACTGTGTCATCTAGCTGCCCCAGTTTTCTGCATTCTTGATGTTTCTCTTAGAAGAAGTTTTGTGTAAGCAAAGCCTGAAATTCACATTATGCTTAAAATGTTCCCTAATATCAGTTGCTGTGGAACAAATTCATGTTTTCAAAACAAGCATTATAGCAGAGCTGCATATATTAACATAAAATCTTTTTGTAGTAGTTCTTAACTCTTCCTAAAGGACTGGAAAAGGAATTAAAGCATAAGTAAAACCAATTTGTACCTCCAGATGTCTTAAGTTTTGGAATGATTTATTTATGGTTTGCTGTTCAGTGATTTAGTGCTTGTGACTTGAGTTACCACGATGTTCTGTTTTTCTTTCTTAGTGAATGAATTTCCTGTACTTAAAGCTGATGGTATCAAATATATCATGATTTTCAGAAATCAAGTAAGTTGTTTTTTCTTTTTCGATCACTGTTTACCTCCTAAATCTCTTAATGCTTTATATATCAGATTTCTTGCCTATTTACCTAAAGTATTATCATGTGTTTTCCTTTAATGATAAGTTTTACAAGATATATTTTGCTAACATTTGATGTAGGCTTTCTCTCTCCTTAATTATTTTTTTTTTTGAGTTATTTAGAAAGCAGTTTTAATTTTTTCAGCAATGCAATTATGAATCTTTTAACATTAACAGATTGTTTCCCCCGTGATTCAGGTACTTTAACAAGCTCTAACCCCTTTAGAATACTTTTTCATTCTCACCAAAAAACTTTTAAGGTCAGTGTAAATATCTGCTGTGATTTTATTTTATTTTTTTAAGCAAGGAATAGTCTTTAAACTAGAGTGTTTAGTATACAGTGAGAGGTAATAATGTTATTCGTCTATCATTTCTGAACAGACTTAACTGAATATATATTTTTGATAGTTCTTTGGCATCAGATTTTTTAAAACTTTGGTTTTTCATAATTTCCTTTTATTAGTATAACATAATCTTTTTCCGATTTTGGCACTTTACAATTTGCCCACGTATTTGCAAGATTCTCGCCAGTCATAGGTGATTATTATTCTGTATTGAGTTTAAAGTGTTTTGTTCCACTGTAGATTCCTAGTTGGTCTTTTAAAAAATTAGAGTAGCAAATCATTGGACAGCTTGGCATATTGAAAAGTAGTATGCTTCAGAGAGTCAGAAAGCCTGGGTTGGATCCTGTCTTTGAAGCACACTGGCTTTGGGACAGCCTTGGGCAAGTCAGTTGCCCCCAGGCAGTTGTAGGAGTCAGTTGGTGTTTTTTTTGGTGTTGTTGTTTGTTTGCTTTTTGTTTTTGGTGTTCTGGACCCAAGTCTTTGGGGTGAGAACCTCTCTTTGCTGGTGAAATCACATGTTCAGTCTGTTTTTTAAAATAGCTTTTAAACTTCTAAAATAAACTCTCAGATGTAAGTAAAAATCTTTTTTTAAAATTTATATCTATTTATGTAGATGTACATATTTTTATTATGAATGAAAAGCGTATTACTGAATTATTCAGGTACCTAAAGAGCAACTTTTGGCTTCCATTCCTCTTCTGATCAATCATCTTCAAGCGGAAAGTATTGTGGTTCATACATATGCAGCTCATGCTCTTGAAAGACTGTTTACCATGAAAGGATCCAACAACACTATACTGTAAGTTTTCTGACACCAGAATTGTGGCATTTATGGTTTGAAGTTGTACATGGAGAAGCTTTGCTGAGCCTACTTAGTGAAGGTCATAAGTTGTGCCTCCCTTGAACCATTTCACTTACTCCATTCACGCTTTCCATTTAGAGTAGATAGAGGAAAAACAGTGAATGCTCAAAAACATTCTTTGTGGCTTTGGGGCTATTTGGTTTGAGTATGTATGTCCCATAGGCCTACCTCTGAGGAAAAAAGTTGCCTGTCTAATTAATTTGGCTTTGGTTTGTCCCATCATTATTTTCTGAAGTCATCTGGCGGGAAATAGCCTATTGGCTTACAGAGTGGTAGAAATTAGTTTAGGATTAAAATTTTTGCTTTAGGTTAATCCATAGTAAAAATAGTTATTAGTATTAATTGGAAATTGTGTTTATCTATAGTATTACAGCTGCAGAAATCGCACCCTTTGTAGAGATTCTGCTAACAAACCTTTTCAAAGCACTCACACTTCCTGGCTCTTCTGAAAATGAGTATATAATGAAAGGTAAGCATTTCTCTAGCATACCTTGAGACCATAACTAAATATCTAATTTCAAATTCCAAGCAGTAATTACTCAGAATTGTAGTTATGTGCTTTAAAAACTGTATATGTAAAAAACAACAAAAAAATGTGTATGTATGCCAAAACTATGGTTTTTTTTCCCAAAACTATGTTTAAAAAAATTTCTAAGATGTTTAGGAAATGTAATAGGAAAATAGCTTTTTAATTACAAATTAAGATTATTGTAGGAAAAATAACAGTTTCAGAAATGGTACACTTTTCCTGAAGAAGTGGCTAACTCCTTGTCTTTTATTACAAAGTAGTTTCAATATCTCCTATGCCTTGGCAAAAATGGTTGTCCTCTACATAGATGTGAAGTGTTTGCATAACATTTGCCTAGTGCAGTGATATCAAACTGAAATGGGGGGGGATGGGCGCTAATCCTTGCATAAGGATCTCTGTAGGCAGGATTCTTGTTGACTTAATTTTAAAATGTATTGTTATCTGTTTTTATTTTGTTAAATATTTTCCAGTTACATTTTAATCTGGTTCTGACCAATTTGGTAGTGGTGGACTGTTTGATACTTCAAGGTCCACATGTAGTTCTGTGTGTCTTGTGTAGGTTTCCTCATCTTTCCTTTTTTTCTCAGATTGTTGGTGTTTCTTTGGGCTCTCTAGATGCTCCAAGTGGAGGCTTCCATATCCTTTAGGCTAGATGTACTCACCTTGTAGTAGTGGTGGCACTTTAGGCCTTCTGCGGCTCCCAAATTTATAGGTTTCTCTGCTGTTCCCTCTTTCCTTTTCTCCTAGTCTTTGCCTTAGGTTTGCTAAAAGAGCCCAGGGGCACTAACGAGTTAAGACTATTGTCAGCTAAAATTGTTGAGGGCTTATTATGTAGGGTAAGAGACAGAGAATTACAGTCATCCCTTGACATTCTCAGGTTTCATATTCACAGTTCTGGTTATTTGGGGTTTGATTATCCATAATTAAATGGAGATTTTTAGAGATTTGCTGTGGAAAATTACTGACTAGGTATGTATGTAAAGAAAACTTTGAAAAATTTTAGTAAATCATAAATACATATTGTGTGTTATGACTCTTTTAACATTTATTACCATAAGTATATTTACATAAATTTATAATAAACAGTTAGATTTTTGTGAAAAGTTTCAGTGTGTTAAAGAACTACTGGCTATGCACTCTCTTGGGAATGCCTCTCCTGCTTTTCTCAAAATGAGCTTGGTATCTTGCAATTTTTGTAGAAGGAAATCAATCTGTGAAGCAGTTGCTGCAGCTTCACAGGCAGCTGGGAAGACTCAGCTTAGTGTGTGAGATGCTAATCTGTCTCACATAGAAACTAACTTTTTACGGGTGCGGTGTGTTGTTTTACTTGTTTTGTGTGAAGTAAATATGATCAGAATTGTTAAAAGTAAAAGTTTGGGGTGGGGCCTAGAGTGAGTTGTGGTTTTTCATATTCACAGGCATCTTATGCCCTTAACCCCCATGAATGTTGAGGTATGACTTTAAAGTGTTGTCTGATGCAAAATAGATATTTGAAATTTTGTGAACATAATAATAGCCAACATTTATATCACACTTTAAGGTTTGCAGACATCTGTATTCCATATTTTATTTGATGCTCATAACAGCCCTGAGATGTAGTTGCTGTTATTATCCTCTTATTACAGATGAGGAATATGAGGCATGTAAGTGAAATAACTTGCCCAGGGTCACATGGCTAATAAGTGTCTTAGGTCGAATTTAAACGCAGCTCTTCTTGTTCCAGGCCCAGTGCTCTGGTCATTGTAATACCTAACTCCATTTCACAATGGAATCAGAGGCTTTTTTTCCTTAAGCTGTTGTTGTTGTGTTCTGGAATTTTGACTAAGCCTGATTTCTTTTTCCCTTTTTCTTTTACAGCTATTATGAGAAGCTTTTCTCTCCTGCAAGAAGCCATAATTCCATACATCCCCACTCTCATCACACAGCTTACACAGAAGCTGTTAGCTGTTAGTAAGGTAAAGGAGAGACAGTTCTGATATATAAATCACACTTTGGTTCTCTGCATACTCCGTTGTCATAAGTTAGACATTGGGAGGAGGGCTGTTATTTCTTTCAGACTATCATTTTGCTAAATGGCACCCTATTGGCCAACAAGATTTCCAAAATTTGATGTTATTTTCAGGGAGTGACATTGGACTCTGGGGAAAATCTGACTCCACGTGTAATAGACATTTTAGTGAATAATGACTCCTTAGAAACTGTAATTCTTTTTGTAATCAAATCTTTGTTTAGGAAATTTGTCATTTACTGTATTTTCATTTGATGTTATAGCTAGAAAAAAATCTATAATAGCTCCCAGTAAAACTTGTGTTTTAGGCTTTAGTCCTATCTTGAGGACCTTAGTTTGTCAAAAAAATTTGTCACTGAGTCTGTCTTCTCTTCCCTGTTTTCTTCCTTTACTCCTGTGTCCTACTCCTTACTTCTTTTTAGAAGCAGTTCTTAAGCATTTTGTAAGCAGTTGCTAGATTTATATTTAAGTACTTGGGATAACTTAATAGATTAAAAACCAGTTATTGTTTCACAGTTGACTGTTTACCTTTTTTTGTATCCATTCCTAGCTACTGCATTAAAAGATATGGTTCAGTATTTCAGCTGTTTAATTTTTACTGGGTGATATAACAGTTGAAGTCACTAAATAATCTTTAATGTCTTTTCCTGCTCTAAAATTCACTGATAATATAATTACTTTCCTATGTATCCCGAAAAAATTTTTTGTGTAGAATATGAATACTGTACTCTGCATTTTAGACACAGAAAAGTCTCCCAGGAATAATTTATAAAAAATTTCTCATTATTCTAATCCAAATGTTTGGCTTGAAGAAAGAAATGTCCATAATCATCCCTCATGTTCTCAGACATCTCTCAACACAAGACATTTTAAAGTAACATAGAAACTTTGAACAAGGAAAATATCACAGTATGGAAAAACATTATTACATAATTTAGGGTTACCATCTAATAGGAAAGGTAGTCACTTGATCTTTTTGGTACACCCTTGGAAAGTTGATTTCCTAAAATCAATGGGTCTGACTTTGACCACTCTTCTTAGGAGTTTCTCCTGATTAATTCTCTTGAGTAGGTAGATCAGTCAAAGTCCTTGGCTCTAATAGCTGAGCAAAGAGTCCCTGTGGGTGATTTATAGGGGGGAGTTAGTCAAGATTTCTGATTTGATATCTAAAGCAAGACTGATAAGGCTCTCTCTTCCAGATTAATATAAAGGCTTCAGGCTAGATAATACTTTAAATCCTTCTTGAAGGGCGAAGAGGGGGCTTTGCTTCCATCCTAGTTTGCTTTTACAAATATTTTGGTTTTGCAGTAGAATAAAAGAGGCAAAAGAATTCCTAGTTTAAATGTATTTTAAGTTTACCTATATAAAACTTAAATTTGAAAAACTGCTTTTTAGGGTCTCTTTTTACTTATGAAATAATTAATACAAATAGGAAAGTATTGCAAAGTACAAAGAGCCATGCCTATATTCTGTAGTTCCAATATCCTCTTTCTTACCTAAATCATCACACCTGGAGTTCAGTTCTGGGAGCCACATCTTAAGGAAGACCTTGACAAATTGAAGTGTATCCAGAGGAGGTATGCTAACTTAGTCTGGTAGCCATGCTACATGAGGATTGCTTGAAGATAGTGGGAACATACTACAACTTTGAGGGTTGCCATGGGGAAGAGGGATTATACTTGTTTTGCTTGGATCCAGAAGGAAGATTTAGAAACCCTGTGGGGAAGTTTCAGGGAAGTACATTTCATTTCAGTGTAAATAATAACTTCCTAAAAGTTAGAATTACTTTGGGAGGTTGTGAATTCTCCTTTACTAGAGGTTTTTATGTGGAAGTTGGATACCCAGTTATCAGGGATGTACCTTTGGCTTATCCAGCTCTCAGACTGATTCTAAATTCTGGCTCTCCTGTGCAATATTGCCTCCCTTTAAACCTGTCTTCTTGTCTGTAAAAATACTTGAAATTACTGTTTGCCCCAAAAAGTCTCTGCAAGCTGTAAAACACCATATGTATAATTTGGGCCATTATTAGAAAGTAAAATAAAGGCATTTTATCCCAAGGCTTTATCAGCAGTTTAACATAATTACTTAAGTGCTAACTATAATTTGCATTGATTTTATTTTCTGTTGCAGAACCCAAGCAAACCTCACTTTAATCATTACATGTTTGAGGCAATATGTTTATCTATAAGGATAACTTGCAAAGCCAACCCTGCTGCTGTTGTAAACTTTGAGGAGGCTTTGTTTATGGTATTTACAGAAATTCTGCAGAATGATGTACAAGGTAAGTTAGTGGAAGGTCCTCTGTTGCTGAACAAAGGAGTAAGAATGGTGGTTGTAAATTGTAGCCGGCTTAAGGGGTAAACATCTGTATGATGTGGTTGTTAGTTACATTGATTCTAAAGTGAATTTTTTTTTCCCTGCTTCAAATAGAGTTTATTCCATACGTGTTTCAAGTGATGTCTTTGCTTCTGGAAACACACAAAAATGGCATTCCATCTTCCTACATGGCCTTGTTTCCTCACCTCCTCCAGCCAGTGCTGTGGGAAAGAGCAGGAAATATACCTCCTCTGGTGAGACTCCTCCAGGCATTTTTGGAAAAAGGTTCAAATACAATAGCAAGTGCTGCAGCAGATAAAATTGTAAGTTGGATTAATTTTGACTCCCAGTTATAATTTTCAAAGCTAGCTTTATGAAGCTAATTAAAGTGTGTTTTAATTTTTTTAAGACGTTACATTGAATCAGTAGATAATATTAATGTAGGTTCTTGTTTCTTCCTCTTTAAAATTAGTTCAGTATACTTACATTATCTCCTTCAAGGATCTTGTGAGGAAAATGCTTTGTAATATTTTGAACACTATAGATATTTGAATTATTTTTAGCTAGATTATTAAAATATGCCCATTCATGACACCTGAAAAGCTAGTACTATGAGATCTCCACTTTGGGAAATGGGGTCATTAAAAAAAAAAATAACCTTAGCAGCTGTACTTGCAGTCAGAGGAGCTGAATTTTCTGTAATGGCTTTGCCTAAGTACTTACTGACCTTGAAAAAATGACTTAATGTCTTTGAACTTCAGGTTTATCACTACATAGGTCCCACTTTAAGGTCCCATCTGTAATCCCATGAGAAAAATCATAAAAATAATAGTTTTGACCTTACCCACCAAACTTTTTTTTTTAATGAATGAAATTATTACCTGTTGGCTTAAAGGGCTTAGAGTTTCACAGCCTTTTTTCTTCCTTATCTTCCTTATGCTCTTTACGAATGGAAATGGTACCATATGGTGACTTGTAGTGGAAAGAACACCATACATGAAAGCCAGAAAACCTAGATTAGAGGCACTTACTAGCAGCATGATGGTGGGGAAGTCACTTAACCTCCCTGACTGTTTCCACGTTGGTGAAATGGGGGTAAAAGTACTTGTAGTATCTGCATGTTCATTGTAAATTGAGTAAATACTTTGTTAATTAGTAAGACAGTAGGTAGCTATGAAGAGTTACTAAGAAGAATTAGTAAGCAACAGGAAGGTCTTTGAATTTATCTGATTTTCCCACTGGGGTATGCCATTCTACAATGTGACATTCATAGGCCAAAGATGAACCTTCTCATAAACAGATTGGAAGCCATGTGACAAAGAATTGCTTAGTGGGAGGTTGAATACTTCTGGGGTTGAGTCTCTTTTCTAACTATTGGCACAGTTCTAGGATAGCCATTTATATTTTAGTCAGTGATATATGCTGATATTCATGTATCACTGGAGGCAGATCCATTACTAAGGAATTTTTACATCTGGGACAAGTACCACAAAGCATTCCCAGCATAAGCTATACAAAAGGGTATCTGAATTGGAGGATGGAGTGTACCCTACTCCAAGGGAGGGAGCAGAGACTCTGGGATACCATAAGCTTATTCATGGGAAGCCTAATCTGTCCCTCAGAGGAAGAGGGCTTCTGGGGAGCTTCCTATTTTATTTAATAACGCTGGTAACTGGATTTCTGGCCTTGTAACAGGAGGTGTGACAGATTCCAGTTATAAAAGGTGATGGCATTTGAGGTGGAACGTTTTTTTTTTTGTTTTGTTTTGTTTTTTGGTGGGGTTAAGTGACTTGCTCACACAGCTAGTAAGTGTTATGTGTCTGAGTTGGATTTGAACTCAGGTCCTTTTAAATCCAGGGCCAGTTTTCTCTCCACCACGCCACCTAGCTGCCCTGAGTTTTTTTTTTAATCTTTTTTTTTTTTTTGCCAATTGGGGTTAAGTGACTTGCCCAGGGTCACACAGCTAGTAAGGGTGAAATGTTTGGTCTGAGGCTGGATTTGAACTCAGGTCCTCCTGACTTCAGGGCCGGTGCTCTATCCACTGCCCCACCCAGCTGCCCCCCTGACTTTTTTTTTTTAATGACATCAGAAACATAGTTAATTATGTTCAATGCAGTATTTTCATTGCGTTTGAAAGAACCTAATGTTAACGTTGCTGGGGTTTTTTTTTAATCTTTTAGCATCTTTTTAACATGTTGATGATGTGTTTAACTAATATATGCAGAACGAAGAAGTGGTGTTGTTTTTTTTCCCCCCTGAGCTGTTTTATTTAATTATGACCATTTTTTTTCCCTTACAGCCTGGATTACTAGGTGTTTTCCAGAAACTTATTGCTTCTAAAGCAAATGATCACCAAGGCTTCTTTCTTCTCAATAGTATTATTGAGCACATGCCTCCGTGAGTATGAGTACAGTTCTGTTTGTGTTTGATCACTTCTTCATGCCATGTTAAGTAAGATAATAAAGCTGTTTCAATAATGTCATACTTTCATTCTATTCCCTAGGGAGTCAGTTGACCAGTACAGAAAGCAAATCTTCATTCTCCTGTTCCAAAGACTTCAGAATTCTAAAACCACCAAGTTTATCAAGAGTAAGTGAAGAGAGCACTAGATATTTTGGTGATGTACAGAAATTTTTGTTCAAAAAAAAAAGTGGAAAAATTACTAGAAATCTTGATCATAAATAATCTTATTTACTAAACCACATACACATGAATTCTGTGCTTCATGTGATGTGAATTCTTAGATAATCAATAAAAATCCCTTCCTGTTGGATAGCTTATGATCCTGTAAATAGGCTTCTATGAGAAAATTGTTATTCTCGCTATTCATTATTTATCTGTGTGTGTGTGGGGGGTGCAATTGGGGTTAAGTGACTTGCCTAGGGTGACACAGCCAGTAAGTGTCAACTGTCTGAGGCCAGATTTGAACTCAGATCCTCCTGACACCAAGGCCAGAATTCTATCCACTGTACCACCTAACTGCCCCTTTTTAAAAAATACAAAATATTCTCATTAAAATTTTTATTTTTGTTTTTCTGTGCTTGACAAACGTGAAACATAAATGAAAATTTCATCAACACAGGACAGAAAAAGAGAATTATTTACAAAGTCACAATCTTTTACAGCATTCATATTTAATTATATAAAAATATTTAATTTCTTTTTTCCCTGCCTACTTTTATTCCTATCCCAGTTTTTAATGAATTTGTTGATGTCTAATGAGGGGAATAGCATTGGTTTTGGCATCAGAAGGCCTACTTTCGGATTTCAGCTCCCAGCTCTTAACCATTTCTACAATAGTGAGCAAATCCCCTCACCTTTCTAAATCTCAATTTCCCTCAGATTAAAAATGTTCTTGTATCACTTAACTGTTAGTATTTGGAGGCAAGTATTTTACAAACCTTAGAGGGTTGTATAAATAGGAGGCTATTGGAGCTAAGGCCAAGAATATTCCATGGACAAATGAATTAGGGAAATGATGGCTTATAGCAGATATTTTTAAAATATTTTGGCTTCTATTATTTACATTGGTAAGGGAATCCCAACTTAGGAACAGATTGTAGTTTTTTTAAAAAAGAACTTTAAAAAATTTAAAAATTAAAAAAAAATTTTGGTAAAATTAACAATAACCAACACAAACATTTCACTGTACAAAGAAGAAAAAAAGAAGGTAGAATTTGAAATTGTCCCTGTTACATACATTTTACCTTTTTACAGCATGTGTATTCAACACTGCCAGAGTTGTCTCTTTCTGAACTCTTTTTCTCTGCATTTTTTGTTTCATTGATGTCTTTTCTTAATTTTCCTTTTTTTCCTCATCAAAATCATTACTCAACTTCCCCCTTATAAAAACCCTTCCTTATAACAAATAAATATAACCATGCAAAACAGATTTGCATATTGGCCATGTTTTGAAAGTGTATTTTTCTGAATCTGTGATAGTTTGGGGACTGGCAATTATGTATCTTTTTTTAGTGGTTACTTAGAACTCGGAATAGATTTTTCCATAGAAATAGTATTAAACCTAGTGTTTAGGTTACCATGCCAGCCACAGAGCTCTTTATAGTGTAACAGGCCTGAAGTAATAATAATATTTCAGCAGTATCTGACCTCTATTTGTAATATTTGTTTCCATGGGAGAATACACCTAGTGTGAACTGTGGATACTTGAATACATGTGACAATGATGGTGGCTCTAGTGGGAGGTCTCTGTTACTTTGGGGACTTAACTATTTTGGGCCTTAGTTTCCTGATTTTACAAAATGAGGGGAGTTGTATTAGTTGATAGCATAAGGTGTTTTCTAGCACTAAATTCTTTAAAAATCTGAGGAGAGAGGTTGGAAACACTGCTGACTGACATATGTAATCACTTTAAGGCTGTAGTTGCACAATAGAAGACAATCTGTCTTTGATCCCTCACTCCCTAAAAATTCTGATTAAAGTGACAAAGGATGGTTACCTCAAGAGGGATGAGAACTGTAGGATGCAGGTATGAGTCTTCCATGACCAAGAGAAAGTCATTTAATCTTTTGGGTGTGTAAAATGAAGGAATTTGACCTATGACCCTGTGAATTACCCAGGTCAAATTCGGAAATTGAGAATGACCCATATGTAATAGGTTTTGAATTTGGGATGACCACATCTGCAGCATGAAATTCTATTATTAGCTGAACAGTTAATTCTACTGTACTTTAGTCAAGGTGTCACTGAAGTTTCAGATGACTTTTGTGTATTTCTAGATTTGTGTATTCTACATTTCCCTCTCCCTGCTCACTATGAACAAATCTAAAATCATTACCATTAAACATTTTTTTCTCAACAGGTTTCTTAGTCTTTATTAATTTATACTGCATAAAGTATGGGGCACTAGCACTTCAAGAGATCTTTGACAGCATACAGCCAAAGTAAGTATAATTGTCTTATGTTTATTTAGTGTTCAGTATAATTAAAATTTTATCTTCAAAAGTTTCTAACTTCTGTTCTTTGGATTTTTGCTCTATCAATATTTTTTAAAAAAAACAACCTAAAAAAGGGATGATATGTGATTTGTTAGCCCTCAAACCTGTGACCACTTTCTACCGCCTCCCATTGAGGGTCAGTATCAAAGTGTAACAGAAATTAAGACTTTGAAAGATCCCATCTAATGGCAGTTAAATCACAGCCTTATCCCTCTGTAAAGGTTATTGCCTCAATTGACTAAGGTTAATCTTGAGAAAGTAGAGTGCCAAATGTCTTTAGTTGTTGGCTCGTCATCCTTTTTGACCTGTGTAATATTTGACTTTGTCAGTCACTTTCTCCTTTCTAGTTTTTCATGACAGTCCTCTCTCCTTGTTCTCCTGTCTTTTTGATCACGCCTTCTTGGTCTCCCTTCCTGGTTTTTCATGTCACACTCACTACCCCAAGGCTCTGACCAGGGGGCCAATCCTTTTCTTTCTGCTCTATACTATACCTCTTGGTCATTTCATCAGGTCCTATGGATTCAGTTGTAATCTCTGCAGTTAGTGAGTCAACAAGTTCTTATTAAGAACTTATGACATTCTGGGAACTATACCTTATAAAGCACTGAGGAAACAATAGAAGTTAAAAACAGGCCTAGTCTTTCTGCTGAGCTAGTCATGCCTCACCAGCTGCCTTCTGGATATCTTGAACTGTAGGTCTCTCAAATTCAGCATGTCCAAAACAGAATTCAGTATCCTTTCCCTTAAAATCTTCCCCTCTTCTGAGCTATAGTATTGTCTAGGCTACCATCTTCTCCCAATCATCATGGCTTTCATCCTCTGTTGTCTATACCTCACTCATTTATCCACATTTCCAGTCTGCTTCGAAGTCTTATTTTTTTTTCCATAGCCTTCTCATATGTATCCCCTTCTCTCCCCTCACACAGCCACCACTATAGATCAGATTCACATTACCTTTTCACTTGGACAAGTGGCCTTCTGATTGGCCTCCTTGCCAATTTCTTTGCACTCCAAACCATCTTCTGCTCAGCTACAAAGTAATTTTTCTAAAGATCTGTGGATCTGATTAGGTTTCCTCCTTGGCCCTCTCTACTCCCAATTCAGGAGTAAACTCCAGTTGTCCCTATTATCCTGGATCAGCCATGAAGGCCCCGGTTGTTCATACTCTTTATAATCTGGTCCATTCTTTCCCTTTTCTGTCTTGAATTGTACTCCCTTCCACTCATTCTATATGATTTGGCTGTAAGTGCTGTTCCTTATCCATCGGTTGCATCTCCTGGCTGTCTCCCTATGCCTAGAATGCTTTGTTACCTCACTCTTGCCTCTTATTTTCACTAGATTCATTCAAGACTCAGATCAAATCTCACTTTCTGCAAGAAAACTTTCCCAATTCCCCTGCTGCTGCGCCTTCCCCCTCTGATTACCATCTGTTCTGTATATAGCATGTACATGGACCTAGTTTATTACATGTTATCTTCACTAGTAGAATGTGAGCTTCCTAAGGGTAGGGACCATATCCTGAGAGTCTTCATTTGCAACTTCAGCACTTGACACAATTCCTGGAACATAGTAGGCATTTAGTAACTGCTTGTTGACTGATTGCCTGACACAAGGCTTCTTGTATTTTCCTTTTCTCTGGTGTGTACATGCATTATCTCCTCCTTGCACCAGCTCTCCTGATAATAAATACCATTCTTCTTAAAGCCACTTGCTCATATAGGTAGAGTTGGGGAATGGGGGCAAGGCACCACCATGAGTACTCATGTTAAGCATAATGTTATTCGTGGTTGGTTTTGCACTTAGACATCCATCCTCTCTCCCACTCCATTCTGCCTTCTTTTTGGATTTTAGCTTCTTGTATCTCTTAGCTGTAGCCAATAATTCTTATCATCTTTATCCTTCTGCCTTTTCTACTTTACCTGAGTTTTCATATAACTTCAGTTCTTAGATTGTTATCATCACATACATGCAAAAGTTATTAGCAGGGGAATAAGAGACTAGCCTTTGCAGTTTCTCTTAAACTAGCAGATATATTTTGTGTGACTTTTGTATCCTGGGACTTGCTCACCAGATTGACACCTTGGCTGCCATAATTTGATTTCTACAATGTTTTTGGAGATGTGTTAGAAGGAAGATAGTCTTTATAAGAAATTCTTCTGGTCCCCAGTTACTTCTTCATCTCATTTTATTCAGGTGTTAGAACTTCATGTTTATCTTTAATTAAATTCCCCTACATAGCCAATGATGCAATTTAACTCATGGAGTGAGTTAGACTGTGATTAAAAATTGTAGTAATACTTTCTTTAGAAAATTACTTTGTCGAAGAGGCCTGATTAATGCTGATCATTATTTGTTTTCAAATATTTGTCTTGACTGGCCAAAGATGACCTTTCGGTCTTTTACTTGTGGCTCAAATCCCAGTAGGTAAAAACCTGTTCTTGCTAGTAGAAAGAATAATCTTTGAACTTGTTTGTCTTACTTTCAACATTTGCACAAAGATTATGCCTAAGCATCTTGCTTTTATTTTTTCATCATTGTCTTCTACTTTAATACTGATGCAGAGTGAATCTTTATTTTAACAGAATGTTTGGAATGGTTTTGGAGAAAATTATTATTCCTGAAATACAGAAAGTTTCTGGACAAGTAGAAAAGAAGATCTGTGCTGTTGGCATAACTAAATTACTAACAGAATGTCCTCCAATGATGGATACTGAGTACACAAAGCTTTGGTAAGTACAGAGATTTAAAGGTATTTTCATTATTATCCCTATGCATCTTTATGATCATAACATTGCTTTGCCAAAAGTTTTGGAAAGAACTCCAAATTGCAGTTCATGAGGCCTTCGTTTCTATATCCATACTGTGCCATTAGTTTCCTCTGTGATCTTGGGAAAGTCATTTTTCTCAGGGTCTTAGTTTCTTCATCTATAAAATGCTGGTGTCAGATTTTGTGACTAAAATTTAACAATCATCTTTTAATTGCCTTCTATGCATTGTTCTGATGAGACATTGAGGACTTAATACAGCCATGTTCAATTGTATTCAGTAAGTGTCCGACTGTTTTTGACCCCATTTGGGGTTTTCTTGGCAGAGATACTAGAGTGGTTTGCTATTTCCTTTTTTTCCAGCTCATTTTACAGATGAGGAACTGAGGCAAACAGGGTTAAATGACTTGCCAAAGGTCACACAACTAGGAAGTATCTGAGGCCAGGTTTGAACTGAAGAAGATGAGTCTTCCAGATTCCATGCTCAGTGCTCTGTCCGCTGTACCACCTAGCTGCCCATATATAGCCATGCATATCAGTAAAATGTAATCCCTTCTTACATGGATCTTCCCTAGGAGTACGTTTTATGTCCTTTCCAGGTCTCATAGTTTATTCTGATTTTCAGAGGAATTGCTAATAGTCAAGTGTTAATCAAACAAAAAATTGGAAAGTATAAATTAAGTCTGCCTTTTATTCGGTGATCCTTTCTTTACTTTCTTCCAATTTTTCCTCCAGGACACCTTTGTTGCAGTCTCTGATTGGCCTTTTTGAATTACCTGAAGATGACACAATCCCTGATGAGGAACATTTTATTGATATTGAAGATACACCAGGATACCAGACTGCTTTCTCTCAGCTTGCTTTTGCTGGCAAAAAGGAGCATGATCCTGTAGGTCAATTGGTGAATAATCCCAAAATCCACTTGGCACAATCTCTTCATAAATTGTCTACTGCATGTCCAGGAAGGGTAGGTATCACTTTTTTGCGAAAAGAGAAAAATATAGGTGAAACCAGCCTTTGGGTGGCTGATAGAGAAATTTATTTGGTTTCCTATTTTATTGGCCACTGCAATAGAACCCAATTAAAATTATTTTCTTAGTGCCAAGTAATCTTGGTTTTGTTCACTTACATTGCAATTCACCAAATTTATTTTTGTTGAATTACAAGGGGACATAAATGTTTTTGCCCCATGGATCTGATTGATGATGTTATTCTGAATGATTTTATAAAGGAGGTATTTTGGGAAAGAGTGGTAAGGTAAAACTCCTGAATTATTTGATTTTATATATATTTACTCCTGGCCCAAACTGAACTGGAAGTAGAAAAGCTGTAACTATTCTTTTTGAAATATAGACATTTTGTCAAGTCTTTCATAGTCAGCACCAAATTTATGGACTAGAGAGAAAGCCTTCAGTTTTTTAAGTATAATTCATTCCATTTCAGTGCTCTTTAGTTGCACTTTCCTTAAATTGGTTTTGTTTGTTGTTGTTGGTGTTTTTTGATTTTTTGGTTTTTTTGCTTTATACCTTGATAGAACTCTTATATGCTAAGGAGAAATAAGTATTGGGAAGTGGTTAAGGCTTTGCACAATAGTAGTGCATCCCACTCAGATTCTCAGGATGAATATCTGGATGTTCACACAAAACACACACACACACACACACACGCACACACACGCACGGTAGTGTAGAAAGAAATGAGGCTAAGTCTTAGCTCAGTTCTTCTGTAAAAAGTAGTTTCTCCTTGTCCTGAAATTCTTGATTCATTAATAACAAAGTTATGGTTGCAATAACCTCAATTTTATTCATGACTGAATTTATTAATTCCATGACACAGCATGTTGCTATTCTCCAGGATACATTGTTGTGGATGTTCATTTGTAAAGGACAGTTTGTGCTGACAGGTCTCTGACTATTAATACATCCTTGGATTACGTCAAGACCCTAGTATATGCATATCCTACAGAACACAACATGAGGGAAAGTGATGATAGTTTTGGGGACAGCTAGTACCATTGGAATGATATTTATGTACAGACAGAAAGCTGTGTTGTATGGTTGGTGGCAGGCAGAACCTTACCATCAGAGATGATGTGTAACCCTCAGGGGAGTTGATGCTTGTGTCATTCAATTACTAGTTAATCAGCTGACCTCCCATTTTACATTTCTTTTGGTAGCCAAAAGAGTAACTTGACAACAAGGTTTCTTGATATTGTTCATTAACGACATTAATATTGTGGCATTAGAGTCCTGTAGTCTGCAATGAAATTCTCCTGCTTTTCTTATTTTTGAAGGTTCCTTCAATGGTGAGCACTAGTCTGAATGCAGAAGCATTACAGTATCTCCAGGGATATCTCCAAGCAGCAAGTGTAACACTGCTCTGAACTTCATTTATTTGATGGGCAACAATTCAATAGTGGTTTCCTATGAAAGGATATTGACTTATAAGCAGAGCTTTGATAAACCAATGCAAGCGTCTCCTTTTGGAAATTATCACAGAATCCATCTTGTAAAAGATATTAAAGGTTACTTAAAGCAGAACTTGAGCAAATTAGGTGGTTTATGTGATCATAGGTAATGGAAGTGGGTGACTTTTTCCATTCCCAATTTGCAGCTTTCAAAGGGAATATTAGTAGCAGTTCATTATTTGGGATTGATTTTGAGATCCACATTTGCTGTGTTTGGATAACCTTTTAACTTTTCTGGAGAGCATTGCTGTAGAGACTCATATTCTGTCACTAAATGCCTTTTCCTTTTTGATGCTTTTGTCATTTTGTATTTTCTTTCATTGTGTCTTTCCTCTAGCCTTTTCTTTTATTTAAAATGTGGATAAATACAGAATTGCTTGTGTAAATTGCCAAGCAGTGCAAAAGTGAATGGTTTTAATTGTGTAGTCAGCAATAAAGAAAACTCTAAACTCTATTACAGAATAGCTGTGAAGGATAGGTTTACTAATGGTCTTTGGGTGGATTATAACAATGGTCCCTTGGTGGAAAAAAATCACCTTGAGGTATTCATCATCCCATCACTTACCTGTCTTATCACCTCCTCTCCATTTCTAAAGAATTGACTGTCTAAATGTAGTGAAAAACGGTGGAGCTATTTTAAGCAGTCCTTGCATCTTTGCCATAATAACACTGAAGGACATGTGACTTTGGGCTGGGTGATTAAGTTATTTCCCTCAGTTTCCCTGTTTGCAAATTGGGGTTAATATTTTCCTATCCCAATCTTACAAAGATAGTGTGAGAATTTCTCCACGTCTTTTAAATGCTTTTGATTCCTTCAGTGTGTTACTAGGTGGTTTTTTTCCCTTTATATTCATTTTTAGGAATTGAAGTCAGTTTGATCAATGGGGCATGTACTGATTTTTAAGGACTTAGTGTTTACCCCAACAGAATTTTTTGGAGTTGATACATTAGAAGATAATCTCTCCCTCTTCTTTATGTCCCCACTTTGGCAATTGTCCTTTTTATCCCAAGGTTTGCCTCAGGATTTTTATGGGGATGCCCAAAAAGGAATGAGCTTAGCTTCATCTTAATAAGAGATAATATTGACACATGTTTAAAGTGAGCAAGAGTTAAACCTCTGAGCTTGACCATGAAAGTGTCCTGTGGCTTCCATTAAGGGAACAAAACTTAAGAGTTTCAACACTTGCCGTGTGGTCCTTTTAACTGAATTATGTTTGTAATCTACTTTATGCAAAAACTATATATTCAGGGTCCGATCCATTAAACCTAACCCTAACGCTAAGTTTTTAGTGAACATTATTCAAGGATACACTTTCACCTTCATAAAACCTCAGACACCTGACTTGTAATGCTTACTACTGCTCTAAATGCTAATTGTTTTGTATAGTTTTGGATAAGACATTTAAAGCAGCTTAAGTATATTTGCTGCAGGTCTAAAAAGACAGCTTCTGGCTTTGTCACCTTCCATTGATTGAACAAGTACCTCCTCCTTCTAAAATGTCTGGCAGAAGCTGTATTACTGCTTTGTTAAAACATTCTGAGTAAAGGAAAACAAGACTCCAAGTAAAAAAATTTTTGGTGATGCAGTGTGTAACTATAACATAAAAACCATATAGAACTCACCTGCCTGGCAGCTTGGTGTAGGATTGGAAGTGAAGAGGGGGCGCCAGTCTGATTTTACTACTGATAAGCATTGCAATCAGGGTTACTTAAATATTTTGGAGTCTCTTCTGTAAAATGAGACACTAGATCAGATAAAGTCTAAGGTCTCTGACAGCTGAGACACTATCACTATTGACTTAGGATTCATTTGTAGGATTTTAAGTTTTTGTCAAGCTATATAATTTTTTTTTCACATTGTACAGAAATAATTTGTCTCAAAATGCAGAGCATTTACTGGCTTGGTGTGGAAAGCAAGAATATGGTAGTGGCTGTTTGACATGTAACATAGCGATCAAACCTTAAACTCTGTTTGGTCAGGCTGTAGTCAGCTGTTAAATAAACAGGCGCAGGGTACAGCATGTTTGGTAACATACTTATGCTCTCTGAACATCTAAAACCTTGAATTTTCTTTCTAACAAATTGATTTGTTTGTTTCATATTCCTGGCATGAAAGAGTGGGGCTTTTAAAAATCCATTTTGTGGGTAGAATGGTTATTCAGATAAGCAATTACTTTACCCTCTTTTCCTTTGTACTGATTTTATTAACCATGTCCCAAAGTTTTAATTTTTTGTTTTATAGTTTTTGTTTTGTTTTATTAGGGCATTAAAATCATTTTAGTAGAAGAGGGGGAAATAGAAGTGTTTGCATGGGGTTTTGGGGAGAGCATAGAGAATTTCTACCAATACAAATTATTCAGCAGTTATGTTAGAGCATTTCCTTGAGTACTTAATTGGGCCTGGATTACACAATATTAGGGGAGGAACCTGAAGGTAGAGCTTTCTGACTCTGAGGCCAACTCTCCACTCTCAGGTTCCCTCTCATAGAGTTTATTACAAAAAACTTTTCATGTACACATTTGTAAAAAATAGTCAGATACTTTAAAATGTTTTAAAAATCCGGGGTGGCGGCTGTTTCTGAAGCCCTCGGTCCACAGACAGAGGGGGAATCAAGTGGTTGATCAGAGAGCAATTGCAGGAATCTCTTTGCTTGTGCTGAGGCAGGATTCTCTTGCTTTGCCTATGCTTGGATCTGGGTCACAGTTCTGGGGAGCGGTCCTGGGGCAAGGAGGAGCGCTGGCATGGAGCAGCTTATCGTGGTGGTGGAGAGAGAATCCTCAGTTCCAAGGCAGAAAAGAGTGCTTGTGGTCACTCACGAACCAGAGCCTAGGCCAGAAAAGGAGTAAACACCTTGCGCTTGATCATACCACCTTGGAAGAATGGAAAATTTACAGGTCCTTAGAAGTATCTCTGAAAACAGCTACACAAAACCCCTTAAGCTTGGGACAGTACATTCTCCACACTGGAAGCAGACCCTTACCTTAACAAAGAGTTTAAAATGCAAGTAATTGGCTGGGAACGTGAGCAAACAGTGCAAAAAAAAGTCACACCATAGCATCTTTCCTTTGGTGACAAAGAAAATCAAAGACAACAAAGTCAAAGCTACTACATCCAAAGCCTCCAAGAAAAATATGAATCAGTCTCAGGCCATGGAAGAGCTCAAAAAGGATTTTGAGAAGCAAGTAAGAAGTAGAGGAAAAACTGGGAAGAGAAATGAGAGTGATGCAAGAAAATCATGAAAAACAAGCTTGCTAATGGAGACCCAAAAAATCCTAGCGAAAATAACGCTTAAAAAAAAATAGCCTAACTCAAATGGCAAAAGAGGTCCAAAAAGCCAATGAGGAGAAAAATGCCTTAAAAAAGAATTGGCCAAATGGAAAAGTAATCTTATGGCCCAGACCTTTGCTTTTCTCTTGTGAACATAGTTTGACAAATATTTGTCAGGCCCTTAAATTATGCTCCAGCCCTGGGTGCCCACGCTTTTGCTTAACTCTTTTTCTCAGGGTTCTTCAGAAGGTCTGTGTCCCTGTTTTAAGAAACTACAATAGGTCCCGTGTTTTCCTTCATTCCGACATCATATAAATTCCTTGTATTTTATTGCAACAGTGAAAATGAATAAATATGACTGACCTCAGGTAAAGAAGGAAATATAATGACCCTCACTACAAAATAACTTGCTGTTATTTACCTGATTACTTAATTAAATGAAGCCATATGAAAACTGCCATCACAACCCTTCTCTGCCTTCTTATCTTATGCAATTCTCTTAAGTCTTCCAAGAGAATCTACCCAATACGATGAAATTTTGTAGCAGTCAGACATTTGAGCCCTGCAGTTGTTTCCTCTCATTCTCCCTATGTGATCAGATGTCAGCACCTTAGTCCTTCAGAGGATGTTTTTACAGGGAGGAGAAACAGCCAGCCTGATGCCTTCCTAATTGTGCAGAGATACCAATACAATCTTTACCTTCATCATAGGCAAGCACGGATTTAAGTCCTTGTCTTGTTAGCTGAATGTAATTATATAAGTAAGGTGATTACTTAACTGAGGCAATGGAAAGCTGAAAACTAGATCAATGAGTTTGAAGTTACAGTTACTGGTCTAATTGACTGAACCCAAAGAAGTAAAAGTTCCGATATGAATGCCTAATCAAGTCTAGGATCCTCTTTTTGTTCGTTCATTTTCAGTAGGGTCTGATTTTTTGTGACCCGTTCGGGGTTTTCTTGGCAAAGATGCTGGAGTGGTTCCTTCTCCAGTTACATTTTACAGATGAGAAAACTAAGGCAGTTAAGTGACTGGCCCGAGGTCACACAGCTACTAAGTATCTGAGGTCAGATTTCCTGACCCCTGCACTTAGTGCATAAATCCTCTGTGCTACCTAGCTGACCCTTGTTCAAGAGTTAATCCCCAGTTATCCCCAGCTTCCCAAGGTATATGACACTTCAAATATCTCCCCTTATATGTGCAAAAATGTGCAAAGTATTTATTGCAAATACACACTGCTGTCCATTTTCAGGCTTTTTAAAAAAGATAATGGTGTTACTTCCTTTAGGTTATATGCAGAGAATAGGATCTCTCTGTAGCCTTATTTAATGGCCTGGGATAGATAGAGCCATTGTTACTTGGTCCAGTCACTCCATCCCTCCGATGGCTCCCTGAAGTATAAAACATCCTCCTATTGCTTACATCCCAGCTGAGGTAATATACACTTTTTTTTGACCAAATGGGTTAAAGAATCTATATTGCAGGGAAAAACCAAGGTACACAAACAGAATAAATATGAAAAACTATTTTAAAAATACTTTTCAAATTTTTAAATGACAAGACTGAAATTCTCATTTTTAGACTCTTGTTTTGCACTGTGGATAACTGTTAATGCACACATTCACAGAACTGGGAAGTGGTAGCTTAGGGGAGAGAGAGTAGTTTTCACTTTATTCAGTAAATATTAGTTACCAGTAGGTAGCTAATACCTATGGCAGATATTGGGAAAGAAAGTACAAATAAACAAACATGCCTTGCCCTTGAGTTTAGAATAGTGGGGAAATAAATCAGGAGCCAAAAATAAATTTGTTGAGTTGAGAATATAACATTTCCATTTACTTAATTTTTTCCATTGTCTTATTTGATCTTGAGCCTATGAAGCATGCATTCACATTCTGCAAATCACACAGTGATCTTCCTAGGCCCAAAGCTAGTTCCAAGCCACATCTTCTGCCTTCTAGTCTACTGTGTGGATCATATCTCTAAACCACGGCCTGAGAGCATGTGCAGTATTTTGTATTCAGAACCAAGGCTGCAGTGAAGTTGCTGCCAGAAACCACTCATGTTCTTTGGTTTGATTTCTTCATTCATTTTTGGTTGTCCTCTGTTCAGAAACGCTTTGCTGTTGCTAAATTTTTTGTGGCCCTATGTTGGGTTTAAGAAGCAGTGATCTAGACCAGTCGTGTTAAATTCAAACAGAAATACATATTGCTTAGAAAACTACAAATTAACATCATCTAAGTTGTATGGTATTTTTGTTTCATTAAACATTTCCCAATTATATTTTAATCTGTTTCTGGCAATGCTTGGGAATGTTGTGTGCTACTTGTCTTGGGTTTGCTAACTTCAGCTCTTCTTATAGTTTCATAGCTTGCTATTTTTTGCTCTCATGGCCTGGGAGCATGGCCATGAGTAAGTCACTTTACTTCTGAACCTTAGTTTTCTATTCTGTCAAATGGGGATGATATAATTCTTATTTTACCCAATGAGGACTCTGTGGGATTTTAAACTCACGACTTAAGCACATCTGACCAAGCATGGTACAGTTATTTATTGCTACGAGTAGAAATCTGTTGATCATATGGCAAAAAGTGTATCTTCTGAAATGTTTCCCCAGGTACAGCGAATGTCCAGTTCTGAGGGATGAATAAGTATACATTAAACTGAGACCTCCTGCTACTTTCATTAAAGACAGGATGCCCTCACTGAGGATTCTGTTTTTAATGTGTTCCCCCATCCACCAAAAGCAGGTATTGGAAATACTTACTGATACCAGTAATATATGATGAGGCCAGCTATAAGTGTTATCAACAATTTGGATCAACTCTCCATACCAAGGGTGCTGATGTTTGCCACTGCCTCAGAAGAAGGTAGGGCTACATGACCTTCCCCCATGTTCTCCTGGCAACACTGAAGCCAACCAGATGAGGAGAAATTATAGTCCAGAAAGAGAACCAATGAACTATGTTTAAAAATGCACAGAAAAAGTAGCTACAGCACTGACCTTTGGAGTCTAATTTGACCTCAGACTCTTGACATTTAGCTGTGTGATCCTGGCAAGTCACTTAACCCCAATTGCCTGCCCCCCACCCCGGGGAAAAAAAAATACACAGAAAAGAGCTTAAGGAAATCCAGAAGGGGGCATAGACAAGCAGGGCAGTTTTTGGCTACAAATGCTTTGGCTACTATGTTAAATTGAACACAAACTAAGCTAAATGTACAATTTCACGTACAATTCCTTGTTTAAAAACAAACTTTTATGATCTGCACTCAAATTCCAAAGCCCACCACCCTCTTGGCCTCTTTCCATTTAATAATTCATATCAATATAACTATCTATCTATCTATCTATCTATCTATCTATCTATCTATCTATAGGATGGTTCTACGAGAGTGACAACAGAAAATTAAAACAGCCCCACTTTGTCTAGAGAAGGTAACAAATTGGTATAATGTTGTCTATAATACCCCTGTGAGGTAGTCAAGGCAAAATCTGCATTTATGCTCAAGTGATCTGAAGCATGTTTTACATTTCCTGCCCTTTGGTACATATTACCTATGAAGTCAGTTAGCAAGCTGACATACTGCAAAAGTAAATGGTAAAGTCCAATTCAATGTGACATCCAAACTGGTTTTGTGTTTAAGGGCACATCCGGAGACCATCAGCCTGAACCTTAAAATATCACATGCACTTGGAGGTTTTCACATGTGTAAAAAGGGAACCTGGGGTTTAGATTCTCTTTTAAGTTCACCAAATGGTGAGCAAAGCACAATGATAAGAAGGCTTTAGAACTGTAGCATTTTTATTCTATTGCTCATTTACTATAGTACACTAGAGCTTAGGTCCATCCCTCTGAATAGTCCATATCACTTGAAGGGGCCTTCAGGGATCATATGAATCCAAGCCCTCACCATTCTACATTCATCCCTGGCTAGCACAATTAAGCATAGGAAGACTGTAGACAGGGCACTGAAAAAGCTTTGAAAGGAATAGAAAAAACATTCCAAGGCTGTAGTCAAAAGGTTCACATATGTCCTTAAATAGAATAAGGTACATTAGAAGTCCCCTATAAGAAGATGAATTGGATGGTGCAAAGTAAGCTAAGAATGCTATAAATGCTTTACATTATTAGTTCCATGGGCCACCAATCTCAATATTCTGGTCATGGAGATACTTAGCCTGGAAAGATTTAGAAGAGACACAATAGCTATCATTTAAATATACCTAAAGGTTGATGTGGAAATACAGTCAGTATTCTGGTTGTCCCAAAAGCCAGCCACTCTTAACTCAGACCTGAAAGGTGACCATTGCTCAAAGATCTCTCATGAAGGGAAATCCACTGTCTTTGCAGTCAGTTCATTTCACTTTGTGATAGCTCTAATTTATAGGAAGTTTTTCATAAAAGCAACCTTAAACCTCTCTCTGCAACTTCATTCATTGCTTTTCTTTCTGTTCTTTGGGTATTAAAATACTGTCATTTAACTGTCTGAAAACTGCTTTGCTATCACCTAGAAGTTTTCTGCCCTCTAGGCAGTTAAGTGGCAAAAAGGATAGAGCACTGGGTTTGGCACCAGAAAAACTCATCTCCCTGAGTTCAAATCTGGCCCCAGACACCTGCTCAAGTCACTTAACCCTGTTTGCCCAAGTTCGTCGTGTGTAAAATTAGCTGGAGAAGAAAATGGCAAGCCACTTCCCTGTCTTTGCCAAGAAAACGCCAAAATGGGAATAGAGTCAGACATGACTAAAACAACAAAATCATCCCCAGTTCCTTCAACTAATCTTTTTATTTTGCAACATCTTGAGGTCCTCCATGATCCTGGTTATTCTGCTCTGGAGATTCTCCACCTTCTCAAAGCCCTTTCTGTGAAGCGTGGCACCCTAAATTCCAGATGTGTGACCAAGGCAAACCACACCCAGACTTATTCCTGAACACTATGCCTCTTACTGCTCTGGAAATAGCTTTTCTGGCTGCCATCTCAATCCCTGCTTCCTCATTTGTAAGCTTGTTTTCCACTGACCTTTTTCAGTTGAACTGCTTTCTAACCACACCTTCCCCATCTTATATTTTAAATATCCCCATTAAATTTTAGCATATCAAATTCAGTTCAGTATTCGAGATCTTTTTTAATCTTCTCATACAAAAAGCTGGTGCCCAGGAAATTTGATGAATATGCCAACTCTGCCTTGATAAAAGGCGCTGATAAAGCTCGTCTTAACAGCATATGGCTCAGCAGAGATCGTGAATGTTAGAGATTGTTCACTGGATACGTCAGACCAATTCCAAATCCACCTCACCTGTACTTTAGGCCACACATATCTCTCTCTCGTGTTCCAGTCACATGAAATAAAATTGTCGAGTACTCTGCTAGAATCGAGGTAAACCATGTGGATGTTGCTGGTAATGTATAGTACCTCTGTAGTTCCTTCTAAGCTTGAGATTCTAGCCTTCTATATTCAATAACTTTATTGCCCAGTGTAAAAAAAAATCTTTTTTGTCATAAACTTGTCTTTCAAGTTCTAAAGACATCTAATTCTACTATACCAGGATTATAAGCTCTAAGTATGTCCTTGCTGGGGTTACTTTAGATGACTTCCAGAAGAATCCTAAGGACTATTTTGTCCTCATGGAGCAGCCCCTTCTTGTCACCACAGCCCTTGACCCACACAGATGCCCTTCTCTTGACCTTCTGTTGTGTGTTTCTTGAGTTGACCAGAAGTACTCATCATTTCAGGTAGGAGATGCCCTGAGTTTACACACCTGTAACAGAGATAATATCATAGTTGGACTAATGATTGATGGCAGAATATACAGTTTTCAGAGAGTTCTCAAATGCGGATTCTGCAGGACTGGGACAGTATTATAACCAAGCCTCAAATATTGCCATAGCCCTGCACTTTGACTAAGAAATGACCTTCTCCAGAGGCAAAATATTCAATATAATTTATGTTTGAGGTCACCCTGGGACTTACTGGGAATTTAAAAAGCAAGAGCCAAATTGAGTAGCGGAAGGAGAAGGTATATATTTAAAATTAAGGTGATGTTTAAAAAGAAAATCAATAAAAATTAAAACCAAGAGCTAGAGATTCAGTTCCACCTACTATTCCTTTGTGTGTGTGTGTGGCAATTGGGGTTAAGTGACTTGCCCAGGGTCACACAGTGTCATGTCTGGGGCCACATTTGAACTCAGGTCCTCCTGACTTCAAGGCCAGAGCCCTATCCACTGCGCCACCTAGCTGTCCCTCTCACATCCTTTCCTAATAAAAAAAAGAAGTCAGGAGATTTGGTTCAAGTCCTAGCTTTCCTTTATTACTGTGTGATCTTGAACAAGTTAATTCCCCTCACTGAGCTTTCAGTCTCATCTGAAAATGGGACTAACTTGTACTACCCACATCTTTGTAAACTCAAAAATAACATCACTGTAGTAAGTTAAGAAAAATAAATGAAACCTGTTTTCTCTTCCGCCTTGAAGCTTATCCTTTCTATATCACAGCAATTAGCCAGAGGTTACAAGTCAGATGTAAAAAAAATCTGTCATCTTGGAAAAATACCACGCTAAACTTGCTTTACAGAATTCTGGTTTTGTTAAAAAAAAAATTTTAAATAAAACCCCTTCAACCATACATTTTGCATACAATGCTCAAAATCAATTTAATATAATTTAGAAAACATTTAGTACACTCCAATAGTTTCTGCAATTAAGTACCAAAATAAGTGTTTAAATAAGCAAGAAAAAAGAGAAAAGATACGCTCATGGCTTATCAAAGGTACAGTCTAATGCTGGATGTTATAAGAGCTAGTAGAGTCCTGGTTGAGTGGAGCAAGACCACTGACATTGTCGCATAGTCTACGAGCGTCAACATATGCTCTCACTAAGAATCGGTGAGTACAGAATGATTTGGAGTTCAGATACTTTAAATGATCCATCATTTCCCTGGGGTGGGCAAGTCCTTACCCTCACAGATCTCTGCACTCATGTTTTACCATCAATCTGTTGTAGAGGATCTAAACCAAGTTACTGGGTTAATTATTCACTTTAACTCTTTGTTAGTGGAACGTATTAACAAGGTCCTTCTGCTTCCTGTTTAAAATAAATCCAACACCTTGAATGGGTATCAAATGATGAGCTGCCTTCTATCTGCTTCATAACTGATAACACTATACAAATGTAAGCTTACATCTTATGAAGTCAAAGGTGAATTTATTTCTCCAGATAGTGAGTTTCTAGTGTAGTTCTATACCTTTGAGGGTAAGATGGTAACTTAGGGTAGAAATATGGCAGCCATCACAGCTCCCTCAAGTGGCTCAATCTGTTCTTCCAAGTTAACCCACATTTGATTTTGAAATTGCAAATCTTCAGCAATGTTTCCCAATCACATTCCCAGATTTGTAACTAGCAATTGTGGTGTCCAGGACAAATTCAGTAAGGGCAGGGACAAAGAGTGGGGCTGCCCCATTCTGGTACAGCTCACTCTCCTCCCCTACAAATGTAGTTGCATGCCGCTGTGATACACCTGAGGCCTCCCAGACCCTAGAAGGATCCCAGTGTTTGTGTGGCCTCAGGGGAAGGGAAGTAATAGGACCTTCAGAAGTAAGAGCCTAGGGAGGAAGTGATCCCAAGTTTGTGCTGCCCTATTTACAACTGCACATCCAATAACATCAGAGTCCAATGACCCATGAGGTTTGTGATCCAGAAACAAGTTTCTGCATTCCCTTTCTTTAGTGACTGCTCGAGATTACTAGGATTCATTAGTTGCAGTTTTATTGATCAATGTTTTTTATATAAAGTTATTTCAGACCTTCTGATTACTGGCCAGAATGAATTACATTAGCATTACAGATCCTTCCCTCCACTCCCCTAAGGAGGGAAAGGAAGGGGGAGGCAATCCAGCAACAATAGTATACAAGAATAAATTAACCAAAAAAATTTAGTATGACCATTTATTGGTGACAAACACTCAGTTTTACTTACATTCCATGGGGAGAAAAAATTTCCAGCGTGAACAATGAACTGAAGCAGTACTTAACTTGCAAGGCGACCGTGCTTTTTTACCTGGACCATATGCAAAAACTTACTGCACACATTTCTGTGCACAATAACACAACATCAAAAGCAACACAGTTTTATATATAAACATCGTTAATTTTTTTCAGCCCTACATGGAGATGTAATTCAACAGTATAAAGCACTCAAGGAAAATCAATCTGCAGTTTTTATATGTACTACACTGAGATCATATCCTGTAGTGTTGTGAAAGCTGTGTGCCACAGAGAGCAATATATACACACATTTTTTTTTTAATAATCTTTAAAAAGAAAAATCAAAACTCATTTATTTTAAGTTCTGTTGTGTTTAACAAAAAAAAAAAGGAAATAGTAAATGAACCAAATGATCGTGTGAAGCTTAAAATTACTAAAATGTCCAATTTACATAACCATTGGGCAACTTCATCAAGGTTCTATATATAGATATATATATATGGATATGTGTACATATATACATATCTCTATAGATATCTGGGACATTAAACTGGATGGCACACAAATTATCGGAATGGTGCTAGGCTATTCCGATAGAAACAAAATGTATAGCCACATACACGGATATGATCTTTGCAGGTTAGTTTACAGAGAACGTCAGTCTCAGACAAGTTTCTAAACTGTGCTATATAACTAGATACAATTGAGAAACTTTCAAATGAAAAAAAACATAGTGTCGTTTCAATCAAAACAAAAAAAAAGGAAACTAAGAATGTGTCACTGTCTTAGGATAAAGCAATGGTTATGGTTTCAGTAACTACAGGAAGATGGAAGGGCTGCAGCACTCACTCTATAACAGGTTACACTGAATAGGAAGCATTTGATTTTCTCTGGTGCTTTCAGACTTGGGTCAAGTCTAATGCCTGTCAGGCACTGCTGTCCAGTGTCTGTCCCTAAAGGTTTGAGTTAGCCAGTTTGCGAAGGGGATTGCTTTCCTTTTCTGGTTTCACACATCTATACAAACACAAGACAAAGCACTGAAGAAGACCATGTGACTCCAGGATGATGAACAATGACTTCCTAGTTGAGGCAGGAGGACTTAATGCAGGAGCCCGAGGGCTGATCTCCCTTCCCTTGGCCCTCCTTCCCCAGGACCGTGTCCAAGCAGTAGCTTGTGCATGGTTTCAGCTCTTGTCAGAACTCCCCCCTGCCACCTCCTGTCTGGCCCCACCAGAAGAAACCACAAGAGTTCACAATCAGCCTCTTCCTGTTTGTCTCCATTCTCATCACTACTGCCTTCTCCATTTCATCATTCACCACATCTCTCCGCCCATTGTAGGCATCAGAAATTCCAAAATTGCAAAGCAGTTTCAGTATATTCAGTATATATGTTGAACTTTTAAAGTGGTTTGTGGCCAGAAAAGGTTCAGCACCTCCCACACCTTAAAAGAAAAACAAAACAAAAGAAGTCATGAGGCACCAGTAATGAAACATGATTCATTTAGTTCCTGAGCAAAAAAACCAAAACAACACAACACAACAAACAAACAAAAGAAAACATACAGGAAGACCAGCAGTTAGGCCTGGGCTCATGGTAGAGGCTGATTATAGCACTTTCTACTTAAGAAGGAAAAGGACTCTCTAGGGAAAGGGAGAAAGATCACTCCCCAGCAGATGATCTGATAAAGCCCAAGGAACTATGGGAGTTAGTGTGAGGGGAGCAAAGGCTGTTTCCCATAGTAACAACTCACTCACACAGACATTGGTCCATTTCCTGTTCTTGGCATCTCTGTACTTTGTTGGTCCAACTCAGACAGCAACTTTAAAATGTTCAGTGCAGCCTGTGGAATGGAAGAGAGAAGGGAGAGGAAGGATGTTTCTCATTAACTATAAGGCTTAATAACCTTCAAATAGGGAATGGTAATCACTTCAAACTGTGACTGGTCAGGTTGGGCAGCAACCACTTAAGATTAGTTTGCGAAAGAACCTTTATCACTCACCGTTTTCCAATTTAAAGGTTGTTCTACTGTGATCTTCATGGTGGTAAGGAGGTGGCCTGAGACTGTTCAAGATGGGCCATAAGCTCTGGTGGGTCTTTTGCTTTGGGATGTAGGCCTGACCAGCTCTAAGTTCAAAGAAGCTCATCCCCAGGGATTTTATCACTAGGATTTTTTCATTTTGTCACTGTTTTTGGCAGACATGTCAACTCATGAAAGCTGTCTACCAAAGTGTGGTAGGAAGGACACTCACACTAAGGAAACCACAGATTCTTCAGGCAAATTAAGTACAAAAGGGATTTCACTGGCAGCACCAGGTATTCCAGCTGATGCCACTGCTAGGAACTGACTAATTCTGGTAAGAGTTAAGAGGTTCCTAAGGGTTAACAAAGGGCTAGACACTGGTCTAGGACCATTATGACTCAAGACAACTGATTCCAAAGTCATAAATGACAGGAGAAGTAGTGTGTGGAAGGAAAAGAAACAGGTATATAAGGAGGAAACAGCAAAAAAATAGTTCTCATCCAAGTGCGAGGCTTGTACCAAGAGGAACAACTCTCCCCTCAGAAATGTTTGCATTTTAGCCAGCTCAAAAGTGGATTAATTCTGTGTAGGAAACAGAATCAGAATCTGAACAACCAACTCAGGAGGTACAGTGTCCTTGGGGTAATGTTCTGCATGAACAAGGAATCTGCAAAGAGATGGAATTATGAAGAGAATAGACTTTCAAAGTAAATGTGAGGTCAATTACTAGCTGAAATAAGTGGGATAGCACCTGGCCTTTTTAATTCACAGCTCTACACTTATTTAATATTCAATCAAAAGGGCCATCCAGAGAACAGACAAAGCCACTTAAATATTTAACATACCATATCATGGCAGGATTCCACATCCTTTCCAATTCCATGGCTGATCAGAGGTGGCTGAGAGGAGCAATTTATAAGAGAGACAAATTCATTCTTGTTGTTTTTGGGGAAGTCTTTGTATTCCACCTAAAAAGGCCAACAACAAAAAATTACTGTCATTCCTAAGGACAACTAAAAAATTACCTGTGCAGGTCTTAGCTAGTCGCACATAAGAGACTAAGAAAGATGAGACAAGTGCTTTGGGCCAGAGAGATCACAACTGCATTACTCTGGCTACATCTCCATACTGTCACTAAGGCTGACTAGGTCAGGAAGAAGTCAAGAACAAGACACAAATATTTTCACCCACCATCATATACACTATTGCAACCGTCATTAGCACCAAATCATTCCCTATAGGCTACTTTTGCTGTTGCTGAGGAGAAAGTGATTTCCTCTTCTCTTTATTCTTTTTCTCATACCACACACCTCTTCTACCATATGATTCCTTAATGCAAAAGAAATTAATGGATTTCCCATTCTTCTGATAAGGTATTTCCTTGAGTAGGAAATCTCTACATTCTTAGATGAATGTTCAAATCTATCATTTTAGGACTTAATATTTTTATACAATACTTAACTGGAAGGTATTTATTTCCTTCCTTCCTTCCTCCTCCCTCCCTCCCTTTTTTTTGATGAGGCAATTGGGGTTAAGTGACTTGCCCAGAGTCAAAGAGCTAGTGAGTGTTATGTATTTGACGCCACATTTGAATTCAGGTCCTCCTGACTTCAGGGCCAGTGCTCTATCCACTGTGCCACCTAGCTGCCCCTACTATTGGGTATTTTCAAGAATTTGTGAGCAGTTTTAACTACCTCTAAGTTTCCTATTATAGTAGGAGCTTCACTGAGAACAGTATAGCTTTGTTACTTGTTCAATAAATTAACTTTCAGTTCAATTACGCCATCTCTCCCTATGCTTAATCCTTTCTAGACATACTCTTGGTCCTCAATGAGACCTGCAATCCTTCTATACTTCCTCCCTACTTGGCCAGGCCATTACCCCTACTCTGGCTATACTCTCCTCCCTGAGAGAGTGATTTCCTCAAAGACACAATCACTCCTGGGCCTAGAAATACCTCTCAGGGATCCTAATATCTACTAATTTCTCCAAGTCTGAAAGAAGGAATCATTTCTTCATTTCAGTGAAGGAAATGTCATATGCAAACAATGTCAACATTATCAAAACTGCTCCTTTCAAAGGGCTAAGTTGTAAGAAGGCCAATAAATCAAAGGCTCAGTTTCTCCAGAAGGCCTGTCTATTTTTTCAAAGGCACTACACTCCCTCTCAGTAACCAAGTGATGTGACATTTTTCTAATTCTTTCTTTCTCAGACCCAAAGTACTTCCTCTAAAAGCTGAGCAAAAATTCTTAAGAGTCTAGGCCAAGGCAGAAGTTAAAGTTAGCTCAGCCTTTCCCCTGAAGAAAGGAATCTTTATAATAAGTCCTTGTGGTACCAAAACAGCTCCATAAACTTTAAAAAGTTCCTCTTCCCTAACAAGCTGGGAAGATAGGACAAGACAATTACATGGGGTGTGGTTCAAAAATAATTACCTGGATTCCCTGGACATTGGAAAGGTAATCCAGTTGCTCAGAGGGTCTGGTGAGTGGCCCGTGGGGGACATGGCCTGAGGAGATGTTATTCTTTAAAATGGTCTCCGCTGTGGGGGAGGTCCCCCCATACAATAGCTCTCTAGCAATCATGGCTGTGACTGTCGCCTTGGCGGGATTTGGAGCTACCCTGGTAAACTCTTTGGTATGATGTCCTTGATTGACTCCTACCGCCTGTGCCACTTCAGGCACCATGGGAAGAATCCCTGCTGGAAGTTGCTGATGACTGAGATAAGGCATCCTAAATTCATCTTCCTTATTACCTAGGGTGACACATACATAAGTTCAGAACATCCATCAAACTTGAATGCATGATAGACACACAGAAACATCAAAGTGGCAACATGCACATAAAATCATATGGAATAAAATGTATATGTGTTATCATATATAGACTGGGCACCAATAAATATCTAAGATGTTATACAAACCCAAGGATCAGCAATGCTACTTGCTTGCCAAATTGACTCACAATCTCAAATACAGATATAACAGAAACAAAGGAATGGTGGGAATGAACTCGAGAAAGAGAAGGCAACAAATCCCTGAAAAATCACTTCTTGTTCCTCTCTGAGATATAGTACATGTATGTATATATGCACATGTGTTATAGCATGTCAGAGTCTGGATGAGACCTTAGAACACAGAACTTATAATAGTATAGCTGGGGAAGAGATTCATTCATCTAATCACTTCATTTTATGGAAAATGAAGTTTGAAAAGGGAAGGGACCTGCCCAAGGTCACAGGCCAGTTAATAGGAGAGCCAGGACTAGACCTCAGGTCTTCAGATCCCTAGTGCAAGGGAAAAAAGGGTGAAAAGAAGGCAAGAAGAAACAACAGGTATTCAAACTATTCTTTACAGTATAGCATGTAAGAGAAAATGAGGATAAAGACAAAGAAAGAGGCAAAGGAGACCATTGAAACTGATGCTTAACTAAAGTATAATCAATCAATGAAGCAAAAGGTCCCAATGACAAAGGCCAGCACGAGGTGGTGAGAGTCTTGGGGGAGGGTGGGGGGTAGGGGTGGGGAGAGATAAACTTAAGTATAAATCATAAAGTAATTCTAACTGATGCTTCCTTTTTCCCCTCCACAAAATACAATATTCACATAATCAGGCCAATCCATTTCAAAATTCCAATGAGGTCACACTTACTGGTCACATTTTCATCACCAGAGTTGGGTTCAAAAAAGGTAACTTTTCTTCCATCACCTGGTTTCTTTACTGGGGTCTTAAAAAAACAAAGTCAGAAACACAAACCAATAGCATTTCTCTGTAGAATTTGACTGTACAGAGGAAAAACTAGCTTCTGGTATTTACATGTCAAAGTTTAACAATGTCCCTTGGGTTCATATTTGGAGTTTTAAATTACACAGCTCTCTGTCACCACCCAGAGATATGCAAGAGCTTAGGGTCACCACTATCATATGCAGTAAAACCCATTATAAGCCATCTCACTCTCCCACAAAATGTAAAGACCATACATGCCTTAAAACATTTTCTCAATATATTCTGCATTTCTCAAATAAATACAGAAAGCCATTAAACTCACATTTTCTTACATGTCCTCAGACATCAGAGCTATATATAAAGTAGTTTTCTCTTAACCCTGAAATGCTAAACAATGGTATTCAAAGAAAGAGCAGTAAGAAATGGACAACTTAATCTAAAGGAGCCAAAAGATAATCAAATAATGTGAAGTCACACTAATGGAAAGGAAAATTTTAGGTTGATCCTTAATTTATAAATGAAAGAACATTCTGGGACTAACATCACCATCCCAACTGAGATGAAAGTAAGATACTGTTTCAAACAGAACAAGGCAGTGTGGTGTAGTGGAAAAAGCACTGGATGGGAAGGCTAGAAATTAGGGTTCAAGTTCCAGCTATCAGTAATTTTCTGTGTGACTGGACAGGTCATTTCCCTTATAGGGGCCTCAGCTTCCTCATCTACAAAATGAAGTGATTGTACTAGATGATCTTTAGAGGCCCTTCCAGCTCTGACAGTTTATGTTCTATGACTGAATTGTCAAAGATACAGATTAAAATGCAGTCAAAATGGAAGGGCTCCCACCTTCTTGGCAATTAATGACAAATCAATCCTTACAAGTTTTGGCAGGAAATTCTTAAAAGCAAAGCCAACATTTAGATAGGGTATATTATAATAAAGCAGTTTGGGGCCTCTGTTCTTGTAAAGCAGCAGGTGATGACTGTTCTCAGAGCTGTGCAGAGCACAAGTGAACCAAAACGGTGTTTTCAGGGTCATCCTGACAAAACCATTCAAACATTTTAAAGGAGAAAACTACAGAGGTTTTCACTAGGAAGTGCAGCTTGCCCATTCCTGTGAACAACTGAAAATTTCCAGCATGACTTTATTTTCACCTGATACTTCTGAGCACCAGGCAACCTGCATTAGGGGAGAAAAATTCCACATCAAAACACTAGAAATCTGTGCCTTCTTTTCCAAATCTAACATCACACTGTATTTGTGTTCTAGAAAATCAAGTCTAGCTCATTCACTAATTTAAGCCTCACGTTAATCAGTCTCCTAAGCACACTTTCCTTTGAGGGACAGGGATTGGTACTGGACCTGTGACTTCATTGATAGAGGGAACCTCCTTTGTCAGTGCAGGACACAACCTTCTCTGCAGTTTAGTCTTAGAGAATTTCCTAGAACCATTCAAGGTTAAGTGATTCAACTAGGGTCACAAAGCTAGAGTGTGAGGTAGGACTTGAACCCAAGTCTTTCTGGCTCTGAGGCTAGTTCTTTATCCACTTTGGCATTCTACCTCTACATGTTAAGAAGAGGCTAAATCTCACACAAATTTCAAGCACAATTATCCACCACTTTACAAGCAAAGGAGAAGAATCTCTTTTAAACAACTGCCTGGTGCCTTTAAGATACTAAACAAGGATAAGAATTCATAAACAATTTTTCACAGTCAGTTTGTAGACACTTGAAAGATATCATCCTACTTCGGACTACATTCTCATGCTTGAGATGTTAAAACAACTGTTTGACCATGTTTCTGATTTTTTTTATGACTTCCTCAAGGACTTTATTTGATATTGGTCCCTACTGATAAGTCTCCTTAGAGATGGAGATTACATGTCTGTGGATGACAGAAAGAGATATCAACATACAGATGGTTACCTTTTCTTCCGTCTTTAGCGCGGGCTTGGGGGGCTGGGCTTGGGGAACTTTGAAACCTAGGATTTCTAACATATTTTCAGCTGCATTGCGCTTTGCCACCTTCTTATTTGTGCCCATTCCTTCGGCAGTGTGGCCACCAACTTTGACCTGCACAAAGTCAAGTAACATAACTGCAGTTAACTGTTTAGTGCAAAAATCAAACCATGGTTGGTTTGAGAACGAATCAAATAACCAGAGAAAGTTGAGCAGGTTTATATTTTTATCCAAGCTGTTCTCCATTTTATGAAGTCACAAACTCTAGACCACATCAAATACAGAAAAAATGAAAGAAGTGGTGGAAAAAACTTTAAGGTCCTTTCTAGTTCTAACTTTCACACTGTTCTGTGCCAAAGTCCTTTCCCACTTTGACCTTTTAAGAATGATTATTTCATTCATGGCCTATCAGCCCTACCTCTAAGTTGTTCTGGGTATAAAAACAGGGCGATTTAGAGTCTACCAAATGCCCTGGTAAAAACAGCCTGAATGACTTGCTGCTGTGGCCATGTAAGAAATGATACAACAGTTTCACCTAATCTGAAACCATGTATGGACAAAAGGCTCAAGATGGTGTGGGGGCAAAAACCTACTGAGTAAATAGTAAAGAGTGTTTAGAACTGTCAACTAAATGAGTTTCAAGAGGTATCCCTATATTGGGACTTTCAAGGAGACAACATAACATTAGAGTAAGGTGTTTCAAAAGTGAGTAAACATTTCAAAGAATGTTTTCTCCCAAAGAGTGTCTAGTCTCCAAACATAAGGTAACATTAGGCTGCCCACATGACAGAATTTCACTAAGCCCAGTGAAACCCTCCTATATACCATCAATTTCAGGAACAGGACTAGACATGCAGGGAAGCAATAAACTACTAGGTAACAAACTCTAAACAAAGACTAAGGAAAATGTAAGAGTGGTCCTTTTTAAGGGCCATGTGGCAATGGCAGCAAACCTATAAGGGACAAGATACAGATCCAAGTTGTCATCTATATGTTAAACACTTTATGAAAGACAGAAGAAAGGCACCAGGAAGAAGAATAAAGAAACCTACCTCTTCATTAACAACTTTTTCATGTATTAAAATTGGTATCCTTAGGGTAGCCAAGCCCAACCCTTCCCTTCACCTACCTGCATAACAAATTCCCTTCGCCGTGGAAGGCCTCGCTCAGTGAGAAGCATGTATTCAGGCTCCTTATCTTTTTTGGCCTGCTGGATCTGGGCGAGTCGGCTAATAGGATTCATTCCCTGACCATATTCTGGGCTTGTCTGTAGCTAAAGAAGAAATAATGTTGGGGAAACTGGCTGTCACATTATTGGTGGAAATAATTTCAGGCTCAGAGTGAATATTGATTTCAACTTAATAAATTGGTTTAAGATCTAAAAATTTTTTAAAATTTTAAAAAGGTTTGTGAATATTATGGCTTTGAAAACATGGATTAAAAATTTGCTCCTCACCAAATAACACTACTACTTTGAAACAGATAACCAATCATCATAGGAAAGTTTAATCAAACGATTTCATTGAATGCCCTTACTCACCACCTTTCACCAAAAGGCAGTATGTTTTCAGAGGAGGAACATTTAGACCAAAAGACAAGAGCCTAAGTTCAAATTTTAGCTTTGACACCAGCCACATGGATAGAGATATATCACTTAGCTTCTCTATGTCTCAAATTCTTTATCTGTAGCATAATAGAATACTTGTCCTGCTTAGTTCACAAGAGAATAATGAGGTAAGTATTTAATAAAGTACTCTAAAATGTGAACTGTTATTATAATATAAAAATGAATTTTAATAAGCCAGAGTACAAGAACACAGAGGTGGAAGACATATACAGATCATCTTATCAATATCAAACCCAAAACGTCAGGCTTTATAAAATGGACTTTTTGCACAGATGAATTTCTATATTATTGGCAGGTATACAAATTGTAATCTGTTCAACTGACATGATCAGTTCTTTATTTCGAGACTAGCACTTTGATAAATATGTGGAAGATTAACAGGATAGGAGAGAGACTTGAGGCAGAGAGCCAAATGAGAAGTTACTATAATAGTCCAGGATAGGCCTGAACTAGTGTGGTGGCTTGTGTGAGTGGAAACAAAAGAACTGGGGCAAGAAATGTTAGGGAGGCAGAATTGACAAGACTTGGCAACGGACTGGATGAGGGAGAAGGAAAAGCTGAAGATAACTCAAAGGCTTGGCTGACTTGAAGGATGGGGGCACCACTGACAGAAACAAAGAACCACAGTAAGAGGGGCTAGCTGTCTGTTTGTAGGGAGGAGAATATGATGATGAGTGAGATATATCGAGTTTGAGGTGCTGGCCAGAGATCCAAATGGAGATGCCTAGTAAGCAAAAGGGGATAATATCTAACATTTATACAGTGCTTTAAAGTTTGCAAAATGTTTTACACATATTATCTCATTTGAGCCTCAAAATAACCCTGTGAAATGGGTGCTATTCTTATCATCCCCATTTCACAAATGAGGGAAGGTAGCACACACGATATGCCACCTAGCTGCCTAGTGTGGCCCTGAAGTTCAGAAAGATTAAGAATCAGAAATATATAAATTTAGAAGCAGATAGCCTCTGTTAAGAAATCAGAACTACATACATTAGGGGTGATTTCTGCAGAGGTGATCATTGAACCCATGACAGCAGATGAATTCACCAAAGGAAGAGACTAGAAAACTTAGGATAGAGCCTTTGGGAGCACTCCTGCTTAGGGTGCAAGAGGAAGATTATAATGAATTGGAAGAGACTGAGAAAGAACAGTCATATAGGAAGAGGAAAACCAGTAAAACAATGACACGAAAGCTCCTGAAGAGAGAAATCAGGTGGAAAAGATAGTTAAAAAAAAACAACAACAAACAACTCAATATTACAGAAAGGCTGACAGGATGAGGACTGAGAAAAGGGCATTAGATTTAGTTAGTTACTGGTTGTAAGAAACAAGAAGAACAAAAAAATTAAAAGAGACTTGAAGGAAAGGTAAGACAACGCATACCTCACTACTTTCTTTGCACAGGTGCAGGGATATGAGTATAGAACACAGCATATGTATATAATGTCAAACTGGCATGACATGGCTAGTGTCGCTGAACTTTCTTTTTAGCAATCTTTCTTATTTTTTGTTGGGAAAAGGGAGCCACAAATTAGGAAATTAAAGTCATATGAAAACAAAAGATATCATCAGTAAGATTTTTAAAAAATCACTGATGACCTTTGAAAGAGACGGTTCAGAAGGAAGAACTGCAGGGGATGTAATCAACAGTTATTAAGAGCTCAGGAAGGTCGAGATGGAGGGTATATACCATTCTTTCTAGAAGAAAAGGAGTATTTATTTGGTGGTGGGTTATTTTTTATTTTATTTTGTTTTTGTGAAGGTAGGAGGAGGGAGAAGAGATGGGAAGGGCAAACTGCTGAACTAAAAACATTCTTGAAGTATATAATGAGGCAGTACCTATTTAGCATTTGCTTAGTTCCAGAGGGCAGAACAAATGGCAGAAAGTATAAGAAACAGTTTTCAGCTCAAATTTAAGAAAGAATCTGTTATTAATCAGAGCAATCAAAAAACAGGTGCCCTGTCACTGAAGGGCTTCAGAAGAGACTAGACAACCATTAGCTATCCTCTCCAATCTACCCACTGCACATATCCCAAAGTGATTATCCTAAAGCACACAACTGACGAGCATTTCTAAACTCAATGAACTCCAATGGCTTTGTTACTTTTAGGATAAAATACAAACCACTGTCATTCAAAACTTTTCATAACCTACCTTTCCAGGCTTAGTATACAAGATGACCCAAAAGTCTTATGGCAATTTTAAGATAGTAATGGAACACCTTGTATATTAACTATTTCTTCCTTTCTCACATTCCATAGTCCCCTGAACTGGTCTTGCTGATGCTCCACATGCAAACTCTTCCTCTTCTGGCGCTGTGCCTTTATAATGGTCATGCCCCATCTTTGGTATATTCTTCCTCCTCATCTCTGCTCAAAGACTCTCTAATTGCCTCCAAAGCTTAAGTCAAACACCACCTTCTACACAATGTCTTTGCTGATTCTTTCTGTTGCTAGTATCTCTGCCCATTACTTTTTATTTATTTATATGTGTGTGAGCACGTACGTGCATGTGCATGCTTCCCTGACAGGATGGAAGCTCCTTAAGAGCAGGGACTGTTTTATTTTTGTCTTTGTAATTCCAGTGCCTTGCATGCAGCAGATGCTTAGTGAATGTTTGTGGATTGTTCAAAATCACAGGATCGCAGATTTAGAGCTGGAATAGGCCTTAGCATCCTCACATGCAATGCCACTTCATTTTATAATTCACAAAACAGAGGCCCAGGGAGGCTGGGTCAATTATTCTTCTGAAATTTTTTGGACTTTGCAAAGGTTAGAGGGGATTCAGGCTTCTGACAGAGATTGAACTACATTATCTCAGAAGTTTCCTCTAGCTCTAAAATTCAGTAAATCAACTAGTCTTGTTTATGAAGGAATGGCTAAACATGTTGTGGCAAATGAACATAACGGAATATACGTTGTAAGAAATGTCAAATAGAGTAACTACAGAGAAGTTATGTGAAGATTTATATGAACTGGTAGGAGTGAGTATGGTACACCTGAATGAATGGTTAAACTGAAGTCACATGGCCCAGGTATGATTTCTGGCACTGCCTATTTACTACCCCTGTATGACCGTGGGGAAGTGACAACCCCTTGGCCTCTGTTTCCTCATCTGTAAAATGAAAAAATGAGAAAAGAGACTACGAATGTTCCTTTCTAGATCTACATTTATGATCTTATGATGCAAAGCAGAACTAAGAAAAATTTTATATATATATAAATATATATAAACATACACAATATTTTACACATATAGATTATGATAATGTAAAAAGGCAGAACAACAAAACTATCAGGTAAGGGATTATGGGCATGGAATTCTGACTGCATATAACGTCAGCCTTTTTTCTGAAGTGCTGGCTAATTTGCTGAATTGGGGTTTTTTCCCTCTTTTAAATGTTTCACTATATGGGATAGCTTTCTAAGAGGGGGAAGGAGTAGGGATATAATTTAAAATGTAGGTGATGTAATAAAACAATAGATAGCAATAAAAAACTTTTTTTAAAAAGTTAGTGGTGGGGGCACCTAGGTGGCACAGTGGATAGAACTTCAGCCTTGGAGTCAGAAGGACCTGAATTCAATTCTGGCCTCAGACATTTGACACTTACTAGCTGTGTGACCCTGGGCAAGTCACTTAACCCCAATTGCCTCACCAAAAAGCAAAAACAAAAACAGTAAAGAAAAAAAGTCAATGGGTACAAGATGATGCAAAACATAAAGAAAGGTCCTCTATTTGCAAATATCATTCACAATATCTTTTTTTTTTGTAGTAGCAAAGATTTTGAAACAAAGTAGGTACTTTTAGAGAATGCCTAAAGAAAGAGTAGTATACAAATGTAATGGAAATTATTGTGCTCTAGGAAACAACACATATGAAGAATTCAGAGAAGCATTAAGAAGACTTACATGAAGTGAAGACTTCAGTAAGCATAATTGAGAAAAAAATCCACAATGATTACAACAATGTAAATAGAATGAATGAACAGACTCAAACTGAATGCTGTATATTATAACAACCAAGCTTGCCCCCAAAAGAGTTGAGAAAATGTACCTTCCTCCTTTCATCAAAGAGGTGAGAGACTATTGGTGTGAAATACTGCATGTACTACAATAGGCATAATAAATGTGTTGGTAAGTTTCATTCATCTGCTTCTTACTGCTCTTTTTATGCTTGGTTAAAAATGCTTGCTACATAAGAGTTGGAAGGGATATTTTTAGAAATGAATGTGATGTGAAAAGTTTAAAAAAATTGAATTAATTAAATTAAATTTTTTAACATGACATTTAAAAAATTAAATCAAGCAGCAACTTAAAAGTCTTCTTCATTGGAAAGCATTTTGAATAAGTTGTAGTATATGAACTAATGCAGAGTGAAGTGAGCAGAACCAAAAGAACAATTTAAACCCTAACATCAATACTGTAAAAATGAACAATTCTGAGGAATGTTGTAAACTGATAAACAGTGAAATAAACAGAACCAGGAGCACAATTTATACATGGACAACAACATTGTAAAAGCAAGCAACTGTGAAAGCTGCAAGAACCATCATCAATAACAATGGCCATTCATGAGGCCAAAGTACTCATGATGAAGCCTGGTCTTCAAGAGAGAGAGAGAGAGAGAGAGATGACAAATTTGGGGCACAGAATATGATAGATATATTTTTGTATATAGCCACTGGATATTTGTTGAAAGAGTTTTTTTTAATGAAGTGACGCATAAGAGGGAGAGAGAATAGATTTGTTAATTTTTTTTTTAAAAGAGGGGTACTACAGATGTGAGATTGCATGCACTTTCAGATGAGGTCATTGTACTGTGGGAGTAATCTGTATATGCATGTAATGTAAAAAAAACATATCAATAAAACCACAAGTGACAAAAAAAAGAAAGTGTTCTGACCTTAACTATTGATTTTGTTTTCTTTTTTATTCGTGGCTTCATTTTTTCAACTGTTGGAAGGGGGGGTAATTTCTTTAGTTCCTCAAGGACAGCTATAGCAGCATTTTTCTTTGAAATCTTCTTGCTTTTTCCTTCACCTTCACCCATGAATTCACCAACTGATACTTTTGTCACAAAACTCTTCATGTGAGGTGGGCCACTCTCCCTGGTGACCTGTTTCAGAGGGAAAAACTGAGTGAAAGCGTGATAAACACTTATTAAAAATGGTAGGGGACACTGGTTATAGCAAAGTTCATTAACACGAAATACAGAATGGGGGTTAAAGGACAGAACTTCTAAATGAGATATATGACATCTCAAGGAAATGTATATAAAGGAACATTTTTCTCCTTGATCTTTCAAGGCTATTTTGTTGTTTTCCACCTTTTTTGTGACCCTTCACATTTGCATCTTTAAAAGCTCTCAAGAGAACTCAGTCTCACTCTACAGGTTGGCATGCAACAGCAGGGAAATTTTCCTCATTTTGCAGACAAAACAACTGAAACCAAGAAGTGACATAACTTGCCCAAAGTCACACAGTGGAGCAGCATCGTAGCACAAAAGAAACAACACTGGATATGGAGCCAGAAAACCTGAGTTCAAATCCTGCATCGGTCACTCCCTTGAGCAAATCACTTTAACATTTCAAAACCACAGCGTCTTCATCTGTATAATGAGGGGGTTGGACATGATGGCCTCTAAGGCCCCTTCTAGCTCCTCTAAAATTCTATGGACTAGACTACAGTACAAAAAGATAATAACATTCTTAGTAATTCCAAAATCACTAAAATCCAAGTATTAAACTTACCACTCTACCACATTTTATACCACAACTACCCCCAGTCGTACAGGGAACACATCAAATGTGTGATATTATCTCTTCTCCAGAGTAGATCTGGATAGCCAGAGGAGAGAGACGGAGGGCACTAAAGACAAACAAGTGACCTCACAGCAAGGCTGAGAGCCAAGCAGCTGTGGCTGCAGAGGACACTGGACATTTAATTCCTTCCTAGTATGGTTCTGCTTTGCAAATATGGCACATGTATAGAGAGATACAATATAATGTATACGACTTTATTAACTAACACAATTACTTGTAACAAAAATAATGTCTGAATATTACAACACATGGTTTGAAGAAGCAATTCATCATTAACTTCTGTGAATTTCCGATACATTTCTGCGTGTGTTTTTGTATTTCCTCTTCATCCTATCTATTTCTAGGTATCTTAAGTATTCCCCACAAATTCTATCTCAACCTCATCATGTTACCCCCAAATGATAAAAACTGAGTGGCATAATGAGACCAACAGTGCCTTCAGAATCAAAAGACTTAGGTTGGTGTTGCAGCTCTGTCATATGAGCTTGGGAAAATTCATTCCCCTCTCAGGATCTCCATTTTCACCTCTATAACATGAAGGGGTGGTGGGCTCCATCTCCAATGTCCCATCTGGCTCCATAATTCTTCTACTGTAATTTCATGGCTCCATTTGTACATCTCGGGAATATTTTCCAGTGATGTTTTATATATAATCAACTTATTACTCAAACACCAGATGCAATTTCATCATTTTGAACTTTTACTTTTTAAAAATCTCTACTGGTGACTGGTATGAACACATGACACTGTACTAATGCCCACTAGTGATCCCACCACACAATAATATCACATTTCTAACTACATTTGCAAATGTATTATGAACATTTAAACTCTGTATAAATTTTACTAAAGCACCAGATATGTAACTCTCTCTAGTCTTTCCTACCAAAATATTTTATTTAGCCTAGTTTTCTAATTTAGTCCATATTTGCATCAAAAATTAATTTAGTCAGGAAAAAACTGTCAAAGTCGTTATCAGAAATATTATAGAGTATAATGCAAATGTAAACTTTCAAATAATTACACAGAAACACTCAACACAGTACATTTTGACTTAAAAAAAGTGTTTATTTAAAAGATGTATTAACCACCGAGGGAGCTCCTACAATTTCACAAATATAAATAAAGTTAGGGTTAGAGTTAGAAGTAGAATTAGGGTTAGGGCTACATTCACAGGTAAAATACCAAATCAAGTCTGTCTATAAAAATGCTACATTTTAATGGTTAAGACCTAAGTATTTTACAAGAGAGTGAATTATAGCTATCCTGTTTAAGGGGGAAAAAATATATTCAGAAACTATACCTTTCCTTATCACTGCAATAACAAGAATTTTTTTTTGGCCCAGTATTACAGTATTTGATCAAAGTTGAGAACTCTTTTGAAAGTCTACATTAGCTGTTTTCAGTCTTAAAGGTGAAAATGGGAGAAAATGTGGAGGTATCTAGCTATAATTTCTAAAAAATAAAGCTCTGAAACTTTGTTTTTGAGACTAGTAGACAAATTGGGAAAAAGAGAAAGTATGCTTTGCACATTCAAATATGCAAATCAAAACCAAATATATTTAAAGTATCTTTGGAAAATAAAAATCCTTTTCTCTTTGCCTTCCTAAACTAATTGGATTTAGTCCTTTTCAGGTAATCCAATACAATATTGAATGTATTTGCTTTCTATTTTGGATTTCTTACAGGGAGATTTGCTTGAAGTATATGCAGTTGGAAAGGTAGGGTATAATTCTTAAAAGCAGTATATAAGTAGCTTTTAAAAACATAATTTCTCAAAAGGATCTTGGGAAACCTCTCAAAGACATCACATGAAATCCTAGAGAAATAACTAAACTCCAAGGTTAAATCAAGGGTCTCAAACTACAGAAAACTGTAGAGTTCACACTCACTTTCTCCAAAATGTATTGAGTATTTTACTAGTACTTGAGTATTTCTTAGTATAAACTTCATTCTTGCTTATTAATGAGCTTACCTCAAAATTCACAGGCAAGTTCCGTTTAAGTGCAATCTCAAACACTTGGCTTATTTCAGATTTATTGAGATTTTCATCATCTGGTTCTCTTCCATTCACCTAGAAGATTAGTCATTTAAAAACGATCACATATTAAAGCTGTCAGGAAACTTGTCTGATGAGACCACAAAACCAAAAGCCTTCAAACCTCTGCCTTATGGGTATCATTATTAAAGTGGCCAAAATAGTCACAGCCTATTAAAATCAAGTTGTATTATGCCTCAAATCCACCACCGGCAATCAACCAGGTAAGGTAAAAGTGTAAGTAAATCTCTTTGGATATTCTTGGCACTAAATTCCATTGCAGACATGTGCCACTCCTGATGAGGGCTATGGCTTGACCATTAAATCTTTAATGGGCAACAGAAAACCAAATCTTATTTTGGAAGATTCGTAATCTACTAAAAGACTGACAGGTCAACATGTGTTCAAAAATAAGCCTCTCAACACATAGAATATTAGGGTTTTGGAGGTTTTTATGGATTTGAAGTAATCTTACACTGATCTGAAAAGAGGGCATGGAGAGTACAGTGGACAAAGAGGTTGTGATGTGATGCTGACAGACTTCTTTTGCTAATGTTCTACCAGTTAACTTCGGGATGCAAACTAACACTAACCTTTTTAATTCTATACATATTTCACAAGCCTCTAGTTAAACAGAACTAATCAACAACAATGTATTATTTTTTGGGGGGAATGGGGGGGCTAGGCAATTTAAGTGACTTGCCCAGGATCACACAGCTAGTAAGTATCAAGTGTCTGAGGTCACATTTGAACTCAGTTCCTCCTGACTTTAGGGCAGGTACTCTATCCACTGTAGCACCTAGCAGTCCCCAACAACAATGTATTTTAAAAGTTTAATGATGACGTAAGAAAATGGAAAATTTAGTCTAACTGGAAAAGAGATTGAGAGAGCAATGATCTTGGAAAAGTTCGCCATCAGAGTATAAGTGTATAGTTTCCTTTACCCAGGGAAGTGATTCAGCAAAGGATTTGGAAAATGTTTGGGACTTTTGGGGACCAGAAATGTAAGAATAGAAACTCATCTGTAAAATGGTTATTTAGTTCTTATCTTAATTGCCAAGCGTAATGGCCTTTTATCAGACTTTATCCTTCTTGACTTCTCTAAACTTATACTTTTGATCATCATGTATTGCTTTAGTGGCAGGAGAATTTTAAATATTTTATAAGACCATTTTCCTTCTCTTGAAATGCTTCTAAAAGCAGAGCAGTACTGGACTAAAACCCAAGATCATAGATCTTTAAATGTGGACAGGACCATAGCATCACACAGAAGTCTGCACAGGCTGTTCAATACTGTATATGTGCTGTACATTTCACTGTGTCCATCAAGTAGACAATGAGATAATTAAAGGCCAGAGAAGTTAAACACATTGCCAACAGCAAACAAACTAGTAGCAGAGCTAGGATTAAAATTCAAGTGGATAAGGTATATCTTACCCTGAAAAAAAACAAAAGCAGCAAGTGTAAGGGTACAGCTAAATGAAAGAAATTAAATTCTAAGTAAAAAATATCACCTTAATGTTGCTGAGACCATAACCATGCCTCTAATTATGTTCTGTTATTAACTATCTAATTTCCCTCTCTTTGCTCCTAGCATTCTCATTCATATCTGATTTTCACTGTACTTTTGGCCCAGTCAAAATTATATCATATGGTATTTCTGGTAGTTTATTAACTTAAACACATGCTTGTATTTTTGTTGTTACTGTAAACTCTTAGGAGAAAGAATCTGTACAGGGTGAACGTTTTTTTTTTTAATCAGAGGAGGATGAACTCTAAGTCAAAGCTTCCTAAAGGAGCTGGGGTGGGGAGCATTAGTAGCAAAATTATTTTAGTTATCTAGAAGAAATAATTTATGAATTCTTATCTGGGCTTTAGAGAAACCATAATGAAGTTACTCTGCATAGTATTCTTTAAAAAGTCAATCAGAATTCAAAAAGAACTGGATTTGGAGTCACAGGACCTTAGTCTGAATCTCTGCTCCCTGCACCAACACTAACTTGCCATGTGACCTTACATAAGCCATTTAGTTTCTCTGGGCCTCAGTTTCCTCCTCTATACAATGAGGCAGTTGTATTAGCACTTCTTAAAACTGTGGGTCCCCCATTTGGGATCGCAACCCCAGTTTAAAAAGTGCTGAAGGGGTCACAAGTGGAAAAAGTTTAAGAAACCCTATACTAGATGACTTCTGAGTTCCATTCCAGCTCTAGATACACCAAATGTGTATGGCTCCTTATACACCAAATGATTCAGATAGATGAACAAGGCCTAATGAATATCTTTAATTCAACAAATTAACTCAATTCAACTCAACATTATTATCTACTACTTGGAAGAATCAGTGCTAGGTTATGGGAACTTAAAAGTACAGATACAACAGCAACCCTGCACTCAAAAGAGTTCACAATCTTAGATGTGGAAGTCAAGTTAACTAGCATTCGCTAAGCACCTATTAGGTGCCAGGCACTGTGCTTAGCTCCGATATACAACATACACAGAGAAACAACTATGATAAGAGAAAGAGTATGAAAGGCTATAAAAAAAAAGGCTGATAGCGTATAAAAAAAAAATTTTAAGGACAGAGAGATTGTTTTTTATCTGGGGTGACAGGGTAGAGAGCGGTCAGGGAAGATTTCATGAAAGATGTAGAATCCTGGGCTTTTAAGGGAGATGGTAGCTGTGCTTCTAGGAATGGAAGTTAGAGTGAACAAAGACAAGAGGATTAAAGAGGAAAGGATGAAAATAGGGGGCAGAGAATAATCCAGTTTAGCTGGAATGTGGGGCTGAGTGATGGAAGCTAGTGTGAGAAAAGGCTGAAAAGGTAGAACAGAAGCAGATTACAGATAGCTTTGAATGTCAGGATCAGTCTTTACCACTTATCTAATGAAACATTAGTCTCATCACAGTTCATCTATAACTAAATCCTATTCTGACTGGCCTACTTCAGCAAGAAGATGACATATCACGGGCATCTGAAAGACTTACCTGTGTCAGCAGTGAGACCCCCATGTAGACTATTTCTCTTCTACACTCTTAAAGGTAGAGTGCTGACTAGCTAAGGATAACACATTAACAATCTCAGGATAACTGCCCTCTGAGAACAGGATGGCAATTATCATCTTGAAGATGTAATCCTGTTGTAGGCACAATGATATACTGCTGATGAAGCTGTAAGGTGCTCTCACTATCCTGTATTTCAATTGGGAATTATGCAAGAAAAGTAACTAAATCGTCCATTACGCTTTATCTAGCTAGCACTCCGACAGAAACAAGATCTACTATATAGCAAAGTTTTCATGGCAGCACTTTTGGTGGTAGCAATGTCTTTCTATTGAGGACTGGCTGAAAAATGAATAAAATGCAACATTTTGTGCAGTAAGAAATGACAAATATGAGAAATGTGGGAAGTGATTCACATGAAATGATACAGAGCAAAGTAAGCAGAAGCAAAAGAACATCAAATATCATAATGTGAAGGAAAAGATCATTAAAAGATGAACTGTGAGTAATGGACAAAAAAAAAACACAAGGAAGGTCCAGGAGAAGAAATAATGAATTATACCTCCTCCTTCATGGCAGAGAGGAGGTGGGAATACTAGGACCCAATATTGTATATACTGTCTGACACAACATGCATGTTGGATGTTTTGTCTTAATTGTTTTCTTTGTCAAAAGGGAGAGCTCAGTTTGGATGGGAAATGACTATAATATAAAAACAAAAGGCATCATAAAATGTATTTTTTTAAAAAAGAAATAATCATGGTTCAACTAAAGCCAAGGATTCTGTGGAAATATGGGAATAGTGGAGAAAGCACTGGGCTAGAAGACATGAGAAGCAGCATGGTGAAGTATTAAGTGTGTTGCACATCCCACCCTATGACATAATATAGTCAGGAAGCCCATGGTTAGTCCTATGCCTTGAATTACCTGTGTGGCCCTGGGCAAATCACTTAATTTCTGAACCTTACTTCCTGCAACTCCAAAAGAATGCTGTTGGACTCCAGAATCCTTAAGGGGATTCAGCGTAGTAAAGTAGAAAAAATGCTAGATTTAAAGAAAAGAGAAAATGGGCTTAGATTCCAGTTCTACTACTTTATATATATATATATATATATATATATATATATATATATATATATATATATATATATATAAAAAACCTACATTTAACCTTTTACTTTGTTTCTTCATCTATAAATTCAGGGAGCTGAACTAAATGATTTCTAAGACACCCTTCAAGCTCTAAATATATGATCCTATGCTCCGTGACTCCATAAAAGACTCTGATTTATGGCTAAAGTTTTCTGTTTTATGCTTTTATATCTGATTATATCATCTTCCCACATCAAAAATCTATCTTAGAGGGGGCAGCTATGTAGTGCAGTGGATAGACCACCGGCCTGGGATTCAGGAGGACCTGAATTCAAATGCGGCCTCAGACACATAACACTTACTAGCTGGGCAAGTCACTTAACCCCACTGCCTAGCCAAAAAAAAAAAATCTATCTTACGCAAGGATAATGATTCAGCAGTAGGTTTTTTGACTAACAGAAGAAAGGCCAAGCCTATAGCCACTGGCAATTATTACAATTCTATCAGCAACATATGAAAACAATGGGAAGTAAATACTCTTGGCCTTCACCAATAGTCAGCTACAGTCTACCTACCTAAGTTTTCATGATTTAGCTCCACTTTTTGTTCTAAACCATTTGTCAATGTTCCCTACGGCTGTTAAGCAGCTGCCTCACTCCTCCATATAGGTAAATGTATGTGTCACATTGGTAGTTAAAGTGATCCCTTGATACAGATTAAGTTTGAAAAGTGAACAGAGAAGAAAAGTGTTAACTTCCATAATTACTAAGAGGCAGTAAGGCAGTGGACCTAGAACTGGTCCCAGAGTCAGGATAACCTGGATTTAAGTCCTGCCTCTGACACAAACTGGTTCTTGTGGTCCCGGGGCATGTCACTTAATTTCTTAGTGTCCTGAGCAACTCTCTAGCACTTATTGAATGCACAGAAGTGGCTGATCTGTATTGGTTAAAGGAGTTCCCTCACTAAGAGCTGCTTTCATCTATATCAACAAAAACACAAGCCTGGACCTCCTCCCACCAAAAAAAAATAACATATAAAAAAAATCTGTTTGTTTCTCTGAATGAATGGATCAGTGACTTAATAAAATTGGGTATCAGTGACATAACATAAATTTGAGATTTAATAAATTGAAAAATACATGAAACCATACAAATTACAAACCATATGTAAGATTCCTGCAAGTCACTAATAAAAGTGAAAAATAAAACAACTCTCAGGTTTCACCTTACACCTAGAAAACTGGCATGGATAGCAATAGCTGTAAACAGTTAATACTGGAGGGGCTTTGGGAAATCAGCACACTATATAGGGTGGAGCAATGATCCATGTCCATTGTAGAAAGCTATTTGGAATTATGTCAAAACAAAAAAAAAGTGACTGAAAATGTCAATATACTTTGACTCAGAGATCCTACAGCTAGATATATATCACAAAGAAATAAAAAACATAAAAGAAAAGTCCCATATATACCAAAATATCCATTAAGAGTGCTTTTTGTGGTAGTAAAGGACTAGCAAAATAGTGGGCACCACTGATCGAGGAATGGCTAAACAGGATGTGGTATATGAATGTTATGGGATATTACTGTGCCATGAGAAATGACAAACGTGAAGAATTCAGAGAAACATGGGAAGATTTGTTAATTAATACAAAATGAAATAATCATAACCAGGAAAACCACATACACATCTACAACAATATAAATGTAGAGAACAGTCAGGTGAAAACAGAATATGTTGTAATGATCAAGCCTAACCCAGGAAGGATTGAGAACGTATACCTTAACTTCATCACTTGGAGAAGTGAGGGGACAATAAGTGAAAGAATGCTGGCTTTGCAACAGCTGACATGCTATTTGGTTTTGTTGAACTGTTAAAAAAAATTTCTTATTGATTTTTTTTATTTTTATGTTTCTTCATCTTCAAATACATCCCTTCCCCCCAGCCTAGTTTAGCAAAACTAACCAACATAGATCAACTAAGACTGTCAGTATTTGTAACCAATTTGGCAGAAACTAGGTACAGATCAACATCTCAAACCATATACCAAGATAAGATCAAAAGGTTACATTATTTAGACATAAAGAGTGATTATCATAAGCAGATCAAGGAGCATGAAATATTTTATCTGTTACATTTATGGATAAGGGAAGAGTTCGTGCCCAGATAAGAGTTCATACTGAGACATAAAATTGATAATTTTGATTACATCAAATTTATTAATAGTGCTTTATCCACTTAAACATCTAGCTGCCATGTTGTATTTATATTTTGGTTCATACAGGGCTTTTGTCCTATCTTTAACCTCCTTGAGTTATGAGTTCTCTGGGCCAAGGGGTATGGACATTTATTTTTTAAAAATTATTGATAAATTGTTTTTACATCATTAAATTTCCTAATTTCCTCCTCCCCTACTTCACCCTGAGAGCCATTCTTTATAACAAAAAAGAAAAAAGAAAAAAAAACAGTTTAGCAAAACTAACATATTGAAAAAGTCTGATATATGTAGTGTTCCACACCTATAGTCTCCTGTTTCTTCAAAGAAGAGTGGAAGTGCCTCCTCCTATCTCTTCTGTGGGGTCAAGCTTATTACAGTTTGTTCTTATCCATTGAAGAATGGCTCTTGTTCTTCATGTATGTGCATTTATCTTGAATAGTAGATCTTTTTTAGACATCATAAGATGCAAAGATTTTTTTCCCCTAATCAACAGCTTCCACCTTTATTCTACTTCCACTGGTTTTTTCATGTAAAAGTTTTTAATTTCATGTTACAGAAATTATATATTTTATCTTTTGTAATGGATCCTAACCCTTGTTTAGTCAAGAGCTCTTCTTGGTCATATAGCTGTGAAAAGCTATCTTTTTCTCTTCTAATTTTTTAAATGGCATTACCTTTTATATTCTGGTCACATATTCATTTTGAACATACTGTGGCATGTGATAAAAGACATTGGTCTAAATTTAATTCCCACAAAACTGTTTTCCAGTTGATGTTATCTTTGTTACAAGGAAAGGTAGAGGATATATTTGGAAAAGATTATGATGTCAAAAAAAATACCAATAAAACAAAAAAATAAATTAAATGTTGTAAAAGTCCTTTATAATGCTGATGCTGGTAATAGTATATCCACTTGCCCCTTACAAACTAACTGTATTATATCAAATTTTTATTGTTATTTTACCATAAAATAGCCTACCTTTGAAAATCTATGTAGCAATAATACATATAAGAGGAACTTATCACTCTCTTGAAGGGATCTTTTCTTTAACTTTATTCAACTGCTTAATATAACCGTATAGAGAACTTTGGGTACACTCTGGAACAATTATTTTCATTAACACTCCATTAAAAATGCTCCCTTCATGAAAAGTTATACCTACTAATTTTACAAGCATAAGCCTTTATGCCATTATGATTCAATCCATAAAGCTCTTAAGGGCATAAATCAGTTTAAAATACACTCATGGTGCATATTTCATAAGCTACAAATCAGCCAATGAAATTGTAACTAAGAGAAGTATTTGCACATTAATCTTAAAGATGTTCTAGTTTGACAGGCTTACTTTCATTAAGGTTATGTCATCAGATTTAAGAGATACAAATGTACTAAAATATTTTTGCTCCTTTTTCAACAACATTGTGACATACAGATATCACAAGGAACCCTAATACACCTGCCCCAAAATACTGATTGTATTTTACATTGCTGAATTTTATTAAAATCACTCCCTAACACCATTCAAAAGAGGCTAAAAAAACACCTATTTCTTTTGAAACATAATGTTTCTACCTTTAGTCTGAACTACGTCTAGAGATTATAAAAAACAATTCTATAACACTTTACAAGTTTGCAAAGTGCTTTATATACATTATTTCATTTGGGCCTGACAACAACCCTACAAGATAGGTAGTACAGATGTTATGACCCTCATTTTACTGAGTTATATGCTAGATAAATGAAAGTCTTTCATACAAATCAGATTTGCAGTTTCTTTTGGTAAGTGTTTTTATAACCTTGTCAGGAATTATTTTTGTATAACCTAAATCCTTCCTTCTCCCGCATTAGCATCTTATTTTGTCCTCAGAAAGAAGGAAAGCAAAAAATTTCCCTAAGAACATGTCACTGAAAAATAGCAGTAACAATTGAAAAACCAACCCTGTCATATCAATCTTGTGTTTCTGCTCATCCGAGGTCTCAGTTACAGACACACAGACAGAGACAGACAGACAGACAGACAGACAGACACACACACACACACACACACACACACACACACACACACACACGCATTAGAACCATACACTGCAGCTCAAGACTTCCCATGAAGAAACTATCGGTTTCTGGTCTGGAAGTCTATTTCTTTGGAAGAAAAAACTGAAATGCTGACCAGGGGCATAATCAAGTCTTGTTTAAGTTTGACTGAAGATAAACATTTCTCTCAGTTTATCAACTATATTGTGACTGAGGTAGGTCATAAAATCTGGGTATGATCTTTTTAAGTGTGATATGAGCCTATTGCCTACTTTAGTACCATGAACTCTGAGGAATAATGTCTTTCTTCTCCTACTTCTTTAGGCAGAATGCCAGAATTGCTCAGATATTTTAAATTAAAAGCATACTTTGGTCTCATTTATACCCTTAACCCTATTATCCTGCTGACTAAGGTAAATTGCCACCTAAGTTGCATGTGCCAAAATATATCAGCAGCAGCCCCATTGAACCTGAGCCCACAACAGCATATAGGTGCTTATTTCATAAGTGCTATACTCTCATGTAGTAAGAAACAAAAGACACAGAGAAAACAAAAATGGTAAAAATAATTTTCCTACATAAAGAAAATCTTTTCTTAGACTAAATGTCAGCCTCAGAAATGTCTAAAAAAGGGGCAGCTAGGTGGCGTAGCGGATAGAGTACTGGCCTTGGAGTCACGAGGACCCGAGTTCAAATGTGACCTCGGACACTTGACACTTACTAACTGTGTGACCCTGGGCAAGTCACTTAAACCCTGACTCACCCCCCTCCAAAAAAAAGAAATATCTAAAAACATTTTTCTTTAAATAAATGTAATAGCATCACTTTAAATAAATGTAATAGCACAAAATCACAAGAGGTCCTAACAGGTAAAAACCACCTTTACTACCTAAGAATATATTAGCCATTCACAACTCTACTGTGACACACAGCAAAGATTATGCCTTAAGGTTAGAGGTCTTTCATGAAAATACTAGAAATGGTATGAAGGAAGCAAGGGGCCAGAATTTCAAAGTTTTCCATCAGTATTAGGAAGCCACTAGCATTTTTCAGAGGGCAAATGCATAACAGGGAAGCAGATGAGGAAAGATAAACAGACAAAACTGATAATGAGATCCTTACCTCTGGTTTCTCAGGCAGGGGCTCATTCTGCAAGATTTTTAGTGCCTTTGCAGCTGCATCATGTTTTGCTGCCTGTCTTGTTCGTCCCTTCCCATTAAACTGCTGTCCTCCAATGGAAAGTTCAACTTGATAAAGTAAAGGTGGGACAGGAAATGGGTAAAAGTACCTAAAGAAAAAAAAACAATCAGGAAATAGGTAAGGGAAGAGGGGGAAGGAGAGTTACATTCTGAGATTTCTATCTGACCCATATCTAAGAAAATGAAATTCAAAATACTTCATTCTTCATAGTTTCTCTAGGGTCACCAACCTGTTAAATTACTAGTAAGGATTTTACATGGATACAATACAAGACGTTAGAAGTTTAAGGTGAGGCACAACCATTAGGCAGTATGAACAGTAAGGAACTCAAGTTCAAAGCGCTTTGGAATTTAGCTAATTATTTATTCTAAAACAATATAACATGCTGACTTCTGTTTATCAGTCCTCAGTGTTTTAGGATCTAGTTACCTGAGACAAAAACCAAAGATATATGCTCCCTTGATCTCTACCACTGATCTGGTCCTTACAGGTCCTAACTTGTCTTCATTCTTAGGATCACAGAGCTAGAGCTAGAAGGGATCTCAGAGGCTATGTAGTCCAACTCCCTCCTTTTTTGTTTTTGTTTTGTAAACAGATGGGAGGAAATTGGGGCCCAGGGAGATAAATGTCACTTGCCAAGGTCATACAGTTAGTAAGCATCAGAGACTGGATTTGAACCAAATCTTCTGACTCCAGAACCACTGTATAAGGCTATGCTTTGAAGCCATATGGCATTAAAAAATAAAAAATGGGGCTAAGAATAATACCTATCTAGTATGATGCTGTGAGAATTAATGTGAAACACTTTGGAAATGGTAAGTATAAGTTGTAATTTTTTTGGAACACAGTTTTTAAAAGGGGAGTCTTGTCTCTGTAATTCTCTATTCATTACTAGATGACTTAGTTTTAGGAATCATCCTTTAAATTGGCCCAGCCTGAAGGGTGCATCAGTTACTGGCTGCTGCTTAAACTTAATGGTACTGACCCAGTCAAGTAGAAAATAATACTGCTTTTTGTTGACAATTGGAAGTTTTTGAAGTCAATCATTTTCATATTGAATTAACACTTAGATTACTCCCTGCACCCTGAGCATACCATTTAGAAATCAGAATGTGAGTAATAAGTAACAATCAAGGATTTAGTAGATGCTAAAGAGTTTTTGGTGTTCATTGAAACAGTCTTCAAATGTGACCTATGGTCATGAAAGTCAGACACAATGGAGGTGAGCTCTACACAGACTACCTAGGGCACACATGCTCGTTCCAAAGCCAGCTTTTGTAAGAATGTCAAGACAACAGTTAAAAAAACATGCAGAAAATGGATTTCAACAGAGGGCAAGCTGGGAAGGGCCAAAGCAATACTGTCTTATCTATGCTGTCTTATCTAAAGGTTTATTTTTATTTTCAAGGATGCAGCAAAAATGCCTTATCTAAAGAAACATACCGTGGGGGATAGGCACCTCCTCTCATATTATAGTTATAGGTGGACTGCATTCTTGTGTAGGGATCAACAGGCTTGTACATTGGTTTTTTTCCAAGTTTCATGCAAAGTGCATTTAGTTCCACTGTTGGGGTTACACTGTCTGTAATACAAAACACCAAGAATTATTTTTTTCAACATTAGAAAACTTCAGTTTATTAAGTCATCAAGAATGGCATGCTATACACTAATTAGATTCTTGATACAAGGTACAAGTACTTCAACCATGGTCACCCAAGTCAGGAAACAGAATAATTATACTGTGATTTCTCCACACATAGGGAGTTAATGTCAGAAAACTTTATTAGTATGTTAGCAATTTAATGTACATTGCTTACCAATTTCACAAATTAATGACAGATATACAGGGCTAGATATTATAAGCTTAAGTTCTACTGCAAGTCAAATCACATTATCAAAGTTATCACAGTATCTTAGGATTTTTCCTCATAATAACCTAAAATCTCTATTTCTATTCATCATTCTTCCCTCTGGAACCAAGCAACATAAGTTCAGTCTTTCACATCAAAGATTTGAGGAGAGTCATTACATTCTTCCAAATTCTCTTGTCTCAATGCTAAACATCACACACATGAATCTTAAATAAGTCCTCACACAGCAGTTTCAAGGCCCCCTCACCATCCTGGTTACCCTCCCCTGAACACATTCCAGTTTGTCCAGATTCCTCCCAAAATGTTGAATCTAAAAAAGAACACATTATTCGAGATGTGGGTCTGAGTAGCACATAGTACAGTGAGACTTTCACTGCTCTTGTTCTGATACTAGATGTTTATTAGTGAAGCCTAAGATTAAATTCATTTTTATAACTACCAAAAACTGTCTAAATTGTTTCGTGAATTCTAATGTAGCTGATATTATTTGAATTAATGGAGTCATCGGGGCCTTGGAAGCATGTTTGTTATATAGAGATTTTCATCTTGTGCTATTTATAATGGTATTTGACTTACAGTATTACCTTTCAGAGAAAGAAGAAAAGAAATTCTAATCACTTTTTTTATACCACAGAAGTCAGTATAATTTTAGTCAACATCAGGACTATCATCTTTGGAAATGTACACTATTCTTTTTCCAAAAACGATTCCTTTTCCAAATGACAAATATTGGAGGGGATGTGGGAAAACTGGGAAACTAATGCACGGCTGGTGGAATTGTAAACTGATTCTGAAGAGTAACTTAGAACTATGCCCAAAGGGCTATAAAAATGTGCATATATGCTTTGACCAAGAAACACCACTACTAGGTCTGTATCCAAAAGAGATTAGGGAAAAAAAAAGGAAAAGAACCTATATATACAAAAATATTTGTAGAAGCCTTTTTTGTGGTGGCAAAGAATTGGAAATTGAAAGGATGCCCATCAACTGGGAAATGGCTGAACAAGTTGTGGTATATGATTGTAATGGAATACTATTTTGCTATAAGAAATACAAGTAGGATGCTTTCTGAAAAATCTGGAAAGACTCACATGAACTGATGCAAAGTAAAGTGAGCAAAACCAGGAGAACACTGTATACAGGAACAGCAATATTGTACAATGACCAACTGTGAATGATTTAGCTAATCCCGGCCATACAAAGATCTAAGACAATTCTGACCTATGAAGAAAAATGCTATCCACCTCCAGAGGAAGAACTGATGGAATCTGAATGCAGACAGAAGAGTACTGTTATTTTGCTTTCTTTATTTTTCTTGTTTTTTTGGTCTGTGTTTCCTTTTACATGACTAATATGAAAATGTTTTGCATGACTACACACGTATAACCTTTATCAAATTGCTTGCCTTCTCAATGACAGGGGAAGAAGGGAGGAACAGTGGGAAAGAATTTGGAACTCAAAATTGTAAAAAGTCTAAAATTTGTAAAATTATAAAAAACAAAGGTTAAAAATAGTTTTTACATGTAATTTTTAAAAAGTGTTAAAATTCAAAAAGAATTTTTTTCCTTTTACAAGTTTATAAACCCCTGAGTAGTTACCAAAGAAAATAAACTTTAGACATAAAAAAATGAGTGTCTAAATCACATTTAAGAATAGCTATTTTACAACAGCCACAGAAAAACACCATCAATGACAAACATTCATTTTTTTAAAAAGAAAAAGATTCAAATCCAAAATGTACCTTCATCAAATGTTATGAGAATAAGAATGAAAATCATGGGACTGCTGAATGCAAGAGGTAATACCAATTTCAAACACAAATCCAAATTTTATACTAAATTTTAAATTCAACTACCACCCTCTTCCCCCTTTCCTGAGGTCCCAATTGGTTATTTTGTGGTTCATGCAAGTCTTGCTTGTAGGAAAAAAACTAGGTAATTTTAGTTATATCAAAACATTAGAACATACTGTGATATAAAGAGCCAATTAGTATTAAGAGTGCAGGATTCAAAGTAAAAAATAACACTGGCAAGCTTCCTTCAATTTGTTTCTATATGCAAAGAGAAAATTTATTTGATGAACTCAGGGCTTTATGTTTTACTCCTTATGCTAGTATACATATGTTCTGTATAGGAGGCCTCTAGATTAAGATGAAGGTTTCCTAAATGTGAAGTTTGCCATTGATAGGGCATAATCTGTGCTTTCAAGATCATTAGTTAAGCAACATTCATATACATACTAAATGGGTACCTCTAGACACACTTTTGAAAGGAACCTGTCTTGGCCCACGCATAATACCTGGATTCCTTCCTTCGCTACGAATAGGACGGGCTGTTGGTTTAGGAAATTTTGTTCCTTCCAAAGCTTTGGCAGCAGCTGAGTGTTGGGCTTTTTTAATACTAGTTCCTTCAGCTTCCCAGTGCTGGTCTCCAAGTGTCAGCTGCACCGTAAACACCTACACATGAAAATGGTGAGTTCTCATCCTTGATGTCTGATATAATTTTGAACATATCACCTGGACTTTACTGCCATGGCCAAAAGAACCACAAATTTTTCCATGTATCCTTCTCCCCCAACCCATTTATTTTGTAGGAAAAAAAAAATCTGGCTAAAAGAGCACAACATGCCATGAAAAAAGAACTATGCTCTTGAAAGCTAAATAAAAGGGTGGGGGAAAATTTTCTGAACAATCTCCCACGGGTTTAAATTCTAGACCCTGATCATTTAGAAGACATCAATCTTATGAATAAGTTCTTCTAAGCACCCTTTACGGCACAGAATTTCTTAACTTTATTTAGACACAGTCGTCTCAAACAATTAAGAAAATGTTTGTTTTGATGCTCTAATGCCTGTTGATCTTGGCCTGAAAATACAACCCCATCAGGACCAGGGCTTGAGCCAATCTGGGAACAAATTATAAATTTTGCTAATGCTTTCCTTAAAGACTCAGCATAAAACAAAAACAAAAAATAAAAAACAGCAGAACTGTAGCATCTACAGGTAGTTCGGATTTTCACAAAAATCAGATGCACCATAAGCAAAGTTCTCTCTTAAGACTATGACAACTTTAGTCATGAGTAGGTGCTGAAACAGCTCATCCTATCCTCTGCATGCCACGATGGTAGCAAGCTTCCTTCCTCCTTCTTTAAGTGCAAAACTGTCCCCATCATGCATACCTACTCTTTCAAATAAGGTGATGTTATTAATCTCATCACTAAATTTTACATCATGTTCAAAAATTCTTCATATATACTTCAGAATTTAACAACAACAATGAAAAATATTTCCTGATTTTTTTTCATCCCATGACTTAAAAAAAAAAACCAAAACAACAAACCCTCTTGCCTAAAACTAACTTTACGGGGCAATGCCAGTTGTAGGCCTAATGGGGTGGGGGCAACTTGCCTTCATTGTTGATTTTTCTTGCAGGTCTTAACTTCAGGATTCCCTCAGTGCAGAGCTTCCACTACCAGGGGAAAAAAATTAAAGAATCCTTCACCCCCCTTGAAACATCAGGTGTCTCCTACATATTTGCTGCAGTTCCTGAGGTCAATAATCATTTAAGTGCCAACAGCATATACTCATAATCCAGGCTGGCCTGGCAAGGCAGATAGCAGCAATCTGCAACAGCTATGAAATCCCAGGGTCATTTTGGTGATCCTTGCATGGAAAGGCATTGAAGGGGTAAGGACTAAAAAGAAAAGTTAATTTCATTAACAGTCTCATCTCTCTCCAGGACTTCCCCATCCAGCGCTGCTTCCATTCTGTTGGATTCTGTTGTTACTATAGAGATAGTTTCATCCTTGTGGTATTTCATAGCTAGTGCTGGTAGTGAATTGAAGTTTAAATCTCACTTTTGATAGAGTTAAAAGTACCTAAAACTCATTGGCCCTATTAAGGGCAAAGGCAAAACACCAAACTGTTAGAGCAGACCTGAAAAACTGGGTGTGCAAAGAATCACGTGTCTTATATGTCTTAACCAAGAATGTCCCAAAAGGTTTCTGCCCATTAACAATGGACCCCTGTCTTTTTGACAACATACATAGTATCTCCCCTCCCCACCACCCTGCCCAAAATAAGCAAAGTAGTTAATAAAGGGAATCCCAAAGTTAAAGTCTGCAAAGAAAAATCCTGTAGGAGAGACATTAGTTATATAAGCTAGCTGCCTTTCAAATATGAAGATTGAAAAAAATAAAATCATGCCCAAAAGTAGTGTTGTAACTGACTCTGTAGGAAGTGTAAATTTCCATTTTGCTTAAATGTGAAATTCCTTAGACCTGTTGTTGACAAATACCAAGAAAAACGCCGAATTTCAATAATATAATGCTTTATCTGAGGTTCTATATGTCAAGGAAATGAGGCACAGAGAGGTTAAATAACTTGCCCTAAATTATTTCAACTTTGTTGAAAAAACTAATAGCAGAAAACCAGTGTCTCAATTCTTTATCCTCTTGTTTATTCTCTCCAAATGTTAAAATGCTAAGGCCACAGAAACGGGGAAATACCTAGATGTGCATAAGTCTCAAGCCCACACAATTTATACATACTTTGAGCCAAGTATAAAAGATTAAAATACTGATAGGTAGTTATAACAAATGATTAAAATTCAAAAAGATGGTCAACTCTCCATTATTTGTGGAAATAGGGATGACATGGATACCTAAAATCCACAGATAATCGAAAATATTGACTTTTGCCAACTAGTTTCACCATTCTTCTTCAAACCTTTTATCAGAGGTGTCACCTGTTAAACAAAACTGTTTTCTTCATCACCTCCTCTCCCTTCCCTGCCTATGGTACGAGTGCTAATGAGAAATGACATGACCAAAAGGCAGGCACGCTAGTAGCAAGAGGAGGAGAGACCAAGGGCCTGGATAATCCACACTGGAAACATTGATTGCCCTTAGACAAAAAAGAATTATGGGTACTCAGAATCCTAACCACAAAGTTTATTAATTGAAACTTTCGAAAAGCCAAATGGTTCCAATCCCTAAATCAAGTATACATTTCCTTTGGCCCAACTCTGCAAGGATGAAAAAGAAAGAAACTTGTCAAAAACCCATCTAAGAAACTGCTTTATTACTTCAGTGTCACTGACACCCTCTTAACAGCTTGAAAATACTCTTGCACCACTTACAACAGTAAGAGAAAACATTCCTGGTGGTTATAAATGCACAAGCAGTATGGACAATATTTACCTTAGAGTGAGCTGGACCTTGCTCACTCAAAAGCTTATACTCAGGCTGAATCTTGTTGAAACGGGCTAACTCATTCACAAGACACATTGGGGTTTTCTCTTTGGGGTTTGCCATGTTAGAAGGAACTGAAAAATAATGTAAGAGCATTGAAGTCAACTGCTGGTATGTAAGAATGATGCTTTCCCAGGGATATGAAAATCAAGGGAAAGCAAACTGAAGTTCTGAGTATTTACAGATGAAGCAATGCAAAACCAAAAGCCCTACAGTAGGAGATATGTGGCTACTGAAGAGACTTCTGTTGTCTTTTCTGAACCAGTTAAAGATAGTTAATCTAGAAGATGTATCTTCAAAGGAGAGAGAATAGGAGTTTTAGTAGAATAACTAAAGCACACAGCAAGCAAGACATAGGATCAGCTGTTGTAACCAAACAATGGAAGAATAAGGAAGTCTTTTTAGCAAAGACTCACCACTTAGTGCATCACCTATTCTGCTGTTTCATGACAAGCAACATGCCAGTGCCATCTCTAAATTGGCACTGTGCTTGCCATTTTCCAGAAAGTTATCATTCTAGGGGCACCTCCTAGTTTTTTCCCCTAGAGGCTGCTACTCACAGATTTAGTAACTAATGCTGATAATTATATTAAGTGACACAGCCAGGGCTTGAGGAGTTTATGAAGTTAACAAGATTCAGGCACAAGAATATGTCAGAAGAGAAAGCAAAAGATGCCAAAGGCATGAAATCCTTTGTCTTTTCCTTTTAAGACCCTCTTACATGGCAAAATTTGGTGGGAACTGAATCATCTGGGGAATGTGACAAAGTCAAGAATAATAATATCTGGTGAGCTAGCTCAAGGAAGGCTAGAGCTAAAACGGAAGAAGCCATGCAGATGAGAGAGGGAGAAGGAAATTAAGGAAACACTCAGAATAGACTGATAAAGTAAAGGAATAGAGAGAGGAAGGAGGAAATGTGAGGAGAGATGCAGGATCTAAGAGACGTATTTCAAATGGCTTCTGTCATGGTAAACTGGCTCTGGTACAGAGCCACCTAGAGATACCTAGAGTTTGTCAGATTTGTTGCCCAAATATCTAACTGTAGTGTTGGGGGGTATTCTTAAGCTTTAATGTTTCAGGTGTTATTTTACCATTACATGGGTATTTTCAGCAGATTTTTTGCTTTCCTAGATCACAGAGTTGAGGGCCCTGGGAATTCTTTTTAAATTTTTTTCTTGGCCACTTTCCTCACATTCTGCTGGCTCTGCACTCTCATCTCTGAAATGCCTATCTCAGTACCTACCCTCTGCACTTAAACTTGCTTGTCTATAATCAAAATGCACATATGCCGCGAGGTGTCTCTTATTTTTTCCATAATGTGCCACAGACCCTTAGTTTGGGATAATTTCTCCCAAAAACATAAAACGGGTTCTGCTCATACACAAGAGCTCTCAATTCCAGGAAAAACTTTGTTCTGTTTTGTTTTTAAAGCAGACAAGATTTTCTATCCAATAATGAATCTCTAAAACTGTACTGTCAAATCCTTCTGGGTAACCAACCTTTTATAATGTACGGTTTCTGGTGACATTGGTTCCTTTTTTTTTTTAAACAATTTTGAAATCTTTCCTTTGGAAAGGGTCTAACAACCTAATATCTGGCCAGTATTTTACTTCAAGGATAAAGGACAGGAGGTGGCTTCTTGAAGTAACTTTTGCTACTGCTCTCTATATCTTCAAACTACTTATCAGGTCATAAAACAGGCTAAGAAAACAGTTGAAATAGAAGACACTTGGATTCATATGCTTACCTGCAGCTGCACTGGTGGATGTAATAGATGCAGAGGGTAAAGCAGAGTTTTGAATAGGTCTACCTGCATTTTCAGAGGGCAGAGAGCTAGTAGTAGAAGGAATACTCATCAAAGGCTGTGAGATAGTAGACTGGTTCTTGTTCAGTATTTGGCTCCCTGAGAGAGCAGCTGATGGGTTCTGAACTTGAACTTGAGACATGTTCACTTTCAACAAAAGTGAACAACTGCAGGTAAACAGCTTTCAGTGCAGGTTAATTCAGTGCTATGAAGTCTAAAGTTCTACCTAAAAGTTGTAAGGAAAAGAAAATAAAAAGATAAATTATAGAGGAGATATGTAATTGCTAATATCCAGATAAAATTGGTGTTACCTACCCAACAAGGAAAATAGCCCAATTTTAGCCTGTGACTGGGCTACTCCATTAAAAAAAATGTGTTTAAACATTTTAATTGGCTGATGTTTTGTTCCTACGTGATATACAGTAAGCTGCCTGTATTTGCAGCCTTCTCACAGTTGAAAAATAAAAGATTTTCAATGCCCACATGTTCTTCAATGACAGATCTTTGCTTATTTTACTATTAGACTCAGGGAAGTACAGTAATTTGCATTGGTGCATATTAGAGAATTGTAAACTGTCCACATACTTCCTAAATCCTCACAATGCAAATTTTAATTACTGAAATTACTATTCTTAAGATTTGTAAGAAGCTGAGAGCAAATTGAGTTGTCACAGCTATTAACAGGTGTATCAACACTTTCAATTCTAAGAATCTTGTGCTCAGATATGAACCCTTCACCACTGTAAGCTGACAGAGGACACAGAGCAAGTCTCAACTTAAGCTGTTTCTTTTCCTTGATGATGTCAGAACAAGTCTCAACAATCTGAGCTCATAAGCACGTTCTCTTAAGATTAGTTTGGTTTATTCACTGCAAGCAAAGTGTTATGCACGTTTCAATGTACAACATCATGAGAAATAGATTGGAACAGATTATTCAAAAGGAATGTTATCAAAAGTAGAAGTGGTGCTGGAGGAGAAGAGAAGAACAGGAATAGATATAAGGTTTTGGAGTTTGGCTGTTATTTGGGTGGTTTAGAATTAAAGAGATCTTCATCTGATAAGGAAAGAGTACTTTGAAAATGTTATGTTACTTTTGATCAAATTAGAATTCATTCATTAAAAAAAATACAAGGACAATGCTGCTTATTTTTGGTGGCCTTCCAGCTAAATAATGAACATAGTCTAAATACTCAAAAGGTCTTACAATAACTAGCAGTCACACACACACACACTCACACTCTTTCTCTCTCTCTCTCTTTCTCTCTCTCTCTCCCTAAAGATATGGCAAACAGTTCAGACAGTTCAGCTCACAGATTGCTAAGGAACAAATCTGGACATCTGGGCTATGGAGCTTACACAGGAAATTGCTATTAGCAAATTAATTGAATGGTTCTATGGTGAGGAATAAAATTATGTACTAACTTTATAAAAATGTCCAGAATCTTTATTCTCTTTCCTTGATTAAAGACAGGAAGCAAGTAGCAAGACAAATACTATGCAATTCACAAACACTTGTGTATTTCAACTAATTATATCTTACAGTCATCCAAGACTGAAAAATTAAGGATATCTCTGTTGAAATGAATTACAATAAAAGTGTAAACATGACCTTATTGAAAGTTCTAAGGGCCGCTACATGGCACAATGGATAGAGCACTGGCCCTGAAGTCAGGAGGACCTGAGTTCAAATCTGGCCTCATACCAAGCACTTGACACATACTAGCTGTGAGACCCTGGGCAAGTCACTTAACCCCAAATGCCTCAAAAGTAAAAAAAAAAAAGTTCTAATAAGAAGGATCTTGTTTACTTATAGACACATATAAAAGCATAACACAGCCCCTTAGGTCACAGATATGAACAACAATCTCTCTTAAAGACTGTCATTGTAATAGTTTCAAACATTGGCCTTGAGTCCTAAGGTGTTTTTCTCTTTACCTGCCAAAATAAAACTTTCACTTTCTCAAGAAAACCTGTTAAGTATATTTTTCTTTGGAAACAAAAATCAACTTCACAGACGGAATGAGTCCTTAGTACCACATGCAGAACACATGCTTAAAATAAAACGAAGGCAAAGTTATCTGCTCTAGAATCTAGCCACGTTATTAACAATTGAACTACCACTGTCAGTAGCCCAAAGAGGGAATCTCTAAATTAACCTGGACTGAAGATAACCATTTTAGCTAATGTTGATCAAAGCCAACCTCCTAGCACTAACAAAGCACCTCCATACATATGAAAACCTCACTAAGGGTTGAGGAAGGACAATGAACATTTTAATAGCTGACTAGAATTTTTAAACCTAAACTACTCTGAAGCTAAGTTGTTCTTTCCAAAGCGGAACTTTCTAATAGATGGTAACCTTGGAAAATCTGAAATCCTCAACAGGACTAACTAAAATGAAAGATACAAAACCTGCTGAGTTTAACTTTATTTGTTAGCAATTTAATATATGTAGGTCTTTTAAAGTCTGAAAATGAAACCCAAAGGCTTTTCCTCACTCTCTCAATAGGATTCATTCCTACTCTAACTAGTTTCAAACATAAAAGTACTACTCCTCATAAAGAAATTCATAGTAATTTAATTGATAAATTCCAGAAAAGAGTATTTCCTTTTCATCCATAAAAGGCTACCAAATAGTCTAAAACACAATCAGATCCATGAAAATTTTCATGGATTTGAGTGGAAACTCTCCCCTGACACACACACACACTACTTAGCAACATCTTCAAATAAAGGGTATCTACTATTGCTCTTTGATTCCATGCAAATTTGCAAATACGTAGACTCCAGATGTATTATGAAATTTTAAATTTATTATTCAAGTAAATTTAGATAGTTCTGAAACTTAAAACTTTCCATGCAAACTTTAGATCCCCACCCCCATCAATTTTCAAGACTCATGCTACCTCACGACATATGATTTTGAACCAGCAAAATGACTCAGCAGACACACAAACATAGCCTGAGATTTTCTGAGAGCTTAACAGGTCCTAGAGAGACTAGAGTAAAATGAGGAATTGGCAACTGCAAGATTCTAAAATTTTTATGTAAACATATAAATGCAAAAACCTTTAACATGCTCTGAACACTTCATTCTAATTAAAAATTAAAAAAACTTATCAAGCCTATAATACTACGATACCCTTCTGATTTCTTCCTATTTGGACAGCTTTAGTCATCCAATGGCTGAGGAAAAGAAGACTAATGTTATTTCAAAGTTCTATACGTTACGTACAATCTTTGTACTGATAAAAGGGGATGTACTTCCCCCTGAAAATGCTTGTAAGTCAGTCAAGGCTTTCCCAACTAACATTAAATTCAGTTTCACAGAATTTTCTTTAAAAAAAAATCACAATGGCTGGCTGCTTTAATTTTACAAGTGTTTTTAGTTGAAAGGAGAAGAAAGTCAAAGTTCATGAGTTCCACAAAAACTTTATTTTAGAATAAAAAATAGAATGTGCTTCCAAATACAGATATGCTGGATGCCTAAAGAACACTACATCAATTAAGAACCAAACGTATTTTGTTGATATTATGAACAATATGTACTGAATAACCGTGAACACAGAAGTTAGGCACAACTTTTCTCAAGAGATTGTAGAAGTATCTTTAACCACACCCACACAAATACAATGCTTCATTCACCTTCAAGTGTCAAAGCAGTTTCAATCTTTGTAGTAAAGGAATATGTCTGTAGACATGGGCAAAATATCTAATTTTTAAATTATATCGACATAAAAGACTAACACAAAGTCACTTATAAAAATGGTTAATTGTGACTCATCAACAATACCACCCTACTGTCCTTTACAAAATACCTGATATTTTTCTAGACTCCGCTTCGAAAGAAAAGCAATCACAACTTATGTCAAGCTACCCCTCTGACTCAGCCACAACAATTTACCAAGTTTTACTCTTCTTGAATGCTCTACCATTTTATGGAGATAATGGTGTGCATGGGGAAGCCAAGTGTTAAGAAGAAAAACTCTAACCCAGAAACATATTAGATACACAAAGATAAAAAGTATTAAGGATCATTTCCCCTGTAGAACACTAACAATGTTATCCATCTTGTGACCTACAAGAAACACAAATTGTTCTTGCTTTACTTTGGAAGAATTAACCTGGTGTAAACATTACTCACAGAAATAAGTACTTTACTTTTAAAGATAAGTTACACAGGTTACATATGGAACAACTGAAGCCTTAAACACTAAATAAACATTACCTATTAGTCTGAAGAAGAGAGCAATACCCTATGAATAGTTGGAAATTTTTGAAAGGCACATTTTGGCTCAATATAAGCGCAAACTTGGTAGTAATTTGATACGTATAAAAATGGAACGGACTGTTGAGAAGCTGTTTTTTAGCTATCACCAGCAACTTTCAAAGAGAATTTGGACAACCACCTGTCACACAGGTAACAGAGACTGAATCCTGCACAGGGTGGTTTCTTCCATCTCAAAAAGCCTATTACAGGTTTTGGGAGATTCCATCCGCCCAAAGCTACCTCTGACAACAATAAAAAATTTAAGTTAAAATCTTCCCCACCATATAGAAAGAACCCTATCCTATATTTCCCACTTTCATTCTATCAGGTAGGTGGGTCAGTGGATAGAACATTGTACCTGGAGTCAGGAAGACCTGAGTCCAAATGTGACCTCAGATATTTACTAGCTGTGTGACCCTGGACAAGGCACTTAATCTCTCAGCTCAGTTTCTCCATCTATAAAATGGAGATAAATAATAGCATCTACCTCCAAGGGCTACTGTTCAGTTCAAATGAGATTTTTAGTGTTACAAACCTTAAAGGTCCCCCTTTCCATCCATAACACCCCCAACAGATTTTGTTACATTTCCCTTAAAATGTAGTCTTCACAGTACCTAAGAGTATTGAACTCATAGTTATGTCCATGGTCAATACTGGTTGAATAGATTAAAAACAGCTCCAATAAATTCTGTGGCAATTTCTAAAAAGGAAACTTAACTTCCTAATTATCCCCACTCTCTCCACGTTCTGGGATTTCTTTCTAGGTGTAATAAAGATTTGGGTATTTTACAAATCCTTTTCCAGATTACTGGAAATCAGTAGTATCATCCATTTCTATATTTACCAGACATGGAAACAATGATAAGCCCCAAACATTAGCCTAGCCTTTACGGATAAAACAGCAGCAATGAAAAAACAAAAACAATTCCACCATGATCCACCTTATATAGTGACTTCCTAAAGCATTTGCTATGAAAGTTGTAGCATCAAGGAAAGAATGTCTAGTAGCAGGGTTATATACCAAAATTGAAAAACAAAGTATACCTACTTAAACACTCTTAAACCAGAAATTTGCTCCCCTTAAAGATAAAGTTGCTTTATTTGGAAGATGCTTGCTACAAATACCAGCACATACTTAGTAATTCAAACATACGATGAAAAATACAGAAAAAGCTGCACTAAAGAAGTAATCACAGGAAAACATTAACAAAAATAATGACTGGAAGTGAACTACACTGTTTAAGACTTTTACATCAGGCCCAACAGACTAAATGTGCTCTCATGTAAAACTAATTTAATGCCAGGTATTTGATATAGAATTTTATCTTTTCTAGATTAGTTATCATTGGGTAATCTACTAACAACATCAACAACAATCCATCACCACTTTTAAGAATGCTTTATTTTACTTGGGCCAATCTAGAAAACGACTATATCATACTCTGCACTAAATTTAAAGAAAACATACCTCTTTTGCCTAAAAGTCTGAATACTTTATTTTCTTTTCTAATCTTTTTTTTTCAAGTTTCTCATTTTCACCTTCTTCCAATTCAACTCTTTAGAAAGTAACACTGAAAGAAACTGTCCATCCTGCAACAAATGTTTTAACCAAGTGATGCATACATTTTCACTACACAATATTTATGATTTACTTGGATACTAAAGTAGCATACTGCATACATAGTATATTACTGCCTAAGAAGAGACTGGTATCAATGTAACAATTATTAGCCATTTTGCCCCCACAGAAAAGAAACTTCAGGACATATGCCACCTACTCAGAAACATTATTGCCTTAGCCACAATATTCTTCAACATGAGCAACTATTGGGATCCTGTTTATAAGAAACCAGTCCTAGTGAAAAGTAGTAACCAACAAAGCCGAATCAGAAAAACAAGATTAATCTGCAGGAATATGGATCTCTCTGTCAGCTCTACTTCAATAACTCTTGGCAATTAACTTCTCTGTGCCTCAGTTTCCCTTCAGCTGCCAAATGGCCACAAATAATATTGTGATAAAAATTTCAAAGGGCTTGAACTGTTTATTGCAGCCTAGTAAATTAAAATACGAGTAGCAGGCTATGATAATATAAAAGCACTCTAAATTTTTTGAAGAAAGGTATTAGACAAATCCAAAGCATAAATTTTACATATATAATTCACTCCCTCCCTCCACCCAATCCATTTTCTTGGAGCTCTGTGCAACTTCCCTAACCAATCTGTCTCAGTCTTCTGGGAAAGGCAGCATGATATAGTTGAAAGAGACCTGGACCTAATCATTACAAGACCTGAACCTGAGTCTCAACTCTGTTACTTATTAGGCATATGACCCTGAGCAAGTCACTTTACCTCTGGATCCTCTATCTCTTCTTTTGTAAAATGAGTAAAACATGAGTACTACTCACATCACTTATGAGAAAAGCACTTTTTAAGCTATAGCGCTCTATAGTAATGTGAGCTATCAGTATTTCCTCATCCTCAAGGAGGGTATTTGTCCCCTATCATAGGGAAACTAAATTGTGAAATTTAGTTAGGCAAAAGAGAAAGAACTTTTAGCACTTGGAATGAAAGTGCTTAAAAAAAAAGCTTTTACAAAGCATTCCTGTTAATCAAAGCATGTAAAGAGCTTTAGGGTCCACAGAAAAGAGATATGATATAAATGAAGTATTTTTAAAAGTCATGCAAATTCTTGCAAAATTCTTTTCTTTTTGATAATCAGAAGCTGCCAGTGATAAATGAGAGTTGATTTTCAATCACATCAAGACAAATTCAACACTGTTCTAAAGTTTTGAAAAACAAGCTTCAACGGCGAAATCAAAGTCTCAAGTAGAAAAACTCCCCAAATCCTTAAATCAATTTAATCAATAGATATACTCATTAAACAATCCGTGTTTAATTGCAATATCTGTGGTCAAATTTTCATGTCTTTATGTTAAAAGTATGTGGAAGTACTGGCTAAAGGTTCTTATATTCTAGTCATCAATTTTTCTTGCAATTAATTTTTAATTAAATTTTAAGACATTAACTCAGACAAAAATAACTGCATATGATTCATTCCACTTTTATAATATTACAAAACACCACTAGAATTAAGATATCTGCTTACCAAACACCAGAAAAATGAGTGATCCCTTCAATGAAGAATAGGATTACAATTTCAGAGTGAATGTAAATTTCTGGTACCTTGAAAAGAGGGCGCTCCAGGACAGTGTAGTTTTGATTTCGGTTCGATGATGCTATGAGTTAGAGATGCCTGGCAAGAGAGACATAACATGAATAATTTTCTTGAGTATATTTTCCCCCATTAAGAGCAGGAAAACACTGCTAGACACAAAGGTAGAGGCAAAAAACAAATAGGGAAATTTTCTGAAAATATATTTCTCAGTGCAGAACTCTGCAAAGGCTCTACAACAGGCCCAATTACCTGGAAATTTTGTATAGTATTCTCTGAAAGGAAATGAAAATTCTACAGATGTTAAGAGACAACCTAACTTTTTAATTTTCAACTCTTTCCAGCAAAAGGTATTTAGGAAAACTGAGAATTAATTCTAAATGAAAAACACACTTATAAAAAAACAACTAGACATCATATACTACCCAATCATAAAATCCTAATTTTCAAACACAGATAATTTTCAAAAATATATACAAATGTTTTCATTTTACAAAAGTACTTTCTACTTGTCTAAATGCAAATGCAATCATTAGATAAAAATGTACCCCAAACTACTTGTGTAAATGTTCTATAAAATGCCCCCAAAGGTTGTTTTTTTTTGGGGGGGCATTAAGTATAACAGATTACCAATAGTGAATCTAAGCCAGTAGGATGACATCAGAGAATATGAATTCTCAAATTTTCAGGTATGGATTTCTATATGGGTAGTCTCCCCATTCACCTTAAATGACTGTACTTAACGTCTAAAAGAATTTCTCACACTGAGATCATTATTACATTATTTACAACTTCTATTAATATAATTCCTAATATTTTTATTACTCTCATGTCCTGATAGTAGAGAAAATGAAGTATCTGTCCAATTTGTTGATTTTAGTATAACCAATGGTCCAGTGCCTCAGACTCTTGACAAAGACCGGCTTCAATCTTGAGGGTCCTCCTTCTCCATAATAACATAAAAACATTTTGGTTTGTGCCTCCCCCCATCAAAGTCTACTCTGGATAAATCTCTGGCTAAGCTCATATCTGGGTTTCTCTTCAGTTTTGGATAGGTCTATTCTGCTCCCAGACATCCTTTATTTCACTATAAATTTTTTTAAAAAGACTCAACAGCCTATAAACAATGCATAAAAGGGTCAGAGTACATAGTCCATAATCAATATACTCCTTCCACTTTTCATAGATTCCTAAAGTCCTTCCAACTCAAAGCTCTGCCTAGAAATTTGGACTTCATTATGCTATAAGAAAAATATTCCCAACAAAATCAAAATGTTTTTACAACATTTAGAAAGAGAAACAAAGTTGGAGATGCTAGAAACACATTCTATAAGTCCCAATTTAACTCTACAGAGATATGTACTTATGTATAAAATCTTATAGCACTACTGTGAGGCCCTAGATTCCTCCAGAAGGGAAACAAGCTTGGGGCTGGCTAGTAGATAGGTAGCAACCTTTCCCCATCATATCACCCAAACACCATCTGAATATTTCGTGGCAATAAAAAAGTGCAAAATCCAGGTTCCATGCTCTCTCATACTAAGGTATTTAGCCCTTTGCTGCTCTTCTAGCTTTGGGGGCTTTCTCTCTTCAAAAGAGTACCTTTGGGGGCAGCTAGGTGGCGAAGTGGATAGCATAGTCAAGAGGACCTGAGTTCAAATCTGACCGCAGACCAAACACTTAACACTTACTAGCTGTGTGACCCTGGGCAAGTCACTTAACCCCAATTGCCTTGCAAAAAAAAAAAAGACTTCTTAGAACAGACTCTAAACACTCCCCCATAAACTGGGGTGAGGAACTCTGATTACTTCAACTATGTTTCCATAGCTGCTACATAGGTGACAGCACAAGTTCCTCTGCAACCAACTTCTCCAAGGCTCATACTCAACAATCAACCATTGCCCAACTGCTGATGTCTTTTGGGATAAGAGGGCATCATCTCTGGGGCGACTGACCATATGGCTCCTCCCATGGGTCTTGTCTCAAGGCAGCCATTAATGGATAGGAAACAGTGGTACAGAAATCCCTCAAGATCCTGGTCTAATCCTGCTCCTAGCATAAGGACTCCTTTTATAAGCCAGCACAGAGGGAAGTCCACAATGTCTAACCTAGAGGAATATGAGCCAACCAATTAGTTATCAATCACTGAGATGTTCTCCAGGGGATGCCATGGGGCAAATCTATATCCTTCATAGGAAAATACAATTAAGTTTCACCTCCCCATAAATTCATCAGATTGATCAGACAACTCCCCAGATTCTCCCATGGTAACTCAGGGATGAATATTTTTATTGAAGGTTTTCCAACTATACTGCTGTTAGACAGAGTACTGCTATATCTTACCACTAGGAAATCAGCTGAAAATCGGGAAGGAAACAAAACAGCCAACACTGCTATCACAAATTCATAAATTTTACTCATAAAAGGGTCCCTCAAGCCTTGACTCAGGGTCTATCTTTATTTTATACACAGTTCTAGCTAGTTTAGTTATTTGTATTCCAAAACCGCTGATCAGAAACAGCAGATCAGTGCTAAAGACAGGCATGATGACCAATGAGAAAAGATAGTGCATAACAAGGGTTAAGAAAAACTACAAAGAGCAGACAGAAGAACTCAGAGACCATTTTATTTAACATAGGAGCAACTAACCTTAAACAGCTCAATAAGCCTAGAAGGTATCACAGTAATTGAGTTTCAAAATGATGACTTTGTGTCATTAAAAAAGATACTAAGTTAGGGTTGATGTGCCCTTTGGGGAAGAAAGGATCTAAAAATAACAGATTTTTGAAAAATTTCTTTGAAATAAGTGGAAAATTTTAAAAAGAAATGTGGGCCCTTAAAAGTGTCAATTCTCAACTATGTAGGAAACTCAACTATTTAGAAAGGTGAATTCATCCCTGAGGGCACCAGAGGACTGAGGTCCTACTTGAAAGGCAACTTATTGCAATGCAATATGACATATAGGAATGCAAATGACATACAGGAAAAGGTCAAAGAAGTTCAAAGATGGAATCAGAGCAAGTTACCTCAACTGTAGAACAAAGCACATAGCATAAGCCACCAGATAATAAGACCTTATCATACACACACATGATTTTTTATGGTGAAAAGCCATTCCAAGTAGAATCATAATAGCAATGGCATGACAATACTGTATATAAGATAGAAAATTCACAGGATAGGGGATTTTAACTTATAAGCATAAGGACAGATAAAACCTGTTAAATCATAACGCTAATTCCATGACGGAAAGAAAACATAGAGACAACCTAAACAGCATTACCTATTCCATTTAGAAACCTAAAACTTTCAACATCCTTTCTGATATTAATGAGCTATACTTACGTCATTATAGACCAAACAGGTTATCCCGAAGTACAGACAGCATGAAATCTCATATGCATGTGCAATCTCACTGAAACTAAAAATCTAAATATATTTAATCCATTTAGTCAAATATTATTATAAACTGACTACTCATTTGGAGTAAGCCTCTTTCTTGAATACTTTCATATCAAATTAGAAAGGACTGATTCAGAGGCACCTAACTACCCAACCAAAATATCCTATCAATCTCATTTCATCAGACCATAAAGGAATGGCACAAAGTAACATAAAGATAAAAGAGGGAAAATAAATTAGAGCAACATAAAAGAATGAATAGGAAGGACAAAGGGCAATTATTATCAAACACTGTACAGCTAATTATGAGCCAAGACCTGGAACTAGAAATTTTACTTTTTCTTAGAAGGAACACAGAATTGCAGTTTAATACTATTTATCTCCTGACAGAGGTGATAGGCTCAGAGTGCAGATTAAGACATATTTTTTACTGGACACAGCCAATGAGGGAATTTATTTTGGTTGATTATGTATATTTGTTATGAGAATTTTGTTTTTCTTTTTTTTTTCAAAGAGGAAAAGATGAGGGAGAAAAATAGGCTTTTGTTCATTGAAAAAATTATATTTTTTAAAATGTAGTTCATAAGTTCATTTTAATGGGACTTACTAACAAAAGTTAAGTCATCAAAACATTAAGCACCTATTCTAAGCATGACTCTATGACTCTACTGTAAGGACCCAAACAGGACAAGAACATGGTTCTTGCCTTTATGAGGCTTACGGTCTAGTAAGGGAGAAATAAAATGCACATAAATTAACTATAACTCAAGGTGCAATGTGGAAGTAGATTAAAAGAGACACAAAGTGTTAAGAAAGCTAGGAGAGAGCATAAAGATATGCTTCCCAAAGAGATGGTATTTGAGCTGAAATAATAAATACTACCACAAACAAAAGTACTATCAACATATTAATTTCTGCCCTTTTGTATGTCAAACAAATCTTAAAGAGGAGAAAGTTTAAAACATAGGGAGATTAGAGGAGCATGGAATAGTTTGCCTGTCAGATATAAGGATAAGGGAAGAATTTATGACCAAACAAGAGACAGAAAGCATTACAGGATGTAAAATGGATTAATTTTTGATTACATTAAATTAAAAATGGTTTGCACAAATAAAACCAATGCAGCCAAGATTAGAAGGAAAGCAGAAAACTGGGGAAACAAATTTAACAGCAAGTTTCTCTGACATATAGAGAATCTCAAATATATAGAGAACTCAGTTAAATTTCATAGAATACAATTCATTCCTCAACTGATAAATGGTTAAAGCACATGAATAAACAGTTTTCAGGCGAAGAAAAGAAAGCTTTCTATAGCCATATGAAAAAATGCTTTAAATCACTATTGATTAGAGAAATGAAAATTAAAACAACTTTGAGGTACCACCTCATACCCTTCAGACAGTCTAACATGACAGAAAAGGAAAATGACAAACGTTGAAGGGGATATGGAAAAACTGGGACACTAATGAACTGTTCATGGAGTTGTGAACTGATCCAATCATTATGCAGAGCAATTTGGAACTATTTTGAAAGGGCTATAAAACTGTGCATTACCCTTTGACCCAGTAATTCTACTACCAAGTCTCTATCACAGAGAAATTCAAAAAGGAAAAAAGAAAAAAAAGGACCTGCATGTACAAAAATATTTATAACAGCTCTTTTTTTGCAGTGGCTAAGAACTGGAAATCAAAGGGATGCTGATCAACTGGAGAATAGCTAAATAAATTGTGGTATATGACTGTGATGGAATACCTATATGTGCCTACAAGAAAGAAGCAGGATGTTCTCAGAAAAACCTAGAAAGACTTACATGAACTGATGCAAGGTGAAAAGAGCAAAACCAAAAAACATTGTACACTGTAACAGCAACATTGTACAATGAAGAATTGTGAATAGCTTAGTTATTCTCAGCAATACAGTGCTCCAAGACAATCCCAAAGCAGTAAATGATGAAGCATACTATCCACCTCCAGATAAAGAAGTGATTGTCTGAATAGAGACTGACTGCAGGCTACTTTTCACTTTCTTTCGCTCTCTCTTTCTTTTTTTAAGGAGTCTTCTTATACAAAATTACTAACATGGAAATGTTTTACATGATTGCATGTGTATAACCTACATCTGATTGCTTACCATCTCACAAAGGCGGGGAAGGGAAAGAGGGATAGAATTGGGAACTCAAAACTTAAAATGTTAAAAAATTGTTTTAACATGTAAATGGGGGGGGCATATTACATATTAAAAAAAAAACAAACAACCATAGAGGGGCAGCTAAGTTGTGCAGTGGATAGAGTAACAGCCCTGGAGTCAAGAGGACCTAAGTTCAAATCCAGCCTCAGACATTTACTAGCTGTGTGACCCTGGGCAAATCACTTAACTCCAACTGCCTCCAAAAATAAAAATTAAAAACAAACAAAATAGAACAGGGCAATAATATTTATCAGCACATTCTAAAATATTTGAATCATTGGTCAAATCACTAATCAATGAAAACATAAACAAAATGGCTCCTATCTCATTCAAAATAAATTCCAGTGACAAAAGAAAAAAAAAAGGGAGAATCAACCATGAAAGCACTGATAGCAAATTTATTTAATCTGCAGTAGTTGACATGAAGCTAGGAAGGAGAGCTAACGTGTCAGACGTTTTTGAGTGCAAAAAGATCCCAACAAGATAGAACAATGGAAAGAACCACTGACATATTACAGAGTTAAATGTAAAGCCTTACATTCAGGTTCAAAACATCAAGTACAGAATGGGAGACATGGCTAGACAATGTATGATGGAAAAGACCTAGAGGTTTAAATTTACTGCAAGGTCAACAAGTAAATTTTATGACATGGCAACCAAAAAAACCTAATGACATCTTAGGCTGTATGAATAGAGGCATAATGACCAGAATGAAAGAGGTTATAATAGTCCCACTGCATTCTGCCTTGCTCTGACCACAGCTAGAGTATTATATTTAATTCTAGGTACCATACTAGACTAGAAGAATACTGACAACTAAGAGAAAACATGAAGGGAAATGGGGAACAGTATTTGCTTAGCTTTCTGGTTGAAGAGGGAATGTACTTGTTCTATTTTACTCCAGAAGACAGAGCAAGGACCTCCTCGTGGGTAGCGATTACAGTAGGACAAGTATTATCTAAAGAAAAATTTCCTAGCCCTTAAAAGTTGTTCCAAAGGTGAAAGGGCTTTCTCAAGCAGAGTGGGATGGCCACTTGTTAGGGACAACAGAGTAGTGGTGTTAAACTCAAATAGAAATCGATCCCTGAGATCTCTGCAGGCTGTATGTTGACTTAGAAAACCACAAACTGACATTATCCATGTTTTATTCCATTTTTATTTATTTTGTTATTGTTCAGGCAACACTCAGGAGTTCTGCTGGACATTATACCCCCTGGGAGTTTAACACTTCTGTTGTAGAGGTGTTCTTGCTCAGAGATGACTTGGACTATCTGATGATTTCTGAAGGACCTTCCAACAATAAGATTCTATGATTCTACAGAAGTAGAGAAACATATTTAGGTAATGATGTGGTTTGACCTTAAAAAATCCTATTTTAAAGTCTTTGGGTTGGAAGGGTCCTCAACTCTCTGATTTTACAGATAAAGAAGGAGTTGGAACAGGGACTGAACTTATAAATTCACTGGGCACTCTAAGGTGAAGAAATATCCTCTACCAATGCACTTCAATACCTCTGAGGTGTTGAAAAAATTGCCTAGAACACTGAAACTAACCTTGACCAGTCATAAAACAGGTATGTATCAGAGATGGGACTTGAACTAAGTCTTCCTGGCGTTAAGGTCAGTTCTCTATACACTACAACATGACACAGATGAAGACACTAATACTAACTCAGGCTCCCTAATTCAAAAGTCAGTGCTATCTTCTTTTCTTCATCAAATGATCCTCATGCAATAATTTTAAAGCAAAATGAAAATGTATTGAACCTTAATACTTTTATTTTTTTAAAGACCCATATATCAGTCTACATTAAAGTACAATAGAAAAATATGCAAACAAGGAAAGTATGATGCCCTCAACCAGGGTACATAATTGACATCACTCCTGCACCTGTAGCCAGAGATCCTAGAAAGAGACCTAAGTTCATCAGTGACCTCCCATCATATGTTATAAATACAAACTGTATTAGTCTAATAAATTTTTTAATCACTATAATTTGGCTCAGTGAATTAAACAAACCCCTTGGATAACTAGATATAGGGTTAAAACAACATAGTTTAATTTGTATTATTAAAAAACCTACAAATTCACACTTATTGCACCTACAAAATTAGTGACTTGATTAAATAAATTTTGCATTACATTTGAGTTACAAAGTGACAAAAAGTCTAATTAAAAATACTTTCCTCAATTTTTTTTATCCCAGTTTTTAGGAATTATATCTTGTACAAGCGTACTGAACAAAACCATTAAAGAAACAAACAAAAAAAATGAATGCACTGATTCATAATAAGAGTAGATATAGTCTCCAGTGATTTTGTAGATCTACAGCTATATTATCTATACAATCAAAGATGGGATATCACCAATCTTATTAAGTTGTGCTGGAACTTTAATATATACAAAGTGAATTAAACTACTTGCAATAAGTTTTGCTTTGGCAGTGGTGGAGTTTTTGGCTCACAGCATTCAATAAAATTGACCATCTGAGACATCTTTGCAACCTCTGGTACACAATAACATTAACAAATAATCTTACACACAGTGTTTTCTTGAAAATATGGTTTGCTGGTCTAAACTGTATCTTTTAGGATAAACTTATTATTCAACTACACATTTCACTGGCAGCAGAGTACAACAGAAAGCTAGCACTAATGTGCTAGCCTCAGAAAACCTAGGTTCAAGCCCTGGTTCAGTCACTAGCACTAGGAGCACCCTCAACCTCTCTGAGTCTCAATTTCCTCATCTGTAAAATAAGGATAAAAATGGCCACTCCACCTTGTCTCACATGATATTATGATCACGAGTACAAAGGATATGGTCAGTACTAACTAACCAAGCTTCTTTAATATCCTTCCTTAAAGGTAGCTTGATTAGATGGAATTCAATTCAACAGATATTTATAGATGTTCATTAAGCAATTTGTCAAAAGTAACAGTCAACATTAATCTTGGTATAAAAAAAACACAACTTGGTTCTCACTCTTCTATTTCTATAACTAATCAAACTCTTCTCTCAACATATCCCTAAGACCATATAAATCCATCTTAGTTAAAAATTAACTTTAATAACTAGCACATCTTCTTAGAGAGTTGAAACTTTAGTTTGCAATTTCATCTTTTTTAGAATTGCCCTAGTGCTATGACTTGAACCATAATAAAAGATTTACTTAAAGAGATCAGGAGAAAATTAAGAATAGAAAACTTTTTATTTTCAAAGGCTCCTGTCACCAAGAAACTTAATTCAAGAAACACATTAAATATCTATTCTATAATTTTTTTTTAAATTGACTATTATCTGTAAGGCACCATGCTAGGTGATATAAACAGACAAAAAAAAAGAGTCTGGGCCCCTCAATGTTTACATTCTACTGGGGGAAGGGGAGGTGAGAAATCTCTAAAACAACCTCTGGTAAGTCTGGTATAAACCAAAAATTACAGTAAAATGTTATAGCAATTTCAGTGACCAACATTACAATTACCACCCAAACTCATTCAGATACCTTAACCAGTTAAAGTAATTCCTATATTTAATGTGACAGAAGGATTTATAATGTCTAGATTAAGCAATACTTCATCATTCTACTAGATTCTAAGCATGACATCAAATACTATATGACATGATCCAGTTTAGAGATTCACACAAGAACATTAATGAGGCCTCAGGCATTGACTCTTGTCAGGTTTGTTGTTGAAATATCCATTAAGTCACACTGTATATTTAGTAAAAGCAATAATTCTTTGTCAAATTGAAAAGTTGTATTAGTGCTACTGGGTTTAGTTCCAAATAAGGAAATATTCTTGATCATATCAAAGAATATAGGAGAAGAAAAGGAAATGGGCAAAAATCTACTAGTTCCACTTACTTCGTGCTTCGATGTATTAAGTATTTTTGGCCTACTGTGACTATGTCCTGGTTGCAGAGGCTTGTCTTTTCATTTTCCATTACTGGTTGCATGACACTTTAGAGGTGGAATCCTGCCTCCAAAATAGTTCTACAAGTTTTTGTTCGTTCCATAACTTGACATCTATATACAAATGTGCTTTTTCTGGCTGTATCCTGAAAGGGGCCAAAATTGATTCAGAAGGGAGTACTGTTTATGACAGCAACAATAAATACTAAAATACTGATACTGATAAATACTAAAAAAATACCAGAAAGCTTGAAGCATTTTTCAAAATAAAATATAATCTATTCCTTTTCTAGAGTGGGGGTTCAAAAACTACAGTCTTTCTCATTTGCCATGTTTTGGTGACTAAAACAAAACACAAAATTTCCAGTGCCTCTAAGGACAGACAACTGGAATACTAACAATACATATATACAACAGAAAAATTTTGAAAGCAATGTTTACACTGTACATTGAATAATTCTAGTAACTGACGCAAATTAAATATTCTTGTTAACAACTTCCCTAAATGACAGACATGTCTTTTAAAATTACAGAGGACAGTATTTGCCTGTCATCTACAGTTATGTTAGTATTACATGTCTACTAAAAGCAAGAAAGTTTCAAAATGACTAAATTTACTATTAAAAAGTACAGTGGGTGATAAGGATTTTTTTTAATCCTCCACAATAGAATTCAAAGTTTCTAATCAGAATATTCTTTACTTAATTCTTAACCCAAAATTACATCAGCATATTTGCACAACCACTGTAAAGAACCTTTCAAAGTTTTCATCACATAACTTATTAACCATAGTTTAACTTTGACACAAAAAGTTATTTTCCATTAAAGATGGTTTAACAAATACCCATTAGAACAGGAAGAAAAATCCAACAGTTTGATATTTTTAAAAATTAGTATCACAGAGAGAAAAACGACTGCTGTTTCATATGCAAATAATATAGAAATAATATAGCTTATAATCTAAGAAAAAACTGATCTAATACTGTTCCACATCTAATTCACCAAAACCTCCATTTTAGCCATAAAAATGTATATTACAATAATTTCTACTCCACAAAATAAAATCATTACCATTTGTAAATTGCTAAGTGAAAGATAACTTAATATATTCATTAGAAAAATAAGTAATTTGAGAGAATAACGGCTTGAGAAAAATTAGCTAAGTTCTAAGTCAATTTTAAAATACTATAGTTTGTTGTGGCACTGTACTTTAAAAAAGGCAACAGGTAATCTGTTTGACTCATAGTTTAAACATTTAGGAAACTTATAGCTACTTTAAATACACTAAAGTGGACAATAAGAACTTACAAATGTATCAAACTATAATAGGCAAGTGTCCAATTTGTGTACTTCATAAAATTAAGCAAAAGATGTTTCTAAGACATGGTATAAATCAAATATTTCTAATTAAGGGAATCTATCTAAAAAATTTAAAACAATATAAAAGAGTATTTTTTATGAAACAAACAAGTATCTCCTAATCTTTTTTGCAAATCAGGGTTTTCATAACTCAGTTTGCTTAATACAAGATATATATACCAGTATATCTAACTTCTGAATTAAAAACAAACTTAGCATGCAGAACGAACCTGCCACACTAAAATCTCACCTGTCACCACTAAAATTACTCTCTGCAATCCAACTACTTTAACTTTTACATCAATAACTCTTACTATAATTTATCTCACTTTGATTACCTAAAGATAACCCAAGCAACTTAAATAAGCTTTCTCCTGCATACTCACAACTAAGACAATTTGACAGCATAAGAAAAAAGAACAAAGAAGTCCCTGAGACCTTAAAGCTTTTCCCCATGCCAAAAAAACCATAGATGACTGGGCTGCCATACACATTTGGCCTTATTGAAGGGATTCTCTTACATACACGACTAATATTGCAACATGGTTAAGTGCACAGATTTATAATAGGGATCAGTAAACGGGGGCAGAGGAGCTGGCAAAAAGGTATGGTATTGGAAGCTTGGACTATATAGTAGAAAACGCCTAAATTTGGAGTAAGGACAAGGACAGAAATAAACTATTGAATACACCTATTTACTAAATACGGGGTGGCAATACTACCTTTCTTTTACATGGTTGTAATGATAAATGAATCAGCTAGTTCCACATACTTTATACCGAACGGAAGATGAATCTCTCACATCTGAACCAGTTGCTATGGATCAGTATCAACTGAAATACTCTTTTCCTTAACACAACTGCCTGCAGAAAAATGTATTTCCCCTCCAAATGCACAGGTGTATGAGGGCTGCAGCTAAGGAACTTTGATATCACCACTGTGTCTTTCCCTCCAAAGAACCAGAACCATACATAACTTCATGCCTAATACGAAAGGCATATTTGGTATAGAAAAGCTCAGAGGATTAAAAAAACAAAAACAAAACAGTCAATCTTTTCCCATAGGATAATGAATATCGGGACATCGAACAATTAAAAAACTGCTGGAGCTTCAACAATTTAATTCAACGAACATTCCATGGACAGTCTGGCAGACAGCGGAGTAGGGAAAAGGGTCAGAATAAATTCCTTTCGGCATCTGAGTTCAGAGATAAATACTCTAGCTTTAGAACTGGGCTAAAAAAAAAAAGCCGAACTGGGTTTGGGGGGTGTGTGTGCAAAATCATGAATAGAGGAGCTAACTCTTGGCTCCTGCCTTAAAGGGCCTGATCTTCCCCTCCGTGGCAAAGAACAGGTTAAAAAGGCTGTTGCGCGTCCCTCAGGCCGAGAAGGTGCAGGGAGAGGAAGGGGACTGCTGGGAGGAGGAGAAGACACTGGTCCCCAGCAAGGTGGGGGCTGCAGCAAACCCCATTCCTCTGGGGAAAAGGTGGGGAGGGACACCAGGCAGAAATAGACTAAGGATGGAGAAGGAGCGGCGGAGAAACCTGCGCCTTTCGAGCCCCCATGCCCCGGGAGGGAGGCGAGGGCTGGGACAGGAGGGGAAGGCTGAGGGCTCTTCTCCCAGAATAGGCCTGATCCCCGCCCCGGGAAGGGCGGAGGGACTGAGGCCTTTCTTGGGCTAGGGGGTGGCTGCAGCCCCTCCCCACTCAGGCCAGGGAGGGAGGCTGACTCCCTCAGAGGCCTAGTGTTCCCAGCCTTGTCCGCCGAGCCACGCTGGGAGCGGCGGGGTGCCTCGCTTCCTCAGGCCAAGCTAGGCCGGGGTGGCTCAGGGGAGCGGTCTCCCGTCCCCTTCGCCTCTCCCTCACCCACCCGCCATCCCAGGCCCTTCCCCCAAGCTGCAACGGGCTGGGCCGAAGCGCCTCACCTGGATTCCCGGGACTCGTCCCCCGCCGAAGGATCGGTTAGGCGGTGGTTGTGAGGAGGGGAGGGGAGGCGGAATGGCCTGTGGGGGGGCGGGCGCCGGGGATCGGGGAGGGAGGGAGGGGGGAGCCGAGCCAGACGCTGCGGCCACAGGGCAAACACTAAAGAGAATGAGCCGCTCGGGCTCCCGCAGCCAGGCAGGAAGTGACGGGGGGAGGGACAGGGCCCGACCCCCTCCTTCCCCAGTCCCCTCCCCCCCATTACAGAAACTACAATTCCCGGCAGGTTCAGCGCAGCTCCAGCTACGGAGACTACAATTCCCGGCAGGCACTGCATGAAACCTTCCACATTACCCTCCACGTTGGGAATCAAAATTGTCTTTCGCGAGCAAGCTGAGGCGTGGCCCTTTGTTGGGGGCTATCCCAGCCTATCCCTTCTTGCGCTAGACTGATGGGAGTTGTAGTTCGCATACGGGGCATAGGCCCAAATTCAGGGACGGCGGGCAGAAAGTGGCACACTTTTAAAAGCATAAGCTGGGGTTACCTCTGGTTGGTATTATTCACTTAGACTTCAGAAAACACGCACCATCCTTCTCATGGGCTTCAGTGGCACATTCTCTCAGCCCCCTAGAACCCCAAAGGGCCAATTTACATTGTCTTTGTTTCCCCACCTGCATTCTTTCCATTCCTCCTTCTCTTCCTTCCTTCCTTCCTTCCTTCCTTCCTTCCTTCCTTCCTTCCTTCCTTTCCTTCCTTCCTTCCTTCCTTCCTTCCTTCCTTCCTTCCTTCCTTCCTTCCTTCCTTCTTTCCTTCCTTTTATCTCCAAATAGAGAAGCAGGAATTAACATAAATAGTTTTATATCCAGAATCCTCCAGGCCACCAAGAAAAAGCGAGCTATAAATAAAAATGCTCTGTAGTTTATTCCAGCCTTAACTTACACATTGTCTTTAACCAAGGTTTTCTAGCAGTACACCCTGAAATTATTATTCTCCAACCTTGGTGTTTCTAAGCTCCATACCATCACCTTTCTATTTACGCTTATCTTTTTTCATATACTCTCATTTGTAATTTTTTATAAAAAGATAAAAATACATTATTTGCATTCTTTTTCCTTTATGTGATTCTTAGGCATATCTTCCCATAATTCCTCCCTAAAGGATCTATCCAATGTACTATGGACGTTCCTTCTGTATGGATTTTTGTATTTCATAATTCTAATGCAACGCTTGAGTATACCTCAACTCTAAATACATGACTAGCCTACCTCATTATTTTCATGTGCTAAGAATCCTATTCATTAAAATCCATTTTTTTAGTGTAAAGAATATGATTTATCATTTATCATCACAGCAATCAATCAACAAGTGTTTATTAAGCACCTGTTATGTACTAGGCAGTATACTAGGTGCTAGGGATACAAAAACATCAAAACAAGTCTCTTTGGGGCAGCTAGTAGTGGATAGAGCGCTGGCTCTGGAGTCAGGAGGACCTGAGTTCAGATTCCACCTCAGACACATAACGCTAGCTGTGTGATTCTGGGCAAAGTCACTTAGCCCCAATTGCCCTCACCAGAAAAAAAAAAACAAGTCTCTTCCCTCAAGGAGCTTACATTTTAACCTGGAGACAATATGAACATATGTACTAAACTGTACATTTTATGTGTATAAAACACATACAAAACAGATTCAAGGTAATCTTGAAGGGAGAGCATCTGGGGGACCAGGAAAGGCCTCACACAGAAGGTGGCACACTTGGCATAGTGCTATGGTGGTCAATTCATGTTAATTACTTTTAAATTGGATGTCAACAGGAAACAGTCAAGTAATGTTCAAATTCAATGATGTAGATCCTACTTTGAATTAGCTGACCTGGCTGACACTCAGATTAATAAAAGTTCTATTTTGATGTCTCATTGAGAACCCAGGGTGATTTTTGGTACCTCAGGAATGACACAATTTTCTGTTCATGTTTTGTTGGTTTGATTTCAGGGTTTTCAAACTTCAGTTGCATCAAAAACACACAGTACTTCTCTTGTCTCCCATCCCACAAAAAACCTTTTATGTTTAAAAAGAAACATTTGGTTTATAAGCTATATGGTGTTTTGTGGGACTTAAACTATATTTTGTTTTGTATATTGCTATTAAAGCATAATTTGGAATTCTGCAATGCACGTGTCTAAAATGTTAGAGATTCCACTGGTAGGCATATACCCCGAAGAAATTAAAGATAGAAAGAAAGGCCCTATATACATCAAAATATCCATGGCAACACTTTTTTGCAGTAGCTAAGAATTGGAAGCAAAGTAGATGTTTATCGTTTGGGAAACTGAATGTAATAGAATATTATGCACAATAAAATAAATATTATGATTATTTAACACAAGCAATTAATATGTCACATTAATTATTAATTATATTATATGTACTTGCTAATATATAAATAATATTTAGTAATAATAGATAAGCATGAAAAGACATACATGAACTGATGCAAAATGAAGTAAATAGCACCAGAAAAATCATGTATACAATAACTACAATAATATAAATGGAAAGAACAAAAAAAAAATCCCAGAATTTAAAACTAAATATAATGACCAAGCCTAGGCCAGAAGAAGAGTTGAGAAAATGCACTTCTTTCACTTCTTTGCAGAGGTGGGGAATTGTGGATACGGAACAATTCATATACTGTGAGTCAATCAACAAACATTGTATTCTAGGTATCATGTGGGAATACAAAGGAAAAAGTGAAACAGTCCTTGCCCTCAAAAACTTTGTCTGGGAGAGGGGAGGAAAGACAACAAGTAAATATATAAATAGATAAAGGTTATTGTGGGGAGAAGGGAAAAACACCAAAAGCTGGAGGGATCCTGTGTCTTAAAGGATTCTAAGAATTCTAAGATGTAGGGAAAAATGCTAAGGGATGAGGAAAGTGAGCTTTCTGAGCGTGGGGAGAGCAGGTACAATGAGACAGACTAGCATTGAAGTTTTGTGTATGGGGAGTAGTAAGAAGGTCAGTTTAGTTGGACCATAGTTTATGAAATGGAGTAAATGTATAATAAGCCTGGAAAAGTAAATTGGGGCCAGACTGTGAAGTGCTTTAAACGCCTAGTATTCTATTTCATCTTAGAAGCAATAGGAAGCCACTGGAGTTTTACGAAGAAGTAGAGTAACATGGTTGGGCAGTTACATGGCAAAGTGGATGGAGTGCTAGGCCTGGAATAAGGAAGATCTGAGTTCAGATCTAAACTGAGACACTTGTAAGCTATGTGGCCCTGGGCAAGTCACTTAACCCTTTTTACCTCAGTTCCTTATCTGTAAAATGAGCTGGAGAAGGAAATGGCCACTCCAGTGTCTTTGCCAAGAAAATCCCAAATGGGATCACGAAGAGTCAACACAACCAAACAACAAAGAGTAATACAGTCAGACTTAGCACTTTAGGTAAATCACTTTGGCAACTCTTGGGCAATGCATTGTTTAGTTTTGTAGCAATGCTTTTTTTTCTGTCTTATTCTTTGTTAGAAGGGATAGCTCTTTGGAGAGGGCAGAGGCGAGGGATATATTTGAAAATGAAGATGACATAAAAACAAGATAGCAACAATTCAAAAAAGAAAATAGAATAATCTAATGATGTAGTTACACAAATAAAGTCAGATCTAAATAATCGGAAAAATATCAGTTGTTCATGGGTAGGCCAAGCTAATATAATAAAAATGACAATTCTACCTAAATTAATTTACTTATTCAGTGCCATACCAATCAAACTACCAAAAATTATTTTATAGAGCTAGAAAGAATAATAACAAAATTTATCTGGAAGAACAAAAGGTCCAGAATATCAAGGGAATTAATGAAAAGAAATGCATGGGAAGGTGGCCTAGCCATACCAGATCTTAAATTGTATTATAAAGCAGCGTTCATCAAAACTACTTGGTACTGGCTAAGAAATAGAGTGGTGGATCAGTGGAAGAGGTAAGCAAACCACAATATCAATGACTATAATAATCTACCATTTGATAAATCCAAAATCTCCAGCTTTTGTGATAAGACATTAGTATTTAACAAAAACTGCTGGGAAAATTGGAAAATAGTATGGCAGAAACTAGGTATAGGCCAATGTCATGTACCCTATACCAAGATAAAGTCAAAATGGGTACATGATTTAGATATGAAGGCTGATACTATAAGCAAACTAGGAGAGCAAGGAATAGTTTACCTGTCAGATCTACGAAGAAGGGAAGAATTTATGACCAAACAGGAGATAGAGAACATTATGAAAGCAAAATGGGTGACTTTGATTACATTAAATTGAAAAGTTTTTGCACAAAGTCAATGCAACCAAGATTGGAAAGGAAGCAGAAAGCTGGGAAACAATTTTTACAGCCAATGTCTCTGATAAAGGCCTCATTTCTAAAATACATAGAGAACTGAGTCAAATTTATAAGAATACAAGTCATTCCCCAATTTATAAATGGTCAAAGAATATGAACAGGCAGTTTTCAGATGAAGAAATTAAAGCTATCTATAGTCATATAAAAATCTAAATCACTATTGATTAAAGAAATGAAAATTAAAACAACTCTGATGCACCACATCACACCTATCAGATTGACTAACATGACAAAACAGGACAATGGTAACTGTTGGAGAAGATGGGGGAAAATTGGAATGCTAATGCATTGTTGGCAGAGTTGTGAAATGATCCAACCATTCTGGAGAGCAATTTGGAACTATGCCCAAAGGGCTATAAAACTGTGCATACCCTTTGACTCAGCAATACCATTTCTAGGTCTGTATCCCAAAGAGATCATAAAAATGGGGAAAGGAACCACATGTAAAAAAATATTTATACCTGAGTCCTCTTTTAAAAGTATGTTTTTAGAGCTTAAAGCTCCATCCTCCAGTCAGAGGGTCCAATCAGAGGGCCAGAGGGCACTGATGAGGTGGGAATACCAAGGCTAATTTGATTTTGCAAGATAATGAGATTTCCAAATTATGTATGAGACTCCTGGGGCTTTATTGTATGATGAAGTCCAAATAAGTCTAAAAACAATGTAGCTGGTGGAAAATGAGGAGGAGGGGAAAGTAATAGGGATATCTAGAAAAGTTGAAGCCAGATTGTGAAGGGTTTTAAATGCCAAACAAAATAATTTGCATTTTATCCCGGAGGCATTAGGGAACCCATGAAACTTCCTGCTCAAGGAAAAGTGACCTAGTAAGACCTATGCTTTGGGAACATTATTTTGGCAACTATAAGGAGGAGACTAGAGACAGGGAGAACAATTAGAAGCAGAGAGGTAATTAGTGCTGGAAACTAGATTGGTGGTCATGTGAGTGGAGAGAATATGTAAGTGGAAGTAGAATTGACTAGACTTGGTAATTTGATTGTTTATGGGGGTAACTTAGAGGACAGAATTGAAGATGACTAGTAAGTTATGAACCTGGGTGACTAGAAGGAGGGTGATGCCCTCAACAGAAATAGGGAAGTTAGGAAAAGTAAGTGATATGTGTCTGAGGCCGGATTTGAACTCAGGTCTTGAACTTTGTGGGGAGGACAGTAAGTTCTGTTTTAGACATGTAAAGTTGAAATGGCTCTGAGAAAGCCAGGGGGAGATGTCCAACAGGTTGTTGGTAATGTAGGAATGTGGCTAAGGACAAAGATGACAGCTGGATATGTAGATTTAGAAGTCATCTGCAGAAATGATAACTGAACCCAGAGGGATTGATTAGATCACTCACAGAGAGAAAGAAAAGAAGAGGGTCCAAGACAGAGGCCTTGGGTATACTAACAGAACAGGGCAGGACATGGATGAAGATCTAACAGAGGGGACAGAATGATCAGACAGATAGGAGAATAGAACATTCTATTTGAATGTCTGTTTTTGTTTGGAGTTACTAAGTTAACAATTTAAAATAAAAGTTTTTTTTAAGGTGATTACCTTTAAAGATATTTAAAAGAATGTAAAATCTGAAGGAAAATCCCAACGATGAATTCTAAATGTTTTTGTACAATGGCAAAATTATTGAAGTAAAAGTGCTGATTCTCATGGTGATTATTCAATATGAGAATACTCAATTCCAGGTAAATGTTTTAATATAATTAAAAATAAATCTGTGGCCAACATGACAAAACAGGAAAATGATAAATGTTGGAGAAGATGTGGGAAAATTGGAACACTAATGCATTGTTGGTGGAGTTGTGAAATGATCCAACCACTTTGGAGAACAATTTGGAACTATGGCCAAAGGGCTACAAAAATGTGCATACCCTTTGAGCCAGCAATAGCACTTCTAGGGCTATATCCCAAAGAGATCAAACAAATGGGAAAAGGACCCAGATCAGGAAACCAAAGCCTACAAGTTACTTGCCCAAGGTCACAAAGGTGATAAGTAGCAGAAAAAATATTTGTAGCAGCTCTTTTTGTGGTGGCAAAGAATTGGAAATTGAGAGGATGCCCATCAATTGGGGAATGGCTGAGCAAGTTGTGGTATATGAATGTAATGGAATACTATTGTGCCATAAGAAATGATGAACAGACTGACTTCAGAAAAACCTGGAAAGACTTGGATGGTCTGATGCCGAGTGAAGTGAGCAGAACCAAGAGGACTTTGTACACAATAGCAGCCACGTCATGGAATGACTAAGATTGTTACACTGAACTCTTCACATCATTACGAGGATCTAAGACATCTCCAGAGGCCTCAGGATGGAAAATGCTGTTCACATCCAAAGAAAGAACTATGGAAGTCAAATCGCTATCACTTATTTTTACTTTCTGTTGAGTTTTGTTTCATCTTTCTGATGGTTCCTCCTATTGGTTTTAATTTTTACTTATGCTTAGTGGGTAGGTAAATGTAAAGCCTATATCAGATTGTGCGCAGTCTTGGGGAGGGTGGGGGGGAGGAAGGGGGAGAAAAATTTTCAACCCAAAAGCATATGGAAGTGATTGTTGATAAATCAAAATAAATTAATTTAAAAAAAGACTGAAAAAAAATTAAAAAAATAAATCTGTCTTGAGATGTTCTTTCCTAAGGTGTAGTTGCTACTCAATGAATCCAGAAATTTATTTTGCAAATGTGGTAGAGCCATTACCTGAATTTACTTCCAAAACATTATTAACCTGTTTTAGGAAAGTTTCATATCTAGAAAAAATGGTTATAGGCAGAATTTACAAAAAAATTAGTTAACACATTTAACTTTAAGCAACAATAGACATGAAACTTGAGTAGAAACATATCCCTGGGGGCAGCTAGGTGGCAGTATGGATAGAGCACCGGCCCTGAATTCAGGATGGACCTGAGTTCAAATGTGACCTCAGAAACACAACACTTACTAGCTGTGTGACCCTGGGCAAGTCATGTAACCCCATTGCCTAGCACAAGAAAGAAAGAAAGACAGAAAGAAAGACAGAAAGACAAAAAGACAAAAAAAATGAAAGGAAGAAAGAAAGAAAGAAAGAAAGAAAGAAAGAAAGAAAGAGAAAGAAAGAAAGAAAGAAAAGAAAAGAAAGGAAAGAAAGAAAGAGAAAGAAATCCCTGCAGGAAGGATATTGATGTAGAAAACTACAAATTAATATTATCTGTGTTGTATCATTTTTTTAAATTTTGTTAAACATTTCCAATTTAATTTTAATCTGATTGGGGAGTTTTGCAAGGAACTTGTGGCCTGTAGGCCATGGGGTTTGATACCTCTACGATTTGTATGATGTAAATATATAAGCTGTTATAAGAAAATTTGAGAAAAGAGTTCCTTTGTTTTGTGAGGTGTCACAGATAGTTCTGTTTCCTGTGATTCTGTGATGATTGCATAATATGTTAGAACATTAGGGCCTCCTCAATGAAATCATAGCATAATAGAATTTTAAAATGGAAGGTACCTTAGAGATTAGCTTGTAGAACCCCCTTGTTTTACAGATCAGGAAACCAAAGTCTATAAGTTACTTGCCCAAGGTCATAAAGGTGATAAGTAGCAGAAAAAAGATTTGAACACAGATACTTTGTCCATAGTCACTTAAAACCAATCACTTTTTAAACTATAAAACATTATGTAAATGTGAGTTGTTATTAATATTATCTAAAAAGTTTTCAAAGTCTTTAACATTTAAATTGTAGGTCTCAAAAAAAATTGGAGCATTCATTACAATGTTTACCAACTTAATGGGGGAATTGGATTTTAAAAACAAAATGTTTAAGAATATTTTGGGGGCAGGTAGGTGGTGCAGTGGCTAGAGCACTGGGTCCTGGAGCCAGGAGGACCTGAATTCAAATCCGGCCTCAGACAAATAACACTCACTAGCTGTGTGACTCTGGGTAAGTCAGGTAACCCCAATTGCCTCACCAAAAAAAAAAAAAGAATATTTTATTAATGTTAGTGTTTTGAATTAAATGCTGTATTTAGGAGACGTTTTTGTAATTTAACATAATTATATATTTCAGATAAACTTAATAATAATTTATATTTAATAGTGATTTAAGGTTTACAAAGTATGTTCCTGACAACAGCCCTGGGTGGTGTGAGGAACAAACACTGTTATCCCTATGTTATAGATGGGAAAACTGAGGCTCAAAGCAAATAAGTGACTTGTCCTTGGTCACATAGTTATTAAATGTTGGAATCAGAATTTGAACCTAGGTTTCCTGACTCTATGTTAAAGTGCCCTCAAGGAGCTCACAATCTAATGGGGGAGACAATATGTAAACAAATATGTACAAATGAGCTATATATAGGATAAATAGGAAAACACTATAATTAAGAGGACTGGGGAGAGGCTTCCTGTAGAAAATGGGATTTTAGTTAGAACTTGAAGGAAGTCAAGGAAACCAGGAGGTGGAGATGGGGGCGAAGAACATTCTAGGTTCATAATACAGTATATTTCAAAAGTTATCATGTGGAAGAGAGATTGGATTTGTTCTTCTTGGCCCAAGTCAGGGAGACCTAAAGAATAATTAGTGGAAGTTGCAAAGAACATTTGGTTTAGCACAAGGAAAAACATCCTAATAATAAGAACAATCTCAGAGTGGAGTGGGCCTGTGTAGTGGGTTCTCCTTCATTTGAAGGATTACAACATAATTGGATATGTTGTAATAGGAGATTCTCATTTAGGTATAGTTTGAACTAGATTGACTCTTGAGGTACCTTTTAAGTCTGAAATTATTTGATTCTGTGAAATATATGATTTTCTCTATCTTCCCCTCCTATTGCTCTCTCAAGTGACAAAATGGAATTAACAAATAAGCAATCAGTGTGGGGAGGATTTTGTATTATTTCATTAAAATTTTCATTAGATTTTAGTTACAACTCCCTTTAGAAGTTGTGTGATGCAAGAAAGGGTCTATAGTAAGATGCCTTATCGGGAGATAACATAGCAACAATGTAGATACTACATAATGCAAAAAAATTAAATAGCAATTGCACTGGTCAGACATTAGGATCAAAGACGGCAGATGGTGTTATTTAGACTAGCTGTCCTCCATCTTTAATATAAATAACATAACACAGGGCAAAGTATCCAAGTTAAGGAAACGTTTTTGGAGGGAGTGAACTTGCACCGATTAAAGGAACAGCCCTCACAAGTAGTCTGCCTACTTGGCAAGTTTCTGTTTGTAAGCAACTTGAACATTTAGATAGAGAATTACTGCCAGCAGTGTAATAGACAATAATAATTACTCATTTTTCTTTATCATTAGGAGAGGAGATGAACTGTAACTCAATTTAGGTTAGATGTAAGTACAGCCAATAGATATAGTAAAGATTGTTACACTTGAACAAGCTATTGAAAGTATGTATTTTTTTTTCCATTGGAAACTTTTAGCAACGTCACATCAAGGATCATTTAGTTACTACTCTACTAGAAATGTGAACATGTGATGAAATGCTCAATTTGGTTCATAATAATCAGGTGAAGACTGTAAATCTTATATTTAGTAAGTTTACCCGATTTGTTTTTTGGTCATATCTTTCAAGTCTGTGACATCAGCTTGGTCCTATTTTTGGGTTAAAAATTATACTTTAGTATACTAATAATTCATAATAGATAACATTGCTTATTTGGCTACATTGTTGAGGAATTTTTAGATTTGTGTCATTTATGTAAGGTTTTTTTTGTTTGCTTGTTCTTGTTTTGTTTTGTTTTGTTTTGTTTTTGTGGACCTGTGCTTCCATTGGTGTAGGGAGCCATAGATGAGGAAATTTTCTTTATCAAAGGATATGGGAAACTTTTCTGCAGTTTGTAATCTAGAGGGGTGGGGCAGAGTATTGCCTGGAACACTGAAAGATTAAATGATTTGACCAGAGTCATACAACCAGAATTACGTCAAAGGCTGGACATATACCCAAAGCTAGCCTTCTGATCACTTTAACAGGCTGACTCTTTTCATATTAACAGATTTGTTTGTGTAGCAGAGATGACCAGGGGAACTGATGAATGGACTGTAATACGTTTCATGGAACTAGATACTCACCCTAGTCTCTTGCTTAGGGGCACGTACACTGGCTCCTTAATGGAAGGATACACTGAACTCTTCTGATCAGTCATCAACCATTCCCCCCACTCCCCTCCCAAGACTATAATAGTGAGAAGAAATGGCTTCCTGAGACATTTTTTCTCTCCTTCTCACCTCCCACTCATTGACTTCTAAGACAGAAAGGCAAAAAACATCCATATACCATCTACTTTTACACTGGAGTGCAAGGTGAAAGGATTTCTCTTTCTAGCCACTGCACCTTTTAACAAAAATTACATAGCAATGGGAGACATGTTTTCCTACGTAAACTTGAGACTGGAGTTTCTTGTTCCTCCAATTTCTGGCTGCTGTCCTCTGCCTCTCTGTTGACTAGTAATTCTGAGAAATGAACTTAGGAATTTCCAACCTTGGTAGTTACTTCTTATGCGGTCTTGAATTCCTAATTCTGGTACCAATGATACTGGTCATGCAAAGGAGAAAGAAGTATTTAATAGCTCATTTTTCAGAGTACATCAACAGAGTAATCCTGCAGCAGGAAGACTAAAACCACGTGAGGAGGGTCTCTGGACCTTGTCAATACTCCATCATAATTACATAATTTGCTTGGACAGTGCAGGTCTAAGATGATTGTAAAATATCTGCTTAGTCCTACAAAAAGAGTCTTTGCCTTCTGGAGGGAATATAATGAGTGTAATGGGCTATTTGAGCATTTTATGTTATCTGTATTTGTTCATGTATACCTTGAGTCCTTTATACCTTAATGCATATCCTTTAAAATTTTTTTTTGTTGATATATTACTGTTAACATCTCCAGAATTTTGCCCGTTATCCTTCCCCTTCTCAGACAGCCATCCCATATAAGAATTTTTTTTTTTTGGTTAAAGAAATATGTTAGAGACCAAAAAAAAAATCAGCAAAACCAATACGTTTAAAAATTATGAATATATGCAATGTATCATACCTATGAATCTTCTACCTCTGCAAAGGCTTGTGAGTATTGTCTCATATCCCTCCTTTGAAACTATGCTTTTTCTTTGTGATTCTGGAACATTTACTTTTGATTATTTTATTGTTCTTTTCATGTACATTATTGTAGTCATTGTGACTATTGTTTTCTTGTCTCTGCTTACTTCACTCTGCATCACTAAATCTTTTCCGTGCTTCTCCACATTCATCATATTCAGTGTTTCTTATAGCACATTAATATTCCATTTTATCTGTGTACCTTATGCATTTGCTATGGTGGAAGAAACAAGCAGCTGCACCATACTGCTACACATATTATATACCTTTGTGGGACAGAACCCTGTTACCCATATTTATGGAGATCTAAAATTTGTTTTAGAGATTTTCTTGAAGAAATCCGGGTAGGGGCATTAATGAATAAAAGACCTTTCAAGGGCAAACCTGGGTCCATGTGAACCCAGAGGACTTCCTGGTCTTTTCTCACAAATGACATCTGTATTAATCCTGTAATCTTGTTGGGATTAGAGGTTCAGGCTTTATCCCTCTAGGCCATTGCCAGTCATCTTGATTTATGTTTTGCCTCTGAACTCTGATGACTCTGGAGGAGAGAATGAGGCTGATAGCTTTGCTTAGATCTGCCTCACTTAAATCCAATTCACTGGAAAGTCAAGACATCACCTTCCTGATGTCATTGGTCCTCTCTGAGAACAAAGGATGAACAATCTGTGAGTAGTAGTAGCTGCCCCCTGGGGACCCAACCAACCAGTTCTAGTTGGGCAATCCTGCTATTTCTTCTTCTCCTTCTCCCTCTGTCCTTCTGTCCGCGTGGGGAATCAAACCCTTACATGTGGGTGCTCTGTCCAGAGGAATACAATTTTTGATCACTTATAATTTGCAAGATATGTTGGGGTTTGGGGGCTAGATCCCCCCTTTTCCAAAAAGCTGGGACAATTAACTCTTTTGTCTTGTATAGTTTTCATTTATGATTTCTTGAAATATAGCTCTGAAAAAACAGGCTTTGAAAAAGCCCATTGTGATTCAAATAGAGCTACTTGACTATGCCTTTAAACTCAAATCACTCTGGCTTTCATTAATAGGCCAATAATAGGTCCCAGCCCAAGCCTCTCTTGCTCATTGTCTAGGTTTTGATGGCTCAGAGTGAGTGTAAATAGTGTTTCTGTTCTGGCCAGAAACTTTGAGGGTCTTCTGCTCCCAGACTGATTCTTTTGTGATGGCAAACTTGGCCATTTTTTGTCTCAATTCTTACCTAGCTAGCCCTTTATCACTTAAACTGACACCTGGGAAAGACCTTAGCTTAAAAAGACAAAGGTCTCCCACTGCATCCTGAGCTATCACCAGTCATCTTGACTTATGTCTTGTCACTGGACTCAGATCACTCTGGAAGATAAAATAAGGCTGATGACTTTGCTCAGCTCTGCTTCACTTAAATCCAGTTCACTGGCAAGTCAAGACATCACCTCGATGTCATTGGTTGTTTTTGAGAATGAAGGATGAACAACAACAATTTGTATCCCTAACACCTATGTGCCTAGTAGACACTTAATATTTGTTGATTGTGTGCCTTAGAGTACTAACAAATCTTAGTATACAGAGAAGTGTTAAAAAAAATAGCTGATAGTTATCTTCTTGGATAAGCATGGCCTTCTAAAAGAAATACTAAGAAAAAGTACTTTCACTACAACAAAAGGAAGCAAATAGCAAAAAGAAAAGTGAAAAAGGGAGGAAGAAAAATCCTCTCATGTTCTATCATTTTCTTGGTAAATTCTTAGAGTGGTAAACAGTTAACACCCAAGAAGAAGAAAAATGGTGTTATTCTGGATTGTAAAATCTGTTATACATAAAGTAGAACCAAAGTGGGTTTATGGATGTTCAGAGAGCAGTAGCTCTTGTGGTGGGAGGGTTGCAGAGCCCTTTTCAGGGCTTCTCATCCACTTTTGGTGTCTACTTGGCACTCAACTCTCATCTTTGGCTCCAAGAAGCTGTAGCATGCACAGCAGCCACACCTTGGTAAAACTGTTGCAGCAGATGAACTAATTGGGAGGTGTCTACCTCCCCTGTGATGCATGTAATAATGACTTCCCCCTGGTGGATGAGAACAATTTCCTTCGAAAGCCATGAAGGTGGCCAAAGCAGGCACTGTGGAGTGCTCAGAGCTTAGTCAGACATTGAAGATGCCAAGGTCATCCACTGCCTCCCCAGCCATCCCACCAGTCATCCTGACTTTTGTCTTGCCACTGGTCTTGGATGACTCTGGAAGAGGGAGTGAGGCTGAGGATTCCATGCAACTCTGACTCATTTAAGTCCAATTCATCCATGAGTCAAGACATCACTTTGTAATGTCATTGTTCCTCTTCAAAAAGGAAGGACAAACAACAGAACCAAAAGTATGGAATACACCCTAATTATAACCGTATTAGAGGAAAAGTGAATGAGAATGAATGGATCACAGATTTAGGGACCTTGAGAGGTGATATACAGTAACAGTGATGTTGTACAATGAACAACTGTGAATGATTTAGCTATTTTCAGCAATACAATGATCCAGGTGAATCCCAAAGAACTCATGATGAAAAATGCTATTCACCTCTAGAGGAAGAACTGATGGTGTCTGAATAGAGATTGAAGCATACTATTTTTTTTCTTCCTTCCTTCTTTCCTTCCTTCCTTTTGTCCCATCTCCCTCTTTCTCTTTCTTTTATTCCACAAAATGACTAATATAGAAATGTTTTACATTGAGATGAATGAAAAACCCAAGAGACAGAGTTTCTAGGTAATTAATAATCAATTTATTAATTGAGCTAGATGATAATCAATAAATTGATGGTCCATAGTTTCTCTTGGTAGCCAAAGACATCTAATGGAGATATTGAATGCCTTAATATACTTTTAGAAAAGGGGGTACTCCTGACAGGTGAAAAATCAACCCTGATTGGTGAACAGTTAATGAGGGGGTGGACTTTCAAATGAGAAGGTAGACTGAAAGCCCTCAGCTCCTCCTGTTAAGAACATGGATTGATCATGAGATTCAGTTGCTTCCAGCAATCTGGAATCCATCTTTACCCAAACCATTCTGGTTAGTTTTCTCCTCCATGAGCTGGGTTTCCCTAGATTCCAGTGGAGGACATGGACTTAATGCTTTAGGGCTGGAATTTACCTCTATTAGATCCTGTTTATATCATAAACAAAAGTAACATTTCCTCATTGGGTGGGCTCCTCTAAGATCCTGGAGTATATACCCCAAGGATTAGGCTAATCTCATCTATCATCCTTGTCTTTCAGAGACTGACTGAATGACCTACAAGGACTGGTCCCTGAATAAGGAAATAGAAAGGAAAAACCTCAATCCTAATTTAGTAATTGGTTATTAATATAATATGAAAATAATCACTTCTCTTACATGATTACACATGTATAAACTACATCAGATTGCTTATTGTCTCAGGGAGGGGGAGAAGAAGAGGGAAGGATAGAATTTGGAACTCAAAACTTAAGGAAAAAATCCCCACAAATGTTAAAAAAATTGTTTTTACATTTAATTGGGGAAAAAATAAAATACTACTTTTTTAAAAAGAGGTGATATAGTATTGAATGGGATGTCCCAGTGAGACTCCTCAGTGTAATTAAGGTTTGGGATAAGGCTGAGTGGGATGAGGGTCCCGTGAAAACTTCTTAGAAGAATAAATAGAAATTGTATTAGACTCAAGGCAGGCATAGCAGCCTGACAGGCCTAAGTTTCAATTTACTAGAAATCACCTGATTTACAGGAATTCAATCCCAAGTACCTCCCCCCCCATGCCGTTGTTAAGTAGTTAAAGTTTGCCAAGCCTGAAACTCCTGAAGAAGCCCCCCCTGTATTTTGTTGAGGCACCTGTTGCTATATTTCGGTCATGGTGACCTGGATATATAGCACAGTGTCTAGCTTGACTGCACGTCTTTAATTGCTTCTTTGGTATTACTTCAGCAAACTAAGAAATATAGATATGTATATTGTGTTCATTGTTTTGTTTTCAGTTTCTATGGATATTGAGAATGTGAGCCAAATATTGGCCAGTTGGTGGGAGTGGGGAATTTGCCCATTAGGGTATATAATCAGGTCTTTTGCTTCTGTCTGTCTCCTTTCATCAGAGTATTCTGGTGGAGGGTCACCCAAATATCGAGGTTTGAAATAATTATAATAATAAATTAACTTTCTGTTTCTCCTTGGATACCTCTGTGTGTTTTTTTTAATTTGAGTGGCATCCCACACAGTATGAACTCTCATTTTACAGATTAGGAAACTTAAGCCCAAAGAAATTAAGCAATTTATCCATGACAAAGTTTCCTGAGGTCTTACAGCAACTAAGAAATCATGATACTTTATATGTTGAGATACTTTATATATTGAAATTAAGTTAAAACAATTACTAAGCAAGCTTAATGTTCATGTTAAGTCTTGAATTTAAAAAAGGAAGGTCTGTTATATTGGGTGTTAAAATGTTCATGGAGTTTAAAAAAAATTGTTAGTGTCCTCTGGTATCTAAACATAGAATTATGGGTGTTTTGAGATTCGTTTTGGCTAGATAGGGGTGTAATTAAGCATTGTTGAACCTAAATAAAGCCAGCATTTCTTAATCACTACTTTCTCACCCTACTCATTAACACCTGGGAAAGGGAGAACAAGGGAAAAGGTGGTAATATGCAAAAAATCTTTTTTTATCAGTGTAGATCTTTCCTCTACTGATTCAGATGGGAACATCTCTATGCCTTTATTAAATCGTTTTATGAGTTTGTGTGGCCAAAAATATCGTTACCAAGTGACCTGCATTATGGAAATAAGCCTTTTCTACTTTTTTGCTAGGAGGATTCCCAGATTAGATGACAGGTGTAACCTACTTTGGGGCAGCTAAGTGGTAAAGTGGATAGAGTGTCAGGCCTGAAGTCAGGAAGAAAGACCTGAGTTCAAATACAGCCTCAGACATTTGCTAGCTGTGTGACTCTGGCTAAGTCACCTAACCCTGTTTGCCTCAGTTTCTTTATCTGTAAAGTGAGCTGGAGAAGAAAATAGCAAACCACTCCAGTATCTTTTGCCAAGAAAACCCCAAATGAGGTCACGAAGAGTTGGACATGACTGAAACAATTGAACAATAAGGAACTTGGTAGACGTTCCAGAGTTTGTGCTGTACTATTATACTCTCTTTAGAACACAGGTTCAGGGGCAGCTAGGTGGCGCAGTGGATAGAGCACCAGCCCTGGATTCAGGAGGACCTGAGTTCAAATCTGGCCTCAAATACATAACACTAAAATAGCTGTGTGACCCTGGGTAAGTCACTTAACCTCATTGCCTAACCAAAAAAAAAAAAAGAACACAGGTTCACCATGATGTAACAGGTAATACATTGGAGTAGGGTATCAGTGAAGGATTCTTTCCTTAAACAGGAAACTACTAACCCTAACTCTAGGGAAAGATCTTTGAGAGTTTCTCCGCGTCCCCCCCTCCCCCCCACATTACCATGTACCTACATTGTGGCAGGCAATTGTGCAAGGCACTGGGGATGCAAAGGAAAACAATGAAATAATCCCTGCTCTCAAAGGGCTTTCATTCTATGAGGAGAGACAATGTACACATATAAATATATTAGAAATAAAGGTGAGGTAATTGTGGGGAGGCAGTACTTGGGGGTTGAGTGGGAGGGGGTAGCATCAAAAAAGGCCTAATGTAATAAGTGGTACTTGACCTTCGAGTTGAAGGAAACTAGGATTCTAAGAAATGGAGATGAGGACTGACTGAATTTTAAGAATGAGGCTAACACGGCCTTCACAAAGGCAAAGAGATGGGAGACCAATTGTGTATGGGGAACAGTAAGAAAGTTAATTTGGTTAGATCGAAGAGTAAATGAGGGGAGTAATATATAGCCCTAGAAAGATGCATTGAAGCCAGAGATCTCTAAGCTTTAAATAATGAAGAAGAATTTATACTTTATTATAGAGGTATATGAAGTGAATTGAGCAGGGGAATGATATGGTCAGGCCTGAACTTTAGGAATATCACTTTGATAGCCACATAGATGGATTATAGAGGGGAGAGGCTTGAAGTAAGAAGAGCAATAGGAAGTTAATAAAATGTTACAGCAAGAAGTGATGAGGGCATGAACTAGAGTAGGGGTCACGTAAGTAGAGTGAAGGGACAAACAAGAAAGATACTGTCGAAGCAGATTTGAGAATACTTGATGGTAACTGACTGGATATAGAGGTGGGTGGTGGGGTTGGATAATGAAGAGTTGAGGATGCTTCTGAGGTTGTCAGCCTTGGTGATTGGGAGGGTGGTGATACTCTTGACAGAAAGCTGTGGAGTTTTGGAGAAAGATAATATGTTCTGTTTTGGACAAATGTTGAGTTTGAGATGTCTGCATGACATGTAATTTGAATTATCCAAAAGGCTACTGAATAGGTTAGTTCAGGCATTTAGGAGAGAAGACTTCACCTACAGAAATCACAGGACAGAAGAGAAGATTGGTCTATTTACTAGTTTATTTACATTTGCTCAATCAGTGTCTATTGTGTAACCAGACATTCATTTTTAAGATGGTTTGAGTTTTTAGTGCAGATGATGAGCAAGGAACAACTTAAAGCTGATTAATTTGATTACAAATTAAAATGACCTTTTTAGCCTGGTATTCTGAAATCTGCATTTGCGATAGCTATACTATACTACAGAAATTAAAATGGTATTACTATATTAACCGTTGTTTTGAATAAAACTTAACATCTCACAATAAAAATTCCTCAAATGAATAACTTTCAAATGCTGGTACAGCTTTGGTGACCTATCTGCAATGAAAATTAGGGCCTCTGTTTGGTTGTTAATACTGGACACCAAGGCCAATCCAATTTAATAAATATTTATTAAGGCATAGAGGTGTGAGACATCGTACTTGGAATGGTATATATAATAGACAAAAATCAAACAGGTCCTGTACCCAGGGAACTTCAACAGAGTTTAGGGGAGGGGCACATTAAGCATAAATGAAGGCAAGGAGATATAAAAGTCTATACCAGGAGAAAAAGAGCCCAGTCTTAAAACCCAGGGGAAGAGAAAATATATAGAAAGTGGGTGTATTCAGCAATGTTAAAAACTTGAGAAGTCATGTAGAATGAGACCTTAAAAAAAAAGGCCATTAGATTTAGGATTTAAGAGCATAGGTACTGCCTTCCCCTTTCCTCCCAAGAATAATAAGAAAAAATAAGTTGTGAAGAAAAATTAGTCTAAAACATGGCACTCAGATTGTGTTTGTCCTTTGTTCTTGAAGAAGACCGTGAAGTCAGGGAGGTGATGACATGACCTGCAATTGACTTTTAATTTGAATGAGTGAGGGCTGTGCAAGGTCACCAGCCGCACTTTCTCCTCCAGAGCCATCTGGGTGCAGTGGCCAGATATTCATCTGTATGACTGGAGGTGGCCCAGTATGCAATGGGAGGCCCTGGCCCTTTTAAGCTAAGGTCTTTTCCAGTTCTCACTTTGAGTGAGGTAATGCCCATTCAGTGAATAGGCCTCTTTAAAAAGTGAGTCAAGACTTACTAGCTGGGTAAATCACTTAACCCTGATTACCTAAGCAAAAAAAAAAAAAAAAGAAAAGAAAAGAAAAGAAAAGTGAGTCAAGGGATGGCCCCTTCAACAACAAGAAAAAAATCAAACTGGGAGGGGAAGACCCTCAGGGCTGCTGCCCAAAAGAGAAACAGTTACTATTTATATGTATTCTAAGCAAGGAGCGCCCAAAAAATAACCATGAAGTGGTGCTTGGGCAGGAACCTATTGTTGTCCAATCTGATTCCTTCTTTAGCTCCTTTTATAGACAGGAAACTGAGTCACTCAGACATTTCATTGAAGCTCAAGAATTCAAGACTTGCCCCTTCTGTAGGACGTGAAGTCTCAAATTAGTATAAATCTTATAAAATAAAAATCATTTTAGGAATTTGTCTTTGAGAGACATGATTAATAACTAATAATCTGGAGCGATCCAGAGTTTCCCATTTTTCTAAAGTCCTGATTTTAAAAGTTTAGTGTCTTGAAGGATATTACTGATAATGAGATTGGACTAACTTTCTTGTTCAGATCCCATCCAGGTTGGGTAGCTATTGTACTCTACTCAGGTTTGGATAAATTCTTTCAATAGATTGATTGCCCAAGGCAGAGGGTAACTTAAGAAATAAATGACATAACCAAAGTTCAGGTCCAGCCCCTCATTGTAAATATGCATTCTCTCATTAATTGTTAACCAATAAGAGTTGTTGCTACCCTTAGGAACACTCCCTTTTCCAATGGGCATATAAGCCAGGAGCCCAACTTCACCATTGTCTTTGGACTAAGAGAGAGACGACAAATGACCAACCTTTTATTAATAAACATGCTGGCATTGTTAATAAAATGATTAAATTACCCAGAAATTATGTCTCTTGAAACCTTTTTAAACATTATGTCATGTAGGCATAAAACAGAGGACTAAGCTTAAGTAGCATTGGGTTTAATTTCTTTGGTCTATGTTGGTACCAGTTACTTATCATTTTTGAGCATATGCTAGGTTCCTTATAGTACATGATGTTTGCTTTCAAGCAGTTTATAGTTTAATGCCCATGTGGTGGCCACAGATCCTGGATTTTCCAAGAGACTCCTAATTTCAAGAAAGGAATATTTTATATTTCTATTTTTGTTAGAAATATCCTGTTAGACCACATGCTTTGGTTTTGGTTTTGGAAAATATAGTCCCCTGGTACACATTACTTTAAAAAAAAATCCACACAGACATCACAATTGATGGTTCATTTTCAATTTCATTGCTTAGTGGACTTCAAGGGGAAATCATAGGCTAAGACAAATGCTAAAAGACCAAGACTTGTGGTGATCACCACAAGTGATATCAGCACTTTACAACTAAATTTGGAAATTGGCAATGTGGCATGGCATAAAGAAGAGGAGGTAGCCTTGCATAGTGAACAAAGCACTAATTCAGGAGTCTAAAGACCTGGTCAGCTACTAATTAATGCTGTAACCTTGGAGACAGGTAGCTTCTCTCTGGGCCTCAGTTTTCTACTCTGTAAAATTAAGAGATTGGACTAAATGAAAGGTAAGGTACCATTCAACCTGGCCATTCCATGTGTCTGCTGCTGCTTTGCCTTCTCTTACAACCTTCTGTGTTTCAGCATAACCATCAGAAATTCTGCTCCCCACCAAAGCAGAGAAACCATCCACTTTTATGTGTTGTCTTTCCCTGTTAGAATGTAAGCTCTTCGAGGGCAGGAACTGTCTTTTTGTTGTATTTGTATCCTCAGGGCTTAGCTCATAGGTTGACATATATTGTTTGTGGCCAACCTGCCACCTATGGCTTCTATGCTTTCTGTGCTTCATTGTGACTTGGAGGTGACCTGTTTCTCAAAGACTGGAAATCAAGCTCTGGGTCTGGTCTGGATGAAGGACTGTGCTAAGAGTGGAAGGCTCAACCACAGTAAAGTTCCCTGCTAGGCAATGAATTTTTTGGTTACTAATTCTCTCGCCTTTAGAGGGGAAGGGCTTGAAGTAAGGGGAACGATTCATAGTTAATGAAATATTACAGCAAGAAGTGATGAGGGCCTGAATTAGGACAGGGGCCATGCAAGTAGACTGAAGGGGCAAATGGAAGAGATGGGTAATCCTCAAACCATTCATCCATTGGGACCCCCTTTCCCCCTGAAAATTTTTTTTCTCATAATTTTCTCCTTTCTTCGAGGGGATTTCTGAGACTTTACTTTCTTGCCTGACTCCCTCAGGGCCCTGAACACCCTATCCTATCTGGCCAGCGCTTAGGACAGTGCCTGGCACATAGTAGGGTTTTAATAAATGCTTAGTGACTGCCCAGGGCCCATTTCCTCCTCCAGGTCCTCCTTTCTCTCGTTCTCCTCTCGCATCTGTTAGAATGAGGACATAGGACTGGATGATCTCTAGGGCCCCTACAGGGTATGACAATTCACAAATTTATAAGACAATCCACAAACCCTCGCCCTCTCAAGAGACGTCATCGGCCCATTTTACAAGACACATTTTCCAGGCAGCCCCACCCCCTCCCCCACCTCTGTATTGGCTGAGGCAGAGGCGCACGAGAGCTGTGAGTAGCAGCACAGAAACGTATGCCGCTATGGCGCCTGCGCACAGTTGGAAGCGTTGAAAGCCGCTGTGGAGTCTGCGCAGAGTTGGAAGCCTGGACGTAACTTGCGTAAGAAAGAGCCTCTGCCATCTCCGCACCCGACCTCCTTACCTTCAGCACACGTCGCCTCCCAGCCTTACTTCCGCGCATGCGTAAATTACGGTGGCTAAAGGGAGGAAATGGATGGTGACTGAAACTGAAGTTCTGGAGGATCTCTACTCGTGCTACGGGAAGTGTTTGTGGCGCTACCATGCTTCAGGGTTTAGACTTGATCGGGACTATTGGGGAAGACGATGAGGGTCCCCAGGAACCAGAGTCCGACAGCGGAGATGAGGAGGAAGAGGTAGGTGGGGGGCGGTTGTCGGTTGCTTCTCAGAGACGCAGCGTGGCTCAGTGGAAAAAAGTGCTAGGAGCGAGGAAAGGACTGGGCTTGAGTAAGTGCGGAGGGCAGGGACTGTTTGCAGCGTCCGGCACTTAGGTAGTGCTCAACAAATGCTTGTTAATGCACTGGTGCAAACATTGGTATTGCAGTTTCAATACACAGGGCCCTGTTTACCTGAGGTGGGGGTGGTCATGGTGGAAAGAGAATAGCTGACGATGCGGTTAGTTAACGTACAGTCCATCATTGTATGTGAGATAAGTAGTGATACCTATGTTACAAAGTTAGTAGACAGAACGAGTGCATAATAAAGGTACACATTGCTTTGGAGGTTCAGAGGAAGGAGAGGGCATTTTCATCTAGAGTAATTAGTGTGACAGGAAATGATTTATTAACGGAGTCTTGAAAGTTGGGTAGAATTTGGGGTGGCGCAGCAGATAAATCTTCGGACCTGGAGTTCAAATCCAGCCTCAGACACTTTCTAGCCGTGTGACACTGGGCAAGTCACTTAACCCTGTTTACCTCAGTTTCCTCATCCTTTAAGTGAGCTGGAGAAGGAAGTGGCAAACCATTCCAGTATTTTTGCCAAGAAAAGCCCAAATGGATCAGGAAGAGGCCTTCGTGACCAAAACAACTAAACAACAGCGAAAGAATTTTAGCAGGTGAAGATAGTAGATATAGGAAGGCATTCCAACCTTGGGAACGTGTGAGCAAAGACAGTGACATAGGGAAGTTTGAGGAAAGGTAAAGCAGGCAAGTACTTTGAAGCAAGTCTTGAAAGACAGTTTTCACCTAATTATGGAGGGCTTTTTTCACATTTTATTTACTAAAGATATATTTCATAAGATTTCTTCCCAATTCTCAAAAAAGATATAAAAATTTGTTTAAGAAAAAAATAAAGCTTTCAAGTGAGAATGACATTGCTTCCATCTTCACCTCTTCCTATATCGCAACTCTTTTGGGCACCAACTCTGCTACAACTTCTCATTGTTCTCTTCAGGAGCCCATTGTGCTGGGCAGAAAAAAGCAGGCATTTCGTAAGAATAGAAGTGTTGATTTCAATCCAGACTTTGTTTTTACTGAGAAGGAGGGAGCATATGATGGGAGCTGGGCCATGGCTGATGTTATGAGTCAACTCAAGAAGAAGGTAAGTTTTGAAATGATAAGATGGGGTCCTAATTTATTTGGGGGTCAAGAAAATGGGTTGCAGGACCAGATTATTAGTTACTTAAGTTGCCATTTGTTATTCCTGTATCCAATAGACCCATGAGTTCCATTTGGAATTATACCATGAATTTTTAAAAATAAAATTTTATTGGTAGCTTTTGTTTTATTTCACCTATATTTACTAATATATCCCTCTCCCTTAATCTCCTGCCTTCTCTAGAGAACAATTCTCTATTAACAAAGGAAAAAGAAGAAGAAAACTAGTTTCAGGGAAACTAGCCAATATATCAAAAAAAGTCTGATATTATATGCAGTGTTCCACACTCAAAAGTACCTTACTTCTTCAAAGAAACAATGGAGAAGAGTTGCCTTCTCTTATCTCTTCTTTGGGACCGAGTTTGATCATTGTGATTCTGCAGTATTCAGTTTTGAATGCTTTTTAAAATTGTTGTTCTTTCTGTTTACATTGATGTAGATATTGTGCATATTATTTTCCTGTTTCTGCTTAACTTCAGTTTGTATCAATTCATATAAGCCTTTCTGTGCTTCTCTATATTCCATCACATTTTTCATTTCTTATATGTCCTGTGAATTTTGGATATTTCTTTGTTGAATCATGAAAGAAATCTTTTTTTTAAAAAAATTTTATTAATTTATTTTGATTTATCAACAATCGCTTCCATATGCTTTTGGGTTGAAAATTTTTCTCCCCCTTCCTCCCTCCCACTCTCCCCAAGACTGTGCTCAATCTGATATAGGCTTTACATTTACATACCCATTAAACATATTTTCACATTAGTGAAGTTGTAAGTAAAAATTAAAGCCAATAGGAGGAACCATCAGAAAGATGAAACAAAACTCAACAGAAGGTAAAAATAAGTGATAGCGATTCAACTTCCATAGTTCTTTCTTTGGATGTGGACAGCATTTTCCATCGTGAGGCCTCTGGAGATGTCTTAGATCCTCGTAATGATGAGAAGAGTTCAGTGTAACAATCTTAGTCATTGCATAACGTGGCTGTTATTGTGTACAAAGTCCTCTTGGTTCTGCTCACTTCACTCGGTATCAGACCATCCAAGTCTTTCCAGGCTTTTCTGAAGTCAGCCTGCTCATCATTTCTTATAGCACAATAGTATTCCATTATATTCATATACCACAACTTGCTCAGCCATTCCCCAATTGATGGGCATCCTCTCAATTTCCAATTCTTTGCCACCACAAAAAGAGCTGCTATGAATATTTTTGTACATGTGGGTCCTTTTCCCATTTGTTTGATCTCTTTGGGATATAGCCCTAGAAGTGCTATTGCTGGATCAAAGGGTATGCACATTTTTGTAGCCCTTTGGCCATAGTTCCAAATTGTTCTCCAAAATGGTTGGATCATTTCACAACTCCACCAACAATGTATTAGCGTTCCAATTTTCCCACATCCTTTCCAACATTTATCATTTTCCTGTTTTGTCATGTTGGCCAATCTGATAGGTGTGATGTGGTACCTCAGAGTTGTTTTGATTTGCATTTCTCTGATCAATAACGATTTAGAGCATTTTTTCATATGACTGTAGATGGCTTTAATTCATCTGAGAACTGTCTGTTCATATCCTTTGACCATTTATCAGTTGGGGAATGGCTGGTGTTCTTAGAAATTTGTCTTAATTCTCTATATTTTAGAAATGAGGCCTCTGTCAGAGAGACTGGTTTGTAAAAATTTTTTCCCGATTTTCTACCTTCCTTCTAATCTTAGTTACATTGGCTTTGTGCAGAAACTTTTCAATTTAATGTAATCAGAATTATCCATTTTGCTTTTCATAAACTGTTCCTTGTTCTCCCAGTTTACTTATGGTATCAGCCTTTATATCTAAGTCCTGAACCCATTTTGACTTTATTTTGGTATATGGTGTGAGATTTGGGTCTATGCCTAGTTTCTGCCATACTCTTTTCCAGTTTTCCCAGCAGTTTTTTTCAAAGAGTGGGTTCTTATCCCAGAAGCTGGGGTCTTTGGGTTTATCAAATAATAGATTACTATAGTCATTGACTACTGTGTCTTGTATATTTAACCTATTGCACTGATCCACCTCCCTATTTCTTAGCCAGTACCAAGCAGTTTTGATGATTGCTGCTTTATATGAAAGAAACACTTGCTTTCTTTGTTACAAACAATATATTTAAAAAATTTTTATTTTTGTTGATATCATATTCATTTCTGAATATATCCTTGTAGGCTCTCACAAAGCAGAGCACAGGCCAGGAGAGTAGTAAACACACCTGTCCTTAGATCATACCACCTTGGAAGAACTGAGAACTTTCTTCTCCCCCAGCAGCGCCTCCTCTCCCCTTTCAAAAAAACTGAAACTAGCTCTGAAAAAGGCAGCATGAGAGACTTGAAGCTTGGATAGTGTGCCCAGCCTGCCTTCCCCCACCCTTCTTCTGCCCCCCCCCGAGCAGAATCAAGATTAATATAAAGTTTAAAAGTCAAGAAATAGGGTAGAAAAATCAGGAAACAACTGAAAAAGATCCTGACCACAGAAAGTTACTATGGCGACAGGGAACATCAAAACAAACTCAGAAGAAGGCAACAAAGTCAAAACTGCTACATCCAGAGCCTCAAAGCTAAATGTGAGTTGGCCTCAGGTCCAAAAAGAATTCCTGGAAGGGCTCAAAAAGGATTTTAAAAATCAAGTAATAGAGGCAGAAAAAAATTTGGGAAAAGAAATGACAGTGATGCAAGAAGATCATGAAAAAGGAGTTAAGAGCTTGGTAAAGGAGGCATAAAAAAATACTGAAGAAAATAATGCATTAACAATAGGTCAAATGGCCAAATGGTAAAAGAGATACAAAAATCCACTGAAGGAAATGCTTTAAAAAGCAGAATTGGCCAAATGAAAAAAGAAAATGCCTTAAAAAATAGAATTGGACCAATAGAAAAGGAGGTACAAAAGCTCAATGAAGAAAATAATTTCTTAAAAATTAGAATTGGGCAAGTGAAAGTTCATGTCTTGTCATGAGACATCAAGATGCAATAAAACAAAATCAAAAGAATGAAAAACTAGAAGAAAATATGAAATATCTCATTGGAAAAACAACTGACCTGGAAAATTGATCTAGGAGATATAAGTTAAAAATTATTGGACTGCCTGAAAAGCCATGAGCAAAAAAAGAGCCTACACGTCATATTTCAAGAAATTATCAAGGAAAACTACCCTGATGTTCTAGGACCAGAGGGTAAGATAGAAATTGAAAGACTCCACTGATCACCTCTTAAAAAAGATCCCAAAATAAAAACTCCTAGGAATATTATAGTCCATTTCTGGAACTCCCAGGTCAAGGAGAAAATCAATTTATTTATTTTTAGTTTTCAGCATTCACTTCCATAAGATTAAGAGTTCTAAATTTTCTCCCTCTCCCTCCCTTCCCCCCTCCCCAAGACAGTGGGCAATCTGATATAAGCTATACATACATATTCATATTAGAAGTATTTTCACGTTAGGGATGTTGTAAAGAATAATTAGAACCAATGGAAGAAACTATGAGAAAGAAGAAACAACAACAACAGCAAAAGAGAGCGAACAGTATGCTTCAATCTGCATTCAGATTTCAGATTTCATAGTTCTTTCTCTGGATGTGGACAGCATTTTCCATTATGAGTCTTTTGGAGTTGTCTTAGATCCTTGCATTACTGAGAAGAGCTAAGTCTGTCAAAATTAGTCATCACACATTGTGGCTGTTACTGTGTATGATGATCTCCTGGTTCTGCTCACTTCACTCAGCATCAGTTCATTTAAGTTTTTCCAAGTTTTTCTGAAGTCCTGCTCATAATTTCTTACGGAAAAAGAATATTCCATCACAACTTGTTCAGCGATTCCCCAATTGATGGGCATCCCCTCAACTTCCAGTTCTTGACCCCCACAAAAAAAGCTGCTATAAATATTTTTGTCCTTGTGGATCCTTTTCCCATTTGCATGATCTCTTTGGGATACAGCCCTAGAAGTGGTTTTGCTGAGTCAAAGGGTATGCACAGTTTTATAGCCTTTTGGGCATAGTTCCAAATTGCTCTCCAGAATGATTGGATTAGTTCACAACTTCAAGGAGAAAATACTGGAGGCAGCCAGAAAAAACAAAAAATAGTTCAGATGTCATTGAGCCACAGGATCACAAAAGATTTAGCAGCTTTCATGTTAAAGGATCAGAGGGCCTGGAATATGATTCCAGAGAGCAGAGGAGCTAGGATTACAACCAAGAATCACCTGCCCTGCAGAAACTGAGTGTAATCCGTCAGGGGAAAAATAGATATTCAGTGAAATAGAGGACTTTCAAGTATTCCACATGAAAAGACCAGAGCTGAATAGAAAATTTGACTTACAAATACAAGACTCAAAAGAAGTATAAAAAGGTAAATAGGAGAGAGAAATTACAAGAGATTCAGTAAGATTAACTGTTTACATTCCTACATGAGAAGATGATACTTGTAACTTCTAAGAACTTTTTCATTATTGGGGCAATTCATAGACAGAGTGTTATGGGTGTGAGTTGAACAAGATGGGGTTATCTAAAAAAAAATTAAGAGTAGAGAAAGAGGAATGCATTGGGAAAAGGAGAAAGGGAGAGTTAGAATGAGCTAAGTTATCTGACATAAAAGAGTTGTGAAAGAGCCTTTACAGAGGAGGGGAAGATGGGAGAAGTTGGGGAAGGAGCACGTGAACTTTACTGTCTTCAGAATTGGCCAAAGAGGAAGTGACATACATATTTAGTTGGGTATTGAAATTTATCTTACCCCACTGGAAAGTAGGAGAGGAAGGGGATAAAAGAAGAGGGGGTTGGGGTTGATAGTAGGGAGGGTGGATTTGGGGAGGTGGTGGTCAGAAGCAAAACACTTTTGAGGACAGGATGAAAGGAGACACAGAATAGGATAAACAGGGGAAATACAATTAATAATTATAACTAAAAACATGTTTATAGCAAGTTTCTCTGCAAAAGCCTCATTGCTCATATATAGAAAACTGAGTCAAATTTATAAGAATATAATTCATTCCCCATTTGATAAATGGTCAGAGGATATGAACAGGTAGTTTTCAAATAAAGTGATCAAAGCTGTCTATAGTCATATGAAAAAAATACTCTAAATCACTATTCATTAGATAAATACAGACTAAACTCTGAGGTACCGCCTATCAGATTGGCTAATACGACAGAAAAGGAAAATTAAATATGTTGGGGGGATGTGGAAAAATTGGGACACTGAAGCAGTGTTGGTGGGGTTGTGAACTGATCCAAGCCATTCTGGAGAGCACTTTGGAACTATGCCCAAAGGGCTATAAAACTGTGCATATACCCTTTGACTCAGCAATACTACTAGGTCTGTATCCCAAAGAGATTTAAAAAAAAAAAGACAAATTATAGCAACTCTTTTAGTAGTGGGAAAGAATTGGAAATTGAGGGGATGCTCATTAATTGGGGAATGGCTGAACAAGTTATGGTATATGATTGTGTTGGAATATTATTGTGCTATGAGAAATGATGAGTAGGGTAATCTCAGAAAAAGCTGGAAAGTCTTACATGTACTGGTGCAAAGTGAAATAAGTAGAACCAGGAGAATATTGTACATAACAGTAACAATATTGTATAATGATCAAATGAATGACTTTGAATGACTTAATTGTTTTGAGCAATGCAATGAACCAAGACAGTTCTAAAGGACTTATGATGAAAAATGCCATCCATTTTCAGAGAAAGAACTGATGGAGTCTGCCTGTACATTGAAGCCTACTTTTTTAACCCATTTTTCTTTTGGTGGGTGTTTTCTTTTATAACATGACTAATATGGAAAAATGTTTTGCATGACTTTAGATGCATAACCTATATCAAATTGCTTGCCTTCTCAATGAGGGGGGTGGGAGGGAAAGAGAGAGGTGAAGAATTTGGAGCTCAAAATTTTAAAAAAATGTCAAAATAGTTTTTACATGTAATTTGGGAAAAATATTAAATAAAAAAACCAAATAATTTGGATACTATGCCTTTTGGTTGAATATTTGTATTACTTTATTGTCCATGGTAGTATTTAGCAAAATGTAGTTTTATTGATTATCTCTTTGAATTAGGTCTATTTTTGCTTTTCCTTTGTCTGATATCATGTTTGCTACCCCTGTCCTTTTTTTTTTTTACTTCCACTGAAGCATCATAGAGTCTGCTCCAGTCTCTCTCTCTCTCTTCTGTCTGTCTGTCTCTGTCTTTTTTTTTTTGGTTAGGCAGTGGGGTTAAGTGACTTGCCCAGGGTCACACAGCTAGTAAGTGTTGTGTGTCTGAGGCCGGATTTGAACTCAGGTCCTCCTGAATCCAGGGCCAGTGCTCTATCCACTGCGCCACCTAGTTCCCCCCCCCTTTTTTAAAAACTCTGTGTGTATCTTTGTCTTTCAAGTGTTTCTTGCAAGCAGTATATTTCTGATTTCTAGTTTCTAATTCTTGTATCTGCTTTCATTTTATGGGTGAATACATCCTATTCACAGTCACAGTTATATTTACTAACTGTATTTTCCTTCATCTTATTTTCTTTTGTTTATCCTTCTCTCTTTCTCTCTCTGTCTCTCTCTCTCCCCGTCTCCCCCGCTCCCCCTTACCCTCCTTCCTTCTCCTCAAAAGTGTTTTTAGCTATACTTTCCTTTTTCTTTGCCCCTTCCCCTCCCACTTCCTTGTTGGGTAAGATTGATTTCTGTAGCAGCTGAGTATGTGTGTATTTATGTGAATGTTTGTGTTCTTTCCTCTTTCAACCAGTGAAAAGATCAAAATTAATATTACCTTGAGTTTCTGCTGTATTGATTCTACAATGTAATTGTTTTTATACTGTATTAATTTTATAATTGAGTCTGCATCTGCCTGAAGCCACCTTGCTGTGTCCTTGAGTTGAGCTTAGGAATTTGGCTTTCCCTCTGAGTTAATTTTTTTTTCTTTTTGGCTAGGCAATGGGGTTACGTGACTTGCCCAGGGTCACACAGCTAATAAGTGTTATATGTCTGAGGCCAGATTTGAACTCAGGTGCTTCTGAATCCAGGGCTGGTGCTATATTCACTGCGCCACCTAGCTGCTCCCCCTGAGTTAATTTAAAGGTGTAATTAAAAGAAAAGTTGTTATGTCTCATACTGGTAGCCCCTGGGATACTTCTAAGACATCTGTTTGTTATCCTTAAGCCCTACAATTTAACTTGGTATTATCCACAAAAGATATGTCATCTGTTCTTGCCTGTCCTTGTGAAATTAAGGGAACTTATTTCTCTTCCCAGGAGACAGAAGTCTGGTAGTTTTGATCTCCTAGCAAAGATTACAAGATGCAGATGGGTTCCATAAATCAGTTGACATTCCTTAATTGTCAGAGAGGGGTGTGATTAGCCTCACTGGAATGCCATCCCATTTTTCTTCATCTAGCTAGTCATAATATTCCACCACTACCAAGACCCCCTTCTTGTGCATCGGTAAAGAGAGTCCATTCCTCATTGGTCACTGTCTTTACTGAGGTGGGCAGTCTGACCCGTTTTGTTAACAGTTATATGTGTCACTGTTAAAAAACTGATTTTGCTCTGAGTATGCACCTCAGTCTACCTTTATTAAGTTTATTTGGGATACCAGTTCAGATGAGAGTGAGATTCATTTTCCCCTCTGCTATAAAAACTTTTCCTTTTATGTAAGGTAATTTCCCCCATTCTTCCTCTCCCTTCTCCTTCTTGAAGTGTATTCCTCTTTCTTGCCCCTTCATTTTTTTTTTGAGATTATCTGAACATAATTGAGTTGCAGATGTGTCTTCTGTTTATGTAGACGCCTATCTGCCCTAATGATAACATTTTTAGGAGTTACATGTATTTTCTTCCCATATAGGAAGGAAACAGTTTGACCGTTAAGTCCCTTTATGATTTCTCTTTCGTGTTTTTTTTAATGCTTCTCTTGAGTTTTGTGTTTGAATGTCAGTTTTTCTCTGAAAGTTCCCTATTTCATTACATGTTAATTTTTTTCCTCTGAAGGATTATACTCAGTTTTGCTAGGTGGTTTATTCTTGGTTGTAATTCTCATTACTTTGCCTCCTGGAATGTCATATTCTAAATCCTCTGCTCATTGTGGTAGCTGTTAAATCTTGCATGATCCTGACTGTGGTTCTATGATATTTGAATTGTTTCTTTCTGGCTGCTTACAATATTTTTTCCTTGACTTGGGAGCTCTGGGATTTGGCTGTATTATTCCTGGGAGTTTTCATTTTGGGATCTCTTTCAGAAGGTTGTCAGTGGATTCTTTCAGTTTCGGGTTTGCCCTCTGGTGCTAAGATATAAGGGTACTTTTCCTTTATAGTTTATTGAAATAGGATGTTTATGTTCTTTTTTAAATCATGGATTTCAAGTAGTCCAATAATTCTTAAATTATCTCCCCTGGATCTGTTTTCTAGGTCAGTTTTCCATGAGATATTTCACATTTTAAAAAATATTTTTATTTAAAGTTTTGAGTTCCAAATTTTATCCCTTTCACCTTCCTCCCCTTCCCCCTCCCTGAGATTATAAGCAATCAGATAGAGGTTATAGATATATAATCATGTAAAACATTTCCATATTAGTCATTTTATACAAGAAGATGCATAAAAGAAAAAGAGTGAAAGAAAGAAAGTGAAAAATAGCATGATTTAGTCTATATTCAAACAATATCAGTTCTTTCTCTGGAGGTAGAGTAGTCCTTTGGGATTGTATTGCTGAGAATAGCAGTCATTCACAGTTCTTCATCAAACAATGTTGTGTTACTGTGTATGGTGTTCTCCTGGTTCCGTTCACTTCACTATGCATCAGTATGTGTAAGTCTTTCTAGATTTTTCTGAAATCATCCTGCTTGTCATTTTTTTATAGCATAGTAATATTCTATTAGAATCCTATACCACAGCTTTTTTTTATCTATTCCCTAATTGATGGGTATCCCATCGATTTCCAGTTCTTAGTCATTACAAAAAGAGCTGCTGTAAATATTTTTGTACAAATAGTCCTTTTCACTTTATATAGACCTTGCAGTGGTTATTGCTGGATCAAAGGATGTATGCAGAGTTTTATGGCCCTTTGAGCATAGTTCCAAATTACTCTCCACGATGGTTGGATCAATTCATACGTCCACCAACAGTGCATTAGTGTCCCAGTTTTCCCACATCCCCTCCAACATTTTTCATTTTCCTTTTCTGTCGTATTAGCCAATCTGATAGGTGTGAGGTAGTACCTCAGAATTGTTTTAATATGGTATTTCTCTAATCAATAATGATTTAGAGTATTTTTTCATATGACTGTAGATAGCTTTGATTTGTCTGAAAACTGCCTGTTCATATCCTTTGACCATTTATCAATTGGGGAATGACTTGTATTTTTATAAATTTGACTCAGATCTCTATATATTTGAGAAATGAGGCCTTTATCAGAGATATTTGTTGCAAAATTTACCCCCAGTTTTCTTCTTTCCTTATGATTTTGGTTGCATTGATTTTGTTTGTACAAAAACTTAAATTTTATATAATCAGATGATCTGTTTTACATTTTATAATGTTCTCTATATCTTCTTTGGTCCTAAATTCTTCCCTTATCCATAAATCTGACAGATAAGTTATTTCATGCTCTCTTAGATATTTTACATTTTCTTTTATTTTTTTCATTCTTTTCACTTAGTTTCTTGATGTCTCATGGAGTCATTAGCTTCTACTTGACAAATTCTAATTTTTAAGGAATTATTTTCTTCAATGAAATGTTGTGTCTCTTTTCCCATTTGGCCAAATCTACTTTTTAAGGAGTTCTTCATACTTTTTTACCTAGCTATTAATTCTCTTCATAATTTTCTTATTTCTTTTCCCATTTTTCCTCTACCATTTTAATATGTTTTTTAAATCTTTTTACTTTAAAAAAATATCTTACTTGTTAGCTCTTCCAGGAATTCTTCTTGGGCTTGTGTCCAGTCTGTATTTTTTTTTTGAGGCTTTGCTTATAGATGTTTTCATTTCATTGTTTTTAGAGTTTTTATCCTTTTTTTCCCCCCTTTTTGGTGAGTCACCTGGGGTTAAGTGACTTGCCCAGGGTAACACAACTAGTCAGTGTCAAATGTCAGAGGTTGGATTTGAACTCAGGTCCTCCTGACTCCAAGTCTGGAGCTCTATCCATTGTGCCACCTAGCTGCCATGGAGTTTGTATCTTGAGATTCCTTGTCACTATAGTAGGTTTTTATAATCATTCTTTTTTGGTGTTTACTTGTTTTTCTAGCTTGTTTCTTGACTTTGAGTTTTATGTTAGAGTTTTTCCCTGCTCAATAGAGGTAGGAGGTTGGGGTGAGTCACTGCCCCAAGCTTCAGACTTTTTTTGTTTTGTTTTTTGTTTGTTTTTTTTTTTTTTGGCTAGTCAATGGGGTTAAGTGACTTGGCTAGGGTCACACAGCTAGCGAGTTATGTCATATTATATAATGTATCTGAGGCTGTATTTGAACTCAGGTCCTCCTAACTCCAGGGCCAGTCCTCTGTCCACTGTGCCACCTAGCTGCCCCGCTTGATGTTTTCACAGCTAGTTCAACGAGTCTAATTTTCAGTACTTCCAAGGTTCTGTGACTAAGAAGAGGCGTGATCACTGTTCTCCTGGTCTGTACTCTGGTCATTACCCAGGTAGGGGTTCTGCTCCCTTGTGAATAAGTGCTCCTTTCTGGCCTGGAACTGTGACTGGGAACTGGCTAATAGGCAGTGAAGTTGCCAAACAGTGCCCCAGCCTAGTGTAAACATAGGAGACTCCTATAATCTGTTTCTGATTGGTTTTCTAATCCCCTTGCCATCTCTGGGTGGTGAGAGCATCTGAAGCTGCTGAAACTGCTGCTGCTGTCTCTGCAAGGCCCACAGGTTGTGTTGCTGCCTTGCTGCACTGTGCTTCTAGCCAGTTCCCCATGTCAGTGTCACGAACTACTCCTTCTGAACTAAGTTGTCTTGGGTTAAGCAGAATGTCTCACCCTGACCTATTGACTGTACTACGCCTGAATTCAATTTGACATTATTTTAACGTTTGGAGGGGCATGCTGGAGTTTAGCTGGAGTGCTTCCTCTACTTGGATCTGCCTCTCTCCCCTTTGTTTTGTTTCTTTAAAAAATTTTATCCCAACCTTAGCAAAGAAGAAATAAAGTGGGCATTTCCATATACAGAGTGGAACAGATTATAATGAAACTGCAAATCTCTTACATATAACTTGTTTTCCTTTTTAAATATGTAAGTTAAGCCTGTAGCTTTCAAAGCTGCCCTGCTTTATGCCTCTTTCTGACTTTTCTATTCTCTTTTCTGCATTAAAAAAAATCTCAGTAATTCTTTTCTTCCTATTCCTTTTTCTTTTTTTGACTTTGATATGTCTTTCCTCTTGTCCTCTGACATTCCTTTATCTTCCCGTTAAGAGGAAAAAAGAAAAGCCCTGGTAACAAATATACATAGTTAAAGCAAAGAAATTCTCATTAGATCATAAAAATGGGGAAAAGACCCACATATACAAAAATATTTATAGCAGCTCTTTCTGTGGTGGCAAAGAATTGGAAATTGAGGAGATGCCTATCAGTTGGGGAATGGCTGAACAAGTTGTGCTTTATGAATGTAATGGAATACTATTGTGCTATAAGAAATGATGAGCAAGTGGACTTCAGAAAAACCTGGAAAGACTCGTATGGACTGATGCCAAGTAAAGTGAGCAGAACCAGGAGAACATCATACACAGTAATAGCCACAATGTCTGATGACTAACTTTGATAGACATAGCCCTTCTCAGCAATGCAAGGATCTAAGACATATCCAAAAGTCTCATGATGGAAAATGCTATCCACATCCAAATAAAGAACTATAGAGTTTGAATGCAGATTGAAACATACCATTTGCTCTTTTGTTTTGTTTTGTTCTGTTTCCTCTTTCTGGTGGTTTCTCCTATTGGTTCTAATTCTTCTTTACAACATGACTAATGTTTAATAGGAATGTATATGTAGGGCCTATATCAGATTGTGTGCCATCTTGGGGAGGGAGGTGGGGAAGAAGGGGGAGAAAATTTAAAACTCAAAAGCTCATGGAAGTGAATGTTGAAAACTAAAAATAAAAAAAAATCCTCATATTGGCTATGTCTGAAAATAGATGTCTTATCTTTCATCTTAGTGCCTCCCATGGAGTTATATTTTTGCACTTTGTCAGGAAGTGGGTAGCATGCTTCGTCATCAGTTCTGTAGAACATTATTCCATTAAATAGAGTTCTAAAATCTTTCAAAATTATTTTTCTTTATAATGTTGTTATTGTATTATTTATTATCCTGGTTCTGCTCATTTCAGTTTACATTAGTTCGTATAGGTCTTCCAGGTTTCTTTGAAACTGCATTTAATCATTTCTTAACAGTGGCATTATATTATATAAGAGCCATTGTTTTTAGCAAAAATTGAAAAGGGAAAAAAGTCAAAACCATTGAATACAGTGACTACAGTGTATTATAATATTCTTTTTTTTTTTTTGGCTAGGCAGTGGGGTTAAGTGACTTGCCCAGAGTCACACAGCTAGTAAGTGTTATGTGTCTGAGGTCACATTTGAACTCAGGTCCTCCTGAATCCAGGGCCGGTGCTCTATCCACTGCGCCACCTAGCTGCCCCTGTAATATTCTTTCCCTCTGTTCTTTTACCTCTTCTGTGATGGGAGGGAAGTGCATTTTCTTATTTGCTCTCTAGGACCAAGTCCTTATTGGATTCCAAAGTCGTAATTAAATAACATTAGTTTTCTTTTTTTTTGCTTTCCATTTATATTATTTTCATGTTTCATATTTTGTTTTACTGATTGTATTTACTTTATTCTGCATCACATAGTAAAAGCTATCCCATACTTTTACGAATTCTTCCTGTTTGTTGTTTCTTATGACAATATTAATCCATTACTTTTGTGTGCCATGGATTGTTTACTCATTTCCCAAATTTTGGGAACTTGATTTGTTACTAATTCTTTGCTGCCATGAAAGGTGTTGGCTAAAAAGAAAAGGAATGAATGAATAAATAAATGAATGAATGAATAAGACATTTCCTTTTTTTTTTCCTTCACTTCTTTGGGGTACTTGCATAGCAGTGAGATCTTTGGGGCAAATAAATATTTTAGTTACTGTAGCATAATTAAAAACAGCTTTTCAAAATGGTTGGGTTGATTCAGAGCTTAATCTGCAGTGTATTTGTGTACTTATCTTCTCACATATCCTCAACATGGACTGTTTCCATCTTTTTTCATGCTTGTCAGTTTGTTGGGTATGAGATAAAACCATAGAGTTGTTTGGATTTCATTATTCTTACTGTTAGTGATTTAGAATAGTCTTTCATATAGTTATTAATAATTTGCGATACTTTTGAGAACCATTTGAAAAATATCTGTTACTTTACCATTGGTGAATTGCATGTTTCCGCATTAATTCTCTCTGTGTATTTGCTGTCAGATCCTTATATTTATTTGATGCAAAGACTTGTTCGTATTTGACAGTTGCCCTTCTTAGTTGCATTGATATTGTTCATGCAAAACCTTTCCAATGTCGTGAAATCAGAATAGTCTATTTTATGTTTTGTAATAGCCTGTATTCTTTGTCTGAAAATTCTCCCTAGCCATAGTTGTAAAAGGTACCTGATCTCATTTTCTTCTAATTTTTTTAAGTGTGATCTTTTATATTAGTGTCTCATATCCATTTGTATTCATTGTAGTATATGATGTGAGATATTGGTTAATTTCTAATCTAATTTCTGCTAAACTGCTTCCTTGCTTTTCTTTCAGAAAGGACTTTCTTCCCCAGCTGTCTTATGTTCTTGGTTTATGAAACACTTGGTTATTGAGTTTAGTTGTTTTTGGTTCTTGCTTATCGAGTCTGTTCCACTATCTATTTTTTGGATAGTATCAGATAGTTTGATGATTCTTGTTTTATAATAGGTTATCTGGAAGTACTAATCCCCCTTCATTCCTTTTTTCCTCACATTTCCCTTGAAATTCTAGACCTTTTGCTTCTTCAAATGACTGTTTTTTTTTTTCTTCCTCTGTAAAATACTTCCTTGGTAGTTTGATTGGCATATGATCTTTAATTTGTATACTTTTTAAAAATATGTACATATCTTTTTTTCTTTTTAATGAGTCAATTGGGGTTAAGTGACTTGCCCAGGGTCACACATAGTGTCATGTGTCTGAGGCTGGATTTGAACTCAGTTCCTCCTGACTCCAAGGCTAGAGCTCTATCTACTGTACCACCTAGCTGCCCCCATATATATCTTTTTAATGATATATTATCTTTTTTTTTGTATTCATGCTTACCAGTGATGAACAATTAATATTCTTTAAAATATTTGTCATTATTTCTTTAAAGAGTGTTTTATAATTGTATTTACATAAATCACAATTCTGTCTCAAACAAGACATTTTCCTTCAATTTTCTTTTTTTGGTAGAGAGCAGCCACAACACTAGATGACAAGATTGAGAAAGTCCGAAAAAAACGGAAGAATGAGGTGAGAAAGAAGGACAGTGTAATTTTTTTTCCCCCATAGTTAACCAAATCTCAACTTTGCCCTCTACCCAGAATCCCTCAGTTTTCCTTTAATGCTTTAGTGTGGGGGTTTTTGTGTGTAGGTTGGGGCAAAGAAAGGGTTTCTTCTAATGTGTATTATTATTTATTTAGGACCCACATGTAACTAATAAGACAATTGACCTAAATGTCTATTTTCATCCAGCTCTAGATTTTCCTATGACTACAAGGTTTTGATTCCTTTCTCAGGAAAAAGAAGCCAAATCTGGGAAGACAGTAGATGAGAAGGAAGGAAATGAGGGTTCTGGGAAGGAAAACCAAGATGACTCTGAAGGAGAACATGAAGAAGAGGCAAAAGAGGAGGAATCAGAATCAGAGTATTCATCAGCCGATGAAAATATCCTCACCAAAGCAGGTCAGTGGAGCACAGAACTAAAAGTGAATTGAAAAGGGGAGGCCTGTTTCATAGGGGACTTTCTTTCGTGGTTGGCTCCTTATTGTATTAAGATGTTTTCTTTGGGATCCTGCTTTCTGCTCTGCATCCAGTGCTTTTCATGGAACCTTGTGTCTTCTGTTATTAAACCCATCTATGAGATACTTTCTTTGTGTGACTGAGACTCAGTTTGGGTAAGAAGCTCTTGAATTCCATCCCAAGTCTTAGTGCGCAGGGACGAACAGCAAATAGTTCCTATCCCACATAATCATTATTGTCCTCCCTCCATAGATACGCTGAAAGTGAAGAAAACGAAGAAGCAGAAGAAAGGAGAGAAGGTGATCATGGCTTTAGGAAATCGTGATGTTCTGTCCAATTCCTAGAAGACTTTTTGATCACGAAGGGGTTATCTGGCTTATATATTGTCACTCTTATGAAAATAAGGCCTTTCTTACTGGTTGCTTACTTCAGATAGCCTTCTGTTTTGTCTTTGTAGGAAACGAATTTTTTTGAAGATGCATCTCAGTATGATGAAAACCTCACATTCCAGGACATGAATCTGTCTCGACCTCTCTTGAAGGTATAAGGCTGTTTTGCATTCTGTAAGCATGAGTAGAGGGGTTGGCTTCGAGTTGGGCATAAGTATTTGTTTTCTTAATATGTAGTTTATGGAAATAGGAGTATTCATTCCCCTGAGTCTAACTTAGTTATATCTCCTCAGGCAATTACAGCCATGGGTTTCAAGCAACCTACCCCCATCCAGAAGGCCTGCATACCTGTGGGTCTGTTAGGAAAGGACATCTGTGCTTGTGCAGCCACTGGGACAGGTAAGAGATTTGAGGAAAAAGTGGATTGAGTGATGTTGTCTTAGTATGAAAACTGGAAGTCTCATTTGACATAGGTGATTTGATAGCCATGTTTAAACCTTTTTCGTGGTTGCCATCAGTATTGATTTTAAGTATAAAATTCTTAAGTACACAGCATATTCATCTGAATGTAGGCCATATCTCTACAGTGACATCTCTTTGAAAGGAAAAAAGACCCTGAAATATTTATATAAAAATTTAAAAACATTGTTTTTGTTCAAATACAGCTGTTTAATTTTAAGCATAACTACTTCTGAATGTCCTCATTTAAAAAATGGGGATAGTAATAGCATTTATTTCATAGGATTGTTGTGAAGTGAAATAATGTATGTAAAGTGTTTGGCAAACTGTAAAGTGCTGTGTAAATGTCAGTCTATTTTTATTCTTGCTGTTATAGCGTTATTGATTGTGTTATATTCAGATTTCATACGAGTCAAGTTTGCGAGCCAAGGACCATGTTTATGTGAGCCTCTATGGTTTTATGTACTGTAGTCAGTTCTTGATTAGCAGTACTTTATGCATTACCTTCTTCAGTCTTTCTGTTAATTGCAACCAGCTGGTTTCCAGTGGTGCTAAACTGAGAAGGCCATTGAATCCATGATATAAGGGACATATTTGAGAAAGAAGGTATGTTTCTAACTGTGTTTTGGGGCCAAGTATTAATTATCTTAGGTTATTTTGTATTATCCAGGTCTTTCTTTTCTCGTTGTCGTGAGCCATCAAGAGTTGATGCCCTATCCCTTTATCAGATAGGACCAGCATATGCTCTGAGTAAGCCTATGCTGCTGTACAACCCTCTCTTTACTTCCCGTTATCATCTTTCTCCTCAGGTAAAACAGCTGCTTTTGCCCTTCCTGTCTTGGAGCGTCTTATCTACAAACCTCGACAAGCTCCCATAACCCGTGTACTTGTGCTAGTTCCCACCCGAGAATTGGGCATTCAGGTACACTCTGTCACCAAGCAGCTGGCCCAGTTCAGCACTGTTACCACCTGCCTTGCAGTGGGTAAGTTGCCCGTTAAAATCTAAACATTAAAATCACTTAAATTCTGGAGTAATTCTCTGTCTTTGTTAGTGAAGAGAAACTCACTTTATGGTGGGACCTTTAGTAAAAGTGCAAAAAAAGATGTGGTTCTTTTTCTTCCAAAGAAATTCTATTTCCTTTTATTCTTATGCTTTTACCACCACTATTAAGGAAAGAATGCTATTGACTTTCTAGCTACAGAACATATCCATCATTTCCCAGGGTTCGGACTTCTTTAAATTCCACCCCACCTCAGACTCCAAATACCACTAATACTAACTGTGGTGCAGCTTTATTAATTATTCTAGAAGGTATTGCCGTTGTTGTCTATACTGTCTCTTAATTTTTACATTTTGTCATGATTAGTTGATAATCGAGGTGGATTAAAGGTGAGAGAGCAGGTCTCCTGCCAGCGATTAATTGTCCTATAGATTGTCAAGTATTTATGAGCTTTCCCTTTAGCATCTTAGATGCTCCACTCTTCAGATATTGTTTCTATTCTAAAGGGTAATGACATCATTGGGCTCCTCTTCCTTAGGTGGCTTGGATGTGAAATCCCAGGAGGCAGCTCTTCGGGCTGGACCAGATATCCTCATTGCTACACCTGGCAGGCTCATTGACCATCTCCACAATTGCCCTTCCTTCCATTTGAGTAGTATTGAAGTACTTATCTTGGATGAAGCTGACAGGTAAGTAGAAAGCTTGGGATTCTGGTGACTTTGGGATTATAAGAACCTGATAGCAACAGCCATAGCTCGTATTCTCCTTAGTGTCCAAGGTATAGTGCCCACTTTTAGGGAAATACATAATTTTTATTTTGACAAGTATAGATCTTCAAATATATGAACTAGAGTTTATGAAAGAAGTAAAACAAGCATTAAGACTTGATACCCAACAAAAATAAAAGGGTTATGATTGTAGATGTGTCTGAACCTTGAATTATTAACTGTTAACTCAACCCCAAGAGATACATATATTGTTGTTAATGCAGTAGTACTCATATCATGTTTGTGTCTTCAATTCTTTTTGATCACTTTCCCTGTGCATATTAAGCTGATTTTTTGCTGTTATTGTTTTAATGAGGTAGCATAGCAGTGATTAGAGAGCCAGCTTCAGAGTTAGGAGACACAGCTGTGACTATGGGCAAGTCATTTTATTACTCAGTGCCCCAGGCAAATCTTTTATGTATCTTAGTGGCAGAACAAATGTTACTCTGTGTCAGTAAAGGGAGTTTCAATGCGGGAATTCCTTATACCAATGAAGTCTCAGGTCAGACCAAACCCCTGCCACCCCTCCCCCCCAAAAAAACCACAACTAACTTGTTGCTTCTGGTTCTGCTTTTTTTTCTTTCCTGTTTTACATCACTTTGTTTAAGTCTTCCATATGCCTTTGAATTTTTCATACGTTGTAGTAATAATTCCATTATGTTTGTATGCCATAATTTGCTTGGCTTTTCTATAATGACCAGAAACTGATATTGTTTCCAGTCTCTTGGTATTACAAATAGCAATGCTAAGATTATTTTTATGCAGATAGATGGGTTTTTTTTTTGTGTTCTGGTATTGTCCTTCTTGGGGTTTAGCTTCAGTTGTGGACTCTGATTGTGTAAACTTTTGCAGCTTTACTTCCAGACTGCTTTCTAGATAACTATTTTTGAAGAAGAGTATTTAGGCACTATCACTTCAAAAGCCATAAGTGTTTTCTTGCTCTTTTCAGACTTTGACACATTTTGTACTAGCCAAGATGCACGTAAAGTGCTTTATTACACCTTAAAACCCTATGTAATTGTGAGCTATTACTATACTCCTATCCTCTTCTCCAGTTAGACTTGTCTGTCCACCAGTCTACCTCTTGATCCATCTGTTACCCCTATTCCAAATCATATTTCTTAAACAATATCCTTTCTCTTCTGTCCTCTGTGGTTACCACTGTTTTTTTGTACCTCCGTAGCCAAATATTGGTAAAGGAAAGTAAACAAGCATGCCCTGTCATAACACCCTTATTAGAAAAATCAGTTATGGGGTTGTTGTTATTTGTATCTTGCTCTTTGAATGTTATTTAAGTATTTTTATATTAGATCTTTGTATTTGGGTCTTCCTTTGCCCATTTTCCTCTCATGTCTTGGGCTTTTAGTTCTTTGTTTGAGCTCGAGAGCCCAAACTTGTACTTGTCTCATGGTAATCTTATTTTCCCAGGATGCTAGATGAGTATTTTGAGGAACAGATGAAAGAAATCATTCAGTTGTGTTCCCATCACCGCCAGACCATGCTTTTCTCAGCCACCATGACAGATGAGGTGGGCCTCTCTAGTTTGTCTCAGCATGTGTAAACTCAGGTTGACATGCTGAAGTATCTGGTGCCAGTGTTAAGGGAATGAGAATTATCTCAAGGGGATCCCCCTTTCTTTTGTAAATGAGCTAAATTTTTTTCCCATGCCTGGCAGGTGAAAGATCTGGCCTCAGTCTCACTAAAGAATCCTGTCCGGATCTTTGTGAACAGCAACACAGATGTAGCTCCATTCCTAAGGCAGGAATTCATTCGAATCCGACCTAATCGAGAAGGAGACCGCGAAGCCATTGTGTCAGGTGAGACTGAGGAACTAGCGTGAAAGATTTAGGGGAAGCTTGCTTTCTGTTTTTGAGCTTGGGGACATGTGTGATACTATGACTGTTTCTTGCTTATAACCTTTTTCTCTGTTCCCCTCAGCTCTTTTGACACGAACTTTTACAGACCACGTGATGCTATTCACCCAGACCAAGAAGCAGGCTCATCGTATGCACATCCTTCTTGGGCTTATGGGGCTGCAGGTGGGAGAGCTGCATGGGAATCTCTCTCAAACACAGCGTCTGGAAGCCCTAAGGTAAAGATATGGAGTGTCTTGGGAAATGGACCAAGGGACTTCACAAAATTCACATAAGCCTCCTGAGGTGGAATTGGGGAAAGGCAAACCTTCTCATTAAGATATAAAGTACCAGTATCAGAATTAGAAGCAAAAATGAAGGTCTTCTAACTTTGTGGTGTCCACTAGTTAGTGTTCCCTGTTCAACATTTGCTGGCTTACTCTGATCCTTTCTATTCTTCATTTTAAGGCGCTTCAAGGATGAGCAGATTGACATCCTGGTGGCCACAGATGTGGCAGCTCGAGGACTAGACATCGAAGGTGTCAAAACAGTGAGACAACTAATCTCTTTTCACATATTCCTGAATGAACTTTTATTACTGGTTGAGAGGCCTGGTTTGTTTTTTTTTTTGTTTCTCAATCCTTTTTAGTCATAAAGCTGACTTTGTCTCTATTTTACTAAATTTCTTTCTTTCAGGTCATCAACTTTACAATGCCCAACACCATCAAACATTATGTGCACCGGGTAGGCCGAACAGCACGTGCTGGCAGGGCTGGACGCTCTGTCTCTCTGGTGGGAGAGGAGGAACGTAAGATGTTGAAGGAGATTGTGAAATCAGCCAAAGCACCTGTGAAGGCCAGGATCCTTCCTCAAGGTAGGTGCTCTGGATGTCTTTCCTTCAGGAGTTCTTCCTCTATTCCAGCTGTGGAAGAAATAGGAAATTTGACTGTCGGGACAAAAAAATTGGTTTCTCTGGTTTGTAATTGTCAACAAAGTTATGTTAGGTAGAAGTTGAACAACTCTTTGTTCTTGATATGTCTATTTCTGAGGATAAAAACTGTATTTCCCATTTATCATTCTGATTGAAATGAGGGAGGCTTGGACTTATCTTTTTCTTTAAATCCCTTTTAGGCTTTCCTTTTTCATTTTTAAGTTTACTTACATGGATCTGTGAGCTCTTCATTGTGGGTAATCCTTCACTGATATAGATCACAAACCATCCATGCCTCCTCATCCTGTGCAAGTCTTTGTCTTCCCTAGGAGGTCTTTTTGTTTTATTAGAATGTTGTAGATACTGGTCTATCACTCTGGGTTGTCTACCTATCCCTTACTCTTACTAGATGAATGGCCTACCTCTTTTTTCTAGTTATATCCTTAATGATGCCCTTTATGCCACTTCTGTGCCTCATTGTTAGCCATCTTATAAACTCTTCATCCCTGATTTGTTTGTTGCTTTTTCAGTTATATGCAGTTTTAGTTCTTCTCACCCCACTTAGATGTAATCCTAAAATTCCGAGACAAGATTGAGAAGATGGAGAAAGATGTGTATGCAGTCCTGAGGCTAGAGGCTGAAGAGAAGGAGATGCAGCACTCAGAAGCCCAGGTAAACAGGAGGAAATGGCTCCTCTACCTTTTTTTTTTTAAAGATACATGATGACTTTATTGTATATTTAAAAGGAATAGTAAGTTTTACATAATAGATTAGCAGTTTCATGTACAATCATTTTTTCTGTTTTACTATGTTATGGAAGTGCTTGTTTATTTATTAAGTTCAGAATAAAATAATTAAAATAAAATAAAAACATGAATACTGTCAGATTTTGATTTGGAAGGAAACTCAAAACTGTCACTGAGTTGGATCTTTCTCATTTTACTGATGAAGAAACTGAGGCTCAGAACTTAAGTGACATAATATTGTGACAAAAGAGTTTGAGATGCTGATGGGGCATCCAGATGGAAATGTCAAAATGAGATAGGCAGCAGGTGGTATGTGCATTAATTTTAGATGTTTAAAGATGTGTGTGTGTGTGTGTGTGTGTGTATGTATGTATGTGTGTATATGTGTATGTATATATGTGTGTGTATACTATATATATGTATTTATGCTATATATATATGTACATATACACATGTACACATACACATGTTGTGCCCAATACTATAGGTAATATGTTACAGATGAAGAAACAGAGAAGTAGGGAGGAGTTAAGCAATCAGCTCCTTTACTTTGATAGGGAACATATTTTTGTTGGTCCTGTTTTGGTCTTTCAGCTAGGAAGCTTGATATCTGCATTGGGATCAGAAGCCATCTTAGGTGACAGACTCTCTTCACTGATGGCGTTCTGTGGAATAATGGATGTGCTAAAACAAATGTCCTTATTAGTGGACAGTTGGTTCACCAGCTTTGGGCAGCCATGCTCTGTGTTTCACTTTTGTCTTTCTCACAGATAAATACAGCAAAACGACTCCTAGAGAAAGGGAATGAAGAGCCAGAGCGGACCTGGTTCCAGAGTAAAGAGGAGAGGAAGAAGGAAAAAAGTGAGTCATGTGATCAGGCTTTCCTGATACAGTTTAGGTTCTTAGTCACTCTCTCCATAAGGGAGAATAATGAGAATCTGTAAATGATAATCAGGAACTTTTCTTGAAGCAGAGTTTTTTACTTTGTGGTTGTTGACTAAGATAGAAATTTCATTACTTAGCAAACAGTCCTTGAATTTTGTGTCCTCTTTCTTTCCTTAGTTGCAAAGGCCCTGCAAGAGTTTGACTTGGCTTTGAGGGGAAAGAAAAAAAGAAAGAAGTTTATGAAAGACTACAAGAAAAAAGGGGAAATGACAGTGAGTTGGAATCTGGATGTCAAGATCTGGGGAGCTTGGTGGGTTACTGTTGTTCAGAAACTTATTTGCATTCCACCCTCCTCTACAGCCAGAAGAAAGGTCTCAATTTGAGATTCTAAAGTCACAAATGTTTGCTGAGCGATTGGCTAAGAGGAATCGCAGGGCCAAGAGAGCACGAGCCATGCCTGAGGAGGAGCCAGCCCCAGGTAGGCAAACATTGTGTAACTTCAGGCTTTGGTGGGTGTTACTACAACCTATGAAGGGGTGAATATGATCAGGTAAGAGTGGCCATTTATTTCTTGGAATAGGAATCATTCTTCCTCTGGTCCTTGGTGAATCAGGCAGGAACATTGTCTGATGTCCAACCAGGATGCCATCACATCAGTTTGGGCTAAGGGCATTTAGGAACCTAGTGAAGAACATGCTGAAGTTTACCTCAAGGTAATTTATAACTGAATCTTTCTCTTTATAGGCAGGAAACAAAAGAAGGTGAAGAAATCTGTGTTTGATGAGGAACTTACCAACACTAGCAAGAAGGCTTTGAAACAATATCGAGCTGGGTAGGATTTAAAATCATATAAAATTACTCATATTAAGTATACTTAGTATATGTATATTGCCTTACAATTAAGATGGTACATTTAATGAAAATGTAGGGCAGAGTGACAGCTGCCAAAGCTTGGGAGTCATGTAGAACCCTAAATTTAACTTTACTTACAGTGTGAGCATGTTTTTTGAGTCCCTGCTGTAAATCCACTTCTGGCATATGTGACGAGCAGGTTGGAATTGTCATCCTTCCTTTAATGCTGACGTTTTCTCACATGTAACAGTTTGGAGAAGTAGATAAAAGTTTAGAACTTTAGGGCTAATCTCTAGGCTTCACTCTTATGTAGAAATGAGAAGTAAAGTTTATATAGACAAGTTAAGGAGAGAAGCTTACCTGGATAGAGCTTTCTCCAAAAGACATGTTCTGTCTCTGGTCAGAAGATGAAGGTTGCTCTTTTGAGTATTGGGAACAGTTGTGGGGATATAAGAAAATTATCCAAAACCTAACTTCCTGCATGATTGCTATGTTGATCACAGTCCCACCTTTGAAGAAGGGAAACAGATGGGATTACTCCACCCAAGGAGAGGAGGAAACTTCAAATCTAAATCCAGGTAAAAGCTGTCAGTTTGGTGATTGAATAAAATCCTGGCCTCTCTTCAAGTAAGTAGATTATGACCGTAGTTCTGCTGATTTCTTTCCACAGGTACAAGAGGAGGAAGTAGCAGTAGTTACCTGAAGAAATATTTAAGGCTTATTAAGCCCTTCCCTAGGGGAAATGTAATTCCATTGTTCTTTTTGATTGTAAAAATCCTCTTTAAAAAGTTCTATTAAAACAGTCTCAATAGTTTGCATTTATTTTCAAATAACTGATGTTTCCTTGAGCATCTTTATCCTAAAGTCTTCTTGCTGTGTAACCTTTCCATGCCAGATAAAAACATTCTTTACACTCCTTATCCAGGGCATCAACTCAACTGAAACAATGTAATTGCATTTCTTTTGAAGGGACTGGAAATATTGTGGTAGTAATCTGTACCATAATTATTTCTAAAAGGAGGGGATGGGGATTGAGGATACTATTCTTCCCTGAGAAGGAATATACTCTTTTGTTCTATGTGATAAAGGTTGTGCACAGATGAAGTTAGCTTTCTAAAGGGAAGTGGAACCAGAGGAAATCTTTGACTTGCCCCATAAAAGCATGGTATCCTGGTTACTTGGTGACTGAAAAAAGCAGACATGCTAACAGAGCTAAGTTGGCAGCAGCTATGAGAAGGAAATATGGACCATTTATTTTTGTCAATAATTGCTTTATTAATTGGCATCATATTCTAAAGTGCATAGTAAAGACAAAAAGGGAACGCATACATAAGGTAGGGGAATTTTGCTTGCAAACAGTAGAAAGGACCTGAGAAATCTATGTCTTTTATGGAACAAATGCCATGGAGGCAACACCTAAGCAGGACAGATGGCCTGAGTATGGCCTGGGCCTGCAGACATCGGAGGCATGCTAAAAGCTCCACCCAGGCAAAAGCCATGATATAGGAAGGATAGATGAAAGGGTTACACTTTGATAAGTAGGTGCTGCTGGTACTGAATGTCAGTTTTATTCCACTCGGGGGAATGAACGAGGCATGCCTCAGGAGGCAGCCTTACTTCCAAACCTGTTTAAACTGCGATAAAAAAGCTTCTCGTCTTCTTGTGATACAAGCCAATGGAAGTGTTACTATTGTTACTCCTTGGTCAACATGGACATGTTCAAGGCCCAAGTTAGGTTTAAAACCCTGTCGTAGACTTTGAATTTTCTGCATTTTCTTCATTTCCTTTTGGAGTTGAAGATGGCCCCAAAGGGATGCAAGAATGTTCCAGTTGAGCTCCTTTCAAGGACAAGTGTCTTCTATGTAGCTCTCCTTTGGGACAAAATTGGGTTGCATAGCTGGGGCCTGAGATGCAGTCATTAAGTATTAAGCTCCTACCGTGTGCCTAGTGCCATTATAAGCACTGTACAAAGAGCATTTAGCTAAGACAGGCAGGAAGACAGGGCCAGGAGATTATCACTAGGCAACTTAAGCCCAAAACATGCACCAGGGAGGCTGACCTTATAAGAGAAAGAAAAGGGAAAATCTTGTCTATTAATTTTATTCTCGATTAGAGGTAAAGTGCTCACTTAAGCGCAGGACTAAATCTAGGAACAAACACTGGAAAAGTCCTAAAATGGATCAGTAGAGTGCCAGGATTTCAGGGAAGTCAGGAATAGCAGTCCCTTCTTCAGGGAGCCAAGCCCAGCCTGGCTGTGGCTGAGGGAGAAAGAAAGGAAAGGTAATAGGAAAGCATCTTCCTAGATCAACCTGCGAATGTCCTCAAAGTTCAACAGGTTGGCTGTTTCAGACCAAGCTGCATATTGGGCACCATCCATCTCTGAAGCCAATTGGTTGTTACTTTCCAGAGTGTGGTTTTCACCACCAATTACTGCATCACAATCGGGACATTTACCCCTCTGCATTGCTCCTCCACATTCGCCAATCACATAGATGTGGCCATTGGGGCATTTGAACCAGTGACCTCGGGGATAGCCCAAAGCATTTACTATCTGTACCCGTTCTTGTTCTGAGATGCCCAAGCCACAGCAAGGAAGGACAGCATCCAGAGCTTTCATTTTCTTCACCACCAGTTCCTCGTCATTTTTACTGAATTTAAAAGGGCCCTCTAGGATCTCTCGAAGGGTGGCCACTTCTTCCACTACCGAACTGCTCATCTTTCCCCCTGCCATCTTGCAACGGATCAGGAGGTTCACCAAGTATGTTATCCTCTGTACTTCACTTTGGAGGTCTTCCAATTCCTGGCTGGTAAAACTCAGACGCTCCTTTGCTAGCCACTTATGGACCTGTTCCAGCCGAATCCTTACCCCAGCCCTCTCACTAACTTCTGTCTTGCTCAGTGATTCCCTTATGCTGGCCAAGCGCTCATAGAAGCTGATTTGATTTTCAGCTAGACCCAAGGCTTTCACAGACAGATCAGACTGAGAGAGCTTTTCTTTTAGCATCAGAAAATCCTCAGGGAGAAACCTTTGGATATTGGTCTTCCCTTCTAGCAGGACCTGTAGCTCTTCCTGCCTGACAGTGATTTCGCCAGCTGAGCCTTGTATTTTCTCCTTGATCCTCTCAATCTCTTCCAGACGCTTTTTTATGCTAGTACCATACCTAAGGTTCTTGCGGATGGGAACTTGACAGATAGGACAGACTTTCAACTTGATGGCAACTTCTTCATCTTTCTGTTCATTCATGTAGCGGTCAAGAGCCTGCACCTCAAAGATGTGGCTACAATCCTCCAGTTGTACAAAGCGGGCATCTGGTTCATCCTCAAAGCCAAAGAAAATCTGGGTAACTTCATCTTGATGGCACACACGACACTTCTTAGGGCATGGTTCCCCACACAGGCCAATGCAAGGATGGTTACAAGCCAACAACTTTGTACAAGGCACATAGCATGGGGGCCGATCACATGGCTCATAGCAGAGTTTGGTGCACTGGTAGTGCTGGCAGTGCCAAGTACAAGGTTCCACACATGGGCTGCATAGCTCTCCACACTTCTTTTTACACTGGCTGTGAACACAGCGATTCTGGCAGATCCTTTGACAGGGTGGACACTCACCAATGCAAGGCTCTTGGCATTTATGTGAGCAGATGAGTAAGCGCTTGCAGGGACGCTGGCACCGTTCATGAAACCGTCCTTCGTAGCAGTCATGGCAAGAGCCTGGGCAAGGGTGCCCACAGTCTAAGATTGTGCTACACTTGGTGGTACACTTGACGGGTAAGCCATACTGAAGATCTTCTACATTGCCACATTTCACCTGCTGGTTATGTCCACACTTGAGATTGACAGTGACCATCTCAGAACAAAGACGAACACATTCTTCTCCACACGAGTGACTGCATCTGTGCCCACATATCAGGAATTTGGGACAAGGCTCTTGGCAGCAGAAGTCTGACTCTGGCATGGAACATGGGACCATTTGTTGGTGTCCACAACGCAGAATTGTTTTAGGGACCTTTACTTGGCAAGGGCCACAGGGCTGGAAGCACACTGATGGACACCGATGTCCGTCAGCACAGAGTATCTTCTGACAGGGCTTCATACACTGGAATTCTTTGTGGTTAGAATCATAGGGATGGCAGGCTCTAGTACAGACATGTCCACAGGTCAGCCGAAATTCACAGGGGAGACTACAACCCCCTTCTGGCACCTGGTGGAAATCAGTGGCTTTGGATACCAGTGTGTGTGTATCAGGGTGGTTCTGACAGCACAACATTAGTGCACTGCCAATCTGACCATTTTCTCGCAGAGTGTGAAGGATTTTGCTCCATAATGGAACTTTGGCTAGCATCCCCATATTCCCAATGCAGTACATCCCTTTTTTGGCTCTGGACAGAGCTACGCAGATTCTGTTTTTGATCTTGAGGAATCCAACTTTCTCTTCTTTGTTGCTCCGCACAAGGGATAGCAGAATGATGTCATTCTCTTCCCCTTGGTATTTGTCCACAACGTGGACTTTCACACCTGCAAATGTTTTGGCTGGCATGAGTTTGCGGAGGCAGAAAAGCTGTCCAGTATAGGTTGTAAGAATAGTGATCTGAGATGGCAGATACTCCTGACACAGGAAGTACTTGCACAGTTCTACCACAAAGCGAGCCTCATGCTGGTTTTGGTGACTTTTCCCTTCTAGGATCTCTTGTTCAGGGAAGTCATGCTCTATGAAAAAGAGATTGGAAGAGACGCCCTGTGAAAATAAAAAGAAAACCTTGTTAAAGATAGAATTGAGGCTGTGCTGTACAGAATCTTATTCCTCTTTGAGTGCCTGCAACAACTGGGCACTGTGAAAAGGTGAATAAAATTCAGAGTCCTAGCACTAAAGCTTAGGTAGGTTAGTAGTCACTTCTGATGTGACTTAACTCTGACATGAATTGTCTACTCATTTCTAGGAAAAGACTCTATAAAAGTCCTTTGACTCCACTTTTATTCTACCCTTTGCTTTGATGGGGAACTTCTCATAATTATGTCTAATTCAGCTGATAGACCAACTGGGTTACCAAGGGCTTGGTATGTTTTCTCCTGAATACTTCTTGCTAATTAAGCTGGAAGGAGCCGTATCACTCAACAGTTGGTTCTCTTCCCTTATACAATTCCCTAAATTGTTAGTAATAATCATAGAAATATCCGTTTGAATAAACTCACCTTAATTTTTTCATACTTGAGAACAGAAGGATGATTCTCCAGATCTTGGTAAATGTGGGGTGTTAGTAGCCGTGCAATTTCAGGGCGCATTCGGTGCTGAAATAGACATATAAGTTATTTTAAACATGACACTCTTAAATCCTGAAAAAAGAACAAATGTTCCAAAGTTTAGGATGTACAATCCTAATTTTGTTTTTGGAAAAACTTGGGAGAAAGCATACTATAAGAAGAGTACCTGACTCCCAACTGGCCAAATCAGCTATGCCTGAGTCAAGCCTTAGAAGAGAAATAAAACTGTTCTGAGAGTCACATCAGTAGGAGTATGCTCAGTTTACCTTCATGTGAAATCAGTTTTGTTAATGGCTAGATCTTAACACTTTTCACCTAGTAAATGAGGAACAAAAAAGAAATCTATAAAACCTTAGCCAAGGCTTATTGTTTCTCACCTGGTAATTCAAACGGACAAAGGGAAGATTGACATTTACTAGCCGCTCAAAGAGTGAGACCTCTAGATTGAAGTTCTTGGCCAGGTCATACACATTGGCACTGGGGCGCAGCTGTGGGGAGTGGAGAAAAACATGTAACACATGTCCACATTTGGTTCAAAGCATATTCAAATTGACGTACTCTACAAAAAAAATTTCAGATAAATTGGTAGAGTTAAATAAAGAGGAAAGGGCAAAATCTGATTTAGGATTATTATCAAGTGCCCTAACAGTACTTTTCAGATTAGACTGTCAAGAGAATGGTAATAAAAGGGAATTATGGAAAAAGGTAGGGATACTAGAGGTCAACAGAGGGAAGTAAAGCACATCACTATGCATGGATTGTGGGAGTATGCCAACAAAATTTTCCTTATCTGAAGTTCTTTTTGTTGGTTATATAAAAGTAGGCCTGAATTTACCTGCTGGTGATCCCCAATGAGGATGAGATGCTGGCAGGCTTTGCTCAGGGTGGCAATGGTGTGGGCCTCTAGCACCTCTGCTGCTTCCTCTACTATGACAATTCGAGGTTCCACCTTTTGTAGAATCTGGCGGTACTTGGCAGCACCTCAAGTGTAGGGAGAGAGAAGAAACTCCTTATGCAACATGAAGACCCTTACTACAGTAGGGAACTATCCTTTGTGCCTACCTATACACCAAGGTAGGTGGTGTGGTGAATAGAGTCCTAGGTCTGGAATCAGAAAGACTTATCTTTCCGAGTTCAAACTGGCCTTAGACATTTACTAGCTGGGTGACCCTGGGCAAGTCACTTAATCCTGTTTGCCTCAGTTTCTTCATCTGGAGCTAGAGAAGGAAATGGCAAACTACTCTTTGTCAAGTAAATTCCAAATGGGGTCACGAAGTCAGACACAACTGAACAATAATACACTAAGCATGCCCCTTAATTTATAAAGTAGCACTGAATCTGGACTTTTTACGTATTAGAACTTCAAATAACAGTGAATAACTCACATTTTTGGAGACAAGCAAAACTCAGATGCAGCCTAGTGGCAATTTACTATACACTAACCTTTTTCTGTCACAAGGCATTTTGGAGATGAATTTGTTTCTGTCCTAATTGGGTAACAGCTGTGCTCTAGAAATAGTTATGGAGTTAAGCTTCTGGTTTTCCCCATATCTACTTACCTGTAGTTGTCATGCCTACAATTTGGGCATCTTTGAGGATACAGAGATCCTCTTGTAGCTTCAGCTCTACCATCCTTTCTGCTGAGGCCTGGTACAGTCGTTCATGGTTCAGGATCCTTCTTCGAATATCTGCCTGGTACATCTGCAGCCACATCCTAGGGAAAGTGGATGAGAGTAAGCAATCTGCTGGCAGAATGGTCAGAAGGTGTATCCCTGCTTGTCAATACATTTGTTGAGTGTCTCCTTGGCTGTATATTGTTATGACACTAGGAAATTCCTGAATGGAAGAAGCTTAATTTAATGAGAAGGCGGCTAAAACAAAACCTATGATAAACATTAAATAACAAACATATACATGTGATGAGATGCAGAGGTCAAAGAATAGGCTATATAAGGTAAGCAGATCTGCTTAATGGCCAGAACTTAAGATGACAAAATTATAATGTTGGGGATAACAGAGTAATAGAATGTCAAAGAAGTTAAGTGAGGATAGTTTTAAAGCCCAAAATCAAGGATCTTAATGCGAGAGGCATCTGGGAGCTACCATGAGATTCTAAGATAATGAAAGGATCACAATTACAATTGAGGAAATGCTTCTTGCTGCTGGAAACAGAACAAATTGGAGTGAGGTGGGGCAAGTGAAAATACACTGGAAAAATGTTCCAGATGAAGACTGGGGAAAAAGCCCCTGGCACTGCCAAGTGGGACAAACTGAGGAGGATACCTATAGAGCTGCCACCGTGTATTCAGGTCCAGTTGCCACACATCCTCTATTTCCTTAGCTTCTGCTTCAGTCATTGCATTCAACTTTCGGAGCTCTACCTTCACTTTCTTCTTCATCTTCTTCTTCTGACTACGTTGAGTCTACAAGCAAAAGCACGAAACAAGGACCACTGAATTCATGGTCTTTCAGAATCAGAGTCCTCAATATTTTTCTTTTTCTTTCTTTCTTTTTTTTTTTTTGTGAGGCAATTGGGGTTAAATGACTTGCCTAGAGTCTGTACAGAGATAGTAAGTGTTATGTGTATGAGGCTGAATTTGAACTCAGGTCCTCCTGACTCCAGGGCTGGTGTCCTATCCACTGTGCCACCTAGCTGCCCCCTCAATATGTTTCCATAACAATGCACTATCTTGTTTCCTCCTTTCCCTCCTCTGCACATTATTTAAAAAATACAGGTGTTTGTTAAAATTGCACCCCTCCCCCCAACAAAACAAATTAAAGGAATGAAGGAAAGTGCTGCTAGGGGTTGTACTAGGAATAAAGCCACCAGTAGTACTGCCTTCTAGCCTTGGATTTTCTTCATGGTAAGTATATTTCTGCAATTATGAATCCTTTCCTTAGTTACACTCTTGGGAAGATCTAGATGCTACTAAAAAGAAATTCACCTCCCATTCTCCAGTTGCTTGTTCCTGCTCAGGTGCTGCCTGGCCATAGTTGTCCAGTCTCATGGCCAATAGCATTTTAGCCAGCTCTTGTACAGCTCCATTATCTACTTTTTTCCTCTGTCGAGGCCTAACAACCTCTTCTTCCTCAATCACACGGTCTGCTTGGATCAAGTCAGCCTCTTCTGAAATCTCAATTAGTGCTTCCTCCTCCTCACCTTCTTCCTCTTCACCCCCTTCCTGCCGAGCTAAAGAAGAAATCATGAAGTGGTGGTGGGGAAGTGAGAGAAAGACATTTCTGATAAAGACAACAGACTAGGGGATGAAGAAGAAAAGAAGTCTTCACATTATGAAATGTGTGTGGGTATGGATATAAAGCCTTGAAAGACTTGATTGTACATTCATCAAGTGCTGGTTCTCTACTCCTCCCATTTCATTACCAAGCTATGGAAATTATGTTAGTATTGGCCTCTTACCTGTGTTCTCAGGCTCTTCAGTGGGGGGTGAAGACACACTTTGGGTGAAGGCAGTAAAACCCAGGCCCAGCCACTCCAGGATCATTGATTGCTTCCAGCCCTTCCTTGAGTAAAGCCATTCAATATCCTGATAAAGGGAGACAGCAGTAATGAACAGTAATGAGTAGTAATGAGCCTGCTGACCTGCAGGGAGAAAATGAGTTGTGGTCTCCATTTGATGATTTCAAATAGTGCCTTCTTTCTGTCCTTAAATTACCATTAACAAAAGCTTACCTTTCTGGCTTGGCACCCATATTCTACAGTTATGGAGGAAGGAGGCAAGCCAGATGTTTATATCAATTTGGGATTACTTTGGCAGCTTACCGGCCCATTCATCAGGCTGTTCCAGTGTTGAGGGGCAATGTATTTCTGTAGGTGTCGTTCATGGACGACTCCATTGGTGGTACACTCCAAATGATGAGCTCCTTTGTGGATTTCCTGCTCTGACTGCTTCATTTCTGTCATGATCTGCTCAAAAAAGGAGATATGTTGTGAAAATAAAAAAATGCCACTCCCTTTTCCTCAGCTTCCCAAAGCAAGTATTTGAAAATAAGGAAACTGAATTAAATAAGAAAATCGGGGGAAGACCTAGCAAGGCATAGTGGATAGAGAGTTGGCAAGACCTTGGGTTGAGTCTTGTTTCTGACACTTATTGGCTATAAGATCTTGAGTAAGCCAATGAACACTTGAGCACCAAGGGTAACTCTTAATTCTATACATTCCAGAACACCTGCTAGATCTGCACTGGTAGAGGGAGTTTCTTTCCTTTTTTTTTTTCCTTTAAGGCAATTGGGGTTAAGTGACTTGCCCAGGGTCACACAGCTAGCAAGTGTCAAGTGTTTGGTCTGAGGCTGGATTTGGACGCAGGTCCTCCTGACTTCAGGGCCAGTGCTCTATTTACTGCACCACCTAGCTGCCCCCAGAAGGAGTTTCTTCATTGAGATTTCCTTATAGCAAGGAAATTACGGGGACATATCAACAGGTTTTTGAACTACAATGTGTAAGTATCCCAAGTAAGCAACTGGGCCCATAGAAAACAGCAATGGGAAGAAATGCATGCACTTAAAATCTACAGGCTGGCCACCCCACTTTTTCCCACTCCCCACCTTGCCTAAGTTCAGAAGCTAGGCTTATTCAAAACCAAATTCTGATGTAACACACTTTCAGCAGATACTTCAGAGAAACACAAATCACAAGTTACTTTCAGCACTTAATTTGGTCAAGGTGCTTTCATATTGGCTGTCTTATTTTATGGTTTTCCTTCAACCTCTTATTCCCTAGGTAGTCTTAATTTGAAACATACACTCATGTAGGCCCTCCGGAGATGTACAGGGAGATTCCGTCGGAATTCTCTTTTGTTTCGCAGTTCCCTTAGTGTGAACTGTTTCAAGACTTCACTGTTACTCCTTCCACCTACTCGAACAATGCTGGTCTTATGACATTTATATATTCCTGAGGGAAAAGGTGAAAATAATGTAAAGTTGAGAGGAGCCACAAAAAAATTCCTCTTGGATGAGCAGTACTTTGGGTAGCTTTGATTAGACTCCTGGCATTTTCTATACTGTCTTTAAGGGAAAGACTGGTACTTATAGGTGTTAATGAATGAGATACTACATGTGACATGTAAATGCTAATGTCAATGCTGACTTTCTAGTAGAGAACAAGTTAAAAAAAACTTACCTTCCAGAAATTGGTCCAGGGCATGATTGGTATAGCAGACAACAAGGATGGGGAACTTCCGGGTGTTAATCTGCCATACCTGCTCATTAGTCAAAAGGGCTTGGACAATTTTCAGACCTACATAGGTTTTCCCTGTAAGACAAGCAAAAATACAGAAGTTAACATTTAAGAAAATTATTTCTAGTATGCTTAGGGCCCTTATTCCTAATGTGGTGAGTGGGGCCAAGGAACAAGAGTGCAACCAAAGGGACTATCAGTTAAGCTGCCTGTAAAAAATCCTTTTGAAATTCTTACAAAGCATGTGTTACTTTTACTAATGTGATGGTGAACAATCACTATGGGCATCCTTCCTTAGGTAAAAATTGGCAAAGCTCATCAAGTTCTAATTTAGTGTCCCCTGGTAAGAGATGGTGCACGTTAACGATTTGGTATTTGGTTTATAACATTCTCTCTTCATCTCTAGCAGTCCTTTTCATCCTTATGTTTTTATTTTACTGGTTCTTGGGAAGCAACTCTGGGTGATCACTTATGGTTTGTGCATATGTCGGGAACCTGAGTACCACTCCTGCTCATCCCAGTATGATAAAGCTTGAAGAAAAAAAAAATCAGAACTTCACCTGTCCCTGGAGGGCCTTGAATAATAGCCAATTCCTTAGTAAGAGCAAATTGCAAAGCTGCCATTTGTGATTCATCTAGCTTCAGGGCTTCCTTTGAGGGCCACTGACTATGGTCTAAAACATTAACTCTTGGTCTTCTGTAGTCTGGAATGTTCCTTAGAGACGGTTTCCCAATTTCATTGGCTAAGCAGTTATCTATTAGGGCTGTGAAATCATATCTGCCACCCATTAACAAGTAACTAGGCTCTCGCACGTATGATTCACACTCGACAATGTTCTTCTGAAAGGGGACATCTTCCTCCTGAATTTCCTGTAGCCCTTCTAGCACATGTCTGTAAGCTTCAAAGTATGCAGTTGTTTCCACCATGAGGAAGGAGTCTGAGGGCTGAACCTCTAATAGCTGCTGACTCTGTTCATTAAAGCAAAGCTGTACGATTCCATGGTAAAGGTCTTCATGGTCCCGGTTAGATACAGTTGCAAAAAGAAATGTCTCAAAATTATCCTTGGACATGCAGACCAAGGAACCATAGAGCAGACGTTTGGAATTCTGCCAACGCACAAACTTTAGTGGTTTTGTATCAAATTGTACCTTGTATACAATACCAGATGATGCACAAAGAGGTGTGATGATCCTTGTGTCAAAGTAGATTCGGATGTCGTTGAATTTCTTCTTCCTCAAACCCTGGTCTTCAAAGCTCTGAAGCAGTTCCAAAATCCCTTCTCTCAGGGGTCTAACAAAATCTTCTCGTAGGAGTCGGAAGTGAGTGTCCAAATAGATGCTAGTGCTCTCATATCTACCTGAGATAATGTTTGGGCGAAGAAAGGGCTTTTCATCCAGATGTACCTCATTGTAAGTAGGGTAAATAGTCATTGTTCTATAGTTATCCTCATGCTCTGCAGTTTGAGGTTTCACCAGAGTATAGGTGTCAACCTTTAGAGTGCCCTCACGTCTCTTCTCCTGCAAGTGTTCAATGATGGTCTGAACCTTTTCCAGGTTTTTTTCTGTCTCTTCTCCAATATCAATGCCAGAAGCTCTCAAAGCATTGAGAGAAGCTGGCAAAATGGACATCAACATGGAGGTTTCTTGCACAGAGCTGGCTGGGAACACACTTACCAAGTCTTGGAGAAGTGAGACGATGTTATTAATATGCTCTGGGTACTGGTGTCGAACAGCAGGGACAGACTCAGTTATCATTCCTGCCACATAACTGGGTAGACACACTTTGAGGAAACTGGAGTTCTTCAAAATGCCCAAGAGGTGCAGAACACTCTGTCGATCCATTCTAGAGCTACATGCCTTCCTAAGTACTTGGCAGATGAGCTGAAGTAAGCCGGGTTTCATGAATGTATGATCTAGAAGATCCTTAAATCCAGAGTTAGCAGCAAGTGTGATGACCACCTCCGAAGGATCTTTCTGAAGGAGACTTTCTAGGAATACAAAGCCAATCCTCTTAACTTGTTGAGACTGTTCCCCAGCCTTTTGATGTGGACTCCTCCACTTCATGGGATCTTTTCGAAAATGGACATTTTCAGCAGGTTGGTGCCTTCGGTCTCTCCCATCTTGTTCCTATTTCTTCTTCTGGCTTCATTGTCTTGACCATTTCTTTGCCCTCTAGCTTCATCATCAGCCTGTCCACCCTGATATCTCCTTCCCTGATGGGGATTCCTCCCCATGCCACTAAACCTTTCTTCCCTTTGCCATCGAGGAACAGTGTTGTTGTTAGCTCTAGCATCTCTTCTGGGTAGGTCTGTTCTTCCTCTTAGAACGTTAACTGGTGGATTATTTGCCCAATTTCTGGTTCTTTGTGGTAGTTCTTCATCCATGTGGCCTAAATATAAAGGAAATATTCGGTAAGTAAAAGGCCCTGGAACAAAAAGCAAGGAGCAAGGCACCCAACACAGCTACAAAGAACAAGTTATTTTTTTATAGCAATTTATTCAATTTGTTTTATTCCAGTGGAATAAATAGTAGTTTTCTTATGGTGAGAGAAACTAACAAAATACAGAAGCCCAGTTAATATCATTTGTTCTGGCATTATGATGCTAAAAGTTTTGTATTGGATGTTCCCTATTGATTTCAAGCAGAGACTGATGACTACTTGTTGGGAATATTACAGGGAATTCCTATTCAGTTATGATTTAGATTAAAGGACACAGAGGTCCCTTCAAAACCTATTTCTAAGATTTCGATCCTGCCAGTATCCTAAAACTCTTTAGCTATTTTATGGGATATAATGATATCAAATGCAATAAACTAAAGAGAGAAATTTCTTGAATTTAGCCCAGAATCAATGAGAGAACTTTAAAAGGCAAGGTTTAATAAGCTTACGTGTTTGAGTAGTGGAATGCTGGTTTGCAAATTTAAAAGAAATCAGGAAACTCCAGGAGTTGAGCTCATGAAAATGGTTTACTCATATGATATAGGTCTAAAAACACTAATGCTGCAATATAGGACAATACACAAGCACATGTGAAAGGCAATTTTGGCCTAATGGACTGAAACTAGAGTTGACATTCTTGAAACTGACTTTGACACATGAAGTCACCTAATCCTCAGTTCTGTTTCATCTATGAAACAGAGATGCTTTAAAGCATCAATCTAATTTACGAGTAACTTGAGGATTTAGTGAGAAATAAATGACTGTGCAAAGTAGCAATAAATTTTGCAATTAAAGATACAAAATTTCTAAAAGCATAAACTGTGACATTTAACTAAGCATAACAACTTTACAATGCTGAATTATATGTCATAAAAATGTACAAACGTTTGTTCAAGAAAGTTTCTGCAGATTATGAAGAGATATGTAATAGATTAATACACACTCAAATGTGGTAAGTGCCTAAAAGAAATAAAAAGTGCCAGTATCAGGTAAGAATGCTTCCAGTTGGGGGGTCAGGGAAGGCTTGATGGATGAAGGGAATTGGAATAGCCTTAAAAGAATACATACTATCAACAGGCAAAGATATACAACCAGACTTTGAAGCTTTTACTATTTTTACTTTCACATTTCTTTTCAAACTTGTGTCAGCAGAAACCATTCACCAGGAAAACTAACGGTACAACATTCTGAAATGATTTATAGTAGCCCAAAACTTCTTTGTGGCAATGTGGAAGAGCTTTATTTTTTCCTTATTGCCATGATATTCATAGTTTGTGTTACTGCCTCTTGCTGCTGCACCTCCCCCCCCAGACAACCACTATTCTTCATTTATACCACACCTAAAACTTCTGTGACATATAACATACTTGGGTAAAGCAGAAGTTTATCTTTAGGAAATAAAGGCCATTGTACTTCTCATAATAAAGCAACAGGTTTATCTGGGAATAACTCTTTGTGTGTGTGAACAGGACAATACAATACTTCAGCTCTTGATTCCTCCATTAGAGTTTCTGTTTGAATGAAATGTAGCATGATTAAGTCTCTTTGGGAAGGGGACAGGGCTGTCAATTTTCAGGGTCATTTGTGCTGTTCTTGCAGAACAAAGTACTCTTCATTGAAAGGGAATTATGTATAGTTCTGCTCTGACCTGCTCTTGGCATAGGTTTTCAATCTCTTAACCATAGTTTTCCTTTTAAAAGTGGAAGAGCTTGCTTACCTCTGTGGTTGACATCAGAATGCCTTGGTGGGGGGTCTGGGCTGTGTCTGCCATCCATTTCAGAAACTGTCTTCAGTTACCTGATGTTCAGTGGCCTTTTTGCTACAAAGACATCCGTTTAGGTTAGCTCTCAGTACTGCTTAAACACCAAGCAGCAAAGTCTCGGCTCAGCTAATCCAATCCTATGCTGACCTCTTCAATTTATTTTTATAAATCCAAGAGAAACTCGGTTGTAATTATGGGGAGTTATTTGGGCACATCAGATGCTAGGTAACTAAAACAGTATTTGATTTCTAATCTAAAGATAAACTGGTAGAGTGGAAAAGACTACTACTGGACTTGGAGTCAGGAGATGACTCTCTAATACTTATTAGCTGTGTGACCACAGGCAAGGCACTTAATCTCTGTTTCTTAATTTTAAATGGAGATGATGCTTTGCACTTCTCACCTCATGGGGATATGATCTGTAAAGTGCTTTGTAAATGTTTAAGTGCTATATAAATAAGTGATAAATTGTTTGAGCAGATTGAATTTCCTTTACTCTTTCACTGTTAGCTGCAAAGATTCTCTTAAATTCCCATCTAAAACTTTCGCTATACACATAACCTTAACACCAAGTTATCATGCTTTATTCTTTCTCTTCACCTATAAAGGAATGTTGTTGCTTGCAGAGAAGAGTTATATATTCCTTTATCTGGCACCATGGATTCATCACACCATTTTACATTCATATTCTTCATATTTTAAAGTGCCATATGCAGTAAGCGAATTTTTCTCAAAGGAAAAATGCCTTGTAAATATAATATGGGGCAGATGGTGGCTCAGTGGATGGAGTGCAGGGCCTGAAGTTAGGAAAACCTTAGTTCAAATCCAGCCTCAGACACCTGCTAGCTGTATGACCCTGGGCAAGTCACTTAACCTGGTTCACCTCAGTCTCCTCATCTGTACAATAAGCTGGAGAAGGAAATGGCAAACACTCCAGTTTCTTTGCCAAGAAAACCCCAATAGGGTCATGAAGAGTTGGACATGACTGAAAATGATTAAACGACAATGTTACATAGCAAATTAGTATTTCAGAAATCAAAAGTACTCAGCTCTTAGTCCTGAGATCTCCAACAAGGTAGTTTTTTTCTTGAGTTAGAAATTTGCCACATCTTTCATGACAGCCAATATAGGAAGAGGAAGCTCTTTTAGGGTAGGTCTAGTCTAACACAGCCTGATTCTGAAGCAGATCTGTCCATTACATCTCCTTACTCAATAAACCAGTGATTTCCTATTTACCTCCAGGACCAACTATAAAATCCTGTTTGGCTTTTAAAATCCTTCATAATGTGGCCCATTTCCCCCTTTCCACTCTTTTTATACTTTATCCCCTCTTCCACTTACTTTACCAACTGGAGATGGTACTTAGCCTCCACTGGTTTTTCATTGGCTCTTCCCTAGAATTGGATGGCAACCTCTGCCTCTCCAGCTCCTCAGTTCAAATCTCACCTTCTGCGAGAGGTTTTTTTCCTTTCATAGCTAGGGCCTGCCCACAGGAATTACCTCCCATTTCATGCTAGATATCCTCTTTGCATGTTATTTCCATAAGAATGCAAATTCCTTGGGGCAGCTAGGTGGCGCAGTGGATAGAGCACCGGCCCTGAAGTCAGGAGGACCTGAGTTCAAATCCAACCTCAGATCAAACACTTGACGATTACTAACTGTGTGACCCTGGGCAAGTCACTTAACTCCAAATGCCTAACCCCCGCCGAGAATGTAAGTTCCTTGAGGGCCGAGGCTGTCGTTAACTTCGAATCCCCAGAGCCTAGGTCCAGGTAGCAGAAAGTGAGAGCTTAACAAAATGCTAGTTCATAACGGTAGTGGTGGGGGTGTGACTCACATAGGAAAACAGTTTTTTTAATCTATGCCTTTCCCTGAAATGTAGTTTAAAATTTTCATGGTTGAAAACTGGCTATTTTAGCTTGAAATTAGTGATATGGAGGAAGGGCACTCATCACAAAGAAGTCCACTAGCCTGGGTATAACGTTTGGTGACTCCTTCCCAGCCCAGATCTCTTCTGCTCATCATCAAACCGGGCCTCATAATGCAGGCTTATAGCCTCAGCCTTTTTTTTTTTTTGAGAGTAAAATTCTTCCTTCATGCTGTTTAAAAATAATAACACAGAAACACAATCTACCCGGATGGTTGAGGGAAACCAAGCCTGGACTATGGCATGGGGGAAGGGGGGGGAACAGGGAAGAATACAAACAAAAAAAGGTGATGCTGAGGAAAGGGGGTGGGGGTGGATTTAAAGGTTTAGGTGTAAGGGGGGGGAAGGAAAGACATGCAGGAGGAAGAAGAATGAGGATTTACACTAATCCACCGATGGACAAGGTGACAAGCGGCAGAGTTCTGGAAGAAAGACAGGTGAGAAGATGAGGTGTTGGGGGCGAGAACTGGGGGAGGGGCGGTACTAATCGCAGGGTCCTGGGGACCGGGTGGCGGAAATGTAGCTTAAATGTGGCCGGGGAGGGGGATGTCAGCTCCGGGGAGCAGCGCTATGGCGGGGCTAGAGCTGAAATGGGGAGCCTAGCGAGGCAGGGGGCTATGGGAGGGGGGACTGGGAAAATGGGGGAAAGCGGGACGGCAGCGATCGGCCGAGGGCAGGGATGCTGGGCCCCAGGAGGGATGCTGGGGAGCCAGGGCGGGGGCGGGGAGAGCGGCCGACACTCACCGGGGCTCCAGGAGCTGCCTTCGCCACCGCCGCCTGCTCCGGTCTGGCTCCGGCTCGGAATCGGGCCCAGGTCGGTCGGGCCCCGCCCGGCCCCGACTCCACTTTCAGTTTCCTTTCCTCAACAGCCGGGCAGGGCGGGCGGAGCGAGGGAGGGCCGGAGGGAGGAGCTGGATCCGGGCGAGGATCCGGGGCCCGCGGCGTGGGCCCGCCTCCCTCCCCCCGAGGCGGAGGAAGCTCTCGGGGCCGGGGTCCGGCCCTGGGGGCCAAGGAATGGGCGGCCCGGGCAATATCCCCCTGGCCCTGAAGGCAGTGTTCGACCCAGCCCGGGAGAGCGTAGCCCCGGGTGGGGTAAAGCGGGAAGGAGGGAGGGAACACCTACGGACCCAGGCCCCTGGTCGCTTCGGGGTTTGAAAAAGAAAGGGAAGAGCAACATGGCGGAGACTCCACTCCGGCCGGGCTTGGGAGAGGGTCAGGCCGGGGCGGGATCAAGCCTTAGCAACCGACATCAACCCTTAGCAACCGCTGCAGGACTTTTTATACCATCCTCATCCTGCAGCTTCTTTAAGCCCGGAGACTACATTTCCCAGAGAGCCATGCAGGGCCAGGATGTGTGTAACGCGCAGGCGCCGGGGCATTTCTGCCTTATATAAGGGAGATTCGCGGCCTTTCTTCCTCTTTTTCCATCTCCGCTGCCTCCGTGGTTGCTCCGTATCCTCATCCATCCGGAGCCATCGTGGTCCTGGAATGTCCCTTGGTGGTGAGTTCCGTCTTCTCCCTTCATGTCTCTTCCAGGGTTCCATACGGGTCTCAGGCCCACCATGGGCTCGCAGCCCAAGTGCCCTTGGCGCAGCCTCCACTTTAACGCGCTTGGCTTCTCAAGCGCGCTCAGGTAGGCCTGGGCCCGGCCGCCTCGTGCTCGCAACCCATAGGGCTGCGTAGGTACAGGGTTAAGTTCTCCATTGAGGTCCAAAGAAAGGTGGGGGTGAGCCCACGGCCCTCTGGTGGTGGGGCGTAAAGAGCGTAGACCTCGGATGCCCGAGCTCTGAGCTCATTTTGTCCAGGCTGCACTACTCCTCTACGCCCTAATTTGGGTTTTCCTTTCCTGAAAATTGAAGGGGTTGTATTCTTGTCCAAAGCTTCAGTCCTTTTGGATCACTTTCTCAATATCCTTCCTATTCACTGTTTCTCAGGATGCCCCACGCTAGCCTGAGGCATCAGAAAAGGGCTGCGAGCATTGTTATTTTTCTTGATTTGAAGGCCAGAGGGTGAATTGTAGTTTAAAGTACAGGCTGGTGTAAATGATGACTCAGATTTTTTTTCCCCCATCAGATCGACCTTGCTGATGTCTTTGAATTTTTGCCAGTTTAGTTCTGATGCACCAGCCCAGGAAAGTCAGGCCTTCGCTGGATTATGACCTTTTTTGTTTTTATTTCACAGGACTGCTTTGGGAAAGAGGAGAGAGGCATGTTATGGGGATTTTGGAGACCTGGGTGTTCAGGCACGATGACCCCATGCTGGGTCTGATTTCATCAGGTAAGCAAGAATTTGGATTAAAGGTAGCTAAGAGTTAGCTGTTCTAAATCTGTAGATGTACCTGTTTTGAATTAAAGCCAAGGTTACTCTTTATGTGTGAGGTTTGTTGTTCCTTAGTACAAATGATAGACATGTGTTTCTTGACTTGCCATGGGTGACCTTCATCTTTCTAAATTAAGGTTTTTCCCTGTCTCAGTTTATCTGAAGAAACACCCATTTAAAGACCAAGGGCTAGGTAGGAATTGAGAAAAAGATGGCCTAATTCACCGTTGCAAAAATGTCAGTCTGGGAGGGGAAGACCCTCATAGTTTTTGACCAGAACAGAAAATAATTGGTATTTACACTCATTCTGTGCCCTAGAAGCATAATCTTGGGCTGGGGGCTATTATTGACCAAAGTGATTTGGATTTAAAGGTTTAATCAAGTAGCTCCAATTGAAACACAGCAGGCTTTTTTAAAGCCTTTTTTTTTCAGAGCTATATTTCAAATCATAAATGAAAACTGCACAGGATAAAAAGTGAACTGTCAGTCAGTAAACACTTAAGGGCTTATGTTGTTCCAGACACTGCTAGAGATAGCTGCTGGGCCTGGAGTCTGGAAAATGAGTTTTAATGCTGCTTGAGACATTTTTGTTTCATAACCTTGGGCAAGTCACAGCTCTGCTTTCTTCACTTTCCTCACCTGTAGAAGGAGGGTAATAGAGTTGGGATCAAATGAGACAGTTGTAAAACACTTAGCACAGTTCCCAGTACAGAGGGAAGCACCCTTATAAATGACATTCTTTCTCCCATCCCCACCTTTACTAGGAATACAAAGAAAGGTAAATGTAGTCTTTGGGCCTGAGGAGCTCAGTCTAGCAGGGAAGATAATATAGTCAAGTGAGCTGTATAGGAAATAATCAACAGAAGGCAGGCTCTAGAATTAAGAGTTCTTGGGAAAGGCTTCTTGGTAGAAAGTGGGATTCTACCTGGAACTTGAAGCCAGGGAAGCTTGGTAGAGATGAGGAATGGGAGAATGGGGATAAAATGAATGAAAAGCCTTGTCTAACCATTATGATCATCACAGCTAATCAAAACATAGTAGTCACCTGTATTTCCGAGGCAGTTAGGAAATCAGGACCTCGAGAGCTGTGCTGTCTTGAATCCATGTGAGTGCGTTTGTGAAATTGTTTGCTTTTTTAAAGTTTGGTTTAATTAGGATGCCAGGTGATTTATCATAAAGCTTAAGAGATTTACCCAGAACCACACATTCACCTAATAACTTTATACCAAGTAATTTTAGAGGCTGGTGGATGATGACTTTCTAGAGCTGTAGGTCCTGCTGCTGGTATATATGATGACTGAACTTTTTTCCCCATCAGATCGACTCTGTTGATCCTACTATTCTTTGCCAGTTTTTTCTGATATACCAGCAAAAAAAAAATGCTCCATGTCAGTTGGGTGTCCAATATTGGATTAACTTTTGTACCCGGGTTTGTTACTTTTCAGACTTGATACCCATTCCAGTGATTTGATTTGGATCAGATTGTTGGATTTGCAGTCCCTGGGAGGATTGGTAAGTTACATCTACTGATCCATAATAGTTGTATATTGGTGTTGCTTCATATTCGTTGGGTTGTCAGGAAGTGTGCCAAAGGTATAAGTGACTTAAAAATCACCCTGCCACTATATCAGTCAACAAGCACGCAATACGTATTTTAAGACTGGTGTGTATGATGATTAAACTTTTTTCCCCATCAGATCGACCATGTTGATCCTAACTATTCTTTGCCAGTTTTTTCTGACACACCAGTTTCAACATAGTTTTTATCATTTAGTTTGTTAAATAGCATTCTCACTCTTTGGGACATATATTTTATAGGCTAGCTCTTAAAATGAGTCGAAGGTGTTAGGGTGCCAGTGATGACTGTCTAATACCATACAGACACGAAGAATGGTGTTCGAAGTACCCAGCTTTCCTTAAAGGTAGGTGAATTTCCGGAAATTCATTTTGTTGCTACAGATGACATTTTTTGCTGTTTGGAACATATAAAGGGTAGTGTAGTGTTTAAGAGCTAAACTTTATCAAAATTCCTTGATCAAAAGAAAAATCTCCAGACCTGTGGTACATGATGACTAAAACTTTTTTCCCCAACTGATCGACAATGCTGATCAGGAACATTTAAGCCAAAACTTGTCTGATTTCCATCAGATCCTGGAGTTGGTTATATGGATTCTGGATAGCTAATCACTATTGAGCCCTTCCCCCCTAATATGTTTCATGTGTAAAGTGTGAGGGATTGATTGCCATAATACAAGAGGGTAATGAATCTTTACATTACTAAAACAACATAATAAAAGTGAGCATATAACCAAAGAAATAAAATTATGTTTGCATGGTTAAGCACCTTTAACAAAGGATTGCCACTGTGTTTTTTCCCCCCATAGGAATGTAAAATTGGTGGATGACCAATTGAAATGATGAAGTGAAATATGGAGACTTGAAAAATCTGAGGTGTGGCCTTAAATGAAGAGACAGCCTTTGCTTATGAATATGAAACATGGACTTGGCTGTTCCAGCTGTTATTAGAATAAAAGAGTCTTGTTTTATATTTTGCAAATAAAAAATTTGTTAACTTGATTATCTGTGCTTTTGTTTCAAGATATATGTAGAAGAAATTTTTAAAAGGAAATGGGTAGCCTGGATTTAAGGGAGACCTGTGTCTCCCTTAGATTAAACATATTGGTTACTTGTTACTAAGCCTGCCCTCCTGTTACTTTACTAATTGTCATCTTTCCACTATGCCCATTTGGTTTCCATCCCCCACCTTGAGATCAAGGTAACAAGTAATCTCAGTCCTTTAGTCTTCTGACTTTGTGGCCCTGCCATCCCTCATTTCCTGAACATGTTCTTTTAATTCTGGTTCTTGACTCTGCTTATCTTTAGCTTGGTCTTAGTAGTATGAGTGTGTTGCCTAGCTTTCTGTGCTAGTGTATCTTTTCATTCTTGAACTCTATCTGCTAGATTGCCCATGGCTCTCAAGCACCAAAAAGCTCATTTTCCTGTCCTTTCTCTAAACTTGGTGCATTCTTATAGTCATCTTGGACTAGTTTTTTTCCCTTCATCACCCATTCCATATGTTCAATCCAAGTTGGCAAGTCTTAATGCTATTTTCTTCCCCCAATATCTGCTTTAACTGGGCTATTAAACATGCTTGGCCTGCTCAATTATTTCTAACCGAAATGGACTGCCAGTGGTTTTTAGTCTTATTTTGCATGTGTTGAATCTCCACGTCTTCCCATAAAATGTAATGTTCTGAGGGGGGACTGTCCTTGTAATTCCAGTGTTTGGCACAGTGGTTTACTTATAGTAGGCACTTTATTGTTTTAGTTCGAACATGGGCAGCTAGGTGGTGCAGTGGATGGAGTGCTAGGCCTGGAGTCGGGAAGACATCTTCCTGAGTTCATATTGGACCTTGTATGCTAGTTGTGTGACTCCAGACAAGTCAGCCCTGTTTGTCTCAATTTTCTGATCTGCAAAATAAGCTGGAAAAAGAAATGGCAAGCCGTTCCGGTGTCTGCCAAGAAAACCCCAAATGGGGTCATGAATAGTTAGACAACTGAAAATGACAATTCTAAGATGGTTCATTCCTTATGTTGGAGGAAATGAATACAGGAAAGTAAATTCTTTATTGGGGATATCTGGATAGGTCTTAAGGGTGAAACTTGAGCTGAAGTTTGGAAGAGATGAGTAGAGTGAGTAAATTGAGCATGCTGTACAGCCTATGAAAAAGCTGAGAGTGTGAGATGGAATGTGCTATGGAAGAAACATCTAGTAGACCAGTATGGAAATACAATGTGTGAAGAAGAGTAGTTTGTGTTTTGTCTTACAGACAATTCTGTTGTAATTTGTAAGTTGTGTGGAGGATGAATTAAAGGCTGGCTGGAAGGAGACCAGTTAGGAAGTTGTACTCCAGGTGAGATGAGGGCTCTTGACTACTAGGGTGTTGGCTCTGTGAATCGAAAGGAGACAGATGGGATGTAGAATCAATAAGATTGTTAACTGTTTGGATATGGGGGACCAGGGAAAGGGAAGAATCAATGAAGATTTTTATATTGCAGATACTTAGGTGGCTGAAAAGCTGTTAGTGCCCTTAGTAGAAAAAAAATTATGGATGGGTGGGTATTAAAGGAATGTTTTGGGTATGTTAATTTGGAGATTCCTATCTTTACTGGTTGGAAATATGAAGTAGGACCGAAGCTCAGGTGTAAAACTAGCTTAGATATAGATCTGGGAGTTATCTATATAGAAAAGATAGTTATACCAAGTGATAATTTAAAGAGAAGAGGGGTTATAACAGACTTGAGGGGCATCCATGGTTAATTGTAATATGGATAAGTATCCAGCAAAGAAGACTGAGAAGAAGCAGTCAGAAGAACCTAGAGAAAACACTGTCATAAAACCCCAGGTAATGGAAAAGGAGTAAGAAAAGGTAATCAGATTTGTCAATTGAGAGATCATTGGTAACTGGAGAAGGAATGATTTGGAAAATTTACAAAATCATTAGACTACATACACTTTGACCCAGTGATACCCCTATTAGTTGCTATTTACAGTAATTGTTTCTGTTTTGGCCAGAAATCCTGAGGGTCTTTCTCAGACTGATTTTTTTTTTTGAGTAGGTAAAAGAAGCCATTCTTTGCCTCATTTCTTACCTAGCCTTAATCACTGAATGGTCTTTGCCTCAGTCAAACTGAGACCTGGGAAAGACCTTAACTTAAAAAGGCCAAGGTCTCCCACTTCATTTGGTGCCATCTCCAGCAGTCCTGATCTGTATCTGGCCACTGGACCCAGATGGCTCCAGAGGAGAAAGTGAGGCTGGTGACTTTGCACAGCACTCCCTCACTTAAATCCAATTCACTTGCCTGTCATGGCATCACTTCCTGAAGTCATGGTTCTTTTCCAGAATGAAGGACAAACAACAACCACTACTAGTCCTATATCTTGTGACTAATGAAAAAACCCTAGAGACAGAGTTTCTGGGTAATTAATAATCTATTAGATCAGCCAATAATAAATTGATGGTCAGTGGTTTCTCTTGGCAACCAAAGACAAAAGACATGGACAGCCTGAAAGCTCTAAATAATGAGACTTGGCCATCTCTAGCAATCTGGGCAGGGTAATCCATCTACATCCAGACCACTCTAGTTGGTTTTCTCCTTCATAAGTTGGGTCACTCTAAATTCTAATGGAGGACAGCGGCTCATTTCCTTGGGGTAAGAGCAAGTATGGACTGGATTCAGTTTATACTCTAAACAGAAGAGCGTGTACCTTGAGGGCTAGGACAGTCTCATCAATCCGTCATGTTCTTCAGAGACTGACTTTGTACAGGGGCTGGATCTTAAAGGAGAAAAGAATGGATTCCAAATTAATAATTAGTTATTAATTTAATAGTAAAATAATAATTTCAACCTCAGAGATCAAAGAAAAGAAAGATCTATATGTATGAAAATAGTTATAACAGTTCCTTTTGTTACTGCAAAGAACTGGAGACCAAGAGGTGCCCATCATTGGCAAATGGCTAAACAAATTATGGTATATAAAGCAATGTACTATTATTGTATCATAGGAAAAGATGAAAGATATGGCTTCAGAGAAACCTGGGAAAACTATGAACTGACGCAGAGTGAAGTGAATAGGACTAGGAGAACCACTTTACAATGATAGCATTGCAAAGAAAAAAGTTTTGAAAGATGAGAACTGATCAATAAAATGACAAACTACAATTCTAGAAGACTAATGATGAACCATATTATCCATCTCCTGACAGAGAGATAATGGTTTTTAGGTGCAAAATAATTTTGGACTTGGCTGATTCAGAAATTTGTTTATGTAGATTTGTTAAAAAGGATTCCTCCTCCCCCATCCCCATCCTGCCCCTTGTCCTGGGCAGAATGGAGGAAATGGGAGGTAGATAAATTAAATGCCTGTTAATTGAAAAAAAGTTTGTTTTTTTTTTTGAGGGAGATGTTTCAATGGAATGGTGAAGCCAAAAGTCAGATTGGAGATGGTTTAGAAAAGACTGAGAGAAAGCATCTAGTGTAATTTAGTTCAGAGTTCAGCTGAGAAATGGAGAGCTATTAGCAAGGAGAGTAGTGGGGGCAGTTTGCTAGAGAAGGGTTTTCCCTAAGCTGAAAACATTATGGTTCTCTTTCACTCATCCTCTTTTTATCCCTTTTATCCAATTAATCACCAAACTCTGTCAGTTCTTCCTTTCTATTGTTTCTTGCATTCCTTTGCTCTTTTTATTAGGACTATTCCAGGTCAGATAAAGGGAATTTAGAAATCTAGCCACGGTGGTCTTAATCTTTTATTGTGTCATAGACCTCTTTGGAGGTTTGACGAGGGCTATGGATCCCTTCTCCGAATAATGTTTTTAAATACATCAACTATGTAGGCTCATGAAGGAAACCAATTATATTCAAATACAATTTGAAAAATATTTTTAAAAAAATTTATGGACCCCTAGTTAAGAACCCCATTGTATAGATCAGGCCTGCACAACATATGGCCTGCAGGCTGCTCGTGGCCGCTAAAGGCTTTTAAGTGGCTTGTGAAAAATGTAGAGGATGTAAAAGAAAGTAAAAATGGAATGAATGCTTTGTCCATGCCCCTCTTAACCCGTGTTCCACTACTCACTATTGTGCCCATCATGTAACTTGGGTGGGTTGCCGCTGCTCACTCTGTCTATCATGTCAGTCTAACCATTGTCAGTCTGTCTCTAGTCTGAGAGGAGTGAGAGGCATATCTTTTTTGCTGTGTTTTTGTTGCTACTGGTGTTGAACAGGGCCTGAGTGCAGCCACGCGCCAACAGAGCTGCCGCCTGCTATGCTGAGTGGCAACAAGTCGAAGGCTTCTTCCCTTCCCTCGATGCTCAGCTGTCCTCCACGTTACATGAATGTCTGTCGCTCTCTCCAAGGTCATATACTCAGTCCAGTATTTCTTTGTATGTGAGCAGTTGCTGCAGAGATTTTTTGGTTCTAACATTAACGTTTTTGGGATGACTTTGTAAAATGGGTGATAAAAGGAAACAGAAGATTGAATCAGAACATGGAGTGTTCAATCCGGAGTGTTCAAATAGTTACTTGTTTACTTAAACAAAAGACAAAATGTTGCGCCTTGTTTGCTGAGATGTAATAGCTGTTTTCTGAAGGAATACAATCTTTGTTGCCATTTTGAATCAAAATATCCTGACTTAAGCAAATTGGACACCAATGGAAAACAAACTGAAGTGTCCAAATTGTTGAAAAATCATAGTGGCCACCAATGGTTTTTCAAGAAAGTAAACTCAGAAAATGAGGCAGCTACTAACATTAGTTTTCAGATTTCTAAAGAAATTGCTGCTGCTGGAAAGTCTTTTACTGAAGGTGACTTTATAAAAAACTGTTTGCTGATTGCAGTTTCTGCATTATGTCCTGATTTTAAAAAAAAGTGTTTTTGAGAAATAGTTTAATCATTAATTATACCTTTACTTTGAAATCGAGCTGCTAAAAACCTATCTGCAGCCTGAAGAAATTTAGCCTATTTTAATTTTGGTCCCTACCTACTGCCAAGTTGTGCAGTCTGGTATAGATGAGGAAAACTGAGGCAAGAGAGGGTAAGTGACCTTGCCTCAGGTCACACAGGTTGTGTGATCCTTAGGTTCCTCTTGTAAGATAAGAGGATTGAATTAAACTATCTCTAAGGCCCCTTCCTGCTCTGAATCTTTTAATTCTATGGCTGTGTCTTAGCTAAGCCCTCTACACGCAGGAATGAATGTTTGAGTTGAATTAAGACAAATATAAGTTATTGGCACACATAGCAATGACCTTTTGTTGCATTGTTGCGTGGGGGGGTACGACAGGGAGTATATATGTACCTTGGAGATGAGAAAGCAAGTGCCTGAATATTTGCTAACGTTATACTGAACCTGCTTCCCCAAGATGGAATACTGGCAGTGCTTTGTCCTCGGCCTCATTGAGCCAATGGGATGAGGGTCTGCTCTTTTCTCTGCATCAGCGCCGTGGTAAAGGCTGCTTTTGGTCTTTGGTGGGAGCAGGAGGCATAGCCAGATCAGTTACTGCTAATGCTCCCCAAGCTGGCATCAGGAAGCATGAAAGGCCAGAGAGAGAATTGTGTACGATCCCCCTTCCCCTCCCCCATCAATCTCTTCCACAGATCTCGGCAATAGTTCTCCGGCTCTCATCCATCTTCTTCATGATAGCATGAGCTCAATTAATAAAAGGCAGGGATAATTGTTTATGGGAAGTGCCTGGTTGGAGCCTGAAAGCACTGGCTCCTTAGAGCCCTGAAGCTTTAATAGGCAGGAGGCCCACAGCCTAAATGACTGCCTTTTGACTCTTTGTTTCAGACCAACAAGGGAAGAAAAGAGTCCCATTGGTGGGAAAAGCAATTTCTCAAAATCCCAAAGTGAATCTGCTCATTTGGAGGAGTCATGATTCCAAGGTTCGTTTAAATATGAGCTAGGACTTATTCTTATTGACAAGAGTACTTAAAGTGGTGCTTCTATGGAGGGACTTAATAATTTAGTGAGGAAGGCTAATAGGTAGCATTTTCCCCAGCCTGGGAGCAGGGACTGGGTGGGATCCATGTGGGGGCAATGCATTCTGGGAAAGCAAGAGAGCTGAACCATCACTTCTGCGGGCAGAGCAAGATTCTTTCTAACTTCCCTTCTTGTGCCCCTTAGATGCTTTTCCTAAGGAAAAAGCCATTGAGGCTGTTCTTTTACTTTGGTGCCTCTCTTTAATCCCTCTCTAACTGTAGGAAGGCGAGAGCAAGGACTCCCAGATAGTCTCTGACAGAAGGAAGGACAATGAAATCATGTCACTTGTCCATGAAGGGAATAATGATAGCAGTAACCAGGAAATGCCCTTCTCTCTGGAGGAGAGTGCAGCTATGGACTGCAGCCAGAGACTGAGGAAATGGCCTGGCCAAGCATCTGAAATGAAACTATCTGATCTGTTCATATTGATGACCTCTTATCTATTTCCCCAGTCCCACCCCAACTCCCTCAGTGGGAGGGGGGCACCTTTCTAGTTCCTATTAAGTAAATTTCTCTCAGGTTGTTGAAGTGAAAACATTTATTAAAGAGAGTGAAATGTGTTGGGAAGGATGAGCACTGGTCTGGGAACCAGGAAGCTTGCGTTCTTACTGTATTGCTTAATTTCTTTTAGATAACCCTGAACAAATCACCTCCCCTCTCTAGCTCTGTTTTTTTCTTTCTTTTTTCTTTTGGTGAGGCAATTGGGGTTAAGTGACTTACCCAGGGTCACACAGCTAGTAAGTGTCAAGTATCTGGTTTGAGGCCTGATTTGAACTCAGGTCCTCCTGACTTCAGGGCGGGTGCTCTATAGACTGCGACACCTAGCTGCCCCAACTAGATCTGTTTTTTTTTTTAATCTGAAAGAAGATTAGAATAATGTCTTGTTATCTCTTCTATATCCAATATATTACATATCTTAAGTTTCCTTCCAGGTCTAATATTCCATGTTCTGTGTCCTAAAGTCCCTTCTAGATGTGGTATTATATGTTCCAAGGCCCTTTCCAGCTTGGATGCTTTAGGAATCTATAAGAATATCTGGAAGTATTTTGGCCTTTGCTACTAAACCCTGATGCTAAATACAGAGTTTTGCACACAATAGGCACTGGTTGTTGAAATTTAAATGGTTCTCATTTCTCTGCTTCTCCAGTCCCTCCCGTGAATTCTAAGCTTGAGGCTTTCATGTGGCCAGGCCAGTGAATTTCCCTCAGGGCACGAAGTCCATGTGCCCTTGGAGACAGGTTGCTTGAATCAGCTTCATTCTGCCCGCAGGTGGCGCTGTGTGCACACATTTCAAATAGTCTGGACCGGTTCACAACCAATGCATTGTCTCTTGGTTTGAGTCTGAGACGAACTAGTCCAAGCTGTCAAACAATATTACTTCCTATTTTTTTCCCTATCCATTAGTATAGTTTAAATAATCGGCTTCCAAATCAGATAAAAGAATAACAGCTTCATGAAATGGAAAAATTACTGTGCTTGGAGTCTGGAGTCCTGGGGTCAAGTACTGGCTCCATCCTTTGCAAAAGATGACCTTGATCCTACTGAATCTGTTTACTTATGTGTAAAAAAGGATGATGATTATATCTCTATCTATGTAAATGTAGACATAATATATGCATATATTTATATAAAACTTACATTAAAGAAGACTGTTGAAACCTATGGATTCCTCTCAGAATATTGTTTTTAAATGCATAAAATAAAATACCTAGGATTATGTAGAAATAAAGTCATCAAAATACAAAAAAAGGAAAGTTCATGTAGTCCAGTTTAAGAACCCCTTTCTTAGGGGGTTTTTTGTGTGACAAAATACAATAATGGAAGTTGGGTGACCATAAAATGTTTGTTGTCTTGCAAAGAGCTTTTTTTTTGTTGTTGTTGTTGTCAGGCAATTGGGGTTAAGTGACTTGCCCAGGGTCACACAGCTAGTAAGTGTCAAGTGTTTGGTCTGAAGCTGAAGTCAGGTCCTCCTGACTCCAGGGCCGGTGCTCTATCCACTGTGGCACCTAGCTGCCCCACAAAGAGCTTTTTTGACCTAGTGTTAGGACACCTGAGTTTTGAAGTTTGACTCTCAGAAAATCATGTATTCTTTGCAAGCCTCAGTTTTCTCATCTGTAAAATGGGGACGATAATGTGCTACCTACTTTACATGGTACTTGGTTGCAAATCACTTTGGAAGCTTTAAAGTAAGGGGTATTGTTATTACGATGTGAGATGCTCCCTGAGAGCAGGGGACTGTTTTTTGCCTTTCTTTCTCTCCCCAGTGCTTAGCACAATGCCTGTCACATCATTAGTACTTAATAAATGTGGATAACTTTTTAAGTGACCTCAGAGACATTCATGCTGTATACATTTCGCATGTGTCATTCTTTGCATGTTGTCTTCACCATTTTAATGAAAGCTTCTTGAGGGCAGGGACTGTATTTTTGCCTTTTTGGGTGTCTCCAGTGTTTAGCACAGTGCCTGACCATCGTAAGTGCATAATAAATGCTTATTGATTCATTAATCGACATCTCTCTGAGACAATTCCAAAGGGGCAGTTTGAGGTAGATAATTTCTGACAAACTGCTAACCTCTCGTAATTAGTGTAGTGGAAAGAACAGTGGGCTAACAGTCAGGAAAACCTGGGTTCCACTCCTATCTCTGCCATTAACTTGTTGTGTGACTTTGGGCAAGTCACTTCCATTCCTTGGGCCTCAGTTTCCTCTTCTGAAAAATATTTAAGAAGATCTCTGAAGGCCTTTCCAGGCCTAATAGTCTAAGATCCTGAGGGCAAAACCCGTATAGTTTGGACATCCCTTCTTAAATCAGGCATGTCTTTTTCCTCATTCATCAAGTGTAATAGGATAGGTTGAAGGCATGAATATTTTTTTTTTATTCTTTTATTCTTTTTTTTTTGGCTAAGCAGTGGGGTTAAGTGACATGCCTAAGGTCACACAGCTAGTAAGTGTCAAGTGTTTGAGGCTGGATGCTCTATCCACTACCACTTAGCTGCCCCAAAGCAGGCCCTTTCTCTGTTGAATTTCATTAGCCCAAGAAAGACCTCAAGGTTGCAGGTTCCCTACCCCTGCATGACTATACCATGCTGCCCCATTTAAGGGAAAGAGGAGGAAGGAAACAAGCATTTATTAGGCACCTACTATGTACCAGGCACCATGGTAAGTGCTTTAGAAATATTACCTCATTTGATCCTTACAATAACCCTGGGAGGTAGGTGCTATTATTATCCCCGTTTTTCAGTTGAGGAAAGCAAGGCAGACAAAGTTAAGTGGCTCTCCCAGAGAACAAAATTAGTAAATGACTGATGCTGCATTTGAACTGTCTTCCTGACTCCAGACCCAGTGCTCTATCTAACAAATAGCTCCACCTAGCTGTAAGTAAACTTGCTGTGTCTTCAAAATACAGATTGATACTGAGTAATACTTGATAGTATACGCTAAACAATGAAACTTGAAGGAAAACAGGTGGAAGGCATTTAAGGATGAAAGTCTGAGGTGTCCCTTATGTAAGCCTGGAGCTTATCCTGTGAGTGTCTTTGCTTTAGCTTATAGAGATCTGTTTCCACGAAGCTGGAATTTCATGGATACGGAGGAGTATGTTCTCTGTGGCAGCTCTCCTATCTTCCCACCAGCCACTTAGCCCAGGTTGGTTCCTTCTGCCAAGACAGCCCTGGTGAAAGATAGTTAAGAATTCTAAAGTTGTTGTCCAGGTTCGAACAGGCTGGTCCAGAGACTGGTCTGTCCCGGTTGTTTTTTGAAGTTGAAATAAACTCAGGTCTGTTTGGCAGGCGTCTGCCTCATCTTATCAGTTGTGGCAGAAACAGATCATCTTGGGCTTATTTATATCTGTGGCTTTTCAGAGAGGGAGAAAAAGAGAAATCTGGATTCTTTGACTTGGCAGCTTCATTTAAACAAATGCTCATTTTGCTAAAATAGATCTGCTGCTCTGTGTTGCCTTTTGGGTCTGGAGGGGTTGAGTTGGGATGTGAGTAGCCAAGGTTGTTGCAGAATTTTTTTCCCCAATGCGAAATTTAATATATATGTGTTTTGGGAACCTAGTAATCTTTCCTGGTTCCCCACATGTTGGTCTTCTAGGGGACGGCACATTGATGAAAGTTTAATATGTCTGTACTGGGTGTGCTTCCCTAAGCTCTCTACCTTTTAATTTAAAGCCTTTCGTGGTCTACCTAGCCAAGCCTATTATCCATAATAATTTCCTACTCAACATTCTGGTTTTAGGATTTTCTCAGATGATCTCTCTGCTAGAGTTAGGGCTTTTATTGAGGCTTTTCTCTTGAAATCTTCCCTTTCTGTTTCTGTCTCTCTCTTCTGTTACCTTGTCACATTATGGACCTCCTTTGCTAGTGGATACAACACCCCCCACCCCCCCCCACCCCAGGCTAGGTTTCAAGGCTGCCTCAGCCTCCTTGCTTTGGGAGATATCGGGTTGCTGTCCTGAGTAATTTCTGGGAGGGAAGGATCGACCTGAGCTGGGTTTCAGTCCCCTTTCCTTCAGCCCTAGATAAGTCTCCTGCTCTAGTACCGTGATTTGATTCCTCCCTTAGCTGTTCTTTCCTTCTTATTACTGAACTGAATTAACATCTGCTGATTTTTTTTGGTGTGTGCTGAGGGAGAGCTGAAAGAGTGTTCTAGGTGGACACTCTGCAGCCTTGTGTGTCCCTAACTCTAACAACCTTTCAAACACTGAGCATTATAGCATTTTATATCCTAAGGCTTTCTATAGTGTATTTCAAGCACTGTAGCGTTCTATATTCTAAGGACTGCTCCCTCCAACCCCTGACAATCGCTGCTGTATGTTCTAAAGTTCCTTCTAGTTGTAATGTCCCATACGATATGTTCCATATTATACATTATATATGTATATGTGTATGTATATATGCGTGTGTGTGTATATATATATATAATATATATACATACATACATACATATATATATAGGGAGAGAGAGAGAGAGAGAGAGAGAGAGAGAGAGAGAGAGAGAGAGAGAGAGAGAGAGAGAGAGAGTAATGTTCCATATTCCATGGTCTCTTTAAGCTCTATTGTATCAAGATCTCTCTTTTTTTTTTTTAGCTTTAACTAGCTAGGATTCTAAGATTCATGGGGCTTTTGTTCCCTTTCTTCTGTTAGTGAAATAGACTGGAAAAGAGAGGAGATCAGATATGCTTTCCAGCTTTATATTTCAGTATTTTATCAGCGGATTCAGTTATACATTTTACAGGAAAATTTTAAAATACTTTTGACACAGATAAGGCATTTGAGTATATTTTCCTCTTTGTGTAATTATATTCCACATATTTGTGCCAGTATTTGGGGCTGAGCAATCTACCTCTACTACTAGAAAATTTCCACCAGTACCAGCCCCCTGGCAGAACTCCAAGGACCACAGACCTTTATCAAAAGGTAGATTTTTTTCCCCTAGGCAGTTTTTTGGGGAAAAAAACCCAACTTATTTCTCAGGATTGTTTGCTCCACACTATTGTAGGAGAAGCACTTTGGGATAGTGAATAGAGAACCTGCCTGGGAGTGAGGAAGACCTAGTCTCAAGTCCTGCTTCTGAAGTAGACAGGCTGTGTGACTCTGGGCAAGTCACTTAATCACTCAGTGCCCCTAGGCAATTGGCTAAGGCTACAAGTTGCAAAACAGTTGTTGATCTACATTGGCAGAGCTAGTTTTCTTACTGGGAGTTCCCTATACCCACCAAATCACATTTCTGGACCACCCTCTCTCCTTCCTCCCTCCCTCCGTATTAGCACATAAACAATAGGAAACAGTGTGTTATGATGGTAGGTGCACAACTAGAATTCTGACCTCACTTCTAGACTTAGCTCTGCCTGTAACTTGCTGTGTGCCCTCGGGCAAATCATTTCACTTTTCTTGACCCCAGTCACTTCCAGCTCTGCCATTCTACATTTCTGTTCTGAGGTTCCCCTTACCTCTGGCATAAGTCTATTCTAGCTCAGAAATGCCATGTTGTTGTTGTTGTTGTTATCTGTCCTTTCTTCTCAAAGAAGACCAATGACATCACAAGGGTGTGGCGAATTGGATGAGTGGGGCACAGCTGAGCAAAGTCATCAGCCTCACTTTCTCCTCTGGAGTTGGAGTCCAGTAGCAAGACACAGGTCAAGAGGATCAGCAATGGCCCAGGATGCAGGGGTGTGTGCCTGTATACTCTTAACCCTCCTGTGTGACTTGGGGAAGTCACTTCATATTTCTATGTTTGTTTTCTTCACCTGAAAAATGGCTTGTACTAACCCTCTTGCTCTAAGCTGCTATTAAGAAGAGCAAGTTGAGTATCAGAAACCCCCTCCTGCAGGCATATAATACTAGAATGTGGAATGCCAAAGCTGAAAGGGCCCTTTGAATATCGACAGTTAAATCTGGAATCGATCTCAAAATATGAAATATTGAATCTGGAGAACTTAGACCATAAAATGTTGACTCTGAAAGGGACTGAAGAAGATAGAACACGGAATGAATAGCAGAGCTAGAAGGGACCTTAGCAAGTAATAATAATAGCTTACATTTTTATAGTGCTTTAAGATTTTCAAAGTACTTTACAGAAGTTAATTCATTTGATCCTTACAACAGCCCTGTGAGGTAGGTGCTATTATTATCCCCATTTTACATATGGGAAAACAGGGGAGAGAGGTTAAATGACTTGCCTAGGTCATACAACTAGTAAGTATCTGAAGCAAGTTTAGAACCCAGGTCTTCCTGATGCCATGTATACTACTCTATCCACTGTGCTGCTCTGCCTCTCAAAGTAAAACAAATGGCATCAGAGCCATAAGGAACCATAGAATCATTTAATCCAACACCCTCATTTTACAGATAGGGAAACTGAGACCCAGAGAAAGTAGATTAACTATATGTTGTATTATATAAATGTGTCATGTTATAATTCTTAGAGATCTCTACTGAAGGAGATTTTATTAACTCCCTTATTAATGATTTTCCAAGGGGAACCAGTCAAGCAAAGGGACAATTTGTCATTGAGGGAAGTGACCAGACTGGAAGGAACAGAGGAAATGCAGCTCTAGGATATGACTCACTTGCAGTGACTGGATGGGGTCCAGGCTTCAAAGCTGGGTAGAGAAACATTTGAACCTCCTGCCCTTTTCCCTTTCCTCTTGACTTTTATTGAAAGAGTGAGCCTGGTGAGGGTGAGGGCTGTAATCTCTCACCTGCAGCAGGATCTTGGTGTTTCTGAGGGCCCCAGGGGAACACTTGCTTTGTCTTTGGATTCTTGATGTCAATGGCACTATTTTACCCCTCTCTCCGCAACCCTGCATTGCCCTGTCTATATCTGAAGGGCCTTGTGCTCATTAAGGTCAGGATTCCTTTTTGCCAGGCACTGGCAGGTAGGCACAGGCAAATGAACAGAGATTTTTGCATCAGGGGAACTGCAGTTATAACTCAGAGACTCTTGACCAGACACACAGAGAAGATTGTATACATGCACAAATAGGCACAATCACAATTGCACAAGTACGAACAGGAATGCAAATATAGGCTCATCCACAAGCACATTCAAACACAATATATACTCATGCACACAAACACATACTACTTATACAGACACATTCAAGTATAAACAGACACACACAAACAAAAGAAATTCTACCACCTATTTCTCCCACTTCTACCCCCTACAGCAAGCACAACAGCTTAATTTCTTTTTCCTTCCCTTCCCTCCCTTCTCCTCCCTTCTCCTCCTCTCCCCTACCCTTCCCTTCCATTTCCCTTCCTTTTCCCTTCCCTTTTCCTTCCCTTTTTTTTTTTTGCAAGGCAATCAGGGTTAAGTGACCTGCCCAGAGTCACACAGCTAGTGTCAAGTGTCTGAGGCCGAATTTGAACTCAGGTCCTCCTGATTCCATAGTGCACCCCCTAGCTTCCCCTATAGCTTAATTTCTTTTCCAAGCAATAACCTTTCAGGTATTTGGATGCAGCCATCAAGTTTGCCCTTCCCCCAGCCTCCCAAGCCTTTTGTTCTTTAGGCTAACATCTTTGGTTCCTTGTGGGCTGTGATTCTGAGTTCTCTCATTTTCCTGGTCTCCCTTTTCTGTACCCTCACCCACATGGTAACTTCCCTGGAAATGTGACACCCAGAATGAGACAAGAGCAGAAGAGGCTAGGATTATCCTCCTCTCTTCTTCTGATACTAGCTGTCCACTACACATATATAGTCATTTACTTATGTCCTCTAATAATTTCCTACATATGACATTTCCTGAGTTCAAGTATAAGCTTCTCAAAGTTTATATCTTCTGCTTTTGCTGCAGCCTCTTTGGTACCTGGCACAATTCTGGGCACATGGTAGGCACTTAATAAGCATGTGATATCCTACAAACAGGTGGCTGCCCCCAATACAAAACTCTAAACTTTTCTAGGATGTAGCACCTCCTTTGCTCCGGTGCTAAGCTATTGAGTTCAGGGTGGTATTGCCATTTAAGGAATGTATGACACATCACACAGGCAGGCAAGTGAGCGAAGGGACAGGAAGTAGGAGCATCCCATGACTGCCCATAGTTAGAGAGGCAGCCAGCAAGCAGGGGAGGGTAAAATGGGACTCTGCTTTTGAAAAACAAAACCTTCCCCATTAAAAAAAAATTATTTTCCCTCAATAATATGTAAAAACAATTTTAACTTTCTTTTCTTTCTTTTTTTTTTTAGTTTTGATTTCCAAATTCTATCCCTTCCCTCCCTCTTCTCCGAGACAGTATGCAATCTGATATAGGTTGTGCATGTGAAATCTTGTAAAACATTTCCATATTAGTCATTGTGTGCGAGAAAACTAGAACAAAAAAAGAAAGTGAAAAATAGTATGCTTCAGTTTGTATTCAGATGACATTAGCTCTTTCTCTGGAGGTAAATAGCATTTTTCATCATGAGTCTTTGGGATTGTCTTAGATCATTGTATTGCTGAGAGTAGCTGTCATTCACCATTGTTCATTGTACGATATTGCAGCCTACTGTGTACAACGTTCTCCTGATTCTGCTCATTTTGCTTTGTATCAGTTCATGTAAATCTTTCCAGGTTTTTCTGAAAACATCTTGGTTGTCATTGCTTACAGCACAACAATATTCCATTATGATCATATGCCACAGCTTGTTCAGCTATTTCCTAATTGATGGGCATCTCCTTAATTTCAAATTCTTAGATGCCACAAAAGAGCTGCTACAAATATTTTTGTACAAATAGGTCCTTTTCCTTTTTTTGATCTTTTTGGGATACATCCTAGTAGTAATATTGTTGGGTCAAAGGGTATATGCACAGTTTTATAGCCCTTTGGGCATAGTTCCAAACTGCTCTCCAGAATGGTTGGATCAGTTCACAACTCCACCAACAACGCATTAGAGTCCCAGTTTTCCCACAACCCCTCTAATATTTATTATTTTCCTTTTTTGTCATATTAGCCAATCTGTTGGGTGTGAGATGGTAACTCAGAAAAACCTTCCCTATTTTGTGGGCCTGGTAGTGTTCATAGGGTTCATCAGAACTCAGAGGCCATACCAGGTAGTGTCTAGAGCACTAGGTTTGGAGTCAGAGGCTCTGGGATCAAATCTCAGCCCTGCCCCTTGCTATCAGTGTGATATTTGGTAAGTCACTTAACCCTTTTGGGCTTCTGAGGTGGGGTGGTAGATTAGATGAACACTAAGATCTCTTCCAGTTCGAGATCTTTGGGCTTTCAGGGATAATCAAGTACAATCCACTCATCCTACAGAGAAGGAAACTCAGATCTTGACTGGGAAAGTGACTTGCCTGTCATTGTATACTAAGCCAGGGACAGATACCCAAAGAGCCAAGTTGCACAAAGTTGTCAGCCTCACTCTCTCTTCCAGAATCATCAAAGTCCAGTGGCAAGACGAAAGTCAGGACAACTGAGGATGGCCCGGGATATAGCGGATGACCTTGGCATCTTCCAAGTGTGACCAAGCTCTAATGGTTTCACAAAACCTGCTTCAACCACCTTCATAGCCTTTGGAACAAATTGTTCTCTTCCACCCATTCCACTGCGGGAAGCCTTCACATGCTTGGGTTAGACATTCCCCAGTTCACCTGCAGGTTGGAAGTCTGTTGGTTACCCTCAACCTTGTTTAGCCCATCTGTTGAGATGATTTACCAGAGTGTGGCCGCTATACATGCTACTGCTTCTTGGAGCCACAGGTGAGAGTTGGGTGGAAGTTGGATACCAAACGTGGATGAACAGCTCTGAATAAGGGCCTGGCAAGTCCTCATACCAAAGCTACTTGTCCTCCTTGAACACTCCACACACCCTTATACCCTAGGGTATGAGCCCAGTAGTGAAATACAGCCACATTCATTTAACTGGGGACCTGGTACAGATATTTAAAATCAACCAGATAACTGAAAGCCAAGGAGTCATAAAGTTAGGTCAGTTGAGCTTAGACAGTATGTCAACACCTGAAAAGGTAGGAATCTTAGCCAGGTCACAGGAGAGGCAAGATAGAGCATCAGAGTCAGATGCCTGGTTAAGAGATAATGGATGTCTGGTGGCCCTGTCTTAAGCCCTGTGAAAACTAGGTTAGTAGTAACAAGTACTTTGATGTGGAAAGTTGGAGAGCCCACCTCTTACTGCATAGGTCAGCTAATTTTTGTGCATTTATTTCTTATGCTAACTGTGTTATTTGTGAATTTACGTCTTGACTATAAAATGTCAGAATTGGACAAATAACTAATTTTTGTTTTGCTTTTAGTTTTACAAAGAGCACCCCCCCATCACAGCCCTAGGAGGTAGGTAATAATGAAATTAATATTAACATTTAATATTGATACAATGCTTCAAGGTTTGCAATATTCAATATTTTATAATATTGCAATAATTTATGATATATACATTGTGTCATCTGATATGGGATATGTGGTATGTGTCCCCAAGCATGTAAAGACTTCTTCTGACAGAATGGGCAGATGAGAAGAATTTGTTTCAACTGCCATGGAGGCTGAACCAGACACTGTGGAGCTCATAGTGCTTGGTTAGACACAGAAGATGCCAAGGTCATTCACTGCATCCTGGGCCATCACCAGTCATCCTCACTTTTGTCTTGACACTGAACTTTGATGACTCTGAAAGAGAGAGTGAGGCTGATGACTTGGAGCAACGCTGCCTTACTTAAATCCAATTCATGGCCAAGTCAAGACATCACCCTGTGATGTCCCTGGTCTTCTTCTACATGAAGGATAAATAGTAATAATAATAACAGCTATCTAATATTCAACTGATGCCCAGAGAGGTTAAGTGATTTGTCCTCAATCCCATAGTTAACAAGTGTTAGAGCCAGGATTTGAACTCACATATCCTAAAAACAAAGCCAGAGCTCTTTCTACCACCCTGTAGTTCTCAAACTTTTTGGGTACCCACTTTGTTTCCAATTTTTTTCTACAACAAAAAATGCTACTATAGTTTTTTAATATAAAAACGGATACATTCCCTCTTAAAATTTGTACTTTTAAAAATTATCAAGGGCCTCTACAAAATTTTTGTTTACGTGGGTTATATTTACTGCATCAGAAATTAAAATGTCTTAGAATTGTCATGAAAATAGTTTTGACCTCATGGATCCCCTGAAAGGGTATAGGACCTCCTCAGTACCACAGCTAGTAAATTCCCAGGGGTTCTGTGGGATAGTTTAAACGTTCAAAGGAAACAGTAATACTTGACATCTGTTGGACACCAAGGTAGTTCACAATTTCAATATCAGAGCATGTTACATTCCTTTTGATGGTGTTCTCAAATGTTTGAGATCTATTTTTGTTTACTGGTTCTTTTGATTATGCTGGTAATACCTCAAACTTTCTCATATCTTTTCAGAGCTGAGTTTTCAGTGGTTGCTGTGATAAAAAGCAATTACTACGTGAAAACTGATATTGAATAGGAAAGGAGGGTGGCAGTGTCCAATATGGTTCCAAGGTTTAAGAAGCTGTGTAATATAAGCACAAGAAACTCAACACATCTCATTAGTAAGCAATTGTGGTAATTTAAGAATGAATTAAAATATTTTTTCTTTAAATTTATGTATATTATTCTTTCAAATGGCTATCAAGTTGTTAGGACATAAATACTAATTAAGTTGTTTCGACCTGATTATTTAATAAACAGAAGAGTTAAGTATTTCTTTTGGCCTAGGGGTGCTGCAAAAAAATTACTGAGACACTCTGGGTACTGTGAACTGAGAAAGTTTGGGAGTCTCTGGTCTATGAGATGACTCCTAGACCACGCTTTATACAATAGTCTTGTTAGAGCTGGAGAAGATCTTAAAACAAAGAACATGAGATGTTGGAGCTGGAGAGGATCTTGAAGATAATTTAATCCAATTCTCTCATTTTGGAGATAAGGAAGATGAGGGCCCAGAGTGGCGCAATGACTTGCCTGAGGTCACATGATATGAATATAACAGCAAAAACAATAACAATAATAGTGATATTCTTTCCATGTAAAATTCTGTATCTTTCACAAAGTTTGCTAACATCTATTTTTTTTTCATTTTTTCCTTACAACAACCTTGTAAGGGAGTCAAAGCAGGTATTATTATCCCTATTTGTTGGAATTAGTCCCAGGAAACTAGGAGTTTAAGAAATTAAGTGGTAAAAGCAAAGGGGTGAATCTTTGTAGCAAGTTTGTTGGATAGCCAAGATATTAAAGAATTGATAAAAATACATAAGAACAAGAGGCATTCCCCAATAGCTAAATGGCCAAAGGTTATGAAGAGGCACTTCTGAAAGGAAGAATGGCAAGCTATCAATAATCATATGAAAAAATGGCCCAGATAATACGAGAAATTGAAATTAAACATTCTTTGATCTAATAAAGGCATTTGATGCTGTCAGTCATGAGGGCTTGTGGAAAATTATGGCAAAATTTGGTTGCTTGGAGAAGTTCATTAGTACTGTATGTCAGTTTCATGATGGCATACTTGCATGGGTTCTGGATAATTGACAATGCTCTTGAGCTTTTCCGGTCACCAATGGAGTGAAGCAGGGCTGTGTGCATGATGTTTTCAGGGATGTTGTTGGATGCTTTCAGTGAGGACAAAAACAGCATCAAGGTCAGCTTCTGCACTGATGGTAAATTATTTAACTTGAAAAGGCTACAAGCCAAGACTAAAGTGGGAGGAGAGTTGGTGTGTGATTTTTTGTTCAACAATGATTGTGTGCTCAGTACAGTCTCTGAGGCTGAGGTGCAGCAAAGTATGGATCAATTCTCTGCTGCTTTTGCTAATTTTGGCCTAACAATTAACACCAAGAAAACAGAGGTTCTCTACCAGCCAGCATCACACCATCCATACATGGAACCATTGGTTACAGGAAGTGGAGAAATTTTGAATGCTCTTGGTAAGTTCATTTATCTTGGCAGTATACTTTCCAGGGATGTCCACATAGATGATGAGGTTGACGTATGCAATGCTGGTGTTTAGGAGGCTCTAAAGGAAAGCGTGGGAGAGAAGAGGTTTTAGACTGCCTGTCAAACTGAAGCCCTATAGAGCTGTTGTCTGACCTCATTGTTGGACAGTATGCCAACCTGGACAGTATGCCAGTGCCATGCCAGGAAACAGGAAGATTCTGAAAATCACCTGGAAAGAAGGTGCCAGACACTGAGGTCCTTTCTCAAGCTGAACTGATAAGCATTCAAAATCTATTGCAGTGAGTGCTACTCCAGTGGGCTGGCCATGTTGTTCGAATGCCAAATACACATTTGTCTAAAAGACTATTTTACAGAGAACTCATACAAGGCACACGGAAGTCAGAAGAAGTGATACAAGGATACTCTTGAGGTCTCTCTAAAGAACTTTGGAGTTGATTATGAGATATGGGAGACGCTGGCACAGGACCACCCAGCGTGGTGTGCCTTCATCAGAGAAGGCACCGTGCCTCAAAGGAAATGGGAGGCGTGCATTTAGAGACAGCTCCATTTCAAATGCTCATATCGACTCCGTGTGCCTGATCTGGGGTTGTCTTCTGAGCTCACGTAGGTCTGATCAGCCACAGTTGGACACACTGCATCTTGGCCCCCACCATAGTGATGTCATTTTGGTCCTTTTTGAGAACAAAGGAAAGCCACCAGCTTCCAGTGACTAGCTCCCCGGTTCTATTTTAACACTTAACATCAATTAACTTTAGCGAAGGGATATTTGCTTTGAAGGTATCCTAAGAACAAAGTACAAACCTTTTCCCCCAGTACTTGGGACCCCACTCTTAGCTCAGTTCTGATGTAACATTGGTCCCACCAAGTTCATATCTAAAGGTGGCACAGCTGCCAGATGAGTTCTTGCCTCAGCTACTGTTGGGTTGAGTGCTAAAGGTTATTCCTTGCTCCTTGACCCTGTGCTGGCTTCAAAACTGGATTCTAGAATTCCAGGATGCTGGGACTTCCTCCTGACCATCAGAGAGTCACAAGATCTGAGGCTCTAATCTCTTCTCCAAAGAGGGCAAAGAACAAAGGCTGAAGCCAGGGCCTGAGGCCTATTTCTCATGGGGCCACATCTTGGCCTTGATGAGGGGCTTAAGGTTTCCCTTCTCACAGTAGTGTCTCTCACCAGAAGTCATGAGTGAAGTAGTCCAACCACAGAGTATTAGAAAGGGCTGAGGCAAGAGACAGGACAAAGATGACTCAGGGCTTTTGAATGCCTCTGCAGCCAATTAAAACAGGCCTCCCATTCAGTTTCCATGGTTATTGCCTATTGGAACCAGTTAACGGAATGTCTACTCATGCTTCCCAGAGTCTTTGCAAAACACTTCCACTTCACATCATTACATGTCTCCTAGAAGCAGGCTCCCCAGCCTTTCCACATGCAGAGATGCTAACCAAGGCATTCTGCACATGTATCAGACCCCTGTTATACAAGGAACCTCCCAGCTCTGACATTCTATCTTCTAACGGCCTTTCATTTATCTGAAATTTTATGTTCTAAGCTCCCTTCTAGCTCTGACATTCTTTGTTCTAAGATCTGTAGAAGTTCTGACATTCTGTGTTCTAAGGCCCCTCTGAGCTCTGACCTTTGATGCTCTAAGCCCGAGGCTTCTCCTTGGTCTGAAATTTTATGTTCTAAGGGCACTTTCTGCTTTGATATTTTATGTTCTCTCTTCTAAGGTTCTTTCTGGTTCATAAATTCTTGTTTTAAGGCTCCCTTCTGATCTGATATCCCCCGTACTAAGTTCCCTTTCAGCTCCGTGGTTCTAAAACAATGACTTCCCATCACTTTACCCAGTACAGACCCTCTGCCAAAAGGTAAAATCCCATTTAATTTGGACATTAAATGGCATCCAGGTTTGCTTAGCTTGCAGTGACCTTAACCCCTGCTCAATGCTTGGAGCAGGTGATGAAGTGGGTGCTATTGCTAAGCTCTCCTAGAGAGCTACCATATACCTATTGTGAAGCATGCCTCAAAGAGTGTGTGAGTGTGTGTGAGTGTGTGTGTGTGTGTGTGTGTGTGTGTGTGTGTGTGTGTGTGTGTGTATGAATGCCAGAGTGTGGGTCCTAGGGACACAACACAAAGTATTTTATTGAGCTTCCAATAACAAATGCAACATGAGGTACACCTGGAAAGTTCAGAGAATTGGCAAAGAATGAAGATGAGGAGCATGGGTGTTGGAATACTTGCTGGGTGAGGTTTAAGGCTTATTTTTATTAAATGTTAAGTGGATATTAGGGAGCCACAGTGATTCTAACAACTTTGCATTTCAGGTTTTGGGGTCCTCAGAACATGGTCTTTCTAAGAATTAAGTGTTTATTGCAGGCCTTTAGGTTGCATTTTTCTTTTTCTTTTTTAACAGTATTTAATTTTTTCTAATACATATAAAGACAATTTTCAATATTCATTTTTTTGATTTTGAGTTCCAAATTTTTCTCCCTCCCTCCTTCTCCTCCCACCTCCCTATACAGCAAGCAATCTGATATGGGTTATACAGGTGCAATCATGTAAAATGTATTTCCACATTAGTCATGTTGTGAAAAAAGAAACAGAATAAAAGGAAAAAGCCATGAAAAAAACACAAAAAGTGAAAATAGTAAGCTTCAATCTCAGGCTGCATTTAAAAAATGTATTAGCTACCTTCTGCTAGATTTGTTCATCAGAACTGCAAATGGTGCTCTGCCTGGGACTTTGATTTGTCCTGACTTCACCTAAGGAGACAACAGGCAGAAGGAAAGGAAGGAGCTGGCTCCATGCCAAATGAGTAGGAGGCAGAGCAGAGAATTTGACCCAGGAGTCCTGATTGCCAGCTCCATGGTCTGGCCATTAGTCAGTTCTGTGGATGGACAGAAGAGTATGTCCAATAATCCTGAGCTCCAATTGCTTAGTTAATTATTTTCACATCCATTATTAATGCGTGGTAATGAAAACCTGATCAGATAGAAGGCCAGCCTCAGACCCCACTTAAAGGAAGGACTGAACACAGTCCTTGAAAGTGAAGAGGTGGCTGGGAGCGGGGGGAGAGGGAAAGAAATGGAGAAAGAGGGATGGGGTCATTGAATTAGCTAGTGACTAGCTATTAGTCCAACTCTCCACACCCTCTCCCCATGGTATATCACTCCCATTCTGCAATGTCCTTCACCGGTCTTTATGCTACTTAACAAATGACAAATAATAATCATTAGCTAGCATTTAAAGTTTTCTTGTGCTTCACATAAGTTGTCTCATTTGATTCTCACAACAACCTTGGGGGTAGGTGCTAGAATTACCCCCATTTTGTAGATGAGGAAACAGAGGCTGAGAGGGGGGAAGTGCCGAGGGTCACACATTTGAATTCAGGTCTTCTTGACTCTAAGTCCAATGCCTTATCGACTTTGCCACCTACTTGTTTCATCCAGTGAGAAGGAATTGGTTACCCTCCTCATTCCATTGTTGGACAGTTTCGTTTTAGACATTCCTCATGATAATGAGCCAAAATACACCCATCATAACTTTTACCCACTACCCCAACTCTATCTGCTAGGGCCAACCAGAATGCATCTCATCCTCCACTTTTTTTTTTTTGGCTAGGCAATGGGGTTAAGTGACTTGCCCAGGGTCACACAGCTAGTAAGTGTTATGTGTCTGAGGCTGGATTTGAATTCAGGACCAGTACTCTATCCACTGTGCCACCTAGCTGCCCCATCCTCCACTTCTTAACAGCTAACCTAGTCAGTCAACATTATATTTTAAATTCCCACTATGTGCAGAGCTAGATGGCAGCTTGAAGTAATAGCCAGTTTGGCCTTGGAATCAGGAAGACTAAGTTTGAGTCTTGCCTCTGACACCTACTGGCTGTGTGACCTTGGGGAAGCCACAATTTCCTGTTGCTTTAGGAAATTTTCTGAGAAAATAAATTGCAGAGCAGGTGGTGATTTCAATTGGCAGAAGGAGTTTCTTCCCTGGGAGTTTCCTCTACTCAGGGCTGGCCCAATGCATAGAGTGGGCAGCTTCTAAGTCTCAGGGGCCCTTCTCATATTAACATTCAATATCATCCATTCTGTGTTCTTTGGGAGGCTCGATCTTACGGAGGCTTATTGTTGCCAGCTAGAGGTGGGGGAGGGGGTGTAGATGAGATAGAGGAGAATTAAAGAAGAAGAAAAATCAAGATGGGCTTCTAGAGAGTGGGTGCAGAAAAACAGAGTTTGTGATGGAGGATAGACCTGGCCCTTAGGGCTCTGTGATTTGGGTTCTTCTTTTTGGAGTGAAGCAGTACTTTGGTGGTGCACAAGAGACTCAAGGAGGGAAAGAAGATGGCTTTCCTGGTGGGTAGGAAAAAAGATGAGGGACTCACATGCATACAGTTGATTCCCAGTAAAAAGAGGATTGGACCAGTTAGTGGTCATAAGACCTAGGTTCTTCTGGCTCTGCACTAACATGCTGTGTGGCCTTGGAAAAGTTATTTCACTTGGTTGAGTCTCAGTTTTCTTAATAAAATGGTGGATTCCCTTTTGGCTCTGACATTCTGTGTTCTAAGGCCCTTCCCAGCTCTGATAGTCTCTAATTCAAGTCACCTCCACTGAAACTCTTCAATCCTGCCTTTTCCTTGACTGATTTCCCACTTCAAGACTTCCCTTGATGTGAAATCATTTTAGCCAGATATCATATTGATCCTAATGGGGCAGGGGAGGAAAAGGGGAAGAGGGGAAAGGAACCTGCAACATGATTTGCTGGGGCTCTTAGGGACAGCCCTACACAGAGCCCTAAAGTAGACTATGAAGAATTAGTAGGAAAGTTGAGAACACAAACACTGCCTTTAAGGAGGCCAATGAAGTGGAGATGGGGTAGGTACAAATTGCAGACACCCAAGAAAACAAACTTGGAAACATTAAAAACAATCTATGAATAGCTTTATAGAAGTGTCAAAGGGGATATTGGTTAGAGGGGAGAGGGTAGAGCTATCACCAACCATAATCCCCTTCTCCCCTTCCCAGAACCCTTGAAAACCTTTGAAGTGTGAGCCTGTGATGTCCTCAAGTCACCTCATGATGGATTCTTACTTCAGGACTCCAGTGTTGGTATATGGGAGGCTCAGGGCTCTGTTTGTCTCCAGACAGCGGTGACTTTAATAGGGAATTGCCAGCTGGTTTAATTACCCAGATGGGAAGTTGGCTGTGACAAACCCATCTCCGAAAGTATTAATGACTGCTTTATCTTCATGGGCAGTCATTTGTCTCAGAACAAACTTAGGAATGTAGATATAAGTTGGAAATAGACTCTTGTATCCGATAGAGTGGGGAGAACATTCTTTATCGTCTCACAAAGGAAATTCACTTCCACCCTTCCCTGCCTTTCCCGAAAATCTCAGGAAAATCTGACATAAGTTCAGAAACCATCTTGATTTTGCAGAAAGCACTTGGCTCCAGGTTTCTTTAAGCTGAATTTTGTCACTGTGGGGTTTTCATCATGTCAGGGAATTTGCATGGTTGACCAAGGCTTAGAAGCCTTTAGCAAGTGACTTTAGACAGTGATAGTGATGGTATAATGGAAGGAAAAAAAGAAAAAGCATTTATTAAGCACCTACTACGTCCAGGTACAGTGCTAAGTGCTAGGGATACAAAGAAAGAGAAAAGATACTACCTGCCTTCAAGGAGCTCACAATCTAATATTAAAAGAAGCTAAAAAAGGTGGGGTAGTGGGAGAGAAGGAGGGCATTCTGTAAAGGGGAAATAATTAAATTTCATTTCCTACCTGCAGCAAGATGGGAATTGATGATGTGGCTTCCCTGGGCTTCTTCCTTAAATAGAGGATCTGAAATGCCAGTGTCCTCCCTCCACCGTCTCCAATCAGAGAGAGGGAGGAGTCCAAGAAGAAAGGGGTACTGAGGAGGTGTGAGGTACAGAACTAATGTGATCTTTCAAGAAGAATTCCTGGAGACAATGATGAAGATAAAGTGACTTTTCTAGGGTCATGTAGCTACTAAGTGTTTGAAGCCATATTTGAATTCAGGTTTTCCTGATTTGAGGCACAGGGTTCTATATGCTGGGTCACCTAGACTTGAGGGGAAGGGGAAGGGAAATCTCAAGTCTTGGGTTTAATCCTCTGGTTCTGTCGGTTGTTGTGTGACCTTGGGAAAGTCACTCCTCTTCTCTGGGGTTCAGGTTCATTCACTGGAAGATAAGAAGAATGAACTGGATGGACAGGAGAGAGGCAACATAGTATTATGGAAGGAACAAGAGATCTGTAGTCAGAAGACATGGGTTCAGATTCCACCTTTGACATTTACTACCTTCGTGAACTTGGGCAAGTCACTCACTTAACCTACTTGGGCCTCAGTTTTTTCATCTGTAAAAATGGGGGAGTTGTACTAGATGGTCATTGAAATCTCCTTCAGTTTTACATCTATGATCTATGATCTCTAAGATTTTTTAAAATTCTTGCATTTCATATTCTAATACTTCATCGAGCTCTAACATTCAATTTGATTAAAACTGGCAAACATTGATTAATCAACTACTATATTCAAGGAACTGTGGTAGGAACTATTGTCAAAGGTCCTTTCCAGTTCCCGCATTTTGGGGTCCAAAGTCTCTCAGCTCTCACATTCTTTTTTCTAAGGTCTCTTAAACTTTGATACCCTATGCTTTCAGGATCCTTCCAGTTCTAATGTTTTAGAAGTCCTTGAGACCTCTCTGGACAGAATTGGAATAAGTTAATTAGGGTCTGATTTTTTTTTCCACTAAGGATGAGCAGATAGGCAGCAGTGAATCTGTGAACTATGCAAGGAGATGAGCAGACAGATGCTTCTTAGGGGACCCAGAGGGATTGGCTGCAAAATGAATTTGGTGTTAGAGGAAACAGGTTCATTTCTTAGGGTCCAGGCAATATTTCCTAGAAGCTAAGAGATTCTGAGGCAGAATTTACATTTGCAGAGGAAAATGACTTGTTGGCTGCATAACCTATTTTTTTCTAGATGTAAGCCAGTTTCTTAAAGGATACATTTATTTAAGAAAACAAGAGCCTTCAAAATTTCAATGCATTTAATAATGTCAGGTATTCTTAGCTCCTCTTTTTTATCTTCTCTTCCAGCAGGATTTCCAGCCTCCTAGTACACATTCCTTCACCACCACAAGCACCACCACCATGGCAGGTGAAAGATGAAATGACTGAGGAAAACACAGGTTCCATCTTCTGAGCATATCAATTTATTAAGCAATGCATGCCAGTTGCCTAACAAAGTGGCATCAGACCTCCTCAGCTTAGTCCTGAACCCTGAATATAGGGGGAGACACTTTTATACATTAAAAACAATTAAATAAGGCCCATAAATTAAAATAAAACAATACAACATTAGGTAATTTGATTCCTAATTGGATGATAAATTAGGGACTTTCCAAGTTGGGAGAAAGAGATTGAACAGGTGCAATTCCCTGAAGTCAGAAAAGGAGATGTTTTACTCCCCAAAGTGTCTGTGAACAATCAAAGGAATAGGTGAATGAAAACTGATTGATCAGTATGAGGTCAGTTTTCAGATAAGATATATATATATACATATATATATATGTATATATATATATATGTATATATATATATGTATATATATATGTATATATATATATATATATATATATATATATATATATATATATGTTGCTCGAGATGTATAATTGTGAGAAAACTCTTTGCACCAATCTTTGAATTTTCTGGTCAGCACAATCTAGGTCAAGGTTATTTGTTTTTCCAGTGAGATACTTTGCATTTTCTTCTATTTTTTCAGTCTATTGACTTTAATTGTTTCTTGATGTTTTATGGAGTCATTGCCTTCCACTTGACCAATTCTGCTTTTTAAGTAATCACTTTCTTCATTGAAATTTTGTACCTCTTTTCATAATTTTCTTAAATTTTTCTAATTTCTTTTCCCAATTTTTCATCTACTACTTCTATTTGATTTTTAAATTAAATTTTTTTTTGCTCTTTTATTCAATCTCTTTCTTTGGCTCTTCTAGGAATTCTTGTTGGTCTTACGTTCAATCTGGATTTTTCCCCTTTGAGGCTTTGCTTGTAGATGTTTTCAAGTTATTGTCCTGAGTTTGTGCCTTGAGGTTACTTGTCTCCATTGAAACTTTTTATTTATCTTTTTGGTAAATAGTATTTTATTTTTCCCCAATTACATGTGAAGACAGTTTTCAATATTCATTTTTTTTAGGCAATTGGGGTTAAGTGACTTGCCTAGGGTCACACAGCTAGTGAGTGTCAAGTATTTGGTCTGAGGCCAGATCTGAACTCAGGTCCTCCTGACTTCAGGGATGGTGCTCTATCCACTGCGCCACTGAGCTGCCCCTCAATGTCCATTTTTTATAGGATTTTGAGTTCCAAATTTTTCTCCCTGTCTCCCATTCCTCCTCCCCAAGACAACAAGCAATCTGATATCTATATCTATATAACCTGTATATGTGTATATATAGGTTATACATATGCAATCATGCTAAACATATTTCCACATTGGTCATGTTGTGAAAGAAGAAACAGAACAAAGGCGAAAAGCCATGAAAAAACCCCCCAAAAGTGAAAATAATATGCTTCAATCTGCATTGACTCCATAGTTCTTTCTCTGGATATGCATAGCATTTTCTGTCATGAGTCTTTTGGAATTGTCTTGGATCGTTGTCTTGCTGAAAAGAGCTAAGTCATTCATAGTAGATCATCATACAATATTTCTGTTACTGTGTGCAATGTTCTCCCGGTTCTGCTCACTTCACTTAGCGTCAGTTCATGTAAGTCTTGCCAGGTTTTTCTGAAATCTGCTTGCTCATCATTTCTTATAGCACAACAGCATTCCATTACAATCATATACCACAGCTTGTTCAGCCATTCCCCAACTGACGGCCATTGCCTTAATTTCCAATTCATGGAAACTTTTTATAGTGAGGTTCTTTCGTTGTTGTTGTTGTTTGCTCATTTCCCCACATTATTTCTTGACTTTGGACTTTATGTTAGAGTTGGACTCTGCTCACCCTTAGGGAGGGGATGGCTAGTCTAGTTTCTATGATTAGAACTGGGAGTCTGTGGATTTTTGATGCTTCTAAGGTGGTGTGATTTGGGGAGAGTTCTGATCACTATCCTCCTGGTCTGCATTCTGGTCTCTACTTAGGTAGGGCTTCTCTCTGTTGTGACTGAAGACCATAACCATTCCTCTCCACCCTGAAATTTCAATCTGGAACTGAGTAATGGGTGAAGGAGCTGCCAAATGATGCTTGTTTCTGTGCCCAGTGCTACCCCAAGGGTCCTCTGTAATATTTTTCTGAACAGGAGTTGGTCCCTTGACCGCTCTTGGTACCACCACTACCGCTGCTGCTGCTGCTGCCACCACCACCTTCAGGTCCCAGAGCTAGTGTTGCTTCTTCTACACAAGCTTTTGGCCCGCCTCCACCCCAGAGTCCACAGGCAGATCTCTCTTTCAGCCTTCCTACCAGAGTAGGACTATCCTGGGATAGAAAAATGAGATGATGTGACTTTTTTGTTGTTATCCCACTCAGAATTTGAGTTGAGGCATTTTTTTATAATGTTGCCTAGAAGGCTGGATTGGGAGAACTCAGTAGAAATGCTCAATTCCCTCCACCATCTTGGCTCCACCTTCCTAACATGATTTTTTTCAATTCCTTTGCTGTAGTAACACATTTCATAAAACACTCCCATCTACTTGCAAATTTCACTGCAAATCTTTTTGGAGGAAAAACTTTAGTGAATTTAATCAACAATAGAGTTTCATATGGTCAAAGGATATAAACAAGATGATCAAAGCATATGAAGTTTTTTAAAGAAGACATCCAGGCTATCTATAGCCATATGAAAAAATTCTACAGCTCACTAATAATTAGAGAAATAAAAATTAAAGTAACTTGAGATTCTACCTTATACCCAGCAGATTGGCAAAGTTGACAAAAAGGGAAAATGACAAATGTTGGAGGGGCTGTGGAAAAACAGGCACACTAAATTCTCTCTTATCGTTCAGTGTGTTCAACTCTTCATAACTGCATTTGGGGTTTTCTTGGCAAAGATCCTGGAGTGGCTTGCCATTTCCTTCTCCAGCTCATTTTACAGATGAGGAACTGAAGCAAACAGGGTTAAATGACTTGCCCAGGGTTACACAGCTAGTAAGTGTCTAAGGCCAGATTTGAATTCAATAAGATGAGTCTTCCTGACTCCAGGCCTGGCACTGTATCCATTGTATCACATAGCTGTCCTAAAAATTCACTCTTAGTGGAACTATAAATTGAAAAGCAATTTGGAACTATGCCTACAAAGTTTCTAAATTGTACATATCCTTTGACCCAGTGTTACTATGACTATGCATACACTCCAAAGAGATGAAAGAAAAAGGAAAATGTCCTATATGTACAAAATAGTTATAGCAGCTTTTTTGTAGTGGTTAAATACTGGAAGCTAAGGAATAGGGGTTGCCGCTCAGTTGGAGAATGACCGAACAAATTATGGCACATGAATGTAATGGAATTCTGTGGTACTGTAACAACTGATGAAAGAGACAGTTTCAGAAAAGCCTGGGAAGATTTGTATGAACTGATGTAGAGTGAAGTGAGTGGTAATAGAAGAACTCATATAATAACATCAACATTGTAAAAATGAACAGTTTTGAAAGAATTAAGAACCCAGATCAATTCAGTGATCAGCCATGATTCTAGAGAACCAAGGATGAGAAAAGTTACCTGCTTCCTGACAGAAAGGTGGTAGACTAATATGCAGAATGACGCAAACATTTTTGGATGTAGCCAGCATGAGAATTTGTTTTCCTTGACTATTCTTATATGTTACAAAGATTTTGTTTTTATTTTCTCTTTTTTCCAGTGCTGGGATGGGTAGGTAGGAGTGAGAAAACATAAATGGTTGAAAATTGAAAAACAATTTAAGAAATAGTTATTCATATCTATATTGTAGGTAACTTCTCTGAAGATTCTGTTCCAAAGTTCACAGCCCTAGTGACTATCAAATGTGTGGGAGAGAAGAACGATGGTTCACAAAAACTAGCATCTTAACAAAACAATCCTTTGTTTTAGCGAACTCTGGGGCAGACAATGACTTCTGTTGCTAAGACCTTACAGCCAAGGCCAGAAGAAAGGAAGAGTTTGAGAAGAGATTCAAAATGAACATCCAAGCTGCTTCAGCAAGAGGGAATTACCACAGCAATTTAAAAGGCTGGAGGGCAAAGAGCCTGAAGCCCTGGGAGGGAAAGCTAAGGATTTAGGGCACGATGGAGGGACTTGTCTTCCAGCTACCCTAATCCTGTACTGTTGCCCTATATCAAAAACAGCTGTCTCTACTGCCTTACCTAGTCCCCTCTATCATTGTCTCCTGTTCTGTCTGCTGCATCTTCTTGGGTTAAGGGAGATGACCATGATGCCTTTTCTTTTCTTTTCTTTTCTTTTCTTTTCTTTTCTTTTCTTTTCTTTTCTTTTCTTTTCTTTTCTTTTCTTTTCTTTTCTTTTCTTTTCTTTTCTTTTCTTTTCTTTTCTTTTCTTTTCTTTTCTTTTCTTTTCTTTTCTTTCCTTCCCTTTCCTCTCCTTCCTTCTCCTCTCCTCCCTTCCCCTCCCCTCCCCTCATCTCCCCTCCCCTCATCTCCCCTCCCCTCATCTCCCCTCCCCTCATCTCCCCTCCCTCATCTCCCCTCCCCTCATCTCCCCTCCCTCATCTCCCCTCCCTCCCCTCCCCTCTCCTCCCCTCCCCTCCCCTCCCTCCCCTCCCCTCTCCTCTCCTCCCTCTCCTCTCCTCTCCTCTCCTCTCCTCTCCTCTCCTCTCCTCTCCTCTCCTCTCCTCTCCTCTTCTTTTCTTTCTTTTCTTTTCTTTTTTCTTTTCTTTCTTTTCTTTTCTTTTCTTTTTTCTTTTCTTTTCTTTCTTTTCTTTTCTTTTCTTTTCTTTTCCTTTCTTTTCCTTTCTTTTCTTTTCTTTTCCTTTCTTCTAGGCAATGGGGTTAAGTGACCTGCCCAGGGTCACACAGCTAGTATGATGCCTTTTCTAGGAGAGGCAGTAGTATCAGTGGCAGTGGGATTGGTGTATACAGAGCAGTGGAGGATCAGATTAGACTACCTGAGGGAGGGGCTGCCCCTCTCCTGGAGTGCTTTTACTCAACCATGAAGGGCTTACAGAAAAGCCACCCAGAGTACAATGAAAGTGAAGGCCAGTGGGATTCCAAGGTCCTTTTGAACCCTAGATGAGATCCTCCCTAGCCTGTCCTTACCCTGCTCCTTTCTCAAGGTCAAGCTTATGATGTCTGCCCAGGTTCTCTTCTCTCCCTTCCCCTTGCTTGCTCCATGCGCCATATTCCTAGATAGGGTTTTTATATCTCTCACCCCACTCCCCAAACAGCTCATATTTATGTAATACTTAACATTGTTCAAAGAATTTTTCTCTCTACTTATTGGAGAGGGAGGTAGTATAAATATTATTCCCATTCTACAGATGAGGAAACTAAGGCCCAGAGAAGCAAAATGACCTGCTGACAATCACATAGTTACTATGTGATGTCAGAGCTGAGATTCAAACCCACATCTCAGGCATTTTAAGTTTTATATTCTTTCTACTATTCATCACTGACTCTCAAGTATCATGATGCCTTATAAGAAGTGATGAGAAAATCATGTATACACTCCCTTCTCCTGTCTTATCCAACTTCCCCAATTCATCCTGGCACTGATAGGTTGGGTCCTTAGAAGGTGCCCTACTACCACTACGACTACTACTGCTGCTGCTACTACCAGTACTACTTCTTTTTTTCTTTTTGGTGAGGCAATCAGGGTTAAGTGACTTGCCTGGGGTCACACAGGTAGTAAGTATCTGAGGATGGATTCAGACGGATTTACAAGTGAATTCTATCAAACATTTAAAGAGCAACTAATTCTAATACTATATAAACTGTTTGGGAAAATAAGTGAAGAAGGAGTCCTACCGAATTCTTTTTATGAACAAATCTGGTGCTGATACCTAAACCAGAAAGAACCAAAGCAGAGAAAGAAAATTATAGACCAATTTCCCTAATGAACATAGATGCAAAAATTCTAAATAAAATATTGGCAAAGAGATTACAACACCTTATCTTGAGGATAATATACCAGGTAGGATTTATACTAGGAATGCAGGGCTGGTTCAATATTAGGAAAACTGTCAGCATAGTTGACCATATCAACAACAAAACTAACAGAAATCATATGATTATCTCAATAGATGCAGAAAAAGCATTTGACAAAATAGAACACCAATTCCTATTAAAAACACTAGAGAGCATAGGAATAAGTGGAGTCTTCCTTAAAATTATAGATAGCATCTATCAAAAACTGTCAGCAAGCATTATATGCAACAGGGATAAACTAGAAGAAACTAGAAGGGGTGAAACAAGGATGTCCATTATCACCACTGTTATTCAATATTGTGTTAGAAATGTTAGCTGTAGCAATTAGAGAAGAAAAAGAAATTGAAGGAATTAGAACAGGCAAAGAAAAAACAAAGCTACCACTCTTTACAGATGATATGGTGGTATATCTAGAGAATCCTAGAGAATCAAGTAAAATTACTTGAAATAATAAACAAATTTGGCAAAGTTGCAGGATATAAAACAAACCTACACAAATCATTGGCATTTCTATGTATTACTAACAAAGCCCAGCAGCAAGAGACAGAAATAGAAATTCCATTTAAAATTACTGTAGACACTATAAAATATTTGGGAGTCTACCTGCCAAAATGAAACCAGGATCTATATGAACACAATTACAAAATACTTTTCACACAAATAAAGTCAGATCTAAATAACTGGAAAAATATCAGTTGCTCATGGGTAGGCCAAGCTAGTACAATAAAAATGACAATTCTACCTAAATTAATTTACTTATTCAGTGCCATACCAATCAAACTACCAAAAAATTATTTTATAGAGCTAAAAAAAGCAATAACAAAATTCCTTTAGAAGAACAAAAAGTCCAGAATATCAAAGGAAATAATGAAGAGAAATGCAAGCAAAAGTGGCCTAGCTGTACCTGATCTTAAATTGTATTATAAAGCAGCAATCATCAAAACTACTTAGTATTGGCTAAGAAATAGAGTGGTGGATCAGTGGAATAGGTTAGGTATGCAAGACACAACAGTCAATGATTATATTAATATACTATTTGATAAATCCAAAGACTCTAGCTTCTGGGATAAGAAATCACTATTTAGCAAAAACTGCTGGGAAAATTGGAAAAATGTATTGCAGAAACTGGACATAGACCAACATCTCATACCCTAGACCAAAGTAAAGTCAAAGTGGATACGTGATTTAGATATAAAGACCAATATTATAAGCAAACTAGAAGAGCAAGGAATAGTTGAATTTTCAGATCTATGGAGAAGGGAAGAATTTAGGACTAAACAAGAGATAGAGAACGTTATGAAGTGCAAAATGAACAATTTTGATCACATTAAATAGAAGAGTTTTTGCACAACTAAAGCCAATGCATTCAAGATTAGGAGGAAAGCAAAAAACTGGGAAGGAATTTTTACAACCAGTGTCTTTCATGAAGACCTCATTTCTAAAATATATAGAGAACTAAGTCAAATTTATAAGAATACAAGTCATTCCCCATTTGATAAATGGTCAAAGGATGTGAACAGGTAGTTCTCAGAGGAAGAAACTAAAGCAATCTATAGTCATATGAAAAAATGCTCTAAATCACTATTGATAAGAGAAATGCAAATCAAACCGACTCTGAGGTACCACGTCACACCTATCAGATTGGCTAACATGACAAAACAGAACGATGAGAAATGTAGAAGATGTTGGAAAATTGGAACATTATTACATTGTTAGTGAAGTTGTGAAATGATCCAACCATTTTGGAGAGCAATTTGGAGCTATGCCCAAGGGCTATAAAATTGTGCATACTCTTTGACCCAGCAATATCACTTCTTGGTCTGTATCCCAAAGAGATCATAAAAATGGGAAAAGGACCCATATTTACAAAAATATTTATAGCAGCTCTTTTTGTGGTGGCAAAGAATTGGAAATTGAGGGGATGCCCATCAACTGGGGAATGGCTGAACAAGTTGTGATATATGAATGTAATGGAATACTATTGTGGTATCAGAAATAATGAGCAGGCAGAATTAAAAAAAAACTCGGAAAGACTTACATGAACCAATGCTGAGTGAAATGAGCAGAACCAGAAGAAATTGTACACAGTAACAGTCATATTATCAGATGACTCACTTTGATAGACTTGGCTCTTCACAGATCTGAGACAACTTCAAAAGACTCATGATGGAAATTATTATCCACACCCAGAGAAAGAAATATGGAGTCTGAATGCAAATGGAAGCATACTATTTGCTTTCCTTTTCCTTTGTTGTTTTGTTTTATTGCTTCAGTCTCGTGGTTCCTCCCATTAGTTCTAATTGTTCTTTACTTCATGACTAATGGGAAAATATACTTAACATGAATATACATGTAGAGCCTATATTGGATTGTATGCCATGGTGGGGGGAGAAATGGGAGAGGGAGAAAATTTAAAACTCAAAATCTTATGGAAGTGAATGTTGTAAACTAAAAATAAATAAATTTAAATTAAAAAAAGTGTCTGAACTCAGGTCCTCCTGACTCTACTGCTGGAGTTCTATCCACTGTACCACCTAGCTGCCTCCCCGCCCCTTCTTCTTCCTCCTCCTCCTCTTATCCTCACCTAGCTACCTACTACCACTACTACTATTACTACTACTACTACCACTACCACTACCACTACTAGCACTGCTACTACCACTACCACCACCACCACCACCACCACCACCACTACTACTACTACTACTATCCTCAGGAGTCTAGGGGTAACCTGGAAGGTTTTGAGTTTTCCTATTGTTTATAAGCCCCCACCAGTGTATCCCCCATTAATTATCAGTCAGACAATGAGCTTTTAGAAAGAGCTTTGCTGAGAAGGTAAGGCAAGGACAGTTAGTGTTGAAACATTTCTTCCAAACCAGACATGCATTTTCCCCCTTCACACACACACACACACACACACACACACACACACACACACACACGAGGGGTCTCTGAGACCTTGAAAGACTTGAAGCCCTTTTTTCCCTCCTGCTTTGTGGAAGACTCATGAAATTCTCACTGGTGTAGCTCTTTTTTGGGTCCTAAGGGTCAATGGTTCTGAAGCTGCCTTTCCCCAGTTTTTGAAGCTGATGCTTGCCATCACTGCTAATGCTCTGAGAACTGAACTGCTGGCTCTTATGGACACTGCTACTGATGCTCATGAAACTCCAAATTCAACTTTTCAAAGTTCACAAGGTCATCACTTGGTCAGTGGTGGGTGGGGAGGGGAGGAGAAAGAGAAAGAAAATTCCCTCTTCTCCTTGCTCTACCAAGGGCAAATCCCTCTTAGGAATCCTTCCCCACTGGATTTTCCAATCATCTCTTGATGGGGCTGCTGCTGGAATGAATGATTCTGAACTGGTTTGCCATGTTATACATAGGCCCAAATTTATGTCTGAGTCTTTTGTCCAATTACAGAAAATATCTGTGTGTTGTCATCTACTTTCGTCTAGTGACTGAAAGTCCCTATGTGCTTTCAAATCGATGAAATCACAGGTTCTTCATTAATTGCTCTTCTAGTTCCTGGTGAGGGTAAAGGTTAGATTCTAGGCTTAATTAATTAATATTCATTGAGCACCTACTCTGTGCTCGGGGATATTTTAGGTACTATGCAAGATACAGTTATGAGACATAGTCTGTACCCTCCAGGAACTCAGTCTAGTTAGGGAAATAAGATTCAGACACAGGAAACAGACTCACACAAATGTGTATCTCTAAGTTCTAAGGGATATGGTAAGTGCTGTGAGCTTTCAGAGAAGGAGGAAATCAATGAGGATTGGAGTAGTTGGAGAAATGGCTAGAAGAAATTGGGACTTGAACTGGGTTTTAAAGAATGAGTAGAATTTGAAGAGGCAAAGAGGAGGGGAGAAAGCTTCCCAGGCATGGGGCATAGCATGAACAAAGGCATAGAAGTAAGAATTTGGCTGGAATATCTGTGGGATACTGAATGACTGAACTTATAAAATGGAAGATGTATGTTGGGAATAATTGGGAAATAAGTATTCAAACTCATGCTTGAAACAACTTGGCTTACTTTCTCAACTATTTCCTGCCATTTCTAGGTACCAGAGAGATGTAGGAATACAGGGGGACAAGGATGAATTTCTTGGGTCTTTAAAATAAAGGGAGCTGTATGAGGTCATTAATATTATTCGACGATGGATTTTTTTTTTTTGGTGAGGCAATTGGGGTTAAGTGACTTGCCCAGAGTCACACAGCTAGTAAGTGTTCTATGCCTGAGGTAAAATTTGAACTCAGGTCCTCCTGACTCCAGGGCCGGTGTGCTATCCACTGCTCCACCTAGCTGTCCCAGACAAAGGAATTTTAAAAACAAAGACTTGTTACCTGCTTCATGAGAGTCACGTATATCAGAAGAAGCTATAGAAAAGATGCCTAAGACATAGCACAGATGATAAGTTTGCAGCAGCAGTTCATGGGGTCCTGGGCCATGAGGGCAGCACAAAAAGAAATGACCATTGGATTTCTGGATTTGCTTGGCAAGTGAGCCAGAGTGTGCCCACTATTTCTATAAAAGTTGTATTGGGATTCTCTCTCTCTATGACTTTGATATTAGGGTAATACCTGATAATCATCATTTGTATACAGCTTCTGAGTCTGTTCCCTGGGTGAAAGTGGAATTGGGAACAAAGACAGAATGACTGCTGCTGAGGAATGGAAATTTTAGACCTTTATTGGAATGGTTGTTTTCAGTCCCTTGGGAGTTTTAATATTATATCCTTTTGTTTTCAATTCCATTCAGTAAGTGTATTCTAATCTATAAGGTATGTGCATAGATTTTTTTGGGTCACTCAAAGTTGGGAAGGAGACAAAAATCTTAATGTGAATTGGGGGTCCAAGCCAAATAACTTATGGCAATCTTTATATTTTCCTTTCAGTTTTTTTTAGGCGAGGCCATGGAGTGAAGTGACTTGCCCAGAGTCACACAGTTAAGTAAGTGTCAAGTGTCCGAGGCCAAATTCAAACTCAGGTCTTCCTGAATCCAGGGCCGGTGCTGTATCCACTGTGCCATCTAGCTGCCCCAATCTTTATATTTTCGATCTTAAGCTAAGCAAGCTGAGATAAAACCTGAGTCCAGGCACTAGGAGACTGAAAGCCTTAGGAAATATAGGCTATTCTATTCTCACCAACCCAGAGTGATAGAAAGGGGACCAGACTGGAAGCTCTGGCAGCCTAAGTGAGCAGAGGTCTCAGGCAGTTAGTCCTACTTGCATGCTTTGCAGGGGACTTAAGGGGAGCTGGAGCAGCCTGAACTCGGTTCACCAGCTGGTGGCTTATGCTGGGATTACATTCTATCTCCACCCATTTTCTTTCCCACACTCACTGTCCAAGACAGGGAATCCTGTGGAAATAATTTTTGTACGGTACATAATGAGTTAAGTGGGATCATGTTCCAAGAGTCTTTTTGTATCTTAATGAGGAATAAAAAGTGTTGTTGGTAATAAGTGAGCAGTGGACCTGCCTCTAGTGTGACATGGCAGGTAAAGGAAAGCTTACACTACCGTAGATAGCATTAATGGAGGCATAATGTCCAGAACACAGGAGGTGATAGTACCATTGTTTTCTGCCCAAGTCAGAGTATATCTAGAACATGATGGTCAGACACAGTCACCACATTTTAGGAAGGGCACAGACAACCTCAGTAGATCTAGGGGAGGGTGAACAGGATGATAAGGGGACAGGAAACCAAGTAATATGCTGATTGTTTGAAGAAGCTGTGGATCTTTAGTTTGGAGAAAGGGAGAGTTAAGGGGAAACATTATAACTGCCTTCCAATATCTGAATGGTTCTTACGTGGATAAGGTATTGCACTTATGTAGCTTGTCTCAGAGAGCAGAACTAGCATGAATGGTAAGAAGTTACAGGGAGGCAAATTTAGGTTCCATGTAGGCAAAACTTCCTATCAGTGTCCAAAGTGGAATGAGCTGCTTCAGGAAGTAGTGAGTTCTGTGTCAGGGGAGGTATTAAAGTAGAGGCTGGCTGACTATTTGTCAGTAGGCAGCCTCTAAGGTGGCTTCTACTTCTGAAGTTTTATGATTCTGCCTTCCTTCTAGTACATGGCTTCTTCCATGTGCTCAGGTGACAAGGAGTTTCACTTAAACTGGGCAAGACAAAAAGTAGGGGTGGCCCCATCTCTCTCTGCCAGCTGGAAGAATTGAGAGGGAAAATAGGCTAGTCTTTGTGCCTGTGAAAATGCTGCCTGCCAAATGCCCCCCCCCAACTCTAAGGCCCTCACAAAGGAGACTGATGAGGGAGACCAGCTGAGAACTGGGTTACCAGATGCTCCGCTCTCAAAAACCTAGTGAGATGATGAGGATGGAAGCAAGATAAAGAAACCTAGAAGTTTTTTAAGGAAGACAAATGAGTCATCTTTTCAGGTGCATTCAATGGTCTGTCTTCCCTTCAGCCACTTTATGATACTTTACATTTCACATTTGCTGGCATTTTAAAGTTACAAAGCTCTTTCCTCACAACAACCCTACAAAGCAAGTAGTATTATACTCACAAGGAAATTGAAGTTCAGAAAGTTTATGACTTGCCCATGGTCACACAGCTACTAAGTGTAGTGTGGCATCATGGAAAAACAACGGGATCAAAGTTTTATAGTGAAATCCTACTTTTGGCACCTCTAGTCCTACCTGTAGCTATGTGACCTTGGGTAAGTTACTTCACTTATCCCAGGCTTCAGTTTCCTTTTCTGTAAAATGAGAAATTCAGACCTTCCAGTTCCAAATCTGTGAGACAATGATTATTATGCCTTTTTTTATACAGAGGAGGAAACTGAGGACAAGAGACCTCAGTAGATTCTTGCCTGGCTTATGCTATTTTGCTCCAGAGTGGAATTTAATAGGAAGCTGGCTTGCCTTGTAACCCTCTCCTTGGGTCAATCTGCTGAAGTCTTGAAAGAGCTTCCTCGTACAAGGTAGCTTCACTTGCATGTTGGTTGGATATTTCACTCTGTGGAGGACTATTGTGAATTGGGGGTATATTGATGCCCAGAAAATGTTGACTGATTGGGAGGGAGGAAGCCTTTTCCCATTCATAGATATAAACACAACTCAGGTGCCATGAAAGGATGGCTTCTTTTCTCTCCTGGGAATATATTTATTTTTCAAGGAACACAGTCTTTTTAAAAAAAGTTTGCTTAAGCTGAAACTACTGTTTCAACCAAGCTCCTTTCTCCTTCATCATCCTACCCTCTTTATTCTCCCCTCTCCCCCCATCATCTGGCCTGATTGGAGCTCTGAGTCTGTTAGGTATGAAAAAAGGAATAGAAGGGGGAGTTGCCCTTAGAATCCAAGGCTGTCTCACTGGCAACCTACCACAGAAACTCTCATTACCCTCTTGTTTCCTGGATGAGCAGGAACAACAAAAAAAAATAATACAGCTCAGCAAAGCCCTATCTGTAGCCTATCAGAAACCTCCTCTGCAGCTTCATTTCCTTCCCCAGGGCTTGCTAGAGTTTTTATCTCCCTGAATTTAGCTAGGATTGATTAAGTCCTTCCTGCTTCAACGTGAGGGAATAAGAAAGCTCAGATTACTAACTGGTCCTACTTTCTATGCCAAGTTCCCAAGATATCCCAGGCTAGAAAAGTGTTGGTGAGTGTCTGGGACTTCTTGGTGTGTGTGTGTGTGTGTGTGTGTGTGTTCTTTTGAGCTTGAAGGCCCAAAGGTGGGGGTGCTGTTTAGGATGGGGGACAATTCAGAGCACTGAATGGGAGTGGGAAAGGAAGAGTAGAATATTGACCTGGGAAGATATGAGGATGGAAGTTGAAGGGATAGCAGGTGTTCCTGTGTGTGTGTGTGTGTATGTGGGAAAGACATTAGAGCAGGAGATATTTAGGTGACAGATTTGGTTTAGGTGTCTGTGTTGGGGTGGGGTTTTGGAGCTGAGAGAAAGGAGGGAATAGAAACCAAAATGGAGTGTCTGGTAGAACTGGGAAAGTATGTCTGCTTCAAATAAGTAGGTTAGGCTAGATCAGGAGTTCTTAATTTCTGCCCCACGAACTTGCTTAAAAAACCCCCAAACCAAAAAAAACTCCCTCACAGCATTTTGATAATGGTATTTCAATAGATTTAGTTTTCTTCATAATCTCATGTCTTTTATTTTATGTATTATTTTCATAAGGGATCCACAGGCTTCCCTAGACTGCCAAAGTGGCCCAAGACACTTTGGAACCCCTGGACTAGAGATTCCCCGAGGTCTCTTTCAACTCTAATATTTCATGACTCTTCATGGGAGAGCTTAATGGTGTAGTGGAGAGAGAGCCAGTCTGGGACTGAGGAAGAGCTGGTCAAGTCCAGCTTCTGACAAATACTGCCTAATTGACTTCACCTGTGCCTCAGGCAACTGTCTAGATTTAGAAGTAGGTCGCGTGCTAGCTACATCGCTTTAGGAACACTCCTTACCAGGAGTTGTTTTACAGTTTAAGCCAATGAAATCGCAGGTCCTGATTTTTTTTTTTAAATGCATGAAACTAGGAAAAGCCCGGGTCACTTTTCTAGCTGTGTGTCCTTAGGCAAATACCTTCCGCACTCTGGGCTTCAGTAAAATGAGAGAGTAGGAATAGATGATCTCTAAAAGTTTCTGCCAACCCCTGTGATCCTGGGGTTCCTGGCAGATGAAGTGCCCGCCGGCCCCACTCCCCCAATTCCTTGAAGGTTATTCCTTTTGGGTAGAAGTAGAAGATATGAGAGAGTGTGGGGAAGCATGAGATTATGTGGGTATCGGGCTGCCACCACGGGGCAGGTGACGTGGGGGTAGTTTGACTTGGGTTCCAACCCAGGGAGGAAACCTGTGGCCCCGCCTGATTGACTCTCCCCTCCCTTCCCCCTCCCCATCCTTCCCTAGGACTGCTCGGCAGGCGTGGGACTCCTCCGGACATGGCCCACGGTGCCATACTGGCCTGGGCCTGGGCTCTGACTCTGGGAGCGGTCCAACGGGCCCAAACAGGCTGCGCCGAGCTCGGTCGCTGCTGTCCGGGCCGGGACCTGACTTGCATCTCCCGGGGCTGGACAGCGGCAGGTTTCTCGCTGGGCCCCCAGCCCTGCTACTGCGACCAGGCGTGCAGCGCAGCCGGGGACTGCTGCCGGGATTATGGGAGTGCCTGTCCAGGTGGGAGCCGGACGAGGATGAGCAGGGAGGGTGGGTTTGGGCGGTCCACAGGGACTCAGGAGAGGAGCGGGCGGAGGGTGAATGAGCCTGGGAACGGAGCGCCAGAGCAGGGAAAGGGAGAACAGGGAAGAGGGCTGGAAACTGCAGGGGAGCTCGGGAATGAGGAGAGGAGGGAAAGCAGGAGCCTAGATCGAGGTCTGGAAGGGACCTAAAAGGTCATCTAAAAGGTTCAACTTCCCTCATTTGGCAGATGAGGCCCAAGAAGGTGAGCCTACTTGTCCCAAAGGGGTCAGTGGAAGTGGAGAGGGGGTCTGGGACCAGGCCTGGGGTAGAAGTGCCCTAGTTAGGAATAGGACTACGGAAAATTACAGGTTAGGACTGGGTGAGGGGGTAGGGGCTTTGACCTGTCATGTAGTTATGGACCTCAGGCAGGGGCAGGGAAAATCAAAAGGGACTGAGGAATTTGTAAAGGGATGCTTGAGGAACTGACTGGGACAAGAGATAGGAGAGGGCCATGAGGAGTGGGACTTCCACAGGGCCACCCGTCTAACTCTTTCTCTCCTTCAGAGGGCCTTCATGGTGGTGTCAAGTTATGGGCCAGTGCCAGTGACTTGGAACAATAGGACCCAAACCATCACCATCCCTACTATTATCTTTATTAAAACCAC